>NW_023416306.1:122319414-132319414 GCF_014176215.1 Rousettus aegyptiacus
AAAAATTTTTTTTTAATTGGCTGACAGCATGTTGGCCAAACAGCACTCACATTGTTAGGGGCCATGTTAGGACTTCCAAGCTTAGTTCGCAGCCATTCCATCATCACGAGTGGTTTTGAACAAAAACAGCTTTATTTAGCTCAACCACAACTCCATGCCCCACAATTATTTCTCAGCCTGATTCTGAAAGGATAGTAGTTAAGGGTACCATTGTCATTGTTATTATTGGTTGAGTGGTGGTGGCTTTTTTGCATTTGGTTTGACTTGGGCCTTGTTTTGTTTTGTTTGGCTGTTTCTAAAAATCATCTCCACTGTTGGTGTATGGAGATTTCCCGGCACTGTTGTTTTTCAAGAGAGGTGCTCCAATTCTAAGGGTAGTTCTCAAGGAGGAGATCCCGGCTATGTTCAGCAGGAGTGCATTACTGTAACAAACAGCTTTTTATGATGATTGCTATGAGGCACACATATATAGATCTATACATTATCCCATTTAAATGGGAAAAATCATATTATATATTGTCACAGCTCCTGTTTGCACGAATGCTGTATTTCTTCAAAGGCCCTAAATGGGCTGTGCTTGGATTTACCTCCCTTTCCCACACCTTGGACCGGGTTCCCTCCAAATGGTGTAAAAGCTGAGGATTTAGACCAGGGGTCAACACACAGTGACCTATAGGCCAAACCCAGCCTACTACTTGTTTTTATACAGCCTACAAAATAAGAATGATTTTTACATTTATAAATGGTTAGGGGGAAAAATCAAAAGACAAATGATATTTCATGACACATCAGCATTATATGAAATTCCAATTTCGGTAACCAGAACTAGACTTTCATTGGCATACAACCATGCCCACGTGTTTATATATTGTCTGTGTCTACTTTCACACGACAACACCAGAACTGAGTGACTGCAATAGAGACCAGATGGCCCACAAAGTCCAAACTATTTTCTGTCTAGTCCTTTACAGAAAAAGTTTGCCATCCCCGCATGTAGACCATGGTCCACCGGAGCAGAGGGGCACCAGGGGGCCTTCCTTTGGAAAGCCCAAGCTACTAAATCAGGATTGTTCTAGCATTGGTTAACCCTGGGTTTTAAGCCCTCCCCAAAAGAGACAGAATCCAGGACAGAGCCACCCTGAGAGTGTGGTTGCAGTCCAGAGGGAGGCTGTGGGGCTGAGCCTGCCCGTCAAGCCTTGCTCCTTTGAAGCCAGCACCCAAATCAAGAGTAGTCAGTGTTAGGATAGCTTTTAACCACCCATTAATCCCATATCAAAGCCTAAAACCCCATCTATTTTCTTTAGTTGAAGGAGGAAACTTATACCTGATGGGTCCTGCAGTTTGTAGTGGGCCCTAATGGAGATCAGAGGCCTGATACAGCAGGACAGAGAAAGGGGCAGCCAAGGTCATAAACCCACATTCAGAAACTAGGAGGTGGGTTTCCATGGCCTTCCTCATAGCAGCATATGCACATGGGCACTTGGGATGTCACACCTGACACCATGTGGTTGGTTTCTATATCACGAGCAATTTCCAATGTCAATTAAGGGTGAGAGAAAACTTGAAATTATATCTCTGCTAAGATTGTGTCTGGTTTTGGTCCTGTGAACATACTCATAAACCTAACTTGTGTATCAAGTCGCGATGATATGTTGAGGAAGAAGATGGGAGAGAGCTAGCCCCTTAGCTACATCCTTCAGATCCTTGCTTCATCAACATATTTTGCATGAATGCAAATAAAACATCCAATCTAGATATACATTTGTCATGGTTCTCTAAGGACATAGTCAAGAAACAAGTGGTCAAGACTGGGCATCTGGAGCAATGAGAACAGGGCACTTGTACTGACTACATGAATGGCATTAAACTATTTGGACCTGCTCCCAGATCCTGGAGCAATTAACAAGCCCCTAATCTCTTTCTAGCCAAAGCAGCAGAGGTGAGGGCAGCAGACTTGAGCCTGTACAGCCTGGTGAATTGTCCATGCTTTATCTGCTATATCTCTGCCTTGCCTTCAACATTCACTGCCCCTACACCAGAGATAAAATGGATTTTTCCCTCTGGAACTCAAAGCCACATGCACAACACGAAAAGTGCCGCTCCACTATGGGGAGATAGCAGAATCCCCCTGACCTGCCCATCATTTATTGGTATTGTCCACTAGACCACAGGCTGAGAGATCCTTGAACAGAGAGCCCTTTCTGGGTGAGTTCTAGAACAACTCAGATCATAGGACTTCCAGTGTCAAGGAGTCGTTCATCTCCCCAGCACCCTTGTCCCAGGATCTCGCTATGGCTGGCCCAGGGTTACCTCCACCTTTGGCTGCTGCTGCCTTCAGCCTTTCTGTGCCAGCCCTTAACTGGAGCAACCTGGGGTTCCTTCTTCACTGTTAGGTTCCCAGCCAAATTCTCTTTCCCTGATGCCTCCCTGAGGTATGCTGTGGTGGTGAGCAGTGTGGACCCAGGAGTCAGACGGAGTCACGTCCTGTGCTCACAGCTCAGTAGCTGGGCAACCTTAGGCAAGTCTTTTAACTTCTCCAAGCCTGCGTTTCCTCATCTGTCAGACTGAGATAATAGCACACACCTCACAGGGTTGTGAAGAGGTTTACGAGAAACGCTGTTGGTGAAGCACAGTGCCTGGCGTAGTCAGGTTCCCAGTAAGTGTTCGTTGTCGCTGTTTTTATTGTTACTATTACTTTATCATTAGCCCTTCTCACCCCATGTTCTCACCATTTTATTTCTGGGTTTACTCTTTATCTCCAGTCCCTTCAGGATGCCAAGTTGTCTGTTCACATGTGCCTCTTTCAGCTGCTGCTTCGGGGTGGTATTTGGCCAATTAAAGCCTAGGTTGGCATTACACCAACCTAAGTTATCTTATCACTGAAAACAAAAGAGAGTTAGTTAGCCTTAATATGGCAACAGGGCGTCATCAGCAGTTCAGGATTCCCTGGGCCCCCACCCTTTCTGTATGGTCACTGACGACAAGGGTTGACACTAACAGGGAGTCATCCTCACCCCTACCTGACTAGCTAGGCTATTGTTAAATTCTGCTAATTTCTGGTTGGTGGCAGTCCTGGAAAAAAGTTTGGTAGGCTTTTATTTGGAAAATTGACAAAATGCAAGTAGAAGGTAGAGCAAAAACAACTTCTAAGAAAAAGGAATAATTTACCTGTTGGGGTCTCATGTTCTCCAGGATATGTTTACCTGTGTGGTCACTATCAGAACAGTCTTAAGATCTGATAAAAGACACTTATCTGGGCGGGGGGGGGGGGGCAGTGGGGGGGAAGACATTCCTTTTTTTTCTTTACATTCCTCAAACTCCCCTCCCCATCCCCCTCACCCCCAAAAGAAATCCTTGGCCAAACCTAGTTGACATTCAAGCTTAATTTACATTCATTTTATCTGCAGACTAAAGGTCATGTTGTATGAAACAAGCTGAAGCTTTTAGGTTGAGATTCTGCTACAAAGGGAGCATTTTTCAGCTCATCAGTCGCTTTTATGTAGCTCTTCGGGTTTTAACAGCTCTATATTTTAAATAGATATAATTTACTTCTAGTTTAACTAAAGTTCAACACAATTTTCTTTACCGAAAGGTAGAGTTGAAACAATAAGGGCAACTAATGATCACTTAAAATGCAATTTGTGGAGTTTGTTCTAAATGCAATAGAGTAACCCCTTCATCTGCCACTCATAAAAAGCTTCTTGTGCTCACCCACGTGCTGGGAACTTTGGAGACCCTGCCTGGGCTGTATGTAAAAACTGCAAAGTACTTGGGAATATGTTGTAGATAACTGTGCCTACTCTAATATCATGAGCTGGCAACTGCAAAATCATTCCCATTTTTCAGTAGCTTAGTAGGTGAGGGGTGGAGTATGGAATCCTTTCTCTTGAAGGAGAAAATGTCCTCTCCCTATAGGCCACACTTGAGGACTATGGAATCAATCTCTCTAAGCAGGAAGACTTTTAGAGGGAAATCCTTAACAGTGTGTTTTATGATGAGTATTAAGGGTAATCAAGAAGAGAGAAAATCAGTTCACACTAAAGTGATGAAGGAAGGTTTCATAGAGGAGACAAAATTTGAAATGGGCAATGTAAGATTGGTGAGATTTTGTGCAGCCCAATGTAAGGTTAGGCAGACAAGCAGGGCAAATCATCCCAAGCATAGGTAATAACTTGAGCCAAAGTCTAGGGGCTGGAATGAAAATTGTATACAGTTGGAAGAGCAAGAAGCTAAGCAGACGTCCCTGCTCTGGGGAGTTTGATCAGGGGAGGGGGGATAGAACTAAGGTTAGCTATGTGAGAGAGAGCCTTGAATTTCCACTTTTGGGAAGCGAATCTGATGGGCAGTTGGGAGTATTGCAGACACTTTACCAGGGGGTGTCATGAGGAAAAGGGTTTTATAAGACTGATCTGGTGGTGTGATTCAAGAGCGACTGGATAGGAGACAGACCAGAGGCAAGAAGAAAGTTGAGAAGTATTGCAGTAGTCTAGACAAGGAATGATTCATGTCTTGCTAAGGTGGATAAGATATATATCCTTGAAATATCAAGATAGAAAGATTAATTGAATTTGGTAACTAACTGGATATAAGAAAGAGAAATGGTCCATCTGGTCCAGACCCATCTAAAACTGAGAAGGATGGTGGTAGCATCGTGGACAGAATTGAGGAAACACGGAAGGGGGGTAGTTTAGAAGTGAGGATGCTAAATTTGTTTTGAGATTGAATATGAGCTGAAAAGACAGAAAAAAAGGGGAATGGGGAGGAAAACTGAGGAATGGAAGAATATTCAGGTAGAAGAGAACATCCTGCTTCTAAGAACTCTGTCTTCTTTATGCGAGAGGTCTCTACAAGTCTAAAAAGTAAAAGGCAGACCCGGGTGCCTTTATAATGAGCACTGGACTCATACTATGTGTTCACTCTTGGCTCCCCTATTAGCTGTGTGATCTTTGATAGATCACACAATCTCTGT
Source organism: Rousettus aegyptiacus (assembly GCF_014176215.1). Lineage (NCBI taxonomy): Eukaryota > Metazoa > Chordata > Mammalia > Chiroptera > Pteropodidae > Rousettus > Rousettus aegyptiacus. The sequence goes on from NW_023416306.1 coordinate 122,324,384, forward strand.
ATCTCAGTTCTGTCATCCTTAAGAAGGCAATGATAGAGGTATCAACCTTATGTGTTATCATAAGCATTCAATTCAATAATCCATCAAAAGTCCTTAGCATGGTTCCTAAAACTCAGTATGTGTTAGCTTATTGTTACTGATAGTTTAGTATTTCTCAAATGTTTCTTTTCTGTGCTTCAAGAAATTTTAAAACCCTGTAATAAAAACAATGGAGGTTGAATCAACAGAGTTTGCAAGAGAAAAGGTAGATTCCAGAACTCTAAAATTTGGAATCTTGGGGGACTGAGAAAACATAGAGACTTCTAGAAAGAATGTTGTTTCCCAGATGGTTGTTTTCTGGTTAATGGGTCTGAAGGGGAAAATATATATTTTGAGTTTCGGATTTAGGGAAATTAATTATACTAACCATAACTTGCAAATATTTTTATTTATATCCAATGTCTTACCTTTATGTCCAATTATGTCTTACCTTTATAAGCACAGGGCAATTTATGTGATTCTTTCATTGATCAAATCTTTCTGAATCCCATAAGAATGGCATGTTTGTCAGACCAGTGGTCCCATCTAGCCAGTGTTCCCATGCTAACAGTATCGACAATTATTTTGTGAGTATCTCACCAAAGGCCTCCTCCAAATGTTTTCTGGAGTAACTGCTCATAGCTATTCCCTGTGCTGAGAGTGGAGGGGGCTGAGTAGGGGGAGTAGGTTGACAAAACATCCTCATAAATGTTTTTGTTATGTAGAAAAAATGCCACAGGGCATAGGTTAGGGGTAATTGTTTCATTCTTTGTCCACGTCCCCAACATCCAGTGTGAATGCGAGTTATTTAACTATCGTTTATGTACACTTTTCTGACTATAAGGGGACGATAAGAATGCTTAGATAAAAATAAAAAATTATCTGAAGATGCTTGTCGAAGGGAAAAATGCGAGCACAAAATATTGTTATTAACAGTTAGTGAAAGATCGTTCCAGCAGCTCTTCTGCTTCAGAAAATTCCATTAGAGACCTGGGGGAGACAAGTGATTCTCAACCCACTTCAAAACACTCATCTCTTTCTCCTCTAACTCCTTCTGTGTTTATTTGTCCGTATCATACAACGCAAACCTTGTTTCTGTACAGTTTTGGTCTCTAATTTATCTAATTTACAGCTCACTGTTCTTAACGGGGTCTCTGGTGAGGTATTTGATGAATAGCTCTTTGCAGATAAATTCATCTACAACTCAACAAGTGCAAATATGAACTAAGCCCAGTTTCTGAGTCCAGTTTCTGCCATGCTAAGAATTTTGAAAGTGGGTTCTGGAACATTTTTTAAATTCCTTCCTTGGAATTCATGCTACTCATCAAATTGGAGATGGTGTCAGGTATAGGTAAGACTGACTTAGAGGCCTGCTCTACCTATTAGAGATTCATTCATTCATTCGGCATGTAGTTACTGAGCATCTACTGTGTCATAGGCATGAGAAACAGTATGAACAAAACATACAAATCCCCATCCTCTTGACTTTATCTTTTCGGGGGAAAGGCAAACAAAAACCAAAGTAAATTACCTACAATATTAGAAAGTGATGACGGAGAACAATAAAGCAGGGATGAGGTTTAGGGAGGGGGAGGGAGAAGATGCAATTATGTCATATGAGTTGGGAAGACATCACTGAGAAGATGACATTTGAGAAGAAAGTTGAAGGAAGAGGAAAGGAACCATGTGGCTATCTGGGAAAAGGCTGTTCAGGCACTGGGAACAGCAAGTGCAAAGGCCCTGAGATGGGACGGTGCCTGGTGAGCTCAAAGAACAAGGAGACTAGAGCAGACTGTGTGGGAGGGAGTTGCAGGAAAGGAGGTCAGAAAGATAATCGCAGGGAGGAACAACAAGGGAACCAGTTCATATTGGACCTTGCATGCTGTTATAAGGATATTGGCCTTTATGGGGAGTCTCTGATCTGCCTTTTCAAAGAATTATTATGCTGCGACTAGACTGTGTGTGGGCAGGATGGGCAGTGGAAGCAGCGAGGTCATTAATACAGCTATCGCAATAATGCAGGTGAAAGAAGATAATGGCTTAGAGCAGGGTTGTAGCAGTAGAGATGATAAGATGTGAACAGTGTCTAGATATGCCTGATGGTTGAGCTGGTGGAATTTGCTGACGGCTTTGCTATAAGGTGGTGGGGGAAGGGAGTTAAATGACTTCAAGGTTGCTGGCCAAGCAATAGAAAGATAGAATTACCATTAGCTGAGAGGGCAGAACTGCAGGTGGAATGGTATTGAGGGGAATATCAGGTGTTCAGTTTGGGTCTTGTTAACTTCGAGATTTCTACTAGATGTTCTAAGTGAAGATGCAGAAGAGGCAGCTGCATACCAGAAACTAGGAGGGGGTCTTAGTTGGAAGTGTACCAGGAAAAAGTGCAGAAGCTATACATGAAAATATTCATTACCTGGACACAGGAAGGCTCTAACCAAGAATCTGGACATTCTTTATTAAAGCTAAACTTAAAAAAAAAAAAAGCTTTTATAAACAACCTAATTAAATAAACTAACTGTATTGTGAGCCTTTTGTGCCAGAGATTTTGTCTTACCTTTATAAGCACAGGGCCCAGCTTATCAAGCGTAGTTTGACAAATAAATAGGTACTTCTAAACCAGTCAGAACTATCTTGGAAAGGAGTTTAAAAGAAACCTTTTACCAATCAAGCAAAATGTAAGCCAGTATAACAAATGCTGGGTGCCTGTTTCGGGCAGCGTGGGTACACTCTGGCTAATGAGGAAGAATAGAGAAGCCCCCAAGGAATATATTGGCTAGTGGAGGGAGGTGGGGGGAGAGAGACAAATCCTCAAATACAGCACAAAGAAAAGGATAATAGGATCCTAAGAGAAGTAAGACGACACTCCAGTGGGTGATCAGGAAAGATTTCAAGGAGTTGGCATTTGAGCCAAGCCTGGAAGGATGGGCAGGACTTCAGAAAACAAGGACAAGGAGGAGGGAAAAAGCACTTGAACAGCAGGTGATTCATTGTATCTAGAGCATGATGCAGGTAGACATAAACATGTCTGCAAAATCTTTGCCTTCATTTTTGAAAATTATATGGAATATAGAATTGAAAATGTTTTCTTTTCAGAAATACCCATAATATGATTTTCCCTTTATCACATGTTTCAAGATGTTTTATTATGATGTACCTTAATGTCGTTTCTTCGTGTTTCTTGTGCCTGGGTTTTGCTGAGCTTGTTGGAAGTACAGATTTATAATTTTCATTAAATTTTGGAACTTTTTTTGTCATTATTTCTTCAAATATTTTTCTGCCCTCCCTGTCAGCCAGAGACTCTAATTTTACATTTATTGGGCTGTTTGAAGTTGTCCCAAAGCTCACCAATAACCTGTTTACTTTTTTAATCTTTTTTTCTCCATGTGATTCATTTTGTCTCGTTTCTATTGCTATGCTTGTAAGTTCACTAATATTTCATCTTCAATGTCTAATCTGTTCTTAGTCCCATTCATTTCAGATATTGTAATTTTTATTTCTAGAAATTCAAATTGTGTGTTTTTAAATATTTTTTGTTTCTATTTAACATGTTTAATCTTGACTCTATCTTTTCAAACATTTAGAATAGAGTTAGAATAACTGTTTTATCGTTTTTGTCTACTAATTCCTTCACTTAGGTCATTTCTGGGTGGATTTCAATTGATTTTTTTCCACAATATAGGTTGTGTTTTCCTGCTTCTTTGCAGGCCTGGTAACGTTCTATTGGTTGCTAGATATTGTGACTTTTATCTTATTGGGTGCTATTGCTCAATTAGGCACCCTTTAATTACCAAGGGAAAAAAACACACAGTCTTAAGTAAATTCCACATGGCTGACCATCCTAGAGATGACACGTTCCAACCTCACACCAAAAACTCCTACTGTCTCTTTAGCACTCAAGGAAGAAATCAACGGACACACAAAAAGAACAGAAGAAAAATCCAGTTTGAATCCAGGATGCTCAGGAAAGGAATGTAGCCATTTCCCTCTCTTGCTGAGGAATGAAGAATTTATTCATTAATAGCTTACTCTGTGGAAGTCTATGGACTGTGTGTTAGAGTTATAAAAATAAACAAGATGTATACTTCCCTGGCCCTCAAATGCTTACAGTTAGTGGGGAACAAATGAGTAACCAGGCAGTGACATAAGTGCTCTGATGGGAGAAGTGCAGGATGCTGTGGGACCATGTAGGAAAAGCTCCAACCCAGGACAGGAGGAAAGACCTTTTGGGAAAGTGACATCTAAGCTAAAACAAGGATGATACACAATGTGAGGGAATGACTAGTTTTGCAACTTTCTTCTGATTGCAGTGTGTCCACTATAGTAAGTTGTAAAATACAGAAAGGTATAAAAACTAATTTTAATATTGTTCTGCAAATAAGTTAATGTAGGATCGTAACTTATGGAGAAGTTATCCAGTGATCCTTTTTTGCTTTGTTTTTTTTTAAATTTATGAAGAATCAAGAAAAGCACAAAAAGATTTCCACCTCTTTAGTCTCAAGGTCTGAGCTTGCGGGGAGTTTGAGAGAGAGAGGGAGGGAGAGAGAGAGAGGGGGGGGGGGAAGAAGGGAGGGAGGGAGGGGGAGAGAGAGAAAGAAAGAGAAAGAGAAGAGAGCAAGCGCGAGGGTGCATGCATGCAGAACCAAGAAGGTGCTGTAACAGGCTCTTGTTTTGATGATATTGTATGGGTAGAACTTCTTGAAGTGTGAGTGGGGATCTATCTGCATCAAAAAGACCTGGGAGCATCTGCTTAAAATGCTGATATCTGGGTACCACTTTGGATCTCCTGAGTCAGAATTGATGGAGATTCAGCCTGGGAATCTGTAAATTGCCCCTAGGTGATTCTAATGCACCCTAAACTGGAGAATCACCAGCCTGGAATTAAGGCAGACTGAGCAAGAGAAGGGATGAGAGGCTTGGTAGTTTGAGTTTTAAAAGAGAACCCGACTGCAGGACAGGTTGGTTCCCTAACACCAGGGAGAGAGAGGGCTGCAGGTGTTTGGTTATGGTGAGGGTGAATATTTTTTCATATGTTTATTGGTAATTTGAAATTTTTTCATCATATGAGATATGTTCATTCATGTTTTAGCTTATTTTTTAAAAATATTTTTCTTACTAATTTACAAATACCCTTTTATAGGAAAGTCATTAGTTTTTTGTGTATTACACATGTTGCCATATTTTTTCCTTAATGATTATAACATTTATTGAGAATTTTCAACTTGCCTGTTGCTATGCTAAGAGCTTTAGGTATGTATGTCAAAAATGTCCTTATCCTGATAACAACCCTAGGAAGCAGTCACCATTATTATCATTATTTTTATTCCCATTTTACAGACAGGTCACTGAGGCTTAGAGAGGCAAAGCATTCTGTTCAAGGTCAAGTATACAAGATGTATACTTCCCTGGCCCTCAAATGCTGACAGTTAGTGGGGAACAAATGAGTAACCAGGCAGTGACATAAGTGCTCTCATGGGAGAAGTGCAGGATGCTGTGGGAGCCGGAGAGTGAAAGAACTGAAACTCAGATCATATGGAAGAGCATGTCTGACTCCAAAAGCCATGTTCTTTACGCCGCACCTTGGCTGAATATGCCTTTTAATTTTGTTTATAGGTCTTTTTCATGTTTATACCTGAAAATTTTAATTTTCATGTCATCAAATCTATAAAGCCTTTCCTCTATGGGGTCTCTTTTTTTTCTTATCCTGCTTAGAATGTGCTTTCCTACCACAAACTCTCGAGATCCAATAGTCTCCTATATTTTTTCATAGTTACACATAATTTTGTTTGAAAGCTATTCGATTACATATTTATGTGTTTAAAATATACAAAGATTAAAAGAGCCTTTCCCCTTTAAGAAACAATTGGCCAGAATAAGTTGTGAATTTGCTGGACTCAAAAATAGGCAATTCATGACAAAACAACTTCTTTAAAAAAAAACAGAAAGTACAGGCAAGGGGTTGAGATTAGTAACTTAATATTTAGCTGCAATTTTTTTTTTCTTTTTTATGACTGGGGGAGAACCGCCTCAAAATGACACAAAAGTGCAAGTAGATATAACACCACATCGTCTCTGTGTTTGTCTCTTTCCAACCTGGAGGAAGAAAGACCCTAGCGCACGAGACAGTGGGAGACCACAGCCTGAGCTGCCTCTGAGGGAGGCCGGTGTTTTTGGTTCCTGAGCTGGGTCAGCCAGTTGCTGTCAGTAGGAGACCTTGCTGCCAGTGACTCTCAACTAAGCAGGCAACAGGAGGAAATAAATGCAAAAGGACTGGCGATTCCCTCAAGGCACCCGCTTGAACTGCAGACGGGACCAGGCTGAGAACCTGGTTTTGTTGGCTCCTGAGGGACACCCAGTAGGAGAAGGGGAAAGGTTTAGGAAGGGGGTTGTGATGACCAATGGTGGCTTATATTTAGCAGGTTAGGGTGCTTCTCCATTTGTATCTGGTTATTTCTATAAATTGTACTCTCTATTACATTTTGAATTCAGTTGATAAACTGAGCTAGTAAATAGACTGTAGTTAAATACCTTTATTAAAATAGTATGAGTTGATTTTTCAAAACACAGAATCAGCTGATTTACATTCAAAATATGAAACAGTATGTTTATATAACACCAGTTTGAACATGCAAAATTGTTTTTATAAGAACTCCTTCATTTACTTCTAACAGTTGCTCCCTGGGGTAAGTGTTGTGCTGGGTCCTACTTTGTCAAAGAGCTGGGAAGCTTGTGCAGGGTCCTGTGCAGTCAGCTAGAAACAACAGTCATCTGCCCCTTCTGTATGACCTGAGGTCAGAGCCTAAAGAAGGCCTGAAGCATACCTGGGGAGGACATGCTCCTCCATGGACACCCCTTGTGCATTTTCAGATGTATTCAGTGTTAATAAATATCACATCGAGCTGTTCTCCAAAGCCCTGATCCCAGCTGTAAGTAATTTTGCTGGAGACATTGGGTTTGCTGGAACCACCCCTTGCAACTGGAATTGACAAGGAGTCTTGAGCCCAGACAAGCTGCATCAGCTTCTGTGACTTCCCAGCCTTTGCGTGCTAGCAGTCTGGCCAAAGTTTGTGGGGGGACTCCAATCCAACAGTCGTTAGTTGTTTGTTAAGCATTTCGTTAGAGAATCCAGGTTCAGAGCTCATGCATTCACCTTATTCAAGAGAGAGTGAAAGGTTTATGTTATTATCCAACAGAACAGCAGTGCATCAGCCATTTCTAGTTTTGTAGAGGTATTGACATGAGGCCGGAGGAAGACAGCCATGTCTCAGGGACTCTAGTTGGAGAACCCTGGCATCTCCAATCTCCCCTTTCTAAGGATTAGTGGAGTGTCTACCAAAGTAAAGTTATCTCAGGTAAATGGGCACAAAGAGAAACAGGTAAGTGCACACTAGATATTCAGTTCCCATAAATAATGTCACTGCCAGTTAGAAAGGAATGTCATTGATTGAGCTCATTACCCACCTAGTTGAGCAAGTAATCAATAATGAAGTATTCATTAAGCTATATACTCGATGCCATTCTAATAGTGAGAAAGGGAATGGCTCAATAAATGAGGCAAACAGATGAAGGAAGAACTATCCCCACTGATAAAACCCTATCTAGTTAGAAACCAGAATAACACACAAAAAATCGTGCCAACCACCAGCCACATGGTGATGCTGCTGGGCTTGGGAGGGGGCAGTCAGTGGGATTCAGGGTCTTTGGGGAAGGCTGGGCAGGATTCAGCTGGGTACTGAGGACCCAAAGCAGGATGAACCAACACTGACATTTGGCCACCAGGTCATTGATATGGGATGGCCAGGCCTCGTTCACTTGAGCTGACAAATGCCTAGACCTTTGGCTGATCTTCCCATAAGGCTGCAAGAAGGAGGTCAAGCCCCTAAATTTCGCCCCCATACAAGGCAAACTGCACCTTCCTGTTGGGATTTGCAGATTGTTGTCACCATGTCTTAGACAGGAGTGAGCTGACCCCAGCTTCAGACCCTCTGAGGGACTCCTCTAACTCCAGAAATCTAACCTTCAAAGTACAGACAGTTGGGCCACCACATGATAGTCCTATCTCTGCAATCCAAGGAATCTCAGTTGATGGCAGACTGATTATCAGCTCCCTGGAGCTGTTTCTACAGGAGCTTTTGCATGCACATAATAATGGAAATTTGCATAATTAAGGAGAGTCCTGAAGAGTATTCCACTGTCTCTGAAAAATGGAATTTAAATTACAAGATAGGTCAGATCTGAAAGGGGACTTAGAATTTAAACAGCTTTCCAGCTATCAGACCTGAGCCTGTGCTTGGAGAACTTCAGAGAGAAGCCTTGGCAGGGCACATTATTTTAGCAGTGTGCAGACCAGAGCAAGCTGGTGACATCTGGCAGGTTTGCTAGCTTGCTTCTTCCTGAATCAGTCCTGAGAGTCAAAGGTGAGAGGAAGGAAGTTCAGGAGGGCAGCCAGCCAGCCACCTGGGTTTTGTGTTCAGAAGAGCAGTGACAGCATTTAGCTCTGTTCATTCTGATGAGAAAGAAGCACTCTTGATAAAACCTTTCACTTTTGCACAGAAAATATTTCTCGAAACAGATTCATTTTCAACTAGTAAAAATCTAGTATTCTGTTCATATTTGAGATATACTAAAGCAAAAATTTTCGTTTCAAGTTGAATTCAGACCATCCCTTTTGCAAAGAAAGGCTAGGCAGTACGGAAAAGGAGATGTGGTCTGAGAAAGTGATACTCAGCCCTGGAAGCTGTGGGTGAGCCTGGGCCAGCTGCTTTTCTTGCTTTCTGTGTACCTCAGCGTTCTCATCCCTCTTCCCCTGACTCTAGGTTTCTGGGTGTTCCTCTCCACCCCTCCCCCACTCCCTGGTGGAAGCAGACTGCGAAATCATCTGTTTAATCCAACATAAGTAACTAAAGCTAGCCCCACCCCAGTTCGCCCAGGGTAGCTCCATTTTTATTTGTTTTATACTCTGGGGTTTGGTGATTGATGTGAAAAAAAGAAAAGTTATTCGACTAATGAACAATTGGAAAATCACTGGACTAGACAACTGGTCTAGTTTATTCTAAGTTTGTTTATCTAGAAGCAACAGTTCTGACCAAGTTATTTCAAGGCATGGCATGATATTTGGGTTCCCAGGGAAAGCTGGGTCATTAGACCTATCTTTTAGGTTCACATAATGCTTGCATGCTCTCTTCTCTCTCTCTGAATTACTAAAAACACAGCAGAGTAAAAATCACCTATCATTGCAACATATCTTTTAAAATTGTATAAACTAAGTAAAAGTCCCCTTTTTTCCCCTAGTCTCAGTCTCCAGGAGAGAAAAAAAAATCTCAGTTAATGGTTTGTTTCGCGACCCTCCCAACTTTTCTCTGTGCTTGTCCAGACAAATCTAGATATTCTTTTTATTTTAACCCAAAACTTGTATCATGCTATATGACCTGGACTGTACCCACTTTGATCACTCAACAGAATACTAAGGCCTTCCTTCCAGATTAGTATATGTAGATAAACCTCATTTCTTTTTCATCAGTTTAACAAGTGTCTTATTGATGCACATTTAGGTTGTTTGCATGTGTTTGCCATGATAAACAAGGTTGCCATGAGCATTGTTGTCCAGATATCCTTAAATACTCTTCCTAGAAGTGAGATTCCTAATCCATAGCATTTTCTTTGTAATAGATACTGCCAAATTCTGTTTCATGTATTTCCAGTTGAATTTAAAGTCAGCTTATGTTGCCTGATGCCTGCTTAGCAAGAAAGTCATTGTTTTTCTCCTGGGGATCCTTCCTTGTCCATGAATGGCCTATGAATTCCACGGGTTCCATTAACCCAATGAGACCAGTTCCGTGTCCAGAGAGAAAACTGAAAGGGTCTGGTCAGGCCACTAGCAGGACTCATTTTAGCTATTTCTTTCTACCATTACTGCCTTATGTTGTCAATGTTGACAAGTCCCCATGCAATGTGACGTGTGCTCACCCATTGCTGCATTGATCTTTTCACTGGGGAGATGACCCTGATACCCCACAGTTTCTTCTGGAGAGACGATTCTATCTCCTCGGTGACATGTTGACCAAGGATGCACTAAGCCTGAGCTCTTGGGGGTACCACTCTTTACACTGTACTCAGGGTGACAGCTGTTTTTCCCATAAAATATGTCCTCCAAGCTAGTATGGCGAAGTTGGGAGGACTTCCCACCAGTGTTTTGGATTTATCCTGTGCCTAACCCACCCTCTTCCGAACACTACCAGATTTTCACATCATAAACCCAGGTTAGCAATTTATTGTCGCCTACTCTGAAGGCATGCTCTCCCTGGGAGCCCACTAATGTGCTTTCTGACTTGAGCCCTATCTCCCCAGTGGAAAAGTTCTAGTCCTGGAATCAGGCCCTGTTCTCTGCACAGGGGATACAGACAAAGACGAGAATGAGCTCTCCTGCTCTCAGAATGTTTCCATTCTTTGAGGAGCAGGGGTAGGTAATAAATAAATGTATACATAGACAAGACCATATTGGATAATGATAAGTGTCACAAAGACAAAAACCCAGGGGAGGTGATAGGGGAGTAGTTGCTGGGGTACTTGCAGTTGGGGAGTCAGGGAAAGCCTTCCTGGTGAGGTGACATTTGAGCTGAGGCCTCTCAGTGAAGAGGTGGGCACAAATTACTAGGCACCGCAAAGCCCCTTCCATGATGATGGCCAATGTGACTGTTGTAGAGAACTGGGGGGTGGAGGAGAGGGGGGAGGGGGGAGGGCTCAAGGCAGGGCCACCTTATAAGTAGATCATGCTAGACACCTCCATGATGATGAGCTATAAGGCCTCTTCTAGCTTCACTATTCTCAAATCCTAAATCAAGATTTAGGGAAGCCCTTTATGTCAAATGTGATTCCTTGTGTCAATCTAGATTTTGTGACTTTCAATTTTGGCTTTTCTTAATTTTATCCAAATTTTTAATCATTATTATAAGAAAAAAAAAAGTTTCTGACTTTTTTGTGGCCATGTCTTTTCATACCTTATGTTTCACCTTGATGCAATCTTACACAGCCCAAGCTTGTTAAAAAAAAATTTTCCAAGTAACACAATTTACTGGTAAATCTCTAAATTGACATTTAGCGTATAAGTGAAGCCAAAAGGTCAGGAAATGAAAACTTCTCCTTCATCATTTTTTTTTTTAACAGATCCTGAGCCTACCCCAGGCCAATGATAAATATAAAAAAGAAAGGCTAATTTTTCCTATTGATACTTCTGTTTTTTCAAACAGCTCCTGCTGTGATCCCCTAGGCAACAAATGAAGCATTGTGAATTCTTTAATCATCCTCTCAATGGACAATTATATGTTTTCCAAACCATCAATTTTGTTAGTAGTACAGTTGATTACATTCATTTATGAAAATGACTAAGAACAGTAGATTGAAATTTTTTTCTATCAGGTTCTGTTAAGGTAATTATCAGAGCCATGATAAAAGGTATAGTAGACTTGGAATTAGGAAACCTGAAGTTGAGCCCAGCTATTCTCTGAGCAGGCAGTGTGACCGCCAGTAAATGATGCCACCTCTCTAAGCCCCTTTATTCTTAGCTGTATAAAAAGGAGACTAATAACTCCCAAATTACTTCAGCCAGAGAGTTGTGGAAGCCAGGAAGGGAAGAGTGTGTTGTGGGGAGGAGCACCTGGGTCGGTCCAGATCTTAAGGTGGGGGTGATAGGTGCATGTTCATTTGATTATTCATCTTTAAATAATTCACGTACGTTTTTATATACTTGTGATATATAGGATATATTTCACAATAAATTTCTAAAGCAGTCAATAAATACTTGTTGACAGACTTGAAAAAAGTAAATACGGTAGTTTTCCTCTGGACCTCCTGGAACACAGAATAAATCTACACAGAAGACAAAACAATTTTTCCCCTCAAATCAAAACATGTTCTTCTAAAAAAGAGTTTAATTGAAAGAACCATCAGTGAAACGAATAAAACAAAAGGGCATGTTATGCTCACTATAGCTTCCTCCCACCTGGCTTCCCATTCCTCCTCACTTGAAATTTTTTAGATTTCTCTCCAGAAATAGTCTAGAAAGACAAAGACAAAGGGAGAATCTTGAAAGCAGCAAGAGAAAAGCATTTGTGTGTGTCCCACTTTTGTATGTAAATGAACTGTATTATGCATGCTGCTCTCGACTTTGCATTTTTCACATATCTTGGAGATCTTTCAATATCAGCTTTATGGATTAAAATTTTTTCATAGTATTTCTTGGTATGGCTACACTTTATTTAACCAGGCTTAATAATAAATAATTATTATTTATTAAACATTAATAAATAGGTAGGTTGCTTCCGTTTCCGCTCTCACCCACATTTCTGTAACAACCACCTTTAGGCTTACATCTTCTCACACATATGAGTGCATCTGTAGAAGACACCTCAAAGTATAATTGAGGAATCAAAAGATAGATCCATTTAAATTTTAGTAGATTGCCAAAATACCCTCCAAAGAGAAAATATCCCTTCATACTTCCATCAACAGGAAACAAAGAGTGCTGCTTTCCCAACGTGCCTGTGATACATGCTCTTTATTCTTTTTATTTACCTATTTATCAAACCTAAGAGGTAAAAATAGTATTTTATCATTTGGATTTATTTAAGTCAAAGGGAAGGTGAGGCAGTCTTTTCTTTCTCCGAACTTCTGGTTGAGGTCCATTGCCCAGTTTCCTTTTTTTGTTTGTTTTTGTTTCTTTCTTTACTTATTGCTTCATAACAGCTCTGTATTTATGATCCCTTTATTTTTTTTAGGTTTTTTTGTTTCTCCTTTGTTACTGCTTGTAGTGTTTTAACCTCTTGTATAAATTTTTAATTATTAGATAGTCAAATACATCACTTTATATATAAAATGGGAGTTGTTTCCTTCTTCTTAGAAAGTCTTTCTTACTAATGCCATTATAAATATTTTCCCAGGTTTTCCTCTAGTACCTTTACTAATTTGTTTTTCACTTTAAAATTTTAAAATTCAACATCGTTTAATTAACTTATTTAGTGTAAGGAGTGAAGCAGGGATTCAGCTTTTTGATTTCTCCCCAGATGTCTATCCAGTCGTATTGTTACCAGAGAGTAGGGATCCTCACCCAGAGCGTTGTCAGGTTCTTAATGTCTCGAACAAAGAATTGAGCAAGACACAAAATACAGTAGAAAAGAGAGGTTTTATTAGAAAGGAAAGTTCACTTCCAGATGTGGAAGTGAGCCTCGAGCAAGAGAAGCGTGGCTCAAAAGGCCTGGTAACAAAGACTTTAGGGTTTCTATCCCTTTTTGCTCTGGATGGTTACTTTTCTTAGAGGAGTGGGCTCCCTTGATTGACAACTAAAATTGGTAAAAGTCAATGATTCATCATTTTGCATTCTGCCCATGTTTGTTCCCAGAATTCAGTCTGTTATAATGATATTAATGAAATTCCAGGCATATGCATCATATAATGATAGTATAATGAGACTCAGGTAAGTTGAAGGTCATTGGGGTTTTCTTTGTGCAGGTGTGAGTGACTGGCTTAAACTGGTACCTAAATCTCTGCCTACTGGTTTCTTTCTGTGAGTTTAAAAATGCCTTCTGGCTTGCTTAATTGTGGGTGGATTAGGGCGGTCCCCTTCTAAGATAAAATGACCTCAGTGTCTTTGCAGGCAGACCCCAAACCCCCTAACTTTCCTTCCTACCTCTTTTCTAAGAGCTATGAACCCACTTATTAGTATGGATGTTGAGGGACGGGAGGTCTCTTCTTCCATATCTGCTTCCTGTTGAAAATGGCCATAGTCCCTGCCTACTGGGGTTTCATGGAGCTCTTTCCCTTTCCTCCTCAGTTAGGGTGAGATCTTGGGTTTCCTGCTAAAGTGCCACCTCAGTCCCTATACAAGGAAAAGAAAATACAAACTCATTATTTAAATCAGTCATCTATTAATTTCTATTATTGATTTGCCTATTAAGTGAATAAAGGGAAACAGTCTTGGTTAATATGTTTCTTAAAGAGTAAAAAGAAAGACCTTTGGCTAAAAGTTCCCTGCCCCACTCCTCAGACTCTAAGGGCCCTGCCTGGCTTAGCCATGGACCCATGACCCTTATCAATAGCCAGAGGATGTGAATCCCCAGAGCAATTATGAAGATTTGAGGGAAGGGAGCCTTTTTCCAAAGAAATGAGGGAAGAAAACTTAACTAGGTTTACAGAAAAGATTAACTCTGCAAGAGATGTCCCATTTCATTTCCTGCTAAAAGGTTAAGAATTTACAAGTGATGTCCCGTCTCAGTATTAATTCCATTGCTTAGCTAATACATTTTCTCCCCCACAGTTTTGAAATGCCATATTATTTAGGTCTAAAAAGTGCTGTATCTAGAAATTGAAAATTCTTGGATGGTAAATTGATAAATTAACCAAGTCCTTCCTAGCACATTCCAGGAACCATCAAAACAATAGCATAGAGTGTGCTTAGCAGGTACGGGGCCCTGTTCTAAGTGTGTTGCATGGATTTGCTCATTTAATCCATATGGCCATGCTGTAAGGTAGGCGTTATGAGCTTTATTCACAGACACCGAAGCACAGAGAGGTTAAGGCACGTTGCTCATGAGTGGTAGAGTCGTGATTTGAACACAGGCAGCTTGACTTTAGAATCCATGCTTCTATCCAGCACTCTGCTGCTTCCACAAAACGGACAGCACTTTTTTGTGTGTTCCCTACATTCCAGGCACTGTTCTAAGAACTTCACACATAATAATTCCACAACGATCTTAAGAAGTAAGCTCTACTACTCTCTCCATTTTACAGATGAGCAAACTGAAGCGGATTATAATTGGAAAATAAAAAAGGAAGGGGGAGTGGTATGAGATGAGTCTAGGAAAAGAGGGCTTATGCTCTATCTTTAGAGCAGCAAGGAATCACAACGGTGTTTGAATCAGGGCTAACCCAGTCAGGTTTGGGTTTTGCGAAGCTCATAAGGAGCAGCATGGAGAACGGGAAGGAGGAAGGGGCTGCACAGCGGGAGCAGGGGAAGCAGATGTCAGACTAATACTGCGCTGCAGTGGCCCCAGCACCACATGTGGCCATCCAGCGGTGAGCGGGCAGTGCCCACATGGCATGAGGGTCACTACCCTTTGGGGCCAGGGACAGAGCTTAAGCAAGGTGCTTATATTATTTACATTTTCAGAAAAAAACTAAAGTGTCAAGATCGAAGTCGCCCCTGCTCACTCAGCTAGTAAGTGCTTGCTCCTGACCACTAAGCCTGCCGACCCTCTTTACTCAGGCTCACAGACTGAGCCCTTCATGCTGGCGGAGCGGTGGGGCAGCTCATTACAGACTTAAAAATTGAATTGGGCAATTCCTTTGCCATGCTCATTTCCGAATTTTCCGAATTTCGTAAAAATCAAGGAGATTCTATCGACAATGTTGACAAATGAGCTTCTGATACCAAATATCTTTAGATCTTTGAAAGGTTTATTTTCTTTTTTTAGGAGTGCTCTTCTTCAGATTTCTGCATATTCTTCTGAAGTTACTTCATGAATTTTGTAATCGCTTTCTTCTTGTCTGAATGAAGGGCAAGTTCAGGGCCCACTGCCTACTGTGCCTCTAGTAACTACCCTGTCTCCCTGCAGATCCGAGTGATGGTGGACCTGTGCAACAGCACCAAGGGAATCTGCCTGACAGGTAGGCTAGCCGGGCTGCCGACAAAGAGCTGCCCACAAGGCCACCGTGTGTGCTAGCCCAAGGGCTGGGGCAGGATGCCCACCTAGTAACACTTTAGGTTATAAAAATGCATGCTGATTCACTTTTACCAGATGTTTTTAATGGGCTAAAAATCAATTGTAATATTTTTATGAATAATAAAAATATTTTCAGTATTGCCATAGAAATAGAGCCATGGAAAATAACTAGGTATTGAGTAATTAGAAATGTGTGGTACTTTAAACTGGTGACATAGATGTATACCCTATTCCCATTAGTTATTAAAAGGAAGAAAAAGAAAGAAAGGAAAAAGACCTTGTTAAGTGGTAGGGCTCCCTTACCAGAGAATTGTGTTCTTTTAACAGAAGTAATTATTTCCCTGCGTCATACATATATGATACATTTAGCATGAATGGGAAGCTCTAGAAGCAAACTGCTAAGTAGTCAAGAAAACACTTTTTAATGAAGAGTGTTCTATATAGTGCCTACTATGTACTAGGTGGGACTGGCAGTTGGTTATACATTGTCAATGAATCACAGACAAATAGGAGGGAATCGACCTCAATACACAACAAGCCTTGGGACAAGAAATGACTGATGTATGGGGCAGGGGACGAGGGCAGTGGTTTTGATATGATTGCCTACATCTGAGACTGACACAGTCCTTCATCTTGTCTGTGGGGAGGGGCACTTGCCTCCTGCCTTGCGAAGCTGGGGTCAAGGAAAAACATAGACCTCAGAGTAGTCACCCAGTTCGTGTGTGGGCCCCCTACCCTAGAGGGGGAAGCTGTAGAGCCTGATTTCACACACTGCATTTCCTACCTCTTTGAAGGGGGTATAGCATTCTAAGGAACACAGGGAGAAATTCTTTTTGCATTAAAAGTCCATTATGGAGTAAATGCACAGCTCTCATGGACTTTAAAAGATAACCAAAGACTTCATAGTCTTCTGAAGCGTTGTTGGGCCACCTTAGTCTGTGGCCCTGGGCTCGAGGGGGTCCCATTCACACTTCACGTGCACCTAGGGCTGCACTGGTAGCGGTTGAAAACCCTGCACAATGTGTATGGAGTAGTAAGAAACCTCACCCTTTTCGGCAGTGTTCTCTCCCGTACCTCATGGTACCTGTGTGCAGTAGGTGTTTAATGGGAGTTTGTCAAATGACTAAACCTGGGGCTGATACAAGTGATTAAATGAGGGGGTGGTGGGCTAGTAAGAAAGATGCAAGACTCTGTCAGACCCCAAGTCCAAGTCTGCATCTCACTTACTTGGTTTGGCCTCAGAGAGAAAAATTGTAATTCTGTGGCCTCTCGAGAAATGCTAATTCAATTACTCAAGTCACATTTCAGCCCTTACAGAAAATTAAATATCTTTGGAACAGCCTGGTCCATTATTCTGAAACTCTTGTGGCTTAAGCACCTTTCTTCCATCTCTGGAAGTGCCTTTTCAGAGATCCCACGTGTGACAGTAATGAGTGCTAGAGAAATGCTCAGATGGATGGAATTACAGGCACAAAAGCCCTGTTGAGAGGCACAGGAAAAGCCTCTTCCTTTTTTATTTTTATAGTAAAAGGAGAGCCAGCCTGTTCAGTGAAAGCAGGATGGAGCTATTGAGACCACTTAGGGAAGATTGACAGGGATGGGGATGGGGGTTGAATCCGTACTCGAAATGGGTTGAGGAGTTTATTCTTTGACACCTCAAAATGCTTTTCAAAAGCCAGTACCTTCTCCTTTCATGCCAGATTGAAACTGGGCCTCCTTTTACAGAGAAAGCTCTTCCATTAGAACTTCAGTGTGAAAAAATACAAGTTACAAAGTGAGGTGGTGCCTTGGGATAGGTCAAGTTGTCTGGATTGGGGATGGGGAGGTGATAAGACCCAGGACTGGGTTGGCAACTTCAGGGGGAGGGGAGAGAGCCTTAATCCAGAGCCCCAAGAAGATGCTTGCAGGAAGGGTTAGCGGGGTAAACCCTGGGCTTGGGGCCTGAGAACAAGTTCTAGCTTTATAGTAGATTTGGCTCCATCTGTACTCAAGAATGATTGATTGATTGATTGATTTCTTTGGACTGTCAACTGTCCACATCACTTTCTTACCAGTGTATGTGTGTGCACCATCTGGCGATAATGTCCTGTGACCACAGGCTATGCTGACCCTAGAAAATACACCATTTTCAGCAAATCATTTTTACCCAAAGTAGGGCTATATGAATTGAAAGCATACCTTCAAATGCCTATTTTTCCAAGAGTCTTCATGTCTGTAAAATAGCTTCTCTCCATTAATATCTTAGGTTCCCAGCCAAGATGCCTTCTTTGTCTCCCACTCAATCAGACATGCTGCTCTGCTAATTCTTCTGGAATATCTCTTGAATTTCTAACTTTCTCCACAACTCTACAGTTACCAAGTATATTCATCTATAACCATGTCCCTAATTTTTAATACAAAGACCCTCTGAGTATTTTCTCCCCACCCCCTCTTGTCCACCTTTCTCTTTCTCTCTCTCATCTAATTCCCTAGTTCTCTTCAACTTCCATTTACAGAGATCTCAAATGCACACTAATTTCACCGTGTCACCTCCCCTACTCAAGAATCTGCTGTAGCTCCCTGCTGACTCATAAATACCGTCTCTACCTCTCTATTCCTGCTTGACATTCAAGTGCTGCTGCCCCACCAAGAACCTAGCCTTATTTCTGCACATGCCAGCTTGGTCAGTCTTCTCTTCTTGCCCTGAATCTTGCAAGTTCCGACCTCTGTACCTTTGCTCCTGCTGGTCCCCCACACGGGGTGTCCATCCCTCACGCCTGCAGCCATTGCAGGCCCATTGTTTCTTCATGGCCCCAGCTCAAGGTACATCACCTCTGGAGGACCTCTCAGACTGCTGTGTGCCCAAAGTGCCCCAGTACCCCTCTGGGGGGTTGCTTCTCTGTAGCTTCCTCACATCTCATTGTAATTTCAAAGTGTCTTCTCTAGGTAGGTTATAAACACAACAGACTCGGGGGCCAAGATTTCTACTTCTTGGTAGGTTATGGTGCACATAGTAAGTGCTGAGTAAATAATGGTTTTCTGAAAGATCATAAGTTTGGATTTAAGGAAAGACCTTTCTACTACAATATTGGTAATATTATATGTGGAGAAACAAAAGGACCTCATCTGCTTATGTTACAACCTCATTAGTTTGTGTGCTCAAATAGAATAATTGATAATAAGACTCTCCTACTTGTGAAAGCAAAATCTTTTTGTTAAATTATTTGTAAGTGATTCATCTGAACCCCTTAGACTTTCTGAGTAATTATAGGAAGGTGTTTGTTACCTGATCTGGGTCCTCAGTTTTTCTCAGGCTGTCTCATGCAAAAAAAACAGACACCCGGTGAACCAGCTTCTGTTCTCAGTTCCCACTCAGCCGCCTAGAGGAGACAAGCTGGCTGGATGAGAGCACTTGGGACTGCTCTCCTGATAGTCAGACCTCAGCCCTGCAAGGACAGCACTACCATTTGCTGACACCCATGCTACGGCTATACTAGTGCTCACCTGCATTGTCACCCAACCTCATTGAATTAAGTTGATTGAGAGATGACTGATTTCTGAATCTATGATGAAGCCAACTCAGGAATTATTCATAAACAGAAGTGATTTTGGTTGGCAAGTGAGTCTGTGTGAATTGCTTTTAGGAATCTTTTGGGCAAATATACTGGGTCTTAAATAAAAGGCATGGTACCTGGTGCCAGTAGGTAATTAATACATTTTAAGAGGCGGAAGTGCTCTTTGTAAGGGGGCATGGAGATGGCTTTACTTTCTTCCACCCATTGTTTATCATCTAAATTTTTTTTTTCTATTGTAGGACCACCTGGCCCACCAGGTAAGAGCCCATGGATTTTTCTAGTTCATAGGGAGGGATATGGATGACTGGCTGCCCACAATCACTCAGAAGCAACTGAGCTGGGTAAGGGGGAAGAATCTAAAGGCAACCCTAATTATGACTGTGTCTACCCTCCTCTCTACCCCAATCATGACAAGCTCTCCTGTCCCCTCCCCCTTGAGAAGCTGCCGTACCATTCCCACCTGTCGCTGCTTCAGGTGGGGGAAGCAAAGATAAAGAAGAAAGGGAAGAAGCAAGGAAGGATCTGGAAAAGGCGTGACACCTGCCCAGTTTCACTAGCTGCAGGAAATCACCTTAATTTTAATGAAGACATATTTTTTTTGTCTTTTTAAGGGGTTTGTTTGTTTGTTTGTTTGTTTGTTTTTAATGCATACAGCATCTGGTCTTTCTAGGTAGTCTCCCATGCAAGTACTAATCAGCCCCAACCCTGCTTAGCTTCCAAAATCAGATGAGCTCTGAAGAAATTTTTTTAATGTTCCTCTTTCCTTTATTTTGATGCAGGACCTCCAGGAATTGGTGGGTTGCCAGGATACAATGGATCGAATGGACTACCTGGTCCCCAGGGCCCAAAAGGCGAAAAAGGAGCAAATGGAAAAAGAGGAAAAATGGGTATTTTGTCAACTCTTTAATTACTTTCTTTGTCGCTTGCCTCTGTTATTACATTTTGAATGGGCTAACGTGAGTGCAGTGGAGATAAAGTGTCGCATCCTTGCAAGCAAAGCTGGTTTAACTCTTGCCTGGAAGCTGCTGTGTTCTGGCAGGCCAAGGGCATTCTTTTAAGTCCAGCCCCGACAACGGTTTGTTTCCAACTGAAGTGGCAGTCTCCCTGGGAACTAATTTCCACTCTTTTGCTTGCTTGGCTGCAAACTGAAGACAAAAGAGGCAGGGGCAGGAGCTGTGGGGAGGGGTACCCCGCGGACTGTGTGATGGCTGCATGTGCAACACCCCAGGTCCTTTTGATGGTCAATTCCTGCCTTGCCTTTTCGCTGCCTTCTCCTACCCAAAAACTCATTGTATTTGATTTAAAAATGTTGACTAATGTCAGCCCCTGGGTTTTCCTGGCTACAGGAATAGCTGGACTGAGTAGAATGGCAGCATCCAGGCCTCCCTGAGAGTGGCACTCAGATCATAGGGTCCCCGCTGTCAGCGACTCCTGTCCAGGGGTCATAGGACAATTACAAAGATGTGGCTGGCATCTCTAAGGGACTTCCTCTGCCCTGCTATGACTGGCAGCATTGTCATCACCCGAGCAAAGGTTCAGAAGCACTGAGGGGTCAGATGTGCCTGGGGGCAGCGAGAGGCAGCGGCTCCGGCAGGGCCTGGCAGGAGGCTGGGGCATAGGCTGGAGCGTAGGCTGGGGCAAGATCTGAAGGGCTCCAAGCACCAATCCTGGAGAATCAGGGAGAAGGCCTGAGGAGATTCATTGAGGAAAGCTGGCACATGGTGTGGTGTAAGCTTGAGCGCAGGGGTTAGAGACTGCTCAGGGGGCTTCTGGGAAGACAGGGCTCTCAGCCACTGTGGAGGGCAGGGGCTCCCCGCACTGTCTTGTTAATTTTCAGCCTCTTGGCTCTGCTACCCCAACTCACTTGAATAGGCTCTGAGCTAGAAAAACTACTAGGAAATTCTTCCAGACAGCACAGTAACCCTTTCCAGCACCTCTGGTCTTATTCCCATGAGCAATCTAAGTGAGAGCCAGTGGGTGGGGAATAAATGGTTGAGGGGCTCTGCCACTTGGCAAAACCTACCAGATCATGTCCCCAGGGGGGAGCCTCCGTGAAAGTGGGCAACATGGTCCAAGTCCTCAGAAGATTGGCAATTACACTCGGAATTACAGAGCAGTAATGAATCATTACAAGAAGGATAATAATTATAATTATAAATGAACGGTAGCATCAAATAATGATGACTGTCAGTGTATAGACATTTGGTTTATCCCAGGAAGCCCCCCAAAATGTGATTCAGTCCTGAGGATTCAGCAATAAGAATTATGAGGGGCAACTATGAGGGGAAGGGAACCACCATGCTAGGCCTGGGAATGGGGCAGGTGGGAGAGGGGTGGTTTTCAAAAAGGTTGAAACAGATTCCTGGCTTTGCAGAGATGTGCTTAGCATGCTGCCCACAACCCAGTGAAGGCAGAAAAGAAAAAGTTTATTCACTTAGACAATGCATATTTATGTGACAGATGCTATTCTAGATGCTGGAGATCCAGAAATGAAAAAGCTGACAAAATCCCTGCCTTCATAAATCTTACATTCTAGTCTGGACAGATGGACAATAAACAGGATAAATAAATAGACTATATCATCTGTTACATAGTGCTAAGTGCTGAAGAGAAAAAACAGAGCAAGGAGAGGGGATGGGAAGTGGGTGTGGGGTGGGGGATGACTATAGACTGGGAAGCCACGCAAGCCCCCCTTAGAGCAAACCACCTGGAAGAGTTAAAAGAGGGAGCCCCAGCGTATCTGGAAGAGAGGTTCCAGCAGAGTATGGGAGTCCAGCATGCCTTCAGAGTCTGAGGAGGCCAGGGCAGCTGGGCAAAGAGGGTGAGGGGTAAATGTGGTTGAATTAAGACCAGAGGTAAGAATGCTCTGGGCATTTGAAGAACTGTGGTTTGTACTCGGAGTGAGACAGGGAGGATTTGCAGCAGAGCAGAGACCTGCCCTGCCACATCGGTGAAAGGATCACCCTAGCAGCTGTGCTGAGGGAGGCTGCGGGAGGGAAGGGAGGAGGCCTAGAACAGGAGACGTCAGTGGATGTGTGAGAAGGTGCTGGATTCTGTTTATCCGTGGAGGTTGAGCAAATCCTCTATTTCCTGGAGACCCAGAGGAACTGCAGCAAAGACACAGTAAATAGCTTTATTTTGATAACTGCAAGAAGCTGCTGAGGGTTTCCAGTAGGAGACAGTGGCATGGTCTTGCCTTCCAGAAGCACCACTGTGGCTGCTGCATGAGAACACATTAGAAAAACACAAGAGGAGCAAGAGTGGAGGCAGGGAGACAGTTTAAAGCTTCTCAAACAGCAGACGAAGGGAAGGCAGGTAGAGGCAGGAAGAAACCAGCCGATGGAGTTGAGTGATATTTGGGGATGAAATCAGGAGTCTCTGCTGGTAGGTGGATATGGGGAGGGAGGAGGAGGGGGCCACTGAGACTGACTCGCAGGTCTCTGCCCTGCTTGACTGCTCTTCCCTGAGGTGGGGCCCTGTACCGGCTCAGGTTCAGGGAGACCGTCAGGAGCCCGGCATGGGGTGTGCTGAGATTGAGATGTCCGGGGAGGAGGTGTCAGGGGGCCTTGGGGATGTAGGTCTGCAGTCAGAGGACACCCTGGGGCTAGGGGTCTACGTCAGGGAGTAGCAGCGGCCGTGGGCATGTGGGCATGGGTGCATGTACTTAGGGAGGGAACCAACAGGAGAGAAGAGCCTGGGTCGAGCCCTGAGATGTAACAGCATCTAGTGACCAAGCGAGGCTGAGGAAATGAGTGTGCCGAACGTTTGTCAGCAAATATTTATTAGGCAGCTTCAAAGTGCGAGTAGGAAAACAAAAAAAGATGCAGACCCTATTCTGGAACTTTCCATCCTGGGTAGGGAGGCAGGGATTAACAGTTAACATTCTAATACATCCGTAATCACAATGTGAGATACCCATTTGAAGGTTAGATCAGGTGCTATGAGGTACAGGACACAGAGAAAGAGGGTCAGGAGGTCATGTCTAAGGTCAGACCTGAAGGATGAAAGTGAGGGAGGGAGTGGCCCAGGTGGAGTGCACCTGCAAAGCCCTGGCAGCGCAGCTGGGGGAAAGAAGGGTTTGCAGCGAGGGGAGGCTGGAGGCAGGGGCTGAGTCCTTCCACAGCCGTCAGATTGGTGGTCTGAGTCTCACCGTCAGCTCCCAGGAGAGTACTGCAGGATCTCGCACCGAAACGTGACCTGCTGGGCCAGGCTTGTGACTGTGAAGAAGGAAGGGCCATTATTTTGGCTGAGAGTTCAAGGATCATTTGTGGATTGCCAGGTGGGAATGGGAGAGGAGAGCCATGGGAGAACATGAGAAAAATGTCAAGTGTTGTTTCCAAAAACGGAAAAAGATACTGTGTTCCCCAGAGATAAGACTTGGGCTGGACTGTGCCATCTAGTGATCCTCTGAACAATAATAAATGGCTAAGATTGTTGTCAAGCACTCTACCAAATGTTCTCTCTACTTATCTCATTTAGTCCTCACAACAACCTAAGGAGATGGATATTCTTGTTAGCCACACATTTTCAGATGAAGAAGCCTGGTCTTTCTGTTTCTCAAACAGGCCAAGCCCACCCTTGCCCTAGGGTCTTTGAACTGCTGTTCTCACTTTGTTGGAATGAGTGCCCTCTCCCTGCCCTTTTAGTGGCCGGTTCTTTCCATGGTGCAAGTCTCAGCTCACATGTCACCTCCTGTTTAAGATTGTCCCTGACCTGTGTATCTGGCCTCTGCCTTACCTACTCAGTCACATTCTCTACTTGCTCTCAAAACATGTATTTCTCCCTGAAATTCTCTCTTTCCATTTGCGTATTGATGTGCTGATGGTCAGACCCTATAGGGAACATAAGGTTCCTGAGAGCCAGCCCAGGTGTGTCTTGCTTAATCCCAACCTCCAGTGCCTGGAACACCCATTGAAGTCACTGTGGACATAAGCTGTCCAATGTCAAGAAGCTAATAAGTGAAGGAGGCAGGACTGAATCCATGTCTCTGATTCCTGGACCCCTGTGCTCAGCCTTGACCACACCAGATCTGCCAGGCTCAAGGGGATTGGGCCCGATTGAGAGTGGTGTTATTGGAGGTGTCACAGAGTAGAAGCAGGTGAGAAGGAAGGCTGGGCCTCAGGAGCTGCTGCTGTTAACTGTTGAAGGATGTAGGGCTGAAGATGCCCTCAACTTGAGCCCAACACCAAGTCTTACCAAAAGGGCTGGGAGCGTACCAGCCCTTCAGAGAGGCCTCCGGTACGTGTGAAAGAGCACACAGTTTGATGTAATAACCTGCTAGGCAGTCAGAGTGGATTTTGTGCCTCTGGTTCTCTGTTCTCAAGGCAGAAGGGAGCAGATGAAAGAGTTTCAGAAGCACCTGCCTCCATTCCCTACTGGCTCTGAGGCTTTGGGCAAGTTATTCCATCATCGGGCCTTGGTCCTCAGCTGTAGACTGAGGAGGTTGGGTTCCAACACTCAAACAGTTCGTTTTTAAGCAAAACTAGTGCTTGTCTATAAAGGAGAGACTATGTCATATACATTCTATTATTTGGCACAACTCTCAGCCAGGCCCCCGTTGAGGTTCAATGAATTCTTGATGAATGAAGAATGAGTGCATGCATGCATGAGAACAGAATATAGTTTCTGTTTATTAGGGCTTAGAGCCCAGTTGAAAGATCTTACGCACAACATGTACTCAATAACTAGTTATTCTGGTTTGAAGATTGCTTTATACTGTACAGCAGATAATACTGCCAGAAGAAAGAGCTGGCCTTTCCTGTGCAGATTTCCTTTCAGTCTTTAACCGAGTTATTTTACATACTTCAATCTCTTGGAAACATCCAAGACATTAGGCTAGAGCTCTGAAACCCATATTTCATCAGGTTAGTCTTCTTCCTAAGAGCCCACAGTGGCTGCCCACAGATTACTGTTAACTGTTGAAGGATGTAGGGCTGAAGATGCCCTCAGATTACTGCATAATCTGTACTCTATCCAGAGTACAGATTATGCAGTAGAGAAAAGTGTAGAGGACAAGAGAGAGAAGTATTATTGACATCTTGGAAATAAGCAGAGAGGAGGTGGGGATGGCATTGCGGGGGAGAACAGAAAGAACTCTCTCTGAGGATCTGTTAGTGAGGCTGCCCTTGGGTGTCAGTGGGATCCCAGGCTGGATTGGGGTGGGGCCAGGGGCTTCAGCTCCATGTGTACAGGAGGCAGCCGGCAGCCACTGTGGGCTCTTAGGAAGAAGACTAACCTGATGAAATATGGGTTTCAGACCTCTAGCCTAATCTCTTGGATGTTTCCAAGAGATTGAAGTATTTAAATAACTTGATTAAAGACTGAAAGGAAATCGAAGTGGAAATACTTGAATTCATTTGAAAACACTGATCTAGATTTGGAGAGAAGAACTGAACCTAAAGAGACGTAAATGTTGTCATTTTACAACTAGCATTTTCGGCAAAAGTTGACATTCTATTGCCTCAAAACCAAATATTTTCTTTCTCTCCATCTGTCTCACTTTCTCACTTAAGAGTTAATGCTGCAGTGTCTTCTCTAAAAATCAAATCCCTATGAAAACAGAAATAAACATCCTCCTCCTTATTCATCCCAGTCTTGGGATGGTTTTGTGCTACATCCTCTAATCCCCTTCCCCCACCCTCAGTCTATAACAGATGGTCGTGCCAAAATAAGACGTCCTCCCTCACTCCCTGCCGTGAAGATGCTGGAATTGACCTCCACATCATCACACAACTCCCAGCTCTAAAGTTGATAAAACGGTTTGTTTTGAGTGGGTGCCACCAGGGAAGAAATAGCAGAGAGCCACTTCTAGCACATGAGTTAGGCAAACAGAATCTGGTGTTACTTCTTAGAGACAATGTGCTGACTCAAAGCCTGCTGGCCATCATGGGACAAATAATGCCAGGGTTCAGCACACAGTGTGATAGTGTGATTGTGTATGGAAGAGTCAGCATAGGGTGGAAAGTGCCACACGCGGGTCTTCTGATGGCAAATATCATTAGGAAGGGGTGTACTTCTGAGACAATGGCCAAAGCGATTTCACCAACAAAGACAAGGAGAAACTTTGTCAGAGGCAATGGCCACAACAAAGCAAAGACAGGCTGTAGGTAGATAAAACATCCCCACTCTTTCTTAACGAAGATTACAAATGATTATGCACACCCGGATAAGTGTCAAAATACACCTTTAAGCAAAGGTGTTTAATAGCTTTAGTTTAAACACCTGCCCCCGTGGGAGCTGCCTTACACCAGCTGCTTTATGGTATAAACATTTTCCTATTTCACACATGGCCTTTTTGAGAAAGAAAAGGCAGAAGAGGAAAGAATACAAGAAAAGAAATGGAAATAGGATGGTGATACAGAAAGGCTTTTTGTGACTCAGATAAATGCCTGGAAAAGAAAACCCTGAAGTAACGAGAAGATACCATTTCCCTGAGCTTTGCTAAATCTGGGCATGTGAAACCTGTGGCCAGTATCAGTTATACTTGGTGCTTTGTGCAGGCTGGGCTCTATGGCAACGGTCTCCTCTTTTGTGTCCTGCATAATATGCCAAATTGCCTATTTAAAATACTGACAAAAGAACGTCTTCTCATGCAGAGGTCCCTGATTAAGGGCTCCTCTTAAGGGAGTGAATCTCTTTCCAGGAAGATGACCTGGGCAGGGATGGCCCAGACCGGTGGCTGTGTCGCCAGTGCTGTGAGAGAGATGGATCGTGAGCCATTCCTCACCCAAGAGGCATGAGTTTCCCCCGTGTCACTGAACCTGTGGCAGAGCAAATGCCGACGATGGAGGGGCTTCCGCTCCTCTTCACATCCTCTCCTGTTGTGTACCCCCAGCTCCTCCACCGGTACATGGCACCACCCAAGATCACCACTGACAGAGGCAGGGAACCCAAGGCCTCTGACTTCCACCTGCAACTGAATTTCATGGTTTTCACCGATATGGCTTTTTTTTTTTTTTTTATGATTGGCTGAAATCTAGCAAATGTTTTTTTGTTCACTACATTTTCTAATAGTGATCAACATTTTAAGGTTCTTTTGTACACTGTTGTCTTCCTTGGGGTGGTCTGTGTAGGGTCACCGTGAATATAGAAGAGCAGAAACCATTTTGAATATTTATCACTCCTTTGGCATCAAGGAAAAAGTGCATATCTTTTTATGCTAGAAAGATATTTCCTTTTTCCAAATATCTATTAAATCCAGCACAATCCGGAACAAACATAGATCCAGGTTTAAGTTTTAGGGAATAATTTACCTTTGATGACCGTGCAAAGTATTCGAGTATGATCTGTGATGTGATGATGTGATTTGATGTAATATGATAACCTCCTCATTGCTGGAAGGATGTGGGAAGAACAGAGCGAATTGGGTGGTAAAGAGAGGCTTTTAGGATTGGATGGGAGGTTGATCTAAATGACCTCTAGGTGCCTTTCAATCCACAATCCTATGATTCCCTTGTGACAGTTATATTGAATTCGATGGTGCTAGAAGTCAGTAAGGGCAGTCCAGATTTTTAAATCTGGAGGAAGGACAATTGTAGTGCCAGAAGGATGACAGAAGGAGCAGGGATTGTCCAATTCGAGGGGGCTTAGGAGAGGGATGGATGAGCAGTCACTAAGCCAGAGCCTATAAGAAGGGGCATGGGGACTGGCAGGGTAATTAGAAAAGACAGTGCATCCTAAGCCCTCTTGGTTATACAATTTGAAAGGAATTAAAGTTTTGCTTGCACTGAAACATACCTCTGGCTCTTTCCTGTTGCCTGAAATCTCTGCCATTTGCAGCAACATCTCTATTGAGCAATATCTCCAGATCAGTTTAATTCTTTCAAAGCCATTTTTAATTAAGCATTTTATAATGGGCCCAAAGCTGCCTTGACTCTTGGGCTAATTTAGCCCCATTACTAAGACAAAACTTTTCCACGGACTCTACCCATCATTTTCTGAGATCTCTCCACCTTAAGTGGTAGGAATGAGACCTTTCTTTGTGCGGGCGTGGAGAGCTGCATAGAGAAGTGCTTTATGTTCATTCTTTCCCCTGTCTTGCACCCCGTACAGATCATTACTCAGTCAAGACCTCAAGTTCTCCAGCAGTTTCTACACAACCACCTCTTCTCTCATATTCTGTCTCACGAATTCTAGACACCTCTATGTCTCCGAACTCTTGTTTTTGTTTCTTCATCACAGCAAAATTGCCAGGCTCTTTTTGGGCTCCCCTTCCCTGTGCTGCTCTCTAGAAACTACCTGCCAGCAGTAAGTTGTGACAATCCTACGAACCTAGCTTGCTTCTTTCTCCCAAGGATCGGAATCCTGTGCTGCCTGTAGTTCAGTGCAGAGAGGGGTCATGGCACACATCATGACTATTCCCACTTGTGTGTGGCAGGACTGCAGTTCCTGCAGTGATGGCTCTCCAGGAGAAGAGGCAGAAGTTTTACCCACTGCAAATTGTTCACACCATCACCATCCCTCTTAAGGCCTGTCCTGAAACCACTTGTTTTGCTATTTTGATTAAAAGCATTTTATATTGGAATGTCACAGAAAAGGATCTTGGTGATAGAATCAGATCTTTGCTGCTCACTGAGCATCCGTCTTAACCACTGTAGGCCTTAGATCCAACTACTATGAAGTAAGAGTAAAGATAAGTGCCCAGCCTCCACTCCAATATGTTGTAAGGAATAAACCAATTAAGCCAACCCCTCTGAGTCCTCCATCCAACCTGCAGGTATGGATCTAACTTCTGGTCAGGCCTTATTTTCTTTCTGCTCTTTCTGTAACTGTCTCTCTTGTGGTTCAATCCTCTCCTTATCCTGTTGTCCCATTCAAATGTCTCTAATAATGGTCCACCAGAGCCACCTGGAAATACTGCCCTTTTAATGATGGCCATGCTGCTGACCTAAAATGATTACATGTGTTAGATATTTGGTTATAGTACATGGTACAACAGCATATGCCAGAATTTCCTGCACAACAGGCTAATTAATTATTATTTTTCTCAGGGCTACCAGGAGCCACTGGAATTCCAGGAGAAAAGGGAGACCCTGGTGAACTGGGCTTGACTGGAAATGAGGGCCCAGCAGGGCAGAAGGGTGAAAAGGGGGACAAAGGGGACGTGTCCAATGACGTGCTACCCACAGGTAA
Organism: Rousettus aegyptiacus; assembly: GCF_014176215.1. Taxonomy (NCBI): domain Eukaryota; kingdom Metazoa; phylum Chordata; class Mammalia; order Chiroptera; family Pteropodidae; genus Rousettus; species Rousettus aegyptiacus. The sequence goes on from NW_023416306.1 coordinate 122,353,797, forward strand.
GAGGCCGGCACTTGGGCCTTCTCCCAGAGTGAACAGGCCTGCCTGAGATTTGATGGAAGGGCTACTTTAGGTCTTCTCTCTTTATTTGCCATATGTGGCCACCTGTTATGTAGCATGTTTTAGACTTCTGTGCTTTCGAAAAGGATAAAACTGTGCATGTTACCCCAATGTTGGCAAGACCAAATCCGAGACCTAAGCAGTAATAGGGGAAATAATTCAGGTCTAAACGTCATGATTAGATTGAATTAGGATGAATGAAGCTTCCTTTTAAAAAATATCTATTAAATCCAGCACAATCCAGAACAACACAAGTAAGCAAACAATTTAAGATACCTCAGAGAACAAATGACAGAAAGCACAGGCATTCTTCACGTTATCCATAGAGAATTGGGGCAAATATCATTGTTGATCATCTTTTTCTGGTTTTCAGCCCAGGTTAAAAGCAGATAGTTGGTGCCTGTGGAGGAGGAGGTAGAGATGCCGTGAGCCACAGAAAGACAGTCGTATGGTAGAAGAAGTAGGTAGGTGACAGCTAATGGTCATGGAGGAGGATGAGAAAGAAGAATTTTAAAAGAACAGTACTTTAGAGACCACTTATATAAACCGAACTATCCTATTAATGTATTCAGTAAACATCTACTGAATATCAGAGAGGACTATGAATTAGGGACTTTGCTAAGAGCCGAGACTATGAATATGACAATGAGTAAGACATGTCTGTCCTCAAGAAGCTAAGATGATATATGTTCAGAATAATAATCCTGAACCATTCTTACATCCATCCATTGAAAATTTACTGAGTACATCCTATTTGCTAGACACTGCACTAAGACCAAAATATCAGGGAAAAAACAAATTATGTTTAGTATGCCTAGTTTCATGAACAGCGGAGGCTGCTATGCAAAATGCATAAAATTTAACAAGTGTTTTGACAGGGTAAGATACATGAGTATACTTTGAAAATATAACATCATGTTATGCATCAGTTATATGGGAAGTTGCCACATCCTGAATATTACATTCTCTTACACTGAACAAGTGCGGGGGATGACAAACCATTCAGAGAAACCACCTCACTGACTATACCCCAGTTCAGGAGACCAGGCCAGAGGTGAGTGTGTCCTCTGGTCAGAGGGCAGAGAAGGTGCTGGAGGGTTGGATCATGTGTACCCTGCCTACAGATCTCTGACCCATCTCTAGCTCCTGTGACCCCTGCTTGCCTACTCTAAAGAGACCAAAAAAGCTTATTTGGTCTGACTTGGAAGAGGCAGCTAAAGAGATCTTAGATCACCAGTGTCAGCCCCAGACAGGAGGGTAGAACCAAAGAGCTGAACAGCGCACCCTAGAGACGCCTTTATGAAAGCTCCAGAACTAACATCCCCTGCAGAGGGCTGCATTCACGGTCAGCCAGCTGAAGTTAGAGGGATGGCTGCTTGCAGGTGTTTACGAGTTCTAGCTGTCAGAGCACTCACCCCAGTGACCTCAATAATTCTCAAAGGGGAGGGCAAGGAGTAGGACACTCAATCTGGAGATAAAGAACAGGCTCGGCAGGGTTAAGGTGCCTGCTCAAGGTCACAGAGCTAGATAGGAGCTCCTGCTTTCTTCTACCGCACAGAGCAGCATTTCTCACACCTGGCTGCATAGTAAGAGACTTGAAATAATACAGATGAGTGAACACAGGCATGGGGATGTAACATGGCAAATATAGTTAATAATATTTTAATAACTATGTATGGTGTCCAATGGGTATTAGATTTATCGGGTGATCACTTTATAAGTTACGTAAATGTCTAACTACTATGCCATGTACCTACAACTAATATAATATTGTATGTCATCTGTAATTGAAAAATGAAGTTTTTAAAAATACATATGACTAAGTTCCCCACAATACCTATCTAATTGGTTTGGGATGGGGCCCAGGCATTACAATTATATTAAAGCTCCTTGGGTGATTCTGATAACAGTCAGGAATGAGATCCACTGACATGAGCCAGTGAAATAGGATGAGCTTTGGAGTCAGACATACCCGAGTTCCAGCCCCACTCAGGTTGTGACCTTGGGCAAAGCACTGAATATCCATCCCTAAGACTCCAGTCACTGAGGAGCTGCTATTGCTGCTTCACAGATGTGTTAGGAAGAACAACAGGGAGGAGTTTCTTAAAATTCTTGAAACAGTTCCTTGCTTGTAGTTGGAACTGAGCACTTGCTATGAGAGTGCTTCCTCAGCTGTGTGTGGATAAGGGCCAAACAGTCACCTCTGGGCAGGTTGCTCAGATAGCCTCCCTGAAGCTGCTCATCCTTTCCCCTGGTGTAAAACCTACCTCTGATTATAATTCTTTTATCAATCTCTCTCCCCACCCTCTTTCTCTCTCTCCAGGTGCCAAAGGTGACCCAGGCCCACCAGGCCCACCAGGCCTACCTGGGCCCCCAGGCCCTCCAGGTCCCCCGGGGCCTCCCGGAAGCAGAAGATCTAAGGGCCCTCGACAGCCAAACATGTTCAACGGCCAGTGCCCAGGTCACCAACCCTGCCCCAGGGAACCTGTCTCTTCCTAATTCTTGGGCTTCACCCAGGTTTTATGACCAGATTTTTTAAACAGAGGGAGATTTTATCCACAGCGAGAGTTCCCTCTTGAACATGTTCGTGGACGGCCTGGGCAGTCCGTCCCAGGAGTGAGGACTGGTGGCGAGTTTAGAATTTGGCCTCCCGCTCCCTTCCCTCATCCTCTCCCTTCACTTATCACCAGACCATCCCTGCCCCCTGAAGCAGTCTCGAAGGCTAAGCTGTTCACTTTTGGAACGTGAAGGGCTTAACTGATGCTGGAGGAAATGATGGGGGAGTTTGGACTGGTTAAATCTCCACAAATACTACAGCACTACCATTGTCACCGCCAACTCTGAGTGCTAACAAAATGCCAGGCACGGTGCTAAGTGCTTAATTCATTTAATTCTCACAGCAGTCCTAGGGTATAAGAGTTGTTATCCTCACCAACTTACAGACACAAAAATGAGACCCCAGTTGCTGAATAGCTTGCCCAAGGACACTCAATTAGTAAGTGACAGAGCTAGGGATCAAACCCAGGCACCTGCCTGTAAAGCCCCTCCTCTTCCGACATCTTCCTTTCAGAGATGGAGGTTCACACTTTGTGACTAAGCCAATCAGGGACAAGGAACTCCTGGTCTCCGGAAGGCCAGGAGGACTTGTCCTTTAGCCAGTTTGTGACAGAGATGGCCAAAGGATTGAAAGTTAAGAAGAAATCAAGAGCCATGTTAATTGAAAATACTTCTAGGTTAATGCTAGAACTTCTTCCCAGAAGCAGTGACCTGGGACCTGCTCACCTGCTTAGTGCACAAGGAGGCACAACTCAATGCTTTTGCTTTGGAGGCAGACAGGAGGGCCCTGACTGCAGTGTGTCTTCCATTTGCTGTGGATTTCACAGCCACTTCCCTAAAAGTCTATAGTTCGGTTTGGTGTACTGTTCTTTCTGAAATGCATTTTGGGGGCACACACTCAGCTATTAGAGTGGGCAAATCTGTCATTTCAAAGATGTCACACACACAGAGGTATACACATCCCCCAATAAATAGAGCCTGATTGTAATTCTACCCAGCAGTTAGCTGTTCCTTCCCTGGTGTTCAGCACCACCTCCTCTATTAGCACCAGTCCTTTGTTCAGCTGCCCCTGGAGAATGAACTGAATGGGAACCCTCCCCTGGGAAAGGGGGAGATCTGACCAGAGCTGTGTGGAATTCTAATTTGCCAAGGCTCTGTCAGCCAGTGACAGTCAGTGTCTGAAGAAGCGTTCTGCTCTGCCTGGCCTATCTACTGAGAGGCCGATCAGCCGTGTTGAGCCCCAGAGTTGGGAAGACTACTTTAAATGAGAGGCCATTATCTTCCACTCTGCCCCCTGGAAACGAGCCAGTCTTCCTGCATCCGAACTTGGCCCTCTGTACTGCTCCAATTCCATTGTTTTAACCCCTTTCCTGCCCCCACAGCTTTAGAAGCAGGTCGGTACAAACAGGAATTAATGAGAGAGCCTTTCCTTCAGACTAAGGGCAGGGGGGTCTCTCTCTGTTCCTTTCTTGTGCAAAGCCCCGCTTCCTAAGGGGAAACTCCAGATGAAATTCAGAGGCAGCAGGACTACATGAGGAACAGATCTCTGAGACTGCTCTCAGAGGGCGACAGAGGACTTCAGAGAAACACTGGCTCATCCAGCTAGAAAGCAGCTTAGAGATCACTGAGGGTCCCATCCCATTATTTTACCGATAAAGGAACCTCTCCAGATTATTCCCCGAACTTCCCTACTGACAACAGAGGTGCTCTCTTCTCTCTAGCAACCACAGGGTTATGCGAACCCATTAGAATTGGTCTAAGCAAATGGGCCTGACTTTTCCCAGAAAGCCCGACTTGCCCCAACCTGCCCCGGACCAGGGCCCTGACCCCAGCCAGTCCACTCCCTCTAATCTTCCTTCCCTCCTCCTGTCCTATTTCTGCCACCCTGAGCCACCTCCTCCCCAAAGGTCTGAATTATACCCATTTGTTACGGGAGCAATGACAAGCTGAGGACGATGAATTCCAATTTAGGTGTAGCCTCAAACCAATGGTGGATCAGGTGTCCATCAAGCACCTGAGTTCCATCGGCCTCCCAGCGACAGCAGGTGGGCAGATGGTGGTGAGGGGCTCAGCGTCTCTGGGGCAAGCTGTCTTGAGCCTCTTTCTTGCTCTGTGCTTCCTCTCCTGGCAGTCCAGGAAGAAGGGGCAAAGTGAGCTATCCCTTCATGAGGCTGCCCCCCACACCTCTCTATCGGTTTCCCTAAGAATGAAAATCCTTTCAGAAAAATGCAGTCCTGATAGTAATACCACCTGCCCAGAGAGTCCAGGAACATGTCAGTAAATGTCTCCGTCAGATTACTGAAGGCCTGAGTGGGTTGGCTCAGGTCACCTTTCCCCCTTTTACTGACATCCTCATGGGATTCTTTAGCAACTGTGGTCACCCCACAAGCAGTGGGTAATATTTGGAAGCGTAGGACTTTTTGTTTAAAAGCAAGCAACCAAAAACTTGGTGGCCCTGCTGTAAGGGATGCATTGGCCTTGAGTCCGTACTGAGGTGGGGAAAGCGGCAGCTGCAGAGTCATGCGAATCTCACTGGGCCAACTGCGTTTGCTCCGATTATTGTCGTCGTTTCAGGTGAGACATGTGCTATCCCCAATGATGATACCTTGGTTGGAAAAGCTGATGATAAAGTCAATGAACACCATTCCCCACAAGCAGGTAAAAAAAAGAAAGCATCCTATTTCGAAAGACAGAAATTGGATGCCTTAAGGTCATAACTGGTGGGTGAGTAACTTTTCTTTCTCCTCTTTTGGTAGCATCCATGATCACTTCCATTGGCGATCCAGTGCAAGTATTAAAAGTTACAGAGACATTTGGGACTTGGATAAGAGAGTCTGCTAACAAGAGTGATGAACGGATCTGGGTGACTGAACATTTTTCAGGTACTTTCACTTGGCAGATGATCCACATTTGTGGTCATTGTGTCTTTTATCTGTTGTCTACTTTCAGGCTGATTCTTTTTGTGTGTGTCTGAAATCCCTGCTAATTGGTATAACAATCGTTCTTTGTTTTAAAAAGCACAAATGAGTGGGCAGATTACTTTTCTCCTTTGAACACACTGACGGTGACCAGGGCTTATCCAATTTTAGGCACAGTATCCAGAAGGAAACAACATAGTATTATGACTGATGGCCTCTTAAACCCCAAAACATAATGGGGAAGAAATGTCAAGGACAAAATCTTTTGCACTGTCCATCTGTCTCTGAGGTTGGCGCCTGCCAGGAGAATACTTTTGGCCATCTTTCTTAGATATCTGTTGGACAGAGAGCCCAGGGGAGAAGGCGAAGTGCCATCTTGCAGGGATACTGCATCTGAGCATGACTTTAGTCACATTGTCCCAAAGGGATGTGGTCAGGAATTGCTGGTCGTGGTAGCAATGGTCTCATTCCAGAAGGAGTCTGGCCAGTCATTGGTCAGAGCAATAGCTAAAATACACCGCTTCGTTTCTTCAAGGCCAACTGATTAGCTGGTAGAGACTGTGCAGATTATCAGCTTAGAAGCATTCTGTGGCTAAAAGGAAAGAGGAATATAGAGTGGAGTGGGGAGAGGGTGATACAGTTTTCCTGGGAGGAACAAAGCTGACTCTGTGGTTACTGCATTCGAAAGACGGTTCAGAATCCATAGGAGAGATTGAATTTTGAATCTGGGAGTCCAAGACTCTTCCAGCTGGACAAGGACCATTGCAGGACATCTCCCTCCAACTTCCCTTCCTTTATCTTCCTTCCCCAACTCACCCCCAAGCTGTGATTGTCAGGCCAGAGAGATGGTGACACCTTTCCCTGGCTTCCCTCTTGCAGGCATCAGGGTGAAGGAATTCCAAGACCAGCCCTCCCTGCTGAATGGCAGTTACTCACTCATCCACCTCCCATATTATTTCCATGGCTGTGGGCATGCCGTCTACAACAGCAATCTCTACTACCACAAAGGAGGCTCCAACACCATCGTGAGGTGAGTTACCCGGACATGCACCCCAGGCAGCACCTATGTGGAGCTTTAGTTATCCATGAGCTATTTAAGGGTAGGAACTGTGTTTCTGTCACTCTATGTCCCCAGGGCCTGGCACATAGTCAGAGCTCAAACTGACTGAACCACAGGACACAATTAGTGAGCACCATGTCCCAGCCTCCGCCTGGGGACTGCATTTATTACTGCTCTGGACACCAAGAACAGAGTCAGAACCAAAGAGAAATAGATCTGAAGCGGGAAGAGGTACAGCTTTCTCATCTTTGAGAAAGGAAGCAGCCAGAACCCAGAGCTCCCTCTGGCAGCAAGGTGTCAAACCCAAAAATCAGTTTTGTTCTGAAAATCTTTGAGTGTGAAGAATTTCACATCACAGCCGAGAACATTGAAGACTAGAGACTGCAAAGCAAAATCAAGGGGTCTCTCTGCCTTCAGATCTGTCATTCCTATGTCGCCCTCACCAGGCTACCCTCTGCTTTCCCAAAGGGAAGGCGGGGAGGAGTGGTCACCCAGGTAGATAGTGCCCAGGGCAGCAGCCAAGTCTTCCTGGCTCCCCACAAGAATTGAAGTTTTGTCTTCATGGTTCAAAAGGAAATCAAGGTCTGGGCTTTAAAGGCAGAAGCAGGTCATCTTGGGCAAATCAAGAGAGCAGTGAAATCAGGTTCCAGCTCTTCTGCCTACCCACTCCATGGGCTTGGACAAGAGACACCATCTCCTGTGGTTTCCACATCCTCAATAAAAATAAAGAGATGGACCAGAGCCTCTGAATTCCTCTAGCTGTAGCCCTGTCTGAAACAACAGTCTCAGTGTAATGAAAGCCGTGGTCCTCGTCATTCAAGGTCAGAGACAAACACCTGAAAGGACTAGGACCCTTCTCTCCCTCACAAGCTTGTTAGCCTTGGAGTACTCAGCTTAGGATGGAGACAGGCTTTCTCATATTATGTGCAGCTAAACCAGCCACATTAGACACATGTGTCAGCCTCTTCGCCTCTCACCCCCTCTACCACACTCCCCATCATCTCAGCATCTCCCCAGACACCTCGTTTGGGCAAAACTCTTGTGTCAATCGAAAAGGACCATGGACCCGCCTCCTGTTCAGAAGTCATCGCTCCCCAGACATTCTACTTCCTGTCCATTTCTCCTCATTTAACTCTCCTTTAACCCTGTGGCTCCCTGCTGCCATTTATATAGGGCTGTTTTTACATGACACTGGGGATGGTAGTGGAGTTCTGGGGTAAAGGAGCCCCAGAAAGAGGATTGGTCCCTCTAAGTCTTCTAATAAGGCTAAGCTTGTATGATGCACTGGTTCAAGACCTGTACAGAGGCCCTGCTCTATGCCAGGCCATGGCCTGGGAGCAGAGGGGGAGGCAGACCAAATCAGACCCTTATCTTGCATGGAGAGACAAACGTCATCAAGGAGTGCAGCTGCTAGGTGCCACTACCAGACAGGGACCAAACAGCAGTCCTGAATTCCAGGAGTTCAGAGGAAAAAGAGTCCTGGAAGCTGAGATGGGCAGACAGGGCCTTCTCAAGCCCTCTGCCTTCTCTGGCTTCTTCTCAAACTTACTTCAGGGTTTCTTAACTGGCTTCAAGCTTGTTATGCTCCAATGCATAGCTGCAGATTCACACGCTTCATGTTTCTTCTGTGGCTCAATGGCACCCTCTAGTGTTTTTCTCTTAGCCTACGTCCCTGAATTTTCATTCCTGGAGTCAGGTACGTTCTGAACCATAATTCCCTTTTTGATATGGTCTAGATTTGGAATCTGCCAAATCAGACGGCCTCCAGGAGCTGAGGGCATGGGATTTCATGCCATGGCTTCATTTATCCAGTTACTTACCGGACAAAAAAAAATGACTTCACAGCCATTACTTTGCTACATCTCTTCCAGCCAGTGACTTTCTTCTTAATGTAGACTGCTGTGAAATTTTTGACTTAAAATTCCAGCACGGAGTAGAGGAAGAACCCCCAAACTTGAAGTTAGAACACCAAAGTTCAAATTCTGTCTCTGTTACTTACTTGAGTGTTCTTGAGTGTTCCTTTTTCCTTTGTAAAATCTAAGGACTGGACTAGGCCATCTTTTGTGGCCCCCTTGCAATTCTAGGAACCTTTGAGAGGGCATTTCAGGAGTCAGCAAACACTCGAGGATTCTTGAAGTTAAGGGATTTTCCTGGGGTCACATGGCTAGGAGGCGGACACTTAGATGTACTCATCATCCTTTACACTCCTGCTGCTCATAGCATTGAGATGAACCAATAGTAGAATGGGTATGTATGATCTGGTAACTTACTAGAAATGCAGAATCACAGCCCCTCCCCCCGCCCCCCCCCCTCGCCTCCAGTTTAATAGAGGAGCCTAAAAAAACCACCCTTGTCCATAAAAATGGTGACTCATATCTACTTTTTTTTACACATTTCAGATTCGAATTTGACAAAGAAACATCCCAAACACTGAAGCTTGAAAATGCCCTGTATTTTGATCGAAAATACCTCTTTGCCAATTCCAAGACTTACTTCAATTTAGCCGTAGATGAAAAGGGCCTTTGGATTATCTATGCTTCCAGTGTGGACGGCTCGAGCATCCTTGTAGCCAAACTGGATGAGAGGACATTCTCTGTGGTGCAACACATCAATACCACATACCCCAAATCCAAGGCTGGCAACGCCTTCATTGCCCGAGGGATCCTCTATGTCACAGACACCAAAGATATGAGGATAACGTTTGCCTTTGATTTGTTAGGAGGGAAACAGATTAATGCGAGCTTTGATTTAAGAACTTCACAGTCTGTTCTTGCCATGTTATCATACAATATGAGAGACCAGTATTTATATTCATGGGAAGATGGCCATTTAATGCTTTATCCTGTGCAGTTTTTATCGGCTACATCAAACCAGTGACGGAATGCATTCTGTTTCTCTCAGCAAATTTCATATGTCCTCTGGCACTATTTATATCCCAACAGAAAACTGTCTTTAAGGGTAGCCGGGTACTACTTAGCTGTCATAATCTCATGACATGCATGTTTATATGGTTGGTAAATGCCCTTTAGAGGAATTTAACAAATTCTTTAGAGGAAAGTAACAGATTGAAAGTCAAATGGCTGCAATTCGGCGATTCCTTCACAAACTAACTGGGGAGTTGCCTGTCCCTCTTCAGGCCTTGTTCTCCCCACTGGTAATATGAAAGTGCTGGCTAAGATGATGGGTAAGATTTCCTCTACCTGTAGGGAATTCTGTGATTCATGGCCATTGCTGTTCTCACAACTTTTTATATATTTGGTTTTGTTTTTTGGTTTTCAGCCATGTACTGAGCAAATTTACCTGAGTGGATCAACCCAATGGCTTGAGCAATGAATCCCTTAGTGCTGACTTATATTTGGTGCCTTGGGCAGCTGCACTGACCCTTTAAGGCTGCTGAGGAGCCATATTACCTGTATTTTATTACCTTTCTCTGCATCTGCCCCTGCCGCCACAGCACCAGAATAGCCATTATCCTCCGCTCCTGATGTCCACTCCAAGATTAGCAAAATCCAGGAAGAGCTACATGCCCAGTTTTCCTAATAAAACAGAAACAGGCCCTTCCAGGTTCTTATAAATTTCTGATCATGCTGATTTGTAGCCGTGGTCACGAACTGAATCCTCAGGTCTCACTGGCTTCTTCTACCACAGTTATGGATCCATATACTATCAGAGTACCTAAATATTGTGTGAGTGAGCATTAATCTAGCTAGAACCATGGGAAGTACTTTGCAGTTTTCAAAAGAGAAGCATCATTTGTGGTTATTATCTAGAACAGGGATGGGCAAACTATGGCCCTCTGGCCAAAGCTAGCCCATCAACTGTTTTTGTAAATAAAGTTTTATTGGAACATAGTTATGTTCTTTTGGGTATGTATTATAGTGTGAGTACTTGGGCTCTATAATGACAGAGTTGAGTCGCAAGGAAGTTGAGTAGTGGCCCACAAAGCCTAAGATATTTACCCTCCGGCCCTTTACAGCAAAGGTTTGCTGACCCCTGATCTATAATACAAAGTGAGCCTGACTTTTGGGAAGGGCTATTTCACCAGAGACTGTTTGTTATGTTTGTTCCAGATCAAGAAGTGGTAATTTATATGGTTTGAGTTTTTGGCAAAGGGGAAGGATGAGAACAGCAAAACTTCAGTGCTCTTCCAAAAAGCAATTGACGAACTGTTCCTTCCCTAATATAGTTTCAAAGGATGTGATCTTGTCCCCTTGACTGTCAGGTGAAAATTCTGTATAACTTGCTCCTAAATGCCCTTAAATACATATGTTTTCTGCCAACTCCATTCTTCAGACTTCCTTCAGCCTGGCATTGCGGTCCAGGCAGGGCCACTAAGTGTGGAGAGAAATCTAGAAAATTAGTAGGGTCCTGCAGCCAGGAAAGAGACGTAGGAAAACTCCTGTGTAAAGAAACTTTAGCAGTCTGTCTTCACTAAATATAATTGTATGTTGGGGAAGAGCTTATGAAACTTTTTGACGGGGGCCAAATCCATTCTCAGTGCCCCTGAGTCCTGCTTTTATATCTTATTAATAGAACCATTTTAAAATTAGGGGATATACAGATTTAAATATTTCAATTCTCCTCATTCCTAAAAATATCTAGGCAGCTATTAGGAATTTGTTGTTGTATTTTCAAAATAAGAGTATTTGAAACTTTTCCTCACACTTTTTAATTAAATTGGTTGTGCCACATCATCACAGCTGTTAAAAAATACTAAGATTCATGTTGTGTAAACAAGCGAAATAGAGTTTCATGTTTAAGATCGATATGACTAATGAATACTGGTTTTCTTTGAAAGGATTTAAATATGTGTTGCTGTTTCTGGACACAGAGAACCTGGATATGAACATAATTTCATAGTAATAGCCATAATAGTAATAGTAATATATACAATACTAAGTGTGTGGCAGCAACCAAAAGAGGTTAGTTATTAAATTAGCACATATTCTTTTAGGAAAAAGTTTTAGAAACCCCAGTCTTGCTTGATCTCTGAGCTATCTTGGCTCACTCGTTTGTGGGTAAGGAATCATATACGCACTACTAGAGAAGCTTATACTGGGATTTCCACCCCCCCACACACACCCCCCCACCCCCCACCCATGGCAGAGGAATATAAGGACTGAGTTTGATCAAGGTTTAATAAGTAATTTCATGATATGATTGAAAGTTTGTCTTTACAGAGTAAAAAGAATTAAGATTTTACTCATTCTTTCCTGTAAGCAGTATCTGATTAAAGAAAACAAAAGTTTGGGGCTCATTGCTAAAATGGAATGTAGAACCAAATGTTTTAAACTCAAGATATCATGTTAGCAGTTTCCACTGTCATTATCGAAGTTGCTTTGAAGAACTTTCCAAATAGCTGTTCTTCTGATGTCGGAATCAAACCAGATAATTAATTCTCTAATTTTTCTATAATCTGAACTAGATAGCTTCCCACTGGAAAGTAAATAAAACCATCCCTCCCAACCTCAAAGGTAGGTTGGACCCTATTTCCAAGCATTTTCTTTCAAATGATAACATGTCCTATTGAAGCCATGCAGATGGTTATGTTCTCAACATATCACTAAGCACAGGTGTTATGACAGAGAGAGAGCTCTGGGGCAAAAGTTTTAAAATGAGGAGTTCTGATCTTAGGCACTGTCACAGTTTCATTCCCTTCAAGGTTGCAAGGTGAAAAGTCAAATGAGACACTACAGTTCTTAAAGGGCCACGTGTCATTTTTTCAGCTGCACAGAGTACAGTTTGGCTATGACTATTTGATGTCAAGTCGTTTAAAGAAATGTGTGATAGGGCTTTTCCCTTTTCATCCAACAGCCGTGACCTTGTGTACCACGTCATTAAAAGCCATAATTTCCTATCGGTAACCACAGATTCTGAACAATCCTGAACAACACATGAATGATGGTGAATGTCTCTTTTTATGGTTGTAATTTATTTACCTTTATTAGTCAATAAAATAATCATTGCTGAACATAATCACATGTTGAAACAAGTGTATTTGTTATTTTTACCTCTTGTTAATTCACATGTAACATTTAAAAGAAAAAACAACAACCCATACCAATATTGTGGTAGATTATATTGGTTGAAAATTTGCAATTTGCAAGCTCCTTTTGAATACTGAAAAATCATGATATAGACTATATTTTCTTTAAAGGAAAACATGAAAAATGTAAAACTAGTAACTAGAACTAGATATACATACATATAAATGCAAGGAAAATTTGCTAATTATTTGCATAGGCAAGGCAACTGAAAAGAACATAACGTTTGGGAGCTAAAAAAAAAAAAAAGTTAGAAAAACTGGTTTCTGTGAATTTGGACAAGTCTTTTAATCCCTCAGAACCTCTGTTTCTTTTGTAAAATGTGGATGACAGTACTACTTAACCCCTTTTGATTTTTCTATGTGAAGTGAGAAATGCTCTGAAAATTATACAGTTCTGGATGAATTATAGTTGTTACTTTTATAGTCCATCCCTACAGGGAACCAAGCTGACCCCCTGTCGTTCTTCCAGCCTTATTCAAGGGCTTCAGCAGTGGGTCAGGGACCCAGCATCACTTCATCTGCTGGTCTGTTTGATTAGATAGTTAAGACTTCACACCACAAAAAGATGGTCCCCTAGTTATACAACAAATTTACAATAAAACTGCCCCAAAATAATTTTAAAAATACATAAAGTTCAAGAACCTGCTGTCTTGAGCTATAGAGTTTCTTTATAACCTTCCCCAGAAGTGGCTCTGTCACTGGGTGGCCCAGGAATGCACGGCTAGTGACTTTTGTCATTAAAATAAAAAGCAAAAAGAAAAGTCCACAAAGAAAATAGTAGCCTCGCCCCTTTAATTGCATGTGATGCATGTGATGTTAAGATATCCTATTTTATAGCCTTTCACTGTAAGATTTAAAATAAGAATGAAATCTGTCCCACTACTTTGCCTTCCAAGAAATACGCTAGGATCATTCTCAAAAACTGAGCTACTTAAGAAATGATGGTTAAACTACTTCTAAAATCTAAAAAAGTAATTCTAAAATTGCTAGGTTCTTGTGCCTAGCAATCTGGCACCGTCAATGTCTGAAACTCATTTGCCAAGAGGGCACATACATAATTACAAGATTATAAAATCCAGCCTTCTCATTTTAAAGTCTCAAAGTGAGACCAGAGAAGATGAGGAACTCACCCAACATCACAGATTAAGCACCAGCGTCAAGAAGAAACACCGTTTCCTAACTTTATAATCATTTTCTCCACCTGTCTGCTACTTCTACAGGAAGGATCTGGTCCTTGTAATTGGAAAATGAAAGTTATTAACTTTGCATATTTTTTAAGGCATTCCTTTTTATAAAGCTGCATCTAGAGGAATAAGCAAAACCCATCCTAGTCAGGCAGAGAACACTCCCTGGCAAAGTTGTCCACACAGTGATGCCAATCGTCACCTTCTGGGAGGTAGGTACACATGCAGAAGTCCAGCATCACTTGTTACTCTCAAAACTACCACCACCACCGAATGACTCTTCCATGCCCAAAGTTCTAGCGGCATCAAAGTAGCTACTACTTGGTGCTTACCATCTATATGCCGTGTCTCTTGTAGGCAATTTTAATGTGCACACATTCTTTCACTTAATCATAGAAACTCAAATGGAAATGTCCTTAAATATCATCTATTCTTTCAATGTTTTAATCCTCTCTACAAATGCAGTGGACACATGATGCACTCATTACTACTTGGATTCCACATCAGGAAAGACTTTTTTTGCCCCTGGTTCTGGGAGTGCTGTCAACATAGAGCCTTCAGCTGTCTACCCTTCAGGCATTGCCTTGGCTGCAGAGAGCCACTTCACCCGGGACGTGTCCTCTCATCCAATAACTGCTCTGTGCGTGAGTATAAAGGCCTGGACAGCTCAGCCCTACCTGGAACAACTCTACAGGGCCATTCTAGTGCCAGAGCTCCCCAGGGTTCAGCCAAGCATGTCCCTGGGCTGTACTGCAGGCCGACTTTTCTCGCTGCCTTCCTGCTTCTGTCTCTTCCCTTCCACAGGTGTTGAATTAAGAGCACTCTTTAATGGCATCCTCCTGGCCAAATTCCATCTCAGAGTTTGCTTCCTGAATAATCCATCCTGCTGCAGGTTTACCAGATAAAACACAAGATGCCCAGCTAAATTTTAATTTCAGATAAAGACCAAGAACAAAATTATTTAGTATATTCCCAGATGACATGTGATTATATTTATACCAAAAAAGTATTTATTTGAAATCCAGTTTTAACTGGGAGTCCTGTATTTATATTTGATAAATTTGGCAACTCTAACCAGATGTAGTCCCAAAAAGAAGCCACTGAGAAGGGGTTTTGGAGCTGGATTTTTCACCACCCTGTTTGTAAGGAGAACCCCATTACTGGTAGTAGATTGACCACAAATGGTCACTGAGACAAGCTGGTCTGATTGTTAAAACTTTCATTGGCAATAATCTGGAATGGTACCAGCGGAAAGGAATACATTAGCAAATGTTATGTATAAGATGTTCGAGAATTATAGAGAAAGGGACTAAAAAACATAATGAAATCAGGTGGTTATTGCTAAGCTTGATTGATTTTGGATAAAATAAGAAAAAGCTGAGAGCAATTAATTGCTAACTGAAAACCAGGTGGGAAAATTCAGGGCCTCCTTAACAGCATACAAAGAGGCTCTCACTTCTGGTAGTAGAAGGGAAGTAAAGGCTGAGGACCAGACGCTGGACTTGAAGATGAAAGGTGCCAGGCTCCAAAGAAGGTTAAACTGCCAGCAAAAGGTCCCTATACCAAGGTGAGGTCTTGGACAAGGAAAGATTGAGACTTGTGCGGGATGGGGTTATCTGGGTTGGCCACTTCCAAGTGGCTGTTTGTGTAGTGTTTACGGTTGGAAATAAAGGGGAAATTTGAGAGTGGGTTAAATCAATTTGCTTGTTGGCAAATTTTTTCTCTAAAAGGCTTGATAATAAATATTTTAGGCTTTGTGGGCCACACTGTCTTTGCTGCAATCACTTAACTCTGCTGTTGTAACTGAAAACAATCATAGACAATACATAGATGAGCGAGGATAGCTGCATTCCAATAAAACTTTATTTATGGGCATTAACATTTGAATTTTATAATTTTCATAGGTCCAGTTGTTTTTATTTTAAAAACTATTTAAAAATGTAAAAACTATAGTGCACTTCGAGAGGGCATGGAAGCTCTGTGCCCTTTCCCCATACTTTGCTCTATGCATCTCTTCCGTCTGGCTATTCTCGAGTTACATACTTTTACCATAAGCCGATGATTTAGTAAGTAAAATGTTTCTCAGTTCTGCGAGCTGCTCTAGGAAATTAATTGAACTTGAGGAGGAGGTTGTGAGAACCTTCCATATACGGTGGGTTGGTCAGAAGCACAGGTGACAACCTGGACTTGTGACTAGCCTCTGAAGAGGTGTGCGTGTGTGTGGCGGGGGTGGAGGAGGGGGTCAGGGCAGGGAAGTCTTGTAGGACTGAGCCCATAACCTGTGGAGTCTGAAGCTCTCTCTAGGTAGACAGCATCAGAATTGAGTTGAATTCTAGGACACTCAGCTGGTGTCAAAGAATTGCTTGGTGTAGAGAAATACCTCCACACATCTGGTGTCAGAATTATTGTGGGCGTGGTTATAGTGTACAGGTAAAGGAGAAATGGGTGGAAAACTGAATTTGTCCTTACCTGGGTTAAGTCATGCTACCCTAAATGATGATTATATTTAAGACCACTTCATTGGCTACTCCTAAAGAATGGGTGTCACTGTGTCAACTTAGATATTGTTGCACACAATATTTAAGGTGCAATACTTTTTTCATGTTCTCTGAAACCTAGAAAAGGAATACCAATGTGGTGGCAATGTCGGTGATCACCATAGTTCACACTCATTAAGTGCTTACTATGTGTCAGGCACTGTACTAGGTGCTTCACATGTTCCAAATAATGTGATCCTCATGGGGAGCCCATAAAGTATACATCTTGTGATCCCCATTTCCAGATTAAAAGAGATTAAGAAACTCGCCTACTGTCACTCATCTTGGAAATAGTGAAATTAGAATTCAAATTTGAGAAGTCTGACCCCAGAGCCCACAGCAATAGCAACTATTCTTTCCTGCCTCTCAGGGAGAATGCCTAGGATTCCTCCATCCTTTGGGGCTCCTTGGACCTTTTCTAGTTAATAACAAGGGCTAACAGCACATGGAGGAGGTTCAGCAAGCCCTTTCCTGTCATCTTACTGGGTCTTTCTTGTTCCTAGGAGTCTCTGGCAATGAAACTTTGGCAATCCGATCTGCTTGGCCCTCTTTCTATGTCCTTGCCTTCTCTTTCTCTATCTCCAAATCCCCCCTGCCCTTTTGCTCTAGAATATACTTTGGCTAATAACATAGTCACACCAGCTTTTTTTGGGTTCATATGAGCATGGCATATCTTTTTCCATTCCCCCCCCCCCACCACCACCACCACCACCATTTCTTGGTTTTATTTAGTAACATTAAGCAAGTTTTAACTCAAATGGGTGTGAAACTTTTTTCCTCATTCTTTTGCTTTGAATCTATAGGTGTCATATTGATGCAGGACAAGGCAAATTTCCCCAAAGGCAGGGGAGACCAAGTCCTGAACCGAGAAAAGAGGGTTCTTAGTTGAGTGTAGAAAGAATTCAACACACACACCAAAGTTAAAGTCAAAAGGAAGATTATGGGAGAAGGGTTAACGTTCCATAAACAGAGTGTGGTCTCCTCTCAGAGGCAGAGTGAGAGAGTCTAAGAGACTCAGAGGGACAGAGACAATGGAGAGTGATGGAGACAGTGAGAGAGAATAAAGACAGTGAGAGGGACGGGGGAGGTGGGGGTATTTGGTTTATATATCATTCTTTAGTTCCTATGAGTTATAGTTTAAAGATTGTTTACTTATTTCATTTGATATGGACATACAGTGAGGAAGGATAAGAATATGTAGCCTCAACAGTCTGCTGGCAGTTTCCAGACTTTAATCCAGGGGTTCCCAACCCAGAGGCCAAGGACCGGGAGGGTCAGTGGCCTTTAGGAACTGAGTCACACAGCAGGAGGTGAGCCATGGGCAAGAAAGCCAAGCTTCATCTGTATTAGCAGCTAGCACTAGCTTCGCCGCCTCAACTCCAGCTTAAATTATCAGGCATTAGATTCTCATCGGAGCACCAGTCCCTGGTGCCAAAAAGGTTCGGGACTGCTGCATAGGTTCCCCCACAGTTTTTGCCATAGAGAATGAACAGTTCTGTTGTGTCCCGCAGCTACTTAGACTGTTTTTCCTTTTTCCCCCTCACAAGTGTGGGAAATGGGTGGTTAGCAATCCCAGCAGAAATCTTCCTTTGTTCTGCAGGTGTCCTCCTGGCCTGGCTGCAGGGCTGATCAGCAAATTGCAGTTTCTGAATGTAGCTTGATTTAACATTTTAGTTCTCTTGCCTCCTCCCTACATTAATACTGAAGTGTTTTTGTAGGCAGCATGTATTTGGGTCTTGCTTCTTTCCCCAATCTGATTCTGTCTTTTCATTGAGGCACTTAAACAAGGAACTAGTAAGCAGTGGCCCGGTGGGTGGCCTGGTAGGCTGCCTGGTTTTGTAAGTTGTTTTATTGGAATGCAGCCACATCCACTTATATGTTGACTATGGATGCTTGTGTGCTACACAACAGCAAGGTTATGTAGTTGCCAGAGACTTTATAGCCTGCAAAATTAAAATTTTTCCAATCTAGCTCTTTAAGAAAAGGTTCGCTGACCTTTGGTTTAGAGCATTTACACTGAAACTAATTATTGGTATGATTGGTTTGATCTACAGACTTGCTGTTGTCTCATCTGGTTTTTGTTCCCTTTTTTCTCTTTTTCTGTTATCTTTTAGACTGAATTTTTTTCTTTTTTTTATAATTTTACCTTATTTCCTTCTGGGCTTATTAGTTACAACGTATTGTTGTGTTATTTTAAGTTAAGAGTTTAAGGTATATATCTCTACCTCAGTGTATCTACAAGGGATGCACCACTTATGTAAAAACTTTACAATATACTTCATTCTCCTCTCCTGGCCTTTGAGCTATTGTTGTCATAATTTACCAATCTATATGTTATATACCCTAGAAACCATTTTCATTGTTTTTAATTCAGGCAATCAATTGTCCTTTAAAGAGATTTAAATCATGAGAAAAAAGTCTTTATATAACTTACCTGTGTAGTTACTGCTATTGGCGCTCTTCATTCCTTTGTGTTGATCCAAACGTCCATCTGGTATCATTTCCTCTGGCTCGAAGGACTGACTTCTTTCATATTCCTTTCCCATTCCCTATAGTGCAGTTCTGCTGATGGTGCACCTTTTGCATGTTTAGGTCTTTGTTTCACTTTTTTTCTTTTTTTTCTTTCTTTTTTTTTTTTTTTTTTGGCAAAGCAATCAGTTGTTTTTTCCTTCCAGTTTAATTGGTATATAATAGACATATAATATTGAATTAGCAGTAGGTGCACAAATAGATATATATACTGTGAAATGATTACAGCAGTAACACCAATCATCTCACATAGCTACATTTTTTTCTCTTGATGAGAACTTTTAAGGTCTACTCTTAGAAATTTTCAAGAATGCAATATAGGACTGTTCACTATAGTCACCATGCTATACATTATGTCCCTAGAACTTATTTATAATTGAAAATTTGTGCCTTCTGACCCCTATTTACCCACTGTGCGCACCCCCATCTCTGGCAACCACAAATCTGTTCTCTGTATCTATGAGCTTGATTTTTGATTTTTTTTTTAGAAACCTCATGTAAGATCATACAATATTTGTCTTTCTCTGACTTATCTCACTTGGCATCATACTCTCAAGGTCCTTCCACATTGTTGCAAATAGCAGGATTTCATTCTTTTTTATGGCCGAGTAATATTCCATTGTATATCTATACCACAGGTTCATTATCCATTCATCCATCAGTGAACTTTTGGGTTGTTTCCATAGCTTGGCTATTGTAAATAATGATGCAATGAACATAGGGGCGCATGTATCTTTTCATTAGTGTTTTTTCTTCAAATACCCAGAAGTAAAATTCGTGCCTCATATTGATAGTGCTATTTTTAATTTTTTGAGGAAACTCCATACTGTTTTCCATAGTGGCTGCACTAATTTACATTCATACCAGTGCACAAGGGTTCCCTTTTCTGCACATCTATTGTTTGTTTGTTTTGGTCTTTTTGATAATAGCCATTCTAACAGATGATATGTCATTGTGGTTTTGATTTGCATTTCTCTGATTAATGATGTTGAGAATCTTTTTGTGTACCTGTAGGTCATCTGTATATCTTTTTTGGAAAAATGTCTATTCAGATTTTCTCATTTTTAAACTTTTTTTTTTTTTTTTGCTAGTGAAGTGTATGAGTCTTTTATATATTTTTTTATAATAGCCCCTTATATGATTTGAAAATATTTCCTCCCATTCGGTAGGTTGAGTTGGTGATTTCCTTTGCTATGAAGAAGCTGTTTAGTTTTATGGAGTCCTACTTGTTTATTTTTGCTTTTGGTGTCAGATTCAAAGACCCGTGGCCAAAACCCAGGTCAAGGAAATTACCTTGTATGTTTTCTTCTTGGAGTTTTATGGTTTCAGGTCTTACATTCAAGTCTTTAATCGGTTTTAAGTTAGCTTTAGTGTCTAGTGTAAGATAGCCGTCAACTTTAATTCTTTTACATGTGACTGTCCAGTATTCCCACCACCATTTACTGAAGACTGTTTTTGCCCCGTTGATATCCTTTGTTCCACTGGCATAAATTAGTTGACCATATATGTGTGGGGTTATTTCTGGACTCTTGATTCTCTTCCATTGACCTATACATCTGTTTTCAGGCAAATATTATACTGTTTTAATTACTATAGCTTTATAAATAATTTGAAAGCAGGGAGTGTGTTACTTTGTTCTTTTCAAGATCACTTGGCTATTCAGGGTCTTTTATTGTTCCATACGAATTTTAGGATTATTTGTTCTATTTCTTTGTAAAATGCCACTGGAATTTTGATAGAGATTACATTGAATCTGTAGATTGCTTAAGTTAGTCTGCACTTTTTAACAATATTGATTCTTCCAGTCCATGAGCATGGGATATCTTTCCATTTATTTGTGTCTTCAATTTTTTTCATAAATGTCTTAATTTTCAGTACTGATCTTTCACCTACTTACATTTATTACGAGGTATTTCCTTCCTTTTGATGCAATTGTAAATGAGATTTTCTTAATTTCTCTGCTAGTTTGTAATTAGTGTATAGAAATGCATAGATTTTTGTACATTGATTTTGTTTTCACAACTCTACTAAATTCATTTATTCTGAGTTTTTTAAAATGGAATCTGTAGGGTTTTCTATATATAACACTATGTCATCAGCAAATAGAGACAGTTTTATTTTTTCCTTTCCAATTTGGATGACTTTTATTTCTTTTTGTTGCCCAATTGCCTGGCTAGGACTTCCAGTACTATGTTGAAAAAAGTGCCAAGAGTGGCACTTGTCTTTTTCCTGATCTTAGAGGAAATGCTTTTAGATTTTCACTGTTGAGTATGTTACCTGTGGGTTTGCCATGCATGACCTTTATTATGCTGAGGTACATTTTCTTTATATGTGATTTGTTGAGAGTTTTTATCATAAATTGATGTTGAATTTTGTCAAATGCTTTTTCTGCATTTATTAAGATGATCATGATTTTTATCCTGAATTTTGTTAATGTGGTATATCACATTGATTTGCAGATATTGAACCATCCTGCATCCCTGGAATAAATTCCTTCCACTTGATTGTGGTGTATAATCCTTTTATTGTACTGTTTATTGTGGTTTGCTAATATCTTGTTGGGGATTTTTCCATGTGTGTTCATCAGAGATGTTGACCTGTAATTTTCTTATCTTGTGGCATCTTTGTTTGGTTTTTGTATAAGGATAATGCTGGCCTCATAAAATGAGTTTAGAAGAGTTCCCTCCCCTTCAATTTGTTTTTGAAAGAGTCTGAGAAGGCTTGGTATTAGTTCCGTGAATCGTTGGTAGAATTCACCAGTGAACCTATCTGGTCTAGAACTTTTGTTTCTCGGGAGGTTTTTATTTAATGATTCAACGTCCTCACTAAACAATTAATCTGATCAGAGGTTCTTTCATCATGATTTAGTCTTGGTAGATTGTATGTTTCTAGAAATTTCCCCATTTCTTAATTATCCAATATGTTGGCATATAATTGTTCACAGTAGTTTCTTATGATCCTTTGAATTTCTGTAGTACTAGTTTTAACATCTTCCATTTCTGATTTTGAGTCCTCTTTTTTTTTCTTGGTGAGTCTAGCTAAAGGCCAGTTTTCAAAGAACCAGCTCTTAGTTGTATTGGTTTTTCTCTATCGTCTTTTTAGTCTCTATTTCATTTATTTCTGCTCTAATCTTTATTTCCTTCCTTCTACTAACTTTGGCTTTGTTTTATTTATTTATTTATTTTAGTTCCTTAACATGTAAGGTAGGTGTAATTTGAGATTGTTCTTGTTTTTTGACGTAAGCATTATGTCAAGTGACTATGAGCTTTCCTTTAGAATTGCTTTTGCTGAGTCCCAAAGCTTTGGAAAATTGCATTTCATTTTCAGTCATCTTAAGGTAGTTTTGATTTCTTTGTTGACCCATTGGTTGTTCAGTATTATGTTGTTTAATCTCCAGTCATCTTTTCTAGTTTACTTCTTGTAATTTCTCATTTCATATCATTGTGGTCTGAAAAAATTGCTTGAGATGACATCAGTCTTAAGTTTATTAAGACTTGTTTTTGGCCTAACATAATAATCTTAGAAAATGTTCCTTGTGTACTTGAGAATGAGTGTTTTTTTTTGTTTTAGATGGAATGCTCTGTATATATCTGTTAAATCCATCATGTGTAACATGTTATTTATGGCTGATGTTTCCTTACTGAATATCTATCTGGATGATCTATCCATTGCTATAAATGTGTATTTAAGTTCTGTGTTCTTATTGTATTGTTTCTTTCTCCCTTTGGCTCTGTTAATATATTTATATAAATACATATTTATATATTTAGGTACTCATATACAGTATACTCACAAACGTTATACCCCCTTGTTGAATTGACCCCTTTATCATATGTAATGCCCTTCTCAGTCTCTCATTAAAGGCTTTGTTTTGAAGTCTATTTTGTCTGATGTAAGTATAGCTACCCTAACTTGGTTTTAATTTGCATGAAGTATCTTTTTCCATCTTTTCATTCTCAGTCTGTGTATGTCCTTACATCTGAAGTCAGTCACTTGTAGGCAGCACATAGATAGGTCTTGTTTTTTTATCCATTCAGCCACTCTGTGTCCTCTGATTGGAGAATTTACATTTGAAGTAGTTATTAAAAGGTATGTACTCACTGCCATTTTGTTGTTTTCTGGTCATTTTGTTGTTCCTTGTTGCTCTCTTCCTTTGTGTTTTAATGATTTTTATAAAAATCTAATGCTTAGATTCCTTTACCTTTTGTGCATTAACTATAGGTTTTTGCTTTGTGGTAACCATGTGGCTTACATACAACTTCTATAATAGTCTATTTTACATTAATAACAATGTAAGCTTAAATAAATGCTAAAGCTCTACTTTTTTACTCTCCCACCTCCCATGTTTTGTTTTCGATGTCCCATTTTTCATCATTTTTTATCTTGTGTATCCCTTAACTAATTATTGTAGTTGTATTTTAACTACTTTTGTCTTTTAACCTTCATACTAGCTTTATAAGTGATTAATCCACCACTTTTACATTATCTTAATATATAATTGCCAGAAAGTTTTCTAGGTTTGAAGTTATTTCCTTCAAAACTTTGGTCTGCAGTTTCTGCTGAAGAAATCTATTGATAGTCTTGTTTTGTAAGGGTTCCCTTACACATAAAAAGTTTTTTCTCTTGCAGATTTTGAGATCCTCTCTTGTGCCTTGTTGTGGATCTCTTTGGTTCATCTAATTTGGAACACACTGGGCTTCCTGGATTTGAGTCTGTATCCTTCCCCAGGAAAGAGAATTTTTCAGCCATTATTTTATCAAATAAGTTTTCTTCCCTTTTCTCTCTTCTTCTGAATGCTTATAATGTGAATGTTGGTCTGCTTGATGTTGTTCCATAATTCCCTTCAGCTATCTTCAATTTTTTTTTAACCCATTTCCCATTTATCCAGAGAATACTCGCAGGCGGCACTTGCAGCTGCAGCATTTACCCTGAGATAACTCGTGGATTATAGCCCTACCCTCATCTCCTAAATCTGCCACAAAATACCTCAATCTTATTACTATTTTGCATCGCTCTAGTGATTGATAGTCTTTGGAAACAAATGACATCATTATATTTATAGCATTCTGTTTTTAGTAGTGGTATTTCCATTGACAAAATATAGTAATTCTTGATCGCCGAAAATGTCAAATCCCAGATGTTCCGCTTTGTGTTGTTCCATGCTTTGAAATTTATCATGTGAAAAAAAATTAATACTGATCATCATATACATATGTTACATTAGGATTGGAGACAAGTTCTGTTTAGAAATAATTACAAAAACTGTTTTTATATTTTATTTTCATGTTGAAAACCAGATTTTCTTCAGCCTCAAAGAGTGAGTTTATGTAAAATTAACGCTGGTGGCTAGCTGCACTTTTTTTCTAAATGGGAAATGGGTTAAAATTCTTTTTGTTGCTCTGCTTGGGTGAGTTCCATTCACATCTATGAGTTCATTGATCATTTCTTTTTCTTTTTTGGGGTGATCTTTTTTTTTTTTTTTTTTTATCTATTCTGATGTTGGACCACTCTAGTACATTTTTCAGTGCAGTTATTGTATTCTTTGGCTCTGTGTTTTCTATTTGGTACTTATATTTGCTATCTTCGTTGAAGTTCTCAGTGTTCATTCTTTTACCTAGTTTAGCGAGCAACTTTATGACAGTCATTTTGAACTCTTTATCAGGTAAATCACTGATCTCTTTCACTAAAGGACATTTTCTGGGGTTTTATCTTGTGCTTTCATTTGGAATATATATATATATATATATGCATGCCATTTTAAAAAAGCCACTTTTCCTAGTCTGTAAGGCATTGCCTCATGTGTGAGATGAAATCTATCGTTCATCCCTGCCCTAGCTCTTGGTTGTCTTTCAAACCTTTGTGATTGTCCAAGCAGCCTATTTTATTTTTAGTGTTTCCCAGTAGTCAAGGCTGTGCCAAGACCTCAGTATCTCAAAGGAGAGGATCTCAGTCAGCACCTAGATTCAGGCTGATTGGAAGCCAGACCCACAGGCAGCATCTTTTTAAGAATGTAAATATACACAGTCCTGTGGGACTATGTGTATGTCCCATAGGCCATCAGAACCAAGTGATCTAGAAGTGTCCCTTGGGCTTCATTTGCAAAAGTTGGGGTACCAGACAAGTGTATAAGCTCCTTTTCAGGAGATACAAGAGACCTAGAGTGAGAGAGAAGGAAATCATTAAGATGGCATCCACTGGCCTCCCTCCCTGGAGTTTTCCTAAGTAGGCCCCTATGTGTGTACCAAACTAGAAGCCTGTTCAAGCTCCATGACAAGCAAATAGGCCTTTCACAAAGGCCTGTTTCAGTCTGCTGTCTGTGCAGTGCCTTGAGGGTGATAGCCAGCCAAGAACTATCTCACTGTTACTAGTCCCATAGGACCCAGGAATGCAAGCCCTGATGGCCACCAGACTAAGGCAATCAAAGGATGTCCCCTGGGTGTAGCTGTAAAAATAGAGATGCCATACGAGGGTACAGCTTTTATCTGGGAAATACATACCAGTGAACTGGAGTGAGGCAGAGGGAAATGAGTGTGCAAAGAGGGCACCCACTACCCTCCGTCCCCGCAGAGTATTCCATCAGGCCCTTAGGTCTCTGTTAATTTATGTTTGTCCCCAGGTGGATGTTTTAAGCAGATAAGCTCTTTCACTTACAGTCTTGGTACCAATCAGCTGCCTCTGTACTGGGTGGGCCCTGGAGTAGATGGGTCTGAGTGTGGGAGCCCTTTTAGTCATTTGTCAGTTTGCTAACAGCCTCGTAAGTCTCATGGATGTGAGCCCCATTGGTTTTCAAAGCTAAATGTTTGGGGGGGCTTGTCTCTCAGGTGCAGATCTTAAAAGCTGTAGTGCCCAATATGGGGTTCAAACTGTGCTCCTCATGAAGGTCTGAGTTTTGAGTTCCTCCCAATTGTGGGTTGTTGCACAAACAGGTTATGGCAAAATTGTTATTTTAGCCTCTCTTACTCACTTTGATATGGGTTTTTGTTTGCCCAATGTGTAGGAGTTGCTCAGCCCATTTTTGGTATTTTTTCAGAGGAGAATGTTCCATGTATAGCTATAGATTTTGTGAACCTGTGAGAGGAGATGCGTTCAGGATCTTCTTATGTTGCCATCTTGAACCAGAACTTGCCACTGGAATTTTGACAGGGATTGCATTAAATTTCTGGATTGCTTAGGATAGTATGGACATTTTAATGATGTTAATCCTTTCTAACCATAAACATATCTTTTCATTTATTTGTGTCTATAATTTCTTTAAACAATATCTTAAACTTTTCAGTTTACAGATCTTTCACTTCCTTGATTAAGTTTATTCTGTTTCATTCTTTTTGATGCAACTGTAAATGGGATCATTTTCTTAATTTCTGTTCCTGATAGTTTGATGCTAGTATATAGAAACACACTTGATTTTTGTATATTAATTTCGTATCCTATAATTCTGCTGAATTCATTTATTCTGGCATTTTCTGTGTGTGTATGTGTGTAGTCTTTAGGGTTTTCTAAATAAAATGTCATGTCATCTGCAAATAGAGATGGTTTTACCTTTTCCTTTCTGATTTGGAGGCCCCCCGCCCCAAACACACTTTTCTAGTTGCTTTGGCTAAGACTTCCAGTACTATGCTGAATTAAAGTGGTGAGAGTGGGCATCCATCCATGTCTTGTTCCTGGATCTTAGAGGAAATGTTTTTTTTTCACTACCGAATGTTAGCAATGAACTTGACCTTAAGCATGTTAAGGTACATTCCCTCTATACTCAAGTGAGAGTTTTTATCATAAATAGATGTTGAATTTTGTCCAATGCTTTTTCTGTATGTTATGATTTTAATATTTTTGTCATGTAGTATATGACACTGATTTGTTTATGTTTATCTATCCTTGCATCCCTGAAATAAGTCCCACTTGATCATGGTGTATAATCCTTTTAATGTATTGTCGAATGTGGTTTGCTAATATTTTGTTGAGGATTTTTGCATCTATGTTCATCAGGAAGATTGGCCTGTGTAATTTTCTCTTCTGCGGCATCCTTGTCTGGTTTGGGTATCGGTACTGCTGGCCTCATAAAATAGTCTGGAAGTGTTCCTATCCTCCTATTTTTTCGAAGAGTTTGAGAAGAATATTTCACCTTAATTTCTGAAAGCTATTTTCACTGGGTTAAGAATCTTATGTTGATTTTTATTTTTTGCAGGAGTTTAAAAATGTTGTTCCTCTATCTTTTGATTGGCTTTTTTTTTTTTTCCTGGAAAAAATCTGCTCTAGTCCTTCTCTTTTTTTATCAGTCTATTTTTTGTTTTAAGCAAAAGGGTAAATCTAGAGGCTGTCCTTTTACCTGACAGAGAAGTTTTCTCCATTTTTTTGAAGGCTTGTACTCTCTCAAAGCATTTATGCTTAAAGTATCCTGCCCTATCTAGTTTGGGCCAATTTTGCTTTAGGGGTTGGGACAATAAAGTTTCTCAAGCTTTTTTCCTTTGTGTCTTCTTGTCAGTGTGCATATTCTGATCTCCCTTATTTTGGAGCCTGGTATATGAAGTCGGTCAAAAAGGTTTTTTCTTGGCCTATTTCAGGTGCTAAGTTCTTGTGCATATATAGCTTAAGTTAAAGAATCCATCATGAAGTTCAAAGATCCACCTAGAAATGTATGCCTAGATATATTCTCTCATTATATATATGCTCTATTAGCATTATATATATTCTCTCAGGACTTCATGGAACTCTGGGGACAGAATTTAGGTATCTGCAGGGCATAGTTAACAATATAAGGTAGGGCTAAGTGGGTGTGAATACTGGAGTCAAAGTAAATTAGAATCTTTATAGTATTGAGTTACATTACTTAATTTCTCTAAGTCTCATCTTTTTTCACCTGTAAAAGGCATTTTAAAAATCTCTTATCTCTAACAAAAAAACAGTGCCTCATAGGTTTGTTCTAGAGGTTAAGTAAGATACTCTACACAAGCTGCTTAACTCAGGGCTATAATTACTCAATGAATTATCACCATCATCATCATTTCCCTGGAGAAAATACCATCATAATTCCATTTCGATCTCATCCAAAACTGCCAACAAAGCCCAATATGTAAGTACTCAAGGTATGTAACACTGATTCATGCAAATTTAACATTATGTAAATTATACCCTGAGACAGTGAAATTTTATAGAAATAGTTTATAATGCTTATAAAAACACAGTAGAACTTCAGGTTTCAGCTCCAGCATGTAGAGAGCTTGGCACTCATTATTCCTATCCTTATGAGAAAAAAAAAAAAAAAAAAAAAACAGAACTGAAAATTGACAGCTTTTCGTAGAGTATCAGAAATGGTCTAGATATACCAATAAAAGTCAGTGGGGATTAAAAAAGCAAACAAACCAAGACCTCATACCCACTTTAAAGATGCAGATAGATTAAAAGTAAAGCAACGAAGAAAGATAATCCATGCTAACACAAAGAAAGCTGAAGTAGCTTTAGTAATTCCAGACATTCAGACTTTATAACAAGTAAAATAATCAGAGATAAAGAAGGGAATTACATGATAAAGAACTCAATTCTCCAAGATATACAATACTTAACATGCAACTAACAGCAGAGCATCAAAATACCTAAAGCAAAAACTAACAGATGTGCAAGGAGAAATTAAAAATCTTCAACTATAGTTGGAAACTTCAACACCACTTTATCACTAATAGCAATTTTCTGTCTAACACTACCATCAATCAATGAAGATCTGATTGATATTTATAGAATATTTCATCTAACAATAAAATACACATTCTTCCCAAGCTCATATGGAACATTTATCATGACAGACCAAATTCTGGGCCATATATCATACCTTAACAAATTTAAAAGTTTAGCGATCATACAAAATATACCCTCTCAAACCAAAATGGAATTAAACTACAAATCAATAATTAGATAGCTGGACAATTCTAAAATAATTGAGATTAAATAACACACTTCTAAGTAACACATGAGAACAAATACGTCTCAAAAGAAAGTAAAAGACTTTTTTAACTAAAAGTGAAAATATAACCTATTAATTTGTGGGATGTATCAAAAATAGCGGTTAGAGGGAAGTTTACAGCACTGAATGCATATATTAGAAAAAATACCTAAACTCAATTATCTAAGTTTCTACCTTAGGAAACTAAACAAGAAGAGCAAATCAAAAGAAGAAAATAATAAAAATTAAA
This sequence comes from Rousettus aegyptiacus, assembly GCF_014176215.1. Lineage (NCBI taxonomy): Eukaryota > Metazoa > Chordata > Mammalia > Chiroptera > Pteropodidae > Rousettus > Rousettus aegyptiacus. Next base: position 122,382,865 of record NW_023416306.1, read on the forward strand.
GCAGAAATCAATGCAGTTAAAGAAATCAATGGAGAAAATCAATAAAACCAAAAGCTTGCTCTTCGAAAAGATCGGTTAAACTGATAAACCAGTAGCCAGGCTAACCATGAAAATAGAAGATAAAATATTGATATCTGAAATGAAAGACGGTCATCACTACTGATCCCATGTACATTAAAAGGAACAAGAAATATTGTGAATAACCTAACTCCTTGAAATACGTGATGGACCAAAACTCACAAAAAGAGTAATGGGTATCTTAATAGGCTTATATCTATTAAATTGAATCAATAACCTTCCAAAAAGAAAAGCCCTAGGCCCAGATAGTTTCACTGATGAATCCTAATGAATATTTAAGGAAGAAATGAGACCTATTCTTTTTTAATCTCTGAGAGAACTGAAGCAGAGAAATACTTCCTAACTCATTTTATGAAGCCAGAGTTAACCTAATTACCAAAACCAGATGAAGACATTACAAGTAAGAAAAACTACAGACCAATTTCTCCATTTTGCAAAAATCTTCAATAAAACATTAGCAAACTGAATCCAGCAACGTATAAAAAGAATTATATATCATGACTAAATGAGCTTTATTCCAGCTATGTAAGGCTAGTTTGATATTCAAAAATCAATTAATATAATCTATATCAATAGACTAAAGAAGAAAAATCAATTTTTTCTCAATAAATGAAGAAAAAGCTTCAAGATTTACTATAAAGCCACAGTAATCAAGACAGTATGGTATTGGCAAAAGATCAATAGAAGACAATAGTTCAGAAACAGACCTACATAAATATAGTCCACTGATCTTTGACACAGGAGAAAAGACAATTCAATGGAGACCCGCTAGTCTTTTCAACAAAAGATGCTAGAACAAGTGGACATTCATATGCAAAGAGATCAATCTAAACACAGGCCTTAGGTCTTTCACAACTCAAAATGGATCACATACATATAAAAGGTAAAACTATAAAACTAGAAGACAATGAAGGAAAAAACCTAGGTGACTTGGCAATGGGTTTTTACACATAACAGCAAAAGCACAATCCATGAAAGAAAATTTAAGTTGTAATTTATTAAAATTAAAACCTTATCCTCTGCAAAAGACACTATTAAGAGACTAAACAGTAAGAAAATAACCAAATTAAAAAATGGGCAGAAGAGCTGAACAGACACCTCACCAAAGAAGATACACAGATGACAGGTAAGCAGATGAAAAGATGGTTAACATTGTATGTCATTAGGAAATTGCAAATTAAAACAGCAATGAGATAGCACTACATAACATATCTTTTAAAATGACTAAAATCCAAAACAGTGACACCACCAAATGCTGATGAGAATGTGGAACTACGGGATCTCTCAGAACTCCAAACTCTCAATGGAACTCACTTATTGCTGGTGGGAATACAAAATGTTACAGCCACTTTGGAAGATGGTTTGGCAGTTTTAAATGGCTAAACAGTCTTACCACATATAGGCATTTCCCCAGTTAAGTTGAAAACTTACGTCCACAAAAAAACCTGTACACAAATGTTTACAGCAGCTTTGTCCATAATTGTGAAAACCTGTAAACAAAAGCAACCAAGATGTCCTTCAAAGGATGAATAGACAAACTGTGGGATATTCATACATGGAGATACATTAGCAATAACAAAATAAGTTAGCAACTCACAGAAAGATATTTAGAAACTTTAATGAATATTGCTAAGTGAAAGAAGCCAATCTGAAATGGCTGTAAAGTATGTTTTTCTAACTATATGACACTCTGGTAAAGGCAAACTATAGAGACACCAAAAAGACAGTCTTTTAGTTTGAGAATTTACTTTAAGATAAAAGAATTTCAGTTTCAAAATTCTATTTTAGATTCCGACATCAGCTGGTACTACTTCAGTGTGCTATATACAACGATGGAGAGAATGCAACATATACAAGTCACTGTATACTAAACTGAGGTAAGTGTATTATATGTTTGCAATTTTTGTTGCATTTCCATTCCCATGTATTCAGCCATCCTCTCTCCTTTTTCTTATACGATTCCACATACTCATTATTCCTAGCTCAGCTCCTTCACCAGTGTCTGCACCAAAATCAGCAGTTCAGTAAACAAGGTACAGTGAAGTTAATTCTCACCCAATGAAATCCCTACCTTGAGTGCCCCCTCCGTCCGGGTCACCACTGTATCCCATTTCCTAGAATGGCTTCTGATACAGATAGACGGTACTCGGTAAATATTTGTGAACAAATAAATTTCCTAATAGTTTAAAAATTCTCTAACAGTTAAACATTTTATCAAATTTAAAATGATCTCGATTGTTTAAAATGTTATCAAAGAATGCCAGACCAAACTAAGGTAAAACTCTAACAAATAACATTTATTTTTCTTTTATATAGGTATTTCACAGCCTGAACATCACATTACCTTCAAAGAAAGGTGCTTTTATGCCATTATATTTTACTATTTACCGCACAGGCATTAAGCATTCTCATTAACACGGTGAGACAATTTGCTGGTAAACATTTAAACACACAAACATTGATTTCAATATCTCAACATATTTTTGGTCATAACCAAGGAGGTACATCAAAATATGACAACATTGACTAATATTTTACAAGCAAATATTTAACTCTGCATAGTTTTATACAATAGGCTGTGGTAATAAATAGTATCACCAATCTCATCAACTATACTGGCCACAAAAAGCCTAACATTCATTTTAATTGATATGAAATGCTCTATTAGTGTACTTTCAACATAGCCTTAAAATGCCGTGGGTGTTTAACCCTGAATACATGAAAAAAAAAGTACTAAACTGGTATGTTTCAGTTAACTACAAATATGTCATGTTCACGGGTTACATTCCTAACATGAAGGCAAATGTTTAAATAGAAAAACTAGCAGTCCAAAAAATGTGAATGTGCAAACTGTGAGGAAAACATTGCATTTAAATTTGCACTCATTTGCAAGTTACAGTACTAGCTGTTTAAACACTAACAGGAAAAATATTCAGCAGGAAAGAATGGAAATGACCTCTCTCAGCAGAGAACTAGTCATTGCATACTGCTCCATAGCTTAGAAAGTGTTTCTGGTGATCTAGAGCTTCTAACACCTTATGACTATCCTTCATTCAATAAAGGAAACTGCGGGCATGCTTCGATCAGTGGTAAGGATAGGAAGAAACACCTGAATCAGCAACATTTTAAATTGTTATGTTTTCAGAATCAGGTTTGCTAAAGGCTGTAAAGCTACCCTTCATACGATACTAGGTTTGATTTTTTTTTTTTTATGTCAGCATGGTAAAAGGTACATGCAGTCATTCTACCAACCTGTATAGGCAGTACTCAGCATAACACTCAGCTTGAATCAGATTCAAATTCTACACAGAGATTCTCTGTATTGTTTTCAATGTGTTAACTGCTTGGAAAGCAGAAATGCCTAATAATTACTGCAGTGTTTTTTAATTGAAATGTTTATAGAAAAGCCCCAATCTTAAAGTCTATAGAATATCAAGAATTCTATTTGGGATGTTAAACGCACTGGGCAAAACCCTGGTTTTCAGTGTGCCATCTGCCCCACAGGAGAAGATCCGATTGCCCTGGATGATGTCAATCTGCATGACTCCAGCCCCAAGGTTTCTGAATATGGACTGTTTAGCATGTTCATTTTTAAATGAATGAATCAGACCATGGCCTGTCAATCTCCAAACCTAGTTAAAAAGAAAAACAGGGAAAACAAGAAGTGTAAGTCTTTGAAAAAATTTACTCCCTGTATTTCACTGTCCTTTCAAGTTTCTCCCTTCACATCCTCTTATAATTTCACAATAACCACATGTGCCCCATTTCTAATTCAATTAAGTATTTAATTAAACATGTTCTTAATGCTAAGCTAGGCTCTGGGCAACATAACAGTACCATCTCATTTATCCAGAAACCTCAACTATACAAAATAGTCAGGTACTGGGGGCAGAGGTGGGGAGTGAGGAGGTGGCACTGGGGAGCCAAACTAATGTCACCAAAAAAAATCCATGCATTAATTTATATGCTTTACTCAAGAGTTCTTTAAGGCTTCTTACTAACCTGAGAGTCTGAGGCTGATTATCTGGTTTTCTAGACCATAACAGTTTAGAAAGAACCACAGAGAAGGGTGTCAACAGATATTCAGTATCTCCACAAAGCTTTATGCCCTCATTTCAAAGAGCATGGTGGGGTTTTTCTTCTGAATCAGTGTTGACAGCAGATAAAAATAATACATAATAGCGCATTCCAATGGTACCTCTTGTGCTAACTCACCTTTATGTTACCTTCTGCTGAACCTGTAGTAAAAAACTCCTCACAGGGATCCAGAGACAGAGCCTTAATGGCTGAGTCATGTGCCTGGAACGTGTGGATTAGCTGCCTCTGCCTGATGTCAAAGATGCAGACGCATCCTTTCCTCCCTCCAGATATTAAGAGTTGATGTTTTGGCGCATACTGAAGTACTGTGGCACCATGATCATGGCATGTGAAACCTGAAGAAGAAAAACAAGAGCCTTTTCCAAAAAAATTTCTGTCTTGGCAATTCTGATAATAATATAGAAATTACCATTTTTCATTCTAATTTCTGTAATTGTATGATCAAAATATTAAAAAAGATGCCAAGTCAATGACAGAAAAAATTACCAGTAATCTCAATATGAAAATACACACACGGGAAATTTAAACCTTAAGCCCAAATTAAGTTACACTGCCTCATAAGTATGTAGAAGCAAAAGTGCAGAGGAGACCAAGTTTCTCAATAACATGTTTAGCCACCGACGACAGCTATTTACCTTCTCTTAGTTCCTGCCCATACATACCTGACAAGAAATTTGGATGAGGCTCTAACTGAAACTCAAGTACACCAGTGTGCAACTTACCAGCCACACGGTGTTAGCCTTCAAAGAGTCTCTGCACTTTAATATTGTTCATATTTCTAGCTTTTACTATAAGGTTACTTAACTTTTATGGTTAGATTTAATTCTTTAAAATATCTCATTTCTATTGAGCTCAGTGAATATTTTGCAACTAATTCCTTAAAAAGCCTCATCAGTAACACTATGCACCATATCACATTTTCTAAATGGAATACAACTGAAGACTAAGCTAGCTGTATTTCTATGACCATACATATTTACCTCAGCAAGATTGCAAGTTATTCCAGTTAACTTTCAGAATTTTATTCTAAATATTTTTCCAATGTCAACCCACAAATGCTGACTGGATTCACTGGTTAAAATAAAATCAGGGAAGCATTCCTTCACAGTGTATTAAAAATCAGACTCTAACTCACCATGAATGAGGCTGTTTCCAGGTGATATCAAAGTGTCCCAAAGACATACATTTCTTATAAAGAAACAATAAGAAAAATACATTGTAAACAATTGTTCAAAGCCATCGCCAGGGGAGAACTGTCTTCAAGTATCTTATTTAGTCTTGTTATCTTTTTTGTTCACTCACATTTAAAAAGCAGTGATTCTCAACTAGAATGAGGGTAGAGGCTGGGACTGGGGTTGTGTCTCTTCTACGAGTTTATACTTTGCACACTACACAGTTCTGTCTTATGTAGTCCTACCTGTCTCTGCCCCATCTCATCCTCCAGCCCCATCTCTTTTCCTTTACCGTTCCGGGGAAATTAAGATAGGATTTCCAGGACAGAAGGGATGCTTCCATACCCCCAGGGGAAACTACTGCAGGGAAATGAGAGATGTCATTCATGGGCACCTGCTGCCAGTGAAAATAGTGTGAGGTAAAAGAAAACGCTGAGAATGACCGCTACGGAGTATCAAATGCTTACTAGTTCTCCAGAACATGACAGCATTAACGGCAATAAAAAAAAACTGATAGCTTTAACATAAAAATTACACATACTTTTTGACTCACTATATTAGGAGTAATTTTTGTTTTTTTCTTTGGTAAGGAAAACTAAGAATTATATAACAAGGAGTTTTTGTATTCTTGGGCTGAAAAACCTTCCTAAGTAGAAATCCATATTTTCTAGTGAGAATAGCTTTCTGCCAAAAAAAAAAAAAAAAATTTTTAACTTTAGGTTTATTTGAGCCAAAACTGACAACTGCAGAGAAGCAAGATCTCAAATCTTTCCCAAAATGTCTTATTTCTTATTTTGCTTCTCTGTCAACCTACCTGTTGTCATTGGACTGCCCAGATGTGGCAACCAGACTTGAAGAGGTAATAAATGCGAAGTCACTTGTGGCTTTACTGTGGCACTGCCAACTCTATGGAAAACAAAGTGTAACTGATGTTAACCAAAAATCCAGTAAAACTTGGTACAATACACATGCAGTTCTGCTAATACAAGATATGCAAGAGCTAAGAACAGTTTTGTAAAACAGTCTGCAATAAAGAATAAGTCATAATATGAGGATTAGCTGTCATGTATATTATTTGCCTAACAGCCAATAATTTTTTAAAACTGAAAAGGGATGGTAAAAACATGGAATTAAAGGTTATGATTTTTTTAGAATATGCAACAAAAGAATAAGACACCAAATACATTAACATCATACAATTAGACGGCCTGGTTAAGTAAGGGCCCAATCAAACAATTTTAGTGTTAATGACCCCAAATACATTTAATAAACTTCAAATAATAATATAAATCATAATAACAACCCTAGGAAGAAAAGTCTTACATATCCATCTAGTCTATACTGCAGTGTGAAGGACTTGAGTCAAATTAACTTTGTAACCATCCACCTTCCTTATCATCTCTGTGCTCCCTGTCTTCACCCCTAGATGAGCTTTAGCAATTATAAAAGATCTAAAGTGGTTCTGCAAATAATCCAGAGGTTTAAGGCTATCCCAAACAGCTCCTGAGGATATTTCAGCACCCCGGGAAACCATTTACTGAGGCAAGCATGACTTTTCTTATTAGATCAACTAGATAAGTAGAAGTTTAGAGGTGAGGACTCAGAAGGAAGCTGTTAGGGTATTTTAAAATAAAACACATTTTTCTGTTTGAAATTATCATGGTATAGATCTGACTGAAGGTAAAAGGACAAATTCAAGATCACTTCCATTTCTGTAAATACTTTATCATATAGCCTGCAGTATACTAATATATGTAATGTGTATAGTCTAGAAAAAACTCTTAAGTATTTGGGAATCTATCTAAACCCTGGAGGTTCAGGACTTTTTATAAAATCAAAATATACGAAGACAGTTCTGTTTAGGATAGTATCATCTTCCACCTCTCTTGGCTCCACCCCTCCAAATGTTTTAATATGATTTGGATAAATGAATAGTTGGGATTGGTTATTTTATAATCTAGTAAACAGAATTCTGGAACAAACTGGAATATAGTCAGCCCTCCATATCTGATCAAAAATATTTTTAAAAGTTACATTGTTGCTAACATGTAGTATGAGTATACAGTTAGGACTGAGGTGGTTGCATCTGTACTGAACATATACAGACTTTTCCCCTTGTCATTATACCCTATACAACACAGTATATCAACGATTTACATAGCCCTTACACTGTATTGGGTATTATAAGTAGTCCAGAGATGATTTAAAGTACATGAAGGATGTGCGTAGGTTATATGCAAATACTACACCACTTTACATAAGGGATTTGAACATCTGTGGATTTGGTATCCGCAAAGGTCCTGGAACCAATTCCCCATGGATACTGAGAGCCAATTGTATAAGGAACCTCTCTGATTCTTAATACAGGTATCTAAAATGAATCACTACAAAATTCGATCATTAAAAAGAATCAGTTTTCAAAATGGATAAAAGTATAATAAAAATGTACCTTATGGAGGACCACACACAGGGAAAGTACCTGAATTTTTTCAAATATAAAGATTATCCTTCAAGCTGTTTTATTTTTTAAGTCATTTCAGTCTAAACCTAGAGCAACGATGGGTTCAGGGCTGTGGTTGCTGGATGCAACTGTCCCTTTTCCATCAGATCCACTAATGAGATTCACTGTCTGAAACTGACACTTCATAAACAAGTGGCTTCTACACTTCTGGGAATGCCGAGTGATACTTACCATGTAAGGTTTAGGATTTGCTGCAGTTTGGTTTACTTGCCAGATACTCAGAAAACCCTCTCCATCTGCAACGCCACACTATAAGAAAGTAAGTATTAAACACTGCTGCTTATCAAGGTAAAAGCATTTAAGGAAAGCAGTCACTTAGTCCCCACTTAACTAACATTCTGCTTATACCTATGTTTCTGTTGCTACAGTTCCCAAGAAAGTCCAAGTACTATAACATCCTGCCACTTTTTAAATGCTTTTCCACAGCTATTTCACTGTTTTTCTCTAATTTTCTGTAGTAGAATTTAGTGAGAAACTGAAAGGTTTCTCTCAGGTATTTGACTATGCTTATGGGTACCACTAACACACTCAACAGAGCTCTTTAACCTCAGAGTATTTAGTATCTTTAAGTGGATAATTAAGCCATATAAAATTTTGTGGATTTATGCTTTTGTTGGGAGGCAAGGGGGTATATAAATAGACAACAACAAACTACCTACTCAGCTTAAACCAGGGTCACTGAATTTGCTTTTAAATGTAGTTTTACTAACCATTTACAAATAAATATCTATAATTATTTTTAAATGACTTAGTGGTAACCCCTAAGAACTAACCTTGTTGCCTTGAGAATTAAAATATAATCTGGTAACTCTTGCATTGCCAGCCTGGCGGAAACAAACAAGTTGCTGAGGTCGTGTCCATTCAAACATTCGTACACTGCCATCTTGAGCACCTGTAAGATCTGAAATACATGCGGAAAACCAGAAAATAAGAAATGGAAAGCTAAAGAAAGAGTTCCAATATTTTCCATTCTATAAATCAACTTCAAAATGATAGAGGCCACTTACAATCCTTGGATCATAAAATACTTACAGTATTGATGGACTGGGTGTGAGGTCATTCTCTTAACATTATGTAGATTCCGTTTCATAAGCTTTAAAAGAAGATAATAAAAAATGAATTTGTTTTGTAAATAACGAAAGGCATGAGGAAGGATATGATTCAGGCCAACTTTAATTCTGGTAACATTTATTCTTCTACAACCGGCTTATTACCGAGAAAAAACCTGCTGTAGATTTTCTGAACCACTTAATACACAAACCTTGTCTGAGCAGCTTGTGGAAGCATAGTCACTTCCTGGTGCAGCCCTGGCCTGTGTGGACTGTGAGGATACCAAGCACCTTCACCTAGTAGTGAAGGGAACGCTCCTCCAGTGCTTCTCCCTGAGGTCAATCAGGCGTATCTCCAGAGTCTTCAGAGTAGAACATGAGAACGGGACCCCTTTACACTAACGATGTTACTGACGCGCTTGTCAAACCTCTTTGCTTTACCACTTTTTGCCTCATGGTTTACTCATTTATAAATGATAATGGGGGATAATAATAGCACCTTCCCCCTAGGGTTGTTATGAGAAAAAGCATGCACCTGACACAAAGAAACTGAGAATATGTTAGTTATTATTATAGTATACTAACTAGTCACTGCCCCTGATCTTTAGCATCATTCCTATGTCAAAGTAATTCCAACTTATTTTTGAGGGAGTCCACATCCAGAAACCACACCTAACAGTGAATAACATACCACGCTAGCTCCAGTGCTCGTCTGTCCACTGCCCAGCCATGGCAGAGATGACGGCGGATGCACCTGATTTGCTGAGTAAGATGATGCACTTGGCTGATAAAGAGTTGTAGTGGAACCACGATAATCAACATCATCTGAACTGTGAAAAACATGTGTGTTATGATGAAAATTCCATTTTCTCAACACAAATTTCAATTACAGAGCTTCTTATGAAAACACAGGATAGTCTTTATGTTTAAAAAATGAGTAAGTATCCATGAGAAAAGCTTAGGTACACATCCTAATCATAGCAAGTTTTAGTATCGATTAACTTTTTTTTCCCCTTTAGGCAAAATATAAATTTAGTTCAATGTTGTTCGGGGGTAATTTTATTGCTGCACAAGTTGGAACAAATGTTTTAAAAGTATTTAACAAGATTTTCTTTTTCTCACGTATAGAAAAAAGTTATATGTACTCTTCAAGTATAGATAGCCCATGTATCAAATTCACACATTTTTTAGAAGTTGAGTTTAAAGATTTCTAAAAAGGTATAATTATCACATAAAAATGTTAAAGTAATTTTTATGATGGACATATACTACATGTAATATATTACAAGTGTGATACTGAAATCTAGTTATATACTGACAAAACAGAAAGTCAACAGAACACGGAGAGATGTTATCGTGGCACCATTCCCAAGCAAATAAAATTTTCAAGAGTCTGGAGAAAAGCAAGAGGGAGGGCAAATGTGGAGAAGAAACCCTGATAGAGGGAAGTGTTGCAAAATACTCTTGGTGCAGTGTCCATGGCTTTACTGAAAAGTTGTCCATATTTTTATCTGTAAAAAAGGTATGCTTATAAGAAGAAAAAACTCTGAAAACTACTCAGTAAATATGACTCGTCAATTAGTCCAATACATTTGTGTATATTGCTTCTTGCTCTAATTATCCAGGTCGACTGAATTTATGGAATATTGTGCAATTCCTCACATTTCTTTGGGATTAAATGTCAAGGTGGCAGTTGTTAGCATTAGACTTCAGTGATGAGGATTATCCTGACTTAAACACTATAAATAGTTTATGGTCTAATGGAAAAAGTATGAGTAATATGTTTACTGATGTAAACAGAGCCTTTTATTGGCAGCTAAACCAATTATGTTTGTCTCCTACCCAAATGAAAGGAGAGAGATACAAATATATTTTTCAAGATACCTCAAATCATGTGGATAATCACTTAATGGGTTCCCTTTAAAGAAAACTACATTTAAAATGCACTACATAAGACTATCAAACCTTTTGGATTCTCTGTCATATTCTTCTCCAATCCACATGTATGACTGACAGGCCAGTAGAGAAGTTACATCAAGTTCTTGTACATCATGTGTTGAAGCCAAAACAATTTCATTACAGTTTGCCTGTAAAGCAAAGGTGAAGTCAATAATTTAAGCAATTTCACTAAAAATTGTTTATAATGACTAAAGCTTTTACCTTATTAATGGCAAATGCCATGATCATATCTGATTCCTTATGAATGATTTTTGCCTTTCCACCTGGATAGCCCAGATCAGCTTCAACCTACAAAACATTTGTCAGCAGTTTTAGTTGTTGCAGCATAGCTCCACGTAGAGATCTGCACACCCCACAAAACGAAAGGTAAGAAAATGTAGCAGCAGCAGCAGCAGCAGCAAGTAAAAAGGGACCAGTAACTTAGTGTGTTGAGAACTAGCTCTGGAGTTAGCTTAAAGTCTGATGCCCTGTAATCAAGCCAATTATAAATATTTTCATTGTGATTACAGGATTCTGATTAAATGTCATAAAAGATTTCTAACATAGTTTTCATTAGTATTTATGACAGTAATGTGTTTCTCTTATCTCTTCCAAAAGTGTGCAAAGATACTACAGTAAGAATGTGTATACAGAAGAGTCACAAAGTGGAGGGAAAAAAAGACAAAAGGGTCATATAAGAACTAAAACGTTTTTAAAATAAGAGTGATGAGCTAGGAATAAGAAGTTGGAAAAAATAGAGAGCAATAAAGGAAACTAATGAGAGGAAAGTGCAGTGGCTTAGGGTCAAAGGTGATGGGAAGGAAAGAAGAGGCAGAATCACGAAGGAAGAGAGATAAACAATCAGATTCAAAAACAGATTGGGAAAGTGACAGAGTAGAGATCGAACAATAAGTAAGAAGGAGAACCAGTAGCAGAAGAACAAGCCACTGAGGTACATGAGAGCAATGAGTACTCTGACTAGTTAGCCAGCTGAGCAAGTCATGGTTAGTATTAGAAATGAGGGGTTAGCTCCCTGAACTTTAAAGAATGAGCTAAGTACAAGAGCTTTGAATACTACCTTGCTGTGGCAATCTTCTGCTACGGAGTTTTGTTTGACCTGCTCCACATGTTCTTCTACAGACTAAATAACACCACACCATCACAAACACAGAACACATGCATGAAACAAAATTATAAAGAGAATAAACAGTTTCAAACTGCAATGGTTACTCCATCACTTAAAGACGGTAATAATGAATTTGCAAGATTTCCTTTTAAAAGCACAAAAATCAGAAATTAAACTGAGTAAAACATAATGTAATCAAATAAACACAACACAAAGCAAACCAGGCAAAATTAAAGTTAACATGACTATTATGTAAGTTATTTCAAAATGAAAATTAGTTATTTGTACATCAGTTATGTAACTTAAAGTTCTAATTTAAACTGTAATATCTAAAAACAAAACCTACATGTACAAGCAGATGCGTTCCATACTGCATAGCTTCCTATTCTACAGGGGTTTATTTCAAATACAAATTAAAACTACTTATTTCTAAACACAGTTCAAAAGAAGTACTGATGATTATTTCACTCTTACTCATGAGGAATATATCCATGAAGAGAGAGTCAGGGATTAGAATTCACATTAACCATTATTATAAACACATGATTTTTCTCCTTATAAGTAAATAAATGTTTGATAAAATGAGTCATGAGAAAGAAATCACACGAATAACTTGCTACTGGTTGATGACAAGGTCACTAGGGGTGGCTATAGTCAGAAATAATATTTCTACTCTGCTGTGGAAACCTGTGAAGGCTCGATCAGAGCAATGCACTTCTAATACTCTTGAAGTGACTGCTTCACTTAAAGCAAAAAGGACCAAGTTCTCTAACGTGCCTTTAGTGACTGTCCTAGGGCTACTGCAACTGCCAAAGAAGGAAGTAAAGTGTGCAGGGGCTGACTCAGCAAAAGCCCAACCGCTAAAGAATTTATTTGCCTTTAATCAAGTAGCTTAGTTTGTTATATTTACCAATTTCACAAAACTTGTTTGTGGAATATTCTTTAATATGTTCAATGAATAAAAATTTCAGCATTTCTTAAGGGAATTTAATTAAGTCATTTTTTATGCTAACATTTTAGCACTCAGAATTAGTTTGCCAATTTTACTAATTCACTGAATTTACCAAATTTACTGATTACCAAAATCCTATTTAATAATTTTAAAAGCTAGAACTATCTTATTGGATGGGTAGTTTTAATAATGTTACACATTTCTGAACTTATGAACAGTTTTTGTCTTAACAGCTTTAACATTTTTTTCATAACTTTTTTCTTAATGAAAACAATTTTTCAGCAGACCTATACTATTCAATACAGTAGCCACTAACCATATGTGGCTTTTCTTTTCTTTTTTTTTTTTTTTTAGGCGAGGCAACCCTTAGCTGACTTCTCAGATTTCAAGAACTTTGTCAGCTTACAATCCCTTATTTTTTATTTTTCATGCCTACAGCACCTGGTCTTCCTAGGTGATCTCCCATGCAAGTACTAACCAGGCCCGACCTTGCTTGGCTTCCGAGATCAGAAGGGATCGGGCTTGTTCAGGGTAGCATGGCTATAGACTTAAATTTAAACAAAATTAAAAATTCAGTCCTTCAGTCACACTAGCCATATTTCAACTGCTCAATAACCACATGTGGATGGTGACTAGTATACTGAACAGAACGGATATAAATTTCCATTATCATAGAAAGTTCTATTTGATAGCACTGGACAAGAAAATTGTTTCAGCCAACAATTTAAAATTCAAAAGGTATAAAAAGGGTACATAACCAAAATTCTTTCTCCACTCCAAATTCCTAGCCATGTACTTCCCTTCCCTGGAGACAACCAATGCTTAAACAACATTTTAAGAAATATTCTATTTGTCTCTGTCCCACCTCTCTGTTCATGGAGACCCTCTGCTGGCAGAAAAATAGCAGAGAACACAAAGCTTGGCTGCTGATGCCAAGAGCACAGAAACTGGGGGGCATAAAGAAGGGGAGACAGGGGTGGAAAGAGGGAGAGCCTTAGTTAAGAAAGAGGAAAAACACAGAGGAGAAAACAGAACCTGAAGGGCAAGACTAGAGTCTAAGGGTCCAAGAAACCTAGACACCTGACTTCCCACAGAACTCTGAAGCTCTGACAATCCAACACAATCAAATGCCTACAAACCTTAAGCATTATTAAAGCATATTTTCAATAAATCATTATGTTTAGTAATTTGAAGAACACTCAGAAAATTGATCCTTCAATGAACTGGCTTTCTGTGAATAACAGAGCTCTAATTTAGTAAGTTTCCTTTATTTTAAATCTATTTCTGTATCTTGTTTTATGGCATATGGATTCAGCATCACTACAGGAAATGCTGTGAACAGTGGATTAAATGAAAGAGGAAATGAATCTGGCTCTGTGAATCCCCTAACAAATCCTATGTCAAAAATTTCAATACCATCAGGGCATAAGACTCAAAAAATCTCTATAGTTCAATCCCAATTCTTCATTTAAGTACATAATTTTTAAATTCATAGAGAAAATAAATGGCTGTTCACAAAGGCTGACCACATTCCATCCAGGTAAGTGGGTAACTAGTGAAAAGAATGAATGTGGCAGGTTCTGTTGCCCTAGGTCTGGGAGGAAACTGAGAAGCAAATTCTATATTTTACTTTGGGAAACTGAAACATGTAGACTGTCCCTCTTGGTTTTCACTTGCCGAAGTGAAATATAATTCATTTTTCCTTTCTCATAAATTGTCAAATTTTTAATCACATTTGACATTGTACTCTGAGAACACTCTCCAAACTGCCCATTACCTCATTAAATGGCCAAATGAACTGAAATGCTCATATAAAACACCTATAGACCCCTTTTTTATAAGGAAGAAATCATTTTAAGTTCTACAGTGCCAGACTCCCAAATTCCTGATTCTTGTTAAACCCCGAATGGTATCACATTACTAATTTATATTTAGATTAAAAATCACCATGCAATGCAGAACCTCTACCTCACTTTGTAAAATCAATCTTCCTTCATCTTCTATTTGTTTTTTCTGTAGTTTATTTTCTCTCACAAAATTATTCTGAATTTGTTGCTTCTAAAGTTTCTCCTGTTCATTTCTAAATGCTAAATAAATAAAATACTTTTAAAGGGCTACGCTATATTTTCAATTAAATGATATTAAGAGAATTGTAATATTGAGTACACTCATTTATATAATATAGTCCCCAAACCATCCATCACGTTTATTACATGTAAAGCCCAACAAAAAATAGTAAAGAGGAAATAGCAACTTTCACTTGATTATACAGGATTTATCAAGGGATCAATGTCATTTCATTGTTATGAAATGAAAATTGTTAATTTTTTATCTTAAAAGAAACTTACTGTAGTTTGGCAAACTGTTACCCATGATGTATAAAAGATAGTAAGTTCCAACCAAAAAGTAAATTTCAAAATAAGTCGAGTACAGACTTCATTAGAAATGTTAAAGAAAACTATACAAAAATTACAACAGAATTTTTTTAAATACCTCACTCTGCTTTCTTTTCTTAGTGAAAATATATCTAATAAATGTCTCTTGAAGAACTTCTTGTTTAACAAGGAAATGCCAAAGTCGTTTGACTGGAAGTGCAGAGGAATCCCGAGATCTGGTAAAACAATCAACATATCATACTCTTTTAGTCTGTAGAAAATGTGTTTCATATGTTCAGATGCTTTAAAAAAAAAAAAAAAAACTCCATTATCTATTGCAAAGATACATTAAGCTCAACGAAATTTTCCAATTTATTTCACTTTTAATTTTTAGTTTTTCTAGAAATCATTCCTTCATCTAGCAATTAATTCTCTTACTTGTTTCCTTGAATGAACAGGTTGAGTTGAAAGTAAAATGAATCTCTTATGATTCACTTTTTAAATTATACTTTAGATTGGTTCTGTTGGTTAAAGCATGCGATCACCCATGAAAATAAAGTCATAGATTTCATTTCTAATATCCTAATGACCTAAAAAGCCCTGTTTTTTCAAGCTTATGAGCAATATTCTTAATAATAGCAGGCTGCCTCAAAAAAAAAAAAAAAACCAAAACAAAACATGCCACTTACCAAAATGGAGCCCAGATGAACATCAATGAAAAACAATGTATTTACTGTTAAATTACTGAAAAAAGGTCAGTAGCACCTGTTTGCATATGCAGATTATCTCAAAATTTTTCTGTAAGTTCTTAAAATAACAAAAAAATACCAATAAAGGTTTCTTCCTGATTATAAAAGTAGTATGTCTATTGAATTATAGGTAATACTGGGGAAAAATTTTTTCTAACTACATTTCTGATGTTTTTCTTATCATAAACTACTAGAAATAGGACTGCAGGTTCAAAGTTATGTTTTGAAGGCTACTGGCATATTTTGATAAACTGTCTTCCAGACGGGTTAAACCAAGCTACACTCATCAGTATTATAAAAAAGCATTCTTACTTGAATGGAGTATTTTCAGGTTCTAGCATTGCTTTATTTCGAAGAATAGCTGGTCCAGCTCCTACTGAAAGGTCAGATGGATATGTATTGATATAGTTAGGGGGTGGACCTTCAAACTGATCCATTTTCTCTTGTAAGATGTGTTCCCAATTCTCCAAGTTTTTAATCACAGCAATACCTAACGGTGATGTTACAGGCAACTCTGAAAAGTGATAGAATATGTCATTTTATTTTGATAAAAATGTTGATCATCATCCACATATTTATAAAATCTGAATTCATAGCCAAAACTTCTGAAAGTACAACTAAATCTGAAAATCTTAATCTAGTATCATTTGGATTTTTAATGCTTTCAACGAAGCTCTAACATGAGCTGAAAAAATGTCTAGCTTTCTTCAGTCTGGTTTTTTGCTTTTTTTTCTACCTTCTAGGTAGACAGTGATTTCTGCTATGTATTAAAACCGTAGACTGGAGCCTAAAATAAAAAAGATCTCTTAAATAGTCAATGCAGTATTTTATTTACCAAATGCTCTTTCATATAAATTTTGTTAAGAAGAACCTGATGGCAATTTATTAACATTAATTTTCAAATTCCAAACTTACCAGAGAATTCCAATCCAGCAATGGGAAAGAAATTCTTGACATTGTGAAGTACTAGCTTAACCATTGCCAAATGCAGAAGAGCCCAGCTGTTCAAGAGGGGACAAAAAAAATTCTCCTTAATTGAAAAATAAAATCACGAGAAGCACAGTAATAATCCTTGTCAACTGTTTAGCACAATCTCCCACCCGGAAATTTCTAACAGCACAACAATAAATTATGCATTTTTCTCACTAAAAATGTTTGTGTTTGGACTCTATATGTAAACTACTCTTTGAAACAAGATGTGAAAGAAATACTCTCATGTCTAGAAATTTACCTCAAAGGTACAGAATTCCTAACCTGAAAACATTAAGTCAGTTCTTGTATAAATTCATGGCTATTTTATTTAAAATCAAAATTACAAGGATTTTCTACAAAGGGGAAAAAAAGAAAAAGAGAAAAGCCTTACTTACCTATAAGAATTTGGATCTTGGTGCTCCTGTATTTGTGTGTCTGAAAAAAAAGCATCATCATCTTCTTCATCACTATGAATGCTCTCATCAGAATCATAAATAACACCACTATCAGATAAAGGGAGAAATGGCTGCAATAAAAGGTAAAGTTATTTTTTAAATATATCATTATTTTTGTTCTAACTTAACATGGCATGATGGGAAATGTATTCCCTTATGTGCACTCACAGAAGATGACAACATTGTTAACACATGCAGACAAAAGATACGTTAATAGAAAGAAGGTGATGAGCTCAAAAAAGCAAAATGGTAAAAAGCAAGTGACACACCCAACATGGTACAAAAATGAAAGTCTAATGGATCTGGTCACCATGAGTATTCTGATCTCAAGAGACGTTTTCTCTGCTTTGGAGAAACAGAGATTTGTCATGGGGCCTCACCATGGCCTGATAAAACCCCCAAATATCTATCTTCTGCTCTAACTCCATGCTGACCAAGGGAACTACTGATAATCAGCTGAAGGGAACTTAGATGGTAGATACATGTATTCCAGTCACAAGAAAAGGATGACACTGATTACATGTTAATAAACTGACTTCTGATATATACCTAAATCCCATATGATTTTCCTTTTGCCACCCAAAGTTAAATTTCCTTCCATCACCATATATTTGACCCTCTTTGCTCTTCTCTATTGCCACCTCTCCCACTTCCTCTGGTAACCACTAAACTGTTGTCTGTGTCCATGAGTCTCTATTTGTCTTACTTGTTTGTTGTTTTCAGTTTTATATCTATCTATATGATTTTAATCTGTCTCATCCATATCAAATATCTGATCATCCCTGAATGACTGTTGTTACTGGACTTGACACATTAAATGTCTAAACTATGGTGATTTAATCCAGAAGCTATCCTCATTCCTATGTGATGCATGTACAAGAGTCATTAAACCAGATACACTTAAAACCTACGTTCTTCAAGCCCCTTACCTTTGCAACAAAATAATCCCACATACTAAGTTCAGGAGGAATAAATTTTTCTTTGTAAGATGGTCTTTCGGTAGGCACTGGTGGTGGCGTAGCATCTTTTACAGGCCTTCCAGGGACCAGCATTCGCATGTTAAACCTCCTACGGTGTTTATCTATGTCTTCAGAAGGAACAGGAGGTGCTGAATAAAGATAGGAGAAAAAAAAACCAGCATTTATTTTCCATTATTAATTCAAAGAGTTAACCTTTCTTTCCTCCTACTTTTAACATTTTTTGTCCAGACTAAATAACTTACATCTGTGCTTCTAAACTATTCTAATTACTGTATCAGTTTTCTAGCCTTCATGGCAGAGATGCAGATGAGGACAGAACATAAAAGAGTTTCTTGCCATGAAGCATCCTTTGTGCTATATAGAATAAAAGCTAAAGTAATTCTAGGTACAATGTACAAAATAAATGGTATAGTCAGTAAGTCATAAAGGAGGGAACTTGAGTGATTATTTCTGGCTATGCTGTTCAAGATAGATTCACTGAATATGTAGAATAAAAGCATGCCTTAAGAAAGGCAAAAGCTAAGTGTGAAAGAGAGAATAAAAACAAATGATCAAAGGTTTGAATAAATGAGGAGTAAACTACTTTTGCTAGACAGGCATCAGGAAGGACAATAACAACAACAGTTTACAGTTAGGCCAGGAATAGCTTGTGGGTAAGAGGCTAGGAGCTTATCTCATGGGCATTCTCACAAAAGCTTCCTGAGCTAGTCACATGATGAGGTACGGTTTGCTTTATCAGAGAGGAAGATGGATGAAGATGACAGAAGGGCCTGAACTAGGTTGGTGGGTGGTAAAGACTGAGAGGAAGGGTTAGATACAAGGAATACATAAAAGAAATATCAAAAGGATCCAAGAATTCATGGGATGTGGGAGGGCCAAAAAGTAGAAGTCAACCCACTCCACTCCTAAAGTTCTCCATCACAGAAAATGATAATTCTATCTTAATTCCTCTTTCTTCCATGCCCCACACAATTCATCAACAATCTATTGGCAATAACCTAAAATTACATACAGAATATGTCCACTTTTCACTTTGCCCATGACTACTACCTGAAGCTAAACCATCTTTAACTTTTTTTCTAATTGAGGTGAAATTTACATAAAACCAATCATTTTAAAATGTACAGTCCAGTGGCATTTAGCACATTCACATTGTTGTGCAACTGCCATCTATCCAACTGCCATCTAAAGCGTTCTCATCACCCCAAATGAAAACCTCATAAGCAGTCACTCCCCATTGCTCCTTCCCTCTATGCCATGGCAACCACCAACCTGCTTTCTGTCTCTATGGATTATCTATTCTGGATATTCCACATAAATGGAATCATACAATATGTGACTTCTGTGTCTGGCTTCTTTCAGTTAACATATTTTTGAGGTTCATGCTGTTTGTAGCATGTATTAGTACTTCATTCCTTTCTTTGACTAACACTTCATTATATGTATATACCACATTTTGTTTATCTGTTCTTTTTTACACTACGCCACTGATTGCTTATCTGTAATATGACCATTTCAAAGGATGAAATACAGATGATTTCTATGTTTCAGCATCGAGATGGAACCTTTCCTATGGCATTAGTCTACATCTCACCATATCTTACCATCTTAAAAAGTGGGATGAAAAATATATTCTAGTCCATAAGGAAAAAAAAAGTACAGAAAATGGAATAAATAAACCATGGAACAGTGACCTTGTATGACCATAAACTTAATCTGAAGCCAACTGCTGGTATGCTCTATAAAGACTGAGGATTTATTTAAATTTTCTTTCTCTAATTAAAAACTATCCTTTTTCCATGTCCTCATTCCTTAACATTTGTCTTTTCACGTACCTTTACCTTTCCTCTATTCCTTTTTTATCCTCCTTAAATTTGTTCTAGTACCGAAAAAAGTTAAATTGAAAATACTGAATGTTTCTTATTTTAAAATGAGTTTATTTACTAAGATAACAAGAGTGAACATACTTTAAACATCCTTGATTTTCAAAATAAAAATTTTTTAAATATTAAAAAATCTTTTATTTTAACATCAGAAATTATTTACATTTACATACATTAATCTTACCTGAAATACTTTCTGATTGTCTTTGAGGTTTCACAACAAGTTTCACACCCCCTCCGAATACAGCAGCCCACATTCGATTATTTAAGGGGTGGGCTGCAAGTCTAAACAATTCATTGGAGGAATTTGTGGCAAGAGCATGTATCAATAAACTTAAGTAAACAGCAACAACAGCTTCACACAACAAAATGTTCAGTTTTGGCTGGTCTTCATCTTGGGCCGAACTCAAGAGATTAATTAGTGAGTTCACACCTGTAAGGGTATATAATATCAGAAGAACTATATCAGCATAATTCTCCAGAAGGAAAAAATTCCAAATCTTCAATTTAACCAAATTTATGTATGCTTATTATATAAAAATGCATTTCCATAATTTCGGCAACAAGATAAATAATGACAGAAGTGGCTTATAACCTATAAAACAAGAATCTATTAATCTATACTGATAAGAAATGAGCGAATAAATAATTTAAAGGGGGAAAAGGGAAAGCTCTTCCTTACAGTACAATTTCAACTAATAAGTAGAAGAAATGACAGAATTAGCAAATCACCAGCTAGTGACCTCCACAATAATATATGATTCAGGCAAGAATCATCACTGGATGCTAGAATTAGTGGGTAAAAGTATATTTTATAGTCTCAAATGGTCTCTTCCAAAGATCCTTATTCATTGCAAAGGAAAAAAGCAGTAACTTTACAAAGAAGAAATCTGGCAGAGATGGCCTTACCAAGCAATCACAGTGAATGGTACCAGTAACGGGACCAGCTGATAGCAAGTACCCCTTGATATTTTGCACTGAAAAGGGCACAATATTGCTTTTGTGGTATCTCTGACAAAAATACATAATCTGAATCTAATAGTAAGAAAACATCAGAAAAATCCAAATTGAGGGATATTCTAAAGTATAATCAGCTAGTACTTCTCAAAAGTGTGAACGTCATGAGAAAGAATGAGATTCATGAGAAATTACAACTAAATGTTACATGGACTACTAGTGAAATTTGAAAAAAATCTATAGAAAAAAAATCAATGTTTAAGATGCTGAATTTGATAACTGTGCTATGGTTATACGAAAGAATGTCTGTTTTCTGGACCGACACAGATACATTTAGATTTAAAAGAGCATCACGTCTGCAACTTTCAAATATTTCAGAAAAAATACACATATATACACACATAAGTGAATGAGTGAGAGAAAGAAGGAATGAATGATAAAGCAGCATGTTAATATTTGGGGATTCTGACTGAAGGTTATAGAGAAATTCTTTGTACTATTTTTGTACCTTTGTATGTTTAAAATTATTTCAATAAAAAGTTAAAATTAAAACAATGTTTCTACCAACTTATGTATAAATGAATTTTAAATGCGCACTTTGAGTTTGTCACTTCTTTCTACTGCCACTCTTCACAATGATCATTAATATGTAAACTCAGTTACAAAACAGAGTAAAAATTAAATGACATGGCAGACCAGAAAAGGCTTTATAAGAGAGTGGAGGAGGTTTGAAATGTAGCAAATGAGAAAGAGAACCAACCAGAAAAAAAAAAAGACCGGAAGACAGTATGACATAAGTACCATAGAATGGGATAGTCCTATCCCAATATGTACATTTACACTCAAGAATAAGTGTGTTCTCTCTGATATATCTGTGAGAGTATTGCTGTGATACTGCTCTCTATGACCCAGAATTTCTAAGGATATGGAAGATGATGTGCTCACTCTTATGAAAGATGTTAAACCCTGCTCTTTTTATGCTGGTCAACACAGCTGCTTTTGAAGCCTTAACTTTCTGAGTCTTCAGACAACATTACAGTACTTAATAAGTTCTAACCCATGATAGAAAATATCATCAAAAATTAATAAAAAGCCATTTACCAAATCTACAAAGAACAACAATCATGAAACCAGTTGGTAACTTTTAAAAAAAGAACTGCCAAATAGAAGATTTAAAAAAACACTTAAAGTCTTACCAGGCCATTGAGCAGGAGAAGAATTTGGTGTTGCATGTTCTTCAATGCTTTCTGTCCTCAGTCTTCGACGATCACTTAAAAGAAGTCCTTGATATGCCATTCCTGTAAACTGGTTTCCCTCTGTTTGACTGCTAAAACAAATATAAAGTTGTTATTTATCATCTTAACAGAGGTAATAAGCAATTGTACTTTATACATATTTATTTTAGATGATTATAACAAAAACAAAATTCTTAAAACTCAATTCACTATCCTAATAAGATTTTAGAAAGTTCTTGAAATTAGATACAAATGTTTATTGATAGTTTTTTTAAAAACAAAATACCAAAATATCAAATTTTATTATGTTGGGTAGATGACATTTAGTCTTTTAAAATTTTTTTCCAGAAGCCACTTAATACTATGAGATCTTTCCTATGTTTATCCATTTTTTTTTTTTTTTTAAAGTCTAAGGTAAGAAGACTACTGTTCTAATGTACTAGAATTATTAGAAAATTTCCGGGTACAATTTTGTTGCATTTCTTAGCTCTGCAAAATTGTGCAAACTTAATCCTGAATTAAATTATAAAACTAAAATCTGGAGACTCATAGTTTAGAAATACCTAATCCTAAAGCCAAAATGTGTCTGAATATTTACTTCCCTCATTTTTGTGGAGTTGAAGAAAATGCAAAAGCAAAAGTAAAGCTGACACCCTTGAGAGCTAATCATAGCTTAAGAACTAGAAAATACACATTTAAAAAGATGTATTTGAATTCTTACTTGGCGCCACATTAACCAGGGATTAATAACTAACAAGTTGTCTTTGAACATGAAGATACCCACAGTCATCTTTTAAAAACCCTCTTTTTTTTCTTAGTTACATTTTCAAGTCTTAGGAATAGTTAGACATGGCCTTATTAGGCTAAAATCAGAGTACAGGCCATTTTGAGAGAGTAATTCTTTATGCAATATCAAATCTTCCCACAAAAGGTTGCTGAATTTATAAGAAAAAAAAATCTAGACATATGTTTAATACAAATTTAATGTGATTCTATGTATATTACAAACTTTTCATGTATTAATATAATTCATTTAAATCTGAGTCATCTTTCTAAGTGATTCAATTTCTTACTACTTAACCTGCCCAAGTCATTAAAATGCAAAGTACACACTCATGAAGTCGATTTTACATTTTAAAAAATTGGAACCATTACTTCTAATTGATATCACTTCCAAAGACTTTTATGCTATATGCATATGAGTAAGTAAAATTGATTTTAATAATTCAATGTTAGGAATGTACTTTTTCATTTTTCAACAAAAGTATTTCTTCTTTCAACTAAAAACCAGTTAAACAAATAGAAGTTAATCCAATGCTAAAAGACATAGTTTCGAAACGGAAAAAAATTTAGAAAACTTCATTTTATAAATTATTTTAGATAATGAAAACTTTTCTTGACAACAAAAAAAGATGGTGATGTTGCTAATTTCCATTTATTATTTGTCGTATTCTATATGTCTGTTATCAGGTGACAGCTAAACTAAACAAATCATTATTTGTTTTTTTTCATTCTCTCTCATCTATTAAAGAAACATGGCAGTCATATTTGAGGATTTTTCAGTCCCTACGAAACAGAACTTTAATATAAGTTTGGAACAGTTTAATATTTTTGCTGTATTAATACTATTTGGGTGATTTTTTTTTTTTTTACCTGTAGCTATGACTGTCACATAATGCTTGGTAAATTGATGCAGAAAGTGAAGCTGCTAGTGAATGAAGTGTGTGCACCTAAAACCAAAACAGCCAAAATTACATTTTGTACTAACATTTCTATACAACAGTAATATCTTAAAAATTAGAAAATACCCAGGAAACTAGCAATATCATAAGACTAGATCCTTTTATGACACTACCGACTACTTTAAAACTTCTAAAACAACACTCACCCAACTTTATATGCATGCCCACAACAAAGCTAATTGATTCAGACACATCTTTATCAAATATTTATTTACTGTGAGTCTGCCATTTACTAGGCTTCCTAAGAAAAGCACTAATGTTCATGCTATTGGGTCTGTCCTAGACTCCTAACAATTAGCTTAAATAGTAATATTCAAAAAAAACTAAACACCAAAAACCAAAAAAAACAAACAAAATAAGTACGGTTTTCAGAGCTTTTATTTAAACTTGACCTATGAAATTTCCCTTCATAAAAATAAAATATTGATCTCATCAATGAGAATGAATTAAATGTTTAGAAAACATATTAATCACCATGTAAAATGGTTGATTTTCCAAAAAGCAAATAATTTACTTACTGTTTATGTATGAGTAGTGCATAACCTTAACATTTTATTTAGAAAGTTTAAAAATTGTCAACATATAATAAAAACCACATTCTAAAATGCTATACTGAATCAACATCTTCAGACTCACAAAATTTTAAAATTTGAAGGGACCTTAGAAATAGTTACTCTCTGAAAGCCTTATCCAAATTTCTAGGATTGGAAATGTTTACTTAGAATTTATATGCACTTTGCCTTTTCTGTGTGTTCGATTCGCCTAACAAATAATTTAAGTAATCTCTTCTAAAATAATGTATGCTGTAGATTAGAAGTCTCTAATAGGTTGATGTGAAAAATATATCTTGGGTCCCTCAGAAGAATGCACTACCAGAGATCAAACAGGCCTTTCAAACAAAAGAAATGAACAAAGTTTGGGACCTGAAATGACATCAGGCACTGGAATTGGAAAAAGCACAGCACAAGTACACTTAGGCCAGCACAGTGGAAGTTGATCGGCCCTTCAGATCCTGCCAAGCTCCCTAAGGTTTCTTGGAATCTATCCATTTTTTAAGTTATCAAAACAGTGAATAGGTTTCATTTTAAGTAATGAAACTGCCAAAACTCTGACAGCCCCTAACTCCTGTATAGCCTCCAACACAATCATCAGGGAAAGAGTTACAAGGATACTTTCTCTGGGACTATTTCAGATCAATCATGGCTCTCTCAAAAATACCCTTAGAACCCATATTTTCAAAATATCTTGGCATGTAAGCAAATCGTCATAAATATTTCTAACTTAATGGTTCATTTAAGGGAAATGGAGGATCTAAAGGAATGTGTCAAGAAAATTGTCTAGGAAATTAATTTTATTACCAAAAGATTATTTCCTGTCTTAAAGGAAGACAATAACTTTCCAGAAGTAAGAATACTTACTTTTAAATTACATTCATTGGACAAATAGTCTTTAACTAATCAGGACTGAGTAGGTAGACTTTAAAATATTTCCTCTAAGTCCGATTTGGAAGACAAGTACAACATATTTACCTTCTCAATGTGTGCAATATCAAATGATAAAATTTACATTACCTTCACATCTCCAATACTGGGATGAGGCGGTGTTTTCATCTGAGCAATAGTATAAAGTATATCATGGATGTGATTATTTAAGTACAATACAGGATTAGCTATGACTGTTTTTGTTGATGCAATACTTGCTGAAAGCAGAGGCAGGGTGGTAGGTAATGGCAGTGGAGACTGGAGCTGCTTCACTGTAGTTTCCTGTGGGTGACAGTTATTTTTTTCAAAATAGTTAAAATGAAGGAGAAAAATAACAATAGTTATCTAATAAAAATATTGGCGATGAATATTTAAATATAAATAATATACTCATATACTTATTCCCCCACTCCACAAAAATTTATTGAGGACCCAATATGTACCAGGTACTATGTATGCTAGGTGCAGAAGATAAAGATGAGTATGACTCAAGCTTTTAAGCCTACTTCCGATTCCCAAAAGTTTAGACTAAAAAGATCTATGTAGATTATAAATATCTGCCTCCTATAGAGAAGTTGAACATATTTAGATTAACTAGTAAAAAAAAGTTTTATAGCTATAACTGGCAGAACTATTGAAATTATTAAAATAACCAAGATTGAAAACAAAAGTGAAGTTCATACCTGCTGGGATTCTTGTAGCAAAAACTTGAGCTCCATCCTTACTGAGGCCAGACCACCACCTTGGGCCCCATGAAGGCTGCAGTAACTAAGAAACACTCTCAGCAGATCTTGGTTTTTCTGCAGCCATAACTTTCGTCTTTCAGCATGCTCTCGTTTAGCCTGCAATCTTCGTCTTTCTATTTGGTGGCGCTCATATGAATCAATATCTGGTTTGTCTACCATTTCTTCCTGATCCAGAAGATCACTTTCTACTTTAGAATATGTTCTACTGGCATATTCTTTAATAATTGTTTCATGATTACATATCTCATGCAATGCAGCAATTTCCTTTTCAAGCCAGTTATAGAGTTGAAATCTGAGTTTTCCTCCATCTACTTCATAACCTGTAGCCAATGTTCTTAGTTCAGTCATAAGGATCTTTAAACAAGCTCTGAATTTTAGTTGTTCAGCAATCACATCAACTTCAGCATCACCTTCAAGACAATCCTCTTCCTGAGGAGTCAATAACATATTAGGGTCTGAGGCTTTCTGATCTTGTCTTTCTTTCCCCCTGGCATCTGTACTTTTCATTACTAAGCCAACTGTATCTTCATCCTCTTCTTCTAAGGCACTGTCATGATCTTCGCCCCAATCAAGATTAAGAGGTTCTTCTTCAACTTTTACTACTGGCTGACTCCAATCAAACTGTGATGAAGTTACATTTGACCAATCAATGCCAGAACTTTTATTGTCATCACTCAGAGTTTTTGATTCTGAAGGTATATCACCCACCTTTTTAGAAATAAAGTCAGACTGCTCTTTTTTTGCAGGTAAGGCAGATATTTTGGTAACTTTTGGAATTTTAGAGAGTACCTCCAAAGCTAAAACAGGGCATCCAACTTTAAAATGAGCATTTGCAGTGGTAAAAAATAATTTTCTTTCTATGAGGTTAATTTTATCAACCAAGTTTTTCTCAGTTTTGAGACCTACGGTCGCCAAAGTTCCTTCAGGGGAGGCAAGGTTTCTTCGAATAAGCAAAGGATGAGTTCGAAGATAGTTGTAGAAACTAAACACCATTGGGTTACAAGATTTGACGATAACTATAGAAATCAAACAGATACAATCCAAGGTACTATGTTAATTTGTACTTAAATTATAAAAGAATAAACTAGGGTATATCATCAGTAAAACTACAGAGATGAAATTAAAAAAAAAAAATTTCCTATGTTCTGCTATGGAGTGATGTCCAGGATATATTAAGTAAAGGATGGTGCAAAAAAATGTATATTGTAAACTACTCTTTATCTGAGAAAGTGGAAAAGTGATATGCATGCACTTATATATTTTTTAAATGATTTTTTAATTGGTTCCCTAAAAAGGGAGGGAAGAACAGTGTAGAGAGATCAGGAAAGAAGCTAGATTTCGCTGAAAAATGCCTTGGATTTATACACTTTTATTTCAAAACTGTATCAATATTTTACATTATATTGAAAGAAAATAATTTTTAAAAATTCACACAAAAGCAAAATTAAATAAATCAATCTGTATATCAAGTTGGTAGCATCATACAGAGAGGAAGTATAGGGTGACTTCAAAACAAGTAATTTAACTGTATATCCTTAGCGGGACACATCATAAAAGCAAAAATAGCTGCAAAAAAGAAAGAAGTTTTAACTGTCCTCAGTAATGTTATTATCAAAAGTGTTTGCCTCATTATTCTGTAACTATTATATGCACATAATGTAGCAAATAATTGTTAATGCCATGAGAATCCAAGCTTTTCATAAGATAGAAATTTTAAATCTAAGAAGAACCTTAAAATCTATATTTCAATTTGAAATTTCAATGTGAACTCATGAATTCTCAGAGAAAAACAACTGCTTAGCTCCGACTATCAAAATAGCCTAGAAATGATGACCAAATCAATGGCAATGAGAATCTCTGAGCACAGGCTGTGGTCTCTACTACTATTCCATACTAAAAGGAACCCATTCTTTAGAGGAAAAGCCATTTCCAGATCTGGGGCAAGAAATATATCAAATGAGCCCAATACATCTTACCAAACTAGAAGGCAAAGAAACTACCAAGGAATAATGTCAAAAGGATTCAAGAACTTGAAGAGAGGCTCCCACTGGTTAAAGACAGGATAATCTGAGCATTTGTAATAACAATCTGCAATGATTTAAAACACAGATCTATCTAAATCCATGAGCTCAAAATAACCTTTAAAAAATAAAATCTAATTGGTAACCTTTGTAGGATGTTAAGGAATTAAGCTATTATTTTGAAAACTAATAAACAGAATGAACCAGACATTTATGTTTCCTTTTTTATACATACTACTGGACTTCAGCATAATCAAACAGTTGCTAAGGGACGATGTACTCAAGGGAAGTATTCTAGCTCATAAAGAAAGGCTAAAATGACATAATTAGAACATCGCCGTTTTACAACCACTAACAAAATAAAGAATCTAGGCATAGATACATAATATGTACATCTGTAAAATACTTAAATACATACATAAATACATAAAATGCAAAAAGAATCTAACTGTTCTGAATCTTACTTTTTTCACTTAATACTAAAGCACATATTAACACATCGATTTACCTTTTAAAGGCACTGTTTCTATACTTTGGCTATATTATAATTTATTCTATTAATGAATACTCTGACTGCTCCTTTTTTTAAATTATTGCTAACAAAGCTGATAAATACCCTCCAGATGCTTTCAAAAATCGAATTATTTGGGATGACTAGGAGTTAAGAAAGTTTAGCACATAAAAATAAAGCTTTTCCAGACCCACGCACTAAGCCAATAAATATAACAGCCCAAATTTCTTCTTAAAAATAAATTTTAAAAAAATTGGCTATGTAATTAAATAGAAAGAGCTGTGCAATGGAGCGAACATTCTGTATGCTTCAGTTTAACAGATATGAAATTAGAACGCCATGGTAATCTTATCTTACATACCTCAATATATCTATGAGAGTAAAAATATGTGTGAAGTCTTTACTGCTAGACTCAATTACAAATAATAAGTGACTGATTCTCTAGCCGCACAAGAAATTTTGATAATTTCTCAAAGTTGAAGAGTAAATCTGGTAATGATTGTGTTTTTTGTTTGTTTTTTGATCTAAGGGAACATTAGCTCAGAAACTGTTTTCTTTTAAAAAAGGGAGAAACTTACAAAATGTCCTACCTTGACAATCATCCTCCTCCTTTGGTGTTTGTTCCAATAACGTGTCCAAGGCTCGGGTGTAATCTTTCATTACCCAATAGGCAAGACTACGCAGAAAGGGATCAGGATGTAATCTTTTGCAATCAAATCCTGATCCATCCTTTTGGCAACCCAAAACCTTCTGATTTAGGATGGATATATAAGTGGATGACGTCTCAAATTCAGATTCATATAAACGGGCAATAATCATGGCTAGCTGAATATCCTCCATTTTTTCAAGACATACCTGTAAATTTTAATATTAAATACTTATTTAATAACAATTTAAAGATACAAAATATTCTACCATCATGAAATTATCTACCATTTATACTCTCGTAGATGAAGGAGGGGGTCCAGAGGCTGAAGTATATGTAGTTAAATGACTGCCTGATAGATTAAAGAACAGTAAGAATAATAAGAAACCAAAATTTAGTACCTTCCAGCCTAAAAAAAACATTTATAAAATAAGCATAAAACAAAGTATATCAATATCAGACTTAGGTCAATTTAAATTAGTAACATTCATTTTTAAATTTAATGCCACTTATGACATTTGAACTTATTTATATCAGTTCCTCTTAATTTCCAATTTAAAAGAAACTTCTATTTATTTAGCAAATAACACAAGAAATGAAACCACATATTCTATTTTGACTCTCTATAAGTTTATATTCTAATATAACTTCTCATCTTGAGAATCTGTGGTCATTCGGGCAATCTGCATATTTTTCAGTCAATCAATATGTCTCTTCTATGCCTGAGTATCTTTTAGCCTAAACTTCCCATTTCGAAATTATAAACATGTTATTTTTAAAAAATCATATATTTGAGATAATTTTGAAAATATGACTAATGCTAAATGTAAAGTACTTTCACTTTGTTGGATAATTCCTATTTCTTCTTTCATGTATTATTTCCACTTCTATTTTCCCTTCACCCGTTTGGATTGTTCATAATGCTAGTAAGTATCCTAAGAGAAAGATATCATAAATAAACAGAAACATTTATAATTACTCCCTTAACCAGCAAACAAGATTATACATCAAAAATGCTAAGTTTTACTTCTTCACATTCATTTTCCAATATGTAGGACAACTACCTTTAAAACAGTACAAATTGCAGTTTCAGTTCCATATCTATGAATCCCATTTAGAAAAAAAAGAACTAAAAAAGAACTTTCTACACCAGATAAGAAGGTTGTGACCTATATATAATTGTGACTTATATATAACTGAATCACAAGATGGTTCAGAAGATAGTCATAGACCATTTTTTGCCATTTTTCATACATTTATACTTGAAATGCATATACTTACCTTGACATAAAATACCATCTATACAAAATTTTTCATTTGTTTCTCACTTAAATTTATTTATAATTTCATTTATCACAGTGGCCCTATTTAAGTTCAGTAACTTCTATAGTTATTCTCTGTCCTTACAAACATTTGACAATAACTGCAATCTCCTCTATACACTTTTCAGGTTTTCAATCTCTTACAATTATAGCATAGCATATTTTCTTAGTTTTACCTCTATGGCATCTTTCAATGAACCAGCTAACAAGAAAAAAGCAGCAGATTGTTCAAAGCGTTGTTTGCCAAGTAAAGAGAAAGCATTTTTCAAAGCAGCTTTACGCCATCTATCTTCGTTAAAGTTGTGGCTGAAAAACGTTGTCATTTTTTCATCATGCTGTGACCTGGGAACCAGAGCACAAACATCAGTGGTTAAACCAAATTTTAAATATTTTGTAATCTATTACGGAACATGTAATAATGGGGGGGGGAAAAACCAAAAACCTTCAAACATCCATCTAAAAAAAGAACACTAACTTCAGTGATAGGTATTTATTAGCAACCTTCTCTTCCCTTCTTCTAATAAGGAAAGTTCAAATTACTCTATGTGTACAGAAACAGAAAGCAAGAGCATTTTTTACTTTCCAAAGTGCTTTTATCAACTTTTTTTTAACAACACCCCACTCTTTAGATAAGGTGAAACAATATTGTGCCCATTTTTTGCAGATAAAGGAACCAAGGCACAAAGAAGTAAGCTGACTTGATCAAGCTCATACATCTACTTTCAAAAGTATTAGGTTTCTGATTCACAGCACAATTTTCATTCACTAAATCATGTTGAGTATTGAGGGAACTTACCTAAACAGACCCCACACTACTGCTTTCTTCTTCATTGAAAGGTAGAATAGCGCAGCATCCAAGGCATCACTGTTCCTTTGAAAAGAAGCTTTGGCAACCTAAATGGTAAATAAACTATTATATTAAATTAACCATTTGATAAAAAAAAAAATTACGACAAATTAAACAATTAATGCTTTCTGCTACTTCCATGGCTGACAGAAACTATGGCAATGGGAAAAGTTAGCTCTATTCCAGTCTCCAGTATCTTCTAATACATGCTCCCAGAGATAACTATTTACATGCCAGTAATAATAAAAATAAGCACCTTTCATTTATCTTATGAATCACCACAATCCAGGAGGTACTACTATACTCATTTTACAAATGAGATGACTGAGACACAGAGAAGTTAAGTGAATTGTTTAAGGTCACAGAGTAAGGTAGGGGGTAGAGATCAGAACCCAAAGGTAACAACGAAGAAGGTAGAATATTCAACGGATGTGACCTTTTTCTTAAAAATTAAACATATTACAATTCTTAATGTTTTATAAAAGTTAATATGCTAACTTCTATGGTATATGTGATTCCACAACTGAAAGCTCTCAGCTAATACTGAAAGAAACATCTGTGAATGAATATTAATTATACACACACATTTATACAATTACAGGCAAAAATACATTTAAAAAATGTTCTTTTTTAACAACATATTTTTCTGGTACTTTTCAATCAAATTTTGACAATTCTGAAGGACTGACACATTCTTCCTGAAGTAATTAAAATACAGAAGGTTGAAGCTCTATTATTTTGAAGGGCTTACAAATTTTAGTTCTTAGAAATTTCATGAGAAAAAGCCTTAATGAGCACAAAATTTTCCTCATATTGTAACTGATAACCAAAGTTGCTGAATTCATATGGAACCAGTCAATTCAATATAACTTTTAAATTAAGCCAATAACATTATTGTATATAATTACTGTTTTGAACACAATACTAAACAGATATCTTATTTCTCAAAAATACTGAGATAATCTCTGCAAATCATGAAGCTGAGAGGCATAATAATAAAAAATGATGAATGTTTTATTTAGCTCACACTGTCTGATGGTGAAGCAGGAAGCTACTAAGGCATGGGCAGGATACCTAAAATCATTTCACAAAAATGCTTTACTCTCAATACTCTATCCTTTTGATTTAATTTTGAGATAAATTAGTTGTGGAAATAAATCACATGTACATAACAAAAATATTCAATGATAATGACACAACACATGAATGACAAGAAATTTAAAAGACCTATGTAGGCAACACCTGAAACATTTCAAACAAAAGATGTCCTCTTTTTTCCACTTGGTTTGGGACATATAAAATTTACTGTAGATACTGTTATTTATATACTATAACAATTAACTTACGCTATACACCAAAAACTAGTTTCTTAGTTGGTGTCAGAAAAATTCCCTCTGACATTTGTACCTATTTTGAGAAGAAAAATGCTGATATCTTTATCAGCTGCTGTGCATGTAGCATGAAAATGACATTTTTATACTTTCACTTCAAACTGTGATCTGAGAACCACGAACACCAGAATCACAGGATTCTAATTAAGATGCCACAGCCCTGCCACCCCCAATCTACCACCAAATGAAAACCTCTGGGAGCAGGACTGGAGGATATGCATATTAAATGTTTGCCAGGTGGTTCTTCTGAGAACTACTATCGCAGAGAAATAAATTCCTCTTGAGAGAAATACATTCATACTTTACAAATGTAGTATCATTAATTGTACTTTGGGAATCTCAATGGACTCCTAAAAGTAAATGATGAATGAGAATTCCACTATCCTAGGCCTGACAGAGTAGAAAGGATACAGACAAAATAACATTTAGAAATGACAGGAGTTTGAGCTGGTTACCTAGCCTCTCTGAATCTTAGTTATATCAGGTAGAAAATAGAGATGGAGCTAATGAGATGAAATAATTTATCAAAGGCAACTAGAAACAAACCTGGTACACAGTAGGTGCTCAATAATAGTGGGTTTCTGCAACACTGAAATAACTTTCCATTTCCTCTAATACATTTTTAAACAATTTTTTTCTAAAGAGAATCTACCAGATAACTGATTCTAAAAACCTGTCTTAAAAAATTTATAGAATGTTTCATTTGTTGACATACATGTCCTTCGAATGTACATAAATCAAAAATTTTTATTGAATGGTATTTCAATAAAAAGGAAGTTTGCTGTTTATTAGCCTAGCCGTGCAGAGAATCCTTTGTATAAAAAGAATGATTTTTCTATGTAATGTATGTAACTGACAGGAATTTAAGCTTATTTTCTAAATTTAGATTTTTATATTTTCTTACAAGAGAACACACCTCAACTGATAGCAGAAAATATTGCTATTCCATAAATATGTAAACTCAGTATGTACAGCAAAAGACTGCATGGACATTTTATAAAGGTCAAGTTTTGGAATCTCCAAAAAATTTTGTTTAAGAAATTCTCCAGATCTGACGATATACAAACTAATTTCCCACTACTGGTTTTCTGGAAGATAATATCTTTTCTCCTTTAAGAAAAAACTTTTTTTTTTTTTTTAACTTCAAAATCCAATGAAGTAAAGTTACCTTCTCAATGCATCTTCGGAGAGTGTTAATATTCCTGACCCACCAACCTATTCCCATAGCTCTTAACTCAGACCACTGAGGGTCCCCTCTCTGAATTGCAGGAATCATATTAATCAGTTCTTCCTCAGCCTCAGAATGAAAAGCCCAGGCAAAATGGCAAG
Source organism: Rousettus aegyptiacus (assembly GCF_014176215.1). Lineage (NCBI taxonomy): Eukaryota > Metazoa > Chordata > Mammalia > Chiroptera > Pteropodidae > Rousettus > Rousettus aegyptiacus. The sequence goes on from NW_023416306.1 coordinate 122,417,441, forward strand.
TAGACACACCTAAGTTAGAAATACAAATAATAACCTTCAGAACTATATCAAAAAGAACAAAACAATTTCTCACATAGTCATGTGTTCATTCACTTTGGAAAGAATTTTCAAGCAGAAAAAAAGAAAGGAGTCTTTCATCATTCAAAATTTTATAATATAAACTTCTAAATACAAGATCTAAATACACAAAACCAAAATCTCTACCTTTTTCCCAAACATTTGCTTTTTCCCCCCTGCAAAAATAGAGACACTAAAACTGTCTCATGGGAAAGAAAGATATTTGAATACTGCGCCATTCATATGTACACACACCAAACTTATCAACAGTAAAAGCCTTGGTCAAGTCAAACTATCTTGGCCCGTGTGCCGGGGTGTCGTTTCACAGATTACTTTGCCTGAGGACCATGTCCTCTAGTACTGAACACTGAAAACTGCCATTCATCCCTCTGGTCAAAGAGCTAGACCTAAATATCACTTCAAAGCAAGCTCTAAACTTCATGAGCGTTCCAGGGAATAACCGTCTGGAGGCATATTACTCTGCCTGTAGTGCTTTGGCTGAAAGTAGTTTAAAGCTGCCTAATATTGATGGGATATGGCAAACTCTTCTTTGCCCAGGTAGAAGACGGACAGGGATTTAGGCTGTATTTAGAGACAACAAAATGGGTTTAGTGATACTATGAGACTGAGAAGTTATTAATAGTTTAGCTACTGATAACACTTTATTCCACGTAGAGCAGGTAAAGGGGAAACATGAAGAAAGTAGACCACACAGAGTGGTGACAGATAGGGAGAATGCTGGGAAGAACCCTGAGAAGCTTAGGGAAGAAGCCATATTCATTGAAGTAGCTATCAATGTGAACTCATTTTGTAAACAAAGAAATGTCTAGGGTCAATGACAGTCACATTATAACACAGTCCTCTCAATGCTATAAGGCCATTAATATTACTACATATATTTCTCATTAACAACTACTATTCACATTTAACATGTAGTTTAAAGCTTTTTAAATAATTACTGCTTCAAAATAATTCCTTTAGAAAGCATAAAAGGAAAAAACTATTATGACTATTTTGAATAATAATCTTTCGTCTTTTAAATTGCCCACTGCTATCATTTACATACAACTATATTTGAAATCATAACACAAAATCAACACAACAAGCCTTGACTGCCACTATAAATTTAGGGGGGGTGGGGAACAGACAAAATTAAATAACATCAATTTGTAGTTTTTCACAACCTTAAAGGCAGATTCATTTTCTTACTATTTAAATCTTTGATTTAAGAGATAATTACTACATGAAATAACTGACGCTTTGCTTTAGAAATTGCTATTCTAAATCAATGCAAAATGCATACTTTTGCTGATGTAAAATTTATGAGAATATTTTTGGTATGATTAAGAGGAAACAAAAATACAGGCATGTCAAGGGAATTAAGGTCAGAAAGCAAGATTAAGAGCAGTGAATATATTTGGAAACCTAATTATTGGAGGTGAAAAAGGTATTATAAAGAAAAAGAACAGGAGCACCAAAAGGCACTTCTTTTTATTTGCCTACCAACGGCAGGCTACCCTTTGCAGTTTATCTCTCTTCTTAGATTTTTTATCTACATACTGGCCACTTAACTTTTTCCCTGAAAACTGTTCCCAGGACCATCACCTACAACACCAGTCACTTCTCATCTCCAGTGTTTTAACTGTATTAAAGAGGAAATGGAATTTTACAAAGCTTTAGAAATGGAAGATGTTTTAAATACCCCCAGGCAATCTACACAATTGTCATATTAAGTGATTCAGTGCCATCTGACTACTGTTTAAGACTAAAATTTAAAAGAACATCAAGATACCATTTTTAAACCCATCCAAGAGGCACAGATTGTTTAAAATGATATCAAATGCTGGCAATGGATTGAGTTTTGGCATTGCATCAAACACTGCTTCTGGAAATGTAAATTAGAGTAGTCTGTCAGACTGTGGCAATACTTATCAAGAGTTAAGAATTATCAGCCCTTTGATTCAGTAATTCGAACACTAGAAAACACGAGGAAATAATCAGATATATACATGTTTAAATGCAATGTTATAGGGTCATTCATTACAGTGATAATTCAAATAGAAAAAAATAGCAAAATTTGTTTCAAAAATAACTGGACAGTTTTGATACATGACAGAATATCAGACTACTGTATAAAATCACATTTTCAGAAGACATTTATGGAAGGTAAAGGGTGCTATGGGTAATAACAATGAATTGTAAAGCCTGGTATTCTAAGTCCTGCAACACTAATGCATACTAGATAGGGCTTTGTCCACAATGCTGAGCTCAGATTCTAATTCCAATTCCATTAATAAATAATCCTATTTATTAAAGTGACTTTAAGCAGGTCACTTGAAACTCCAATTTCAATTTTTTAATCTACAAGTAAGAAGGTTGATATAAATCCTTATGTCTCAAAGCAGCATGTGCGGCAGTATGTTAGAAGTATACAAATCTACTGGATTACTATATGGCGAATAGTCTTGAAACATCAGCTTTTTCTGTGAGTAAATAACTTAGACCATAATGCTTATATTAAAATAAACATGAATAACAACATGTAGGGCAAATTTTACATAATTTTTTTAAAAAAATCATCAGATGTCAAAGAAATTCAGGGCCACGTTGTTGGGCTACAACATCAGGCACACCAGGTCTACTGTGACTCTACAACTTATTGAGTAAAGTCTGAGAAACTGAGATGGATGAGCAAAAGTCACAGAAAAAGCTTTAAGGTATACAGAAAAATGCTAAGTGGGTATCATGTGAGAGAAAGATCTTAAGTCTAATGACAGATGTACATATAATGATTTACCTAATGCTTATACAAAAATACAAATAGATCAACCACTTCTATACTGAATAAAGGTGTACAAAGGTTTAAACAAGGAGTTACATACCTTGATGAAGCAGCTGTACTCGGTATAAAGGAGGCAGTGATGTCAAAAGGCATGTGTGTAAGCGCATAGCTAATAAGTATCTCAAACCACACTCATCTAATGTATCTCTTCCTGTAAACAGAAAATATGATTAAGGAGAAGGGAATGCGACAGGTCACAAACCAACCAAAAGTTAGAAAATAAACAATAAATTTAGTAATGATAATTTATATAAAATATATTTTTTAGTGTATTCCTTCATGAACACTTTACTATCTTTATAAAGAACATCTCTACAAAAAAAACACATCTTAAAACTCAAATGAAAAATAACTGGGGAAATATAATTACCTATTAATACAGGTAACAATAGTATTTCTAGCTACTCATAATAAATGAGAAGACATCTTGAAAGCCAATAAAAAATGTATTAACTACAGTAAATTAAGTACAATTTAAAAAAATATTCTCTCCAAATTCAGATGAGATTTAAAGACAGGAATTATACAACTAAAGTGAAATCATTTATTATATAACTAGATAGATAATATTTTGTAGGCTGGTTAGCTCAACTAAAATATAGTACTATCAAAGATTTGACATCTGATTTGCTAGGCTAGTGTTACAAAGTTAAGGTTGAACCATAACCTTGATTCCAAAAATTTACTTTCAGTCCAAAGTTGAACAAAGGTATGAAAGTATGGTAAGTTTAATCAAACCTATAGCTACTACTGAATAAAAGCAATGCAAAAGTATTGAAAAACTGTTTTAAGTTGTCAAGTTCCAGCTCTACTTCCCATTAGCTATATTCATTCATCCATCCGTCCATTTATTTGCTCAACAAATTAAGCATCTACTACATGCAAAGCACTGTTTAGGTACTAAAGATTTGGCTGTGAATAAGGCAAAGTGCCTATTCTTGTGGGGCTTACATTTTAGGAAACAAACAATAAATAAGTAACTAATGTGTCTAATAGAAATTAATGTTATGATGAGTAATAAAGCAGGATTGAGAGAAAGGGAATGCTGGAGTTAGAGGGCTCTATTTTTATTTTTTTTATTTTTTATTTTTTTAGAGGGTTCTATTTCATACAGCGTGGCCAGGAAAGAACTTTCCAGTGAGATGATACTTCAGCAGAAACCTGAGGAGGTAAGGGAATGAGACATGCATAAATCTGGAAGAAGAGCATTCCACACAGAGAGAATATGTCCAAAGACCCTGAGAAAAGAATGTGTTAGTGTGTTGGAGGCCAATGTAGTAGAGAGGAAATGAGCACAGATCACCTAGAGCCTTGTTGACCACTGTAAGGATTTAGCTTTCATTCTAAAGTGAGGTAGGCATCCACTAGTGTGTGCTGAGCAGAGGAGAGATTTAATGTGAGTTTGGTTTTAAAATAATCACTTTGTGGTTCCTATGTGAAAAACAGACTGAAGTAACAAGAATGAAGCATTAGGAGACTGTCAATAATTAGGCAGGAGGTGTCAGTGACTTGGACCAGAGTGGTAACAAGAGAGGTGATGAAAATGACTGGATTCTAGATATAGCACAACTAACAGTATTTGCCAGTGGACTGGATATGGGGTGAGAGAGAAAATCGTAGAGAATGCTTCTAAGTTGTCTCACCTGAACAAAGGGAAGAATTCAGTTACTTAGAATTCATTTACTGAGATGTGCAACTTATTTAATTTCTGAGCTTCGATTTCTCACTTGTGAAATGGAGACATTCATTCCTGCCTTATCTACCAACTGAAAGTCCAGTGACCAGGATGAGCCATTTTTATATTGCCTAGCCAATGACATAGTTTTCTATCAGAAATTTTAAACAACTTTTCATGAATTGTGGCGTGACTACTTTCTTAATGTCTCAGAGTGAAAACTTATATTAAATATGCATCAAGGCTTAACACTATCCTGGAGAGACTCCCGCTGTATTGCACACAACCTCAAAATAATTAGAATTTTTTAAATTAACATGGTTAGAAAATAGGTCATAGACAAAACCCTCTAAGGTCTCTAGTTATTTTAATCTACAGAGGAGAAAACTTTGGGGATCTGTTATAAGGGTATAAACCTCAATGAATAGATATATTCCAGGTGGCATCAAGGAAGTCTTTTTCCCTTAAATTTGGAAATCTTGTGAAATAGTTATGAGTACAGGCTTGAAGGCAATGATTTATGCGTATACAAACCCCCATTCTGCACTTACTACCTGTGTGATCTCTGATAAATCATTTAATCTAAGGCTCAGTGTCTTCATCTATAAAGTTAAATAATAGCTACCTACTAGAAGGCTGTTGTGATAATTAAATATGATAAAGTATATAAAAAGCCTAGCACACAGCAATTTTTCACTCCTCCACAATATTTACTGAGTGATCGTTTTCAGTTTCCGTTGCTAATGCTATCATTTACAATCAGCACCACTACCTTCAACTACTTGCATAAAAGAAAATGGAATCAGTTTCAAGAGGCAGCCAAAAATCTTCCAGTTGCAAAATGAATTAAGCAAGACACACATTATATTAAAATATGTGAAAATCTCCTTATGAAGAGATTTTATGGAGAAAATCAATTAATTATAAAAATTATTTATACCTAGAAATGGTAAGATGAACAAGTCGAGCCCATGAGGTGCCTATAAGCCTCATGTTTCAATGGTAAAATTAACAAATGGGCCATTATTATAACTAAAAGTAAACAAACCACAGAACTCAATCTGATTGAAAAAAACAAAAAACTATATATCCTAAATCATACAAAAGTTTCGATGTAAAAACTTATGTAGGAAAGCACACAGATATCGCAAATCCATGAAGTCCTATGTGTAAAATCACGGCCCACCCCAACTGTCTTTTGTTCCCCCATAACAAACCATATTTTGTAACGGTAATCATCTATTAGAGAGGTCTTTTCCTTGCAAGGTTTAAAGACTGCAATTAAATATGCAAGTCATTACTTAGATAATACAAATAGTTCTATTAATGATAACTTCATAAATTTTTAGTGAGAATATTTACCTGAGTAACTCTTATCTCTGTTTTCATCAAGCTCAGTACTGGTGGTAGCCACTGTATCGGCCAAAGCTACAAGGAACATCTGCTCCAAACGGGTAAGGCCTGGCAGACTCGAGTGCATAAGATGACTTGAAAGTACCCTAGCATGTTCTTGGCCAAAGTAAGCTGGTCCATACTGGGAAAGATTTATTACTTTTGATTTGTTTTCTCTCTTCTCTGGCTCTAAATCAATATCATCCGTTGTTATATCCTGTACTTGGAACAGCTCTGAGTACTGATCCTCTGGTTGACTTTTGGTATGATCTTCATAGCTCTGAGGTATCTTTGTACTTTCTTCTGAAATTCTATAGGTTGTATCTTGATCTGCAGCAAGTAATGCATATAATGGTAGTGGAGGGATAGAATCTATCTCAGTATAATCTCGAGTACCATCTTTTCCTATGGTGACTGTATCCTTTGCTGTACTGCCACTTACACTGATGGTTCGAGAAAGATGTCGCTTAGTTCCTTCTCCAGCATCAGCATCTCTAACTATTGCAACTTCACCTGCAATACATTTTACTAAGTGAGAGAGAATAGCTTTAGCCCGGCGAACTTTCCCTAAATCCATCAATTCTAACAGTTGAGTTGGATGATATTGTGGGAGAGTAGGAGAAAGTACATGTGCAGCCTCAAATAAGCCACCATCTTGAACTACAGTTGGTGAACAAAAAACATCATCAGCAACAGCTGTTCCTTCAACGATACTTTTTCTTGACAACATATTAGATTTAAAAGCAGAATGATCATGTATTGCAGTCTCTTCTGCATCAGGACTATCAGCTTCAGTGTCTCCAAATTTGACACCATGCTTCCACTGCGCATATACATGCATTTCACAATCCATTCCTACCACCAAGATCCCATCTCTTACCCAAGAGAGAGAAACAGGCAGTGAAGGTGTACCATCGACAGAAGATACTAAGTCTATAGATCTAAGAAGAACCCATCTTGACCTAACTCCTTGTTTGATACTACCACCCAGTGGTAAAGTAATGACAGCTACTCCATCCTTACTGTTGATTTGTTCAGTCACAATTCCTGAAAGCCGCCCATACATGAAGATATTAGCACCGACCCCCACTGTGAGAATGTGGGAGCCATCTTCTTTTGATACCCAGTCCAAATGTACTAAATGCTTGATATTTGGAATAATACATCTATCCTTGCTCAAAACAGCATCTGATTTGCTATACACAAACAGGTTACTGTCAACACTGACTCTTGAATCAAGCACACTCCCAACTTTGACCAAGTCATCAAGATGAATTGTTTGTTCTAAAACCCATTCTGATCCTCCTGTAGATTCACATTCAAATATGCAAACATGCATGGAAAATTCTTTGGAAACAAAACCATTGTGTTGGATAGGCTGTTTGTAAGCCACTGCAAGGCGACCTGTGTATGAACAACTAACGGCAACTGGTCTTCCCACAATGCTCACTGTACTGCTATTATCTTCTCCTTCATCATTCATCAAGGGCCATCTCCTCCAGTGATAGGTTTCCTTCTCATCACTTTTACACTGCAGGTTGGTTTCCATATTACATTTCCAGAAGCGTACTTTATTGTCAGAACAAGCTGTAACCACTAAATAAGGTGCAAGGCACACTGGATAAATTGAAGAGGAACTCAGATGGCCTTAAAAAAGAAAAAGCAGATATTCATAATAATAGAACCACCAAATAATATGCTAATAATATTCTAATAATAAAATTCTAAAACGTGATAAATCCAAAGCTACTATGAGCATCTTCAGAATAACTCTGCAGTTCCCTCCTTAACCAGGTCCTACACTAAATGTCCGTTGGTCAAGTATTTATAGAAGGTTTGAACAGCCCATTGGTGAAATTAAAATATGCAATAATAATCACATAATTTGTTTTTAGGTAATGCTATTGTTATAGTATTCTTATTTGTAGGAAATCATAGTGCAGGCAAGAAACTTCACATTAAAATATTTACACTATGTTCTGTCGATCTGATTATATTTACAAGAAATTATTTCTTCTAAAGACATGTTTATAAACAGATGTATCATTACTAGAAAGTAAATCTTTATTTTGACGTCGACATAGCACATATTTCAGAAGAGTTCATCCATTTTATCCACTGAAGATTGCTCTAAGCTACAACTGCCTGCTATTAAAGTTACCTTACCTGCTGAAGGTGTTGCTCTTACTACTTCGACTCCTTCTGGGAGGTCAAGAGGTTGACTATATACCAGTTTAGAACTCAAAATAAGTTTACTAGCAGTCTGAAGATTGGCAATTGATGAAGAATGTGGCATTGGGCTCACACTGGGAGAGGTTTCTGGAGAAGAGTCTACATTTTTCTGTCCGGGGACTGAAAGTCGACTCTCTGATGAAACACTTTCTGAAGCTTTAGCTTTAAAAATAAATTATTAAATTATGAAACATATTACTATCATCGCTATATACATAGAATAGAATACATTTTCTTATCATTTAAAAAATATGGTTTCTTAAAAGTACTTTGGAGATAAAGTTACTCTTCAGACTTTGCTCAGTTACCATGATTTTTTTTTCTCTTCTACTCTTTCTTAGTATCTCCATCACAGGGACACTTTCAGAGAAGAATCACAACATGTCAAAACTAGAAAAAATCTTAAATTATTTGGTCCAATGTTCTCAACCTTTAAAACACTTCGAAAGCCTGAGGAACTTGTTAACATAAAGATTCCTGAGTTGAACCACAGAGATAGTGATTCAGTTGTTTTGAGATGGATTCTAGAAATCTGTATTAATAAGCAGCTCGGATGTTGCTGAAATGAATGAGTCATGAATCGAACTTTGAGAAATTTCACTTAATAGATGAAATTTAAACTTTGAGAACTTAATGGTTTTCCTAAAGTCATATAATTAGCTGTGATAAAGAAGACACTAAAATACCAGCCTCTTAACTACTACGTGCTGAAATAAAATAATGATTTCAAGAATATATACAAAAAATAAAAGTTCCAAAGAAATTTAAGATAGTATTAGGTGGCTGGCTTAGTAAGGCATATTACCTTGATCTTCTTCCAAAGAGTTTCCAGCCTACACATTAGAGTGTAAATCTCTAAGCGGATTCAGTTACCTGTTTTTCTGTTACACGTGAGGGATGCTTTGCACTACATTTACTTATTTGTGTGTCTGTAGTCCCCATTAGACTCTGAATTCATCAAGGACAAGGATGATATTTTATTGCTTTGTACATCTCAAGAAGCACTAAAATACCAAGAGATAATAATCCCCTTTTGCTTCTGGTGGATGTTAAATATGTCGATGTATTTTATAATGGCAGACCTCACTCAATAAGAAATATGATAACATTTTTCATGAACTGGAATAAGACTACAAACTCGAATCAGTGGTCAGAAGACAGAGTACTACTCCTGGCTCTATCACTAACTAGATATGTTTCCATAAGCAAGACACTTCACCAGCTCTGGCTATTTTCTTATCTGCAAAATACGGCTGAACTACATCATTTCTCTCCCTGTAACCCGGCAATTTTCTAATATGTATCTCACATTAAGAAGAAAATCAGAGCAGGAAAAAAGAAAAGGCTTTAGAGCCAGAGGCCTGATTTTGAAACCTGGTTCTGTGGGACTTGGTCAAGTTACTTAATATTATTCCATTAGTAAAGTGAGGATAATATCTATCTCACATACATAAAACATCTATCTCAGTGCCTGGCACCTAGAAGTTACCCATTACCCAACATGCTCCTTCCCCATCGAAATTTAAGCCTATCATTACATTCTCTGCCAGGATTTTCAACACACTGATAAACTCAAGTATTAGCTATGAATGGAAATATGTACTTTGTTAAATCTGCTGTGAATGTCAGACCCAAAAGATAGGTGTTTTCTTCATAGTTGAAGAGAACATATCATTTGTTTGACTCTACTGTAATCTTACTGTTCATGATCATATACTTGCTGTCACAAACAGGGTAACAAACAACTCTACATTAGCTCTGGCTTTAGGGAAGAGAAGTGGGACACTTCCCTCATAAGCAGCGGGGACAGAAAATATCACATGATTCCTGTCCTACCACAAGGATCTGTTACTACCTATATTAATCTCTTTGAAAACATTCCCGGTTCTGTGCTCAACTCTAGAAAATACTATATTTTCTGGTGGGTTAAGAAGTCTCTTCCTGACGGGCTTATTCTAGATCCCTCTATTCTTGCATTTCTGTGAAACAACATGTAACGCCAAGAATTAATTCCAAAGGCTCTGAAAGAATTTTTGAAGGAATTTCTGCTGCCTCAAGAAGGTTAGGCTCAACTAAGCACAGGTAGAAAGGTACTATCAAATCATCTGGCTTTTTTAATCCCAGTTCGTGGCCCAGTTAGAACTGCTACTTACACAGTTATGTGATTATACGGATGATAAAGAGAATATATAATTAGTTTACTGTACGAAATGTTGACTATATATAAAGTCAGTTAAATTATATAATTATGAGAAATAAACACTATTAATAATTCAAATATTGTGAGTTAAGTAGTTTAAAGGAGATTCAGTTTGATATGACTATCAGTGCAGTTCAAGAATTTATCTCTTAATTTCTTTGCTTCAAACTATAGATTTTCTACTTTGTTAAAAAATTAATATGAATATGTATAGCAAAACCATAGCTGAAATAATTTTTTTATCAATGTTGCATTTCCTAATGTGTTACCAAAACAGTTTTGCTTATGACCTTCAGATTCTCAATCATATTTTTCTAAATAGCAAATCTGTTTCTCTTAGTGATACTTAAAGCTAATATACACTGTATCAGAAGAAATTATGTATTAATCAACAGAAAAGCACAATATTAATCTTATAGCAAAACTGACTTACAGAGACATAGTATCTAAAACAGAGTTACAGTAAACATTCAATAAATATTAATGGAAAAAAATCAATCAGGTTTTTCTTTTCCTATTCCAATATGTCTAATGTGCCCTTAATGTTTTTAGATTAACCTGTTTCATTAATGATTTATGAACTTGTAATTAAAACTCTGGCATATACATACTTCAATGCACCAACTCAATTTACAGTTCATTAATTCTTTAAATAACTGAGCAACCTAAAGCTTACTCAGTAAAATGATTTATTTTATAACATTGCTACATAAAAATTACAATTACTTACCTAAACATGGCTGTACAGATTTAAGATGAAGATGCCACATATGGAGAATAGAGTAATTATTGCTGTCCTTTTCAATTACAACTAGAAAGAACTTTTCTGAAAATGGTGGTGGGCGATATCCTGTTGTTCAAAGGAAAAGAATACTTAAGTTACTATTTTTCTGTAGGGTTAAAAGAGAAGACACTTTTTAAAACATCTTCTGATGTGCATAGAAACTGGGAGGGAGAGGGAAGAATACACATTTATAAGTGGTTTTATATAATTTTGGTAGCTATCAAAGACTAATGGGGCTACATCAAAAATACACAAAAGCCAACATGAGGAGACACCTAGTGGTCAAACATGGTACAATCTGAGCATCAGAGAATAATAATGAATACAATTAAAACACATTGACTACGTTAAAAAAAAAAAAAAACAAGAGTTCATAACAATACCAAAAGAGAAAGTGGTCACACAAGAAAAAAAAGAAAGGAAGAACAAGACATGGAACGAGGAGAGAGAGGAAGAGAAAGACAGGGACAAGACAGAGGTAGAGACACAAAGCAAAAGAGGGAGGGGGAGTACGAAAGCCAAGCCAGCCTCACTGGACGCCCCTGGAGGTCACTGGGGCACTAACTCCTTATTTTAAAAATAGGCAAGTAAAAGGAATAAATAAATAAACACGTATGCTGCTTCTCCTCTATGAAAATAGCATTGCTTTAAAAACTTAGAAGTTATGGGGGAGGGGTAGTGGCAGTAATGCAGAACGGACTTTATAGAAATTTGATTTTTATTTATTTATTTTTTTAACAACTTCAGCGCCTGGTATTCCTAGATGGTCGGTCTCCCATCCAAGTACTAACCAGGTCCAAGATCAGACAAGATTGGGTGCATTTAGGGTGGCATGGCTGTAGACTAGAAATTTTATGCATTTTAAATCAAAACCACAATGAGATACCATCTCACACTTGTTAGAATGGCTATAATCAACAGGACATGCAATAACAAATGTTGGAGCAGGTGTGGAGAAACAGGAACCCTCATACACTGCGGCTGGGACTGCAAATTAGTACAGCAGTATGGAAAACAGCATGGAGGTTCCTCAAAAAACTAAGAATTGATCTACCATATGATCCAGCAATCCCTCTACTGGGTGTTTACCTCAAAGAATTAAAAACTCATATCCGAAAAGATTTCATAGCAGCATTATTCACAGTGGCCAGAACATGGAAGCAACCGAAGTGTCCAATGATAGATGATTAACTAAAGAAGCTATGGTACACACATACAATGGAATATTACTCAACCATAAGAAGAGTAATATTTGCAATATGGATGATCTTGAAATAATCATACTAAGTGAAATAAGCCAGACAGAAAAAGTTGAAAATCATATGACATCACTTATATGTGGAATATAGACCTAAAAGTAACAAAAGAACAGGACAAACAAACAGAGACTCATGGACATGGACAATGGACTAGCAGTTACCAGAGAGGAGGGGGAAGGAGAAAGGGGAGAAAATATTAAAAAATAAAATGTTAAAAAATAAAAATAAAAAATTTAAATAAATAAATAACATTATAAAAAGAAACTTCTATAGATTTAAATTTTCTCAGGAAAGTGATACTTGAGATACTTGTTAATATTTAGTCTATTAATAATTTTACCATATCAATTTTTTTAAAAAGAGATATTATTTGGTGACTTAATTTCCCGTTCTTCTTATATTTAAATTGTGCTCTTCATATATGAGAATAAAGTCTACACAGAACAAAAACTTTCCTTAAAAATGAAAATCATAATAACGACTCATTTGCAATAACCAGAGCTACGGCCCAAACTGTGGTCTCAAAATCTCACTCTTCATTAAAAGGAAGAGTGTGGAGGGATGACTCCATTTTCGCAAAGGATATCTACAAGATAAGCCTGGGATATCTAGTTGTGCCAGAAAGAAAGTAAACTACTAAGATTAATGAGGTTGTGTCAAAAGGACTCAGCAGACAAACTTGAAAGGAGTCTCATTAGCCTACAACAGGACAATGTGAGCATTAAAAAGAAATAAAGACCTCAAATTGATTGAAATATGCTAAGAATATAAATATTCCTGAGTAATATGAGTATTTTCTATATGTATATTATTCTTCAATAAAGAATTATGAGTTCATAATACCCAAAAGAAAAAGCCAAACAACAATAAATCCATCAGTAACCACTGGAAGTAACATGAGTATAGTCTTCTTCCTTTGAAACAGTCAATTAAAGGGAAAAAACTAAGCACTTATCCTGCCTTTCCTAAAAATAACTCCATATTCCGACACGGCCAAATAAATCCATTTGATAAAAGAAAGCTTTTCTTTATGAATGCTTTCTAGCTAATAAATAAATAAGGACTGATAAAATTAGAAATCATAATTTTGTAGTTCTTAATGAAATAACTGATTGAAAAGCAACATTATCAATGGAAGAACCCATGATATGAACGACTGCTGGCAAACTTTACACTGGAACCACTATCTGATTCTTCTGACTCTTACATTCACTAAAAACGAGACATCATAACATGTTATTTCTGGCATGATACAGATGAAATAGATAGCATCACCCAGGAAGTTGAACCTGTATCTAATCAAGTGTATAGAGTTAACTTGAACTTTACAAGGAAAAGTTTCTATGACATCACAAATAACTACTTAGAGAAATACATGGAAAGTAACTCTCTAAAACAACTCAGTGGCACGATGATAGCATAAAGGGGATCGCTTTGGATTAAAAGACTCATAATAAACAATGAAACACACTGTGGACTTTGAAATATGGATCCAAACAAATTAAAAACAAATAACTCCAACATTTTTGAAACAACTGAAGTCAATATAGTTATTACACAATTCTGAGGAATTTTATGGTTTTATCAATATGATAATAGCACACATGTAAGAAAGTTATTTTCAGAAATGTATATGGAAGTACACAGGAGTGAAACAACATGATGGCTGGATTTTCTTTAAAATATTTCAGAAAAAAAGGAAAAGAAAAGAAAACAGGGTGAAGTAAGTATAACAAAATCTTAAATTTCAATCTATAGGTGTAGGGAAGTTAATTTAACTATACACTCCACTTTTGTCTATAAGTAGCATTTTTTAAATTAAGAGTAATTTTATATATTTATACATTTTATACGTATCAAGTCCTTTAAGAAGATTGCTACAAAATCAGAAAGAATATCTGAGAAACTCAGCAGAAAAACTAAAAAAAAATCAAGAAAGGCTTTGGGAAAATCTTTTTTTTCCTCAAAGTGACAGAAAGAAATATCAGAAAATGTAAATAATATTTTAAAATCCAAGTCCTTCAATTAAAAATATTATAAAATACCAACTTTATATAAACACTGTTTTCTAATAGGTTAGCATGTATTTACTATTATAAATAGAATGATAAATGGTGACTAGGTTTGTTGGAAGGCATATAAAAAAGTTTAACCCATATAAAGGAGAAATACTAAGGACTAGGAAATTTTAAATCTATAAAGTAGTACTGTTATGCTATAATAACACTGAAATAAAACTGAACATAACTGAATAAATTACAAAGAAGTTCTGATATATAAAGAAAAATAAATGAAAAGGAAAAAAAATTACTAGTCTGGGAGTGAAAAGAAGTTTAAGCTAAGCCTCACAAAGATAGAAACTCATTCTGATATTCCACTAAAGAAAATTATCTGTATAAATTCATTAGAAATACTTTCCTTAAATGTCTATAAATAATTCTGTGCTAAAACCTATACACTAAGAAAATTAAACATGTTCATCTAGATACTTGCAAACTGTAACCAAATGAAATAAATGTGGAAACCCTTTATAAGCTAAATAGTGTTCATCATAGAAAATGAATTAATAGAATGTGTCATTCCTACTTTCAAGTGGAAAGTATTCTATTCAATTTGGTCTATGTTAAAATAGAATATGGCAGTTTTATAATTACGAAGTTACCCCTTCTAAAGGAAACATTTTAAGGTAAAATATTAAAGTTTAAACTAAATATTATACGGTTTGTTCTTGAAAGGTCTTACTTTCACAAAAGAAAAAAAAATAACTACACTTCAGAGAAAACTGTAAGATGGTACCTTTAATTCACAGCATACCTGATGTTTCTAGTATACCATAGAACATAGTATCTTACACCCTATATTCAATAAGTCTATAGCAATTTATTATATTTTTGAACTTACGTTAAAATTAACTGGCTTGAACAATTATAAACAATTAAAATTAATTTTTAAAACAAACTAGGTTTCATAAATAACATCTCTTGACAAAAGTATGTTGCCACTGAGACTCTCTTTCAAAATGTAATTTCAGCCACATGGCTTCTAAATCTACAAACAAGCAATTTTGATACAACTAGTATATCTGCTAAAAATTATGAGAGTGATTTCTTTTGACATAAAGAGCTATACTCGGAAAAATTTTTGGAGGTTTTTTTTTAAGATTAAAGTAAGCAACCTCAAGACTATTTTTTTAATAGTACCTTGTGATGGCTGAAAAAATACTTCTGTTTCCTTTTTCTCCAGATCTTCCTTATGCGGTTTATATCCTATAATGAAGTCTTCTTGAAACACATGGAGCAACTGTGTATTTGAGCCACACTAAAAATATGAAAAAATTGAAGTTTTATTTTTGAAATTCTCCCTCACACACCACTGCCTCAAGAACACTAATGTAGAAGAAATAAATTTCTCTAACAATTTTCTTTTCCAGTGACTAATTGAAGAGGAAAAAGCAACAGAAAAAAAAATCATCAGAACTACCCGGGCAGAGAAAAATACTTTCAAAGATGCTACAGCCAATAGCAGAACTGAGGAGCTCTAATATAAACGAATCAAAAAGTCTGCATCTCAAAAAAAAAAAAAAAATCCAAAAAACAAAAACAAAAGCAAAACATAGTTAAGTACTCTGTACCACTCTGAGCTTAAAAGTATCAGGTCTCATGCCTGGCTGGCACACTCGCACAGAACTACTTTAGTTTTCCTAATTCTACTTCAAAAAAAGAAAAAACAGAAAGGTCCTCAAAGTACTCTCAATAAATCTGTCTGGTGGGAACTATACGGGATCCTGTAACAGCCAGTGGGAATGACCCATCTCTGAAGAAATGTATTTACATGTAAGTAAACAGGATTTCTAAAAGGATGAATGAAACATCACTGTCAGCTGCTATGCTACATGATCATATTTTTGGACCAGAGAAAAAAGTAAAAACAACCAAAGACGCAGAATCACGAAAGTGACCAGAAATTCAAGGAAAGGCCAGATCCAAACAAAACATCATAATGGAAGTGTGTCAAAAACAATTAGATGGCTGCCCACAGATTTCAATGTAGAAATATTAAATCGTTTCACATTCACAGTATAAAAGATCGCCTCCCCCAGAGAAAAAGAATAAGTAAAAGGGGAGGGTGCTGTCTTCATGGATACAGAAATTGTACAGTACACTGGGCACAAACCTAGAATGAGTTTTAAATTTTGTCATTTATATAAAAGCCTAAGTCATTTATCAGTGCTTGCAGTTTATCAGCCCTTGTGTTAAAGATAGCCACTACTAGGAAGAAAAAAATTGTAAACAAGTATGAAGTGAAAAGCAGAATATCATCAATTCGCTTAATATCCTATGATAGAGTAAAGAGGAGCTAAAGTAGGGGATGAGTTTAACACTAAGTCCATTAAAAATGAAGACATTTAAGAAAATGAAGCCAATCCACTCTTCTCCCATATCCCTATGGAGTAGAAAAAAGAAATCATAGTTTGAATTTGAAAGAAAAGCATGATTTGGGCAATCATAGTTCTACTGACAAGAAATGATGAGGTAATTTCATCAAAAAGATTTCCCCAAAATAATGTGCAAGGTACCATAAAAAGGTGATATAATTCTGTATTTGTTTCTAAATATGGTCAGCTCTTTCTTCATTTCCTTGTTTGAAAATACTGGCAACTTCCTCACCAAAGTAATCTCTTTTTATATTTGGAATGAATATGTGAGTTCTATCTCTTAGTCCCTAAACATAACCTTGAAGAAACTAAAATCCTGATAGCTAGAATGGATTTACAAACTTCCTGTAGGGAGAAGGGTTCACCTTTCCCAAGTAGTAGCTGGGGAAGAACAGTGGCTACACAAAAGACCTATAATTAGAAAGTAAATGTATACTTTGACCCTGTTTTCATCAGCATGTTAACTGACCTCAGAAATATCTAATAAACAGCCTAACAAAGCAAATGCTCTAAAGATGAAGTCACTCTCTATTAGGCTAAAATGAGTAATAATATAAAAATAACAGCAAACCATGCATCTATACAATTGTAATATTTTCCCTCATAGCTTCCCTAACTGAATTAAATAATTTTTAAAAAGAAAATAAGGCTATAGATACAATTCGATTGGAGAAAAATAATTCCTACATTATTAGATTTTCACTACAAGAATCAAGAGAAGTTGGCTGTATTTTGTATCAAACAAGAGAATTCTTTTGAGAATGAAACATATGCATATAAAGCACTCCAGGATAAAGTATATTATCATCAATTCACAAGCATGTTTTTACTTGGTTGGTTATTGCATCGAGTTCAATAATGCAGCCAGGTCGAGCAGTAGACTGTTGGCTCACAATATTAAACACTTCTCCAATAAGTTTCTGTAAATAAAAAACACAAAATGTTAATGATCAACAATTTTTGAATTTACTGTCAATATGATACAGCATCTCAGACCATAAAGGTCCCTCTAATTCACTGACCATGGCAATTCACACATTCTAAGAAATATTTCAACTTTCCCCACTCATTCTCATTTTTAAAATTAACTAAGCAATTAGAAAAATCTATAGTGTTTACATAAATAGTATATAACTTCGAGGTAACTAGTTCTTTTAACATGTCTTCGTTTTGCAACCTTAAAGCTCCAAGACAGACATTTTGATAGTATTATTGAAGAGTTTGCTTTCATTAATGCCAGCAAAGTAAAATTATAATAAAATATTTAAACTTAAAATAATGTTGTCAGTTTTAATATACTTATTTTCAATTTGCATTACTTTTCAACTATTTTAACATTCTGGGGGAAAATTAACCATTAAAAAATACAAAAACATTATTATAGTATAAACATTCTCCCTTTTGCCTCAAGCTCCTATATGGATCATCATGGCATGTTCAATCCTGTCTTTATTTGAAATGTTGGCATTTTGCTCATCATAGCATTTTGTTCATCATGGAATTTTTGCATTAATTTTGATTATTTAATATATGGCTGTCCTCCAAGCTACAGTCTTAAATTAATGATCAATAAGATGCCATTTCCTCCACAGCTAGGTCTGCAAACCAAAAGGTAGATGTAGGAGTAACCTCTTTCCCTAATATATCTAATAACCCAGCCATAGAATTCTGTATTCCTGTTCCCACAATCTTGGACTTGATATGTCTAGAAGAGTCCTGTGTTCAAAAAAACAAATATTTCCATCTGGGAAAACAGTCAGAGTTCCATTATACTGAAGCTAAGGCTGGCCCTTGCAACACAAATGTATTATCTCACAGCTCTGTAGCTCGGAAGTCTGGCATGAGTCTTACTGGACTAAAACCAAGGTGTCAGCAGGGCTGCACTCCTTTCTGGAGGTTCTTGAGAAGTCTGTTTCCTTGTCTTCTAGACAGCTTCTAGAAGCTATCTATATTCTTTGGCTCATGGACCCCTATCTCCATCTTCAAAGCCAGTAACATCGTCCCTTTGACCATTCTTTTTTTGTCATATCTCCCTCAAACCACAGCCAGGAATGGTTCTCTGTTTTCAAGGACTCCTGATTAGATAGGGTCCACCCAGATAATCCAAGATAATCTCCACATTTCAAGGTCCTTAATTTATTCACATCTACAAAGTCTCTTTTGCCATGTGAGGTAACATATTCACGGGTTCTGCGGATAAGCATGTGGACAATCTTTGGTGGCAGGGGCAGGGCTTATTCTGCCTACCACAACGTGATAACAGCATCATCCTATTGCTAGACTCTGAGAGCTTTACTATTAGTCCTTGTGGGTTAACCATGTGCTTACGTCTACAAGGAGTTCTTTCACTAAACTCTCCCCAGTTAAACTTTTATGAGTGTGTCATCTGTTTCCCACCTAGGCCCTAACTGACACAGTGACTAATAAATTCCTGGCTGCGTCCATGCATCTACCAACTATACTTTACTTCCCAGTCCAAAAATTTCAGTGCCCCCTAAATCTACCTCTTGATCTACAGAATAAAATTCAAATCTTTTCAGATGTTTCTCACGGAATTTTTAAAAAGCTAGCCTCTTCTCAGCATCTACTGAAAATTTCATTTGAGGAAGAGGACAGCATGTGACAACTTCTTGCTACATTTCAACTCACAATCAGTAGAGGAAGTAACTAGCAGAACTGCTGCTCTAACAAGAAAACAAAAGAGATGAGCAGAAAAATGGGAACTTGACAGAAAGTAATTGTCTTCTTTGAAGAATTTAAGATCAACAAATAGGGCAAGGCTCTGTGGTCTACATTTTAAGAGAAAAATCTCGGAATTCCTTATAGAAGGAGGTTCTGAAAGTTGAAATGGCTAAAGGCAATAAAGAGGGTCAAGAAACTTTAGAGGTTCCTGATTGCAATTGCAAATATAACTGATGAGGTAAAAAAGTTTGTTAGTATAGTGCATTGAAGAGTTTCCCCCCAAAATTCAGGTCTACCAAGAATCTCTGAATGAAACTTAGAAACAGGGTGTCTGCAGATATCGTCATTTTGAGATAAGGTCATACTGAATTAGGGATATGCCAAAACCAGTGAGTGGCGTCCTTCTAAGAAGAGGGAGAAGACACACAGAGTCAGAGAGAAGTCTATGTGAAGACAGAAGCGGAAACTAGAGTGTTACAGCTTTGTCTAGGATCGCCAAGGACATAGTGAGCTGAGTGAAACTGAAAATGCTACTTATACGTGCCAAAGAAGTGCTGAGAAGCAAATTTACAGCACTAAATGCATACATTAGAAAATAAGGAAAGTTTCAAATCAATATTCCAAGTTCCTATCTCATGAAACCTAGAAAAAGAAGAACCAAGAAACAAAATAAGCGGAAAGAAGGAAACAATAAAGATAGGGGCAGAAATTAATGCAAAACAAAACAAAAACAGCTCAATGAAACAAAGAGCTGGTTCCTTAATAAACATCAATGAAGTTAACAAACTTCTAGCAAGACTGAAAAGAGAAAAAGAAGGAAGACACTAATACTGGTCTTAGGAATAAAATAGTATTATCACTACAGACATCAAAATGATAATAAGGGAATACTGCAGATGATTCTACATGCACAAATTTGATAACTCAGATAAAAGAGACCAATTATTCAAAAAACACAAACTGCCACAATTCATGCTATCTGAAATAATGTGAATAGCCCCAAGGAAATCTCAATTAAAGAAAGTGAATCATGTTAAAACTCCCAAAAAGAAATCTCCAAACCAGACAGTTTCACGAAAGAATTACACTAAACATTTACAGAATTTAAAGAAATTACATGTAATTTCTTCCAGAAAACAGAAGTGAATACTTCTCAATTCATTTTATAAAGTAGTATATACCCTGATACCAAAACCAGACAAGGATACTATACAAAAAAACTATAGACCAATCCCTCATGATTATAGACACAAAAATCCTTACTAAAACAACAGCAAATAGAATTCAGCAATATATAGAAAGAATTATACACCATGACCATGTAGGGTTTATTCCAGAAATGCATGGCTAGTTCAATATTTGAAAATCAATTGATGTAATTCACCATGTGAACCAAAACTAAAAAAATATTACATGTAATACCAATTGATACAGAAAGAGCATTTGACAAAATTCAATGCTTAATCAAAAAAAAAATGAAAAAAAATAGAAATTGAGTTGAAGTTCCTCAACTTGATGGAGTCTCTAACAAAAACCCTACGGCTAACATTATACTTCATAGTGAAAGACTGAATGCTTTCCCTATAAAATTAGGAAAAAGGCAAACATGTCTAACCTCACCCCTCTTATGCAACATAGTGCTGGAAGTTTCAGTCAGTGCAATAAGATAAGAAATAAAAATAACAGGCATGAAGATTGGAAAGGAAGAAATAAATCTATTCCATTTACAGATGGTTGTCTATGTAGAAAATCCCAAGAAATCAACAAGAAAAAACAACTAATATGTGAGTTCAGCAAGGTTGTAGGACACAAGATAAACATACAAAAATCCATTGTATTTCTATATTCTGGCAATGAACAAATGCATACTGATTAAAAATATAATACCGTTTAAAGTCGCTACAGAAATTTAGATCTAAACCTAATAAAACATGTAAAGATTATATGCTAAAAACTGCATAAGAAGGAAAGGGGGTTAATGAAATAATAGTGTTGTAAGGTGTTTACATTTGAAGTGATATATTATTATTGGAAAATAAATTGTGATAGGTGAAAGATATATTTGTAAACCCTAGACAAACCACTAAAAACAAAAACATAGGGTATAGCGAATAAATCCATATGGAGATAAAATAGAAGCATAAGAAAACATGAATCCAAAAGGAGAGAGGAAAAAAAAGGAAAAAAGAACAGATGGAAGAAATGGGGGGTGGGGGGGTGGGAAAGTAGCCAAATAGTAGACTTAACCCCAATTATAGCAATAATGACATTTAAAGTGAATGCCCCCCTCCCTGGTAGAGCCTGAACTGCTCCTCTCCCTTGAGTGTAGTCAGTGCATAGTGGCATAGCGACTTCCTTCCAAAGAACAGCATGAAAGGGTAGAGAAGGAAGGTAACTTTACAGTGGAGAAACCTGCCAAACACTACTTTGGTCTGATAATCAAAGTTAACATCATGAGTGATAAGTCATATTGACAGTATGCACCCCTCATATAATGTGATGAGAAGAGTACTTCACATCTGTGGTATTCTTCCTCAAAACTCAAAAATCCAGTCTAACCATGAGAAAAATAGCAGACAAACCCAAATCAAGAGAAAATTCTACATGATTTCTGACCAGTACTACTCAAAACTGTCTTAAGTATGAGAAAGAAAACGGATGAAGCTGAAGAAAACTGAGAAACTTTCACAGATCAGAGACTTGATGACTAAACATAATGTTTCTGGAACACAAAATACACATGAGTGAAAAAATCAGTGAAGTCTCATTAAGTATGGAATGTAATTAATTGTATCATACCAATGATGGTTTCTTAGCTGTGACAAATGTATGCTGGTAATATAAGATGTTAACAATAGGTGAAACTGGCTGTGGGGTATTCTGGGAACTCTACCATATTTTTAACTTCTCTATAAAGCTAAAAACTATTCCAAAATTAAGTTTCTTTAAAAATTAACTAAGGCATTAAATAAATTATTGTTTTTCAGAGTACAGAGTACAGAGTACAGATAAAGGAAAAGATCATTAACAGAGGCTGATGGTTCAATGTTAACAAAGTCCAGCAGATAAAGAACTCCTTAATCCCCACTTTGTCTCTGAGCTTCTATTTCAAGAATTTAGCTTGCACAACTAGAAAAAAACAAAAATTTTCTACAATGAATAAGTATTACTTTTTAATTTTTTAAAAAATGGAAGGTTTAAGAAAAAATTACACTGGTGGGGGCAAGTATAACACCAAAATAAAAATTCTAATAATGCGTTTAACCGTTCTAAATGAATTTCTATTTTGTGGAAAAATAATGCCCAGGTTAGGGAAATTCTGCAAATGCAATTAAGAACAACAGAGGATGTTTTCTGAGAATTCATGGGGAATGCCATAGCCAAAAGACTAAAAACAGGCAAATGTTCCAATTTTCAAAAATGAAAAGAAAAGCTTGATGTCTGTTTAGTACATTTTAGTTATCAGGAGATATCAGGGTACATACATTCTACCTACTGTATATTAAAACAATCATAGCATACAAATTTGACTCCCTCTTTTGACGGCAGAAGATCTGACAGACAGGGTATATTTTATTTCAGCAAAGTACGTAGCAAGCTGCCTCACAGAAATCCTGAGGACAAGCTGGAGAAATATGCCACACAATAAAAATGGAGTAAGATTTCAAATGTACACTACTAGGCTCTTTCTTTGCTCCTGTTCTGTTTAACATTTTAATAACTGACTCAGATGAAGCTGTAGATACAGTACTTATCAAATAGGCTGGTCCCATGCATCATAAAACAATAACAATGAACGAATCAGAATTCAAAAATATACTAAAAAGTTTTAATTTTTAAGTTGAGACTAGCAAGGTAAAATGTAATAGGGAAAATGGGCCTACATTTGGGCCCCAAATGCAATTGGAAATACAGAATGGTTTACTGGCAAAACAAACACACACACACACACACACACACACCCCAAAAATCAACTTTGGGATATTTAAAGAATCGATTACATACAAAGGATGTGGTGTGACTGCCAAAGCATATTAGATACTATTAATCTATTAATCTTACAATGTCTAGAAATATTAGACCTATTCTAAATGGAATTAGGACTAATAAATAAAATTTAAGGAATAAAAATTTAATTTTAGTATACTAGTAAGGGCAATTCAAAGGCAGAATGAGCTCCCTTTAGAGTTGAGTTTCTCTCCTTGGAGGCCAGATGACAAATTGGCAGGAATGTGGTAGAGGAGAATGAAGCATCAGATGGCTGGTTAGACTAAGCGACCTTTAAAGCATCTTCCAACTTTAATTTTAAGATTCTAGAATTTCTCTATGCCAAACCTTTGGCTCTACTCCAACTGGTTGTCTCACTGTTTATGGAATAAGTCATAATTTTATATGTACTTTCCTATATCTATACTTACTTTCAGGCTACTCTCAGTCAGGCAAAAGCTATGTCTTTTAAATCTTATCCATTCATCACAAATGAACCCAAATATTGTCCTTAATAAAGACTTCTATGCCTACCCTAAATTGATATCTCTATCCTCTGAATTATGAAATACTTTAGTGCCATCTGTTTGATAATTAATTACATACCACCCTCAGATACCTCTTCTTCTGTCTTAAACTGTTATTTAACCTCCTATTAATAATTTCTCTCAACTAAATTAAAGTTCTTTAAAGGCAGTGAAACTTATTCTAAATCTGTATCACCTACATATCTAAGGGCATGAAGTGGACACTTTGGTTTTCAATACTGGAAGGATTTTTATTAAAACAGTTGTTTAATAAAAAGCCATGTTTTTATACATAAATAGAAAATTCACTATTCAAATCTATATATTAACTAATATATATGATTTCCAGTTCAGATACAGAACAACCAGAATGAGATCCTGCCACCCACTGGTAACATATTCTAACCACAGCATATTTTGTAAAGAGTAAATCAAGCGCAGAAAAGTTCAAATTTTCTAACTTAAATATAGACCTTGGTAAAGCTGCCTTAAAACCTTTTTTGAGCAAAGAAAGATTAACAGAATCAAACTAGAAAATATAAAATGTCAAGAAGAAACTGTGATATTTTAGAAAAAGAAAAATGTATGTTTAAATGTAAAATCTACTGAAGTGTGACATGTAGACTAATTTTGTTTCATGTATCTCATTAACACAAATCTAAAAAAATAAATGTCACATGGAGCCCAGAACATACGCTCACTCCCTTAACGCCAACAAATAAGGATCCTAAACCACGTAAAAGCGCATTCCTTATCAGTGTCGCGATATTAAAAAAGATTAGTAAATATTTACCGAAGATTCTGGATCTGACAATTCATCCAATAATTTCCTTGCATCTACCACAGCTTGATACAGTCTCAGATTTTTGCCATCAGAAGCAACGAAGCAAGCACTTGCAGAATTGCAATATGTGCCTGAGAAAATAAATACTTTGCATTATCATGCAGTTTATTATTGGCTGAAATACAAAAGTCACTTTTATTCTTAGGCATACCCATGGTCAAGAATCATAACTAAACAGATATAATTAATGGATACAAAATTATTAGCAAAAAATTCAAGAGAAAATAGATTGAGAGCAAAGAGATTAAAAACAAACTTCTAAAAATTCTAAACATATGTCTGGTGCCTACATTCTGAATACTTTTTAAAGTCTTCCTAATAATGACAAATATAAACCATTTTGTGGATAACAAATAATAGTTTAAAGTTTTATTAAGTTCACCATTAAAATGAATACTTACCAAGACAATAGCTGGGAATTAGAGTTGGAAGCCAGGCTACATTAGAGAAGGCTGAAGTATATAAAGAGTTAATGCGAGCCAATTCTGATACTCCTCCAGTGTATGACAAAGGTCCTATTGGGTCTACACGCCATAGAATAAGTTCACTGTAGATTGCATTTGGGTCATGAAATGTACGTGTGGCTGCATTTCTAAGAGGTTGTTTCAAGGAACCTTTTAAATGTTTTACAGGATCCATTAATCTACTTAATTTATTGTCTGGGTCCCACTGATGATCTGATTCAGGAGTCAACAAAGCATTATGATGAGATGATGTCAATAACAGTGGTAAAACTGAATGACATGCCAGGTCATTGAGGTGAAATCTATGACCACAATATCTAAATTTGTGAGATACAGTTAGAACAGTAGTAAAGGCAGACTTATCTGCAAAAGTAACTGCCCACTGATTTAAGGAACCATCTATGTGTTTAGAGACCATCATTACTGTGGGAGCTAGAATGTTCATATTTGTACTATGTGATCTATAGTGTGACTGTGATCTGTGAGGACTGCCTACAGCTGTCATATCTTCTTGTAACAGAGTGGGGTGAGAATCTTTCGTAGCATTTATACAGGCATACATCATGATATTTTTACTAAGAGAGCTTGCATCACCAGAAGGAAATGCAACAGGAATCCGAGAAGAAAAAGAAACCTGAAAAACACAATTATATGATTCAGGGTAAGTAGTCTGCCACCTCTCAAAAAGTCTTCCAAGAATACTTCCATTTTCAAAATGCCAAATTTCAGCTTCCTAGCAAAAAGTATCATTTTCAAACTTTTATGACCTAATCCCTTTCCTATATTAATGCAATATACTGCTATTTGTAGCCTAAGAGAAGACTAAAGAAAAAAAAGTTTCAAATACTTTGCCTGTATGTATAAATGACCACAACCACAAATCTAAAGTTCAAAAACAAAACAGATAAAGGTAGCTGGATTTAGTTAATAAAACAGGGGGCTCATCCTGAATCACATGTTTAGGTTAGTTTCTTAGGTTTCTTCAAAATATTGTGAAAAATATCAACGCATCTATATTAGAATATTCAGTATACATTTCAAAGTCAAATTCATTTTACTCAAATTCAGATTTGTAAAAGTTGTGGTTAATACTTATTCTTTGGTTGCAAGAATAAGTATTTTCTTCTCATGATCAAGAAAATTGCTCATCAAAAACAAAATCTTTGAGTAATTCTGAACACCTGCTAAATCTGCACAGCATCTGTTTCCTTTTTTATGTATATATATAAAGTATTGTAATAATAACTGTATCAATAAAATATACCTGGACTTGTCTAAATATTCCAGGATTATATTCATCCAAATACTTTATGTGCCACACTAGAAAGGTACCATCTACAGGATGAATAGTAAAAAGCATATCGGGATTCTTATTCCATTCAGTTAGGAGCATTTCAATCTTCCGATCAAGCAGAACAGTAGGTAATGGCATTGATACACTAGGTCGTGAATAAGTTCTAGGACTTCCCTCTCGTTCTCCATCTTCATGTTCTGATGATCCTGTACCTGCCTCAGATTCTCTGTCCAGGGATAACTCTGAATCAGAAAATAAACTTATCAATACATACAAATTTATTAGTATATGCTAATAATACTATAAAAATTCATTTATGTACTAGACTAGAAATAAATAGCATACCACCTTTACAAACTATAAATCCCTTTTCCAATTTATGGTCAGGAAAAAAAAAAGAAGGACTATTTTCTGGTCTGAACTGAAAATTACTACTATATTTCTTACTTTTAGATAAAATCAAAATTTCGTTCACACTATCATCATTATTACTATTAGCAAAACCTGTTCCCCAAAAGAGGCTACGGCTTCCAAAGTAACACATTACTCAAACTAGTATGTTACCAGAAAGCATATAGTAAATACTTGTGGAATGAATAGAAAAGTCAAAAGGAGAGCGAGCAGGAAGAAAGGGTTACAAACTAAAAACAGCACCACAAAAACGTGTGACCTTGGAAAATAAAATCTGAGCACAGCATACTAACCATGGTCTAGTTTCATATGTAAACCTCTCTCTCTTTCCTCCTGTGAATGCTCCTCATCTTCTCTATCTGCATCATCACTTTCATGATCTACTTGCTTTTCAGAAAGTTTTCGTAATTGCTGCATAAATATTTCAGTAGATGATGTAAAATGAAATTCCTTATTGTTTAACCAATGAACTACAAAGCCCCCATTTCCATCATCAACATTAAATACAGTGCCAACCAAGACACTTGGAATATCTGTGAAAACAAAAAAGATTTCAATATGAATTATTAATGTCTAAAATTATTATAGTGCTTATAAAGACCAATTCTAAACTTACACAGAAAAAGTGCTAAACAAGTCAACAGAACTCTAGCAAGATTTGTAAAAACTTCAATTGAATTTAATGATAAATGTAAATATAAAGAACTAATGGCACAGACTTATATGGAATTAAGTTACTAATTTAAAAACCAAATACACCGAATGCATAAACCTTTATTGAATTCTGGTTTGGGACAGAAAGCTAAACACAAAAAACTATAAAAGACATTTCTGAAATATCCAGAGAAATTTAAATATTAACTTAATATTAAGATTTTATGGAATTAATTCTAATTTTCTTAAGTATCATAATGATATAGTGATTATGTGATTAATTTCCTTAATTTAGATAGTTGCTAAAATATGTAAGGGTGATGTGTAATCTACTTTAAAAAGATTAGAAAAAATTTACACACCCACATATATGTGTATGTGTATACAGAGAGAAAATAAAGCAACTGTGGTAAAATGATAGCAATTGTTGAATCAAAGTGGAGGAACTGAGTATTCATAGTACTAATCTTCCAACTTTTCTGAATATTTGAAACTTTCCTGAAAAGTTAGGAAAATATAATAATGAGAAAGAATGCAGGAAGGGAGGCAAACTTCTAAGTATAAATGGTTTTCTTCATTTGGGGTAATTGAAATTCATGATACAGACTAGTTCACGTAAAATAGGACAACTCAAAAAATTCATATCCTTAATTCCAATTTATATTCTAATCTATTCAACATACAAAACAAAAACAAAAAAAAAACCAAAACAACAACAACAAAAAAAGAAAACATTGTCCACTGTAAACAGAAGTAACAGTTTAAGGATAAAATACACCGAACATTCTAGTAGTATTCTATTAATAAATATCAGTGTTAAATAAAATTCCGAGGTGTTCCTTCTAACTCCTGAATGACAACTGTGATTTTCTGATAAAATGAAACAAATCAAATAAAACAGGACTTGTAAATAAACAATCCCATAAAAAAAGTACATCCCATATGTACTTATGTAGTATTTTTGCTAAAATTGTTTAACTTAAACCTTATCATGAATATTCAGCCTATAAGATATTCTAAAAGATAACTGAGATAACTTTTTTCAGATTGAGAGACTATTTTTGACAACTCAGAAACACACAGACTATTCTAGAGATCAGGAGTTTAAAGAGAAATGACCATCGAATGCATCAAAAAAATCTATACTTTAATATGAACTATATATTAGATGATATTATTTCATCCATGTTCCTTGCATGTGATAACAGTAATATGGTTAGGAAGTTATTTCCTCTTTTTATTAGAATATATGTTGAAATATTTACATAATGTCATAAAATATTTACGGAATGAAGGACAATGTCAGTGACAATGTTCCTTTCAAATGGCTCAGCCAAAAATAAGGGAGGAGAGAACAAAGATATATTTACATGGGCAGAAGAGGGAGAAAAAACTAGATAAGATGTTAACTGGCAAATCTGGATAAAGGGTATATGAATTTTCATTGCACTATGCTTTCAGATTTACTGTACATTCAAAATATTTTCCTAAAAAAAAAAAAAAGGCAGAGAAGAGGAAGAATGCTACAATACAAAATTATTTGCATTTAGCAATCAATATGGTGAACCTAAATGTATTTATATACAGTATCTACAAATGCATGATGTTAAATATTGTTTTAAAAAATAACCAATCCAGTCCATAAGACTCAAATGATATGACAGAACACCTATTTATAGGGAACAATTCTATGATCCTATTCCATTTGATTAGAATAGTGTATATAATTAAAAAACCAAGCTTTCTAACATGTGTTGAATTTACCACATACTATCACTAAGTGCATTTTGTCTGAACTTAGATCTTCATAACAGTCAATAACTCAAGGTTCTTTTAAGTTTAAATATTTATAAAAATCTAAAATCACCCATATTTTTAAAACATGTTAATATTATAAAGACAACTGTAGAATACAATTAAGATTTTAGATCAGAAAGGATAATATAAACGAAATAATATTTAATCAGCTAGCACAGGACTGTTCAACAGAAATATAATGCAAACCACAAATGCGAGGCACATAATTAATTTTTATTTCAGTAGTCACACTGTAAAATGTAAAAAGAAACAGGTGAACTTAAGTTTAATATATCTTAATGGCTCTAACATATTTGAAATATTATCATTTCAGCATGTTACCAATATTAAATAAAATTATTGAGATCTTATATTCTTTTTTTGATATGAAGTCTTAGAAATCCAGTGTTTATTTTGCAGCATATCTCAATTTGGACTAGCCACATTTCAAGTGCTCAAATGTGGCTAGTGACTACTATATTGGACAGCACATTTCTAGAGCTACTGCTACAACAGGGGAAGAATCCTAAATAAAGACCATCCTTCTGGAACTGTATTTACTAAATACTGTCTTTTTATAAACAAACTTTTAAAAATAAAGTCTTCAGCACTCTGAAGCAAAAGACTTCCATTTCAATAGAACATGATTATAACTCTATATAACTATAGTTCTACCAGCAACGCAATTTGAAACTAATAGGCCTTCTCATGTTTTTTTATGCAGAAAGAAAATAATGCTCTTAATGCTTTCAAATAAATATGCTTTTGCCAACATTGAACCTACTTCAAATTACTTCTCAACCACATGGAAGAAAAAGAGCAAAAAGAAAATATCAAGGTTAGGGGAAAAAAATACATCTTTTTTCTACATTAGGACAAGAAAAGTTAATGGGAGTAGAAAACGAGATATGCTGAAATATAAGAAAAACTATACAAAACTATACATTTAGATAAAGCTATAAAGACAATGTGAGAAGAAAGAGTAACAGTAAAAGTATAAAAGGAGAGAAATCACACTAATTAAGCAGACTGCTACCACTTGTGTTCCCAGGTTCAACTAAAGCTCAGTTTACCAAGAAGCCTTGCTATATTCTAGGCAAAGGTGCTCAAAAATATTTGAAGTTATTCACCGAGAATCACATAGTCTATATTTAAGAAATAGTACCTTGTATTATATTCCTATTTCAATCAAGAAGCATTTTAAAACATGGAATATTAACATAAAATAAAGAACAGGTTATAAAAGTAGTCCCACTTTTTTACTTATTTTATTTTAGCATATTTATAAGAAAGAAAACTTTACCTGTGGCAGGATTGATGCTCGCTGCAATATGAAAATGGCACAGAGCATTTGCATGGTGGGAAATGTGTCTTTGAACTTCATGTGTTGCCACCTGGTCAGGCATCAATTCAGTGTGAGTTACAAGAACAGACGATCTCCTTTGTCCCTTTCTTAAATTTTTCAAATGGTGTATTGTCTAAAATAAAAAAATAATAATAATTGCTAAATCCAACTCTGTTAAGTCTAATAAGTGTTCATCAAAGTACTTTTGATTATTGAGGATTTTATGATTTTATCTCTGTAAAACCTGATCATTTTAAAGGAAAGTCTTTTAACTACAGTGTAACAATTCTGAATATATTCTCCATACTTCTTCCATATTTCATAGTTCGAAGCAGAAATAGATGCTCAAAAATCTTAATATTATCTACGGAAACCTCTATTCAGATTAGGAGTTCAAAGTCTAGTTCTTTCAGGATATCCCAGTACTGAGATGAAACTCTCTAGTCATAAGAGGGGAAAAATTCCTGAATCTTTCTACCAGAAAGAATATTTCTCCTTCAAATTCTTACTTAGAACAGTCAGCATAAATTTTAATATATGATCCTTATTATAGAAAAGAGGGTACAAAAATATATAACAAGGGGAACCTACTTAGACAAGGGTAGCAAAAGACGACATAAAAGTGTTAACCAATGTTATTTGTTTAAATTGAGTTATGTCTGTACGATAAAAATTCTCCACCAGCATACTCGATCATCTGAACTATTTTGATATAGTTCTGTCATTCTTGGTATGATTTTCTTTCTCCACACCATAACCCTGTCTCACAGTATTCCTTTATTCTGTCACTTAACTTACCCCCCAATACCATGCTTTCTAATAATTTTCTATCTGTTCCTTTGTCCCTCACATTTAGCCAAACAAAAAATAGCATCTTCTCAATTCTTCCTCCATTAAAGTAACACATCTGGTCCTTCCTTTCAATTTCCACAGCCCTCATGATTTTTCATATGGAAAACAGTATCAGTTCTATGGTGTGTCCTCTGCCTCTGGTTTCCCTACTATGGAGTTGCTCATTTCTTTGATAACAGGTTTAAGATGGTTAGTAAAGACTCTTATTCCAAAATGCTTATTATTTACACTTGATCTTTGACATTTATCATGAGTTCTAATTAGATTGGCATGCCTGGTATAATACTAGCTGGTTATTTTCTCGAAGGAACAAAATGTATCATTTAAGTATATGTAAAATTGTACAGGCGTTGCCATTAGGAATTTCAGAGGAAAGGATGTCAGAAAGCAAAAGAGCTAATGGGTCAGACAACTACTTTTTTTCTATTAAAAACAATTTTAACATTATTAATTAATAACATTATTAAAGTACAGTAAAAACCTGTCAAATCACTGGTTATGTATGTTTACTTACAATTTTGCTTTTATTTTATATAGCAGTTAGTAATTCAATTTAAAAACATGTGAAAAGCAATATATTAGGTATCATGGAGGATAAAAAAGAAGTCTAAAAGCAGTTCTCCAAAAGCACATATGTAATTTGAAAATAAAATATATAACATAATTACATATAAACGATTGTAACTATGTAGTAAATTAAGTGTTTTGTTCCACTAAATTTCAATCAATATCAAAACAAAATATAATTTTAACTATTCTGACTTGTTTTTAATTTCATTTATGCTTTAAATATTGAGGAAAAAAATATATAACTGGTGTCCAATCACAGCTAGTTTCAGAGCAAGCCTAGTTTATATAAAACTTTAAAAGACAACTCCTTAGCCAAATCAAAAAAATATTTCTGCTTCCTGAAACAGCAAAGCCATTTTGTCTACGTAACCATTAGATTGTTAATGGAAATGTACAAGGTAAAAGTATAATTAGCAATCTAATGTTTATAATACATTAAGTATAAAAAGCAAGTTATAAAACTACTTTAAAATACAATCTCAATCTTGTAAATAAAGAAAAATATATACATAACTGGAATAGTTGGACTATAAATTTCCTATTTTTCTTTTTCCTAATCTAATTTTAGAATAAGTATACAATCCTTGTTTACTAAAAACCGTCACACAAAAAATGATGAAAATTAGGCATCTAGGTTTATTAAAATAAATTTCTGGTAATTTTTAATAATGTGTTTATCTCATTTTAGTCCCTAATCATAATGTACACAACAGTTTATACTATATTATAAACAATCTAATTTGTTAGAAAGCACTTTTATTTCATATATAGTGCATTTAAAAATCAGAATAATTATTTCGCTTTTAAAATATTAAACCACAGAAATTATAAAGCAATTATTTAAGTTTACTTGCATCTAATATCTTAATATCTTTATTCTTAAGGACCAAAATAGTCATTTTCAATTAGAACAATAAAAGTCAAATTTAATCCTAATGAAACAAAAGCAAAATATTTTTAATTACAATTAACTTCAAGGAAATATAAAACCTTTACAAAACTGCTTACTCCTACAGATTTTCACATCTGACATGCAAAATGAAAGAACTAAAAGTACATTATTAACCTAGACTACTTGTCTGAGATCATTACTATCTGTATTTGGCTTCTAAGTGGCATAAAATGAGTAATCTAATAAGCAAAGTGCGAGTTCTTTGCTATTGATTTTATCATTACATGTACATGTGCACTATCTGCATCTTAGTTTATGAATTCTCACCAGACACATGTCTTCAAAATTCAACTACCACCTTAAATAATATAGTACCTCAAGAGCATGTTGTATTCTGTCTTTGTGTCTTCCAGCATGAGTAAGGTTGCTGGCAATGCTGGAAGTGGTAGTCTCACAAATTTGCTCACCCAAAAGACAGTCTTCTGGTAATAAGGTTTCTGCCCAGAGGCGGCAGACACCATCTTGGCATGAAGTTAATAACACATTACAAACAGAACCTCTAATGACAAAGAGAAACAAACAAAAAGTTACTATGACTATCAACACCATCAATTAAAGGCTATTAATATTTGGTTCTTCACATATAAAGATAACATTAGTGCAAAACTAACAGTATAACCTATGTTATTTTTCCAGTAATGGTAATGGATTACACTATTTCATAATCAAATACCATGTACTACTGCAAAGGAAGAGGTTGGATATAGGGCTCCAATCAGTTATCATAAAATAGGAACAACCACTGTCCCTGACATTTACCTTAATTCATTAAAATCACATTTTGAAAAGCTAAGCTAAACTAAACTATAGAATGCTTTCAACCACTTTAGAAATTATATTGTATGAAAAAGGAGTGGTCGAAGAGCTTGAAATCATACATAGTACTGCTGTGAACATCTTAAAAATTAGGAAGCAGTCTTAACAAAGGAAGAGAAATTAATGCCAGATTACACATGTGCTGTTTGAAAACTAGGCTCTGGAGAAATATTAGTATCTTCTAAACAAAACAAACTAAACAAAAGAAAACCTAACTACTGCAAATTACAGAATGACTATAATAAGAGATCATTAAAAGTAATTAAACTATGTGGCTTATGGTAGTAACTGCACCTTCATATAATCTAAATAGTTACAAACAGGTAAACAAATGAGCATCTTCATAATAAAATGGTAAGAAAAATAAAATTTCAAACTATAATGAAAATTTCAATTTTCATTAAGTTAAAACAAGCAAACATGTCACTGCATCAAGCGGCTGAACTGACAACTACTCATTATGAAAGAAAAATCATTCTCCCTTTTAAAAAATGCTTACAATGAATTTAACTTGGTCAAAGGTGGAGAGTTTTGCAAATCTTTTCAATAAATGCCAATAACTTAAGAATAAATATTTTATTCCAAAAATGTATAAATTCCCCACGTTATCATTTACTGAGCACCTCTATAATGTGTGCTGTATTTCCCATCAAGTGTAAACAGTTCTAAGATATATTTAGCAGATGAAGTAACCCTCTCTCAAGAATGAATACAGATTTCTAAGCACACTCTTTTAGAATTGTATAATACAGGAATCATTTGCATGACCTGTTTTGTAGTTTATTTAATCTTGTAAATATTTTCAAAATATGCTGTAAAAATTTATAACAATAATCCTTTGATAAGGTGTTAATAGCCCTAAGAAAAACCTGGCCACTTTATTGACTATATATCACATGCTTTCCCACCATATGTATTACTGACAGTTTATTAGTATTTTATTTCCCCTCAATGGTGTGTTTTCCTTTTACTTGCAAACATTTCCTTCCTAGAATCTTCTACTACTGCTGCTACTGCTAACAATACCGGCTAGCGCCGTCTGAGCACACACAATGTGCAAAGACCTATACTAAGCATTCATATGCACTAACACATTCTAGTCTCATAATGGATCCCTCATTTTACAGAGAAAAACTGAGGCATAGAGTGTCTAAGAAATTTAATCAAAAGCTCATGAAGCTAGTAACTACAGCAGGATCTGAACTCAGGCAGTTGAAACCAGAGCCTATTTTTATAAACATGTAAATATACAAACTAAGGTCATGTGATACATTTCTCTAACCTGGGCATATACTTGCTAGTTTTACGCCATGAAAAACCTGTAACAGTTCGAGGATGTGCCAGGTAAACAAAGGAAAACTGGGTGGACGCCTGTCTCCTTTTCATTTCATGATGATCCTGAGGTATAATCGAAGACTTCCATCCAGTCATAGGATACCACACTTTCAAAAGACAATCATCCTGCAAAAATATATAGGTCAATATAAAATAATTTGTATATACACAATTAGATGTTTAAGTGGTTTGAAGAAGCTTTCAAAATTAAGCTAGACATAAAAAAACTATTGTTGACCTATAAATAGTATAAAACTAAATCTAACATGATTTACATTACTCTAAAGAATTCTGTTCCTGAAAAATATATGGACCACCTGCTCAGTATAAATCTTCTCTGCATAGTGGTGATTTTCAAATAGAGGCTAATGCCAAATTTTGCCATTTAAATATACATGGGTAACTGTAGAGAAAAAGTCTGAAACCCGATGTTAGACCCCTGGATAAGATCAAAGATAAGAAAGATGCTATGTTATCAGTCATTGTTATCATCCTTTCCTTCTTGAAGAGATCTGTAAGGGTGAAACAAACCCTCTTTAAATATGAATTGTTTCTTATTCTAAGTCAGGCATCAGAAAATTTTTCCTGTAAGGAGCCAGAGAGTATAAGTTAGGTTTTGTGGACCACACAGTCTCTGACAAAGTTTCTTCTTGATTTTCGTTACACTCTTTAAAAAATGTAAAAACCATTCTTAGTTCATTGGCTACAGTTGTCTGATTCCTAAACGATAAGAGGGCATTTAGGTAGTTGTCAAGAACCACCTCTATGCTCACCTAAGATATTTACAGGTATAACAACAGGTACTAACTTAGTCATTTTATTTAGTTGTAATGATTTTGTTAGAGGCCTATATAATTGTATCTTATTTAACAGAAACTATCTTTAATGCTTTATCTTCAATGGTGAAAAGCGCATGAAGGGAAAAAAATATTTTCATATAAAAATCTCAATCTGTAAGAAACAATAAAATTATGTATTCCTGAAAAGTATGTATAAGTCTAAATATTTGTATCTGGACTAGACAAGCACTTCTGTTTTTTTTCCTTCTTGGTACTCATTCTCAATTTATACTGCATAATGTATGTTTCCAATAACGTTTCATTTATTTGGATATTAAATCTTTTTAAGTGCTTATTCTGAGACAACCACTTAACAATGAATGTACTAGTTGCTTTCCTCCAAGTACCTTCTTCACCTTAGCATCATTTTCACCTAACCAAATTTACTGCACAATCTATGGCCGTGATTTCAGATTATGTACCATAAAGACCCTTGACGTACCTCAGAGCCCTGCAGGAGTCATAAAGAATAAGCAGAGAGCTCCACAAGTAGGCAGCATTCTAGCCCCTTCTACCATTCCCACCAGCTTTCCTCTCAAAGAAGCCCCACTTTCATCTGTTACTGGTTAAAACTCTAAAGCTACACAAAAGTAAATCAGAAATCATTAACAGAAAGATAGCTAGAAAATTTCCATATATTTGGAAACTAAATAAAATACTTAAATTACAAGGGAAATTTTAAAATATGTTGAACTGAATGAAATTTAAAGCAAAACATAAAAATTTGGGGGTTTCAGCTACATTAGTGCTCAAAAGGAAATATATAGCTTTAAGTTCTACCTGAAGTAGCAAGTAAAAGAGCAAAGTGAACGCACAGGAAGTAAATGTAAGAAAGAATGAAAATCAATGAAATAAAATACAAAAATGTAGAGAAATCAATAAATTAAAAAACTATTTTTGAAAAATCAATAACAGTGATAATCTATCTAGAATGATCAGAAATATTTAGAGAAAAAACACAAATTACCACTATATCGAGACATGACTATAGATCCTACAAATAGTAAAATAATAATGAGAGAATGTTATAAATAATTTCATCACAATAAATTCAACAATTTATGTTAAACAAGTTCCTTGAAAGACAATTTCAAAAACTGACAAAGGAATAAAAAGAAAAACTAAATAGCTCTACATCTATTAAAGATGTTGAATTCACAATCTGAGATCTTCTCATTAAAAAAACAACTACAACTAAAACCCAAGCCCAAATGGTTTTACTGATGAATTTTACCAAACATTTAAGGAATAAATAGCATTGATCCTTCATGATTTCAGAAAATTGAGGAAAGGGGCTAATTGTATAAGACCAGTACAAAACCAGACAAAGACATAAGAAAACTATAAATAAATACCTTTCATGACTAGAGATTCTAACATTTTTAATAAATTATTAGCAAACTTAATCCAGCAGTATATGTTTAAAAAATTGTGACCAAGTGGAATTTATTCCAGCAAAGCAAAGTGGGCTTAACATTTGAAAAATAAATCATTGTAATCTGCCATATCAACAGAATGAAAAAGAAAACCCATATAACTATCTCAATATAGTTGACACGACATGGGGGTAAGGGACGTCGACATTCATCTCCTACAGTCAAAAATCCATGTATAACTTTTGACTCCCCAGAAACTTCAGTTATTCCTTGGTATCCCTGGAGAACTGGTTCCAGGCCCCCCCCCTTCCCGCAAAGATACCAAAGTTCATGGATGTTCAAGCTCTTTATATAAAATAGTGTAAATCAATGCATACTCAGTCTACAGCATCCAGATTCCCAATCGCAGGTCAAAAATATACTATTTTCAATCTGTGATTGGTTGAATCCACAGGTGTGAAACCAGAAGATACAGAAGGCTGACTGCATATTTATTGAAAAAAATCTGTGTACAAATGGACCTGTGCAGTTCAAATCCTGCTGTTCAAAGGTCAACTGTATATGACAAAAGTAAACATTAATTCATGGAGTTGTGGGAGTGGGGGGAGATGCCAGCAACCTAGGAATAGAAGGGAACATCCACAATTTCCTCAAGTACATTTACAATAAACCTACAATTCATATATAATTGTGAAAGACTGAACAATACAAGGATGTCTGCCCCCATAAATTCTATTCAACGTTGTCCTAGAGGTCCTAGACTTGCAACAACGTGGACAAGGGGGAAAAAAATAAAAGGCGTATAAATTAGAAAGGAAGAAATAAAATTGTCTTTATTCATAAATTCCTAAGGAATCCACCAAAAAAGCTTAAACTTATAGGCAAGATCCTAAGACTAAACATCAAAATTCAAATATTAATTCTATTTCTCTATGTTAGCAAGAAATGGAAATGTAATTTTTTTAAATACATTTTACATTAGGAAGACAAACAACAAATTTTATGTCCAAGACATGTACACTGAGAACTACAGAACACTGCTAAGAGAAAGAAGACCAAATGCTACTAATGTCAATTCTTCCCAAACTGATCTATAAAGATTCAATGTAAGCACAATCAAAAATTATAGCACGCTTTCTTGTATAAAATGACAGGCTTATTCTAAAATTTGTGTGTAAATCAAAGGATTGATACTACCAAAACCATTTGTAAAGAACAAAGAGGAATACACTATCGAACTTCAAAACTTACTATAAACCTACAATAATTAAGACGGTATATTATTAGTAAAAGGAATATGTGTATGTATATATACATATATATGTATATGTGTGTGTGTATATCTCAATAAAAACAAAATAGGCCAGATCCACACACACATGAAAAATTGATGTTCAACAAAGCTGAAGATAATTCAATGGAGAATGACACCTTTTCAAAAAACTTGCCACTGTAATACCTAGATATCTACTTGGAAAAAAATTAATTTCAAATCAAATACAAAAAACTATATTATACAAACAGCCAATAAGCACATGCTTAAGGTCATTAGATGTCAGAAAATTCATATTAAAACCACAACAAGACACCACTACACAACCATTATTACAATGGCTAATATTAAAAATGCTTATGATACCAAATGTTGGCAAGAAAGTGGAACAACTGAAATTATTCAAATGCTGGTGGTATAACTTTAGAAAGAGTTTGGCACTTTCTTGTAAAGTACCATATGACCACCAATTCCACTCCTAGGTTATTTTTTACCTGTGAAAAATGAAAACAAATGT
This sequence comes from Rousettus aegyptiacus, assembly GCF_014176215.1. Taxonomy (NCBI): domain Eukaryota; kingdom Metazoa; phylum Chordata; class Mammalia; order Chiroptera; family Pteropodidae; genus Rousettus; species Rousettus aegyptiacus. Next base: position 122,456,852 of record NW_023416306.1, read on the forward strand.
ATACATACAGACTTGCTAATAAATAGTCACAATAGCTTTATTCATTTTAGCCTAAAATCCCAACAACCCAAATATCCATCAATAGGTAAATGGATAAACAAATCTTGACATATCCAAATAATGAAATCCAACTCAGCAATAAAGAGAACTACTGATGGAGACAACATGGATGGATCTCAAAAACATTAAAGTACAAAGAGCCAGACACAAAAGAGTATATACTATACAATTTCACTTATGTGAAACTCTAGGGAAGACAAATCAAATCAATAGTGAGAGAAAAGAGCAGCCATTATCTGGTACTAGGAAAGGGAGTGAGGATTAATTGAACAGCAAAAAAAAACCTTCTAAGTGATGGAAATGTCCCATAACTTGATGGTGGTAGTGATTATGTGGGTCTATAAATCTGTCGAAACTTACTGAACATTTAAAAATATACATTTTAATTTGTTAATTATACCACAATAAAGTTAATTATAAAAAGGAAAAAGGACAAGATTTATGCACGAGGATTTCATTTTTGATAGCAATAGAAAAAAATTAGAACCTTAATGATCGTTAGTTGTCTAGTTATATTAAATTCATTCATATAATGGGAAATTACATCATCTTTAAAAAGAATACAGATCAATGTAAATTGACACAGCAATGTGTCTATGATATATTGAGGAAATCAGCTTTAAGGACATGATCTCATTGGAATATGTGTGTACACACATACACACTTCTGTGTGGTTTACAAAGGTTATCAGAAAGCCTGAAATAACGCATATTAAATAGAAAACGGTGGCCACTTTGGCAGGGGGTTGGGAGGGTGGATAGGGCTTTTGGGCAGAGAATTTTCACTTCCTCTGCATGTTATTTCTGATAAACATATTTTTTTTTAAAGTAAAGATATTTTCACTTTTAAAAGGGTGGGAAAAGGTTGATAAGCCAATCCTTAAATACCCAAAACACTGAACTGAAGAACAGAGACGCATCCTCAAGAGAAGTTTCAAAGAATATTCTGCAGTCTTCTCTTTCCCCTCCTACCGAAATCACCCTCCTCAAAAATTGTTCTCATCCCAGCCCTTAGAAAGCCCAGTGTTTTTACTCAAAAGGTAAATCCTCTATCAGAAATGTTTTTGGTGAAAACAATATTTTAAATCACTTTCAAATTTTTACAAAGTATCAAATTGTTAAAGTGTTCAGCTATAACCCTTATGAATATAAACAGAATCTAATTAAATACCTAGCAAGCAAACTCCCCAAAATAATTCTTGACCTGAAGTTTTAATCAGATATTCTTGTGGAGATAAAAGGTTATTTTAATAAGTAAGACTTTAAACTCAGATGAAGTTAAAACTTTTTTTTAGATTTTTACTCGAACATCTGTAAACTGCCCCAGATTTAAATTACCTGTAAAGAAAGTTAAAATACTCTTAAGCGCAAGAAAAATTTAATTACCACACTTATAAAAAACAGATCTTACCACTAAAAGTGCTCAGTGAACTGTGATATTAAAAATCCTGAAGTAACTGGATTTGAATCCCACAACACCTGAACTGAAATCCTGTCATGTGCAGCTGAGGCGGTGGAAAATGCCTTCTAGTGGTAAATCACAGTTACCATCTGTTTCATCCATCAGAAAAACTTGACTCATTAACAGAAGCAGAACAGATTGTGGGGGGAAAAGTGCCAACATTACAAAGTTAGTTTCCATTCTTTTGATCATGAAGATCTTAATTATATGTGCTATCTTATCAAAAATGTGAGGAAATAAGCTTTTTATATCCATGACACATTTTATTAACTTCCAAAGGATCTTCACTAGTAAGGAATTCTTATCTTTCCATATAATTACAAAACACTTAGCTCTTAGGAGAATTGAATATAAGAAGCTTAAGTAAACATGACTAATACAACGGAAAAACACTCAATAATCAACTGCTAAGGTTGTATGCAATAAAAACTCAAAGAAAGAAGATACTATTAGGCATTATGGAGTATACAAACAGAACTGCCTTTGAAGTACTTAAAATCTAGTTTCCCCATTTGAGAGAATGTACTTTTTAGTCTCAGTGCTTATTTTTGTTTGAAGCACAAAGGCATCTTTCAGATTAAGGATGGAAGCTCAAATATTCATAAGATGTTCAGACAATGAACACTGATCATCTCACATGGGTAATTAATAGCTTTTAAGGTACCAAGTGACACTATCAAAAAACTACATATCCTAAAATAGTCTCAAAGTTCAGCCAGTTGTGACACACAGCTAAGGCAAACACCATCCACTGGGATAAGCAAACAGAGACCATCAGAAACACTAAGACTATATGAGGGATTTAAAACCCAAACATGTAGTTTAGAAAACAATTATTCTTCAGTGTAAATATAATATCATTACATAAGTTAAAATAAAATACCTGTAATTATTGTTCAATTTAAAAAAAAAAAAAAGACTGTATGAGGGAAATCAACTACAGAAAGAGAAGAATCTAGAAAATAAACAATACTTTTTGTAAGTATTTTAACAGTTCATTTGTCTTGTTAGGGAAGCGTAGGCATTCTGTATTCTGTATCAATGTGCTATTGTGAATTCAATCCAATTACATGTATTTCAATATATTTCATAAGAACCAATGATTATATTACATTTGATCATGTCCGGATAGATTTATTAAAGACCTAAATTTTACTTCGAGTAAATTCAATGGCTTTCATATCCATTTCACAGTTAAAATCAGTCTGTAACATACAAATGGATAATGATGTGCTATTAACTGCCTGTACACTATGGAATGGTCACATGATTCATTTGAACAACAAATATTTATTGAATGCAAGCACTATGTGAACTGCTGGGGATATAGGTAGGTGGGGCAAGGGAAGAGACAGAGATAATAAAATATATTGCCGAATTATACTGAGCTTATACTCTAGATGGGAAAACAACAGTATTTGAGGATATAAAGTACTGTTTTAATTTAAATTATGCTAAGTGCTAGAAATGAGAATCATACTATGAGAATATTTAATTGAGAGATGTGACCTTGTCTGGAAGGTCAGGTTTCCTTAAAAAAAGTGATATTTAAACAGAGAGCTGAAAGATACATAGAAGATGACTAAAGAACAGGGAAAGATGAGCATTCCCTAAAGAAAGAATAGCATATACAAAGGGTTGAAAGCAGTGAAGAGCTTGGCTCTTTTAAGGTTCTGAAAGGTGATCAGTAAGCATTAAGATAGAAAGGAGCTGGAGAAGAACACAAGCATAGCCTCCCAGACCATGGAAAGGAATGTGGTGCTCATCTTATGAGTGGCAGCAGTCATGAAAGGATTGTGAGTAGGAGAGTGGTATGTTCAGGTGTCCCTGGGCACTGTGAGAAGATGGGATCAGAGGATGGTTGCCAGACATCCAGTTAAGAGACTACTCTAAGGGTCCAGAGGAAGGAAGATGCTAATTTGGGTAGAAGCAGTAGGGAGGCAAACAAGTGGACTTTACCCCCAAAGCCCTCAGCTTCTTTCTATGATCTGTAAGATCATTAAATACTATAATTCTAAAAGCGTTTAAAGTTTATATTTTAATTTATGCATAAACAGGTAGTCCTATCCAATCTACATATATTCAAACAGTTCTCGTATGTGCGCTAGATCATTTGACAGAATTATAACTATTCCCTCTATCTTGATTTTTTTTTTCCTTCTCACTTCTCTAATGTCACATCATCCTAGTTTTCCTTCTATCTTAGTGGTGATCTCTCAGCATTTTCATACATTTCTCCCTGTTTTTTGTTTGTTTGTTTGTTTTTCACTTCTTAATTTTCAAGGATTCTGAGACTTCATCCTGGGCCCCATTCTATTCTCCATCATACATCATGTCCCTAGTTAATTTCACCCAGCCCCATAACTTTAAACACTGTCTTTTGGCTAATGAACTCAAACTCCATATCTCTAAGTCTGACCTCTCCAGGAAAACTCCTACTCTATCCTATCTAACATCTTAACCTGGAAGCATCACAAACTTTGATCTAGCCACTATATTCCAGCTTTCTGCTGTTCTTTGACAACCCCTGCTAATTCCCATGTCAAAGCATTTCCACTTGCTCCCTTGGCCAAAAATACTTCCTTCTGAAATTCACATAGTTGTATCTTTCCTATTAATCAGTTCTCAGTTTAAAGTTATTTCCCCAGAAAAACCTGTCTAAAGATCATCCACTCTAACAGACACCAACTCACAATACTATATCATTCTGTGTTAATTTTCTGGATAGCATTTATTAATGCGTGATATTCTTTCTGTCTTTCCTCACTAGAAGTTAAGGTTCTGTCCATGAGGACAGAAACCTTGTCTGTCCTCTTCATCCCGAGATTGCCAGCACAGAGAACACTTTAGGACCTATGGTGGTGTTCAAAAAAATGTTTGCTAAACACGTGAAGGCTGTTAATTTCAGGTAAAATTCAAATCAGTTTTCCCTAGAAAACACACTATCAATATAGAGAGACAAATTTTATATATACACATATGTATTAACATATTATATGTTATATACATATTCAAGAGAAAGAGTTTATCATGAAGTGAATCCAATTATGATAGATTCTTGTACACCTTATAAATATAGGTTGCTAGAATTCTGAAATGCATTTTCTTTGACCAGTTCTGTGATAAAAAGTATATCAGACAATATATATACACAAAATAAAAGCATATATTTTAAGAAAAACAAGTATATGTGATATCTGCCCACAATCATAGTGCCATTAAGGTAGTTAGAAGAGGTTGATAGGAAAACATGCTTCAAATGCCACATAATATGCACAACTATATCTAAGCTTATATTAGAGCAAAGAATAACTGGGAATATTAAAAAGCTGCATTCCAGTATGAATCTAGAGTAGCTTTCTGATCACACTCATTGGTCCTTTATTAAATCATCATGACCTTACCTACAATGGACTCATATGGTAACCTTAGGAAATATGAAATATGAGTATCAAAAAGAACAAATATGGGGGGCAAGCAGGTTTCTTCATAGCCAAGTTTTAGGAGTAATGGGATGCTAGTTTTTAAAGATGAAAGCTTTAAAAGTGACTACCTAGTTTTTCCCTATGATTCTGGTAACAGTTTTTCCTTTATTAACCTTGTTTTTCAGACTTTATGGGAAATTCTTCAAGCATCTATTATTATTATTATTATTATCTGTAGGCAACTAAACTGGCTTTTCAAAATTTTCAGTGTTTTGTTTTTAAAAATCTAGTCTAATTTTCTTCCTTCTAATTTATTTATCTGTATTTATTTCTCCTGTTTTCCTTTGGCTCTTACTTTATACCAAATTGTTTAGTCAGCTCTATTATTTGTGAGGGGGAGGAGGAGGCAGAGGGGAAGGAGAAGAAGAGGAAAAGGGAAGTCCACATGGAAAAGAACTGCAGGCAGCCTCTAGGGCCTGAGGAGGCCTCCAGCCAGCAACAGGCAAAAAGCCAAGCCTTGAGTTATACAAAGAAAGAAACTCTACTAACAACCTGAGTGAATGTGGAAGAAGATTCTGCCCTAGTCAAGCCTTAAGGTAAGAATTCAGCCTAACTGAATTGCAAACTTTAGAGTCCCTTATCACAGTACCCAGCTACACAATGCCCAGACACCTAACCCACAAAAGTTCAGATAATAAATGTGTAGTTTTAAGCTGCTAAATTTGTGGTAATTTGTTACACCATAACAGAAAACTACCACAGACTCCTAGTAACAAGTATCGTGAGTAAAATTAAGGCAGGCAAAGGGAATAAATAGTACAGCAGGGAGTCTACAGCCATACTACCCTGAACAAGCCCGATCCTGTCTGATCTCGGACGCTAAGCAGGGTTGAGACTGATTAATGCTTGGATGGCAGACCACCTAGGAAGACCACGTGCTACAGGCGAAGAAACTAAAAAACAAAAAAATAAGGGATTGTAAACTGACAAGGTCCTCACAATCTGTGAGGTCAACCAAGGGTTGCCTTGCCTAGAAATATTAAAAAACTAAAAAATTAAAAAATTTTAAAAAAGTACAGTGGGGGGTAAGAGTAACAAGACATAAAGTCAAAGAAGTGATAGATTTGGTAAGCATGGGACCTCATAAGCCATCATAAAGAAAGGGCTTTTACTGAATGAAATGAGAAATCTTTCAATAGTTTTGAACAGAGTAATGACATGACCTGACTTAATATTTTTGAATAGATCACTCCAGCTGCTGGTTTGAAAATTCACTGTACAGGAAAATAGCAAAAGTTGGGAGACTGATTAAGAATTTAAAACAAGAATACAAGTGATAGTGATAGAGGCTTCAACCAGAATATAAGAATGGAGGTGGTAAAGAAATGAGCAGATTGTGGATATATTCTGAAGTCTAGTAGAGCCATTGGGGGTATGGACTGGGGATGGAGGGTGAAGAAAAGGAGTTTCATTTTAGACACATTTACTTAAAAATGTGCAAGAGTTATATACATAAGTCTGGAGATCAGGGGAGATGTACAGACAAAAAGATACAAATTTCAATGCACTTGAAGCCATGAGATAAGATGAGACTGCCAAAGGAATGTGTATGGCCAGAGAAAAAGTCCAAGAAATACATCCTGTGGTACTGCAACATTTAAAAGTAGGAGAGAGAAGGTGACACACCAGCAAACTGAGGGGGGGTGGGGCAGCCGGAAAGTTAAAAAGAAAATCAAGAGTGTCCTGTATCCTGGAAGTAAACTGAAGAAAGTATTCAAGGTGGAAGAAGTAGCCAACTGTGTTAAATCATGCTAACAGGTTAAGTAAGAACTAACCACAGGATTCAGTAACAGGAACTCACTGATGAGTTACAGAGTGGTGGTGAGTGGGTGCAATAGAAAATGAGGAGAAAATCTTAGAGACAACAACAAGAAGCAACTCATTCAAGGTGCCATAAGGAGGGCAGGGAAATGTAGCAGAACCTGAGAGAGGTCAAGAGAGGGCTTTTGTTACTGCTGTAATTTTTAGAAAGGGCAAGATTATAGCACATACAGTTTGCTATGCTGTATTAGTTAGTTCAGAGGGCCATAACAAAATACCACAGACTTGGTGACTTAAAGGAACTGATTTTCTCATAGTTTTGGAGGCTGGAATTCTGATATCAGGATGCCAGCATGGTCAGGTTCTGGTGAGAGCTCTGTTCCTAGCTTGCAGACTGCTACCTTCTTGCTGTGTCTTCATGTGGCAGAGAGAGAGCAAGCTCTTTAGTGTCTCTTCTTATAAAGGGACTATTCCTATCATCAGGGCATCCTTATGACCTCACCCAACCTTAATTATCACCCAAATGTCCCATCTCCAAATACCAACACATTGGGGGTTAGGGCTTCAACATATAAATTTATAAGGAACACAAACATTCTGTCCATAACATATGCTCATGTGATGACCCAGTGGAAAAAGAAAAACTGAGAAGGAGACAACTACAACAGTGAAGTCCCTGAGTAAGCAAGAAAAAATGGCATCTAGAACACAAAAGAAGGAACTGGCCTCGTTTTACTTAATGCGAAATAAAAATTGTCACCACCAATAAAGTATTCCTACACCATCTACCCTCACCCCAAAAATAACTGAACCTGATTCTAATCCATTCCCTGGACAACACATAAGTTGGAAACAAGTCAAAAAAATTAGTAAAATTTATGTTTAGAAAAAAATAATACATATTAAAACTTATAGTATTAAATAAACTTACAATATAAAGCTAAGCTTATGGAGAAATCCAGTGTTAAATGTATACACTACAAACAGAAAAGGCTGAACATTCTTCTAAAGAGTCTGAAAAAACAACAGAACAACTAACTTAACAGAAATAAATGAAACAGAAAACATAAAATACAAAAAAAACTTAGTTTTTTGAAAACTTATAAAACTGACAAACCTTAGTGAAATAAATCAAGGGAAAAAAGCACAAATAATCAATATTAAAAATGAAAAAGAAATCATCACATGTATACAAGCATTAAAAAGATGTTCTGCATAACTTTTTCCAATAAATTCAGAAATTTAGATAAAGCTGACAAATCTAGATAAATATAACTTATCAAAACTGACAACTAAAAAGGAAATACAACATCAGAATAGCTCTATAACTATTTAAAAAAACTGAATCCCACAAAGAAAATTCCTGGTCCAGATGATTTTACCAGTAATTATTTAAGGATAAAGCTATACCAATCTTCCAAAAACTCTTTCATAGGTAGATAAAAAAGAATTTTCCAACCCATTTTAGGAGGCCAGCATGAAAGCAATACCAAAACCCGTCAAGTAAAATAAAAAAAAAAAACTATTTGCTAAATCTCATTCTTTATAGATGTCATAAATCCTAAACCAAATATTAACAAACCAAATCCAGCAAGGATGATACATTACAATCAAGCTAGGATTATTCCAGAAACACAAGGTTTAACACTTGAAAATAAGCCCACGTATTTCACCTTTTTAAAGAGTAAAAAAGAAAAAAATGATCCCAATACAGAAAAAGCATGTAAGATTCGACATTATTTGTGATTTAAAAAAGAAAATTCTAGCAACCTACAAATAACAAGAAAATTTCATCTGCAAAAGAGTTATCGATAGTAAATACCTATAGTAAACATCATAATGGTGACACAGCAAAGGTCTCCTTTTGAGATTGGGAATAAGAAAAAGATACCTACTCTTATCGATTTTATTCAACACTACACTAGAGGTCTGAGAGAGAGAGAGAGAGAGAGAGAGAGAGAGAGAGAGAGAGAGAGAGAGATTAAATACCCGAGAGAGTTACAAAAGATGAAATAAAACTGTCATTATTCACAGGTAATATAATTGTGCACATAGAAAATTCAAAATGATCGACTTAATAAAATTAATGAGTTAAGATTGCTGAGTATAAACTAATATACAAACATTAATTGCATTTCTATATACCAGAAACAATCATAGAATAAAATTTATGCCAATTCTACCAAGATCAAAAACATCAAAAATCTAGGAAAGAATGTAACAGATGTTCAGGAAACAGAAAATTTTAAAATATTACTGAGAGATATAAAAAGATCTAAAGTAAATGAAGAGCTATGTCATGTTCATTGATAGGAGAATTAATGGTAAAGATATCAATTTTCCTCAAACTAATCAACAGAGTGAATGCAATACCAATCAAAATCACAAGAGGGTTTTTGTTTTATAACACTTATTCTAAGCTATTCTGAGATTAATATGGAAACACAAAGGGCCAAGGATAAGATAATCTTAAAGAAGAAAAACAAGAGAAGAGGATTAATTCCAGCAGATATCAAAATCATTTAAAAGCTATAATAATTAAGACAAGTGGCACTGGTACAAGGAAAGACCGACAGACTAGAAAAAGAACTCACAAACAAACCTACACAAATATGGACATTTGATTTTATGCCGAAGGTGCTAATACACAGCAATGGAAAAAGACGCTTTTAAATAAATGTGGACAACTGGATATCCATATAGGAAAAATGAAACTCAAACCATACCTAAAAATTATTCCACATGGGATTTTAGACCTAAATGTGGAAGCCAAAAATAAAATGTCTGCATTTTAGACCAGAGATTCTTCGCCTGAGGTCCTCTCACCCAAGGGGCTAGTGGACAGAATTCAAAATATAAAAGACATTTTTGATAATCAGCTGTATCATCTCAGGCCTTAGCGTTTAATGAATTGGTTCCAACTGACCAATACACCTCTTTGCCTTGGGTTTTCTAAGAGCTGTTCACAGTGCTGAGAATAACTGCCCTGCCTTTACCAGCCCTCACCAAACGACTGACATGTGAAGAACATGTGTGAGAAACAACAGGTTGTGAGGAACACTGGCTCCCAGTTACCCAGAGACAAGCTTTTCAACCAACCACCTGCATGATAATATACCCTCACTAAGATCCTTCGCTTCCTGGCCTTGAATCAAGTAAGTATATTCTTTTGTGATCGTTCCCCATATTAATTACTTAACACTCAAATCCTTGCCTCAGGTCTACTTCTTGAGAAATCAAGACAACTAAGACCCATGAATTTAAGTGGAAAACAATTACTTCTCTATTTTCATAACTGCTAATTGAAGGAAATGCTAAACTTCAGTTATGAATATAAGTAACAAACCAAAGCAGTCTTAGCAGCATGTGTGACTGTCTTTAACAGAAATCACAAAATTTTTAATATCACATTATAGTCCTGCAGACATTTCAAAACAGTTTGTATATTCCTCACTACTTCGAAATTAGGAGTTATTACATTACATAATTTACAAAACTACACACAATTGCAGTCTTTCTCTCCGTAATGTTGTACAGACTTCCTGTCTGTGATGTCGTCCACTCTTTGAGTAACTACCTCTGTGCCTAGTAATTATTCAGCCATGAAACAGTTGAGTGCTCTACAACTAGAGATTAATTCAAAAGCCTTGGATGAATTCTGGTGTTCTTGGAAAATCTATCTTTCCCTTGTAAAGTATAATATGGAAATTTAAATTCCATATACAATACAATTAAACTTTAACTTGGGATTTTTAGATATCATTTTTAAATGTTATTTTTGTTACTATATGCATTAACTTAAAAGTATATTATGGCTATTATCACAAATTTTTTATATCTTGAAACTATTTTAATAACTGCATGGTATCATTTTTACAAGTTCAAAACTATGCAAAACTAAACATATTATTTGAGAATTCATACATGTAACATTATAAAAAAAGACAATGAAATAAAACATAAAATTCAGGATTCTGGTTGCCTGGGTGAGAGGGAAGGAGCAATTGCAAGCAGGAAGGTTAAAAAAAACATTAGTTTTCTGTTGTCTCAAATTGAGTAATGAGGTCATATGTATTTAATTATATCTTATATGTAAGTTTTAAATATACTTTTCTATTTTTAAAATATTTATAATTTAAAAAAGAATATTCATATAAGAAAAAATCTCTTAAAAATAAAAAACGTGATAACTGGAAATAATTATCCTAGAGTTTAAGCTGAAAAATCTCCCAGAAAACGAACAAAAATATAAAGAGATGAAAAAAGGTTTTTAAATAAAAAATGAAAAAAATGAAAAGATGGACAAGAGGAGAGAGAAAAAGAGTGAATTAGAAAATCAATACAAAAGGATCCACATCTGAATAAGGGGAGATCCAGAAAGAGAGAAAAGACAACATGAAAGAAAGGAAGTAACACAAAAATAATATAATCTTTCTAAACTGAATGAAGGACATGAGTTTTCAGACTGAAGAAACCCACCGAATTACCTATACGAAAAAGTCTTTATCCCTTAGAGATACATACTAAAATATTTATATATGACTGACCCCATACCATTAGATCATCATGAAATTTCAGAACAGCAGGGAAAAAGAGAAGATTCTTAAAATCTCTATAAACTGGAGACGGGGGTGGTAGGGAGTGGGAAGTATAATCATAATGCCACTATACTTCTCAAATGGCAATAGTGGAAGCTAAAAGGCAATAAAACCGTTACTTAAGAAATTCTAAGGAAAATTTTTTTCAACCCAATTCTATGCCCAGCCAAATCAAACATAAGAACAGAAGAAATACTTGTTCAGACTTTCAAAGCCTTGAAATGTTTTCTTCCCATTCATCTTTTCTAAGGACGCTACTAGAGGATATCTCCATTAAACCAAGGAAAGAATATAAATGATGTTGAGAAACAGGGATTTAACAAAGGAGATAGACAAAGCAAATCTCCTGAGGCAACTGAAAGAAAATCCCCAAATGATAGCTCTATTTTAGACTTAGAGAGCAACTAAGCCAGACTGGAGCAAAGAAAACACCCATCTCCAAGATACTCCTGTGTGGGATTGTGATGAGAGAAGATTCAAAAACTGTCAGAGGTTTAAGGGATGAATTAGGTATATAGAGAACTAAGCAAATAGTAAAATAATTAACTCCAAAGTATTCTATGAAGAACATTTTACATAATCAACAATGTGAACAATAAATACTGATTTACTCAAAAACTATGAGAAATCTACATCAAAAAGATAGGAGGAAGGGAAGTGAATACGTTTATGTGCTAGAAGATGTGATAGGGTTGGGAACATCGGCTAGAGAACTAAAGTCTCAGCTTCCACAGAAGAAAGGCAAGAGATGATACATAGAAATAAAAGCAAAAAAAAAAAAAAAAAAAAATCAAGAAATGGAAGCATAAGCAAGTTATTTAGGAACATGGGAGGAAGTACTACAATATGAAATCTGACAAATAACTGCCTCCAAGATACAGGACTTAAGAGCAGGAAGAATGAAGTGCTTCTTTTCACTGACTCTAGTGGTATTGCTTTACTTTTTAAATTATGGATGTATGCTATTCTTTAAATGTAAAAATTAATTTTAAAAAGCATAGACTTTTTTAAAAGGTCAAAGAATAATAAAAAAAAATAACTATTATTTTCCAATGCCTACTACCTAAGGGAAACATACCTGATCTTTTACAAATCTATTACTATTCCTCAGGTCACTTTTGCAGAGTAAGATTATCCCAATTTTACAGATGAAATAACTGAAAATGAGAATGAATAGAAACATTTTGAATTGTTTTGTTTCTTTTGTTAATGTTTTGTTTGGTCCTTTACCTTTCCAGCAGTAGCAAAATATTCACCATCAGGGGACCATTCCATCAAATGTACAGATACCGAGGTTCTAAACAAACAAACAAACAAAAAAAGTTAAACAGCATTTTTAAAATCTGGAACACCTTACATAAAAATGGTCAAAATAAGATTTTTAATATCATCGGAACAAGACTGTTTTTACCTCCCTAAAAATAAAAATTAATTAATTAAAACTAATCTGAAGTTCACTTTAGGAATCCAAAGAATGCACTTAACATGTATAAATGATATCTCCAGTTACAAGTCTCACCAACATCCTAAATATACTATGTTGAAAACTAAGCTCATCATCTTCCCTGGCTAACTGGTCCCCTTCACATCATCCACACTGTTAATAGTTCAACCATCCTTCCACTTTCAAAACTGGCTGGCAACTTTCATCACGTCTTCTCTCTATTCCCATCACCATCCACATCTCTTCCATTAATGAGTAATTCCTAAGTGTCAGCCCAAGTCCTGAGGTTATTACTATGAAAACATTTTTATCTTTTCTGTAAACAATCAACTATAGCACAGACTGAAGGATAAGTTTTGGTTAGAAAAAATCTACTTTCTAGGCTTCTAAATGTAATAGTACCATGAAATTAAAAAAAAAAGATAACTATAAAAGGGAACATATTTTAGAAAGCATTTTTTTAAAAATTAATGAACACAACAACAGAATGCGATACTAACTTGCACTGCCAGATGCATTTCCAATCATTTAAAACTAGAGGAATTTTATTATCAATTTCTTCTTCTTCTTCCAGAATGTCACCTCCTGGAGGAGCCCACAACTGAAGAGAATCAGTTGCTGTCAACAATCTGTTATCTGAAAATTAAAGAATGTTCCGATGAACGAGCAAGGATTATCTACAGAAATATATATGTGGGCTTCTATATAGGTCTATAAATTACACTACGAAAAATGAGCAATATTGTCTAAGACATTTGGGGTATATCCATTTAAAAGTTCTAAGGATCCACTAGACAAGAGAGGGTAGTTTTTTGGGGAAACTTGAGAACAAAAAAAAAAAAACCTAATAACAAAGAGCCCTTATATATCAGGTAAATCTTTTTTAAAATAACAGAAAAGGTAGAATAAAAAAGAATAGCACATGTAATATTCTCAGGATATAAGACATAACTAAAAATTAATGAAATGTCTTTCTACTTAGAAGTGAATGTGAAAAGGAACAAAGGCATTATCATTAGAGGTTTCTAATCTTTCAAAATTAAAGACAATAATTTCTGAAATACAAATAACAAGACAGGTTTTATTTCTGATTCTTTCTCAATAAATATAAGAGTAAAACGCAGCATATGTTCACTAAGAAAACAAATCATCACTGTTCTTAAAATATTCACAGGATAGTAAATTCAGCACTGTATAAAGTAGTATATACCAAGAAGAAAAAATTATACTCATTTACTAGCAAAAATAAAATATACTATTGATCATTTTCTTATTTTGGGAAAATGTATCACATTGTAATTATATATTTAAAATATTTACTTTCATAATTTCATTTTATTTATTTTATTTTTATTTTTTACGTCTACAGCACCTGGTCTTCCTATGTGGTCTCCCATCCAAGTACTAACCAGGCATGCATGACCCTGCTTAGCTTCCGAGATCAGACGGGATCAGACTTGTTCAGGGTAGCATGGCTGTAAACATTACTTTTCATAATTTCTAAATACAATCACTAAATACCTTGAGGGTCCCATGCTAAATTGTATGTCACAGAACTCAAAAAGAACTGCCCAGTTTTAAGCCACTGACACTTGAGTTGCTGAAACAGAAAAAAGAAAAAGATATTTTTAAAAATAATATCCACAAACACCACGTCATCATTTTCTTCAACCTAAGACCTTATTATCTAAGACAAAGATATACATATTTCACTACTATTTTCAAAATACTATTTTTAAAAAAACTTCCAATAGTTCTACTTAATTTAACAGTATCAGCTGCTTTCCATGTCCAAAGCCAAGCATCTTCTCTCAGGCTTTCTTCCACATCTACAAACACATTCTTATACTTAAGATATCCTTTCTTCTCTTCTCCACCTGCAAACTCCTATGCCTAACTACAGCAGATCTAGCTAAATCGTCACCTCTGTTGTGAAGCCTTTCCTGACATCCTAGCAACACTCATAGCTCTTTTTTTTACATTACCATTACAATACTGGTTACACTGAATTACTATTTCTTCATATGTCTGACTCTCCTATTAAACTACAACTCTTCAAGGGCAGGAATTACATCTTCAGCGCTGTAATGGCTAGTACGCAGATAGTCAATAAATGTTTATGAAAAAATAAATGAACCGTAGAAAGAAGTGCAAATTATCATAATCCTATGGACTCGATGTCTAAAAGAAAACTAGATATATCCCCCAAAAAGTCAACAAATTTGAATTATATAATATATAAAAATCTACAAACTTGACCTATATTATACTTGAATAATTTCTATCCTTTTTACTATTTTCATTCTAAAAGGCAGAAAGATTTAAAATTTAAAAGTCAAATGTCTTTGCCATGAAATATAGTATCTAAGTAAAAAGAAGTTTAGACATTTTTTTGTAGGACATAAATATAAAATGACCTTTTGTGAAAGTACACTGCAATGTAAAGCTGTTTAACCTTAGGCAAGTTATACATTAACTGTTTGCCAAGCAATAATAATTTAATAAGTGGCGATTCCCTCTCTCTTTACAGTATTTTTAGAATGTTTAATAGTAAATAATTAAAGATTTCATGACTATCTAGAGGCAGAATTTTAAAACATAACTGCAAACCTGAATCTCATTATCTAAAAATAATTTTACATTTTTCAATCAGGGAAAGTTTTATTTTCCTACCACTGCTGAACAAACAACAGTATTTTAAATACTGTTCAAAAGATCTATTTCGGAGTAATAATTAAATCATTCTTAAAACTAGAGATATCCATAATATTCTTTCCTTTAGTACTTCTCAGAGTGCAATCTGTGGACCAACTACATAGCAGAAATTTTGGGAGTGAGGCCTGGAATCTGAATTTTTAATAAGTACTACAGGTGAAGCTTAAGCACTCTAAAATTTGATAACATTTCATAATACTATCATAGGGAAAAGACTAATATTTTTATTTGCATTTTTTGGAAATACAAAAAGAAATTCAAATACAACATTCAATGAAACATCAAAACCACTTATTTTAATGTATTTAAGAATATTCTTTTTAAAAAAAATTCTGGTAAATATAAACTCTTGGCATCAGCTTTCACATGGGCAGTTTTGACTATTTGTGAGTGATGGTGGAGTTATAATGCATGTAGTAATTTTTAAAGGGGTTAGTAATTCCAACCAAATGGTATTTTCTGAATATTACATGAGATAAAATAATATACAAAATGAACCTGAATGGTTCTGAAAGTGAATGTTAGACCACTTAGCTGGTAAGTGAATTTACCTAAACTCCTAACTCTTCATTCAACAAATATTTAGGAGCCTATTATGTTCCAGACAGGTGCTAAGTACTTGGGATGCATCGGTGAACAAAAGAAACAAAGCCCCCTACTCCTGTGGAGCTTATGTTCTAAACAGTAAACAACTACTATAGTAGTAAATAACTACTATAGAAAAAAGTTAAAACTACAAGGACAGAGAGGTTATAATAAGGTGGTAGAAACAAGTGACAATTTTTAATTAAGGGTGATAAAGGTAGACCCCGCTGAGACAGTATTATTGTACAAAAACTTAAGCATCTGCATGAGCAGGCCGTGGAGCTATCTAGAGAAAGAACATTCCAGACAAGAGAACAACCAATGCAAAGGCCCTAAGATGAGAAGGTACTGTTCTAAGAACAGTAAAAATTGCCAGCGTGGCTAGAGTGACAACGGAGAGGATGAAAATAGATGAGCTCTGAGAGGTAATAAGTGAATGCTGGGGTGAAGAAAGGCTGTAGTCTATTCTAAAGCTTTCTGACTGAATCTGAGGGAAATTTGGAGCTATTAGAGAAATTTAAGCAGAGAAGTGTCATGATCTGCTCTGCTGAGGAAAGAGAAGGGGGGAGGGGGATACAAAACAGATATCAGAAACTAGTCTAGTAATCTAGTCAAGAAATAATAGTTCAACTAGGGTAGATCCCAATCGACAAGATAAATCTCGATTAGCAGTATTCTAGAAAACTGAGTTTCTAAAAGGCCTAGGGATATATTCCCAGTGAACGTAAAAGATTTTACCAAAAAGCATCAGACTAACTTCATACTGATATTCCAGACCACCTTCAGCATCAGCCCCTAAGGAGCTCTTTATTGCTATCAACTGGATTGTAAACTTAATTCTAAAAGTTTTTTACCATCATGTAATACTTACACAATTTCTCTTATGAGAGTTTATGCCTAAGGGCTCAAAGATACAAACAGCATTACCATATGAAGCTGCGATCTAAAAAGAAATAAACAATGCATTAATATTTAGGAAAAGAAAAAATAAAAATAATCTACTCTTCACAATAATGTATAAATTAATTACATGATACAATTCCAACGCAGTACTCATGGTTTATTCCCTTCCATAAACATAGCTAGAAAAGTACTGGACTTAAGACTCTTTTCTCTGTTATCAAAAATTCAGCAGGCTTTATTTTACCTATCAAATACAAGGTTGGCCTATTCAAAGAAATCATCATTTTCTGTAAGAATTTTCTTAATACAGAAATAACTATTAACAAAGACACATTTCAATGGCACATCTGTGTCAGAAACCATAATCCAGTATAAAACACATGAAAGGTAATTTCCCAGTTCATCCTCCTCTTGGCAAGAGGGGATCAACTGGAGGGAACGGACAAAAAACCATCCTTCTTGACACCTCTGGACCTGCTGGTTAACCTATGAAAATAAATTAGGTACATATTCTTTCATGGCCAGCCAAAAAGGTCTACTGTGGCTTCAAGGTACCCTTCATGCCAATTAGTGATTTTAACTGTTACTTAATATCTAACATTCTTTCCAAGAAAAAGCTTTTAATCCCCAATGGTAGGGGGAAAGCTACTTAAAATGCCTGGCTAAGGTAGTACTTAGGCAAAAAGTGTTATAAATGATCACATTCTACATGTCGATGAATGAGTGAATGATAAATGGCTAACAAAAGGTCATAAATACGAAAGTTATCACCACAAGGACGAGGAAGGCCGGGAGGGCGGGGGCGGGGGAGGGAAGAAATAAAAGAGAATGTAAATAAAAGACAGTATATCAAAGATGTCACTATTTTGTCTTCTTTACCTTTGATCAGGTAAGGAAAAGTAGAAACACAGTTATGAACACCAAGGCCTGATATACTAAAATAAAAAAAAAACCTCCCAGAGAATTTTATTGTGATTATCATCAGCACATAAATATTAAAATTCATCTCTGACAACTATCTCTAGGCAGGTTTAAAGCTACCTTACTTGGCCTAAGAAGATAAACAATGAAAAATTAATGAAAGAAATCCAACACTCTCAATGTTCTCTAAAAAGCAAGCAATGCTTAAAAAAAAACAATGGGGGTAAAAAATCGAAACAGCAGGCAACTAGTATCAGAAAACACCAAGAAACTCAGTGTTTCAATACTAGGTCAATTATTTCACTAGATTGCCATATTATAGTATATTTATACAAATATTAAAGCTTGACACAAGCAGCAGGCCTGGTAGGACAGTAGAAATGGTATAATAATAATTTATCATTTGGCATAAATTTGCATGATTACTATTTATCACCATGAATATCCTGATTTAATATATCCTTGATAAAATGTTATTGTTCAGTAAAGAACAATTTCTTGAACATGAAGACTATTCAAGTTATTACAGGAAAAAATCTCATTTTCATATTCTTTTAGAGCCATTCAATTCTGCTACAAAATATTGCCCTCATTGACTTGCTAGAGCATATAGGAAATATGCCATATTTACTTTACATATAACCAAAACTTGATGTACACTATGCTTGAAATTTTGGGTGAGGGGTACATATGATGAAATTTAAACTATTTCAAAATTAACCCTCCCTCTGTTTTAAAGTCTGAAGAAATGAATTTTAAGATTCTTCATTCAACAAGCTTTCATTAATTAACAGAAATTTTACAAAGCACCTGTTAAATGAAAAATATATTAGACACTAACAACTTGCTAAATTTCTCGATAAATATTTGAGGTTATTATAATTTGAGTTAGCGCTAAGGGGTGCTAGGTAGAGAAGATAAAAGTTTACTTCCCTGCTATTGGCTCAATAGCTGCTAGAATTATTAACTGGCAGAACATTAGTACCCACAGGATTTTGAGCCTACCACTTCACCCACTCCTATCAACAGACATCTAAGCAAAGTATATTAACAAGACATTTTAGGCAAGTCCTGTACAAGAGGATAAGAATATTCTGAGATTGTTAACTATATTATAAGATGACATTTAATAAAGTAATTAAATCCCTTACTCTTCCATGTTGGTTAGAACATTCCACACAGCTGACTTGGATGTTTCCATGCTTAGCACCAGGAATGATCTGCACACATTCAAAGTCACTTGCCAAAATAACAATATCACAGCCTGATCCATATGCCTAAAAAGAAAAGTTTTACAATATGTGAGATATGTAACTTTTGAATTATTACATAATAGTTTATCTTAGTTTGTTACCATTATTATGTATACTTTGACACTTTTACAAAAAGTTAGTATTAAAATATCAATTTCCAAGTAAGAATATTAAAAGTCACATAAAAAAAAATGGGGTAATGACACCCCATGCATTATCATTCAACAACTGCTACTAACAGAAAAAGCGTTCTTTCAATTCTTAAACGCTACATCCTCTGTCCTGCAGGTCATAAATCATTCTATTTAGAGTTTCTCTCCAAAGCTCATCTCAGTAAACCTTGAAGAATAAAACTTCCATCTGAAAATAATAAGGTACTAAAGGCTACAATTGTGTTCTGAGTGTTCAAACCAGGCTTGAGAAAGATCAAGATAGAAATCAGATTCATTTTCCAACACAATTCCACATGGCTAAAGGAGCTAGTTAAATAGACATGAACCCCTGAGACAGAATTACATGCACTAAGGCAAAGACTAAACTCAAACTCATTAACTGCCTAAGTGAATCCATAAGGCAGCCTGCCTTCCCTCTCCCCTCAACCTCACCATGCATGAGGGAGAGAGGAAACCAACCAAAAATGGTTTCATAAAAAAAGATTAAATAAAAAATAAACTGATTTATATAAAACGTTGGCAAATATACGGTCTGGCAAATATACGGTCTGGAAAATAAAATAAAATACAAAATTGAGTTCCTGGAAAATTCCCTTGTACGACATAACTATAATGAGTAAAACCACATATTCTTCCTATTGCCACACTTCTTGGTGCACGCTATTCCTGTTTTGCAACTTTGTGAATTTTATGATGACATAAGGGGGCAGAGGGCGGGGACATTTTTCTTTTTCTTCCAAACTCTCCTGATGATTAAATATTTAAAACAACCTAAGAACCTAATTCTTAAATGAAAAAAAACTATTAAAAGCAACATAAATGTAAAATTTATAAGATAGCATTTTTCTCACCGTTTCTATACCGCTAAGCAATATGGTCACGTCCTACAAAATACAGATATCCAATAGCCAGGGCTGACATGTCAAGACACCTAAGTCAGTAACCTATGCCCTGAAGATGTCCACATATGGCTGCTAATGAAAGAGGAAAATGAAGATAAAGGCCAGCTAGGAAGACAAAACACTACTTCTCCCAGTTACTAAAACCTCTGGTGTTGCCAAAATCCTGCTGTAACTACTATAAACCATTTCAATTCGTATATTTACAAATACCAAAAAGCTCGCCAAAAGAAAAACAAAGAATTTTAAGCAAAGGAAATATGGGAAAAAATCACTCAAAAGATAATAACCCTTTATACACTTATACACAAGGCAGATTTGCTATAGCATACATTCAAAGCTGAACTGAAAAGGAATACTGAGTATAGGCAAAAGAAATGTATCACCATGCTAATCTTTAAAATTACATTATTAAAATAACCTCACCCTTACCCCTAAACAACATTTTGCAATTTCCGAAGGACTTTATGGAATCATCTAAGCAAAGCTGCTTTATGGAAAGAGCACAGACTATCTAGTTTGGAATTATAGATGCAGGGTTTTCCATTATAGTTCTAACAAACTGTGTGATCTTAAGCAAGTTACTTAAGCTCTCTGAGCATATCCTTATGGTAAAATGGAAGAAATACTACTTATTAGAATAATTGTGAAAATTGAAATAGAAAATCTATTTGCATAGTGCTTAGCAAGAATCATTCATTTAAGAAACAAACCAGTGCACAATATCCCAAGCCTGGGCTAGAGATTGGAAATACAAAGCCACAAAATGGGGTCCCAGTGAGTCTAATGGGGAGATGACCAAGTACCAATCACAACTAAATAACAAAACTGCCATTACAGAGATATCCACAAAATCCTAGCAGAAGACAGATGGTTCCCAATAAATGTTATATTACCCCCCCCCTTTAATCTTTGCAAAGAACCTAAAAGGCAGATATGATCATTATCACTGTATAAAAATTCAAGTTCATTAATTTGCCCAGTATTACAGTTAGTAAGTGGAAGATGTTAACAGTCAGGTTCTTACAATTCTTACATTCCTTCTCCTGACATTACGTGTCAAATGAAATAAAATATTCCAAATAATTACTAGTATACTTGCTTCTCTAAAGATGAGCCAACCCTAGCAACTGCTACTATAGACAGATAGGCTCTTACTGCTGTTATTAAAAAGAATGTTTACTCTTCCCTAAATATTCATAATTGCCAGATTGTTTCCAGAAGATGTGTACCATACTCCTTACTTGTAGAGAATCTTGCATTTTTCTGACCTTACAATAGTTCTCAAATCTGGCTGCCATGAAAGTCACTTAGGGAACCTGTTAAACATACAGACTGCTTAATACCACCCCAAACTTACTAAATCATAATCTTCATAGATAAAAGAATTTGGCAAATATCTATAAAAATTTAAATACAATATACCCTTTGATCAAATAAGTCTCTATTGTACTCGATAAGTGTACTTAAAAAATTTGCCAAAATTTATACAGAACAGTGGTCACTACCTCATTATTTATAGCAGCAAAAACTGAAAATAATCATACTACCCATCAGTAGGGGAGTGGTTATATAAATTACTGACAATCCGTATAATGGAATACAAAGCAGCTACTAAAAGTTTAGAGACCAATGGTCTAAAATGGTCTCAAATCCCTTAACAAACTAGTAATTACCATCATAATTGAATAATTATGTCTGGGAATAGTTTCCTATGGAACCACACCAGGGCGATGCCTGCCATTTTATATAATACCCATTGCCACAGCTAGAACAAAACCCCCTAAACTACTATACACTAAGAACTTGCAAAAGTACAGAGGAAGAATATTAGTATTCTTTACCTTCCTCTAGAGTCTAAGGCACAAATAACCCGAGTGTAGAAGAATAGAGGCTTTATCATCAGTCAGTACGTAATCATATGCATTCTGTAACTGAAGGCTCACAAGACTTTAATGATTAATGTTATTGTGAATAATGATTAAGTGTAACCAAACAGATATGACATACTTATTGTCCTCTCTAACTTCAGTTTTACATATAATGGCCTTGACTATATTACTCTCAGAAGAGCAAACAACACTCATATCCCACACTGTTCTAATTTATCATATTTCCTTTAAGTTTTAGATAAATTAAAATATAAAGAAAAGAAATAAGAAAATTTTAAATCTTACAGAAACATAACCTTTCCTATGAGAATAAAGAGTATACAAAGAGTAAAGAAACATGACCCTTTCCTTTGAGAATAAAGAGTACAAAGAGATTAATTACATTGGCATTTTCTAAGGAGTAGTTGGATGCTTTAACATCTTGGTTGTTACAGGGTCAAAGTTTGTGATCATTGACAACTGTTGACAGATGTGTCTAAATTTAAAAGAAAAAGAAAAGCACTGATGAATCAAGAGCTATTGAGCATGCTGAGACGTTTGTCCACGTTAACAAAGTGTGTAGCCTTACCAAGAATACTATACCAAGAGTTTTACTGTTAAACTTCCACCTCTACCCAAGAGTTCTAATTTATGTAAATATGTTCATTCACTCTTCTACGTAAGAGGGCATGTGTTATTAAGAGTTAGAAAAATAATTTCTAGAAACAGGTATTTACTGAAAGCCTACTGGGCAACAAGTAGTGTACCATGCACTCTAAATTCCTAGTCTTTCCTTCAAGTCTGCAATAATCTTAGTAGTTATTAATCCCACTATAAGGAAATAGCAGTTTGTATGATTTAATCAAAGTCATAAGATGAATACATGCTGGGATGCAAATTAAGGTCTCCTTACACTGTTTTATAGCCTCTTAAACAATGACCAACTTCTATTGTTTTGTTTTCTATTGCTCAAATTTTTATTGGTTAAATACATAAATTCTTTACTTCTGCTGTGATCTTTGCTCTATAAACAAACAAAAAGCTGAAGAGAAGACAGGGTTAACTGGTTGATGGTTACTTGGTTGTACCAAGTCATCAAAAAACTCTTACAAGGCCAATTGTGACCTACGAAAAACCTTATAACCAAGAAAACATAGCACAGATTAACAAAAATTTCCCCAAACATCCTTTCCCTCTCTTCATTTCAGTCACCTGATTATAATTCTGTTTATCATGCTCTTAGAATTAAAAATTAACTTCTAAAATGGACAAATAGTTTCCCTATAGAATAGGTCCCTTATGAAGCTAGAATTTTCATATATCACTTATCCATTAAGGCCATCTACAAGATACATAAATCGTTTCAAATGTTTAATGTTAATGTTTTTAGTAACAAGATTTTCTTTTTTATAGAGAAAATAACATGTAATAAATTTTTAAAAACAGAAAACTTAAGTCACCTTCCTGGCTTGACCACCTGTCCCATTCCCAAAGAGCGGTCATGTAATTGTTTCTTTTGAACCCTTTCTGAAATGTTTAATGTATACAGAAGTATATCTACATATTTTTTTTAAATAAAGGGATTATGCTATACACAATTTTGCAATTTTTTTCCACTTAATTAAAAACATATCTTAAAAACATTCCATATCAAAGAAGGAATTACCTCATTCTTCTTAATTGTTGCATAGTATTCCATTTTCTGGTTTTGCCATAATTAATTTAGGTTGTTTCCAGTCTTTCACTACTGCAAAAAAGCTTTACTAAACACCTCTGAATAAAATATTATTATGCATACATGTGCCAAGTATACCCAAAAGATAAATTCTAAGACATAATTTGCTAGGTGACTAAAATTGAGTAACAATTGCAAACTGGCCTCGAAAAAGATCATATCCCTCAAGGGTGTAAAAGTACCTGTTTCTCTACTTATTTACTAACCCGTGTCATTATCAAATGTTTTGTTTCCAATCTAACAAAATCTGACAGTTCCCCAGTGTTTTAATTTGTATTTTTTTCTCATTTTAAAATTTATTTTATTATTAGTTTCAAGGGGTGAAGGGTTAAAGAAGTACAAATTAGTAGTTAATTTGTATGTTTATTAGGAGAAATGTTCAGCAACTTTTCATATATTTATCGGTCATTTATATTTATTTCTCTGTCAACTGACTATTCAAGTTATTAGTCCATTTTTTAACTGGGTCTTTTGTCTTATAAAAACTCTTTATAGAACTCACCCTTTGTCGTATATAGCTAATAAGCTGTCTTTCTGTAAGTTTCTACATCAAAATTCAAAACCTTACCATTATCAACTACTGTTACCACCACCACCTCCGAAAATAAATAAGCTTCCTATCATTCACATGTTAAGTCTGCACTACGGTTAGAAAAGGGAGAGGGTCCTATTGAATAAGAAGCTCTGCTCTCCACATGACTAAGAACACACTTTACTGATATGATTCAATCATTTTAATAGCCTAAAGTCCTTTCAAGAATGCTGAATGAGTGCTCACTTTGGCAGCATATATACTTAAATTGGAATGATACAGAGAAGATGGCTCTGAGCAAGGATTAAAAAAGGAAGAAGAAAAAGAATGCTGAACCAACAAAGTAAATATATGAGAAACTAAATAGTATGAAAGAAGCTTAGAGCAAAAAAAAATAACCTAAGTCAACAGGTGGAGCAATACTGGAAATAATCTAATAAGAACTACTTATGTGGTAACCAAGGGTACTGTTCCTTTTACAAACAACCCACATCAGAAAATGAAAAGGTAACAGACTCCTTATAAGTAGCACTAGAAAAAAGCAAAGCTGCGAGTGGCATGCTAAGTGAAACAGTAAGACAAAACTTACTGACATGTAAAAAAAATCTATGGCTAGAGACAACAGAAGAAAATTTAAGAAATATTACAAGTGTTCATCATTAAGTAGTAAAAGACAAAATGATTTTTGATTTAATTTCTTCCTAACAACCCCAAAGGAACAACTGATCTGAAAAAACTGCAGAACTTTCTTTAAAATTAAAACTTTAAATTTAAAAAAAGAGCTATTTTAAGCATTAGTCAAAGACTAATAATTATAACAATTTACTAACAAGATGGAGCTTTAACAAACTTCTAAATACTAAAATAAAAAGAAACACAGACACCTGCAGTCCAAACTAAGCCTATTACTATACCCCTGAACAAAACATGTTTTGTTTTTAATTTACTGATGCTAGTAACATCTGAAAAGAAAATGAGACCTTGAAAAGAGAAATATGCATTAATTAATTTGCTCAATTTAACCATCACGAAACCAGTTCTATCTCCAACTGGCCTGCATTCTCATTAAAAGGTAGGTCTCAAAGTAGAAACCAAAAATCAACTCTTATAAATAACCATTTTATGTCATGCTAGGAGTAAACCATTCAAAGTATTATTGAAACTCTCCAATGGAAATCATAGTAATACTGGTAAAAATAAGCCCCATAGACTGGCTAGCATAAAAATCTAGAGTATAAAAACCTAGAGTCACCTTTCAGCCTATAATTTGTTCTAGAAAGCTTAGAGTATGTAACAATTTGCCTCAGAATAATTAAGTTAAAATGTTACTTTTTAAAATGGCTAAAGAAATTGAGTAACATTTTTTCAACATTAAATTATTAGAAACAGAATAAGTGACCCAACATTTTGTTTCTTAGTTCATTCTTAATACATATTACATTTGAAAGAATTTTAAAGTTAATAGTATATTATGTAATATGTAGCAATATTAACATATAATGTTTATGAAAATTTCCAATTATTTTGTAACTACTGGACATTTCCAGAAAATCACTTAAATGCTGATATTTTGAGGGAGATGGTCCTGATAGTGTTCAAAAATGTTTCCTATAGAATATAAACTATTAAATTGTAATTAAACTTCCAATACCTTCAATGATGAAAAGAGTACATTCCTGAGAATCTAGAGGTGCTAACATTGACTATAACTATAGGCAAAACATAATCTCTCAACAGATGTTTCCTTCATCGATCCAATAAAAGGTTGTCACTAGATCACTTTTGAGATCCCTTTCAACTTTTAAGCTGTAATTCTGTTAAGTATACATAAATTTGTTTCAAAAAGTTTTGATAAAAAGATTAAATAATCTAATGCTTTACAAAGAGCCCAGCTAAGCATTTTTTATCTTGTGACTCTTTAGCCCTTACAGCTGACAGTAGGTGAGGATGCTCCAAAGTAACGACCAGTGGCAAATAGCTGAAAAAGATGTGCTATGCCAATCAAAGTCCACTCTGGGGAATTTAAACCAAAAGAATCAGAGTTAGCAGAAAGAGCTGGGATGAAAAGTCATACATATTCAGGGATAAGGCAGCCATTAAGAACCATATAAAATATGAAACTGAAATCACCAGTGAGAAGTAAATAGTCAGATATCCAAAAACAAGAAGAACCCATGAGAAACAAGTATATAAAATCCCTAAGAAAATGCCATCTTGATTCTACCGGCTTTTTTTTTTTAAACGCCTACAGCACCTGGTATTCATAGGTGGTCTCCCATCCAAGTACTAACCCCTATCGGCTTTTTAGTTCCAGTCACTCTGAAGTCCAACTACCCTTCCTTGATGGTTCATCGTGTATCCTGAATAAACCTTATTTTTAATTTCAGTTAATCTATTCCTTGCCCTAACTCAAATCAAAGCTGATAGAAAGACTGGAGATATTCACGGCAGAGCTTCAAAGAAAAATTCAGAATTGGCTATGATATTAAAGTAGGGATGTCAGGATGGAAAGCGAGCAAAAGAGGTTGTATAAAAGAGATAGTTACTAAAGCAATCATCTGTGATCCTTGGGACCCAGAATACCTACCTTGAGAGAGTAAATCTGGAGCACTGGATAGCCAAATGTACTTTTTTCAGCCTTAAATAAAGAATAGTAAAAAGCAAAGAGCAAGAATATGGTATGCCTGTTACTCATACACTACTGAGTATAAAACCACATGGCTTTTCTGTAAAACAATTTGGTAGTATGAATTAAGAGATTATAAAGAGGTTTAAGAACTCTGATTCATTAAGTCTATTTCTAGGACTCTATCCTAAGAAAACATTCACACATTCAAACAAACTTTACAACTAGTACTAAAATGTTTATTGCAGCATTATTTTAAGTAATAAAAAAGGGAACCACCTAAACATCCCATCCTAGGAAAATTATGCTTTATCGTTTCAAATGTATTGTCCATCTTACAGGAAAAAAATGCCCCACCTATATTCCTTCTAAAAGGGCGGCGTTGGCAGACCATATGACCAACATCCACTACAGATAACTGACTGGTAATAGATTAGGAAAAAACATTTAGAATGCTGCAGAAAAAGATAAAAATGAAATACAGAAAGTATCAGACATAGAAATAAAGTGAGACAGTCTTCTATGTGTTTAATATACAGTCATGCACGGCTTAAGGACAGGGATACATTCTGAGAAATGTATCATTAGATGGTTTCGGCATTATGCAAACAACATAGAGTGCACTCACACAAACCTAGATGGTACAGCCTACTACATACACACCTAAGCTATATGGTATAGCCTATTGCTCCTACACTACAAGCCTGTATAAAACTCTAGATTAATTCAAGCACAAGAGAAAATGATGCAATCAAGAGACACAGTAAACACAAGATGAGGTTGCTGCTAGAGTAAGACATACTATTTACAGTAAACATTTTTTTTAGAAGTAGAAAGAGTACATTTTAAAATAACAATAAATATTAAATACACAAACTAGTCACAGTTATTAGCAAGTATTATATACTGTACATAATTGTATGTGCTATACTTTTATACAATTGGCAGCACAGGTTTGTTTGCATCAGCATCAGCACAAACACATGTTACACTATAAAGTTAGGACGGCTACAACACTAACAACAGGAATTTTTCAGATCCATTATAATCTATAAGGCCACCTGTATAGATGCAGTCCATCGATGACCAAAATGTCATTATGTAGTGCATGAATGTATTAGTCTCGTGAGGTCAATGGGACAGAGGCAATATTTAAAGCGATATTAGCTGAAAATTTCCAATTTGAATACATTAATTCACAGATTAAAAGATCTCAAAAGTCCAAAATAGGACTGAAAATAGAATATGCATACCTAGACACAAGATAGTAAACCTCCAAAAAGCAAAGAAAAAAGTCTTAAAAGCAGTTAGAGAAAAATACAACTTTAAAGAAGCAATAGGCTAGGAGCTGACTGCTCAACAGAATCAGTGGAGGCCAGAAAACAAGGACTGAAGTATTATCAAGATGCTGAAAAGAAAATACTACCACCCTCGACCTAATGAAAATGGTTTTCAAGAATAAAAAAAAAAAGACATTTTCAGACAAACAAAAGATGACATCACAACACCAACAAAACCACACCAAAGAAAATGCTAAAAGTTCTCCAGGAAGAAAAAAAATGATCACAAATGGAATGTGAAAGATGTAGGAGTAAATGAAGAGTAAAGTGAATATTTAGGTAAATCTAAGCACGCACTGACTATGTAAAATAATAATAATGTCTTACAGGACTTATAAATACAAACAGACATTGCGGAAGGACAGATTATAAGCAGCAACAGGGCAAACACCAATGCAAAGGGTTCTTGTATTGTCTAGAAAAAACAGAACATAAATCCTCATCAGACTTTGGTTAAGTCACATGGTAACTTAAGAATGCATGCTATAAATTCTAGGGTAGAAACAGAGCTTTAGGACTACTAGAGGGAAAAAACTGAAATGAAAAAGAATATTTATGTCAAAAGATGCAAAGGAGAAAAAATGGAGCAAAGAACATAGGGCACAAATAGGAAGATAGTAGATTTAAACACAAACATGATGATAATTAACATTAAATGTTAGTGACTTAAAAGTTCTAGTTAACACAAAAACTGCCAGGTTAGATTTAAAAAATTGCACTATGGGATACTTAAGAGACAAAGATCTGAAACATAATTATATAGAGAAGTTGACAGTAAAAGGGTGGAAAAAGATGAACTTCAAAAATGCTAATAAAAAAAGCTGACAGCTACATTAATATCAGGTAAGGAAGACTATAGAAAGCATTACAAGAGATTAAAAAAAAAAAAGAATTACTTCACAATGATAAACAGGTCAAATCACCAGGAAGATCCAATCATTTTAAATTTGTAAACACAAATAATTAAAGCAAAAATCTATAAGATAGGTGTAAATTCATACTCAGTATTTTAAGTAGCAATAAACATGCCTCGGATAAACTTCATTGGCTACGATACTGCCACTGCACAAAGCTTATATTCAATATTTTAACACATCTCTCAGTAAGAGAATAAATAAGCAGACAGAAAAGCAGTAAAGTTTTAGAAGATTTAAACATGATTAACAAACGACCTAAAGGACATTTGTAGAATACTGTATGGAACAATTGCAGAGCACACACTTTCTTTAATTACACATGAAACACATAAAAATTGATCAACTAAAATCTCAACAACCTTAAAAGGACTGAAAGTATATGTTGGATGTTGCTTGGATACAATACAGCTTTACTAAAATTTCATAAGCAGATTTTAAATAGAAATGTCCCATATATTTGGAAATTTAAAAACATACTTCTAAATTATGAGTTAGTGATTTAAAAAATAGCTTTGTGGTATGCAGATATGTAGTGGGTCCTAAGAATATAAAACTTACATTCATAAAAGCATATACAGAAAGAAAGACTAGAATGAGCTAAGCATTTAAGTCAACAAGTTAGGGGGAGTGCAAAATTGATCCAAATAATATAGAAAGGAAAAAATAAATTAAGAATAAGAGTTAATGAAATAGAAAATAAACATATTAGAGAACTAGTAAAGTTAGAAGTAGGTTATCTTAAAACATTAATAAAGTGAATAAACCACCACTGAAGAAATAAGGCACAAATAACAAACAGTCGTAAGGAGAAAAGCAACACACAAATGCTGCAGACCTTAAAAAAGATAAGAGGTTGCTGTGAACAACTTTAGATTAATAAATTCAAAAATCTACACAAAAGAATAAATTCTTAGAAAAATAACGACCAAAAGTCATTAAAGGAAAAAGTACAGATAAACAAATCTCTTCCCTGAGTGAGATTCTCAAATCAATAATTTAAGCCTCTCCCAGTATGCCAGTATGCTGACAGCAGTCTCATATATATTGTTTACCCCACCTCTTAACTGTATCATTTTCTCTTGTGCTTGATTTAATCTCCTGTTATTTTATACAGTAACGTACTGTAGAGATCTGTAGGGCAATAGGCTATGCCATGTAGCCTAGGTGTGTAGTAGGCTATATCACCTAGGTTTAGGTAAGTGCGCTCTATGCTCACATAATGACAAAAATTACAAATGACACTTTTCCCAGAATGTGTCCTTGTCATTAAGCACCACATGACTATATTTTAACAGGATCATTCTGGCTACTATGTTGAGAATAAACTGAAGGAGGATAAGACTACAGGCAGACAAGGCAAGGAAACCTGTAAAGAGCCTATTGCCATAATCCCGGAATGACACGATGGTGTTTTGGACCAAGGTGACAGCAGTACAGATGATAAGAACTGGTCAGGTTCTGGATGTATTTTGAAGGTATGGCCAAAAGAATCTGCCAATACTAGATACGGGGTATAAATAAAAATGAAAGATTCCAAGGAAACTGAAAAAAAAAAAGGAGTAGCCATTTACTGATTTAGGAAAGGCTGGAGGAGGAAAATGTTATGAGGATAGGACTCTGAGGCAGTTAGCTATTAGATACTCAAGAGAGAGATGTCAAACAAACAGCTGGATATAGAAATCTGGAATCGGGCTGAGAAGGAGCAGTTAAGGGAAGTAGAGGAAAATTAGGAGAGCTACATGAAAAAATATTTCAATAAAGAAGAAAAAGCAATTTTACAGGAGAGAAAAGGAGAAACCAATAGAGCCATGACCTTGAGTAGATAAGAGGGGGTGGGAACTAGGGTATTAATCAGAATTTCTCACACCTTCAACAGTATTTACATTTGGGACCTAATAATTCCTCACGTGGGGGTCCTGTGCACTGCAGGACATTTACCTGGATCTCTAGCCTCTCCCCACTAGATGCCATTCCTCCCTGCTAACCCAATCACAATAAAAAATGTCTTTAGACATTGCCAAATGTCCCCTAGTGGTTTAAAAGCACTGGTATAAATGGAAAAACTGCCCTTGCTGGGAACACGATTCATCCACATGAAAAGAAAGATGGAAGATGATATGAGTAGAGTACATAAAAACCTGAATACCTCCTAATTAGATCCTCCTAAGTACAGACACAGTCAAGACCAGACAACATGTGAGGAAGCTGCTGGCATATCACAAAACCAAAGTCATTACTCCTAAGAAAATGTTGGCATTCTGCCATATAAACTAACGATATCTTTGAACTGAATCTAAGCCAAAACTTTCATGTGTTGTTGTTGTTTTTTTTTTTTCCCATTCATCTATGGCTCTTTGCATAATGCCCATGTGGTCTCAGGTTTCCAGGGTTTCTCCTAAAATCACAGCATGAAAATATCATGACTTAGTATGAATTAAATTGAATGTTATTATTCCTGAGAGAGCTCAATTTTTAGAGGAAGTGGCCTGAAAGGAACGTTTCTCCAGTGACAATATAAAAGAATATTACTTATGGCTTTCAAATCATCCCATCAATTATCATATAGTACAGTGTTTAAAGGAATCCTGGCCTATTTATTGGCCCCTTTATACCTACTAACTTCTCTAACAGAGGGATAACAAGATAACCATCATATTTTTTAGGTATGTACGAAGAGGGCAGGAGAGAGGGTTAAAGGGGCCCTCAGAAATCATAAAATGAGGAAGTTTGAGAATAAAAAGGGTACACAATTGATTTCAAAGATACACATCAAGTCCCAGGGTTATATAAGCTATCTCTAAGAGGAAGAAAATACAATCATACCACCTGTGTAAGTTGCACCTGCTTCCTCAATAATAGGTCCTATCCTGTTACAGCATGAATTAGGGTTCCAGAGCAAAAATATAGTGCAAAGGATTCTATAAACTCAAAAAGACTGAAAACTCAAAAGCTTCTATTAAAATATTTGGCTTCCAAACTTATTTTTAAACATAACACACGAGCTAGAAAAGCCGTACTAAATCTGAATTACAGATACTCTTTATTATTATCCCCTTTTAAATACTGCTTTGTTTTCTATCATAGAAGAAAATTAAATTGGTCAGGAATGACTTGTTTTTCCACTGTGCCACTGTGGTTGTAACCCAACATCCTGTGCTCTTTTCAATGATTAAATATTGAGACTCCGATTTGTTCTAAAAATTTCCCAAGATCTATTAAGACATTGATTATAATTTATAAAGTCATCTTTCAAATATTCATAATCCTAAAATCAGAAAGTAAAGGAATAAATATATTTAGGGGGCAGAGAACCTGAACACCATTACACTAGTCCCCTCTCCCAGTCCATACTGCATGTGACAGTCCAAGCAAACTACCAGCCACCAGATGCAGAGGATACAATCATAAACAAGAGCCTTCTGGACTGTGAGCTCAAAGATCCACTATTTCATAAATGCTCTGTATGGCTTATTCCCTAAGCCAGAAAGGTGAGGCTCCCTGACTGTAAAGTATGACCAACTAGTGGAAGGGAAATAATAATCCAGACCTATAACTTCACCACAAGTACTTTATGTTACTGGTCTATTTTCTCTTTTGTCTCTTGGAAATCTAAAGAAGCCAATACAATGCTCATGTGAGGTCTGAATACTTAAACAGAACCTAACTTAAGAATCTCAATTTACAAATGAAAAACCTAAGAGTTTAAGTGATCTAGCCAAGGTCATATAAGTAGTTGGTCTCTGAACTCCCTTTTCTGGGGCGGCATTATTTGGGACTATACCAGAGTCTCTGAGTAACTTACTACTAGGAATCTTTTCACTATAACTAGGAATGTGAATTAACAATCTACACAAGGACATAAGAAATAACTTCTATAACCTCATATACACCTATACAGGTTGACACCAACACAAACCAAAAAACTCTGAAAGATATCAATTTAAAAAAAAAAAAAACAAGCTATTCTCCAAAGCACAATCTCTCTTAGAAAATAAGTCCATACTAAATCCTTGACTTCTGTCTTCCCCTTTACTCTCAGGCACAGGCTGTCAATAGGTGTATGGGTTGTTACATCTATTGATAACCAGCCAGTAAAGAAGCATTTTTCTATGAACTCTCCAATTCCCCTGGCCAAAAGTAATCTATTATTCCTCCTGAATTCCCACCGGAATTTCAGTGCCTCACAATACCACACAGCTGGCCTGCTATGGTTAAGGAAATGCCTTAACTCTCCTAGAAGATTACTAAGTTCCTACATTTATTTAATAAATTCCCTGAAATCATGACCATGTTTTTTTTTTTGTTCCTTTTTTTTTAAACCTCCAGAGCCTGGCATACCTATGTGTTCAACAAACACCTGCTAAATGTATAAACAGGCTGATCATTTTCAAAGTTTGGTGTTACCATAACTCTAGGACTGGAATGTTATTATACTATGGTAGAATTAAAATAGATCTAAATGCCAGGAAAAGTTCACATAGCATTATCTTCTAACTTTTAAATTATTTTTTTTTCATTTATTACTAGCCTGGTGACTTTAAGAAAAAAACAAAACCAACAACAAAAGTCGAAAAATGTCAGAATACAGATATATTTTCCTTAAAGCTATGGGTAATGTTTGCAAATTATATTTTTCAACATTTTAAGAGTGTTTGCTATTTAATAAATAAGTCCTGTGTTTTCCTCAGGTTAGCATTGGCTTCGGACCACTGGCTAGCTGCAGGACAGTCTTTCCTTCTACACTGGCCATGTCTAAGCTTCCCATACACACACACCTTGCTCAGCTGCGGAAGAGCTCTGATAAGAAAGAAATATAAGGAGGAGGAAAAGATGGAGGAGGGGAAGGAAGGGAAAGAAGAAAAAAGAAAAATTGGAAAAAATTTAAAATAAAAAAGAAACATACTACAGAAAAATGCCCACCAGATGAGAAGTCACAAGACCTACTTTCGGTCCTGACTGGTCCCCCTTTGTAATCATCTGAACCAGAACTGAAGTTTTTCCATCTAATTGCTAAACAAATTAAACACCATGTTCTATGTAAAGAAAGGAGATTTTTCTTAAAAAAATTATTTTTAATATACTAATATAGACATTCAAATAATTGTTAGTTAATTCTGGAGTACTTGAAAACAGCTTATTCTCAATGTTTTTAAACCAAATCTGTTCTTCACAGAGTCCAAAAGGTCATTTCTAGTTCAAGGCAAAATTATAACTGGATCAGTGCATTCAAAACTAAGATATTAAAATGAGATAGTGTACAGTGTGGATTTATAATGCCAAAGGATTTATAATGTCACAGGCAGGCATCCCATATTAGGTAAATTTTCAGTCATATTTGGGAAATTAAATAGTAAAGATTCTCTTTGTTGCAATATAAAAATGTAGGCTAGAGTCAGAAGATTAGTATGTCCATAGTGGAAAGGCCAAAGTGAGAACTATATATAATTAAATATAAAGTCAAAGATGACAGAAGAATATCTGACAAGTTTAAATTTCATAACAAAGCTATCAGGAACAACTACATATTCTTTGATCCAGAATGAAATAGTGAATAGTATTGGAAGAAAATGATCCCAGTAGCTCTGCAAAGGATGAAATGAAGTGATAAGATGAGTGTCAGGAAAATCAGCTTGGAAGCTGTCATATTAAACAATATAAATGTTTCTATAAGGTGATAACAACTAAGGACACGAAAAGGGGTAAATCTTATAAACAACATAGAGAGTCAGCTAGACATGATGAATTAGGGAGGTGGAAAAAGATATGAAAATGATTCCAAGGACCTGGTCATAGATGACCTATAGCATAACCACACCTAGGAAGCAATCACAGCTCATGCACTGGCTTTTCCAGACTGCATCTGAATGTTTAGTGCTATACACCAGCTCCAAAATGAGACACCGTTCCACTGTAGATGCAAACAGAAATCTACCACCACAATAGTGTGGAAATACCCCCAAACCCAAAGTTCCACATTTATTTCTTCATGGAGGAAGCCTGTTCTTCTAACCCTGAGGAACTTTTTCCCCATCTACACAACTGAGGGAAAGGGAAATTTTTCTCTTTATACCTCAAATATTCTCTATACAAATCTTTTAGGTCATATGTACACAAAACACAGATGACACCATTGATAAAGTGTAACAACACAAGGGTTCATTTTTAAAGGGTTCATTCTAAATTGGAACAAAGCCAAATTAATTACATTTAAAAATTAAAATGACCAAAAGGCAATCTTATAATAGTTATTTTTAATGTATCACACTGACAGACAAATTCTGTTCCAGAATGCATTGCTACATGATTCTGCAGTTTTGCTGGAGCTTTTCTTATTTCTGCAGCTTTAAAAACATGTTGTTGGATAGCAGGCATCAGATCAAAGTGATCCCCATGTCTAAAAAAGCATACCACTATGTGATTTCCAATTTTATCAAGCAGAATGATTATCAATACAACGTGTTTTTAATCAGTCTCATTCCCTAAAGTTCCTTCTAAGGAAGTCCATGTATAAATTTCACATGCGAAAAAAGGAACTCATGTTAATCCAAACGAGTCTATCTGCCGGTAAAAGCTCTAGGGTTTGAATTAGCTATACTAACAACATCCCATTCTCAAAAAGAACTGATCCATCCACGCTCATTGAGAAACATGTCTATTTCATCTAGATTTTAAAGAGGTTCTAGCACGTTATTGTTTACATACACTTTACTCAAACAAACAAGAAAAACACGATCATAAAATGTTCACATTGCTTTAGCTTAAAACAAACCAGCCTACCTCGCAAACGGATTAAAATATAACCTAGGAAGGCTACTAAACTGTGACCTCGTGATAAATAAGGGCCCTCCCAGACACTGTCACGTGAACCCTTCCATTCTAAATTGTTCAGGGGCAGAGAATGAATTTTTCTGTTTTCCTGTTGGAATTAAGATTCTGCATTTTTGTAGATAAAGAGGGTTGGGTCGGCTTTAAAGCCGCAGCAGGCTCCAGAGTCTCCTCGCTGCCCTAACACTGCAGGCAGAGGGAGCCAAGCGCAGCAGAATCGCCTCCACGCTCCGAGACAAGACCAAGTCACTTCGCCTCCACGCCAGGAGCAGGTGCGAAACGGACGCTCTGGGGTTTCAGCGGTTTGCAACCATTTTCCTTCACCGCAGACCCGGGGCCGCCCTAGGAGAGGAACCTTCTAGTCTAGTCACTCCTAGGGCCCGTTTGCTGAAGGTGGACAGTGAGGTGGATTCCTAAACCGTTCCCCTAACGGGTTATTTCCTACACCGCAAGACTCAAAGTCCCACGCCGCCGCCACCTCCAGCACCGCCGCCCCCCCCCCCCCATAACTGGGCTGCAGAGGGAGAGAGGGTGGGGCCCAACAACACCTCGCAGCCCCCGAGGGAGGCGTGGGCCCGAGACAAGGGATCTCGGGCCCCACCTCCGGACCCCGGTCTCTCCCCCTTGGGCTCCCGGACGCCGCTCACCGTAAAAGGGACATCTCCGACGCTGCCCACGGAGTAGCAGTTGTCTCCGGGATTGACCGCACCGGTGAGGACCTGATGCAGATGCATGTCCGGGACCCGGGCTGGCCAGGAGAATGCACGAGAGGCTCGATGAGCCTCGCGCCCGGCCCTCCTCCGGCCGCGAAAGCGCTTCCCCCTACGACTATCTCGGGACCCACCGCGCGGTGGCTCCGGCTTATCGCTTCTTCTCTCTTTTTCCTCCCCCCTTCCTCGTCCCTGCCATGCGAGCTCCTCAACCGCCGCCGCCGCCGCTGCCGCCCGGATCGCCGCTCGGCTGCGGAAATGCCCGGATGCTCCCACTGCCGGCAGCACCCGCGCACAAATGCGGGAGGAGGGCAAGGGTGCGTGCGAGGCGGGGGAGCGCCCGGGCGAACGCGCGAGCCAGGCGCGTGCAGGAAGGGACGCTCCGCCCGAGGGAGATGGGCGGTGCGCGCGCCCACCCGGCTGGGTGCGACGGCCGAGTGGGAGGGTAAACCCCTCCTCCCGCCGCTAAGCGGTTAGCTCAGTCCTTCTCCCTCGCCCCCATTTGCGCGTGCGCGCGCAGTGGTTTCCAGGGCAATTGCGCGCGTCGTGCGGGGACCCTTGGCCCTGGATTGCGCGCGCAGTCGTGCGGGAGTTCCCTCGGAGCCTCGGGACTGCGGCCGCTAGGGCAGGGGCGGGGCGGGGCGGGGCGGAGCGGGGCGTGGGTGGGACCAAGGCGGGGCGAAGGCTGCTCCCGGCCACGCAGCTGTCCACCTCCGGGGAAACGCCGCGGGTCTGTTTTGCTGAGTGTTTAATCCACTCACAAAAACACTGTGTAATAGTCAGTGCAGTTCACCTCAGGAGGACACCCGTCACCACCTCGGGAAATCTTAAGATTCCTTAAGGCTTTTTTAAAGTACAATACATATTTTATTTCACGTAAACAATAAAGGCATCTCGAAGCTGAAGAAGCCATACTCTCCTCACAGTAAATTATTTTTCTCACACCTTTTGTCACAGTTGTTCTAGACAGTGAAAGGGCCCCCTAGAGACGGGTGACTCCTCTCAACTTTTTCATGCGTGATGTCATGGATTCATAGAATTGCCTGATTTTTCCAGACTGCTAAACTTTGGTTGATACAGATCAATTGATTACAAATTTTTGAGCCTATACTGTGTATAAATCAATCAATGGAGCAAGGAAGTAGAAGGGATATCAAGGCACAACTATTTATAAAACCACTTAGAAAGCCAAGTGTTATAATTGAGACACAAAAGTCTATGCACTGCGAAAAAGGAAAAATACTTTGACTTAACGGGAGGGTAGTGTTACGGAGACGCTGGGTAGAATTTTGGCAGGCTGAGATGGACAAGAAACTGCTTTCAAATAGAGAAAACAACTTGAGCTAAGTATTAGAGATATAAAATGACAGGATGTGTAAGAGGAACAAAGATTAGATTGAGGTTTGAGGCAGACATATAGGATGGAGAAAGGAAATAATAGTTAAGGAGATAAAGGTATCCAAGAGGTAACTTGTGGCCTGCCTGAAGATGGAGAGTCTTGAATGCTCCACTAAGATACTTAGATTTCATTCAGCATGCAATGTATGTGTATTGTAGGAGGAGTTGGGGAGAGAGGTCCATCAAAGGTTTATACAATTAAAACTGCTTTAGGAAGATGACTTTGTGTCGTACTGTGAAGGATAGTTTAGGAGAGTGGTCTAGACTGGAAGCAAAGGCCTAGCAGAAGTTGGTAATGTGGTCAGTGGAAAAAAGAAGGAGGAGTCAAAAATAATCTCAATGATCTAGGGCATTGTCCTTCTCACTCAGTGACCTAACTTTCCCCCCCTTCCTCCCCCGTCATCCAGGCTAAAAATCACAGAGCCACTGTTGGCTCTTTTCTCTCTTTTGTGTCTATGTCTAAGGATCCCTTTTTGAAGTCCTTAATTCATGCCCCTCACCATCCCCACTGCCATTTACCTTTACTTCTGACCTCATAATTTCTCATTTATTTATTTTTATTTTTTATTATTAATTTAATTTTTTATGGTGACATTGGTTAATGAAATCCAGTAAGTTTCCATTTCTCATTTAATTACCATAATAGCCTCCTAACTAGTCTGACTGCCTTCCATCTCTTCCTCTCCAATCCATCCAGTACAGTGCAGCCAAAGAAACCTTGTAAAGGAAAAATTCCTCTGCTTGAAATCCCCACACCCTACAAGTTAAATTCTAAACTCCTTAGTTTGGCTGACAAACCTGTTCATTCTGGTTTCCACCTAATCTTGTCATCTCAAGCTATTCACTCACAGCCACTCTGCTCCAGCCCCACTGAGCTATTTGCTGGTTCCAGAGCATGCTGTGTTCTTTTATGCTTCCTTGTCTTGGTTTATGCTCTTTGCTCTGTCTGAAATGCCCTTCATCCCCTTCTTGACCTGACAAACCACTAGTTTAGAAGTCACCTATTCAGCAAGTGTTTCCTTGTCTACCCCCAAATATCTGAGAGTTCCTCCTCTTGAAACACACATATCACATAGCAATCTAAGTCTGTTTTATGTCTGTTTCTTCTATGAGGGTTTTAGATATTTCAAGTTGGGTTCGGTATCTTATTTTCCTGTTCCCTGAATCATAGTACTTTATTTGCTGTCATACAAGATTTGAATGTAAGAGCACCCAATTCTGCAAGAAAAAATTATGAGGTAAAAGTACATTTCATTATACTTGTATTTATTTGTATTTATGACAGTATTTAAATGATTTTAAGTGGTTTTGTCGAGAGAAGTATCACATGCTCAAGTTAATATAGTAACTATGTACAATATATTGGGTTCTAGGAAATCACAGGTTCTGTGTATTTAATTGTATACTACTAACCATGAATAAAGGTACCTTAGCCACATAGCTAAAAGAAATATATAGTGAAAATATAGCAGACAACAAAATATACACACAGACACGTGCACAAATGATGAGTAAATGAAGCCCCATGCTATGCATGAAGTGCCATGAAGGCAAATATAGGTACTAGTATCTTGGTACTAGCAGCTTAAAAGCAAGCTGTATCAAATAAATTTGAGAGAATTCCTCTGTATACAGCACATATCAGTAAAAAATAGTATAAAGCAAGCAATTAAATACAATAAACTTAAATGAATTTTTTTACAAGAAGTTATAATATGTGTAGACAAACATTTCAATGAAAACTGGAACAAAACATACAGCAAAATAATAAATTTAAAGAAATTTTAGTATCATGTTCATACTTAAATATTTTACTAAATATTAATACACATTGAATAATAAGAAAAAATGAATATGTGTTATAGAAACTAGTGTTTTCATGAATGGTAGCTACGTAACAAGAACTGAACACTATTTCTATTTGTCATAAAGATTTTACTCTTTACCCTCAAAACTTAAATATTTTCAAAGCTTGAAAACTTTTGCTACTATTAGATTCTAGATGAATCTCTTAATCTTCAACCTTCACTGCATTAAAAACTGAGTCAAAATCATCATTAAACAAGAAACTGTACTCATATTGTCAAGAGTATTAATTCCACATTATTTAAACCATTTTACAACTGGTAAGCCTTCTCCTTCTTTTGGTATCAACTCAAAAAACCAGAAGCCTGCATTCACCTGTTCCTCTTGTCCCTCATGAATCCTTTAAATGACTTCTTGATAGTGGCATCTCAAGGTTGCAAGGTTGATTAGTTAGTCTCCTGGAATTATAGGCAAGACTTTTGTTTTCTGATCTGATCAATCAAAACTCATTCCAGACTAATATGGCAAATTTTCTTAGAAGCCCACCCAACTAGGGTATCTGGACCACGTTTTAACTGGTCCATGATTTCATTTCTTCCGTGTTCGTCCAACTTTTTGTATGGACCTAAAAATAAAGTGAAGATTCTTTCTTCTGATCTGAAAATGGCTTTTTTTTTTTTATTAGAAAAAGTATCAGTTTTGTATCATTAACAAAACATCTTAATACAACTATGAGATATAATTTCTCATGTCTACAAAGGTTTAGTAGTAATACATGTTGTGCCTTTAGGGTTGGGTTTAATAGAACATTGCATGTCAGAGGAACTTAGTTTCCCAGTAGTAATCACATACCCATGGGTACTAGTTATCTGTTATTGTGTAACAAATTACCCCAAAACTTAGTGGCTAAAATCAACAGTAAACATTTACTATCTCACAGTTTTTGTGCATCAAAAATTTAATAGTAACTTAGCTGGGAGGCTTTAGTTCAGTGTCTCCCTTAAGATTGCAGTCAAAATGTTAACTAGATCCTAAATAGAAGAAATAGAAGATCACATATTGTGTGATTCCATTTAGATTAA
Organism: Rousettus aegyptiacus; assembly: GCF_014176215.1. NCBI lineage: Eukaryota > Metazoa > Chordata > Mammalia > Chiroptera > Pteropodidae > Rousettus > Rousettus aegyptiacus. The sequence goes on from NW_023416306.1 coordinate 122,497,953, forward strand.
TATTCCTAAATAGGCAAATCTATAGACACAGAAAATAGGTGAGTGTTTGTCTGGGGCTGGTGGTAAAATGGGAAGCAACTGCTAATGGGCATGAGGTTTCTTTGGCCACAATGGAGATATTCTAAAATTAGATTGTGGTCATGGCTGCCCAAATCTGTAAATTTACTAGAAATCAATAAATTGTACTTAGTGAATTTTATAGTAAATAAACTATAACCTCAATAAAGCTATCTAAAAAAAATGTCAGCCAAGGCTACAATCATCTGAAGGCTTGACTGAGACTAAAAGATCTGCTTCCAAGATGGCACACTCTCACGGCCGACAAGTTTATACTGATGGTTGGATGGAGGCCTCAGTTTCTCACTATATGGTCCTCTTTATAGTGCTGCGCGAGTATCCTCAAAACAGCTGTCTACCCTAAGAGTGAGTGATTCAAAAAAGAGACCAAAGTGGGAACTGCAATGTCTTTTATAATCCAGCCTCAGAAGTCACATACCGTTACTTCCATCATATTTTATTGAATACACAGGCCAGCCATGATTAAGTGTAGGAGAATATTTCTCAAGAGAGTGAATACCAGGAAATGAAAATTGTGAGGGGCCATCTTGGAGGCTGACTAGCATACCACAGAACTCAAGGATTTTAACTTCAAGTGTCAAGGGGCACTGTTTAGGTCATTCTTATTCTTACCTACAGAAGTAACTGGCATTTCTACTCATAAATCTATTGTACCATCATACTGATCTTTTATATATCTGTTGTTATCAGTTCTTTATCAGTATAATATATATTTTAAATATTGACTTTCCCAAGTGAATCCATTAGTTCATTTAAGGAGTTTAATACTCACGTTTTTAAATATTTCCTCTAGCTGTGGAGACCTTACAGTTTTCTCACAGATGCCTAACAACTTAAGCTCTTTTCTCAGTTTATAGCAGTGAAAGCCCTGACTCCCTGTTACCAGTTCATTTTGCAAAATCTATTACACTAAGCCTGAAACTGATGTAATAGCAACACCTTCATTGCTTTTGAGTTGTAAGCTGTAGTGTTAATAATGTATTTTAAGCTAAAATATCAACGAAATGACCTTATTTCATTTATGTATTGCTATATAACAAACCACTCTGAAAACTAGTGGCTTAAAATAGCAATGATTTATTTCTTATGCTCTGTGGATTGGGTGGGGAGTTCCTCTGCTGGTTTCACTTGGGCTCACTCATGCAGCTGCATTCATTTAGAAGGGTCACCTGGGGTAGAAGATCCAAGATGGCCTCATGGCTGCCACTTGATGTTAACTGTGCACTGTGGTTCCCCTGCCATGTGGCCTCCATATCTTAGATTGGCTTTCATAGCAGTGTCAGGCCCAGTCTTGAAGGTTACACATGGAGTCACTTCTACTACAATGCCTTGGTCAAAACAAGTCACAGGGTCAGAAAAGATTCAAGGCCTAGAGAAACAAATTCCATCCTTTGATGTGAGGAACAGAAAAGTCACCTTGCAAAGAAGTATAGGAGGAATTATAGCCATCTTTGCAAACAATCTTTATAACAGAACCAAACTCTGCCTCTGATCATCTCTATGACCTCGGATTTATTTTTGCTTTGTTTTAATTAAGAATACCATTTACAGGATGAAAAGTTAATATATTTTCTACGATGTCTTTCTCTGCTAGAGGCAATATCAAATTACTAATTTCTTGGTGACTACACCTCAGAATCTTAGATATTTAATTCACCCCTTAAGCCTCAGCCTTTTTGTCTCTAATATAGATGCATTGAACACAAGGCAAAACTTTTGTCAGGGGCAAGGATGAATCTTTATGAATCTTATAAGCAGATGAATAAAGTAAGTTTTGATCTCATTGGATTCTTGTTGCAGGCAAGGAAAGCAGCTACCAAAGTAACACCCTTGGACATGTCTGTATCTTTTCACAATGCTAGGTTTATTGAGTGGAACATTCTGAGATAATCTAATCAGGTATCCATGCAGGTTAACACACAACACAAAGGGAAGGGAAGTACAAAGTCTTATGGGTCAGAGCAAAGGGATGAAAGTCCTTAGCGTCTCCAAAGGCAGCAGATCGGTTTGTGTCCCAAGTCAGCTACATACAATAGACAGAAGGTCAGGGCTTCGGCTCTCAGTGTACCTATTCATGATACTCTCCACCAAGCTCGAGCATTGTCTGAGGTGTTCAGCTTGTTTGATCCTTATAAGGTGGAATCCTTTTGTTTATCAGCTCCTGCAGTCATGGTTTATGGACTGTAGTCTGGCTGACATTTCCGTGGTTTGGGGCAGTCCTGTCATACCCTAAGGGTGTTCTCATCATGTGAATTGGTTGTTTACTGGCTGACATTACTGTTATGACTCAAAATGAAATCTATTTTGTAAAGTCCAAAAAGTCCTCAATTCTTGATACTTTACACAATTCTTTTGCTGCTGGGATCTGAGAAGACTGATCATCTTAGAGGAAATAGTAGCAAATGGTTCATATCTTTGCCGATACTATTTACAATTGTGCTGTGAAAAGTAAGATGTTCTACAAATATAACTGATTTCCTTAAATACCAATGTTCAGTGGTTTCATAAACCCATTTAAGTGAGAGCTGAAATAGGAAGTAATTTTTAAAAATATTTCGTCATTTAAATAATTATTATGTAGTAGACCAGATACAAGATGAGCTGACACCTACTTACCTTTCCAACTTAATCTTTTGGTGTTTCTGACCTCTAAATATATGTTGTAACTACACTAAAGTGCTAGTAACTTCTTTGATCTTTCAAGCCTCTGGAAACTCACTACTTCTCCTATACAGAAACTCGTTGGCCACCATCACAGCACCACCACCACACCCTTTGCCTGAATAATTTCTACTCTTTTTTAAAAATTCAGTTCAGAAGACCCCATCTCTGGAGAGCTGCACCCAGTGTGAATCAGATCTCTTTATTGTGCGCTCCTACAATCATTCACTTCTCTTTTTCTCTCTAGAAAGCCAGGACTGGGTCTTGACAATTACCAATTGCCTTCTCTATTTGTTTTCTGCTCATTAGGATCTCTAGTTTTTAGCTGGTAAATAAATGCCTGAAATAAAGGATACATTTCCCAGCTTACCATGTTGCTATTTGGTCATTGACTAAGTTCTGACAAATCAGATGTTAACTGAAGATGATATATACAGCAGTTTCTGGAAGTTTTCCTCAAAAGATAACTGTCACACCCTTTATACTGTCAATGAAAAGAGACTGAATCTGAAATTTTTTGAAAGCAGTTTTTTGAGTCTTGCTGAGTACTATAGTCTGAGAGCAGAGCTTCAAAAAGCCTTAAATCGGTGCTTTAACTCTGGGAAAGTGAGGAGCACTTAAACAGGCAAGTAACAGAGGGAAACACTCAGCCTCTCTGATTCCGTCTTGTTCAAGCCTGCTGTGTCCCAAGGGACTTCAGGTTAAGACCTCCTGCTTTAGACATGGTAATCATTAGAGGAATTCTTCTTATGGACTTGAGGTTTTACAAAAACAGCCCCTCCCGTTTTTCTTTCCCTTGACATAAAAGAAGCCTGAACTCTGTACTTTCTTAAGATGAATTTGAGGCTTAGGGCTCCCATTTTCTCCATTGGCCCCTTCTTGATCGATAAACTTTTCCTTATTCCAAATTCTGACATTTTTTGTTTTGGCCTTTCTAAGAGTCCACTGGGCACACCAACTTTGGACCAGTAATAGGCAGAGGACTAAGCAAAGAAAAGTACATGTGATGCATCAAAAGTCTCAGTTAGGGTACATATATTTCAATGATTAAGTTTTACATCAAAAGAAAGAAACGTATAGGAAAGATAAAGTTGGGTCATTGTGCCCCCTGGCATCAAGGATTCTGGGGATAGGGTCTGGAAACAATTACACTACTTTGAAACTCCTTCAGGTGAATTTTTATCAGGATTAGAAAGAACAGGCACTGTTTTCTGTAATCATTGATCTTTAGTGTAGGCCATTTGTGCCTGTCGTTTTCTCTTTACCAGTTACCAAAGCTAAATACGGCCCCGCTAAGTAGTAAACACACCATTCTGTGCCTCTGGAGAAATAAATTAGTTTTGCTGGCATAGTGCATAAGAAAAAATTTTAAATTGGGAGTAATAAATTAATCTGGTCCTAGACTTAGAGAATATAATGAATTTACTATTGTTAAAGAGAAAAACCACAGGCCCAAATTGGTGTTGTTACCGTTTGGGGTCGGTTTGAATTCCTGCGTTGCCCCGCAGCATGGAGGGAGTAACAACGCAGAAGTGCACTTAGCATTTTTCCTTGGTTCTTCACCGCTGATGCAGCTAAGAATTACAGGTCAGTGAGGTTTAGAAAAAGATTTATTAAAGGTATATTTTAAAAGGACATGGGTCACGCTAAGGAAGGCTGTAGTCTTATGGATCAGGGAGGTGAAAAGATAAAAGAGTACACTCCAAGGTAGGAACAGGTTCTCAGAGAAGAGGGATGTAACAACCCAGAAGTGGGAAGGGACTATATTATATTAGGGCTGAGGTGGGTGGTTATGAAGGTGTTTGTAAGTGATTGACACGTGAGGTCATTTTGATTGACATTTGGCTGCTATATAACTCTGCCTAGTGTGCATGTACTTACCTAAAATTCAGTCTGTTATCATTAGCTTCATAAACTTCCAGGCATGTACATGGTATTATGATGATGGTATTATGAGGTTGAGGTTGTGGGCAGGTTAGGCTAGTACGTTCCGCGCAGGTGTCTGTGGCCAGATTAAATCAGCTATAGGTTTATGGCCCTCCAGTCCTCTGTCTCCCAGGACGCAGGAAGGATTCTTTAACTACCAATGGGGTGTTCTTTGTTCAGTCTCTGGTTGGGCTTCTATTCTTTTATTCTCCTGCTGCTCATGTCTGACTATCTAACAGTATCACTTGTGCTAAAAGCCCATGATACCAAACCTAGATTTAATATCTCATCTAATTGCAGTTTCAATCTCTCCCAGACACATAATCTTAGTCAACCAGTCTGGAATTTTCAGTTTAAACACCAGTAAGGTTATTTGTTACTTGGGCCCTGTCCATCCTTCTTCCCAAACCTGTAGAAAGAAGAGGCAATCTGCATAATCCTTTCTTTTGTTAATAGCTCCCTTGTCCCAACTTTTTTTCCTCTCTGCAAAACCTTTTATTTTGCAAAACCCCTTAGAGTACTTTTCTAATTGCTAGAGAAGATGTTGCCTGATTCATGAATCACTTAATAAAGCCAGTTAGGTCTCCAAATTTAATACGTTGAATTTTATTTTCTAATACTATGTTCTTCTGGTTGCAGAGAGAAAACTTAATTATGCAAATAACCAGGCCCTGTGGTATTGAGATTACCAAGTACTGTACAGTACTCTGGGCTAAGACTGTCAGAGCACTGGGCCCATAACACCACAACCCTAAAGAGAAATGAGAGGGGACAGGAATCAGTACTTGCTGATGGTGTCCCCTCCTGTGTGAAATAATTCATATCTGGGTACAAAAACAAGAAGGAAAGTTCAGGGCAGTTTGGCTCCAATGGTGATGGTAGTGATGGTATGTAGTTGCCTGTGTGTCAATTAGGTGTTAACAACAACAACAACAAAAAAACAAAAACAAAGTTCTTACTTTACTTTCTTTCTGATCTAGTTCTAAATGTTTCAAGCACATTTGTATGGGCATATTCCTGTGACCATGTATAAAGCAAGATTATAAAAACTGTTCATGGACAAATGTGCAAATTATATTAAGGTTTTGTTCTGTTTTTTTCAAGAGTAGATTATAAGAAGAAATAACTGTCCTCCAACAGATGAATGGATAAATAGATGATGGTATATACTGTTAAAAGAAAAAGAAAAAGAAAGGAAACAAATAGCCCAAAAGAGTTACTTGTTAAGCCATGTTACCAAACCTAAATTTAATAAATTGACCTAATTGTGGTTTCAGCTTTTCCCAGGAGTGGAATTTTAAACCAATCAATCTAGAATTTCCTGACCAACCCTAATGAAGTAATTTGCCTGACAGGACCCCCTGTCTTCCCCTAAGAGAAAGCATCCTTGCTTGAAATAATCCACTCTTTTAATTTCTTAGTCCCACCCTCTTTCTGCCTATAAAACTATACATTTTTTACAGCTCATCATAGCGCCCTTCTAGTTGCTAGATGGGATCCTACCGAATTATGAATTGCTTAATAAGCTAATTAGATCATCAAATTTACTCAGTAGAATTATGCTGTTTAACAATACATGGACTATATACAATGGAATATTATTCAGCCAGAATGAGAATGGAAGTACTGATACATGCTATAACATGAATAAATCTAAAAAAAAAAAAAAAAAAAGCATGTTCAGTGAAAGAAATCAGACATAAAAAGTTGCATATTGCCTGGTTCCATTTATATGAAATATCCAAAATAGGTAAATCCATAGACAGAAAAGAGATTGGTGGTTCCCAAGGGCTGGAGGGACTAGAGAATAGGGAGGGACTGGTTAATGGGTACTGGGTCTCCTTTTGTGGCAGTGATAATGTTTGGGACTGGGTGTACTTGCATTGGATAGGAGTACTTTAAAATAGCCAATTTTATATTATGAGAATTTCACCTCAATAAAAAAAAAACACACACATTTTTGTAAATTAAAAAAAACTGTGTGTGTATAAAGAAAAAGATCTGAAAGGTATATAAGAGTTATATGTCTAATAGATAGAATTATGAACAAGTTTAATTTTAATCTTTTTGCAGTTTCTAATTTTTCTACAATGACTATACATATATATACATTGCTTTTATATTGAGAAAACATAGTAATTTTAAATTTTTAAACAGAATGGCCTTTAAGTTTATGAAGAGGTTTAATGAAGAAACTAGGAAACCATGCTCATGATTAATGTCATTTATGTCAGTCTTCCTATTGCAAAATTAAATTTTAAGTGCAAATGGAATACATTTCACTATTTTTAAAATATAATAATTTTCACGCACTTATATATAAAATTTCAAATATGAATGCAAATATCCTGTCTAAATTTGTTTTTAAAAATAAGCATTTCAGTAGGTTCTGTATTCTGAATAAGTCTACATAGAGTATTTGTTGAGATCTGTAAGGTATCAGAGTTTCTACCAGCTCTTTGATCTTAGAGTTGATTATGACTTCAATAACATTGTCCTACAACAGTGTCAGGCAACCTAACTCTGAGATCTTACCACCTTTGACAAGTGGTTGATATGGAGCCAGTGGTAGTTTTAAGACTTATGCCTCTTAAGCAGTAGAGGCCAAAAATACAGACCCATCTCAATTCCAGTATCTTTTGCCTGTAGTTGTTCTTCTTTCCCTTTCATTTCTCCCCCCAACCTCAGCTGTACCTCAATTCAACTCTTTCTTCAAACCCCAGCTTTAAAAGTTACCGCCTAAGTGAAATCATCCTTCCCACATAATGTCAAATAAATTGATCTCACCTGTGCTCCCATAAATACTCATGCCTCCATTATAGAATTAATCACACTATTCCATTAAAGTATACTTTTTCAGAGTTAAAAGTACTACTCCCATGCAAATATAAAATGAAATCATGCCACAGATTTTATTCAACTCACTCATTAATGAGGAAACCTGTTAGATGTTAAAAGTAGTTTAAATGAGAATTTGACTTAGAGATTTGTATTTTCTACCTGACAAAGTTCGTTTGCATTGTTATGAACATAAACTATTAGTATTGCCATCGGTTTTCTAACATTCTACTCTCACAAGATTTTAAAATAGCCTAGACATCAATCAGATAGAATTAGATAATCCATAAATTTCCTAGCCAATGCCCAACGCTCTACTGAAAGGACATGCAATCATTTATTTTGCCCATTTCCAAGTCTTGGACTATATTTCAGGACATTTTATAGCTTTGATATCTGTCTACTACCCTGCTAGAATATGAGCTCAAAACTAGATCTTCAGATACTGGTTCAGTACTGAGTTGGTGCCTTTATGCCAGGCACCAAGTAAGACTCCAGGGATAAAGAAATGATACTATGGCAGAAAAATATCTTCTTTAACTTCAGGGACATATTAAAGCTATATAAACAAATAATTTACATACAACATAGAAGATCTGTGACTAAGATTAATCTGTGACATCCACAAATGGAACAATGAGAGAATTGAGAGGGTGAGGGCACAATTAGAATTGTTCTTAGCAGAGAAGTGATTCCACATATCTCCCTAAGGCAAAACCCACTCATGACTTACCTACTGAGAATTCAATTCAACCACAAACATGAAAAGTTTTTTGAGGACCACTTATATTGGCATGTGGAGAACAAGGAGACTAAAGAAGTTACAAAGAAGATGGGATAACAATATTGACAATTAATATTTGCTGAGCACATTATCTTTAAGGCTTGCAACTACCTAATAACCTAAATGCTTTTAAGAATTGCTTTCTATAGATGAGGAAACAGAGCACATTGAGGTTATACAATGCTCAATTTTACCCTCTAGGAGCTGAGAGTCTAATGAAGTAGGAAAAATATAAAAAGTCACATACACAATGATAATGGTATTAAGAACTACAGATTAATAATTAATTATGGCAAATATAATAGACATATTTTGGGTTGCCAATCCAAATCATGCCTCCTTCTTTGAAATTGCCTCCATCTACCTTTTATGTTAAAAGGAGGAAACTAACTGACCATGTTTGTTCCATCGACCTCCATTAAAGCTTGCAGCAACTGGTTGGATCAGGGATATACACTTATTCAAATGAGCACCAACAAATAGCCTGGCTGAACCAATCAGATTCTTCTCTGAACTTGGAATGTGAAATTGGGACACAGAAACTCTCAATTGAATTATGGTGGGTGGAGGATCGATTACAGGCTACCTTGTTTTATGTCACTTCACTTTATTGCACTTCACAGATATTGCATTTTTTTTTTTTTTTACAAATTGAAGGCAAGACCCTCCACCAGCAAAAACATTACAACTTGCTTTATAACAGTGGTCTGGAACCAAACCTACAATCACTCCAAGGAATGCCCGTGTTATTTTTACCTTTAACTTTCCCCTTCCCAGAGCCATCTCAACCATATTGAAATTATGTGAAAGAAAGGCATAGAGATGAAGGAATATTCTGGACTCTACTATCTAGTCCTCTGGGTTTACAACATTTCATTTTGTAATTCACCGTTCTGGTTTCTTTCCAAGTGAGAATCAAGTCTACTGAGAAGGAATTTAGATATCTTTCATTTATTAGGAACCAAAGGGTAATTCTAAAAGACTAGAGAAACTTCTTTGTATTTCATCTCATCTAAGATGCCACTGACTCTAAAACTACCATTATTTTATAGACCATAAAGAAAGAACAAAACCCACCAATTAAAGTATAATACATTGCTGTCTTATTACTAGGAATATTTAAATTTATTGAAAGATCTCTTGATTTTTATCTAATTTAGCTCTCTTGGGCATACATAAAAAAGCAGAAGGAGGAGGAGAATAAGGAAGAAGGAAGAAGAAGGAGGAGGAGGAGGAGGAGGAGGAGGAGAAGGAGGAGGAGGAGGAAGAGGAGGAGGAGGAGGTATAAGCAAAATTAGTTGGTGAAAATTTCCTAAAACTCACTCTTACTTAGACTTCAACCCTACCGAATCACACTTCAACTCAGAATTGTCATTGTTGGGTTTTCCCACACCATGTCATTCTCTACACCATCAAAAGCATTAGTGTTGTAGAATTTCTACAACAGTGTTTCTCTATTGTCTCTTGGATTTTATACAAGCTCTGACACCCATTCTAAAGAATCGATGCACATGCATAGGCAACGACAACTATGACATGATGGTTGCCTGAGCAACAGTGGCAATAGGAAGCAAGAGGAACTTAGAGCCCTGGTACCTTCATGTCAGTTAGTTGACTGATGCTGGGCTAATTGGAGAAGCATCACCTGGAAAGCCTGTTAAAATATAAGATCATGGGTTCTACTCCTAGAGATTCAGGCCGAGTAGGCCAACATAGGGTTCCCCTGGTGTTTCTAATGAACGAAATTCCAAGTGGGAGGCAATGTAGGACAAACACTAGTAAAACATGCTAGGTTCAAATCCTAGATTTACCTTTTGCTGATTACATGATCTTGAGCACATTACCATGCCACACCCTAGTTTACTAATCTATAAAATGGGGGTGATAACAGCACCTATCTCATGAATTGTTGTAAGAATTAAATAAATGAATGCATTTGAAACACCTGGGATACTGCCCAGCACAGAATAAGTGCTAAAGAAGTGTTTCAGGCCAAATTTAATAATAATAACAAAAATAGTAATTATTAAATTTCGCCTAACATATATCTGTGTTACTAAAGAGGCACTATAAAGCCTAGAGAGAGTACTGGTGAAAGTAATCAAAAGGCCATTCATTGAACATTTATTATGAACCCAGTGCTCAAAAAAATGGCATCTCCCTTTTGCCTCATGTGTTTGGAAAATTTAATAGAAATTTATAATAAAGCTATAATCTGGTTCCCGTCTTCTAATTATATCAGTAGCAGAAGTATCCATATCACTGCACCCTTTTAGGCAAACACTGTGTATCTGTTATAATGATAGAGCTTCACTTACTAAAGCATGTGATTGGAGTGCTTAATTTCAGTCTTCTTAAATGAGATCAGTCAGTCCCCACTACTGGATCCATGCTGCTAGAGGGCAGGGACTTTGTTGTTGGCTTTGAATTGGAATCGTTTTGTTTTTTGCACACTTCTAGGTTGTTTTATTTTCATTTTATCTTGTAGTCTTTCTTTTATTTCTCCTAAGTTTACCTCACAAATGTTAAGGAGCACCCCTTGATTTTCATTTGCCACGGTTGGGTAAATAAGCCTCTGTTCATTTTGTCTTTGTTGTGATTTTATAAGTCCTTTTTGTTTACTCATTATATTTTTACTGCTAAGCAATACTCTGATGTATGAATATAGTAGTTCACATATTCTGTTGATGAAACTATATTTTGTTGGAACAGACATCATTTTATTAATTTTCGGTGAGGAATGTAGCAGGCTGGTGGCCCAGACAGTGGAGTCAATCTGACCAGCCTATTCTCTCCCTGTGGATTTATTATATGGGCAGCTGAATCTTCAGGAAGTGTCTGTATGAGTCTGGAATCCAATAGAACAAAAGAGGTTTCTTAGATGATTCAAATAGCCAGCTCTCAACAGAGTTATTCTATCAGGAGGTTTGACATAGGGCCGGGTGAATAAGGTTGATATTTGCCTCAAGGATTTACCTTTGTTTCTCTACAGCTGATTCCGGACCGATATGATTGACACATTCTCTCTTTTGACACATTAATACTAACCTTAGGCATTTCTCTCTTTAAAACTAAGCTTGGACTATCTGAGCTGTTGCCATTAAGTTGAATTATCTGAAGTCCCCACTTCTTTCCACTTTCAGTTCTTGTGTGAAGGACTTCTCTGTTACCCTAACCTAAAGGATCATATGCAGGATGTACCCCGCAAGGGTGGGTCAGTGGTGCTCCAGCCATCTGGAGGAGTCATGTGGAGTCAGCCCCCTCAATGCTTTACTCTGAAAGAAAGACATTATAAAAGTTGTCAAATTTGTAAATGGCAAGGATAGCTGATGAGGGAGCTAACATAATCAAAATGCAAAAAATAAAATTTGAAAGATTTTTTGACATGAAAATTAATGTGCAACTCAAACTTCAGTGTCCAAAAATAAAGATTTATTGGAACACATCCACACTCATTCATTTATGTATTATCTATGGTTTCTTTGGCACTATCACAGTAGGGTCGAGTACTTGCCGTAGAGATGATATGGCCTGCAAAGTCTAAAATATTTACTGTCTGGCCCTTTATGGAAAATATTGACCCTGAAATAAGGCAGCAAGACCTACCAATATCTAAGGGGAAAATGTTCTGGCAAAGAGAATGGCAAGAGCAAAGACCAGGACAGTGGTTGGCTTGTGTTCAAAGAATTATGCAGAAGACGGTGTGGCTGAACAGCAGTGAACAAGAAGGGAAGTGGTAGGAAATGGTAGGAAATGAGATCAAGAAGGAAACGATGGCCAGGTCTTCTTGAAATAAGGATTTTTTAAGTGAGATAAGGAGACATTTAAGAGGTTTGAAAAGAGAATGACATAATCTGACAGCTGGCTGGATAATAGACTGAAGGACAGGAATTCTTAACCTATATCTTATGGAGAGCAAAAAAATATCTTTGTTGTCACTAAGTTTTAGCTGCAATGTAACATTTACTCCAATAATGAAGATAACCAATAAAACACAGTGACTTTGTCATCAACAGAAATCCAAATATTTTAATATCATATCACAGTAGTTGTAATTATATTGAAATATTTTAGTAATATCTCTACTTAGTGATTGTTACTACACCTTCTATTATATCTTATTTAATACACTAATATAGTATGTAGATATATATTACTCTATTATATATCAATATTATGTATCTATAATATACATATATTTACTATACACAAATTTATTTTTTAGGTATTTTAATAACTATATTTCAATGTAATTTTTCCTTAATGCAATGTATTTTATTTTCTGTATTTAAAAGCATCCTCCATATGCTTGACCAGCCTGCTAAAGAGGTCCAAGGCCCAAGAAAGGCTAGGAATGGAAGCAGAAGAAATCATTAGAAAAACTAAATTGGATAAGAGAGGGCTAGGTGTGTCCAAGATAACTATTTTAATATTCCTGGCACATAGTAAGCACTAAATATATGTAAATTATTATTGTTATTAACATTTTGATGTATATCTTTATGGTGTTTTAGCTGTACATTATATATGCTACTTCGTGATCTCCATTTTTCACTAAAAAAAAAAAAACACATTTTACCCTTGAATAACCTGGGTTTGAACTGCTCAGGTCTATTTATATGTAGATTTTTTTTTTCAATAAATATAGAGTCAGCCTACCGTGTTTCTGGGTTTCTCATCCACAAATTGAAACGGTATTCTCGATCCACAGTTGGGAATCCTTGAATGTAGAGGGCCCACTGTATGCATTGTTCTAGGCCTTTTTAAATAAAGGAGTTGAGCATCAGAAGGTTCAAGTATCACCAGAGGGTCCTGTAACCTATCGCCCTCGGATACCAAGGGATAACTACAGTTAAATCTTCAGGAAATCAAACGTTACCTGCAGATTTTCAACCACACAGGTCATCACTCCTAAATCCACGTCATTCAAAGGTCAACTGTATGTCGTAAACCTCATTCCTTATCACTACACAGGCTTAATACCACTTTAATGGTCAACGAATAGTTAATTGTAGAGATGTACCAATATCATTTAATCAATCCTCAATCATTGGACATTTATATTCTTGTTTTGATTGTTATAAAAAAAAACACATGATAAACAGCAGCATTAAAACTTAGAACATTTATGATTATTTCCTTAGGATGGATTCTAAAATTGGAATCATAATGTATTACTCAGTGTACAAGATACACAATTTAGTCTCTTGAAGATTTCCACTCCAGCTTCCTTCCTAGTTGGCATTTCACCTTTCCTCCTTGGCTCACATATACATGAGCAACTCTCTGAGTTAACCCTGCTGGTTCAAACCAAGCCCCAGGAGTTTCCCCAAATGTACACACATACTCTGTCTGGTCTATTCTATTCTGACTTTCTACATAGAATTAAATCAACAGGAACCAAAACTTAATTCTATTATCCACTGGGTGGCAGTATTTCCTAAATGTTGGTTAGAATATCTGAAAGGAAAGTACCTTCTGTTATTTCAAGAGTACTTTCCATGTAAACCCAATCCCATAAAGTGATGTCCAAGTATCACATGAACGAGAAGAGGTAGGATTGTTTGGGCAAATACCTACTAGGTCAGTACAGTTATATGGTAATTCTAGAAGTTTTCTTTGGGGGTTGCTTCAACAAAAAACTTACATTATTTTTTAAGAGCATATGTTAATTTTTCTCATTAAAAAATATCAGATTGCAGAAAATTTTTGAAATAGAGAAAAGAAGTCACATATATTCTTACTATCATAACCTGTTATTATTCTTTTCCTTTCTAGTCCTTTTTTTTCTCTGAGCACATTTTTATAGTTATAATCAAGCTATGCATAAAATTGACTTCTGCTTTCCTCCTAGCATTAATCACATTGAAAAAAATTAATATACTGAAATATATTAAAATGTTAAGAATACTAACTTAGGAGAGGTTGTTACAGGTGCTATCCCAGCTACTTAAAGTCATTTTTCCTTATTCTCTATCATATCACTTAATTTCCTTTGGGAGTTCATCTTTCTTCCTTGGCCCACATATACATGAGCAACTGTTTGAGTAAACCTTCCTGGTTCAATTAAGCTCTCAAATTTTCCCCAGATGTACACACACACTTGAGTGAGTTTGTTCACATATCACAATCCATAGTTATCTAGCTTATATATTTTATGTTAGTTCGAATTCTCTGAAAATAGACTCTAGTGCAAAGGTTTATTTGGGGCTATAAAGAAGAAAAGAAGGCAGCATTGGGCAGAGGGAGAAGTTAGCTGTCATGTGGCTGCTACTGAGGAGGCCTCAGTGGAGCCTGTCAGAGCTCTGGAGCTGCGGTAGCTCTTAAGAGTTGTCTAAAATTGAGGTAAGGGGGCCAGGCTTCTGTAGGTCCACAAGAGCTAGCCATTGGCCGTGGACCACCCCCTGAGAAGGGGCATAAACCTGGGTGAGAAAATTCCCAGTGAAGGGGTCAGTAATATGGGAAGATCCCCAGTCTTCTCTGTATTTACTGAGTTATTGTTTGTGTTACCCCTAAAATGGGAGCATCATGCAGGCAGAAGCCTTATCTGTATTGTTTAGTGTATTTCCAGTATTTGCTCATTAATACATAAAACTGAATACAAATATAAACAATCCTTTGTTAGAATATTGAATAAATGGAGGCATAGAGAGTTTAAGGTATCTGCCAATGGTTGCCCAACTAGTGAGTCTCCCCATTTCTCACTCCAGTGCCCATGCTCCTAGCTCTTTACCAAAACACACAGGGGTTTCTGTCACATTTAAAGCTTTCAGAAGGAAGAAAGGCCTCTAAAAATAAGAGATCCTCAGAGAAATCTGAAATGCAAAGGACAAGAGTTAGGCCCAGTGAGTCCATTCAGATCCCCTACTGCCAACCTACAGATTGATCTACATAGAATTAGGAGTTCTGTGTTTCATTTTTAAAAGGAAGAAGTTTTGTGTTCTGTGTTCTAAAAATGGGTTTTCTGTTTCCAAGATTGTCACTATTTTAAAAGCATGAAGATACAAAACCAACTTTGGGCAAATGAGAGAGAGGTAACATGAACCTACTCAACTGAGTATGAAAACAGAAGATGAATACAATATAATAAGAATTCTAGGAAGAGGCTCTGGGCATGACTTCAATAATTAGTATGCAGCACTTCATATTTACAAGTCTACATGAAAGATTGAATATTTCTCAGAAGGATTAGGTCAGGGATCCAGCCTCTTAGAGGAATTGTGCTGAACTCAGTGCTCAGAATAATACAGCCTATTCGACTGTGAAAGCTGTTCAATTACATGTTTCAAATAAAATAAATGGTCTAACTTATTTCCTTTATTATCTACAGTTCATTCATAGGCATATGGGCAGGAAAGGAACCAGGTGCGGGGGGCACTGAAGCTTATAAAATTGTTGAGACTCTTGAAAAAAGGAATAACAATACCAAATCATGGTATTGTTATGAAACAAAAAGGTGAATATTTATTTGAGCAAAGAAATCATAACAAATTACATATTTTGAAAAGCTCACAAATACTAAAAACATAACAAACTTTAAAAAAAAAACATTTCATTAACTCCCTGACATATCTATATATTATCTTTCTTTTCCATATTTTTGGGCTACAAATT
Organism: Rousettus aegyptiacus; assembly: GCF_014176215.1. Taxonomy (NCBI): domain Eukaryota; kingdom Metazoa; phylum Chordata; class Mammalia; order Chiroptera; family Pteropodidae; genus Rousettus; species Rousettus aegyptiacus. The sequence continues at coordinate 122,513,854 of NW_023416306.1, forward strand.
TTTCACATGACATTGATTTTATAGCATCAATTTCTATAGGGAGAATAGAAGGAAAAGTCAATCTTTTCTGTAACATGATAATCAAAACCTCTTTTTTTATTTTTGATTATTTGGCAACTTAAAACATACAATTTCATACACATACATAGTTTGTAGTACTGCTACAGATCTATGCCCCCAAAACACAGGGATTCTGATAAAATTTATTGTGTAAGATTCCTATCAAAAAAGAAAAAATGTACATACTTAAAATTGTTTATGCGTCATTATCAAGTACATTTCTGAAAATTTTAACGAGACATGGAGAACTGAATTTTCCATTTACAATTTTCCATTTTTGATGATTGGAAAAATTTTCCACATACCAGCTCTGGTTCAGTATGGTTATATCTTTTTACTTACATCCTTTCTATGTCTTTATATTTAAAGTATACGTCTTGTGAGCAGCATGTAGTTAGTCGGGTTGGTTTTTTCGCCCAGTCTAATCATCTTTGTCTGTCTATTGAAGTATTTATTCCATTTGCATGCTCTTCAGGTTGTTTTCTGCAACAGCATTAATCATCCCCCAGTTACTTCGTCATACCCTTGACCTTGTTTCTCACCCGCCATTGACATACTTTGGTGCCAAAGCTGTAGGACACATTCATATTTCATATTGGGATAGGACCTCTGGCCTTGCACCTTCATGCAGGAACATTAGATGAGTTGGCACAGCTGTCAGTAGGTATGTTTTCGGAATCCATTTCTATATCAAGCAGACTAGCAATAATGGAAGCGACTATGAACTACTTAAATTATCCTACTACACCCAATTGTCTCCAGCTCAACTTTCCTTTATCTGACTTCCAGAAATTCCCATGGCCATTAACCTAACCATCAATGTGAGGGAAGTTGGGTATGAAGTTGGGAGTACAAAGACAAAGGTCTTAATCAATGTGTTTTTTTTAATTTAGTTTCAAGTATATAGTACATTGGTTAGACATCTATATAGCTCATAAAATGATCCCTACAGTTGTACCCTTCCTCTCCTGACCCTCCACCTAGCCAACGTATTAATGCTAACTGTATTTCCTATGCCATGCTCCCCATCCCAGTGACCATCCATCAGCTACTAATTTAGCCCTTCACCCTATTCTCCCAGCCCCCCCAAACCTCCCTCCCCTCTGTCCATCACCAAATTGTCCACTATATTTGTGAGTTTGTTTTTGATCGGTTTGTTCTTTTTATTCCTTAGATTCTGCATATAAGTGAAATCATATAGTGTTTATCTTTCTGTCTGGCTTAAACACCTTCTAAGTCCATCAAAGCAATCTTTTCCTTCCCCTTTCTTTTCACATGTAGGGGTCTTGTTTTCTTATCCTTTCAGCTACTCTATCTTTTGGTTGAAGTACTTAATTGTTTTTCATTAAGGTACTTATTGATAGGAATGCAGTTGTTGCCATTCTTTATTCCTGTTTTTTATAGTTCCTGTTTTTTCTTCTTAAAGAAGTCCCTCCAGCACTTTCTGTAATTCTGACTTGGTGGTGATAAATTCCTTTAGTTTATTTTTGTCTAGGAAGCTCTTTATCTGTCCTTCAACTCTTAATGATAGTTTTGCTGGATAAATTTTTCTTGGTTGTATATGATGGGTCTGCATTCTATCGAATGTTTTTTGCTAAGCCCTTCTGTGCTGCACAGTTTCTTTTGAGAAATTAGCTGCCAGTCTTATGAATGTTTCCTTTGTAGGTAATTATTTGTTTTTCTCTTGCTGCTTTTAATATTATTTCTTTGTATTTAACCTTTGGCATTTTAATTATTATGTGTCTTGGTGTGAGTCTCTTTGGATCCCTGATTTTAGTACTCCTCTGAGCTTCCTGAGGTTTTATGTCCATTTCTTTCACCAGATTAGGGAAGTGTTCCATTGTCATTTCTTCAAACAGCTGTTCAATGTCTTGATTTTCTTATGCTGATCGGACAAATATTTGGAGCCTTAATAGTATCCCATATCCTCCTTAAATCATCTTTATAGTCTTGGCATCTTTCTTCTTGCCATTCTGATTGAGTGTCCTGATTGGCTGTCCTGTCCTCTTCTTTATTCACGTTGTTTATTTCTTTGTTTATTCCATTTAATATACTTCTCATCTCAGATAATGAGTTCTTCATTCCAGACTGGTTCCCTTTTATAATTTCCACTTCTATTTTTTATGTTTTTTATCTCTTTGAAGTTCTCACTGAAGTTATCTACACTTCCCAAAAGTTCATTGAGCATCTTTATAACCAGTGTTTTGAACTCTGCACCTGTTAGATTACTTGACTCCATTATATCTGGATCTCTGTTCTCTTCTCTCATATGATTTCTGCTTCTTTGCCTTCCCATTTTGGCTGCCCTTCCATGTCTGTTTCTACGTACTAAGCAAAGCTCCTAAGCCTCTTGGTCTTATTAGTGTGGATTTGTGAAGTAGGTGTCCAGAGGCACAGTCCTGAGAGGCGTTCAGCTGCAGACCAAACTTAGCCCAAGCCTCTACCTCTCAAGGGTGACCTGTTAAGATTTAGTAAGCAATCCACAGATGCTGTACTTACAGTTGCCTCGAAAGGCCACACCAGAAACTGAGGCTGCCTCCAGTGTGAGTCTCATCAAGGAGTACCTTACTCACTGAGGATACACCTGGATGTGGCTTGGGTGGAGACGCTAGTTGGGAGATGCAGGGTTTCAGGGAATCCTATGGGCTGAGTGACCCCTGTTATCTAGTTTGATGACGTCACGGCTATGGCAGCACTGGGAGTGGGGAGGGCTCAACAGGGAACGATGGATACTGCCAGCACTTCTGTACAGAGCATGTCTTGCCTCAGCCCTCACTTCGACACTGTCTCCTATAAGTCCCTAGTGTCCCGTGCATGCAGCCGAATTGGCATTGGTGCTCCAAGTGAGCAGGTCTGTCACTGCGAAAATACACTCAGGGTGGCAGCCTCTTTAAGAGGCTTCTGCCACTGCCACTGCCTTCACCTCACTTAGCTGCTCAAGACCAGGCAGACCCGTGTCTTCACCCTTCTACCTTCTGCCTGTTGCAGGGTGATTTCTTGGATTTCTCCATAGTTGTATGACTTGTTCATCTAGATCCTGAGCTATTTTTCCTTGCTGCTGGTCCTTGTTTTCATCACAACTTTAATTTGGTCGCCAAAGGAATGAACAGAGCCTATCATCTCTGCCATTATTTTTTCTCCCCCAGTTGTATTTGTTTTAAAGACTTCAAATTTTACAAAAGTTTACAGCTATATGAACAATAACTAGGGCTTTCCCCTGGGCCTAGGGAGGGGCTTAAGTATGTTTCATTAGCTTCACAGTAAATGTGTCTTTGAGTGTAGCGAACAATGGCTCGAAAGGAAGTAGGGTCAAAAAGCATTTGCTTATGATTTTCCAATAACTCTGTTGAGACAATATGATGATGTATCTCTGCTTTCTAGATCATATAAATGATAAGAAATACCAGAAACGAGATAGGCGTCTTTGAGTGGAGAGGACAAGAGCGGCAACTGGATTGTGGAACGCTAGGTCAGTGTGTCAGGAAATTCTAAACAAGTTCCTTTTTTTCCTACTGTTGTCTGATGACCTCTGCTGGAATTTCAAGAATATAATCCTTCTAACTTTTATATATGGTTAAAATTGCTGTATTTTGTCATCTCAATGTACTAATAATATAATAAAGGATTTTTTCTGGATTTTGAATTTATGTGCATGAAAAGATATATATAGGTATAGAAATTAAATATTTAGTTATATATATTTTAAATTTCTTTTATTTTAAGAAAAACAATATTCTATGAAATGTAATATAAAATTCACTAATATTTGGGTTGTCATTTTGTCATACACATGTGTACTGCAGAAGTTGATAGTAACTGTACTTTTATATAGAACTCAGAATTGATAAGATTTATATTCCTTAATTTATTCAAATGTCTCTTGGAAAAAATATTTTTGAACCCCAGAATTACATTTTTAAAAGATCATTCTGGTTGTTTTAAAGTATGAACCAGAAGAATGGAGGTTTGGGACAAGAGGAAGGGAGGCAGAGAGATTTGACAGTAAAAAAGTAAAAACCAGGACTGACTTTTAAAATCTCAAATGTGTGGACATTGAGAAACACAAGACTCTGAGCTCCACTTATTCATCCCACTTTTTAAATAACTATTTATGTGCCAGATACTATTATAGACATGTGGGAAAGATCGATAAATAAATCATATATTTGAAAGAGGTAAATGGTAAGGAATAATGAAAAAGTAAAGCAAGGTAAAAGGGTTGGGAGTAGAGTGTGGTAGCAGTGTGTGCAATTTTAAATAATTAATCACTGAGACAGTGACATTTCAGCTAAGGCTTGGAGAAGGTGAGGGAACAAGCCATGGGGAGACTATTAGAGGCAGTGGGGAGGAGGAATCACTGTAAAGGCGCCAATACAAGGGCATGTCTGGTCATGTCAGGAGCAGCAGAGGCCAGTGTAGCTCAGGGGCCTTGGGGCCAGTGGAAAGAAATGAAGTCAGAGCAGCCACAGAAGCCATATCATGTGGGGCCTTTCTTGGAATTTGGGGAAGAGGCAGTAGAGAAGTGGGAACTGCTTCCCTCTTCTCTCTCCTCTACCCTGTGGGTCAACCTCCACTTTGGGGAGAGGTAAATCTCACACATCCTCCTCCTACCCACAGTTCCATGACTGATGAAAGAGGAAATTCAGTAATCACTCTTAGTTTTCCAGAATGCATTGATCTTGTCTCATTCTATCTATGCAGTGTCTAACAAGAAATGCTGGCCTAATTCTGCAATGTCTGTGAAATATTGGCATCTTAGGAGACAAGAGCTGAAATTGCACCACTAACCCTGCAGGGGCATTGGCAGCTAAGTTACTTGGGGTTCCCATGGCAGCAGCATGCCTACAGGGATGGCTAGAGAACAGGCATTGGAGCACCAGAGGAAAGCTATTGATTTTCTGTTCCACTGAGGATAAGAAGATGTTTAATTGTATTTTCAGAATACCTTTAGGAGGAAAAGAGGAAAGAAAAACAGGCTGTTATTATTCTCTTCACCTATGAGCAGTAAATTTAAAAGAAATCTTTTTTTTAAGCTTTCATTATGAAAAATTTCAAGTATATGCAAAATTTGAAAGGAGAGTGTATTGAATCTCTGTGTACTCATTACCAAGATTCAATAATTATTGACTAATGGCCAATCTTATTTTTTTCTACTTACCTAACTACATATTTTTTTCTGGGCTATTATTCCAGGCATCAATGTGTGTCGAGAACTCATTAGACACTATTCTAGATACTCAAAATACAACAATGGAAAACGTATATAGACAAAAATTCCTGTCCACAAAATTCTCACAGTCTAGTTAGGAGAGAGAGATAAAATCAATAAGAAAGTTATATGGTATGTTAGGTGATAAATGCAACATAGAAATATAAGGCAGGGGAGCAGAAGGAGACAATAGAGGTTGGGGTTACAACTTTAAATAAAGGGGTGAGAGTGCATGTGATGAAGGTTGGGACGCACTGCTCAGATCTCACTTCAGAACCTAAGAACTTACTCTCCCAGCTGCTGAAAATAACCACCTCATCCAAGGTTATGACTCCTTCCTGGGAACACCTAATACCCAATGACTAATCTATGCAGGAGTATAAATGCCTACACTTCTTGCCCCAACTCAGGACAGCTCTGAAGGGCCATCTCATTGGCAAAAGTCCTTATAGAATTGGCTAAGTCTTCCATTGAAACTATGTTGCAGCTCAGCTTCTGCCTCTGCCAAATCCTGCATCTTTCCCATTCTTTCTTTTCTATAGTCGCTAATTCGAAAGTATACACTAATAAACTTCCTGCATGCTAATCTTCATTTCAGGGTCTGTTTCCCAAGGAACCCAACCTGAGACAGTAGACCTTCCTAAAAACATGACTTCGTAGTAAATATACGTACGTAAAGGATTGAGCCTGAGAATAAGGCATTGATTGCAGTGGAGAATCACACTGACAGAGTGGCTAAGAGCTCTTTAAAGAACTGGCAGCTCCTGGTACTGCAAGACAGTCATGATCCTCCAGTGTGGGACAGTGATAACATTTTCAGCATCTGAAGACTAAAAGTAAACAGGTAACCCTCTGTTACTTCATTAATTTAAGCAAATGGATCCAGGTGCTGTAAGCAGGGCCAAGAAGTGAAAGATAAGTAAGACAAGACCCTTTCCCTGGAGGAGATGACTGTTTAGTGGGATAGATAGCTAGTTATGTAAGCAGATAATTACAGTGAGACATATAATTTTATAAATATATATAATATTTTCTTAGAAAAAGCATGCACCAGAAGGACATATACCAAAAGTTAGCAGTGTTTATCTCTGATGATTTTTCCCCTTTTCATTTACCTGTATTTTCAGAATTTTTCCTTCAATGTATATTTATTATTTTTGAAATAAGAAGAAAAGAAGCATGTACAAAAACAGCACAATGAGAAGTATGTATGGTATGCTGAGGAAGCAATTAACTTCTCTGGGGAAGTCAAAGAAGACCTAGCAACATCTACCTTTTTGGTCTTATACCCATAAGGGTTTCTCACATGCCAAACAAATGCATGGCCTTGTTTGGATCCTGGTCCAAGCAAACCAATGTAAAAATATTTATGAAGCAAGTAGGGAAATTTGAACTCTGACTGGATATTTGATGATGCTAAGGTAGTATTCTTATTATAAGGTTATGATAAAGTTATTACGGTAATGTTAGGAAAAAAGAATACTTATCTTTTAGGTAAACATACTGACAAACTTATGGATGAAATTATATGAAGTCCTGGATTTTTATGGGTATATAATCCATTGGTGGTACAAAGTGGTTGAGAATATAAAATAAAAAGAATGGTCATGAGTTAATGACTATTGAAGTTGGGTAATGAATTCATGGGAGTATGTTTCAATAATTTTTTTCTACTTTTGTGTTTGTTTGAAATTTTCTATAATAAAATACACAATAATAACATAACAATACTTTCTATGCTAAATAAAAACATTCTTCAAACATATCTTCAAGTCTCAGTTCAAAAGGTATCTTCTCCACTAGCGAATGAGCACACGACAATCAATCCATGGGCACGATGATGCACACACAAGCAGCATTCAACTCATTGTACATTGTATGTTGTCAATTTCATGATCATCTGATCTGTGTCAGTGACACTTGTCCTATAATTTCAATATATATTTTTTATATTATTCAATGTGTATAGTGCATTTACATATAATAATCAAGTATTTTAATCTTTTTATTATTAATAAAAGAGGCATCTTCTCTTTGAAACCTTTCCTGATTATTTATTTCATTATTTGCATCCCACCTGAGCTCCACACATACAACAGGGGACCCATAGCACACCTTTGTGCTTATTTATTCACTTATATTTAAATGACATCAATGTGTAGCACATAAAACCAATTCAGTAAATAGTTGTGATTGTTATTTTAATTGTTGTTATAATCACAGTACTTTCTATTAGACTGTTTGACTCGCAGAGATTATACCCAGAAATTATCTCAATACTTGGTACATTCCAGTGCACAATAATGTGTTACATAAATGAGAGAATAAGTAAAACTTGGGATTACTCTATTCATAGACCCACACTAAGTTCAGCAAAAACATCCACAAGACTGATGAATGTAAACTAATTTATGCCTTACTATTACTCAATGCTCCATATAGCTCATTTGATCAGAAACATAACATGTTGCTAGATTTCGTGCCCATTTAACACAGTCACTTTGAATCCAAATGGCAGAGAAAGGTCAAATACCTTTCTTATTTTTGGCAAGCAATGCAATGTGCTCAATAACCATCCCTTACCCTTTATTCCATTCTGTACCTCCCTTAATTGCAAACATATATTGAGGGGAGAGGTGAGTCAGGAACAAGACAAAGAATGGAGTGAGGCCGAGGGATGAGGTCAGCAACAGAGTGAATCTCAGAATTGATGGATGGATATTTCACAGTAATGTTTTTTAAAAGCTGAAAATATTTCATGACTTATTTTTTTAGGTGGTATCAAAATATTCTTAGCATCAAAATTACTTGATCAAAACATGTACCCATTTGATCTTATAATAACATTTTGAGGTAAACAGAGTCTGTCATCTCTATTTCGAAGAGGAGGAAACTAAGGAAATTTACACTTTACTAAGCTAGGATTCTAAATTGTGATTTAATTTTTTAAATGTAATATAGTGGGATAATAATGCTATATTATCCCCACCAAGAAACAACTATTTGTTTTGAAGTACCTGTTAGATTAAAAAGCACTCTTTATGTTCCCCACTATCCAGTAATAATCTGGTACCAGCAGGTTTTACAGGGAATAAGGAATTGTTCCAATTTTTTTTTAAAGTACCCTTTAGATTATTAAAGGAAGTGTTTGAGTGACTTCCAAACTCAAAAACCTCCAGGAGAGAGATTTGTCAGCTTGTTAAGTTCATTTGTTTTTAGGTACTTGAATGACAAATTTGCTCCTTGAAAAGCAGAGGTACAGAAATCAAAGGCTTGATTGTGCCGAATCCCTCTCTTTGGTCATTATTCAGACTGGTTCCCAGCATGCCACAGTCCAAAGGAAAGGATCCAAGCTCTGTTAAAAAATCAGAGAGGAAAGACCTTACTCAGCACCCTGCTCACATTAGTGTTGCTTGCTTTCATCATTTAAAAGTCTTTTGATAATTCTTTTTATGCAATAATCTTAGGCTTCTGGGAATATTCTCAGAATATAGGAAGCACCTCCTTGACCTAATTATGATGAAAAATGCTTTTCATCACTATCCCCTCTCCAGGATCCCTGGAACAGCCAGGTCTTTAGGCATAATAGAGTCCTAGAGAATTTTATGAGAGCGCAGCTGGTTTTTTGTTTTTGAGTTGATTTTGTTTTTGTGTTTGGTGATGGCGGTGGTGAAGGGAGAGGTTTTACCCTTGGTGGGTAAGGAAAAATTTTAGAATGAAAGTGGCCTTTGCTGCTGACCTACCCAGGACCGATGAGGACGTTCACTCTTAGGGGTACAGGCAACGATTTTTTAGGTCTGTTTCAGCATCTAGGAGAGTGATAGTATGTTGCCGCAATCTATTTGAAAGACTGTTCCTTAAATTTCCTAATTCAACAGACTTAATAGAATTGAGGCACAAATAAGAGAAGAGCACCAAGGGACGCTTGGTATATCAACCCAAAACACAAAAAACAGGGCTTTTCTAAGGATTATATCTACCTTTTAGGTACGGAAGACGGAATGGAAAGGAATGATTCTGGAGCAGATATCCCAGAATAATACCAAAGCAGAACACTTCGCACAGGTTATTTATCTTTCCTTGACAGGTGCACGAGTAGAGAAGTCATTTGGTCCTTGAGGTAACGTTTACTTGGAAAATTACGACAATGATGTCTAAGCTTACGCCAATCCAGGTGACCCTGAGAGCTGAAGCAGCCCTAGGACTGCGGCACAGAAAAGACGCTAGCCGATCTGTTGCCCCTCCCCCTTCCATTCCCAGGGGATTGGAGTGGAGTTGGAGTCGCTGACGCCATCCATTCCCGCCTCTGGCTCGCAGGGAGCATGCGCTTCCTTCCTCACTTCCTCTCAAGGAGGGAACGAGAGTAAGGCTACGCCCTAAAGCACTCCCGGCGGTCTTCACGTCATAGGAACTTCAGCACCCACAGGGCGGACAGCGCTCTTCTCCACCTGAACACCTGACTGCCCAGCGCCTAGAGCCTTTCTAATCCCTTTACTCAGGAGCCGCGTTGAGCTCCATCAGCAGCTGCGTCCCCATCGCTCTTCCTCCCCGCGCCCGCCCTCTTAGTTCTTCCTGTTTTTACTCCTCTTTTTCATTCATAACAAAAGCTACAGCTCCCGGAGCCCGGCGCCAAGCTGTTTCTGAAGCCAAAAGTGGAAGAATGGGGTTCCTTTGGACCGGCGCTTGGATCCTGGTGTTGGTGTTTCAAAGCAGCCCAATTCAAGCTTTCCCCAAACCAGGAGGCAGCCAAGGTACGTGGACACTTTCCTTGCTACCTCCCTTTTATTTCGCCGCGAAAAGGTAAGGCTTGGCATAACCGTGAGCTGTAAATCACCTTGCTTAATTTTCTGATTAGATCATATCCGTGCATATTTGACAGAGAAATCAGTTCGTATTTAGAGACAGAGTCCCTCTCCTCCCCCCCCCCCCCTCACTTTTTACATGATAGAGCGATAATCTGGATTGTTTTGAAAGATCTTATTTTGAAATTGGCAGAGGGTGGCTTTTCCGCCTAATAAAGCAGCTTTCCCCCCCAGTCTTAAAACCTTTCTCAGATACTCTATTCATAACATAGGCAGTGTATGATAAAAGAGCTTTATTAGTATGCTAATAATACCAATGCAAATCATGCCGTCTAGTTCAAAATAGCTGGCAGATCAAGTGTTAGAACTATATGTTAGATTTCTGGTCAGGAAAAAAAAAACATGTAATTCCATTAACTCAGGAAATACAGGATAATAAGCAAGACAAAATAATAATTATTGTCATAGTATAATCTTGATAATTTTTGCTAATATGTATTTTTGTTTCACAGCCATCCAAAATTATTTCTCCTAATGTTTTTTTCTTTTATGAAGAATTTATTTAATAAGAAATATATTGTGTCTTTTGAATGCACAATTAAACTTATATTTTTGTGTTTGTTCTAGACAAACCCCTACATAATAGAGAACTAAGTGCAGAAAGACCTCTGAATGAACAGGTAGGTCAAAAATAAAATTATAAATGCTATTTCATTTCATTTTAGTTATTATAATTTAATTTAATTATGCTATGACATTTAAGCCACTTTGAATTCACAAACCTCAGGAGATTAATGATAAATTGACAGAAATTAGGATGGGAAATATAATTTTGATAATATCAATGTCCTGACAGTTATATAGAAAGAGTTCTGCATAATACCTAAAACTGACTGTATAATAACCCAGCAAGTTCCACATCACATCTACTCTATTGTAAGATTGCTTAATTTATCAGAGATTTACCTTTCATTAATACTATAAGAGAAAAAATTAATATTTATAGACCATCTGCCCTTTATTTTATCTCATTTAATCCTTATGACAATGCTTTGAGATAGAAATTACTATCTACATTTTATAAACAAGAAAACTAAATCCCATGGAGATTAAATTATTTAGTTGTTATATTTGGTAAGTGGTGGAGCAATGATTTAAAACCAGGTCTATCTCCTGTTTGTTTCACAGATTGCTGAAGCAGAAGCAGACAAAATTAAAGAAACATACACTCCAGGTAAAAATAAACTATATTGATATTAATTTAAATAATGCAAGCTATGAGAATCTTAACTAAAATAGATGTTTTGGGAGAATCTTAACTAAAATAGATGTTTTGGGTTTGGGGGCTTTTCTTCCAGAAAACAAGCCAGGTGAAAGCAATTATTCCTTTGTTGATAACTTGAACCTGCTAAGGGCAATAACAGAAAAGGAAAAAACTGAGAAAGAAAGACAATCCATAACAAGATCTCCATATGATAATAAATTGAACGTGGAAGATGTTGACTCAACTAAGAATCGAAGACTGATTGATGATTATGATTCTACTAAGAGTGGACTAGATCATAAATTTCAAGGTAAATGAGGAAAAAACTTTTGATGCTTTCTCTAATTTGCAGTTTCCCTTTATGGGTTAGAAGAAAGTCTTATATTTAAAAATTATATCTCGTATAGATTCTTAATCCTTTATTAGTCAGGTCCAAAATTGAGATAAAGCCCAAATTTACCTATAATGTGCAAAGCCCCAGCCCCACAGAAGCCCAGATTTTATTTTCTTTTTAAAGATACCTTTGCTGATGCTTTGAAAAACTTTTAAAATCTACTATCTATATTTTATGTTATTGAATTCATTTTAACATTCTAATTTTTAACTTTTAATACAAACAAAATGTCATAATTCTCAAATAATTATATCAACAAAATATCCCCCCCTTCCCAAAGGAGAAATATTATTCCCCTTTCAGTGTTCTCTTTCTAACTATAGCCTTTTCCCCTAAGTTATTCCAACCTTTTCATGACTTCAGTTACCATCTATATCCTGATGTCTCATATCACTAGCCCAGACTTTTCTGAACTCTACATAGATTTATACATATTGTCTACCTACTTAACGTCTTGCCTTTGAAGTCTCAGAAGCACCTTAAACTTAATATGTTCAAGATTAATCTCATAATCTCTGTACAACTTACAATTGAGCCTCTTAATGTGCTCTTTCTCTAGGTAAAGCACTACTATTTATCCATTTTTTCAAAACAGAAATAGAGGATTCAAACTATTTCTCTTTTTCCTTACCTCTCAAATTCTAATCTACCAGTCTTATCAATTTTACCTCCTATATATCTCTAAATTTTTTTCTATCTCTAATCACCACCATTCTTTTCCAAGCCCCAATCATGTCTCACTTGAATTCAATAAAACCTTCCATGGATCTTCCAGCATCCACTCTGTGCCTCTCCAACTCATTATTCATGTAGCTGCCAGAGTGATCTTTTCAACATGTGAACATGGGCATGACACTTTTCTGCATAAAACCCATTAATAAATTCCCATTTCTCTTAGGATAAAAACCAAAGTTCTTAAAATGGCTTCCACATTCCTACAAGGACTGGTTCTTGTCTACTTTTCTAGGTTCATCCAGTACACATGATCTGATGAAAATCTTGTTCCTTTCCTTCATGGCACTTAATGCAGTTTGTAATTTTACATTTCTAAATATGACGACTTCTGATGTAACTTTTTCTCCTAAACCAAACTGAAAAACTCATGAGAACAGAGACATTCTAGCTTCAGTGTCTGGATGCTCATAACTTGATAAGTTGATAAGCGAATGAATGAATAAATAAGAGTACACAAGTGCATAAGCGAACTATTGTACCTAGGCATTGAGGAAGAGAGCATGTTTTCCATTCAGAAGACAAGTGCTTAGGAGTGACTTCAGATTTTCTTATATGTCTTTATTATGGCCACAAGACAATTATGTCGATTATCTCTGCCAGAAAACAACTGCCAATTAAATTTGACTTTTATAAGATATCATGGCCCAAGGAAATTTCAGAAGTCTGCTGTGCATGTAATAGAGTAGGGGAGATGGTTTATATTTTGACACATGTCATATTCCATACTACTCAGGGAATTTTTCTTTCTTGAATTCAACTTCTTAATTTATCTGTGCTAGATATAGACACTGGGCCTAGCTGCATACAAAATGAATTCAACCACTTTGACTGAAATGACCATTTTATTTAATAAAATAAAATAGTCTGTTTGTTTGTATTTTTTGGTCAAACTGGTTGTACATTGCAGGTAGAGCCACAGATCTGTTTGCAATCTGATCACTAACTTGAACAACTTATTTTAAAATTATTTAACATTTTATTACCATCTCAAGTGGCGTCCAGCTACCAAGTGCTAGTCCTGAAGGCTCTACATTTCTCTTAGGAATCATTTTAAGTCCACTTGAGATTATAGAGAAGATTCTTGGAGAGAAATTATTTATGAGTAAATTGCTGATCTCCTCTTGACCGTAGAAGTCCAGAGCATTTGATACCAGAGCATTTGGTACCACCAAGGTGACTAGACCTCAGAAGCATGCAGATGGGAGGGTGAGGGAACCTAACTAACTTCTTCAGGGTGCTTTCATGCCTTTAGAACACCTTCAAATAGGCTTGTGCTATAGGACCACCAATTCTCCTGTTCAGTGTTTTCTGCAGTATGTGTGATTCAGGATTTTTTAAAAGTTTCTTTTATGAAGTAGTGCTTTCAGGCTCTTGTGTGCATTCACCAAACAAATATTCATTGAGCAATTACTATGTATCAGACTATGAACTAGACAATAAGTTCTGTGCATTTAGAGACCCTGCTTAAACTATTCATCACTCTATTTCCAGTTCTGGTCCATATTAAGCCTTAAATAAAAATATATTAACAAGTGGATGTCAAGTGCCATGTTATGTACTGGAGATTCAAAATACAACTGGGCAAAACATAATCGGCAGAACACATCCCTTTTACATTCATTTAAAATGTTGTAGCTACTTTAAAAATGTTATAAATGTTGAACTCATGGCTTCCCCTTAGCAGTCTATATAAGATACTGAAATATCCTTTCATGAGCATTAAGTAGGGGATTCTGAATAATTCTGTCCATTTTAGAGGAGCCACGGGAAATCAATGGAAGGTAAGGAGCAATGCCCAAATGCTCAATTATTAACCCCATTTAGTAAAGCTCTGCTAGGGGAGGCCTAAGTCCCTGATTTAAGACAATATAGCAATACAGCAGAGGAAAGAGGCTATTTCTTCAGTATTGCTAATGTTCTCCTTGTTGTGAAGTAAATGAACTGAAAAACAGTCATCTCAATTATGTATTTCCCTTCCCAATTATCCCTCAGGATCTGAAAAAGGAAGAGTATTGGCAGCTCCAGCAAGCAACCAATAGTCTTCTTTTTTCAAATCCTGAGGGATAAGTGGGAAGGGAAGTAAATTCTTCCACCTCTGCATAGACCAGGGCAGTTTCTGCTTCACCTATTCCCAAGAGTCTGACTTGCAACCCACTAATGGAAAAATCAGACCTAAATGATAGTGAGTCTGCTCCTTGGGGGTGGGGGATGGGGACAGAAGATAAACTCAATTTTCAGTCAGCTAGGAGGGGAACTAATTTAATGGGATTTTTTAAAGGGTTTTTGTGCTCATTAGTCACTCTAGTTCAAAGGTCTCATAGCTCTTGGGTTGGCCAGAAGCTTAGCAATAATTTACTGTCAAAAAATTTCCAGTCCAGCTGGAGAAAAAAAAAACGGCATAGATGATAGAGACTCTGTTCATCCTTCTGGCCACCAAATCAAAGTTGTGACAGAAAGAGGGAGCAGCAGCAAGGAAAAATAGCCTGGGATCTAGATGAATAAGCCATACAACTAGGGGGAAATCCAATAAATCACCCTGCAACAGCAGAAGGTAGGACGGGGCGAGGACGCAGGGCTACCCAGTCTGATTGGCTGAGTGAGATGGAGGCAGCGGCAGCGGCAGCAGCAGAAGCTTCTTAAAGGGGCCGTGTCCGGAGGCGGATTTTCACGGTGACAGACCTGCTCCATCTGAGTGACAGTGCCTGTTCGGCTGCACAGGAGGCACCAGGGACTTACAGGGAGACATTGTCACAGCGAGGATTGAAGAGAGACTCACTCGTTACAGAAGTGCCACACAGTATCCATTGTTCCGTGTTGAGCTCTGCCCCCTACCAATGCGCAAGACACAGCACTGCCGTAGCTTTGAAGCCATCAAACCGGATAACAGAGGTCACTCTGCCCAGAGGATTCCCTGAAACCCTGCCTACCCCAACTCGAGCCCCACCCAAGCCACATCCAGGTATATCCTCAGTGAGTCAGGTGCTCCTTGCTGAGCAGCACCTAGACTCACACCAGAGGCAGCTGGCCTCAGTTTCTGGTGTGGCCTTTTGAGGTACCTATAAGCACAGCATCTGTAGATTGCTTGCTGAATCTTGACAGGTCGCTCTGGAGGGGTAGAGGCTTGGACTAAATTTGGCCTGCAGCTGAACCCCTCTCAGGACTGTGCCACTGGACTTGTGCCTACTTCACAAATCCACACTAATAAGACCAAGAGACTTAGGAGCTTTGCTTAGTATATAGAAGCAGACACAGAAAGGCAACCAAAATGGGAAGACAAAGAAGCAGAAATCACATGAGAGAAGAGAACAGAGATCCAGATATAATGGAGTCAAGTGATCTAACAGGTGCAGAGTTCAAAACACTGGTTATAAAGATGCTCAATGAACTTTTGGGAAATGTAGAGAACTCCAACAAAGAGATAAAAATGGAGAAAGAGATTATAAGAGGAAACCGGTCTGAAATGGAGAACACATTATCTGAGATGAGAAGTATATTAAATGGAATAAACAAAGGAATAAATAAAGTGAATAAATAAGAGGATCAAATGCCTTATCTAGAGGACAGGAAAGCTAATGACACTCAATCAGAATGGCAAGAAGAAAGATGCCAAGACTATAAAGATGATTTAAGGAGGATATGGGATCCTATTAAGGCTCCAAATATTCATCCAATCGGTGTAAGTGAAGAAAATCAAGATGTTGAACAGCTGTTTGAAGAAATAATAATGGAAGACTTCCCTATTCTGGTGAAAGAGATGGACATAAAACCTCAGGAAGCTCAGAGGATTCCAAAAATCAAGGATCCAAAGAGGTCCACACCAAGACACATCATAATTAAAATGCCAAAAATTAAATATAAAGAATTTTAAAAGTTGCAAGGGAAAAACAAATAATTACATATAAGGGAACACCCATACAACTGGCAGCTGATTTCTCAAGAGAGACTATGCAGGGCAGAAGGGCTTGGCAAAAAGTATTAAATAGGTGAAGACCTAGTATCTACAACCGAGAATAATTTATCTAGCAAAGCTATCATTTAGAGTTGAAGGACAGATAAATGGCTCCCCAGACAAAAATAAACTAAAGGAATTTATCGCCACCAAATCAGAATTACAGGAAATATTGGATGGACTTCTTTAAGAAGAAAAACCATTTGTCAAAAATAGGAATAAAGAATGGTAACAACTACATTCATATCAATAAGTACCTTAAATGAAAAAGAATTAAGTGTTCCAACCAAAAGTTAGAGTGGCTGAAAGGATAAGAAAACAAGACTTCTACATATGAAAAGGAAGAGAACGGAAAAAGATGTTGCTGTGATGACCTAGAAGGTATTTAAGCCAGACAGAGAAAGATAAACACTATATGGTTTTACTTATATGCAGAATTTAAAGAATAAAAAGAACAAACTAATCAGAAACAGACTCACAAATATAGTGGACAATTTGGTGACAGACAGAGAGAAGTGGGGTTTGGGGGGCTAGGAGAATGGGGTGAAGGGTTAAAGAAGTACAAATTAGTAGCCGATGGATGGTCACAGGGATGGGGAGCACGGCATAGGGAAAGCAATTAGCATTAACACATTGGCTAGGTGAAGGGTCAGGGAAGGGAGGGAGCAATTGTGGGGGTCATTTTACTAACTATATAGATGTCTAACCAATGTACTGTATACTCGAAACTAATTAAAATTTTAAAAAATTTTAAAAATTTAAAAACTATAAAAAAATAAAAATAAAAAAAACTTCCAGTCCTCCTTGCATAATCACCCTACTCATTTTCCTCAGCTTCTTTCCAAACAACAAGAAAATAGTCTACCTGAGGCTATATGTACTTTCATCTCCATAGAGTCTGGAAGAAAGACCATGGAAGAAAATTCTTTTTTGAATCCCCTGAAGCCATGGAAGAAAAGGACAGACTCAGAATAGAAATAGCAGGTTTTTTCTTTGAGTGAATATGATCGAAATTATTAGAGCAGAATTTGGCCAAGGAGTCAATGTCTATTTTCTCTAGAAAATAATTGCAGTTCCTTTATTTCAAGTACGAATTCACTGTCTGCTATATTAATACTACATTAACTTTCATATAATACTTTGCAATTTAAAAGATGCTTTTAAGTCTTATTTAATCTGATCCTCAGAATCCCATAAAATAGGTACTTTTATTATCTTTCTTTATAGTGGTCCAAGGTTATATAGATAACAAGAGGTGTCATTGGGGCTAAAATTCTGATCTCTGTCTGCCTAGACATGATAGGGGGAGTTAAGTGCCTTGTAAATATGCTCATATGAATATTCCACTCCATGTGGTATAGATTGGAAAAGACCAGTTGACTACTAGGAGCTCTCCATGGACAAGGTGCAATGCTTTCTTGCACAGACTCTAGTACATTCTCCCTTTCTCTTGGAATGGGCCCATGCTCTATTCTGAAGTAGTGCTGTCAGATGCACTCCCTGGAATGCCAAGGATATATATTTGCAATCTTCTCTGCAGAGATTTACATAGCTTTACACATTGCTTTGTGTAAATCTGTTGACACATTTTAAAAGTTTAAATTCCAGGCACATAAAATTATGTCCCTATTCTCTGGTGGAGAAAGAGGCTTGTCACATTAAGCTGCCTTATATAAAGGCACTCTGACACATGTTCACTTAGACGTAAACATTTATTCCAGGTAAGTCATAAAATCTTCAGTACAAACTCTCTGATTCTGGGTGCAAGGCAGTTTCCCTCACCTGCCACCCAGGAATTTGCCTGCAAAGGAAATACTTGTGTGGATACTACTAACCTCCTTGAGTGGAAATGGAATATCAAATTATATGATATATAGAAGGGGTTTTGAACAACATGTCATACTATACAAATATGGCATACTATAAAAAGTATAATATTTTTTGTATTATTAGTGATAATAAAAAATAGAGAGGGCTTTTGTGTTGACTTTAGATCTACCTGCCTCTTACAATTACATAAGAAGCTTCTAGAATTTCCATTATCATCCTAGGTTCTTAATTTGAAGTCAAATTTTATTTCAAACCAAGAAATGGAATATATTCCAAATATATCTAGGTGTGCAGGAGCAAGGTACATATTATAAATCTAATGTGATCCAAGAAATAGTTCTGTGTTTTCACCATGAAGTGAAATTGTGATTGCTCTGTCTAGATGATCCAGATGGCCTTCATCAACTAGATGGAACTCCTTTAACCGCTGAAGACATTGTCCAGAAAATTGCTACCAGGATTTATGAGGAAAATGACAGAGGAGTATTTGACAAGATCGTTTCTAAGCTCCTGAATCTTGGCCTAGTGAGTTGTATGCATGAGAATAAAGCAAATTCTTAGTACAATTTGGAATATGCTAAGAAGCCAAGCCACTACATTCAAAAAGCTAAAGGTTTATAATGTATCTACTTTATACTAGCACCATAGGTTTCAAGGATGAGTAAAGCACCATTCTTTCCCTCTTGAAATGTATATAGTCCATCAGAGGAACTAGACAAGTTCATGTATGCATATAATGCAAGCTGTGTGAGAACTGTAACATCTGTTCAGTGTGCCAGAGGATGGATTATATCCAGTTGAGCTATAAGGGAAAAGTTTCAAAGGAGGAGGTGTTTGAAGTGAACTTAGAAGGATAATTAGATTTAACCAGCAGAAGTAAAAAATGTGTGTGAGGTGAGAAGGAAATAATACAAGCAAAGGCATGCCATATTTGGGAGACTCTAAGCAGACCAATTGGACCCTGCCTCAGCTTAGCTCCCCAGCCCTATGCAGCCCTGGCAGGCTTTAATAGAGTTCTAAATTCTCAGGTTTCAAAGTTTACCTGACCATGACCCGAAGCAGTCCTCAAGATGTGTCTCAAAGTAAGTGTTCTGTGGATTCCAACAGATAGAAGCTACCACTTGCATGGTGAGCTCAAAGATACTTCTTCCCAGGAGTGCTGGTCAGTCACTATGATGGCCAGCATGTATGGAGGCATTACGAAGGGTTGTCAACTACAGAGTTTATCTAGATTTTTTTTTATCATGAAAGTGGGAATAACAGTTATATGTGTTTTGACTCTTTATAACAGATCACAGAAAGCCAGGCACACACACTGGAAGATGAAGTAGCAGATGTTTTACAAAAGTTGATCTCTAAGGAAGCCAATAATTATGAGGAGAAACTCAGTAAACCCACAAGCAGAACTGAAAGTCAGGCTGGAAAAATACCAGAGAAAGTGGTATGTATATGTGAAAATATATATGTATATTATGGATGTGTGTACATGGATGTGTGTATATATTTTCTGTATATAATTAATACAATTGATGCATAATTAGTACCTCACTTGATGCCAAAGAAAATATGGGGTATGTGACGTTTTTAGCCCACTTAAAAATATATCCAGATGAGAGAAAGAGCTATTAGAGGGATCATTTTGTAAACAATATAAATGTCTAACCAATATACTATATATCTGAAACTAATGAAATATATATATATATATTCATGAAATAGCAATAAGTTAAAAGATATACATAAACTCTACTTTGAGAGTAATTTAGATACATGTTATTATCATATTGTGAAGGTTGTATATTATACCCCACACTATAACACAACATTATGTGAAATGGTTATCGCATATGATAACTATTTCTATGATCCCAGTGCATTGAAACCAAATATTTCACAACTCTTTTGGTATCCAACTTCTGTTCACCATGGATGTCATCATCTGCCCCCAGAATCCAAAAAAGAAAACCTTAGTTGATTTGATCCTGGGCCACATCAGCTTTTATATTCCCCATGACTAGTCACCTGATGTTGCCTCTGTGTTCTACCCTGTGTTCTTCCATTTGCACCTTTCTCTTTTCATTGGTTCAGAGGTCCATCCGTCATCCTTTATTCAGACAGTTATTCATTCTTCCTTCTTCTTGCTGGATTTCTCGCCTCCTCATCTTTTCTTTAACCTCAGTCAAGCTGCTGAAATTTTTCTCTCCTCCTTGAATTTTCTTTAAAACTCTAGTGAGAGCTGACCATAGGAACATAGCAAACTCCTCACCTTTTCTTTGATTTTCTCCACCAGAGAACCCAGACCCCATGGCTTCTCATCCCCTTCAATATCCTATCCCAAATATAAGGGGAAAGAGTACATAGGCTTATATACTCTTGTTTTAGAGGAGGCTAGAAACAGAAATTGGGTTTGGATTTTCTTTACTACATAGCCTAAAAGTTCTCCTTTGTTCTCCCTACTTCTAATCCCCATCAGCTGCCATCTTTTTTACACAGCTTTTAAAGATCTGCCCACTCTAAAAAAAACTTTCTGGGTTTATCAAAGAACTCGTGACTTTCACTCAACCTTACCAGTCTGAACTGAAACTGACATAGCTATTTTAATGACACTTCACTCCAATTATGTACACTTTATTTCCCATATCTAAAATGTCCATATTCTCTACCTGTTCACTCATGTTACCTAAATGCATCAATGCAAATGAAATATCCTTTCAATAAATATTTATTGAGGTACCAGCTATGTACCAAGCACTGGAAATATAATGCTCATTTAAAAAGACATAATCCCTGCTCTCATTAAGCTTAAGGTCTAATGGAAGAGGTAGATGGTCTTTAAATAGTCATGTATTTTAATTACAATGGCAGTAAGTGCTCTGAGGAAATGTACATGGTTCTATGGGCCCTTATAAAAAAGGGAACCTGTCTTCCTGGATGTAGGCTCAAGGAAGGCATCCCAGAGGAAGTGGCTTAAGCTGAAAACTGAAGGCTGAATAGGAATTAACTTGAGACTGTGAGAAATAGCAAGTAAAGAAGGATATATGGAGTATCTAAGTAACTGAAACAAGGCGAGAGAGAGGGAGAGAGAGAGAGAGAGAGAGAGAGAGAGAGAGAGAGAGAGAGAGAGAGAGAGAGAGAGAGAAAGAGAAATGAGATTGCTGAGGTGGACCTGGGCCAGACCAGGCAGGGCTTTATGAGCCATATTATGGATTCTGATCTTTGTTGTAATGATGGAAAAACACTAATGGACTATAAGTGAAGGAGTTACATATCAGTTTTTTAAAAAAGGTGATTCTGGCTACAAATGTGGAAAATGCTGTATTGAGAAGAAATTGGAAGTGGGTGGAATATCAGTTAAAAAGTAAAAGATAAAGGCAGCTTGGACCAGAGTGGGGTAGTGGAAAAGAGAGAAATGTACAAATTTGGGGTAAATTTTGAAAGTAGAGCCAAAAAGACTACTGATGGATTGAATAGAAGGAAAGGAAAGGGAAAGAAAAAAAAGGCTTGTTGATTTCTGTCTAGTTCACTGAATGGAGAAAGGATCATTAAGATGAGGAACACTGGGCATGAGTCAGGTCTGGGGAAAAGTCTTTTGTACCCTTCTAGACAGCCCTTAAAATATCACCAAGAAATCTCCAGATGTGACTGCTGTACTAGTTTAGATATTCCGACAAGCTTTCCTATGCCTTGCATCATCTCTTTCATTAGATTTTGTGAATGCAAAACTCCCCTCCTCGATAAAAGGCAGTTTTACAAGGAGACACTCATGAGAATTGATGGAGGGAAACTTGGTCAGAGCAGCAATCTAGAAATTCCCTGTGTATTCTCCCCAGAGCAGGATCCAGGGTCTTCAGGTTGAGCACCTGTCTCTAAGTCCCAGTGACTTACCCACGTGACTAGATGCCTACCCATGTGCCTAGAAAAGGGACTGATCTTGCAGGAGCTAGCAAAGGAGGAGATATTCTTGCACTTCACATTTAAGGACACCTCAGAGGAAAGAATCAAACTGGAGTATCATCAGTTCTAACAAAATTTTATTTTTTTATTGATTTTTCACTCCCACTGGAGACTCCAATGGCAGCAATTCAAGATGGTTTTTCTAATGGAGAAAATGATGAAACAGTATCTAACACCTTAACCTTGACAAATGGCTTAGAAAGGAGAACTAAAACCTACAGTGAAGACAACTTTGAGGAACTTCAATATTTCCCAAACTTCTATGCACTACTGAAAAGTATTGATTCAGGTAAAAACTGTGTTTTCTGACTGTGTGGAACAGAAGCAGTAATTCCAGGAAATGTCTGGGTGGTTTTTTTTCTTCCTGTTTTCAGTTTCCAAATGCAATCCTCGATGACATATATTGTGGCCTTAGGGAAGGTAGTTCACATCGATTTTTTTTAAAAGAAGTATACTAGTCATGGAAATATTTAGGAAAAGATAATCAGGAAAGGTGGAGTTTCTGGACAATTTAATTTTTTCATTGCTAGAGGGTTCATTTATTTGTTCAACAAATAGTTATTGAACATGTGCTACATTCATGGTACTAGAGTAAACCTTGTACAGGTGCAGAAGTGAATCAGATAGTGTCCTCACTTGACCCAGTTTAGCCTCCACTCCTAGTGCAAATATATATATATATATATATATATAAGCTTTATTCATTTTCCTCTCCTTATGGGAATAGTGTATGGCATAACTTATTATTCTATAAATGATTCAGAATTTTGCTTTTTAGACATATCAGCTTCAGTCTTTAAATGAGTTAAAATGGCATAAACATTGAACTAAAGGAAGTCAGGAGCCCAAAATACACTTGGAAAATGATTTTTTTAAAAAAATCCATACTCTGTCCTACTCTTTTCTCTTATATGTACACCAAAATGAATTTACTAAAGATTTCAATTCATGTTTATTTTTGGTTAATCTATGAGAAGGATAATAGTGGGCAAATTTTCTGTTGTTATTGTCCAGAGAGATGCCCTGCACTGCCTTACTAGCTTTACCTCTTCCTGTTCAAGGATTCAGCCCCAGATTGAATGTTTGTAATAAAGATTTCTGTAATTGTAAAAGTTACCCAAGAAGTGACCTTAGGGTAAGCTTCCAGAGGAGAACATCCTTTGTCCTTCAGTTCTAGACATTGGCCAGATGGCACCTCAGCCCCTCTGCTGACATCTGCAGGCCTTGTAATCTTAGGGTCCATTCTGAGCCATCTTGCTCCATTGGTTGGCAGATGCCCAGCTCATGACCTCTGTCATCCTAGTGAGTCACTTCTTGTTAGTGAAGAGCGTGATACCAAATATTTATATAGATGTGATCTTGAGCAAATAATGGAGCAGCTGAAGATATTATTTACCAGTCCTTTTGCAGGATCTCTCCCCCACTTCTTCTCCTACCTTTCCTTTCCCTTAACCTTGTTACTTTTATGGTATTTTAAAGGTTCCACTATATGGAATGTTCCTTATTTGATTTGTTTTTAATCTTTCAGTTCCTCTGACCCCAACCTTTAATGCCTTTATTTTTATGGATTCTTAATTTAATACTCACACTGAGGTCTTTGACAGTACCTGTCTTTCTCACCCAAGGTCTGAACCAATTGAGAAATAAAACAGATGAAAAATCAAAATATCTCTGAAACTGATAAAGACTGGATTATAGAATACAGTTCAGTATGAGAGTCAAGAGTAGGCTTGCTCACTCTCAGTCTAGCTCTTGAAACAGCCAATTTCAGGGATAGTTTGAGTCAGCAGATCAGGTGCTTTTCTCACGTCCGTCCCTGCCTTCCACTGTTCCAGGGAAGTGGAAAGAAGAAAGATTCCAAATCCTCAGTGGCAGAGAAATGTAGATGAATGGCCTGCTAACCTCATGTTAGTGGAGAGGATGAAAAGATGAGGAAAAGCCTAGAAATATGTAGAGAAAATCCTTCATAGTGGCTAAAAGACTAGGGAAAATGGGTTCTCCTTAATTTTTTTCTTCAAAAATGGAAATAGATTTTTTTTCCTGGTTTTAGAATTAATATATCTACTGAACTACTCTGGAATCATTGGCCATCTTGTTCCATCAAGATGCAGAACAGTATGTCAAATATAAAGAGTTCCCAAGGAACCGTTACTAATGGTTATCTATAGAGAGTAGGAATTGGGAGGAGGAACAGAATGTTACTTTCATTATTATTTACTTCTGTACTGTTGGAACATTATTACTATATACATCCATTCTTTCATATGAACTAAAGTGTATAAAAATATATGCTACCATTAAAAATCAACTTTACATTTAAAAAAGATACATGTGTGTTCTTATTTAAAATATTAAGCTTAATTAAGCTTAATGAAACCAAGTCATTCTTGCCCTCAAAAGCATACAGCCTGAGTAAAGAAAAGTTGTCGGGTCACCAATCTTCTAACTTTCCTTTTGTGTTCATATTATCTCAGGTCATAAACTATCTCTATTATTCATTCTACTAATAAAATTCTTTAAAATAAATCTTTTCAAAGAAGCTCTAATTGTCCATTTCTGAAAAAGTATAGTATACCTGTACAATGTTTTGTATTCCCAATAAAGTCTTGGGGTTTTTGTAAATTAAATATATGTGCTTTTAGCTATAAATGTAGGTAGAAATTTTTCGATAAGATACCATGCTTCATAAATTGACATTGAAAGATGAAGCTCCATTAATATTTTAAAAAATTATTTTGTCTTTTTATATAGAAAAAGAGGCAAAAGAGAAAGAAACACTGATTACTATCATGAAAACGCTGATTGATTTTGTGAAGATGATGGTAAAGTACGGCACAATATCTCCAGAAGAAGGTGTTTCCTATCTTGGTGAGAGTCCTATCTGTTTTGTTTTTAATGTTGTTAGTTTTCATTGTTCAAAGTGAATTAGACAATAAATACTTTACTATTTAGATAGCTTACACCAAAATAGCTAGAATCATCTGGGTAACCAGAATTACCCCAGCTTGATAATGCATGCAAGTCAAATTAACTGGAAGTTTTCAACTCTTTATCTTTACAGATCCAGTTTGAGTAGAAACATTTCACATTTGTTATATTTTGTCTTCCTGATATTCTCTAATAATCTTCACAGAGACAATTTCATTAAAATTTGACATTTTTTTTTTCTCAATTGTGTTGGAATGGTCAGGACTAAAAGGGTCTTGACTTTAACCACTAAGCTCTGTATATGATAAGAAAAGAGCTCTAGACTGGGCATCAGAAATTCTTCCTCAGACCAGCTCTACCATGTGAAGGAAGGCATTCACTACACCTTGGTTTCTACATCTGTAAAATAAAGGACTTTGTTATCTACAACAGGGGCGAGAAAACTACTGCCCATGGACCAAATCCAGCCTATTACCTATTTTTGTATAACATATAAGTGAAGCATGGCTTTTACATTTTTAAGTAGTTGAAAAAAAAAATCTTAAGACAAATAGTATTTTATGACACAAGGAAGCTATATAAAATTCAAAGTTCAGTTCCATAAATGAAGTTTTATTGGAATACAGCCATGCTCATTTCTTTTAATAACTTTTATGCTGCAATTACAAATTTGAATAGTTGAGACAGATACCATATGAGCCAAAAAGCCAAAAATATTTGCTATCTGTCCCTTTATGGAAAAAATTTGCCAACTCTTGATTCTTGGAACTTTATAAATAAGCTTAGACATTCTTTGATCTTGCATATAAATTTTTGTTGTTGTTTTAAAGACTTTTGTTTTTCTGCTTGGTTGAGTTAATTAACAAATACCCTTCATCCCTAATGTCCTTTGGGCAAGATGACCTCATGGCCCCTTACTCTGTTATCTAATGAGGGAGGGGAAATAAACAGAAGAAAAAAATCTCATAGGACAGGAAACTAGAATTGTTCTTTATAAACTTTATTTTTTCCATATGAAAATAGTTTTTTTTTATTATAAAAGAACATATTTATTTTTTTAAAAAAGCCAAAGCAAAAAAGGAAGCAAAAAATCACTCATAATACCAACATCCAGGTAATATTTTGGTTTATATCTTTCCAGATATTTTTCTCTGTATGTGTGTGTGCACACACATGTACCTATGTCATTTCTTTATCTTATTTATCTTATTTAACAAAAAATGGGCTTTTGTTATACACAGTGCTTTGTGGCCCATTTTACTCACTGAATAGTAGATCAAAGACATTGTTTAAAATTAGTCATTGTTTCATACCAATACCCTGTGACTCAGAACTTCTACACTTAAGTCACTTATACTATGGCAATAGAGTTGTCACAAAGCTTATGTACAAGGTAGATATTTCCAGTATTGTTTTTAGCTGTACTGTCCAACATGGTAGCCATTAACCACATGTTGCTATTAAAATAGAAATTAACCAAAATTAAACAAAATTGAAAATCTAATTCCTCAGTTATACTAGGCACATTTTAAGTGCTCAATTGTCCCTTGTACCTGGTGGTTACCATATTGAACAGTACAGAAATGAATATTTCCATCATTGCAGAAAGTTCTATTGGATAGCACTGGTTTTTAGGAACAGAAAAATGGAAATAACCTAGATACTTCACAAGAGAAGGATATCTAAAATTATTTAATCTTATGTTAGACTATTTCAATTTTATTTTTAAATGTTTGTATTTTAATAATTGTATATGTTTATTACATATACAATATAACTATTATAAATATTAATGACAGGAAGAAATATTTATGATATACTGTTGAATACTTAAAGCCATTTAGAATGTGACCTAAATTTTGATGTTAAAAACGGACATATGTATAGAAAGTTAAAGGAAATATATCAAGATACTATCTGGAAGAAAATGGAATGCATCACACACAGAATATACTGGATTTTCTTCTTAAAAGAGGCATGGGGTAGAGTAGAAATAGGAATTTACTTGCAGAGAAAATAGTAAAAAGTAATAATGGACTCTTATGGACTAATTGCAAAGAAATGCTTATTTGCAAATAACAAAAAGGAAGCCTGCCTTATTAGTGAGATGGATATGTGGCTAGGCCAATAACTCAATAGAAAGAATGTGGATTATAATGCATTATCTACCTTGGAGTGTTCATAGGCTAAGTTTCTGTCTAGTCACACCTGTATGATGTTACTCCAAAAAGCCAAGTTAGGACAAAGACAAGGATACAGATTTCATCTCAATAAGAATAAGGAAATTCTCACCCTTAAGACCACCTAACAATAGAACTGGCTGCCTCATGAATTAATGAGGACCCTAAATGATGGAAATCCAACACTTAGGCTTGAGTGAAAAGGAAATTGAATTGCCTCATGTAATGAAAGGTCCAGGGTTCACGGTGGGCTGGCTTCAGGTTTGTGAAGTCCACCTATTGTGTGAAGAGTCTATCCCTCTCCAATTTATAGCTCTGACTTTCCATGTATTGATTCATTGGAGATAATCTGCTCCCTTAGAGAAACAAGATGGCTAGCACAGTCCCAACCTCACATCCCCATGGTACAATGATCTTAGTGGGAAGAGATCCTCTTTTTCCCAGTGGTTCTAGCATTGAATCTCCTTGGCCTGGCTTGAGTCATGTTATTCTCTGTGAACCAATCACTGTAGCCCAGGGAGTGGAAGACCCTGAGGAGTCAGGCCTGGACTAATTGTAGCCCCCACTTGAGCCAACTGTGCTGAGAGTGGGAGCAGTCTGTGTTCTCCAAAACAAAATCAAGGTGTAGTTACCAGAACGTGTGGAGTAGACCAAAACCACAGGTATCCATTGTGGGTTTCAACCTTGGATGTGTTCTAGCAGTGCCCACAAAAATATAGAAGGGACTCCTGCAATTAACTGAGCAGGAGGCTAAACTGGAGAATCTCAAATAGCATACCTTTCAATCCTGAGAGTCTATGATTTCTAGAAATAAAATCCATGTCAGTGTATCTTACTAGCAGTATTAATATTGTGAAATTGCTATTGTGATATTTCTGGTGAGATTTAAACATTTTTAGTAGAAGTTTGATATCATATTTTAAGAAATAAAATTATATTTCTTCTCTTCTTCCAGAAAACTTGGATGAAACAATTGCTCTTCAGACCAAGAACAAACTAGAAAAAAATGTAACTGACAATAAAAGTAAACTTTTCCCAGGTATGATTAATTTAACTTTTTTTTTTTTTTAACTTTTAGCACAACGACCCTGTTGTGTGGTAAATAATAAACTTCAGTAAACAATGATAAAGAATGAATAGATTTCAAAAAGTTTTAACATCCAACCATGGGATTAAATAGCTGTACCCTTGGCTATTTTGTAGCCAGTCCCAGCACAGAAATCTGATCTCG
Source organism: Rousettus aegyptiacus (assembly GCF_014176215.1). Classification (NCBI taxonomy): domain Eukaryota; kingdom Metazoa; phylum Chordata; class Mammalia; order Chiroptera; family Pteropodidae; genus Rousettus; species Rousettus aegyptiacus. The sequence continues at coordinate 122,542,390 of NW_023416306.1, forward strand.
ATAAGCATTGAAAAGAAATGCAGGTCTTTACTGAAGATTCTCAAGAGGTGGCTGGTGGGATAAGGAGAAGGCTCCATCATAAAACTGAGCAATTTTCCTAAAATTTTTCTTTAGATATCTTCTCCCCCCAACCCCCAGATCACCGCTCTTCCAGATTATTGTCCCTGGTCATCTGTCCACTCTCTGCTGCCCCTTCCGCTTGCTTTCCCCTCACAGGTCTTCTCTCACCTCTGGGATAGTCTCTGCCCCTATTTAGTAGGACTTATCTCCTTCTCTTGGTTTCTTCATTTCTGTATCTCCGCCCATCACCCCACTGTGCAAGGCAAACCCTACCAAGCCAAGCAAAAAAGAGAAAAGTTCTTATACCTTAAAGTTGTGTCCCTGTCACAGAAATTATGCACATATATTTGATGGCATAGTATACAGGCCTTTAAAATGATATTTTGAAGTAGTTTTTAATAACTTATAAGCATACTTCCATAATGATATTAATCAATGACAAAAGCGAGGAACAGAATATTACCACAAGTAGGAAAAATTTATGTATCAAAAAAAAATACAGACCACAGTATTAGTAGTGGATGTTTTACATAATGAGACAATAATTGATTTCTTTTTTTTCCTATAGTAACAATCCTTTTATTAAAAAAAAAAGAGCTTATTATTGGGCTACTTGAATTTCCTTATTTTATTGGCAACAGAGATGCATTACAATTGTTTTCAAGGGATTACTTACTTTAAGGTTCATGATTTTTTAATTTAATATAGGAGTACTAGAAGAAAATACTGTTTTTAAAAAATATATATATATAGTCATTTTTATGTGAGATGTGAACAAGGGTTATCCTTTCTTGACAGCAAGGGTCCAACTCTCTTCCTTGCTTGGGGTGACCAGGGTAAGGGAATATGAAGAATGAGGTAGAAGGAGAGAAGTCTGGCTGTGGCTTCTGAATTCTTAGGTGCTACTCTGAGTAATAGAGTGTTCTTCAAAAATATAGCATCAAGGAGAGACTGGGGAACTACAGAGTTATTTTCATTTGGAATCAAGACTCAAATTTACTTTGGGACCTGACATATCCCACTTGATTGCCTGTGTTAATTAAAGTAAGGAAAATATTTTATGCTCTCATGATATAGTGTGGCAGAAGGAAAGAACACTAAACCAGAATCTGGAAAGCCGGGGCGTTGGCCCAGCTCTACTCCTAACTCAGTGGGTGGCCTTAGGCACATCTGTCCCCTCACGGTTTCCTCTTCTGTGAAATGGGGTGGAGTGAGGGAGTTGCACTAGATAATCATTAAAATCCCTTTCAGCTCATAAAAATAACTTGACATCAAACTGTATCTTTTCAATAACGTTTCTTTCTATGTTAGGAATTAATTAATAAATAGGAAGTAGGGTTATAATAACCATGCACAATCTGATCACAGCACCATTGGAAAAGAATCATGAAGAAACAGACAGTACCAAGGAAGAAGCTGCTAAGATGGAAAAGGAATATGGAACTTTGAAGGATTCCACAAAAGATGATAATCCAAGGGGAAAAACAGAGGAGCCAAAAGGTATAGAATTGATAGCTCTAGGTTGGCAATGAAACTGAGGGAGCAAAACTTTCATCACGCCTGGAAGGGTGATCTGAAAGTCAAACCCCAACAAATATGAGGAATTAACACTAGTGGTATAGAAAAGATTCAGCATGTGGTATCTTTATCTCAATAGCAATCTTTTTTTAAGGTTCTTGAGTTTCCTGGGATGGCAAATTGGTTTTATCTTTTTGATGGTCTTTAGTATACAATGGACTTTTGTGCTTGGGGGAGGAATACTTATGACTATTTGTGCATTGTTTAATGTCCAATTTATAACTCTAGGAATTTATTAAGCAATATTTCTTTAAACACAATTCACACTCCTCTAATAGTCACCTTCTACTTATTCAACAAAGTTATCGAAATGTATGGATTTAATAAAGCAAATTTCCTTAATCATTTACCGCGATTGCAACCTGACAAACACTTTTAAGGACTTGGTTAAAAATCATAAATCAAGTATATCAAATTTCCTTAAATGACCTAAATACCTAAAAGGGCATACTTAAAAAAAAACACATATTATTACAAAACATATGTTTTTATCTTTATTTTTACACATTCCTGTGGTCTGATTTTTACTCTACCTTTGTAAGTCTATGTGATATGAAATTTATAGGATTTTTAGAAACTTTATCATACCCAGGAAGAAAAAGATCAACTTTGTAACAACTTTGTACTCAATGCTTCATAACAACTTAAAACTTGTGAGGTTGCAAGTTGATTTTAGGCCAAGATGTAGGATTTGGTTGCATAGTGCTGTGGTTCAAGCCCCTTTTATTACAAAGTGTGCTAGTTATATCATGGAAAATTAATATCCCTGTCTCTCAGACAGATAGTCTTTTACCGAAACGCATTGTTTTTACCAGAAGTTGTGAACAGATGGCTTAAACCTACCTTATTTTTCATGTCATTATGAGATATTGGCCTCTCTAGTATAATTGGAACTTAAGTCTTATTAGTGTCTCATTAGTGGGGTCATCTAGAGGATTTTTTTCCCCCCTGGCAGCTTGGGGAGTGGGTCATTGCTCTCTCTTGGAGAGTGGGCATGACATTCAGCTAATTTATCATTTGAAAACACACCATCGGATTCTCTTTTCAGTGTTTATTGTGTCTAATCATTAATGGCAATGAACTGATGAACTTTGCTTATTCCTTGCTATAGTACGATTATGTTCATGGCTAATTTTGAAGAGATTGCTTGGCCCACTTGCAGATCCCCAATCTTTCCTGTTCATACAGATAGAAACAGATTTACATTATACTTGATAGACCCAAAATTAACAATGTCTGTGTGTTAAGTAGAAAAGAAACAAACTAGCTTTGTACTCAATGCTTTCTAACTTAATAACAGGAATAAAATTACAAATTATTTCCCTTTTATATTACTACTACCTTTAATACTTTATATTAACTTTTTATATTTATGTATATTGTGCTGCTTGATGATGATGATGATGATGATAATTTTATGCTTACATGGGTATAGCTTGGGTATCCGCCTAAGTTTCTCTTTTTTGTCCTTTTAGCAACAGTGGTTTTTAAAAGTATCTTTGCTCTCCGGTAACAATAGGGTATTCTAGAATCACTCTGAATTTTCCTGTCCCAAGACTTGCAATCAATTCCCCTTCAAAGAGTTCTGGTTCTTCTTTGTAGAAAATACAGAGACCTGAACTTGGGTTATATGGGTTCAAATGAGTTGTGATGTTGGCCAATGGTTATGCTTCTGTTTCAGTTACTGGGACATTTTTGAGACAGAGCATTAAAAGAAAAAATTGTTAAATACGTCGAGTTCATATTGATTTTTCTTATCTTATAAAGTTTTATGCTATTGTGCTCTTTCTTTCTCCAGTAGGAATTGTAAAGACATTCATAATTTTCTCCTATGTCGACAGAGCTGACATATCAACTCTAATTTTTTTGTAGTGGCCTATGTTAAGAAAGGTTATGATGCTGCGCAGTAGAATGATTAATTAATAATGTTTGTCATGGGCATGGGAAGAGGGAATTGGTGATCTACGTGCCATGTTTGCTGACCCTATAGGCCGGTCACACGGCCTTGATACCTCCACTCAGCCCTAAACCCACTTTGGATAAGTGATAAACTTGTCTTTAATATCTTTTGGGAGGAAACTGTGGTAAAATACACATAACATAACATTTACTGTCTTAACCATCCTTAAATGTGCGGTTCAGTGGCATTAAGTACATTCAAAGTTTCATGCTGCCACCACCACCACCTTCCATTTCCAGAACTCTTTTCAGGCAAAACCGAGACACTGTACTCATTAAATAATAACTCCACCTTCTCTCTCCTTCTCCAGTCCCTGGCAACCACCGTTCCATCTTCTGTCTCTGAATTTGATAACTTTAGGTACTTCATTTAAGTAGAATCATACAGTATTTGTCCTTTTGCGGTGGGCTTTTTTGCTTTTAGCATAATATCCTCCAGGTTCATTTATGTTGTAGCGTATGTCAGAATTTCCTTCCTTTTTAAAGCTGAACAATATTCTATTCTATGTATATACCACATTTCTTATCCGTCTATTTGCCTATGGACTGTTGGGTTGCTTTTACCTTTTAGCTATTATGACTAATGCTGCTGTGAACATTGTATTACAAATATCTCCTTGAGAGCCTGCATTCAATTTGTGTGTGGGGGTGGTGTGGTGGGGAGAGATATTCCCAGAAGTGAAATTACTGGATCATATGGTAATTCTATTTAAAATTTTTTGAGGAAACCCTTATCGTTTCCATAGCAGCTACACCCTTTTACTTTTACATTCCATTAACAGGGTGCAAGTGTTCCAATTTGTCTATATCTTCACCAACACTTTCTATTTTCTGGTTTTGTTTTTTGTTTTTTGTTGCCCTCCCCACCCCCACAAAAAAAACCACCCTAATGGATGTGAGGTGGAAGATGAGTGGTAAACCTTTAAAAGATAGCTAGTCAGAAAAAGAATGGTCCTGTGACCTGAGATGGAGCCAGTAATTGGGCAGCAAAGTACTACACATCACCTCAACAGAAACTTGAATCATCTCCTTTGCAAGAAACCCATGCATAACAAATCTATTTTTCTAGAAAACAATAAGCCATCGTCTAGGCCCTTTGACTTGCTGAGGCAGCATGCCCAGTGCTGAAAATGACACCTTATATCACCTTATATTACTGTTCAACTATCCTTAAGAATGGGTGCTGACAGGTCTTTTTGTTTGTTTTAGGAAAGTATTATAAAAAAAAAAAAAAAGGTATAGAAGGAGTTGATTCTTGGTAGGTAGCCCACTATTGCCTATTTAGGATGTGAGTGAAAACTAAGGATGAAATTAGATTTCTTTTCTCATTAAGATTTCCGTCATATAATAATGGGGAGAGAAGAGAGTAAAACTCCGTTTTTTAGTGTTACTCTTTGTAACAGCTCTCCTGAAACATTAGAGGAAAAGTAGGGATTTGGGGCTAAAATTAGTGTCCCCCTCCCCCATTATTTAGAGATTTAATTAGGGATAATGGCCCAGCTATCCCTGACCCTCATTACTCTGTAATAAGGAAAACTGATTCTGGTACAGTTTAGAAAATATCGAACCAAGCTTAAGCCAAGGGTAAATATTTCTTGGGGGGAAAAAATGTAGTTAATCCCCAAAAGGGCGTTATGACATATACCTTTGTGTTCACAGTTGCTTTATTTGTACTTTTTTCAAAGGCTGCTTTGCTTCTCTGTTATAAAACCACTAAGGAAACACCTGTTGTCTCTAGGCAGAAAAATAAAGCATCTGTGTGGATTAAGGTAGGATTGACTGGATTTTCTGAGACATTTATTCAGCAACAAATAAACATTTATTCTGATGGCACACCTGGCACCGTCCTCAGGAAGTAGAGCTACAGAAGGAATTTAAGAACCAATGTCTGCTCTGAGGACTTGAGCAAGCTTTGAAATGACCTAAGAATAATTCTTCTTTTATTATTTTTATTTTTATTACTATTTATGCCTACAGCACCTGGACTTCCAAATGGTCTCCCGTCCCAGTATTAACCAGACCCCTCCCTGCTTAGTTCTGAGATCAGACATCGGGTTTGTTCAGGGTGGCATGGTCATAGACCATGGACTGTGGCTCCACTGGGGCACAAACCCAGGACCTTCTGCATGTAAAGCAGATGTGCTAACCGCTACACTATGGAACCACATCCGAAAATAATTCTTAATTCATGTGTAGGCAAGTATAACACAAGCCATATACATGAACATGTATCTCCTATATTGATGAATCAGGAGTGCGTAAAACGGGCTCCCTTCAGAGAGAAAGTTGGAGGACATTACAGAGTAGAGCAAGGGATGAGATGATGGCCCAACTAAAACGACTTAAGGAATTAATTATAAGCAATATACATTGGCAGGATTATCTATAGGGAGTATATTTCACTCTTGCAATGTGAGGTAATGACCCCATCCAAATACAGCAAATATTTATTAATTTTGCTGAGCATATGCTGGGTCCTTGAGGAATAATAATAATAATAATAGTATCTTACATTATATTACTCTAACTTAACAGAGTTTGTTTACATACATCTCATTTCAGGTAGACAATGTGAAAAAAAAAATCCAATTTAATTACCAATGATGAAAAATGACACATTCACCTTTGACTATAGTTTAGTTAAACTATTTAAAATATTGCTTTCTACAGGGATTCACATTAAGAATAATATTTTTAAATAGTGATTTCTAGTTGGTACAGGTATTTGAATGGTTCAATAATTGTTTCTAAATTTAGGAATGCACCAATAAAATTAAACTTATTCTGATTTCAACCTTATCTATAAACTTGCTTAACTTTTCAAGTCAATTGCTCTCCAGAAACCAAAAATAAAAAGCACTTTAAAACTTCATTCCATGATCTAAGTGTGGCTGTTTTTGCCAGTTTGATGTTTACTCACTGACTTCTGCTCTATGAGTCACTGAAAATCTTTTTTCAAAATCATCCAAGGGATGAGATAAGTACTATAATACCCATAAACTCACCCCCAATGCTATCATTTGTCAAGTTTATGGCCAGATAATGGAATTAGGTTTTAAAAAGTGATCTCCAAGATACCTTTTACCTAAATATCCTATCATTCCTGTATCTTCTTTATAGAAGCTTGAAAAGAGAAGATAGCCTATTTAATTAATAAATTGATAATAAATTGACTAACTCATATGAATGCTCTTATTTTCAAAGCAACATACGAGGAGAAAATGCATGCCTTTATTCAAACCCCAAGGCATTTTTCTAGAAATGTCCAAAAATAGTGAGTCCCGTCTTCTCCCCCGTGAGTCAGCAAGTGTGCCAGGAGCTAAGCGCAGCTGTGGGAGCCCTGCCATCAACACAGGTTTTTCGAGGACAGCAAAAGAGAATGTCTTCCCCTATGCAGAAACTTTGACTCTTCTTTTTAGGATTCACACCTTAATTTACAAAAAGTAAACCAAGCCTCAGAAGATAAAGCAACTAGCACAAGATCTCATAGCCAAAGGGCAGCAGAGCTGAGCTTTGAACTCATGGCCCACCATGCAGTGCTCATCCCCATATTCCAAGCTGCATTTTGGGCACGTAAAATGTCGCCAATGGAAAGACATTCTTGAACTGAATGGCTCTAGGGCCCATGTTGGCCTATATGGTATTAGTATCAGTTCTTTACTTTTATGCAGCTCAAAGCTAATTACACAATCTTTACTACACAGAATTTTAAGCATTATATCAAATTTAATTTTTATAAGGTTTTAAGCATTATATCAAACTGACTTTTCTTTTAGAAGATCTGAGATTTTTAGTACATCTAGTATTCAGTAGGATAACTCTTGATTTCTAGTTGTTTATTTTTTATTTATTTATTTTTTTAAGGGATAGTATATCAGAGTCAGGAAGGATAGCATATCAAGGTCAGGGCAAATTCACACACACATATATATATATATTAAATATATATACACATATATATGTATATATATTAAAAAAGGATATTTCTTTTACAGTGCTGAAAACCAGAATAGCCAGAAAAGCAGGGCTGCCTCTCGACTCTGGCACCCTTCCCATCTGTTTCAGCATATGTTTTAAGGCTTATGCCATATTACCTCAGCCATGAGCTATTTTTTTCCAAAGGAAGCAGAAATAAATTTGAATAAAATAGTCCAACTTTCCAAAGTGGACTCTTATGGGCTTTCAGTGTGCCCTGTGTAAATAAAAGATTTGTTTTATAGCTCCTGAGAAGAGAAAATGTAAATAGGAACCAGCTGTTTCTCCCCAAGAGCAGAGGAACACCTGATTTTATTCTTTTTTTTACCTCGTGCTCCTATAGTTGTGTGCAGGTCCCAATACTGGTGGCGGTGGTTCCCGAACTTTACTCCACATTGGAATCACCTCAGGATTGTTTGGGGGGGGGGTGGAAATGCTACTTGGTTCCTACCCCCAGAAATTCTGTTTTAATTGGTATTGGGAGTGTCCTGGGCATCAGGATTTTTAAAAGCTCTCTGAAGTGACTCTAATGTGCCTTATTGGCCAGTTAGGTAACAACACCACCAGGCACTGTAATCACTCCAGTCTGACAAGTGGATTTTACCCAGCTCCACTTATTGGAGGCTCCAGATTCATTCTGGTTCAAGACCAGGCTCTGACCCTTACTCAATTGTGTCCCCATACGCACATCACTTAACCTCTCTGAGCCTTAGTTCCCTCATGAGTAAAATGGGAATAATATTGCTTATTTTATAGAGTTCTGTGAAGATTAAATGACAGACAGTTAGAATATATTTATAGATATTTAAAAGTGCTTCTGACATAGCCATCATTTAAATTCAGAATTTATTAAATTTTAAGTCTTTCAAATAAAGTTTATGTTTTTGTAAAAAAAGAAAAGAAAGAAATCTATACCATTTATACTTTAAAAATTCTATTTTCTCTAGATTTGAGTCCATGCTCACCAAGAAATCTTCTGATTATGATTTGGCTACTATATACAAAGCTTTCATCCATTCACTCAGTCAGCTAATGTCTATTGAAAGCCTAGAGTCAGGCTTTATTCTAGGCCTGAGAGTACATTGGCAAACAAGAAATACTTCTAAGGGAGGAAAATGTACAATAAAGTTAAATTATATGATATAGTAGAAAGTAATAAGTGCCATGGATAAAAATAAGGCAGAAAAGGAGGATGAGGATTGTTGGGGGGGTTCTATTTTAGAGAACTTTCTAATTATATATGTTATGATCCACAAGATAATAGTTTTTTAATGGATTGCAGTCTAGTTTTCTTTAAGCTGCAGTAAAGTCATTCTCCATTGTGGGTTAATAATGTCAATATAGTAAATAAAATTACTTTTCATGCATTTCATACCTTTTAAAATTAAACACCATTTTTATAGGTAAGTGGCTCCTGCGCAATAAGTAACTTAGCAAGATGATGCTGTCTTAGGTTGGTTTCTCTCCAAAGCAGACCTTGTGAGATTTGGAGTCAAGTAGTTGAATTGGGAAGTGACCCCAGGAAGCACTAGTGGGAAGATAAGTGCTCGAGACAGGTAAGGGAAAGAAGCGAGTACAAGCTGCGTTAATGAGTGGGCTTTAGCTATGGACGCCTGGGGCTCAGTTCTACTAAGGACCCTTGGGAGACTGAGGAATAAGGAAGCTGGGGGTATTTATCTACTGATTTTGTCCCTCATCAGTTGAGGGCCCCTCTATTAACATATTTGGAATCAGGGAGGCGTGAGTGTAGGGAATCAATATGTCTGCTACACTGTGGCAGAAACCTCATATTTCTTTTTTACTTTCCTAATTCAGAATTTTTGATACAGTATTTACAAAGAGACTAAGCTCTGGTTTTCCTTTTCTCAGATAAGCTCTCCACATATCATAGATGAGATTGTGGGAAGAATGCTTCAAACTGTTTAAAAAACAAGACTGTTTTCACACATTCTCAAAAGTTTCAGAAGGCCTAATTACCTATTGTGCTAATGACAAATTTTTATCTATTCATTAAAGCAAGCTTTATGAGAGCCAGTAATTTGGTTTAAACTCTTTAAAAATTATTAAACTGCGTTCTTTAGAAATAGTCTGCACTAAGATATCTTTTCTTGTTCAAAATGCCTTTTCTAACTGAATTAACTTGCAATAGAGAACACTGTTTTTATGTCACCAAATCCAGCTGACCTTCTCAGCAAACAGGAAACAGACAATGAAAATCTCTGTGTCTGTCGTGCTATAATTATATAACATCAGCCAGGAGAACATTGGCCTTTCACATGCTCTAACGTTTTTAAAAACAAAGCAATGAAATCAATGCCTTTCTACGCAGGCAATTGAAGGGAAAGGGTCTGAAAATTGTAGATCCCATCTCTTGTCCACTTTTTGCCCAAGAGCTTCTCTATGCTTCTTTGGGGACCAGATAACATGGAGCTCCAGTGATGAGGTAGGAGTGGGCTTGTAAGATCCGGAAAAAAGATGCTCAGGAAGTCACTTAGGTAAATGCAATGGTGGAAATTGGAACATTGTCAAATCTTAAGGTAGTGTTATTATCCATGGACTGTAGGCAGATGTACCCGGCTGGGTTCAGACCTGGATCTACTACTTACTAGCCATGTGATCTTCAGCAAATCACTTTTTATCTCTCTATGCCTCACTTTCTTCATCGGTAAAATGAGGATGAAATAGGGCTGCCTCAAAAAGTCATTGTGAAGATTACAAGCGATAATGCATTTTGGAGCACAAGGCACAGCCCTTGGCACATTAAAAAGTACACAGTACAGGTAGTTCAACCAAGAGGTCTGGGCAGTAGACTAGAGGTAATAGGGTCAAAGGAGACTCAGAATGGGTGGTCACCACACTGAGCCTTGGCAGCTATTACTATTACAGAGGGCCTGGACTTCGAAAGCCTCTTTTCTTAGGCCATCTTGTACTCTCCAGACCAGCTGTTCTCTTGATGCAGACACTGAGCATTGGGGACTTCACCCGGTTAAGGGAATGGTTGATTTCTTTGAGACAAAACAAGGGTACATGAGCGTTCATATCTGAAGACAGGTGTTATCTTTCAGATAGGACAGGCAGCAGCAACTTGGCAAGACTATAGTTCAAATTCCAGCTGTTATTTCCTGTGTGGCCTCAGGCAAGTCATTTAGCCTCTCTTAGCCTTAGTTTCCTCATCTCTAAGTTGATGATAATACCCACTTTTCAGGCAACAAGGCGTGTAAAGGCCATCAAACAGCAGGTCCTTCAGTAATGCTAGTATTCTCTCATCACACTTGAGGCCCATAGGAGACTGTTTCATATCCAGGGGAATTTTACTAGAATGAGTTCTAAGGCACACCATGTAACTTGAAATCTAAACCTTGAAAGAGCAGCCTAGGTCTCCTCTTCATCTGGGTTTTTACACACTCCCTACCAAAATAGGGCAGACGACTTGCATAGCCGCTTATATACAAAGCCACAAATTTGGAGTTACTTAACATCGCTTATTTGGTGATGGATTCTTTTAAGAATCTGCCATTCTGATTCAAGTCTTGACCTAACAGAGTTTCTCAGTTTGGAAAGACCATCCCTAACCATATATGACCCAATCTAAGAACTGTAAGGACCTACCTATCCAGTAAGTTGAATCAAAACTCTGCTATGCCAGGACATCGAACTAGTTGTTTGTGTGGGGGTATAATGGCTTTTGACACTTACCAGCTCGGTCCCTTCTCCTGGAATCTTATTAGGGATACCACCTGATGAGTGCTTGATAATTCCAATACTCGTTTATTGTTTTAAACATAAGTGTGGTCTTTAAAAAAGAGACATAATGATATTTTATGAATTTCTGATATGGGTTCTCTGCCTTTTCCAGGGAAAACAGAAGCCTATTTGGAAGCCATCAGAAAAAATATTGAATGGTTGAAGAAACACAACAAAAAAGTAAATAAAGAAGGTAAGGTTTAGTGTGGTTATAAATTGCAAGCTTCACTCATTTGGCAGGGGCTCTTATTAAGTAAAGATTCCCGCAATCAAATTGGGCCAAAGTCTTTCCAAGCACAGAAAGACTCTAGCGCTTCTTGGATGCAGAATAGAACAGAACCACCATTTGTCTTATTTTTTCGAACCAGCCTTTCAACCAAAAGCCTTTTGTTTTCTTTTCTTTGACATTTTATGATGAAAAAAAAATGTCAAACAAAAGTAAAGAGACTGGGTGGTCGCCACACTGAGCCTTGGCTGCCTGGATGTAAATGAATCCCCATATATCCATTATCCACATTCAATAATTATCAACATTTTGCCAATCTTATTTTGCCTACTCCCCCCTCTTTTCTGGGGGGTAAAAAAAAAGGCATTTTCTGAGCACACATTGGGTACACCCTGCAGAAACAAAAGCAGCCACCCTCTCACGTAAAACACAGAAGCATTTTCTGTTTTGAGTGCCAGAAATGTGAACCACAGTAAAATGCAGCCGGCCTGCAGTCCCCCCTCACCACCTCAAATTGCTCAAGGCATCAATAAAGCACTGTTGGCCCTGTTTGGTGCTGTCATAGAGGGGTGTGGTGGTGCAAAGGAAGCGAGAGGAGAGGGCACATCTCCCTCCTTACGGAGACAGAGATCTCTGGGAGAAAGGGCTGCGCAAAAGCCTTCCCTGGAAAGGTAAGTGAGGAGAGATGGAGGCAGAGGGAAGGCTGTGTGCCAAGACATAAAGGGACAAAAGAGAGTGCTGCATTCTGGGAACTGGAGCAGCCATTCCGTTCCCCAGGAAAACTAGGCGTCTGTGGAGAGGACTCGCAGACGGGGCTAGGAAGGTGTGCATAAGCCAGGTCAAGAGGTTTATGTACCCTGCAAAGGTTTGTTTTAGCTGGAGGAGCCTAAACGAGGGCTTACTTAAGTCCTGAGAACTCAGATAAGAACTGAGAAATCTGTCTGGCAAGCAGTGCAGTTACATATTGAAAAAATAAGACCCCAGAAGGCTGAAGAGAGATAGCAAGCGAAGATCTAGAGCAGAAATGATGGGGCTTAAGCAAAGGCGAGCGGAAAAAAATTTTAAAAAGAAAGAAGAAACTCGAGAGCTACCTGGAGAAAAAGGAGTCTAATATGATTCCCAAGTGTCTGACCAGAGCAGTTGCAAAGTGATGCTTTTAAAATGAGACGAGCAGCGCTTCTTAAACTTTAAAGTGCGTTCCAATCACATGCCCAGGTGACACCACTAAATCAGAAACTTGAGAGGCAAGTTTCTTTAAACCCCCCACCTTTCTACTGTGCAGCCAAATTTGAGAACCACTGAGATACAGCACAGTGGGAAGAAGTATTTTCAGCACCACTTTAGCCTGTGGCCTTGCAAGTTGAGCAAGATGGAAGCTATCATCAGATCTTCGCACATGTCCATTTTATTTCACTCAACATGATGTGAATTACCAGGCTGTCAGTTCCATTAAAATTCACATGAACCATATTTCATCAAATCTGTCATTGATTGGGAGACATACCATTGTTTTATGTACTACTAAGAAAGAAAAATTCTAACATGCCATCAATGACTGAAAGACTTTAAAATCAAAAACATGTATCTTAAAATTAATGTAATACAATAGGTGCCAAAATGCTTTCTGAAACCAATGTAAATTGTATGGCTCAACAATATGGACTGTTTGTTATTTCTTTCACTGATGAACATGTAAATCAGACTCCTGGTCATAACCAGCAACATCCTGCAATTGAATCTTTTACTTCTAGAAGCAATCAACCTAATGAAGTGTGGGACTCTGGTGTTTGCTTACCCAAGGATCTGTGAGCAAACCTCAGAGTGACAGAGTCGAGTTTGCTGCACCCTTCTGCCTCCAGAAATTGAGGGTGACATGCAATACACCCTCCTGAAGGCAAGAACAGAGAGCTCTTCCTCCACTGCCTTCACATTTGCTCTGCTAGACTCAAACCCTGTGGGTATATAGGTCCTAGGGCCATGCAGTGGCTGCAGCTGTATGAGCAGAAAATCTTACTATTAGTTCTGATCTTTCTTAACCTCTGCTGATGCCCTTTGTTTTGCAGGGGACTGGGGAACTTGAATCTCCCTCCTAAATCCAGGAAAGAAAAGTCCATGTGATGTGATAGAGAGGATGATGATAAAATCTTGTGCAGCCATAAACTAAAAACATCTGTACTTTAAAAAAAAAAATGAATCACAGCCCTTATCTCTTTTGAGCCTAGCAACCCTAAAACCTCTTTTGACATTAGCAAGGTGGTTACTGATGTACACTCTTACCATCAGCTAACAGCCTTTCCTCTGCACCAGCCTGGTTTCCCTTGTCACACAGTGTCATAAAGATGCAGTTTTTCCATTTCAAAAGAAAGCACAATATTTTCCTATTTGTCCATTTCCTGTTTGTCCACCTGGACCTCTTTATATCTGTCCTTGGGAGTTTGCCTTTTGTTCCACTAAAGATGTTGACCCTGCAACCAAGTCCGAAGGGCGATTATTAAATGTGAACCAATGATAATCAAATGGTGCCTCTTTGTGCCCTACTAGTCAGTCAGGAATCAGCTTATAAGTTGAGCTTGGTTCTCTATTTTGTGCCTGAAGAAAGGGAGAGTCAAAAAACAATAACAAAAAACCCAAGCACTAACTGAACATGTGTTCTGCACATGTTAGATGCTCCACATGCACTACTTCAAGGTCACAGAGTAGTCAAAGCAGTGACTGGAGACAGACCTGGGTTCAGAACCGGACCCTCCCATGACCTAAGCATGCAACTTACCTCCTCTGTCTTGTTTCTTCATCTCCAAAATGGGGATTCTTCATCTCTCATGGGGTTTTATGAGGAGCAGAACAGATGATGGTTGTAAAGTGCTCAATGCCAAGAATTCTCTCTTTAATCCTCATGGCTGTGCCCTACTGGGGAGCAAATTCTCTCCTTGGTGGAGGGGAAACAGCTCTCTCTAAGCCTCAGTTCATCTTCATATGATAAACACCTGGTGCTTCTGGGGAGTCCATCATATTTAGTTTTTCTTTCATGCAGGGGCTTAAAGACTCCTGAGGTTATATTCAGGCTAGCTAAAGGGGTCGTGGAATGTTGAGCTTTCGTACCCCACTCCTTCCTTTCTCTTCCCTTTACAAACTGATGGAAGGCAGGGATCTGGTCCAGGGGCTGCTAACAGCCAAGACAGATGACATTGTCCTCAAGGAACTCAGCCTCAAGCAATTTGCAACCTGGAAAGGTCTCCCCAAGTGCTCTATGGTGTGGAAAACCCACATTTCCAACCATGAAGGGGTGTGTCATCAATTTTAGTACCGCCATAGGATATATTGTACGTAGCCATTAAAATAATTTTTCTGAAGAATATTAATGCTCACTGTGTAAAGTTAAGTGAAATGAGCTAGTTGTAAGGTTGTTTACACACTGATCTCGATTCTGGGATGAGATATATATTTGAAAAGCTAAAAGGATATAGAACAAAATACCAGCTGTGGTTATCTATGATTAATAGAATTCAAGTGATTTAAATTTTATTTTTATGTTTCTATATTTTTTGCTTAAAAAATCATATAATATTTAAAAGAATCAAGGTAAGATGTGGGTTTCTTTTTAAGCCTTCAGAAAGATGTCACAGGCAACTTCCTTTTTTAGGAATCTCTTTGTTTTGGGTAGGTGGTTTGATGGTTTACACAGACTTTTGTTTGTTCAAGTAGGATAGAGGCACCATAAAGAGGTTATGGTTTGGCTTTTCGTTCCACGCATATAATTCAGACAATGTGGAAATCAAGGTAATTTTCAATTGGGAAAAAATTTTTAAAGTAGGTTGTCACTTTAACAGGGACTACCCAATTCATAAAATCAAAACACCTGGTTCTGATCATAACTTTTACTACCTGTGTGACCTTGAATAAGGTACTTAAGCCGTAGGGTCTTCTTACCCTAAGTATGATTCGTAGACCAGAAGCAGCAGCATCTCCTGG
This sequence comes from Rousettus aegyptiacus, assembly GCF_014176215.1. Lineage (NCBI taxonomy): Eukaryota > Metazoa > Chordata > Mammalia > Chiroptera > Pteropodidae > Rousettus > Rousettus aegyptiacus. Next base: position 122,557,901 of record NW_023416306.1, read on the forward strand.
AACTTGTTTAAAATGCAGAACCTAGGGACCACCTTGGACCTGCTGAATGCAAATCTGCAGTTTCCCAGGAGCCCCAGGTGACTAGTATAAACAGTAAAGTTTGTGAAGCCATGGTCTCCGAGCCTGTTCCCTCCATGGTCAGATGAGGGTGGTATTCCCATACTGAACAACTCGCAGGTATGATGATGGAGAGCAGATGAGCAAATAGAATACACATACAGGTGATTGCAAACTGCAAAGTACTACACAAATACCAAGACCTAAATGTCTTCCAGTGTGAAAGATGGGGGCTGGTTGTGGTGGTGGCATGCAAAAGACTTCTTAGTTCATGGTGGTCACTGTGATGGGATTGCTCTTTCCTCATCTTGCTCAAGATACTCTAATGATGTTTTCCAGATTATGATCTTTCAAAGATGAGAGACTTCATTAACCAGCAAGCTGATGCTTACGTAGAGAAAGGCATCCTTGATAAAGAAGAAGCCAATGCCATCAAGCGTATTTACAGCAGCCTGTAAAAATGGCAAAAGATCCAGGATTCTTTCCACTGATTCAGAACACATAACATAGCTTAAAACTCTTCTAATTCTGTGATTAAAGTTATTTTGACCCAAGGATTAGTAGAAAGTGCTAGATTTACAGAAATTAACCTTTAAAAGTGGTTAAACCATAGCTTTCTTGCCATAAAAACTATCGGAAAAGTTGTAAGCTGAGATTTTGTATATAGAATCCTTATTTCCTTGTAGATTGACATTTTCTGATCGGAGCTATGTTGCTTTGGAAAAGCCTGTAATTGACTGAACTTAAAACTGAACCTTTTCCCCACATTGTATAAGCACCCCCTGACGGATTAGAGTTCTTTTGTCTAGGCATGCTGGGTACCAAAGCACCTCATAGTATATGTCTGCTACAAGATGTCATTTCCACTATCAGTTCCCTTTTGGTTAAAATAAATTTGTGTTTCACAAAGCCTCTATAGCTTAAAGGAAGCTATTTGGTGTTTTGTTTGTTTTGTTTTGTTTTATGTTTGGCTGTTCCTGCTGGCTCTTTATCAGGCCCAAGAGCACAAAAAGGAACCTGAAAAATAGGCATAGGATTTTGGATTTATTAACAATTTTCCCCTTCTCTTAACATTTTCTATTAGTGAGTTTTCCAACATTGAATTTGTTCATTAAGAGGGATACATATGTACTCTCCAAGAAGAAAAATGAGGTCATAAACACTACAAAAAGCCAGGTAAAAATATGTGCCCAATCTGAGTTATCTAAACTGGACGTGATCCAAGCCAAGTTTTCTCAACAGAGAACAAGAGGGCCAGGCAATATGGTAGAAACACAGATAAAGATCACTCAATGGAATATTATTCAGCCATTAAAAGATCAAATACTGCCATTTACAACAATATGAATGGAACATGAGAATATTGGTGTTAAGCGAAATAAGTCAGATGAAAAAAGAGGAGAACCATATATATGACTTCGCTCCTATGTGGGATATGAAACTGAAAGCAGCAAACGAACAAGACAAACCAAAACTCATAGATGCAGACAACAGTATAGCAGTCATCAGCAGGAAAGCAGGGAGGCAGGAAGTGGTAAAGGGGGTCAAATATACGGTGACAGAAGATTTGATTTGGGTGGAAAACACAGAAGGCAGTATACAGACCATGTATTATAGAATTCTATACTTGAAACCTATATAATTTTGTTAACCAATGTCACCCCAATAAACTTAACAACAACAACGAAAAAAATCATTCTCTTCCTTATAAACCAAAGCTGGGAAAAAAAAAAAAAGGTTAATGAACTACAGGTCCCTGCAACTCGTCTTCCTCAGTCACCACCACAAACAGGGCCCTAAAAACAATAGTCACCTACAGTCCTCCTGAAATGTTACTGGACAACATTCCCAAACCAAAGAACGCTTTAAATATGTGTTATTCAGTATAAATTCTTACTTATTTTTCTACATATTTCAGTTGAGAATCGTAAAAATAATATAAGGCTTTGCATTTTAGCTGTCACTACATAAAATGGCCTTCTGATACCTGTGTTAAATGCCCCTACTTGGTATTCACTTTTTGGTGAGGACTGGGAACTTACAGGGAAAATGTAAGGGGCTGTTTTTCACAGGTAGGAGACTACTGCTGCACCTCCCATCTCCAGAGTTGCAAAAATCAACTAAAACCAAAGCCTGACACTCAAAAAAAAAAAAAAAAAAAAAAAAACTAAACTCTTAATATGTTCTAGAGAAGCCAGTACTCATTGGGGAGCGGTGAGGGAACTAAAAACACCTTTGCCCAAACTATACTTGCCGAATCATGATAAATCGGACTTGTTTTAATCAGTCATCTTTGATAACATGGCTGAATGCTTCACCCATGTCCTATAGTCCTAATGGGCTGCTTCTACATCAGAGAGAAAAAACTAGCTGTGACTAAAGCATTTTATTCATTTGCTATAATTTATCTAATATGTATGCAGAATTTTTAAAAATAGATTTATTTAGAGAGTTTATTATAGCTTTCTGAGCACACTGACATTCTTTAGCTCCTATTGATAACCAAGACAAGAGAGAGATCATCAGTCCTGTTTTGTAAATGAGGAAACCGTTCGCCAAAACAAAAAACAAAATGACACACGTACACACAAAAAACCAAGGGCACAAGATATGCTCAAACTCATATGACCCAGAAGTGTCCAAGCTGAAACTAGAACCTAGGATTCTTAACTCTTTGTCTATTACTCCACAGTGATTCTACATACATGCAAGGCAAGGACTAAAGAACTTGAGTCCAGGACAGTTTAACTGTAGGCATGATGAATTTAAAGTTTGGGCTAGAAATCGCTAAGAAAGACCTTAGGCAACAATAAAATACTCAGAAAAATGTTTTTGAGATTGTGGTCTTAATTCAATTTTCAGCTTATGTCTTTCAGATAGTGTTTTAAAATTCACATCTTTTGGATTACTCTGAAATTTCAGATTATTTATGTTAAATAGCATAACCTTACATTTTTTTAAGTTCCTGGGCCTCCACAGAGGCCTGAGTCTTTTCTTATATACACAACTGTTTCCTTTCCTTCATTTTTATCTTTTAGTTTCGTCCAACTACTTCCCCATAGTTCAGATAATAGTAGGTATAAGAAAGCAGCAGAGCATGATCACCCTCTATCAAAGATGATAATAACATGAGGAAAAAATGAGGAATAAGAACATGAGATGTTATAATCATGAAAAAAAAAAACATGAGGAAAAAACTAACAAGGAAAAACAAAACAAAACAAGGAATTATATACATTATGAACAAACAGGAAATTCAAGACAGGGCAGACAGCTTCTCTTTCCCATTTATGCCTCAAGGGTTGGACATGTGCATTTCTGGTTTCTCAAGCTCTGCTGCATTAATACCTAAGGACGCTGTTTCCTGCTTAATGGAAGACCTGGCAGAACAAGGCGGAGAGAAGAAAATGAGGAAAGAGAAAAAAGGGAGAGAAGAAATAAAAGCCATTTTTGCGCCCACAGAAAGCAGAGCCCTTTTGGGATGTTGGTGAGGAATAAATATAAAGAATTTTTTGTGGAAGCATAAAGATTTAATCTGGCTCTTGAATGGAAATTGAGACAAAAAAATATTTAACTATAAACAATATATTGCTTAAAGTTTCTTGCTGTAACATATACATGTAATAAAAGACGAATGAAATTAATGTGAATAAAAACCTAACACTCAATTCAAATAAACATAGTGACTACAAAACACTCTATAAAGTGACTTGTCAATGAAATCTAAATTATAATCGACCAGTGTGTCAGATCATGGCATTATTTATTCTTTTGATCAGGTTCCATGTTTTCACTGTATTTGAAATGTATCACGTCAAATATTATGAAAACGCAAACATTACTAGTATATGCAATTGATTTGCATTTAGATTACTGAAGCTTTTTCAAAATTGCAATTAAAGTAATAAAAACCATTAAATAGGAGGAGGTGCTGCTATTTTAAAAATATAATTTAAAAATCCATTTTTTCGCATTTGTTGAAAAAAATCGAAGACTTGAATATAAAAACATAGTTTATTTTTTCATCCAGACTTTTGTAGTTTATTTTTTACAAAATAGCAGACAAAATTTGGTTCTTTATTTTAATACAGAATATGTAGCACATATCGAAATATATATATAGCACTTAAGTTATAAACACATAGCAAAATCAGCATCACTTAAACAGCAACCACGTTTTTCACATAATTAGGATTTCTCAAGAGATAAATGTTGCTTTTTGCTTGACTATGCAAATAGTCTTTGATGCTTTTGTCAACTAGTATTTATAAAAGCAAGTCTAAAAACTACCACCACCTACAAAAGTGATGAGCTTTAGGATACAATTTTGCCATCATGCCATAATGCAGACTTAAAAAATATAGAAAGCCAGAGGGAAATAATCACTTCAGTGCAATTGCAATAGGTGGAACTACTTAATTGTGATTTAAAGATGTACTATGAGAATCTTCAGTTGTTGGTGTCTTTATGATTCAACCATCTTTTAATCCAAGTGAGATTATGCCCCATAATTAGCTAACTGTGATAGAGTGAAGTTGCATAGGGACTTTCTTCATCTCTGAAAAAAAGAAATACGGCATAAAACAGTGTTTAAAAATTGTATTCATAAAACTAACACATACATTCATCATACAACTTACTATCCACTTGCCAAAAAAGTCCAAGAGTATATCAATTTATAATATCACACACCCCTTAAAAGTTGTATGAAATGCAAATACTCATTAGAATGTACCTTATTGACTCAATTTTATTGGCATCTTAGTTACTGAAATAAAGAATGGTACTTATTATGTGTATTTATATCTGTTTATATAACATTTAAATAAAGTATGTGTAATTTATATTCAATTATAAATTAATTATATTCATATTAATATTCATTTATGTTTTTAATATTTTACCTCATAAGGATTTGAGGTGCCTACAACAAAGGGGACACATATAAGATGAAAAAAAATAAAAAGTAAAATCCAGGACTAAAGAAAAGAGAAGGATACAAGTATATTAACCATAAGAAATATTATAGTAGTTGAACTGAGCATCGATTTTAGTTACAAGCTTTCTAGTAGCCAAGGCAAAAAAGGAAACACAGTAGGCTGTGCCATTCTAGGAGTGATAAAGGAAGGAAACCAATGTTATAGGAGAGAGAAAGGTTTGCCCTAGTACCAAATTAAAGAACAAAGAAGAAAGCTCACTTGAGATCTTATATAGGAAACAGCCAGAAACAAATAATGGACAAACTCTTTGACAAATTTTATAAGGATCAGTATTTTACAAGTATTCTCTAGGACATTACTTCCTTTGAAGGTGTCAACTAGATGTCTCTATTTGGCTGTTTTCCAGAATTGCTAGTTGGACAGTTACGCTATTAAAGTAGAGGAGCAAACTTTTTATAATAAATAACAGAGATAAAAGCCTTGCGACAGATAAAGCCTTATAAGAAATGCAGTGGCTCTGTTTAGACTTCATATATTAAACATGCCTTTCTGGAATTAAAATATAGTTTTTAAAGCAAAAAAAGAAAATAAAATTTACCCAAGTCAAAATATCTTAAGAGTAACCTATTCAGCCTCTGACATTTTGCCAGCGTATTTTTACCTGCTCTCTTCTTTTAGTTTCTTGGCTGCCTGTGTTGACAACTTAATCTGCAAGTCTAGTCTCTGCAGGAAATCTCTGGCGGACACCTCCTCGGGTGGCACAGACTGAACAGATTCCTGAGGACTAGGAGGAGAGAGGTCTTCCCCAGCCGCTACCAGCTCTTCTTCACGAGAAAAACTGCTATCAACAGTTTCATTTTCTGGAGAATCAATTGAGTTAAGTCCATTAAACAGCAAAGGCTTCTCTGATATAATTGGGATGTTCAAAGTTTTCTTCAGAAATATACAATCATTGGTAAACAGTTTATTTGCCCTTTTAATCTGTTCCATCTAAAATACAAAAAAAAAAAAAAAGAAAAAGAAAAGAAAACAGAGTTACAGATAAATAAATCCAGAAGTAGGACTTATTACACAACATGGAACTAAAAATACTCATGAGCGAAATGTGTGTGATGATTTCTCTGGATCTGAGATTCTTAATTTGGGATGTGTCACCTCCCCAGACGCCCTCAGTTGTTTCAAGAGATGTCAAGTAATTCTGTCTCCCAATTTTGAAAAAGAAAAGACTGATTTTTCTCCCCACTGTAATGATTTACCCTACAAGGCAGCCTTTACTAAGCAGCCTTAAATCCCTAAGTTAAAAATACATAGAATTTTTAGCAGTAATTTAATAAATTCCATTCTTATTTTAACATTTCTCTTATTTGATTTTTTAAAAACTTACTAGTGCTGTTATTTTACTTATGGAGTGGTTCCTATATCTCTAGAATTGTGTTTGATAAATATAATGGATGCAGGAAATGGTACAGAGATAAGCAGGACAAAAATTTGGAAGAATGGTATAGGCTGGGGCTACAGTCATTAAGAAAAGCCTCACAGAAAAGGTAAAGTTCTGCTTTTGATTCTTTTAACTTTAGATGGACCTTAAAGAATGGGGAGAAGGGGGACATGTAAGGAAAGGAGGCGAGGAGCACTTTACCTAATGGATCTCATTTTTTCTGACTCAATAGAGTAGATATTTGAAGATTCACTTTACAAATAAAAGAAACAAAGTTCATAGAGATTATGTACCATGGAATCATCATACAACTGGCAGATGAGAAGCTAGAATTTAATACAGGATTCTGTAACCTTAAATTCTTTCATAGCCTGTGGATCCCCTCTCCAAACCACAGAGGTGGGAATGGGAGGTAGAGGGGAAAGGGGAAATGGAATTTACATACGTTATTTAACTTCATTTAAACTTCATAACAGCTCTGCAAACTAGATATTAGCATCTTCTTCTTACCAATGAGTCAGTCAAGAGAGTTAAGAGGCACGCCTTAAGTCCACAATTCTGGCATGTGCATGCAGGACTCAAACTATGCTGGCATCCAGCATGTTGGAGAAATGCCTACTCTTATGATCATCACACCGTATTACAATGTATCTGCAGACTTCTCCCCACAACTAGCCCAGGACTAGCACCATGCTAGGCTCTTTGTGTTCACTGTACTATCTAATTTTAACCACAACTCTTTCTTGTGAGGTATGTGATTGAGACAGTTTGGTACAATAGCTAAGCGCACAGGCTTGGGAATCTGACAGACGTGGTTTCTAATCCCAGCTCCACCAACACCAACTACATGAATATGAACTTGTTACTTGTCTCATTGAGCCTGTTGCTTCATGTGCAAAACATTATCATCTACCCTTCACAGGGTTGTTGGAAAGATTAAATTAGAGTTTTACACATACTTATATAGAGGTGATAAGTAGATAGGTAGATGACAGACAGATAGACAGACAGACAGACAATAGAGACAGACAATAGAGACAATAGAGACAGCAGAGCACCTGACAGCAGATGGTATTTACTCTTCCAAATTTCCAATGAAAAAATTAAGGCACGCAAGAGATGACTGACTGGACCAAGTGCATGTAGTTCTTTAAATGTATGAGCTAGAATGTCTGTCTGACTCTAAAGTCCACATACCACCAGGGTTAAAACACATGACTAATGGGACCAAATTATGGTGATCCTTTAATGCCAAATTGATTGAGTGAAAGAAATTAGATTTCTACTTCAGAGAGCCTTAAAAAATAATAGTTAAATAGACTCTGTTCTTCCTACTTTCTTACTATAAGCCGAATCCACACAAATAGTACATTTAAAGCTGTTTTTTCTTTTAAAAACATTACATTAAAGTATCTTTTGTGTAGGGTGGTCTTTTGTAGTGGTCTTTTGTGCTCTAGTTTTAGTAAAGGAGAGAAGGCAAGGATAAGAAAAAAAGAACATGAATAAGCAGTGCATTTTAGAGACAAAGTTAAAATCTAAAAATACTAAGTATCTCTGGTCTAGTTTAGGCTTAGATTTGAGAGAGTTAAATAACTGGAATACTTTATCCAAAGCAGGATCGGCTATATTCTAATCTGCCTTTAGTGTCCCTCTGTTTATCTTAGTATGTGAGCTTCCAATGGCACTGAGCTCTCCCCTGGCTTGAAGGTGAGCATGTGACTCATTCCTGTCCCTAAGTGCTAAACAGTGCCCTGGCTTTCATGATAGGTCACAGTCTCATTTGAGAACAATTCAGAGATGCAGGGTCTGGAAAAAAGAAAGGTCTTCGGTTTTTTTTGCTGGAAAGAGATATGCCTAGAGCTGCTAGCAACCATTCTTCCACCTCATGGAACTTGACAGCAAGGCCACATTGGAGGAGAGCAGTTAGATCTCTGAAGCAAAGCCTCAAGTCAGAATACCCTAAGACCTTGCAGTTCCATGAACCAACAAATGCCATTTTTTGGTTTGGTTTTGTCGTTGTTTTGTTTCTATTTGTTTTTTTTTTGCTTAGGCCAATTTGAGTTAGGTTTTCTGTCACTTATAAATAAAAGGCCCTAATTGATACAGTGCCTTTTGAAATGCTTATTGTCAGGGATCTACAATTGTTAATAGTCATTGTTTTCTGAGAATAATCATGGAGGACAAAAACGACCAGGAAGAGCAGGATCTGATTGCTGAGGCAGGGTTGGACTATCGACCATAAACCAAATTCCTTCCAGACAAGAACTATTATTTCTATAGCTTCTCAGAGTCTAACAAAGATCTGACATATACTGAGTGCTTAGGATGGATGTACGGACGGACGGACAGGCAGATGGGTGAGTGGATAGTTGGATGGGTGGGTGGATGGATGGATGGATGAATTAATGTAGGTCAGAAGAAGAGGCATAAAAGACGAACCCAGAGAAGTAACCAGAAAGGGGTAGTAAGTTATCTGTTGTGTTAGCTATTCTCTAAACCCATTCTGACTTCCCAATCCATCCCCCACTCTTCTTGAGCCTGTTCTGAATCCCAGGAGGCTGACCTCTTAAGAACTGCACTACCCAAGTCACTCTGTTCTCAGGATTCCAGTTGGCGATCCACAGGAAGTCACCAGCAGAACGACCGCACCATGATTCTGGTGGTTGCGTCCCTCCGAGGCAGAGTTCCTGCCAGGCAGCCCTTGTCTATCGGTGTCTGGTACACTGCTCCTTTCCCTGGCCCTTCAGGCCTAGGGGTAATGTCTCCCTGATGTTGCCAGTCTTGGGTGCTTTACCATCCCTTGGCAGTTCCCTTAACCCTGCTCTTACTTCTGTAAATGTCCCTTCATTAAACTCTTTTTGGCTACACCCTCTGAGCACACTATCTGTACCCTGCCAGGACCCTGACTGAGACATTTAACATTCAGAGCAAGGCAAGCCATCACAACCAGGCAAGGGGCAAATGACAGGGAGCATGAGATAAGGTTCCTGAGTCAAAAGCTAGGTATAGTCAGAGTCCACAGAGATTGAAAGGCAGGGCTCCCTGGTTCTTGTACATTCTGTTGTACAATTCACTGGTAGAATTGCCTTTCCGCAAGCTTCCCGATGTCAGAGACTGGCCTGGCTCCATCTCAGTATTATCAGTAAGCATTGAAGGTGTATGTCGACCCTTATATCCAGACTCTGAGATAAGCTGTGGGATGCCAGCGTCAAGGACATCAGGGATAGCCAGACATAGTTAGCATCATGGTAAGAACGAATCTAAGGATGAGCAGATATGAGTCTGAAGCTGAAAACAGTAAATGAGTCTATTATAAGATAGTAGTTAGAAATGTGTGCTCCGGGGCCACACTTTCTGGGTTCAGTTCCTGGCTTTGCCACTGTCTGTTCATTTTCTATGTCTGTTTTCTTTCCTGTAAAGCAAGAATAATAATAGTACCTTCTACATAATATGATCATTTTGAAGATTAAATGATTTGATTCATGTAAAGCATTTAAAACAAGGCATGGTACACAGGAAGCAATCAAAAATATTAGCAACTCTTACCATCAAATTTGGTGAGAGTGAGAAAGCAATGGGTAAGACCAGATCCTAACATGTATTCAGCAAATGAGAAGGAAAGAGGTAGGAATTTCTCCCAATAAAAAATATTTTTTCCCATGAAGTAAGAATACACAAAGAAAATTTTATATAAACAAGCCCAGATGAATAATATTATATGTTGTCCCTGCCCTGAGGTGTGAAATTTAATTTTGTATTCAAAGGTAAATTCATTTGATCTTAACTTGTTCTCCTTTACAAGCAATGGCTTGAACCAATTACTTAGGCTCCAAACTCTGTTACGGGGTGAGGGGCGGCATTCCATCCAGAAGGAGAAGCTGCAAATACCCCAGGACAAGGGAAAACGGTGTAGCTGAAATGCAGGGAGTAAAGAGCACATTCCAGCCCATGCAAAGTATTAGGTGCTAAGGTAAAGAATTTGGATTTTATTTTTAAAGTGATGAGAAGCCAACGGAGGGTGAAGAAAGGGAGCGGCACGATCTGATTACGGTTAAAGATTACTCTGACAGCTTTGTGGGAAATGGATTGGCCAAAAAGTGGCATCACTGGCAACAGGAAGCCCAGTAACGAAGGAAATAGCAGTAGCATAGAAAAGAGACTATAAATAATCACTAGCAGTGAAATGATGTTTTAGGAATGTTTTATCTTTTTATCTGAATTCAGATGGGTCTAATGTTCTGGGAAAAGTCATAACCCAATCCATGGAAGAGCCAGAAAACGCTAACTGCTGTCCCACCTGCCCTCTGTTCAACATTTCCTAATGCCTAATTAACGCTGAGAATAGAAAGTGTGACCTTTTCAAGGTGACGGGGAACCGCCCTCTATTTATAGGGGGCCGATGAATGAGAGGGAGGTACAGCAATCAAATGCTTCCACTTCAAAACCCTTTTCTAATCATGATTGAATAGCGTGACTCAATAAATTGACTGTCAGGTCACTAAGAAACAAATTATACAATAATTAAGTAAGAGGTAACAAGATGGTCACAAGGGCCACCACGGTGATGAGTGCCATCAATAACTTTAAAAAACTTATTTAAAATGACTCCCCTGTAAATAAATACATTTTGTAGAGCTGAAGTCGCTCTGGGGGAAATCACAAAACTTACCCCCCAAAAGGTATCTCAACAGCAGCTGTTGGTCATGGCCAAGAACTGTCCCCAAAGGCAACTCTGGTCAGCATCATGAGGCCACCTGCCTAACTGTGAATGCAACATTCAAATTTTGTTTTCTTGATCTTGGAAACAATAATAAATTTGGAGCCACTTTAAAATGCAGCTAGAGCTGCCCTGCCAAAGAAACTGCCTTGCATGTCTTACATCTCTAACCTTGGAACGTTAAAAACAGGGCCTAAGCAATCTCATTTCCCAAAAAACTATTTGCAAAGATAACAAAAAAGCAGTTATTATGGCTCTTGGACTGATGACTACTGGACTAAAAAATTAAAACATGGTTTAGAACTAACATCACTATGTTATGTTATCTGCACTAATAGAAATGCCTTCTTTGTACTGATGTGATTACTCCCCTTCCTTTTCTCATAAATATCCACTGCCTTGTCTCCTAATCAGAACATAATTTGGGCTTCTGCTTGAATTAATAATTCCTTGATAGTTATTCTTATTAGTTTCAGTAAATGCTTGTTGCCTCTCATCTTGAAAGGCTTTTCATTTTTAGGTTAACACTCTCTACTCCTTAAAAAAAGGCACGCCCTTCCAAAAATATTTCAGGATACATAGTAACTATCATTTGTACAGCATTGTGTGGCTTGCAGAATATTTTCATATACACGCAACTCTCATTTGATGATCGTTTTACAGAAAAGAAAACAGACTTAAATATTATGGGATTCTCTCGATTATTTTCTAGTATGTGCTGGATTCACCAACCCCCTGTCTCCTGATAAGTTCTAGGTTTGGGCGGCAATCAGACTCCTCCACAGTCATGTGCTAATGAGGAAAAGAATTTATTCCTTCTCCATGCTATTTCAGAAGAATATATGAGATTTTATTTATAGGAAATGTCAAGAAAAGGCAAAACTATAGGTTAGAAAATAAATCCGTGGTTGCCAGAGGCTGGAGAGGTAAGTAAGGAATAACGGCAATAAGCACAGGGATTTTTTTCAGGATGGTGGACCTGTTATAAAATTGGATTCTGGTGATGGTTGCACAACTTTGTAAATGTACTAAAAGTCTTTGAATCGTACACTTGAGATGGGTAAATTTTGTGCTGTATAAATTATTCCTCAATAAAGGTGTTTTTAAAGAGAATTTATTAAAACCTCCAACTACTGAAGGCTAGTTTACCATATCTCTCATTACAGAAGATACTATTTATTTATGGTTCTCTTCCCATTGACCTGCAAGGGTCAACAATTTCCATCAGCAGGGAAAGCTAAAGTTATCAACATGAAAGATTTACATACACACTTACATTTCTAACTCCAAACACTGTTCCCACTAAAATGACAATCATTTCACCTTTTCTCAGCAAGATAACTTCTGTTAGGGGAAGTGTACAGAAGTGAATGGGCTTAGCAGCTCATTAGAAGAGAAAGTAGAAGACCCTGGGAATAAAATGGGACAGGAAATGACTGAGGGCACTGGAAACAATGTGGCCTCTAGAGACAGGAAAGGACAGGCAAGTTGCCAGGGGGAAGCAAAAAGATGAAGAAAGTTTATGCAAATAATAAGTAACCTCACTGCCTCCTACTCACTTTCAGTTTCTGTACTGTTCTCTAGATGTATTTCCAGTTTCCAAACAAAAAGTTTACAGTGACTGTCTGAAGGTGGTTACTTTCTTCCAGAGGCTTGCATCTAACTAAGAAGAATAGGATCACTGCAAAAACCACAGCTAAATTAGAATACTACGTTAGGTAAGGGACATGCCAAATGACTTAATGTCTCAATGGAGATAAGCATAGCCAGGGAAATTCCAGCCCAAGAAAGTTCAACTCTGAGACCTGCACTGTTTTTAATAGTTACAGTTTCAGTTTCAGTATCCCAGACCTACTTCTTCAAATGCTTCTTACTCAGATAAAGATGCTCATATCTAAACCCATATTTAATTCAATGTAAAGACCTATTGCTAAGGGAGGAAAAAAGAACACCGAGTACCAACTGAAGCAGCAGTCTTCTTTCTGTAGGTTGGATAGGTAGTCTCAAATCAAACTTTGTAATTCAAGTCAAGCAGGCTGCATTCCCTCATTCAAACTGTGCCCTGGGCCTCAGTTTTAAGGGTCTGCTCAATTCCAGGGCCTAGTGACATCATACCAAGTCAGGCTTTCCCGTGGATTGGATCCATACCTACGTGAGGGCCTATCATGTGCTGGACTCAGGCCAGGCTCAGAATATACGGAAATGAATCAATCACTCAAGCAGCCTGGCTTCTCAGGTAACTAACTATAGGCTGGTAAAAAGCAGTAGCTGATAAATTCACCATGAATAAAAGAGGACAGCATGCATTATCTTGTAGCCCCAGCAACTATGGGGCTTCAAACAAACCAGGCTCAACGAAAAAGTAGGTAAAAAAAATAATGAATGCCAGTTATTAATAATTATGAATGACTAAAAGGCATGGTGGGAAAGGTCATTAAGATATTGTCTAAGTCACTGACAGAAGAACTGGGTCCATCAGGTGTCAGACCTGGCCAGGTTCTTGAACATCCACATTCTTCTTTCCCATAGAGAAGCCCACCTCTAAGGCAGAGATACTCAAAACAGTAAACAGGAAAGCAGAAAATGTATTGCATATCAACAAATCATTTAGAATCCAACCATTCTCACCACTTTCTTCTCACCTGCTTTGGTCCAAGCTACAACCCTCTCACCTACATTACTGAAAAGCCTCCATCCTATCTGGTCTCCCTGTCTTGGCACTCACCCCCTCCCATCTGCACCACCCTCACCCCACCCACCGCCCCACGCCAGCCTATTCTCAAAGCAGTAGCCAGAGTTGCCCTTTTAATGTATAAGTCAAATCACGTCACGCTTCTGCTCAAACTCTTCCAACACTTCTCAACTCACTCAGAAAAGCCAAAGTTCTTATAATGGCCTTCAAGGCCCTAAGTGATCTGGTCCAAATACACCCCTTTTGCATTCTAAGCACCAGCTACACTATACCTAAAACTTGTCAATTATGTTCCCACCTCAGGACCTTTGTACTACTTCCTGTTCTTTCTGCCTGGAATGTTCTCCACAGATACATGCATGGCTCCCTCCCTGGTCTTCTTCTCAGTGAGGTCTTCCACGGCCACACCATTTTAAATTGCAGCCACCTCCACCAGCCCTCCTTATCTCCTTTCCCTGCTTAATTTTTTTTAAAATTTTGCTTATCATTACCTGACATATATAACAGTTTGTTTACTTACTGTCTCCACTGACTAAAATATAAGCTCCATGAGGGCATGGATTTTTATTTATTCACTAATGTATCACCAGAAAGACAGAAGCTGGAAAAAAAGAAAAAAGAAAATTAGACGAATGATAAATACTTTCGGTAAAACAAGGCAGGGAAAGGGTGAGGGGCACCACTGTAGAGGAGTGTTGAAATTTGATATAGAGTAATCAGGGAGCTTCTCATGGAGAAGACATTTAAACAAAGACCTGAAGGCAGTAAGGGAGCGAGTCTCACAGCTAAGAAGACCAGCTACATAATTTGTAGGGCCCAAAACAAAAAGAAAATGTGGGGTCCTTATCCACAATTATTAAAAACTTTAAGATGGTAATAGCAGGGCATTAAACCAAGTGCAGGGCTCTTCCAAACATGAGGCCCCGTGTGACCACACAAGTCGCACACCCATGAAGGGTGCTTTGGAAACAAGCGAAAAGGCCAAACGTATACATATGAAGATTTCCGGGTTCTGTTTCTGGATATGCTGATTAAGTAGGTTCAAGATCGGCTAGAATCCTTTCTTTTGAGTCTGTTTTAGGGCATTTTCCTGTGCAGGCAAGTTTGGGGAACATATCTATTTCCACGTCTTGGGATATACCCTGCTCTTGCTAGCTGTTGAGTACCACTTCAGGTAACCAGTTTCCAACTTGTTCCCCTGATAACCCAGGAATGGCAACCAGATCTCCATCTTCACTCCTTGTCAGCATCTCTGTTCTGGGAGCCTCTTTGTATTTAAAATACTACTAGCTCTTACTAGTCTCCCCCACCAAGGGACTGAGGTCCTGCCTGGACTCCCAGCTGGGTGGCTGGGGAACTGTCATAGGCAGACAGCCTCCCCTGAGTTCCTGCTCCTTTAGGTAAAATTGCAGAGCTATGCTCTGCTCTTGTCAGACATGAGATGTTCAAGTTAAACGTTTGCCTGGACTGACTCAATTTCCAGGTGCTCTGCCTGCATCTCCAACATTTTATCACCTATGTCTTTAAACAATAGTTTAAATATGTTGATGATCATGGCAGTCAATATTAGAAATTTAACTCAACTGCTTTCTGTTCAATCAGGGCAAGTTTCCACCTAAAATCTCAATTTATAATGAGTAAATCCAGTTAATATCCATAGATATTAATTAAAGCAAGAGTATCACTTCACTTTGACAGTATGTTCACTTTCGCTCGTTCTACATAAATTCATAAACTATATAGTTCAGGGCCCAAAGTAAATGGTATGTATATATGTAGTAAACCAGTGGTTCTCAACAAAGAGTGAGTTTCTTCCCCCAAAGCATTTTGCAATTTCTGAATGGGGTGGGGGTGCTACTTGCATCTAGTAGGCAGAGTGCAGAGATGCTGTTACAACACACAGGACAACTTCTCCTCTCCACGCCCCTGACAAAGAATAATCTGGTCCATAACATGGATAGTGCTACAGGTAAGAAATCCTATAGGAGACTATTTGTGGCTATAGATTACAGTTCACAGTTCATTATACTTGAACTTAATATCTTAAAATCAAGTCTTTATAAAAGTAATAAAAAATCTAATTTATACTTTAATGGAAAGGGATGATAAGGTAATGAATAACAGGATCTATAGTAGTGAAAACAGGGGTTAAAGGGCATTTGATCTAAGGCACAGAACTGTAGTGAGCAGATGTTCAGGAGCCCTAAGCAAGTCAAGTGAGACCATGGATGGTGGTAGGTTACAGAGAGACTACTCTGGGCAGGGACCAGGCAAATACCACACTCTGGATATCATGGATTCCTAGGTGCAGCCACACAGAAACACAGAAACCAGTCAGAAAAGGCCTTCTTCCTTCTTCAGTAACCGGGATGCTACAAGAACTCTTGATAAGACTAGGATAAACACAAGGGTGGAAATCATAAGTAATGTCTAAGAAAAGTGAATGTTTTATCACTGTGACTATTTGAGCTGCTCTCAATGAATAAACTTACTTGGAAAATATCCTTACTTCTCATCCATCTTCTGATCTGTAAAAAGATTAATTATACCTATCTCAAGGCTTATTAGGAAAATCTAATTGAATAAGAATAAGATGGGATAGGACAAATGCAATGCCAGCACACAGCAGGCATTCAGCAAAAGGTGGCTACTAATATTTGCCAACCCTGCTTTCCTCTGGCTTTGACCCAAACCAGGCCCCATTTATGTACATAAAAATTGTAGTTCTAAATTAACTCCCTAGAGGATCGAATGGGACTACAGCATAATAACATTAGTACTGGCCTGTAGAGCAAGACCCCTGCTCAAAATGTTTAAACGATAGAACCTGCCAGGTAAATATATACCAGCTTGAATGTGCAAAATAGATTACTCAGTCTCTGTCATTTGCAAAGGGCCAGAAAGAGTTTCACCTTAAGAGAAAAATGTAGATAGATAAGATCACCTTTCTTCCCACTGCTGTCTAAGGTGCTTCAGGGAAAACAGTGAAAACTGATACAGATGCAAATGCAAAAAGGCCATCACACAGCTCAGAGTTAATTATAAGTATTTTTAATGATACAATATGTTTCCTCAGGTTTCCATGTTCTTCCCAGAGGTGTAACGCAATATGCCCAAGACAAACACACTTATAAATTTATAATAAACACAGCTTTCCAGCTCACCTAGACCACAGTTCTTGGCTGCTACTTAGCGACAGGTGTCACATTCACAGTTGCCAGTGAGCCCAGGGGTGTAATTTCACTTCTAAATAAAGAAGCATAATCGATAGAACCAGAACATCCTGCAGGAACAACTACCATTCCTGACTCATCACAGGGCTTGTTTACACAGAAAACCAAATACTCTGCCCAAGTCCACACTTCAGACAGATTTCGAGTAAATATACACGTAGGGGTATGAACGTGGCTCCTGGCGGTGCCAAAGCCCTGGTCCTCTTTGGTCTTCCTCACGCGACAGATCTGGTTTGCATCTGGGCAGGGCATCCGGAACTCGTTGTACCCACCTGGGGAGGGAGCCTTGGAGGCCCCGCCTCTCCCCGACCCCTCCCTTCCCCAGGCTACAGGACCAGCTTCGGCGACCACCGCTGTAGCCGGCAGCACTCACCGAGAGAGCGCTTGGGGCCCAGCCTGCGAGGGACAAACGGCCCCCACTACTCCCGCGCCCCGCCCCAAGCCGTTCTCTCCCCTCCTCCCGCCGCCCCATCCTCCTGCGCTCCCCCAACCACCGCCGCCAGCGCAGGCCCAGGAGGCCACCCCTGCTCACCGTGACTCCGTACTTGAGCGCGATGCCCTGCAGCGTATCGCCCGCGCGGACCCGATGCTCCACATGGCGCTCGGTGACGCCGGCGCCCAGCGGCGCCCGCACGCTGGCGGTGCTGCCGTAGGAGCGGGTCTTGGTGCGGGCCAGGCTCAGCGACAGCTCGGCCTCCTCGGGCTCCGAGCCCGAGCGCGAGCGCGGCGGCGGCGGCGAAGGGGCCAAGGACCGGGGCGCGCGGGGACCGTCTTCCCGCAGGGCCAGCGCGGGCGAGGAATCCGCCATGGGTCCTGCGGAGGCCGCCAGGTCGGGAAGCCGGCCAAGGGGGCGGTGCCTCCGCCCCGCCGCCGCCTCTGCTTCCTCCTCACTGGGGCTGAGTATGGCCGTGCCGCGGGGGCGGCGAGCTGGCGGCTGCGGCGCGAGGCTGCGGGCCTGTCGTGGCGCGCGCCTCCTCCTCAGCGCAGCGCGAGGGGGAGCGCACCCAAGCCCTTGGCCGCGGGGGCTAAGAGCGGCCCATCCGTAGGTGTCCTCGGCCCTCAGTGTAACCCCACGCCAAGCCTACTGAGCCTGGTTAGAGTCCTGCCCTGACCGCAGCAAAACACCAAAGCTTTGCTCTGCCCCCTTTATTGATTCCCCAGCAGGCACCAGCTTTCTCAGCTCTTCCATGCCAAGGGTACTTCCCTCTCCCCACTCGGATGACCTCTAAGTCTGTATCACAGAAAACCTTAACACCATGTGTTACTGGAGTGTCCAGCCCTTTCAATTATACCAGGACGATAATACTTCTAAGGCCTGGTGATGACCTCAAACTAACCTCCAGTTGTGTTTCTTCATTGCACATCAGAACCGATTTTAGTCTTGGGTTGTCTTAAAAGTCCGACTCGCGACGGTCTGTTCTGCTTAGGATTTACTATCTGCACCTAGCTTTATTAGTTTGGTTTCCTCTTTAATATCCTGAAATTATAACTCCTCCCAGTATTATAATTAAATCTCCCAATGACCTCTTATCTGTGTTCTTCATCTGAACACCCTCTCCTCGACATTATGGCTTGCAATATCGTTCCACAGAGTGGGACGCATTTACTAGACTCTAGTGTCCAGATTTCTGTTGTACTCTGGACAGCTCTCAAAGATGAGGTACCCTATAGGCAGGTTAGGAGACTGGAAGTTGATTCATTGGCTGAAGTTCGATATGTTTCTGTGCTGGACAGAGGCTCAGGAGCAGAGAGAAAAGATGGGAGAGGAGCAAGCAGCCCCCACATCACCCTCCCACCCCAAAATTCTTCAGTGGTTTCCTGTGAACAACAACATTAACATAATACACACTGGCATTTAAGCTGCTCTTTCCATTTTTATTATTCATGCTCTGGCCACACCCCATCTACAATCATCTTGTACACTCCATATGGTCTTGCCAAACAGCCACTTAAACTTGACCCTCTCCCTATCTTCATGCTTTGTATGTATTATACCCTCCACCTGTAACACTACTCTTCTAATACTCTGTCTACATTTTTTAAAAATTTAAGGCTCATTCCAAATGATACAACCTCCATGAGATCATTTCCGATTCTTCTCACCTGTCCGCTTCCCCCAACTGCCTAATCGTTGCTCCAATGAACCTCAACGTTCTCTGTACCTCCTGTTTAGCATTTAACTTGTGTTTTGTGCCATGTATTTATCACCCTGTACATGCTCCTGGGAGGTGTAACTAGACCTTATTCATCTTTTTAGCTCAGAAGTGCCTATGCTCAGAGCCTTGAATAAAGCATCAAACATCATTGAGCTGAGGTGTAGTAAAAAGATTCTGAAAGCCCTCGAAGAGTTTACAATCTAGTAATGAGGCAGCATATAACGTCTCTTCCACTAAGGAAAAGTTTACTGAAGAACTTGGAAGTTTTTATTTGAATATTAACGAACTAGATTATATGAGATGTTATTAGATGTTCTTTGGAAGATTCAGAATGCAGAACCGCAGATTTCAATATATAGATGCTTATCAGAATACCGAAGACTCTAGAAGTCCTGCAGTGAACTATTGAATTTTGCTCGATACCATTATTTCCCAAACTCTTGACCATGAAACCCCTTTTTTCTCCAGTTAAGGGTGGTGGTGGTTGGGGGGGGGGTGGAGACAGGCCTTTAAAAAGGACCAGAAAGATGACTTAGTAGAGTGGACAGATTGGGGGAGAGGAGAGGAATGTAGAGGAATAGGTGAAGGGGGGAGGGGATTAAGAGATGCAAATGGGTAATTACAGAATAGTCATGGAGATGTAGAGCACGGCATGGGGAATATAGTCAGAAGTATTGTAATAACTATGTATGGTGTCAGATGGATACTGTATTTATTAGGGTGAATCACTTCATAAGTTATATAAATGTCTAATCACTATGTTGTACACCTGAAACTAATATAATATTGTATGTCAACTATAATTTAAAATATAAAAATAAAAAAAATAACAAGCTAATTCTAAAGATATGGAAAAGCAAAGACAGAGAGCAAAAATACTTCTGAAAAATAAGGAAAGGGAAACCGCTCCTCCAGATATCAAAAATTATTATAAATCTACAATAGTTAGAACAATGTGGTATTGGTGCCAGGTGACCAATGGATACAAGTAGTGCACCCAGAAACGGAATCATAAATGTATGAGATCCTCGTCTATGACAAAGGTGGCATTACAGACCACTGAGAAATGATCTATGAAACATATGATGTCAGGACAATTGGTTATCCGTATGATCGGGTCTCTAACTCCCACCATACACAAAATTTAATTTCAGATAGATTACAGACTTAAATGTGAAAGATAAAATTTTACAACATTTAGAAGATTATATAGAAAAATATCTTTATGATCTCAAGATAAGAATGAACTCCTTTAGTAAGACCAAAAAAGAAAAAAAAAAAAGGATTACTCACAAAAGATTGATAAGCAAGATAACATTAAAATTAAGAATTTCTGCTAACCAAGGAACATTTGAGATCTTTCTTCCTGACCTATATCATCGATTTGGCTCAAATAAACTCAAATGCAATTTAAAAAGAAGAAGAAGAAGAAGAAGAGCCTCTGTAAATTAAAGGATACTTTAGGGAAAAATTAAATTAGGAACTAAGAGAAGATACAGGTGTCCTAGGAACCAAAAATACTTGAGTAAAATGTTTGATTTATCTCTCATTGTCCAAACTCTAGCTAACTTTTATACGAAAATCAGGAACCAATTGATTCAAAAACTAGGTATTCTTCATTATTTGAACTCTGGCTATTTGAATCAAGAAACAGCATAGATTGTGGTAGGAAAGAATGTTTTATTTGTAACATATACAACCAACCAAAGATTAACATCTGGAATGTTTAAAAAGCTAATTACTCCATAACAATAAGAAAAAACGAATAATCCAATGGTATAACTAGAGTTTTATAGAAGAAAAATCCGAGTTGTAAATAAACATATAAAAATATGTTCAACCTCATTGGCAATCAGAAAAATTCACATTAATACCATGAAGAGTAACCATTTTACATTCAGCAGATTGGCAAAATTTAAGTTGGGCAGTACCAGTTATCAGTGAAGATAGGAATTCTTTGCACTGCTGAAAGGAGTACAATTTGGTACAACCACTTTGAAAAACACTCTGCCTTTATCTTGCAAAATTGTACGTGTGCATTCTCTACAAATCAGAAATTCCAATACCAGAAGCTCTGTATTCCCTGTACCTATATGCCAGAAGACAGGTGAAAATGTCCATTGCAGCATCATTCAGAATAACAAAAACTAGAAACAATCAATTACTCGTCAATAGTAGAATAGATAAGTAAATTGTTCTATACTTATATGATGCCATATGTTGATAGATTTTATTGAGAAATAACTCATATACCATACAATTATCCATTTAAAGTATACAATTCCTTTATTTTTTGTATATTCAAATTACATTATTGGTCCTTTAATTATGGTAAAACATATATAACATAAAATTAGCCACTTTAACCATTTTCAAACATTTAGTAATGTTAATTATATTCTCAAAGTTGTACAACCATCACCAGTGTCTATTTCCAAAACTTTTTCATCATTCCAAACAGAAACTGTAACCACTGAGCAGTAATTCCCCATTCCTTCCTCTCCCAGCCCCGGTAACTTCTAATCTACTTTCTGTCTCTATGAATTTGCTCGTTCTAGATATCTGATATAAGTAATATTTGTCTTTTTGTCTCTAGCTTATTTCACTTAGTGTAATGTCCTAAAGATTCATCTATGTTGTAGCATGTGTCAGAACTTTATTCTTTTTTACAATTAAATAATATTTCATTGTGTGGATAGCATTTTGTTTGTCTATTCATCAATTGATGGACACTGTGTTGTTTCCACCTTTTGCTATAGTAAACAATGCTGTAATAAAATTTATATATAAATATCCATTCAAGTCATTGCTTTCAATTTCTCTGAGTGGAATTGCTGGGTCATATGGTAATTCTTTAGTTTTTTGAGGAACCATCTGTTTTCCATGGCAAATACACCATTTTACATTCCCACTGGCAATGTATGGAGGTTCCAAATTCTCCACATCTTTATGAACATTTTTTCTCAGTCTGTGACTTGCCTCTTCATTCTTTTAACAGTGTCTTTCTCAGAGCAAAAGTTTTGAACTCTAATAAAGTCCAACATCAATTTTTTCTTGCATGGATCTGTTTTGGGTATTGTATCTAAAAAGTTATCACCAAACCAAAGTCACCTAGATTTTTCTCCTATGCTTTCTTCTAAGAGTTGTATAGTTTTGCGTTTTGCACTTAGGTCTATGAGCTATCTTGAATTAACTTTTGTGAATAGTGAAAAGTCAGTGTTTAGGTTCATTCTTTTGCATGTGGATATCCAGTTGTTTCAGCACTTTTTGTTGAAAAGATTATCCTTCTCCATTAAATTGCATTTGCATCTATATTCGTGTAAGTCTATTTCTGGAATTTCTATTCTGTTCCATTGATTTGTCTATTATGTCACCAACACCACATTGTCTTGATTTCTTAGCTTAATAGTAAGTCTTGAAATGAGGTAGTATGAGTCTTCTGACTTTGTTCTTCTTCAGTACTGCATTGACTATTCTGGGTCTTTTGCCTTTCCATATAAATGTTGGAATGGGTTTATTGATATCTACAAAATAACTTTCTGGGATTTTAACTGGGATTGCATTGAATCTATAGGTTAAATTGGGAAGAATTGATATTCTAAGAATATTGAATTTTCCTATTAATGAATATGAAATATCTCTACATTTATTTAGGTCATCTTTGACTTCTATCAGTTTGTTGTTTCCATCATAGAAATATTATAGATATAAACATCTAAGCATTTTTTCTGTTTTTTATTTTTTCATATTAATGTAAACAATGTTGCATTTTTTATTTCAAATTTCAGTTGTAGGAAAGTAATTGACTGTTATACATTGACCTTGTGTCCTACAACCTTTCTATAATCACTTACAGCAACTTCATTCCAGGAGGTGTTTTTAAATGATTATTTGGGATTCTCTACATGATTTCTAATCATGATTATCTATGTAGAAAATGAATACATAGTTTTATTTCTTCCTTCCCAATCTGCATACACCTCCATTCCCGCTCCCTACTTCTTGTCTTATTGCATCAACTAAGACTTCTAGTAAGATGTTAACTAGGGATGGCGAGGAGAGATGTCCTTCCCTTGTTTCTGATTTTAGGAGGAAAGCATCTAGTTTTTCACCATTAAGTATGATGTCAGCTGTAGAGATTTTACAGCTGTTCTTTATCGTATAGGAAGTTCCTCTCTGTTTCTAGTTTGCTGGGAGCGCTTTATCATGAGTAAATGTTGGATTTTGTCAAATGCTTCTTCTGTATCTATTGATAAGATCATATGATTTTTTTTCTTTAGCCTATTGATGTTATTAACAACAACATTAATTGATTTTTTGAATGTTAAACCAGATTCGCATACCTGAAATATATCCCACTTGGTTATAATTATCATTATTTTTATAAATTTTTGACTCATTGTGTTAATATTTTTGAGGACATTTGCATCTATTTGTATGACAGATGTTGGCCTGTAATTTTCCTTTCCTTTTCTTTAATGTCTTTAGATTTGGTATCAGGGCAATGCTGGCCTCATAGAACGACTTAGAAAGTGTTCCCTCTGCTTCTACTTTCTGGAAGAGAGTACAGAGAATTGGTATCATTTCTTCCTTAAATGCTTAGTAAAATTCACCAGTAAAACCACCTGGTCCATGATAAAGCTAATAAAGATTAGGGCAGAAATAAATGAAATGAAGACTAGAAAAACAATTGAGAAAATCAACTAAGTCAAAAGTTGGTTCTT
This sequence comes from Rousettus aegyptiacus, assembly GCF_014176215.1. Taxonomy (NCBI): domain Eukaryota; kingdom Metazoa; phylum Chordata; class Mammalia; order Chiroptera; family Pteropodidae; genus Rousettus; species Rousettus aegyptiacus. The sequence continues at coordinate 122,581,858 of NW_023416306.1, forward strand.
TGAAAAGATCAACAAAATTGACAAAAATTTAGCTAGATTAACTAAGAAAAAAGAGAGAGAGACGTCTCAAATACAAAAATTAGAAATGAGAGTGAAAACATCACTTCTGACCTTACAGAAATAAAAAAGATAATTATTGAATATTATTAACAACTGTATGCCAACGAACTAGATAACTTAGAAGAAATGCATAAATTCTTAGAAAGACACAAACTAATTAAACTGACTCAAGGAAAAATATATAATCTAAATAAATGTAGAACAAGCAAAGAGATTGAATTAGTAATTTTTAAATCTTCAACAAAGCCAAGGCCCAGATGGCTTCATTGTAAATTCTACCAGGTGTTTAAAGAAGTAATATCAATCTTTCACAACCATCCAAAAAAAAAAGAAGAGGAAACACTTCCTAGCTCATTCTATAAGGCCAGTATTACTCTGTTACCAAAACTAGTTAAAGACATCAAGAAAATAAAATTATAGACTAATATTTCTTATGAGTATGGATATAAAAGTTCTAACAAAATACTAACAAACCAAACTCAACAACATCTAAAAAGATTATACACCATGATGAAGTGGGATTTATTCCAGAAATGAACAGTTAATTTAACACTTGAAAATCAACATAATATACCGTATTAATAGAATAAAGGAAAAAACCCAGATGATCATTTTAACAAACACGGGAAGTCTTTGATGAAATCTAATACCCTTTCATGACAAAAGCATCAAACAAAATAGACAGGAACTTCCACAAACTGATAAAGGGTGTTCATGAAAGAATACCATCAAGAAAGTGAAAAAAAGAACAATCACAAAAAGGGAGAAAATATATGCAAATCATATGTCTGATAAGGGCTTTAGAACCAAAACAAATTAAAAACTTTTATAAATCAATAAAAAGACAAGTAACCCAATTAAAACTTAGGCAAAGGATTTGACTAGAAATTTCTCCAAAGAAGACATAAAAATGGCCAATAACCACATGAAAAAATGTTCAACATCATAAGCCATTAGAGAAATGTGTATCAAATTCAAAATAAAGTAACATTTTATACTCACTTAGATAGCTATAACTTAAAAAAAAAAAACAGAAATTAACAAGGGCTGGAAACACATGGAGAAATTGGAACTCTCACATATTACCAGGAAAAATGTAAAATGGTTCAGCTACTTTAGAAAACAGTTTAGAAATTCTTCAAAATGCTAAACATAAAGTTACTGTGTTACTCAGAAATTCCACTTCTATGTATATACCCAAGAGAAATAAAAATATATATTTATACAAAAACTTGTGCATATTTGTGCATAGCAGCATTATTCATAACAGTCGAAATGTGGAAACAATCTAACTGTCCATCAACTGACAAAGAAAATACAGTATATCCATAGATTGTAATGTTATTTGGCCATAAAAAAAGAATAAAGTACTGATACATCCTACAGCATGGATGAACCTTGAAAGCATCATGCTAAGTGAAAGAAGGCAGGTCATCAAAGGCCACATGTTTTCTGGTTCCATTTATGTGAAAGCTCCAGAATAAGCAAATGTAGAGCAGACAGAAAACAGTGTACTACTGGTTGCCAGGGTCTAGGATGTGGTGAGAAAGGGGAGTGACTGTTAATGTGTATGGCATTCCTTTTTGGGCTATTAGGTTGGGTGATAGTTACTTACCTCTGTGAATGTACTAAAAAAAAAATTGAATTATACAATTTAAAAGGGTTAGTTTATGGTATATGAAATATATCTCATGAAGCTGCATTTGAAAATATAGAGATAATGGTTTAATAAAGCTCCATCACTCAGTTTCAACCATTATTAACTCATGACTAATCTTGTTTTATCTATACTCCTACCCTACTGCCCTACTGCCATTCTCACAATGGATTATTTTAAAAGCAAATCCCAGAAATTATCTCTTCCATAAAGATTCAGTGTTTTTTTTAGTAACATTCAGTAGTATCCCTTCAAAAGAACCCTTTAAAAAAACATAACAATACTGCTACCACATCCAAAAAATCTAAAATAATACCTTAATATAATATAATCAAGTATCCTATGTTCACATTTACCTCGATTGTCCCATAAGTGTGATTTTTTACACAGCTACTTTGTTCAAATCAAGATCTACATATTGTATTTGGTTGTCTCATGTTTCTGTGTATCTATAAACTTTCCTTTTATTTTTTTTTGCAATTTATTTATTGAAGAAATGCGCTGTTTGTCTTGTGGAGTTACCCACACTCTGGATTTTGTTGATGGCATTGCTGTGATGTCATTTAACATAATCACTATTATACAGTGATTAACTTAAAAGTGCTTGCTGCTAACTACACTTAATCCATTCTTCATCAATATAGTCACCAATACTTATTAGGCACCATATCCTTAGTAGCATACCTGACACAAACTATCTAATTTAACCTGCATAACAACCCTGTACGGTAAGTATTATTATACCCAGTCTAGAGATAAAGAAAATGAGGCTTAGAGAAGTATTTGGGTCAAAACCTAGGTCCGTCAAATGTTAAAACCCTTATCTTTGTCTATTATGTGATAATATCCCCATCTTTGCCTGTGTGTTGTGATTCTTGTTTTTATCAACTCTGGGAAGTAGTCCTTCAGTCCATCCAAAGGACTTTCACATTTCATCTGTAGCACTTAGGATGCTTTCAGCTACAAGTAACAGAAAACTCCATCTCAAATTGACTTAACAATAAGGATATTTATTATCTCATATAACAAGAAGTTCAGAAGTAGGACAGATTGGGGTGATTGACTTACTGACTCAACAAGAACATCACAGACCCAGATTCATTCTATCTCTTTACTCTGCGATCATCAGTGTGTTGGCTTTGTCCTAAGGCTGGATCTCCTGATGGTTCTAAGATGGCTAATCCAGTCTCAGGTAACACAGCCAAATGCAACAACATCCAGTGGAGACAGTGACATGTTTCCCAGTATGTCTTTGTTTAAGAGCAAGGGAGTCTTTTCCAGAAGTCCTTCAGCGGACCTCTCCTCAGGTCTCACTGGCTAGAACTGGCCACATGCCCACCCCTAATCTCTCAGCAGCCAGTCGAGAGGATCCTATACACATTCCCTGTGATAGGTTTAAGATTGTACCTCTGAGATGGTAATAGAGTCACCTTCCCTACTGGGTGAGCATCTGTGCAGACTTTTGTAAAGAAAGAAGAGCATGAAATAGGCAAGCAACAGTATCTACTACATTTCTAATGAGGTATGCTACATTTTCCATTGTGAATACCTAAAATACTTCATTATAATAGCCACATAGAATTTTTTACTTTCTACCAAGTATCATTTACTGTTTATCTAACAGCTTCCTCATCTGCATGAAGAAGAGACTAGACAAGATGATCTGTAAGGTCCCTTCCAGCTCTAAGAGTTCTGTTTCAATTTTACATTTTCATTAAAAGAAAAAACAAACTGAAAACTTAAACCTACAAGAAAGATATGGTCCAAAAATGATGATTGGTTTCAACTGATCATAGGCATGGCTGACATGATACCCTTTTCTTCCTTAAAAACTTTGAGACATAGAGAGAAAAAAAAATGGTATAGATGATAGAGGCTCTATTCATCCCTCTGGCAACCAAATCAAAGTTGTGACGGAAACAGGGAGCAGCAGCAAGGAAAAATCGCCTGGGATTAAGATTAACAAGCCATACAACTATGGAGAAATCTAAGAAATTACCCTGCAATAGGCAGAAGGTAGGACAGGGTCAGGACATGGGGCTGCCCAGTCCCCAGCGGCTGAGAGAGACAGAGGCTGTGGCAGCGGCAGACACCTCTTAAAGGGGCCATGTCTACGAGTGGATTTTCCTCGTGACGAACCTGCTCACCCTGGGCACTAGTGCTGATTCGGCTGCGCACAGGGGGCACCAGGGACTTACAGGGAGACATTGTCGGACTGAAGACCTAGGCAAGACTAGCTCTGTACAGAAGTGCTGGCGTTATCCATTGTTCTCTGTTGAGCCCTCCTGACTACCAGTGCACAGAACACAGGTCACCATAGCTCTGACATCATCAAACTGGATAACAGGATGTTCTGCCCAGACAATTCCCTGAAACCCCGCCTACTCTAACTCAAGCAAGCCACATTCAGGTGTTTCCTCAGCGAGTAAGGTGCTCCTTGCTGAGACTCACACTGGTGGGGGGAGCTGACCTCGGTTTCTGGTGTGGCCTTTTGAGGCCGCTATAAGCACAGCGTCTGTGGATTGCTTGCTAAATTTTAACAGGTGGCCCCAGAGGGGTAGAGGCTTGGGCTAAACTTGGCCTGCAGCTGAACCCCTCTCAGGACTGTGCCACTGGACACCTACTTCACAAATCCACACTAATAAGACCAGGAGACTTAGGAGCTTTGCTTCGTACATAGAAACAGACATGGAAAGGCAGCCAAAATGGGAAGACAAAGACACAGACAGCATATGAGAGAAGAGAACAGAGATCCAGATATAATGGAGTCAAGTAATCTAATAGGTGCAGAGTTCAAAACACTGGTTATAAAGATGCTCAATGAACTTTTGGGAAGTGTAGATAAATTCAGTGAGAACTTTAACAAAGAGATAAAAAACAAAAAAAGGAAGTGGAAATTACAAAAGGGAATCAGTCTGGAATGAAGAACACATTATCTGAGATGAGAAGTATATTAAATGGAATAAATAAAAGTGAATAAAAAGAGAACAGGACAGCCAATCAGGACACTCAGTCAGAATGGCAAGAAAAAAGAAGCCAAGGCTATAAAAATAATTTAAGGAGGATATGGGACACTATTAAGGCTCCAAATATTTGTCTGATCGGCGTAACTGAAGAAAATCAAGATGTTGAACAGCTGTTTGAAGAAATAATGATGTAAAACTTCCTTAACCTGGTGAAGGATCCAAAGAGGCCCACACCAAGACACATTATAATTAAAATGCTAAAGGTTAAATACAAAGAGAGAATTTTAAAAGCAGCAAGAGAAAAACTATTACATATAAGGGAACACCAATACGACTGGCTGCTGATTTCTCAAGAGAGATTATACAGGACAGAGGGCTTGACAAAAAATATTTGATAGGTGAAGACCCATCATATACAACCAAGAATAATTTATTCAGCAAAACTATCATTAAGAGTTGAGGAATAGATAAAGAGCTTCCTAGACAAAAATAAACTAAAAGAATTTATCACCACCAAGCCAGTATTACAGGAAAGGTTGGAGGAACTTCTTTAAGAAGGAAAAGCATGTATCAAAAATAAGAATAAAGAATGGTAACAACTACATTCCTACCTTAAATAGAAGAGAACTAAGTGCTCCAACCAAAAGATAGAGTGACTGAAAGGATAAGAAAACAAAACCTCTACATATGAAAAGGAAGGGAGTGGAAAAAGATATTTCTTTGATGAATCTAGAAGGTATTTAAATCACACAGAGACAGATAAACACTATATGATTTCACTTATATGCGGAATTTAAGGAATAAAAAGAACAAACCAATCAAAAACAGACTCACAAATATAGTGAACAATTTGGTGACAAACGGAGGGGAGTGAGGTTTGGGGGGCTGGGAAAATGGGGTGAAGGGTTAAAGGAGTACAAAGTAGTAGCTGATGGATGGTCACAGGGATGGGGAGCATGGCATAGGAAATACAATTAGCATTAATACATTTGCTAGGTAGAGGGTCAGGGTAGGAAGGGAGCAATTGGGAGTATCATTTTACTAACTATATAGATGTCTAACGAATGTACTGTATACTTAAAACTAATTAAAATTCAAAATATAAAAAAAATTTGAAAAGTTGACATTAGATTTAAAAGAACTTAACAGACTACAACTGATAATATCTTTCCATTAAGTTTAAAAGTAGAAAGGTTACTTCCTCACTCATCCATCAACACCTACTGGCTTCTAGCCCTCCTGCACAGACAGAGATTGATAAGAAGCTCCTTTTCACAACTCACTTTCCTTAGTGTGATGTCAACATCCTCCTAGAGTTTAAACAGGGCCCTGGGGCTGTCAGATTGCTCTCGTATCTCTGCTTTGGCTGCCAACTATGACTTTAACATAAATCATTGTTATGCCTATTTCCTTTTACCGGCTTCATCTGAATTATGCTCCATTCATTTCGTCACATAAAGACATTTTACACCACCAACTATCTTTACTATATCAAATCCTTGCTACTCCTACTAATCTGAATAGAATTAATTGCTTTATTATTTTCAGTTTATGCCTACCATCAGCTTTTTCTGGGAAAATTGCTGGCTTGATCTGTCCCATTATGTAACAAAAGGCTATAACTTGTGACAAATGCACAATGTAAAAAAGTCAAAGATACCATGTCTGTCACACAAGACATTAGGAATAATGAAAACTAGGGAACGTGATTAGAAAAACTGAACTGGGTCTTGGCAAGACTTCCACGCAAAGGTGCTCACTCATCCAACAGCTCCTCACAAGCTTGCGGAGCCCTAGCCACCCACCCTACACGTAGCTCAGACCTTCTCTAAAGAGCCTGCACAGCTGGCTGTTTCCCAAAGGTTGTGATTCCCCTGGCCTTGCAGAGCGGTTATGCGGTCGGGACGCAGATTCCAGGAGAGGACCCCTGTAACGGATCCCGAGGACCAGGCAGGGGGTCCCGCCTCCGCGCGGCCGCGGCGCGCCGCTTGAACTACGCTTCCCAGCCTGCTCCGCAGCAGCCGCGCGCCCCCGCGCCGCGCCCGCCGGCCGGGAGCCGCCTGTTGATCGCCGCGCTCGCCGGGCCACGGTGCCGCCCCTGCTCGTGGCCCCGCAGCCTCGGGGCTGACGCACTGACTGCCCGCACCGCCGGCTCCAGGATGGGCGCACTGAAGGGTGAGCGCTCAGGAGGTGGGTGGCGGCCGGCCCGGGCCAGGCGCCGTCTGCAGCCCCGGCCCGCAGTGCATGCGGGGGCGGCCGCGCCCTCCCTGCAGCGGGAAGATGCTCCGCAGCGTCGGCGTTCAGCCTGCCGGGCGCGGAGAGCCGGGTTGCCTCTTGGGTCCCCGGCGCCGCGGACGGCGCGGGGCTGCGCCGAGCTGAGCGCTGCAGAGAGCGACGCGGCGGGAGGCGCCCGCAGGGTGTGGGACCCACGCCCCGCAGTGCGGCTCCGCATCCCCTGCAGTCCGCCGGGCCGCTGCAGGGAGGGCGCGGTCTCCTGTCCTCCCGTGCTGCGGGGTTGGGTTTTTCCACGCCGGGCTTTGTTCCCCACTTTCTCTTCTCCTGTGAGCGTTTGACAAGCTCCTGGAGCCTAATGCCTCTTACTGCATCGTTAAAGCGGGTGGTGGGGAAGGGTGGGGTTGGGTGGACTCCTGCTGGCGTCTTTTTCTGAGATCCGCGTAGCTGTCACCCTCAGGGCGTTTCAGCCTCCGAGAAAGCAGCATTCAGAGAGCGGCCTGATGCAGGTCCTCGAGACCCTTATGGTTTTCCTGATTGAGGTAGTGGTTAGCAGGTGCTCCCTTGAATCTTCCTAAATTTCCCCTGTTGACCAGATAGAAATGAAGATTGATTTTAGAATGTCGTAATAATATTAATAAAAGACTCCTAATGGCAATTTTTACTTAAAATGTTCAAATGTGATGCAGACAAAATGCAAATTAGCTATGAATACTCACTCTGGTTTCATCTTTCCCTTTAAACATCCGAATGAATCACGTGGCGGGGCACTTGGGAAGGGACGGAATACCAGAGGAGGTGTTTTTAAAACCAGGTTCTTGTCCTAGCTCTACCGTTAAGGAGCTGAGTGACTCTAGGCACCTCTCTTGGTTTCTTTCTCCATGTAAAACGGGGCGTTGGGGTAAATGATTTCTGACCCTCTCTTCTTCCAAGATTCTCATATCAGGAACTAAGGAGATAAGGGTGCTTCTATTTAACACCATAATGAAAAGCCTGATTGTGACAGAATAAGTGGCTTTACCATAGTGAGGAGGAAAGATTTTTCAGGGCTTAGGCAATCTAATTTTTAAAAATATAAAAGTGATTTCTTCTACTCCCTTACGTCAAACGCAATAAATATGCATTATGACCATTTTAACTTCTATAGATTACTGTAAATTTGTAGGCAACGTGTTTTTTGTTTGTTTTGGTTTTAATTTGCCGAAGGTAAAGTGATGAGATCAGCTGGTAAAGGGGAAAGCAGTGGCTCCCCAGGGCTAAGCAGGAATGGTCAGATGTGGTCAGCCAGGAGGTGCGGAGGAAGCACCAGCAAGAAGTAACCAGACAATATGTACACTGAGGAAAGAGAGGAGGGGTAATGATTGCTTGAATAATAAATAGTACACAATAGAAGGAACCAGAATACCAGGGCAATGCAAACCCTAGCATAACTGATTCAGGCAAGGACTCATCCACGGGTATAAAACCTTTGCATGAAAAGTTGTCAGAGAACAGGATTTTAACATTATTTCAAAGTATCTCACCACAAATTACCTAGGGAATGTGTCCTTACAATGGAGAGATTAAGTCATCGTTTTAATGTAGTGATAAAGTTTACCAGCACCTAGAATAAGTCTCCTGCTGGGTTGCAGTAAAAATGTCATAACTTCACCTACGTAGTGTTCCTGCCGAAAAGCCTGGGGCAAGGGGTTGGGGGAGTGTTGTAGATTAAAATACTCAAGTGATGTAACAATCAGTTGGGATGTGTGAACTTTGTATCCTAGATCAGGAAAAAAGTAAAACAGCTATAAAAGATGATTTGGAGACAATTAGAGAAACTGGGATATGGATTCCATATAATATAATACTATGGAATTACTTTTACTTTTCTTAGGTGCAGTAGTGATGCTGTGGTTGTGTACGACACTGTCGTTATTCTTTTGAGATGCGGGTATTGGCCGCAGTGTCATGACATCTACAACTTTCAGCTGGTTCAGGGAAGAAGTATAAAGGCAGGGAAACAAGTTTAGGAATACAGCGAAATGATGACAGTTGGTGAATCAAAGAGAGTGGTATACAGGTGCTTAGTGTACTGTTCTTTTACCTTTTTTGTAGATTTGAAGTTTTTAACCCATTTCCCGTTTAGAAAAAAAAATGCAGCTCACTGCCAGCATTAATTTCATTTTACATACACATGCTCTTTGAGGCTGAAGCAAATCTGACTGGTTTTCAATGTGAAAATAAAATATAAAAACTATTCGTGGAGTTATTTCTAAACAGAGCTTGTCTCTAATCCTAATTTAACAGATATGTATATGATGATCAGTAATTAATAATTTTTTTTCGAATGGTAAATCTCAAAGCACAGAACAACACAAAGCAGAACATCTAGGATGTGACATTTTCGGTGATCGAGAATTACTATATTTTGTAAATGGAAACACCACTACTAAAAACAGAATGCTATAAATAGAATGATGTCATTTGTTTCCAAAGACTATCGATACACTAGAATGATGTGAAAATAATAAAATCGAGAAATTTTGTGGCAAACTTAGGGAGTAGGTTAGGACTGTAATCCACGAGTTATCTCAGGATAAATGCTGTAGTCACAAGTGCTGCCGGCAAGTATTTTTGGGACAAACTGGAAATGAGTTAGATTTAAAAATTGGAGATCAATAAAATAAATAAGTAAATAAAGAGAAAGCATTCTAGAGGACTGTGTAGTCAGTGATAGACAGCTGCAGTGAATCTGGGGAACTCAGAAGTGAATCTGTGGCTTCCAGTTCCCAGCATTTAAATCCTATTGGTGGTGTGAGTGCGGTCAGAGAAAGTTCCCTTTTTTGGTTCATCTTAGCTACTGTCAGCCATTTTCTTAAGACACTCCATTCCCTAATTCCAACCTCAAAGTATTAATAATTTCCAAACCTTAGAAATTCTAGCCCTACCCAAGAGCCATCTTGAAAGCCCTGTCCCTTTCCTTTCTACATTTGAGATCTGTGTCAGTGTATTAGGAAGTTTCACATCGTGCTTCTTTTCATTTTGAGTTAGGAATGAGTTGGGGAAAGAACTGATGCCGCTTTTTGACAGAAGAGAAGTTGTAGGGTTTCCTCTCATTCCTTTTATTTGTAAATCACATCCACCCAAATGTTTTCCTTATAGATTATAGTCGGTTCAAAAAGGTGTGCAGGAGCGACTTCCTGTTTCTAGACCAAGAAAACAGAAATAACTTTTAAGATACACTTAATTTTATACAAAACCTTTTGCTGAAAGGATATTTTTGCTACTCCTTGGAGATTATATATGTATATATATAATTTTTTTTTCTTTCTGTTTTTATATTTTGTCTTCTTGTTTTGCAATCAAGGCTGCCCCATCTCTTTCATGTGTGTCTCCAGTATTCCTGGATTCCCATAGTGACAGCTGGGTAGAGTGAGAATTAGAAAGTCAGTTCTAGGACTGTGGATAACGGGAGCTCATGAAACAGGGTACAGGGCCAGCCATGCCAAGTCTTGACATGATGAATAAGAAGCAAATCTGAGGCCTCTCATCAGAGTGATATGTACAAAACTCACTGGAGTCTAGTGATCTGGGCTACTAGTAGTTCAGCCAGTATGTGCAGGGACAGCCATCCCTGTTGTGCATAGCTGACAGCCACTCTGATTGGGCGATGCCTATTATATACCAGTTGCTTAATATCTTACTTATTATCTTGGTAAGCAGTTGTGAGTCAAGGTATACATAGTACCCATAAGTTATAACAAAGCTTTGGTCAAAACTCAGCTGGGATACAGGTGACAGAAAACGAGACAAGATAGATTGGTCAAAGACTACATAAGTAGGCAGAAGCCAGGAGGATAGGTGAATCAAAAGAAAGAAAGTAGGGAACTCATGGTACCAGTCAGGAAGTGAAAAGCCCATAACTTCCCAAAGGCAAGGTGAGGGTCTAGCATCAATAGGCTGTTAAAAACTAAAAAGACAGATACACAAGTGGAAAGCAAGAAGTCAAGAAATAGGAACTTCTTAGAAAACAGAGAATAGGCCCAGATAAAAGGATAAGGCAGCAGCAAGAAGTAGAACCTGCCAAGAAAATTAGAAACTAGGTGGCAGTCTGGGCAGAGGGTAAGACTTCCATGCTAAAGAGCTTCTGCCCCAGCCAGGAAGCTTCTTGGATACTTCCTGTACATGCAGAAACCTATCCCATACTTTGGCCAGCCTACATAATGGTGGCTTGCTATACTTGGCAGTACAGACATACAGCTCTAATAAGATGCTTCCTCTCCATATTCAATAGATCCTGAGAAGGATAACAGAGGGAACAAATACCCCAAATAGAAGATTATCCCCAGACCAAGGACAAATGAGAAATAGCTTTGAATAAAGGTTTGCATGTGCTAGGCACTGCGCCTAGTATGCACACTGTGATGTTAAGCATCACCTCTACCTACTGAGATAAGTACTGTTCTTAGCCTGTTTCAAAGAAGAAGGAACAGAGGCTTTGAGAGGTGGTCACTTGCACACAGATCTGTAACCATCAAACCCAGGGCTAGTTGACTTCAGGGCTCATGCTTTCAGTATTCTGTGCTCTGCTGAACCTGGAGGCAGATAACCACTAGTGGGCATATTGTTTTAAAAGGAGACTATTTTCATGCACAATTTGAGGTGTGGCAACTTTTGTGTTATAACATTGGCAAGTTAGGAAAAAGTAATCTTAGATAAAACTCTTCATTCTGGTAAGATCTGTTCCTTGTTCCACTTTCAACTTTCCCCATTCCAATTGTCTTGTCACATCTTTTTTTTTTTTTTTTTTTTGCCTACCCCATTCTCTATTCTTGCTCTTCCGCAAGAATTTTCCAGAAGATGGCAGGTGCCAGTTGGTTGTTTAGAAAAAGAAACAGACTTGACTGTGTTTATCTTCAAAAAGCTAGATTCCAAAACACAGGCTGTGTGTTTTGTAAAGATCTTTGTATTTACCCATAGCTAGGAAGGAATTAAATATATAGAATCAATTCAAGTTTTATTGGAGGATATATTGCTATGACAATTTTGTTCTAATTTATTCATTTTAGAAAATGTAGATTTTGCTCTTGTGCAGATTGATTCACTAATTGTTTAAAAACTATTATGAAGTATTAAAGATATGATAAAGAATAATACCTTCTCACTTACTGATTATCCCACTTGGGAGTAAATCATCACTAATACAGTTGAAGCCCGAGTCCCCCTTCTTCAGTCAAAACCCCCTCAGACTTCTCGCCCCATCGTGTGGTGTCTATCTTTCTGCGAGCAGGCCTTTGTATCTTTTCTAGATAGGTGTGTATTCCTAAGCAATCTGTTGGCACTGTTCTGTCCATTTAAAAACCTTTCACTAGGTTTTCGTCAGTAGTTTTTGTTTACTCTTTTGTTAAAATTAGTCTCAGGTTTGGATTGGGTTTAATGAATACGGCTACTTGTTTTGGCTTTGGTTGTAAGTCTTGGTGCATAGGCAAGACCAAAGCTGAGTACTTTGTGTTGTATCTGATTTTCCATTTTTATGCCACAGTTACACAAAGAAGGTAGTGGAAAGAAAAGCAAAGAAAGACACACTCTTTGATTTCCTTCTCAGGGTTCATATCTTTGAGTAATAGGAAGAGTTATCTGAGGGCCTAAGTCATCCTTTCTTCGGCTCAAATCCTAACTCCTGTTTTCCATTTTCCTAACTAGATTGATTTTGTGCCCACCAGGACTCCCGAAGTTTTTTTTTTTTTTTTTTTTTAGCTTTGCTTCACTTTACTGTGCATTTTCCATGTCTTGTCTTGTTCCATGTTGAATGCTTGCCATGGGACAAATACTCTACTGGAGTTGAGACTCTTGCAGTGCTTTGGCAAACTTTCCACTGGGGCATCTTTAACAGGAGGAGAGGACAAATGTGAACCCTTGTGGGACCTGGGTGGGGCTAAAGTTGGCTAGCTATGAGCCAGAAATCTATGACTCAATTTTAAAAGCTATGTAAACAGTGCATTCTTCCCCATGGTGTACCTGTATTTATTATTTAAAATTAATGATTGGCTTTCCCATAAATCTTTATTAAAGTTGCGTTCCAGGAAAATGCACCATTTTTTTCCCCTTTAGCTTTGAGACTCCCCCTCCTGGTACATTGGCACAACGTTTGCAATTTGGTTTAACAGGTACTGTTACATAGTATTAACGTGTTATTGTAAATACTTAATGTCTCTCACTGCTAAACCAGGAGTTCAGTTGAGGCACAGGATGTCTCTTTTGTTTACTGCTTTTGTTCCAGCAGTGTCTGACAAAGGGGGGCTTTCAATAGGTATTTGTTGAAATATCTGTTGACATATCTATTGGTATTTCAGTACAAACCTGGGCTTGTGAGGGAAGATAAAGAGTTTTGACACCGTCTCTGTCCTCTGAGAGTTTGTGGTATAGTTGGAGAGAGAACCATATGTGTAACATACATGAAAAGATGATGAGAGAACAAGGAATAAACAGCAAATTATAACATAGGCAACTTGAATTTGGAAGCAGAGCAACTTCTGTGGGCTTGGGTGGCCTCAGAAAGGTCCATGGTAGAGAGCTGAGGCAGCAGACACAGTGGAATGAGCTCTGGACCAGTGGATCCCTTCACCTCTCTTAGCTCATCTGACATTTGTTGCACAATATTTGTTGGATACTTATTCTGGGCCAAGACTTGCGCTGGGAGCCAGGATTTTAACAGTGACTAAAACTGATACAGTCCCCACCCTCACAGAGATTAGCAAGGAAGACAAAGATAAAACAAGCAATTATACTAAAGTCAAGGAAAGCTCTGATCAAGGGATATGCCAAGGGGATGGGGAGTGACTCAGACCTTATCTTGGGGTCCCAACAAGACCTCTCTGAGGAATTAAGCTTCTGAGAATGGAAGATGAGTAGGATAGCAGTGAGCCAAGGGAGGATGGGGTAAGAGTGCTCTGAGCAGAGGGAACAGCATAAGGCATGATCCAGGAACTGGAAGTGGTCCAGGAGGCTGAAGCCAGGAGGAGATGGGGAGTGCAGTGCAGGATGAGGCTAATGAGAATGACAGAGGCCAGACTGAATTTGAACCTTATCCTCAAGGCAATGAGAAGCCACTGGAAATTTTTAAGTAACTAGAGCAAAGTTGTTTTAAAAGGGTTCGAGAGGGGTTAAGGGGGACGAAGCAGTGCAATCAAGTGAAGTAGGTGGATTCTTAACATGTTTAGGTAAGGACAGGATTTGCTGATGGGTGGAGAGGAGTTAGGAAAGAGAAGTTGTCAACAATGGCTCCCTGGTTTCTTGGCCAACTTCCTGAAATTAGAAATTCTAGAGAAAGAGAAGCTATTTGGAAGGAGAGATAAGAGCACTTGTGACATGTGAGGTGCCTGAGGCAGCCAAGTAGAGATGTCAGTTTAGCAATTGGAAATACATGGATCTAGCCTTCAGGGACAGTCTAGAACTAAGATGGATTTGGGGATCTTTGGGATGGATATTAAAACTTTGAAAGTGATGAGTTCCCCCAAGGAGAATGTGTAGTGTGAGAAAATAACTTCTAAGACAGCTCCGTGCTGGTATTTAAGGTAGAGGAAGAGGAATTACCAAGAGACCAAGAAGGAGTGAGCAGAGAATTAGAAGAAAAACCCTCTTATGTTGCTAGACTGGGTGTGCTTTAAGGTCTCAGTAAGTGCAGACAGTCTGTGGTCTTGCAGAGCTGGACTCTTAGCCAGGTCTGAAAGGCAGATCATGGGTAGATAAGCCATGAGAATAAAGAAGGGCATTCCAAGTAATATTACTGTATCAGCCAAGGTCTCAACAAGAAACAGAGGACACACTCAAACTGAGTAATTGGAATTTTAATAAAGAGGCCATTTACAAATATGTGGGGAGGATTTAGGGAATTCAACAAGGCAGAAATCTGGCCCTAGCCACACAGGGACCCTTCACTATCCCAAGGCTTGAAGTCAGCAAGGGGAGGGCAGCTGTACAGAAAAAAAAAGCTGCCTGACCGGAATTGGGGCTTTCTGGACTACCTGCCTACTCCTTTCCCCCTGCCCTCCAGTTTCCTGTTAGTGCCTCTTGTTGGCCAAACAGAAGCCAGAGAGCAAGGGAGCCCATTGAAAAACAGTGTAAATACATCATCTTCTCTGGGCACAGAGCAGGGTGGGGAGTGGATGTGGAGAGGCAAACAAGATACCCAGAAAATGGAAGTGTATAAATAAGAGGATATATTAGTTACCTATAGCTGCTGTTACAGTTGGGTGGCTTAAAACAACACAAATCTATTATCTTATAATTTTGGAGGTTAAAAGTCTGAAATGGGTTTCATTGGGCTAAAATCAATGTATTCCTTTCTAAAGGCTATAGAGGAGAATCCACTTCCTTACCTTTTCCTGCTTTTAGAGCCTGCACGCATTTCTTGGCTCTCGACCCCTACCTCTATCTTCAAAGCCAACAGTTGCATCACTCTGACCCTCTGCTTCTGTGGTCACATCTTGTTCTCTGAATCTTCTGCTTTCCTTCTTCCTCTCTTAAGAGCCCTTGTGATTAACTAGGCCCACCCAGAAAATCCAGGATAATCTTTCTATTTTAAAAATATTTAATTTAATCACACTTGGTCCCTTTGCCATGTAAAGTAACATATTCCCGGGATCTGGGGATTAGCCATATGGACATCCTTAGGGGGCTGTTTTTCTGCTACCACATAGAGGGAATGAACCATTTTAACTGAATTGTGGGGCAGGGGGCCGCCCTAAGAAAGTAAATAAGGCAAAAAAACAGGAAGTGCAGATCAAAGCCAAATTATGGGAGCTTTAGAAGCTAAACTGTCTGAATTTCATTCTGTAGACAAAAGGAAGCCATTATAAGTCCTTCACCAGGCAAGTAGTTTGTTAGCCACATTAAGAAAGATGATATAATCATGGTGCCCTGGGTGACTTAGAAGGAAAAACAGAAACCTTTCGAGATGCAATGAGAGTAGTCCAGGCCCAAAGGAACAAAGGTCTAAAACAAGAGTGATGAGATGAAAAGAACTGTGCAATAAGACTCCACAGAAGTTCTAACCAACTGGACTTAGAAAGACGGGGGAAAATCTGAATTTTGGAAGTGACTGGCAGATTAATTGCATGATCTGAAAAATCAAAAGAGCAAGTATCTTTCAGGGAAAGATGAGGAGTTGGAGCATAGTAGTAGAAGCTTGGAATAGGAATACAGATAGAATCTTACCAATTCTGACACACCAATATTTTATGTACTACTAAGAAAAAATTAAAATATGGCACATGTCTTCTTAAATATATAATTTTTACTTTAATGAAAAAGCTATATTAGATGTATACATAGATTTTTTTGAAGTCTTTTAATTGGCATGCAATAAATTACATTTATTTAAAGTATACATTTTGATTAAATTTTGACATGCATTCCTCTGTGAAACCATCACTGCAGTCAAGGTGGGGAACATATGCATAACCCCCAGGTTTCCTCATGCCCCTTCATAATCCCTCCCTCTGTCTCTTTGATCCCTAAGAAACTACTAATTTGCTTTCTGTCATACAGATCAGCTTATATTTTCTATAATTTTAGATAAATGGAATTATACCACATACATTCTGTTTGGTCTCGCTTCTTTCATTCAGTATAATTATTTTGAGGTTCATCTACCTCATTGTGTCTATCAATAGTTCATTCCTTTTTATTTATTTTTATTTCTGAGTAGATTCCATTGTGTGGCTATATATAGCACAATTTGTTCATCCACCATCTAATGATCATTCAAGTTGTTTATAATTTTTGGCTATTACAAAAAAAGCTGCTATGAGTATACACAGATTTTAAAAATAATATATCTCCCCTGTGCAAACAGAAAAAGGTAAAATATAAGTGAAATAATTCATTAATATTCTTAAAACTTCATGTTCAGATTCCAACTTTTTGAATCACTTTTTGGCTCATAGTCATCAGTGTCTGTTTTTTTCCACATTATATCTCCTCTACCACCAATTAAAAAAAAAATTTGAAAAAACTAAAATTTCTAGAAGAGAGTTACATTGTATATAGGAAAGAAACCTGAGTAGAACACCACAAAGTTGTACATGGTAAGCAGTTGAATTAGTAAAGAAAGGAGGACAACGTTTTTTCCATGCCAACCTGTTCTTCATTCCTACTTAAAAATTTGTAGTGGCTCCTTATCACCCAACAGAAAATAGCCCAGGTTCCTTGGCAAGGCATATAGGGAAGACCCTTCACTGATGCCTCTTCCTTGTCTTTAGTTCTTTTCTCTCCCCTCCTCACAACTCTCCCGTCTAGCCACAGCAAGCAGCATTCACCAACTTATCCTGTGCTTTCTTATCTTTGTCCATTTGTTTATCCAGTTCCTTTTGCCTAGAATGACCCATATCTATGACCTCTTCAAGTCTCAAATTCCACCTGTTTTTTAACAGTGTCCCCTCAAGCCCTGCCTCCTTAGCCAATGATTATTTCTTCATGTGTTTTAAGTTTCTTTTATTTATTACTTCTGTTATAACACTCACCAAGGGTATTATCCTATTTTTGTGTCTCAATGAGCTGTCATCTCTTTGAGGAAGAAGTCATATCTTGTTTGTCTTTCTATTCCTGTTTTCTAGAACTCTCCCTGGCAATTAGTGGGTATATAGCAAATAATAATTGCCTCAAAAGATCTGATTGATATTATACCTCCTAAGGGGAAACACAACCAGTTAAGTACATTGCTGTTTCCTGAATGCATTATTATCTTCTAGGCAAGATCTTTCTAGGAAATATCTGTAAAATCCTCTGCAAGAAAGAAGGGGTTGAGTAAAAATTTCATTTTGAATGGAATTTTAGGAGTAAGGTCATATAAAAAAGGAGGGTTGAAAGGAGAATGGACTCGGGGTATAAAGAATTAGCGAGGATGGCTCAGGAAAACAATAGAGAAATGAGACTAGAAAGAGAATGGGAGAGGAGGAAAGAAGAAAAGAGAGAAGAGTAGAGAAAGTAATCATGCAGCCAGAATTTTAGAATCTTCCTTTGTTTCATGGCAAGGGAGTTATTGGACAATGCTTTCTCACACGGATGTTCCAAACTCTTTACTGAATGAACCCCATTTTGTATTCTTCACATCCCTCCCTCTCAAAAGACACAAGTGTGCCTCTTGCAACTGCCTTACAATTAGCGCATTGTTCCTCACTGTTTTCTGGGAAAGGCTGGAGGAGGCAGAGTAGTATGGTGGAAAGGCACTCACTACACGGAATCAGAAGGCCTGGCACATCCCAGCACTGGGGCCTTAAGTGAAGCACTTGGCCACTTTCACCTCAGAATCTTCATCTTTAAAATGGGTTATAAATATCTGTCCAGGCTTCCTTGCCTGGTCATTGTAAAGATCTAAATAAGTGAAATAATATATATGAAAACACTTTGTAAGTGGTCAGATTGCTCTGCAAATGAAGGTAACATTACCTTTTTTGTTGAGTTTTTCATGCAGTAGAGAGACTCCATTGGCAGCCCTGTTTCTTGTTAATAAGTCCTGTTTACAGAAAGGAGTTAACAGTGTTTTTGTTTTTGTTTTTTTTTCCTTAGTAGTAGTATTCTGAAGTCTCAGGAAGCTGACCTGTTTAAATGTTCATGGCCCATGAGAAAGGCATATAAGAAACCATGGCACTCCCTTTTCAAAAAGAGTTGGAGAAATACAAGAACATTGATGAAGATGAGCTTCTTGGCAAACTCTCAGAAGAGGAACTGAAACACTTGGAAAATGTTCTCGATGACCTAGATCCCGAGGTTAGTGACGTGGAACTGGAGCAGCGTGGTTAATGATAGCATGGGATAAATGGCATGGCGTGGTCCTTCAACAATAGCGTAGAAGACCCTCGGCACCAAAGGCAAATTTTGTGTTCTTCCTCTGATAAGTTCTGGGTCCCTTTTACAAATTCTTGAGAACCTCCTTAGCCACATCTACAATAGGATATGGCAAATGTATTTCTCAAACACCAATTTAGTGTAAATGGGGGAAAACAGATTCCATTGATTGAGGAGGGGCCAGTCTAATGCAGGGAAAAAGAAAAGAAAGAGGGAAAAAGAACAAATCTTACCCAGTTTTTTCTGAGTCACACTCTCTGCTGGACACAGAAGCCCCTGAGGTAAATGGTATTATTCCACTTCATAAATGAGGAGACAGACTAGGAGAAGTAATTTACTTAAGATCCCCTACTAATAAATGTCAGAGATGGTATTTAAACCAGGTCTTTAACCCCAAAAGCAAATCTTTTATATTTCATTTCTTTAAAATGTATAAATAATTTGAAACCTTTGATGATCCCACAATAGGTGGAATAACTCGAACCAAAATATCAAGTAACTTTAAATGGAGTTTCTAATATTTTTATGAGCTCTTGAAAAGCTAAGTAACTTGTTATAGTGTTCATTTAACAAGCACTTTCTTCAACCCTACTGCTGGTATTATCTTAAATTTAGGACCAGAGGCATCCAAAATAATGATTTTACTGTAAATAATTATGTCACTGAAATTATTTATATGATATTCTGATATGCCAGATACTTTGAATATTGTATTTACTTTTTAAAATTCTGTTTTTATTTTTTAAACTTAAGGAAGGAGTCTCTAAGCTTAATCGGGCAGTTATCAACATCTACCATAATATTTATGTATACCTGCTTGAATGTTTCCCCAGGAGAGGGGTTAGAAATAAGAGAGTATAGTTTCATTGGTTCCTTCTTAGAGCTTTCATATGCCTGCCTGGGAGCACCTTGAGTGCAGATTTGGCCAAGGATCTGTAAGGAAAGAGGCCAAGGAGGCTGGCAGGCCTTTTGTCATCACTGCAGAAGACCCAGGGGCTGCTCCAGACATCGATGTTCTGCCTACACTTGTTGGGGGCCCTCCTCTCAACACAGAATGTTAGAGCAAGTAGGACCTCAGATATGCCAGGGACATCCGCCCTCAGCTCACACCCACATCCCCACGTCACTGCACAGGTATCTTTCTCCATGCTTCCCCCATATACAGCCAGGGAGGAGGGTAGCAGGGTGTCAGTAGGCAGACATCTTCCTTCCCGCTCACACCTCTGTCTTGACAGAGTGCACTGCTGCCGGCTGGATTCCGACAGAAGGACCAGACACAGAAAGCAGCCACCGGCCCATTTGACCGTGAGCACCTCCTCATGTACCTGGAGAAGGAAGCTTTAGAACAGAAAGACAGGGAAGACTTTGTGCCCTTCACTGGAGAAAAGAAAGGTAAGGACCCCAGGTGGCATGTCTCGGGACCAGGGCACTCCTAAAGTACTGTCATGAGAGGTCAAGCAAGGAAGGTGGGAAACGAGCCCATGAACTGGATTTTGTATTAGAGAGAATCCTGACTGATGGATACATGTCTGTATAGACATTTGTCCAGACCCATAGACTGTACACCACCAAGAGTGAATCCTAATGTATCTGTGGACTTTGGGTGATGATAATAGCAATGTTGGTTCATTGATTGTAATAAATAAATTCTGCTGTGGGATGTTAAGGAGGGAGGTTGTGAGTGTGAGACCAGGGAGTATATGGGAACTCTCGGTACTTTCTCCTGGAAACTGAAAACTGCTCCAAAGAAATAAAGCTTATTAATTAAAAAAAAAAAAGGCAGAATATGGAAGCTAATTAAATGAATACTTAGAGTGAGATGGTACTCAAATTAGTTCAGTAAAAAAATAATCTTAAGGCCCAAAGAAAAAGTTTTGGAAATGTGAAGTAGTGTTGTGTCTGAAAGAGGGTCCCATTGGCATGGGTATGTTTCTCTTAGCCCAGTGCTTTATCCGCGGCAGAAGTCTGCTCCATGTCTAGGCATTGGCTCTGTTCCCTCAGATGCTGCTGTTAGAGGCCAGTGCAGTCAATCATTCATTCATTCAGCACCTCCTCTGTGCACAGCTCCTTGCCAGGGGCTGGGACCACAGTGAATAAGACCCCGTGCTGCCCTCAAGGACACTATGATAGACCTGCGAAGGCTGTGAGGAGCAAGGGGATGTTTCTCCATGCCAGGAGTGAGCTCAGAACTAAGACAAGGAAAAGTCTCCTCCTTAGCTCCCAACCCCGAGCCCCGCTTTGGAGGAAAAGTGGATATCAATTACCCGGTCAGATTCCTCAGCCATGGATGGAAACTTGGGCCCATGGATACTAATGGAATCATTGATAACCTCATGGTGACCACAATCTTTTAAAAACAGATCAGTCACTTCCTTGCTTAAAGCCCAAAATCCCTGCCATGGTCCTCACAGTCCTGGGAGAGCTCGCCCCGCTCACCTCTCTGACTGCCTTCCCTCACTAAGCCTCAGCCACAATATTTTCTTTTAATTCCCCAAACCTGCTGAGTTCTTTTCCCATCTCAGTGTCTTCTCCTCGTGGACTCTTCTCTCTGACCCACATCCCCATTTTTTTCCATTCTAAGTCTCAGCTTAAGTGTCAGGTCCTCTGGCTTTCCCAGACCTCTCTGTCTAAAATAGGCCCCTTCTGTCTGCTGTGACACTCATTTATTGCTTTCACAGCAATGACAGTGTTCATCCTTTTGTTTATTTACTTTGGGTTTTGTGAGTGTTCCACACTAGCTTGTGATCTCTGTAGTGGGACTGTGTCTCTCTTCCATCCTGGCACAGAAACGGGCATGGGGAAGGCACTCAATAAATGTGGATTTGAATGAATGCCATCTCTGAGCTTCTGTGCCGTGGCTGCGAGGACTAGGAGGCGCACAGCCCTGCTCCGCTGCCATGAGTCAGAGCGCTGCTGCCTTCTCTTACAGAGCATCTGGGCTCTCCCCTGCACCATGCACATTCATTGGATCATGCACCACTGATGATGTCATTTTATTAAGAAAGTTAAACAGTGACAAACTGGGCAAATAACCAAAGATTACCGTAGAAATATGGAGTTCTTTCTATTGCAGTATAGTTGCTATTAGACTAATTCAGTCGTCAGAGAAAAAATAATTATAATGTCAAATCTTCAATAAAATTCCATTTAACATCCAGTATTAGGGTAATGATAGAATAATAAGAGGAAAGCTATTGTTTTCTGTTCTTAGATTAGAGGTCTGAGGAGCAGCTATGGTTCATGAGGGGCAGGTGTTAGGAGCGCAGGAGCTGTCTGAGTCATAAATGGGGATACAAACAGGGTATACAGTGGCACATTGTAGCTTAGGAGAAGGTTGAGAAGCAATACAACTGAGCAAAATGAGCAGAGAGCAAGTTTTTCAAACAGAGCAGAGGGATCAGGTTGAGTTGTCATCAGGGCCTCGGGAAAGAAAAGCAGATGACCTGGAAGCAGGGGGAGGCTATTGTGAAGGCCTCTGGAAATGGCCCATAACCTCAGTTCTGAATGCCACATGCCCAGGGCCCTTGTTTCCTGAGCTGCATTTAAGTCTCCACTATAGCTTTATTTACTTAGAACTTGCTGTTTGGTTGGACCCTCAGAAAAGGATGTGCAGCAGCAGTTATCCTGAATACCGATAGCTGTGGGCCACCTGTGCACCTAATGTTTTGAGTAATTCTAAATAGTACCAGGAATTAAGAATTCAGAAATCCTATTTTAACTCTAGGCCCAAGATCATCTGAGCCAGAAATAAAATGCTTAAGGCTGCAGATATTACGAAAATTAAGTCTGGGATGAGCACCAGTGTCTGAGTTGTCATCAGAGCCTCAGGAGATGTTATTGATTGATTGATATATTTTTTTCCCTTCCTTTTGGCTATTCTCCCATTTTGTTTCCCAGTGTATTTTCCTTCTTTCTGGGAAATGTGGCAGCTCATATAATGGTCAAATGTAGAGACCTTGTGACCAGGATACCCCAGCCTGACCACAAGCAGTGGTGCCTTCTTGAGAAGTCCAGCTCTACCTGGCCCCCATTTCCTTGCCCTGGTTATTTAAAGATCTGGTGACCTATCAGGAAATATGCAGCCTCTGTAACCAGGGAGAGTTTTCATGAGGGAGAGGTACTGACTTTGGGTTTGACCCTTGCCTTTCCCATGGCACTAAGTAAGGCCAAGCTAGCCAAGGAGACCTAGAAAAATCCTGGGTCCCAATTGGCTGAACTTGGAGCCAGCTACCTGTTCTACCCACGGTGACAAAGAAGAGAAGCCATGGAGGGGTAAGCCATGGAGGAGTGAGTCTTTAAGGAACTCCAAAAATCAAAATGGAGGAGACCAATTTCAAAGATCATGCCAAGAAGTAAGAACAACTCCATAATGGAGAAACCAAGAGTGAAAGCTAGAATGAATTGGAAAGAGTGTAAGTAGGTCTGGAGTATTGCTGTGAGGTCCCTGGAGTGTCTTGGGTTCGTGTCTTTATGAGCCATTGCCCATGTGAGATGTGTGTGTGCTGGCCTAGCCGGAAGTTAGGAGCAGGAAATGTGCCATCTTTCCAGCAATGTGATCATTAGCCAGAGGTTTGGGTTGGAGAGAGAGAGGGGGAAGAGGGGAGAGGGGAGAGGGGAGAGGGGAGAGGAGAGAGGGGAGAGGGGAGAGGGGAGAGGGGAGAGGGGAGAGGGGAGAGGGAGAGAGAGAGAGACTGTGTGTGTGTGTGTGTGTGTGTGTGTGTGTGTGTGTGTGTGTCTGCACGTGCGCAGGGGTAGATACTAGCATATTCAGAAGCGAGTAGGGGGCAAAATAAATGGAATCTAGCTGACAGGATGAAGTAAGAGATGGTGGCAGAGGATGCATGTGTGGGAAGCACAGAGTGCCTTGCTATTTAGACCTCACAGCTCTGAGTATGACAGCCCTGATTTTTTTTTCTTTTAAATCAGGTTTGCTTTGGTATGCTCTAGAGAGGTGGCTATGTCCCCAGGTTACACTATCTAGTCAAGTGACTCCAGATATAGCATCCTAGTGGTCTACAATCTCAGTTGGTAGGAGGAAAACTCTGAATGATCAGTTTATCCCTCAGGAACCCCAGGGACCAGTTGGATGAATCTGGCCCAAACATTTGCAGGGTCCAAGGCAAGAACACAAGTAGAAGCTGATGTGCCATTTTTTATAAATCTAAAAACTAACAAACTGTTAAAATATGTTCTTTTCTTCTACAGATATACCTAGGCCTGTGCTCTTGGATGTCCAAGATCCCCACACAGGGAGGCGGGCCTGTCCTATACTGCTAGGGCCTTGGCACACGTGGTCAACTCCCTAGCCTGCATAACTGAGCTCTGTCCATGCTTATCCACAGTTTTCCCTTGGCCTGGAGTTGCATACTCCAGCAGTGTGACCTGCTCTCAGGAAGATGGCATGGGAAAGGGACTCATGCAGATCCTGGAAGCAGGCTCAGGGCTCTTTAGGGTTCTAAGTGTCTCGAGTGTAGTCTAGCAGGCAGCCTCCATTCTGGGTATGAATATCCCTTTGGTCCCATGACTCTTCTTTCAGTGGGGTAGAAGCAGTGGGGTAGCCCAGAGTTGGGCTCTCTAAAGTGTGGGGTCCACGGTCTAAGTGCTGCTGATTGATGAAAGGGAGGGAAGCAGAAGCCACCGTTTCCCTCTGTTTTTAAGAACTGTAGTCTCCTTGGATCTTGGTGTTGCAGAATGCAGGATTCCTCCTCTGACCTTTTTTTGTAATTGCGGATTATTGATATTGGTATCACCCCAGCAATCAAGGAATCCCAGTTGGATGTGCAATGGATCAATGACTCTACTCTTAACGGCCAGAGCTGCATTCTCTGGTCAGTCCACTTATCCTACAATAAGGTAGCAACACTGTGTTTGTTTTTCCCTCTTATTTAAAGGGAGAGCCTTTATTCCCAAAGAAAAGCCCATAGAAACTCGTAAAGAAGAAAAAGTGACCCTTGACCCAGAACTGGAAGAAGCTTTGGCCAGCGCCTCTGACACTGAACTCTATGACCTTGCAGGTTAGTCCTCAGCTCTGGAGCACTTTCCTCTCTGGCTCTGTGACCTCCAGGTTGGCACCCATGGCAGCAGCCTTTGAGCTTCTCCGTAGCTACTGATTACTAATGTAATACCAGGTCGACTTCAGCCTTTATGTAGCTGTAAGACAATGTAGATGGCTTAACCCCTCTGAACAAACATTCTGGAGTATTTCAGCTGTAAAATGCCACAATAATGCCCGTCCTACAAAACTCAAGAATTTGAGAAATTAATGAGAATAAAGATGGAGTGTCGAGAACTTTAAACAATAAACTAACTAATACTCCTTATGCTTCCTAAAGGGCTTTCACATTTGGCATTTTACTACATTTTATTCTCACAAAATTTCCATGAACTTCTTGTTCTTCCTCACAGTTGCTATTCCATTTTCATTCCCACTAAGGGGTCTGTTAGCCTCTCTATGGAGCAGGAATAATTTTCTGTTATATTCACCCAGTAAGGTGAATCCATATTTAGTCCAATCTGCTCATTTTTTCTATTTTTCTTAATAGTAGCAACAATATAATAATTATTGTTATTACTTGACTTAGTTATACATGCAGATAGAAAAAGCCCAAATAATACAAAAGAATATGTAATGAAAAGTAAGTCTCTCACCCTAATTTCCTGAACTTCTTTCCACTTCTTGTATAGTGTATATTTGTGCACTAATGGGGTGCATTTTTTAAAAATGAGATGGAAATTTTGATTGTTAGGGTCATTAGATCACCATAGGAGAGAGGTGCTTTAAAAAACTGTTCAACCAGGTGCCGTAGGCATAAAAAATAGAAAATATAAGGGATCATAAGATGACAGGGTCTTTGCAATCTGTGAGGTCAACCAAGGGTTGCCTCGCCTTAAAAAAAAAAAAAAATTCCACCGCTTTAACAAGAATTCTCACATTTTTTTTTTATTCCATTGGAAGACATATGTTACTATAATCTCCTTCCTCCCAGGAGAATCAGCTATGCCTTATTCTAATAGCCTGCAAACCATTTCATTCCTCTGTGATAATATCAATGGTAGATATTAAGGTCACATATTTGAACCCCTCTCAGAAGTTACTGCAGGAGTTGAGGCACCTGTATCACTAGTTAAGAAGTCTCTTTGCAGTGACCAGTCTACTTAGGCCAGTGGTTGCTATAGAGGAATCCCGTTATGGTCACCGCCCCTCCCAAGGGCTGCCTCCTGGTCTCTACTGGAATTTCCCAAAAGGAGAATGCAGGGCTAGGCCTGAATTCCCAGGAAATACCTAAGCAAAAAGAAAGAGAAAATCACCAATCACTTGGAAGATACTAGATCCTGAAATTCACACAATAAAACCAGAGAGATAATTCCAATAGAAAATTGTCTTGTTCATCTTTACTCAGCCCCCTTCCCTCATCAAGTGCCCCCTCCCTCAGCACTCAGGAGGAAAGCTGGCCGAGGGCAGATGACAGCATCTGCTCTAGGGAGGTTCTCTCTGGAAAGATCAAGAGCAATGCAAGGAGTGGATGGGCTGCCAGCCATTTGAGGTTTATTTAGGTAAGAGAGTGTCAACATCCTGTCCATGTTACTGTGGCAGACTCAGAGTAGAGAGACAGTTCGTCAAGGGAGCAGCAGTCAACTTCCAAAACAGCTTCTCCCAGAGTGCCCATATCTCAGCATGGTTACCACCTAGAGTCTGGTTCTCAGCTCTGCTGGTCTAGAGCTCTATAGAGCTCTGATCTTGTCAGTGCGCACTGCATCAGTCAGATTGGGGCCAGGTGGTAGGGCCCAATCCACTAGCCAGATTCACAGGAAACAGATAAAACAAAAATTAAAATTTGATAGTGGGAGTCAAATTATAATTAGAAGTTAGTGAGTAATGGGGACAAGTCAAGTTATGTTTGTTGGATGGTCTCAGTGGCCTGTGTTTATCAAATAGGGCATCTTCTTCCTAGACAATTCCAGAAGCACAGTAACAACTTCTTATTTACTTAACAAGAATTTGTAAAGTACTTGGAACAGTTCCTGACACATAGGAAGTCATTTAGTCTTTGTAATAGAAAAAGCATAATTATTATTCCTATTTTACAGATGGGGAAACAGGATTAGAGGCTTTTAGTAACTTATCAAGTCACACAAGTAGTATGTGACAGAGTCAGGATTCACCCTGGCTGACTGGTCCTGAGTGCCCTTCTTAAACCCTAGCCTTGGTGGCTCTATACATTTGTCCTTTCTCATGGTATGCTGGCCTCCTCCCTTCCTCTCATGGGTAGATCACAGTACAGCTGCACCTCTACCACCTTTTAACAGATTATCTATTCTGAGACCCTTCACCAAGTGGCCACCTGTAATTTCTCACTTACGGTTTCATTAGCAAAGGGAAGGTTGGGTGGGCAGTTGCAGCTTTAGCCTGCCCCGTGTTCATGCTCACCTAGTGCTGTTTCTTGCATATTGTGCTGCCTCCTGGTGCAAGTTCCATGTAATACAGGAGACTCAAAATCTCAGCATGCTTGTAGGACCTTTTTTTGCTGACATCTTATCTTTTATTGACCACCCTGGGATGTTCTAGACACTGAAAGGACTACTCCTTTTGGTGAGGCTTACATTGAAAGAGGTCCATGATCGTTCTGCTCTTTGCCTCTGGAAAAACACATGCTACCATCTATATGATTTTAGACCTTATAATAACCTTAGACTCAGTCCTACCCTTAGATTTTACAGATGAGAAAACTAAAAAGCTGATTCTACTTCACTAAGAGGTCTCAGCATATTTTCAGCAATTTGGGGACAACCAAACCATTGTCCCTCAGATCCTAAATGATTACAGATGTATAAATGTAGAAAGACCTGTGAAGATTGCTGGTGGTCTTAGAAGGAGGGGTTTTTTAATAAGCTTATTTAACTCTGTACGTATACCACACAGTATGCAAAGCAAGGGGGGTCTGGACACTTACCTTTATGGTATGAAGAATTGTTCTTCGAGGGGTAATTTAACAATGTGGATATCCTAACATGCTTTCCCAAACTTAATGTTTATTCACTGATTTTTTTTGCTTTCAGCTGTTCTCGGAGTACACAATTTGCTCAATAATCCAAAGTTTGATGAAGAAACAACAAGTAGTAAAGGTGGCAAAGGGCCTGTGAGAAGTAAGTTGACGTAGATTCTGTGGTTCTGTGAGACTCGGGAACCTCCAAGTGTTGCTCGCTGGGAGAAGAAAGGCCTGTTGACTGGGCCTGCTAGTGACTCCAGACTTCCATTTTGCAGGCTTTGAAGGTGGCTTTTGTCAATTTACCAAGGATCATTGGGCTCTGAGCTATCAAACCAGAATAGAGTAGCCAATAATGGGAACTGTGTCAGGCAATATAACTAGTAATAATTAATCATTTTGTCCTGAACACACTCTCTTGGTAGGTCTGTTCAGTCAAAAGATAGTCAGCACAGAATGCAAACAGGTGCATGTTCCTAAGGCATTTTAATCAACTATAGTATCTTAGATAAGTTCCCTTCTCCATTCGAACGTCTTTTTGTCTCAATAATGGATGCTTGTCATTAGAATTTGAATACCCACTTACACCAGAGAGTATGAAAGACACACTGGCGTGAAATTGCTGACACAGATAGTTCCACACCACTATATTCTATGTCAGCGTTTTCTGGAGAGGAATACAGTTCATTAGACTCTCCAGTCATCAGTCATCTACCAAATACCTACTATGTGTCAGGAGTGTTCCAGGGCTAGGTACAAAGATGGTCCCTGCCCAAAGGAACTTATCTTCTCATGGTAGGGATAGACCAATAATCAGGTAATTTTGGTGATCCAGGTGCTGTGAAAACTCACTTAATATCACAGTTTTTCTAAGATTATTTATATTTTATTCTCTTTAATGAAAACTTGGGATATGGTTTCTAGTCTCAGCAGCATACTTATAAATCATCACTTGTACCAGATAATTTACCCAGACAATGAGCAATATTCTTTTTATTTTCTTTCTGGTTTCTTAAGCATCCTTTTTAACGTCAATATCAAAAGGTAACATTCAGAAAGCATATTTGCAATTAAAAATCTGGTACATAACCTGGGCTTTTATACATATATATCATTAACTTTTTTAAAGACATTTTTTTAGAGCAGCTTTAGGTTTACAGTAAAATTGAAAGAAAGTCATAGGGATATCACGTATACCCTTTGCCCTTCCACATGCACAGAGAGCCTCTCTCATTATCAACATCCTGCACCAGAATGGTACATATGTTACAACCGATGAACCTACATGAACACATCATTGCCACCTGAAGTCCACAGTTCACGTTAGAATTCACTCTATAAATAGTTTAGACAAATGTATAATGACATGGATCTACTGTTAGAGTATCTTACAGAGTAGCTTCACTGCCCTAAAATTCCTCTGTGCTCTACCTATTCACCTCTCCTCCCCTCTAACTCCTAGAAATTACTGATCTTTTGACTGTCTCCATATATGTGGCCTATTAGAACTGGCTTCTTTCACTTGGTAATATGCATTTAAGGTTATTCCGTCTTTTCATTGGCTTAATAGTTCATTTCTTTTTAGTACTGAATATTTCATTATCTCATGTACCACAGTTTATTTATCCATTCACCTACTGGGGGGCATCTTGGTTGCCAAGTTTGGGCAATTATGAATAAAGCTGCTATTAGCATTTGTGTGCAAGTTTTTGTGTGGACATAAATTGTCAGCTTCTTTGGATCAATATCAAGGAGCATGATTACTAGATCATATGATAAGAGTGTGCTTAGTTTTGTAAGAAATCGTGAAACTGTCTTCCAAAGTGGTTGTACCATTTTGCATTCCCACCAACAATGAATCAGAATTGCCATTGCTCCACATCCTTGCATTTGGTGTTGTCATTGTCCCAGATTTTCACCATTCTAATAGGTGTGTAGTTGTATTTCACTGTTTTAATTTGCATTTCCCTGATGATGTATGATGTGGAGCATCTTTTCATATGCTTATTTGCCATTTGTATATCTTCTTTGGTAAGATGTCTGTCCAGATCTTTGGCCCATTTTTTAATCAGGTTTTCTTATTGTTGAGTTTTCAGGGTTCTTTGTATCTTTTGGATAACAGTCCCTTATTACATATGTCTTTTGCAAATATTTTCTCCCAGTCTGTGATGCATCTCCTCATTCTCTTGACAGTATCTTTTGCAGAGTAGAAAGTGTTAATTTTAATGAAGTCCAGCCTGTCAATTCTTCTTTCATGGATCATGCTTTTGGTGTTGTATCTCAAAATTTATTGCCAAACTTAGGTCATCTAGGTTTTATCCTATGTTACCTTCTAAGAGTTTTATAGTTTTACATTTTACATTTAGATATGTGATCTATTCTGAGTTAATTTTTGTGAAAGTATAAAGTGTGTGGTTGTCCACTTGTTCCAGCACCATTTGTGAAAAGACCATCTTTTCTTTGTTGTATTGTCTTTGCTCTATTGTCAAAGATCAGTCAACTATATATGGGATTATTTTGGAGCTCTGTTCTGTTCCTTTGATTATTTGCATATTCTTCCACCAATGCCACACTATCTTGATTACTGTTGCTTTATAGTAAGTCTTGAAGTCAGGTAGTGTCAGTCCTCCAACTTTATTCTTCTCTTGCGATATTGTATTAGCTATTCTGGATATTCTGCTTCTCTGCATAAACCTTAGAATTTGTTTGTGGATATCTACAAAATAACTTGCTGGAATTTTGATTGGGATTGCACAGAATCTATAGGTCAAGTTGAGATGTACTGACATCTTGACAATATTGAGTCTTACTTCCTTAAATATGGACTATCTCTCCATTTAGTTTTTTGGTTTTTTTTCAACAGAGTTTTGTAGTTTTCCTTATACTGATCTTGTACAGATTTTTTCAGGTTTATACCTCAGTATTTCATTTTTCATTAGCTTTTTTTTCAAATTGTAGTCCCTTATTGGTACATGTAAGTTTACTTCATTCTTTCAATGATTGCACCTATGTGATTATACTATAACTTATTTAACCATTTTCATATTGATGGACATATTGTTTATTATGTTTTACTGTCACAAGCAATACATCTATGAACATCCCTGAATGTATATCTTTATGTATTCATGCTATTTTTCTGTGGATTAGACTTCTAGATATGGAATTACTGAGTCATATAGTATCCACATTTTAATGTTTGATAGGTAATTCCAACTTACTCTCCCAAAAAGTATGTACCAGCTTACAGTTCCACCAACAGTATGTGAGGATGCTTTTTCCTCTACATTATTGACAACCCTGAATGTTATGTTTATTTATTTATTTGATAATCAAATGGTATCTTATTTTTTAATTTTAGAGTTTAAGTATTTTTAAATTTTTTTTTAGTTGGGTGACAGAAATTCTTCCAGTCATATTACTTGTTCATTTTTAATTGGGTTGTCATTGATTTGTAGGAGCTCTGGTATATTGGGATGTTGACCCTTCGTATATTATATATATTGGTAACATTTTCTGTTAACTGATTTTGAGAATTCTTCCATTCTTCTTTTTTATTCCTTTCTCTTCCCATACCTTCCTCAAAACTAACACTGTACAATGGACATCAGAGGAGGGTCAGGTATGGCCAAAAAGCCAGAGGAGTGTTTAGGTTTCTGAAATGAAAAGATTCATTTTTTTTTTCATCTCAAGATTCTAGTATTTGGTTATTATAGTCTGTAAGCAGTCTCTATGGAGCAGCAATAACTGCTCAAAAGCATGTTCTTTTGAAGTTCGAGTTTGCTGTAGGGTTTTCTGCACTTTTGGTTCTGCGCAGTGTCAGCCACTGAGACTTCTTCTCATTGCGGTTGAGAAACATCAATGTTTGTAACTATAACTCAGAACCAAACCGTTCCCATGCTTGCTTTGCTAAGAATAAGTTTGTCGTCATTGATTTTAGAGTATTATTGGAATCAGAGCATATGAAAGAACGGTCATTGGGAGAATTATTTTGATAAGAGAGTTCTTATATTTTCTTTGTAAAATTAAAACTTGTGTCTTAGATGTGGTCAAAGGTGAAAAGGTCAAGCCTATATTTGAGGAACCACCCAATCCCACAAATGTGGAAGTAAGTCTGCAGCAGATGAAAGCCAATGATCCCAGCCTTCAAGAAGTCAATCTCAACAACATAAAGGTATTTCGTTATGATTTTTGTTAGTCACTAGATTTGTCATGAGTTCAGACATGAGTTCACCTGTTTGCAATTCTTCGCATCACTGATTTTGAGGTAAGATATCCTATTCAAAAGAAGTGAGTTGTTTTTTTTTTTAAGTGATTTCTAGAATTCTTTGAAAATAATCACAGTAGTTGTGGTGAACACAGTGTACTGGTTATCTATTGCTGAATAGCATATTACTCCAAAATTTAGAGGCTTAAAACAAACATTTTTTATTTCACACAGTTTCTGAGTGTCAGGAATCAGGGAGTGACTCAGCTAGGTAGTTGGGGCTCAATATTTCAATGACGCTATCAGCCAGGGCTACAGTTATCTGAAGGCTTGACTTGGGCAGGAAGATCTACTTCCAAGATGGCACACTTGTGTAGCTGTTGGCAGAAGCCTCGATTTCTTACCACATGGCCCTCTCCATGGGGCTGCCTAGGTGTCCTCACATCATGACAGCTGGCTTCGCCCAAAGCAAGTGATCCAAGAGAAAAAAAGCAAGCCAGAAGCTACAATGCCTTTTATGACTTATTCTCTGAAGTCATTTCCACTTTGTTCTATTTGGCAACAGAGAGAGGAAGTAAGTGCGTGTGTGTGTGTATGAGAGAGAGAAAGAAAGAGAGAGAGAGAGACAGAGAGAGAGAGAGAGAAAGAGAGAGAGAGAGAGAGAGAGAGAGAGAGAGAGCGAGCGAGCATGAGCATGTGCAAGAGGGAGAGAGAGAAAGAGAACAAGAATACTGACATCTGTTTTATTCATTCTTGTTGGGCCAGTTTCTACCATTTAATAATAATAACTGACTTTTATTGAGTACTCACTCAGTACCAGATATTTTGCTAAATACCTGAAATTCATCATCTCATTTCATCTTCAATGGGACTTAAAGAGGTTAAGTTGCTCATGGTCACAGATCTAGTCGGTAGCACATCTAGGACTCACACGAGTCAACCTCTAGATGTGCTGTGTGTTGTCTCCCTCCCCAGTGGTCAGTACTATGCTAAATGCTGTAGAAGAGGGATTAAGATACACATGGCCTTTTTTTTGAACTTATATTAGGAGAAAAACACTAAACAAATCGTTGCAACACACGTAAGCCCCCAAATATTATGGAATTGCAGGTTAGGAAAATTTTGATCCTGCCTAAGAAAGCCAAGAAACAAAGGAGATAATATTTCAGCTGGATCTTAAAAGATGAGTAGGAATTAATCAGAGAAAAGGACAAAAGAATTTCCAGGCAAAGGGAAAAGCATGTCTGAAAGTATGGAGGAAAGACCATGGTATATTAAAAGAATAACAAGGGGTGGTTCCATAGAGTAGTGGTTAGCACATCTGCTTTGCACTCAGAAGGTCTTGGGTTTGAGCTCCAGTGGAGCCACGGCCCATACCCTAGGTGTGCCAGGCCCTGGATGTGCACTGCAAGCATGTGGGAGGAGACACCCCACCTTCAGAGATCCAGTTCTTAAGGGGAGATGGCAACATCCATCCATAGGTCAGGGGTGGAAGTGGAGGGGTGGGGAGGAATTTTAAAAATAAATAAAAAAATAAAGGAATAACAAATAGGTCAGTCTGGTTAGAATATAGAAAATAGAATATAGAATATAGTAAACAGAAAGGTGATACCAGAATGTCACATTGTGTTAGATTCCCTTATTGGACAGTAAGTGTTGTTGTTGGCTAGGTGTGGCTTGGTTGCTGGAGAATGGGTGATGACTGTTTTTTAGTGGGGATATATCATGCAATGAGTCATCTAAACATACGAAGTATTTGAAAGTTGCTGGTCTATAGCTTGGGGTGGGGGTGCTGCCAATTGGTTTATCAACTATCTGTATCTTTTCCATTTTAGAACATTCCAATACCGACCCTGAAAGAATTTGCTAAAGCTCTGGAGACCAACACTCATGTACAGAAGTTCAGTTTGGCTGCAACCCGCAGCAATGATCCCGTGGCGATTGTGAGTAAAATTCTTAGAAATATAATATGAAAATATTTAATTCAGTAGAAACTCCTTTTAATTTGTTTGATTAATAATTTTTAGATCTGGTAAATTTATTTTCTACACTGTTAATAAACAAAATTCGTTATAATGAGACAGTAAAACAGAATCCAGTTGTCAGGCACTTTGAATCAACTATAATTTTGTTAGCATTGCACTTTTAGCAGAAAGAAACAGAATTAGATTAGGCATTTAGCTAAATGTTTGAATTTCGTTTTGGGCTTAGTACAAATTTTCTGAAACTTCTGCATCTACAGTAACATTCCTTCACAATCAATGGATATTATGAGACCCCCAAATCCTGTAGGAACTTGTTACATATAAAAATATTAAAGTACATTTCCTTTTAGTCTTTGAAATGGATTAATATGTTTCAAAAATATTTTAACAACCAAATTTTTTTTCGATTCTTTAATGTCATCATGTATTTGACCCCCTTTAAGCCATTATCTTCCCCCTCCTCCCTTCTCCCCTTACTCTATGGTAACCACTAGTCTATTGTCCATGTCCATGAGTTTCTGTTTGTTTGTCCTATTTGTTTGTTGCTTTTTGGTTTATATCTCACATATAAGTGATATCATGGAGTTTTCAACTTTTTCTGTCTGGCTTGTTTCACTTAGTATAATTATCTCAAGGTCCATCCAAGTTGTCACAAATGGCAGTATTTCATCTCCTCTTATGGCTGAGTAATATTCCATTGTATATATGTACCACAGCTTCTTTATCCAGTCATCTATTGTAGGACACTTCTGTTGCTTCCATGTCCCAGCCACCATGAATAATGCTGCTATGAACATCGGTGTGCAAATATCTTTTCAGATGTGAGTTTTCAAGTCCTTAGGGTAAATGCCCAGCAGAGGGATTGCTGAACAACCAAATCTTGAAATGCTTTTTGTTTGACATTGTTAACCAGAATATGAAAAAGAACAAAAACAAAAAGCCCTGTTCTTTCTGTTAACATTAGATAATTCAGCAAAATAAGGAAGCCCCTTGACCGAAGTAAATACTACTATCACCATCATCAGCGTTATTCCTCCTATTAATAGCTAACATTTCTTGAGCAGTCAGTAAATTCCATCACTGATCTCTATGCTTTACATGTGTCATCTCACCTAATCCTCACTATAATTCTATAAGGTATGTACTATTATTAGTTCCCACTTTAACAAATGAGCAATCTGAGGTTCAGAGAGGTTAATTAACTTTTCCAAGGTTGCACAGCCAGTAAACGGAGTCAGAATTCACCACCAGGTCTTTCTGGTTCCACAACCAGGATCCTTAACCATAAAGCTATGCTATATTTACACATGATACCTCACTGTCTCAGACATTTGCTAAAATATGTCAGTTATCAGGAGCCTGACCATCAACCTGTGGTTCTGTATCACCCAGTGCTCTGCCCTTGAATCAAGCTAGAAAAACAAAAATTTTCCTGACTTGATCATGTGATTTAAAGTAACATGACTTGGAAAATCTAAAATACCATTGAAAATAGACAACATGAAAGTCATGACTACCTATTACAGTGCTGGCAGAGTAGATGTTTAAAAAATACTTGTTAAATAAATGAATTAATGTGCCTTCCAACCTCGCAGCAGTAGAGACTATTTCCATGATGATAATAGTAAACTTGAAATAAGCACTCATGTAAAAGAGAGACTAAGCTACAAAATTGACGTTTTCACCAGCAGTTATTACATATCTAAATTTGTAGGTTGAAAGCAGTTTCAAATTTGAAACCAATCATTAAAATAGAAAAAGAGCACAACTCGATCATTGGTAAGGTGAAATTTGCAATTTAAGAATTCATATCTGTATACAATTTTAAATAATCTCTGCCTTTTAGTAGACTTGTTTCCAATAAAGCAAAAATATTTACAGTATATCATGTATGTAAGTGACTAAAGGGATAAATAAAGAAGTGATCTATTACTCCTATTTAATACATTATTTACAATAAAATGGCAAGGATGAGACTAGTTTATAGTCCATTGTCAGGACTACTAGTAAATAATCTATCTTCTACTCTAGGTCAAATAGGTAACTTGGTAGATGAACTAAATAAATTCCAAATATAAGAATCTCTTTGATACTGTTTTCAGTGCAATAACTGTGTGTTGAATGCATACCATGTGACAAGTGCACCATAGAATTGTGAGGAATAATTACAATCCTTAAGGGTGTGAAGAGAAAAGCCTCTTTCAGCCTTATTCAGCCTTATTCCTAGAAAGCCTAGCTCTCACTTGGCTTCCCCAGATGATTACCCTTTCAGTTAAGCTATTGTCAGGCAAGAACCTTTCTATACATTGAAAACTGGTTATCTCACAGCAATGGAGATACTCAGACTCGCTACTGAGAAGTAAAAATCAGCATTAAAGCAAAGAGCATCAGAGACTTTTCTTTCTAAGGTTTAAAAACTCATTCAGTGAGGCACTGTGGGATCATTGTGAATGTAGACAACCTATGTGTATGTGAGATAGCATTATCCCCATTTTATAGATGAGTCAACTGAGGCTCAGAGATGTTGAGTAACTTAACTAAGACTACACAGCATGTGGCCAAGCTATGAAGTAAATTTAACTAACCTATAATCAACTTTAGTTCACCATCTGCCAAGTACTTCCATATAACCACATCTGTAGAAGTATCGATGGAACTTACCCTCACTGAATGCCAGTGTAGAGATAAGGCCCAAATATGTAAACAATGCTATTATTAACAATGATGTCCCATAAAAATCAAGAGTTTAGTACAGTACTGTCCAATAAAAATTAAATGACAATCAGAAATGTAAGCCACATGTTAAAGTTTAATTTTTCTAGTAGCCATATTAAAAAAATAAGAATAGATTAAATTAATTTTAATTTTAATAACATTTTGTTCAAACCAGTACACCCAAAATATTATGTCAAAATGTAAGTTCTAAATATAATGAGATATTTTACCTATTTTTTCATACTATATCTTCGAAATCCAGTGTGAGTTTTACATTTACAGCATGTCTCAATTCATACCAACCCCTTTTCGAGGGCTGGATAGCCACGTGTCTTGCGGCTACCATTTGGATGGCACAGGTTTGGACAGCGCAGAAAACTGCATTTTCAGACAATACTATAAAGTACAGAAAACAAAACCTCTTAAAAAATGTATTTCTCCTCTAATGACTTCTATAACATTTAAGAAATCTAGTCTTTGTTTTATTAATGTTATTATCCCCAACACATGTACTAGATGCTCAAATAGTTACTGAACTGAAATGAACTTGGGCCTACAGCCCAGGGTAATGTTTGGCTAAGTCTCCCCTGTTTTGTTCAGTATGAGAAAAGGGTTTTCTCACGTTTAAAAGAAATTGGCAAGATTCTGGCAGCTTGCCAGGAGGTCCTGCAACTTTTTATAAAGGCATAATTGCTCTGACATTTTGTTATTCTAATAATGACAGTAAATCCCAAAGCTTGGAGCGTCCATAAGGAAAGGCCTGATGCATTCCCTTCTGGTGCTTTAATTAAAATGTGTACATTTAATTCTAATTAAAGACCTAGTACTGAATAGATGCACTTTAATTTACATGGTGTACAATAATGTTTTTTCAAATCTTTGCTCTTTCCTTGTAGTTCAAGCAACTTCAATAACACAGGATTATTCTTCTAGTCCAGTGGTTCTCAACTCAAGGCAGTTTTGCCCTCCAGGGGACATTTGGCAGTGGGTGGAATTATTTTTGGTTGTCATGACTGGGAGGGGTGCTCTTGGCATCTAGTGACTCTCAGAGGCTGCTAACCGTCACATAATAAACAGGACAACCTCCCACAACAAAGAATTCCTGTCCTTAAATGTCATTAGTGCCGAGGCTGAGAAACCTGTTCTCATCCCAGTTAGATCCCCTCTCTTCCTGTTTTTTTCTCTATAAAAACAATTTAAATAGTTTAGAAGTTCCTTGTTCTATACCCCAGAGCAATCACTATTAGTTTGTTTATCATTCTTCTAGTTGTTGCCTTATGACTTTAATTAAAGTGGCTGTCCATCCTGGCTGAACATTAGTCACCTGGAGAGCTTTTCAAAAATGCAGCTGTCCAGGCCACACCTGAGATTCTGATTTAATTCATCTAGGGTGGAGCCCAAGAGTTGGTATTTGTTTTTAAGGCTTCCAGGTCATTTTAATATGCAGCCAGAGTATAAAAATACTAAAATACATACATTTTAATCTTTAATTTATCATCTTAGATAATTTTTGATCCTCTGTTAGAAATTATGGTTCATATCTATACCTTCCAACCCTCCTTTCTCTTCTACCTCCAAATTGTACTTATTCTATTATTTTTATATGTTTGAAATTTATACATTTTAGGTCATTTTATGTTATGTATGTAGATTGACTCCAAAATTTAAAACTTATCACTAGCATTTACAATTATCTGGCTATTGAAATATATAAATCTCTTTTCTCATGGGCCTTACAATCTAGTGACTAACGCCAATCTGATTTTTCTTTTTTTGTAAGTAACTCATTTTTTGTTAGAAACTTTTAGGACTCTTTCTTTTCTCTTGGAGTTCTGAAATTTCATTTGTGTGTGCCTGTTTATGAGTCTTTTTATTCGTTTCTCTGAGCCTCCAAGGGATTCTTTCAGATAAAGACTTGTAGCTTTCTTCAACTCTGGGAAATTTTTCCATTATTTTATAGTGTCTTTATTTCTGTTGTCTTTTTATTGCTGTCTGTCTAAAACTCCTATTAGATAATTGCTGATCTTCTGTATCTTTTCTTCATTGCTTAATATTTCTCTCAGGTGTTCTATCTTTGTCTTTTCACTGTACATTCTTGGAAATATCCTCAGCTTTATCTTCTAGTTTACCAACCTGGTCTTTAGCCATGTTCATTTCATAATTCTGGGTGTCTACTACTTTCCTTTGTTTCAGTGTATTACTTTAAATTTTCAGAATGTTTTCTTGTTCTTATTCTTTTTGGTTTTATAATAGTATTTATTTTATAGATATAATGTCTTCTCTTTCCTTTGCTTTTTTTCCAGTTTTTTTTTTTCGGAGGGTTGAGTGGGGAAGAATAGCAGAATAAATACATTTGTTTCTGTTCCCTGAATAATCTCTGTCACCTCTATGGCACATTATACTGTTTGGTCAACTTGGCTTTTCTCTTTTATGATGTTGGTTTTCCTAGCATGTCTGGCAATCACTGGTTGCCCATTGATATTTCTGAATAGAGAATAAATTTGGTTTGTGTAAACCAGGATCACTTGTGTAGATCTGACCACCAATAGTCCTCTCCCTTAAAAGGGAGGCCCCTTTATATTTCTCCATTTGTCACCATCCGACAGGCTATACATTTTAATTAATTATCGATTCTGCCTTCCTCAAATATAAGCTCCCCAGGACAGGGATTTTTTATTTCTTTACTGCTGGCACACAGTAGAAGACCAATAAATAGTCTTTTTTGAATGAGTGAATGAGTGCTCTCCTAAGTAGGCAGGCGAATTGACCAGCAGCCCTCTCTGTGGTGTGTGTACGAGGAGCTGGCAGGCAGCCTGAGAGTCCCTGCAATGGCTGCAGTTAGGAGGATTTCACTCTGGGAAGTGGGAGTTCAGTATATTTTATTCTTTGGCATAGCTGCTTCTCCCCTCCTTCCACCACACTGTATCTGGTGGTGGTCTGGAGGCTCCTCAATTTCTGTACTTCTTCTGTCTTAGGTCCTAGCACCCTCACCAGAGGCTCTTGGGAGATTTTTCACTGATAGTTGTGCCAGACAGTTAACTCTTTTTCTGGGAAGCTGCAGGGAGGGGCAGCATGCTCTCCACATGCTCTAGTCGTTCTTAAGGCAGTTCTTTTATTATAATAAAATACCGCAGTTGGGATTTACTCTGGCATCTCAGGCAACTTTGTGCTATATTCTCCACAATCTTTCTATTTTCTATGTTATAGCAATTCTTTAAGATAATGGCTCTCTTTTTTTTTGTTTCCTTGCACTGCGGAAGTTTCAGTCACTTAAAAGTTATCTTTTCTTCATGAAGTGGAAAACTTTGGGAGCAAGGGGGACAGGCAGGTGCATGTTTTCAGTCTGTGGACTTAAACTGGGAGTCTTCAGTGGGTTTGCCTCTCTGAGCGGTGACTTTGTTAATCTTTGAGGAATTCTGATTTCTAGATGACCTGAAATAACATGACTAAATCAGTAGTGCCCTAATGGAGACAAAATAAAATAATTCTGAGATTATGTCCTTTCTATGTTTTCTAAGGTTAAAATGCCTTTTCTCAAAAAAAAAAAAAAATGATAATGGTAACAGATGGCAGTGGGGTTTTTTTGTATTTAACAAAACAAAGTTGGTAATCCTATGTCGGTATCTCATTTTTTCTTCTTTAAGTTTTGCGGTTTTGTAAAATTTCTAAGTCTGGGCTGCCGGACTAAACAATTTTTTTTTAAGTTTTAAATTATTATCTTTGTTACCTGGAGGTGAAAGTATGTTTTAATGAAGATTTTAAGTACTGTTAAAAATATATATTTAATTTGAGGGTGGGGATGTCAGGAAATAAACCTTTAGAAACCTTAATGGTTATTTTATTTATTTATTTATTTATTTATTTATTTATTTATTTATTTATTTTTGCGTAATAAGGCTTTTGCAGATATGCTGAAAGTAAACAAGACCTTGAAAAGTTTAAACGTAGAATCCAATTTTATAACTGGAACTGGGATCCTGGGCCTGGTAGAGGCACTGAGAGAAAATGACACCCTGACCGAGATCAAGATTGACAACCAGGTAAACTACCTCACGAGTACATACGAATGGAGGGAAAGCCACAGTGTGGAGTGAGTAAAAGACAAAGCTTTTGTCACTCAGTTTGACGTTCCGGCTTTCCTATAAATTATAACAGCTTCTGGCCTTTGGGGTGTGTAGGCGAGATCATGTTAATAATTAAGCAGTGTGTACAGTGGGGCAGCCTGAGACATAAAGAGCCAGCAGCTATCCAGTAGCCCTGGGCTAGTCAGGCACCGGAGGAGAAAGAGAGGAGGTGGGGGCAGAGGTGTGACAGCTGCTTTGTTCAGCCATCATCGCCGTCACCTCTTAGCAGTTATCTCAACCCAGTCTTGCCCCAGCCTTGCTGTTGCCTCTCACTGGGACTATGATACAAGGAGAAAGCAGAGTGGCCATGCCCAGAGACGGACTTCTTGTCCCTGGATGGAGGCAGCCAGAGCTGAAAAAAAGAGCAAACCAGGCTCCTGCAGTCTGGTGCTAGCCACAGAGCCCATTTAAAGGAATCTGGGTTCTAGAAGATGATCTGTCCTAGAGAAGCAGGTCGAACTTACAGTTTGATCATAATCTCAGCTCTGTTGCAGCATTTCTCAGGTTCCCATCAACAGTCAAAGGAAACTGCTTTTCCCTAGAGTCACCATTTCCTGTCCCTTGAAGACCTCTTTTTCCAAGCATCAGCCTGCAGTGCCTCCAGAGTTGCTCTCCTGGCTCCAGCTGGCGCCTGCCTCCAGACAGCAAGTCTCAGTTCTCAGCATGATGCTGAGCCCTGCCCCTTTGGCTACAGGGAAGTGTCTGCAGTGGGATTCATTGAATCTGAGAGGTCTGGATAATGAGAAGAAGAGGCCATAGAGGAGAGAGCAAGGAAACTTGCTATATGAGCATTCCTCTGTGGCGTGGTGGGAGGAAGTGCCTGTTGAGAGTACCCCTATATGTCTGGGACATTTCCTAGTGTAGACCCTCCAAGATCTAATAAAGCCCCAGGGTCCTATCCAGGACTTTTGCCTAAGCCTGAAGATCCCCAGCAGTTCCCCATGAACAGCTCTACTCTCCCTTTTTGCTCACCAGGACAAGTGGGATGTTTAGTGCAGGTCTTCTGTCCCTGGACCCCTTCTGAGGCATGTTGCCAGAACAGCAGGGGAACCCCACCAGGTAGCCTTCACTATCACCCTCCCCAAAAGGGATGCATCACCAAAACAGCTTTCTAAGTGCAGAGGTGTGGAGGGGGAGCACAGCAGAATCCCTGTGTATATGCAGGGGAAGCTCAGTGTTTTATATCTTGATGTGTGTCCAGCTGCTAGTAGATGAAGAGTCATCGGGGAGTGGGAGAGCAGGAAAACAAGCTAGAGAGAAATATGAAGTGAGGGAAAAGAAGTGATAGCTCAGGGATATTTATCAAATAGACTAGTATCATGAAGAAGTCGAGGGCTCTTAGTAAATATTTCCAGGAGATCTAAGACATAATATGCCTTATTCCAAAATATATTGAACTTTTTGTTTAGGCTATAGTGAAATCCCATATCTGAAACAGTTTTCCAGACATTCTGTTCCTAGTTCCTTATAAAATACCATCTAGTTAGGGTTGCCAGATAAATACAGTTAAATTTGAATTTCAGATAAGCAATGATTAATTTTTAGTATAAGTGTGTCTCATTAAATATTTGGGGTATACTTATACTAAAAAATTATTTGTTATTTATTGAAATTCAAATTTAACTGGATATCCTGTTTTTTGGTTTTGGTTTTGTTTTGCCTTGTTTTATTTTACTAATCTGATAACCTTATACCTAGTGAATGAGCTGAAATCCTAATAATTTAGAATAGGGCATCTTTTTATAATGCATGTGAAGCAGACCCTGAAATACAAAGTCTGAACTTGATCTCTTAAATCCCTTCTAAATCTTCAACTTTATCAACTCTCTTCAATCATCTAAGAATGGATTTGTGTAATTTTTCAAATTTAGTCCCTCAATATGGCTTCTCTTGTGACAAGAGAGAGGATTAAGTTCTAAAGCACCTGGAAACATTCTCTGCATTACGCCAAGAATGAGGAAATGCAGAGTCAAAACTTGAGTTCCATCCACAATTTTGTTCATTGACTCAAAGACTATTAAAGGTAAATCTCAGTTTCCTGATCTGTCTAATGAAGGGTTTGAAGTAAAATAATCTGTAAAACAGTTTCCTCAGGCAGGACTGGCAACTGAGATCAATTTAGCAGATTGCAACAGGCAGCTGCACCAGAAAGAAGGCCTGTTGAGAGGCCACCACTGGGGCAGGCCACTGTAGCTGGACTCCAAGTAAATATGTAATGATTTAATCAGGTGCTCTATGAGAAGAACAGTTGGTGATGCATATTAATGAAATAGATAGGTAACTGCTAAATAAATTTTTTTTGTTTGCTTTTTCTGCACAAGCCTGCACTTTTTTACTTTAAAAAATTTAATGAACATATTATGAAAATATATACTATGTCTCTTAACCTTAATTTTAAATTCCTATTTTTACATGCTGCCATTTTTTTAAACTCTGCTTTTAATATTTTTATTATTCTGTATCTCAAAAGAAAACAAACAAAAAAACACCTCTTTTCACAAACTTAAAAAACCTGGGAATTTTTCTGTAGCCCAATAACCCTTAGTTTTTGAGAATTCACCTGGCTATGGTTCAAACCACAATAAAGCTTCTTGGGAATCTAGTGAGACTCTGCTGAAAGACAATGGTCCATCAGTTGATGAGCTTTGATTATTTTCGGAAACACCAAATAATTGTTTTTGCTTTAATTTTACATCTGAAATTATCATTTTCTTTGTAAATAATTGGTTTCATCTTTTCAGGTAAACATGCCAGCAGATTTGGCTGTCTGTTGGATTTTGCTTCTAGACTAGAAGCAAATGACTGCATGGAGAAAATATCTCGAGACTTTGTCCCATTCAGTTGAAGACTTTTGTCTGTTTACTTTTTTTATCCAACAAGTAGCCATGAATCTTTCCCACACAAGTAACTGTTTGCTCTTTCTCCATGGTCATCCTACTATGTGTCTGTACCTGCAACCAGAGACAACAGTTGGGAACAGCTGTAGAGATGGAAATTGCTCAGATGCTGGAGGAGAATTCAAGGATCCTCAAGTTTGGCTATCAGTTTACCAAGCAAGGGCCACGGACAAGGGTGGCAGCTGCCATCACAAAGAATAATGACCTGGGTAATGTAGCCATAATACGTACCATTAGCAATTAGAAGAGCACAGTGACCATTCATTTCTCCACTTCAGATATAACAGCTCACCATTTCTCTGGCCTTTAGTGTCAACCCTTCATCAAAGGCACACTATTAACATGGTCATAGGAATCCTCATCGATTTCACAGTGTTTAAGTTATATTGTAGCATTCTCTCAAGAAGAACTGTTTGTTTGTTTTTCTAGACAGCCTTTGATTTTTGCTTGATTTCCTTTATGTATTTGCTTCTCCTTTGCTTACTTCTTAACATGTAATCACCTTCACCAGAAGATGAACACAATGACATGGAAATTCTTAGTTCAGTTATGATTGAGTCCTGACTGTGCTTTTGTACTTGGGTTTAAAAATGGATATGTCTGATGCTTTGGCAATTTACATGTGAAGTAAACTAATGAAGCTATGTTATAAAGGTAACTCAGACGTAGCTTTTTCAGTAAGCCTCTCTTTAACCTTTCCTGCTGCCCACTTTTGCTGAGGATCTGGCCTTTTTTTTTTTTTTTTTTTTTTTTCCTGTCAGAATGAGGTGGTCAGTCATAGCACAGGAGAATGGGAAATACTGGAAAGGCTTGGTCTGAGGACATGCCAGCCACCTGAAGCAGCATGGCAAAAGGATAGCCAGGTGCAGACAGTCAGTCCACTGAGGCCATTCGCAGGCCTCTGTCCCCAGTTTGAAGTTCAGGGACAGAATGCTTGACTTTGGACAGGGGAACTGAGCAAGGTATTCCACCAAGTATTGTACTGGCCATGAAAAGAATTCGGATAGTGGACAAGATAGAAGATAAAGGCTATAACCAAAAGGCAGCAGGTAATGGTTAGTGTCCAGTTTCTTCCTCACATGCTTAGCCAAGACCCTGAGACACAGCCAGAGTGCAGTGTGTGGCACCCAGGCATATGGCAGTGCTTGTCCTTGAGACACACAGGGTGAGGCAACCCAGTAAACAAGGTTTTGGGGAAGGGAGGAGGCAGTAATCAGAAGTTGCCTAGGAAGAGCACATGGGGCCTA
Organism: Rousettus aegyptiacus; assembly: GCF_014176215.1. Lineage (NCBI taxonomy): Eukaryota > Metazoa > Chordata > Mammalia > Chiroptera > Pteropodidae > Rousettus > Rousettus aegyptiacus. The sequence goes on from NW_023416306.1 coordinate 122,626,758, forward strand.
CAGCTGAACAGCAAGGAAACCACAGGAAAATAGGCAAAACAACAAGTTTAAAGTAAACAGAGGCGATCCTAAGCCCATGCGCAGCAGCCGTGAGCAACAGCTTTGGTCAAATTTTCTGCAGAGTAGGCAGGAGCAGGCCGGGCTAATTAAATTGGAGAGTTGGGGCATGACCACAACCAGGGCACTATTTTCACTAAGTCTAGGAAGGTTGGACAAGCCATCCCTTACCCGCCAGAAGAGTCTGCAGTTGGGGAGATGAAAGAGAAGAGGGTTGCAGAAACAATGAGCAGCTGAACAACTTCTTTGATACCAAGAACCAGTCTCTGAGTTTGCTTGCCATCTCAATCGTACCTTCCTTGAAGGTTGATACTTAGAATATTTTATTTAAACAGGTTTAGAAACTTTGAACTTCTGGTTGCGGATCCTCCTGGTCTTCAAGCCATAAACAAAATTAATAGATTGTGAACATCATCCTGGGGTGTTAGTTAAAGCTGGTTGGTGATTGAGTTGCACATACTGAAAAGATATGCTGTGGATAGGTGACCAAGAAGATATTTAGAAATTCACTATTTTGTGGATCTATTCTGGACCTTTTACTCCATAGATGGGAAAGTTCTAACATTCAAATTCTCAGTTGTCAGGGATAGCTTTATTTAAATGTGAATCCCGCAAGACACTGGATTATTCTCCTTTCCACTTATTGCCATGGGTAATTGAATGTTGAAATTTAAGATAATTGTATCCTCAAGTGTGTGTGTGGATTGCTATTCAGTGTGATTAATGTTGTTTATCTGAAATTTAAGGAATTTTCCTTCACTTTGTCTTTTTAACCTTTCCTTCTTTCTTACCTAGTTCGTAAAAAACGAGTTGAAGCAGACCGAAGGTAAATTTCTACAACAAGAGACGAAGTTTCACCATGGCAGCCATTTAAAAACAAACAAAAACTTTCCTCCTTCCTCATCGGGACCATTTTATCAAAGGTTGTTCATCTCCATTAGCCACATGACTAATAATTTGTTATCCTTTTTTAGCTACATATTTATCTTGGATTTTTTAATATATACAGTTGTTTTATTTGCTCATGGGCACATCTGGCAACTTGCATTAGTGGATTTACGCAAATGTTAGTGGGTGCAACAATCAAAAATGATATAACCGCTTCCATATTGGATTTTCTTGCTTTCTTACGTGAATTTGTTTTTTAACCACGAAAAGGAATTGAATATTTAAGTGTGTTTGTAACTATGATTATGATAGAGGCCTATCTCTGTTTACATGCACAGCTTTGAGTTAGGCTAAATACATCAGAAGTGTTCTGCTGACCACATAAGAAGTTAGTATTGCCAATCTTTCCCTGGGTAAGAAAATGTGACCAACTTAGAACAAATTCTCTCTTAGTTCCAGAAATATCACTAAATGCATATGCCCCCTGATCAGCAATCGATGGTATCATCTTCATAAAAGCAAGACATTATGATACTTTAACACAGTCTTACCAAATAAGTATAAAGTGTTTATTAACACACAAAAATAGCTTCAAGCCAGACTTAGAAGTAATAAAAAGAATTAGCACATCTAGCTTTACTTATTATTCAACATAGATTTAATCTTTAACATGACTCTGATGGATAACTTTTTACAAAGCTGTTTTAAAGTTACTAGGCACGATGGGAAATTTTTAAATTTTAGTAAGAGCAAAGCTTTTAAAACAGTACACTCCTAAGTAAAACAATAATAATTGCACCTTAATCAAGACTATCTGATGCACATAGTTGCATTATTTGAGAAAATTTTAGAAGCATTTATTGCTTTATCTTTAGTATAACAAGATCACAGAATGAAATGTGAACATCGAAGTTTATTACACAGATTTTTGTCTAAATGGCGTGATCCATCCAGACATTTGCAAACATCGGGAAAAAATGTGAATTATCACTTAGCCAGATGTTTGTCATCTCAAGAACTAAACATGTGAAAGTACTGAGATGATTACATGGTACAATGCATCAATCTTAATTTAGCAGTACCACGGTGCAATGCTAAAATAAGGAAACAAGTGACTGCTGACTGCAGCCTTTGGCTCAAGCGCAAGTCTTTGATAACTGTCAGTGCCCTAGGCGATAATTGGCACTCTGACAGGTAGCTTTACGTCTTCATCTCTTACTCCTTTCTCTCCTCCCTTCCTTTCAACTCATTCTCTTTTTTTCCTTTCTCTGTAATTCTGAGCCTTGTAAAGGTGACATCCCTTGTGCTGATAACATCTGGAGGTAAAGAGGTTGCTGACTGTTGCAGAAGGTGGGCCCAATCCAGAATTTCTTTAGTAATTAAGTGTTTCTGAGTTTTGCTTGATAGCAGTAAAACAAGTTAATGGTAAAATAATTCATATATTATTCTAGGTAGCTTGTAAAGCACATTGAAACTGTTCAGGATAGATAGCCTTTATAAAATTGGACATTTACCTCTATTATAAGTACTCACATCTGTATTTCTAAAATCCTTTGAAACACTTCATTTTCTTAAGAATATTTTAGATTTTTTGTGGGAATAATGAACAGAACATGGTGACATTTTAGAAACCCTAAAGATCCTTTAGTTTTCTACATCTCTCTATCTATATAAAAAATAATGGTAAATAGTATTTGATGGTTTTCATTCTGATTTTTCCTTCCCTCTTACCCTCTTAGGTGTGGTATGTTGGAGCTGACTAATATGGACTTACTGATTATTAAATTTTCAAGAATTATGCAAACTGGTTGTTAAACACAGCCATTATTAAAATTAAATGCCATGTGCTTAAAATTAAATAAGTTATATTAAAAACAAAAGTAATACACCAACATACATTTTGCTATTTTCTATTCTCTTCAGTCTATTTGCATCTACTGTGTCTGTATATCAGACATAAGATATAATGGTATGCTATTTACATCTCTTCCCAACTCAGTAGTTCTCCCTAACTCAGAAGTTCGGTACTTCTTGGTGGTGGTTTGAAATTAGCCATGGTGGAAGTATTTATATCATGGAAATTAGTAAATGTTACATATCAGGGCTATTTTTCCTCCTAAATTGCTCATTAATAACCATTCATCAGCATATCACTGAGTAAAATGAAACATTTGTTTTTCTGTATAGGTATGTTTTGTTACCATGTTGCCAAAGGGAAGGAATTTCTCTTCCATGTCTCTCTCCTATTGCTTTAGATTTGTTGGATATATTTAAGTGTGGAATCCCTGGCATGCCGCTCAGCCTTTTCCTTCCTTTTCTCGTTGACTCTCTTTCTTACCTACCCCGCTAAGAAATCTTGCATCCTATAGAGTGTTCCCTGCAGCCCCAATGTGCTGTAGACTGGGAGCTAAAACAGTTCCTGACAAAACCTGACAGAAAGCAAGAAAAAAAAATCAGAATTTGATAGTGACTGTGCTACAGTTCTTGATAGTATTAAAGCAAGATAATGGGATATTATCAAAATTGAGCACTGTTTCAGCTTGTAAAATAGTTGGATCACGTGTAATAGTCTATGAAATCAAATATTTATTGCCAATCAGTTTATCTTATTATCACATGTGTTTTAAAAATAGCCTAAAAGGTGACATTTCCATGAGTATTCACATATTAAAAATAACTGTTGGAAGATACACTTACAGTTTATCATTTAACTAGCCTAGGACTTCATTTCCCTGTATGCCCAAAGTGTGTAAGTGGAAGCTCTTGCATGATCATGAGCATAATTAATCCCTTACCATCCATCATGATGGGGCATAATATATATGAAATATTTTTATATGTATTCATTTTGCCACATATTATATCAAGATCTTTGGCAACATCCGGACAACTGATTGAAGGAAGGTAGTCTCTCCCCAGACCACTTCTTCCCTTTTTAGATTTGTACAGGCCCATGTTAAGTATAGAATTGCTCTCCTGGACTTGCAAGCTCATTCGAAAGCATATGTGGAAGATGACTTTTAAGTGAGAAATTTTGAAAGTCTGGCAATCAGTTAGTCCAGCACTACATCTCCCCACCGAAGTGTATAGTGGGAGTGATTGCATCCTCATCAATATGATTAAATCCTTTCCTTTCATTGTAATGTAGCCTAATGTAAATAAATTACGTGTACGTGTCTGTGTGTGTGTGTGTGTGTGTGTGTGTGTGTATCACCAAATATTTAAATATCTAAGTAGATATTTGGCTACATTTGGACAACTGATTGAAGGGAGATGCTTTCTCCTTAGGCCCATGTCCCTTATCCTTTTTAGAGTTGCTGTAGGCCTAGGTTAACGTGAAATCACCTAAACTGGAGTTCGCAGTTTAGGTCACCAACCATCAAATTTCACAGTATGTATGGACAATAACCCTTAGAGAATAAGTTTTAAAAGCCTAGAAATCATTTCATTGTTTTAGTACCAGATCTTTCCATATGCCTAAAGTGCGTAAGTAGAAGCTCTTTCATGATTCGTCCCCTTCCTTCCATCTGCGTGGGGTATACTGTATGTAAATATTTTGTACATAAAGATCACCAAATACTACAAAAAGCTATTTGGCTAAATCTGGACAACTAATTGAAGGGAGATGCTTCTCCCAGTCCCTTTTCCCTTATCCCTCTCAGAGTTGCTTTGGGCCTGGGTTAGGTAGAGAATCACTAACCTGGAGGCATGTGGAGCTTACCCATCATAGAGCATGCAGTTCATTGTACAATAAAATCCCATCTTCATTGCAGAACTCAGAAATCATCCCAATGCCTATACTCCTCAAAACAATTTCCCTAAGGGAAGCCTGACACACCAGATAGGAACAACAGCAGCTTCTCTTCCAGACAGAATTGTCGCCCCTGGCAGGGCACCAGCATCAGGGAAACCAGTGTGCTCTGAATAACTGCCATGAGAATGTTTCAGATGCTCAAACCTGAAACTGGCATTAAGCATCAGCATGCTTTAAGTGTAAATTAGCCCTTTAAATTTACAAAGGAGTTGGTAGATAGTTCCCTTTTTCATAGATGTGCTGTAATTAGCCCTCTCCTAGACGCTAAAGAAGCCAGAGGAAGTATAAACTTTAGATTGATATCATTTGGTACATGTTTCTGGATTTGAAGGGTAGAGTGCCTTTTTGCAAAATGGACACCATCTTTAGTGCAAGTATTTATAGCATCAGCAAAAATAGGTAGGGGCAGTAAGTTGTGAATACTGGGTTCTGTGGTATATTGCCTGTATGCAGTGGAATTTGTTTTGGAATTGGGTTTTTAGACATGATCCTGAAGCTTCTTTCCTCTCACTAATAATAATGGAAATAGCTACTTTCATTTTAGTGAGCCAAAATAGTTGAAATGTTTAAGTTTTGCCTTCCAGGAGCAGTTTTTTCTTTTTGCTCCTCATTTCAAATCTCCCACCCCTCGCCATGCCATCCTCAAAGCTAAAGGAAACACATGCAGAGGAAAGGTGTGGGAATGATTGGAAGCTTTGGGCTGAAAACTCTGGATGAAAATCATGTGGCCGGGCCTTCCGGTAACAAGCTAGAGAGAGAAAAGTACATAGAACCCAGGGTGGATTCACTGTTTTCTTGCTGCCAACTCTAAATCAGATTGGATTTTATTTTGTGGTTCAGGAGTTTAGTAAAGTGGAGAGGCTGCATGAGGTGGGGAAAGAAGATAGAAATTAAAGGTTTTAATTTACTTACGGGCAGACGTAAGCTCTCCTGAGCTTACCTCTTTCTCATCTGCGCATAACAGCAAAGATTGAACATTCGGTAGATGAATGGAGGAGGAGTTCCAAGGTACTGTTCTGGGAAGTGCATGTACCAGAGGTTTATCCCAGTTTTGTGATGCATCATTGACTTGGGGGAGGGGGAGGGACACTAGACTTTTCTCTGATATCTTCCACGGTAGTCATTCTGAGCACATTGGCTCTGCTAATTGGTATGGTGGAAGGGTGCCATACTAACAGATATGGAGACTGACTCCTAATCCCATCACCAACACTTAGCAGGTATATGATCATGGGCAATTCATTCAATTGCCTGCCAATTATAGACTATATAGGGGGAAGAGCACTGGATTCAGAGTCAAGAAACCTGGACACTTGGCTCCAACTTCCTTAGCTGGGTGACTTTGGGGCAGGCCACTTAGTCTCTCAAGCCTAAGGTTCTTCAGCTATATTATAATGAGAATAATATCTTCACTAACTACCTCACAGAGTTGTGGTGAGAACATAATCAGATAATGGAATGAAAATGCTACACTTGAAAGAGCTATACAAAAGTAGGTGATCATTTTTATATCTAGTCGCTAATGTTTTCCACTGCCTCTTGAATCTGTTTTACTTTCTTCTGACTAACAATTACATCTGGACATTTTTTTGAGTATGGGGAATCAAAGCATGAGTGTGATGTAGGGGACTGGTATTAGTTTAATTTCCACATAGAGGCAGGAGAGGTGGTTGATGGGAGCAGTGATGTGTGTAGTAGGGCGTTTCCCTGGGTCACTCTGACATTCCTTGGGACAGTCAGGACTCTTGCAGAGAGCCTAATGCTGGAGATAAGGAGGAAGCAAACAGTGATTAAGAATTGAAGGGAGGATTTGGGGCACTGCTGCTCTTCTGTCAGCTCTGTCACCACTCAGGATGGGACTATGACTTGAGGTGTGAATGAAGGCCTAGGAGAGAAAATAGTCCTATGGCTCCAACAGCTGTAACAGGCTCGAGCTCTGACGGTGAAAGGAAGAGTGTCACTTGTGAGATCAGCTCTCATGGGCAGCAGCTACCTAATTATCACCAGCAACCTTAGCCCTGGTCAGTGTTAATTCCTGCCAAGAAAGATACTGAAACATGACCTCACAGGACTTTCATAAGCACTGTCTCATCGATCTTTGTACCTTCAGTAACATCTGGTAAGGTGCCTTGTACAAAATAGGTGCTTAATAAATGTTGCTCGAATTGTCCTCCAGCCCCACAAGAATCATGCTCCATTTGTTACCATGTGATATTTTTGAAAAATTGTTCTGAATTGGATGTCAGCTGTGTGACTTTGGGCAAGTCTTTTCATCTCTCTTGTCTTCATTTTATCTGTAAAATGAAGTGATTGGATTAGATGCTCTCTAAGGCCCCTTCCAGCTCCTGTGATTCTAAAATGTTTCCATTGCCTCTGAACATGGGTGAGTAATGCCTCCATTGCAGTTCCATCTCTCTTCAGAGGGCTTTGTTCAGAGGAAGAGGTCTGAACAGTCCACAGTTCTGTTCCTCTCCAGCAGTTTCTACTGTCTTCAGAATAGAAAGGTGATTTAAAATATATAATGTCTTCTCCTCAAAATTGGTGGAGGAAAAGGAGAAATTCAAAGAAGGAAACCGAGCACAGTAAACACAGCATGTTTTTCATAGACTTTAAAGTGTGTGTATGTGGGGGGGATGGGGTTCTGAGCACATGATTGACTGGATAACAGAGAAGCCAATCAGAACTACACTGTGTAATTGAGAGAAGCTGGCCCAGGATTAAAAATTTCCCATGGATAATCTAAATGTGGATAGATAGGAATTGGCCATATGATGAAATGAGGTGGATATAAAATGTGCTATTAAAGGAAATGTTATTTTACTACCAATTGTTGCCAGTGACAATCTTTAGTTAAGAAATAAATTGTTCTGACCTAAAATTTTATCTTTGCCATTTTGGTTTTTTCACACACACAAAAAAATTACTTACAGCTTACTATATTTATGGAATAATATTTATGTTTTAATTAAACCTTTATTTTAACTCTGTTTCATCTATCCAAGGGAAACAAATAATCATTTTTCATTGCATTTAAAAATGTAAAATACTTGCATGCCACCAATCTGTAATATTTTACCAGTTTAGGTGCCTGTAACGTGTGACCTTATGTGTATCTGTATGGTTTTGAAGAGAACAAAAGAAATAATACTTTGTAAACTGTTTAAACTTATATTGGCAACATTTATTTGGCTAAGCAGTTATTGAAAATTGCACATTGTTTCATTTTTTAATTTTGAAACTTTTCAATCAAAGGTAGACATTATGTTCTTTAGAAAATTAAAGACTAATTTGCCTTTTAAATGTGAAATTGAAGATCATGTGGGAATTAAAGTGTGATAAAGCAAAATGTATAAAGCATAAAGTACTTTTACCCTGATTCCAGTTGCACAAGTAGTTGCAATGTTTGACCCTTTGTGATTAGCCAGCCAGACTTAATGCTACAGTAAATGTATACTGTTTTAATTAATCAAGATCTTTTTGTTTTGAAAGATACATTCTATTCATTTCTGTATGGAATCAAATTTCCAAGTGAAAATATATACGGAACATTAGGAATGAATAAACTTTTAAAGTGAAAGTAAAGACTGATTTAATCTGGCTAATTTTTAGACACATTGTCTCTTTAAAATAAGTGGTTGGCACCATCTTTTCCTATTAGAGTCCTTTTGCAAAAAGGACTATAATGTACCCTTATTAAGAAGATAAAAAGAAGACAGACCACCAGAAGTAGCCAGAGGAAGAAATGAGAACTCATTAAAATAAAAATGCACACATTCAGCTAAACAGTTAAAACTTATTAGAATGAATAGTAGTAAGAATGCAGATAACCCAGGTAAATGTTTTACCTTGAATTTTTCATATTAATTTAGGATTTACTTTTTTAAAAAGGATATGCTGGGATATATAATATGGAACAGTAAAAATCATAAAGTTACATTGTAAAGTTTGCCCTGGAGAACAAGAAAACCCATTCTTCCTGCCCTTCTACTGAACTTTGCCTAATTCTTTGTCACTAGGACTAATGATGAAGTCCAAAAAGAAGCATATAAGTCCTAATGTAATTTCTGTATTTCCTGTTTCACACCTTCTGATGGACAAGGAAGTACAGTAATTATTGTGTTAAAAGGATTTGCTTTTTCAGTCTATGGGGCAGTAATGAATAGGAGTTACAAGCGTGCCCTTTGGTGTCATTCTTGGCTAGTTCAAATATTCTGTTGTATGAATTTCTGTAAATTACCTAGCCCCGATTTCATCATCTCTAAAATAGAAATCATCATCATACTTCAGAGTGGTACTATTATGAGGATTAATGTGTAAAACACTTAGAAAAGTGCCTGACATGTAGAAGGCACTTAGGTATTACTATCTTAAATTCTTACTGTCCTAAATTCTAACCTAAATAAACATCCATGGATCTTAATGCCAACAAAGTTCTCCATTTTATACTAACAATGTCAGGAATTTAAGTAGGACTGAATATTACTCATTTTTTGTTTCACCTGTCCATTCCCTTCTGGCAGACAGGCCCTCCCCTGTCACTCCAAGAGGCGAATAGAAACAAGAAAGAGCTGACTCAGGAGTTACTCCCTCTCGTTCAGCTCTGCTTCTCATGGCTTCCCTGATATTTCAATGTGTTTGTATTTGTTCTGCTTTCTGGGTACCCTCCTTTGGATTTAGCAGCCTGGCTTGTGTCTGCTGTGTGTTAGACTTGACTCTGCTATGGCCAGCCCCCTCTCAGTTTGATCGTTCAGCCTTTCTCTATGCCATACAAAGTGGTACCCCACACCCTCTCCTCCCCAGCTACCAACCCATTTCACTGTCCCACCACTCAGGAAACATGACCAGATGCTCACAGCCTCTAGCAAGTGTCTCACGTGTCACAAAACCTCAGCAGGGACTAGATATATGTGTGCTTGAATGAGGTTGGGCTATGCTTTGAGCTCAACAAACCCAAAGGAGGTGATGTAGGAAAATCAAGCAGGTACATGATTCAAAAGGTGTGTGAGTGGAGGAGATTTGCCAAATTCTAGATCACTGAACTTATCAACCACCAGCAAAATTTTAGAAAAGCATATTACCCACTTTAGTGATTTATAAACACTTAGAAGTGAAACAGTGATCTCTAGGAGGCAGCACAGGTTTGCTTATGATAAATGATAGGAAATGAGAGTTTGGTTCAGAGAACCCACTATATTTGGATTTTAGCAAGACATTTGATAAATTCTCACAACATGCTTGGAAAATGTGGGCTGCATAACAGTGTAACTAAATAGTTAAATGACTGGTTAAAACAATCTTTTTTGACTCTTGATCATAAGTAAATGCTGATGCAGGGAAAATTTTCAACCAGGAGAGCTTAGTAGCTACCACAAGTCTCTTTCCATGAAGTATCTCAGTCACCAGTTTACCAGTAATTTGGATGTGATACTGCTAAAACACCAACAGAGTCTCTAGCTAATGGGCACTGAGAGGAACAAGGAATACTTTGACAGGTTCAAAAATATCTGGACAGGGGGTGGCTCCATAGTGTAGTGGTTAGCACATCTACTTTACACAGAGAATGTCCTGGGTTTGCGCCCTAGGTGGAGCCAGGGACCAGGCCAAACCTCGGGTGAGCCAGGCCCCAGGCGCATGCTGTGAGTGTGTGGGAGGAGATGCCCCACCTTCAGAGATCCAGTTCTTAAGGAGAAACGGCAATATCCATAGGTCAGGGGTGGAAGTGGGTGGGGAAGGAATTAAAGAGGGGGGGAAAAATATATATATATATATATATATATATATATATATATATATATGTGTGTGTGTGTGTGTATGTGTATGTGTGTATGTATGTATGTATATATATATGTGTGTGTGTGTGTATGTATATATGTACATGTAAGCCTGGATCTACTCAGATAAAAATATAATAGAAGTAACAATACAGCTGTTTACTTCTAATCCAAAAAATCAACTACAAAAGATAGAATGGGAAAAATATGACAAAACTGCCAACCGCGTGGATAAAGACTTTGGTGTTGTCTGAAAGCTTAACTATGAATAAGAAGTAGAATGTCCCTGCCTAAAAGCTAACTATCTTAAGTGACATCAGACAAAGAGTCTTGATTATCTGGTCAAAAATCTGGTGTTTGGCTTCAGTTTCGTGCCTCAAGCTTTTAGAATGCCTACTTCAATATTATTTCCATCATCCTTGAACTTTCGCATACTTGATATTTATGTGGGTATAAAGGTTATTCTTATATCAGTCAACAGTATCACTAATAAGAAAAAAGAATATAATTTAGACTTATTATTATATGAATATTTATTTTCAGATATGGTCAGGCATTTAAATGTAACCTAAGTAAAAAAAATCTCTGATTTATTTGTTGAAATTCTATCAAAGTATAAATGTATATTAGTTATTGGTTAAGTAAAATGCTATAATAGTTGCTGGTGGTTAAAGGTTTATTTTATGTGCAAAATCAATTCAAAATAAAAAGTCAACTCAAATAATTAAAAATGATTAAGAAATTTCAAGTAGCTAAATAGGAAAATAGGTTGTCAGTTACTACAAATATAAAGACTATATTAGCTAGATAACTTAGGGAGAACTTTTTAGTCAATACATATTTATAAAAATTTAAATAATACAAGGAAGGATACATAGAGATTTCATCATAACTGTTCTTTGTAGAAATGTTTAGTGTACCTAGCATTTATATGTTAAAACCAGAATTTAATTCTTATTTAATTCCATTTAGGATATGGATCTTGTTCATCTGCTCACCTCAGCTAAAATTTCACTCTCAATAATGACTGTAGGAAAGTCTAACAGCTGATAGTGCTGGCAAATTTTGTTTCTATGTTTATATACATCATTAATATGTTAAACTTTATAATTTTAGTACTAATGTTTTAAATAAGAATATTAAAATAATTTAAATGTTGGCATAAAACTTTAGGGTATTTTTTGTGTATCCTAAAAGTTTATTATCTGAAAATGATCTTTTTCAGCAACCTTGACTTCAGTAAAAATTTAAATTTACAGCCCTTTGGCATTTGGCTGAAATGTGTATTCACTCTGCCTCCACTGGAAGCATAATGGGGTATGAAAATATGAGGCATAGCAAAATTAATTTCAGCCGATGGCATTAGGGACGTTTGAGTGAGAAAAAGGCATTTGAGATGGACGATGAAACATGAGGCTTCTAACAGGCAGAGATGGGGTGATAGGGAAGAACATTTCAAGCCAAAGAGTTTGCTCGAATCCTTTCTATAAAATGATATACTCCAGCCATGGTGTTTATCTTCTCTGATTGCTACCTCCCACTTGGGAGCTTTAACCAACTCCAAGCTCCCAGAATGAAATTCCTTACCTTTTAATTTTAAATTTATGTCTTTAGCTTAAGTTTTCTCAGCAATCCTATAAAATACATTTTTTTAAAAAAAGACTTAAATATAGAAAGGAAATAATTGCCTAAAGAAACTCTTTTTATAATAAGACGACTGCTGCTGGCATTAATTTGCATATGATGATTCAGTGTGACATCTTTATGAGTTCCTCTGCCTGGAAATTTAAAGATAACAATAATTGGGGCTTGCAGTACATTAAGTAGAGTTCCAGTGTCATTTCGTCAATCACTTTCATTCTAACCCAGCTCTGAAAACTATTCAAATATTTTACCTAACAGCCTCGTATTTATTCTCTTTATTATGCCGAATTTAAACTTTTCCATTATTTGAAGTGAGATTAACTGTATGGGGGGAAGGGAGGCATACTGCTTCGCCTTTCACTGACTAGACATCGCAGTAGTCAGCTCGTGCTAGGTCAGGCTATAGCCAAAACCTAAATCTCGGTTGACTTCCTGCTCACATTACATGTCAGCACCTTTGTTTGGCTGAGGGTCCGATCCATGTGACTTCTCATTCTGGGACCCAGGCAGAAGGACCATCCTCTATTTGGGACATGCCATTCTCTTGGAGGGAGAGAGTCAGCACATAAGAGGGAAATAACAATGACTCTTGAAAGCTTTCACTCAGAACTGTCATATTGTCACTTCTACTCACATTTCATTGGCTGCCTTTTCATGTTTGCAAGATTTGTGTTTACAATATGACATTTGTGTGAAGAAAAAAGGAAAAAACCCATTACCAGATTATAACCAAGCCTAAAAATATCTACGGGAAGGCACTGCAAGTCACATGGCAGTGGGAAGAGCTATCTTTTCCTCTAGAGGAGAGCAAATATTTGGAACAATATTTCAAGCTACCACAGGCATTTAGTAAATTTACTGTTTCACTTATTTGTGTAAATATAATATTCAAGTTTCCCCCCTTTTATTTGATGAGGTTGAGAAGACACATCAGTCTGATCATCAGTGGAAAGCACGCTAGAATTTGAGTCAGGATACCTATACTTTATTTCTTGATCTCCCATCACTGTTTGTGTGACCTTGTGCAAATTAATTTTCTGAGTCTTAGTTTTTCCATCTGTAGAAATGGAAGATACTAATATATTCTTTGTAGGGTTATTTTGAGAATTGGACGAGATATTATATTGCAATTTTGGATGATTTTTCTTAAAAACTCCAATTCATCAGTTATCTTCATTGCTGGGATCAGTTGCATAACATTCCAGGGTGTTTACCTAGGGTACTCCCTACTCTGAATGGAAGAAGTAGATGCCGGGAGAGATTTAACCATTAGTCAGTTCCCACGCTAAGTGTAGCTGTAATGTACCTCACGGTGGCACTTCAGTCCTCTTCCTGGCTGCATTTTTGAATGAAGGTCTATCAAAACTGAGCATTACTCCTCCGAAAAATTTCCAGTGAGTAAATGAGTGAATGGAAGGTCATCGCTGTTTCCTCTCCTCATAGCCCGCCCTGCACAAAAGGCAGCCATGAACTGCTCTCTGAGGTATTCCCACTCTCTTAGGCCTCCCCTCCCAACTACCCATCTGTCCCAGTGCCCTCCTTCGAGCAGCGCCCTCCCACCTTAGCCCAGCTCCACAGCCTAGTGTAGAGCTCGAAGCTGGAATGCGAGGATGCGATGGCGCCGAAACTGCGGGTGAATATAATAATGACTATTGCTGCGACATCATCTCTGTTGCAGCCCTAAGGAAATCACTAGGGTCACTGTGCCCTTGAGACATCTGCCTGATCCATGCCCCTCTTATGTCTTAGCTTTTACTTGTTTTCCTTTCTATTAGTTTTTCATGATAAGTTTAAAGGACTCGATGTCATTCATGTCTTCGTATTAGCTACCAAGGGTACATACAATACAAACCCTGCCTTATATACCTCTTTAGTAAAAGTCAAAGTAAAGAGAAAAATCTATGCCAAAAAGCCTCTAGCTGTTTCTGCTAGCTCACAGAGGGTCGAGGTAAAATATTTCCACAAATGGAAAGCGTTGTCCTAGAATGGAGTAAAACTTGGTATCTGTAGCGTCTTCCAACGTCCTGCAGGTTGTAAAGACCAGGATCTGTGCTGTTTTGCCCTCCGTACTCGAACTACAACTCCCAGGATACCGTGCGACGCGGGAGTGCGCAGGCGCTTGGGTGGAGAAGGGAAACCGGCTGCACAGACGGTGCGGTTTAGTTGGGGGAGCTGCTGGCAGGCGTATCCGCAACTCCCCGGGAGGCAGACACAGGCGGACCGGCTGGTGCTGGGTACCAAGCGATAGGCAGTACCCGCGGGTCTCTGAAGGAGTCGGTGGTCCCAGCGGGCGGCAGTCAGGTAAGTCCAGCCCGGTGCTTTCCAGGAAGTCCGTGTGCGGGCGCGGGCAGAGAGTAACACCGGCCATGGTGGCTGGGGAGGGAGAGGCTGCACCCTTCCAGCCGCTGGTCCCAGTCTCCTTCCCTACGACTCCCTTTAGGAGAGCGGGGAGACGCTAGGGGCCGCCTTGGGAAGAACGGGCCCGATAGGAGCCGTGGGGCGCGCTGGGCGTCGCCCGCGGTGGAGGCGCGCGAACCCCGAGTTGTTGATGAATCACTCGGGGGCTGGGCCTCCCCGAGTTCGGGACCGGCTCTTTCCCCTCCCGCCGCAGCCCGCGCCGGCCGCAGCAGTGCGAGCTCGCTGTGTCTACCCGCCCCTTCCAATCCACTCAGGCATAGTCATCTTAAAAGGGTTTTATCAGCAGTACTCCTTCGAAAGTTTCTACTTGTTGAAAGTTGGGAAGAAAAAAAAAAACCCTTAGGGCACACCCTTTTTTTTTTTTTTCTCATTGAAATCTGGTTTGTCTTGCATTCGCCGTTTTGCTCTGTTCTATCTTAGAATAAATTCCTGGCTCCTGTGCAGCACAGCTGGATCCGGCTGTGAAGCTTGTACATTGGTTTCTGTTGAGGACGTGACTGGGTCGTTATAGTTTTGCCTACGGAGGTTGGTATGTTTCCTCTGCAAGCCTGAGTTCTGATTATAAACAAATGGGAAACAGCCGCAGGGTATTTTTTTTTTATTATTTATTTTATTTTTTGTCTTATGTTTAGTTAAGAATCGCGTTTCCAACTTGCCCTTGGCTCTTCTTAAAACCAAAAGTTGTAATGAACACTGCAGGAAAACTTAGCCCAGGAGGTCATACTTGAACAGGAAATAAGCCTGTGGAGATTTAAATTAGTTATGTGCATTCTCCCTTGGTTTGTAACGTTTTCATTCAGGTCATGTTTCTTTTTCTGAGAAACCTTCGCGTTAATTTTTTCGGCAGATTAACTTGTTTAATTAATTGGCCTGCCAAAAAAATACTAGGCTTAGAAAAATAGTTTTGTCCAGCCTCATTTATCTTTGCTGGTTTCTTCTTTCTACAGTCCTAGGCACCTTTTTACCCTATCACTTCTTAAGAGCCCTCAATCATTTTATTATCATACTTAGAATCCCCTTTCTCACACATTCCTACGCAGGGAACAAAAAGGGAATTAAAATGTTAGATTTGGTATATTCTCTTTCAGCCTGCTTACTTTTTAACCTCTTAGGATTTCTAGTTTGCTCATCTCAGTCCCCCGCCCCAGGCTGTACTCTTCAAATGAGGCTGTTTGACCAGGTGACCCTAAGGTTATTTCAGTCCTAAATATCTCTGATTTTAAAAAAATTCATTTATTTTATTTATTCAGGAAACATTGGTCACATGTGTCATTCCAAGCTCTGTGCTAGGCATGAAGGAACAAAAGTGAGTTTTGGAGGATGTTACTGGCCTATTGCTTAGTTTCCTTCAATCATATTTTTATGACTAATTTCAAAGTTCTGTGATATACCCTTCAGGCTAAATTGCTCAGTAATTAACTTCATTTAAGGTTAAATGTGTACAGGTCAAATCCCTTTACAATGATCAGTTTCCCTCTAATCAGAGATTTTTTTCAAGTCTTAGCTACTGGTCCGTGTAAATAAAACACGCTTAGTACAACAGAAAGGACTTGAATGGTGTAGGGAGGTACTTCTCAAACTTTAACATGCATAAATCATCCAGGATTTGCAGGTTTGAAGTGGAGCCCTAGGATGTCAGACAGGAAATGCTGTAGTTACTGCCAGAGACCATTCTGAATAGCAAGGGTTGGGAGATGTTCTAAAGGTGTTCACAATGACAATTTAAAGACCTGTCGTGATAGCTGTGGTATTAGATTGACAGCGATAGCTTTTTTCACTCTCAATTTAAAAAAATAATTCTGTTCACTCTAACAAAAATAATTGCGTTCATGAAAAATTTTTTTCTGTTCTTTTTTCTCCTCTCTCTCCTACCCTCCTCTTTTCTCTTTACTGAATACTTTCAGTTTTTTTTTTCTCTCTCGTCCTCTTCCACACTCAACTATTTTCATGCTCATTAATTCAGTAATTCACTAATTCAACATGTGTTTTACCCTATCCTGCACACTGTCTTAGGCTGGTGGTGAATACAGATGTTAAGACACGATTTTTTCTGGGAATTTACTCTCTTTGAGATCAGGCATGTGGACTTACTTATAGTGCAGAACACTGTAAAGAGCCATATGTAGAGAGTGAATAAAAATGGTAGGAGTTCAGAGGGAGAGATCTTTTACAGTTGTGGGATGGGAAACAAACAAAGTCATCTTTTTTTCCACTCACTGGTCATCTCTGTTTCCCCAGGCTATATACTCTTTGTACTGTTTGAGTGTATATGCCATATCTACAATAGAATATTTTATCTGGAACCTGAAGTGAGCTCAGTATATGAAAATCAGTTAGATCTAGGGGAGGATAAGAGGAGGTAGGGGTAAAAATATACTTGGATAGAGACTGACAGAGAGAAAGGGAAAAGAAAGAGGTAGATAGGAGGATCCTAGAAAACAGTAGGAGATAAGGGCCAGTTGGTTTTCAGGTGTCAGTCTGATGTACACCGCTATTATTTAGGCTATGTTATCAACTTTTAAAGATCAAATTAGCTGCAGACTATTCTTCATGCTTTTCAGTTCCCCTTAAATTTGAATTTATGGGTTCTCTCGGAGGTAAAGTAGTTGAGGAGGGCATTATTATCTAGGCTATAATAGTGATTAAAGCACTGTTGTCCTCCTGTCACTCACCTTCCTTGCTGACATTTGACTTATATGTCTTATTAGTTTTATTTCAGCTCCTCTAAAATTACAACTATAAAATAATATTGAGAGGAAAATGGTATAGAAAGCAAAATTCTACTGGACCTCTCACAGTCCATTAGGTACATATTGAAATCCTGAAGAATCAAACTCAATTTGCTATTTATGTGAACGTGTATACGTATATCTATCTACTTACATGTGTCTGTTAATTCATTAGGTTATTTAGCAGTGTTTTTGAGGTTCATATGTGTTGTTTTATGTATCAGTGGTTCTTTTCATCAATGAATAGTATCCTATTGTATGAATATACCCCAATTTGATCTCTTTTCTTCTTGATGGATATTTGGGTTATTTCCAAGTTGGGCTATTATGAATAAGGTTGTTATGAACAGTCTTTTACATGTCTCTTGTGAGTATATATTTTTATTTCTCTTGATAAATACCTAGAAGTGGAATTACTGAGTCATAGGGTAGATGTATGTTTAACTTTATTAAAAAACCGCCAGTTCTCTAAAGTGGTTATATCTGAATTCCAGTTGCTCCACATTTTTAATGTCACCAATTTTGAGTGTGTCAGCCTTTTTTATTTTAGTCATACTAGAAGATGTAAAATGATACCACATTATGGTTTTAACTTGTCTATTTTGGACATTTCATATAAATGAAATCATACAATATGTAGTCTTTTGTGATTGCCTTCTTTTGGCCTAATACTCAGTTCATTTTGAGAATCACTGAAATACAGGCAAAGGTCCTCCACAGGTGTGCACACTTTTTGACCTGTGAAGATATTACTCCCTCTGGTACAAATACTAAACACCTACGCCTACTCACTCATGAGGAAACACAAACACACCAAGACAAACTTACAAACTAAGGTAACTGATGCACAGAGATAACCCTTTATAATTTAAGAGTTTCATATCTGGGCATATCTAAGCACTGATATCACTGCAAGTATATACAAGTGAACACAGTTCCTAAAGTGTGTGTGAGAAAGTGGATGAAAATATGGTAAATTGGGAGAAAATGAGAGCTGAGTGGACAAGAGTGAATGAGTGTAATGGCAAGTTAAATTTATTCAAAGTGTCTAGGTGTTTAAAACAATTCCTAGAGGAATTGTCTGATGTGTGTATGATGTATATATGTACACATACATACACACACACATACATACACACACATACACGTACATAGCCTATTGCATAGCAGTCCCTTTGAGCAGGATATTAATCAGTTATAAGGTAGGGGATTTGCATGTGGAAAATATAACCAACAAAATATTTTGGTTTCCGGAGTATGGTGTTATCATTTTAATGAGTTATTAAGTAATCTTTCCTTTATATGCATACTAGTGAAAAGAGAGGAGGCCTCTCAAATGTATACATGTACGTCTGGCATCTGTTCAGCACTTACCCTGGGGCAAGCATGGCAAGATTTGATATAACCCCAAGATTTTTTGTTCATGGTGGATTCAATTTTGTATTCTTAAATAACTGCTCTTTTCCTCCCCACCCTCACCCCCCTTTATTTTCTCTTTAATATGGCCACTAGGTTTCTAGACCTGCTTGGCAGGTGGGTGGGAAGTGGAATGGGGATGGGGCAGTGGGTAAGAAATATTGATTCAATTGGGAAATGTCGATTATGTGATTATTTGAAAGTCAAAGTCTCCCAGTCCCTTTATCCACATCCCTCCCACCGTATTTTTCTGCTGTTTGTCCCCAAGATTTACAGTTTCTTAGAGAAAATCACAGAACCATACACAGAAATAGACCAGAATAGATTTACACAGTTTCACCTCTGCAAGGCCTGTAGTGTAGCTTGGCCCTTCTGTTAGTCATCAGTATATACCCTCGGCGCTCGCCTTTCTTTTGCCACATTTCTTGAGCCCCCATTATTACACCTTGTAAAACATCTCATGTCCTGCTCTTTTATGACATCAGATAATACCTCAAGTGAATTTCTGGGTATGGTTTGCTCTCCACCAGAGAATAGGGCTTGTCACTGCAACTCAGACCCTCAGCGTTTCCTCCTCTTTTCTTCCTTTTTTTTTTTTTAACCACTGCCACAACCTTAGTTCTGGCCTGTATCTCCTTTTGAGTAGGACACCAGGGACACCTCTTCAAAGAAATGTTTGAAGTGGTCCCTGAAAGATGTGAAAGGATTTGAACATGAGAAAAGTGGGGAGGGGAGTATCGTATATCAGGTGTAATGAACAGTATGATTTGAGGGCTGGACACAGAAAAGCATAGAATTGTATTTACTTCTTTGGCTATAATAAAGGGTATGTGAGGTCACTCCTTCTCCTTTACTTTTATACCTCTTCTTTCCCTGGCTCCCTCCCCACTTTTACCATGTACTTTGATCTGTTTGCTTAGTATATACTTCTCCTTCCCTCTCTATCTATCCTTCCGTGACCACCCACCGTGATCTCTGCAGTACACCTTTTTGTCAGTTATATATTGCCTTGATTAAAAAAAAAAAGCAAACTATGTGCATGCCTCATTTTCCTAAATAGAGTGTATTAGGCAAGGATCTTAGGTCTTAGGGAACACAAACCCACTTAAGCTAGCCTGCAAGAAGGGGTGGTGGCAGGGCTGGCATTTGTAGGGGTTGTTACTGTAAGATGACGGAGCTCCCTGAAATGAACTACAGCTAGAACCCAGAGTAAGTGCTTGGAAAACCCCTGTCCTTTCTTTCTCTGCGGCTTGCGTGGACTCTTCAGTTTCTTTCTATGCCTCTGCTCCATTCCAGGACATTAATTTGGTTTTTTTAAAATAGTGTGCATCACAGAATTATCTCGATTACTGAGTTTTTGGTGCCCTCTTAAATCTTGCACCTGAGGCAAGTGTCCCCTTCCCTCACCCTAGCCCCAGCCCTGGTCCGCTCTCTCCTCGGTAGACTGGCTTTCTCTTGGCTTCTGCTTTCCCCTTAGCTTCAGCTTAAATATGCCTTTGGCTTGCTGTAATGCTCTCTCCAGATTGAATGATACTTGATCTCTCAACTAAGGTGTTATTTCACAGCTTTCCAGATTCCTGGAGAGTTGGATTTGATTTATCTTGCTTGGGTTGGGGGAACCCCTGTACCAAACATCTATGAGGAAAGGGCATTGTTATGTGGTTGCTTAGGCTGTGTTACTTCACAGGCCTGGGATAAGGGTGGTCCCAGATAGTGGGGCTTAAGGTTGCTCATGCCCAAACATGCTTACTCTGATGTCAGAGGTCAGAGGGAAGTGACCATGCCTTATCTTTTTTGTATCTGTACTATGTCTAAAAGATTAACAGCTAAAAGGTAGGTGGGCCTATTACATGATAATCAGAACAATATTTTTAATATTTAAATTACTAAAATTTCTTCTATCATTTGGAAGATTTCCAATTTTACAGCAAGTTAAATATTTTAAATAATTTCTGAAATTTATGTCCTAGTTCAGAAAGAATAGGGGAGCAGAATATTGATAATTAAACAAAGAGTAATAATAGGTGTCCTGACTCTGCCCCTTAGCCCAATTAAGATATGGTAAAACTAGGTCTGCACATCATTGATCTCAAACCTTACTGATCCTCCCTCGTTATTTTAAAATACATTTATTTAGTATCTACTATTTTACAGGCACTATGTTGGGCTGACAATATAAAAATAGATGCCTGCCCTCAAAGTCCTCACAGCTTATGGAGAAGATAGATATTTATACAACTGATTATAATATGGTGAAATAAATGTTGTTAGAGGTGTGGGCAAAGTGGTGACTTAACACCTCTCTTCTGCTGTTTTGTGTACATCCATCTCTCACTTTTTTGAATTCTCTTTTTTTAGCCTTCATCTCTTTCACCCAATCTCTGCAATTAATTGTATTATATGAGTCATAGTATAGTACTCTCTCATTTACCTAACATGAACTAATGAAGTATTTCTTTAAAATGAACTTTGAAAATAATAGTGACTTTATAAGCTAACATTTATTGAACACTTGCTCTGTCAAGAACTGTTCTAAGTGATTTATATATATTCATTTAATGGATTATTATAGTAGTCTTATGTGATAAGTACTATTTTTATTCTAATTTTACAGATAAGAAAACAGAGGGACAAAAAATAGTTCACCATCTTGTCCAGGATTACAACAAATCCAGTAAGAAATTGAAATATTTTTTAAAACTATTTTAAATGTCATTTAAAAATGTTATATTGTAAACATTTTTCCTGGTCTTCTTAAATGGAATCCTGTAAACTTAATTTAACCAAGATGATTTGGAGGCTCTAGAATTTAGAATTCATTGTGTGCATTAGGTATTACTCTGTGCTATTGAATTGCCTTCTGAGGTTGTTGCAAACTATAAGCTATTGGTAATTGCGTTAAATTGGCCCATACTTTCGTGTTTTAGTTATTTAATAGTTTTTGCTTCTCTTTTGCCTCCACCTATTGCTTCTTATCAGTTACTATCACTTAAGTTATTTGCTTCTGTTAATGTATAATGTATGGTAACAAAAGTAATAATATGATGAAAAGTATATTATAGAGGCAGTGTGATATAGGGTAGAAAATATGGATTCTAGGGTCAGGTTCAAATTCATATCCTGTTGAGAATTTGTATATCCTTGGACAGGCTCTTTATTCCTTCTGAGCCTGTTTCTTTATAAAATGGGAATAGTTGTATTTTACAGAGTTATTATGAGAAGATATATATGATAAAGTACCTGGCATACAACTGGTATGTAAATAATTGATTCTCTTTTCTGTTCATTATATTGGAATATGGGATATGGCCTTTGGTAATCTGAAAAATTTAGGTAATCTGAGAAACTCAGGTAAACTTCTAAGATGTAAGATATAGACAGTTTAAATAATAGTTTATAGTTGGTGTTACAGTGTTAATTTTGGAAATATTATCCTGAACTGTTTTGGATCCTTATACTAAGCTCTCAGCAACCTCCTCTCCTTCTGTGCATTAAGTTGCTTTTTACTTCTGTGTGGCTCTCCTGATTTCCTTTGTATGCTATTAAAGGAAAAATGTCCTTTATCCCTTTTTAAAAGAACCTATGCCAAAACAGACCTTATGACCCTAGGGACAGCATGCCAAGCTTCTTGGCCAATAGCAATGATTTCTCAGACTTCCTTTCTTTCATCAGTTCTGCTTTTTCAACTCTCATGATTTAGATAATAATTTTTCTTTCTATCTCCAACCCTTCCACTTCTTTTTTCCTAGAAACTATCTCCACAAGCTGTATAGTTCTCATTATTTCAGCAGTTTTATATGGTTTGGATTTTATTGTATATGTGTATATTTCAAAGGCTATATTTTGGTAGTTTTCATTATTTATAGTGAACTCTGCTGTCTTAATATCTTGAAAAATGTCAGTTTCTGTACTGGAGATTTTTGTGCCTTCTATTTCGAAATGCCAGTAAAAACCTCTGAATACCCTGTCCTTACTGGATTGTTGGATGCTTTACCGCATGCAGATATTCCAGGTCAAGTCACCAAAGTTTCTTTTTTTTTAAATAATTTTATTAAGGCTTAATTTACATATCATAAAATTCATCCCTTTTTAAGTGTACAATTCAATAATACCAAACACCTTTTCTTATCAAAAGCCCTTCAGTGCTCTCTTTGGTCTATAAGAGGATAATTTTCTTGCCCTTTCCTTTCCCAAGACCACTTATGGTGGGTTGTATGGATGTCGCTCCTGGCCGCCACCTGGTTACTTACAAATAACCCGTCTGTTGGTTATTGCTTCAGTTATTCATTCTGGATATAATACCTCATTAAGAATGAGGTTCTGTACAGTTGGTATACAGGGTCAAGCTGGTGGGACAGTGCCATTTACTTGAAGAATGGATCCCTTCTGCCTGAAAGACTGAGGGAGCTCATTCTCTCTTAGGTAATCTTCACCTGATGAGAAGTACATCCCAACTCCACAGCATACCAAGTTTCTTGGATTGGTTCTATGTTCCCCACCTTCCACATGAGACAACAAAACACATTATGCAAATTGTAGGCAGCTGCCTCTTCAACCATAACTTTCTGCACGTTAGTCTGAAAATTAATTTAATTACTATAGCAAAGCTTTATGTTCCCAGTGAAACCAGTGGTATCCCTAAAAGTCACAAGTGTGCTATTTCTCTGAAGGTGTGTATGAAATGCCTTCACCATGTAGGAGTGAAGCATAGTCCATTGAGGAGCATGCAGTCATACCAGTCAAGGCACCAGAAACCTGAATCTATGGAAAGTATTGGGGCAGAAAGGCATGGTGCAACCTGAGTATTGCTGACTTGCAGAGTAGAAAAGAGAGTAAGGTTGGAAGAGCTAGGAAAGGCTTTGGAGGGAATAGATCTAGTCTTTGAAGGATGCACAGAGTTTGGATAGAATGGAGAGGTGAAATTTAGGGATGGGGTAGGGAAGATTGTTGAAGAGAAGTGCACACCATTGTGGGAAACAAATGAGGCCAAGGGGTGAAGCTGCGCTTAGGATATTTGTGAGACCCTGAGGAAGCCAGCCTTTTTAGAGCAGAGGGTTCCTAGTAATTCTTATTAAAAGTAGAAAGGTAGAGTTTTATCAGGATCACCTGAGAAACTGTCAAAACACAAACACCTAGCAAATAAGACAAATTTCTAACCAAAGGAATGAAATATAAAAGCACTTTCAGGAAGCATAGGTGTCTATGGTCAAGATCTTTAGAGCAAGAAAACAAGAGCTGAGAGTCAGGCAAGGAGTTTGTCCTTGGGAAGAGAGCTTGGTAGAGCATTGTTTTTACTTCCTCTCTTTATGAGGCTCTAGAAGTTTCACTTGGTACTGAAATGTTCCTGGGAAGGGACAGGATCCAGAGACACAAGGCTTCAAAGGCCTGCATAGAACGTTGGAAAAATTAAAGTTATTTCTCTTAATATTTTCTTAGGGAAAAGAGAAAAACACTCCAAAACTGGCCCCAATCCCAGGTTCAGAGTTTCAGTTATATAGGGGCTTTGGTTTCAAGCTATGGAACTTGGGAGAATATATAAGTACATATTACTTTAAATGATTTTTGCTATTTGTCTTATAGATTGTTATTTTTTTCTTAATGTTCTGAAATTCTTCTAATAGGACTTTTTGATGGCTAGTGCTTTTTGTTTTGTTTTTTTTTCACCAAAGTACTTTTTGCTATTAACTGGGTGTGGCATGCATAATTCAAAAGTCAATGACAGTACTGTTTTTTATCATACATAGCATCAGTGCAACAAACAATTGCATTCTTTAAATTAAAAATAAATGCACATGATACAAAACCCAAAAAGGACCACTGGATATATAGTGGACACTGAGTGAATATTCTCCCTGTATCATCAGCTCTCCAGTTTGTCTCTGATTCTTCAGGATCTTTCCCAAGGCACTTTTTAAAAGTTGAGTGATCTTAGACTTTTAGATTTATTTACTATTACTTTTTTTTATGATAATAGAAAAAGTGGGTCAGATTTCAGAAATGGAGGTGGATGAATAATGAGGTTGGGCGGCCCCTCTGAAATTCCTTAGACTATCACCGTCTGAAACTAAAGCCTTTATGAAGCCTGTTGCCCAAAGCCCTCTTTTCTAAATTCCAGATCTATTTTCTTTATTATAGAGTTTTATTCCTGGTATCTTCCAGTACTGCCCTACTCTTAAGTGTCTTGGTTTTCAAATTGAATTAAAGACAGTAGTTGCATGCTTTAAATTTATTTTAAAAAGAGAAAATGAACTGAAGGCAGAAATGAATGCTATTTTAGCATTATTACTGTATTAATAAAATGTTTAATTTTACGATTAAACTTTGCATTCATTTCTATGGTTTATGATGTGTTGCAAATTCTTGTTTTCATAGAAACATTTCTAATTTTATGGGAAAATAGGAAATGATTTGTAGAAATTTGCTTTATTTGATGACTTTTTTCAGGAAAGTGTTTATAAATATGGTCATTCTACTTTAACTTTTTTCCTCTAGTACTTAACATTGGCCCATGTTTGACTTCAGTACTTACTTTTCTTGTTGTTTAATCTATCCGTTCTGGTTTTTCAAGTCACTTTCCTGAAGTATTTCACTTTATTGTTTTTGTGCTTATCTAGCATGATTCAGCTTTCATTTTTTCCTTTCTGCTTAAACATTGTTGATCTCAGCAGTGATGAGGGCGTTACTATTTTTTCTAAGGTTGGGTTAAATGGCATTTCCTTAAAATCATAGACTGTTAGAGGTAGAAGAGACTTGAGTCCGTTGAGCCCAGGGCTAAAATGAACAGGCCTTTGCCACTTCTCTCTCATCTGTTGTTGACATATAGAATTGCTAGAGGATAGGGTTCTGCACACCCATGGATGTAAAAAGAGAGTGGAGAAAGCGAAGAGACATCCCAGTGATGGATGTGCACCACTTCGGTAATGATGAAAGGGGGCAAGAGAGAGGGTATGAGGGAGAATTAGATTTACTTTCACTATATGCCCAACTTTGCGAGTCACCACTTTTATAAAATGATAGAAATAGTGTATCAAAAGAATATTTAAAAGTACTAAGTCTGTTCGTAGTACATTTAACATTAAATCTACAATTATCGAGTATTACAGTCTCTGTGCCCTGTTTGTGCAATGTCTTTGATTCTTATGGTCTCTTAAATTCCAGTTTGAGAAACATTTATAAAGTGGGGTGATAGAACAAGATTTTGTTCTATCCAATTTTTTCTGATTCTTTTCCTCTTATTTCCATGGTCCTTTTCCTCTCCCTATGCCCTACCCCCCACCCCCAGTCCAGTGTCCCCTCTCCCACATAACAGTACATTAAAGAGGCACTTAATAAATGTATAAAAATATATATATTGATTTGAAGATGGGAAAATTGGTAGGATTGAGTTTTTTAAAATGAAGGAAAAAACTAGGTCAGAAGCCCAGGAATTAAGATGGGGTGAAACAGGAAAGATGTTACCATTTACTTTTTGTTCATTGCATCATATTCAGCTTGCTCTTAGCATGATTTCTTTTAGACCTAGCCTAGTTTATTTTAAGATTTTGTATATATTCCAATGCTTACTAACTTGGTGGATTAACAATTTTGCAAGAGGAAGAATGAGTCATAACGATACTTCCCTTTGGGAGAGAAAGAGAAAGAACACCCTCAGATTAGTCTTTCCATTATATACTTGGAAGGGATTCAGCATTTTGATTGATAGCTGAGCACTGATAAGCTTTCCCTGCAAACCATCTCATATCATATTTGGTTTTGTCCACAATATGACTGGTTAAAGAAGGCTCTTTTATGTTAACTAACAAAGATTAAAAGCTATGTAACCTTATTAAGCAGAGAGACTCATTCATATGCTGTTGTTTCTATTTTAAGATTTTTTTATGTAACAATTTTTAGAAAAGCTTCAAGATTTCCTGATCACCCATTATATTAAACTAATCAAATAATAATAGAAGAAGAAGACTGATAAACATTTGATACTGAGGAATTGGGTATGCTAAGGGTGTGGTTCTTGTGGCGTTCATCTTTGGTATGTACCGACTAGGTTCCTGTTTGACCTTGCCTTCTATCTCTGGTGCTGCAGCTCCACCAAGAAGAATAAAAAGAAGGAAGTGAGCTAGCACTGAAAAATTGTTTTTGAAGTGGTATGGGTAACCTGTTAACTATTTTCTTGTAATAGTCATAGAAATGATCTGGCTGCTTTCTTCTTTAAGTTGCCTTCAGTAACCTGCTTCCAATTAAATCTCTTTGCTTTGGCCCTAACAAGTTTTTCTGGGCTGCCCTCAGACTTCAGACTTTTTCTTATCTTACATTTTTGCCATCTTTAGATCTCATTTTGAAAATTCAGGATGGCATCAGTAGCAATGACAGAGAAGACAGGGCTATTTAGCTCATGTCACACTTGGGTCGGTTAGTTTCCAAGGCACTTTAACACAGAATAATCAATTACCATTTTCTCAAACTTTTCTGGGCAGAGCAACTAGCTCACTCAGATGTGCCCACATTTGGGTAGACCATAGCATCCCAAGAACTCCACAGAAATTATTTAATGTACTGTCTCTTAACGCTTACTATGTGGAAGAGTCAGTGAACCAAACAAAAGGATAGATTTAGCATCCAATTTATTTCCTTTAAGAAAAGGTCTTATTTACTATAAAAGTAATATCCATTATATACAATTAAAATAAATGGTTTTCATTTTTTATTAGTTAAATACTGTATAAATAGTGCTTTGGATACAGTAGGCACAAGTACTTTTTTTTTTTGGTTATAATTACTGTTATCTAGAATCATAAACTTAAAAAAAGGAAATGACCTTATGAGACTTAAAACTCCCTTGCAGTTGAGGAATCTACCACATACTGTTGCTGACAGATATTTATACTCAGCCTATGCTTTTAAGAATGCCAGGAATAAGTAGATGACTTTCTTTACTCCAGCTTCCCCATCAAAGAATGTTCCTCAAACCAGCGGAAATGAAACTCAAAGTTAACATTAATAAGAATGCATTTAGGTGCTTTAAATGTTAAAATCTCCAAGCAGAAGTAACTTATTTTAAAATTGTTTCCAGATTAATTCTGAAGCCAGGTCCAAACAAAATGAAAGAGAAATGTTGATTTGAATTTTTTAATCAAAGCAAATTGAAGCAGATACTTAGGAAGTTATTGGATGGTGAACCACATCCAATTTAAGCGATTATATATTTATCCAGAGGGAATATTTTGATTTTAATTACTATTATCTAATATATATCACCATTGAAATACTTTTATTTAAAAATAAACATGTAAATCACTCAAAGTTTTCTTTGCCATGAAAGGATAATGAAACTACCAGTCAATAGTCAATATCTGAAACGAAAAGACAATGCTGAATAATACTATAATGAGGGAGAGCTATGCTGCCTAGGCACTGTCTCTCTGAGCAAAGGAAACCAGTTTCTTATACAGAGTTTTCGGGACACGTGGAATTTCCAAACTGGCAAATTTTTCAAGTCCATAGTGACATCATCTCTAGAAACATGATTATTTAGGTGAGTCTGTTGATTGGTTGGCTAGCACTTAGAGAAGTGATTATTGGAATGAGGCTGTTCCTAATTGGCTGACCTTCAGAAGTGAGAGGCCGAAGGTGATTGGCTTGCCAAGGCAAATTTTTGATTTTTTTTTTTTTTTGGATAACTGCTTGTTACAATGGCTGCAGAAAAATCATTCTTGTCAGCGTGAGAACTTTAATTCTCAACATCAAATACACGTAATTGCGCAATGCAAGCATATATAGCAGGTCCTTGAGTAACATTTTGTTCAACATCGTTTCATTATAATGTTGATAAAGTGCTGTAGGAACTTAACTTATGTTTATATCAAATATCCTATGGTAAAATTGGTTTCATTATATATTGTTTCACTTAAAGTCACAGAACTTACTGATGACATTGAGGATTAATGTATTAAAATTTTCTTTTTGAGGTATAACTTAGAGTGAAGGAAGAAAATCTTAAGTGGAAAGCCTAATAAATTTCTATATATGTATATACTTGTGTAACTACCGCCAGTTCAAGATATAGCAGATTTTCACCGCCCCAGAATGTTCTCTAATTTCCCTACCTAATCAGTGCTTCCCAATAGCTATTTCTATTCCCATGGGTTAGTTTCGCCTGTCCTTGAATTTTATATACATGAAAGCATGTAGTATGTATTATTTTATGTCTAACTTTTTATATTCCTTCCAACATAATGCATTTGAGATTCACTCATGTTTTTGCACATATGAGTAGTTGCTCTTTATTACTGTGTAGTATTCTATTTCATGATTATACCACAATTCATTTGTGTATTCTCTTGGTAATTGACATATGGGTCATTTCCAGTTCGGGGATATTATGATTAAAGCTGCAGTGAACGTTTCTGTACATCTTATTTTGTTAACGTAAGCACTCATTTCTCTTCAGTATATAGGTAGGAGTGAAATTGCTATGTCATTATGGTATGAGTTGTTTAGTTTTAATAAACATTACTAAATAGTTTTCCAAAGTGGTTGAATCAGTTTGCACTCCACCAGCAATTTGATGAGTGTTTCAGATGCTCCACATCCTTGTCAACACTTTATCTAGGCCCTGAAGAATGTGTAGGAGTTTGATTGAGGACAGTGGTAAATGAGAAAGAATGCCTTCATTCTAGAGAGAGGGAATAGAATAAGTAAAAGCATAGAAACCTAAAAGTTTTGGCCTGTTTGGAGTATAGGCTATGTGATAGGGAGCAGCTGGAAATGATAGTGGAAAGCTAGCTGGGACCAGGTTGTTAACTGTGTATTTCTTGCTTAGAAATTTGGACTTTATAAGCAAGGTGAAGTTGATAGTCAACAATAAAGGTGTTTGGGTATTAGGTTATAGAGTCTAGAGATAAAGGTATAGGCTTTAAATGTTTTAATTGTTTTGGTTGTCATGTAGCTTACAGTGAAAGGTTTAAAAGGTATGTTAGTCATATGCAAACTTAACTTTTCTACCATTTTTCTATGTTTGAATCTCAGGGAAATCTTTGGTTACATAATGCTCTGTCTCCATTTTGTGCAGATACATTCTTTAGGTATTAAGACTGCTTCCGTATTAGTTTAGAACAATTACAGCAGTTCTACCTGGTGCTGACACAGTGATAAATATAAATGTAAACATAGTATCTGAAATTTTATAATAGTGCATTTTTTTAAGTGATCCGAAAGATCTAGAATATGGCCTTAATTTTTTTAAAATTATTCAGATCGAAAGCTAAAATTATAATTGTCTTGGTGAAATGAGATTGCTATGAATCCATCTGAAAATTAGGAGAATCCTGTAAATCCAGTGTGAAAAATAAGGAAGACTCTAGAGATAAGTAATATCCCAATGTCCCTGAGTATAACCTCCACCAACTGAAGTCAGGAAAAGCAGTGGCAGAGTGAAAAGAAAAGCATACCATGGCAACAGTCCCTATGGTCTTTGGGGATTGTTTTAACAAAGTTCTTTAGCCTGTGAGTAGGACAAGATAGGCTGCCACAAGAACGTGAGACCTAGTTGTCAGAATTTATACAATGTGAGCTCCCTAGAGCAGTGGATCTCAAAGTGTAGTTTCTGACCACCACTGTGTTTGAAAAGCCGTACCTCAGACCAGTCAATCAGGAAACGGAGTGGGGCTATATGTCTTAAGCTCTCCGGGGATTTCTAGAATTTGAAAACTGCTACCCTAAAAAGTGAGTGAAGGATAAAGAATTAAAGTCTGAACATGTCAGAATTTCAAATTTAAAAATTTTCTACTTTCTAACTTATTTGGCAAAACTAAGTTTTGTGTATATACAAACTTTTTGCTTATATATGAGAATATTATGCTTTAATATTATTCCTGTGTGTTGTAAATTATCTTTGTTACTTTTTTTATGAATTGCATTTTGTTTGCTTGGGGATTTAGAAAAGATACTGTAGACACAGGATAGACTTAAAATACTTTTCTAGCACACTAGACTCACCTCTTCATTCAGAATTTATTCGCCCTCCAGTAGACAGATGTCGAAGGACAAATGAGGACATCCCTAGGACAGAAAACGAAGCAAAGCACCGTTTCCAGAGCTTCCCTTCCTGAGGAGTTTCTGAGCTTCTTGCTGCTAACACTTGGAACATTTTCAGTACACAGACATTCCTCAATAGAGAGTTGAAACGGAAGCTATAATCAAGTTAATGAATCTGAGAATGTGAGCACCTGATGAAAGAACGGCTACTGATAAGTTTTGAGTGACTAGGTAGAATGAGCACTGGTTGTTTGCTTTCTATTGAAGCAGAATCGAAGCTTCTGGGGTACTTTAGTATATTACCTAGAATTTTTGGCAAAATTTCATAATCTGAATCTGAAGGAAATGGTTTTCTATTGCTTTGAGAAGGAAAAACAGGCCAAAGAAGTAAATTCCATAAAAAATTAAATGAAAAACACTTAAAAATATTTTCCCATAGAAAATACCAAGTAATCTAAGTAAAATTTGAAAGAAAATGGAAGAGATTCTTTTTACATATAACCGACCAAGATTAGTATCCAGAATGTATTAAGGGCATCTGTTTTTAAAAAAGATAAACAGTACCATATAAAAATGGACAATAGATTCTTCACTGAATAAGGAACACCATTGGTCAGTGAATGAACATATGAAAAGATGCTCAACCTTATCATAGTTCAGCAAAATGCAAATTAAAACAACAGTGCATTACAATTTCATATTCACCGGAATGGTCAATAATAAAAACTCTGGTAATACCAACAATTAGCAAAGATGCACAACGATGAATTGTCATGTACTGAATCTTCTAGGAATGTAAGTTGATACAACCACTTTGAAAATAGTCTGACATTACCTAGTAAAGTCGAGTATAAGTATACCCTTTCCCAGTAGTTCCATTCGTAGGTTTGAACAACTTGGCGAAACTCTTGCACATGTATACCAGGAAACAGGAAACAAGGTTGTTTATGGCAGAAAAATAGAGGGGAGGAAAACTACACATAACTCAGATGTTCATTTATACAATTGAATACTATATAGAAATGAAAATGAAAGAATACAGGTTTAAGTATCTGCTCAAAACAATTTTGAGTGAAAAACAATCACAGTAGGATACATACGTACCGTTTAAGTCCATTTATTTAAAGTTCAAAAAAACAGCGCAAAACTAAAACTGTTAAGGATAGGTACATTTAAGGTAAAACTAAAGAAAAGTCAAAGAATGAGTAATTCAAAATTCAGTACAATGGCTACTTCTTTTTGGGAGAGAGATGCTACGAGGAACATGAGGGTACTAATAATCTCTAAAGCTGGGAAATGCATTCGTGGTGTTTATTTTATTCTTTAAGCGGTAGTATAAACATGCTTTCTATGACAGATTTTACTTTGGGATAAAGGGCATTCTATTAGAGAAAACTTTTTTTAGTCACTCTAAGCAATATCATGTTCTAAACATAGAATCTGGATGATATATAGAATTGTAGTGCCTTCTTAATAGGATGATTATTGAATTTATGGCCTATACTGGGATACTTCAGACAATAAAGGGAAAGGATGCTCAAAACTATGTATTTTTTGAAATATTTGTTGACTAAGAAATTGGCTTTATTATATACAGTCATGTACTGCTTAATAATGCAAATAAATTCTGAGAAATGTGTCATTAGGCGATGTCATTGTCGTGCTGAACATCATAGAGTGCACTTAGACTAACCTGGTTGGTATAGTCTGCTGCACACCTAAGCTATATGATTTAGCTTATTGCTCCTAGGCAGCTGCTGCTTGCACAACATGGCATACTGTTTTACAAAAAACTTCTTTTTTTACAAGTAGAAAGAGTACACTCTAAAATAATGATAAAAAGTATAGTATAGTAAACACATAAATCAGGAATATAGTAATTTATTATCATTATCAATTATTATTTTGCACTGTACATAATTGTATGTGCTATATTTATAAGACTGGCAGTGCTGTGTGTTTACGTCAGCATCACTACAAACAAATGCATTGCACTTTAACATTACAATGGTTACGATGTCACTAGGTGATAGAAATTTTTTAGCTCCTTTATAATCTTATGGGACCACAGTTGGATCTGCGATCTGTCGTTAACAGATATGTCATTATGTGGTGCACGACTGTATTATAAACTTCAAGAAATTATTTTAAGCCACATTAAACATTTCTTTTGTAGTGATTGTCTAAACATTAAAAACAGCATAAGCTAAATAATTATTCTTGACATATATTCATATGCTTTTTATCAATTTCTTACCCTCATCTGTCTCAAATACTGTCATTGGCATTTTTATGAAGGGAGTATTTTTTCAAAGTGATTCCCTCTCCCCCCTAAAATTGCCTGCCATCTTTAAAATGGCATTTTATATAGTTAATATATTCGAAAGTACTGATACCTTCCATTGAATCTTCTCTGCATGCTAGACTGTGTTATTTGTAATTGAGAAAATACACTCTCAGGATACTTGGTAAGCTTGCCGTCTTAAAGTTGAAAGTACAAAGTGGAGGTTTGCCACAATTAGTAAAGACAATAATGATAATAATAATTTGTTTTAAAAAAAATCCAGGATAACTACTAAAGTGATGAAGTTCCAGCAGAACAGGTGTAAGCCAGACGTGTTTTGGGCAACAACACAAAATGCCTGCAGTTTATCATCTGCATAAACACTGTTCTATTAATTTGCTTTTGTTGGACCCAGGTAGTTGCTAGTCATATCACTGGCTGACAGACCCTTGTGGTGAACCGTCCTTTCTTCTTAGGAGATGAAAACATAACAGGATCCTTAAAATGTTACTGGTTTGAAAACGGAGGAAAATATACCAGTTAAAATATTAAGTTGGGAAAAATGGGGGAGGGGAAAGTAAAGGAAATAAAACTAAACTTTGAAGTACTGGTCGTTTTGCAGCCAAGAAAAATTTAGCCAAATAACTAAGTTTAAGGATTGTTTTCTAATTCACATAGGAATATTTAATGATATAAAAATGATCTACATATATGCTTTATTTTTACTTCACACTTTTTTGGAACTTATTTTAAGTATCTTCTCCCGTGGGAGAGCCCTGTGGTATCGGGAAGAGTGCTGCTTATTGAGTTACCACATAGCTATTTGGGAGAGATCTACATGGTGAAGAAATGGTAAAAGTACTTACCTATAATCAGACCCTCCTGATCAACTGTGCCAATTAGTGGATGACATGTCCCAGCACGGTTTTGAGTATTTTACTGAAACATTTTCAGAATGCCATATTTTTTCCTTTAAAAATGCCTTTAAAAAATTTTAACGCACCTTCAAAAAAATTTTTTCCAATGCCAAAATGCTGTTCCTCCAATGGGGAGTGTAGTAATTACTAGTAATAGTAAGTTCTGTATTGAGTCAAAAAATAATGTTCCTCTAAGCAATTTACAGTAAAACAACTGTATCTCAAACATATTGTCTTTAAGTACAGTACTGTGGTAGCAATCATTTGAAAGGCATTGATGGGAAAAAATGTATTTTGGCACGCATTATATGTTCTTTCCTCCTAAAACTCAGGTATCAGGAAATCTAAATTCTATCAAGTAGACATTTTAAATTGATTTAAATTTTATTCCTTCCTCCCTCTCTTTTTTCCCAGGTTTTCGTTTTGTCAACAAATGACAAAAGGTATTGAATGACCCATAGAAAAGGATAGTGTGTGAGATATGGTCAAAGAATATATAACATGTGGCAATTATATTTTATTTAACCTAATAATAGATCTAAGTAGGTAGAGAAATTTAATTTTTTTTTCGTTTCTTCTCTCCAAAGCTTTAAGAAAAAGTAGACATCACTTCTGACTGTACCGAATAGCAAAAACTAAGTGACATTGCAAAGCATGGCACTGGCATTCCGGAAGGACTTAGAAAAATATAAAGACCTCGATGAAGATGAGCTCCTTGGGAATCTATCAGAAATAGAACTGAAACAACTGGAAACTGTTTTGGATGATCTCGACCCTGAGGTGGGTGCTACCTAATCAAGAGAAATGAAATAATTTTTCAAAGCCTTTGAAATTAAGTAGTGTTGTAGCCGCCAGCCCCCGAAAGACACATGGACCACTAGAACTCAGTGAGTTATAGGGAACACACTCTTTATTCAGCCAGCTGGCTCTGCCAGGGTGTGCAGACCCCAAATTAAGCAGCCCCAAAATGTAGAGGTACAGGGTTTTTAAGCCCAAAATCCCATTCTTCATTATGTCTGAACACAAAGGTCTATTTTTCTTCTATTCATTACCTATTGACACACCGGTTGGGTGTGCAAGTGGGGGTACAGAAGCAGAAAGCTTATTGTTAGAATGTTATGTCCCTATGGGTGACAGTCTATGTTCCCATGGGCATAGCCAAGCAGTAATTTCCAGTAAGAGTCAATTTTTCAGCCACCACAGTAACTGTCTTTGAACAGTTAGCTTTTCTGTGACTTTCCCAGGCACCCCTTTATCCAAATGAATTTTTTGCCTCCTCTCTAGTTCCTCCACTTCTCTCTCCATATCTTTACTGACATGATTGTTTTAAACTGCTTTTCTCCAACATCCTTATTTTCAAAGATCTCTTAAAATTTTTTCTACTGTAGAAAATAGTTTCTCTCTGGGCAGGGAGGAATGTTTTTGTTAAAGTACAGCAGATGATTAGCTCTTTGTATGCTGACCTCTGTGCCTCTTCAGAGCTGCCTATCAGGATGGCTGCTGTGTAGAGTGTATCTGCAAGGTTCTTTGTGACTCTGAATCTGATTGTCACCTTTCTAAAAAATGCTGACCAAATCGAGTAAGTTCCTAGTCATCGGTAGACTAATCTAAGGAGACGCTCAGCAATAGTGCAATCCATTTAGAGCAGACTTGAAAAAATATATATATAATGTTTTAATTTGCAAAATGGATGTTGTTTGTCTTATAAATGACACTGGCTAAGTAGAGACCCTTGACCCTCAAACCGTTATTCCCTGGTACATATGGGGTGGGCAGTGAGGGGAGAACCCTATTTAATCTGAAGGTAATGGTTATTTGCTAGGCTTCTTTTCTTTACCCAGTTTTTTTATGCCAAAACATTGATTTTTAGTGCGTTCTAGGACTGAGATAGAGATTGTTTTATAAAATTGTTCTTGTTACTACTACACATTCATTTCCTGCTGGAGTGTTTTTTAATTTTTATTGAGAATTAAATACACTCCTATTTTCAGCATTACTTTAGCACTTGGATAATGTATCTGTACTATAATTCAAATCCCTTAACTGTAATTATTTTTATAAAGGAAAGTCTTCAATACACCTAAATCAAGTATAAAACTCAGGATAAGAGTGCTATTTTGATCATATCACAGCAATATCTTCTATACTCAATTCAACCTAATTATGACCATTAACTTAAAGTATACTTCTAATAAAGCTTGATTCATGGGTTGATAGCCTCCAAAGCCAGTTAACTGTCATTTATTTTGTGCTCAGAGACTGTATTTAACGAGCCGGGAGTCTAGCTAACCAATCATTTAAAACCTGTATATTTCATGCGGGCTTGACCAGGCAGATGGAATGAAGCAACTCCATCACTACTACCAAGAAATAGCAGTATGTACATGACTGCCTTTTTGATGGTGAAGGGAAGTAACTTATTAAAATTTGCCTTAGTATTTTTCTTTAAAGGTATTCTCAAATCTTTATTCAAGGGAGTGCAACCTCTAGATCCTAGGTACTATACTAGGCTTAGGGATACAAAAGTGAGCCAAACAAATGTGGTAGGAGTTGGGGAAGTTAGACATTAATCAAATAATCATGCCATGTCAGTATAAGAGCATATAATGGGAAGTCAGGAAATGTTTCCCTTGGGATAATGAAACTACAGTCTGAAAAATGAGTAGCAAAAAGGAATGGACAGAGCATTACAGGAAAGGCCTTATGGTAGAAGGAAGTATATGGCAAGTACAGGGGGCAACAAGGTCTAGTGTGGCAAGAATGGAGAGGGTGTGAGATTAGGCTGGGGTAACATTGTGGCGTGGGAGTGAGGGATGAAGGGTATCAGGAACTGATCCTGGGTGACCAGGAGGCTAATGTTTGAACCTAAAGTAATGATATTGGAGATGTAGGAAAGTAAACAGACTAATGAATATTTTAGGAACTAAAAATGAATAGGACTCGATGGCCGATTGGGAATGGATTCCTCACGTGTAGCTCATGTCTTGATTTCAAAGTCCGAAGGTAGAAATCTTGTGTTTCTTTATAATACAATTTTGTGTTACAAAAACATTCTTTTGGGACAGGATTAGTAATAGACCTCCTTTGTGTTTCATCTTTATAGATGACCTTTCTGTGTAAAGCATATCATTACATGAAAACACAAAAGTGAATTTTATGAAAATTATTATGGGTCTCAGCAAATCACCAAAGTTGAAGTACTATATTTTCTAGCAATAAAATTATTTGTTATTATTATGGTCCATATGAAATCATCCTTCGTAATGAGAAATTATAATACTCATGAGATACACCATCATTGCCATATTGCAAAAGAAGGTTGACCCTTTTTTTATGACTTTTCCAGTTGCCTCCCATTTTCAAAGCAAAGGAATACCCAGGAGTAGTGAGACAAGGCAAGATCACCTTTTGGTTTTTGACAAGCAAAAAGATGGAACTCATGTTGTCTAGTCAGCGCTTGTTATTCCTGAGCTTAGTGAAAATTCAGAATAGGGACGACAGGAGACAACTTCAGTCCATCATCTCCCACCCCTCCCCTGGTCTCAGTCACTCCATGCGCTCAAAAAGACCATGGCCATCTGAAATCCAGGGACATAACTCTTGCTATGAGTATATTAGGGTGCCTTGGTGCATGAGTAGCAGGATAGTGGTTGCTGCAGATACATCCTAGTGTTGATATATATGCACATACATACACATATAAGTTGAACCTTTCATATTGTGTTTAAATGCAAACAAACATCGATCTCTCAATATTCTACTTTGTGGTGTACATGTTTTTATTATGAGAAAGTATTTACAGTGAAATAGAAGTCATTATAAGCATATATATATGATGTTTATAGTCATTTAACATTCTTTTGTAATGAAATTATTTTCTATATATACATATATGCTGAGCTGTTATTAAACATTAAACTATTTTTTACTACCATCCCAGGACATTTTAGAAGTAAAGATGTTCCTGCTAGTAGAATGCTTTCTGAAGAAAATATGTATGTGCCTATTTTAATAGTAATTAAGTGAATTTTACCTAATTTAAAAAAAAAACTTTTTTTGGAACACTTTACATTGCTTCTGTAAAATTCTGTAATGCAGTGTTTAATGCTTATATCACATTCTGGTCTGTAATTCTTTTTTACCTGGATAATCTGTAGAAGCATATAACGTTGGTATTCTTGGTGGTCATAATAGCTGCTTCATTCTCTCTGGCAGAATGCCCTTCTGCCTGCAGGGTTCCGGCAGAAGAACCAGACATCAAAGTCCGCCACAGGACCTTTTGATAGAGAACACCTCCTTTCCTATCTGGAGAAGGAAGCTTTGGAGCATAAGGACAGGGAAGACTATGTGCCCTACACTGGTGAAAAAAAAGGTAAACACAGCATTTGGAAGTCATTATTTGATTTAATTTTTCTTTTTATAGATAAATGTGGAGAAAATCATAGTTTTAGAGGTGCATCATTGATAGCCTTAAAGATATGATAGTGTTGACTTAAAAATTTGTTAGGTAATATTTTAAAAATTGTTAAGTAATCTGGGTACTTTGTTCACATTTTTCATCAATGTGGCCAATAAGTTTCTTCTTAATGATGTGTTAGTGAAGTTTTATTACATAGTGATTTTAAATAACACTCTTTAGTTCTTTACTGTAACATATTGAAAGTGTACTGAGGTTAAAATTTTTAACTCATTAGTGTATTACAGAATGCAGATGATGTCAAAGCACTGCTGTCTTCTAATTCCTGTCATTGCAATGGAATGCCATAAAATAATTCAGCCCATATTTCAAAGACCCTTTTTAAAGGATATTGTACAGCCTTTCTTAGTAATTCATAGTTAAAAATGTCAATGCTTCATAATCATTACTTTCAGGAAGTTTTTCTAGTCCAAGTTTTTCCTGTTACAGATTTCGACTTTAGGTAGCCTCAATGGAGCCTGAATACAGCTACGTTTTTTAAAGGTTCTATATGTAATAACATGACTTGGGTTAAGTTTTCAGTTTTCAGTACAGTTCAACCTAAGAAGCCACGTTCTGTTTGCACTCTTATTTAGGATACTGTGTGTGGAACACTGGGAATTGGTGGCAGTAGTAGTGGAGCTGCAGGTCAACTCTTTCAGGCACTTTTTACATCTAAATCTTTAGTAGTCCAGGCAGCAGGAGTCCTTTTTCCTAGTAAGGAATTAGCTTTTTATTTGGGAAGGAAGCCCTTCTCAAGAATTTGGCCACAACTCTGTCACATGGCTACCGCTAAACTGTAAGGGAAGCGAGAAATTTTATTTTAGCATTCCAGCCTCTGTAATAGAGGAAGGATAGTGAATGACTTTTGAATATGTATTCCACAAAGTCTGTATCAGGCCCTTCAAAAGTGATTTATCATCCCCAACCCCTCTGCTCTTTCTGTAGACCCCACCTCCCTGCCCCCATTTCCAGTTGAGAATCACTACCTTAGATAGTTGTATTAGTTATGGTTCTCTCGAGAAACAGAACCAAAAGGGTGTGTGTGAGTAGAGAGAGAGAGAGATTTATTTTAAGAAATTGGCTCATGTGATTTTGAAGGCTTAGTAAGTCCAAAATCTGTAGGCTAGGCTGACAGGCTAGAGACCTAAGGAAGCGTTGAGTTAGAGTCCAAAGACGGTCTGCTGACAGAATTCCTTTTTGCTGAGAGGAGATCAGTCTGTTCTCTTGAGGCCTTCAGCTGATTGGATGAGGCCTACCACATTATGGCTTTACTCAAAGTCCACTGATTTAAATGTTAACCTCATTCAGAAATGCCTTCATAGAAAACTATATTCGACCGTGTATCTGAGCACCAAGCCAAGCACCTTGGCACATAAAATTAACCATCACTCTACTCTTAGAGGTGGGAATATCATGTTCCTCAGATGTTTGGGGCCAGAAAAAGATTGGAAATTAATGCATAGTTTTGAAGTATGGAGAATCACAAAAATAGGCAAAAACATCAGTTCCTTTGTATTTATCATAGAAAACAACTGCTGGCTATATTTTCATCTCTACAGCCATGCCTATAACACTATTTAAAGCTTCAATCCTTTTTACATAGGAGAACATAATTTTATAAGAATATATATTGACCACTTTTTCCTATTATGTGTGTTTCAGAGGGTAGAGTTGAGAAAAAGAATAGAGGTAGACACAGAGGGAGAGGTATAAGAAAAAGAGATGGCAGGGAAAAAAAAGTAGAATTTGAGGACAAAAGGGGAAAATACTAAATGCAAAAGAGCTGCATTTGTCCTAGGCTGACCCAGTAAGCTTCCCAGTGTGCTCTTATTTTATAATCTCCAGTTACCTAGGAAAAGATCTTAGGATTACAGGAGGTAGGAAAGAAGGTAGAGAAGAATTGTGGAAAACAAGAAAATATCAGTTGAGAAATGATAGAGCTGAGGAATATATCCTTCAATATAGTATAATAATTTTTTATTTTCTTTTATATGTTTGCATTTACATTTGGAAGTAGCTGAATAGCTATGATGCAGTGATTAAGACCATGACATTTTTTAAAATAATGAACTTTTTATTGAAGTATAACATGTTTACAGAATATGCACAAATCAGAAGGATACAGATCAATGAATTATATAGTGAACACACCCATGTAATCACCACTCAGTTCAAGACATTATTAGCATTATCTCAAAGGTCCCTTTATGCTTCCTCATATTCTCTTTTTTCTTTCTTTTTCCCAAGGGTAGCCACCACCATAGCTTATAATATGATAAATGAGATCTGGTTTGAAATTTATAGAAATGGAATCATACATTCCGGGTATCTGCCTTTCCTATTTCATACAGTTTTTGTGAGAACCAAATTTGTTAAAGGACACAGTGAAATCACTAAAAAATCCTTTACAGTGTAATCTTTTTAAAGGATCATAAGGTGATGTTATAACCAAATAAGAGATTTCCATTCTCTCATGGAGGAGTTGTCCAGAACCACAGAGATGAGTTTTTGAGTTTTAGCAGTCCATCTGATCGAAACAGATACTACCATCCTAGACTAGGTAGGGGTCAAGCCTTAAAACCCATGTTACAGTGCCATAGACTTAGGGTAAGTTGCCATAGAAGAAGGGCAAGTTCATCTTTAACAGTTGGGAACTTTGGTTTTAGAGCTCTACTTTGAAATACAGCTCAAAGCCAGCTCTACTCTCAAATCCACCCTAGATGTTTATTTTTAAATTAAGATAAGGTCATCCCTGGTTACTAATACGCCTTCCTTTCTTTGGATCTCTTCCACATGATCTTGATCACATGCTAGAAGATCCTCCGAATAATAATTCTACGTCTTATTAGCATACCTCCCAATTAAGCTAAATGTGAATCTCCTCCTTAGCTCTGAAAATCCAGAAGCTTGTTTTTTTAAGATGCCTCTCTCATTAACCTTACCCTGGACATCAAAGTTGAGGCCCAAATTTTCTACTTAACAGCTTATTTCACAGGAGATAGACTTTCAGAGTGAGAATGCCTTCCCAGATGGTAGATGGTAGATGCTCTTAGTTCTTCATAAAACAGTTGGCAAACCCACCTTTCTTAAAAAACAAAAGCATTTTACTTCTTTGGTATACTTAGACTAGTTAGAATTCATAAAAAGTGCCATTGGTCTCTAAACTAAATCATTTTTCATACTAAGATGTCTGCTCTCAGAGTTCAGTTCTCCATGGCAGTATTAGCTTTCTGTGCCAGAGGATATTGTAGTGATGTCACTCAGTTCCTTGAACTCCTTCCAAGCTATACGTCAAAATCACATAGTGATCCTTTAAATTACTTATAAAGATCAATCAGATGGCTACTCAATTTTTTTTTAAGCAAAAAATTAGGAACCACTAAAGGAAATAGTTATCCAGTCTTTAAGGTCAACTACTTTCTCATATTCTGAGACCACTAAATGACGATTAGTTGTATTTGTTACTATTTCACTTAAAGATACACCCTCTTTCTGGAGCTAAAATTAAATAGACTTGGCATAACAGAGGGATTCCCACAAAAATGAAAATTGGATATTTCAGGGCTTTTCCTTTTGACCATGAACAAAAACTACATATGTACCCATGCCAAATTTTCTCTTTCTAGATCATCTTGGAATGTTTAAGAAAACCTGATACACTAACAAGGATGCTTGAAAATTGTTATATAGAGATAAATTAGTAATTTAATTTCACGATTTGTGAAACGATTGTTTATAATTGTACATTTTATAGAGTTTAAACCATATGTCAGCATCTGAGAAGGAAGAATTAATCCTAATTAAGTTCAAGGCATTATGTTTTTGATGCATTTTGGGGCACATTTTGTCCTATACCAGTAAATGTTCTGCTTTTAGAATTGGAGTTTTATTAATAGCGAAAAGAAGGTTATTAGGCAGCTAGTAAGGCATAACTAACAAAAGATGTATTAAGGAGTGTTTTTAAATGCATTATTTATAGCAGAGTCCACAATACATATCTGTTAAGTTTATCTAAATCCAACAAGCTGATGGTAGGGATGGTATCATGGTATCAAGTCATCTTGGCAAAGAGTAAATGGAATGTCTGCCCTGTGGGTCTCCTGTGTTCAAAGAAACTGTAGAGTTAAGGAAATTAAAACAATAACGTAATTCCAGTGTACATTCCTTTTGAAGATATAATATTAAAATTTTGGGAAGCTTTTTACCTCCCTCTCCTTGAAATTGTGCAAAATATGTAACAGACATTGAGCAAGAGAAGGGTAAAAGAGTAATCATCCAGTTCTTTCTCATTCCTGAAAATGGTGAAAAAGCGGAGTGCTTACTATATTAGCAGATTATTATTTGCCATTATATTTTTACATATCTTGAGTATTCCGTCTCCAAGATAGATAAGGCATACATTTGACACTTGGAGAAATAATTTGCCTCAGTCTTTAATACTTCTTACTTTTGTTTTTGTTTTGCTTTGCTAGGAGTCTTCCTGCCCATTTCTAATATTACACATCTCCCTTACATAGACTGAGATTTTTTACCCCCTGGGTGTCCCTTATTTCACGGATGGACCAGAGCCAGGCTGTACCTTGTTCACTACACTCAGGTGCACCAGAAATTCCATTTGAGCCTCAAGACTCACCAGG
This sequence comes from Rousettus aegyptiacus, assembly GCF_014176215.1. NCBI lineage: Eukaryota > Metazoa > Chordata > Mammalia > Chiroptera > Pteropodidae > Rousettus > Rousettus aegyptiacus. The sequence goes on from NW_023416306.1 coordinate 122,669,822, forward strand.
TTGGATTCTCTGTGTGTCTGTGGGGTGGAGCCATCTCTGCCTTTTGTAGTTTTCCTTTCCTCTCCCTGAGAAAGAAATGCCTTTGGGTTTCCTTCCCACGAATCCCAAGTGCCATACCCTGCTTACCAAAGGTGAATTTAACCAGATTGTTTTAAACTAAGAATTTCTTACATGCTTTTCAGATTTATTTACAATTACCTTAGCTTTCCAGAAAACTTACTACAGTCACTCTTTTCTGAAGTTTTCCTCACCTTTCTGAGGATTATGTACATGCCAGTGGGCAGTTGTTTTCCATTTAATTCAGGATAAAGATTGTCTCTTATTGTTGTACTCATATCGTATGAGTTCTAAATGTCCCTTATATACCTCCAAACAGTGGTCTTTCCAGGCACTGAAGCTGATGTTTGAAATAGGCTGCTTAAATTAGTCCCATCATCTCTGTTTTAGAGTGGTCATAGTATCTTTTGAATGATTGACTCGTTCCTTTGGGGTAAGGAATTAGCCAGATGAATTGTTCATTGCTCATGATAAGACTTTGTTTTACAGGAAATTTTCCTGAATAACCATACCCACTCTGGATATTCCATTCCCTCTAACATGTCTGTATATAATTTCGTACTATAGAATATTGCTTTTAATTGTTCCAGAACCATATACTGGGAGACTCTGTTATTAGGATATTTGTTTGTTTGTTTGTTTGTTTGTTTAGGATTGGTATGTCTTCTTGATGAGTTGCCCATTTTATCATTATAAAGTGTCCTTCTCTATCCTTGGCAATATTTTTTTACTCTAAAATCTACATCATTTGATATTAACATAGCCAACCAACCTTGCTTTCTTTTGATTAGTGTTAACATAGTTTATCTTTTCTTTTTGTCCTATCAGTTCTTTGTTCCCTTTCCTCTTTTTTTTATATTCTATGTCTCTATGTAACTTTTTGAACATATGGAATATGACTATAATATTATTTTAATATCCTTACCTGCTAATTTTTTCACCTGTCGTTGCTAAGTCAAGACTGAGTTTTTTTCTTATGGATTTTCCTGCTTTTTTGCATGCTAATAATTTATTATTAGATATCAGACGTTGTGAATTTTAACTTGTTGAATGCTAAATATTTTGGTTTTCCTATAAATATTCTTGAGTTTCAATCTGGGACCAATTAAGTTACTTGGAAACAGTTTTATCCTTTAGGGTCTTGCTTCCAGGATTCAGTAGGTGAGACCCGAGCAGTGTTCAGCCTAGGGCTAATTATTTCTCTGCTATTGAGGCAAGACTCTTCTGAGTTCCCTACCCAAAGCCCTGTGAATTATGAGGTTTTCCAGTTTGACCGGTAGGGACAGGTTTTATTTCCAGCCCTGTGTGAGCCCAGGTACTATTATCTCTAATGTTTTCAGATACTGTTTTCCTTGGCCTAAGGTGGTTTCATTATACACATGTGCTGATTAATATTCTGCTGAGTACCAAAAGGTGGCCCTCTACAGGTATCCAGAGCTCACTCTCTGTGTAACTCCCCTCTGTGATACTCTGTCCTACAAATGCTAGCTGATTTGATATTTCTGGATCTCAGCTCTGTTTCCTCAGTTCATAGAGTTCACCAGGCTCTGCCAAGGTTCCTCTTCCCTGTGCTGCAGCCTGGATACTTTCTCCTGGCAGTAAGCTGGGTGAGTAGAGGGCTTACTTAATTTCTCATCTCTCAGGGATCACTGTTCTTTGTTGCCTGATAATTTGTGTCTTGAAAACGTTTATATATTTAGTCTGGTTTGGGGTTGTTTCCATCATGTAAGTTAATTCTATCTACCTTGGCTAGAACTGGAAGTCTCCAGAATCCTACATCCTACAGAGGTCCCAAACCCCTGGGCCCTAGACTAATACCGGTCTGTGGCCTGTTAGGAACTGGGCTGCACAGCAGGAGGTGAGTGGTGGGCAAGTGAGCCAAGCTTCATCTGTATTTCCAGCCGCCCCCCAGCACTAGCATCGCCGCCTCAGCTCCACCTGAGATGATCAGGCATTAGATAGATGGTCGTAGGAGCACTGGTCCCTGGTGCCAAAAAGGTTGGGGACTGCTGCTGTACTATATATATACACCCCGTTTCCCCAACTAGATTATAAACTTTCCAAAAGAAAGGATCTCTTATTTTCCTTATGGTGTTTTTCTAGCTCATTGTCAAACTCACTAAATGTTTGTTGAATGACTATGACCATATTGTAGTATTGAGTAGGTATCATGTGTGTCATTGGGTCAAAATAATGCTTTTCTAGTATCTGTTTCCTCATCCTTTACTTTGGCTGAGTTGAGATTTGAGTGCTTCCTGTCAAAAGGTATATCCCACAGCTCCCTGTAGGGATTATAGTGGCCTGGTTGCCTTAAATCTTTTCTGGAACAAGGTGGCTTATAAACATACAAGCCATAAAATTAGCTAGCGCCTTTCTTTCAGCTCTGTAAAAAAAGAAATAACTAAGTGCCACTTCTGTTTCTAGTTATTGTACTTTTTATGTATTCGGCAAGGATGGGAGCTGTGACTAAGATAATTCTTAACATTGTAGTAGCTTTAACTTAGTATCAGAGCACAAGAGATGAGAACTAGTGAATAAAGTCCTGGCAATAAAATTGTTAACATGGTTCACAGTATTTCTTACTGATTTTGGAACAATGGTTAGGATCTTGGCAAGATATCCACACACACTTACACCCCCTTTGTTCTCTTGGCACAAACAGGGGTTTGGATTAATGCCATACATTTAAGTTATTATTATGTGAATTCTTATCTTGGTTTCTTCTGTTTCCTTAGCTGCCATTTTATAGTCGTAGAAACATTACTGAACTATTTTAACATTCTTAGCAACAAAGAGTCATAGCCTGTTTTTGTTTGTTGTGTTTCATTTGGGAACAGGGCGGGAGGGGGGGAGGGGCATGTCATATCATATTTGTCTTATTTTCTTTCATTTTTTGCTACAATGTAAAAAACTAACTTTAATTTTAAAAAATTCAGTTTTGGGCTTTGCTATGTTAAATAAGGAAATTATGCATTTAGATAGAAAGTTATTTACTGACGCATAAAAGTGAATATTTTCTCAGACATCATTATTTTCAAATAAATACAAATATTGAAAGTTGTAAGTCAGGGATTTTTGACCATATTTCAAGGAGAGGAAAACATTTTTATCATCCCCAAAATAAACCTTATACCCATTAGCAGTTAATCTCCATTCCTTATTCTGTTCTCCAGTTATAGGAAACCACTAACTTTTTCTCTCTCTAAATTTGCCTTTTCTAGACATTTCCTATAAATGGATTCATACAATATGTATTTATGAGTGGCTTCTTTCACTTAAATATTTTGGAGTTTCATGCACGTTATAGGATGTATCAATGCTTCATTCCTTTTTATGGATGAATAATATTTTATTGAATGAATATACTACATTTTGTTTTTCTTTTCATCAGTTGATAGACTTTTAGATTGTTTCCACTTTTTAGCTATTATGAATATTTAGCTTCCATGAATATTAGCGTACAAGTTGTTGTGTAGACATATATTTTCATTTCTCTTGGGTTTCTCTATATATATACTAATGGAATTATTTTATCTGAAGAACTGCCAGCCTGTTTTCCAAAGTGGCTGCCCCATTTTCCATCCCCACCAGCAGTTTATTAGGGTTTCAGCTTTTCCACATCCATGCCAACACATGTTTTTCCTTTTGGTAATAGCCCTCTTAGCAAGTATGAAGTGATAACAGTTTGTTCCTTTGATTTATGTTTCCCTAATGACAACAATTTTTCATGTTCTCTTAGACATCTGATATCTTCTTTGGATAAATGTCTCTTCAAATCCTTTGCCTGTTTTTAAATTGGGTTGTCTTTTTATTATTGTTCTGCATTAATATTTATTTACTTATTTTTTATTTATTTAAATGAGTTTCAAGTATACAGTACATTGGTTAGACATCTATATAGTTCATAAAAAGATCCCCCCAATTGCTCCCTACCTCCCCTGGCCCTCTACTTAGCCATCCTGTTAATGCTAACTGCATTCCATATGCCACACTCCCCATCCCCGTGACCAGCTATCAACTACTAATCTGTACTTCTTTAACCCTTAACCCCATTCTCCCAGCCCCTTCTGTCTGTCACCAAATTGTCCACTACATTTGTGAGTCTATTTTTGATTAGTTTGTTCTTTTTGTTCTTAGATTCTGCGTATAAGTGAAATCATATGGTATTTATCTTTATCCGACTTATTTCACTCAGCATAATAACCTCTAGGTCCATCCATTTCGTTGCAACTGGTAGGATTTCATTTTTTTTTAATAGCTGAGTAATATTCCATTGTATATATGAACCATAATTTCTTTATCCAATTGTCTGTTGATGAGCACTTAGTTTGCTTCCATATCTTGGCTATCGTAAATTGTGCTGCCATGAATATTGGAGTGCATAGATCTTTACAAATTATTGTTTCGCTTTTCTTTGGATAAATACCCAGAAGTGCAATTGCTGGGTCAAAAGGTATATCCAGTTTTAATTTTTTGAGAACCCTTCATACTGTTTTCCATAGTGGCTGTACCAATTTGCAGTCCCACCAACAATGTATGAGGGTTCCCTTTTCTCCACATCCTCACCAACACTTGTTGTTTTTTGATTTATTGATAGCCATTCTGACAGGTGTGAGGTGATGTCTCATTGTGGTTTTAATTTGCATTTCTCTGATGGTTAGTGACCTTGATGTCTAGTAGCTATCTGTATTTCCTCTTTGGAAAAGTATCTGTTCAGATCTGCCCTTTTTTAAATTGGATTGTTTGTTTTTTTGTTGTCGAGTTGTATAAGTTCTTTATATATTTTGGATATTAACCCCTTATCAGATGTATTATTAGCAAATATCTTCTCCCAAGCAGTCAGTTGTCTTTTTGTTTTGTTGATGGTTTCCTTTGCTGTACACAAACTTTTTAGTTTGATGTAGTCCCAATTTGTTTATTTTTTCTTTTGTTTCCCTTGCCTGAGGAGATATATCTGAAAAGAAATTCCTGTTAGTAATATCAGCGAGTTTACTGTCTGTGTTTTCTTCTGGAAGTTTTATGGTTTCGGGTCTTATATTTAAGTCTTTAATCCATTTTGAGTCTATTCTTGTATAGGGTGTAAGAAGATGGTTCAGCTTCTGTTTTTGCATGTATCTGTTCAATTTTCCCCACACCATTTATTGAAGAGACTGTCTTTACCCCATTGTATATTCTTACCTCCTTCGTCATATATTAAGTGAGTGTATAGGCGTGGATTTATTTCTGGGCTATCTGTTCTGTTCCATTGATCCCTGTTCCATTGATCCATGTGTCTGTTTTTATGCCAGTACCATGCTGTTTTGATTAGTGTAGCCTTGTAGTATAGTTTGCTATTTGGTAGTGCGATACCTCCAACTTTGTTCTTTCTCAAGATTGTCATGGCTATTCAGGGTTTATTATGGCTCCATATAAATTTTAGTATTATTTGTTCTAGCTCTCTGAAAAATGCTATGGGTATCTTTATAGGGATTACATTGAATCTATAGATTGCTTTGTGTAGTATGGCCATTTTAACGATGTTGATTCTTCCTACCCATGAACATAGTATACTTCCATTTGTTTGTATCTTCTTTATTTGCTTTTTTCAATGACTTATAATTTTCTGAGAATAGGTCTTTTACCTCCTTGGTTAATTTGATTCTCAGGTGTTTGTTTTATAGTGTTCAACACAGTTGTAAATGGTATTGTTTTCTTAATTTCTCTTTCTAAAAGTTCATCATTGGCATATAAAAATGCCACTGACTTCCGAATATGTATTTTGTAACCTGCTATTTTACTGAATTCATTGATCATCTCTAACAGTTTTCTGGTGGAATCTTTAGGGTTCTCTATGTATAGTATGTCAGTGGCAAATAATAAGAGTTATACTTTTTCTTTTCCAATTCAGATGCCTTTTATTTCTCTTTCTTGTCTTATTGCTGTGGCTAAGACTTCCAATACAGTGTTGAAGAGAAGTGGTAAAAGTGGACATCCTTGTCTTGTTCCTAATCTTAAGGAAAATGCTTTTAGCCTTTCTCCATTGAGTATGGTGTTAGCCGTAGGTTTGTCATATATGGCCTTTATTATGTTGAGGTATGTTCCCTCTATTCCCACTTTGCTGAGAGTTTTTATTATAAATGGATGCTGGATTTTGTTGAACGCTTTTTCTGCATCTATTAATATGATCATATGGTTTTTATCTTATGTTTGTTAATGTGGTGTATCATATTAATTGATTTGCAGATATTGAACCAACTTTGCATCCCAGGAATAAATCCAACTTGATGATGATGTATGATATTTTTAATGTATTACTGAATTTGGTTTGCTAATATTTTGTTGAGGATTTTTGCATCAATATTCATAAGAGATATCAGCCTATAGTTTTCTTTTTTTGTCTTTACCTGGTTTTGGAATCAAGGTAATGGTGGCCTCATAAAAGGAGTTAGGGAGCATTCCCTCTTCTTGAATTTTTTGGAATAGTTTGAGAATAGGTGATAATTCTTTGAATGTTTGGTAAAATTCGCCTATGAAGCCATCTGGTCCAGGACTTTTGTTTTTTGGAAGGTTTTTGATTACTGATTCTATTTCATTGGTGGTAATCAGTTGATTTGGATTTTCTGTTTCTTCTTGACTAATTCTCAGGATGTTTCTAAGGAATGTGTCCATTTCTTCCAGATTGTCCAATTTGTTGACATATAATTGCTCGTAGTCTTTTCTTATGATCCATTGTATTTCTGTGGAGTCTGTGGTTATTTCTCTTCTTTCATTTCTGATTTTATTTATTTGAGTCCTCTCTCTTTTTTCCTTGATGAGTCTGGCTAAGGGTCTGTCACTTTTGTTTATCCTTTCAAAGAACCAGCTCTTGGTTTCATTAATTTTTTGTATTGTTTTTCTAGACTATTTCATTTATTTCCACTCTTATCTTTATTATATCCTTCTTTCTGTTCACTTTGGGCTTTGTTTGCAGTTCTTTTTCTAATTCTTTTAATTATAAGGTTAGATTGTTTATTTGAGCTTGTTCTTATTTCTTGAGGTAGGCCTCTATTGGTATGAATTTCCCTCTTAGAACTGCCTTTACCGTGTCTCATAAATTTTGAGTCATTGTGTTTTCATTTTCATTTGTTTTCTGGTATCTTTTGATTTCTTCTTTGATCTCATTAATAGCCCGTTCATTGTTTAGTAGCATGTTATTTAGCCTCCATGTATTTGTGTATTTTCCAGTTTTTTTCTTATAATTGATACCTGGTTTCATGCCATTGTAATCAGAGAAGACGGTTGATATGATTTCAATCTTCTTAAACTTATCAAGACTTTATTTATGTCCTAACAAGTGGTCTATCCTTGAAAATGTTCCATGTGCACTTGAGAAGAATGTATATCTTGCTGCTTTGGGGTAAAAAGCTCTGAAAATATCTGTTAAGTCCATATGTTCTAGTGTGTCTATTAGGCCCATTGTTTCTTTGTTGATTCTTTGCCTGGAAGATCTGTGCATTGGTGTCATTGGGGTGTTAAAGTCTCCTACTATGAGTGTATTATTACTATTTATCTCTCCTTTTATGTCATTCTATAATTGCTTTATGTATGTAGGTGCTTCTATGTTGGGTGCAATATTTGATTTATTATTGATAAACATGTTTATATATTCTAGATATCAGATATATGATTTGAAAAAATATTCTCTCATTCTGTAGGTTGTCTCTTCACTTTCTTGATGGTATCATTTATCTCATAAAAGTTTTTAATTTTGATATAGTCCAGTTTATCTGTTTTTTGTTGTTGTTGTTGCTTATGCCTTGTTGTTATATCTAAAAACCATTGCCTAACTCAAGGTTATGGAGATTTATGTTTCTTTTTAAGAGTGTTATAGTTTAAACTTTGGCATTTAAATCTGTAATCCATTTTGAATTAAGATTTCTGTATCGTGTGAGATGGAGGGATCCAACTTCATTCTTTTGCATGTAGGTATCGAATTGTCCCAGCACCATTTGTTGAAAAGACAATTCTTTCTCAATTGAATTGTCTTGGTACCCTTGTAGAAATTCAGTTGAACATAAATCTAAAAGCTTATTTCTGGAATCTAATTCTGTTTCATTGATTTAAATGTCTGTCTGTAAGCACCATACACTATCTTGATTACAGTAACTTTGTATTAAGTTTTGAAATTGGTTCTTTTTCAAGATTGTTCAACTATTCTGGGTACCTTGGATTTCCACATGAATTTTAGCATCACCTTGTCACTTCATGCAAATAGCTAAGATTTGTTAAGGTTTTGTTTAAGTTTACCAATCAATTTGGGAAGAACCCATTAGATTTTATATTCATAATACTAAACTTAAGTTCTGCCTATTTCATTCTTTCTTACAAAATTAAATTTTAATGTCCTATAACTAGATTTTATATACATTAAAAGATCATTCTTATATAAGTGTTAAACTAACCATGAAGAAATATAAAGTAATTACTTTTTGTATTGGTAAAAATACAATATTGTATCTTTACATACAGATAAAGGTATTATAAAGAAGAGTGCCAGGAGAGGTACCAAACTATTTCAGAGCTGTATAGAAAATAGCAAAATTGTGTATCACAGAATTTCTATAGGCCTTGAAAATTTTGTGTTTTATCATTTTTCTTGATGAGATTCATTTTATGTTTTTAAGTATTAGCAAAAGTTATGTATGGGGAAAAATTAGATATGAATAATACCTCTGTGGAATGTGGATGAGGATAACAAAAATAAACATTTTAGATTTCTATAATGTTTTAGATTCCATTGGTCCCTAAAATAAGACATGGATAACTATTTGATAGCTTATGTGGTTTTGCTTAGTAAGTGAATACCATAATCCATGATTCTTGATCTTGGCTGTTACACATCAGAATCCCTAGAGAGCTTTTGAAAATTCAGATGTTCCATACAGCACACCAGACCAATTAAATCAGACTCTCTGAGGGTGGGACTCAGACATCAGAATTTTTAAAGTTCTGTGGGCGAATGCTTTTTGTTTCCACCAAATTATTTATTCAACAAATTGGATTGCCTACTGTGTGCTAGGCAAGGATGCAGGGATGAACAACCCACTGAAAGGGCTTGAAAAGCTCACAGAAGATGGACAAACATGCAGAATATGTAAATGTAGCTATAGTGAAATTTCAGGGAATTAAGGAAGCACAGAACTGTACTTCATCCACTCAGTATTGGTATAAACACTATAATTTCTTTTTCACCATTTACAAATCCCTTCTTCCATACTGGCAAAACCCATCTCTGAAATAGACTGAAAATGCCAAATAATGCTTGCTTTTCTAGCCACCCTTGCAGCTGGGGCAGGGACATGTTGACCCAATGCTGGTCATTGAGACCACAAGAGAAATCTTCTGACCAGTTCTCCTTATAAAAGCTGACAATTGAGAAAGCGCTCCTTCCTGCCTGCCTTGACCTTATTTGCGTGAGGATGTGGTGTATAAAGGTCATCTTGAGACTGACAGCCTAAGAACAAAGGGTGCCGTTCTAGTTATAGCCAAAAGAAAAATGGAATGAGGCTGGATCTTTGATGTAAACATTAAGGTAGCAAACCAACCCTACAACCATCACCATCACCCGTGGACTTATTAAGTGAGATAATAAAAATACATATGGTTCGAACACTTGAGGCTTTAATATTGGCCTATGGCTCAGCGGTATCAGCATCACCTGGGACATTGGTTAGAAATGCAGAATATCAGAACTCGCGTTAGGCCTCCTGCATCAGAATCTGCACTGTAGTAAGAACACTAGGTGAATGAGGTGGACATCAACGCTTGAGAAACACCAGTTTGAACTACTTTTAATATGCAGTTAGAAACATCCTTACTAATATAAATACACTATAGATTGACCAAGTGCCATTTTTTAAATAAAAAAAAAATACTTGACCATAAAGACTTCTGATTCAGATGTAGAAAGTAGCAAGAGACATATTATTCTCACCATAACCACCAAATCAAGCAGTATAAGCTACATAATCTTAGTTTAAAACAAACAAACACCTGTCAGAGAGCTTGAGGACACAAATCTAAATGACTCCAGAACATGACATGTCCTTCAAAAAAAGATAATTTACTCCTGCTCCCTTTACTGGCTGAAATATAGGGAAAGGGAGAAAAACACCAGAAAGGAATAAGGAGAAATCAGCCTAACTTTTAACAAATGTTTAATGACCATGGGACGGCTAGCAGGAAAGATTAGAATCCAAAGAAGCCCTAGACCTGTGCTGTCCACTGGAACTTTCTGCAGTGATAGAAATCTTCAATATTTGTGCTAACCAAATGTGGCTGTCAGGCACTTGGAATGTGGCTAGTGTGGCTGAGGAACTGAATTTTTAAATTGAATTGATTTAAATTTATATAGTCACATGTGGCTAGTGACTACCACATTGGACAGTGCAGCTCTAGAGACAGAGTGAGAGCCTGCACTACCCACCCCCACCCCCAATTCTTTGTTACAGGTGTGGATTTAGTGTCAGGGATACTGTACCAAGAACAGGGGCAATGAAGCAGAGCTGAAAGTTCCCAAGGCATACGTTTTCAGCTGGGGGAGAACCAGAGAGAGCCAGGATAGTTTAGAGCAGTCCCTTCTGGGCCATGCACAACTTCACAGACTATAGAGGAGACGAGTGGGGCTGCAAGATCTGCCAAGGCCCAAAAAGCAGAGGATGGGAATGGAAAACAAAGAGAGCTAGCTCCTCAGTCAAATGCTGGCAGAATGGGCTACACATTACGAAAAATCTCTCTCACTTCTCAGTTCAAAAAGTAGGCAGCTCGGGAGATCTCTAGAACCTCACCAGGGTTCTGATCCCAGGCCTTGCTGAAGAAAAAGTCCTGATTCTGTCCTCAAAATGTTTGGAGCCATTGAGAAATTGAATCAAACTAAAGTTGCAACAAAGCCAGATTCAGCTCAACTGTAGAGCATGTTATTCAGCCCTGACCTAAGGGATATGCTCCTTTCTGGGGATAAATGTAATTTCCCTCAAAATGCCCAGCATGTAGTCAAAGATCTTAAGGAACAGGTGACTCATTGTCAAGAAAGAAAACAGTCAGTAGAAGACCTAGAGGTGATCCAGATAGTGGAGTTATCAGTCGGGGATAACTAAAACAGAAATGCCAAAGAATCTGATGGACCAGGTGCACAGCACGTGTAAGAGATGAGGAGTTTCAGCAGACATGGAAATTTTTTTTAAAGAACCAAATGGAAATGCTAAAAATATAATACTATAAATTAAGGTCCTGTGGATGGATATAGCAGAAAATAGCTGCCCAGCCTTGGCCAGACTCCTGGGAGCAAGTAGTTTGTATTGTGGAAGGATTCCTTCTGTCTATACTGATTGATATTTACCTTGAACAAGAGGTGCACAATACTCACTACACTAATTATAAGCCCACAAACATTTCTTTTGATAGAGCACTGCATAGATTAATCAGGTCCAATATTCTCACATATTTCCATGACTGTTTCCCCTTAGAAAAGAAAATAGTTGGCCCTTCTGTGAATCCATACATAGGCCTTTCCAGATAATTAGTTAGAATTTTCACCTGTCTTGGGAGAGAAACCAGAGGCAATCTTGATAACCCAGTCCCCGCCATATGTGAGTATGTCTTGTTTGGTCAGCTTGTGCTGCAGTTATATCCTGATTTTTCATTCCCTTCATATTTTCAATCTTCCATTGAACGTATGCTAATAAAATATTGATTTTTCACATAAATATTCTAGGTTTCTAGAATAACTAATTTCTTAATAGATAGCCTTGTTAGTGTCCATCGAGGCTTAGAAGAACAGTGATCCAAAGTTTTAAAATACCACACAGGACATACAGGAATTTCTTCGCAATTAGATCTTGCATTTCTGCAATAATTGTTCTCTGCCATCCTCCAAGGGACTGTAACAATTTGTTACTTAAGAATAAGAAAGCGAATTGTTTTTTTTAATCTCTTTAAAATTTTAGATTTTTGTTTTTATTGCTTTATTCCTTTATTTTTTGATTCAATAATTGTGGAGTGACTCGGAGTTACTCCAAAAAGAGCCTATTTATATTTCCACAAATGAGAAAATTTCATGGTTGATTTTTTTTTCCCCATTCTAACTTGCATGGCCAAAGTATTGCCCTGGAAACTTATAAATATATATTAAAGATGAAACAGAATTATTGTAGATGTTAAGCTTGACTTTTTATTTTAGCTTCAGTTGCACATCTCATAATTTTTGTTAGAAGAGTGAAATGGTAATGAGTTAATTGCAGTAGTGAAATTAACAAACCACTTTATTTTACAGGGAAAATATTTATTCCTAAACAGAAACCTGTACAGACTTTTACGGAAGAAAAAGTATCTCTTGATCCTGAATTAGAAGAAGCTTTGACAAGTGCTTCTGATACAGAATTGTGTGACCTCGCAGGTATACCCTAAAACACATTAATGTGAATGAGTGTGAAGGGGGGGGGGGGACACCAGCACACACCTATACATATATTATACAAATGCATGTTTTGCCCAGCAAAGTGCTATTGAATTAGTGACCACGTATTTGGCTTTGTTGTTTATACTGCGAATCTGACATACAGAATTTCATTTCTTTACATTCTCTCATGGTGAAATGTTTATGTTAATGGAATTGTATTATTTGAAATCTTTTGTCATGTTGCTCTTTTAGAAAGTCTTTATAAAAATATTCCATCACTTGGTGTGCTCAGCTAGAAGTTGTCCCATCTGAGCTCTGAAAAAGAGTCTCCAGTTTTGTCAGAAAGGCTCCAAGATAGGTAACTGGAAAGCATTTGGGTAACAGTCAGCCCCTGAACTATACTCACCACTCTCCCAACTTTTCTGAAGTATATGTGGGACACTCCAAACCTCCCTGTTATTTCTGGACTGTTGTCTCTCCCACCTATCTCCACACACACCCATTTTCTTAGATAGAAAAATATGACACATGGGGAAGTCTTAGTCCCAAGAACTAACGTTTGAAAGGACCAGTGATGGCTCTTTTGGAAGGACCCAGGAAAGAGATGATCAAGGTGTGGTGCTACAGCCAGGACAGGTGTCTTATTCCTGGGTGTTGAGGACTGATGGATTTGTAAATAGTGCATTCATCATTGCAGAATGGGCCCTGGGCACACGGTAGCTTCTGCCCCATTTATGTAAAAAGACATCAAAAACAAAAACCAAATTTATTTCTCATATCATTTTTGAGGGATGCTATTTTAATCTTAAACATGAGAATTCAATCATACTTTTATTATTCTACTCTTAGCTAAAATACAAATGTAAATTAATATGTGAGTTAACAGATAGTGAAGGTTAAGTTGAAAATCTGTCCTGAATAGCATGATTTTGTTAGAAACCTTGTGAGAAAGATGAACAGCAAAAATAGATCATTTCAATTTTCTTTCATAGCCACCAGTCGGAGCTAAGCATAGATTTACCTTTAGGGTTAGGCAGGCTACAGCTATATGTCTGAATTCAGAAATGTGGGGAAAATAATAAGGGCATTGAAGAGAAAGAGATTGTAGGTAATTTTTAATCACTTTGTCTCTTTTTTTTTTTTCGGCTGAAAAATCTGTATTTAATCGAGTAGGAAAATGTTAAAGAGAATGTTAAAATGTTTGATAGAAATTTTTGATTCTTAAATTCTTTATGTTTAAAACTGATGGAAATAAAAGATAATTTTCTTTTTCTATGTTTATAGCTATTCTTGGGATGCACAATTTGATAACAAATACGCAGTTGTGTAATATAGTGGGAAGCAGTAATGGTGTTGATCAAGAACATTTTTCAAGTAAGTACTTATACTGCTTTGTGAATTCCAATTCTTCATTAAAATATATTTTGTTTTCTCCATGTCTCAACTTCAGTATATACATTTAGATGGCATGGGCATAGAAAACCATTGAAAATAGAATATTAAATATTTTATGCTTACTGTATCAGCAAATATAGGAACCACTCACACCTCACTAAATAATACTAATGGTAAACAGTATAAGAGCTAATCAAATGTGGCTTTTGTTGACATTCTTTTTTCAATGTTAATGATTTTCAAGAAATCCAAAACAGTGCTGACAAAGTACATTATAAAATCAGATTCAAGAGAAACCACAGAACTATTTCGCTCCTAACTAAACCTTTTATTCTGATGTAAAGTATTAAATAGCCTAAACCAAAGCTTTTTAAAAAATTCATTTATAGGATGTTTTAAAATTACCAAAGTAATACATACTTTTGTAGCACATTTTAACAATACCTAAATGTGTAAGGTAGGAAGTAAAAGTGTCTATTTGTAGCCATCATGCCTCCTACTCTCCACACCCCCAACCCTAATTATTAGCAAGTTGGTTTGTATCCTTCTAGACTTCATAGTATGTTTATGCAAACTTATATATGTATATAATCTTTTTTTTTTTTTTTTTTTTTTTTTTACAAAAAATGGGATTATACTATAGATAGCTCTTGCAACTTAATTTTCTAAAAAAGTACTATTGGCTGATATTTTTGAATGCTGACTATGGGCCATGTTCTGTGCACAGCTCTTTAATGTGACTTGTTCTCATTTAACACTTAAAAACAATTCTATGAAGTAGATATTATTATTATCCTTAATTTGCATGTGAGGGAGCTGAGGTTTTGGAATGATTAAGGAACTAACTTGAATGTCACTTAAAGTCAGTAGTGAGGATTTTAACACATGCTAGAAGGTGTATCACTTAGCAATATATAATGTTTCCTGGTTGGAACGTACAGAGCTATCTCATTCAGACATCTGTATTACATTCTAATTTATGAATGTTCTATAATTCGTGGTAGAAATGTTCAAGCATATATAGTGGAAGAGAGAATAATATATCCATCGCCCAGCTTCAGCTCTTTTTAATATTTTGCCAGCCTTGTATCTCTCAGCATCTGCCTCCCTCCTCACCTCTCCCCACCCCTTTTTTTTCCTGGAATACTTAAAAGTATATCCTGTTTGTATTGCTTTACTCATAAATATTTCCATATATGTCTTTCCCAAGTAAGGACTTTTAACATGCCATTATCAAACTTAAAAATTAACAATAATTTCATATTATCTAATACCCAGTCCATGTTCAGACTTCCCTGTTTTCTCAAAAATGTTCCACAGTTGCTTTGTTCCACTCAGGGTCCAAATAAGGGTCACATTGCATTTTGTTGTCATGTAGGTTCAGTTTTTCTTAATTTCTTAATAGTTCTCCTCCTCAACCTCTTTCCCCTTTCTTAATGCCATTTATTTCTGGGAGAAACTGGGCTAATAGTTACATAGAATTTTCCACATTCTGGATTTGGCTGACTGCAACCTGTGCTTTCATTTTCCATGTTTTTCTATCTCCTATGTTTCTGTAAACTGTTATTTTCTAGAGGCTTGATCAGATTCAGGTGCAGTTTTTTGGTTTTTGTTTTTGGGCAAGAAAGCTTTCTAGGTGGTGATTGAATCACATTAGGAAGCATATCATGTCTGGCCATTCCTCTTTGGAAAATGTGTTAGGTTTGATCAGTGGATTCAAATGTTGCAGCCTGATCCATCCATTTAAAGTTCCCCATAATGGTTTTAGCATCTCATTGACTGGAACCATTATCTTATTAGAGAGCAAAGCTCCTTAAATATATGCATTCTATGGCATGGGGAAAGGACTCTTTTGGTTTTTATAAAATTTTAAATTGAGAAAGAACTTGTTCAATTTTCCATTCAGAGAGGAAGCTCTTCTTCAGTCTCCTTAATCTACCACCTTGAGGAAGACTGCCCTGCTGAAATGCATGAGAGGGACCCATTCTGTTATTTTAGCAGAGCTCTGTTAGGAAGCTCTTCCTTTGTATCGAACTAAATTCTGCCTCCTGGCAAAATTCTAACCCAGCCTTGCAGAACAACATGAAATTTTTCTCTTCTCCTTCAACAGGATAAATCTGAAAACAAGATTACTTTCTTTTAATATATACTTCCAAGCTAATTATATCCAGATCTTTGAACTGTCCTCAGAAATATAATTTTCAGACCTTCATCTAAGTTGATCTCCACCAGAAGCTGTGTGTGTGTGTGTGTCTGTGTGTGTTTTATTTGAAAAGAACAAAGTGCTCTTCAAGGGAATTTATTGTATGAATAAGCATATACCTTCTTTTAAGATGATTTTTGCTCCTAAAAGCTAGAGGAGAGCAGATAGGAAGAAGTGAGCCAGAAAATGAGCCTGTCAGTCTTTCCATGTCAATTGTTCCTAACATTTTTGTAGTCCTTCACCTCTTTGAGGATCTGGTGCTATAGTTGCTCTCCCCAGAAAGTTTATCCATAAAAGTTTGCCTGTTATAGGGTGTTCATAGACCTCCACATACATGTCAGAGCACACTTATCTTATTAGAGGGCTCAGGACTTCCAGGTCCTCTTTTAATTTTGCATAGTTGTATCCTGGCCATGTGCATGGGTACCGTATATATGGTGAAAGATTGGGGGTATGAATGAAGGAGAGCAGTAATTTTTGGAATTTCTGCCTCAGCAGCAGCTGTGTGTACCAATACCTCTCTCTGTCTCCCCATTCTCTATTCCTATTCTTCCTAGTAGAGAATCCTCCCCCTTTCCCGTTGCGTAGTACTCTCCATGATAAGGTGTCCTTCCGTCACCTTACTCTTCTCATCAAGGCTATATTTATTTATTCAAGTCCATGATTCTTACTGCCTTTACAGTAATTATTTGATCTCAGAGAAAATGGTAGGAAATATTAGATTTGATCATATTCAAACTTTATCTTAAACATTGCTTAAAATAAATGGGAATATTGGTTTGTGTTTTCAAATATATTTTAGCGATAAAGATATCTTAATACACCAAGAGGCAGGGAAAATATTCATTTTTGAAGGCTGATACATTACAAAGAAATGTTGAATTATGCTTGGTATATGTCCAGTAAAATTTTGAGTGCTTTAAATATGTCAACACATAAAAGGTCATTAAGAAATCATGAAGAAGAAACTTTTCATTCTTCTGAGTATATTTGTGTATGTTATATGTGTTAGAAAGTTCATGTATGCACCCACTGTAATAGTGTCAAACCAGTGAGACTCTTGCTCTTCTCATTTATTATTACAGATGTAGTAAAAGGTGAAAAGATTGTTCCAGTATTTGATGAACCACCAAATCCAACCAATGTTGAAGAAAGTTTAAAGAGAATTAAAGAAAATGATGCTCGTCTTGTTGAAGTTAATTTGAATAATATAAAGGTAGCTATGCTAAGCAAACAAAGTTTTAAATTGCTTTGAGTCAAGTAGATCTAGGATGAGAGTTGGGCAGTTTTGATATAGTTTAATTCCTTCTAAATAAAGGTAAAGTTTTTGCTCCCAGTAGCCTGCTAACACAGATTTCTTCATATTTTAGAAATTAAAGTATTACAGTATTATTCTGACTTAGTTTTTATAGAGTATCATATGAAAATGTAAATCCTACATACTTGTCAGTATAAATCTCTTTGGCTTCCAAAGTACTGCCTACTTTTAAGATTAGTCTTTTGGTTTTTATTTTTTATTTTTTAATTTTTTTTTAAATCAGGTTTCTTAAGGTTTAATTAACCTACAATAAAATTTTCTCTTTTTAGTGTATAGTTCTATGAGTTTTGACAAAGGCATACAGTTGTACAACCACCGCCACAATCATATGTAGAACGTGTCATGCCCCATCATCATTCTCTGACCCCAGCTCTAGCCCCTGTCAATCACTAATTTGTTTTCTTTCCCTGTCATTTTGCCTTCTACAGAATCATATAAATGGAATCATATAGTATGTAGTCTTTGAGTCTTCTTTCATTTAGCCTAATGCATTTGAGATTCATCCGTGTTGTTGCATTTATCAGTAGTTTGTTCCTCTATGTTGTTGAATAGTGTTGTATTGTATGACTATGGTGCAGTTTGTTTATCCATTCACCAGTTGACAGACATATGGGTTACTTCTGGTTTGGGATGATGATGAGTAAAACCACCACACATTCACATCCAGTCATGTTTTGTGTAATCATGTTTTTATTTCCTTGAGTAAACACTTAGAAGAGGGCTTTCTGGGATCTTAATTAAAGCTCTTTACTGGAATAAATGAAGAAATGAGTTACAAGGGCATAGGGATAACTAGTTACCAAAGAATAAACTCAAATTATCTCATGAGTATTGGCCATTACATAATAGCTTTATTCCAAGTTCCTCATTTTAAATCTTGTTTTATCTGAATTGGGGCTGGAGGTAGCATCTGGAATTACAGAACCTGGGGTATAAAACCTCTGTGCCCTTCTAGCGAGTGTTCTTTCCTGTAAGTGGAGGAATGAAAGCCTTGGAAAAAGCTAATATCCCTAGTTGATCACAAATTTTATTAATCCTTTAAAAATTCTTTCCCCATATATCTCTGTCTCTAAGTCAACAGTAATGATCTGAAAATAACCAAGCTACAGAGAATTGAAGTCTTAATACTAAAGGAAAAAATTTGTGCCTTCTAGAACTACGTGTTTCCACATTTCAAGTAGTGTAGGGTTAATCTCTCATAATACCTTGGAGTTAAAACTAAAGGACTGAGAACAGTATGTCATCTGCCTCAGGAATCATACTCACTAGAGGTGGGTTCCCACATCTTTCTCTTTGTAGAAAGTGGATTCACTTTGAATACTCAAGTGCTGACTTCTTATAACATGAATAATTAAATGTAGAATAGCAAGAGTTTCTTGAACCTAAATGCTAGAGAAATGGTTGACATATATATACTCTGCTCCAGGTCAACAGTTTATACAAATTTACCATAATACAGAAGTCAGATAGATACAGGGGAGACTGAATTGTTTGTTTTCATTTGTAAGACTAACTGTTGTGTGTTTATATAATTTCTGGCTATATTTTAATGAGGAAAAGTAAATACAAAAATATGTGATTAATGGTCTGAATGTCCTGAACACTGAAATGTATTAATGTCTCACACTATTGTCTTTCCAGAATATACCGGTTCCAACCCTAAAAGGTTTTGCAAAGGCTTTGGAAACCAACACACATGTGAAATATTTCAGTCTTGCAGCCACGCGAAGCAATGACCCCGTCGCTATTGTAAGTAAGCTGCTATTGATAATATTAGATTTATGACTACATGCCAGGGCACATACAGTGTGTAATAGGTGCTGTCAAATTTTAATCTCCAAATATTTTCTTTTAATTTCTAGGCTTTTGCTGATATGCTGAGAGTGAACAAACATTTGAAAAGCTTAAATATAGAGTCCAACTTTATTACAGGAGCTGGGATCCTAGCACTAATTGATGCTTTAAGGGATAATGAAACCCTGGCAGAGCTCAAGATTGACAATCAGGTCAGTGCTACAGCAGTAACTTTGAGGAAGCTACAGCCCACATTGCTGCATAGGGCTTGGGGACTCGAGGCAGGTGGGAGGAGGGCTTTCAGGGAGCCATTTGGGATGGTCGTGGCACAAAAGGGAATGAGAGGGCATTTGAGGCATCCAGAATATTAACTTAATATTTTTAGTATAGGTTCTTAGTATATTCATAGAGTTTTGAAACCATCACCACTGTCTAATTCCAGAACATTTTCATCACCCCACAAAGCAACCTCATACCCATTAGCAGTCACTCCCTTTTCACCCCTCCCACAAGCCCCTGATAACCACTAAACTACTTTCTGTCGCTATTTGCCTATTCTGGACAATTTATATAAATGGAATTATGTAATATATGGTCGTTTCTGCCTGCCGCCTTTCCCTTAGCAAAATGTTCTGGAGGTTCATCCATGTCATGGCATATATAAGTACTTATTCTTATTTATGGCTGAATAATATTCCATTGCATTTGGGTTTCTACTTTTTGAATATTAGGAATAATGCTGCTGTGAATATTCATATGCCAATTCTTATATGAACATATGTTTTCATTTTTCATGGGTATGTACCTAGGAGTGGAGTTGCTCTGTCATATGATAACTCTGTGTTTAACTTTTTGAGAATAGCCAACTTGTTTTCCACAGCAACTGCAACTCCACCATTTTACAGTCCTTATAGCATATGTGAGGGTCCCAGTTTGTCCATATCCTTGCCAACCCTTGTCATTGCCTGTGTTTTTGATTATAGTCATTCTATGGGTATGAAGCGGTATCTCATTGTGGTAAGACACAACTCTTTAATGTCTGTATGATGTGTACTGAACTTTAAAATTTTGTTTCTCTTATGTACGTTGTAAAAAATTGGGGAAACTTTAAAAGACCAACAGAAACAGTATGTACTTCAATGTCTTAGTCTTGACTTACCTGGAAAAGCATTTTGATCTAGTTTATTAATACTGTTCTGTATCTCTGATTATTCCAGAGGCAGCAGTTGGGGACGGCTGTAGAATTGGAAATTGCCAAGATGCTTGAGGAAAATACAAATATCCTTAAATTTGGATATCAGTTTACACAGCAGGGACCCCGAACCAGGGCAGCGGATGCTATAACAAAAAACAATGATTTAGGTAAGATGTATGCCGTATCAAGTCAGATTTCCCAATCGTACCATTGAGCTAATGTATTGAAGGAACTTTTTTTTTTTACTTTTAAAATAAATTTTAACAGAGAGATTATTTGGCCTTTGTTTCTAAAATCTACGGGGTCCTTTTTATACTGATTGAATCTGGTCAGTTTAAGTAAGGTTGTAGTGATTATTGGGTTAGTTAGTGGGTAAAATCTATTTCTCGTAACAATCATTTCACAACTTTAAGTAAACAAAGTTTCCAACAAATATTATAATAAATGCTTCCTATAACAAGTATTTTGTTCTCAACTACAAATCACCACTTGGTGCTATCAAAGCAAAGACTTCAACATTACAGGAAAGGTTTTGCCCTTTTTCTCAAATAGGCCTAGAGAGAAATTTAGTCTTATATGATAAAATACAGAATAATTATAACTTTAACCTAAGTTTTATAGTCAATGGTATGTAAATGTTCGCTGTACTTACCAGTCTCCCTAACAGCTATTACTAGGCAGTTGGTCTTCTCACTGCACACATCTAGGTCAGGAGTCTCCCTTCCTTTCATGGTTCCTCTTGAACTGTTGAGGCTTATGGCTTCTGCTTGAAATAAATTTTCCAACCAAAGCTGAATTAAAAAATAGGATGCTTCTAATTTTGTTTCTGCACATGTCTAAAAATCGACACTTCTTTTAAGTTTGGTGTTTGTCATTGAAATATTTTAAAATATGCATTTAGACAAGAATTAAAATAAAACTTCTCAAATGGAGTAACATTTCAAAGTAATGTGGTGGTTTTAAGCTTCAGCTGTATTTGAATTTGAATTCCTTAAAGGTTTCTGGAGCAGAAAAAATACAGCTTCTTTCCTTTAATTGAGATCACTGGGGGAAAAGTATTAGTTCAAACCTTTTCTGTCCTTAGATGACTATAGTTTCCCATAGACTATTTTACCCTCTTGCTTTTTAAAAGAGAAAATTCATATGTGTTGATATTTTTGATTCTAGATATAGTTTCCAGAGTCATGCTAAATGTTTTAGTATTGGTTCACTAGTTGGCTTCTATAGTTTCCTTCAGGTATTTGATTTTGCTCAAGTCTGAACTTCACAAATAATTTGAGAGCTTTAAGAACATAGATTATTGGCTCTAAAAAAAGTTTTTACTTAGTTAGTTATACTTCATTGTAATTGTCTATTTTCAAAGACTTTTTTCAAGCTCTTTGAGGACAGAGTCCATATGTATCTGTTTGAGTCTCTTAAAACTATGCCTGACAGTAGTAGATACTTAATAAAGATTTATAAAGTCAATAAAGAAAGTGATAGAATTTGATTGCTGCTCAAAGTTTAATTTCTGGGAATTAAATAGCAATAAACTTAAGCCAGAAGCATCCTCCGTTTTTTCTGTTCTCTGAAACTACCTTAGCTATCTCAGGATCCTACCAACAGATTTGTAGCCCCAACCATCAGTGTCATCTGTGTCCCTCCCGGCAGGCAAGTGATCCCAGCAGCTGTTATATAGGAGAGTAGCAGTGTGAGAGCCCATGTCACCCAACAACAGGGATGCCAACCTTTGCAAGGCCTTAGCAGTTGTGCTCTTTTGAGGAAGTGATTGTGGCAGGCACTTTGCCCAGATTTCTATAAGAAAAAAAGTAAGGGAGATTTTTGGCAGATGGAAGATGAGGGAATAGGTAAAAACTATTTCCTAGGCTGCTTTATGTTGATATTCAGCAGTTGAGTAACTGCGCATGGCTGTGTGTGTAGAGGGTGAGGAGGCCATGTTAAAGGAGTCATGATCTGACACAAAGCAGACTGAGAGAAAGCAAACAGCTTTGTACTGGTAGTTCTCTAGGGCGCCTCCCTCCCATCCCATTTTCATTCTGATCCAAACTAGATTTTCAGGCATAAAATCTAGACTCAGGCATAAAATGAGAATAAGGACATTCCTAGAGTGGGAAATTGCATGAATAAAAGCTCAGGTGTGGGAGCAAGCAAGTTATTTATATTCCGAGGACAGCCTGCAAATTTTGAGAACTGACTCTAATAGGAGGATGCTGCCTCCAGAATTAATTTTCAATATGTATTTGCTGCTCGAAGCTAACAATAAAAAGTGATGTCAGAAGGCTAAGAGAGAATGCTGGGAGAAGGCACTAAGATTACATGGTAAAGGAATTAGATTTCTTTGGATTTTTTGTGGGAAGCATACCAGAGCCATTATAGGCCACTGAATGCATGCTTAAAATGATAGTTCTAAAGAAATTCTTATTTTTAGAGTTTGAGATCATATGAGCTTAGCAGGACTTATTTGCAATTGACTGATCATGAAGTATTGAGAACTTACATTAGTGCAGTGGATTTTGGAAAGAAATCGCCAAATAATTGGTAATGAGGCCAGATTTCGAAGCCTCTCATCTAGAGGCTGAACCACGGAATTGCTTGAAGGTAACAGCTGGCACCAAGTGAGAAAGAGGAGTCGGGAATGGCTCCGCCCCATCTTCTGCCATGTTGTGCTCCCAGAACCCTTAGCTTGATTATTCTTTCAGCCCTACACTCTGATCTCTGCCTACAGATCAGTGTTGGCAAGCCTGAAGACTTTGTTTTCTTAAATGCAGTCTAATATGTAGCCACTGAAAAGAGTATCTAAGAACAAGACTTGAAAGAAACTTGTACAGAATCTCTCAGTCATATAATTTTTCTTTACCTCGCAAATGGGGATATATCAAGTCTTTAGTCTTCTAACATTCATTTTAACATCTGAAATGGTCTGTCAATAACATCCAAACCCTGTTGCCATTCAAAATTTACTTGAAAATGTTCTACCCTAAAGAATTATCTGGTTTGTCTCAGACATTTCTATATTTTTCTGAGATCTATCTGTGTGTGTGTGTGTGTGTGTGTGTGTGTGTGAGAGAGAGAGAGAGAGAGAGAGAGAGAGAGAGAGAATGAATTAGGTTTGCTTTTGAGGACTAAAATCTCCATTTTATTTTTCCCCTTAGTATTTCAATAAACACATGAAACTTGTTCTTCGTTAACATGGACTAAAATTAGAGTCTGGGACATACTTAATTAGATAAGTATTAAAATGTTCATAGAAACTTGATACTTTAGTCCTCCTTGTTTTTATTTTCTAGCTAGCACCCAGCCAATGGCCAGACAAAATTTTATGCACATCACTTGAATGTCTAGTCTCATCCATTGAAGACCAATAACAAAAGCTAGCAGTCAGAATAGCATGAGAGTAGAGCATCCGTGGCCTGGCCAGGAGGCCAAGTACACCTGTTGGCTTTTCATTCCTCTGTTAAACAGTCAATTCAAGCTGAAAAAAAAGCAGTTGCCTTCCTACTTGCTTCCATAGAAGAGAGCGTAAAATTAATAGGCCAAAAATCTAACTTAAACAGAGAAACTTACTGCTAAGGGTATTAAAACCAATAATGCGTAAATGCAAATGCTCTAACAATAAAAGCCAAATGGGCTTTCCTTACCCTAAAAAAGATAGCCTGCCAGGGCCTCAGGACCATCCTATAACCCCACTGTAGGTGAGGAAGCTGAGTACTCTTCATTAGCTGTGTACTATGTTCTTAGTACTCTAAAAATAAGAATTTCTTTTGCACTGTCATTTACAGTAAGCAGCTTGTCATGCCTTTAACTGCACAACTGTGAGGTACAGATATTATTGTCCTGTAACAGAGAATGAAAGGTTAACTTACTGGACAGAGAGCACATTACAAAAAAGTAACAGCCATGATTTACACTCTGTTTGTTGCTGACTCCGGATCTAGAACCTGTGCTTTTTGTCCTCTGTAAATAGTATGTGCCACAATGCTGATAGCTTTTGGCAAATGCACTCTGGTGGCTGATAAGTGAGAGTGAAGGTAGCAAGATCCTGAAGTTGACCTTGGCCTGCTACAACTGAGCACAACCTAGTGGTTTGGGGTCACCAGGCCATGAAGAAGCTGGGGTATACGAACCTCAGATATTTGCATTTTCTTTACTCCATCAGCTGAACTAGTTGGCTGACTTCTTTGGCAGCCAGGGTTTAGGGTAGCCAGCCATGACTTTACCACATTACCAAGGTCTCAGATTTTCATTACTTTGCGTATGTTGTTTTGTCAGAGCCCTGAGTATGTTCATTTTGTGGGATACAAAAGAAGGAAACTTTGGAGAGCAGCAGCAAGTCACCTTTAAAAATGACAAAACTGTTTTTGGTATATTCTATCACAGACTAAGGAAATAGATTATAGTGCCTAATCAGAAGAGCATCCATATAGTTACTTTTAATACTTTCTAATCCCAGCTGCTTGAGTGTCATTTCAAAATTTAACATAATAATTTCTTAATCATTTTTTTAATGGAGGTATAAACTTTTTAAATAAACAAATGAGACAGGCACCATGACTTGAAAGTGATTGTTAATCATCGTTTTTGATTTCTAACATGGCTATGTAAACACAGGTAAGCTTAGGACATGTAGTTCTCATTTTGAAGCCCCTCATTTCTCAGCAGGTAAATAACAAGGATGAAGGATGTGAAATTTTTTTATTTTAATGGCCAGTTGAACTGGAAACAGACATTTCATCTTTGTATAACTATAACAGAATTATACAGAAATTTGTTTGTAATAAATAAGTTATCACTGTACAAACTAACCGGGATTTTTAACATACTTTCTTTTATTTTTCTCACAGTTCGCAAGAGACGAGTTGAAGGAGACCACCAGTAAGTCGGCCAAGGTGTAACCTTTGGAGGACTTTGAAAGGTCACCAAGGGCTCCTGTTGGTGATATCAGATGTAAAATTTTCCTGGGTAGAAGGGAAAAGACTGGAAATCTTTCTTTTTTTTAAACTACATAGATCTTTTCTTCTAGTTCAAGTTGTTACCAGTTTCAAGTTGTAAAATCAATAGTAGGTGATATTTTATATTTTAAAGCACTATTTCTACTTTCTGCTAAAATCAGTTTTAGCTTAATTAAATGGTTTATGATGGGTTAAAAAATACAATTATAAAAATGTTTAGGAAGTAATGGAGAATAAAACAACCAGTCTTTAAGGACCAATCTTTTTTAAATCAAAAAGGGACACTGCTGACATCAGAATTGCTATTGTACCTTTTAGGTGCAAGGAACTTCAAAGCTTTCCTTATTCCAGGATATGGAGACTTTCCCAAATTTTAGAATACATGAACTTGGCAAGAATGTGCTTTTTGTTTCCATCAAAAAAAGCACAATACCAGAATTTTGAAACAGATGACTCAAAATTTAGTCATCTGTTGAGGAGTAAAAGCAGATCTCTAGGAGAAATGGTCTTCTGCACATTCCAGGTTACTGCGCTTGTCTGATATGTCTTAGCAACACTTAAGAGTTTTCAAAGTATAGCATTGTCAAAATTCATTGCAGTTTTTCATTTTAACAATGTGCACAATATTAAATTTTTATTTTTATTTTTTTGGCATTATTACATTTTTGTAAAAGCCCTGAGTAAAAAGCATCTGAGTAGGAAAGCTATTTTTTCCCTGTAAAAGGCATAAAGCCAACTCTTGGCCATTTAGGGTGAAGGCAAAAAGAAAGCTGTTGTTAAACACATGACATCAGAGGTAATAAATATGATGGAAGTTAAGTCTGAGGAGCATGAAAACGGTCATTTAACTAATGGTTACTGTAAAGTAAATTAGAAACTGGCATGCATATCAATCAAGTGTTAAACAGTTTAGTGTGAATTTTCTATATGCAATGCACAATTCCATAAATGGTATTCAATCATCACTCACAAATTTTCCAACCAGTAAGGAAAACTGCTCTTCGTAAATCTAATTTTTACTATGTTTCCTTTCATCTTATACTTTTTTTGTCCATATTATGTAAAAGTAATTTCTCGTAACAAAAGTTGTCTTCATATTACTCAAAGTACCAAGGTGAACAATTGAACAGTGTGCTGTGGTGGGAAGATTGACTCCAGACCACCAGTGTACTAGAGGATTTAGACCTGTATCCATGCCCTGGACCAGGAGCAGGTAGAGGCATTACAACTGGCAAAGGCAGGGGCACAGGAATCTGGGTAATCCTGGCTTCAAAAACTCAGAGGTGGCTATATCATATACAGGGAGATTTTTCTAAAGGGAAGAATCTCATTTAAGAGTCGCAGAGAAGTCTATCGTTAAATTTTTTTTTTTTTTTTTTTTTAATTTTTGAAATTGAGTTACACAATGTCTGCTCCTTTGGCTTGGGGTGGACAGTTTATCCAATGAACTAGGCAGCTTCTTGTGTACTGTGGTAATAAGCCTTCTTAACAGGGTGTGTTTGTTTCTTTGAATTAGTATCCAGTGTTTTAAAGGGGCCAAAGATTAACCTTGCACTATTCCCTTTCAGTCATAGGCTGCTGATTTTTTTTTAAAGTTAGCAAGTGTTTCTCTCTCTCTCTCCTTTTCATATACTACTTTGGAAATGTACTTGATTTTAGAGACTGCACTGTTCCAGCAGGGCAGTGAGCCAGCATGGAGCAGGTATATAAGGCTACCATTACACTTTCAGTGAGGCTGTTTTGCTTGCGCTGTCCTGTAAGTCAATACATTGATAAGTATGTGTCCCTTTCCTCCCATAAGTTTTGTTTTTTTTGTTTTGTTCTGTTTTTTTTTTTAAACATAGATAGGCAAGGCTTCACCTAGAATTGTGTGTCATACTTATGGATAATATCTTTTTCACTTACTATTTATCAAAATATGAAGAAGTTGAGTGTTTTGCTTGTACCATTCCAGTTCTGAACTACAATAAATAGTTTATTATCTAATTGAAGAAAATATTTCTTCATAAATAACTTTAAAGATGAATATTCATCTGATCGAATGCAGAAAAATCAACAATCATAATTACAAGGAAGAAAACTGATGTTTACTTTGATCTTTAAAAACCTGGCACCTGGTAGCCTTTTAGTAACTTTTGGAATTTCTACACTATCTAAAATTTTGTAATAGATTAGTGTTGATTTTAAAAATCAAATAGTCTTGATTTTTAAACCAAAGATTTTCTAAGACCCTAAGTTTTATAGTCTAACCAGTTTAAACTTACCTGGTTATCTAATCAAAGAATATTGTTTGCATTTTTAAGTTAGTTTTTTAAAAGTCTTTAAATTGCCATTTTATAAAATTTAATATCCATACTTGTCTGAAGTTCTAATTTTTCCAGTATGTCTACATGAAATTGTATGTATTTTAAAAATCAATATTAATTACTAATATTGATATTATTAAAATGGATCTTGGTGCTATGTACTTGTAGCTAAAGCCTAGTAGAAGTCTAAAGTAAAGGTGAAATACATTTTCTAAGGGTGCCTGTTATTTAAAAGACCAAATAAACATTTGTGTTTAAAAAAATTAGCAAGCTGTTAGAGATTTCAAGAATTATCTTGATCGTCAAATTGCAAATTCTTGTGATTTGAATGAAATAACCCACATAGTTGTTTTATGCAGTAGATGTCCTCTGGAAAAGTTACATGTAAATAGAACTTTGTAAATTGTTTTTCCATTGACAGTATCTGATGTGATTTCATTTGAAAGGGCGATCCATGCTATTAAAAATTAGAAAAAATATGTTTTGAAAAAACGTTAGCCGTGTTCTATTGTACATTATATTTAACCCTTGCTGCCATTAAAATAAGATGAAAAGATACTTGAGGTATCATAAAATCTTATGTTTTTGGCTCTGCGTTCCCAGGGCTGCCTCACTTTTTGTTTATAAAATCAGGAACCACTGTTACCTCCAGCAACATTGAGGAGCATGCTTTTTCTGGAGTCCAGAGCAGCTTCCATTCTCCACAAGTTCAGTACTGTCCAACTTTGTTCCTTCGTATAATGCCACCTCATTTAAAATTTTCCTCCCAGTTTTATTGAGATACAATTGACTTATAACATGTTAGAAGGTGCACAACATAATTATTTAGTATATGAATATATTAAAAAATGACTACCACGATAACATCCATCACCTCACCTAGTTAAAAAAATGTTTAAGATCTACCCTTTTAGCAATTACAGTACAGTATTGCTAGCTATAATGCTCTCAAGGCCACTTCACTTTTGAATAGTATTACCTGAAGACATGGCTTCTCCGAGAACCTAGTACATGCATATACCAGAGCAACTTCTGTTGCTGCCCTCAGACAAGGGCGCTTTTTAGATTTGTCTGCTTAAGAATTGTTTTTTAAAAAAACTGCCACACATGCGTATGTATGCACACACACACATTGCACAAAAACCTTTTTTTAAATTTCAAATAAATGCCCATTTTATATTTTTCAGTCTTTTGGATGAATTATATTTGGTTTTAGTTCTGTTTAAAAGCTTGAAAATTACCTTTGTAGCAATGCATTGTTCTTTGTCACATTAAATAGGTATTTAAATACATTTTTAATACTAAAATATCCAAAGTGCTGTGATGCTTTTTTCAATTTTTATCAATATAAAAACAGTATATTTTTAAATAATGTTTAAATATTACAAAATACTATTAACCTGGTTCATAATGGCACAGTGAATTTCTTTTGAAGAACATGTACTATAAGCATTTGGAACTTACCACTTCATGCTGGGATGAATAATTTCAATAAAGTTTATCAAATATCCTGCAGACTTGGACTTTCTGAGAATCCCTTTAATTCACATGTTCTAAAGTTCATTCCTTACACACCTCTTCAAGAACAAGCTTATTAATTTCTCTAAAAACAGTGACTTCATATGGTTCAATATAATACCATCAGTACTCGGTAAGGTCTGTCCATAAAACTGAATTGAGTTGACAAATGTGAAGAAACAGGGTCCTGTGATACAGTGCATTCTGGATCTGACTGGGAACCAATCCCACTAAAAAAGTAGAGATTATTTTTACAGTAAAGACATCAGTCACCTATATCCACCACCCAAAAGAGTAAATCGATGAAACGTAATAGGTTTGAGGAAACCTAGGGATGTGTCAATTTAATTAAAAAATGTTCTGAAACTTAGGGAAATAAAAAAATTCCCCTTGAATCTTTAGTGTTGGCTGGCCTTCTGAGTGTGGCTATTGGGTTACGTTCACTTAGAGGAAGCTTCGATTCCAGTCTCCTTTGGCAGGTTGAGTTGTCAGGTAACTTTAGCTCCTGGCAAATCCAAGTGGATGTGCCAAGAACTGTGGCCATGGGGAGACAACACCCTCATGCTTAGCCAGCAGCACCTTGCTCTTTTATGTACCAGATAATGGGTGGCCAGCCACATGTGGGTCCAGAATCACCAAATAACTTTTGTTCTTGAGATGTTAAGCTTTCCTGCATGTCTGCAAAGGTTGAAGCCCTAGAAATCCCAGCCTGACTCCCCCACTCCAGTCGTTTACAGACATAGCAGAGCCTCAAGGCCAGCCCTTATAAAGAATAGGTGGCCTGAGTGACAGCAGACGCCATTGTTTCACCCCTTAAATCTACAAGTCAAACAGTTATAGATAAAGAAGGTGTGATATATATAATGGAATACTACTTAACTTAAAAAAAAGATGAAATATTGTCATCTGCCACATCATGGATGGATCTTGAGAGTATTGTGCTAAGTGAAAACAAGAACCACATGATTTCCCTCACGTGAGATATAAAACAAAGCAACAAATGAATAAACAAAAAAACAAGCTCATAGATACAGACAACAGAATAGTGGTTACCCGAGAAAGGTGACGGGACGGTGAAGAGGGTACAAATATATGGTGATGGAAGGAAAATAGACTGGTGAGCACACTATATAGTATACAGATGTATTAAAAAGGCGTATACCTGAAACATCAATGTCATTCCAATAAATTTAATTTTTAAAATTTCGGGGGAAAAAAGAAATTGTAAGGTCAGTGTTCCAGATGAGTCTCTAACTTGTCTTTCAGGAGCTAGTGTTAATTATGTAAGTGTTTACTGCACATCCGTGAAATTATGCTTTAAAAGTATAAAAAGAAGGGAAATATGTAAATCTAATTTTTCTG
This sequence comes from Rousettus aegyptiacus, assembly GCF_014176215.1. NCBI lineage: Eukaryota > Metazoa > Chordata > Mammalia > Chiroptera > Pteropodidae > Rousettus > Rousettus aegyptiacus. Next base: position 122,700,334 of record NW_023416306.1, read on the forward strand.
CATGATGAGATGATGGGCCATTTTTTTCTTTGACCCTTTCTATTTAACACTTAAGGCATTGTACAAAACATATCTAATAGTCTACAATTCTCAGAGATAAATATAAATATTAAATCATGAAGGATTTACATGGTCAAGTCCAAACTTCACTGTATTGAGGAAACCAACTTCAGAGAAGTAACTTGCCCTAGAAAATACCGATGGATGGTTCATTCAATAACTTATTAGGTAACCTATTACATTCCAGCTACTGCACCAGTCACAAAGTCGGAAGTTAAATCCAGTGTTTTGTTTCCCACTGCTCTTTTCTCTAAACCTGTGGTGGCTGTTTATCTCAGGTATGTACTTGGGGTGTCTTTCTCCATAAGGTCAGTAATGTACTGTGGTGGTTGTGCATAGAAGATCCTGTCTCAAAACGCTGATTTTTTCTACTTGGGAAGAAAAGGCTTTGGAAAGCGGTCCTAAGTACTTTAAACCCCAACCTCCACCTCTGTAAAATGAAAATATTGGTCCATGCCCTTCAGGTCGTTCTGATTAGAATTGGTAAGGCCGCTATAGCACCTGGCAAAGCACCCAGTGTCCAGTAAGCCCGCCTGTGCTGTACCTGCTTTTCTAAGGTCACGCAGTGTGGTCAATGGAAAGCACCGTGCCAACAGAGATGACAGCATGAAAGGGCCCCAAACTCAGCTGGGCAGGTCAGGGAAGGCATCCCAGAGGAGGTGATATTGGAGCTAAACCTAAGCTCACCTCTGGGCCAAGCCAGGGGACAGGATGAGGCAGAACAGCAGGAAAGCATGAAAACCTAAGACCCAAAGCAAACGGAAACTTATCGTTTGGGAAAGCAAAGTCACAGACTTGCTTCTGAACCTTTTTTATTTATGACTAAGACTATGTGAAAACAATCCATTTTAAGTAAAACGGGTCTTTTTATCATTGTTTTAAAGCAAACTGTTGAAAACAATACAGTGGGTGAACCTTTCATACTTCTGTCATCCTCTTCCTCTTCTCTCCCTGCTTTCCTATTTCTGGAGGGTTCACCTCCTGAAAAGATAGGAGAGGTAAGAGGTAAAATTCAATATCAGATGTTCCTGGAAATTTTCTCTACAGCAGTTCTGAGCTGACAGCGCGGGAGGCAGCCCTTGACCTTAGAACTCAACCCACCATTGGCGATCTGAGTGCAGACACTGTCTCCAGCAGATGAGGCAGTGGGAAGCCAGGCTTCCTGGGCAGCGGTCAGGGCTGGGGGGACACTCCTTCTCACTATGTACTGACTGGGATCTCTAATCATTCTTTAAATTCCTCTTCTTCCTTAGTATTTCACTTTCAGTGTCTAAAATTCAGTATTTTACAGCTTTTTGATTTTTAAAAAGGACTACTTGTATTTTATGTACTTTTAAAGTATGCTTTTAAAGTTTTAAATATATACATTTTTATGTGAAAAATGAACACCTCACACAGGTAACCAATGTTTAATTGAACATTTCTGTTACTGAGATGTTTACTACTATCTAGAACCTGGAGAGTGGAACATGTTAAGTGTTCAGAAAACATTGAAGGAATTAATATGGCTTATGGGTAGTAACAGTATTTCATTTGTATAGTTAAGACTCAAAATTTCTTTGCACTTGTGATCTTATAAGCAGAAAAGGAAAATTAATGGGGAAAGATTTTATTAACATGGAAATGAAATAACCCTCCTCTACCATTATACCCAAATGATAAAGACACCCAGTTACCACAATGAACATGGTAGAGGCCTTGCTCTCCCCACTCAACCTATTCCTAGTTCTCCGGTTGAGACCTGGTGTGTTTAAGGGCCCTGCACCATTCTCACAGGCCTTTCCATCTCCCTGGCATGTCTGCCCTATCCAGTGTGCCCTGCAAGCTAAACACTCTTCTATACCCAGCAAGAAGTCTCCTCTGAGCAGCCTTCCAGCAGCCATCCGAGCAGAGGTGTCAGACCCTCCTCTGGGCCACTCCTCATCCTGTTACTACACTGATCTCGCTGAGTTTCAGTGAAGTGTATAGACATCTATTGTGCTCCTGGGCTGTGTGTGTCTCTTCAGAAGTTGGCTCCTGAGTACAGGGCAGTCCCCTTAGAATTAAATTTGCTTTTACCTCATCACTGGTAAGTTGCTTTGCTCTCGGTAATCTTTGAGACTTGGTTTCTTCTGATCCTTCATCACTGTCTGAAGAATAGATTCTGGCCTGTTCCTCTGAAAGCAAAAGAATTCTAGACATGAGACTGATCTTCCAAGGTGAAGACCCATTTGTTCCTGAATTTTTCTTCTACTGTACATTTTTTTTTTTTTGAAGAGTGAACGATTTTAAGTTTTGATGAGAAGGCATATATATATATATATATATATATATATATATATATACACCTTTCAGACATGCTGAAATGACTTAGATTTGAGAGGTTTTGTGCTCAGAGAGATAGATCACTTTTAAATACCCAAGAGGCTTTAAGCACATATTTTTTTAAAAACTGTACAAAGTTTATTTGGGTCCTTAACTATGTAAGCAGGCCACTGCCTATAATACGTTTTCCTCCAGGACATAAATGATTTAATTGATTTTCTTTATTTTGGGGTGGCTTATTTTCCCAGCTAAGCTTTTCTGTGGGAAAGTGGGCCTAACATAAACAAAAATAAGATGCTTTGTACTGCTGTCCTAAGTAATAGCAGAACAGGGAGTAAGTGCTCACCAGAGCAGAAATGGGTCCCACGGCCCTGAGATGAAGTGCTACTTCTGCACCCCACTCGCTTCTCAGTTCCCCCTGGTACTTGCTTTTAATGACTTCATGGCTCTCCTCATCATCATCACTGCTGGGTTCCTTGTAGGGGGTTCTTGGCCCCCGCTGGTTCTGCTTCTCCCGTAGATGGACTGTCCCCCTGTGAGTAGAAGACCTCAAACGTTCTTCTTCCTTCTGTAAAGAAGCAAATAAACTATTTAACTTAAAAATGAACTACTTTTACTTTTGTTGTTTGGTTCTAAGAAGTGAAGACAACACAAGGGTGAAGAGGCAGAAGGCTCCCTCACACTAGCTGCCAGTCAGAACTGGCACTGGTACGTCCTTGGGAGCTGCTGCGTCCCCTGTGCTGCCGGTCAGAGCCCAGAGAGCCGCGACCAGCCTGAGCAATGTGATCCACGCCCAGCAGACGCCAAAGGGAGGCTGTTTCTATTCACCCCTAAGATAGATGCCTGACTTTCCCAGTCTCCACCAAACCATCACAGTGCCCAGATAGTCCTGTATGGTCCCCTCAAACCAGAGAGCTCCCCACTGCCCCTGATAACAGGATGAGAAGGTGTTGGGGGGAGCTCCTGAGCCCCAAAGTAGAGCTTTCATTCCCTTCCATCTGCCTGGCATTCCACATGTTGGGGTTCACAATGCAGGGCCAGTGTCCAATAAGTCGGGGATGTCCTTTTGACCTTCCTATATCACTAGCTAACACAATTTTGTGATATCTGTCAAGGGCTATATTTCTTAAATTAATCAGTTTTCCTCTGAAATCTCATAGATGGGAGAGAGGGCACCTGAGTGTCTAGTTTGCTATATCTCACCAGTAGCTGTCGACATTACTCTGACTAACTGTACATTTAGAAGGTTAACCTGGTTCCCTGATAACTGCAAGAAATAAACTAGCTGTGGCAATAAATGGTGAATTAATATTCTGGAAAGCACAGCTCTTAATACCCACCCCAAAAAATAAATAAATAAAGTGCAGCCAACATACCTTAATCTTTTCTGTACGTTGGCATTCAGGATCACAACCAGCTATTGGTAAGATTCTGATCTTCTGTGTCCCAGAGCATCTATTAGCAAGTGGCAGGGTCATCTTTCTATGTGTGGCACAGTCTATAGAGTGAGGTCTGCCGAAACATGGACAAATATGTCTGTTTACTACAAGCATTTGGAGCCGATCATAAAGCACGACCAACTATGGACAATAACCATTTCCCACTGAGCAGAGTAAGGAGGGCAGGCCCATGGGTCCTGGTATTTCTGAACGTCCCTCATTCTCTGGATCCCTGAGAAGTTCTTCCCTTTGACCCACCTTCTGGGAAAAGCTGATGGGGTGAAATGAGAGTGGAATGGAAGAAGAGTCCTGTGGCATAGTCAAAGGCTTTTATAAAGAAAACCTCTGACTACAATCCTAGAGGAAATATGAAATCTTGGTTCCGTGAGGGAGGAGAGAGCCTGGACGGCACAATTTAAAACCCAAAGATGGATCCCTCCATCTGAATAAAATTGGAAAAAAATCAAAGCAAGGAGGCAGGTCATAGTAGCAAGGGGGTGCCTCATGATGGCTCAGGGGGATAATAAGAGAACAGGGCCTTGGTGCAGAAAGCAATGTATTCCTGACTAAAGGAAGGCAGATTTTAAGGCATAAGAGTCCTAGAAGAGAAAAGAAAGGATGATTCTTAGGAGAGAGTCTCTGAAGGAAAGAAAGCATGGCTATAGAGAGATGGAAAATAAAGAATGAAATTGTGCTGGGCAATCAAATATTATCTCAATGTGGATGGATCATGGGCACAGTGAAAAACTAGCATGCTGCAGAATTCTTTGCCTTTTAGGATGCCATTGGAGAAGAGAGCATTAAGAAGTTGGATCTGAACAACATTTATTGTCAGGTCTCTGCACTACATGATGTTTTATATATTATTTGACAATTGATACAATATCCCTCAAAGGTAGATGTTATTAACTCTCTATAGATAAGGAAGCTGAAAACTAGCAAGCTAAGACTCTTCCTCAAGCTTACACAGAAGTGAAACATGACCTCAGAACTGTCTCTTTCAGTGTAAAACACCAACGGATTTATCAAGTGTAATTGATATACCATAAAATTCACTCACTTTAATATACAATTAAACAATTTTTTAATTTACAAAATTGTGCACCCATTACCATAATCCGATTTTAGAACTTTTTCATAACTTTCTAAGAAAAATCTTGTGTGCACTGTTAGAGTCTTAAGTGCTCCCTCTCAAGGACAGCCACATGAAGGACAACGGGGCTGTGTCCTTCAGAGGGAAGATGTGAGGAGTGGACTGCAGTGCCCAGAGAAGGGGCCGCAGCACAGATGTACACAGCACTGAGCATCTGTCTGCTTGGGGTCAGGCAGCAACCTGTCACACCATCTAGCTCTTCCCCTTTCCTCTACTTAAATGTACACAATCAAAGTTCACATGATCTGCTAGCTTCTTCCCAGACAAATTTCAGTAAAGGGAAAGGATGTGCAGAACAACTCAGGCAAGTCTTCGAGGCCTCTTGGGAGGTGCATTGATCAAAGTGAATTAACACACCACTCTTCTGGTTTATATAGCAGTCTCATGGTTTGATAGCATGAAGTGGCTTCCTAAGAAATAGCATCTTGCAGTAAAGATGAAAACTAGTATGGGAACCAGACCACGGTCCTCGGTGAACCGCACTTCAAAAATATGTTGTCGGGACTGAGTCAGGCTTTAAGCACAACCTCTCAACCCTGTTGCTCTTTAACTGCAAATAACAATTCAATATGAATAGTTACCTAAAGGTGAGTTTGGATTTAAAGACGGCTTGTCCCTGTAGTCCAGTGTCTTCTCTAACAAACAGGTGGTTAAGGTTGCCCTGCATTGGGGCTTTGTAGACATCGAACACTTCACTGCCTAAGTGCAGGGACAGGCTGGAAACAAGAAATAGGTCAGTTATCAGGGTGGCTAGTAAACCAATCATACAACTTCCATTCTACCCTGTTAGCTTCACTCAAAACGCCATGGAACTACATGGCCCTGCCCTAATACTGAATTTCTAAGAAAATAACTATCTCCTTTCAAAGCAAAAGGTGGTAAAAATTCATTCTCCCTTAAACTTGAAATATAACTGTTTTGTCATTTTCCCAATCTCTACCACTTCATTAGTAAAACATTGGTCCATTTCTAAAGTCTCCCACAAGTGCAGCAGGGTAATTGCAACTCTATTTATTTCTCTCAGTTTTTCCAGGTAGTGTCAGAGGCCTAGAGTTTGTTCACTGTTTAATGAAAGATGACCCCAAAATGAGGTCCTACACAATAACCTCACACTCATCTTCAGGCCTTTTGTGCTCACCTTCCATCTGACCACTTGACTATCCGAGCATTGCTTTCTTTAATTTTATTTCCTTCTTTATCCCGGCGTACCCTCCAGCGTATGGTATTTTCTACCTGGTTCAAAACACAAAGGCATTAGAAAACCAGTGTGATGAACTGTGTGTTCTGTTTTTTTTTTCAAGTGACTTATAATCATGAGCCAAGAAATCATAGGGAGCTTACCAAAAAATAGCTGATTAGGCCACACTGAAATCCTCCTGCTACAAATACCTAAAGATATAGGTTAAACTGACCAGATGTTTTGTTTAAATCTTTTCTGAGCCCCAGTTCATAGCAGTAGAAGCAGAAGTTAAATATGATGCAGGATGGAGATATTATCAGACACATAAAGAGCTCCAAGGCTTTGAGTCCACATAAGGTAGGCAGCTAAAACTGAGACCTTTGCCTATTGCAGGGCCACTTGAAGGGCTATGAAACCCAATGAAAGAAGAACTAAAAAAGTGTCCATTAGTCTACAGTCATGGCACCCTGAACAAGCCGGATCCCATCTGATCTCGGAAGCTAAATAGAGTCAGGCCTGGTTAGTGCTTGGATGGGAGACCACCTAGGAAGACCAGGTGCTGTAGGCGTAAAAAATAAAAAAAAATAAATAAGGGTCTGTAAGCTGACAAGGTCCTTGCAATCCGTGTGAAGTCAACCAAGGGTTGCCTCATCTAAAAAAATAAAATAAATAAAAAGTGCCCATTAGCCTAATAAGACAAGGAAGCTATGAGCATTACATTAAATTTTTTTTAAAGAATATACACTTAGGTAAATTAACAAATTTAAACCTGAGCTTTGTGCTTTGCCCTGTTTTATAGTTCAAACTTACCCTACCCATCTGGTAGGGAACTCCAAATCACAAAAGTAGCATACAAATGGATCCTGTCCACTGATACCATGAGTTGGGTGCGTGGGTGGGGGGGGGGGCGGGGAGGCCTGGCAGAAGCACATATAAAAAGACGTCCCTGTGAGAGGAGCAATGGTAGTACTTTGCCATCCCAGGCCATCTCTAGAGGAACTGCCTAGTGCCAAGGCTTATTTTTGTGCATAATCTGAATTTCCATAATGAGCCTGAGATATTTCTATTGAGGGAAGTTGCTAGGATCTAAGCACTATAAAATGTGCAGGCAGTTCCATGTACCCAGCGATGCTATTTTCCTGAAGGAAGCGGCTAACAATCTTCGAGAATTTTAATCTTTTCTTCTGTTGAAAAATTACAACTGCAAATAAAAGGTTAGAAAAGTGATAATTCTACAGCCTTAAAAAAAGTTTATGTACCTTCTCTGCTAAAAATGTTCTAAAAAGACATTATTTCCTTGTCCTAAACAGTTGTTGATTGAACAGTATACACAAAAGATCATTTCATTAGCTCAAGTCTCACTCTCACTCTAGTTATTAACCCTGTGTTTTACTTTATAAATGAAAAAAACTTAAAAAAAAAAAGGAATAAAGTAGAATAGTACCTTTAATTTTAACCTGGTTCTGTCTTCCTCGTCAAGCACTTTCTCATCTTCAAATTCATCTTCATAATACTGAGGATCAAAAGGTCTAAAAATTGTTTTTTTAATGTATTAATCCTATTTAGTAATGAATATGATTCATACTATAAAATAATAATCTTTACAACATGTACCAATATGTTAAAAATAAGACAAATCACTTCATGTAAAAATTTTAAGGAAATATGCAAATTACTGTACTTTCTTAAAATTTGATCTTAAATAAAATCCAGATGAAATAGAATCCAAATATGACTAATAATTCAAAGTCTCCTTTGATAAATGTCTTCTAAAGTATAGGCGACACATGATCTATCTTCCTATATTTTTTAAGAAAAATGTCGTGTTTAATTGCACAAGAGCTTGCACTAGTGCACCTTTGTGAATACTATAAATCAACACTATTTTGTTGTCCAAAATCACTTTCTTTTCTAGATGCATGCTGGCTTTTGCACTGAACATTTGTGATTTCTCTAGCAAACTTTTTCATTCTCATTTTCTGATTTTTAATCTTTACACTAGTAAAAAATACTTCACCAGCTGTGATGTCTGTTTACAAAGTGCCAAAATCCTAGAAGAATTATTAGCATTAACTCTCTCATACCAGTAAGTCATCATTTTTCTACTGCAGCACATCCTTAACTTAGTTTTTCAGAGTTACGTGAGAATTTGCCCATCTTTGTGGTTAGCTAACTCATGATAAAATAAGAAAAAATATTTACGGTCTACATATTTTTATTCAATATCTTGAGAAAAAGAAATTTTAATTACTCCTCTTACTTGGGTTCTATGATGAGAAATTTGGGTAACTTAACAAAATACAATTCATTTCCTAAATCAGAGTTGATACTGGGAATATCTATTTCCATTTTGGAGTCAGAAATTGGTTCTTTCTCCCGCTGGTCCCGAGGCAATCCACGTTCGACCTAAGAGAATAATCAGAATGTGAGAGCTTGAAGTGACATTAGAAATACTTTAGCTCTCCTCTGCACTAGATAGATGTAGGTTTGACAGGAAGTAAATTTAGACACCCCTTTAGGGATAAAGCAGTCCCCAACCCTTCCAGGTCTCTCCCTAAAATTTTATCCTCTCTCCCCAACAATAAAAATAACAAAAAACCCACCATAGAAAACAAGAGCTGTTAGCCTGCATTACCTGGAAAAAAACGTGTGTGTGTGTGTGTGTGTGTGTGTGTGTATGTGTGTGTGTGTATTTTTTGTAGCAGTATTACTTTATATTTTAACAGACATTTACATAACATTTACTAATGCTAAGATTCTTCTAAGCACTTGAAAATATTTTTTTTTAATTTAAAAGCTTTTTGATTAAAGTACAGTTGGCATATAATAGTATATTAGTTTCAGATGTACAACATAGTGATTCAAAATTTATGTACCTTATGTGATCACCACACTGTCTAGTTACCATCTGTCACCATGCAAAGTTATTACAATATTATTGACAATATTCCCTGTGCTATGCACTACATACATCTCTATGGCTTATTCATTGATACCAACCTTATTAATAAATGACCTATGAAGTACATGCTATTATTATCCTAGTTTTAGAGATGAGTAAAGTGAGGCACAAAAAGATTAAGCCACTCACTCATAGTCATACTAATAAGCAGCAGAGCTGGGACTCAGTCTACTCTTTTCTTTTTCTTTAATTAATTTATTTTTTATGGTAACATTGGTTAACAAAACCTGGTGTTTCAGCTGTACATTTTAACTCTAAGACATATATATATTTATTTATATTGTGTGTTTACTTCCCATAGTTAGATTTCTTTCTGTCACCACATATTTGACCCCTTTTCCCCCATCTACCTTCCTCCTCCCCCCAAAATGTGTATTTTGCTGACATATCTAGTTTGAACACAATATTTAGCAACAGAAGTGTGAAATTATACAACTCCTCAAGGCTAAGTAACTATTAAAATCAGAGAAGAATGTCAAACGCTACACACTTTTTGGTGCAGGTTTGAATAACTTCACATAAAAGGTTTTTAAATTTTGAGTCCTCGCCGTCTAGCTCCTAAAGTTTGAGATCAACCTCACTCTAAGCAGTTCCTTCTATGCCCTCTAATACCCAGGAAATTTCAGTATCGCTAAGAAAGTCACCCATTCATCAAATGTTTCAGACTGCTCCTCAGTCATCCATGTCCTCTCTTCACATGAGAAAGTCGGACCCATCAACAATGGGACCAGTTGAGATTAGTGACTGTACTTACAACAGACTGTCCTGGAATAGGTAGTTGATTGTCATCATCACTTTCTGACGAAATGTCATCTATGTCTCCAAATAGATCCATGATTCCACTATAATCTTCAATGTTGGGGGAAATGCACAGTATTAATTTCTCTGAAAATTTCTTCACATAGTTCACAGCCTACCACTTAACATATTTTGAAGATTCATGAACCAAATCTCCACAAAACTAACCTTGAATTGACTCCCTGAGCCTGGCCTTTAGAAGCCTGACAAGAATATCTAAGGAGAAGGGAAGTGACAAGGTTGGTGGAAGGCAACATTGCTGGGATAGCCAGCTTTCACAATGGTTCCCGATAATTCCTTCCTCTGGTATTCTTGCCCTTGTGTGGTCCTCTCCAACACTGTGTTTTGGTTGGTCTGTGTGATCAATAGAGCAGAACCTCACTTCCGAGCCTAGGCCATGACATTGCGAATTTTCTCCTCATTCTTTCTCTATTGGGTCACTTGCTCTGGAGAAAGCCAGTTATGATGATGCGAAGACACTCAAACCGCTATGGAAAGAATCATGTAGTGAAAAACTGAGGCCTCCTGCGAGAGCCATCTTGGAAAAAGACCCGTCAGCCATTAGATAAGGCAGTCTCCGTCAGGCAAGTGGTTAGATAATGCAGTCTCAGCCAATGTCCTGACTGCATCCTGTGAGAAGCCCTGAGCCAGAACCACCTTGCTAAGCTACCTCTGACCCTCAGAAACTGTGAGATTCATTAAATGTCTGTTGCTTTTAGCTAGCCCTCTCAGGGGAAGTAGTTGGAGAAGTTAAGGGTTGGTATGCAGGTCACCTGACATATGCACCCCAACACAGCTATCTCCCTCAGCCTTTGGGTCCCTCCACATAATGGTAGGGAAGCTTTGGCATGTTTCATTAAATGGAGGCAACCACTGAGTTTATTTTAGACAACCAACCAAGCATAGTCATGTCTGGTTTATGGGCTGACACACCAAATTCAGAATATACAAATGTGCCCAGATCAGTAAATTTGGCTCAGACTAGTACTGTAATCTGTCCTTCATCTCACATTCTCAGAATCTACTTCCATGCATATTCCTCAGATTTCTTCCTATATATGTTAGCAAATCTTAAAATCCTTTTGGTGTATAAGCCTTTTTTCTTCTTTAGTCAAGGGTTTCTGATTTCTTTGCCAGAATATGACAAGATCCTAGTGATGGTTCTACTGGTAAAAAGTGGGTCAGACTTTTTGGGTCAGTACTCAGTTGGATGAGTCTTGAGGAGAAAACTGTTCCAGGTGATGTTATTACAGCATTTTCAAACAAGAATGGTTTCCTCAGAAGTAGGGAGGCAAGATACTTCTCACAGGCAAGGGAGGCTCAGAGTGACTAGGAAATTTGAGTTTTTCAGATTTATCTGAGCCCATATTTCCCCATTTCTAGTTTCTTTCTCAAATTCCCTTTCACATGAAATACTTGAAAACTGTCACCATACAATTAAATGTAGTGTTTGTATTTTGGCTACCTTAGTCCTCTGACTATAAGCTGTGAGATTCTTTTAGGGCTGTCATGAAAGCTCACTGGTTCTCTGACCATGACTTGAGCTCACTGCCTAACGAGGGTGGCAGCCACTAGAGCCCTCAACCTCAGGGAGTAATCTGAGTCAACATGATGCCACTGCACACCATGGATTACCAGCACCCCATTTCCCATTGGTCAGGAGCACAGACCTGCATTCAAACTCAACCCAATCCACAAATCTCATCTTTGAGGATTTGTGTCCTAGACTACCCAGTCAGGTCCTAGTTGGGCAACAGAAAACATACCAGTTGTCTATACAGACAGAACAATTAAAAAAAAAAAATAGTCATCAGGTTTAAAGTTATTAGGTTACAAAAAGTATAAAAAGAGAAGTCTAAGGGATGACAGAAGTAGCAAATTCAATAAGCAACTTCCACCCTTATAGATGAAGGAACAAAAGGTGGAATTGTTAAAACTTGAAAACTTATGGAAAGGGCCCCTTGTAGCTAAAACTCATACCTGAGGAAGAAAAGTATTCAGCTGGTACTGATGTCTCTCAGGGGTACAATGAAGCTGGCTCTCCAAGTCTTGGTAAGACTGTAAATTTGATTGAGCTGCTGTGGGAAGGAACTACCTCTGCTGGAGTGAAGAAGTGTTGGTTGGCCCCCTCAGAACTGCAAGTCCACAGGCAGCCCCCAGAAAGTTCCATGAACAAACAGGAAGGAGCAAGCTTTTGTGTTATGCAAGCTTCCAATCTTCCTGTAGCGCCCCCTAACAGGAGGCAGCTGGCAAAGCTGAAATGTGATTGGCTCAAGCATTGCTAAGCTCTGTATACAAGGGTGGGTTTGGAGAGAAGCGACAAGAGCTTACTGACACTCAAGTGTCTACTAGTGAAAAAACAAAAATCAAAACCATGTTGCCTTTAAAAGGAAAGTCAGAATAAAGGCTCTTAAAAGCCACTTGCTAAAAAACAGCAAGGGATTAAAGGTTTTTGAATTAGGAAAATGACACAATGGTGTAGAACCTTCATCTGTGTCACGTTCCTTTCTCTATAACCAGGCTTCAGGGTAAGCCTCCCACAGCCACCACTCCCACACTGTACTAATAGCACTAGGAAGTGGCGTAGAGTTTGTTAATGAGGGAAAGATTCGTGTATGTAGAAGAGCACTGCAGAAGAGATAAATAAGTGTGGTGGACTTAAGGCACATCCACAAATTCTTTGCCATTCCTACCACCAAGAAGTCAAATTTGCATCCCTTTGAATGCATATGGGCTCCCATCAGTGACTCCTTCTAATGAACAAAATGCGGTGGATTTTGATGTGACTTTCGATTCTAGTCATAAAAGGTAATACCAAGAAAAGGTACTACAGCTTTCACCTGGCTCACTCTCTTGCAGTGCTCACCTTTGGAACTCAGCCACCATGCTGTGAGAAAGCAGGGAAGGATTCTTCCCTAGAGCCTTCAGAGAAAGCATGGCCCTGCCGACACCTCGATTTAGGACTTCTATGCTCCAGAACTAGAGAATATATTTCAGTGGTTTTATGTCACTCAGGTTGTGTTACTTTGTTATAGCAGCCCTAGGAAACTAATACGATTATGAAGGATTTTTTTTTTCTCCCTTTAAAACTGCACCCCAGAAGAATGCCTTACTTGCCTTACCTGGCCCTGGCCAAGAGGCGTCTTTGTGGGGTTGGGAGGAAGATGATGTGGCAGAGCAGCCGGAATTCACTAAAACTTAAGACTCAGTGTAAAGCATTAACCAAAAACAACCTGCTTTGGGAAAAGTCGATTTCTTGAATGTAGACTGGGCTTTAAAAAAATTTTTTATTACAATTACACAAAAGAAAATCAATTCATTTCAATCAAAATAACTCATGTTTACATTATATTTATAAAACAAACTGTACAATAAAATATATAAAATGTTTTCACATTTTGTACTTCAATCATCATCTTCTTCCTCTTCATCACTGATCACATACTTCTTATGCTTTTTATTTGATTTATCATCATCTTCTGCTTTTCTCTTTCCAGAAGGTTCACCTTCCTAAACAGATAAAATTTTTAAAAATCTAGAAAGTAATACAGAATATTTCTAGAAATGTTTATCCAAAGTAGCTCTGAGATGAATAAATGTCTGAAAACCCAAAATAAACTATTGTAATATGAACATTCACCAGATGACTAAAAACAGTGGTCAAGGTCATGGCCAGTTTCCAAATCCGTAAGTACTAGAAGGGGTTTGCAAATGACAACTATACATACTAATTATGAGACACAGAAAGCGGAGGGTGGGCCAGGATACTTTCCTTTCCTTTTTCTTCATGTTTCTTTCCACGTGGGTCTTTCCCGTTTCCCCAGCTTTCTCTTCCTACCCATTTTTCTACTATTAATTTAGGTTTTCTAAAGTTTTTACTGCTTATAAAGGTAAGGGAGATTAAAAAGCTCTATCTTTCTCCTCTTTTGTAACTTAGACCCTGTTGGGGAGGGAAATAGCAGTTCCTGTTCAGCTACTACATGTTACTGTGCATTTTACATATCTGCTTCTGTAATACGGTATCTTTATGAGGCGGCGAGCATAAATCCCATTGAACAGATGAAGAAACAGACTCAGAAGCATGAGATGACTTGCTCCAGATCATATCTGTAGTAAAAGGCAGCCCCAAGATTCAAGAATCCAGTTCATTTTTATCTATCATGCCCTTTCCCCCAAATATCAAGGAATACTCTGGTGATAACGGTTGTTCTCTGGTATAGGAACTCAGGATCTGAAAACTCTCCTGTATCTCAGAGGCCTTACCCAGGCTCGTGGTATTTAGGTGAGGTTTCATTTGCAAATAGGAAAGGGACCTAGAGCAGGTATGACTCTATTTCTCCTCTGCCATTGTAACCCACAGCCAGGACTTGAATTGGGGTACTATGAGAGACAGTGGCAGGAGTTGGGCGGTCCAGGCAGAAGTAAAACCTTTGTTTTCAGAAAAGAGGAAGGGAAGGGTTACAGAAAGACCCAGCAGAGAGTGTTTGGGTGAGGAAGGCAGAGGGCACTTCCTACAACAAACAGCTAGGAGGCAACCAAAGGCATTTTTAAGTCAGGCAGTTATAGGTTTCTAATTGACCAGCCTTGAAGAAGGCTATTTGATGGACAACATTTTAAAATCTCCTTTCCAAGAATACTAGGAATAAAGAGAAATCCCATGGAAACTCTCAATTTTCATTCACAGTTTCTGCTTGCCAAGAAATAAAATAGCATCTGCTTACATGAGGATTCCCATCTGCCAAAAGTTCAACACACTGTAAATGTATCATTAAGATGTTTCCTTTCTAATTTAAAACAAATATGCTGCATAATCATTTAACAATTTCTGTCTAGTTATCTTCCATAACATGCCATTTCTAAGAGTAATTGGGCAATATTAAATGTTGTGATTAACAAACAATAATGCAAAACAGATTCTGTTTTACATGAGAAAAGAGCTTAAGGAAGCTCATAGTTCACTGAAAGCCAAAATATTAAATACATTAAAATCATGAAAAATAGGGACATAACACCTATTTCCTGGATTACAGAACAATCTTTCAGATAAGCCTTCCCACTGAAAATAACTAATAATAATGTGAAAACATAAGCAAATCAATGTGATGACAAGAAAGTAAAGTATAATCAGAAGCCAAAAATAAAGTGAAAGTAAGAACCCACAGAGATAAGTAGAACATTGAAGCAAGCTTTCTCCTTGAAGACATTTACCAAACTATGTTGAACACGAGCTTTGGTTTTTATGCCTTGCAGGGTGCTGAGGACAGGAGACAAAGGCCAAGTAGAGGAGATTAACAGCGGACCCCAAGAGACTCCATATTTCATGTAAAGTTAACCAGAAATAAACCCAGGCCCATTTCTCTGAGGCAAGAATTAGCAAATTTTTTTGGTAAGGAATCAGATAATAAATGTCTTAGGCTTTGCAAGACATAGATTTCTGTTGCAACCACTCAACTCTGCCACTGCAGCACAGCAGGGTAATACCTACAGACAATGCATAATTGAATAAGCATGGGTGGGTTCCAGATTAGGTGAGTGGGATGTAGTTTGCCATTGTGGGTAAAGAGTAAACTCTTCATTCCAGGAGCTGGCTTGTGAGTATTGAATAAATGTGGTTTTACCTCATCACTGGTGAGTTTCTTTGCTTTGAGTAATCTTTGAGCTTTATCTTCTTCTGATCCTTCATCACTGTCTGACGAATAGATTCTAGCTCGTTCCTCTGAAAGCAAAGGAGTAAGATTTGTGAGTGGCTTTCAAAGACAGTGATCTACTCCAGATGAATATCTTTAGTTCCTTCCGTATATTTTCCCAGAGAAAACAAATAATTTAAAAAGTTTTGATTTAAAGACAAAAGTTTAGATGTTGAAATAAAGCACTTACCATCCCAAAATACAAAAATGGTTCACCTGACCACTTTAAATATTAAAAAGGCTATGTGTAAGCTGACTAAAGAGACAGACACCACTACTCTTCCAAAATAAATCTGAGTCATTCTTTCATTGGGGGATAATAGTTAATTCCAAAATAAGCTTTGAAGATAAAAGCAAGAGGTGGTTTCCTGGTCCTGTAAAGAATAGTTGTTGCCAGGGAGATATTTCAAAAGGAGATGTAGATGAGTAATAATCTGCTCTGATGCCCCAGCCAGGTCAACCTCGGGGTGGAATAAGAACAGCCTACTTCAGACCAACCCTCTAGCCTCAGAACCCAAAGCCTTCCCCTTCTCCTCAGGCCCTGCCTATATGACTACAGGATAGAACGGAATGCTACTGAATTTATCTGTTAGGTTTTAATCTCTGGTGAACTGCATATTATATAACTCTCTCTTTAAAGCATCCTCAATTTTTTTGTTTTAATTTACTTTTTATGTGGTTTACTTCCACAATTAATCTTTTCCATAGGAAATCAGCATAAACAAAAAATAAAAGGCCTCTGTACTATAGTCACGAACTAAATAATAGGTAGGTAAGAAGGAAGGAAGGTGTAATAGCTCACCAGAACAAATGCAGTCACTGCAAGAGAAGGAGAAAGGAGTTTTATAGGATGGTCAGATAAGGGGAAATTCAAATGTTCTTAAAAGTCATCACTCATCAGGGATAAAACTCGGATGCATGGTCACCCATGGTTTACCTTACATTGTACAGTGATCCCCAAGGCTCTATCTAAGACAATCTGGGGAGGATTAAAGCCTCATTTTACAGATGTGGAATATGATATTCAGAGATGTGAAGTCACTTGCCCAAAGCTGAGGAGCGGTGAGAACAATAGCAACAGTTTTAGGTAACATTTATTTAGTATTTGTTATGTGCCAAGGCACTGGGTAAATTACTTTGCATGTACTATATCCTTCAATTCTCGAAACAACGTCATCGCATAAGCACTGTTATTAATAGTTTTTGTTTGTTTGTTTGTTTGTTTTCTTAATGAGGCAACAGAAGGGAGGTACTGTAACTTCCCTAAAGTCAACCAACTAAAAGTGGCAGAACTGAGATCACAGCGGGCAGGATCAGGAGTCCAGCCTAAGTCTCCTACCTTCGAGTTCAGCAGTAGGGAAACCTCTGGATGTAGTACTGTGACTAAGATAGATGCCTCAGGTATCAAATGACTTTGGTTCAAGGACTGTCCACTTACCAACTATGTGTCTTTTGGACATATTACCCAACCTCTCAAAGTCTCCGTTTCCTCAATAAGAACAAGACAAAAATGGATCTTGAGGGCATTATGCTAAGTGAAATAAGTCAGAGAAAGACAATACTGTATGATCTCACTTACATGGGGAATCTTAGAAAAAGCTCATAGGCACAGAGAACACACTGGTCATTGCCAGAGGCAAAATGAGTAAAGGAAATCAAAAGGTACAAACTTCCAGTTATAAAATAATTAAGTGATGGGAATGTAATATGTAGCATGGCGACTACAGATAATAATAGCACAATTCATTTTGAAAGTTAAGAGAAATCTTAAAAGTTCCATAACAAAAGAAATTTTGTAACTACCGATGGTAACAGGAGTTGTATTGTGATCATTTCATAATCTATACAAATATAAAATCATTATATTGTACAGCTGAAATGAATGTTACATGTTAATTACAACTCAATAAAAAAACAGGACAATAATAACAGTTGGGTCATAACGTTCTGATAACCAAATAGGATGCATGTAAAGTTTGCCTGGGATTCAGTATGTGTTGAATAAACGTTACCTTAACCATTATAAATTATTGGTACCTGTGAAAGAGAATGTATAAAGAACTTTGAAAGGAAACATAATGTTTTCTCTGAAAATTTTAACTTCTTGATTCCCAATTAATAATGAAAAAAGTTGAGAAAAGTTCCCAATACAATTGACTAACTTTCAAAGCAGAAAAGCAAGAGCTCAGGGACAAGTCTGAGAGTGGGAGCAACAGCAGTTTCTACTCTTTCAGGTTCACCTGAAAGAATTCTGCAATGACTAGTTCATTAGACCTTAAAAGTGTGTCACTCATTAACACAGGTTCCTTAAAAATAAAATGTGAGTGGGCAGAGTATGCTCAATACAAAGATAAATTCCTGAACCCTGAAATGAAGAAATTTAATTTCTGAACAAACTCACCTCGAATGCCCCCTTTGTACCGGTTTTTAATAGCAGCCAAGCTGATGGACTCTTCGCCTTCCTCTTCCTCATCGTATCGATCAGGTTCTAGGTAACTGGCACTCAGCCCCCGCTGATGTTGTTTCTCTCTCATTCTGCGCTGCTGAGATTCCCTACGAATAGAAGCCCTCAAACGTTCTTCTTCTTTCTATAAAGAAGTAAATAAACCATCCAACTTATTAAAAAAATGAACGAGCTTAGTGACCACTTGAGTTACTTTTAAAGAACATGTAAATGCCTAGCCCAGGATAACACCTATTTCCTATGTCCTCAGAGTACAATTCTCTCCATTCTACACGGTCCCACACAGTGATCGTCTTGTTTAGTTTCTAAGGCATGAAAGCAACACAAGGGTGAAGAGGCAGAAGGCTCCCTCACACTAGCTGCCAATCAGAACTGGCACAGGCACAACCTTGGGAGCTGCAGTGTCCCCTGTGCTGTCAGTCAGAGCCCAGGAAGCAGCGACCAACCTGAGCAATGTTATCTGCACCCAGTGGATGCCTGAGGGAGGATGTTTCTATTCACCGCTAAGACAGACACCTGATCTTCCCAGGCTCCACCAAACCATCACAGTGCCCAGATAGTCCTGTACGGTCCCTTCAAACTAGAGCGCTCCCCACTGCCCCTAAAGACAGGATGACAAGGTGGTGGTGGTGGCGGCAGGGGGACCCTGAGCTCCACTCTCTTTCATCTGCCTGGCATTCCACATGTTGGGGTTCGCAAGCAGAGAGAGGAAATGAGAGGTCAGGGATAGTGTGGCACTTCTTTGAATTCCTCATTTAATTGCTCTGCACTACTGCATACGACTCTAATTATGTCTAGATATTCTATGCAGCAAATTGTTTCATAAGGTAGAATGTGGCTATACTGAGTATAACAAAAATCACTATCAGCAGGACAGGGGGATAAGAACAAGCAGGCTGATTCCTTGTGTACTTCCATGGAAACTAGGGAAGCGAAGAAGGGCTTAAGGGATCTCTTAAGGTGGTCTAGAGGGATCTTTCGATAATGCTGAGACCGGAGTCTGCAGGTCCCTTCGGCTCCCTTAGCTTGAGGAGAGAAGGAGGGGAAATGGATCAAGAAGCCAGACTTCAAAGCCAATGCCCTTGCATAGCACTAGGGCTGAGGCACTGCTGCTGAATCTGGTTTACTTAACCTGCTTCCGTGAATAAAATACAAAAAGGAGAAAAAAGCTGAGGCCCAGAGCCAAACCTTCAGCAGTCTGACAAGATTACTAAGAAAGGCCTTGAGGCAACCAGAGTCTTAGCCCCAATAGGCTCTGTTCCACTAAGGAATGAAATCTCATGAAGCACACAGGGCAGTGGCCGAGAGCTAACCGGGATTAAGGAAGATGGAGAAGAGAGAGAGTGAGATCGTACCAGAGCATTCGGCTTCTCACAGAAATGCTGCACAAAAGGCCAACGATGTTAATACAAACACACATTCTATTAATGTCCCACAACTAAATTTGTGCCTAATTAACAGCTGTATCAACTTTGAAAACCTACCAGGAAGAACATTACAAACTGGCCTTAAAAGCTACAAGTTACTCTTCACTGATTCTCCTATAGGCATTCTCCCATTCGAACTTCTGGTCCTATTTTTATTCTATTTTAGCTATCTCTAGCATTTCCACTGATTTTTGACATGTAGTCTAAACCAGACACAGCTAATTCAATCATCTTTGAAATTCTGCAAAGGTTCAGATTCTTCCAGTCACTAGGTTGTTGCTGATCTCTCAGGACCTAGTGGGAGAGAACCCTTGTCTGTTTTATGACCACTGCTGTTCACCCATTGCTTGGCAAATGCATAGGACATGAATCCAGCAACCTGTTCACACCAACTAAAAGGAAAAAAGGTAGGTCAATAAGAGATGATTAACAAACATTTCGGGAAATGCTATTCTTAACATCCAGAATAAAGTTAGCAATCCTACCTTAATCATTTCTGTGCGTTGGCATTCAGGATCACGGCCAGCCATTGGTAAGATTCTAATCTTCTGTGTCTTTGAACATCTATCTGCAAGTGACAGGGTCATCTTTCTGTGTGTGGCACTGTCTGTTGAGTGAGGTCTAAAGAAATGAACAAAAATATCTGTTTACCAAATACATTTGTGAGCCAATCATACCAACAACATTACAAAAACAAGAAGCCAGTGAACATTTTGTAGTCTCTGGAAAAAAAGAAGCAGGGACACTAAGCCAAATATACTAGGTGGGGGGATTTGAACTTTCTTCATTCTGTGGCTCACTGAAACATTATCTCACTAATAAAGTGAAAAAATGGAAAGCTGGAGAAAAAAAGCTTTGCAAAGGATGATCACCCTTTAAGAGCAGTAAGCAGATAGGCTTAAGCACAGGGACTGTGCTTTGTATTTTACATGTTATGTGACTCCACAGTTGTGGCTATTGAGATAATTATTTCATTTTATATATTAGGAAACTGAACAAAGAGAATTTGAGTTACACAAAGTGACACAAGTGGAAGCAGGACTCAGATACTACAAGTCTACCGGATTCTAAAGCTTATACCTTTGGCCACTACGAATCTCAAAAACCAGCCATAACCAAGATTATTGTGCCCTCTTTAAAGATAAGCATTACCCAAGGAGGATGGTCTGCTTAGAATCAAGAAAAGAAAAACATGGACATTTCAGTATAGTGTCCAAACAGTCTAGTGAAGGGAAATGCTCTCACCAGCTGACCCAAGTAGTCTGGGCTGCTCGGGGGATACATCCTTAGTGGTACTAGATGCAGCAGCCCACGGGAGGATGACCCCAGCCTTCACACCCACCAACTCATTGTCTGACTGCATGCACACTAACAACCTCTAGTAATCAGTTTCCCAGATTGATTTTACTAAAAAGAAAAGACGCACTGACAAGCAAGTATTCTAGGCCTCTTGGCAGTTACAGTAATCAATTGAATTAATAAGGTGACATTCTGGTTTACATAACAGTCTCTTGTAAGTTTGGTTACTGTGACCTGGTTTCCTGTAAAACAGTAACATTTTGTGCACTAGACAAAACAAGCCTTTGAATCTATGAGCTGAGAACCAGATCCTGGTCTTTGCAAACTATACTGTGAGATTATGTGAATCAGAAGTCAGGCATTTTTGACAACGTACATATTTCACTGCTTTACTGTAACAACCATTACATTGGTGAGAATAGTTACCTGAATGTGAGTTTGGTTTTAAAGACAGCTTGTCCCTGTAGACCAGTACCTTGCCTTATAAAAAGATGATTGTGGTCACCTTGCAGTGGAGCTTTGTAAACATCAAACACTTCATTGCCTAGATGCAGAGACATGCTGAAAAGAAGGGACACTTCACATATCAAAGTCATAAAGCTTTCATCCTACCCTTTCACTTCACTTAAAATGTAATTTGAATGCTGCTTTCTCTCCTTACACAGAACTCAGAAGGAAAAGAAGGCATGATGTGAAAAATAATCTACTTAGAAGTAAAACACGTGTATGTTTATGTTCAGAAGGAAAACATTCTGTGACATTTACTCAGCCTCTACTACTTTCCCAGTGAAAGGTCGTTTTTCTAAAATGTCAACTTAGATAGTAAACAGGATGTAATGAGAAGAGAAGTTGGTTTAACTTTTCCAAATTACTATGCTGGAGCCAGAAGATGAACCACATTTTCAGCCCACTTTTAATGTCTTCCACCAGCCTTATGACCTCCAACTGCTATTTATTTCTCTCAGGTTTTCTATGTAATCCTTACGCTGAAGCAATGGAAATTATTTAATAAAAGGTGCCCCAAAATAAGGTCTTATTTCAAAACTTGATCCCTCCTAGCCAGATTCTGGGTATTTCAACATTCTTCAGACATTTTGTGCTCACCTTCCATCTGACCACTTGACTATCCGAGCATTGCTTTCCTTAATTTCATTTCCTTCTTCATCTCGGCGTATCCTCCATCTAATAGTATTTTCTACCTGTTTTAAAACACAAGTGCCTTTTTCAACACTATAGTTTATGCTTTTTTCCTTGAGAAGCACATAATCATAGAATAAGCATGCATATAGGTAGTGACAGAAAAACAGACAACATTGAAACCCTTTGTTTTAATCACCTAGAGATGCTGAATAAATTAACAGGGGGAAAAAAGTATGCTTAAGTGAATTTCTGAGTTTCTAGTGCTACAATCACAGAGGGAGCTGAGTGTCATGGCTTTGAGCAGATGCTAAATCTGTAGGAGCTCTGGGATGTTTTGAGACACAGTTAAGAGGATGGGAGATGAGGCTGGAGGGATATCAAGCAGCAATTTAGAATGCGACTCCCTATACAAAGTAGGTTCTCTCGTAAAGCTAAAAAACCCTATAAATATGGAACCAAAAATCTCTGGAAAAGAAGCCCCCTTTGAAAATTAAAATCCCAGGTTTGAGCATGTTTAGAGTCTAACTTTATCTTAATTGCATGGAAAGGAAATACTAATCAGATATGGAACACATTCAAGAGCTTCCTAAAAGGAAAACCACTATTATTGCAATTAAAAACTCAAGGGGACTTTAGGGAAAATGTAGCACACTAAATACATGTAGTTTATCATTGCTACATCCTAGAAACCCACTAACATGACAGTAAAGAATTTAAAAAAGGACAAAGAGAATGTGAATTAAGATGGCAATGAAGAAAAGCCAACATTCTGAAAACTGACAAATCTAAGTCCATTCTTCTTTATGCCTATCCCCTCACCATCAACCTTAAAATCAGCGGCTCCCATCCCACTTAGATTTTATGGATCTCTACTCTATTAGCTGCGACTTTCCTTGCAACTGGGTTCTAATGGGTCCCTTTCAGTTTTCCCCTTACCTTCTTCATTCCTCACTAAATAAACAATGAGGCCAACTGATTAAATAACTCAATATTAATGAATTAAACATGATGTCATATCTGGGATTTGTTTCAAAATAGTCGAAGTAAGGTGAGGTGGGGAATATATATAAAACAAGACTTCCAACTTGACAACCATTGAAGTGATGGGTGCATGAGAGTTTCTTATCCTGTTCTCACTGTATGTGTATTTGTTTAAAATTTTCTTTAATAAAGGAAACAAAATAATTGGTAACTATTCCTGCCTTCTCTCTCATACAAAATAGGTTAGCCACAGGTAAATATGCAAACACATAGAGATCATAATTAACTGAAAAGCCATTTTGAAAAATGCTTTCTATTATATAAAGTGATTCAAATAATAATACTGCTGCTACTAGGGCTTACATCTTATTTGAATAAAGTACATCTTAAGGTACCTCTAAAGACAGAGGATCTTATAGAGGTACATAAACTATAAGACAGCAGTCTATTATACACCAACATTTTGTATTCTAAGCACCAAGTTTTAGAGGAAAATATTTATTTCTAAACTTTGATGTCCATACTAGAGTCTGGTATTACATGTCTAAAAACATAATAGGTAAGATATATTGATACTCGCTGATGCATCATTATTGAAGGTAAGGGGAAAATGCAACAAACAATAAAAGGTAAATAAGGAACTACCACATTAATTTGTATAAGTGAGGGAAAATAATGAAAAGCAGAATAATGCCACAGGCACTAAAACAGACAGAAATTCATAGTGGTAGACCTACATTAATAGATAAACATGTTCCAAGAAAAAATATCGAGATGGGATAATGGGGGCTGTGGGGAGGCAAGGAAAATGACAGCAAAAAACCAAAACCACTCTAAACACTATACTTATTAACTGTGTGACCTTGAGCAAGTTATTGGCACCTGTTTATTTACATATTCTTATTTGATTTGCATTTCCACTAAGAGAGAGGAATAGTGACATTTCAATGAAAAACTTTAGAAGCCCGGTCATTTTGGATAAAAACCATCTTACATCAAGGTTCTTTAGGTACTTGTAGATCTGTTACTTTTTAAGGGTTGGAATTATTCTGAAAACTTGGCCCCTGAATTCTAAGAATGCCAGATTACCAGTTCTAACACCATGTATAATACCCACTGAAAAAATAAAATGTATTTATAGGAAATCCTTCGGATTTAAGAATGTAAAATGCATAACTCCAGTTTAGTATCATGAGTTCAACTGCTTCTTGTTCTTTGGTATAACTCAGCTCTAAAGCATCTGCTTAATCTACATCCTCCTTAATTAAAGGAAGATTAAAGACCCTCTTTGGATAGAGATAATGAGAAAGTACAAGGTATCAAAGAGAAGCATTAATAAAAATTTAGTACAACAAAAATCTCTTAATAGTCAACAAGAGCAATCGGAAGAATACAAAGAGAGCCATATGGTGAAGTGTTATATACAAATTCTCCCTTCGTGTATAATTTATCTATAGATCAGAGCGCGAAGAATTTCCTCTTGCAGGAAGTTGTTAGAACTTAACCCACAGTACATATTGAGATAGTTCTTCTAAACACCAAATCACAGTACTTATTCTGAGAAAGTAGCTAATAATTTTTAAAAGCATCAAAAAAGTGTAATAGCAATAGAAATGACAGAACAGTGACATTTTTACAGAGAAAAAGCTATGCATTTTCTTCCTAAAAATAATCTGAAAAGGAAGACAATTTATTTGTTGATAAAACAGGAAATATAAAAAATCATTTTCAAAAGCTCAAGTCTCAAGTTAGTGTCCCCCAGTTTTACTTTATAAAAGAAATAAAGAAAGAAGTAAAGCATGGAATGGTACCTTTAATTTTAACCTAGTTCGTCCTTCTTCATCCAGCATTTCCTCATCTTCAAATTCATCTTCATAATATTGAGGATCAAAAGGTCTACAAATTGTTTTTAAAATAAACCATTAATCATATTTTCTACAGAATATTATCACTGCTATGATAAAATCTATCAATATACACCATTATACTAAAAAATCATAATACAGTTAAAATTCCCAATGGTCAAACATCTTCACATTCAACGTCAAGGAAGTTCGAATCACTGCACCTTCTTGAAATTTAATGTTACTCATGCTGTCTGAAATAAAGTGCCAGCAAGGCTAAATATTCAAATATTCTTTATTCTTATGTAAGTCTTCAAGGAATAGGCCCAAACACGCTCTAGCTTTCCACATCATTTCACTTGGTGAAAAAATTTTAAATCACACAAGAATTTGAATGTTACTTAGTGAATAATACCCATCAACGTTAACTGTCAAAACCACTAGCTTTTCCAGATCCATAATCCCTGTTACTAAAGACTTTTGCAGTTTCTCTAGAAAATTTCACCACTCCTAATTTCAGCATGTTTAGGGCTGTTCTAGTCAAAAACACCCAAAGACTTTTGAGGACTAGTAATGTTTAAGTATCAAATAGCTAAAAACAATTATAAGGATTAGAAGTCTCCTTTATCAATGCAATAGTCCATACTTTTTCTATCACAGAATATGCTTGATTTTTCAGAGATTCATAACAAGTTTTCTATTTTGTAATTAGTCAACTCATGTAAAATAAAAATATCAACATTCTTCATATTTCTATCCAACATACAGAAACACTTTTAATTGACCCCCTTACCTGGGCTCTACACTGAGAAAGTTGGGCAGTTTAACAAAATACAAGTCGTTTCCTAAATCAGTGTTTACTTTGGGTATTTCTACTTCTATTCTGGTCTCAGGAATTGGCTCCTCCTCCTGTTGATCCTGAGGCAATCCATTTTCATCCTAGTAAGAGAATCACAGAATTTTAGAGCTTCGAAATGGTCTAGCTCAGTTTCCATACTTTAATTACTTAGGTAGGCAAGGAGCATATTGAGATCGCTTTTAGGCTAAAGCAGCCCTCAATCTCCATTCCTACCCACACAACCCCCCAAAATCTCATGGGAAACCAGATCAGTTTGGAAGCATCAATATAAGAAAATATCTTCTGTGATAAATCTCTCTTACCAGCGGAAGTACAAAATTAATCAACACTTCAATATGAAATCACTCTATCGATTAAGATTAGAGATTAGCAACACACCACATACTTCTTGGCATGAACAAGAAAACCATTTAAAGCAGTGGCTCTCAAATCACTGGTCCTCATAGTCTAGTCTCTTAAAATGTGGCACCAGTCACATGTTGTGCAGTTTTTCTTTTTTTAACCCAGTTTCCCCTAATGGTAACATCTTGTAAACCTAGAGTACAATATCACAATCAAGAGACTGGCTCTGATAGAGTCAGATAGAAAACATTTCCATACCACAAAGATTCCTGTTGCCCTTTTACAGCCACATCTACTCCATTCTTCCCTTCATCCCTCCTCAATCTCAAACAACCACTAATTTTTTCTCTGCATCTATAATTTTCTCAAGAATGTTATATAAATGGAATCATACAGTAGGTAACCATTTGAAATTGGCTTTTTCTCTCTTAGCATAATTCCCTGAAATTTCATCTAAGTTGTTACATGTATCAAAAGTTCAATCTTTTTTATTGCTGAGTAAGAGTCCATGGCATAGATGTGCCAGGGCAGTTATTTCTACTTCCCTGTATAGCCAAGAGTCTCCACATAACTAAGAAAGGCATCTATTCACTGTATTTTTACACTGTAATTCATTACCAACTTCCTCTTCTTAGCATAATAGAGACTCTTAATCTCAGGAACTTCTTACTTAGCCTTGAATAAAGACCCAGTTTACAATGGGAATTTTACTTACAACAGGCTGTCCTGGAGTAGGTGGTTTATCTTCTCCATCACTCCCTGAAGATATATCATCTGCACCTCCAAACAGATCCATGGTTCCACTATTATCTTCAATACAGGAGGAAAAATGGATAGTATTAACATCTGTAACAAAGGTTCTTCAAAGCTATGACAAAGTGAACATATCTTCAAAGCTAACATATTCCCAAGGTTTCTGGACCAGACACCAGGAAACCACCCAAACACAACTCTGAACCTGGCTCTCAACAATCTGAATAGAATGTCTGTGGAGAGGGAAGGGGGCAAATCCAATGAAAGACAAAGCTGCACACAAGAAACTTCTTTCTCCCTTCATTTGCCACATTCTTGTTCTTTCACTTTTCTTTAACCCCAGGAGCCCAAATGTCCTCCCACAGTCTAGATACTCCAATATGGGGATAAAGCACCCCATACAGACCTCTGCAGTCCCTCAAGTTTTAAAATACAGGTGCATGTTACCCAAGTCCCCATCTTTGAGGTAGAACTTTACCTAGGTATAGGAAAAATAATAATCTAATCTGTAATACACCAATAAACCAAAGTGGGGTAGTAGACGGGGTGAATAGAAAGATAGGAGGGTGGCCTGTAAGTGGACTGCTTGAAATTGAAATCACAGAAGTGTTACAATTATTGGTAAAGACATGGCCTAGGATAAAACTGAGAATGAATTACTTAGGCCAGGTGGAGAACGGATCACTAAAAAAGGAGAAGCAACCTATTAGAGTGGCCAAAATCTGACACCAAATGCTGGCGAAATGTGAAGCAACAGGAACTCTCATTCATTGCTGGTGACAATGCAAAATGGTAAAGCCACTTTGGAAGACAGTCTAATGGCTTCTTACAAAACTAAACATACTCTTACCATATACTCCAGTAATTGTATTCTTTAGTATTTAACCAAAAAAGTTTAAAACCTATGTTCACACAAAAACATACACACAGGTATTTATGGCAGCTGTATTTATGATTACTAAAATTTAGAAGCAACCAAGATGTCTTTCAGGAGGTGAATGGATAAACTGGTATATCCAGATGATAGAATACTATTCAGCAAAAATGAAATGAGCTGTTAAGCCATGAAAAAAAATGGAAGAACTATAAATGCATATTACTAAATGAAAGAAGCCAATCTGAAAAGGTGGTTTATGATTACTGTATGATTCCAGTCATACGACATTCTGGAAAAGGCAAAACTATGGAGATAGTAAAAATATCAGTTCAGTGGTTACCAGAGGTTGGGAAGGAAAGAGGGATGAATATGCAGAGCATAGAGGATTTTTAGGGCTATGAAACACTCTGTATTATACTATAATGATGGATACGTGTCATTATACATTTGTACAAACCCACAGAATGTACAACACTATGAGAGAACAGTAATGTAAACTATAAACTTTGGGTGATTATAATGTGTCAATGTAGATTCATTAGTGTAACAAAAGTACCCTCTGGTTCGGAATGTTGATAACGAGAAAGAACAGGTCATATGGGAAATTTCTTTACCTTCCCCACAATTTTGCTGTGAACCTTAAACTGCTCAAAAAAAAATTATAAACTCTTAATAATTTTAAAAGAAGAGGGGGAGACAAGGAAAGTCAGGGTATTGAAAAGTTCACCCATATGATAAAAACACCAAAACTACAACTCCACCCACCAATACTCTCATGTCCCTTTTGACTCATTTCCTTAGTTCTTATCACCATCCAACATATTATATACGCAATTTACATACTGTGTTATTATCAGTCTCCTCCCATACCCTAACCGCACCAGA
Organism: Rousettus aegyptiacus; assembly: GCF_014176215.1. Lineage (NCBI taxonomy): Eukaryota > Metazoa > Chordata > Mammalia > Chiroptera > Pteropodidae > Rousettus > Rousettus aegyptiacus. Next base: position 122,728,788 of record NW_023416306.1, read on the forward strand.
ACGTTAATTCTACAAGGGAGTGGTCTTTATCTGTTTTGATCACTGCCACATGCCCAGTGCCCAGAACAGTACTAGTACACGGCAGATTCTCAATGAATAACTGAGTAAAATGAAAGAATGAATATATCTAATTCTCCCAACAACTCTGTAAGATGATTAGCATCACCTACTTCGCACTCATCAGAAAATTGAAGTGTAATAAGTAATTAATTTGCCCAAAATCATATAGTTGGAAAGTGGAGCTACGAAGATTCCAAGTTGGATCATCTGATTTCAACATCTACCACATAACTATAGTTGTAGATCTAAAGATCTTTAAGTAAATCCTAGAGTTTGCAGTGATGTCCAGCTCTCTTTTCTCTCTAGTTGATCCTCTAAATGTTTGCTTTAGTTATGTTACTTATGATCATTTACATAAGCTATTTAACATTAATGCCTAAGTACCATTCAGCACAAAAACAGCTATGTGTAATCAAACTATAAAATTACATTTGCTATAACTTTTATACTAACATGTTTACTACATAGTAATTTGTCATTTGAAACAGTCATACGTAGAGATAAATAGATATTTTATCCTTATAACAAATCTAACTTACCTAACTCTGGATTTTTATGAATTCTTCATCTAAGCCACAGCTTGAAAAACCAGATTCTTCATCTGATATGAAACTGTTAAGAACTTAAGAATAAGCTGCCCTGGAACTGTCATTCAAACTGAAGAATGAATATTGCTGCCTCTACCTGAACCAGAGCCTTAGACCTCTAATAACATTCACTCTAACTATAAATGAATAAACAAGTTCTTCTTGAGTTGATTAAACAGGAACAATTTCTCATATCTGTACAACTTCCCTATGTACACTAAGGGTATCCATACTCTTTCTGTGGGTCTTGCAGTCAGGGATAAACACCCAGGGTTGGGCATGCACTTCATTTAAATGCAGAAGAGGGATGGAAATAAATATATAAAAAAGAAGTACTTGAGTACCTTTTGGTACCTCGGTGTCACTATCAGCTTCTGAATCAGATGCAATTGCATTCTTGCGTTTCATTCGTAAAACTTCATCTTCACTATCACTGCCTCTTGCAGATTCTGTAAGAGTAGATTGAGAGGTTCTGCATAATCACAGTCTTATCAAAACTTTCAATTTTGTGTTTTAAAAGCGACATTGGGAACAAACTGTAGCACACCCACATAATGGAAGTACTCAATAATAACTACTATTTACACATGTAATAATTCGGATGAAACTAAAATGTATTATGCTAAGTGAAAGAGGCCTAAATGAAAGAAAAAAGGCTACATACTATATGATTCCATTTATATGGACATTCTTGAAAAGACAAAATCTTAGGGACAGAACAGACAAGTAGCTGTAGGGGTGGGGGAAGTATGTGACTACAAAACGGATCGTATGAAGGAGGTTTTTAGAGTGACAAAACTGTTCTGTATCCTGACTGTGGTGGTTGTTACCCAAATCTATACATGTGTTAACATTAACAGAACAAGTACATATACACAAAGATCAACTTACTGTAGCTAATTTAAAAATAAAAAGAACATTGTTTTCTCTAACCACAAACCTTGGTAGAATGAGAAAAGTGGTACTGAAACTTATGATTAAATCTATATATAACTCATTACAGAAAAAAAGGTAAAAATATTGCAATGGAAGAGACAAACATGTTTCTGGATGGTACAATTTTTTCCCTAATGCTAAACTTCAAGAAAATCAACTGAATCACTATAGAACTAGTTACAAGTTAAGCAGAATGACCAGCTACAAGATTCCCTAGCCTCTGACCCTAGTCTTAGGTTATTAGTCTGTTAATACTTAGGAAGTAAGGCATGAGCCTTAATGATGCTGGTACAGTTACAAATAACTCTACCCAGAACTAGTTACTGGGACTTACTGCAGTCCTATAGTCTACATAGACCTATATCCATCTCTGGAAATTTTCTGACCGCCTTACCTAAATAATGCCGAAACGTAGTCTTGAATGCTATCCTGTGAGGTATGTATTATAGGAGAAAAGACCCTCCTTTCCCTATATTTAAGCACTCTAAGAAATTAGGGTCAATATGTAATTATAATCAATCACCTACAGAAAAAATGAAGTAATCAGATATTACTTCAGGAAGACTTCCAACCTAATCAAGGTGACTTTTCTCTATATGAAGAATGTGTTCATTTGAGCAGAATAGTGTAAATGACTGTTTTAAAAGGGGATCCAGAGCCAAAGGTCAGCTGTGTTTCTAGTATTCTTTAGGGAATGAGTATTCTGACCAAAGCACTTCTCCCACGGTGAGGATGCATGCTTCAAACTATCATACCTCATTGAGATCACCCAGCTGTTTTTTCATTTTCTAGATGTTATGCTCCCCAGGCAACCTTCTGATTATTATAAATTGGCATACAATATATCTTTTCCCCTAAAGGAAAGGTTATGATAAGAGAGAAATAAGTGATCCTCTTGAAACAATTTTACAATTCAATTTTTATAAATTAGTTTCTTGTTTTTAAATTAGTTTTGAGTAAACTTCTTGGAGCCTGATTATCTCTGGATGATCAAATTTTGAATCTCAAAAACCTAAGCTTGAACATGGTGTTCACAACCCAGTGCAGCTGACCCTGTGGAAACGTTTCAATGGTATTGTTTTGTTCTCCCAGGCAAATCTATTCTCGCCTGAGGCATGGTCTTCAGTTACCCCCAGAAATGGAACCACCTCTATTCATTACATGACTACTCTAATACTATGCTTCTTTATCTAAGACTGTCCTCTTTTAATTTTTTTCTTCCTCATCTTTCATCAATTAACAAATGGAAGTATAGAAATAGTACATGGCTTAGGCAAATTTTCAAAAAACAAAATGTATGAATAGGGTTAGAAAAGGTTGGAGGGACAGGAAATTTAAAATGGAGTACTAGAGATGGGACTGCAAAAATAATAATTGGCTATATCTAGATGCTTCTACTAAACCATTTGATTTTCATAAATGAATTACCTGATTTACGGTCTTGTTCCTCTTCATAATCTGAATGCCTGTGTTCTTCGTCTGAGGCCTGTGGCCTTTCATCGTCAGAATTTTGTATTTTCTCCTCATCAGACATCTGTGGGCGTTCATCATCATCGGAATTCTGTTTCTCATCATCATTATCAGAAGCTGCCGGCCGTTCATCATCAGAATTAGCCTTCTCTTCCTCCTCAGACAATTGTTGCCTCTCATCATCTGAAAGCTGAGGCCTGTCCTCATCATCTGTGTTCTGCATTTTTTCATCATCATCAGAATTCTGCAACTTATCTTCATCAGATCCTTGTGCCCTCTCCTCATCATCAGAATTTTGTATCTTTTCATCATCTGACTGATCACTTTTATCTTCTCTGCCCCATTTTTCATCATCTGAATGTGCTTTTTCAGAACCTTCTGCTTCTGAGTGATGACTCTCTCCATCTGATCTATGTCCTTCATCTTCATCATCATTATGGGCTTCTGATCCACTATGCTGATCTATATCTGAAGGGTCATTGTCTTCATGGTCTGAACGCTCAGAAGCTTCTGATCTATTGTCTGATCTTTCAGAGCGATTATCACTCCCACTATGACGAGAAGCTCCTTCATCCTCACTGTCATCTCCAAACAGTTCCTTATTACTTGGTTTTCCTGAATCACCTCTTTCATCTTGATCGCTTTCACTTCCAGAGGCATTACTGCCAGAAGCAACATTCTCTTGATCAGAATCCGAGTCTGATCCAGAATCAGAATCTATGGAATCATATAAACACTGGGTGATGTTAGCAAAAAAAGGCAAAGTAAGGAACACGAAAAGTCCATCCCAACATAAAAGCAATGAAAAAAAAAAACCTGTCAAAAACTGTTAGAATCAATTTTCTTGGTATCCTGAAAACTAACCAAAAGTTGCAGCAACCAGGGGAATGCTTAACGACAACAACAACAACAACAACAACAACATCCTGAACTTTTAAAGAAAAAAAAAACACCCCAGAACTTTGGGTGTTTTAATGTACCCAAACACACCAACCACCTATATCACCAGCCACTCCCCAGCTCTGTGGTGCCTTGAATATAACAGCCTGAATTTCTGGTACATATACCACCACTAAAAGAAATAAAAGAGACTCATTCACAAAGAATCATGCTTGTTAGTTTTGATCTGTCTGAAAGATCACTGAAGGACTGACTGGCTCAAAGGGCTTGACATTATTTCACCATCTTGAACTCTCTTAGTGCTGAAGCAGCTACTTGGGAGTGTTTGTCAAAAATATTCATAGGCAAATGTATTACTTGCTTCTAACAAGGACAATGGATAGTAGTTGAAGCGAATAATAGACTAACTGAAAAGCTTGGAAGAAAAAGCTGGGGAATGACATAATATGGGGAGTAAGGGCTTTTAAAAACTCCTCCATATTCCTAGAGGTATGGAAGAACACACACAGGTCCAGGGCTGTGCACACACTCAGAAAAGAACTGAAAAGGACCTAAGCTCTCAGGTTGACTAGCCTTCAGGCTCTGCACAAGCAGAAAATAAAGATAAGGACTGGTTGTAAACTTCCTGGTTGAGTGCTGAAAGCATACTCCAACATACACACAGAGCCAATTAACAAAGAATGGGTGTTTGGGGGAGGTGAGAAGGTTCTAGGCATTCAGGGAAATCTTTGTCCAATCACTAGCTGGCCACTAAGCTAATGGAACAGAGACTTCATTGACCACACACAACAAAGATGGCAGATTTTACAAAATTAGTTCATAAGTGTCACTAAACAATAACCATGATGGCAAACAGCAACAACAAATCCTGGGGAAGGGTAAGAATGTGATTTCCTGAGTTGCCACATTATATAATATTCAAAAAGCCCACTTAAATGCTATCTTGCCAAATAAAGATTATCATTAAAAAGACAGATATAATAAAAAAAAAAAGAACCAAATATAAATTCTGGAATTAAAAAGCATAATAACTGAACTGAAAAATTCATTAAAAGGGATACACAGTAGATGTGAGCAGGAAGAAGAAAGAATCAGCAAACTTGAAGACAGGTCAATTGAGATTATCCAGTGCGAGGAACAGAAAGAGAAAAAATACTGAAACGAAAAGACAACAGACAGTAATTTGAATCCATATAAAATAAATATAAATCATCAGTAAATGTAACTAAATAGGTAAGTATGAAAGTCAGTATTGTTTCCGGTTAGTAACTCCTCTTTTTTATTAGATTTAAAAGATAATTATATAAAGCAATAATTATAAACCCACATCACTAGGCAGATAATGTATAAATATATAATTGTTTTAATAGCAAAAACCAAATTTATTGAAAAATGAATCAAATTTATTTGTAGCTTGGTAATAAGGGATTTTAAAACAATATTTTTAATTGGAGAAATGATTTAAATTTTCTCCCTTTTACCTTTACAAATTATAAAGATATGATCTGTGGCAATAACGACATAAAGGCAAGAGAGAAAAAAAGAAAAAAAAAGGCAAGAGAGGATGGAGCTGTATTTTTAAAAAAGTTTTTGTATACTATTGAAATTAAGTTGGTATTAATCCAAACTAGATTGTTATAAATTAAGATGTTAATCACCAGAGAAACTACAAAGAGAAAAAACTAAAAACAGAATTAGAAATTAGAAGGGAATAAAAACAGTATACTAGAAGAAAATTTGTCATAAAAGAAAATAGTAATAGAAGAATTGAGGAACATAAAAGATACAACATATAGAAAACAAGCAGCAAAATGGCAGAGGTCTTTCCCTATCAGTAATTACTTTAAATAGAAATGGATTAACCTCTCCAATAAAAAGGCAGAAACTGGCAGAATAGATTTTTAAAAATGAACCATCTACATCTGTCTACACGAGAGTCACTTTAGAACTGAATACACAAATAATTTGAATGTGAAAGGTAAAAAGATCCTTGTCAATAGCAATTCCATGTAAATAGCAACCAAAAGAGAGCTATAGTGCTTATACTAATAAATTAGACAAAAATCTTAGGACGACAAAATTGTTACAAGAGACAAAAAAAGGACATTATAAAATGATAAAAGGATCAATCCAACGTGAAGATATATTTATAAATATATGCATCTAAAAACAAAAACTGACCAGTTACAAAATATTCACAGGGATGTAAAGTACAGCATAGGGAATATAGTCAATAACATTGTATAACTATGTATGATGCCAGATGGGTACTAGACTTATTGGGGGATTACTTCGTAAGTTTATAAATGTCTAACTACTATGCTCTACACCTGAAAATAATTTATAAAATAATATTAAATGTCAACTCTAATTGAAAAATTTAAATTTAAAAAGGGGGGAAGCCCCCCCAAATAAAAAATACATTAAAACAAAAACTGACAGAATTGAAGAGAGAAAGAGTTCAACAATAGTTTAAAAACTATTCTTTTTTTTTTTTATGCCGACAGCACAGAAAGTATTCTTTGATATCCCACTTTCAATACGACAAACAACTGTATGCCAACATGATATGAATGAATTCCCAGAAACACACAAACTACCCAAACTGACTCAAGAGTAAATAGAATATCTGAAAAGATCCATAATAAGTAGAGTCTGAATCAGTAATCAAAAAATTTCCAACAAAAAAACAGCTCAGGACTAGGGCACTTCACTAGTCAATCATATCAAACATTTAAAGAATTAATGCCTATCCTTCTCGAGCTCCTCCAAAAACTTGAAGCAGAGAGAATACCTCATAACTCCTTCTATAAAGCATTACCTTATCAAAGCCAAAGACTTCACCAAAAAAAGGAAACCACAGACCAATATTTCTTATGAATACATATGCAAAAATTACTAAACAAAATACTAGCAAACCAAATCCAGCAGCATATTAAAAGCATGTACACCATAACCAAGCGGGAGTTATCTTAGGAATACAACAATGTTCAACATCTAAAAGTCAAAGTGAGACATCATATTAATAAAGAAAAAAAGTGATTAATTGATGAAGGAAAGGCATTTGATAAAATCCAACACCTCTTCATGATAAAACCACTCAACAAATAGAAGGGAATTTCTTCAACCTGATTAAGGCTATCTGTGAAAAACTCACAGCTAACATTATATATAATGGTGAATGCTTTCTCCTGAAGATAAGGAACAAGACAAGGATGTCCACTCGTCACTTCTATTCAAAATTGCATAGAAAGTTCCAGCCAGGGCATTTAGTCAAGAAAAAAGAAACAGAAGGCATCCAAATTGGAAAGGAAGAGGTAAAACTATCTCTATTTGCAGATGACATGATTGCATACGTAGAAAATCCTAGAGAATTCACACACGACACCCCCCCAAAAACTATTAGCACTAATACATTCAGCAGGTTATAAAAGATTAATGTACAAAAATCAGTTGTAGTTTTATATACTAGCAATGAGCAATCCAAAAACAAAATTAAGAAAACAATTCTACTTACAAAAGTACCCAAAAGAATAAAATACTTAGGTATAAATTTAGGAGGTGCAAGATTTATACAATAAAAACTACAAAGCGCTGTTGAAAGAAATTAAAGACAACCTGGCACATTTATACATGAAAGAAACATGCTGGGCCTAGGTAAGGATTCTACTCATTGCTACACCAAGAAATCTGTCAGATGTTGTTAGTTTTCACAACTCTCTTAACAGGAGCAGATAATGAAATATACTAGGCATAACAGGAATCACCCTGTCAAATCCACACTACCTTCAGGTAATAGTAACCTTCAAGGACAGATTTGGAAGTAAACCCTATTCAGTCCTATTATCTAATGGTAAGATGAAAGAAAGCAGCAATAGACTTAAAAGAGGTAAAATATGAAGCTCAGAGAAGCAGTCACCTCCACACATCACTTCCCCATACACTGAGTTTGCAATGAAAGCACTGCAGCATATATGTTACTATTGCTTCTACTCCTCCAATTATTTATCGAATATACATTAAGAATCAATGTAAGCTAGTAGAGAAGGGTAGAGGGAGGCAGGGCCAATCTTTTCATCATTATATCCTCAACACTTAGCAAAGTAGATGGAATATGACAGGGGATCAATAAATAATTATTTAATGAATTAACTTCATGGAAGTGAGTCATGGGAAGGTTCACATGGAACTGTGCCTTGAAAGACAAATGAGATACGGACATGTAAAAATGAGGGAAAATGAAAACATTAGCAAAAAAGTTGGTACAAGAGGTAGTATATAGGGCTCTGTATTTCCTGACTACAACCTCCTAGATACCCAACAGATAGAGCCCTCAAACTCGCTTTCCACCTGGTGCTCCCTTCACTACACTCTAAGTAATATGAACAAATTTGAGTTGGGAGGAAAAAAAAGGACTACGATAATGCACTTTGCTAAGGAAAAAAGTAGATAACGTTACTTTGAGCCTGGAGGGTTGCAAGAATTCTGAACCTGGTCGTGGGCCCCTTCTCACTTCAAATAACTCATATTCATATTTCAAACGCAAGTATCCAGTCTTTGTGCCAGAAATATTTCCATGCACTATTCATTCATTCATTACGTCAACAAATCCTTCGTTTCTCTTCTCCAAACACTGGCCCCATTTTCTTCCCAATCTAATACCAGACTCAAGTAATTCCAGTTTCTGCACAGGCTCTCAGAAGGCACATTCTCTCCGGTGCGTAATGCCCGTGTGTAGCCCTATCCCAGTGTTCCTCCCAGTCTCCTCAACCAGAAATCTCAAAGTCCCCATCACGCCATGGTCTGTCTGATTTCATTCGAGAGAGCGTTCTGAGCCCCTCTGTAAATTCGTCCACACATTTCCCATATTCCTGAGCACTTAACTTCCATTCACTCACACACAGCCCTTACTGTGCGCTAGCCTGTGCAAAAGAGGACAGGGGCGGACCCCAAGGTTCCGCCCGAGTTGCGCAGGCTCGCCCGCGCCTCCACCCTTGCCCCGCGCCCCCTTCACCTCACACGCTCCCAGGCACCGCATGCTCCATGGACACCAAGAACCGGAGAGGCACGCACACTGCTTCTGTCCCTGTATTTCCGCCCGCCAGGGGAGGCTGGCACCGCCGGGAGTGCAGGGGGCGCTAAGGCAGGAGAGGAGGAAGCGCCACCACTCGCCCGCAGCGGCGGGGCGTCCCGAGACCCGGAACCGGACCGCAGTTGGACTGGGGCCACAGAAGGCTTCCCACGCACGCGTCCCCCGATGCCCAACCGATCCCACCTTTACGCTCAGCATCGCTGTCGGCGTCGCTCCCGAAGAGGTCTTCCATATCCGCCATCGCCGCGCACCTCTGCTGCTGCCTCGGCTGGAAGCTACGCCGTGGCTGTCTTTACGGCACGGAACCAACGAAACGCGACAGTGTCGCAAAGATTCTCTGAAAGGATGCTTTCCTTCTGTGACCTAGTTTTCGCCTGCACCTTGAACTTCTGCTTGTTGACTCTTATACGTTCGCACGGTGGACTATCTGCAGTATCTATATTTATTAGTGAGGATTCTCAGCAGGAATGGGATTGTCCCCTGTATGGTTGTCGGTGGAGTGGGCGGTGATTGGTATGCTCCCCAGAAGGGCCTCTCGGACCGTGTTAAACCTGCCGGGAGCCGCGAAATCCTTTGTTTCATATTGACCAGTAGTTCTCAAATTGTTGAGAACTCCAAAGCTCATTTGTTTGTATGGGTAATAATCTATGGCTATTTACCACATTAGTAATTAAAGAATAAATTTTTTAAAACATTTAAAAATAACAATACCATTTTTATATTTTAAGTGACAATTTTTCTAAAAAAAAAAAATTACAAGAGTGGAATTGTTTTACAGCTTTAAAAATGCCTTTAATGTCTGATTTAAAAGGAGACAGCTGAATTTTCTACCTGCTTTTATATTCAGTCTGTTTTTGTTGACGCATGCGAAAAAAATCTCTCTTCATACAGAATCGTAATCAAGAAAGGGAGGGCCTTCCAGAGTCTCTTTCCCCAAAAGTGTCTTCCTTGAACCACTCTGACAACCGCATCTTTAGAGTAGGGTATCTCAAACACATTACGTTTTCCACCTTAACTCAGTACACACTTTATGTTAAAAATTGAAACACTACTAAGAGGTAGTCTAGGATGTTTTATTCTCTATTCTATTTCAGCTTTTTTGTGTTCATTTTTAATGTTGCACCACTAAATTGATTTCATGATTTGCTAATGGATTGCAGCCTGCAGCTAGAATACACTATTCAGAGGGCTCCATTGACTTGTTTATTTTGCCAGGAGAAAATTGTTTTGCTGGGAAATGTGACTACAATTATACACTGTAAAGTGTATTAAAAAATAGTAAATGTATTTTTTAAATGTAAAAAAAATAGTTTTCATAATAGGTTAGCGCTAGGTAAACCCTCTTGCTTTACAAGAGCTGAAAGAAATGAAGTGACTTACACACATTAAAGAATTAGTTCTCTTTTGGAAAGCTTTAATTTTAGTTTTTAAAAATGTACATCCTGTGTTAAAATATTACCTAATTAGGCCAATATTGAGGATTTTGATCTTGGACAAAAAACATGAATTTTGAGTTTGGAGATGATGAGATATATATTTTTGTTGAAAATAAGAATGCCAGACAGGGTTTAAATGGGCAAGAAGTAGATTGGGTATGTTATCAATCCTAGAGCTGTTGGGATAAAGTGGATGATGTAAGAGTAATAGATGGGATTACTTTAAAACTTTTGGAATGCTGGAAAAAAATTTATTTGTGATTTAGCTTCATTTTCATTTAGAGTAGGATGCTCAAAAAGTACATTGATTAAATTTTAATAAATTGAATTCCGGTGAGGCGTGCTGAATCACCATGCCTATATTCATGACTAGCAGAATGCATGTGTTTATCCTGTATGAATAGTGCAAAACAAATAACTTCTGGTTCTTTGATTTTCATTTTTGTTTTTGCTATACTTTATGCTGATTATTGCTCTTCTATTCATTGTCTTCAGATAAAATACAACCAATTAGATTTCAGCTAAATCAATTACAATAATTTTCTAGTACTGATTGCCTAAGGTTACACCCAAATCACTTTCATTGAATGTTAAAAGAATCTTTTTATTTATCCTATTGGATAGGAAGTTCATCCTATTGGGTTTGTGTTAGACTAATTTAACTCTGGGTGATAAAATAATCTCTTGATTTGCTCCCAGGGTGAAGAATTTAATCTACTAGGTGTGTGGTTGAATAAAACAATTCAGGAGTAACTTTGTTTCCCAGTTTTAGAAAGGTTGTCTCTTTTTCTCATGTTCTGACTTCATAAGGTAAAGAGAGATCCTCAGAATAGCAACCTTTGAGACACCACAGTGCCCCCGCCCAAAGAGATTCAACTAGGTTGATTACATAACAGCACAATGTATCATTTCATTTTATAGGGTAGCAAAAATAACTTTTATAAAATATGTGCTCATATCAAGTTGCAAAACAGGAATATATTTTTTTAACTTGTATAATATCTTAAAGACTTAAAACAACAGCTTGATGAAACAATGCATTAACTGAAAATTCACTCCATTTATGGTAAACTGGCACTCCAAAGGAGGATCATATGGCTTATTTCTGAGTATGTAGAAGGAGCTAGCTAGCCTTTGGAAGAGACAGTTTGATCTGAACTAAAGAAAAAAAAAGAAGCCCTGCAGTTTCTCTATAAACAGTGAGGCAGCTTATTTCTTGGAAGACATGAAGCATTCACTCATGGTCTGCCTTTATTAGATTCTTTACTGAATTGGGCCCCTGCAGTGGTTGCTATAGGGATATAAAAATAGGAATATAAAAAAAATAGCAAATGTGATTTCTTTCTATTAAAAGAGTTTGGGGCAAATGAAACAATCTAAAACATCTAAAGAATTTTAGTTTCAGAAGTAAATTATAAACTATATACAGGTGCTGAAGAATCAAAAGCCAGGAAATTATCAATATGAATGGGATTAGTCAGGAAAGATTTCTTAGACAATGTTGTGGTCCCTCAAAATTCATGTTGAAATTCTAATGCCAAAGATTGGTGTTGGGAGGTGGGGCCTTTGGGAAGTGATTAGGTCATGAGGGTGGGGCTGAAGTTTCAGAATACTGGGAATAAAGAGAGCATTGCAAAAGTTTCTAGGGAGAAAAATCAGTGGGCATATAAATGATCTTGCATCAAAATGACAATGGGCAACTACAATTCTGAAAGTTAGAAAACAATGGAGAATTTGAAAACAAAATCCTGAAAGGAAATGATCCACTCTAGAATTCTATGCCCACTAAACTATCATTAAGTACAGGGAAAGAATAATAATATTGGGGGAAGCCAGCCTCCATGTAAGTAGTCTAACTGCCCTGAGCCTGCCATTCTTTGAAGACGCCCAAACTAGACCACACTGAGAGACCAAATGCAGAGGCCCTAAAACTACGTTAAGAGAGATGCCTGAGTAACCCTCAGCTGTGGTAGATCTCTTAAGGTTCCAGCTCCAGTATGAATGCAACCTCAGTGGGAGACACCAGGCCACAAGTGCCCAGCTGATCTTTTCATAGAAACCAGGAGACAATAAGTGAGTGTTGGGGCATAATGCCTCTAACTTTCAAAGTGCTTTGTTATACAGTAATAGCAGTTGGAAAAGTTACTCAAAAAGGTTGTAATCTATGAATTGTAGTCCACTAAAATGAGGGACGAAACCTAGAAAAAGAAAATCTTTACAGGCAGGAAATCTAAAATTGGAAAAAGGCAAAAGAAATTCCCAGGATGATAGTTGGGCCTGCAGGTCTAGAAGGCTGCTGGTCGAGATTAGAGTAAGAGGACAGAAAGTTCCAGGAGAAAGTAGGCTAAGAAGGAAATGAACTAATAGAATACCTGCTCCATTTACTCATCCAATAAGAATTAAGTGCTTTCTCTATGCCGGAAACTTATCTAGGCTCTGAAGATACAACAAAAAACAAATTGGCCAAGTGTCTTTTCTCAAAACTTGCATTTTGTTGGAGGATGAGACACAATAAAAGAATACACTGTACTAATAAACTTACAAATATATACACTTGAAGTTCTATATGTCTAATATGTTCAAATATTTTGAATGGGTATTTTTCTGTAATTAGCATATAGTAATTTGTAACTGACACATTAAAACTAAGCAAACAAAAAACCAAGGCAATTATTAACTCCAAGAAAAACAGAATGAATGTACATACAACATACTATGTGGCTCAGCTGATAATAATAAATAATACCTTGTGCCAGGCACTGTTTTAAGTGCTTGCTTTTTATTTTATATACAGGTCTACAGTCCTTGATCCAAAAATCTTGGAACCATATATGTTTCAAAATTAAAATATTTTCCCAAATTTTAGAAAGGAAATACAGTGCATGCATATATATGTGTGTGTGTGTATATATATATATATATATATATATATATATATATATTCTTTATTATTTAACACATCCAGTTAGGTCTTAGCAGTATTCCAATTGAAATTCAATTTCTATGGTAAAATGTATGAAAATCCAAACTAAGAAGAATAAACAAAATTTTAAATAGCTTTAGGTGAGTCTGGGCGGCATTTGCTACCAAATAAGTTATGAAAGAATTTTCCATTTCAGAGCTCTGAAATGGATTTCAGAATTATGAATAAGGGTTGTGGACCAGAACTAACTTACTCAATCAAAACAACAACTTGCTAAGATAGAGCATATTATATTCCGATTTTATATGTGAAAATCCTGAAGGAAACAGAGAAGCTGAGTGGCTTTGCCCTAGGCCACATAGCTAATAAGACTTGCTTAGTCATAATGTCCTTAAACACTGAATGTTTTAAGTTTAGTAGTACTACTTGACTTTTACAATGTCACACATATACTTCAACTTTAAGGAATATTTTTATGTATTGATAGGGAAAGATCCAAGATACATGAGTAAGGAGAAAAAAACATTGATGTTATGTGTTAAAAGCTACCATTAAAATTTAAGTGTGTGTGTGTGTGTGTGTGTGTGTGTGTGTGTAACATGTAAATGTATAGACTATCTCTGGGAAACTGCAGTGGAAGCTGGAAATGGTGGTTGCCCTAAGGAGAGGATCTAGGAGACTGGAGAATAAGAGTAGGAGAGAAATGTCATTTTGTACCATGTACTTTTTGTAAGTGTTTGAATTTTGTACCAGGCGATTGTATTTAAAATTAAATTTAAAAGTATTAAAAACATAGATACCAAAATGTCAGTACTGCTTAGTTAACTCTGGATGCTGAGATTTTTTTATTTTGTTTTCTACATTTTCTAAATTTTCTACAATGAACATGGATTAGTTTTAGAAAAAGGGGCGGAACCTTTTTTAGAGAGTATGTATATCCTTTATTCAACTATGATTTTTCTACTAATTTGGTATCCAGAAGTCTATGACTATAGAAGTATTCAGATTTTGAAGAATGAGTAAATCTGGGATTCTTGGACTAATAAATGAAAGTTGTTATTGTCATAATCCATGGTGGGCTCAAATAATTGTTTTGGTAGGAGCTCTGTTTACTCAGTGGTGTTATAAAAGCTATTTAACTGTAAAGCTGCTTATCTCATGTAAGAGTTTTTTGGCAATCAGGAAAAAGACAAATAAATATACATCTCATAATAAAATTTAAGGTGTTTTCCAAAATTAGAGTAAGTCCTTTCCCCAAATTTCTTCCCTGTTATAATCATTAATCTAACTCCTATAAGATTCATGTGTCTACTCCAAAGCACTGATAAATAATGTTTCTTATGCAAATGTAAATTTGAACAGGCAAATATGAGCTTGGAAAATGTCCCAGTACACATCGTATGATAATTTGCACTTATGTTGAAAAAAAGGGCAGAAGGTAACGGGTCAGAAACTGTCTTAGGACTGAAGCAAAGGTCGTCCTTCTCAAACTTTTCCTCTTGAATCTAGGGTTAGGTTTAGAGACTGGCTTCCTTGAATAGGTTCGATTTAGATTCCTCCCGGAAGCTTAACGGTTACCAGGGAGCCATGTCCTTAAAAGACCCATGCAGTAGACCGGATGAGGTCGGTGCACTCAACACCACCCAGCGGGAACAACAACTAATGGGGGAAGGAATTGGAGGGGAACAAAGAAAGGAGGACACAGAAAGGAGAGGGTGGGGTCGCTGTGGGTGTGGGTGTTTGTAGAGGAAGCAGACTAAGTAAAGTGACAAGCAGCAAGGCTACTAAAGAAACTGAAAATGAGAAGTATGAGGAAAGAGAGAAAAGAAGAGAAAAACAGATTAAAGAGACAAAGGCAAAGGGTGTGACCTTAAATGGATGTGACATCTTTTTCTATCCACAAGAGAAGATGATGGAAATTTTTTTTTAAAAAAAATAACATAATAAAATCATACTAAGATGGAGGAATATTGAAACAAAAATGGGAAGACAGTATAACCAAAGAGACGGAGAAAAAAGGTAGGGGATTTTATAGATTCCCTTGCCAACCAGTATCCTTACAAATTAAGTGGAATTACTAAAACAGATTTAACTTATACACAAAATAAAACTGAAAATTTCACTTTACAATGAAACTAATTAAATCACTAGATTTCCTTATTCAACCGGTTGTTTTAGAATCACATGAGAACACAGTATAAATGCAGAAATATCTCACCTAGGGTGGGAACCCCTGGCATGCAGACTGTATCTGGTCCTCAGCATATTTCATCTAATCCACAGAATAATTTCCAAAAGGAAATGCACGGTATTTCGTGCTTCCAATTGGAAACATTCATTGGGGTATTAGAACCCTTGGTGGTAATATGGCAAAAGGCCACAAGATGGTGATGGTATACCTGAAAAGACCTCGATCATCTGCAAAATTACATGCACACACACCCTTACCAATTTTCCTTAGCAAAAAATTGGCTCAGGGGATTAGGGTGGTGTGAAGGAGAAAAGAGGTTTGAAAATCTAACTACCGTTAGATAGTAATCGAAAAGATTCTTATAACAAAACCTAGAAGTATTTTTTCCATCTGGTTTCTCTTTATCCCCCAAATAAAAAAAAAAAAAAACAGTACTTTTAAGACTAACAAACACTAAGAGTATATTTTTCAGCTATAGATGCTCTCATTTTTATGTATTTATTGATTATGCAATACACTTAAATAAAGTAACTGTTACCTTTTTGGGAAATTTTAAATTTTTTTCTCCAACTCCATAAGATAAAATTTCCATTACGAGTCCAGTGAAGATTTTATTTCCTTGACCGCAATTTATTTCCTTACTCGTTAAGGTAATGACGGGCTGGGTTAAATTCCTTACTTTAAATGGGTGTGACGTTTTAGGTTAACAATGATTCTTATTGATATATGGATACATTTAGCTTTCCAAGATGCAAACATACATATATGTGTATATATTTGTTGTCTGGTATTTAACACAGAATCAAAATTTGGATGGGGGAATAGGCTAGCATTCTGGGCCTAAAATGCCAAAGAAGTAACTAAAGGGAAAATAGCCTAAAGTTTATATGAGGACCATAAGATTTTATTTCAAAAAATAATATTAGTCATTGGTCATTTTTTCTATTCAGCATCAAGTAAATTCTTAAAAACAACTGTAAGTTCTAAATATTGACCTGAAACTGATAATATGTATCAAAATGTCATCAAAATATTCTTATCTTTGACTCTGTAATTCCAAATCAAAGAATTTATCTTAGGAAAGTAAGAGATTCACATGAAGATGTGCAAGGGTATTTACTATAACATTATTTATAGAAATGAGAAACATTGGAAACACCACGGTAGGAAATTGATCAAATAAATTATCAGACATCATAAACTGAAACACTATGCAATCATTTAAATTATGTTTTTCAGGGCATTATCATGTACAAGTAAAGAGAGTATTAAAAAATAAGACAATCTTTTGAAAGGGCAATTTGGTATTATATATCTAAATTGTAGGTGAGTATACTCTTTGATTCCACATTTCTATGTCTAGAAATTTATCCTGAGAAGATAATTTGACAAATACGTAAGTGTATATGGACAAAATGTTTACTGATTTAGCCTACCACAGATATGTCAGAAAGAGTTCTGTGACTATACAGGAAAGCTCTTCATGGTCCCCAATCTTTCCTTCTCCAAACAGTTCTTCCAATTCAAAGGCATGATATAGAAAGAGAAGCTTAACATTCTTTAGTAGGATCAAGCATAAGAATACCGAAAGTCCATATTTTTGGCTACTGAGCACAGCTTGATTAATAATGACAGCCTAGATAAGTGAAGTACACTTAAGATTAATTTGGTGAAATAATTCATTGCACATCTACAGTGTGCTATTATCGCACACAAAAGAAGGCTACAAAAGAGAAGACATATCTTAGTCAAAGAGTTGACTAACGATTTCTCTTGCAATAAACAGTTAAATATGACAAAGCAGCCTAGATTTTCATATAATGCCCTGCTTTGGAACAGATTATTAGAATCCAGGCTAAGACCAACAGAAAAGAAGCAGATCGGTCTCCAACTGTAGTTACATAACTTCCACAGGGAGTGAGGAATTGGGGCCATCTCTCTGCAGGTGAAAATATGATTTTATTCACTGTGCAAAGTAATGCATATGTTCTCGAGACAATGTCAATGTTTAATAATTTCCAAAGTTAGAATGGTATACCATTTAGGCAGGATAAAAATATAGGCTTCCAGAGGCAAATATGAATTTGCTTTGAGAATAGATTTTTATCTCTTGGAATACTAACACAACCTATTACATCATGTTGGAAAAAAAGATAAACGCCCTCACTTCCTTGCTCTTTAGATGATAAAAGTAAATAGCTTTCTCTTCTATGAGGTAGAAAATGTAGGTCTCAGGCCAGAAAAGACTGGTAGGAGGTTTAGTTGTTGTGAAGAATGTACTATGTGAGGAAAAATTAATATAAAATATGTAAACTTTTATTATGTTTCAATCCAACAAACATATATAGTGCCTCTACCATGTGCAAGGCCTCCGGAGAGTAAAGAGGTAGAAAAGAAATGGTACCTAGTTTCCAGTCTCCTAGGAATGATAACTAGAATATGTCAGGAAAGGATATATGTCCTGGATGCATGCAAAATTCTAAGGGGGTTCAGATTTGGGAATAATGGGAAAGGCTTTGGTGAGAGGTAGCATGTGAAGTGTACCTTATAAGATGAAGGGTTTTGGCCTTTAAAGAAACAGTAAGAGGCTGGATTTGGCAGAAGCAGACAGATTCATTCACAAGGATGAATAAAGGCACACAGGTAGAACAACTTAGGGCACATTTAAGAGCAGTGAATAATCTACGCCTACTGGGTTGGGGTCTATACAGCTTTAGGACATTCGAAATATCTTCCTCTGGGATAAAGTACAGTGGAAATTAGCGTCAACTGAGGTTCCATTTAAACTAACCTAGCAAGGTAAACAGAGTTCTTATAAAAAGTGGAATAAAGGAAATGAAAAAGAAGTTGAAAGTACTGAAGCAAGATATTCTCTTCCCAAATATCTGTATATTATCCTAAAAACCCAACTGAAAAAAATGGTGAGAGGAGGAAATCTGCAGTTGAGCAACTTGTTATGTATTGACCTGTGTGAGCCATATGGTTCTGGAAAATGAAATAGTGGCCATCAGAGACAAAGAATGGGCTCAGCAGGCAGCTCTAGCTCTCCCAGAAAATATGAATCTAACAGACATGATGACAGAAATAGAGCTCACCAAAAACCGAAACAGAAGTGAATCTCAGAAAAAAGGCTTCTATAAAAAATTAACTTTATTTCTATTTATTTATTTTTTAAATTATTTATACCTACAGCACTTAGTCTTCCTAAGTGGTCTCCCATCTAAGTACTAACCAGGCTTGACCCTGCTTAGCAGCCTAGATCAGATGGGATCAGGCTTGTTCAGGGTGGCATGGCCACAGACAATAGACTGTGGCTCCACTGGGGCATGAACCCAAGTCCTTCTGCATGTAAAGTAGACGTGCTAATTGCTACACTATGGAACCATGTCCTAAAAAATTAACTTTAAAAATGAATTGATGGTAGCCACTTCTTCCTCCACCTTTCCATTCTCTACCCTCCCATTCCTGCACAAATCAATCCAAAAGCCATTACATGGGACCAAGCAAGGCAAATATCTGTGGTAAGGGTGTAGAGCCATGGGAGCCATGGTAGGGGTATGAGAAGGGCCTCTGAGTAAGAGATCAGCCTAGTGCAGGTGCCAGAGCCCAAGAGGGGTGAGAAGGGCATCTATATGGTGTGTGGCCTCACTGGAATAAGGAGGGTATCCCCACAAGGAGGGAGATACCAGTATGGTATCCTGAGCAGAGAATGAATGGAGCCCCTGCAGAGGGGCAGCCTGGTGCCAGGTGTTGGAGCCCAAATGGGGTGATATAACTATCCACATGGGGCAGGGGAAGGGAAAAGGAAGAGAGGAGGCCTAGAGTGGGTGCGAGCATCAAGCTGGGTGACTAGGCCATCCAGGAAGGAAGGTCATCTGGCACAAGTTGTCAGAGTAAGACCAGGGGGAGGAGGGTGAAGATGTGGGGTGGGGTGAGGTATTGGTGCCCAAGCAAGATGTAGAAAGTACCGGGCAGAGCAGCATCCAGTTCAGGGTGAGAAGGGTGTCCATACTGTGAGGAGAGAAGACCAAAGGAGATTGTATATGGAAAGATAGATCATGAGTAAGAAGTCATATTAAGAGTAATGGGAATCAGGTTTCTCACTGGCAGAGATAGTAGCTATATATATGAAAAGTGAAGAAAAAAAAAAAAACAGACTGAACTAGTTGGATTGGAATTGGAGGTATCTCTGTGAATTCATGATTTTGAATATATCCAGATATAGAAATATAGAAGTAAATATGTTTGTGTAAACACACATATATGTATACTTGTATAACATACATACACATATATTTTATATTATCTCTAGCTCTGTTCACTGTAGAGGTCTGAGGACAGTGACACCTCAATAGCAATGAGAACACCTAAAACAAAGAACTTAGTTTCTAAATGCCATTCTCTACCACCAAAAGGAAACAGAGCTCCTTGGAGAAATGGTGGATCCAGGGCTAGGTCAGGGAAAGTACAAAATAAGCTTGGACTATCTAGTGCATCAGGCAAGGAAGTGCAAAAGGGATGGTGGAAATATGTGAAAAGGATAAAAAAAGACAACCTGAAGGAGTTTTCAATGGCCAAATGTGGAACACTTTGAGTATCAAAATAATGACAGTAATGGATTATAAACCATAGAATAAAATAAGAATTCCTTAACTACAAATATGAATAAATACAAGAATAAACAAGAATGAAGATGAAGAATGGGATATTTACATAACTTCAAAGTGCTTCCCAAACAAAATACTTAATTACAAAGGGGAAACAGACTAACTTTAGAGTGGAAAACCCTGGCAGAAACCATCTTAATCAAGTTAATATCACGAGTGATAGGACAAATTGAAGTCATATGCCACCTGATAGGATGTAATGAGAAGAACATCGCATCGCTTCTCTAATAATTCTGCCAAAGATACATAACCTGAATCTGATTATGAAAAAGCCTTAGACAAACCCAAATTGAAGAACATTCTGCAAAAATAAGTGGCCTGTAATCTTAAAGTGTCAAGGTCATGAAAGTAAAGATTAGGGAATTGTTCAAGACTGAAGAAGACTGAAGCCATGATTAAATGCGATGCATAATTTCTGGACAGGATCCTTTTCCTATAAGGAGAACATTATTGGGGCCATTGACAAAATTTGAATGGGGCCTGAGGATTGGATAGTAACATATCAATGTTAAATTCCTAATTTTGATAATTGTACTGGGATTATCTAGATGAATGTTCTCATTAGTAAAAAACACTAAAGTATTTGGGATGACAGGGCACTTTCACAGTTTAGGCTCTGCAGGAAGAAGACTCTGAGTCAGAGTTTAGTATCCAGGATGTTTACCAGGGAGTGCCTGGGCTTGACACCTGTGGTAGAGAAGAGGGAAGCAGACATAGACAGAAGGAAAAGCAAGGAAGGCCTAGCAGCCTCAGCTGACCCCACAGGGAGCTCTGGAGCTGAAATTACCCTTCATCATTGTCCCAAACCAGGCTGAAATGACTGGGCTTTAAAACTATGCCTTAATCAGTCATTGGATGTGAGCTGTCCCCCAAAAGGGCATGAGTTTTGATGAGGCAGCTCTCTGCAGCTGTCGAAGCTGATAGCTGAAGGCTGTCTGCTGACAGTACTCCAAGTAGCTGGAACAAGACTTCCTTCTGCCAAGGGAAATCTCAGCGTCTCACCTCCATGTTCATTCCCTTTGCCGCTCTCACATCCACTTTTTATATGTTGAGGAGTAGCTTCTCCAATAGCTTCTGGTCTTAGAGCTGCAATTTAAACTTACAGCCTCCCTCCTCAACCATTCTTTCTAAGTTTCGCTCATTCTTAGTGACCACTTCTCTTGGCCCTGTTGACTTACACAGGGGCATGATCTAGATTCTCACCCAGAAGAGTCTGAGTTCTTAGTTGCTATGTTATCCATTTACCATTGCAACTTTAGGCAAGGGAATAACAAGCAGCAACCAAGTAGACCAGCTGGATGCTAAAACATTCTTCCCTGCCCCTGTTATATAATAACAGACCTAACTGCTGATGATCAAGGCTAATGCCCCTGCCAAGATTACTCCTCTCCTTTCGGGCCCCGTGTCCCAGGACACTAGAGCCCTAAGCACCCAGGCAGCAGTTTTACTTAGTAATTCAAAGGCACTTTTGTTATATCCTCTGGTGGAAATATTCCCTAAATTAGCAACCAAGTCCTCTAACCCTGCAGAGTCCTGACTAGCAGGAACAGGAAGCATAAATTCCCTAAGGGCTCTTTGGAGCGATGATAAACAGAGCCACTCTTACTTCCATATTTTGCTTCTGAGGCCCATGGATTCTTCCTTTGGAGACACAGCACCAGATAAAGATCTTTGATTCAATGTGTTTAATGTATTATAGAAGATGGCTTTCACAGAGCATTGCATCTGAGCTAACACTTTAGCTGTGCCTTCAGCAAGGCATTCCAATGCTCCATCAGGCTTTAGGGTGCTCCAGCAAGTGATACGGCCTGTAGATACCACGGTCACAGGTGTACTCTCATGCCTTCTTTGCTGTAAATTAGATCTCTTGGTCCAATGCAATGTAATATGAGGTCACATAACATTGCTGGTGGATCAAACATTATATAAGTCCAGGGTGAAAGCTGAAGGTAAGACATCTAAACCCTTACCCAGAATATGAATCACTAAGTAATGAATCACTGTGAGAATGAATCACTGGCCCTTTTAGGCTTCCCAAGATCAAGATTGCTTGATCTTCTTGCGGAAAGTTATCATATCGGCTGCTCATCGGTGACCTTTTTCTATCAAGCTGGACATTTGCCAGTGGCAATAATTATATCGGCCCTGATAAATGGGAACCTATGCTATTGGGCCTGAAATAGCCTCAATCTCTTTTACCACGGCTACTTCATTAACATATCCATTGTGCAAGAAATGGCGTGGTCAGTGATAGAGATGGAGTCTACTGGCTGAATCATTTTATATATGAAGGATTTACATCTATTATTTTGCTTTCTTTTCTATATGCCATTCCTTTTTGTTCCTCTGTCCCTATATTGTTGCTTTCTTTTGTGTTAAAAAGATATTTTCCAATGTATCATTTTAGTTCCTTGTCATATATATATATATTTGAGTTATTTTCTTAGTGGTTGCCCTGGAGATTACTGTTAAATCTTAATTCATAAGAGACTAGTTCAGATTAATTTAAGTTGGTACTTAAATTTCAATAATATATAAAAACTTTGCTCCCAAATAGTTCCATTTCCTCATCCTCTTTGTTTTCTTTTGTTTGTACAGAATGAGCAGTACCCTTACTGGCTGCCCATCTATTTCTCAGTCAGTGACACCATGTTTTATTAACTATCTCTATAATTCTCTCTACAGATCAGGTGCCCCTGGTTGTCACTTTCATCTTGCCACTAATTATCAAAATTTTGTCCACATAGCTTCTGACATATGCAGCTCAATTATTTCTGGGTTGTATTATCTCCATTTCTAAAAAAGCTCAGTTATATAAAAGCATCACCTACTGTGAGTCAAGCCTGCAAAAGAGATCTGCCATGAACTTCATAGTGATTCAGGTGCCCTTTCACCAACACTTTATTGCTTTGGTAGATGATGTACCCTCCAAGTCGCCCATGGAGCAGTCATCATCTGAAGGGTTTTCTGGCCTTATATAGTATATCCACACCAGTACATCCATTTCTCTGAGTCCTTAATAAAAAATTGAGATAGCATTCATGTACATTAAATTCACATTTTGAAGAATGCAACTCAGCGGTTTTTAGTATGTTCACAGAGTTGTGCAACCATCACCACAATCAATTTTAGAATAGTTTCAATCAAGCCAAAATGTAACCCTGTACCAATTAGCAGTCACTCCTCCCTCTTCCCTATTGACAACCCCTGGCAACTACTTATTTATGTTTCTATGCATTTGCTGATGCTGGACATGTCATATAAATGGAATCATACTGTATGTGATCTTTATGTTCTCCTTCTTTCACTTAGCATAATGTTTTCAAGGTTCGTCCATGTTGTAGCATGTATCAATGTCTCATTCCTTTTTATAACTGAATAGTATTCCATTGTGTGAATTTAGCTTATTTCATTTATCCACTTATCAGTTAATGCACATTTGGGTTTTCCCACTTTTTCGCTATTATAAATATTGTTGCCATAAATACTTGTGTACAATTTTTTTATGTGGACATATGTTTTCATTTCTCTTGAGTCAAATAGTAACTTTATGTTTAACTTTTTCAGCAATTTACACATTAAACATTTAGTTCAGCTCCCCTGCCCTTCCACACAGAAAGCTTCTTTACATGCTACCAAAGACATGCTCTAGTTTTCACACTTGGCATTCGGCTACCTGCTAGTCACTCTCTCAGCATTTTGTTTTCTTTTCCTAGAGCTTCAAGAGAGCTAAGCAATAACCACCCAATCCATTGTCCTTATAGTTACTATTTCCTTCATACCTTGCATAATCTAACACATTCCAATTCACCATTGATGAAAGTTTTAATAACTGGTTGCCGCCTCGTGCCAGGGCTTATCTGTGCTTCATCTGTCACTGGTGATAAGATCCTCCTACCATCTCAAAAAACCCATTTTGCCATCTGCCTTCTCAGACCTCTCCTGGCTCCAACTGTGGTAGTTTGGGTTTTCCAGCAAGCAGACTCTAAGACAGACTTTGGTGTTCAGGATAATTATTTGGTAGCACTCTTAGGATCAGTATCTGTGGATGGGTAGAGAAAGAAAGAGGATTGGGCAGAGGAGGAAGTTGATCTGAGATGCAAACTGATAGCCATAGCTTACCCCAGTGAGAGCTCTTGAGTGGAAAGGGCCCATCAAAGATGTCTTGCACAGGGCTGAAATAGCCAAGTCTTTCTATCCTTGCCTTGATTAGTCACTTGGGCAAGGTGGCTCTCTGAAGATGAAGCAAACCATGAAGTAAATGACAGCTGACAGCTGTGTGCTGACCACAGTTCCCACAGCTAGACAACAATGAAGGGCATCTAGTCAGTGCATCTCAATGTCCATCGCAGATATCATGTTAGCAACTTACTCTCAAATTGTTCAGGAAAAAAAAGAAAGTTCATCACAATGTTTTGTGTGCAACTTTTCTGTAAGGCTGAAATATTTTCAAAATAAAAAACTTTTATTTTAAATGAACATACTTAAATTAAATGTGACTAAAGAAACACCTAAAAAAAAAAATAAAAGAGCATCCCATTACTCATATAAAGGAAGGAGTATGATGTTGAAAGATAAAAATTCATCTGAATGAGTAAAGTACAGATCACCAGGAGAGTTAGTGGGAGATAAGCCTGAAAAGGCAAGTTGAGGCTGTATGTTTGCTGATGCAACATCTCTCAAAATAGGGTAAGAACAGAAAATGTCTACTTCATTACAGCTAGATTGGCTTTCAGTTTCACCTCACCGCTTCTGAGTAGGTAAAGTCTTTTCCAGACTATCTTTAATAGTTACTATTTCCTATTTCCCTCTTCCTTTTGTTCCTTTCCTCTCCAAGGCCATCATGAAAGTTGCAATGTGAAGATGCGAGTCTTTGTTCAGCTTCTCCATACTGGGATGAAGATTATTTTTAGGATTAATCTCTGAGTCATAGAGGGAGGAGGGAAAGAACCATTTTAATCTCTTTTCCTTCCTTCATAGCCTGCTGTACAGCTAAATCATTTTTAAAAATTGCCTTTTTTCCCTCTTCCCCAAGAATTATTTGCCTTTTATTTTTTCTTTGGAATGGTATCTATAAACCTTCATCAGAGGCTTCTAAAAATGAAATAAATTTTTCTTTGGTGAATGGGCCATGGACTAAATTAAAGGAGATTGCCTTAAACTGTTGTCAGGTAAGTAAATCTATTTATTATAATCCTGATTGCTAGGATATGAGACATTGTATACAGTTTTTCCTCATTCCCTTCTCACTGTCTCCTCAGCTGTGCCCGCCTCTGGACTTTCCCTTTTGTCTCTCCCAGGCTGAGAGTAGAAGGCACTCCTGCTTTCTGTGGGAGATGCAAGCAGATTGTGTTCTGGCCTTCTCCCCTTGCAGCAACATGCTTGAGCATGTCTCATGCTTTACTATTTGACCACATTTTTTAGAAGGATAAATAAGCATGGAATCACCAAATGCTACACTTTTTAAAAAGTTTCTATCAACTTACACATTAAAATGGAAAAAAAAAAAAGCCCTACCCAAATAAGTTACCAAAAAAGTGGAGAGAAAGTTGTATCTTAAAGTAGGCACTTAAAGAATATATGTGGAATCATTTGAATTAAAGAGAGAGCTGGCTTAACTTCAGAAAACCATGGTTTAAACAGGCAAGCTTCTGGACGGAAATATTAATATTCCTTGTTTATCCAGGACAGCCCTTTAGCATTTTCAGAGTATTTTCACACATAGTATTTCCTATAATCCCTGGACCAACCCTGTAAAGGGAGATGAGGTAGGTGTTATTTATACCATTTTAAAGATAAGATTAAATGACTTGCTGGAGTCTAACGATTAGTAAGTGGCAGAACTAGGGCCTGTCTCCAGGTCTGCTGACTACTGTTGGTGCCAGGATACCAGATGAATTCTTCCAATTTCAGAGTGGTGCCCTTAAGAGTTACTGCGGGGGGACTTGTCTTATTTAAAACTTTTGTGAACTGTCTGAAAGTGGGCCCATAGAAGAAAAGTCACTGGGCTGAGAGGTCCTTAAGCTTTCCAGAGTAGTAAACACCAAGCAGATGGATCTCGACTGAAAGGGTAAATTGCACAAAAATATGGGAATGGACAAAGTATGGCAAATGAATTTCATTCTGTACTGATTTGGGATGACACACTTATGATAGTTAGTCTGAAGTACATTTAAAAGAAGATGAGCTTGGAGCTATGTTTTTATTCCAAGAAAGAAAGAGAACAACGAGTTATTGGTGACTGTTTCCTAAAGCCATAAACAATAAAATGCTAGGCCTAATTGCTAAGAACAGGGTAAACAAAACCGAAAAATTTGACAAAATTGTTTTTGTCCTACCTTTGACAAAATGGAAATGAAGCTATACCTGGAATCATTCATCTACTTTTGCTCCGAAACCTAAAAAAAGAGCCTAGTAGGTATACCAGATCAGAAAAAAAGGACAACTAAAATAACAAATAGATTTCCTAAGGAGAAAGTTGCTTTAAAAAATAGGATTAAATGAAGTGACTATTTGGAGGAAATCCTTACCTTTATGAAGTTTATGTCATAGAGGGCAATTGCAGTATTCAAAAACATCTCATTTTCAACATTTATTAAGGGAACACTATATTTAGGCACTATGCTTGATCGACACTAGACTTTACAATGAATAAAAACATACAAATTAACAATCATTGTCAGAGAATACCAGACTGGATGAATCTTTAGTCTAACTCAACACAGCTTTCCTAAGTTCTTAAAGGATTGGCATCTGGTTTATAGTGCAAAGTCTCTGGGGTTTGGCTGATGTGTTGGTTACCAGAGATCGATCAACCCTGGCTGCATTCAAGTTCTTCAAGCTGTAAATCTTAAGGACTGGACTCTTCATAACAACCAGAGGATAAAGTGAAGTTATAACTTCTCATTAATGTTTAGTTTTTACCTGAGTCTTACAGACACCATCTTTCTCTATGGTCTCAGCATTTCTGAGCTAGGAAGATACGGAGTCCCTGTATGACTGAATTATGCTCCCAAAAGTTGATTTCTAACTTGGTAGTTTGAAACTGAAAATGTATTTACCCCAGAGAAACAATGTGACAAATACTGGTTAAGTTCTTAGGCCAACTCTTAGAAGCCCATTCAGCCCACATGCAGATCAACCATGAGAGGATGAGAACTGTGACCCACACACTGTTTCTATGGGAAAATGTGTCTCAGCCACAGAACAAGGTCTTCCTTCCTCCTCCACTTCCTACCTCCATGAGTAAACGAATCCAGTGTGTTTACTATAGGAAATGCAGCCTCTGAGTGTGGGCAGCTGTGTGCTCTGGCCTTGGATGACTTATCCACAGGGCAGAGCTATATTCATTTTCTTACCTCTCCTGCCCTAGTCTGGTCAGTGAGAGGAGTGAGGGAAGGTGGGGAGTCTTTCCTCGAACAACTTGCTTCAGAATAGGGCTGTTGGAACCCTTTTGGAGAGAGAATTCAAAGCTGGCTACATAATTTCTGGGGCTCCTTGTTTAAAAAGTAGGAGAAAAAATGCAGCTAAAGGTATTAAAATATAAAGCTTTTTTCCTTTTCTGGTCTGTCTTTAGATGTGTCATGGTTTTAAATTTAGATAGATGGATAGTTAGCTTTTATAACTATTTAATATAATTCTAAGTAAGGAAAAATTAAAAATTTAAGTTACCATAAATTTTACAATTTTTATATTGTACAATGCCAGTTTGAAGTACAAATATAAGAGCATTTAACGCCTATATGAAATCACCGAAATGACACATTCCCTATTTTGTACTTCATAAAGCAGTCCCCCCGCTAATAGTCCCTCCCTTACCCACAGGGGATATGTTTCGAGACCCTCTGTGGATGCATGAAACTATGGTACATACACACCAATGACAGTTTAATTCATAAATTAGGTACAGGAAGAGATTAACAACAGAAATAATAAAATAGAACAACTATAACAATACGTTGTCATAAAAGTTGAACGGCTTTGGGGTTATTATTCAGTAAAATAAAGGTTACTTGAACACAAGTACTATGATACCTCAATAGTCCACTAAGTCCATTTAGATGGCTACTAAGTGACTAAAGCCTGGGTAAGCTGGTGGCCGTGTACAACATGATACCCTGGACAAGGTGATGATTCACATCCCTGATAGGATGAAGCAGGACGGCTTGTGATTTCACTATGCTACGCAGGTGAGTGGGCAATTTAAAACTTACAGATGTTTATTTCTGGAATTTTCCAGTAAATATTTTTGGACCATGATTGACCATGGGTAACTGAACCCAGGAAAGTGAAACTGTGGATACAAGGGCACTACTTACTGTACACAGGAAAAGGTGGCTCCTTAAAGGACATCAGAGTATTGTTACCATAGTAAAGCAGACTGGAGACAGGGCAGAAAAAACAATGGATTCTCCTACCCTATCCCTACTTCCAACATTTTGCCCATCTAATCTACCCTTCCCATTCATGCCAGAATTATTGTTCTAAAAACTAGTTGTATCATCTAAATTCCTCTCCTATTGCCTTTTAGCATAAATCCAAAAGTCCTGGCATCTAATCAAGGCTTTCTCAGTCTGGTGCTAACTTGTCTTCATTCCCCTGGGCCTGTCAGACTGCTCTCATTTTCCAAAGTGTGCCAGGTACATTCATGCCTTTGTACATTCTGCTCTTTCATCCAGAAATGTCCTTTTCTTGATACTTCATGATAGAACCAAGCCCAGCTCTATTCTCTCTTCCAGTTGAACCTTTCCTGATGTCACCAGTTGTCATCAATTGTTCCTTCCAACAAGAACAGATAATTTGTACTTCTGCTCAGGAAGCACTCATCTCATGCTGCCTTATGGTGTACTTACCTGTTCCTCTCTTGCATTCTTCCACTACAAGGGCTTTCAAACTCTTTGAACAAAAGCATAGCTCATAGCAACAATGAGCAATAAATAGAAATACATTTTATGTTGTGAACCAATTGGCACACTTAAATACACCTTATATTTCATTAATTTTAAGAAGTACTTCCTCCATTTTAATATCTCTGAAATCAGGATGTAGCAATAGGCTATCATATTCTAGTAGAATTTTCACTTTCTTAATAGTACATAAAATAATGGCATGTCATAATTGATGACACTGTAGACTTTTGAAATATGATACATAACTGAAACAAAAGTTTCACAAACCATTTACCCTCTGTTATGGATATGGTTTTTAGTTATTTGCTATTTCGTTAAGAAAAACATGCAGGTCATAATTCACCAAAATGATTTCACTATTCACCAATGAAGTAGTGAAAAACTACTGAGAATGGAAACTATTTATTTTAGTCCTATATAATAGGATTAAAAACTAAGACTGACTAGGTTAACATAACTTTATAGCTCAACCGTCTGTGTAAACTTGACTTTAATTTCAAGAAATTCTTGCCCAGGAAGTTGCAAATAACGTAATTGCAGTTTCAGGAACTTCCTCAAGGTCCATTTTTCTGAATAGACTATTGACTGACCTTGCTTTCATCAGGATAAAAAAGCCCCCTCCTCAACAAGATTACTCTATTGGGTTTTTCAAACAACTGTTTACTCTTCTGGGCTTGCTTCAAACGTTCCCCTTCCTGTGTCCACTCACCCTAAACGCCCAGTCTCCATCATACTTTTTCATTGAACGACCTGTCTTAAACCAGATCCTCTGAATCTTCTAATTATTCTATTCTTGACCTCTTTCTTTGGGTCACTACTAAGGCTCTGTCAACAGTGGTCTCTTACTGTTGACAGTAATAAACTTGGATTTGCTTGATGAACAGGTTATTTGGCGGTCTGTCCTGGAAGTCAGGAGCCGACACTACATTTTAAGCTCCTGAGGAAAGGAACATTGCTTGTTATTCTCCTCCCCCCTTCCTTGTGGTGATCCAACATTGATGGTTGGGGAAGGAAAGGTGTGTTAGGATCCTAAGGGGAGCTTAAAGCAGGGGCAGTAAGGGATGTATAATGGTCATAGGTAAGGAGCTCTTGTTGCAGAGAGGCTGCGTCCACAAATGAGAAATCTTGTAGTTGGAACAAGCCTACCCTTTCTCTTGGTTTTATCTACTCACCATGTCCATTTCGCACCTGGTACTCAGAATATTTTAAATATAAATCATCCGAGCTCCATCTCAATCACTTAACTTCAGGCTACTATGTGACCTTTGAAGTGGTCTTTGCCTTTCAGGCTTTAAGTTTGAAGATGAGCATAATAATGGATAATGGCTGCCAAACGTTTGGTTCTCATCAGGAATAGGTTAAGTCATTAAAGCTAAATGTTGACCGTAGTCTGATTTCATAAATACCTACATAAATTTCACATCAACACTGAAAAGGCTCCTTGGACTCAATAAGCCCTTATATATACAATAAGTTTGCTTTTCACCCAAGTGGGCCCAAGAAGGTACCAATCCATAATTTCCACATCCCAGGACACCTCTTTCCAAATTCTAGGCTTGAGTCAAACTGGCCTAGTCCCAGGAGCTCCAGCAAGCTAGGTGCTCTCCTCCTTGTCTTTGCAGGAATACCCTCCCCCTCACCTACTCTGGTTATATTGGTTCTTTCTGACCCAACGAAAAGGTTACGCGTGGCGACCTCACTTAGAAGTCCTACTCCACTCTCAGGTTGAATTCATGGCCTTCTTGTCATTTGGCCTCTAACGCGTGTGCCTTTTAAATTGGCTGCCGCCTTCTAGCCGGTCGGTCTTCGGGTCCAACCGTCTTGCTCCCGGCCTATCCCAGGGACAGGGACGAAGGCCTATTCCTCTTGGATTTCTCAGTGCCTTGCACGTAGTAGGTGTGCAGTGAAACGCTCGTAAGGAGTTTGGTCATCTTATGAGCGGTGGGGAAAGTAGCAGAGCAGAGCGTGCCCGTCTGCCCACCACGCCGCCGGCGCCCCGGCCCGGCCCAGCCCGCCGGGGCGGCTGACGAGCCTGCGTGCTTCTCCAGCCACCCCCGCGACGCGCGGCGCCCAGTCACGGGCGTTGGAAATTCCGCCGCGTGCAAGCTCACGGGGCCGGGCGGGGGCGGGGGAACCCGTGGAGTGAGCCTGTGACGTGCGGGGGCGTGGCTCCGGGAGGCCGCGCCCCCTCTCCCTCGCCCTCTCTCGCGGGTCGGGGTTACATGGCGGCGACTGCGGCAAAGCGAGAGCCTCGGAGACGCCGCTGCCGCCAGCACAGCCGGAGACCTGAGCCGACACCGGGGGCTGTCCGCGGGCCCCGCACTCCCTCGATGAGTCGGAGAAGTCCCGTGAGTGTGTGTGTGTGCGTGTGCGGGGCGCGCCGGCTGGGCGTCTCGGGAGGGCGCCGCGGCGGGCCCGGCGGCGGCGGAGCCGGCTCCCTCCATTGTGTGTGACCCTCCGGCAGCCGCCGCTCAACAAAGGCGCTTTTGTTTCGTCTCCCGCCCGCCCCTTGCCCGCCCGCCGGCCAGCCCGCTCGGGCCTGGCCGGCGCGTCCCCGCGCGGCCGGGCGGGCGACGGGCCGGGGTCCCCGCGTGGGGCCGGCGGAGCGGCCGGCGCGCCCCTCCCACCCGGCACGCCCCTCGCCGGCAGCGGGGCCCGGCCGCGCCCGCCTGCTCCCGGGCCCCGCGTGCCGGCCGCGGCGCCGCCGCCCGCCCCCGGCCCCCGGCCCCCGGCCCCCGGCCCCCGGCCGCGCGGGTTCGAAGCCCGGCCCGGCGGGCGGGCGCGCGGGCGAGGGACGGCGGCCGGGAGGGGCGGCCCGGGCAGCGTGAGGTGGCGCGGAGTCTCGCCTTCCTGGCACGCTGCCTTTCGAAACGCTCCCGCGTCTCCTCCCCCATCCCATTCCGGTGACTCGGCCTCAGCTGACTCCGGCCGGGCAAAGTCTCCAGCGGACTCGGCGAATTGCGTAGCGCGCACCACTCACCGGCTCGTCTCAGAGCCCCGAAGTCTTCTTTCTGCCCAAGTTTTGAGTCTAGCCATGAATGAGGTACAGAAAGCTCGTCCGAGTCGGAATTCCTAATTTCCTCTCGCATACTGCAGCCTTGCCTTAGCTGCGTTCGGGACGCTGAGCGGTGGTGGGTCAAAGTACCCAAATGAAAACTTGTTTTGTCAGTTCACTAAAAAGGCCTCCTGTGCGTGTCTGTCTGACTTAGTGAGGTGCGTTGAAAAGTAAAGGTGTTTTGGCCGCCTTTCCCTTGTCTTAGTAAGACTCGACTGGTTCAGGTGTTATGTCGGAACTCTGTGAAGCAGGATCTTTTTGATTCCTTTCTTGTTTTATTTTTTCTTTTGCTTACTCATTGGAAAAGATCCAGTGAAGAGAACTGGTGATGTGGAGATAGAAGCCTTCTGCATTTGCAGCAGAATTCATGTTCTTCAGTGCTAAAAATGCCCTTAAAAGTCAGTCTCGATATTAACTTTTTTTTATGGGTACAAGATGATTTGTTGAGAGAGAAAATTAACAGCGGACAAAATGGAGCACAAACAGCCTCAGGGTAATTTTCTGATTGCTTGATCCTTGTTGCCTTGTTATTTTTTAAAGTTCTGATTGGACATAGCCCCTCTTTTCAGCGGTGGAAAACTGATATGGAAAGAGTAATCTGACTAGATGTATGGAGGGTCCAAAGAGGGAACTGCCTCTAGAATTTCTCTTGGAAATGTCAGATTTTAACGTTTGAAAAATAATTTTGAATCGGATGGCAGGAACTTTACCTATCTTTAACGAGTAGTTGTTCAAACACGTTTATGAAGGGCTTGCTATGTGCCAAAGTGTATAGAAGTCTTTCATTTATATACGTTACATCAATAAGTATAGCCTTATGAAACTTATACAATTGCTTATTGGTGTTCGAAATTCAGTAATTGCTGTCGTCTAGGAAATGCCAAATTTGAGCAGGACATGCCATGTTATATATAGCACCTAGATATCACTATTCAGAAAAAAAAACAACTGGGAAATGGAGAATGGTTTATAAAAACCTTTACATATCACCATATTTTGGAGTTATTTGCAAAAGAGTATTAAAAGTAGATGTGATTAAGAATCTAGAGATTGATTTGAAGATAAGTTAATTTTGCAATAGAAAAAGCACATGCTCTAATGACAAGTGTTAATACTAAAAATCTTGCAGTATTTTGCATAAGTTCATTTAAACATCGTGAGAATTCATAACTGACAAAATGGTAAGGTTTGCTGACTCAGGGTACATTGCTGAAGGGGATGGGGTCCGGTAGGAGGAAGCTTGAAGTGCTGCAAGTTTTGAGTTGGGTGATGACTCATCCTGCCCACGACTGCTACGTGGCCCCTTTTTTTGTGTGCACTGTATTTTTTTTTTTTTAAATGATAGGCTAAAATGTTTCTGTCAGTATTCTCTCTCACAAGGAACCATAGTTTTTCTAAAAAAGTATGCCTTCTTAAATTGCATTTTAAAAGGCTATCATGTGTCCTACAAGTGGAATTTTGTAACATTTGTTGAGAGGAAAGGTAAAATTGCTGGTGGGTTGCTACAGTTAAATGTTTGATACTAGCAGTTCTTTGGTTATTTATTGAGAGCTTTGTTATAAAGCTCAGATAGTACAAAGGACAGATAGTACTTTTATGATGTGGGTAGAAATTAACCTTATGTTTTCATTGGTAATATAGAAATTATCTTTATAATATCTAGAAATTAGTTTAAGTGTGATAAAGGAGCAGAAATATTTAATCAGATATAGCTCTGAATGTGAGCATTTCATTTTGATGGAATTATATATACATAATGCTTTCTTCTGATCTATACGAGTCTTCGGTTTTAATAAAGACAACTCAAAATAGGTATTGTTATAGGCACTGTTTTTTTTTTAAAGATAAGCTGATTGTACAGTTCCAAATTTAGGACATACACTGATCTCTGATATTTGGTAATTAGGTTATTTTGGCTTATTTTAAAAAGCCACCGTTTAGCATGTTGGCTTAAAATAAGATTGAGAAAAAAAGATTGAGAATAGCACTTAGTTTTAAAACTGAGAAAAAAGAAAAAAACTCCCCATTTCCTCTTTTTTTGGTATATTATTTATCTTAGAATGGCTTATTTGAAGATTTTCGTGGGCAATAAAGTGTATTGCTAATGTGAGTTAAATCTTTGGAGAGATTTTGGAAGAGTGTTATATGATTTATATAGATGAACTTTAATAAAGTTTAATTCAAACTTTCTATTTCCTACTAAAGGAAATATAAAAATTCAAATATGAAAGTATTATAGATTTGCAAAGCATCCTATCACTTAGAGGTTGAGCATGTACTTCTAGCAGGCGCGCGCGCGCGCGTGTGTGTGTTTTAGAATATATAGGTGATCAGCTGTTGTGCATAATTCAGAATTTATAAACAAACTGGATATCTTAGCCTGTCTCTTTTCTATGAGGTATGGCCTTATGAAACGATGAGCCTTCCCAATGCTATCCAGTTCCTTTGTTCACATTGCCCACTGGAACCCTGTGTTTCTCTA
Source organism: Rousettus aegyptiacus (assembly GCF_014176215.1). Taxonomy (NCBI): domain Eukaryota; kingdom Metazoa; phylum Chordata; class Mammalia; order Chiroptera; family Pteropodidae; genus Rousettus; species Rousettus aegyptiacus. The sequence goes on from NW_023416306.1 coordinate 122,763,496, forward strand.
GGGCCTCCGTTGAAATAGAAAGAAGATGCCTCAAAAGTAAATTCTTAGTGGCATTGTTGGCTGTCTCCTTTCAGCTCCTTCAGCCTGTTTTGTGGCTGTTAACATTATTCTACAGCATGCTAGTGGTATGGGGATTTTGGTCAGTTTTATTGCTCAGAGCTCTGAGACTCTACAAAAACAAGGTTATGGTGGTTAATGGATTTTTACAGGGAGTTTCTTTTCATGTGGAGCTGATGATTTTAAGGTAAAGTGTTGTAGGCTGAATCCAGCATTGTTTTTTTTTCACTCCATGAACTGCATATTTGGAAAATACAATGTGCCCTTCTGAGAGTTTTTAAAGGTTTGTCTTTCATACACGTCAGCCTTTTAAATCCACTTCTGAAAAATTGTAAAGAGATTGCATGTTTACATAGCAAATTTTCCCATTGATTTTCATTTCAATTTTATATCTCTTGGGGGGAAAGGGTATCACTCACAAAAATTGTTAGAATTCTAGCATTTACTTAAGGGAAGAGACTGCCTCTGTAGAGAGTGTGAAGTCTCTGTGCATTTAATTCTGTACAACCATAAAATGACAAAATGTTAGTTTTTACAGAGGGGTCATGGACATTGACTTTACCCAGGTTTATATATCATTTGGCAGGTAAGGAAACTGAAGTTTGGAGAGATCTAAGACCTTGGTACTCGGAAATGTGGTCCTGGACCAGCAGTGTTAGCTTCACATGGGAATTCGTTAGAAGTGCAGAATCTTGACTCCATCTCAAGACCTTCTGAATTAGAATCTATAGTTTAACAAGATTTGTAGGTGGTTCACATGTACAATCATTTCTAAAAGACCTACTAAGTGATATATACATAGTTTCTCAACTAATTAGTGACTAATTTGGAAAACTCATGTCTTGTGAGTTGCTCTTTCCATTGGCCCTTCTGAAAAAAGTCAAAAGGAAATTTGAGGACTTAAGCACTGTCCAGTAGAACTTTCTGTGATGATGAAAGTGTTCTGTGCTGTCCAGTGAGGTAGCCACTACCCACATGTGACTCTTGAGCACTTGACAAGTGGCTAGTGCACCTGAGGAACTGAATTTTAAGTTTTACTTAATTTTATTAATTTATACTTAAATACCTGCATATAGCTAGTGGCTATTATGTTGGACAGCACAGATCAAGATGATCTTAGCCTACGCTAAATTTGAAATAATCTAAGCTGTAATTTAATGACTGATTAGTCTCAGTTTAATTTTCCTCTTCATTTACAAATTGGAGAGATGGTGGGTTTTTAACTACCTACTTTTCTAGTATGCCCAGATAATATTTTAGTAGTTATTATAAATTAGTTTTCTGATTGATAATCCTGTGTTCAGTAAAGTAGATAATTCGAGTTATAAGAATGTGCGTTTTCCCTTTTGTCTCAATAAAAGTATTTTCATGCAATTAAAAAAATTAAAAAATAGGTGTTAAATGTTTCTCAGTTGTTTTGTGGATGGATTGAGAGGACAGTTTTTGCCTCTGGCCTAGTACCTCCAGGCTTGTTGGTATTTGTTAATGGTTTCCAGATTATCTGTTGTTATTTATTTTCAGTTGCAGAAACTTCAGGTGGTTCTTAATCTCCCACCTTAAGCAGTGGGAAGAGTCTAACCCTAGAGTAAGTCAGACTTGCCTGTGTCCAAATCTTGACATTTACTGTATGTATGATTTTGGTTTAGTTGCTTTACCTCTCAGGACATCAGTGCACTTGTTTGTGAAATGAAACTTACAAGGTAGTGGTTCTGAATAACAAATAATTTGCGACTTGGAAAATGCCTGGCACTTAACAGAATCTCAGTAAATATAAATTACCTTCTATTTCCCTCCTGCTTAGCTTTTATAGCTTTCTGTAATTTAGTCTCATGCTTAAGATTCCAAGCAGGCTTAAGACATTCTGATTTTAGGTCTTATTGGTTCCCACTGGTTAATTTAATTTTGTGCCTGGCTTCATTCATGTCATATCCCTTATAGATTCGTTCCTCCCCTTGTACTCTGGATTTCTTGACTTCTCAAGGACCCATCTCTTTCCTGCATCATGAATTTTTTCCTTTCTATTGGGTTATCTTTATTAGCATATAAACGTACTCTAGATCTATACTGTCCAATCTGGTAGCCACATTTCAGTTGTTCAGTTGCCATATGTGGCTTTTGACTATCATATTGCACAGTGCAGATATAGAAATTTTTTTATAAACCATCTCATGATTCCACATTCTTCTCCTCTAGCCACTGCCTCATTTCTCTGATCCTGTTTCAAGCAAATTTTCACTAGTTGTCTTTGTGTGCTCTCTCCACTTTCCTTGAAAGACTCTTCAGCTTACTGTAGCCTGGCTTTTAGGACCAGCTCACCACTGAAATTATTGTAGTCTGGATTACCAGTGAGTTACATTTACCAAACTTATATTACAGGATTTTGTAGCACCATTCAATATAGTTGACCACTGTTTTCTGCCTGTTCACTTGCTTCTCTTAGCTTATGAGACACATAGTCTCCTTGTTTTTCTTGTACTTCGTCATGCTTTTTTACTGGCTTCTTTCCTCTACCTGCCTCTAAGTATTGGGCTTTTTTCCCCCACTTTCTCTTTCTAAATTCTTTCCCTAGGTGGTCTCATTCAACTTACTGTTTTAAATACTATCTACATGTAGGTAATTCTCAAATTTATGTTTCTGGTTTAGACTTCTTGTTTAAGTTCCAGACGCATTATCCAATTGCCTGCTTGATATTACTACTCATTATTTAAGTAGACATTGTCTAAATAGACTTAATATTTCCAAAATGGAACTCTTTCTCATATATTGTTCTTCTCCCAGTCTTCCCTATCTCAGTTAATTGGCATCTAGGAGTTACCATTGAATCATCTTGTTCCCTTATCCCTCATGTCTACTCCATCACCAAGTTTTCTTGGTCTCCAAAAATCATTTGAATCTATCTCATCTTTGATGTATTCATTCCTACCAGCTTAGTGTCAGCTACCATCATCTCACATGGCCTACTGAAATAGCTTTTTCTTTTATACATTTTTTTTTTTTAAGGCAAGGCAACCCTTGGTTGACATCACAGATTGCAAGGACCTTGTCAGCTTACAATCCTTTATTTATTTATTTATTTATTTATTTATTTATTTATTTATTTATTTATTTTTGCGCCTACAGCACCTGGTCTTCGTAGGTGGTCTCCCATCCAAGTACTAACCAAGCCTGACCCTGTTTAGCTTCCGAGATCAGATGGGATCTGGGTTGTTCAGGGTGGCATGGCCATAGAATGAAATAGCTTTTGACTGGTCTCTGATTTTACACAACAGTCTTCAGTTCATTCTTCTCCCAGTTGCCAGAGTTATCTTTTTAAAATGTAAGTGAAAGCATACCAATTGTCTGCTTAAAACCCTTCAGTGGTTTTCCTTATCTCTTAGTTATAAAATTGAGAATCCTGCATCATGTGTTCCTCACTACCGATCCAGTCTTATCTCCACATTAGTTCCCACTCTCTTTGCTCAAGACACTGTGGTTATACTGGCATCTTTTTCTTCAAAATACCAAGTTCTGTATTGCTTTAAGTCATATTTACTGTTTTTGCTGTTTGAGGTGCTCTTCTTCCATCTCTTAGCCATGCTGGTACTGTCTCCTCATTTAGATATCAACTCCTTAAGTGGCCATTTTCTGGCCACGCAATCATAGCATTTGGCCATATCTGGTTATTAATTTACTTGTTTTTTAATCTTTCCTCACTAGAATGTAAACTCTTTGGAAACAGAAGAACCTTAACTGTCTTAGTCTTCACTGTACCATCAAACAGTGCTTGGCTGTATATAAAATGTTTGATTCCTTTAAACTTCTAAAGAGAAGATATATGTTAGGATAGCATTGTAATTAATGTAACATGATTCTGGATTGGGTCCTTTAGCTCTCAAGTACTTTATTGGTACAGTTTCAGAAACTTAAACAGGATCTGAATATTAGATGGTAGTATTATGTATGCTAGGGTTAATTTCCTGACTTTGATGGTTATATTTGGTTATGCAGAAGAATGTCCTATCTGTAGGAAATATTTACTCTCAAAGAATTAGGGTGTGTGTGTGTATACTGTATTTGTCAATAAAAAATTACATTATTATTTGAGAGATGATCATGGGTTTCGGTTTATAAACCTGAGGTTCAAATCCTGGCTCACTGATGTGTGATCTTGAATGCATTATTTAAATTCTCTGAAGATCTTAAGACCCATTTTGCAATGTTGTTAGGAGGATTTAGTGTAAGAGTATATATGCCTGGCACAATGCTTCACACATAATACATTCTTAATGAAGCTTGCTGTTGTCCTTATATTCTTTTAAAATTCAAATATTAAAAAAGTTTTTCTTCTCATGTTTAAACTGTAGCTTCCTTTATAATATAAACCAATACTTTAAAAACTAATTGCTTTTATGATAGTTGATAAAATGGGATATATATCAAATGTTATTTGTATCTTCAAATTAGAATTTTTGGACCTTATTTCATTAACATAATCTTTCAGTATTTTAAAACTTTTAAAGAAGAAAGTAGAGCCTCTTTGAAATTAAATTTCAATTAAAATGTATATATTTATCTTGATTAACATGTTAATTTCCATTTCTTTTGGAATTGTCACTGAGTCTGTGGTTCGTTAATCTATTAGTTTGTATTATTGTTGTAAAAGTACACAACTGCTTGGCAAAATAAGTCATTACTTACTATTGGTGATTTATTTAGTTTTCTCTCTTTTCCCTTCCCTTTACTCTCCATCGATGGACATGTTATTAAGTAATCATAATGATCAAAACAGGTGTTTAGAAATAATCCATGAGATTTTCATTAGTTATTAGTGTATTTTAAATAATATAAGCTATTTATCGATATCATAAACCTTACCCAATACATGATTAATTTTACCCTTTTCTGGCCCTTAGTGCACCTAGTGTCTTATATCTTGCTTTTTTGTTTGCAATAAATCCATGATACATTATTTTTGTCTTAAACAACAGTCTCTTAGTGATATTTAAACATGCAGATATATTTTTTAAAAGGCCTCATGTTTTTTCTTTATCCATTCTTGGGATTTTGTTCCTTCTGAAGATCTGGGACTCCATTTGGTGTCATTTTTCTTCAGCCTAAAGAACTTCTTTTAGTATTTCTTATAGTGAAAGTCTGCTGGAGGCAAATTCTTTCTGCTTTTGTCTCTTCGAAAATGTCTTTATTTTATCTTAATCTTTGGAATATATTTACCTAGATAAAAAATTTTGACTTGATAGTTTCTTTTTTCTTTTGGTACTTGAAAGATGATGTTCTGTTGTCTTCTTGCTTTTACTGTTTCTAGTTATCTGTCAGCCATTATTCCTATTGTTCCTTCCGTAGTATATACTTTTTCTCTTTTCTCTGGTTGCTCTTAAGTTACCTCCCCCCAGCCCTTTTTTTTTTTTTCAACAGTTCGATTGTGATATGCCTAGGTATGGCTTTCTTTGTATTTATTCTGCTTCTGTTTCATTGAACTGGGTTCGTGTGTTGTCCTTTATCAGTTTTGGAAAGTTTTTGTCCATTATCTTTTTATATACTTCTGCCCTACCACCTTTCTGAGCCTTGAGGCTCTCTGCTTTTCAGCCTAGCTGCCAACTCTTTGGACTGCTTAGACATTTTCTTTTGCTTTCTAGTCCCATCTCAGGTTTTCTTTACCACACGTTTTTGCCTTATTTCTTTGCTTTAGTCTCAGCATGCTTCAGAGGGGTTTATCTTATGCTTCCTTGCCCCCCACTTTCAGAGGGCAGCTGGGACACGGTGGAGGCCCATATGCTGAGATTCTCATTTTTCTTGCCTTGTCCTTTGACTTTTGCACTCAGTGAGGACCCATGGAGGGAAGAGTTGGCAGTTGGAGCTTGTAACTAGGCCTTCTCTGAATTATAATCTGTTATCTGAATCCACATGTATGTAGCTTTTAAAGTTGGTTATAAATTTGGCTGGTTTCTTCTTAATCTTGTTAGTGGAAAATTCTTTGTTCTACCACTTTGCTAGGAATGAGAATAGCTGTGGTCTCTGCTCTTAGGAAGGGCTTGCCATTTTCTGGAATTTAATTGATTAAGTTTTCTTTGCATCCTTAGCTTTTTGATTTTTTTTTAAAACTATGATTTTGTAGCTTATCTATCTTGCCATGGTTTAAAGGGTGAGAGTAATAGTGTCTTGCACTTTTCTGCATTCTAATTGCAAATTGAAATCCTGAGCCTCTCATTATAATTATAAAATTTTAGAGCTAGAAGAAATTGTAGAAATCCTATAGTTTGGCTACGTGGTTTACCTCCTGAGGAACTGAGACCTAGAAATGTGAAATGCTTTGTTTGCGAGCTTATTAGTTACAGATCTGGACTAAACATCAGATCTTTAACTCACGTTTTTTCCCCCACTTTTGATATGGGCGTACTGAATGAAAGTAGACAGGAATTTTTCAGAGTACCAAACTCTAGTGTGAATCTGATAGGAAACTTATACTCTTCTTTGTATCTTGCAAGCTTTGTTTGGGTCTGGAGAAAATGAGAAACAAAGGAGGAACAAACGATATTCCAGAAAAGTTATATATCCTTTTGAATTATTTTTTAAAAACTGGGGACTCTCCAACTAAGCATGTAGTTAGTTTTCTCCGTTTGATCAGAGTCCAAAAATATTTCATATGGTCTTGCATAATGTAGCCTTCTTTAGACCCTCACCAGGGTTAGCTCAAAAATGATAGCAACTATATTTGATATGCGCTTTGTAAAGCTGTGGTGCTACATGCTATAGACCCTGCTGGGATGGACTGAAGAATAGTAAAATCAGTAATGTTAAGGTCTTGCATATCTTCATGATACCTTCTTGGTATTATTTGAACTGATAGGACTTTTTATAGAACCCCGCTTGTCTGATTATATAGGACATTATTTTAGTGTCACAATCCCTCCCCACTACCTCAGCAAAACAACAGGAACTATAACAAAACTGAAGTGTTTTTGTTTCTTCAGTGAGTTGAAATCAGTTGCTTTCTTCATGTTTTGGCAGACCTGTATGTTCACCACAGGGTGAGGCTCCTAGGGGAATGCCTGGAAAGCACCATATCTAGGAGTCGTCACTGATGTTGCTTCATGGTAGGTCAGATTCTGAAAAAGTTGAGAGTAGGGTTTGTCTTCTCTAAAACTTCCTGTATCAAGTAGAATATGCTATTTCCATTAATTCATTCAGTATAGTTTTTAAGGTGCCTACTAAGTATCAGGTACGAAGCTCAGAAAACGTCAGTAAAACTACTTTGTCCCACATCTCTCCTTTTAAAATAGAGCTACAACAAAGGTAAGGGGGATGGCGCCGTGGTAGATGAAGAGTAGATCTGAAGAATTCATTAGATTTGGGAAGATGAAAATTCATTAGATCTGAGATTCATTAGATTTGGGAAGATGAAAAGGACAAGGGAAGGAGAATGCTATTAGAAAAGAGAACAAATGTTAGTGGGACAGGGAAGGAATCCACTATAATGCTCTAGGAGTATGCACTCCGTGAGGTTAGGTGGATTTCTTTTTTAAAAAACTGTTTTGACCCCTGGTATACGTTAATGCCTAGAACAATGCCTGGTATATGATAAGCACTCAGTAAGGTTTTGTTGAATAAAAATAATGGATGGATGGAAGAATTAAAGCTGTTTTAGTCAAAACAGTTTAAAACATCTTGGTTTTCTCTGCTTTTGGGACCATGTTGGGATTACATTTCTCACCTCCCTTCAAGTAGGTGCAACGGTGTTAACAAAGGATAAGAAAATGTCAGTAGAAGCAAAGTGTATCATTTTTAGATGGAAGATTTAAGTACCAGTGAAATAGTCTCACTTTCTCTGTGACAAAGTGAGTGGAAATGGTTGAGAAGATAGCTACATTGACAGCTTGGATGACAGATAATGTGAAACTTGTTACATGAGCAAGACTTAAAACTGTTTTTTAAGTCACTGGGATTTTGGGGTTATTTGTTACTAATCTATCCTGACTGCTACAGAAATTTGTATTAATTCTCATCATGCTGGAGTCCTCAGCTGTCCAAAGGTACTTGAAGAGGAAGGCTGCCTACGTGTCTACTGCTTGTGTATTTGCTCCAGTGTTTCCTTAATGTTGAGGGAAGAGTCAGAAATGAGGGCTTGGGCAGGAGGAAAATAGAGAGAATGAAGGGTTATTATTATTTTTAAAATTTTAGCCATAAATTTGTCCAAGGGATTGTGTTTTTATAATGTTTAGTACACAGCAATTTCAATCACATTTCCCCTGTTCTGGGTATACCACCATAATAAGTGCTTGGGAATAAAAGTCAGTGAAGTAGACTTGTATTGTGCTTTCATAGGTCATAGACTTTTAGAATTAGAAGGATCTTTAGAGATTGTTTGATTAGTTTATCTGGTCTGTAAAGTTCTGGCATTCCAATATGGATACCCAAGAGTAAATAGAAACTAAATGTGACATCAAAATAAACACAATGGCATTTATTTTATAATGGCTTTTTGAAGTCAAAGGCAAATGAAAGTTCCGGATGTTAATATGTATTTAGGCAAAGGTTAAGACAGTTTAAGAACAGAAATTGGGAATGGAAGAGTAGTTTTTTGTTTTTTGTTTTTAAATTGGATACAGTGTTTGAAGCTATGTATATCTGTCTTCGAAAGTTTGTCCCTGTAGCTAACAGTAGTTACTGGTAGTAGGCAAAGCCTGTTAGGTTTTGGTGTTTTAGTTTTAAGGTCCTCCCTCCCACCCCAGGTTCCTAAGATAATTCACTCACACTATTTTGCACTCTGGGCCTCCTTGAGGTCCGGATCCTGAGAGGAATAACTCTCAGGGCTACCTTACATTAGGGGCAAGGGCTTTGTCAGGAATGCATATGGGCAAGCATTTAAGATGTAGCCTTTGGCCTTCTCTGCCTTAAAAACTTAGTAGCTTTGATGAGAGCTTGAGGCATGATTTAGAGAAGGGTGAATTTGCTATAATAATACCTCTCTGTGCCAGGGTTAGGAGAACATAAGTGGAGCGCAACCTTTCCATTCTCTCCAAAAGCAGCTGGGTTTTGGCTGAGAAGATAAGGGCTGTCTGGATTCTAGTTAACTCAAATTACTCACTTGGTCCTGGAGAAATGCAACATAGGCAAGAGCTGTTGAGGAGGGAGAAGAGGGGGAGAGCTGTCAGTGAATGTGATCAGGTCAGATGACCCTTGTCAGAATTTAACCTGAGAAGCTGCAGAGTGGAAGATGGAAGAGGAAACCAGAAAAGTAACCTTTATGTTTAAGGCCCTCATCTCAAACTTGTTTTAAACGTTCAGACTCCCTTTCTGACACAGGCCAAGTTCTTACTAGATAAGGCAAAGAAAATCCAGTTTCTATAGAGAAGGAGAGGGTGGGGCATTGTGAAATTATTCTGTGTTTTATTTCTTTGCTTTGCATTTTATAACTTCATATAATTAGGCTTAACTCAGAGTACCTGTATTTCTTTTGGTGGGTGGGGATATGCTAAATGACAGAAAGCAGGAGATAATTTAGGGAAGAAAGCAGTGTGTAAGGAGGCAGTTGCGGCTAATGCATTTTCAGGGAACTGTTTTATAAACATAGAAAGCTGGTACTCAGCCTGGGCTATATAAAGAGCTTTTACTTCCAGGTTATGGTGGATCACTGAAAGACGACCACAGGGAAAGCATAAGCCAACTTCATTCTTATAAATCATGCTCTGTATTTCATTTTATTCACCAAATTGTTGTTAAAAACGAAACAACATTGACCCAGCTAATTAATACGCAATGACCTCTAAGCAGTACAATATCAGCACTGAGGTTTATAGGAATGGGTAAAATTTGGAGGTAGAGAAATTGGAAAAACGCTGGGAAGGGTTATTTTAAGTTACTCCTTGTCTTAGTTTTCCTTTTCCTCCCTCGAAGTGTGTAGAAAGTACAGAAGGAAAATAGAACCCCAGATCTTTCTTCAGTCTAAGCCTTGAACTTTGCTTTTATAAAGTTAAACATGAAAAATGTAGAGAAAATGGTGTAAGTGGGACATATGTGGAGGTCGATGTGGGTGGAGGATGCCCTGACCAGTAATTGGCTGGTCCAGTTGAATTGTACCTGCATACTTTAGTCAGGCCAATGGAGCTCCATGATTGATGTGAAAGATGGGGTGGATGGAGGGATCCGGATTTGGAGTATAGCTGTCATAAGAGTAAGGAGGAAGCCGTTTTCATGGTCACTAAGAGTGAGCATGGGAATTCTTTGCTTTTTTATGGCTCCTAGAGGCACACATCCTAATTTCCCTAATTAGGTCAGATCCCCCAGTGCGTATGTTCTCATAGCATCCTGTACCATTCCTTTGTACCATTTGTCCCCTTTGCATCCTCCTTTTACCTGTTACTTTATTATTGTTTGTCTCCAACCATACTGTAAGCTCCATGAGGGTAGGGCTCAAGTCTGTTTTTACTTAACCATTTTATCCTAGATCCCTAGTATATTAACAGATATATAATATATAATTAGCAAACACTTGCTCTGAATGGAGTGTGACTGAATTAGAAACATTACTGGATCCATTTTATCATTTAGAAGTATAACATTATCTCCAACTTTCCAAGCTCCTGGATGAAAAGGTGCTCCAATAGCTTTTGATCTAATGGATATTGAAGGACTCTGAAGAACACTGAGTAATGGGGCAGGTCACTGGGCAAACACTACTATTGTAAATAATGGATTCTTTTTTCCCCAGAGTTTTTATTAGTGCAATCCTCACTGTCTATTGGAATTAGTTTTGTTGATATTATCTTCTCCCTTTAGAATGGCCTCATATTTCTGAAAAGTCTGTTCAGGACTTTCAATATAGCTATCAGCTGAATCTATAATGAGGACTCTGCAGTTCTCAGCCTAGGCACAAGCTCCAGCTTTCCCTAAGATGAAATTTTACCCACTCTCTGTGCCTGTAAGTGCTGATCAGTCATAGATTTCTGAAGAGGCATTTGCATCCTTTTACTTGTTTCTAATCTGTGATGCTTCCTGGTCTCCCTAAAATTTAAAGGGCAGATGTGGATGGGGGATTTTGAGTAGAAATCTCTCATTCTCATGACTTTCTCTAATAATCTGGCTGCAGTTCCTACTATAGTGCTGTTCTGTCAAGTAATAGTGGTGCTTGACTGACTAATCTGTAATGAGCTAGAAGCTTAAGAGAGTACTTAGAGATTTTACTGTTCTTATGTCAAGTCTGCAGAACTGACTTAAAAATGTACATTTATTAAAAACTTAAAACTCAACTGAACTTTAAGGAATTGCCTACATTAGGGCAAAAAGGTAGGAGGTATGAACAACCATTCTATTTCAGGTGAGGGCTAGAAATGTAAAACTTCAGAAATACAAGCAGCCTTTGAAAAATACTGTTCTAGGATTTTTGATGGGGAATAAGAAGTATTAACATGTATACAAAATAGAAAAAATTGACAGAGGATACACTATATTAATTAAAGCCCTTTAAATTTTTGAAGTATTTTTTTTTAATTCGAAAGTTTATTTTCAGACTTTAACTTTTCAGTGTTTTACTACAAATAGATGGATAAACTACAGAATTTTAGAAGTCTTTTTTTCTGATTTTTGAGAAACCGATTAAGACTTACAAAAAGAAGAAACTATTTCTGTTGTAGTAAGACAAAGAAAGGTATTATGCTATTATTATCCTTTAAAATATTAAACAGATACAAGAAGTGTTCATATTTACTAAAATAAGGATAGTATCAATTCTTATGTTGCTATAAGAATCATTTATGTACTTAGTCTCCGAGTATCATCGGTTTCTCTTTCACACATTTCCACGTTTGATTTCTCACAATTGAAGATTTGCTCAGGTTGAGGCAAGAGCTGTTACCTTAGATTTTTTAGAATCTTGTATTTCCACAGGCAAAGTATGTAGGGCTATGATGCAAGCAGGAAATAAAGGCAGATTTCCCTATTGAATAAAAGCTTTACTATTGCGAAACAGTGATGTGTTTGTGAGTCTTAGCTGTTCTCTTAAGCCACACCTGAAGGTGATTGAAATTTGTCACACCTTCATGTTCAGAATGTGGTGCTTTATTTCATACACTGATACAGTTTCTCATTGCCCTGCGAGTAAAGGAATATTTTACTTGTCCCACTTCCAATGCCTTTAGACTCATTCAGAAAATAACATTGTATATACATCTACAACAGCTTTAAGATCAAAAGTCAGCAACAGGAAGCCTTTCCACTTAAGGGTTAGGCTATATTATTTGCATATACATTTAAATGAGTTACTATATTGGCCTCCTAGTTGTTTGTCAGACATGAGACTCAAGCTCACCCTTGTTGCTAGCCCCTCTGTCTGGAACAGTAACTCCCACTTAGCATCCCTAAGGCACACCCACTCCCTTAACTTCCTCCTTTAGAGCTTTGCTCCAATTCCACCTTATCAGAGAGGCATTCTGTAACCACCCGTCCTGTCCCCTTTGTCTGTTTATTTTTTCTACGCCACTTAATGCCATCTGTGTGTTTTGCTTATTTATTGGCCTGTCTTCCCTATGATATGAGCTCTTCAGATAAATACCACCTAGCGATATAAGATTCTAATAATTTGTCATACTTCAGTTTTTAAAAAATAACACATTAAAGATATAATTGAAGCATACTATGTAACGCCACCCTAATCCTAATCCCTTTCTTCATTCCCTAAGGAAATTGTTATCATGAATTTCTCATGTTTTTTATACTTTTGCTATATAATATAGCATTATTTTGTATGTTTATGACATTGATATAACTGATTTCAGCATGGACACTTCTGTCTGCAGTTTACTTTTTAAATGTAGTGTATGTTTGGAGATTTCAACCATCTCTATTCATTTTCACTACTATATAGTAGTCCACTAAAGGAATATAACTCATTTATTCTGTTATTGTTGAAAGTTTAGCTATTTTAATATTTGCCTCTATAAAAAAAAAAGCGAGCATCGTTATGTCAATTTTTAAGCATTTTCATAGGGAATATTCCTTGAAAAATTGCCAAGTCATAGGTATGCTATTTATTTATTCTTTTATGTTTCTGATGTTTTACCCTTCAAAAATTCTATGAACTTTTCTTCCTTCACTTATGGGCATTTAAGAAATAATATTACGTAATGAACCTAAATATTATTAAAGAATCTAGTATGGTGGGATCTGGAGTCTGAACTGATGCATGTGAATTGTTTACAATATGGATCGCTATTTTTGATTGATGGTAGGTAATTTTTCCATTTAGTAACTATAAATAAGTAAGTTTAATATACCAGTTGTAATTTATAGCTAAGCGCCCAACTGGTGTCATTTTATAGAGTTGAAGGAAAGAGCGTTTCCTGCAGTGGTAACTCTTTTTCTTCTTTTTTCTCATCCCCCAGGTTGTATCGGAGTAAGATGGACGGTAGCTTTGATTGTGATTGTGGTGAGCTGGAGCCACCTGATCACTAACAAAAGACATCTTCTGTTAACTAACAGCTGCCAGGGCTTCCTGTTGAAATATACAGCAACCAAGGAAGAAAAGAAGCGAAACGGAAATAGTGCTTACCAGCACCTTAGAATGATGCTGCTCAGGACCAGTCTAACACTGAATGTATCTGCACTGTGAGGAGAATGTTCATAGAAGCCTGTTGTGTGCATATTTATTCACATTTTTGTTAAATGTTAAATCGTTTAGCACAGTAAATCCGAGTGCATAGTATGTCATTTCATTCCGTTTGAGTTTCTTGAGTGTTTTCTTTAAATGTCTGCAGAGTTGCTGCCCCTTTCTTGAACTATGAGTACTGCAATCTTTTTAATTCTCAATATGAGGAGAGCTTTTTGAGCTTTAAATCTAAGGGGAACTCAACAGGCCTGGTTGGCATATGCAATGAACATCAAGAAACCATCTTGCTGTGGAAGCAAAATTATTTTTCTTCTCCCTTTTTGAAAGATCTTTCCTTTTGATGCCAGTTTTCTTCCTTGTTTACACAAGTTCAACAGTTCGAAAGGAAAAGGCAATAGTAAGGGTTTCAAAATGGCAGAGAAATTTGAAAGTCTCATGAACATTCATGGTTTTGATCTGGGCTCTAGGTATATGGACTTAAAACCATTGGGTTGTGGAGGCAATGGCTTGGTTTTTTCTGCTGTAGACAATGACTGTGACAAAAGAGTAGCCATCAAGAAAATTGTCCTTACTGATCCCCAGAGTGTTAAACATGCTCTACGTGAAATCAAAATTATTAGAAGACTTGACCATGATAACATTGTGAAAGTGTTTGAAATTCTTGGTCCTAGTGGAAGCCAGCTAACAGATGATGTGGGCTCTCTTACCGAACTGAACAGTGTTTACATTGTTCAGGAGTACATGGAGACAGACTTGGCTAATGTGCTGGAGCAGGGCCCTTTACTGGAAGAGCATGCCCGGCTTTTCATGTATCAGCTGCTACGTGGGCTCAAATATATTCATTCTGCAAACGTACTGCACAGAGATCTCAAACCAGCTAATCTTTTCATTAATACTGAAGACTTGGTGCTGAAGATAGGTGACTTTGGTCTTGCGCGGATCATGGATCCCCATTATTCCCATAAGGTATGTGGAAAGCCAACTGAGGTAGACCTTTACTGATGTACATCATTAAGAAAAAGTCCTTTTAGTTCCTTGTAGTTCTTTTATATATTGTGGCAGAATTTTTAGTTAATTGTATTGAACTTTACATAGTACCCTTTTTTTCTGATACAGGTCTACCTTCATTCACAATCTCCCTGTGTTTGAAATGAAGGTCTGGTGGGATCCTATTTAAACACAGATTTCTAAAAGTGTACTGTTATTTATTATAACTGAAATTCTCCCTAATTAAAAGTACAATATAGTCTTATATGTTTAGGGCAGAAGTGTTGTCCTGTCTGAAGGTATGGGGATACTATTTCAACTTTTAGGTCTTTTGTCCCTTTGAGTCTGTGCTATTCAGTTTATGCCTTATATAGGCAAACTTAATTTAGTTTGAAATTTAAATTCATGTAAATATAAAATAGGCAGTATAAATAACCAAAGAGATTCATAATAACTTAGATAACAACTTGCCTTTGTACAAGGCGTTAATATTTTCCTAGCCAAACCACAGTCTTATAGTTTTCAAAGGAAGTGGTATGCAGGACTCTGATGTTTAAAATATAAAAGTGGACCTGCTTTGGTTATAAAGAACCCCTAGGAGCCCTGCTTGCCATATGTCTAAAATAAACACATCTTTTCATTCACAGGTATCACCTCACATTAAGTATAACTTACCTAAAAAAACAAAACAAAACAAAACAAAACCTTTAACATAGAAATTGAGTACTGAAATGAATGACCACATCCTCTTTATCAGTAACAGTGTAAAGTATTGTGGATAGAACACTGAACTCGAGTTACACTATCTAAAATTGAGTTCATTTCTACATCTAACTAAGCTATCTGACCTGAAGCAGATTCCTTAATCTGTTATTGCCCCGTAAGATGGAGTTAATATCTGCATTCATAATTTCTCAGGGTTGTTTTGAGGATGAAATAAGGCAATAGATGTCCAACTGTTTTTTGTCAAATGCTTTATAAATGTAAAGTAGTAAAATTGATTAGGAATGGGATATATAGTAGAGCCAGGTCCCCTGGGTTGTCAGTGATGAGGTTGGCATTGGTTTATAAGTAGGATCTCTGGTGCTTTTCCCTTTTATTGATTTGAAGCATAACTGCTCTTTAATTAAGATTTGAAGTGAAAAATTGCTCCTCTTCTGACACATGCTTTGAATGTATGGCCTAGAATTAGCACTAGATTCTTATAGTATATCTTGGTGTGCAGACTTCATGTGAACATCTTTTAAGGTGGTATACCCCAGGGGGAGTTTAACCTCTTTTCAGCCTGAAAAGTGCAAGAGCCTTGAAAATAGGCATAGAAATAACAGTATAGTTTTAGGATTCCACAATTATGGTGGGTTCTTTTGTCTTTGTTTTTGTTTTTGGTGGATCAAGGAATCTTTAATGAGGCAAGTTTTATGTACTGTTCTTCAGCTAAAATATAAAACTAAAGTATGTTTGTTTTTTTTTTCAGGGTCATCTTTCTGAAGGATTGGTTACTAAATGGTACAGATCTCCACGTCTTTTACTTTCTCCTAATAATTATACTAAAGCCATTGACATGTGGGCTGCAGGCTGCATCTTTGCTGAAATGCTGACTGGTAAAACCCTCTTTGCAGGTTAGAAATTTAAAATACATGGAAAAAAATATGCTAAAGAGAAATAATATTGCATGTATCTGTGAAGCAAGATTTATATAAGTTTTAAAACAATTTATTATAGTCCGGACTATTAAAATGAAAAGATTAAGTGTTTTTAATATTTAAAAAATTGAGGAAACTTATTCACATATTCACTGAATTGTTCACTCAGTGAAATTAGAATTCTAGTGTTCTTTTGTATCATCTTATTTCTTAAATATAATTTTGTGTTTTGTAGGTCCATAATGCTTGTTGGTCATCTGTGTTAACTGATACCTGAGTTGCTTGTTTCTGTCAATGATTGTTACTTCCCGGTGAAATTTTTTAGCTACTATTGAAAATTAAATAATTCTTTCTTTGCCCACCTCCCAATTATCCCTGTTGCTTGAATTGCCATATCCTGTTGCCTGACTGCTGTGATGTTTCAGAAACAAGCAAACAAGTAATTTTTTGCTGAGTTTGGTGTTATGAGGGATTCCAAAGAAATGTGAGAGAGAATTTAGTCAAGATGGGAAGAGATGAATAATCCACAAAAAACACCAAGTATCATAAAGCAAAATATGAGTTTGTATAAAATTAGTACAGACCGTAAGAGCTATATACTTGAGAAGTTGGAGACTGCATCAGTGATGGCTGGAACATAAGGTATAAAGCGGTCAACAGATTTTTCACTATGTAAGGATAGTGAAGAATTTTGATGAAGAGAGAGAGAAAAAGTAGTATCTACTTAAGGGTGTCTGTAAAAATAAGGGCATGAGCTTGATATTTTCATAAATCAGTAAGAAAAGTTTGATGAAAGCAAGGTATCAAATAATAATGAAGATATTTATGACTAGTTAAGATGGGGCCAAAATACTTAGAAAGTAGGCAGAGGAGTTTCCATTTGAAAAACTAGGAAATAGTAGGATACTGAAGATATTTTTAGAGAAGTGATGTGATGGTAATTTAGGTTTTTTCTTTTTTGTCCTTACTTTTTTTTCTAACTAGTCTTATTAGAATGGTCCTCTCAACACTCCCAGTTTGTAATAAGAGCATAAGGAAAGGAATGGAGCAGGGTCTGCTAACAAAAGGATTAATAAGAGAAAGCTTAGCGTGCATAGGAGAGTACTGTTGACAAAAGGATGGTATTCCTAAATGTCTTTAAAATTACTTTTTTAATGATGATACTTGTTGCAGTACTAGCTTACATCACATTAACCAGTCTTTCGTAATTTTCCCCCTAAATTTATCTGAAATTTCTTCCGTGATATATGATAGTGATTGTACTTCAGTTTCGAAGACTAAGAGGACATAGCAGTGATTCTTGGAAACTAAATTGTTAAGTGGATTGAATTTTTTCTGAGAAACAATACTGTAATTGGAGGTTATATTCCTGATATTCAAGTACCTTCCAGCATATATAAATTATTATTTGTTGCTGTGTGACGAATCACTTCAAAATGTAGTGGCCTATACAACAAAACTACTATATCACAGTTTATTTGGGTCAGGAATTTGGGAGTGGCTGTGCTAGGTGGTTCTAGCTCAGATTTGCTTAGTCAAGTTGTTGATTGGGGCTATAGTCTTCCGAAGGCTTGCCTGGGGTAGGAGGATCCACTTCTAGCTAACCAACATGACTATTAGCAGGAGGCCCTCGGTATCTCACCATGTGGGCTTCTCCATAGGACCTTTTAAATCTTCACCATATGGCAGCTGGCTTCCCTCAGCAGAATGAATTATCCAAAAGAGAGACCAAGGAATATCTTTTCTAAAAAAAGTTCTATCAGGATATACAATTTACCCATTTAAAATGTACAGTTCAATTTTTTTAGTATACTCACAGAATTGTATAACCAACTAATTTTAGAACATTTTTGTTCCTCTTAAAAGATACCCAGTAACCAGTAGCAGTGTCATATGATAACTCTTTAACTTTTTGAAGAAATGCCACACTATTTTCCAAAGTGGTTGTACCACTTCACATTTCTAATAACAATATATGAGAGTTCCAATTTCTCCACATTTTTCACCAACACTTATTTAAAATGTAGTCTGTCTTATTGTGTCTGTTTTTTTGCACATGAAGTAGTGATATAAAGTAGTATATCATTGTGGTTTTGAATCGTATTTTCCTAACAACTAATGATGTTGTGCATGTGTTTATTGGCCATATCTTTGGAGAAATATTTATCCAGATCCATTGCCTATTTTTTAATTGGTTTGTCTTTTTATAATTGAGGTGTAAGAGTTCTTTACATATTCTGGATACAGATCATTTATCAGATACATAATTTGCACATATTTACTCTCATTCTACGTTATCTTTTCATTTTCTCATGGTATCTTTTGAAACAGAAGATTTTGATGAAATCAAATTTATCTATTGTTTCTTTTGTCACTTCTGCTTTTAGTGTCATATCTATGAAACCATGGCCTAACTCCTAAGAGTTTTATAGTTTTAGTTTTTAAATTTAGGTCTGTGTTCTGTTTTAAGTTAGTTGTTATGTGTGATGTGAGGTAGAGGTCCAGCTTCATTCTTTTGCATGTGGATATCCAGTTATTCCAGCACTATTGTGGAAAAGATTATTCCTTTTCCACTGAATTGCCTTGACCACCCCATTTTCAAAAATCAGTTTACCATAAATGCAAAATATCTTTTTGTGACCTAGACTCAAAAGTGACACTATTACTTCAGCTTTATTTTATGTCTTAGAAGCAAGTCACTAAGTGTACCTCACACTCAAGGGGAGAGGAATTGGATTCCATCCTTTGAAGGAATGAGTATCAAAGCATTTGTGGACATATTTTAAAGCTACCACAGTAATAAATATTTTATTAGGAAAACAAAAATTTAATTTCAGTATATGTGCTACCAAAGCAAGCACCAAAATTTTAATTTGTTTAATTTAAAATAGATCATATTTTAAGTTGTATGAAATGGAGTCAGAATTTACTGTTGTATTGATTATACAGAGGTAATGCATTTTTAGATGTTCCCTTGGCATAGTCAGACATTACATATAGCAATAAAAAGAATGGGATAAAAACCACTTCTAAATAACATAATTTTGACTTTAAATCCATGTAAACTTTAAACATTTAATTAATGGAAATTGTGAAATTATTTGAAAGATCCAGTTGTAGTTTCCTTCTAATTCTTTACTGGTAGGTTGTACACCAATAAAAGCACAAGAGAGATCTAAATGTTTATTATATATAGGCCTCAGATGAACAGAGCAATAAATGGCAAGGACTAAGTATGCATTGGAAATTTGTGTCTGTTTAACCTACTGGAAGTGTCCTAGCCATGTTTTTTGGTACTGTGTAATATATCCATTGGCTCTCTAATAGTTTCTCAAATTTAACCTATCCAAAACTGAACTCCCGATAGTTCTCCCTCATACTTTCTCTTTCTGCTGTCTTCATCATAGTAAACCAGATCCACTTTTTAATTGCTTAGGTCAAAATCTTAGCATCATCCTTAACTTTTGTCAATACAGATACTGTGAGCTTTTCTTTCAAAATATATCCAGAATCTAACTGCTTGTTATTATCTCTATTACTGTCCCTCTCACTCCAGTTCAGTCAACTATTATGTGTCTTCTGTTTTAATGCAAGACCTCCGACTGTCTTTCCTGCTTCGATTTGCTATTTGTAGTCTGGTTACCACATGGCAGCCATAGTTGTTCTCTGAAAACAAGTCAGATCATGTCATTTCTCTGATCAAAACTAATGGCTTCTCATCCAGTTCAGGATAAAGTATACTCTTTGTATTGTGGTACCACTTTGACCTCATCTCCTGTTACTTCCCTCTCACTACTTTACTTCAGCTACACTTGACTTATTGTTGTTTCTTGAACACGCCAAGCCCACTCTCTTCTTGGGGCTTTGGGCCTTTTTCCATCTTCTTGGAACTCTTTTCCTCCATAAGAACTCCCTTCCCTAGTTTCCTTGACTTTCAACTTCTCTGTGAGGCCTTCTTGGTCATCTTATATATATTAACAACCCTGCTCCCAACAGTTGTCTCTGTCCCTTTTAGCTTACTCTGTTTTTCTTTGTAGCTTCTATCACCATTTGACATAAATGTTTACAATTATTTTCTGTCTTCCTTCACTATATAATAAGCTCCATGAAGGTAGAGATTTGGTCTGTTTGGTTTCTCAGCTGTACTCTAAAGAGCCTTGCTTTAGAGAGCCTTTTCTAGGCACTCAAGAAAAAATTGAATGTCGAATGAATTTCTAGAAATTAGTGAAAGAGTAAACTGAATTTTTTTTGGTTGCTCTTTTAGCCTAAAATATCCTCTCATATAATAATGGTCCTGAAATGCTAACTGAGCCTAACATATAAATAAAAAATTTTTGTTTCACAAATTTAATCCAGCCCTCCATTTTTTTGATGATGATGATGAAATCAAGTCATCACCATGTTAAGTATTTTCAAAGTTATATCCGTTTAGTTAGTGGTACCACTAAGATTAGCATTTAGGTCTCTTGAATCCCAATTTGTTGGGGTTTTTTCCTTCTTTGTAATACCTTAATATGAGACCAAACTTAGTCTTTTTTTTTTTTTTTTTTTTTTTTTTTTGTGGAAATATAGAGCTAAAACTAAATAGATCAGTGAGTAGAAATTGGGATAGACTTTTTGAAAAGATTGGTGATACTCAAAAACAGTGAAACCTGCTGATTAAATGATTCAGTTAAAACCATTTCCTCCCAGTGATCATTACAATATTTAAGTTAGTTTCTTTAGCTTTAGAATATTTATTGCCAGAGAATTAAACATCGAGGAATGTGTTTGTTTATGTTATATCTGTTTTTTTTTTTAACCTCACTCAGGTGCACATGAACTTGAACAGATGCAGCTGATTTTAGAATCTATTCCTGTTGTACATGAGGAAGATCGTCAGGAGCTTCTCAGCGTAATTCCAGTTTACATTAGAAATGACATGACTGAGCCACACAAACCTTTAACTCAGCTGCTTCCAGGAATTAGTCGAGAAGGTATTGTGACTCAAGAAAAACCATCATATAATTGTGTGTGTGTGTGTGTGTGTGTGTTTGTGTTTGTGTTTGTAAGTAGGATGTATGTAGGGAAGCTTTAGCTTTTTATCAGATGTGCAGCTTTCTCCCAAATAGTTTTTAGACACTTAAGGTTTACCTAAAACTTAAACTCTCACTTTCACTTTTTTGGCCTGGCTCTTAGGCTAGGATCTTTCTTTGCTCCTCTGAATAATTTTTCTGATTCCAAAAAGTGTACTTCTCTCTCCTGGTTCTAACTTCATCTACTTTTCAGCTTATACCTCCGATTGTCTATCGTAGATGAGCATATTGAATCACTGGCTCTCACTAAGCTGGAATGGAGTTTTGTGAGGATTATATGATAAATAAGTGTGGGTATGAGTATGAATGTGATTTATATATGAAAGGGTGAATTTAGTTGGGCAGTGGGGTGGGAGAGCAAAGGCTTCAGGATAAAGAGCAGCTGAAGGAGGTAGTGGAAAGAAAAAAGCTCCTTATGAGCAAACATCATGTAAGAGTTCGTGAATTGGTGTTAGGAGTATCAGTTACTAATGTGAGAGTTTGTGCAAGCTTGAAAATAGTAGGAACTTAAAATCAAAACTTTGACCACTCAAGCAGTTAATTTCATATCTCAAAATAGGGTGACATATCTTTAGATTTGTTGATATAAATAAGATTTTAAAAAATCTTATAGTTGTCTGTAATAACATTTTTAAGAGCATTACACATGAAAAATATCTTTTTAAAAAGTTGATTGTGCCTTATATCTTTAAGAATTATACTGTACTAAGATACCTCATTGTCAACATTTTCAAGTTCTCACAAATCAAAAAGTTAGGGGTATATAGTTTACTAAACATCTAAACTTCCTCTGAATTACACATTCATTATTCATATCATCAACTCTGATCATTGTATGCAGTTCAGGTGAATTTGTGTCAAAGTGTTTTAAAGTAGTGAGTGTTTTGAGAAATAGGCACTGGATGGCAAAATCATGATGAAAACCCCCCGCCGCCCAAATATGCTTCAAACTCATATAGTTAAATGCCTAAATAAAAAAGAAACAGCTATATCTAATTTCAGCAGGTTTTGCAGGCTACCTTTTTGGTAGTTTCACATTCTAACCAGTCTTCTAGTCTATCCTCACAATCAGATTACATTGCTGGCTCTCTTGCTCTTAACCTGGTAGTCACTGTCATGTCATCCCTTGTCATAACTGAAAGCAGCCACATAGCACCTGACTGTGCTTCAGAGTTGTCTCTGCAAGCTCTTCAAAAATGCAGACTATTCAATCAGAACTCAGAAATGAGGTGGGGAGCAGAGCGAGTGTTTGTATCTTTAAAACCCTCTGCAGGTATGACCCTGCTCTGCCAGGTTGAAAGACACTGCTCAGGGTTAATATGGATCAGCTTTGGAGTAAGTCATTGGCGCTCTTGCTGTGTCTTATCAAAAAAGACAAGTTAGAAATATAGAACATTGCTGTTGAAGCATTTTTAATCTAGCTAAACTTGAATCTTCTTTTTTCCTACCCTAATTAGGGTGCAGACCATGTCTTAGTCAGCTATAATCCAACCTGAATATTTGGCTGATGGCTGGGTTTATTCATAATGTGTTGAATAAATGTCTTTGATAATGGATTTATTAAATTAACCATTGAGCAAAGATCCTTGGTATTTCCAAGTGGCAGAACTGTGCTCACATACAAGTGCAATGTGGAGTGTTTAAATTCCTAAGACTGAAGATTTACTACATACATATACTCTACACCTGTTTCTTCTTGATTAAAATTGGAATTTTATTTTTGGGCAGTGCACATTCTGAGGCATTGGGGACTTAGTAAGAATAATATATGTTCTCATACTCTTCATGATTTTCAGAGGAAAAAAGCAAACAAGATAAAGTACAAATGAAGTACCACATTAAGACTACTTGGAACCTTACTCTGGTTAATACTTTTGAATGAATACCCTCTTTTTCATTTCCTTTCATACTTACCTCTTCTCTCCCCTTTCTCTATTGTTTACCACATATTTCCATATCATAGCATACTTCAACACTATTGTGAATAGACCAATTTCCTTTAGAGCAGTCCTGTCCAATAGAACTATCTGCAGTGATGGAAATATGCTGTGTGTGCATATAATTGGGAGCTTAGCCTGGGCAATTTCTTATTTCTTCCTCTTTTCATCTGCAGCCTACAGTTCCCAAATGCTAGGGATTTTAGAATATATTCCTCTTGTGTAGTTGGATCTGTCTCCTCCTTCCCTTTGAGAATGGTAATTTTGCTGGTTCAACCATCCATAACTCTGTGCCTTGAAACACTTGGGCCCTGGGCTAATTAAGACTGACTTTTTTTTTTTTTGGCAGGAGAACTAAAAACAACTTGATGTACTGTGAAATGACTTCCTATATTAGGGTAATATAATAGAGAGGAGTGGGAAAAGGAGGTGAGAACACAGGAAAGAACTTCAGCCCTGGGCCCCTGAAGGATTTGAGTAGCAATGACCCTTAGGTTTCTTCTCTTTAGTCTTTATTGGACTGACTTGAGGATTGAATGAGATAATGTGAAGAGAGTCTTTTATAGACTATAGCTCAGTTTTAGAGAGAGAGGCTATCTTTTCCTTTGAGACAGAAGGTAAGGCCAAGAGGATGTGTGATAGATCATAGTGAAGAAGTAGGAATTGAGATAAATGTGAAATGGGTTTATCTGTTGAAAGTGATAGAAAAGATTGAAAGCATAAAGAGGTAGTGTGGAACATTGCTGAGCAATAGCAAAAGCCAAGTCGAAATTCTACAGTATGAATTTGTAGTGAGCCAGATATATGTGGTTTTGCATCTAGCTTTCGTTAGTACTGTATGGCTAGGGAACAGGCACAGTAGATGGTGGAAATGATTCAGAGTTGAAGATTGGTATAAATCATAAGGCATATGAATGTGTGGTTGTGTAAGGGCAAGCTTTAGGCTTGTGATGGTGTGATTCAGGCTAGGTAAGGAGCTTAGAAAGGCCCAGCATTCTGAGTTAGTGGGAAGAATTAGGTGTATGGTAGCTCCACCAGAACTCTAAAATGATCAAGTACATTCTGTGCATTCTGTGATATGCTGGTGTGAAATTGGTGTGAACAGAGATGAACTCATTGGTATAACAGTGAGATGAGGGAAGGAAAGGAGAAAGGAAAAAGCTTTATATTAAGCACTAGACACTATGTTTTTAAATTTTTACACTTTTTTATTATCTATATATATCCTTTTTACTCATGAAGAAACAAGTTCAGCAAGTTTAAGTAATCTGATAATTCAGTTAAGTTAGTTGCAGAGCTGAGATTAGGACCTATGTATTAGCTTGAGCTGCATGAAATTGCTAGTATTTGACCATTTATGACTGACAGAAATGAAAGTTTCATGTGGTTCAAATCAATAGCTTCCTTTTCTTTTACAATTGACTATAAAATGAGATTGGGGTACATTTTAAATTTTTACTGTATTTATTGAATAAATGTTTTTTCTTTTTGACCTATAAATCAGGTAAGCTAGTTTTATTTCTCTGACAAAAACTAATTTACCTTTTAATTGTTTAGTCCCCTTTTTTCCCTTTATGAGTATGTAGACCTCCAGTTTAGTGAAGATGTTTTATCTCTTTCTTTTGCAGCACTGGATTTCCTGGAACAGATTTTGACATTTAGCCCCATGGATCGGTTGACAGCAGAAGAAGCGCTTTCCCATCCTTACATGAGCATATATTCTTTTCCAATGGATGAGCCAATATCAAACCATCCTTTTCATATTGAAGATGAAGTTGATGATATTTTGCTTATGGATGAAACTCATAGTCATATTTATAACTGGGAAAGGTAAACAGATTCTACATTAGAAAAATATTTTTGTATTTTCAAGAAACCATAGTGCAGTGAGCTTTTTTTAAAAAAAATTATATATAAAACAATGTAGAATTCTTAAAAATTTTAGTCATGGTGTCTTTGGGTTTCTACTAAACTTATTAATATCTTTGAATAGCCTTTATGTAATTTAAATATTTAATAGTTACCAGTCAGGATAAAGTTAAATTCTACTTTGAAACATTTTCAAAGCCATTAAGGCATATTTAGTTCATAAAATGATAAAGTCCTTTAAATGTGAGGGTTGCAGGTTGGAGTTCTAAACCATTTGAAGCAATTGCTTTATGAATGTAACAAAATTTTTTAAGATGTTAGATGAGAAGTTCAAACTTTATTCAGTAAAGTATCTTCATAAGTGTTTTCAAGTTTTTACATAGAATCCATTTTGTTTTAGGATATAAATTATTTTTGATTCATGGTATATGTCATATTCAAATATCTTTTTCTCATGACAAAATTAATTTTGAGATGCTTATCATAGGTTCAGTGTAAGGAACTTTTCTAGTCTGAACAGTATAATACATCAAAATGGATGATGATACACATTTTTAAAAATTTATTCCCTCAATCTGTTTTTAGGATTTCTGAATTTCTGATGAAATTTGGATATCATTCTGCTTCACAGTCAAGTGGTAGCATATAATAATGAATCAGTATTATTTAAAATATTCAGGTGATTTTGATGTTTAGCCAGGTTTGGGAATCACTAATGACAATCTTAAAACTTCAGGATTTCATATATTTCTGGGTTTAAAAGAAAAGTGATTACCAATTAATAATAATAAAAAAGAAGTAGTTAATGTTGAAATTAGTTTGTCTACTCATTGCATTTTTTCCTCCTAAAATGTGGCTGTGTTTGTAAAGGTATGTTCCTCCGTCTGTCATCTACCTTTTTTTCCACATGAACATTTGTACCACCTACATACATTTCTTTTCACACATACCCAAATGTCTTCCAGACTCTACATTTTCTGCCATCCTTAGTTAAGCCAACTAATCTCTTTTATGTTCACTTCTTCCTGTCCCCCAATCATTTTCATGTATGTGTCTCAATCTGCCTCTACTTGGGCATAGTATGTTCACCTTCCTGTGATGTGTCAGTAAGAAGATACTGCATTCAGTAGCACATATACGTGGAGAGGGTATATGTGCCAATTTATGATGATGAGTTCTTACTCTTTTTCTAGTCTGCCTATTACCAGTAGATATGCATGTTGTGGCCATAAAGTGTTTCTTCTCTGTGTGAAACTGTGTTGGAATTAAACTGTAGACTTGCCAGCCATTCAGATGCTCGTCTGAAGTTATGTTTGAGGTGGGTGAGAAATAGAGAAAAGAAATGAGTGTGAAGTGATAATTGGTCTTATTTATGACCAATTTAGGACTCAGAGTTTTATTATAATTAAATACTTCATTGGTAATTGCTAAATATTGTTTCATATTTTATATAGGAACAGATCTTACCTATCTATCAAGATATAAGTTACTGGAGGGGAGGGAAGGCTCACGACTTAGACTCCTACTATTCCCTCATAGACCCTATCACAGTGCTTTCATGTACAGGGCACTCAGTGAATTTGAAAACGAAATCATACGCCTGGACTCACACTAATATATTGAATTTTTTCAGGTACCACGATTGCCAATTTTCAGAGCATGATTGGCCTATACATAACAACTTTGATATTGATGAAGTTCAGCTTGACCCAAGAGCTCTGTCTGATGTCACTGATGAAGAAGAAGTACAAGTCGATCCTCGAAAATACTTGGATGGAGATCGCGAAAAGTATTTGGAGGATCCTGCTTTTGATACCAATTACTCTACTGAGCCTTGTTGGCAGTACCCAGATCATCATGAAAACAAATATTGTGATCTGGAGTGTAGCCATACTTGTAACTACAAAATGAGGTCCTCATCATATTTAGATAACTTAGTTTGGAGAGAGAGTGAAGTTAACCATTACTATGAACCCAAGCTTATTATAGATCTTTCCAATTGGAAGGAACAAAGCAAAGAAAAATCAGATAAGAAAGGCAAGTCAAAATGTGAAAGGAATGGATTGGTTAAAGCCCAGATAGCTCTAGAGGAAGCATCACAGCAACTGGCTGAAAAAGAAAGGGAAAAGAACCAGGGGTTTGACTTTGATTCCTTTATTGCAGGAACTATTCAGCTTAGTTCACAACATGAGCCTACTGATGTTGTTGATAAATTAAATGATTTGAATAGCTCAGTGTCCCAACTAGAATTGAAAACTTTGATATCAAAGTCAGTAAGCCGAGAAAAACAGGAAAAAGGAATGGCCAATTTGGCTCAATTAGAAGCCTTGTATCAATCTTCTTGGGATAGCCAGTTTGTGGGTGGTGGGGAGGACTGTTTTCTCATAAATCAGTTTTGTTGTGAGGTAAGGAAGGATGAGCAAATTGAGAAGGAAAACACTTACACCAGTTACTTGGACAAGTTCTTTAGCAGGAAAGAAGATACTGAAATGCTAGAAACTGAGCCTGTAGAGGATGGGAAGCTTGGGGAGAGAGGAAATGAGGAAGGATTTCTGAATAACAGTGGAGAGTTCCTCTTTAACAAGCAGCTTGAATCCATAGGCATCCCGCAGTTTCACAGTCCAGTTGGGTCACCACTTAAGTCAATACAGGCCACATTAACACCTTCCGCTATGAAATCTTCCCCTCAGATTCCTCATAAAACATACAGCAGCATTCTGAAACATCTGAACTAAAACACTCAGCAGACATTTTTCTTTGTATTCTTCATGAAATGTGTTTGTCTTTTTTATTACTAGTGTTTAAGTCATTTTTTACTTGAATCAGATGGTGTCATTTAGAAAGGATGTTATTAGTTCTTGGTTTTTAAAATCCAGACTTTTTTTCTACATGTGAGATGGTTTTCATTTTAACTGGCATGTCGTTTGCACACAAAGATAAAGAATAGAGCAAAAAATGCAATGCAGGAGGAGACAAAAATGCACTAAGACAAGTAAAAAAACATTCTCTCATAGAACAATGATCTGTTTTACAGGAAACAAAAACTTTGCCTTGAAATTTACACAGTGAGACTGTACATAATTGCATGAAAATATCTATTTTTTTCCTAAAACATTTTTCATTCATGAGTATTTTCAAGTTTTTCATACTGTACACATTTCTTAAAAACACATGATACCAGCAGCAACTGAAAATGAATGCCGAATTTGGTAAACATGTGTTATCTACCTCAAGGTAACAAAAGTATGTGGCAAAACATATACCACCCATAGTGCTTCACAATATGCACTTCTATTTAGCCAGCGTTTATTGTAGTAAACTATTCTTAATAAGATTCACTCACCATTTATAAATGTTCTGGTATGCATTCTTTATAGTGAAGTGTTACACATAACATCTTATTTATTTTAGCAAATCAGTATATTTTCTGTATTTAATTATGAAAAGTTAACTTAGTTTTTGAAATTTATTTGCAAATACACTTTTTCCATTTGGCACTATGGTTTGTTGCCTACTTAGCTGAATATATAATGTCAGCTTACCCTAAGGCTGTCCACGTACTTAATTTACTTAAGTATTCATTTTAAGTAAAGCGCTCACTGTGTATAGGAATTTGTATTTTGGAGGTGCTTGATCTATCTACAAAGAAAAATTAGGAATTACTTTATTATAAAATGCTCCTAGAAGTCTCAATTGTGTTTATTTTTTAAGAAAAAAAAAACTGTAATGTTAGACTTGTGTGCATGGAAATAATTAAGGTACATCATTATTGTAGTTTAAAAGTTGTACACGATAAGACATATTTTGTTTTTACTGTATGTTTTTACTGAATGATCTCTTCCCCATCATAAAGCAAGCATGAATAAAATTAGGTTAAATATAGCATGTGGCATCAAAGTCTCTTAGAATTTGTTTCATCTATTTTATTTTATTGAATACTGTCTGTATCTTTGGTTATCTTGTTTGAAGAAAAAGGACAAATAAAACATGCCCAGCAAATGTGGCTCCTGTTTAACTCTTCAGGTAATGAAAATTACCTGCTAGAATGAAAATTACTAACAGAATGTTTATCTAGTTCCACTTTCAGCATCTTTGAATTGTGGCTGTAGTTTAAACTATGTTAGGCTAAAAGGCTTAAAAGAAAAAGGTTCTTTGTCATCACACAAAAATCTTTTTGACTTAACCTTCACATAATTAAGAGGAATAAGGCTTTCTTTTATATAGCTATGTACCACTTAACAGGCAAAGATACATTCTGAAATGCATTGTTTGGCGATTTCATTGTGTGAACATCACAGTGCACTTAACACAAACCTAAATGGTATAGCCCATTACACATCTAGGCTATATGGTATACCACTGTTTTATATGTGGTATATGTCATTGACCGAAGTGTTATGCGGCACATGACTGTATTTCAAAACTTTTATAAAATATATGTGGAAGCTTTGGACTACACAGAGGAACCCCCTTTGGATGTATTTGCTTTACAATAACAATACATCATCTTTCCTTTGTCCAAGAACTTACCTTTTTACCTATCAAATGTAAAACCATTGTTTCTTTAAATTTTTTTTTCTGTGTCTTCTGTTCTTGTTTTGTACAGAGCCAGTTCTATTAATATCTGGATTTCTGCCTGCCCAATGACCTATTCATTGATTTCATCTGGACTCACAAGCTTTAAAAAATGCAGATATTTTCTGGATAAATATTGCTGTCACATGCAAATTTAAATATATACTCAATTTACCTTAGGCAAGCTCTTGGAAAGCTTTTAAGTTTTTCACCATCGGATATGATATAAGCTGTGGATTTTCATATTTGGCCTTTATGTTGGAGTAATTTCCTTCTATTCCTAGTTTGTGAGTGTTTTTTTATTGTGAAAAGGTTGGATTTTGTCAAATGCTTTTTCTGTTATCAGTTGTGATAATCATGGGTTTTGTCCTTTATTCTGATAATGTGTATTACATTGATTGATTTTTATAAAGTTGAATCATTCTTATATTCCAGGAATCCCACTTTGTTGTGATATATAATTTTAATGTGCTGTTGGATTTGCTAGTGTGTGTGTGTGTGTGTGTGTGTGTGTGTGTATTTTTAAAGATTTTAGCAAGTATACTGGTCTATAGTTATAACTGTCTGGACCCAAAGAGTAAGTTTGGAAGTGTTCCCTCTTCAGTTTTTTAGAAGAGTTTGAGAAGTATTGCTATTCTTTAAATGTTTGTTAGACTTCTTAGTGAAACCATCAGATCTTGGGCTTTTCTCTGTTAGATTTTTGATTATTCAGTCTCCTTACTACTTATAGGTTTGTTTAGATTTTAAATTTTTTACAGTTCACTTTTGGTAGGTTACGTGTTTCTAGAAATTTACCCATTTTTTCCCTAGATAATCCAGTTTGTTGGCATATAATTGTTCCCTATAGTCTCTTTTGGTCCCTTTTTATTTCTGTGTCAGTTGTAGTGTCTTCTCTTCCTCAGTTCTGAAATATGTCATTTGAATTTCACTTAAGCTGAGGGTTTGTTGATTTTTATCAATCATTTCTATTCTCTTTCATTTATTTCTGCTCTAATTTCTATTATTTCCCTCCTGATAACTTTGGGTTTAGTTCTTTTCTAGTACCTTTTAAGTGTAAAGTTAGATTGTTGATTTGTGGTCTTCATTTTTTAAGACTTTCTTTTTTAGAGCAGTTTTAGATTCACAGCAAAATTAAGCAGAAGGTAGAGAAATTTCCAATATACCTACTGCCCATACACATGCATAGCCTCTTCCATTATCAGCATCCCCTACCAGAGTTATATGTTTGTTATAATAGATGAACCTACATTGTCACATCATTATCACTCAAAGTTCATAGTTCATGTTAGGGTTCATTCTTGGTGTAATACTGTTTGGACAAATACATAATGATTTGTATTCACCATTGTATCTATCATACAGAGTAGTTTCACTGCCCTAAAATCCTCTGCTCTGCCTCCTTATCTCCCCTACCTCCTTGCCAACCCCAGACAACCACTAATCTTTTTACTCTCTCCATAGCCTTTCCTTTTCCAGAATGTCATATAGTTGGAATCATACAGTATGTAGCCTTTTTGTAGTGCTGCTTTCACTTAGTAATATGCATTAATCCACTTGGTTGTGTCTTCCAAGTCCCTTGGTTTTCTTCACTTTCGTTCATTTTTCTTCTGCCTCTGATTTGATAATTTCAAATGAACTGCCTTCATATTCACTGATTCTTCTTGATCAAGTCTGTTGTTCATCCCCTCTAGTGATTTTTTTAAAAATTGCAGTTCTTGTATTTTTCAGCTTCAGAATTTACATTTTTTTAAAAATAATTTCTATATCTCTTTTGTATTATTTTGTTCATTCATTGGTTTTCCTGATTTTGTATAGTTGTGTTCTCTTGTAGCACATTGAGCTTCTTTAAGATGATTATTTCGAATTCTGTCAGGCAATTCATAGATCTTCATTTAGTTTTGGCTAATTCAGGGAGATTTGTTTCTTTGGGCTGTGTTTCCCTGTTTTTTCATGTGCATTATTTTTTGTCGTTGTTGTGATTTTTGCATTTTTTTAAAAAAGCTACCTCTGTCTTTACAAGCTCGCTTTGTACTGGGAAAGATCTTCACCAGTCATCCCAGGTAGAGATTCTTGGGGCATCTCAAACCTCTCTGGGGATGTGTTATCTCTATTTGCATGTGTAATCCTCCTACTCCCAAAGATTTGATAGTTTCTCTTTTAAGTTGTAGTCTTTGCACCTTCTGGTGTCTATCTGAGATACTGCAGGTTCTCTGGCACTACAGAAACTCAGCTGAGCTTGCTTTTGTTCTCAGCAACCCCCTAAAGCCTGGAGCATTGGATAATTGTTCTATTCTCTTTCCCTCCTGCTGCAGGTGGGTTTTTCTCAAAATCGTGAGCTCTGCTTGCTTGGGAGAGGAGCTGACATTGTTGAAATGAAATAGCAATTTTACTTGTTTCAGTATACCTGTCGTGCTTTTGAGATGTCTAGGGCACTGTGACTTCCTCACTGATTTCTGGAGTTCTCATAAAGGCTTTCTGGACCATAAAATGTTAGGTCAGTATTTCTTGGAGTAATGAAGTCTAGGGCTTCCTATTCTGTCATTTTGCTTATATCCAAAAATAATTTACTTTTTTAATGACTAATTTTGACGTAAAGGAATGTTCTAGCTGTCGTGCAGCTTTCGGACTTTTGGGATGATCTGTGTGAATAGTTCTGACATATCTCTTAACTGATACAGCTTGGTATCACAATTTTTTTCCCTCTCTTTAATTCCCTTCCGCCTTCCGTCTCTGACCTACGGATGTTGCCGTTTCCCCTTAAGAACTGGATCTCTGAAGGTAGAGCGTCTCCTCCCACATGCTCACTGTGCACCCGGGGCCTGGCACACCTGGGGTATGGTTGGTGGGTCCACCTGGGGCGCGAACCCAGGACTTTCTGCACATAAAGCAGACATGGTAACCACTACACTGTGGAGTCATCCCCAGCATCACAATTTTTAAGAGCTATTTCTGAAGCTTAGAATTAGGCTTAATTTGGAGCCAGTACATTGCCGCCCCCCCTCCACCTTGGTGGTTTTTTAAAAATGAGATTGCAAGAAAATAGTATAAAATTTAAAATGTACACACCACTTGTCAGTTTATCTAATGTTGATTTGCATCAGATAAACACCTACAGAGACATCTGAATCCCTCTCTTTAAACCTCCCACATTTCATTTCCTTGCCTCTCCTCAGAGGTAGACACATGAATTTTGCTTATTCTCATGCAGTTTTATACTTTTCTATATATGATTTTATAAAAATGTGATATTTTGCATATTTTAAAATCTCAGGGCATGTTCATATCTTTTTGCAATATGTATTTTTTGCTCAACGTGTCTCTGAAATTTTTGTTGATTCATGTAGCTCGAATTCTACTTTAATTGCCATGTCGCAATGTATTTATCTGATCTTAAAAGACATTTGTTTTCAAAATTTTGCTCCTACAAAGGTGTTTGCAGTGAGAATTCTTGTGAACATGCATAAGAGTTTCTTTAGGGTATGTATCTAGAAGTAGAATTGTGAGTCACAGAAAATGTGGACTTTTTAAGTTTATAAAATGCCATCTTGCTGTCCAAAAGTGATTATACCGATTTACACTCCTGCAGCAGTATGAGAGTTCCTATTCATACACATCCTCCCAAATAGAAACCAAGTCTTTCCCATCCTACCAGGATTGCTATGTTTACTTTACTTTACCTACAGTAGGTATTGGAATTCTTAATTCCAAACAACTGCGTGACAGTCATGACTACCTCTTAGGGATTCTTATGCAACCTCTTAGTGATGACGCAATTATCTTGTTTTTTATTTCCTATTGCAATTGCTGTAGCTTAGGAACAGATGGTTTAAATCTTAGAAGACTGAGCCAACTCTATAATTTATACGGGGCCTATATCTAAGGAGTAAAAGAGTATCATGGATCAAGGTGTTTTCAAAATAAAATCCCTACATAGTATCACCTTTCCTTCTAGGTTAAAATAGTTTAGGCTCTGCATAGTATTGCTCTTTATAAAACCAATGTTTTATTTAAAAGTACTGTTTTCCATCGGATGCTTTTGTGTGTGTGATATAGCATGTTTAATTAGTGGGCTGGTTCTCAGGTTCTATGACTGAATTGCTCACCTGATCTCATCCTTTCAGTTTCTGTTTACTGTTGAATTCAAGACAAATAGAGGCTCTCCCCTAATTGGGTTTATCATGTATCTAATATTAGTCAATTGTAGTTTTACCTTATACCTATTTTTATTAGGGTTGCTTATCATTCAAGTCTAGTATCTCATATTAAAACTGAATAAAGAAGAAAAAGGATAAACTAGAATTAGGAGATCTGAGTTCTGGATCCAGTTTTATTTACTCTGTCACTTGGGTGTCATATCTCTATGGTTCGAAGTTCCTTATTAACTAGGAAATGCAAATTACTTGAGCCTAACAATACAGTCTACTGGGGACAACTTCTAAACAGGACGGTGCCATGTTGAACTCTAACCCACTGCGATAGCCACAACGATTTAGATTTTATCAGTGTATACTGTTACAGGTACATTAGACTAGATGCTTTAATGTACCTTTTAAGCAGTTTGAGAATAAAATTTCATGTTCAGTGTACCTTACCATTTGACTGGTGGAGGAAGAGAGTATTGGAACCTCAAGTTTGTTTACTTTCGAAAGAGCAGTGTGAACTCACCAAGCTCTTTCCTCACAGTGCCTGGGGGTTGTCTCTTATAAACCAGGTGAGGAGAAGAATCTTTGTGAGTTCTTCTAATGGTTGGTATGTAACAAGTATTTTCCAGAAGAGCTGCTTGATCACCCATGTTGGATCACTGTCTCAGTTCCAATGCAGAGGTCTAACAGTCAGATTCCATTATTTTTGGGTGTTTACTTTAATTCCTTGGTATATTGTAGTGTAGTGTTACAAATCTAGCTAAACAGAATACTTACCTTCCCTTACAACTGGCCTCATCTGCAATGCCTTGTGCAGCTGCTGGTGCTGGTGCTGCTGCAGTAGGGTAAGTGTGGTGGTGTGCCAGATCCTGCACTCCTATTTCAAACTCCAGTCCCAGCCTGTTTCTTCATGCCCAGTTCAACCTCAAACTTGGATCTGTATTTGTCTGTATACTTGGACTCTGCTTCCAACTGTGCTTACCACTCCCACATCCACCTAACTTGAACCTCAAAAATGACTTCAACTGCCAAGTGAGACATTGAACTTTGCAATATTGCAGTTTTTGCACCATGTTCCAGAGTCGGATCCAAACTAAGCTTAAAACTTGTGTTCTACTGCTTCCCAGCCTTTGTCTAGGTTGTATGACCTCTTTATTTCCCTCATTTGTAGAATAGGACTAATGTCAATTTGTGGAGTCATTATAAGTGTTTAAATGAGATGCTGTACACAAAGCCTTTTAGCATAATGCCTGGGATTTCATAAATTATCATTGCCCTTGTCCTGTTTGAATTATTTTTCTTGCCTCCCAAATTTCACTTTTAAAATTTAACTTTAACTTTGCTTTTAATGTTGCATCCCCTTATCTAAGTATTTTAACTTCTGGCCTTAACATACAGATGACTTTCTTTTCTAGTCATTCTGCTCATCAGCCCAATTCTTGGCTCCAGGTTTCGGTGTTCCTCACCAGTCCAGGCCTGTGCCTGAATGACTTCAGCATATGCAGCTCTCAGATCCCTAAAGACTAGACTGAGTTCATGTCCACTTTCAGTGTTTACTGTGAGTAGTCAGCATTGCCCCTCCTCCTCCCAATAAGCATCTTCATTCGGAAGCCAAATCCCGGGGGGTCCGCTTGTATTCCTTCACATCCAGTCCCCTAGGGAATCCTGCGGCAATGTCGAAATCTGACCACTTCTCACCATCTCTGCTGCCACATGATCTGATCCACCATCATGTGCTTGCTGGAACTACAGCAATAGACTCCAAACTGGTTTCCCTGGCCACCCTACAATTTATTCTCAATACAGCAGCCAAAGTGATCTTTTTAAGTCATAAGTCACATTGCTCCTCTAGTTACTCTGAATGACCCCTCCTTAGAGGAAACAAAGTCTTCACTGAGGCCCACAAGGCCCTCTCCACTCCTCTCCTAAGCTCACATGCCTCCAGCCACACTGGCTCTCACCATACAGTGTTTATTACCTCTTCCCTCTGCCTAGAAAGCTCTTGTCCCAGAGAGCTGTCAACCTCCCTTAGAAGTCTCTTCAATTGTCATGTTATCACAGAGGCTATGCCTGACCAGTCTATATAAAATAACACACATCCATGGCTCCTATACACTAGCCCTTGAATTTTCTTTCCAGCACATACACTGACATGTTATTATCCTTATTTTATACAATCTCTTCCTCCACTTAGAAAATGCAAGCTCCTTGAGGCAGGGACTTCATTAGTTTTGTTAATTGCTATATCCCAGCCCCTAACATAGTGCTTGCCACATAGTAAGCACTCGATATTTGCTGGCTAGATGAAGACGTGAAGAAAACTAATGAGTTCAGTTTTCTAAATTCCTTCTGGATTGATGGGGGCTCAGGAGCAGTGAGGATCTATTTGATCTGGGGTTTCTTCATTAGTTTTGAGGTTAATAGCATTTATGGTTTTCCAACTTTCTGTAATTTATGGGAGTGTTCTGTAACTTGGGGCTCTTTAGGTGTGACTGCAGAACTACTAGCAAGCTCTAAGTTGCAGTACCAAGAGCAGTTAGAAATTCTCAGAAAATGTAGTTTGGTCTGGCAGGTTTATTATCCTGAATTGCATTTTCAAATGTGGGTGCAGTTTAGGTTAACGACTGTGTTACTCCTGACTCAGCTGCTTGCCTGTTTTCCTGTTCTCTTTGTTGGAATGACTGTACCTGTAAGGGTTGCATAATATGATCATGACCCAGTTAAGACAGTACCAGGTGGTTTGTTTTTTAACTGCCTCTTTACTATTCCTGTTGATTGTAATCCTGCCAAATGAGCCAGGCCTAGATTATATGTTTAGTTAACGATCTTTGGCGACAGAAACCATCTCATGCTAGCCTTTGAAAAGAGGGGAAATTTATCAGGATTTGGGGGTGACTCTTGGAGCTCAAGAACTGGGCCTTTGGAGGAACCAGAATCAGGCTGGAGGGCATTGGCAGCCCAAGCAGAGTTGAGCTGTTTTTCATCTCTGCCTCATTCTTTCTTGTCTGACTGGACTTTTTGGTATAAAGATAGATAGATGCTCATTGCTGTAACTTCAAATGTAATTTCCGGTTATATAGAATTTTGTCTGGCTGTCCATCCCTCTGTCTCTCTCCCGATTTAAAGTGGCAGGGTTCTGTTGAGGAAACAGTGCCGCTGGGAGTCAACCCTTGTTGATGGAGAGTAGAAGGTGGGTAGGAAAGTTGTTTTTAGCTAGCTGTTGTCCCCAAATGTACCTGCAACACATGGTAATAAGCTATCTCTTTCCTCATTTTTTAATCACCTGTTGATCATTCTGAGGGCACTGCTTCTCCAAGAGTTCCCCTAGGCCTTGATTCTACCAGCTTGTCTCTTGTTGCGTTCATCAGGTCAATCTATATAGCTTTATTAATCACAGTTCTTTGATTTGTGTATAGTGTTTGGTGATTTTTAAAGCATACTTTTATACTTCATGTGAGTTTTGCAACTATCCTAGAGGTCAAATAGATTGAATATTGTTATCTTTACCTGCAAGTTAAGGATACATAGATAAATTAAGTAATAATTGGGCAGTGGTGGAATCAAGGAGACTAGAATTTAGTCCACCTAATTCTTAGGTGTTTTTTTCAGTTTTTTTATTAGAACAAAAATTTACATAAATGTCTGCTAAGTGTCATACCATTTAATATATGTCTTTTTCTATTGCTGGTGTTAAATTATGAATTACTGATTAGCAATTTTTATTTTTAAAATATGTATATATGTTTTATTTTTTATACATTTATCACTTCACAATTATAATTCTTAAAATTATATTTATTCATTATGAGGTAATAGAAAAATATATTTTGGTCTCTGTCTCCTGTTCCTGGCAAAGAGCTGCTGAAACCCTTGTAATATCCTAAGTGACAAGAGCAGTAGGAGCATCTTTTTTTCTAGTATTGGTCTTTGCCCCAGTTCCTGACACAGTTCTTGAGTCCCTTGGTATTTCCTGGGTGACAGCAGTGCCTTTTGTTCTGAGGAAGTAACTCTTGGTGGGCTTCTGGATGGGGAGAGGGGCTGGAAATGGAATTAATGATCAGTCATGCCCATGTGATGAAACCTCCACAAAAATCCCAAAAGTGTGAGGTTCAGAGAGCTTCCAGGATGGTAAACACATTCACGTCCCTTAAGGGTGGTACATCTTTCTGTCCTTGAGACCCTCCCTCCCGCTCCCTATGTGCCTCTTCATCTGGCTGTTCATCTATATCCTTCACCATATCCTTTATTATATAATAAGTTGATGGGTTTGAATAAGTGTTTCCTTGAGTTCCGTGAGCTGTTCTAGGAAATAATTGAATCCGAGGGAAAGGAGGTCATGGAAACACCCGATTTGTAGCCCAGTCGGACCAAAGTTGTGATAATCTGGGACCTTCTACTTGTGGTTGGCATATGAAATGGGGTGCAGTGTCATGGGATCCGATTCTATCTCCAAGTAGATAGCATCGGAATTGAGTTAACTTGTAGGACACTGAGCTGGTGTTGCAGAATTTCTTGGTGTAGGATCCCCCACACACACCTGTCAGGGTGTTGTGAGTGTGGTAGTGGTGTGAGAGTAAAGGAGAGACACACAGGAGAAGTGTAAGTTTTCTACTCATTCAGTTAATATTTTTATTTACTTAATTTCCTTATACATCACCACAGCTAAGTAATTTATGATTTACCAACTATATTAGGTCTATGGTTTATCATCATCTGGGATGGAAGCTCCACGAGGGTAGGTAGGGATCATTGTCAGGGTGGTTTACTGATGTACTCAACACTTGGCACAGGGGCTGCATGTAGTGAACCCTTAAATATTTGCTGAATCTCTTTGATTTAATATAAATACATAAATGTAATTCTACATATTTTTAGTTCATTCAGTTTCTTTGCTTGGTTCTCCCCAGTTCTCTGCTCCCTCTCCCTCTCAGAAAGTCTCACCATACACGACAAGTAATCATGTATCCTTACATAGTGTTCCTATTTTATATATACCTACCTATTCACATGCTATACGTTCACACATGCATGCACATATACTTTTTAGAGTTTAGAAATGCTTGTTTTTCAAAAATGCCACATCGTTGGAATAAACTTCCTTGCTTTAAGACAGGGACCCTACCTGACTCATTGACTTAGCTGCCTTCATACACAACCAGAGAAAAGACAAAGGAATTCTAAGACTTCCAACAAATTAAAATGTTATTTATATACCATCTAAACTCGGATGGCATTTGAGTCTTGTTGCCCATAATGATCAATTAGCATAATAGAACTTTAGAGGTTCAAGTCCATATTTCACAAAATATATATTAAAAATTTGAAATTCTAACGTCTCATGGAGACACATTTGTGATTACTAAATATGTGACTTAGGATTTCATTCTTATACGTGTTCTTATCACCAACTCTCTGGCCATTAGCTTCCAAATGGCCTCACTGTTTAGAATTTGTTTTCTTTTGCACCCACATCACCAGGCCTTATCTGCCCGGCCGGTGAGAAGAAAGGCATGAAGATGCTATTTCTAACTTTTTTTAAACAAGGAATAAAAACTCATTGTTGAAAAATTTAAAAATGCTGATAAGCAAATGGGACAAATTCTCCATATTCCCATCCCATAGGTATAATTACATTAATCACTATTCACATATTGTACCTTCCCTATCTCCTTCCTTGTTTTCCTGAAAGCTAATTGCTTATTTTTCCAATTTTACAAAATTATAAAATAATTCAAAGATGAAAAATAATTTTCTCTTTTTCCTCTCTCTACATTCTCCTCCAAATATTTCAACCTCCCACAGGTAACCACTATTAACAATTTGTTGTTAATTATTTCTGTGCCTATACAAACATATATACAATTATTTTTTTCAAATTTGGGATCATATGCATACTGTTGTGCAACATACTTTTCTAACAATAATACGTTTTAAACATCTTTCTATGTCAGTAGTTTTTGAGCTATATTTTTGTTTTAAATGGCTGCGTAGTATCCAGTAGTGAGGACAGGTCCAATTTCCTATAACTGGACATTAATTGTTTCCTATTACAAACATAACTATAGCCAACATTCTTTATGTGCCTTTGAAGCATTTCTGAGGTTACAATTGCAGGAGTAGAAATCTTGGTACGAAAGTCTGCTTATACTGAACAATGCCAATAGATCTCCCGAGGGCCGGCTTTGGGCCTGTCTACCTCAGTGTGACCTGCCAGTTCTCAGCTGGTGCTTCTGACTTGGACTATGCAGACACGTTGGAAATGTTTTGCAGGTCACTCCTGGATACCAAACAGTGCTCCAAATGGCTGCACCAGATAACATTCGCTCTCTCTCCACATGAGTGCCACTTTTCCCTCACTCTGGTCAGCACTGTGCGCTACTGGGGTGTTCATCTTTTTCAAAATGATTTTTAAACACCATTCTCTAGATATGTTTTTTATACATATTGCAAAAGTTCCTCATGCATATATCTAGGTGTGTATATGTATGTATGTATGTATGTATGTATGTATGTATATACATATTTTTTTAAATTTTTAAATTTCATAGCATCTTTTCACATTGAAGATCATTTCAATGTACTCAATCTGTCAATATTGTCCTTCGTATACTCTGAGTTTTGTATCATACTTAGAATGGCCTTCCCCACATGAAAATGATTGAACCGGTATTCTACATTTTCTCTCTCTCTTTTTTTTTTTTTTTTAAATTTATTTTAATTAGTTTCAAGTATACAGTACATTGGTTAGGTATCTATATAGTTCATAAAATGATCCCCCCAATTGCTCCCTCCCTCCTCTGACCCTCCACCTATCCAACATATTAATGCTAACTGCATTCCCTATGCCGAGCTTGTGACCATCCATCAGCTACGAATCTGTACTTCTTTAACCCTTCACCTCATTCTCCCAGTCCCCCAACCCACCTCCCCTCTGTCCATCATCAAATTGTCCACTATATTTGTGAGTGTTTTTGATTAGTTTGTTCTTTTTATTCCTTAGATTCCGCTTATAAGTGAAATCATATAGTGTTTATCTCTCTCTGACTTAAATACCTTCTAGGTCCATCAGAGCAATGTCTCTTTCCATCTCCTTCCTTTTAGTTTGTGTTTTTTTAATCTGAAGTTAGTCTCTTATAGGCAGCATGTAGGGGGTCCTGTTTTCTTATCCATTCATCTACTCTCTTTTAGTTAGAGCACTTAAATCTTTTCCATTTGAGGTACTTATTGATAGGAAAGTAGTTGTTACCATTCTTTATTCCTGGTTTTGATACATGTATTTTCATCTTAAAGAAGTCCCTCCAACATTTCCTGTAATACTGGCTTGGCGGTGATAAATTCCTTTAGTTAATTTTTGTCTGGGAAGCTCTTTATTTGTTGGTCAACCCTAAATGATAGCTTCGCTGGATAAAGTATTCTTGGTTGTAGATCCTGGGTCTTCATCACATGGAATATTTTGTACCAGGCCCTTCTGTCCTGCATACTTTTGAGAAATCAGCTGCCAGTCTCATGAGTGTTCCCTTGTAGGTAACTGTCTGCTTTTCTCTTGCTGTTTGTATTTAACCTTTTTAATTATGATGTGTGCTTCTTTGGATCTCTGGTTTTTGGGACTCTGAACATCCTGAGTTTTATATCCATTTCCTTCACTAGATTAGGGGAGTTTTCCATCAGTATTTCTTCAAATAGCTGAATTGGCATTGGTGCTCAGAGTGAGCAGGTCCATCACCG
This sequence comes from Rousettus aegyptiacus, assembly GCF_014176215.1. Taxonomy (NCBI): domain Eukaryota; kingdom Metazoa; phylum Chordata; class Mammalia; order Chiroptera; family Pteropodidae; genus Rousettus; species Rousettus aegyptiacus. The sequence goes on from NW_023416306.1 coordinate 122,805,100, forward strand.
CAAAAATCTGCTTGTGGACCTGGCCCCTTTAAGAGGTGTCTGCCACTGCCGCTGCCTCAGCCTCCGTCTCCGTCTCACTCAGCGGATGGAGACCAGGCAGGTTCATGTCCTCGCCCCGTCCTACCTTCTGCCATTGCAGGGTGATTTCTCGGATTTCTCCCTAGTTGTGTGGCTTGTTCACCTAGATCCCAGGCAATTTTTCCTTGCTCTTTGCTCCTTGTTTCCATCACAACTTTGATTTGGTCGCCAGAGGGATGAACAGAGCCTCTATAATCTACGCCGTTTTTTTCCCCTCTATTTTCTCTTATTTTTAAGGTTTATTTTACATTTATATCTTTAATTCACCTCAGATTTATTTGTTTAGCAGCTTAATTTTGATATAATTTACATACCATACAATTCACCCTTTTAAAAGTGTACAATGAAATGCTTTTTGTTATTTTCATAGGCTTGAGCAACCATTACCACACTCTAATTTCAGAACATTTTTATCTCCTCTGAAGAAACCCTGTCCTCATTAGCAGTCACTTTATCTTCATCCCCTCTCAATTCCCCTGCAACCACTAATCTACTTTTTGTCTCTCTAGATTTGCCTACTCTGGTCATTTCATATAATGGATTCATACTATATGTGGTCTTTTGTGAATGACTTCTTTCATTTTGTATAATGTTTTCAAGGTTAATCCATACTATAGTATGTATCAGGACTCAATTTCTTTTTTTGCTGAATAATTAATATTCCATTGTATACACACACCACAATTTGGTTATACACTCATTGCTTGGTTTGTTTTTACTTTTTGGCTATTGTGAATGACGCTGCTATCTACATTAGCATACACTTTTTGTGTGGAAGTATGATTTCAGTTCATTTGGGTCTATATGTAGCAGGGTGATATGGTTACTCTATATTTAACTTTTTGAGAAGCCGCAGTTTCTTTTCCACAGTGGCTGCACCATTTTACATTACCACCAGCAATACATGAGGGTTCTGATTTCTCCACATCCTTGTCGGTACTTGTTATTGCTTGTTTTACTTTCATTCCAGCCATCCTAGCAAGTACGACATGATGTGTCTCATTTCGATGATGATTTCCATTTCCCTAAGGACTAATGATGTTGAGATATTTTTATGTGTTTATTAGCTATTTTTTGTCTTCATTGGAAAAATGGCTATCCAGATGCTTCACTCATTTTTAAATTGGGTTGTCTTTTTATTAATCTATTGATAACAGTTCTTTACATATTCTAGGTATAAATCCCTTATCAGATATATGATTTGAAAATATTTTCTCCCATTCTGTGGGTTGTCTTTTCATAAAATGAAATGAGAAATATTTCTTCCTCTTCTATTTTTTTTGGAAGAGTTTGAGGAGGATTAGTATTAGTTCTTTTTTGAATGTATGATAGCATTAATAAATGATCTCATCTGAGCCTGGGCTCTTCTTTATGGGAAGTTTTTAATTAATTACTAATTATCATATTTATTTTTGTATGTGATGTTAAGGAAGGACTGTAACTTAAAAAAATTTTAAAAATAGATATCAAATTTTTCTAACACTATCTAATCGATAATCTACTTGTTCTTATTAATTGCAAATACCACAAAAACTTCTTTAGACCAGTTTTGATCTCGATTGCAACCTTATCCCTGATGAGACACAGAAAGAATTTGGTTTATTGGTAGGTGTAATGTTGGCACCTTGAGAAATTCTTTGTCCCGTTGGCATGTGAGATTGGAAAACAGGAGGAACCAGGAATGGCTCATGACTTCCCTGCCTCACCATGGATGTGTCACTGTGGTCTGGACAGCCCACAGGGCCCACCCCACCAATACCCCCATGCCTTCGTCGCCCAAGCTGGGAGCACATCCTTGGACGCCTGCCTGCCTACCCTGCAGCAGAGTAGATCCAAGCCAGGCCAGAGGCCGCTGCCCAGTCTGCTCTGGCCTTGCTCTTGTGGCCTGTATCTCTGCCTTTAGTGACTTCCCAGACTTCAGAGTCAGCTTGCCCTGTTGGACCTACCCATCTTTCCTGCACCTCCCTGCATTCACATTCTTCTCAGACCTTGGATTTGGTCTTTTAACATGCAGCAGAGTGTCTACCACTCCCTCTACACTCAGCAACAGTGAACCCTAGATTCTGTTTTCTTTCAGATCCAAGACACTACTAATTAGCAACTCTCTTCTTACTTCGGTACATGTCTCTGCTCACCCCTGAACTTCTCATTCTGACCCCCTCTGCCCTGACTCATCCCGCAATTGCTCATGATTCTGCGTGAACATTCTCACTGGGCACTGACACCCAGGAGATATGACCTTATGCTTGCTTCTAGACCCTCCACTCTCCTGATACTATTATATATTAGAGAAGCATGTGAACCCATAGTAATAAATGTGAGTGAGAGTGAATGGTGAGAAGGGATCAAGAGAGGGCCCTGTGGAATACCAACATTCAGAGGTCAGATAGGGGAGGAAGACCAAGAAAAGTGACCAGAGAGGTGGACGGAAAGCCAGAACATGGTGACGGAGACATCAAGACATGAGAATGCTCCAGGATGGAGGAAGAGACAGCGGTACTGAATGCTAATGAGAGAATTCACATAAAATGCAGATTGAAAAGTATTCGAATGGATTTGGTGACACAAAGGTTGTTGGTGACTTTAGCAAACTTCCATGTCAGTGATCAGGTAACTCCACTGATTAAAGTCTTCAAGGCTTCCCAGTGCCCTCCAGATAAAGTGATCTCCACTCCACGATCACTTCTCACCACTCCCGCGCCCTCACCTCAGGGCCCAGTCATGCCGAACTACTCCCATGGACAGCCGTGCTCCTGTGCTGTTCCCTCTGCCTGAAACCCTTTCCTCCTCTCACACTCCCACATGTCTTTCCCGACTAGCTCAAGCACCATCTCCTCCAGGAAGTCTTCCCCGACCCCCAGATTGGGTTGGGTGGTCGGTCGTCTTCTCTAGTCCCATTGCGCCCTGTGTTGGGATGAGCAAGGTACGTTTTCCCCCAGTAACCTACATTGTCCATCTCGGTTCCCTAGCCCTCTGGTCAGGGACTGCTCCACTGTGTTCCCAAGCATGCAGGCAAGCAAATCTTGGTGATGAAAATGGGAGTGCATCCAGCTTCCCTCTGACCAGATAAGTTAAACATTTGCAAGCCAAATTGGCCTTCAGCAATGGAGTGGCTGCATCAGCACTGTCAGCCACAGGTGTCTCTTTGGTTTCAGATAAGTCAGATTTGCTGAGATCAGGGTCAGGAGTGCAATTCCCGGTAACCCAGTTCTAGGGGTCATTAGGTTGCAAAATCCTCAGCACCATTCAGGTCAGAGGCTTTTCATAGCACGACCTGAGTTTCCCCATATACCCTGGCCTCTGCCTCTCTTTCCCTCTCCACCTGCCTTCCTTCCTGGGACCCTTCCCTCGTTTATGCATCCATCTTTCAAACATCTGACATCCAGCTAACTCACATTCACTTCTGCACTGATTAATCTCTACTGGGTCTTTTCTTGCCTCCCCACGTGTTCTTACCCAGCGCTTACACCGTGAAAAGGTAACTGTGACGTTGCCTTCTCTGATTGGGTTAAATCCCTAAGGGCAAGGAACATGCTCTCCTTTCTTTTATTTGCTGAGCTCATGTCTTGCTAAACTATACTTGCTAATTGATTTCAGGAAAAAATTAGACTTTTATATAATTACTGACCAAGAAGGCAAGCGTTAGAGCGCCAGAAGCTTCCTTGAGCCACTCCGTACGTGGGTCTTAGGCACGGAGGTGGAATTATGCAAGGTTTACCCTTTGTACTCTGCTTCCTTGAAACCTGATTTCAAACTCAGGGCTCAGGCAGCTCCTTGCTTGAAGGCAAGGCGCCCCCGTGTGGGAGAATGCTGTCTTCTCCAAAAGGTCAGACACTGCACCACCTTTAACTAACTCACTTTCCCCCTTTTGGAAAGCCCTTCCTGGGGTTAAAGGGTAGATTAACTGTGCTTTTTAAAACATGTAATATCGCATATTGTTTTAATTCTGATAACAAAACTAGGCCTACTCATTAAATTTAGCAAATACAGCAAACTATAGAAAAGAAAATAAATGATCACTACGATCTATTTTCTACGGATAGCCACTGTTGTCATTTTGGTATGTTTTTTTCTATGAAAATGTATGAGATATGTAAAGAATCTATATAAGGCTATATAAGTAATACAGAAGTTAAAATATAAATTTAACAGACGAGGTCATAGATACACTTTTGTACATAGATGTACTTCTCTTGGTAGCTGTGCAGCTCAGCCCTACGCCTTCGAGTCTTGGAGTCCCCGTTTAACCCTGCAACCCACTTTGGCCCACCCCTCAGCACTTCCAGCTTCCCGATCCTGCTCTCCTTTTGTTTTCTTTAACAATCACATTTAACCTATTATACATTTTTCTTATTTCGTGTGTTTATTATTTATTGTGTGTCTCTCCCTCACACCCTCAGTGTAAACTCCAAGCTCTTGTCAGTTTTATTCAAAGATGTATGTATCCCAAATATCCAGAGCAGTGCCAATCACAGAGTAGGTGCTACATAACTCTTCATGGAAGGATGACTTAAGACTGTATGTCTTTCGAACCTATGTAATAAACAAAAGTGTATAATATTCTATTTTATGATTATATCGTGATTCATCTAACCATTCCCCTATTGTATGTCATTTAGGCCAATTATAGTTTTTCATCATGATCAATAACGTTTTGATAGATCTTTTTATACTTAAATCTATGCTTGTATTTCTCGTTATTTTCTTAGAGTATATTCCTAAAAGGCTAACTTCTGGGTTGTAGGGCAGTAGCGCTTAAAGTTTTCCTGATGGGCAATACCAGGTTGGTTTCCGCAGGGCTTGTACTGTATGATAATAGACACCCTGTCTCACTCAGGTTTTGCTGGCATTGACTATATGCTTTTTTAAATCTTGGCCAATTTCCAGGCCAAAAAAAAATTATATTTCATTTTAATTTGCATGTCTCTGCTTTTTAAAGAAGTTACAAAAATTATTGCAGGTATTGGCCGTTTGGTTTTTTCCCCCCGTGACATGTCAATTTACATATTTGCTCAATTTTTTAGGGATTTGTTTTCTTATTGGACCATCTGAGTTCTTTGTATTTAATATTAGTATTAATATTTATATCTTTAGGTATTTCCTTTTGATATATCTGTCACTCATATTTTACCCAGTCGTTGTTTAACTTTTAATTATGACTTAAAAAATCTAGGACCTAAAAAATTATTTCGTGCTATCTATGAGCATTTATTTATTTAATTATTTTTGGTGCGTGTTTTGCTGTTTTCGTGCTTAGAAAGTTGTTCTAAATACAAAGAAAATTTTTTTCGTGGTCCTAATATTTATATTTAGTTTTCAAATTAATCTCGATATGTAGTTTAAGGTGGATATCTCAGTTAACTTTTCACCCCAAATGATCAAGTTTCCAATGATACTAATTAAATAATTAATGACTTCTGATTGATTTCTGATGATTTTATTATCATTTATAAAGCATATAGGAATATTTGGATTTATTCTTGGGGTAGCAATTGATTTGCCAGTTAGTTGTAGCATTAGTACTATATTGTTTTGATTGTTGTAGCATTATAATACTTTTAATATTTGTATTTTCAACTTTCTCCTTATCTTTCACAAAAAAATTTAGCTACGCTCCATTTCCCAAAATTTTAATGAGATTCCAGGGAGATGATTCAATTCAGTTAATTTAACATGTACTTTCAAACGAGTTCAGGCTTAAAGACACTTCCCATATGGGCTGCACTTTGCAGATTACAACTCACCGACCACCGTCAGTGACTTTTTTCCCTCTCCATTTTAAAGAAGAGGAAGCAAAGGTGAAATAATGTCAGGCTCTATTGTAGCTCTAGGAATGTCCCCTTGAGCTATTGCAGACTGGATGGTAGGAGAATCTGCCTTCCGTAGCCACCAGCACGGGTGTGACTCCGGTTGCAGGAGGGGAAATGAGCCTGGACACACCTTCATGGATTTCCTCAGTCAAATCCTCAGCTGGGTCAGTTGCTTGAATTTTATGTTTTCACCAAAAGATTTGACTACGACTCCCAAACACATCTGCCAAACTTGGGAAAAAATCAGAAAATTTTACATAAAAATCCAGATTTCCAGCTTTTCTTAAAACAAACAAACAAACAAACAAACAGTCCCTCAAAACAGAGGATGTAGACATTCCTACCTGGCAAAGATCAGTAGGAACCACCGCTTTTAGATGACTCATGTGTTCTCTGGCCCATGTCACTTAGTTTCTTCCTTGGCCTTGTAGATGTTCGAGGGGGTAATCCCATCAGTGGCTTGGGGACCAGGGACAGAGCTATAGTTCAGTGCCAACTTCAGTGGCTTCATCAGTTTGAACTAGGGAACATGCATTGAGCTGAGAAGTACCTTGTGATGTTGTCACAGCTCCCACCACTCCTTCCCTGGGCAATGCTTCTTGTGACCTTCCAGTGTCAAAGCCTGACCTTTGCTCTGCTATCTGCTAGACAACAGTGAGCTTGCCTTTTCTAGGCTTGGGAATTTGAAAACTTTGAGTATAAAAAGGGCTAAGTTGTTAAAAATTGCAGGGACCTATTTGTATATAGTGTTAAATGAATAAGTAATTGAAAAATCTAGCTTCAAGAGGTAAAGAGCTACGGATGAGAGGAAAAATCAGTGCTATTCAGATGAAGATGAGCCAGAGGAACCACACTGGCAATCACACTAGCGAGTGCCTCTGTGCTCCCTTCTTCTCTCCTCTCAGAACAGAGCACCCTGGGTCCCCAGAAGGCCAATTCTGTGTATCAAGCAGCAAAGGCAACCTTTCACCTTCTGCTTATTCAGAGCTCCTGGGGCAAGTCATGGCTCCTCCCCACCACAAGGGGGACCCCCTGAAGCAACAGCATAGGGTGAGATAACTGATCCCTAAGGAAGAAAGGAGCTGGGATTACTAAGAATTACTATTTGAGAACCTCTTCAGTGCCCATGAGGAGGTCATGTTGGGACATTAGTGGTGAGCAGGGCAATATCTGAGTGCTTTCCTCATGGCAGTCTGGCATGCCCCATCCTGTGGCTCAATCTGTACTAGGTCACCTGACTGCTCTTAGGCCTCAAGGTACCCCTCTCTCTCCCAAACTACAATGTCACTTGCTATCTTTTGGCTGCTTTTACCCAGTCCACCCTCTACCTTCCATCTCCTTATAGAGTAGGCCCTGGGCCTCAGCAGAAGGGTCTCTGTGGTCACAGGCCTCCTACGAAAATTGCCAACCCTCAGGGCCACTCACAGTTACTGGAAAGTAGCTCTAAAGATATAAACAGCTGCTGTAAAGACTGTGGTCAGAGTTGTCAAACCACAGTAAACGCAACTTCTCTCTCCTGAAAACTGATTTCTGAGAAATAGTCTTTTTCCATTGAAAGGCTGGTCTGTCTCCAGTAGGGGAAACTCCAGTTCCTCAAGATTCTGTGGTGGATAATGGCCCCCCTTAATCCGACCCTGCCTGCCTTTTCAGCAGGAAACCAATTTCATAGCCAAATCGGGCATTTTCCGGATGTGCAATTGGTGCTTAATATATACCTTTTAAATCAAATTTACTCTTGCTTTAGCCGCTTGATTTTGGGGGGTGATGGAAACATATAATTACAATCATGCTGAAATGCATTTGTTTCTAAAAGCTTCGATGTCTGGTTTTTAGAATAAAATGAGCTTTATTTTTATGCCTTTTTTTTCCCCCTCCCTGTTTAAACACTAATTCCAGAATGGGCTACCTTGGGAGCATGGATTAAAGGGTAATTATTATTTTAGTTCAAAATCTACAACAGGAGGAAGCACAAATGGATTTGCCTGTGTTTAGATAAAACCAAATGTTACCTATCTTCTGCTTTAATAAATGCCATTTTTTTTGTTTTTGTTTTTTTTTATTGTTCAAACACTAGAATTCCCTCAATCTGTGAAGAAAAAATGTGGCTTTGTGTGTGGTGGGGTTTTACATGCTTTTTCACTTCAGCAAAATGAAGGAGTAAACCAAGCAAGAAAAAAGGCAGCGATACAGAAACAGGAGATCTGACAGGGGAGAAAAGCACGGGGAATCCAAAGATGGCGATGCTGTGTGCTAGTCACAGAGGAAAACCAGCCCAGATCTGAGCAGGTCAGAAGGCTCTGGGCGACGGTTCTTCAGGAAGATGAAATTTATAAAAAACTGATGTGGATGACTGTCTTGAGAAGAGACTCAACTGGAGGAGAGTCTACGGCCATGCCACCCTGAACGTGCCCGATCTCATCTGATCTCGGAAGCTAAGCAGGGTTGGGCTTGGTTAGTACTTGGATGGGAGACCACCTTGGAATACCAGGTGCTGTAGGCGTTAAAAAAAAAAAAAAGAAAAGAAAACTGGTGGAGAATTCAAGGATGGATTACTGAAAAGTTCATATGAAGCTAATAAAAAAACAACTGGTGAAAAATTCAGACAATTATTAAGTCGAGGAAAAATTGTACGAGAAAGGAGAAGTAGCCATAGCTCGTTACTTAGTTCAGCTCCGATGGTATACAAAATCATAATGGAAAAAATGATTATTGATTGAAGCAAATTATGATATAACTATATTGGGTGGGGTAGGGGGCAAATCTGAGTTTGGGAGGAAATGAAGAATGAAAGAAATAAATCTTTGCCTATCATGGTATGAAGACAATAGGTAATATGCCAAATTGAAAATCAAGAAATACTAATTCAAGCATTCTATTTAAAGCTGCAGAGGCAAATACTGAACTAATCAGTTAAAAGAAGTTGTCTCTGGGGCTGGGAAATGGCAGGTGGGGGACTAGGAACTGTTGTTTTTCCTAACAGATCTTATTGAACTATTGGACTCTTTAAATTATAACTATGTGTAACTTCAAAAAAAGTCAAAAAATAAAAAGTTGACATTTATCTAACTCAAGTGGACATCTTTTTCTAAGGATCTCAAGATTTAATTGAAATCTTAGCTGGGTCAATTAACTTGATTGAGGTCAAATGGAAATGCATGATCATGAAAGGTTAACTCTTAAGTACTCATCTAATGCAGTGGCTCTCAACCCTGGCTGCACCTGTGGAACTTTTGGAACCTGCTAAAGCCGTGTCCCAACTAAGCCAACCAAATCGAATCTCGAGAGCCAGCAGAGGCATTCCTCGTTTTGAAAGTACTTCAGGTGATTCTAATGTGTATCAAGATTAGAACCATGATCTAATGACAACCCAAGGAACATATTTTAAAATGTACCCTATTTTCTTTAGATGCAGCTCATGGGATACTTAATCAGTGGCACAGAATCTAATGTACTTCTCTTTGGGCTGACAGACTATCTTTTGTTAGTCTTGGAAGTAAGACGACTTCATGATTCAAATTAGGTCAGCAGAAATGTCCTCCCCACTTGAGATTCTTCATAAATCAAATGCAGACAACACGTGGAGGCAAGACCGTGCCAAGATATCAGGGCTGTATCAGGAAATCAGGGTCACCAGTCGTCATAATCCAAGTCAGGGACAATGGCCTCCTTATGTCCCAACTCTTAGGATGTAGTTTTGGCAGTTACAAGGTGCCCTTATCTGAGGCATAGTATGGAAACTGGCTTTTAAGCAAAATGGAGAGTCCTTCGTCCCTGAAACATAAACTCCCCTATTTCCCTCTAGGCAGAGAGATCTAGCAATGGGATAAGAAATGGAGATACAATAGCGATGTTCTAAGTGTTTTGTGCGTATTACCATTGCTGAGGTGTTTGCATGAAGGACTTCAGGTAGTTACAATGAGTCAGAATTCAAGGTAGAAGGCTCATGCTAGGACAGGACTGGATTATATACATCCACAGGGCCAACAGGACTCTGGAAAAATGCCAGGAGGACTGCTGGGAGGTGGCAGAAGGTAAAAGTGATAGTGGTGCCAAATGGCCCCTCTTCTTGGCTTCTCTTTTCTGCTTCATTCAACTCTCCTTTCCCAGCTAATCTCTGCTACCTCTTGTCTTGGAAAAAACATGGGGTCCAGGTGGGGCCTGTAGGGCCCCAGGTGCATGGTCTCAACGTGTAATGGGAGGAAACTACCTGGGGCCGAGGTTCGTGCGGCCAGCAGACTAGGAAGAGATTTACCTCGTGGTTGGAGCGCACCTGTGTGAGGGGTGGAGCGCCATGTGATGGGCTGTGCTCTGAGCGGCTGCTTTACAAAGACTTGGGCCTGAGTGGGCTGTTGGGAAGAATGTTAAAACGCTGTGACATCAGTGTTGCAGAAGAAGGTGTGGTCCGGATCTGGATGTTCAGACTGGGGATGCCTCATTAAACTGGCGAGCAAGCTGCAGCTGGTAAGTCACAAGCATATCCCCAAGTGCAAGCTTAACAAATAGGGACACAGTACCTGTCTCAGTTTTTATCAACTGTGGCCACTCATATTGTCAATTCCTTTAAATTTCAAGTGATATTAGAAGTATGGCTGAGAAATGCAAACTGTTACCTCCTTGAGCAGAACTTGTAACAGCGGTTGAATGGCACATAAATCTGGATGGAGGCCTTGGGGCGGGGGAGTAGCTGAGTATTGCGGGTTAACAGAAGCATCTTTGCTCTGTGCTGGGTAGAGAGAAGAAGGCAGCAGCTGACCTCAGACCGTGTCTAGGAGAGGCGCCCTGCCCTCCAGCTGCGGAATTGGCAAGTCAGGATGGGTGGCTGTGTGGCACTAGGGAAATTAAAGGGCAGGGCACAGAAGTAGGTCATCATCAGTCCCTTCTGTGTTTTAAAAGCACAGGTGTATTTTCCCCAGATCATCTTTGGGCAGTTCTCTCCCATTCCCCTTTTGCAACCCTGAGGTTTAAAAGCAGAAGTTGGAACTCTCCGACATTGCTGGTGGGAATGTTAAATAGTACAACCGCAGCGGTGAACAGTTTACAATTCCCTAAAATGTTAAACGTAGAACTACCACATGACCCAGTAATCCCACTTAAAGGAATATACCCAAGAGAACTGAAAATATATGTTCACACAAACACCTTGTAAAATAATGTACATGGTGGCATTATTCATAATATTTACAAAGTGCAAACAACCCAAATGTCCATCAACAGATGAATGGCTAAACAAAATGTAGTCTATCCATACAGTGAAGTATTAGCCATAAAAAGGAATGAAGTATTATACATGCTACAACATGAATGAAACTTGAAACATTCTGCTAAGCGAAAGATGCCAAACACAAAAAGCCACTTACTCGTATGATTCTTTTTATATAAAATGTCCAGAAAAGGCAAATTCCTGGAGACAGAAAGCAAGATTAGTGGTTGCCAGGGAGAATTGGGAGTGACTGCCTGACGGATATGGGGTTTCTTCTTGAGGTGATGGAAATGTCTGGAATTAGAAAATGGTGATGGTGGCACAATATTTCAAATATATTGAAAACCACTGAAGTGTAAACTTTAAAGTGCTTAAAATGTTAATTGTTATCTAAAAATTGCAATAAATAGTGGAAGAAAAAAACAAACTTAAACATTAACACTTTAAAAAAGTTGTTATAAAAGTAATTCCCAGAAAATTTATTTTAGTAATATTTTTATTTTCCCGGAACTTACACAAAGATTTTTAATGGCTGGAGATCTTTCCAAATCTGAGGTTTTAATGTTTGAAGTTTTATTCTCGTTTCTCCTTTGCTGTTGCTTCCTTGGGAATATTCTTTCTGCTGAGTTTGTTACTTCCCTCAAGTAGTTAGTTTTCTTTCAATCATTTATAGTTAGTTAATAGTTACTGAGGAGGGTCTATGTCAGTACTTAAGTCTGACTGCCAGTTAAAATCACCTGGGAATGCTGTATGTAACTGGGATGTAGACCAACTACATCATAATGTCAGGGGAAGTGAAGCTCTGGGCTTTGATACAAACGTCCCCCAGTTGGGCTAGGTGTGGCTGGAGTTGACAGCTACTAACCTCAATGAACTGATGTGTTGGCTCCAGCCAAGTCTGAGCCCGTTTTCTAGTAGGAACTCTTACTTTAAGTAATTGTGGGGGCCCAGAAAACACTGCCTTAGGAAATATGGGGGGCCAGGAAACTACCTTAGGTAATGGTGGAGGCCCAGGAAGCTTATCATAGCTGATTGTGGGTCTAGGAAACTCTGCATTAGGTGATTGTGGGGTCCAGAAACCTTGAACTTAGGCAATTGTTGGGGCCCAGGAAACTTGACCCTAGGTGATTGTGAGTCTGGGATTATGGTAAACTCTACCCTAGTTGATTTTGGTAGCCCTGGATCCTCAGCCTCCAGTGATTGTGGTCCTAGGACACAGGACCTTAGGTGGGCCTAGGACACAGGTGATTGTGGGATCTGGAAACCCTACTTTCGGTGATTAGCTAGGGAGTAATATCTACCTTAGGTGATTGTGGGGGGCGGCCAGGAGGCTCACCATTAGGTGATGACAGAGACCCAAGAATGTGGACCTCTCGTGATTCTGGGGGTCAGGACTGTCCACCTTGGTTGATTGTAGAGGCCAGGAAATTCTAGCTTAGGTCCTGTGGGACTATCCCACTTTTTGAAGGTTTGCTTTACGCCACTTTACTTTTAGGAAAGATCTTCATTGGTGCCTGTGTTTGATAACTGAAAGAAATCCAAAGAGGATTTTGCTTTTACAAAACAAGGCAAAAAAGCTATAACAGCATTCAGTGTTTGTTTTGCAGTGAGCTGTTGTAGAGGCAGTGTGCACCTCATGCAATGACGGTGGTACCACCAGGCTCCTCCTCCAGGAACTGCACTCAGCATCAAGCAGTTAGAGCTTTAGACTTTTTGAGCATCTGTGGTTTACCTTGATTTGCTTTGTGCATCTGTTTGTAAGATGTATTCTAAGGAAATTGCTTCTTTGCTTTACACCATTTTGGCTTATGAAAGGTTTCATGGGAATGCAACCTAATAGTGAGGGAACCAGTATTGGAAAAACCTCATTATTTTCCTTCCTATATAGCGAAAAACTGAGTTCTTCCCTACTATGTCTTTCTTTCCTGTGTGTCTCTTCTTATGCTGCACATCTCAGTACTGAAACTGTCTACTCAGAGATAGTATCTGCACCCACAGTTATGGGCTTAGTCCCACAAACTGTTCCACCCTCCCCCACCTTCAGATGCCACCTGTGCTTCTGACAACCCACTATAGACTGAAGGTTCCAATGAGCCCTTCTTGGGTTTGATTAATTTGCTAGAGTGGCTTACAAAGTCAGGGAAACACTTACTTAGTTTTACCAGTTTATTAAAGGATATTATAAAGGATACAGATGAACATCCAGATGGCAAAGATGAGTAGGACAAGGTACGGGGGGAAAGGAGCAGAGCTCTCATGCCTTCTCTGGGAATACCACTCTCCCAGCACCTCCATGTGTTCACCAACCCAGAGGCTCTCCTTGAATTTTGTGGAGGCTTCATCATGAAGCATGATCCATTATTATTTCATTTTCAGCCCTTCTCCTTTCTCAAGAGAATTGGTGGGGGGTAGGGGGTGGAGTGCCAAAATTCCATGCTTCTAATAATAGCTTGGCCTTTCCAGTGTTCAGCCCTCATCCAGAAGCCAACCAAGGGTCATCATTAGAATACAAAGCACTCTTATCACTCCGAAAATTACGAAGGTTTCAGGAACCAGAAACCAGGGTCAGAAACCAAAAAGGGATTCCTGGACCCAATTCCTCTGTGTATGTATGTGTGCATGTGTAGGCTTTCCACACCAACAAGGAATTCTTGGACATCACCAGATGTCTAAGAATTCACCTTAATTCTGGCACTATTTACCCAGAAACAGAATCACATTCCACAGGTAAAGGGCTCAGTCCAACAAGATGCCAAGATTCTACTTCGGATGCTAAACCCAAGGCCAGGTTATTACCTGGGCTTCTGATCTACCCATTACAAATCCTAGGTTCCCACAACTCCCTTCTCGGATTCGATTAATTTGTAGAACAGCTCATAGAACTCAGGAAAACCTGTTTGTTCACTAGATTACTGATTTATTACAAAGGATATTAAAGGATACAAATCAACAGGCAGATGAACAGATATATAGAGAGAGGTCCTGAATGAAGAGGATTTTTTCTCGTGGAGCTTGGGGCCTGGCATGGTGGCACATGGAAGTGTTCTGGTTTCCCAACGTGGATGCTCTTCATAAAAAGTCCAAAGAGCTGTCCCTTTGGGTTTTTATGGAGGCTTCTTTGTTACTTAGTCATAAATGACTAACTCATTGGCCATCGGTGATTGATTCAACCTCAGTCGCTCTCCTCTCTCTGGAAATCAAGGAGTGGGACTGAAAGTTCCAACCCTCCAACCACAAGGTTGGCTCCTACTGGCAACCAGGCCCCATCCTTGGACGCTTTTCAGAAGTCGCTTTATTCACTTAGCAAGAGACACCTCCGTCGGTCTCAACACTTGGGAAATTCCAAGGGTTTAGGGATCTCTGCCAAAACTGAGGATGAAGACCAAATATATATTTATTACAAATCAAAATATCACAAAGACCAAAGATTAGAACAAAAGATGTTCCTAGTGTTATCACTTAGAAAATTACAAGGATTTCAAAGCTTGCCAGGAACTGGAGGCAAAGACAAATGTACATTGTCTATTAGCCCACAGCCCACCCCCTGGTCTCTGGCCATGGACCACTTACAGCAAAATGATACACGAGTCATTAATAATCATTCCCATCCACCATATCATGTGGAAAGTGTCTCCCAGGGAGAGGCCACTCTGGTTTGTAGGCTTCTATTTTGTCAGGTTCCAAATGTAGGAGTGGTCTCAACAAACATATGACTTCACCCTTTCAGGCATCTAATGTTGATATAATATTGGATTTCCTTTATTACATAACCTGTTTTTCATTCCTTTACCCATAACTACTATTTTTCCTTCTCTCTATTTATACCCAACCTTTTTCACCTTTGGAAGTGATATTATGTTTGGCCACTGTGCTGCTCTTGATTGCAGGCAGCAATCTTAGTCTAGCACGTGCCTTCCCCTCAGTCCATTCCCATTCAGAAAAGGTAAGATTACAGAGGTGCAGAAATAGGGGGCTATCTTAACTGCTAGACAGTAGGCTGCATTTACTGTTAGCCTCAATCTTCCAGAGGGGCGAAGGCACATCCTGCCCCATCAAGCCTATGGCAATCTGACGTAATGTTTAAAACATAGTTGTAATTTCTTGCTTCATAGTCCTCTATTTCCAAGC
Organism: Rousettus aegyptiacus; assembly: GCF_014176215.1. NCBI lineage: Eukaryota > Metazoa > Chordata > Mammalia > Chiroptera > Pteropodidae > Rousettus > Rousettus aegyptiacus. The sequence goes on from NW_023416306.1 coordinate 122,820,316, forward strand.
CTTGTAGTTGTAGCCCTGCTCATATGACCACTGTGTCAGACAGAGAAAACAAAAAAAAGTTGAAGTGATGTGGGGAAGGAAAGAAAAACATATATAGTTATTATACCAACATCCTCAATCTTTTGGCAAAAAGATAGTAATATCAGCATACTTCCCCACCCCCTCTCCTCCCCAGATCTACCTGAAAAATAAAGGAATCTACCCAGTGGGGACACACCTTTAGTTCCACTCATGTTGAGTGTGAGCACACACTTGTGAAGGTGTGTAAGCCAGACCTTCGTACCTTCATTTTCCCCCTTTTCAGACAATATTTCAATTGCCCATTCCAATTCGCTATCAAACTAGTACTCCAAGGAGAATATCTCCCTGCCCTTTGTTGGACAATATGGGCTGTAAAGTGTGTTCCTTGGTCTAAAGAAATGATGGTTGGCTGTCCAAATTGGCGTGACACCTTCTGTTCCAGTCCTTTCAATATTTTGAGCATTTGCTTCTACTGGTTAAGCAAAGCCCAGTCCAGAGTCAATGTCAAATATTCTTGTTAGGACCTTTTTTAGCCTCTCAGGGCTACTAGCATCAGCCTCACTTGCCAGCTATGATCAGGGCCTCCCACCAGGGAATCTGCCATATACCCATGTGCAGGTGAAACAGGTTTTTTTTTTTTTTTTTTTTTTTTTTTTGGCATTTAGTGCCTCAGAGGGTGCAAGAGGACTTTGTCTAGATTTAGCCCATCTTTGCATTGCTGCAGTACCCCTAAGTCCATTTCGTGAACCCAGGTGGCCACCTTAAGCAAGCACACCAGGAGAGCTGCTTATTGATTCCAATCACCTTTCGAACCTGGAAGGGGGTTCTTCTGATGGGCATCCATGTGTCCTACTTTAATGCACTCCTCAAATTTCCATAGTGATTTCCACAGGGTCGTGCCCCATATGGGTATCTCTGTAATAGGCCAGGTTTCCACTGCCCTTCTACCTGACCATATGGCCTAGCCATTGGCTACTGTCCAGGAGTCTATAAAAACCCAGAGTGGCTTTTTCCACTGTTCAATTCTTCCATCGCTCCTAGGAAAATGGCATGCAAATCAGCCCACTGAGTGGATCTGTTTTTACCTTCTTCAATCGGTGTCTTTCTATCCTCTCATCTTAATGCAGCAGCTTTCCAAACAAGATGTTGTCCATTTACCGTGGAATTGCCATCCACAAACCAAACCAATCCGCTCTCTCTTGGTCAGCTGAGAGTTGTTTATAGGGTACTGCCCAAGAGACAATAGAATACAGCAGGTTCTCACACAATTCCAGAGTCTCACCTAGGGGAAAAGAGGCTCCCCTGTGCAAGGAGTCCTTGCATTCCCCAGAGAGCATGATACTGCATAGACCGTTTCCATTCTATTACGGAACTCTTCTGGACACTGCCATCCCCATTAGAGCATTTCTCTGACATCATCCTAGACATTATAGGTAGATTTTACGATCATTTTATGTCCTTCAATCATCAGGGTAGCTTCAATTAATGTTTAATAGCAAAGCAGTAAATGCCCCTCAAGTGGAAATTCTCCATTCCAAATCCCAGTTGTCATCTCTGGGAGGCATGCATAGGCTTTTGCCATAAGCCTCCGTCTAGGCTCCATATAAGGTTATCACACAGAGAAATTGTCCCTACCAGCATTCCAGCTTCTATTTTATACTGTGCGGGCTTGGACAATCTTACTCATTCCCATTTAGCATGTCCAATTAATATTGTTTGAGAGGTGATTTACATGCCTTCTGTTTTGTAATGCTGTTTAGGTAGGAGAAATGTTTCCCAGTGAGATACGGTGTCCATTTTCATAATACAATCAGGTAAAAGAGGTGTGACCACTTCACATAAAGCCTGTTTAAATATACCAAGTCTCCTACAAACTTTTATCATAATTTCATCAATTCTTATGTTCCTAATATAGCCTCTACTAGGATTTTATCAACAGGTTTTCATTTTACAATACTAGGTAGGGGAAGTGTTCCTCAGTCAGACATAATATCCATTCCTGTAAAATATTCGGGTAAAGGTTTGGTTTTTCTGGTGGCCAGACTCCATCTAGGAGCCCACCAAGAGCCCTTCATTGGAACAAAAACCACTGCCATCACCCAGGAAATTACAAGGGTTTCAGGAGCCCTGGGTAACAAACTGGGATCAAAGACCAAATATTAGAGCAAAAGGTGCTCCTAGTACTCTTATTACTTAGGAAAATACAGGAGTTTTAGGAGCTGGGTGCCAGGAACTGGGGCTGAGACCAATGTATGCTTTCTATTATCTCACTGGGGGCTCAGGAAATTCTACTTTATGTAATGTGGGGTCCCAGGAAATTTTACCTAGATGATCATAGGGCTCAGGAGAGTCTACCTTAGATGATAGTGAGGGTCCAAGATAGCTGATGTTAGTTGTTTGTGAAGGACATAAGAGTTTACTCAGGCGATTATGAGCCCAGGAAACTATACCTTATTTGATTGTTGAGATCTCAAGAAACTTAAGTTGACTATGGGGGACCAGGATAACCTACATTAAGTGATTGTGAAGGTGCAGGAAAATTGCCCCTTGGTGACTGTAGAGGCCTAGGTAATTTGACTATAGGTGATTGTGGGCCCAGGAAACTTAGGTGATTGGAGTGGCCCCAAAAACCTTTCTTTGGTGATTGTGGGGCCTGGAAACACTACATTCTGATTGTGGGGACCCAGAAAATTTGACTTTAAGGGATTATGGAGCCTAGGAATGTCACTGTGGCAGCACCAGTAACTCTACTTAGGTGATTACAGGAGGCCAGGAATCTCTCCTTTATGTGATTGTGTGTGGGGAGACAGTTAGCTTGACCTTAGGTGATGTTGGGGACCTAGGGCAGACCACCTTAGTTGATTGTGGGGGGCCAGGATAGCCTACCTTAAGTGATTGCGGGGACCGCTGAATCTTGACCTCAGGTGATTGGAGGGCCTTGGAAACTATACCTTACGTAATGATGAGGGGCCAGAAATCTCTACCTGAGATGATTGTGGGTGGGCTGGAAAGTCTACTTATTTGATTGTGGGGGGTGAGGACTGTCTACCATAGGTGATTGTGTGGTCTCAGAAATTATAGCTTAGGTGATTGTGGAGACTTAGAATGGCCCACCTTAGTCGATTATCAGGGCCAGGAAATTCTACCTTAGGGACTTGTGAAGATACAGGAAATTTTACTTTAGGTGTTTATGAACCTAGGAAACTCAATGTTTGATGATTGGGGACTGAGGAAACTTTATCTGATTGTGAGCCAAAAATAATATCTAGTGATTGTGGGGGCCCAGGAAATTCTACCTTTGACGATTATGGGGAACTAATGAACTCTATCTTAGGAGACTGAGGAAACTCAGGAAACTGTATCTTAAGAGATAGTGGGCCTAGGAAACTCTTCCTTAGGTGATGTAGCCCAGAAATCTCTACCTTGTGTGATTCTGGGCCCATAAAACTCTACATTATTTGATTGAGGGTCAGGACTCTACCTTAGGTGACTGTGGAGGGACCAAGAATCTTTACCTTAGGTAATTTTGTGGGGCCAAGAATCTTCATTAGGCGATTTTTGTTTTAATACCTAAAGTACCCAGTATTCCTAAGTGGTCTCCCATCCAAGTACTAACTAGGCCTGACCCTACTTAGCTTCTGAGATGAGACAAGATCAGGCACGTTCAGGGTGGCATAGCTGTAGACTGCATTAGGTGATTTAATGGTGCCCGAAATTCTGCATTGATTATTGGTCCAGGAAACTAGGTGATTGAGGTGGCCCAGGAAACTCTTCCTGAGGAGATTTTGGGCTTGGGGACTCTACTTTACATGATTGTTGGAGTTAAGGTGGAGGCCCTCAATCAAAAAGGTGAAGGGATTAAGAAGTACAAATTGGGATGTGAAGTACAGCATAGGAAATAGTAATATTGTAACAACTGTATAGTGCCAGGTGGGTACTAGACTAATTGGGAGAATCACTTTGTAAATTACATAAAGCAATACTGAATGTCAACTCTAATTGAAAAATAAAAATTAATTAAAAAAGAAACTTGACTCAGCTGATTCTATATAGGGTCCTGGGAAACTAGGTGATAGTCAGGGTCTGGAAAATCTACCTTAGCTGAATGTGGGGACCAAGAAACTGAACTTTGCAAAATTGGAGGCCCAGGATACTCAACCTTAGGTGATTGTTTGGGACCATGAATCTAGCCCTTAGGTGACTGTGGGGGTCCAGGAACCTTGACCTTAGGTGATAGTGGGGCCTCAGGAAATTGAAATGTTTACTGTTAGGGCCATGGAAACTCTACCTTAGGTGATGATTGGGGGCCAGGAAACTTGACTTTATTGAATTGTGGGTCATGAGAATCTCAACTTTAGGAGATTGAGGGTACCTAGGTAACTTGACCTAATATGATTGTGGGGGCCCAGGAAACGTGACCTTACATTATCTGGAGACCCAAGAAACTCTATCTTAGGTAAATGTGGCCTTAGGAGACTATACCTTTTGTGACTGAGGGCCTGGGAAATTCTACCTTAGGTGATTGTGAGGGCCAGGAAATTTGACTTTTACTGATTGTGGGGGTCCAGGAATCTAGGCCTTAGGTGAATGCAGGGCAACAGTATAGTCTAACTTGGTTGATTGCAGGTGACCAGGAAAATCTACTTAGTTGATTGTAGCTCAGGTGATCGTGGGAATCCGGGAAACTCAACTTATTAGATTTAGGGTCCCAAGAATCTCAACTTAGGAAATTGATGAGGCCTAGAAAATTTGACCTTAGGTGTTTAGGGGATTCCAGAAATTCTATGTTTGGTGTTTGAGGGCCTTGGAAACTATATTTTAGGTGATTCTTGGGGCCTAGGAAACTCTATTTTGTTGTTTATAGGAGCCTCAGAAACACTACCCAAAGTGATGGTAGAGAGCCAGAAATCTCTACCTTAGGCCATTATGAGCAGACAGGAAAGTCTAGTTCATGATGGCAGGCCAGGATAATGTACAGTGAGTGAATGTGTCAGCCCAGGAAACTCTCCATAAGGTTATTGCTGGCCAGGAAACTACCTTAGTTGATTTTGGGGCCATGAATGTTAACCTTAGATGATCATTGGGGTCCATGAATCAACCCTTAGGTGATTGGGGGGGGGCAGGTACTCACCCTTGGGCTCCAGGTTTCTTGACTTTAGTTGACTGTGGGAGGCCAGGATAGTCTACTTAATTGTGGGGGGACTGTATAGTTAACGTTTTATGATTTGGGAGGTATAGTGGACTCTCTTAGGTAATCTTGGTCCTGAAAACTACCTTATTTGATTGCATGCCCTTGAATCTCTATGTTAGGTGATATGGGAACCTAGGAAGCTAACATAGGTTATTGTTGTGATCTATGAAACTCTATCTTAGGTGATGGTGGTGGGCCAGGAATCCCTACATTAGGTGATTGTGTGAGGCAGAAGACTCAATCTTAGGTGTTTGGGTGCAGGGAATTAGAACTTAGGTGAATGTGGGGGCTAGGAAACTCTACTTTAGGTGATTGTTAGGGATCAGAAAACTACCTTATGTGATCATATATAGGGCCAGAAAATTCTATAGTAGGCGATAGTGGGGGCCGGGGCCAAGAAACTCAACCATAGATGATTGTGCAGGATCAGGAAACTTGATCACATGCAATGGTGGGGCCTAGGACAGTCTATCTTGGTTGCTTGTGGAGGCCAGCATATTATCTTAGTGTACTTTGGGGTACAGGATAATTTACTTTAAGTGATTGTACCGGTCATAAGACTCAACTTTAGGCAATGGTGTGGGGCCAGGAAATACTACCTTCAGTGATATTGATGGCTCCAGAAACTCTCCCTTAGGTGACTGTCAGGGACGAGATGCAGAAGAGCACCTAGGTGAAGGGTCCAGTTAGCCTGTAAGCACATAGGGGCTCCCGGGTCCTCCTATGGTGATCTGATCCCTAGCCCTGATGCTTCTGAGGCTTCAGGTCTTACCCTGTGAGGCTTCTTTGCCAGACTGTTATTTCAAGAAGCTGTACTTATGCCTTAATGCACTGAAAAAACAAATGAGAGCCAGGTATTTGAGGGGTGGGAAACTGGCCCAGTGCTTTACTTTCTTTAACACCCAGCCAGTTTCCAGGGACTGCTTCCAATGCTTGTCTTTAGTACTTTCTGATATTGGCATTATTCCATAGTTTTGTAGGAGAAAAACATCACTTTTTTAAAAAGATGCTCATTATGCCTGAAGTAGGCTGAAGATCCTCCAGCTCTGCTGGGTTCTACTTTCAATTTGTTCCCACTGACATTAAATCTGGAAATTCCACACTGCTGATGGCACCCTCCCAATTTTCTAATGCTACTTTTTGATTATTGAACTGTAATCTGTGTTTTCAATAGAGTTTGGGAAGGAAGGGAACACCATGCTTTAAACTAAAGCTTCAAAATGCATATTAAATTGTATGCTAATACATTTTAAAATCCTTGAATAGTTGATTTCCTATTATCAACATTTCAAGTAATTTTTGTGATAAAAATGATAGAACCAAAGGATAAAAATCTGTTTCATCCCATTAAATCTAATCTTGCTAACAAAATAAATTTAAAAGTCTGATGAATACAGATGTAAAAAAAACTTAAAATGCAGTTCAGCATGTTAGTACCAGCTGCTGCTAAAAGAACCAGGTCTCCTTGGAGAAATGGCTTTTTCTTCACTCAGTTGTTTATATCAGCATGGACTCGTGATTTTTTACTTTTTTCAACAGGTTCTAATCTTTTACTGTCATTATTTAATATTCGAATTGTCATAAATTTGGACAGTGGGGCCCTCTTACAGAAAAGTAAATAAAGATGCAGATAACAGAACCACGAAATTGGAATTTCATCTAAGTGGCTTTACAACTGTACTGGTTAGAACAGTGCCTTTAATTAATTTGCCCTCAATATTTAGAAGTCTAAGTGAAATAGCCAAGAAATAAAATACATAAAGAAAGGACAAATGGTTTTTTTAAACTGCTAATAACCATGTTGGCCAATCCATTGTTGGGTCACACTTGATAATACTTGAGTGAAGGAGAACCATCTTCTTAGGGAGGGAGTTTGGGTGTTTATTACAGTGCGAATGTAGAAACCTTCGATGTGATCATGACAACCATTCGTCACCATGCAAAGTTATTACAATATTATTGACTATATTCCCTGTGCTGTACACTACATCTCTGTGGCTTATGTTATAACTGGAAGTTTTACCTCTATTCCCCTTTGCCGTTTCCACTTATTCCCCTACCTCCACCCTTCCAGCAACCATCAGCTCTGTTGCTATGAGTCTTGTTTTTGTTTTGTCATTTTTTTAGATTTTAAATATAAGTGAAATCATACCCTATGTGTCTTTCTCTGTCTTACTTAACTTAGCATAATACCGTCTAGGTCCATCCATGTTATTGCAATTGGCAAGATTTCATTCTTTTCTATTGCTGTGTATATAAATATATATACACACACATCTTCTTTATCAATGGGACACTTAGGTTGCTTGCATATATTGGCTATTGCAAATAATGCTGAAATGAACATAGGGGTTCATTTAGCTTTTCAAATAAGTATTTTCATTTTTGGGGGATAAATACCCAGGAGTGGAATTGCTATTTTTAATTTTTTTCAGGAATCTCTATACTGTTTTCCATAGTGACTGCACCAGTTTATAATCCCACCAGCAGTGTAGGTTTATTCCTGGGCTATTCTGTTCCATGGATCTGTGTGTCTGTTTTTGTGCCAGTACCATACTATTTTGATTTTTTAAGCTGTGTAGTACAGTTTGAAATTAGGGAGCATGTTACCTCCAACTTTGTTCTTTAAGATTGCTTTGGCTATTTGGAGTCTTTTTGTGGTTCCATATAAATTTTAGGATTAGTCTAGTTTTGAGGAGAAGGCTATTGGTTGATAGGGATTGCATTGAGTCTGTAGATTGCTTTGGGTAGTATGGATATTTTAATATTAATCCCCCCAATCCATGAGTATGATATAACCTTTCAATTATTTGTATTTTCAATGCCTGATAGTTTTCAGCATTCAGGTCTTTTAACTCCTTGGTTAAATTTATTCCTAGATGAAGTACAAATTGGTAGTTATAAAAAGGTCATGGGGATGTAGAATACGGCACAGGAAATATAGTCAATAGTATTGTAATGGCTATATGTAGAGCCAGATGGGTGATAAGAGTAATTGGGGGGGGGATCACTTTATAAACTAACCAATGAACTGCATACATGGAACTAATATAAAATTTTAAAAAATACTAAAAGAATTCCTAGGTATTCTTTTTGATGCAATTATGATAGTTTTAATTTCTTCTTCTGATCACTCATTATGAGTACATAGAAATAACAAATTTCAACATATTAATTTTATATCCTGTAACTTCATTGAATTCATTTATTGGTTCTAATAGTTTTTTTTGGTGGAGTCTTTAGAGTTTTCTACATACAGAATCATGTCATCTGCAAATAGTGATGGTTTTACTTCCTTTCCAATTTGGATGCCTTATACTGTAGCTAGGGCAACATGGTTATTTTACTATATTGTACAGTATGTTCATGGGAGGGGGCAAGTTTAGCATCCTCCTATGCTGCCATTTTGGACCTGCCTCCAAAAACATGAGCACTTTTAAATGTCCAAAAGCCTGTTGTCAAGGTGAATAAAGATACCACTACTCTTCCAAAAAAAGCTGAAGCCCAAGCCATTCTTTCATTGGAGTAACAGTTAATTCCAAATTAAACTTTGAAGATAAAAGCAAGAAGTGGTTTCCCCATCCTGTAAAGATAATTTTTTGGCCAGGTAGATATTTTAAAGAAAAGTAATAATCTTCTGTGATGCTCCAGTCCAGGGAACCTTGAGGTGGAATAGAGCAACAGACTTTAGAGCAACACCTTCGTCTCAGAACCCAAAGCTTTTTTCTTCTTTCCACTCCCTGCCTATCAAACTACCAGATAGAATTGAATGCTAATGACCTTGTCTATTTGGTTTTTAATCTCTGGTGAACTGCATATCATATACCTCTCACCCTTTATATATTTGTGTGACTTATTTTATAATTACTCTTTTTCTGGGGGAAATTAGCACTGACAAAAAAAAGATCTCTGTATTATAGTTCTTAATAGGTAGACAGGATTATAGTTCCAAATAGTCACTGCAAGAGAAGAAACTGAGTTTCATAGGATGGTCAGAGAAAGAATAAATTTAAAAAACACTCAAATTTTCCTAACAGGGCAAAACCAGGATGCATGGTCACCCGAGGTGTACCTTGCATTGTACAGTGATTCTCAAAGCTCTGTCAAAGCAATCAGAAATATTAGAGCCTAACTTTACAGATGCGGAACATGATGTGAAGTCAGTTGCCCAAAGCTGATGAGTAATAAGAACAACTGTAGGTAACATTTATTTAGTACTTGTTATATGTCAGGCTCTGGGCTAAGCATATTATATGTGTTACATAATTCAATCTTCAGAATATTCTTATTTGTAAATACTACTATTAATAGGTATTTTCCCTTGATGAGGTAACAGATATTTTAAGAGGTTAAATAATTTGTCCAATGTTATTCAATTAAAAAGTGGCAGAGCTGAGATTGGGTCAGGCCATGTCAAGAGTCGGCCCAATTTAGTTTGCCTTTCAGTGTGTCATCTTGCTGCTGGATGTAGGGAAACCTCAGTGATATGACCGGGTAGGTGCAGTATTATGGCTGATAGATGTCTCAGAAGTCAGATGGCCTTGCTTCAAGAACTGGCCACTTACCATGTGTCTTTTCAGCAAGTCACTCAACCCATCAAAGTGTTTCCTCAGCAGAGAGGAAATGCTGAATAAATAACCATGATAAACTGATACTTGTGAAAAGCCGGCAGGATTAAGGATACATAAGACAGCTTAGATAAAGGAATGAAAAGCAAAACAAAAATCACTATTCTTTGAATTTTCCTCAATTTTTTCATGGTTAATTGGAAATAAAAAATTCAAATTGATATTGCAAACTCTCAAATCAGAAAGCTCAGGGATAAAATGGAAAGTCGGGGCAATAGCAATTTCTCCCTTTAAGGCTCAGTTGAAAGAATTCTGCCATGACCAGCCCACTGGGCTTTGAAATAGAATGCTCATTAACACTGGTTCTTTAAAATAGAATGTCTAGTTACTTGGCATTTAGATTGTGTCCAAAGCAAAGATCAACTCCTGAACCCAGTAACGATGATGTTTTGCTTCTGCACCACTTACCTCAGACACTCTTGGGTATTGTTTAATGGCAGCCAAGTGCCTTCTTTCTCCTCCTTTTCCCCTTCCTCATCTAAGGAGCCAATTCTAGGAAACTAGCATTTGCCCCTGCTATTGCACTTCTCTCTAATACCTTCTCTCTCCCATCCTTACTCTCAGATGAGAATCTTGCTCCTTATTTCACTGAGAAAATGAAAACATTTGAATGAAACCTCCACCTGCTCTCTCCATGGGATCTCCCCCCGACTGTGCGTCTGTGTGTGCACTCTAGGCCTTCCCCTCTTACTGTGGGTGAGCACTCTGAGCTTCCTGAGGTCCACTCCTTCACATGGGTACCAGAGCCATCTTCTCTCTTTCCTGCGTCACCAAGTGTTCATCTCTTGGATCATTTCCATTAGCACATAAATATGTTATTTCTCCCTTAAAAATCCTCTGTGCTATTGGAAATAAACACAGATGAGTTATTAAATTATATTAAGACATTGTTAATACTGCTATTGGAATCATGGTATTGTGATGACAATTTTTGTTCTCATCTATAAATGACACATACTAAAATTATCAGAGGTGAAATCATTCTTTAAAATATTCCAATCAAAAAAAGCATGTGGTTATAGATCAAACAAGATTATCAAAAATATCAATAGTTGGAACTGAGTAATAAGTACTCGTGAGTCCATTTTATTCTTCCCTCTATTCTCAATTCCACTTCTTCAGCTAATATATGATTTCCTTCCTTTATGGCAATATTCATTAAAATAGTTTCTAACATGCCGATTGATTTTTCCTCGCATTCTCTTGAACCCACATCATTCAGGCTTTTCCCTCTGCCATTCCAGCAAAATTGCTTTTTAGATCACTAATGGCTTCTACGGTGTTAAATCCGATGGTCATTTCTCAGTTATCATCTGACATGACTCATCAGCAAGGTTCAACAGCTGGTCACTCCCCTTCCTCCTTGAAACCCTCTCTGACTTCTAGGAGTTTGCAGTTGTCAATAGTATTGATATTCTTCTTACCTCAACTCTACTGAGTATTACTTCTGAAACCCAGACCGTCGATTTAAGTCCCATCTGGTGTTAGTCTTGTACAAAAAAAACGATGTGTTCCAAAGCAGAATAAAAACGTCAGCAGTGAGTCACAAGAGTGAGGCTGGGAGTGACGTCAACATCATGGCAACATGAATATCCTTTTTTTTCCCTCTCCCCTTTGACTTACAACTAAAGGGACATCCATAACTGAACCAAAGTGCATCTGCATAGCACACCAAGAGATCCATCCATTTGTGATCCGAAAGTGGGTGGACTGGACCTCAGAGGAAGCCATGGAACCAAGGGAGTTGTGGTGGTGGTGACAGCAGTGGCACCAGTGTCAGTGCTGACCTCTCACAGAGGAGGAAAAAAGTAAGAGGGGTGAGTAAAAGTCTGCTCAGCTGCATTGGCTGCAGCTGGAGGGCCCTGTTGTTGCTCTTTAGGAACACCCAGATTCCTGAAGAGAGACCTCTGACTGGAAGGAAGGAAAGGTGAGAAGGCAGACACAGACAGCTGAAGGAACATGTTTCCTACTGTCTGCTCTGGGATTCCAGTAAGAGCTCTATCCACGGACTCCCGGGACTTCCTCATTTGAGATTCCCTCTACCAGGCCATAGGTAGAGGGAATCCCCAAGTGCTAAGCACACACTCCCCCGCCCCCTGCTCTGCTAGCCACTCATTTTTTTAAAACCAGCTTTTTTATGTGTGTGCTCCTAACTTTAGTAGCTAGTCAGCTACAGTAAGAGAAACCAAGAACTTGTGCTATGGCACTACTTTCTGGGAAAGCTTCTCATTGCCAACTGGTGCTTGCTACTTCTAATGTGACAACAGAAGCACATTTCATCAAACGCTATGAAAAATAATGGTAATATGGTAGCATAAAAAGAAAGTTTTCTAGCAACTGAACCCAAAGACATGTAATACTGTGAACTGATAATTCAAAATAGCTCATGTGACAATTCAAAATAGTCATAAAGAAACTCGATGATCGATAAGAAAGCTAAGAATTCAATAAATTAATGAAAAGGTACTTTATCGAACATTGAAGTTCCATGAAAGAACCAAATTCTGGAGCTGAAGAACTCAATAAATGAGATAAAGAATGCATTAGAGAGTATTGGGAGTACAGATCAGATGGAAGAGAGCATTAGTGAGCTGGAGGATCAGAATTGATACAAATGGAAAAGTATGATTTTAAAAAGGTGAAGAAACCCTACGAGAATTATAAGACTCCATTAGAAAAGCCAGCACAAGATTAATGGGTGTACCAGAAGGAATAGAGAAACAACAGGGGGCAGAAAGTTTAAGAAGTAGTTGAGAACTTCTAAAACCTGGGGAAGGGACTAGATATGCAGGTCCACGAAGCTAATAGAATATCTTAGACCTTCACTCAGATATACTATAATGAAACTGTCAAAAGTCAATGATTAAGAATTTTTAAGGTAGCCAGAGGAAAAAAGACAGTAGCCTACAAAATAAACCTCATTAGGCTATCAGCAGATTTCTCAGCAGAAACTCTACAGGCCAGAAAATAGAATGACATATTTAAAGTTCTGAAAGATAAAAATTGCTAGCCAAGAATACTCTATCCAAAGTTATCCTTCAAATATGAAAGAGAAATAAAGGCTCAGACAAACAAGAGCTGGGGGAGTTTACCAACACTAGATTTGCCTTACAAGGAATGCTGAAAGCTTTTCAAACTGAAGTGAAAGATGAAATTCCATAAAACTAATTAAGATGATAAAATTATGAAACTATTTTGGAATAGTACATTCAACAATTATAGCATAAAGGCTAAAGGAAACGTGCATTACAAGTAACTGCTACAATATGGTAATGAATTCATAGCACAGAGATAATCTGAGACTTCAAAAATATATAAGGAGAGGAATAAAAGAATGAAAACTTTATAGGCAAATGAAAACATATTGCTATCAGTAGAAAAAGGACTATAGTGTTTTTATCTATGAAATGTTCTTTGTAAGCCTCGTGGTTACCACAAAGAAAAAATCTAGAGCAGAGACATAAAACATTAAGAAAAAAGGGGTGGCTGAGGAAATCACCATGGAACACTACACCATGGAACACTACCGACTTACATAAATAGACACAAATGGAAGGGAAAAGAAACAATGGAGAGACAAAATAACCAGAAGGCAACTGCTAAAATGCCAGTAGTGAGTCTTTACATATGAATAATCACCTTAAGTGTAAATGGATTGATTGCACTCACTAATCAAAAGGTAAAGTGGCTAGATAAACTCACACACACACAAAACAAGACCAAATCCTTTGCTGCCTGCAAGAGATCATTTTAGCTCTAAAGATACACATAGGCTCTAAGTGAAGAGATGGAAGATGACATTCCAAGCAGGTGGAAACCAAATGAGAATGGGCTTAGCTACAGTTATATCAGACAAAATTCAAACCAAAAATGGTAATGGGACAAAGTCATATAATGATAAAGGGGTCAATGTATTAGGATATAACATGTACACCCCTAATACCCAAACACTGAAATATATTAAGCAAATACTAATAGATCTTAAGGGAGAAATAATACAATAATAGCTGACTTCAATACCCACTATCAGCAATGGATAGGTTTTCCAGACAGAAAATCAACAAGTAAACATTGGAACTGAACCATACTTTAGAACAAATGGAGTTAGACACATACACAACATTTTACTTAACAGCAGAATACACATTCTTCTCAACTATATGTGGAATATTCTCCAGAATAGATCATATGTTAGTACACAATAAATTTAAGAAGACTGAAATCATACCAGGTATCTTTTCTGACCACAGTGGTATGAAACTAGAAGTCAACAAGAGGAAAGAAAGTGAGAAGATCTACAAATATGTGGAAATAATATACTTCTAAACAACCAATGGATAAGGAAGACATCAAAAGGGAAATAAAAATTATCTCAAAATGGAAATATGACATATCAAATCTTCTGGAATGCAGCAAAGCAATTCTAAGAGGAAAGTTTATAGCAACACACATTAAGAAATTAGAAAATTCTCAAATAACCTAACTTTATACCTCAAGGAACTAGAAAAAGAACAAATTAAGCCCAAAGTTAGCAGAAAGAAAAACTAGAGAATAAATGAAAGATCAGAAAAATAGAAAGGATCAACAAAACTAAGAGCTGCTTCTCTGAAAGAAAATTGACAAACCTTTAGCTAGACTAAGAAAAAGACAACATTAGAAATGAAAGAGGATACAGTATAATTGATACTACAGAAAGAGAATAAGAGACAACTATGAACAATTATATGCCAGTAAGTTACATAACCAAGAAAGATACATTTCTAGAAACACACAGCCTACCAAGACTGAAACAAGAAGAGAAAATCCGAACAGACTAAATAACAAGAGATTGAACTGGTAATCAAAAACTCCCAGCACAGAAAACTCCAAGACCAGAATGCTTTTACTGGTGAATTCTTTCAAATTTTTAAAGAAGAATTAACAACAGTCCTCCTTATACTCTTTCAAAATATCGAGGAGGTGGGAACACTTTCAAACTCATTCTACAAAGCCAGCATTACCTTGCTACCAAAACCAGATAAGGATACCACAAGAAACCTATGGAATAATATCCTTAATGAATATAGATGCAAAAATTCTCAAAATATTAGCAAACCAAATTTAAACACACAAATTACACAAAATGACAAAGTAGGATTTATCTCTGGGATGCAAGGATGGTTCAACACATGGAAACCAATAAATATAATAGATCGAATCAATAAAATGAAAGCTAAGAATGACATGATCATCTCAATAAATGCAGAAAAGGCATTTGACAAAATACAACATCCTCTCAGGATAAAAATCCTTAACAGATTGGGTATAGACAGAACATATCTCAACATAATAATGGCCATATACAACAAACTCACAGCTAACATTTTAATCAATGGAGAAAAATTGAAAGCTTTTCCTCTAAGATCAGGAACAAGACAAGGATGCACACACTCTTACCATTCCTATTCGATATAGTACTGGAAGTCCTAGCTAGAGCACTTAGGTAAGACAAAGAAATAAAAGTCATCCAAATCAAAAAGAAAGAAGTTTGTTATTTGCTGATGATATAATTTGATATACAGAAAATCCTAAAGTGAAAAAAACTGTTGGACCTAATCAACTATTTCAGTAGAAAGTTGCAGGATACAAAATCAACATACAAAAATCAGTTGCATTCCTTTACACTGATTATGAAACATCTGAAAAAGACAGACTATTCCATTCACACTAGCATCAAAAACAATAAAATACTTAAGAATAAATTTCACCAAGTAAGTAAAAAATCTATACAATGAAAACCTAAGACTTTGCTGAAAGGAACTGAAGACGACAGACAAATGGGAAGATATCTTGTATTCATGGATTGGAAGAATACTGCTAAAATTTCCATACAGCCTAAAGCCATCTATATAGATTTGATGTAACCCCCATCAAAACACCAGAATAGAAACAACAGAAACAATTCTGAAATTTGTGTGGAACCACTAATGACCCCGAATAGTCTAAGAAATCCTGAGAAAAAAAGAACAAAGCTGGAGGTATCATATCATGCTTTCTGATTTCAAACTGTACTAGAATGCCATAGCAATCAAAACAATATGGTATTGTCACAAAAACAGACACATAGACCAATGGAACAGAATAGCCCAGAATTAAACCCTGGCATATAGTCAACTAGTATTTGATAAGAGGGCCAAAGACACCCAATGGGTAAAGAATTGTCTCTTTAACATATAGTGCTGGTAATATTGAAGAAACACATATAGAATTAAACTGAAACCGTATATCACACCACTCACAAAATTTATTTTGAAATGGATTAAAAACTTAAACATAATACCATAAAACTCCAAGAATAAAATGCAGGGAAAAAGCTCAATATTGGTCTTGGGAATGATTTTTTTTTTTTTTTGGACATGATGCTAAAAGCACAAACAACAAAAGCAAAAATCAACAAATGAGACCACAAACTCAAAAGATTCTGCATGGCAAAAGAAGTCAAAATGAAAAGGCAACCTACAGAATGGGAGAAAATATTTACAAACCATATATCAGATAGAGGGTTAATATCCAAAAAATATAAAGGACTCATACAACTGAAAAACCAAACAATCCAATTTGAAAATGCACAGAACTAAATAGGCATTTTTCCAAAGAGGATATCAAAATGGCCAGCAGGCATATGAAAAGATGTTCAATATCTCTAATTATCAAGGAAATGCAAATCAAAACCACAAAGAGATATCACCTCATACCTATTAGAATAGCTGTCATCAAGAAGAGACTGAAAATGAGGATGTAGTGAAAGGGAACCTTTGTGCACTGTTGGTGAGTTGTAAATTGGTCCAACCACTATGAAAAAAATATGGTAGTTTCTTAAAAAATTAAAAATAGATTTACAATACAATCCAGTAATTCCACTTCTGAGTATATACCCAAAGGAAATGAAATTAGGACTTTGAAGAGATATATGTACTCCGATGTTCACTGCAGTTTTATTCACAATAACCAAGATATGGAAACAACTTAAATGCCTATCAACGGATGAATGGATAAAAAAAGATATGGTATATATACACTATGGAGTATTTAAACATAAAAAGAAAGATCCTGCCATTTACAACAACATAGGTAGACCTTGAGCACATTATGCTAAGTGAGATAAGTCAGAGAAAGACAAACTGTATAATATCACTTATGTCACAGTAGGGGATTTTAATACCCCATTACATCAATGCATTGATTATCCAGACAGAAAATCAATAAGGAAATATTGGTCTTAAATGACACATTAGACCAGAGTGTATATTTTTCAAGTGCACATGGAATAAGAAATCACAAATGTTATGGGAATGTAAATTGGTACAGTCATTATGGAAAATAGTATGGAGGCTCCTCAAAAAATTAAAAATAAATCTACCGTGTCACCCAGCAATTCCACTTCTGAGTACTTATCTGAAAAGGAAAACACTGACTTGAAAAGACACGCACACCCCTATGTTCATTGCAGCATTACTTACAATAGCCAAGATATCTAAACGAAGTGCCCATTAATGGTTGAATGAAGAAAATGTGACACGTGTGCACACACATGCACACACTAGAATGTTATTTAGCCATAAGATTTAAGTCTTGTCATTTGCGACAACATGGATGGAACTTGAGAGCATAATGCTAGGTAAAATAATTCAAAGAAATACCATATGATCTCATTCATGTGAAATCTAAGAAAACAAAAACAAGCTTATAGACAGACTAGATTGGGGCAGGGATTGGGGGTCGGGGGAAATGAGTAAAGGAAGTCAAAATGTATGAACTTGCAGTTATACATTAAATCGTGGGGATATAATGTATGGCATGGTGACTATAGTTAATACTGTATTGTGTATTGTGTATTTGAAAGTTGCTAAGAGAATAAATCTTAAAAATTCTGTAGCTATATATGGTGATTATATTAACTATATATATATCATGGTGATCATCTTGCAATATATACAAATATGGAGTCACTGTTGTACACCTAAAAGTAATATAGTTTAATAAATTATATCTCAATTAAAAAGCTAATGAAGTTTCATTATTAAGTATTCTCACTATCTTATATGCTTGGCTTTGTGTTGATAATGATTTGGAGGTGGTAGAAGACAGATTTGTGCTTTTAATAATTCATAGCCTATTTGATGGACATGAGGGAGGGAATGGGAGTGGTTAGTATAGTCAGCATGGTACTGGCATAAAAACACATAGATCAATGGAACAGAATAGAAAACCCAGAAATAAATCTACACATATATGGTCAACTAATCTATGACAAAGGAGGCAAGAACGTAAAATGGAGTAAAGACAGTCTCTTCAATAGATGGTATTGGGAAAACTGGACAGACACGTGTGAAAGAATGAAACTAAAACTAGATTATTTTCTTACACCAAATTTAAGAATAAACTCAAAATGGATGAAAGACTTAAATGTAAGACCTGAAACTATAAAACTAGAAAAACAATAGTAAACTCTTTGATATCACTTAGTAATGTCTCCTCAGACAAGGGAAACAAAAGAACAAATTAAAAATGGGGCTACATCAAACTAAAGAGTTTTTGCAGTGAAGGAAACCAACAAAGCAAAAAGACAGTTGACTGAGTGGGAGAAGATATTTTCCAATGATACATCCAATGAAGAGATAATATCCAAAATATACAAGGAACTCATACAACTTAACACCAAAAAGCCAAACAATCTAATCAAAAATGGGCAGAGGACCTGAACAGACATTTCTCCAAAGAGGACATACAGAGGTACGATAGACATATGAAAAGATGCTCAACATCACTAGTCATCAGGGAAATGCAAATCAATACCACCTCATACCTGTCAGAATGGCTAATTTTAAAAAGTCAGCAAATAACAAGATGTGGAGAAAACGGAACCCTTGTACACCGTTCGTGGGATTGTAAAGTGCTGCAGCTGCTAGGGAAAATAGTGTGGAGGTTCCTCAAAAAATTAAAAATACTATCTATACAGTAATTCTACTTCTGGGTATTTATCCAAAAGAATCCAAAACACTAATGTGAAAAGATATACGCACCCCTATGTTCATTGCAGCATTATTTACAATAGCCAAGGTATAAAAGCAATGAATGGATAAAGATGTGATATATATGTACAATGGAATATTTCTCAGCAATAAAAAAGAATGAAACTTGCCATTTACGATAACATGGAAGGACCTAGAGTGTATTATGCTAAGTGAAATGAGTCAGAGAAAGACAAATATCATGTGATTTAACTTGTATGTGAAATCTAAAAACAAAATAAACAAACAAACTCAGATACAGAGAACAAATTGATGATTGCTAGATGGAAGGGGCTTAGAGGATGGGTGAAAAAAGGGTAAATGATTTATAGATGGCAATTTGTACATCTTAAAACAGTAAAAGGAATGTAAAGTACAGCACAGGGAACATAGTCAATAATATTGAAATAACTATGGTGTCAGGTAGGTACTAGACTTATCAAGCTGATCACTTTGGAAGTTATATAAATGTCTAATCACTGTTGTACACCTGAAACTAATAATATGTTATGTCAACTATAATTGTAAAAAATAAAAATATTTTTGAAGAAAGCTGTAGCCCTGAGAAGTATTTTACTAGTTACTCCAGGTAGCAGAGGTACAGATGGATTTGGTGGTGTATGTAGGGATGAAAAATGGTCAAATAGAGCTAGAAGAAGGTTTTACAGGCAAAAGAATATGGGGCAGGCTTCTAGAAGAAGAATGGAGAATATTCTGATTAATAGAGGAAAAGAAATACATCTGGAAGTAATAATGGTGTGGGCTGAGAAAAGCAGCGGGGAGAAAAGGGGTTTTGGGGTCTAAAAGGACTCCAAGTTTATAGGGAAAGTACAACTGGAAAAAATCGATGAGTTTGAAACAAACGGCATTTACTTGGAAGTGCCCAGCTAGAAGCTAAAACATGTAAGAAAAACTTAACATCAGTCTAAGTGGAAAGAAATAGGTTATTAGGCAAAAATCTGAGGGACACAATGCTTTACAGGCTGATGGGTAAGAATACCACCAGAAAATGTAACTCAACCCAGCACCCCAAGAGTGCCTTGAAGTGTAACATTAATCAGTGCTACATCATGCTAATCATCTCCTCTTACCAGCCCAGAATACTTAGCTTGTGGAACAAGCATTGCCAGTGCTGCTCCCCTTTAGGAGAAATTTTTTCTCTTTTCCTTTTTTTGCACATAGGATTAACATAGGTGTGTCTAATCCTTAGAGAGAGATCCTAGGTTAAACGGTGGTCTGAACAATGGCTCCACAACTCCTAAATGACTCTCCTAAAATGCTAAAGTAAAAAAAATGCTGAATGAATGAAAAGGTCATCAACACACTGGAAATCAAGGGAATTCCTAGTAGATCGAAAATAACTATCACTATTATTCACTACCTATACAATTAACGAAGAAAAAGAAAGTGAAATATAAATGTTGGGAAAGAAACATTAGTTAGAACTAATGAGTTCAAAAATAGTCTGATCTAGAATCTACATTAAATTTCTTATGGCAGTCATAAGCAAATATTAAATGTAATGGAAAAATTCTGACTCAGGAATGAATTGAGTTTCACTGGCAACAAACATCAGTTTAAGCAGAAAAGGAATTTCGAGCCCCAAGTAGCTTTAGGCACAGCCAAATTCTGAGACTTCAGCAATGTCACAAGAACTATTTCTCCATATTCCATCCCACCCAAAATCTCTGACCTCTTCCTTTTATGAGGTCTTATCTTCCAGGCAGTGGAGATATCCCAGTAGAGCAAGATGCTCATCAGATAGTGCCCACAGAAATCCTGGAACTGAATCTTGTTCGCTTAGTGTAAGCTGTTAGGCCAGGTCTGGGTCACGTTCCGGATCTTGGGGTGGAATAAACTGGGGAGGAGGCAACCCCATCAGAACCACATGATCTAAGAAATGGCTTCTGGGAGAGCAAAACATCCTTTCCAGATTCCATTCCCAGTACCAACAGAACCCGAAGTGTTGGAATACTTGACATGAACATAGGATCTATATGATGAAAACCACAAGAAACCTAAATAAGTGGAACAGGAGTTCATGTTCTTAGAAGGGAAGACACAATATTGTAAAGACACTACTTATTTCCAAATTGGTCTATAATCCAGCTCCATTCTACTCAAAATAATAAGGCAATGTCTTAATGGATTCCTGATAAGGTGCTTTTTAGAATTCACTTTAAACAATATCAAAAACATCCAAGGATTTTCTTTTTAAAAAAGAACAAGGTGGGAGAGATTAGACTTATACCAGATATTCAAACATACCATAAACATGTACTAATTGAGGCCAAGTGCTATTAGTAGAGAGAAAGATAAGTCAAGGGAATAGAGAATACATTCAAATCAGTAGGGGAAAAATAGGCAATCTACAAACAATGCTGAAATATCTATCCCAACTTTTCTTTCATAAGTGAGTCCTCCTGCACACTACACTAAACTACACCAAAATAATTCCTGAGTGGATCAATGACTGAGGACATAGAATACTTTCTCTATAATCGTGGGATAAGGATATCATTTCTAAAGAAGATCCAAAAGCCATAAAGGCAAAAATTTAGGACAATTTAACACTGACAAGAGCGTGAAGGGCTAAGCATTCCCTACCCTGGGGTAAGTTTGGATTGGCGGGATCTATTTTGAATAATAATTTGGTAGCAGCCAAATTTTAGTACATATAAAACTGTGACTCAGAATCTCGAGGATTCCTTCCTACAGACAGAACCATGCTTATGTGCAAGACTATGCACAAAAGGAATTCCAAGGCTGTTTCCAATAGCCTGTAAGAGGAAAAACACCCTAAAACACACAGCAATGGAAAGTAAAATCAGTTTATCCTGCCATATGCAGAATGCACTGTGACAGAACAGTAAGGCAGAGCCACATGTTATGAAGGGCACCTGGGATGAGTCGAAAGAACAGATCCAGATGTTTTATAAAATGCAAACAATTATAAAGCAGCAAGGCCTGGAGGGACACCACACTTTTTTAAAACCAAATATTTACTATTTTCACTAAATTGTGTCTATACACTTCAAGCAAATGCCAAATGGAAGACTGAGACCAGGAATTCAGAGGAAACGATCTTCCAGACAACAAAGAACACCAGCCTCACTATCAGTGTCCTCGATGGTGCCCAGCAGTTAGTGTTATCCAAATTACTGAGCGTTTGCCACATCAATTTGCTGATGCTCTATACAGTTTTAGTTGCTAGAGTCAGTTCACTGACTGAAACCAGCAAGGGCTAGACAACCGGTTCCCCCCAAAGGTTGGAAATATCACCCTTTTTGAAATTAGTGCCTGCAGTTTTTTCTCCTTGGGCATCCCAGTTTCTTAGTATTGTTACCAAAGAAATGAGATTCAGGCCTGCAGTTTCAGCTAGTGTAGGTGGAATGACCTCCATAACACCTGCAAAAACAGGAATGCAGTAGGATTCCATACCACTCACTGTGAGTGAATATTGAATATTAAGTTAACCCAGGGCCAACTATTTCTGGAACACCACCTCCTGTAATAAGAACTCTCTGCTTCACTAAACAGTGAATAACACATAGTGCATCATGAACTGAGGGCTCAGCTACTTCAATCACCAATTTATTAGAACCATGGATAATTTTAACTGTTTTCCCAGCCCTTGCACAGCCTATAATCTTGAGAAGTTTGCCCAGAAACATTTCAATTGACCTCCTCAGCTAACTCAGCCAAATCCAGCATGTCAGCAGTAAACTGGTCAATATAAGCAACTGGTTTGTTTCTATAGAACTAAACTAATATGGACTCCCTTCAGGGACAAAACAGAGGTCAATGCAGGTTCATAAAGGAAGCTTAACAGGTTTACAGCTCTTCTCAGAAATCAGCAGAGGACACCTGTCGACTCCCAGATGCCAAGTTTGTTCATGCCATCTTTAGACTTCCTTGATCCCTTGATTCTTCCCTGATCCAAATAGGGAAGAAGACCGCCAGGCAACCAATCAGCGTAAAAAGCCAAATAACTTCCACATTTACCCCATAAAAATCCCTTATTCTGTGAGCAACTTGAAATATACTGTTACCTTAGCCTTGGGTTTCCCAGCTTGCAGATCGAAAGCCGTGAAACAAACTTATCTTTCTGCTATTTTATTCAGTATGCACAGTTTGGTTTTTGACAGTTCCAATTGTCTTATAAATGGCTTCGATGTCTTCTTCAGTATCCTTAACCAACATAATCATTTTGTTCAGGAAATGTAATGCAAGATCACCAAGCATCTCTTAAGAATAGACTTCTGTATGAGGACATTATATCTTGTTTTTAAATTTTGCTTCACTAAATTAAAAATATAGGCTTCCTCCTCTTATAGCACTTGGTCCATCTGGGCATGGTCAGAAGCTACTATTTGATTATTTATATCAGTTTTGGGAGCAGATAAGAAAAACTGAGTAAGCCCAACCTCATCTTTTTAGGCTCTGGTTATGCCAGAATTTGCAGCCTTTTGGATGACAACCAGCCCTTCCACCACGGAAAACAGTATGGAGGCTCCTCAAAAACTTAATAGAGCTCCTATGTGATCCAGCAATCCCACTCCTGGGTATTTATTCAAAGAAAGCTAAAACACCAATTCACAAACAAATATGCATCCCTATACTCACTGCAGCATTATTTACAATAGCCAAGATATGGAAGCAACCTAAGCATCCATCAACAGATGACTGGATAAAGATGTGGTACATATATACAACAGAATATTACTCAGCCATAAAAAATGAAATCTTGCCATTTGCAACAAAATGGATGGACCTAGAGGGTATTATGCTAAGTGAAATAAGTCAAACAGAGAAAGACAAATACCATATTTGACTCATACATGGAATCTAAAAACAAAATAAATGAACAAACAAAACAGAAACAAACTCAGATACAGAGAACAAATTGATGGTTGCCAGATGAGGGGTACTGAGGGAAAAGTGAAAAAGGGGAAGAGATTAAGAAGTACAAATTGGTAGTTACAAAATAGTAAAGTATAGCATAAGGAATATAGTCGATAACACTATAATAATGTATAATGTATGGTGTCAGATGGGTGCTACACTTATCGGGGTGATCATTTCATAAGTTATATAAATGCCTAATCACTATGTTGTACACTCAAATTTAATACTGTATGTCACCTGTAATGGAAAAATAAAAAACAGAATTGTGCATGTTGTGTTTACAGAGACAAGGAAATTGTCACGTTACTCCTAAGAATAAAGGCTTATTGAATCCTAAGGAAAATCAACTCAGTTTTTTTTTTAAAAAAGATGCATAAATTTATTAAAACTTTGAAGACATTTAACTATTAAAGTCAGAAAAATAAATTCTTAATATTAACTCTAGAAATCTAGAAGTCCTAGGAATTCAGTTTCAAAGAATTTAGAAAGAATTGTTTATAAAACCAGGTGTTAATATTACATTCTTTGTTAAACTGGTATTTGGAGCACTTTTGGTATCATTTCATCTGACCCATGATGTATTAGTCAGCAGTGGCATGTGAAATTGTGGATAGATGAGAGACTCATTCATATTTATCTAAATGTAGCAAATAGCACCAAGTTTCTTCCCCTTTAATGAAATGCAGTTTCTTTTACAATTCTTGGGAGCAATAAGCCTTTAGACTCCTATTTCTCCCACTCAGAGAGGAGCCACTCAGTGCCTTTGTCCTAATACCTTTGAGTACTTGTCAGGAGTTAAAACACTGGCTGAATCATCACCACAGGACTCCTCCTTACATGAATGCAGGTAAAAATGTTTCAGAAGGTGCTTTGTTCTGTTCTTTCACATCTCATTTACTTGACTGGTCACAGTTAGGCAGGCAAAGATGCGTTAAAAATTTGGGAACTCACGATAATTTTGTCCATAAATAGGTTAAGATTGTTGCTGTAAAGTATGACAGAATAACTTGGACTAGCAGTCTTCTCCAAGACATCAGTGCAGGTGTGAAGAAGTGACAAAAGCCATCCTATAAGGGAAGAAAAGAATTAGATTGCTTCAGAATGCTCAAAACCTGAAAATAAAATACACAGGGGTTCAAGACAGATTTTAAAAGTGAAGAAAGGGAATATTGACCAATAGGCAACCTATAACTGGGAAACTTTGATGAATTAGCATTTGGAGGAAGTAGGCCAACATGGGGAATAGAAGGACATAAAGGACACTGTCTTAGAGTGGGAACTCTTCATATGACTCCTTTCAAAGGCTGAGAGGGAGATTACACACATACCTTGTTTTATTGCGCTTCACAGGTTTTTTTTGTTTTGTTTTGTTTTTTAACAAATTGAAGGCAAGACCCTCCACCAGCAAAAAAGATGACGACTCTATTGCGGTTGTCTGGAACTAAACTTGCAAGATTTCTGAGTTATGCCTATATATCATGTTCTTTCCTTAGCAAAGAAGAGATGCCATCTGGGAAATGATCAAATCACTGAATTGAAAGTTATCTATCACCTGAAACAATAAAGCAAGCAACTCCATTTAGAAAAATGGAGGAAGAGAACTGAAGTCCTGACTCTAGCATTTTAAGTGCATCTGAGAGTGGTAGGTGTGTCCTGTTGACTCAATTGGAGAAAGCTTCTTGATGTTAAAAGATTATTCCTTAGCTAATGTTGATTAGCTAAAAGATTAGAACAGAAACAATGCTACCTTCCCACCCCCCCAATCTCTTTTTTAAGTGCAGAGGGCCCTTAGGGGCCAAATGCCTTAAGACAAATAGCTCAGGTGGGGAGTTCAAG
Source organism: Rousettus aegyptiacus (assembly GCF_014176215.1). NCBI lineage: Eukaryota > Metazoa > Chordata > Mammalia > Chiroptera > Pteropodidae > Rousettus > Rousettus aegyptiacus. The sequence continues at coordinate 122,845,950 of NW_023416306.1, forward strand.
GGCCTGGATAATTGAAGACCAACACACACACCAAAGAATGCAGGAGTTAACACTAACACAAACTGTTCATACAAGGTCAAGGTTCTGATACTACCTCTCTTCCACAAATGAATTCAATTCATCACCACAGCTCTAACAGGAAACTGCCAACAGCAGGCTAAGTTTCCTTCAGTATCTTCCCCAGTTCCTTGGATTTTTTTTTTTTTTTTTAATGGCTGGTTTTCAGATTGTCTGTATTTTACAATCTGGGCCAACTGCAGTAGTTGATTCAACTCCAGCAAGAAAGAGGAAAGAAACAGGAGTCTAGCTCAGAACCCAAGAGGCAAGCTACACTCTTACTGAAGGGTGGAGGGGCTGTCCTTGACCACTGGCTCAGTTTAGGAACTGCCTCTCTGGCCTAAACCACAGAAACCAATAACCTACAGCTGAAAGCCAGGGCGCCTTGCTATCTCAATTGAGGGCTGGGTGCAGTTGATTAGAAAGACCCTTGAGTCACCACTGGGTGCCGGTGCACACTCCCCAACACCTGTGGCTTCAGCTCTTCCTGACCGATGTGGGGGCAGGACAAGGGGGTGGCTTTTCATAGGCTGGTGCTCTCCAGCCTGCAGAGCCGTGGGGTCAATGAGTGTGAGTCTCTCCTAAGGTGCGTTTAATAAGCGGAGGAGAAAGAATCCACTCGGCCCAGACTACCCTATTGCTGACTTTACCAACTTGGGGATCTGTATATGAGCAAAACAAAGCATCCAACTCTAACGCAGGCGCATCTTAAAACCCGGATGGCGGGCAAAGAACCAAGCCAAAGTGTGCAAACCCGTCATGCGCGGCTGCTTCAGAATGAATTAACTGAAGGGCGTGCAGAAAGGCCGGTTTCTGCCATCCTGACTCCGTCAAGAGAGGAGAAAGCCAGAATTCACACCAAACGCCCTCCGGGTTGGCGACACTGGGGCCCTCCGGGTGCGGGCCGTGTAGACGCGTCCGGGGGTCCCCCGCCCCGCTCACCCAGCCGCCTTGCGCCTGCAGCCAAGCACCGTGCTGCCCGGTGAGCCAATCGCACAGCAACGCTACCAGGCTCTGGCAGTCGCGTTCAACGTCCGCCTCCCTCTCCTTCAGTGCCAACGTGTGGCCCCGCGGCGGTCTCTCCAGCAGCGTCCCCGCGAAAGTCACAAGCGCCACCACGCGGCCCCAGGTGGGGCTGCGGCTGCCGTGGAGTGTCTCGTGCGCCACCTGCGTCACCAGCTCGATGCGGTTTCCCCGATATCCGCGGTAGTGGGACCAGACGTGCTGGTAACGCTGCCGTAGGTGGGTGGCCACGGAGCGCAGCACGGCGGCCTCCGGCGTGGACGGCGGCCGCGGGGCGCTGCCCGGCACCCGGGCGCAGTACTCCAGGTAGTCGGTCAACACACACGCGGTGCGCAACCTCAACGCATCCGCCATGGTCCGGCCTCTGCGGGGGTACCGGCCCCTGGCCGCTTTCTAGGCGGGGCCGCACCTCCGCCCGAGGAGGGGCAACCCAGCTCCTCCCTGCCCCGCCCCGTCTCGCCCCGCCGGGGCAATAGTCTTTCTAGGTAGGTCCCGGGAGGAGCCTTTGATGGGCATCCCTCCTGCACCTGTGTGGGTCGCGAAAACGAGGCCCAGCAGTATGCACGTGCTCATGTGAGAATCGAGGTTATTGTTTAGCTCTCGGCCTGAGGACTAAGAACCTGGAGGGGACAGTCTGGGAAGTTTGGCTAGACTTTCCCCCTCTTAAGAAGAGGTTGGCAAAGGCTACGCACAGGTCTCCACTGGCAGCTTCCTTGTCAGGATGATGATCAACATTTCAATTGGATGGAAGCATCCAGGTGTGTGTGTGGAAGCTTCTTTGGGTCTGGTATATGTAGCAGGAAACAGGATAATTCCCCTTTGGGCCGCTAGAGTGCCAATATTGACTGCAATCATTCATTCATTCATTCATTCATATTTATTCAGAGCCTTTGAGGGTCCTAGGCTCTTAGCACTGGAGATACAATGAACAAGATATGTGGTCCTTGCTTTCAAGGAACCTACAGGTTAGTAATGGAACAAAGAAACAGGCTATCACAATAGAGTTTAATGATCACTCTTAATAGAAGCTGAGGGGGTGTTCAGCTCTAGGTTAGTAGCTACTTCTTAAAGCTATTATTTCTATATTGCTTGGAGTTCTCTTTACTTTTTATTGGCCAATCCCTCATTACTCCAACCCCCTGTTATAGTTAATATTTCTTATAGTAATCTTTCTCCGATCACATCACTCTATGGCTTCTTTCTCCTAATTGGATACAGGCTGATATGGAATTGGTACCAGCAGTGAAATTTCTGGGAGTCTAGTGGTCTGGAGCATACTGAAATATCTAGGTCAGGGTGAAAGATGAGTTGCTACATCTTGTATCACCTACAAGAAAAAGGCACAATGTGTAGTAGGTCATTTTGGATTTTGAGTGTGCAACTTCAACTCAGGTGTAGGCTGGTGGATTGAGGAGCAGAACAAGAGAAGGCTCTGCAGAAGATTCAGGCTGCAGTACAAACTGCTCTACCATTTGGGTCTTATGATCCAGCAGACCCAATGATACTTCAAATGTCAAATAGAGATGCCAAATGGAGCCTCTGGCAAGCACCAATAGGAGAATTACAGTGAAGACCTCTAGGGTTTTGAAGTAAATCTATGTCCTCTTCTGCAGATAACTATTCTCCCTTTGAGAAGCAGGGTCTGGCTTGCTAATAGGCCTTAGTAGACATCAGGTGACCATGCAGCTTGAGTTGCCTTCACAATATGGATGTTGTCTGACCTAGTTATAAGGTTGGCTGCGCACAGAAACGATCTGTCATCAAGTGGAAATAGTATATGAGACTGGACTCAGGCAGGTCCATAGGTACAAGTAAATTGCATGAGCAGGTGGCTCCAACTCCTGCAACATCAACTCCTGTTGCTTAGCCGCCTCCTTCATTCCATGCCTATGGCCTCTGGGGGTTGCTTATGACCAGGTGGCAAAGGGAGAAAAATTCACACCCAGATTACAGATGGGTCTATGTGATATGCTGGTACCACATGAAAGTGGGTAGCTATAGCATTAAAGCCCTATTAGGGATTACTGTGAAGACAGTGGTGAAGGAAAATCCTCCTGGTGGGCAGATATTCAAGCCAGATATGTAATTGTCTACTATATGTAGGGTGAGAGATAGTCGGAGTACAGATCTATTTTGATGCATGGGCAGTTGCTGAGGGTTTGGGTGGATGGTCAGGACCTTGAAAGAAACAGGATTGGAAGGCTGGTGACAAGTAAATCTTGGAAAGAGGTATCTGGCTGGACTTCTCCGAATGGGCAAAGACAGAAAATTTTTATGTCCCATGTGGATGCCCTCAAAGGGCAACCACTGCAGAGGAGGCTTTTAATAATAAGGTAGACAAGATGCTGAGCTATGTGGATATCAGACAGTCTCTTTACCTAGCCACTGCAGTGCTTGCTCTGTGGGCTGGTGACCAAAGAGGCCATGGCAACAGGGAGACAGGGTCTGGCAACAACTGAATTTTCTCTACGAAGGCTGAGCTAGCTACGATACTGCTGAGTACCTGATCTGTCAGCATCAGTGAGTCCTTTATAGTGAACCAAATTAATTTTGTTGTAAGGAAATATAAATCTCTGTACATCAAGTTCCCATTTGAACTGATTTTGACATCTATGCGGGCCCTCGATAATTGACTTAAATAAACATTTTGACATATGGTTATGTTTTATTTATAAGTCATGCTTTTACCTTTTTAAATATTATATTTTAGCAGCAGGCACAGTTTTTTCTTAGCTTTGGAGTAGCTTGGGGGTGGGTGAGTGATAAATCCTCTAGCCCTCCCATTGGCAACTGTTAATAATTATCAGTTGAACTAAACAGCAAATGAATAAGTTAGCCTCCACATGGAATTTCCAATCCAAACGATAAAAGTAGGCAGTTGCAATTAGACTTTATTGAAATCCTGGCTCTGCCACTTAGAAGCTGTGCAACTACGAGCAACTTATTCAACTCTTTTAGCCTCAATTTCCTCACCGAATAAAGGAGGTAAGAAACTGCTGTTACAGGATTATAAGAAATGGTGTATATGATATGCTCAGCGCAGTGCCTGGCACATCGTAAAAGCTCTGTTCACTGAAGCTTTTAATATTAGTATGTACTAATCAGGTCACCATGTTCACTTATCTCACTTTTAACCAAAAACCAAAATGTGACACTTTGGTGAGTTTTTCCTGTATGTTTCTCATTTTTTTTTTTTAAATACTGAAAATAGCTAGACAGTGACTACCTACTATTTTTTTTATATTGGATTTGTATAAAATATATATTACCATATATTTTTCCAGCTTCATTATAATTCATATACCACAAAAGTTTATAGTTCAGTGATTTTCAGTATATTCACAGAGTTGTTTGATGATTATCACTATCTAATTCATTACCTCAAAAGAAATTCTAAATCTATTAGCAGTCATTTCCCATTCATCCCACCTCGAGCCCTAAGTAACCACTAATCTGCTTTCTCTTTATGAATTTGTCTATTCTGGATATTTCATATAAATGTAGGCTTACAATATGTGGCCCTTTGTGTCTGGCTTCTTTCACTCAGCATAATGTTTTCAAGGTTCATCTATGTTGCAGCATGAATCAGTACTTCGTTCCTTTTTATGGCCAAATAATATTCCATTATATGGATATACCATGTTTTGTTCATCCATTCATCAGTTGTTGAACATTTGAGTTAATCTACTTTGGGTTGCTATGAACCTATGTTTAAGTTTCCATGTGGAAGTACATTTTCATTTCTCTTCAGTACAGACCTAGGAGTGGGAGGCTGCCTGTTATTGGGGACCACATGGAAATAGTGACCTTTGATTCATGGTTCCTAGTTTATGACAAAATTAAGTGTTCGCCAGTGGTATGCCGGTTAGATAACCTTAAGTTCAAAGATAGGCATTTCCTGTTGTCATAATCTTAATCTTCACACAAATGCTCATACCATACTTACATTTAGTTGTTCATATTTATTTAGGTGACTAAATAATCCAGAGCATTATTCCTGATCCCGTCTCCTCACTGGAGGGTCTGCATCCTTTTTACAATGACACAAACATATTTTATTTCTTGCTGACAGCAATGTGGCCCCAATCCCAATGAATCTTCTAACCAATCAGCTAGCCTTACCCCCAGGATCCCAGGTAACTTCCTTTGAAAAGATTTTCAGCACTCACAGCTTTTCCCTCTGCATCTCTGTGCTCCTCCAGGACATCCTAGGTGGCCCCTGGTCACTACAATCCTCCTCTGAGGACCCCTTCTTGTCAGCCCCCCACCCCTGCAATTACTCTAGTCTTTTCCTCCCCACAGTGACTTTAATGGCCTCAGAGAGGTCATGCACAGGTCTTTGAAAAAGGCTCATTAACCAAATCTGCTGTTTTCAAAGTATGTTCCCCACCCTGAGGGCCCCTGAGACCTTTCAGGGAGTCCTCCAAGGTCAAAACTATTCTCATGACAATACTGACTTTTATTTGTGGGTGTGGCTTTTAATCCATTTCCCCTCTAGATAAAAAAAAAGCAACAAAAACAAACAAAAACTAAAAACAAAAAAAACGCAGCTCACTGCCAGCCTTAATTCTACATAAACACGTTCTTTGAGGCTAAAGCAAATCTGACTGGTTTTCAATGTGAAAATAAAATAGAAAAACTGTTTTTGGAGTTATGAAAAAATTTGTCTCTAATCCTAATATAACAGAAAGGTACAAATAAATCGGATTCATCAAATGAATCTCTGGCTAACAACTGTTTGAGAATGTTATCATCACACATAGGAATGCTATGTTTTCCAGGATTTGATATTTTTGGTCATTGAGAATTACTATGTTTTGTAAATAGAAATACCACTACTAAAAACAGAATGCTATAGATAGATGTCATTTGTTTCCGAAGACTATCGATATACTAGAGCAATGCGAAAATAATAAAAGCAAGATACTTCGTGGCAAAATTTGGGGGTAAGGCCAGGACTGTAATCCGCAAGTCATCTCAGAGTAAACACTGCAGCTAGCTGCAAAGGCTGCCAGCGAGTATCCTCGGGGATGGCAAACAGGTTTAACTCTCATTCTCTCGGCAGCTTTCTAGAGGCTACGATGTGTGGTAAAAGTATCACCAGTGGAATGTGGGCTTCTGTAGTCTTATGTTTTACCATTTTTCTGTTTTACTTTCTAACACGATAATGTTGATATAATCTACATAAACAAAAAGCTTTTTGGGGTCCTCAAAATTTTTTAAGAATGCAGAGAGACAGTAAGACCAAACTTTGAAAACCACTGGGCCAATTATCTCATTGATGGTAATTACTAATTTGATACATGATGCGAACTGCTTAGGGAGGGGGAGGAAAAGGGAAAAGAAAGAGCAAGGGGAGGGAGAGGGTGGAAGGAAGAGGAAGGGTAAGGAAAAAGGGAGGGGAAGGGGGAGAAAAGGAGGAGGAGGAGGAGGAAGAAAGGGGACTAGGAGAGAGGTGGGACCGGAAGAGAGAGGAGGGGCATGCGGGGAGGAGGGGGAGAAAGAAAGAGAAGGGAAGAAGGGAGAGGAGTGAGAAGGGAGAAGAAGGGAACAGGAAAGGGAGCAGGGGAAGGAAGGATGGGTGGGTAGGCAGAGGGAAGAAGCAGGGGACTAACCCTTGTGGAAGACGTGCCAAAGGCCGAGGTAGGTACTTTACATACTTTAGCGCTGTGTCATTTCACAGATGAGGAAATTGAGGCTGAAATTTGGATATTGTCATGTATTTTGTAAAAGTGGTAGAGCTGGATCTGAACCAAGGCCTTTTCTCACCATGCTGTCCCCCACTAATTTACAAATGAATCTTAATGTCAGTGGTGCCACCTTCTAGCCAGCTAGCCAAATACGAGGAGAACCCAGGATGCAAAGTCCTTTATAATACTGTACTGCCATTAAGCCACTTAAAATCGAGGGAAGGGTCTGGGGGGGGGGCGTCTAGGAGTGGGAGGAGGAAAGTGGATATGGAGTGCCTACCTCTGGCCTCTGGCTCATTCCGGAACAGGGCTGCAGCCAGGCCCCTCCTCTGAGAGGCAGGTTGCCCTCCCCAAAGTGGAGGTATTTCCCATAAATACCCATCACTGCCCACCTCCTTACCTGGCTCCCTTCCTGCCTAACCCTTCTCTTCTCTAGCTGGCGAGGGGGTGTCCAAGGCTATGCACACCTGGGGACACATCCATTTGGCCCCTTCACCACAATCAGTTTGGTAGGTTTGCCCTCGAGTCCTCTAAAAAAAAGAAAACTGGCTGAAAAATGCCAAGCAGCATTATTTTCAATATGCAAAATACAATTTATTACTTGGAGTTTATTACTTTGAGTCTCTACATGGCATAGTATATTCCCAACCAAATATTTAATAAATGAATTGAAATAACGCCCACCATGAGATGAAATACTTACAGGGGAGATGGCTTACTGCCCATGGGGGTAAGAATGTTCTACAGAATATTTTCATATGGCCCTTATGGTCACTTATTTGATTGGAATGTTATGAGCTATTTTGGATATATATAGAAGATGGTCTCTGCCTCTCCTAACATGTAAGCCTGAGTTTGCTTCCCCTCAGTCTAGGTGACTTTTTCTTTGCCCTGTCTTCCTTTACTTCTGGGAGGCCCAGGTCAGAGTGCAGAGACATGAAAGGGTCTGTGAGAGAGAGGGAACAGGATGCCGTAACTAGGAGACCAGGAGCAGACTCTGGGATGTTCTGGGAGCAGAGGTCGGGAACTCTGTGGGACACACTGTGGGGCCTGCCCCCTTCAGCATCTGGCAGGAGTTGGGTGGACCAGGAGCTGTGCATATGTCCCTGAGCCCCTGCCTGGACAAAGCCACTAGGGAAGGGGAAGAAGGTGACTGAAAAATGGTCCCTCTGGACCATGTTCCCTTCTTCCCTCTGGGTTCTTTGGAGGCAAGCAAGGACCTTTTATATTTCTCTCTCTACCCCAGGGCCTGCTGTATAGTAAAACTCTCAGTAAATGTTTGCTTAGCAAATAGCTGAATATAACCATTTTGTTTATTTAAAAAGAGTTGATAGAAAATGTGCCTTGGCTGATTTTTGACTGACTGGTCCATTCTGATACCTGACCAAGTAGTTTTGAGGGTGGTCCTGGTACACCCCCTGAGGTTTACGGGAGTGCCAGCCAGGTCTACCAGGCCTGTCTGAAGGCTGTGTGGGTTCCAGCTCTGGAAGAGCCTGAGCAACAGGACCTGAGGCTGGACCTGCAAAGCCCGAACTACCACCGGGAGAAGGAAAGGCTACAGCAGGGATACAGAAGAGATGGACAATTCAGGGGATTCATTATAAACAGCCCTCAGGCACCACAGGACCTGGGCTGTCAGACCCCAGGCCACCCACGGGGCAAGCCTCACCCAGGAACAATTTTTGGTGTCTGAAGTGACATTTTATTTCCCTAAGTAATGCATACCATCTTTATGAATAAAGAATTTTCTAAAACAAAAAAATAAGCCTCTACACCTTTAAAACTAACAAAGAAAAAGAAAAGGAAAAGAAGGGATCCTTTAATAAATGACCTTGGTATCTTCTTGAAGGACTTGCTGATATCAAATAAAGACAAGATATCTTTTATGCTATTTTTTCTCAATATAAGAGAAATATTATTGTTTGAGACCTAGCAAATAATGTATATATGTAATTATATTCATAACACAATAAATATGAATATAATTGACATGGACAAGATCCACATTAGGTCGAGTCAATACTATTAACCCTAATATGTCTAATACCAGTAATAGGTTTTTGAATAAGTTTACCGTCTTGTGTTTCCACATAGAAAGGTTTTGGTTGCTCTGAGAAGCATTTGTGTCATGAACAGCACTCAGCTTTTCCCTCAAAAGAAAATGTTCTGTCCATGTAATAACAGTGATATATCACATCATCACAAAATCTGTAAACACACAATCTGTCCATTTTATGCATATCTCTGCTTCCTTTATAATAGTTCACATGTTTTAGCTGAAAAAACAAAAATCAGAAAAACCCACAATATGATGCAGGACTGAAAAAGATATTTTTACAATAAAAATACATTTTAAAAAAGTGATTTTGTCTAATTACATCTGGAATTGGAACTTTCTTCTATTGAATATCAATCAACACAGTCTTTCTCATACGGTCCACTAAAATCACTTCTAGAGGATACTTATTCAGTGCATACCTTAAAAAATCAGATTTTAAAGTGCTCTGAAAACAAATTTGATTCAAGGAAAAATATGGAATATAATAAATGCTGAATTCCATTGGTAATAGAATGAGTTGAGACTAGTATAATTGAGAATAACCTTTTAAATGAATAAATTTTAAAAACTGTTCAAAATGAAAAACACTGTACTTGAATATGTTCCCCTAGTGCTGAAGGCTCACAGTGGTACTACTCCATGGGTGATAGTTTTAACAGTAGTATTGAAGATGCTTGGTGAACTTTCAGCCATAAAGTTGCTCCCTTAAGCTAAGGTGCAATAAACTCTTAGTTCCTCTAGAAGTAAGATCTATTTACATATGATGATTTCAAATTATATCCTCAGGTACCTATGTGTGCAATTTGAGGAGGCAATTAAGCCCAGACCTGCAAAAACACAAACAGATAATTGTTATCCCTTTAATAGTTAATAACTTGCAAGACCTGAGTTTAAAGAGATAAAATCAAAGTCTCTTAGATACAGACACAGACGATCTCTCTGTCTCTGTCTCTCTCTCCCTCCCTCCCTCCCTCTATTCATCCATTCATCCATTCATCCACCCATCCATCCATCCATCCATCCATCCATCCATTATCCATCCATCCATCCATCCATCTATCCAAACTAAAGCACTTGCATGTATTGGAAAAATAACACTTTACCCTCAGCAACTAAAAGGTGCTTCTTTGGACCTGACTGTCCCTCTCTCTTAAGTAACTGTCTGAAAGGCATCTGTGCCTTCCTTACTATGGACTGGTAACTCTTAGATTAATGACCAAAACCACCTTTACCCACACAGCTCACTGGGCACATTAACACAACTTTACTAATTTAGAAAACTCTTGCCCAGGAAGATGAAGTCACAAATAATTTCATTGTTTTTTTTCTGGAACTGTGCAAAAATACTTGTATCTATTTACCTATCCTAAGACTAGACTACTCAAGTACCCTCTTTAGAAGAGACATTCACTCGCTTCTCAGAAAACTACAGAGCATCAAAAACCTGGTATTTTTTAAGACCATCTTCAAAATCCTTTCCTGCCCCCAGCCTATGCCCAGCAATCTTAAACTATTATGTCACATGTTTATCTAATCCTGATTAAATCTTTCCATCAAAAGACCTGCCTTAAACCCCTAAGACTTCATAAATATTTGTCTTTGCTCTCCCCTTCTGAGATGCTAGTAAGACTGTCAAGTTTGTGGTCATCTAACTGAGGTCAGCTTTGCTTTAGGAACAGGCTATTTTGGTGGTATCTCTGGGGAGCCAACATCTGATGAAGCCATGGAGCTCTTTGAGAATTTAATAAAAGCCAGGAGGACAGACACATCCTGGAAAAATGCACACGCACAAAATTTGGTATGTTATTTCATGGGCTTAATGGGCTTCCTTTTGTGGTCTTCACAGGGGTCTGTGAGCACAGAACTTTGTACTCCCAGAGGAGAGATTGGCAAGATGGTTTTTCAAAGGCTAAACTCAGAAGAATCAGACTTTCAAGGTCAAAAGGAAACTTTTAGGTCACCTACCCCAACTATTCCCTCAACTACATGCTGATACATAGTTGTTTAACCTATGTTTGAACACTTGCATTGATGGGGAACTCACTACCTCCCCAGGCTACTCATTCCTTCTGTGGCTATGAGCAGAGCTGAAAGTAGAGCTCTATTTTCCTGTCTGGGCCTATGCCATCTTACTCTGACCTCTGCCTTCATGAAGGCCAGTCACTCCTCCACTCACACAGAGTAAAGCAGAAAAAAGATCTCTCTTACTCTTAGGGTATGATCCCATGATCCTGAGCAAAAAGCAGTCCCATCAGGGGAAACTCGTAGAGTGCTAACACGGTTTTCATGTCCAAATAGGATGGACACGCGGGACCCCTTGAGAACATCCCAGACATTGATGGTATAATCGTTGTAGCCAGCAAACAGCAGTCGACCTCAAAGCGGGAGGATATTTTGGTTATTAACCCAATTCCTTCCTGACTCTCACTCACTTGACCACCCATTTGTTCATATGTTGGTTGGTTGGTTCGTTCGTCCGTCCATCCATCCATCCACCTGCCCATCCCTCCCTCCCTCCCTTCCTCCCTCCCTCCATCCATCCAGTAAACACTGATTTAGTTCCCATTCTGTACCAGGCACTGTGCTTTGCCCTGGGGATTCAAAGAGAAAGCACAGCTGCTGCCCCCTGTGGATAGGGAGGGTGGTGGTGGGCAGGCAGACACGAATCATTGTAGTACCATGTAGTGAGGGCTATAATGGAAGTTGTCAGGTATTGTAACGTGCTGTGTGATCATAGGGGAAGGGAGATCAAGAAGAACATTGCAGAGGAAGTGACATTTAAGTTGGCTCTTGAGGGCTGAATAGGAGTTTGCCATGTAGATGAGGGAAAGAAAAGATGTTTCAAGTAGCAGTAGCAGCATTCACGCCCAAGGACTCAGATACAGAATGGGGGTGGGGTGGGGCTGGGGAATTGAATGGTCCAGTGACCCAGCATATCAGTGCTGCCTTAATGGTCACTAGCAGCCTCCCCAGCTCCAAAGGTAGAGGTGCTAGAATCTTCAGAGCATTGAGAAAGAGACTCTTGATTCATCCCCTCCACTTCTGAAAAAAAAGTCCCTTTTTCAGTATGAAGGGCAGAATGGAAGGTGGGGAGGAAATTCGTAAAGGCACCACAGGTAAGAATGTTGATCTATTATGTCTTGAAGAACAGTATTAGGGGAGCACAAAAGTAGACCATTTAGCATATCAACCCACAGGGAGTTTAACTGAGGGGCTGCCTGATAGCTGGGTTTCATTTAGGTCTTGTGTTACAGTCCTGGGAGTTTCTGAAATAAAATCTTACCACTGAGGGAGAAGTCCACACTGGAGGCTCCGAATATGATACTTTCTTTGGAATAGATGGCGACCTCCCTGTCTGCCCGAAGGTCATAGAGGCGACACTGGGGGTGGAAACAGACAAGGACACACTTACTTTTGGCTTCGGTTGGTGAAACGATGACCACAGAGCTACCTGCAGGTGCCAGTAGCTTGTGTACTTTTTGAGGGATACGGGAAATATTCTTTTGTTTTCTCTCCTAGGATTTTCTCTTTCAATCCTGATTCCTATTAATCTCGAAGGATCGGTGGAGATTTAAAGAAACAGCAAATACAGGTTTCTTTGGGTAGTACAAAAACAAGAATGAAACCCATCTTTTTTCCTGAGAAAGGACACATTTTCATTGTAGAAAATACAAACAAACAAAAAAAAAACCCTCAGAAATGCATAAAGAAAGAAAGAGAAGTCATCCTAAATCCTAGTGGTAGTTACTAATATCTAGGCTAGTTCCTTCAGTCTTATTTCTATTTTATGTGTATATTAAAATGGGATGAATGTTTGTTACTCTTAATTCATATTATAAAACTGCCCTCTAGAAGGGGAGGCTTGACATGGCCTTGTCTAAGTTTCCTTCCCCACACAATCACCACGGTGCCTTTCTCTGGCAAATGAGCATCTGATCATTTCAACTTGTAATTCTTGGATTAGGGGCAACTTTGAAAACATTTTCAGTTTTTTACTTGCCATTTTGGATGTATTGTCTTATAAATGGCCTGCCTTTTACCCCTTTTTAAAATTGGGGTATTTGCCTTATTGATTATGCCACATCATTCATATCTAAAGGATTTCAACTTGATCTGCTATATATATAGTAGGGATTTTTTCCAAAATGTAAGCACTTATATTCTGTTATATATTTTTGACCTACAGAAGTATTAAATATTTATTATTATAAAAATTCTTAATCTATTCCTTTATAATTTCTTCCATAGTAGTAAATCAGAATGAAACCTGTTATTTAATAAGATATTTGATATTTTTGGGGCATAAGAAGGTATTTTTTTCCCCTCTTGAAAAATTAGTCAACATAATTTTTCAATTAGTATCAAAGGGCTTGAAGAAACAAGGTCTGTCTTTAAGTCAGTAAGTTCATGTCTGAGAATTAATTCAAAGGAAATAACGAGAGGTTCCAAAAACATTTACTTGTAGTAGTGTTTCTAACAGAAAAGAAAATCTTGAAAAAAACCTAAATGTCCAAAAACTGAAGACTGCTTAAGTAAATGATAGCATGTTCATAACATGAAAAACTGTTCAATCACTGAGAAAATATAATGTAGAAAAACGTCTATTGGCATGGGAAAATGTTTACAATTTATTGCTAAGTGAAAAAAGCAAATTAGAAAGCATTTCATTTCTTTTAAAAAAAGAGAAAAGAATTCACCTAATTTTGATTTTTTTGGGGTATAGGGAAATTAATTTAATTTTCCCCCAAGTTTCTTCACTGAATATATGTTACTTTTGTAATCAGAAAAAATTAATTTTAATTTCTCATACAGTTGACATTCAATATTTTATATATATATATATATACATATATTAGTTTCAAGTGTGCAGGATAGTGGCTAGACAGTTATATAACTTGCAAAGTGATCCCCTGATAAGTCTAGTACCCGCCTGGCACCATACACTAAGTTGTTACAATGTTATTGACTATATTCTCTATACTTTACTGTACATCCCTGTGACTATTTTGTAACTGCCAAATTGTAATTCTCAATCCCTTAACCTTTTTCACCTACTTTCCCCATCTGGCAACTATCTGTTCTCTGTATTTATGAGTCTGTTTTTGTTTTGTTTGTTCATTTATTTTGCTTTTTAGATTCCACTTATAAGTGAAATCAGAAGGCAAGAAAAAAAATTATTTAAAAGAAATGAAATGGTCAGCAGATCTCTTTCAAATAGGCAAGCTCTTAGTAACTTAGAAACATACCGTAGCGTCATCTGATCCTGAGGCAAAGGCATCTCCACTAGGGTAGTATCTGCAGAGAGGAAGTTTGGGGAGAAAGCACTTTAGAGTGGTGACTCCCAATCCCAGGTGCCCATCAGAGCCATCTGGGAAGGCTGTCCCATGCTAGATCCTTGGAATCGGAATCTCCACTTCTAGGGACACAAGGACCACTCACTGCAGAGGCCAGAAAGGGAGGCTTGTCTGGCAGACCTACTGGCCTCTAGTTTTTTCTCCCTGTAAACAGGGGCAGAGTGTTGGTGACGAGTAAATGAGATAATATGTGTATCTGCACCAGGCACTGAATACAGAGCAGGTCCCCATGCCCGTAGTTTTTCCTCAGTCATATACCTCATTCCCAAGACCTGGCTCAGAGCTCAGTAATAAGAAAGTGGTTATAAACTCAGACACTGGAATTATGTACACAGAGCCACATGCAGATCACTGCACTGACCATCTGCCACATGGGATGCTCTTGGCAAGTGACTTTCCTTATCTGAAAAGTGAGGATGATAATGCATGTTCCCTGTTGTAAAGATGAAATAAGACAGTATATACAAAGGACATGAGATGGCGCAAAATAAAAAACATTCACTAAATGACGATGATTTCTATTGTAGTCATTCTCTTCTCTGTAATCACACTTCCTAGAGAGAGGGAAGCCTAAGTTGAGACCTGATAGAATAACGGCCAGTAGAGGAAGAGGGTCCAGGGTAGAAGGAAAAGCATGCGTGAGAGAATGCACATTTTAAAGCTGTATTTCATGAATACACAGGAAAGTACCTTGTTCGCAATTGTATTCCTGGTTCCTGGAATAATCTCTAGCATATAAATAAGTGGTCAATACTTGTTGAATGAATGAACAAGAAACACTGACTTGATTTAGGGAGGATAATATCAATTGTCCCTAGTATAATTAGATTAAAATTCCCTAAGAGATCTGAAGTGCTGTTCAGGCCCACCACAAATCGGCCATTCCCACTGGGGAAGGCCTCTCTCAGCCAAGTAAACTGAGCCTGGAGGCGGTTCCTATGTGCTTAGCATCACCCCAGCTCAGGGAGCGTGGAGAACGCAGAAGTAATGCGAACATTCTACTCACTGACCGGACACTGTTGATGTCAGATTCATGTGTTTCAAAGGCCTGCACGCACTGGCCGGAGCGCATGTCCCACACCATGGCTTTCTTGTCACATCCCTACAAATGCAAAGTTACCCAGAGTCATGGCCATTGCAAGGATTGTCTACAGACAGGCATGAATTCCCATTATGTAACAGAGACCATTTATTTGCCATCAGTAAATGGCTGACAACATACGTTTCTGAGACCAGCTTTACCTAAGGCCACTTTCCTCAACTAATAACCCCTCAGGAGGCTAGAACTAGGTCTTGAAGGGAATAAGAGAAAGACCCAACGTCTCACGATAGCATGTTTTCTTTTTTCTCACCTTTCTGGGTGGGTGCAAAAGCTCCAGAGCCTGCTTCTCACCTTCCCCAGGGACATTTTCCTTCTTTTCATTTTTCCCTTTCCTTCCTCACTCCTCTGTATCTCTGCCTCTCTAAGCTCAGAGGGCAGGGCAGGCAGACAGTGAGTGTGCAATGGGACTTCCCAGCTTTGTCTCAGGTGTCTGGGAAGCCCTGAGAAAAGGTGGAGCACCAGGTGCCTTTGGGCCACCTGCACCCCAGCAGCATGCTGGACTGGGAATCAGCAAACTAGGAGCCCAGTGGTGGCCCTACCAGCAGTTAGCTGGTGCCTGGGTAAGTCATCTTGCTGGGCCTCTGCCTCAACACTGTAAAGTGAGCACTCTCTGGGGGTTGCCGACATGACCCAGAGAATCACAAACATGAAGCTCTCACGTTTTATTATCATGATTCTAGGAGAATTTTAACAGATACCTACAGAGCAGTCCTGTTGTCAAGCTTGAGTAATATATATAGACTCTCAATAGTCAAATAGAAAAAGTAATGGCTTAAAATTAGTGTCCAAGTTGTTGGGTTCAGAGGAAAGGGTGGGAAGAGGTACCATATCTCAGAAAGACCTGCTGTGGGGTTCAGCACTCTGAGTATCTTTACTCAGAATGTAGACAAAAGAATCAGGCATGTCTTCTGATCTTTAGAGGACACTAAGTCAGGTGGAGTTTACTGCTCTGAAAGAGACAATATAAGCCACAATGATATCCACAATTGGAGTAGACAGTGTATTGAGGAGAGATAAATAGTTACACAAAGGCACAGGAGTGAAACACATACGCATATGGCCAAATATCCAGGAAGAAAATTGGGCTCCCTGCTATTTAGAGACCATAGAGCCCTTGCCTAATACCCACAACTAAGAGGTGGGCACATTGGAGCAAAGGGCTCTGACGTCTTTCAGCTGCAAAGGTCATTCGACGGTGTGTAATTGCCATCCTCCTCACCACCATCTCGTGACTGAAGTGAATGAAGCAGGGCTCAGGGTCACGTCAGCCAGCTCAGGTCTCCATTCTTATTCCCAGCTGTCTACAGAAATACTTGCCCCTCCTATTTGCCTAACACATTGTAAACTCTTCTACCTACTGCTCAAAATATCCTGGGGAAGTGGGTTGTGCAAATATTATTGTGTGCCTTATGCTTAATTTAAAGATGATGAGATTTAGAGTCATGTAGCAAAGCTAGGACCTGGTTATCCCCTTATTCTGGTGCTCCTCTCTGACACTGTGGCCTTGTCTGCCTCTCTAACCTTCAAATGTTCTGGGATGAGAGCGGGCGGGTAGCGGCTGGCAGGAGTGGGGTGGGAGAGCGTCCCACCAACCCCAAAGCCCTAATCACACCATAGCATTGCCTTGCCATGGTACCATCTGACTAGCCTGGTGCCCTTGTGACTGTCTCTAATGCTCTCAGATGCTAACTTCCAGCTATTTATTTGAGGAATGACATTTTCAAATGTGGCAGATAGGCACCTTGAGTTGCGGTATTCATTCGTACCAGAAGAACATTCCTGATCCCTCTGTAGACAGCTAAATGTTAGTGGCAGAATGGGAGACCTTCACATCCCAGCACTGTAACTGCCTACCAAGGACCCCCACTGCTGTGAAAACTCAGGGTGCAATGGGGAGCTGAGACCAATTCCTGCGGCCCCTTCTAGAGCAGTGTTCATTCTAGACCCAGGAATTGATAAGAACTGCTGCCACAAGCCTCCCTAGAGGGCTCCTAGAGATCTTCCTTGGCTCTTTACCCCAGACACGAAGGTGTTTCCTGTTTCTGAGGGGGCCAGGTCCAAGCAGAGCACGTCGGCCCCGTGCCCATGGAAACTCTGCAGCAACTGCCCGCTCTCCACATCCCACAGGGCACACGTCCCATCGCCGCTTGCCGTCAGGATCTGCCCACAGAAAAGGACAAGAAGAGCAATGTTGTTGTTGTTACTTCTGTCAGGTGAAAGACCGTGAGATGCTTAAAGTTCCACAGGGAAAAGAATCTCCTTAAAGAAGCAAGACACATACCCTGCTAAATCTGGATTCCAGTGCAGAAGTGTTTTTCTAGGACTGAGAAAGAAAAAGTCCGTTTTTGACACCTGCACTATCCCTTAGCTGTGCTTCTGTGCCTGCCCTCCTCCAGTCTGAAATCCGGGACACCTCCCTGCTGTACCTGTAGGGCTGTATGCCTGCCTGGCATGGAGGAAGTGCTCAGGGAACGTTGCTAAACAGAACCACGAACGGCTCCCACAAGCAGCCACACACCCACTGTCCTGCAGGCCAGACACATAAAGTGCTTCTCAAGCATTAATGGGCACCCCAGTCACCAGGCTGCTTGCTAATACAGTCTGGGGTGGGGCCTGAGATGCTGTAGTTCTCACAGACTCCCAGGTGATGCTGATGCTGGTCCCTGGACCCCACCTGGAGCAGCAAGGGTTGAGGCAGCATTTTGTTAGACACATTATCCTGTTGCTGCTTCTTCCCAGAATAGGCTGATGCCCCAGAGGCTCCCCAGGGCCACTGAGAGGCCCTGACATTCATGCACACACAGGGCCAACAAGCAATGGCTGTGTGCTGCCTCCATCCAGGTGCTCTGCAGAAAGATTGGGTCCTGGTCTCTACTCTCCTGGAGCTCGGTTTCAAAGGATTGCCTGTTAGAACTGAAACCAATCTAATTCCCTGTCCTCGTGTTAATCGCTTTCGGAACGGGACATACTTCTCTGGTGCTATGCTAAACGATGCTGAGACGAAGTAAAATTAACCTAGCCACTTACTGCAGGGAACATCTGCTCCTGCAAAATAAGACTGTGAACCAACTAAACTCCTTAACAAGACTAACAGCTTGCTCATCAAGACTCACTTCAAGACCCTTACTTCATAGGGCTCACCAATCCAAAGCTGTTATGTCATCAACAAGTTTCCTGCCTCGAAAGACCCACCTTAAAATCACCCAGCCTGAAACCCTCCAAATATCCTTTCCTGATTTCTCCATTTTGAGATACTGTAGAGATTCTGTCAAGTTGGGATTCTCCCTTGCTGCAGGAGGTCTAAGAAACTTAGCATCACTGGAAGACAAGTTTTTCTGGTCATTTCATTAGATAAGACAGTGATAACTTAGAACAGAATGTGAGAAGTGCTGAGATAGATAAGCCACTAGAAGGGGCACCTGCTCTTGAATGTAATCTGGATGTAATCTGGAAACATCTGAGCCGGTCTTGGAGGATGAGTGAGAGCTGGCCAGGTGAAGGGGAGGGGATTGGAGGGAGCTCACTGCAGGTGAGGCCTGCCTCTGCACTGAATGAAAGGTGTGCCTGTGTAGAGTGTGGACTTTAGCCTGTGGGCAAGAAGCCATGGAAAGCTTCCAAGCAGAATGATAAGATCAAGGGTATGTTTTCTGAGAATCTGTCAGGTCAGTGCAGCTATCCCTCAGCAGCCTCTGTATAAGCTTACAAGTTCAAAGCCTGTCCATACGGGGAAGGAAACACTGCAGTGCCTGGGAAAAGGCAATGGGGGCAGAGCTAGGGTTTTAATTTTTGTCACTGCCATTTTGTGTGAGGCTTGGGCTCTGGCTGGGCATACCTTCATGGAGTTGGGAGAAAGGCAGTGGGATCCGGGGCACATGGGCTCATATACCTGTCTGACAGCACTGCAGCATCCCGGAGCCTGCTGGGTCCTGAGAAGCCAGGGAGGGACGATGGGGGTTAAATCGGGGTTAAGCCCCGGATAGCAGAGCCTCCCTAGCCCCACCTTCTGGCTGCTCCCAGGTGATAAGACAGTACAGGAAGTGGTTACTTCAGTGTTAGTGACCACAACAGAGAGCCCTCTGTGGACAGTAATTATTGATATCTAAGAAAGCAAGAATTTAGTAGGTCTTAAGGACTGTTGACTTTCAATGCACCCCCTGACCCGCTGCTCCTCCAGTTTTTATGTTCCGGTGGTCTTCTCCCTTCTCTCTCTCCTTCCTCCCTGTTCTCTCCCCTTCTCTCTTGCATGCTAGGCCTAGCGCTTATGAAGAATTTCCTTTCTTCTGCAGGGACAGAACACAGTTCAAGGAAGGGAATCTGCTCCCACTCTGGCGTTGAGTCTGCAGGAAGCCTAGGATCCCTTCATAGGCAGGAGAGGTCACTATGGAGCTTTCCTCTGAAGCAAGAGCTGGGTGAATTCCGAAGCACTCAGGCTTCTTGGACATGACCCCCTAGGCCCTCCTCGAAGCCCCCACTTGGGGGCAGCTCTCAAACTTGGGGAATTTCTAAGACTGCAAAGCCCATGCAGCTGTCCATGGGACTCCTTCCAGCTTCAACTTCCCTCAAGTGTACATCTGACAAGATGAGCAAGACTGGTAAAAGTAGCTTGTGAACACACAAGACTTGGACCGTGTCTTAATTTGGGTGCTTGCATTTTGTAATATGCTGCAATTTCCTCCAATCCTTCCAGGCCCATGCCCACTAGTGGATGCTCCACCCCATTCCTGTCCTAACACTTGCAAAGGGGCAACAATCTCCAATCTTTTTTGAGACATCGGGCCCAAACAATCTGCTTTAAATGATTACCATGGACTAGCTCTTTAATTTGGGAATTTTCCATACTATACTTTGTAATCAAAGCAATGAATAGTTTTTAGAAGTTAAATTTTTAAAAATATTTTTGTGATCTTCGTTATAATAGGTGTATAAATAAATTTTAAAAACCAACCATTATGATAAATGAACTAAACAGAACCTTCATTTACTGTCACTCGTTTATTCTGGAATGTAATACCGTAGTCTTATACCAGCCACTTGAGTTTTTCTTTTTTCATCCTAGATCCTAGAGAGGGAAGGAAGTTTAAGGTTTATGAGCCCATTGGTACCCAAACCACGCCATGTATCTGAATCACCTATGAAACTTTGTGTTAATATTAATAATAAAACAGTAAGAGCTAACACACTGATATTTACCAGGGACTGTACTAAGTATTTTACACAAATCATCTCATTTAATCCTCTGAAAACCTTATGAGGGAGGAATTTACTACCATCCTCACTTGTAGGTGAGGAAGACAAAACACAGAGACTGAAGCCTTGCTTAGGACTGACCAGCTAGAACGCAGTGGAGCAAGGGTTTGACCCCAGACTTCTGAGTCTGAGCCAAGATGTACCCTGCAGAGGTAGCCAGTGTAGCCAGTGGGACTTCCCTCCATTACTTCCATCTCTAGCTCACTGCTTGTCAGGAAGAAAGCACTTTCTCCCTCACAGGTGCCCCCTTTAATCCCCACATCCACACCGAGCGAGGGTGATGGGTTTCCACCAGAGACACTTCAGATGCCTGACAACCCACCGTTCTTGCATCCCTCTGAACCTTCCTTCATCCAGACTAAGCATCCTCTGTTGCTTTGGGGGACTCCTCAGGCTCAAGGGCATTGGTTCAGTGCCCCCTACTATAAGGGTCTGCAAGGCTCCTGGTCACAAACAACAGGTGTAAACACTGCACTCCAAGCCTGAACACCTCCCTCGTCAGCAATTAAACAATTATTCAGTCACCTGGTCTCCCTGCCGCCAGCCTTCCCTCACTTTCTGACATTAGTCAGCTGAAGCCAGAGTGAGCTATGGAGGGCTTTCATCTGACTTAGATACTCGCATCCTTAAAAGAGACCCAAATCTGATTCAGCGCAGTCCCTGCAGTGGCTCTCCTCCATCCACGGGGCCAGCCCAGGCATTCTGGGAGCCTGTGATCTGGCCCTGCCCTTGTCTCAGGCTGCCTGCCTCCTACCGTGCTCCCCTCACTGGCAACACCCCAGCCCTGCAAGGCTGGCCCAGGCAACCCCTTGCAGCGAGTTTGTGACCACCCCTCCTGCTCTGAGCTCAAGGTTCAGTCATGACTGGTTTCACCGAAGGTCCCTAAGGGGACACTGAGACTGCTTCCAGCCCCAGAGCCAGGTAGTATCTGGCAATGTAGGTGGTGCACAGCTAGAAAGAGTTGCAGAATAGACGTGAATAAATAAAAAACATAGTCAAAGTGTTAAAGTTGTATTGTTTTCACTTTGTGGTTTATTCAAAGTAGGGTACAGATTTACTATCTATCTGAAGCTTCTTCTTTTTGCATTTGTTAACGTGGAAGTGTAAAGTAGGTTCAGTGAGGTGAGTAAAGTGCAGAACTCTGAAGCTCAGGATCTCAGTGAAGTTTTACACATCTAAGTACCTTGGGACCATCTCTCAGACCAGGAGCTAGGAATTCCTACCACCCCAGAAAGTTCCCTGATCCACTCCCACCCCCACCAAGTCAATTGCAGGAGGATGCTCAGTGGTATGTAGTTTATCTCAACTCTGTCAAAACCAAGAGCCCTGACGTTTCTCATTTCTGATTTTATTTTTAAAAATAATAACAACCAATGAGGAACAAAAGGAGCTTCCTCTTGAGCCAACTGCTGGAGCGCACCCTCCTGTTAACAGGGACACTGGGAAAGCTTCCCCTCCTTGCAACCACTTGAGTTCTCTACCGCTTACCCTGCTTTCCCACAAGCCGACCCATCACGCAGGCCCCTTATTTACCTGCATGTCAGAGTTGGTGAAGCTGCAGGCTGATAGGTAGTTGGTGTGCATGGCAACAGACTTCTTTTTGGCAGCCATGTTTTCATTTTTGTCAAACGTCAGTGGATACACGGAACACTTATTATCCAAACCACTAGCATGGAAAGAAAGAAGTGTCAGATGTTGATAGAGGGCAATAGAACATGTGTACACTTTCTCATCCACACGAACTTTTCAAGTATGATATTTTTGGCCACAATAGCATAAAGGTGATATTATGTACTTCTTTCTTATTGCTTCATCTCAGGAGGCCTCTTATAGCAAGGCTGGTGATGCCAACTTTGCTTACTTGGTTAAAGAGGGGACCATCAGATCTCTCCACAGTAAAGGCGATTAATTCATTTGTAATTAGTAGTAATCTGTGGTGTGATACTTTGAGACCATGCAAACATCCTGTTTCCCAACAACCTTTCATACAATGGCTTCAACATGATAAGCCTTATTTAATCAAATATTACTTGAGGGGTACAAAATGGTGATCTTCTAATTTGATAATTCCCTCTGCACTTATTAGATGACATTTTTCTGTAAAGAACCCCCCTTTCACTAGTATTTTGCCATGGTACACCCATGGATTCCATTTTCTCTTAAACTGTGTTATGATCCATTACTATCATTATTCCGTGTGATGCTCAAGTTGTCCCATATTTGGACAGTGGGGGCCCCATCAAATAGCTCCCGTTTCCTTTTGATATAATTCTATTGGTTCTGGTACATTTCCTTGTTTTCTAGAACAAGAAAATACCCTAGGCTCACTTTGTTCTTGTCTTGCCCCGGACCTAAAATCAACCTTGCTCCAAGGAGCCCTGCTTCCTTTTAATGAGGAATGATATTTAGGAAGGGGCACCCTCTTCTGAGGCCTTTGGGGACCCTTTTGCCTTTTAAACTGCTTGGAGATGCAGGTTTAGACTGGGGTAATCTATTACCAGTAATTAGCTTTGACAAACTTGTTTATAGATCATGTGGATGAGAACGAGTTGCACTTGTCTGTGGCAATGAACCAGCATGTTGTGGACCAGGGGCTTCCCTGACGCTTGAGGTCGCCCATGTTGAAGCTCCAGAATAATTTCTGTAGCTCTGTCAGGATACTCATTGCTTAGGGTTATTTGTATTGCTATGAGAAGCGGAGAAGTTCTGCAGTGTGATGCATTTGGTGTTGAGTCTCTGCTTTGATATCTAATTCATTTTGTGATCTTGGTTGTTTTCTAGGTTCTTTGAGCATCAGTTTGCTCAACTATAAAATGAGTGGATCCCACTCATCTATCACAAGGGGCTGTTGTGAAGATTACATAAAGAGTTCAGAATAGCCTCTGAAACAGGTTATATGCTCAATAAGTGGCCATTATCATTTTTATAGTCTTCTTGCTTAGAGGCAAGCATCATGTTTTATTCAACTTTGAATTTCCTTAGGCTACCTGGTCCAGTGCCTTGCACACAGTTGCTCATAGGAAGTATATAACACCTGAATGAAGGCTTCTGGGGGGATATGGCTCTGAAATAAAAAATATTTACACACACATGTATAATCAATTAACATTTTTATTTTGAGAAGGGGATTGTGTCAATGCTGTTGGAGTTTTAGCTTTCAAGTTTGGAACCAGTTTGACCCAGAGGCAGACCCAGGAGTCAGGCAGATGGAGATAAAAATATCACCATTAGTATCTATAGACATTAAGAGGATGTGGTGTAGGCGTGGGTCTGTGTGATAATGGAGTTACAGGAGAGCCCTGGTTGAAAATCACTATTTTAGATTATCACTAGAAACTCAAATTAATCACAGTTGCTCTTAGCAATTTTAAGGGAAGGTCTGAGTAGGAAAGGGAGATGATGTTTTATGTAAGATGGGGATCCAGTCTTTCTCAGTTTGGTTTGTGATGCTCTTTATCGACTGCACCCCATTTTAAAAAATACTTTCAAAAATATTCATACCTTGAAGTTCCTCTGCTTTGGTTTTCATAACAACCTGTGAGATTGCCACCATATGCCAGAGTCCAGGGAACCAGAGATGACTAAGATTAAGGCACCAGCCACCCCTCTACTCTGAATCAGGTTGTCACCAGAAAGCTATCTACCTGGGCCTTGTAAAACTGTTCTCTCCCCTAACTTCCTCTCTGCTCTCGTAGACATTCTTCTACTAGGTTCCATATAGTGAGGGTGAAAATTAAAAAAATAGCCTATAGCATCATTTTCTAAACTAATATGGAAGACATTGTTCCTACATTATATTCATTGTATACTGCAGAAGGATCTATCCAATATATTCTTTTTGTTGTTTAGAACCAGACAGCTGATATCTCAATATCAAATATTGAGAAATTATGTAACCCACCCAACTCTATGCATTTGCTAAAATTAATTCCCAGTTAGAAACATATTATCATAGAGTTTTTTTTTTTTTTTTTTTTTTTTAAATGTAGAGTACTTATCATTTCTACCGAGTAGTGAAGAACCTTACCTAATGAGAGAACTGGCCTTTGGCCCCAGCTGCTGGAAGGTGATCTCAGGCTCCCTGGGATGTCCTGCCTGATGGGAGTGTCTTTGTCTGTCTGTCTGTCTGGGACTCTGGCTACCCGACAGCCTAACAGAGTGATGTGTGATGGGGACTTTGGGACACACCCTATCGGTTCTGACCCGGTATTAGCCTGAACCTCCAGAAAAGCCCGGAGAGTGAAAGTCAGCCCTCAGAAAAACTCTGGACACCCAAGGCTCGGAGGAGCAGCCCCGGCTGGCAGCACTCTGTGCAGAGTCACACGGGGTAGCTGAGAGGAGATAATGCCGGGCTCCTCCTGGCCTCTGTCTTGTGCGTCTCTTCCTTTGGCTGGTTTTCACCATAGGCTTTCACTGTGATAAAACCATGAGACTAAGTACAGCACTTCACTGAGTTCTGTGAGTCATTCTAATAAATTATTGAGCCTGATGGTTGTTGTGGGAACCCCTGCATTTACAGTTGGTATCTGAAGGGAGGGAAGTCTTGTGGGGGCTAGGCCTTCTGATTGTACAGCTGGCTGAACTCTTCTGCACCTACAATTGTGATATATACAAATAAATGTGTTACATACGTGGCATTTACTAAATACATACATATTCATATATATGTATTTATGTGTATATGTGCATCTTTTATTGTGGTCACCTCATATCCTTTCAGGAAGTAGGGGATGAATTTTATATAAATATTGCCTCTAGTTATAAAATGGAGAAACAACCTATTTTTGAGTTATTTAAAAAACTTGAAAAATATGAAATACATGTATGTGAGCATGCGTTCCAAAGGCACACTGGGTCTTGGCAAGTGGAGGAGAGAGTAAAAGGATGACCCCAAAGCAGCCGCCCAAAGGGAGGGACATTGGGGGTGATGGATGGTATGACTCTGGATGGAGAAGGCACTACAGTTTTTGCTTGGAGACCCAGGGTTTTCATATTTGAAATAAAACTTTTTTCTCCTAATTATAAAAATGATATATGCTTATTTTTAAAAATTGAAAGTTAAGAAAATTATAAGGAAGAGAAAATATCCACAGTCCCATCACCCAGAAAGAACTACTATTGCATTTTCAGTATAGTTCTTTATAGCCTTTATACTAATGTTGCTTTTCTAAACAGAGCTGAGATCGACAGTAGAAATATTTTGAACAGTCCCAGAGTTGTTTAACACAGGGACAGTTAATCATGTTGGTTGCAGTTCGCATGCCAGCTGTTACACAGTGCTCCAGAAGAACCGAGAATAAGGCATGATCTTCCTAGTAACCTGGATACTCTTTTTCACTTACTGTAATTAAGAATTTTCCTTTTAATGGCTGTATAGCATTCCATTCAATTCATGTACCATAAGCCACTTAATTTCCATTGAGGGACACATTGTTTCCCTTTTTTGGTTTTATTTTAAATAATACTACAATAAATGTTATTATTCATATTTTTTCTATATTGTTGATCATTACTTTCAAACAAGTTCTTAGATGTAAAATCACTATAACTTTTTCAAGGCTTCGGATACACATTATCAACATGCTTTCCAAAATGTTTGCACCAATTTATAGTCTCCACCAAACAGCATTTGAGAGTGAAGTGGATAGGTTTAAAACTTATATTACTGTCAGTCTGTAATGAAAATAATTATGAAAAAGATTTTTGTGTTTTTCTTCTTTGATAAAGTTTAGGGAGGAACTTAACATATCGTTTAACAAGCAAACAACAAATATTACAAGTTCCTGTTTGCGTATTTTTTCCCATACAGCAGTATTTTATGGCTCACAGGAAATCCAAAAAGCTGCTGCAGGCCTTACTTACCCACACGCGATGGCACATCCCGATGGGGCATACGCACATGCCATCACCCACGTGCAAGGCATAGTGACGGCGTGCTCCTGAAACACAGTATGCACCGTTCATAGAACAGACAAGGGCTGCTTCTACACAAATGTCTTAACATTTGATTTTTATATATAAAAAAAATCACTGGTGTTCCTACTGAATTACATTATAGTTTCAAAGGGTGGGGTAACGATTAGCTTGAGACTGACGAGGAGACTCAGCCCCCTATTATCAACAAACTTCATGTTCCAAAAGTTAAAAATCTCCACTAGCAATGAAATATCCTTAACGTTTTACTTCTTTCTTAATGTTATACTCCCCTCGTTCTGAATGAATATTTGGGTTCCTTTTCTTTGAAAGGTCTATCTGAATTTCATTGCCAATATATGTTTCACCTTCTTTATGGATTCCCCCTATCTATTTTCAAAGTATAAGTCTGTTTACTTGTGAGTATACAAGAGCTTCTGTCTCCTACAGGTCCTAAAACCATTCTTGGGAAGGTATGAATGGGGGTGGGGAGAGCGATCTTTAGTTGTGCTCAGAGATAAATGGGAATCTGTAAAATGGAAGCATTAAGAACTAGGTGTGACAGTTCCTAGTCCTCTTGGAATGGTGTTTGAGCCACCCACATCCTCCCACATGCAGCTAACCATCAACAAAGCCACGATTCACTTCTGAGTTACTGAACCATGGGCCCTGGCCCTGGTTTCAACACCAACAAGATGTACGACCCCAAGCCAGCCAGCCATTTGTGCTGCCCTGGTCTCATTCCCCATCTGTGAAGGGAGGGGATGGGATCAGATGATTCATACGGAACAGTCAGGTGCTGGTCTCCCTGTCATGATTCTCTGTGCCACCATTCTGTTGTCACTCACAGTCCTGTAGCCTTTCAGAATCTAAGAATAACTTACTGCCCTCCAGTGAATGAGTTGAGGTGGCCACTCTCAGCATAGGGCACACCACGTCCCTTTCCTTACAAATAATGGTTGTGTTTCCCGCCAGGGGCGACAAATGGCAATGCCACGGCACTCCATAAATCCAAAAGTATTTTGTGCCACGTGAAGGCATGAACAGAAGCAACAAATCCCCACATGCTCCTGAATGCTGAGGAGTGCTGGGAGAGGCAGAGTCTTCTATGGCGGTGGGTGCTGTATAAGCAAGCCCTGTTGTCATTTTATTATTCCTCAGGGGCCTGACCATTATTAGGAACTTACTCTACAAGATGGTTCTGGGGCCCTACTTGATCAGGTCATGTAACAGCTACCTAACGCGACATTTACTAAACACATTCAGTAATGCAAAAATATGGACACTATTCAATTCGAGACAGATATAGGTCTCCTTTTTAATATAGTAAAAAAGAAGACTTTCTAAGTAAATATTGGAATCCATATTTAATACACGATTCTCATTATTGTAAATGCCAACACAATGTAGGCATGCAAGCATACCTACACATAGATTTCAGTCTTTCGGTCTTAGTTGAGAGTCTAAATTTAGGCCTGTATGGAGCCGTGCATGCTCGGGCCGGAATTGCGGGAGGTGTAGATTCCACTGCATCCCCAGATCATGCAGTTCAACCCGCTGCAGCCTCGGCTTCCCCACCCACCACTGACTCACATCCATAGTGCTATGGAGCCTGGTCACAGACACAGAGGGGAGAGAAAGCTGGGGAAAATGATACCTCTTATCATCACTCAGAACGATAAAAAAGCAGTTGCATGTGTGAATGTGACCGGTTTTCTGGGCCATGCCCTCTCCTGTTTTAGTATCTGCACCCTCTGTGGTGGCTCTGCATGTCCTTCTCTGGGTGAGTGGTTTCGGCTTGAGAGAGAAATGAACCCCACAGTGGGCTGCTGAGCTGTCCAAACACGAATGGGCTTCTGTGGGGTTTCCATGCCCACACAGGTTCTCTGAGAGGCAGGCAATGAGGACGGGGCTGGGGAGCTGGCCCAGAGCACATTTAAACTAGGGCGCGGTTGGTTCTGGGGCCTCGATACACTGGGGACACCACCTCACCTTGTTGGTTGTGAAGGAATCCCACACGATCACCTTCCCATCCTGCAGGGAAAAGAATAAACCGTTCAGTTGTTTTCAACAAGTCCACTTTCACTGTAATCACTGCTGCAGCCCACGCTGCGGCTGTGCGGAGTGACTACAATGTCATCTATTTGTAACACAAACCGGCCAGAGATAAATCGACATGAACCCTGGTCCCTATAACACAGTCGCCTGCCCAGAAGTGGTGTGTGGGTCTAGGTCCCCCAGCTCTGGCTGAGGGTGGAAAAGACTGGCTGAACTGACTTCCTCCAGCACACGGGTTCCCCAGGCACCCTCAGAAATGGTGCATCTGCAGCCTTGATGGCAGGCTTGATTTTTTTCAATCACTCAAGCCGTTTGGTGCCAAATCTGGTGAATGAGGTGGCGGGGGGTGGGGGCAGTTCTACCTAGAGGCAAAGCAAGTTCTGATCATCCAAAGTGACACAGCTGCTTGCTCCACATGACTGCATGGAAGACTTCCACATTCATGCTGTGCGTGGCTGAGGGGTCTGAAACAAGGTCAGAGTTGGCAGTTTTGGGCCTTTCAAGATTCCTAAGTACATAGTTCTTCCAGTCTGATTTCTCTGACTAAATGCTCAAAGATCATGTGTGGGGTAAATCAGGTAACAGAGCAGAGAACACGGCAGGGGCTCTGAGCCTACATCTTGGGGTCTTCCACACCCGGAGCCCCCGCTTGCTGGGCGGGGGTACTGACTCGGTGTATATCCCACATCAGGATTCACTTTGGTGGCTTCCTCCACTGTACTGCCTGCCTGTCCCACCGCACACACACTGTGCACTCTGGAGAGAAAAAGGCACCCAAGAGGCTAAAATCAATCTCATGAAACTAAATGGAGCCTCTACCATGAGTTCAGATTTATACACCAGGGGCCTCCGCTCCTGGAGAGACTGCATCTCCACCCCAACCCAAACCCACACAGTCAGGCTGATTAATCTCCTGCCTTTTAAGGGAGCAGGGCTGCTCTGAGTCACTCAAAGTCTGTTCCAGAACCTTCCTGCTCTTTCCAGCTTCCTCCCACATCCCACCCAGCCTGTCCTCTCTCTGCAGCTGAGGTGGATGGAGCGCATCAGCTCTCCTCGCCTCCCTCCCTCCCTCCCTGATCAGAGTATTACATGAGTGAAAGAAAACCCAACATATATTATGGATGTTAAAAGTCTAAAAGGCTAGGTAGCAACATGTACACTCAATAACCACTTTGTAAAAACGAGCATTTGAAAAAAAAAAGTCTAGGAAGAAATGCTCTAAAATGAAAATAATGGTTGTGACAGGGTGGTGGGAGTAAAAACCGTTCGTGTTCTCCTTTCCAGTGCTTCTTTAATGTGGTAAAATACAAAAATGATAAACTTTTTATGAATATGAAAAAAGCAAGTGCAATATAACATCCTAGATTTGTAGGTAAATAGGAGATTAATAACCCCGTCCTATCAAACCCAACACTGACATAGATGTTAGAGCTTGTGGATTATTTATAATGTGTACAGTTTTTATACCTGAAAGGGTTATGAAAAAAATCCCAAACTATCCTTTGAAAAACTGAGTGGAATGCAGCAGCTGGGGGAAGCCCAACTGGCCATAAAAATATATGGCTTCAGCATAAAGTTTTATGCTC
The DNA here is from genome assembly GCF_014176215.1 of Rousettus aegyptiacus. NCBI lineage: Eukaryota > Metazoa > Chordata > Mammalia > Chiroptera > Pteropodidae > Rousettus > Rousettus aegyptiacus. The sequence continues at coordinate 122,876,039 of NW_023416306.1, forward strand.
AATACATGTAACATAAAATTAATATAAAAAGTACTAAGTAGAGGTAACCAGCTTCTTGATCCTCATACCCTCGTTTAGGCTCCTCCATCATTATATCAGGGTCGGTCTACATGACCAATGGAATACAGCAGAGGTGATGGAATGTCACTTCTGTGTCCAGGTCGCACAAGATCTGGCCACAGATCTTCTGCCTACATCTCCCTCTCTTTGATCACTTGCTCCGGAGGAGGCCGGCTATCACAGCATGAGCAACCATATGGGAAGGTCCACATGATTTGGAACCAAGACCTACAGCCAATAGCTGAGTGAGCCATTTTGGAAATGAGTTTCTGCCTTCATCAAGCTGTTGGATGACTGCAGCCTCATGAGCGACCCTGAGCCAGAACCGCCCAGCTAAGTCGCTCCAGGTTCCTGATTCCCAGAAACCACATAAGATAGTATTTGTGTTTTAAGTTGCTAAAATTTGGGATATATTGTGCAGAAATAGATAACTAATAGATGTAAAATAAACTATGTCAACTATATAAAATTAAATGAAAAATTATACTTCACAAAAAATATATCTTAAATTTGTTTTATTTAGGGCATAAAAGTTGCTGATCTTTTTTTTTTTTTAAGTTTATTGGTGTAACATTGGTTAACACAATTATATAATTTTCAGGTGTACATTATAATTTGACATCTGTATATTCTATTGTGTGATTACCACCCAAAGTCCAGTTTCCTTCAGCTGCCATATATTTGATCCCCTTTACTCACTTCATCCTTCCCCTACCCCCCTACATTTGATCCCCTTTACCCCCCCCCTTCCTTCCCCCTCCTCCCCCACGCCCTATCCTCTGGTAACCACTAGTCTATAGCTCATGTCCATGAGTCTCTGTTTGTTTGTCCTGTTCATTTGTTGCTTTTAGGTTGCTGAACTTTTAAACTGAAAGAAGCTATGGTAGAATCTCAACCACTTACGCCCTAAATTTGCGGGACCCCCCCCCATTTAAAAAAATGGTTTTACTCACAAATAAGACTATCAAATATGCTCAGGAAGAAATAATTTTGAATGGTTTGTCAAATAGAGTTTACAATTCCAAATCTTTCCAAATTAGTGAAGTTCTGCGGTATAGAAGAGAATTCTGAACCATGCTAAACTCACGTCCTTTGGAGAATAAGACAAGTCATAAAGATGACAAAAGGTTTTTTTTTTCAAGGGCAGCCTTTATCTCCCTTAGCCGTACAGTCAGAAACCTGCTCACGGTCACACAGTAGGTGCAGCGTACCTGCGATGAGCTCACGATCCTCCTTTTATCTTTGCACCAGTCCATGCAGAGCACTTTGTTCCCGTGGCCTTTGAGGGTCCTCCTGGTCTTCATGACAAACTGCCCCAGAGCCTCCACCCGCTCTGCCACCTGGTGCACTGAAAAGACAAGGCCACGGTCAAGTCTGTCACCAAGGACCAGGCTCTGAGCCACATGCTGGCACCAGAAAAACTTGGTCTTTCTCTGTGGCCATGGCTTGAGTCTCCTGCTCTTTACTACTGTGCCCTCACGATGCTCTCCTTCTGAAGCTCGGTAGAGGGTAATGACAACACTGTCATTCTCTGCGTTTGAGACCCCACAGCTTTCAAAGCACTTTCATACATGCACGTTGAGGAACTAACAACAAGACTACTTCGTGTCTATAAAGCACTGCCTAGGATTCTCTGGCTGGAGGGCCACAGCTCTGCAAGGCAGGCAGCACACAGCCGAGCGAGATCATTATCCCCATTTAACAGGGGAGGAGACCGAAGCTCACAGAGGTTATTTGGCTTCTACAAGTTCATACAACTAACTGGGAGCAAAGCTAGGGTTTCTGGTTCTTTTTACCTACCACTTTCTAGTCACAAGGAAAAGTGACTTCACAAAAATTGTCCTGCAGGTGCCATAATGTGCAGCCACACTGCTCAATGGAAAGCACTGTGACTTTTAACTGATCCCCTCCCCCCATGCCTAGCACAGGCCTGGGATATGGTAGGACACCCATTTACACATTGCAGGAAAGAAAGCACAAACCACCAAATCATATCCCTGTGTTTTTACTGAGAACTTAGTGTGGGTAGAGATTAAGGCAGTATTTTAAAAGTCTAAACATATGATCTACAGAAGGTCCCTACACCCAGGAAGGAGCTCCAAAAATCAATCTCTCAGGGGCTGGAGCGATAGCCTCTTTCTTGAGGAAGAGGTTTATGTTTTTAATTTATTATTATTTATGCCTACAGCACCTGGCCTTCCTAGGTGGTCTCCCATCCAAGTACTAACCAGGCCAGACCCAGCTTAGCTTCTGAGATTAGACATCAGGCTTGTTCAGGGTGGCATGGCCATAGACCATAGACTGTGGCTCCACTGGGGGACATGAGCCCAAAACCTTCTGCGTGTAAAACAGACATGCTAACTGCTACACTATGGGACCACATCCAAGAAAGAGTTTTTGACGGGCTGATGGAGAGTCTGTCACTGATGAGTTTCTAAGGGAGACAAATTCTCACTAAGTAGTGGAAAGGGCCAAAGAGACAGTCTGGTCCAGGCCTCTCATCGTGCAGGTGAGAAACCCTGCAGGTTGGGGGTGATGTGGCTTCTCCCCCTTGTAGAGTGTTATTCCCTTCCTAGTAGAGGCTGTGCCCATGTCTCCTTCCTCTAAACCTCTCAGCTGGGCCTTTCTTCAGCCCGGAGCTGCTGATGCTTACTGGGGAAGCACCCGCCTCCCTTCCATCAGGAGTCTGGGCTGAGAGGGGCTGACTCTGTGATGTAAGCCCTGTGGCAACAGCACCCCTTCCAGGGAAAGCCTTCCTTCCTTCTTCCATCCCCTACGCCCCCGCTCTTCGTCCTCGCTTTTCTCTAAACACTTCAGTGTGCATTTCCTAACAAGGAAGTCTCTTACATAATCACAGCGTCAGTATCATAGTCAGAAAATTAACACTGAAACAATGCCATGTCTAATCTACAGACCTTGAGATATTTTCTATCGTTCCAACAGTATCTTTATAGAAACCCCAAGATCCCGTGTTGCATGCAGTTGTCATGTTTCTCTAGTCCCTCTCCAGTTATTTTGTTCCCCATTTTGGGCTTGTCTGATGCTTCCTCAAGATTAGGTTTGGGTAAGGCAAATTTGGCAGGAACAGCACAGGCTGATGCTTAGTTCCTGTCAGTGTGACTTGTCAGGAGGCACCTGCTGTCCACTGGTCCCCTCACTGGCAATATTGACTCTGATCCTTTAGTTAAGGTGGAGTCTGCGGGGTTTCTCCACTGCAGAGTTACCATTTTGCTTTCTGTAATGAAAAAGTATTTCGTGGGGATGAGACTACATAAATATGTAGTTACTCCACAAACTTGAATACCCTGGTTTTAATATCCATTAATGATTTTTACCTGGGCTGGTTATTAGGATGGGTGGTGAGTGGTGATTTTTCAAATTCCATCATTCCTTCTGCTTTTTTTCAGTTGGCTTTCTAATATAAAGAGGAGCTTTCCCTCCTCCCCAACTTATTCATTCATTTGTTTATACTAGTATGGACACATAGGTTCTTACCTTACTTAAGAGGCTGTAAGTCCTTTACTATTATTATTTATTTTGATGCCAAAATAGTCCCTGGTTTGCTCAGTGGGAGCCACACTAAGCAGGTTCCCATGCCCTTCTGATGTGTTCCCATCATTCCCTGAGCACTTTTCACTGCAGGCTCACATTCTTTCCCTGCTCTAGCCCTGGAATCAGCCACTTCTCTAAAAAGTCTTGGTTTCCTTTAGTTGCCCCATTTCTTTGTGATAAATAAACAAAAGTATGAATAGGTTAAAAGTCTTTGTGAACTCTCAAACTGTTAAAAATAATTGCTGAATTTTAAAGTGCTACATGAATGTGCAATTATTACGTCATCGCTGCTGCTAAAACATTGCATTCTTTGTTGCCACAAACAGCACATTAGTCTTTTACAGATAATATGCTTCACAAAATATATTGAATGAAGTCAAGAAACAGACTGAATTTTCTAAATTCTTATAATCAGCTCAGAGTTGTGAGCACAGTCTATTTAGCATTTTACTTTGAAATGTCACATTGATATTATTGCTGCTTCCCTCAATTCAGCACTAGGACAGTCACAGCTATTTAATGTTCTTCTTTAAAAAAAAAAAAAAAAAAAAAAAAAAAAAAAAAAGGAAGAAGGAGAAGATGACTCACCCAACCAAAATAGGGAAGACAATGACCTAATCCATGGGGATGTTCTGAGGTTTAACTGAGAAAACAAATTAAAGCGCCTAGCAGGTTATCTGCCAGGCTAGGAATAAAAAATGTAGAGTGGTAGTACTAGGGTCTGGGGTCCAGAAAATTGGACAACATAACCTAGAGGAGAGAGGGCTTCTGAAAAGGAAGGGCCATGAAAACCAGAGATTGTGTTAAGGGTAAGAGAAAAGGGAAGAATGAAAAGAGGAGGTTACAAACAGGGAGAGTTTTTTCCTTAAATGTAGTTATAGAAGTGTGTGTCCATTGGAAGTAATCACAAAATAGAAAAATATGATCACTTATAATTCTGCTTAGCCTAACCATTCCTAACATTTGGTAGATAGCCTTCTGACCTTTTCTCTACATATATGCACACACGTATATGTGGGTAAGCGGATCATACTCCACATATAATTTTGGAGACCTGTTTTTCCACCTGATACATTTGTGGATGTCTTTTCATGTCATGTAATTATCTGTCGTTTTAAATGACTACGTAACATTCCAGTGTATGGATGTGCCATAATCCAAAATCTTACTGGTAGACACTTTGTTCCAGGGCTGCTATGAAGCCCTTATACTGTGTTAGTCCTTAGATAAATTCCAATTCATGGCATTGCTGAGTCAGAGAGAAAGAACATTTTTAAAAGCTTTCCATGTGTGTTGCCGTTATCGACCATTTATTGTGAAGAGCTTGTCTAGATGGGGCCTTGGAAATCGTCTAGAATTCTGGTTTCAGCAAAGATTAACTTTCCATCAAGATGTGGCTTCTTCTCAACTTTCAGAGAATAGTTTTGCCATTTATTTTATAATCTGTGCACGCATGAACTTAAAGTAAAATGCCTAGTGTGCAGGTCAACACACAAGAATCCAAGCCATGTAAATTCGTAGAGTAAAAGTGCAACAGGGGTCCTTCTTGTTGTTCCATGTGGCCATGAAAAAAATGACCTGAGCATGGACAGCTCTAAAATCTCCCTGAAAATAGACACTGTGAAATTGATTGTTAACACCAAACACAAGATCAAAGATGTCTAAAATAGGAAAATAGAGTATTTTAAAAATGATCTTGAATCATTTTCTAAATTTCGTAACAATATACGGGCTTTTTATGGCGACTATTTGGTAGATCAAAGGAATAAGGAAGAAAAATTATCTAAAGTTAATTTTTAAAAACTCATTCTGATTCTACCCCAAGGTAAAATGGGGTGGGATGTATAAAAATCCTTCAACACCTGGATGGAAGGAAAACATCTATAATCACATTACCTTACTTGTGTTTGTAAGAGATTTTTGAATTGCCTTAAAACCATGTATTAGCCACATAAATAAAATCCTACCCTGAATTCCTCAGTGAAAAGTTGGAAGGGTTAAGCTATGGCACGGCATTTAAAATGGAACACTATATGGAATATCATATGATAATTTTTAAATACTGATATTAAAAAAAACTGTAAATGACATGGCGAGCTCTTTAACCCATTCTGTTAAATTAAAACTAGGCTCCAACTCTCTACCTAGTACAATCCTAAGTATGTGTACAAATACATACACAAACATGAAAATATAAGCTATGAAATACATCAAACTATTAAAAGTGGCTACCTCTGGGTGGTGCGGCTATGGATGACTTATTTTATTCCACATTTCTAAATTTGCTACAGAGGGCATTAGTTTATTATGACGGTAGTCTGGAAACGTTTGCATTGTCTAGCTCTTGTGCATGATGAATACAGACCTAAAGTACAGAGAGGAAATGAAAGGCAGGTTGGCTTCCTGCTCCCCCTGGTGGCTGCAGGCGGCACGTGGAAGAGCAGCCAGGAAGAGGATTACCCAAAGGGAAACTCACTCCTCTCTAAGCCTCAGTACTGGCAGCGCTTTTCCTTAGAACTTGAAAAAAGTAAATCAACATATGTACTTCGGACTACTCCAGAAATTTGGTTTTCCTAGATTTCTCTCTACACCATAAAATCAGAATCGTTCAAGGCTGCAGCATAAAATCTGTGCGCCACCCCCCCTCCCCCAAAAAAAGAGCCACTTTGAAATGGAGCTGGAGCTGCCACATCAGAGGAATTGCCTTACACATTTTATGGCTCGAATCTTTAGAATGTTAAAACAGGGCAAAATAACCTTTGCACTGGGGCTAAGGTAACATTGTGCCCTCAAAGAACTGTCTGCAAAGATAATAAGAAAGCAGTTATAATGGCTACTGAACTGATGACTATCAGACTAAAAATTAAAAACACTGTTTAGAACTAACATGGCTATGTTATATTGTCTGCACCAACGGACATGTCTTCCTTCTATCAATGTAATTGTTCCCCTGACCTTTCTCATAAATACCCATTGCTTTTGTCTCTGTAAGGAAACGGGGTGGGGGTGTTGAGAGAAGAAACCTTTTTGTGTCTGAAGACTGAGTATGAAGCAGGTAACCCCTCTAGTTTTAAAGGCTGAGTGATAGGCCCTTCAAAGATGTCTACATCCTAATCCCAAGAACCTGTGACAAAAGGGACCTTGTAGATGTGATTAAGGATTTTGAGATGGAAAGGTTATTTTGGATTATATAGGTGGGCCCAATGCAGTCACAAGGGTCCTTATAAGAGTGGTGATCAGGGTATGTGATGACAGAAACCGCATTGGAGTGACATGAGGCCACAAGCTAAAGAATGCAAATGGCCTCTAGAAGCTGAAAAAGGCAAGCAATGGATTCTCCCTCAGAGCCTCCAGAAGGAATGCAGCCCTGCTGGCCCAGTTTAGACTTCTGACCTCCAGAACAGTAACAATAAATTTATGTTGCTTTAAGCCACTATGTTTGTGCAAATGTGTACAACAGCAATAGGAAACTAATACAGGATGTAACCTCATGATTCGAAAATGCCTTAGACTCAAGCAAGGAAGCACTTACAAACTGTAGAAGGCAAGCAGAAGAGAAAAGGAGAAACATCCAGGGCGTGGAGTTCTGGAGAAATAACAGGAAAGGCAGGGATGGAGGCATGAGGCGCTGTGCTGTGGAATTTGATGTAAGTTGGCTTTCCCTTAGGCCACCTACATAAGCCACTTCCTGTATGTAATGTCGGCTGAGGGTCTGCACTTGGGGATGAGGGCACCACAGAATGGATGCTGTCTCAGGGGTCAAAGGATGGGAGGTGAAGAAATGAGGAAGAGTTCACTTTTCCTACAGGTTTTTGTTCTACAATTTCACGGTGCTTTTTAAAGCCAAGCATTTGGGCAAGTTAGAGCCAGCAGAAGCCTGACCAACTGTCTCGGTTTGCCCAGGACTAAAGGGCCGGGAGGCAGAACTTTCCATTTTACAACCAGGAGTCCCAAGCAAACCAGGATGGCTTGGTCACTTTAAGCTTATGGCCTAAAGAGGTTTCCCCAAATAGGGTAAGGGTCACAGGGCCATCTCTATACCACCATCAAAATGTAAAAACGTACAGGAAGAGGCTGAGCGACTAGAAGAGAGAAGAGCCCAGTGACCCCAGATCATGGAGATCTCCACGGGGAGAGGCAGTGGTCAGAGGAGTAGCAGCAGGTCTGAGTGCTAACAAGATCCCAGAGGAATGTGATGGGGGGAGAGGTCAGTGTGTTAGGAGGGTATGAACACTGAAGACACCAGGGATGGGGCAGGGCCTAGGGTCAAAAGAAAAGCTCAAGCCATGTGCCAAAGTCCTTAAGAAATGAGGGAGCCTGGCTGAGAGGAGACATCAGCTTGGGGGAGGAGAAGAGGCAGGGTAGTCAAATGGCAGGAGCCTCGGAGGAGCCGGAGTTTCCGATCTTTTCAACTCAAACATCTGACTTATAGGCAGGTGAAGATGGGAGAACCAGAGGCTGGTATCCACACTCCTCCTTCTTCCTGCTCTGGATACAGCTGTGATGTTTGGAGCTGTGGCAGTGATAATCATGGGGCAAATGCCAATGCTCTCAGGGTGGTGAAGAAAGAAGTGCGGGTCCCTGATGGCATGTTGGGCAGCTGAACCAAAGCTGGTGCTTGTCTACCCTCATTTTTGTTATGTAAGAAAAAGAAATTTGCTTAACTACTTCATTAGGGGTTTATGGTTATTTGTAGCTGGACAGGTTTCATAGGGGCTCAGTGTGCCTCCTATTTAAAGGAGGTCCCTTTAAATAGCACTGCACACTCTACACTCAGGTCACCCGCTTCTACAAGTGATTGTCAAAGAGAGGAATCAGGTGCTCAAGGACCTACTATGAACCCGTTTTTCTTTTCCAAATAGAATTTAAAGGGGGTGGTATGAAATAGGAATAGCAGGAGCACAATGTGAAGGTGTGCCTGAGGGCCCCAAGGGGAGGTCTTGCTCAGCAAAGGGGCGCTGCCACCCTCAGAGCTGAAAAGTAAGCAGATAAGGCCACATCCCCATGCTTGGCCCCAAGTCCAAGCTCTGCTAAGGAGGAACCACTGGACGCGATAAAGGGAAGCGGATCCCAACAAAAGTCATTTCACCTGACCATTTAATTGCTCACTCATAAAAATCCCAGAGCCGGTTCTGAACTATGGTAGTGGTCAATAATGTAAGTTTGTTTAAGATTGCTGCTGCTCTTTTACGCGAATCATACTGTATCCATCCAAAAGCTTTTAAAAACAGCTTTAAATGAGCTAAATGGTTGGATTTGGTAAATACCTCAGCTTCTCTTTCCCCATCCGGCTGGCTCTCCATCCCCAAGGAGAGGGAACAAATTTGAAAAATGAGCTTTTATTTATTTTGAAAAAAAAAAAAAAAAAAAAGAGCTTTTAAAGAGTATGGTCCGTGTAAAACCAAAACTGAGAAAAGACACAACAGTGATGGAGAAGGCCAAGTGATTGAAAAACAGTTTATCCTAGGCCGCGCCCACACGGACCCGCTGCACTGACCACTACTGACACCCCCATAAACCCCACTCCGCCCAGGAAGGGCAGGAATGCAATCACTTTGCATCTTCCTGGCAGGTGATGACCGTAACCGGTCCCACGATCCTTCCTCGGGATGCCAGCGGCCAGGGGCTGCCACCACCAGGCGCCCCGGCCCTGAGGTGGGTGGGGGCTCTGCAAGGTGCCCGGAGCTGCCGAGGGTCGCCCAGCTCGGGTCCCACCTCCGCGCGCCTGGGGGCTCGCGGCCACTCCGCAAGCCTCACCTGCAGCCGGGGCACCCAAGGCCCGCATCCCGGCCCGGGCCCAGGCCGCCAGCGACCCGCTCCCCGAAGCCCGGGCTCGCTTCCTCGACCCGCCCCCCCGCGCGCAGCCCCCGCCCCGGCCCGCACTCACGCTCCACGTCGTGCAGCTTGGCCCGCTCCTCCTCCAGTTTGCCCTTGAGGCTCTCGGCCTCGCTCTTCAGCGACGCCAGCGTCTCGTTCTCGTGCAGCCCGTCTGTGGCCATCTTCGCGCCGGGACGCGGCGGGGAGGGAAGCGGAGAGCGGGGATGCGGCTGAGCTGCGGGAGGAGGCCCGAGCGGCGGCCCGAGCAGCTGCAGCCGCAGTCGCCCCCGCGCGCGGCCCCGCCCTCCGGCGCTGACGCGGGCGGCCGCGAGCCGGGCTGCGGCGGCCCCCTCCCCGCCCGCCTCGCCCGCGGGCCCCGCGCCCCCGGCCCCGCAGCCCAGGGCCGGGCCCGCGGCGGCGCTGCTGCGCACACCGCCCCCGGGAGGGGGGTGGGGAGGCTCGCACCCATTTTACCCGTGGGAAAACCGAGACTCGGGGATGATTCCAGACTTGCTGGAGGTCACGCACGTCGTGGGGGCCAAGCTGGGAGTTCAACTCAGGACTGCCCGGCTCCCGAGAGTCTGGCGGACTCCTAGTGACACAGCCCTTCCTCTCCCCCTCCCCCGCACACATCTCCCCTCTTTAGGACTTAGTACGCTGCCCTGTGCCTTCTACCTGCAGAGAGGAGAGGGCAACGAGGCCCAGCCCGTGCCACCGATCCCGGGTAACTGTGATGCTCCCCCCATAGCGAACCGAAAACTTTCCTCGTTTGTTGACTTAAATGTCCAAAAATAAAACGAGTTCTGGCTTTCGGGAAGCTCTGGGGTCTTTGTGGCCCTAGCAGGCCCGCTCCTGGTTTTGCTTTTCCTTTCTTCACTTGGAAATTAAGTTCCCGAGGGGACGGGATGGAGAGAGGTGGGGGTGGCTCACGGGGTCCAGACCCGGGTTTCTGAGACCATGCCCAGTGATCTCACACATGGCATTTCTGAAGCAGCTTCCTCCGCCTTAGAAAGAAGAGTTGCTATACAGTTTTCTCAGGGACGCAAATTTAGTGAATTTCTGGCAGACTCAAACATTCCCTTTTTCCAGTCTCCTGCAGCGTCAGGCAGTGTCCCAAGTGCTCTACGTTAACCACGCACAACAGTCACCCTGAATGAGTATTACTATCCTCATTTTACAAATGAGGAAACTGAGGCACAGAAAGGTGAAATGGTTCACACTCTGGGAAAGAGGCAAAGGCACGATTTGGACCCTGGCAGCCTGGATCCATTCAGCTACATGCCTTGGGACTTCGGGATGGAGGACCCAACTCATGGCTTCTCCCTTTCTCCTCTCCATGACCTTCAATGTATGTCTGTGTACAGAATGGGAAGGCAGATCAAGGTGACAAATTTTAAAGTGAACATCACCAAGTAGAATCTTAGGTGCCATCCCCATCCCTTTGTATTCCCCCTCCCTTCCTGAGGAATCTAGTTTTGACTTACTATTCTGCGCCCTAAGAAAAGTTGGAGTAATCTTATATTAAATCTATACACAGTTGTCTTCGGGGTTAGATTCTGAGTATTTCAGTTTCTTTATTTAGAAAATCTATTTCATGGGGCTGTTCTGAGAATTAAATCAGATAATACGAATGACCCTCTTAGCTGACCTCTCCATCATAACATGCTCATTAACTGCCAGTGCCCTTCTCCATTCCCATCAATACAGGTTTATTCATCATTTATCCTCAGTGTTTAGCATAATAACTGGCATGTGGTAGGTGCTTGGTCGATGTTAGTTCATTACATGTATACCTAAAACAATATATAAATATATACATAAAATATGAAATTAAAAAATAAACATAAAATGTTTTAGATATATTCATCTATTTGTAAAAGGAAAAATATTAGATCTGCTTAAGAGTTTATCTGGCAAAAAGTTAAGAGCACAGGCTCTATCTAGATCAAACTGCCTGGGGGCAAATCGTGGCTGTGCCTTGTGTCCTTGGGTGATCTACTTAATTCCTCTGTGTCTCAGGCTCCTCATTTGTAGACGGAGATGACACCCTGCTCATAGTGTCCTCAACAGGAGTGACTCCTTGGAGTGCTGAGAGTGATGCATGGCACACAGTATGTGCTTGTTGTTATTACTGAGGCTGCCGGATACACTTGAGCAATTCACAGGAGGTAATTTAAATGAGACACTAGGTCACGGGGGACACTTCTCACAAGGGTCATCCCAGAAGGCCTGGGTAAAGCAGCATCTGAATACCTTCTCAGGCTGACACCTCCTGGGCCATCACGGGATGTGTGAGTTTGCCATTCTGCAAAGACCTGGGCTGAATGGTGCTTCACTATGATGTGTGTGCCCTCCTCTCGAGGTTCTCTGTGTAAAATAAACCCCAACACCCTCAAATCTGGAGAGTCTACTATCTAGAGATGAGGCCATGTAACTTTTTCATGATTGGAAAAGTTTGCAAAGTGCCTTCCTGTACTTTGGCGTTCACTAGCTTTTTTTTTTTTTTTTTCAGTGAGAAAGCTGGAGATCAGAAAAGTTGAGGTCTGCTACATTTCATCAGTAGTGGATATAACAGGTTGCTCCTATTCATGAAAAGGATCGGGGCTGTGTCTATACAATCCTGAATGCCCAGATAAAAGTAGCTGTCAGTCATTTGGATTTCTCCTCAGCAAAAGGAGGCTGTCTGAATATTTGGGAACTCCCAAGTGCCTGTGGTAGAGATAGCTGGTGACTGTCTCCAAAAGAATATTTCCAGGCAGGACATCTATCCTGGGGAGAATCCATGATGCTGCAGAGTACAAGATATCTGAGAATCTGGGCTGCTTCTGCCCACAAAGGAAGTTGTTTAAAAAGCAGAAGAGCTAGATTAGTAAATAGCACTGCTCCAGACTGGTAGGGCAGCCACCAGGAAGCAGGCTTATTTTAAGAACTGAATGTCCTCAGTTTGACAACTTGGAGAGCCAAGTTCAGAACACAATGTGCTGTAGGTAGAAGACCATGACACTGAGCTTAAACCCTGTGAGATCAGGGTTAATATGCTACATCAAAAGCTTGGGCTGTTTACTTGCCATTTGCTGTATGGAAATGATTTTTTTTTAAATCACTGTCAGAGGTTACAATGGGACCAGGAGAATGAATACTGCCTTTTCCTCTTCAGTTAAATAAAATGTAAAGACCACATTTACTCTCTTTGATATAGGGTTTTAAAAAATGTGTTAATTGGGGATTTCTTATTAGGCTTTTGGAGAAGAGTGCTTTACCACTTTTGACCAGGTGGAGGGCTCAGCTCATAAGTATACCTGAGCACAGCTTTGCAAATCCTCTGTAGTACCAATTCCTAGGGCTTTAGTCATGTTGTGGACATTTTTGCTGTAAGATCTGAATATACATTTACATCTGAACATAATTCAAGATTTGAATATAAGATCAGTGCATAGCCACCTCTGGTCAGGATTTATTTTATTTTGAGTACTTTGAAAAATGCTAGGATTTGTGTTCAGTCCTTAGCCTTCACTAAAGGCTTGGGTATAAGGAGCACTTTTCCTTGAGCTTAATTTTGCTCACTACTGAGGCCCTGTATGGTCCAGAGCTGTTCCTGGGGGCAGCTGGCTCTGGGCTTTTGAAAAGGTGCTCACAGGCTGTTTATTTTCCAGTGTTCCTTTTAGCTTGGTTGCTTGCAAAGGCCAATAGAAGACAGAAGAAAAAAAGCATTAACTCTAAAAACAAAACAAAACAAAATGAAACAAACAAACAAAAAACAACCAAAACAATAGCTAAAACAATCGCTGAGCATTTCAGGTGCTGGATACTGTTTTAAACACTGTCAAACAAACTCATTTGATTCTCACAAAATCCTATGAGATAGATGCTATTATTCCTATTTTACAGATGGGAAAACAGACTTCCTGGGAGAAGTGAGTTCTATTGGCACACAACTACCAAGGAACAGAAGTAGGATTTGAACCCAGGGAGTCAGAGTCCACATCCTAACATCCCATACTATGTTGCTATACCTTGCCCAGCTCTGCTGAAAGTGTTTGTATGTGTAAACTGTTTCTACAACAACCCATCTGTCACAGGACCCTCGCATTAGACATCATTTTAAGATAGGTAACTACTTAAATTTTTAAAAAAGTGGCACTTACAATTTCTGCACACATTGAACAATAGCTGAGCTGTTGAGATTTCTTGAAAACTGGTCTCAGAGCCCTTTGTTTGAAACATTTGTCACAGGAGCCAAAAACATTAACTAGAAAGGTTTGATCACACATCTTTTATTCGAGGTGAAGCTAAAAAAGAGATATAAAAAAAGGGATGTAAGTGTGTGAGAAAACCTAACAGAAGAAGCCTTTCTAAAGTTCATCTTCCCTTTATTACGGTAGTTGCTCAGAACTCTATATGTGGGATAAAGTATATGCAGTTAATTTGTAACCTTTGATTCATTACAACAGGCTGGGTCAACATCAACTCATTTATTTTATCAGTGAGAATGTATCAGACAATAAGCTTTCTAAACTCACATTTAACTGGTTGTTTTGGCAGTTTGCAGAAAGAGACACAATAGGCCCAGTATTAATCCTATGGGGCTTCAAAATGGAAAGCATAGTTGCAATGAATAGTATCATTTCGAACTTAAAAAGCTCCTCCCTTTAAGGTAAACTTTTAGAGTCAATGGTGAAGCCTGACCCCAACCAATGCCATGAGGCTGAGGGATGTGGTGTTGCTTCCCTGCCAGCAATGCAGCTTCCCACTTACTTATTAAGCATTTGACAGCCACAGACCTAGGGTCCTTGCTTGTTCACCTAGACGTCGACAGGCCCAGGCCACTGAAGGGAGGGCAAACTCGAGGAAGCAAAACCATCTAGTGGCTAAAGGTGCTGCCTCTGACTGGCTGGATCCTGGCCCCACTACTTAGGCAGATTACTCAACCTCTTTGAATCTTTGTTTGCTAATCTATCAAATGAGGATCTTAAAATCTACCTTATAGGTTTGTCAGGAGAAGTCTAAGAGATAGTGCATGAAGCACTTAGCTCAAGGCTGGATATATAATGAATGCTCCAGAGATGTTATGCTGTCCTGTGAGTGGTTGTAATAGCAGCAATTGCAGCAGCAGGAAGGGAAGCAGGGGTGAGGCTGGAGATATGGAAATTGCAGAAAGGAGCCTATGGCCACAGCGTAGGCAAGAAAGGATGAAGGTCTGAGCTAAAGCAATGCTGTGGAATGGATGTGGACCACACTTACGAAGGAGAAGGAACTGGACTTGGCGACGTGTCGGGATGAGAGTGACATTTTAAGATGTCTCCTAGGTTTCTGTTTGGGAGGCTGAGGGGTCATGGAGGTCAAGATGGGAGGGAGCAGCTGCCGTGTTGGGCCACGTCAAAGTTCAAAGAAATGACCCCCCTGAACATTTTTCAACAGCCAAGTTTGCAAGAGATGTATTTGTAGGGCAGGTAGCAGTGGGAACACCTCTGAGGGGAATGTCTACCTTGCAGAGGTCACCTTGAAGCTGGAGGAGGAGGAGCTCATGAATTGAGCTGAACTCCTACAGCAAAGGGGCAGCTGTCATAGTTCTTGGGATCTCCAAGTAACAAAAGAATAGAGGACAGTCCCTTAAGGGTGAGAGATCAGAAGGGAACCATCTACTGACCACCAGAGTGCTCGACCCTGACTGTTCACAGCCACCCTGAGCAGGAGGCAGGACATCTGTGTTCCCGTTGAGGAAGTGTGGAGGGATTAAACGAGTTCAAGATCAGTGTGGAGCCTGAATCTGTATGTCGTGGGACTCCACAACCCTTACTGTGGAGCTGGCACCACCAAGCTGCTCTGCTTTGTCGCATGTGAGTTAAAGAGCATGAAAAGTCCACCCACCAGAGCCCAGCCTGTGGTAGAGGTCCAGTAATGCTGCCCTCTACTGCCCAAGCCTGCCAAAGCAGCCAGTCACAAGGTCGTGCTGAGGACTCCAAGTAATAGCATTAGGAAGGTGAGCCATGGGTTTTCCAGCAAGGTAGCAACGTCATTCAAGTGGATTATTCCAGCATTTGTGCTTCCAAAAGTAGGTCAGAGACAGAATGTACAGCAGGAAAATCAACTAGGTTAGGAGATTGTTATTATGTTCTGGGGAAGAGGGAATGAGTTCTGGACAGAGTAGCAGCAGCAGGAATGGAAGATGAGAGGAACCGAGGGACCAGGATGGGGAAGGAATTGAAGGATGGGAATTCACGAAAGAGGAGTTGAAAAAACATCGCCAATGTTCCAAATCTGGATAGAGACAATGTTTTCCTTCCCAAACTGAATTTAAAAAATTCTTTCAAATTGTAAAAGCTATACATGTTTTCATTAAATAACTGGAAACAGAAGAACATGAAAAAGGAAAATTAGTCACCTACATGCTCTATACTAACAAATAGTTGACCTCTGTTAGCACTTTATGTTTGCTTCTGGTATCTTCATCAGCATATATGCGTATACTCATTTAAAAAGTGGAAATACATGTTATATACAAGTTCAAAACTTGAACATTAATTTTTTGCTTAATAGTGTTTTCATCTTCACATGTCATTGCATATTCTTGGAAAACACCATTTTTTAATGCAGACCACAAGTTTTGAGTCATATCAACCTTAAATCATATCACATAGCTAGCATTTTAGATCAGGTTGGTTAAACATGGGAAGCCACAAACCAAGTTTGAAAGATTATTGTATTTTAAAACCATACATATTACACATGGTCATTGTAAAAAGTTTGGAAAAATAAAAAAGTTGTAAGGAAGAAAAGAATCACCTATAATCCCACTGCCTACAGAGACTCCTTTTCACATTTTGATGTACACAAGAATAGATTTTTAGGACTATTGGGGTCATGCTGTTTGTGTATACTGTTTATGTTTTTATATCCTAATGTTTTTCATTTAGTATTAATATCATGAGCTAAATTTAATTTGAGAACATTTTATTGTACTTGTTGTCAATAACCCTTTTTATGACGAGGGAACTTTTTCACAGCTAGAGCAAATACTTCAATGAGCATTTTGACAAGAAAAAGATAAAAATGTCTCATTTCAACATGTTTGACATGAAGTTTCTCTGCAGAAGGAGTTCATAGAACTTCTCAAAACTTCCCCTAACCCTATGCCAAGCATAAAATTTCTTTAAAATGTTTCACCTAAATACATGGTCTAAAAATTACCAAAAAACCTTCACTACCCTATATTCCCTTTTAAAGACTCAATGTCAAAAACAGAAAGCCCAGAGCGAAAGTTCTTTTACCTGTCCAACATCTACTCCCCTTCTTTAGTTTGGTGCATATTCTTCCAGACTTTTCTAGCACCACAGATAAAGCTTTGACAGTTATATAACTGGGGCTGTTAGCTACTTGCTTTTTTTCACCTAACTTATGCAGTAAGTACTTAGAGATCTATTTTTTTGTAATAACTTTAGTATTAGTCTATACTCTGGAGTATGGTAATTTATTAAACCACTCTTCTATTGTTGGGTATACAGGGCATCTCCACTTTTTACTTTTAAAATAATGCTTCATTGACCCAATTAAAATGGGCAAACGAACCCTCATACTTGCTGGTGGGAATGTAAAACGGTGCAAACACAAGAACCAGTTTGGCAGTTCTCAGAAAGCTAGAGTCACTGCCATGTGACCCAGCAAATTCACCCCTAGGTATGTACACAAGATAAAACGGACACACGGGTGTCTGTAGCAGCATTTAAGCCAAAAAGTGAAAACAATCCAAATGTCCGTCGACTGATGAGTGGATAAACGAAATATGGTATATCCATAAAGTAGTATGTTATTTGGCAATAAAAAAGAATGAAGCTCTGATGTGTGCTACGACATGGACAGACCATGAAAACATTATGTTAAGTGAAAGAAGCCAAACACAAAAGGCCACAAATTATGTTTCTATTTATGAAATGTCAGGGATAGGCAAATCCACAGAGACAGAAAGATTAGAGGTTGCTAGGGGCTCGGAGTAGGTAGGGGGTGGGAGTGACTGCTTAATGGATGTGGGGTTTCTTTTTTAAAGTGGTAGAAATATTCTGGAATTAGATAATGCATATCCTTGTGAATAGACTAAAAACCACTAAAATGTAAGCTTTAAAATGGTGGGTTTTATGTTATGTGCATTACATCTCAATAAAAATCATTTTTTAAATGGTGAAAGACTTGAACAGACACTTCACAAATGCAGATACTCATATGGTCAATAAACACATAAAAAGATGTTCAACATCACTAATCATCAAAGAAAAGCAAATTAAAATCACACTGTGACATTACTACTTACCCACCAATAAACCTAAAATGAAAAAGACTGACAATCTGAAATGTGGGCAAGGATGTGGCGAACTGGACCTCATTCCTTGCTGGCAAGAGTACAAATTGGTACCAAAAAAGAAAAGAAAAGAATGTCACAGCAGTTTTATTCATAATTGCTCCAAACTGGAAATCCCCCAATGTTCGTCAAGAGTAGATTAGACAAATAAATTGGTATGTTTATGCAATAAAAAATAAACTATTGATAATAAAACACATGACAGTGTGGCATTATCTCCCAAAGTTACTATGACTATGAAATGGTTAGTGTCAAAAACTTCTTTCAATTCTATAAGCTGTACTCTGAGGCTTATGTTGACATATAAAGTGTGACCTGGATCAATTTTTAAAACTGATTAAGTGATTTTAAAATGTTTCTTTTCTCCTGCTTCCAATACTAAATATATTTAAAAAACAAAACATATTTCAAAAGAAATGCACATGAATTATAGAAAAATTAGAACAGATTAAAGACCAGCCCCATCCCTCACCTGTGTTTCCACCACTAAGACCACTGTTAACACCTCGCAGTGTACACATCTGAACACTTCTCTGAGCATTTAAGAAAGTCTGGGTATTCTAGTTAAACGTTAACACATACATACCTTCCACAGTCAACGCTTGGAACTGATCAGCAGAAACGTGAGAAGTCAGAGCTGCAGCTGGAAGGTGTGAAAGGGACTGTATCCATCTAATCTCCTTATCTGGGCATTACAGCTCAGCTGCTTCCTTCCTGCCCCCCTGCAGCTCACCGCTAAGGCACTCATTGCTGTCTGCATCACTTGCCTCTTGAACCATCTGCCCATCTATACCCCCAGGTGCCTTCAGGACCCCTGTTGACCAGTTTCTCCAGCTCAGTTCTCTGCCCTGAGTGGGAAGCAGAGTTCACAGGTTTGACCCTGTGAATCTATTCCCTGCTCCACTGAGCAACAGCTAACACTCATCTGTGGCTTATCAGCATCTCCCACCTTCTTAGCCCTTATCCCACCAGCACCTCATTAATTTTGGCCACGTTTCCCACCTTCAGCTTTGTAAAACTGATCTAGACGGTGGGGTGAAGGTAGCCGCACTAACCCAACTCTATGCTCAAACTTCTCAGCCTCTGCAGGTCCCCTGTCTTATCCCCAAACAAGACCTACTCCTTTCCAAGGCTGACCAACACCCCTTCCTCACCCTCAAATCCTGCCACCTCCAATAGGATTTTGGTTCTGTGGTTCTCTCCCACCTTGCCAGCATCAAGAGATGAGTAAGTAATTTGTGGACCTGCTCTCCAGGATCTCACGGGCTAGCAGAGGAAACGGGCAACATTACTGGCTTACAGCTCAGAGTAGCTGCTGTAAAATGGGCACGAACCCAGAGTAATGGGAGCTGAAAAGTAAGGGTAATGGGTTCCTAGTGGCATAGGGAAGGTCTGGAAGGCATGGGGAAGGCCATGGCGAGGATCAAAAACCCAGCCAAATCTCTGCCAAGTAGGCCCTCAGTCTGGCACAGTCTGGGAGCCCCATGGAGACACAACCTGAGCCAAGACTTAGGGAATATTTACTTCCTCTCTAAAAAGTCTTACATATGTTTTATGAGATATTCTGACTCTATAAAGATTCCAGCATCTTTAAGTATGATCCTTAAAGAAAGGCATAAAACTTGTGCACTTAAAAATATAATCTAGCAATTGAAAGAACATAACCCAATTCGTATGAGAATTTATTTTATTGATTAAAATATAACGAAGTTCTACTTTTCACTTATTAATATATAATGTATATAAATGAACTAAATTAAATCATTTATAATATGAAAAGATATTATATACTACTAGGGTGATATTGCTTGATAATCATGTATTATTTCTACTTCTAAGGTATGTCTGTGCTACAGAATCACACCTATTGCCTGTGACTGTCAGAAACAGAAGGGCCATTTTGGATTCTTGGGGTGCTACAGGAAGGTGCTGGGGCCACGGGCTAGCAGGGCTCATCAAATGACAATTTACGCTCTGAACGGAAGGAATGAGAAGGTGTGAAGGGTACTAGGAACATTTGGTTCCCATAAAACTTGGGAAACACAGATATCTCAAAAGGAGGAAACTGATGTAATTCTTCAGTTATTTTCATGAGAAAAGTTTAAAACATATTTGAATGCTGATAAGATAGAGAAAATCATGTAGGTTGCCTTTTTAAGTCTCGTTTTTGAAAAAGTTATGGTATATGTTGGCAGATAAAATTTAAAGAAATGTTCCTTTGGAGAAGATGATAAATGTCCTGGCAATTAAGCTTAAACAATAGATTAGTTTTAAATAGATATATACATAAAAATACTTCATATGATTCCTTTCAAATTGAGTAGTCTCTTAAAAATCAGAGGAGTGTGAGATAATAAATATTTTTTTATGTAGGAGCATTTTTAGTAAAAGAGCCCATGAAACTCACCCCTACACATCAACAGGCATGGGGTGAGAGGACTTTTAGTAGGCCATCGTGACCAAGTGGAATTATTTCCTGGAAGACTCAGCCTTGGACTCCACTGTGGCTTCATAAATGTACCTGGGCTTCACATGAACCTTAGAAAACTTGGGAGACACTGTCACTGGATCTCATGCTCTCTGGGTGGAGCCTTGTCACAAGATTTAGACCAAGAGAACACAGAAGAAAATATAAGCCTTTTAGGAGTTCTAGTAAAAGCCAGTTGAGATTCCAAAGCTAGACATGGCCATAGCTGGTACGTGTTAATTTTTACAAAATGATAATGGCAACACACCATCACTATGAGTGACAGAAGATGTCATTTGGAAGAATTCTTATTTTCTTCCTTAAATCACATCCCAGAGCATTTCCAATTACAATAAATAAACCACATCCCTCATATTTGACCTTCATTTAGCTATCAAGGGAAAAATGCATTCACTCCCTCTTCTGCTATAACCTATTGAGAAAGCCTAGCTTGAAACTGCTGGGAATCTGGATCATTTCCAGAGCATGGGGAGAGGGGGTAAAAGGAAACGTGACTTGAAAGAGGTATTTGGTATCCAGCATCAGTTGTGATGAGTCCTCGCGGCTGTTCAGGAGAGCCTGAAATTAGAACCAGAGGAGAAACGAATGAGGACACCAGTGCATTTTGCTTTATCGCCATCTGGATGTCAAGAGTAAGGAAAATGCAACAACTGTATCTCTCGCGACACGCTCCTCCAAAATCGTGTGAGACAACACACAAAAGAGCTTTTGATAGCATAATTCCGAGGTGAAATGGTCTATCCAGGACTTCCAAATCAGCTCTCGCGAACATTTATTTGCTTTGTTTCACTTCAGAAGTTAATTTCCCACAGGAAAAAACGGACTGTAAATTCATCTGTTTTCTCTTCTTATCTATTCTCATGGCATAATTCTAAGCCCAAACATGGGCAGATCTCAAGTATTAAATTTTTATCACACTCATCTTTTTTTTTAGTTTAGTGGTTTTCAAACTTTTTGGTCTCAGGACCCCTTTATACTCTTAAAAATTAATGAGGGCTTCAAAGAGCCCTCACTGGGTCTAAGTATTAATGTTTATCATATTAGTAATTAAAACAATAACTTAAAATATTAATTCATTAAAATAAAAACAAACCCAAGACATATTCACCTATTTTTCTTGAAAAATGACTATATTTTTGAAAACAAAAATATTAGTGAGAAGTGGTATTGTTTTATATTTTTGTAAATCTTTTCAATGTCTGACTTAATATGACAAGTAGAATCTAGTATCTGCTTATGCATTGAAACTACTGTGATATGTTGTTTTGGTTGAACTATAGGAAGAAAGGTCAGCCTCATACAGATATGCAATGAGAAAAAGGAAGACTCTGCAGACATTTGAAAGGGTCTCCAGGTCCCCCAAGGATCCTTGAACGAAACTTTGAGAACTGCTGCCCTAGTTCATTGGGGAAGAAACTTTAGGGATTCAAATAAGAAGACTGGGTACACAGGTCACTGTTTCCATTCAGCCTCTGCTCACTTGCATAGCGCTCAGAAAATGATAAGAAACAAGACCTGCTGAAGCAACACAGAGTGTGTCATGGCTCTGGTGTTTCCCATGGGGCTAAAATGGGTTCTGAGAACTGGGGGAATCTGCCTTCGTTGGGTGCCTTTAATGTGAATGTTTGGTAAATGTACTTTAATCCTGGATTTCTATAATGTTAATTAACATCAATTTAACTAAAAATTAAAAGGCACATTCTTAAGGATCTCACCTGTACTTTACGAACAAACGATGGAGTCACTCTTTTCTCAAAGTCATCTATAGGTGTGTATGAATTAAGAATCTTTATGATCTGCAAACAGCACAGAAGATGGTGTTAGACCATGAAAAAAGACAACTCTGTACATGAAATAATGGTTTAGCTGGTTTGGGAATTGTTGGGAATCATGGGTAGTTCTTTTATATTGTAATTTGGCTTGGGGAACCATGTGTTATTTCTTTGCAAGAAAAGAAAACAAGGTGAAAAGAGTGTAGAAGGAAACAAAGACAAATCACATAATTAGATGACAGTAAGACCATTCCCCACTTACAGTCACCTTCTGCCTCCTTACCCGCCTCCCTGCACCCCCCCACCTCCACCCCTATACACATCTCTAAGTTTACTGGCCAGGGAATATGTCACATAAGCTTTTGTGTTTTTAAGGCCTAGAGTCAGTATTTAATAAATACTTATTAGATAAGAGGGTAGGCCATAGGAAGTACTATGCTCCCCCAAAAGCATGCTCAGGTACGCTCCATGGCTGGCTATGCCAGGAAAAGTGATGCCAATTACACAATCTGTTGGTGAGTATCAGGAAGACACTCAGCAAGCCCAGTCACCTGCACAGCGGACAGGGAGGTACAGCATTCATAGATCTCCTTGGCATCACTGTCTGTGGTCTTCTTGACCTGAAGCAACCAGGCTGCTTGAGAGAGAGGTTCCAAAGTTTCCTTGGCCAAGCTGTTCTGCAAATTCTTATCTTTAAGCCATTCTTCTAAGTAGCTGATGTTGCACCTGAAGTAAAAGCCAGAGGAGCAGAGAACAGTGGGCGATCCATTTAGATTATGTTAGGGGAGGGTACGGAATCCCCCAGTGTGTCCTAAGAGGGTACCAGACTTCACTGAGAGCCTTAGGACCAAAGTCCAGCAGTTTTGTTTATAACATGGAGGGTTAAATCAGATGATCAGCTCTCATAATTCATGGTTCTAAGAATTATGATGGTCTAGGGGAAATAATATCAAAATGAGATTTTTGGGGGAAAAAATGAGACCTGGAACTAAGAAATGAAAAAGGAATAACAGAAATGGTAAATATCTGGGTAAATATAATTGACTATTATTTTCCTATTGAGTTCTTTAAAATATGTTGGGTGGTTCAAACTAAAAATTACAACATTGCTAGAGTTTTTGATGTATGTAGATATAATACATAAGACAACTGAAATATAAAATAGGGAGGGTAAAGGGGAATATGTGATGATAAGCTTTTTATATTCTGCTTAACGTGGTAAGATATGGAGTCTAAACAGACTGAGAAAGTTATGTATGTATATGTAATTCCTAGAGCGACCACTAAAAAATAAACAAAGAGGTATGTTAGGTAAATTTAAAAGGGGTACAAAAAATGTTCAAATAAACCAAAAATGTCTGAAAAAGACTATCAGGGGGAAAACATGGAAGAAACAAATAGAAAATAATAATAGACTTAATCTAAGTATATTGATAGTTACCTTAAATTTAAACAGTTTAAATACCCCAATTAAGAAACACAGATAGTTAGACTAGATTAAAAAAGACCCAAATATATGCTGCTTACAAGAAGCTTCAAAGTTAGGTTAAAAATAAAAGGATGAAAAAAAAAAAAGGTATAAAAACACTAATCAAAAGAAAAAATAGACTTTCAGAAAAAGTGGACTTCAGAGCAGAGAAAATTACTAGGGAGGAATAAAGAAGGACCTTACATAATGACAGGAGGTCCAATTCACCAAGAAAACATAAAAATAATTCTTAATGTGTATGTATCTAATGACAGAACTTCAAAATACATGAAGCAAAAACAGATTGAAAGAAGAAATAGATAGATCCGTAATTATAGTCGGAAACCTCACCACTCCTCTCAGTAATCAATAAAACTAAAAGACAGAAAATCAGTGAGGATATAGAAGTGAAAAACACCATCAACAAACTGAGTCTAATTGACATTAATAGAACATTCCGCCCAACAGCAGCAGAATATACATTCTTTTCAACTGCACATAGAACATGCACAAAAGCAAACCATATGTATGCTCATAAAAGCAAATCTTAATGAATTTAAAAAGAACTGAAATCAAAGTTTGTTATTTTATTAAATGCAAAAATATTTAGCTTTTATTTTAAAAATAAACCTGGGAAAGTCTTGGGCAAAATGGATAGTTAGTGACGCCAGTATCATCAACTATGGTATAGTTCAACCTGTATGTACCTTGAGATATTTTTTTTACTGTGGCAGAAAACATAAGATAAAATTTACCATCTTAATCAGTTTCAACTACCATTCTACCTTCTGTTTCTAAGAGTTTGACTGACAAGATATGTTCTTTGACTATCATGGAATTAAATTGAAAATCAATAACAAGAAAAGTAACAAGAAAGTCTCTAAACACTTGGAAATTAAACAACATACTTCTAAATAATCCATGGGTTGAAGAGCAGGACTCAGTGGAAATTAGAGAATATCTTCAACCGAACAAAAAATGAAAATAAAACAAAATGAAATTTGTGGGATATTGTTAAAATAGTACTTAGAGAAAAATTTATAACATTAAATGCTTATGTTGGAAAAGAAAGGTCTCAAAATCAATAATCACAACTTCTACCTCAAGGAACTAGAAAAAGAAGGACAAAATAAGTGTAAACAGAAGGAATAAAATAATAAAAACCAACAGAAATTAATTAAAATTTAAAAAGAAAAAAAAATTAAACCAAAAACTGGTTCTTTAAAAAGATCAGTAAAACTGATAAAATTTTAGGAAGACTGACCAACACACAGATTAGCCACATGGGAACAGAAGAGGGGATATTGCTACAGAAATTAGAGAATAGGAAAATATTATGAATAGCTCTGTGCATATAAACTCAACAATTTAGATGAAGTGGACCAGTTCCTTGAAAATCAGAAATGACCAAAAATCACCTAAGATGAATATGTAATCTGATTAGTCCTAAAACTATTAAAGAAATTGAATTCATAGTTTAAAACCTTCTGAAAAAGAAAAAAAACCTGTGGTGCCTGCCACCGCTGGTGGACTAAAGCATGCATTTCTTATGCTGGCATTCCACCTTCTCTTTCTAACTGATCTTTCTAGGTTCTCCCATCACTCCCGATGCTCCTTTCAAAGAGGGCTATTCATACTCTGCCATCGATTTCCTTCACTGAGGCGTGTGCTCATTCCTCTAATTCATGGTCAGCTGAAATCTTACCTGTCCTTTGAGACCCAAATCAATGCCTTTCACAATCTCCTCAGATCCCCTCAGGCCAGTGAGCAATGTCTGTACTCAGGCCATATTATTCTGCTTCCTAACAGAACTGCTTCCACAAACCCTACCTAGGCTACTCTCAAAGGTCTCTGGGCAAAGCAGCCATGATGAAACTTGCTGTAAAATGCAGATGTGCAGTCTGTGAGATAAAGTTCCACATGATACATTGTTTTTATAATTCCTGAGTAGGAACAAAAAAGAATTAGTTACTAGGAAAATCTTTATATCTTCTCAGGAACTGGTCTGTCTCACCAAACCCAATGAGACCAGAGAGCTGATGATGTTTGCTTTTTGTCCTGTTAGCCAGAAAGCCCAGAGTCAGTTTTCAAGCTACTCTGTTCATTGTTTAAAAATCTCTTTTCTTTGGTCTTCATTTTCTACTTGTGTTCATGTTTTATTATTGTGTTGCTTGTATTTTCATTGTAAAGCCACCACAAATCCTTGTGGGCCTTGCTTAGGCAGGAGCTTAATACCTGAACGAATGAATGTCTCTAAAATGCATGCGCTGCTCAGAGCAAGGCACTGTAATGGCATTGCCTCCATGATGGCCACTTTCAATTGGTGAAAGAAAGAAGTACCCAGCACCTGTGGGAATAGTCTCAAAAGCAGTTGTTCTAGAGTCACGTGGCTCGCTCATGTCCCTTTTCATGCATGTTGTGTGTTCACACATCTTGAGGGAGCTCCTGATGGAAATGAGAGTTGTTTGGCAAAGGCTCTCTTGGAGCATTTAGGTTTATGGCTTTACTTTAAATAGGGCTGAAACCTACCTCACAGAGCTACAGGGCATCTGCTGGGAGTTTGTGAAATAAACAGGACTCTCCTTTCTCAATGAAGAATAAAAGGTCCACAAAGCCCAGTCTTTCTGAATATCCCCTCGTACCTGAAAACCACAACCCGGTGTCATGGGAATTTGCCAGTAGGGTTTGTAGGGGTGCCCAACTCCAAGTTTCACTAATGCTAAATATATGCAATGGATGCCTCAAGTTTAATTCTTTACTTCATATACTTTCTGTCTCCTTCTCTTATATATATTATTGCCATCATCACCACCTCAGGTTCTCATATCACATATAGGTACCAAATTCCTATACATGCTATAAAAATCTGAAATAGTTACTCCATACTATGTGTTTCCTAATCATTTGCCAGTATTAATTCAAACAATAGCTCAGGATCCGTGTTTCTCCACTTAGAGATAAAGAGAAGTTGACATACTTCAAACCTGTAGATTCCATGTCTTTAGGATAAATCCCAAACCCCTTAGCCAGGCGTTCTAGATGCCCCCAGTCTGGATCCAACCTACTGCTCTACTGCTCTACCTTAGTCTTCTTGCTCCCAAAACACACCTCTGTCTAATCTAGACAGAGCTGTCTGCTGCTGCCTGAGGAGGGGTCCTGCTCGCCTCATTTCCCCTGCCTGGAATGTGCTTCTCTCTCTTTAAAATCACTCAATACACAGCCCTCAGGTTTCTTTAGCTTTTCTGTCAATCACAGTCTCTCCTTTCTGAAGCACTTCCCACACTGCTTGTTCCTGACTTAATCATAGTTGCCTTGAATTATTTAGGTATTTTGAGCTTCTCAAGGGCAGGGATCAAATTCCCCTTCCTTTGTTTCCTGTACCCTCTACCAGGTAGTGCATTTATCGACCATCATCTCTGCAATACACAGGGGCGGTGGTCAATAAATGCTGCTTGAGTGCATGATAATCACAGAGGACCAGAATTTAAAATATACAATTACTAGTTCCCTGTTGAAGCCACTCTGCTCAAGTGCCAAGTTAGGGTGGTGCAGGGTGATGGGAGGAGGGGCTGCACACCAGAAGGCCCACATCACTAAGGTTCTAAGAGTCATCTTGTACACATCCCCCCGCACTATGGCTCCTGTGGAGGGAGGGGCAGGACTTTGTGGCCTCGGCCTTCCCCAGCACTCTTTCTGGACAGCCTCTCCAGGTTGAGTGGTGGTCTGTGGGTCTCACCTGATCTGCATTCCTTTCCTGCAGGAGCACATGTCCTTGCGCAGGAAGAGGCTGTTTAGGGTGACCGCCCCGATCAGGAAGAAGAGCTGCTTCACAGCCTGCCTCACGAGCTCTGGGTCCAGGCCATTCTGGCACATGGTGCTGTAGAAGTAGCTCAGCTGCTGCAGCAGGGAGGTCATCGTGTAGGCATCGGTGTCATCTATGCTGGATGACCGCTTCCGGAAGCCCGTGGGCTTGAGGCCGGAAATGCCCTGCAGACTCTCATACTCCAGCATGCCTGGCACTACAGAGGAAAACGAAAGCTTTTTCTGCACACATAGTGGGAACCAGAGGGAATTTCTAGCTGCTCTTATGTGTCTGTTTC
Source organism: Rousettus aegyptiacus (assembly GCF_014176215.1). Classification (NCBI taxonomy): domain Eukaryota; kingdom Metazoa; phylum Chordata; class Mammalia; order Chiroptera; family Pteropodidae; genus Rousettus; species Rousettus aegyptiacus. The sequence goes on from NW_023416306.1 coordinate 122,903,646, forward strand.
AGGAAGTGGGGCATTTTCTACAAGAGTTAGTAGTGGATGTAGTTGTGACAAAGAAAGCAAGAGAATCAAGGATCGGGGGGCACGGGCCTGGGGTGAATGGGGATAGATGGCTGTTTTCATCAGAACAGAAGTCCCTCTTCGAGGCTTGGAGAAGCTCTTCTTTCAACACCACAGGAAACACATATGTGGGGTTTGCATGATAAGTCGTGGTCCAGAACCATTTAAAGTCTAAAGTATTTAAATTTCAGAAAATTAAAAAAGGTATACAAAACTTTGGCAGGGGCTTTAGGATTTCAAAAAAACTTGACTAAGATCCAGGGTTAGCCATATAAACAGCAGCAATTTCCCCAAGTTTCTCCCTTCAGAATGAATCGTCCTGGGAGAAATAAAACTATGAATCAGGTGCTTTTATATATAAATCATTTCAAGCAATAAAAAAATTAAAAAGTGGACATATACACACTAAATTTTCTTGGTTTTAAAATTATATTCTTTGTAACCACACCTCCCATATGCCTGATTTATTAAGGTTTCAGTGTTATTATAAATATTTTTTGGTCAGTCCTTTTCTTACCTATTATTGGTTGAATGTTATTTTCCATTACGATAATGAACTGATGATATATTCGTATAGCCACATCACTAAGAATCTGTCTGTATTCTGACAGGTCAAAATTGTTCAAGCAATTCTTATTCTGATGGGGACTGTTATGCTTCATGAATTCCTGAAAGTAATTTTGAGCATACAAATATTAAAGTAATAAAGATATATAAGACATTAAAATATTATCTTTACTAATGATAGTATAATCAGCTTCTACTATAACTCCTACCCTTTAAAACTTAACACCTGACTTATATCAAATGAGTTCTTGATGTTTGAAGTAGCATTTAATTCCATAACTAGCTGTCACTGTACTTACTGCCTTCTCCCCAACAAATACATGGCCCCAGAGCCCATAGATTACTGTGGAAAACAATTTCCATGGAAACTCAGAGAAAAAAACAGAAAGTATCTAAGGAAATAAACTGCTGCAAGAGGTCAATAGATACAATAAATGAAATTCATAGCTTTATAATTAGAGTATAGACCTTTCTCAGATATTTTAAAATGTGAGTTATAGACTGAATGTTTGTCTCTGTCTACTCCCCAATTCATATGTTGAAGCCCTTACCACCAGTGTGGCTATATTTGGAGATGGGGCTTCTAAGACAGCAATTAAGGTCAAATGAGGTCATAAGGGTGGGGCTCTCATCTATCAGGATTAGTTATCTTTAGAAGAGACATTAAAGAGCTCAATCTCTCTCTGTCCCCATGCACCAAGGAAAGGTCATGTGAGGACATAGCAAGAAGGTGGCAGAAGAGAGGTCTCACTGGAAACTAACCCTGCTGGCACCTTGATCTTGGACTTCGGACCTCCAAAACTGTGAGAAAATAAATTTCTGTTGTTTAAGCCACCCAGTGTGTGGGTATTTTGTATGAAGCAGTCCAAGCAGTCTAATATAATATGTTTAACATGCTCAAAAAGATAAAATAAAAAAGAAAACATTGAGAATAGGACATTACGATAAAAGGCAGAGGTAAAAAAGAACCATTGAAATTGTAGAATTAAAAACACGGTAATTGAAAAAACAGACAAGGAAAAGAATATTGCATACACGGCTGAAGGGGGCAAAGACAGGATCAAAAAATAAATGCCATTGAATAATATCCTCTTCTATTAATGTCTCGCAGGTGCCAGTTTGTCTTAAACAGATTGATCTATGCCCCCTCCCTGCTTTCGTATTAGTTTTAGTCAGAACTTGAATTTTCTTCACTTATTTCTCCTTTTGTCCTATAGTACTGGTAGGATTACTTTTATATTTTATGTTACTTTTTCTCCTTTGGGACAACTGGCTATATATGAGGAATAAGATATTGGATCCATATGTCACATGTCAATTTGGGATAGATAAATAATCATACTAATTTTGGGTAGATAAAACTTTATTTGTGAATTCTAAATTTGAATTATAAGAGATTAGAGAAAAGTAAAAGAATATCTTCATGATCTCAAGGTAGGGAAGAACTTCTTGAAACATTTATCACAAAAGAACAAGATAGATTTAAGTACATGAAAATTCAAAAACTGTGTATGACAAAGGACTCCATAAAGGAAATTAGAAGACAAGCTACAATCTATTCATATTATGTAAAGGCCTCCTTCAAATCAATAAGAAAAAAAAAATACCCCTAAGAAAAATAAAGAATAGATGTGAGTTGGCCATTTAAAAAGAAACTCAAAAGAACAATAAACACGTGAAATGATGCTTGACATCATTGGTGATCAAGTAATTGCAATTTAAGTCAACCAGTTATCACTTTATACCCATGAGATCAGTAAATAATATGCCTGTCAACACCAAGTGTTGGTGAAGGTATGAGACAGTGGAAACTCTGCATACTATGGTAGCACTGTAAAATGGCGCAACCGTTTTGGAGAGCAGTAAAAACCCTAAAAGCCATTTTGTTATTTCGGGTCAATGGAATTTTGCTCTGTGGGCGCTTTAGGTGGGAAACTCCTTTGAGAAGTCAGTCCATTGGAAGCAAAGTTGAAATGGCAAAAGATTTCCAGGCTGTGGAGGAACAACCAGATTCTTATAGAGATAACAGGCATGCTGAACTAAAGGCTGTATTTTAGAGTCGAAATACTAAAAACTTCAGAATTTTACAACCAGACAGAAACTTAAAAATCATCTATCTAATCTACTTCATTCATTTAAAACTTGAGGAAACTGAGGCCTAGTACCATGCCCAAGGCCTAAGCCTCTTTATAGATGCCTGTGACTTCTGACTGGTGATGGGATATTAGCTTCCTGGGTAAGGAGGAAGCTAGTAAGCCAGCCGGGGCACAGGCTGTCCCTGGAGCTGGATGTCCCAATTCCTAACCGCTACAGTGAGATCTGGCGCAGTCAGCACAGAACACAGAGCAGGCCAGCGTCCTACCTCTTCTCCACTGTACTGCTTCAGGCAATTGAGGAAATGACAAGTATTGGAAAGCCAAAAGGACAGCATCTCAAAGTCTTCTAAATGTTCCTTAAAAAAATAACAGAAACAAAAACAAAACAAGACATAGGTGGATTTGGGATTTGGTGATTACTGGTGCCTCTAAGAACGGACATATCTTACCTGTTTGGTTAGTTGGCTTTTGACCAAAATGAATTCTTGTATTCACTAAAGCCTTTATTGTTATAAGAGCTTATAGTTATAAGAGCTTATACGAATAAGCTCTTATACTTATTTAGCTGGTTAAGGTTTGTCGAGTATTTCTGTATAGGTTATGTCACTTGTTAAGAAGCTTGAAGCAGGCACTACAGCGATGCCTGAGAAATGTGTCTTAGACCTTGGCCTCCAAAGCTCATGCCCTGACTAGGAAGACAGATGTGACATATATAGGCCACAGTAATTAGGTGGCTGGTTGATATTTGCTGCGCTACAATAGCTCAGAGGACGGAGGGATGATGGGGACCCAGGGTAGCCCTAGAAAACCTCGTGAGAGAGGTGAGAGGATGTCCTTCTTGAAAGGGGTGAACATCAGGATCTAGGACTCTGTTGGCGAGAACACACCCACTTGTGGGGCAGGAGGAAGAGAAATGAGCAATGAAGGCAAAGGTACGGTGATCAGAAAGGTAAAAGGAATACTGGGAAATGTCCCAGATGTTAAAAGACAAGGTACAAGGGTTTCAAAAAAACGCTGCTACTGCTTCGGTCCATTTAAGGAGAATAAAAACTAAGGAAACACCACTGGATTTAGCAGGAGGAATTACTGTTGATCTTTCTGTGGCGTGATAGGAGTGAAAGCCATATTGCAAGGGGTGAAAAAGAGAATTGGTGAAGAGCACTAGTTTAAGTGTTTTTGGCAATTGGGGAAGGGGTGGTGGGTGGAGGAAAAGGCTAATGGGGTGTGTGGGCCAAGTGAGGGTTGCTTTAATGTGCTGCCCACTGGAGCCAGAGGGGAAGGTCTTGGCACCAACAGAGGCATAGGGCAGGGAGCCGCTGGGGAAGCGGAGATGGAAGATGCCGGAGGAAAGATTTCATGCTCCTCACGCTATGCACCTTTTGATTTCCAAATATTTAAACATTCCAGCGGAGCAAGACAGAGTAAATACTGTGTGCCTGTGTCCTAGGACATGATACGAGTGTGCCCTAAGAAAACCTAATTTATGAAAATACGGACAGGGAAAACATCAATTTATGGGAGTCCCTTCCAAGAACATTCTGTTGGCTACTGTGGAGACAGCGACTCTAAAGCACCAAACACATTCTCTACTCTCGACTCTTGATGAAAAATGAATTCTTGGTACAGAATTTGGGGATGGAGGAGGGAGAGGAGAATTACTCATACTCTGACCTCTCCTGCAATCACTGTGTTTATTCTCTTTTCCTAGGGTTTTGAAAATAGGATTTAATTACACACAACCCTGCTAAAACATATAGTTTACTAAAAGTGAGACAGGACCTTCTTCGACTAAACATTCAAATGTATCTCATCATGCGACATTGCTTCTCATTTGGAAAGGGGATAAAATATTGGATCTATATTTTATTACTTTCTCTCTAACATGCAAGTCGTTTTTGTTTCTGGGCTGGGACTAAAAGTGCATAATGTGGTTTTAGAAGGAAGAATTATCGATGAGTAATTTTTCAGTCCTTCCTATTCCTCACCATTCACACTTGTTACATCAATGGATATGTACTCCTTGCAGCCGGGATTCTACACCTTGAGAGGATAAGTTGTAATCTTGCAGGTAAGGCTTCAAGGTCTATTGCAGATTTCCCACCCTTGGGGATCCCTGAGCTGACTTGTCTTTTCTTAACAGCTTGGCTTCTTTTACCGACTAGGCCTCAGACTGGTTTGAGGAATCACATGGTTCACTAAAGCCTGGAGGTGCAGGATGGGTACCTGGTCATTCCCACAGGTATTCCTGAAGGACTTATAATACCAATATCCAATGTCAAAGACAGTTCCTACCTTAACAACCTGCTTGATGCCATTAATGGTGCTGTTCATGAGGGACTTGAGCATGTTGGCGTCATTCAGAGAGTCTGCGTAGCGTACGCACATGAACAGGATGTGAGCTGGCAGCCCGGGAATCATGTTCACCACCACGCCGCGGGGCTTCAAGTCTGGAGCAGAGAGAGTTGATGACGATCACAGCTCTTCCCCTAAGGAACCCCTGACCATGGGGCAGGGGTTGTCTGCTTTCCTGTACTTGATGCAGTGCCTGAATGTGCAGGGATGTCTTTTTTTTCTTTGGGGAATTTAACCTGGCTCTTTTCTTGGCAAAAATATACAAATGTCACCTCCTCCTCTTCTCATTTGCAAAGTACTTTCCCCTTGGTGTGGAGGCCCTGGATTTCAGATCTCCAGTGTGAGAGAGGAACCTCGGTTCCAAGCACCCACGACCCCAGCCTCTATGATGAGGATGCAATACGATCTCAGCAATCACATGCACCTGCCTTGAATCTGGAAAACAGGTATGTGACGGTTTGGCAGAGCAAGGCTTGTTGGCCTTGGGAAGAAGAGAATAGTGGAGAGACAGATGGCAGTGAAGGGAAGAGAGAAACTTTATAGAACAAATTGAGATAAGCAAACAAAGACCTCCCCATGGTGGCATGAAGACTGGGGAACAAAGAAGAGGCCCCACAGCTGTGCGCCAGTGAGGGTGAAAAGGAAAGGGTGGGGTGCTCCTGTGCTCTGAGGGGATCACTTAGAGGAAGAGGAAGTAAGGCTACACATCGGCTTTCTGTTTTGATATTGTGGGGCCAGCTGATAAAGAGGCCACTTTCCTACTTCCCTCTGGAAAACTATGTGGTTTTCATGGTGAAGACAGCCCAGTAAAATTAGTTCTAAGGACACAAACCCTTCAGCATGCACAATAGGACACTCTTGTAACTGAAGCATCACTAGGAAGCTCCTGTCATGATGTCTGCAAATAAATTTCTCAGCAGACGTCAAATGGAGCACAATCACTCCCACCATGGCTCTTATGCTGAGACACAAAGATGTGGAGATGTGTCTTCTGTCTGGACCCTACGACTAGACTTAGGAAGAGGCTAGGGCACTGCTTCTCGACTGAGGGCAAGGTGCCCTCAGGGGGCATTTGGTAATGTCTGGAGATATCTTAAAATATCTTAAAATACACAGCGTCCCACGACAAACAATTATCTGGTCAACAGTGCTGAGGCTGAGAAACTCTGGACTAGGGGAAGAAGCAATGAAGGGAGAGAAGGGGCTGCCACCACCCAGGGCTGTAGTGATGACTATGTTCAAGTTCTCAAAGATAAAGCAAAAATTCAGTTTCAGGTTTCACTACCAAGAATCAGGTTTTGAATGAGCTTGGCCTCATCTTCTCTCTTGTATTCCAGCATTCCAAGGTACTCCTTGGGTCCTGAGGACAAGTGCACATCATTGGCTGTAGACAGATGTAAACAATCAGTTACATATACAAAAACAACTCCCGCAGGCTTTATAATGGTTCTGCTCTGTCTCCTTCTACCCCATTCTGACTGGTTTGCACTTGAACTATGGCTTTTGGATAAATGAAAACTTTCTTGAATCTTTAAGAAATTCTTCTGGTAGGGATTCTTATCTGTGAGTATACCAATGAGTATCACTGCTGCTAAAAAGGGTGAGTTACACTTGAAGGAATCCTGAGTGCCTGGTGTATATTCAGCACAGTGGGGATAGATATGGAAGCGATCCAAGATGTAGCTCCTGTATCCTCAAGATGCAGATGCTACAGATAAGGAAGCAAGATTCATGAAAGATTTTGGTGTGCGAAGTACCAAACTGCACGATCCTGAAGGGACTATACTAGTGTCCTATGTGCTATAACAAGTTAACACAAATTTCTGTAGCTTAAAATAGCACAAATTTTTAATCTTTCAGGTCTGGAGGTCAGAAGACAGAAATGGATCTTGAAGGGCTATATTCCTTCCAGAGGCTGTAGGGAAGGATCCGTTTATCGCCTTTTCCAGCTTCTAGAGGCTCCCTAACATTCCTTGGGCTGTGGCCACATTACTCTGACCTCTCCTATAATCATATCCCTTTCTCTCCCTCTGCTTCCATTGTCACATCACCTTTTCTCACTCTGAGATTCCTCTTTCTCTCTTGTGATGAAATAGGGCCCACCTGGATAATCCAGGATAATCTCCCCATCTCAAGACTCTTAACTTAATCACATCTGCAAAATCCCTTTTGCCACATAAGGTAACATATTCACAGGCTCCAGGGATTGGGAAGGGGAAATCTTTGGGTGAGTCACAGTCTGCCCTCTGGTCCCCAGAGATTCATGTCCATTCTGAGAAGGAGATGTGATAACAGAAATAAAGGTTAGAGAATCAGAAAGATTTAGAAGATACTATGTTGCTGAATTTAAAGATGGAGCAAGGGGCCTACAAACCAAGAAATGTGGGTGGCCTCTAGAAGCTGGAAAAGGCAAAAAAAAATGGGTTCTATCCTAAAGGCCGCAGAAGGAATGCAGCCTGTCATCTTGATTTCAGCACAGTGAAAAGCATTTTGAACTTCTAACCTCTGGAATTATAAAGTAATAAATCTGTGTTCTAATAAGCCACTAATTATATTGTAATTTATTATAGCAGCTATAAGTAATTAACATGGGAGCCATAAGAATTCATGCAGAGGTGGGTTGGAACTGTTGGAAATGCTTCTTGAAATAGGTAGCAATCCAGCTGGGCCAAGAAAAGCGAATAGCCTCTGGTGGATGAAAAAGAAGGCAGCGTAGGTAAAGAGTTAACAGAACTCACTACTGCATGAGAATTTCTGTTAATTTACTAGCTCTGTTCTCTTGGAGAATGATAAAGGTAGTGAGTGTCAACTGTTTTACTAAGCCACACTGTTTATGGTAAAAATGACCTCTGATTGGTAAATTGCATCTGGACTGGGAATAATAAATGAAGGAGAAATACCTGATAAGGACATCATACTTTGGGTATCTTTGGGCATGATGACTTGTATTGAGGCATGTTTTTTGCAGGAACCCTGGAAGCTAATGCCATCTACGTAGTATTCAAAAGACATTGACTTCCTGCCAACAGCCATATGACTGGGCTTGGAAGCATATCTTCCAGCTCCAGTTAAGGCTTCAGATGACTGCGTCCCTGTTGACAACCTGACTGTAACTCAGTCAAGAGCCAGAAGCGCCGAGCTAAGCCTCTCCAGGATTCTTGACGCTCAGAAATTGTAATAACACCCAGTGTTTTTTGTTTTGTGTTGCTAAATCTGGGTTAATTTGTTATATAACCACAGATAATACAGAAAGGGAAGTTGATGCATTCTACTTTAGAGACTCTGAGTTGCAGGTGCTAAGAGAAAAGCAAAGAAAGTAGTCTTAGAGTCTAAAAGGGACTGAGCCTCCAGGAAGGAAGTGAGGAGTAGGAGGTAAGATTTTGGAAATCCTTATGTAGAGACGGCAGTTTATTCATTTATTCTAACAATGGGGACATGATGAGAGGTTAGGAAGGACAGACATGATCCCTGCCCTTGTCATGTATCATTTAATATTGAGGGGAAAGATCTTCATATTGGTTTTGAATATTTTATATTTGAGGTAAGAATTGAATAAAATAATGACAAAAGAGTTCTTCAAAGAAATGGATACAGAAGAAGACAGCTGAAGATACAGCCTTAGAGATGAAGGTTCGGAAGAAGAGGAAGCAACATGAGACAGAAGATGAAGTGTCAGCCTGCATCAGAGGACAGGAAAGTTCAGTGGCACAGAACCAGATGAAGGAAAGAAAGGCACAGGGTCCTTCCCACAGGAGCTCATGAGGACACTCAAAGTGTGATGTTCACTCCATGTTTAGGACCACAGTCTGGCTTCTTAGTTCTCTCCTCATCCTACGTAACTGGGAGAGGAAGTGAATTTCAAAGAGGTTGAACTGAAACTTGTGTACAGTTTCATTTTCTGAAAGGGGGAGCCAATAGAGGAAGAGTTTAAAAGTATTCATTAAAGGGTATCCCATACAATGGCATGAGCATATTTGGTATTATCTGAGGGCTGGTGAGCTATCTGTCTGCCTTGAAGGGTCTTTCCATTAGCCCATCACTGAGTCCCAAACTCCTCCAGTAGAAAATCATTCCTTTGGGTCTCAAAGACTTTGGGCCATATCAGGAAATAAAGACTTCAATGTATGCTGACCTTAGCGCCAGGTTCAAAAAATAGGAAAGTAGTCTACAGCCATGCTACCCTGAACAAGCCCTATCCCGTCTGATCTCGGAAGCTAAGCAGGGTTGGGCCTGGTTAGTACTTGGATGGTTGGATGGGGGACCACTTAGGAAAACCAGGTGCTGTAGGCGTAAAAAATAAAATAAAATAATAATAAGGGATTGTAAGCTGACAGGGTCCTTGCAATCTGTGAGGTCAACCAAGGGTTGCCTTGCCTAAAAAAAAAAAAAAAAAAAAAAAAAAAAAAGAAAAGGAAATGTTATTTTCCCACCTTTTTCTATTGTCTTGGTTAGAGTCTTGACTTGATCTTGTAGTTTTTTAATCACTCTGTCCTTCATGTCTAACTCTTCTTCAAGATCCTATAGAGAGCCAAAACAAACAAACAAAAAAGCAAGGACATTAGCTTAGAATTATCTAAATTTATTTTTTGGTGATAGCTTTATTGAGCTATAATTCATATACCATTCAATTCACATACGATTTAAAGTTTACTATACAAACCTAGTGGTTTTTACACAGTATTGTGCAAGCATCACCATCACCTAATTCCAGAACATTTTCATCACATCAAAAAGAAGCCTATAATTTTGAGCCATTACGCTCTCATTCCCTTCCAGCCCTTGGCAACCTCTAATATACTTTTCATCTCTGTATATTTGCCTATTCTGGACATTTAGTATAAATGGAATCATATAATATGTGGCCTTTTGTGTCTGGCTTCTTTCACTTGGCACAATGTTTTCAAGGTTTATCCATACCATACATAACATGTATTGGTGCTTCTTCATTCTTTTGGGGGCTGAAAAATATCCTATTTATAATACTCACATTTACTTTTCCTTTAATAAAGTAATGCCCATTGTAGAAAATTTAAAAATATGAATGTGCAAAATGGGTTCTCTAGATGTCAGAAGCTTGAGGCAGAGAAACTTTTCAGAGATCGATCGAAGTCCTGGCTTTGCCTTTCCTCACTGAAAAGGGGTGGCCCTGCCTATGCTGATTTTGGCTTAGGAACTGGGAGAGTTCTGGATGCCTAGAAATATTTCCTATAAAGGGCATAAAATGTTTAGCCTCTTCTTGAATTTCAAGGGTTTTGACACAGAAAGGATTCAGGGTCCCCCAATCCAGCAATGCCCACTCTGCAGGGTCACTGCAGCCCTGTGCCCTCTGGGGATTCTTGGGGCCAAGGGAAATTGTGCTGTTTCTACTCTGCGATTACTTCTCCCCTACTACAGTTCTGTGTTCCTGGCTAAACAACTTAAAAACTTTATTTGCCCTTTCAAGGGGGGATGTAGGTATAGTTTCTTCCCTCCAATTAGGGCCCATCCTAATATACATCTGATAATAAAAATGTTACCTATCAAACCCATAATCTGGAGGAAACCACTGTTCGCGTTTTATTTCATTCTTTTCCCTTTTCTAATATGGCACATAAATGTTTTATAAAATTAGGATCATATAAAGTTTTTTAGCATTTCATTTTATTTCTAGTTTCAAGTATATAGTACATTGGTTAGACATTTATATAGTTTATAAAACGATCACCCTAATTGGTCTTTCTCTCCTCTGGCTTTCCACCTAGTTAACTGCATTCCCTATGGTGTGCTCCCCATCCCTGTGACCATCTATCAACTATTAAATTGTACTTCTTTACCTCTTCATCCCTTTCTTCCAGCCCCCCAACTCCCTCCCCTGTGGCCATCACCAGATTGTCCTCATATTTGTGAGTCTGTTTTCGATTAGTTTGTTCTTTTTGTTCCTTAGATTCCACATATAAGTGAAATCATACAGTATTTATCTTTCTTTGACTTATTTCACTCAGCATAATAACCTCTAGGTCCATCTATGTCTTTGCAAATGGTAGGATTTCATTTTTTTTTTCATGGCTAAGTAATAGTCCATTGTTTATATGAGCTATAATTTCTTTATCCAATCATCTGTTGATGGGCACTTAGGTTGTTTCCATATCTTGGCTATTATAAATAGTGCTGCCATGAACATATGGATGCATAGATATTTATGACTTATTTTTTCGTTTTTCTTTGGATAAATACCCAGAAGTGCGATTGCTGGGTCAAAAGGTAGATACATTTTTAAGTGTTTTTTGAGGAACCTCCAGACTGTTTTCCATAGTGGCTGTACCAAATTTCAATCCCACTGATAGTGTATGAGGGGGAATCATGTAAAGTTTTATATCTTACATTAATCTCTATATTGCAGATACTTTCCCATCGATAATATACCCAAACCATCATTTTAATGGCTAAGCAAGCCACATGATATATAACAATTTAACCTACCTACTCTTATTAGACATTCATTTTGTTTCCTTTTTTTTGCTGTGATTAATAACACTATTATGAACACTCTGAACAAAAATCTTTGTCCACATACCTGATTACATACTAGGGACAGAATCTTAAGAGGTTGTATTACTGAATCAAGGGAATGCACTAATGTGAATCGGATATTTGCCTCCAAATCACCCCTCAGCAACTTTACACCAATTTATATTCCCAGAAACCAAATACGACAGCGTTTGCTTCAAGATGATCTTACCAGCACCATAAAATCTCTACCATTTGAGAGGTAAAAATAATATCTAGTTTTAATTTTGAATGTCTGATAAATAGTTGGATGATCACTAAGTATTTTTTTTAATTACTTTTTTAAATAAGGATTTTCTTTGACTCTAAGGATTAGTAGGTTAGTGTTCTCTCAAAATTCATGTCCACTTAGGACCACAGAATGTGACCTTATTTGGAAATAGGGACTTTGAAGTTATAATAATTAAGCTAAGGACCAAAATGAGATCACGCTGGATTAGGGTGGGTCCTAAATCCAATGAGACTGTCCTTATAACAGATAGTTTAGGACACACGAACAGAGGGGAGGCCCCGCAAAGATAAAGGAAGAGATCAAAGTTATGCTGTCGCAAACCAAGGAATTCCAGGGGCCACCAGAAGCTGGAAGAGGCAAGGAAAGCTTCTACCCTAGAGACTTTGGAGGAGTGTGGCTCTGCCAGCATCTTGAATTTGGACTTCTGGCCTCTATAACTGTGAGAGAACAAGCTTCTGTTGTTTTATAGCACCGAACTTGTGGAAGTTTGTCATAGTAGCTCTATAAAACTAATACAGTTAAGTCTCATTTGTGCATAAAGTCCACTACCTAATAATATATAGGAATTATATTCTTTTCTGGCATATTCATTTGTAACACTGAGGCTGCTCATTGGTTTGGAATTGTTTGTTGGAATGAGCATGTAGATATAACAGTTCCTTAGCTAAGTGCACTGCAGAAGCATCAGGGCTGGCTTGTCCCTGCCTGAAAACAGAGCTCCACACGTAGGGGTCTTCTACAGAGAGGGCACTGAGTGGGGCTTCACTGTTCCTGGAGCATCAGAAACAAACACAAATCCCACACAGGTCAGATACTGACATACGCAGAGCCACACGCTTGCTTTTAGGGAATGTTAGTTCACCTGGACAAGACGTGCGACATACACATGACTCACTCACAGATCCTCTCCCTTACCATTGTCCCCAGCTGAGTCCCCAGGGACACACATGCAGGCATAGCTTCAGAAGGCAAGCCAACCTCACACACATGTTCAACGAACAGTTGTTTATTTGGTGTGATCTGAGGAGTCTATTCTCTGAGGAAGTTGTATTCCCTTCAAAAAGATGGCCATCGTCTAGGTGTCCTTCACGGGAAATCTGTTGCTTCCTAGTAAATGTTAAACTCTCCAGATTCCTCCTTTTCGATATGATTATCTTGAAAGTTAAATCCTGATGCTATAAAATGTAATTTTACCTTATCATGGTAAAATTTAATATTTAAAAATTTTCTGTCCTATGAACAAAAAATCGGGGCTCTGACAGTGGGGAGCAGGGCCTGTGGGCTTGTCCAGGCTGTCTGGTGCCCTAATGAGCCCGCCACGCCAGAAAGGGGCCTCAGAGTGCTCAAAGTGCCCCGTCTGCTACTTCGTGGCTTCTCACTCTTGTGGATTTCACACCAACACAATTTCAAAAAAATTGCTAGAGACTAACATAACACCGCCGAATTTCTTTTCTTTTCTTTTTTTTGTTAACAGATATTATCTGTCAATTTTTTTCAATTATAGTTGACATTTAATATTATTTTATATTATTTTCAGGTATAGCATAGTGGTTAGACACTGATATAATTTACAAAGGGATCTCCCTGATTAGTCTAGTACCCACTTGGCACTATACAAAGTGTGTTGCCAAATTTTATTTTGACAAGGGCATTTACAATTTGATGAAGACTTTAACAATTTAAAAAGTCTGTCAGCTACTACCATCATCATTTCATGGAAGAACATTTTGACTTTAAAATTTGTAGGAAGGACATACCCCCAGAATAAAGCATGGGCATCATCACCTCAGATGGGTGCCACCCACGGGGCAGTGTGAGCAATGAACCGCCTCATCTCTCCTCTCGCCCCTCTTTACTTTATCAGGCACTTTCTTAGGTGGCCCCTTAAGTCCCGAGGATCCCCTGCTGTGGGCTCAACCTCAGAGACCACCTGTTTTCTGAGATAAGGAAACAGACTGTTCCGACAGGAGGCGGCTTTTGGTCTACAGCTGTTCACTGCATGTTTTAAGTGGCATTTTCCCCCCTTTCGTGACATCCACACACAGGCAGCCATTTACCCAGGAGTTAGAAAATTTCTCACCCTATTTTCCATAGTGAGACGAGATGTTTCCTGCCGGACCCTGCTCTCAACTTCACTTTCAGTTTTGAATTGTTTCTTCATGTGCTCACCGGCGTCCTGCATTTCTTGAATTTTATCCATCAGCTTCTCATTTGGGGCTTCTGTGGTCCTAAGAAATGGCGAGATAAAATTTTGGTATCAATTTGACTGTCCTGGAGAAGTCGCTTGTTCATTGTCAAAATAAGCACTGATATCTCCAAAGTTGGAAAACCACTTTGGCCAATTTATGTATAAAGTAAACAGTACCTGAATAGGGGAGTCCTTGAAGGGAGCAGAAAGAAACTAGGGTTAGCTGGGGTATAAAAATGTCCATGAACTGGCAGCCCAGTCTCTTTAACCCGGTAAGAGCTTCTCACCCCTACCCACCTATACCACTTGACTGTTCCCAGGGGACACCCACACCCACTCACACTCTTGTGATCAAAAGCCTAATGATTATTTCCTTGTAAACAGCCCGGGGACCAGACACTCAAAAAGACTAGAATCAGGGAGAAGAGAAGAAAGAGCTCATCAGGAGAGTTCCAAAATAGTCATGGGGATGTGAAGCACAGCATAGAGAATACAGTCAATAATACTGTAATAACTACGTATGGTGTCAGAAGGGTACTAGTCCTATCGGGGGGGAATCACTTTCTAAGGTATACAAATGTCTAAGTACTATATTGTATACCTGAAACTAATATAATATTGTATGTCAGCAGTAAAGGAAAATAAATTAATTTTTTAAGAAGTTATATAATGATGTCTCATCACTTTCCAACTCTTTTGGGCCCTCATTTCATCTCAATCCTATCAGTGAAGTCACATGACTAAAAAATGCTTCTCTGGGATGTAGTGGGTTTGTTTAGTGTTCTTAAAATTAAGTATCTCAACAAGCTGGCAATAAAACACAACATTTTTCTCATATGGCTCTACCAGGGTACCAGGCTCTCTGCTGGTCAATATGTAAATTTGGGGAGATAATCAGTGAAGATTCTCTATCAACATGGATGTTAAGCCTAATCCTAAATGATCTGCTAAGAGAAAATCTGTTCTCACACAACCTTTTTTAAAATCAGTTCTTTGAACAGGAAATCCATGTGCACGTGGTATAACATTCTAAGGGTTTAAAAGGGTGTGCAGTGGAGTAAGTCTCCTCCCCTGCCCTGTGTGCTAGCCATCCAACCCCCCTCCCTGGAGCCAACATGTTTTGTTCGTCTTGTTTCTCGCTCATTCTCCCACAAGGGGTGTGTGCGTGTGCGTATGTGTGTACACATGTATTTCTTTTCTGCACATCTGAATGCTATTATACACCTTAATCAGCATGTTGCATTTTAAGCTTGATAACATATCTTGGTATCTCTCACAATTTCAGAAAAGAAAAGCATGACATGAACATGAACTTAAGGTAATACATGGTAACACTTACTCTCTTCGTATTTCTTCCTCCTCTCGATTGGGATTCAACTGATTAGACAATTCTTCTAATTTTCCTACAGTGAGAATAACTGTCAGTAATCTGGGAGCCATATCGCTGTATTCTGATTTGGACTTGGTCCTTTTAGAGTCATCAGAGGTCCTAAGCTGTATCCAGCCAGAGTTTAGGTTTTGTTTGGTCTGAACAATGTTTAAATTTTTTAAAGGTATTATTTAAAACTTGTGATATTTCACAGCAAAATCTGGATTCCTGGTTTTTCTTTAAAAAAAAAAAAAGGAATATCAAGCAACACAGGGGTCTTCATTCCTACAGGGAAATAATCAACAGGACTTAAAGGCAGCCGCCCTCCTTAAATGCTCATGCACCTTACCGTACCCTCTACCCAGCCTGGTTCTCGTGTTTATGTCACCTGTCTGGCCCCACATAAAATCAGAGTTTGAGACCCCTGGGTACGAAGGCTTTTAGAGGAAACTGGTTTCTAAAAGCAGGTTCACGAGAGTTCCAGTTACCTTTCATGTTTTCAGTTTGTTCATTCAGGCGGATTTCAAGATCTTGCTTCTGTTTCTCCAGTTCTGAAATTTGCTGTTTAAAGTCTGGGATCATCTTTAGAGAATAATTAGAAATATTAGAATATAAAATACTTTCATCTATGAACTTTAAATCTCAGAGCGCAGAAGTAAACTAAACTGTATAGGTGTTTAACCCCATGGAACAAATGTCTAGTTATCTGTGTAAGAGGGACAGCCAAGACATTAGACTGGATAGATGTTATGATTTTTTACCTTAAGACCTACATAGTCACAAGCAATACCAGCATGCTCAGAGGGAGCAGTTCTCACACTGCCACAAGCCCCATATCACCAAGGTCTCCTGGAGAGAAGGAAGGGTAGTGTCTGGGGTGGGGGGAGAGGGAGGGGCTGGGAATTCTATGCTGAGTTGAGGGAGGGGTGATATAAAGAAATGGCAGCCAGTCTCTTTGGTACACATCCAGAGACATTATCTCTTCATCTAGGAACAGGAAAATCATCTCGCAGGGGTCCCATTGCACCCTTTGAATTCCAGGCTGTGCTTTGTTAGGACAGGTCTGGAATCATCTAGCATGTTTCATAATCCTTCGTCCCTGTTTACCTGTATAGTTCTTTAAATGTCCATCACCTCCATTCTCAGGCAGGTAAAAAGTTTTTTCTGTTGTCCTAAGTGTTTATAAAAATGCTTGTGCCTCTGAAGTTCAAATGAATTCTTGTTTGATTGTGCAATCGAATCTCACTGATGCATATTCCTCATTTCCTCATTAACATTTCCCCAAGGAAGAAACAAAAGTGTGCAAGTCCTTGACTACTGCTCCTCATGCCCACTGTGTCCAGGGCATATCTCCTCATCTGCTGATACAGCCCTGAGATTTCCTAATACTCCCAGGTTATGCAGAGAGGAAGAAGGCAGTAAAGGAGTGGAAAAAGGGCAGCCAATGAGGCAGGATGAAAACTTAGGAGAGCACGGTGTTCTGGAAGCCACCAGGACAATACAGAGGGAGAGGGTGTGATTAATGTAACATCATCGAACTTCGCTGAGACACCAGGATGGGGGTGAAAAGGAACCCTTTGTGCTCAGCCTTTTGTAAGCAGATTCCGTTGGTGGTAGGGACATGCGACAGACGTGGGCGGCCGCAGAGTAGGTGGGAGGTGAGTGGAGAAACCGCGGTTGGATGGCTACTGAGCAGTCTGGCCAAATCCCCCAAAGAAATGGAGTGGTGGCTGCACGGGATTTGAGGCCAAGAAAGGGATGTGTTTTGAGTGAGGAGATTCCTAAAGCCTTTCTCCATGCCAGCAGGAATGAGTTAGAAGAAAGGATGGGACATAGGCGGTGAAAAGACTAGGCGTCGTGGAGGAGGGACATCTTTGAAAAGGTGAGATGAGGAGCATGAGTGGAGATTCTGGCCTGGTCTCATGCTCCCCTCTTCAGAGTTACCCTTCACCTTAATATTTTTTCAAGGGGTTAGGGCTAGATTTAGATACACCCCGCCCTTTCCCCGCCCCAAAACACACTCTCAAAACAAAGTGCTCTCCAGGCTGGGGTAATTTTATAGTTTCTCTTTAGACCCAGTTATTTCACTCCTAGAAAATATAATTTTGACAAAGCCTTTCACTACGAAAGCCTGAATTTTATTCCACTAATGAATAAAATCTCTAGAACAATGGCCATGACCAAGGCCCATGGCTGAAACCATACCATATTTTCTGATGTTAGTCGAGTAACTTCATGACGAATACTTTCATTGATGTCATTCTCTTCTCTAAATAATTTCTGCAGGTGGTTGATTTCTTGACTTAGATGAGCCACTTTGAAGTTCAAAGCTTCGATATCTTTTTCATAGCAATCCTTCTGGGACTGGAAGTGGCTCTCCAAAACGCTGTGAAAAGAGGAGTCAAGAAATTAACCACATGATCTTTACTCTGCTGTGCTGATGACTGTGACAATATACATGTGTAGCAGTTACGAAAACCACAATTTGAGCCATGAACTAAACACAGAAAGTTTACTTATGTGCACAAATTAGGACCATGGAATTATAAAATCCTTCTAGCTAGTTAGGAGGCATTGGGTGGCATTAACATTCAGTTAATAATAAAAAATTATATTTTATACATTATTAAAATTATATTTTTACTCTGATAGTTTAAAAATATGTTCTATATGATGCAACGGTGTTAAAGATCCATGTCATTATACATTTCTCAAAACCCATAGAATGTATAATATTGAGAGAACCCTAATGTAAACCACTCTGGGTGATAATGATGTGTCAATGTAGGTTTATCAATTTTAACAAATGTATCCTCTGGTGGGAGATGTTGATAATGGCTATGCATATGTGGGAGTAGGAGGTATATGAGAAATCTCTGTACTCATGCAGTTTTGCTGTGAACCTAAAACTGTGATAAAAGTTTAATATAAATAATGCAGCAAACTCCTGCTTAAACATATCTATATATCTATAGCAACACTGACTAACTCATTTGATATAATCAGTTTTCACTGTATAGGTTATGAGTTTTATTACTCAGCAAGGTAGCTCATAGAGATCGTTCCTCATTATTAAACTAATTAATTCTTGAAGAAGTATTTCCAGTGATTATTAGATCATTCTACTGTAATAAATGTATTTTCTCTATCAAATCTATGTAAGATAAACATTTGGCTTTGCAACAGTCTATTATCTTTGAAAAATCAAAAAGTTTAACCCTGAGAGGACTTTCTCACCGTGTTGCTTTCTTTAGTCCTTCATAAGCAAACCAAAGTTCTCCATCTTCATTTAAATGTTCCAAGTCTTCCACAGAGAGTCTAGAAAATAAGGAGGGTAAAAAAAAAATATATATCATCTCTCTCACGTGTTAACATGTTTCTAAATGTTTGATAAAGCAAAAATGATTACCTGCTTCTTACATCTTCAATGTCATAGCTTTCAAGAAGTTGTTTGGTGATCTCTGACATCTTTTCTGAGAGGAAAAGGCAGAGCAGGTATAAATTACATTTCTGTATGACTTATCTCCTCTTCTCTTTCTAGGGCCCAGTTTTCCAACTTCACAGAGGCTTCAGCTAATGGTCCCATCAGTTAACTAACTTACCAGTTATTCAAACAACCAGCTATCCAACCAACCAACCAATCTACCAGCTATGAAGCCAACCAGCTATTCAAACTATCACATATTCAACCAACCTCATACCAGTTGGTGGACACATTTCCTTAGCAGTGACACTTATGATACATTCAGTCTGCACCTCAGGGGCTCAGTGACTCATTTTTGTTACCTCTCATTTCCCGTTTTTGTGACTGCACATGTTTTTCCACGTCTATCTTCTGTGCCTGAAGTAGCTCTATCTCCTTTTCAAACTCAGAGATTGTCTGAATCACAGCAATGATTGTATCAGGTGAAGAAAAAAAAATAGCTATTATGATTTATATCAGACAAAGGGAATATTCTGATAGTATTGTGCATCTATACAAGGTATCCTCACTGCAGTTCCTTAGTTAAAATTTTGTTAAACCATCACTCCCCATACAGTGTTTAACTGCTCAAAATACTGTTACTTATTCCCAGGTCTACTCAGTTGTATCAATTGAATTAGTTTCCCTACTTAAAAGGGAACAATAACCACTTACTATAAGCTTGGGTGAGATAAAGAGGAAGGGGAGCCAAGAGAAGTAAAATCAAAGGGGCTAAATTCTTTCACCGTATGGTGAAATATTGGATACAAGGATGTAGGCAAGGCTGCCGCCTTCGGAACTGTGCGTTTGGGCTCCAGCTAAGTTTAGCAGTGGCACAGTGGCAGAGCCAGGGTGCACCCGGGCGGTGAAGGGCTGGCCCTACGGGCATGACCGGGGTCTACTGAGGGGCAGCACTGGTTGTAGGCAAGAGGCTATATTTTGCCTTTATTCACCTTGTGAGTTCAGCTTGAGTAAGAATCTCAGGTTTGTGTTTTTTTTTTTTCCAATTCCCCCTGCCCCACTTTCATCCTTGACCTATGGATGTTGCCATCTCCCCTTAAGAATTGGATCTCTGAAGGCGGGGTGTCTCCTCCCACATGCTCACGGCACACACCCGGGGCCTGGTACACCCACACACCCGGGGCCTGGTGCACCCGGGGTATGGTGGCTCTGCTAGGGCTCAAACCCAGGACCTTCTGAGTGCAAAGCAGATGTGCTAACCACTACTCTATGGAAACACCCCAGGTTTGTGTTTTTGTAGCTACAAGAGACATGCAAAGGTGAATAACCTCTCCTTGGTATTTTCTGTTAGCCTAAGTGTTTAAGGGTACAGCTCTTGTTTCTAAAGGGGGTGAGACAGGGATTGAACAGACATTTACTGATCATTTTACACATACAACCTCATCCTTATGACAGGCCCATATGGTGAGCAGAGTGATCTTTCATAGATTAGAAAACTGAAGCCGCATAAAGAGTAAATGGCATGTTTAGGGTCACATGGCAAGCTGACGGGGGGGGGGGGGGGCCCAGGGCCATGCAACTGAAAGCCCTAATCTTTGTCATGTTTCAGTCGATGTCCCAAGTCATGTGTGTATTTACTTATAGAAGGATTATAACAGGTATAACTTGGTGATTATGGGTTATTTTCTTTGAAAATCAGATTAATCTTGACGTACCACATTGGAGAGTCGGGACTGAAGTCTTAGTTACCCAAGAGGAAGTAAGTGACGAATATTGCTGCCCCACTCCACGCGCAGCCATGTGATTTCCCAAGATATAGATTGCAGCTAGGTGACAGGACATCAGTCTTACGTCACTGCTGAGAATGAAGCAGTAGCAGGAACATGTGGTCCTTCCTGATCCCATTGTCCAACCTCTTACTTCTAAGCAATAGGAAACCAGGGCCCGGTGAATATGGACAGCTCCGAAGTGCAGAGGCGACCCGGATGTGATTCCTAATGCTCTTTTAAGCCTCGCATGGCTAATCCATAACAATTACAGAAAATAATTGCATAATCTTAACAAATACTACTAACATGTGTGTCACATATTTAGTGGAAGTTGAGAAGCTTTCCAGCCTTACACTGGAATATCTTGCATTTAAGAGCAAAGGGCCACACGGGTTTGTGTTTTCCAGTAGAGAAGGAGTGCCGTTAAGCTCTGATTGTCCAGGTACAGAGCATTGCTTCTGTAGGGTTTTCTGATAATAGTTTAAAATGTATGATTCTGATAATAAGGTAACTGAATTTTAATATAGGTATTTATAGGTATATAACAGCATGATGGATTGTATATTAAGGGTTCGTGTCAATTTATAATTTAATTTGGACATATCCTCTAAGTCAACATATTTGAGCATCTTTGTGTAAGTGTAATTTCTAAAAAATTAGAAAGCTGACCTTTCGAATAAAAAAAAAAAAAAACAATTACTGCTAAGTCAAAGTCAAAGGAGGCTTGAGGTTTCTACTTGGAAAAACTGAAGTTACCAGGGCCCTTTCTTTTGCCTTTGGGCTTCATACAGATGCTTTTAGCCGTCTGATGCTGTGGGAATGTGAAACTGCCCCCTGTGCAGGTAAACTCACTCAGCCAGAGGGCGTGTTTAAAACTGAGAAGCAGCTTCTACCTTCGCCTGCTTGGTCAGCCGGGCCACTTCCCCCTTCAAGCCGTCAGAGGTGACGCGCTCTTCCTCCACTTGATGCTGCAGTTGCATTTTCTCATCCTTGAGAGCTTTAATTTCTTCTTTCAAAGACCAGATCTGCTTCTCATAGTCTTGTGTTTTTAGTTCAAAACTTTTTTCAAGAAGTCTAGCCAGCAAAAAGAAAAAAATAATTACTTTAGAATTGTCTCTAAAGTCTTACCCTGAATTAGAACAATACATCATTTTAAAAATGAGAGGAGACTTGGAAAGGGGGAGACAAGTTAATTAGGATCTATTGTGACAGTTCCAATAGACAATGGCCTTATTTTTAGCTATCTTCCTGTCCCCTTAGGTTAAGGAAGCTTCTTATACCTTCTGATCTGAGTAGAGTAGCTCTATAATTGTCACCCAAATGAAACGCAGGAGGCTGAACTTAAAGACTCAGTGGCGGTTAGGGTATAGCAGTCTCAAAACTCCAGTAGTTCCATGTGGCCCTTAGGAAGGGCCACTTCCCTCAGCAAAGACATTGGCATGTTCTGCCAAGTCCTGGCACCTGCCAAGTTCCAAAGCCCTTGAGGGTTTTGGTTTGGCTTGGTCCTAAATTAGTTAATGCAGCCATTTAATATGTCAAAGGGTTCAGCCCTTCAAACATTCTAGAACAAATGGCAATAAGTCCAGGTACTCCAAAGCCCACAAAAACTCAATTCCTAGTGAGACAGTTACTCAATTAAATATGGGATGACTGACCAAGAAAATAAATGAAGAAAGATACATGACCTAGACTAGCCCAACAAAGTCTACGGGGGCCCAGTCAGAGTTGAAACAGTCCTAGGGGCTCTACGAGTTTATTAATCATCATTCTACTTGCTAGGCTGACAACTCAGTTCATTTTATGACTTATTATGACTTATTTATAGCACAAAGGGGAAAACCCTAAAAGAGTCCTATTCCCAATAGGTTTTTGTTTCATTTCCTTTTATAGATATTATTAAACTTTTAAACTTTGTTTTCAAGTTTAAAAAAACCTACAGTGCTCCTAAGAGTCCAGTGAAATACATCTGTAGAAGCAGACTGCAACCAGAAGTCTCATGTAAAAAGAATCATGGATTTGCAGCTTAAACTGGTCGAGTGTGCACCCACATAATGTGGGTGTCTTTGTGCCTCTGGAGGGTTGTGACAGGGGCCAAGACATCCGCCCATCAGCTGACCAGGCACCAGACCAAGCTACAGGTGAGTGCTGATGAGGACTGCAAGAGCTCAAAGTGACCTTGCTCTTCAGGCCCCTTGCTTGAAATGATAGTGCTCCCAGCAGCCCTAGTACGCAGTGAGATGCCAAGAACTGAGTTCCTCTCCTAGAGTTGAGAATTCATTGAAAAATAGATTTTTCAAGGTAAAGAGTCAAATATTCCTATTTTAAGACTGATGTAGGACCAGAAACACTTTATTTCTCAATGCTTAGAGCCCCTCGGTGACACTCCTTCCTCTAACCTTTTGGCCTCTTGCCTCCACAACCAGACTCAGCCTCTCCTGATAACTAACTGCATGGGGAAGTTATAAATCCTACCACCCCACGCAGCCCTGAGCTTACTAGCCCCCAAGAGAGACATGCAAAGAATGTTCCTCTCTCTCTGCCATGCTGCCACACATCCCTACTTTGAGAGCTAAAACTTCCGAGTTGACTCAAGAGAATGGAGTGCAGACTGCAGGTTATCAAAAGGTTTGATATTGACATAGGAAAAGTGTGGCTGGTTCAGTTCAAGGTCATGGGCAGCTGTCTTAATTTTTGTGAGGTGGGTACCATCCCTTGTTATCTGGGGCAAGAGTCAAGTAACAGATATAACAGGTGGGGCAGAGGGGAGGGGTTTATTCTCTGGGCAAAAATCTTTCTTCTTGGACTTGATGGAAGTTAAAAGGGGTGACAGTCTCTTTTCACTGTCTTAGTGATAAAGGGAAAAAAAGAAATTCCCAGTAGTCCACTGTCCACAACTGCAAACCTGTGCAGTGTCTGAAACTCTGTGGGACTTAGCTCTCAAATCTCGAAGTCTTTCACTTCCTAAAAATATTCACACCCCATTTTCCTATATCTGTGATCTTCTCTCTGTAAGCTGAGAAGCAAAATATAAAAGAGCAGAGAGAGAGAGAGAGAGAAAGCAGTAGCTGTAACGTAAACTAGATTTCATACATTCTTTGCTGTTCTTCTTTTTGTACATCGTCAAAGAGCTGCTTGGTAAGGTCATCCATTTTTCCTGAGAAAAGAGAAAGCTCTTTGAAATATGTCTGCAAATCAAGGCCTTGATGGAGTCACACCATGTTTAAGAAAGTGAGAAGGCAAGAACAATTATGAAGCATTTATTATTAAGAGGACTTAAGATGAGAGTGTGACTGTTCTATAAATGAGAGAACTGGACAAGGGTGGGGTTAAAATAATAATTCTCACAAATTTTTCTTGTTGGGATCTATCGATAGTTTCATTAATAGTACTTTTACTGGTCTGAATGGCACTTGTTTGATTAAAATAGGCATATTGGCTTTGAGATAATAAATATTATTATTAAAAGCAAACAGAAAATGGTCGATTTATGATAGGGCTTCCCAATGTCAGCACTGTTGATACTTCAAGCTGGGTAATTCTTTAACGTGGAGAGGGGGGCTGTCCTGTGCACAGTAGGATGCTGAGCAGCTTCCCTGGTTTCTATCCACTAGAAGCTAGTAGCACCTCTGTTCCAGTTGTGACAAATGAAATATCTCCAGGCATTGCCAAATGTCCCCTGGGAGTACAGAGGTGAAGAAAAGTGACTCGGTTGATTGAGAACCATTCATTCATGATAATTGAGAAAATAATGAAGTATCTGACTTTATCTTGGGAAGACAAAATGTAAAAAAGATGCTGTTGCATTTGAATACGATAGTCTCTAACATAAAGTACAGGTTTAAGGGGCAATGGACAACTAGAAAAGAGTCACTGGGTTCTGGACATCCTCTGGCTGTGACAGCCCCACGTTCCCACCACATCCACGTACAACAGGTGCCCTTCAAAAGAAGAGCAGGGTCTACAGCCATGCTACCCTGAATACACCCGATCCCATCTGCTCTCGGGAGCTAAGCAGGGTCAGGCCTGGTTAGTACTTGGATGGGAGACCACCTAGGAAGACCAGGTGCTACAGGTGTAAAATAAATAAATAAAAATTAGAATACATAAATAAATAAATTCACTTTAAAAACAAAACAAAACAAGAGTAGGATGACAGATGCAGCCCATCAAAACCTGATGTCCCCATTTATACTTGGCTAACACGTAATTCTTGAGTTGTGTCTCATTTCTGAGTCCTGCCCCAGAGGGGAGCCCAAGGGTGAGGTGACAATAGCAATCCTCCAAATTATTTGGTTAAAAAAAAAAAAAGCCAATAGTTTAATAGTTTATCTAATGCACTGTCACATGTCCCTGAATCAAAACGATTGTTTTAGAATGTCATGAGTCAGCAAGAAAATATGAGGGAAGATACTTAAGCTTGAATTTAGAAGCCAGTATATTTAATTTAATTTCAGTTTCCAATTCACTCACAGCACTGGCTTCAGTTCTGATGCTCACCATCTTGGGTCATTTGCCAAGGGCCTAAAGAGGCTGTTCAAGTGTGACTTTCTTCCCAAGAGCAATGGGATGGAGTCCAAGCTGGAATCTCAAAAAGGGGAAATGACTCTGATGATGTCCCTTCGTCACAGGTCACAGGGTAAGCAAAGACATAAAAAGCATCGTTTGCCACAGGTAGGGAAACTCTCAGGATGAGCATTTTATAAACACTGGGTTTGAAAGTTTTCATGCACTTTTTAGAAGAAAGTATGTAATCGTCCACCCAAACATGTCAATGAAGTTAACTATTTGCAGAACACACTTGTGGGAATTTAAGTTTTCTTGTGAGAAATTCCACTTAAAGTTAGAAAAAAGAACTAATACCCAAGAGGAATGTATTATAATAGAAAAAAGTGGCGGTGGTAAGTCCTTCCCTAATTTGGTTCGAGGTTTACTCACAAACCTCTGACCTCCCTCTGTTCATCAAAGCCCACATCATCACAAGGTGGAGGGCACACAGAATCTGGAGCAGGAGGGCACGCCCTTCCTGGCCATCCTCTGAATGGCTCTGTCTGCTCTGCTGGCCAGGACTCAGGATGTTTACTTCCTCCTACCAACATGTGCTTCTCCTGCACTCTGACCTGAACCCGCAGGGCTCCTGCACTCCTCTGGGTCCTGGTGTATCCAGCCCCTGCTAGGCCTGTGTTAGATCCCCAGGCCTGGACCCTTGAGCCTCATGATCCACATCAGATCCTAAGGAAACTATCCCTGGATAAGACAAATAACCGAGTGTGCTGATTTAAACTATCTGGTAGGAAACCACCAGTCACATGATCCTGTTGAGATTTAGCAATTGTTTGGAACTAGAATTTGAGTTGGGAAGCTACGAGCGGATAGAGCTAGGCTCTGGGTGGCTGCTCCACACCCTTGACAAAAAGTGATACCACAACTGACTCCAAGGGCCTGCGGATGACGTGGCTCGAGGGCTGAGCTGGGCCCTCTCTGTATAGGGCCAGGGCAGTGGCAGAGGATGTGCGTACCACTCAGACCAAGTATCTTGGACAGATCTGAAATCTGACTGAAAATTCTTGGCAAGCAAGAAACATAATTCCAACATCACCCTGATTGTGCATCAGGATACCGCAAAGTTTAAAAAAAATATACAGATGTCTTTTACTTTGTGAGTTATATAGATGTCTAATTACCATGTTGTACACCTGAAACTAATGTAATATTGTATGCCAACTGTAATTGAAAAATAAAAATATTATTTAAAAAAATGATGTCTGGACCACTCCTGCCACCACTACCCACAGGTGCACCCATGCGCAAACAGACTCACATCCTCTCGTTTCCTGACAAGACAGTTCCAGGCTTACAGCCCAATTACTTGTACTCTGCACATGGCCTAAGAGGGTCTGAGACAGGGATTGCTGTGCTGTTTGACAAAAGATGAGAATAAAAACAGATGAATCTATAGGGTAAAGTTACCACCACTTAAATATAGTTATTCTCTGTGGAGCAAAAGTTTTCTTGTTACACTAAGTATACACCAGAGATTCTGATTCTGCCTAACCCGGTTCTCACCCAATCACTATTTCTGGAAGAACTGGACCACTGAACTCATGGATACACACATGGGTTAGGCCACCTTGGGCTTTACCTCTCAGCTCCTCCGTCTGCTCTTGAAGCTGCTGCTGTATTTGCTCTTTTTGTTGTTCCAGTTCTGAATTATGCTTCTGAAGCTTTGCCAATTTCTAGAAAAGGGAAGGAAAAAAAACTTTCTTGAAAACCTCATTTCACGTTTTGTCACCATTGCCTTTCTCAGTGAAAAGCGGTATATTTTTAAATTAGAATATATATGTATACACACACACTCCTACACCCACCCACCCACATACACACACATTTTTTTGGTCTCAGCTCCTGTCCTTGGATAGCAGCCAGCACCAGCCCACTGCAAGACATGACATTTACTTTCACATGCAAGGGTTCCATGTGATTCCATCAAGCAGACACTAGTACCTAATCTTGACTAGCAATGGCTGAAATCAAGGAGAAAGAACCAAACCAAGTTCTCCTCAAAATCAAAGAAACTCCTCTATCCTTCTCTTGAGCTTCTCGACAACCAGGGTATTTACATATTAAATATGATATAAACGATTTATGGTATGACACGGATTGATACTTTCAGAGTGTTATTACTCTGGAAGGATATGTGATCTTGACATAAGTTCTATTATTTTAGCTTCTCTTGGTCAAGCGTATGCTGAGCTGGCAGCTGGGGCCCCAGGGGCTGGCTGATGGCTGGTAACTGGCAGTGCGGGCAATGCCAGTAGCTGTGCTGGTGTATCTGGGCGAAGGTCCATGGGGAGAGCAGAGGGATGCCCTGGGGCTCCAGGCTGCCACAATCCTGGGTGCTGTAGGACTTTCAAAAGTGTGGGAGAATTGACAGTAATAAAGACAGCCTTAGAAAATATTAGCGCATGCCTGTGCAGGGCTCGACGACAGGCACTTGGCTAAATTGCTTATCTGACAATTTCATTTTCACGATTCTGTCAGGTCTTTGTTATTTGTATTTTATAAATGAGAAAACTAAAGAGGGTAAGGGACTTGCCTAAGGCTGCCCAGCCAGAAAGCAGCAGAGACAAGATTTGAACCTGGCACACTGGATTTTTATGTCTACCGCTTTTTTATTGCACCGCAGAGATGAAAACCTGCCCCGAGCTTTGCACTGCTGTTCTGGGGAAGGTGCTTCAGGGGACACACCAGATGGGCCAGCAACAGGGAACCAAACTCACCCTGGAAAAGAGGGAACCATGATGCCAGGGCTCCTTCTTAGCCTTTCATCACTTTACGACAGTTGAAAAAGGAAACCTTATGCTGGGCTTCTTAAAGCCTGAACCTCCTCCCCGCTCACTCTGACTCTAGGGCTCCACCCTCTCTCCCCTAAAAGGGGGTGCCATCTGATGATGGAAGTCAATGGCAAAATCTCATCTGCTCTGCAGAAATCTGGGGCAAAATGCTGTGCTGTGGTCTCTTCTGTGGAAACTCTTAGGTACTGCCAGAGTCACGGCCAGCACAGACCTCTTCCACAGCAGTCTTGTATCTCTTCCCCTTCTCCTCGTAATTGTGCCTGTGGGCAGCTGCTCTGTCCAGTTCCAGTTCCAGTTTCTGAATCTTCTCCATGTCACCGGCCCGAACAGCAGCCAGGCTGGTCAGCTTTTCCACCAGCCCATGGTTCTCTTTGTTCTAGAGAAAAGAAACAGCAAGTGCTTAGGGGTTTACGCCCAGTAAATAAGCTGTTCCATTTGGTTCTCAGAACGTTTAACATGACATCTAAATCTTTCAGAGTTTTAGTTATACAGATCACATTTATCATTATGATGGCATAATGAGCATCTTTATTCCAGTGAAAAGAGAGGCAGATCTCATCAGGATTGTTTCTGAGCTGGCGATTCTTTTAGTGTGGGGCCAGTCCAATTCTGGAGCTCCAGGACCACCCTAGCGTTGTGGGCTGAATTGTGCCTCCCACTGTCCCCCCACCCCCTCTCCCTCTGCAATTCACAAGGCAAAGTTCTAATACCAGTACTTGGAATGTGATTGTATTTGGAGATAGGATCTTCAAAGATGTAAATTAAGGTAAAACAAGGTCATTAGGGTGGGCCCTAATGCAGGATGACTGGAGTCTTTATAAGGAGATTTGGACACAGACACACAAGGAGGGAAGATAATGTGAAGACTTAGGGAGAAAATAACCATCTGCAAGTCAAGGAGAAACAACTCTGTAGAAACCAACCCTGCCAATACCTTGATCTTAGACTTCTGGGCTCTAGAAACGTGAGAAAATAAATATTGTTTAAGCCACCCACTCCATAGTAGTTTGTTATGGTAGCCCCAGCAAATGAATACGCCCAGAATGGAACCCAGGCGGTGTAGGGACTCCCACGGGCCCTGCTCCCAGCTGACCACGGCTGTTTTTCAGTGCTGTTCTCTGCATAAGAGATATAACATGCAGGTCTGTTGCAGAGCAGCACAATGAGGGGAAATCGCATCAAAATCTCACGTTTATTTGTTTACACCGTCATCCACTGATGAAGGACCCCTATTACCATATTAAAAAGCTTGCCTTAGGTATTAATTGAGGCAAGCCCAGGAGTGAGTTTTACAGACCTGCGTGCTGCATATTCCTCAGCCTCTGTCCACTGGCTGAGAGCAGGCGGATGTTTCTCTCTACCAGTGGGAATGGCATGGGGAGTCTTCATAAATTAGAAAGGGCTGCAGCTAGACCACATGGACCTTTGGGCAAATTAGACAAAGGTACTCCTGCCCCAAAGGCAGCCCAGCTTTGTGCCAGGACACATGGGCTGACAAGCAGAGCCAGGATGGATTTCAGCCCTGCTTGCCCTCTTCTTGAGCAGCTGCCCTTGTGCAGTATACGAAGTGCACAACCACAGGCAGCAGCCCTTCCCAGTGGGCTTCTGTCTTCTAGCTCGGGTGGTGCGTGTGAACTGTTTGCACCTCCTGACATGCATGTAAATTTTAACTGCATCACTAAGAAATTTTCCCGGAAGAAAATATGAAGGATGCATTATGAATACGTACCTGATCTTCCAGCTTTTTCTGCAAACGCTGGACCCTGTAAGTAAGCTGAATGTTGAGCACGAATCGTCGGATGTTCTGGAATCTGCGTCTGGCCAGCCATGCCCGAGCATATTTCTGAAGGATCACAGCCTTGTGTTCCTCTAGCATCTTTAAAACAAGATTTTGTGAAATGCAAACTGGATCTCTACTTTTTTCCTAATGTCTGGAGATGTAACTACCAGAAATTTCCCATTGTGCGAAATACGAATTTCTTATAATCAACAGAGATCTACAATAGACTTTTAAAACAATAACCAAATTCCACCTGTACCAGATATGTACAAATAGTCGTTCACATGAAGAAAAACCATCTCAGTACAGGTACACCTTAGAGATATTATGGGTTCAGTGAATATCACAATAATGTGAATCACGAATATTTTGGTTTCCCAGTGCATATAAAAGTTATCTTTACACTATACTGCAATCTATTAAGTATGCGATAGCATGTCTAAAAAAAAAAAACACATTCCTTAATTAAAAAATACTATAATTGCCAAAAACTGCTAACCATCATCTGAACCTGCTGGATAGACTTGCTCGACACAGAGGTGCCACAACCCTTCGATTTATGGGGGGGAAAAAGCCTACAAAGTGTAATAAAATGAGGTATGCCGGTACTGTTGGTGAAAAATAACATGACCCCTGGCAAACTTGTGTCCCAAGAAAGCATGTGGTCTCGGCCGTACCTTTCGAAATCTCCTCCTGGCCAGGAGTCCTCGGGTGTAGGCCTGGATGGTGATGGTGGCCACGCGAATCAGTTGGTACAAACTGCGAACAAGATATCCACGACAGTGCTTCTGAATGATGATGGCTGCCCACGCCTCCTTCAAGGCCGCTGCCGTAATAGCTTTCCTTGGTTAAGAAGAACGTGGAGTCCATCTGTTATCCACAGAGCACTGACTTCTACTATACGGCATGACGAGCTTGTGCAACTCTTTCCTACTAAGGAATAGTCAAATGTTTTGCAGATCTACACATTAAACTCTGTGACTTATTCTAATGCCTACTGGGGATCAGTCATCATTACCTCCCCCTTCACCCTGATCTGAATGCGGATCTGCTCCAGGCACAAGGAACCATGTGGGAACACTCACTCTTCATACCCAGGCTGACCGATCTGCTCACAGGCTCACAGGAAACACACGGATTAGGACAGCAAAACTGTGCTTTGGCATGGTACTTGCTTGTTCATCTACTCTTTTGCTCTTGTGGGAAATCATGCTGGAGGCTCCAGATTGGGGTTGGCAAACTAACGCTGGGGGACTGAACCTGCAGCCAGTGTTATTGCAACACGGTCACACCTATTATGTACATATTACCCACGGCTGATTTCACGCCATAATGGCAGAGGTGAATTGCCTGCAGAGAAACTGCAGGGCACCGAAAGCCCAAAGCATTTGGCTCTTACAGAATGAGTCTGTCAACTCCTATCCGAAGGACTGGAGGAGATGACAAAGTTATTACCCTCAGAGTTAACAGCCTCGTGGAGCAGACAGACTTATAAATGGCCAAGTGGGACATGAGAAAAAATAAAATAACCACTGCAAGATCTGCAAACAAGATCTTATAGAAAGGATGGCATGTGAGCCAGCCCTTGATAGAAAAGGATTTCTGTAGCCAGTGATGATTGGAAAAGACATTTCATGCTGAGGGACCAGCAAAGGTATGGAGGCCTAGCCGTGCCTGAAGTATTCAGAAGAAGAGAATCTGTCTGGAACTGCTATAACACAAGCTACATGGAGAAAATTGGTAGTCAATGAGGTCAGAAACATAGTTGGGGAACATATTACTAAAAAAACAATATATATATATGTATATATACATGTATACAAACATATATAAGAGAAGGGAAAGGAGGGGGATAGAGAGAGGCAGAGGGTAAGGAGCAAGGGAGGGTGGGAGGGAAGGAGAGAGAGAACACCTACTACGTGACTATGTGACAGCTACTGTCCTAGGTACAGATGTAATGGGAACCAGGTGAGTATGGTCCCTGTCCTCACAGAGCTTCCATTCTTATGAATGCATCTAGGCCACAGGGGGCC
Source organism: Rousettus aegyptiacus (assembly GCF_014176215.1). Lineage (NCBI taxonomy): Eukaryota > Metazoa > Chordata > Mammalia > Chiroptera > Pteropodidae > Rousettus > Rousettus aegyptiacus. The sequence goes on from NW_023416306.1 coordinate 122,935,411, forward strand.
TTGAGTACCATGTTGAAGGCTGCATGCTATTCTGTAGGAAATGGGGACCACTGGAGGCATTAAAGGCAGTTTCAGGGCAGTGGCTCAATCAGGCCCTGCTCTAAGATGGGAGAGAAAGGCAGCAGGTAGAGGGGCTGTGTCATAAGATGTAAGGCACACGATGATGAAGGCCTCATCCAGTGCTGGAGCATGGGCATGAAATGGATGAAGTAGATACTAGAAGCAAACAGTCAAGGAAGGGTAGAATTATCAGGCCTTGGTGATTCAGAAGGAATGGGAACATGGGTTTGGGGAGGAAGATAACTCTAGGGTTTCCTGCCCAGATGCTGTTATTAACTGAGTCAAGAAGACTGGGAAGGCAAGCCTGGCTGCGTGTCCACGGAAGATGGTTGCCTGGGGAGACGGGAGTGGAATAGCACGTCCAGTTTGGGGCATGCTGAGATGAAAGATGCAGTGTGCCAGACACGTGGGGAAGCTCAGATGCTGCTGGAGGTCAGGCCTCCAGCTCAGGAAGTGATCAAGTTCAGTGACACAGCCGTGCCCTTATAAACCTGCCTTCTCAACTATCTTAACAGCATGCCAAGGGAGGAGGCAGGGCAGATACACGGAAACACACAATGCTATTTGGGAAGGACGCCCACCTCACTGGCCAGCCCAGCACAGCCTCTTGGGAGAGCTCACGCAGAGATGGCATGGCATGGCTAGAAGACCTTCCCTCCATTCAGCCATCCCCTTTGGGCTGCTCCGGTAGCCTTGCTAAGGGGCTGTGTGTTTGCTGGCAGGGACTTGCCAAGGATCCCTCGCCGTCTGTAGGTAAGCTGGTCAGTGGCTATTCTGCCATCTTTACTCAGGGGCTTCACTAGGACCCTGGTCATCTTAGGTGTTTTCAATTCCCACAGAAAGGAGCCCAGTCCCTCTACCTGGTCTCATTGGGAACTCTGATCCTCTTCAGAGACACCCACATCAGGGCTTCCTCTCTTCAGGGTCCTGGTTGCCACCTCTGCCACATGGGGACAGCAGGCAGAGTCAATACTACCTGCTCCCCAAGAGACACACTCTTCTCTCCTTGAGGCTCATGGCCATCCCAGAAAGATGCACCCTGGCTCCCAGGAGAAAGGCAGGCCCCTCCCCCTGGGAGGTGATCAGAGAAGACAGATGTACAATTCAACACGGCTCCCTTGGTTCCAACGTACCTCACAGTTTGCTCACCCCGGAAGTACTGCTGAATTATGAGCGCAGCTTGTCTTTCTCGGAGGAATTTTTTTCTCTGGAGCCAGCCACGGATGTGCTTTTGTATCACAACACAACCCTGCCTCAGTTTATCCAATCGGAGTTTCTCTAAATAGGCCACTTGCCCTGCTCTGAAGAAAATTTTGGTTTTACCAAACTGGTACTGATTAGAATCCTGGAAGAGAAAAATGATATAATCAGAAACAAAATATTTTCAGATTTTCTATAGTATTTGGAAAAGATGGTTAGAGATTCAAAGATGCCAAAAACATGGTTATTTTGACATATCTGTTCTTTGACATAAGGCAGAAAAACTCTAATATGATCTAGAAATTTATACTTCGATTTGTTTAAAGCCACTTTAGGGGAAGAAATGGACTTGCCGTGGAGGTTTCCACCTGTGGGATGGGGAGGGGTGTGTGCGTTCTCCATGATTCTCAGCTAGGCTATTGGGGAGCTTCAGCTTTTCATGCGTGGTTTCCACAAAAGGGGCAGAGCGCCTGGACAGGCTTCGTTTCTCTTTGCATTTTCGCTTCTCTTTACCACCCCTTCTCCCGGCCACCATTACTCCTTCCCCAGCTCTTTCCCATCGTTACTCATCACTTCGGCAATAATCTAAATCCACACTGCATGCCGAGCCTGAACCCCCGGCTTAGTGACCATCTGGTTGACTGTGTAAGACCACGGGAGAACAAAGCAGGACAGGAGGACACTGGGGGAGGCCAGAGTTCAAAGCTGGGTTCCCACTGACAGGAGAGGGTGCCCATGACTGCACCTGCTCTGACCTCCTTAGCACACAAATGCTTGGGGCACATTTTCTTTCTTCTTAGCCATTCATGACAACTATAGTCCAGAGACTGAGGCAAAGATGAGGATATGGGTTTGGGAGATGTGCTTCTCCATAAGGGCCCAGGGCTCAAGTGGGCAAGACTGACCTGGATGAGCCTGTGTAAAACCACTTTGCACACCTCCTTCTTATCACCGAACGAAAGCTCCTGCTTGCTCATGAGGATACCGTAGCGACTGTAGAACTCGATGTATGTCCACCTAGAAGGTCAAAGCAGGGCCTGAGCAGGTGTGCCTGGGAGGGAGCCTGTCGTGTCTGTGGACCCTGTGGCTTTAATGGTCACTGCTGGTGGGGTGGAGTCTATTCTAGGGATGATGGTACTGACCTCTGACCTACTTCATGCTGAGCACACCTGTCTGCAACCTGGACTGTTTTTGCTAATGCTCTGCTCCAACAATTGTCTTTTCTCCACCCCCATCCCCTACAGCCCCCTTTCCCAGGAGGCAGCAGGTGACTCTCACTTGCAGCCCAGACAGGTGATGGGGTGGTGATGATGGCAGCCTCTGCCCCACCCACCGCCTGTGTAGCATCCTTTCCTGGCCTTCCCACAGCGCAGTGGGACACATCTTGGGAGCATCTTAGGAAAGTACATGACAAAAAACATGGTAGACATTCCCTTGGTTCTTAGCATAGCCCTGAAATTGGGCACTTTTCCCCCAAACAAGGGCTGAAGACATACCTGGAAGGGTAGCTCTGCGCACTGATGCGAATCGTTTCTAAAACGCCACAGGCTCGCAGCTGCTGAACAATTCTTTTGGAGTTAAACCTTAAAGGAGACAATTTTATAACGTGTTAAGCCATTATAATTGATAACAGCACCTCCAAAAAACAGTTCAGAAAGTTGAGGATACGGAAAAAGGAGCAGTGCAGAGGGGTTGTGTTAACACTATGTGTGAAAGGCAGGATTGTTCTGTATCATTTTAAAGCCCGGAAACAGTAAAATTCACGGCAACTGTCAGTATATTCTCTAACGTCACGACAGAAACACTGGATTGCTCAGTGTTTTCCCTGCCTCGCGAGAACACTTACTCAAAGGGTAACTTCTCATCGTTGGGTTTGATGCAGCGAACGTAGTGGGGCGTGGTTGCATTGAGGGTCTCCATGAGCAGGGCCAGAGAGCTGCGGAACTGGGAGACAAGGTCAGGCGACAAAACACTGAGCTGAAATCGAATGCTTATATTGAGGCATAAAAAAAAAAAAAAGAGGCCCCAACTTAGTAAGTTAAGAAGAACAAAAGTTAACTTTGTGCATAAACATCGATTACAAAAGGTTTCGGTCCATGACGGTGATCGTTAGTGTCCTGCTGCGCTGGACAGACCGGGCCCCGGACCGGGCCCCCGTCCATCCAACACTCCTGCACAGCAGGGAGACAGTACGTCTTGTTACTGTGCAAACGTGTGGTTTGATCAGTTGTGCACGGCCTTGGAGGTTGAGGTGCCATGGCGATGAACCACTGAGTTCCTTTGCACTCATATTTACACTAGTTCTGAAGAAGCTCGGTCCCCATGTCCAGGCCTGGAATGTGGATCCTCCCAGTGCCCGGGCCCCCGGGGGCTTAGGCCATGCCTGTGTCCCCCTCGCCCTCAGACTCTTTCTTGGTACCTTGTTCCCCACTGTGGTCCGGAACTGCTTGTTGTTTGGCTTGATGATTTGCTTTGCAGATTTGATTGTGATTGCTGAACCGAAAGGGGAAGGAGGAACTGGATTTTCTTGGAAAAATTTGGCGCAGAGATGAAACTGGAAGAAGCAGATAGGATTTCAATGTCTGAAAGTGCCTGCCCACAGGCCTCCCAACGAGTGGTCAAAACAAGCCCAGCTAACCCCAGGGAAGATCAAGCGACAATCTTGACCAATCTCTACAGCAAATCTTGATTCCACACAATGGACTGTCCTCACTCAGGACGACTGTGGCTTCTTTCCCAGGAATGAGAGCAGAGAATGAGTGTATAGGGGGATTGCTCAAAGTGTCAGGAAAATGGAAACATTATAATTCCCACCTCCGTGCCTTGGCTCACATTGTTTCTGCACCTGGAATTTCCTTTTTCCTACCCCACATTCTCATGCCCACAGATCCAAACCCATTATTCAAGGTTCTGTTAAAATATTTTCCAGTCCCACCCCCTTTCCTGATGCCCCAGCAGGAGAAATTCCAACTTCCTCTAAACTATCCTAATCTTATTTGTACCTCTTTTAGGACACTCCTTACTTTTTACCTTGCATCAGTTATTTCTTTGTCATGTCTTCTCTCTGGGAGTGAACCTCATATTTTTTTCTTTTAAATCAGACACTGAGACTGAGAATCTCCTTCAGGGCAGAATTCCTGTCATATGCATCCTTGTGTGCTCCTGAGGAGGAGTGAGTCTGAAACTGCCACACCTCTGAAAGCCTGTGCGCTCCACATGGAGACCCACAAGATTTGTGCTCATCGTCCAAACTGGAACCCGGGGTAAATGTGGGGGTTAGTAATTTTGTGTATAAGATGCAGGCCACTTCCACGTTGAATTCTCTATCATAAATCAGTTATTAATTAACTAATAATTAATTATTTGGCGAGGCAACCCTTGGTTGACCTCACAGATTTTAAGGACTTTGTCAGTTTACAATCCCTTATTTTTTGCGCCTACAGCACCTGGTCTTCCTAGGTGGTCTCCCATCCAAGTACTAACAAGGCCCGACCCTGCTTAGCTTCCGAGATCAGACGGGATCTGGTTTGTTCTGGGTAGCATGGCTGTAGACCTCATAAATCAGTTTTAATAGCTGAAGGGGTCATAGCCTATGATTGATTTATGATCATTGGTGGAAGTGCTCATGCTCATTTGGGAAATGGTCAAAATATTTGAATGTTGATGGATGACTAGGATCTTTTAAAAGAAGGGAAATAAATATGATAACCAAAGCCTCACAAAAATGGAGGCTTATGTATAAAATAGCCTGACTCTCAAATTTTAATTTAAAAGTGTTCGAAGAGCCAGAATTTTTCTCTTGGTGACACTGTTCACCGCACAGAACCGTGGATTCGAGGAGCCGATACGTGCAAAGCAGCTCCCCTCTTTGCTCTGTCTCTGTCTCGCTTTGACGTTCTACACGCACTGAGCGCTGCCTGCCGCTGCCCGGTCATGGGTTTCAGGTAGGTCCTCCCTCTGGGATATGAGCTCTACTCTGCCTTGTTTGCTGCTATGTCCCCCAAATCGGGGACAGTGCTTGGCACCTGGCAGGTGCTGTATAAATACGTGTGACTGAATAAAATGCGAGCTGTGGCTCTCTAAGAGGTCCCGTCAGCTGTCCTTCCTGTGTTGTCTGTCTGTTTGGGTTTGGATTTTGCTTACGGTGGAGATTTGCATGCTTTCAGGAGATGGAAACGTATTTTAGTCCCAATTCTAAAATAGTTATTTTCTGTTTGAGCTACAATTTGCCACAAGACAGTTCGCACGCGCGCGCGCATACACACACACACACACACACACTTTCTCCCTCCCTCTTACTTTTCCCAATATCTAGATCCACGTCAAATGTGTAAGGCATAACATTAATTACCCCCAAGGACCTGACAAACCTTGCTTGCTTTCAGGATTTCAACCAATGTGTCATAGACAGTGTCTCTGTTCTTTTCAAGGAAACCTTCACATTTATACTCAACCTATGCAGAGAAAGGAATTAATTATTTCCAAAGAGACATAAGCAGATAGCATCTGAGTATCATAACTTCTTTTTTTTTCCTTTTTAAAGAAAGATTAATGAAGGTGCTGTAAAGCAATCTTCTAAAAAAAAATTCAGTTTCTGTCTGTCACAGTTACTCTATTATATAAAACTTAGAAAGCTGGGACTATGTCACTTGATGGAAAGAGCCAGGCCTGCCACTGCCTGGATTTCTCACTGGCTGCTGGTCACCCTGCACTCACCTGTGAGTTCCCTCTGGCTACACGTGACAGTTCTCTGCGATGTGTGCAGTTAATACACACACAGGTCTCTGAAGACCTGGTCGAGGCTCACTTCACCTTAGAAGCCACCAGGAGGAGAAAAAAGCTCAGTGGTATCCTCTGGGTTCAAACAGAAATGTTTTCTAATCCAGGACTAATGCGGTAGAAGGGGGAAAAAACTGAGAGCTGACCACAAAGCTTCGGGGCCACCAAAGCCTCCAAAGTCAGGTTTCGAGGGGGTCACTGTTTGCAGTGCTTGCCTTTGGTTCTGAAAGGCTCTCCATACAGCCATTTCTGATTCCTAAGGCTTCTCAAGTCCCTTGAACAAAACGTGGGGGGGGGGGGGGGGGCTGCTTAAACGTTCAAACCCCAATGTAGTTTATGCCTCTGGGTTATGTATTTTAATATGTGATTATATTCTTCATAAATTAAAAACATATGTTAACAAATAAAATATTAAAAAATTAATAGTGAGGAAACAGGCTTTTGGGAGTGCTGGAATCTAGAGGGTGTTCAGTGAGCCCTGGGTGAGGACTGTGTTGTCCCTCTGGGTGAGGAAGTGTCCTTACTAGTACAGAGTTTAGGTTAAGAACCAGGAACACTGGCTGTCTGTAATCACATACTCTCTTGTGATTGAAGTACTTAGATTCTTGTATAAATTTTTCCAGGCTGATGGCATGAGCTACTAGTCTAAGCAGACAAAGGTATAACAAATGTAGAGCTTTCCTGATCCAAGGAGACCATCTGTGGGGACAATGTTACAGGCTGCTGAGTGCCTCTGCTGGGGAACTCTGGGGACCAACGGAAGACGTGCTGACTTATCGGATCTAAACGCAGCTGCCTCACTTTCAAAATGATTTTATTTCCTTGGCTAATTGAATTGAGAACCTCAGCTCACCTTACAGTGTGTGTGGGTATTCCCACCAATCTGCAGCCCACCCAAAAGTGCTGTACCATTAGTTCTTTTAAGAGGGACTTCTTGGAAGTGCCAGGGGAGAGAATTAAATGTACAGACACTATGCACTATAAAGAGCGCCTCCTAAAGTAAATGCCATACATGCTTTGTGTGATTCTTTTTTTTTTTTTCTTTTCCCCAGGGGACCTCAGATGTGAAGTTATAAAGGACAACGACTCAGAAATGTAAGTTGATGTATCATCATTCATTTCATAGGCGTCTTTTTGGGAATCAATCTGAAACCCTCTAAGCACTACAAGGCTATCATATTTACCCGTACTCCCCTAGCCCACAAAGGTCATTACGGCTTTCCAGCTTATTGTCCCCTCAGCTACTGAGACATGACTAGCAGACTCTGACCCACAGCACCAGCCTCTGGGACAGACAAGAGAGACAAGCACAAGTGATCCCCATGATCCTCGGGCACTGGCCAGGCCACTAGAGTAAAGCCCGACTAAGGCCAGGAGTTTCCTTGGGAAAGGAAAACAAGATAAAAATGCATGTTTAGGGCAAGTGGTTATGGTGATTTTTCTTTTTTTCCCTTCTGTTTTCTAAGCTTTCTGTAGTGTGATTTTTAAAACATATTTTTCATTAGACTAACATTTGTTTCATTTAAAATAGGAGATAATATAAAGAAGAAAATAAAGATCACCTAGAAAACCCATCATTTTGAGTCAACCTATGTCACCAACATAGTAAATATATTAGAACCTGAAAAAGAAAAACCTCATAAAAATAATAGCTTTTGTTATAAGAAACAACTACACTGTCTTGATTATAACAATTTCATAGCAAAAATAAACTGATAAAAAGTTAACGAGTTCATAATAAATCCAAAATAAAAAATGAGGTCTACTAGCAACACATTGCTCTTTAAAGCAATACAATCCAAACTCGAGTATTTTGTGATAAAAATAAATTAAGGATTGTTAAATACATACACACACTCTCTCGCATGTATCCTACATGCTAAGCGTGACTTCAATCTGACCCAAAAAGTCCCTGGCCAGTGTGGCAGGCAGCTCTGGCTCCAGGACAGACAGCATCCTTCCAGACTCTCACTGTACCTTATCAGCAAAGTGCTGGATGATAAAGGATGTGTTTGACATTCTGGGTTTTTCAAATGAAGGGTTCTTGTTGATGAAATTATTATACAGCTTTTGAAGCCAGTTTTCATCAGTTCCATGTGGTAACTGGAAGAGAAAAGCAAACCGAATAGCAAGTAAGAAGACTAGAGATGAAAGATGAGAAGGGGTGAGCAAAAGCTCTACTTCTGAGAGATGAAGATGATCCGTCACTTCGAGCAAGCTGCTCTAGGTCCACGGCTCCTCGTTTAAAAGCGACTCTAGGCATAAATCTACCCTTGATCTTGATAATCTTCGGAGCGATATTTAAATGGACATATCAATGCCATTTTAGAAGAACAAAATGTTATGAGCTAAAAGGAAATGGTCACACGATGACTTAAGAATGATGAATTTTATTTCTGCAAAACTGGCAGTATTTTCGTTTTTTCTCCCAAAGAAACTCAAAGGCTCAGGAAAAAATAGTATGAATTCCATTGTGTGAACAGCCTTTCGTTCCCAGTTGAATGCGGAAAGACTGCCACCTGAATGTTGTTCTCCTCACTCCGTCCCCAGAAAAGAGTTTTTCCTTTGTTTTACTGCCTCATGAATAACGACATCCTTTTATTAAGATCTTATCTCCTCAGACTAAGTGAGCTGCTAAATTCCTTCTTGATAGCTGGTGATTTCACATTTATCAAGTATATTAAGCCTGAATGCTGTGAATCTAATACACCATTGGGTTCAAATGACTCCTGCATATTTCTTGTGACACTGGTCACCTAGCAAATGTCTCTGTGGGGTGGGTACTGACACTGGCCACCTAGCAAATGTCTCTGTGGGGTGGGTACAAGTATTTAGCTAGAAGAGGCGACCTTGGCCTCTGTTCCGGAATGTTAGCCCTGATGCCAGCCAGTCCTTTAATCTTAATCACTGCAGGGGCTGGCAAGTACATGTGGCACCAGAAAGGATAATCTGTGAGAAGAATTATGGAACTGAGAACTCCAGGGAGAAAATGCCATTAAGTCTCCAACATTATCATTTTTTTGGCGGGGGGGAAGGGGGGAAGAAGTGGGTGGAGTATAAATAAATCTCTGTAAAAAAAATAGAACCTATGTTTAAACATCAAATGCAAACTTTAAACCAAAAAATGAATATTGTCCTGGGGATTCTTTGTTCTGATGGCCCCATGAAGAACACTGCTAGACCGACTCACTATAAAGTTGCTCCCCCAGAGGGCAATGACAGAAAACCTCTCAGAGAGCTCATCTCTCAAATCGTATGGTGTTGATTTCTCTGCTACCCCTCCCGGTGGATGACTCATAGACTCAGGAAGAAAACCCCAGTCTTGCTAGTCATCAACGACTGGCATGGGGACACTTGCTGTTTCCATGTCCACTCTTCGTATACCTACGGACAGCCTCGGAGGGCTCCCAGCTGCCGGACACGCCCAAGAGGTCATGCACGTTACCCGAGGGTGGGTGACACATGCAGTAACTCATCTGTTACTACTTAGAAGTTGAAAAAAAATCTCAATAGTTTAAAGATGAATTCACACCAGGAGCCACTTGAGCAAAGGGCTGAATCCTACTCATCTCCAGGTCTATGAGACAACACGTGGAGGCCTTTTCGGTAAACAACGCGGTATCTAACACAGTAGGTGCTCAAATAAAAAGTTTATAAACAAGCATATATCATTTAAAAATTATACCTAAAAACTAATTTACTTTATTATAGATTCCAAAATAAGCATTATGAATGATTTATGCTGAAATTTTAAGTTAACACTATGCAGCTGCATTCATCCTATAAAGGCATAAAACCAATTATTTTAAAACGTTACCAAGCACTCTTCATCCAGTAACTCCAAAATTCCCATTTTTGCTTCAATCAGGTCAATAACTGGTTGGTTGTCATAAAAATCTATCAGAGTCCAAGGGATATCTTCCTTCATATATTCTTCTTGTTCGAGTTTAAAGACATGCTGGGAATCCAGAAGTTAACACAGAAAGTACAACAGAATATTAATACGTGCTTCCGAAAAGCAAAATGTAAGCATTTGGAAAATACAGATACATGACTGGTTTGCAATGTTTATGGAAGACCCTGAGGTACAGGCAACCCCCCTTACCCATGATCAATGCAGTTGAGTTCCTAATGTGGGTTTAGACCTCATCCTCCCGCCCAGCCTGAGTGGGTGCCTACACCCTGTCACCTCCAGTACTGCAGGATCTCAGAGTGGTCCTGGAGCCCCTCCCTGCTCACGGCACTGCTGCCATCCAGTACAGAGCCAGCCTCTTTGGCCAGGTGGAAGGCAGCCTGCCCAAGAATGCTGGCTGTGGAGCCAGTGTGAGAAGCCAACAACTTAGAGAACTTTGTTCACTACTTGTTCGAGCCATAAGGGTATCGGGGAGGCTTCCCAGAGGGCTGGCTCAGGCTAATCCTGGCTGCAGGTGGCAGGAGGGGGAAGGGCAGCAAGGAGAAAGCCTGCCATGGAGGAGGAATCCTTTGGGAGTGGCACAAAAGCACAATAGGTGATTGAGAAACAAACGGGGCTTGTGCAGACCAGACAGAGAGCACAGCAGTGACGTGGGGTAACAGGGAAGCACAGCCAGATGGCAGAGAGGGGATCATGCAAGGCCCTCACTTTCCCTAGAGAATTCTGGTCCTGTGGCTTTTTCCTAGGTGCAGTGAGGACCCACGGAAGGCGCGAGGGAGGGAGGATCATGATGAGATCTGGGAAGATGGCTCGACTTAGGTGGGGGATGGCTTTGGAGAGAGCAGGTGTGGAGGCAGAGAGGCCAGTCGGGACTCGGCCAAGCATTCCGTGGTGGCGGGACACTGTGGGAGGTGACGCAGAGGACTCTGGGGGAGGAGGATGAGCAAGAGTGATGGGTTAGGATGAGAGTTAGGCCAGGACACCAGGTCGTTGCTGGTGGTTTAACTACAAAAAGGAGCATGGAGAGTCAGGACTCCGAGAGGGGAAGGTGGTAGGTTCGCTTTGTCACTGTTGAGCTCCTGGAGGCCACCAGGGCAGGGATCCAGCAGTGGCCAGGCTTATGGAACAAGAGATGGAAGGCAGTCTTCACTAGGGCTTTTGTGCTGACATTTCAAGGTATTACCCCTCCCAGAAGGATCTGCACAGTACCAGATGACTCAAAAAAAAAAAAAAAAAAAAAAAAAGAAGAAGAAGAAAAGGAGAAAAATGGAGGAAGACGAAGAGGAAGGTGAGCAGGAGGAAAATGAAATCGCAGCCTTGATATGCTATTTTCAGGGGGTGTCTTGCATGTGCATTATTTTGAGGTTGAGGTGAATGTGTGTGTTGGGAACAATATGGCACTAGAGTCCTAGGAGATGGCAGAATCTGCAGATATGGTTCAGTTATGATGCATATCTACTTGGAAAAACCCTTCATTGGGGTTACGAAATGTTCAACTGCCAAGGAATCCTTGAGAATGCTAACAAAATAGAAATTTGCAATAAGATGACATTTAATGCTTATACATGGATTAATCCTGGGGCAAGAAAAAAGAAACACATACTGAGTATGACTGGTCCTCTCCTCACAACAATATTAGGCAGAGTCTATTGGCCCATTGTTAAAGGGAGGAAAACTGAGGCTCAGAGAGCCCAAGGTCCCAGAGGAAGGAGGTGGAAGAGCTGAGATTCAAACCCAGCTCAGTTTAAGCAAAAGCACGAGCTCTCTGCACTGTCATACCACCTTTTCCCCAGGGGCTGTGTGGGAGACGCTGAATTTCAAAAGATAAGCAGGAGGTTGCCAGATGGAAGATGACGGGATGGGAAAAGGACAGGAACAAGGTGGGTTACAGCAGAGAGCACAGAGGGTGCAAAGAGAGAGGTTCGCAAGGAGGTGGAGCCTTCAGGAAACTCACTAAATCATTTGGTCTGGGTGCATAGGGGATCTGTATCCAAGACTGGCAGATGAGGAATTGAAACTAAAAGTTGGCCGGGTCGCTCTAAGGAGATGAAACAGGACGGGAAGATGCAATCTCAACATACGGCCACAAGGTGGTGCAGTGGCCCAGCGAACAACTCTTACTGGTCAGGATTTGGAGAGGCCTAACTGTGCCTCTTCCTGTGTCTGCGGGCAGGCACACAGAGCTGAGAACTAGTCTCAAGAAAGCAGAAAAGTCACCTACCAGGTTAAACTGCTGTTGTAGTTTCTCATTAGCATAATTGATACAAAACTGTTCAAAGCTGTTCACATCGAAGGTTTCAAAACTGAAATGCAGTTTAAACAAGTTAAAATATAACTTGGGGGACACATACATTCATTTTACAGGTCAGTATTTTTTGACAAACTTCATAGCTAAACGATTTGTTATGTTTTAACATCCCGGCAGTCAGTTTATAAGTCAGCTTTTCCCAGGCTGTCTCGGAAGGAATCCGGCATGTACAAAACAGCTACCTTGAGGCAGGCATTAAAACAGGCCCGTCAGAATAGCATGTATCATTTCATCCACACAACACTGACAGCAGCATTATCATCCTCATTTTATAGATGAAGAAATAAGACTCTGAGAGGTTAGAATCTTGCCTAAGGTTATGGTTATGCAGCTAGTGTCCGACTCAAGTGTGAGCCTGGCTGAAAAGCAGTGTTCTTCCCTATTCTCCCACTCTTTACCTGTTGAAAGGAGAGGGAGCACAGATTTGCCTCTCCCAGGAGTGCTTTCATAGTTTGAGGAGGACAAGGGCAAGGTTGTTTAAGCCTAGCAGGTCCAAGGCAGACATGGCCCCACCTCCATTTTCAGACATTCGGTGTCTGTCTCTGGAGATGCCCTGGGGTTGCAAACGCAGAGCTGAGAGGAGGCAGGTGACAGAAACGGAAAGCAGGCTGGAGAGAGAACGCAGTGAGCTGTGCGGGGCTCTTGCAAACAGGACTGTCCAATGGGGCAGCTGCTACTTTGCTCTGGCCAGCTGTGGCCATGGATTAATGCAAGTTGGGAAGTCAGACCGCCTGAATCTCAAGAGAAGCCAGAATTCTGGACTTTTACGTGAATAATACCACTCTGTAAAACTTCTGTTGTGGGCTGAATAAAACTCAGGCACTAAATTCACCACCTGGCCAGGTAAGCACTCCTGCCAGGAGGAAGCTCCCCCAGGGCTTTGGGTGCTAGCATTGCTGCACATCGCCTCACTTAACCCTAATACCGCCCTAGGTGGGGGGCTATAGTGACCCCATTGTTACACGTGGTGGTTAGAGGTGACAGAGACCATGGCAGAGACCAGCAGCCCGCAAATGCCAGACATGCAATTTGACTCCAGCGCTTGGTGCCTCCAAAGCTTTGGTTCTTAATTGCTCTAATCCTAAGGGGTTCCTGCCAGTGCCAACCATGGGTCCCTTGGGAGTCTCACTTGACCGAGCCAGTTTGGCTCAGTGTAGACTTCTGAGTAGGTTATGGGCCTGAACTTTGTTCTACACAGTTCCGCAGTGACTTGGGGCAGGAGCTGAACCCACACAGCTCCGACAGCTCCTCTCCACACACACTCTGGAGTCCAGAGACTGGGCTTGGGCTGGGTTTGGGGAAGAGTTAAAAGGGCCTCGTTGTGCTCCATAGCCCAGGCCAAAGACAGGACTTTCTAGAGCAGGGGCGGAATATCAAGTGTCAGTGATTGTTTTCCTACCCTTGCGTTCCCCTTCTCTCAAAGAACGAGCACTTGGAGTTAAAGTTCAAAACCCAAGGAAAGACCTAAATCTATCACTTAAAACGCCAGAAGCACGTTAACTATGACAACACTTCACATTTGAATGATGCTTATGGTTCTTAAGACATCTTTACAATTTCTTCCATTTGATCTTCATAATAACCCTGCAAGACAGGCCCCATCTTACAGATACAGAAACTGAGGTTAGGAGAGTTTCTGCAACTTTCTCAGAGCTACATGACCGGCACACCACAGTGCTCACGCCCAGCGATCTGAGTCCCAGGCCCAGGCCTTTCCAACTCTGGGTCTAGAGACCATAAACACCGAACTGGTTAGGAAGTCACAAGCCCTCATACTATTCCCAGCTGAAACCTCAAAGTCCATGGCTTCAGCTTTAAACGCTTTCAGTGAGGGTAACTCTTCCTTGGAGGCTGCTTTATTTCCAGGCTAAACTGAACTCACTTCTCTCAAAAGTTGCAGGGTGCACATGAGCCAGGTCTAATTTAGACTTGAGCATGCTGGAGAAGGCACGAAAGGATCTGCCGGGCAGCAGCACTCTTACTTAAAGAGGGGCACTTATTTTTTTTGGAGGGTATACCATTAATTCACTGGTGGCAGCAAGCATGTTACTTTTATAATTTTTGAAAAGGAATTTATTTTTAAATTTAAAATTTAACATGTACAGTAACAAGTTCTTGTGAGTTTATAATAACTCCTTTCTCAGGTTTGCAACCTTAGCCAAAAAATTCAAATTCTTCATTACGGTGCTCAATAGGCCCCAAGGATCTGACACCTTCCTGCCTGCCATCCTCCTCACTCCCTGGTCCTTGTGCTCAACTTCCCCCCTCCCCTACCCCCAGTAAACCCCTAGCACATTCCCTTATTCCCTTCATGAAAATGATCCCCATTTAATTGTCCACCTGCCTCTTAAAATTTAAGTCCCCAAAAAGCAGAGCCATGCTTCTGTGCTGTTCACCGATCACATCGCAGTGCCTGGCACATGGATATTTGTTGGATGAATGAAATAATATATTCTTAAAATAAAGGTCTATTTATTTTTAAGACATTTGAAAGTTACCTATTCTACTACAAAGAGATTGTTTTAAGCAGGACTTTGCCTTCCCACAAGTCTACTCAAATTACCACTGGCTGTTTGCATGCTTTTTTAAAAACAAGAAACAGGAACTAATCTACTAGGGGATCCCAGCAATGTACTGGTATTTTACAACTGTTGACATATTAATTGGATATCACATGTATTAACTTAAAATCTAAACTAAACAAAGCCCCTCCCTTGAGGCACTATCTCATTAAGCTCTTTACCTGGACTCGCTTTGCCTTTCTGCCCTCCTGCCTATCTTTCCCCATCAGGGAACAGCAGGTCACAGAGGCCCAGAGCCCAGGCTCTCCCCTCTGCATGAGGAGGGGACTTGAACTGCTTTTCACAGAGTGTGGGGGGGCTACTCCCCAATCTGGACAGAATACTCTGTGATATCTTTCATGGGACAATCTGCCCCTTCTCCAATGGGGAAACCCGGGTTGATCCTGGGAGTGGGGAGAGTTGGGCGTGGAGGCCAGGTGCTAACTAACAAAAGTCTGAGTGCTAACAGCCCCCTCAGCCCGCCTCACCTGGCTGGGGCCTCTTGCACTCTCTCTGCTATTTCATGAGCATCTTTAGCATGAGCCTGCCGGGGATTTAGAAAAGCAGGTCACAGCAAAAAGGAGGAAGAACAACACTCCAACGTGGGATCTCTATCCTCCTAAAGTATTAGAGTTCCTGGGCAGGGGCTGAGGCAAATGGAGGACCCTCATTATGCAAGAAAGGATGAGGATTTAGGTGTGACACTGGTTGGTAAAAGGCCTGATTCTGAGTCCTCCTCTGGCCTGTGAGCCTGAGAGAGGTACAGGACCTCTGGGACTGCCATTCCCCATGAAACCGGAAAGAAATGTCAGGGTCCACACCTCAGGGACCCTCTGTCAGGAGACAGAAGTGGGTGAGAGCCTCAGGCAGCACTGGGAAATCCCACCAGCGGGGCAGCTGCAAACAAGTTCCTGAGCCTTTCTAAGCCTTGGCTACATCATCTCTAAAATGGGGATAATTATAAGGTTGTCTGAGGAGCAAGTGAGAAAGTGCATGGAAACTATCTAGCACTGTAGCTGGCATATGGTGAACTCTTGATGTTGGCAATCGGTAATTCAGCATTTATTTAATACACTAAATAAAAGACACTGTAGCCCAGGAGATGGTACTTAACATCCATACATGAGAAAACAGAGAACACCAGCTGTCTGATCATGTGAAACACAAAGGAGAAACCTGAACAAACTGATGTAAAAATAACAGGCATTTGAATTTGAATGAGGAAAGACAGGCTCACTGAAAAGAATCTTACCCATAAATGTCCAAAACACCAATAAAAGTGTGCTGCTTGCCTGAAAACTGCAATGCTAAGTTAATGCTCTCCACGATGAAGTCGAACAGGTGAGCATAGATCTTTTTGGCCAGCGCATCCCTGGCGTTGACAGCCTGGGGCCTGGTCATGGGTTTCACCACAGTCTCAGAGGTCGTGATGATTTTGCGATTGCACAGCCACTGGGCAACTTTGCCACTCTCCAGGCCCAGGAGCTCACAGAACACCTTCAGGTGACTGTCACCCTCCTTCAAAAATAAATACAGACCTTGTCAGGGCTGTCTAGCCACCTAAACTAGCACAAGCCCACCCACCCAGGGCCCTTGGCTTCCGCTCAGGCCTGTGTGAGATGAGAATGAGCTGGCATGAGAATGACCAGGCCGCCTGAGACAGAGTCAGGCCTGGGGCCACAGTGGCATGGAGCCTGCACCTGGCCCTTGGCAGGACACCGCTGCCATTGCATTTCATAGAAACAGTTTTTACTACGTGTTTTCTTCTTTATGTGGATATTGATGAAAATAACCAAACACATACCCCCTACCAGGAATCACTGCTCATAACATTTGTCACAGAAGAGTCACACATATAAACTTACCTCGTGTCCATTAAATAAATGTGCCACAAAACTTACACGGGAGTATATTTCCACAGAGAGAATCGGCACCACTGGTGTTAGATTCAGGCGAGTGTTGGGAAGTAGGAGGCGTCCTTTCTGTTTACAACTGTCCAGTGCCCCTAAGGCCCTACTTAGTGGTCCGCAACCTTTTTGGCACTAGGGACTGGAGCTCCTATGAGAATCTAATTCCTGATGACTGAGGGGGAGCTGAGGCGGCCATGCTAGTGCTGGGGAGTGGCTGCAAATACAGGTGAAGCTCACCTGCTGCTCACCTCCTGCTGTGTGGCCTGGTTCCTATAAAGGCCACTGACCAGTACTGATCCATGCCTGGGGGTTGGGGACTCCTGGCCTACATGACTTATCCTCTCTTTTCCCCTATTTTCTGGCCTCATCTACCACCCCTCCTTTCACTCACTCCTCTGGATAGAACAAGTTTCTACTCGTTCTCAAATTACAACTTCTGCCCAGAGCCCTTATACTTGCTGTTCCCTCTGCTTAATTTGTTCTTCCTCAGATACGGTTCACTTCCTTGTCTTCAGGCCTCTGCCCACGGCCACTGCCTCAGAAAGGCTTTCTCCGAATGCCCTACACAAAAGGCACAGCTCCTCTCCATCTTCTACTTTGCTTTACTTTCCTTTTTAATGGCCATCGTCAGCTGCCAGAGCCTATAACTAATTATTGTGTCTCTTCCCCTCTGCTTCCTTCCTCTAGACCAAAAGCTCTATGAGGGCCTTCTTGGTTTGTTTTGTTCACTGCTGTTTCTCCAGAGCCTACAATAGTGCCTGGCACACAGTAAGGCACTCAGTAAAAATTTGTTGACTAAAAGAACAACACATAGATAATGTATTTTCCTTCTCTTCTACTTTTGTAAGGGGAACAACCTTTACTCTTTGAAGGCAACTCATGGAAACCCTTGCCTCCTTGTTCTCATTAAACTGGTTTCCTCACTGCACATGGTGTTAAAATGCAGAAGCAAGGGACCCACAAGACGTTCTACTGATGACCATCCAAACACAGGACGGGTGAAACAAACAAGTATCTTACACTAACTGTGGATCTCTCATTGCCCACTGCTGTAATCTGCACGTTGCCCAGATGTAGGATGGCTGCCAGGATCTTAAAAACATCCATCTGAAAATCCTTCTTGAAACCTAAAAATAAAAATTTTCCTAAATTAGGAATATTGCATTTCTTCTCTTAATCACTTGTAAGATAACACCTGAATTCTTTCAAGATGCTCTATTATAATCAGTGCCAAGAGCTGGGCCAGGGAACGTGAAGTGGACCCCAGAGAGAATCTGGCTCACTAATCTTTACAGTTTGACTTGGACAGAAATACCATGTGAACTCTACAACCCACTAGGTTTCCCTTTTTGCCATGGCTACTAGGAAGCTCAACACAAAACCATCGAAATAACAATTTGATGTCAGGTTCTTGGGAGAATCAGCTTTCATTTATTCTGTGATGTACTTGCTTCATGTTTAATGTTTTTTTTGTTTTTCTTTTTTGCTTAGGAGCTGCTTGAATGGTAGGATGCTGGATGGAGTCCATTTGCCCCTCCAGCTCTGCATCCCGCTCTCTGCTCTAGGGAGCTGACCTGTCTGGACCAAGGCAATGGCCTCTCATGTCCTCTGGCTTCTGGCTGTGTCTGACCAGTGGGGACCCTGGCAGGAGGTCAGAGAGCAGAAGGACAGAGGTGCTGGTATATCATCCTCTTTTCCTGCAAAGTTGCCTCAGGCTGGCTCTATTGCAGACTAACATGAGGTCCCTGCTCCTGGTCTTGCACTGATTTTCCCCAACCCTTCTTTCAGGCTCCAGTAACACTCCTGTGCCTGAAAGGGAAAGAGCAGCAAACAGCTCTGCTGCTGTCCCTGGGTCCCTCCTGCCCCTTGCAGCTCCCCTGGCCCCATCCACATTGCTACAGTTGCTCCCTTCATAAACAAACCCTCCTTTAATCCGAACTGGAGTGTGCCCCGTTTCCCCTCAGGCTTGAGTGTTATAGGTGAAATATAAGCTATAAACATACAACACATTTGGTCATCACAAGGGGATCGGCACATTTCCTGGGGCTGAAAATAAATGTGACCAGCTCCCAAGAAGGATTTCATATCTGACTCCCGTAAATCACAGCAGAGGATCTGCTGGTTGTGACAGGGCTTTGCTGGGTCGGGATCCCTGTGCGGGAGTGAGGTGGATGGGGTAAGCACCAGGTGGTCGTAATGACATTGCAGTGAGTCAAGGAGCTTGGCGACGGACTCAGGATGGTGGGCCAGGCTCATTCTGTGCTCCCTGGTCTGCACCAGGATGAAAACTGGAATGCTGACTCATGACTCCCCCTACTCTCGCCAAGCAAAAAAGCAGTGGGCCCTAAAATCCGAGTAAGAGCCGCCATGGCCACTCGCTGCTTCTACTTGAGGACATCTGGAATATTTGAATAGCGGCTAGGTCACAGAGTCTTTTCTCCTTCAAAGATTAAACAAAATCAAAGCTGCAAAAGGTATCAAACGAAAAGTATATGGATGACTCCAGCTCAGCGTGGTGCAGGCATCTGCAGTCTTTCCACCTGGAGTTAACGCCTCCATTTGAAGGACAGGTGCCTCTAACAGAAATAAACTGCCAGGCCACCACCATGATAAATGACAGGTAAGTGGTGAATAAAAGCAGCTAAAAATGCGGTTTGGTGATCTTCGCTCTGCCACTCCACTCTGCATGATCCGTAACTAAATCACTTAACTACTCCATGCCTTCCAGAATTGACAAAAGTGAGATAACTCCAAAGCAATGACGTGAAAGAAAAAACTTAAGACCTCAGTTAAGGAATTATCTTTAGTGAGACAAAGTCACACAAAAGCACAGTGACCTGAGTTGGATTTCACACAGAGTCCTAGCTAGGCTGATTTCCAGGGTGTTCTTTTGGGTAGAGATTTAAAGGACCAGGATCAAGGGATGAATTCAATGAGAGTCAGCAGGAGAACAAAGGGAAGGAGCTTTTGATAAAAATGCACCACCTTCTGCTTCTTCAGGCCTAACTCTGTGGTTGGCCAATGTACCTCAGGAGCAGGAAGGGAAGGGACTGGAATTCTGTGGCAGGCACTATCCCAAGTACTTTCCATGTCACCTCTCAAATGCTTACAACAACTATATGAAGTAAGTACTGGTATTATCCCCATTGTACAGAGAGGAAACCAAAGCGTAGAAGGGCTAGGGAACTGGCTCAAGGTCACACTGGGTATGCCATATCTAAGCAGTACGTGAAAAGACTGTGGCATTCATGAAGCTGTCTTAGCTTCGTCCAGTGTGTCTAACGTCGAGGTCCCCTGAAGACTCCATACCAGGCGAAGAAGTTTCAGCAGGTTCCAGAGGCCCATTTACTGGGTATGTTGTGAGCTGGATGTGTGTGTTAACCTAAATGACCTCGCTGCTAACCACACCCATTTTTCCTTTCTGTTTCCATAACAAAACACAGGAATGGACAAATCAACCAACAAGTACTAATCTAGCAATCACCTTTTTAAAGAGGATGATTTGCCCAAGTGTGTTATAAGCCTATATAAGATTCAAGTTAGGCAGTCTGCACTTGAGGAGGTCTTCATCTAAATGTAATATCAAGATACAAACAAGAGGACAAGCAGTATCGACAAGGTATTTACATTGTTAGGAGACGCGCTGCTGAGGAGAACATTGAGATGTTGGAAATGTTTTACATCTGTGCTGTACAATACAGGAACTATTACTGCATGTGGTTGTGAACACTCAAAACGTGCCCAGTGCAACTTTGGAACTAAATTTTAAGTTTTATTTCATACTAATTAAAGTGAAATGTAAACAGTCACTTGTGCTTAGTTGGTGGCTACTGTGTTGGACGGCATGGGTCTAAAGACCACAAAATCAATGCACAGCATGAGATGAGTGATTGTAGGAGTCACAGGATGATGGCAATCTCAAAGTTACAGTGAGGTCATCTGGTTCCATGCGAGAATCCACTCTGCAACAGTAAACGGACCTTTGGATCCTCCTCAAACTTCTCCTTTTCCTGGTACGAGGTCACCAAGAGACTTCCATGTTTAGACACAGTGGGGTGAAGCTAAGACAGCTTCACGAATTCCACGGGTCTTTTCACATATTGCAAGAAGACTCTAAGGAACTCATCAACTATTCTCACTCTATCATCTAGGACAAGGGTCAGCAAACATTTTTTTATTAGTTTTTGCAGGCTGTGTAGTTGATGTCATGATTATTTAACTCTGCTACCACAGTGTGAAAACAGCCATAGACCATACTTACACAAATGAGTGTGTCTATGTTCCAATAAAACTTTATTTACAAAGACAGGCTGCAATCTGCTGACCTTCGGTCTAGGACATTTTGTAATGATTCACACAGTGAGGTCATGCTTTCATTAAATGTGTACCGATCTCTGATATAGCATGCCACAGTTCATAAACCATTTCAGACATTCTCTCTTAATCCTTACAATATCCCTAACAGCAATTGTGGTGGCTACGCCAAAGAAGTCACGAGTCTGAGCTGGCCCTGTGACTTGCTTTTTGTTATTAGCACATAACAGTAGTGGGACTGCATTACTTCTGAGGCTGGTTCCTGACAAGCCCTGTAGAGTCCACCTGAGCCTGTTGGAACTGAATGTGGAAGAAGGTAGCCGCAATACATGTGGTCCCTCTACCCTAAGGCCAGCATGCTGTGAGGAGGAAGTCCACACGGAGAGACAGAAAAACGCCTACCCAGCTCCCAGTAGTTCTAGCCATCCCAGCCCATGTGAGAGAAGAAGCCTTCAAAGGATTCAGTCCATCACCATCATAAAAAAGTCTCTAAGCGAGAAGTGCCCAGCTGAGTTCAGTCTACCCAGAATCACAAGAGATAATTATAAATTGTCATTTTAAGCCACTAAGATTTGGGGAACAGCAATAGATAAGTGAAACAACTAATTTTTTCAGTATTGTTCCAATGTAGATATGGGAAAATTGATGCCAAGAGATAATAATTGACCTGTATGAGATGAAAGACCAATCTTATGACACATGAAAAAAATTGGAGCAAGTACATGACAACAGATAATTAAGCACTAAATTATGAGTTCGATTGGCCAATGCTCAGGCAGTCAGAGGAGAGAGAAGCCATCGGGCCAGCACCTTTAAATAACAGGCTTAGTGGAAGGTAAGCGGGTGCAGACTCCGTTGCTGTCCTGGCATTCTGCCAGCCATGCTCAGTCACGTGCTGACCTAGCTCTCTGGTCTCACACTGATCAGAAGTTTTGACTGGCAGTTGCATGTGGATGCCTAGACTAATACAAAATGAGAAAGACAGTGACTATTTTTACAAATGCCATTTAGTAGACAGTCTTCCCAAACATGAGCTCCATGTGAGAAAAGATAGAAAAAGATTGGGAAGAATACCTGCTTCAACTGTGTTAGCCTACTAGCAATCAAAACGTTGATTTTCCATATAAAAATAAAATGTTTTAAGACCCTCAGTGCAAATTCTAGTTCACTTCTGTACTAGCCATGTAACCTTGAGTAAATCACTCACCATCCCTGTGCCTCAGTTTACCTGTTATAAAATGTGGGAAATACCAGTGTGTATTCATAGGGTAGTTGTAAGGTTTAAATAGGTTAACACGGGTAATAAAGTGCTTAGGACAGTGCCTGGCTCCTAGCAAGCTCCATACAAGGAGCTGCTATTGTACTGTCATCAGGATGCCCATGAAGGCCATGTCGAGTCCACCTGACACTTCTGACCTGAGTGGGACCTCGCTTTCACCAGACTTCTAAGAGCGTATGAGCACCCATGGAGCTTATAGCCCAGGACTCTCCTGGTAAGCAAGTGAGCCTGAGGGCAAAGGAGTTGATTTCTAGATCTTTTCAGGGATAGACACGGTCTTGACTACTTGGCCTCCAAAAATGTCATTGGCTCATCCTAAAAGTAGGATTTATTAGAAATCTTCAGAACACATGCCTGCTGGTCATCTGTGCCTTTTATTTATTTATTTTTTTAAAAGAGAAAGTGGCCAAACCCTGGATAGGGTAGTTTTGCTCACCCAGGAGTGTGAAGGTCTTCTGAGTTTCCACCATGTCGTTTCTGTCATTCACGCCCTCAATGACAGTGCTGCCTCCCATTCTCGTATAATTAAATTCTTCTGCACTCCCTGAAACACCAAATAGGATTTTTACGTCTGTAACACAAAAACTTGGAGTACATGTTTACTGAAAGAAAGGACATTCACACTCAATAAGCTGTATTAAGCATTTTATACACATTATTCCATTTATTCCTTAGAATTCTATACTACAGCCTTAGAAGTTGAGGCTCAGAAGAGTGAAGTGACTTGTTCAAGGTCCCATAGCTGATGGTGGGGCAAGAACTTAAAACACGGGCCTGATTCCAAAGCTCACAGTTGTTGCTCCCACACCTAACAATTTTATACAGCTTTCTGTGTCAAATTTCTGTACAAATGTCTATGTTGTTTGCTTATGAAATGTACAACAAACAACACACATTTAAGATGTACAATTTGATGAGTTTTGATATACCTATATACTTACAAAGCCATCACCACAACCAAGATAATGACCTCATAAACATCTAATATTTGAATAGGAGGTGACCCTTCAAAAGCTCTTCCATATTTGCTAGTCACATTCTGTTTAGTAAACAAAGCATGGATATTATCTTCAGGTGACTTCATTATTACTACAAATAATACTGACCTTGAGTCATCAAGGAAGTTCAAATTATGATAGAGGTATTCTGCCTCAGAACACAGGAAAATATGTCATACATATTAGAAAAATAACTGTCTAAGGAGTTTGGATAAAAAGAAAAGTTTGAGGACTTACAGCACAATCACCCATAGGCTTTGAAAAGAATCCTCTAGTTTGGGGGGCTCCACCCTCCCTGGACCCATCCACCCATCAGCCTATGGGGGGCTCCACCCTCCCTGGACCCATCCACCCATCAGCCTATTCCGTCTCTTTAGTTAGAGGCATCAATTCTACCACAAAACCCAAGGATCTTATGTCTTTGGACAGAATATTTCTTTAAGTGGTATTACTATAAGAAGAAATTAGTCTAGAATTTAAATCCCTATATAAAAGACTCTTCCACACACTATCCATTACATACCCAATTTAAGATGTTTAAATTCCGACTGCTGTGCAGATGCACAAAGTTGATAGAAAATGTGGTAATTTCGTTCATTTTCCGACTGTAAAAGAAAGAAAAGTTCTGAAGTGACACTAGCCCTTTATAAGTAAAAACGTTAAGTTTTCAACCAGAGGGTCTTAGGTGGCTAATCTAGATTGGTGGTTTTGCTCTCAGGGACCCTGACATCTATGCGTGTTTTTTGCTGTTGTCAATAATGCTGTGATCTAACCTGTTCCACTCTCTGGCTCACAGGCAGGCCTTTCCTCTCACAGAGGGAGAACTGGTGGCCCAAGCCTGTCCTCTAAATAATGACCCCAGAGACAATGCTATTAAATGAAAACATTCTATGAAATATGAATAATATAATTTCTACTCATTGAAATTTTTAAGAAACTCCTCCCAATAACAAGGCTTACTGTTACTCTCCTCCTGGGCCAAATCTATGAGAATTTTCTCCATTTTACTGAACAAGGAGCCTTTCTCTCAAACTCTAATCTCATTCTCTTCCTGATAGGAAAGCCAGTCTCACAGCTTTGCTTTTGTGTTCTAGAACTATAAACTGGATTTTTAAACCTGAATGATTTTCTTAAGCACTCCGAATTAAAAGTCATAATCTTTTCTCTAGGTCATACAGCTCCACTGATATTGCACCTATATATCAATTTCTTTTTCAGATGGAGGTTCCTCAGAAAATTAAGAATATAGTTACTATAGGACCCAGCAATCCCGTTTCTGGGTATCTGCCCAAAAAATCAGAAAACATTTATTCATAAAGATATGTGCACCTGTATGTTCACTCACTACAGCATTACTCTAAATAGCCAAGACATGGAAACAACCTAAGTGTCCTTCGATGGATGACTGGATAAAAAACATATGGTACATATATACAACAGAATACTCAGTCGTAAAAAGATGAAATGTTTCCATTTGTTAAAACATGGATGGATCTTGAGAGTATTATGTTATGTGAACTAAGTCAATAGGACAGGACAAGAACCATATGATTTCACTCATATGTGGGATTTAAAACAAAAAGCAACAAAGGAACAAATAAAACCAACATACAAATGAACAAGAAGACTGGTAGATACAGACAACAGAATGGTGGTTATCAGAGGGAAAGCGGGGTGGAGGCAGGTGAAGAGAGTCAAGGGGGCCAAATACAAAGCGACAGAAGGAGACGGGACTTCAGGTGTTGGCACACAACAGAGTGTATGGACGTATTTAAAACGTGCACACTTGAAATGTATATAATGTTATTAACCAACGTTACCCCAATAATTTTAATTTAAAAAATGTTTTTAATTTTGTTTTTTAAGAAATAGAAAAAAAAAAACCACTGCAAATGAAAGATAAGAAAATTCTATTTTCCAAGTCACAGAACACTGTAGGTTGTCTAAAGAGTATATGAATGGAAATAATACTTAAAAAGTTGGGGAAAAGAAAATTTAAATAATATTTTTATTCTTACTTGAAAGACAACTCTAGATTTCTCCAGCAGATAAGTTCTCATATTGGCTCCTATAATTTGATTTCTCTCATCAAAACTGATTTCTGTGTATTTCCCAAACCGACTACTGTTGTCATTGCGGGTGGTCTTGGCATTTCCAATAGCCTACAAAACATAGGACTCTCTTGAAATAACAACATTAAAGAGATCTTTGCATCAATATTATTGGTACAGTTTCAGTAAAATTGGATCTTACATGTGGGGCAATGGGGAGGTCTGACTAGCGAAAGAGGTCAGGGGTTCGGGGAAAAGCAGTACGAGGCTTACAGGGAACATGACACACCCTTAGCTTGCCATTCAAGGCTCTGCTTGATCTTGTTCAGAGACACTGATCAGGACCAGACAGAGCACAGGTTCTTGTATTTCATGGCCCTAGGTTCTTTTTCTACTATCTGTGTGATACTAGAAGTTATTTCATCTTTCCAAGTCTTAATTTCTCTTCATGTAATGTGGGAATAATGAGCATCTTGCAGAGCTGGGAGGATTAAGTAAGAAAATATAAAGTGCCTCAACACATCCATGCCCCAAAGATGCTCAATTAGAATTCCACATCTTTCATCCAACCTTTATTTCTATCCTTAGCCTTTACCCCTTCCCTACTCATACTTTCCACTCAACCAAAAGTCTGCCCTCTCCCACCCTTCCCACGGTCTGAACATGATTTTTGCTTTTGACTTCTATGCTTGAATTCCATCTCTTCAGCCTATCCTCTCCCCTTTCCTGAGCACCCTCAGGAAACACCCTTCTTATGCTCATACACTGCACTTCCTGCTCATGTCATTATATTTTATCACAACATATATTTACTGAGCATCTGCTATGAGTCAAGTGCTCAGTATGCAAAGATGAACCAAGTAGACATGGTCCTGCCTTCACGGAACTTACAGTCCAGTGGGCAAGACCAACTCTAAATAAATAATCACACAAAATTATCCACTGGGCATTTAACCGGGCAGTGCCTCTTGATAACTTTCCTATTTTCTTCTTAGATTGTGGGTTATGTTTTACTTAACTTTAAAATGCGCTTATGTTAGAGGAGGCTTAAAACTTGGGTCTTATTCTTTTCCATTACTTCCCATATTACTTGGCATAGTGGCTGAAACAAGATAGGTGGTCTAATAAATATTCACTGAGGATTTTGATTTGAGAAAATAGGGACAGGATGTCTAGGAATCTAATGCTCTTAATTACTTGCTATACTTTCAAATAAATCCAAATCGATCCTCTTCTCATTTTGTGAGGCAGCCAGAGCTAGCCTGTGGGCCCTCCCCTGAGCCTTTCGGATGTCCTTTCTTCCTCGAGGGCTGCCTCCTTACCCCTGGGTGCCATCATGGCTGGTCTTGCCCATACCTCTCTGACTGTCAATGTTTTGCTGATGAATTAGCTGCAGGGGAGGAAGAAGAGCCCTGATACGTGGCATTTGCCAATCTGTAAGGTGTAAATACTCCCACCAAGACTGATTTTAAACTACCATAGGTTTAATGATAGCTTGCACAAAAGTTTCTGAATATTTAACAATAAGCACATGAGAAAGCTGGTAGCCTGTTGGCTGGAGAACTCCACCGGTCTCAGTCTGTGGTTGAGGAAATTTCCCACAGGATGTAATGTAAACAGGGGACTCCTGAAATCTGATAGCAGAATTTCTAGCCCAGAAGGTGAAAGAAGAGAGCCTTGGAAGCAGCAATCTCTGCCCCAACCTTCTTCAAATCCCACTGGATACCAGCCTTCCAGGCTCCTTCCCATCCTCACTTCTTTGATCTTTAAAGGGTGGGAACTACAGTTAGCCAGGACAACACACACACAAACCAACACACCTCTCCACCATCACATGCCACTGCCTCCGAGCCCGCTCCCCACCCACCACCGGCTACGCACCTCAGTTATGGGGTTTGATGCCAGAACCTTGTCCTCCACATGGGCTTTACTGCTCGACTTGCTGACAGTGGCAAAATACCTCATGGCATAGCGAGCAGACACTGTCTTTCCAGCACCCGACTCCCCGCTTACAATTATTGACTGATTTTTATTGTTTCTAAAGGAAACAAAAGTTTTTTTAATGTTCATTTTTTCCTATTAAAAAAGGCTATACACTCATTAAGAAAAATGCAGACAAGCTGGAAGAAGGCAGACTTTGTCTCATCACTCTAAAGTAACTGTTCGCAGCCTTCCAGTGAATTTCCTTCTAGTCTTTTTTCCTGTGGGATCATGCTGAACACACAATTTTGCTTCTTGCTATGTCTTCTGTGTTGACAGTCCCCAAGACCAATTCAATGATCCAGCATTTAGTCACACTCATGGCTGAGATTTATTACGCCAAAAGAATACAAAGCAAATCAACAAAGGGAAAAGGCACATGGGGCTGAGTGCCAAGGAAGCTGGGCGTAAACTTCCCGAGTCCTTTCCCAGTGGGGTCAGTCACACAGGATGCGCTTAATTCCTCTAGCATTGAAAAGTGACAACACATAGGAAATATTGTCTATCGGGGAAGCTCATTAGAGACTCAGTGCCCAGGGTTGTTTTTTTTTTTTTTTGTTTTTTGTTTTTTGTTTTTTTTTTGGTGGGGAGGGGTGGCTGGTTATGTAGGCTTCCCCTGCTGTCTAGGGGATACCAAAATTCCAGATGCCCAGAGAAAAGCAGATGTGAGGCACAAATCACAGTGTTTACACCAACAGTTTAAGCTCAGGTACAAGAAGCCACTCTTATCAGGAAATGGTGAGCACCTTCCTGAAATCCCAGTTCTCAGAGGACAGCCATGGGCCCGCTTTGCAAACAGGCCTCTAAAGGAAGCAGTTTCAGGCCTCTATCAACTCCTTTCTGCATATTCCCACTTAAATATAAAATACATTTTAAAGACATTATTTGGAGAGAAATTATTCAAAATGTGCTTGAGAACATCTGTGTTCTGTAAGCCAAAACGCTGTTACATAATTTAGAGATTTTAAAAAATGCATTAAACTTTTCATGTCATAAGATTATGATGGTAGAACTTTACTATAATGCCATCTTATGTATCTAGCACCACTTATGTGCCAAGGGCTCTGTGAATACTTTGCAGGGATTCTCATGTAAGCCTCACGAAAATCCTATGCCATCTTTATCCATTTTACAGATGAGTAAAACAGAGACTCAGAGAGGTAAAGTAACTTACTTGATCCAGGACACAGAGCACACAGCCTCCCTTGTGAACAATGGAGAGGGTCTGAATGACAGAGCTCTTGATCCAAAAGAGGAAGCTAAGACTCTGTGGCAAATGGCACCCCCAGTATCCCTCAGCCAGGTAGAATGGGGCTGGGTTATTAACACCAGGCTCTCCTGACTCCTGACTCCATGAGCCTGGCTTAGGTTGGTTCTGCTATTACAGTTCGACAGCCAGACCTCCGGAGAAAACAGGCTCTTCAAGCTTGAATCTAGCTCAGGCCTGCAGCGCCAAAGAGCTCATGCTGCTGATGCCCAGGAGTGGCCCTGGCCCTTCAGGCTCTGAGCCAGGGACTCTAATGATGCAGTCGCCCTGGAGACCTGCAGGGAGCCAGGACAAGTCCCAGAACCACGGGTTTTTAGGACTGGAAGGAAACTTGCTGCAGCAGAAACCAAGGTAATGGTTATTTATTCTCTACCTAACATTCGTCTTCCCCTTCCTTCCTAGGAACTATGCCCCAATTTTTACTGGGCACATTATTGCCCATATTAAAGACTAACTATCCCAGTCTCCCCTGCAGCTAGTCATGGCCATGGGAGATGGTCCTAGCCAATGAGCTATGAACAGAAGTGCTCTGTGGGGGCTTCTGGAAGTCTCCTCAACCAGGAGGGGCATGATCTTCCCCTGGGATACTCTGTCACCTAGAATATGGAGGAGATGGCTAAGTATCGGCTTGGCCCTGAGGATAAGAGTCCCACCCCAGGGATGGGGAGCTGGAAGTAATCAGGTCCCTAATGACTTGGTAGAAGTGCCACACTGGGCCTGGACTTCTCTGCAGGAGAGAACCACACATGTCCACCTTATTTAAACCACCATTATTTTTTCCTGCTTACAAGCAGTGAAGCTTATCATGGGTAATCTCCGAGCATCTAACTCCCAGATGAGAACACTGAAAGTGAGGTAGACTGGGGACTATGCCTGGGGTTATGTGATAAAGAATGAGGTCCCTCACTTCGGGATTCCATCTGAGAAACGAGGGCACTGATGATGGCTCAACTGGCTTCGTCAGGGCGTTGCAATACTCAAAGGAGACCACTATTTGTGAAAGTTCTTTTGCAAACTGTGCAAAGATCTACCAAGATATTTTTATTCTTCGTACTTTTTAGATGAGGGACTGAAGCCAGAAGACGACAATTATGGGAAAAAGAAACTACACATGGAGTCAAAAAATCTAAGTGCAAATCCCAGATCGGCCTTGTACCTGCTGGGTGACCTTGGGCAGACGACTCTCAAATCTCAGTTTACTGCCCAGGCATCTTCATCATGGGCTATTCTGAGGGCACCCAAGATGATGTACAGGAATGTGTGCATGGCGCTGGAGGCTTTTAATAAATATTTGCTAGCAAAACAAGACTCTACAAGGCCATATAAAAAACAAGTAGCAAAACTAGGATAAAACCCCAAATCTCCTACAGCTAAAACCCATGCTCATCTACCATTAGACTCTGCTGCCTTGGATCCGTAAAAAAGCTTAAACATCTCACAGGGGAGAATAAATCAATATTCCTCCAAACTAAAGAACTGCAAGAGAAGTGTCCACTATTCCTAGATTGATAGGACTGACTTTTGACTACCTGGAAGGAACAAACCCAGGAAACTCGGTTTAGACAGGTCCATTACATATAACAGTCATTTGCTACTTGGTATAGTTCATCTCCTCTACCAAGTGCCCCCTCTGGTCTGATGAGTGCTTTTAATAAAACCAAACCAGATGTCTCCCCCTCACAGTGAAGACCCAGCAAGTGCAGGAGCACTGGGAGAGGAAGAGAAAGCCCCGCCTGGCAGGAGGCTACCTGGCCATCTGCTTGTATGCCTCTTCTGCCACGGCGAATATATGTGGGTCCATATCACCCATGTTCTGGCCACTGTAGGCGTGGATAATGGCATCTCCGTATATCGGCAACTGCTTGTAAGGATTCATGGCCACCAAGATGATTCCTGAGGACAGATGTTAGATGCAGTGATAAGATTCTTACTGTCACCCATTTCTCCAGGTTCTTTTGAGGAACCCCAACTCTGCTACTTAAATTAAACCTTTTGTGTGACTTTGGGCGGGCCACTTAATGCTTTGAATATCGGTTCCCTGCCAATGCCAATTCTGAGGGTTAGCTGAGATGACGGATGAGATTGTTGTAAACTGAGAAGCTTTTGCAATTTTCAGTGTAAATATAATGACAATATCATTGTCCAAAGTAAGTAATAAATGTATCAAATCCAATGAGAAACTTAAACATAAGCTTGATCCACATATATTTTTCTTGGTAGTCCAATCTTAGTTCTTGTTGAAAATTCTCCCTACATAGACACTTCCTTTTATTAAACAAACAAACAAACAAAAACAAAGAAAAACATCTCTAAGATCAAATGTCTATACCTTTTAGACGGAAATTGGGCAAACGTTTAGGTGTAATTATATAGTTTGACGGAGTCAAGATTATAATGTAATATAAAACGTAATCAGGATGCTCTAGACAGCAAGCGTCACATTTCAGTGCCTTTCCTGCTCTCCCAGAATCTCTCTCCTTACCACTGTACGTGTAAATGAGTCTGGATTCTGCAAAGCGGATTCTGAGATTGTGGAGCACCGCGGGCTCATGGAGGTAGCTGAGGGCCGTGAGGTCGTTCTCACCCACGAGGATGTCAGGATTCCGGAGCGGAGGCAGAGACTCTGGACTGATGCGGTAGTCCAGCTCCTGTGGACAAAAATAAAGTTCTAGAAAAAAAAAGATTTTGGGTGTTTCCGCTGAACCACTATCTCCTGTCCTATCTGCACTCTGGACTGATCCCTGGCACTCTGAAAGCCAAACTTACGTATAGCAATGAGAAAATAATCTTCATGGTTGACTTTTAAAAGCTGAGAGCTGGGGACCAGGACATTAGCTGTGTGTCCTAGGATGAGTCACTCACCCTCTCTGGGCCTCATGCCTCTCATCCGTGAAAAGACTGGCTGGACCAGATCAGAGGTCCCTAGAGGTGTGACAGGGAGCCCCACTTATATATGGTATAGACGGCATGGAAGTTTTGATTTGAAAACAGAATTTTGTTGCTAAAATGACATGATGACCTAAGGACCTCTGAACCTCTAAGGCTGCCAAATCTCTGTTGGAGGTTGACATATTTCGTGACGAGAAGTGTCTGAAGGGGCTCATGCAGGTGGTGGTCTCTGAGAGAGGCTACCAGTGTAGGTGACGCCTATCTGCCGCCGCCCATGTTCCTGAGGGCTCACAGTTCCCCCTGCAGCGCTGCCTGCTCCTGTCATCCTCAGCCCTGGGCTGAGTTGTCCAGGATGGTCTCTCTTCTGCCAGATTTCACCGAGTATTCCTAAAGTAGCTGCCTGAGCAGGACCAGGTTAGCATGTCTCGTGACATCCCTTCCACAGACAACAGGGCCTTCCAAATGTCAGAGCATCATGAGACCTTATGACCATCTCTTCTTACTTCCTTCGCTTTCATTTCACAGCTTGGGGCAGTGACTTAAGTTACCTGGCAAGCTTGCTTTCCTTCTACCTTCCCAGGATGCCTTCCTTCCATACCTAGTCTAACACCAGCTCCACAATGTGATTCAGCTGCCTCTTAGCAAGTGCCCACTGTATAGACCCCATGCCAAGCACTCGGCACTGGTTGTTTCATTTAATTTTCACAACCGCCTTTCAAGGAGGACACGATTACTCTAACAACCAGTTAAGGAGACAGGTTCAGAGAGGTGAAGCTCCTTGTCCAAGGTCACACAGTGAATTTGGGTCTGGCTGGCTCTGAAGCCTACATTGTGATGCTTCCTATCAATGCTGACAGGGGTTTGGTCTGTTGATTTGTTGGTTGCTTGGTGTGTTGTGCATAAGGAGAACAGCTCGGGACAGTCCAGGACAAATGGACATAAATCCTCGTAGCAGCTGGCAATTATATATTTGTGGACCTGCCCGAAGTAGAATATTCTTCACCTATACACTTTTATTTTGAGAGTAAAATCAAGAAAAATGCTGCTCGTACATAATGTTTACATTCCCTGCCTGAGTTGTTCTGTTATCTGTTTTAAATTAATGGCCTCCTTTTCTCGTTCAGCGTGTGTGTGTTATATGTGAAAGAAACAAGGAAAGAGAAAGACAAACAGGACAGACAGTCTGGGGGAGGGGGAGAACACGCGAAGACCATCAGACTGACAGTCGGAGTCAGATGCCGTTTTTCTATACAAAGCAGGCTTTGTCCTTAGTGGTACAGACAAAGGGTTAAGGTACAGAGTGGTCTGGCTGCCTGCCATCTTGCCTGCCTCTCTCTTCCTCCTCTGGGCAGCTGGTTCAGGGCCAGGAACGTTGTCACCTGAAGCCCTATTAAAGCAGCGAACTGCCACTGCCACTGCTGTCTTCGGTTTTCTCTGAAAGCCATCTGACCCCTAATCAGAACCTCGACTGTGCACAGGAAGCATTCAACAAATGCTGCACGGCGTTACACGTGGAAAGGAAAGGCTGAATGGAAACCAGCCTCCTCTCGCTGTGTCTCTCTTGCATTTGCACACGTACACCTGCATTATCTCGTTTGATCTTCAGCAACCCTTCCTGTGAGGTCATACTGTTATTAACTCCACTTTACAAATATGAGGAAACTGAGGGGCTCACCGTCACAGACTGAGTGAGTGGCTATAGTAGGATTTGAATCCAGACTGCCTGATTCTAGAGGATGTGCCCTTAACCACTATGTTTGCCTCCCTTCCCAAAATCTCAGGAAATGACTCACAACTCTAGGATAGTCTGATTGGAAATACTGTGTCCTGTCTCTACAGGCACTACTTACGTGCTTTGAAAATTCCAGCATTTTAATATTCTTATGGTATTCCTCTAGCCTCAAGATGAATCACAAATTCTCTGTCTAGCTCTGTATCCAGATACTTGAGTCTAAAAAGGTAAGGTCACCCTAGCTATAGATCCAGTGGGCTCTCGTTAGTGCCATGTGGCAAAAGGACAACTCATGACGGATACTCAAAGCAAAGACGAAATCTGCAGAGGCTGGTAATCAGAAGACACACCGAGCCTTTGAGGGGAACTCCTTCCTGGCACGCTCTGCTGCAAGAACAACTGCCAATCTTTCTGCTCGCCCTTCGCCTCTCCCTCACCATACCTGTACGGACAGTGGTCCCCCATAACGTCACACAACGCATTCCTGTCTTCTTGTCCCATCTCGTCACTTCCCTAATCACCCTGTCATGCGCCTTGAGGGTCCCCATTCTCACATGCTTCTATCCATCCATGGCCTGACTTGCTCTCCTTCCGTCCATCTCTCACACCTCCCTCTCTCTTTCTACTTTCTATCTCTCCTCTAGTTCTCTTCCTCTCCCCATCCTGATGGTTTCCTCTGCCATTTTATGCCGTGGGGACAAACTACTCCCAAGTATCTGGGCTTTGCCCAGTCTCTGTGCTAAGACCCATGAAACCAAAGTGGCTAATCACCTTTCAGCATTCTCCCAACAGTGCTGAATCCCTTAAATACAGCACGAGCACAGATCTGTTTACTGCATCTCGTTACAGAGAGAGGGTCGGTTGAGGTAAAGCACTTTCTGCCTTTATTAGGGAAGCATGGTGTGGAGAGAAGGGGAAGTGGCACAAACACATGGATCTATAGCGCCAAAGGGCCATTTGGGTGCCTTCTCACATGCCCTCCCCTGGTCTGCTCCTGCAGGGACCATCGTCCCCTGCTCCACATATCCCAGTTACCCCTCTACACATCACGGTAGCTGTGGCCAGCAAGGCTCCTCACCGTTCCATCCTCCAAGAGGAGCTGCAGGACTTTGTCACCAACTCTGTAGTCCTTTGCAATTTCAGCAGATTTCCAAACTTCTTCGGGATCAGGAATCCAAACCCTGTTGTACTGACCAACACAATAAGATAGGCTTAATTCCAGCACTTGAAAAACAAAACAGATTATTAGACGATTGCACTCAGGAGGATTTCTTTCTGTCTGCTAGGTCAGTTCCTTTGTTAGGAAAACTTTTACCTAAGTTTTGCTTATGAGGTGATCGCTGCTTCATTTAAAGGCAACAGTATTCCCAAAGCCTCTTAAATAAACCTTAAAAACTGAAAGTCTGAGAGTGACAAGGAAATCCATGAGTGGCTTTAAAGGGAGGATCTGAGTGCTGTCTATAAGAGTTAGAGCAGGAGGATTGGGTTTACCACTGATGGATTATGGAGCTCTGGGTCAGACACTTAACTTCTCGTGCCTCTTTTTTCATCCACAAAATGAGTACAGTAATACCTAACTTACAGGGTTGCTGGGAGGTTAAATTAGACTGTGTACTTGAAAGCACTTTGCAAAATGCTATAGAAGTGTTTTTATGACAGCATTATCATAGTCTTATCACACTGGTCAGCAAGCACTGTGGGAAATGTGGAAGTACAGATGTAGCTGCCGAGCTCAGTTCCCAACATGTAATTGGTATGCTTGGCTCAGCGCTGGTGTGCACATCTTTAGGCAGAACCATGCTGCAATGTACTGAATTGTGTCCCCTCCAAAATTCCTATGTTGAAGCCCTACTCCCAGTCTAACACTATTTGAAGATAGGGTCTTTAAGAGGTAATTGAGGTTAAATAAAGTTGTAAGGCCCTGATCTAATAGGATTAGTGCCCTTACAAGAAAACATACCACAGAGCTCATAGATACATTCTCTCCACCTGCTGCTCTGAAAGCCATGTGAGTACACAGTGAGAGCACAGCTATCTGCACCCAAGGGGAGAAGTCCTCACCAGACAAACCTGCCAAAACCTTGATGCAAAACTGTGAGAAAATAAAAGTCTGCTGTATAAGCACCAGTCTTTGGTATGTTGTTATGGCTGCCCAAGCTGACTAAGACACATGCCTAATAATTCACACACTAGGAAGTGGGCAGTCTCACTCTCCAGAATTTATCAGTGGTACCTGAGTGCTGCTCAAGATAAAGACAAGGTGACTGCCATACGCTTACACTGCAGCTATCATCACTGGGTCCCATGATCTGTTCCTCTCCCTCCTTCAGGCATGCGATCTGCATCATGCACTGGCTACATTTACTCTTCCGCCCAGACCCCACATCTAAGTCTCCTGTAACGGTTTGTTCATTCATTTGTCTGTCTGTCTGTTCATTCATTCATTCGTTCATTTACTCAATAAACACTTGCTAAACATCTACTATGTTTATGGCTGGTACAGTGCTAGGTTACCAAAAAGGAAAGCCTCTTCTAATCATTACAGTATTTCTACTAACCCAGCCAATCGCTGACCTATAGCTGCATGAGTTCATGTGTATACGTGCACCTCTCTGCTCATGCATCAGTGGTTTGTATCAACAGGGCACCCCTACAGGATACCCTCTGGAAAGCATTCACATGAAGACATTAAGCAGCGCCTAGGAAAACTCCTGCATCCAAACACTCACTAGCCCAGCATCCCACATCCGGATGAAGCCTGAGAGGCCGTCAGTGTCACTTCCTGGAGAAAACTGGCCCCAGGCCTCCGAGTTCCCCAAGAACAGAGCTGAGATGAGCTCCAGTTTTCATAATGGCCAAAAACTGGAAATAGACTAGATATCTATTAATATGAAAATAAAATTTAAAAAGAGAAAGAAATAAAACTGTGAGTCGTGTGTTGACTCACACAATGGAATACTACTCACCAACGAAAAGAGTCAACTACTGATAGAAGCAAGAACTTGAGTGAATCTCTAAAGCATTAGGCTTAGTCAAAGAAGCTTTACACAAATAATACATTCTGTATGAGTCTCTTTAAAACCAAAGTACAGTGGGGAAAATCAGAACAGTATTTGCCTCTGGGGGTAGGTAGGGCCCAAGAGGGACTGGGTAGGTGAATAAGGGGGTGTTCTGGAGCAATGGTGGCATTCCGTATCTTGATGGAGTTTGGGTTGCATAGTTGTTAAGTACTCTTCAAACCTCAGAGAATACAGACTTAAATTTGTGCATTTCATTGTCTGGAGATTTTACACAAAGAACTAAGTAAACGCGGATCTCTTAACAATACACATACTGAAATATTTAGGAGGACAGGTATTGATGTATGCAACTTAAAATGCTTCAAAATATAAGAAGGGTTGAGAATTGAAAGATGAATAGACATTTGATACAACAAATCTGATAAATGTTCATGCAAGAATCTACAGGGTGGGACAGATGCTCCCTGTTAAGTTCCTTCAACTTGATGACACACATAAAATTTTCACAACAAGATGTTAGGAGAATTTAAAAAAAGAAGTAAAAAAAACACATTTCAGGGTTTCAGTAGTAGATTAGAGCAAAGTTTGTTGAGGAGCATATCTATTAATCCATTAGTAATATAAATTGTTGCACTGAATCAAAGTTACATATATAAATAAAGTTGGTGGCTATCAATCATAACTCCCTAAGTGATTTGAGTTGCTTTAATTCTTGACAAGTAGTTAAGAATAGAAGCTTGCTGAAATTTGACATGGGATGGGCAGGATTTGAGAGAAAGACAGAGAGAGAGAGAGAATGGAAGAATAATGTGGCAGGCAATGCCACACTTAGATAGACACCCCTGCAAATAGGTGAACAGAAGCCTCATACACAAACACATGGACACACACACACACACCAACATTCTACACATCCTTGTTGCCATGGGCTACCATTTCCTACCTCAGGTCTGCTATTGAAAATATTTATTGCCAATCTCATAAAGCTGAAATAATTAACAGGATATCCCAATTTATCAAGAATTGGCCATTACAGGATTTTATTGCTGAAAGAGTTCTTGAAGATTGTCTACTCGTTTGTCAAAGTTCTTACAGTTACAGAAAGATATTCCAAATGAGACACTTATGACGCAGGTAAAAGTAGACGTGTTCTGGTGGGAATCCAGCTGGGTGTAGCAGCTGAGGTCAGCCAGGTCGTTTTGCTTTACTGATCTCCAAACTCAAGCCCAAAGAGGTCAACAACCCACCAAATACCACACAGAGAGTCTCAAAGGCCAGGGCTTCAGCGGAGCCAGGACCTGGGAATTTTACTTGAACTACGTGTTAATTAAATGAGTCTGGACCTGAAAATAATCCTGAACTCTGCGTTGTGACCATCTACTTAATGGTTGCACAGGCTCTCCCAGCACTCATTTGAGATTTGTTCCGTGGGTTTGTTTCAGCAGTATTAAATTGTATGCAGTATTAGGACATATGAAACCAAATGTTGGCTCCGCTTCTGGAGTAAACACAACGGGCTCCTTGGCCCCCGACTCTCGAGGCCACCCACACGTCACTGGGCTTGGTGCTCTACCAGCAATGCTGCTAGTCATTTAGGGCCCTGCAGCTGAAACCCAGCCTGGTAAGTAAACACACTAAAGTTTACTCGGTTCCACATAAGTTACACCCGTTTGGTCCCTCCCTTCTTCCTCACATTCTTCTACCCACAAGTCAGTGCTTTAAAACCAAGGAAGAGCTAACTTTGCAGCATTTATACAAACGCGATCCATGCAAACAACGTGACCAGCTCTCATGTGACCTCCCCAGTGTGGTTCCTTTTCAGGGGCCAGGAGCCTCCCAACTCAGACCACTCTCTGGGGGCAGGCCCACCTCCCACACCTTTCCTGGGAAATGCCACTCCCCACTCCACGCCCCATTGCCCCCCCCCGCCCCCACTGCCACACACACACACGGAAATCGAGGTGTTCCTAAGCCATGGGAAGCTCAGGAATGAGGCAACGGCCTCAGGAGCACTGATCCTTTGGAAGTGATATGTTCCTAGGAGTGTGCCCAATCCTCCCATCCCACATGCTCAGGTGAGAGAGAACGGCATCTTCTCTGGGTGGTGGAGGTGGTGGGGGGTGGTCTATTGGCATCAGCCACAGAAATGGCTTGAAGAACTTACATGTAACATGGAATGACATGAGTTTCCTTCCTAGCTGCTTTCTAGGCTGGAAGGCACGCTCCGCACTCTGGGTCAGCCAGGTCAGAGTGGTGACACCATGCTTCCCCTTTTCCTCCTCTTTCCTTGTTCCTCAGGGCCCTTCCTGGGCTCTCTGGCCTCCTCCTGTGTCTTTCGCTGCCTCTTCTCATGATGGGCTGTTTCTGGAGAGTTTCACCCATTCCCATGATTTCTGCGGTGCCGAGGCCCCTGTGCCCCGAGTCTTCCAGCCCAGATCTCTCTGTGTCTAGACCACATTTCCGGCTGCCTCTCAGACGTCAGCCCCTAGATACTTACAAATCCCAAACTCAGGTGACCTGTACTCCACCCCAAACCTGCTCCTCCTCAGTTCTCTTACCCCTCAAGTCAGAAACCTGGGACAATGCTGGGCCACCCATCCTCCCTCCACCCCCAACAACCAAATGGTCATTGGGTACTGGAACGCCTACATCTTGAACAGGTG
Source organism: Rousettus aegyptiacus (assembly GCF_014176215.1). Classification (NCBI taxonomy): domain Eukaryota; kingdom Metazoa; phylum Chordata; class Mammalia; order Chiroptera; family Pteropodidae; genus Rousettus; species Rousettus aegyptiacus. The sequence continues at coordinate 122,974,335 of NW_023416306.1, forward strand.
TCATCTGCCTGCCCCATCCACCCCCGATGCCATGGCCGTCAGCCAGCTCCTCCGACCCTGCCCCCGCCACCTGCTGAATGCTTCCTCAACCAGGCTGAGCACCAGGTTTCTGTGGACATACAGATCCCCTCAACCACATTGGAATTTCCAAGAGCGAGGCCCAGCAAGATGACCACTTTCTAAGTCCCCCTTATATTTTTTGATGAACAGCCAGGCCTGGGCAGCCACTATCCTAACTGATTTTCCTACTCAGGCCTTTCTTTGTCAATCCACCCTCGGTCTGCCGTCACTCACACCACCAACAGTTTCTAGCACACGCCCAGCTCCTCCTTGGCTCTGCACTGTGCACTTCTGTTCCTTCCGCCCCCGGTGCCATCCCTCCTACCCCGACCAGTGGGCAAACTGCTCTGAGCAGAGTCAGCTCAAGACCCGCCTCACCCCGCGGCACTTTCCCTGACACCCTCGCCCCAGGCAGGACTGGATGCTCCCTCTTTACAGCTCTCTCTGCCCGTTCCCCAGGTTTCCAGGTCATTTCCATCTTCCTCACTGACATTGAACTCTATGCCCTGGAACCCAAGACAATGACGACTTCCCCACGGCTAACACTCTAGTGGTTCAGTTCACCAGTTAAAGACTAAACTTGGTATTTTAGTCTTTATGTGCCTTTTTTTCCCCACTCTTTTGAACTATCGGTATATAACACAATGGATAAATACAATTTTCCAGAGTTGCTGATGACATGTAGAAGTCTAAAAGCTTAGAAGAGCCATATAGAAAGTCATTAAACTAAACTTTGATCTTATTTTAGCCAGACACCCTGGGCTGCTAATCAAGACACTTCTCTTGACTTTGCACATCTGAGATTCAGCAAAACGTCTGTGAAGATGTCCTGTGAGTTCCTCATGCACCAGTGAGAGAAATGGGCAGTTTAAGGATGATGTAATTTATATGTCTGTGGCTAAACCCGGTCACAGCCGAGTCCTGATTAATGAGCAAGAGCAATGTGAGAAAGGTTTCTAGAAGCATGCCACAGAGCTCCGCTGCCTCGCCCTTCATTCATCGCTTTTACTAATATCTTACATGAAAAACAACACATGCGCATTAAACACGCAGATGAAATGATTCATTAGCTAAAGACGGCCAAGATGTAAAGTCCAATATTTAGGTACCAAAAATCAACTGTATTAAAAAAAATAAAAACACTTTCACTAAGCAATTTGTGTCAGGTATTATGCTAATGATTTTACACAGATTATTTAATCCTTACAGTGAGTGATAAGACTTAAATCCCTTTTGTGAGTATAGAAACTCAGAGAGGATGAGTAACTTGCTCATCCTCTTGCCCTCAGTAAGGGGCAAGACCAAGACTTCACCGCAGCCACCATGCGTAACGCGATCCGGGGCAGCACAGAGCAGCTCTGAGAACGAACAAAACACTAACTGGACACTCGCCTGCACTGAGGGCAGCTCACAGGAGGTCGCAGCCCACAGCTCCACAGCACTCGCGGTTGAGTGGACCGGGGTCTGGAGAACAGTGCCACTAAGATGGGCATCGGGCGTTGAAATTCACCCAGAGGAAGGCAGCCTCGATGGGGGAAGGTTCTGGAATGATGCTGTAGGGGAAGAGAGTGTCACTCTCCTCGAGTTCTCTGTCCTGCCCACGCAGCATTCTCGGCATTCCCTCTGCGCTTCCTTCGCTCTAAATATCTCCGTGTCTTCAACGCCTGACGCCACAGCCTCAGGTCCCCCCCACTGCTTTGTGAGGCCATCCCATGCCTGGTGCCTGTCTTGCACCTTCCAATTCCAGTCCTCCACTGGTTCCCTCCCTTCAGCCCATGATCATGCTCAGGTGTCCGCCTTCTCCCTCACAGTTCTACTGAAAGAGGAGCAATGCCAAGGCCCTCCTAGTGGCACATCTAACGACGCTTCCCCAGCCTTCGTCCTCCTTGGCGGCTCTGCAGCTATAAAACAACTGAGTGCCCAGTCTTCAGTTACTGATATGTCCATAGTTTTGCATATTTTATGTTTATTATTACACAGCATATACAATTTTTGTGCCCTCGTTTTCGTGTAACATAAGAATTTTCCCATATTGTTACGAACTCCTCATTAAGCAGTATTTTTAATGGCTTTATGCTATTCTGAGGGTCTTCTATAATTCACCTAATTCCACCCCTTTTGCTGGACTTTGGGCTTGGTTCCATTCGTTATTAGAAGGAATAACCTGATCAACCACCAGGTGTCGGGGGAGGTAGCTATGAAGTGGTAGACTTCCCACCAGTCCCCTGTGTGGGGGAAAAGGTCAGATCTCTTGAAAAGGAGGAAGATGATACAGGTAGCAGAACCAAGCTGGTGGTAGTGGGAGGAATTAAGATATAGGCTTTTAATCCTGGCTCCATCACTTTTATGTGACCTTAAGCCATTTGTAAAATTGGGGATAACAGAGCATTGGTTCTTAGAGTAAGTGAAAGGAGGCACATAAGTTCTGAGGATAGCATCTGGCGTTTAAGAAATACTCAGTGACTGTGAGATAAAGGTAACCATCATGAACATCAGCATCTTCACGCCCATAGCTTTTCCTAAGAGCAGAAAAACTCATTCACTAATGCATGCACCCATCGAACACTTATTGAGCTTCCACTGCTCCTTGTTCTCTAAAACTCTTGGTCAGTGGAGGGACAGAGAGTTAATGAGCTGTTACAAGTTAATGTCAAAGGTGCCCAGTTGGAGGGGCTGGCTATAAAGACTTCTCAGAAGAGGCACCACTCAAATTGAATTTGGAAGATGTGGGTGAGCAAAGCAGAGACACATTTCAAGCAGGGGGAGCCCTGTGTGCCAAGGCATAGGAATGCACTGAGGGATAGCAAGAAGTTTGGTGAACAAGAGCCAAGGTAGGAGCTGGTAGGCAGGGGGCCAGATGATGCAGCGAGGCAGGACCTTGTGGCTGGTCACAAGTCTGAGAGTGACAGAGCCTCCAGGGGGCTCAAGTAGAAAATGGCCAAACTGGTTTCAAAGAGTGGAACCAGGGGTCAAATACTTTGAACATTTCTAAAGCACATTCCAAATGGCCTTCAAAAAGAGATGCGGTCATATTACATTTCTACCCACAGGAACTGCTCCTCTCATACTTCCTCCCAGGAGTCCTGTCTTAGAACCTCCTGTGGTTGCAGATACCAGCTCTCCTGACTCCATCTCAGCTTCTTCTCCCTCCTTGATCAGAGGCATTCCCCAATGTCCTGTCTTGGCTCGCACTCTCCCCTGGCAAGGCCCTCACTGCCCGGATTCAACTCCACCTCTGGGCAAAAGACTCCGGGCTCATCTTCTACACAAACCTCTAACCACCTGGGTATCTTCCCCCGGAAGTGCCCCACCACCTCAAACGCTGAACGTATCTGCCTCACAACTTTCCTAAGAAATATCTCCCCCTTCTGATGTCCCTAATTGTGTAAAAATGCCAAACTGCTCTCGATCATCCAGATGCCAACCTTCATGTCATCCTTGGTTCATGCCTCTCCCTCACACTCCCCAGTCCAGTCTCTCATTCTTGCCTACTTCCACATGCTCTCCAGACCTTGCCTCCAACCTCCATTTCCAATACTTCAGCCCTAATTTTTTCTCTGGACACTTAGGATGACCTGAGTGTCCTTTTTCAGCTATCTGACTCCAGCCTCTCTCCACGGGCACAGAGTCCCATGAGCACTGCTGGCATGCCCAACGTCCTAAAACACTGCCCTTGTAATCACCCAGTTAAAACCTTCAGTTGAGCATAAAGCCCTGACCAATGGCTTTATACTCCCCATCTCAGCTCTGTTGCCCAGCAAGCTTTTCCATGCTTTCAGCCCCTCAGCAGACTGAATTACTTGGCATTTCTCAATTCCCAGTGATTCGAAAATTCCTTGAGAGGCAAGACTCACTTTAAAAAAAAAAAAAACACAAAAATTTTCTAACCTCCTCCAAGCATAATGTTTTATATACTGAAAGCGCTAAATAAATATTTTATGGGTGATAATACACCTGTATTCAAGGCCTATGCAGGAAAAGATATTAGACAGGGGCCAGGCAGGTAACAGCAGTGTAAAGTGGGTGATCGGGACAGCCTATGGATCATGAGGTAGGTGTGGCTGTCACACAGGAACTGGGTGCCATGCAAGGATCCCTGAATGGATAGCCCATCTGCCACCCTGCTGAGAGCCATTATTTGCCTCTGTGTGCAGAAATGGGTTTCAGGTTGTTTTAAAACAGTATGGCTAAGATTGTGCAGTGGGGGTTAAATGTGGCCAAGGGCCCCCAGGCACAAACCGATTTAGGCCAATCCTATGTGCTGACATTCCAGGACAGTTTGCTAGATCTTCGAGCTAAGGGCAGGGTGATGGTAGGGAAGCAAGGGAGAAGGTTTCGATTCTGTCTCAGTTTAAGAAACTCTTTAACAAAGCAAGCTCTTCAAAAAACCTAAACAGGCAGCTCCAGAATAGGGAGTGGGGTGGAGAGAAGAGAACTTCCTACCTCTAGAACTGAAAAAGTGGGAGACTAACTGACCACTTGGAAAAGAGGTGGCAGCTAGAGACACAGGTTCCTACTAGGACATAAAGTGGGTAGGAATGGCCATCAAGGCTCCTTCTGGCTTTAGGATTCTCAGATTCCCTGTCCATTCAAGCTTTCCTCTAGAAAACTCTTCCCTATCAGTTTTCCTACATTGTGCCTAGTTAGTATTTGTGTAAATATCTGTGGCATGCAGCACTTGATGATAGGGGTGCTCACACTTTTGTATTTTTGTTTAGGGGAGGAACTGTTACTTAAAATAGTTCATCAGCAATTTTCTCTGTCCTCCAAAGTATCTTCCAAGAATAGTTTTGTTTAAGAATTTCCTTTTACTTCCAGTAAGTTGAAGACAAAGAAGCACTGTTGGATATCTGATGGCTCACATTTTCACTGGTAAAGCTATTCTAGAAAAGAAGCAATTTAAACACTGTCCATTGAGGACTCTAGTTAATGGAAATGAGTTAGAGGAGGAAACATCATTTGGTTGAGTTATACTGTTACTAATTAAACAAGTAGAAGGAAAAAGTTTGCTTAAACCATTGAAACGCTTATTTACAACTATTGTTTATATCTACAGCAAAAGTGTCTTTTAAAATATAAAGGTAGAGCATGTGTCAGGGGAAGCGGATGGATTCTAGTCTCATCCATCTGAATATTGGGGACCATGGACTTCTCCCACTAGGGTGTAGGAGGACCCAGCTTTATGGCATATTCAAATGGATATTTTTCGAAAGGGTCAAACTTGCATACTTTTTACCCAAATAATTAATCAAGTTCATCTTAGAAGGTTCTGGATACCCTGTGGGACTGCAGCCCTTCCTAGGTAAGCGGCAGAGCCCTCAGGCCAGTGGAGAATGAGGTTTCACAGGAATGCTCTACAGTGATTCCCAGAGTCAGGATGCGTGTGGAAGGTGCTTTATAAACTATGAAGCACCGTATAAATGTTAGGTAAAGAGCCTGTGACTGCACCTCAGGACCCCTGGGTTCCCATAAACCTTCAACTTCTATTACAGGTGAGGCCTAGACCACAGGCCAGGCAGCTGCAGCTTCCGGTGTCAGACGAACTCCAAAGCTCCTGCAGGCACTTTGAAGACTCAGGAATTCTAGAAAGATCCTGAATACTGCAGCCCTAAGATTCAGGGCAAAATTGTTCAAGGGGCTCCCAGGAGAATCAAGATTATGGATACTATTATTCGCACGTGTCTGAGGTTTCTACGTCCCCGAGGCCAAGGTGATTCCACTTGTGGCCCGGGAGGAGGGGGCCAAGGGGCGCGGGAGACGCGGCCGAACGCGCAACTCCTGGGCGCCGGGAGGCCCGGAGAGGCAGCCCCCCTCATCGGTCTTCCCATCGAGTGGGGACCCAGGCCCTCGGGGGCGCCTTTCCCGTGGACAGGAACTCGCGCCCTCGGGGCGACGCTTGCGGCGCCCCCATCCCCAGGTTCCCCGCGGCTCCTCCCCGCGGCGAGCGCGCCAGGTGCACAGGTGTGGCCCAGGCGCCAGGTACAGTCAGCATTAGTGGCGGGACGGCTTCCCTCCCGCGCTCCCTCCCGCAGGCTGGGCCACCCTGCCTACCTGCGTGTACAGCTCCGCCACCGCCATGGGCGACAGAGCCGAGGCCGCTCGAGGGCCGCGATGGGGCAAGGCTGGGGGCTGGGCCTGCGTTTCTGAGGCCCCGGGGTAGGCAGCCGTCCCAGGTGACTCGCCGCTCAGCGCTGGGCCATCTTGCGCGAGAAGTTTTCCGCGGCTCCACAAACTTTCCCGAGAGCTGGCGGCCTGGAGGTGGAGAAGGCGCGGATTGGCCTCTCCCGGCCCCCCGGCGAGCCCTCGCCGCGATTGGCTGGGGCGGGGGTGGGGGCGGGGCGGGGCGCGACCCTCCTCCCGGCAAGAGCTCGGAGGTAAAGTGGTGCACCTGGAAGGGCAGAACGCTCCGCCAAGAACCACCCTCAGCGGGATGGTCTGGCTCTTGCGGGCAGAAAACACGGGTGTCCTGAGCCGGTCCCGGCCCAAGTTTCAGCTCACTTTGGGTGCAGCGTGTTTATTAGAAAGAGCAGAGGGATATGACTATCTTCATAGAAAACCCAAGAGAATCAGCAAACTATTAGAAACTGTAAGAGAGTTTAGCCAGGTGACAATATTCACAATCACATATAAAAAGGAGCAACTTTCCTGTGTAACAGCAATAGCCATTTAGAAAACACGATAGAAACTAAAATAGAAAAATAAGATATGTACAATATCAACAAAAATGTTAAGTGTCCAGAAATTACACTAACAAAAATGTACTTGGCTTTTTTTGGAGAAAAATTTTAAATTTCTCTTCAAGGAATAAAAGGAAGTATGAATAAATGGAGACTACACTTTTCATGAGTAGGAATATTTAATATTGTAAAGGTGTCAATTCTATGCAAATTAACAACATCTAAGTCTAAATAATTATAATAAAAGTTCTAGCAAGACTTTTGGGAAATTGTACAATGATTGGATATTTTATATGGCATAAAAGTCTCCATCCTGGCCGAGCGCCAGCCTGACTCAGGAAAGTTTGTGGATTGCTGGAAAACTCCCTCAAAATGGCTCAGCAGTGTTTCGTAGTGTTCAGTGTACAAGTCTTGCACTTTTATTAAATTGATTCTCAGGCATATTATCTTTTCGATATTATGAATATTTTAATTTCACTTTCCAATGGTTTATTGCTAGTACATAGAAATAGCATTGAGTTTTGTACGTTGATCTTGTATCTTTTGACCTTTTCTGAATTCATTCATTCTAGTAATTTTTAGTGTGGATTCCTTAGGATTTTCCGCATACATATTATATCATTTGCAAATAAATGCAATTTTTAAAACTTTTCTTTTTCATCTAGGTGCATTTATTTTATTTTTTCGGTGCCTTATTATAACTTTGGCTAGAACCACCAGAACAATGTCAAATAGTAGTGGTAAGAATAGACATCTTTGCCTTGTTTCCAATTTTAGGAGGGAAAGCATTAAGGTTTGTTGTTGTTGTTGTTGTTGTTTCTTGCCATTAATTATGAAGTTGGCTGCAGGTTTTTCCATTGATGTCCTGTCAAGCTGAAGTTTCTCCTATTCCTAGTTTGTTATGACTTTTTGTTTGTTTTGTTTTGTAGTCTTTAATGGGATTGGATGGGATTGGTATATATTTTTCTCTCTTTTCTCAACCTATACGTGTTTGTGAATGTAAAGTACGTCTTTCAGAGACAGCATATAATTGGATCTTGTTTTTTAATTCAGTTTAATTTCTGCCTTCTGGTGGAAGTGTTTAATCTGTTCACATTTAATGTCATCATTGATATGGCTGGATTTGTGGCCATCATTTGTTTTCATGGCTCATGTCTTTTTTGTTCCTGTTTCTCCTTCACTGACCTTTTTGGTGGTAGGATTTTTTTTTTTTTTTTTTAGCGTACCCTTTTAATTCCTACCTTTAAAAAATTCTATTTCTTGAGCTAATTTTTCAGTGGTTCCTCTAGAGATTAAAATATGCATCCTAATGCATCATAGATACTTGAATTTAATACTTTATTACTTTCCTCGCTGCTGTAACAGAAAAAGTGCCACGAACTGGGTGGTTTTAAACAACCAAAATGTATTCTCTCACAGTTCTGAGATTGGTACTGTTACTGCTGAGTGTGGGGTTTCACTGTACTCCACTCCAATCAAGTGAGCCCCTCCAAAGGCAAAGCTGCTTGTTCTCGCTGCTGGAACTACCATGCTATTTGAGCTGGGGGAGGGGAGGAGCGTGGGAGTAGCTCCAGGCAACAATATCAGACTCTCATTGTCCTTAGAGTTCGGTGTCAATTTTTTTTCCCACGGATAATCACGACAAATTTGTTGTATGTTGTTGGTCAATTTACAAAGCCTTAAAATTGTTGTTTTTGATACTTTTGTCCAGTGTCGTGCTTGCCTTTTTGAGGAATTTGCTGAGCTCCTTCCTCAGTCTGCTATACCATAGGTCAAAAGTCTACTTAAAAAGAAAATTTTATTGCAATGTAATTCTCACACCATCCACTTCATCCATTTAAACTGTACAACTCAGTGCTTTTTAGTATATTCACAGATGTTAAATTATCACAATTTTAAAACACCGTAATCGTCTTGAAAAGAAACTCTGATGGCCTTTAGTTATTGCTCCCTATTCCCTCATTACCCACCTCCTCTCATCACCAAACCACTTGCTACTGTATGTCATTGTTCTTTTTTCTTAGCCTGGTTAAAGGCTTATCAATTTTTTATTGACCTTTAAAGAACTACATTTCTGGTTTCATTGATTTTTCTCTATTGATTTCCTGTCCTCAATTTCATTGATTTCTGCTCTACATTTCTTCTGCTTACTTTGCATGTAATTTTCTCTTTTAGTTTCCTAAAGCAGAAAGTTAGATGATCAACTTTTGGGCTTTCTTTCTTTCTAATATATGCATGCAATGCTATATATTTCCCTCTAAGTACTGTTTTCACTGCTTCCCATAAATTTTGGTAAGTTTTATTTTCATTTAGTTCAAAATATTTGTAAATTTCTTTTGAGATTTCTTCTTTGACCCATGTATTATTAGAAGCGTGTTGTTTACTCTCCAACTATTTTGGGATTTTCCAGCTATTTTTTTTTGTCATTGATTTCTAGTTTAATTCTGCTGTCATCTGAGAACATATATTATGAGATTTCTATTCTTTAAATTTTAAAGGTGTGTTTTATAGTGCAAGATGTGGTCTATGTTGGTGTCTGTTCCATGTTCCATGTGCTATGAGTTTACTTATAAGACATCGACAAAAATCCTTTATATCCGTATTTTTATTTGAACAATTTTCTATAATAGCTAGGAGAATACAGCATTAATGACACACATTTACTAAGTACAATGTTAGACAACTACAAACTTAGAGCATAAATGTCAATCTGATATAGTTTTGGTTTTCATCTTAGCGCTAGGTGATATCCAGTGAAAACCCATGTTTCAAAGGCTTTTGTTGATATGAGGTGATTAACTTATTCTTTAAAATTCCATATGAGATATGCTGAGATGGGTTCAATTTAAAACTAGAATTGGTTGATAATGCCTTTCATTTCTCAGTACTTCTGCTTCCTTTTTAAATGGATACTTTGCCTAAGAACATTTCAAAGATTAACTATACCATGTTTTTCTATGTAGATCAAAGTAGAATTCCTTTTCCAGATCCAACAAGAAAAATTATTTGGAAAATTGCTATGTTAAATTTCACTTTAGTTAAAAGGTATATCCAAAGCTAATAATCAAAATACAGTAAGTTAAATGTCATGAGTTCCTTTCTGTGCAACATTGTTAGAGCAATTTAAAATTTCCAAGGATAAAAAAAAAATCAATGTTACTCCAAGATTTCACAAAAATACATAGCTAGGAGTCATAAATTACAACATACATATCCACATTTAAAGGAAAAATTCACTATTTGTTGGGAAAAAAATTAAATTGCTCAAGAGATTTACAGCCCAAAATGTAGGCTAAAATTTAACAACATATGGTAACAGTAAGATAGTTGAAACTATTGACTCTGAAAAATGCATGAAAATGTACTGACCTACGAAGCATTGAAGTATACATATCAGTTTCAACTCAAAAAACATCCTTCTTTCAAATATTTAGGGCAATATTACAATACTAAGGAAATGTTAGTCATTTTCAGATATTTATGACTCTAATAACACCCATTATGTTAGGCCAATGAACATTTTAGCTAGACCAAATTATAAAATAAAAAAATGTATAAAATGCATTTCGGCAAATATTTTACATAGTACTTTCAGGTCCTGATCTACTGAGAAATCCACTGTAACTCCAGGTTGCTTTAATTTAAGGTAATACACTGGATTAGAATTTATAGCACTCTTTCTTGTTTTCAATCTTTTATACCAAAGGATTCTTAAAAATTATTTTTAAAGCATGCCCATGAAAGGTTTTACAGTTGTACTCTACCTTTATTAAGAAAAGGTTGGTGGAAAACAAGCCATTTAAGTGTTACCAAGAATTTATCTCTATATTTCTTCCCTATATTCATTTGTTTACTTGTGACACAGAGGCCCAAAACTCAGGAACTCTCTCTAAGTCCACAATTTCACTGGCTCTGAGATTGTTACTCTTCAGAGTTCTAATAGCTGCTTGGAAATAACAGAAAAGAAAGAGGTAATAGGTGGGTGAAGGTCACACAGAAAGGGGAGAAAGGAATTCACGTTTGGAGGCCACACCCGACCAAACTCTCACAAAACCTTGAGAAACAGGGCTTGATATCCTCTCCAGGCAAGATGTCCCCTTACAGAGGGAAAGTTCCAGAGAACTTAAGGCAGCTCTAGGAGGGAAGGGAGCAGGGGTTAAGGCGGCCCTCACAGTACAGCCTGAGAAGAAATTACAATGCACTTATCCATGAAGAGGCCACAGCAATACAGACCCTCCCTAGCACACATGCGCACAGCACACCTCCTAACTCCAAGTAAACACTGGCAGCATGCACACACTAATGTTCAAGCACATCCTGATTTGAATATGGCATGCCTGGGGACAGCCCTCAGAAGGCACCCAGGGGCTTGGCTGGCAGCTACAGGTTCTCCACAGGTAGCACAGCTTACCTGGTAGCTCTAACAGGGACTCTGAGGGGTGTGTGTTGAGAGTGACCTGACTCTTCATATTCTGGGAGGCTTTCACTGCTTTTCATCAGGTTGAGACAACCTGCTACTAATCAATGACCTAAATAGAGAGTATTGCACCATCCAAGGGAGCACTGATTTATTACAAAAGTCAAACCTAGTTATAGCAGGTACTATAAAAAAAGAAAACCACCAGGTTCTAGGTGCTTTACCTCGTTAGCACGATGAACTTGGTACTCGGCAGTGCTTAGTTCCCATGTGCCAGTTGCCAACTGATAAGGAAAATGAGTACCTCTTGCTGACCTGGAGCATCCCACTGGTACGAGGAGGAAGAAAATGTAACCTCTGGACTTTTTAAAGTCTCCTGCCTTGCCTCTGCCCACACTGCCACTGCTGCATAGCTTGGCTGGATGGCTGTGTGACCTCAGGCAAGTCTCTGACCTTACCTCTCTCTCAAATGATCATCAGCAAGTGATTGTAGTAACTATCCTTCCTCCTTCCAGTGCTGCTATGAGAATACGGTCAGGTAACACAGAGAAAGCGTGTTGAAGTAAAGCACAGCCAGACCCTGCGTGACTTTCAGCAGGAGAATTTAAGGGTCGAACACTAATTTTTGCTTTCTGTTTTATCCTAAATAGCTGAAGTTACCAAGAAGATCCTTGATCTTCTGGTAACCTGGGAAACTCTATGAACTGGTGAAGGGGAGGAGAAAAAGAGAAGGAAGGAGGGAGGGGGGGAGGGGGGAATGTGTGAGAACTTCTCCGGGTGGTGGCAGGTGCCGCTTTACCTAGAGTTACGAGGAAAGTAATTTCTCACAACAATCACTGTACTGAAATACTAATAAAATTTTTTTCCTACCATCCTCTACTGTTATTAAAAAATTTGATCTATATTACACAATCACTTACAAAAATGTCAACTCTCAATTATGTATAGAAATAAAGCAAATCACACAAACCAAAATCCTGAAATCTCCTTTCAATTGACTTTGGAATATATATTTTTGTACTTTTGCTCTTGACGAAAGAAGTGCCAGGTACATGGAGATTTTTTTTAAAACTTCCAAAGGAATCATAAAGGTACATTCATGTATTTTATGCCCTATCCATCTTCCCTCGTCTTTATAGTTACTCTCATGCAGATCAAAAGCTTAACTTAAGAAAAGCTACAAGGGAAATTGCCTCTAAATTTTGAACTTTGTATTCCAAGGTACAAGCCGAATCTCTATGTGAGGTTGAGTTGGGGAGAGAGTATTGAGAATGGGGCTATTAAGACAATGACTGCTGCCCTTTCAAAATCTTTCTCTGAATTCCTATTGTGTCTTGGAGGAATTATGAAAAAGTGAATTAGTGATAATGTTAAAGAATGTACTGCAGAGAAGTGAGACCGATAAGAACTTATGCAAAGATTGGCCTGAAATTAGCCACCAGGCAGGCCAGTGAGTTACTTAGGATTGACTCCATCCACTGCCTTCAACACAGTTGGAGCAGTAGAGTAGGCAGGTGATGGGAAATAAAGTTCACTTGAGGGAAGGAAAAGAGCGAAGGGTAGAAGGCTGCTGGAGATGTTTGAAGCTGCATGAGAAAGTCTGGGTGGGCAGAAAGAAGGGTGAGCAGTCCTCAAAGTGGCCAAAGGATATCCATAGTCAGCAGAATATTGTTGCATCCTCAAGAAAGTAGTACACAGAGATGTTATCAGGCCTTGGGGATCCTCTTGTTATGACTAAACATCTTTAGGTTGCTAAGATAAATCAATTCAGGTAGGCCTTGGAGAAAGTTGGAGTCCTCGAATAGAAGAACCTTTGTGCGGCCACCTCTGAACAGAAGAGACTTTGGCCCAGGTGTGGAATGGAGGCTGCAGCACTTTCCAGAAGAAAGACAGGAGACAGGAGTGAGAGAAAGGCCCAAACTAGAGAGGCTTCGGGATATGAGCTGTCTGGAGGAAGGATAAAGGGCTACAATGGCAGTGGGAGCTATAGTGTGACCTTGAAGACATGACAAGATTGAGGACATGCATGAGACATGTTACATAGAACTAAGCTGGGGAGGGCCTGGGAGAATTTCTGGGTCTAAGGTTGACAGGCTACATCATGTGACATTTTTTTAGCATCTCCCCCACCCAAGTCCCATCTATGCTCTTAGACTCTGCCACATTTAGTATTAACCAAATGGTTATGAGTTCATTGTTCATTAAAAACTGCACTGACAAACCAGGCAAACTGAGAGAATCTGATTGAATTAGTAGTGTTTTGGTTGGTTTTGCAAATAAATGTATCCAATCTGAATACAGCAGTACGTGATTCAATAACAATTACCAAAACTAATTAACTTTATAAAAGTGTGGATGGAAATCATGTACATTTAAGAAAGCTATAGCTTTCTAAGGGTTATAGTGACACGAACTTGTGATATTACATTTTGTAAATCTCTCAGAATTAACAGGCACCAAATGCTGGTCTCTCCATCAGAGGGTGAACTTACTGAGTAACTGCAGTTCATTTCTCTAGGGTCCAAGTGCTGAGAGAGAGAACGCTAGACATGGAAGGGACCTTAAGAAGCAGTTGTCCAACCCTCTTACTGTATAAATGAGGACTTTGAGGCCCAAATACGTTAACAGACAGTATTTATCTTTTAATAACAATCTTCATCATTGATTTAAAACTGTTTGACTTCCATTAATAATATTGCACATATTTTTATGAAATGTCATTTTTTATAAACCACCTAAGAGTTAAATTACATAAATCTATGATTGTAATGTAGAACAAAAATTTCTAATGAAAGCTAAGAATTTGTTTTTGCACAACCCGAAAGATAAGTTGTATAAAATTTCTAGGGAAAAAAAAGAGACTATGTTTAATAAGAATTTCTAAATGAAAGCATAGAATCTGGGTCATATTGAGCCAAATCCTCTATAAAATTCAGCAATCTTATATTTCTTATATAAGTCAAAGCATTTCTACTACAATGTTCTTTATCTAGTGGTACCGAGAACATTTATACAAGTTGCAAGCCTAAAAAAAATGGAATCATAATTAAGTATTTATTATATACCTTCTTTTGCATAATTTATAGGCTAATCAAGGTTTCAAGACCAGAATCATGAATATTCTGAGAATGTTCTCTTGATAGTGACTGAGATTAATTTTTAATAAATTAAGAAGAAAAAAACCTGTAATGGTTGAATATATGCACTGTAGGAATCAGATCTGGGGACTAAAAATAAGTCACTTCACAGAACACTATACCCAGGGAAAATTAATGAGCACATCAATAATACATCCTGAATAAATAATGACATCAACAATAGCCATTCTGTCTAATCTTACCCCTAAATGTCAAACATTTTATCATATTACTACATGATTTCCCAGTGTCTGCTACTTGCCCAGGTGAATCTGTACATATTTGGACATAATCCAGTTAAAACTGTGATCTGATTGAATTGTAAACAGAGTTGATAAAAGAGAAGCTCGCTGTTGTAGTGCCTAACAAGAGTATCGCTTACATTTTAAAGAACACGGTGTGTAGCAGCAATTTAATATGCTCAGGAAACTACAGTACAAATGGACTTCTATGCTATACAGCAAACCAACATTCTCTTAATATCTCTATACCATAATGACACATATAAGGAAATTACTTGACCAACTGCTATACATATTGCCAGATTATTTATTTGATCCATTTCGACAACATCAACATAATTGATTCCTAAACTGATATGTACCGAATAGCAATTCTTTTTCTGGTTAGCACAGAGGAGGTTCTCTGTTGGTGCCTTCTTAACAACAGCTTATATCTGGAATTTATGTTTTTTATACTATTTAGATGCAGTGCTAAGGATTTAAAATAAATACTGGCAACTGAAGACACATTTTTTTTCCCTTCCTTCTGTTATTTACCTGCATATAAACTCCAGCCACCTAATTGATCAAGGGTGAATGTTGCTATAAAGTTAACATAGCACAAAGGAACCTAATTTTCTTTTCAAGGAGATGAAAGTATTCTAGGGAGATTTCCAGTTAATAATCTCTTGTTTGGAAGATAACCACTACTTTCTCTTTAAAAATGCGCTTTCAGTAGCTCACTGGTTGTAATGGGTTCTTATTTCAGGCAATAAATGTATTGTCACTGTTTGCCCTGACATCACTTTCAGACCCGGGATATGAATCCCAGGCCCAGGCTGGCTGGAATCTGGATGGTTTCCAGTGCGAGGGAGGACGGGTTAAAAGGAAAGGTGACGGGAAAGATGTGTTTAGCATCCATGAGCAGCTGAGGAGAGTCCTTCCTGTCTCGTAAACGCATCTGAGAAGATTGAAAAAGAAAAAACAGAGCATCAATCCTTTTAATCTATAAAGATTTTTCTTCTGCCAAAAATCCCACCAAAAAGTCCTCAACTAATAATGTTTATGTATGTTTTAAAATCAGTTAATTTTCCAATAAGCTATTATCCAAATAACAATGCACCACAAAAATAAGATAAAATAATATAAGAAGGAACATATTATCCTTCAATAAATTGTAAAATTTCTATTCAAAAGACTGTGTTAGTGAATCAAACAAAAAGAAAGCCTGGGAGATCTTACCTGTATAGTACGAATAAATGACACAGAGACTCTTTCTTCAAACTCATTAACTGGCGTATACAAATTCAACACTTTGACAATCTGAGAAGTGAAATGAGCAAAGCTTTTAGCATATTATGAGATACACACCCAGTGCTTATAATCTGGGAAACTAAAAGGATCTGTGTGAACAGTTTTCTATTCTACTCAGGGCTGAGCTGGGACAAGAGGGGAGAGGGAGATGGTATAAAGGCACATTTACTGTTATTACCTGATTTTTACAATAAGAATATATTAATCTTTGTACATTTTAAGAAGCAATATAAATTTGGAAAAACATTCAAACTATACAAAAGAACACAACATGAAAAAGTAAAAAGTGCCCCTACTCCCATTCTCCCTGTCCCGCAAAGTGATAATTTTCAATAGTGTCTTTAGTAGCTACCTGGGTAGCTATACATAATCTATACATAATCCTCATAAGCTTTCTATGTTCTGAAATACGTGATGAATGCTAAGAAAGTCAAGAGTCAGCACAGAAATCACTGGCCAAAGGGAAAATGGGCATGTTAACGCCTATGCCTTGTCTCATGCTGCTGCCGCTGCCCTCAGTGCCCTCCCTTCCCTTCTTCTCACTCCTTAAATTCAATGTCCAGCTTGATGGGACCTTCTCGGAATGCAGTTCTCAGCTCTTATCACTTCCTTTAGACGTCTTACCATTGAACTTACTAGAATCTCTTAGGGTAGAATCAGGTGGACACATCTGTCTTCCCTATGAAACTTGAAGTTCCTTAAGAAGGGATTGTTCCTTATTTATTGAAGTATTCTCCCCTAGCAACAAGTATGGTGCCTTCAGATAGGAACTCAATTCATCATTTATTGAATTGAAGGAACAGAATTATCTATCTTAAAATAGAGACATCTAAAGAATCATTCAATTATAAAATTATTTCTTGGAATGAGCTCCATGAAATGTAAAGACCATATACCCCATAAAAGCATGAACTTTGTTTTGTTTGTGGTTGTGTCTCAGTGACTCAAACATTACACAGACACTGTAGACACAATAAATGTTTACGAGATGTTGAATGTGGATACTGTGACTAGCACTGAAATGTATTACTTTCTGGAAACAGCTCCTTTCTTCAAGATCTGTGTAGATGTATATCTTTTCTGACATAGATGAAGTCAGTTCAGCGACCAGAGCGATAGCTAGAAGACTTCTTTATCTGCCTAACCCCTGATGAATGTTGAATTACTTCAGAATAAGGGAAGTTTCTTTACCTGGGCAGTAGTTAAAGCATTGCACATGGAACAAATGGCTTCCGCATCATCATCTGTTTTCTTTTTCACTTGTAAAAGCTGAGCGGCCTGAATGAGAGGTTCCAGGGTTTCTTTAGCCCCGCTGTTCATCAGATTCTTGTCACGTAGCCATTCTTCCAGTTGACTGACATTGTACCTATGCCCCCCCAGAAAAGAATGCGGAGAGAGAGAGAACTCAAAGTTACTGAATGTTGTCATAAATGTCTTAATTTTTTGTGTGTGGCATTGTCAGGAATTTCAGTTAAATGACAGGTAGTATTTTTGTTCACTTTTCTTAAATTTGATCAGCTGTACTTAAAAATTATTATAAAAAGACATGAATTTTATAAGCATAATTATGTAAAAGACTAGAAAATATAATTATCTTTAATGGAAAATAGAAAAAAAGCCATTACAGCAAAAGTTATGAAATAAGACTTGCTGAAAGACAAAATAGAACACCATATATGGCTATGTCCTTATTACACAGCTGGCCAGAAAACACTTTCTAGTTTCTCTTACAACTTCAGAGGTGAGAATAAATAATCCTTTAAGTCTTCTTTCTTAAGTCAAACTCATGCTAGTTAATTAAATAATAAGATCCCCTCACATAGACTTTGTGCTCCAGTCCTTTTTAGGGAAGAGCCTGGGCAATAGAGGAGACAGTGATCTGAGGAAGCTTAGGAGTGGAAGGTGAGAAAGGCGAGTGGGGGCCATTGGAAGAGACAAGAGCCCCAAATATGGAGAGAAAGAAACTACATAGATGCTGAGGTATCGAGAGGTAGCCAACCAAGTAACTGGTTCTTAAACTAAAAAGAGGTAAATAAACAATCAGAATTTAGCAGTCAGGCAAATAGGAGGAATTATGATATTATGACAGGTGCTTCACATGCATAAACAAAGCTTATAGGGAGAGAAACTCTACTGTTTGAGTGGGAGGCATTATCTTCTTAACATTAACTATAATGGAGGTGGATCGGAATGGAAAATTTGAAAAGAATGCCAATGTTTCCTGAGGTTGAGTAACTAAAGACTTTTATAGAAGATATCCTTTTTTCCCCCTCTTGGTGAATATTCTACCTGTTTTAAGATAAGTTATTTGCAAAATAAATCAATTCTGTTATGGTGATGAGGTTATGCTGAAGAGTAGCTGGGCATAAAATTGAGTGCAGCTTTTCTTAAAATATAGAGAGGCATACGTATTTCAAGTGTTAGTAAGATTAGACATGTTCTTGTTGCCATAGGTACAAAAAGGTATTTTGTTAAAATAAACTTCTAAGAGCAATCAAACATTAGAAATCTTCATTATCATTTAATTTTTGTTATTGTACAATTAAAACACCTGCAAAAGGAGAGAAAGCTGTCATCTCATCTTTATTTTTCATTATCTCTCTACTCCCTGAAAGGAGTTAGCTTCGCAGCGGAGCAGGGTCCCTAACAAGCAGTGAGTAGAGCTGTTGCAGTGAACAGTGTAGCCAAGAGTGATAACGACTGGAAGTGGGGAACTCCAGCCAGGCAAGAGGAGGTGGCTCAGTGCTGTCTTCCCTTGCTGTTTGGCTGGTGGCTGCAGACATCAGGTGCACTGACCTCAAACAAGTGACCAGCTCTCTGCACCCTAGCCGGGCCTCGCAGGCAGTTGGGCAGGAGAAGCAGCTATGACAGGTGCTGGCATTTGCTCACCTGATCTGCATGCCTTTACTCCAGGAGCACATGTCCTTCCGCAGGAGGAGGTTGTTCAGGGTGATGGCCCCCACGATGTAGAACATCTGCTTGACCACCTGCTTGATCAGCTCGGGGTCCATGCCGTGCTGACACATGACTGAGTGGAAGGAGTTGAGCTGCCGGAGGATGGAGTCCAGTGTGTAGGTGCCCTCATCCGCGATGCTAGAGGTCCGCTTTCTTAGCCCGGTGGGCTTCACCCCGGATACGCCCTGAATGGTTTCATGCTCCAGCATGCCAGAGACTGTAGGAGTAGTTCAAGTGTTAAAAGAGAAGCCCTGGAAGGAATCCTGTTTCATGTGTGCACACGCATGCACACATACACTCACACATTCAATTGAGGAAAATGATTTAAGCATCAAAATAAAGGGAAAATGAACATCACAAAAAAAGGCTTCTGGATTTTCAACTGTAATGAAGAATTAATTCTTAAGTGCAAAAATATACCATGAAATTAAGAACTCTCAATGATATATTTTCTAAAATATGAAGCAGCAGTCTTGTAACAGCACAAGTGTGTGGCTCCTTAGGAGGGTTTCTGAGAGATACGCAGCAGTTAGGGAGAAGATAAACATTCTCCGTACTATCCAAGCCCCAGAGACAGACAAATCAAGTAGCAAGAAAGGCAGGAAACTGGGCAGTGGTCTTGGAGAAGTTTTGGGAGGAGACAGTTGTGCAGGGCAGGAGAAGGGGCTTTTCCTTGCCCTGAGCTTTCCACAATGGCAGGGAGACCCGGGGTTAGCCTCTGCCTTCCAGGACTGTCTTCTCATCTGGAGCACTGCTGCCCTCTCTTGGGCTCTCACAGCATGTGGCTTGTGTCTCCTCTAGGATAGTTTTGGGATGACCACTCCTGGACTGGGAGCCCCTAGAGAGCATGGGCCAAGCCCGATTCATTTTTATATCTTCTAGCACTAAACACAGACTCCGCAGAACCTCACACTGAGTCAAACATTTGTTGCTGTTAAATCACTGGGAGATGGGGGTAGTGGGTTAAAGTGGGATATGTTGAAGGTAACCTTCTTGTTTAGCCAATAAAAACAGACGAAAGTAGAAAAAAGGGTTGGCTGAAGCTGACCTTCTTTGCATCTGTCATCTCTTGTATTTTAGCTGACCTAGGTTGCTTTAAATTTATGACCTTTTGGGGGACAACTGAAAAAATCACTGCCGTCCCACATGGTTTCCTCAGCTTGTTTCTAGTTTAATTGTGGGCTTATGATAGGAAATGGACTACTGTGAGCCCAGAGAAGGGAAATGAAGTTGTAGAGATGTGGAAAACACATGAGTTGGTCAAGAAAGGGTAGCTGGAAGTAGTAGCCTTCAGAGGCTGCTGATAATGTGTCTGAAGATAACAGAGTTTGGTAACTTAAAAATTGTTTTAATTCAAAGCACTCAAAATTAGCAGCCTGTAATTTGTATATGCCTCCTAATTCCTATTTCATACATGCTACGTATTCCGAAGGAATATAAATAGCAATACATAAATATCCAGAATGAATGCACACTTATAAAGATAGGTACATGAAACACACATTTAGCTGAATATACGTAAGTAGAAACACTCATACACACACACACACCCTGCAGTGGCTCATCCAATAAGAAACTGCTGCTTTAAACCAAATTACCTTTAACAATTCTAGAGGGGTCATGAGATGTAAAACTTAGCATAGGGTGTCTGAGACCTATTGTGTTGCCATGGGACTCTCCCAATCCTTTTATTGTAGCCTATTAAGCAAACTGCAAACCCTCGCTAGCCTCCTTATTTTTAGATAGAGTAGTGCAGTAATGTCCTAGGCCAAAGTTTAAAGTGTTTTTGAAAACCAGACAAGGAATGAGGTCCATTGCTGGGTATGACGCATAACCAATCTTAAGAGAGAAGCATTCCACATTGGGGAGGGAAACTAGATATTGCTGTTATGATCATGTGGAAGCAGTGATTCTGATGTATCTGAGTTAGTCATGGCTAACATCCCCTGTTCTGAGATTCCTTGGCTAATTTTAGGGCTGAGTCTTACTACTTATTGTTCTCTGAATGAATACATGCCCTGAAGCATGTACCACTGGTGGTCATCTACCACTGGTGGGCGCGTGCGATAGACAGACCTTGATGTCAGCACTTCTCTGGCCTTACCGATCATTGGCTGAAGGATGTTCTCTAACACTCGCACGAGCTGCTGGTAGATCTGAATGGCCAAGTCGCTCAGCACCTGCCGGTACTCAGCCAGGTCAAAATTGGTGAGGCAGTGTTCATTCTGGCGAGACGTGTTGTGTTTCATGAAGCCCTGCAGCCACAGTGCAGAGGTAATGACACACATGAAGTGAAATGTCTCCTACCTGTTTAACTGTCTCATTTGGTCAGCATCCTCCTCCTTTTTTTCTCTCTCTGAAAAGTTTTCATCCATCCAGGATAATCATTCTCAATGCTGTATGTGTTTGTTTCCATCTTAAAAATTCTACTTCTTACTAGTTTTTGAAGAATATCTAGCATTTAAGCCTTTCCAAGAGCAGTGTCAATGAACCAAGACAAGGGAACTTAATTTAAAAGAAATTAATGAATGTTTTCACTTATAAAACACTAAATTATCTTAAGTACTAACCTCTTAAACTTTAATTCATTAAATATAGTCCTATTTACAAACAGCAAACCCAAAAGGTGTACATAATCTTTTTAGAAACAGACCGATTTCTACAGACACTGGTAGATAAATAAAAAATTTCCCTTTCATGGGATCCATACATGATTTTCAGTCTGATCTCAGAATGGCATCTTTGGTGGCATCTGTTAAAACAGAAAGCCAACTGTACATCAAGGTACTTCTGTCAGACATTACCTGACCGAAGCAACAGGCTACTTGATGGATTCTGCCCACAGTCAAGCATCTGCCTCCCTACAACATACTTAACAACATGGAATTAGAAAACAAGTGGGGAATGACAGGACAGTCAATGGCCCCTCTGGCGGGCTCTGGTCTGTCAGTCCCACTTTCTTAGGGACCATATCTTACTCATATTTGTATTTCCTGTCATCTACCGGGACAGTCCTCTGCCCCTGGCCTCTGTCTGGGTGCTCAGAAAATGCTACTGCTCAACTTCCCTGCCTACTCTCCTAGCAGAGGATTAGGGAGACATGAAGGGTGGTGGTTAGGGGCACAGGTTTTCAAGGGCGGGTGGACCCAGAATCCCAGTTCTGTTCCTTCTGGCTAAGAGGAGTGGGGCAAACTGATGAACTTCACTGAGCTTCAGTTTCCTCATCTGTAAAACCGAGTTATAATTCTTACCTTACAGAAATGTTGTAAGAATTAATAACATACTGTACAGTAAGTACTATCTGATATATACTAAGCAGCCTTTAATAAATAGTAATTATTAATATATTACAGTTTTGAAATATGAAGTCTGTCAAACAACTGATGAACACATCATTACAAACAAGGGCAAAACATTTCTGGACAAATCTAAAGAGACATAACTTATCACTTTCAATGTATTAAGTAAGCTGAAATTGATCAATTAAAAAAACAGCTCAATATTTCTATGTTGGTCCTTGTAAAGTCCACTTCCACATATAGACAAAAAGTTTCATTGTTGCAACTATTCACTGACCAATGCTTATTTTATTTCTACTACATTTTTTTTCATAGTACAAACTCTCAGAGGGAAGAAACTATGTTATTCCCCAAAGTCACTGTTCTGTAAATAATGAACTTCAAAGCTATGAACTCCCATGCTGCCTCCGAATTCAGGTTTCTAAATTAACAAATGGTTAAACATTTTGTGCTTTAAAAAATTTCCTTAAAAAGGTCAGAGAAAGTATAACCTGCTGATTTTGTAATCAAGGTTTTCTCACCTCTTCTCCACTGTACTGTTTCAAACAGTGCAAAAATCGGCATGTGTTAGAGAGCCAGAAGGAGACAGTTTCAAAATCATCACCTCTTTTCTGAAAAAAGAGAATTAAGGCTAAATTTGCTTTTTCCTTGGAGAAATAACAACCTGAAAATAACTGAACAGATACCAGAAGGCCCATTTCTTTTAGTTACCATTATAAACAATTATAAAAATAAATCACATTGCAGTTGTAAAGTCTTACATCATTGCTGGAGAATTTCTACCACTGGGTTCATTGGCTGTTTGTTACTTTGCTTGGCATTGATTTTCCTGCCATTAGAAAAGGATTCCCAGTTATTCAGTTGATGTTTGCTTAGCAGCCCCTTTAAGCAGGAAAAAATTCACCAAGCCACAGCTTACAAAAACTCACTTTCCTCAGGTGACTAAAGGGAATCAAAGGACTAAAAGCACAAAAGGAAATCACAAAAAATGTGAAGTACTGAAACCCCGATTAGGTTAAAAATCTTGTCAATGATAAGATACAATTTCTGAGCAGTGAATTGGAAATGGGATGGAGGAAGTCCTGTGCAGAGCAGTATAGACAGAGAAAGCTCCCTGGCTCTTCATCAGGACTGGGGCACATGTCAAAAAACCCATGGCTAAATCAAAACAGGGATGCAAGACAAATACACTTCAATTCAAAACAGGGATGTGAGACTCGTGTACATCACTTTTAAAAGGTATCAAAAGGATGTTTACTTTCTAGCACCCACTCTTTTTTAATCTTTAAACAATTTGGTACAATAATTAGTTAAATTAGATAAATGTCTTCTTGCCATTAAGATAAGAGGGAGAAAACTTTATGATTTAGTTTCGTGGTCTTTGTAAGAGTTGACTTAAGTCTTAAAGCTTGTAGTCTGTCTAAGCACAATATAGCATCAATTAAATGAGTTACGTTTGGAAGACAGTCATTAATTTTTAAATGTTAAGTTCATAACCAGAGGCTTGGGGGGTGGGTATGTTTAATGGGTACAGAGTTTCATGGGGAATATGAAAAAGTTCTGGGGAAAGATGGTGGTGATGGTTGCATAACAATATGAATGTACTTAATGCCACAGAACTGTCCCCTGAAAAATGGTTAAATAGCATAAATTATTTGTTACGTATATTTTACAACTTAAAGAAATAGTTCATGAAAGATACCTTGGATTGAGAGAGTCCACTGGGCATGTTAACTATCTACTTACCTCCTTCTTTAAAGTTCTCCTTAAGTTAGATAATCAGAAAACAAAGTATTTGGAGCACATTCTCTTAGCTCCTTACAGAAACACTTGCGTTAAAACTAAGAATGATATTCATTGTTTTTCTAGAGAGTCAGGAGGATTATGCAACATGACTCAGTGATTACTGAGTTATGTAGGACTTCCTACTCTTTTATATAATTTTGCTGCTTTTTCCAAGTCTTTCCTCTCTGATTAGCATCTGTGTCTCACTTATCACATGGAATCAGGCGTTTTAGGTAACAAGGAAAATTATGAGTGAGTTGCAGAAAAATGGGAAAAAAAGTTGGAGGAAAAACTTTAATGTTTTATCAAACATCTTTTGATACGAATGAACCAAATATTATTGAACTTATTTAATACCTATTTAACTATAGCATTTTATTCCCTATATATCTGTACTCCATTATATATTTTAAATTTAGTTCTAAATAAGACCTAAAGCAGACTATTCCTAGCCATGAAGAAACAATTTACTCCACAATTAAATGCAATTATATCAAATTAATTTTGATTACAGTTCAACCTGAGCCCTGTTTTAAAAGAAGGCATGCAGACAATTTGCAAGAAAGAATGCTTCCTACAATGGAAGGTAGCAGTTAACACTGGAAAGTGTTCATAATTGGTAACTTAGCTCAATGTCAAGGGAGGAAAAGTACCTCTGTGCAGACTCCATCATAAATAATATTCATGATGAAAATTTTGTTGAACATGAACTGACCTTTAACACTTTTTTGATGCTGTTGATCGTTGATGTTAGCAACGACCTTACTTTCTGATCATCATTCAGGTAGTCAGCATGTCGGACACACATAAATAGGATATATGCCGGTAACCCTGGAATCAAATTGACTGCTACACCACGTGGCTTCAGTTCTGAAAAAAGAAAAAGAAAAGAATCTTATATAACATTGAAAATATTCATGAGAAATACTTTGTGAGATAATAAAAGCACAGTTCTCACGTAAGAGTTGAATCATTCAGGGTAAATAGGTCATAAAAAAAGCATATTTTAATGGCTCATTAAGAGAAGTTCTTGAGGGTCGGGACATGTGAATCTTAGTTGTCTATACGGTGACAACTCCCCAATTTCTACCTTCTTGAGAAGAAGACTTTTCCCTTGAACTCCAGTCTTATGTATCAACTGCCTCCTTGACATCTCTGCAAGGCATGTCAGACTGAGTCCATCTAAACCAAACTCTTGATTCTCAATGGTACCTGCTCTTCCAGGAATTGCCCCCATCTCAGAAAATGAGTTCCAGTCTTCTAGTTTCTCAGGTTATAAACCTTGTCATCCTCTCTGACTCCTTTTTCTCACACTATACATTTAATCCATCAGCAAATTCTGTTGGCTCTACCTACAAAACACATCCAGAATCCAACTACTTTTCTACTAGGTGCCCTACTGTAGGTGCCCATCATCTTCTCCCAGACTGTAGTGACAACTTCTAAACTGGTCTCCCTCATTCATCCCTTGCTCTCAAGTAGTACATTTGCACATAACAGCCAGAGTAATTCTATAAGAAAATGTACGTCAGACCATGTCACTCTTGTTCTGAAAATCTTCCAAGGAGCTTTTACCTCATTCATTTACAAAATGTGAAATCCTCACCATGGCCTGTGTGCTCTGACCCTGTTCCCCTTTCCCAGGTCACTGTGCTCCAGTAAAATGGGTCTCCTTGCTATTGGTTAAACATGCCAGGCATGCTCCCACCCCAGAGCCTATGTACTATTTTCTGCCTGGAATGTTCTTTCCTCAGATATCAGCATGACTTGCTTCCTTACTTCCTTGGTGTCTGTCCAAAAATCACATCGAAAAGGCCTTTCCTAATTACTTTATATGAACTAGTACACTTGCCTTTACTCTTTATCCTTTTTACCTCTATACATAAACATATATATAAACATATATATGTTTCCCCTCCCATTGGAATGTAAGTTCTATGAGAAAAGGGACTTGACTTTGTCACCCAGTACCTAGAAAATCCTTGGTACATGGCAGAAGAGCACTAAATCCTCACCGAACGATGAAGCTTTGCTTAAAATTTGCTTAAAAACCAGTGGCACCTTAACATTTTTGCTAAATAAAGATCACGTTGTTGAAAATTAAGTGCCTCTGTACCTATATATAGTTTAATGCCAAGAACCCTTGGAAACATTAAATCAGGTATAACTGCCAATCACATTGCTGTCACTCTGGCACCTGGGGGAGGAATGCTATGCAAAGGCTGAAAGGAGGGATTTTCAGCTTTCTAAGTTCACAACTTTCAGGCTGTGTACACTCCCTAATCATTTCCAACCCTCCCCTAAAAAAGTCTTCTTGCAGAGCCAGAGGACTCATACCCAATCTTAAAGGCCTTAAGCTGCTCTGAAATGCTTCTTCCATGCCCATTTCATTTGTCTGGTCCTCTCCTGCCATTGCTGGAATCATTTCCTTATTTTTTTTGCTTTTTCCCTATTACTTGACATATTTAGTTAATACTTTCTAGGGAAGTTAGGAAAATAGAAATTCAGGAACTTAAATGGCCCAGAGCAGCGGTGGTCAACTGAGGCTACACTTCAGAATCCCCTGAAAGATGTAAACAAATTCTAGACATGGCCAGGCTCTTTCCTCTAGAGATTTTGATGTAATTTGTCTGCAGTGGGCACCAATTACACACCAAAACTTTTCAAAAGCTTTTGAGGTTATTCTAATGTGTAGCCAGAGCTGAGAAGGCCTGGCCTCACGGGATCCTTATAGGTAGGTCCTGGGCAACCGTCCCTGCAGTTAATACTGGAAACGGATGATGTGGTCAGGATGCTTCTGCAGCAGTATAATGCATAGTATGCAATGATGACTAAAGAAACTGGTACTGAATACTTCAAAAATTAGTGACTAGTCTTTCCTACCACTGACACATGTACCAGAAAGACCTTTCACCCCATGCGGAAAACACTTGCCCAGAATCAGGTTCTTAACAAGTTTCTGCTCATCCTCCTTCTTGTATTCCAGCATTCCTTGGAAATCCTTTTCTTTCCTGGGAATGTTGACTGGGCGAATGGGTTCATCAATGATCTGTCCTGGGGATATGTTTTCCATCTGGCCCACTTTGGGAGAAACAAAAAGGAGAAGAATATGTTTTCCAGGTAGAAAAAATGAGAAGGTTCTATGTTCCCATAATTTTAAATAAATTCTATAACAAGAGAAACATGCCATATTTGCCACTTCACTGCCGTGCCATATTTGTGTCTTCTTTAAATATTTTTTTTCTGCTAACATTGGATAGATGGCAAAATTATATTGTAAGGTTACTCTGACAGCTATTAGTGCTTGGTTACTATCAACATCAGAGAACCTTATTTGATTCAAAAGCATTTTTAAAATAATAGTCTGTAATAAGATTAAATGTTCCCAAAGTTAAGTGGTTTAACTTTCTGGTTAACGAATTGTTACCAATCATAAATGGTTAACGATATTTAGACTTTAAATCACAGAAGGGAAAAACAGTATTCTACAAAGAGGCAGCAAGAGTGTAGAAGACCCTTCTCCCCTCCCCCGCCTTTAGTTCAATGAATCTAGTCATAAAGAAAAACATTCTAATGGGACCCTGCTGTCATACAATTTACATTTACAGTATGTGTAGAGAAAGCGAATGTCAAATAAACAAAATAAATAACAAGGAAAAGAAAAGGAAAAGAACATTGACTTTAAATAAACCATTGCAATCAGTTCAAACCACAGCAAGATAGCTGGTAGGAGTGTTTCTTCACACTAGTTGATGTGAAATGTATTATTTTTCACAGAGGCTTCCTAAGGCAAAAATCTAACTTTTTCCAGCCACCCCTTATTCCCAAAGAAACCATGAGGAGCAGATAAAACGATCTCTATTTAATGTGGGTTCCTAAATATTATTCAGTTTTTTTTTTGTTTTTGTTCAAGTACTAAAAGTTCTACCATGAGGTTGCAACCATTAAAGTACAAACCACTGGTTAACAACGCTTTTAGAAGTTAAAAATGGTCACTACTGTCAAAGCAGCCGCTGGAGAATGATGCTAAAGATTTAAAAAATTTCCAATTTCATCTAAAAATTGGGAATTGAATGGGAAATCCAAGAGAAGGTAAGGGAACACATGAGTTACAGTTACGGTGGTATTCGTGGAGACATATGCTAGAAACCAGGTTTTTAAAAATCTCTTTTATCTACAAGAAGTGGGGAGCAGTTGAGAAATCTATTTAGATGTTGACTAAGTTTGAGTTCAGAGACTGCTGTCAAACAAACATAGAGCAGATCAGATGCACTTTCTAGAAAGTTTAATGTTGCTGACTCCACAAGGTGTCAGTAGTGCTTCTTCTCTTGTCACTCTGGAGCAATTCCTGTGTTATTCTGAGGTTAGTTCTGGGACGCCAGTTCCACAGGAAGAGGTTATCACAGAGAACTAACACCTGCCCGTGCTCTTGCTCATGTGGCAGAGAGCCCGGTGACACGACCTCATGCTGCAACATTACACATCAGGACTATCGGTGCTGGAAATCACCACCACCCATCAACAGTATGCTATCTAAAGAGTGATCATATTGTGAATGGATAAATCAAAGCCGTGGCATCTAGTGTTTCACATACATGATGCGGTCTGAAAGCCACAGGACCAACTGTAAAATGTATGCCTCTACACAACAGATAGGAGATTTAAACTACTGACTTTTACATAAATTATTTCTGGAGTCAGTTTAAACACAATACCACCAGTAACTTGAAATCAGCCCATAGTGGTCTTCACAGCTTATGTACATGATGTGTTGCATGTAAAATGCAAAATAAGAAAATCCCTATCATCAAAGTTACTACTCCCTTTTAACCACAGAAACAATTCTAAGAGGGGAAACTGGAAACAAATAATTCAACATATTGATTTTATCAATAAATGTACATATTTGGACTCCACATGTGAGAATGCTTTAAACCTGATTTCATCATATCTAAGGTGAGAGATCATTATTTTATATAACACTAAGGAAGGAAGAACACTGCCAATTAAACTATAATCCAGGAATAGTTGTAAGACATATACTAATTCCAGAGATGTTAAAATGTTTAAAATTATACACCTCAGAATTTATGAAATATGGTGAATATTTTTACTGAGAGATATCAAGTTTTAAAAGAAAGTTTCACTTTCCTTTTTGCAAAATCTCTACCCAAGATATTTTTGGTTCTGTATAAAAATGTCAGAGATAAAATTTGCCATACTTTAATTAAAAACTTTTTTTCTGCCTTTGATTTCTCCCCAGAGATTAGAGTCTTTATAAAAACTTTATAAAAAGTCTTTATAAAAACTTTATAAAAACAGAAGCCAGGATACCAGCCCAGTTTTCAAAGACAGCAAGAGATCTTGGAGGCCAATTAGCCCAATGCTCCATCTAATCCTTCTAGAAAGACTTGAAGCAACCCCTATTTCCACCGTCTAGATTCTTCATATGAGGGAAAAGTATTTCTGAACCTTTTTATCCTGGAAAGGGAAAGGAAACTGGAAATTTTAAAATTTATTTTTCTTCATTTTGGTATTCGGAAGATCTTGATCTGAGGTTTAATTGAGACAGTCAAGTAGACTCTCCAATAAGTAGAGAGTCGACTGGAAAATATGGCACAAAGGAAAGAATTCAGTGGTCCTCAGAAGGCCTGAGTTCTAGTCCTTCTTTGGCTACTAACTGGCTGAGACCTTGGAAGTCACAGTTTCTGGGCCTTGGTTTTTTTCTTCTGTTAAATAGGTAACTGATTTCTAGAATATTTTTAGGTCTAAACTCCTTGGCTTCATGAAAAATGAGATGGAACACCCACTCCTAGGTTAAAATACAGCACAAGGCAGATCAAATTTTAAAACACTCTCCATTTAGCTATATAATTTCTGCTAAAAATTATGTTGGTGTTTTAAGTTTTCATTGGCTTCTAAAAATGTCTCCTTAATTAAGAGTAGCCCATGTAGGAGGCAAGAGTCTTGCTATTTTAATACAGAAGAATTTAAGTTTATTATAATATACTGAAAGTATATATAAAAACAACTTTTAGGTATAAGAAGATGTTTTGTTGTACACAGTTACTAGTATTTCCTATACAATGTGGGATTAAGGGGGCAGGAAGAGAAAAGTACTGGAAGAGCTTGTCACCTTTATTCTCCCAATTTGAAGAGGGGCAGGGATACTCAGCAAATGCCCAGACCATAATAAGTGAATTTCATTTTATTCTTTAGACGTATATCATTTAACTCAACTTTTCTTAAAAATAGTCTGTCTTGTTTGTTTAATCTATGAATTGACTTTCAAATGCTACTTAGAGGTTTAAGAACATAGCTGGCAGGATAGCTCAACAGATAAGGTTGGTTTCTGATTGAACACAGCTTAAAACTGCTAGCATCTTGAAATAGCCTAACCTATCTCTTCAATTAAAAATATACACAAAGAAAGCTGAATAAAAACGTAAAATAACAAGTAGAATAATTAGGGATTTAAAAAAATAATCTCACAAATTAATACCATTGAAATCGGTTTCTTTCACGCAAACACCCTGCTATCTAATCATCATCTCAGGATAGAATTAGTGCAAAACTAAGTACAAAAAAGCTCTCTGGATAAAGTTTTTTAAAGTTCTGCCAATAGACGTTAAACCTTGTGTGTGCGATTTGGAAGTTCAAAACTTTAACGGTAGGTACTATGAAATGAAGGGGAAATAAAAGGTGGTACCCATGCTCAGGAAGCTCATAGTCCATACAGGGAGTTAATAATTCAAGCGGAAAAATTCCTAAAAATATGACAGTGAAAACCATAATAGATGTGAGTCAAATTACGGTACATAGAGGGTGGAGCCAAAAGTCTGTCTGTGTGATTGGGAAAGGATGCTCTTGATGATGTGACATATGACTCTGATCTCAAAGAATGAGTAGGACTTTACCAAGACAAGCAAGAGACCAAACAGAAGGAACAGTTACGACAGACCTGGCATGTTAGAGAATGAAAACCACATAGAGTGAGTCATGGGAGACTCTTGTGGACATTCCCAATGATGAGGAGCCTTTACCCTCTGAGCCAGACAAAAATTATGAAGGGTGACAGAGAGAGAGTAGCTGGGTAGCCAAACTACTCAGTAGAATTTTCGTTCAAAATTATAATAGTTTGCATAGATTTGAAGCTAATTCCAAAAAAGGTCTCTAAATCTCTTGAACAATAAGAGTATTATTGGAATATGCTTAGAATTTAGCTTTAGCCCTGCTCATTGCTGTATCCCTGGCACCTAGAGAAATACTTACTGAAGGAACAAACACACTAACCCACAGGACAAGATTCATTTGTATATAATAACAACAATTGATATTTGATTATTTCCTAAGGTGTTTTACCATCATCATCATCACATATAAATTATGAGATGTTTTAAAAAAAAATCTTACTTCTTTATAACCATAATTCATTTTTTCTTATTTACTTCTCTTTTTTATCTCCATTATGGGAAGTTCTTTGAGGATACAGACTTTGTCTTACTCGTCTTAGTATCATTAATGGTAAGAGTTAAGCATACTAAGTTGTATATAGCATTTATTATGTGTTGGGAATGATACTAAATGCATTACGCATATTAACTCATTTAATCTTTATATCGGCGTCAGATATGCCATTACTTTTCTTCTTTAACAAGTGGGAAAATTGTGGCAGAGAGGTTCAGTAACTTGCCCAATATTAGACGACTAATAGAAGAAGGCCAGGATTTGAACCCAAGAAGCTTGGCTCCAGAATCCATGCTCAGCCTTTCTTCTTTATGGCTTAGCACAGTGGAGGACATATAGAATATACTTATTGATGTTTACTGAATGAATTCTGACACTTTGTAAATTATTACTACAATAAAAAGAACATTTTTGCCCACCTAGCAATGGAGAGTTCCATCAGGCACTAGGTTTGCTGAAAGTCATTTTTGTTATTGTTTCTGATATTTGAATGCAAATCTATTAGTCTACTAGTGTAGCAATAAAAAAAATAAGAACAGCAACTGTCATAAAACATGTTTAAATACCTTCTAGTTCACCAATTTTTTTGGCAAATACTTTCAGTTGTTTTTTCAGTTTCCGGACAGTCTTATCTTGTTTTTCAAGTTGTTCCATCAAATCCTAAAGATTGAAATATGAAATATAACAGAAAGATCAAAACAGGCCTTCTAAAATGCACAGAAGGAAAACAGACACAAAACCACAGAAACAGCACTGTTAGTTTTACACAAAAGCTCGGAGGCGGAGCCACAACCTGGCTAAAACTGGCAGGCGTGGGAAATGCAGCTACAATAAAAGCCAAATGTTAAAATATACAACGCAGTAAAATCCTTTACAGCGTGATGGAGAGCAGGCTCACTGGGGAGTCTTTTCCAGTAGACGCCGTGTGGGTAAAACAATTAAATGCTTGTAAAATGTACGGCTATTCCAGTAGAATCTTTTCTTGTAAAGGGAAAATGGGCAAAATACATTTTGATGAATGCACAAAAAGTTTTGTGGGAAGTTTTAAGGATGGTCGAACTTAGGTACGGGGTTTTGACTTTTTACTTCCATCACACTGCAAGCCTAGGGTTAATAACAAATCAAACATGACAATGGACGCAGGACACTGATAGAGGTGACACCACTGGCTAAAAGATAGCTGTGAGGAGAAACGGGTTTCGTGAAAGTTTTTGAAGAGACTTCCTGGGGAGGGGCAGAGCAGTGTGCTCTTCAGTCAGAGATGGCTAGAAGTAGCAAGGAAGACAACAGAAAGGCACTCTTGAGTTTACATACAATCATCCGTTTGTAAAGTGAAATCCGATATGATTGATACTTCTTAGGGTCATCTGCATAAAATTCCTCAAAATACTGAAAAAACAGGCACAATGGATATTTGTTTTTCTCTGTCTTTGAGGGGAATGCTACCTCTCAGCAAAATCAATTTTAAAATATTTTAAGATACAAATAATGAAATTGTATATACTCAAAAGGCTCTGATTTTGTCATCTGCCATTTACCTGTGATCTTTCTAGTATAGATTCCAGTTATCTATATATACGCACACACATCTATTTTCACATGCTCAGAGGAAACAGGCTATGGCCAGGACACCATCATTTAGCAATAGAGAGGTGGTCCACATTCCCCACATAAAGCTGTTATTTCACTCTTCAGACCTGCTCACAGGTTGCTGTATTTTTATTTTTTTATTTTTTTATGCCAGCAGCATCAGAGTGAGGAAGGCAAATAAAATTAAACTGAGAATAATGGTAATGTTGGCACTCTTGTTTGAAGGTGGAAAGGCAGCATGGGGGGAGGCCTGTGAAGCATGTTCACAAGATGAGGAAGAAAAATCATCTCTGTGCTTGTGTAGGGTAGGTAAGTGGGTGGGCGGGTTAGGCATGGTAGTTTCCAGAACTAAGCCTAGGTCCGCAGCTGCTTTAGTATTCTGCTCAAGTTTTTGCTAAAGAAATGTACAATTAAGATTGAGAAATTATAATGATTTTGGAAAAGTGTATGATTCTCTGTACTTAAGTTTGAATACATTCTCCTGAATTAGCAATGAGGCCAGAAAAATAGCTGACCTACAAAAGGTTTTCCTAAAACTCAGACAAACTCATTAACTAGACTCTACCAGCTTAGAACTGGGGGACTTAGTTTATTTTGTATTGCTATGTAAAAATTACCAATAAAATTAAAACCGTAGACAAAGTTGTGAGGGAAATGCTTAATCAATTTAGTGAAAAAACTCTGGGAATCTGCCACCCAGAAGCATCTTTATTTCACGGTTTCACCTCGTATTTTAAGACAATCATTTATAAGCAGAGAATTTATATGCTGATCAACCATTATTATATTATTTAGTATACTTATCAATTAAACATTAAGTGCATTAAAGGATTGTTAGTTTGATTTAAGCAACAGTGTACTTGAGAGTGATAAGAGAACATTTCAAAAATCGTCCATGAATCAGAAGATTTCCCCCCACAGATTAGTGGTATTTCAGTTACTTTGGAAAGAGTCCAAACATTGCCCTTTGCCACCTCTCCTATGACTACAACTGAGCCTCTAGCAACATTTTAATATAAAAGATGGTTGAATAGGTGATACTAGAAAAGTCTTTGTAATGTAAATGACCACTAATGGAGCAATGGAGGGATAATTCAGATGGTTAAATCTTTAGAGGAAAGCCAAACTATTTTTTTATAGGTCATTAAAACCCTGAACTCCAAAAGAAAAAGGACAAATCATTACCAGTCCTAAACAGCTTTTCTCAAAAACTAGGCTGACACTACAACACAGACTACATAGAACTATGGAATTACAACTTTACAATGACTTTTAAAATTATTTTAAATTAGAATTGACATACAGTATTATCTTAGTTTCAGGTATTCAACATAGTGTTTCAACATATACCTTATGACTTTTCAATAGTTTTCAATTTAATAAGTATATCAAACTTAAGAAAGTAAAAAGTCCGTAAATCTGTAATAAGTTATTTTGTGACTGAGAAAGAAATATTTTAGAAAATATTTTCTGTGAGAGAAAGAAAAACAAAAAGAAAAAACTTGAGACTGTGTGCCAGTGTTCAGAACCTGGCAAGGAAAAATACTCTCTTCATTCATTGCACAAGTTCTGTTAAAAAGAATAAATAATGTATAAACTTGAATCCTGCTGTCTCTCCTCCCATCCAATGTCCACCAAAAGCCTCCACTTGGTTCTGCCAACGGCCTTCCCTGACCGTAACTCTAAGCCTAGATCATCTGCTACAGACGGAGGCCCGGATGACGTGGTAGCTGACTGGGGACCAAAAGTGACAAAGCTTTGCCCTAGTCTCTGTCATGGCAACCACATAACAAACCTCCAACAGCAGAGACTTCGGCAAAAGTGGAGGAAGTGGTCACCTGAGTTCTCAAGGATATCAGAAGTCCAGCATACAGGTGACACCTTCCAGACCCTCCCAGGTAGGTCTGAGAGAGCCTTCTGTGAGAAACACAACCTGGGCATATGTTTTTTTTTTCATTTTCACCAATATGGTCATATTTTCTTCACTCTGACTCTGCTAGAGTAAGAGGGTGACAAGTGTGGGGCAGTAAGTTTTCCCAGACAGGAAAGATGTGTTTGATCAGCAAACAGAAGGACTGCCTGCAGGGCCAGGCCCTGCCTACTGAAGAGTGTGTGGGCCTGGGCATGGCTCCTCACCAAGTTTTCATTGGTCAGCCGGGTGATCTCGTGCTGCAGGCTGGCCTCGATGCGGGCCTCAGGGGGCAGCTGCAGGTTCTGAGCCAGCAGCTGCTGCTGCCGGTTGTTCTCCTCCTTCAGGCTCTGGATCTCGCCGCGGAGGGCTTCGGCCTCATTCTCATGGCTCCTTTTCTGGGACTGGAGCTGGGATTCCAGGAGCCTGGGGAGAAGCCACACAAATAGGACAGGGAGATGACACAAGAGTCCCTGCCTGGTGGGTGCGAAGCTTCGTGCTCGCTTGCAAGGGCAGGAAAAGCAGGGACCCTAGCATTTGTGTAACTTCTGACTTGATTAAAGTCGAGAAACTCAAATAAGGGCTCTCACATTTGTGTCGTTCTGAATTATGGACCCAGTTACAAATAAAAAGTTTTCTAAGGCTCTCAGAAACAGGAGAATTTTGACTTTTGGCTTTTTTTGAAAGGTTTGTAGGAATGACGACTAAAATAACCAGAAGATGCAGCTTTAATCTGGCTTACTACATTTGCGGACCAGCATTTAGGCTGGCAAAGACAGTAGTACCTATGCCACAAAATCACTGCACTACAGAAGGGCAAGATGACAAACTCCTGATCTAATTAAATATGCCTTTAAGAATTTTGGTGTTACTAATTTCAGGCAGAGGGTGCAACCAGGGTCCCATTTTCACTTTCTACTTTTATCTCTGATGGACAGAAAGGCTGGAGTGCTTCTCTGAAATATATACAGATTTACCCAAATCCAGACAGGTAGTTTTGCAATTTCATATACATATATTTTAAATTTGTCACCTTCTCTTTCACCATAAACTTCCATATCAGTAACATAATCCAAACAAGTCATGGTTTTAGAATATAAATATTAATAGAACCAATAAAGCAGTTACTGCTTCTCTGAGCAAACATACGAGTCACCTGTGCCCATGTAAGGAAACCAGGGCACTGGCAGTGAGAACACCAGAGAGAAATAGCATCCTCCCTTCACCATGCACTCCGCTCTCCCACGTCTACATCCATCCCTTTCTAGATACAAAACAAAGTTCCAATTAGGAGTTAACTAACATGAAGAAAGAAAAGATATTCGTTTATATTCTAATCCCCTTGGTTACCAACTGCTGGGCAAAACTTACTGATGCCATTGCAAGCATACTGTTAACGGCAGACTAAAAATACTTTAGTGAGTATGAAATTTCAAAAGGATTTCAACCAATAACACCACAAAGTTAATGACGGTTTATGATTAGAACAAAGCAGAATAAGTAGAAGCCCCTTGAACAAATAGCATATTATTTTTAAAATGTAATCATTAAAATGATCTTTTTACAAGATTTTTTTTAAGAGTCAAAGAGAAAGTTTATTAGAAAAGGGGTAACACTCTACACACAGAGTGTAGTCTCCTCTCAGAGGCAGAGAGTGAGAGAGACCAAGATTTTTAAGACATAACTATCAGTAAGGGAGATTAGTGTCTGTGTTAGAAAGGTGTAGCTGTTTCAATTTTACTTGTTTTCCCTTAAATATATTTAATACATTGAGTTTGGGTAATTATTTTGAACTGTAGCAATGCAGGAAACCTTCCTGATTTGCTGTTTCACAAATATGAACTTCACAATAACCACGTGAAATGCCAAATCATGTACTTACTACTGCTGTTAGGCAGCATGATAATGACATATAAGATGTAGCCACATTGCCACAGGCACATATAGCCTTTAATCATTATTTCAATCACGAAACCACTAAGCAATAGGTATTAATCTCTCCCACAGTAGTTTGAGCTCTAGTTGAAAGGTTTTGGTTTTCTTCCAACTCTGAGTGAAATATTCACAAATCCTAGTGTCTGAAGGGAATTCTAGATAGAGCCTTTCACTCATGAGTCGCAACAACTATATTCACCATCAATTCATTTTAGCCTTAGGATCATTCCTTAGTGGAGAAGGTTTTTAGAAAGGCATTTGGCTGAATGTTTTAAGTTTTACTGAAATTAACCTAGGAAGACAATTAATATACAATAAATATAGAAGTTAAGTGGAAGTCAGGAGGCCACTGTTAGTAAGGAAAACAACAAATTAATAACATTCCATTTTGAGGAGACAAATATAACCTGTTGGCTTGTTTTAACCCTTCATAAACCAGCCACAGCTCTCCATCCTCATTCAACTCATGGCAATCCATAGCAGATGATCTTCCATGCAAAAGGAACAACAATGCAAAACACAAAGGGATACAGGATGGGAATGAGATGACGGTCAAGAGCAGCACATGCTATTTCAATATTTTATTAAGATAATATATTGTTTTTGTTAATTACAGATGAGTTTAAGATGTTATCACAAAACATTATTTTTGGTTAATTTTTAAAAAAATGTGTAACATGTAACATAAGTAGAAATTAAAATAAAATAATCAAGGATCTATAGCTACATTTCCTGCAAAATAAGAAATGACTCAAAATATGAGTCATTCAGCTAGTAGAGATCTTATATGTCATACATTATGTTAGAGATGAACCACACAGTCACACACATATAGAATGAAAGTTTCAGCTATTGCCTTCACGTGGCAATTTTCACAATCCATTTCAAAATGAAGTTTTAAATCCTCTGAATCCGAACTTGTTTTATCTTAATAAAATCTGATTTCTTAGTTTTAAAACTGTTTTTAAAAATTCTTATAGCTTAACTTATAAATAAGAACATATCCGAAGTTCTCAGCTTTTATGACGCAACTATTAAAAGATTTTTTTGTGTGTCTAAAATTAATTGCAAGACTTAAGGAAACTACTTGATATTAAAGATGTAACACATTTCATTGAAAGTTTGTATAATAAATAAATAATAATGACAAACTTGATTATATGTTTTTTTCTACCTAGAGTATAAAAATATTTTTCGAGTGTTTGCTAAGTGTCAGACACTGTTCTAATCCTTCCACATGTGTTATGTCATTTAGTTCTCCCAGTAACCCAACATGTATCATTTGCCACATTGCAGAGGAAGATATGGAAGCTTAGAATTAAGATACCTATGGAAATTACACAGCTGGCAAGCAGTGGAGCCCAGGGCTATTCAACTTTAGAGCCCAGGTTCTTCCTCTTCCTCCTAGACTTCAGTTGTTGATATGATGTTTACATAAAACAAATTCCAGAGCATGCTCTTCTATTTTCCACCTACCGTTTCTCCCTGGAGAGTTGATCTATTTGCATGGTCTCCATTGTATTATTATATACTGATGGCTTCAACATTTATATTTCAGTCCACACATCTCTCCTGCTCCAGATCTATATTTTTAACTACCTAAGGGATTTCTCTCCTTGGATGTCTTCTTAGCTCCTTAAATTCATTACCTATAAATCTACTGTTCATCTCCATCCCACACTTCTACCCCAGACCCAGGATCACAAATGGCATCACCACATCCAACCAAGTATATAAAGCAGACACTTCAGAATTACCCTTCATAATTCCCTATTCCTCACCCACAGAATCCAATAAATCACTGACCTCACCTTATGCATCCTTTGAAGTGTCCCATTTCTCTCAATCCCACTGCCACTAGCCAAGACAAAGTCAACAATCATAAAGACCAGCCTCTTAACTGGTCTTTATGATTTCAATCTGGTTCCACTACAATCTATTCTCTAACATAAAAGCCAGGGTTAGCTTTCTAAAACCCAAATCTCATTATACTATTCTCCTACTTAAAACCTTTCAACAGCTTCCATTGTCGCTAGAGTAAAGTCCAAATTCTCTTGGCTATCTCTCCAACAGCCTATAAATCCCCATGAAAGTAAGGACCACATTTAGTTTGCTGACTGTTATATTCCCAGCATGTAGTACAGGGCCTGGCATGAAGTAGGCACGCAATACAAATCTGGTGATAGAATAGCTGAGTGGATGGATGAACAGTGTAATATAGCTCTTTTTATACTTATACATTCTTAGATGTGTGTTATTTATATTCATAAATTGAAATTCAGTTTAACCAACTACTTTTATAAACGCTATCCACTCTTGCCCATAAAAGAAGATAATGGGCACTTCACATTTTGCATGGCAATATTCTTTAGTTTGTGAAGTATTTCTACAAACCAACCCTGATACTATGCATCAGGAGACTTAGACTGTACACTGATAATAAAAATCTCCAGAATTGTCTTTCTGTGACCATCACTGGACATGTTCTTTTAAGAATGTAGCCTTTTAAGTTCGAAGTTTAATAGTATAAGGCTTTGTTGAGAGGGGAGTGATAGGAAGGCTGAGGAAATTCCAGAAATGAGCCTTTATTCTGTGATAATCTCAACTATAGATAATCTCATTTAGTGACTATGCAAATTTTCCACTCTCAGTCAGCTCACTTAAGGTTCTTAAGTGTATAGTGACTGAACTAAGTGCCACTGGCAATCTCATTTATATTTAAAATAAATGGGATAAAACCAGAGCTAGGATTTTCTCAGAACACCTTTGGGAACCTGACAAAAACCTGATCTTGAATATCAGGGTTCCACCCTAAAGTCATGGTATCCTTTCAGAATTATATGACCAACACCGATGTGATTCCAGATATTCCGTCATTTCTCTTCACATTAAGTTTCAATTATTAAGAGCTGCAGTTGCTCCTAATACCCTCACAGATAACCAGCCCGAATAACAAATGAAAGCGCTCACCCAAAATAGTCCAACAGTGGATCCACTGGTTTTCTTTGCAAGGCAACCTCTCAAGGCTAAGACCTTAAATATGCAGACATATATCCCCTTGTTGCAAAGAATATTTTCCTGACAAGCCTTACCAACAATGCTACCTTATATTATAAATGAGACTGCCTGAGAATATATTGAAAAATCTAGATTCCCTTTGAAGGTCAGGTGATGTCTACTATAGCAATGCAAAAACACTTCAACTTACAGTATAAGAGCCCTGAAGAGTAAGGATCAATATGACTAAACCAAGCTGAATAAAAAAAAGATCAACTTACCTGTTTGTTTCCTTCAAACCAATGTATGCTTGTGCTATTTCGCCTTTATCTTTCATTTTTTGTACATCTTCCAAAAGTATTGTGGAATCTGTCATTGTATTCTGAAGGAGGAAATGACACATTT
Organism: Rousettus aegyptiacus; assembly: GCF_014176215.1. Classification (NCBI taxonomy): domain Eukaryota; kingdom Metazoa; phylum Chordata; class Mammalia; order Chiroptera; family Pteropodidae; genus Rousettus; species Rousettus aegyptiacus. The sequence goes on from NW_023416306.1 coordinate 123,014,503, forward strand.
CCACAATTAAGAGTCAACTCAAAAGCTTTGGACCACAGACAACATATCTCTTTCCTCCAGAATAGGGGTTTATGTGCTCCATCAGAACTCTGCCCTCTGGAGCATTAGCTCCAGACCTGCAGCACTACAGAGGAGAGTGGGGCACAGTAACGAGAAAGAGGAACCTTCAGTCCATTTGAGAATTCTTAACGCTCTACTACAAACATAGCGAGATTCTGGAGTAAATACAGCCCTGTAAATAAAATAACTGATGGGCTATATGTGTTTTACCTTATGGGTGTATTGGGGGGGGGGGGTTGGGGTGGGGAGGAGATCTATATCTTTATCTAGATCTAGATTAGATGCAGATATATTTTATTATATAGTTCCTTGGTGTTGTTTGGTTATTGTTTGAATACTGTATATACTACATACTTTTTATATATGCATATATATGCACATATACACATATATAAAATGGGTTTCATGTATTTTAAATATATATAGTATAAATAGATACATTTCAAAGTATATATACAGCATTGGAACAATAACCAGGCAAAAGCACCGAGTAACTATTTAGTAAAGTGGACAAAGCTGTTCTTTCTACTATTTTCCGCTCATTTATAATAAAACAAATGCCCCAATAAAACACTCAACATTTGACATAAACCTCATTTTTCTATTTAAAATTCAGTACAAAAAAGGTGAGATTTAGATGATATGCTTCAGCAAAATTAAATTTTTTCCTCACATCTTTAGATACATATAATTGGGAAGGATTTAGCTTCTTATAAGGAGCATCGGCAATTATTCAATACTTTTTTCTCTGTTACAATATAACATGGTACATAATCTTTTGAAATTAATATCTGGCAGGTCAGAATTTCTAATGATTTTGTATAAAAAGGACTTTTCTGCTAACATTTTTACTTTTTTCTTTTTCAGCGAATCTGTTTGACAACCAATGGAATTTCAAAATCATCCACTCAGCTGTTCTCTCTCTCCTAAACCAGGTCAAGAACAGACAGTAAGAATCACAGCTCTATAGTGTCTAAAGATGAATATATTTTAGAACCCAGGGGTCCATTCTGTTTGTCCAAATAGTATATATCTGATTCTTTAGTCAGTGTTTGCTCTACAGCCAGGACCCACAATGAGGTGGTATTAATGGAATACACTTCGAATACCATGACTGTAGAGACTAGTTTCAAGATAACTTTAATGACAATAGAGGCCTACAAATACTTGTTATTGAATTTGTTTATAAGAAACATTCTTTAAAAAAATTTCCACTTTTCTCCTAATGCTGTCCTTTTGTGAATTTATAAACGCATCCTTAGAGAAGACCAAATATAATCCAATAAAAGCTATTAACAAAAGCTTGTTTCATTGAACTTTAACATCTTTTCCATAAACACCATGTAAAGCATTTCTTCAGCTATATGTTTTATAAAAATTTTAGTAGACATTTCAGAGAAAATTTCTCTTTTCTCTTTTCCTGAAAGGCAGAAACTCTTTCTATTCTACAGAGGGCTATACTCAGATTTTTAAGATTTAACTAACAATTCTCAAAGACTCAGGTTTCATAGTGCTACATGTATTCTCTGATATCTGACGACCTACAAAATTTGGTTTTGAACTTTTAGTCAATTAGGTAATGACCTAATTAACTAATCCAAAGGAAAGACAGGCTTCTTAGTATGTTCTATCCTAGCAGTACCCTCAACTGGCCCATCTTAGCTAGGAAGTGGTGGCCGGCGCATGGGATCAGACTGAGGCTGGCAGCGTCAGGAAGTTCCTGACACACTGCTCAGTTTGTCTCCCCCAAGCCAGTGACCAGGAGTTCCGAAAAGGCGATAGCATATAGGAAAATCCCACCCTTCCTAGGAAGGGTGTGCTCAATAACTCAGGCTCCTCTTTACCCGAGGCAGGCAAACCCACAGCTGATGGAAATGAGAGCATGGGAGAGCCAGTGCTTCTGAGTGCGCTCCAATTAAGGGTTTCCTTCCTGCACTTGTGGACGGCCTACCATAACTACTACAGTGAGTCACAGAGCTGACTGTGAATTAGAAGTCATGGAGGTGCTCTCTGTGACCCAGACTGGAGCCGACTTCATCCATATTTTTCCATTGACTTCCCAACTAAGAAGGGGTTAAAATAGGAAATTAATCTGTAAATATAAAAATAGACTTGGTAGACAGAAAGCATCAACTGTATGTATTTAGGGATATCTATAAGCTAAAATTAGGATTAAATAGAAGTGTTTATGAAAAATTTTATAATTACCTTGTCATCCTGAAAATCGCACGTCAGCAAGCACCAAAAAAAAATGGAGAAAACAATAAACCCTTAGTTCCATAAATAAATTCCATCACTGAGTCCCCATCATAACAAATAAAAGCTAACTGTAAAGACAAGCATGTTTCTCCTAAAACTAACTCAATAAATAAATTAATATTCATGGAACTGACATGAGGTAGATATTAACATATATTTATGCAATGGCAACTTTTCATTCATAGGAACAAGTGCTTGAAATTATTATTATTTTTTTCTTTCTAATGTAAAGTATTTTTGAGTATATGAGAAAATGAACCTCTTGTTAATGTATATGAGTAAAATTCTTATCCTGGGACCATGAATTATAGTAATGCCCTAATAGGAGATCATTTGTCCAAGTAAAGCCTCCCAGAATACTCGTGGCAGTGGAGCAGATAAACTAGATCTGGCTGGGCCGGGTCATCCCTTGCTCACTGGGTGTCACTCACCACTGTGCTGTAAAGGAATTGTGAAATGATGCGTCTATGACTAGAAACTGAGTGGGACAAATAGTCCTGGGGTACTCGAAAGGTCTTAATTGGCATTGTGGGCATTTTTCCTTTCCTAGCAGAGGACAAGCTGCTGCCATGCGTAAGCTGGGAGCTTGGAAAGCAGGGACCTTTGGTTACACAGGGCCAGCCTAGCTGAGACTGGCAAGCAGTTGTTACACGGAGTATGTGAGCTGCCTAAGTGAGAGTGTGTGATCCCAGACTATGTGCTCTGTTAGTTGGATTTTATGCCCCTTGATTCATTTTTTTCCCTTTCCTTTACTTTAAAGTCTCTTGTGAGAATACCACTTTGTCACAAGGGAACCAGAGAAAGGAATCCTGATTGTGGACTCTGTTCCAACTAGCATGCAGAGGGAGCCTTGTTTCTTGAGGCCCTACCACAATGGTGGTCAGGGGAACCAAACTAAGACAGCCCCAGGGAAGGTGAGATGTATAGGGACAAGCCAAAGGAGAGAGTCCCCTTCTCTAACTCCTCATGTCAGATTGAAAGGGTTTATGATTTCTTTTAAAATAAGAAAAGCCATTTTAAAAAAAACATAACGTCATTTGTTAATGGGATTCCCTACCCCCAAGATTATTTAGTCAGATACCTTATTTTCAGAATTGGCATTTTCTGGATTAGTGTTAATCCTAGGTGAGAGTTGCCTTTATCAATCCAAACCTATGTCCCAGGTTCTGTATCTTAACCACATGCAGAACTACCATTTCTAAGAGAAGCACTCTCAGATCTTTCAGGCATCCAGTTCATCATATATCACAGTCATATTTTATATGGCATGTCATGCAGGTGGGATAGTTGATTGCCTCAAGTCTTGGTAACACTTTGCTACATGAACACAGACAGGAACACCAGCCAGGCTTTAAGATGATTACTCAGGCCAAACGCTAAAAAGGCCCATTTCTCATCAGTATGTGGCAGTGCTTGGTCTCAAATTACCTGAGGACAGGGAAGGACTTCAAAGGGCAAACTATATCTTCCTGCATGGGTTCTTTATGTTAAATCATTAAATATAGTCCCTCCCCTCTGGGACGGCTCACCCTATGTAACAGAACTGCCAGGAGTGAGCAGAAATCATCTCCCTGTAGCGTCCTCTCACTGATCTCATTTCTCACCTTTTCACATTGCCTTCCAGTTAAACAGGCTATCTTCAACAAATAATTTTAAAGTCATACTAATACTTTCCAAGTCTATTTACAGATTTTTGTATTTAATAGAATTTTATTTTTGATCAAAATTTAATGTGGCCAGATAACTACAAAAAGATAAATTTTAAAAGCCCTTTGCTCATGAATGAGACATGAAATTTTAAAGATTTGAGATTTCACTTGCGTTTTTGCTTACTCCGATTGACATTTGCAAGAGTTTTAAAATCACTGAGATTAAAAAAAATAATATCCTCAGTTAAATTTAAAATGCTCTTAAGTGTTTGCTTCACTATAAATTGGAAGAAAAGGATAGAAAGAAATAGAAGCCAGTCCCTAAACACTCTCTGTAGCCACTTACTTGCTCGTGCTTACCTTGGGTTGGATGGCCTCCTTCTGGCTCACCAGCTGAGACCTCAGGATGAGCACTTCCTCTTTGCGGACATCAAGCTCCTCACTCACAGAGGTCAGCTGCTCCATGAGGACACAGTAGGCTGGCGCACCTGGAGCAGTCACCTCTGGGGCACTTTTTTCGCTAAGGGCCTTGCGTAACTCATTTAACTCATTTTTCAGTTTTTTGTTTTCTGATTCTAGTTCTTGACGCTGTATGAAGACAAAAAATAGTTCATCACCGTCATCCTTAGCTTTACATTGGGATGCTCATTTTCCCCCAAGATGGTAGAATTCTACTGGAAAAGATTGTCCGTAGAATTCTACTGGAAAAGATTGTCTGAGCTACCCTAGTGAACAGCTTCCCAGGTTCTACTGAGAGCTCTGCAGATTAAGGAAGTCTGACATCAAGTGAAATTGAGCAAGGTGAGTGGTAGTTTGCTTCATCAACCTAAATTCTGGAGTCAAATTTATTCCAGGCCTTCCCAAGGTGTGTTCACAGGCCTGGAGAGATTGTTGAGTTCCAAGGGATGCATTTTAGCTCAGTCCTGGAAGCCCAGGTTTTGTTTATGGATTAATAAATGGGCAACTATGAGGGTTCAGTTGGTCAGGTTATTTCCAATGGATAGTTCAAATGAGTAGACCCCTGAAATCTTGAGTAGCATCCTCTTATTCCCTTTGTAAAGCAGAATGGAAAGACCACTGACATCTCAGGATTCTAGTTTCTAATAAAAAATTACCATATCATTTAAACTAATAAAGTTCCCTTTAGTGTTTTCATGGTAACAAATGATACTTTTTTGATATTTATTTCCTGTGGGACATGCTTATACAGTTGCTTGCGGAGGCCTTGAGAAGTTGGAGGAGAGGACGGGCCACCTCTTATTTCAGCCAGATAGAAATACACATCCTTCACTCCCTCCATACTTACACACACTACCCACCATCCTTATGCCACCAGTTAGCTGCCCTCTGCACATTCTGCTCAAACAATGGCAATGAGAACCCAGAATAGAGTTCTGATGCTGAACTAAATTTACTGACACTGAAACATAAATGTCAGAAGACACCAGCTGGGGAAGAGTGAAGTAGACAGTCATTTAAAAGTGCCAGGGTACCTTATGTAGCATATGATAGGCCTTATGACAGAGGACGTGAGGTACTGCTGTGTACAGATAAATATTTTATTGTTTCTTCCAGAGAAGCAGTCTTGAGTTTGTTGTACCATATATCAAACCTTTTAACATGTTATAGTAAAATGATTTAAAGTCCTTTTATTCTAGTTTAAGAATATATAATCCCTTCTTTCATGAATTAATCCATTTTTACATGAAAAAGAACGTGATTTCAAATCCCCAGTCTCCCACCAACTGGTAATCAGGTTTGCATTGCTCATTTCCACAACAGGAAACATGACTGTCTTTACTTTGACACCTAAGCTCTGACTTCGGTGTGCATCAGGACCACCAGGTTGCTGGGCCCCATCTCCAGAGTTTCTGATTCCATAGGTCTGGTGTGAGGCCCACAAATTTGCATTTCCAAGTTACTAGGTGATGTTGATGGTGCTGGCCCAGGGATGACATTTTGAAAACTACTGGTGCTAATGCTTGGGAACTCTGGGATCTGGGCTTCATTTTTAACATACTACAGTGAATGTTTTTATTGTCCATTTTTGTGTGAGGCAAGTAGAGGGAGAAGATCTGGAAATCAGATTTCTACTCCCATTCCTCTGACCTGCCCCATCCCATCTGATTCTTGTTTTGAATGACCCGTATCACAGTTTGGTCTTCTAGACAAAGAGTCCAAAAGGCAATGAGAGCAAGAATAATAGAGATAACCATTTGCTGCCGCCCTTTTCTCCTTCTACAAATGTAAATACTACCTAGGTAGTACTTTCATTGAAGGAACAAGAGATTTATGTATGTTTCAATTAGAAAGGATAAAAGGGTCCTTTAGGGTATTTTAAAAGTAAATAACTATAAATTTTTATAAAAATTAGCTTTCAAACAAGTGACAATAGGAACCTAGGATGTTTAGAAAGTCTGCTATTGTCTGGAAACCTAGATTTAAAATTAGCCTGATAGTAAATCTTTACTGTTCTAAGCTTCAGTTTACTAATATTTAAAAAGAAAATAAAAAAAAACTTATTTCAGAAGCTGTGACAATGACTAAATGAAGCGTAGGAAAAGCTTTTCAAGCTATAAATGAAGGCATTAATAGTCAGGTGTTTATTAAATATCAGTGGAAGAATTCTAACTATCTTAAGGGGAAGGGGCTGAAAAAGAGTTGTGGATTTAGAGAGGGTAGAGAAAAGGCATTCTCTATATCAAAATGCCGTAAGGCCTGAAGAGAAGGCAATAATCAGTGGTTCTGGACCTTGAGAAGTGGCAAACCCATGGAAGACGGGGTCCTATTAATGTGCATAAATTATACTCTAAATCACAGTATTAGGAAATAATATATCCACACTAGACTTGGAATAATATTACTAAAAAAGAAAAAAAACTTTGTCAGTTTAGAGAGACTCTAGGAATTCTCAAATATACATAAAGGCTTTAAAATTATATGTTTCTTTATGCTATTTTGTGGCTTTTCTAATTTTTAGTTTTGTTCAATTATCATCATAAACTTTACTATAATTTTCCAGCTATTCCATACCATAATTTGCAAAGCAGAAAATAGCAAAAAATTGACATAAGCAGAAAATATTTGAGGATAAATAAATTTAAGGCTAATAAGTTAATTAATAACTGAGGAAACTTTTGAAGTTGGGGGTGTTTTGATAGCTGACAGCCTGATAGCTCAAATTTTGTGGGGCTCAAAACGTTCTGACTGCGGAAAGCTGAGGAAGGAGCCAGGAGGGACAGAGCCTGATCTGTATCCAGGAATGGGCCCTTTTTTGTTATTAATTTTTAAACTTCACCTCTTGTGATACCCAAGATGCTTTGTACTTCAGGAACTACTTTCCTAATCCAGTGCCTTTTCCTGCGCTCTGGAACACATAGCGACAACTTACCACTGTTTAGTTAGATGTTGCATTTAACCATTAAGAAGACACAATTCTCCACCTTCATCCCCCTCCTCCCGTTTTTTTTTTTTTTAAATAAGTTAAAATATGTTTCTACTCTGCAAATGAATACTTAGCTACCTTTATCTACAAACATATAGTTTCAGTGGGATTTGGTGGTTAGAGCAGGTGTCTTGGAGCCAGAGATGCCTATGTTCAAACCCTGGTCCTGACAGTTTCTAGTAGGGTTATTTTAGGGAAGCTACTTATATCTCAGCCTCAATTTCCTCATCCATAAAATGGGAACCAAAATGACAACCTGCAGTATTTTAATAAGAATTAGAGCTGATATGCAAAATATCTGTATTTAAAAATGATAACGATAATGATAGCAGCCAGTATTTGTTGTGTACTTACTACATGCTAGGCCCCATTCTAAGCAGTTTACATAAATTACTTCATACAGCCTTCGTGACAGATGATTATCATTATTCCCACTTTATAGATGAGAAAACTGAGGCACAGAAAGGGTAGGTAACTTGCACACAGCCCTAGTGACAGATCTAGCATTTGAACCCAGGCAGTCTAATGCTAGAGTCCATGTCCTTTACGACCTTCTATTGACTCACATGGCAAATACTGGTTCTATTTTTGTTTAGACTGAACTCTAGCTTACATGGAATAGAATCTATAAAAGGAAAAGAACAAGGCTAGAAGTAATGCCTGAAGAAGGATTAAGCAAGGGCCTCAGGTGTCCATAAGAATGATCTATGAGAAAAAGAGAGGCTCTGAGCAGGTCTCTTGCCAAAACAAGATATTCAAATTCTTGGGCAGAAACTTCTCATTACCTTGAGTGACTCATATTCCAGTTCTGCACCTCTAATTTGTGGTCGTTCTTCTTCCTAGGGAAAACATAAAGGTAAAAACTTTATAAAGAAGTAGTTATATTTTAATTGTTACATTTTTACCCTCAGAATAAAACAGTGAGGAGAGTTTGGCTCTTACTATTTGAACTAAACGCTGCTTGGTTAAATTATTTCTGGGATGAGTCCTGTTACAGAAGAGACTGAAGAACTGGACATTAAGTCCAGCTTCAGTGCTCGGCTTGCCCGCAGCCCTTGGGTGGGACAGCACTGCGCACCTTTGCTTTGCTACGGAGCATCTGCTCTTCCTTGCGGTCCAGTTCATCCTGCATCACCTGCTTCTCCTGCTCCAGCTCTGTGACCCGCTTCTGGAGCTTGAGGAACAATGACATATCCAGAGGCACCTTCTTCTCGCTTGGCTCCTAAACTCCAGCAAAATTAAGGTGGTCAAGGCGATCCAAAAGATGTACAAGCCAATGAGAAAATGAAGAACAGTCCAAGAGAAAAACAGGCAAACTTAGAGAAGAAATATAAATGGCCAAAAAATACACAAATAACATGTCCGACTAGGTAATAAATGGAGAAATGGAAGTAAAACAACAGTTTTTCCCCTATCACATTGGCAAAGCCTGAGAAGATTAATAATGCCATGTATTTGTAAGTGTCTTATATAATATTGGTTGGTGGAAAGTATAAGCAGGCCTTTTAAAGGAGCAAGTCAGCTATATTTATTAAAAGTTAAATGTGTGATATCCTTTAACTTAACAATCTATGTTTAAGAATTAATCCTATAGAAATACTTACATAAGTAAAAAAATTCATGGAAAAAGACACCATTGCAGCATTTTTTTGTAATTGAAAAAAAAAAAAAAAAAACCAGAAAGAACCCAAGTGTCAGTCAACAGGAGAGCTACTTAAATAAATTATGGTACAGCTAAACAATGACATGTTTCATAGCTGTTAAAAAGAATGAAGTATAGCTACATAAGGAAATAAATATGCCCTAGATAAAAATATTAAGTGAAATACACAAGTTGCAAAATGGTACTTATATTATGATCCTATTTTTTGTTAAAAAAATCAAATATATGACTTTTAAACATACCTGGCACATGACATGAAAACATCTAGAAGACCATCGATGGTTACTTTGGAGAATGGAAGGTACTATGGGAAGGTTTCATTTTATACTTTACACATTTCTACATTTGAATTCTTTTGTAATCAGGAAAAATGATTTTTGAAAAGGTGAAGTGTGAGTATAAATATATTGAGATTAGAGAGAGAGAAAATTGAAAAACCTAATCATATATAGCCCTTAATAAACTGAAAGATAACCTAGTGGCATTTTAAAAGTATGGCAATTGGTTTTAAAACAGAATCACTGTGAGAACTGCTATGACGATAAAGACACACTAATTAAAGCTAAGCATATAGAAAAAACTAACCAGCATGGAAGTTCTGAGAGTACCATAATTGTTTTCTTGTGTACTTCAGGTCCGAACTTTTAATGAGGTAAGAAGAAAAAGAATTATATCCTTAGATTTAATGAAAAGGATAAGGAATTTCTCTTTGTTAGAGAAAAAGAGACAGAACGGTAACATTAATTAAATTTATTTAAGCAGTCAATTCTTAACTGATTAGCAAATCTTATATTTTCAATTGTCAATTTTTAAAAAGACTGTTTTTTTCCCTCCTGATATAAAAGCAAAATAAATTTCGGAAATAAGAAAAGTACAAAGCAAAATGCAGGCATAATCTTATATCCAGAGAAAACCCACACTTTTTGTATGGTCTTTTTTCTATAGATTTATAGAACTGGAATGTTTTCATTATAATTTTGTATTGTCTTTTAAGCTTAGCATATTATAATTGGTTTCCAAAGTTACGATATGATATTTGAAACTGTAATTTTTAATGGCTGTATTGACATCTGTACAATAATTTGCTTAGCTATTACCTTAGTGATAAGCATTGAGGTTATTCCTAATTTTTTTGCTATTGAAAGATACTAAAATAAACATCCCAGTACACAAATATCTAAACTTTAACATTTTTAAGTCTGTTAAACAGGTTGGACCAGTTTGCATTTCCAACGGCAGCCACTACCTGTCCTAGAACAGCAATGATTATTATTATTTTTTTAACTGGCTTAGTTGATAGACCAAAAGTGGTATTTCATTGCTGTTTTAAATTTATATGTCTTTGCCTTTTGATAAAGTTGAATAATTTTTATACTCATTAGCTATTTTTGGCCTTTGTGAATTCTTAGCAGTGCCAAGTTTAGTGTTATTGCTGTTCTAGAAAAAAACACGTAATAAAAATCAACTAAACTAAGAAGTGGGGCATTTATATACTACCAGGGTCATTTACACACGAACTGGTTAGACCAGGGCTTTTTCTTACTATCTATATTTGTAATGCTCAAAAGAGAAAGTTTATAATATGATCTTTATCATAAAATCTATCCTGACCTAGCAGAACAGAGATAACATCCTGCCTGAACAAGAAATTACTACAGAATTCATTCATACAAAAACTAATTTGTATACATCCCACGAATACTTACATTTTAGCTTATTTACAATGTAAACATTCCATCTTATGTATTTTTAATGTTTATCTATTAATGATGTATGTATCCCTGAAATTTTTAATTATTTAATCTTGTTTTAGACTATAATAGAAGCCTTCATCCTATGAAAGAATATAATACTGATGTGTCATCATTGAACCTGAAATGGCATCATTTGGAAATCATTCCTTTTGGCCTTGAATGGGCATTTTTGTTTAAAAGGAATTAAAATAGGGTGGGGTAACTCTTTAGATATTAGTAAACATTACATAAAGGATTGATTGCTAGATAAGAGCAACATTCCATCGATAGGAACATTAAAATAGAAGATGGAAGAACACAAAAAATTAACATTTAAGAACTGCAAAATTGCCTGAGGTACAACGATTGGTAATTATTTAAGAGAGCTCTGGATGGTGCCCATTTTTCTCCCTAATGACACATCTAATTAAAGAGATACCATCTGTCCTCTCTACACCACATGAGCATCAAGGAAGACTGGGTTATCTGGCTCGCAGAAGTTCCTGTGGTTTTGTTTTGCTTTCCTTCCTCAGTAGGACTTTGTCATCTGGGGCTTTTCCAAGAGAATGAATCTTTGAAACTGACCTTTAAAAAATATTACGACAGTCTCTCATCTGAGGAAAATCAGAAATATAATAGAATTTATTCACAAAAATACCACCACAAGCCTGACCGTCATTCTGGAATTACTGTTTACAAGAGGTGAGAAAATTACGGTGGCCCTTTTCTTGGGTTTGACAGGTGTGAGAAAGCTCAAGAACAAAAGCAGAACTGGGATAATTAGGCAATGGCTACTAAGAAAGATGGATGACAGAGCAGGGAGAAGCAATGGTCCCCAAAGAATGCAACCCCAGACCATGAAGATGCTGGAGGTGTGGGAGGGCTGTGAGCAAGTGGAGTTGGCAGGTGAGTTCTGCAGAGAGAAACAGCAATGGAGGTGCCATTGCAGCTTGTGAACAACAACTCACAGGTTTGGCAAAGCTAGAAAGACATTAATTTTTTTTATATTAGGTTTTGCTGTTATTATATAACTGAGGCTGAAATTCTGTGATCCAAAATTGTCTGAAAGATCTCTATTTTAATTCAAAATAAAAAATCAGTGGATAAACAAGAGTGGGCCCATTATTTTCCTGGGACCGGGTTCTAAAAGAGGTACTTGAGAATATTATCTATAGGAGCTAAAAGTTTTCATTTGGCTTGTTAGGGGCAATTTGTAAACTTGGTCATTACAGAGATAGTTGCAGGAAGAAATGCAAATCTAGAAGTCATAAGTAATTTGAAGTACAAATTCACAAACACAGTCTTAGTCTGATACTTCTGCTCAACTTTCCTTCTTCAATCTCTCTTTATTATCAGTTGTAATGATAATATCTTTCTGATATTGACCACACTCAGTCAGAATTGCAGAGTGGTCACTAGAAGCTTGTTTATTAGAGCAAAAACATTTATTTATTGAACACTTACTATGCACCAAACACTGTTTTAAGTGTTACACAAAAATTAATTCATTTAATCTTCAAAACATCACTCTAAAGTAAGATAAAAACAGCACTGCTACTTCACAGGTGAGGAAACTGAGGCACAGAGAGATTGAGGCTAAGGTTATGAACTCAGTCCCAGGGAGGAGAGTTACTGTAGTCTGTCCCATGGTAAAACAGCACTCCTAACCAAAGCTAGCCACATTTCAGATCATGCACTTTGTCACAAGGAACAAGTGTGACTAGGCCAGTGAAAAGCATTTCTCATTACTGAGAGAAGACTTCTGGGTGCATGACCTACTGTTGGTGGTCAGTGCTGGTGAACAAGAGCACACTATAAGAAACGTCTGTGATTTATGGAGCACAAATCAAACTTCATTATTCAAAAGATATGAAAAAAGTACTGAATCTCACTCTAACTTATTTCTTAACTTGAGAAAAGATTCGGCAAAAAAACAGCTAAGAATTAGAAACAAAAAGGTTATCCCTCCTTTAAATCTGTAAAAATTTGGAGAAAACTTGAAAAGAGTAAAGACCCTGAAAAATACCATTACCAATAAAATTTGGTTAAGCACATTAAGAGTTTTTGAGTTTAAAAATGTAATGCCCTCAAAAAAAAAAAAAAAAAAAAAGTAATGCCCTCAATCAAAACTACCAACAAGAGGCCTCTTTGTCCTGAGTTTAGTACAAATTAATTTGCAGCAAACACACCCTTTTTGCTAAGGCTCTCCTCCTCCCATGCAGGAGCTTCTCAGTGGTATTACATTGAAGCCAACAGTTTGTAAACACACTTCCCACAGACTACTGGAAGGAGTACTCCCATCAGGAGCAACAGGATGCAATCCTGAAACCTTTATATCCAGGAAAGGCTCAGAAGTTGTAATTCTGAAATCTTCAAAGTCTAACTTTGTGGGAGTCTCCAAAGATGCCTTTCCTCCCATCAAGTGACAGAGTCTATCCCCTCCCCTTGAATGTGAGCTGGCCTTGTAATTCGTTTTGACCATGGAATGTGGCAGAATTGACACCGTGCCAGTTCTGGGCCTGGCCCTAACAGGCCTGACATCTTTTGCTCTTGTACTTTTAGAACCCACTCACCACACTGCTAAAGAGAGTAGTTACATGGAGAGGCCCAAGAAGAGAACCTGGGTACCTCAGCTAAATGTAGGGAGGGACTCCAACCACCAAAAAGTGAGGCAGAAGAACTGCCCAGTCAAAATCCAAAGAATGCAAGCAATAGTAAATTGCTGTTGTTTGAAACCACTAAAGTTTGGGATGGTTTTTTACACACCTGGAATAACTTTGACCCTCCTATATACTGGCCATACTGCTGTATAAGGGTCCCTAGCCTAGCGTCAACTATAGACAGAAATGGGACTGGAGAATTACACAATAGAATCCCTGGATGGGAAGAGGTAAAGAGCTCCAAACAGAGCTCCAAGCCCTAGGTAGAATACTGACTCTGCCAATTACAGGTCGTGACCTTGGACAAGTAACCTAGCCTTCTTATATATATGATTCCAACTATATAACATTTTTCTTTAAAATGAACAGACTGAGAAGACAAGAAAAGAAAGAACCATTCCATTTTTTTTCCCAGCTACTTTGCAAGAAGCAGTCTATTTCTGACTTGGCCATTTTCTCAGAATGTAATATAAAAATAGAAGAGTTGTGCCTGAATTACCTATTACTGAAACTAATATTATAGTTGAAAAGAAGATCTGAGAATTGGTTTGGGAACAATCTACTAACTTAAAGTTATGGTACCCTTGGAGTTACAGCAATATGTTATTTTGGTTTTGTACCACATAACAGAAAACACTAAGCCAGATTTATAAGCTGTTTTTTCATGCATTTTTATAGAAGAAATTTTACATTGGTAAAAACCATCATCGGAGGTAGCAATTTTGCTAAACTCTTGGGCACTGGTATTATATTATTCAAGGGCAAAGGGCTTACTTTTTAAATAATTTACCTCAGTCTGAAATAAATTCATGATGGACTATATTTTTATATACAGAATAAGTTAAGGTATAATAGGGAATTACAAACAGGAAAATCTGGTCATCAAAATTTCATTAAAAATTAAAATGTCTATAGACAAAAAATATATGCAATAAGTATGTATGTATGCAGCTAATTAAGTACCTATAAGTCACTCATGAAAAATAAACAATTCAAAACAAATGTTACATTTATGGGCAAATGGAGTCTACTCTGTAATGGAAATGTTCTCCGTTAATAATAGCATGATCATGTCCTACTTTTAGTGATAGGTGTCTAAAACGTACCTCTGTCCTCAATGGAATGTCTTCAGTTTCTGCAATTTCAGAGCTAAAGGTGTATTCAGACTCATTGCTGCTGTGGGTGGAGTCTGTTCTCTTGTGTCCAGGCTTAGGCACATTCTGCAAGGCAAATAAACCAGGTATAATTAATACAATGTAATTAAATCAGGCATAGTTAGGACAGCATCACCATAACTTGGTTCTAATCTCTACTCTTTGACTTGCTGTTCTCATGCCCAAATCATCTTTCCATGTTGTCCTGACCAAACCCTCACAAAAGGGTCACCTTCGGAGCTCCTCGAAGAATGAGAAAGATGCACCAGTGAGGCATGGTAAGAACCGTTGTTAAACCAAACACTCAAATAAAAATCATCAGTGATTATTAGTTGAGTCATCTTTGGGTTTTTAAAGTTGTGAATGGCTGACCAGTCACACTGGGTAAAACATAGGTATGACGCCTCAGCTTCCAAGCACTGACTTCAGTGTTGCAATCAAATAAACATACCAAAAAGTTCATAAAATATGTTTAATAAGAGCATGACCATTTTATTGCACTGTAAATAGGCATAAATTTAAAAAAAAAAAAAGGAAAAAGAAGGGGATTCCACATAAGTGACTATAATTTCTGTCACTTTTTTGCATAAAGTTGACTCTGAAGTCAGCAGTGGGAAAGACCAGCAGTGCAGGAGAGACAAGTAAACTGCTCAAATTCTCTGTGATCCTTGGGTTTTTAATTCAGGGAATCCAGGTGACACTTTATGACAGGTGGTGCCTATGAAATTGCATTCAGAAAGCTTGCGGAGAATAGGAAAGTTAAGCAATTGCAGTCTCTTTCTTTCTATAGCAGGAAGAAGATATGAAAAGGCTGGGTTTGTGCCCCTCTCTCTTAGTGTGTCCTCAGCAGAAGAGGTGGAGAGATTCAGCAGCCAAGATCTCGCAGGGTTACCAATCCTGGGAGCTTCAAAGGACCTCTGAGAGCTTTCTGGTCTATCCAATTTCCTGTAGTCCTCCCAGCTGTAGGAGAAGAGTCAGAAGCCACAAAGAGCTTCTTTACTTCTTTCCTTCCAACATCCAGGCTTATAGAGCACAGATCCATCTGTGCAACCAAAGAAAAGCCAGCATCTGGGGCAGTTGAAAATATCCCAGTCCAGCCCAACCTGTGCTCCAGTGCAAAGGAAAGACCCACGAACACCAGAACCTCTAAACTATCAAGCAGCTGTGGTGCACACTAAGGGAATGAAGTGCCACACATAAAGTCAAAGGCACTCAGGTTTACTGTTTACACACACAGGCACTCTTACTTAAATTTCATAGCCCAAGACCATAATTGTATAGGATGGTGTTTATTTAATAAATTGTTGTGTCACTATGAAAAATAGGTAGGTCCATAAGGACAAAGATTTTTAATAAGCTTATTAAAGATGAGTAAGGCCCCTATTTACATACATACCCCTATGTATGTATTATTAAACATTATTAAACATACCTTAAGGTATGAATAGAAGCAATACTGTATATTTGCTATTTAATGTAACTTTTAGATACATGGCAGTGGTTAAGTACTCTGAGTGAAACAGGAGAGAGCTGGGTAGAAATCCTAGCTCTGCCACTTATCTCTTATCCAACTTCCCTGTGTCTCACTTTCATTAATCAGAAAAAGGGGATAATAATATTCTCTACCTCACGGAGTTTATGTGAGGATTAAATAAGATAGTGCAAGTAAAGAGTTTAGCATAGCTTATGTATAACCAGTACGCAACTGATGGTAACCAATGCTGCTATAATTGTTAGGACGCTGAAGTAATTCAACAATTCCTTGCTGGTGGCCTTTCTGTTTTTGTTCAATATGCTATATTCAATTTTTTTCAATATATGCTAAGTTTAGTTTTTATTCAATATGTTATTTAATTACAAGGACAAACATTTGACTCGATCATCATGTTCTTCAAGATCTGCAAGCAGTACCTCCTCTCCTTCTTATCTGTCATTTCTTCCATAATTCCTTCTTTTCTTGAATCTGTTTTACTCTCTGTTAGGATTAATGACCCTATTGTTAACATGCTGGATTCCTTCTTTACTTGGATTAATTTATTTTCAAATACTTTACTAGCCTGGATTCCCTTGCCTCACTATCCTTTCATTGTTGGCTTGAAATCCTGAGCCCTGGATCAGTCCTTTCTTCATTGCCTCAGCCCTACAATTGAATGTTCCAGGAGAAAAATCTCACAACACTTCTTGGTACCAGGGAAAACAAATCTAGACTGTGGTAATCAGTGGTACTACCTTTGACCCGAGTATCTGCATAGATTAAGAAGCCCTGAGGCAGTCTATTAATTCCCCTCCCTTAACTTTCCCAACCTTCCATTTGAAGTCTATTTATTACAAAATGCTTCATTAGCATTGTGGCAGTGAGAGCTCCATTTGTAGAACAGTGTCAATGAAATATTAGCCAAGTACCCATCTCGGCATCTGAGTAGTTGTGAAGTTCTATCTAAACATATGCCACCCTAAAACAAGCCCGATCCTGTCTGATCTCAGAAGCTCAGCAAGGTCGGGCCTGTTTAGTACTTGAATGGGAGACCACCTAGGAAGACCAGGTGCTGGAGGTGTAAAAAATCTAAAAATAAGGGATTGTAAACTGACAAGGTCCTTGCAATCTGTGAGGTCCACCAAGGGCTGCCTCGCCTACGAAAATAAATAAAATAAAAAAAATAAAATAAATAAAATAAAATAAAATAAAATAAAATAAATAAAATAAAAAACATTAAAATAAGATGTAGCTGTTAATATTTTAATTAGTCCTGCATTCTAAAGTCAAATTTTTTATTTTCTGTAAAGTCTGTGATCTTGATTGCATCTGGAGCTAGGAAAGGAGACCTAATGAAGAGAATATGAGGAAGCAAGCAATCTCTGAGCTTCCTTCTGCTGTATTTTTCCTTTCCCTTCCTCTAACCATTTGTTACCTAAGAGGAATGACGAGTCACAGGCATACAGTAAAAAGGGTTATCGGCTGAGAAATCAGAAATCAAGCGGCTTAACTACCCTTGGAACTTGATTGCATCTTTTTCCACAGCCTGTGGAGGACAGAATGGATAGCAGGCAGAGACTCGCTTAGTAGGAAGGACTAGCCCTGTTAAAGTTGCTGAAAGATGGCCACTGCTAGAGGGTGTTTTCTAGAGATGGCTCCCTCTCTGATTAAGGAGACCCATTAACCTCACAGATGTCTCTAGAACGTGCTCAGAGACTGATATAAATGGCACATATTTCTCACTTTATTTTCTGAGATTCACAAGGCACACACTATTAAAGAATCCAAAAAATTCTGTAGGAAAAAAAAATCTGTTTATCTGTTTAAACTGGTTGATACCTACATTTATTTGACCTCAATCATTTCTTTTCCCATGGCTATTTCTTAACATCCCCAGTAACTACTGGCCTCAGGAACACCCAATAGGATACAAAGCTTAGCTCTAGGTATACCTAAAGCATAGCTTAAACATAAATGGTGCAGTTATCTAGTAAATAGAATAAAAATACACTCCAAGAGTGGAACCCCGGGAACATGATGTTGAAAGACAAAGAAAAAGGACTCTAGAGAAAGTGGAGAATGAGAGAATGTGAAAGGAGAAAAGTTTCAACAGGGCCAAGCACAGCAGAGAGATCAAAAAAGACAAGATTTAACCGAGGGTCCTTCCAATTTATTGGTTGTAAGGATGATGGTGACCTACTCCTACTTCTAATTCCATTTTGTCACATATAAATCAGAGTAGTGAGGTTTGAAATAATGGTCCAACTGTGGGATTTAAATTAGCTTTTAAACCTCTTTGAGACTAGGTTTTCTCATTTACAAGGTGATAAATTTATTTCATTTTTTTTTTGTTACATAATCTCTTTGACTATTTAAATGTCACATTTTAAAGAACTTTGTCAGAGGAACCAGATAGAAGCAAAATTTGAAGCAAATACTCCATAGATGTCAAAGTATCTTGTTTTCTATCATATATTTCAGAGCATTTCTGACCATTTGCATCGCGGGTAAGGCTGACATTTTAGGAAAAAAACTCTTTGTTCCCTATGGCAGGTTAAGCAGAACAGGGAGGGTGTGCAGAACTATTACATGTACAAAAGGTACACTGACAGATGCAGAAGTCTTTGAAATAGATAATTTATCACAAATAGAAGCTGAATCTTCTTTTTGTAGGAATGCCTTTGGAATTATAATAAAAAGCAGTGGAGAAACTACTCAATTATATAAATATCTGCTTATATACAAATTTTATATTCAGTCATTCCATACATAAAACAAAGTACAGCTATATTGACTGTATACTGTCTTACAGTCCATTTTTTAAAGTGTTATATGATCTTGGATGTGCTTTAAAACAATCCAATTCATTGGGTGGGGTGAAATGGAGGGGTAGAAAGGGGAGTAGACATG
This sequence comes from Rousettus aegyptiacus, assembly GCF_014176215.1. Lineage (NCBI taxonomy): Eukaryota > Metazoa > Chordata > Mammalia > Chiroptera > Pteropodidae > Rousettus > Rousettus aegyptiacus. The sequence goes on from NW_023416306.1 coordinate 123,033,510, forward strand.
TGTTGACCATTTTAGAACTGGGTGATGAGTAGTATATGGCGTACAGGAGAGCTCATTCTATATTCTATATATTTTTGTATATGTTTATATTTTTCCATTAAAAACTGCATTTGACTCACCACCATCAGAGTCATCTCTTCCTTGAGGTCATCGTATCGTTCTTCTAAGCGACTGAACTCATTCAGAAGGTTCTGATATCTCAACCTTTCATCATTAAGATCAAGTTCTAGTTGTTTTGTTTCTTCTACTAACTTCTTTTCCATAGTCTCTGAAAGAAAGAAGAGAAAAAAACATACCAAAGATGGCTCCACACAATGCAACAGTACAAACATGTACACTGACTTCCAGTTTCTCCGCAAGGGGTTTTGCTTTCAGCACCACTATGATCTATGAAGAGTATCTTCATAGTGAATATAGGGAAAGAGAAAATATCACGACCAAAAATTAAAAGAATTTATTAATAACAACAACAATCATCTACTGAGTTCTTCCATGTACTATACACAAGTGCCACTTGTTCACTGTGTGGTATAACAACATATCCTTGATAAACTTCCATTAGTCATTGTCTAGTAAGAAAAGTCTATATTTTTTATTCCATTTCAGGCTATTCATAAAATTCTTTTGTCCAAATTAGTGTACTCTGTCAAAAGGTCAGAGCTATTCCTCAAGTCTGAGGGAACAGTGGCTTCTCAGTGGCCCTAGCTATCCTACTCTATAGAGCCTCTCTCCACTCATCTCAGTTTCCAGGTTCTATTTTAGTTTTCCAGCATTCTAAATTCCCTCACTGCCCTATTACTTCCCTGTGTCTAACCAGATTAGATCCTCATGCCCAGCAATCTGTGTTATTTCATTTGTGTGCTGCTGGGAGAACTCTGACCTGCCCTCTGTTGCCAATGGCTTGCACTTGCTGAGGACAGCATCTGGGGATTGGAAATGAGCCCTGACTACAGATAACGCAAAGAAAAAAAGTCTTAAATCTCAGCTATATGTTTTAACTCAATGAACCAACCAGTCACATTTATAAACATCAAGCTTCCTACCTACCACTATGGCCCATTTTATCCTCTAATTTTGTGGCTAAATTCTCATCTGTTCTGCCTACTTCTATTGCTTCACCATTTCTTTCTCTGTCAGGTCCATGAGGGCCAGGGCTGCAAGTGTCTTGTCATAGCTGCTACCCTAGTGCCCACCGAAGATACATTTTCCTAGGTAAATCCATTGTTATTTCTTTATTCTTATTGTTTGGTTTCAAATAACAGTTTACATATCTTTAGAAGTATTCTCATCATTTTGGGCCCTTCCATCTCTTCATGTCTTCAATGACTGTTTTTTCCCTCACCTCTTAATTTTCCTTTCTGGCTTCTTTTTTTCACCGTATCCCTTATTTATGGTTATCTTATAAGGCTTCATTCCATATTTTTTTCTTTCTTTTACATGAATCCCTTTAATTATGAGAAAAGGGGCAGCATAGGGGAAAGCACAGAGGGCTCTCTTATCACCATAGCTTTAATGGGTACCTTAAGGCTCATTTCTTTCTCTCTCTGATCTTTAATCTCATTTTGCTTTCAGAACATCTCTATCTGGAGGCCCTAGCTGACATCCAAAAATTAACACTCTAACAACTAATCTCATTAATTTTCCTCATGGACAGGTACTATTTTTCCTCTCAATTTCCTCATTACTAATAACACATCATTATTGTTTTGATATCTCATATCAAAACTGTAGAACATTTTAATTCCTTTTTTGAATACCACATCAAAAATGATAACATTCTGTTGATTCTTTTTATATAATATACTCTCATTCCAATCCATCTCTTCTTTTCCACATCTATCGCCAATTACTCTAGTTTAGATCTATATTTTCTTATCCTCTGTTTATGTATCTGTGGATCCCTTATAAATGAACATCATTCTCATCTCTCACAAAGAGCAAACAGAATAAATGTCCACATCTAGTTAGTTCTCTATTAAAAAAATTAGTGTTTTTGTTGTTCTTTTTTGGTGGCAAAGAGAGGTTGATCTTTGGAGAATATCCACTGGTTTAGCAAAAAGTAAATAGAAGTAATAAACACAGACACATATACACAGATACATATTAGCTCAAGAATTCTTCCTAAGTCAACAGGAATCCTATAAGCCATAACTGATAAATCATACATGCAGAACAATTAAGTTTTTAAATTACATGTGTTATTGACTAACATAAGCTCACATTTGTACATAAAGAGATCAGATTTTCACCAACTAATTCAACCAAAATACTTAGAGTGCTTGCCTCTTAGAATTTTATAGATTTATTGATGAGAGTCTCAACTTTTAAAAAATATTTAAGCTCTAAGTGAAGTTGTAACATAAAACTTTGGTTTGAGGTTGGGTGCCACACACTATGTTGAGCTCATGTGAGTCTTACCTGTCATCTCCTTGGCCTGCTCCACGATAAGGTGATTGAGAGCCTCTTTTTCCTGCTTCAGTAAAGTATTTTCTTCTTTCAGATTTGATACCAGCTGTAAAATGAAACAATAAACTGAGGTGGCTGCAATAGACCGATGAAGCCTGGAATTAAGTTTAAAAGACCACATGGCAGTCACTCCTTCCTTCCACATCTCTGTGCCTCATTTCTTTGCTTAGTTAGTTATCTTTCAAACTTGGCTCAAGCATTACCCATTCCAGAGAGCCTTCCTAAAAACTCTCTCCAAATAGGTGTCTCTCCTCTGGGCTACTACAGAACCCTGTATATGCCTTTTTATAGCCCTTATAAATAACTTATTTTTATTTCCCTTATAAACTAGATATTCCTGGAGGACAAAGATGATTGCTGTTGTTGTTCTACTTTGAACTTTGAGCATTTAGCAACTGCCTGGCACCTAGTAAGCATTTGCTCTTCAAACAAGGATAATGCCCTCTCATCAGCCTAACACAAAGCTTATGTGAATCAATGATTCTAGTTGGGAGATTGATGAGGTTAAGAAAAATATGAAGGGCATTCTGGTTCTGGAAATTTGCTGAAGATTTCTGTCTAGAAAAAGAGAACTTCCCTTTCATCCCCCTTTAAGAGTTTTGCAATGTTGCAAACGAGTCCTTTGAGTCCATGTTTAAGTACTGACCTTACAACAGTGTGAATGTACCTAATGACACTAAAATGTACATTTAAAAATGGCTAATATGGTAAATTTTATATTATGTATTTATTATCACGATTTTTTAAAAAAAGCATTGAACTTTAATTTTCCAGTTCCTGGTTTGGTAAGGATTTCCAGAAAGCAAAAATCAAAATCAAAGACAACTTTGCAAAGTTCTTAATTTACTCAAGTAGTTCATCTTTGGAATAAAATGTGTGCTCGTGAGTGAAATCTGAATTTCCTTTCTTTAAGCCTAAATACAAGAGGCTCTAAAAATTATAGCTTTAATAATAATGAGAAAGTATCCCGAGTTCAGAGACAGAGACTAAAGGGTGTCTAAAGAACAGGGAATTAGATAACAACACTGTATAATGGCAGAAGTCGGTCCAGAAGGTATTCCTTCTGATGGTCCAGTCTCTTCTCTCCATACTGACATGTCCTTAAACATTTGCCCTCAAAGGAAAGGCCCCAATTCTCTATGTACTCTTGAAAGGAGCTGGACTTTGTCAGAGGTGTGCAACCATTGTTTGGTGCTTTTTCAAATACATGTGCCTAGCACACACTCCTAGAGCCTGGGTAGGTATATATTTAAAAATTTTCTCCTGGTTAAGAACCATAGTTCTAGTGTACCTTCTAGGCTCCTTCCTCAGGCTAACTGATAATGTAGCTTTCCTGACCATGTAGCGGGCTGTCACAGTGAAATTTCTTCATTTTTCCCCATTACTACACTATCCAAAAGAATTAGTGATAGTGCCTATACTTATCCCTGTGAAAAGCAGAAGATAATATAATAAAAAGGAAGGAGAAATGTGAATCCGCTTATATGTATTATTCTATCAGACTAAAAAGGTATGGACTTGACTTTAAAGAGGAAAAGAGACTAATCCTACCTAGCTTAAATACTCTATAAGATTCAGAAAAATCTGGAAAGTTTCTGTGGACTCAGGATATGAGAAAGAGAGAGAAAGAGAGAGAGAGAGAGATTGGTCTTTAGCTTCAAAAGTATTTCTTTGAATGCATATTTGAATTCTGACAGAACAAGACTGCCTTGTCAAAATAACATATATTAATGGCACTGCTGTTTCCATATACAGAGTCCAGATGTACTAGAGATATAGGAGAAATTATTAGGACTCTGAATACCATGGAAGGACTGCAATTTTATTAGCTACACTATCCTACCCAAATTGAATCTAAGCTTCTCATGCCATATGCTGCGGCTAATGTTCAGAAGTTAGCACAGAAATAGCATATTTGGATTCTTGCCCATAGTTACAGCTAACAGAGTCAACTCTGTTTTAAAGATGGTCATGTAGTGGAATCTCTGAAAACTACTTTTCCCAGTAAGCTTTATGCTGAGGTACTTTTATTTTATTTAAACAATATATCTCATTACTGCTTGAGAACCTTAAGCTATTTAATAAGAGTGTCTTTTTTTTAAACACCTACAGCACTTGGTCTTCCTAGGTGGTCTCCCATCCAAGTACTAACCACGCCTGACCCTGCTTAGCTCCCGAGATCAGATGAGTTCAGGCACGTTCAGGGCGGTATGGCCATAGACTGTATTTAGGAAAGTTTTGACATAAGTTAATACAAATTTGTAGTGTGGAAGCACTGATAAATCTGTAAGGATTTTTTCCCTTTCATTCTTTCTTTTTCTTTCTTTTTTGGTTCTATTTGCATAGTGATTCTTGGCTATGTAGAGTTATTTGGATTTCTTCCTCTTATACTTACCACAACCTTAATGCCGGTTTCCATAAATGTCTCTAGTGTCAACTAGAGACAGTATTGATAGTTCACTGTTTGTCTCACTGCTTAATCACGTTAACTCTAGGATTCTATGCTCCATCTAGATCTACAGATTTAAAGAACAACAGTGTAAAGTAGGGACTTGGCCATTAATTCTCTTCTTCTAATACTGCTTTTCTTATATTCTCATTAGAATCTAAAGATTCTGCTAAAGACCTACAGCTACTTATCTATCATGTGGAAGAAATACTTGGAAAACACTAGTAATGAACAGTCAACCAAATGAAATTTGTATTTCAGCTTGGATTAAACCAGCATTGAGCTACAAGGGCCAAGTCAATGTGACAGCACTTTTCTTTTGTGAAAGGAGGAAATGGGGATATCAATATTAGTTCCTTCCTACCTGCTCAGTTTCTTGTTTGTATCTATCAGCACGTTCCTCAATGGATTTTTTGTCTGATCGAGTTTGTTCCAGGTCTTTCCGGAGCTTGGCAATTTCTTCCTGTAAACTAAAGACCCGTCCAGTGGCAATCTTAGCTTCCTCCTCACTTAGTTGAAGACGTTCTAAGTCATTTCGTAGTTTCTCAGTCTCAGAGTTGTATACTCCTTCCAGATTGGTCAGTTTCTCCATGAGGCATTTGTAGTCTTTGTTCTTTAAACACACACATAAGTAAAAATAAGTAAATACACACACCATCAAAGGTATTTAGTGAGAAAACTAGGCTTGTTTATCATATTCGTGCTATATGATCACAGTACTTATATAGTCTCTAACCAAAATGCTAACCACAACATTTACAATAACGCAATCAATACCCTCTTATTGGTAAAGAGAGAACAGGCATTTTACTTCTGTTTCATATAATGGACAATATAGATGTGCTTTTCCCATACTCAAAAGGTGAGCTACCACAGTAAATTCTTAATTTATTGATTCTTAATCCAGGAATAGAAAATCTTGCTTTTGAAAACAAATCAGTGTGCTACTAAATGCCATGTGCTAGCCAGGTGATGCATAAGAATGATAAAATGGCTTCAAAATCTCAAGTTTCTTATAAATCTCTTTATTACGTGAAAATTCCTCTCCCCATTCAGAAAACTCCTCTGGTGAACCCTATTTAATTTTGTTTTTCTGTGCCCTTCTTAGCATTTATATATTACTACTCTTATATCATTTGCATGTGCTAAAATACTTAGTAACTATCTCTTGGAAACCAAACTTTTATTTCTGCAAATAGGCTGTAGATTTCTCAGAAGCATGAACATCTTCCTAATTCTTTTGCTATCTAAGTGCTAAACAACTCCCCTGCAAAAGAAACAGTATACCACATGCAAATAAATGGTAATGATGAAAGAGCTTTATAAAGACTAAGCATGATATGGCTCTGAGTCATAAAGGTTTGGAGTGTTAGCAAATCTAGCTTTGTTCTCAAAAATAATTTCCCACTTTAGTCCTTGACATTACAGTCTTACCTATGAGTTTGTCACTATTTTCACAATCAGTACTGTCATTATCATTTTATTTTTATGCTAGGCCTGAAAGGTAAGGTCAAGGGGAGACGATGTTGAACAGAGCTCCAGTGGATGTCCTCAGGCATTCTCCATTTTCAGGGTTCCTGTTTAAAACCCACCTGCTCATCAACCTTGCGCTGCAGCTGCATGATCTTGTTTTCCATGCCGATGTGGAGTTTCTTATAGCGTTCCACGGAGCGGGCCTCAATCTTGAGCTTCTTCAGCTCACGCTTGGCCATCATCCGCCGGAAGCAGCACTGGAGGTAGATGATGGCATGCATGCTCCTCTTGTAGTAGGTGCGGGCCAGCCAGCCCCGGACCCACTTCTGAATGATGACTGCTTTGTGCTCACGAAGTATCTGCGGAGAAGGATAAGTGCATAATGTCAGGTCCTGGACTAGACTCAAGGTTCAACTCTACCAACTTATGTCTGTCAGGCCGAGAATACATATATTGCCTAAAGGGAAAGACACAAAAGCTTAAGTAACAATGTATTATGTGGATTATATGTATCACAAATATATGGAAACACAAAATTATGTTTAAAAGTCTACTTCTAAAATCAGAGTACACATGTAGAAGCTGTTTAAATAAAAGGTATTAGATTACTAAAAGGAAAACTTCCAAAAAGAAAGAAAAAACCCATTATGTTTCTTATCAGTATACAATAGCTGTTAGTAACATGTAATCGTCTATAAAATGAACAGAACTTGGCATCCTGTGAATTACGTGCTACTAAAATAAAAGACCCATCACCCTTACTACTGATACCATCTCACTGTGCAGTAGGTCTATGCTTCGGGACATGGGGTATGGCCAGTAAGCTGGCTATAAAGGCTAACACTTGGAATACTGCAAACTTTATTACTGATTTATTAATATTTTCCCCCCAAAACAGAAGAATGACACTCTTGGTTGCCCTATTTGAGGAATACCATTCTAGTGAGGATTTCCCATTGCTATTTCAAATGCAGCAGGAATCCACTTCGAGATTCAAAGGAAGTATGACTAAAGTTTTAAAAGGAAGGCTGAAACTAAAATGAAGTGAAGGAAATGAAATAGGTCTGGGGCTGGTTGGTTTGTACTTTAAATTTGACTTTGTTATATATACATTTTTAAAAAAGATATTCCCTTAAAGTTATAAACAACTTATAACAAAAAAAAAAAGTTTGCATTATAAGGTGGATTTGTGACTAATGACTATCAAGCAGAGACTGTGTAAACAATTTCCAGGAATGATGGAGAAGAAATTCTTGAAATTAATAAGTTGAACTAACAAAACCTTCTAAGGTCCTTCTAAGTCTATGATTTTATGAACAACTATTGTATGACATAAATGATCTTTAAATGTATGCACTTGATTAGGTACTTTTAGTGCTTATTACAAATGGATATAATGTAACTCTTACAACATTTCTTAAATGTAAGAATCTCTAAAACCATCTATTCAAATAGATAGCAGTTTAATGGGATCATGAAATGAATAGTTCCTATTTTTAGGTTATGTATCTGAGAAAAATAATGAAAAAAATGTGCCATTTTAAATAATACATTTTAGAAATAAGTGGTTAAATTTTAAACCATCAAGTACAAACTAAACATAAGTGTTTAGCAGATCCTAACAGCATCTTTAGCTAACTCAAGGCTGCCCCCTTCAGCTGTTTTCCTATTGCTAAGGGCAGCCTTCAGTTTTCACTAAGTGCAGTCACTGTGCATCACGCCACAGTGAAGCTGGGCATCCTGAGCTCTCCCTGAATATCAAAATCCCAAGGGAGCCACTTGTTTTATCCGGATGACTACTGACCAAGTGGACAAGAGTCAGTGATGGTAAATTGAAGGCTTACACACTTTAAAACTCAAGCAGCACACAGTGGTAAAGCTATTGATGCCCATTTTCCTATTCCATTTCCTCTCTCCATGTATATTCAGACATTGGTCCATTTCCGTAGCTTCAGTCAAATGGAAATGGTATATAATTAGAGATTTCATTCTCAAACTCATTTCCATTAGTGAGTCAGAGAAATTAAACAATACTTCTCTCCCCTAAAGACTCTCAAGCACCATGAAGGGGTGCTTGGACTGAAGGCAGAGCCAGAAAGAACACTAATGAGGTGCTTTTGGCCTATATGTGAGCCAGCCTCTTACCTGTCACCCCCACTGTATCGTCACTGTGGGAGATGAGCTGGCAGAGCCTGTTACTGCTAAGCCAAATTGCCTTAAAACCCTATTCAGATGTTCCTGAGGAGAGCAGCGAGGAAAACGGAAGGGTAAGCAGTTTGGTGCATCTAAAAGGTCAAGTTTAATAAGGCGTTTCCCTCCCTGAAAGCTCATGCTTGTAGAGAAAGAATACCAGACCATAAAGCTGGCATGGGCAGAAAGAAAAGACCTTAGTAGCTGTCTTCAAATTTTCTTTAAAACATAGTAACATGCTAATTCAAGCCTCATTAGCTTTCTATTTTTTTGTCGTCTAAAATTACTTCAAAAGAAAGTAAAACACATACATGAGGAGGACCTAGGTCACACCACATACTGCCTGTGATTAGAGACATGCCCCTCAAACCACTCTATTGATGCTCCTTCTAACAGTAATGCCCACAAAGCACAAAGATCCAGACTGGGTTTTCTAAAAAACACACTCAAAATCTTGCCAAAATGAAGGAGAAAAATCTTTCAACTAGATCATATATTGCCAGAGATGATGATGAAGATCAACCTGGTGATCCATTATCTATAATCATGTTGATTATTGCTAGATATAAAGATTATTTGTCAAAAACTTTTGACATTATTTGTCAAAAACTTTTATATTCCAATCAATATAAGTTTAACTACATTAATGTTATTTATTTATTTGCTTTTCACTATGGTAAATTATTCCAAAGTTGTTTCTTTCTTGGAACAATCTTCTACCCATCTATCATATATTTGATCCAGTCAAAGCTTACTGTAGTCAGCTGAATAAAGACCCCCAAAGATATCAGATTCTAATCTCTGGAATCTGTAAATGTTATCTTATTTGGGAAAAGGGTCTTCACAGATATGATTAAAAATCTTGAGTTGAAGAGATTATTCTAGATTATTCTAGTGGGCCTTAAATCCATCGTAAATATTCTCATAAGAGACAGACAAAAGAAGCAAAGTAAGACACACAAAGGAGACAATGATGTGAAGATGGAGGCAGAGAACAGAGTGATGTGGTCGCAAACAAAAGAAATATTGGCAGCCACCAGAAGCTGGAAGAGGTAAGGAACAGATTCTCCCCTAGAGCTTCTGGAGGGAGTGCAGCCCTGCTGACACCTTGATTTTGGCTCAGAGATACTGACTTTGGATTTTTGGCCTCCAGAACTGTGAAAGAATAAATTTCTGTTGTTTTAAGCAACTCAGTTGGTAGTAATTTATTACAGCAACCACAGGAAATTCATACAATATTTTTTCAAAATACATAGATAAGGGGAGAAAAAGGAGGTAAATTTCCTTTTTCTACTGTCTTGTTAGTAAATGTATGTACTTATTTAATATTTAAAATTATTTTTTAAATATCGGTTGTCTCCAGATGGCTCCTACATCCATAAGGAGCCCCTGTGGTGACTTTGTATAGATGTGGCATTTGATTAATGTTAATGGAATGAATAAACAAAGTTGAAAATAATAGCTCACCTTGTGATACCTATTTCTGGCCAAGTAGCCTCGCAAATAAGACTGAAGAGCAACAGTGGCAGCTCGTTTAACCTTGTACCTCCTTCGGACTATGAACATACGCCAGTACTTCTGAAGGACGGTTGCTGCCTGGGTTCGGCGCAGGAACTTAGCATAGCTGGCCAAAGAAAAGAGTGGTGCACTTGTCGGTCATCAGAAAAACCCAGGGATATATTTTGTAGAGATTTAAAGCACCAATATCTTTGTCATAATAAGTAGTACTTTCATGTTATTACTCTAAGAATGTACTCACTAAATCAACATTTACATTTCTTATATTTGTATAGCAATTTATAGTTCCCCCAAATAATTCTGTATTCATTATCTTATTTGAGCCTTCCCTAACCCTGAAAAGTAGGGTGCCCCATATTACCTGATTTCATGATAAAGAGAGTGAAACTCATAACGGTACATTCTTTCTAGGACAACGCTCATGACTCCAGGCTATGTCTCCGTTACACAGCAGACCAGCCGTGCACAGTAACCCCACACTTACTTATCACCAGCTTCTTACATCCATCCATTGCTAATGTGTGATATTTTATGAAATCTGTTTAGACATAAAGTCTTTATCAATTCATTTCTACTGATATTTCTAAATTAAAATTATTCTAATAGGTAATCACATTGAAGTGTAGTTCTAGAAAGCCTTTCTCAGTTAATTGCTTCTGAAAGCTCCTCAGTGGAATCATTGTGAGGTAGCTCATGTTCATGACCGTTTTAGTTCACAGATGATTTCTTCAAGCCCATATAAAAGTATAAAAAATAAAAATTACTGTGGATATGAATACATAGTAATTTATAATTTTTGAGAATGAATCTAAATCACTGAAAGGGGCGAATGAAATTTTATTCTAGTTAACTATGAGTTAATTTGTTATTCCTTGAATCTAAGAAGAGGTGAGGCATTGCCTTCTCAGGTAAGATGACCACCCACAACTGTGCTAGGTTGAATCAGGACGATGAATCAGATGGAACCTGTAATCTTAAGAGCGATGAGCCACAGTGCACAGATCCCCAGGAGGCCTACCATCGGGCCTGGTATCCTCGCACGTATCTCTGCACGGTGATGGCCGCTGTCCGCATGCGCAGGTACTTCTTCCGCAGCAGCCACCCGCGGATTGTCTTCTGAATCCGGATGCAGGCGGCCCTCAGCTTGTCCGCCCTCAGCTTTTCTAGGTAGGCCACTTGGCCAGCACGAAAAAAGATCTTTGTTTTACCAAACTGGTATTTGTCCTTGTCCTGTTTTTGGAAGAAATTGTATATTCAGAAATAGAAATAATGATCATATAAATAAAATCTTAAAAGAGAAAAAATATGCCTAAAAGCAGAATCAGTAAAAGGATGAATCTATAAGCTAAAAGTTGGGCTACATCATGATTAACTAATGGAGCCAGATTTTTTTATCCTATGCAAGGCGAGCAAATAGAAGGGATTTTACAGAAAACTGCAGTTTAATAAGAATTATTTTCCAGAATTATTCTACCTGGAATTATTATCTGAGGCCAAAAACTTGGTTGTGGGTTATAAACAGCTATTATTTGCTTGTTTATTTTTTAAATATCTCAAGGAAATGGAGATGCTGACACTCCCTCTGACTGACCCAGGCTGTAAGGATTACATCGGGCTGTATGCTCCATGAGAAAGCTGAAGGGACAAAAACACCAGTATAAAGAATAAGGCAGGAAGTTATGCACAGAAAGTAAAATTAAAAACAAACAAAAAAACCCTTGCATATTCATATTAAGAGTTAAGCTTGTCATTATGTCTTGACTTTATCAACAGTATCTGAAAGTAAACAAATAAAACCCTATAAACATGTTTAAAATCCTTGTACAAATTTCAAAATTCCTTTAAAAAAATATAATCATCTATGTTGTTCATTTACTTTTGATTATAAGCAGAGTGGAGCAAACAGACATGTGTGGAATATTCAATCTACTACATTCTGATCTACCTTATCTAGAAGCATACAAGTCATTAACCATTCCCATATCAAAAGAAGAGTGGAATTTATAATAATCACTACTGTGATCTGAAATTGTGTGTGAAAACAGAAAATTGCTTTTCAGTGTAAGCAGATATCTTGTACCCTGTACATGAAACTGGAAAACCAGAAATCTTTACATATATCTACAAAATCAAAAGGTTACTTCAATTTTAATCAATAAAATTTACATAGTGAGCCTAGCTGGACATATAAAAAGAGCTAGAAAGTGGCTCGCTCTCCTCCCTGTCCCATCTCAGCTTCACTCCACTCCATTCCATTCCTGCACTCTACCCTGTACCTTTGCCCCGCAAAACCCCAAACCGGACTTGAAATGGTCTGGGAAAGAAGGTCAGGACAGAACTTTCCCTACTTTCTTCTCTATATTCCCATCTGAACCCAAATTAGAAAGGAGTTGGGCCAAACCCAAAAAGCATCAGATTCTTTTACATATTTCTAAGAGAGTGGTCTTAGCTCTTTCAAAGAAAAAAGAGGTTAGTATTATGAAGAAATATTACATTTAGTTAATAGCTAGTAATTATGACTAACTACCTCACTGTGAGGTAATCCATCCAAACTAGTGTCAAACATGTGAATCTGCTGTGAATCTTAAATTCTCCACAACCTAGATCAGCGGTTTTCTAAGTGTAGTCCTCAGACCAGCATCAGCATCACCTGGAAACTTGTTAGAAACCTAAATTGTCAAGTTGTCGGGCCCATCCCAGGCCTACTGAATCAGAAATTCAGGGGGTGGGGCCCAGCAATGTGTGTTTTAACAAGCCCTCCAGGTGACTCTGATGCATTCTAAGTTAGAGAACTCTTTAGTTTGGAATGCAAGACTCCAAACACCAACTTACATTTCCTAAATGTTTTCCTAGTGTCCCCTACACCAAGCTTAGACTGAAAAGAAACTACTTTACTGTTTTCTGAGCAAAGTCTATGTTTTCCTACTTCTTCATACCATGCTCCCTATTAGAATATTCCCTTTCCACTTTTATACAATCTTACCCATTCTTGAGGGCCTGACTCAAAACACACATATTCCATGAAGTTGTTCTTCTTTCCCAGTGCAGATGTGGTTTTGCCTTACTCTGATTTCTTGTCTCACTCACTCAGCATTTGATAGACACTAAGGTATATTATATTTATCTTGACAATGCATTAATTTCCAAGATAGACTATGTTACCTGAGGACAAGACCAATTTTTTTCTTAATCACACAGCATCTGGCCTGGTATCTTCCATAGGTAAGTACTAGGTAAATTTTTATTGATAATAATCAAACTCTAAAAAGAATGTGTCCGAAGTCTGTGTCTAGGCATCACCATCCTGTTTCCTGAGAGAGTATCATCATCCTCACTAGTCAGTCCTGGCATCCTAAAATACAGTGTGCTCTTCTATCTTCCCATCCTTATATAATCTGGATTAGCAGTATTTGGAGGCTCGCGGGGCTTTCAAAGGTTATAATCACAAGACCTTTGGCCATAACTGGCTCAGATAAAGATAAGTGAAAATCTTTCCTACCAGTATCAGTTTCTCTAATACATTCTTGCATGTTTGCTTTCTGTCACTCAGTACATCTTTTTGCTTCATTAGAACACGGTAACGGCTGAAAAATTCTTGGTAAGTCCACCTAGAAAAGGAAACTCACGTTAGCCTATTTAAAGAACTGGGGACCTCTCCCATTAGGATCATTCACATTTGAAAAATGCCAAGCTCACCGTGAGGGGAAACCTGCTGCACTGATGCGAATGGTTTCCAGGACACCGCATGCTCTCAGTTGCTGCACTGCCCTCTTCTCATCAAACCTACATATAAGAATGAAAATCATAATACACAAAGAAACCCGGCTAGAGCTACAAATTTCTCTCCTCAGTCCAGAGATTAATTCTTCTGTTAAGAGCCAAATGAATAAATTAGAAAAGAAAGCATTCAAAGGTTGGGACAGTGATCAAAATGGTAAACTCCATATGAGAGTGGGGAGGAGACAATTAGCAGTAAAAATAAAGAACCATAAATATTATCCATTATTCATACCACAAATTTATAAGAAATGCCATTGAGCATATTTTCAAAAACTCAAATCTTCTCTGTACTCTGCACATACTCATTACATGGCTTGGCCTCATTAGCCATTCTCATAATTCTTTAGCTCGCCACACATAGCTCCGCTGGAATAAAAACTGTCCAGCTCTGGAGATTTCTCTAACAAGAACAACAATTTAAATACGCCCTCTTCAGTTATTTCTTTTAAAAATTATTGGCGTTCTAAAAACTACTCAATTTGCTGTGTGTATACTAAGCATTTATAGTGTCCACATAAATGAAAAATACTTGTTTTGTATTATATCTTGTATATTTTATGTTAATTTCACTCTAGAAAAAAGGCATCATAACATTAAATTGACCCTAAAAGAGGAAGTGGTAAGACCTGTCTCCTGCTGGGTGATCACTGCTCTTTCTCTCCCAGCTAAGCTCTGAGATAGCAAGCCTCTGCTGTGCTATCTTCTCAAGAGTTCTGTTGGTGGTGGGATATGGGTTTGGCTGATGAGAAGTAACAGCCTCTAGGGCTGTCCAAGAAAGGGCTGCAGGGTGTGGCACCGTCTTCCTGCTTCCCACTTACTCCAAAAAAGGGCTTCTTGGCAATGAGGAGGATATAACAGTCTTTCAAAACTGCCCTGCAGTCTAAGGCAAAAGTCTTCAGAGGACAAGACTGGCAAGGGTGTAGGGAAACGAGTACTCATACACAGTAGAGAGAGAGGAAGCATCCACAGTTTATTAAGATAAAAGCAGATACAAAACAGTAATTACGGCATGAGCCCCTTCCTTTAATTAGTATCTCTTTCCCTTACTTCTCCACTTCCCATATACACAGCAGGGTAGGAAGAAATATTGGCCAGTTAATACCAGTTATCTCTCTGGATATAATGAATCATTTTTCATTTATTTTCTTACTATTTTGTATTTCCTGGAAATATAAATTGAAGAGGTTCCCAGTTCTTAAATACAGTGTATACGCATTACTTTTTAAGTTACAGAAGTATTTCTGTTTTGAAAAAAAAAAACACTTTCCCTTCATACATGGTATTTGATGTAGGATAAGATGTTTGGTAAGAGGAGACATTCTCTGATGGTTTCAACAGTTGAAAAACAGCAGGAATAACTTTGAACCTTCGTCAAAGCAGTCTTATCTCACCCAGCTCTAGTTTTAACTAATGCCCAAATTAACAAAAGTCCCAAAAGATCTTAAACTGAAGTAAATTTAAAATAGACAATAAAACTAGGAATGGTTGGTTGACTTCAACTTTTAAATCTTCAGAAAGCCAATCGTTAATTTGTTCTCACATTCTAAAAAGGGAACAAAACTAAAAAAATGTAGCCAAAACAATCTGGAGAAAGAACAAAGCTGGGGGCATCATGCTCCCTGATTTCAAACACTATTACAAAACCATGGTAATTAAAATAGTATGGTATTGGAATAAAAACAGACACATGGATCAATGGAACTGAACAGAGGGCCCAGAAACAAACCTACAAATATACAATCAATTAATTTATGACACAGGAGCCAAGAATATAATAGGGAAAGAACAGTCTCTTAGACAAATGATGTTGGGAAAACTGGACCACTATCTTATACCATACACAAAAATTAACTCAAAATAAAGAGTTGATCCTAAGACCTAAAACCATAAAATTCCTAGAAGAAAACACAGGCAGTAAGGTCTCTGCCATAGGTCTTGGTGATGATTTTTTAATAATCTGGAACCGAAAGTAAAAGAAACAAAAGTAAAAGTAAACAAGGGGGATTGCCTCAAACTGAAAAGCTTCCGCACAACAAAAGAAACCATCAACAAAACAAAAGACAACCTACTGAATGGGGAAACTATTTACAAATCATGTATCCAATAAGGGGTTAATATCTAAAATATATAAAGAGCTTATACAACTTCAACAGCAAAAAAAAATCTGATTTAAAAAATGGGCAAAAGATCTGAATACGCATTTTTTCAAAGAAGACATGCAGATGGCCAATGGGTCCCTGAAAAGATGCTCAATATCATTAATCATCAGGGAAATGCAAATCAAAACCATAATGAGCTACAACCTCACACCTGTTAGAATGGCTATTACCCAAAAGACAAGAAAGAACAAGTATTGGTGAGGATGTGAAGAAAAGAGAACCCTTGTACACTGTTGGTGGGAATGTAAATCAGAGCAGCCATTATGGAAAACAGTAAGAAGAGTCGTCAAAAAATTAAAAATAGAACTACCATATGATCCAATAATTCTCCTTCTGGGTATTTATTCAAAGAAAACAAAAATACTAACTAAAAAATATAAATATACCCTGATGTTCACTGCAGCATTATTTATAATAGCCAAGATATGGAAACAACCCCAGTGAACACTGACAGATGAACGGATAAAGAAATCGTGGTATATATAATGAAATATTCTTTAGCTATAAAGAAGACTAAAATCTTGCCATTTGTGACAGCATAGACAGACTTTGAGGGTATGATGCTAAATGAAGTGAGTCAGAGAACAGCAAATACCATATGATTTCTTATATGGCAAATGTAAAAACAAAACAAAATAACACACACACACACACACACTCCAAACTCATCAATACAGAAAACTGATTGGTGGTTGCCAGAGGTAGGGGCAGAGTGGGGGGAGTGGGGTGGGGAGAAATGGGTAAAGAGGGTCAAAGGTAAAAAGAAAAATTTGAAAAAATTCTAATAACTAGTTGTGTCCCTCTACAAGACATGAAGATTTACTCAAATATTTTTTCTTTTTATTGGTTTGGTAATCCTTGTGAAATATGCACATTTTTAAATTCAGTAAATGAGAAACACTTACGTGAATGGGAACTTGAAGTCATTAGGCTTAATACAGCGCACATAGTGAGGGGTCGTGGCATTGAGGGTCTCCATAAGTAGGTGAAGGGAGTTTCGGAACTGCATGAGAAAGGGCAGAAAGGGGCATCGACATTTTGTCAAAATCAAAGATGATGTAAAACAATGTATAATTTTCTTCTAATGACAGTAGTAGAGATGACTTGGCTACCTATGAACTTGACCCACCCTCAGAAGGGGAGCTGCTACTATACAAGAAGCCTAAGGTTTTAGGTTATAATTTGCTTAAATTCTACCATTTACATGCTTACTCTGCTAAATATATATTCACTCTCTCCCATCCCTTTTCCCTGCCTATCCCTTTTTTTATAGACTTTATTTTCTTAAAGCAATTTCAGGGTGACAAAAAAATTGAAGCGACAATACAGCGATTTCTCATATATCCTCTGCTTTCACACAGGCACAGCCTCCGCCATTATCAACATCCCGCATCAGAGTGGGACATTTGTTAGAACTGATGAACCTCCACTGACACGTCATTATCAGCCAAAGTCCACCATTTACATTAGAGTTCACTTTTCCCACCTCCCTTTTAATATGGGTTTCTGTAGCTTTCTGTTGTGAACTCAGAATTTTGACTAAAAATATACCTTGCTTTAAGAATATTAAGGTCATTTAATCAATGTACAGTGGGAGTTTTGCTCTAAGATACTGTAAAAAGTAGCAGATGACTTAAAAGAGTATAGGAAATATGTGGGAGAATGGGGGAGCACAGCCAGAGTGGGGTTACCATTAGAAATATGTGACTGGAGACTATGGACCCGTGTCAGGCCCTTCTTCCTATCTGCGCTAGGCACAGGGTCCCATGCACAGGAAAACAAGCTAACTAGTGCTCGGCTTCCCATCCGAAGCCCCTGGCCATTGTTCAGGCACTAAGCATGTGTATGTTTCCCACTTCCCACAGAGCATAAGACATCAAAGCAAGGGGAGGGTCTGTTCTCACTCTAAAGGACCTAATGCTCTGTACAAATCCAGACAGGAAACAACCTGAGAACAAAACAAAGGCAGCAGTGGTCTGTGAGGGAGGCGCGCAGTGGATGAATTAAGATATAGAGATAACTATTTTGGGAAAGGATTAAGCAGAGTCATGGGTCTAAAGCTACGTCAAGGGGAATAGATAAGGATGGTGTTATATGTTCTCACAGTGAAAGCTCTAGTCTCTCTCCCCTCACCTGAAGATCCTACCTGGGAGGCTGATGAGGGAAGACCTGAGGCTTCACGTGAGCCAGAGGGGAAGAAACGGCATAGCAGGGGCTCCCTGAACTCACCTGGTGCCCCACTGTTTTCTTGTGCTCTTTGGCTGTCTGGCCTGGCCGGCCTTTTGTGGCCTTCGAAGGCATGCGGGTAAGGGGTGTGCGCCCTGAAGAGGTGGCTGAGGTTGGACTGATGGCCTTCTCATCATCTTGAAATAATTCTGGTAGCATCTTAAACTGAGTCAGAAACAGTAAAAGGAAATTACACTCTAAACCCAAACTCAAATGTAAACCTTTAAAGAAATATGAAGATCTGTAACCCACAGTGATTTCCTTAAGTAAACCCCTTTGGAGTCACATTCCAGAAGTAATCAATATCTGTGTTGGAAGCCAAAAATATGAGAGGAAGGTGACATAAATGTTACCAAAAAATGCAATAATTCTACAAATATGTTTGGGGGAAACGAAATCAAAACTACCCCACTAAAACTTGAAATCTTATTCCATAGGAATTTGCCACTCTAAACATATTACTGGTTTTGAACTACAATGATTTTATGATCAAAATACTAATTGAAAGTCCTATCTTATTACCTCAATTCCATAAAATGTTTTATCAATGTTTCATTTGTCTGCCCACTAATTCAAATGGTAAGCAATTGCTAAAAAAAAAAAAAAAATCATGAAAATCTCAGCAGAAAGGGTGTCATGAACTAATCCTATAGTATTATATGATTAAAAAATAATTATGAATTAATAATAATTTTTAGAAAATAATTTGGATTACGAGGGGGGGGGGCGGTAAAAGATCCTGTCCTTATCCTGTAAGCTTTCATATTTGTTTTCAACTTGATTGCATAATTCCTATACATTTTGTGTTCCACAAGGTTAGCAATATGAAAGAATATTAATGGTATTTGATGGAGTTGCGATTCATGCATGCACTCCCTGATATTAGCTGTGGTGACAAAAGGTTTCTTTATGGTGAAAAAATATAAATTAAGATACCTTCTGTTAAGTTTATAATACCTTAATTCCTATTCAAGTTGTGAATCTGGCTAGAGGCTGCAAAATTAGGGGAAAAAAAATACAACACACATACACTAAACACAACTCCATACTGTATTACCACAAAACTAATTCTATTCAAAACATACAACACAAATATTAAACTTCTAAAATTAGCACTTCTGAAAGAACAAATCAACTTTTCTTTGAGGAGCAAAGAAATTAAAATATAAAGTTCATATCCTCCAGTTGGGTTTCTGCTGACTGGGAGCGAGGGAAAACTTTAAGCTATATAAATCACAGATCATTCCCATTCCAACTGTGACAATGCTACATAGACTGGCAGTCACTCCAAATGATTCCTCAGAATGCATCGCTATCTTCTATTAAGCTGATAATTAACAATCAGAAAAAGTGAAGTCAGAATAAAGACACAACTGTTTGCGGGCTTCTGGGGAATGAGAACCTGTGAGTATTCTATCTATGCTTAATTACTTATTAGGCAGAGTCTAATCCTAGAATTTCATTGTTTTCATCACTACTGTTTCAACAAAATTATTTATAATCTTTAACTGAATAATACTCAAGAACTGGCACTGAGAGAATTTTCTCTTATATTCAGTCTTAAAAGTTAAAAAGTATTAATACTCAGTGCCAATGGGGATATGTAAAAAACTGACTTTTTCTACAGACAGCTAGTCTCATTATTTTCTGAGTGTAAAAACTGGAATTTGGTCTTATATGATCTTTCTATTATCAAAATAATTGAAAGTAAAAGTTTTATTAAAAAAAACAAGAGTCAAAATGTTCATATCATATTCCACTGATATTAAAAGAATTGTTTTAGAATAAACCAGAAAAATAAAAAGTGCCAGTCAGCAATCTAGAAGAATTCACATGAATATTTTGTTTTTTACAGAATATCTGCATATTTATTTTGCTAAATTAAGTAACTCGCTTCCTAGTCTGCTCCCTGTAGAATAAAAGTGAGCTGTGCTTCCTTCTCCATCTTTTTCTGGTGAAAGTCAAAGAGCGGAGGTTGGGATCAACATAATAATCAATCTAATGTCACTATCATAGCTTTTTGCCATCTAGAATATTCTTTTTTCACTAGAAAGCAGTGTTTTTAGTATCTATGCCTAGGAAAAATAATTTCAAAGTGCTCTGGGCCACACCTGAAGCTGCACTTAATGATCCAGAGATCAATCTCCATCTGGATGGAGTGCATGAGGCCATGTTTCTATTGCACCCCTTCAAAGTGACATAGCAAAAATACTATTTTCTCTCCTAGTCTGTCACAAAAGCAAATAATCTAGAACTGCTGTGGAGGCGATAATATGACATAAAACTGAAAGACAACATTGCATAGTGGTTAAGAGCACAGACACTGAGCCAGACAGCCTAGGTTTTAATTTGGTTCGAAGACTCATTAGTTACAAAGTTACCGTACCTCATGTCCCTTATCTGTAAAATGGGCACGGTATTGATAATATGACCTCATGAAAAGGATTAGATGAGGTAACATTTGTAAGACATTTAAAACAGGACCTAATGCACAGTGTCATATATCTGATAAGTTAAAAACTAACAATAAAGCTGATTTCATTAGAAAAACTATTGTCCTTAAAAAGCTAATGTTTAAGTAATTAACATTTTATTGAATATGTCCTGATTAGAGAAAACCATATACATGGTTACCTTGCTTGATTTAAGAACTTTAATTTGTTCTTCAAAAACGGTGTCTTTATTCTTTTCCAGAAAGCCTTCACACTGGTATTCCACCTGAAAACACATGGAAAAATCTCCTTAGCTAATAAAACTTTTGAATAGGTATTATAATCATCAACAAAAAATTTGTTAGGCTCAGGTTCTATGACTGGCTCTCAGCTAAATGGTATCATTAGTTTTATTCTAAGAAACAAGAAACTTGGTAAGAAGTGTGTTAACTCCATATTATTTTTTTCCTAGGGAAGAGTGGTAGTGCTGATGAACTACGGTCTAAGAGATCCTCCCAAGTCAGGGTAAGCAGTCTCATCTCCCTTGCTGGCAGCTCCTCCAAGGCTGATGCTGTGTATCTCCTTCTAACCTAGTTCACCACCCAGTAGGGGTAAAACTCCTTTTGTGAAAGAAGAGATTAAAGTGGGAGAGAGGAACAGGAGGAACATATGGCTGTCTGACAGAGAGAAAGTAGAAGAGCCAATGATGGGTGGAGGTAGAGGCTGGTAAATATTACATGATTTTGTAAGTGGACCTTGTTGAGAATATACTATTCCTGCTTCCAAAATTCCAGAGATTTCCACCATCTACCACTGAAGGAGCTTCTACCCCGTACCACAAAGCCCTCAGGTGGCCCTAAAATCATTTCAAGGTTTCCAGCTAGGATTAAAGTGGACTCAGAAGGCTCTCAAATCTTGTAGGAGACCCTGGGAAGCTTACCTCAAAGCCTACTCTACAACTTCCTTAAAACATAAATTAGCTTCATGGCTCCTGATTTTCTCAGTAGACTGTACAATTTGTGGAGCAGCAAGTCTGCCTGCCTTGTTATTAGGCAGTGACTCAATCACAGAGTGTGACAATTTCTGTTCTGAAACTCTTCGGGTCAGCTATGCTTTAGAACTCAAGAGTTTTTCAGCAAAGTCTGAGGCCACAATCTGTGGTCAAACACATGAACGTCTCTACACTGAAATATGTAAATATCTAACCTAACTGGGATAAAGACTATAAATAACCTCATGTTAGTTTAGGTCAGAAATCAGGTTTAGCTACCAAATGAATTATGAAAAGACTTTTGGTTTTCATACTTTCTTGGATTTCAAAATTACAGATGGAGGATTGTAGATCCATATTTATTTCATAATACATTTCCATTTAAGTTAAAGGAAAAGAAAAACAAGCAGCCGACAATGAAGATTATTTTTCCTATAAAGTCTTAAGAATGTAAACTTCAGCAAAGAAAAAATGATACCTCTTGACTACTGACTCTTTTCCATTTTGAATTTAAGTGTTCAAAAGGAAAAAAAATAAAGCTTCCTTACTTTGTCAGCAAAATGTTGGATGATGAAAGCTTTGTTTGATAGACGGGGCTTTTCAAAGAGTGCACATTTGTTCAAATGTGTGTTGTACAATTTTTGGGCCCAAGTGTCATCTGTACCTTTAGGCATCTACAGTCAATGGGAAAAGAAAGAAAGAAAACAAGATACATATTGTTATCAGATTCACATCAACCTAACAATTTTGATATTAAATTTAGGAACTTATTCTTTCCGCATTTCTCTCTTAGGGGCCAAAAATCAATTATTGATGAAGATTAATGACTGAGACTTTCCCATGGGTGACTCAGCCCAATCTCTGGGCAACTCAATCTGCTTACAACCATAACCACCAAATAAATATTTGATTTCCTTTTAAAACAATAAAAGCCTCACAAATGAAAGATGAAGTATCATGACCATCATGTAGTTTTAAAAACTTGTTAAATAAAGGTAACATGTACAGATAGTGAAATATTTACATAGTTCAGAAGGTATAAAATAAAGAGTAGTCTGCCTTTATCACTTCCACTAACTTCTTCAGCTTTCTGTCTCTAAAAGCATGTATAGAAGTAGGAATATTCTATTCTAAACTCATTGATTTTTTCTTCTTCTTAATAATAGCGTTCTTATATTTATGGCCACTAGGTTGTTACTGATTTTTTGTTATTATGGAAACTGCCACAATGACTTCTTAGATATTTTTGCAAGTATATACATAGGGTAAACTCCCAGCAGTTCCACTGTTGAGTCAAAAGGTATATGTATTTACAATTTTGATAAATATTGTTGAATTTCCTCTAAAATATGTTATACTAATCTGAGCCCTTCATCAATAGTATATGTGCAATGAATATTCATTTGGCAGTATCAAATGAAAGGTATTATCAAATTTAAACCCACTTATACTGCTTTTTGCCTAAAGCAGCATCCCATTTTTGCTTTGGTTTGGATTTTATTGAATTTTGAGTGAGGCTGAAAACTTTTTCATTACATGCATTCCTAATTTTGTAGAAAATCTGTATACTTTGGAGGACCATCGTCCTATGTTTAACTTATAACTAATGTCATGAAACCAAAGAGAAATTATGAGAAAAAAGAGGTTAGCAGTAAAGCTGAGGATCTCTCATATTTTCCACATGATGCATCTTTAAACATTAAAGCTAAAACTTCCTTCCTACCATAAATATCAGTAATAAAGAACAACCAGTCAAATTTTAAACTATGGCTATTTGGAATTATCATTCAAAATATCTTTTGTATGATTTCTTGCATTTCTTTATCTATATCATACTACTGAACAAAAAGTACTAAATATATCAATTAACAAAAGTGGCTAAAATTGGTAGCATTTGTAACTAATGTCAAACCTTCACATAATTTACAATCAGCTGAAAAGAGAAGGGAAATTCTCCTAGTTTCATTTGGATTTAAAGCCCTTTTGGTCTAGTAACTCTTCAGAATGCAAGTTACAGTGATCCTCACAATGGTATTTCATGGTATACTATGAATCTCTGCTTAAGCCCACTTACCTTCTGACCTTGATATATCTGTTCTGACAGACTAAGTACATCAGAAAATCAGACTTACTTTGCATTCCTCATCTAGCAAATCCAGAATGCCCAGTTTTGATTCTATAAGATTAATGCAAGGTTGATTATCATAAAAATCTATGAGAGTCCATGGAATTTGTTCCTTCATATATTCCTCTTGTTCTAATTTGAAGACATGCTGAAATAAAAAAGAAATAGAGTGGCATTACTGGATCATTATTATAAATGACGTTAATCAAGAAACAATGTTTATATAAAACACTCTAGGAAGATACCAACGTAATTTGAGATAGTCCATGGCTTCCAGCAACAAATCATGTGAGAAACATGATTCACACACAGAGAACAACAAAAGAAAGCAAATAAAAACCACATACAGTAAAAACTGTATAGGGTTCTTGGTAAACAAGTAAACCTTAGGTATGTTAATATTTTAAATAGCTGACAAATGTAGCAGTTTTCTCAATTTTTTGATGTGTATACATCTAAACCGCACTATATATTTTTTTGGCCTCTTAAATTATTGTACAGTGCTGTTCCAACATGAGCACAGACATGTTTTAGCTGGCTCTGGAACAATTAACACAGCCCTGCAAACTACTGAACCATGCTGGGTGATGCTTACAGCATAACAAAATAATCTTTTTACAGGGGTCCCCAAACCCTGGACTGGTACCAGTCCGTGGCCTGTTAGAAACAGGGCCACACAGCAGGAGGTAAGCAGCGGGCAAGTGAGTAAAGCTTCATCTGTATGTGCAGCTGCTCCCCAGCGCTAGCATCACTGCCTCAGCTCCACCTCGGACCATTAGGCATTAGATTCTCATAGGTGCACCAGTGTCAAAAAGGTTGGAGACTGCTTAAGACTTAAGGAGTTGTGGTGGTGAAGTTCATGTGCTTCAGAATTAGATAACAGTTGGTCTTTTGTGTCTGCCTTGATTATTCTCCACAGTCAGGGATCCTACAGCTCACTTTTTCAATTCTACATTCAATTCTGCAAGTAGCTGCAGCCACTACCAATTCATTGCTATTTCTGCTAAATGCCTCACCACTGCTTCTGATCTCCATTTACTAGTTTAAGCAAAAATACGTATTGACAGTCTACTGTGTGCCAGTCACTAAACACCATTAACAAAATAGATATTAGCTATGCACTCATGGAGTTTGGAGACTAGTAGGAGAAACAGACAGAAATCAAATAATCACAGGAATATAATTACAAATGTAATAATGTAACAGAGGAAGATAATGCAAGCTATGAGAGCAAGAGTCCTCATCAGTTTGTATATAGGGCAGTGAGAGAAGGCTTCTCTGAGGAAGGGCTGTGTAACCTGAGCTCTCCATTTGAACAGAAGTTCAGTTAGTCCAGAAGTTCAGCAAGCCCACCTCTCCTGCAGCTCCTGGTTCAGGCCACCCAGCCAATGCAGCCCACCCAGTCTCTGCAGATGCTAATGACCTCTACTTGTTAGTTCTTGGGGGTTTCTTTCTTTTTCTTGTCTCCTTTATCTTCCTTGGTTCTCTCACACATCTTGTTACTTTTATGGGAAGATCAGCTCTCTGTGGCTATGACCAGACAATACATATTAGGACCCAAAACCCCATTAAACTTAGGTGTCACCAAGATTTCTGATACTCTACTCAGTCACCTGAAACTTTCCCACTTTATTCTATACTTATTGTAATGCCACTCTTGACTCATTTGCAGCATTTATAGTCTAACCAGCTGCAATGAGCTTTAGTCAAAAAAAAAAAAAAGGTCAACTGTATGAAAATTTATGTCATACTAATTAAAAAACAAATTTCTTCTGTTCTTTTGATTAAAGAGAAGGCCCCATGTATCAGTAGGATGTCCTGACTGATGTTACCAATATTTTCTAAAACAAAGAGCCCGTTTTTTTTTTTAATTCATTAATTTACATGCAATCTCCACACTGACAACAAAAACACTGCTCCAGACTTTAAATAGGGCTTGTTTCTCACATACCTCTCTATGTCTAAGTTTAGAAGTCCATGGGGCCTCAGAAATTTTGGATGCTCAATTGTCAAAAGGACAAGATAGGTATGAGGTTCAATATGACAAGATCCTTCGTCAATACGATAATGCTCCCAAGGACTAAATATGTCAGTCACCATGTTTCTCATGCCCACCGTCCCACCCACAGCCCCTGCTGAGGAAGCAGCCAACTTCTTTACTGTGAGACCCCATGTTCCCAGTCACAGCTGGCTAGACCAAGTGTGGATACCTGAGGGCACTCTATTGCCAGAGACCTCTAATGAAAAAATGAACTGGGTTAATCAGATTCTCTTTCTTGGATATAAGAATTGGGAAACAGGCAATTAACACCTGAAGCTGAAAGAAGCCAAGAAGAATGGGAGGTAAACAAAATAAGAAAATGGAAGGAGCACTGCCACCACCACTGGGTTCACAGCAAGTCTGAAATGTGTGAGGAAGCAGAAACCTTGAGGTAAAGAAAATATGTACGGAATAGGATAGAATATGTTGATAACAGGGAGTAGAGCAGTTATGCAGAGAAAAGCTAAGATACAGTATGGTGTGTGTGTGTGTGTGTGTGTGTGTGTGTGAGAGAGAGAGAGAGAGAGGGAGAGAGAGACAGACAGACAGACAGAGAGACAGACAGAGAGAGAGATAAAGGGAGGAAAGGAGGAAGGGAGGGGCGGGTGACAGAAAGGGAAAGAGAAAGAAAAAAAAGAGAATCAGAAACACATTCTGAGACCTGAGACCCTTGAGAAATAGACAAAGTAGCCAGTCCCTAATGAGGTAGTGTTGGTTTCCTATACTTCGAGTCACCTTGTGATAAAATATACTGGAAAAGAGCAGTAGCATTGATTAAAGTATTAAGAAACTCTGAAAAAACCTTGAGAAAAGATAATGTCCAATTTAGTTTCTGAAAGGATTTTATTAATATTCTCTATGCAGAGATGAAACTACAGCCATCACATTCTTATAGAAATAGTCATAAGCCTAAGGTTTTAAGATCGCCTCTATGTCATTTTACTGTGCTAAATAGCTTAATCTGCTAAATAAAGATGGTAAAAATTTTTATCAAAGTGTATGCAATATTTTTAAAACATCGAACAGTCTAAAGGTTTTATGATAACAAGCAACAAGCCCTTGCTCCATCTCACACCAACAGTAGTCTCACTCCCTAGAGGCAACCATTTTTAACTTCCTTAGCTATTTCTTCCGATGTTTACCTTTAAAGAATATGCTTATCAGCTATTTTTTTGATTTATTCATTTGAAACATTATATATTGATTTCTTGATAAGATAGATGAGTCTAAGTTCACACACACCACCTCTCCTCAGTGCCTTTTCTACCCACCCAAAATTATCTTTAGATCTTCTTTTGGTTTTATGAATTTTGTAAATTAAAATATCTTTAAACTTGTATTTTTTTTTTAAATCAGCAACAGACTATATCTCTTGTTTCCTCTCTTTGTAAGATGAGGATATTTATTAAGGGTTCTTTTCCTGTCCTTCAGCTCTCTTCTCTTCCACGTACCTTCCAATTCCTATGGGTCAATCATTTTTAAAATCTTCTTTCATCAATACTAATAACCACCTCACCTTGCACTTAGAACTATGCCTGGTATGTTGAGCACTTTATGTATCTAAACTCATCTAATCCACATGACTATATGCAGTAAGTACCTTTATATCCCCATTATAAGTATGAGGAGACTAAGGCCAGGAAGGTCAATTAACTTGCCCTGAATATTCAATGCAGAGTAGAATTCTAACCCAAGCCATTCACCTCAGGGTCTGTACTCTTCGCTACAGTCTGGAACCCCTCATTTTTTTTTTTTTTTTTTAATGCCTACAGAACCTGGTATTCCTAGGTGGTCTCCCATCCAAGTACTAACCAGGCCCGACCCTGCTTAACTTCTGATATCAGACAAGATTGAGCATGTTCAGGGTGGCATGGTCATAGACTGGAACCCCTCATTTTTAAGTGCCTCCAAGTCCTCCAACACCATGCTAATGTTCTATGATATTTAATATTACTACAGAGCCACTCTTAAAATATTCCCATTGCCACTGTCTTGGTGAATACCTCAAATATGTGTTCTGATTTTTTATTCTGACATCTTGTTAATACAAATAAGAGTTAAAATAGTCAAACTCCACATATAATTAGCCTCAGAAACAACAAACTGAAGGATCTCCCTGGACTCATACTTCTATATAACTACATAACACACTTCCTGCTTCCCTCATTCAATATATTTGAACCAAATTTCACTACTTTTATACAGCAATCCAAGAATGACCTTGACTTCCATCTGGACCATAAACATTTTCCCAACATTGCATTATTTATTAGTTATAAGTTCCTCAGTAGTTTAGCTGTTCTAAACCTCATATAATTGTAGCTCACATTTCATTTCTGGAACCAGACTTTAAATGTAGACTAGGAGTTCAAGAGAATAATTTATAACATAATATTATTCAAGAAAGAAAATTCTTACCATATTGAATTGTTGCTGTAGTTTTTCATTTGCATAATTTATGCAAAACTGTTCAAAACTATTTATCTCAAATGTTTCAAATCTGTAAAACCAAAAAATAATATGGGAAGAGAAGAAAAGGGAACAGATAGCTTTTCTAAAATATTCAAAATGTGCACACTGGAAAGAAAGAAATGGGAAATTCTCCAACACTGTGAAACCTTCTTTCCACATCAGTGAAGATAAGGGTTTTTAAGTCAGTAACATTGTATATGTACCCAGCAGATAGGCATCTGCTAAATGGCAGGGAGATTTCTTATGGGCTCTCGATACTGAGTTTTTGAAGTGGGGAACACTCAAAATTATGGAAAAGCCATTGCTCTTGTCCATGTACAGACTCATGGTGTCTACATACACATAGAAGGGAACTGGAAATAGAGATCTCAGAGGTTCTTTTGAAAAACTGAACCAGATAATGAAAAGCACAAATATATAGGAAAGGTTTTAACAGTTAAAGAAGGGTACTCAGAGAAGGCAAACTAGTAAATGAAATTAGACTTTTAGAAATTACCAGGAGACAGAATCAAATACGTATTTTCTTTCCAGAAAATCTCTAGAAAGAAATGCTCTCTGGCAGACCATTTGGGTAAGTAAGCCAAATATACTTACCCATAAATGTCTAGCACACCAATAAAAGAGTGTTGTTTGACAGCAGAATGGAGAGCTTGATTGACATGATCTACAATCCAGTTAAAGAGCTTAGCATAGATGTGCTTGGCCAAAGCATCGCGGGCATTTGTGGCCTGCAGCTTGGAGATGGGCTTGATGTATGTCTCTGTGGCAGTAGCCAGCTTCCTATGGCAGAGCCAGTGACACATCTCCTCATAGTCCACGCCCATGAGGTCACAGAAGATGCTGAGAGGTTCATGCTTAGGCTGCCAAAAGAGAATGGGTTATTTCCTATAATCAGATCAATCAAATAAGAATTTACCGAAAACTACTAATGAAGTGGTAACAAATAAAACACAGCGATTTCTTCGTTATAAAGAACACCAAGACTGCTGAAAGCTGATCAGTGATAATCACAATCATCCATTAAACCAGCATCTAGGCAGCATTTTGCAATCTCTTCTAGAACTCATTTTAGAAATTACCTCTTCCTTTGTCTCTTCATAGTATTTGTTTCTCTCTTGAGGCACATTCATTCATTCAATCAGAAAATCAGTCAGCCTATCAATAAATATTTACTGAGTACCTAAACAAAAATAGACATGGTGCCTATCCTCCTAGAACTTACAGTCCTAGGGGAAATAAATACTAATCAAATGATTGCTTCGTAAAGTGCAAAATTACTACAAAGAAGGACACTATACTAAGAGTCTATATGAAATGACTGCGCCCTATTGAGGGAGGCAGAAGACAGTTGCCTTGAGACATGAAGTTGAGAGCTGAAGGAGAAGGTGTTAGCTCAGTGAAAGGGGGATGAAAGGGTCTTCCAAGCTGAGGGGATGGCTGGTGCAAAAATCCTGTGGTGGGAGGGCTACCAGCAACATGAAGGACTGAAACTGAGTAAGGGAGAAGATTAATGAGATGAAGCCAGAGAGACAGGCAGAGGCTATACCATGGTTGGTTTTTATCGTGAGACAACGAAGAGTTCTAAACGGATAACTTGATAGCTATTTGTGTGACTTCTTACATTAGAATCTCTTTAATCACGTTTTATCCCCTACGATGTCTTATAAGGGCCCTGCATGAGTAAGTATTCAATAAATATTTTTTAAATTTAATCCATATTAGTGTATTATATTTTTCAACATCTTCACTCACATGTTTCAACTGAATCTGATAACATTCCTGGAGAATAGGCAGGGTGAATACTATCATAACTTGCCAAAACATAAAATAGCCAATTTATGTCAGAGTTGTCATTAGAATCTGGGTCTCCTGACATGTTCGTCCCTGACCCTTTTTACTGAAGTGATCCCTTCTTTTTTTCATCTCCCCTCCCCCTAAGCGGTTATTTTAGATACAAATCAGCACTACTGTTCAACTCCCTTAAATAAGCAGCTTACTTCATTCATATATACCTATGTATATTCACATATGTATATGAATGATTTGACATCATTGAGAAGTGGATCAGTCCTCTAGTCTATTTGAATTGTGTTACCAAATTGTTTTATTTAATCAAGGTTGGTAACTTTTTTTTTCAAATTTTCTGTAATTTTACTAATTTTTGAATTTCTTCACCTACCAATAATTTTAAAAAGTCAATAATCTCCCACTATGATAGATTTCTCTATTTCTTCTTGTGTTTTCTGTTGATTTTTGCTTTATATATTTTGCGGCTATGTCATTAAGTACAGCCAACTTTAGAACTATCACATCTTCCTGGTGAATAAAATCTCTATCATTCCATATTGACTTTATCTATCAGTTTTTTTCTAGCTATTATGGTGTGTCTTTTTTAAACCTTTTATAGTCAAACTTTCTGCACCCTTATGTTTAGGAATGCTTCTTTCAAAAGTATATACCTGAATTCTTAAACCCACCTGACAATCCATTTTAACTGAAACATGAGTCCATTTGTAATTATTTTGTGCCTTTAGTTGTCACACTTTTTCTAAATTTTTCTCTCCCTTTCTCGATATATTTGAATCATGTTTGTCAGTCCATTTCCTCTCTATTAGTTTGAAAGGTATAATTTATTTCTATTTTTATAAAAGCATTAACTTGTATTAGTTAACTTAATGTAATTAAATGACACTAACTCCAAAAACCCCATCCTAAATCTATGTTTTGTTTTTTTAAATAATTTTTTATTTTTCAATTACAGCTGACACACAATATTATATTAGTTTCAACTGTAAAACATAGTGATTGTTCATTTATATAACTCCCGATGTGATCACCCTGATAAAATCTAGTTATTATATTATTGACTATATTCCTCATGCTGTACCTTACATCCCCATGACTATTTTGTAATTACCAATTTTTACTTCTTAATCCCTTCCCCTTTTTCATCCATCTTCCCAACCCCTCTTCCATATGGCAACCATCAAAGTGCTCTCTGTATCTATGAATTTGTTTCTGTTTTGTTTGCTTGTTCATTTTGTTCTTTAGATTCCATATATAAGCATTTGTCTTCTCTGTCTGACCTTTACTTGCCACAATACCCTCTAAGTACATCGTTTTGTTGCAGATGGCAAGATTTTATTCTTTTTATGGCTGAGTAATATTGCATTGTACATACACAGCACCTCTTCTTTATTGTCATCCACTTCCATGGACACCCAGGTTGCCTCCTTATCTTGGCTATTGTAAATAATGCTGCAATGAATGTATAGAATCACATGTCCCTTTATAGTAGTATTGTTTTTTTTTTTTTTTTTTTTTTTTTTTTGGATAAATACCAAGAAGTGGGATTACCAGGCCCTTCTTTGTCTCCTGTTACAGCCTTTATTTTAAAGTCTACTTTGTCTGGTATAAGTATTGCTAACCCAGCTTTTCTTGTCTTGTTTTCATTTCCATGAAATATCTTTTTCCATCCCTTTACTTTTAGTCTGCGTGTCTTTCAATCTGAAGTGAGTCTCTTATAGGCCGTATATGCACTGATCTTGTTTTCTTATCTATTCAGCCACCCTATCATTTGATTGGATCACTTAATCCATTTACATTTAAAGTAACTGTTGATGCCTATGTGTTCACTGACATTTTATTATTCACATTTTTTATCTTCTTCTTAAATAAGTCCCTTTAACATTTCTTATAATATTGGTTTGGTGGTGATGAACTCCTTTAGCTTTCTCTTGTCTGGGAAGCTCTTTATCTGTCCTTCTAAATGACAGCTTTGCTGGGTAGAGTAATCTTGGGTGTAAGTCCTTGCTTTTCACTGCTTTGAATATTTCCTGCCAATTCCTTCTGGCCTGCAAAGTTTCTGTTGAGAAATCAACAGTCTTATGGGAGCTCCCTTGTAGGTAACTTATTGCTTTTTCTCTTGCTGCTTTTAAGATTCTCTCTTGTCTTTAACCTTGGCATTTTAAGTATGATGTGTCTTGGTGAGGGCTTCTTTGGGTTCATCTTGTTTGGGACTCTATGTGCTTCCTAGGTTTGTATGTCTATTTCCTTCATCAGGTTAGGGAAGTTTTCTGTCCTTATTTCTTCAAATGGGACTTCAATTTCTTGCTCCCTCTTTTCTTCTTCTGGTATCCCTAGGATGTGAATGTTGGTATGCTAGATGCTGTCTCAGAGGTCCCTTAAACTATCCTTATTTTTTTGGAATTCTTTTTTCCTTTTTGTTGTTCTCATGGGGTGTTTTCTGCTGCCTTATCTTCCAAATCGCTGATGTGATCCTGCTTCATCCAGTCTACTATTGATTCCCTCTAGTGTATTCTTCATTTCAGTTATTCTATTCTTCATTTCTGACTGGTTCTTTTTTATGTTTTCTATCTCCATTTTAATCTTTCCTATCTCTTCGTTGAAGTTCTCACTGAGATCGTTGACCATCCTTATAACCAGAGCTTGGAACTCTGCATCTGGTAGATTGGTTGTTTCCATTTTGTTTAGTTATTTTTCTGGAGCTTTGTTCTGTTCTTTCATTTTTGGGACATGTTTCTTTGTCTCCCCATTTTGGCTGCCTCCCTGTGTTTATTTTTATGTATTAGGTAAAGCTTCTATGTCTCTCAGTCTTTATGGACTGGCCTTACGTGGTACTTTATCCAGTAATTTAGTTTTATCTTCTCTAAGGGGAAGAAGCGCTGGTGATTCACTTTACTTTATTTCACTTTCTACTTTGAACTAATTTTAGACTAAGAGAAAAGTTTCAAGAATAGTACAAAGAACTCCCTTCACCCAGATTCCCTAAATACAGTATTAATATTTAACCACATTTGCTTGTATCCTTTTCTGTCTCTCTCATTCTTTCACACACATACCACACACATTATTTTTTCAGAACCTTTTGAGAGTAAGTTGCAAACGTAATAGCCCTTTAGTCCTAAATATTTCAGTGTACTTTTCCTAAAAACCAAAGACATTATCTTACATAACTATGGTAAAATGAACAAAATCAGAAAATTAGCAATAGTACAACCTTATTATCCAACCTGCAGAACTAATTCAATTTTTTAAATTTTAATTAGTTTCAAGTATACAGTACATTGGTTAGACATCTATACAGTTCGTAAAACGGTCCCCCTCCCCATTGCTCCCTCTCTCCCCTGACCCTCAACCTAGCTAACAGATTCATTCTAAATGCATTCCCCATGCCACGCTCCCCATCCCCATGTCCATCCATCAGCTCCTAATTTGTACTTCTTTAACCTTTCACCCTATTCTCCCTAACTCAATTTTTGTTGATTGACCTAATAATGTCCTCTGTTGAAACACACACACACACACACACACACACACACACACACACACTCACACACAAACACTTCTATAATCCAGGATCCAATCTAAGTTCATGCATTGAATTTAGTTATCATGGTTCATTAGTCTCTTTTAATCTGAACACTTCCTTACTTTTTTTTTTACTTTTGTAACTGGCATTTTTTTAAAGTTATGTCCCTCAATCTGAGTCTGTATGAGGTTGCCTCATAATCAGATTTGGGTTATGCCTTTTTAGCAGGAATACCAGGAAAGGGATGTTGTGTTCTCCTCAGTGTGCCATATCAGAAGTTTCATGATGTTGGTTAAAGGACTGTCCACCAGACTTCTCCAAGGAAAGATAGTTTTCCCTTTGTAACTAATAAATATTTTGTGGGGAGTTCTATCTGTTGCAGTAATAATAATAATTCATTTTTATTATTGTTTTAATTAATCAAATTTGATTTACATCTGTCTGCACTTTACTAGCTTTTATGATTCATCATTTCTTTTCATATTTTAGAACTTCTATCTGGGATCACTTTCCTTTTGCATAAACTATATCCTATAAAATTTCCTTTGGTAAAGGCCTATTGGTGACAAATTATCACAAATTTCTATTAGTCTAAAAACACTTCCATTTTTTCCTCATTCTGGACAAATATTTCTACTGGACATATAATTTTAAGTTATTAGTTATTTACTCTAGAACAATGATGATAGTAGTCCACTGTTTTCTGGCTCAAACTAATAAAGTAAGCTCTCAGTTTACTTCTATTTCTTCAAGAATAACATGTCTTATCTATCTGCCTGTCTTAAGATTTTCTCCTTGCCTCTGGTATTATTATTGTGTGACTACAGCAGATTTCTTTTTATTATTCTAACTGGGATTTTTGGACTTTCCAAATCTGTGGTTTATTGTCATTTCATAATTTCTGAAATTCATTAGTAATTGTCTCTTTAAACATTATGTCTGTCTCATTCTCTTTATTTCCCTCCATTAGAAATTCTCATTAGACTAAAATTAGAATTTATTACTCTATCCTCATCTCTCTTTATTACTGTTTAAAGAACTCTATTTCTGGGTCCTGTCTTGCATTCTGGATAATTTCTTCACATCTATTTTATAGCTAAACAGTTCTTTCCTTAGTTGTGTCAAATCTGCTATTAATCTCTTTTGGCATTCTTAGTAGGTTTGACTCTTTATCTAGCTCCTTCTATTTTGTTTGTGGAATTGTTTTTGTTTTGTTTTGTTTTTACTGTGAGCTGATATTTCTTGTAACTATTATCATGTGATTCTACTGAAGCCTAGATTGAAGGTGGATTCTCGAAAGTATATTTGCATTTGCTGTCGGGCATCTAGGGCCTGACCAATCCAGGACCAATTTAAGCTAAGTTTTCTGTATGTAGCTTTCTAGGACCACATAGGAACTATGAAACAGTCTGGGAGTATATGTGAGAGTCAGTTCACTGTTATAAATTTTTAGAGAACTGGTTTTCCTCCTCTACTTAGCACCAAAGTTTGAGCCAGATTATCTTTAAACTCTTGAAATGAGTGGTGGGAAGATTTATTACTAGTTCCTCATTTAGGGTCTCAGCTTTAGGCAGGGATTCCCTTATTTGTTACCCTGTTAATGTAAGTTCTAGGCATTGTCTTTAGTCTTTTGCACCCCAATTAGCTATAAAAACCAAAGTTCAAGGTCACTGGGTTCAGTAAATGCCTTCAAAGTGAGTCCTAGCTTTAGGATTCTGCTTGATTCTCTGAGTTTCTATTTTCACCTCGTTTTGGCCTCTCAGTAGTTCTTGTGTATTTATTTTAAAAAGTTTTAAATGTAATTAATTCAGTGTGAAGGTCAATCAGAGCCCCTAGTCCAAAACTCAAAAGTCAATTAGAATACCAAGAGATTTTCATTTTACAAATGAGGAAACTAAGGTTCAGAGAAGCTAAGCAATTCATCCAAAAACAGAGAGTGAATAGAGTTGGGATTGAACTCAGATAGACATACTAAAACATACTTCAAAATTAAAGTTGAATTTACCCAAATTTAAATCACATGAGTTAGTGTACATACAGATTTGCTAATATCAATGCAGGTTTCTGAAGAGTGAAACACAAATCTCAAGATTGTCTTCTATAACAATCGTGAGGTACACTGCTGGTGGGACTGCAAATTGGCACAGCCACTATGGAAAACAGTATGGAGGTTCCTCCAAAAACTAAGAATTGATCTACCACATGATCCAGCAATCCCTCTACTGGATTTACCCCAAAGACTTGAAAAGATATATCCGAAAAAATATTTGCATACCTATGTTCGTAGCAGCATTATTCATGGTGGCCAGGACAGGGAAGCAACCAAAGTGTCCTATGATAAATGACTGGCTAAAGAATCTGTGGTACATGTATACAATGGAATATTACCCAGCCATAAGAAGAGATGAAATACTGCCATTTGCAACAACATGGATGTACTCGAGATAATCATGCTAAGCGAAATAAGCCAGACAGGAAAAGTTGAAAATCACAGTATCACTTATATGTGGGATATAAACCTAAAAGCAACAAATGAACAGGACAAACAAACGGAGACTCATGGACATGAACAATGAACTAGTGGTTACCAGAGGGTAAGGGGTATAGGAGGAGGGGGTAGGTAAATGGTTAAAGGGGGTCAAATATAAGGGAATAGGGGGAGGGTGAAGTGAATAAAGAAGATCAAATATATGGTAGCTGAAGGAAACTGGACTTTGGGTGGTAAACACACAATAGAATATATAGATATCAAATTATAATATTTACCTGAAAATTATATAATTTTATTAACCAATGTTACCCCAATAAACTTAATTAAATAATCTATAAGGAAGCAGTATGAAAAAATAATTATTTTAAAACTTCCTCTATTTTAATACAGTTAAAAGATACCTAATAAAAAATGTCTGTGTGTGCGTGTGTGTATCTTTGATGGTAGCGATCAGCAAACACTGAAAATCGCAAATGCCCAGTGAAGACAATTTAAACTGCCAGGTTTATTACAGTTTAAACAAATGTTTCCACATATGGAATTGAGTTTTAATTCCCAGTGTGCAGTTACAATCAAGTGTGGAAGAGTATGTAAATCACAGTGAAGACACCACATCCCATAGCCAACTAGTCCCTCTTCCCGGAAATAACCACTAACGGTTTCTTCAATAGCTTTCAACCATATTACACTTCCATAACTAGAGACACAAATAAAGTTATCAGTTCTCGATACTTATTCCAAACAAACTCTTCTCTCTTGACTTACCAATCCAACTTGCATATCTAGTATTTCCCACCTCTGCTTATACTGATCAGATGTGTATCCAAGTTTGAGTCTCCACTCCTCTATCTGAATGTCTGTCTGTCTCTTTCTCTCTCTCTCTCTCACACACACACACAAATACACACACGCACACACAATCATTGTGCACCACAGATTAGAATCCATATTTCTTTATTTTCAGTTCGAGATTTTACTTTGGATGATATATCTCTCTAATAATTATCTCTCTGATAATGTTGATAGAGATTTCAAATATATTTCTTCCATCAAGAATCAACAAAACTAAAATACAAATCAATTGCTATCACACTATGTTTGTTCTGAACTTACAGGTATTGTGCAGCTGTCTGAATCTCTAGACGTAAATCCAACATTGCCTAAGTGAAGGATGCCAGCAAGAATTCGGAAAATTCCCATCTGATAAGATTCACTAATTCCTGAAACAACAGAGTAAATGAACAAGTGATTAATTTTAAAGCAGGAACTAAACAATTACAGCAGACAGTTTTAAGCCTATTCTTAACTGTCGAATATTGCCAGATGTTAGGCACATTTTAATGTGTCATAGTTAACAACGCTTCTCTCATGTGGAATGAGACAGGCCTGGGCTCAAGGCCGGGCTCAGCTTTCAACCTGCCATCTTACATGGGCCAGTAACTTCGCCCTTCTATGCTTTTGTTTTCTCATTCAAGATAGGAAATAATTGTAACTCTCTCAAGGGTGTTTGTGAACATTAAATGAGAAAAGCCATGTAGTATACTTAACACACTATATATGACACATGTAAGTGCTACACAGATTATAATCATCATTATCACATATTAGATTTAAATATTTCATTAATACTATTATCTTTTCTATTTATATCTACTTGAAATGCAAGTTGTAGTCCAATAAAGCCATTTTAAGTCAGATTATTTAATTACTTCTTTTAACTACAGACCAAGTATAAGTCAAAGAGATCCCAAGATTAGTGTTCAGGCTGGTGTTGTACCCCACCCTGATGAGTGAATGTCCATATGCAGCATTAGTGCAAGACCTGAAGGATAAGCTAGGATAAGAAAGCTGGACAGTTCTTGATTTTTAATCAGATCTGGCTTCACTTTTAAATAAGAAAATAACTTCCAGAATATCAGATATACTTACATGGAAATAAAAATAGGAAAATTATTTTCAAATATGTAATCATATGTAGAGTAATTGAGCATTGGATCTTATAATGAATGTTTTTGTCACCTCGTGCATTATAGCTTTTTCAAATTCCTAATTTTCTATTTATAAATAGATTTAGGCCTAGAAGTAAAGCAGTGTTTTTCAAAATTTAACATGCATATGAATCACCAATGGATCTTGTTCAAATGCAGACTCTGATTTAGTAGGTTGGAGGTAGGATCTGGGAATATGAATTTCTGCAAGGTCTACAGTGGTCCTGGACTATATTCTGATTAGTAATGTTTTTAAATTAAATTAACTCACTTCAGGGTACTCTTCAAAATATGAGTTTAGATTTATTCACATTTTGAGGTTTTTAAATAAATAATTTACCACTAAAGTTGTAAAAATTTAGAGCACTACAGTTCTGAAGAATAATTTACTTATATGTAGACTCAATATTTTTTAATACCAGAAACAAGCCAGTGACATCTCAGCCATTTCAAAAATAGAATAAACTACATGTAACATCGTTTTGCCACCTAGCCAGCTCAACCACATTTCCCAGCCACAAAAACAAAAACACTCAAAACAAAAAAACCTACAAATGTGAGTCTGCATAGGAACCCATTTCATTTAGCTCTAGGTTTCAGATTTTATAAAAACTTTAGCAGAGTTAATTAGTCCTACCTCCACTGATACCCTAAATGTGTTTTAAATAGCTTTATTGAGGGAAATTTGCATACCTTAAAATTCACCTGTTTTAAGTATGTAATTCAATGATTTTTAGTAAATTCATAAAGTTAGGCAACTATCACTACAATCTAATTTTAGAGCAGTTACCATCACCTCCCAAAAAAACCTCGTGCCCATTTGCTGTCCAAATGTGTTTTATAAGCAATGTTAAATCTCTCAACAATACTCACTACTTAATATGAAGCTAAATCAACATTACAAACATTGGTTTCTTCAGTCAAAAAGTTATAGCTCATAAGAACTCAAGAATAAAATTACATTACCTAACAAAGTGCAGGCCTGCCTGGTATGTGCCATCTCCTTGGCATCATCGACTCCTTCAATCACAGGACTGCCACCTTGCTTCGTGTAATGAAAGTTATTTGCATTTCCTGCAATGAAGGAAAATAAAAGATTTGCAGTATGTGAAAAAGACTTGACTTCTACCCTCACGTCTACTCTGAATTAGGGAAAGTGATAGAACAGGTAAGTACAAACAGTCTGGAGTTCCACTGCCTCTGTTTTTGGTGGACCTCAAAACTCAAAATTAAATGAAGTAAAATGTTTGTAGCTTATTTATCCTAACTGGTGAAATTAATAGTCCTTTTCTAAATTGATTTTATTTCAATCTACATGCTTCAAACACTTAGCTGCCCTCATGAGAAACCTCACAGGGCTCTATCACATAAACTCCTTGAAATTTTTTCTTTTAATCAAGGCAAATTTCAAACATATATAAAAGTAGAGAGATGAGTATAATGATCCCCTAGGTACTCATCATTCATCTTAAACAAGTATCAACTCAAGATCAATTTTGTTCCATTCATACAGCCACTCACTCCTTCCCCATCCCATGGGTTTATCTTGAAGCTAATTGCAGACCTCTTAAGTCACCTATAAATATTTCAGTATGAGACAATCTCTTTTTTAACAAGTAAGCTTATGAACTCAGAAATTTACAGAAAACAATACCAGTGCAATAAATCTAATGCCATATTCATACCTAATCGTAGCATTTTAAATTCAGGTAACTTTGCTGAGGCACAAAGCTGATAGAAGATATGATAGTTTCTCTCTTCTTCTGCCTTTGAAATAAGAAGAGTTTTCAATTACAGAATTTTAATATCAAACTCAGAAAATTCGATCATAAAAGAATTTTAATTTTTAACTATCTCGGTGCAATAAGTTGTCCTTTCCCAAATTTCCTAATACATCATTACGATTACTAAATCATATGATTTATTAGCCATGTGTGAGTACACATATGTGAGTATGTGTCTGTTAGTCACATTTGACGTAAAATATCTGATAGCAATACTTTTTGAACTAGTGAACAGCTTGATGTATGGCATTGTCATAAGAGATCAGTGCCTTTAGGGGAAGCTAAAACCATTTATTTTGGAATACTCAGTATTTTCTCAGAGTATCCTCTTAGATTCACGATCTTCCTAACACTTCAACTGAAAAAGAATATTCTATCTTTGCCATATTTTAGACTAGACCATCTACTGTGGTTGTTTTAAGAAATCCACAAATGTACTAAATTTTCTACATCATTTTAGTTTACATATTTTAATATTAATAAAACTATCTTATAAAATAGAAAATGAATCAGGTACAATTCTGAGATAATTTCTCAGTATTTCCTGATCGTCTTAGTTTTTCCATTTATATACTTTAAAAATACAGTTGTAACTATTATAATATTATATTCATGCAAAACTGAATCCTGAGACTCTACTATCATATACTCGAATTCTGCAGTGTATTCAACTGACTAAAGAATAGTGCAAGGAAGTCCAAATTCAGGTTTGATGCCCAAAGTGGGCTGATGTCTGGTAAAGAAAATCTATAACAGGGCAGAAGACACTGAATAAATTAATAATGTATCAGTGATCATTAGCATGACTAGGTAAAAGATCAGACAGTTCAGCTTACAGTCAACTAGAAAAGCAGGTGGGATGTATAGAAATGCTTTGGTCATCTTTGTACATGAAGGACAGTATGCTCTGTCTGACTTATTTTGACATACCCAACATCCTAGATATTATTTAGCCCTGGGGATTGGGAAACAGCTGGAATTGCTTCAATATCTCTAGATAAGACAGGATTAGGCCTGTCTTTATGTTTTGTCTTAAGCACTACTAGCCTCTGGTCACCATACTCAACCTTTAATTGTTTACCTCTCAATCAAATTTGTATTATTTACAGTCAATCTTCTCTTAGATCTACATATTTCCCTCATTCTTTCTTTTGGCTACTAAGCTTTTGTTTTTTTTTTTTTTAAACCTATACAAGTATATACGTGTACATATTACCACTGCCCTGTGTGTACCTAAATCATATTAGAATAATGGAGGAGAGCAACTATGGCCTTACTCTATACTATACAATCAAGTATTATAGTTTAGGTGGTCATAAATCAGACACAAACCAAAGTCAAAGCCATGGTAGTTACAGGCTGCTGAAACATGACTCTCAGATACCTTCAAAGCCACAACAGACTTGAGCAATGGAAACTGTAGACTCTGCCACACGGCAGTGCCAAGGGAATCTGAACTTCAGTGCGCTGGGCACCCAGTTAAGGGACTACAGAAACCCAGGTGCCACAGCACGCAGTAGGTCACCGGGGGCCCTTTGGGGGAATTTTCCAATGGTAAGAACACATTTCCTTAGTATACCCATAAATATGTAGTATTTCCCATTTACAAATAAAAATAAAGGACCAAGAGCAGATATGTGAATGAAATCCTGTACACAGACTTGAGTGTGTTCTTTGACAGTAGTTCACAACTCAGTTGTGACGATTTTTTAACTTTCGTTATTCTACCTAAACAATATCATAATATAATATTCTAAGAGAGGAGAAGGAAGGAAAGAGTAAAAGAATTTTTTTCTTGACTTGAGTTCCAACTGTAACTTATTGAAAACATAAACCAATGTCTTTCCTATGTACTGGGAAATATGAAAGATAAGACTAAACTAATAGCACCTTTTAACTAAGCTTTTCCTATAAGTATCTGAAGAAAAATGTCAAAAACCTTAAACCTAAACCAGGGCCTAGTCCTACAGACTATTAGTAAAATAAGTAGCCCCCTGCCTCTAACGGGCATCATTTTACATGTTTCAGTCCAAATGTGGTTTGTAGTAATATTGTCATAATATGCTCAAGAGTATCTGGAAATAAAATGCAGACCAGTAAGTGTGAGCTCTGGAATGATATGGCAATCTAACACAAGTGTGTGTGTGTGTGTGTGTGTGTGTACATGCCCTCCTTACCTGGAACACCACTCGAGATTTCTCTAAAAGGTAAGTTCTCATATTGGCACCAATGATTCGATATCTCTTATCAAAACCAATCTCAATATACTTCCCAAAACGGCTGCTATTATCATTCCTGGTTGTCTTAGCATTTCCAATTGACTAAGAAGCAAGAGAAAAAATAAGATTTAAGTAGTACAGTTCATGACATATCATCTACAGAGTAGGTTTAGGGAGAAAAAGAATGCAATAGAACACAACCCTTTAAACAGATTCTTTTAAGAACAGAACCAATTGTGCCCCTGCAGACAGAAGTGTTTGTTTTGCTCACTGCACAACCACACAGATATACAGTAATAGTGTGTATCTGCCCTGTTATTCTCACACAATTATTTTCATAAACAGTAAACATAAATCAGCAGCTGTGAGGTTTTCATATACCATTTGCAGTATCTGAATATATTCATGCCAGCAAAAAAAAAAAAAAAAAAAAAAAAAAAAAAAGGATGGGTGGGCCCAGGAGCTTCTAAGGCATGAGCCATCTTAGTCAAACGTCAGAGTTTTGATTTCTTGAAAATCTTAGTCTGTTTTATGTAAACAAGCTGATTAAGACAAATTAATATTCTCCTGAAAATGTTGCTCTGGTGTTCAGGATCTCATTGGCCAGAAGTTTCTACCATCTTATTCTGTGACAACAAAGGTCCAGTGTACTGCTTATCTGGAGAGTATTAGCCATTTTCAGAAACTAGATACAATAACATTTGGCTTTGGATTTTGATAGCTGTATCTAACTTGTGTAATATCTGCTATAGAATGCAGAGAATGTAACTTTCTGCTAATTTTTTATATAATTTTAAAATGGCATATGTACTCCTTTCTGATTTAGGTAGCATGTTTCTATACATTTTTCTTTCAAGGCAAAGCAAAAAACATAGTGTAGTTAAGAAAGCAAGTGTTCACATGATGCATATGTTAAATATTCAATATGATAATTTCATAAGATTAATATCTTTCACGTGTGCAAAGCCTGTGACTATTAGGTTTAGTATACTGAAGCCATAACAAAGAGAAAGATGTGAAAATGTGCTGGAGTGTTAAAAAAACAATACAACTATAAGTGATGAAAACAGTAACATAACCACAAAAGTGAACACATTAGATTCTCTGATCCATCAAAGAAAATGTATTTTCACTCTCTGAAATACAGGGCAGGTACTGCCCTATTTTGTTTCAGCAATAAGAACGCTGCTAAATTTCAGGTTACCATTTTAAATGGAAAGAATGACTGAAAGCTATCCTCCCAGCAAAATAACAGAGTGATCTAATGCAGCCTAAGATAACTGAACAATACAGATATTCACTCAGATATTCTCCTTCTTGATACTATAAAAAGCACATTAAAAAGTCTCCATATAGTCCCAGTATTCTTATTTTGTTTAGAAAAGGAAATTAATGATAAATGCAATATTTTCTTTCAACACAATATATTCTGTCAAAGAGCAGATAAAGAGTAGCATGGGAAGCAGCAGTAATAGTTACTTAGTGCTTACCAGGCACTGTCTTGGGCACTTTCCTATCCCCAGCTAAGCAAGTTGGGGGAAGGGTGAGTCACAGCTTCGTCTCCACCCTTGACTCTTATCCCACCTTCCATATGTTATCTCTCCCCGCATTTACTCAGAGTGGGAGTCAGAGTGGCCAACTTGCTAAAACAATAGTACACTCTGTGTGAAGAGACAGTGAGTAGACAAGGGTTGAAATAGACTCCTTTGTCTTTGAGTAAAAGGTATTTAAACACAGAACAAAGAAGGGCAGAAGAAGCAAGTGAAATAGAAATCTGAAGATGTGGGTATCAGACCAGGCCTTATTACCAACTTGCCATCATTTAAGCTTTAGTGCTTCAAGAATAAACTGACTAGGAAAAATGAGCCTTAGGGTCCTTTTCAAAAATAAAATAATATAATTCTAAGTCTTGAACCTGATATACAAAGGTTCTATATGTAAACAGTACATTTTGTCCCTTCCCCCTAATTGCCCCTCAGCCTTATAAGTAGTGTATATACAACAGCCTCCCTTAATGCTATTTTCATTTCAATCAGCAAAAACTGCTAAAGGAAAAAAGTTTTGTGGTCTTGATTTTACTACTGATGTCAGTGAAATGCTGACAGAGTTACTCTTCTTAACTAAATAGAGATGAAAATCTTCATCTACTGTTATTGAAGATTAAAAAAAGAACTATTAAGATACAGTGTGGCCTAAGAATTTTCTCTGACTCCATCTTAGGATGAAAGTTTCCAGGAGGCCTCTTAACTTCTGCAGCTGATCTTGACCTCTTGACCCCAAGAATAGAAGTCCTGCTGCTCTAGGGACAGCTCTGTAGGCAAGGG
Source organism: Rousettus aegyptiacus (assembly GCF_014176215.1). NCBI lineage: Eukaryota > Metazoa > Chordata > Mammalia > Chiroptera > Pteropodidae > Rousettus > Rousettus aegyptiacus. Next base: position 123,077,970 of record NW_023416306.1, read on the forward strand.
GTCATGGCATTCTGTTCTGATGTGTCACACACAGCACTGCAAACCAGGCACAATTACCTCTGGACTGATTATTGCAAAAACCACTTGTACCACAGGTGAACCAGGCCAGTTCTAAACTCCGTCTGTGTTTGGGTGACAAATAGGCTTGAGAAAGGAAAAAAACATGAATAAAAATGCTAATTTGAATTTTTAATAAAAAAGGTTTCTGCATGTCCAAACTAATTTCTCTCCATTTAATGAGACATACTTTTCTCCATTTAATGAGACTACTTACAAACATGTAACTTTCCTAAAATCATATTGAACAAATAATTCTCTAGTTATAAATCCTAAAATACTCAAATTCTCACACAAACAGGTCCATTTTCTTTGGCATAAGCATATCTACTTTGTATACATATTCCACTTTTGAAAGGACAGCCTTTTGTGGTTCTTCCTTTCTCAAGAATTTATAGTTACCAAATTTCTTTTTTTAACCTAAAACTGTGTGATATGCTTGACAGAAACAAGAAGAACAATGTTTACAAGGTCGAGATTTAAGTTTACAGTTAAAATTTGGAAAAAAAATCAAAACTTTATAGCAAAATAGGTTGGACTAAGTACACAAAATGAAATATGGGCAAAGGAATAATGAAACTCATTCATGTTTAAACATAGTAACTCCTATGTTTTGGAAGGAGCTTAAAAAAGAACTCAGGATTAGGAGAAATGAATAACTTACACTTCTAGTACAAGAAACGACAGAGTCAATTAATAAGAAAGAAACTTCAGAAAATGAAGTACCACTGTGAGCTATTTAGAGGCAACAATTCAATGCCAGGTTAATTATCCAGGATGAGGAAATAAAGTAGATTCCTCTTTAGCTGATTTTACTCAAAATGTCTACCTTAGTGAACTTTTATTTTTCCTTGATCTCTTACAAACATGTGGAGAAGTATTCTCCTACTTTTAGTGGATGAGAGATCCCAGATCTTCTAACATGTGCTGAATCAATCAACTGTTTTTACATGTTTCTTACCAAAAGAATATAGTAAGAAGGCCAAGGCTGCCACTGTCTTACCTCCATGATGGGGTTGGAGGCCAAGACCTTTTCCTCAACATTGGCTTCACTGGCAGAACCACTTACAGTTGCAAAGTATCGCATGGCATACTTAGCTGAGACTGTTTTTCCTGCCCCAGACTCTCCACTTACAATGATGGATTGATTTCGTTCATCTCTGTAAGACAAAGAAGAATAACTGACAGTGTTGGCTGATTTGTTCAAATATGTCAAAACTCAAAGACTATTACCTTTAATTCATTCACGCAATGACTCAAAAATTCTTAGTGATAAACTTGCTCATAAGACTCATTTCTTTGAGGATAACAACTTATGTCATGTTTATTTAATATCCAGCACCTAGTCCAGAGCCTGACATATTACAAATGCTCAGTAAATGTGTATTGATTATCAGTAAGTAGAACTTCAATGAGCAATCTAGCCTAGAAATCAGCTTCTCTGCTTTGGCTATGATTTCTACTAGGACATAAGCAGGAAATTTCCACTTCTTGAGATAAAACCAGCAGTCAGTTTTAATTCGTCAAAATAACTGAATGAAAGGTGGAACCTTTTTTGCCCTTAACTTAAAAACAAACAAGATGACTTCAAAGGTTCTTAGTGAAACTATCTTATAAGGCCGCAAGATGGGAAGGTTATTCTGCTACAGAAGATATCCTTTTATCTTTAAAAAGAGATTTATTTATCCAACAAATATTTATTTATCAAACACCTCCTACATACCAAACACTGTGCTAAATACTAGAGATATGTTACATGAACCATTATCTGCATCCTCAAGTAGTTGATGGTCTAACAGAAAAGACAGACTAGTATTTCAAAATTATATATGATGGGGCACTGAGAAGGAGCAGGTAGTCAGGGAAGACTCCCTGGAGATGATATCTGAACAAGGTCTAGAAAGAGGAGTACAAGAAGGCAAGGGATGAGAAAGTTAGGAAGGAAACATTCCAGGGAAAAGGAGTAACAGATATGAAAGCTCAGACACATGAGAAGTTAGGAAAAAGCAGATAATTCTGTTTGGATGAAAATGGAGCAACAGCAGATAAGGTTGCAGAAGTTAGCAAGAATTAGGTCATAAAGGTCTTATATGAGATGTTAAGGAATTTGAAGTTCACCTAAAGGTTATTGAGTGCCACTGCAGGGTTTTAAATGGAAAAGAACACAACCCAATCAGTAAAACCACTCTAGCAGCAATGTGGAATATGGGTGGCAAGGAGGTCCAGATGAAAAATTATCAAACTCTAAATAAAAGTTGTAGTGATCATGATTGAGAGAGGCAAATGTGTTTAAGAGATAAAAAAGTAGTAGGAAATCAACCATTCATGTTAGTAAATTTCCAGAATAGGAATTTAAGACTTTTCTAAGGAAAAGGTTCTTTTTTTTTTTTTTTTGAGAAAATGGGGGTCACTGGCTTATATTACAGACCTGGAAAAATGTGGTGGAAATACCCAGCACAGGCCTAATAAATACATTCACATTACTCTAACAGGGCTAGATAGCAGCCTATTCCTAACATTCTGACTCCCAAACTGTGCGGAAAATCAGGAGGACCTTGGTGACACACTATGAAATGTCTAATGCTTATTATAGTACAAGTTTGTATGTAACATTATTTTTATAACAATTATTTTACATTGAGGTTCAACTTCCTTGAACCTCATTTCCTAGACTGTCCTGGATACTCCATTGCCACTGTTCATTTTTGGCTGATCTCAAGATAAATCATTCTGGTAAAACAGTTCTCACTGTGGTGCCACTGTCTTTTTTTCAGTCATTTAAATGTCCTCAAAATTCATCTTTTTAATTCATTAATCAAGGGACTATATCAGCAGTCTTCAGATTACCTTCTACAATATGATTAGAAAAATTGTCTCCTCCTAATTCTTGTATGGTTGGTTCTGTCACTACACCTTATGTGATAGCTAACTTGACAAAAGTCTCCCAGCACTTCTAATAGCAAACTAGGTGAAGAGGCTGCCAATAATCTGATGAAAAGGAAATTTTAATAGGAACTGCTCTAAACTGTACTGCCTTTGAAAAGCTATTTCAAATCTTAATGAAAAACTTTTATATCAACTAACCTAAAGATTTATGTGTAAATCTTCCTACTATATGGGGAAGAAGAAAAATATTAAAGGCAATAAGATCAAGATTGTTCAAATGTATTACAGAGATTTGTACAAATACCCACATATAGACACTAATGTCAAGCACATGCCAGATATATTTTCTTTTCCATAGGATCTTCTATCCACATAAACAATAGTTTTTAAATGTTTTTAAGGGACTTTATTATTTCTTATATTTTTCTGACTTTTTGGCAGGGAGAATTATCTTTTTTCCAAAGCCTAGCAGAGCATTCCAATATATAAATGAGTACCACTCTTCCATCATACAAACTTCTTTGAATCCAGATTCCAGTCCTCGCTTCTGTCACTTACCAGCTTCCTGGCTTTGAGTAATTACATGACCTTTTTGGGTCACAATTTTCTCATCTTTAAGATTAAATGGCATCTAAAGTCCCCCTCAACATCTGAAGTATTATGATCTAAAAGTCGAACTAACCCTGCAACTGATTTTTCCGATGCTGGACTGGCCACAGCCTGTACTCTAAGCCAGGGCAAACTCTTGGGACAACTGGAACAGGACAGGCCCACAGATACTCAGATTGTGACATGGGCAACATTTTTTCACTGGAGGACCCTCAAATCAGAGATGGTCAAAATCAATAAAGCGCTACAAAGATAAAAATATAAAATAATTTTTAAATTAAAAACAAGAATCAGAAATCTTTATAAAATAAGTACCATAAAGTCTTTAAAATGTTTTTCAGTCCTATCTGGCCATAGGAAGAAATGCCAAAAAGATAGGACAAGAGCAGAGACAGAGAGAAGAAGGAGCCAAGAAGAGACATGGAAAAGAGAAGGGCAATTCCTAATAAAGACATATGAAAGGAAAAACAAGTAGAGCATGATAGATATGGGGAGAAAACAGACAAACTAACACACCAGGGATAAAAATTGTATGGTTTCAAGGTGACTAACAAGAGAGTCCACTCTTTTCTATTCATTTGCGCTATGGCTCTTAGATTGTTCTTTCACTCGACAAACATGTAATGAGTAGCCATTATTTACCAAGCACTTTATGAAGGTAGAAAACTTTAGGATCATAGCCTATTGATGGAGAGTGAAAAGCACAGTTAAAATGCAGTGGGGTAATTTGCAAGAAAAGAAGACTACCCAGGACACTATGAAGGCATGATGGAAGGTTATGGAATTTCTGGGAGATGTGAGGAGGGTATGTCAGAAAAAGCTTGCCAGAAAAGGTGATGCCTGAATTTGCTTTCTTTTTTAATTGATTGAGGTGACGTCGGTTAATAAAATAATATCTATAGGTTTCGAGTATATAATTCAATAAAACATCACGTTTATTGTATTGTGTGTTCACCACCCAAAGTTAAATTTCCTTCTGTCACCTTATATTTGACCCCCTTTACACTTATCTACTTACTCCCTTGCCCCCTTCCCTCTGGTAATCACTAATTTCAGGATAAATCATTCTAGTAAAACAGTTCTCACTGTGGTGCCACTGTGGGACTGTATCAGCAGTCTTCAGATTACTTTCTACAATATGATTAGAAAAATGATCTCTTCCTAATTTCTGTATGATTGATTCTGTCACTACACCCTACGTGATAGCTAACTTGACAAAAGTCTTCCAGTACAGTCTGTGTCCATGAGTTTCTGTTTGTCTTTTTCGTTTGCTGCATTCAGTTGTATACCCCGCATGAGTGAAATTATATGGTTTTGAACTTTTCTAACTTATTTTACTTAGAATGATAATCTCAAGGTCTACCCATGTTGTTGCAAATGGCAGTATTTCATCTTTTCTTATGGCTGAGTAATAATCCATTGTATATATGTGCCACATTTTCCATCATATAAACTTCTATCTAAGGGCATTTTGGTTGTTTCCATGTCTTGGCTACCGTGAATAATGCTACAGTGAACATCATGGTACATATATTTTTATGTATACACATTTTCAAAATTTTGGGGTACATATCCAGAAGAGAGATTGATGGGTCATATGGTAATTCTATTCTTAATTTTTTGAGGAACCTCCATCCTGTTTTCCATAGCGGCTGTACCAATTTGCAGTACCACCGGCAGTGTATGATGGTTCCTTTCCCCCTGCCCTCCCCAATCCACAACTCCTCCAACACTTGTAGTTACTTGTACTGTTGATGAAGCCATTCTAACTGGTGTAAGATGATACCTCATTGTGGTTTTGATTCGTATTCCCCTAATAGCTAGTGAAATTGAGCATCTTTTCATATGTTTGTTGGCCATTTATATATCCTCTTGGGAGATGTGTCTGTTAAAGTCCTCTGACCATTTTTCAATTGGATTATTTGTTTTTTTGTTGTTGAGTTCTATGAGTTTTTTGTATGATTTGGATATTAGACCCTACAGGAGGCATGTTTGCAAATATCTTCTCCCATTCAGCTGATTGCCTCTTTGTTTTGTTGATGGCTTCTTTTCCTGTGAAGAAGCTTTTTAGTTTGATATAGCCCCATTCATTTATTTTTGCTTTTACTTCCTTGCCTTGAATTGACTCTTACATGGTTATTAGGAGAAACCAAATTGTGAAGGAAAAGGGAAATGGGAATTAATCATGTAGAGAAACTGAAAACCCCAGGGAAAAAATTATTCAAGGATAGATTATCCACTCTGGTTGAACAAAAAGAGAGTTTTTACACTTTAGTCTATTTTTCTTCTATGGTCTTCAGTATCTATATAGTATCAATATCTCTATTTGGTCTGTCTAGCCTTTCCTTATGTCTATTAAGTTTTCACTTTGTATCAGGTGTATTATTTTATAGATTTTCCCTCTAAATTCTACCCTTTAAAAACTGTAATCTCTCTAGTTTATCATGGTCACACTGAATACTATTCATATCTTCCAATACCATCAACTTATCCTCTGCATATATAATGGGCATACTTTCAATTCACATCCAGGTCATTAATGAGGAAACTAAGTAATGCTTCCCTCAGGTCTGACTCATGTGGAACACAGTTTAATATATCCACCAACGTCGATGTTGACTCTGATAACTACCCACTGGGTGCTGCCAGGTACCCTAGCTCATAAAGTGTATAAGCACCTAGATCTAATTTTTAGCTTATAAGTGAACATGGTCACGTAAAACAGAACCTAGAGTTTTACTTTTTCTCAGGCAATTAATCTAATTATTTTTCTCTTTATTTGATCCCATGTTTAAAAAAAGAAAACATTAAGTTAGTGCAATATGATACTTTCTTACAAAACTGTTTTTATTGTGGTGACTTAAAGATGTGGCTTCACTTGAGACTCTAATCCCTATCTCTCTTATTAGAGAGCTGTTAAGTTTTTCTATTTTATAATGACTTTCAAAAATGAAGCTACTCTGGTCTCTATGACTACTACTTTTGATCAATCCCAAAAAGACTTAAACTTTAAAGATTTATACTAGACAATAAGTTCTCAATGACACTAATAAGTATTAATTTTAAGGTGTAAATATTTACTATAAAAGAGTGTGCTGGCACTTAGGAAAGCTGTGCTTTAGAGGCAGAGAGACTATTCAGAAAATGAAAATAAGCATTCTCTACAGATACATGCTGAGGTCATTCAATTCCTGGTGAGAAGCCTGTCACATGCTTATCAGATCCTCTCATGGCAATCTGACTTTTCTATTCCATCAGTACAGAGCCTCTGCAACTAATATAAAGATGCCATAACAGAAGTAGCTAATATTTGTTTATAACTTTTACAGATTCTTATAGTTACTGTTTTATTCCTACTGTAACCTTATGGGGTAGACAGCACTTAGCAAGCCACCAATTCACATAATAAAGAATTCTGAAGAGGAATTATTTACTGAGAGCTGAGGTGGTCCAGAAGTAAAATTTGACTGGGATTATGAAGAATAAATAGAAATCAGGCAGATAAAGGAAAACGGAGAAGGATATTCTAGGCTAAATAAAAAGTGCAGATATAGAAGTATGCAATGTTAAGCTGAGGGGTTTAAACATGTTAGAGTAAGGCCGCTTGGCTGAAAGTAAAAAAATTAAATGACAAAGAAGAAATGCTTTGGAGTCTCAGAGCTGGATTCAAATCTCAGCACTCAGGTACTGTTTATTAGCAGATAGCTAAGTTACTTTCCTCCGTTTCCTCACCTGTAAAGTGGAGGTGATGATGTTTTCTCCCAGGGATGTAACAAAGATTAGAGGTAACATGCTAACACTATGCTTGGCACATTGTAGGTATCTAAACATGGCAGCTATTAAGTAATGTAAGTTAATCCACCTTTCCATACCATACATAAAACTCTCCTTGTCAGGTAGCATGCAGTACTTCAAGTTTGTTTGTATAAATAGGCTACTTGGTACCACATGGTAGCTGTGTCACAGGTGGTCCCGAGTGTACTATTTTTCCAACCTTTTGGTTAGTCTGAAATTATTATTTTTTTAAATTTAGGGGGGAAAAAAAAGGGCAGGATTACAATGAAGCCCTCCTTGAGCCCTCTGGCCCAACCAGCACTCCCTACCTCCTTTCTAAATTTATTTTTTACAGTACATGACAGCCTGTGTACCTTTATTTTCATTGTTTATCATACCTCACTTCATTAGAGTAGGCATTTTTGTCTATTTTGTCTAATTTGTTCACTGCTGTGTCCCCTATGCTCCAAATAGTGTTTGGATGGTGCTCAATAAAGGTCTATTGAACAAGCAATGAATTGTACCTTCCCTGAAGATGTGAGGGGTTTCTAGGAGCACTGGTAATGAGAAACACTAGGGTTCACATATAGTAAAGATGGCACATCTTCATTTGGTAAGGGAAAAAATGGCAAGAAATGATCCTGAAACATCAATTCATGACTATAAGTCAAGAAACCAACCAACCAACCAACAAACCAACAAACTGCCAGTTATTAAGAAAAACGACAAACAAGTCTCCAGTTAAGAAATCATATCCAGTGGCTGACCCATAGGAAATAATGGGGGAGGAGGGGTAATATTAGAACATCAAAGTAAATCCAAGGGTAAAAGGTCAGAAATATTTATATAAATCTAACATTACTTGTGGATTACCAGTAATGAAGATGGTACGAGCCAAGCTTTCATATTTAAGAATATTTTCTAACAAGTGATATAGTTCTTAATGAGCACTATAAAATTTTTAAGAAATTATTTTTAGGCTCTAGAATTCCATGCAATTCCTTCTCTGCCTAGCAGTTCTCAGGTTATACCTGCGTTACTCACTCCGTACTGCAATGCTTCAATTCTATACAAAATACTGGTGAGCTTTTTTCTAACTTTAGGGAAACAGTAATACTGATAGATGAAATTTTCTCAGTTTTAAGCTTAAAAATATATAGGTTCTTAAACTTGTGACACTTGTTACTATCTGAGACAAACTACATTAAGGCTGTTTATTTAATAATAATTTGCAAGTTGTCATTCACTGTATTTTAAAATACTGCAGCTCAGCAAAGAAGAAATTATCACATCAAATAACAGTCATGAATTAATAAATAGAGCTTCCACCAACCTGGCCATTTGCTTGTAAGCTTCTTCAGCCACTGCAAAGATATGTGGGTCCATATCACCCATGTTCTGACCACTGTATGCATTAATAATATCTTCTCCATAAATAGGCAGCTGTTCGTAAGGATTTATAGCTACTAGGACTATACCTGGTGAAGGAGTAAAAAAAGAAAAAGAAGTCAATGATATCCTAATGGGCACATCAAACTTGGTAAAATGAGAATCAAAATTAACACATATTTCAATTTCAGTTAATACTGGACTAACAAATTGTTAAGGATAAAAATATGTCATAGCCTTTGCCTCTGAACCCATTATACCTAGTCCTAACTACAACACCATGTAAAAACTAAACTAGGCTATTTAAAATAATACAAATTGTGGCAATGTTCAAAGAACTTTAAATATTTAAACCAAAAAAATCCAATTCTAGAAAATTTATTTAAATTAAATAACTAGAGATTAATGCAAAGGGTTTTATTTTCAAATGAAGATGTTTATCATAATGTGATTCATAACAGTGAAAAGTGAAAACATAAAATATATACTAGTCGTTAAATACATTTTGTAATATCCAGATGACACACTATTATGCTACCACCACAAATCGTGTTTTTAAAGAATATTAAGTATCATAGGAAAACATGACACAAAACTGATTGACACAAAACTGAGACTGATTCCAATTTCATATCTATTTATACTGTCTCACATATACAAACATATAGGATATGTCAACATGACATTGGTTATTGTTTGGTGGTGAATTACATGTAATTATTTATGTAATTATTTTCCTTTTTATACTTTCTTGTATTTCCTTACATTTTACAGTAGGTATATATTAGCATAATGAAGTCATTCATTCAACAAATATTTTTTCAGCTCCAATTATGTTTCAAGTCTAAGTGCTAGCTTTATAATAGTAAACAAAAAAAGACAAATCTTTACCCTCATGGACCTTATATTCTAATAGGAAATTCAAACAATTAGCAAGATAAGTAAAATATATATCATCGGTTAGATAGTAGTAAGGAAAAAGGAGAAAAAATTAAAGAGAAAGGAGATAGATACTAAGGAAGGGACAAGGGGTTTGTGATTTAGATAGGAGGGTGGGCAAGGGAAGGCTTCACCAAGAAGGTTACATATGTACGAGGAAAAATAAAGAAAAATGAAAATTTAGAAAAAGAAGTATTCGGTTACTAGAAAAGGAAGAAAAATAGTTAATATCAAGGATATAAAAGATATAAATTCTTTTCAGAAGAAAAGCTATCTGTTCCTGTCTAAAACAGGAGGGTAATTAAGAAATTATAGCACTGAGTTGGATACTCCAAGCAAATAAACTTAGAGGGAAATGAATGGAAATCTTGGATCTGTCTCAGAGAACAAGTAGTGAAAAAAAGATAAGAAGTCAATAGAGAAAATAAAGAATAAGAAGAAAATAGAAAAGAAAAGGACAGAGGGAAAGGAACTCAAATGTACACACACGCGTACGCTTAATTTCTAAGAGAGAAAAAGAATCCTGAGCTGGGTCCCTGAAAGCAAATACGGCAACGAGCATGGGCCCATGCAAGCAGATCAAGCTGGAATAGTTACTATGAGTCAAGTCAGTCCTCCATTTCTAAGCAATTGAAAAAAGGAGAACAATCAACTCAAATCAGCCCTGAACATAAGTCTTTGGACATTGACTCTTCTTGTAGCAGTTTTTGTAAGAGATAAAAATAACTGGCAAATTGGCATTGAATTTGACATACGACTTCTCTGGTGGGGGGAAATCCAAAAACCGGGCCCAGTTCTTTTCATTTTGAGAAAAATTATGTAAGTTCACAAAAGAGCCTTTTCAGCATAAAATGCAACCAGCTAATGAACACTGGTAAATCTTTATGATAAGCCTGAAATGAATTTGTCTCTAAGAGAAAATCAAACCGCATCCTCCTTTCCTCATGCAGAGTATTTCCAAGGCTATGCCCATTAGAGGGAAGCATTCACAGTCCTCTGAGACAGCAAGGCACACTACATACCACAATATGTATAAATAAGTTTGGAATCAATAAAGCGAACTCTGAGATTGTGGAGTACAGCAGGCTCATGAAGATAGCTGAGGGCTGTGAGGTCATTTTCACCCACGAGTATGTCAGGGTTTCTTAAGTGAGGCAGTTCCTTGGTCTTTGGATCTAGACGATACTCCAAATCCTGAAAATACACAAGATATAACATATGGATAAGTCAAAGCCATATACATGAAACAAGCTCATGCATTTTTCTTACTTCCTATTCCTCGGTTGCTTCTCAGTTTTAAACACATTATATTTCTGACACCTTCCAAAAGTGCAGAGACTGATGGAAATAGCAAAAAATAAGGAGAGTCTTCTTATTCACTAGATGTATTAACTTTCATTAACAATTTTTGCTAATACAGTTTGAGAAGTCGTAGCCTACATTATTTTACCCAGTTAAATAACCAAGTTTTTAATCTTTATTTAAGCTTTTTTCTTTTTTTCCGCCTCTTCAACTGTGATAAATGAAAGGCAGTATAACAGAGTGGTCAAGACCTTGGCTCTAGAGTCAGATCCACCTGGATTCAAATCCTCAAACTTGTACTTCTTTTTTGTTCTTGGGTACATTATTTAACCTAAACCCTTCCTTTATAAAAAGTGCATAATAGAAACAGCTCACAGGGGTGTGGTAAAAATTAAATGAGGCAATGCCTAGCCTGTAGCAAATACTTGGGAACTCCTGAACTCCAAGAAGCCCAAGAATCCCTTGAGATTAGCAACATGTGTACATGTGTAAATACATACACATATGTGCACTTTTTTTGAAAGACGATCCACAGTTTTCATTTGATTTTTTAAAATTTTATTTTATTAATTTCAGTATATAGTACATTGGTTAGACATTTATATAGTTTATAAAATGATCCCCCTAATTACTCTTTCTCTCCTCTGGCTCTCTACCTAGCCAATATATTAATGCTAACTGCATTCCCTATGCCATGCTCCCCATCCCCATGACCATCTATCAACTACTAATTTGTACTTCTAGTTTTGCCTCAAAAGTTAAGAAATACTACTCACTTTAAAGCCAAGGGAATATGGCTTTATAGCAAAGCCAAACACAGAAACTGTCAGTTCAACTATGTATTAAAGGCAAATAACATATAACAAGTGAAAAGGGAAAAAATACAATTTGATTGTGAGGAGGGAAAGCGGGTTTTCTAAAAAGCCACTTTTGTTAATATTGAAGAGATATACAGAGGCCAAATATTCAAAGCTGGTTGGAATGAACTATGCTAAAAGGGAAGAAAATTTACAATCTCCCCCTCTACCTCTCTCTGCCTGTTTATTAGGGTATAATAAACTGGTCCTTGCACCGGTCCCTGCAATACATAAAAGAAAGCCACTTCTGGTTGTACGATCTCAGGCAGAACTACTTAATGTCTCTGAGCCTTGGCTTCTTATTTGGAAAATAGTTATAATACCACCTACCAACATACAGGGTTGCTGTGAGAATTAATATAAGAAAACATAGCCCAAAGTGCTTCATACAGAGTAGATGACCAATAAATGTTGAATAAACATTTAGTTTGTCATTCGAAGTCCTCTAATCTCACCTAATTCTTCCTTATCTTCTTCCCAACTCATCTCCTTGCCCCTGTGCTACTCTCCTGAAATTCATCCTCCATGGGGCCACCAACAAGTCCTTTTGAAAATACAAACCTGGCATCCTTCCTCTGTTTATAAACACTACAATCAACTATGTTTCAACTGTAGCACAGCAGTTGAAGTCCAAGAGATTCAGCATGAACACCAGGCCCTCTGTGATCTGGTTCTACCCCTATCCTCTTGCCAGTCCTGTACTTGCCACTTTACATCCCAACGACATAAAACTTGTGCAGTTCCCCAAACGGACATTACTATGCATGCCTTCCAGACTTTCTTCTTGCTCTTCTGGATCCTGAAATGTACTCCCCCTGTCTAGTCATTCTTCAGAACAATGCCTCCCTGACCACTTTCCTTTACCAGTACCCCCTCGACCCCTCCCTGCTTTATTCTACTTCTATTTCTTGCTTATATTTATTATATCATGGGTCGCACAATTCATAAATATAACTATTTCTCTTACTGGACACTGATGTCAGAGAACATACCTTTTGCCACCTCTAAACATGGAATACAGTAGGTACCTTAATATGCAAGCCTTGAACTAGAACACAAATCTTTTTAAATCTCTGCTCCAGTCAACTTGTTATTTTTATGATCTCCAAAATACAATCCTCACAGAGTCTGTCCCCTTTCTCTTTTTCAATCCAAATTCTATCTACATTTAGGACCCAGTCAAAATCTTTCCTCCTTGAAGCATTCTCTGACAAAGCAGCCCATGATGAATTTCCCTCTACTGGGATTTAAAGTCCTTATTGTCATTACAATATAGCATCGTGACTATGAGCAGACTATGAAGATGAATTTCTTGGCTCTAAATCCTAGCTTCGTCCCTTAAGATCTATATAACCCTGAGCAAGTCCTGAACTCTATTAACCACTTCAACCACAAAGTGGTAAAAATAATAGTTCCCCCTAATAAGAGTTGTTGTGAGAATTAAATGAGTTATAGCAAGTAAAGCACTTAAAACAATGCCTGGCACATAGTAAGTGCTCAATACATGTGAACTGTCAGGACAGTATTACCCTTCTGGTAGGTAATCAGAAACTTACCTTTGATATCCTAGTGGTACTGAACTACTCTTTATATCTTATATTTTATTTAACTTTTCATGTTCTTATATCTAGTTTCCTTGGCTAGGCTATAAGTTGTTTAAAGGATATTAATGTCATAAAGGTTTTAAGAAAAAAGTGTGACATGCTCTGTCAAATGCAGTGGAGAGATTAAAAAGGGTGGAACTGAGTCCACTTACGCAGTGAATGCAGACAGGAGAGTACTGAGACACAATTGGTTTTAAGTTTTTCTGGTCACTAGCCAAGTGCTAATATATGATAACTTCTCAGTAAATATTTTTCAAGTGATAAGTCCCAGCAAATATAAAATCTCAGAATGGCTTCTTAGATGATGTTTTCTTAGTCAATATGACATTTTATGCTAGCCCCCCCCAAAAAAATATGCATAAACATGCATATTTGGGAGGATTAGATGTGAATCCAAACGTAATCATAATAAATTCATAAACCAAAATAACGGATTTTTAAAGCATCTACTATTTTTACAAACCCATTTGGAATAGAAAATTGTTTGCTATTTTGCCATTTTTATCACACAGTAAGTAAAAATATTAGATTAATTCAAAATTTACCTTCCAACTGAAGTCAGGTACATCACAGCAAACCAACAATTTTGAATTCCCTTCACTTTATGTCAATGACAACAAATAAAAGCAAAATTCTTACCTTTCCTTCCTCAAGATGAAGCAGGAGGACTTTATCCCCTGGCTTATAATCTTTGAGCAGCTCTGCTGACTTCCAAACTTCCTCGGGATCGGGTATCCAAACCCTGGCAAACTAAAAGATGAGAAAAAAGTTTTAAAATAGCAAATCAATTACTTTATAATTATATATAAAACATATCATGGATTTATTTATAATTAAATAATTTATGAAAAATCTTGGCCAATACGAAATTTTATTTTTAAATTAGATGAAAAGTATTTTAGCCCCTGTAGTACCATCATGCCCAAATTATATGAAAAGTATGCTCTATATTTTGGTCATAATTTCACAATATATGTAAGTCAAATCACTATGCAGTACACCTTAAACTTACATAGTGCTATATGTCAACTATATGTCAATAAAACTGGGGGAAACGTATGCTCTGAAGAAATAGCTATAAGAAAACTACAACTTTGCTTCATTTAGTAAATGTTACCTGAAAATGTAACTGAAGTTAAAATCTAGCATATGAATCTATTTTTTTCCAGTAAATGTGAACTTTCATGGATTTCAAATGTGATTTGGAATCACTGGTGTGGAGGCTCGGCCAGTTTCAGCAGCACAGTTATCTTTTTATAGTAGGAGTTACAGATTGAATTTTTTATTTGTGGTTTTCATCCTGTGCTCTGCAAAGCCTTGGTGATTTCTAAGGAATTCCTCAGGAGCCATTAAGGTGTGGAGAAGAGGAGAGTAAGCGTGTGGCTGGGAGCCACAGGTGTTTTACATATTGGGCATCTGGAATTTTCTTTGAAGAAAGTTCTGTTGCAAATTTTTTAAAAAATTGAGAAAGTACAGTTGTCTAGTATTCTGCCTCATTATTTTATAAAGATGAGTGAAAATGTTAAAAGTAGTAAATGTGGCCAGCAATTTACTTCAGGAACCCCTGGTGGTCACCATGTACCTTTCATGATGTTCAGGGCTACTAGCTCTTGTAGCCCGAACATCATGAAAGGCACATGGTGACCACCAGGGGTTCCTGAAGCAGTGAATACTTAGCCTCAAATAGACACTCTGGTCGTAAGCCAATTTTGGACTTTGGGTCAATGTGGAAGAAAAAGAACAAAAGATATTAACATGAATGAATTCTCCAAACACCATGTTGAAGAGATGTTTTATGATTTCTTGGATTCCTCAGGAACGAGTCTCCCTTTAAAACATATGTACACTAAACCCTGATGCCTATTTTCAGGAATACATCACATATGAAAACACCGCCACTGCTGTCTTTCTCTATTTTCTTCAGAGCTCTTTCTGCTACTTATTATTGTTATGTTATTGCTTATATATTATTTCTCTTTCTTCATTAGAATATAAGCACCATGTCTGTCTTGTTCAACATAAGAATGCCTGTGTACGTGCTACAAGGCTGGGTACTTAGTATCTGTTGAAAGAATCTCAGAAAAAAAAAAAGGCATCTCCTTAAACTGAATTAAATAGTATGGTAAAATGAACTTAACCACTGCTTTATTTTTCTCTTATCATCACAGACTCATGCAAACTTTTTGTCTCAACAGTTTGCAGAGGAAAGAGTACTGAACTAGGTTATAGGTTCTTACCGACATTGGCCTAATTTTAGCCTTTATTTTGGGCATCTGTAAAATGGGGATGACAGCGGTACTCATCTAGTTTGTGTCAAGGGTTCATTCGCATAAAACCTTGTGAAAAGTATGCATACATACATACATACATACATACATACAGTATAATTGTTACTAAGTATTTTTTCCATAAGAAGTGATTGCTAGTGTTACATGTCAAGTATGTTACTGAAATTTGTTTTATAACTTTTTCCCCAGTTACACAGTTCATAAACTGGGTAATATCCATACACATTACCAAATTCTTACTCATTCAATAAACATTTCTATGAACTGCTCCCACTCTGAAGTTTACTTTAGAAAGCTGGCATTTCTGTAACTTTCTCTGGAAGGATTTACTGGTGCCGGAAAAGATGTGTAATTTGTGAGACTCCAAGTCATGAAAAGACCTACTATCCTGACTGACGAAAAGTACAAAAAAAGCAAAATGGGTTCAAGTAAGTTTGCAGAAGTACGCCTGGCATGCTCTAAACATGAGGAGATTTTCAATAAAATCTAGAAATAAGCGCCTTTGTGTTCTTTGTCAATAGCTAAGATTTTCACAAGTATTTTGAAAAGAGCAATGAGCAGGTACTTTGCCGATTTCCAAAAGCTAGGTGTTAATAACAGATAGCAGAGGGAGGCTAAGGTTCTTACATTCAGCAGAGATAAGATATTTAAAGACCAAACATCACCCTGATAACCAACTTCCCTTTATTCTAAAGAAATCAATTTTAACTTTATTTCTTGGGAAAGTATCCAAGGAGAAATAGGTCAGAAATCAGTCTACTATCACCATTGTCTTTTTATGGTTCTTTTCCATCTTTAACAGTGACTGCAGAAACACCTGCACTACAACTGGGTCAATTTGAGAGGTGTATATATGTATACCTTAGTTGCTAAAACCCAGAGGAATCTCAACCTGACAATGCCCTTCCTATTGGCTCTGTCACTTCCAATCCTACTTTCCAATCTTCCTCTAAGCCCCCTATGAAAAATACACATGGCAGCCCCAAGGAACAGGACTAAACTTGTCCAGCCACATTCAGTGCAGAGACTAGGGGAAGGAAAACAAGAAGACAAGGCCTCAAGACCACATGAGAAATCTAGAAATGAGACAGGGCAGCAAGAGTCAGACAGGAATCAGAAATAGGGGTGGACACACATATCCATAAGTCTGTTAGGGCTTCCTGATGAAACAGAAGCAGTTAGCAAATGATAACACCAACCAAAGCGAATCAGGCTGGACACAGCTCCCAGCAAGACAAGAGAGGTCCAATATCATGTAACTCACTCTGTCTTGATTAGCTGATAGAGGGTGGACCTTTCCTGCAATGCTCCTCATTCCCTTTTCCATCCGTACTCTAGTTTTGATCCTCATTTTCTTGTGAGTCCCTCAAATATCTCACTCCTGACAGTTCAGACCTTATTTTAGTTATTTATGGGTTTATCTACTGCCCACGCTAGATTGTATATCCTTAAGCTGTATTCGAAATCCCTCTAAAAGTGGCCAAGTCCCTGGCCTGCAGTCTGTGGGCAGCACATTTGTGCTGATTTTATTTAAGACAGAGCTAGGGCAAGGGAAGGAAAAGAGATTGGAGAACTGGGATGAAAGGCAGCGAAGGCAAACTTCACTGAAATACCTCAGAATTTTTCCTGAAGTTACAAAGCACAGTTGATAAGCAGGAAGAGTCAGAGACTTAGAGAAGATACCTGACGTAGTAGGTAAAAAAAGAGTAAATGCTGATGTAGGAACTGACAGAATAAGGGAAACAAGGATTTGGGATCTGAGGGACTGTCACTAAAGCCAAAAACAAGAACAACAAAATAAAAACCTGTAGGAGATGAAAAGAGGAAAAAGGCTTAAAGTAGGTAACCTTAAAATGTAAACACATATCAAAGAAGATTTACGACAATGCAAAGGAAAATCTGACTAGAAAGAGAGTAAGGACAAAATGGAGATGAGATTAACTTCATAACAGTCAAAATCGGAGAAAATAAGGCTTGCACAGATTTAAGTTACATAATGGCTTGCAAGGAAAATAAAAACCATCTATCTTTCTACAATGCAATTTAATGAGGCCTGTCTGGCAATGATGAGGTAATTCTGACAGTCTAATGGAAGAGCACTGGAAAGGCAGGTTCAGGGGACATGCTTGTACTAGTACTTGCCAGAAAGGGGCACTAAACATTGCTGGCTCAGCTTAGCACAGTCCTCACAACCTTCTCAGGGGTTACGCCCATCTCTGCACCAGTCACCTTTCTTTCTGTATCCTACCACAATGACAACACTCAAAAGGTCCCTGATTAGTGCTGATGACTCACTGGAAGTTTTACTAACTTATCTTTTGTCAGTCAAGGAACCCTGAGATGTGGGCACCAAGAACAGTTGTTTCTGATGCCTCAGATACTTTGGGGATAAGACTGACAGTAACAGAGTAAATGACCAGTCTCTAAATCCCAAAATATCTGACACATGTGATTGTCTCTCCTTCCCCAAACTCCCACTTACATTATTAGCTTTTCATACAGCACATGTATACATCTTTCCTAGCTCCCCTATTAAGTCATAAGTAGCCTGGCAATATGGAATCTGCTCGATCCATTTTTGAGATCCCATTGTGAACGTTCACAAATATGAATGTTTGATGTGACAATTCAAACAAACCTATGATAAAAACTAAGTATTCCTGGAGGCTAGGAACTGAAGCAAGAGAGAAATCCTGAATCATAATACTCTCTCCTCCAAACACTGACATTAACATTGATAATCCATATAGTGACTAAATAATTCATATAACCCTTGTGGCATGTTTTTGATGTAAAAAAAAAATCACCATAAAGCACATAATGGTCTTTCCAGAATTTTTAAACACACACAATCTCAAAATATTTATTGAAGAAAGAATGATATAATGAACTACCTACCTACCGCTTAGGTTCAGAAATCATTAGTAATATTGAAACTCCTCAATGGAACATATTCTTAAACATTTCATTTTCCATTCATTTTCACTCATCATGACTATTCTCCAGTGTTGCCAAACTATGGGTTTGCTGTACCATGAAAAAGCCCTGCTGCCTTTGCTTTAGCTATTTCCTCCATCTGGCATAAAATCATTCCTCTTTTTCAGCCAGAAGATTCCTATTTATCCTTTATATTTATGTTAAAGTACCACCTCCTCTATGAATTCTTCCCTGACGTATCGTTTGGCATTCCATTCTCAATGTCCCCATACTTCATACAATCTCCATCAGAATCCTTATCCCACTAAATAACGTCTTTGTGTGTCTATCTCCCTCTAGAGTCTGTGAGCTCCTTGAAAGAAGGGGTGGATCTTCTTCATCTTTGTCTTTTCAGCACTTAACACAGAGTCTGCTTATAATAATTTCTTAATAAACTTATGTTATATGAATATTCTTGACCTCAGACATTATTACTATAAGAGGGCAATCTAAAAGAAGTATGAGCAAGAGGCTCTCAAAGTCTTCTGAAAGGTTCTATAATTTTCAGAAATAGAGAAAGATGTAAGCAACATTAGACAACTGAATTTTTCAAAAAATCTGGACAGAAGGAAAAAAAGCCAGAAATTTAGGAAATAGAGAAATAATGAAACATCTTTTCCTCTCCCCCTCTTCCACAAACCCACACCTCAATCCCTTCAGAATTCCTGTGTTTAGAGTGGAAGCTACCCCTCACTTCGAGAACAGAGTGCCCCACCCCCAACCCTACCAAAATTCCTCACTCAGAGGCCAAAGTGTTGTGACCATCACTTCCACCAGCCATCCTCTGGAGCAGCAAAGCGGGTAACAGATGCGACGAAAGGTAGCCAGAGGGATAGAGCAGGTTAAGGAGTCACACTAAAATGAGGGTAAGAGAAAAAAAGGAATGGGGGTGAACACATGGCGCATTCTGGGTAGGGCTGGAAGTGAGGAGTGGAAGTGTCCTGTGTCCCTGCTGCGGCTTCCTAACAATGCTTGCTATGCTGAGCAAAACGACAAACACCAACCTGCCTCACGGTTGTGAGGAACGAGAACTAACATTTATTGAGCACTTACTCTGTGTCAATAGAGGCCTAGGTATTTTATATATAGAATTCCATTTAGTCATCTCCATAACCCTAATTACTAGTCCATTTTAACAGATATTGAGGTTTAGACATTAAAAGTGGTAGAGCTAGGGTTCAAATCTATGTCTACTCTAAAAGCCAAATACTCATTCCACTTTACCACACTTCCCTCTTTTAAAACAGTAGATTTTACGAAGAAGAAACTCTGCTCCCCAACTCCTAAAATATTGCTCTTAGTATCATAATGGAAACAGCTATCAAATTGGTCCATGTCATGAGGCGAGACTTAATGTTTCGTCTAAGACTATGTGTCGAAGCCACAGTATCAGCCTAGCGTCATCCTGCAGCATATCCCAGTCAGCTCTGACCACAGAATGAGGCTCTGCCAAAAATGCGTTTAGGGAATAACAGCAAAAAATAATCTGAGGTCTAAAATTTTAATAAATGAATGATTTCAGGTACATTTATTTCTATGAATAAACAAAATGATAGGGTTGATTTAAGATTTTTAATTTCTTTGTAATTTTTGAAGTTACCCTGCATATACAGTAAAATGTGCATGGTTTAAAAGTAAATCAAGTTCAAGTTAGCTTCCAGCAGACATTAAAATTATTTGAAATTCATGAAGAAAACAAGAACTTGCGAATTAATATTTATGTTTTATCACATCAAGCAGCAAAAATTAAATAACCTATTTCTCTAGAATTTTATGTGAGATAGAGCTTTAGAATGAATATTTTTAGGTACTGCAGTCCTATAATATTCCTGTAAAGATTATTTTTGGAACTAGGTCTCACTTTATAAGCACAGTCTTAAATGTACATCAAGAAAAGTTACTATTTCCATCTACAATTAGCTAGTGGGTATTTGAAGATAAATTTCAAAATTCTAAGTTAAATAAAACAGAATCACCAACAAAGAAAAAAATCATGTTGATCATCTTCATCACAAGGCTCCTAACTTTCCTTTATTCAATTCTTGTAATATATTTTATAATTGTTATTACTAAAGAAGTCCCTCATTCAACAAACAGTGTAAGAAAGGTTAAATATCTGGCCCCAAAGTCACTCAGCTAATAAATGACAGAGGAAGGATTCAAACCTAGGACAATTTTTGACTTCAAAATGCTTAGGATGTATGGTATAAAAAAGAATAAGACAAACATAATCCCAATGAATCACTTTCTCCTGATTGTGACCAAAGTTGCCCAATTAAGCAAAACAACTCACACTTTCCTATCATTTTCAACACTTGCTCCCAATTTAGAGAAAAGTATAAAAAGGATCAAATTAAATATGTGCAGGCCTCTGTTACATAGGTATCTTCCTCCTACACAGAATATCTATCACTCTGATAAATGAATTAGTGCTAAAAGAAGTCATGAGTAATTTTTTTTTTAAAGTCTTAACATAGTAAATTATCAAGCAATCAAACCACATATACAAAATATGAAACAAGATAAGCAGGCCCCAGTACATAGTTTACAACGGATGGCTTCCTTTGTTTTGTCCCAGCTTTGGGGGCAGACAGTTGAGACCATGGTCTGGTGCCAAGTTAGAACACATTACAGGTCTTTCATGATCTGGTCCCTGCCAACTTCTCCTGTCTCATCTCTCACCATTCCTGGTCTGCACTTGATCCTCTAACAATTGCAAATAGCACCTGGTTCCTCCATCTCTCTCTCTCTTACTCACATTAATCCCCAGGCCTGGCAAATCCTTTCCCCATCCTTACCACCCATTAAGTGCCTATATGCCCTTTAAGAGCTCATCTTTAGCAGCATTTGATCAGTAACCTTAACAACACACCTGGAACACACTTTGCCTGGCTTCTGAGACACCCCATTCTCACGGTTCCCTCTTACCCCTCGAATCACTCCTTTTCAGTTTCTTGTGCCAGGTCCACCTTCTCTAGCCAACCTCTAAATGTTGCAAGTGCTCAGATCTCTGAGATCAGTCTACTCTCTCTTTTAATGTAGCATTAAGAGTTCAGGCTTTAGGACTAGAATGTCTTGGTTTTGTTGTTTACTAGCTCTGTGGTTTTCCTGTGCCTCATTTACAATGAGAGCAACAATAATACCTACTACATAAAGTTAGAATGAGGATTAAATCAGTTAATATATGTAAAGTACTCACAACAGTACTTAGCACACAGAAGGCAGTCAATATGTATTAGCTATTCTCATTAATATTATAATTATGATTAGAGATCACTATTGTTATTTTTATATCGACATGTCCCACTCACCCCCATGAGTTTAAATACCAATTTTCCCCAAATTTCTATTTCTAGCCCAGACCTTTCTATTGAACTCCAGACCCAGACACCCACTGACTCACATAACTACCTAATATCTCTATTTAGGTGTCTCATATGCATCTTACAAAACAACTCTTCTTCCACTGCCTTTTAAATCTGTCCTTCCCGCAGCATCCTCATGTAACAGGCATTGCTAGCACCACCCTCTCCTGGACCCCTATATCAAATCCATCACTAAAGTCCTACTTCCAATATAAAGTAACTTTGGTCCACTCCCTTGCCTTCCATGGCTACCACCAAAATCCTAGCACCACCGTCTCTCACTCCCACTGCTGGAAATAGCTCTCCATCAAGTTTTTCCTCCCCCACTTTCAATTCAACAGCCAAAGTGTTCTTTTTCAAATGGAAAAATCTGATGATGTTTCCCCTTACTTAAAACCCTTAGTAACTTGGAATAAAACATTCATATAACCTCCAAGGAGCCTCACATTATTTAGCATCTGCCTGAAGAGATTTTGGAGAACCAGCCTCATCTCATGACAGTCTCTATTACTCCAAAGGCTTGGCCCCTCTCTCTACCCCACCAAGGGTCATCTGCACTGGTTTTCCTTCAACTACTTAAACAGTCCATGCTACCTCAAGTCTCAAGACCTTCTCCCATACTTTCTCTTGGCCTAGAATCCTTAGCCTCACTGGTTGTGTTACTGATTCCTACTTATCTTTCACAACTCGGCTTGAGTTTCTACTATGTGGAAAGACCCTCCCTGACCTCTCCAACTAAATAAAGCCCCTCTGTTATGCTTTCTCACATAATCCTATACTTCTCTTACTATAAACACCATGAGGATAGGGACTATTCCTATCTGGCTCAAAACTGATGTCTCGAGCTAAACATAGTGTCTGATCTATCACTGATCCCTGATAATTACCTACTGAATAAACAAATGACCTATTGCATCAAATCTACCTTAAATGATAAGACACATTCCTAATGTGAAAAAACAGTATGCATGCCAGAACTGAGTAAATATAACAAATCATCATTGTACACATTGTCTTACCCACATGTGACTCTTTTTTTCTTTTCTTTTTTTAAAACTTTTATCTATATAAACTTTTAAAACTTTTATCTATATAGCTTTTCTTGAATAAAGCGGAATTTAAAAAATAAAATGACCCATTTTAAAAGCTCAGTTTAAGCGTTATAACTTCCAGAAAGACTTCTTGACCACCAAGTTAAGGTAAGGGCTCCCGTTTAGACCTTGTGTAATATCTGTTTTTTTCCTTATTCACTTGCCAGATTCCATTACTATTACCCTCTCACAGGCCTATTTCTTTAACTAGATTGTGACCTCTTAAGGACAAGATCCATGATTTATCCATTGGCATCACCCCCCATACCTGGCCCAGTGCTTAGCAGAGCAGATGCTTGAGAGAAGTCTGTCAAGTGAATAAATAATTGAATGGAAAAGTCTTTAGGAGCCACAGAGCTTCCATGGATTTGAAATACGAAAGAATGCTATGCTGAAAAGCCAGTCATGATAAAAGCCATAGAAGAGAATTAAAAATAATTTAATTAGCTGCCAAATACAAGCATGAGTAAAAAGCAGTAATCCAGTCACATGCTTAAAAATACAAGACTAGCTTGCCCAAATGAAACAGCATTTTAGGAGATTACTTTAAACATAATGAACAGAACATGCATAAACATGAAAAGCCTCTGTTAGTAAAAGGTATTTGTGTTTACACTTAGGTACCTCCTATCCCTCTGCCCATGGCTTAAGTAGACTCTGATTAACAGAATCCTTATAAAAACTATTTGAACAACATCCACAATTTCTACTTTGTAGCATTAATATTTTTAAATGTATATATAACAGGTTAAGTTAATAACATAAGGCTATGGCTGTAGTGTTCATGTGATATATTGAAGGCATAATGAGATGCGTGCTGAGTACCAAGGAGGTAGGGACCTCCAGAGTTACCCTAAAGGAAGAGGAGGACTACAGAAGAAGTGTTGAACCCAAGCCAGCTGCTGGCCATGCTTACACCTTGATCATGGTGAAACAATTACTAGAGAACCAAGAAGCAGAAATAATTAGATATTGAGGTTATGAAACTCTGACTCAATTCCTAAACTTCTAGAGAGACCAAGGGTATACTCTTCTTTCCTCAACTGTGACAGGCCTAGGTGCTAAATGGTATTACTGAATTGATAAAGAAGATCATTGAATTGACTGGTTAGGGGTTCTCAATATGAATGAGAGTAATTGACAGGACAATGGGGATAACAAAAAGATCAAAATCAAGTGTCACTCTATTTTAGGTTGTAAAGGTCTCACAGTTCATGAAATAAAGGACACTTGTTCTTTATTTGTTGCATTTGTTACTCCTATTGTATTATGCTGAGACATATATTCTGAAAGACAAATGTAGCACAAGCAAGCAGATGTTCTGAAAGAACTTGTGTCTCAGCCTTTTCCTCAGATGTCAAGCTGTGTCCTGATGCTGACTTTACAACACCCTCTTCTTATAGATCAAAATGGATTTCCCTGAAAATAAGAATTTCATTCTGTCTGTGACTGAAGAAGGATAATACTTCCTTCTATCTTCCTCTAGTGGCTTTTTATTTAAAGAAAAATTCCATGAGTTTATTATGCATCTTTTAATACATAAAAAGCTAAAATTTTTAAATATTGCAAAATTATCATACCTAAAATTGCTTTCATTTTTTATGATTATAGTTTCCTCCTTATTCATTTTCCTCTAATTTTCTTAGTTATTTAAACTTCTATTACAATTTCATTGCTATTTTAGTGCAATTCATATGAGGTTCTGTTTTGCTAGCTTACTCTGCAGCCCTCATAAAAACTGCTCTAAATTTATTTTATTTTCAATCTGAATGTGGGATGGTAAGCTTCTTCTATTTACTACCCACTGTGTGAAAAAGTACTTCCTTTTATTTGACCTATAATTACTTCTTTGAAGTTTCAAGAGATGCTTATGAGTTATTTATATGGTAAATCCATGTTTCCCACTTCATGTGCTACAGTTTTCTGAGCTCCCACCAGATACAAAGTTCATTCTTAATCCAGATTGAAGGGTTCAATTTTTTTTTGAACAGTGCCTCACATCCTCTTACTCATTCTAGCTTATTTTTAATCTCTCTGGATTTCAATTGTCTCACAAAATAATTAGTATAGAATCCAGAGTCAAAGTTAAGGGCACAGGCTTTGAAATAGACCCAGTGGCTCCAATACTTTCCAGCTGTGTGACCTTGAGCAAATTATCCAACTTCTTTCCTCAGAGTCCTCATCCATAAAACTGGTTATTAATATTACCTATGGCAGAGAGCTGCTATGCAAATAAATGAGATAAAGACCACTACATTATATTGTCATCACCCCCACCCACCCCAACCACAGATTGAAGCAACCCATTGTGCTTAATCTGAATTCCTTTACTATAACCTACAATACACTGTGTGATTTGACCCCTGCCTCAGGTTTAATATCGCCTCACTGGGCTCTGGCTTTGCCAGCCTTCTATTGTCCTTAGAAACTCTTTCTGAATTCAAGGCTGTTACTGTGCCCTGTGCCTAGAGCATCCTCCATCACCACTCAAATCTCACAACTTGTTCTTTCTCACTTCAAATCTCAGTTTAGATGTTTCCTCAGAAACATCCTCCCTGGCCACCCTATAAACTGCTTTGTTTACTTGGCTTATCTGTCTCCCCAACCAGCCTGAAAGCCCTTTAAGAGCAGGGACCACCACTAATTCCAGAACCTAGGACAATGCCTGGCAAGTAGTAGGTACTCAATAAAAACATGTAGAAGCAAAGTGCTTAGCATGATGCTGTCAGCTGGAAAAATAGCTTAGGACTAGGATGTGAAAGACCTCACATGCCATGTTAGGCAGTTTTGCCTTTATACTGAAGAAGA
The DNA here is from genome assembly GCF_014176215.1 of Rousettus aegyptiacus. Classification (NCBI taxonomy): domain Eukaryota; kingdom Metazoa; phylum Chordata; class Mammalia; order Chiroptera; family Pteropodidae; genus Rousettus; species Rousettus aegyptiacus. The sequence goes on from NW_023416306.1 coordinate 123,103,915, forward strand.
CAGGGACTCATCAAAGACTTTTCAGCACGGTAATGAGTGACCACATGTTTTTAATGGCCTCGTTTTAATTGGTAGTTCTTTAATCATAACAAGAAACATCTTGTACAACTTCTGCTAGTGATTAGTTGTTCTCACTGTCCCTCCCAGTTATGTGTATACTACTATCACTCATGCGTTGTCTGTAGACAGGATTTATCTAATACACACATAATTTCTTCCAAAATGTCATTCATATTAGGCAAATGAGGCTTGCACTGGAGTGACTGGGAGTCAACTTTACTTGAGGACAGGAGCTGGAAGGGCAGTTCAGCTGCTACCACCTCATGAATGATGGGGAGAGGGAGGGGAGATTCTTTCCCTGGAAACGAGAGCCTTGGTTGTAAGGTCAGGGACACGAGCAAAGAAGGGACCCTGTAATGCGCTAGGTTTGAGAAGGCGAATGAGCAGGACACCTCGCAGGCCGGTTCAGTCACCTAAAAAAAAGATTCCTGATGGTCTGCTTCTGAATAGAAGCATTGCCTGTGGCTGCAGCTGCTTTCTTATCCTACCTACTACTCCTCTTAAGTGTTCGTGTAGCTGAATTTCAGCTGGGAAAGGCAGCTATGAAAGTTGACCTAGACCCTATATGTGGACAAAAGGCTGGTTCAAAATATGTTTAAGAAAATTTAAAACCTCTGGGTAGCAAAATACATCATTAAAAAAGTCAAAATACAAATTGGCCAAAAAAAAAATTGTAACAAACTAATTCTCTTAAGTATAAAGAGCTCTTACAAATTCATAAGAAAAAGATAAATAACCCAGTAGCAAAATAGGCAAAAACAACAGGCAACTCAGAGAAGCACCACTTTATAAAAATTTAAACATAAGAAAAACTATCCAATCTCAATAATTAACACAATGCTAATTTAAAACACAATTTAAAATTTTGTATATTGGACTTGAAAAGATTTAAGGGGTTGATAATAACATGTTGGGATAAAAAGTGGAAAATCAGGTACCTTCATACATTAATAGCACAAACAGGCATAACCTTTTTAGACTGCAATTTGGTCATTTCTTTTACAACGTAAAATGTGTATTTCAGGGATACACACCAAGTTGGGAGGCTAGCACATTTAATTTTGTACTTTATGCATTCCTACATTCTACATTTTTGATAAGTATTATTTTATAATTAAACCAAAGTTTTAAAAATATGTATATCCTTGACTCAGAAAGTCTATATCTAGGAATTTTTCCCATGGATACAAAATACAAATAATTACAGTTAACCCTGAACGATGAGGGTTTGAACTGTGTAGAGGTCAACTGTATTTCCAAAATGTTACACCATTGTCTGTAAAGTGAAAATTTAGGAAGGACACAAAGGTCGATATATACCTATGTTAATATAAATGTTAATATAACCATGGTAACATATATTTAACAGATGATGGTACAGCTATACAAAGGAATACTAAAAAAGAATAAGATAAATCTATATGTACTGATATGGAAAGATACTGTTAGTTGAAAAAGGGCAAAGTGCAAAACCAACATCATTTTATTTTATTTTTGTTCAGTACATATTTATGGATCCATATAATATAATATAGTGACTTGACAGTCAAAATTTTCATTTATGATTTCCAGTCTTTGAAAAAAATGCTGAAAGTCTCTGCCATCTGAACATCTATCCTTTTCCAGTCATGAATGAGTGACACTCTCTGTGAGGACCTCTCTGGGGAAGGAGACCAAAGCTGGACAATGGGCCTGGCCCTGACCTGGATTCCATATCTCAACATGGTTTTAGTCTTCTCCATTAGACTGTGTGTGCATTCCTGAAGAGATTAAAAAAAAAAAAAAGAGAGAGATGTTTCTTTGTAGGAAATAGCTGTAAAAGCAAGCCACCTGTTTGCACTTGTGATGAAAATGAAAATTAAGTAAAGAGGTTTCTGAAAGTGACTATTCTAACCATACATGGTATCCTCTACTTACTCCGGTCCCCACATCCCAGCCCAGCCTTGGGCTACAGAGTCACTGGCCCCTCCCCTCCAGCTTTAGCTCTATTTATCACACACCCTTGCTTTTTTGCACTTCAACCCCATTGGCCTTTTTCATTTCCTCCAAGGTACCACACCCTCCCCACCACAGAACTTCTCACATGCCCTCTGCTTGGAACTCTACTCCCCTTACCTCATTAATAACTAGGTTTGTTTCAAACCTCAGGTCGGCCTTTACTCTTTCAGAGGAGCATCCCTGATTAATCAGCTCCTGGGCTGCGTATGCCCTCATAGCACTGTGAGCCTCCCCTTTTGGGCACTTAGCATAGCTATGATATTACATTTTATGCTCTCCTCCCAGTAAGCTCCATTCAGTCTATTTTTGTGCACTGTTGCACCTCTATCATCTAGAACAGTGCCTGGCACATGAATGAATAGTATGTGTACATATATGCATGATAATGGGTATTAAACACACTATGTGAAAAACTACCACCAGCAATGAACAAATGGAATTTGAAATTAAAAAACAGTACTATTTACATTAGCAGCCCCTATAAATGAAATACTTAGATATAAATCTAACAAAATAACACAAGATTTATATGAGGAAACTACAAGATTCTAATGAATAAAATCAAAGAAGAACTACATAAGTAGAGAGATATTCCATGTTCATGATTAGGAAGACTCAGAATTGTCAAGATGTCAGCTCTTCCCAGCTTGTTCTATAGATTCATTGCAATCCCAATCAAAATCTCAGCAAGTTATTTTATGGATATCTACAAACTGATTCTAAAAGTTATATAAAGAGGCAAAAGACCCAGAACAGCCAAAACAATAATAAAGAAGAACAAAGGTGGAGGACTGACCCCATTTGACTTCAAGATCTACTATAAAGCTACACTAATCAAGACAATGTGGTACTAGTGAAAGAAGAGACATAAATCAAGGAATAGAAGAGAGAGGCCAGAAATAGATCCACATAAATATAGTCAACTTATCTTTGACAAAGGAACAAGGGCAATACAATGGAGCAAAGGTAGTCTTTTCGATAAATGGTGCTAGAATAACAGAACATCTACATGCCCCCCTCCCCAAAAAGAAGAAGAATCCAGAAACAGACCTTATACCCTTTAGAAAACTTAATTCAAATGGGCCATAGGCCTAAAATGTAAAATGCTAAACATTATAACTCCTAGAAGATAACATAAGAGAAGATCTAGGTGACCTTGGGTATGGTGATGCCTTTTTCGATACAACACCAAAGGTATGATCCACAAAAACAATAACTGATAAGCTGAACTTCGTTAAAATAAAAAACTTCGGCTCTGTGAAAGACAATGTCAAGAGAATGAAAAGGCAAGTCATGGACTGGGAGAAAATATTTGCAAAAAACATATCCGACAGAGGACTATTGTCCAAAATAAACCAAAACCAAACAAAAACCAACCTCTTAAAACTCAACAGTAAACACACAACCAACCTTATTTAAAAATGGACTAAAGAGCTTAACAGACACTTCAACAAAGAATATATACAAATGGCAAATAAACATATGAAAAGATGTTCCACATTATATATCATCAAGTAAATGAAAATTATGACATCAATGAGACACAACCATACACCTATTAGAAGAACCAAAATTTGGAACACTAACAGCACCAAATATTGGTGAAAATATGGAACAACAGGAACTTTCATTCATTGCTGGCAGGACTGCAAAATGGTGCAGCCACTTTGAAAGACGGTCTGGTGATTTCTTTAAAAACTAAACATACTCTCACCATATGAACCAACCACCACACTCCTGGGTGCGATTCGACCCAAAGGAGTTGAAACTTATGTTTCACAAAAAAAACTGCACACAGATGTTTACAGCAGCTTTATTCATAATTGCCAAAATTTGAAAGCAACCAAGACATCCTTCAGTAAGTGAATGAATAAATAAACTGTGGTAACTCTAGCAAATAGAAATGAGCTATCAAGCCATGAGAAGACATGTAGGAATCTGTAAAGGCTACATAATGTATGATTCCAACTTTATGTCATTCTGGAAAAGGCAAAACTATAGAGACAATGAAAAGATCAGTGGCTTCCAGGAGTGAAGGTTGGGGAGAAAGAATAGGCAGAGCACAAAAGATTTTTAGGACAGTGGAAAAATTCTGTATGACACCATAATGACGGTTACATATTTGTACATTTGTCCAAATCCATAAAATGTACAACACCGAGAGTAAACTGCAATGTAAACTGCAGACTTTGGATGAGTATGAAGTGTCACTGCAGGCTCTTCAACTGTAACAAACATACCACTCTGGTGGAATGTTCATTATGAAGAAGGTTGTGCTTGTGCAGGAGCAGTAGGTATATAAGAAATCTCTGCAGCTCCCCCTTCGATTTTGCTGTGAACCCTACACTACTCTTAAAAGACAAACAAACAAAAAACCCAGTTATCCGTTTTGTTGGAATTTGTAATTTTGTATATATGAGGTCTGTCTTTTATATCAATTACAGTGTTGGTTCTAGTGATTATGACAGGAAAAAAAATTGGTCCCTTTAATTTTTTACAGCATGTCTTTTATTTCACTTGTGAAAGAAGAAATAAGAACTAAATACCAATCACCATGGAAATGTGATTGTCAAACAACTGCAGTCTGGCTAAAACTCAAAGAACCTCAATCTCGCCATCTATAATTTGATCTATTTATATTCAGCGTTTAACCCACCCAGGAAGCACCTGCAAAATTTAAGCAAACCCCTAACTATTTCAAACCCTACTGAATGTGAAAATTCAAAATCAGAAGAGGGCTTAAAAATGATCTGGCAATGCATGCAAAGCTAGCTCAGACCAGACACAGCACCAAACACAGCGCCATCGCAGCATGCCCTGAGTCCCGAGTCCAGAGGCTCTTTCTGGCTCCCTCTGGCACTCTCTCCCTCCTTTTTCCCTCCCTCTCTCCCTACTTTATGTCTTGTCTCCTTCCCTCCTTCCCTCCTTCTCTCTCTCTTTGTCAGAACTAACAGATCTGCAAGAAATTATACATCTGCACAGATGGCAAGAGGAATGCAAAATCAAGAGAACTAGAATTCCTGGACGTGGTTCCATAGTGTAGCGGTTAGCACATCTGCTTTACTTGAAGAAGGTCCTGGGTTCACACCCCAGTGGAGCCACAGTCCATGGTCCATGGCTATGTCACCCTGAACAAACCCAATGTCTGATCTCAGAAGCTAAGCAGGGTCGGACCTCGTTAGTTCTTGGATGGAAGACCATCTAGGAAGACCAGGTGCCGTAGGCATAAATAATAATAAATGAATGAATGAATAAATAAATAAAAAGAGTCGACTAAAATTCCACTTTATTATTGCACAACTTGGTTTCCCACACCTTTTTCCCCTAATAGAGTCATTGGAGACTGATATACAGAGGAATTCCATTGGAAAACTTTTTTCTTAGCATCTTCTCCTAGCTTCAGCCCTTAGCTATGCCTCCAGGAGAATCAAACTCTACAGAGCTACAAAGTACCAAACCATAGCTTCCTTCACATATAACTAAATCCATTTTCCAAATGTGTGAATTCATGCAACAAGTATTTACTAGTACTAGCTACCCTAGGTGCAGGTCTAGGTCCTGGGATACAGCATCTATACTGACAGCTGGGCTTATGCCTGGGTTCCCTTACAGCCATTCACTTCGGATACTGGAGGGTCTGCGAGAGAGAGCCATGGCATTTGATTGTGTACTAGATCACACTGCACATACTCATTGCATTAACAGTCTTCATAATCATGTCCACTGACTTCAGAGGTCGGGACTAGCACTGGATTCAAGTATGTTTATCCACACTGCCAAACTCCCAGTCAACCCTTATACAGTAAAAATCAGATGGGACGCCTATAACTGAGGAATGCTGTTGCTGAAGATTTGGTCGTGAAAGACCTGGTACACAGTAGGTGTTCAATAATTACTTATTTGATAAAAGACTGGCAAGAGCTTCCATCAAGGAAAAATATAAGCATATGGTTATGCATGTTGTGTATATTTCGTATATTCATTTTGTTCATAGAAACAAAATATAATCCATAAGTAGAATTATAAGAACATGATTCAGTCAGCAAGAATATGGCTCACTCAGCATGATACTTGGTGATACAGGCATAATAAACAGGAACTGGATGGGTGGTTTTTATATTCTTGTGACCACAAAAGAGGAAAGAGCTGGGGTGGGGTCTGCACAGAAGACACAGACTAAAATTATATGGAGAAAAATCAAAAGGAAATGCTCAGGGTCTCTGAGTTTGATAACTTCCTGGATGTAGCAACCATCTCTTTTTTCTTCCACCTGCCTAGACACAATCAGCATAAACAAACCAATTATCTGTGATTCTACCTGTCTTTTTCATGGCATCACACAGGAGAAAGTCTGAACTGGAAGGGAGTAGAGTTCTCATTTGCCTGGTGGTTGTTTTTGTTAAGTGGACTTGAATCCTTTGATGCTGCTGAAGAGGCAAGAGGACATCAAGGGCTGAGAGAAAAGGAAGTCAACATGACCCGTACTCTAACAATTCCATATTGAAACACACAGGAACTCTGGCCCAGAGTAGATTTTCAATAAGTATAAGAAAACAGAAGCAATGAGATATTAATAAGGGAGGCAGACACAATAAGTACTGGTTATAAATTCTAAAAACTTTTCATCACACTCATACCAAAAACAACTCAACGAGGTGAAATTTATTCTTTTGATATCTCTAACATCGGTTTTCTGTTCATAATGTACTTTTTTTTTTAATAAAAAGTATAGGGGAAGGGGTATATGGAAATTCTCTGTACTTTCTGCTTAATTTTGCTGTGAACCTCAAACTGCTCTAAAATAGAAAGTCTGCTTTAAAAAAAAAAAAAAAGTGAAACTGGCCTATTAGTATAGAAGTTGAAGCGGCTCAAGGCTGGGAGCCTGAGGTCCATGTTTCTAATCTCCTGGCCTGGAATTGTGACTCTGACATCTTACACTCCTGGATCGCCGACCTGTTTTTGCTCCTCCAGGGATATAAGAGTCTATGATTGGTCTCCTATGATTACAAGAAGCTGAGACTCACTTAAGTTCCTTCAAGTGAAGGATGATAATGGGCATACGTTAAGAATACAGGGAAAACAGAAGGATAAGGAACCAAAGAAGGGCAGAGTTTCACAAAGGCCAAATATTAAGTATAGTGTTGATTCCAAAGCAAGCCCCAGGAAGCTCAGCAAGAAAGGATCTGTGGCCTTTCTGATGTATCAGTGCTGATGGGGTCCTTATTATCCATGTGTCTATACTATTCTTCTCTGGTTTACCTTTTCTATACTACTTGGTTACAATTCCCTAAACAGAACTTCTGAATGGCTCTCTTTAGACTGAATTTTTGAGACTAGGCAACATAAGACCCTTATCAGCCTATGAGTGAGCTACCCTTAGTTAGGGCTTCTCTTAGTCCAGTCGGTTTGGCCAGAGGGGCTGGATCATGTGGTTCCTTAGCAGGAGTCCTGTGGGGAGGGATAACTAGACTTAGAAAGGACTATGAGTATGGTAAGCACTGGAAATTCATTTATGATAGATACACTGATAGTGGCAATGCCCAGGCAGAAGTCTAAGGATGGAAAAAGTGACAAGTGGGTGGTACTAGAAGCTTAGTAATATAAAAAGTATGTGTGCAAGGTCTTTAGCAGCCAAGACACACCTAGGTATTCCTGAGAAATCCATCCTCAGCACTCAGCATTCCTTCCCCACCCATACTAATCTCATGATTTAGAAAAACATCTGCCCCCACTCTCCAATACCCTAGGTCCTGAAGAATTTTAATTGAGCAAACAAGACCTTAAAAGACACAGTGGCGAGGATGTAAAAGTCCATTTCCAAACTAGATGAACCTTTTCCTTAGCTTACAGCTGTTTCTGCATTCTTATCATAGCCCTAACTGTGGCTCTTCAATTTTTATTATTATCTAACACAGTGATTTGGAAGAACAGTCTGGTCTATACCACTAATGTAGCACTGAAGAAATAAGTAGTTTGGACCAAAAGCCTTGCTTCTAGAAGTGCTAATCCCTTCTTAAATCAATTGCAGGCAGCCCTCACTCAGTCAGGAAGCATTCAGGGAAGTCAATCCAAACATAAGAGACCACTTTATTATCTCTTTTTAAAGATTTGTTTGTATACACTGAAATTGCTGAGCTCTGACACACAGATAAGTAGGCCAGGGAAAGGGTAGCTAATCTTTGCAGACCCATTAAAAAAAAAATTAAAGTGATTAAATTTAATCACTAAATGACTATACAAGCAGAATCAAAAGTATTCTATGACAATTACAGGAAGTTGAAATTTTATAGGTGTGCCATGCTTTTTACACATTACATTTTCCTCAAAGATAAAACTGAATTAGAATGCGAAAAACGGGATAAGAGGCTATGGCTAGTTTGGTAGCTATGGTAGGAAACACCCACACACATACACATACACACTCCTTTTTTAAAAAATAAAGAGTATGGATCTGTTCCAGTAGCTGGGAAGGGAGGAGGTGAATATTCAGGGTGAAAACACTGAACTCTCCGAGTTCTTTTCATTACCAGAAAAAAATAGGGCGGGAGATGAATTTTAAGCCTGACAACTGATTCAATTTTCAAACACTTTTACAAATCTAAATATTCCAAAGTGATCATTCTATAAGATGTCATAGAAGATGGAGTGCATTTTTATGTTCTTAAATTTATAAACCACTTTATAGACAGAACCAAAGATTGTAGGATTTCCTTACTCCTCCAAACATTTTCTGATTTAATATTGTTTTTTTAATTGAATAAACTGCTCTTTTGAGTGATCATAATAAAAAGAGATTGAGCTGATTAATTATCGAACTTTTCATAGCTAAATAGTAACTAAGTCACAAAAAATGACCTCCATTTCTAATTAGTCTTTGACTGACAGAAAAGTTCCTAATACTTTAATTACCCCTCTTCTACTAGTGATCTGTAAATGATAGAACACTAATCTAAAAAAAAGAGAATAAAAGATAAGATTTTGCTATGTGAAAAAAGATTGTCAGGTGATGAATCATTCTGATGTCAATGTTCTGGGTATTGAATTTGAACAAAGTAGAGCATATTCACAAAGACTACTGGAATTAAGGGGACTCCTAGAGAGTTCAAGTTTTCTGTCACATGAGTTAAGTAGCCTGTTTAAAAGAAGTCAGTTGATCTCTACAAAAAACCTCTGATGAGATCATGAGATACTGAATTCTCAAATAACAAGGTCTCTTTTTAGAAATCTTACTCTCAGTAGTACTGACCAATGTTACTGAAGTGAAATCAAAAGAAAAATATAAATCAGCATAATCTTTACACTTTTTCTTTTTTTTAGATTTAACAAACCTCTTCAGTGGATACTAACTATATACATTTCTACTATACAAATGTAATTTTACACACCACAGCTAGCAAATGGACTATTAAGAAATCGAACAAACCACTTTTGGTAGAAAAAGCCCTACAACTTTTGAGAAGACAAAAATTAAGATTGCTGTTCTGTTTTTTAGCATTATGGTAATGCTAAATAATTAAATTTCTTAAATCTTCCCTATCACAACAAGTAAACCTATTTTTCAGCTCTGAATGTTGTGCTTTTGAAAACACAATCCTTTAGGCTAAACCTTAGAAATGATTTCAACAGCCTGGCATTAAGCAACTATATAAAATTATTTTAAGTTGCTAATTATCACATAAACGAGCAGTCAGGAAGACATGGTTCTAGCAACACTTCCATGATAAATTGTTTTTCATTTTTATTCACCATTTAAATTACATTCCTCTTCTGTGAGGGTGGGTGGGGACCACAACATAGTCTGTCCTCTGTTTGCCAGGTCCAGATCTCTCCTCCTAATCAAATGACAAAAGGAGGACAAAGAACCATAGTCTATTTTAACCTGAGCAGTCCTATCATTGGGCATTATTATCCCTGTTCTACAGATTTTAAAAAAAACTGAGATTGGGTGAGGGAAAGTAGCTTGGCCAAGATGACATGGCTAGTTAAATGGCAGAGCCAAGATCTGACCCCAGAATGTCTAGCCCCACCTTTGATTCTCTCATCACTATACTGTGCTATGAAGTTTCTTATTCAAACCTCAGCTCAAACGTCACCTTTTTCAGAAACGACTTTTTTTATTAGTTTTATTTTCTTCACATTTTTAAAGAGATTGGACCCATTAATTAATTGTCAGTCTTTTCCAGATGGAAACAAAGCCTTTTGCAAATATTTTTCATATAGTAACTTAGATAAAATTCTTCAAAAAGAGGAGAGAAAAGGAAATGACATACGAGCAGAGAAAAATAAGGATGAGTTTAAAAAGTAAAACAGAACCACACTTTCTCCATTGTCATTTCACTGAAAGGCCTAAGAGGAGCAGGGGCCAATTCTAAAAGCCAAGTATGCAAACTGGACCACCGTCATGTCCAATGAAGGAATCAGATGCTCACAGTCAAGGCTCCATGAAAGATTCCCCAAAAAGATACCACCCTTTAGGTGCATGGGTGAAATAGGCCTTCTGAGTTTGAAATGTCAGCACGGGGATTTGTGGTCTTTCTTAAGAAAATAATGAATTAGTATTTGTGTTACATATAGATATTTCTTAAATACCTTTTCAGAAGACTTTGTGAGAGTTTTTATCTTGATATTAAAAATCTAGGGACTCTCAGAGAGGAGAAATAGGGTTATGTGACATAAAACTATCTGAGGCACATATGGAACAGTGTGCTAAATGGGTTTTACACTACAGCTTTTCCTGGTTTCAATTCTGCATTATCCTTGACCAACATTCTTGGGTTTCCAGACCCTGTATATAGTCTAATTATTCCCTGATTGAAGAAACTAACTAATTTGTACAGCAAGAGCTTTCAACACCTCTGAGCCCCCTTATCCCCCACTCCACCGACTACCAAGCGGCCCTACTTCAAACAGCCTGCTGAGATGACCTATCTGGAGCCCACCTTTGGTTTCCAACACCACTAGATGATCAGGCAATACAAAGACTAAAAAAACTTTCTAACCTTGGATGATGTCTCTGATTATCTCTTAATTCAATGGTCATGTGTTTCTGAATTCTTAACTTCCACGAAGAACTCCTTCTATAAGCAAAAAGTTCCCCCACTTTACTGAACTTAGTTAAATTCTTCAGTTAAAAAAAAAGTAAGCTGAAAGAATAATGGACTAGGCAGTCGGTCTTGTTATATAATATCCACTAAGACTTAAAACACCAAGAGAGAAAGTAAAAAAAGAGAAACATATTTTTGTGATCTTTTCTATGAGTTCCTCTTATAGCGGTTTATAAATACATGTAGCTGATATCTGTAAATAATGAAGTTTTTGGAAACCACATTGTAAAGCAATTCATATTTCTTCAAAAGAGCAATGTTATAACTGAGGTTTGGGTTCCTAAGGCTTAGGCAGCATATTAGTTGTACATATGAAATGTACAAAGAAATGCCATAAAGCAAATATGCAAAACTTATAAAACTGTAAAGCAATTTCAAATATCAAAATTATGCTGCTGGTCCGAGTCTTATGGTTTAAAACAATACGAATTGATTATACAAGTACTCTACTATAAAATACATAGAAAAGCACACTCTGACATAATATTTATTTACATTTATATTTACATTTATATTATTTACATATTTACATTTACAGAAATCTGTATTATTTACATTAAACATATCAATATAAGCAAAATGATAAAACAATTGGGATTTGCCTGAAAATATTTCAGAAAGAAAAAAAGTCGAGAAAGGGTTAAATGAAACAAGATGTGCAAAATGCTAACATTTGTTGAATCTGTGAGATTGGGGGTTTATTTTACTATTCTCTTTACTTTTTGTATATTTGAAAATTTTTCATTAAAAAAAGTTTTTGAATCTAAACTAAAAGTCATAAATAATTACTACATAAAATTAATATATATCATTTGACAATTTCTCTTACCTTCTTAAAACTTAGATTCTTTGAGGGAAAATGAGCTAGATAAGTAACAACTGCACAAGGGAGGAGATGTTAAGGCAATTTTCCCATAGCAAGCAGTTGTCAATGGTATAAATGACCTAAGAGCCCTCTCCCCTACCTTCAGACAGTGTACTCCTGCATCATTAAACCAAACTGTAAAAGTATAACTGCAGAGAAAGAGGCTAGATTCTAACCTTATACCACATATAAAGATTAACTCAAAATGGATCAGAGATCTAAATGTAGGGACTAAAACTATAAAACTCTTAGAAAAAAACATGGTGGGAAAACTTCCTGACATTCATTTGGCAATGACTTCTTGCCTACGACACCAAAAACACAAGGCAACAAAAGAAAAAAATCAATAAATTGGACTACACCAAAATTTAAAATTTCTGTGCACCAAAGTACACAATCAACATAGAAAATATTTGCAAATCATATATTTGATAAAGAGTCATATCAAGAATACATAAAGAACTTGTATGATTCAACAACAACCAAAATGAACAATCTGATTAAAAATGAGGAAAGGACATAAATAGACATTTCTCCAAAGAAGATATACAAATGGCCACCAACCATATGAGAAAATGCTCAATATCATTATTATGAAAATTCAAATCAAAACCACAATGAGATACTACCTCACATCCATTAATATGTCTACTGTCAAAAACAAACAAACAGAAAATAAGTTTTGGAAGGAATGTGGAGAAATTAAAACCCTTGTGCACTGTTGGAAATGTAAAATGGTGCAGCGGCTATGGAAAACAGCACGGCAGTTCTTTAAAAAAATTAAATGTAGAATTACCATCGAGTCCAGTAATTCCATTTCTTGGTATGTACACAAAAGAACTGAACTAAAAGATATTTGTACACCCATGTTCACAGCAACATTATTCATAACATCCAAAAGGTGAAAGCAATCCAAGCATCCATCAAAATAAACAAAACACAGTATATATGCACAGTGAAATATTATTCAACTTTGAAGGAAATTCTGACACATGCTACAACATGGATGAACCTTGAGGACATATGCTAAGTGAAATAAGCTGGTCACAAAAAGACAACCAATGTACGATTCCACTTACATGAGGTACCCAGAGTAACTAAAGTAATAGACAGAAAGTAAAAAAGTGAGTGCCAGGGACTGAGGGAAGGAGAAATATGGAGTTGTGGTTTAAGGGGTATACAGTTTAAGTTTTGCAAGATAAAAAGAGTTCTGAGATTGGTTGCATAATATAAATATCCTTAACACCACTGAACTGTATACTTAAAGATGGTTAAGAAGGGAAATTTTATGTTATGTGTTTTAGTAAAAACAAAAAAATTTTAAGTGTATATCTGTATTCTTAACATTTATTGAAAGCCCAAACACATATTTCAAAAAGGCACATCTCCAAAGATGACCTATGAAAATGACATTGGACCCTTGCTGTCAGATTATTCCTATACAGTTGAAGTAACAGGAATTTAGTAACTCATTAATCAGAAAGAATTTAGTTACTGAGATACTGAAGGACTCTATTGCATAGGAAATTAATGCGAGTGAGAGTTAAGAGATGTTAGGGTTCTAAGGTTTCCTGACTTAAGTTTTAAGACCTAAAAAAATAGTAAGATAGACTTACACATACAATTCCACTTATATCGTAATATTTGGTCACCATGCCACTGTACCAGTCCTGGATAATTAAAACCAGCTTTAGCTCAGGGAACTCTGCCAGGGTTAGTACCTAAAAGGTAGGTAATAAACACTAAGCCATATACTTTCGATTGAAGTCTCTAAAGTGCAATGAGTCAGTTTCCAAGTGTCAGAAGATCTAGTCTCCTGCTAATGAAAACAAAGATATTTACTGTTACAGCTTCTTTTATCCAAGTACCTCAAAGTGCTCGGCAAACATCAATCAAATAGAAATTAAGCCATAGCCTCAGGACACATGAAGGCATGGGTCTTTCAAAAACTCACACGGAAAGTCTCTAGATACAACTACCAATTTACAAAGGAACATGTTAAAAACTATGACATGGCAATATAATTAGCAAAACAAGACTGTGGGAAATTCCATAGGACAAATGACCCAGTTTCTTCAAAAAATAAATTTTAAGGTGGGTACGGGGGCAGAGGAGAGAAGGAGAGGAGAGAGAGAACCTATAGATTAAAAGACTTAAATACCAACCAATTGCAATATCTGAAACTTGATTCAAACAAGCTGTTATGAACTAAGCACAGAGAGGCTGTTCCAGGTCACGTGTGAACAGACTTTGCATCTTGACACTCAAGAGTCAGTTAACACATTCTGGGAGATAGGGACAGAAAGGGTAGCTTCTTGTCCAAGGCAAACTATATTTCAAAGCCAAAAGTTTGAGAATAATTTAATCACACCTAGGTTGGCAAATGAGCATCTTAAATAATCTATAAAGTTTTACAAATCAGAATTATTATGCTTTGAGTCATTAATTGCTGAGCCATAAAATAAATATGTAGCCACTCTTTCCCACAGCACATTAACGAAGAATAGAGACTATTTCTTCCATTTCGAAAATGTGTTCTTTAGCACTGAAACATGCTACTCACATAATATTATACACTGGAAAACATTAGCCTCAGTGTTGACTAAAACTTTGGCAACAAGTTCCAAACACTAGAGCTACTGAACATTCTGACTTACTGCTACACAGCCTCCATAGACACCATTAAATTTTGCTTTACTTAGATGAGGCATACAGAACTGAAAAAAGTAGGAGGAAATATGGCTAACAGAAGATCTTATCCTCTGAAATTAGAAATAACATGTATTTAATAAATCACTTGTAACACAAATACAATGAAGCCATGTTTTAGCTTATATTATAAAAGGATAGGAAAAAAAAAAAAAAAACCCTGACAGCTCAAGGGTTAACTACCAGCACAAGCTTCACCACCTCACCCCTTGTTCCAATACCCCATACATAATATGACAGCTCGACCTGTAATAGAAAAGAATGAGGCAGGGAGGACCAGCCCTACTCAGCAAAACAGACTTACACACCTTCCCTCTCTTTCGTTAAAAAAAAAAAAACATGTATTTATCCTGAGTCGTGTGCTATCCCTGTACTCCAAATTAAAAGCATTTTTGATCATCATCAATGACTCAGCATCAGCAAAGCATTCCCTATTAGTGAGAATAATCCATCCACATTCTCATCCAATTGTCAGCATTATCAAAAACATAGGATGAAATCTCTGAGCTGGGGACCAGAAGAAAGTCTACATATTTACAAGGGGCGAAGGGTATCCTTGATTCTGTACTAAAACCCATAGATCTGTCATGCCAACAGAAAAGCATAGCAACTCCATAAAGCACATCATCATCACTTAGCAGTGTGTTAAAATATACTACAATATTTAGTCACAGAGTTCCTTCAAGATAACTGTTATCAAGATAAAAGTTATTCTGATTAAATAAAAGGTAGAATGTTATTTCTTGTTATCTGTAATCTAAGTGCCAAGCTCCAGGCAAGTGTGAATGATTCTGCTGAATTTATCTACCTAAGAACTGAAAATCTATGTGTGAAATACACACACACACACACACACACACCCCTCCCTAAAGTACTAAAAAAATTCAACTGACTTACAAAATGGCTAAAATTCAACTACCCAGAATAAAAGGCAAAAATTGCCTCTGAGTGTCAAAAGAGAAAACAAAAAGACTTTGTAGGAACTAAACCTTTACTTGGAGGAGAATCTCTCAAGTTTTCATGCAAAGACTCTACCTCTAGTCTTATTTTACAATATTATCTCTTCCAAGTTCATGTCAGTTTAAAGACAGAAAAGTAATGTTGTCCTAAGTAACAAATCAACCTGAGTTAACTTACACAGGTACAGATTTTAAGGATATGGGGCTCTTCATGAAGCCCAAGCACAGAAAGAGGGCTTCAGATAGATCTGGAAGCAGGGCTTAAAAAGCTAATCAATCCCCCTCAGTTTCTCATCTTTGTTTTTTTGTACGTATCTACAGCCTCTACTTTCTGGGCCCCGTGGCCAATGACAGATGCCCACCACACACAGCTCCTGAGCTTCAGGTCTACAGGTCTAACCACAGGCAGTGAGCTTCCTTCCTCTGGGAAAGTCCCAGGAAATGGACATGGAATGGCTAGCATAGGATAGCTTGTCACCCCTCACCTAGTCACATGTGACTAAGGTGAGAGAGGATGTCAAGTTATACAAAATGGCTAGGGATTAAAGAAGGTTTCATTGCAATCAAGGAGATGCTCCAAAAAGTATCCATTACAGAAGAAAAGAAGCTGCAAAAATACTGAGAACTAGAGAGCTGCAAAAAGTAAGATTTTAAGGTCTCATAATGAAGAATGCAGGACCTCTAAAAATTTTGACCTGAAGTAATTCAGGACAAATGTTCCAAAAACACTTTAGTAGACCATGTGAGCTTCGCTGTACTACTGCAGTACTAGTCACATTTATTATGATGACCCATCACTCACAAAAGTTTAACTTGTATTCAAATATTCTCTCTAGAAAGGAGAGAGAATATTTACACTTACGGGACACTTGGTGAAGGACGGTACTATACTGCTGATAGAAGTATAAACTGGTACACTTTTTCTGGAAAGCAATTCAGATTATATACAAAGTACCTTAAAAATATTCAGTAACCCCATCTCTAGGAATTAATTTTATAAAAATAGTCCAAAACACATATAAAAGTGTATTTTACAAATATTCATAACAGCATTTTTTTGTAATATCCAAACTCTGGAAATAACTTAAATGTCTAGCAATAGAGCAAAGGTTAAATAAGCTATGTTCAATCCATATGATAATATAAAAAATAATTTTAAATAACAAGGAAAAATATTCATGTCATAAATAGGGAAAAGAGCTGCATAGATATAAACATTATATACATGATATATATAATAATCTTGACTACATAAAAAAATAATAAAGCTAGGCTGTTGCACTTTGAGTTCTCCAGAAAGCACACTTTGAGGTCAGTATACAGGCGGTTTATTAGGGAGTGCTCCTGGGAGCTGCAGCTATAAGAGAAACGGAAGGAAGTATGGCTGGCCAGAGAGAGAAGCTGAACTGCAAAGTAGGTCTAACAAAAACCTCAGTCAACCCCACGTGGATCTGTGAAACTGGAATGGCCCTTAAGAGTTGCTCTGAGTTGCTACAGGAATCTGGGCTTTTGCACCCCTGCATCAGCAGTCATTGGATGTAGGCTGCCCTGGAAAAGCGTGGGACCTTGGGCTAAATGGCTCTTTTAAGCTAAGAAAAATCCCAACAACCTTGCAGCATCTGGGAAGAGGGAGCTGGGAAGTCCTAAAAAGTAGATCACAGCTATGTCCCATAGTATCTACAACAGAGACTGACTATATCCGAAATTTAGCACTGGTTGTCTTTGGAGGGTAGTTTTGTGTTGTTTTGTGTTTTTAATCCTTTAGCAGGGTCTTCTGTATTTTTCAAATAAAAAAAATTACACTCTATATTTAATAACAGATGAGAAAGATCCAATACAATTTTTCTATTATAATAAAAAAATGAATTTGTTTAGCAGGAGTTAACTATTAGTACATAGAAAATTTAGTTATAGAAAAAATATGTATACGGCTTAAGTTTGTTTATTTTTAAAATTTAAACAAATTCAAAATTATCTCTAGGAAACATTATATATTATTTAAAAAAATGAAAAAACAACTTTATAATAAACAGATCATATATCGAATACTAGCCAAAATTCAGTTTTCGCTTTGTATACAACTAACAAAAATGTAAAAATTCCAAAACTATTAGGAAAAAGCAGTCTGTCTTTAAAAATGGAAAGCTATTTTAGGGCTTACTTCACATCCATATACATGCATACGCTGGGTTATACATCTTTGGCATAATTACTAAGATATTTGAAATAAATTTTTCATAAATTGTTATTTTACCTACCAGAAAAAGTTTATATTAAACAATCTAAATAATTCCTGCATCTGCAGAAGAAAATGCTTATAACATATACTTACAACTAGCTTAGCAAAGGACTTCTAGTTCTAGACGTGATGGAGTAACATATCAGACTCTTTCTGAGAACTAAGAAAACTAGATAAAATGCAAAAATCCCAATCCTATTAGACAGCAATCAAAGAATCACAATTTGAGGTACTAAAATCCCAGAACGAAGGGAAATGTGCTTCCTGAGCCCTACATTTGCTACTGCTTTTTTTCATCGGTCATTTCCCAATTCATCTTATGAGGTGTGGAGGCTGAGCAAAGAGTGTTGACCCAGAACTTGTGGTATTCTCACTGATCTAAAAAGACAAAAACTGGTTATATGACTAGCCTTGAACTCCAAGACTGGAGGGGGCTAAGAGCCCGGAAAAAATGAGGTGGTTCCAGTTGGTCACAATTTCCCCTTGGAGCATTTTGTCAGTTTCTACATTATAAATGTGCAAAGTAGCTGAGAAATAAAGAAGAAAGCAACCATTATGGAGCTAAACAGCTAAGCATAAATTCTGGCAACTCAAGTAATGAGGAAGCAAAAATCAGAGTTCAGGGACAGAAAGAAAGGTCTGGGGAATATATCCCAGGTTTCAGTTGAAATCCTTAAAACATTATATTCTAAAATTAAAGCCTAATAGAAAACTGACTGGCTGTTACAAAGCCTGTAACACAGTGAAACACCTTGATCCCTAACTGGACATGGCTATCAGTCTGGCTGCCAGAAGAAAATTAAATCATTTCTGAAAGAAGATATCATCCAGAGCCTCTACAATTTTTCATATAGAATGTGCTCCATTCAATAAAAAATTAGTAGGCATGACAGGAAAAAACTAAATGACCAAAAGCCAAAAGAATAAATAGCCAATAGAAAAGTCACAGGTGGCCCATATATTGGAGGGCTCAAACACAGACTATAAAATAACTGATCGATATATTTCAAAATATGCAAATAGTTGATCATTTTACCAGAGAAGTTGAATATTTTTAAAAAGAAGAACCTTTAGAGCTGAAAAATACAATACTAAAATTAAGAATTCAGTAGATAAATTAGACACAGCAGAAGGATTTGTTAAGTGAAAAATAGGTCAGTAGAAAATCACCATATTGAACCAAAAATAGAAAAAAGTAGTAAAGAAAAGAGGTTTAGACACATACAGAATAAAGGAACATAGTCTAACTCATATTAATTGAATCCCAGAAGGACAAAGAGAATAATGGAAGAACTAATATTTGAAGAGATACTGGCTGAATTTTGATGAAAAACATTAAGCCATCGCAAGAAGCTCTGAGTCCATAATAGAATAAATGAAAAGAAAACTAAATCAGATACATCATAGTGAAACTGCTAAAAACCATAAAGAGAAAAACCTTGAAAGTAAATGGTGGCAGGTGGAATGGGTACAGGGGTGGCGGTTGTTGAGATGGCTAGTCTCAAAAAAATTCCCAAGAACATACAGATAACAGAGTAACTTCATTGTCCACAGTGCAATTATGCTATAAATCAACATCAGCAAGAAAACAAGAAAACTGCCGAATTTTTGTAAATGAAGCAATATATTTCTAAATATATTTGACTAAACGAGTCAAAGAGGAATTCTCAAGAGAAATAAGAACATACTTCAAACTTAATTATAATAAAAATTCAACATAAAAACCAGAGGAATATAGCCAAAGTTCTGCTTTGAGGGAAATTTATGGCCTTAAATCATATATTACAAAAAAAGGAAAACTGAAAAATCAATGTCCAAGCATCAATCCCAAGAACAAAGAAAAGCAAATTAAACTCAAAGAAAAAAAATATAGACAAATACAAAAATAATCAACAAACTAGAAAATAATTGTACAGTAAAGAAAAATCAAGAGCCAAAGATTATTTGAACACTATAATAAAATTATTAGATATTAGCTTTATATAGACCTGTAATCTATGTAACAAGTCCCTGTCATTAGACATCTACATTGTCTCCAATAGGATACACTATTCCATGGCACAGAAATTACCATCCTGTAGTATTCCCTCATACTTATTTCCTTAAAACAAACTCTTATAAATATATTACTGTTGGCTCAAAGGATGTAAAAAATTATGTTTTTGATGTAGATATTGCTAAACTGCCCTAGAGAAAAACTATCAATTTCACTCTCACTACCAGTTTATGATAGTGTTCATGTCCCTAAATAACAAATACATTTTTAAAAAATATTTATCAATTTGATTGGTAAAAATATAGTATCTCATCATCTTAATTTGCATTTCTTAGGTCATTAGTGAAGTGTTACTTTAACCATTATCTACTTTTCTACTAGGGTGTTAATTTTTCTTGCAGATTTATTACTATTTTATATATTAAGGATATTGAGCCCTTAATCAAAGAACTGAAAATATTTTCCTATTCTATCAATTTGCTTATTAATGTCATTTACAGTATTTTGTTTGTTGTTGTTGTGAAGTTTAAATTAAATTCTTGTTTTTTTCCTTTATAGTTTGTATTTCATTTGATGTTTGCAAATCCCAGCCCTATACCAAGATTGCTACATAAAAAATCACTTATATTAACCACTAATGGAAAAGTATTAGTAAAAATTTCCCCCCTCTTTAATTCCCGCCACCCCCACCCCCCCCCCCCCACACACACACACAACTTCCACCCCCGACCTATGGATGTTGCTGTTTTTCCCCTTAAGCACTGGATCTCTGAAGGCGGGGCGTCTCCTCCCACATGCTCACTGTGTGCACCTGAGGGACTGGTGCTCTGGAGGTATGGTCTGTGGCTCCACCTGGGGCGCGAACCCAGGACCTTCTGCGTGTAAAGCAGATGTGCTAACCACTACACTGTGGAGCCACCCAGCATTAGAAAAATTTAATCAATTTCTACAAATATCTTACCCGCCCAGGAAGGCAGTCTGAAATTCTATAAAGCATATTGAAGGTAAAATAACATCTAAGATTCTTAAAATCCCTGGACATACTATTGGATTCTAGGCTTTGTGGGGCTACGCCAGGGTAAGGCAAAACTGTGGTATAACTGAAACTGTCTTAGGTGGCCCTAAGTTAACTTGTGCTTTTTTTACTCAATATATCCTGGACATCTATCGATATCAATATGAGATGCTGTTAATATTTTTTAATAGCAGTCAATAAAGTATTTAAATATGTAAACTAAAATCAAATTTAAAAAATTTACAAAACACAAGACAAAATGGATTCTAATATGATCAAAAGCACTCAGAGTCTAACACTGAACAAGAGTGAGGAGGAAATGGAAAATGGAGCCTGTGATTACTCTGTATCACTTGTACATGAGATCTAAATCTAACAGTGCTACAGTTGCAGCCCTCCCATCTCTGACCAAAGTGCTTTTATAAATCCTTTCTCCCTCTGTACCAGAAATATCTCCTCTGACCATGCTTCATCTAAAGAAATGTGTGATCAGTAAGGCCAGCCATTTCCAAAACAGAGGCTATCAAGTTTGTTGGGCAATGTAAAAGACAGATGAACATATACGGGAGTTCGTGCGTGTCAGTCTCCATTTAAAGCATAAGTCTCTCATTGTGCCATTGGTAAACAATATTTTGGTTTATTTCTTCAGTTACACAAAGAAATTAGTGTTTTCCTTTATGATTAACTTTAGAAGGATGCAAAAGCAGCATTGCCTTGGGAGTCTCAATAAATGATAAAGTTTAGGTAAGAGAAATTCCTCAATGGAAAGTGTTACTAACGCGTTCATCTTATGACATAGTCAAGTTTCCTTAGATTCTTACCTACTTCACAAGACTTCTGTGTATTTTCTCACCTGTATTCCCTTCCTTGCTTACTTCTACTTTAAACTTTCACACCAAATGGACAAATCTACCAAATATCTTAACCTTATTAGATAATCTAAAATTTGACAGGCCCGAGTTAAGTATATGGTTAGCATGGCTTCACCATAAACACATAAGAGTTGAGAGACCAAGTGAAAGTGAACCTCAAAGTTGAAGGGGCTTTTAACACTTGCAAGGAATTTTTCCAGGCTTTCAACAACTGCTGCTACCACCGCCACCACCTCTCTCGCATTTTTTACTATCCTGTTCTCTTCTTCCTCCTTCGAAATTCAAGAACGCTAAGCTTCAGGATATCCAAGGAATAATGCTGGCTGGAAGACTGGTATGGTCTCTACACACTCCTCTTCTAATTAACAGCTTCTACCTACTCGCCTTCACTCATATCCAGGTTTTCCCTTATTATTGGAATTGCAGTCCTTGCCAATGTCATGCTCAGGTTTCTAAACCTCAGGAAAACAAGACTTTAAAAATTCATAGATAATGTGGGAAAGGACTCAGAAGGTAGCCAGAGAACCTAGAAATTACAACTAGGACTGAATTATTTGATATTAATGTCCATGTTTTGCAATGTCAAAAGCATGACTAGAATTCATTTTTCACTTCTTGAATTCTGTCATATTTCCATGTTCCCTGCATTTATTTTGTGCATAAATAACATAGTATAAATTGGACAAATCTCCCCAAATTTATATTAACTTTATTCACATTAAAGCTGCCACATCTTGTTTAAGTTAGGAATGCTTTCAGGTACCAGGAACAGAGACATTTAAGCAGCTAACACTATCAGGACTTCGATAAGGTATGAGACAAGAAGCCCAAAGAACGTTGTCTTGTGATTGTTCTGACAGCTTAGTAATACGATTAAGAACCCAGATTCTATAACTTACTGTTCACCTTAGCTTGTTAACTTTGTATTCTCAGGCTCATTGCCTCATGAGTGCAACTTTGCTGTCACAACTCCAGACATCATATTCCACACTTAAGAATGGAAGAAAGGAGGGGATATGCATCCAAACGACTCTACTGCTTCTGTTCCTTTTATCGGAAAAGCGACTTTTTCCCCTGTACAGGCCCTCCAGAATATTTCTGGTCATATCATATTAGACCAAACTGAATCATACAGCTAGCTCTAACTGAAACAACAGATAGAAAAAGGCGTATTTGTCTTTCAAATACTGGCAAGAGAAAACGGGGTTAGGACTGGCTTTTGAGATTCAACCAACAGTTTATAGCACATGTCTGTATTATGCATAAAATGCTAGTTCTGCCAGTTAATTACAATAGGTGTGGGACCAGGAAGAGCCCTGGTTTAGAATAAATTCCTCTTTCTGAGAGAAAAATGGTCAAAATTGCTAATGAAGGAGACAGATTAAAACAGGACTTGGGATGAAAGCTATAGCTATGTTAGATAGTGCTGACAATGCTGAGTTGCAGATAGATAACTGAAAGAGAATCTCTAGACAAACCCTATATAGAATGAGGGAAAATTGCATTACTATGCATAGCTCATTACTTGAAACCTTGCAGAAGCTTTAAAACTACAGTAAGGAGAGATCTTTCTAGGGCTATGATTTTTTTTAAGGGAACAAATGATTACAAATCATTTAAAATAGATAAGCCAATAATACCAGCTATGAGTTTACATTAATGGACTCCATTATAATATGCAAAGTACTGAGCTAAGTGAGAGATCTATATCTACAGATACAGATATAGATATATAGATATATATTAAATTTACTAATTTGCCCATATCATACAGGAAGAAGCTCAGCCTAATACTGGAGATCATGCTTTTAACCATACCACATTACTGTTTGTTACTTTATTTGTTCTCAGTATTTACTATAGATTTCATGTATTTGTTTTTTAATCATTCGGATTCATAAAATTTAACTCTTGTTTATAAATTGTAAATAGCCTTTCCTCTACTTTCTTTTCATAGTATATCCAGTTCATGCAAATCCTAAAGTGGCAAAGCTGTTTCAATCGCATCTTTCAAAAACCTAGAATCAACTAATCCAAATTGATTTTGCAGCTAGTTTTAGAAAGCATAGATTAAAAATTACAACTAAGCTGAAAATCCAACCAACCAAAAAAATCAGAACACAAAGACTATATACAAACAATAAAGTAGAAACATAACTATGCATCTATATTAGTGCTAATATAGCGCTAATATAGTCCTATATTAGTCTAATCCCTCCTGTTTCATCTACTCTGAGTTTGTTATCTCTATAGTATAATGGCCAATATTATGTGTAGATAAGTCAGTGGTCCCCTAAGTTATCATGCTATTTATTTCCCTTCACAAGACATAACCCTGTTTGCCCCACGGATACATGGTAACACATATTTGGGTAATCAACTTAAATTTCCCAATCTCAAACCACCCTTTCCTCAACATTTTTTTTTTTTACATTTTCATGTTTTCTTATATTTATTTTTTACTTTCTTTGTCTTTATATCTTTATTATATGCTCCCGAAAATTTAGCTCCTGAATACACATAAGATCCTGAGCATATTTTCAACAATACAATGAAATCCATACCTTTTTATTGCTCAAAAAACTGTAAACCACGTTATATGCTAATTTCCTTTTATTATCTTTTCATCTACTATTAAAATTAGAAATAGATTAAACATTCTAGTTTGCTTGAAGGCACTGCCCTCAAAGGTTAGGTCACAAAAGGGGAGCTTCTACTGATTATAAGAATGTTGGATTGGAAAACCAAGATAATCTTATATGGGAAAGTTTTTTCCTGCTTTATCTCTAGACCTTAGGTTTTCCCTAACGGGCCATCTCTGTCTAATAATCCCTATGCCTTTAACTATTTGAAAGACAAAATAATGAACTTCATAATAGCAAGACCAGCTAATAGTATGATTAGCTGAAGAATGCAATGATGGGAACATACATAGCCTTTTCCTCTCACCAATAATGCAGTGGGCAACCTGACCTGGTATCTGCCACCCTACCTGTACATACAGATTTTTGCTTGCTAAGTCAGCCGTATTTAAACTAAAATATGACAACTATAAATAAAAAAACAAAATAAAGTCCATTTTTAGATTCTGACAAAGCCAAAGTTCATGGACTACTCCTTGAAAACTTGTCACTTAAGGCAAACAGAGAGCCTCAAGAGAAAATTACTACATGGCCTGAATGATTCCTGTTGAAATGATAACCATTGGATGAGGACTGTAAGAAAGATCAATAGCTTAAAATGGTCTCAAGTGAACAATCAGTGCCATTCTCTGTCTTTAATCCTTGAGAGGGGGAAGGGCAGAAAAAAAAAGTCTAAGGTTTTTTAATGAGGCTGTTATTCCATTAATTACTTGAGGCAGTTTTTGTTTCCGTGGAATTAATTAACATGACCCTTCTTTAAGCTCCAGCTGCATGTGATGTCACTGTGCTACGGCAGTGAAGAATAAAACTCAAAAGACAAATGGCTACTTAAGGAATTAAGTTGACTAAAGGAAAAAGCATGTACAGAAGCAGTTCCAATGCTCTGGCTCAGATTCTTTGTCTATATATTGACCGCATTCTAAATAAATTGAATCTATGTAATTTCAGACTTACAAAACCTTAGTTGCTGACCAACGGAAGCAATTTTCAAGTTGGAATCATGTACAGTGGCACTACTCCATCTATTTTACCCATATATATTTTTAAATAATTTGGTCTCCACTTATACAGATTTATTAAATTTCAACATAGTCTGTGATAGCTACCTTAGAAAATCCTTAAAAATAACCAGTAGAGAAGCAAGGCAAATAAGAATAGAGGAGATGTTTAATCTTAAAAACGAAATTATTTTAAGAATCTAGGTTTAATGTATAGAATGGCACAGATTAGAACTGAGTCTTTGGGACTTGTTAATTTGGTATTGACTTTTAAATGTCCCCACCGTTTAGCGTTTCATGAACTCAGATAAGCCATCCTAATCCGTACTGAAACCAGTTAAGTTGCATGCTCTACATTTTGTCCAGATCCTGGTTAAACATACCACGGTGGTGGCCCCAGCTCCAAAACACAAACTAGACCCCGATGACTCCAGGGGGCAGTGACCAAGGTCCAGAAATTCTTCTAACTTTCCTGAGACTAAGGAGCTCCTGACAAAAAGGAGGTGCCACCCTACCCCCAAGGGAACTGAATATCTTCTGAAGAACTGGGCCCCTAAGGATCTCAGGCCAGTTCCCTAGACTTAGAAACTTGTTATAAGAAACATTTAATTACGGCATATGTAAATGGGAGGGGAACTTATTTGAAATACATTTTTAAAAAAACTCCTTTTCAGAGCTTTTAAGATATGTCTTATGTCTCAGAGAATATTTGCCACAGTACTTCTCTTGATTTAGTAAATGTGTTTTTTCTTAAATAACTACCTCTACTATATTTCTTCCCTCTCTAGCCCTAATCAACCTTTTCATTTCTAAAGCCAACAGTTTATGAACCACCAGGCTATTCTGCTATTAAATATGGCTACAGGGGCTTGACAAATCCCAGGTGGCTTTAGTTAGTCAGGGATAGTCTCCTCAACTAACAAGAAAAGGCAGGTATGTTAACGTGTAGATTACAATATAATTCATCTGACCATAAGGCTTCTAAAACACTGGAGTAAGAAGAGATCTACTGTCCTCTCAAACTGGAGCTACACCTTGATTCACCTGGCCTACTGATTAATAATCTTCTCTATCTACCCCTATCTTCTGGAGAATTCCTTCGTAATGGGCTATTGTAGCTGATGCACTCTGAGATCCCAAATATGTAATTAAATTTAAGGATTTATTCCTGAGTGCTTTGATATTGTGGGGTTTTTTTTTAGTTCTTCTCAGCTCTAACTAGATTAATCTTAACATTGATATGATAATCACTTACTTTTTGTAGCAATATTGTTATGTAGAAATATAATTATAGTTAAATTCATTAACAACTACAATTGATTTCTTTTTAAAGGAACACACAAAGGCTTTTGGTTCTCTTCAGTAAACTGTCAAAAAATTGGAAGTACCTACCATAGGGGACTGATTGAGTAACATATGACTAATCATGCAATATAATACTCTGAAGCCATTAAAAAACATATTGTAGAAGAATACGTATTTGCACACACAAAAAAAATGCTCACAATGTACTAAACAAAAAAATCTTACTACGAAATAGTATGTACATACACACACACAAACATTTGCTAGAGAAAACACACAGAAAAAAAGCTAGAAGGACATACATCAAACTATTAAGAGTATCTGAGGACAGTGGGATTAAATGCAACTTTTCTTCTGCATTCCCGAATTTTCTAAGGTTCTGTATTGAACATTATGTTTATAGTTTTTTTAAAAAGCTTTTTAAAAAGAAAAATAGCTCCCAAAGTAATTTCGCAAGTCATTTCTTATACTATTTCACATCTATTATTAGTAAAGGTAATGAAACATTTCACTACCGAAGACTCTCAATTAAGTTTTAATACAAGGGAGGCAGTTTTTCCAGTTGCTTTTAAAAATAGCAAAAAAAAATTACTGGGTCACTACTATGTGCCAAATATTCTCACATATTATATTAAAAGTGAAACATTAAGGAAAGTCAGGAAAAAAAAAGTGGCTGACAATATGTGTGCAGTAATATTATCTTACAATTTTTAAAAGAATCACCACCACCACGCAATAGATAGTTTGATTCGATTAACTTTTATTGAGCATTTACTATGTGGGTGATTCTGTCAAGAGGGCAGTCTAAAGTTAAGCAAAGCTGGAACATAGGCTCAAGGAGGAAGATTAGTTCAATGTCTCAGAATGGGGTTCCACAGATCACCTGCCTCAAAATCCCTATGGTGTTGGTTAAAATGCAGATTCCTGGGGCTGTCAAACCTACTGACTCAAAGTCTCTGGAGGTAAGACTCAGCAATCTACATTTTAAAAACCATTCCAGATGGTTGCTACATTAGTGAAACCCCACTGTTGTAAAAGATCAAGCCAAGTGAATAGGGTTAGAAAAGATCATGAGTCTTAACTGTGAGGCCAAGGAATGAGTTAATTCTATAGAAAATAATTAGGGCAGGGAGAGGAGGAGGTCGGGGACTAGCCAGGGGTTTTGAGCTAGAGAGCAGCATGTTAAGATCTGTGTTTTGGTTCAGTACTACTCATTACAGCATAGGTTGAAAAAGAGAACTGGAAGCACTAGAGAACTGAAGAAAGGGATCTATAATGATGCATTAAAATTGACCAAGAGAATAAAGTGTTTCCCATCCTGGTACCAAAAAGAAAGGTAAGAAGAGGAAGCTCATGAGTGTTACTGATGAACAAATAAGATTATTTGAATGCTGAAATGTTAAACCCAAAAATACAGAGAGGAAGATTTGTAGAAAACTTTACAGTGATTCTTTAATGTCTTTCATTCATTCATTTGTTCAATCACTGACTTGTTACTCACTATGGACCAAACCCTGGTCTAGATGCTGGCTCAAAAAAACAGATGAAAACCACTGAATTATACAGTTTATGTGAATGAACTGTATGATATGTAAATTACACATCAATACAAGTTGTTATTAAAACAAAACAAATTAGATATTTCCCCTATCCTTAAGGGTCTCAGAGAAGTGCTGAGAAGATAGACAACTGCAATGCAGCACGGTAAGTATCAGGCCCCAGGTAAACAGAGTGTTCTGTATGAACACACAGGAGTGTCTTACCCAGACCGAGGTCCAGAGGAACTCATTCATGAACAAAATGTAGAGAAAGCCAGGCAAGGGGAATACTGCAAAGCAGGAAGAAGGAAACCTGGAGAGCACTTGACTTTAAAGTGAAGACCTGAATGCCAGGAAGGAAACATGAGAGGTGAAGCTGGTCCAGGATAAAGGCAAGTCAGGAAGAGGTCTGTGCATTACAGCTTCACTATTCGCAGTGTGGGCCTCAATCCAGCAGCATTGGCATCACCTGGGAATTGTTAGAAATGCAGAGACCTGGGCCCCATCACAGACCTACATCAGAATCTCCATTTTAACAAGATTCCTAGATGATGCAAACGGACGCCGAAGTTTGGGAAGCACTACACCAACAAATTTTTTCTCAAGGCAAAAATCCTATGGGAAATTACTGAAGAATTTCAAGCCAGAGAGTGGCATGATCCAATACATGCAGTACATAAAGAAGATTACTCTGTCAGCGAAACGAAAAATAAATTACAGAAGACCAAAAATTGCTTAGGAAGCTGTTTCAGGATCCAGGAAAGAAATATTAAGGGCTCAAATTGAGTATGGATAGTACCAGGAAATGGTAACTAATTGGTTGGGGGTGGAGGGGGAGTAAATGATTTCTAAGTGAACCGCGGGCCTTACGAAATCCAACACCTTCCGAGTGCTGTAAGGATTCCATTCTAGGGTGCTATCTTAACACTGGGCATATTTTGCTCCACTCTAATTGTTTTAAAGCATGTACTGATGTTGAAGGTCTTTCAAGCTCATGACTGCCTACTGAAAGAAATTCACCTTGACCACTTCAAACAAATGGAAATTTGTTTTAATTAGGATATATCATCTACAATGAAATAACAAATTTTTAGATAATTTTTAAGTTAATATTACATTGTTTATACTCTTAAGACAGTAGCTTCCTGGTTTTTTCTCTTTTTAAAATTCTTTCTAATTTAATTATTCCCCCAATGAGATAACAGCTGCCAAAATCAAGGAGAAATAGTGAATAAAAGCAACAATGATGAAAATGTTGAGAAAAAAAGTTTAGATTTCTAAAAGGTTAAATTTTTAAAATAAATGTATATATTTCTAGTCTAAGAGGATTTCTCAAAATGAAGTAAAGGTACTAGACAGCAAAAAGCATCTCACAGAAGTGGGACATCTGGTCATCCTAGCCCTGAAGCAATGTACATAAAAAGTGCTATTTTTAAAAATGAAACAAATATGAATACCCTACCCTGCATAAATGTAAATGTCAACCTTTGCCAAGGAGACCTGGAATCTAAATTGACTAAAACTGACTAATTCAAGCAAACATTTATGTACAAAGAAGCTTATCATAGTATATTTCTTATAACAGTGAAAATGCACAACAGTAAATTATGGTATATTCAGATGACAGAATATTATGCAGCCATTAAAAACATTCTCAATGAATATTTAACAATATAAAAATTCTCACAATACATGTTAAGTTTTAAAATTATAAAAATTACCATTGAGGGTATAGATAAAAGACTTAACAAAGTAAATCAATAGTTGGCAATGATTATTTCTGGGTAGTATAATTAGTTTATTTTTAATTTTATGTTTCTGTATTTTCCAAAATTGTCTACATCATTTTTTTCTAAGCAGAAAAATTTACTGAAAAGTCAATTATATTTTTAAAAATTTTTTTCCAATTAATCTGTTTCTGTTTTTAATTCTTTCTCACTTTTTCTAACCCTATCTAAGTCTAAAGGTCCACGACAGAGATTCTTAAGCAGAAGGGGGGAAGCAGTGGGGAGGGGGCCTGTCTGTAGACAATATGGACTGGCTGTCACAACTGGGGGAAATTACTGGATCTAGCAGATAAAGGATAGAGATTTAGCTAAATGTCTTACAACGTATGGCACAAGCCCCCAGAAAAAAAAAGAATTATCTAGTCTACTATGTCAGTAGTGCAGAGGTTGTGAAATCTTGGTCTAGGACGAAAAAAAATGAGCATAAGCAGAAAGAGTGGGTTAAAATACAATATTAGCTGAGTGGGTTTAACTTTTCATTTCTAAAATAAGATTTTTAAAATCATATAAATTGGGTTAATGAAAGTTTAATCTAGGCTTTAACCCAAATTCCTTATTATTAAGATAAGTATTTCCTGATTTAATGAATATCTCCAGTTCTGCTCCCAACCTGAGAATGATGCTTGTCAAACTATAAGATTTTTCTCAACTTGAGCTCTCTATATAGAGATCAATCCTAAATATAAAAGTGTTTTAAAGTCTACAGCCATGCCACCCTGGACACACTAGAGATCATCTGATCTTGGAAGCTAAGCAGGGTCGGGCCTGGTTAGTACTTGGATGGTACAAGTTGTGCAAGCAAAAAAAAAAAAAAAAAAGTGTGTTAAGCACTGCTACAAAATGTCTTAAAAAGAGAAATCATATCTTTAAAGTAATAGCTGGTTATTGTACATACTCTGGTATGGTAAGCTGAATAACTAGTTCTAACTAGTCTAAAAACTAGTCAAACGCAAATGTTTAATTGTTTAAAATACACACACACACACACACACACACACACAGAAAATGATTTATGTAAACTTACACAAAATTACTTCCTATTGTGATGTCAGATTCAAGGAGTGGCAACAAGGCAAAAGTACATGGAGTTGAGGAAATGAAGTACCCTCTTCGATCTAAGTTAGTAAATAACAAGTGTGTGGTTATAACAAAGTACAACAGAGCATGAGGGGTGACTGGATGAAATAAAGCAGTAGAGGGATCGAGAAGCAGAAGGCAAGGCAGAAGGTAAGAGAGCAGAAAAAGACACTGCACCGATGATGAATGAAGGATGATTCGGACAGTCGAAAAGGGGTGATAGGAAATTTTGCACCTTTTCTCTGAGTGAAAATGAGGGAAGAGATTAATATATGCAAGAAAGATGTGAAAGAAATAAGGGAAAATAAAATGCTGAGGAAATCTGGCAGAAAGAGATCAGAAGGAAAGGCGATACGGTTCAAGGTTCCCTAATTCATTAAGATGGAATAAAAAATACTTCCAAGTCTCTAATATGCTTTTAGCAACAATGCTTGTATAAATTCTCCATGGCTTTTTTTTTTAATTAAAAATGATTCTCTAAAGGAAAGATACCCAATGTTTTTCTCTTTATGCAAAACTCTCCCAATCTTCTTTTAGTGATTGGTTCATAATGGATATCAATTAAGGGTAGCTGTTTTGTTGTCTACCAGCACTATTCCTTCTAGTGGAGAACAGTTCTCAGCCACTCCACCAGGTCTGAGTGGGACTAATGATCACAATCCTGCCCTCCCCGCGGCCCCTGTGGCAAGCACAACTTGACCACTCGTATTCTTCCCCTACAGCCTACACAGTGCAATGAAAGGAGAAGGCACATGACCCTGAGCAAGGGCAACCCGAATTTCTCTAACAGGCTCCTTTTCTCCAGGTCCAGAGCTAGACCATGTGGTATGCAGGTGCCATTGACCATCTTTTTCAACCCAAAAAGAGCTGTCCTAAGATATAACCAATGTCAAACAGCACAGTCTGACATGACAGCCAGTGACAGAGAGCCCCAGAGACCACATCTGAGCCTTAGAGCCAGCCATCCCTGGGCTTTAAGGTCATACAAGCAAATAAAATCCTTTCTGGCTTCGAATTGGGTTTCTGTTATTTCCAACTAAAATTGCTCTGGCTAGTAAACTGTTTAATACTGTCAAATAGAGGTTTTGGTAAGTGGGTGCGTCAGACCTATCATCCGCAAGTTACCCAGGCCCTTCTCTTGATGTACTACATTTTAACTGACATCATAACTCAAGGTAAAGAATTTCATAAATGTAAAACGTAATGTTTAAAGCAGAAATTCATTTTAAATGACATATTTATTTCAAGTATATTACAAGTATCTCCACTGAACTAATTTAATGTTAGAAACTTCAATTGTTGCTGTTAAATACTTCACCATTTGCCCAGCTCACCTTCATCTTTCTAAAGAGTTCTACTCTTTTAATCTATCTAGCCTCTACATTGCCTTGATGACTTTATTTCTCCTATTCTGAAAATCCTCTAGTTTCAGTGTATATTTATTAAGAAGTAGAAACCCCATCCACACGCAAAGGATTTTCAGACAGGACCATTGCATGTTTTTGTACGAATGACCGAAGATAAGACAAAACTTGTCTTTTTTGTGTCTAGTCTCCCTCCAGTCTAGCATTTTGCTCACTTTTTTTAGCCACAGCAGGACATCAGGCCAAAGGTAGACAGATGGTCTCTATGAACACTGAGGGGGTGGAAAACACATTTTCCCCTTGATTTCAATTAAGTTTGGAGTCATTATTTTGAAATCAAAACATACAATTGGTTCAGTTGTACAAGGAGATATTTAATGCTAACAGCTGCTGGTTAAGGAGACTTCCAACTGAGGAGGGCTTAGCAGAAAAATGTAAAATGCGTGAGGCAGGAAGAAGTCAGGGATAAATTTCTGCAAAGTTCAAAAATCTGTATCAGCACAAACCCAGACTGATATTACAACTCAGGGAGAGGAGACGTGTTAAAGGGCAAAACTGACCACTAAGGCTGAGGAAACAAAACATCAAAGGCAGACATCATTAACAAAAGTAAAGGGGTAGGTGTGTGAAGAGAAGATTAAACAACTACCTAAACTATCCCACTTATTCCCACCGCCCACTGTTAGTGAAACTCCACAGGAGTGACTCCCAAGTTCAGTCCTCTGTATTAAGTATCTCTATTGACCTCACTAAGGTGGAACTGTAACATACATTTTTTAGAAACAAACAAACAAAACAAACCCTTCTCTCTGCCCTGGTGGGCAAGCACAACTCTAAAATACTCTCTGAATAAGCTGGGGTTAGAGAAGAAGCTAATCACAAGGGAACTTTTGAGGATAATGTTCTGTATCTTGTTTGTGGGGGGTGGTTATATAACAGAATATATTTGTTAAAACACAAGTGTACATTTAAAATGAGTGAATTGTATTACATGTAAAATACACCTCAATAAAGTTGATTAGAGAGAGAGAGAGACAGACAGTGAGAGGAAAAGAGGCGGGGAGAAAATGCCCAGGCAGACAAATGGAAAAAGTCCGGGAAGACCACTGTGGGACAGACAGCATAACTGTGGGGTGGAATGGGAGGAGTGGGGTTATCCACACAATATTTTACCGAGGGCCAGACCTTATTCTATAGATCAGCCAGGAGTTTACACTTCCAATAGTACCTTATACTTCATCAGGAACTGTCCAAAGTGGCGACAAATTCAAGTTCACCTTCCAGTGGGCCATGTGCCCCTGGATTCTCCCAATAGAGAATCCATTATAAATCCATCATAAAATGAAAAACAGAGAAGCAAAATTACCTTCTGAGATAAGAGGTAAGGTAAGGGGGTTCATCTCTCCTCTCCCACACTCTCCTATAGAAAAGTTAGTGCCCCCCTTAACCCTTTGGAGGTTGTAGTTAAATCTCCGGAACCCCATTCACAGACCTTCCCTCCAGTGTTCCCCTACTTTAAAAAGCTAAAGCACCAAAGAGATTTAAACTATTTATCAGTAGCAACTCTCATTAGAATTAGAATCTCTCTGTCATCTTTTAGCCACTGGGCAAAACATTGAACTTTCACACTTCAAGAGAAAGCAACAAATTTTAAGAGGAAATCATGAGCATTCTGCTTTGCTCCAATAGTTTAAAGAAGTATTTCTGAGTAGCTTACAAGGTCCAAAGAGACAGCAAAAATTCATGATGTAATGGGGATTAACTTTTAGTTTCCAAAGCTAGAGCTAGCATTACTCCTCCTTCCTATCCTATATCTAACCCATCACAAAGACCTGTCTCTCAGATTTGTCCCCTTCTTTCCCATACCTTCTGCATGCACCTCAGTCTACCAGACAGACCTTCATCACAACACATTTTGTTTCCTACAACAGCTGGTCTCCCTGGCTCCCAGTTCTCCTATTACTCATCCTGCTCAACATGCCTGAAAATGTGCTTACTTGTTTAACCACTTCTTTATACCCTGCTTTATTCTTGCAAGTGGAGTAATCATCCCAAACCATTATTTTCAGTCGATCTCTCTTCTAAGTATTCTTTCATTCATCCAATAAATATTTAATCAGCACCTACTGTGTGTAAGACATTGTACTAGGTTCTACAGAAGGTAAACAAAACTCTAATCGGCATCTCAGGGGGGCTTAAGTGTCGTGGGAGTGGCAGACATATATACAAATAACTATAAGACAGAAATGCGTACAGGTCATTAGGACAGAACTGTCAGCTAGATGTCAGGTAAAATTAGAATTGGTAAAGAAGTAGGATGTAAACAGACAAGGGAAAGGCTGCTGAGGTTTCCAACCTGAGGGACTAGGAGAACTGCAGTGCCATTAACAGTCCTAGGGGAAAGAAGAAATACAGATGGAAGGGGCATGACAAGAGGCTTTGAGGAAAGTGAATGCACTTGCCAAACCCCAAATCAGGCCACATGATCAGCAATGAAATTGCCATCCTGCTTTAAGATGCTGGAAGCAGTCTGAAAAATGTAATTATGACACGAAAATATTAGAATTTCCAGGATTGATGGTTTAAAGGGACGATGGCATAGAATATAAAACTGAAACTATCCCAGAAAAAAATCTAGGCCCTGTAGCTTCGGTAGGAATGAGGGAATACAGTGGGAAAGGAAGGTTACAGCTATACAATCTACTGGCTTAAACAGCTGATTCATCTAGGAAAGTTTACATAGCTCTTAAGCAGGGGTTTTTAAGTCCTTTTGCACTGTTACAAAACTGAACATCCTGACACACCATGGGGAATCCTAATGAATTAACTTCAGGTAATGTTGGCCATTCTACAGCATTTATGGTGCTATCCATGGTGTCTGGGAACCTCAAGCGAAGAGGACTAGCATGTCATTTTATTGCTGCTGGTAAATACCTAGGTTTAATTAATAAATCCTGCTCCATGAATGCCGAATTCTTTGAAGCTGCTGAGAGCATCTATGAGTGATGTTATGATTCAGATATCCACTAGCAAGTCAAGACTAGTAAATATTTTCAAAATTAGAAGCAATGAGATATTATACACACCTTCAATTCTTTTAGGAACAAGCCAAGTAGATTTAAAAACAAATCAACACCAACCATATGAATATACTAAAACCACTAAACTGTACACTTTAAATTGATTAATTTTATAGAAGCTGTTCTTTTAAAAACCAACTTGTTTTAACCAAAATGTTAGTTTCTAGAAATGTTATATCCTAGCAACCTAGCCATTGCCCTTAAAATATTTATACTGTTGAAAAAAATTGCAAAATGAAAGGCTCACTAAAGTGCTGTGACAAATCAATCATTTTAGCTAAAAAAAAAAATAAACTGAATGTCTCTTGCCTTTCACCATAATACAAGCTGATCTGTATCACACATCAAAATGCCTATAAGCTCTAAAACATTTTTTTAAAGGGAACTTTTCAGATTTAACCACTATGTTGAATATCATAATTATGTCATGTCACTAATACATCTTTCCTAGTTATCTACCCCAGAACTTCCTTTCCTATAATCTTCTGCAAGGGAAATATTCTTGTGTTTATCGATTGATATTATTTCTAAGGATTTCCCTCTTCCTCTAATAATCACCACTCAAGCTTTTATCTCTAGAGTCATTCATTCAACACCCCCAAGTCCTAAACTGCTCCCTACCTTCTACTAATACCATACCAGCTGTCTGCCTGCTGTTGAGTAACAGCAGCTAATTGGTGCCCTTGGAAATTCAAAATGGGTCAAGAATATAAGAAGCAGACTGTAAGCCCTTTGAGGGAAAGGATTGTGTATTGTTTGTTAGAACCTCCCAAAACTGAGCAGAGTACCTGGCACCATTTTTGCCCACCATTAAGCTAAAGTCCACTCACAAAAAGAATTAGCAAAAGTAATGAAGTGACCAGATTATTTTTAGGCATAATTGTATTTAGAAGAAAGCTTAAACTCAACTTTAGTCTCCATGTCTAAACCAGTCTGTCTTTACAATGACTAGGAGGTGAATTTTAAAACAGATTATAATAAAGCTATGACTGAAGCCCAAGACATTACAGTTTAAAAATTATAGTGTCTTTTTTTTCCCTGCAAATTATTCTTGGGAGAAAAAAATAGACCCAAAATCCAAGAGCAATTTATTTATCCAATCACTCTCTAGTTAACTCACCTGCAAATTAAGCAGTTGAAGGATGGCCTCCTCACAACAGTGAAAGGGGCAGGGGAACTGAACTATACAAAGTAACTAAGGAATATTTACAGATCTTTATCTCTTCCTGTGAAAATGACTCTCATATTTCTTAGTAGCCACCTCATACATTTATTTTAAGGATTAAATGAGTTAAACTGTAAAGCACTTAGAACAATACCAGGCACATAGTAGGTTCTATATAAATGTTTGTTAATAAAGTAACTTTGAATCAGCTTCCAACTGCATACATTCATGTATGCAGAGATCTGCAATCCCTACAAAAAGTACCAGGTTTAGAGAGAAGTTCCAATTCCAACTGTGCCGTCTTTAAATCTGGGGCTGGAAAGAAAGGGGTCCCAGAGAATATTTCATGTAAACTCTTCATTTCATGGCTGAAGAAATCAATCGTATACCTCGTAGAGAAATTCAAGGTTACAAAATGCTTCCCTATTTATTATTAAGTTTAATCCTCCTAAGAGATGCAGGGCAGGTATAATTAACCCGAATAAGGAAACTGAAGCACAGATTGGTTAAAGACCTGCCCAAGGCCACACAGTAAATGAAAAGGTCTGAGGCTACAACCTAGTTCCCTTTTGATGGGGGTCCAGACCTGTTTTCTCCATATAACATGCTGCATCTTGGGCCCTATGTTTCCTTGGGTCACCTCTGGAGGCAATGATTCTAGAACCCTAAATGGAGGTTCTACTGCAAAGGGAACTTGAAAAGTTAAGGCAATTCTGTTAACTGTAATTAGAAGTAATTGATAGCTGGCAAAACACCTACTTACACATGAATTACAGTATAAAATGCCAATGATAACACATTCACAAAGGGCACGGCACACTGCCCAAGGCAAATTTTCAGAAGTCTCCAAAGGGACAGTTCTCCAAAATAAGCCATTCAGCAATTACCAGACCCAGAGAATACTGATGTCAATATTACAAAGAAAATGATGCCACTTCCCTTTAAATTAAACCCAGAAGGAAAAGGCTTGCCCCAGCAGATGGTGAAGACATGGAGCCTAACAAGGCACTAAGGGATTACACGCAGGTTGCAAACTCCCAGCGACGGATGATTACGGACCAGCCCATGAATCAGCTCGCATTCACAGGGCTGCATCATCCCCAGGGGCTCACCATCTCAGGACAGCCATCTGAAATCGGGCAGCTAAAGGTGACGATCGGCTGGCGACCGTTGCAGGATTTCAAATAATCTCACAGAAAGGTTGGCCGACGGTAGAAGCGGCACTGCATACCAACACAAGATGTTATTTTAAGAGCGTGTCCCCAAGGGAGGCACCATCTGATCGACCAGAGAAGCATCTCCCACCAGCTAGGATTTTCTCTAAAGCGAAACGGAGGACTGGGCAATTCCGACCCAGGCCCACCCTAGTAAATGCACACGAGTCCCCTTCCCAGAAACGCGCTCTGCTCCCTGCCCAAGACCCCTGCAGGGGCCGCAGAGACAGACCCCCGAGGCCGGCCTCCCTCCGCCGCCTTCATCCCCATCACCGCCCGAAAGAGGAAGGCGCGTCGGCGGGCGACGGGCGTCCGGGGCCGGGGATTCGGAAATGCTCGGAAGCGGGGTGGTGCCCGCTGTCCAGCCCTCGCGCCCCCGCCCCTCCGCAGCCTGACAGCCGGCGGCCCCTGTCCGCCGCCCGCGGGGCGCCCTACCTTTGTGTAGAGCTCGGACGCGGCCATGGCGGGCCCGCCGCGCCGACGCCCCCCGCCTGTGCGGAGGCCGCTCCTCGCCTGGGCGGCCGCCCGCGCCGACTAGGAAGCGCCCAGGCTGCCGCGGGCGGGAAGCAGGGCCGGGCGGGCGGGGCGGGGCGGCTCAGGCGCGGGCGGCCCGCGGGGGCCTCGCCATCGCTCCCGGGCTCGCCGCGAGCAGCTACGAGCGCTCCGCGTGCCCGGGATCCTCGGAGTCTCCGCGCAGCCCCTTGGCGGAGGGTGATGCTGCCGCCGCCGCCGCCGCCGCCCTGTGCATTGTGGGAGCGGGAGGAGGCTGCTCCGGCGCGGTCCCCGCGGCTGCTCCGGGCTCTCTCGAGCTCACGCTGCCTCCCATCGGCTGTGGGCTCCGAGCATCAGCAGCGGGCCAGCCCGCGCTGCCCTAGGACACTCGCCGGCAGCGCATCGCCCCAGGGGCGTGTCGCACCCCGGACGCCCCCTACCCGAAGTGAGCCCTGGCCGG
Source organism: Rousettus aegyptiacus (assembly GCF_014176215.1). Classification (NCBI taxonomy): domain Eukaryota; kingdom Metazoa; phylum Chordata; class Mammalia; order Chiroptera; family Pteropodidae; genus Rousettus; species Rousettus aegyptiacus. The sequence goes on from NW_023416306.1 coordinate 123,142,854, forward strand.
TGCAGAATAGACCCTCCGAGAGGGGTGGCGGTAGCTGGTGTCACTGAGGGTGTCCAGGTAAAACGACTCAGAGTCTCTAGACAGCTTCTCCTTCCTGTTCTAACAAGCATTTCTAGGTAAAGGATTTAAAGGGAGACTTCTTGGAAGGTCATCGAATAACCTAGAATTCCAGAAAAGCCTTGTGTGCAGCAAACGTCTGGGAGCGAGTGAGAACCAGGAATCTGAGAGGCTCACCAAGGTCACCTGGAACACCTCGGTCTCTGCAGCAGGGTCGTTTCATGATATCAGAGCGTGTTTGAAACGACAGAAACTTAAATGAGCCTTGAAACAAGATGGCCCCAGGGGTTGGACCCAGGAGCCTACCTTGATCCTAGGCCTGTGTGTTTGTAAAGGTTCCACCCCTCTCCTGCCCAGCCCTCTTTCTAGTCTTGTTCCCCAGTGATCATTCACATCATATATAATCATGCTGAAGCTGATCTGGATGCTACCTGAGGGCTTTTGTGGAGGGTCTACACCTGCAATGTAGCTCTGTATCAAAAGGTCAAAGAAATCTCAGAAGCACATCAAACAATGAGAATGTGGTCTTTGCACTCCCACCCCCATGATTTCTTCACCCTCTACCTCCTTCCCATCCACACCTTCATTCCTGGTTGATCACTCTCCCTATTTTTTCATCCCAGCTTCTTTTTAGTGTGTTCATCTTTCATATTTTAACTCTAAGTGGTACCCAGTGCCGGTCATGGAAATCTGGTATGGTTTCTGTCAAGACCATCACTTGAAGTTGGAGCCCTTGATTGTGTGTCTCCTGCATGTGTGTTTGAAGGAAGACCATTGACCAAGGCGGGACACTTGGGGCCCATTCTCACTCCCTGGAATTCTCCTCCCCTTGCTCACTGCCCACAGTCTCCTCAGAGATGCCTGAGATAAAGGCTACAGAGTACGAAGTCCTGCAGAATTCACTGTGTTCCTTCTAATTCTAAAACCAAATCCGTTTCATGTTTTGGCAGCCCACTCTTTTTGCCCAGACACAAAAATAGAAAATATATGTAGTTATGACCAGAAAGGGCACTGGGTTGAAATTTAAGAGGCCTGAATTCTACCCCTTGCAGTTCCTTCATGCCCTGTGTAAGTGCTCACAACCACTCTTGTTTTCTTGCCCTTGAGAAAATGCCTACCAGCCAGAACTGTTGAGAAATGCTGAGTGTGCTGATGATGAAGGAGTTCAGGGCATGTTCCCCAGGGTATGCTGCTTGGACATATCGATGGTTTCAAGGGGCACTTGAAAAACAGCAAATATAGGAAAAACACTCTGACCTCCCTCCTTTTTCTTAAAAGCAGAAGACGAAATTCCTATAAGATATCCTCCCTATAACAAAATGAAAGTAACATTCTTATCATCAAGGACAAGAAGTTGAGACTAAACAAATTCTATACAAACAGACCTTGTTAGAATAATTTTTATCTTCCTTTATCCCTACCCACAGTTTAATCGCTTTTTCACAATTGCTTCTCTTTGTTGAACCTAACATAAAAGCAAGCAGGTTTTGCCATTTCTTTGAGTTTTCATCTCCTTATGAAGGCTCCTGTGTCACATAAAACAATATAAATTTGTATGCCTTTTTTCTGGTAATCTGTCTTTGTCAGTTTAATTTCCAGACTCTGCCAGGGACGCTAAGAGAGCTGAGGAAAACTTTCTTCCCCTACACCGAGAAAACACTAAAAAACTGAAATGGTCTTATAAATGTGAGTGTTTTTGTTTTGTTTTGTTTTGTTTTTTAAATGACAGGGAGAAAAAAGAAATGAGAATTATTCTCTTTTAATTCCTGAACACATGCATTCGACCACAGCAATATTTGGGGGCACTACTCAAAGGAAGGTAGTAGGGATAAGAGAGAGAATGGTTTTCTACCCTTGACCTTATTTCACATCATTCAGAAGAAGAGTATATTTACAAGGCAGAAGCAAAGAACACTGATGGCTGTCTTCCCCTACCTTATCCATGTACATTCACAGTCCCAAGCACTTTGTCATTAGTCAGCCAGCAATAACCCAGCAATAGTAACAACTTCTGAGCGTTTAGTATATACCCCTCCCAAAGAAGAACCCAAGGACATTGTAGATTTTATTTTAAATTAATAAAGTTCTCAATTATTGCTTTATTATTGGGAATGTTTTCACATAGATTATTTTCAAATAAAAACAATGTCCAAGTTAATGTGAAAAATCCCTCTCTTTCAAAATATTCGTGGATGACTTTTTTTCAACAAATACTGAGAGCCCTGATGTACCAGAAACTGTTCTACATGCTCAGGGTTCATGAGTGAACAAAACAGACCCCATGGAGCTTACATTCTAGTCAGGGAGACAGACAATTAGAAAGGTAGACAGTGAAGGTGATTAAGTGCATTAGTTTGCTAGGGCTGCGTAATAAAGTGCCACGAACTGGGTGGCATAACAGTAACATGTTATATGATCTGGAGGCTAAAAGTTCCAGACCAAGGTGCCAGCAGAGTTGGTGCCTTCTGGGAGCTGGAAGGGAGAATCTGTTCCATACTCCTCTCTTACATCCCAGTGGTTTGCTAGCAATCTTTGGCACTCAGTGGCTTCTGTTTCATCACCCTGATCTCTGTCTTCACCTTCACATGGCGTTTTCCCTGTGCATGTGCATGTCTCTGGGTCCAAATTTCCCCTTTTCATAAGGACAGAGTCATGTTGGATTATAGCCCATCATAATGACCTCATCTTAACTTGATCATCTGCAAAGACCATATTTCCAAATAAGATTTCATTCACAGATACTGGGAGTTAGGACTTCAACATCTTTTTTAGGGGGACACAATTCAACCTATGGCAAAAAAAAAACTAAACAGAAAAGATAGAATTTGAGGCAACCAGCAATTGTAGCAGGGTGGTCATTGCTTTATTCAAATTTTAAAAAACATTATTGAGGGTCTATTTTATCCCAGCAGTTAAGATAATAAAGATAGAGATTAATGAAATAGGGTCCTTGGCCTGGGGGAACTAGCTCACTGCAACAGGTAGCCTCAGGGGTAGGGGAAGAGGAAGTTTATGTTGTATGGTCATATAAAGTAGTAATTCTAATTCTGTAAGATCAGTCCAAATTCTAGATGCAGAGGCAAAGAACTGTGTTACTGATTATAGTTCATTAGTTGGCATTTACATATCATAATATTTAATGTTTCAGAAGACTTGGCACTGGGCATAGGTGACATTTAGGTGAGTGGGGAAGAACCCCAAATAAGTAATTGAAAGACCCAAATGGTAATGTGGATTTTGAATGAACTTCTGATTGAAAGACATGTAAAGGAACAGTGAGGGAACTAGGCTAAGAAGTAGGAAAAACAAAGTTAAGAATAGAGCAAGACTAACCTGAAAGAATTTTAGACAATGGAAGGCAAGCATGAGGAACTCCCGGCTCCTCCACCTCTTCTCTGACCCAACTCCAGCCAATTATATCCTAGCTTCCTCTCATCTGTGAGCTTAGGCCTAGCTGTGCTTTATGGCTCCCCAGGCAAGAAGAATAAAAAGCACATTACTTAACTCAAAAGGTACAATTATTTTTATTCCTGTACATATTACCCTAATTCTAGATTCTAACCTTGTGTTTCCTAAAATATCTAATCTCTGGCCCTTTGTTCCCAATCTTCTAACCTGTGTGCTGACCACCTGCTATTTGGCTAGCCTCTGTACCTCTATGCCTCGTTCTATGGTACCTGATTCCTTCTATTAGCTGATTATTTTGGGTCTGTAAATACTTTCAGCCCAAATCCACAACACTTGCCTGCTTTGTATTGCCTTGATCCTCCTGAATTACTTGATTTTAATTATGGACTTCCTAGTTACTCTCATCTTGTACTTCCAACAACCGCAGACACATACCTGCCTTCCATGTGCTCATAGTGGAAGCTCTGCAGTAGTGAAAATGACTTAGGTTCAGATGACCTAAATTCTAGTCCCAGTTCTAACCGGGGGCAAGCCATCTTGTGAATGTGAGCCTTTATATGTATGTATATATATAAACTTAAAAAAATAATTTTAGAACAGGTTTAGATTTATAGAAAAATTACAAAGGTACTACAGAGTTCCCATATACCCCATGCAAGAAACTGAATGTTCACCACCTCCCCCTGTTCATGTTGAACCCCTAAACCCCAAGTGATAGTAGTAGAAGGTGGGGCCTCTGAGAGGTGATGAGGTCGTGAGGGGGCAGCTCCCATGAACGGCATTAGTGCCCTTATAAAAGAGGTTCTAGAAGACTCCCTCACCCCTTCTACTACCTGAGGTTATAAGGAAAAGACAGCCATCTAAGAGGAAGCCAGCTCTCACCAGACACCAAGTCTGCTGGCCCCTTGCTCTTGGATTCCCAGCCTCCAGAACCAAGACATAAACTGGTATTGTTTATCAGCCACCCAGGCTATGATGGTATTTTGTTATAGCAGCCCAAACAGATTAACACGCCCTACAACCTGTTTACCTTATTATTAACATCTTACATTAGTATGGTACATACATTAGAATTAATGAACCACTATTTATATGTTATCATTTACTAAAACCCATAGTTTATTCAGATTTCCGAAGTTTTTACCTTACGTCCTTTTCGTTCCAGGATTCTATCCAAGATACGACATTACATTTAGTTGTCATGTCTCATTCGGATCTTCTTGGTTCACAGTTTCTTTCTTTCCTTGTTTTTGATGACAATTTTGAGTAGTACTGGTCAAGTATTTTTAGAATGTCCCTCAGTTAGGATTTGTCTTGATTAGACTGGGGTTCTAGGTTTTTGTGAGGAAGACCCCAGTAAAATGGCATTTTTATCACATCACATCGAGGGCCATACTATCAACATGCCGTCACTGTGGATATTCACCTTAATCATTGGCTCAGGTAGTGCTTATCAAGTGTCTCCATTGTAGTTATTTTTTTGCCCCTATAATAGGCTGAATTGTGTCCCCTCAAAATTCATAAGTTGAAGTCCTAACCCCTATTAACTCAGAATGTGACTGTATTTTGAGTCTAAAAAGGCAATTAAGTTAAAATGAGGTCAATTGCACCTTAATAAACCATGCCTGATGTCCTTAGAAGAGGAGATTAAGACACAGACATGTGCAGAGGGAAGACCATGTGAAGACAGGGAGAAAATGGCCACCTGCAAGCAAACGAAAGAAGCCTCAGAAGAAACCAAACTTGCCAACACCTTGATCTTGAATGTCTAGCCTCCAGAAATGTGAAAGTAAATTTATGTTATTTAAGCCATCTAGTCTGTGGTACTTTATGGCAGCCCTGGCCAACTAATACAGGACCCTTTCCGTATTCTTTTGAATGAAGTCACTGTATGCAGCCCACATCGAAGGGGTAGGGATTTATATTTTACCTCTTTGAGAACAGACTACCTACATAATGTAGAATTCTTGTATATGGGTGATTTGTCTCAATATCCCCCACTTATTCCTTCAATCACTTATTTATGTAAGTATAGACTCATAAGTATTTATTTTATACTTTTGGTTATAATCTAGTAGAACCTTGTTGTGTTGCTCAAATTGTTCTTGTTTTGGTGACTGGGAGCTCTTTCAGTTGGTTCCTGTCCTGTGTCCTTTCGACATACACCCCATCATTGTGGGAGGGGATTTTTTTTTTTTTTTGAGCACTTCCTTACTTTCTAGCACTACAAGATGCTACAGGCTCATCTTATGTATTTCCTCTGTAGGATTAGAATCTAGCCATTTCTCCAAGGAAAAATGGTTCCTTTCATTGGAGAGTTGGATTTGAAACTAAGATCGGGGCCTCATTGCTCTTGGGGTATTGTTGCTTCTAGGCCTTATCAACCACAGAGCAAATGTATACATACCTATAAATATTTCTGTATGTAGAAACTTGTATTAAGCTAAACATTAGTTCACAATAATGTCTCCAACTCCAATCCATCACCACAGAAATCATTCTAGCCTCCTCCCCTGGCTTATCCATAAATTCTCCAACAGTGAGAAACCTGTGCCTATCTTTCTTTTCAATCAGCAAAACCAGAACAACTTATGTGTGTATTGTTGTTGAGGGGTTCAAATGAAACAAATGGGAAAGTATTTTGGCAACTGGACTGTGCTGTACAATTTTAGGATATTATTCTTATTTTTAATTAATTAATTAATTTATTTATTTATTTTTATGGTGACATTGGTTAACGAAATCCAGTAAGTTTCAGCTGTACATTTTAACAGTAAAGCACGCGCGCGCGCACACACACACACAAACACACACACACACACATCATGTGTTCACCTCCCATTGTTAGATTTCTTTCCGTTACCACATATTTAATCCCTTTTACCCCAGCTACCTCCCCTCTCCCCCCGCCCCTCTGGTAACCACTAGTCTATTGTCCATATCTGAGTCTCCATTTTTTTTCCTCCGGTTTGTTTGTTGCTTTTAGGTTTATATCTCACATATAGCGAGTAATATTCCATTGTATATATGTACCACAGCTTCTTTAGCCAATTATCTATCATAGGATACTTTGATTGCTTCCATGACCTAGTCACTATGAATAATGCTGCTATGAACATCGATGTGCAAGTATCTTTTCAGATATGAGTTTTCAAGTCTTTGGGGTAAATACCCATTAGAGGGATTGCTGGATCATATGATAGAGCAATTCTTAGTTTTTTGAGGCACCTCCACACTATTTTGCATAGTGGCTGTACCAATTTGCAGTCCCACTAGCAGTGTATGAAGGTTCCTTTTTCTCCGCATCCTCTCCAACATTTGTTATTACTTGTTCTGTTGGTTATAGCTATTCTAACAGGTGTGAGATGGTATCTCATTGTGGTTTTGATTTGCCTTTCCCTAATAGCTAGTAATGTTGAGCATCTTTTCAAATATTTGTTGACCATTTGTATATCTTCTTGGGGGAAGTGTCTGTTCAGGTCCTCTGCCTATTTTTTGATTGGATTGTTTGGGTTTTTTGTTGTTATTGAGTCGTATGAGTTCTTTGTATATTTTGGACTTTAGGCCCTTATCGGAGGTGTTGCTTGCAAATACATTTTCCCATTTGGATGATTGTCTGTTTACCTTGTCGACAGTTTCTTTTGCTGTGCAGAAGCTTTTTAGTTTGATGTAGTTCCATTCATTTATTTTTGCTTTTACTTCCCCTGCCTTTGAGGTCAAATTTATAAAATTCTCTTTAAGTCCAAGGTCCTTGAGTTTAGTTCCTATGTTTTCTTCCATGCATTTTATCATTTCAGTTCTTATATTCAGGTCCTTAATCCATTTTAAATTTGGTGTGTGGTGATAGACAACAGTCTAGTTTCCTTCTTTTACAGGTGGCTTTCCAGTTTTCCCAGCACCATTAATTGAAGAGGCTTTCCTTTCTCCACTGTATGTTTCTGGCTTTTTGTCAAAAACTATTTGCCCATATAAACATGGGTTTATTTCTGGACTCTCAATTCTGTTCCATTGGTCTGTGTGTTTATCTACCAATACCATACCATTTCGATTATTGTTGCTTTGTAGTATAATTTGAAATCAGGCAGAGCGATTCCTCCAGACTCATTTTTTTTTCTCTCAAGATGGCTTTGGCAATTCGGGGTCTTTTGTGCTTCCATACAAATCTGATGATTTTTTGTTCTATTTCTTTAAAAAATGCCGATGGGATTTTGATGGGGATTGCATTAAATCTGTATAATGCTTTAGGCAATAAGGTCATTTTAACTATATTGATTCTTCTAATCCAAGAACACGGAATATCTTTCCATTTCTTTGTATCTTCTTTGATTTCTTTTAATAGGGCTTTATAGTTTTCATTATATAGGTCCTTCACATGTTTCGTTAGATTTATTCCTAGGTATTTTATTCTTTTTGTTGCAGTTGCAAAAGGAATTTTTTTTCACTTCTTTTTTTGACACTATGTGTTTTTGAACATTGATTTTGTATCCAGAAACTTAACTGTATTTGCTTATTGTTTCCAGTAGTGTTCTTGTGGAGTCTTTAGTGTTTTCTATATAGAGAATTGTGTCATCCACAAATAGTGACACTTTGACTTTTTCATTTCCTACTCGGATGCCTTTTATATCTTTCTCTTGCCTGATTGCAATCGCTAGGACCTCCAATGTTATATTGAATAACAGTGGCAATAGTGGACCGTCTTGTCTTGTTCCTGATCTTAGAGGAAAGGTTTTTAGTTTTTCACCTTTAAATATAATGTTGGCAGAGGGTTTGTCATATATGGCCTTTATTATGTTAAGGTACTTTCCTTCTAAACCGATTTTGTTAAGTATTTTGATCATAAATAGATGTATCTTGTTGAAGGTTTTTTCTGCATCTATTGATATAATCACATGATTCTTACATTAACCGATTTGTATAGATTGAACCATCCCTGTGCCCCTGAGATGAAGCCCACTTGATCGTGGTATATATTTTTTAAAAGCTGCTGTATTCAGTTTGCTAGCATCTTATTTAGGATTTTTGCATCTGTGTTCATGAGAGATATTAATCTGTAGTTTTATTTGTGTTATCTTTAATAGCTTTTGATATCAGGGTAATATTGGCCTCATAAAATGAATTAGGAAATATTGCCTCCTCTTCAATTTTTTGGAAGAGTGTTAGAATAGGTATTAAATCTTTGAATGTTTGGTAGAATTCACTGGTGAAGCCATCTGGACTTTTACTAGGATATTATTAATTAAATTTTCCATCCTATCTCTCCCCACATATTCACTCCTTACCCTGGACTATCTGGTTCTGTCATGTTGCAGGATTCAATGGAAGTCAAATCAAGAATTGACTTCTGAGAGAGCATTTTTGATGGGCAACAAAATAAACTTAGGAATCAGCCAGAAACAATAGCTCAAATATTAGGACTATACAAATGTACTGACTTATTTGGGTTATTACCTGTGTCCATATTTTAAGAGCCTCTTTTAATGCCTCAAGGCATGTCAAATCAAAATAAGGAAATACTGAACTCCCTCAAGTTCTCACACACTAGACAACACTGCAGTTGGAGCTATACAGGAAGATATAATGGTATCTATCAAATTTGTTTGCCTGTCCTCTTTTCTGTACGTTAGGAAAATTTCTATATTAGTCCTGCCTCCTGAAAGAAAAAAGATTCAAATTCCCACCTCTTTTGCAGCTTGGATACAGTCACATGACCTACTTTACTAGATTCATCTGCACAAGTCTTATGATATGTAGGATACAAGAAATAGGCTCTACCCAGAATTTCCATTTGCCAATGGTGGCAGCAGAGGTGGCCAGTTTGGGAAAATAATGGTTAGTTACATCGAAGTTGGGCTCCTGGCTTTCGATGTTTGGTGGTGATGGTAGTGGCGGTAGCAGCAGCACTTCCCATATTAGGCCGTTGCTGTAGCATGTTTCTGGGATTGTTCCTGGAAGATTTATATCGACTATTTCGCTAGCATTTCAACAATTTTCCATGATCTGACTAAATGAGCCAGAGGTGTGAATTTGTGATTGAGAACCCTGACCGTGATAGAGTGGTGTAACAGGGGTGAATGGGAATGGCTACACTTTCAAAGGTGTATGTCTTTCAGAAAACACTACTGGTATTTTCTATGGCCAGGCACTGCGCTAGGTGCTAGAGCAAAATCGTAAGATACCTTTCATGGAAGGGAAGGTAACTGAATGAAGGCAATTAGAATGCATTGTGATTAGGTGCTAAAAGTATTATATGGAAATGATTATTGTGTCTTGGAGGATGGAAGAGTTTACACATGGGGGAGGAGAATATTAAGTTTTCACAAAGGTACGTTTGAAAGAAGTTCTAAAACATACGAGTGTATTAACAGATATCCCAACTAAGACAAGACAAGCACAGATTGGGGAAAGATATGATGCATATAACTAACTATTCACATTTTTTTTAAATAAAGAACTTCCACTTCTTTTAGGAGACTTGACATAAGACAAAGGCAAAAAGCAATGGTTGCCTTACATAGAATCTAGAAAATAATGAATTCAGTCAGTTCAGGAGCGCAGCAAGTCCCAAGATGACAGCTGTTTATTGGGATAAGGGAGCAACAAGTTCAGAATGAAGGAAGGAAGAAGCGGCCTCCAGGGGAGAGTCTTCTGAAGCCAAAGGAAGAATTTATAGAATACTTGATATGATGGAAGACAAAATAATAGTGGCTATGACATAGGCCAAAAGTACAGGGGAAAAAATAGAAACACCAAAAAAAAAAAACCAAAAAACCCAAAAGCTATGAAAGGAATTCTAATCATAGCATAAATTGTAATCTTCAGTGAATATCTATCGACCTATAAAGTACTATTAACGATTATAAAATAGAATGTAAATCTTAACCTTGATAATATAGACAGATGACAAAAGTTGAGAGGGGCGTCAGAAGGATAGATAGGTGTCATATTGTCGTCTTAACAGTACACAGTTAAGAAATACTGTTGACAGCCAATAAAATAAGAAATAAAGGTGAAAATACATTATTAAACATTGTAAAGAAACACTATAAAGGAATCAAAAATCAGTGCTATTATGATCCTAGAAGTTTCTGAGGGAGGAAGGTAGGAAGTGTTGTAAGCTAAATCCTCATCTATCAGTCTTAAAACCAGTACTTTATGCCTAAAATGAAGAAATTGAGAAACAGCAGTATGAACATATTATTGAGTTATGGAGGCAACTACCAGAAAAAAACAAAACACAAAACGCTTGACTATTTCAGGTTCTCCCTCTAGAAAAGTAAACCAATAGTAGAGGTCAATTTTATGATTCTTAGCTTTTCACTATGTCTTTTTATACTATACCTGAGTTCAGAATCATATTCAAGTATGATTTTAATTTTTTAAAAAGCTGAAAGGAGCAGGAAGTCTAACGATTTTATAGAAGCAACTTTTGGTTCTATCATTCTTTTCCACATATTTACCTTATGACTGATGCCCCGCTTGGTGGTATTTGTTCCATTTAGTTCTCTTGAAAATGACCTCGCCACCTGCTCTTTTATGTACAGGACTAAAGTCATTACGCACCCTCCTCTAATGCCTCTGGTCATTCATCCTGACTCTGTGGAAGACATGTCAAAGCTGACCTCTTCATGCACGCTCTTGATCCCAGTGCTTGCCTTCTTGCCTCCTCTACATCTTTTTATTTTTTTTGCCTATAACCATACTCAAATCTTTCCCCATTTGAAAGCGAAACCAAAAACTTTATCTTTTCATGTACATCAGAATCTCTAAAAAACACATGCTCACTACTAATTTATCTTCAGCTATTTATCACCCCCCTTCTCTTTCTCTGCCACATATGCCTTTATTGAAATTGCTCTCTCCAAATGAGTGATATTAATTTCCATATCTGCTGGCATTTTCCCACTTTTCTCACTGCTCTGCTACACTCCACACTGCAGACCAACTTCTTATTGAAATATATTCCTCCCTTTGCTTCTGACTCCTGTAGAACAGATCTCCCGTGAGAATATGAATATATTGTGATCAGCTAGCCATACTGTAACAGAATACACCCAGGAGTTACCTACCATATGTGAAACAAATATAATGAATAGAACTTTAAAGTTTACATATAAAACTTTCAGAAAATAAACTTGGTAAGAATACTACAATATATGACCATCTTAATTACTCCAGCTGGCAACATGAGCCATACACCTAATTCATATACAGGTATTCAAGACAGATGTCTTACAAGCAGTACAATTGTCTGCCAATTAAAAAGAACTAATATTTTACTTATCTTTCAGCAAGTACATTCATAATGATTGTGGTTTCTCATAATACTGATATTAAAGTGGCTGAGAATTGAGTAAGATATGAAAAATTTATGTTCTATAACAAGTGTGGCCTGGCAGAAAGTTGCCCGGTGGTGTTTGCTTCTGATCTTTATCCTAATGTTAAAATATGGCTGCTCTACGGTGATCATTTCTGCAGGAATTTAAAATAGCAACTTCCATTTATAGACAAAGTCATTAGAAAAATTATCTTGTAAAGTAGAAAAATAACAGCTTACAATACATCAATCAGCCTAAGTTATGGTAAAGGAGCAATAAAGAAACTTGGAAATCAGATACAGAATGCATGCAAGGTTATGATCACAAGAAAGAGTAGAGAAGCAGTGAATAGTTAATACATCTTCACCATGGACAATCAGGTATAACAATTTCAGCGGATGTGAGGTTTGCAAGAGCAAAGCTCTTTGACCACTTCCTCAAAGAAACACTGTGTATACAGGCATCCTTCAGTGAAAGATGCCTGTTAAGACATGGCTGAGACCGAGAATCAAGCATTCTCTCTGCATCCATGTCCTTAAATCTTACATTTCCAACCTCATATCCTATTTTATTCAACAAGCATTTGAGAACCTATGTAAGCTGTTTCTAGGTGCTAAGGATACAATAATGAATTCGACCTCTGGCTAAGGAAATTAAAAGTTGACCTGAGATCAGAATGAAAAGGAGCCAGCCAACCTATGAACCAGGGCGTGTTTGATGGAAAACGAGTGTTGAATAGAACATGAATGAGCTTAGAACATTTTAAGAGGTTATACATTAAGAATGAAAGTAGGGTGGTGCAAAGGGAGTGGTAGCATGGACAAGGAAGCAAGAGTGGAAAGTGATGTGTTAGGAACTACAACAGTTATCCAGGTAAGAAATATTAGTGGCTTGGGGTATGGTGCCTGCAGTGGCAAGAAACGAACTAATTAACTAGATTTTGGTGGGTGTTGGTAGCAGCCTCTGAGCAGTCAAGATTCACTCCAAGATTGGTCTGAGTACTTCAGCTGAAGGCTGGTGGAGGAAAGGACAATGTTAGGGAGAAAAATCAAGAGTTCCTTCACATGTCACGTTCTCCAAATGTCCTTACCTAAAATGGTCTTCCTCCCTTTTCCCCGACCTATCCCTATAACAACCCATTTCTTAAAGTGACCTCTCTTTCCTGATCTATTACTCATCCCATTTATTCCTCAAGTTGAATGAATAACTCATTTATACCTCTTAAGAAATGTAATACTTTTGTCTACAGCCATGCTACCCTGAACAAGGCGGATCTTGTCTGATCTCGGAAGCTAAGCAGGGTGTCAAGTGTGGTTAGTGCTTGGATGGGAGACTATCTAAGGAAGACCAGGTGCTGTAGGTGTAGAAAACAAAAAAATAAGGGACTGTAAACTGACAAGGTCCTTGCAATCTGAGGTCAAGCAAGGGTTGCCTCACCTGAAAAAAAAGAAATGTAATAGTTTCTACCCTGCATTAAATTTTATGTAATCTACATTATATATATTTCTCAGAATGTAAGCTCCTTGTCTTACCTACCTTTCTGACAGTATTATACTAGTATTTTTCATATCATGAAGACTCACAATCAGTAAACATTTAATGTTACCTTAATCACAAAGCCTTTACAAACATTAACTGCTAGATCTTATTAAAATTAAAACAAAACTGGAGACTACAAAAGTCAAATTCTTTCTGCATATAGGAGCCTAATTCTAAAAAAGATCAACTTCAGAAATCTTCTGAAAAACATTTAAATGACACAAAAACTACAAATTTAATCAATAGAAATTAAGTAGATCAATTTATTTTTCTGTATATTTCACAAGTAGAATTTTGGAAGGGCTATTTGACAATTTCAGCATTAACTTGCCAACACTATAGACATGTTAAACAAAAAAGGCATTTAACTCTTGGCCCTTTTAGTACAGGCAAAGTGTCCTATTGCATTACAAATGATATGCAATAACAGATTTGAGGGCATATTAAAAGAATTAGATGTTTTCTTCAAATGCTATTTAGTTAGTAACATAATACAAACATACATTAATGGTTATCATGACCACCAGTGATTTGTAGAATAAAACACATTGACCTACCTACTTAAAAGGTTGAAATAGCAAGTTATTAAAATAATTTTTCATTAACAATCCCATAATGAGATTTATCTCAATTTTATAAGGTGTGGTGGGGAAGACTTGGCAGTGTGTATGCTGAGTTCTAAAGTTGGGACAGTGGCTCAAAATAGTCATTATCCAGATTAAGATAGTGTTCCAGAAATCTAAAAATGTGTCTTTAATTGTAATCTACTGGGAAGGATATTAAGGACTGATAATTCTTCAGCCCTAAACACCATTTAATGAAAGCCATTAGGGAGCTTAAAAAAGCTGGGATGGAGGATGAAGTAAAATGAGGTGAATTAGGAAAACGAAGAGTAGAAATGTGTTTGCATGTTGGGGAATGTGAAAAGGCCACCAGAGAAACTTCGCCACTCAGATGTGCTCTTCCTATAGGCTACCTGCCCCTGGATCACCAAATACCAAGTTTAGAGCACAATTTAAGTGGAGATTACATTTCAGCTTTGAAAAACTTCACTATTTGGCTTGAGAATGAATATATGTCTGATTTAGTAAAAAGGATCAATAAATAAATATTAGAGGTATAGTTCTGTTACATCAAGTAAAAAGAGCTGCTAATTCCAACTGTTGAAGTACTAAAAGTAGAGGCCTTATTTTTAGGTCAGCAGCACAACAGGATTGAATAACTTGTAAATAGACTAAAAACATGCTCCTTCCAGTCCATCAAAACAATTCAACAATCCTTACTATCCCAACGTGCCAAGAACATTTTATTTGACTGTAACTTTCAAAACTGAAATGTTTCTCAAAACTGTACTTACAAGTAGGAGCTACTGGACATGAAATGGGTAATTTATTTCAAACGTTAATCAGTTTTCATGAAGAATTCGTTCTCTCTGACTTTAGTTTATTTCAGCACTAATTTATAACAAACAGGACAATGATTATAATTGGCCATTTCTCAAACCACAACTCTGAAAGCATAGAAATGGACAATTATGATTAATCTCATCTAATCAAAATCTTCATTTGAGTAATGGTGAAACAGCCTGCAAATGTCTTCAATAAACTGAGCTTTGAGGCAGAACAAAAAATAGAAAAATTTAAAACCTCTCTATCCCAAGCACCAATAATGGAGGCTAAGCGATTATACCTACAAATCCTTAACGACAGGTCTTTCCTAATGGAAAATCCTGAGATTTTAAACACTGTGACTTTACAGAAGGCAGGTTGGTTTAATGAGGAAATTTACCTTTAATAAAAAGACAATCAACAATATTTTATTTTGGGCACTTACTCAGTATTTCACAGATCCTCAACAAGTTTTGAGGTAGGTTAAATATTATCATTGTATTTCACAAACTAAAACTCAGGCAGAAGTTACATCACTTTTCAAAAACCACAGGAAGAGTCCTAAAAGGGTCAAGAATAACATGGTCTTTCAGATTAATCTTCTCTGATGTGTAGATTTAATGGTGATAGCTTATAAACTATTCATTACAAAAGACTAGATATTACAGAAATTCTACTTTGGGGTATTTTATAATTCTTAAATCCTACAATGATTACACATATTCTAGAATAACCTACTTGCTCCCATCACGAATATAACTATATAACTGATTCTTATAATTACAAATTAGCACATTACTGATTTTGTTGCTTTTCTGCTTTCTGGGGTAGGGGAGCAGAAAGATAACCAGCAAGCTTTCCTCAGTGTTAGGCAGTCTTTAAGTGCAGGTGCTATTGCTCAAGGCACCATCCATGATGATTTGGGGTCACAGGAAAGCAGGTATACAAATGGAGCCAAGATCAAGAAAAGACACTTGGATCCAAAAAAAGGAGGCCTGGTGCAAGTCAAAGATGAACTCTTAAAAGAGCAGTAATTTGTCCCAATAAAGTGTGTTAATTATTTGTCCCAATAGTGTGTTAAAGTTATTACTAAATTAAAAAAAAAAAACAGGTAAAATTAAATTGCTATTTTATTAAAGCAACATCTATAGAAGCAAAATATCTAAGTGTTTAATATGAATATGTTCCACCTAGCATGTAAATTACTCTAATTATCAAAAGCCTAATTCACTTAGCTCGTCATAATTACTTAAAATTATTTACTAGAATCCAGCTCATCCTGACATAGGTTCCTGGGCCAGTCTCCTCAAGTATTTGTTTCATTATAAAGTTCCTTTTATTTAAACAATTGTTAAATATTAGTAATACAGGATTAAGAATGGTTAAGTAACTGGGCAATTATAAGGAAAGCATCATTAATGTGTTATAAAATACAGCACTCAGCACAGCAAATTTCAAGAGTATAGATAGACACCTATGCTTTTGAATAGACTGAAAAGCACAGCCCAATATGATCTGAGTTAAAGCAAACAAACAAACAAAAAAAGTGCGGGGTGGGGGGGGGGTGGGGGGAGGGACCACAGGAGGCAGAGTATTGAAGCCTTTTATTCTAGTGTCCCCAAAATTGACTACGGAAGCAAAATGTTTCTACATATAAGAAATCTATATAAATTAGATGAATTGCAATTTTCATAAAAGTCAAAATTAAATGTTCTGCATAGGACAAAAGATATGCCTAAGCAACATATCATATTTGCACAAGGCCACTGAATGTCATGGATATTAGTAACAAATGGAAAAGCTATGGCAGACTGAGCAAAGATTTCAGTTTGGTATTCTATAAGCCCAAGACTGTAAACTACTCTTACTATACAAAAGCTCTAATGACATACAAGGTTTGTGTAGGAATTTTTGTGCTTCTGGTTGGCACATCATCTACTTTTTAACATGTGAAATTAATACAGACATTTGTGAGAGGTTGTGCAAAACTACTGTATTTACAAAAATGGCACAAAAGTGAATTCAACAGTCAATGCACATGCATACTTCATTCACATCTTGAACAAAAGGTATTCTAATGATAGAACTGAATATTAGCTTTAACTGCAGCTGTTAAGCACTAGGGTCACATAAGTTACACCAGAATGGGCAAATATTGCCCAAGTAAACTTCTATTGTTAAAGCTGAAAGAGGTTTAAGGCCATTCAAGTTCAAGCACAGAAATACACATCTTTTGAAGCCCCATCCATTTGTTTGAAATATGTGACCTTTCTTCCAACTTGTGGTCTTAAACTTCTGTTTTATAAAATACAAAAGAAAAATACAGAAGAAACAATACAATAGAGGTTATATTAAATAAGAGTAACTAGAAGCTATAATTAAGATGAATTAAAGAAAGCTAAAACATTAAAATTGTAAAATTCACTTAGTAGTTGTTAGGACCAGTCCTACACTAGCAGTTAGGTAATATATACAATTGTTTTCAAGTAGATTATTTTATGTTGCTCTAACATGTTCTTTAATCAGTGCACCATTAATCAAAATCTCCACACGTGTATCTTCCCTTACAAGAGCAGCACACACTACCGCTACCTGCAAAGCTGTCACTCTCGAATGACTTAGTGAATGAAAGAAAATAAAAAGGGAAGTAACATATTAAGGAAAAATAATGGGAATTAGAAGATTCATGCAGTTCAGCTCTTTTAATCAGCCAGCCAGCTTGCTAGTAACAAGGGACGGCTTCCGTTGAGGAAGGTCCTGTGGAGTGGGAATGTGGTCACCAGTGACCTCTGTCTTATCCGGGGCTGCGGCAGCAGGAAGTTGCTTGTTCTTCATTTTTGCTTTAGCCATGTTGTAATCCCCGGAATCAAAATATTTTTGCTACAAGAAAGGAAAGAAAAAAAAAAAAAAAGACTTCAAATGAGATTTTAAAAGCTTTCACGTGCAATTACACTGGTTTAAGATATAGATGTGACCCTATATTGTCAGTACAAACTAAGTTAGTCTAACAAAATTTAAACAAAAACATTAATTAGATGAAATAGCTATGTCTCTGTAGCGAATTCCAGCACAAGTCAACACTGAGAAGTCAGGCAAGAACTCCTTCTTCAGGCTTACTTGTATCTCTCTGGTTTCAGTGTGGAACACTCAAGATTGACATCAGTTCCCTCATCAATGTATCCAGGAATGAACGGTCCTGGACTAAAGTGAAATGCAAACCTTTCATTTACTAATGAAAAAAGCAGGCTGATATTTTTGCTTAAATGATTTTGAAAATAAAAATACATAATTCACCAACTTGTGTTTATGATGAGTCACCCACCTTCAATCAAACCTTATAGTTATTAAAACTATTATTTATAGTTGCTGCTACTGTCATCTAGGACAAGCATTTCTGCAAGGGTTTAAAGCATTTATTTGAACCAAAGCAGTTCACTAAAATCAAAGTTAAGGTTAACATATATTATATAAATGTCTAACCACTATACTGTATACCTTAACCTAATATAATACTAAGTGTCAAATCTAATTAATTGAAAAATAAAAATAAAGATTAAAATATAAATGCGAGGCTCATGGAAGAAAAATCACCAAAAATTATTTATCACTTAAAACGCACATATCCCTATCTTACACTTTTGTTTTTCATTTAAGACACTAAAATAAGTACAACTATTACTCTTTTTAGTTTGAGAGAGAACAACAATCACTAAAACAAAGTGTGATGAAAGGTAAAGATCAACCTTAATATAGTAATCTACTTAAGCTGTTTGTTCCAGAGTGAAAGATGAATATGCCTGAATTCCAACTTCTCCCTATCATGTTTAGCCTACCTTTATTGAATGTCTGCTATACATGACGCCAGATGAGAGACAGACAACAGTCAAGTAAATCAACTATTATGCTGTTTCAAGTACAAAAGTGGTTTGAGTGCTCAAAGGAGAACCTAACCTGTTTAGGATAGGCAAGAAGGAATGATACAGGTATGAGATGAAGGCCTGGACACAGGGTGAGGGAGAAAAATATTTTGAGACTTCAAAGATACTTCATGTGGCAAATTAAGTAGATGGGAACTCACAGGTTAGTATAAGATTGTTGAATGGCCTGAGAAAAAGTCTCATTGGCTGCCACCCTCTAGGAACTATTCTTTGATAAGCCAGATCTGCTCTAAGGCCAAAGGGTGTAAAGTTAGAAATCGCTTTTCATGTGTCACTATACATGTACTGATCAATAAACAAGGAAAATTGGGCCAAGGCCTTCTAAAGCTTGCTGCAGCTTCATTTCTGCATGTTTTAACATGAGTGTAGTAAAAAAAAAAAAACAAAAAAAACTATGAACTTCTTATGCACCATTTTATATCAGAGAGCTACTTCTGAAGTTTAGTAGCCTCTAGAAGAGAACAACGCAGCCTGCCAAACTGTTTACTGAGTCAAAAACACAAATGAGATATTTACCACACAGTGCAAATTTTAGGCAGATTATCCTCCACATAATAAAAGTCAGTTTCTAATGATATCTATTTTATAGTAAGCAAAAGTTCATTATAAGGAGCTCTCAACTATAGATTAGGCCACTCTTCTTGGGGAAAATAGGCTTATTTTGGTGGCCATAGACAAAACTAAACTCAATGCTTAACAATTATAACTGCTCTAGGCAAAAGAATGAACTAGACCAATGTTTCTCATATTGGGACAGATACAGCCTAGGAAGGCAAAATTATTAGCTGCCTTCCAACAATTTTTAAAATTTTGTGTTTTTAGGTAAAAATCTAAAATTAACAAAATATATCCGGTTCATCTGGATGACAATCTAATAAAAGCCTCCTCCCACCCAAATTCAGGGGCCTAACTTAACTTACATCAATATTTATAATTGTACTGACACTAAGTTATCACCTCAAGAATGTTTAACTTTTAAAACCATGTTTCTTAAAATTGGATTCTCAGTTTTCTTGGGATTTCACAAACTCCAAATATGAAAAGAAACCACAGGCTAAAACTC
This sequence comes from Rousettus aegyptiacus, assembly GCF_014176215.1. Lineage (NCBI taxonomy): Eukaryota > Metazoa > Chordata > Mammalia > Chiroptera > Pteropodidae > Rousettus > Rousettus aegyptiacus. Next base: position 123,162,562 of record NW_023416306.1, read on the forward strand.
TGCTTCTCAATATTCCTTCCCCCTCTGATAGTCTGTATAGTCACTATGTACACATCATATTATTTAGAGTCTAAAATAGGTGTCAATCCTTGACATATCATAGGAACATTTACAAGTACAGTAAAACAGAATAGGACCTAATATAAATAATATCTAACCAATCCTCTCAAATGAAGAAAAACTACTTAAAGATACAGTGCAATTTGTCAGCTTGCTATTATGACAGAGGGAAACGAAAACTCAGGATCCTATGATTTAGAATTAAAAAAAAAAAAATCAAAACTCTTTTATCATAGAAGGAAATGATATGGTTGAATATTAAGACTTCATTTCCCTAACATAAAAGTGTTTATTCATTGACATTATGGTATAATAAACAATCCTTTAAGAGATCCCTTCTCAAATTCTGTAACTTAGTTCTTGATTCAGTGGTATTTTTTCTTTGCAACTATTTACACTTACGACACCAACTCCAAGATATATTTTTGACTTACCACAATTTATTTAACTATGTCTCTGCTCCTTAATAGTGGTGCTGCTTCTAATTATAGTTAAAGCTACAAGGACTATCTTCAAACTTAAATACTTTTCCTTATATTAAATTATACCCTTAGATTAATTCACAAATTATTCAATGAATATGAACATTTTTATAAATCTTAATCCAAACCCCTTTCTAAAGCAATAGCAATGATTTTAAATGCTACACAGAGCAAAGAGCATACTAGCAACATCTGACTTCAATCTTACCAGTGGTTATTATTTTAAGTATTTTTCTCATTTAGTTGTATGTATACTACGGTATGACTGTTCTAATGTACATTTCACCGATTTCTATCATAGATAAATATTTATCATGGTGTTTAGTATCTGTATTTCCTATTTAAATCCTTTATCTAGGGGCTGAATTGAATGGGGTTTTTTTCTTTTTTTGTACATTTGAAAGATCTCTTTATGAATTATGGACATTATCATTTTTGTAATAATTTCCCCACAAAATTACTTCTCATGGGACAGAGGTTTTACATTTTTATATATTTGGTATAATTCTTTATGACTCTATTATTTCAAAACATAAATGTTATTCTTTCACGTTAAGAAAAATACCATTCTACATTTTGCAACTTTAAAAATTATGTTAAACTGATTTTTAAAAATTTTCTTTTGGTAGAAAGACAAAATACATGATTTCACGTAAAGTGGAAGAATTTAAAAACATACAACTCATAGAAACAGAATAGAACAGTGGTTGCCCGGGGTCAAGGGGTGAGAGGAAATGGGGAGATACTGGTCAAAGGGTATAAACGTTCAATTATAAGAGGAGTAAGTTCCAGGGATGTAATGTGCAGTATGGTGACTGTAGTTAACACTACTGTGTTGTATACTTGAAAGTTGCTAAGGATATGGCTTTAATGTTCTCACCAAAACAACAAAATGGTAATTATGCGAGGTAAAGGATGTGCTAACTAACCTACTGTGGTAAGCATGTCATAATATGTACATGTGTCAAATCATCTCATTGTACACCTTAAACTTACACAATGTTATATGTCAACTATATCTCAGTAAAGCTGGGAAAAATATCCTTTTGGAATTTGGTTTGAGAAAATAATCCACATATAACTACAGCTAATAAACACATATAAACACACACATACACAGATACGTTTCTATAAGCAAGCTGCAGATGTCAGTATACGTAAAGTATTAATTTAAGGAAAAACATGATTTGGCCTCTGGTATAAATAATATCTAACTTATCCTTAATTAACAATTATCTTCCATAAACAATATTTCATCCTACCCTGTTCCCTGTATGGTAAATAATTTCAATGTGCTTAAAGTGAAGATGTAGCCCTTAAATTTTTTATAAACAAAGGAAGGGGTTGGAAAAAAAATCTAAGGAACAAACATAACATTATTTCAATTCAGATCTCATTGAGAAATGGTTTTTACCTCACAATGTACATTACGATTTTGGAAAACAAATGTTTTCAATAATTTAAACTACTAAAATTACAGTATATAAATTATAAGAGTTATTGTGAAATGTATTATGTAAAGAAGATAGCAAACTATGCTTTTATAAGTCATCATTTCATCCAAATAAAAAGTATTTTAAGCCCTAAGGTATTGTGTGGAAATCACCTTTAAACCAGGTAAACTTAAAAAAAAAAAAAAAAAAAAAAGGGCAGAATAATAAATATCAGCTTCTGGATAGTGGTTGCTTTTGGAGAGAAGGGAGAAAGGGGATATATATACACACATGTGGTAGGTTTCAACTTTATCTACATTTTTTTTCTTACGAAGATAAAACTTAAATATGGCAAAGTATTAAACATTAAATTTGGGTCGTAGGCACATGGGTTCTGTTATATTATTACCCGCACCTTTCTACAAGCTTGAAATACTTTACAGCTAAAAGTGATAAAGAATAGATTATAATATATATTTATAGAATAAAGAGTCTAAAATATTAAAAAAATATATGTATCTATTAAGGTACTGAGGTATATACGTAGATTTCCATTTTCACAATCTCTACCGGCACACCGAGTTCACAAAGCTTAATTAACTATTTGAAGATTACACATAAGAACTTACCCCTTTCTGTAATCGTTTCCTTAAGAAATCTGAACCTCCAGGCTTTTGTCCCAGATGAGGATACCTTGCTTTTAATTTTGCTTCTTCAGCTTTCTCAGGACTAGTCACTTTATCTTCCATTTCCTGAAATAATTTTAAATAAATTACTTCTCTATTATATTTCAGTTATTTAAAATAATTTAACTTTTAATATCTGGATTCTGACTTTAGTTGTTAAATGCCATATAATGCAGTGTCTGATTAAGAAACCAAGTACAGGAGCTTTAAAAACATCTCTATCCTGTTTTTCAAATGATCCATGTGATAGCTCTATTATAGCTATGATGCATGTGTAACACCCCACACACTGGATAAAAATATCAAGATAGCTCAGCTCTAAAGTCTTGCTTGCCATTACTTTCCAGCCATGTATAATACATTTATAGTTAGTCACCTTCTATGGAACTCATCAGCTCTTTGCCTATTTTTAGAGAATCATCCTAATACTGTTAAAATACAAGACATTTTTGATCGCCTATATTTATTCAAAATCATGCATGATTAGAAGCTCCTGAGATTCTTTAATAGAAACTAACAGCAGCTTACTTACCAGCACATTTTCCCTGAATAACTCAATACAGAAGACCTTGATATTTAGAAAGGAGAAAAACATCTTCATCAACCTTCAACATCTATGTATAGTATTGCTTAATTATCCCCTATATTTAATGACCCTGTCGATGCTAAAGATTCCATTTTTTAGTCGATCAAAAACATGTCTTATGACCAAGGACTGTCACTATGTTAAGGCTATTCACTTTTAACACACCAGCCTTGATATAGTTTACTTTCTTCCCAACAGTTATATTTTATAGAAAAGCAGTGTTTATCACTTTATGGCAAGTACTGCAGAAGAATGAATGAATCAAGAAAAACAGAGCTGCCCTAATAGGGGAGGCCAGGCAATGGCAAGGTGCACTCTCTAGCTAATGGACTTGTTTCCACATACCAGCTCAACAAAATGACATACCTCTGTACATCTCAATTCTCCCAGGTTATTTATGAATAGTCAAAAAACAGGAATGTTAAATACATAAATGCCATGCCTATTGTTCTTGTACAGCAAGTAAATCATTTATCAATCTAGGAACTGAATAAACAACTTTATGTAACTTTTACATATACTTTCCTCAAAATTATACATGTTTTATAATCAGCTTTATTCACCTTATAATTGGTGAATAGCTTCCTCATATTGTATCTTCTCATTTTTAGTCTTAGAGGATTTTGAGAATAAAGCTGCTGCTGTCAAATATACTTGCTCCATGGGGCTTCTTATATGTATGGTCTCTTTAGCTTCGGGTGTTCTATTTTCCTTTTATGCTACAGTTTCAAGCATCCATTTTGGTTTTCTGTCTTTTTATAGTGATCACATTATTCATTCGCTTGATGGACACAACATTTAACTATGTAGCTCAGCCAGAGATAGAGATTCTAAAAAGCATCAGTGATTCTGCCGGTCTTTCCATTCAAGAAGGGTATGTCCCAGAGAGAGGTCAAGTGTGAGGTATTTGATGCAAACCTACCGTTCTCATGATGGTCTCAATCAGCAAGTATTTTTCAGAGCATAAACATGTCAAAGTACAGTTTATCATTCTAGTGTTGAAAAACTCAGCCTTTACAACACAAGCCTACTACTACCTCAGTTAGAAATCAACTGAAGAATCAACCCAGACATTTGTTCACTAGACAACAAAGTGACCACCTGACCTACTGAGAATTGATGGGGCAGTTTCCAATATGATCATAACTTTGTTGGAATTTTTCAAGGAGGTTTTAGTTATATGCAATTTGGCCTTGCTAACTTTAGAAACTAAGCCCCATGTAACATATGACTACACTGTATTGCTTGCAGAGGCTAGAAAAATAATATAAATTTAGGAGGTTGGCTGGCTCACTAGTTAGTTCTCTGTGGCTCAGCCTTCACTCAAGCCATTTATTGTATGGCCCCAGGGTATGTGAGTGCTACAATTCAGAAGCAGGATTGGGAGGAGCAATCTACTTATTCCTGAGTTCTCCTGCACAGTTATTAAATTGGTTGCTATTACATTTAGACTTGGGCTAGAAAGGACTCCTACCTGATTATAGCTTTTTAGTCCCAGGACTTTCGAATTAAAGGGTATTAACTGAGTCCTACATTTCCACTAAAACCATCCAGGTTCCTTGGGCCTAGGAAATGAGGGCTCTCCATTTCCTTTGTTCGATTTGAATTATCAGTTCCCTTTATCTAGGATTCTCTAAATTTCTGGTATAGAAATAGCAACTTTCCCGAGTTTGCCATTTCTTCAAGCTTCTCCCATTTCACAAATCGGGCTGGGGCAGGGTGGGGGTGGCGGGGCGGGCGGAAGCTACACAACATGCCATTTTATCTGGTATTCCCTTATTTTCTCAATAAGAATTACATTTATGTATATATATGTAATAGTAACTGTGTTCGATCAAATTAAAATAGTTTACTATAGAAAAATGTTTTGGGCAAAACAGCAACTACAGCTGAAAATAGGTTTAGAATGGATTTGTGTCCTAGCAAACCAAACCAAGCCTTGAAGTTTATCAAATACAAAGTACAATGGCAAGTTCCTGCTAGATCCAACTTTGTAGCTGGTTCAGAATTTTGGCTGCATTTAACACCAAAAGGAAAATAAGACCAAAGCTGCATTTTTTTAAACATAGTAAATACCATCAAGATGTCCATCGTACTTCTCGTGGATCATTCAGAAACATTCTTAACCTTCTGCAGATGTAAACATTTCAAGGACCTTTCTGATAAGCAAGTTCAAATGCCTGAACATTTACCAACGTTCCAACACAGCTACAGATTTGCTTGTGGAGTAAAGTATAAATAACATGTCAGGTGGCAGACTGCGTCCATTGGCATTCAGCCCAGTTACCCTTCTCTAAACAATCCCCCAAATCACTACATTTAGAAACCTTAGACTACATTTTCCTAGACTGTGCCAATGGTACGTACGCCAAATTAAAAGGCATGGGAGAACGAATCCATTCTGTTCCTGGTGATGCCACCAACAATGTACAAAAAGCAGCAGGCCATGTCAGCTCCTGGCCTCAGAATAGTGTTCACTCTTGCAGAGTCAACAGCTTTCTGTAATCCCTTACCTCTGGAAACATTATCTTCCCCCTCTGCTCATCTATCCCTTCTAATAATTTGTAACCTAATATCCTAAATCACAGCCCTGTCTGTTTGAAATACCCAGAGTAGTTTCTATTCTCCAGACAGGACACTAACTGATAAACTTAGATAAAATAGGCAATTTATCCCTACAGTCATGTATACAAATGTAAAAGGGGGAAAAGAATTTGGTGTGATTGCTTGTTTCTAGACATCCTTCAAAGGAATTCCTAAGCATTTACCTTGGCTAGAAAGAAAATACATCTCCCAAAAAAGGTTTGCGATATAGAAGAAAATAACAAAGAAATTGTTTATACATGCATGTACATGGACAAAGAAGTCACTTTTCTAATCCCCTCCCAGCTTTACTGAGATATAATCGACACATTCACTCTTTTAATGTGTTAACGTGAGGTAAAAACAGAACAAAAATATTATATAACAGTGCAGTATTTTTAGAGTTTAACTGTTCCATGGTACTGTATTGTTAAGAAAAAGGGTTTATGATATTTTACATTTTGTTAAGGATGCATGATAAAATTTCAAAGGGAACCAACTAAATAGAAACAAACTAATAGTGGTGGTAAAATGGGAGAAAAGAAAATCAATATAAAAAGAGGAAAGAGAATGGTAATAAAATAAAATTAAGACCTGAGAAGAAAAATGTAAGATGAGAGAAATTAAACCCACGATGTCAGTAACCACAACAAACATAAATGGGCTGATATACTGCCTACTTAAGTCTAGCAGCTGGATTTAAAATAACAGCTACCACGTGCCGAGTACAAAGTAAACATACAGGGAAATAAAACATACTAGGCAAATGCTAACCAAAATAGAGCTAGTACACCTATATTATTAGATAACACAGACATCGAGACAAAAAGAATTATTAGGGATACAGAAAATCTAAACATTCATTCCTCTAAAAAAAAAAAAAAAGCCTCAAAATATTTAAAGCAAAATTTGACAGAATTACAGGGAGAAACTAACAAATCTATCAGCATAGATTTCAAAACAACTTCAATTATTGCTAGGTAAAAAAGACAAAGTAGTTGAAATATTTGATTTTAATTGTGAGCCTAACAATTAGGAAAGGCATATTCTTCTCAAGCAATAACAGAAAAACTGACTAAACACTAGGTCACAAAGCAAGTCTTAACCATTTTCATCCAGACCACCATCTACACCTGTAATTAATTAGGTTAAAAGTCATCATTAATAAAAAATACACATTCCTGTCATTTGGAAATTAGAACCCATTACTAAATAATTCATGGTTAAAAAAAGAATCATGTGATTAAAAAAATACTTGGGACACGCTAATAAAAATTCTACACATATCAAACTTGTGTGATACAAGTGTTCCTTATGAGTTTATACTAGATAAAAAAAACTAGAACTCAATTAGCTATGTATCTAACTTGAGAAATCAAAGAATGGAACCCAAAGAGAATAGGAGAAAATAAAAAGCAAAAATTAATGAAACGGAAAACAAAGATACAATAGAGAAGCTTGACAAAGGGGGGAAATAACAAGCTTAAACCAAGAAGTGTTTTATAGAATTCAAACTTGGTTTTAAAATTTTATTTTCCAAGAAACCTTTGTGTTGTACAGCAATTTTACTACTTTTTAAAAATAGATGATGCAGTGAATTCACTTAGCTGATAATACTTTATTTGGAGAAGAAGGGGAAGTAGAAGCATCATTAGAATTCTTGATCTTTTGACAATAGGATTCAAACTGGGAAAGCAGACACCTAGAATATTTTAACAAAGATACATGCTTATGATGTAAACATAAAAATTAAAAACTAAATTTTAAATCATAGTTATCCTCTTGACAAGTACCTATGCCCCAAAATGATCTTTGTTGTATATTCTATACTTAGCACAGGGTATAATAAATGTTATTAATAAATGTTAGGCACTTGTAATTTTGTGAACTATTCTATTGAAACATATTAGCTATTCTTTCTTTAAGCAGGTGGGTTATAAAGTATAAATACATATAAAAAGATCACATAATTAAAGATTATTTTGTACTCTATCATGGACTGATATTAAGTCTGAATGACTGATACCACTTTTTACCATTCGTTCGGCAAAGTTTCACAGCAACACCAGCAGTAAAAATTTGACCACTCTAAGCAAATTCCCCTTTATCTGCTAAGCAATATTTTCACTTTTGCACTGATTGATGAATACATAGAAAAGATTAATGAAAGCCAACAAATCCTTTGAGATTTGCCGGAAAGGTACCAATAGCATCAGGTTCTATGGAAAATACTATAGCCCTCTTAAGACCTCGCTTCTTGCCCAGTGCCTGGCATTTAATGGTTGTCCAATAAAATGAATACAATGTACTCCAACACTTTCAATAAATCTAAGAAACTTTCTAAAACATCTGATAGTTTCACCATTAGTTTATCTTTGAAATATTTAACTGCTGTATAGCAAACTGCTAAGACAGCAAGGAGAAACAATTTTAGAAATCTTTAAGGTTTACCTTTAAGACTGCTAAGAATGGCTGCACACAAACTAAATTAGAACATTATTCTCTGAATTGAAAACACTCTAGCAGCCTTTTAGTTACCAAAAGTGGTGTGTCAAAACAGCCCCAGAAAATGCTGATAGTGACTGCACTTTAAAAACCGGGAAAACAGGAAAGTAATTTATATCCACTTTGTTGAAGACATATGAAAATAATAGTTCTCGTCCTCTTCCACCACTAAAAAAACGCACCAATCCTGTCTTTTAAAGTGACAGAAATATTTTAGTTGAGAGCTCTACTTGAGTTAGCCTCCTCCCAGACAATACCTTGCTAACTTAATTTGATGAATCTTGTAATGAAATCTTTAGAAAACCCACTACTGAGATCTATGCTATGTATTACATCCCTCACTTATAACTGAAAGTTCGTACTTAATCCCCTTCCCCCTTCCATTCAGACTTAAGTAGGTCTAAGCTAAATTTTTTATATTACCATGGTCTATCCCTCTTTTTTTTTTTTTTTTTTAACTGTAGTACCAGCAATGCCTTTGTATTGGAATAATACTTTGGCAAAAGTTTCGACTGAAAGTTCTGAGAAAAATTCATTCGACCAGCATCTTCTGAACAATGCCAGGTACTATGCTAGGTGTTATGGGACAAAAGATAAAGGAGGGTCCCTGAATTTAAGATGCTCACAATGAAAACAGAATTATGTATTTTAAATCTCTACAAGCCTTTTCTCACTCCCAGGACCAGAGTGCATGCCTATTTTAGCTTAGTGGTATTCAAAGTAGAATCTGCAGATAGAATCATGAGGCCTCTGCTAAATTTTTAAAAATGTTTTATTTCCACTTTAGTGATAATCTAAAAGAAAAAATATAAGCACATTCTACTGCATCTGAATTTCCATCTCATATCTAAGTAGTGCTATGTGGCTTCCTTGTCTGAGCTTTCATTTACAATGACAGACTCAGCAGTATTACTCCTATATAGTACAGGATGAGAAAAGAACAGAATCGAATTACAACTTAAATGATGTAAATGTATGACTCTACAGTTAAATGACCACATAACTTACTAATAAAAAGGAGAACTGAGTCATCTCATATGGCCTTAGGGGAGCGTTAATTTGCCACATTAAAAAAGCTCTCGCACTTGTTAACAATTGCTACTATAGTTTCAATATTAAAAATTTTCACCAAAATATCATGTCACTCTGAATTAATAATTTAGACTGGTTTGCTTGTATTTAATTTGTTTTCATTTTAGAGTATATAAAATAGTTTATACTTATTTTTACATTTGTATACATTTAATTAATATCCCAACGATATTGGTCTTTACAGTTTGTCCTCTTAACAACGGTGCACAAACTACTCACGTAGAAAAATAGTGACAAAGCTCTAACTCTATACAGGGGTCATCTCCTTATCTTAATTTTTCAGAGACAATAGTCTACTATACCGTCAAACTGTAAGGGTATTTTAGCTGAATAATTTGGCTTTAATTAAAAGGTCTACTGGGTACACAGAAAATAATGCAATATTTTAGGTCCTCTACTTTTCCAAATAGAAGAAACTGGTTGATTTGGCCCATAGGAACACAGAAGTGACTCTGCACATTTTCCTCATGTTGAGGAATGGTATCCATGCTACAGGAACTCAACATCTACAGCCAATCCTTATTTCAAGATGGGACATTATTACTAACGCTTTGATATTAATGACAGCAACCCTAAAACCAAAAAACCTGAAACAGATTTTTAATGCAAACACTCATGAAAAGAAAACATTTAAGATATCATTAATATTGTTGAGACATAATATTAGGCTATTTCAAGTTAAAGCATTTATACTGTAGAAATCAACACTTTAAAACTTTAGCAACATACTAACAAATCTCATAAGAGAAAACTACATAGCAGCTATTGTACATCAGAAGTCAAAACTGAGGTTGATTTCAGTGTTAAAGACAAGACAGCATAGAAATTGGTCTGTTTTTCTGGATTCCTAAATCCCGAGCAATAATGAATACCATGATACATATTTTACAGTAAATAAATGATAGTTAATATTACTATAAAGATTTTAACCCTTAAACTATATTTTTGACCCCCAAAGTCCACTACTTTACAAAGTGTGAAAATATCCAACAGTTTTTATTGGACTATTCCTGAATAATGTGGTAACTTGGTCTTATGTTATTGCTATTTTGTTTTTTTCCAGTTAACAAGTAATATTACAACATAATCATCCAACTCAGGAAAAGTTGTTACAACATGATCATCCAACTCAGGAAAAGTTGGCATGTTAATAACAAATGGAATGGGTTTAGAACACTAATCAACTTCCCAACCTGATGAGGAGCCTGGGAGAAACATTAAGCAGAAACTCCTGCAAAGTCCAAGCGTTAGACCAAATTCTTATTCATGATAATGCAGTCTGAGTTTTTAAAAGTGTTGGTTACTCCATAATTTAGGAAACAAGATATTATGGGCCCTTGTGGCCCGGCCACAAATACTCGCGATGGCAAGTCAGCAGAAATAATTATGGTGGAAGGGGCTAGAACTAGCCTAGATAAATTATAAACCCTTTATATTCGTAATTTGAATAACTGAGGATTATTTCCCTACATCACAAAGATATTACAAGTGAGTTTCCAAAACAGTCCAATGTTTCCATAAAAAACCTAGTCAAATAAATTGGTAAAAAAAAGTTTTAATTCCACCCTTTCGATTTTTAGTCGATTACTATATGCAAATCCCACTCACTGGCTCACATTTCTTGAGCACGCATTACGCTACATAGTATAAGTTACCCACCTCATAAGCCTCACAACCACCATATAAAGCAAGTACTATTACTCATATTATACGGATTAGGAGAAGCCTAAAAAGTTAAGTAACCAAGTTTAGTAGGCTAACAGGAATTGCAACTGCAATTCCAACCCAGGCTCGCCCAAACACGAGATACCTACCGTCTTTGGAGTGAACAGCACGCACACGATACAAGTCATAACTAGTTCTTCAAGGGCAAAATAAAACTTTCTAAGCAAAGTGGAGATACGAAAAAACTTAACGTTCCATGACTTGACTGAGTCCTGGGCTCTTCTGCATATTTAAATGATTAAGAAAGACCGCGACACACCGAGGCGTTAAAAAAGGCACATTTCAGGAAACACGCGGCGAACGTTCAAACTCCCACCACGCCGGCGCTAATTACAAGAGAGACTGCGGACAGCAGATCCGGGAGCGTCCCGCGTCCACAGCCGGGGCGCACTGGCACAGCCCACGCCCCGCACCAGGGGCCGCCCTCCGCCCGCCAGGCCCGATCCCCGGCCGGGGCGACTCGGGGCCTTCCGGGCTCCCCGCGCACACTCACCTTCTGCTCCTCCGCTGAGGCTGCCTCGGGGACTTCCGCGGACATGCTGCTCCCTCTGCAGAAGGGACACCGGGAAGAGATACGATTACCGGGTGGCCAAGGGCGCCCGGCCGCCGCGCCGCCACAAGCCCGCCGGCCCCCGGGCTCCCAGCACGTACCCGGGCTGCCTCCGAAAATGGCCGCCGCCTTATGACGACACGGAGTCCCGCGGCGCTCCGCGACGCCGCCCGCCGCGCCCCTGCCTACCTTAACCAGCTTCTCCTGCTCTGCGACGCCCAAGCACTTCCTTTCTTCCTTCAAAGGTCGCGGCTCGCGCCTCACCTCACATCCGTCCGCCGAATGCTTTCTGGGACTTGTAGTTCGTAAGTGGAGCCGCATCTCCTCCCCTTCGGCCCCGCCCCTTTTCCGGCCCAATCTGATCCCTTATGTCCCAGGTGCTTTACTATTTCCACCTCCTCAGACTCACTTAGTCCCATTCTCCTCGTTGCCCTCCGCTGTGCAGCCGCACAGATTCTTTTTTGGGCTCTTCAAAGTTCTGTGCTGCTTCCCTTCACAAGTCTCTCCCCCTGTGCTTCACCTACTTAACCCTATTCATCTTTCACATCCCCAGCTCTGCTCATTGCCTCAGGAAAGTACGTTCTGAGCCCCTACATCAAATCCACCTCTGAAATGCTATCACATCTCTGTATACAACACACACTGTATCATTAGACAGTGATCGTTGTGATTAATGTGCCCTTTTCTGCTCTGATAAGTGACATCAGGGCAGGGACCTCATCCATGTTTGCTTATATTTCACTCCCAGAGCCCACATTTCCTAGATATTCAATAAGTATATGTCAAAGGAATTCAGCTTACATTCGTTTGTCTACTCCTGGAGTTCCACTCCCACAACTTTATTGAAACTGCTGGTGCCAAACTCCTTCAATGACTTTCCTTTTTAAAAATTATTATTCGTCACTGTGCTAGGTACATATTTTATTTAATTACATATAACAATTCTGTAAAGTATCTATTGTCTTTTTTAAATGCAAAAACAGGAGCAAATAAGAGAACTAAATTATCTTGGTCATGAAGCTAGTAAGTGGCATATCTATTTCATATAATTCCACAAATAATGCACTCTGCACCACATTACCTCAGCTTCTAGAGAAATGTCCAAACAACAATCATTGTCCATTCAAGATTTGTTCCTCATTTTGTACACACTATTTAATTAATAGTTACTGGCTTCCCAAATGCTAAATCATAAAATCTGATAGTCATTTAGACCACGTTCTTTCCCTCTTTATATCCAACCAAGCAACAGTGTCCTACTATAATAGCTTATGATGTGTAGTGTTCTAAAGCTTCCTGTTCTCTCCATCGCTTATCGTCTTTAACATAGCTACTACAATAACCTTGTGACCATCCTCGACCCCTCAAATCTCCCTCCAAACAGCCACCAGAATGATCTATATAACATGCAAATTAGAACATGTATTTTCCTTTAAAAAGTATTTTAGTAGATCTTACATGATCTGTAAGATAATCACATCTCATCTTATATTCACCATTACATAGCTTTCCCTATTTTTCTTCACCTCCATTTCTGGCCTCATGATATTTGTTTACACATTATTTAGTTTTGTGTAATACTAACTACATACACAGTGGCACAAATTGCTTCATATTTTACCTTTTCTTTTGCCCAATAAATATTTACTGTGCATCTACTCTATGGTAGGTTATGTCAGTGCTTGAAATATATTATAGTTGATTATAAGTGATTAAGAACCCTGACTGCTTGGATGCATACCTAGAGTCTTCAAAGGCATTGCCTTAGGAGAGAGAATCTGTTAGTACTACAATAAAAGCTGTTTTTGACCTGATACAATAAATTAAAAGCAAGCCTTAGGAGGATTAAGCTTTTTTCTAAATAATTACATTTCAGGAATATGCCAAAAAATTTTAAGGAATAAAAATAATGGTAATAAATACAAAACCAAATAATCTAAAATTCACAATATTCATTATCCAATAAAGAATTACCAGAATAAAAAGATTCAGGAATATATAATCCATAACAAGGAAAGAAATAAATCAATAGAAATAGACCCAGAAATTATACAGATGACAGAATAGAAAAGGATATTAAAACAGCTATTATAAATATACTTTGTGTATTTCAGAAGTTATGAGAAAGCAAGATTATGATAGAGTTGGAAGATATGAAAATCACTCCAGTGGAACTTCTAAAGATAAAACCTAAAATGCTGAGCATAAAACTACTCTAGGCTAGGATTAACGGCAGATTAGATACTACATAAGAAAAGATTATTAAACCGAATACATATAATAGAAACAGTCTCAAGGTGGCCCCTTCTGTATTCCCCAGTTGTAGGACTTCTGTTTAGCTAGATTTCAGGTAACTCCCAATGATGGTTGTTCTGTAGTTTAGTTGTAATTTTGATGTGATTGTGAGAGGAGGCAAGCACAGCATTTACCTACTTCACCATTTTGACTGGAAGCTGCATTAGACCAATGGTTTTTTAAATTGCCAAATTCTTTGACATTACGTTTAATCCTCATTCTACTTTACCTTGTGAATGGCTACTGGCAATACTTGGTGGTTCGAATGAAGTGTCTCCCAGAAACCAGGAAATAAGATTGCCCTCTAAAAATCGAACTAGTGAAAAGAAACAGTTAATGAATGTGGTTCTGTAGGAATTTGGAAACCACCAAAACTTTACTAGGGTGTCCTGGGTAGATTCTCAGACAGGAAGAATTGTATACTGCACTCCTTTTAGAGAAAAGAAGAGGTCTGTATGGTGAGGAAGTATTTAAAATTCAAAGATTCAAGAGTCCAACTCTTTGACAAGAATGTCCCTTGAGAGTGCCTTAAGTTGGGCCAGTTGAGAAACTTTGTAAGATCAACTAAATATTTGTTCTCATTTCATACTCACAAAGTAAACTATTAAAAATTTGCCTGCCTTTTTTTGGAGAATTACAGGGAGAAAGGAGAATGCACTATTTAAGTTAACTGGAGCTTCTAACAGGTGCATTTTAAAAAATAAGGTGGCAACTGGTATATATCCTATATCAATGTATTTGTGAGCTTGGGTTAAGACACAAGTATATAAAAAATCAGTATGGATGGCTTTGACTAAAGAGAATCTGTTCCTGAAAGATAATGACACTTGCATGAGGACAAGGTTGAATTTCTGGGAGACTAACTTTGGTCAATGAAGAATTTACAAAGGCCAATGCCCCATTGTGGGGACCTGTCTAGGAGGCCATTCTTCTCCAAGTAACATCCCTCTGCATCATCAACCATAAACCTTAATGTTTAATGTTGAACACTGATTGCCAATACCCTGTTTTTAAAACTTTCTTCTCTTGACTGCTAGGATACCACTCTTGTATTCTCTCCTATTTCTCTGGCCGTTCTTTCTTAATCTTCTTTGTTGAGCCTTTACCTGACTCTTAATGGGAGAATTCTAACAATTCTGTCCTTGGCTCCCCTTCTGTTCTAGTTGTATACTCTCCCGAAGATCACGTCTATCCTCATTCCTTCAACTGCCATCTATATAGTCTAGATCAGTGCTTTTCAACAGAACTTTCTGTGATGATAGACTATGATGTATCTGTACTATCCAATATAGTAGTCACTGGTCATATATGATTATTGAGCATTTGAAATGTAATAATGCAACTGAGGAACTGGGTTTTAAAGTTTATTTAAATTTAATTAACTTAATTAGCCGCCGGGATTAGAATCACAGAGAAACTGTAACAAGAGTCTCCTCATTAGGTCTGGAGAAAGGTCCAAGAATTGATATTTAACCAGAGCTCCCCCTGGTGATTCTGATGCACACATGCACTAAAGATTTTTCTGGCTTAGAACTTGGTTGGTGTATAAAAGCTTAAAAAAGATTAGGGCACTTCTTGAGGTTTAGATGCTCTAGCTCAAGAGTTTGTAAGAGTAAGTAAAGTAGATGAGATATTATCCCACCCCATCCATTTCTCAAACATCTGAGAGTAGAAGAAGTCCACCTGCATCATTGCTAATATTGTAGCTAATATCAAGAACAGAATACATTTTTCATGAAAGGAACAGATAGGAAGATCAATTCAGGGAAAACAAGTGAGATATGAAGTACCCAACACCCTGAGGAGGGTACCACTTCTCTAAGGATATAGTGAGATGAGAGAACTTTATATGAATTGGAAAGGCTGGAACAGAAAAACGCTGGATATATTAAAAGGAAAAATGAACAATGGGGTCTGAAAGGGACTTAAAACTTTCAATATAAAAATCTCATATTTGCCACAATGTGTTTCTAAAATTTCCCTCAATTATTATTTGCATGTCTCCTGACAGTGTACTAAGTTGAAAGACCTTTGAGTTGTTTTAATATACTCCTTCCTAAAGTCTTTTTTCCTCCCTAATGATGAATAGTCATTTCCTTATTACCTAGCTTACTTATCATACAGCAATATAAACTTTATTGCCAAGAATATTGATGAAAAGTATATTTTAATGCCTGGCCACAAGAACTAGTAGAAAGAAAACAATGAAAAAAAGAGGCAAAATGCCATGTAGTAGAATGAGAAAATCATATGCTTTAACTTAGATTTGATTCCTGGATCTTCTACTTACTGTGTGACCTTGGGCAAGCTCTTCAAGCCTTTTTTTTTTACTGTAGAATATATCCATACTGTCTCTGAAGTAGGCTTTAAATATTAAATAAGTTAAATTGCTTACAGTGCCTGGAACATAGTAGGCATTCATATTCTTTTCCTCCTCCCACAGTATCTAAGTTTAATACATATATCTCTCACAGGCGATCCATGATGGAGTAGAACGAGTTGATACCACTAGATATTGAGAGTGAATTCCTACAGTGATGAAAAGCCTACTTCCCTTCTGGACTGATACTATGTTCCTGAGTCTAGTATACCATATGGAATACCATACCAAAATTTTAACAGTGACTATCTCTGTAAAGTGATAGCTAGAAGGGCAGAGGGAGGGACTTTCAATTTTATATTATGTAGTGTCAAAACTTTTTTTTTTTATAACAAACGTGTTGCATAAATTTTTTAAATTAAAAAAGGATAACTGTTGCATTCACAAAACAAATTAGGGAAGAGTGGGGATCCCAAGATGAAGTTTTTGAAGGAGAATTTTTTCTTTTCTTTTACCCTCTGGGAATGACAGCTGGCAGGGAAAATGGCAATAGCAGAGAAACTTCTGTTGGGTGCCTTCCAGCCAGTCCCCATTTCATAACTTACTTTTTTCGTTCTCATCTGATAGGAAAATTTCCAAAGACTTTCTGCAGGTTGTGACTTAAAGTTCCTTTTTAAAAGTAGTTATAAGTTATGACTCATTTTGTTAGTCTGTAAAACTGTAAGTGAATCTGTCGTGAGGAAATCTCTATTATCTACCATTAGTAGTAGCAGTGTTGTCTGCCGTTATCTTTACCTGCATGGCAACACTTAATCTAGTGACATAATCTGTGAATACAAAGAGGACTGATGTAGGAAGTGTGGTAAAGTTTCAGCCTGTGACAAAAGAAGAGTGGAAAAAAGAACCATTATAATATAGTGCCAGGGCAAGTGAGAGTAAACAGGTGCTGGGTGACCATACCTCACTGGGAAAAACAACATGGGCAAAAATGTGCTAAGAAGTAGAGGGACAAATGCCAGCACGTTTCCCTTGCACAAACTTTCTAGGAAGAGCACAGGATACACCGAGATGCTTCAATCATCTTCTTGAAAATTTCTAAAAAGTGCCCAAGAATGTGGAAAAACATGTGCTAGAAAGAATTCTGGCAAGATGACAGTGCTGTAGCCACATCAAAAGATATCTGCATACAATATCCATTACTAATTTTTAGATTACTGAAGAGGTCAAAGAAACGATAACTTTTTAAAAGAAAATTTAAAAAGTGCTTTGGTGTTGTCCAAGTTTTATATAAAATTATCAATATTGACTTTTGTCAAATGTATAAGAAGTCTAGATACATGTATTGAAATACTTATTCCAAGAATTAAATGACAGAATTTAAGAAGACAAGGCACATTAACAATATATATTTTCACCCCATTTTCTCAATCATACAGACCCAGAAAGGTCAGAGGATTCTTGGAGTCACTCCCATCAGATACCATTAGAGCTAGAACTACAATCCAAACCTTTTGGGTCCCATATTGTGACTGAGAACAAAATTTTATAAATTTGTGCCCCCGAAAACTCTTCAGTTGTATAAAATACAAATAGCCTTTTCTCTTTTAGCTAGTATTTTAAAATAAATTTATAAGAGGTTTCTTGTTGGCCACCACACAGTCTGCAACCCCACAATCATCTTTCCAGATTCTCTTGAATAGTCTATCCATTAGCCAGGCCCCCCAAATCCTCTCCCGTCTCCCAAATTCCAGACCGCTCACCTGGTTCTAGACTCCCAGGTATCCTGGGTCTGACCTACTTGAGTGGTACAAATTTTCTAACCTACACTTGTAGCTTTTTGTCCCAGCATCCCCAGTATTTGTGCCATGTTATCTGATCTGCTGTTGCCCATTGTCCCTGCACAAACATCTAAAGCCACTCTTCTTTCTAAGAGGGATGAAGGGAAGGCTTTTGATGCACTCAGGCAAGTTCCTTTGCTCAGTGATTTTCCCAGTTGCCAAATGCATTGTGACTCAGAATAAGAAAGAGAACTGGGACAGGCTCAAGACATCTCCCCCTCTTTTCTTGTCAGCTGTAAAACTAGAGTGGAAACTGTCTGATGGCTACCAGAAATTTACTCAATCACATAAATATTTCATCTAAAAATAAAAGCCAAATACACGTTTCTTTTTTTTTTCCGCATATATTTACAATATAAATACTAATTTGTTTTCAAAGTACATATTCTTTAACAATTTGTAAAAGTTATCTAGCATGGGACAGCAATTTAATGTAAAGCTTCTGTAGTAGTGATTAAGGAAAAATAGAACTGTTTGGGGGATAAGGGATTCTAGAAGGAATATAAATGGGCATGATGATCTGAACTTGCAAAGGGAATGGGAAGCAGCTTAGTCTGCATTGCACTGCTAATACAGAATGTTACAGGACTACTATGTAAGAGCAAATTGGAAGGGGTGTTGTAAAAACTAAACTTGGGAGATATAAAAAGTACACATGCTTGCATAGTGCGTTAATCTTAAAGAAGCTCAACATTTCATTCTCATTTTCAATAACTTAAATGAATAGTACTCAAAACACATCACACAAAATTAAAGACTTGTGCATATATTTCAGATTTCAACATTAATGTCAAAAATACATAGTATGATTTTACATAGGATTTGTGCTACATTAGAACACTAGAGACAAACATCACTTGAGTATTAAGGAAAACATTAAATATTAAATAACTGAGAAATAACATGTGTAAACACTAATCTAACCGGGGGTTCTGCTATTGCAACATGTCCAATGAAGTGGTTTCAACAGTACAAAAAGGCTTAGGACATGAGTGTTTCCAGTCTACTTGGAATATGTGGATCTCATTCCAGGAATCCTTTAATAAAAACTGGTCCAGGATAACAGGAGAGGATCCACTCTCCTGGTTGTTTATTTGGTACACTCTGTTCTACGCTAATTTTTACTTTCAAACTGGGGTAATCAGCAAATACTTTAAAATGTCACTTCTTATCAACATCTTGGTGAAAACTGAGGGTTTGTTGGTGATTCAGTGTAAGATTTGAGTTCGTATGCAGCACCGCTATCAACTTCCATTGACTTTCTAGAGAACAGGAGTCGTACATCTCTATGGAGGTAGATCTTTCCAGATTTAGAACTCTGGAACCTGAACAAACGAACAAACAAACAAAAAGAGGCATCATTTCAGAGAATAAGTCTTTAAAACAAAACAAAACAAAACAAAACAAACTCGAATAATTAAATTTTAAAACTAGGAAAAATTAGTCTTGCCACAATATTAATAGTAATTTTTAACAAGATGTTTATATTGCCAAAGCATGTGATACTATTTAAGCACCTCTCCCTTACTATTTCCTAAACACTTCATACTTCCTTCTCCCTCTGACAATGCAGATATGCTTCCTTCTGTAAATCTAGGTTTCACATACAATTTTACTTTTCATCCCTAACACCAGAGTACATATACCTTTCCTCACCTACAGTATCAAGTTTCAGTTCATATCAGCCAGTTATATACTACATTTAGGCTTTGCAAGCCTAGCATCTTCTAGCCACAAAGGCTGATACATTTCACAAAACTTGCCCTCCCACAATTTTGAGTACATTAAAATTGATTCCACATTTGAAAAGTCACCACAGAAAATAATCAAGTTTTGAGGACAATCACTGGATGAGAAAGGGCTGCTATCAGCAATAGTGGCTCACTAAATAAAGCCTAATCATCATTAAAAATCAGAAGAGTTAGCAGTGAAATGAAAACAGTTATCAAAATTGAATATGGAACAGTTTCTATCCTCTGCTAACGTCTATAGCATAATATGGGGGCTGTAATCTTTAATCATATAAACTTATCTGGCATTTAAGTCAAACACAGCCTTTAGTGTTAATTTCTCTGGTTTTCCCTTTGCATAGTGGAGGTACTCTCTGGGTTTGCAGATTTTATTCCTAAATTAGCTGAAAATTCTGGCTGTCAGTTGTGTATATTAAAACAAACCTCTGTCTCACTCTTCTTTTTTTCTTTTATTAGTTTCAAGTATACAATACATTGGTTAGACATTTATATAGTTTATAAAATGATCCCCCTAATTGCCCCTTTTCCTCTGTTTTTCCACCTAGCCAATATATTAATGCTAACTGCATTCCCTATGCTGTGCTCCCTATCCATCTATCAACCACGAATTTGTACTTCTTTAACCCTTCACCCCATTCTCCCAGTTCACCAACCCCCTAACCCCTCTGTCTGTCACCAAATTGTCCACTAAATTTGTGAGTCAGTTTTTGATTAGTTTGTTCTTTTTTTGTTCCTTAGATTCCGCATATAAGTGAAATCACACGGTATTTATCTTTGTCTGACTTATTTCATTCAGCATAACCTCTAGGTCCAATGTCTCACCCTTTTTCTGCAGTTTTTCACCATCTCAGTGTGAAGGAGAATATAGTGAGCTTTGGGAATTATGCCATACTTTGCAAAGAAATTTTTTTAGAGTATTGAAAATATCTAATCATTATGTGGAGATTGTAAAAGCTGGAGTAGTTGAGTTTTACTTTGGTAAATGTTGGTGACATATGGCTAAGGTGGTTAAACTTCAAAAGGAATGATATTGAATGGAAGTTTAGAGAGTTAATTCTTTTTCTAGATTGGGCTGGGAGCTATTCTTATAGTGTATTTTATACCATTTTTCTTTAAAAGTTTTCTAAGTCTATTTGGTAGATTTTTCATTCCCATAATCTGTATAACATTTCCCATGAGGCTCATGCCAGGTAGTATAAAGCTGGGTTTAAATATACTGTGCTGGTTCAACATGACCTTTGGTTGCAGAACACCAGGCAGAAGACCCCAAGAGTCCTAATTAAGCAGTGCTATAGGGGAAACCAATTAACTTAACAGACTTTTTCAAGTATGGGACTCGAGTGTGCAGCTCAATCCTTATTCACTCCAGATCACCATAATGCAGATCTATTGAAAGATAGCTGTTGGCACCATCAGTAACAGACTAAAGAGGTCCTCTGCCTGGGCCCTGAATGAAAAGGTGCCTCCTCCTGATGAATAGGGCTCCCTGGAGTAAGGAGTTAAGATGAGATGAATTACCATCACTGATGTGATTGAGGACTTACTATGAATAGTATCAGAAAATTATTAGGAACAGAGTTACAGACAAAATACTGTTGAGCTCTCTCTTAACCAATAGACTTGCTCATTGATCCTCAGAGCTGAACTAGGATTTCAGATTGGAAAACCTTAGGATGCTGGCAACTTGGGCTTCAAGGGCAAACAAATGGTTTCTCACGATGTAGAGCTGTGAGGGTGGGTAGTAAAAGTTAGAGGGTAAGATATTTCTAATGGAATCACTAGAACATAAGCTCCATGAGAACAGATTTTGTCACAGCTGTTTTCTAGTGCTTAGAAGCATCCCTAACACATAAGCATTTGTGAAATGAAGGAATAAAGAAAGGTTAAACACTTCCCTGTCTGATACAGTAGCTAGTAGCCACATGTGGCTATTGAGCACTTGATATATGACTAGTTCAAATTGAGTTATGCTGTTAGTTTAAAATACATACTTGATTTCAAATATTTAGTACAACAAAAGAATGTAAAAGCTCTCATCATAGTTTTTATATTGATTATATATTCAAATTATAACATTTGGACATATTGGGCTAAATAAAACATATTAATCTTTCCTGTCTCATCACTTTTTTAATGTGGCTACTAGAAAATATAGAACTATACATATGGTTCATATTATAATTCTATTGGACAGCACTGGTTTAGAAAATGTGTTTTACTGCCCCACATTTATCAGCATTTGTTTTGATATAAAATTACATTACAAAGCCATAAATGAGAACTCCCCAAATTCAACAAGTAATAATGACCGCAGGCAGTTATGCCATGCGTTTCTGCATCTTGGCAAATCACCAAGAATTTTCAAGTTAAGCAGGTTCCAAGAGGCACTGGTCTAGTTAGAATGACGGTTTTTTAAAGAAACTAAAAATTTTAGAGTTGTTCTAAAATTACGTATTTTAATATTCATTTGAAACATACCTCAGATGTATGAGGTAGCGTAATAACCGTTCTTCTGAATGTTGGATGTTCTCTTTATTAACACTTCTCCTCATGTCCTGTTTAACTGGTACAGAAAAAGTTCGCTGTCGTAGGAATGTCTGATGATTGGCTGGCATATCTCGTAAGTCATATATCACAACAAACATCTTCACCACAGTCTTATTAGGATTAAATAAGGTCTGAAGAAACAATATAGAAATGACTCCTTTAAAATGGTGACTTGTTGACTTCACTCAAAATGATTATGCCAATAATAAAATAGATTTTTTAATAATAAAAAGATCCCAGTGGATATACTTCAGTTTTGGGGACTGAAGTTAATGAAATTTGAGTTTATATGATAATATTCAATAGTTTTTAAATGGTTCAATTTATTGTTTTATTTCACAATAATGTGAAACTCTGTAACAAATCAATATCTTTAGTCACAAATTGCATGTCAATAATAGACAATACAGAACTATTGCTCCTAGTCCAGATTTTAAGAAATGGTTCTATTCTATTAGGTTAAGCAAAATATATCCTCACTAGATTAAAGCATTCCAGTTCATGTATTTCAAACATTAGCTTCATTAAAGTGTAGCAACTAATTTCTCAAAATAGAATTTTAATTTTCCTCACATTTTAATAGTGACTAAATAGAATCTTTAAAAATTAAAATCTTGGTAAAACTAGACTTTTAGGTACATATGGTTATTACAAAATTTAACACATATTCTCAAAAGAGACTTTTTCCTATCTGGAAACATATCCAAGTTTAGAAAATAAAGTTTATTATTAGTTACAAAGTAAGCTAAATAATACTTAATGTTCTCATAGATTCATTTCAAAAACTGAAATGACAGTTTATCATCAACAATATCATAATATATAAAAATATCCTTAGTGAAAACTGAATTAAATTCAATTGATACTTGGCTATTAATAATTGAAGGAATATTATTTTCTAAAATACGGATTTATAAACAAAATCTCAAACTGCCGATCTGACTTTAACCAAATTACCAACACATCAATAGGTAACTTGGTGCCCATGCTTTCAGAAGCTCATCCGTGGCACTGGACATCACTCACTGAATCAAAATGAGAAATATATCAATATTATGATCCAATTTTTTAAACCTAGTGAGTCTTAAGATTAAGGCTAATACATTCAACAACCGCACAACTAGCAAGCCAGGAGTTCAAACTATATTTTTACATTATTAAACTATATAACGTATGAGACCTACATTCTGTATTTAAAATTAACCATTAAAGTTGGCAGTCCTCAAACAAGAGATGAATGTACTGCTTTTGTGTTTATGCTTCATTATTATGACAACTGATAGCTAGTTTTCCAGTGACCCAAACTTTCACATGAGCTATGTGGCCAGAGGCAAGAGAACAGATTATCATTCTTTTAGTTTAAGAAATCCATTCAACATAAAAATATCACTTTAATATGCAGTGATTCTTCTTCAGTAAAATTTATATTTATGTATATATGGTAATATATACACACATATATAGCATAGTACTATGTTTCATATCTGTGTAATATGAAATAAGCAAATGTATAGACTCCTTTGCTGTATTGGAACAAAGGTGATGAGTAAAAGTGGTCTGGTGAAGCACTGATCACACTGAGGCCAAAGGTGAAACAAGCTTTTTGAGTTATAACAGATCCTGAATGCAAGAAACTCAGCTAGACTCATTTTTTTTTTTTTTAATGTCAGCTTTGTTGATGTATAATTGACAGATACAGCCAGACAATTTTCAGTCTGCAAGAGCCAACTCTGTAATAGACTTCTGGGCTTTCCAGATTATCCTGGGTCTGACTTGGAGACGACCTCAGTTTGGTAAAGTGGCCGTGATATCAAATTACTCTTCCGAGAACCCTAGACCAAAGAAGATGAAGAACTGCTTTCCTTTATGGAGGTCCCCAAATGGTCATTCCTGGGGCAGAGCAGGGAAACTCCAAACAAAGCTGCAGACCCACTGTTACTTACCAAAGTCGTTGCAGCAGCAGTAGCAGGAGAAAGGGCTAAGTTCTATATGTATGTGAGAGAATGATTATTGCAATTGTAGGCTATAAAACACATACCACTTGTATTGTTCCTGAAGGAGGTACTCGATAACCCCTTTTACCAAGGGACTCTAAAGTAATCACACCCTTGAAATAAAAGAAGACAAATTTGAGTACAAAACCGATGCGCATGTATATAAAAGACATAATATTAATAAATCATGTAATTATTAAAATTTCGGAATTCTATTTGTATGGAAAAACATTCACATTGAATTAATAGAGATACATTCTAAGAGTATGAAATAGTGAGGGTCCCACTGGTATGAAAACAATTTACTGTTCTTCCTGGAGATGTTGCAATAAATAATATATACATCAAATATACAAATAAATAACAAATATATAATATCATGCTGCTTGAAATTTCTATTAAGATACAGAGAAGTAAGAAGTTCTTTAACTAAAAAGGATAAAGGGAGATGACAGGATTATTCCCTTGTATCATGTGGGAGAAGGGAAATTAAGAAGCAGAATAATTCATTGGTCTTTGGACACATAAAAAGTCAGAAATGTGGAAGGGTCTAAGCCTTGACCAAAAATGAAGCAAATTCTTACTAGATACAGACCAGCATCAGTATCACCTGTGAACTTGTTAAAAGTGCAGAATTTCTCATTTTTCCCCCGACCTACCAAATCAAATTTGCAAATTAACAAGATTCTCCATATGATATCAAAGATACATTAAAGTTTGAGATGCACTGCTGTACTATATAAAGTAGTTTTCTGAAAAGGATGTTCTAATCACTGCAAAAGTCCAAACAATGGGAAACAAGTACATACTAAAACAAGGGAACCTAAGATTGAATGTGTGAAAATTTCTAGAGAACCAGAATGACCAAATGACTAAAGGCAATGATTGTGATAATTCTTAGATAGCTTTAAGAAATGAATGCTGATTCATTTGTTTTAACAGAGCTAAAAATAGTTTTCTTTTGAATAGTTAAGGTAGTTAAGTAGAATAATTGCATGCTCTACATTTCATATCCCATCATTTTTCGTTGTACATGCCAAAACATGTCTATCTTATATAAATGTAAATATAAAACAGGACTGTCCCATCGGGCAACATCGTCATTGGGTTTGAAAGACAGTCCAGGGTCGAGGGATAAAAGGAGACAAAAGTAAAAGGGAAGACCAGACTCTGATGTGTGAACACCTCAATTCCAGCATTTAACATCGAACTATTAAATTAACAAGCTAATATTGGGAAATGTTCACAGAAATGGCCAATGAGAAAACAAACGTGGTTCTTGACAAATCTGATTGATCACATGGTCATTTAGAATATGAAAATAGCTATCACTAATTGCATCCCTAATAAAAAACAGCAATGAAGCTTTAAATAATTTCTCTTATAATCTGCTCTAAATGAAAAATGCTATGGTATATAATGCCCCTTTTCTTCCTAGTTCCAGAAAGAAAAAAGTAAAATATATCTAAATAATAGCTAACTTTATAATCACATTGCTACAGGTAATGCATTACTGTTTTTCCTTGTCACCCTCCCCTAAATAAATAAAGGAAAACTGGTGAGGCAAAAGCTACTATCAAGCCTATACATATTTCCTTTAATACATACAATTCTAATAGTTTTTAGAACATGATAATGTAATTAAATCAATTTATAAAGAAAATATAGATTTTTTAAAAACTTTAATAAAGATTAAGGCAACATTTTATAATAATTTCTAAGCAGTGTAGACCAGTAATGGATTGGCAAATTAGGAATTTTAGAAAGGAATTGAGAAATTATTTAGAATTTTATTAATATCATTAAATTATTTATTTCAATAAGTCAGCATATTAATATTTATATCTACAAAAAGTTGCCGTATTTAATATAAAGGAGAAAAATATACTTCTGGTATTTTAGGATAGAATAGGAAGGTTAAGATAAGCTAAATTGGGTCAAATCTTATACAAAAACTCAGTCTCTAATTATTGTCAGCAGAGAATATACAAAGCTAAGTAAAACTGAAAGAAGTTTATCTTAATTTGGTTAATTACAAATGGAATAAAATAATATATGGCCCTACTATAATGATAATACAAATCATACCATGAATTTGCCACTGTCACACCTGCTTTAGACCTTTCTGCCTGGTTCTACCATGTAATAGTTTTGAAATCATGAAATGTTGTCATAATACATTAAGAGAACATTTTAACCACTGACAGCCCATTGAAGAGAGATAGTATATAGCTTTGAGTTAATCTTATTTAATGAAAAGCCCTGTATCACTTCTACGCCACAAAGACAGAATTTTCTGTGCTAAAATTTTACCTTTGTGAGTTATTTTTATAATTCATGATGAGAGGTCCCAAGATGATAATTAGAGTAAAAAATAGGAGTTTAGTGTCTCAGCTCTGCTGGTCTACGATATGTATTATCTTCTCAAAACCTGATCAGTTCTTTGAAAACAGACTAAACTACCAGTATGTAATAAATAAGATTCCCTGAAGAACAAGATTAATTATATTAATTTATAGTGGGAAAGATCTGTACTCTAAGATTCGGACAGGGTCATTTGTAAAAGGAACCCATTCCTAATGAGTAAACTGACTTAGAAAAAAAATTACATAATGGAAAGTTTATTGAAAAATATTATCAGAGAAAAGTAAATCAGGGATTCTTAAAGGGTAGACTAACTCAACTCAATAACCTGATTTAAACTCTTTCCAATATCTATTCAAATTTGTAACCATTTGTGTGTACTTTCTGGAGACACAGTGACAAAATTCTCTCTTTCTAAATCCTTTATTTTAACCATTCATTTTTTTACACATCAACCAAGGTTAAGGACTATTACTGTTTTGCTTTTTTAAAGCACAGTTCAAATGACCTCTTGCCCATGAATTTCACTTAAAGATATTTGAGCTGATTTTCAGCCAACTCACTTTTTTTTTTTTTTTATTATTTCTAAACCATCCTAATAATCATCAGGACTTGGTTGGTACATAATGACAGATATAGTACTGTAGACATCTTTAAATTCTCTATCACTATGTACTAGTAGAATATGTGAGACTGATGAGACCTCTTGATGTTCTGGTAAAGCAAAATGGGAATCTTTACAGCTATATTCTAATACTATAAGCATTCTAGTATAATACAGTTTTTTTCTGGTATTGAACTTATATCAATGATACTTTCCATTTTATTAATTATCTCACATTAGCAGTTACTTTTTCAAAAATTTCTAGAAAAGTGGATCCATCTTTCTATGGTAAATGAAAAACAGGTGGCTTATGTGGTGATAACCGGGCAAGTGTTTGAAGGAGTGGGCCTCTGTTTTTGATAATAACCAGTGTTGTGTGTCTTATAATTGTGATCCACAAGTGTAAATATTGGGAAAAGGAAACTTTGAATAAATGAGCAGACCAATGTGCTTTTTCTATCAAAGTATGAAACACTGATTATGCTCTTAACTAAAATTTTCACCCTTAGAATGGAGTCAGTCTTCCTTGAGCAAATTGGGCAAATAATGGGTAGGCTGTATTTAGTTCCCTAAAAAGTATAATTTCCCTTCTTCTGTTGTTTCTCGATTACATAGAATTCCCTTTTCACAACTAATAGCAAAAGATGTTGTTACTTATGTTCTTGAAAATATAGAATATGGGGAGAGGAAGCAATTGGACCAGGTAGTAGCTAAGGACATTAGAGCGGCAAGACCAGTGCTATATATTTCTATACTAATAGAAATATGTACTTCTCAAAACAAGACCTAACATGAAAACCCATATCTGACTCCATATTTGACACTGTCACTGTAAACTTTTTATATACTTGTATTGCTAGCCACTTCTCCCTCTTTGTCTTTTGCAAAAGGGCTGATACTAATCATTCTCTGGGACTCAGTATCAGTAAGCAGTTGAAGGCTTATTTTATCCTCAATCTATTGGAATAAAAAATGGAAAAGATCAAGTCATAGAATCATAAGGCTCCAAACTGTGCTCTAATTCCCCTTAGCTATCTTACTCTACTCTAAAACATTAGCATAAAGCCAGAAATAACGAATATTCTAAAGAACCCTAGGATTGAGAAAAAATGGTCCAAAGATAAAGCAAACAAGAAAATGGGGGTGAAAGGGCCTACAGAAGCCTTAGGTTACCAAATCTTTACATAAACTCTACTTGAGATGAGGATCACATGTGAGGGCAACCCTCGTGGGACCAGAGTACACTGTAAGCACTTGAGAATTTGTGTGGGTCTATGGCCATACTACCATGAACGCACCTGATCCCGTCTGATTTTGGAAGCTAAGCAGGGTCGGGCCTGGTTAGTACTTGGATGTGATGAGAATTTATGTGAGCTCAGCAAGATATAAAATTATAGTGTCACTAATCAAATTTTGTCATTTTTTCAAATTACATAGAATAAATTTTCAGCACTATGATCAAATGTGAAAGAAGGTATCTACTGTTAGAGATAGCTCAGAAAGAAGTTGTGCGATACTATTTTGGTATATTAATTTCTATTCAGTCTTCAATTTTCTCTTAGGAAATGCTTTATACTTTCAAACATTGCACCAAAGCGATCCTCAATCTCTCATCTTAAAGACATTTGTCATTAAGTTGTTGATTTTAGCAGAAAAAAAACAATTTTAAAAATACTTGCCATATAAGGAGAGGGAGCATTATCATCTGAAACACTGTAGAATGACACTTCAACTGGAAGAATCAAATGTGTGGGGCAGAAAATACCACTTGCCCCTACCTCGGCAGTAAAACCATCAACAATGCCAAGAGGATCTAAACGGTAGTTCAAGACAGATTCCTGGAAGACAAAATAATTTTTAAGAAACAAATATAACAAGTTAACACATTCATTTTGTTTTCAATTTCAAGAAATACATTCCTATGCCTTTTGGCACTAGAAAAATGGTTGCTACCATTGCCATGCTCTCATTTCAAACATTCATCTGACCTGAAATCAACTCCTCCCTGGGGCATCAATCTTCTACCATACTGCAGAGTTCAGCCACCTCTCACTATTCTGACCCATTAAACTTCACCATTAGTTAGATCTAATTTTTAACGTTATTCTTATTTCTATAAGTAAAAATATACTCTAGAGCAGGTATAATAGCAGAAATTTTTCTCATCCCTTGCATAGCCTTTTCATGGTGTTAGCTACAGAGAAGCACTTAACAACCTGTTAGCAGGTCATATACAGAAGTTCTATCAAAAGAGAAAGCCACACACTGCTCCTTTAAAAAAATACTGTTGTATATTACATATGTTTTATTGTCTAATTTAAAAAACAGTAAATGCTCATTAGAAAAAAAACTTTAAAGAAATGCAAACAGAAGAGAAGATCCTTATCCATCTATCCCAAGCTCACTCACTGAGATAACCACTGTTAACAATTTAATGTTTATCTTTCCAGGTATGGAAATGTTTCCAGAAACATTTTAAACCTTTCACAAACCTCTCTTTTGTATACTTATATCAGCACATATATGCATTTATCACGTGAATAGCATTTCTTTGATTAGGTAATTCTTTGAAAAGGAACCCTGCAAGCCCTTATGAGTCTAATAGTCTGTGTACTCTAAATGTAAAACAGCAAATCAGCAATTCTGAAGTCCCCTGGTCAAAAAGACTGAAAGACCCATGTTAAAACAACCTTCTCTATCTCTTTCCTGCCCTGCAATCAATCCGATCCATAGCCTGGTGATTTGACGTCTCATCTCATGGCCTCTGCTCTCTCCCCAACCACCACTAACCTTGCTCAGACCTTCATGACCTCGTCTCCAAACAAATGTAACGTCTTCTAAGTAGTTTTTCCACCTCTAGTGTATCCTCTGTTTTACTGTCAGAGTTGTTTATCTTTTTTTAAGGAATGTCTTATGTCATTCACCAGGTTAAAAACTTTGTGTTTCTGGTATCTATGGGATGAAGTCAGATCTTCATAGCATGGCATTAAGCCCCCTGTACCTTTCCTGCATCATCTCTTCCCACTTGCAGAGTCTCATGCTTCAGTTTCAGTTGATGCTTTCCAGCACCACAATGCTATTTCTCTGCTTTGCACATGTGTCTTTGTGCATGTGGTTCCCTCTGTATAGAATCCTTTGCCACTCCCCGCACAAATTACTTGGCAAATTCCTACTCATCTTTTATAACCAAGCTCAAGTAACAGTTCCTCAGTAAAGCTTTCCCACATCCCTTTAGCAGAGAGTGGACATATGAAGACTGAAGAAATTTCTATTACAGTGCTAATTACTTGGGTTTCTAAGTTATTTATATGACTATCTTTTCTAGTAGACCATAAACAAGACAGGAACCTTATTATTTAGTTTTGTATTCCTAGCATACATGACAACACATAGTAGGTACTCAATAAGTGTTTAAGAAAAATATTCTAAAGATGTATAAAATGTTCATAGGGAAAGTACATATTAAAATGCTTACAGAAAGGGCCAATGACCCATGTTAGTCTTTAACTTGATTCAGAATTTTGTGACTTTAAATTAATATGCTAACATGGATTCTAGGCCCTACTCAGTGCAAAATAACAAGGAAATAAAAGACATACAGATAACAAGGTAAGAAATAAAACTGTCCTTATTTGTAGATAATATGAGCATCTACCTAAATAATTCCAAAGAATCTAAAAAGAATCAATAAAAGTAATAAATAAGTTGAGTAAGGTCATAAGTGATTATATATATGTATATGTGTGTGTATATATATGTATACATATACCCATATATGTGTATATATACACATATATGTATATATACACACACACATAAAATCACTTATAGTTTAATATATAACAATGAATAATTGGAATTTAAAACTTTTAGTGTGTAATTTACAATTATCACCAGAAAACATGAAATACTTACATATAAATCTATAAAAATATGTCTAAGAAACTACAAAACACTGATGAAAAAAATCAAATAGCTAAATAAATGTAGAAAGATACTGTGTTCATGTATCAAAAGATTTAATATTCTTAAGATGTCAATTTTCCAAACCAAATCCAGTTGGCTGTTTTGTAGAAATAGATAAGCCATTTCTAAAATTTATATGAAGAAGGAAAATAACTTTTAAAGCAATTTTAAGATAGAATGCCACATTAGAGGACTCACAATTACTGATTTCAAAACCAGACGAAATGGACAATCATATTTATAAAAATGAACCTTGACCGCGTACTTCATATCATATATAAAATTAACTCAAAATAGATCACAGATATAAATGAGCTAAAATAATAGAACTTAAAGAAGAAAAACATAGAAGAAAAATTTTGTGACCTTGGATTAGGTCAGTAATTCTCAACCAGGGGACACATGTCAATGTTAAGAGATATCTTTGGTTGCTACAATTGGGATAAGGAGGGGAGTGCTACTAGAATCTAGTGGGTAGAGGCCAAAGATTCTGCTAAACATCTAACAATGCTTGAAACAGATCCCATAACAGAATTATCTGGCTCAAATACCAATAGTGCTAAGGTTGAGAAGTTCTGGGCTAGGCAAAAATTTTTCTTAGTACATCAAAATCAAGATCCATAAAAGAAAATAATAAATTGGACATGAATAAATTAAAATCTTTTGCTCTTTAAAAGACTGTTACAGAGATGTAAATTACCCTTAGACTTAGAGATAATATTTGGAAAACATAATATGCTTATTTGGGATAGCAAAGCTAAATGATAAAGCACAGAAAGGAGGCTCCAACAGTATCAGTCATGGGGAAGTATAAATTCAAACCACAGTACGAACAGCACTACACACCTACTAAAATGGCTAAAATTAAAAAGGCTGACTATTGCAAACATTGGCAATGATGTAGAGGAACTAGAACTCTCATACATTGCTGGTGGGAATTAAAAATGGTATAACTACTTTGAAAAACAGTTGCACAGTTTCTTAAAAAGTTAAACACACCTATCATACTACCTAGACATTCCAATCCTAGGTAGTTACCAAACCAAAGCTTATGTCCCTATAAAAACTCATACATGAATATTCATAGGAGTTTTATTTGTAATAGCCCCAAACTTAAAAAGACCCAAATGTCTAGAATCAGGTGATTTAATAAACAAACGTTTATTGCCACATAACAGCAATAATAATAATAATAGCAAAACAAAACAAAACAAAACAAAACAATGACAACAACAAAAAACCCTAACTCTTGATATACAGAACAATACAGATAATTTCAAAATAATATGGGTGAGTCAAAGAAGTCCCTGACTCCAAAAAAGAGTAATTACTGAATGGGTCTACTTAAATAAAATTTTAGAAAATGCAAGCTATTTTATAGTGGTAGAAATTAATGGGATTACCTCATGTAGGAAAAATAACCCATTTCAAATGGCTGTCGATATTGTGCTGGATTGAACTGACAGAAGAAGAGAATCACAAGACAGATAAGTGAAAAGGACGAAAATGAAATTTTTGGAAAGGAAAACACTAATCGATAGCAAGAAAAAAAAAACTAGCTTCAGAGATCAGAAAGACAGCCTTCTATTTGGGTGTTGCTCTGGGTCCATGTGTTTCTAGACTCTACCTAAAGCCCCACAAATCATGACAAAAAATACTGATTCCCCTCAACAACCTTGAGGGTAAGGCTTTGCCCTGGTTCATGAAACAAAACCAATGTGTCAGTTTAGTAATTTGTCCATCCCTCCACTACCCTTTTTAGATTGCCACAGAGAGTCGAATTCACAAAGGAGAATATCTCCTGTGATTTACTGGAGAGAGCATCAAATTCATTATTAATTAAAGAGGACCTATGGGTTGGACAGTCTCAGAACTTCTTTTAAGTCACATAATTTTTCTGTTTAAGAAGTCACATGAAATGTGTCCATATCTGCACAAATAGAGTCGTGTGAAAATAAGTGTACTGATCTTTAACCAACTTCCTTTTCATAAAGCTTTCAGATATCAAAGCTCTTTTTTCCCCCTTCATAAATGTTCTTGTAATAAAAAGGTTTCAGAGGACCTGATCCTCACAAGAGCCGTATGGAATTTTAAATGACAAAGAACAGAGAATTCAGCATCTCTGAACTGATACCTTGACAGTGATATAGAAAAAAGAGTCTACTTATCATATCATATTTTCTTTTTATTTCCACTAAAACTTTAAAAGACAGCCTCAACATTAAAATATTGTCTTAAATAAAATATACTGTTAATATATCAAAACACCACAACCCTGGTAAAGCTATTTTAAGTTAAAAATATAAATTTTAAGTTATTTTTTCTTAAAAAAAAAAAAAAACACCTCATCAATTAAAATCACTTTTAAAATGTCATTAGCAGGTTTATGTTTAAGGTTGTTTTCTAATTAATGACAACTAAACCTATAATAATACACTTGATCCCAAGTATATTATGTTCATTATTAAATAAAGCAGCACACATATCAAAGACCTTTAACCATTGACTTTCTAAATTATCTTTTTATTTTAGAATCAATTTAGATTTACAGAGAAACTGTAAATACAGTACAAGAAACCATGTGATTTAAAAATCAACCTCCCTGATCATGATGGGATTGCCATCAGCACACCATCATCCTTCAAGGCCAATTTTATCAGGTAAGAAAATGAGTCAGGTCTGTCCTCTGTGGCTAGAGTAACAGATACCTCCATCCAATGTGATTTTATCTAAGTCCTCTGTCTCCTCTACAACCACCCAATTCTAAGATGTCACTGTCAACAATGCTCCCAATTTCACTTCTGGTTTAAAGGAAAAGGAAAGAAGGTGATTTCAAGGCTTTGGAAAAATACAATCCAATTTTTTATTTCCTTTTCATAAGCAAATGACATAAATTATCCCCTGGACATAAATGAAGAAACTGCGACTCTTAAAATAGTTTCAAAAAACATTACCTCAAAATTTCCTAGGAGACTAAGACTTGTTATAGGTGGAGCACTAGAACTCAGAAATGGTTTTTCATGAATATCTGGATCATCTTCAATTTTCAAACATGGCCGAGGACTAATAAAAAAAGTCAGAAATGAACATATTAACCATAATATTTTCTAATTAACTTTTTCACTGTTAATATAATCTGATCAATTTTATTTAAGCTACCATAATA
The DNA here is from genome assembly GCF_014176215.1 of Rousettus aegyptiacus. Lineage (NCBI taxonomy): Eukaryota > Metazoa > Chordata > Mammalia > Chiroptera > Pteropodidae > Rousettus > Rousettus aegyptiacus. The sequence goes on from NW_023416306.1 coordinate 123,197,109, forward strand.
AAAAATCAATCGAACCAAATTCTAAGATATGAAATATCTAGTTTAAAATTCCAGATTAGATTTTATAATCATTATTATAATATTTAATAAAGAACATCTATAACATCCTAGGAAATTTCAAGGTAGAATTTATAACAGATCACATAATGGCATCTACTGGAAACATATAATAATGCAATCTTTTATATCAATTTTCAAATTCAATTAAAACTGAGAATACAAGGGCAATATTATGTGAATAAAGAATATGAGAGTATTATATGTCAACAGGGCCAAATTGCCAAGGCTTTTTTTGCAAAGTAGTATAAGGCAAAAGAGGGTGTGAATGACCAGAAATATACAAACCCACTTAAATGTTAAAACCAATGTGTTTGTTTATTATGATGACCAATATATAGCATCTACTTTTAATTTTCTCCCTGACTCATCCTTAATAACTGTGTGTGTGTGTGTGTGTGTGTGTGTGTGTGTGAAATCACATTGAAAATGAGAGCGAAGTAAAAAATAAGATTCCTGTTAAATTTTTTATTTTTAGAGCCAACATTATTTATTGTGAAAGGTCAGAATTTTGTGTAATACTGTTTATATCATATACACAAATGAATATTAAGATAAATACCTTCTAGATGCTAAGCTTTTCAGATGCAGTAACGAAGAATCCAGATCAAAGCAACCTGATTGTGTCTTTCTTTGAGGAACCTAAGGTCAAAATAATCATTTGTAATATTTGTAAAGGCTATAATTTTTTTCTTGAGTCGACAGAATACTTTTCAAATGAAAGCTAAGCAGATCTTAAAAATAATAACCTTCTCCTGTAACAGCTTACATAAAATAAAGCTCTTTATTACATAATATTTCATTTATTAACTAGTATGGAAAAAATAGATGATTAATAAAAGCACTTTTACTAGGTTTCTTTTATTTTTAAGAAGTAGAGCCATTTTTTTTTCTAAAACCAAACATGGAATCCCAATATATAATAAGACTTTTCTACTTTATATACTTCTGTATTTCGGGGTGGGGGCGGGAGCGGGATGGAACTAAAAGATTTATAGCTTTGACATAAAAGAAAAAAAAAAGATTTAATGGTTATGGGAGCCTGGGGTCCTGTGTTGCTCCTCTGCTCATCCCCACTACCCTGCACATTTTTAAGAACCTGGGGCTTCAAAGACAATAGGTTTGAAAATTACTGCACTAGGAAGTTAGAGGCACCGCTGCATACCAGATTATCTTTAAGACAAACCACCATCTAGCTCTAAATATCCGAAAAGTGAAAGACCCAAGTGTAAATTAAAGGTGAAATCATATATGACATGCCAGTTAGACATCTGTTTCTAGAATTAATATTACATAAGTATCTGAGTGATTAGTCTAATTGGTGACAAAGAAAAACATTACACTGAAAGTCTAACCTTCAATATTTTTGAGAGTTGTACAAGTGTACCATATGATTTTTTTGTAGTCAGCACTTAATGTGAAATTTTCAACCTAAACTATCACTCTTCAATTCTGGAAAGGTCATTACCTTCATTTCTTCTAATATTGCATTTTCCTTATTCCATCTAGTCCTCCTTTCAGAATTTCTACTGGACTTTTCCTGAGCATCTCATTTTATCATCTATGGCTCTTTCGTATTTTACCATCCCTCTTCCTCACTGTACCTCATGCAGGTGCTTTCTAAGTATCTGTCTAATCCAGTCACTAAATCTATCCAGCTTATTCTAGTCCACTGTTTAATCCATCTGTATGTGTATGTACATGTGTATATACTCTTCAATTGTAATATTTTTTATATGTAGAATATCTATTTATTTTTTCCAAATCCATATGATTCTTCATCTCAATCCTCTGTCTTTACCTTCATTAATCTCTTGGAACATTTTCAACAGAATTGCTTTTTACTCTTTTTCAGGTTACTCTGATAACAGGATTCCTAAATGTGAATTCTTCCACTTCTTGCTCCTGCTGATTCTTTTAAGGTACTCTGTAATTTTTTTCCCTTGCAGATCATCTTCAGCAGGAATTATTTTCCATGAAAACAAATCCTTCATTATAGATGTGGGATAGTTTCATGCTCCCTTTGCTGGGACTCAATGGATTTCACAGGTTCCAATTTAGTTTTATGGTTATTTCATAGCTAGATGTTTCTGAAACTCATCAATTACACAAATTCAGAACCCTTACCATGAGTGGTTTAGGTTTAGGTCACAATTCTTTTGGGGGCTTCTTTTCCCATATAGGTAAATTTGTTCCTCCTTTCCTATCTCTGGAAGGACAGTCCACCCTTGTTTCTACTTTTATGATGAGTCTGGTTTTAGGTCCCAGCTATGACTGGTGCAAACTTGGAGTTATGACTCCTGTCCCAGCAGGGGCATTAAACCCTAGCACTATCTTAGGTTTAGATAGCCTGGAGGGCCATAATTTGCCCAAGTTAGTATTCATAGATTTATCTCTCTTGCGCTTACATTATATTTACAAGTTTTGTCATATTTTACCCTGGATATCTGTGTTTAGGAAGGAGGAGGGGGTCTTCCTGTATCTACTCAGTCCAACCTATTGAATAGAAGTTTGTAGTGTTTTTTATACCAGAATGATGCCGATCAATGATTTGCAGACATTTTAGATATCTGCAAGTTCTAAACATGAGATCAGAGAAAACTACTTACAGGACTTGAAAGAAGAGGCAATCCAGTTCGAGGATGAAAGGCTCTTGTTGAGGTTCCATCCAAAGAATGAAAATTATGTTTCCGCCAGACACTTGAATGTTTCAATGGCATAGTCCTCTGCTGGGAAAAGAATTAGATTTTAATAGTAATATTTTTTGGTCTTAGACTCAGTTCTAATATGTACTAAGGTACTACATGGTGGTAAAGCTAATCACCTATATATCTAAATTTATACACTTTAATCAGAAAACAGTATTAACAGTTTTTTCTAAGTTGCTGAATAAATGCAAATATTCTAAAGAAAATATATTCTTTAGAAAAATACTTAATACAACATAAAAGTATGTTCTATTGAAAGCATCAATACCAAAGAAAGTATGTTCAAATGCTTTATCATATCTATAAATAATCAGTCTAGCATCTAGTAAGCTAATATTTGATTCTTTTAATTTGTAAAAAAAAAAAAAACCAAAAACAAACAAACAAACAAAAAACTACTCACAGGTAGAAAAAGCATAATGTTCTAAAATAGAAAACTGTCCATATTAAGAGGCATTCTCTGAGGATATAATTTGGTGGGGCATGATATAGAAAAATATAGTAAACATGAATTTAAAAATATATCTCATGTAGTCACAGTACCATGTTTTTGAACTGATACAGGAAATAGGCTAACTCTTATGAGTTTAGACAAGTTTATGCCAAAGGGTCAGAAATTCATAAAAACATGAATAAAAATCTTAAAAAAATAATTCGAGTTCAGGCTCTACCATTTACTAACGTTGTAACCTTAGCAAGTTCTTCTCCAGGCATAGGGTCCTTATTTGTAAACTGGAATTAATAATAGAACCTAAGACCTCATAGTGTAGTAAAAGGATTAAGTAAGCCAATGTGTATAAAATATTCAGAAGAATGCCTGGGTACACAGTAGATGCTATATGAAAAATGTGCATGAAAAAATGAAACTAAGTGGCTTGAAAAATGTCATGGCCAAATTCAGCCTATTTGGTACAGGAAAGGATCATGAAAAGCTGATAGTCTTAAGGCCAGGGTAGGTTTTCACAACAATTATAGCTTTAAGAAATTAGAAATTACCATTTGATTAAACCCATATGTATGTTAAAGAGATGAAATTTTCTGTTAAAAAAATGTAATTTTAAAACTATAATGTCCAGCAAAACTAATCTGAGTGACAAAGCTAAACCAAGGCCATTCAAGTTTGAATTAAGGCAGTTAAATAGTTTTCTTTATAATTGAGATATAAATCTGTGATACTACTTAGAGAAATGAAGACAATTTGAGCCTAATAGTAGTTTTCTAAATTAAAAAGTGGTTTGGTAGAAAGTCAAATAAAATATAAATAAAGTATCTTTTATTTATATAATGCATATTTTAAAATCTTTTATTTGATTGTCACTTCAACTCCGATATAGGCAAAAGAGATTTATTATTCTTATTTTCAAATTGAGGAGACCGAGGTTTTTAGATATTATGTGACTTATTCACTGTCACTCAGGGACCTAATTGTGAAGTCAGGACTGGAACCCAGGAATTCTGACCAACGGCCTAGCGATTTCATTATAGATATTTCTGCAATCTTTAGCTAAGCAGTGGCATAAAATAATGAGCACACTGCCGATGTGTGGCACACTGCCAGAGGGACTAATAAACAATATGTTAAAATGAGTTTTATTTCAAACTCCTATGTACACTCCATCAGTTGTCCATACTATTGAAATAAAAAAGGGCAACAAGAAGAATTAACCTAGTATCTTCTCTTAAGTGGGTTATTTGCAAGGATGTTAATTAATACTAGTTCTGTAGCAGGTTTATCAGACTATGTGTTCTTTAGATACCGGGCACTCAGGGTCTTTATATCTAGATCTCCTAGAAACATAATGGATGTTTTAGAATTACATTTGAAATAGTACATATTACCTACCAACACCTCTGTATTTTTCAGTCGTTCACATGTAGACAAACAATCTTTTACATTCTTCCTCTGAGAACGGTTTTGAGATTTTTCATCAACTGGATCTTCTTTCTTGTCCTGTTCATTTTTCAATTGGTCTGACTTTTTGCATTTGAAGTCTTCATTATCTTTATTGAGATAATTTTCTATACTATTAAGTTGCATATTTTGCTCACGTGTTGTAGGCCTTTTTGAGTCTTTATCTGAGCACTCGTTTTCATATTTGTGCAAATATCCAGATATTTCCAACATAGTAACTTTTGAGTCTTTTTTTTTTGAATTATCAAATTGGTGATTGTTAAAAGATTCTGGATTACAATTTTCATTTTTTATTATTTTTTCTTTATACTTATTTGTGCAAATTTGTTTGTCAGCACTGCAATTTGAATACCGTTTATCAATTCCATTGCTAATTTCTTGCTCCTTAAATTGACACTCAGAAAGTGTATTTTCCAATCTGACTGCCAAATCTAAGTTATTTCCTTTGCAATGAGACATATTTGAGGGAGCCACTAATTTGTTCTGTGTTCCTTGAAGTGTACTTTGGATGACTTCACTAGGACTGTCCTGATACAGATGTCTCCCTATTTGAGGTTTTAAAGAGGACTTGACTTTACTATTGCATTTAAAAGAACTAAAAGATTTGGTAGGTATTAAGTTTTCCCCTTCATTGCAGTCTTCTAACAAGGAAAATTTTGTATTAGAAATGGAAACAGAGGCATCATTCTTGTTTTTCTTCAACAAATTTTTGTCTTCATATGAACTCCTAAATACTTTAGAAGGAACTGAACTGGAGTCACACAGGTTGAATGATTGCCGGGGCATATGTGATACCGTTGGATCAATATGCTCCAAATGTTGAGCAATCCTTGCAATGACATCTTGCCGCTCCTGGAGTAAAGAGCCTATTAAAGGATTAGTCTCACCAACAGACTGGCGAGAATAAAGACCATTAGAAGTGCAAGTTTCACTTCGAGGAGTTTCTGGTTTTGCTCGAATTTTCCCCTCACTGGCGTCTTCCGAAGAGGTCAGCTCTGGATTACCAAAAGAAATGGAGAAAGTTTCTTTACATTTTCTCACGTTTTCATTTTCTTGTGAAACACGGAAAAGTTTAGAATTACGTGAACTAGATTCTTGTGTATTAAATGTATGTCCTGAAACATGTGAACTGCTTGGATCACAATGAATCAAATGCTGAGCAATTCTTGCAATAACATCTTGTCGCTCCTGAATTAAAGAGCCTATTAAGGGATTAGTCTCACCAACTGAGTGCCAGGAACTCTGGCGGCTAGAGACACTGGAATCAATCACTGAAAGTGATTTTATAGTTCTCACTGGTGTTTCTTGAGACTTTTTATCTCCTCTACCACGGAAGCCCAGAATGTTGGCTTGACATGTTCCATAGTCAGATTTACTGCCAGTGCCTGGATATAGTTTGCCATTTTTGACAGCTGCAGTATATTCTGGAGTTGTGCCATTTTTTGCATGTAATACACTTTCAGGTGCCATGGTCCAAGTTTGTTTGCTACACAGACGCTGTGAACTGTTGGTACTACATTGTTCTGCTTCATTAGAATTGCGGTGCTGATGGGCTTTAAGTTCACGTTCTTGAATTCTTTTCTCATACAGGCCAATATTAGTGTGAATACTACAGGTCAAAACCGGGTAATTCGATTGTCTGGGCAAGGACTGAACGCTGACTTTCAAGGCCACATTGTGAGAAACATTGGGAACAGGAAACACATGTTCAGTTGGAGTCTGTGAAAAATTCCACTGTAGGTCTACATCGGCAGCACTGATTCTGGAATCACACAGAAAAATATGGAATCAACGAGGTTATAAAATATATACCATTAGCATATATTATTTAAACATTTTAAACAGCCATCTACTTATCTTTGTTTGTATTAATGACTATTGAGGTTTTACTTTTTGCTATTTAACCATGCATGTCATTCTGATAAAACCAACACGAGAAATGTGGTAGATTATGTATGGAATAGAGATGATCTTTTAAAGAACACCAAAGAACTTAAGCATTAAAACTGAAGAATATTATAATTTAAAATTATTTGTCAAAGCAAAAAAAGAGCTTCATAGTTACCACTAAATAAATGGATTTAGTTAGTTCTATTGTGTAAGGTGTTTAGGAGATACTTTCTATCTCATGGCCACCTGCCTAAAGAGACAATTAAAGAGTTGTTTAGCAGCCTGTATGTTTACAGTGTTTGAAATGCCAAAAAGTAAGTAAGGCTACCATTATGGAAATACAGCAGCTCAGAAAGTTCTTCCACTTTATTTATAATAGCAGCACTAAGTTCACTGTTGGCTCTCTAAAGTAAGTTTAAAAGTTCTCTGAAAACTATTCCATACCAAATTTAACCCAGAAACAAAATTTACACTGACTCACATCTACATTTCTCTAATTGTTTCGAGAAAAAAAAAAGTCAGTAAATTTTACCCACTTATATTTATAAATGCAGGAATAAAATACTTAAAAGACAAAATATCATTCGGTAGCTAACCAATGTAGTTGAATACACACTGTATTCTTTTTTGCCCTACACATACCTGTAAAGAATATTTCGTGGAATAGCACCATGAGAAACACTCAGCCAAGCACTTAATTGAGAAAAGAACACAAATGAGCGGACAGCCAATAGAAGAGTCTTCTCTTCAATAAATCGATCACCACTCCTAAGGGAAGTAAGAAAGCATCATCTAAATGTCAGCAAGTACAAAATGAATTTATTTTAGAAAAATAGAAACTGAAATAAACATATCACTTAGGATGCATGCTTTCAAGAGTATAAGAGTGAATTTACTGGTGTCACTTGAAGTCACATAAGTACTAAATATCTAAATTTTACTACATAAATAAAGGGATTCAAAGATAGGGTATATTATTAAAATAATGTATAGAAAGTAGTGGAAACATGATTACCAAGAACAACTTCAAACTGGGTTCTACAACTTACTGTCGAGGAACTGGTTCCAATATCCATCTTTCTAATAATAATGCATCTTGCTTAATTGCAGGATCATTTAGGTCAATTCCTTCTGTGGTGGGCCCATCGTCGCTGTAGCAACAGTCTGGCAGTAGCATCACTTCCACCATGATTGGAAGGTTATTCTTCCACAACAATGCAACCTCAGACCTGGTTCGTCTGGCTTGTCGACACTTAGGAAAAAATGAATAAAGCAAAATGTCTTAGTAACCCACACAATTTTATATTTAAATTTGAAAATTACAATTGTTAAGTATACATCTGTTTGAGAAATGAGCCATCAACTGTAGAACTTGCTTAGACTTGTCTGTTTAGGTTTCCGCATTAACTAATGAATTAACACTAGTGAACTTTAGAGTGCAAGGATTAGTATTGAAAGACATTTATGAGGCAAATTTTTTTTGGGGGGGGTGGCGATATCTTTGCTTCAACGTGTAGGAAAAGAACTTCCATACACAATGTTTGACAGGCCTTGAGGTGGCCCAGCTTTTCCTAGTTTGTTAATTACTCATCATTACAGAGGAGATTCATTCTAAGTGAATACCAAAATATTAAAAACTTGTTTTAATTAAATGCTGAAAATATACAAGATTTTAAAAGTTTAAATTTTGGACTACATTTAAGAAACTAACTGGAAGAAAAATCCTTACAGCAATTTATATACTTACTAATTACCAAAATAAATATTTTAACACTATTATACAAAAACATTAATATGATAGCAAAATGTATCCTCCCATCAAAAAAATATATATATAAGTGGGAAATTGCTTCATGTGGGGAAATAATCATTAACATCAATCCACTAAATAAATAAGAACATAAAGTCGATGAGCCAGGGATGAAACTCTAAAAATAAAAAAGGCTGAATTATAGTAGCAAACATCATCTTAAATTCGGTGAGTAAGAAAGCAGGTAAAAATTGGCTGCCCACCTGCCTGCTGATAAGCGAAGCTACCTACTGTGCCTTCAAGAGCCTTGTTTAACAGCCAAGGTTACTGGCTATGGTCCAGGCTTAGGAATTTTTCCTTATTGTTCTGACTAATTTTATATTTAAATGTAAACATTATAATTGTGATGTAACAAAGGCAATGACAGAATTTATGTAGTTTATATAGGTTTAGAAAAAATAAAATAAAAAGCTCTCGACACATGGTTCTTACCTGGGCCAGCTTGTCACTGCATTCATGTTTGGTAGTTCCTGAAGAACAGGACTGTGCTGGAGGGCAGTGGAAACTTTCTGAGCGACCTTTCACGGAACATTCAGGTGTTCGTCCTTCTGTTATTAACAAGGCCAAAGAGACCAAGAACTCCTCTGCATCGTATTCAAAATATTCATCTAAAGTATCTGGTATTAAAAAAGAGAAAGAGGAGCCTTTGCTTTAATGTACTCTTCATAAGAACTCATCTTTTATGCCTAAAATAACTACTGTCACATTCTACATTCAAGTATATTCACTAACTAAGAGTGAAAAGAGAATAAAAATGAGGCAATTAAAATGCAGTAAACTCTTGATTCACAAAATACACAGTCAGGAGATGATGGATATTTCAAAATTAAACAAAGCTGGTTAAAATTATCGCATAAAACTGTTTTAATGTAAACTTCAATTAAAATACCTAAGATTTAGGAATACTTTAATCCTATAGATAAATTATATGTTTTTGGAAGTCAACTACAATAGTTTTCACACATAAAACTTCACCAATAGCAAAAGGTTAAAATGTTTTACGTCATATATTTTTAGCTAAGATATTTTATTACTATTATTAAATATTAGAAAAAGATACAGCTCCAAATGCATGTTTTTCCCCTTTTCTCTCTCTTCCCTTCTTTAACCTGCTTCTTGTTCTCACAGCCCTAATTCTGTGACACGGACATTCACAGCCACGGGGGCCTTCTCTGCCTTTCCAATACAGTAATGATAGCTGCAGAGGGAGATATGCTATGATTACCCAACAGCAGATGCAGGCTCAAATTGCAAAATATGAAATGTAATATTTTGGGGGGTACTACGCAGTTCCAAACAATCTAACCAGCAGATATTTTCACTTATTTGCAGTAATTTTAAAATTCCTCACAGGTGCTCTAATTTTTTTAAACACAGTTACCTTTTAAAATTATTAACCTGCTACACAGGTTGCACATGCATGCACATGTACTTTTACATACACATGCACAAAATTCCATTCGTCATGCAATCCAATTAAGCAACACATTTTAAGTACCTACTATACTGTATTAAGTCATGGAGTACACAGAGTTATACTCCACACAGCTCCCAGTCTCGAAAATGTCAGAGATGATATTAAAAACAAATAGAACACTACAGCATTTAATAAATTCCAAAGAAGTTCAGATGACAGTGGTAAATTTTGCAAAAGAGGTAGGTATTGAGCAGAACCATAAGAGTGAAAATGCAACTTGAGTGGACAATTTGTATAGAGAAAATGTGGAAAAGGCGGGACCGGAGCCAGATGTGAACAGCCTTGAAAGGTATGATGAAGAATGCTTATTTCTGGACTCAAGAAGGCTTATCAGGAAAAGATGGAGCTTTAAAAGCCAACTCTACTGAGTTGGTATTTTAAGACCATTCAGAGAAGTTTCCCTAAAATGACCATTTGTGAAACATAAAATAAAAACTACATGTAGTAATATTGTCAAGGCATTGCCAGTTTTAAGTACTTTCTGTATATTAGTGCATTCCATCTTCAGAACAGCTATTACCACCATTCTACAGATAACTGAAGCACAGAGAGATTAAGTAACCTGTGTGAGACCACCCAACTAAGAAGTAGCAAAGCTGGAATTTGAACCTACAGAGTCTGGCTCCAGAATATGCTAAACCATATATGCTTTCTTTCATTATGGCTATAAATTTTGCTTTTACGTACTTTCATGTATGTTTGTAAAATTATAAATGAAAATAATATATCCAATATATATTTTAGTAATGTATTTTAGAATATTTATGACATAGAATTAGTTTCTAGGAATAGGACCCCAATTTATAATAAAACACCATAGAGTATAGTTTACTATAGTAAAGAATATGAATAGAACTGGAAAATTTATCATGCTAAAGAAAATTCAATAGATAGAACTTGATATTTTGATACATAGCTTACTCTGGAAATAGTATGATTTTAGGGCCTGGGAAAACAATTTATCTTTACAAAAATAAAAAATGTTTCAAATTTAGACAAATGTAGACTGCTAGGTTTACCTACTAGTTACACAGTTTAGAAGAGATAAATTATTTAATGTAAAACACAACTGAAGAAAACAGAAAGGATGTTATCAATTTTCACGGGCTATAAAGGACAGATCATTGAAAATTGGGAGTTGATCAATCAGAACATAGTTCTAGAGTCCCTCTCCCTCAAAGACCTCAGTGGGTATTGTGCTTACACTACAGTCTGACTGACTGGTGGCTGTAACTGGACTGGCTGCTTTTGTAGTGGCAAATGTGGCTCTGGAGTTTAGCCATTTTCTTAAAGGCCCCCATCTGTTCTGTCTAACAAAAGACGTGAACGATTTGGTAATTGTGGAATTTTTGAATAGAGTAATCTATAAATGAAATGAACTAATTTGAGAAGTCAATTCTTTATCACTAGGGGTGTTCAAGGACAGACTGATAAACACTTGCCAGGGGTGTCCTTGAAGGGATTTAGACAATAAATGGTGACCTTATTAGACTTGCAGGGGTTCTTTCAACCCCAAGAGTCTATGAATTTCTGTTCTTCAGAAGTAGCTCAGAAAAAACCCAGGGGGAGAGGCCAGGACCACTAACCTCTTTCTTCAGAGGCCCTAGCCAGTAGCCCCTCTGAACCAATACACTTATTGCTGGTATCCTTGATTGAGAGCAAAACCCAGGATAGTGCAGAGCTGCTTCAAAGCTCTGTCTAAAGGGAATGGAAGAAGGTGTTACTCATCACTGGGCTGCTGTAGCTGCCATTCAGTTTACTTCCAGAGCCTGACGAGGTAGTGGAAAGATTCTGCGCCATTTATGACATGGAATAAAATGGCAAGATAAGCATAAGAGCAACTAAGGGGATTGCTAATAAGAAAGTTTCTTTAAAAATAATGTCCTTTGGAAGACAATCTGGAATATGAATTAAGATTCTCCTTTTATGAACTTATCCCAGGGAAATAATAGAACAAGCATACCAAACTGAATGTTCAAAGATATTTGTTAAAATGTTAATACTAGTTAAAATTTTGGAATAAACTTAAATGTACAATAATATGGGACTGGCTAAATATATTGTGGTAGAGTTATACCTAAAATAATGATATAGATCTACTTTTGACAAGTAATCTACAATGTAAGTGAAAACATGTTTCAAAAGAAAATGCTATGTGTTTGTGGGATCAATGGACATACATGCATAGAAAAAATATATATACAACAAAATATTATCAGTCTTATAAAGCAAAGACAAAATAAAATTTAAATAAATTATTCTGACTGATATTAGATAAATGATAAGGCCTAGTAACTGAAAAATAACATGTAAATGAAAACACTGCCTAACGTCATATGTTTTACTTAATTAGAGTTACTGTTTTATAGAACCCCTAGTAGGTAAGTCATAGTTTGGTTGCTTAATATAGGAATTTGTGAAGCCATACATAAGAATATACTGTTAAAAATTGGAACTTAGCAATTTGAAACTTTTTTCTTTCTTCTCTCTCGTTTGCTCGCTCTTTCTGTCTTTCTTGCTTGCTTTTTAAAAATAACCCTTTTAAAAAATTAGGTAAAAACTAGAATCTCATACTGATAATATGAGAAACATATATGGATGGACTTGAGAATGGGTGTTAAGAATCAGGAGAAGAGGTTATGCTCAAAGAATTGGACTGTCAATTGAGATAACCAATATGTAGGTATTAAGATTTGATTTATTCAACAAATATTTATTATACACCTACTGTGGGCCAGGCACTTTCCTAGACACTGAGACTTGGAGCTTATATTCTAGTGGTGGCAGAGAAAAACAAGAATAAATTAATAAGAAAAATATCAGATAGCTCTAAGTGCTAGGCTGTAATTATAAAAAGAGTGATGTGAGAGTTATTACGTGAATGCTTTATATCAAGTATAACATTTAAGCTGAGATCTGAATGAGGAGCAAGTCATTCAAAAATTAGGGGAACAGCATACCGAGCATAGATAGATCTAAGGTGAGAATAAATAAGTAATGTCCCTAGAACTAAAAGAAGGTGAGTGAGGCTGAAATGGCAGTGGAGAGAGGGAAAGTGGAAGCAGATGAAGTTTAGAATAGTGGTCAGGAACTAGATTATATAGGATTTTGAAATAGTGCAGGGACTTCAGATTTTATCCTTAATGCAATTGGGAAGCCATTGGAGGATTTTAAGCGGAAAAATGATATAATCTGATTTACATTTTAAAATGATCATCCTGGCTGCTATGTTGATAATATAACAGGAAAAAGAATCAAAGTAGGTATACTAGTTAGGAGGTTATTGTAGTTGTGCAGGTTGGAGATATGGTTTTGTAAATCATGGCATACAGAGAGTATTGAGGGTCAAGAGTTACCTAGAGGAACATGTAGGGAACTCGTGACAGAACCCTGGGGTCACTCCAACAAGGGGCAATCTGGTAGAAGATGAATCAGTAAAAAGAGCTGTCAAGTATGGTATCATGGAAGTCACAAGAAAAAAATATGTTTCAAGAAGGGTATGATCTCAAACACTGGTGAGGTTTAATAAAATATAAATAAAGAACTGACCACTAGATTGAACAATGAGCAAGTCCTTGGTGACCTTGACAATAGCAATCTCAGTGCTGATGGAAGATTGAACAGATGTGACATACATTGTCAATTATTCTGAAGGGTAGAGATAATAAATGCAAAAGTGTACCTTCCTAGTCCTCTCTTAACAGCCATTTATATTTTACAATTGTCCTTTCTATAAAAACAAGATAAGTACTAAATATGTAGTATCATCACTCATACAAAATTGTCTCCAACTCCCAAAACGAGATGAAAAGAAGTTCCCTTACAAGTCTATGGGACAGGAGCAGGAGATTTCCTTCTTTATGGTCTTGAAATCCAGTCACTAAATCTTATTAATTTGTTCCTTTAAATTTGTCGTGTAATTAAACACTTCTTTTTTAACCTCGAGACAATTACCTAGTTAGGTTCTTATTACTTGCACCTGAATTATTACAATAGTCTCCTAGCTGTTGAATCTAATGTGAACACTTAAGCCTGGCATTAGGGTCAGGGCCACCAAACAGAGCATTGCCAGATTCTGATGTGAATGCTGCCTCTAGGAGTGATACACTAAGGTGACCCTCCTTAAGATTCAGCCTTCGAAGTTTCAATTATCTCCATCTTTGCTTCCTCATCTCATCTTTTACTACTCCCTACATGGTCTCTCTGTTCCAGCCAAATTGTTCTCTATACCATGCTCTGCTCATTTTCCACCTTGTGCAATTGTTTGTTCTTTGTTTAGCTAATAAAACATGCATCCCTCCTCTCCTTTCCACCAATCCTGAGCTTTCTGAAGAGCTTTCCTGACTCCCTATTTTTTTTTTTTTTTCCACAAAAGAGCTCTTTCCTAACTCATTTCCACACTGATCTTTCACTTACTTTGTACTCTTCCCCAGAACTTACGTAAGCCATCTAGGCTATGAATGGTTACTTCATGGTGCTGGCACACGAGCTTAAGGTCATGAATCTCACAACCGCATGGGTGAGTTTCACTCTGTTCCTTGGACAGACTGTACCATAATTTCAGCCAACCTTCTCCCGAATGTGGGGCATTGATCACAACAAATATGACCATGAAAAAGGAAAGGACAGATGGGTGCAAATCAACCGTCATTTTAGGAAAAACTCAGCACCATCTTACCAACTCATCTATTTCTCTATAATAATAGTCTTAATATTTCATGGACATATCTCTAGTAATGGGTTAAATTCTACATACATTAAACTATTTTTGGTTCTAATCTATACATTCCAATCTCAAAGGTAGGAGTTGTGTATTTCTGTTTTGAGTAAGAAAAGCATCTCAGAAATCATGTAGCCTAATCTACCTTACTTCAAGATGAAAATAAGACACAAAGACCACCCTTTCTTGCTCAAAGTTGTGAAATCAATATAAGATATTCACTCATTTTTGGATATCTTGATTCATAGAATCTTATAAAACACTTTGAATTTCTTGAAACAAAAGATCTAAATAATGTTGAAAGCCAAATATTTCTATTCTAAGACTAAAAAAGAACCTCAGGGAATCCTGGAAGCACTGACGGTGCTCCTTTGATATCAGCTCTGACAGACAGGCCTTGTGCACTCGGAACTCAGGCCACACTGAGCTCCTATGTTCTCTAAGCTACTAACAGCCAAGCAACAACATAAGTACTTAATTCTCTTCCCTTCTTTGGAAACATCGCATAATATAAAACAGCAATCACCTACCAGTTTGAATTTGTTTGCCGCGATTATTTACTACAGCATAAAAAAATACAGTGCTATACAGTCTTTAAAACACAATTGTAGATAATAGCAAAACTTTTTTAAAGGCATATATTTTGTCATTTAAACACCTTAGTGATTATGTTATAGATTAAAAGTTTACATGACAAAGAAGTATGGCATTTATGATTAGTATTTACATATTTTCTTTTAAAATAATTTTTACTAAAATGCTATAAAGGCATAACACAAAAGAAATATCTCTTTTATAGTAGTAAAACAACTGATGAGTTCATAAAAAAATTTCAATCTAACTTATTATTGATTTTTCACCCAATTGTTAACAAATATGGTATTTTCTAGGTCATATAAGAGTAGGAAGAGTTCATCAGAGGCTAAAGAAGGTAAAGCTTGTGCTTCACACAATTCTAAAAGGCAACTAAAGCTCTTCCCAGAGCACTGTAACTGGCTGCCATAAAAGATATCTCTTTTTCCTCTTCTATCTGAATTCTCAATAACATAAAACCCCTAACATATACATGCCATCCACATACCCATGGCTCCTTACCAACTCAACCATAGTTATTTGTGTGGAGGTAAGGGTATTATTTTAAGGAAACAACTAGTAAGATTAAAAGAGTAATTGAGAATCGGAATTAAAGAGAAAAAGGGGGAGAAAAGGACAGGGAGAATATATAAAGAGGAAAAAACAAACAGCAGGAATATAAGAAGAGGAAAATATGAATGAAAGAAGAAAGAAAAGTTGAATAAACTCCCATCTTTCAAACATCCCAAAGTAGGCCTCCCTGTCTTCTCACACATTTTCCACTGGCACCCCTATAATAAAAGGAGCCCCAAACTTCTAAAAGGACTGTGTTCCAAAGCTCTGTCCAAACTGGTTATTGAGCATTCAGAACAGCTGTCTTTATTAAAGTTCCTGTGGACTAAGGCGGCGAAGTGCTACACCAAAGGCACCACAGAGACTGAAGAAAAAATAAACAAACAAACACCAAACCAAAACAAGGAGAAAAAATTTGCAATCTAAATAACCAACAAAAGATGAATATCCAAAATATTTCACCTAAGAATCCTGAGAGGCTAATGAAAATAAGATGCTGAACTTTCCTAATCATCACAAGATACAAATTAGAGCCACAACGACATACCATTTCACAATTACCGGATTTTTTGGGGGTGGAGGAGAATTAGTCTGATCAAATAAGTTTTGATAAATGTGTAAGTCTAAAGAAGTACTCATAAACTGATAGTAGAAGTATATACTGATAAAACCACTTTGAAAAATAATCTGGCATTATCTAGCAAAGAACTGCATGCTCTATTACTCAATAATTACTCCCTTAGGTAGGTAAATAATCCAGAGAAAACTTTTTGCATGTGCATTAGGAGACCAATATAAGAATATTCAAAGAAACACTGCCTACAACAACAACAAAAATCCTGGAAACAATAACAAATGTTTATCATAGAGAATGGATAACTTGTGGTATATTCTCATAATGGGATACAACAGTGGATATAAATATAAGATTAAGTGATAGCTGCATACAGTTTACAGAAGACTATAACTAGGATAATTCTATTTACATAAAAGTTTAAAACACAACCAAAATTAAACAACATACTTGATGGTTATATACATATGTCAAAAAAAGTATTAAAAAGTACAAGGGAATAATTAACCCAAAATTCAAAACAGTAGATATTTCAAGTGTGACTGGTGGGGTTGTCACTGAGGTGAGAGGTACACAGGGGTCAGCAAACACAGGATTGATAATGTTCTTAGCAGCTGCATGAGAGATCATTTTATTATTACTCTCTAAACTGTCTTTAATGCACATATACTTTGTACAATGTGCTCCATAATTAAAAAAAAATAACTTACTACATTGTCTCGCATACATGACAAAAATAAACTTTTTAAAATTTCAGCACACACAAGGAAAACTGACATCTGGGAATTCCGCACTAATGTAAGACATAACTATCTAGTGAAAAATAAGCACTGTGCTGTAGATCTCATATTCCCATTATTAACCTCTTTTGTTCTAAGTTGAACCCTTGTCAGACTACACCACTTCTAAAAACAAACAAACAAACAAAACACCTGCCAGCTTTAGGATTCAGGAATTTATGAAAAAATAATGTGAAGAGTCCTAGTATAAAATAAAGGAGTTAAAAAGACAATGCTCAATTTATAGCATTGTTTAACTTTCTATAGGATACAAAGCTGATAAGTCCAAATAATAAGGCAAACACCCATGCCTAGTTTGTCATATATGTTATTTCTAGAATGAATTCTACTTTTTTTTAATGTAAGGATCAGGTTCTCAAGCATAATTTATTTTGAATTGAACACCAAATCTGAAAGCTACAATTAATGAAGTTAGAAGATTTCCTTGTCAGTTGGACAAACAACTAAAATGTTTTCATTTAAAACACATTACTGACCCAAGTAATTACATGGCTCAAAATATTTTCTTTTGAAATTAAATAAGCAATCCTCTGCTTTCACATTAGCACCATATTTGCTTTGTAAAACGAGCAAATATCACTGAATGTACAATGCACCTCGTCTACAATAAGGCTGCGCAACTGCCAGTTGCTTCCCTAAGGTACTATTTGCATCTTGTGATGCAGTCTCCTGGAAGTCATATAGACCCTTTTCTATTTGTGGCAGAATTTAAACCACTTCTATTAGCCAAGTTGTTTCTCCATACAAACTATATGATTTAGTTATTGTTAGGGTTACTACCTATCTGCCCCCTGTAAACTCTATAAGGGCAGGGATTTTGGTCAGTTCTGTTGACTAACATAGCATCAAAACTCAGGCACTATGCTTGGCACATAAAAGCACTCAAAAATATTTGTGGACAAAATTATTTATTTCTACACTGTGAAGAAACTAATTATAGAATCAGTACTACACCCAGCCAAGAACTGATGCTATTTCCTGAATAACTTTCCCTTCATTATAAGAAGTTAGCTGTATATCCATTGATTAAAAACATTTTAAAGTAGAAAAAAAATAATTCTGAATAATTCTGAACTAAAAATAATTTTAGTTCATGATAGTATTCAAAAGATACGGTCCCTCAATTTAATAAGCACAAAATATTGACTGTAACTTAAGCAAGTAGCTCTCTTAATTATTTCTCTGGTGTCTAAGAGATGATTTATTATTTGTTAGCTATATGACTTATATAGAAATAAATTCAAACACTGAGTGACTCTAGGCGAGTTGAAATAATAATTTCTACCTCTGAGAAATTTCTGATAAAAAAAGATTCTGCCCTTTGATTTCTGGCATATCTTGCTGTGGTAGGAATAATCAGATTAGATTTCAGTTATTATTTAACTTTAAATAGTAAACCCAGTGTAGTCAACAAGTATTTAAAAACCTCCTTACAGTCTGAAGACATTCTTAGTAAAGTTTCCATACAAAAGACCAGAATATAATTTAAGAAATTTTGATTTCATGGAGTATTTCCTTCATGACGTATTTGATTCAAGGAATGCCATGAAAATCAAAATCTTCTCATTTTCAGAAATGAATTGATATTATATACAACATAACTGATGGACAAAGCAAAGTAAAAATTAAAATTCATGTACAGATTTCAAAATAAAATTGACTTTTAATAACTATTTCATAACTGCAGTAAGTAAAACATCTACTGTAAAATTCAGTTTTACTATTTTCACAAAGACAGCAGTAAGATCTAGTAAATTCAATCCTGGGCAAGTTCAGGCATGTTACTGAATTTCTTCATTTATAATATGGTAATGATAAATGTTAGGAAAGAAAGAAACTTCTTCACTTTACTCAGGTTGGGCTTCTGTATACAGAAAGAGCAGGACTTTACCACAAGCCTTATCTCCCCACCAGGGCATATATTTAAGGAATTTTTATACTCACCCACTTTATGAACTCTTCCACTAGGCTGGTGGGGTAGCTAACCTGACCGGTTTGATTTTGGTAGCCAGTCAGCTATTTCCAGTCACCACAGAGTAACAAGGACCTGATTTACTCACACACACTAAACCACACAAAATATACTAACAACTGTTTTCAGACATTGGACAACAGTACAGGACAGTGATTCCTGAGAGAGAAATAAATAGGTGAGCACTACAATTGCCCAACCTTACCGCCTGGAGTAAGTTTCCAGGCTGAAGTGCAGGGAAGGGGAAGCCAGACAGAATCCAGTAGTCTCCTTGAAATGAATACAAAAGAATTATGGGAATGGGAGGTCAAGGTGGCTAGTCACAGGGCAGAGTACCAGTAGCACAAAGAAAGAGAGCTCTGAAGAAATAGAGAAGCAGTGAAAGATAAAAACTCGTCAACCTAAAATTCTTAAGAAAGCAAAACAAAACAAAAAAAGCAGAATGCTGTTTTAGACACAGAAAAGCTGAAAAAATGTCAAGACCAACAGACCTGCACTACCAAGAATGTTAAAAGGAAGTCCTTCTCTCAGGAGAAAAATGATACATTTAGAAGTCTGGAACTACACAAAGAGCACTGGAAATCATAAACATGTAGGCAAATAGAAAATATTTATTCTTGGTTTTTAAATCACTTTCATATAGAATTGACTATTTAAAGAAAAAATAAGAGTAATGTATTGTATGATTTATAACTGTAGAAGTAAAATGCATGATAACAAAAGTATAAAGGCTAAGAACGGTAAAATAGAAGTATGTCATTACAAGTTTCTTGCACTAGACACAAAGTAGTATAATATGCTTGAAAATCAACTGTGACAAGTTAAATTATCATATACCTTAGAGTAACTAGTAAAAAGCAAATGAAAACAAAACCAAAAAAATCTCACAAATCTAATCATAATTAATAGTTTAACAGAGAAGATACAATGGAATTTTAAAAAATTTAATCCAAAATAAAGAAAAAGAATGAAATAGGAACAAAGACCAGGGACAAATAGAAAGCAAATAATTAGTTGGTACATTTAATCCCATCCATGTCAACAATAATCTTTAATGTGAATGGTCTAGTGAAAAAGCAGAGATTATCAGATTGGATTAAAAAGCAAGACAAAGCTATATACTACCTAAAAGGTACCCACTTTAAAGACATGAAGAGGCTCAAAGTTAAATATTGGAAAGATATACCATGCTAACATGAATCAAAGAAAGCCAGAATGGCTATATTATCATATGAAACAGACTCCGCAACAAATAATATTGCAAGTGATAATGAGGTTAACCCATCAAGAGAGCATAACAGCCCTAAACACTAATGCATCTAATAAAATGGCTTCAAAATGTATAACGTAACAACGTATAGGATTGTAGGGAGAAACAGACAAATCCACAATTATATTTGGAGATTTCAGCACTCTCTTTTTCAATAATCAATAGGACAAGTAACAGAATATCAGTAAGAATATAAAAACTTGGAAGGCACCATCAACTTGGCCTAATTAGTATTCATTGAACAACTTGGCCTAATTAGTATTTGTAGAACACTCCACGCAACAAAAATAGAATATATCTTTACTAGGTAAACACAAACTGTTAACCAAGACAGACCACATTCTGAGCCATAAAACAAGTCTTGATAAATTTAAAAGAATTTAAATAACCTGAACTATATAGATGTCTAACCAATGTACTATATACTTGAAACTAATTTAAATAAATTATAAAAAATAAAGAAGAATTTAAATCATTTGAAGTGTGGCTCTCCAACCACAACGGAATGAAATTATAAGTCAGTCAGAAAAAGATAACTGGAAAATCTCTAAATATTTTGAAATTAAATGACTGGTATAATTGTAACAGTCACTGAATCATCCCCTTTACTCTGAAGTGAGGTTATCAAGTGCTATGGACTGAATTGTGTTCCCCTGAAATTCATATATTGAAGCCCTAACCTCTAATGTGACTATTGTTTGGAGATAGGGCTTTTAGAAGGAGATTACGATTAAATAAAGTCATTAGGGTGGGGTCCTAATCCAATAGAATTGGTGGCTTTATAAGAAGAGGAAGAGGAAGAGATCTCTTTCTGCAGGCCACTTGAGGACATAGTGAGAAGGCATCTATCTGCAGGCCAGGAACAGAACCCTTACCAGAAACCAAATCAGCTGGCATCCTCATCTTGGACTTCCGAAGCTAAATAACTGTGAGAAAATGAATTTCTGTTGATTAAGTCACCTAATTTATGGTATTTTGTTATGGCAGCCCAAGATGACTAGTACACCAAAGCTAAAAGCCAGGAATCCCACTCCATATTTCCTGCTCCTTCCTGAAACTCAGAGGAAGTAGTCTTACACTTAGCTTCAGATTTCTGAATAAGGCATGCTGGCACCTGTGCCTAGAGCCTAAATGTTCTCAATTAATGAAAGTGGGAGTAAAAATACCAGACATAAATGGGTTTCCAGAAGCCTTGCACATGGGGGATTATGGGGTACATACCCAGTTTAATAAAGTGATACTTTATTTCCTATTCTACTATCAATCATGTGTGCACATAATTCCAGTTGGAACTCAGAGGGAGAAATGGTGACTAATACTATGAATCCCTAGCAATTGTAATAACTATTCAACCACTCTGCATAATTGTTGTGATGATCAGAAAGGAGGTATATCAAACACTGAATCATTATATTAGTCTTACTGAAAAGGAAAAAGAAAACTTTTTGTTCTACAGCATGGCTACTTAATAAAGTCAAGATGGGGGCACGGGGAGAAAATTAAGAGAGAAAAAGAGTGAGAAATAAAGAGAAAATAAAAATAAAATAGTAACAAATATATGTAGAATTCACTAAGTCCAACATTATATCTTACTATCCCCTGCTACACATGCACCCATGTTCCTCCAACCCCAAATTTGCTATTTCTCTTGAATTCCCTATATATATGTTCCAGGTGGCTAGAGTCATAGGGCAGACTATCCAGGCTCAATTGCCCAAGTCAAAAACTTGGCAATTGAGTCCTATAAAATGTACCTCCTAAATAGATCTAGCTACTTTTTTCCACACTGTATAACCCCTGCCAGTACTATTAAAGCCATCATTTCTCACATAGATAATTAAAATAGCTCTGTGATTCGTCTCCCTGCATCTTGTCTCTTATCCTTCTTATCCATTCATCTTCCTTGTTGGAATTCTATTTAAAATACGATTTTGCTGGCTTAATTTTCCATAATGGTTCCCATTATTTACAATTTAAAGCCCAAACTCTTACTTTTGAAGAACCAGTTTAAAAATCATTTAATAGGCAGAAGTAAAACCTCCTTCACTCCCTCAGGCAGATATTTCTTTTTTATATATTATTGTATATTATATATTATATATTATATATATATAACATTAATAACTTGTGAGTTCCTTGAAGACAGAAGCTAGCTCACTCATTTCAATATCTAATATATTAGGATTTTCTATATAAACAATCATGCACTATAAATAGTTTTACTTCTTTCTAGTCTTTGTACTTATTTTTTTTTCCTTAGCTTATTGCAATGGCTAGGTATACAATGTGGTATACAAGTAGCTAGATTGGATGCCTTCTTTCTGACCTTAGAAAGTAGTCAATATTTCATCATGAAATATGGTATTGGGTGTAGATTTTTCATAGATGTCCTTTATCAGGTTGAGAAAGTTTATAAGGTCATTTTGACTGGAAAAATATGTAAAAAAATCCCTCAAGGAAATGCCATCTTTTGCTTAATTTAGAATGTGCCAAACAAATCTTTTAAAAAACAAAAAAAAATCTCTGGACAACTGATAAAGAACATACTGTTTTTCAATGTACATCATTTATTTTTAGTTAAAAATATCCATACATTAAAAAATATTTACCTCATATGAAACACTAGGAAAAAAAAAAAACCTATTCACCAAGAGTGAACCCTAATGTAAACTATAAACTTTTGGTGGAAAGGATGTGTCAATACAGGTTCATTGACTATAACAAATGTACCACTGTAATGTGGGATATAAATAATGGGGGAGGCTGTGCATTGTGAGGACAGGGCATATATGAGAACTCTGACTTCAGTTTTGGTAGGAACATAAAACTGCTCTAAAAAATTTAATTTATTAATTTAAAAAATTGCCTTTTATATAAGAAAATATTTTTATTTTTTTTTTGCAGATTTAAAAAATAAAAACAATAATAAAAATAATCTATTTACGTATCCTAAAATTGTACTTTAAAAGTTTCCCCAAAGAAGCATCAATAATAAAGGGAAAAAAAATTATAGAAGAAAACCACTTCTCAAGCAAATAAAAAGTATCAAAGCTGAGATGAGTCTTTACTGTCTTGGGACCAAAAAACTAGCCTTTTGTGAAAACTTAAATTAACAGAGTGAGTTAATGTTTTATATTAAGCATTTTAATGCCTGATAAGTATGAATATACTTACATGTGTTTAGGGCCTGAAAAAAATAGGATAGTTACTGGTAGAAGGAAGAAATGTTCCTTCTGTAACATTGCTATTGGATTTGTCTTACAAGTAAAAAATTGTTAATTTACTGTGGGAAGCAGTTTTTACAATACGGACATTCTCAAAATCTGTCGACAATAATCTTATGTCTCATATAACCTCTGGTGCTTTGTTTCTTAGACAAAATTTCCTTGGACTAGACTACTGAATACCTATATTAAATTCCATATTTTGAGAATATGCCAGAATAAGAGCCCCTCATGGCTAGTATGGTATATTATATAATGATAGCTTTCAGCATTCTGTAAATACAGCAGTCTAGAAAATATCAATTTAATGGGAGATTTCTGTTTATAAAGGGACTTGTCTATAGAAAATAGCTAAAAAAAGAGTTGATTTCTCTCATTTACACTGAATAAAAGACTGCTGGACACAGCTGTCTGGTATGTGGTTGTGGATCTATTCTACAGGTTTTTTTTTTTTAATTAAAAATTATTGGGGTGACATTGATCAACAAAATCCAATACGTTTCAAGTGTACAATTTCAACAGTATGTCGTATATACAATGCATTGTGTGTTCACCACCCATAGTTAGATTTCCTTCAATTACTACATATTTAACCCTTACTCCCCTCCTGCCCTCTGGACCATCCTGCAATTCTGACACTAATAGTTATAATGTTATAGTAACACCTAGCTGACACTTCTTAAGATCTTACTATGTGCCAGAAACTATGATGAATATTTTATCTCATTTAACATATACAAAAATACTAATAATACATCACACTGTTTTACCTCTGATTATAAATGGAATGAATGGTCATCTCATGTACAATTACTATTGGTAATTCATCAAATGTAACATGCCATCAGTTTTAAGACATATGACCACTTTATCTTTCACTAAGAAAGAAAAAAAATCTTCTAATTAAACTACAATGTGCTGTCAAATGTAAGAAATAATTTGATTTCAAAGATTTAAAATGCAGGAAATGTACATGTTAACATCAACCAAATATGGTAACTCTAAAATGATCAGTTTTATCAGATACTGATTTAAATGCAGTATGTCTGAAGAGACCTGCATACAAAGTGAGCTAACTGAATGCTTTTTAGCCTCTTTTAAAAAGAAATCTTAGAGAATGAAATCCTTTATCTGACAAACTTCTTACCTGAAGGAAAAAAGAGATAGATATAGCTGCAGGTGTTTATATGAGCTATACTTATACTTTATGCTTATATATTTCTAATCAAAGTAAAAATACTTTCATCAAAGTGTTTAATGATGACTGGTTTAAATAAATCTATATTTTAACAAAAGGGTGAAAAAAGACTGTATATTTATAGTTTCATAGCTAAGATTATGGTTAACAATTTGAATCCTGGTTCTGCTGCTAATAACTATGTAGCCCATAGAAACCTTTTCGGTTTCTCTAAACTTAACTTTCCTAAAAAACAGAGGCAATACCTATCTCACAGCATCACTGATTTCATGAGGTAACAGTATGTTGTGTTGAACAGTGTCTGGCACACAGTATAACCACTATTATTATATGAAAACTTTCCAATAGTTCTGGAGAGCTTTAAACCAAAGAACGACAATAACAAAATACAAATAAAACTCAGGGACCCATTCAAGACTGGGTTTTCTATTCTTTTAAAAGCTTCCTAGGTAATTCTAGTGTGAAACCAGGATTGAAAACCACAGCTCTAGTGGAAGCTTAAAGTCAAGCAATGGGAGAAAATAAGGATATTAGGCAAGGGGTGCCATACAGAGACACTGGTAATATTGACAAAGCAAGAGTCCTACTTTAACATATGTTTACTGGTGTTTTCAGGTATAGCTGTGAATTTTCATATATCCATCCAATCATAACACATAGCTGAGGTAGAAGAGGTTTTCAAACTGGGGTCTGTGGACATCCTGAGGATCTGGTAGCTCTTTCTCCCCGCCTCCCCCTAAATTTAACATGTGAGTTATTGCACTGAAAATCTCAAAAATAAGCACAAATCTATTCTGGACCATCTGGGTAGCCAACGATAATCAAGAATTGCCTTATAATTTCAGTCATGTTCATATTTACAGTTATGACTTACATTTATAGTTTTGCTAGCATTCAAAAAGCATGATTTTAATAGCTTTGGACTAATTTGTAATAACAAAAACACAGATGATGCTTTTGTGTTGTGTATAAAATGTCACTGTGGCCTGGGGTACTGAAAAGTTGACAGGGTTAAACAACAAGCAAATATCAAGTCATTGTATCTGAGGCATACTCAATTCAAAAAGATTTGACCCCTAACACCAAGTACTGTATTCACATTTTGATCAGTGACTTTGTCAACACGTCATGAAGTTTACTATTTCTACAGTTTTATTTGCTTTTAGCTTTTCAAAACTATTGGTTTTATAGTTGTATGAGAGATAAAAGAATAAGGAAATTGTACTGAGTTCATTATAATAAAAAAAACTTGTTTCAGCTGGTTTCAAAAATTTTTTTCCTTTCAACAGCTGTGGAAAGTCTTGAAGAGAGACTGAATAGATTCAAATCTCATCTCCATTTTATGATAGGGAGGCTTTCAACTTTTTATAAGATCTTTAAACTAGTGCTTGCTCCCCCGCTTCTCTCACGTATTATCTTGAAGTTAACATTTCTAAATACATAACAGAGTTCCTTAAAACCAAGCCAGGCTCCATTACTAAATTGATTTTTCTTCACCTGCATCTTAAAGTCCATCTCAATGTCAAATTTATGCAGATTTTTATATTTTAGGTCTAGCATTTTTAGAATCAATCCTTTTAAATTTCATTAAAGCCAACACAGCATGTTTGTTTCTATTATAATTTTTCTGAGTAATAAAAATCTTTCTTGTAGTTTACCTCAATTATTTTTACAAATTCTCTCTGGTAAAAGGTCAAAGAAGTACCAGAAAAAGTCTAGACAGGTTATATAACCTTCCCCAAAATATACAGAAAATCTCTAGCTGAACAAGCCTATGTTATACATGCCTAATGTCTGAATTTAGATATTTAGAATTTTGTATATAGGTTTGCTATGTTTACATAGAAAAAAAAAGCACTGATATAAGTGATTTATATAATCCCTCTAATAAACAATTTGAATGATGAAAACTTTAAAAGATCACGGTACAGATAATATATAGAATATAATTGCACTTTCGTTTTAAAAAGTTTTAAGATAGTCAATATCATGCATACTTATATGAGGATAAGAGAAAGAGTAGAGATACATGCACAAAACTGTAGACCCTGTTTATCCCTGGGAAAGTAAACACAGGAGGAGGTCAGGAGGAATCGGTGGTTTCCCCTATTTATACATTGTTTTTGTTTAAATTATGTTTAGGAAACCATGTACTACTTCTGTAATTTTTAAATCAAATTCTTCAAAACTAGAGGGCACATGCAAGGTACAAGTGCCTTTAACAGCTTTTAAAATCGTGAGTAAGAAACACAAAAACACTAGAGGAGGATTACCAACTTTTTACTTTACTAGGTAGTCCTTAAAAGACTACTGAAATAAAATAGAGAGCTCCTAAAACAAATAATTACATGCAAAACTTTAAGGCCTCTACCTTATATAAGCTTTTTAAGACAGAACAGAATATTTAACAGTTTGAGTATACATAGTAACTGAGGGAAAAATATTGAGTATCTACCATACACCAAATGGTTCTCAAATTATAATTTTTTAAGTATTTTAAGAATAATAGCCTCCCAAAGATGTCCATGTCCCAATCTCTGATACCTGTAAAATATGTAACATTACATTCAAAAGGAACTTTGCAGATGTGACTAAATTAAGGATTTTGAGATTGGGATCTTTTCCTGGATGATCCTGGTGGGCCTAACATAATTACAAATCCTTATAAAAGAGAGGCAAGAGGTCAGAGAGGAGAGAAGATGTTATACTGCTAGCTCTGAAGATAAAGAAAGGGGCCGTGAGCCAAGAAATAAGGAGACCTCTAGAAGCTAAAAAAAGTCAAGGAGACAGACTTTTCCCTGGAGCCTCCAGAAGAAAGTCAGCCCTTTAGACTCATTTTAAACTTCTGACCTTCAGAACTGTGAGACCATAAATTAAATTTGTGTTGTTTTAAACCAAAAGTTCTGGTAATTTCTTATAGTAGCAATAGAATCTTAATACAAGTATCATCTCAGAAGCTTGCAGAAAAGGTGCATTCCCAAGTCCTACTCCCAGAAACTCTGACTCAGGTGGTCTGCATGTTTAACAAGAAAGCTCTAAGCCTCTGATGTGGGTGATCTCTGGTGCTCGCTCCAGCAGCACATATACTAAAATTGGAATGATGTGGGTGATCTCTGTATCACGCTTTAAGAAATAGCACTTTACCATAAATCAAAATAAATACCTCGCTGATAGAGTCACATCTAAAATAAAATTTTAACGGGGAAAACTAGCAGAATATTCAATATGTATTTATTTGACCAATGGAAAAATGAGAAGTTTCCCAGCTTGGAAATAATAGAAAAATACTCAGAAAGAAAAATATTGACAGATTAAAATATATAAAATCTAAATATTCCTGAAAGATAAAAAATAGAAGGGAAAATAGTTCTAATAATATATGGCCAACAAAGTATTTCTAGTTTTATTATTCTATGTTAATTAAACTATCGCTATTTCAAAAATTAAATGAAAAGGGAAATAATTTACCTTAAATAAAGTGAAATTAAAAAGTAAACACATAGAAGAGACTGTTTAATCTTTCTATAGAGGATGTTTACTCAAAGGCATAAAAATTAAAACCTTACTGAAAATCCATGTTATAGCTACAATAATAGGAAAATTAAAATTTTTTTTAAATTACCTATGAAAAATGGTTCGAGTGATATGATATCAACATTGTAAAATATACTACAGCCATTAAAATATTTGAATAATATTTAGAAAAATTCATGTTACAGTCTATTAAGTTAAATAACATAATTTTGTTATTTTTAAATAATGTATAAAGATAATCTGTATCAATGACTTATAAAAAATTAAAATAAGCTTGTTAAAGTTTGCTTGCTTGCTAAAATTTGTTAAACTTTCTAAAGCTCCTTGCTAAGATGCTTTACTACTAAAATTTTAATATTTCACTTCTTAAAAGCAAAATTAGAAAATAAAGTACTACTATCTTTTTTTAAAAAAAGAAAAAGGCATTTAATTAAAAAATTGGAAGACATGAACACAGAAAAAGAACAGTCCCTCTTGAGAAAGGATGTCTATCCTCTTTGCTATTGGCAAATGAAAAGCTGATGTTAGACTAGCATGGGTCTGAGGATCAGCCGCTGGAACTGTCACCATAAGGTACTAAGCTGAAAGCTGTTTGACTTTAGCCTCTCTGTGAATATGAACCAAGAGTCCAACTACATACAGTTCTATGGGGTTCTTCCCCTCCCTCCTCACTGCTCCCACCTCAAGCAGCCTGAGAAGCTAATCTGTCATTTAAAAGAACAATGATAGGCAGGATAGATACCATATTCCACAAAAGTGGAAAACTGCCAACTCTAAAAAAGGAGGAAATGGACCAGAAGTCTATGAGAGTGATAGCTTGCCAAAAAAGAAAATGAGATGATGTAATAGCACTGAGAAAAAATACCCACTGGTTCCTTTAGTGATTCAACCACTTGAAGAAGGCAGACAATGCCACCCCTTGCAACCATTTGTTTGTTCAAGTGGATTCATTCATTAACCTCTGCACAAATGTGGGGAGATCAATTATTCAGAATGGAAAATTACAATTTAATTGTAAAGGGCTATTGAAATGATATCACCTTGCTATAGGTGGGTGAAAACAGAAACAATACTTTTTTCTCTCTGATTTATTTTCCTCAAAGGCAGTTTCATATTCCTCTATTTCCCCTTTAAAACTGTAACTCTGCTAAAGGCAGTATCTTTTGATAAAGATAATAATCAAGCAGTGGGATTTAATGCTAATATGTTTTTAATTAATGTTTTATTAGATGACTCTGTGGTCATTACCATTAACTTCAGTCAGCCAAGTACAGAAAATTTCCTAGAACCAGATTAAAATGGTTTTAGTTCAGCCAATTCACATAACAGTACCTAATTGAATATAGTTATTATGATCAAGCAATTATTCATTGTTGTATTATTCCAAAATCATCTGTTAAGAGAATAAATGTGCCAATCTGCTTTCATAATAAATTAGCCTCATGACCTTGGGAAAGGTCAATTAAACTCTGTGACCCTCAGCAAACTCACTTGTAAAATGAAAGTGTGTAAAATTAGATGGCCCCTTCCAATCTGAATATATCTCATGCCAATTTTTGGAGTCATAAAATATACAATCCCACTTATTGTTAATATCACTTTGGCCACAAGCACAGACTGATCCTGGTATATCTAGCCACCATGATCTAAAATAATCATGGAGTGCTGACCCAAGTACAAAAGTTGCCCCAACCACAGCTATGTTTGCTTTTTGTGACTCAAAATCTTAGAATCATCTTTATGCCTCCTCCTTTTCCCTTGTCCCCAATAAGCCATCACTGGTGAAGTCTGACTGCTTCTATTAATAACCTCCCATACCTAATCCCTCACCATTCCCAGTTTGCCCAGAACATTGGATACATAAAGGACAGTCATGAGAGAAGGAGTGAAAAAAAG
The DNA here is from genome assembly GCF_014176215.1 of Rousettus aegyptiacus. Taxonomy (NCBI): domain Eukaryota; kingdom Metazoa; phylum Chordata; class Mammalia; order Chiroptera; family Pteropodidae; genus Rousettus; species Rousettus aegyptiacus. Next base: position 123,227,297 of record NW_023416306.1, read on the forward strand.
GAGATAAGGGTCCTTTTTTCACCTAGCCTTGCATTGCTCTCTATGCATCTAATGCTCCTGGCTAAACTGATTAACTCATTTTCTCCTAGAGCCCCCTCAAGATGTCCCACCCTCTGTATTCCACTGAATCACCAGAATTCCTCCTGTTTCCAGTACTCCCCTTCTGGCATGCCTCCTGGCCCCACCTCAGTTGCTTTAATCCTTCTCTCCAACTATGCCAATATTCTTAAAGCCACGGAATGGAAAACCTTTGTGGTAAGAAGATAACTTATCCTTTTGTGCATCAGGAGAACACTCCAACTTCTTTCTGGTCCTTCAGATACCTTACTAATTCTTCAATGATTCCCCAAAATTATTTTCATTTATTTTTTTTACGGCAAGACAACCCTTGGTTGACATCACAGATTGCCAGCACTTTGTCAGTTTACAATCCCTTATTTTTAATTTTTTTACACCTACAGCACCTGGTCGTCCTAGGTGGTCTCCCATCCAAGTACTAATCAGGCCTGACCCTGCTTAGCTTCCGAGATCAGATGGGATCGAGCTTGTTCAGGGTAGCATGGCCATAGACTTGATTCTCCAAAATTATAGCTAGTAAATCAAAAATCACTTCAAGTAGCTTTTTAAAAACTGCATTTTAACGGTCCAAATGTCACAATTTATTGAAACCTTTTAAAATATTTGTGGAATTTTAAAATTTTCTTAATAAAAGTCTTGAATATTTCTGTTAAATTCATTAAAAATTAATTAATTCGTGTGTTGTTCTTGTGCATGGGAATTTTTTCATTACATTTACTAAAAGAATTTTTACCTTTATGGAGTTAAACTTTTAACTTTACCACTTGATTAAAGTTTTACAGATTAAAAAAATTATGAAATAATGACATGATTTCTATTTCAGCTTAAACACATCATTTTTTAATAGGTTTTATCCCATCCAGTCCCATTATACTCTTCCATGACTTTTTACTGTACTTAAAAGCTCATTGCAACTTCTGGTTTTCCCTCCTAAAACAGCACAAATCAGTATTTGCATTTTTCCTCTCTCTAACCCATTAAGCTCCATGAAAACAAGTTGATCCTGTTTCCTAGCACAGGGCTTGGCATGAACAAGCACGTGACACTTGTTGAAATAATGAATGGTCAATATTCCATAATATATTATTTTCTTTCTATTTCAGCTTAGTTATGCTTCAAGCAATAAAACTTTGTCATTTTCCTTTCCAGATAATTATCATTTTATTCTTCTCTTGGATTTGATATTTTAATTACCTTTAATTTTTCTATTTTTTCAAATTTAAAAAGTCAAAGATGGAAATAAAATTCTACAATGTATCACCTAAAACAAAGCACTAAACCTTTTCCTGACCTTTCTCTGATGCCTAAAAAACAGGTCTTAGTTTAGTCAAGAGGGGTCTAGTTCCCACCCTCTTTTATACTGAAATTGTTTTGTGAGTTGTTTTTAGTGTCCTTTAATTTATCAATATAATTCTCTTGAATAGGACAAGAAAATATACATTTTTAAAATACTGAAATTGCATTAGGTAATCACCAAATCTCTAGCCCAGGACAAAAACATTTAAGTTATCAAAATTGAGAGAGAGCACCTTCTGAGTTTAATTTCCAAACTAATTTTTGTAATTTCTAGGCCTCAACAGTCTTTTAAGGGATTACAGAGAAAATTCATCATAGCAACCTACTGGCTGTTTATGTGATGACTTGAGGGCAACCCAAGCCCTAAAAAGAGAACTAAATTTTAAGAAATTTAAAGACTGGCTATAAGATAAGAATGGGTAAAGAGAACTATCTACACGTGAAAAACTGTCAGTGAAATTAAGCTCTCTTGCAGAAGGCAATGGGACAACAAGCTGCTGTACTATCTTCAAGTCGAAGACAGTATTATGGAGAGGAGACAGATAAGTCTAATTCATGGTGATGTGATAAATGATAATAGGATAAGATCAGGGTGCTATGGGAATGCTTAGGGGGGAACTCGGTCTTAGACATCAGGGAAAGCTCTCAGAGGACTTGATATTTAAAATGTAAGAGTTAGAACTAGTCAGTTATTAGGAAATTTACCAGTATCCATTTGTTTTTCTTAATTCAGTCTGCCAGAATTATGGTTTCAGCCATGTTATCACAGATGCATGGGCACAAATTTAGAGCTAAACAGAGTTTTCCATTTCCTTCTTACCTGCACTAACCCTATTTGATTTCATTTTTCTGTGCTCTACATAAACCATTAGACCTAATTCATCACTGTCTCAGGGCCTGAAAGTAGGAAAAATTGTCCTTTTCATTGTCCTTTGTGGGAATATTCCTGATTACATGGTCTTATCACTCCACACACCCTGCAGAAAGAACCATGAGACAAAAAAAACTGAGAAAACATTGTGACAAAAGGAAACAAAAAAATCCTGTCTCTCAAAACCACATATTCTAGATTTAGCTATACACTCAGAAGACAAGTCTGTGTTAAAAAAGCAATAATCCACTATTCTAGTGCTATTTTGTTTTGTTCCAGCTTTACTAATCCCAGATAACTGGCACATAACTTTCCAAAATTATCTTCAAGTTTAACCTAATTTAGTCTTACATTTTTACCTCATGGGAATATGGTTACAACATAGACTGGTCCCAAAAAATACACTCTGTCCTTTCAATCTCTTTCCCTCTACCACATGCATGGCCCCTACTTCTAAGTACTCTCTCAACATTCATATTTTCCACTTAGTGTGTTTGTATGTGTGAAACCTAAAACTTCTGCAAAAATAAAAAGTGGATGGAACAGAGAGTTGTTTTTAATTAAGAGTTGAGAAACTTCAGCACAGACAGCAAGATCAACTGTGCTCAGTTCTCTCAAAGGTAGAAGTAGGTGTCTCTCGTGTAGAGTGATTTCTGGAAGACATTCTAGGTGGTAGTCCAAGGCCAAACGAATTATCTTCTAGGCCTCCTCAAATCTCACTCCACAACTCGGAGATAGCATTTAGGTCCTGGGTACCTGAACACTGCCTTCCAGGCCTGGTCCTTCTGTTCTAAGTTCTCTATCAGAAGCTCATCTAGAATACAGGGTTAATTTAACTCAGGAATATGGTGTACTCCCCAGAGCAATTCTATGTGCAAGAGTGGTAATATATGGAGTACCTGCTGGAACATTTTACTATCTCCCTAGAAGCTACAGAACAGCTTCCCATGTTCATTACTTAACACTTTGCTTGATACATATCCTTATCCAGTCTGTTCTAAGCCTCAATTTTAAAAAATTAATGTGCTTTTATTCTCTGACTGAAACAAAGTTATGTTTAACAAGACTGCTTAACCTAAGAAAATTTATGAACCTCTGGAAACTTTTCACAAAATTATGTACATGTATACACAGATGCATTTCTCCCCACTAGAAAGGGGACTCATAGTTCAGCAGATTCTCAAAAGAGATGATAGTACACCAAGCTGAGAAACACCAACATAGTGACATCTGTTCTTTTTCTGTGTAGATTTTTTGATTTATGCTAAGTATGCATTACTCAAAACAAATATACCAATGCAATGCAATCATGTAAAACCAAGATACTTATTTCTGAAAAGGTTCTCCTAGCTCTTTTTTCAGTTGCAAAATAGTCTCTGGACCCAATGCAGAAGCCTCTTGGGCAGTACTACTGAACGTACTGACTGATACATTGGAATACACTTAGAAGAGATTGTCTTTTCTTTACATTTCTTAGTTCTCTAATTCTTAATAAGCTAAACTGTACCTTTAGCAAATTGGATGGCTAAATAATATATTTATGTAGGAATCACAAAATTTTAGCATTTGATGAAAATATGAAAGCCAGGATGGAAACCCACATTAAATCTCTCTCCCAAAATAACACAAAATTATGATTGCAGAAAGCAATGAAAATTCTGTAGTCAGTTGAAATTTTGTGTATCTATTAAAATGGCAAAAGAGCATTTTCTGAATACTTGGCTTTGAAGTTTGAGTTTTAAAAATTTGGCCTTACACCACCAGATTTTAATTCTGGAAATTCTTATATTTCAAGACAATTACATTCATCATGTATGCAATAACATTTCATTTCTGGCTCCCAGGCAGCTAGCTGGCTTGTCCTTTGACATTAATATGGGTGGCAAATACAAGTTTACCCTTAATCCAATCCTTACCGAGGAACTGAAAAGTCAGAAACAAGTTACTTCCAAGTATACAAATCCTCGATGAACTTCGAAACTCTAGTCAGCTCAACATTTGTGGGCACTCATGTACATGTGCACGTGCTCACACACACCCCAAAAACACTACATCAAACAGCATAAATATTTTTTCCCTGCCTTCCCTTATTTATCTTCCCATTTTACTCATTATTTCCTTACTGTTATTGACTATTATCTTCCTTCAGAGATTTAGTCATGTACTTCCCTACAAACCCTGCCCTTTCTTTTATTCAAACTTCCATATTTCCATCACTTTCCAGATCATGAAGTATCCACCTTAGAAAACAGACACCTGAAAGGATACTTGCATATATGAAGAGCAGGGGAAAAGTCTTAAAAACCATGCTGAAAACTCTCCAAATTTTAAAATACAGAATAATTTTAAAGAAAAGTTTAATATGATAAAATCTCACATTTTATTGAGTTTTAAAACTCTGTCACCGATCTAAGTCGTTTTCATACATTCTTTCAATTTCAATTCCATAATTACCCTAAGACCTCATTATATTGATGAGAGAACTAAGGCTCAAAGAGATAAAACCATGCCCAATATTACACAACTAAATAAAAATAAATCATACAGAATAGATAAGACAAGCTATCCTAAGTACGAACTAAAAAACTAAATAAAACTCAAAATGTTAAGAAAACAGAAACCAAATTAAATTTTAATGGCCAAATTTAGCAATAAAATGTTAAATAACAGGGGCACAGAGAACCAATTGGCAGAGTTTCCCTTTAATATTCTGGATGATGAGAAATTATAGCAAAATCTGAAGCCCGACTACATATAAACCTTATTTTTTCTACCTTATCTTGACTGCTATTGTAATTTATCATTTTAACGTCCTTGGGCTTCTCATAAACCTTATAATTCAAATCATTTGATGTTCAGAAGTCTTTGAAAGAATAAAACTGAGGACACCACTGAAGAAAGGAGGAGATGATTATTTTCAGTTTCTTAATTAATAGTCATCATGCTACCACTTTTACCTTGGCCTCTTCACAAAGGATTATATAATTTGCTTCAAGCAATACTGCAAACAGCTATAGTTTTAAATCTCAGGTCTTTGATTTTAGATACACTGACATGTGAAAATTTAAAAAAAGATTTACTATACTCTTGCAAAAACAATATAGTTTATGCAATAGCACTGTTGCCATGTGAAAATGCCTGACAAATAAGTTGTCAAGATTAAACTTCCCTAACCAGCTGGCTATAATAATCAAATCACTTTCAGATTCAGAATATGAACAGAAAATGAAATTTCTTCAAGGAAGTCAAAAAACATTGTGCCACAAAGCACTTAAAGCATACATATAAAAAGCAAACATTTGACATAATACTTGAAGTAGGAATGATTAAAAAGAGATTTCACAGATTTCAAGAGAAAAACTCAGATTGTTACCCCTCCCCAACCTGAGGTTTTAAATTACAGAATTTTTTGAAGAACTGTAAATGAATACTATTTACATAACATTGCCTGGTGATTTCACAATAAACAGAAACAATTTATTTTATTTTAAATAAAATCAGTTATAGCAAACACTGCATCTGATAAATATGAGCACTTCTGTTTGCTATTCTTAATCAAGTGGCTAAAAAAGAAATCACTATTTTTTAGAACTGAAGTATTTTTCTACTTATAAGTACACAAAGGTATAGCCAATTTTAAGATTTAATGTAGAATAATACAAAAATTCGATTGTCAAATATAAATTCAACGAGTTTAACTGTTCTAACAATGTTAGTATATTTGACGAAATTGTAAACCTCAGTTATTATCCTGAGGTTTTAATACTGAACAGGAACTTTCATATGTTCCAGTATAAAAAAATATATATTTAGGTGCTGAGCCTAGGAATAAAATCTGGGATTCTGCCAAGACTATTCCTCCTGCAACAACACAATGGCAAAGCTTTTGTGTGACACAGCAACAGACCCAACTTTGTTGCCATGTTCCTTTATCTTTTGCAGCATATGAATGAAATCAGGCTGCTCTCTTGGAAGTCTTTTAATTCTTAAGAAATAAACCAAGGGAAAAGGGTAGCAAACCAATTCAAGCAAAACTCTGGTTTTTGTGGCTCTATAATTTCTTTTAAATTAGTAACTGATAAGAGTGATAACTAAAAAAATGGAAATGACCAGATTGACCTCCATACAGTTATTGTTTAATGAACTCGGATCCTCTCAATATCCCTGCCCCCTTATAGTTCTCCTTCTGCAAATGAGTGCTTTATATTGTGGAGGAGATCAAGCCCAAAGAATATAATAGCTTTCTTCATCTTGCTATAATGTTTATAACTTCTATGAATTTCGAATTTTGGGCTATACCTAACAAATTAGAAAAACTGAGAAATGTCAGTCTTTAAAGTTCAGCAACATGTAGGTTCATGTGAAAAACTTTTTTAATGTTTAAGGACAATTTATTTTGCAAATTCTCATCTATTATTTAACTTAATACAAATATATATGTATCATTAAAAATGATCAGTAATGGGCACAAAAGCCTGATATATTTTGAGTTATTTTCAAAGAAAAGAAATATCTCTCCTATCAAATACACTAACATTGATTTCTAAGCCTTCCTAATAACAGGTACTTCTTGAAAAGAGCAGCAATAACATCAAAACCAATCTTATTCCAAAATATATCATTTATAGAAATAAGAAATAAAGTTTGAATATTAACTTTGAATTTATATTACGCTAATTTTATTCATTAGAAATAAGTCACTGAATTAAAAAGGAGCCATTTGCACAACCAGGTGAAACTGAATGAGCAAAAGGAAATTGTTCATAAATTAAGCAATATGCTAATTAGTCTTCTGCTTTAATTTAAAAGAATCATTAGCTCAATAAACTATGTGAATGCTATAATTTCACAGTATTTGAAAACATGCAAAAAAAAACACTTTTGTTTACCTAAGATATTTTAAAGCTTTCCTATAATCACTTGGAAAAACTGGTTTTTCCAAATCCCCTAAAAACAAACTGTAACTCATATTCTGTTTGATTACAACAAATACTGAATTAACGAGGTTTAATTTAATAAGATTCTGTCATAAGTCAAATATGGAATTATTACATTTAAGAGGTCTACTTTAATTTTAAAATATGACCTTAACCATTTGTGGTATGTCAACTTCAAAATCCTTTATTTTTCAATTTTCTGTATGGACATTTAATAGAACATGGTACTCACTTTGCAGTTAGATTATACTATAACCTTTATCTGAACTGCACAGAACTAGTCGATGGATCAAATAATTAAAAGACTGTATAATTTGAGGTAACATCTTCAGAAATCCTTAATAAAAAAGACAGCATATCAATTGCTTAAACTATGTCAAAATTCTCAACATGCTAAATTCTGACAATCTGTCAATTTCATAAACAATAAATTTCAGTTAAAAATGTTACTTATTTTAAATACATTCCCCTTAACAGATTTTATTTTTAAAAACACCTCCTGCCCCCAAATACAGTTAATGTTTCTGGTTAACCTTATTCTCTCCCCAGTATTCTCATTTTTATCTTATTTTCCCCCCTATTAAAGTGAGCACATTGTATTTTGGTTTCTTTTCTTCCTACTCATTGTTCAGATCAGCATTTTAATAATCTTTAAAGCAATGCTGTTCAAAGAAAACAGGCTATTATGAAGCTAAAGAAAATTCCCTAAGTTCAATATTTTTCAAAGTGAGATCATTTTTCTAGACCTATTTATTAAAAATCCATGCAAAACAAACATCACAAGTGGTAAACAGCTACAGAAAATGGGAAGCTTAAAAATAACGCCGTTAAAAACACTTCATTACACACCTTCTCTGTGAAGCCCTTTGTTTCCACTGAAAACCATACTGGAATCTTTGTATAAAAGAAGTTGCCTTCTGGCTGTCAATTGCTATATAGTCAGTAACTGAGGGATCCAGATGTCTGCAGTGGTTAAAACAAATGTTCAGTGGTGGGTGCTGATTCCGCTTCTCTCTGTGTAAGGTTTTTCACAAAGGCAGCAGAGTAAGAGCGCACATAGCAACAGCACTCACAGCTGATTGGATGGAAGGTGTGTTCAGCCACCCTGCTCGCTAGGTCCACTACAGCTTCCTGTCTACTTGGCAGCACTATTCTGTTGTCTTTGCTCCTCTTAACAACTCAGCTGTGTTTAGGCAACTTGAAAGGAAGAACAGTAGAGTAATAATGACAGAGTATTCTAGCATAAACCCCTAAAATGTGTGTCTCTGGGTGCTTTTAAAAAAGAGAAATTCATAAGGCAAACATTTCGGTCAGTGTTTCACATAAAACTGAAGACATAGGGAGTGGTGGAAAGAATCAATTTATTACTTCATGTTTCAATTAAATCAGGTCAAGTGAAACTCCCTGAAAACATCGAAACACAAAAATGTACAACAATTAAAATAAAGCATCAGCCTCCATCTACCTAGAACTATAAAATACTTTACAATAAATTTCACAAATTCCTAGAAAAGTACAACCAGTTAATGAAAATGGGTGAGGGCCTAAAATGTTCCCCTCCTCAAATTTATAAAGAGTCTTTAAACAGGGCAAGAAAAGTTGAGGTTAACTGATTGATTAGAAAACGATTTAAAAAGGAAAAAAATCAATTAATTACTTAGAAACTCTAGCAACAATAAAAGATTCAACTAAGTATTTGCATTAAAACATAATGCATGTTTTACATAAAACAACAATTGGCATTTAGCCTAATTTCATTTAATTTGTCTATTATAAGACTATCTGGAGATACAAAGGCATAGGAGATTTTTTTTTCAGGTTTCAAGTACTGGGCTTCAATATACTAGTCAGCACTATTTCCACAAGCTTTAAGAATAACAACAAAAATCCTTCCCCAACTTACAAAGACGTTTGGGGGAGTCAATGCAGGCAGCAGGAGATAAAGATCAGGAAAAAAAAAAAAAACCCTTATTTAGGAAACACTTTTTCAGAACATCACATAAGCTAGGATAGTGTTTTCCAAACTTTTAAAGCAATGGAACCATTTTTACTTGCATTCTTCCAATAAAATGCATTAGTGGTGGCTTTAGGATTTTTTTACAGGAGGTCTGTGGGAGTAGGCAGAGACTACAGCAGAAGCACACTGTTTATTACTCAGATCTTTGTTTATCTGGAGTGTCTCGGGGGTAGGGAGCAGAGGCTGATGGAAATGTTGGCTCTATTAAAGCACCCCATGAGCACCACGAGGCTATTTTTAAATGACAGGCCACAAACAACACTGCAGTTTCATATCAGCTCATAATCTACAAGATTCCTACTCCTGTACAAGCTTCTAGGATCCCTGGAGTTCTACAGCATACAAAAAAGAGTATACAGTATATAATTTGTAAGAGTTAAATCTCATTATTACCTTAGTGTAAATAAAGAATCTGATCACTTGGCTCTACAATTAGCCAGAGGGAAAGCTGCTAAGCCCTCCCAGAAATAAAATGAAGGAAGATGTGTTTGGGAGCACATTAAGCCTTTGAGGGTCAGTGACTCAAAGAATAGCATAGGAGACAGAACAAGGATTTTGGAGTTAGGCCAATCAACCTGGGTTCAAAACATGAATCTGCCATTTATAAACAGTAAGACCCTATACAAATTACCAAACCACTCTGAGCTTCAGTTTTCTTATCTGTAAAACAATTAACTAACAGGGCTATTGTGTAGGCTAAAGGGTGCTCTTTGCCAGCCAGACTGGCCTTTTGGTTACCAAGGACCTTAAGCATCTTTAAAATTTGGAGTCTTTGCAAATACTATTTCTCTTCCACTAGGAGTAGTCTCCCCCAACCTCTTCTATTGATGTCTCATCTTCCCGAGAGCAGCTTTCACTGATGCAAGACTAGTCTCAGCCTCTTTGTGTGTGTGTGTGTGTGTGTGTGTGTGTGTGTGTGTGTGTGTGTGTTTTTATTAGTGCTTAGCTCATAAAACGGTAAATGATTATTTGCAAAATGACTGGTTAGTAACCTTCCCCCCTCCACGTGCTTTGAAGGAAAGTATTATATTTGTCTATATTCTTGCAAACCTAGCACCATGCATGGTTTATATATATATATATATAATATATATGTATATATATTATATATACATATATATAATTTAATTTCACAACCATAGAACAAGTATCATTATTTAAATTTTTCAAATAAGAAAATCAGCTCTAAAAGTCTGTTTACTCAGGCCCTACAACTGGAAGTCAAAAGAAATAAATTTAAAAAAAAATTTGAGTGAAAAACTTTATAATTCAAAAATAACCTCTTCCTATATCTTTCAAAAAAGGAATAATCATAATCCCTAAATTATTTTGGAATATTTCTTTTGTTATAATTCTTAAATCTTTTAATTAAAAACTAACGATATCCTATATTTATAATCTAAAACTATTGGTTAACATCATATACAAAGAGAACTTATAAAAATATTAAACTTAGTCAGAAATATGTAATTATAAGTGAATAAAATACACTCCAAGAAATATGCTACATTCAAAAATTTAAAATCCAACCTAAAGGTTTATTTAGTAAAATGTATCCTCTGTGCTGTTAGTTTTCTATTAATTTCAAAAAGGCACTTTATATAATTTTGAAGAATGCTTGCTTTTCTTTGGTTTGTTCATTTTGGTATACAAAGGTGTAAATGAGTATACTATAACATAATGGCATGTTATCTACTTTGTAGATCTCAAGAATCTAAAAGTTAAGAATCTGAATAATATGAAATTCTATACTAAATACAGGTTCTCAAATATCAACCCTCAACCATGAAACCCCCCTATTTCCTTGTACGCCACCTAGCATGGTCATAATGGTGCTCTCCAAATGGACCAATTTAAGAAATATAAATTACTTATATTATTCTAATGTAAGGAAATAGGAAGGTAGACCTTCCATAAGTTTTTTACTATATATTCCAAATATAAAATGGAATAATTTCAAATATCAATTGTTTCATATTATCTATGCATTGTTAGAAATAACTGACAACTATCTATCTACTTTTAATATACTTTAGAGATAATCACGCTAGCTTGGACACTTTCTAAACAAAAAGGAATATTACTAATAGGAAAAAAAGAACCTGTCAAAGGTAGTGATTAAATAGCTATTATATATGTAAGGCCCATGGGCCAGACATGGTGGTAATCTCATGTTTACATACCCATCTGTTTGCCCAAGAAACCAGAACTAAGTGGGCAAAGCCAGGATTCAAAGTCAGGTCTTTCATAATCTAACATGCATGCTCTTAACCACTACTACCCTTTCCTTAACAATTCCTTTCTTTTTTATACATTTCCAAAAAGCAAATATGACATGACAATAAGAATAAAGTTTAAATACAGAAATCTCAAATTCATACTTTCTATTTATTACTCATTCAATAACTACCACTACAGCCCCATTATACCTCAAACTGTCATTGATATACTACACAATACAGGAAAACAGGATTTGACTGCTAAACAGCATGATCACTACATGAGGACACAATAAAAGAGTCAGTCTGTGAAACTTCACTACTTCATGATCACAGAACCAGAGAAGATAAAGTAGAAAAGAGCACTGACCCAGGAACCACTGATCTGGGTTCTAAGCTAAACTCTACCTCCAATCAGCTTTGTGCTCTTAAGCACTTCTCTGAAATTGCTCATTTAAAGTCAGGAATCATTCTGGGTTTTTTTGTTTTTGTCTGCAATGCTGATATGTTGTAAGGATCAAATAAGATAGGATAAAATTATTCTGAAAATAGAAACATGCTATATGTCAAAACCCTGGTGGGCTTCTAGAGGACAGTATTGTGGACATGTAAAAATCCAACCTCATTATTGGAAAGATCCCTTAAAGCAGTATGACATAATGGGGAAGAGTCAGATAATCTAGGGGCTCAAATTCTTCCCACTTAACAAGCTGTGCTATCAAATTATTTAACCTATCTAAAACTATTTCTTCATCTGTAAAGTAATAATTTTTCTAAGATTTACAAACCACCTAGCTCTGTACTTGGCTTTCAAGCAATTAGGTTTCCTCTTTTCCTTCGCAAATATCAGGTCTACAAGATGTTAATAAAGGGTGAACATGCATGCATACACATACTCACCCCAACAAATAAAGGACAATACTTTTACAGTATCCCACTGATATTTTTAAAGTTTCTTAAATATTTAACACATACTTCACAACTCAATAACTAATTTTCAAGAAAGACTAAACAGCTAAAATTTAACATTGTTATCAGTTTTGGAAATTAGGGAAATTTATGGTTTTTCTCATTAAATCAGTTTTTATTCAAAAACAAAATGTTATGCTGGTAGGTCAGTACTGGGACAAATTAAGTCATAATAAATTACATTAATTTCCACTTGCATGGAGATTCCTAGCAATCATTATTGCTGAAGTGATTACCCAGTGATTTGTATTCATTATGACATGGTAAAAATAAGCCAAGTGGCCAAACAGCAATTCAAGAATACTGTGCTTTTAAGAGCTAAAACACTTCTTAATTTTAAAATATTAAAAAGTACCTAACAATTTTAATTGGAAGTCTCATCTTTCAAAAAATTTTGGGTTATGATGACCTAGATTAGTTCCAGGAGCAAAGCCCTGTTTACAAAATCTAAGATCCTGGAGAGAAGAAAATGTTCTAGCCTGGTTTTTTTTTTTTTTTTTTTTGGCATCATTCATACTACATTGTTTAAAATGAGCTAGAACAGGGGTTATTTATAATCTAAGCTACCGGACAAACACTTTGTCTAATAATATCTTGTACACACAAGTCAGATTTAATAAGTATCCAGATCAGGTATAAGAATTCACTTTTAATAACCTATATACTTAGTCTTTATAATTAATATCACCATAAAATATATGCCGAGATGCCCTTCACCTATGCCTATACTTTAAAGACATGTTCTGGAATGTTGTTAATCTTCTGCTATTATTTTATAAAGAATGGTATATTTGATTCACTCTTAAAAATCTAGAACCAATAATGAATTTTTTATTCTGCTAAAATGTTTTACTGAAAATATTTCCATGGAGATGATATATGTGACATTTACCTGTGCCTTACAATTGTAACTTTGCGAAATAAGAATATTTTGTAGATGAAGAAATTGAATCATAGGGCTTAAAGCAGCTGGTAGGTTACCTAGCTGAATCACCTAACCGAGGTTTAATTCCAAGTCCTGTGTTGTTTTTTTTCCCCACAACTGCTTATCACTGGTAGATGTCATTATGCCAAAAATAATACAAATGACAAATTCTGCATTTTAAATTTTGAATAATGTTAGCAGAAATCTGATAAAGTAAACCAGTTGTATAGAATTAAATAAAACTCATGAGTTTTAAGAAAGACTCAGTTGTTAAGGCCCCAAAGTTCTAATACTGTTTGTTCACATTTTTTAAAATTTGCTAATTTTGGACTATTTCATATACTCTTGTTCCCAAATGATATGACTAAACTCTTCTGGCTACCTATAATGCCTCAAACTCTAACATATCTAAAATTGAATTAATTTTCATCTGAAGAACAGTTACCATTATTCTTCTTCCCAATTCCCTTAGCTAACAAACTTTGGCGAGAATCAAAGTAGCCACTGATTTATGTGTTTATTTAGTGTCTGGCATAACCACTTTACTCAGGTTATGTCATTATAAAAAACCTATAAAATGAATGCATTATCTCAATTTTAACCAATAAGAAAACTGAAACCCTGAGAAGTTGATAACATGATCAAACTTACCTAGAGGCAACAAAACCAGAACTTGAATCCAGGTCTTTCTAGTTTTCCTAAACGCTAAACCAATCTGTAGGATTAAATGTGCTGTGAAATTAATTTAAGGTGTTGGAGCTATCATTTTGTTTTTAAATAAAATAGGAAAAAGAAAAGATTAGCCACCATTGCATGAGCAAGACTGAGTAAAGACTTGTTTGGAGAGAGGGAGTGTTGTTAGGGGGCAGCAACATCAATTCTCTTTGTAATTGTGGGCAGTCAAAAATATTTAAAGCTGCTGCTCCATATGTGATACTGTCTCTCAATAACCACCAACCCCACAATGTCCCCAAATAGGTATTTGGTTCTATCTGTCACATTCAACCAACATGGACTTCGGAAGTATATATTAAGGATTGATACTAAGTTTTGTTTTGTTTTGTTTGTTTTGTTTTTGCTAAAGAGAGTTTGAGAAAGTAGCTGCTAGAAATTTACAACCAGAAGTCACACATCTCACTGGCTGCCATAACTCAGTTCTACAAATCCTTCTTTACCAGAGGTGACACTACACTACTAGAGACACAGATGTGTAGATATCCCAGAGGATTCAGAATGTACAAATTCTGTAACTACTGAGTATACCTTTTTGTGTAGAGGGAAACAGGAATTTTTTCCTCACACATATGCTATGCTACAGTCCATTTGTCCATCAAAGCTCTCCATTTTCAACAACTTCAGTTTATACAGTTATTTCATCCAGCAAGCCAGTGGAAAATACTTATCATTTGAATACCTCAATAGTTTCTCACCAGGAAGGTTCCAGCAGCATTGTGCAGAGGAGAACCCAAAAAGACCTCATGAACTAAACCTCATTTGAAATCTGCACTTACTGAGAATAAATTTCATTACTCATTCTCAAAAACAAAACAGAACACCCAACACACACACACACACACCCCTCAAACCAAAAATATTTGAGACCACCACAAATACAAAAGAACAGTTGAAGGTAACAAGTTCCATAAGTCTGTGCAGGTCATTTGATACTTTTTTCTCTTCGTGGAGAACTTATCCTACTTTCCTCCCCCTCCGCCTGTTTCATGCCTCTTCCAAAACAGCACAAGGTAACCTCCAGTTTTGATTTGTCCACTGACTCCGGGGGAAAAAAGTCAGAAAAGACTACATTTGACTACAAGGGCCAGAGGCCAGAGTCCATGTTAGTTCTTGGTCGTCATTGTATTTCCAGTACATATGTGCCAGGCACATGGCAGGTGCTCAATGAATATTTGTTTCAGAGAAGAAAGGGAAAGGTATTTAGCTGTCTAAAGTTTTACTGCATTTAACGGTAAATTCTAAAAATGTGATTTCATCAATATACTATGTAATAACTAATTTAATATTTATTGCAGAAGGCACCGTTCATTAGAATTCAGATGACTTTGAATAAAAGAACATTTTGTCAAAATATATGCATTTTGGTAGAAACATTTTAGAAATCAAACATGTCTGAAACTAAGTCAAAGCACGTAGCCCATGTTGTCAAGCCCCTGATTTAGTACAAGAGTCTATATAAAGTATTCCATGCAATATCCCACAGAACACAGCTGGGGAAAATTGTCTACCTCAGGCTATACTTAAGCAATCTAAATACAGAATGAAATATAGTTGACTCTTGAACAACACAGGTTTGAACTACATGGTTCCACCTATATGAGAATGTTTTTCAATTCATATAGTACTGTAAATGTACCTTCTCCTTATGATTTTCTTAATAATATTTTCTTTTCTGTAAGCTCACTTTACTGTAAGAATAGAGTATGTAACACATATAACATATATGTGTAAATTAACTGTTTATGTTTTTGGTAAGGCTTCCGGGCAACAGTAGGCTACTAGTAGTTAAGTTTGGGGGGATACAAAAGTTATATGTGGATTTTCAAATGCATGAAGTGGGGGCTCAGTGCCCCTAACCCCCACATTGTCCAAGGGTCAGTTGTACATGTTAATGGAAGCCAAGCTTTGACTGCACTAGCACAACAGTAAAATGGCTAATAATTAGGGTAACCATAAAATTCTTCGTCCAAAGAGTGACACATTTAGAGTGAAACAGGATCAGACACAAGAATAACAGGCATAAACCAAGACCATCCCAGGTAGCATTTAATCCATCCCATTCTCCAAAAAAAAATCTGAACTTCGTAGTACAGTTAAATAGAGGCACAAAACAGTTAACTCAAATTAATTTTTAAAATTTTTATTTCATGAAAATCACCGATGTAAGTCAAAATATAGAATTTGTGATATGTTATGATATTTAAATACTTCATAACTGTGTCAGTTTTTCGAATGTCCTTTTAAAAAAAAAGTCTCCATATGCGACTCACTGTGTCCTAGCTTATTCTTCTCTTAAGGGAGGGGAAAGATCAACTCCTCACCATGAAGCACAGACAGCGATCAAGCACGCAACAGGCACTTAAATGTTTTTTCCAAGCTTCTAATAAATGTCACCCTGTGCCAAGCACCAAGACAGATGTGAGAGACACAGCAGGCAATAAGTCAGATGTTGTCTCTGCCCTTGGAGAACAAATAACAACAAAAAGTGAGAGAGACAGTCTAAAATGAGCAGATGAAGCCAAAGTGTGTGACGAGTCCTGTCAGGCTTTGGTGTATAGAACATGCCAGGCTCTCCCTAAATTAAGGACCTTTTCACATACTACTCCATTGGCCCAGAATGTCCTTCCCCTCACTCCTTACACAGCTGGCTCCTGCTTGTTCTCCCCTGACTTTTCTCAGAGAAGCTTTACCTGATCATCCTGACCAAAGAGGGCTTATCCCTGCTCTCAGTCATCCCCTTGGCTTCTGTATGTTTCCTTCAGAGCACTTAGAATGTGTACTTACCTAACTCATTGAAGAAATGTTAATATATTAACAATATGAAGTGACATTTATTGAATATTTCTTCAGAATCAAATATACTTCTAAGCACTTTACATGGATTACCTCATTTAATCATGATGCCAGTTATAGGTACTATTACTAGCCCTGTTTTTCACATGATAAAACTAAAGACAGATTTCTTCTATATTTAAAAATAATAAGCTTACATTGCTATTTCTTAATTTTTAAAATTTAGATATTATTTCTAAATTCTAATTTATTCATACTCTATTTTTCTTTTTAGCATCTTAGTTTCAAGGATGAAATATATGTTTTACTTTTAGGTCTATTACCATTTCACTTTCTTCTAAAAGTATGTATATATTAACTGCAGACAATGTTAAAATATAATTACCTAAACTTTGTTTCTTTCAAATTCCTTGAGGAAGGATGGATGACCATTATGTCATTTCTGGTGCCAGTTGTGCTCTAGGGGCAGTTGTGCTCTTACTAGAGGTAGTGTATTGAAAATACTCAACTGGCTAGCAGGAAATTTTAGTTTTATGTTTGTAGTTGGACAGATTAACTTTTTTCCTCTGAACTTTATGTTTGCTCAACTGTAAAAACAAAAGTGACACATACTCTACTCTCCAAGTACCTTTCCAATTCTGAATTCTAGCTATAGTATGGTTTTGAGAGTAATTTCAGAATAACGAAAGCACTTCCATGTCCTGAGTTCTCCATAATGGAATTTAATCTGTACCACCATGAAACCTAAGTATTTTTTTTTTCCATTGTTAGCCGTTCAGAGTCCCCTGGCAGATACCTGAACTCTGAGACATAAGATAAGCTACAAGACAAAGCACAGTGAGGTTGTTGTATGCAGGACCACAGAAATATGCCTCCAGGACCAGCATTCAATCAACGCAATAATTACTAATGTTTGGATACACTTCCTCAAGGGCATAGGTATCTTTCCTTATTCCAACTTCTGAATAGTGAGTATGCCAATTTAAGAATACACATTTCCAGAGAAACGATTTTAAAGAAAGGAATTGTAAAGGATAGACTCCAAGGTTTCTTGCTTTGTGCTCTACCACAACACGCTGAACCCCTCTTAGGGCCAAAATTTTTTTTCTTAAAACTTTGGTTGGGTAAGAGAAAGGATACATGTCCAGTCTCACTTTAACAGAGCTAGGAAAGCTCAGTATTTGGGGAATTTCCTTGCTCTCGCCAGCTCACGCGAGCTTGGAAGGTACAGGGGCCTCTCATCCCACAGTTTAAGTTTTTGTCAGCAATTATCTGGACTGAGAAGGATTCTCTAACTTTATCCTGTTTTTGTCTCCTCTATTTGTTATAACAGTACTTTATAATAAATAGTGCAATTTATAACTCTGACAAGAGAGTATCATAAAACAATAGCTATGGTATTACCAGTATCATGTGCTATGTTGACAGTCCCAAGAATTTTCATAAAATTGAACACTAATCTTTCATATATTACAAAGAACAGTGGCAAAGAGAAAGCAGAGCAGTAACTCCTCCAATTTTAGTCTATCCCTTGAACATCTTTATTGTTCAGAATGTCCTCTCTTATAGTTCTCTCCCTCTTGATCTCTGTGTTTCCATCTTTCCAAATTGTACCTGTCTTTTAAGGCTCAATACAGCTGCTGTCTCTGCTGAAAGGCAGCTTCTGCTCTGAAATTAATCACTGCAGCTGAAATTAATCATTCCCTATGAAGTCTGATAGCAGATGTTACTTTTTACCATTTATTCAGTTATCAAGTGTCTTGCATTATGTTTGTGTAGTTATCTCATTTGATTCCACAATAACCTTGAGGCGTGGGCATAAATATTCCCAGTTAGAAACAAAAACTGACACTAGAGAATTCTTAGGGCTACAAAACTAACAAATCATAGAAAAAGAATACGTAACATTTCCAATAATAATAAATTTTATGCTACACCACAAAGATACTAAAATGCATGCAAGCATTCATTCAACAATAAATATTTACTGGGCAGTTACTAAATGCCAGGCACCAGTCCACACATGGGGAAACAGCAGTGAACAAACATCACTATGACCCTGCCCTCATGAAGCTTACATTCTTATTGGGGAGAAAAACAAAAAAGCAAATAAATAAATATAGAACATGAGGTTAAGCAGCGATAAGGACTGTGAAGAAGAATGATGCAGAGTAAAAAGACAATGAAAGAGCTGTACCCCTTTTTTTTTGGAGCTGTACTCTTTAATAGGATGATCAGGGAGATCTTCTTCGAGGAGATGACAACTGAGCAGAAAGTCAAATGAAATAAAGGACAGTCATGAGACTTGTATTCCAGAAAGGGACAGCAAACGCAAAGTCCCCATGGCATCAATGTGTTTGTGGTGACTGAAGAACAGCAAGATCAATGTGTCCAAAGTGTAGGGAACCGAACCTAGAAGAGTACTAAGAAATGAGGTCAGAGAGGTAGCCTAAAACTTCAGGATTAAAAATAAAATTCTTCCTAAATCAAGTATAATTTGTTTTCAATTTAAAATCTCAAAATTTCAGTCATTTTTTCTCTTAAATCCACTTTATCGAAGTAATGCTTTCTTAAAGCTAAATAATGAAAAACAGCCAAAATCTTAATTAACTATTCAATTTACACGATCTAATTTTTCCCCTAAAAGCCAATAATTTTATTCACTTCTACCTTCACTTATTTTTATGGCGTACTCTCAAATCTTTCTAAATGTTGTCCAACACCAGCATCTAATTTGCTTTCTGTAACAGGAAGCAAATTGCTTCCTTAAAAGGCAATGTGACTAGAGATGATACTGGGGAAATGTAAATATAAACTGCATATTGGATAACACTATTGTGTCAATGTTAAATTTGAGTGTGATCTTATTTTTAGGAGATATATGCAGTGGGGTGATGATAAATGTTTAACAACTGGCTCTCCAGATGAGAAAAGGCTGGTTTTGTAGCAATGTCAACTTCCACTGCTGATTTTAAGCAACCAACCTGATACAGAATTGGGAAGAAAAGTACAAAATCAGCTTTCACATGCCAGCCAGATCCTTGTACACAGGGTTAAGTGTCATGACGTCTGCAACTTACTGTCAACTTATAAAAACAAACAAACAAACAAACAAAAAGAAACCCCTATGTCTGTCTGTCAGTCTGATCTACCTATCTACCTACTGAGTGAGAGAGAAAACAAAAGTGGTAAAATGTTCACAATCAAGCTATGAAAAGGTATTTAGAATATTACTTGTATGATTGCAACTTTTCCATGGGTTTGAATTTTTAAAAAATTAGATGTAAATTAAATTACAGAGCAAACAAAATAGGCAAGTTTAAAGAAATCCTTATGGCTAATTTTTTTATAAAAAAAATAAATCATAATTTTATCAAGTATACCAAATATGATAGAGCTTTAACCTAAAGTTATTTTTAAGACCAAACCTCAAAAACAAAAAGCAATTTGCCAATATTAATGCTAAAATTACACATTCTCTTACTATTATAAATTTAAGTAGAAATGGCCCACCAGACAACGTGACAGACGAGGACTTCCCAGATGTCAGAATAAAGTATCATAAAGGGCCTGATTTCAGATATTGATATCAAATTTTAACTCTATTTAAGAATATATAAGTTTGGTAAGTGGGAAAATAAAAAATGGAAACTTCATATTAATTTAAAATGTTAATCCCCAACTATAAATTGGTTCTGCTTCCAAAAGGGATAAGATTTTGAGCTGAAATAATGGTCATACTTATAATAAATATTACTTATAAATAATGTTGAGTTATTACTAGATTCCCAGGCTAACCTACCAAAGTTTCTTAACCTAGAATGGTCACTACTTGCAGCATCATTGAACTAGTCTAAATTCTGCTAAATTCACAATAGCAGAAAGGCTCTGCTCCAAGCACTAAATCAATCCTAAGTAATATTCTGAAATAAAGAAAAAAGCAATTTGGGGCACGATCTCACTATTCTCGTATTTTCCATCAACCTCTTTCGTGTCCACCCATGCCCCAATCTCTTTGCCCTAGTGCTGCTCTAAATGCTCATTATGGTGTGTCATCACCCAGAAATCGCTCGTGTGCTCCAATTACCTACTTTCTCTTTCCCATTACATGTGCATTACAAATATATAGTTCAATGCTGGTTTTAAGTTCCTTTGGTTAAATACTGCAGAATACAAGTTTCAGAGTGACAAGATAAAGGTCTGTTGATCTCTTATGCCTGTTTTGACTTGCCTTCACAACAAAGCCCTCATTTTCTCAGTGCAGCTGATGATCCAAGTTGAATATCCTTGGAAGTAAAACACTTACCAATCCCTACCCTACGCCAGGCATATGCAGGGTGCTAAACCATAGGTTCTCAGTTCATCTTTCTCACAATCCTTAAGGTTGACAGTGTTGAGACAAAAAGAACTAAAGTATGTAATTTGCTCAAGGTCATTTGGCTGGTAAGTGCTAAAGTTAGACTCTCTAAGTCTGACTATAAAGCCTTAGGGTGTTAACTCTTCCTGCATCACAGCATGCTAAGAAAGACACCTTTGAGCTATTATTATACCAAAATATGGCCATCATTTCAATAGTCCTCAAAAATGTATAACTAAATAAATATACATTTATTAATCTAAATGAATTTCTAGTTGGTATGTCAGGACAACAAAGGAAAACTTTAAAAATAATAAAAATCACTGTGTGAATGGATATTTTTAGACAGAATGGCCCCAACTAAGATGCAGCTGGCTGTGCTTGGGAGCACCTGGCCCTCTGCTCATCTGTATAAACATTCCTGCCCATAGGGTAACCTAGTCAACATACACACAGCACTCCACAGCCACCAAAGTTCTCTGACACCTGAAGCTCTATAGAAACACTTTGAGCCCTGCACATTTCACAGACAAGAAAACAGGTTTGGGACCTAAGTCATAAAATCTGTTAAGTGACAAAATGAGTCCCAAACCTAAACTCTAAATCCTTTCGGTCTTTTGCCTTTTAACCTATCCTACGTTCTTGTCCTCATAAACCTAAAGTTCTCCAACCAATTTAACACATCTCCCTCTCCCTCTCTCTCTCTGTCTCTCATAAATAGCAACAGGAATAAATCCAGTATGGTGGATGGAGAGCAATTGCTTGTGTGTGGTTCCTTTGTTAATCAGATGCATATAAACTGGGGGAACACCTATACCAAACAGTTTTTGCCTACTCCTTAGTTATTTTACATTATTTTATTTCAATTCAGTGAGAGTTAACCAATTTTAAAATATAACTTTCCTTTAAGTAAACTATAGACAAGTATAGTTTAAATCTATTTTTTTAATTGAGTATAAAGTTGTGGTATTAGCCAGTAGTCAATAATTCAAACAAATCCATTAATTGGCAGAGTTTCAGTTGGTGTCAGTAAAACAATCAACAATTGCTAACCATCTGCTTCTACTCCTATTTAATCCACAAACATTGAGACATACTTGACATTCATTCTTTCAACAAATATATACTAAGCACCTCTTATGTACCTACAATGCATCTACCATGTATCTGCTAGGTGATGGGAATGCAACTGTAAACAAGAAACAAGGTTCCTACTCTCATAGAAATTAAAAATCAAGTTATGGAGACAGACAATAAACAAAGGGAGAAAAATTACAAGATGCAGTATAATAGTTATCAAGGAAACAAGATTGCTGAGACATAGAACAGCAAAGGACATCTAATTTAATAAATAATAATAGCAGCTAACTTTAATTGAGCACTTTAGACATGGTAGTCAGAGAAAGACTCCCTGAAAAATAACATTTAAGCCAAGATTAGCAGGATGACAAGGAGTTACCAATGTGATGGCTGGAGAGAAAAGCTTTTAGGCAGAAGTAGTGCATATAAGGCCCTGAGCGGTAACCAAAAACCTAAAAGGTGGCCAGTGAGGCTAAGCATGGTCAACAAGGGGAAGAAATGGAAAAGGCCTTATCGTAATTTTACTGGATGAGTATCTTTCATATGTTTATGAAAGTATGAGTAAACTCAACTCGGATTATTGCTAGGTATCCCTGGTATGGCACATGTCCAATAGTTTTTACTAACTACTGACATTTTACCCACTCCATCCTATTTCAGTTTAATAAGAAAGTCTGATGTAATCAAGGAACTATTCACCCATTTGAGCAAAAACAGAATTGATTACTTTACTGACAAATTGATTTTGGTTTACATACTGAGAAATAGTTTCTAGGTACTACAGTTTTGATTTTTATTATAAAAACAGTATTAAGTTATTCTAAGTTTAATATTCCCTCAGTTTTCAAAATTCTCAGTTTCAAATGAAGGGAAAACATTAGCATAATTAGTTACAAAGTTGAAAAGGGGAAAAAAAATAAATATAAATGTTCTTCGTTTAACAATTAATTTTTTCTATACTAGTTCACAATGCAGAATGATCAGGCCCCATAGGTTTCTTCACTTTTTGAAAAGAAAATCAACTTTTTAGTCACCCTCTCCCTATGCATACATTAGCCTCTCAATGTGCCTTCCAATTATCTTTTTTCTCTTCCTTTGCATGACAGTGTTCCATCCACTGAAATCATTTCCTTCTTACTGGATGACAGGCAAAACCATAGACCAGGAACCTCTATGTCAATCCCTTTCGTATATGAATCTTAGAAGTTGTATCAAGCCAGCAATTATTTGACAGCTCTTGATGTGTTGAGACCTATCAATGTAAATGGATAATAGGCCAACAGTAGCTGGTTTTTGACTTGAGATTACAGTGACTGTACAAAACATGTACAGCTGAATCATCCCTTTTGTCCTCCCAGCTTTTCCTAAATGACTGATTTAATTTAGAGTATGTCCAATAACAATAGCAGTTCACATTTGAATATTTATTATGTACCAGCCACTATCCAAGCACATTACATACTTTAACTTATTTAATCCTCAAAATAACCCTAGGCAAGGTACTATTACTTCTCCCATTGTAAAGATGAAGAAGCTGTGAAACGGAAGATAAGCAGCTTTCCAAGATCATAATACTTACCAAATCGGTTTTGAATTTTCCTTGAGCTTATTTTTAAACCAGTTTGGTCCCAATATTTTACAATATTTTAACAAAACTTACTGTTACCAATCAGAGGGTTAAAAGCATGTACTTGAGCTGACATCAAATCTGGGCTAGCTCTCTTATTAGTTGTGTAACAATGGGGAAGTTATCAAGTTTCTCTCTGTGACTCAGTTTCATTTATCTACAACATGGAGATGACAACAGCATCTACTTCCTTGAGCAACTGTGAGGATTAAATGAATTATATATGCAAACTACTCGGAAAAGTGCCTGGTGCATAGTATGTATAAGTATTAGTTGTTATTACTAACACCATCACCTCCACCTGCAAATTTAGCAAAAGGCTGCTCTATTTAGTCAATATTTCATTTCTGCCAACATCTGTCATTTTTATTGTTTGATTTACATTGGCTAACAATGAACTATTCTTAACCAGTAAGCAATGCAGCTAATTCCCTTCCCATATTTTTTTAGTCCTTGCCATTTCTTTCCTCCTACTTCAGTTGAAGTAGGAATTGTTTGAGGTTAACTGGGTGCATTAAACAATAGATAAGTTCAAAAGCCACTGCAATAATAAGGCTGAAGCCTAAATTAGTTATATAATCAGAAAGGAGGTATCTTAAGTCTGTTCAGACTGCTATAACAAAATATCGTAAACTAGGTGGCTTACAAAAAATTACTTCTCATAGTTCTGGAGGCTGAAAGTCCAAGATTGAGGTGCCAGAAGATCTGGTGTCTGGTAAAAACTGGATTCCTCACAGATGGCTGCCTTTTCACTGTAACTTCAGAAGGTGGAAGGGGTGAGGAAGCTTTCTTAGGCCTCTTTTATAAGGGCACTAATAATATTCATGAGGGCTCCCCGCTCATGACCTCATCACCTCCCAGAGGCCCCACTTCCTACTACCATCACCTGAGGGTTAGGGTTTCAACAGATAAAGTTTTGGAGGAAAACAAACATTTACTCTACAGCAGGGTTTGGAAAAACTAAGATAGCACTCCTTTCATTTCTAACCTTAAAAAAAAAATCAGTTTGGTATTTTGCATGTAAAACAGGTTGTGCACAAATAGTTTTTACTTAAGAATCATAAATGCCCTACAATGTGTTCAAATATGAATTGAAACACAGTATGTTTAAATTATTAATTTATTGACGATTTACTAGATTTTATAGGCCTTAATCTTTCAGAACAGTTAATAAACTCAGATAACATTCTTAGAAATGTCTAATGAAAAAGCTTTATAAGCAAAGCATAAAGCATAGCAAATTGGCATTTATCTTTTAAATTAAAAAGATTTTGATTCTCCTCAGATTGTTGTACAATACATAAACTTAAGACTTTTAAACTTTGGTAACTTTTAAAATCAAAACATTATTTTGAAACATATTTTTATAAGGAAAAAACATTACTCATTCAAAAATAAATATTAAAAATACTATACATTTATAACATATTTTTAATTACTTCTACATGAAGATCACACTTTAGACTTCTCTTGAAACAATGAACATTCAATACACATCTAGGATCAGGTCCAAACTTTTCATCCTTGAGTATAGGATGGAGTACAGAGCTGACCAGCTCTACTCAACAAGTAACATCATTGAAAAATCTGTTCCCAGGAAGCTTAGTCCACCCATGTCACCCCTTACGTAGAGAAATTAAGCTATAATTGTATAACAAATGACAGTATAAAGAAATAAATTACACATATATGGCAAACATACTTTTGTAGTTTTTATATTTTTCTCAGATAATTATATATTAAAAGCCAATTAAATCTGTTTGAGCCTTAGCAGGTTGAATACTTGAATATATAAAAAAAAAAATAGTAAGTGTTAGGTTATTGTACTTTGGACTATTTCCTTACCTGAGTTGAATATATTTTGTAACTGACCAACACACAAGCATCTGTAATATCTTGTTTAATTATGATCACAGTTACCACTTAATTTATATCTACTATGTGCTAAACACTGTCATATTTCATTTTAACAACTATGAAAAGTTGGAATTATTTTACAAAGATCTTGAGACTGTCAGTGATTAAGCAATGTGATGAAGATTACACAGCTAGTAAGTAATAGAACCAGGATACAAAAACAGGTCTGATTCCGAAGCCTGTGCTAATGACAACATCAAAGTGTCATCTGTGGCAACAGTGCTCAAGTAATGTTATAAAACTACTCAAAAATTTAAAAAATATTTACCTCAAACAATAAAACACTATTGACTACTGTGAAATGCAGCCATCATGTTACACTGTAACAGCTTAATTATCTGAAAGTACAGTAGAAAGCTCTCCTGACTTTCATTTAACCAATAGGCAAGATTGGCCAATGCTTTCCAAACCCTCCATAAAAGCAAACTAACAGACACTAGTAGCTAGTAGGGTACAGCAGGTCCTTGAATATGTTGTTTGATTATAATGTTGATGAGAAAAAAAAAACTGATTCCCAGACAGCATTTCTGTCTGTGTAGAGTTAGAATGTTCTCCCCATGTCCGCAAGAGTTTTCTCTGGTTTCTTCCTACATCCCAAAGATGTGCATATGGGGTGAATGGTGTGTCGAAATTGTCCCAATCTGAGTAAGTGTGATGTGCCTGCAATGGAAGGGCATCCTGTCTAGGGTGGTTTCTGCCTAAAGCACTGAGCTGCTGGGAAAGGTTCCAGCCACCTGTGACCCTGAACTGGAATAACTGGGTTAGAAAACAATTATCCTCCTTGTTTTTATTACTCCTTCTTAAATGTATACATAGCTCACATTTATTTCAGTGTTTAATATCAGAAATGTTTGGAGTGTTTATTTAGAAGTGTGATGGTGTTTTTGTGACCACAAAAATACCGTAGGAACTTAATTAACCCTTGTTTATATCAATTAGCCTATGGTAAAATTGGTTGTTATACTCTGTTTTGCTTAAAGTCGCAATATCCATTGACGATATTTGTGAGGACTCACTGTATTTTTTAGTTGCCTGCACACTTTTAGTTCTACTAATTGAGTTGTATGTGTAACTAGTATCCGGTGTTTGTTCCTAAACCAGTTTATGCCACTCAGTAATAACTAATTTGTTAAATATTATATAAACCAATAAAATGAGTACAAAAAAAGTTATTTCTGTGAAAACTATTTTGAATGCTTTGGAAAAAGCATATTTTGATGAATATATATTCCCTTTCACCCCCAAATTCCTGTAGACTGTGTATATACAAGACACATATAAAATTGTGTAAAACAGTAAATAATAATTTTTAAAACCTTTAAATGATTCCATCCTCAGAATCCTCTGTACAGTCTTTTTCACTTTAAAGAAATCAAAACTAGAAATCTTAGGTGTGTATTATTGATGTGGTTTATACAAAAAAGATCGTATCTAACTGAAAAACAGACTCTATTTCACCCCCTAAAAAGAGCCTCGATCCAACACCAAAAGATAGGTGAGATAATTAAGGCTGTTATTTTTTATAATTTCTCACTTACATTCACTTTTTCAACTAGTCAATCATTATACCCAATCATTTAGGATAAGAGGCTTCTATTGTACTTATCTAATAGCTCACTAAGCAAACATCTCAAAGTTTCTACACTAGCATTCATACACTTTATTCAATTCTGAATGAATACCTGAAAGGTTCTCCTACATATTCTCATTTTATAAAGAAATCAGTGTCAGGCACAGTTATCTAGTTCTCTAGCCCAGAGACTAAAAATGGTAATATTAAAAGGAGGCAAAAATAAGCAGACTGTTGACAGCATGGGAATTTTAAAAATCAAATAAAAAAAAATACATATTAGCTGAAGAGGTTTAAGGTAGAGGCAAAAAAAAAATCTTAGAAATTTAAATATCTCTTTAGGACACTTCTAGATCATGACAGAGTACAACGTTGAAATTCATAACAATGCCCCTTTTTCATTAAGTAAAGATTAAACTACATTGATTCCATATATCCTTTATTTTTTTAAAGGACATAGAAACATTACTATTTTAGAGCTCTGTCCACATATCATGATTATAATTGAAAATATTTTTGGCATTTAAAGTTTCAATTATCCATAAAATTCACTCATGTAGAACAGTTTCTTAGACACCAATGTAGAAAAAAATGAAGTATTGCTGTCATCTAGCAAAGTGTAGCCCATAACTGTGCCTTTCCAACTTTCAGGTCAAGAAATCAATTCAATGGGTGGGGATACCAACTTTTAAAAATAGAAATAGAACAGTAAACACAAGACCATATTGCACACTGCAAGGGTAAGTCTGTTTTGTGAAAGTTTATTACAATATTTCTATACTATTTTGCCAAGTAAAAGATATTACTTACTCTGGATCTGGTCAAAAGAAAGCCATGGGCCTAAGGACTCATATTATTACCATGAAATATAATTACAATAGTAAACTTGCCATCCTATCATTTTTACTTCATAATGTTAAAGACACAATTTTAAAGGGGAAAAAGTCACTTCTTTACAAGTCTTGATAAATAAATTTATTTTTCCTAATAGTTTATGTAAGTGTATAACTAACATGTTATTGTGGTTAGGGCTAGCTTTGGCTAAAACAGAGATTGTGTGCAAATATTTTTAAACTGTTTATGACCAACAGGAAAAAAAAAAAAAAAACCCCAAACAAATAGTGACTTTGATTTTATTTGCTTGTTGATTCTGAGATGCAATTACTGACCTTAGTGCCATTTTCCCAAAGTCACTGATGTAATCTAAAAGACTAAATAAACTTGGCATTCTACACAAACAACTTGCTTAGTAGCAATATACTTGCTAATACTTATGCATAAATAGCTGATTTTAAGAAATAGCCAAACACTTGAAATTAATTTAAGCCACTAAATTAAATATGGCTTTCTCCACTTCTTTCTAGTGCATTTTAAAGAACACTAGTACCAAAGATGTATTTTAACTAGAAAAGAAAATTTATCGTTCTAATCCACTTTGGCAAAAACATATGGAAAAAAATAACCAGTTTAATCTATCTTTATGAGTACCTAATTCATATGAGGATAAACTAACATTTCTACTCCCAAAGTCTCAGATTTGGAAGGAACTCTGTCATCTAGTCCAACTCTTTACAATCATCCTCTTCCTACAATCTTCCTTGGAAACAAATCTCTCCATCTGACTGAAAAGCCTTCACTCCTCACTATTACTATATCAAAATCTCATCTTGGCCATGCCATTATTCAAAAGAAAATTGATAAATGAGTTTTCAGTTCCTTTGAAGTCTTTAAAAAACACAGGACTTATTCTCATATGTCCTAAAAACACAGGTTTGGAAAGGAAATAACACATTTATTTATCACTAGGGATTCCAACAGCCCTAACTGTCTACGTATTGATATACTGAATAAGGCCCTGGAATACTTTGCAAAGTTTTAGAGTTTGCCTAAAGCACAAAAAGTCAGCCAATGAAAGCAACATTAAAATAATAAAAAAAAATTTGTCAACTCAATGTTAAATTGTGTCAACTTACCAAGTTCAAATTCTTAAGTTGAAAAAGATTGTAAACGTCTTTAAAACTGCAGTCAGACTGACTTTACTTAAAAATGAGTAACATAACTTTAAAATATCAAGTACTGCTTCAACAGATGCAAACACTGTTTTTGACAATTTCATTTTGAGTTACACTGGAATTTCTCTGGCAACTACTCCTACACAGTTTAAAGAACATCCTCCTATCTAGATCCTAACTCTCTTTCACGTACCCTTCTCTACCTTACCAGCTGGAATCTGTAACAGAAACAAGTAATCATATGTAATACACAAAGAACTGATCTTGCCGCACAATGAGGTTAACGCTTCTAAAATGGGGAACAGGAAAAAAAAAAACTACTTAAATAAATCATTTACCTCGGTCTGGCTTCATTTTCACATTCAATTTCCACCCAGGGTGCTGTGAAATACACGTGTGGGTTCTTTCAACAGGCTAGCCGCTGATTCTGTGGCTACTGCAGTTTGCAAAATGCTAAAAGAGACCAAAATAAAATTAATCGGGTCCTGCTCTTACACGCAGACCTTGCAAGAAAACTGTTAGCAGTTAGGCCTCTTCCTGGCACTAGTTGAAGTGACAGCACCATCAGCAGGTTTGAAAAAAACAAAACTCTTTCTGCATCGTCTCCCCCATCTCCTCCAGACAGAGCACCCCTCTTCCCCGCCCCAGTGCTCTCCAGGCCAAAGTGTCCTTCTTTGACACAGTGTCTCTGAACCAAAAGGAAATTCTATTTATAACCTGGAGGTACAAGGGAAAAAAAAAAAATCAAGCAACACAAGCTAACTAACCCCTTTGTAAAAAACGCCGCTGAGAACAGTGGCACCTCTGCAGTGGCTGGTATAGAAATTCTCCGACTTGGTGCCTGGGCGCAGGAAACTCTTCAAGACCCCCTGGCGCCTCCCCAAGTGCTCCGCCCACCCCGCGGGGCCTCACCTGTGTAATTACCCTTTGGCTAGCCTTCCTACCGCAACCGCGGCCAAGTTTACACAATAAGAGGGTCAGAAAGCAACGCGAGTCATCTCCTCGCGCCCAGCCCCCAGCCCGAACGAACTCTACCGGGCAGTCCAGGATCGCCCCCTACCACCCCTATCTCTGAGCTGCCAGGCCAGAGGTCGACCCCGGAGAGGGGTTCACAGATGGGCGCTCGCCCCTGGTCTGCGGAGCCAGCCCGTTGCGGGCCCCTTCCGTCCTGCGCGGCCCGGGACTTCCTTCAGCCCCGCCGCACCGATTGCCGCGCCTGCCCCTCTCCCCGCCGGAGAGTTGTTTTCATGGCTCCCTCAGCCGACCTCTGCTGCCTAACTCGCTCTCCTCTCCGGTCCCGATCCCTCCTCCTCTTGGCACTTCTCTCGGCTGCTCGCCCGGCGACTCACATCACACTCCCACCTCAGACCCGAGGCTCCGAGAGGCGCGGGGCCGGCTAGAGCGGAGTGTGGCGCGCAGCGCCCCCCGGGGCTGCGTCAGGGGACCATGGGGGCCCGACACCACAAGCCCGACACGGTTCCTCGGCGCCCCTGTGGCCATCCACCCCCGCCTCTGCTGCAGCCTCGCTCCGCTCCCAGCGCTTAGCCCCGAGCCCCGCCCGACTCGCACCCGAGCCCCGCGGCCCCCGGCCGGCCCGCCTGCCCTGCGCCTCTGCCAGCTCCTCGCCCGCCCGCTGTCTCTAGCTCTGGCGCCCCAGCTCCCGGTCTCCCTCGCTTGCCCAGTTCTTTCTCTGCTGTTTGCCCTGTCAAAACACTGCCCGGATCACGTGTCCTAACAACAGCCAACCCACCACTCGTCACTTCCTCCCCGGCGGCCTCCGCGGCGGGCACCCGGTTGTTATGGCAACGCCCCGCGTGCCCCGGGGCGCTAGCTGGGGGCCCTGGGTTTCGGAGCATGTGCCGGTGGTCTGCGATCGTACGGGGGATGGCGGCGGCGTGCGGACGGCGGAGCCCGGGAGGCCCGAGAGGCGCGGGACGCTCCGGTCGCGCTCTGCTGCTGCTTGCGCTCTGAGCCGGCTGCGGCGCGTCTGCGACCAGGAATCCGAGCTGCGCTATTAGAGCACAGGGTAACTGGGGAGATGTCATCCGAGGGCCTGCCCCAGACGTGGAGGATAATTATAGTCTCCTCCTCCACACGGGATGCTGGCGCAGAGTTGTGACCGAGCCCCAAGTGGATTGCAGAGCACAGTGGAACCGGGTCTAACGTGGTTGGGGCAGAATAGGCTGCCATGCGCGTCAGGGACTAGGGAGTTTAGGAATAGCCCCTCACCCTATATTTTACCAAATCTCTAGGGATTTTAGTAGGATTCAGAACCCAAGCTCCAGAGGCACTCGCTGTGCTAAAAATAACTTTTATAACATCTAAAACACTGACTCATGCCAGAAGGACACTTTTGACACGGTGTTATTGTTGGGGAGCTGTAATTTTCTTGTTGTGCTGTAACAATGTGACATTGCATTTCATGTTGTGATGTTGTGTCATCACTCAAACACAAACAGATGACAAAGATCTGCTGTAATTAAAAAAAAAAGAAGAAGAAGAAGAAGCAATCCTAACAAGCACTGAAGCTATTAGCTACTCAGTTTACAGGCAAGGTACATACGAGGTTGTGAGCTCAAAATAGGCAAGAACTAAATTTGCCATGTTCTTTGGCTTCTTTTTAAAAAAAGCTTTTTTTTTTTTTTAGAAATAATTTTGCATACAAGAATCACAACAGGAAAGTATTAGAATAGGTTTAGCTTTGGTCTTTCTGTGGTTTTCAAGGTTTTACAGTGAGTGAGCATGTATTACTTTTATATCAGAAAAAATCTTGTAAAGTACAAGATTGGAAATTGCTTTTTTTTTTTTTTTTTTTTTTGCCTCAGAACCATCAAATACATGAAATTTCTATTATGGAAAATAGTAATATTCTCTAAGCATGTTGATATGTACTATAAAATTACAGTCACAACTGCAATTATTTGCCTTAACTCTAAGATTGTATCTAATCAAAACAGGTCAGAACATACAGGAAAGTAACATTTTATTTTCAAGGAAATGTTCTGGCATTATTAAGATGAAACTTCTGACAAATGGCAACAGCTCCTTAATCTATGTAATGGCTACAAATGTTAACTGCCAGTGAATTTGACTTTGATATTATTGAATACTGTATTATGTAGTTTCTTTTCTGAACTGAAGTTTTCCTTGTTCTACCATCACTTTTCAATTAACCTTGGTAATGGGAGACAGAAAGAACAGTTACAGATAATCCAAAATCCTAAATTTAGCACAACAGCTGGGACCAGATAACAGCTATTGTAAAAAGCTTACTGAGTGAACAAGGCTGCAAGATCTGTGATTTAGTTCCTCGTCCTCTGCTTAATCTATAAAAGATATAAAGACCTAAAAAATGTTGAGAGTAGAAGCTGAGGATATTGGATAATGTGAAATACAAACTAAAGAATTCTCTTTTAAATAATTAACAGCACATTGATAATGATGTTGTGCGAGCATTTGTCAGACTACCTTGAAGCTTTTTATTGAGAATCCTTAGTCTGTTTAAAAATTGGAGATCATTATGGCAGTGGAAAAAATAGAAGAGGTATACTTTGGACTCATTCATTCACTGTTCAAGTAATTGTTTCATTCACTCAGCACACTTTTACTGAGCACTCACTATCTTCTAGGCACATGCTAGGCTAGAGAATATAAGTTACCCAAAACAGGGTCACTATTCTCATGGAGCTTCCAGTATTGACTACTATAGTTGCATGGCCTTGGTCGTCTCATTCTCTAACCTTCTTTCACCTTTAAAAATGAGATATTTGGACTCTAACAGTAAATAATCTCTTTCAAATTCTAAAACAATCCTGTAATTGCATAAAGTATGTCCAGAGTGTTTGGAAATAAGGGCCTATCTACAATGCCAACTCTAAGTGTTGGTGATAAGTGTGTTTGCACCTTGGGGCACCCAAGCAAAACAAACATCTCTGGTTCATACTTGGTAAGGGGTGCTGGTGGGTGAAGCAAGGAAGTCAAAACAGCTGGCAGGACCATACCCTTTTTCCATCTGATTTGTTCTCCATTTTGCTTTCCCCTTATGTTCCAAAAAAGTAATTAACTTCAAAAAAAGTTAACTCATCTTCAGCAAAGAGGTAATCCCCTCAACCTTTACAGGCTTTGTTGAAATGAGCAGTATATAACAAAACTGCATATTTAATGGCAGTTTCTGCAAGTTTTCCTACTAAGGTGATGGGAATAACAGGTTTGCTTACTTTATTAATACAAGACTGTTACCATAACCAAGGTCACGGTACCAGTCTAGGCTATGAGAATGAGCGCCAACCAAGGAGGGACTGGTGACTTTTTCTTTTATCTCTAGCACCAAGCAAAGGACCTGGCACAGAGTAGGGGCTCAATGCATGTCAAGCTTTATTAAGACCAATAAAATTTTCTTGTACATGCCCATAAACTGTACCTCTAATACCAACTGGCATTTTCTCCCTAGTGGGATAAAGCTAGAGAGTTGGGAGATCAGTGGGTGATCTGTATCCTTCGCACACAAACTTGATATCTGAAGGATACATTTTCATTATACTTTTGTCTTATAATAAAAAGAACGTGTTATGATTGAATCGTGTAAACTCCACACCCCTCCCCACCCCCACGTAATGATATGTTAAAGTTCTAACCCCTGTACCTGTGGATGTGACCTGATTTGAAAATAGGATCTTTGCAGATATAATAAAATTAAGATGAAGTCATGCTGGGTTGAGATGGGCCCTAAATCCAATTACTAGTGTTTTTATAAAGTGAAAGAGATTTGAAGACAGAGGAGACATAGGGAGGATGGTTATATGACAAGGAACAGACTGGAATGATGATGCTGCAAGCCTAAGAATGCAAAAGATTGCCGGGAGCCACCAGAATCTAGTTAAGAGGCAAGTAAGGACTTTCCCCCAGAGACTTCAGAGATAAGGGGGCTCTGCTGATACCTTGATTTTGTTCTTTTTGCCTTCAGAACTGTGAGAAAATAAATATGTTTTCAGCCACTCAATTTTGTTATATTTTGTTACTGTTGCCCTAGGAAACTAATATAGAACTCTAACAAAAAATACTACCATAATTTTTTATTTGCCTGTAAATTGTGTTGGCTGATATTGCAAGTTTTCTAAAAGTTCCAGGTTCTGAATGGTCACCAAACCGTGGAGATCTTTAATTTTGTAAAAATTACAGTAAATCGGCTGCAAATGTGAAGAAAATCTCTGAGTGTCACAAAGGAAAGCCTTATGACCTTCAGCTAAGGAATGATCATGAATGGGTGGTTGAAAATCATCAAATGAAAATACACTATCTTAAATAAAGAATAGTACAATTAATTCGAATGTACAGATAAATCCAGTCCTGTAAGGTAAAAAAAAAAAAAAAAAATTAAACTGTACTTTTAGTTCTTGAAGGAACAAGATGAAAGGCAAGCTATCTTTTCCACAGCAAAAATGTTTCCAATGGTTCACGTAAATTCATTGCAGTTCACTTTTTTCTAAGAAAGAAAGACTGTGGAGTCATTACTCAGGTATTGGTGCATGTAAACAACCCTCCACCTTCCCTTAAATTGGTTGGCTGGTTTGTCCTTTTTTGAGGCTCCTGTTTGTCTACCTTTTGTAACCACAGGTATAAGGAAGTGAAAAATGATTCTGGTGACTACCTGCAGAAGTGACTGTAGTACTAAGAAATACAAAAAAAAAGCCTGTAAACATCTAGCCATAGAAACCTTTAGTCTAAAGGTTTACTGAGCTGCTGGAGGTCTCTGAGCCATCAAGATTTAAGATCTTTTCAAAAATTAATATTGCTCATTTTTGTGACAGTAATTATGCTCAGCATTTCAAATATATATTTAATTATAATAATATTACTCTCTTACCTTGTGGATTAGGAAACTGAGGCTCACAGGGGTGAGTAACTTTCCCAAGGCTACATACAGTTAATAAGTGGAAAGAGCCTGCTTTCTAAATGGACTCATTTTCATTTCCATTACAACATTTTAAAGTAGGTTAAGTTATTCCAGAATTTTCAAATGGGGACACTAAGGCTCAGAAACATTGAGAATGGTTGCACATTTAGAATTTATATTGTTTTATATAAATTTAGGCTCAATGCTTTGAGATACAAGTTCTAAATAGAATGGTTCTTGTTTATTATTGGTAAACTCCAAAGAACAAATAGTCACACTTAGTTAATAACAGCAGCTTACGTTTCTTGAGCACTTAAATAGTAAACACTATGCTGAGTACTTTATAGGTATTAATTCATTTAATCCTCACAACATCCCTATGAGGTATTATTATCCTTATTTTATAACCAAAGAAACAGGAAAGGGGAAGTTAAATAACATGCCTAAGGTCAAGCAATTAGCAAGTGGCAGAGTCATGATTGGCACCGAAGGAGCATGGTCGTGGAGCATAAATTATTAATCACTGTCCAATATTGGTCCCATTTAGTTTATTTTTCCACCAAAATCCTGAACCTTCCTGCTACTGGGCTTTTGCCATTTCCCCCACATCATAGCCCTCTCTAACTCCTATCTAGACTCTTTTGGACTTTCAGAAGCCAAAGTCTTACCTCACAATGCCTTCTAGAGCCTACACTCAAACCCACCCATCTGTTATTTCTCTGAACACATTTATGATCTCAAAACCACATATTCATTTCACCTTTTTAAAGGCAGAGATGAATTGTGGCCTAAAGTTCCTTTGTCTTTCTTGTGGTGAGTGGCACCAGCCTGGGCACAAAGATTCAAATAATTGCTGAAGACCTAAGGCCATTACCATTTTCTGGAACTGTTCCAGCTAATACAGTAGCCAGTAGTCACATAGCCATTTGAGCACTTAAAATGTGACTAGTGAAAATGAGACACTGAATTTCTTATTTTTATTAATTTAAATATAGAAATTAGTTTTCTCTTTATGCCTGTTAGAGAATCACACAGAACTATTTATCTTACTCCAAACACTAAGCTAAGTTCAAAAGCAGTAATGGGTGGACTTCATTAAACAGTTAAACTCTCCATGATCCGATAGAGACGTTAAGTCTATTATAAATCGAGTTACTGATCCTTTAAATCCTTTCATTGAAATATATCAGTTCATTGCAACCTAATGAGAATTCTATGACAGTGCTTTACATGGTAAAAAAAAAAAAAAAAATCCATACCGTTTGACTTGAAAAGTAGATACAAACAATAGCAGTGATTTCTGTTTCAAAATGTACATGATAAACTAAATGATGAAATAATTCAGAAAAAAATGTTGAGTTTTATCCTTCAAAAACATTTATAAGAGGAATCTTTTCTTAGGTTATTATGTTGTTATCTTAGTTTTTTTGTTTGTTTGTTTGTTTTATGCCTACAGCACTTGGTCTTCCTAGGTGGTCTCCCATCCAAGTACTAATCAAGCCCAACCCTGTTTAGCTTCTGAGATCAGACAGGATCAGGCATGTTCAGAGTGGCATAGCTGTAGACTTTAGATTTTTAAGAAAGAAATAAAAGGTTTGTAGGACTGCACAAAAATACTGCAGAAAATCCCCAACTCCTTTTCACAAATGGGAATACTCATAATTGAAACTAAATTCTTCACATGTCCCAGATAGAGCTTGATAAAGTGATCTGTAATAATTTTTAATAAATCAAATTTCTGCTGCTTCTATCAGACTCCAAGAGCTCAATGTAGCATAAAGAGAATTCTAAAAGTGATTCCTTTATTTGCCTGGTGTGTATATCTCAATAATTCCATAATACCGCCATGCTTCAGAGAAAACAGAACATTACCTACCTTTTAATTCCAAATTGCTCAGGCAAAATTCTGTAATCGCAACTCAATATAAATGGTCTTTAGTTCCAAAATGTCATTTCTGTCTAAAGTAAGTTTAATTCAGTTCGGTGCTCATTGAACTTCGTATGCCAAATTCATTTCTGGGCCCTAGAGAGACAGAGACCAGAAAAGCCAGTACCCTCAAAAATTTTATTAATCTAAGAGAATATAGCCATGTAACTAAACATCTACAATTTAGTTTGATAAAGCAAAAAAAAAAAAAAATCATGCATAAAGAGAACAAAACAAGTGACGACACGAAGAAAACTAGTTACTTCTCTCTACGAGAGAGAGTTGCTAAAGAAGGAAAGATCATACTGGCTATGTTTTGGAAGATGAAGAGGAGGTCATCAGACAGGCAAATAGTGTGGGACAGAGATAGAGAAAGTTGTTTCTAACAGATGAAACAACATGTTACTGAGGCATGATAGAACATATTTTGTACAAGATGCCATCTTAGAAAGTCAGATTCGAGGAAGTTAAATGCAAGTGATGGGTACATTAGACAGACGATTTTTTCGTTTTGTTTTTGTTTTGCTGTTGGCACCAGTTCTCCATCTCTCCCCTTATCTATGCCTTTCTCACATAATTTGCAGTCTCTCCCAGTAATAGATCAGAATACATTTCCCAACTCGGCGTACAGCCACATGACTTGCTTTAATGAACAGACTGAGGCTGCAGTGACAGTTTTGAGCTAGACTTTAAGAGGTCTAGGCTATTTAATCTATTGTACCTCTGCTATTACCGTGAAAAACAAATAAATGCCTAGGCTAACTTGCTGGTCTTTAGAAGATTAGCCACCTCAGCTGATTCACAAATAAACCCAGCTTTGATTAGTAGAACCACCACAGCCAACAAATACAGCCAGTATAAATTGTAGTTTTAAGTCACTACATTTTGAAATGGTTTGTTACGCAGCATTGTTGCAGCAATAGCAAACCAATTCAGCCATAGTAGTGAATTGGGATTTTACCTAGTGGATGACAGAAAAACATAAATAACTTTATTTATTTATATGCGTATGTATGTATGTACGTATGTATGTATGTATTTTTACAGCAGAAAAGAATAGCTTTATTAGAAGGGAAAGTAAAGCAACAGTACACTTCCAGATGTATAAGCAGACCCACAAGAGAAGAGTGGCCCAGAGGCTCAAGGGCTCAAGGGTCTAAAGAATTTTAATAAATAGATGATTAGATTATTTCAGAAAGATGGCTTCAGCAGTAAAGTGGAAGACAGAAATGGAAAGAGGATGGTGGTGGCGAAGAAGCTATTCCAATGGTCCAGCCCCAAGATTATGCAGATCTGAACTAAGGCAATGGCAGTGGGAATAGAGCAGAGAAAACAGACTGGACAGGGTTTCAGAAGATAGAATTGATAGAACTTGGGTGATGATTGGCTGTAGGCAAAGATAGATGGCAACATTTCTGCCTCCACCACTGCGCCCCACCCTGGGTTGACATAGTTGTGGATCACCACGCACTTGTAGGTAGGAAATACAAGAGAAAGATCAAATAGGCCACTGAGGGCTGGATTAGGGTGAGGAACAAGGGTATAAAATATTCAGTTTTAAACACATTAAGTTTGAAAAACCTATAAGCATCTAGACAGACATTCTGAAGGCAGAAAAAGATTCTGCTCTGGAGCTTGGAGGTGAGGTCCAACCAGATATATATTATTCAGAAACCATCAGCATATGCATGGTGGTTACTCCACAGGAGAAGATGAAAATATCCTTGGATACAAGAAGGAAATGTGCTCAGCAATGCTGGCTGTTGCAGAGAAGTCAAATGAGGTAAGGACTGAGAAATATTCTTTTGATTTGGCAATCGTTTCACCCATTAAAGAAGGAACAATTTTGAAATTCTTATAAGTGGACAGTAGTAGCCTGGGCCCACGTGAATTCACTGTGTATTCAGGAAAAAAAAAAAAAAACCCTGTTGGGAAATTCACAGTATCATTACTTTGAATTCAATCACTACTGCACACCAGATCAGTGTGGCATAATTTTGAGAATAGTCGATCTACTTGGAGCATGTCTTTTGAGAATTCAACATCATTTGTACTATATCCCAGAAAGACTATTATCCATGATCTCATGAAGTGTTCTAGCTAAATACAACATGTAGAGATTTCACGGAAATTGTTTTTCTGAGGGTAATGTACTTCAGAAATATTTTCTGATTTATAGGAATGTCACACATGGAAAAAATAAAAAACCCTCTCCAGCTCTTATTCATAAGTGCCTATGTGTTGAATTTCTCTTTAGTGTGCTATATATATGGCGTTTTCCTCTCAGTAAATGACTTATTTCTGGCTCTTCCTCACGATACAGCATGATGATTCTAGGAAACATGCCTGGAGATAGGAGGCTTGTCTAGCAAATGAAATCTGCACCGCAAATTCTGTAGCAACATGAATATGAAATAAAACCAGTATGGCTGTTTGGTTTGTTAAATACTGATACAGGACAGAACCTGGTTATTGCTTTTAACAGTAAGGTAGTACTAGGCCACGCAAGGTGCCTCATTTGTAGCCCCCTTTTTGCCATGTGACCTTACTTCCTTGGCCACAAGTGATTGAACTAAGGATCAATATCCAACCTAAAGGCAGCCCTCTATAGGCCAACAAGCTTTTAGCCAAGGGGCACCATGAGCACACAGTGAGCACACTGGAGGAGACATCCCACCTTCAGAGATCCAGTTCTTAAGGGGAAAACAGATGGTCGGTGGGGGGGGGGGGGAGGGGGCAGGGTGGCGAGGAGAATAAAAAAGAGGGGAAAATAAAATGTTATAATGCATAATTGAATTAGATTCCCTACATATGTCAATTAATTATTCAATCTATATATACACTGATTATCTGCTATGTGGCAGACATGTACTAGCATTAGGAATCTAGTTGTGACCATGATTGGAATGACTCCTGCCTGTATGGTGTTATGCTCTAGCCTGGAATACTTTTATTACTTGGGTCTTAATATGTAGTATATGGACAAATGTAAACTTAATGTGTCTCAGAAGCTTGTGATGTGCAATTATTTTCTTTTGTTTTAAATATTCATGGTTTTCCAAATACGCTATATTGATAAGGGCATAGCATTAAAATCATGTCTTAATACTTTAAGTATACTTACATTTATATCAAAATTAAGGTTTAGTTC
This sequence comes from Rousettus aegyptiacus, assembly GCF_014176215.1. Classification (NCBI taxonomy): domain Eukaryota; kingdom Metazoa; phylum Chordata; class Mammalia; order Chiroptera; family Pteropodidae; genus Rousettus; species Rousettus aegyptiacus. The sequence continues at coordinate 123,267,671 of NW_023416306.1, forward strand.
AGAGCTTCCTAAGATTTACCTCATCTGAAACAAAGCAAACAACAGGATTAACCAAATTATAAACTATTAACTAGAATGTAGTCCCTGAGTAGAGCAAGAAGCAAAGTAGCAAGATGAAACTTGCAGAAATCAATGCTAGAAGAGAATAAACTCATGACATTTATATGCCAGTATTTTGCAATAGTGGTTATATGTCACCTATAAATGAAAGTGAGTCCTGAAATAGAAGGCTGAACATTTTTCTTTGTCCTAAGTAAAAGATAAACTGAAAATTAATGGCATGGCTTGCCCAAGATAACAAGGTTGAAAATAAAGATATAGGTGATTCATTAAACTAGATGGAAGAAAAATGGAGAAGATGGAATCTGGTGCTTGGTGAAATTGAAATGTCAAGTAATTGACATTGATGCACCCTGCTGGTAACTCAATAGTCAAGCAAAAAATTTTAATGCTATATTTCTTAGACCTACTAAAATTAAGAGTGAATGTCTTTCTCAGGAGATAAGATGGTCCAGTGAGAGTAGAGAGTTGGGGGAACACTGTTAAGCTCTTCAGAGTTTCTCAGACTCTCGTTATTTTGCTTGTAGCATCAAGGGACTGAAATGCTCTTCATTATATTCTCCCTTTCAATTTTTTCCAGGCTTTCCTTCCAAAATACCCAAATTCTTAAATACCCGAATGTCTAGTTGCTGTATGAGACTTAGACTTGTTGCCATAGTACCGCTATAGAAATTATTTCTCGTTGTCTTCAGTTCAATAGCTTGCAGTTCAAGTGTCTGCAGCTCTCTAAGCAGAGAACGCAGACAACATTAGAAATAGAGAAATGTAATTATAGGTACAGAAGAAATTTTTAATTATGACAAAATTTTATTTGCATAATTTTATACGAGCAAATTTGAGAATGAAATGAAGTGGATAATCTTATGGAAATTATTAACCACAAAATGGAACTAAGAAAATAGATAGAGAACTTGACTTAGATCAGCCATCATTTAAAAAATGGAAAAGTTAGTTAAAGATCTATTCCTCAAAAAAGATACGAGGCGCAGAGGAGTTTATGAGAGACTTCTACCAAACAAAGAACAGATAATTCTTCTGTTATGTAAACTGTCCAGAGGAAAGAAAAGGATAAAAAGTGCGCCATTTCATTTTGAGACAAATGTAATTCTGATAACGAACTAAAATGGAAAGTACTTACTGGCCCCAATAAATCACAAGAAACAAATTTAATTTATAAACAAAGAAGCAAAAAATCCCAAATACAGTAATAATGCACAGAATCTGGCAATTTATTAAAGAAATTACATTATGACCAAGATCATTTATTCTGTGTATACAGCACTGCTTCGATGTTATCAAGTCTATTAATACAAATCACCATACTATCTGATTAAAGGAAATAAAAACCAAATGATCATCTTATGCTGAAAAATACAGTTGACGAAATTTAATGCCCCTCCTATTAAAATGACATAGAGAACAAAGATGAGAGGAAAACTTCTTTGCAGAGAATTTACCACAATCTTATAGCAAGCGTCATACCAAATAATGAAACACTCAACGCAAGCAAGCATCCTCTTGAAAGTCAAGAATGAGGTAAGTATACCTACTTCAGCCACTACTATTTGCTGTTATATTTGAAGTTTTAATCAACACACTAAACAGGAAAAGAGACCTAAGATATAAGGAAATGGAAAAGCTGAGATAAAACTATGTTAGAGGTTACGGTTAAACTAGTAGAACTAATAAGGGAATGCACTAGTATGGTCCAATATATGATCAATGTTTGAAAAATTAATAGTCTAATACTCCAATGATAATTAGTTAAGGGAAAAGAGATCCATTCATAGTTGCAACAAAGCCATTACATCACTGAGAAATAAATCTAGTGAAAAATGTGACTTATATGAAAAAAGCAATGACATTAAAGAGGCTCTAAATAACTTGGAAGAAAGACTATATTCCTGAATAGGAAAACTCAGTGTTTTAAAGACAAGGTTTCTCAGTCTATAAATTCAATGCAACTTCATTCAAAATCTCCAAAGTAATTTTTAATAGAATTTGACAAGTCCATTACAAAAGTTTACGTGAAACACTAAAATGACACTTAACATGGTGAAATGCTTATACTAAGAGCATGTGAAAATTATTGCCAATTTATGGAATCACCTCTTCAAGACTTGCTTCTCAAGCACACAGAAAATATATTAATTGAGGCAAATGGTAGCTATGAGTGCCTGAACTATTTAAATCCTTCTCTTCTCTCTCACATCTAGATCTCCTTTTTTGTTGTTGTTTTGTTTTGTTCGACCATTATAGGTGAGTTAAGTGCACTACATAATGTGATTACTTCACACTTTGATATATTTCCTTCAAATGCACAGCCTAGAATTTTGCAACTTTTTATGTAAGTCTCTTTGCATTTCATACTTAGGCCTTCAACTGAGTTCATTTTAATATGTGATTGCTTAGAATTAAAGCAGGTAGTTACCATTTCTTCTTTGAGACTCAAGAAGCCATAGATATTTGACCTGATGCTTTTGTGTTAGGTCAGCTAGAAAATACAAAACACAAACTGTGTTTTGCTGAAACAAAACATTTGTTAACGCACACAAATCTCCAGTTTTACAACAGTGCTATTGCCAAAATTAGAAAATCATTACACATGTCTTTAAAATGTAATTTAAAAATATATTTTGTCTAACCAATTTTCCTGGATCACCATACTTTTTAATTTTAAATTCAATAATCACTGTATGTTTTCTGATAGCAAAAGAAATAAAGAACAGTAGAAAGGGCTATCACTTCTTTTCTGACTACTTTTTAAACACTAATTCCCCTCACCAAATTTACGTTTTCTTCTTTCATCAGTGTACAAGTACTCTCTGAACAAGCCCAAGCTTCAACTAACTCCCACATGCTAATCAGCTTCCAAATCTACAATCTGGTACCAAACATCTTTCCCTCTGAACTCCAGAACACCCAGCTATCTACATCTCCCAGGATGACGCACAGATCTTTCCGCAGTATATTAAGTCAATAATACTTTCTTTATTCCCTGAAAGCATCTACTCCTCTCCTGCCTTTCCTTTTTTGGAGATGCATCACCATCCTCTATTCATTCATACAATATCTATTGAGCACCTGCTATGTGCCAAATACTGTTCTGGGTTTGGAACTACAGTGACCAAAACAAAGATCCCTGTCCTCATGGGGCTTACATTCTAGTAAGAGGAGATAGACAATAAACTGAATAAGTGGTTTAGTATATAAAAGGCAGGGGGAAAAACAATGCAGCGTAATGGGACATGAGGAGAGGATGGTTTAAACAGGGTTGTCAGGGTAGGCCAAATTTTTGTGATTGGAAGGTTAAGGGAGCAAAGACTTGAAAGGTTTGAGCAAAGACTTGAGGAAGTTCAGAGAGTTAGCATGTGGATATCAAAGGGAAGTCTATTCCAGGCTGAGGGAAGAGTCAGGGGCAAAGGTCCAAGGCAGGAACATCCCCTTGTATGTATGAGAAGAGCAACTGTGTGGCTGGAACGCAGTGAGTAAGGGAGGCCTGGGATGGAATGGGGGTGGAGACAAAAGGAGTCGAGGCCAGAGAGAGGATGGGGGTCCAGATCATATGGCTTCTTAAGGACTATTTTAAAGACTCTGGCCTCAAAGGGGCCAAATTGCAGGGCCTTGAGCAAATATGCATTTGCTTCATCATATAATAATTTCATTCTCTATCTCTAGGAGAAATGAGTGCATATGTCCTCTAATATAATTTGTACATTATAGTCATAGCAGCTTTAGTAATAATATACAAAAGATTAAATGATCCAAATGCTCATCAACAGACAGATAAATTGTGATACATTTATATAATGGAACACTATCCACCAATTAAAAAATGAAATAATTGGCTCTGGCAACAAAATGGAGAAATATTACAGATACTATCTTACATAAAAGAAGCCAGACCAAAAATGTTCTAGTATATAATTCTTTTATATAAAGCTTAAGAAGAAGTAAAACTAAAAGCGGTTTCCAGAAGTTAGAAAAGAGATTAACCCTTCAATGGTCAGAATGAAAAGTGCACAAGAGAATCTTGTGGGATACAGGAAATATTCTAGTTTTATCTTGATGGTGATTATCCAGATGTACACATACATAAAAATAGAAACTATATGTTTAAGATGAGTACACTTTATGCACTTTACTATATATATGTTATTACTCACTAAGTAAAATAAATAAAGTTGGTCGAATTTGTAGAAATGGTAATGTTTTGGGAAACTGAAACCATGGCAAAACCATTTGGAAAATGGTTTTAATATAGTCCAAAACAAACCACCAATTGACCCAGTGGAAAGAATAAGAAAGTTATTCTTGGATGAGTAAAAAGCAGAATGAAAATAGAAGTATTTCAAAAGCAAAAGCACACTACACGAATGCACCATATTCACACTAGCATGCCCCAGCCTCGTACCCATAACAACCTGGGTTAAGCCAATGGCTCAGAAATCACTAAACATTGTGACAATGTTGGCTTCCTAACCCTTAGTATATTTTTTGTTTTATTTTTTAAAGTTTAATTTTTTTGAGATATAATTAACGTATAACATTGTGTAAGTTTAGGGTATACAATGGTGTTGATATGATACATTTATATTTTGCAATATGATTACCAGCGTAGGGCTAGCTAACACCTCTATCATGTTTACTTTCTATTTGCTCTCTTCTTTCTCGTCTGTGTCTTCACACTGGTAGCACTTAAGACTAAAGAACATTCCTTTTGCAGTGAGGCATGAGTTGGAAAAATGACTTCAAGGGAGATCATTCGGCTAGAGAGAAAGGGACTCGCAGGGTATGATCTCCAAGGTCTGACACTCCCACATCCTTGTATGTGTACCCCATCATCCTAGATGAGTCCTCCTAAATGCAAGCCCCAAATCCCTTCAGTTTTGCCTCATGGCCTTCACTGCCTTTAATACTGTCTCCTAATTAGTTTTCTTGCCTCAGATATTCTCTCCACCCCCCAATTCCACTCTCCAACAGCCAGAATAGTTTACCCAAAAAGTAGGTCTGATCATGTCACCCCACTTAGGTGGTTCCCTTTGTCTTGGAATAAAATCCAAACTGTGTGGTGGTAAACAAGGCCTTTTATAATCTGTCCGTGCATATTTCCCTCTCCAGTTTGACCTCAGCAGGCACACTGTGCAAGTCCTTCAAATGCGATATTATATGGGAAAGTCACAGATTAGCTTTCAGAGGACCACCATGACCCAGAGTCCTTGGTGTGTCTTACTCTTGCCGCCTACTGTAGTATTTGAATTTAATTTTTGTGAGAATCCAAAGAGTACTAGGGACATTAGCAGCAATTCTGTCATTTGCCTTTGTCTCCTAGAATTGTCAGCTCTAAAGTGAGATTTTCAAACTTGAAGTGATTAAATACTAGACATGGGGATTTCTAGAACACAGCTCCCTCTTCCTAAATGCTCAAAATATGTATGAGTGTGCCATCAAACACTTTATTCTCAATGTATAAATCCTTTAGAATCTAAACCTTAGATTTTTAGTATGGAATTAGATTAACCACCAGTGGAGGAAGAAGGTAGATTTCTAGTCCTTTCATAGAAACGACACTGTGATCTTCTTGGTGGTGATTTGCATGCGAAATTAAAATTTGCTCAGAACCAAAGTAAACTACAAATCCCTCAAAAGAAATACAAGAACATGAATAATACATATTAATGTCAGTGGGTAAAGAGCTAAAACCTGGAAATTGCCTACACAGCTCTAGGTTTGTAAGCCTACAATATATAATTTGTAGTGCGAGGGTTTAAAACTAGCATCCAAGAATTGGCTTCAGGGAGTCTCTGCATCCCCCACATGAAAGATATTGTGAGCTTATGTATTTGGGGAAAAAGGGAGTCCATAGCTTTCAGATTCTCAAAGGGATCTAAGACCTCTTCAAAGACAAAGAAGCCTTGGAGTGATTGGGCTTATTTTTTCCACCTAGAAGCAACCACCCTTCATATTTACCAAAAGCACACTCAAAAAAAAAAAAAAAAAGTATCTAGCAAACTTAAATACTGCAGACCAAACTGCTTATAACTCCTGAACACAAAGATAATCAAGCAGTGGATTACTATTATTTTTAAATTGCTGCTTTTCTTTATTGGAAAGAAAGCAAGATAGACTTCTTATTTTTTATCTGTCTCATGGAAGCAACTTCTGATTCATTTTTTTAATATACTTATCTCAAACACATCTTTGATAAACAAATGAAAACTTTAACAAAAGGAAAGATATTCCTTGTTTGTGGTTAGATCGTCTAATTGTCATGAAGTCATCCGTTCTCCCTATGTTAAATTTAATATGATCCCAATAAAGTTACTAACAAGCTTTCCCCCCCCCCCACTGCAGCTAGACAGATTGATATTAAAAAGCCTCTATTCGTAAGACTCAAAATGGATAAAAGACTTAAATGTAAGACCTGAAACCACAAAACTTCTAGAAGAAAAGATGGGCCTTAAACTCTCTGATATTACTAACAGGAATTTTTTTTTTCAGATATATCGCCTCAGGCAAGGGAAACAAAAGAAATTATGTTCATATTTACAATGGAATATTACTCAGCCATTAAAAAAAAATGAAATCCTACCATTTGCAATGACATGGATGGACCTAGAGGTTATTATGCTGAGTGAAATAAGTCAGACAGAGAAAGATAAGTACCATATGATTTCATTTATATGCGGAATCTAAGGAAGAAAAAGAACAAACTAATCAAAAACAAACTCACAAATATAGTGGACAATTTGGTGACGGACAGAGGGGAGTTGTGGGGCTGGGAGAATGGGGTGAAGGGTTAAAGAAGTTCAAATTAGTAGTTGATAGTTGATCATGGGGATGGGGAGCATGGCAGAGGGAATGCAGTTAGCATTAATAAGATGGCTAGGTGGAGGGCCAGGGAGGGAGGGAGCAATTGTGGGGGATCATTTTATGAACTATATAGATGTCTAACCAATGTACTATATACTTGAAACTAATTTAAATAAATTTCTTTTAAAAACAATGTGGTGTTGGCACACAAACTAGAGTGACCAATGGAATAGAATGGAAAATCCAGAATAGTCTCAAGTACATATGGAAATATAGTATATGATAAAGGTGATTTTTTCTAATCACTGAGGCAAAAAAAAAAAAAAAGGTTTTGATATCTCAAAATAACTGGATAGCCATTCAGAAAAAGATAAATTATATTGTTTCTTGATGCCACACACAAGAATAAACTTTAAATTGATAAAGAATCTAACTGGAAAAAATGAAACCATGGTAATACTAGTAGAAAACATAAGTGACTTTTTCCATAACATAGGTATAGGAAAAAATTTTCTAACTATGATTCAAAATCCAGATGCAATAAAGAAAAAACAAATACATTTGACTATATGGAAAATTTAAATTTTGCATTTAAAAAAACCCTAAGAAAAATTAATGTACAAATGACAGTTGGGAGAGAATATTTGTAACATGTACACAAGAAAGGTCTAATATTCATTATATATAAAGAATTTTAAAGATAGAGAAAGAAGACCAAAAATCATAGAAAAATGAACAAAAGGCACAAATAGACAATCACAAAAATACCGAAAAATGGCATTTAAGAGATACTTAATTTCACTCATAATAAGCCATTTTTCTTCCAGGTGGTTATTAAAGGGAAACAAAAATATATGTTCACACAAAGACTTGTATCCAAATGGTCATAGCAACTTTAATAATAGTTCCAAACTAGAAAAGGACAAATTTCCATTATCACATAAATAGATAAAGTTTCCCTTTTATTATTTATTTCTAACTCCATCTGATTTGTAGTCAGAGAAGATACTTTGTATGATATCTAAAGTTTTAAATCTATTGAGACTTAAGTTGTGGCCTAATAATATATGGTTAGTCCTGGAAAATGTCCCATGTGCACTTCAGAAGAATGTGTATTCTGTTGTTGTTGGGTAAAATTTTCTGTATATGTAATTAGATCTAATTGGTTTATTGTGTTTAAATCTTCTATTTCCTTAAGGAGGAGAGGGAAGAGTAATGGATGAAGAGTTAGAAATGGAGGAGAGATGGAAGGAATATAACTGTAGAGGGAGGACAGATGGGTAAAGTATGACTGGAGGTGTAGAGAATTTAGAGAAAAGCAAGTAATCTTGAGGCTTGTTATGACTAATTTTTGTGTAGCATTGTTACTATTAATCACAAATATTAATAATAGTAATATAGTTAGCACAAGTCTGGCATATGGTAAAAACTGATAAATATTATTAGTATTTACTTTTAAATTGATGTAATGACCTCTCTACACAGTGAATATGCTCAGGCACTGGTTCATTCATTGGTTCATTGTGGTTATGTAAAAGAATATACTTGTTTTCAAAAAATATACACAGAAGGAGCACCTAGTCTCAAATGGTTCAGAAAAATAATAGTAAAATAGTGGTGGGGGGTAGGAGGTCGAAGGAAGGAAAGAAGGGAGAGAGATAGAAAATGATAAAGCAAATGTGGCAGATGTTGAAAACTGATGAATCTGTGTTCAGAGTATAAGAAGCGCAATGTTTCAGTAAGTAAAAGTTTAATAAATTGTGTTTGTAAGTAATGCTCATTAAAGTCACAAAATCGACATTGTTAAACTCATTTGTCTTTCATATGTGAACCCCTGAGAGCAGTTTTATTTATCCAAAGAGGTCAAACTGGGAAAATCCTAGTCCCAAATCCACGTTATTGGAATGTCACAGAAAACTTGACAGCAGAGGGAACCACAGGAGGCCGAGGGATGTTTTCTGGGACTTCAAGAAAGTAGTGGAGTGACCCTGGGAAAACCACAACAAATGTGAAGTAAAAATAGTTGTAAACAGAATTTTGAAAAATAAAAATTCAACTGAGTAAGTTTAAAGATCTAATTGGCTTTGTTGAATAATAATTTATGAATTGAGCAGCATTCCATGCAGTAAAATAGAAAGGTACTCCGAGAAGCAGTACAAAATGGAAGGCTTTTTTAGTGAGAAACAGGGCAGGACCAGAAAGTTAAAAGAATCGATTATTGCAGGCAAGGACACCTTCTCTTAGGTGAAGGCAGGGAATCTTATTAGGCCGATTATCTCACTAGACCAGACCAGGAAATTCCAGACTGATTGGTTTAAAATTCCACTCCCAAAGAGGTTGAAACTGCAGTTAGGTTAGGTATTAAGTCTTAGTGGGGCTTCTCGAAAGTGTCTCCATTTTGGGTCTGTTGTTTCTTTTTAACAGGACAACAAGAAAAATAAACAAAATGATGGGAAGGTTAATTCCTTCAAGTGAAGCTGGGGTCAGTTCTGCTTTTGGTAGCTTGGGGGACTGTGACTGTACTACTATAGCAATCAACCTGTGCAGAAGCTCTTCTCTCACATGCTCCAACTCCCCTCTTCCTCTACAGCAGGGGTCAGTGGCCCAAACCCTGGGCCATTAACTGGTACTGGCCTATGGCCTGTTAGGAACCAGGCCGCCCAGCAGGAGGTGAGCGGCACGCGAGAGAGTGAAACTTTATCTGAATCCGTGGCCGCTCCTCAGCGCCAGTATCACCACCTCAGCCCCACCTCAGATCATCAGGCATTACACTCTCATAGGAGCACTGGTCCCTGGTGCCAAAAAGTTTGGGGACTGCTACTCCGTAGAAAAGGAAAGAAAGGATGGAAGAGGACTTTCTTTTAAGTTCCAAAAGTCGAATCACTTGCTAGCCTTGAGAGGAAAGGCTGCTTCCCGATTCCCACCCCCCATCCAAAGTTAACTCCTCACTAGAAACTTAATCCTTTAAACAGAAAGCAAAGTTTCTCATGTGTGATAATGTCTTCAAATTTAAATCATTGGTCAGAGTAACACGCATAGAAATGCATTCATATTAAAGTGAAATCAGTTAACTGGTACAATCCACAACTGTAAAGGACTAAGAAAAAACTAGGAATAGATTTTCTTCTTTGGAAAAGATAGGCTTTGAGAAAAAGAAAAAGAAAGAAAAAAATTCCTGGGATATGAAGAGAGAGAGGAAAGAAAGAGAGAAGTCCTTTCCACCTTTATAATTTGCTGGAAAGCTAATCCTAGGATTCCTGGTAAACCATTTAACAGGGTCATTGTTATTAAACTGTAGGACACAAACTTCCTGTTCACAAGATTTATGAAGTTTGCTTTTCAGACTGGCTTTATAGAAGAACTCAGGTTTTAAAGAATTTTTTGAATCAAGGTACAGATGTTAAATTAAAGCACTTTTCTTTGCCTTGGTTTCTCAATCTATAAAGTGAAAATAGTTATATTTGTAAAATCTACTTCACAAAATTATTGGGACTGGAGAGATAATTTTTGTTAAATTGCTTTAGGAAAGAAATAATACAGCACCAATTTAAAGTTGTGTAATTTTTTTTTTACTATTTCAACTGGTCTGAAAAAAATTCTCCTTGAGCCTGTTATTACCCAATATTACCCAATTGTTCACAGATAGCTTATTGTTTCATTAACATATTATGAGACTCTTCTCTCTTCCTCACTGGTAAAATGAGGTTTCTTAGTTGACTAGTGATCACAACCTCAGATCCTCCAGGGCCCAATGAGGTAACACAATTCTGTGTAGCTGGCTGATGTGAGCTGAGCGGCGAGGATTGAGCCAGTGGAGATAGCATGCCTGAAAGCCTTCCCATACAAAACACATCCAGGCAAGTGGGTCAGTTTTGCTCCCTCTAGATTAGAGAATGCTTGAAGTCCCTTTTAGCTCCCATATCTTATTATTTTGAAATTTCACATTTGGCATGTTAACTGGTCTGGAGCCTCTTTTTCCCCGAGTATTTATTAACCTGCATGGCTCTCGCTGGTCATATAACATTGCAATCATTGGTTTTTCTTTGGGAGAGTGATTACTATTGAAGGAGAAGTTCATATAAAATGTTTCATGTACAAGTTGACCCTCGAAAAAGCAGGGGGTTTGGGGCACCAACCCCCATGCAGTTGAAAATCCACGTATAACGTTTGATTCCCCCAGAACTTAACTACTAATAACCTACTGTTCATTGGAAGCCTTATCGATAACATGCAGTCAATTGATACATATTTTGTATGGTACATGTATTATAAACTGTATCCTTAGAATAAAGTAAGCTGGAGAAAAGAAAATGTTAAGAAAGTCATAAAAAGAGAAAATACATTAGTGGTTACCAGAGGAGAGGGGGAAGGGGAAAGGGGAAAAATTAAAAAATAAAATGTTAACAAATAAATAGAAGTTTTTTAAAAAAAAGAAAAAAGAAAAAGAAAATACATTTACAGTGCTATATGTATTTACTGAAAAAAAAATCCATGTATAAGTGGCCCCGTGCAGTTCAAACCCATGTTGTTCAAGGATCAACTGTATTTGGTGAACCTTGCCCCAAAGCTCTAATTCTGCTGTCTCTCTTAAAGAACCAAGCTGTAGTTACAAAACGACAAGTTATGAATTATTTTCACATTGACTTTTTAACATAAAATGTATACGTCTCTTTCACCCCTTCCAAGAGTCACCCAATTTCCATGTTATTCCCTTTGAACAGTCCAGGTAACCCTTACTTCATCTGATTACAAAGCTATCTGAGCCCCTCATCTTGCCTAGTCTCTATAATCTCCCCACCCCCACCACATAATCCTCATATACCTCTTTCCTATCTCTTATCTCCTTACCTCCAAGCCCCCTTCACACTCCTCTCTTTCTCCAGACATAAACCTACTAGGTCTTGTCCACAGAAGTGTTCCTTGCCACAAAGAAGAGGATCTGAGCGTCTGGAGTTGGCAGCAACAGCCTAGGTCATCGCTTCAACTGTAAATAGATTAAGCAGAGGGTGGAGTCTGTGGGAGGGGAAGTCCCAAAGAAGTTCATGAGAGAAAGATGCTAAGAGCCCCGGCTTGCCGGCTTGCCGAGAGAGGGGGCCCCTGGACTGTCACAGCCTGGCTAATCCCAAATAGTTTTTTTGTTAAGGCCTGGTTCCTGATATTGCAGTCTGATTCATCCAACCTACAGTAATGCAGCTTGGGATATTTTTCATTGTTATAATGATAATGATGTTGAACTGGATTGACACCTGCCCCACAAGAACTCAGAATTTCTAGAGCTAGTGAGTTGCTGCTGACCAGTCCCTGGCGTGCTGCACTGCTGGCAGCTGATCCCAAAGTAAGACAGCAGTGAGGTCAGGTGTTCTGAAGTTCAGAGACCTGGTGTGAGAGTTAGCACCTGGGAGACTGCAGCTGTAGCTAGCCAAGTTTCTGTTCCTGTTGTATATATTCTTATATGTTATTTTAGGTCCATAAGGGACGTACCTGGGGCCTATCAGCTACTTTGTTTTTGTTACAACTTGCTGCTCTGCACCCCATGGAGTCAGTCTCTATCAGGGCCTACATTATCCCCACCTCCAAGATCAATATCTGACACATAAGCAGTGTCTAATGCATGTGGATTGACTAAATGAATCTTGGTGTGTGCTGAATGGAAGAGATATGACAACAAACAAGACAAGCAAAGACTTCCAGTTTAGAAGGAAAGAGAACCATTAAAACAATAATCAATTTATTGAAAATGTGTCTTAAAAAACAATAGAAAAATAAGAAATCACTTGTTTGTTCACAGATTGCTATGAATGTATATACCGGGAGTGTTGGTAGGGGAGTTGAGCAGCCAGACACAGAGCCCAGAATTCTCAGGACTCCAGGTATGTTTATGAATTGATAATAGCATTTTATTCCTGCAAACCTGATGGGATCCCATGGAACACATGACTCGTTTCTAGTTCTCAGACTGCTTTTCTGCTGAGGAGTCTAATTAAGACAGCCCTGTGGCACCAGCATATTCATTAAGCTCAGTGAGTTTGAGTAACCTTTAAATCCATGTTTCAACATCCAATGAATTCAGATTCTGGGGATGTCCCAGGGCTCTGAGTGTCCTTTGGAGCTTGTAAAAAAGACCTGGCATGAGGCAGGGACTGCATAGGTCGATAGGCTTCCTTTAAAGTTTCAGAGGGAAAGGGGGGCCAGGTCACTTTTCTCTAGAAGTCACACACCAATAATTTTGTTGGAACATTCTAATTTCCCCTGTGCTCATAAATGTCCACTCGATTCATTTATTTTACCTGTCAAGCCCCTGAAGGCATCTGATCCTGTGAGTCCTACTTCTAGGCATTCGGCTGGACATGCTGAGAGTTTGGTAATAGTCTGAAATCTCTGGAAAATTTCTGTTAAACAAATGAACTATAATTTAGGGAAATTCAAATGCTAAAATGTTGGTAATTTGGGTACCAAATTCAAAAATCTCCAATATAAAAAAGTCCAAGAAGCTAGGATCATAAAACTCAAATCTTAAAGATTCATAAAATAAAACTTTTTTGAATTTCCTCAGCAGGATCAAATTTTATCCTTTGGCGGTTGTTTAGTTACTACTACTGCCTACCAGCTACCCTGAAATGTAGGGACAAAATAATCATTTTATTATGCTCATGGATTCTGTGGGTTAGGAATTCTGGCAGGGCAGAGAGGGAACAGCTTAGCTCTGCTCTGGGATTCTGGGTCTTCAGCTTGGAAGAAGATTGGGGTGATTCCATGGCTGAAGGTTGGAATCAGATGGAGACCTCATCGCTCATATGCGGGCTGTTGTCTAGGCACACCTACACATGGTCTCTCAATGTGGCCTCTGCACAGGCCTGTTGGAACTTCTTCACAGCATGGTAGCTGGGTTCCAAGAATGAGTGTCCCACGAGAGCAAGGCAGAGGTGCATGATATTTTTATGATCCAGCTCAAGGTCTCATTCATTGTAAGAAGAGCATGTGGGATGGGATTATTGCAGGTGTCTTTGAAAAATACAGTCTGCCACAGTGGTACACTTGACTTTCAGAAGTAGCAAAAAGTCATCAGGAGTTAAGTTTGATAAAAAAATATAGATGAGTAAAGCTATGAATTCAAAAAATGAGAAGTGTGACCATTAAATAATAAGAACATTTCCTTTTATGGATTACATTGAATCCAGAATTCAATTTCAAAGGATCACTTCCAGCACTTTTAAAGCAACCATCATCATTCCACCAATTACCATGGCAGATTTGATTGGGCATTACATTAGGTATATCATCTCCCAGAGGAGAATTTTAAGCACTGCCATGTAGACAGGTAAATCCTTGAACTTGAGTTCATTAGAAAACAAACAAGCATCCTCATCATCTTATATTACATTTAGTACATATGACCATCACCAAAAGCTAAACTTTGTCTTGGGTATAAATTCCGAGGTGCTGGCAACAACCCATAGATCTCAAATATTTTCTAATGGTGTTTTCCAAAATTATGTTCTGAGCACTAGTTCCTGGAGATGAGAAATCTTCCTCTTGGAGGTTAATAACTAACAATTCATATAAGTATTAAAGGATCTACACACACACACACACAAACCTGTTTGACATCGTTTAACCCAGTGACCGAGAAACTTCCTTTTCAAGGAGATTCTATTAATATCTCTGGGAACTGGTATACTGTGAAACATACTGCCCTTTGGCCTTGTCCCTAAAAATGTTTGGAAACAGCAAAAAGTACTGTTGGTTTGCCATTTTGTCCTCAAGTTCATTTTTAACTTCTGATTAACCTGGTGCTAGTCGATCTGATTAAACTGAGGGGACGGAGGACACCTGGGGCCATTTGATAAAAGAGTCATTAATATAACATAACCATGTTGCCTGGGTTTCAGAGCCACTTTCACAAATTGTGAAAAGCAATCTGGGGTATAGACTGTAAAAGAACCACAGAGCTGGATGAAACCTTAGTGATTATCTACTTCAACAGCTTTATCTTAAAGATGGAAACAGAGGCCTACCTCTGTTGGACGACTTCCCTAAGAAACATTAGTCTGTGCCAAACCAGGCCTGGGAGCCAAATGTACTTTCTTAGGGTAATTTTTCCAATATAAAACGCGCATTCGTGTGTCTTAGAGTAAATCTGGATCCTGTATCCCTTAGAAGCAAGAAGTTGGTATCGGGCCTTAGGAGACTCTGCAATTTATTAATTTTAGGCAACTTACCAACTCATTCACCTTCTCCAAACCCTTTTTCTCACCTATACATGGGGATGAGATCACGCCTTAGCTGCCTTATCAGGGTAGTTGTGAGGGTCACATGAGGTGAGGTACTGTAGGGAGGCCTATGCAAATGTAGGTCGTTGCTTGGTTTGCTTGCTCTCTGCTGGTTTGTAGCTCCCTCAATTCATAAAAATGTGACCCTGGACTCCTTAGTAATTTTTTTCGAGATGTTGATGGACTCACCAAGGAAGTTAGTCTTTTAAACTAGCTGATTTCCTTTTTACCTCTTGGTAAATGAGATAAAATGGCACAAAATGAATAATTGAGGGCAAAACCTCAAAGCACATTTCCAAAGTTTCTTAGAGATAAACCCAAGAGACCACTGATGTCTCCCTTGTGTTTAGGAAGTGGAAGAGCTAATGTGTGTCTTCAAGAATTCTGAGCAGAGAGACGCTGGTTAGGCAGGCCTTCCCTACTGCTAGCAGAGCTTGGGCAAGAGTACAGAGGCCTTCCTACCATATGTCTAAATCTTTGAAAGTTGTAAATAAAGCTGATCAATTGCTGAATAAAATATGTTTTATCCTCCTACCTTCATAACAGCCTGGAGAGACAGGTTTGAATTTTAAATTATTAGAAATGCACATCAAAATGTGGCATCACAGGTGGCTCCACAGTGTAGTGGTTAGCACGTCTGCTTTACACGCAGAAGGTCCTGGGTTTGCACCCCAGGTGGAGCCACAGACCATACCCTGGGTGCACCAGACCCCGGGTGGGTGTCTCAAGCATGTGGGAGGAGATGCCTCGCCTTCAGAGATCCAGTTCTTAAGGGGAAATGGCAACTTTCATAGGTCAGGGGTAGATGTGGGGCAGGAGAGAATTAAAGAGGGGGGGAGGGAAGGAGCATCACAGAGTGAGCTGAACCTGGCTCCCGGGCCCTGGGCTGGACCTCACCCTTTTTTCGTCCTCTACCACCATCTGGCTCTGTGAAGTCCTCTCCCACATCCAGACTGCACATCTATACCCTCTTCAAACAAGCACCCCTAAGCCACCCTTCAGACCCAGGTATCTAACATTTACCGCTGGGAGCATGGCCCACAGGAAAAAGCCTCTACGGTCTCTGGAAGTTGTCTCAGGACCATTTGGACAAGATATTCCAGGATCCGAATAATAGTATTCCAGCAGTGGTCTTAAAGTGGTGGTTTGGACTTCAAGTGGCATGTCCTCAGCTTGGCAGTATCTCCGCTTTGTGGGGAAAGGCTCAGTCAGAAGAGGGCCAGGGCAGGGCCTCTCACCTGGGGCTAAGGACAGCACTGTAGTTATGTCTCTTGCAAAAGTCCCAGTGAAGGGTGGCAAAGGTGAGATCAAAGGAATAAAAAAGTCAGCAAGTGGGAAGATTTCATGGTGCTTAGAAACTACCAAGATGTGGGGGGACAAAAAAAAGGAAGGAAGCAACAGATGATGCAAATTATCAGTTCGGGTTATAGGTGAAGAGGGGTGTGGAGCCTATGACATAGGAAATCTCAGATTTCTGTTAGCGCGTATGATTTTTCATGACAGAGCAACACTGTTTCTCAAATATTTTCAAACACAATTGTCTCATTCATATGTGTTCAGGATAGTGCAGATACTTAAGCATTTGCTCCAAACATCAGATATAAGAACACTTCTGCTTATAAATATTTATTAACAGTAATATCTAATAGCAACATTCCTCAGGAAAATATGTGATTTCTATTTAAGTATTAGGTTACTGCAGCTCATGCAAATGAACTTCATTCTGTAGACTTTATGGCTAAGAATTGGACCAGCTGCAAAATGAGGCTATTGAAATTGCTTTACCACTAATTTTGACTGTCCACTTCTAGAGTAGACAGGGTAAGATTTTACTAAGCCTGAGTTCTCAAATGTCTGAGATGTGACTTTTCCTATTACAGATCAATCCAGTTGAATCAAAGGTGGAAAATATATAGATGGAATATAATTATTCTAATTGGAATATGGCCATGACAGCCTGCCAGCCAACATTCCAGGCATAGAAACAATGGTTAATTTATTTCATTGTTTTTTGTGGGACATTGCAATAATGGTTTGTGCCAGATAACTCTGACAATGTAGTACTGTAATTGAATTCTAGAGTTATTGTTTAAACCCACTTGTAATATGAAAAACAAAAATGTGTCTTTCTTTAAAAGAAATACAAATGTTTGCTTGAAAGATAAAAATATTTAGTTCCATGAAAGGTCCCATTGAGAAATAATAGATTACAGTATTCTTGCAGTATTTTTTCCTAAATAGTAAAGCTTTTAAAAACGATCCCCTCTTTCTCTTAATATTGACAACTGTGAAGGAAAATCATATACACTTAAGTGGATCTTGGGTTGAGGGTCCTTAGAGCATTCCAAATAGCCTGGTAATCCACAGGGTGCCCCAAATCAGAGCCTGAGGAGACACTGAAAAGTAGCAGAATAAGATATAACTGTGGGTGACTAGGTCTTCATCTACATCTTGTTCTTCAGCCCACAGGACACATTTGACAACCTCCAGGTCTCAAATGGGGGTGGGGGAAGGTGAAGGTTAGGGGTAGAGGTGAGGGTGAGGGCAAGGGCAAGATCTCTAAGAAAATATATCAGAACAGATTCTTCTTGTTTAGAGGGCACTGAGAAGCAAGGGAGTAGAATCCTTTGCTAAGCAATTCTCTTTCTGTCATGGCTGACATCTTAAGGATGCTGGTCAGTCACGTGCTTCCTCCCTTCTGGCACACAAGTCTAGTGGGAATAAAACCATATCTTTATTCATGGTAAAGCTGAACTAGAGGACACAGCTTGTACCTGTGGCCTAGGTAGGGTCTTCAGTTTTACCTGTAGGTGGGGAGAGCTGCTCTGCAGAGCACGCTTGACTTACCTTTGCAGCAAAGAAAGTTTCTGCCCTCACTTCCTATCAGATCCAGAAGGTAGGCCCTGAGCCCCCTCCCAGCTCTCCTTGCTTCATGGGACTACAGAGACAGGTCTCAGCCAGAGAGTGCATGAGCAAGCCTTATGACCTTTACCCTCATCTACCCAATCTTATCAGTCACTCCTCCCCAAAGGGCAGAGCTGGGAGCAACTTTCTTGCTTCCTTGAGAAGACAAAGTGTGGGCAGAAGTTACTAATTTAGAGGTCAATGATGGAATGTGAGAAGGAGAAAAGCGTTCCCTCAGTTGTCAGGAGACTCAGTCTTATCCTCTCCGAAGAACATTCCAGAACAGGCAGGTCCTGGAAGTTGTAGTTTTAAATGAGCCCATGTTTTAAATAGGACAGCGTTGGGTGACATTCCCACCCTGTTGCTCTTTGCTCCTGGTAGGGGGAGGCAGATGTAATTTGCAGTTCAAGCATTTGCAACAGAAAAACTCTTGAGGTCAGTCCTGAAGATGAGCCGAGGATTCCTCCTGAGAACCTCTGCAAGACTTGTGTGGAGGGAAGAGAGTAATTTATATTTACTTTGATTCGAAGCAGCCCTGAGGAATGAAAAGTGTCTCCCTTCTGAGCCTGTCAGGGGAAGAAAAGCCCAGAGTTGGGGCGAGAGGCTGGAGGGAGAATCTAGATAAGTGCACAGAGGCAAGGTTGAGTTTTGAAGAAGTTTGAAAATTAGGTTCCTTCATCTGTGGCATCCTCATTCAGCTCTTCCTTTGACCAAAGCACTCCCGCATGTTCCCCTCATTTTGTAGTGACCTTTCCTTTCCCTTAAACTTCTCAAAACAAGCATTTCTTCAATCCTTCAAGTGCAGCTCATAGGTAGATGGTAGGAGAAAAATTAATTAATTAAAATAATTAACAACAGAATCCAAACTTTAGCCCTCTTTAGCCACCTTGGATGCATTTGCATTTAAAAAAAAAAGAAAAACATTGGTTTACAGGTATAAGTATCTCAGTGGTTTACATTTCAGGCAGAACTCTGAAGCTGTTTGCCTGGGAATCGGAGGTAGAATTGTTCCCAGCATTGAGCAGACAATACAGCCTTCTGTGAAAACATGGAATGAGTAAGGGCCAGGCACAGATTCAGCAGAGGTCAAGAAGCATGAAGACAAAGAAATGACCACTGATTGGCAGAGGATGAGGTCATTGGTAACTTAAAGGAATGGGGGAGCAGCAGTAGCAAGGATGATGAAGATAACACAGGTGGTATGAATCCAATTCTGCCAGTAGTTTTGGGGCACTTATTTTTGGCTAAGGGTAAGCCATGGGCTGGATACAACAAAGCCCCCGAGAAAAAAATACATTTATTGGAAAGAATGGGGCACTGCTTGAGAAGGGTAGTAGAATAAGATATTTTACAGTAGACCCTTGAACAATGCATGACTTAGGATTTTGCAGTACAAAATCCATATGTAACTTTTGACTCTACAGTTGGTCCTTAGCATCCAAGGAATCAACCAACCATGGATCCAAAAGAGTCTTTTTTATCCGTGGTTGGTAATGTGAAAATACTGTTTTTGATCCATGGCTGATTAAATCTGTAAATGCAAAATCTACAGATACGATGGGCTGACTGTATTTATTGAAAAAATCTGCTGTATTTTATTGAAAAAAGTGGGCCCACGCAGTTCAAACCCATGATGTTCACAGGTCAACTATAATTATCTGAACTGGTAAGTATACTTGGATTTTTCTAAGCAAACCTCTAGTTTTGAAGAAAGGAAATGCCAACTTGTTCCTTTCTAGTTGCAGGACTCATGTATATGCACCATCTTGATGGTGAAGTCTGCCCTGGGTCAGTCTCCTTAGTCATACAAATACATGTTTTCTTCCTCCGTTTGGTAATCCAAGGACACCCAACTTATACTTCATACCCTTTACACTTCTCTCCTTGCCTCTGCTCTGTTCTCTCCAGTACACCTCACCCCCTTTTTCCCCAAGCCTGGACTGTTCTTGCCTCTTCTAAATCCTGCATCCTATTAAACTGGCTCATGTTCCTAGATACTTCCTTCTCTGAGCAAGCTTCCCTGAGTATCAGGATCCCTAGTATAGTATTATATTAATAATCATGATGGCAATGATCACAGCAATAATAATAATGCCTTACATTTGAATAGGGCTAAGAATTTTTCAAAGTATTGACACAAATTTTATTTTCATGCATCACAAGATTATTCAAAAGATAGTAAGAGATTAATATTATTTCTACCTAAAAACAAAACAAAACAAAAATCAACACAAAAAGTGAGGTCCAGAAAGAGTAAATGCTTCTCCCAAGATTACAAACCTCAGAATGCGTTGTAGCTGCCATTTCAGTCATTCTAATTTAAGCTTTCTGATAAATGTTATCTTGCACTGTTTTCACATTACTTCCTTTTCTAGTCTTGGCTCTCTAATAAGATTATATTTTTCTTTGGGGCAGGAAAACTCTCGTATGCAGTTTGGCGTCAGCACCCAGAATTATACTGAGTATATAATTTTGGCATAGAAAATGCTGCACTGATGATGTGGAGAGTCACATGTTTCTATTCCTGTACATCGTTTGAGTATAGACATTTCAGTTGCTGGAAGGCACCACAGCCTGCACGTCCATTTGACCTTATTTCAGGTGTTGGAGATCCTGGGGTGCACAGAGACTGAAGAGTAGAGCTCTGGGGTGATGGCTGCCATCACTAATCTAAAAGGACTTCATTGTTGTGTAAAGATGGGGAGGAATAAAATACCTCCGTTTAATGGGTCCGCTGCATAAACCTAGAAGAGGGAAGGAAGGGCGCTTCTGAGCCATCCGATTTAAAATTTCTCACCTCCCTCTCTGCCATAGATAGTGGCATCTGACTTGTACCAGGTTCAGTGGAGAACAAGGAAAGCCCTGACTTGGTGATTGACACAGTAATAATGCTAGCGAAGAGAATGAACTGGAAGGGTTAATAATTGTGCTGGTGGCTTTGTCCATCTGAGAAGGAAACTGGGGAAGCATGAGCTGGTTCTCTCTCTCCTGGGGCTTTGGGGAGGAAGGATAGGTAACTGCTCAGCTTAGTGGTTGACCCCTGAGGGAGAGGAAAGAGAAATCTCCAAACCAGATTCCTCCAGAGTGAAGCTACTGAAGATCATCATGGTGATAGCATAAAGACTATTTGGGGCTCAGTTCAGGAACAGGATGACCCCTGGTTAATACATCTATTGGCTTGTTATCATGTAGGTTTATGTCCTACAGTTCAGGTATGCAATCTCAAAATATGACATCATGACATCATGAAGATTTGTTTTAAGTTAACATCTGTAAATAGAGTGGAACATTGCAATTTCGATAGTTGGTGAACAAATCTTAGCAACTATTGATCATTTATAAAAAATTAATTAAAAACAGCATTCAAATTCAAATATGTAAGCATGCCAGTAAGATTACTGAGGCAAAAAATATCAATGTATTCTGGTTTCTGAAACATTCTTGTGGATCACTTTTAATAAACATGTAACACCTACTTCATCTCTAAATAATGAGATCAAATGTTCCAGGGAACTTGACCTTCTCCAGAGAGAAATCAATCAAACTATGACAAAATAATATCCTGGAATAAACATAAGAGCAAGGGAAATAAGAAGAATATTTATTTTCATGAGAATTATTTTTTGTTCCAGAATTTTGACCCTGATTTATCAGACTCAGAAGTCCCAGAATTGGCTGTGAAATAAAAACAAAGAAGATGTTTTTAAAATTCTAAGTCAGAAAATGTTTATTTTATACAGATTAAAGTATAAATCTTACTAGAGAGCCAAGACTAGCAACAGAAAATAATTTGAAAACAGTGAAAGATAACATTTAATCAGGGACCACACTTAAATCAAAGAGACTAAAATGGCAGATAAAATGTATATATGGTGATATACAGTTGAAGTTTAACTCATGATTAGAAGTAAAATTGCACATACTCATGCAGTGCTAATTATATGCCAGGCACTGTTCTAAGTGATTTAAATATATTAATTGATTTAATTTTCATAACAACCCTATGAGGTAGGCCTTATTATACTCATTTTATAGATGAGGAAACTGTAGCACAGATCAGTTTAGTAATTTGTCCAGCGTCACACAACCAGTAAGAGTACTGAGGATGCGAACACAGGCAGTCTAGCTCCGAGTCTGTGACCTTAACCGCTTGGTATCTTATACTCCTTCTACTAGTAGTAATAATAACTTTTAAATTGTTGTTTACTACATTAATACTCAAAATAAAGTGTCAGGTAGTAAGTGAAATATGTGCATGTATATCACTGGCCTTTGTTGTAAAAGCCACATCCAGAATATCCCATATTACTATCTCCCAGACTCTATCAGCCACCTGCTTATTACCCAGCTCACTTATTTGAAGCCTCAAGTTGTTTGTAGCCCCATAGCTGATTCTGAGGAGTTCTTTGTGCACAGATAGCTCTAATTTGTGCCATGGAGATATGACCCACCACTCTAGGCATGAACAGTTGCTCCAAAGGGCAGCTATCTAAAGGCTGGCCAGTGAATGGATTGACCTCACCTGAGAGCTGTGGTGACTGGACCCCGTCATACTTTCTCTCTCTGAGACTTATAACGTGAGGCCAAGAATGGTTGATAAATGAGTGTATTGGGGTTGGATTAGATAGAGACACAAAGAAAAGAGCAAAGAGGAGTCACAAAGCAACAGAAATAATGATCAAGCAGGAGCCTCGAGGTACACGGGAAAGGAGGGGAGTCAGTCCACTGTGGGGTCGAAGGGAAACGGTACAAGAGCAGGAGCTGAGGAACTGAGTCACAAACTCAGCCACTGATGGAGACTACAGACTGGGTTACCAGAGCCACATGTGTCTTGAAGTGGTAGGAGTGACGTTTTCATGAAGCCAACAATGCAGTTACAGAGGTGGTTTCTGTCCCCTTTAGACTGGCACGGATCCTTATAATATGCTCCCACTCATGGGGGGGTATTTTGATTATATTTTTGTATCTTACAACCTGAAAAAACGGATTAATCCAGGGACTTACAGTCCTAGCCTTCTCTTTCTCCTTGATCCCTCCCCCACCCCCCCACCCCCGCCCATGTGCTATTACCAAATTCTGCCAAAGTTGTCCTCAGACCCCCCCTTTCTACACCTCCCTCTTGACCAGAGGTCTTAATTGTCCTAGCCACATAGCTGCAGTGACCTCCTAGCAAAGCCTGATGGAAAAATGCAGAAACATAATTTTATAATTTGTTCTGATGAAGAATTTCAATGAGGTATGGACTTATTTGTTAAAAAAAAAAAAAAAATTGTAAATCAGCCCCTTCTGATTCATATGCTAATACCACTGATTGAAATCAGAGAACATGGAAATTTTCTACCTGAATTTTAACAAAAATACTCACATAATGGGTATGTGGAATTGAAAATATAATTATTATCACGCTTCATAAGCACACTTCTTCCTTTGGGTCTGCTTTACTTTGGTGAGGTATCTTTTATTAGCCATGACAGCCACTAAAGCTCAACATCAAAATATACCCACCTTTTCCTGTAAGTCAAAATTTCCAAAATAATGAACCATAACCAAGGTTATGGCTCATACCTGAATTATTTATATTGTTTTTAGGAAGAACAAATATTAAAAATTTTATTTAACTAATAGGTCTCACTTAAAATTTTTTTCTGAGTATGTTTTATGATGTATATATTAGCAAAACAGTACAAATATTACATATAGGAGTGTAGTCTCAATACATGTTAATGGATGAGGTATGTGATTCAAAAAGTTGGGCTAAACAAGAATTCTTATCACAAGGAGAACTTTTTCTTTTCTTTTTATTGTATCTATGTGAGATGATGGATGTTAACCAAACCTACTGTGGTTATCATTTCGCAATATATGTAAGTCAAACCATCATGCTGTATTCCTAATACACTGATATATGTCAATTCTTTCTCAATAAAACTGGAAAAATTTGGAGCCCCCTGGCCTCCAGGATAAAATGTGGTCTTCAAGGTTTTTCTCCAGCGTCCTCCCCTTGCCTTACCTCTCCTGCTGTTCTCCACCTCAGCTCCTCGACTCCAATCGAGCTCGCCATTTCTAGAAGCTTATGCTACTCCATGCTCCTCTCCAAGCTTCTCTTTGCTCTTCCATCACGTAACTCAGGTGACGACATACCTTTGTTCTTTTCCCACCAATCCAAATGGTCAATTTTAGTCTTTTAAAAAAACTTATGGTTTCTAACTTTAAGTCCCTTGCCCATAATAATGATGCAGACTCTAATTTAAAATATGTTCGTATCCAATATTTTAATTATGTTCTGTTTTGATTTTGTTGGACTACAAATTAGACACTAACATTAAACTTTTATGCTAATGGGGTTTGATAAGGCATACCTACATGTTTGCCAATTTATCGACTCATTATTGTTTACGGCACACTAGGCCTTTCCCTTCCACAATCACTTTGGAGTTTTCCTGCAGTACACATATGAGTAGTAGACTTTGCCAGTGGAGTTTCGTACCTCCCCAACATTTACCATTTCCAAGCTCAGCTGGCCAATCTCCAACTCTCAGCACTTGCAACTCAGCCTGAGGGCTCTGATGGCTGTCACAGCTTCCCTGCTCCTGACAGCTGCAGGCAAGATGTGTCAGAATGCCTCCTCGAAGCAGCCTCAACCAGCACTGAAGGGAATTGGTAGACACCCACTTCTCTTCCCCTTCGGGCAGGAAAACTCTGAGACATTTTCCACACTGGGCCCAGGATTCCTCAGTGGGATGAAGCTCCAGTCACCCATGGTAGTGGATTTCTGGATAACATACCTTTTCTGGCATCCTTTCTTTTCCCCTCTCATTTCCCCATAGACCCATAAACGTTTCCTAAAATTACTTCTCAAATAAACAATAGTTCCTCTTTGAACTACTCAGGTTTGAACTGCAGGGGTCCAAGCACATGTGGATTTCTTTCAGTAAATACAGTTGGCCCTCCCTACCTGCAGATTTGACAAACAGCGGGTTGAAAACTGCTTTCGCATGCCCAGCTGCAGTTTCCCAGCCATGATACCCAGCCACAGACTCCCAACCTGGACTGAATATACTGTTTTTGATCTGTGGATGCCAAGGGCCAAATGTAGAGTCAAAAGCGCCCCTAACGTATACTTCATTCAAGAGTCGGTCAGGATATACTTTTGACCTTTGATCCTTTAGAAATTTCTTAATGCGGGTTTATTGGTGGCCGATTCAGTGTTGTTTATCTGAAAACATCTTCATTTCATTCTTATTCTTGGAAAATAGTTTTGCTGGATACCCAGGCATCTACTTGTTTGATTTTTATCTGTAGGACCCCTTGTAGCCCCTCCAAAGTCTGTGTGCTGGACACTTCGAAAGGCCAAAACTCAGAAGGCCAGAGTTTGGAGTAAGGGAAGTTTTACTAATGACGGTGTCAACCAAAAAAGTGGGAGCCCAGGTGGTACTTTAAATCTACCTTAAGAAAGTACAGAGTTCAGGCTTCTTCTTTTGTCAAGGAAAGGGGAAATGGGAGGGGTTGTTTTTGTAAAACTCAAGCCTCAAGCAGAATTCTTCTAATGATTAGCATGTCTATATGCAAGACTAAGCAGAAGCTATTAGCCTGAAGGCCATGGGAACAAAGCAGTCTTAAACAAGATGGAGTCAGAGAGAGACTGAACATTTCAGCTTTTACACCCTCAGGGCCTAAACTGGGGTTGCTTTCTTTCAGAGAAAAATTTCATTTGCATTTGCATATAGGGGGCACTACCTGCTAGAAACTTTTGGCCCCTTCTAGGCTCCTTGGCTTAATCTGGAGTCTAAGGTTCCACTCCCTGACTCCGCTGCTGACCCAATGCTTAAACTCCGTTATGGGCTAAATCGTGCCCACCTCTCACTCCCAATCTTTATGTTGAAGTCCCAGTCCCCAGTACCTTATAATGCAACCTATTAGATAGTAAGGTCTTTAAAGAGGTGATAAAGTTAAAATAGGGCTGTTAGGGTGGTGCCCTAATCCAATATGACTGGAGTCCTTATAAAAGAAAGACATACCAGAGAGGCCTGAGAACTGGGCAAAGAGGCAATAAGAGAGTAACAATCTTCAGGCTGAGGAGAGAGGCCTCAGAGGAATCCAATCCCGTTGACACTTTGACCTTGGACTTCTGGTATCCAGAACTGTGAGAGAATAAAGTTCTGTGCTATGCCACCTTAGTCTGTGGTATTTTGTTATGGCAGCTCCAGCAAACTAATAGTGCCACTCTTTGGGGTTTGCCCTCAGGGTAACTGCAGTTTTCCTCCTGTGTCCTTATTGTTCACCACCTGGGTTTCACTTCACATTTTAATCTCTGTCTCTGAGGAACTGACTGGTGTAAAGGAAAGCACGTTTCATTGCAAATCTAGTTGTTTTGCTGGCCTACCTGTTCAGAGTATCTAGTCTGCCATTCTGCCAACGCCTCAAATTCTATTGCTGTCTTAAGTACCCATTTCACTCTTCTTTCTTCTATGATATCTTTCTAAGTAATCTCCTCATGGAAACCTTCCCTCTCCTTAAACTCTTTGCACTTATATTTATTGCCGTTTAGGCAACATCAGAATTAGTATTGAAAACAGAGGCCAAATCTTACACGTTCTCTCTCACACTGCTCCTGAAGCAGCACCGTAGACATGTATTTCATGTTTATGAAGTGAGTGAATACAAGATGAAAAACAAAGGACCAAAGATCTGTTAGCTGTCAATACTACATTGAGCAGACTGCACAAACCATGGAATTGATTGTGGATATTAAGTGGTCCGAATATGTTTTAACAACACAAAGATCACATCTGAGCCTTTGAGGAGATAATGAAAAGACCTTCCATTATTGGCCAGAAACACCCCCAAAGGAAATGACAACTGAAATGAATCAGAGCAGTAATCCCAGTTTATTTTGCAAGTCCTGCTCTTCCTGAGAAACAACAAAAATAATGAAACTAAATTTATCTTGCACTGCCTCACACCAGAAAGGAAAATACAGTCACCTGTTGTGACTCATGAAGTCTATTTGGCAATGATTTCCAGAGTCCTCTTCCAGTTAAGAAGCAAGACAGAAGAACCAAGGTTGTTTAGTTAAGTCTGTGTGACAATAGATATTAGACCATAGCTACATGAAGTCACTTACAATATGGGAATTTAGTCTGTAAATGAATTGTGGTTTTGAAAATTACCAGGATTTCAGATTTCTTCCATCAAGTGTGTCAATTCGTGTTGCTGAAGAAATAAAAAGGAATTAAGTGAAAAATTAAAATGTAATAGTTATAGAGCCACATGGTCAGAATTATTTTATTATGTTAGGGTTTGATTTTTAAAAGCTAACAGATAAGACCCAGTCTGGAAGAAGAGGTACAAGTAGTTGGGAAGGAAGAACGGAGGTACGAGATGGAGAGATGCCACAGCTGAGGGGAACTGGGTACCAAGGCTACCTTTTCGAGGTGACTCAGAAATCTGGAAGCAGCCTTCTTCCTTTTCAGCCCTGAGGGGATCCTTGAGAGATTTCAAACAGGCTTTTGGAATCTGGAACAAGACAGACAGCTACAAACTATATATTACCCCATCCTGACTTGCAACTGGGAACATTCTATGTCAGTGATACAAGACGAGCCAGTTTACCGCGATCCAAAAGACTGCTAAGAGTAAGTTTATGCTTAGACCAGTGTGACCCCAAAAGACCTGAACTGAACTTGATTTACGTTCTTCAGTGGGCTCCATTTTCCGAAAGGCCATAGAATTAAAGGATCACAGAGCCTCATAATCAGAATTTCGATGGTCTCCATAGACTTATCTTTCTATTGTTTCTTTTTTGAGGCAAACTCATACCTGCTTAAGTTTACTTTCCCATCTCTTAATAGAAAGGACAATTCTCCTCAAATGGGCCCGGACTTGTTACCTTCTAGGGTAACACTTGGATCACTGGTACCTTGAAGGATATATATTTTCTTAAATGACATGTCTGCATCCCTTTTTTGTTAACAAATCTATAAATCAGCGTTCCTTTATTTCCTCCTTTGATGAGAAAAAAAAAAAAAATCCATGATCCCCCTGATCTCCTAAGACTCTCTGTGTAGCACACATACTTTGATTTTTGTCTTCTTCTCCGAGACAACATGGTCAATTTCCTGTTGACTTGATTTGACTCATGCACGTGCCATGAGATCTTATGACTAATGCATGCCACCTTCTGAAGAGGACCTAAATAACCTACTTGTAATTCTAGTTCTTTTGTAATAGACCCACATCTGGTTTCTCTTCCTGGTCTATTTGAGGTAGACGCTATGGAGGTCATTTTTCTATCCCCTTTTCCATGGGGGCAGGGGTAGCATTAGCAGTCCAGCCTGGCACTACTCTTCTGTGTCAGAAACAAAAGAAAGATGATATTCAAAGGGTTTCTGGGGAAGCGTCATAAATAGTTTTCACTTATTACAGCTTTTATAGTCCAATTCTCCAAGGCGCATAAAACCAGCACACTGAGGTAGGGCAAATGAGTCCAAGCGTTAGATCTCAGCTTTCTCGGCTCATAGTACACCCCGGAGAATACCTGAACCTCTGTGTAAGCCAACACCAAGGTTAAAAATACCTCTCTCTGCCCTGGCTCGAGGAGAGTGGTGCTCCACGACGGAGAGGGGTGTTAAGGCCACAGACACACCTGCTTGACCAGAGCTCCTATTGCTGGAGAGCTGCCCAAGCACCAGCATAGCCCACCACACACTTGCCCAGAAATACCACAGGGACAGTCTTGAGCCGTCATAGTAATGTCTGGAGAGCTGGGAAAGGCTCCCTCCTGAGTAAAACACCTTCCCGACCCTGATAACCAGCCGCCTGAAGTTCTATTGCTGACAGATACCTTTATCTGAAGACATGTGAAAATGTAAATCTTCCCGAGAAGGGTAACATCATAGATCAATGCATTAAATTAAGAAAAAGACACACACATGACTTGTGTTGTTGAAAAAGTCATGCTCGCATGTGGTAAAAAAAAATTCAAACAGTATAGAAAATTATACATTAAAATTAGTCTTCCTTTTACCCCATATTCTAGATGCCTCCGGCCCTGCTGCCAGCAGTTATACTCATCAGACTCTTAAACACCCTACCAGAGATGCCCTGCACACATTCAGGCCTATGTAAGATGGGTGTCCCTTTACTGCCTCCTCCCTTGTGTTTTACCTGTATGTGAGCACGCAGTTGTGCCTCCTTGCTCTCCTACCCCCAACCTTTTTACTTATTTGTTTCCTTGCTCTTTTCTTTTTTTCACGGACTGATTTACACTGAGGGTAACTTAGCAGTTGGAGACAGATCTCAACCTTCCCAGCCTCTGCCCAGCATTCCACGATCACCATAACAGAGGGCAGAACTGACTTGTCTAAGGATGGTTCAGGCACTCCACATTTCCTGAACAAAAGAAATGGCTGAGATCAACTTAAGTGGCTTATTTGAGTAAAACTTAAGCTCATAGAACAAATGATTTATTCCACAGAACATGGTAAAATATTTAGAATTTGAGGGTAAATTAAATTTTGAAATGTGAAGCTCTTATAAACTTTGAGAACAAGGTAGAATTTTAAACATCCAAACTTCTACCTGGATTGGTTGTTGCTACTCTTGACCTGTCACTAATTGGGGCAGAGCTAAGGTAGGAACCAGACAGAGCAGGTGGGAAGTAAACGAGTTGAACTGGGACCAGAACCAGTGGGGTCAGGGTAGTGCTATTAGTCAAAAAAATGAAAACTGATCTATTTCACAAGAGAAAACAGGAGTATTTCCCATGAAAGGTTTAAATATTCTGATTTCTTTTATGTTAATTTCTTCCAAGCCCTATCAGACCACATGTTTGTGACTTACGAGATTCTAAAGGTGAATTATAATGAGACTCTCACTCATATGATGAATAAGTAGGTAGGTTTTGTGTTTCATGAGATTAAGATAATATGGTCTAATTGAGCAGTACCAGTCGATACATGTGTGATACTTTATGTAACGTATGACATTGTCATTTATGTCATTCAGCTTTTCTATGGGATACTTTATCCTTTTTATAAAATATATTTAGAATTCCGGAACTTTAAAAACATTGACCTCAATCTAACTCTTAGATCTAACTTCCTGGTTACAGGATATTCAAGGATAGAGAAACAAGCTAAACCATATCTGGAAGTATCCATCGGACATACCCAGGAGGCAAACATTTTACAGGTCAACTGATCTCATGTCTCCAAAGAGTCCACAGCATCAAAAAAGAGACTATTGTTGATTGAGAGAAGATAGGGACATAAAAAAAAAAAAAAAAAAAAAAAAAAAAAACAGGTGCAATGTAGGGTCCTTTTATTGGATTCTAGTTTAGACAAGCCAACTATTAAGGACATTTTAAAGGACAATTTGGGAAATTTGAATTTTAACTAGGAATTATATATTAAGGAATATAATTATACAGTTTAATTTGGTTAAAACGTAAAATGTTATTTTGACTATTAAAAAAAAAAACAAAAAAATGTTCTTATTTTAAAAAGACATACACTGAAGCTAAAAAACAAACAGCATCCCCCCAACTCTGAGTTCTTAAAATGAAGGTTACTAGATCAGGGTAATGTAGCAAGGCTGTGCCATACCTTTTCATTTTCATTCTGGTTAAAAGAAAATGTCCTAATTGACAACTGGGAGTGTGGCGTGTATGGAGGAAATCACAGCAACTCAGAATGCTTGCTGCCATGCACGGCTGTCTTTCTTTAATCGCCTTTTTGTGAGTACTGAGTTCTTGTATTACGGTTTGCACCGTCAGCAGAGCGGGCCATGTGTTATATAGAGTCATGGATTCTTGCATCACAGTATTCAAGCTCTCTTACCCATATCTTGTCACATTCAGCTGCAGATGTGACAAGAAGCTCCAACGCAGCACAAAAGGCCTGTCCCTGGGACTGCAACCTGTGCTCTGGGCCTCAGTATATTGTGCGTCAAAGGGAATATGAGCACTTGGGTTGGAGGCAGGGCGGATGATAGTCACACAGGACTTCAGTGTCCCCTCAAGCATGCAGACTTTAGGATTATGTCTGTGCCTCTGCATTCTAAGGAGTCCTTTCTCAAGAGGACCCACTGAGAAGAACTGCCTATGATCTGGGCCCTCTGGCTCCCTGGGCCAGCTGGTTTGGACCAGACTTTAAGACTCCCACTGCAATGTCTCCCTTCAGCAGCCCCAACCTGGGCCTGGACCAGAATCTCAAGAACAGCTCCTGTTGGAACTGATTCTTTAAGCTCACCCCCTGTCTGTCTCAATACCTTTCAAGCTTAAGCCTCAGGGATCCCTGCTGCTTCCAGTGGATTCTGAAGCCCTGTCCTTCCACACAGACACCCTTCCAACCTTCAGCTCTGCTGAATGGGCTGGGGCGGGATGGCAGAGTGGGTGGGCGTAGCTTTAGGATGCCAGGCGGTGAGCATTACTGAGTATTTTAATACGGTGGAGAGCTCTTTGAGCCAGCACCACGATGCCCATCTGTCCATTAGCAGAAGGCTATGGATTAGGAGTGGTAGAAAGGATATCTTTAAATAGATTTCTCTTTTTGCTTGTTTGGTTTCAGGCCTAGTGATTGAGGTCACTCTGGGAGAAATTTCAGTAGTAGGAAGCTGTGATAAGAAGCTTTGGGTTTTACATTTCATGACCATTATTCTCCCACTTCAACAGGAGAAATAAAAGAGGTTAGTTGGGTGAGGTTGTAGACTGAGGAACAAAATTCTCAGTCTAGGAAAATCAGAATATAACACATTATTCAAGTACATATTTTATATGTCTTAACCATTGCGGGGAGGGTTCAGTTTAACTAGTGCAGCTCAGCTTCATCAGGCAGACAGACCTGGGAGCCCACTGCCAGATATTGGCCCTGTCACCTCTGAGCCCACTCCTTCACAGATAAAAGGCAGGAGTTTAGAATGGGTTTAAGCTCTGTGGAAAGAGGTGAGGGAGGCCTGGACTCATCCAAAGTCTGGCTTTAAGTTCTAGCTCTGTCGCTTGCTGGCTGTGGTATTTTAAACAAGTCTCTTAATGCTTCTGGAGCTCAGTAATGACCACAGAAAACTGAGATAACTTGAGGTACCAGGCTTTGGTGGGAGCAGTTCTGGGATTTGAGGAGCTGACGGAGAGGGGAGAAAGAGAATTGAGTGGCATTCCTTCTAAACCCATCATTCTAAGAAAAACCAAAAAGAAATTTTGGTAATAGTCTTATTTAAAAATCATTAAACTTCCTATACTCTTAATGATTTATTGTTTCTTTGTAATCCATCCTCTAGAAGTCTTTAAAAATTTGCAAGTCACCTTTTGTTTTTCTTTAACAGTGTGGCATTAGCACCTCAGCGGGGGTGGTGCCTAGGGCTCCTTCCTGAAGCCCTAGGGTGGGGGTGGGGGCAGGGTGGGGGCAGGGTGGGGATTAGGTGGGGTGGATAATTTTGTTTCCAAGCCTTGCATCACTGTTTACAACTTCTTTCCTCCATGCCTCATCACCTAAGTGCCCATAAAAATGACATCTTCCTGTAGTGATTGTACAGGAAGGAATAATGACTTTGTCACCTTCAGCTCTTGTGTCAGGGAAGTCTCTTTGTTTTACCTCCCTCTGGTCAATCTCAGCTCTCTGTACGCCTGTGTTTTTCTGATGAGAAATTGGTTAAGTGCTGCCACCTTCTGGCTAAAGTGTATATAATTAAAGAGCCGTGACATGGAAAATGTTAAAAAAGGTTTCCAAGACAACGTAGTGTGTTAGAAGTCACGAGATTGCTTCTTTTCACATCATTCTGTTAGCAATCTATAAAGCAAAGAAGGGGTCCACAACAATACTTTCAGAGAAAAATGAAGCCGGACATAGTTATTTAAATCGGAGATTTAAAACTTTTTACGTTGAAATAATTTTAGACTTGCAGAAAAGTTGTCCAAACAGTACAGGGAGTTCTGTTTATTGCCCCAACATCTTACATAACCATAGTGCATTTATTGAAACCAGGAAACTAACTTCGATACAATACAATACAAAGCTTCTGATTAGAGCTTCCTCCTACTCTATAGACTTGATTTGAAGTTTAACTATTTTCCATTAAAGTCCTTTTTCTAGTCCAGGACCTAATACAGGAGCTCACACTGTCGTGTCTCATTAGTCTCTTCTAATAGTGACAGTTCCTCAGTCTTGCTTGATCTTAGCACTTTAGAAGAGTACCAGTCAATTATTTTGTATAATGTCCCTCAGTGTGTCTGATACTTTCTCATGGTTAGATTGAAGAAATATATTTTGTCAGTGCATCATAATAGGAAATATATAATATAATGTTGATATGTCTTATGGATAGTGATGCTTTGATCTCTTGGTTAAGCAGGGGGCTGTTAGGTTTCTCTGCTGTTAATATTTTCTTTTTTGTCATTAGCAAATATCTTGTGGGCAGATACTTTGAGATTTTACACATATTCAATTTCTCATCATACTTTCAGCTACTGATTTTTGCGTTCATCAATAATTGTTGCCTGCAGTAATTGTTATTGTGGTGTTTGCCTAGTGGCGATTACCTATTTCAATCTCTCCTACATTTTTAAATTACAATTCTGTAAGGAAGGGTTGTCCCTTCTCCCTATTTACTTATTCATCCAGTTATATATTCATGAGAATATGAACTCATAGATATTTATCTTATTCTATGGTCTATAATATTCTCATTATTTATTTCGTAGTTCAAATTGTCCAAGTTTAGTCCTCTGGGAACTTTTATAAGTTTGCTCTTGTGCCCTTCAACATGCCTTATCATTTTTTTAATAGCAGCATTAAAGATATAATTCACATACTATAAAATTCACTCTTTTAAAGCGTTAAGGGTGGAAAATTTTCTAGTGAGCCAACTTCTGCTTCTGTAATCTGCTTGCTTGTTTAATGTGGTTCTAGGCTTTATAAGCTGCCTCTTTTGGGAGCTCGGGGCTGATTCTCTGACCTTGCGTGGTGGAGTGTCAGTCATCGGCCAGCTAATAAAGGCTCGTAATTCATCTCAGTTGGCTCCGTAGGTCTTAGAATTGATCCACACTACAACATTTGGAGGTCCCAGCGAGAACTCTCCAGAGGGGGAGATCTCCTAAGACCCGTGACCCTGGCCACCTTGGGCAAGGACTTGCTCCATCCAGGGGACGGTTGCTGAGACGTTCCTCAGCCCCGGAAACCAGGCGGACTTGCCCAGGAGGGCAGGTGGACAAAAAAGTTCAATTCTGTAACAATTGGGGCACGAGCCACCTGGAGCAGCTTCACTGGTGAGTAAGACTGCACTTGGATCTGTCTGTCCTTGGGCCCTAAAGTGAACTAGTGGAAGGCTGGACGCAGCAATACTTCCCTAGTTCAGTCAAGGTCTGAGACGTCAGACTTGACTTCAGGTATTCAGGTTTTTGGGTACATTAGTGTTTTGTGTTACCTGTAGTTTGTCTTGTCTGTCTGTATTGTGTCTGTCTGTCCGAACTGGTCGAATGTACTGTTACCCTCCTATTGCCTTGGTCTTCATAAGTTCACTTATTTTGATTCTTTCCTTAGGTTTGGCCTCTGTGGCCCCATCTGACTAGACTCTGGGTCAGAGGCTGGTCCTAGCCCTGGCTTATTTGGCTTTTGTGGGGATTCTCTCTTTTCTTGCCTGTTTTTACTAACATGGGTCAGGCTTCTTCCTCGAATCATCCTACCCTCTGTTGGGACTGAACCTCAGAGGCCTTTCATAGTCTATGTTCCTTTCCCTAGTAGTGATCTGTATAACTGGAAACATCAGAACCCTTCTTTCTCAGAGAAACCACAGGGACTAACCTCTCTCCTGGAGACTATCTTCTTTACTCATCAGCCAACTTAGGATGACTGCCAGCAGGAGGAATGAGAGCGGATCCTCTGAGAAGCTGCCAAAGCCGTGTTAGAGTCGTATGGGCAGCCCACTGCCGATCCTGCCCATGTTCATCATGTTCTTCCGAATACCCGTCTACCCTGGGTTCCCAACACCAAACATGGTAAGGAGGCTTTCAAACTGTATCGCCAGTTTCTGCTCCAGGGCCTCCGGTCTGCCACCAGAAGACCTACTAATCTCTCTAAGGTAAGCGAAGTCATCCAAACCAAGGGTGAGTCGCTGGCGGCGTTTTTGAACGGCTCTTAGAGTCATATTGGTTGTATACCCCTATTGACCCGGAGGACCCAAACAATAGGCGAGCCATTAATCTTGCTTTGGTTAGTCAGTCGGCCCCAGATATTAGGAGGAAGATGCAAAAGATAGAAGGGTTTGAAGGCAACTGAGGATTTGCTCCTAGAGCTAGATAAGAACAGGTGTCATGTATCAACTAAGAAGGCTCAACTCTGCACCCCCAGGCAGCCTATGTAGGCTACAACCTACAGAAAGGGAAAAGGACCCTGTTCTCTAGTCAGATTGAGGCTATTCTGAGGATACCCCAGCCGTGCACCAAGCGACAGGTTCGAGAGTTCCTGGGAGCAGTAGGTTACTGCAGGCTTTGGATTCCTTGGTTTGCAGAAATAGCTAAGCCTCTGTACTCTAGTACTGGAGGGAAAGGAGAGGGGCTAGCCTGGGAAAAGAAAGGTAGGCATTTGAAGCCCTGAAGGCAGCCCTAACCACAGCCCCTGCATCAGCCCTGCCCAACCTGGAAAAGCTATTCCAGCTCTTTGTTACCGAGGTGCAGGGAATCGCGAAAGGGTCCTGACACAGACCTTAGGACCCTGGAAGTGACCAGTTGCATACCTCTCCAAAAGATTGGACTATGTGGCAGCAGGACGGCCCAACTGTTTGGGGGTGATCTCTGCCACTGCAATCCTCTCTAAGGAAGCCCTAAGATAGACACTAGGCCAGGCCCTCCAGATCATTGCCCCATACACAGTTGAGTCAGTGCTTTGCAGCCCACCGGACCGGTGGATTTCCAACACTCGGATCACCCAGTATCAGGTCCTGCTTCTCAAGCCCCCTCATACACGGTTCCTGAAAACTGCCGCACTCAACCCGGCTACCCTACTGCCCGACGATGACCCTTGCCAACCCCTGCATGACTGCCTCGAGGTCCTAGAGAACGTCACCTGCACCAGACCGGACCTGACGGACAGCCCTTGGCCGAATCTGGACGCTACTCTATTTACGGACAGGAGTAGCTTCATCTCAGGGGTCAGGTATGCCGGGGCTGCAGTGGTTACCACCGAGACTGTCATCTGGGCACAAGCCCTAAGCCATGGCACTTCAGCTCAGTGGGCTGAACTAGTAGCAATGACTCAAGCTCTGCGGTGGAATAAAAACAAAACTGTTAACATCTACACGGACAGCAGGTATGCCTTTGCCATGGCACACGTACATGGGGCAGTATATAAGGAAAGGGGGCTACTGAACTCGGGAGGAAAAGAAATTAAGAATAAAGAGGAAATACTAGCCCTTCTTGAGGCAATTTGCCTATAAATACGAAGCAATTTCCAATTGATCCCTAACACCTTTGCTAGAGATTGGCTGGTCTGGGTGATAAACGCCGGGCTGTTGTCAGACCCCAGTGTATGGACAGGCCAAATCGAGGCATTATTCCTGAGACTAATTTCTTTGCTATTAGCTGAGCTGTCTCCTATTTGGTGGGGAAGGCTTCAGTCCATCCCGAAAAAGTGTCAATGAACACAAGCAAGTACTTGAATCTGAAGATACCCAACTCCCAATGTTCCCCCGGTTCCTATTCATGCAGATGTGGCACCGGGCTGATACCTGCTTAGCCATTTGGAATGTAATAGTCTCTTTTCAACAGTTCAATCAACTTGGTTCCTCCCAAGTGAGTGCTCTGGTGAACCTGGGTTATAAGGTCTCGGCTCAAGGCCTCAGGTACTACAATGTGGCCATCCGGGAACCTAACCCACTCAGTAGATTCCTCTTTGCCTCCCAGCTTATTGCATAGTTCAACTTTTCCTGGAGTGTATTGTAGGTAGGGGTGTCTGTTAGCACCCTGGGCAGTAGGGCTGGCAGAATGTCAATTGGCCCCACTGGTTTTCAGGCAGCCTCCTTTGCTGTCTGATCAGTGAAGGAGTTGCCTTGTGCTACCTCAGAGCCCAAGTTCTGGTGCCCTGGGTAATAGATGATTGCCACTTTCTTTGGCAGCCGAATTGCCTCAAGAAGGGCTAGTGTTTCTTCCTTATTCTTCACTGGTCCTTCTCTAACCTGACCCTTCTGGGTCCATTGTTTGCCCTGGGTGCCTGTTCCGGCCTCTGCCTTTTCCTGGTGGTCCCTTTGGCTGGGCTCCTTGCATGGTTGCAAGCAGGATCTTGGTTATCTTCTTAGTATGTGCTATATCCACCTCAACTCTATTGTTATGTTGAATACTCGTTGGGCTATCTTGACCAACTCAGACAGGTTCTTTCCTTCAAACTCTTCCATCCTCTGCAGTTTCTTTCTAACATCTGGGTCCAACTGACTGACAAAGACTAAATTCATAGCCCTACTATTATTAGGGTCCTCTAGATCAATAGGGGTACCAACCGGTACGACTCTATAAGAGTCGTTCCAGGAACGCTGCCGGTGATTCATCCTTAGCTTGGATGAGCTTGCTTACCTTAGATAAGTTAGTGGGTCATTGGGCGGCAGACCGAGGCCCTGGAGCAGAAGCTGGCGATACCGTTTGAGAGCCTCCTTACCATGTTCGGTGTTGGGGACCCAGGGTAGACGAGTATTCAGAAGGACATGAGGGACACAGGCAGGATCGGCAGTGGACTGCCCATACGGCTCTAACACAGCTTTGACAGCTTCTCGGAGGATCCGTTCTCATTCCTCCGAGATAAAAAGGACCTAGAGAAGCTGCTGGCAGTCATCCCAAGTTGGCTGATGAATAAAGAAGATAGTCTCCAGGAGAGAGGTTAGTCCCTGTGGTTTCTCTGAGAAAGAAGGGTTCTTATGTTTCCAGTTATACAGAAAGGCCTCTGAGGTTTAGTCCCCGCAGGGGGGTAGGATGATTCGAGAAAGAAGCCTGACTATGTTAGTAAAAACAGGCAAGAAAAAAGAGAATCCCCACAAAAGCCAAATAAGCCAGGGCTAGGACCAGCCTCTGACCCAGAGTCTAGTCGGATGGGGCCACGGAGGCCAAACCTAAGGAAACAGTACATTCGACCAGTCCAGACAGACAAACACAATACAGATAATACAAGACAAACTACAAGTAACACAAAATGCTAGCGTACCTCAAAACCTGAATACCTGAACCAGAAACCTGAATACCTGAAGCCAAGTCTGACGTCTCAGACCTTGACCGAACTAGGAAAGTATTGCTGCGTCCAGCCTTCCACTAGTTCCCTTTAGGGCCTGCTGACAGACAGATCCAAGTGCAGCCTTACTCACCGGTGAAGCTGCTCCAGATGGCTTGTGCCCAATTGTTACAGAATTGAATCTTTTGTCCATCTGCCCTTCTGGGCAAGTCCGCCTGGCTTCTGGGGCTAAGGAACATCTCTCAGTGCCCATCTCCTGGAGGGGGCAGGTCCTTGGCCAAGGTCGTGGGTCTTAGGAGATCTTCCCCTCTGGAGAAATCTCACTGGGGCCTCCAAATATTGTGGCGTGATCAATTCTAAGACCCACGGAGCCAATTGAAATGAATTATGAGCCTTTCTTAGCCGGCCAGCGACTGACTCTCTACCACCGAGTTAGAGAAGATTGATCAGACCTGAGCTCCCAAAAGAGGCAGTTTATAAAGCCTAGAACCACACCCTGGTTAACATCAACCAAGTAAACACATTACAGAAGCAAAAGTTGGCAGTTAGCATATCTTTGAGCAGATTACCACACCCTGGTTAACATCAAACAAGCAAGCAGATTATAGAAGCAGAAATTGGCTCACTTGAAAATTTTCTACCCTTAACAGGATGGGGGAATGGCAGAGTAAGGATCATCATGAAAGCAGTGGCGACACCGGCAAAATAATCAAAATCGACTTTTAAAGAACTCTGGAATTAACCAAAGACATGCAACAGCTGAATCTCAGTAAGAATAGCTATCTTCGTGTTATCTTAACTTGTGCTATTCGCATCTGCTTCCCCTTCCTGGTTCTGCAGTGGCCTTAAAAACTGTCAAATGCCCTGTAATGGGAATGAAAACCAATAGCCTAGCAGCCACTGGAGGGGACAGATGGGGATGGAGGTCTTCCAAAACACCATTCTCAGAGAATTATTATCATTACTTGACTTGTCTGGATGTTCACTAAAAACCACCAGTCACAGTGTTACTGGAGAGTGGGGCTCCTCTCCTGGCGCGTTGTCCAGGTTCTTGATGTCTCGAACAAAGTATTGAGCAAGACACCAAAATACAGCAGAAAAGAAAAGCTTTATTAGAAGGGAAAGTACACTTCCAGACATGGAAGGGGGCCTGAGCAAGAGAAGCATGGCTCAAAAGGCCTGGTAACAAAGCCTTTGGGGTTTTTATCCCTATTTGCTATGTGTGGTTACTTTTCTTAGAGGGGTGGGCTTCCTTGATTGACAACTAATATTGACAGGACTCAGTGAGTCATCATTTGCTTTCTGCTCATGTTTGTTCACAGAATTCAGTCTGTTATAATGATATTAATGAACTTCTGCGTTTATGCATCGTATTATAATGATGGTATAATGAGGCTCAGGTGAGTTGAAGATCATTGGGGTCTTTATTGTACAGGTGTGAGTGACTGGCTGAAACTAATAACTAATTTTCGGCTCACTTGTTTTCTATGATTTACTTTTAGACCCCACATGCCTTCTGGGTTGCTTAATTATGGGCGGACTAGGGAGGACCCCTTCTAGGAGAGGATGACCTCAGTGTCTTTGCAAGCAGACCTGAAACCCCCTAACTTTCCTGCCTAACTCTTTTCTAAGAGCCATGAACCCCCTTATTATTAGTTTGGATGTCGAAGGATAGGAGGTCTCTTCTGTATCTGTTTTCTGCTGAGAAGGGTCCCTGCCTATTGGGGTTTTAAAGCTCTTTCCCTTTCTGCCTTAGTCAGGGCAGGGTTTTGCGTTTCCTGTTTAAGTGCAGCCTCAGTTTCTAGACAAGGAAAAGAAAATATGGATTTGTTATTTAAATCATGTCTATTAATTTCAATTATTGATTTGCCGGACTCTAGCTTATTGCCATTCTGCTAACAATGGGCCGATGACCCTTATCAATAGCTGGAGGATCTGAGTCACCAATTTCGGGGCAATTATCAGGATTTGAGGGAGAGGGCCTTTTCCCTAAAGAAAGGACGAAAGGAAACTTAACTAGGCTTACTAAAAAGATTAAGAACTCTGCAAGAGATGTCCCGTTTCATTTCTTGCTAAAAGATTAAGAATTTTACCAGTGATGTCCTGCATCCACAGGGCTTTTTTTTTTTTTTTTACAATTTTTATTTGACCTAACTCACCTAACTCAGAGTTCGCTCAATTACAAAAACCTTTTCCCTGGGAATTTGTCAAAAAAAACAACTGCTTAACATTATAGCTGCCCGAGACAGTAGCAACGGTGGGGGCAAAGAAGAAAATGACCAAAAATCTTAAAAGGAAAAGTTGGGGAATGAGTTACTTATAAAGGACTTTGAAAAGCTCTTATTCCTGGGAATTGGAATATGTTATGCACCTACGTGGGAATAATCTCCTTTACTTAAAGTCTACTAATTATGAATAATAATCACATCTACGAAATAACTTCATAATAACACGTAGGTGTTTGATTAAATAACTGAGGACTAGAAACTAGCCAAGTTGATGCATAAAACTGACCATCACAGGAGAGTACAAAACTATAGAAGAGCAGTCGGTATATACTATTGAAATAAAGTTGGTATTAATTATCCTTGGTGCAGAGCTCAGCATACCTCCCACCATCCCAATGATAAGCCCAAGGTCGCATAGCTAGTAATCATCACAACAGGAATTCCAAAGCTAGTTTTCCTCCTCCCTAAACCAGGCCTCTTGATCAATCACTACACTCTATTAAATAGAAGAGGATCCCAATTTCCCAGCCCATCTCTAGCTCCTAAGACAGATAGACAGACAGACACAGATATCTCTCCCCTACCCACCACCCTACGTGTTATTTTATTGGAGAGGACTTTTAAAGGCCATCCTCTCTAACAATTTTATTTCCTCTGAGAGTCCAATCAGGTTAATATAAATGGCTAACATCTACAAATAAAATGTTTCACTTCCATTTCAAAACATCATCCTTTTCCACTAAAGAACTTCCTTCCTCCGCCTTAGTTAATCTTTCTTTAAAACGCCCTAGCTTTAGTTCTCAAGTACGCTGTCCTCTCAGCTTTACCCTTCCTCCAAAAAACATCCATGAGCTACTCACTGATGATTCCAAAGAGAATAAAAACAAAAGAAGGCAAGTATTGTCTAAATTTAAAGTGCTGGAAAATCCAACATTTTATTTACTACATTTTGGTGACTACATAAATGCTGAAACATTTTAACACTGAAAAGCATGATGGCATCATCACTTGCTTTTTTTTCTTTTTTTCTTTTTTGCTTAGCAAACACAGCAGATGATATTGCACGGCATAAAGTGAGAACAGTAGGCGAAGCTTAACAAAAATGAAAGAAACCTTAATGCAGTACAGGAAATACTCATAAACAAACCAGAATAATGCCTAATGCATTACACTTTTTTGTTGCTACACACAAAAATACAGAAGCATTAGACAGAGAGAAAGAGAGACAAAATATTAGCAAACAACCATAACTGGGTACAATAATCATTTCATCTGAAATGTAGATGCAACGTAGAAACTACCACTGTTTCCTAATTGACAAAGGAAATGACAGCAACATTTGTCTTTTATCAAAAATCTTCTAAGCCCCTCATAGTTAGGTTTTTAAATTAATTAATTATTTAATTATGTATTTACTTTCCCTCCCCCCATTGCTAAGGAAGAACTCCCTCTGCTCTTGGAAGATTTTCTACTCTACTGATCTTTTTTTTTTATTATTATTTTTTATTTTTATTTATTTATTTTTTTACCTGATGATTGTCTTAGGCACCCTCCTTACATAATAAACCATCAAGCTAACTTGAACAGGGAAACTGAGTCACACTCAAACAATAGCTAAGGTCAAAGTGTATTGAAAATAGAAGAGGGGGAAGGGACAGGTCTAAGTGAGTGACAGATGGGCTGACTTCAGAAGGGACAAGAAACACAGGGAGATATGAAGACGACTACCAAAGCAAGTGGAAGACAATGTTTTAAAGTTTATTTTGTTAAAAAATACTTGTCACTTGATTCAGACGGCATATCTAAAATGAGCCCACAATGATTATGTAATAAATGCAGAACATACTACAAAAAAATTGAGACTAACACAGAAACAGAAAATATGACCTTGTGAATACAGCTTGGTTCAGTGTTTCTCTGCTAACTTTCAGCCTTCTCCCTCCACCATTTTCCTGGGCTTTCTGTAACTCACTGCACAGCATTTGTATTAAAAACAAATAATTAGTCAAAGCCTACCAACAGAGCACTGAATGATCCTGCAACTCAGAGCAGATTTATTGCCCTATTAAAATACAGAACGAGTATAAAAATGTTTCTAAGAAAACGTAACATTTGACCCAAAGTCTAAGCCCTCCCTTTCTTTCCCCACCCCAAATACCCCTGGCAAAAGAAAATAAGGTAAATTTCTTATACTGAGAGGGAAAGTATTTACATCTATGGATTTATGCCTTAGCTGAAGCAACTTATTTCAGCAAAACAGTGGGCACTGGGTCTTTTGAGGATAACGCCATGAGCCGGCTGAGAATTGTGTGTGCGCACTGACCTCAAGCAGGGCCAAGTATCTGAACGGCCTGGATTACAGGGCCTGAGGCAGGGACCAGCTCTAGAGTGTGGAAAAGAAAACTAGTGGGAAGACTGTGAGAAGAGACCAACTCAAAAAGGCCTGGGGCACATTCACTAGGGAACTCTGACTTTTGAGGAGAAGTCTTCCAACTGTGATGGTCAGGAATATGGGGAGGTGGCGGTGGGGGTTGGGGGAGGTAATTGTGGGTAGCAGATTCCAAGAAACAGATGTGCAGAAGAATATGTAACTGCGAAACATTTTCCTTAAACTCGATTGGTAATTGGGGCTGAGCAATCA
This sequence comes from Rousettus aegyptiacus, assembly GCF_014176215.1. NCBI lineage: Eukaryota > Metazoa > Chordata > Mammalia > Chiroptera > Pteropodidae > Rousettus > Rousettus aegyptiacus. The sequence continues at coordinate 123,310,785 of NW_023416306.1, forward strand.
TGTTTTGCTTCTTCCATGGGCTGGCCAGATGAGCAGGGGCAGCTGCCCCTCAGCCTTGACTTTCTCTGGAAGGGCATGAAGCCATGTACTCTCCTCTTAGCTCTGAAAAAGGAACTGTGTCTCCAATCCTGACCCCTGCCTTGAAGCAATTCAGAAACTAGATGAAACTTAAGAGGATTTCCAAATTCAAGTTAGCTTGTCTCTTTGAGTTTTTACGCTCTTCTCATACCCGTGCGCATGGCTAAAAAATAAAAAATAAAATAGCGAAGTATCTCACAAATGCCAGTGCTCTGGGACGTTAAACAAGTCCTAAATTCTTTGGAATTTCAGGTCTAACCTGCAAAGTAATCTTTTCTAGAAAACAAACAAAAGAATTAATAAATTAAAGGAACAACACAAATAAACTCCTTTCTTCTTTCTAAGTGACAAAAAGGACTACCTTGAAACACTCATTTTGGCATGTACAAGTTTTCTGAGGGGGAACTTGGCAGTGTTCACAACACACATTGAAGTGCCTGCTAAGAAAAAGCTAAAGATACACCCTGCAGTTAAGAGAAGCTCTTGCCTTCAGCTCATCTTAGCATCAAGAACAAAAAGATTGTAACATAAAGCTTTGGCCATGTTGATTCTACTATATACATTTTAAAAACTACACAGTCATAAATTAAAGCAGTGATTAAATAAGCTCATATAAAATGTAATTAAATTAAAAAAAATCACAGCACATTATAGAGAAAAATAGGAACCAGTTTCACAAGAAAGATTATATATATATATATATATTTTTTTTTTTTACCCTGTGGAAACAAATTTACTACGAAACACAAAAACTTCATAAGTAACCATCAAAATGAAAAGCATTTCTTATTCCATTCTTGCATTTTTACACAACCCTTAACCCACCTGGGGAACATTTCCAGAAATTAAGTCTTCCTTGAGCAACAGAGCAGTTCTGCCAAGAAAATAAACCCCAAACCGAAGGGGGAGGGGGCGGACATCCCAAACATACAAACTACAAAATAAATAGGAATTATAAAGTTTCTTTTAAAAGTAACCTTAACAATTATCAAACTAGTAAGTTCTGCCTTATCACATAGACTCTCTATACAACATAACCCTAAAACGTTATTACTATGAGGTATTTGGAGGAATTGGTAAAAGTGATGCACGGCCTGCCTGGTGAAGGGACTCGGTGAAGTGGGGGGACCTTGAGAGGGAACAAGGAGGAGGAGCTTTGGTTTATCAGCAAGAAATTGGGGGGAAAAAGTCATCCTTTGGTATCAAAGAAAGTTTCATTGCATGGTTGCACGGAAAAAGCACCACGGTGAATAATTATTCCTTTTTTTTTTTTTTTCATTAGTGGCCTTTCTAAGAGGCTGAGGTATTCAAAGAGTATAAGGTGAGAGAGGTCAACAGCGGTTTAACACTTTGGTTCAAGCAAGGCACTCGTCCTAGGAGTTTACAAAGTTTGCAACATGTTTGCCTAGAGATTTACAAGTAGAACTAGCAGTAGTAAGAGTAGTATTTCCTAATGTTGTTGTTGTCCTATCATTATCAATAAGAATGAAGACAAGTTTACACACTGAGTGAAGAGTGAGGAGGAACAAGGAGGTGGGAGGAGGGTCAGGACAGGGGCAGAGTTCCCTCTGCAGACTGAGGCCGTGCATGAAAATATCTTTGGTATTCTTTGGTATCATATCAATGTGATTAAAATCACCAATGGAAATCGAGTGAGGTAGCGTCTTTGGTTCACACTATAAATAGTAGATCTTTACACTTTTTTAAATTTTTTTTTTACACGTGGAAGTAGCTATTTCTTACCTTCTGCTTCTTTGTCCTTCCTGTTCAGGAAATAGTTACCAAATGCACTGTAAAGCTAACCACACCACAAGAAAAATCCAGAAGGCCAATTGCATCTCAAAACAGCTTCTGGTGTTTGAATGCACCCTAAACAACTAGATAGGAAAGGGAGAAGTGCTTTCTCTTTGTTTGCTAAATGCATAGTTTTCATCCTTTATGTACAAAGAAGGGAGGGCCATTGTTAAGGAAAATGCCTTTATAGCTCATGTGAAAATGTCCTAGGACTCTTTGGTATAGCAAAGTTTGCATTTAACCTGCAAAAACGGGTCATTCACCTGGGGTGGCAATGGGAGTGGCATGAGTCCAAAAGTAGCTTAGCGCTTTTACTTTTTTTTTTTTCCTGGAAAATTAATTATACTTAGGTGGTGGGGACAGAGTGAGTGACACGTTCAGTCAGAACTTCTGAATTTTCCCATATATTTTCTTTGGTTTTTGCATCCAGGGACTGGAACATTCAGTTCCTGACATCCAGAATTCTTTCACCTGAACATTTACTGAAGTCTGGGCTTTTGGGGTGTCCAGATGTGACACCTCCCACTCTTTCTCTTGGCCCCCTTTTCAGGGAAACTTACGGTTGTGAGAGGACCTGAATGATTTATGGCCAAAAATAGTCTAACTTTTATTCTACCAAAAAACCCCGAAACATGTTATTTGAAGTGCAGTTCTGAAATAATCGAAGATGCAATAAAAGGGTGAGATATCTTTCTTAGATGAATTTTTCTAAAGAATTGAGAAATGATAGGTGAACAAATGGCACATAATCTGCTCAGCTGTGATAGGTTAAAAAACCTGAGCCATAAATTAATGTTATAGTAAACAGGAACGGAAGCTTTTTTTCCTCTACGTGCCAAGTCAGAAGCAAAACAGAATCAGTCATACATGATAGAATAAGTGTATTGCTTTGGAGAAGCTGAGTTTGTCCATTATGATGTCTAAGAAGCAGAGGTTGTGAGGATGCTTAAACAGTCAAGTAAAAAAATTGCTTTTCAGGCTCTGATTTGTGCATCTGTTTATGAGAAAATATATCTCTAGGCCCTGAAATTGCATAATGGGTGCAAATTCAATGCTGGTATGAAAATTATCTTTGGTGTAAGCAAGTAGAATCACTGGTTGTTTTTCAAGAAAGCATTATGGTGAGAATATTCAAAATGTGATATTCTTTGAGACTGTGTCTACGCAGTACCAAAATAATTAGTTGAAAATTTAAAATGCACTTAGATTAATTTGAGGAGGTATGTAGTAAAAACAAAACAAAAAAACATGGTCGCCTGAATTCAACTTTGTTTCTTCCTGGGGCATTGAATTTGTTAAGATGTGTGTAGACACAGCTTGAATTTCCCTGCATTTAAAATTCTCATGTTTTAAATAAATAAGGCTTTCCTCTCTCCTGAATTACAAATACATTATATAGCTGTTCTCCTGGCCCCCTCTAGGCTTGGAGAGAGAGAAAAAAGTTAATCGGTTTTTTCCTTTTAGTTTATGTCATTGACACATTTAAATTACTAATGAATCTTGGAGGGTGGCCATTTAAATGATGTCTTTTAATAGCTGAATTATAATTGTGCCATATTTAGAAGGGAAAATTTTAAGCTGAAATTTGGGGTGAGATAAAAAAAAAAATACCAAGACAATATGTCAAGGCAAATGCGCTGTTCTGTTAAAGGGGAAGTACGTGTTATTTTCCTTTTCTCGTTCTATAGCATACAAAAAGGAGACGCAGATGGCTGGGTGGTTTTGCTCATCTCTCCAGGTGCCTGCCTCTTTTAGACCTAGGCAAGATGCTGAAATTTAATCCTGAGGAGTTAGTTAATTTTTTTTCTTAAGCATTTTAATGAATCTCAATAAACAACTTATTGTTGAGATAATGTTTAATTTTATATTTCTAGTTAGGTGTGCTAATTAACCAAGAGTACCCAGTTCTTGACTTAATAGAACAAAAAACATCCACTTATATGAGTACAATTCAACTGAATTCAGAGAGAATTTGGGGGGGAGGGGAGGATCATGTGATTCACTTGGGTACTACTAGTACAACTGTATTATCTTAAAAAAAAATTTTTTTTTGCCTTAATTTCTACAGTCCTGGTTAAGTGATTTGGGAAAGTAGAAATTTAAATTTTTTAATTTGGAGGTTCAGGTCTAGGTTTCGTCTGTCCATGTTAGAAAGTGGAATCTACGTTATAAAATTTTCAGCTTAACACAATAGCAAGAAAGAATGTAGCATGCTTTGGAGGTTATGCTTAATGAAATAAATAGCTTAAGACCTATAGAACCCAAGTCTTGTCTTCCACCGGAACTCTGGCTTTTTCTATCTTGCACCATTTCTTGGTTGCACCTGCTATTTTTGTTGATGTCCAAGTCATAAAATGTTTGGGATTAGCCATAAATCAGTTTGATTATATTTTTAGAATAATTACAAATATTGGATAGTTTATTTTAATAACAATGTTAGTCTGCTCACTCTGTGTGTCTGTAAAGTATTTTTAAAAAGTATTTGGTGTCAAATGCGTAAAGCAAATTTGTCAAATTAATCTAAGTATGGAGTCCTTTATTCAGCGGTCTTTTACTAAAAAGCATTACTTTGAACAAATTTTCTAATTTAGTTACCCGCCCTGTTAAACTTAGTTTTCTAGTATACAAATGGAAATCCTACTTTGGAAGAAGCCCCAGGTTTTTCTCAGCTATGAAAAGATTCTGGAATTATGTCTATGTGTCTACTTAAGTGACATTTATGGATCCCTAAAGAGAGTGTGCCATCTGGATGTACATGTATACACACTGACCTCTCTGTTATGATATTAATTGCTTCCCTGAAGCTACATTCTTTCTTGCCAATTCTGAAAACTAATATGTCAAATGCTTCGAGAGTTATAAATAATAGTCATGATTCTACATGGCATGTGTATTACAGCTAGATCAGTTCATACGTATAACTTTACATAGTATCTTGTGTAAAAATAGCTTTGGTTATTAAAATCATTGCAATAAAATACCTGCACTATAATATTAAGTGTGTTCTTTGGTACCTAGGTGATTTTTTTTTTTTTAATGGATGGACTCTTGTTTCATTTCTTAAAAAATATCTGAACATTCCTTAACAAACAAAGAGAATGCACTGGTTTTAGGTGTCATTCAAATTTTCTTCGCTGGGTTTGAATCTGCATTTAGGTTGCGGGCCTGGCAGGTTCAAACGCTAGGCTAGACGAGCAAAATCACACTCCTAATCCAATGAACTCAGACAACCCCCTACTGTGTTGGTTGTACTCCTACAGCACAACCCTTCCTGAAGACCAGCCCTGCCTAAGTCCCTAACCACTGGTGGTGGTGGTGGTGGTGGTGGTGGTGGTGGTGGTGGTGTGTGTGTGTGTGCGCGCGCATGTGTGTGTGTATATGTGCACCCACGCACCCACACACAGTACTGAAACACCATACACCTTCGTGGCACAGTGGAACAGATGAGAAAGTCCGATCTTAAAAGATGTCCACTCAGTGGCTCAAAATCACTATGCTCCAAACCACAAATTAGCCAAGCACAGCGAGAATGATCACGGATTCAAGGTGTGAGATCCAGCGGTGTTTTCCTGCTCATATTTTTTCTTGCCAAGTCGTTGCCCCGCTGAAGTGTGTGTTTCTGAATAAAGTCAGAATGCAGGTGAGCTAAGTCTTTGGTTTCTTTGGACTATAAATAACACTTTTTTTTTTCTTCAAATATTTCTAAGTATAAACCTGCTATCTTGAGGTCCTGGTCTTTTAAAAATTTGTTTTTTTGTTTTTTGTTTTGTTTTTTTGTGTTGTTGTTTTTTGTTGTTTTTGTTTGTTTGTTTGTTTTTTGTTTTTTAATTTAAAGCTTTTCCACCGAGATTTTAGTTCGTGGTATTCCTTCATGCTTTGGTACAAGTGCTTGATGAAGAAGATGAGGTGCCTGAATTGGAGCTGCCCTCGTCCTGCCACTTGTCCAGACTCCTCCTCCTGGCGTTCATGAAGAAGTTGCTGACGGTGCTCAGCTCCAAGCCCAGCTGCTGGGAAATGGTGATTTGCAATTCTTTGGATGGACGCTTGTTTTCCTTGAATATTGCATGTAGAGTTCGACGCTGGACATCCGTGAAGACCAGCCTGGGCTTTTTGGGTGTGTTGCCTCTATCCTTGCCGTGTTCTTGCTCTTTCCTTTTGCATGCTGCAAAGAAACACAGAGGCTGTTAACAAACTGCCGGGGAGAATTGAGAGCGGAAAGGCAGAGCCGATAAAATTTGTTAGCCATTCCCCGTGCCGGCTTTCTGTCCGGTGGTCTCTGCTTTTAGCACCATGGTGGGCGGAGTGGGAACTGAAACAAACAAACAAAAAACATGGAGAATTAGGAGGCAGAGCTGTGGGAGTCCTGGGTGTGAGTCCAAGCTTTGACAAGTATCTGTATTTTGTGCAAGGTAAAGCAACTATAACCCTGCCTGGGCCTCAGAGTCCTCATCTGCAGAATACAAGATTCTGGCTAAACAAACTTTTGGTTTGAATTTTTATATCACTATCTGCAAAATGGATAGAAGAATACCTACCTGGTTGGGTTGTTGTAAAGATACATGGAATAGTATATGTAAAAGTTTACGTTAACTGAAGTGCTTTACAAATGCAAAGTCCGATCAGCTAGGAGTGGTTGCAGCCCGTGAAGTGTTTACAGTCTGCTGCTGATAGAACACTAGGAGTCCAATCGAGAGTCTAAAAACCAAATAAAAAGAAAGTATATTCATTTCCTTTCTGATCTTCTTTGTTTTCCAGGAAACGCTGTTTGTAAGAAAATTGTATGTAATGTCTCACCTTGCTCATTCTTCAGTGGGACCAGGACCTGTGGAGACTTGAAGGCTGCCTCCTCACCATCAGGGCTAAACCTGTCACATTAGGCATGTTCACCTTTGGGTCTCTCTGTGCCTCCTTTTTGCTTTTCATGAAAGACTTGCCCTTGGTGTCCCCTTCCACACTTACCTCATCTCCCACAGAGAAGGGCCCTTTCCTGCCCATGCCTCTTGGTCCTGTATCATGAAGCTGCCTCTTGGCTGCTGGAGCTATTTATATTGGAGCATCATCCCAAAGTGGCTCTCGGGCCCCCAGGGTTTGATACTGGATCAGGGTCTTTCCTCATCTCAGATGCCATACCCCTCCTCCTAACCTAATGCATCTCACTGGCTTCCATCTGCCAAAGAGGCACTAAGGGCTGTATTGCTAACAGTGCCCTCCCCCCACTCCCCATTTCCACCACCAATCAATCCCTACAGCTCTTCCTCCCCAGATAACTGTACAACCCAAGTAAATACAGTGCTCTGGTTAAACAGTTGCTAATGCAACTTTATGACCAGGCTCCTATGCCCTGATTCCAATCAGATTGCTGCCCCTCAGCCCCCTACCTAGGCATCCTGGAGCAGCCACTGCTATCTTAGTATCTGGCTGGCTGTACTCTGACATGAGCTCTAACCACAGTGAGAGGCAGGCGGGGCATCTTCCTGGTAAAGGTAGGAACTACTGATCTTTCATAGCTTCCCAGACCTCTGGTTGGCTGTCCCACCTTATTGCTGTCTCCTGCTCTACTTCTTACCTCTTTATACTCCAGGTTCTTAATTCCTTATGAGATGGTTTGCCAGCTCTGGCTAGATGCAGCCTCTGTGCTCTCCCCAGGTAGCCCCGCTTCCCCACCTGCCCCTACCTTTCATTCCTAACTTCTCCAGATCCTGAATTTCGGAGTTCCCCTAAGGCCTTAAGTTCTCATCAGTACAAATTAGTGGAGCAATCAGATCAACTGAAAAGCTAATGGATGAAGTCTAAAGAAGCCTCTAGTCTTTGGAGTCTAATCTAGGGGTCTCTAAGTTTTTTTTAACCATGTGCTACTTAGTAAAAAACATTTTGCGTGTACACTCCCTAATACTATTTATTTATAAATTATATATGCCACTGTACTACTATATTACATACATTATAAAGCATATACAAAATATAGGAAAATTTAAAGGGGTAAAATAAAAATAAATAGACATAGAAACCCTCTTCTACAGATGCATCAGCTTGCCCAGGCCCTAGAGTGCATTCACCCCACTCAAAAGACCACTAGTCCAATCTTTAGGAAATACAAAGATAAGAATTTTCAGAATGGACATGAGGGGAGACCTCAGTCATAACAGAGAAATTTTTGGTAAGTCAGGCCATATGGTACCTTTCAAAACACATCCTGTAGGTCACTGGCTACATCATCTGCCCAACATGAGAGGGCGGCATCAACATAATGAGAAGTATTTATTAAACATCCGATTCTCTCAGAGTATTGAGCAATTTATCCCAAACTAGTTGAGAATCCCTAGAAAGAGTCCCTTCCCCCAGGGACTTACAGACCTCACTGGGTAGCTGGATGAAGTCCCTGGGAAAAAACAAAAACAAACAAACAAACAAAAAAATCAATTAACTAGACTGAAATCTACTCTAGTTACTTTGAGTCAGCACACGTAGACACAGATTTATATGATACCAATGCACGTGGTTGATTGATTCATTCATATCCAAAATGAATACAACACAGACTTTGCTCTCAAGGAGGTCGTTGAGTGGTCACATAAACAAATAATTGCAAGAGTGTGAAAAGAGTATACAGGATACTACCTCTGCTTGAGGATCTTAAGGAAGGCATCACAGAGGAGGGGGTCCTTACGCTGGGCCCTAAGGGATGAATAGGAGTTCATTAGCGAGAGAAGTGGGACACAGTCATACTCAGCAGGAACAGCAGCATTTGTGAAGGATTGGTAAGTATTAGTAGATTGGTATTAGTGGAGTGAGCATGCATGCAAGGAGGAAAGCTGTGGGAGACAAGGCTTCACAGAGAGAGATCAGAATTGAATTATCTTGTAGATAAGGAGGAGTTATTGAAAGGTTTTGAATAAGGGTGTAGTGGTGATTAAACTTGGGTTTAGATAAACCCCTCTGGTGGTATTGTGGGGGACGAACTGAAAAGCAGTAAGATTAAGGATAAGGATGCCATGATATACCATCCTGCTCCCCCTCAAGACTAAGGCACTCATTCTTCTGCCTGCTGGAAAAGTTGGTGGCTAATGACTTTCAGCTGAGGTCCATTCTGGGAACTGCTCTTGGCCAAAGGTTATGCCACCCTTGGGTTGAGTAGAGGGGCTGCCCACATCCAGTGTGGGGTCAGGGGAAATAGGGATTGGTATGGAGGGCATAAGTTGAAAAGAATAGGAAAGTGTTGGCCTAAGGGCCCCTCACCCCAACCCCTTGCATTAAATTGGGACAACTCTGAAGTATCATCCTGTTCTAGTACATCCTGTAAGACTGGCTGAGGCTATTCTTTTAATGACATTGAAGTTCGACTTCTCCCTCTGCTTGGTTTTATCTCCTCCACCTCCCTTCTCCCCACAGAAGTTATTTCTCATAGCTTTATCCAGTAACCTTCCTGCATATAATTCACAGAAACCCAGAGTCTGTTTCCCAGAAATCCTGACCTAAAATAGGAGTCATTAGAAAACCACTGTAGTGAGGACCCCAAATTAGGCAATGGCAGTTGAGGGTAGAAAACAGGGAGCAAATTCAAGAGCTTCTGAGAAGGTGGAATCAAGAGGATTTAATAGCAACTTGGCTGGGAGGGTAGAGTACAGAACATCTTCCAGGTTTCTGGTTGGATAGTAGCAATGCAGCCATCAGAAAATGCAGATGGAGAAATGAATTCTATGAGGGTAGTAATCGCTTCTACATGGGACAAATTACACTTGAAGTGCTTGTTGGACATTCTGTTAAAGATCTCCAATAGGTGGTTGTTCAGCAGACAGCAGGATACATGGGGTCTGTAGCCCAAGAGGGGGAGGTGTGATCTAGGAATATAGGCTGGGAAGTCATTAGGGCTCTAGATGTAAATTACACAAAACACATACCTGTGAAAAAGTAAACAACTGACTGTCGGGTGCAGACACAACTTATTTATAACTCAAAAGCCGGAGCAAAGTGAAATTACAAAGAGATATCCATTGTCCACTTAACCAGGATGTATATTTAAATGACTTCAATCTGGCCCTTGTCATTTGGCAGGACTGAGTGGGCTGAAAGTATCCCTGAGCCAGTATTTCCCAAATGGCATCAGAGGAATAACATTGTCTTAAACAGGTGTTTCCTGAAAAGATGGTTTGCAGGTCAAGTACATTTAGAAAAACCTACTATATATAGCCTCCTCCTCAAAATTCATAATATGTGTTAGCACATGTAATTCTGTTTCTCAAATTTAATTAACCCCAGTATCATTTCTGGTGGCGACTGCCTATTAATGTTTCATACACTACTAATGCTGGGGGAACAGTTTAGAAGTTCCTGCCCAGACCTCTCAAGCATTGTAGATGTCACAATGTCAGAACCTGGGAAGTGAGATTCTCCAGAGCAGAGAGCCTGGATGACTCGTTCTACATGCCAATGCCTCCTGCCGTAGTGCCTGGCTAAAAGGGCAGCTCAGTACCTGTGTAGGTACCAGAGCGGGTGTCTGTGACTAAATGTATGTGATATATCTGGAGAGAACTCTGTGCAGAAGTTAGTTACTGAAAAGAAAGCAGAGATATTGGTAGAATAGAGTACGTACTAAAGCTTTTTGAGCGTCACTGGCGACCTCCCCAAGGAGGCTAGGAGAAGGAAGCCACAGAGATTAAATCATACATCTAGAAGCTCATACAGAACTATTGTTGTTAGGTCTGTTAAGAGACTATGAATGAAAGAAATGCTTTAGAATTTCCATGGAATTCATTTTAGGGTACAGATTACCTGTTATAAGGAAGGGAACCACCCGCTAGAGGTCATGGGAATCCACACAGTGTACAAGGTAGAGAAAGAGGGAGAAAGGGAGTGCGAGTAGAACATGGCAAGAGGTACTGCTGTTTAGGGAACAGCAATACATGTGTTTTATGTAAAAGTCATACTTTTGTGTGGGTATAAAGTTTCCATGAAAAACAGACAGGTATTTATCATGGAACCATATTAAAGGGAAGAGGATTCCTATTGTTTGCGAAAGGTAGCACTGAAGAGGAAGATGACCTGTCATGTGTAACCTCCATGAAGGTGGGCAAGCAGTTTTATTTGCAGGATGCAGTGGCCAAGTAAAGTGGGGGCTGTCTCAGACAGGTGACTGTGACCTTCTCTATGTGTAAGGTCACTCACAGTGAGTCCGATGTGGGAGGCTGAAGTAGCATGGAAGATGGTAAAAAGCCTGTGCGTCACAAGAGTGAAAGATTATAAAGAGTTTAAAAAATGGCAGCACAGGAGGACAAGGGCAAAGCACAGAGGCTTTCATTTCAATCATGCCTGGGGCCTGTGCTTTGCCCATAGTTGGCAAGACAAAGCCAAGGGTATTTCAAAAAATATAAATTCTGCGGGAGGTAGAAAGGTATTCCATAAACAATGAGTTTTTGAGGTCAGTTTTGGAAAGGCTGAGTTAATTAATGATCAAACAAGCTTCTTTAATGCAGGACTTCTCAGAGCCTTTAATATGCTAATGAGCACTGAAACTTTCTAGCTCGTGGAGTCTCTCCCAAACTTATTTGGTTCAGGAACTCTTTACTCGGGGAATTTCTCTCAGGAATGGCATTGCTTAGGACAGTGTTTCTCAAAATATGCGTGGCCGACCTGTGCTGGTCTGTGAACTGTTACCTGCAACAAGGATCAGTAAAGGAAATTGAGATAAGCGATTAGAAACTTTATGGTGATTTGACATTGCTGCAACATTGACGTATGTGACTATTTTTCTAGTAATACATTTTTTATTGTATTATCAAAATTGCTGGTCCAGGACAGATGGACATTAGAAACGAATCACTAGTCCTTTGCTACAGAGTTTAAGAAGCCCTGTCTTAGGACACACTTTGTAAAACATGGTAATATCCTAGGATCAGCTCTCGGCCAAGCATTTGGTGTCAACTTATATCCATTTTCCTGATTTAATAATACAAAGGACTTTACGACATCTAAAGCGCTGATTAAGCTACAGAAAAGGCTGCCAAGACTTTATCTGGGAATAGGTGGGCACAGACATATTGGCCTGGGAGACATTTATAAAGCCAGATAGATTATAATACAACTTTTTAGATGGACCTGGACTCAGAGGACATAGTTCAAGTCCCGCTCTGTGGCAGCTGACAGATGTATGATCTTGGGCAAGACCCTCAGCTTCCTTGAGCCTAGGTTTGCCCAGCTGCAAAATAGAGGACAGTGGCCTTCTTTCCTCACAGGATTGTAATAAGCATTAAATAAGATAATAAATGTTGGAGTGATTATTAAAACTATAAACCCTCAAGGAGTATTCTAGCTGTCTGCAAGTATAAATATCTCTTTAGTCAAGATGCAAGTACGGATATTACATTTGTGCATCAGGCTGGAATATTTGCTCTGTCTCTAGCCTGTGGTATGAACTTAAACACATCACTTGATCTCTTTTTCTGGATCCTTTAAATGAGTAGGCCGTGTTCTAAGGCTCCTGCAGGCACAAAAGCCCTGTAGCCCAGTGAATCAATGAATTCATTGCTGCAGTGTCTTCTGATTTCAAGTCTATTAAAAAATTTCTGAGGTAACCATACTCTTTTCAAGTATATACCCATACTGCTGACTTTTCCACTATATCTTTTCTATCCTTATGGCTTCTCAGAAAGAGCAGGTACTGTCTCTGCAGGGACAACAGCCAGTCCTGTAAATAATTCAGACCCATGTTCATCTGATAAAACATAAACTCACATTCCTCACAGTTGCTTCGATTTTTTGAGCTTGTGAGTTTTAGAGATGAACACAGTTACAAACCAGTTCTTTCTGTAAGTGGCCTGAGGTGACCTCTGAAAATGGTTCACTATTCACTCGACCCAGAAAACCCCACAAAATCATGCAAATCAAGAGGTTCAAATTATTGTGTTCTATTGTGAAACTACCCAGGCCATCAAGGGAATGCGTATCCGAAAAGCCACCAAGTATCTGAAGGCTGTCACTTTACAAAAGCAGTGTATGCCATTCATCGTTACAATGGTGGGGTTGGTGGGTGTCCCCAGGCCCAACGGTGGGACTGGACTGGACATAGGGTCGGTGGCCCAAAAAGAGTGGTGAATTTTTGCTGGACATGCTTAAAAATGTAGAGAGTAATGCTGAACTTAAGGTTTTAGAGGTAGATTCTCTGGTCACTGAGCACATTCAGGTGAACAAAACTCCCAGGATGCATTGCAGAATTTACAGAGCTTGTGGGCGGATTAACCCCTACGTGAGCTCTCCTTGACACATTGAGATGATCCTCACTGAAAAAGAGCAGATTGTACCCAAACCAGAATAAGGGGTTGCAGAGATGAAAAAGCTTTCCCAGAAGAAACTGAAGAAATAAAAACAGCCTGGGAGTAAATTCCCGGGAGCAAATTCAGCATCAAATAAATGCTAATAAAAGTAAAACGCAGCAAAGCAAAACAAAACAAAAACAATTACAACCACCATCCCACAGATCCTGCAGTTAAGCATTTGCTCTCCTAGGACTCCAAGCCATTTGCTCTCCTAGGACTCCAACCCATTAAACAATAGGTACTTTATATGTTTACTGAGATTCTACTTTTTTTTATTAAATTGTAGGACAATTTAACTTGTTTCCTGATGTTCTTGGTCTATTGGTCCCAGAGTCAGATAGAATGGTGGATTAGAGTAAGGCTGTCTTCTTGGGGGCAGTAGAGCTACGTATGTTTCAGTATGTACTTGCTGAAAGTACACTGAGGGTCCAGGGATATTCAGAGTGCACTCCATATTGCTGGTCTACGAGAGAGGAAGGCTCTGTGTAAAGCATTGCACTAGTTGTCAGAAGTTTTGAATTCTGGTTTTGGCTCTGTCATTAAAAAGCTGAATGATTGGGTTAAATCCTTTAACCAAACTGAGTCCAGATTCCTTAATTATACGAGGAAGGGGTTGGACAAAATAACTTACAGTCCCTTCTTGGTGCAGCTCTAGGACAGGATGTGTGCAAATAGTTTTCAATATCGCTACAGGGCAGGCGGCTGGTGGTACAGACCCTGTCCAGGACGCCTGGCTTCTATATCATAAATGGGCACCTGAAGAAGTGTGTGAACTATTTACACTAAGGGCAGCTGGGCCACTTTTCCAGTCCACGCCCCATCTTTTGTTGGACTATCTATGTACCACTCTCTCCATCTCTGGCAGGCAGAGATGGGAGGGTGCGACTGGGGAGAGAAGGTTTTTGCGGCAGAGTACCTTCAGATGAGGTAGGAAGGGGAACAAGACCTCCGTGCTTAGTCAACAGTATTATCAGGTAAGATCGAAAAGTTGGGCTTTATAAATTGAGTTATTCTTAGACGTAATTTGTAAAGATCCTTTAGAAAATTCGAGCTTATGTTACACGAAGAAGGAACATGGAGAAGTATGTATTTGGGGGTGGGTACCCATACAGACAAGGATAATCGGGGGCTGGAACGCTTTAGGAAGCTGACGGAACAAGATGGAAGTGGAGCCAAATGAATGGCAAACCCTGAGTCGGTCACTTTAGAGACATTATTTAATTTTGGCAACAGCTCTGCGAGGTGTCGAATTTAATAGACTGAAGGAAATTAAGGAACTTCACCTGAGGAGAGAGAAGACAGTTTGGGCCTCAACGTCTGGATACAGAACCCTGGAGAGACAGTGAGTGTGAAGGGACAGAGGGGCTGGGGATTCAAACCAGATTTATTTGGTAGCCTGACTCTAATGAAGTGAGGAGGGAGGCTATGCCTACAGCTTCCCCGTTCAAGAACCTGTGAGTCCTTACATGATGGCCAAGCGTTTTCCCCCGAATGTCTCCTGTCCTAACATGATTGCAGGGGAGGTAGGCAGGGAGCAGTTAAGGGAAGTGCCGAGATTTCCAGGGAGCCTTTAAACCTCCTTGCCAACTAAAGATAGTGTAGCATTTTCATAGGGGCTTGCTAGGGACCCAATGTCTTTACCCTAAAGGCCAATGCCAGTGCTGAAAACTGTAACCTGCAGGGTCATATATTCTTGAGCAGGTAAGCCTGTGATGTCCCAAGTCACACAGGGGAGGCCCAGCCTGGATTTGGAAAAGGATTTGCTGCTCCAGTGCCTCTGGGGGCTGGTGTGGTGCACCCTGAAATCCTATCCAGATTCCTGAGGGGCTTTGCAGGGACGTCTTGCACATCCTTCTCAGGGAGACTTGGGGCTTCGGGGGTAGGGAAAGAAGGATAAAAAAGCAGCTGGCCCCAAACAGGCAGATATATAGGGACAGAAAGTAGGTTGGTGGTTACTTATGGCTGAGTTGGTGGTGGGGGGAAATGGGAGTGACTGCTAATGGGTATAGGGTTCTTTTCTGGGGAGGTGATGAAAATGTTCTAAAAATGATTATAGTACTAATTGCACAGCTCTGTGACTACCAAAACCCAGTAAATCATACACTTTCAATGAGTGAGCTGTATGGAGTATAAGTTATATCTCAACAAAACTGTTTAAAAGAGAACGAACTGGGCCTCACGTGGGATGAGCCCTCTGTGCTTATCCTTCTAAGTCTCCTACCCGCATCTGCCACAGAGAAGGATTCTCTTCTGGACTGTGGCAAGGACAAGAGGGGTCAGCTGTTTATGTCTACTGAGCCACCAAAGACCCTCTCTTGACAGCTGAACGTGCTTTTCAAAATAAATTCTATATAGGACAATATGCTTATGGAGGAGCAAGCGTGCAAATAAAACAGATTCCACGTAAGACAGATAGAGGTCAGGAGAGATGTAAAGGCAGAATTACGGAGGTGTCATAGCGGGTCTGCTCCTGAGCCTGGTTTACCGGCCAGTATCCACACTGTGGGGATGGATGGGCCACGACAGCTTCACGACTAGTGCCCAGACTCCAGGAGTCCCAGGTCGTTATGTTTTCTGCTTTGCCTTGAATTATTTTGCTGTACTGTGCATATTTTTATGAGCCAGGCTCCCAATTGTTTTTGGAATGAGGTGGCTATTAAGCGGCGAATTTAGAGGGCACAGCACGACGTGTAATTTGAAAAGCCACTCCATTGAGTTCCAATGGAGATGGCCAAGGGCAGCCTTTGCACAGGAAGCGTACTCCTACACAGATGGTCTGGAAACTCTGATGCTCAGCAGAGCCGAGTGGAGCCAACACAGCCTGTAGGACATGAGCGAGCTCTGCTGTGTCCGTGAGTTAGTTTGCGGGCAGCCAGAGCACCTGTGGAAACTCTTCTGGGTGTGCACATGAAAGGCCTAATAAAAACGTGGAAAGAGCAGACATTTCCAGTCAGGAATGATCACTGTGACTCACCCCCTGAATCTTGTGATACAGTGCTTAAAACACCTCTGTTAAATTTTCCTATGTAAGCCCCACAAAACTCAGGTGAGGTAGCAATGGGTATTATTTCTCTTTCTGTAGATGAAGAAACAATAAACAATGTCAGAGAGGGCACACAGCTGGTTAGTGGTGGACCCCCAAATCCAGTGTGCCCTGGAGGCAGATGTCAGAATGGTGGAGACATCATAAAAACTTACTTTGGGATAGGGAAGTCGGCAGGAGCAGCTAATGAAGGGGAGCCCAGGGGCCCACAGCCATGGTCAGCAGAGCAGGAGCAGTTGGCCAGCCTGGCAGAAGGCCACTTATCAGCCAGACCTGCCTCACTGTGGCTGATGGAACTGAGGTGGCCCATCCAGGAAAGTGGGCTGCACGGAAGTTGAAATGGAGGAAGGTCAGGCAGCATAGGGAACAGGACACTCATGCTGGCCTGGGAGAGAGACAGGGGTGAGTCTAGCATCAGTAGGAATACTGGGGAGCATGAGACAGCCGTCTCTGTGTGGATATTGGCTTTGAGAGGAAGCTGAAGGGAACTGAGATGACCCAATGGAAAAGGAAAGATGTGAAGCAGTGGACTAAACCCAGGAGGGGTCTGCTCCATCCAATTCAGGTTGGAAAAGCCACCCAAACCTCTCACAATTCCACCTATTGACTTCTCTAACGGAGCTTCTCTAATGGGAAGGACAGAGGCCTTCCTTCCCATGCATCTGCTGCCTGGAGTCCTTCTGGAGTCAGCATATAAAATATTTCCATCAGCTTCTTTTCTGTAGGGAAAGCTCCATAGCTGTAGCCCAGGAAGGGGGTGCATTGGGCCTCAAAGGAGAATAGAGGCTGCCTGGACCTGGGGGCAGGGGACGTGGAACAGGATCATCTGAAACATATGGCTGCTTCCCCTGTTCTAAGCCCCCCATGTGTGTCACTTTAGAGAGCCTCACAACAACTATGGGAGGCCCCTACTATTATTATCTCTAGTTTACAAATGAGTAGCCTGAGGTTCAGAGGTTAAGGGACTGTCACCTAGACGGTAAAGGTGGGCTGGGACCCAGTAATGGTATCGAAAGAGACCAGATGTGGCCCAGGTATTCCTCAGGCATAGCTGGTGGGGAAATCAGAGAATATACAGAAAATCTCCACTTAGTGTCATCAATAAATCCTGTACCTTTTTGCAAACCGATATAAAGAAAACAGTTTTACCTTAGGCTCATTTAGGTAAACAGGAGTTAAGTTCCTAGGCACCCTCATCAATGTTATAATGGAATTGTTAGCGGTGTGCAGGACCAGTCACTTTGGACCAGTTGCTTTGCTTTCCATGGGCCTCAACAGCCCTTTTCTACACTCTCCTCGTTCTGCCCACACACTTTGTCTTCTCTCTTTTGTTCCGTGTTCCCTCTGACACAGGCTGACCCTGAGATGGAAAGGTGAGCTGAAACTCCTCAATGAATGAATACATTTTCATACTCCTATTATACTTGCATCATAGTTTGCTGGCTGTTCATGCTCACATGGGCACATTTTCCTCAGCAGTGGCTAAAGCTTTTTAATACTCAGAGGAAGAGACACCCACCACCTGATCCTTCCCCCTATGAAGCTCTCTCCCTGCATTACAGCTTCAAAGGATCCAGTGGGACAAGAAACCAGTCTTGCACCTGCTTGTCCAGTCAGTAACAAAAGGTAATGTGACTCTTTTCTGAAATGATGGCTCAGCAATTCTGATTTTTAAATTCCTAAACTTCTGTCAATGCCTGATCTAGCAGAGTTTTATTACATCAGCATCCCTCATCTTAAAGAGCCCCTCAATAGTTTGGACCCCAATAAGTGGAAATGAGTACTATTAGTGTCCTAGTTATGATGTTGATTCCACAAGACAGTCAAAACAAATCGCACAATGGCATTACATGCTATTATGCAGTATTATCTCATATAAACTTACTGTGAATTGTCTTAGTTTCATAATCCCATTTCTTTAACAGCTGTATAGAATACCTTATGATATTCACATCAATTGAAAGTTATAAAATGGAATTCCCTTACAAGTAACCTATAATCTTGACTTTTCACTAAGTCATCAGACATTTTCTACTGTTAATTTCAAAGGACTCGTTCTCATTTATGGCAACTGTAACTGTCATCCTCCCAATGACATGTATTATACAATTAGCCTTACAAGGGTCTCCCAAAAGCCTGAACGTTCTTGGTGGCTGATCCACAATAATATTCAAGGAGCTTGACACTGACCCCAAACACCTTTCCCATCTTACTTCTCATTACTGCCCACCCACCACCCACATCGAGCCACACTGCTCAGAAGTCAGTCCTAAATACATATGTACTTTTACACCCCTATTCTTTTGTTTAAGCTGTTCCCTCCACTGAATATCCTTCCTTCTCTTTCTTTTCCATACAACACTTTCCCTATGTAATCAAGACCCAGCTCGGGCCTCTCATTTTTTACTAAGCCTTCTCTGCTTCCTCTCTCATCCAGGGAGAACTGCTGTCTCTTGGGCTCATAGAGACCCCTGGATAGTTTTTTTTTGTTTTTTTGTTTTAACCTACCTATCTCATTAGATTATAAGCTCCATAATTTGGCATACTCAGCATCGCTGATGCATAAATAAGTTGCATGTGGCCCCATAGAAAATAGAGACACCCAAGACACAAGCTTTTATCTTTCGAAAATGTGTATATAGGATGCAGTTCCATGAGCTTTCAATCCTTTTACTGGATAATTATTTCGAAGCACTTTAATGGCATTCTGGGGAATATTTATGAATTGTCATTGAGAGGTCAAAGTAAAGGGGTTGATCCCCTGGTGAAGGAAGCTGGTATTGCTACTA
The DNA here is from genome assembly GCF_014176215.1 of Rousettus aegyptiacus. Lineage (NCBI taxonomy): Eukaryota > Metazoa > Chordata > Mammalia > Chiroptera > Pteropodidae > Rousettus > Rousettus aegyptiacus. The sequence goes on from NW_023416306.1 coordinate 123,329,798, forward strand.
CGCTTATGATTGAGTCAGAAGGCATACAGGGCCAGGAAGGAAGGAGGCTGGAACAACAGAACTGGAAGAGCAGAAGGTGCAGAGGGGCTGAACTTGGGCTGGGGCCTTTAAATGAGCTGGGAATAGGGCAACCAGCCCTGCCCAGCTGAGGTAGGGGGTCACTGGGTACCGGAAGACAGAGGGATGCTATCTGTGTCTGTCCTTGCTAACTCTGGGTAGCGACGGTTCATTTATGTTTTAGTCAAATACAGAGTTGATAAGAATCCAATTTGTGGAAAATATCAGCAAATATCCACAGATTCTGTGTAGTGAAAACCATACAATAAATTAATGAGATGACTCCAGGGGAAAGTCTTGGTGAAATTAAAATTTAAGGGATGAAGAACTTAGATGAAGAATGCTTTATAAATAAGGTCAAAGGAAATACCATTTTGTTTCTTTTTCTTCTAACAATTGCCTAGTTCTTGGACTTTTTGAGTAGGACCTCTGGATATTGGTACCCTGGATCCACGGGTGAGGGGATCGTTTTTTCCCCATAGACTTTGGGGTTAGCCTGAGTTCTGCAGTGGGAAAGGCTGGAAAAAAGCTCTCAAAATTCTTAGCCTTGGGTATAAATTGAATTACTTGACATTTCTGAATTCTAACACTTGAATGTACAAACTTGAACCATTTAGATATCCTGTTAAGAGGGAGATTCTGCACATCTACCAAGCTTCCAGGTGATGCCCAGCTGCTGGTCCAGGACCTCGCTGTGAGGAGCCAGGGTCTAGAGAGCTTTAAATGCACAGAATCCCCTCCTCTATCGCTACTGAACTAGATTCTCCAAGAGTGGGATTCATGAACACACATTTTACACAAGCTTGCCTGATGAAGTTTGAGAGCCAGTTGCTCCTAGGCTAGTATTTTGAAACTTACCAAGATCAAAAGTATCACATCCCACACTTGTCAAAAATACAGATGGACTGTATCAGAGTTTTAGGAGTGGTCTGGGAACCTGTATTTTAAGAAGGGCAAGCACCAAGTAAGCTCTCCGATATCAGGTCTGGGAAAGCCTACTTGGGGGGATCTTTTGGTGGGGTTGGGGAAGATCCAGGTACCGTCATGAGCTCCTGTGGTTGTCACAGCCAGTCTGCCAGAGGAAAAGAAGAGGATGTGCCAGGGCCGAGGGCGGGCCTAGAGGTCCACTGTGTTCAATGCTGGAGCAGAGGGCTTTGTTTTGTGATTGTGAGGAGAGAAGAAACTGGGTAAAAACTGGGGGAAAGTATAGGATTAATGGCTGTGAGTTTTTTTAACACTAACAGATCTTCTTTCCTCTTGAGTTTACTGCGCATATGTAAAGTGGCTGGGCGAGGGGTGGAGGGGTGGCAGCTGTGGAACTGGACAGACACTCTGGGTCCTCCCGATTGATTATCCACCTGGCTGGTACCAGGAGGAGAAGCAAAGAACTAAGGGTTTATTTTCTTTTACATCTACACTTCCATGTGTATGCTATGATGGAAGGATCCCTATTAGTCCGTGCTGGACCTGTTTTATGGCTGTTACATTTCGAATGTATTGGTAGTATTGTTTTACCTAATACATGGGCATGTGGGCACACACACATATCCATATCATAAACCCAGGCTGCAATTTCAGGCTGTGCCTCTCAAACTTTAGCATGCATTAGCATTAAGGGTTTGTTAAAATATATTATCGCGTTCTACCCCAGAGTTTCTGAATCAGTAGAATTTCTAATAAGGTCCGAGGTGATGCTAGGACTTATGCATGGGGGAAGAATTGCAGATGAATTTTTAGCAGGTTTGTTTATTTTATGGGTATGGGCGAAGCAATTTTGAAAGTATATTCTATGTATTATAGGACTGAGTAAATGAGTAAACGTGAGTGTGTGTGAGAGAGAATTTGCACAAGCAAAGAAAGCAAATAGGGCAAAATATTAACGATTGGTCAACGGGTCATGTTAACAATTGGATGAAGAATATATGGATGTTCTTTGTACTATTCTATTTTTGTATCTTTAAAATTTTTGAAATAATTTTCAAATAAAAATGTTTTAAAATCATGCTTTTGAATGATATTTAATGACAATGAGATATGTTCAATTGTAAATTCTCCATGCGCTCAATTTTGTGAAAAATAAAACTTTTAAATGTATCATATTTATGTACTTTTAAAAAGCTAGAGGTGAACAAACCAGCATAAAAATGGGTATCATCTCTGGGTTATGAAATGATTTGATTCTGTTGCATCATTCACAATGTTTCATATTTCCCAAAGTTCTACGGTGAACATGTATTACTTTAATAATGAGAGAAAATTATTTTTGAAAGAAAAAACAATATTTCAGTAAAGTTTTATGTATAATATCGCTGACTTCCATGTCATTCATTAATAATAGCAAAAAACAAACAAACATGATATCATTAAAATGTCCAATGATAGAAAAAGTTATTGAAGATGTATAAATCATGATACTTCTGAAATATTATAAAGTCACATAGCTGTAAAACAGAAAATATTTAGGTTTTCTTTTCTTTTTTGGGGGGGAGGCGGGTTTTCTGATATAGAGTGCTCCAGGAGCAGAGGGATAACTTTTACCTCTGTCTCTGCTGTCTTGCAAATTGTGAGCACTCTATTTATACATATCTCTTAAAGAATGGATACTACCTTATAAGATATTTGGGAGGGAGCAAAAGTGATGAAATTACCAGGGATTTTTATTGTCTCCATTATTCTTTTATGTATTTTCAAAAATTCTACCATATATTTAATAATGAAAATTTTAATTTAAAAAGTTACAAAATAGTATGTACATATCATCTTATTGAAAAAAAAATTGGAAGGATATTTATAACAAAAGGGGGTTTATCTCTGTATGGGGGTATTAGGAGTGATTCTTGTCTTCTTTTTTTTGAAAATTAGTATATAATACTTTTATAAGAAGAAATTACTCTTCAGAAAGCATTGGAGTTAAAAATAATAGAAAATTTTATAAGTAAAATTTAGACATGGTAAGTATACAAAAATGCTAAAAAAAAAATTTACTAGGGTTATGTCATGGCGAAAGCAAGATCCAAAATTATATATACACAAGACAATAATTAACTTGTTAGGAAAAAACCCGCACTCTTGTATTGAAGGCTCTAAAATGATACAGTAGTTGTGTCTGGGTGTTGTATTACTTTAAAATAGGGAGGCTGGGTGGTAGATAGAATATATTTCTATAAACTTAAGTTTTGGACCACTTTCGTACGTTCAATTGTCTTTATAAAAGAGCTGGATTAAGGGGACAGCCACTGAAGCACTGGAGACCATTTTCAACAAACCCAGAGGGGTGGGCACCCAATGCTACTCCTTTAATTCCATTGCTCAGATAACTGCACTGGGAATCACTGTGCTAGGCATGTAAACATATTTCTAGTAAGGCAACTGTCAATCAAAAGAGTAGAATTTTGCAAGAGGAAGCAAAAGGCATTCACTGTTTTCCCTAGAAAGTTATGTGGGAGATGGAAGATGCCCTTGATTGTTTTAAAAGATGGATACACACACACATGCACACATATGCGCACACATATGCTAATGCATGCTCATACACTTGAAAAGCTATAGGCTGGCTATCTCTGAAGAACACACAAGAAACTTGTACCAGGGTTACACAAGAAACTTGTACCAGGGTTACCTCTAGGGGAGGCAGACTGGGTACCTAGGGAACAGGCTGGGGGGAAAACTTGGTTTTCCCTGTATACCTTTTTATGTTGTTAAACTTTTTAAAAATGATATACCCATAGTAAGTCTTCAGAAAATAAATATTTATTAATTAAAAACAATTCTTTTTTAAAATTAGGGGCTCGTGGGCAACCATGAAAATAATTAGAATAGAGAAATACAAAATTTTCCTTTTTTATGAGAATATGCTTGACTTTGGAATCATTAGTTCCCATCCGGAATTGATTTGAAAGTGACTAATACCAAGACTTGCCAACACTTGTCTGCCCCTCCAATAGGTCTGTGTTTATATCTCCTCTTGTCGTGACTTATAGACAGAGGCTTCTAATGTGCCATTCCTGGGGATTACTTCTGTTTCTCCAGCAGCAGAAATGGAGTTGGGTTAATCCTTTACACTGGTTCTTCATGGCTCTTGTCTACCTAACGGCAGGCAATTGGCTAGAATCAGGGTGCCCATCACTGCTCACCAATACTGGGAAGTGAAAACCAGACCCAGAGGACCAAACCCACAATCTTTGCCTCATTAGCATCACCCTAACATTAGCATCCCCCATTAAGTGACATGTTCCAGTGAGGCAGAGACAATCTACTACCTGATTTTACATAAAATCTGTGCAGAGGCCATAGATCGAGTGTTGGCTATTCCGAAATGTTATAACTTTATATTTACATTAACACAGTTACTACACAGCTAAAGATGTACACAAGCACCCAGCTTCCTAAGCTAGAAACACAGAGGTTAGTTCCTTTTTCATTTTTACTATCCATGCTGTCTTCTCGACTTTATGTTAGAAATATCTCTCACATTTTCTTCACCTCTGCTGACAGTGACATATAATCAGACATTCATAATCTATTGCCATCCCTCCTAGATGGTCCCCTGCTACTGCCATTTCTCCTATCATCTCCCACTCGAGCTTGCTTTCAAAAAGACAAATTCTCAAACTTCACTCCATTAGCAAAACAATTGCTGTCACAGGCCCAAATTCTTTGGACCACACAGACATACTAGGTCCTTTGTAGTCTCTTTTCAGTCTTCCTTCCAGTTTTCTTCCCTGTTCCCATAGAACTTTATTCCTATCTAGATCATAGCACTTATCAGGAACACTGCAAGTATTTATTTACCTGCACACGTCCTCCCTGAATTCCTCCAGGATAAGACACATTGTTTCTCTTTTGAGCCCCAGCACTTAGCCCAGTGCCTGGTACATAGGAGGCATCCAGTGAGTGTTTTTGGCGAATGAAGGAAAGTAGAACTTTTGGATTATGTGATATGACCCTCAGTGGTACTTCTCAGACTTCAGTGTGCGTATGAATCTCCTGGGGATCTTGTCAAGAAGCAGATTTAGATTCAGTCGGTCTGGGATGGAACCTGAGAGTCTGCATTTCTCTGCAAGTTCCCAGAGAAGGCCAATGTTGCTGGTCTGGGAACCACACTTGGAGTGGGAAGGGCCAATAGAACAGTACTAATTTTTTAGATGGAGGAGCATATGGAAACATTTTTTCCTACAGGAATCTTGAATTTTTGAGTAAACTTTTGATCTCAAAAGAGATAAAAAAGTAAAATATTATGTAATGATATATAATTGTATATAACATATTAATATATTATGCTATGTAACTATAGGTTACTTTAGAAAAGGGATGAAATAAATAAATGATAAAGGAGCAAATAAAGTCACTTGCTCTTAAATTCTTAATGTAATATTCTAATTCTCAACTTGGAGTTATATTAGAATCACCTGGGAAGCTTTTTACCCAACATACTTTCTCCGCCCCTTCTCCACCAATCTGATTTGTTCCCCTGGAGGGATACAAAACCCTCTGCCCACCCCTTCCCTTTACTGAAAACCACAGTCTTAGAGAAGGTTTCTGTTATTGATGGGAAAGTATTATGTTACTCAGCTGTGCTAGGGAAGAAACCTGCAAAGAGATTTCAGCCTGGGCCTCTGCACATTCCACTTATTGTTCCCTCTACCTGAAAGTCTCTTCCCCTACTCATCTTCCCGCTCTTCAAAAATGTCACTTCATCACACCCTGAACTTCTCCTTGGCACAGAAAAACAACCAAGAAGGATATGAAACAGTTACCTGTCTTCCTCACTTGACTATGAGTTCTAAGAGACTGGTCTGCTGTACCAGCCACCCCCAGGACTGAGCGTAGTACTGGTATAGCAGCTTCTGAGACGAATGAAGAATGTCTCCTTTCCATAGCTAATGAAATTTCCTCTTTCACTTTTGTCCACAATTGGCTGATTATAATTCCTGAGAGGGCTGGCATTTACTACAGGGCTAGGAACTGTGTAAATGACAATATAAATGTAAGGTTTGTTTGGTCCAAATTGTTAGGGTTGGGGAGCCATACAAAAACCATCTTTCTCTTTCCCAATGTTAAAATTAAATAATATTTGCTACCTACAAAACTATATGTGTCATATATTTGAGATAGGAAACATAGTTACACAATGAATACATGTGAAGGCAGCATGGAACAAAAGAACCAGAACATCAGCTGTCTTGTGAAGCTATAGGGATATTTGTTCTCTTATCATCTGGCTTTTCTCTACCAGAGTTAACCACTCTCCTGAATTTTTATTCATGATTCATTTGTTTTTTTAAAACAATGCTTATATCTTTTCCACCAATAAGTTATTTAGCATTGCTTGCTTTTGACTTTTGTAAAATGGCTTTGTTCTGGTGTGATATTCTACAGCTTATCCTTAAAATAAAAAAAAAAGGCAACATTGTTCCTAAGATTCAACTATTGTGTATAGCTGCGGCTCATGCATTGTCATTACATTATACTACTGTATTATATGAATACACAATATTTATGCATTCCTTGTCAGTGGACATTTGGGTTGTTTCTGGTTTGTTGTATGTTTGTTTTTTCTTATGAACAATTCTTCTGCAAACAGTTTTGCACACAACTCCAGGACCATCTGTGAGTTTATCTGTGTATATACAAAAGAGTAGATTTGCTGGATAGGTGTAGGTTCAGGTTTATAAGATAATGCCAAATTATCTTTTGAAGCAATGGTGCCATTTTACATTCCCACCAGTAGTGTATGACTTCCTGATGAACCACAACCTTGCCAACAGCTTGTACTATCAGGATACAGGAATTGCAATCTCAAACTGCAGCATTTTTGTGCCAGAAGGCAGCACTTCTGACTGGATGGGCTGTTTCCTCCTGACCTTCCTCCTGGCCTGAGACTCTGCCTCAGAGATGGGCTCCTGGGTCTTACACCTTTTCGACTCCGTGAAACAGAGTACTAAATTAAGATAATAGACTTGTTATGGATACAGAATCATCATAGAAGGCAATCGATCATAGAATGTGGGACCTGAAAAAACCCTAAGGCCAAATTCTTCATTCTACATTTAAGGAGACTGAGGCCCAGAAAGGTTGAATGACTTGACAAATTTTCAGAGCTAATTAGTGTAGAGAACCTGTCTTGGAGGCTCTTGGTTCTTAGTCCAGGAGTTTTAAAAATTTGTTAGCTTTAGTAATTTAAGATGGCATAATATGGTCTATTGAATTAACAATGACTCTGCAAATATTTAGATAACTGCCGATTTATTTTTTAAAGGTAGTTGCCTAAGTAACTGATAAATTTGATAACTTTAGCTTCTTTGCTTATGACGTGAACAGGTATAATACTGAATTTCAATGGGATACATAGGAGAAAGATGCCATCTCCACGATTATGGTTTTCAATATGCAAATTTGACAGTATTAAAAGACACCCATCTCCTGGGGAAAATAATCTCTAATTTTCTGATTGACTAGTCCTCTCCTTGGATCATTCCCCCAGATGCTAGGTACTGCCTTAAGAAGCCATTTTGTGAGGAAGGCAAACTTCAAATTCAGTACATTTCAATTCATCCTACTCTTATGAACGCTCATAATCAAGCTATCGGAAGGGGCTGGGAACAGTTTGTGCACATTATGGCAAAATGTCCTCAATAATGTGATGGTTTATAATCTCAGATGCTTTACATGTGAATGTAGGAAAATATTGAAAAGACCGATGTGCAGCTGAGGTACTTAGCCCTTTTCAGAGTATGTGTAATAATAAAACATGTCATGATACTGTGCAGAGGGATCCATCTTCACGCATCAAAGGCAATAAACTTAGAACTGGGGAAGGGAAGAACTGCAGATCAGGAAGGGAGTTTGTGTGAGGAAATGTAGCTCCTGAAGCCTGCAGTGGCAATTTTCATTCTGGAGCTGTTTGCTTCTGGAAACCTACCCGTACCCCTCCACCCCCACCTCCCTGGACCATCTCTACCCCAAGAATCTATTTACCATTTAAAAATATCTTTTGGTTTAACAATGTCTGCGGGCTGGCAATAAAAGCTTTCTGTGAGCCATCACTCTTTTAATGTCAGGGTAAAACTCAGGAGCTGTTTATTACTTTGGGGTGGGAAAGAACACCAAGTAATTTTGCTAGGAATGCTGAGCAAACAGTACTGAGGTACTCCTGGTTCAGGTTTTCCTCCTAGCAGTCATTTTAATCAGCACTTCCCCTATTTAATGAGCTTGTAGTGCCATTACATGATCACCCAGCTCACTGGATTAATGATGAAAAGAGGAACTGATTTTTGCAGTTGCATCATTTGAAGTAAATGTTAACTTTCTTTCTGAGTCCTTAGTTAACCGCATTAGTTTGACAAATATGTCTTTGTCTAGCATAAGTAATTAGAATTTAATCACTTTAACTGCATCTTAATTACCCCAAATGAATTGAAAGGACATTTAATAGCAAAGATTAAATTGCCTTAATGAACGATTTTTGTGACTCCATCAATACTTGAATCGCGTTAGCCACTCCTCTCAGGCACTTCACCTGCAGTGAGCATGTCGGTCACTAGGTGGCGCGCTTTGCTCGTTTATTTATTTAACTTTTTCCATTGATCTGTTTTAGAAGACAACAGGAAAGAAAGCGAAAAGCACATAGTTTATTGTGTTCCTTTGATAACCTCTCTTTGGGACTATGAGATCATCACCAGATGCGAAAACGAAAGCAGTGATTTCAGAAACTGTCGATTCTGAGTACTCTATGGCATATGCAAAGGAAGATGAAAAACACATGGATAACTGGAAACGTGGTGTTTGATGGAAATTGTAAGATACCCTCTGGATGATTGCCAGCATATATACAGAATTTTAGTCAACTTATTATTTTTTTAGTGCAGAGTTCTAAAATATGAACAATAGGCTCGGTTTGGAATATCAAGATGGGCGCCGATGTGAAGCCAAGAAATGTAATTGCTGTGCAAGTGCAGATCGGAAGACCAGTTCCTGAAAGTATGGGAGGTTTGGGCCTTTGGGCCCTCCTCCAGGCATGGGTCCCAGTGGACCAGTCATACCCACAGAATACATCTAATGAGATGGGTCTGGCTCATCAATAATTGTTTAAGTGAACAAATGGAGAGAGAGACTTGGGTTCCTCATCTAGCTCTGTTACTTCCTTACATTCCCTCTGGCTGCTTCTTCAAAAGAGAGCAATAAAAAGTCTCTATTATAAGTCTTAAGTAAAAAGGAAATAAGTTTCCATAAGTAACTCTCTTTGAGATTCCCAGAAGGAAGACACACACTCTCTAATTTCAAGACCTTTATTATGGACTTTCTAGATTGGGCATTTATGATAGAAAATCAGACATTTCTGCATTTGGGGTCCACTGACCTGGCAGACTTGTACTAGTTAATAGAGTTACAGGGTGGAGGGTAAGAGGGTTCTGGGCTTTGAGCTGAGAAAGCTGAATTCAGGCTATCATTGATTTCCAGTTGTCACCACAGGTAAGTTATTTAACCTCATTATACAGAGAAATTGGGGAAAATAATGGTAGCTACCACATAAACTAATAGTTCCAAAACTTTGCTGTACATGAAAATCACCTCAAGCTCTTAAAAATTCAAATGTTCAGGTCATGTCCTAATTCAATCATAGCAGAATATACAGGATTGTAGCCAAGTATACCTTTTTTTTTTTTTTAAGGATTCCTAAGTGATTCCAACGTGTAACAAGATTTGGGAGCCACTGGCATAGGCAGTGAGTAGTAAATGATAATATCAATGGGCCCAACATAGTACCTGACTAATAGAAAATGCACAGCAGACATAAGTTCCTTCTTTATTACTTGTCACGACAAATCTGATGGGTTGTACTTCAGGGTCTGGTTCTGTTCAGCTGGTGTCTTATCAAATTGTCTCACCTAAAGGAGAAGAAAATTTCTAGAAGCAAATTTGTTCCAACCTTTGATAATATAACATCTTTTTGGGAGGAACATAATGTAGATGATTCTATAGAAAGACTCTGTAATAAAACATAAATTTGTACATTTGTATCAAAACAATCAGATTGTCTTGTGATTGGTCTAGTCGTCTAATACATTCCTATCACCTCGGGAAGAAATAAAGCTTCATCAATGTTAACATCCTTATGTTAAAATAAAAACATGTGCAGATCTTATGATAGAGGACAGGAATTTATGATTGTGCACTAAATTCATTAACATTACAAATAAGTTTTTCTTTTTACTGAACTCTATGGGTCTGACACTTTCTATGTGGAAATAATGTGTTTTTTCCCTCCCAAATGTGCTTATTAATCTTATTTTAGTGGAGACATAATAAAAATAGTATTTAATGAATATTTTTTGAATGCTTTTATACAGAATTATAAAAAAATCTATCTTCTAACTACCATGACTTTAGTAAAACTCTCCTTCTGTTGCTACCCTAGGGGACTATTCGATTTTACCAACATGTGTGGAAATTCCTCTATTTTAATGGGGACTGAAGTGAAACTAGTCTTTTCTCATCCAATCCATCAAGGCTCTTTGGTTGATTTAAAACATTAAGTTGGTGTTTAACTATTCCAATATGTGGAGTTTACAAATGGCACTGAGAACTGTTACTTGAAGGGCCAGGCTTCTAACTGGATTCTGAGGAGCAAGCCACAGAGAATTTCTTTTTTAATTACCTACCTTCATCAGACTTGAGGATTTTCTTCCTCATAAGGAAATCAACAATAAGTTTTACCCATATTCTCTGTAAGAACTATTTCTGCTGAGAACTTTGGGTAGCAGCGTCTGTTTGATTAGCTGAATTCGCCATGAATGTGGAAATGATGACATCAAAACAGCTCGTGTAACAACCTCCTTAAAGACCTCGTAGATTAGAGATGACTATAGATTTTCCCCAGCATGGATCAAAGGGACTGAATTGAACGTTTTAGCGTAATGATCCAACCCTTGTCACACCCATAGGGACTCAAATTCCAATTTTATAAGCAAGTGTGCACATGCACTCAGACGCACACAGAAAGCTGCCAGAGAGGGTGGAAAAGATCAACTATCTGATCCACGGGAGCAGGTTTGATCTTTTCTATTACTTGACTGTGCTGGTGCATATTCCTGGCGGGCCCTTTCGATTTCTCATAAACTTTGGAATAGTAGCTGTTAGTTTTCGTTTTCTCACTATAACTCCTCAAAGACATTCTAGGCACCTTCCAAGGAGCGGGGTGGGAGGGGGGGGCGCGCGGAGAGAAACTGGACAGGCGAAGCGCCCACGGGGCCCTGTCCAGGGTCCTGACGCCGCATTGGGGCTCCAGGATGGTCAGCTTCCAAACGCCCTTTCATCCACTGCACACAGAAGGAAACAAAGACCTCCAAGCTCAAGGCTTTAGAGCAGCCTCCTAACTCCCGTCGGTTAGCTGGGAGGGGAAACAGCAAAACAAAGGAACTAGTAATCCCCTCCCAGTCCCAATCTCCTACTTTAGACCGCCAGGGCGACCTTCTCTACTCTGACTCTGCTTTTCTCAAATAAAACATGCCAGTAAAAATATAATTCGGATAGAAAATACAGACACACATCTTGTTTGGATAGGTTAGCGTCGGGGTGTACTTTGGGGGGCATGGCGCTTTTGTCTCATCATTGGGGTAATCCCTAGGCATTGTTGGGGACCAAGATAGATCCACCAGGTATCCTTTTCTTCCTCTGCCACACCCTCTTCCTATCAAAAAGTAGATATCGTTTTGAAATCACCAGGACAAAGATATCCTAAAAACAAAGCCTCAGCATGCATCCCTTTCCGCAGGGAGTTGAACCACCGAGGCTTGCTCGGCGTGCAGCCCTGGAGGCCCACAGGGGGCGCGCGCAGAGATCGCAGCAGAGCCCAGCCTGCTGCCGGGGGAGAAGGTGTGCCCAAATGGAGAGCAGGAGTCCAGCTACCTGCTTTGCCCTAAGGGCTTGAAGCTTTAAGATAAAGTTGCATCCTAGGCTAAGTCGCTGTGCTGCTATCACACTAACATGCTATTGTTGGCACAGTCCGTCTTAAGTGCCAATTGCAAAACAGTGACCACAGCAGCCCTAGGCTGGGTGGGTCCCTTCCACAGATCACCATCGCCCTCTGCGCTTTCACATGCTCCCGGCTGCACCCTCTGGCCGGACAGTCAGCCCCACTCCAAAGAGGCCAGGGAGGTTGTATGTCTCAGGAGGCCCTCCTCAATGCGCTGACAACTGGGTAGCCTCACAACTATCGGGTCTCCTCAAGTCCCAGAAGTAGGTCTCCCCCACCCTAGTCAAACCAATTTACATTCTTAACCTCACGCACTCTTTTCTTTCCTCACTGAGGTTTGTGTTCCCTAGTGGAGACGGCACTATTTTTCCACCCACTTGAAGGGTCGGACATGAGCTGTGAGAAACGCCCATGCAGAGCTTTCTGATGATTGTCCCCAAGAGGAAGGCCTTTTGGTTTCCTGCTCGGCTGGTGTGTGTGGGGGTGTTTGTGGGGGTGTGTGTGTGTGCGGGGGGCGGAGGGCGGTGTGTGTTGTCCCAGACAATTCTCTGGGTGCGAGCGGCCACCATTCGGCCTTGGGGGGATGCTCTGCCTGACGACTGGTCGGCTCCCCAGCCACACCGGGAGGAGGTCTCCCTAAGTCTTCAGAGGAGACACTCCTCACGGGCTTCCAGGCTGCCGCGATACGCTGCCCCCGCTGGCCCTTTGTTCGCGCTGCAGCCATCGGGCTGGGAGCAGCTGCACTGCGCGAAACCCGCGGGGCCGGGAAGCCGGGCGCGAGGGAAAGCGGGTGTGAGGGAAACCACTCCTCTCGTCTTCTCTTACTCTAGGGCCTAGGCACCCTTCCAGTTCTCGCGTCCCACACTCCCAGTTCTGGCTTTTCTCCAGGCCTGGGAGTCTTCGAGGATTGGGAAAGTGGGGCTCCCAGAGCCCAGCATTGCACTCCTTCTGCTTGGCTCCTGTGGCCCAGGGAAGCGAGGGGAGGATGAAATGTCACTCTCTGGGATAAATATTAACAAAAAGCAAATGAACTTGCTGGGGGGGGGCAGTTATCAATCAACCAAGGCACAAGGCCACTTATGGCAAACACAGCCCAGGTTGGCTGGGGCGAGACTTTCTCATGGCCACCTTCTGCTCTGATCTCCCCACCCCTCCCCCCTTCAGGCTCAGGTCTTTCTCCAAGTAGTTTTGGAGCAAATCCTGGGCTGGAAGGGGGAGCAGTCCTGGGTGCAGAAGACTTGGCCAGCTTCGCGGCACCATTCGTAAGTTTTTGTGCCTCCAGTTACCAAAGGATCCGAGTGGCCCAGCACCCACCCCTGCCCAGGGTCCACGGTGCAGCACCAGGTGGTGGGTACACGTTGTAGCCTCTTCCTGCGCTGGCAGCTCCCTACTGTGGCGGACACCTACTGGAATTGTAATCTTTAATTGCAAACTAATCTCCTGGCATCTTAATAGGCGTGTCAGAGGCGGGGTTACTACCCACCCAAACAGCCCATCCCGCCCAATCCACTTGGGACGAGATACAGGCAAGAGCCTGGTTGCGCTGCACTTTAATGGGGGAGAAGCAAGTATTACACTGAGGAAACATATATTGATTTTTTAAAGTTAGCTAATTTGGTTAGAATTTCCTTCTGTCTCCCATCTTCCACCAACCGATGTAATTTCAATAGGAGAAGGCACCTCCTCAGACACACTGCCACGTGTGGAGGGCTTGACTCTCCACAGCAGGCTATGCAGAACCTGGGTACAGGGAGGTGCATGGAGAAGCCACTCGTCCACCACCAAGTGACAGAACCGACCTGGGTGGGCCCCGGACTCTCAGGCTAGGGACTAGGTTGACAGGTCTTTGAGTTCAACAGCGAGCAAAGTTGCAAGGAGCATCTTTGTGTTTGGAAAGTGTTGGTGGGGAGGTAGCGGCAATGTCTCACAGCCGCAGCCAACATGCCTTGCAATCGGTTTTAAGTCTCCTGCAAAGACCAGTAGAGATCACTTGAAGGGTTCAGGAAACAGCCTCACTCTTATTTATTTTTCTAAATGACAACGTTAACAGGATGGTTCATTCAGTGACTTAAAAATAGATCGTGGCTCTTACAGTGTAATGAGATTGCTACAAGTTCAGTCCACACCCCTTTAATTAAGTCACAGAAAGGAAAATGAAAGAGACAACGCTCCATTTGGGTGTTAGAATGCAGCGCCTGGAGTCAGTTTGGGATTAGTTGCCAAACTTGTGTCCCACCTAAGAGTCCCCGATTGTTCTTGCTTTTTTTTTTTTTTTCTTTTTTTCTCAAGGAAAAGGCCATGTGCCTCGGCAGGTGTGACTCACCACGGGCTGCTGGGTGCCAGGCAGGCGCCTGTAGCCTCCTGGGTTCCATGAACTTCGGCCAGCCCGCTGCCTGTGTCTCCCAATGCCCGCCAGTGTGCGGGTCGCAGTATTTAGGGTCCCCCTCAAGAGCACAATCGCGCAGGCAGGGTACTAGGCGGGGTTTCCAGAGCATGGGGATAGTCTCTGAACAGAACCTGTCAGTCTTTCCTTCCATAGGGCACAGGAGGCAGTGTGGGGAGGATCATTTTGGTCCCAAGCAAGCGCTTTTACGGGGTGGCGTGTGGAGTACAGGCTTCCCTGAGGGCATCTGTCCATTTCCAAACCCCCTCGCCTGCCTGTGCAGGCACTGCCTGGGTAAAAAGTCCTGAAGCCGGGCTCAAGGCTGGAATAGGCATGTGAAAAGGCACCAGCAGAGGCGGAATAGTCACCGACAGGAACAGCCATTTCACCCACTCCCTCTGGGACTTTGGGTGCCCTCGGGTCTCCATTAGCCCAAGGTAGGGGGAACGGGAGATATGGTGGCTGCACAAAGGCCTAGAGAGTGGTATCGTAGGAGTCCAGAGGGTACCCGGTCAACCTCTCACTTCTTGCCCCCTACCCCAGGCTTCCCTGCGTAGGTCTGTGCTTGGAGCGAAGGAGCGCGGGGCTGGGTTGGAAAGCCCTGGCTCGGGCCGGGAGGCATCGAGCGCCCAGATCCGAGGAGCTTTGGGTCGCATTCGGCTCCAGTTGCTGGCTCCCGGGCATGCCAGCACCTGCCTCCTTCTAGCTTCTCATTGGCCGGCACGAAGTGGGGGAGGGGGTTCTGGCCTCTTACTTTGATTTTAGACTGTGAAACTGCTCAGTGCCCCCGGCTTTGAGCGGATTGACTGTCTCTCGTTCTCCAGGGACGAATTAATGGAGAACGATCAGTTAATTAACAAACCCTCATACTGGCTTTTACCTTTCTCTTTGCCAGGACTCAGGCCAGGGCGCCAGGCTGAGACTGGGGGTTGGGAGAATGGACCCAGCCCGGGTCTCATCAAACCGAACCCACCCTCGGCTGACCCTGGTTCTATTTCCCCTCGTGTTTGTCCTCTGCCCTCGGAGGCAGCCGAATCCCCCGTGCGATTCAGGCTGGGCTCAGCTGTCCCCTCTGCTAGTCAGCTGGCCAGAGCCTGGCCCGCACCTTAGCCTAGAGAGGTAGAGAGAGAGCTAGGCGCTGTGCCTGTGCAGCGTCGCCAAGACCTCGTTCAATTAGGAAACGCGCGGGCTTCGGGATTTCGCGCCCGAAAGACCTCTGCTCTCAGACTTGGGGGTCTTTTCCGCATTCCTACCGCCCCCATGGAGATTCAGAGGAAAAAACATGTAAAGGAATAAAACAAAATGCGAAGTCCTAATCGACTTGGCAGCGAAAGCTGTCCCTGGACTCGGCAGGAAGCTTCCTTGTTGCTCAGTCGCCCTCACCCGGAGCTCGGAACGGTCTGCCTTCCTCTCCTGCCGGTTACAAGCGCTGAGTGCGTGCAGTCTTACACAGCATCCACGCCATACACCCACCGCCCCGCGGCTTTAAAACCTTTTGCTCGAACTCTGCGCTCCCCCGCGTCCCGCCCCGGGCTAACAGAGTGAATGAGGGAGCGGGTCTCCGCACGGAGTTCAGCCAAACATTGGCAGGCAGCTCCAGCCCGGCGCCCGCGTGCCAAGGGTACAGGCTGGCAGCACCTGCGCGCAGTTTCACTCACGCGTTGCCATCTCTCCCCAAACCCCTAGTGCCCAACCGAGAAGAAAAGTACAGACCGTGGCCGGCCAGGTAGGAGGATTTTTCTCTACCTCGGGCTGTGCGAGCTTCTAACGCTGTCTCCAAGCACAAATGCGCCCCCGCAGTCGCCGAGGCCGCGCGTCTCAGCTACCGGAGACTTCTACAGCCCAACGCACCAAGTCCTGGAGGAGTCAGTCAGTCTGCTGCCTGGAGCCGTGCGCTGGCTTTTCCAGGCCCAAGGACCCCTCTCTTGGGGAAAGTAGGACGGGGTGAATTGGTCCCAGCCCTCTCTCTTTCTCCTTCGGTCCCTTGGCTTTCCCATCCCTTACACGACCGCGCGCTCAGCTCCTTAACCTGCTCACCTGCTAAGCGGAGCGCAGACATGCGCTGGAACTCCGGCTCCTGCAGCCACTTCCACATCCTCCGGAAGGTCTCTCGGCCGGACTTGAGTTTGCTCCAAGGTTTGGGGTTGCGCAGCAGGTCCGAGAGGGTGCCTTGGGAGCGGCAGAGCACCCTCTGCGCGAAGATGGCCTGTGGGATGCTGTAGCGCTTGAGCTCGGTGGTGATACGCTGCGCCACCTCTTTGGTATTGATCTCTTCCATCTGCCCTGAATTACTTCCATTGCTGACCTGCGCACCGGTCACGGAAGGGTTGGGCTCCCGGGCTGTTCCCAGGAGCTGTCCATGGCCCTGGGCGTTCAGGTGGGCGTGGGGGTGGTGCGGAGGAAGGCCGTTGATGGGCACCATGCCGGCCGAGGTGGGCGTGAGGTGCTGCTCCCCGTGACGGCTGAGCATGGCTGGGTGGTGGGCTTCGAAGCCGTTAGGGGTGAGCATCTTGTCGGCGGGCATGGCGGCGCCCGGGTGGGCGTAGTGGGGGAGCCCTTGCTGGGAGTTGTGGATGCTGCCCAGACCAGAGCCGGAGAGGGGCGAGAGGCTCTGGCCCATGCCAGCCACGTCCTTGTGGTAGGGGGTATAGAGGTTATTCATGGAGGCCAGTCCGCGTTCGTCCCGCATGAGCGTGAAGCTACCGCTCACGTTGCCCGCCAGGCGCTGGTGGTGGTGCGGGTGGTGGTGGTGGTGGTGGTGGTGGTGATGGTGCGGGAACTTGTCGGAGACGGTGGAGATGGGCGGCAGCGGTTGCAGAGGGGTTAAGGTGGTGTAGGTGGTGGGCATGCTCATACCTGGAGGAGTCTCGCAGGCCATGGTCATCGTGGGGTGCAGGGGGCCGGCTAGGCTGTGCTCGGGGGCTCGGTGGTGGTGGTGGTAATCGCCGCCGCCGCCGCCGTCCAGCAGAGACGCCATGCCCATGGAGCGCGGGTGCGCGGGGGGCAGGTGGCTGCCGCGGTGCGCCACGGAGCTTCGCGCGTGGGGGCTGCCGCCCAGCAGGTCAGTAGGGGCGGGTACAGGCTCATGGCTCACCCCGTGGAGCTCGCCGATCGCCTCCATGGTCAGCTGCGCATTCATCGTGATCCGGGCGAGCGGGCGGCGGACACAACATCGATGAGGCCGGACATAGGCGGCAAAGGGCGCACGGAGTCCGATGTTCACATCGGCTGCCGGCGACTGTTGCCTTCCTTCCTTCCCTCCTCTCACTGTGGGGCTCTGTCTCCCTCTCAGTGTGTCTCGCCTTCCCTCTTGCCCCCACCTTACCCTCTGCGTCCTCGGCTTTTTTATTTTAATATTAATTTCCAAAAAGGATCCGCGCCGTTGGGTGAGCTCGGTGTCCCCAGCCCCCTCGCCCCCGGCCCCCACTCGCCCCTCTCCTTCTTAGAATGGTGAGGCCCCTGGCTCCCCTGACGCAGCCCGCGCGCCTTCCGCGGCTGCTGCTTGCCCGCGCCGCTGGCCAGCTCGAGCCATGGCTCGGTTACTGTTGCAGATTCTGTGGCCGCGGTTCCGCCGCCACCGCCGCCGCCGCCGCCGCCGCCGCCGCGGCCCGCCCTCACGCCCGCTGGGCGCAGCGCGCAGGCGCATGGCTCAGCCCCGCCCCCTCGGCCCCCGCGCGCGAGGTCCGTGACGTCCCGGTACAAATGTGGGAGGGGGCCCCGCGCCCTACCAGCGGCGCGGGGTGGCGGGGTTTGCAGCGCGCACGTGGGAAGGCCCACCGTAGACGAGCGACCTGGGGCCGCCACCGCCACCCCCGGAGACTTGCGTCCCTCTCGGCTCCCTGGCTGGAGTGGGCTCTCCTCCCAGCCCCGGGCGCACTTGCCCGGCTCTCTTCCTGGGTGTTGCGCTATGCCTGTGGAGCCGAGCCCCTGTCTCCGTTTGCTGCCTCCCGGAGCATGTTGCCCGGGATGCTGAGGACTGTGTCATCACTCCTTCCACCTTGGCCCACTAAGCTTCATTTCCCGGAGGGCTTCTGGGAGTCTGCATTCTCCCCATCAGGTGCTTGGCCTTTTGTGGGGGGAGGGGACAAATGTCTTAAAGGCCTTGGTCAGCTTGTTGGTTGTTGACCCAGCAACTTCGTTCCTCCCCGATAATCTGCCCACCCCTCCCCTAACATGCTCTGGGGAGAGGAGCGCTCAGTGACAAGAGTCCTAGCCCAGGCCATACCTCTCTGTCCCCCGCCGCCTAGGTCCTTCTCTGGCTCAGCTGACAATTAGGGCGATGCTCCGGCTTCGCCAATGATTCCATGTGTGGGTGAGTGTGTGTGAGAGAGAGTGTGTGTGTGTGTGTGTGTGTGTGTGTGTGTGTGTGTGTGTGTGTGTTTGGAGCAGGAAGTGCCCTCGTGGGTTCCCTTGTTAACTTCTGGGTGCTAGTGGGGCTGCCGAGGCTCGGGCAGTTCCTGCGGTTTCTCCCTGGCGCTCCTGGTAAGGCACCCAGAAGCTACTGCTTGAGGGAAGGACTGACGCCGGCAGGGTGGACCAGGCGTACTGGTCTCCGCTTAGTCCGTAGGGACGCCCTCTTCCCGGCGTCCCCGCGAGATGCCTCCAGATTTGAAAATCAATTCAGCTTCGGGCGTAATTGTCCGCTTCTGACAATCACGCTCCAATCCAGAATCGAACCTGGTCCTTGGGCCTGGTGGGATCGCGTGGGGAGGCCCCCAATGTGGACGTACACCCGGCCGCCACATGCCGCGGCTTTCTTTCATTTACAAAAGAAAGAAAAAAATCTGTAACAAAAGGCAGAGCCGTGTCCGCTTAGGTGCTTTCATCCCTCAGAGAAAGGACAGATGTGCCCATTGTCAGGCCCTTGGCAGTTACGACCGGGTCAGCGCTGAGCCTCAGCCCCAGGCCAGCCGTGGTCACAATGGGAGAGTGCTTCTCAGAGCCTGGGTATCTGGGCCCCGATAAGAAATAAAGTGTGTGTGGCCCACACTGGGCCAAACTCAAACTGTAAATTTCTTTGCCAGGACAACTAGTCAGAGCCCACCAGTGGTGTCTCTGCTGTAAGTGTTCCCAGGCCCTAAGAGAGGCCAGGACTGGGTGGTGGTAGTAGTAGTGGCTGGGTCCCCTAGGCAAAAAGTTGGACAGGCCCATGCCTGAAGGAAACTTCCCACCAACTAAGGCATGAGCAGGCCCATCTCTTTGCTCAGGTCCCCGGCCACCACCAGAGCAACATCATGATCCAGGTAGATCAAGTCCATTGGGTACGGTCACCTGACTTTTTTGAAAGGGACCATGTCCTCAGATTGGTTAATCTGGCTGGTTTCATCATTAGAGACACTCCTATCTGGTCCAACCAGTACCCGTGGAGGCCCTGGAAATGGGAATCCATATCAATGGACTTATGGTCTTCTTGCACAGTGAACAGTTAGGAATTTAAGGTCCTCCGAGAGGAAGATATCTTTGGCGGAAAATACACTGACAAAAGGAACTCAGAAAACAAAATTACTCTATTTAAACTTTTATCTGTTTATCTATTCATACATACATACACACAAGCATAAAATATATTTTCTGCCTAGTGGATCATAATATGTTGGTGGAAAGCTGCAGCATTGTTTCCTTATTGTTTCTATTTTTTTACTTACAGCATAGAGCATGAGACTCTTATATGACACCAAACAATAGGTTAAAGTAGCAGGCAGCCTTTGGGTTAAACTGTCCCCCCATATTTTAATCCCCGGAAATGATTGATTTGCCCATATGACAACTCTTTTCCCAAAAGGCAGTTTGTTAAAATAAAGGAGTAAATACCACCAAGTGCACAAATTGTTCATGGTTTTCTCTTTATGTAACTAATTAGGGACTTGATCCCGGAAACCCTCCTTCCTTTGAGGCTTCTAGCTGAGCCCCTAGAGGGCTGAGATCAGGTGAGCTCAACTTCCCTTACCCCTCTTATGAAAAGGGAGACTGGTTCAGTGTTGGTCTCTAAAGGAGAAGTCAAAGGAAAGATCCGGATGAATATTGTATATATTGGGCTAATGTGTGTGCATGACTTGCTTTGGTTTGCAAATCTCCCTAATCTTTCTTGGCTATTCATGCCTGTTATTTCAGCATTGTTTTCCTGTAGTTGACTGAATTACAGTGATATCTCAGAAACATTTTATTCTTACTTGACTTCTTGGAAAATTTTCCTATATTAAGATTGTGTGATGGGTGGGAAGATTCCCTTAGGCCTAGTTAAGGTGCATGTGCATGTGTGTGTGTGTTGAGGGGGTCAGGGAAGAGGGGAGAAAGGGACATTAGACAGATTGCCAACTGTTTGAGGGCTGGGGTAGCATTTTGTTCCTCCCCTCCCTTCCCCCTTCTAGTGCTCAGCACAATGCCTGGCGCCCATCAGGTACACTATGGGAGAATGAAAGAATCAGAGCCCAAAAAGGAGACCTCTTGAAACTACTTGGTTGGTCAAGTGTATTACAGGATGCGCACAATTTTTTATAACAGCCAAGAAATTTGAGGGGAGGCCTTATTGTCACCTGGTTAGATTTCGAGAAGCTGCAGGGAACATCAGAAAAATACCCTCAATCCCCACCACAAAATTACATACATGTATATATTTAAGAAAAAGGAAAGTTAAACTATCGACTGGATGCTTGATGCTGGTAATATTTTCAGTGTGGAAACAAGGGTTTCGGACCGCTTATTTTGTAAATGTTGGGGCGGTGGTGGTAGGACAGGTAAAATTTTAAAAATTCTGGGTGGGCAAGAGCTTGCCAGGTGACCCGACTAAGCTTAGAAAAGGGTGAGAAGAAAGCCATTTCTCCAAATGCTCTCCACGCAAGCATTTTTTGAGAATCTTCCTTTAGTTTCAGAGTTACTGTTTTAGTTTTCTTTCTGAGTAGTAGGGAGGTAAGATGGTCCAGTCCCAGTTTTCAGAACCATTTTAAAGAAATGTTTCTAGCCCCTCTGAGACATCAAATGTTTGCCTCCCACTTGTTGACAGCACAAATAGCAAGCCTGGGTGTCAGGGCAGATCCCCTAACCCCAAGGCTTCAGCGGGAGGCTGACTTTTTGGCCAGGGCCTCAGAAAGTAACAGGTGTCTGTAGCAAGTCTAGAATTAAACTCTTGGTGAGGAACTGTTTCTTTGGTGTCCTGCAAGAGTATACTGGTCACAGCTTGATGACTGTGGGGTGAAGGATTTGGTCCTGTGCTTTGTGCCAAGCTCTCCTGTCTTCCTCCCATCTCGGCAGAAATTTTATTCAGAAAATTGCTGTTGGCTTAGAATAGAAACCCCCAGAAAGGGGTGGTCTGGTGATTCACTATTGAAAACCATCTAAAAAAAAAAAATAGTCAATGACTTCTCTCCACTCTCTGGGGACCAAGGAAGTGGTAAGCAATTACTCTAGATTTCTTCCCAATCTTTGATCTTCCATTTAGCATATCATTTTCATCTACCTGTCCTGTACGATTTTTCCTTGTTAACCTAAATTACGAGTTTTGTCCATGAATATATATATTATATATATAAAACTCTGTATCTTTGCACTCTCCTTTGTTCCATCTGCTATCGACCACCTTCAAAACCCAAAGAGAAGATGCTCTGGTCAAGTGCTCTTGACAGCTGGTGCCAACCCCAGCTGACTCCAGTTTCTAGGAGATGCGAACGACTGCCAGGGCAGCGATGTCAGGACGTCAGACCCCTCCACGAGCATCTCGGGTTACTTCCTCTCTTGGGCCATCCAATAAACTAGAGGCGGCACTCCGGCGTTTAAACCTGTTCTGGCGGTCAACAGTTTTAGCGAGGGCTTTTCAAGGCCTCAGGACTAACGCGCTGAAAGGAGACGGAGTGTCCTAAATGCTGTGGGGCTGCGAGAGGGGTCCGAGGCTCCTTGGTGACTCTCTGGCCGCAGAACTTTGCGCTGGATTCCTCAGCCATTTCTATTCCGGGGGAGTTGGCCTTCTGTCGCCAACCTTTCAGTGGATTTTCTTTCTTGGTTTTATCTCTATATCGTTGAAGTGTATTACAAAGGAGACCTTTCTGGGCGGAGGGGTGAGATGAATTTTCCGTATTTGGGGCAGTGGTTAAGGCTCCTCTCCGGTGTTTCTCATCTGGGCCTCAGCTCTGGATTAGGCGCGCGGGGAGAGTAGAGTGCCAGGGCTGGGGGCTGGGAGGACAGGGCAAGGGACAAGTGGTCCTCGTTGGTGCAGTTCTAAGCGAGGTGGAGTAAACTCAGAGCAAAGAAGGAGGGCAGAGGCCAAAGTTGCCTTGCGACGGTCTCAAAGTGCACCATCCTTCGGCCTTGGAGAACAAGAAGGGTGGAAATCGTGGGTCGCGGCCCAGCGGGGAGCCTCATGCTGGCGGGGCTTGGACAAGTCCCCCCCTTCCGGGCGATTGCGGACTCTGCGGCCGGGCACACGGCCCACTTGGCGAGCTCCTCCGCAGCCTCGCAGCATAATGCCGACCCTGGCCCGAGAGCAGCTGCACTTGGGAAGGAAAACTCTTTAAACAAATCATTTTGGTGTCTAATCAATTAGTGTTTGCTCAGTCAAGTACCATAGATTTAACAGAATAATCGTTACCGCCCTTGTCTTTATTTGACCCGCAGACACCTAGAAGATTTAAAAATAAACGCCGGTATCTTGGGTTCGATTCCCCACCCCTTGCTGCGACTCCCTCCCCGCCTGCTCGGGCCCCCTCCGGCCTTTTGTCTTCCTTTTTCCTCCCTTCGTCTCTTTGCACTTCACACTTTCCGACTTTTCCTTCTTCTTTTCCCCCTCTTTTTTTGCTTATCCAGCCCTGTCCGCCGTGAATGTCTCGGAGTCCTTATCCCTTTAGCCCCGTGGCCGGCAGCCTCCGGGTGTCTTTTGGCCCAAGCGCTCTCCGGGAGTAGAAACATGAAGTCAAGCGCCCAAAAGGCTTTTCCCCTGGACCCTCGCTCTCTAACTCTGAGGTTCGCAGGCGCCTTAACCATGCAAGACCCGGGGGGTCCTGTGCATGCCTGTTAGCTTCGATGGAGCTCGGAAAAGATCATCATCTGCGCCCGCAGTGGGGCAGCGTACCTCGCGGGGTCTTGCCTCGCAAATGCAGATACCCAGGGTACAGGACCCGGCTTCAGAAGAAAAGCTGAGAGTGTGGCCTTGGCCCCCAGTTCCCGAACTCCGGGTCAGGAGACCGCGCCAGCATGGGCGACATCCTCGGGGACTGATGTTTGGGGAACGTGTGTCGCCTCCGAGGCCCACTTCTTCGGGCCGGGCTAGCGCCCAAGGTCCAGGGGTCGGGGTCAGGAGAGTTACCAGGCACTCGTGAATAGCTGCTCCTGTGTCTCCCTCTCCACCTCTTGCCTTTTTTTCAGGGTGTGGGTGCGTGTGTGTGTGTGTGTGTGTGTGTGTGTGCGCGCGCGCGCGCGCGCGCGTGCTTAGGTGTGTAGGGGCGCCGACTGGATACCCCGCCCAATCTCCAGTCACCCAAGCTGGGAAGTGGGAGCTCCTCAGCCGTGGGTCGACACTCAGGAGGAATGTAGGGATGGTCTCCAGGGCCAAGAGATCTGGAGGCGGCGCTAGGACGCTGAGGCGTGAGGTGAGGAATTTTGAAGAAGCCGGGTGATGAAGAACACCTCTATTTCTCAATATCTCTAATCATCATTTTGATCCAGCAGAGAGGTCGCACCTGATACACCTAGGCAGTGGGTTGGTTAAATACGGGGCTGTAATTCTAAAACGGGGAAGGAAGAGTGAGCTGGAGGTGAGGCGCCTCCCGGTCCTTAAACTGCCCGCCCGGGGGCTCGGGTCGCCCCAACCTGAGTTTGGATGATCTTGAGGTCTCTGAAAGTGCCTCGCAGGCCTGAGTCTCAGGCACTCACCTAGAAACTTCACTCTCAACAATAGATGATTATAATGTATTTGACTAATGCCCGTATTTTCCTGTTTAACATACATTAATCCAAAGTAACAAAAAAAATCAATATTGCTAACGATATTGCAAACAAATCCTAGTTTCTCTCACACAAAAACCTGTTAAGATTTTCAGTCACTCCTACCTACTTGAGTCTTGTTATTTCTCTTAGCCTACTGGTAGCTCCTGGCTAGCCTGAAATCCAGTCCTGGCTTTCAATAGCCTTTCTCTAAAATTTCTTTTTCTTTTTTGCTTTGGGGGTGGTGGGGGGAGACCTGGGACCCTCCAAATCCCAGCCTTCTATCTCTTGGAGGTTTTTTGAGGACTCCCAGTTTACTTCAAACTCTGTCCTTTTCCGTACCAGCAAATGCCCAAAGTCACTGCTAAATGACTTCAGATTTTGTTGTTTTCCCTTTATAACCCCCCCATATGGCAGTCCTCCACCCCTCCCAGGGCTGGAGACCCCACATTCTGCTTTCCCTATCAATATGCCCCACTTTTGCCACCCAAAGCTAATCCCAGCCAGTTCTCGTTGGGAGTTTATTGTGATTATTATTATGATTTTTTTTTAAAATTGGTGTTTTCCACCTGGAAAGAACAAACCAGAGGGGCTAGCTAATGAAGGAACTTAGGTTTGCAAAACACTGTAAATAATTTAGCATAGTATTTCAAGGAAAAAAAAATAGCTTTCTTAAATCATCCCCGCAATGTAAATTGCAGTCTTACAGTATGGTCCTGGTAAGTCTAAATTTTTAAAGGAGCAATATTCAAAGAGACATAGATGTCTGTATTAATTATTTATTCGCTGGTGCCTTCCTTCGTTTCTAACTTATTATTAATTAGGCGCCTCTAGTCTTTCGCAGAGCGCTCCGCCGAGCCGGTTGCAGCTTTAAATATGAATTAAAAGCAAATCCAAGCTACTGTAATGCGAAAATTATTCCGTGTCTTGCATGGCAGAGATGAATAGCTGCGTGGATCAATACCGTGAAACTCGGCTCCGAACGACAGGGTTATTGATAGCTTATATTAATGATGTTAATGATGGAAAAAGGAAAACAACGGCCCACCCGACTTAGAAACTTTTTAGCCGCTGAAACCCCGCAATAAAAACGGGAAGGGGGCAGGAATTGGGCTTAAGTGTAATAAGAAAATTATTTATGAAACCGGATAAATGACTTCAGAGCCTTGATGCATTTGAACCTAACGCTCTTGGCTCCTGGCAGCCCCGGCTCCAGCTGGGGAGACCGCGAAAACCCCAAGCCGCTGGGAGTTGGGGGCGGGGAGAGGGGGCCCTCCCAGGCCTCAGCAGCCTCTGGTTTGTAGCCGCCTTCCTTGGTCCCTGCCAGGAGAGCCCTCTGGGGCAATGGTCCCAGGGCTTTTGGAAGTTAGTGGAAAAGGGCAGGCGGGAGGCTGGTCCCTGCTGTTCGGATAAGGACAGGAAGGCCGTCAGCGGCCGGGCAGCCTGGACTTTGGTCCAATTTCTTCACTGAGTTCTCTTGGCACCATCTCTCGGAGAGAAGTCAAATGCTTTGGGCTTGAGGGGGACACAGGTCTGGTTCTGTACTGTCGCCTCCTGCCCAGTTGGCCCAGCCTCTCAGGATCACCCAAATGCAAATTTCTGGAGGCGTGAGGGAGCTTTGGATAAGGAGAAACTGGGCAGGGGAACTAGGAAAGATGCCCACTTTCCTTCTCCGTGCCTCAGCGCGGGTTTACCAGTCACCGACGGCGTTAACTTGCCTACTCCATTTAGCGCCCGACAAGTGCGGGATCCTGAAGACTTGGTTTCCTCCGCCTGTGGAGGGGAATGAGAGCACTGGTTTGGGCCCCGTACACGCATAATTCCAGCTGGGCGCCGCCCCATCCCTGCTAGTTCCAAATATCGACCCACTCTCCCAATCTCCCTAGCCGAGGGCCGCTGAGTAGCGGGGTGAGGGGGGAGGTTGGGTGGGGGAGTGAAAGGTTAAATACTGACCCTGGAGGACGGTGAGAAAGGGCACAGCCCTAGGGTCACTCTCAGGCACAACGTTCCATTCTCCTCTTCGGGGCACTGAGCAGCCAGGTCGTCTTCCCTAGCCAGGGTACTCGGAGGAGGCGGCAAGAAGTTGAGGGAGGGAGACCCCTGCACGCCATCGAGAGGGGTGTTGGTGGATGCTGGGGTAGCGGGTGGGAAGCCGCATGACGTGATGGTCAGGCACCCAGTCTAGTCTTTTGGATTGAAGTGGGGGACTTTTTAATTTATGCTTGGGACTATTATTTGCTTTATGTTTGAGGAAGGAGGGGAAGCCACTTGGAGCTGCAGGAAAAGGCCCAGGTAGTCTACCAGGGCAATCACAGTGGGTATTTTTTCTTTATTAGGTATTTTAAATCAGTTTTCCCACCATTTCCTTCCTTCCTCTCCTTCACCATCCTTTTTTTACACTCCTTTTCTATTTCTTTTCTGTCTTTCCCCTTTCCTTCCTTCCGTTTATGCTTTCCACCTCACCTTATGTATTTTCTCCTTCTCTCTCTCCCTCCCTATCTTTCCCTCCATCTAGTTTCTTCTCTGAGACTTTCTTCCTTTATTCCATCCCTCCTTTCTCTTCTTTCTATAGGTTAGTGGAGGCCTGGCCCACCTCTCTGCACCTCAAAACTATCACAGGGAAAGGGCCAACTCCATTTGGCATTGACATCAAATAATCCGGCTTTTGAAAAAGAAGCCAGGGAGCACCAGAATATGGAGGGCACACAAGAGCCTCTGGGCCCTTTCGCTGTAACTGGCCTTCTCTGACACTACTCCATTGGGTCTTTGCAGAGAGGTGTCAGTCCTCTGGTTGGCTCAGGGTTTTGCCCCTTTCTCTAGCTTGGGGCTGGTAACCTGGATGAGTGTGCAGCTCTTGCTAACATTCCCCACAGAGTGGTCCGGGGCCCTGACATCGGTGAGATTTTTGAGTTTTTGTTTTGTTTTATTTTTATTTATTTGATTTTATTTGAAAAAAAAAATAAACAAAGTGAATCTCTGAGGCCATAGTTCCTAAAAGTGCTAGCTGACAAATCTTTCCTAGGGCACCCAGAGGCAGCTCAGTTTAAACTATTATCTATGTAATGAGACAAACCCCAAACTTCCTGCCACCCAGAAAGAGCCCCCTTTCAGCTATCTGGCTTCAAAGTCTATAATCAACTATAATACATGTTTCCCATAAGCACAGCTGTAGACACAGCCTTACAGCCGGACGATATACCAGCAAAGGCCCTTCCTTCCTCAGAAAGGAAACACAACAGACACTGCACAAAATCACTTGATTCTGGAAAAAAATCAATATCGAAATTAGGTTTATTGTCCATTTATTTAATTAAAAATGACAAACTGTTGTCTTTTATTTTCATAAAAAGACAGAAGGCTGAACAAAATAATTTACTATTGAGTTCTGCTCATTTTATTCGCCTAGAAAAACCTGGAGGGGGCCAAAAGGGTGGTTGGGAAACGGAGTGGCTGAGCCAGGGGCCCCTGTGCAGGCGTAAGTTCCCTATTGTAGCCGGATGCTGCTGTGTGTTTGAGAATACATTTCCTAACCTACAGTCCACAGCAATGCCAGTCCAGCTGGGTGTTGATCAGCTCTGCCACATTCCAAAGAAATATTGGGCACTTATCCCTTACTTTTTTTTTAAAAAAAAACTCAAATCCAGGTCCCAGGTCTCTTTCCTCAAAACAACTCTCAGGATAACGGTGCTTTAGTGGTCGCACGAATGCGGCAGCGCCGTAGCCTTCCTTGCTCGCTGGTTCGCTCAGGCGCGGCCTCCTGGACCCCCATCTAGCCCCTCCTGGATCTTCGATCCTACGAAGCATGGTCTCTCGTATGTGTTGTTTTGCTTGGCCCAGATCAGGCTCCCTTCCCTGGAAAACTCGCGGGGCTCCAGAGTCTGGGCTGCAATCAGGAAAATGGGGGTCTGAAAATTCTGTGAGCTGGGTTCTTCAATTGTGGAGGGCGGTGAGCACATTGGAGGAATACAACTGCATTGGGTGCCCGTTGGTTACACCAAAGCCAGGGGGTATTTATCTACGTTAAAAACAAAAAAGAAAACCAAAAAATATCTACCGCGTGAATTTCATCTTAAACTGTCTTCTCTTATCCTTTCACCATTCCCAAAGCTAAGTTAGAACCTACCCCTCATCTCTCTGCTGCTCTTCTGTGAGAGCCCAGCGTGCGTAAAACATGCTCCCATCCGTTCACTGCCTTCTTCTAGAACAAAGTGGCTCCCAAACGTGCAAGCGTTCGTAGAGCGCACCCTGCGAGAGAGAGTGCGAATAGCTTCACGCACACTTAACAGTACCATTAGGAAAATAACTACCAAGCCGGGTCCTTCACAGTCCCTACATGCGCCCTCCGCCATGGAGCTGGCGCTGTTTCGTCGGGTACATACCCAGCTGACTCATTTGTTAAAGTCGTTAATTGGTTCTACTCTTATTATGGAGCAGAGGGGGCTAATCTCCTCGTAGTTGCGGAAATGAAACCCAACTAAACCATCCTCTCCACGGAGTCCCTGGGGCATGGCTCCTCCAAAGTCTTCCTGGCCTCCTCTTAGGGCCCAGGACTTAAGAAGAAGCGGACAAGGGTTCCTTATTACTCGAAAATCTGACAGGCTGCGCCCCCGTCCAGCCCCAGCAGCTCAGCCACCACCGGCTGTCCGGCTCGATGTCTCTCTCTTTCCCCTTGTGCCAGACCAACGCACCCTCAAGTTGGTGCACCGTTCCTGGAGACTCCTGAAGGAAGGCAGCGAGGGCCCGTTGTTCTTGACAGGCAGGCCTGAGGAGGCCTCCCTGGGGAGAAGGAAGGTAGCCTGTGGGTTGGAGTCTCGGTTAGACCCTGCGGGGGTTGGGGTCGGAGATGAGGGTAGCTCTGGTTCCTTTCCGCTTGAAGGCAGATTCAACCACCACCTTATGGGGAAGAAACCCGGCCTCTCCTTCCCTTTCAAGTCCCTCTCTCAAGCCTCTTTTCCCGACCAGCCTCCCTCTCCAGGCGTGAGCGCCCGGGAGCTGCCTGCCCAAGGGTCAAAGGTCAGGCCTTCTCTGGGCCCAGGCCTCCTCCCCCACACAGCTGCTGGCATGAGTGCGGGAGTCGCCCAGTCTGTCATTTCGAGCTGGACACCCACTGCCAACCAAAGAATAGATGCTGATCTCGGAGCTCCCTCCTCCCCTACTTAGCCCTTTATAAAGAGGTAGGGTCTTGAAGTGGGATGGGAGGCAAGTTAATTTAGGAATTATACCAAGACGGTAACACTCATCTGGTTATTTGTTTTTTTGTTTTTGTTTTTTGTTTTTCCTGGTTTGGTTTAATGATTTCTGTAAGTATCCAAATTGCTGGGGTTTTGCCCACAGGATTGACCATAGGAACAGGGTTCCATTGTATTATTTCTGTTGCCCAAAACCTGGCCAGAGCTAGGAAGAAGTTGCCAGAAGGGATCTAGGGAAGGCAAGCAAATGCCCAGCCCTCCAAGGCCGATCTGTTCCAAAGGGACCGACCTTTTGAATGAGTGGGGCAAGGCCAGCAAAATAAAAAGCAGATTTCTATGCATGTTCACGTGGCACAATGTAATGAACACATCGCCATCAATTTTTGGAGGCAGAGGGCTCAATTTATTTTGGTTTTAGCGGAGGAATGTCTTCAGCCTCGGCTCTGACTGACTACAGAGCAGCCGAGTAGTTAGAATTCTCTCTTTAACAAAAGTGATGGTCAATAGAATTCTCGGTATCAAATGAGCAATAATTTGCTGTGGCTACATGCTGGATAATGAAAGATGTTAGTTGGATCAATAAAAAATGAAAACACTTTTACTTACATCTTGAGTTACTGTTTTAAGAGAGGGAGAGGGATGCAACAAACCCAAAGCTAGGTTTAGAGCCTCCACATGTTCCCTCAGACCCACAAAGCTCTGTCACCAACAGACAGAGGCTTCTTGCTGCCAGGGCCTCTACCTTCCTTCTGTGCTCACAGGCAAGTAGGTTATTTACATCAAATTAACCCCTTAGAAGCCAGTAATAAATTAACTATCAGGGTTTTTAAATTTTTCTTTTTTTCTACAGCCAGAAATAAATTTTAGATAGTTTTCCTTCCAAGCTAAAGGTCATTTAACTGGTTATAGCTTACGGAAAAAAGTAAGAAAGCATCCTAAAGCTGAAGTGTCCTTTGAAATTCCTTAAAATGTACACTTGATCGAGAGACCCAGGAGGGCCTCTTTGCTTGTGCCTACACAGGCAATGAAATAGATTTAATTCCTTTTGATTTGTTATGTGGAGCCATTAAATCTGGAAAATTCAGACCTAAAACTCGTTCTTTCCATATTAGTTAATTCCCTCATCTTCTTTCATAATCATTTCATCTGTTCAATTTGCTTTCAATTTGCACCGGGTTTATTTGTACCTTCCAATCTGCTTTTCTCACTATTCAATCCCAAATACTCTTCTATAGATCTGGTCCCTAAGAAAGATCGGGAAGGCATTCACATTCTCATTCTCTCTCTTTCTCTCTCTCTCTCTCCCCCCTCTTTACATACATGTATATAAACATACACAATATGTGTCTATATATACATATTATGTATATATTAAAGTCCCAAGACTTAAAAACTGAAAATGTCCTGAGTACTCTGCATAAAACGAAATAGCTCATGGCCCCACAGTTTCCAGCACCCGAACCAAATAAGCAAAGAACATTGGGAAATGTGTATTTGGCTTCTTCTGTAGGTTTAAGAAGCCTACATTTCTCACCACTTAAAAATAAAAGACACAAATTTAGCCGCCGTTATGTGCTTTCTGACCAGAGGAGCTGGTTCTGCCAAGATAACTGTCAGTGCTGCAAGGACGGCACACTGTGATCACCTTTAGCATGTTTCTGCTGGATTTGGAGAGACAACCGAGCTCCCTGGGAGATTTAGAAAGCAGGAACCAGCCCAGGGAAATGTAGACAAGTTCCAGTTTGGGGATTTCCTAGGGCGAGCGAATCTGGCTGGATCCATTTCTAAAACTCGCACAAATGCACGTGCAGTTCTGCCACCACATGCTGCTTTGTGGGGCAACAGCGCACAAACAGCGGACGCGCACTCCCGCTATCCGTCACCCAGCTGGGGCACACCCGAATGTTACACCCTGTTCAGAAGGCCTCCTCCTCGCCTTCATTTGGTACTTTAAACTCGCCAGGAGGACCTTTTAGTGGCCTTCGCTGGGAGGATAGGCTGGGAGGGTGTGCGTCCCCGCTTGGTCCCCTAGCAATGACACGAATTCTGCCCTCCGCGCTCGGCTCCCACCCGGTTTGCGTGGCCACAAGCTTAGCAGTGGACTAGCGTGGCCGGGCGCTGGGAGCCCCTACCCCGGCCAACCATCCCCGCCCCCCCTCCCCCCGCATGCGCCTATGAGACTGGCTTACCCCAGTGGGCGAGTCGCGGCGCATTAGCGGATTTCACGGCAAGATGCTCCTGTGACAAGCAGTCAGGTTCGCGTTTGAGGATTTGTCTCCTAGGAAGGAGGGAAACGAGAGTCAATCTGCATAATTTCAAATGAGAAAGAAACTAGTAAACCAGGAACCTAATTTGAAGCTCCCCGATTCTCTACTTCCCCAGAACCTGTAAACATCCTCCCCACACCCCGCACAAGGCACGGTAAGAAAAAGTAATCTGCACAAGTCGCAGGTGATACCTTTTATTGCGTTCATTTTAAAGACAGGGACAGGATGGACCCCTTCATGAAGCCTTTCTCCGTAGCCCGGCCCGGGTCAAGTGGGTCAGCCAGGCCGCTCCTGGCCTCGCGGATTCCTGCAAGGTCGCGACGTGAGAGGTGCGGGGGGGAAAAAGACCTTGAGCTCTTTTCCATCGGCCCCCTTCGGCACCCAGGGTTTGAGCTACTCGCACAAGCCCAATTCCCTCCAGCGCCTTCGGCTCCATCTTTAAGTCCAAGCAAAGATCAATTCTCCCTCTCTCTCTTGCACACACACATTTGCAGCCATAAATAAACAGCTCCCAGCCAAATCAGGAACCAGAGAAGAGAAAGAGAGAAGAAAGGAGAAAAGAGAAGGACAAGAACAGGAGCAGGGGTCTCGTTTCTCCCGGGCGCTGGAAGGCTCTTTTTGGTCAGGCCAGCCTCGCATTTGGGGTTGCAACTTGCATTTGAATAGCTGCCGGGGCTTGTTATGAACCCGGGAAAGCTCTGAAAGGGAATCACTATGCAAATTGTCCCAGTTACAATCGAAAGGTTCGATCTCCAGGAGCTGCCTGACGGAAGTTGATGTCAGCTATCTGTGCATTAGGGTTGCATTACCGCCTTCGCTGGCCTCCTCACCACCCCCGCTTGCTCCTGCCGGGGAGGCTTTTCTTTCATTATTATTATGATTTTTTTCTGATGTATATATTCCCTTCAGTAATTAAAACTAGGCCCCCTCCCCCCCAAAAAAGAGACCAAAAAACGTCCCACAAAATAACAAACCAAAAAACCCACAACTGAAGGTGGCAGTGTAGCTGGCTCGGGCCTGGGAGGCCCATGGGCAGAAGGGAGGAGGTGCGACTGCTCGGGCGGGGCGGGGGAAGGTATCATTTTTTTGCAGCAGGTGTTGATGGTGCGTCTGAAATCAAACATTTAAAAACGTTTTTTTTAATTTTTAATTTTTTTTTTTTTTTTAGCACTTTGCAGGACTAGGCAGCGACAAAGGGTGGGGGCAGCGATGTCTGCCTCCGCCCGCCTGCTTGATCCTACAATGTCGGCTGCAGATCAATACCCGCTCACTGTAATCCCAGTAATTGTAGGGCTCGCAGCTTTTATTTTAAAGAAACAGGACACTAGTGCTGAGGTAGTGCGGACGGCCATGGTGGCTGCAGGCGCCTTTTGGGGCGCCCACCTTTTACCCGAGAGTCCTGGGAGCTCCCTGCAAGTGGGGGGGGGGTGGTTCGGGGATCCCGGAGTGGGTGCGTTAGCGGGTGTGGACCTGGGGCCCGCCGGAAGCTGAGGCTCGCATGGCTTCCGGCTGAGAATGGCGCTCAGGCAAAGGCGCTCCCGGTGGCTCAGGGCAGGCTGCGTGCGGCGGGCGGGCGAGCAAACTGGGCTTGGACGCCAGCCTGCTGGCGCGAGGCCCGGAGGCTTCAGACCTCCACGCTCGGGCCCGGGATGCAGGAACCTGGGCCTTCCAGTATAGGAGGCAAGACGTTTTGTCCTCCTTCGGCCGCCTTCCAGGGCTCGCGGCTGCCCGGGCGGACGCCGTGCCACAGGCCTAGCCTGGCCTGTCTGCGTTGGCCACTCGACCTGGGATGCTGGCAGGGGCGCCAGGATCCGCGACTTTTCTCCCGCGCGGCCACTCAGGCTCTGGTTTCCTCTGGAAGTGCGGGGCCACGCGTTTGGCCGAGGCCCACCGCCGCGCCCGCGGGCTGGGCACGTCCCGAAGGCCGCCCGCCGCCCCTGCCGCCTGCCCCTTGCTGGCAGAGCCAGGGCAGGACCGCTGGGGCCTGGGGCCGCAGCCCCCGCGCGGCTGGCAGCCCGCAGCTTCTGGCGGCCCCGAAAGATGACCATCTGTCATTCAATTAAGGTTTCAGGGCAGCTGATGGGGGAGCCAGGGTCAGCGACCCCAGGACAAAACGGCCTGCTGCCTCGGATAGGAGAAGTTCAAATGTTAAATGCAGAACATTGTGCCCTCTCTCAGCCCCGGCCCCCACCCGGACGCAGGTCTGCACGGTGGACAGCAGCGGGGTGAAGGGCAGCGGTCATTAGCACTTAGATTTCAGCTCTGGGCCGGGCTCCTTCTGTTGGGTCATTTTGACCAGAGAACCTTTAACCCTTTCACACCAGCCCTCCTAGGGAAAGGAGGAAAGATAGGGAGAGCAGATGTACCCATAGAAAGATGGGTCAAACTGTATTTCTGGTCACTTCCATAGGAGAAGAAAACTTACAAGACAGAGGAAAAACAGTCCATTATAGCCCAAACAGACTATGAGATCTTTATAAAAAGTTTTATTTTTTAGTTTTGTTTTGGGGAAGAAGTACCTTTATTAAATATGATCATGGAACTGTTGGGCCACTGTGGGGAGAGTAGCTTTGTAAAAACTTCCAGATTTCTCCCCATAATTAAGTTTGTTACCCAAAAGTGTGTGCATGGTGACAAGCTTCATCCAGCTAAGGACAGCTCCATTTCGAGTGTTAGTGATGAAAAGTCTCCATTGCAGCCAGCCCCATTTATGGTTGAAAATAGTTGGAGAGTTAGCCTTTCTCTTCTAGGATTTTTCCATAGTAAAATGAGATAAATAAATAATTTCAGTCAATAGAATTAATAGAATACATTCACATCCACAGGCTGTGGGCATTTAGGTGTTAATATTCTAGGCTTTCCTACACTAGGCAGAAAGAGAAGCAGCCACATAGTTTTCAGTGGAAGATCCAACTATTCCTCTCAATTATTAACCATGAAGCCTGAAAACAACTCTATTAGCAAGATACCATTTCAAGACTTGGAAAACTAGGTTCTTCAGCAGGCTAGTTAGTAATACAGGAAAGACCCAGGCTTTTGGCTTCCAGCCCCAGTTCTCAACATTAAACCTAGTCCCTACTTTTTGGAAGTAACTATGAAATCAATTAATCAATCAGACATTCAGCATTGAAGCACCTTAGCAAATTTTTCATTGGATAACAATGAATAATGCATGGCCCTCCAGTATATTGACTGTGGTAAATGATCTTTAAAGTAAGGTGCTGCAACAAGTACCTTTAAATAAAATCAAAATAAAAAGTTTACCACAATCATAATAAATTGTTCAGTCATCTTCCTATTGACTCATGTAGTATGCTTCTTCAGGGGCATTTGGAGCCCCCCCCCCCCACCTTACAAGCAGACCAGAACAAATTGATGAATTGAGCTTTCACTATGCTAATTTATACATTATAAATATTTAATTAACATCCCTAATAGCCAGTCATAGACAGCCCCCTATCTACTTTACACTATTCTTAATCTAAAGTAAATGCTTTTCCCATTAATAGCTTGATGCCATATTAGCAGCTTCCTGGGTAAAAGGGCCCCATTTAGTCCAAAAGGAGGCGGGGCATTGAGTAGTCTGTATTAAATAGGGGTTTATTCTTGTTTGTAAAGGAACCATGGGAACAACATGAAGTATTTACAAATTCTACCTTTCCCAGTTCTTGGCTTAGGTGATGCTATTCTAAGAATAGGGGCAACTTCTCAGTTTCATTTTTCTAGACAAGGTAATCTTTTTGAGGTTGTGCTAGAATAAAATGTATTTATTTTAGTAAGGCTTACATTTAAAAGTGATTCATAGACAATGTGTGACAAATTTCCAACTGTGTGATATACTATTCTTTTCAACAGAGTGGTACAGTGGAAAGAATTCTGAACCAGGAGTCAAAGGACCTAAGTTCAAATTCTGTGGTATTCACTAGCAGTGGGCCCCTTGGGGAAGGGATTTAACCCCAGTTTTCTTTTTTAACTGTGGAAATAATTAATGCCTATGCCTATGCCACAGGGTTACTTTAGAGATTAAATGGAAGAATATATATGAAATTGCTTGGCATATATTCAATTAATATTGGATTAATTCCAAAATGGCTGCCAAATATTTATTAACCCTTCTCTCTCCTTATATAAATTCTTGTCTTCTCTAAAATATCATGTTATAATCTAACATTATATTTGCAAATATTATTTGTATCATCAATTCTTGGATCTAATTTCTATAACATGAAGTGAAAAGAAACTGGGAGGCTTAAATCCTGACCAAGAGACAGTGTAAGAACAGATACTGGAATTTAGACTTTCAAAAGCTCTGAGTCATAAACTCTGATCACCGAAATGTCCTTACAACAGTCCTTGTGTGGTTTAGAAAGAGTCCAGAAACAGCATTATATTTCCCAGGGGGCAGGAATCAAGTTAGAACTGAGAGTTCAAGAAATCAGAAACTCTCCAGGCTGATCTAATTCTGGGACTAGAATAAACAGCTGAAGAAAGGAAAAGCAGCTTCAGACAATTTAAATTTAAAAAGACAGAAAGATAAGCCATCTATCTTATTCTGAGAATATTTTCAAAGAATTTGAGGAAAAACAGAGACAACAGAAACACTGTATTATTATTATTATTATTATTATTATTATTATTATTTATAAGCACAAAATAAATACTACTTAAAGTAATGTAGGCCATAATATAAGATAGATATTTTATAAGATAGATATTTAATTAAGATATAGTAAATATCCTAGTAAAATCACATCTTTTTGATTTTCGGTGCAAACCAAATTAGTCTTTTTCTTTTTGGTTAGCGAGGGAAAGGTCCAGATAGAGAGATCAATGGGAAAGAGGCAAAGGCTAGGCTAGGAAACGATTTCCCAAGCTGCAGGGAGTAGGAGAAGGTACAGGAAGACAGACAGTAGAGTCAAGTATGGGATAGCTCACTCTCTTTTTTGCTCTGCTCTTCTTTTCTTATTCTCTCCCTTTACTCTGTGATGACCATGAGATAGAAAAGGAAACATTTTTGCACCCACTGCCCTCAACATTTTGTTTTCAGATACCCATGGGGAATGTTTTTGATAAGTGAATGTTACCTCCTGAGGATATCATTCGTTCTATGGGAATGCTTGCTGTGTGC
Source organism: Rousettus aegyptiacus (assembly GCF_014176215.1). Lineage (NCBI taxonomy): Eukaryota > Metazoa > Chordata > Mammalia > Chiroptera > Pteropodidae > Rousettus > Rousettus aegyptiacus. The sequence goes on from NW_023416306.1 coordinate 123,366,705, forward strand.
TTAGAAAATGCTCATTTTCTACTTCTTGGTCCTCTTGAGTGAGAAACAATGGGCCTCTTGGAGTTAAGCTATGGGGAGTTACCTCTGAAGCTCTTAGAAACAGGGTGGAATGTGATTTGCAGCATGGAAAACTTAATGCCACTAGCCACTGTGTGCCAGGCACCTACTGAACACTGGAGTTAAGAGGAAATTAAAAGTGGTCCCTGTTCCTAATCTGAGGGAAGTGACAGATACTATTTCAGAGATCTGAAGAAAGCTGTGAGAGTAGAGAGAAAGTGGGTAGCTGCTTGGGGCCAGGAGTTTGTCATTGAAGGCTTTACCCAAGGAGGCAAACTCTCAAACTCAGGAGAGATGGGCAGGTGAAGAAGAGGATGGGGGAAGAACATAGAGACAAAGAAAATGAATAATATGTGCAAAGGCATAACAGTCTGAATGTTCAACCTGGCAGGTATAAGGGTGTACAGCTCAAGAAAAAGTCAGCTGGGGCCTGTGGAGGGCATTGTTGCCAAGCTGGCTTTGGATTTTATTTACTCAACAGCGAACCAACAGAAATTTTTAAGCAGGCAAAGTGAAATGATCAAGTTTATTGCTTAGGAAAATAACTGGTAGCAGAATGAAGAGATTGAGGGCAGGAAGGCCAGTAAAAAAAAAGGTGAAAAACGCCAACAAAAACAAAACGGGTATCCATACTATTTGTGTACATAAAGCCTCAAATTCATTAACTGGTTTTCCAAACCTCCATTTTTTCTTATGTAATCACAGAGCAATCATAGTATTAAATTCATCTGAGGAGAATAAGTGTGAATTTTTTCTGTTCACAATGACTTTTGGTTAATATTCCCTATTATTATAGTAAGTACCCTATAGCTTTGCCTTCGAATCTTATGGTTCTTTGTTGAAATCAGGCAGACAGCTATTGTTCCTGGACTGGGAACTTGTCTTCAGTGGCAGTGTGAGTTGATCATTTTCAAATGAAACACAAAGAAATTCAAAAAGTTTTAAAAAATGAAGTGGATCTTCACTCTGTCTTCTTAAAATTGTCTTAAAATCTGCACTTCCAAAAAAAATTTTATTTATTTATTTAATAAATTTATTTAAATTACTTTCAAGTATACAGTAGTTTGGTTAGAGATTTATAATGTTCATAAAATGATCCCCTCAATTGCTCTCTGCCATGTTCCCCATGCCCAACTATCAATTACTAATTTGTACTTCTTTAACCCTTCACCCCATTCTCCTAGTCCCCCAACCCTCCTCCCCTCATCTGTCACCAAATTGTCCACTATATTTGTGAGTCTGTTTTGATTAGTTTGTTCTTTTTGTTTCTTAGATTCCGCATATAAGTGAAATCATATGGTATCTATCTTTCTCTGTCTGACTTATTTCACTCAGCATAATAACCTCTAGGTCCATCCATGTTGTTGCAAATGGCAAGATTCCATTTTTTTAATGGCCAAGTAATATTCCATTGTATATATGAACCATAACTTCTTTATCCAATGGTTTGTAGTTGGACATTTAGATTGATTCCATATCTTGGCTATTGTAAATTGTGCTGCCATGAATATTGGAGTGCATAGATCTTTACGAATTATTGTTTTGGTTTTCTTTGGATAAATACCCAGAAGTGCAGTTGCTGGGTCAAAAGGTATATCCATTTTTAATTTTTTGAGGAACCTCCATACTGTTTTCCATAGAGGCTGTACCAATTTGTAATCCCACCAACGATGTATGAGGGTTCCCTTTTCTCTGCGTCCTTGACAACGATTACTATTTTTTTTGATTTATTGATGAAGCAAGCCACTGTCACAGGTGTGAGGTGATATCTCATTGTGGTTTTTAATTAAAATTTTCAGTTTCTTATACAGTAATCCACACAGTAAATTTCCTAAAGTTCACTTTTAGACATCTCTTTATTCATCTCCCAAAGTGTCTCTCCTTCCATAGCAATGCAATTCCTATATTATTGGTGTAGCAAATGTCCAGATATGCCACTATATCTCCCAATATCTCTTGTGGAAAGGGGTAGTAGTCCAAGAGAGGTAAGCAGGTGTCTGTGGCAAGACTTCCAGAAAAGTACTTTAAAGGGGCTGAATCAGCTGGGATATGTAACCTTTGGTCTTTGCCCTTTTATTTTATCTGATATCTGAATCATGGACTTGGTGGTTGGAACTGCAGTTATCATCTTGCAGCTATGAGGCAATTTTGAGGATAAAAGCTATCATTTAAAGATGGAGCAGCACAAAGATAGAAGGAGCCTGATTCCTGATGATCATGGAGCCATAATTCCAGCCCTTAATTGTGTACCTCTGGGTTTCTTTTTCTCCTGGGAGAGAAATAGGCCTTTATCATATTTAAGTCAAGGTTATTTCAGATGTTTTACTAGCAGCAGAATGTATTTTTAAGTGGTACAACCTCCACAAGTTTTGAAAGGAGACTCTAAAATTCTGGCAGGGGTGTACTGAAATTAATCAATCTAAAAAAATCTTATTTCCTCATTTTCTTCACTTTGACTGTTTGTAACTTGTCGTGGCATACTGGTTATTTTCCTTTTTGTCTTATTGTATACAGCTGTATTTTTGATGTCTTGTTACTTATCCTAACACAAGTTTTTAATTAATGTCCTCCCATTTATATGTCCTCTTTTATTTATCTTTGTTTTTCATATGAAATGACTTTGGATTTTCATATTTTTTCTTAAACCAAATTTATTCATTATTGATAGTTATAAGCTTCCAATTACTTTATTAGGTGTTCAGTGAACTCATGTCTGAGCATTTACATTTTGGAGCATATATTCCAAAATGATAAACTGCTTTATTTGTATTTTTTCTTTACATGACTATTGGAGACTTATGAGATATGTGCATCAGTAGGTTAAATTATTAATAATTTTACTTCAGAATAGCAAAGAAGACATAACAAATTATTTGTTAATAAAAGGAGTATTGGATCTGATTGGGTTGAGTGATACCCTTCTAGACCCATGCTATACAAAATGTCTGCTTACCCAGGTTGACATGGGCTGGTCTTTGAGGCAGGCCTACATCCAGGTATGGCTTAAAGCGATGAAGACTGTTATGCATCTACTGAAAAAAAAAAAATAAAACATTGGTTAGTGAGAAGCTGCCTTGAACGACCTTATCCACAAGACAAGCAATTAAAGGCTTCTCTTTTGCTTGAGTTTGATTCATCTACTTCTGTCTCCTTTAAAACTAAAAGCATTATTTTTCTTTCTGTTGTGATATACCCTCTTTCATGTTTATTTACGCGAATAGCAAAATCCCCAGTAGTTGGCTTCCAACTACTGACTTTTATCATTATTACTGAGCACAGTGCCCAGTTACACATTATAATGGCCAGTGTCTTATAGCTCACTTGATCTCAAGCTCTTAAAACAAAATACTGATACATGAAAATGTTGAATCTCTTCTTTGAAATATATTTCCTTCCTCTTTGTGTTTTAGAAATTCAAAACTCATAGTCACTACAAATGTTGTGTCTGGAAACAGAATAAAAATAGTGTGAATCCTATAAGGAGAGAGAATTAGGCAATTTGAAATAGAAATAGAGCTAAGAATAATACTTTAAATCAAAAACAAAATCACACTATGATTCTTCTTAAATTTGTTATAAAAACCATCATTTTCAATGGAATCAAAAGTAAAGTTTCAGCAATTTCTGTTAATTATACAGCAGGAATCTTATAAATCCTAGGTTCTTAGGAAAACTGGGGTTAAGGGGTATCTCTGCAGGTAGAACTCTGGGTTTTGATCCCTGCTCAAACCAGAATGACTCCATTTTATAAAATATTTTGAGTATGAATTAGTTTGGGTAAATAATTTATCCTCAAAAGCAATAGGGAAACATTGTTTAGTATTCTTTTAGTTAATCTCAAGTAGGCATAAGTAATCAGCATTTTCAGCATTTCTGAATACTTGAGTCCATATTTTCAGGAAAATCTGAAATTGCTAACAAATAAGCAAATACAATAAAAATTCTCTTTTAAAAATAATTTTAACATTTAAATAAAAATAAATCTTAACCCATACTTATAAAAAATATTCCATTTTTTCCTGTCGTTTGTTCTGAAATGTCAAAAATTCCTAACTAGATTTTTGATGTTAGAAAATTAATGTTAGACCCTCATTAATATGGGTGGTTTAAGTATCTGAAGACTTTCTTTTGCCGTAATGATGATACAAATGCAATTTTGCTTCATAGAGTAATCTGAATTGGAATAATGTCACAATTTTCAGAGACAATGATGCAGATGTTTTAAACATGATTCTTTAAAAATGAATGTAAGAGATGCAACATTATAGTTCTTCAGACTTTTTGAAATATAGGGCCTATATTTGATGCTGACTTATGTTATTCTGTAGGATGAATAGTTTGAAGTTCCATTAACATTTAATTTACATTTAAGTGTAAATGGGGTTAATATGGCTAGTTCATGCATTATGACTTCTCTGTATGTTTCAGTTTTCCACTTGTCAAAGAACAATGGTATCTGTCTATTTCAAATTTTATTTAAGAGGTACAAGTAAGACAATGCAAATGTTAGATTTTTAAAAAAGTACCAAAATGAAAGTATTGGATAATTTATTTTGTTTGATGATATAGATGGTGTGCCATCTTCCTTTTGATGACTCCAACAAAGTTGAAATAAATTTGCTCAAATCAAAAAATGTGTCTGTTAAGATAGACTAATTTGATAGAGAATAGTAGTCGAGTGCTACAGTGGCATAAGACAAGATTGGAGACTTGGGCAGGGACTGGACCATATAAGGCCTCTTGGACCATAATAAAGATGTCTGCATTGTATTCCAAATGCAATGGGAAGTCATTAAATAATTTTAAATAGAGTGACATGACCTAATTTGGGTTTTAAAAGATTCCTCTGACTGCTCTATGGAAGACGAATAGTAGAAGTTTAAGAGTGGAAGTGGTAGACATTTAAGGGAAAAATATAGTTTTAAGTGAGAGATGATGTTTTGAACTAAGGTAGTGGCTGGGAGGAGAGAGGCAGATGGAACTTTTGAATGCCGATCCTTCTCAAAGTCTTCTAAAATACTGAAGAGGAGGGAATACTTCCAAGCTCATTGTATGTGGCCAATATTATTTGATACCAAAACTTGAGAAATACACCAAAAGAAAACTGCAGGCTAATATCCCCGATGAACACTGTGATACTGTGAAACACATATTTGGTCTTCATCCCAACTTCTGGCACACAGCTCCTAAAATCCTTGGAATTTTCTAACTAATAAGAGATATAAAGGTATATTTTGTTATGTTAATGGGGCGACTTTTGGGCTCCACCAAAAACGGGGCTGGTTGCCAGAAGAATCAACCCTGAAATTAAAGAACTGGAACTTTCAGTCTTATTCCCTGATCTCTGGGAATGGGAAAGGGGTTGGAGGTTGAAGTGATATTAGCCAATGGCCAATGATTTAATCAATTATGCCTATGTAATGAAACCTCCATAAAAACCCCAAAGGTTATAGGTTGAACAACATATGGAGATAAAGGAAGGGTGGCATGCTCGGAGAAGTCAAGAAAACTCCACATCCTGTCCCCATGCAACCCTTCCATCTGGCTGTTCCCGTGTTATATCTTTTCATAATAAAGTGCTGATCTAGTAAGCAATATGTTTCTCTGAGTTCTATGAGCCACTCTAGCAAATTAACTTTATCAAAGGAGGGAGTTGTAGGAACCTCAGATTTATAGACAGCTGGTCAAAATATAGGTAACAACCAGGGCTTATGACAGGCATCTGAAATGATGAGGGGGAAGTGTTATAGGATTGAACCCTTAACCTATGAGATCTGATATTACCTCTGGGTAGACAGTGTCAGAATTGGGTTGATTGTAGTACGCCCAGCTGGTATCATAAAATTGCTTGTTGGCAGTGTGTGAGAACCCTTGCTTCATACAATGTAATTGTTGACAAGGCACCTTTCAAACATAGATGCAAAAATCTTCAACAAAATACTAGCAACCCAAATTCAAGGGTCATACACCATGATTAAGTGGGATTTATCCTTGGATACAAGGATGATTCAACATGCAAAAGTCAATTAATGTGATACACCACATTAGCAGAATGAAGGCTAAAAATTGCATGATTTTCTCAATAGATGCAGAAAAAGCATTCGATAACATTCAACACCATTTATAATAAAAACTCTTGACAAACTAGGAGTAGAGGAAAATAACCTCATCATAATAAAGGCCATATATGAAAAACTCACAGCTAACATTATATTCAATGGTAAAAAACTGAAAAATTTTCCATTAGGATCAGGAATAAGACAAAGATGCCCACTCTTACCACTTCTATTCCACATAGTATTGGAAGTTTTAGCCAGAACAATTAGGCAAGAAAAAGAGCTAAAAGGAATTGAAATTGGAATGAAAGAAGTAAAATTGTCCCTTTTTGCAGATGACATGATCATATCTAGAAAACCCTAAACACCACCAAATAAAACCTGTTAGAAATAATAAATTCCATAAAGTTGCAGGATACAAAAGCAACATGTAAAAATCAGTTGTATTTCTATATACTAATAACTAACTTACAAGGACTGGAGTTAGTAAAACAATCCTATTTACAACAGCATCAAAAATAAAATACTCAGGAGTAAACTTAACCAAAGACATGAAGCACTTGTATATTAAAAACTACAAAACATTGGTGAAAAGAATTATGACAAATGGAAAGATATCTATGTTCATGGATGTGAAGACTTAGTGTTCTTTAAGTGTCCATATTACCCAAAGCAACCTATAGATTTAATACAATTCCTATCAAAATCTCAATGGCATTTTTTTTTTTGCAGAAATAGAAAAAAACATCTCTACAATTCATATGGAACCATAAAAAACCTTGAATAGCCAAATCAATCCTAAAAAAAGATCAATGCTGAAGGCTTGATACTTCCTGATTTTAACACGTATTACAAAGGTACAGTAATTAAAATAGTGTAGTACTGGCATAAGGACAGATATATAGACCAATGAAACAGGATAGGAAGCCCAGAAATAAATCCACACATATATGGTCAACTGATCTCTGACAAGGGTGTCAAGAACACACAATGAATAAAGGATAGTCTGTTCAACAAACTGTGCTGATATTTGCATGCAAAAACGTGAAATTGGAGTCATATCTTACACAAAATGGATTAAAGACTTAAATATAATACCCGAAACTGTTATACTTATAGAAGAAAACAGGGTAAAGCTTCATGACATTGGTCTTGACAATGATTTAATGGATATGAAACCAAAAGTACAGGAAACATAAGCAAAAATAAAGAAGTAGGATTACACTAAACTCAAAAGCTCCTGCACAGAAAAAACAGTCAGCAGAGGGAAAAGGCCACCTATGGAATGGAAGAAAATATTTGCAACCATGTATCTGATAAGGGATAATAGCCAAAATATATAAGGAACAGCTGCAACTCAATTGTCAAATAACCAATAACCTCATTAAAAATAGGCTAAGGACTAGAATAGATATTTCTCAAAAGAAGACAAACAGATAGCCAACAAGTATATGAAAAGATGCTCAATATCACTAATTATCAGGGAAAAAACAAATTAAAAAAACATGAGATGTAACCTAGACCTGTTAGGATAGCTATTGTAGAAGAAACAAAACACAGCAAGAGTTGGTGAGGTTGTAAAGAAATTAGAATCCTTTCACACTGTTGGTGGGAATGTGAAATGGTGCAACTACTATGGAAAACAGTATGGCAGTTTCTCAAAAAATTAAAAATAGAATTACCAAGTACCATATGATCCAGGAATCTCACTTATGGGTATTTATCCCAAAGAATTGAAATCTAGATCCTGAAGAGATATTTGCATGTTCATTGCAGCATTATTCACAAGAAGTAGAAAAAACATAAATGTCCATTGACAGATGAATGAAGAAGATGTATATACCTACAATGGACTATTATTCAGCCATAACAAAGGAAAGAAATCCTGTCTCATGCAACAACATGAATAAACCTGGAGGGTATTACAATAAATGAAAAAAGCCAGTCACAGAAGGATAAATACAATATGATTCCACTTATATCTAAAATAGTTCAATTCATGGAAGCAAAAAATAGAATTGTGGTTGCTAAGGGTGGGGGTAGAGGGAAAGAAGGAGTTACTAATCGACAGTATAAAATTTTAATTATGCAAGTTGAATAAGTTCCAGAATTTGCTGTACAACATTGTGCCTATAGATAATACTGTATTGTACACTTAAGTATGTGTTAAGAGGGTAAATCTCATGATGTGTCCTTACCACAATAAAATTACAAAAAAGCATAAAATAAAGTGAAATAAAATGAAAAAAGGAGATTTTTGGAATATGATTTAGAAGTGGAGCTGATAGAAACTGCAGATGAATTGGAAGTGAAGAGGTGGTAGTGAGGGAAAAGAGTTTAAAAGATAACTAATAGGTATTTGGCTTAAGCAATCAGATGAATGGTAGTACCATTTACTGAGATGAGGAGTCTAGGGGAAGAGCAAAATTTTCTTGGAGAGAGTGGAGGGAGGAGGAAATAGAGTTCTCGTTTTACATTTGAAGAAGCTTTTGTACATCTTCCTTTCTTCCTATGAGAGATGATAAAATACGGTGAAGCAATAGTGAGTTTGTTTAAGGCTATGAAACTAGTGAAATAGATATATACTGAATCATGAAATTATTACATAGTGTGCTGTGTCTAATTTGTTTTCCTGATGACCCTATAGTTAAAATAATTTGTTTATTGTTTTTAGGGATTTTGTTCAACTGCTGTACAACACTGTACCTATAGATAATACTGTTAAATTAAATAAATTAAAGACATTAAATAAATGTCTTTCATTTAAAAAGCAATAAAATGCAAACAAGTGATACTTGCATTATTTGATCACATTGTTAACAATATGGAAATAATTTGGCAGAAGATATTACAGAACTCGTGGAGGTGGGGAGCCAAAGTGAATACAAGGGCTTCACATAGGAACATTTTTGCCTATGAATAAACTCAGAATTGAGAATTACAGTGTATTTGTTTCTGATGTAATTCTTACAGAGCAAGCACACATGTGACTGATTCTTGGAGTCTGGCAAATAAATACAGTTCAGTAACCAAAAGCCATTTCAGAACAGGTCAAATCCTTTACCTGTATTTCTCAAAAATGTGGAAGAGATTCACACACATAGTCCACTGAAACACTTCTTAAAATCTTCTTTTCTTTCCCACCCACTTTTTTCACAATCCTCAGGTGCTGCAAGGTATTTTGTTCTATAACTCACTTCAAATCTCCTCCTAAGTTCAGCTTCATATCACTCTTCTCTCCCACTTCACTTCCCAAATCTTTACTATGTAGATCAGTCTTTCCTCCTTTGGAAAGGGGAGGAGGAGAGATTGGGTTGGAGATGTATCTTTTTTTTTTTTTTTTTTTTTTTTTTTTTTTTTTTTTTTTTTTTTTTGCAGGATGGGGTAAGAGAAAAGATTGTGAACACTCCTACATTAACAATTTTGGTTGCATAGTAATGTAGCACAAACTAGATGCTCAGTAAATATTTGTTGAACAGGTGAATGAACTTTGATAATTCTCATCCCAGAGACTGCTATGCTTGGTAAACAGGATAGAGTTAAACAGCTCTATTCTGTTATCAAGTTAGATGGAAATAGATCTTAAATGATCTGTAATCACCTTGACTGGCATCCCAGAGAGTTTTCTTCTAGGTGCAGAGTATGAATAATTTCACTAAACCATGACATTTTGCTTCAAGGAAGTGGCCTAAATAGTGATTGAATTGAACTTAAATTGCTTTTATTACAGTTATCTGGAGCTGCCCAAAATGAAATACTTAGATATAAATCTAAAAAAATATGGATAAAACCTATAGGAGAAAAAACTATAAAACTCTGATAAATGACATCAAAGAAAGCCTAAATAAATGGAGAGATATTCCATGTTCATGGAAAGACTAGATATTGTCAAGATGTCAGTTCTTCCCAACCTGATCTATTGATTTAATGCAATCCCAATCAAAATCCCAGAAAGTTATTTTGTGGATAATGACAAGCTGATTATATGGAGAAGCAACACAGAATAGCCAACACAATACTGAAGAAGAACAAAGTTGGAGGATTTATACCACCCAAATTAAAGACCTACTATAAAAATGACAGGGTATTGATTAATAGAACAGAATAGAGAGTCCAGAAATAGATCCCATAGAGTCAATAATGTTTTACAAAGAAGAAAATGCAATACAATGGAGCAAAGATAGTCTTTTCAACAAATGGTATTGGAATAACTGGATGTCCACATGCAAAAAAAAAAAAAAATCTAGACACAGACCTTACATCTTTTACAAGAAAATTAACTCAAAATGGATCATACCTAAATATAAACCACAAGACTGTAAAACTAGAAGATAATATAAGAAAAAACCTAGATGAATTTGAGTATGGTGATGCCTTTTTAGGTATGACACCAAAGGCATTATCCATGAAAAAAATAATAGATAAGCTGAACTTCATTAAAATTAAAAACTTCTGCTCTGGAAAAGTCAGTGTCGAGAGAATGAGAAGATAAGATACAGAATGAGAGAAAATATTTGCAAAAGGCACATCTAATAAAGGGTTGTTATCCAAAAAACAAAGAACTCTTAAAAATCAACGATATGAAAACAAACAATCTAATTAAAAAATGGGCTAAAGACATCTTACCAGAGAAGATTACAGATGGAAAATAAGCAGATGAAAATACAATCCAAATCATATGTCATCAGGAAAATGTAAATTAAAGCAACAAAGAAATACCGCCACCCTCTTATTAGAATGATAAAAATCTGACAAAACTAAATGCTAGTGAGGATGCAACATGAATTCTTATTCATTGCTGGTAGAAATGCAAAATGGCATAGCCACTTTGGAAGACAGTTTGGCAGTTTCTTCTGAAACTAAATATACTCTTATTGTATGATTCAGCGATTGCACTTCTTGGTATTTACCCAAAGGATGTGAAAACTTACAACCACAGAAAAACCTGCACGCAGATGTTTATAGCAGCTTTATTCATAATGGCCAAAATGTGGAAACAACCAAGATGTCCTTCAGTACATGAATGGATAAATAAAATGTGGCACATCCAGAAAATGGAATATTATCCCACGCTAAAAAGAATGAAATATCAAACTATGAAAAACATGGAGGAAACTTAAATGCCTATGAAAACTGAAAGAAGCCAATCTGAAAAGTCTGCATACTATAGAATCACAATTGTATGACATTCTAGGAAAGGCAAAACTATGGAGATGGTAAAAAGACTAGGGAAGGATAAAAAGGGAAAGCACAGAGGGTTTTTAGGGTAGAGAAATTGCTATGTATGATACTATAGTGGTATACATGTCATTATACATTTGTCCAAACCGATAGAACGTACACCACTAAGAGGGAACCTTAATATAAGCTATAGACTTTGGATGACAATGATGCGTCAATGTGGGTTCTTCAATTGTAGCAAATGTACCACCCTAGTTGGGATGTTGATGATGAGGGAGACTGTATGTGTATATATGGGAAATCTCTGTACTTTTCTCTCAATTTTGCTGTGAACCTAAAACTGCTCTAAAAAATAAAGTCCTAACAAATAATAGGAGCCACAACAATAATCTTAATTTCTTTTTTGTAATGGTCCACAACATGTTCAAAGATCTATATGAAAGAGTATCTAATTGATTATATATGTGTCTGTCTGTCTGTCTGCCTGTCTGCCTGCCTGCCTGCCTGCCTACCTACCTACCATCATCCTTTTTGTCTATTTTTGTGTTAGGGTGACCAGTTTGTCCCCAGTTTGCCTGACACTGTCCTGATTTTATCACTGAAAGTCCTGCATCCCTGGAATCCTCTTAGTCTCAGGCAAACTCTGTGTACATCTTTGTGCATAAGCATATGATCCTTACTCCAAGAGATCTTTTACTGATCTATGGAGGCTATAGATTTATATTCTTATGGTGTTTAATTTTGCCTCACATGTTTTCAGTATTTTATATTATCAATTAATTGCGATTCCTTCCAAGACTCTGGGAAATCTCTTGGAGTTTCTTATATCTTTATGATTTTACCTTTCCAAATCTAGTCTATTCAAACTCTATCATATCTTAATGTCCTTCCTGCCAAGTTTCAGTTACAAAGAAATACTCCTTTTCTTGTAATCATATTTACTTTTCATAAATCTCCCCAACAGACACAGAAATGTTTGCTAGTCTGGCTTTTCTTTTCAGTTTTTCACCTTCTTACCTGAATACTCTTTCTTCCTTCCATGACTGCCCTCCCACTTAGTCATCAATTGTTGTTTTGAATATTCATATTCTTCAAGAATCCTCTATAATAATAGGTATTTTATGGAGTCACAAAGGAAACATTCTGCTGATCTGATGGTGTGAAATGTTATCTTACTGTAATTTTTATTTACATTTCCTCAAGTGAAATTGAGGACTTTGTTCTTATACATAGATTTTATATAGCTGGGATCATCCTTTATGCACATATTTTTGTATATTTTTCAAGTATTCCACTTTGTTATATGTTCTTCATTAATAATTATCAATGACCATATAATATTCCAACATGGGTGTAAAAGAAATCATTCTGCTATTATTAAAAAAAAAAACAGGTTGCATACATATTTTCAGTGTTATATGAGGCTCAGAATGAGTTTGATTAGAAAGCCTTTTAGGTATTTTGGATGATTTCTTTAGGTTGGCTTTCCAGAGATGAATTATTGGGCCAAATGATATGCATGATTCTAGAACTCTTGCTATGTACCTTGCCAAATTGCTCTTCGAAAGGCTTGTACCAATTTTCTTGCCAACCAGCAGTATACAATTTGAACCTGGAATTTGAAGGGCATTGCCGATGTCCTTTCCTGATTCTGGGGAGAGTAATTTCTATGAGCAATTCGGAGTCTGTCTTGGACTACAGGACACAGAGAAGAGATGGGCACTAAAGAGAAGGGTCAGAGGCTTAAATATTAACAAGGTTTCTTGCTCAAAAGAGAGAATTTCTCCTCAAGCTCTTCTAGGGAGCACTGCCTGCAGGAAGGGGAAGGTGACTTGCAACTAATCTTGTATAGCTAGCTGCTCACAAAGCCTCCATTTTCTTCTGGCATAGCTTAACTTTGACTTCTTTTGTCTCTTTTCTTTTTGATTTTCAAGTAAATGATGATATCTGTAGATAAAAATATATAGGAGTTAGAAATCCCTTTTCAGGAAACAGTCTTTTTTTTCCTTGGAAATAAGATAATATATTATCTATCATATTGTATATAATACTCGATCAGATTCTACAAATATTAGGCACCTGCCATATAGAAGGCTAGTCCCTGGGGATACAATGGTGACAAAAATATATTTTGATAGTTCATTAGTGTTAGCACAAAGACTATGGTAGTATATTTAGTATATGCTCTGTAATAACCACACTGGTTGTAGAGAATAATAAGTTATTCTATTATTAGCAATAATGTTTAAGATTATTATAGTGACTAGCAGTGCTTGAGAATTTGTTATGAAAAAGTGATTTTCTGGACATTGCTGTAATGAGGTTTAGAGTATAGGCAGGTATTTTCCTGAGTTTCTAGAGCTTTCATAGATGAGCAGGTGTGTTGGATTGGTTACTTATTAAAACTGGCATACTGGGAACTGAAAAAAATGGCATAGATGACAGAGGCTCTGATCATCACTCTGGTGACCAAATCAAGGTGTGACAGAAACAAGGAGCAGTAGCAAGGAAAAATTGCCTGAGATCTAGATGAACAAGCCATACAACTAGGGAGAAATCCAAGCGAGGACCCCCCAAAGGCAGAAGGTAGGACAAGGCAAGGACACGGGGTTGCCTGGTCTTGGGCGGCTGAGTGAGGTGGAGGCTGTGGCAGCAGCAGTGGCAGACGCCTCTTAAAAGTGGCCACGTCCACAAGCAGATTTTCATGGTGACGGACCTACTCGTCCTGAGCACAGTGTTGATTCGGCTGTGGACAGGAGGCACCAGGGACTTACAGGGAGACATTATTGGAGTGAGGGCTGAGGGGAGATTCAATCTGTATAGAAGTGCTGGAGGTACCCATTGTTCCCTGCTGAGCCCTCCCCAATACCAGTGCACCAGACATAGCGCTGCCATAGCCGTGAAGTCATCAAAATGGATAACAGAGATCACTCCACCCAGAGGATTTCCTGAAAACCCACCTCCCCCAATTTGCAGCCCCTCCCAAGCCATATCCAGGTATATCCTCAGTGAGTCAGGTGCTTCTTGTTGAGCAGTAGCTAGACTCACACTGGAGCCAGCTGGCCTCGGTTTCTGGTGTGGCCTTTTGAGGCAATTATAAGCACAGCATCTGTGGATTGCTGGCTGAATCTTAATGGGTGGCTCTGGAGGGGCACAGGCTGGGGCTAAGTTTGGCCTGCAGCTGAATCCCTCTTGGGACTGTGTCACTGGACACCTACTTCACAAATCCACACTAATAAGACCGAGAGACTTAGGAACTTTGCTTAATACATAGAAACAGACATGGAAAGGCAACCAAAATGCAAAGACAAAGAAGCAGAAACCATAAGAGAGAATAGAACAGAGATGAAGGAATAATGAAGTCAAGTAATCTAACAGATGCAGAGTTCAAAACACTGGTTATAAAGATGCTCAATGAACTTTTGGGAAGTATAGAGAACTTCAGCAAGGAGATAAAAAACATAAAAATGGAAATTATAAAAGGGAACCAGTCTGAAATGAAGAATATATTATCTGAGATGAGAAGTATATTAAATGGAATAAACAAAGGAATAAACAAAATGAATGAAGAAGAGGATCAAATACCCTATCTAGGGATGGCAAAGCCAAGGACATGCACGCAGAATGGCAAGAGATAAGATGCAAAGACTATAAAAATAAGGAGCATACGGGACACTATTATGGGTCCAAATATCCATCTGATTGGCATAACTGAAGAAAATCAAGATGTTGAACAGCTATTTGAAGAAACAATGATGGAAAACTTCCCCAATCTGGTGAAGGAAATGGACATAAAACCCTAGCAAGCTCAGAGAATTCCAAAAATCAGAGATCCAAAGAGGCCCTCACCAAGACACATCATAATTTAAATGCCAAAGTTTAAATACAAAGAGAGAATCTTAAAAGCAGCAAGAGAAAAGCAGATATTTATATTCTACAACAGAACACCCGTAAGACTGGCAACTGATTTCTCAAAAGAAACTATGCAGGACAGAAGGGGTTGGCACAAAATATTTGACGTGATAAAGAATGAAGGATCTATAACTAAGAATACTTTATCTAGCAAAGCTATCATTTAGAGTTGAAGGACAGATAAAGAGCTTCTCAGACAAAAATAAGCTAAAGGAATTTATCAGCACCAAGCCAGTATTACAGGACATGTTGGAGGGACTTCTTAAAGAAGAAAAAAATACGAAAGACTTGCTTCAGATTAAAATACACACACAGACTAAAAGGAAGAAGATGTAAAAAGATACTGCTTTAATGGACCTAGAAGGTATTTAAGTCAGACAGAGAAAGATAAACACTATATGATTTCACTTATTTGAGGAATCTAAGGAATAAAAAGAACAAACTAATTAAAAACAGACTCACAAATATAGTGGACAATTTGATGCCGGACAGAGGGGAGGAGGGTTTGGGAGGCTTGGAGAAGGGGTGAAGGGTTAAAAAAGTACAAATTAGTAGCTGATGGATGGTCGTGGGGATGGGAAGCATAGCGTAGAGAATGCAGTTAGTATTAATGCATTGGCTATGTTAGGGTCAGAAGAGGGAGAGAGCAATTGGGGGGATCATTTTACAAACTATATAGATGTCTAACCAATGTACTATATACATGAAACTAAAATAAATAAATTTCAATAAAACAATAAAACAATAAAACAATTATTTGGTCCAACTTCCTTCCTGTTCAGTAACAACTAAATTATCCAAGTTTAAATAGGGACTATTTTATTGTCTATAATCTTCATGGTTTTAAGAGGACGATTTAATTAAAAAAAAAAAGATACTGGCATGATGCCCTCCAGGGCTTGTGTTAATAATAAGTAGTGCTTCTCTTGGGCACTGGCCCTGCCCCTTATTAGAATCCCCTAGGACCTACTACTGCTGTGTGAGTCTCTATTCTGTCCCTGACATCCACTGCGAGCCTCCAGGAGTGGGGTTTCAGTGCTGCTCATACATCATAGGCGACTCTTTATAGAGGAATCTTAGAGATGGCAGGATAATTTAATGTAACATTTGTAGCCCCAGAGGCTAAGCTAATGATGAAAGCAATGAAATCCTGGGGTCCAGAGCAAGGTCTTTTCACCAGATAGGGTGAAGGAGGCATCTGGCAGTCCATGCATGCTGTGGAAGGATCTCTTTTAATTTTTTTATCTTTTTTTGAATGGTCATGTATTTGCTAATAGGTCACGAGAGAAGGAAGGGTATAAAGGTAGCGAAAGAGGGAGCCTTAATATTTTGAGTTGGTATGATAGAGTGAGTGCTTCTACTGTCTGGAGGGAACTAGAAGAGGGATGACCTCCACAGGCCTATGCAAACCTCCCACACAACCCAGTCTGGGAACCTGTTAACTACAAAAACCATGCTCCAGTTCTTTGAGAAGGCTTTCTCGAGTTATGTCATGCCTTGAACTCTAAAGACAGTTTTTATTCTTTCTATGCACACATTTCCAACAAGAATTCACCAATATAATTTATGCAATTGTAAGATTTAATGACATATTTATTGCAATTTTTCAGCTTTTGCTTTTTGGCAACACCTTCCAGTAATAATACTGGGCAAAAAGAAAAAAAAAATATGACTGCTGAGAGCTCACATTATTAGTGAACTGATTTTCTAAGCCAATAGAATTGAAACATTCTTGGATAAAATTTTTCAATATAAAAAATTGTACCTGATATATTAATTTTATAAGCATATTCATTCCTATTAGCAAAACTAATGAATTCAATTTGGCTTTGGATTACCATATAATTAGAGAAATAAAATTCTCTCTTTGAACGCTGAACTCATTGGGAAAGGGTAATTTGACTACTCCAGCCAGTTCTGTTATTAATTTCAGGGTTGCTCAGTTTAGCTTCAATTAAAATCAAACATTTATTTTATTACTTTCAATTTAATTGAATTATCTTTGAATTGGTAATGTAGATAATATATGCGCAAGATAATATATGTCGTGGCAATACATTCAAACAGCATAAAATGGCAAACAGAGAAAGTAAAGCTCTGTCCCACCTCTGACTCTGTGTATCTGTGCCCTCCTCAATGCCCACCACTGTTATCAGAGGGCTGTGTGTGTGTGTGTGTGTGTGTGTGTGTATCCTTTGAGAGATATATCAGAAATCAATATATTTCTATCTCAATATCACTCTATTCATATTTAATTTCATTTTACGTAAATGGAAACATGGTATAAACACTTTTTTGCCTTTGCTTTTTATTTAATGCTATATCTTGTCATCCCTAGTTTCATATATTTTTTGAATGGCTGCCTAGTATTTCACTGTGACACCAAAATGTATGGAGCACCTACTAGGTGCTATGTGTTGCCTGGGAAGCAACGATGAACATGATAGTCCTCTGTCTCCCAGAGTTCATGTTATAGTAGAGGAGAAGGTATGTACTTGGGCAATTATTTAAAATTATAAAAATGTAGGAGTGTTGTGAAAGAAGTGTAAGCAAAGTTCAAAGAATGAACCTAAAAGGAATACATTATTCTATTTGGAAGACATGAGAAGTCTTCCTAGAAGTGGAAGATTTAAACAAGTGTTGAATAATTGGTAGATCTCTGACAGGTACAGATGTGGGTAAAGGACATCCTGGCAGGGAGGAGTAGAAAGATCCTGGTAATTGTGGGATGTGGTTGGGACATCAATTTGGTGGTGGTATTGGGAATTGGTGGGAGGATGGGAGTGGGGATAAAGCTAGAAATATGGTTTGGTGCTTTGAATGTCAGAGTGAAGAGCAAAGTTCTGTGTGTGTGTGTGGATGGAAGGCCAGAGGAGTGCGAGTATATGAATGAGGGAAGGCTTTTGTGCAGGTAGATTATAGGAGGGCCTGAATTAGAGAATATGTTGGGGGAAGAGAAAGGAAGAAATAAATTCCTGAGACATCGCAGAGCTAAAATTTTCTTATGAATAGGGGCTGGCAGCTTTGTAAGATTGTTAGCCATTCTAAATCTATTCCCTGATGAACTTGGAGGTTTGAATTCCTAATGAGCAGTCTGACTGACAACCTATATAGGATAATATACCTTAATAGAAAAGTCAAACATACTTATTTTAACAGAGACATGCAATACCATTAATTTGCAGAAGAAAATAATTGTGGGGTGGCACCCTTTGCCATGCAGCCATCATGGACATGGTTGATTGGAAAAGTCACTGACTAATTCTGTGTGTGGAATTCTGAATTGAAACAGGGAGACCATGTTTGTGTTCAATTGTGCCACTATTTGTAAAGGTGACTTTTGTACAAGCAAAAGTGCTAGAAAACCCTTAAAAGGAAAAACAAAAAAAAAAAAAGAAAAAAAAAAGAAAAAAAATGCTTCAGATAAGAGCAAAGTATAAATGACATGTTGCAAGCCTACTTCATTAACCTGTCTCCAGCATGAGCTCTGTTGTGACAAACAGGCAATACTTGTTTTTCTTCATTATTTGGGTATCTCACAATTCTAAGTGGTTCTCTATCAGGAAATGGGGATGCTAGACAATAAACATATGAATTTGTCTAATTTAAATTGAGTAGATTCTTAAAACGGTATACTTAAAAAATTATAGATTCCTCTTAGCCCATAATAGCTTTTCCTTTTTAACAACAACAACAACAACAACAACAACAACAACAACAACAAACTAGACCTCTTCTTACCCTCCAGAGACAAATACATGTAACACAATAAGTGAAATTAATATTCTCTTCTATGTGTTGCTAATAAATAGCCCTGAGCAAGTGGCTATTTGCAAGGCCTGTCAAATATTTCAAATTGCTGGCTGGAGAGATGTTCAGGTGAATGACTGTCTTTGTTTGGCACAAGTCACTTTAAAAGTTCAAAGTGTGTGGCAAGTCACACCAAAGATTCCATGAGTCATCACCATACTCAGGGCTTAGGATTAAAGATTCTGTAACAGAGGAGTCGTGACTGTTGACTAGTGGTTAGAACTTGGCAAACTTCATATTACTAGAGATCAGGGTGGCCAAGAGTGGTGAGAAGACAGCATTGGCTCATACAAGAGGTTGTCCAGTCTCCAAAACAATGCAGAAAGCGCCTCTGCAGTTTCTTTTATCCATGTCCTTTCCCTGAACACTCCCAGAGAAAGATATGACTAATAGAAGGCTTCTGAAATTTTGAGTTGATTTCTGCTTCCTTATGACCTATTTATCTTAGCACTACCTGGAGAGCAGAACTTTAGGATGCATAAGAATCACCTGGGGGTACTTTTCCCTTTTCTCTTATTTTTATTATGGAAAAATTTAAATGCAACACACAATAGAGAAAATTGTATAAACAATAATGTCCTCGTCACACACTTTCAACAGTTGTCAGTATTTTGAAAACATTATTTTATCTATTTCTCCTGCTTTTTAATGGAGTAGTATAAAGCAAATCTGAATTATATAATTTCATCTGCATATACTTCAATACACATCTATGCCAAATGACAGTTTTCCTATGAATCCACAATGCCATTATCACACATAACAAAATTAATAATAATTTCCTAATTTTAGTTAGTATCCATATTCATGTTTTGTCTTCAAAATGTCTTTTATATATTGCATTGAATTTTATATTTAAGTCTTTTAATCTATGTCAGTCTCCCATTTGTTAAAAAAAATACTACTATGAACTGAAAAAAAATGGCATAGATGATAGAGGCTCTGTTCATCCCTCTGGCGACCAAATCAAAGTTATGATGGAAACAAGGAGCAGCAGCAAGGAAAAATTGCCAGTGGGGAAAGATTCCCCATTATTGCACAGTAAACTCATGGCAGAGATGGAATGAGCCCTAAGCCATTCTAACTCAAGGCCAGATAAAGAGCTTCAGAGGGGCTTGGAGACTGTGAGGAGTAGTAGGCATTAGTCTACTTGGGGTTTTAAAGGTGACATAAAGGGGTGGCAGAAGGATGAGCTTGAGGGACCCATGCTTAAGGGTAACTATGTTTCCTAGACATCCTTTCATTCAGAAACATGATGCCTAACTCGTCTCTAGTGCATCTCAAAGAATTTCTATGGTTTTTCTTTAGATCAGTGGTGAGAATCTGGAGGTATATTTTAAAACTCAGGAAATAGTAAATATTAAGGTGATCAAGAAAGATCTATGATGTTGCCTTCCTTGCTGTAAATTGTGTACTTTATGTTAAAAATGATTACTGCTATCATTCACATGGCAGTTGCTGATGAGGGTCACCTCACGTCTGTAGCCCATTGGATCATCCAGCTGTCAGGCTAGCTTTGCAGAGTGCACAGTTATGGTTTTCCAGGGTATAATTCAGTGTTAGAAGAGTTGATGTGCTACTTAAACCCCAGCAGGCTATAGATAGGAAGAACACTCTAAATGCAATAATTACATTTTTAAAGTGCTGGGTTCGTGCTAATAAAACAGAGAAGAAAGCCTGGCAGGAATGGGACTAGTGCTAAAGAAAATAACATCAAAAATCTGGCCTCCCACTTCCATGCTCAGCCCACCCAGATCCTAAGGAGGCCTAGGTGGCTGGTATACAGCAGCTGGATACACAGTCACTTGTGAATTCTATTGTCTTCTTGCCCCTTTTCATGAAAATGAGGGAATTAACAAAAGCCTTCTACAGATTGTGTTTAGGACCATTGGAAATATGACAAATATGAATGATAATTCCTTTTAGTTCCTCTTTCTCTGCTGTCTCAGCCTTCTTCCTCGTCCTTTCATTTCATTTCCATTTATCTTACGAAAATGAATGATAAAGGTAAAGAAAGACTGTAATATTAGTAAAAAATGCACATGTAGTGGGAAGGCCTGGGTTTTAATTTTGAAACTGCTACTAATTGGGCATGTGACTTTGAGGAAGTCATTTTACCTCTCTGAGCCTCCATTTCTGACTATAAAATGAAGGGGACAGACCATATAATTCTAATATTTGATGATCTCAAATTCTCTTAGCTCTGTGGAAGAAAGTTGAAATGAAAAGTTTGGAGAATATAAACTAGCATGCATAGATGGTATTGGGGTCAGACCTGAGAGCGTCAGCAGTGTGCTTTTTTGTTTTGATTGTCTCCTTTCTCCCACTTCTTTACTCCATTTATTCCGTTTTCTCTGGTTCTCACTGGTGATACTGACCTTACACATGGGTGTCCCATGGACCATGCTTCAGGCATTTCTCTGTACTAACCTTATCAATCAAACTTTGCCAGTTCTGAGTCTATTCCCCCAAAGTCCCTGCAGGTAAAAGAAATGAAATGGGTAAATAATTTCATAATTAGGAGTAGATGATATATTTTTTCTAGGCATCATTTTTTAGATGTCTATGGCCTCTTTAATCCAATGACCACTTATTGACCACCCACTACATGCAAAGCACTGTTATTGGCAATAGGGATTTAGATAAATAAGATGTGGTCCCTGCTCTCCAGAGCTCATGCTTTAGGGAGAGACGCACACCACTGACTGTGATATAAACTGGTCTGTGGGGAAATGAGGAAAGCCACTGCATTGGGCTGGATCTTGTTGATTGACAGACTGGATTTGAAAAGGCAGCAGTGGGTGGAGGGGAGGGCATGTTAGTCACCTCTAAGATAAAGGTCCATGACAAAGAGCAGTCAAAATGTGTTTAGTGAAAGGAAAGTAGTCTTGGGGGTAGGTAATGAGTTGAGTGTGAAGACAAGATTGGAAGAAGATGGGCTGCCATGAAAGCAGAGTGACTGGCGTTTAGAAAGCCAATGTTGAAGAATCTGGGCTGCATTGAGTAGTGGTTGGGAGCCATTGGAAGTGAGCTAGGTCTTGGAGTGAGGTGAAACTATGTTCTTCCTAGAATGTGGCTGGCATATTTGGAGGACGGGGGTCAGAAGTGTACACCCAGTAATAGTCTACTTGGATGAAGGATCCAGAGTTCTGGGCTTCAGGTAGTACTTTTGGTGCCAGCTCTGATGGGAGACACCTCCTATACCCTTGTAAGTATGATAGGGATAGAGGACATTGGTAGCCCAGAAGTTTGGTTTTGGTTTTGGTTTAGGAAATGCCTCTGGGGACTGGAGGGTTCTGCAGGTCCTGCAGAGTGGGTGAGGGTAGAGCCAGAGAAATGATTTTGTGTAACTGTGGTTAAAAGAAGATATGAGTTCAGAGGGCAGTGAACTAGGGAGAAAAGAAGGTGATTGATGATGAAGACTTTATGGAATCATAGTGATGGAGACATCCCATTGTAGGGGTCAGGGTACTCATTTGGTCTCAGCACAAGACTGATGCTAACCAAACTCTCCTTTATATTTCTCTAAAAGAGGAGGTGGGCTGTGGGGACAAATAAGGTGGGCTCTTTGCCACTTTTGACTTGAGCAGCAACACCCTGGGAGACACCATTGATCTAGTAGCTTAAAAATTAAAAAACAAAATTTTTCTTTGAATTTTAAAGGCTAGGCATTAGCCAATGAGTTTCCTCATGTCTTGGGACCAAAGAGGATTGCAGGAAGAAGAGCTGGCCTTTCCACTTTCCTCCTAGGTCTGCAGATCCTGGTAGCTTGCTCACTCACTTTTGCCCCTGGAACCTGAAGAGTTAGCACAGGGTAAGTGGGAAGACTTGTTAGTTCCAGATAATAATTAGAGAGTGATGAAGTGAATGGGTATCAAAAGGCTGAGGGCTTATTTTAGTTGAGGTAGAGTTGCCTTTCACATTTCAATACCCCTGATCTTGCACTCTCACAGCAACACCAGCTCAGATATGCTCAACACATCCACTTAAGAAGCTTGATTACTCTCGTAGGCACTTTTACATAATGTACCTCCCATCAGGTGGGACATTCAATCATTCAGCACAGGACCCAGCGTCTCTCCTCTAATATAACTTTACATGTAGCTAATGAACACAGGTTTCCAATAAGCGGCTGCATCAGTCAATAAAGAACGGCACAATCCTACCTGCCCGTGCTGCCACTGCCGCCTCTGGAGCCAATTAGCTTGCTCCTTCCTGGGTGCTGCGGGAATACATTTCCCAAAGTAGTTCTCCTGCTCACTCTGGGGTTACCTTTCTCTCATACTCTCTCTTTGCAGAGGGCATGCAAAATGAGGGGATGCTGTGGCAGTTCTGTTGACAGGCTAGCCAGCTTAGTGCTGGGAGTTGGGGACATGATTTAAATTCACCATCTAATCTAGTGCCTTGGTTCAAGTAAAGGGGTGCAGAGTGATTTGGGGTATGAGGGAGATGTGAGGAGCCCCTACCGTTCCATATGCTCTGAAGAGCAAGGAAGCTGCTTTAGGAGCAGGCTGGTATATATCTCAGCTCCCTCATAGTTTGAATGTTACCTGACAGCTACAGATCCAGGATAAATGAAAGTAAATGTCCAGTTTGCACTAGTCCATTCTCCTGCTCATCCGTGTGGTGAAATCCCAGTGAGGTGTAAAGGAACGGTCCCTGTGCTGGGAGTCAGGATGCATGGACAATCTCTGGCTGGGGGACTTCAGGCAGGAAAACTCACAAGATCTTAGTGTGCTCTCCTGTGGAATTTCTGCTCTGCCTCTCTTCCCAGGCTGCTGATAGACCCAAATGATAAAATGTCTGGGAAAATACTTTGTAAAAGTAAAGCTCTGCACAGATATGTAGTGTTGAGTAGATAATGTGGTGAAGTGGAAACATCAATGGCTAGAAGTCAGCAGATTAGAGCCCTGAATTATCTTCTGCTCAGCTCTGCCACTTACTAGCTCAGGGACCTTGGGCATATCACCTCACCTACACGGGACTCAGTTTTCTCATTGAGAAACTGGGCAAGGTAAAGCCTACTTCATAAAATTGTTTGACAATTAAAAGAGGTAATGGGTGTGAATATTTAGAAAATTGTGGAGTATTATATAAAGGAAAGCAATGATTTATTATTGCCTATGTCGATATGATTGTGGCCTTAATCCAGCTCTTCCTGGCCCCTGAGTGTTTCATTTGTGTTTTATTATTTGTCACTAGTTTTTATGCTTCCTTTTCTTTAGTTTGAAAAGGCCTCTTTTCTGTTTCAGGTCTTCTCAATGAGATAATAAGCTTCTCAGGTAAAGCCTACATGGGTCACAACTGCAGTGGGTTGTTTAGCCATAGCTGAAGGATTTGTATACAGTCAGTGCTTAATGAATGCTGCAGATCCACTGAAGTCACTTGAGCATTCAGGCTCATCTTCTGAGCATTACCTCATTTCCAAGAAAGATGCTAGTGGTCTGACTTAAGGAAAGGAAAACTAAGCACAGAGTTATTCTTTGACAATCTCTTCTTTCCTTGAAGTCCTTTTTCTTTGATTCAGTGAATGAATCTGCTTCCCTAAGCCAATTGCATAAGCCAGTCACTCATCACAAGGACTCTCCTAGGGAGGGAGCAAAGTCTTTACTGATGGAGCCTTACTGTAACTAATGGAATGAGACTAGAAGGGATATCTCTTGAGTAAAAGTTATAATCTCTGTTCCAATCTAATACACTATCTTAAACTGAAAGATGCAATGGGATTAAAATACCTTTATTTATCCACATTGGAAATATCAATGCTTTTGAACCTTTAAGGACACAAATTCATTGCATTTTTATACAGTTTTGAACAGGATCAATTTGCATAGATACTAGTTGTGGTGAATCTTGTGAATTTTATGTCTGGTGTGAGATTGCTAAGAGAAACTCTACATTTCTCTCTCTTAATTGCTTATTGAGTTTCTATGAGGTACAAAGCACTATGCTAAGCTTTGTGGGAGACATAAAGAAGGGGGAGATATAGTCCCTGTACTTACATTAACTCCTACCCACACAGGGTCTGCATTCCAGAGGTGTAGGGAAGCTGGAGGTATATTACTTTGCAATTATTAATGAATGCTTTTTTTTTTCTTTCAGTACATGGGGGCCTAGAATGAAACCCCATAATTTTAGTCCTTTATGCTTTATTTCCAGGAGTTCAAATCTTAGTATAGTCATGCTTCTCTTCTCATTTTTTCTACAATAACGTTGACCACAATAATATGTCACGTTTCCAACTTGTCTAAGGGATCTCTACGATGACTGACAGCATCATTGATGTTTAAAATCACGGACAAGAGAGAGAACAGAAGTACAAGGAGGCAGGGATGGTTAGCACCAGGAAGGAAGTAAATGTGGTAGGATCAAGGTAAGAATTTTTGGACTGAAAGTAATTTATTTAGTCCTGATCACTTGAAGAAACTTCCCAAGGCTGTGTTGATGGTTCCCCCCCTCTTCTGCTCTCTTCCATCTCTAATCTATTTCATCAAGTCACTTCATGGAGGCCTGTGATTGCCCTCCGATTCACTATTACAAACTGTTAGATCAAGATTCCAAAGGTAAGCAGATTCAAGTTCAAAATTATTTTAAATGTTCCACAAAGACACAATTTCTTTAAATATGAAAGTCAAACTTACCCAACTCCCTTGAGAAAATTAACAAGGGAAGAGCTGCCGCCCAAAGCTAAACCACACTCTGAGTGCATATTGCAGGCAAGTTTCCATCCCTATGATTAATATGCAAACAAACTGGGTTTCTGCACAGTCAGTGGTTCATGACTTTGTGTGTATGTGTATGTGTGTGTGTGTGTGTGTGTGTGTGTGTGTGTGTAGGGAAAGACAGAACCACAAGGGAGGGTAAGAATTGGTGACATGAATAAACTACTGATGGACCCTAACATTGTATCTGAGTAAATAGGGTATCGTACATGGGATAAGTATAAGGGTTTAATTTTAAGATTAGAATCCAGAAAACAAAGCAGAGGCCTATTTCATTGAAAAGTTTCCAGTGTGCTATTAAGTGATGTATGTACAAAGCACAGTGTGATTTCCTGCCCTGCTCCTCACCTGGTATCTTCAGTGAGAAGATTGGGTGGGAGCATGTGAGTGAAGGACCTGGGAGAGGGGTGGTGATATAGGCCCAAGTTACCTCTCCCATTCCCAGAGCTGCTTGATTAGAAATAGGGGAGGGGTTATACTTTCAGCCCGCTCAGTCTTAAGTCTGGATGAGTATTTTTTTTTAATTTTAAACATGTTTAAAATAGACATTTTCAAATAAAAACAAAGGTGAGAGAGTAGCTTAATCATTCCCCAAGCACTCATTAGCTGGCTTCACTAGTGACCAACGTTTGCCTATCTTATTTCATCTATGACCACCTCTCTTTGTTTTTTTGGAGTATTTTTTAAAGAAAATGCAAGATGTGTTTTGTAACTTGTCAATATGTCAATATGCATTCAAACCGATTACTTAGAAAAAAATTATATACACCTGATGCCATTATTACATCTAATTCCAATACGTGGAAAATTCCAATAAGTAATATTATCGAATACCTAGTTCATATTGTTTTGCTGTCTACAAAATGTCTTTTTCCAGTTTTTTTTTTTTCCAGTGAGAATTCAAACAAGTTCCAACCTGTGCATTTTGTTGATTCTCTTAAATCTCTTAAATCTATTCTCTTAAATCTCTTAAATCTATTCACTTTCTATGCCATTGATTTGTTGGAGAAACTAGTATTTGTATCCCCAGGGGATAAAAATGGTCTTTGGTGGAAAAAAGACCACTGGGTAGGGGACCAGGTAACCCCTGCTCAAAGCTTAGTTCTGTTAGTAACTGTCAGTATGACCTGGGAACACACAGTTGACCTTATTGGGTCTGTTTCCTTATCTAAAAAATGAAGTTCATCTCTTACTGTTTGGACCATGGTGTTTATTATTATTATCTTTCTTTTAGAAACGGTTTATTTTCCATCAACCTTATTTCCATTTTCCATTTAAGAGTCTGCGAAGACTAGCTTAAAACCACTCAGCGGTCATTCTTACCCATTTGGTGGCCTGAGCAGAGGGAGTTGCGGACCAGTCCTCAGTGGCAGGCTGAGGGCTCCGGTCCCCAGTGGGGAATTGCTGACTAGCACGGAGGGCACCAACTGCTGGGGTTGAGTAGCAGTGATTTTGGGAGCTGGCGCAGTCATTTACTCTGAAATTCCTCCAGGGTAACCATAGCCTTTTCAGCAGTGGCCTGCTCTTTCCTTTCAGTCTCTTCAGGGGATCTCTGTGTAAACAGAACTCAGGCGGGAACTTTCTGTGGCTGTTCACTTGCGACAGTCCTACGCATGCGCAGAACGTCCCGCGCCAGCACCCACCGCCTCAGACCGCCGAGTGAGCTGTGCCAAATTGCTCAAATTGGTAATGTCCACAGGGTGCAGAGGAGAGTCTGTGTCACAACAATAGGCCAGTTAATGTAAGTCGTCTCTGCGAGGGGCTGGTGGTTGGCCCTGGGATCAGTAGTCACCGGAGGTTGCGGCTTGGATCTGGTTCGTGAAGCTTCCAGGAGTCATGCGGCCAGCAGTTAGAAGTGGCTCTAGTGGCAGCAGCAGAAACTTCAGCACAGCTCGCTGGCCAGTAGTCCTGAAGGATGTGACACTGACATCAGTGGGGTTTTCAACAGGAATGATGGCACAGGCTGTCTGTAGGAGCTTCTCCCAGGTTCTCTTCAGATTTATGATGTAGATGCCATCACTTTTCCTTTTGTAGATGTGCTGTTCCATTTGGAAGCCAAGGTTGGTGCTACCTAAGTGGGTTCCTGCTGCAAGGAATTTGAGAACATATTCTTCATTTGCAGGACGTCAAGTGTTCTGAACATTGCAGAAGTTTCCCTTTAAGTTACAACAGGAACCCAGAACAGTGCTGTATCGATGCCTCTATTGGTAGCCCAGAAAGGCCTGCCATGTTTTTTGTAAACATCTCTTAGCTTTCACATGACAGCTCTCAAACTGACTGAAGATTGTACTATGCTTGTCTTCTTTGGCCAGTGACCTTTAACTGCACATGGTGGTTGCGGACTCCTATGGTTCTAGCTGCTTTCCTATGGATGCACCCCACTGGTCAAGACCCCTTGACAAGTGTGGCTCCTACAACTGGACACGATTTTTCAGGTGGGTAATCAGCTTGGAGCAGTGACTCTCACTGACCTTGTTTTGTACATTATGTCGACGTATGTAGCCTGATATCCCTTAGACGGTCTTCCTGAAACTTTTATAAAGTTGTCTATGGAAGGGAGATGGTTTCAGAAAGCAGAAATCAGGGTCATAGAACCCTTACAGTATTAATGCTAGGATCCTCAACTAGAGAAATTTTCATAGGGAAAAAAACCCCCATAAGAACACATAAGAGTGAATTTGGATTTCCAAAGACTGTTAGGTTGGAATTTTTATCCTCAGATGTTCTTTTAAAATACTTAGTTATCGTAGACATTCCTTGTCTATACAGAATTACTTGGACTAACCTATATATTTTCCTCTTAGAAATTCACCCAACTCTTTCAGCATGTAAAGTTAGGGTTATGCTATCATGATGGTTTCAGATTGGTCCGCTCTATGGAATTAGGTAAAATTCTCCTGGAATATGTGGCCTCTGGGGGTGGCTTCAGGAAAATGTGGCTTGAATAGGCTTAAATGAGATAATGGGAATAAAACCCACAGACAAGTACAAAATTCCATGAAAATATAAGGAGCACAATATTGTGAGTTGGCTCTTGTCCATTGTGGTAGGGCAGGTGCTAAGAAGCATTGCAATCTGCTCTGGCTCTTATAGAGCTTTTACTTGCCATGTTTCCTCTTTGTTCTACTCTAATCCTACTTGGACAAGTTAGACAAATTGCTAAACTTTAAGCCATGTTTTTCTTGTTGCTACAGAGATTATTTTACTACTAATGTCTATACTACCCTCTCCATGTTGCTTCTGACCCCTTTCCCATTCCGATAGAAAGTTCTGGAAGGGCGTATCCTAGAAGCTGGTAAAATTTATCATCTTCCTATGACCTCCAAGACGTGAGGACTAGGACATCCATCTATGTAAGTTCTGTCTTGGGCAGAGTTGTTGAGGAGATATCTGTTATTAGCCTTTGACCAAATTCCCTTGAATCAATGTAAGTCTTCCCTTAGCCAGTGTTAAGCTGCTGGAGCCCCCCTGGCCTACACCCCATGACACTCTCACATTGGTAGTAGTAGCCTGGGGTTGGGGAGGAATATAGGGTATGGGCACTGTTTCTCTTTTCCCTGGAGAAAGGGTAACCAAGGAAGGTTGAAGTGCCCTTGGGTACACTGCCAAAGCTTGCCTCTCTTTCAAGCAAGGGGCCAGGAGAAGGGAACTGAACTCATTGGGTGACACCCAGAGGTCAGACCAACCCACCAAATCCTCCTTCCTGAGTGAATGTGATGTTTTCTCTGGGACCAATGTAGGGAGAGTACTTCCGTAATAGCAGTGTACACAGTAGCTTCTAATTCAGCCAAGCCAAACCTTCGACATAAATCATTCCTTGCCCAGGACATTTGCTTTTTACCCAAAGTCATCAGATTCTTACCTGAAATTATGCAAAGGAACTTTTAGAGGAGCCCTGTGAAACAAGTTCCTTGCCTCTCGTTTCCTTCCCTTTGCCCCTCTGCAATCCCTATTGTTCAGTAAGGGATTACTGAGCAAACCAGCAACCCCTCTTTCACTCAACAAAGAAATTTAGCAATCTCTGAGGCTGTGTCACCTTGCCAGCAGAAACATTGAATGGTAATAGTGCCGAGAGTCAACACTAATAGCCGACACCAAATTAAACTGCCAGACTCAGTGCGATGTAGCTCTGTCACCTCTTGACACTTCTGATGTGAGTACAGGGGCGTCTGCAGGAAATTCATCAGCTGTAGTTCATGACGCATCATCTTTACATATCTGTCCATCTACATTTGTCAGCACCAGGCAAGCCTCAAATGACTTCAGTGATTGGTATATAGATTGCACTATGGCCAGCCATAGTAAACAGGGTTTTAACTCTTAGAGCTCCTTCAACTCTGTCTTCCTCACTGACAATGCCTGGTTACTGGTGTTGCCATTCTCCTTGTGTTTTGGGTGGTGATTGACAAAGGCTGAGTAAGAAGGTCTCCTTTCTTTTTTTCTATGAATCAGTATCTCAAATTCATCCCTTCCTTCCAGATTAGCTATTCTGGTAATGCACATTCTCTCTGATGTGTATTTCTAGAATTTTATCTGAAAATGTATATTTGCTCATTCATTGCTCTGAAGTGGAAGGTTCATCTTGCTAATTAAACTTGTTTGCCTTTGATTTTTCATGCCTTCCAGGCAAATTATTTTAGTATAGTAATAGCTGTTAATATACCAAGAATCAGAGGCTTGCTGATTTTAAAAGTATTTTCAGACGCTTAACATTTTCCCTGGTTATTACTATATGAGATATTTATTTTGTACATTTGTCAATACCCTCATGCCCATATATTCTCCAGAAGTAAGGCTAAGTAGCTTTCCAGGGAGTTCAGATGTATTGTTTCCCCCCGTTGCATGTTTTCCTAATGTGATTTCAGAAAGAATAGTTTCAAATATATAAATAGTTATGGGGACATGGGAGTCTGGTTTCGGTATTATGTTAAAAATTCCATTTTAATTTTTTGGGAAGTTTATTGCAATGATACCAGCTTTTGGTATCCACTTATAATGTCTATTTATGGGGGCGTTCATTGCCATGATACTGTTCTCCATATGTATTTCTGTGTAATGAAGTCTGTACTTGTTCACAAACCATATGTGTGTATCTGTTTTTTTTTGTTAAGGAAACTTAGTTTTTCAGTAGTAAAGATGATACTTTCTGGTTTTCAGTTCTTGATAGAAATCATTTGATGCTGTTTTACCTTAGTGATTGGGAAATGCTGGTGCATGAGGGCCATTCTCAGGCCATTCTCAGGCCATGCGGAGTGCTGCCCCTCAGGTTGCAAGATTCATCTGGCATTTGTTCTTACTTGGGGCACCCAGTTACTTCCTTGAATTCTGGGTCACTGATGGGGTTCAGAGTGTGTTTGAAGATATCTCTGTGAGACATCTCTGGTGGCCGTGGTCAGTTCTGAGGCTTGTTGAGGGTGGTAGGGATATGGGAGTGTAGCAGGGGTAGGCCTAATGTACTAACTGAAGATGGCAATTGATCCCAGAATGGGCTCTCTAAGGCAGGTGAAATGCCTGTTCGAATTGCTTAAAATAGTCAGAATTTAGCTTTAAAATAATTTGGGGTGGATGCATGGGTAGAAGTGGCCATGGTGAGTAGGGGTGAAATAAGATTTTCTAGGTGTTGATAGTTATAGTGTTGAAGCAGGAAGATGGATACCTGGGGTTCATTAAACAATTCTCTCTTTTGTACATGTTTAAAAATCTGCATAATACAGTCTATGGCCATGCTACTCTGCAGAAGCCCGATACTGTCTGATCTCGGAAGCTAAGCAGGGTTGGGCCTGGTTAGTGCTTGGATGGGAGACTACCTAGGAAGACCAGGTGCTTTAGGTGTAAAAAATAAAAAAATAAGGGATTGTAAGCTGACAAGTTCCTTGCAATCTGTGAGGTCAACCAAGAGTTGCCTCGCCTAAAAATCTGCATAATCCAACATTAAAAAAATATTGAATTTTTTGAAATATTGGATTATGGCTCTGTGAATTGAAATGATACTACAATGGACTATTTTTAATAGGTAAATTCATATCAGGTATCTTTAATGTTAATTTTACTTGGATCTCAAAAGAGATTCAATGTGGCACTGTTTTCTTAATATCTTTTGGACTTCTTTCATTTCACAAAGTCATTGGTTTTAGTGTTAGACTTAAGCACCACACTGCCTAAGGGAAGCCTGATATTTGATATACTTACCTAGGGTATTGTCTGGCTCTTCAAGAAAATAAGGCTTCCTCCTCCTCACCCTTTCACCCTGGAATTCTCTTGACAATTGTGGCTGTGGTAAAGGGGCTGGCTGAGAAGGGAGGCAGTGCTCACAAGACTGTGTCAACATGAATCATGCTTTTACACATATATCATCTCATTTGAGTTTTATTCCTATTCTTCAGAATGCTCTCTCCATTCAAAATGCAGAAAACCCATTACTTTTAATAAGGCTGGTCTATACATCAAGGCAGATAATGTTATGTAAAGGCATATGGTATAACAGTAAGATTAAATGTCTAACAGTGCGAATTCCATATGGGTTTCATGAATTAACAAATATTAAGGAAAGCGTGCTTAGGATAAATTCACAGAACAGAATCCTTGACTGATTAACTGCTTAACTATAATCTAATACGGCCAAAAGCAGGAACAGATTTCTGCTTCCTCAGAACCGTTGTGGTGAGGTCAAGACCTAGTGTATTGGAGCCAGCATGAAAGAAAACAGTGAAGGAAATGGTGGTAGGAAATGCTTCAAATCTATCTTATAATTTGTATCTTGGAAACATTTGGGAAGAGAGTGCTTGGAGAGATTTTTGTAAAATGATGGACATCTCGGCTGTGAGACAGCTGTGAGAATCCCCATTAATATGGGATGGCTCTGCTTGAAGCAACATTTGAGATGCATATGAAACATGGAGATGGTTAGAATAAGTCATGGGGTAAAAACAAATTGAGACCGGCCACTCAAGGCTATCTTTCAGAGGCTGTGACTTGAAGTGGCTGAGATAAACACTTAGCTCACTCAACTGGGGATTATAATGGGAGTGCTGACAACCCTCACTAATTAGGATGCTCTCAGGCAGCTCTGTAATAGCTGCGGGGAGCTGCTGTCAGTAAACAGTGTTATATTCTGGGGGTCATTGCATCGGGGCCACTCTCTCTGCACCACAGAGACTTCACTTGCCTTGCTCCTAGCAGTCATCTTGCTTCCGGCTCTTCCTCTAACACCCCAAGGGTCTCAATGACCTTCTCCAAGAGACACAAAGGATTCCGAGCTTACCCTGCAGTTTCTTTCTTCCTCAGGCAGTGGGCAGGGGTGGGGATGGGGGTGGGGGTAGAGTGAAAGATGACACCTGCAAACACACAAACTAATTATAACCGTATTTAGTTCCTGTGGGCGAATCTCTCTATCCATCCCCTTTGCCCTTTCCCACATTTAATTCCTATTTGGTGAAGAGGGAAGGATTATTTCTGGAAACCAGCCTTTCTCCTCCAGCTCTCTCCCAGCCGCCAACCGCCAAACACAGGCAAGTCATCCTGTGGTAATTAACAATCTCATCTTGAGGAGTACATTTTATGGTACTCTTGGTCAGGTAAATTCTAAATTAGCTCAGTTAAAATCGGTCATAAGACAAGATGCTGCCGTCCCTATTAACTCCTGGACCTCCGCCAACACACCATACTATTTCGGGAGCTGCGCTTCTGGCAAGAGGACTCATTACCCAGAGATTATGTATAGGAGTGATGTAGAGAACACGCAGTAATGGCGGCCTTCTCTCCTTTTGGCTTTACTCTCAAGCTCGGGGGTAATAAATAAAGGGTTAGAAAGGACTGATTGTGAGGAGGGCAGAATATGGGACGCTGAGGAGAATGCTCAGGGACCTGTCACTGAGGTCACTGTCCCTGCCGTCACCTAGGAATGCTGGGAAAGACTGATGCCAGGTTCACCCTTGAGATTTCCAATGTCCCTGAATAGGATAGAAGGGCTTTCCAGCCACAGCCAGGTGTGGTTTGACTGCCTCAGGCCATGCATACAGAGTAAAATCGAGGGGAGAGAAGCTGGGGGCTTCAGTCCCTTCTCAGGCAACATATCTGGATGACTTTGAGCAGGTCACTTTCTTCTTTCTGGTCCTGTTTCTTCTCCATACCAATTAAAGAGATTGGGTAATATGACCCCTGAGGTTCTTCCTATCTCAAACATCTTGTGACTCTGGAATTGTCTGCAAACCAGTGGAGTTGTCTCAGAGTGTTCATCCTACTGTCTGTAGAAGATTATGGGCTCTGTTGGCTCAGGTTGGGTGCCCTTCTTAGGGTGATGTTTAAGGTATGGTCGCCTCTGGTTCTGAAAATATATCTTTCTAAGATTTTTTACGGGAAATCACTTTTGGTGTTCTGAGCTCAGAGGGACCAAGGAATTCAGCACAAAATAATCCACTGTATTTTGAAGACAAAGAGAAGAATACAGCTTTAAACAGATATGGAAACATGCATTTTTCAAAGGACCTATGATATGCCAAAGCAGTTTGTGTGTGTACTGTGGGGAGGGTTCAGGGAAAGCTTACTGCCATGAAGATACTCTTTCTGCTCTTCAGCAGCTTGCAGTCTAAGGAAGACCAATGTGGGCTCAAAGAATTCAAAAGAAAAAGAAGTAATAAAGAGGGAAGGTTGAGTTTGAGCTGAAGTAGCCAGTAGGAAAATTTGAAATTGGAATGAGAGTGGAGGAACAACTTTTAACAGCATAGTGGTGTTAGTTAATGTCTTACCTAGATCTGGGATGAGGGGCATTTGGTGGCCCTTGACTCTGGGGCACTGGTACCACTAAGGATTCCACAGCTTTACTTCTTCCGGGTATAATTTATTAAGCAAGGGAGTACAAAAAAATGTAATTTCAAGCCTCCTAGACTCTGATACACAGCTAGGGAATGGGAGAATGTCTGTAGGAGGGGGATTGAAATAGTGTTTTAAGTGATAAAGAGCTTGAGTTGGATCCACAGAGCAGAGAATCTACTTTGGTTCATTAAATTGTGGGCTGGTATGCTTGTGACATCACTGGAAAAAAGAACTTTGTCAGCAGTCAGAAGGTATGGTGGAGGAGATGGTCATCAACACAAGAGTTCGATAAAATGATGGCAACGGCTCAGATCACAGGAACAAGAGATATGCGAAACAAATTTTGAAGTAAAGAGATAAAAAATTTCATCCATATTGAAATATGTGCAATATTTCTTTGAAAATAATCATGTACAGATGTCAAGATGCACAGTTAAATTAAGAAGAAAAAGAAACGACTGCTATCTACTGAATTTTTATTATATGCCAGGCATGTTTTACTTACTTTATGTATTATCTCATTTAATCCTTATGGCAATCCTACATTGTAGGTATTGTGACATCATTTTACAGATGAAGAAACTAAATCTAAGAGACTTTCCCAAGGTGCATAGTTGATAACAATGGAAGATCAGGTTATAATTAGGGGAGGGTTCTTCCT
This sequence comes from Rousettus aegyptiacus, assembly GCF_014176215.1. Lineage (NCBI taxonomy): Eukaryota > Metazoa > Chordata > Mammalia > Chiroptera > Pteropodidae > Rousettus > Rousettus aegyptiacus. The sequence goes on from NW_023416306.1 coordinate 123,401,915, forward strand.
TGGTGTCTCTAGGCTCCAGGCCTTATTCACTATGTAATATAACCTGACCTGTTCATGAAACATTATGGGTGTTATATTTATAACATTTTCTAGGAGTTAATAAGAAAAATATGAATTTTGAAGAATTTTAAAGTCAATGAGTAAAACATTTAAGGTAGATATCAATGCCATACTACCAAGACCCAATACCCACCAAATAATTTCTGAAAACCAGTGACAGAAATATAATCATCGTGACCATAGCTCTTGCCATTAAGTGCAAACATCACAGGACAGATGTCCTTCAAGAACTCAAGGATGATGAATTTGTGTCCCCAAAAGCACAGTCTCCAAAAGGGGACTATCATTTTCACAAGAGAAGGAAGGAATTCAGGTGGACTTCATGTTGACTTTGTAGAAGTGTTTCTGACCTTCTCCTTTGGCTTCAAAAGACGAGAAGTAGAGGGGGGATCTGGAAGTAAGTTTTTTATTAAAAACAAGTGCTTTTCATATGGCACAAAACAGTTTTATATTAAATATAATATTGACATCTTTGTCTCAAGTATTTGTCTGACTCACATTGAACTGGAAAAAATGAAGATGATTCCCTAATGTTTGAGGGTTGGCAGCTCCATGTATAATAAAATTAAAACCACTAAAGATAAATTCAGTGAGAAAATGGATGATTTAAGTACATTTTACTTAACTACAAATAGGTTCTGTATCTCCTTGAGTATGAAGGTAGAACGTTCTGGCATTGGGTGTTGTACATTCCTGAATCGTGTACTTCTTTAGGCTGTGCAGAATTTTCTCCCTGGAGACTTGAAAACTAGTTTCTCATTTGAGATGAGATGAGAAGAGGGAAGACCAAGTGGCCCTTTTGGGTTTCTCTGTGCTTTTGTAAAATGACACGCCACGTCATACTGTGTCCTTTACCATTTATTTTTTCTGCTTCCTGTATCAGTCATGGATTTAGTCATGAACACTAGTCCACTCTGACTAGTTTAAGCAAGAAAGGAATTGACATAAAGGTTATTAAGGATGGGGGAGAAACACATTTGAGATCAAGCTTCTCATAGGATCACTCATCCCAAGTTGCAAAAATAAGTCCGAAGGGAAAGCCCTAAAACAGTTGAGAACCGAATGCCAGGAAATCAAAGTTATTGCAAGTGCTAAAGACACCAGCCTTGCTGCCAGTCTTGTGCCAGAAATTCTACCCTGAACTACTAGAAAACTCCACAGGTGTTGCTTTATCCACCACCAAAACTGCATGCCTCTGGCCACCCTTCTCCCTAGGAACAAGGGACGTCCCTCTCAGCCCACGTCCTTCTTTGCACACCTCTAAAACAGTGTCACCTTCATGTGCCTGATTGGCAGAGCCTACACCTCAGGCTTGTGTCCTAACTACAAGTAAGGCTGGGCATTTATGTTCTATTCAGGGGAGCTTGGAGTGAAAATGTGTGGATGACCCCAGATAGAGGAAGTCAATTCAAAAGATCATGGGTCCTGTATACATAGCAGATGTCACAACTCCATCCCAGGCAACTTCTTGTTTCTGAGTAAATGAAAGAGTGGCATGTGGTCAAGGAAAGACAAAAATAAACTTTTATTGAGAGGCTCCACGGCAGATGTTGTGGAGGTATCACCCATATTCATTGGAATTTATCATATTAAGGTGCTTCATCCCTTCCAGATGCCAGCATGTGCATGTCTTTGCCCAGGGTGAAGTGCTGGGGGAATTAACACCACCTCAGCAGCCGTCAATCATTCACTGAGCTAGCCTCCTTGCCCCTTGGGTAGGATAACCCAGAGGCTATTATTCATCACCTTGTCCCAGAGCTCCTCCCTGGGACTAAGCCCCAGTCTTCCCACAGTGGTAGCTGGCTTGATATACAATCTTTTATAGCTTCCTTCCCTTCCAGGTCTTACTTCTTCACTTACCTGTTGGTGTTTCCTGTGCATCTCAAATAGACAACCTATCTCAGGTCTGCCTCACGGGATCCCACACTAAGATGACCCATTTGCCATAGTTTCTCTCATGTTTCTTACGAGTTAATTATTTCAGTATCATCACGTGATCTTGTTTAATGAGGAAAGCAGGACTCAGTTACCAGCATGGGTTCAATAGAAAGCTTCTTACTCACTCACTCTGAAGTCTGTCACAGGGTGGGCCACTCCCAGGCAGGGCAGTGTCTCCATGTCTTCAGGCTTGGCCACAAAAGCCCTCACAGCTTCTCTTTGCTGCCCTAAAGGATACCGCAAGTTATAGAAAATTGCTTCTAGGAATATCCACCTCTTGCAAAACCAAAAATGTGGGCCTTCTGCCTCCTAAGACTAGATTCCCTCTTGACCGAGGGAGGTTATTTCCGTTTTGCTCCATAAGTAGAAACAATCACCATTCTGTCAGTATTCTGGCTTAGAGTTCTTTCAGGTGATTATATATCCAGCAACACTGCTGTTGACTGAGCCTGAGCTGGGCTGAGCTACCTGCAGACCTTTCCTAAGTACCTCCATGGGAGCACTGATGGAAACCCTTTTCCGAGAGGGCCTGCATATTCTCTAAAAAATCAGAAAATTTTGTACATGATTTTTAAACATTGACTGGAACAGTTTCAGGACCCTTTCAAAGCATACTCTTATTAGAGTGACTTGAACACGTGGAAATAGAAGTCTCTTTTCAAAAGATACTCTCTTCCAAAAGGCCTCACTTTCCACTGGCTCCTGCTACTGCTGAGCCCGTCCACCCCACTATGTGTATATGGGCTTCCCCCACTCCTGCCCCTTGCTTTTTCCAGATATAAAAGTCAAATACTGCTACTGCAGTACCTTTTCTCTGAAAACGCTTGACCCACAAATTCCACACTCTGTTTTCAAGTTGTGGAAAATGGAGGCACAGAAGAGAGAAGTGATATCCTTAGAGTTACTCATGGTGTGAAAGGAAGGAGAGCTGCCTCAGAAAATGCTCCCTTAAGAACTAGACAGAAAGGCTTTTTTTTTTTTTTTCTATAGCACTTAGTGCTTGAAAAGAACCACTAGAAGGGGCCAGTGTGGAGGATGCTTGAGGACGAATTCAACAAATACTGTAGAATATAAGGTTTTATTTTTTCCTTTCTCTAAATTATTCTTCAGAAAATAAAGAGTTTCCATATAGTTAACTAGTCAGTACCAAATTTTTGTTCAGTGCCTACTATGTGCTGGCAATTCCGTAGACCAGGGGTCAGCAAACATTTTCTGTAAAGGGCCAAATATTAAATATTTTTAGGCTTTCCAAGCCACACAGTCTCTGTCAGAACAGTTCCACTCTGCCTTTACAGAGCAAAAGCAGCTATAGACAGTATCCAAATAAATAGGTGGAGGTGTTCTAATAAAATTTTGTTTATGAAAACTTTATTCACTAATCTGTCCACCCCCCCCCCCCACCATCCCGCCCCCCCCCCCATCCTTATTTGCTCATACTTGCTCTAGGCACTGGGGATACAGTAGTTAATAAAACAACATCCCTGCTTTCAAGGAACCTACATTATGATGGAAGTGCCAGTTTGAAATCTGAATCCTTACCAGTGGGTACTTGTGGCTTAATATAAACATTTGGCTACAGCTTTATAAATGGATTTTAATTAGGTCGAGATGGAAGTGAAGATGTTATGCTCTGGAAATTTGTGTGAAATGACTCCAAAAGTGGCTCTAAAAGGACACTGATTTCAAACATGCTTGTGATGAGTTTGAGTAAAATTACCCCATGTAATGTGTGAATGACAAGAAAGAAATATTCGTAAATTGAGATTTCTAAATTGATCTTATAGATGTAATTTAAATATGTATGCGAATAAAATTAAAATACTAATCTTCTAAGGTGAAATTTGACTTTTTAATTCACATTCTGAAAATTATATATTCAAGTTGGCCAAAATACTTTTTGGGAAACTTCTCCTTGGAGAAATGGGAGATCACTTTCTATTTTACCCGCCCCCCCCAAGCTATCATCATCTCCTCACTCTTTGATCTAGCTTTCTCCCTGCTTCTACTCTTGCTCTCCAAATCCCATGGATCACTCTCTACAAATCTGTCAGAGTGACTATTTAAAAATGGAAATCAGATCATGTAGCTCCCCTGCTTAGGACCCTCCAGTGGCTCCCCCCACTTTTGTAATACTATTCAAAGTCCTTTCCATAGCCCACAAAGGCCACCACAGCCTGGTCATTATCTCCCTTTCCAGCCCTATTTCCCACCTCTTTTTTCCTCTCTCACTCTGATCCAGCCTCACTTACCTCTTTGCTGGTCCTTGACTCAGGGCTTTGCGTTTTGCCCTTTCTGTGTGGCGCTCTCTCAGATATCCATGTGGCTGGCTCCCCCATTCATCTTGGTGTCCACTCGAATGCTACCTCCTCAGAGAGACCTCTCCAACTGTCCCATCTAAAGAAGCCCTTAGTCACTCGCCATCTCTTTAATCTGCTTTTTTTTTTTTCATAGCACTTATTACTTTTTGTCTTTGTTATGTATATATTTGCATATATACATAACATGCTAGTCTCCCTCACTGGAAAATATTTCCATGAGGGCTTTGTCTTCTTTTTAATGCTCAATCCTCTATGCTTAGAATAGTGCCTTGCATACAGTAGACAGTCCATAAATACTGAATAAGTCAATAAATAAGTGCTATCTGTTGAGTACCAATTATGGGCCAGACAGCATTCCTACTTCTTCGGTGTGTATTATGAATGTAACTTCTTTTGCATTTGTTAGCCTATGTTTGATACAGAATGAATATATCACATTTTTGTGCAAATATATTACAAATGTTATTGGACAGTATAAAATCAATTAAAAAACAAACGTTTATTTGCCTCGTGAGTCTCTGCGTAGCTGTGGTATGGCCTTTATTTTTTCTGTGGTTAAGTCCAGCCTTTCTCAGTATCCTAGGATGGATGGATCCTCTTCCCTCCTTTATGCTGAGAGTAATAAGAAAATGTATGAGTTCTCCTTTTATTTCCGTTTCCTTTTGCAGAGCTCTTTTTTTTTTTTTTTTTTTTTTTAGTTCTTTCTGTAGAATTGTAATTTCTTTAATATAATTTCCAAGGATTTTCCATTGATTTAGATGCCCAGGATAGGGCAATTCCACAGGAACCACCAAGTCCAAACCCTGGTATGACCCCTCACCTGACCTAGAAAACTCTGTGGATTGCTAACTGTGTTTCCTAAGCTAATGTTTTCCTGAATGTTAATTACTCCTTTTTAGTTTAAGACTCAGACATAAGGGCTGGATCCAATTTAATTTCAAAAATTCTTTTGGTATCTGTGTTGAAGTATGCTGATCTGGAGCACCTGTTCAAAAGCTAGGACCTTAGCTAAGAATTATCACAGTTACAGAACTCAAAAATAGCAGATACATTCTTCTCTATCCTGAAGAATTGTTAGCCGGGTGGCTGAGACCCTTCATAAAGAAAGTAGCACGTGGTATGGTGACCTCTTCATTTGATATTCTTTTTTCTTTGCCCCCATGCTCACTTCATCCTTCATCTAACTTGTCCCTCTGGCAGCTCTTCCCATCTCACCACTGACCTTTGCCTTCTCCATGTGTTCATTTTGAATGATCACATGGCCCCTCCATTGTCTTCTCATTTCCAGACATTGTTTTGTCACCTTTTAGGCTCATTCGGGTATTTGATGTTGATGCTTCCATCTTCCAAATGATGCCTCGTGCTCTCCATGTGAGTTGGCATTAATCTTGATGATGTTTCCCAAGCCTATGAAGGATTTCTTTCACCCCATGAGCCAGGCCACATTCTAACTCTATAGCCAGCTTTTTCATATCTCTTTGAAAGCTTGCTTTCTGAGAAACACATTCTTTTGAACTTTTTCATTCCTCTTCTAGCATGAGCTTCAATTGTTTGGAATCTCCAATTGTTTCTTTGCTAGGTACTCTTAGTAACTAGCCTGCAGATGAAGTTACTTTCTCTTTGCACATGGATACCACTTTTTTCTTGATTTAGCTCCTAAAAGATGTGTTTCTGGGTTGAAGCGAAACCCTCCTTGCCATCCTGTTTGTCTCTGGATCTTACTAAGATTTCCCAAAGAATATTTATGCCTCTGTACCTTCATCAAGATAAAGTAGCTTGGGCATAGATGAAAGAGATACAACTTTTTGGATTTTAATGCTGACTTGGTCATTACTATTCTCTGAAGCTTTTGATAAATAATGTTTTTGGGGATGAACTAGCTTCTTAGTAAATATGCCATTATAGAGAGCTAAGTTTGCTGAATGAAGATTCTTTTTAATTTAACTGTTACCTAGGATCTTCTTTAGAGTTTGTTTTAAAAATTATGACTGTCGTAGTAATACTTTTCTTTAGATTTATCGTAAGATGGTGAATGCTACTTTCAAGAAATTTGGGACATGCAGAAATATATAAAGAAGCCAGCAATAAAACAACAACAATAGCAGTAACAACTAATACATAATTTCACCATCAAGAGTTAGTCACTCTTAATATTTTGGCATTTTTTCTTCCATCTTTTTTCTAATCCGATGATATGGTTCAGTACAACAATTTCAACAAAAAATTAGCAACCCATGAAGTGATATAAGACTACAGCAAAAAGCTGAAAGACTTGCTATTACCTATCATTTTAAATATACACTTTAATTCAAATCACTTCCCTTATAGAAGGAGTTGGTAGTAGCACTGGAAGAGATCACATTCATCTTCCAGTCTGACCACTTGTAATTAATATGTGAATCTCTCACAATTTTCCTAGAAAGTGCCATAAAGGTTCTATTTGCTGGGCTCTTGCCTTTGCTCTGTGGTTCTTTCTCTGGAATGAATTTCCTACTTCTCTGTTGGTTTAAGTGATTCCTCTCTCAAGTCCCTTTCCTAAAGACTTACTTAATCCTTCATATGAATATTTTTGGTTTACTCTTTCATCCATTTATTTATTCATTTCAGTAGGGCAACACTCTGAGCTTATAATATGATGTCTTTGAAAGCTTGATGGTTAGTGAAGTTTTCTATTTATATCGTGAAGGAAGGGAGGACTGTTCTCTCTTTTTTTTCTTTTGGTCTGGGGACTCTGACATTTTACTGTGCTTTTGGTAATACAAAGGTAAAGTGCAGATCTTATTTGGGAAAGACAATTTGTGATCATGAGGAAGGAGTCAAACTCAGAATGATGTAGAGTGTTATTTATTGTGACAGAGTTGCATGGCTGCAAAGATTGTTTTGATACTGACTGACAGATAAAAGGGTTTCTATAGCTGGAGTGAAGGAGGTGTCAGGTATTGGTTTCTAGGTGGGAAGCTTCTGTCCATGGAGGTAGTAGGTTGGTTTGGAACTTTGGTAGTAGGTGTGTTTGGAGACTAAGGAGAGAGATACCTTCAGAGGCATGACTCCAGGGACTCCTGGAGCAGGGATCACTCACACCAAGTTTTATAGGTCTTCGCTGTGTTTCAACTCCACTCTGGTACCCCCCTGTCTTTGGTAAAGGTGTGTTGGGCACCACAGCCTGCCAAACACTTTGTGCTAGAAAATTAAAGATGAGTCAGTATCCTCACTTGGGAAGAATTAGTACTAAGTGTTCTCAGGTGACTTGGAGAAGCTGGCTATGCCAAGCAGTGAACCACAGAGAAGCCTAGAGTAGTATTTCAGATCTACACATAACACATGACAGCCAAGGTGACCCCTGGGATACAGATGTATCCCCAGATACCCCAAAAATACTTGAAGAGGGAAGCCAGGGTAAAGACTGAACTTTGCAGGAAGCAAGATAAGGTAGAAAATTGAGCCCATACTATTTTTTTTTGGAAAAATGGAAACAAAAGGAAAGTACATTCCCAGGACTAGAGAATAGAAGATTTCTTGGTTGTTTATGTAATCAATAAATTTTTGTTGAGCACCTACTCTGCACTGGCACTGTGTTAAGCATGAGGATATAAAGATGCCTAAGACACAGTCACTATCCTGACAAAACTCATAATAGCATGCACTGAATTATCTTGATGGTGACATGGAAATACAACATGACAGGGTGAATGTGGTAATTGAGGTGTACACAAAAACTGCTTAATTATGAATGATGGGGTGTCTGACTCTGCCTAAGAGGGTAGGAAGGCTCAGGAAAAGTTCAAGGAAGAGTTTAAGCTGAGTCTTAAAGGATGAATGGGAGTTTAAACAAGATGATTAAATGAATTTCAGCATAAACATGAGCCCATATAAAGGGGGAAGTGAAGCAGTTTAGTAAAGGGAAAGGGTAGAAGGCCTGGTTGCAGTGGGCAACTTGAACAGAGCACAGGTAGGAGAAGAGTCTGGAGAAATAGGCAAGAGCTTATCTGATACACTAAAGTCTTTGGATATATGTACATAATGGGCTATAAACTTTAAAAATGTATGCCAAGGAGTTACATGACCAACTATGCCTTTTTTTGTGCCAGTATGAAGGATGCCTTAGGTTGGATTCCCTAGAAGCAAAGCCTGAGATGGAGGAGTGTTCTCAGAGGAAAAAATACTTTGAGGGAAGGAGGGAAGTGGAACAAGGCAAGGGAAGAAGCTGGGCAAAGGTGTGATTTCAGAAGGAATCTAGCCTCAGTTTGAACTTGGGGGTGGGTGGCTGTGGAGCATGAGCTACATCTCAGAGGTTGTCCTACTGCCTCCAAGGGTTTGGCATCCTAAGCAACTCTAGGTAAGATTTCTCTATCAGCTGCAGGTAGTCTTCTAGAAAAGGGCATATTAGCTGTTAGCAGCCCAAACTTGCAGCATCAAGTGGATGAGTGCCTCAGTTGGTAAAGGGGACCTGAGTAGGGCTCAAAGAGCATAAACTGTAGAGGGCAAATCAGGGAATCATCCCACTGGAAGTGGAGGAACAATTAGGAGTTGTTAAGAAAAGTGTGACATGTGGCAATGAAGAGAGAGAAGGAGGTGGAATTAAGAGGTGTCTATGAGATAGAATTGATGGAATCTGGCGACTAATTGGGTATGATGGGGGTGGTTGAAGAGAAGAGAGGATTCCAGATGCCCTCTCGGTTTGGGGCTTGGGTAATTGGGTGCTTATCTCTGATTTAGGGGTTTAGGTGAGGGGTAGAATTGTGTGTAATGATGTTGAATTTGGACTTGCCCTCACCGAATTAGAGTTTCTTGACAAACATCCAGGGAGCAATGGTCAGTGGACAGGTGGAAAATCATTTCTGTAGCTCAGGGGAAGGAGTTGAGCTGAAGAGTTTTAGATATCATCAGAAAACGTTGAATTGAATGCATAATTAATGAAGTGCTCATACTAGGTCCTAGACCGAGTTTTCCGTCAGATCTTGTCAGCTAAGAATTAAAGGACTGGAAATGACGATGATTATCCTTGAAATTGTGACTTAAAGGTTTGTTGAGTGGATGACATTAGTGGACTACTGGTTTCCTCTTTTTACTCCCAACCTGAGGTTTCCACCAGAGGTCTGAGGACCAAGCCTCTTAATTGAGACCTTATCCGTCCCTTCCTCTCAGGGCTGCCTGTATAGGATTCCAAAATGGATATGTGGATATCTCCATGGACCTTCTCTCTCCAGATAGTTCTGAGTGGGTCTGAGAGGGGGCTACCCAAACGTATCTTTAAAAAGAGTGGAATAATGCTTTTATCCACCAAGTTCTAGACATCTTACCCCTGGGGATAACAGGGTAAGAGAAATTTCTTCTACTATCGCCAACCTTATAGATTGAATCCTGCCACCAGGCTGTCCCTTGGTAAATCAAATGGGTAAGGTAACATTTGGACTTCACGTTTTTGATTTGCCAAGTAAATATGGAAATGGAGTAGGATAAGGCTCTGGTAATACCACATGTTTAGGTTATAGAACAAGAGTTCAATGCTGACTCAGAACATTTGCCTTTTTCTAGTGTACCAGACTACCCTACCTATTATCCACATGAGGACTGCTATTGCCTTTAACTTCTAATAGGTTAACTAATGCTCCTGGAGGATGTGACACAGAAACATACACTCTGGGCCTATTCAGTGTTACACGTCTCCACCTCAGGCAGCTGTCAGATGTTGATTTACACCACAAAATATTGACATATTCTGATGAAGTACCCTGTTACTGAGACACTTTGGCAGACCTAGTAGTTCTGTCTCTCTGTAACAGAAACATTTTCGCTGACATTCTTAAGTTATGGTGCTCTATTGTGAAAAAATGGCATTTTCCAGCTCTATTGAGGTGTAATTTACATAGAATAAAATTTGATACTTCTATGTGTATGATTTGATGAATCTCCATCTAATCAAGACACAGAACAGCTCCATTGCCCTGAAAAGTTTCCTCCTGCCTCCTTGAAGTTAATCTCCTCCCCTGACCCCCAGTCCCATGCAACCACTTATCTGTTCCTGTCACTATAGTTTCTAGAATTAAAAAATGGCAATATAGAAGAGGAAAAATTATCTCCTGGTAAGTTAGGTGTTGGTGCTAAGCATTTCGAGTAGTGCCTGGTGTGCAAGCTTTTAGGTGGTGCTCACTTTCAGGGACATGCAAGGACAGGGTCAGCACTTGCAGGACCCAGAGAATTTCTTCCTTCTTTAAATTTTGAGCTGTAGATGCCTCCTTTTTCTTACTCTAGTCTCAGCCTTACTGGGAATTTGTAAAACACAGAGATGATCCCCCCAAAAGGCACACATTTCATTAGGACAGGAGAGAGCCCACAGCACGTTACCTCTTTGACAAAGCGGGCCTGTTTCTGTTGTCACTGGCATAGAAAATAAAGTGTAATCAGCTGTCTTGGGTCTGATTTGAACATATTAGTTTTCCTGAGGGACATGTCAGCAGGTACAACCCACATGCCAGGGACTGGAGAGATAGCAGCAACAATGCTAATTTGAAAATACTTCTGTGGCACTTAGCAGGGTGTGATTTTAATTCATTTTTTGTCCCTTGATAATCATAAAGTGCTTTCAGCCTGTGAATATCCATTTTTGACCAGCATGCTCATACTTCATCTGGGGACCATATTTAATGGCCATGGTGATGATGGGGTTCACAGGGGAATTGTGTAAGGTACAGATATTTGCTTTGTGGAGAGAAACATGCCACTGATACTAATTCATATGTATCATGGCTGTTCTAGTCAAGAAACTGTAGATCTGAATATAGTATATATACACATATGCATACACAGAGCTAACACTTGCATAGTGCTTTGGGGTTTTCCAGAGTTTTATTAGCATCATTTAATTTAATTCTTGAAATAATTCTATGAAATTTACTGAAGCCACTTAGTGTAATGGAAAGAGCATAATTTGTGCTGGATTGTTTGAATTTCGTCTTTTGCTGCTTAACTACTTATGTGGCTTTGGACAAGTTACTTAATCTCTAAGCCTCAGGTTCCTCAATTGTCACATGGGGATAATCATACCTATCTTACAGGGCTATTGGGAGGATTAAATTAGAAATGCACAGTGCCTGGCACACTACCCTATATGTGGTAGGAGCTCAATAATTGTTAGTTCTTTCTACCCCGTGTCTCAGACTGGGGCTGCTGCTCTTTTCACTAGAGCCCAGCTCTTTCTGTCCTAACAATCACTCTGAGTTTTGAGGGGCCGATTATATAAATTGTTCTCCCACAAGTCCAAGTATGGCAGGGTGATCCCTCTCAGCTGAAAATCTGCTCAGTTACTTACCCAGGGTAAAGGATATTATCTGAGATTTTTCAATTGAGGTCCAGAGGGCTTGGGAGGGCATAGGGGCTGGCCCAGGACATGTTCCCAGGTTGTACCCCTGGGCAATCTCCTTTTCTCTCCCCAGGTGGAGGAGAGGCAAGTTGGATGTCTCTTGCAGATAGATACCTTATGATTGCTGGTGGCTCCTCTGTAGGTGAACAGTCTCTAATTTTCTTCCCTTTTCTCCCACCTCTTCACTTTCATCATCCCTGCTCTTTACACGGTACCAGGGCCCTTCCTACTGCTTTCTGAGAGTCCTGACTTTCCCTTGGTGGCCCTCCACCCACCCCTGGCAGGAGTGAGGAGCTGGTTCTGTGTTCCTCTTGTCTTATTGCCTCACTCAGGGCTAGGAGTTGCTGTCTGGTTTGCTGAGTGTAGAGACGATATTGGAGACTCTATTCTTTAACCCAAAGGATGTCAAACAGTGCGAATCCCCAGCACTATCTCAGTTTGATTAGAGATTTATTGTATGGATTGAAAGAGCTTTCCACACCCCTCAAGCAGACCAGTCCTAGCTCTAGGACTGTTGAACTTGGAGTCAGGAGATCAGAGAGTCTGTTCTGGCTCTGTCATTCACTAGCTTAGAACAGCCATTTAGCCTGTCTGAGTCTCAGTTTTTCTCATATGTTACATGGGAGGGATAATGACAACCCAGCGGATTTTTATTCTGTGTGAATAAAGTAAGCAGGTAAATGAAAAGGAAATCATTAATAGTATGAGCCATTGCAAATTCCCTCAATTGTCCTCATGCTTAGAGGGTGAATTTCGTTCAGACTACTTCTGGCCCACACTCTCTTGGATGCCGACATCCTTTCCTCCCTGCAGGAATTCTGAGGGGGCTTATAGGATCACCTACTGTCTTCAGTGAAAATGTGAACATCTGACCACCAACACATGTGTGCTCCTTCCCTCTGCTGGTTGCTCTCTGAGCTGAGGCTCATCCAGGGGACTGGCCACGGGTGCCTGCCCTGAGGATCTGAGCATTCTCTTGGGCTTCTCTTGGGCTTATCATGGAATTCTCTTGGGCTTACAGGATGTGGGACTACTTGTAGAATGAGTTTAGAGAGACATTAAGGGCAGTGACAATATCACTGTGTGTCTCTGGTATTCTAGAAGCCCACCGGCCACTACTGGGGAATTACCAGGTGGGCCTTTTAAAGGTTCTTATTAATGAATTTGTCCAGTGACTAAAGAGCTGCAAGTCATGCTATTCAAAGTGTATTGTTCCAAACAATTAAAAGCCTAGCTGTTATGGGCAGAGAATTAAGCAAGATCTCTTTTCTTTTTCATGATGTTACCTCGCACTTCCTTCCCATCCTTTCCACTCATGCCGTCTTCCTCCCAAACTCCTTTCTCTCTAATAATCACAGTTGCTCATGATACCTCTGGGGAGATCCTAGGAAGTAGCCTTTCCTGCTGCCAAATCCAACCTCTGTGTCATTTATTATTTCAGAAGATACCTTGCTATTAAAGCACCAAGGCTCATGTTCCCCCATTTCCTCAAGAACAAATTCCATCATAGTCAAGGCCACACAATTAGGTGTAAGGGAGCAGAGCAAACACCTGATAAGACAGACCCTTATTTAGTGGGAGTTCTGACAGATATCAGTGATTGCTTCTTGAAAGAGCAGCCATTGCAGTTTTGGATTTGCCTTTCTCCCTCCCTCCCTCCCCCTTCCTTCCTCCCTTACACCTTCCCTCCCTCCCTTTCTCCTTCCCTCCCTTTCTCCTTTCCTCTATTTGTCCCTTCTTTCCCTCCTTCCTTTCTTCTTTCCTTCCTTCTCTGTCCCACCCCTTCCTTTCTGCCAGCAGACATTACTCCCAAGCATTAGAGACAGAAAATTCCTGGAAAAATGTTAAGAGCAAGAGAGGATATCCTTTTTGCCCTGCATAAAGGGGCAAAAAATATGCATAAAATAACTTAAATAAGGATCTTTTCGAAAGATGAATTGATAAGAAAAGGCAAGGTCATTCATTATATTAGATTATAGATAGCACTCAATTAAAACTACTAGAATATTTAGGGGAAATCACACTTTTCCTTCATAGTATTAAGTACATCTTCAAAATAGAACAGTTGTTAGTCATACTTCTCTTTTTTTTTCATTTGTTCTTCAAGAGCGTTAGAATTATTTTTATCACTGGGCTCAGAGCTTACTAGCATGAACGGCAGCAAAGAAATCGCTGGTGTACACTCCCAGGAGGCTGTTTCCAGACCCCACCTTGACCTCTGTGAGATTTCCATGGCTGCTCTGTGCCCTTAATGACTGGTCACCCAGGGATGGGTCAATCAAGTCTCATGCTGTTGTGGAGGTAAAAGGCCCAGCTGGGAAACCATTTGTATCATTTTACAGAGAAAAGAGTTAAAGATGGCAAAGCATGAGGGCTTCTTAAAGACAGCTCGGGGGAACATTACAGCTAGTATGTACCTGACCTGGCCTATGCCTTGAGACCTTACTAGATACCATCTATCCTTTTATGATAAAGACTCATTTTACTAAACAACCCTTTTAAAGTCATTATTGCAGACATTGTATTTTTTATCCACCCTTGCTTGATCTTTGTGTTATCATGTTCCTGTGCTTATGTAGCTCCTGACCTTTTCTTAGCTTTCTTATGCACTTCTAAGATCTGTTGATGGAAAGGACTTCACTGATTTTCACCTTTGGCACTACTAGGACTGGCTTGTCCGCTGGGTTAGCCTTAGGCTGGTGGTTCTGATCAGAAGTGGGCCCAAGACTCTCAGCATTGTCCCAGACTGCCCCGAGTCTCCCTGATGGCCAGGCCAAAGGGTGGTGCTTTTAATGTTAACCATTTCATTTTTTCTTTTTTCTTTTTTTCTGTAGCGACTAGAGACTTGTTCTTAGAAACATTCATGAGAGATTTCAGCAGTGAGCAATATTGGGCTGGGACTTCCATTTTTTGGATTGCCTTCTCTTCCTGCTGTAGGTGTATCATATAAGCCCATGAAATTTAGGAATTTGTAATTTCTAGCTCTCCCAGTATTATTTTGCAACTAGGTCAGATCTAACTACCGAGATCTTGAACTTAATCAAAATCATAATTTCCCCCAATTTTGTGCCTTTCTCCTATAGTTTTTGCAAGAGGTTCTTAGTTAATAAGCGAGGTGTTTGTAAAACTGATTTCTCTCATTGCAGACGTGACAAGCCATAATTCCTAATAACAAAGTTACCTTTCCCCACTTGTCTCGGCCTGAAATGAAGGGGCTCTGCCGTGATTTATTACCTCGCAGCAAAATCTTTGATAAGTGGCTACCAAATGGCTCCTCATTACTCAAAACTCTTCCAATTCCTTAAACTAAAGTCCTCCCCAAACCTCACACAAGCCACTCGTGTTACAGGGGAAATGAATCAGGGACCTTTCTCGCTAAACTATTTTGGCATAAAAAAATATCATAAATGAGAGAGGAGAAAATCTTGTTTGCTAAAGGGCTGCTGGGTGAACTGCCTCTTGGCCTTTTGATAGCATCTTTGAGATGGAAATGGCCAGCTGCCTGACCTTCTGTTCAGTGACCCTTTTTGTACAAAGTCAGATTGCAGCCGCCTCATAGCAGCAATTCACCTATGGACACAAACAGGATTTCCATTTCTTTCTAACCTTTTTTTTTTTTTTTTTTTCCTGGTGCATTTGTTACCATGAACATTTTTTTTTTTTTTTTTTTTTTTTTTACTATACACATAAAAGACATCATGGTTAAAAAAAGAAGTCCTTTGCATCAAAAGGATTGTAACTCAATGATTTCAAAATGCTAGGGAAGTGTCTGTCTTTAATTCCGCTCTCTATCTGAGCCTTTCAATGTATTGTAATGTGAAAAAGCCAGGGAAAAGATTATATTTTAGAATAGTTCGAGGTGGTTAATAATGTTCCTACCCTTTTTTTTTGCATCTGAAGCAAAAAGATAATCTTGGTCATATTAAAAGGAGAGAAATTATCCCCACTTCCTGGTGAAGAAAAGGAGAAAAGAATGGACAGTTCTGTTTATGCAATGATGGTGGATCTAAGAAAATAAATACCTTTATGTGTTTTCTGAGGAGCAGCGCTGAATTGGAATTAGGAATCTGTTTTAAAAAGGGAGCAGAACCTGGTCGCGCTGTCCCTTTGGACTGTGTCGAAGCCTGTGGCTGAAGAGGCAATGATGGAGAGGGAGAGGGAGCCCCTCACACCCCCAGTGCTCCCTGTTTCTTCTCCCTGAATCCTCTTTCTGTTCTAACTGGGCAGTGCAGAACTTCTTACCTATGACTGAATATCAACACACTGTTGGGCTTGGAGAATGCTCAGGACCTGCATCCAATGGAAGCTGTCTAGGTGTCTAGGTGCTACCCTGACTCAGACACCTCCACTAACAGGACTCCTTCAGGCTGCTGTTCTGCTCCAGTGGAGAAAGACCTGCCTCCCACCCCTGGAGGTACATGGTGGCTGTTCTCCGTGGGATGGGTCAGCAGAGCCTCACTCAGTGGCAAAGGGGAAACCTCTCTCTGTGAGCTGGTCAGAGGAGCTGATGAAACTAATAAGGTTCTGATTCAACAAATATTTGTCAGTCCCCTGCTGTGAGCCCGGCCCAGTAGCTAATTCAGTCCCAGAACAACCCTGGGAGGTTGCATGCAGACGGTGAAAGGAGCAGATTCTGGTAGCAGACAGTCCTCGGTTTGGATCCTGGCTCGGGCATTTACTAGATGTGTGACTGTGAACACATTATTTAATGTCGTGAAGCCTCAGTGTACACCAGTAAACTGAAGGCTAATATTTGTCTCATGGGGCTGATGCGAAAATTAGATGAAATGATGTCTGAATAATTGCCAAGCCCAGAGCTTGGTACATTGTAGGAATTCAGCAAACATTCCTTCTTTCTCCTTCTTCCCTCTTAACAGGTGAGGAAATGAAGGATGGGGATTTGAATTCAGATTATTTTTTCACTCCACAGATTCTCCTTGTGTATTTGGGCCCAAGAATGTTAGCTATTGTGTGAAATTGTCATCAAGACTTGAGTTTCAAATAAATGTCTTCTGCTTTGTTACTGGCTGAAATTGGACAAAGAAGGATGACGAGCACACAGACAAAGAGGAAAAGTGAGAGCATTCTGTTCTATCACCTGTAGGGACTATTTTACTGTACCATCTTGGGCTCACACCCTGTCAAAAAATAATTTAAAAAACCCTTAAAAGAAAACCACATTATGGAAAACTGAGAAAATGTTTCTTTACCCCACTATTCCTTAATCTTTTCATTTTAATATAATAGTTTATTGTTTATAAATAGCGATATGCCATTTATATATATAGTCTTACTGAATTCAAGCCTGTTTTTACAAGTCATAGTCAGAGGATATGTGACAGTTTGCATTCTTTTATTAACATTATATCAAGCATTTTCAGGTTGCTGTATAGTCCTCATAATTTTTATTTCTATGATTACAATATGTCCCATTCATTTCACATTATCGGATGTATCCATTTAGCTTCCAAATTGGTGTAGGCAATCCATGTATAGCAGGAAAGTTGAAAACACTTGTAAGTTATGGCATTTAGTCACAACCTAAAGGATGGTAAATAAATAATCCAGTGTCTCATGTAGAGGGTGAAAGGAAGAAGGAGTCTGAAGTTTGTGCAAAACACAAACTATAATGGCTAGTTTGAGGTTTGGAAAGTTCCAGTTAATCTTTTCCTTTGTTTTTCTCTTTTATTCAGCTTTTTCAAGTTGACTCCAGGTAGAATTGTAATAAAGACTCCTTGCCTACTGTGTTTCATCAGTAGTATCTAGTGCCAAAAGTCCTGTTTTCTGATAACCAGATATCAAAGGGACTCAAACTCATTGGGCTGTTTCTGATAGAGATCTGAACTTTCAGAGACCTCACTGAACTAAATCTGCGACCCTCATGAGACAAGGCCATTGTTACTTGTGGAACATAATTTTTCTGATCCCACGCGAGAAGGCATGGTCCTTGCAGAAAGCAGGTTGGTGTCACACCTTTTGTGTGCTCTTGTCCTGTGTAAAAACCAAATCCCTGTGGCTACTTGAGCTTCGATACCCTGACCTCATCATGGTAAATCACTTGATGAAATTGAATTCTTGTGTAGCGCTCTGGACTACCTTTAGAACCTGGAAAATGTTTTAAAATTTCCACAAATATAATTTAATTTTCAAAACTTTGTATTTCACCAGTACAGTCAGGCTTTTTACCCAGTCCTTGGATTAACTAATATCTACATTTATACCAACACTTCTCTTTGGCCCTGTATGTAACACTTAGTAGGTCCTCAGTGCATATGTGTTGAATGAATGAGTGAAACTAGATGTCTAGATAGGGGTTTAATTATTCATGGATTTGCTAATACCTCTTCCATATACTCATTATCATAATTGTGGATTTAAAAACTTTTGAAAACTTGGAAATGTTGAAAAGTTTTGGGAGTGTGTAGATTTAGGGTACCAGCCACACAACTAACTCCCTTTATAACCTTGGACAAGTTGTTTCACTTTGGTGAGAGACTCAGTTTTTAAATCTATAAATATGGTCAGTAAAATGTTAATGGGCAGGACAACTATCCAGGTGTCCTCTCTCTGAGGCCGTCACCCTTTTTATCTAGATGGATCATCCTAACACATCTCCACATGGCCATGCAGTGGCATTGGATGACCTCCATGTTACCTCCAGAGCTAACATTCTGTGATTCCAGGATCCAGTTACTCAACATCTGGACTCTGGGAAGAAGCAGCAAGGACAAGTATTCATAGTGTAGGTAGACCTTTGGGTAGATGGCACTGCTGTATGTATTGTATATCCAGGTTGATATGAGAAAATCAGCTTGTTCAGTCTTCAATTAGTCATCTTTTGAAGAAGACTTTTGGGACTATGTGAGAGTTCATACATTGATTGAATATGCCAGCAATACTGATTTTATGTCTCTGTCTGCCTTTTAAATGTTTTCACTTGGATCTGCAAATCTTTTCCAACAAAAATACACAACAAAACCCAAAAAATATCTGGTCTTCTTTGGTGTTCACTGTCGTAGTGAATGCCACCACCATCCACCAGGAAGGCTGAACCAAAACCCCTGGTGTTATCCTTGATCTCTTGCTAAATTCATCATCGAATCTCCTAAAAGATCTCTGAATTTTCTTGGCCTCTCTGAGTCTGCAAAGTCTGCCTCCTAAGTCTAAGTTTCCACAACTTTCCCGTGAATACAGCAGTCACTTCCAAACTGGTCTTCTCATTTCGACCCTCATCTCCCTCTGATATGTTTATATGATATAGGAGAGACAGCAGAAATGTCTTCAGATTGGAAACTGATCACATCACCACCCAAATGATCACATTGCCACCCTGCTTAATCCTTTGTTTGGTCAACTATGGCATTTTGGATAATGACCAAAATTTTTAATATGTTCTAAAAGCTTTATTTAGTCTGGCCCTTGCCCGATGATCCCTTGATCTCTGTTCTCTGTCTTCACAGATCTTCTCTCATGTAGCATACCCTTCTGCTGTGGTGAGGGTGCTCCCATTCTCCCCCATATCTCAGTTCAAGAACTCCCTTTTCAAGGAAAACTTGCCCGACTCTTCTGAATCCAAATATGTCCTGTCATCTTAAGCTCTCTTAGGAACATGGGCTTTTTCTCTGAAGAACAGAAGCTCAGAGAGATTTAGATACTGTGTCCAAAGTTAAACTGGGACTCAAAGTCCCAAGGCCAGTGATGATAGAACCAGTATTTGGAACTGTGTTCAATTCTAAACATGCTGCTGCTAACTACTATGCCAGAGATGGTAGTTTTGATTAATAATGCTACCTGCGGTGCTGTGATGAAAAGGATTCTAAAGTTACATCCTGATACAGCAGAGAAATGTATCACAATTGATTAATGATGACTGCCACAGGTGAAGGATTGGAGAGGGAAGGTACATAAGATGAGTATTTGCATCATATGAATGCTACAATGCATAATTTAATACTAATAGTTTTATTTAAAAAATTAACAACAGATCCTCCTTTATGTCAGAAGAGTTAGGAGCAGAACCCAAATTCCCTTAAGAAGGGTTAATGAGACTCAGACCACTGGGCTTTTGAAGGGTGACAATAAAACAGTTGTGAAAATTACTCCTATTTCTTACTGGGATGGCCTCTTTACAAACTTCTTTATCCTCTCTGCTGTCAGGACGATTTTGATTGGCATGCTGTTGTATGCTCTTGCAGCAGGAGGCCAGGACTGTCAGAAGCAGGTGACAGAGATCGAGGCTTGCTCCAGGCCTTTTTCAAGTACACACCTCCAAGACGCCTTCTAACAGAGCACAATGGAAAACTCAACTTACTGTGCATGGCAGGATTCCAGGAAGGTAAGAGGGGATGGTGATGTGGTGTGAGGCTTCTTCTACATTTCGGGATTAGGTGGCCAGCTTTAGCCACTTTCTCCTCAAGCCCAGTTCACTGGCATCTCTCTGAAGCTGTTTGATTGTCTTATCTATTTCTGTATCTGGCCTGTATTACCCAACACAGGGCTTGACCCAAAGCATTTCATGATCATTGGATCCACTTAATTTTGGAAGGTCCCAACTCTCCTAAGCAAAAGGCATTGCTTATTTTCTGCCTAATGAGTTCTTTCCCTTGCCATTTATCTGCTACCCATGGTATGGCACTTGGTATTTGTGCTGAAGATTTAGGCAACTTCCTTGCTGTTGAAGTTAAGGGCCTTCTTTCACCTCAGCTGCACTAAGGGCATACAAGCTCAGTCAGCTTACCTGACCCCTAAGAAGGCACATGCAAGTGGATCTGTGCCTTCTCCTGTTACCCACAAGAAAGGAATAGAGTCTGTAGCATTTCAGTATTCCAGTTCAAGATTCTGGCTAGTGAGGATCTGAGTTCTTTCTGTCTCTTTAAATCCCTTCTGTTTCCAAGCTAGTATGCAACTATGGTCAATATTTTTGTTGTTGGACTCTTAAGTGTTGGTGCGCTCCTGGGAACAGTGTTCAGTTCACTTCTCTTTCTTCTCTTTACTTTGGTTACCTTATCTAGTCCCGTGGCTTTCAATGCTGTTATAAGCTGGTGATTTCCAATTTTATATCTCTAGCCCCAAGAGTGCCTCTGAAAATTACATGTTTACATTCAACTGCTGCTCACCGTTTCCACCCATGCTGTGTTCAACACAGCATTTCAGACTTAATGTCCAGAGCAGAGAATTTTACTTCACTCTAAATCTGTTTCTTCCTTGGTCTTTTGTTTTCAAGATCATGAGGTTGAAGATCTAATTTTCCTTCACATTTCCCATCCAGGTCATCAACAAGCCTGTCGGTTCTACCTTCAAAATGTACTCCAGTTCGAACCCCATCTCACCATCTCTGCCACTGCCATCTTAGTACTCGCTTCCTTTATCTATTATCTAGACTAGCAGTCACCTCCTCACCCATTTCCTTCTGCCATCATTGGTCTTTATTTTATTTTCCATACAGTTACCAACGTAATTTATTTAAACAAAACCAACCAGACTTTGTCTTTTAGAGCAGTTTTAGGTTCACAGCAAAATTGAGGGGGAGGTACAGAGATTTCCCATGTACGCCCTGCCCTCACATAGACACAACCTTCTCCATTATTGGCATCCTTCACCACAATGGTACATTTGTTACAACTGATGAGCCTACATTGATGCATCATTCTCACACAAAGTCCATAGTTTACATCAGGGTTTATTCTTGTTGTATATCTTATGGGTTTAGACAAGTATATAATGATATGTATCTACTATTATAATGTTATACAGAGTAGTTTCACTGCCTTAAAAATTTTCTGTGCTCTGCCTATTTATTTCTCCTTCTCCCCAGTTCCTGGTAGCCTTTTCATTCTCTCCATAGTTTTCCAGAATGTCATATAATTGGAATCATGCAGTATGCAGCCTTTTCAGATTAGCTTCTTTAACTTGGTAATATGCCTTTAAGTTTTCTTCATGTCTTTTGGTGATTTTTGATAGTTTATTTCTTTTTAGTGTTGAATAATATTGTCTGGATGTGTCACATTTTATTTACCCATTCACCTACCGAAGGACATTTTGGTTGCTTCTAAGTCTGGCCATTATGATGAAGCTATTATTAACATCCATGTAGGTTTTTTTTGTGTGTGTGAACATAAGTTTTCAATTTCTTTGGGTAAATACAAAGCATGATTAATGAATCATAGGATAAGAGTATGTTTAGTTTTATAAGAAACTGCGAAACTGTCTTCCAAAGAGGCTGTGCATCTTCACCAGCAATGAGTGAATGTGTTCCTATTGCTCCACACAGAATGATCTTTTAAAAATGTAACAAAATCATGTTAGTCCTGTGCTTAGGATTCCGAAAATGGCTGCTTATCATACTTAGAAGGAAACCGGCCCTAA
Source organism: Rousettus aegyptiacus (assembly GCF_014176215.1). Classification (NCBI taxonomy): domain Eukaryota; kingdom Metazoa; phylum Chordata; class Mammalia; order Chiroptera; family Pteropodidae; genus Rousettus; species Rousettus aegyptiacus. Next base: position 123,423,956 of record NW_023416306.1, read on the forward strand.
AAATAAGGCCCTCTTCTACTTTAAATTCTTACTCCTCATTCACCATATTCCAATACCATAAGTCTTCTCTCAGTCCCTGAGGCACACGTTCTTGCCTCAGGACCTGTGCACTTGCTACTTCCTTTTCCTGACATTATCTAAAGTAACATGCTAATTCTACCATTTTTTTATGCTCCTTTTTCTTCATGGTACTAATCTCTACTAGAAAGCATATATTCATTCGTTTACTTGTTTATTGTCTTTTATCTCCCATTATAATTTGTCAATTCCCCCAGGCCTATAGTAGTGCTGGCATGCAATTGATGTTTAATAAATACTTATCCAATAAATAAGTGAATTGATTTGCCAGCCACAGATCATTTTCTCTCTTTGGATGTCAATTTGCTCATCTGGAAAGTAAGAGGTTAGATTGGATGACTTCTGAGGACCTGTTTGTTTCTAAACATACCAAGAGCACATGAGAAATTAGCCATTTGAAAGTAATTAAAAGGAGCCTAACTTCATTATGAGAATAGGAAAAATATTTTAATAATAGTTTCCCCCTTTCGCTGTTTGTATTTTATTATTTTGTTCAAAATGTCTCTAAGGTCCAATTGTTTGCCCAGTGTAGGGTTGAGAAAAACTCTGAGACCTAAAACACATTTTAAATATTGGTGTTGAAATCATTCAGAGTTAAGAAAGACAGCTGTGAACTGAAGAGTTTTATGTAGGAGGAAGGCCATGCCTTGGGCTAGAAGGTAGGCAGTTTTACATTTGATCTGAGAATGGATAGGCAGCCTTTACCTATTCTTAAGAAGGAAGAGTCATGCCAAAAGTGTACTATCTGGGAAATTATGTTTAGATTCTATACTTGAATTGAGTTCCCTAAGTAGATTTTGAGGCACTTTGGGGTAGAGGTATGCTTTTTTTGACTTTGTGTTAAAGCAGTTTCTAGCATATGCTAGAAGCTAGAAGACTCGACATTGGATGAAATTAAGGTGGGAGTTGAGTTAAAGAGTTAAGAGGTGGAAGCCTAGCAAGAATTTATTTTATTTCGTTAACAAAAAATTATTAGGGTGACATTGATTATTAAAATCAAATAAGTTTCAAGTGTACAATTCAACAGTATGCCATATATATATATACACACACACATATATATATATATATTGCATTGTGTGTTCACCAAATATTTAACCCCTTTTAACCTTATCTACCCGCCTCTTCCCTGCTTCCCTCTGGTAATCACTAATCCACAGTTCGAGTCCATGAGTCTGTTTGTTTGTCGTGTTTGTTTGTTGCTTTCAGTTTTATATCCATCATGTGAGTGAAATCATACGGTTTTCAACATTTTCTGTCTGACTTAATTCGCTTAGCATGATTATCTCAAGATCCATTAATGTTGCAAATGGCAGTATTTCGAGTTCATATATACAATGGAATATTACTCAGCCATAAGAAAAGATGAAATACTGCCAGTGAGATTCCCTGTTGTGCTGTCTTCTACACATGTCTCATGAAATGGGTAGCCTCAGTATCCTCATTGGCTGGGGGATAGAAATCGAAAGTGAGATGGGTTCACAGCTTAAATCCTATAGTAGAAGCCTAAACTTGAATCTAGAGCATCCTGCATTTCATGAGGGCTTGAAGTGAGAGAACCTGGTCTTGTAGCCAATACACATGCTCAGCATACAGATATACTCATATGCCAGCCCCCTTCCTGAGTTCATAATTACAACATAATTCAATCTGAAGTTTTCTCCTGTAAAGAATTAGTATTCTATTCCGTAGCTACCCAGATTCCAAACAGTGAAAGCTCACCATCAAGAGCTTGATCGAATGACCCACATGGAATTGTTTATACTTCATTAACGCTTTTCATAAATCATGAGTTTGACAGGTTACTGGCATGGACTTTTCAAATCTCATAATTGTGTTTTGTTTTTCCCTTGCTTCATCAGTTTCCTTTCACAGGCTGACAGCTTAGCAAATGTTACTAGAACTAGCTACTGCAGCGATCATTTCTGGTGTGAGCACCTACTATATGTCCAGTGCTGCTGTAGGGGTCTAAAGACTAGAGCTGTATGCAGTCTTGGCTCTGCCATGTATTAACTGGGCGGCCTTGGCAGATCTCTGCTGTCATATCTGTAAAAAAACGGTAATATATATGATGGTAACTATTTCATTAGGCTGTTATGAGGATGACATGAGATAACATGCAAGAAAAATTTGGTCTGACACAGAAAAAATGCTGAATAAATGTTAGTGATTATAGTTTTGTTATTAGTAAGCCTCAAAAAGACTTGAGCACCCAGAGGCTGGAGGGATTTCAGGTGGCCAGCCCCTGAGTTGTAGAGTGGCAGCTATCACCCTTATGTCTATCCATAATAAGTGAATTTGGGGAAGACCAAGAATGGATCTAGGACTTGAATGGATCTAGGTCATTATTTGTATTTTTTATCTTGGTTGGTTGGGAAGCCAAACCAAGATTATGAACTCTAATGAAGGTGTGCAGAGGAGTGGCACTTCCTAACCCTAGATTATAACCTCTATAAAGGCTTGTTTTTTATTCTCAGAACTTACTCCAGTTGCAGTCAACAGATCAAGTCTTTTAATAGCTGTTAAATAGATAGACAAATGAGGCAAAATGGAAGATAATTTCCTTGTTTACATCATGCTTTATTACATATATATTTATTTTATTATTTATATATTTGTTGATTAGAAAAGTAATATATGCTTCTTATAAAACACTGAATACCAAAATACATAAAGAAAAAAAGTCTTCTGAAATTCTGCCCCCAGAGGTAACTATTGTTAAGGATTTGTTATCTATTTTTCCTAATTAAAAAAATACATGTACTTGAAGAGGTGCTCAATGTCACTAATCTTCAGAGAAATGCAAATTAAAGCCACAATGAGATATCACCTCACACCTGTCAGAATGGCTATCAACCATAAATCAAGAAACAAGTGTTGGCAAGGAGATGGAGAAAAGGGAACCTTTGTGTACTGTTGGTGGGATTGTAAATTAGTGCAGCCCCTATGGAAAACAGTATGGTAAAAATAAAACAGTAAAAAGTAAAACAGCCGCTATGGTAAAAGTAAAAATAGAACTACCTACAACCCAGCGATTCCACTTATGGCTATATATCCAAAAAGATCCCAAACACTAATTTGGAAAGATATATGACTCTCTGTGTTCATCGCAGCATTATTTACAATAGTCAAGGTATGGCAGCAACTTAAGTACCCATCAATAGATGATTGGATAAATAAGGAATGGAATATACAAAGGAATATTACTCAGCCATAAAAAGAATGAAATCTTACCATTTGTGACATCATGGATGAACCTAGAGGGTATTGTGCTAAGTGAAATAAGACAGAGAAAGGCAAATACCATATGATTTCATTTATATATGGAATCTAAGGAACAAAACAAACAAAATAGAAACAGACTCATAGATACAGAGAACAAGCTGCTGGTTGCCAGTTGGGGGTGGGGAGTTGGGGTGCTGGGTGAAAAAGGGGAAGGGACTAGGAAGTAGAAATTGGTAGTTACAAAATAGTCATGAGGATGTCAAGTACAGCATAGGGAATATAGTTAACAATATTGTAATAACTATGTATGGTGCCAGGTCAGTACTAGCTTTATCAGGGGGATGAATTTGTAAATTATATATATAAATGTCTGAACACCATGCTGTATACCTGAAAATAATATAATATTGAATGTAAACTATAATTGAAAAATAAAAATTAAAAAGTGACACCCTAACATATATGTATTTTATAAAAATGGGTTCATACTATTTAAATTTAGCGATTATCTTAAGAAAATTTTTCTGAATCAGTTCATGTAGGTGTACATTAGTTTTTAAGGGTTCTGCACTTTCTGTCACATGTTACAACATGTATTGTTTATCCATTCCTCTCTTCATAGAAATTTAGATCTGTTATAATTTTTCAAGAAATGTTCACATGCATATCTTTGCCTCGTTGGGAAAACAGTTCTATTGGAAAAAACCCTCATAGTGGAATCGCTAGATGGAAAAATATGCATATTTGAAATATTGAGATCATGCAGTCAGTGTGCTTTTATAATTTCCTTTGAATTGGGAAATGTGGTCTGTGCCAGCCTTGTATTGTCCTTACCTGGAACAACAGGATGAGCTGCTCATTGTAGTGCTCTTTTATTTATACAGTAATAAATGATGCTGAAGATGGGTTCATAGGATGTGTGTAGGTTGTAGCTAAAAAAGATTCTTTTATTGGGGTAGCTTTATGGGGCAGATACATATGGAAGGATGAGGAAGGAAGGAGTTCCTCATTCAGGAGTCAAAATAAGCAAGGTGATGAATAAAAGAGCAAATATTTCCTATAAGATAAGTCAGCCTGGCGTGGTGACATGTTTTCTTAATGTGTCAACATCAAAGTTGGGAAATGGAAAAAGTATTCCCCATATGTGGGGCAAAATGGTTATGAACTGAGCTACTCCCCCACTCCTGGCATTATTTTCTTATCTATGCCCAGCCCAAGATTGTGAAGTTTTCTGTCTGGAAGGATGAATGCTTCTGCAAAATCATTAAAAAACTGAACAATGGAGACTTTCTTATTGCAGCGAAGATGGAGCAGGAGAGGAGGAAGGGCTGGAATCGAGATGGCTTTGCCGCACTGGCAGGGATTTTCAGGGTGATTTAGTGTGGATTGATTTGCAGTTTATTCTGCAGCCATTGTTTGTAATGTGCTTTGCCAGCTCATGTACCCTGAACCTTAATTGTTCTAAATTAAACTATAGGGACCAGACAGCACACATTTCAATCAGAACAACAAAATATTGCACCAAATCCCACAGGGATATATGAGCTCCTGCTAGAATGGGCTTGTACATAAGATAAGAGGGAGAAGGCGCTCCCAGGAAAACATTTGATTTGAGTTGAATAGGCTCTATTCTCTTTGTACATAAAGTAAAACCCAAGTGTGCCACTCCAACTTGAAAGGATATGAATTTGAGTAGTCAAGACAATAATTGTGGTTTGTAATATGCCATTTGCCTAAATATTAAGGAAATGTATCCTTGACTTGTTTTGCCTTATATTTTGTCCTGTAGTGTTGTTTTAAAAAATGAGTTGAAGTGTTAGCTGGGTTAAAGAAAGTTCTGATTAACCTGGAAAAGCTGCAAGGAATTCTCAGGGCTTATTCAAATGCACAGAAGCTAAGTTTCTTATGGTAAGAGATTGCTCACTTTCCTCTTATTATTCTTTGGTGGGATGATATTTTAAGTCAGTGTGGAGCCTAGGAAATGATCTGGAGTCTGGATAAGTAGTATAGGCTGCAGACTTTCTTATTGACTACATGATTTGTTGGTTACATGATTCTTTCTTTCTTTCTTTATTTTTACCTCATCCCCTTCTCAAAAGGTAAAAGCAATCGTAATTGTTAAGATAAATAAATATCACAAGCTACCTCAAATAATTCATTTTTTGACATTCACAAATATAAAAATATAAAGGTAATACAGCACATACATAAGTTCAAAAGACATAAACAGTAAAAGTTAATTCCGTTCCTCCTATATCCTTCAAAATCTAAGATGATACTGTTGATTTTCTAGTGTCTTTTTCAGCATATATACATTATATAAAAATGGAATCATACTTATACTGTCTTATTCTTTTTTTACTTATTTAACAGCAAATTTTTTTTCAACTTAACATACTGTGTAAGCTCCTTTCTATGAGAAAGTCTAACTTATTCATTTTAATAACCATATAATAGTCCATTCAACAGATACTTGATAATTTATAAAGTCCTCTATCAATGAGCATTTAGTTTGCTTACAGCTTTTCCCACTGGAGTTATCTTATGATTTCATAAATATATTTACCCACAAGACAGATTTTAACGTGTTATCGATGGGTTGAGAAGTGCTTATTATTATTATTATGGTAGGTATTGTCAAGTAAGGCTACCTCAATTCACAGGCCTGCTTAGAAGGACTAAGAGTGTAGTTTACCTGCAAAGCCACACAGTTGAAAACAGATGAAATTAAGGCAAATCATGCACCTATAATTACTTTGATACCTTTCTTAGCTTAACTGTTGTGATCCCTGGTCCTTCTTCTCTTTACCATCTATGAAACTGTGCCTTAGGTTTTGCTTCAGGCTAATGTCTTCATTACTTTTAGGACTGTCTTCTTATTTTACCAATAATGGGGTTGTCCAAGGTGTTGGGCTCAGCTAGTTTACCTCTGCAAGTGACCCAAGAGGGGTCTGAATATATTTTTGTGTTCTTCTCAGGTTTTATGCTTTCTCTTTTCTCCTAACTTTTTGATTTGAGCCCCTTACTGAGCTTATGCTCAGCTTCCTAGATGTAATCTGTGCCATCTCCTAGAGTTTACATGGCCATTTTCATAATTTCTGACACAGCTAAGGGCCTCCTTTGTAAGTTAACTTCAAATTTTATTCAACAAGTGCTGATTAAGAACCTACTGTGTGTAGGCACAAGATCCCTGCCCTCTGGACATCATGGCTTATTTGGGGAGACAGAAATGCAAACAGGTAGTTATACCCTCATGGTGAGCACAGGACAAGGTGGAGGTGTTTGAAAGGTCTTTTGGAATGAGAGAAGGGAAAGCACTTAACTCCAACCATATCAAGGAAGCTTCTTGAAGGAGGTGATAACTGAATTTAGGCTTAAAAGATCAAAATTTGTTTGTTATCAATAAAGCCATTTCCGTTATATTCTAAAGAAAGTCTTGAACATGCACACAATAAGACAAGGATAAGATATTCATTGTAGCATTGTTTGTAGAGTGAACAATTGTAAGCAAACTAAATGTCCATGATAGCAACTATACTATCACCACAACCAAGGTACAAAACTATCATCTCCAAAAATTTCCTTGTGTTTGTGTGTGTGCGTCAGGGAGATAAGAATATTTAACATGAGATCTAGCCTCTTAACATGCTTTAAAGTGCACAATACCCTATCGTTAACCATAGGTACCAAGCTGTACAGCAGATCTCTACACCTCCACTTTTTGACATCCTCCGCCTCTTTCTTTAGAGCTCTGCCTCCATCTGTTTGTTCTGTAGCCTGATCTTCTTGTCTCTTCCCCTTGCCCTTTACTTGTCAAACACTTTTTTGCAAAATAATTTTTCTCCGACACCATCTTAATCACATGATGGTGATCAAGACAATTAATTCCATCTAAAAACTATTAATAATTTCTCCTCTTCAAAATAAAATTTCTTTTAAATAATTACCTCTGCTAGATAGGCTTGCCTATGTAATTTCTCCTTCTTTTTTTGATCCCTCAATTCGTTTCTCTTTCATCTATCTTGCTGCCTCATTTATCTAATACCCAATAACCTGGTCCACTCAACAGGCAAATTCTTACATAATGTTGACAGAACCTTCTGAACCCATTTTCTGAACCCATTGAGGCTGCTAAACTATGCTCCAGTATGTGTCACATAATACCCCTACATATAGAAGATATCAAATTAGTGATTTAATTAAATTATTATTTGCAGTTGTCCATTGTACTATTATGTGCTGTTAATCTATGTAAATGCAGTCTATTGAGATTGTAATTACTTTAGTGTAGGAATAGTGCCTGACTTGTTTCACAGTGCCATTTGCTTGTGGCCTTAATAAATAGTCTCAAGTCATGGGAATAAGCGTTGTATGTGAAATTTGTAGGCCAGCAAAGCTTTATTGCTCTCCATGAATCCTGAGAAACGGCAAACTCTGGGGCAAATTTATTTACAGTGGAAATTATAAGTATAAAGTCTCCTTGGCATAAGAGCTATTTGTCCTCATTTCCAATTGATGAAGCAAGTAAATGCGACTTTGGCTACTTTCGAATTTGCTAAGCTTTCAGGATTCCCCATTTAGAATCACTTAGGTTACGAAGAATGCATTATGTATATTTTCCTGTTTATTGACCTCAGCACATGGTGCCTTGGCTGCCTGGAATAAATCCCTCATTGTTGTAACTGTTTGTTTTGATTAGTAAATTTAAAGATTACCAAAACTAACAGATTTTTACCAAGTATGATATTGAACAAACTTTAAGGATAGTATGAATTTCTTAAATGAATTAATGGCCAAAAAGTTTATTATCTACAGGCACATTATGTCAGTTATGCACATACAAATCCCTCCCTTCCACCCTCAATCCCTCCTTCTATTCCTACTAGACAGAGAGGCAGAGTTGGAACTGCTACTCCTCTTTTTTTCATGCTCGTTATAAGAGGCTGCCTGGCCTAATGTGTCTTCAAAAAGAAGCACAATAAGACCTTGATTATAAATTAATTATAGATGGATTTGGGAACTATCTATGCATGTCGTTTTATTCAACCTAATATACGGCAACAGAGAATGTTGCAAGAACTTCAAATCTACGATCTCCCTAGCTCACTTTTTTATTAAAGTGTAATTTATAAACTATCAAATTCATCCTTTTAAAAAAGCGTGTAATTCTACAAGTTTTGACTAACGCATAAGTCACATTACCACCTCTACAATCGATATATAAAAGTTCTGACACTAAAAAATTCCCTTATGCTTCTTTATAGTTAAACCCTCTTCCTACCCCCAGGCTCTTATAATCACTAATCTGTTCTGACTCTATGGTTTTGTCTTTTTGTGGCGGTCATATAAATGGAATCATACAATATGTAGACTTCTTTCATTTAGTGCAGCATTTGAGATTCATGGATATTACTGAGTGTATCAGTATTTCTTTCCTTTTTGTTGCTGTGCAGTATTCCATGGTATGATATGACAGTTTGTCTATTCATTAGAAGTTGAATTTCCAGTTTGTGGAGATTATAAATAAAGCTGCTAGAACCACTCAAGTACAGGTTTTTGTGTAAATGAACATTTTCATTTAATGATTACATGAGATGAAGTGGGATTGCTGTATTGTATAGTAAGATATATTTAAAATTATAAGAAACTATCAAACCATTTTCCAAAATTGTTGCACCATTCTGCATTTGCATCAGCATTGTATAAGAGCTACAGTTATGCTGAATCCTTACCAATATTTAGTATTATCAGTATAAAAAAATTTTAAATCTGTTCTGGTAGGTATAATATGTATAATGGTGTTTCATTGTAATTTTCATTTGCTAATGACTAAGGATGTTGTACATCTTTTAATTTGCTTATTTGCTACCCATATATCATCGTTGGTAAAGTGCTGTTTAAATGTTTTGCTCATTTTTTTAATTGGGTTGTTTATTTTCTTATCATTAAGTTTTGAGACCTTTTAATATTTTCTAGATAGAAGTTCTATAACAGCATGAGACTAGCAAGTACTTTTTCCTAGTTTGTGACTTATCTTTTCATCTTGTCACAGTGTCTTTTAAAGAGCCAAAATTGTTGATTTTTAAGATGTTCAACTTATCAATCTTTTTCTTTTATGGATCTCACTTTTGCTATTGTATTTAAGAAATTTTTGCCTAAACCAATGTCACAAAGATTTTCTTCCTTGTTTGCTCCTGAAGTTTTATAGTTTTAGGTTTTGCATTTGCGTCTGACTTATTATGAGTTAATTTTTATTTGTGGTATGAGTGGGGATTTAAGTTTATATTTTCACTATGAATATTCAAATGATCTGGCACCATTTGTCAAAAAGCCTATATTTTCTCCATTAAATTGCCTTTGTGTCTTTGTTCATGATCAATTGACCATGTATTTGTAGATTCTCTCTTCTATCCCATTGATCTATATGTTATCCTTCTGCCAGTACTATACTCTCTGGATTCCTGTTTCTCGATAATCTATCAAGTAGTGTGAGTCTTCTGACATAATTTTTTTTTTTGAAATTATTTTGTCAATTCTATTTTCTTTGATTTTCTTTTTAAATTTTAGAATCAGCTTGTCAATTTTTGCAAAATACGCAACTGGGATTTTAATTGGACTTATGTTAAATCTATAGATCAGTTTTAGCAGAATTAACATCTTAACAATATTGAGATTTTCAATCCACACAGTATATTGCCCCATTTATTTGGTTTTCTTTTTATTTTAATCAATGTTCAGTAGTTTTCAGTGTACTGATTTAGACAAATTTTGTTAGATTTATGATTAAGTATTTTGTGTTTATTTTTGGTGCCATTTTAAATATTATGTTTCAAATTTAAATTTCCAGTGGCTCACTGCTGTTTTATAGAAATACAACTGATTTTTTGTATATTAATCTTGCCCAACTCACTTCTTAGTTATAGTTGCTTTTTAAAAAATTAGTCTTTATTTTTTAGAGCAGTTTTAGGTTCACAGAAAAACTTAGGGTAGATAGAGATTTCTCATATAAACCCTGACTCCATACCTTCATAGCAACCCCATCATCAACATTCCCCACCGCAGTGGTATAGTTGTTCCAACTGAGGAATCTATTCTGACACATCATTATCACCCAAAGACCATAGTTTACATTAGGGTTCACTCTTGGTGTTGCACATTCTATGGGTTTGGACAAATATGTAATGTCATGTGGCCATCGTTACAGTATCATACAAAGTAGTTTCACTGTGCTAAAAATCCTCTGTGCTCTGACAATTCATCCTTCTTTCTCCCTGCGGACAACCACTGATCTCTTTTTCTATCTCCATAGTTTTGCCTTCTTCAGAATGTCATGTAGTTGGAATCACACAGTAGGCAGCCTTCTCAAATTGGCTTCTTTCACTTGGTAACTAACATGCATTTAGATTTCCTTGATGTCTTTTATTGCCTTGATAACTCATTTCATTTTAGTGTTCATTATCTGGATATACCACATTTTATTTATCCATTCACCTATTGAAGGACATCTTGGTTGCTTCGAGGTTTTGGTCATTATGAATAGAGCTGTTATAAACATTCATGCGCAGGTTTGGTGTGAGCATAACTTTTCAACTCCTTTGAGTAAAAAGCAAGGAGCATATTGCTAGATTGTATGACAAAAGTATGTCTAATTTTGTAAGAAACTGCCCAACTGTCTTCCAAAGTGGTTGTACCATTTTGCATTCCCACAGAAATGAATGAAAGTTGCTGTTGCTTTACATGTTCTTGAGCATTTGGTGTTGTCAGTGTTCCAGATTTTGACAATTCTAATTGGTGTATAGTGGAGCTGTAGTAGCATTTTGGGCAGAGTTTTGGACATTTTTCTACATAGGCAATAGTGTCACATATGACAATCATGTGACCTATCAAGAGAGAGTTTTATTTATTTATTTTTATAATATATATGTTTTAATTTCTTTTTACTGTTTTGTTGCAGTGGATAGAACCTCAAGTATGATGTTGAGTATAAGTGGAAAGAGTTGAATAAAACCTGGCATTATTCTCAGTCTTAAGGGAAAAGCATTTAGGCATTCATCACTAAGTATGATATTAGCTGTAGTTTTTTGGTAGGTGCTCTTTGTCAGGTCGTGCATGTTCTCTTATAGTCTTAGTTTTCTGGGTGTATTTTTTTTTTCAATCAGGAATATATATTGTATTTTGTCAAAGGGCGTTTGCTTTGTGTGTGAAACTGTTGAGATGACCATATGTGTTTCTTCTTTAATCTGTTGATATGATACACTACATCAACTGATTTTCAAATGTTGAATCAGTCTTGCATTTCTGAGATAAATCTCACTTGTTCATGATGTATTCTCTTTTTTGTGTATTTCCGGATTCAATTTTATAGAATGTTGTTGAGTATTCTTATATCTCTGTTCAATGAGGGATTTGGATGGCAGTTCTCTTTATGCTGAATTCCCCATCAGTTCGTGTATGCTTTCCACCTTTTACACCTGAAACTTTTACATATTAGTTAGCTTTATTTCATATTCCAAGTCTCATAGTCCAAACATCCCCAGGTTTTATTCAACTCTTTCCACTTATACTCAACATCATACTGGAGGTCATATATGACTGAGTCATATCTGAGTCTGTTTTTTTTGGTAGATTTTTCTCTGAACAGTGTTTTGTTTTTTTCTTGCTTCCTTATATGTCTCATAAATTTTGGTTGAATTTGGGCCTCTCGTGTAGGACATAAGAGGCTGAATACACACACACATGTACGTATGTACATACATACATACATGCATACATACATACATACAGGGCCAAAATGGCTATACCTCTTTTTTTCCTAGGGTGTGTGTGTGGGGGGGGGGTGTGCGTGTCTAGTCAGAAGTTGATCAGGGTTTTGTCATTGCTATATTTATTTTCAATGTACCATAGGCTTCAAACTCCTTTGGCATGAATTTATATTTAGGTTGGGACTAGCCTTCTGGGGGGTATTTTCCCCAATGCCTTTGTTCCGTTCTCAGCTGTAAGGCATCCAATGAGCCTGCACTTCAGAGACTTTCTCTCTGATGCTCTTGTTTCTCTGCTGTTACTTGCTACTTGATTCCCATCAGCCTGGTGTCAGAAAGGTGGATGATAAATCTTCTGTTTTTACTGTTTGGTTTCAGTCTTTGTCAGGCCCTTTGCTCCTGGGTCTGACAGGAGGTGGGGCTGTCTCAGTAAACTTGTTCCTTCCCAGTGTTAGGGATTTCTGATGGTTTGGGCCTGTCGATGAGAGAAGATGAGCAGACAAGGGAGCAAGTATATATGGAAAAGAATGAAGAACTGAGGGCAGATTTGGGGCAGGAGCAAAGTAGGAAGAGCTCCCCTTTGCACAGGGGAAGAGGAATTGCTGATGAAGGAGACAGCATTATGATGGCTGCATGGAATTTCAGACTCCTCTTTATATTTCAAGGCCCAGGAAAAATCCCTCCTGTGTGTTTTTTACAATCTCCTTTGAGCAGACTGGCAGACTTAGTTGTTCTCCCCTTGGTTCCCCAAGCCCTTGGTTCATACTCTTTGTGTAGCACTTATTACATTACATTATAGTTTGCGCGCGCGCGCGCGCGCGCGCGTGTGTGTGTGTGTGTGTGTGTGTGTGTGTGTGTATTGGCCTTTTGTTTTGTAAATAACTTGAAGTCTTGGGATGCATTTTTTTCACTGCCTCTCACCATTGACTGACACAGATTTTTGTACACATCTATGCTTGAGTAATGCTTGTAGGGTTGAATTTACAACTGACATATCAGTCAAGGAATCAAGATAAAAAAACGGGTTTGACAAGAAATAAGTAAATAGTGAATTTCAAGGTAAGAGTCTCAAGATAGTGACAGAGACTGTTCTGAAGTTCTGGTTTTGTCCTGGTTCAAGGGTTTTAGAAACCACAGAGATGCGGTTACTGTTTTGCTCATTGCAATCTTTCTTCTTAAGCAAAAAAATTCACATCCATTTGGAAAATGCAGCAATTCATGGATTTAAAATTTCTCCTAAGAAAATCTAAGAAACAGAGGACAGAAAATTTTTTGATATGTTATGGGAGATTAAGTAAAAATATTTGCAAATGAATATTGATACATGATTGTTGAAAAAGGGATCATGCTCTGCTGGTTAAAGTGAGGTATGGTACAAAGATCAAAATGGTATCTGGAGGTAAGTTAAACCCAAGAATTTTCCTTGTTTTATTGTAGGCTTGACCTGAGATAATACTGTGGTCAAAGGGAATGGAGACCAACTTTTTGGAACCCCTTCAGCTTCACCCTGCACACAACACACTGTCCTCAGCGAAAGTGTTTTTCCTTTCCATGGAAGGCTAATTCCTCTACAGTTTCTTAGATTCTATCCCCTGCCATCTTGAGGATGTACTGTAGTGATTATACTCTCCTTCCTGTGCCTACAATTTCCCCACATTTGTTGTCTCTTCTCTTTCAAATTAAGACATGTTCAAATTTATCCCAACTTCAAAACAAAAGCCTGATTGGATCTTCTGTTCTCTTCCATGTTCTATCTCTCCTTGGCTTCTTTTTCAGTCAGACTCCTGGAGGCAGTGTGCTACACTCAATGTCTTCGCTTCTAGAGGAATCACTCCTCATGGAGAAGCAATGAGATCTCATCTATTTAGAATATTTGCTTGAGTGAAGTCAAGTTACTGAACTAAATAACCTCTCAAGGATGTTCAAACCTCACAGTTAAGTGATGCTAACATGCTTTGGAAGGTCAACGAAACATTTGGAGGTAATATCACTTTTAAGTAAAAACCCCAACTTAGGTCACAACAAGTGGTCACTATATCTATTAAAATATGACACTTCTAAAAGATCAAAACCTTGCTGTTATCTAATTTTATAGTTAGAATGTTGTGCCTAAATTAGACATTTAGAATAGACTGACACCTAATTGACTGGGAAATCATTATCCCCCAGACATAATGTGGTTTAACAAAAGTGTTGCTGGTTTAAGACATTTGCAATTATACAATTAAATTGAAGAACTTGAAAAACTGAAATGCCTATAAGTTAATTAATGTTGATAGAGAAGTATATATGTAAGGAAATAAATAGAATTTACAAATGGCTAAGTGATAGAGTGAAGTTAAAGGAAAAGTGAAAGCTGTTTGCTTGAAGTGTTTTCCAACAACAGGATATGCTCTTTGAGCATTGAGGAAGTATCCTTGTATATTTTCCAGGATCAGACGTGTTGCTGCCAGGACTAAGGTCTCAGGGTAGGGGTCCCCAGCTAGAAGAACCATGACTAGATCTTGGAGCTCAAACTATTAGGTCTCCCAATTCATGGTTTCCACTACATCACCTCTTTGAGATTTGCAGAAATTCTTGGCAGGGATCAAGACTTACCTTTCACTTTTTCATTTCTATTGAGAATTTTACCCCAAATAACTTCTTTCCTTCTTTCTGCCCAAATGGTTCAGGAAAATGCAACTGGGCCCTTAGCACAAAACATTTGACTTCTTTTGCCAAAATGTTTCCTGAACTGTAAGAAGCTATTGTGTATAGTTGGATAGGCCACACATTGAACATGTCCAAGAGGGTCGAACGATTCCATGGTCTAACTATGTAGACCATGATGGTTATGGTAACCCTGAAGTTATGCAACATGATGGCCTTGCAGAAGGTTTGAAATGGAGATTCAATAGGGGATAAGCTTCTTAGGGACAGGCTGCAGAATGTAACTAGAAAAGTTTGGATCATGATAACTGCTTATAAACTTTTAATTACCAGATAGAGGGGTTTCCAGAATCTATAATCAACTCGATGTGAGTGTTCCTTATTAACTTAAATTATCCTCAAAGGATGACCTTGAATGGGCTTCCAGGTATCATGGCCTTTATCACTTACCTTGTGATCATGTGCTATGTGCCAAATACTGTGACTTCTCACTGAGATGCTACTATACTAAATCTATAATGAGTTTAATTGCTTCATGGATCTGGAAAACCATAATGAAAGAACAACCAGAAAAATGTAACTCTATCGAAATATAAGAATCA
This sequence comes from Rousettus aegyptiacus, assembly GCF_014176215.1. Lineage (NCBI taxonomy): Eukaryota > Metazoa > Chordata > Mammalia > Chiroptera > Pteropodidae > Rousettus > Rousettus aegyptiacus. Next base: position 123,439,269 of record NW_023416306.1, read on the forward strand.
AGTGTGAAAAAGCTTAATTTACACACACACACACTCACACACACATACACACATACACAAATGATAGTTTCTTAAGGAGCACAATTTCTCTTTATCTTTTCTACATGTGCTAAAGGAGATATTTAGCTGCAGTGTAATGCTTTCTTTACTCAGAAGATGCCGAGTTGCTAAGTGAAGTAAAGTAGACTTCTGTCTCTCTGGGTACAGAGGGATGGCTGTGTGACCTCTGGAAGTCCCTTTGGTTAAGCTTCATGGTTTAATGATTCTTTGGCTCAGGACCAAACTCACATAATGTTCAGACCATAAGCCTCCAGCATCAATTTTAAATTTAGCCCAGACTTATGGAGTCATTATCGTCCCTCGAATTTTTAAAGTGCGGAACATCTTCCTACCTGAGCTACATGCTATAAGCCAAAGAAGCCAACAGGAACAATTGAGTATTAAAAGAATTAAACAATTTTTGTGATGTGTTAAACAATTTGTGCATTGGGCATTTATCTTTAATTGGGAAACTTAGTCTAACTTCTAAGCAGTTAAATAATTTTCGAAGTATTTTTTTTCCTTTGATAGTTCTTCAATCTAGACTTTAAACCTGGAGAAAACTGAATTTGCTTCTTGACTCCACCACTCACTAGCTATGTGATAATAATAATCATAATAATGGCTATCATTTTGGAGAGTTTACTATGTGCCAGGAGTACTGGGTGTTTCACAAATTGTTCAATCTATTCCTCACAATTTTATGAGGTAGACACTTCTATTTTTCCCATTTTACACATAAAAAAGAAAGCTTAGAGCCTACATATATCCACTCTGCTACACGATCCTTGGTTAGAGTAGCCTTGTCTCAGTACTTCTGGGTAATATACAGCTTAAAGCCAAATGGCAGAGTGGTTAAGAATTCAGACTTCGGAGCCAGATTGCCTGGATTGTAATGTTGTCTAAATTACTTACTAACTGAAAAAGTTATTGGTCTTTTGTGCTTCAGTTTCTCCATTTGTAGAGTAGGGATAATAGGAATAGTAATTTTTCTTCTTAAGGTAATCAAGAGATTTGACTGAGAGAAGAGTTATGAAGTGCCAAGAACCTAGTATCTGGGACATGTCCAATAAATGTTAGCTACTTTTAATGTCACACACCACAAGCCTGAAGAAGCTTCTGGGACTGGCCAACAGCAGTTCCAGTCGGGCCTGGAAATTTATTTATACTAACCTGTAGATGATTGATAGTGGGTCAGTTTTTGAGTTGATGTAGACTGTGTGACAGTGCACTATACATTTAGAGTGGAGATGAAAGAACAGGGTAAATTTTTTGCCACTTTTTTGTGTTGCTGTCCCTCTTGTCCAGGACACCATTTGCTTATTTACTTGTTCTCCCCCTCGGCTGGTTTCATAGAGTCATTGTTCCTAGAAACTGGGGTTTGTAGAGAGTGGCTAAGAAGATATGAGGCCATAGGTATCACCAAGCCTGAGTGATCACTTTCCAGAGCAGTGAGCTAAGGTCATGAGGGAAGAGGGGTGTAGAATCTCTGTGTCTTCACTGATGGATCTCTTTGTCTGAGTTGATAAAGGTAGGGCCTAAATGACAGTGCCTCCTACTCTTTATGACTTGACTTTGTTTTGCCAAAGTTCAGAGATAAACCAGAATGTATTTTCTCTAGGGCCAGGAAGGGCCTGGGAGTGTGAGGGAGCATATTCTCTCTTTAGAGAGACTCTGGGCTGCCACTCTTCATTCTCAGTGTCCTTTTCTGAGATTCTACTTTCCCTTCTCCCTATCAGGCATTGAAGACTTTGTGCTTAGTCCTCTGGCTACTTTCTTGGAAATGCAAGGGGCTAAAGTATGCCACTGTTCATGTCCATGGAGATGGGGCAGATGGGGCAGAGGACAAGGAGAGCAGAATCAGGAGGCAAAAAGACACTATTACAGATTTCAGGATATTTCCTAAAGATGACCTGGAGCCTTCTTTTTGTACATCAGTGGGGAATTTTAAGGTCCATTAGAGGTGGCTGAATGCAGGGTGTAGAGCACAGTTTCTCAGCTTTGGCACTATTGCCATTTTGGGCAGGGTGATTTTTTGTTGTTGGGGAGGAGAGGTTGTCTTATGCATGCAGGATACTTAGCAGCATCTCTGGCTTCCACCCACTAGAAGACAGTAGCATCTCCCCTGGTTTTGAGAATCAACAATGTCTCTAGACATTACCAAATGCCATAGAGGGAGTAGCAGTCCTTGATTACTTTCTCTGAGGGTACAGTGGTTTAGCATGAAATGGGCTAACTACTTCAGTCTGAATCTGAGAACTCACTAAATAAGTTCATTCATTTAATAGTATTTGTCCAGATATTCTGCTCTCTGCACATAGAAGATGGTCTCAGTCTAAGCATGTATGTATGCTAGCATTTGTGTGTGTGTATGTGTGTGTATGGGTCATGTGTGTGTGTGTGTGTGTGTGTGTGTAATGCATGACACTCTCTGAGAAGTATCTCACATTCTAAGGGTAACAAAAAACAAAACAAAACAAAACAACTAGAGCTGTCCTGCCCATCCTATAGAACTTTGGATAAAATGTGGAAATATTCCTGATGGAATTTTATAAATAAAAGAAGAACCCACACATCAGAGTTACCCATTCGAATCAGGGACTGCACCATGAATGCATTCTTTTTGGTACTGGGCACCATGTGGGCAGGGCTGGTGCCAAGTCTGACCATTTCTACCAAATACTGACTATGGTGTTTTTGCCAGAAAAACGAGACCCTGGTTTTCCTATTTTACAAGTTTCCCTACCTCTGCTCCCAAAGCATCTAGGGGAAGCTCCTCTTCTTCAAAGAGCCAGAGAATCTGCCTTCCCATTCTCAGAGTGAAAACGGGGGTGTAGCAGTTCTCTCTGACTGGTTGATGCTCACAGTGGTCCAGGGCGGCTGGTGTGCCAGGGAGTGGGGTTGCCAGTTAGAATTGAGCCTGTGAGTATAACCTGGAGGTCTGCTCATAGCAGGCACTCCCTACTGTGGAGGTCCAAATCTGACCTGAGAAGCATCAGTCAAGGGTGCTGCTGCCTGAATTAGATCTGAGGAGAATGTAATTCCAGGGAGGGGGCAGGTAGTGCCCAGATGTGGAGGGAGCTGGAAGATAAGTACAAAACTGCTTAGGGTAAGCCTGGAGCTACAACATCAAACAGTCCATTCGGTTTGGGGGCTAGGGTCCTGGGACCACTCTGGAATATTAATCCAAAGTCAGAGTCAGGAATACAGGGCTTGAGGAAGATCCAGGGAAGGTAGAGGAGCAAGAAACTCCTGGATAATTTTAGTAAACTGAGAGAGAGGCTCAAAGTGCTTTCCTGCTAGGTGCTAGGTGCCAGAGTGTGACTGTTACAGTTGGTCTTGAGGCCCAGAGATGGAACAGGTAGACTGGAATAGGAACAGGAGCTGGAAGAGATTTTCTGCTGTGACTTTTAGGAATAAAACCCTCACATCTTCATTACATCAGCCAGTCATTCAACAAACACCAGGTATCTACTATATGTGAAGCACAGAGCCAGAAGTCACAGAGGGTACAAGAAAGGAAAGACCTAGAAAAGCAGCTGAAGGTCTGGAGTGGAAGGTGTGGCATGCACATAAATCATGACTATAGAAAGTGTTAGGAGTGTTTAGAGGAGGGAGAAGAGATTAAAAGAAGCATGTTAAGTGACTCACAATAGGATTAGTAATTATTTAAAATACTTATTGCTCATGAAAAGCCCAGGAAGATGGACAGTGGGCAAAGGTAGCTTGGTTAAACTTACTGAAGCTCAGATCCTGTTCTTATTTCATTTCTTAAACAAGTTGGAGGTTCATGATTCACCTTGATTTCTCATGGCTTTGATTGTTGGTTGGGACTCTCCAGAAGGGATTGTCCTTTAACAGCTAGTGATGGTTTGTTGTACTTCTTTATCAAAGGTTTCTTTCTTCTCAGTAGATGCTTTTACCACGGGGTATCCCAGTCAAGGAATCCCCTAAAATGCAGAACTTGTGGACAGGCTGGGATTTTACACAGAGACTGATCTGTATGTATTTGAAGATTCCGTCCTGGCCTACCCAGTGAAACATGCATTCCACATGAACTGCCGAAGAATTGGGTTAAGCTTTCTCTTGGCCCTCATTCTTAATAGTATTTGTCTAGACTTCTCCTGCAATCTTACCACCAAATAATAAAAATATTGACAAAAATAATGGAAAAGATGGCAATTACCCTGCCTCTAACCCCTCCTTGCTTTAGGTTGTTACCACAGCAGATAAAATCTATTTTATGGGAGAACAGCCTGCTGCCACAATTCCTAAAGTAAAGTTTATTTGCACAGAAAAATAAAGGCAACTTTTTATTTGTCACCCCACTGAGAAGAAATATGATTCCTATCCACTCGCTTCATATTAGCCTTCCTTTTTCCTGCATGTTTTCATCCCGTGGTGTCTGATCATTTTACAGAAAGGAGGATTTCTGCTTTTGACCTTACCTCTTGCTGCTGTAACATTCCAATTTTCAAATGGTCAGTAACAATTTGCCATTTTTTTGGTGGTGGTGGTGGGGGGATGTTCTGAAGCTGAAGCGTACAAGACTCTGGCCCATTTGTTTGAAAAGCTTGCTAGGTTTCCCATGTGACAGTGGCTCCTCGGGAAAGCTATTCTTTCATGCAGCAGCAGCACCGGCATTGATCAGTGGGAAAGTTCAAGGCGGCAACTCATCAAGCACGGCTTCAATACCAGATTCCAGACAAGGTCTGCAATAAATAAGAGCAGTAACAAAGAATCATATTTCCTTCTCACACAGAAAACCAGCAGAGTCGTAGTTCTAAATTTCAGGGTTCAGGCATGGTATCTCCTCTCTGCCCTACAAGTTGAAAACAGGATGGCTTTTCTCTCTGACAAGTTACATCAGCATGCATTTTAGTCTTCCTTTTCTTAATGTAATTTTCGATTTTGCAGGTTGATTGAGGATTTTTCAGCTCATGCACTGATTATAATTATTCAACTGACGGTTGAAATAGAACTTGGATTTGTCAAAAACATGTTTAGATTTTCTCACATTTGTTTTAATTGACTCGTCTCCCTTTCCCTCCTAACCCCTCTATCCCTATTAATAATCGAGATTTCTACATGAGCACACAAAAAGAAGATTCTTTTGCTCTAAGTAGATAGAGAATTTTTTTTTCTTTAAATGGCAGTGTCATAAAAAACATATACACCCTATGAATCCCTCATGGATTATTGCTATTGATTTCTTACCTTGAAACGTGGAAATGTTACCAGATGGGGTGTTAGAAATAGGTATGTAGGTGCAAATTCAGTTTATTGCTTGTTGACTAAAAATCAGTGAAAACCTTTACCATTTGTGTGCTTGTGTTGCATGTAAAGGTAAATTTTAATCCCAAACCAGTCTTTAGAGAAAGCTTTGTGTGATGCAACACGCAGTATTTTTAGTGTGAATTTATATTTGAAGGAAATAAGCTTTATGCCAGACTCAAAACGTATAAAGATTTCAAGCATTTGTTCTCCCTGGCTTATTGAGGTGCTATCTTTGTTTCAAGTGAATGTGATCAATGAAATTTACTTATTACAATCAGATTTCTATTGTGTCTGTTTTCATCTCCACACCCTCCCCAGGCTGCTCCTTTGAGTTTCCTCTGGGTCTCCTGCTCAGGGAAGTGTGAATCGAATTGCTGCAGACTTCTAGAAGCGAGGTGGCTCTGTGCAGCACACAGCCACTGAGCCTGACCCTCAGGGACACACCCATTAGGAAAAAAAAGGTTGACCTTCTGTCATTTTCCTTCCCCTCCGTTTTAATGATTCCTTCTCTATCCTTTTGAGAAGATCTTTCCAGCCCTTTGACCCCTGTTAGAAGAGAAAGGCTTAAACAGCTAAAAGTACCCTCAATCTCCAGGCTTGCCCAGGAAAGCTCAGGAGGCCTTTTAGGAAATGCCAAAAGACAGGAGCCTCAATTTTCAGTGCATTTAGAAGGCAGATCCCACCCCAGCACCATTTTCATCCTCATTTATTTTATAGAAGTAACCAGTTTGTGTGGGAGGAGACCCCCTGCTTCCCATCCTCACTTGTCAGTGCCACCGGGTTCGACACACTCGGAGAGCTGCTGGCTTTTAATGATAGCCTTTGGACTCTGTGAGAGCTATTGTGCAACTTGAAAAAGAGCAAGGAAAATGTGTCTGAGGTGGGTTCCTAGGTTGGTACTTTGTGGGCTCCAGATTCGGCTTTTGTTTTCATGGAAAAACCACCGCTGCTGAGTTGGTTGCCACCCCATCCTAAAATGGTGAGATGTGAAGTGCAGGATTTCTGTAAGGAAGACAGTTGTGGGTCTCTAGTGCCTGTTTGTGCTTTCTGATGTGACTTTGATTTATACAGTTAGAATGACAGCTAACACTGGTAAACAGGGTGTTCTCCAGCAGTAGGCATTGTTCCATGTAATATGATATGAAACGAGTATTCAAAAATATATTTCACACTACAATGCTGAAGTTAGGAACTAGGAAACCGAGGCAAAGGAATGATAAGCACAGTCTTACCATGATAAGAAACTGTATTAGGAGTCAGCCCTGTCAGTTATTAGCTCTTTGACTTGGGTGAATCATTTAATCTTTCTGAGGTTAAATGTTCTCATCTGTAAAATGGTGATTGTTAATTTAACCCCCAGTGTTATCATGAGAATTAAATGGGCTACAATGGAGTCCTGGGACCCAGGATCTCCCCCTCCTTTCCAGTCTCTCATTTTACCCCTGACTCTTCTCCAGGTGCCCATATTTCAGAACTACTGGTGGAGAACAGCAAAACCATGGTGAATTTTAGGCACTATGCCCAGAGAAAGGGGTGATTTTCAAAGGGATGGCTTACTTTCCTCCTTCTGGGAGAAGCTATAGGTAATCTTTTATCTGTCACAGAAATGAATCCAAACTCAGTTGCGCCAGTGAATTACAGATGAGTTGATAGTAGCTAAAAGGATCAGGTATTATAACAAAGTTGCTGCCATCTCTACTATAGGAAAGAAAGGAATAAAAGTAGGACTTACAGGTTCACATTCTCATTCAGATTAACCAAGTGATCCCTTCTCCTGTTCTCTTGATCTTCAGTATGCACTTACTGAAGATGCCTGTGTGCATGTGTTCCCACACAGGACACACTCAGATGTTTTCAGCAATCACAATATATTTAGAAGCAATAGTATCTAAAGAGCTTAAAAATATTTCCCCCTGGTTATAAAAGTAATGCATGTTTAATGTGTAGACTTTGAAAATATAGAAGAATATAAAAAAGATATTAATTTCCTCACCCAGCACGCAGAGATAACCATTATATGCACCATATTTTGGTGACTCCAAGTCTGTGTGTAAACACACACACACACACACATTCACATACACAGTTAGCCAATAGACTAGTTTTTCACTTAATATTATATTCTGAATATTTCTATTTATCATTAATGAATTTGTTACTTATTGATGCGTAATAAGCTATCCCACAACCTAATGCCTTAAAACAACAGAATAATTTTATTCTTCATGGTTCTCGAGTTGACTAGGCTTGGCTAAGTAATTCTTGCTTAGGATCTTTCATGAAGGCATCAGGTGGTGGCTTGGGTTAATTATTTTGTGCGTTTTGCTTACTCACACATCTGGTGTGGGCTGGAAAAACTCAAAGAGCTGGAGGCTGAAACAGCAGGGTTTCTTGGACATTTATTTAGTCTCTAGTGTGATCTCCCTGGGATGGTGTCTTCAGGGCAGCCATGCTCCTTACAGCAGCTAGGGAACCCACGGTGCATGCTCATACAGAAAGGCCAGGCTGAAGCCCACTCACCTTGTATGACCTTGTCTTGGAAGTCACACAGCCTTCCTTTTGCCAAATGCTGTTCATCAAGGCAGTCACAAAAGCCTTCCCAAAGCCCACAAAAGCTCTCTTCTTGACATATGGACCTACTCAGTAGTTTGTGTTTCTTAACACTGATGTCACAAATTCAACACAACACAGATTTATTATCTTACAGTTTTGAAGGTCAGGAGTCCGAAATGGATTTCACTGGGCCAAAATCAAGGCACTGGCAGGGCTGCACTCCTAGGAGTCTCTAGGGGAGAATCCATTTCCTTGACTTTTCCAGCTTTAAGAGGTTGCCTTCATTCCTTGCCTTATGGCCCCTTTCTTCATCAATCTACCGTCTTCAGATCTCTCCCTGATTGTGACCCTCTGCTCTTATCATCACATTTTCTTCTTCTGACGCTGATCCTTCTGCCTCCTCTCGTAAGGACCCTTGTAATTATACTGGGCTCACTTATATAATCTAGGATAATCTCCCCATCTCAGGATCTTTAGTTTAAACACATCTGCAAAGTTTCTTTTACCATGTAAGGGAACATATTCAAAAGTACTAGGGATTAGGACATGAACATCTTTGGGGTGGGGGGAATCATGATTTTGCCTACCACAATGGGAAATGACAGGCTCTGGAAGAGCACATGTGGTTAGAAATATTGTTACAGTCATTTCTGGGTAGTACAATCTGCCACAATTGAATAATTTCAGTGGCTGCATAGCATTTTCTGTATGACTGTCACCATTTACTTAGCCTTTCTTTATTGTTAAGCAATTAGGGTGTTTCTATTGTCAAAAACAATGTAGAGTGAAAACATCACTATAAGTAAATATTTATGTAAATCTCTGATTGTTTCCTTAGTGACACCAGTTTACCAGAAGCATTATATAAATATATTTATTTTCTGCATCCTCATCAACATTGAGTATAATTATTAAAAACTTTGCAAATGTAACAGGCAGAAAAAAGTTGTCTGTCTTTTATATGTAGTTTATTGATTATTGATGAGGTTAGACTTTTTTATATGTTTATTCATAATTTTTTATTTTATTTTTTGGTCATTAGCTGTTCATAATTTCACTAGTTTTTCCTACAGGTGTTTATATTTTTCTTATTGATTTTCAGGAACTCTTTATATATAGGAATCATTAAACTTTTCATAATTGATGCAAGTAATATAGTTTTATCAAAATATCTTTTCCTTTGATTTTTCTTTCCTCCTCTCCTTCCTTCATTCCTATTTATGATTAAATATTCCTTCTCTTACATAGATTAGATAAGTAACCATATTCACCCATATTGTCTTCTCACTTTATTATTTAGTTTTATATTTCTGGCTGTTTAAGTGGTATATTTACATATATATGTAAGTCATATTTTATCTTAACTAACACTGTAAAGAAATGGATGGGAGAAAGAAAGGACTATAACCAGTTAATTTGATTTTGTTAGAAATAAATTGCCATCCTATTTACTGTCTATATGATTTAGTCAATTCCCAATTATCTATGGTAAATGGGAGCTAGGAAGAACAAGGATAAAATATACGTCCACTGATAATCCCCCAACCACATTTCTGGACATGTCTGTGCTCAGAAACCTTCTAATGGCATTACATTTTGAGGGCAGACCACTTTAGATGTCTCTCCATAGTCACATTACAGAGATCAGTGACCCAACTATTTATTTGGATGACCTTGTTTCCATGATGGAAATTCTCTCCTATGGCATGCAAATGAGCTGCTTTTCACCAAAAGAACTATGACTTATGGTGTCTCAGGTATATATCTTGGTTTACAAGTCCTAATCTCTAACTATTAGAGATTGATTCCTCTGGGGCATGTCCTTGTTTCTAGGGGAAGTCCTTTAAGAATAACTCTGGACAACTCTACATTGTACTCTGAGTACAATGTACAATGTACAGTGTACATTGGAACAATAGACTTAGTGTCTCAAAAGCTAACAAAAAGATTACCTTTCCTGAGAAGGTGAGACAAAACATGTTCAAATCATTGGGGGGAAATGTAGGGGAATGAAAGAACTCAGAATTTTTATATGGTGGCCCAGAGGAGGGAGGTGGGCCGATGCCTGCACAGGTGGGAGGATCTCAGGGGCGGAGCCATGCTACTGTGACAGAGTGAGAAAAAGAAAAGATATTACATGCTGAGTATTCATAGCTTTCCCTTCCTTTTATCTTCCTCATCACCTTTGTTTTGCCAATTTCTTTTAGGTTCTTTATTATGCAGAGTAAGAATAATGGGTGAACATATGGTTTTGAAGACCCACTATATATGACAATGTTTTCTTTTATTTTCCTTCTATTATCTGGAGGGTGGCAAATGAATGAAAAGACTATGAAAGATGAAAAAAATACAGCCTTGGATTTAAACCCTAGCTCTGCTCTTTGGGCAAGTGACCTTAGTTTTCTTATCTGTAAAATGAAGATAACATTCCTGTGGTGAATTAGATTATAATTAAGCAAATATTCACTCTGCTTTTCCTCTTTCCCCCTCCCCCCCCCCGCCCCATGGGAGGGGTATACTTTTTCACCCCATTGATGTGAGGCTTGACCATATAACTTGTTTTGGCCTCATGGTGGGTAGCATGTATTTCCCTGCATTTTGATTTTGGGCCGAGTTATACTATTTGCTTTGACCAAGTATCAGAGGAAAGGCTTAAGATGTCCTTTTGGAGTTGTGCTTGCCTTCTTATGGTTCTGTCTTTTGTGATGAGAATAATATGTCTGTGTAGCTACTGGTTCAAGAAGGATGAGTGGCAGATGGAGCAGATGTGAACACAAACTGCAGTAGAGTCTAGATTAGATCAGCCAAACTATAGCTGACCAACTGACTCATCAGTGAGAAATAAATATTTATAGTTGACTGTCATTGGGTTTTAGGGTGGTCTCTTACACACTGGTTATAATGGACTGATACAATGTCTTTTTCTTTCAAGTTGCTCAGTGTCAGAAATCTTGCAAGATGGCCACTTAATCCTGAGTAAAGCATTTTGTCTGCTTCTAAGTTAACCCAAGGAAAGATTCCAATTTCCTTTCTAGAACTGTAGACCAACTTGAAAGTTTGGATCCTTTCCCTTTAATGTGCTTACAACTTGATAGGGAAAATGGTTACATTTGGTATCTGTATGGACAATAACGATATAGAATTCCATGAGATTTGGTTTACCAAATTCAAAAAGCCTTATCAAAATTTTTACTTTGCTTTAAAGTTTCCCTCCTCTTCAGATCAGTCCATATTGGAAAACGATGACTCTTGATCTTGACCTTTAGGGAAGGAGGTTGCTCCTAGTAACTAGGTGGCCGCCAGCTCTTTCTGATATAAACCATTCAAAAATTCTTTCGGGGAAGGGTCCATAGCCCCCATTTGGAACACTTAATGGCAAAATATGGTGAAGGTAACCTAAAAACACAATTTTAGTACAGACATCTAAAATTGCTGTCATTTCCCTGCAATGATACAAGTTAGCCTGCCTATCTGGACAATCCCCACAATGATGTTTTCCTAAGTCACTGTCCTTTCTTCTTCCTAGGTACCAATTGTGCAGTGACTGGCTTTGCAATACTTATATATAGCTCTATTAACATTTACGCATGCACATAAGATTTCTGCACATGCAATCCTGCAGATTTCTATTCTCACATCTGTATTAGTTGGCTCTGGCTGCCCTAACACAAAGACTGAGTGACTTAATTAAACAATAGAAATTTATTTTCTCACAGTTCTGGAGGCTTGAAGTTCAAGAACAAGAGGCCTCTCTTTCTGGCTTACAGATGGCTGCCTTCTCAGTGTCTTCTCATGGCCTTTCCTCATGAGTGCACAGAGACAGGGGGAGAGAGAGAGAATGAGAGAGAGAGAGAGAGCGCTAGCGCGCGAGAGCGCACGCGCACGAGTGAGTGCTTGCTTTCTGATGTTTGTCTTTTTATAAGGACACTCGTCCTAGTAGATTAAGGACCCACCCTTGTGATAGCATTTTACCTTAATTAACCCCCTAAACACCCTATCTCTGAATATAGTCATGTAAGGAGTTAAGGTTTTATGACTTGAATTTGGTAGTGGTGGAGGGGACACAATTCAGCCCATAGTAATATCCAAATACAGAAAAATAGTAAAAGGAAAAGGAAGGAGAGGACCCAGAAATAAAAGGATGTGGAGTTTTGTGTGGCTTAGTGTGCAGTGGGGTGTGCCTGGCTGTGTGAGGAGTTGTACAAAGAGAGAAAAAAGAGAAAGAGGGATAGACAGTATAGCAACTGCCAAATTGGCTACGATTTAAAATATGGCTTGGCAGAAAATCATCAGGCATGTCAGTCAGGCTACCACTGACCTGGCAAAGTTATACACATATAGGTCTCCTAACTGTTAATTACTTAGATCAGGTAGGTGCTGAATTAAGGTTCAGCTAGTAACCATTATGGTAACCATGGCATTTGGATAACAAAGCAAGGGAAACCAAACAGGAAGATGCCTATAGGATGCAGGCAAGAATGGAAAATTCCCTTAGTTTCCTAATGTTTTGCCTTGTGATTCCTACTAACTCATGTTTTTAATGTCAGTTTAAATTTCTCATCCCTAAAGAAGTCTTCCTGAACTCCTTAGGATGGTCAAATCCTCCTGTAACACTCCATTCTCACCACTAGTCTTCACTTATACCAATGCTAGGGAGATAATTTATCATGACATTAGTTGTTTAACAACCATCCATCTGCATACAGTATATTGAATGAGCGAACAGATGAATGAATGAAGAGGAACCCCTCGAACCTGTTGAACGAATGAACAAAGTGAAGCCTTCCCTCTTTTCCAACATATATTTTATAATTCATCAGATAGAATAGCTTGTTAAATGTCATTCTGTGAAAGTCTTTCCTCTACACTCCCTCATAGCAGCATTCCATTTTCAAAAGTCTTCAATTGCTATGAGGTCCCGACACTTACCTGGCCTGTCCCTCAGAGGGAGGGTTAGTCTTTGCCTGAATGCTGGTGCATCACTTTTAGAAATCACTTGCCCTAAACACACTAAAACTCTTGGTAGAGTGGAAAGAGCATGGACAGTTGAGCCAGAAGATCTTCGTTTGGACCTTATGTTTGCCACTTGGTGTCTCTATGAACTTGGACGAGTTAAGTAATCCGTTTCCTTGCCTGAACATGAGGGTGTTGAGAAGAGAAATGCAATGAAATGAATAGTGCTTCGTGAGTTCTAAAGTCTTTAGAAATGTTCATTATTTTAATTGGAAGAGGTAATGGGTGCCTCCTCTGATGGACTAGAGCAGGCTTGTGAAGCTCTCATACCAATACCATTATATGCTCTTTTACATGGTTTTATTGTGTCAGCTAAAGGGCTGCTGCTGATCTACATATCTGATGAAACTACCTAATTTGGCCCCATTTTCAGTGACAATACTGAAATGTACTGAATAATGTAGAAAGGACATCAATGAGGAATCACATAGATGCAATGAAGCTATTAACTCATTTTAGATGTGCCTACTCTGAGAATGTGATACCAATAACAGTCTAAATAGGTATATTAATGGCAAGATAAAGAGTTTCTGCATTAGAAATCTACTCATATCTCTTGGTTCTCTGAATATATGATGATTTTATTTGGGGCTGGCTGGAAGATTTGACTCTTCTGTAGTGGAATATCTGCTTTGGTAGTTTTGTGCAATGGAAAATATGTGGGTTTGGGACTACTAAGTCTGAGTGAATCATGAGCAGTGTAATCTCCCTGAACCTCAGTTTCCTCTTCTGTTAAAGCAGGGAATGGTTCTTATCTTTTGGGATTTGCGTGACTATAAGATGAGATGATACATGTAAGCATATTCTAGCATAGAGTTCAGTGAATGATAATTTCCCTCTTCTCCTCCTTTCCATCCTTCTTCATGAAGTGCCAAATGAGTTGTTAAATATTTCTTGAGATCTCCCAAGTGTACTTTGGATTTAGTGTATTTAGGATTCAACTGCGAATCTGTTCCAGCCCAGCTTGTTTGTTACTCTGTTGTTAATGAATTAAAAAAAGGCTTCTAGTCAAGATGGTGGAGTAGGCAAACACTGTGTTTGTCTCCTCTCACAACCACATCAAAATCACAACTAAACTATAGAATAGCCATCATTGGGAGTCCCCTGAAGTCTTGCTGAACAAAAGTCCATTTGAGGCACACAGAAGAGACCACATCGAGACTTGTAGGAGGGGCAGAGACATGGAATGGGTTGGTCTCACACCTACATGTGGTGGTTGAGAATGGAAGAAATATTTTGGTTGTGAAGGTCCCCCCAGAAAAACGAGGGCCTCTGGCCCCATACTGGGCTTCCCAGCCCAGGGTTTTAGTGCTGAGAAGAGAAGTCCCCACAACTTCTGACTGTGAAAGCCAGCAGAGATTGTGGTAGAGTGAGAAGGAAGACTGAGGGAGTTGCAGACTTTTCTCTTAAAGGCCTCTGTGCAGACTTACTTGGTGATGGACTCACTTGCTCTGAGCTCCTGCTTTGGGGCAGCAGCCCAAAAGCCTCCAGGACATATGGGGAGGAACTGACTTGTCAGGCTTCAAGGTGAGGGTTTTAGAGGCAGCTTTCTTCCATACGGAAGTGCTGGAAGAAGACATTGCTCCTTTGTTGAGCCCTCCCTGGCCTAGCTTACAGACCCAGGCAGCGGCCATGTCTGAGTGTCTACCACGTAGCTAACACCAGTCACCTTGCTCTGGTGATTCGCTGAGACCCTGCTCCTCTCAATATGCGGGCTCACCCAAGCTGCTACCAGGGGATTTTCAATACAAATGGCATGTCTTGGCTCATGCTGCCATGATTTTAGGACTTTCCTAAAATCTGTCAAAGGTTAACAAAATCTAAACAAGCAGCATCTGCCTTGAGCATGCCCCATACCTCTTGCTGAGCAGTCCTAAGCCTGGCACTAGCAGCAGCCTTGGTTTGAGGCTTGGCCTCTCAAAGCACTTTCAAGCACAGCATGGGTGGTAGCCATCTGTGGATTGCTTGGTGGCTCATGCCAGGTGGCCCCGGGCAGGGCACAGGCTACAGCTGATCTTGATCTGCAGCAGGGCCCCTCCCAGGAGGCCCCAGCCTGGCTTTGGTCTGAGCTGGAGATGTAACCTGGGGTTACATCTGATGATGACATACCCAAAGGGCAGACTAGGCAGGTACCAGAGCCCTGCTAAAGTGAATCCTGCTTTGTAGGGTCAATCTCTGCATAAAAGCTTCTCCACTGGTCATGGCCAGTCAGCACAATCAATTAGGCAGTGGGTCAATCTCTCCTATTGATGAGCAAACAGCAACCAAGGCTCAACTACAACAAGAGGGCACACACAATTTATACAAGGGACATACCTGGAACACCTGGCTCAGATGACCAGAGAAGTCTGTGCCAATGGAACCTATAGCATACCTACTATATAAGGCCATTCTACTAAGACTGGGAGACATAAGAGCCTTACCTAATACATAGAAAGAAACACAGGGAGGCAGACAAAATGGGGAGACAAAGAAATGTCTCAAATGAAATAACAGAACAAAGCTCCAGAAAAAGGACTAAATAAAATGGAGACAGACAATCTACCGGATGTAGAATTTGTTGTAAGGATGCTCAGTGACCTTAGGAGAAGAGTAGATGAACTCAGTAAGAGCTTTAACAAAGAGATAGAAAACATGAAAGTGGAGATAGATAACAAAAAGAAGAACCAGTCAGAAATGAAGAATACAATAACTGAAATGAAGACTATCTTTGGAGGAATTAAGAGTTGATTGGATGAAATATGTTACTGAATGAGCAATTTAGAAGATAAGATAACAGAAAACACCCATTTAGAACAACAAGAAAAAACATAGTTTAAGGGGCCTCAGGGATGTCAGCATCCAAACATTTGCATCATATGTATACCAGAAGGAGAAGAGAGAGAACAAGAAATTGAAAACCTATTTCAAGAAATAATGACTGAAAATCTTCCTAATCTGGTGAAGGAAATAGACAAACAAGCCCAGAAAGCACAGACAGTCCCACATAGGACTCATCATTATTAAAATGCCAAAGGTCGAAGATCAGAGAGGATCTTAAAAGCAGCACGAGGAAAGCAGTTACCTACAAGGGAGCTCCCATAAGATGTTCAGATGCTTTCTCAACAGAACTTTGTAGGCCAGAAGGGATTGGGAGGAAATATTCAATGTGATGAATAATAAACACCTACAACCAAGATTACTCTACCCAGCAAAGCTTTCTTTTAGAATTGAAAGACAAAGAGCTTTCCAGACAAGAAAAAACTAAAGAAGTTTGTTATCATCAAGCCAGTATTACAGAAATGTTAGAGGGACTTCCTTAAGAAGAAGAAAAAAAGAAAAAAAGTTAAAAAATATGAATAATAAAATGACTACAACTACTTATCTAGCAGCAATTACTTTAAATGCAAATAGATGAAATACTCCAGTCAAATGGCTGAATGGATAAGAAAACAAAACCCTTACATATGCTACCTACAAGAGACTCACTTCACATCAAAAGATGTACATAGACTAAACGTAAAGGTATGAAAGAAGATGTTTCATGACAATGAAAAGAAACAAAAAAAAGCTGGGGTAGTAATACTTATATCAGACAAAATAGGCTTTAAAACAAAGGCTATAAATGAGACAAAGAAAAACTCAGTTATCCCACTTCTGGATATTTTAATGAAGAAACTTAAAATACTACTTTGAAGGGACATGTGAATCCATATGTCCATTGCAGCATTATTTACAGTAGCCAAGATATAGAGGCATCCTGGGTTTCCATCAATGGATGAATGGATAAAGAAGAGGTGTATACACACACACACACACACACACACACACACACACACACACACCCCACACACAATGGGATATTACTCAACCATAAAAAAAGAATGAAATCTTGCCATTTGCAATAACATGGATAGACCTGGAGGGTATCGTGTTGAGTGGAGCAAGTCACAGAAAGACAAAAGTCTTTTTTAGACTCTAGAGGACAAGATAAACAAATAACAGAAACAAACTCATAGATACAGAGAGCATTTTGATGATTGTCAGATTGGGAGCTGGGGGCATAAGTGAAAGGGGAGAGGATTAAGAGGTACAAATTGTCACTTACAAAATAGTCATAGGGATGTATAGAGCATAGTGTAGGGAATATAGTCAGTAGTATTGTAATAACTATGTATGGTATCAGATGAGTACTGGATTTATTGGGGCGAACACTTCATAAGTTATATAAATGTCTAATCACTGTGTTGTACACCTGAAACTGAAACAGTATTGTATGTCAACTATAATTGGAAAAATAAAAATATAAAAATTAAAAAAAAAGTTCTTAAACACCTTGGGGGAAAAAACACCCAACCATACTAATTTCTATCCTCAAAAAAGATAATATAATTTAAATAAGATTGTGGTGCTAAAAGACACCGAATATAATATAATTTAAATAAGATTGTAATGCTAAAAGACACCCAAGAAAAAAAAATGCTGGTTTTAGTTCTGGGCTTAGCCAATGAAATATTTCCACTTTCTCAGGAAAGAGGGGGAGTCAGAAGGCTAATCTATGGAAATAAGTGCCCCATGAATAATTCTCATCATTTAGGCCAATTAGTGTTCTATGATTACTGTGAAATAGGCAGAACATAGCACTCAAAAATCAGTAGACAGATTAGAGAAGTGCAGGCATGAACAGGACAGAAAGGGGTTAGTGAGAGTTCATGAATGAATATCAAGTAGCTGTATTTAATGCATTTACATGCCCAAATTCAGCAGTACAAATACATGCTGCAAAAATTCTTCTTTCTAAAAGTAAAGCATTTAGTTAAAGGGAAAAATGGCCCTCGCACCTTTAATAAGCTTTGATTCATGCAGATTTTACTATTAGCCTTGAGTGGATCTAAGAAAGTAGACATCTAAAGTTGCTGTTGACTTTCATCTGTTGACAGGGTGGAATTAGAATTCCGAGGGAGCCAATGAAAATTACATGCAAACATTATGGTCATTTGTTATCATTATAAAACATGATAATGTCATTGCTGACTTACCAAGATGATGACCTGAAAGGCCATGACATTATGACATTACATTTTATCAATAATGAAAAATTGCTACCTTTGCATGGTGGTTGGTAAGCTCAGGCGACCATGGAAGGGGGCTGCAGGCCTTTTTCTTTATGCCAGACTGAAAACAGGAACAAATCAGCAGTTAGAGATTCATTAGGTAGCCAAGGGGAAAAAAATCGCATTTTTTTTCTTTTTTATCTGTCAGGGAAGCAGGAAGACCTCATTGACCCAAGAGATTTAATATTCATTAGTGAGAGATTTGCTTCCATTTGTTTAAATAGTGCTATAGGTGCCATAATAACAAGTTATAAGGCTTGAGGGAAAATGTGTTACCCAAAGAAGCCATGATATGTGAGCATCGACAGAGAATGTGCCTTTTAGGGAAGGGATGCTGGGACCTAGCAGTTGGACTTTCATTCCAGGAATAAGAAACAACTGATGTTAAGACATCAGTTAGCTTATTAGTTTGTCATTCTTAGATGGGAACTAGGAAATAGGTTTTATGTCTGATGAAACAGTTTGCGCAAATTTATTTAAGCTTTAGAGAACATAATGGGGGCAAAAGAGTGAACCCAGATCATTCAAAACTTCATGTAGCATAGCTATGTTTTTCTGACCATGAGAGGTGATAAATCTGGTACCCATAGATGAGCTTAAAAAACTTGAGCCCATATGCCACAGCTGAACCATCTACAAAAGCTTTGGCTTCTAAAGCCTTCCTTGTAAATCATGCCAAGTTTGAGGCTTTGTGAGTCTTAGAGAAGATAATTTTCACAAAATATGAGGAAGGGGCAATGCGGTAACTCATCTGGTCTGTTTTTTCGCCTCACATCTATTCTATCAGAGAGCTATAAAGAGTGGGCTACACATATAATGTATAAAACACCAAGTTCAGGCCCTAATATGAAAACTTGAAGGGAATGTAAAATCTTTAGATTTGAGGTATAAAATAGATTTTCTCCCCTTTTCTTTTTTATGTAGGTGTTTCATGGCAGACACATAAAATACCTATTTATTTGTAGTGTTTTTTCCCTTTTCACTCTATGCTTCTGCTTAGATTTAGAGGAGATCATATCAATATCAATTTCTTTGGAGGGAAATAAACTGACCACCTTTGGTCTGGGCTTACCCAAAGGGATCATTTCTATCTACCTCCTCTGTTTTGTACAAATTCTGAGGTGTGTGTATGTGTGTGCGTGCCCGTGTGCCCTGCCCCTTCTACCCAGCTTTGAGTACCTCAGTGGAGGCTATGTTTCTGAGCAGTTCAGTTGTTTCCTTGTCTGGATGCTGATCTGACTATCCACATCCCTGGGGGCCTCTAGCTCAGCCTCCTTGGTGATGCTTGCCCAGTCTGACTCTGCAGTGTCAGCCACCCTTTCCTGGTGGGAAGCTCTTCTCAAGGCCACTTGGCTAGACTGACTTCCATTCATCTTGCAGATCTGAGCTCCAGCCTCAACTGCTCACCTCCCTGAGCACAATGCACTGATGTCTGTATTTCTCACTAGGTTTCCCTCGATGCCTTGCATAGTGTTTGACACATTATAAGATCTCAGTACATATTTTATGTTGAGAGTAATTCTGAGAATTTCTGCTAGAAATAAATCTCTATTAGTTCCCTCATTCTTCTGAAAACACCTAGGGAAACCTTGCACATTATTTCTCTGCCCTGGCAATAAGCATTTGTTCTCAAAGTGTGGTCCCTGGACCAGCAGCATCAGCATAACTTGAGAACTCGTTAGACATGCAGAATCAGAAACTCTGATTCTGGGCCCAGGGATCTGTATTTTAACATCCCCGCACCCCCAGATCATTCTGCTGCAGGCTCAAGTTTGAAAGGAGTATTTCAAGTTTTTTTCTTGTCAGCACAGCATTAATGAGACAATTCCCAATTTTCATCTATGTATGAAAAACAAATAATTATGTTTCAGCTTCTGTTTAATTGTGGGTTTTATGTCCTTTCCATCTGAAAAACCTGGGAGCGGGTACAGCAGTTGAGCCTGGCCTGCTTGTTTTGTGAGCTAGGTAAGGCCTTAAACATAGATGGGGAAATAAATGGTTACTTGGTCTAGCAAAATTTGAAAAGATACGAAAATATCTCTCCTTTTTTTTTTTTTTCAGACAGATAATGCCTAATGTTTAGCCTTTGGCTTATTAATTCCTCTAGTTTAAGATATTATTAGATAACAAATATCCCTAACACATTAACTTGTTAATGAGGTATATTCCATTAAAAATGGTTTGGTGGCAGGATCCTGGTGTTCCAGAATTTACCAGTCTAAGCTTCAGTGATTTGTAAATGATCTTGAAGATTCAAGACACTGAGTAACTGTGCATTTTCCACTGGGAGTCAGTTATATTCCTCTCTGGTGGGAGAGCCTAGCAGACTACCTAGAATCTTTATCTTAAGGCAGCTTAAAAAAACTTTGCAACGTTTTTTTTTGTTTTGTTTTGTTTTATATAAAATAAATGTGGGGAGAGAGGATAAAATGGCATAAATCTGGTGAGATTGTTATGAAGACTAAATGATTAAATTAATTAAGAATAAGGTCAGTTAAATACTTACATTGTGAGGTATGAGAATTGTCTCCTTGTTCCTATTAACTCTTCTTAGAGTTTACTGCTGTTCTATTTCAACAAATTAACTGCCATAGATTTTGCAAATTGACTACTGGAATTATTCATTTCAACAGCCCAGATTTTGAGGTGGACTAGATCAGTTGGCTAGTTTGGGCAGGGGAGAGGACAGGGCAGTCTGGGTACCTGCGGAGTAGGGGTGGATGATGGGATTGTTACTTAAAAAGTGAGGTAGGCACTGAAATGGGAAGTGAAACGGAAGGGAGTGTTTGTACTGAAGATGAATTTTGCTTGAATGAGACAGTATTCCTGCCTTTTCAGGAAGAGTTCAAGTAGTTATTTTCTATGCTATCAGCAAATATAATTTTGTTGGAAGGAACCGTCAGATGAGATGAATGTAGAAAACCAAGCACAAAGTCTATGATTTTAGGCAAACATATTTGGAGTGAAGACTCAAACAATAGAAAAATTTTTTTTTTGCACAATATAATTAAATACCAAGTTTGCACAAATGTCCTTTTATATTCTGGATGCCCAGAATTCTTTTTGTGAGCTTAGGAAAGCTTTCTTCTTGGTGGGAGTAGAATCCCAGGACATCTGCCAAGATGTATTACTTAATGTTCTCTGTTTCTCAAAGGTTCAGTAAGCAAAAAGGGTTATTCTGAGCAAGCTGCTAGGATGATGACAGGAACAAACACCTCGATGTATAAATTTGAGACCTTTAACCTCTCAGCTGTCAAATTTCAATATTTCTGGTCACAATGTTAAATGTACTCTAGTATCCATTTCAGAGAGCTCTGATGGAAAAATCAAAGTTCGCTTTTTTTATTTACAGACTGTTAGTAAGTTGTTAAAAGAAGAATAAAGCAAGGTGACTGCTAGCCATATTTTGTATTCGTGGCTTTACAGCTTCAGCATAATAAACCAAGACCTTTATTTTCTCTATAACTTATAATGTATGCTCCAAATGACTTAGAGTTATTGCCAGCTCCATATCCCCTACCTTTTAAGAATGATAAACACAGCATATTGAAGGTTAAGTTCAAAACCAGACCTATGAAGGATGTAGAGAAATATGGGCAAAAACATGACTTTAAGACCTTTACATTTAAAACCAATGTGTGGATATATGTGAAGGACATAGCACATGTCTGTATAGTTTCTCTCATTCCTTCGTACAATAGTGTATAATAACCTAAGACATACTACTGGATTGGAGAAAGGGGATCTCATATATTGTTTTGTGGATGCACAATTGCCTTTTGGTAGTGGTGCCTAGTTTTTTTTTTCCCCCTGTGCAATTCTGCAGACACGTCTTCCATCATAATGACCTTTCTGACAGCAGATGGGTGGGGGAAAAATGGTTTGAGAAAACCATTTTCCTTTTCTGCAATAAGTAATAATTACTGGACGTGTGTGACAACGATGGAGTGGGCAGATTTACCCAAGGACCCATACCAGAAACTTCCTTTGACTCTCTTATTTTATTCTTTGTCGATATACTTATGCAGAATAAAATGTTTAAATGTTATCTTTTTAGAAATTTGTGAAGCTTTGGAACTATACAATTTCCAGATATTTTCAGGTGTCTTTCTGGGACTCACTAAGCTGGATTGACCTGGGTCCAGGCAGGCTTCAAGTACATATACTTTATATGTATTTCTGCTCTGCTGGGCACTGCGGCCATAGCACCATGGAAAGGGCCACCATGGGCCACTGCAAAGAGAGTGGACAGTGACAAAGGAAGCTATGCTTCCTGTCAAGACATACATCACAGGATCTGAGAAATATAAGTAGTGACCATATACCTCTTAGGCCCAGGAACTGCATGTTCTCCATCCATATCACTGCCTATTGACAGAAAAGTTCAGTGTCATTATTTAAGTCCATTTCAAATATTGGTAAACTAACTTTTAGAAGAAAAAAATCAATGTAAACATGTGTCCGAATTTGTGACAGTAGAAATTATCCATGCACATCATGCCACTAGTAGAGAGATCACAATGGTGGGGACAGTGTCTGAGGAAGTATACCGCTTATTTAGTGCTTTTGTTTTCTTTTAGGTGTAAACAATAATTTCTTATAAGGATATCTTCTCTTTCCTAACTGTTTATATACTTTTTAGGCAATACTGCCATTTGCTTCATGTGTAACTTTCACCACACAAGTGACTTGCCATTAACATTAATACATAATACCTTCTCTTCTTATGTTAAAATTTCATGTGGACACATAATTTCCTTGATAAGACTGTCAGCTTCTTGATGGCACGATCTGCTTATGGTGACTGGAACTATGCCCCATGTTCATATGGCTGTCCTGAGGGATTTCTGTCTCCTTTTGCTTCAGATTCTTGCCTTCAGTTGACTCCTTTCCCATCCAGTTTTTCTCTGCATCCTGAAGCTTCCGTTTTCTGTTAAGCTCACATTACTCTAACCAGGAATTGGAAGCCCTGTGCACAAAGTATCACCAACAAAAGGTAGTATAAGTTACAGTCTTTGAAATAAGGCTTTAGGGAATCTGAGGAATGGTACATCACTGCACAGACAAGTCAATACATTAAATAACTTTGGTCAGTATAAGTGACCTGAAGTTTTCGCATCTTTTTTTTTTTTTTTTAACTGGGAACCTCTCTTTGATCATCTTTTCTTTCATTCTCTAATTGCTGCTAGATAACTTTTCATTTCAGGCCACTTATCTTCTCTTGTCCAGGTCCAGGGCCCTCAGCTCTCCTGTCTTTTAGTATACACCAGGAAATTGGAAAAGAAGACCTTGGTTTCTTTATTATGTAGAGCAAATTAGCTCTCTCTTTGTCTTACACTAAGCCTCAGTCAGTAAATGTGAATGTAAATGATTCTAGTACTTGAGGAGGTAATGTTTTGAGGTAGGGGAAAGGGAGCATTGTGGGCTGTCCCATTCCACTGAGCTAAAAGCTGGCCCTACCACTACTCCTTCAATCATCTATTCTCACTGTATTTCTTACCTCACTATTTTATTTAGCCAAATAGTTAGGAGATATAGCAAGGGGACACTGGAATATCCTATGACCTTTTCTTCTGTATGCATAAAGTTCAGCCAAGCACATACATATACCTTAGAATCTCCCTTATCCAACCTCCACTTAACTGGCCTCTCTAATCCCTCTGGAGAATGTACTGACTCAGCCCAAGGCATATTGAACTTCTATAGTCAATAGTCTGGCACTCAGGACCAGGTTAATTAATGCTTATCAGTTGTGTTTGTCCCAAACTTGTTTAAGCCACTCTATTTAGTATTGTAGTTACATAATTTAACTAAATATTACATAAATCTTACATAACTGATGATGTGTGAATATGAAAATGGAAGAGAATTATTTTTACTAAAACTAAGTATGTTTGGAAAAGCTCGATCAAATCAAATCTCTAAAATATTTGCCATTGTATAAGGAATGGCTGAGATGACTGTAAATAATTGGAATATTTTAGAAAAATCTACAAATCTGATGCTTTGTAAGTACCTTTTGGTTATCATTCCAATTTAAAGAAATGGCAGCTGGAAGTTGTAGTGTAGGTATTATGAGCATAATGTACATAAGCAAGACTTTATAGAATCCCAGCTGGAGGACCCACACTCAAGCCTTGGCCCTACTTCAAAAAATTAACAAATAAATATATATATGTATGTTTTAAGATTAAATAACAAAGTTTAAGGTATGAATTCATCACTATTTTTATTTTCTTCCTAACCAATTCTTTCAATTAGCTAATCAGCTATATGGCATTATTGTAATGATCTGAAGGCTTCTACTCTATGTGCACATACCTGGGGCACTAAATACCAAATATAGACAGAACCTCTGTGTGTTTTGGTGTTAGTTCTTACAATATCTCACCAGGGTATTGGGGATTTTTAGACAGCAGTATCCAGGTACCTGCTGTTTAGTCTAGTTTTTGTTCTTCTGTTTATGTATCTTACTGTTTTAGGCTATCCCTGGCCTTGTCCTGATTCAGATGACATTAGTCACACCCTGGTTCTTGTTGGAATGGTCACTTCTTGAATCAGATCTAAGCATAATAATGGAGAACACTCAGAGTCTACACACTGGTAATTACTCCAACTTTAGCCTCTAAGGGATAGACTTTTGGCTTATGCTACACAGGCTTATAAACTACATTCTTAGTCTCCAAGCTATTTATATGCTTAAATGCTAACTATAAATGTAATGTGTAATGTATGTAATATGTAATATGCTAAATGAGAATGTGAGAGGCGTGACTTACCTTCACCGTTAACAGCAGTTGTTGGTAAATCTCTTCAAGGACTAGGGATGAGAAGTTTTATAGATTTTCTTGACTTTAAGAGGGAAAAGAAGTGTTGCGTGGCACGCTAGGACTTTCTTGCTGGTCAATTCCTGTTTAACCATTGCCTGCCTATACTTCAGTGGGTTATATAGGCTGCTTAGCAATGTTCCATTAAGATTTATTTATTCATTTACTTTACAGCACTTAGCACTCTCTGACATTATATTATTCTCCATCTATCAATTTTCCTTTAGTAAATACGGAGTTCAGTGAAGCAGGACTGGTAGTTTGCTTTCTTTTGAAAGGTATCATAACTTAGAATAGTATCTGACATGCAGATGACATTCAGTACAAGTTTGTTAAAAGAATAAGAATATGTTAAATGACTTCAGATACTTTAGACAAAGTTTTACCTAGTTATTAGTTAACCTTTAAGAATTTTCATATACTCCCTTCTGTTGTAGTTTTCAAATAGCATTGGTCTGGGTGACATCTGCCTGCTCTTCTGGAATTTCTTTATTTTCATAATTCTTTATGCAACAAAAAGAAGACAATTTTACTGACCAGCAATCTTTCCCCCCTCATCTTTATTGGAATATAATAGATATTTAGTTGCTTGTATTTACATTGTACAAGTCAATGAGTTTTTTTTCTCAATTATAGTTGCATACAATAATATACCAGTTTCAGTTGTATAGTATAGTGATCAGAGATCCACATAACTAGACCCCCACTAAATCTAGTACCCTTCTTCTCCCTTATATATTATAACATTATTAATCATCTTTTTCATGTTACACTCTACATCTCCATGTCTATTCTGGAACTATCCATTTGCATCTCTTAATCCTTTTGCCTTTTTTTGTCCCCCTCAATCCCCTTCCACCTACTATCCCTCCAAATATTCTCTGTATCTATGAGTTTATTTCCGCTTTTGTTGTTGTTGTTATTGTTGTTGATTTTGTTCTTTAGATTCTACACATATGTGAAATTTATTTTTCTTTATCTGACCCATTTCATTCAGCGCAATACTCTCTAGGTCCATCAAGGCAATATCTTTTTCCATCCCCTTCCTTTTAGTCTGTGTGTGTCTTTTAATATGAAATAAGTTTCTTGTAGGCAGCATATGTAGGGGTCTTATTTTCTTATCTATTCAGCCACTCTATCTTTTGGTTGGAGCGCTTAATGATTTTCCATTTAAGGTACTTGTTGATAGGAATGTAGTTATTGCCATTCTTTATTCTTGTTTTTGGTACATGTGTTTTCTTCTTAAAGAAGTCCCTCCAACATTTCCTGTAATACTGGCTTGGTGTTGGTAAATTCCTTTAGCTTACTTTTGTCTGGGAAGCTCTTTATCTGTCCTTCAACTCTAAATGATAGCCCTACTGGATAAAGTATTCTTGGTTGTAGATCCTGGGTTTTCATCGCATTGAATATTTTGTGCCAAGCCCTTCTGTCCTACATAGTTTCTTTTGAGAAATCAGCTGCTAGTCTTATGGGTGTTCCCTTGTAGGTAACTAACTGCTTTTCTTTTGCTGCTCTTAAGATTGTCTCTTTGTATTTAACCTTTGGAATTTAAATTATGATGTGTCTTGGTGTGGGCCTCTTTGGGTTTCTGGTTTTGGGGACTCTCTGAGCTTCCTAGGGTTTAATGTCCTCACAAGGTTAGGGACATTTTCCACCATTATTTCTTCAAATAGCTTTTAAACATCTTATTATTTTTTTCCCCCAGTACCTCTATGACAGATATTTTTACATTTAATAGTGTCCCATAGGCTACTTAAATTATTATTATAGTCTTGGCTTCTTTTTTCTTGCCATTCTGATTGAGTGTCGTGACTTTCCCATCTTCTATGTAGGTCACTTGATCCTCTTCTTTATTTACTCTATTTAATCCATTTAATATACTTCTCAGCTCAGATAATGTGTTTTTGATTTCTGACTGGTTTCCTTTTCTAATTTTTATTTCCATTTTTATGTTTTAACTTTTTATCTCTTTGTTAAAGTTCTCACTGAATTTCATCTAAACTTCCCATAAGTTCATTGAGCATCTTTATAACTAGTGTTTTGAACTCCACATCTGTTAGATTGCTTGACTCCATTATTCCTGGATCTTCGTGCTGTTCTTTTATATGGTTTCTGCTTCTTTGTCTTCCCATTTGGCTGCCTTTCTGTGTCTGTTTCTATGTCCTAAGCACAGCCTTTAAGCCTCCTAGTCTTAAGGTGTCCAGTGGCGCAGTCCTGAGAGGAGTTCAGCTGCAGACCAAATTTAGCCCCAGCCTGTGCCCCTCCAGGGCCACCTGTTAAGATTCAGCAAGCAATCCACAGATGCTACGCTTATAGTTGGCTCAGAGGCCCCCACCAGAAACTGAGGCCAGCTGCCACCAGTGTGAGTCTTGGCTGCTCAGCAAGGGGCACCTGACTAAGCAAGGACACACTTGGATGTGGCTTGTGTACAGCCGCGAGGTGGGGGAGGCTGAGTTTCAGGGAATCCACTGGGTGAAGCGACCTCTGTTATCCAGTTTGATGATGTCTCTCCACTATGGTGGTGCTGTGTCTACCACTGTGAGTGGGGAAGGCTCAACAGAGGAACAATGGATACCACTGGCACTTCTGTGCAGAGCGAGTCTCACCTTAGCCCTCACTTCGACAACTCAGTGTCCCCTGTAAGTCCCTGGTGCCCCTGCATAGCCAAATTGGCACTGGTGCTCAGAGCAAGTAGGTCCATCATCGTGAAAGTCTGCTCATGGACACGGCCCCTTCAAGAGACATCTGCTGCTGCCACTAACACAGCCTCTATCTCACTTAGCCTCTGGGGACTGGGCAGCCCCATGTCATCGCCCCGTCCTGCCTTCTGCTGTTGCAGGGTGATTTCCTAGGTTTCTCCGTAGTTGTATGGCTTGTTCATCTAGATCCCAGGTGATTCCTTGCTGTTTGTTACTTGTTTCTGTCACAACTTTGATTTGGTTGCCAGAGAAATGAACAGAGCCTCTATCATATACACCATTTATTTTTCCCTCCTAACCAGCAATCTTCTTAAGAAAGGTGCCCTATTTGTTTGAAGGAAATGCTTTGATGAAAGCTTCCAGAGGAGCCCTGAAGTTGAGTATGTCTGTTTTGCGTGAGAAGAGAGAATATCCTTTCTGTTGTTCTATGGAGATAATGGAGGAAGAAAAAGAGAGGAAAGCAGGTTGGAGGTTGTGAAAGACTAGCTGGAAGGCTGTAAATTCTTTGATGTCAACTCTTTTTTTGACTCTACTTTAAAACCTTCAGTAAGACTAATTCACCAAATGCTTGGGTTTGAGTGAATATTTTGTGCATGCATGTAAGTGCGAATGTGTAAATTGGCTTTGTGAACAGTTATTTGTAGGCTGAGAGTTGCACTAAAATCAACTCAAAGTGGGAACTGAGGCACATGTGCTGCTGCTGGTGTTCAGAGACAGGGCGATGTTTGGGCAGGAAGTCCTGGTTGCTCCCTGAAGCCACAGGGAGAGCTTAGAGTGTCAGAAGGTCAAGGCCTGAGGCTGGATCAAATTTAAGTACCTTTCCAAGAGACAGGGGGCTTTTTATATACCTAGGGGAGAGATGACTATACACTTACTGCAACAGACATTTTTTGAGAGTGGATATTTGGATCAATGAAGAAGGATGTCTACGTCAGAGTATCTCTGTGCTTCACTTTGGGCCTATCATCAAATAGGGAGGTAAGGAATGAAGTTGTCAAGATGTGGCTCCAGGGATTGGTGACGGCCAGGTAAAAGAGCCTCTGGTGCCAACCATCCTCTTCGCCTCACTTCCCCAAGGGTCTGTCCTCTCCTTGGAGAGTGCTAAGCCAAAGTTCATATGCCCCTCGGGTAGCCACTTTGAGGCACTTTACCAATTTGCAGATGATACTTTTTCAGTTGTGTATTTTTAATTGGGATAAATGCTAGTTTTTCTATATTTAGCAGTAAGGCTGGATTTTTTTGATGACTTTCTTATTGACTGTTAAGAGGGAAGAAAGTATTTTATTGAAGAACCGACTTTAGTGAGCCAGAGTCAGAATATTACTATTTAGGGACATACTTTCCTAAGGCCATCGAGTGGTGGGTTCTCCAGAGTAAATTCAGAAGTCATAGAGTGCTAGAGCTACAACGGTACTTAGGCGTGGCTTCCACTTTTTCACTCTCCAAGCTTATGTTTTCATCTCTCCTACTGTAATAATCACATCATATTATATAAAATTACCAGAGCTATCTCTTCCAATTTATTGCAAGCTCCTTGACAGTAGGGACAAAAGCTTTTCAGCACTTTGGACAGGGGCCTGGACCATGAAACATGCTCATTAAATGTGAGTGGAATGAATAAGCAGATGGATGGGCCTGATCTCCTCATTTTAGGACACTCAGACTTTCCCAAAGACACAGAGTGAGCTGGTGGCAGAGTTAGGACCAGAAATAAATTTTCCAATTTAAGGGTTTTCTTATGTTCCACTTTCAAAAAATTTACTTGCAATGGGGTCCATGCCTTACACATGCACAGAGTAGTACCTAGTATAATTTAGGATGTATCCCAAAAGGTGGGGGCATTTATCACCTAGGTAACTGAAGAAAGATAGGAAGGGGCTGGGAATTGTCTGTTGGCAAACTAGCCTCACCTAAGGATCTGCATTGTGGCTTTTCTCACTCATCCCCAAATAATAACTTCGAGAGGGAAGTTCATTAAGAGAACAAATGCTCCTCTAAAGGTATATAGTAAATATTTTAGAATTATTTTATGGAATAAAATGAGCCGTGCCAATGGAGTGAAAGCCGAGGAAGGCAAGAGGCTCCCTAGTTAGCTTCTGCTTCACTGGGAGATTGGAAATTACTGCCGAGGCTGGTTGTCCCCCTTACATGCTGCTTGCTACACAGCAGCCAGAATAATCCTTCCAAAATACAAGTCCTATGATACTACATCTCTGCTCAAAACCCTGTAATGGCTTCCTCAGAATAAAAGGTGGGGTTTGACAGTGGTCCACAAGGCCCTATATGAGGGAGGGGCAACCCTCCCTCACATCTTACTACTCTAACTTTGTCTCTTATTGCTGCTCCCTTGCTGTTTCAGCACAATGGCCCCTTGCTGTTTATTGCACACCCCAAACAACCCCATACGGCCATGGCACTGACGATCTCTTCTTTCTGCTGTGCTGTTCCCCCAGGTATCTGCCCGGCTTGCTCCTTCACTTCATTCAGGGCTTGGCTTAAATATTTCCTTATCAGAGTCTTCTTTGAAGATCTTATTTAGAACAGCACTTCCTCATTCCCATCACCCTGTTACTCTCTTATTTATTTCATTTTTCTTAATTTAACACCATCTTTCCTCCCTCCTTCTTCCCCTTCCTCCCTTCTCTTCTTTATTGTGTAGACGTCTCCACTAACATTTTATAAGAACTCGGTTTTGTCCTTCCTGTGAACTGCCATATCCCAAGCACCTAGAACAGTGCCTGTCACACAGCAGTATGTAATAAGTATTTATTTAATTAATTCAATGACTTTGTATGGATTCAGAGAATGCAAAATAATTCAATAAAGCCTAAGTTTAATATTAATAGAAGGGCACATCTGTTGCCTAGAGTTTGGCATTAGAAAGTTTGAATTCTAATGCTGCTGGCATGCTCACTGCCTGGTGTTTGGCCTGAGTTCCCCTCTGAATATGAATAAGTAGCATTGAGTGGACTGTTGCAGAATTATTGGTGGGTTAAGCCCTCTGCACAGTTAATTTTAGCGGCGGAGGTCACTGAAAGTGAAGTTGAATGTCAGATCAGTCTTAGTCTTCCTACACCAGCAGCATCTGCAGAAGATGAACAATTTGCCTTTTTTTTTTTTAATTGTAAATGTTCTTTTGTGCCTTTAAAAAATCATTCTGGTAGAAAATGTCAAGTAGCAAATGCTACTCCCAACAATTTTCCTTATGCAATGCACACCAAACTAGGTGGTTGATGGAGAGTAATTGAAGCCCCAGGGAAGAAAGCTTGGAGAGAATGGAAACAAATAAAAGCAGGATGGAAAGCAGGTTTGTAAAGAGAAAGTTATTTCATCTCGCTGCCATTCATACCTAAAAGAGCTACAGAAAAGAAGGAATTGCCCAAATTCTCTCTTCCTTTCTCATTTTCTGCTTGGTTCTAGTAGATAATGACCCACTTTTTAGCTGGTGGCTTCCATAGCTGTCAGGCCAGATGCTTGAATAAATGGCTCTAAAACTTTGAGGAAGCCTTTGAGGGGTGGGGAGCTGAAGTGTACCCAACCTCTCCATCCCTCCCCAGACAAACTGAGCTGGGATCTGGGGCCTCAGACATGGTGAAGCTTCCCCAACCTCATTAGGATTGGTGGCACGTAGGTGCTGGCATTCTTATTCTCCCTTTTGCTTCCATTTATAAAACCTGACAAGGGTCTGTTCTTGAGGTTTATACAAGTCTAGTTTCTAGTGCTCTGTTGGGCTTTTTCTGTCACTCATCAGTTAAATTTGGTTTTCATGTGATAACAGGAAGATATTAATCAAAGATTGTTTAATCAATAGTTTTTTTTTTACTATATACATAAGTAGTCAAAAATTCTATTGTCTAAATTCATTTTAACAAACTATGAGTTTTTAAGACCATAGAATTTGTGTGATATATTTCAACTACTGAGGTAATTAAATCAATTTACAAGATTTTGTTTTATTTACCCATAGTGTTTGTATACCTACTCTTTCTGAATATCTGAATTTGACAAAGGGGCTCAAAAGCCTCTTGAAACTTGCTGTACCAACCTTTGTATTCCCCACTGGTATTGAGTTTACCTGTGTCCCTTTGTATACCTGAGAGAATACATGTGTCCACCTTTGTACGTTTATTCTTACCATCTCTTTTTTCCTGGGATGCTCCTTTTTCCCCTTTTCCTCTGGCCTCCATCAGTTATACAGTCATTAAAGTTGTATTTATTTTTTCAAGAGTTAGCTCAAAATCCACCTCTTCTGGCAAGCTTTTTCTGGTATTTCAAGTTGGTTATCTGAGAGATGCTAGGACCACCCCTCTTCCCCAAGGACTACAGGCAATTTGATAATGTGACATGGTTGCCCAGTTGGTCAGAATCCTCAACATTTTCTTGGGAAGTTGCCAAGACACATGTTGCCTGCTCTGTTTAAGAATTGTCTAAGGTCAAGCAGTATCTAGTCCCACAGTTAAGGTTGATAGGGCTCACGGTAGGTGAATGGGAGGGGAGCATTGAGAGGCTCACTTAGACTAGTGAAAATGCAGCTTCTGTTGAGGGTCCTCCCAATCCTTCTACCTGAGACCACAATCCTTATGGTATCATAGCATTTTGTGCTTCAATTACAAGGTGTTTCAGCATCAATTAATCTCTTTCCCAGTGGATTGTAAACTCCTTGAAAAAAGGGACAGATTCT
This sequence comes from Rousettus aegyptiacus, assembly GCF_014176215.1. Lineage (NCBI taxonomy): Eukaryota > Metazoa > Chordata > Mammalia > Chiroptera > Pteropodidae > Rousettus > Rousettus aegyptiacus. The sequence continues at coordinate 123,471,451 of NW_023416306.1, forward strand.
TAATGTTTTTCTTTCTCGTAGTGTCTTGTACATAGTAGTCACTTGACGTTTGTCAGAATAAATATAAAAAAACAGCCAGGATTCAAGGGTCTGCTGAGATCTTTTGGTGTTCACATCTTCTGAACACATCTTCTGTCCTGGGCTGGATGTCAATAAGATTTGGAAGTTCTAGAGCCGTTGTGTTGATCTTTGGTATAGTGGTGAGGCTGGCTTTCAAGGAATGGTCTTGTTGTCATTTTTAGCTCAGCTTCTGAGATTGTATCTTTGAGTTTGAGGTGGGATTCTGAACAGGAACTGGGGCTCTGTTAAGAGTAAAACAAATCAATAATCTAATCAAGACAGAATGGACTCAGGACCATGAAATAAAGACTAGTTCCAAATATAACCTTTAGGCACTTTCAATGAAGTAGTGCTAATCTCTTGGACACATTTAAGGAGACCTCCCATAAAAGAACATGCTGCCTATTTTTTCAATGACCTTTGACACCCTGATATTGAAGCTAAGATCTTCTGAGGCCCTTGCTTTTTGCAAATCAGAATTAGTCACAACCACATATGCTTTTCTTACCCTTTGTAGTTGTGTTACAAACCTACTGGTGACTCTATTTTCCTTTCTCCAACTTCAGCATTTGTGGTAGTGCCTATTGTTGTCTTATTTCATAAAGTCCTGGGAGAGACCTCAGTCCAACTTATTGATTTTATGGGAAGAGATGACTTGCTTAAAGTCAGGAAGCATCTGGGATAAGAACTCATACATTCCGATTCTAGTTGAAAATCACATGATATCACTTATATGTGGGATATAAATCTAAAAGCAACAGATGAGCAGGACAAACAAACAGAGACTCATGGACAGGGATAATGGACGAGTGGGTTACCAGAGGACTACAGAGTAATGGTTTCTAGTGGGGCGGGGGATCTAGAGGGTGGTAGACAGTTAAAGGGGATCAAATATAGGGTTTAGGGGGAAGGTGAAGTAGGTAAAGGGGATTAAATATATAGTAGCTGAAGGAAACTGGACTTTGGGTGGTAAACACACAATACAATATACAGATGTCAAATGATAATGTACACTGAAAATTATATAATTGTATTAACCAATGTTCCCCCCAAAAACTTAATTAAAAAAAAATAAAATAAAATTCTTTCTTTACCTTGAAAAAAAATTGGCTATTGAATACTTTACACTTCATTTCATTAAAAGAATTTGTTGATTTTTTCAATGTAGCAAAAGTATATCAAAATAATATTACCCTGTGGTTTTTATTTGCATTGTGAATAAAATATTTCTTCATGGCTTCGATAGGTTCTACCTAGATTTTAGAAAAGGCCTGCTTCTCTGGAAAAGGGTTGTATTTTGCATGTGAGCTTTGCATATAGATGGACGTCTTGTGCCACATATTTAGCCTAAGATCAGAATATGTATATTTCTTTTTTGAAGATAACACTTGGACAGAGTTGTTTCCTGAGCATATGCATTTAGCTGAAGATAAATGTGTGGTCAGAAGACCTTGCCCACCTCTGGTTAAGAGTTTTTGTTGGTATTGTTCCAGGTAAGGGTCCTGTCTACTTCAGTAGCTCTTATCACCATTTAAAAATGAATGGCAGTTGGGTATTGTCCATATGGAAAATGCAAGCTTTCTGTGATGAGTGTATTTGGGACTAAGATGCATCTTTATCACCTCTTTCTCCTTCCTCCTTTAATGGCTCTTTGAGGTGTATTAGTCCAGCTCTTCCAGACCACCAATAAAGTTATTCTAGACTCTTCTCCCACTGTGGGCTCCTTTGAAACTTTCTGTGCTTTTCTGTGGGCTCCTATATTTGGATCAAGCACATTTCTAAGACCTCTTGTCTTTTTTTCCCCCTAAAATGCAAAGTATCCTAACACTTATGCATATCTACATGTGTGTATTGATTAAGCAGCAAACTGGGAGTACGACTGACAGAACATAGGGAACAAAGCCTGCTTCAGCAGTAAATTTGGATCTGTCAGGTCAGAGAACCCCACGCAGAATACATAGGCTTTTGAATGCTTTTAATATTCAGAACATCTTATCATTCCCAACTTTCTTTTTAGAGTTGAAATTATATTCAGAGGGTACATTATAATAAGAAAGCCTTTGAAGAAAAGCTCTTGAAATGATCATTCAGAGGTTTAAACTATAAGTAAGTTGTTCTGAATTATAATTTCTATGATAATAAAATACTATGACCTTCCTACTTGCCCATATCAATGTGCTAAATACTGTTTGTCTTCCAGAAAGATTGCCTTCATCCTTGGAATTTCAAAAACCCATTACCTACATTTCACCAACCCTTATTACAGAGTTGTTTAAACCATCTTCATTTATTCTCATGGGTATTGAAACTTTTTATAGAGTCTTATTTGGTGGTTTGTGTATCTCAGATAACTCTCTCATCTGGATTATAAATTCCTCCAAAGTAAGTTTACTCCAGGACCTCAACTATGCTTGAGCAGGAGAATAAGAATTAGCTTTGTTGGTTCGATGCTTTCTGATGCTGTAGGACATGTGTAAATTTGATGGCAGAGTACAGAGACATAAGAGAAGAGGGTCCTTTGGATCTATCTTATAGCTTTTTTCCCTTGATACTTGTCCTAATTCTGTATAAACATATTGAATTGGAGGCTTATATTTAATGGCATGTTTCAGATACATTAAGGAACTGAATGGGTTGTCAAGTGTCACAAACAAAAGAAGATACTAAGCATACAGTCATCTACACAAAGGTCTAAGGACCATGGCCCTGTCTTCTTAGTTGCTGCACAGTAATAATACTTATTATTATGATAAGTAAAATTAAATACGCTATTTATTAAACACTGTGAGTCACACACTGTGCTTTGTACTTCAATCTGTCATTTACTCCTCACAACAACTCTATGGTCTAGGTACTTTTATTAGCAACTGTCAGGAGAAAGTAAATTGAGATTGATGAAGGTCAATCTCAAAGGCCTTGCTCAAAGTCACCCAGGCCATTAGTGATGGAGTTGTGATTGGAACCCTCACTGTCTGGCTTGAGAACTCTTGTTCTTAACCACTAGTCAACGAAACTCTATTTTTACTGGAGGCATTGAAATTATCCATTTTACAGAGATAAAACCATATGTAGGCTGCTGGTAAGGTCTAGGTTGGCTAGTATGGCATGACTGTTTAAAAGCTCAGGCTTTGGGACCAGGGCATGGCGGAATCTAGTTCTGCCTCTTGGAGCTACACAAACTTGGCTAAGTATGTAAACTCTTGGCCTTCATCTGGGAAATGGGGAAAAATAATAGTGCATGCCTCACAGGGTGGAGTTGAGGTTTAAATGAAGTAATGCGCACAAAGCATTTGTCACAGTGCTTGGCACAAAGGAAGTACTCCCTAAATAGTATTGATTCCTATTTTTACTAACAGAGTCCTTGCATTTGGCAAGTGAAACTTTAACATCCAGGATTCAGTTTCATGTTCCCTGTGTGGCCCTAGTGGGTGGTTGAAAAGGGGCGTTAGCTCTCCCCACTCTCAGCAAAGCCAGGATTTTCCTAGCAAAAGGCCCAGGCTCAGTCCAAGAGGGAGTTTGCATTGCGGTTCTCAGTGCTGGCTTCATCATATTAGAATTACCTGGGGGAGCTTTGAAAACTCCTGATGCCTGGCTGCTCCTCAGATTCTGTAAATCAGAATCTCTAGGGGCCACAACATCAGTAGGCCCTACATCTCCCCAGGTGAATCCAATCTGCAATTGAAGTTGAGAACCATTTTTGGTGATGGCAAATGGTTGTCCTTCAAGAACAATGAGCATTATACACCTGGGAAGTGCAGGGGTCAGAGAGGCTGATAAAGAAATGAAATCAGCTTCCTGGCACTCTGCAAAAATCTCCTGGCACTTTCGGTGAGATCTCTTGGACAGATCTTGTAGCAGTCGTATCCCTTAGTAATGTTATGCCTTGGATAGAGAACTTGAATGAGAATACCTAGAGTTTTGTCCAGTTCTACATTTTTAAGCTTGAACATATCACATGCCTCAGTTTCTCAGCATGATGGGAATAATGATGCCTGGGCTGCTTAAAAAATAGTACTCAAGTCTCTTGAGTGCCTATACTCCCACACTTCTGTTATCTACTTCCTAGGTTCTGCCCCGGGGAGAAATAGGTAATAAGGCAATTGATCAGAGTAAAGGGTTTCTGTTGTGCCAAGTTTTCCCTGAGGAAGGGGAGTGCTCTAGAGGCGGAAACCTAAATTTTACCTGTTCTCACGTGGGAAGCAGTTATTGATAGGCTCTGCCTCTGTCCAGCACTTATTGATAGGCTCTGCCTCTCTCCAGTTCTAATTGATAGGCAGTAATTTAAGTAGATTCTCAGCACAGTTTACCTTAACTTTAGAGCACTATTTCCCATTTAGCTACTGTTCCTGTGTTACAGCTTTTCCTGGAGGGAACACTGAGGGAGGAGGGATTAATGATAGGGTCACCCTATTCCCATCTCCAACCAACAGTACTGCCCTATAAGGAGCTGTGTGTGTATGTGGGGTGTGGGGTTAGATGTAAAGAAACCTAGAGTTTAAGAGGGGGAGAAAAGGCTTTCTTATACCAGAATATTCACAGTACAAGGTACGGAGTGATTACAGGAGCAGGAGCACTTAGAGCTTATAGACTCCAAATCATCCACGGTCACCTGGCCCAGGCCTGTCATAACAGCTGCCTGAAACTGTCCACATTTCTTTTCCTTAGGCATAGTGCCCTACAAGACATCTGTTCTGGAGGAGCTCACTGTTATTGGAGCCCAAGTCTTTCTGTGGAAAGCAGGTTACATGGGAAGGTGGCCTGTACATGCAGGAACGTTACAATAAATGGTCAAATGAAATAGGATCTCCAGACTGAAGATATCAACAGGGACAGGGCAAGAAATAGAAATGAGTGAAGTGGGTCAGAGGAGACTGTACTGTACTGGACTGTGTGGCCCTCTTAATGGGCAGCTACTACTCTAGCTGATTATAGCTGTGCATGAATATAGAGACCAGTGCGCTAAGATCATCCACTTTCTCAAAAATCTGCATTTCTTTGTGGTAGTCTTTATTTTTAAATGCGGCAACTAATTCTAATTTTAAGATTCAGGTATACAGCAATTGCTACCACCTTTTGGCCTCTTGCCTTTTTTTGGTGTGTGTATAATGACTTTTTCACCTATATACATACTACATAAATGCATTATAAGAGTTGATATTTTTACATATAGTTTTAGGTGAAATTCATTTACCAATGTATTTGACACAGCAGTTTCTAGTCAAGGAGTATCTGATGGAGTGAATTTGAATTGCACACCATGTTTGGATGAACCCCAAATTTTTTGCTTTGTCCGTGAATGCCAAGTGCCAGGGGTGAAGTGGTAGCACTTTCTCATGACTCCCCAGCAATTGCGTGTGTGTGCTATTTCCACGTTTTGAAGTGCTCTCTCATTTAGCTTTTATTTTGCCCGGAGGGTATTTCTCTGTGTTATAATTTTATTTACTAGTGCAATTTGAGTGCAAAATGACCATGAACCTCCAAAAGGTTGAAAAATTGATGAAGAAAATAATGCAGAAAGAAGGGAAAAAATGTGTACAATAAACCTTCATCACGTTCACATTATATTTTGTGTGCAAACTGTATTTATTTACTTTCAAATTGTTGTTTATTACCTATATACTTGTTTTCATTGTTTGATTGCTATACTTTTTTTTTTTAACCTGAAAATATAGTTTGGGTATCTTGATTTGGGATGTAACACGTCACAACTGTCCCCATTCTAATGAATGGAAATTTTTTATTTAATGGGTTTTCACTTTGTAGTCAGTTTTTCAGGAGTGCATGAAAGTCCCTAATAGGGATCAGTGTATCTACTTGTTGGCAAACACAAAGCCTGTCTGTGGACTAGATTTGGCCAGCAAGATGCTAGTTGTAACATTTAATGAAAAAATGTCTGTAAAAGTACTACTGTAAAAATGTAAAGTGCTGAACAAGCATGAAGGTGATTATTCTAGAAATTTCAGGGTACAGTGTGGGGTGATGGTGCTCCTATTTCTTAAGGACAATCTTTTTTCATTGCCATCCCTTTTCCCATGGATTTTTCTAGCTCTCTTCTTCAGAGAATGAGAGGGTCTGAAATCAAATTCAGCTTTTCTGCCTATTCCTTTTGAGATTAGTCAGCTTTGTGAGCCTCCTGGTCGAGCTAGGACACTGAACATGGACTTGTTAATTGCCTGGGGGTTGTGTGGGGCAGTGGAGTGGACAGCAACTTGGGAGTTGGGAGGTTGAGGTGGGCTTTGACTTGGCTGCAGTTTCACTGTGTGACTTCAAGGAAGTCACTTAACTTTGCCATACTTAGCAAATATTTATTATGATTATGATTACTATCACTTCTATTATCATTATCAGCATTTTCTTTTTTTGAAATTTTTATTTTTCAATTAGAGTTGACAGTTAATGTTAGTTGCAGGTGTACAGTATAATGGCTAGACATTTATAAAATTTACGAAGTGATACCCCAATTAGTCTAGTACCTACCTGGCACTATACATGGTTATTACACTATTATCGACTGTACTCCCTATGCTGTACTTCACACTCCCGTGACTATTTTGTAACTACCAATTTGTACTTCTTAATCTCTTTACCTTTTTCACTGAACCCCCAATCCCCTTCCTTCTGGCAGTCGCCAGTTTGTTCTTTGTATCTGAGCCTTTTTTTGTTTTGTTTGTTTATTTATTTTATTCTTTAGAGTATAGGCATTTTCTAAGCCCCAAGCTAGACTAGAGGACCTCTAAGTTCTTTTCCAGTTCTAATATTCTGTGGTTCTAGAAACATGTCTGTAAACATATATGTGTGTTTTCATAGGAGCAGCATCCTTTAAAGTCAGGCATGGTGTTCTCATTGCCGAAACTCGTTCATTCATTCATCATAGATTTAGCGAAGGCTTACAGAATACCAGACATTGGGCTGAGCAGTTAGCACAACAGAAGAGATTCTTGTCCTCCCTAAACTTACTTTCTTATGGCTGCATCAGAGATAATCTTTCCTTTTTGTTTAATACCTGCTACTACCTGGATAAATGAACTCAGATACACCATAGGGAGCCATGTAAGTATTAGGGAAAGAAGGCATTCTCAATGACACTCAGGAATTCAAAGGAATTTTAAAAGGTCAGTATGAATTTGTTTGGGCTGGTGGGTAAGGTTGATTAGGAGGTCTGAGACACCAGCTTTGTGAATTGGTTTGCTCTTTGCTGGTGTTTACAAGATGCCGACATTCGTGGATAGATGACTAGGATTTTCAGGCCCGGGCAGTATTTTCACATCGAGCCTTGTGGTGGCAGAAGATGAGTCAGGATGAGAGATAAAATGGTCATGTGGGTAACTACATCTGTAAGCTGAAACTAGTGAAATTATGGAGAAATCAGCAGTGTTACATTTATGGCTGCAAGGTGACCTGATTTTTTCTTGGGGAGGTTGCCTTTGAACTATTTTGGGGACATTTGTCTCCTTCCGATCCTTCTAGTCTATATTCTTCTTCTTCTCCTTCTTTTCTTTTGCCTCTCCTTTTCTTCCTTTTCATTTTCCCTCTTTCCCTTTTTCCATTTCCACTTTCCCTTCGTCCTTTTCCTCCTCCTCCCCCTACTCTGATTAAGTAGCAAATGATTATAAGAATGTGTGATAAATTAATATTCCTACTGGAGATTTAAAAGTTAACTTTTATAAAGACCCTAGAGAAAACAAAGCCAAGGAAGCCTTGACACGAAGAGACCTGGGCATCACATCTGCTTTTCTAAATACAGAAAAGGCCGCAGACACCTTGAAAAAGAGCTAGTAAAGCAGTACTCCTGTGTTGCTTTAAGCCAGGTCAATCCCTTTTTAAAGCTACAACAGATAAATTTTGACAACCCCAAGAAACCATGAGAGCAAAACTGGTTATAGCAACGGGGGCTTTCTTAATGGCCCATTGCCCAGCAATTAGAGAACAACAAAAGCAACAAAAAATGACTAAGATTCACAGTCAGAAATTTGGGTGGATGCTATAATCAAGAAGTAGCAACCACTTAGTTAAGATCTCTGAGGTGTGTCATTTGGATCATGACTGTATAACTGTTGATATACCATTGCCTTGACACCGTCTCTTATGCTTATTATGCATTTATTTCATAGAGGCCCTCTACCAGAAGTGCCCTGATTAAAATCACTCCTACACTTACCCTAAGGATTCTGCTGAGAATGTTGTGACTAGATCTTGGAGTGTCTGCAAATGAAATCTATGTTAAAACATATTTTCCTTCTTGCACCTTCTCGAGTGCTTGAAAAGGCTTTGTTTCTTCTAAATAAATGTTTTTAGGTACTTTATAGTTTTAGTCTGTTTGGACAATAAGAACCACTTGTGTCTCTATTTTTCCTTTGGGTTTTAGGATGCTAAAAAAAAAAAAGCCAAATTTGATATTCAACATATAACAACTATGTAAATACTTATGGCTTGAATGTTGGTATCCATTCCCCATCCTTGATCTTTTCCTACTCTTATTTGTATTTTATTACTGGTCTGGATTTTTTATGCCCTATCTCTCTCCAGTATGTTGCTATGCTTTCATAGGGGATAGCCTCAAATCAAAGACAGAAAAAATTCCTGTCTTTCTATCCAAACCAGCATTAGCTAAGCTCAGGTTCTTGTATCTCTCAGGAGAGTTTCTATAACAGTCTCTCATTTGAGCTCAGAGCCTCTTGCTTTATTTCCATGCTGTCCTTTCTGCTGGAGTTCTCTTCTGTGAGCTCAGATCTAAGCATGATGCTCCAATGCTTAAAATTCTTCTGGGCCTCCCCTCTGTGGGCCGACCAAGCTAACTATGATTTGGCCTTATTTAAAGCTCTAGTTTTAATATAAGTTTCCTTTTATACACTCCATGCTTCTGTACATTTTATTGCATGAGTAACAATGTAATTTTTATAATTTTCACTACAGTAGTAATTTTTGTATCCGGTATTATGAAACCTTAGCAAATTCCTTATCAAAAATTAAATTAGTACTACTTCCAGCTACCTGAGGTGAAAGGGAGTAAGCAGAGAATTGAAGGATGGGAAGATTGTCAGTCTGCTGAGGCTACATGGTACCAGTCTGGCAATTTAGTCATATTAGAAGGTTATTTGCTGTACTGCAAATTTGTCATCTTAGATATTCCCTGGGCTTCTCCCTCAAACTTTCTGTCTTCTAAAACAGGAGGAAACTGAGAATATAAATAGGTCCCTAACAACTTTATTTCTTGATCTCGATTTCTTCTCTAAACCTCTCTGTCACCTTCTTTTGGTAAGAAGCAAGATAGTTTTACATATTTTAGTTCAATTGAACTAACGTTTTTTTCATATTTTATGGATTAGCCAGCTATGTGATCCTGAGTCATTTGGGTCTTAGACTTCTAGATAAAATGGGAGTGTTAGGTTGGATTGTCCCATATTATCCTTCCAGTTCTCTGAATCTAAACAGAATGTTCTTAAAAAGAATAAGCGAAGATACCAGATCTCCTTATGTATTTACTCATTAGCAAATATTTATTGAACGTCTATGCCAAACATTTTGTAGCCTATGGGATACAGAGGAAATACAGAGTTCAAGAAACAATTATTTTGCCATCACAGAGTTTGAAGTTTAATTAGGGGTTTACATAAATATCCATGGCACAAGGTAGAAATGTATTGATGTCATCAGACACACACGGATCATAGAGCTATAGTGTTAGACTGAGGTAAACTCAGATGTCATCTCATTTCTGCTCCTCAAAGTATGTCTGTGGGCCAGCAGCTTTAGATTTACCTTGGTAGAATCTCAAACCCTACATTAGACTGACTGAATCAGAATCTACATTTTAACCAGATTCCTAGGTGATTAATATTCTCATTAAAACTTGAGAAGAAGAGATTTGGTTCAAATTTATAATTTTATAGCTGAATTAATAGGTCCTGAAGGATGAAATAACTTGACTGGTTTAGTAGGAGAGTCAAGACCTGAACCCACAACCCCTGATTCTTGGTGGAGCACATCTACATTGTGTCATTCCTTGTTATGAGGTGCTATAGGACTTCAGAAAATAGCAATGATGGGAAACTATGTACAATTCAATTATAATGTATACTAATGAAACTGAACTTTGCATCTCAAGTCAGATTAGGGGATTCAGCCTGATTTAGCAGCCTGTTGTACATTCCATGCATCACATTCAGTGATGTTCCTCACTGATGAAATCAATTGTGTGTTTCATCCTTTCATTTTCTTTGAAATGCAGAAATGTTGGCAATCACCAAAGAGGGGAGGAAACCTCCTGCTCCTGCAGAAGAAATTCCTAGGCTAGGTTAATCCTTTGTCTTCAAATTTATCACCACTAATGGGAAAAAACCCAAATACCTCCAAGCACTCATCCTACTGAGGGAGGATCATGAGAGTCATTAGCCCACATGTAAGGCCAAGCAGAATGGACTCCCTAAAATGGACCCTGTAGGCTAGGTGGAAAGCATGAACATGAATGAAATTCCAATTTCTCAATGAGCCTTTCTATGTTCTAACATGTAGAAACAGTTCTATCTAGCTTTAGTAGAGAATTCACAGGGTTAATAACTAAAGAATGGAGTTCTTGTAATCAATATAGTCCTCTGGCTTTATTGATTAGAATCACCTGCTTATTTTGCAGCTAAGATTTTTTTTTTTATCCCATTCAAAACAAAGACACCCTAGGGGACCATTAAGTAAATAGGCATTTAAGACTTTTTTCATTGCTAAGAAAGTAGTTAATTATTATTAGTGCCTAAAAGTCTCAATTCCGGCAGAACACCTGAATGAACACACTCCTGAAATGGCAGTGACATGTCTGCTATGAATGGATGCCAATTTGCAGCTTATTGAAAAATGCTGCTTCCTCCTTAGAGTTGTTGGGGAGGGGTGTGATTCCACATTTAATTCCTGAAAAAAAAAATGAGACTTGGCAGAGCTCTTCTTCAAAGGATCTGAGGTGGAACTGTTTCCCCAAATATTGCTTGTCCCTAATGGACACCACTGTTGTATGCACAAGCAGTTCACACCAGAAGTGGTCTAAAGAAATAGTTTGCCAGTGTAGAAACCCTTTAAAGACACCAGGTCAATTTTATTTTATTTCAAGATCACATTCATTGTTCTGCTTCAGGAAAACAAATCAAATGCAGACTCATGGTATTCACTCAATAACTTGCTTCTGCTTGTTTGGAACAATACTCAGGATTTAATACCACTTAATGATCTATTTTATCCTCCTTCATTAATTACATGAATCAGTCAGCACATACATCTTTATAGAGAATCTACTATGCGTAAGTGATTGTTATGCTTTTGAAGTATGTTGATAACACCTCGAGGTTATTAGTACTTATGTGTTTACAAAATACCTTCATGTTTGATCCTCATAACATCCTCCTAGAATTCACAGATCAGGGGACTACTCACCACATTTTACAGATAAATAAACTTAACAAAGTTCTGTGAAACACAGAGTTGCCATATGACCAGGTAATTCCACTTCTAGGGATATGGCCAAGAGAATTGAAAACATGTTCACATAAAACTGGTACATGCATGTTCATCAGAGCACTGTACATAATAGCCTAAAAGTGGGAACAACCCAAATAACCAATGGGTAAATGGATAAACAAAATGTGGTATATCTATATGATGGAAAAATATTTAGCAATAAAAAAGAATGAGTTACTGATACATGCTTCGACATGGATTAACCTTTTAAACAGTATTCAAAGTGAAAGAATACAGGCACAAAAGACCACATATTGTATGACTCCATTTACATGAGGTATCCAGAATAGGCAAATCCATAGAGACAGAAAGTAAATAGATTAGTGATTGGCACAGGCTAGGGGTGAGAATGAGGAATTGGGAATGACTGCTAACAGGTATGGAGTTTCTTTTTGGGATGGTGAACTGTTCTGGACCTAGTGGTAGATGATTGCATAACCTTGTGAATATACTAAATATACATTGAATTGTACACTTTAAAAATGAGTTGTATGTAATTATATCTCAATTGAAAATAAAAATATTTTTTTTTGCTATTGATTTACCCAGTGGCCCAAACATATTAGGTACTCATGTTTTTTAAATGCTGGGTGAATGTTCAGGTTCTTTCATCATGACCGATAAACATTTCCTGAATTAAATTAAGATATAGCACTTGTCTTCAAGGATTTTGCACATATGAACATGAAAAGATAAAATACTGTGAAATAAATGGTAGGTCAGAATGAGTGCTATGAATGAAAGATTTTCAAAGTCAGCTCTCAAGGTAAGATTTTTGGAACCTACTCCTACAAGTTTGGATTTGACAGGTCCGTGATATATAACTGGGACTCTATATTTTTAAAAAGGACTTTGGATATGGAAGAGACTCATTTATACCTTTTTTCTTCTCCTTCTTGCCACTTGGGAAGATTACACTTCCCCAGCCCCTTCCAGTTAGGTGTACTATGTGACTAATTCTGGTCAATGGGTTGAGGGTGGAAGTTAAATATATCACTTCTGGGTTAAAGCATTTAATTGCTAGCATTAGAATCTCCAGCATTTTCTTCCAGTGTTATGCCAATTAAGGAGACCATATGGTCCAGACTGTTCAGGTGCAGGATAGAGATCCACTAGCCTGGATCTCTGAGTTACTGTATGGAACAAAATGCACTAGAAAGTTGACCAGATCTACAGTGAGCATTGCATCAGCAATAAATAAATGGACCTTTGTTATGTTAAACCATTGAGATGTTGGAATGTTCATTACTGTAGCATAGTCTTGCCTGTCCTTAACCAGGGGATTCTGATCATTAACCGGGTTTGGGAATCAGTAGTAGAGATAAATGCTAAAGAATAGGAGATTGAAAAGATCATCTAAGGCTGGGGATGATGAGGAAAGGCTTAATAGAAGAATTTGAGCTGGACCCTGAATGATGGATAAAGTTAGGATAAAACGGAGTAAATAAGGTATTCTAAAGGGTAGAGAAGGAGTAACACCAAAATAATAGTTCATCTGATTTTCTTTTAAAAATGTATTAATTTCTCTTTTTAAAAGTGCTTGGAGGACACATACTTCAGCTCTCTATTGCCAAATATTTATTTTCTAGTTGAACAAACTGAAATAAACATCCACATGCAGTCTCATTCAGTGAATCTTTCAACAAACATTGAATCATAGTGCTTCATTTGTCCTGACGGACAATTGCCCTGAATTCTCCTTGCAGAGAGAATGTAAGCACATTATTTTCAGTGGAATTAGGGAAGGGTAGCTGATGGAAGACTTGAATGCCAGGCTGAAGTTATCCTCCCTCACCCACATTGAGAAAAAACCCCACATTTTTTTTGGACGATATCAGGTGATTTTTTTTTCTTTCCATCTGAAACAAGGACATTTGTTGCCAGGATGCTCTTATTTCTAAGTTCTACACAACTGTCTTTGTTCCCTTTTCTGCTTGTTCTCAGCTTCCCTTCTCCCATCCTCCAACTTTCAGGACATGAGATAAGTGAGGAGAGGGAAAAGGACCTGATACTCACTGAGTCCCGATGTGTGCCGCACACATGTTCGACGTATATCCTCTCTTTTAGTCCCTGATGACAGCCCTCTGAGAGGTACTGTTTCCGCCATTTTTTTGTGGATGAGAATGCTGAGGCTAATAATTAAGAGATCGCCCAGAAATACACACTTAGAAAGTGGCAGATCCAGGACTCAAACCAGGGTCTCTTTGACTCTGATATCCTTTTGATATTACACTGCTTTTGGTGAGCTGGAAGCACTGCAGTTTACTAACCTGTCTTCCTTTGAACCCCTGCACCTAAAGTCCTCAGTTGGAAAGAAAGGGTGATAGATATAAATCTTTTCATCTTTCACAATGTACAGGCAATCTTACTTAGAATGGTCTTACCCCATGTAGCAAGACCTTGCTAAAGGTGGGGGAGATAACAGTAAAGCTTGATTCCAATAAATTCTGCAACTGCCCTTTCATTGAGGGCGAAGAAAAAGACGTGAGACATTAAACATTAATAAAAATGCTCTTGGCCTATTTTTAGCTCTTGGAGAAGTCTAATTATGGCATTATTACAGGTATATGGAGAATGACTTAGGTGAATCATAAATACTTTACAGTTGGGATGAAAACTGTGGGGCACCAAAAGATAAGGCCAAACAACTTATTCCATACACAGGGAGCATTCACTTATTTGTTTATTCAACAGGTATGTAATAAGTGCCCAACATGTGTGGGGTCCTATTCTAGATACTGCAGATGTAGTAGCAAATGAGACAAAGTCCTGGCTGCCATAGAGCTTATAGCCTGTGGGAATTAGACAGTAAACAAGAAAAAATAAATTAGTGTCATATATAGTAGGTAGAATAATGCCTCCCACCCTTACCCCCAAGATGTACACATCCTAATTCTGGAACCTGTGAATATGTTACCTTACATAGCAAAAGAGATTTTACAAATGTGATTAAGTTAAGGATGTTGAGATGAAAGAGTATGGTAGATTATTTGGATGGGCCCAGTCTAATCACAGAAGTTCTTAAAAGTGAAGAGTGTGTCCTAGCTGTGGTCAGAGAGAGATGTGACTACAGAAGAATGGTCAGAGAGGTACAGTTTTGCTGGCTTTGAAGTTGGAAGGAAGAAGTCATGTTCTCCTGAATGTGGGTGGGCTCTAGAAGCTGAAAAAGGTGAGGAATTGGATTCTCCCTTAGAGTCCCTAGAAGGGAACGTAGTCCTGCTAAGAAATTGATTTTAGCCAGTAAGACTCATGTCAGGCTTCTGAACTATAGAACTATAAGGTAATAAATTTGTGTTGTTTTAAGCCACTAAGAATGTTCTAATTTGTTACAGAAGCCATAAAAAACTTAATACATTATACTAATGTATTTTATGAGAATAATAATTACTCTGAAGAAGATAATACAGGAGAAAGAAATAGCTGGCAACTGCTAGTGTGATGATATTATTTCCCCCCAAATACTGTGGTCAGGGAGAACCACTCTTAGGAGATGATAATTGGCAGAAACCTAAATGATGAAGAGCTAACCAGGTGCACATTGGGAAAAAACGTGTTCTAAGCAGAGGAAACATCACATGGATCTGGAGAGTGCTGTCCAGTGTGCTATGTGGGTGATGTATAAGTTTATCAGGAACAAGGCTTTTGTTCATTCATTCATTAATTCACTCACTAATTCATTCAACGGATGTTTACTAAGTAGTTCTGGTGTGCCAGACACAGTTCTAAGTATTGGGGTATAGTGGTGAACACATCATTTCCACACTGTTCTGTCCCTCAAGGCTTGGATTCACCTGTATGTGGAATTCTTGATTCCAGAGAAAGGCACCAGATGGTCTTCTCTTAAATAACCTCCACAGATCCTAAGGAGAGGATCAAACCTGTTAATATTCATATAAAATCCACCCAAACCTGGGTGTGTTTCTTTCTGGACACTTGGTAGCATCTGGGCAGTTATCACCTCTGAAAGTTTCTAAAAGTAACCAGTATAAGAATAATACCATATAATTAAAAAAGTTACATCTATCTTGCAAAAAAATATTTAACTTGTAGTAATATTGATAATAAACCTTTAATCACTTTTAATGTATCACATCATATCACATTTTGGCACCTAATATGTTTAGCATGATTCATTCTTTAGGTGACTTGAAATTTCCTGTGAAGTCAGAAAATGTCATATCTGTGTGGTTGGCTACACACACACGCACGCGCGCGCGCGCACGCACACACACACACAGAACATTTCAAACAACTCTTTTTGATCTACATGATTCCATCCAAATATTTTTCTTTACCAGTTCCTGAAGTTTTTTTGTTGTTGTTAAATTTACTAATTTAGTCAATGAGAAAGATAAGCAAGAATGTATTGGCGAAATCACCTATCTCTCCAAACAGCTGATGTTCCTGCAAATCAGAATTGATTTGAATTAAGGTGAATGATAAACGTGCACTGTCAGACCATCTCCTGGGAGCAGAATGGGCGAATTTTCAGGGTGAATTTTCTTTGTCTTCCTGGCCTCAGACTGACTCTAGCTCTGCCTTTCTCTCTTCACTGAAGTGGACTTTATCTCCTTCTGCGTCATCTCCCACCACATTCTTAACTCCTGCCACTGAGGCAGACACTGCCTTGCCAGCCTCAAGTCTATGTCACCATGAGTAGTCACTGATGGGCCTTGTTCTTCTAGATACTCCATTAGGCCATGGTCAAAATGCCAAGAGCATGCTGTGTGAGGGGTTTAGAACCCTGAAATTCTCACTTGTGGGTGCTCGATCTTCCCATTTGCAAGCATTGGGGGGGAACCACTCATATATCAATACTGCACTGAGCCCGGGAGAAATCACACGGTGTGTAGCTTTCCTTCACCTCCCACCCCACCTCTTCCTGGGCATGGAAAGTTCCTCCTCCCAGCACTGTAACATTTTTGGATGTTCCTTTGAATAGTTCAGGGGGAATCTAGGGAGTGGACACAAAAGAATGCCCCTCTGGAAATTTAAGAACAAATTTCCTCGACTCCAAGAGGAATTTGCATAGTCTGCTTTCTTGACTTCAACTTCCTTTGTCCTAATCTTATGCTTCCTTCAAAACTCAGCTCAGAAATGCCTGGGAAGCATTTTCTGGCCCTTGCCTCTTACTCCAGATGCACACCATCTTCGACTCCCTGCAGTACCAGGTATGTCTTCTGTTATGGCCTCTTGGCTGAATCTTGTCCATTTACTTGCATTTGCACCCAGGGGTCTCCAAGAAGGTGGAGACCCTGTCCCTGATATGTCCTGGATGTTTAGAAAATGCTTGTTGAATGTACATTCCTCAGGGCCAAAGGTAGAACTGAGTAGAGTATTTCCTGCCTCAATTAATTATAATACCCACTTTACATAAATTACCTAAGAATAGTAGACCCTGGAATTAAGAACAATCTAAATGACATATGTTCCTCACATGCATAATGGCTTTTACAAAGTGACTAAATCCTTTTCTGAAAAACAGCAGGAGTGCATTTTATATGTATTAGCATTTTATAAGTATTACTGTTTAAGCTTATAATTCTGGCTCAGCCATTGTAATTATGTCATATGCCAAAAGTCAAACAGATGTTCAAAAGGGTGAATTGTGGCTGTCCAAATGCAGAAAAACGGTGAGGGCCATTCAAAACCAATGTAAGTGTCAGTAAACATTGAAAGAGATATACTCTTGAGATTTACAAATAAAATCAAACAAACAAAATGAAGAGACCATTCTTCCTAGAGGACAGTTTGAAAGATAGGCTCAGTGAGAAGCAAAGATGAAAAGCTTTGCTTCCTTCTCCACTACCAGCTGGTACAGGGAGAAGATACTAGGCATTTCTTATTTGTGGAGTTATTCTTCTCCCCGGGGTTTCTGCATGCATGTCTTCCGAACCTCAAGGAACTATAAAGATTTTTTTTCTTGTGCTCTAGGTTAAGAGACTTTGAATTTCAAATTATAGATATCCTTGAGCACTGTAAACCAAAATATGTTATGACCACCTAGCTCTTAGCTATGACCACTCGCAAGGAAAACATGATTTTGTGGTTTGCTTATGGAAGGGACTGGGGCAGAGCTAACTGCCTGAATTGCGGTGCTAATTGATTGGGTGACTGTCATTTATTAAGCACCTATTATGTACTTGGGATAAATGAAAAATAGAAGGTTTCTCCTCTTTAGAAACTTAAACATCATAGAGGTAGAGAGGTGTCTAAGTCTTTAAGATCAACAGGAGTCAAAGATGTCCTTGTATACCTGTTATCTCCATGTACCTATAACAAATCAAACTTATTGGCTGTACTTGCAATATTTTCAGATTTTGGGCACCTAGATTTGGTGTGCCAGACAAAGAACAAAGTGTTATTTTTTTGTGCATTCCAGGGGGCTTCAATTTGCATTTTAAATGACACACTATTTCAAATTATATATCAGAATTAGGCCAAGTTGAAAACAAATAAATATGCACGAGTTTGGATGATCCCAAACTTGAACATAGAAAATGAACCATTTGACAGACAGATCAGCTTAAGTGCAAACCTCTACTGCATACTAATTATATATAATCAGATATACAAACATATACCCATAGATAGTTATTATTGATCATGGATTAAAGAATCTGAGAGATCTAGGAAGGACATAAGTTCATGCAGCCAAACCGTTCCTCTTCTAAGACACACTACTGTAACTAATTGTAGTAATCATAATGTAGCAGTCATCCTGAGCATTTATTTGTACTTGTGCTATAGTTTCCATGAAGGCAGGAACTAGCTCCGATTGCTGCTGTGTCGTTAGTGCCTATCTCAGTGTCTCCACAGAGTAGATTGGTGCTCAACCACTCATGCTGCACAAATGAACAACATGTGCCAGGTTCTGTGCCAGTCGCTTCTCATACATTATCCCACTGAAACGTCAAAACTACCCATGGGAGATATCTCTATTTTGCAGATGAGAAAACAAAACCAAGGGAGGTGTTAGTAATGTGTCCAGGGCTAATGGTTTGTTGGTAATGGAAGAGTGAAGATGAAAATCCAGGTCTTTTGACTTCCTACTCCAGGAATACCTACTATCTCTGTGAACATGTACTTTTGTGTGCTAAAGATCAAACTTGGATTAATGTCTATAAACAAGGTATGAATATCACCAAATTAATTAGTGAAGATCATATTTACACTTCACTAAGTGTCAAATTGAGTTATGTGTTTGAGTTGAGATTTCCTCAGTTTATTGCTGTCAGTCACCTCTATCCATCGGTAATAGGCAATGTGCTTTAATTTCACAAGTCTGTGTAAAGTGCTGTCTTGCATTTCTTAGCAAAGGCTGAGACTCAGTCAATATTTTTACAGTAGGACAGTTCTTTGGAAGACTCTGGGTGTTACTTAAGCTAATAAATGACTATCCTTCAAACAGAGTTACAAGCAATGCCCCAATTAATGAAGGTGGTTAACAGTCAGTCTTTGTTTACTATGGCCCTGTTACCTACGTTGGTCACTGGCTGCACTGTCTGAGTCTCCAGTGACTTACAAATCCAAAGGAAAGTGGAGAAAACAAAATTTATTTTTCCGCAATTTGAGGCATGAGCTTCCCTAGCATTTCAGAGCACCTACATTTCTATGATGGGCTTTGATTCAATCCAGCCTGAATGAAAGACATTTCATCACCCCAGAATGCATTTCTTTATTTGCCTTGGATCTATGATTCTGTCAGTATTGAGAGAAAAGAAAAATCAATGCTGCACTATAAACCTCGGGCCGCCTCTGGCCAACGTGGTCAGCATGGTGTGAGCAAAGGAAATGGCAGGGGAAAAAATTGACCGCTCAGCAAGAGTGTGGCCAGTAACGGACACAGCTCAGGGCTAATAACAGCTTGCAATTACACATGGAAAGCCAAAGCGTGTAGGGCATTCAGTGTGAGGAGGATGTAATACAATTTATTGAACCACCAGTTAGAGTTCTGCAGCTTCTCAATAAAAAAAAAGAGCATTGGGCCTATACTCTTTAAAACACAGACTTATATGGTGCTGCTATCGGCGACTTGGAAGACTGGAAAGCCTTGTCTTGATTGGAAAGCAATCAGGAGAATATGGCCTATTTATATTTAAAATTAGGCATTTCTCTCTTTCTTTCTCTCTCTCTCTCTCTCTTTCTCTCCATAAAATTCTAGTTTAGGGTTCCGTCTCTAACTGTATTTAAAACCAAGTTAATGATAATGAGCTGAGAAAATACATGGATGCTGAACATATGAATGAATAAACATTTTGTGGCAAAGTGTTCAGAGTTCTTTCTCCATGCTAAATACCTAACTAGCAGCATTACTAATGTATTCTGTCTCTGTCATCCATTTCCTTGACTCTTCGGTGAAAGTTCCCTTTTCTGCTTGTCTTTAACAACCAGTGATTTAGAGAAATAGAATTCAGAGTGATTAGTCCTGAGGGTCCTTTGAACAAGTAAGAAGGACATGGCTTTGAACACTGAGGCTGACATTTTTTCTTATTGGACTTAAGTGGGATTCATGTTTGTTGGGTATTGAATTCTCCTGCTGGAGCGGAAGCTCCTCTCTGAGTAAGAAAAGATTTCTAGAGCCTACCCTTCTCACTGGCTTTCCTATCTTCACTCTTCTGCAGATGACCCTGAGAGTATTCCCAGGAACCTCTGAGTTCTTTTTTCTGGGGTTGATGCAGGAGACTCATTTTCTTCAGAGTCTCCCTTTAGCCATTGGATGCTTACATACACAGGGTACTCCTGGTTCTCAGACTTTTCTGACTTCCTTTTCAATAGGTAGAAATTATTGTGAACCAGGTGGAGCAAAAATACACTGGCTAATTGACATTTCTGTGTAAATGAGTTATGTGCGTACTACTAGGAGAGACTAGATAAAATCCTGAGCAGACCTCAGATCTTCTGTTATAGGACTGTGTAGATAACATTTTCTCAAGGAGGCCCTTGTAGCCATGGAGAGCTGTTTACTTGGCAATGAAGGGAGTATCTCTTAAATATTCTTTCTCTTAAGTTGGAGAATTAAGTTGATGCCAGCTCCAGGAGGGATAGAATACTTCCCCAGTAATTACATAAGAGTGAGCTGGGTCCTTTAAGCTTGGAAGTGTGTCACTTAGTTTGGCACATTTACTCGAAGTACAATACTGGCTTGGACAAATCAATGTCCACTTTGGGTTGGGAAGGAGGGGAGGGGAGGCACCAATGAGTAGGCAGAGAGCCATCTGTAAACTCCACATTTGCTCTGGATGGTTAAAGGCAGTGTGAAATTAATTGAACCAAACTAGGTGATCTGTGAGCTCTCTGTCCCCCTCATAGCAAAGTCAAATGTGGATGAGGAGAGAGAAGAGAAAAGGGAAATGGAGAGCTTTGTCTAGGTCCTGGTAAGTGGCTGAGTTGAATTCCTATTGTCCACAGGCACACACAGCCACACCTCGATCTCTAAAAGAGCCGGATCCTTCCTTTCCTTGATTCTGTCCAGCACAGTTAGTCTCACCCTGACACACACACACACATCCTCGCTCTTCTCTCTTCTCCATGGCATGACACTAGTGGGGGTGTTCACACACATGCACCCCCACTCCCCACACACAGCTGCTGACCTAGAGGTGTTAGCCACTCTGCAGCTGCTGTTCTTCTCACATTAATCTATAGGAATCAATGGACATTTCATTAGAGTAATCAAGTGCGGATGCATCCTGCATTTATATTCTGTCCCCCACCTCCCCACTGCTTTCACAGACTAATTGGTACTACAGCCAAGAGTACATGGATATTTTTCCCTATAGATGAATGTCAAGAACAGTTTTTTACTGCTGGTTGAAATACCTATCAATACAGTGTCTGTATAAAAGCCTTTGCCCATCAAAGCCACAGAGCTGTTGATAGTACATTAGGCACTCTTGGTTCTAATGCATCTCACTTCCTCTTTTACACCTTATGGCACATTTATGTTTGTCTCATCTGAAGAATTAACTAGCGCTGGGCTGCCTTTATTTTAATGTTTAGCCCCAGAAATAATTTTTTCCCCTTCGTTTATGTTGTCAGTCATTACAGTATAGCTGTGGTAAGGAGCTGAAAAGAGGAGTGGCACAGCGCTCACGGGGGGCTCCACCTTTTAGTTCTGTTTCTTCCTGTCTCGCCATTAAATGCACTTTTTTTTTTTTTTTTTTAAATCAGGGCCATGTGCCGGGTGAAGGGTACAGAGAACATCTTTGTTCCGAGTGGACTTACTATACTGTGGTTTCATAAAGCAAGCGGACAAAAGATATTCCTGCTTCTCTTCTGTGTAAATAAGTGGCCGATGGGAAAAGAACAGATAAAAAAGAGGCTCAGCTTTATAGTGTGTGCGCGTGACCGGAGGTCGTGGCCGAGCTGTATAGTGTGGACTGAAATAATGACCGTTGGCCCTGCTCATCCCTGACTTCCCACCATGTCTGCCCTATAACATGACCAAGAAAACGCTGGAAAAAATAAAGGTGGGAATTTGCTCTTGGAGAAACTTGGCAGGCTTTGATGACTTCCAGAAAGTGAGGAGGGACTGGCTTAGCCAACGGCCCCTTTTCGGAAGCTTGAGCTTGCTGGGGATTGGAAAGAAGGGGTATGCGGGCTGTGCTCGAATGACGAGCTGGGTTGCCCCCAGGAGCAAACGGGAGGCCAGCGAGGGGAGTTTGGCGCTAGTTATCGTCATCCTTATGCAGGGAATTGGGGTAGATGAAAACTAGAAGCCAGAGGCCAGGTTCCAGCAGATGTATTTGTTCTACTTCATCACTGTTCTTACTTGCATGTTTTTCTGCAAGGCAAATCTATGGAAGTCGGGAGGTTGTTGACTCCCTGCCCCCTCTTCACTTTGACCTGAGAGGGTATGTGTCATTGTTTTCAGACTTTAAGAAGAGTGAGCCAAGAAGTCTATGAGCGACTCCTCTGTAGAGTCAGAGGTCGTCACTGGATCCAAGGCCTCATTCTACCGCTTTCCCTGTGTGTGACTGTGGGCAAGCCATTGGATTGTCTTGAGCCTCTGTTTCTTCATTTGCAAAATTAGACCCATGTTAATGCCCACATTAACACCATTGCAAAGACCAGAATTCAGCTATTTAAAATTGCTTCCTGAAATGAGAAACCTAAAGTATTATGATTATAATACAAAGTTTTTCTTTTACAATGCAAATATGCTCTTAACAAACATGTATTTGGTGTATACCAAGTGCCATATGCCACGAGACTTTCAGCCGTTTTCTCATAAATCTTCACAGCAGCCCATGGATGAGGTATTACCTACATTTTGTGGATGAGAGTTGGAATCACTTAGCTATCATCATGTTTTTCCCAATTAATAACTCTTTCTATGGCCCCCTCAGGTGCCTCCTTACCATGCGCCAGGGGCACTTGCTCCCCACGTCCCACTCTGCTTCTGGTACTTGCTCCCCAGGAAGTGCCACTGATAGACTTGCTGGGGAACCCTCAGTCCAGAATCAGATCTCCTTGGGGTGGTACCCTAACTACAGAGCCCAAGTCTCATCGCGTTTCCCATCTCTGCATCTGTTCAGTGCATCTCTGCTCTAGGGGAGAAGTCAGTGAAAGGCAGGTTCTCATCCTAAATAGAAGCATTATGCCCCTTTACCTCATGACATTAGAGTTACCATATCCAAAAGGTCCTGGGCAAAAGCCCACTGGGCCGCCTTCATCACAGTGTGGTATAACAGAAATAGAATGGCTTGTACAGTCAGACAAGTGGTGTATGGATTTCAGATCCAGTGGTACCAAGTGAGTTGTGTGACCATGGCCAGATTATAAAACATTTCAAAGCCTCAATTCATGCATGAGTAAAAGGAGGATAATAACTGTACCTATCTCATAAGGTATTGTGAGGATTGAGCAAGATAATATATTAATGTTGTTAGCATTTTGAATATATTGACACTTATTACCCATAAGTTTTTATTAAGCTTAAACGAGGTACTGTATAAAGCACCCAGCACAGCTTCTTGCATACAATAGGCACTTCTTAACTATTAGAAAAGAAAGATGATAATAATAAAAGAAAAGATGATAATAATAAAAAAACTCTTATAACCATTTCTGCATGACCTTTCCCCTCCAAAATATTTATAGGTTGCCCAAGAGGGAAATGGAAGATGTTTCTTTATTTCCCCTGACATTTTCTGAGACAGATTTCCCTCCCTGCATCTTATTTCAATGTCGGTACAATTGTGCACTTAAGCAATCTTCCTACACTGTGTACATTACTGAGATAGTTTCTTTGAGGGAAATTGGAGCTAAGGGAAGGTTCTGGGGATTGCATAGTGCTTGGGCATGAGAATTCCGAGGGGCTTTTCTCTAGTTTTAAAGGCAAACATCATTAGAACTCAGCTGATTCCTGAGGGCTGTGGGGTCTAATTTTCTTCAGGAATTGGACTGAAAGTTGCTATGAAATTCTCAGTTCAGTGTCTGGCCTGTTCTCCCATGAGCACTCCTAGCAGCTGGACTAGTAATGTGGTGATTCATTTATTCACTGAATCTCTTGAGTAACTGCTGTCTGTTGTTATTCAGAAACGAATTCCATTTTACTGCTGTGGATGTTAGGGAGGAGATGGGGGAAGTAGGAAGATATTTGGAGGATAAAATATGAGGGAGAAACTCCAGCGTTGGAGGCTCTAGGAGTTAAACAGTAAGATGGAGGGAGCTGCTTTGGAGGGACCAAAAGAGGGGTGTTAAGGGCCAGGCAAAGGCTTTTGAAGGAAGAAACTGCAGAGGAGCCATTATGGAGCATTATAACTAGGGAGGTAGTGGAGTGGGGGGCGGGGTGGGAGTGGGGGGAGGAGCGTATTGAGTTGCTGGCTGTGTCTGGGAAGCTGGGAAACAGGCGGTGCTGAGAGCTTGGCCTTGTGCCATAGGGAGCAGCACCTTCCTGGTCCCTGATCCTGTACTGAGCACGTACAGCAGTCACTTCCCATGTTGTATTTCTTCTGTAAGCCCACTCTCTTTGTTCTATATTATTGGCTGTCTCCTAAATGTTTGATATATTCTTAACAAGATCATAAACCCTTATAGCAGAAGCTGTCACTTCCCCACTCACACCTCCTCAACACTCACAGTTTCTGGAAAGGCTGGTGGTTGCTTGCTATTAACACCGATGATCCTCTATCAGAGGGTCATCTGGGGCTGCAAGTCTGTGTTTGGTTGCTACACAAGCAGGCTAGAGGTACCGGGGAGTGAATGCCCTGCTTGTGTGGCCCTCAACCAGTGATGGATGGGAGTTGGCGGTTAGGTACCCCAGCTTCCTTACTTCTTAGGAGGACAAAGCTTCCTCAAATTCTCAGTGGGATTGAGTCCCAGGTGCCCTCAGCAAAAACCCGCTCACTATCGTACTCTGTATGCCGTTCTTTCCCTTCTCTCTCTCACTTCCCCGATCCCTACCGCTGCTTCCTGGCATCACTTCCAAAATAAACTACGTTCACTCAACTCTCTGTCTCAGGATATCTCTGGAAAAATCTAATGGGTAATAACCGTTATATGTAAACTTTTGATCATACATCCATTTTTGTTTATCAACATCTCACTATGGCAGGCTCTGTGCTAGATGCTATTCTGGGAGAGTTTCTCTCTCTCTTTTTTTTGTACCCACTCCCTCACTTCCATTACCACCGCTACCACCACCACCATCACAGGATGTAGCAACGTGGCTGCCTCACAGGAAGTGCTCAGTAAATACCTGCTAAATGAAATGAAATGAAATGCCTCTGTGAAAGAGCACTGCAGTCAGGTCTAGGATTTCCTCATCAATCTTACTCGTGTTATTTTCTCACTATGTGACCTTGAACAAGACACTTTGCGTATGTGGGTGTCAGTTTTCTCATTGAAAAAAAAAATGACGTGATCTCATGAATGACATGATCTCTAGAGTTTCATCTGGGTAGGAATACATACAGTCATTAAGCGTGGAGCATACATAACTATTCTTTCTCAAACATGTGTGTCTTTGTCCTCTTAAAAGAAAATTCTAGTACTGTGTCTGTGGCTCTGGTTGAATTCAGATAATTTATTCTGCAGCAAAATCTATTGCATCAAAGCAAGTAGGTAATATAATCCAATAATATTCAATTTGCAAACTGAATATGTATATGGCTTTGCTTTGGTGTCACAAATTCCTGTTTTTCTAATTGGGATAGTGAACTGAAAGTTGATATGTACAAGTAGCATTCATCACTGGGCGCCTCCTATGCTGGGAAAAGTGGAAATAAATTCTGGCTAAATCTCCAGCTATGCTTTTAATTCTTTGTCCCTAGCAAAGGTGACTGTGGAACAACGAGATGGATTGATGTCCCGGAAAGTGATGAGGGAGATCGGGGCCTGGCTTCACACATCGCAGTCAGGCCGTCCACTCCGACCTGGAGGGCACCACCTGGCAGTGCAAGGGAGCTCGGGCTCCACATCCATTAACTCCTTGGCTTCTTGTTTGAAACTGACAATGAGGTGACGTGGGTAACTGTCCACATGGAATAGGACAGAGACCATCAAGTCATTCCACATGGGCCACCAGACAGCACCTAGAGGTAATAACACTCTGTCAATAGTGACCTGGGTTGGATTCAAATCAGTGATTTAGGGGTGAAAGGCGCCGGATTCTATTATGAAATGCCCTTAGCTATCTAGAAGCTGAAAAACCATCCCTTTACCACAGCTAATGACAGTATAAAAAAAATCAGCCTTGTTCTTTTCTTTCCTATTTCTTTTAAAAAACTGAACACAATTTTGGATTTAGATAGGGATGGATCCAACAACAGAGCATGGTGGAGAAGATTGGTTAATATGGTTTCAACAAAGTTTATTAAATGTTGATGTACATGACACACTTTCACATTGTTTGTCCTTTTTAATTCTTACCTTCTTTTTTCCTTTCTTAGCACAGAGTTTTCTAACCTGAACATAACTTTAGTTTGAATCAAGTTTTTTTCTTAAGGCCAAATTCATGAATCTCCAAGATAAACCTCCATTTTTGGAGTTTATTTGGAGTGAACTCATCAATAATAGGGCATTCTACATGGTCAGTCTAACAGAGATGGTGCTTCCAGAACAGAATCTCAAAATTGCTCACTTAAGCCAGGGTAGGCGAGTTGGACATACCCCAAACCTTAGGATGCTGTGATGCTGAAAGTGAAGAGACCACTCCTCACATCTGTTTGTTTTGCCATTAGCTAGAATATAATGTGTGTTTTGCAAACAAAATCCTTACTAAAGATCAAGGGGTCCATTTTTCTTCTCACCAGCTTGCTTCTTCTTCTGTTCCCTTGAACATTTGAATTTTAACCTTGTAACTAATGGCATGATCTTGGAAATAAATGAACAATTCAGCTAGGACTGCTTGCAAATTAAGATAAAATAAGTAGAAAAGCTGTGGCTCTCTCTTAAAGACCAGAAGTCAAGACAGTAATAATGTTTTAAACTGTACAGTAGGGCTTTGTATCCCTTTGTTCTTAAACTGTACAATCTCTTTAATGTGAGGGTTTCAAAGCTTTTCTGAGACAGGCTTCCACGGCCTTCTGCAAGGCACTGTGTTGTAATGAGAGGTAATGCACATCCTTATTTTCCCGATGAATTTGGGGGAGTCGAGGCTGAAAGTTTGCCCTTACTCCTAAGACTTTTACCTGCCTTATTTCTCTAGGGCGATGTGTTCACAGGGCTTTTGGATTAAATGTTATGGCCAAAATAATTTCTAAGTAAGCTCTTTGTGTGGCTTTGCAGAAAAAGCTTCAGCCATGAGGGATGATCCTGGGGGCACAGTATGGAACAGAAAAAGTAGTGACCTCCAGCAGGGTAGGATGTTTAGGTATGTCAGAAAGGCTTACATGACCCTATATCCTTCCCCCAATAAGGCCTGAAATTTCACCTGGAGTTTCATCTCTTTGATGTTGACCTTAATGAAAATATAACTGAACCCAAGAGAGAACTTCTGTGTATTTTAGTAAGAGTGAATGGTCTAAGAGGATAAAACTGGGAGAGTGAGGAGAGTGAGAATGGAGGTAGAGAAGGAATAGACAAAAAATGAGGTAACTCATTTTGAACACTGGCTGAGAAAGAAGATAGTGGAAAAAGGCTCTGAAAGCCTTTTTGGCCAAAGAAAATGTTATTTATTTTGCAATTTTTCCTAAATAGATTTGAGATCAGTTGGCCCTGCTTCCAGTGGGCAGGTGAACCAGTGCTGTGTGGTTCCCAAGCTGCTGCATGGGTACTTCCAGAACATTCCCCTGGGCTTCTCTGTCTACTTAGTTAACCCTAAATTAGCAAAGTAGCTTATATGTGAAATGCCTGGCTAACACTCAGCTCTTTTTGCAAATAGGTAAAGACATTGTAAAGAGCTTAGAAAGATTGGATAGCAGGACTCAGAAAGGCCCTTGAATGATAGAGAATGACTGTTATTTTGGCAGGTTAGTGAGAAGGCATTTGTAGTTGAGAGCTATTTGTAGATGGGGATTCACTGTGGCCATTTCTGTAAGAGAGTCCTACAGTGGGGTGCATACTCTTGCTCTCTTCTTTACATCCTTCTCTCCTTGTCCCTTTTCATAATTTATATAGTGTGTACCATTTACAAAGCTTAAACATTCATTACCTAATTTTAGCTATACACAGCTTTTTGGCAAAAATTTTGGAGAGATTTAACAAACAGATAAATATCCTTTTCCTTCTTACTTCTTTTCTCCCACAAAGAGACCTGATCTATCCGTTCAGAGACAAATGGATGTAATTAGTTGAAGAATCGCTTTCTCTCTGTATCTGAGCAAATATGTTTTGCAGCACACCAATTTCTCAAGGGCAGTGGGCTGGGACGGCTAGTGACTGCTGGGATGGCTGCTGACCTTCAGGCCAGGCCGACTTTAATTTGCAGAACACTGCTGGTCCCAGGAGGCTCTTCATGCCGGGCCACACAATCAAACTGAGCCAGTAGCCTGCTTCTGTCCAGCTGTACCCACTGCCCTGCAGGACATGAAGGCATAGCTAACTAGACATTGCCGTTGCATAGACTTTGGCATTATAAATTGGGAAATAAGGCACCATAAGAATTTGGCCCTTTATACAGGAACCAAAAAGCCTTGTCATCTCAGTGGTACCTCTTTCCAACTGCATTATTTAACAGGAGAGTCTCTCTAGATGTTGCAAGTTTTGATTGCGCATCCCATGTGCTTGGTACAAAAAGGATGTTTTAAGTGAACTTGATAATGATAATTAGATCTCAATTATGTGAATGACCTGAAAAAGCAAGGATAGTTTAAAAAAATTAAGTCTATCTCAGGATTGCCAAATTTTTGACATGGGAAACTCCTGCCATCTCTAGATGAACAAAGTAACTGAATGATCCCCAGCCGATCTGATGATCACGGCTGTCTTAATGACCAGGTTGGATTGCTACATGATCAGTACAGTTGATTGCTGCACAATCGATTGAAATGATAAAAATAATAGCAGATTGACTGGGCAGGGGTGGATTCAGTTACAGCACTCAGAGACTTCCTTTATGCGTACATATGTGGTTGTGTGTGTGGGTTTGTTTGCATTAGAAAGAGTGCATATTGTGGCGCTGAAATTTTGATCTCAACTCAGGAAAATTGAAGACAGACAACAATTGGAGACAGTTACAGCTTGTGGGCCAATTTAAACCTTATAGTGTTCAGGCAACATAAATGTCAGGGACAAAATACTATAATCGTTACTATTACATATGAGCAATTAGATTAAATGTCAATGAAATAATTAACTTCCCCATGTTTGTAGGTTGGAATTCAAGGTAGAGAGTTTTCTTGAATGCACGTTACATATAGAAAATGTCAGGAATGTAAATAAAAGGGCAGTGTATGTTTTTGGAATGAGTTAGTTCTCAAATATAATAACAATGATATTATCCTTTGCACACTTGACAGTTTGTACTTGTCTTTGTATAGTACTTATTACTCTTAAAAAGATCCGTTAATGAGTCTTTCTCCCTACTAGACACTGAGCTAAGTGCTGTGTCTTCTTTCTTGTTCTTGATTATAATAGCAGCTAACAAAGTACCTGCTACTGCCAGGCATTGTTCTACAGTATTAATTCACCCAACTCCTACAATAATGCTATGATATAAATAATATTCTTAAGCCCATTATATAGTTGAGAAAAATGAGCACAGAGATGTTGAATAAGTTGCTCAAGGTCACGGAGCTTGTTAGGGTGGATCCAGGATTTCTGTTCAGGAAGTCTGGCTCCAGAGTCTAGGTTGTGAAGTCTACCTTTCTATTCATTGTAATACTTCTAGATGCAAATACTATGTGCTCAGTAAATGTTGCTGAATGAAGGTGTAAAGCTGCCAGTAAAGCTTAGCCAATACCTTTGCAACAACAAAGATTAAGTTACAGGAGGAGCTGATGAGTCTGATTTTCAGTATCAGGTGTTTTCACTTTTAGGGTTATGTGGACAAGCTTTGGAGAACCAGAATGACAAATTTTCTGTTGGTATTAAGCTCATAACACTTGCCTTTTCAGTATTTTGTCTGATAAATATTGATTAATTTTCTATTTGTTCTTGACTTTCTTACCTTTTCCTTTTCGGAGATTTGGTATGGCTTATAAAAATATATACAATAAAATTTCATTAAAAATTAAAATTATCCATACATAAATATAATAGAAAATAAAGAGTAAGTGACAGCTGGGCACAAACATGCAGATCTTAGAATCTGATGTAAATATTATGCTTGCTCATTGAAGTTGATGCTAAGCTTCCTGGCAAAGGTAAAGAGATACCTCATCAGTGACATGTTCACAGCGCTCATGGAGAGAAAAGTATTGAGAGTGGAATATACTTATTTCTCAGGGAAACAAAGCTTTTCTTACTCTCATTTTTGTCTACATATAAGAGTCGCAGAATGTTTAAATAGATAATATTCTCAATAACTTTCTAGAAAAATAGTAATAGATTTCATAAATTCGCTTTTTATAGTATGTCTTTAAAAAGTGAGATATAATCAACATACAACATTTTATTAGTTTCAGGTGTATAATATAGTGATTTGATATTTGTGTATATTGCAAGATGATCACCACAATAAGTCTAGTTTACATCCATCACTGTACTTAGTTATAAAACATTTTCTTGTGACAAGAACTTTTAAGATCTACTCTCTTAGCAACTTTCAAATATGTAATACAGTATTACTAACCATAGTCACCCATTACATCCCCATGACTTATTTATTTTAAAACTGGAAATTTGACTCCCTTTACCCATTTACCCACCCCACCCCCCACTTCTGGTAACCACCAATCTGAGCTTTTTTTTTTTTTAATTAAGATTCCACATATGATATCATACAGTATTTGTCTTTCTCCGTCTGACTTATTTCACTTAGCATAATGCCCTTAAGGTCCATCCATGTTGTTGCAAATGGCATATTTATTCTTTTTTGTGAGTAATATTCTATTATATGTATGTATGTATGTGTGTGTGCATGTATATGTGTGTGAATGTATATATGTGTGTGTGCGTCTGTATATATAAATCACAGTTTCTTTATCCATCAATGAACACTTAGGTTATTTGAATATCTTGGCTATTGTAAATAACGATGCAATGAACATGGGGTGCATGTATCTTTCAAAGATAGCATTTTCATTTTCTTTGGATAAATATCCAGAAGTGGAATTGCTGGATCATATGGTAATTCTATTTTCCATTTTTCAAGGCACCTCCATACTATTTTCCACAATGGCTGCACCAGTTTACATTCCCACCCACAGCGAACAGGGTTCCCTTTTCTCCACATCCCCACCTATAGTGTTTTTATTCAAGCCAAAGACAAAGACAAAGGCACAATTCAGTGAAAGCAGTTTTGTGAGAGGCTAAGATTAAAAAAAGATAACTTTTAGATTATATGCCTTAACCCAAGGAAGCGATCATAAATAGCTAGATTTATAGTGGGATGGCTTTAAATTTCAGTGGAGGTGACAGAACACTAAAAAGGAAGCAAGTACAATGTCTCCTAGTTGGGTCTGTAAAAGTTTTCTGGCTAGAAGTTCACAGCTACGTGCTTTGACAGGAGACTGGTATGCATGTTTTGTGAGCTGCTAATCAAGAATTTGTATGCATAAAGACTTGATCTACTTTCTCCCATGAACATTGTCTAGCCTGACCAAAAACATTCACATGACTGGAGAATCTTCTAATTCTTCATGGAGGTAGTGTGATGATGATTTAGCCATATTCTAATTGAAAGAAAAAAGCATAATATTTACTCTCATGTTGAGTCTATATGAAATATACTCTCTTTCTTTTCAAACAAAGTCTGTCTTTGGCACTCATCTTATGGGGCTAACTTTTCAGGGACAAATACAGTTTTTAAAATTGGAGGAGACAAGTGTGAGTTGCAAATATTTAATTTAGGCCTCATGCTTTCCAGGGCCCTGGTCTAACCAATGATACCCCTTCTTGGGGTGGGGTAGGAGTGGGATGGAGAGAGTTCTGAGCTTGGAGTTAGACACACACAAATAACATTTGAACTATGTTTAAACAGCTTGCAAGGGGCTACTGAGGGGATGATTGGCCCTATCTATCAATCATTTGACACATATCTAGTAGGTTAGTACTAAGTTGAAACTAGTTAAAATCTAATTCCAAGGAAAAAAAAAGGTCATAACAGTTTGGCTCTCTTAATAGGAATGATGTCCATGTTATCTTTTATAAACTTTGTTGCTTATGCATAGTGATCTCAGTCCTCTTCAGAGCAGACCTGAATGTTCCTTGGGGGATTCGCATACAAAGATTTTATTCTATTTCTCTTTTTGCATTTTGTCCTAAATCTTTCACTGCATTCATTCTGGATCACAATATGTCTTCCCCAGATGTAGCATATATATTGCTTTCCTAAGTACTTTCTAAACTTCCATATGAAGTGGGATAAAGCTTTAGGCTATTGACCCAGAATTTTTTGGAAGATGTGAATGTTTTTACACACTTTTTAGGGAGGTAGAAATTAGAGAGATCTCTGCAGAAAGTTGCTTAAGCTCTTATTACCAGAAGAGATCATTTCTCTTGTATTGATGCAATTTCATGTGTTAATATGTCTAACTAATGTAAAGAGTGAGAAGGTAGGTTAATTAAAGAAATAATTAGCTTTGAGGCTAATTATATAAACAAAAACATAGTAAAACGGTAATTTCTTTTGTTTCTTTTGAACATCTAAAGAACTAGATACTAATCATCACTGTATTCTTTATTGTAAAGAGTATCTGTTTCCATATTAAATTTAGAAGTAAGAAGTTTGCCAGACAGAGAATATAGGAAAGTAATATAGAATAATTTACTACGATTGTTGAAAACACATTAGAAAAGGCACAGGGGTTGGACTGAAGAAAGCTGAGATATAATCCAAGCACCACCATTTAGTAGCTGCATATCCTTGGTCACGTCACATAATCATTCTGGTCTTGAACGATCATCTCTAAATTTAGGGTTATTTTGTATGAGACTTGTGAGGACTAAATGAGATAATTTATTTCATGTGTCCAACATAACAAATGATGCATAGTAGGCACTTAAAAAGTGATAGCAGATGTTATTTTCCATGACATACTTAAGAAGCATGATTATATTATATCTATTATTTGATCTATTTTGCATTAAAAATGCTGCATTATCCAGTTGAAGATAATTTTCCCCCTGAAACTTCTTGATTGTTGCTTGCTGAGTCCGTTCATCCACTCAGGTCTTGGTCCTGGAGCCCTGCCTGTGTGGCCTGTCCCAGTCTCAGATGTCCTCTACTTTTAGATTCACGCAGGTTTCCTGGAGACTTTGAAAATTACATATAATCTACCTATGTGATTTTTCAGTTTCATCACTGCCCTTCCACCTGCCTGAGTTTCATCTCTCCTATTTGAAAAATTGGGTGAGACATAAAGTGGGTACAGCCAGTGTCTCTGTACCTTGTTTCAAGCACTAAATTACAGCAGGTCATCTTTACAAATGTGGGGGCAAAGTGACTGTGCCCTATTACATCTGCCTTATGAATGCTTGCAAAATTTATTTGGATTCTGAAAAACTACTTGCAATTGGTGTTCTCATGGGAAGGTGGACAGCCAGAGAGAATCCTAAAAGGTTTGTGTTGGTTATTTTCCATTTGCCCTTCTGGATCAAGTCTTCACCCTCCTTTCCTCTGGCCTTTGCTTCAGAAAGCTGACCTTCATGGACTATATCCATCTGGTTCTCTGGCTGTGTGGCTTCTTTTGGATTTGGCCAATGAGGACACTAGTAGGAGAGGAGAGAGTTGAAGGAGAAAGGAAAAGGTTGGGGTATTAGTACTATGCTATTTCTTTGTTAGGACCATCACTGACAGCCCTCTTTCCCCCATCATTTAAGTCCATATCTACTATCAGGGAGACATTCCAAATAGACATTCTGTTCTGGAAATGACTCCTCTCCTTGCTTTGTCAGGCCTTGGTCTATTAATGGTTTATCCATTGAGTTTTACCAACCCCTGATGGTTTCTCTTAAGCTGTCCACACCCTTGTAAATAGTCCCTTCAGTAAACTCTTTCTGTTCCCTCATTTTGACTAATAAAGAAGTGGTGACCCAGCAAGGACAGAACACACATGTACTCCAGGCACAGGGCAGAAGGGACTTCAGGCAATTCCAGGGCAAACAAAAAGAAGAGCTGAGGTAGAGCTTGCATGCTGTCTATCACTGAAACTTGACAGACATAGGACATCTGGCAGGAATCCAAAGACAGTTTTGGTGGTCAAAGCAAACCAATTAAAGCCCAGATCATCCCAAACAAATAAACAAACTGGTTTGGTGATAGGTACTGCTTTAAACAAGGGTTGAGATTTAGTAGCAAATCTGGTTTGACTACCCAGCTGTTCAGTGTTCACTCTAGCCAGAGGAAACAGGTCATGGTTAAGGCTGTTTTGTTTGCATTTAGATTTAGTTTAGTAAAATCTTATTTAGCACATGACAGTTCACATTGTTTGGGAGGGACAGTGGAATTTTCTTTCAATAATAAGTTTTAAGGAAAGAAATTTTTGAATCAGATTCTTATTTTAATTTTATGACGTTAAAAAATATTTTTAAATTTACAAAGGAAATCTAAAGGGACTTCCGGGGCTGGATAGCCAAAATTTCCTTAGGACCAGTAGACGTCTCAGTATGGCTCTGCCAAAAGTTGTCCAAATAGAACAATTTTAAAAAATAATAACTCAGAGCAACAGTTTAAGATATCATTGACACATCTAGAGTCTCTTGCAATGGAATTTGGACAACTAAAGGCATTATTTGAGTAATTTAAGTAAAATATAAATTTGAGGACTTATCCTGAAAATTTAATTAAAATAATATTATTTATTAAAATTTTTTCCAGTATATTTATTTATTCTAATTAAAATTATTGGAGTGACAGTTAATAAAATCAAATAGGTTTCAAGTGTGTAATTCAATAATATTTCTATGTATATTGCATTGTGTGTTCACCACCCAAAGTTAAATTTCCTTCCATCACCAAATTTTTGACTTCTTTTACTCTCTCCCCTTCCCTGCCTTTCCTCTGGTTAAAGTAATATTTTTAAATTGAATTTAAAAAGCATTTCATTCACTTATTAACAGGATATAACAAAAATTCAGGTCCTTTAAAACCAGATTATGAATATGATAGTTATAACTTGATATTTCATCTTAGTCTAAAGGAATATGAAGATGGCTTCTTGTCCTGGACTGACATATAATAAATATAATAATAGTTAATATGAATATGAATAATAACATCTGTCTGGCTCAATGCTAAGCTCTTTTGCATATCATCTTAAACCTAGAAATTCTGTAAAATAGTTATTTTTCCCAGTTTACAGAAAAAAAACTCCCACTGGAACTAAAATGTTAAGCAACTTGCAAAGTCCTCACAGTTATACCGACAGAGTAGGGATGGAGCCAGGTTGGCTTGGCTCAAGAGTGTCTGTACCTTAACCACAGAGCGGCACTTTCTGTATGACCAGGACAAAAGTCAAATCTTCCAGAGGGAATAATTTTCCCAGATTCTATTTTATATTTCTCATAAAGATGTTTTTCATGAGGAAGTGTCTAATTTATACGGTAAATATTTCAATTAGAATGACTGAAAGGATAGTTCAGATTAGGATTCTCATTCTTATGTTTAATGTATTTTTCATCATTGCTCCATTATTTAAAAAAAAAAAAAGGCCTTTGAGGAAAAGAAAGAAAAAGAAATCAAGGGAAATGAAACACTTCTCACATATTTTCCATTCAGGTACCAGGGCTCACAGAAAAATGCAGTCTGATGTGAGAAACAAATGCAGTCATATTCAAGGATCATGTCCAAGGTTATGGAAGATCTGTATTTTCACAAGCCCCCATGCTTTGGCCACAACATCATGTTAGCCATGCAACATTGTAAACTCTCAAGGTATGGGGGAGGTTGGGGTCTTTCTTGAATTTCCATGGCTGCAACTGATGTATAACAGAACCCATTACATGTGGCCTTCCTCTGTCTTGTGTCACCATTGTGAAAGGAGAAAGTTAGGTGCCATAGACGTTGTTGTCATGGAAACCAGACATTGTCCCTGCAAAGGTTTTGAAGTCAATACAAAGTTTCTGTTAAAGTACATGTAGTTCTGCTGGTAGACACGTGATCAAGCCCTGGTTTCTCTGTCCTTCAAAACAAGAGCAGCTAGTTCCCTCCCTGTTCACACCTTTCGGTAGGTAGATGGCCACAGAAACTGATAATCCTGGAGAAACAGGTTTATGTCTAAAACATTTTGAGAACAAATGATACACATTTGAAACCAGTCTCATGGCTAGCAAATAAAAACATTTTGAAGAAAGTATTCTAGAAGAGAAAAACAGACTTTATTCTTATCTCATTTTATAGACCCATCTTTGCCTTCAAAAAGGTATTTATGAATGGAAAAGATGAACATATTTGTAACCTGGGATCCTCTAAGAGGCTCTTAAGGGGCCTGGTTAGAAGCAAATGGATCTAGTCCCTTTCATCTACTTTGACTTCTCTTGTTCTGTTGTGAGTGTGAGGGGTTGTGAATGTCCTAATAGCAAGAGGGCAAGGTTCTGGGAGACACACGAAATAAGCTGCATCTTAATGCAAATACACTTAGGGCTGGAGAAACATCTAAAAAGCTATCTTGGATAATAAAAGCCTTTCATAGTGTGTTTCCAGGGAAAATACACAATAAAGGAGGGAACATATTACTTGTTTTCTTTTAAAAATCCTCTTAAGAATCTGTCATCCATGTCCATTTTAGTCTTGAAGTGGTCGAAGCCTTATGGAAAAAGAGGGGAAGGGCAGTTAGTCTCCCCCTTCTCTAGAGAAGCCTGACACTGACTACCATCTTCATTTTGAAGGTCAAGTGGACATAACCCTGGACTGGAAGGAGATAGGGGACTCAATTTTCAGGCTTACTTCTGGTTGCTAGTGGCTGTGCTGGGACTGGTCTTTTTCTTTTTTTAAAAAAACCAAGGGTCTCTCCAGTGGTTCATATGATATAGAAGTGGTGCTATGCATGTTTAGTGGCAGAGGGCCTCTTTTCAACTGATATTAGAAATGTGATAGATACATTCTTAAAAATGCTTCATAGATGAAGGGAAGGGCACCTGTCTCTTCTCTTTCACATTCTCAGGATATCAGTGGATAATGGGATACAGGAGGTTGTGGGGTTGAGTTGGAAGGTTGACACAATAAAAGGAGGCAGCAATGTGATGCTGAAGATTAATTCTATTTTGGAACTCTTTCTCAAATCTGTCCTCTCTTCTCCATGTGTGCTGTCATTATGCCCCCAAGGCCACTAACTTCGCTTGCTTGGGCTACAATAATAGCCTCCTAAGTCATCTCCCTGATTATACCATTCCCTTTCCAAACAGTTCTCTTCATTGCAACCAAAGCAACCAACTTAGAACTCACAAATGCCTTCTCATTTGCATGTAGAAAGAAGTTCAGAGTCTTTACCTGGCACTTTAGGCCCTGAATTAATGACCTTTCTAGCTTCGACTCTCATGGGTTCCCCCATGTTTTTGTACCATTTGGCCATTGAGGATATCTCTCAATTTCTCAGACAGGCCATGCTTTCTTTTATCCCAGGACCAGGTACATGCTGCTTTTTATAACTGGAATGATCTTTCAGGGTTCTGTTTAAATGATAAGTTCTTAAAGACTACTTTCCAGGCTAGGATAGGCCTGGCTGGGTGTCTACAGAAGTGTTTACTTCTCCTAGGCTCATACCATCACAGTCATAGTGACCAGTTTAAAGTCTGTTTTTCCCACTAGACTGCAAACCTCTGAGGGCAGGTCATGTCTGTCTTGTTCTTGAATCTGGCACATCATGATATACTCAGTAAATGTTTGCAGACTCTCTGGCTCACCAAGGAGACAACATCTGTGATGTTTTGTTGCCAGTATGCGAACCAGCACTGGATTGGCCTATGTCCTCTTTAATTCTTCTCTGGATATACATACCTCCAGATTCTGGCTCTTGCTTGGGGGACAATTACAGCTATGGTGAAGTCGGCAAAATTATACCTATGACTTATTTTTTAATGAGGCATGAAAAACGGCTACTCTACAACCATTCTGCATTGTGGATGTTTGTGTTATCAGAAAAGCTATATAAAAAGCAAGGTAGTCAAGCTTGCTATTTGGCATAGTGTAAGAAAAAAACAAAACAAAACAAAACCCACTCCATTAAATTTACTGAATGTATTCCTTAAAAAACAATCCCTGCATTCAGGCAATCCAGTTTATGTAGACCAAGTAAGAAAGGGATCGATATCTGGTTTCTGAGAGATGAGACTATATGTACAGCAGATTCAAAACTAAAAATTTATAATAGTCAGCTGTGATTCAAGACAACCATTGCAGGGCTGTAGGTGACCAAAAACAAAAACAAAAGAAAAGAAAGGAAAACAAAACAAACTCCCCCAAAACAATTATACCAGTGTCCTGATTATACCTGCACCAGTGTCCTGATTCTTCATTGGAATGAAAAATGAAGGAGAAATCATTTACTTCTGTATTCTCTTAACCAGGAAATTGAAGAAAAGAGAAGTTACCCATGAAACAGGTTTTATTAATCCCAGCCTGAGCAAGAAATTTATTCATTCAAAGTCTTTCCAGATACCTGTTTTTTGGGTCACACAATTACAACAGGACAGTAAAGACCATTTCTTGTGATTCATTAGGGAGATGTAACAAGGCTATAAGGGATAGCTCATTATTAGGCAAGAGCAGAGAGTGAGTCTAGGCCTGAAGGTAGGGCCATAGTCCCTACAACAGGAAGGAAAGGAAGTGGGACTCCAGTGAACAGGCGACCTAGAAGGATCTCTAGGGGAAGGTGGTTCTGGAGCTGGTCCCTAAAGGGTGATGGTTTCAGGTAGAGAGTAAGAGGTGTGTGGGGGGTGCCTCCTAGCAGGTAAATGAGAACCAATTTTTTTCTTTGGGAAATGAGAGTGCAGGCCCATGGCTGTTTCAGCCAAAGTCTGCTTTCCTGTCTAGGCCAACTATAGATTCTGTCTGTACATTCCCCCTTGAAGGATCAGATTCATGCAGCCATGTGAAATGGTGGTGATGCCCACAGTTCAGGCCTTTTAGCTTGCCTTCTCAGTCCTCTGTTACCCATTGCTCAAACCCCAGAAGCCAACTTCTTGTCAATATGGGAAGTGCATATGTCTTTTTACTTCTGTAAAGATACTATTGGGATCGCTCTCCTACCCTTAATGAGAGGTTTTATTGTTTTTTTTTTTTTTATTTTTTCAGAAAGAAAAAATGAGGAGGATTTGGCGTGGGGGGAAAGGGGACCAATCCTTGCAGGCAAGACACTGTTCCTGCAGCAGGGGATTTAGGCAATTAGTAGTAATCATAGCCTAATTTGAGGACTTACTATATGCAGTCAGGGTATGAATGATAAAATTTAATCCTTTTGATAACCCTGTGGGTTAGTACTGTTATCTTCACTTTACAGGGGTGGGGCGAAACTGAGATCTGGAGGGTAAAGTATTTATACGAAGTCATAAAACTAGAAAGAGCAGAGCTAGGACTTGAAACTAGATTTGCTTGATATGAAAACCACGTACCTAACACAAAGTTCTACTGATTTAGGAGCTTCTTGCGCCCTCCTTTTAATTTTTCTTCTGACTTCTTAACTTTATATTTTGAAAATGACACGTGCTAATTTTATTTTTTATTTTTATTTTTAAATTGAATTTATTGGGGGTAATATTGGTTAATAAAGTTATATGAGTTTTAAGTGAACGAGTCTATTATATAACATTAATTTCAGACAAGTTGTATGGAAAAGTATAAAGGAACAGAAAAAAATTTGTTATCCTAAACCTGTTACCCAGAGGCCATTCCTATTAAAATGTTTGCCTTATGGTCCTCTCATATCTTGTACAGTGTTTCATGTAATTGAATTTATTCTAGTTCATATCCATGTTTTTCTTAACAGTACAAAAGAAGCAATTCCCTGTGCACTTAGTCAACCTGAGTTTTAACAGCAGTAAACATTTTATTGGTCAGATGTGCCATAAATTTTCTTTATCATTCACCTCTTATTGAAATTTTAGGGTGTGTTCAGTTATATTCACTATGGTAAATAAAACTGAAATGAACATACACATTAACATATAAAATGTGCATACATTTTTGGTCTGTACTTCTATCGGATAAATTCCTAGAAATGGTATTACTGAGTTAAGAAGATGCAGTCAATTTTTTAAGGTTCTTGATGAGTGTAAATAAAATGTACTCCAAGAAAACTTCTCCAATTTATATTCCATTATTTCTTGGGGGACTTTTTTGATTATCAGTTTTCCCAACGTGAACACATCACTTTTAAAAAATATATGTCAGTATTATGATGTTGTTCCTAGAGACACATTTTCTTATTAGATTTTTCCTTATGTTCAATATTTTTCTTGACTTCATGAATGGAATTTTTTCTTTTCACTTTCTAACTATTAATTGTTACATATTATTTTACTTCCCACTGTAGATTACTTATTAGAAAGGTTGACAGAGAAGAAAGGGAGGTCTATGGAAATATTCTTTGATAAACGAGGCCTCCCTGCAAATTTCCTTCCCCAAAACCAAAATGGATATTTGCAGTAGAGATGTTTGAAAAGGAATGATGATTCCGTGACTACCATCTCTTAGGAAAGGACAAAGGAAAAATAGAAGTTGAGTGGTAGGAGGATTTACCATGGGGGGAAAGGTGGCTCATTTTATGATGAGACTGGAAGGATGGGCAGAGGGCAAGTTTTGGTGAGAAAGTGTGCACTGGTAACTCCAATCGCAGCAAAGTGGATCAGTGACTTGGTGGGTGGAGGAGAATTACGATGGGGGATGCGATGAGTGCATATCCACTATGGGCACTGAGGTTAAGGACATCACCAAGATCCCCTCATTTCAGCTTCGTGAAACTAGTATCAGACTGGAATCTGCCCAGTGCCATACTGCTCAGGGTCTGGCCCCACAGCTAGCTAGAACACAACTGATTTTAATGAAAATGGAACATGGAGACCAAACACAACCCTGTGTCCTAATGCTGCCAGATATCTGGAGGGAAATTAAAAAATTCATGTACCTATGAGAAAGCTTTAAATTGTCAGATGTTAGGCAAATATAGTATAACATGAATTTATCATTTTCCTTTTCTTTCACGGCTAATGGTAGAGAAAAAAAGCTTTAATTTCTCTCTGATCATGGTTCTTTCTGACTTTCACAGATTTTTTAAGTAAGGAAATAACTGATCAGTGTAAAAGCTTTCATTATTTGTGGTAAGTGGAAACATCCAGCACCTCAATATTTAGTCTGTATAATTCCTGTTAATGTTTTATTCATGCTCACCACACAGGTTATGAGGGCGTTGTTAATTGCATAATTTTCTTTTGTCTAAATATGTACATTTCTGTTAGTTTCTGACTTGAACTCATTCTTTCCTTTTCCTTCCTTCCTTCCTTCCTTCCTTCCTTCCTTCCTTCCTTCCTTCCTTCCTTCCTTCCTTCCTTCCTTCGTCTCTCATCCCCCCTCTCTTTCTTTCTTTTTTGGTTTTCAGTTTGGATTTGTGTTTCAGAATTAAATACTAAGGTCCATTAGGTGCCATTCATCTGTGAGATGAATTCTATATTCCATCTATTGATTCCATTGTGGGTGAACATTTGCAGGATTTAGGTAAGCACTAGCTAGTGCCCAAAATAGGACTTACATTATTTCTTCCAGATAGCTTGAAAGTGGAGGGAAATATCTTCATTTGAACAGCTTGGGGGAAAATGTTTTATACATTAAAAGCTACTATATGTAAGACATGTAGTTTTCTGATAAGTGAAATAAAAATAAGTATTCTCCATGATACTGAGCCAGTGGAATACATTTAATAATCCCAAGCCTATTTACCTTTGGGATGTAGATATTTTTCAAACCAAGGACATTTTATGATTGTAAATAACAAGTAGACATATTTCGTATAGTGAATTTGTGAGAAATTGTGAAAAAAGTGTTCAGGGAAGAGTGTGGCTTCATCATAGCCCTGAAAAGAATCTTGACAGCCTCTATGCCTGGTAATACCTATACCTCAGGATGTCTTACTTATATGAATACCTATTATTAGTAAGCTATCTACTAATAGGCCATCTTTTCATTGCAAAATCTGCTGGGCTTTGCTAAATTCTTATTCTTAGATTCTCTCTGCATTTTGCTCGAAGCCCCTGCTATCTGTGATACTGCACTAT
This sequence comes from Rousettus aegyptiacus, assembly GCF_014176215.1. Taxonomy (NCBI): domain Eukaryota; kingdom Metazoa; phylum Chordata; class Mammalia; order Chiroptera; family Pteropodidae; genus Rousettus; species Rousettus aegyptiacus. The sequence continues at coordinate 123,513,763 of NW_023416306.1, forward strand.
CTTAACCTTATTCCTCCTTTTCTAGGCCTTTCTTCTCTGTCTCTTTTGTTAGTGTCTTCTGTTCACTAAATGTGAGTGTTCCTCAAAGATCAGAGGTGGCCTTCTGCATTTTTCCTTCTTAATTCTCTGCCTCTGATGTGTTTTTGAGTCTCTTGGCCTCTTTCAACATCTCTATGGTGATACCAATCTCAGAGCTTTCATTCCATACCTCTGGGGAATCTCCACTTGGATTTTCAAACAACTTAACTAAAAGCTGTTTTCTTCTCCAAAATGAATTTCCTTCCAATATTTCTCTTTCATTTATCCTTCTTTGGCTCACCTAAATTTCAGTCTTACAGCCAACTTTTGTTTCTCTTTTACCGTGATACTTCCATATCTAAGCAGTCACTATTTGTTTTTATTTATCCATAAATTCTCTACAATCTCTGCCATCCTTTCACTTTCCACTCTCACCCCCTCTCAAAATCAGCTCTTCAGACCTCATATTTGGATTGTTGCAGTAGCTATAACATAATGTAATGTAACACAATGTAATGTAACGTAACATAACACAACCTAACATATTGAGATAATAACCTCTTTCTAGCTAGTAAAGGAGTTTTTATTTTTTTACCTCCTATAACAAGAAGACCGACTTGCTTTTGTGTTCCTTGCCTATAGAAATCTTAAAGGGGACTGGATATGGCAAAAAGAGGTGTCCAGGCAACACCCAATCAGAATTTTGTTTGCAAAAACTGAAGCTCATTGAGGTGAATTATTTCGGATTATTTCAGAAGGTAGAGAAGATAAAGATAAATGATTGAATTTGGGAGGTAGAAGTGGGCCAAGCTAAAGAGAAGAAAGTTTTATTTTTATTTTTTTAGAGAATTCATTTTGAGACAAGAAAGAGTGTGGGATTTGGTGAGTCTGTGGAACCAGGAGCACAATTGTGCTTCCTTTCAGTGGAGTTACTGAGACTTCTGATGGGTAAGGTTGGGGCAATGGATGGGCCAAAACTTAAGAGCTGTTGCCCTAGGACCAGCAGGCATTAAAAAGTCCCAGCACCCACTGTTGCATGTCTTCTAGGTACCATGCAGGCTTGGACGGTGAGCTCATTAGTTGTAACAAGGCAGTCTAAGGATCAGTGAGTCCTTTCCTAAGTGTTTGTAGAGCATAGAGCACCCCAGGACTCTGGCTTGGCTTTAGAGAGGAGATGTTAACTACAGTGTAGGCTCAGCTGCTGTAACACAGAGACCTCAAAACATGAGGCTCAAATAAGGAGTTTTTTCCCTCTCTTGAAACAGTCTGAAAGGCAGTTAGCTGCCAGGTCTGGTAAGCAGGTCTGACCACAAGGGTGTTTAGGTTTCACGTTCCTTCCATCTTGGTACCTCACCATCTCCTAAAAGAGGATTTTAAAATCTTATGCCGTGGCCCTTTTGGACAATTTGGTGAAATGTGTGTACTCTTCCCCCCCACACCAAAAAAAGAATTTTAAATGCATAAGAAATACACATGAGGATTATAAAGGAAGTAAATTATAATAAAATATAATTATCACAATATTAAAGACAAATTTGTGATATACTAATGCATATGCTTCTTTATTAATTATTAACAAGATTCTGTGATGTGTCCAATAAGTGCTTTAGTTTCAAAATAGTGATGAGCACAAATTGTTATTCTATAATATCTGAATAAACATAGTATGATATGAAAATGTCTATGGTTTCTGATGGTGACAAGTCACAGATACTGTGACTACTACTATGGTTTGTTGCCTACATTTAAATTAAATAAAATACTAAATTTCAACTAGAAGTTATTACAAACAAAGATGTAACTTTCCTTTCAAATTTCTAGATCCTTTAAATTCTATCCATGGGCCCTCTGAAGACCTGTCCATCCCAGGTTAAAGGTCCTGTCCTGGAGTGCTGAAGCTGGCTTACCTAGTGCTAACAAAGGAGCAAAACGGAAGTCTAGAGCAAGCCATCTTATCTTTAAGGAGATGAAGTTTTGCTCATCACTTCTCACACTCCACTGACTTGAACTTGGTTTTTGCCCACATCTAGCTCCAAGAGAAACTAGGTTAGTGGGTATATAATACAGTGACCATGTGCCCAGCTAAAACTGAGAAGTTTTATTACTGAACAGAAGGCGAGAATAAGTAAATACTTAGTACCTGCTATAGGAACATGGGATTCCCAAAAGTATGCCTGAAATTCAATTTCCCACCAGCCAGGCTCAAAAGAGATTGTGTGATTTAAAGAGGATTATTGTGAGGATTAACTACAGTGTGTTCAAGTGGCTGGTAAAGAGTAAGCACTCAATAAATATTCACCAAAGCTGACTCACATGTGACCAGAGTGGTAGAGGAATAATAATCATGGAAGATAATATATTGGACTTCCTGGAATGAGAAGAGGTCCAAGAAAGTTATGTTTAAATTTATTCATTCATTTGTTCATTAAACAAATATTTATTGAGCTCAGATTATATGCCAGACACTGTTTTAGTTGCCAGAGAAATGATAGTGAGCAATATAAAGTCATTGCTCTCAGAAATCTCAGGAAAAATGAGTAAACAACAAACAAATCACATGTTAGATGCAAAATATATGAAAAGAGATTGGATAAAGGTTATGGTGGAGTGCTGTGCTAGGCAGAATTATGATGTTTCCCAAGATTTCCAACTTAAGTGTGAATGAGACCTGTGAGTATGATGGAGTACCACTTCTATAATTAAATTATGATATATGGCAAAGGTGCAGAGATTTTAAAAATATAACTAAGGTCCCAAATCAGTTGATTCTAAATTAATCAGAAGGGAGATTTTCCTGAATGGATCTGACTTAACCAGGTAAAAGCCCTTAGTAAATGAACTAGGTAGGCCCTACCTGAGTTAGAAATTCTCTTTCTGGCCTTGAAGAAGAAAGTAGCTATGTTGTAAACTGCTTATGGCAAGGACAGCATGGCAAGAACCTGAGGGCAGTCTCTCTGAGCTGAGACAAACTTCCAGCTTTCAGATAGTAAGAAAATAGGGATCTCAGTGATAGAGCCACAGGAAGTGAATTCTACCAAAAACATGAACACATTTGGAAGTAGATTCTTTCAGCCAAGCCTTCTGGTGAGAATGTAGCCAAGCCAACCTTGATTGCAGCCTTGAGAGAGTAAACTGTGCCTGGACTCCTGACCCATAGAAACTATAAGAAAATAAATGCATCTTGTTTAAAAGCACTAAGTTGGTAGTAATTTGTTATACAGCATAAAAAATTAATACAAATACTATTTTTAGTGAGATGGTTAGAAAAGGCCTCTCTGATAAAGTGGGATTGAATGGAGACATTAAGGAAGTGAGGAATAAACTATAAGGGTACCCGGGGAAACAGTAGAGAAGTGACCATTCTTGCTGGTGTGTGGAGAATAGCCCAGGAATGGGCACGAGTGGAAGAGGAGGCACCAGTTAGGCTGGAAACGATGGACAGTTGGACTGGGATGTTGTGGTGGAGGGCATCAGATTATGGACATATTTCAAAAACAGAACCAACAAAATTTGCTGAAGGATTTAGAGTGTGAGAAGGATTCAAAGGAAAGCTCCAGAATGCAGTTGCCATTTGCCGTGATGAAAAGCCTGGGGTAGAGCTGGGGCAAGGTGGGAAGAAGCAGGCTTTAGGGAGAAGTCAAGAGCTTGGTTTTGGGTATGCAAAGTTTGAGATGCCATCCAAGTGGATTTGTCAAGGAAGCAGTTGTATGTTATAAGTTTGGAGTTCAAGAGAGAGGTCGGGAATGGAGATAAAAATGGGAAGTGCCAGCATATAGATGATATTAAACTATGAGAGTAGAAAAGGTAACCTAAGATAGAAAAATCATAGGAAACTGAGCCTGAAAGTCACCTTAAGGGATTTTCATTTTATAGATAAAGAAACTCCAGCCCAGATGGGCACAGTGATATTAGGCCTATACCTAAGGGCACAGAATTACGTATTAGCAGAGCTTAATCAATACCCAGGCTTCTTGATTTCCAGGTTAGAGATTCTTCTTACCAAGGATCACAGGTTCCTTTTCTTTTTCTTTCATAAATTATTTCCTACACTTGGGGAAGAAACTTGCAAAGTCAACAAGACTTGGCTCTTTTCCTTTCATGGGATTGCAAGTCCTAGATACAGACCTCTGAGACACCCTTCCCAATATTGGGTGTCACCTCATAAGATGCTGATTAGTTTTGATGGCTGTGGGAGACAAGGTTTCATGTAAGAAATGAAAATGTATGCTGTGATGTCCATAAACCTCACCCCATCAAATTAATAATGAAACGCCTCCCATCAAAGCCTTCCCTGTGTTCAATAGCCTGTGGCACATTTGGACTCATCAATAGATGTTTGACAATAATGCAACTTGTTTAAATCTTGGTAAAGCAGTGTTATGTACTATTGTTATTGACTTCCCTTTTCTAATTACCACCCAAAGGTGATGGATGATATAGCTCTAAATGACCACACTTTTGGAGTGTGAGTAGCTTTGGGTCTCTTCTGTTCTGAAGTAGGAGACCCACCTGGTGGGAGTCAGCTTTGTCATGGCCACAATAATGAGGCCCAGGTGATGTTCGAAACCATTTGCGGAGGGATCTCTGTGACTAGTTTGAAACCAGAGATTTTAAAGTCCCTGTGTGCATGTGAGGCATGATCATTGCAGGAATTCTAAGGCATGTAGAGTGAGCTGTAGTCAGCTTCCATGACAGTCCACAGCTCAGGTGGGCAGAAAACATAGCTTTCTCCATCCCTCCCCACCTTGTAACTCAACTTAATTTCCATTTTGAGCCTCCCTTTTGCTGGGTTGGTAAAACATAGGGTCCCACCCTCTTCCACCCATCTTATGATGGAGTCTAAGATTTTGGGGTGCATGACTATATGGTACCCAGCATAGCAGGGTTCAACATGTTTATCTGTGAGAGATCTATTCTTTTTATCTGGTCTTCTGACATTGGTCCCCATGTGGTGTCTGAGATTTCTCTTTTTCCTTTCCTGGCTCCTTCAAGCCTACTGGCTCTCTGGTACTTTTGAGCACAGTCACTATTCTACTCTTTCCTGCACTCCTGGGGCATGGAGATCCCTTTGAGGCTCCTAAGGTGATGGCTGCCTGGACTCACTGTGCTTCCTCCCCTCTCTGCTCCCTGAGCCCTGCTAGGGCCCTGGCTTCTAGTAAGAACCAACATTAAATTTCATCACCTTTTCTCTCTCTGGAAAAAAATCTTTTATGATTTGAAACCCCCATATTCCTTAGATCCCACATTTTCCAACATTTTTTTTTTCATGCAAAAAATTCTCTCCAGCTCCCTAAAAGAATAGGTTTTTGGAGGTTAGAGCTAAGAAAATTTATAAATTTTACCCTGACACAATAAGCACAGAACAGTTTAGTTGCTTGTTTTTGTGGAGGGGTGATGGATGAGGGAGGAAAAAATGTGAAAAGATCAGGAGATAAGGAAAGTGATCTCGCTAATATAAAAGCAACCACGCCACAACAGGATACTACTGGAAGCTAGACTTCCTTTTTGCCTTTTAGGTTCCTGAGCAGCATTCTGATAATTGACTACTACTTCCTGTGCAGGGTGGTGGGGACCATGGTTAGTCGCTTAGAAGTACACAAAAGTCTTTCGAGAAGATAGTGCTTCTTTAGAAACTTCCCTAATTCTTTCCTTGTGTATTTGTAATTTAGAAATTTGGTAATGATTTAACAGATCAAGTACTGGCTTCTCCCTCCCTCTCATTTACATTATGTTTTATTTTCTATTATCTTGACTTCTTTTAAGAGAATTTAGTTCCTGAAGGGTCTGTTTATCTAATTTATCTCTGTATAGCTAGCATAATGTGCGTTGCATAGTAGGTACTCAACAAATTTTTGAATGATCAATTACTTAAGTCCCAAGAAAAGACAATTTGGACATTAAGCTCATTGGCATGGAAGGCTATGGTTTTAGAAGGATCATCCATTCAATCATTTTATTTACTCTTTTATTCATCAAATATTAATGGAACACCTATAATGTTTCAGGACCTGTGCTAGATTTTTGAGTTAAAAAAATTAGCAAGACATGTCCAGTCTTTGAGGGGTTCACTTTCATGATATTAATGTGTATCTTAATTCATCTTATCAGCTGCATAGAATCCATTATAAATGTACCATAGTTTAGTAAATATCTTATAGACACTCAGGTTGTTTTTAATCTTTAGCTATTTCAAACAATGTTGAAGTGAATAATCAGATGTAAACATTTAATAAAAGTACATGTATATATGTAACATAACTTGCCAAATTGCCCTTCATAGAATACTCCCATTAGTGATGCACAGTAATTTACATTTACTTTTAAATGTCCCAGCCTTAGTTTATACTGGCCATTATTCTAGAAACTTTAATTTGTTTAACCTAAGATTCAGAGACACTTTCCTCTTCCATTCTCAGGCCTTACACTTAACAAAAACCCTAAATTCTATGGCTTGGGCCACCATTTTTCAATGTGTATTCTGTAGAACACTGGTCCTACAAGGTATTATAGAGTTCAATGGTCACATAAATACCACATAACATGTCTTCCTCTTGTAGAGTTACAATGAACTTTGGAACAATAAAGAAATTTGTTTAACTGTGTTTAATCCAAGTGTTTCTGAAATGTATTTGGGAATCACTATTTAAATCTATTAATATCTCTCATAATACGCACATATGAGTGTGCATATACATATGCATGTGTGCATGCACATACACACTTTGAGAAACTTTTGAAAGAATATTAACATTGACGCTCTACTCAAAAACTCCTCAGATATTCCCAGGAAGATCCCTCATGATTTTCTGGAGATAATTTCTAAGGTTCTAACAGGCTAAGAATTCTCATTACCTTCATTCGAGCAGTTCTAAGTCAAACATCCTAGTTTGTCAACAACTGCGGCTGCCTTGTTGGTAGAGCTGAGGATACTGAAAGAAGTTTCTAGTGTGGATAAATGGGAAAGTACCTATTTCATCTTCCTGCTTGGGAACTGGTAGCTGTTGTGTTTTCCTCTCAAGAGACTCTATTTAGAATCAGGGAAACTTAATAGTGGAATAAAATGAAACTAAACTAAAGTAAACCTAGTTTCACAGTTTGATAATCTTGTGAAATGCTTTAGCACAAAAAGGGTTCTGCGATCTAATAAATCTAAAAATACTGCATAGTATATTCCATTTTTTCACAGAGTATTAAAAACTCTAAGAAATGTTGGATTAAATAACATAATTTAAACTGGCATTTTCTAAACTTATTGGACCATCAAACACTTTTTTGTCATGTTAATATTGGACTGAGGTTCTACAGAATGTACTACAAGAAATACTGATTGAATTACCTCATATTTCAAGGATAAGATAAAAACTCAGAGAAGTAAGGCTACTTACCCAAACTTGTCAAACTCAGTTTTCATGAGTTTGAATTCAGTTCTGCCTGTTAGTTTTTTATTTTCGTTAAATTTTTAAAAATCCCCCAAACCACATACTGTGAAAGAACATGTCAAAAGTTTAGGAAAAAGTCAAATTTAAATACCTAGGTTGTCCAATATTTACTACTGAATTGCCTGAACCATTGTTTGCGTAATAAGGGATATAGGTCCAAATGTTAGCATTTTAAATTTATTTGAACCCAATTGCCTTTTCAACCAAAGCTTAGCTTTTAATAGTTTCACCTTTTATGTTTGCTTTTATAGGTTTAAACCCCTTTATTTCAGACATTGCCTGTCCTATTATTTGCCCTTTTCATAGGTGCTGGCTTTCTATGTTATTTGAAACTTGATTTAAATTTGTATTTATTCCACCTCTATTAGAAATATTATCTAGCCTTTAAGTTCCACTAATCTTCTGCCCCAACCTTTGTAGGAGAAAAAAATTGCCCACTTTCTTATATCTTCATTCAGATATTCATCCTTTACTTTATCCATCAACAGGCTTTATGAACGGAACACAGGTGTTTTGTGTCGTAGCTGACACAAAGGTGAATATACATGGTTTTGGACTTAGTACAGCTGGCATTCTAGATGAGGCCTATGAATCCCTTTGGCTGAGGGTCAACATGATAAAGGAGCAGGGCTGCTATGCATGGCTGCACAGAGTGCCTGCACAACTCCAGAGGGCACCTGCTACACAGATAGTGGTGTGGTGGTTGCCTATGGAGTTGTGCCACACAGAAGTCCTGTACTAGAGACCTGTACTAGTACTCTATTCTAGCACCTACCTGTTGGGGATTTTGGTCTTGCTCGAGGATATCATATGTGAGTTGAGTTAGAGTAGAAGTAGTTTCTGTTTTGAACAAGAGAATCCTGCACAGAATGGGGGTCATCATTTATTAAGGTAACTCCAAATTAGAGAGATAGGCTGGCTTCAGAGCTATCTTTGAAATGTGATTCAAAAATTGAATTTCACCTGTGACTTGGCTCTAGCCGTGAACTATTGGACAGTAAGCCGGGAAGTATAAAAACTTTCTGGATTGGAAGTAACTCATTAAATGAAATAAGAAAAAAAATCGCAGCTAGAAATCAATTACAAAAAAAAAATAAAGCTAGCAAATTCCCAAACATTTATAAAGTTAAGACATACACTACTAAATAATAATCCATGGGTTAAAGTAGAAATCAGGATGGAAATTTAAAATTATTTTGAACTGAATGACAGAATATTTTATATATCAAACTTTGTAGGATACAGTCAAAGTTTTACCTATGGGGAAATTGGTTGCCTTAAGTGTATATCTTAGAAAAGATGGGAGGCTGAAATTAATGAGATAAGTAGCCCTCCTAAGAAGTTGGAAAATAGAAAATTAAACCAAAGAAAGCATAGGGAATGAAATCATAAAGGTAAGAATAGAAAGCAATGAAGAGGAAAACAAAACACAAACATACAATAGAGAGGATTAGCATAGCCAAATTTGGTTTTAGAAGAGGCTAATAAAACTGCGAAGTCCCAGGTAAGGCAGAAATGGGTTGGGGGTAGGAGAGAGAGAAAAAGAGAAAGAGAAAGAGAGAATGAGAGAAAGAGGTGGGCGGAGGGAGGCGGGGGGGGGGGGGGAGAGAGAGAGAGAGAGAGAGAGAGAGAGAGAGAGAGAGGAATCAATGTCAAGAATAAAACAGGGATTACCTCAGATCCTACAGATATTAAAATAAGAAGCTACTATGAATAATGTTATGACAATACATTCTTAAAGAAATACGATTTATTTTAAAAAAATTAGAAGAAAGAAAATCTGGATAGTCTTTAACTATTAAAAAAATCGAGTCCATAATTAAAAGTTTTCCACAAAGAAAACTCCAGATCAAATGGCCAGTCAGTAAATTATATCAAACATTTAGGACAAAAAAGGGATAACATTTTTTAAGTTGAGTATAGGTTTATTTCATTCATACATAGAAATTTTTTTAACACCCACAAAAGTTTTTGATACTTTATTCCTGCTCAAATGACTCTCTAGAGATTTACTTCCAATTTATTGCTCATCTATTCTCCCTGCTCTTCTTGATCAAGAAAAGTCACTTACAGCTTTATTATTAATAAATCTCCAACACTTTTCTTCAATTAAGCTACAGAATTACATAGTACAGTACAAAATTAAAAAGAAACTACAGAGATTTTCCATATATTCCCCACTCCCACACATTCATAGCTTGCTTCATTATCAATATAACATCCCCCTCCAGAGTGGTACGTTTGTTACAATTGATGAATCTACTTCTACACATCATAATCACCCAAAGTCCATAGTTTACCATAGGGCTTACTCTTAGTGTTGCACACTCTATGGGTTTGGACAAATGTATAAAGATATGTATCCATTGTTATAGTATCATACGGAGTGTTTTCACTACTCTAAAAATCCTGCATGCTCCACGTGTTCACCCCTCATTCCCACACCCTAACCCCTGGCAGCCACTGCTCTTTTTACTGCTCCATAATTTCACCTTTTCCAGAATGCCATATAGTAGGGATCATATAGTATGTAACCTTCTCAGATTAGCCCATTTCTTTTTTAGTGCCGAAAAATGTTTCATTGTCTGGATATACCACATTTAATTATCCACTCATCTACTGAACATCTTGGTTGCCTCTAAGTTTTGGCAATTATGAATAGAGCTTCTAGAAACATTCATGTGCAGATTTTTGCATGTACATAAGTTTTTAACTCAATACCAAGGGATACAATTGCTAAGTCAAATGGTAAAGATTGTGTTTAGCTTTGTAATAAACCACAAAACTGTCTGCCAAAATGTCTGTACCTTTTCACATTCTCACCAGCAATGAATGAGAGTTCCACTTGCTCTACATTCCCTCCAGGTTTCAGTGATGCCAGCGTTGTGAATTCTGGCCATTCTAAGTGTGTAGTAATATCTCATTGTTTTAATTTGCATTTTCCTGGTGACATATGATATGGAACATTTTTCTCATGCTTATTTTCCATCTGTATATCTTTGATGAAGTGTCTGTTCAGGTTTTGGCCCATTTTTCAAATTTTTTTCTTTTTGCTGAATTTTAAGAGTTCTTTGTGTATTTTGTTTTGTCCAATTTTTAAAAAAATTTTAATTAGTTTAAAGTATACAGAACATTGGCTAGACATCTATATAATTAGTAAAATGATGAAATTTAAAAAAACTTAATTAAAATATTAGCAAACCAAACCCAAAAATATATAAAAAGAAATCAATGTAATACACTTAGAATAAGTGATAAAAAATGTGATCATCTCAATAAACTCAGAAATTACATCTTATAAAGTTTAATATTGGTTCATAAAAACTTTTGGCAAATTGGAAATAGAGGAAGAACTCTTTAATATTATCAAGGGTAGTTATAAAATATAGACTTTTTGGTTAGAAGCTCTCCCTTTGAGATTAGAAATAATATAAAAATCACCAATATCATTACTTCTCTTCAATATTGTACTGAAAATGCTATCTAGTGCAAAAAGTCAGGGAAAAAAGGTATACAGATTGGAAAGAGAGAAATAAAGGTATTATTCAAAGATGATATGATTGGTATGTAAAAATCCAGAAGAATCCACATAATTATAATTAATACATAACTTACTATAATTAATAAATAACTTTAGTAAGTCTACTGGATATAAGCTAAATATTGAAAAATCAATCATATGTCTATGTATCTACAATAAACATCTAGAAAATAAATAAAAGTAATATCATTTATAATGGCACAAAAATGTCAGTTATCTAGGAACAAATCTCAGAAATGATGTTTAAGACATCCATGCAGAAAACTACAAAACATAACTCATAACAATTAAAAAGAAGATATAAATAAATGAAAAGAAAAATCATATATGTAGATTTAAAGATGCAATATAGATAAAGATGTTAATGTTCCCTAAACTGATCTTTTAAATCAATTCCAAATAAAAATTCCAATCCCAATAAAAAGCCCACTTTTTGTTGGCTATCATTTGATTCTAAAACATAAAAATTCAAAGGGTCAAGAATAGTTAAGGCACCCTTGAAAAGGAGTGAGTCAGAAGTTAATGTTATATAAGTATATAATGTTATATAAAATGGTGGTTTGTAATATAAAGTTTGGAAATATAACACACATATACAAACATTAAATTTATAACAACGATGATGTTCCAAAACATTTAGGAAGATAAATTTTATCAATAAATTATGTTGGGAAAGCTGGATAAAAAAGGCATGAAACAAAGGAAGCTTGACTCCTGTATCACACCATACACAAATATCAGAGTTTAAATGTAAATATAAGACATAAAGCAATAACATTCTAGAGGATAATGTAGGAGAATGTCTTTTTGATCCAGGGTAGGAAAAGCACTAACTATAAAAGAAAAAGACAATATTGCTATACTAAAATTAAAAACTTTTTTTATTATAAGAGAGTGAAAGGTAAGAAGGCATTTGCAACAAACTACTGATGAAGAACTTAAATTCAAAATGTAAGGAAAAAAGAGAAAGAATTTTAAAGCAACTTAATAAACATAAAAGTGAGAGATTTGAAGAGACACTCCACAAAATATAAAATTCAAATGGCCAAATATGTGAAATTTTCTTAATTTCCTTAGTAGTCAGGGAAATGCAAATTAGAACCATAAGAAGATACTTCCTGAATAGCTAAAATTAATCAGATTGACAAATGCCTAGTGTTGCTGGGAAACTCACATTCACTAAAGTGTGTATTGTTATGATCACTTTGGAAAACGGTTTTGTATTACCTATTCAAGTGAAGATACATGTATTTTATGACCCAGAGATTATAGTTCTAGATATATACCCCACATTAACGTGAACATATATGCACCAGGGGGCATATACAAGAATGTTCATAGCAGCACTATTCCAATAGCCAAAACAACCCAAATGTTCCATCTAGAATGGATACATAAATTATAGTACATTCACACACAAAAAAATTATACAGCCATGAAAATGAATGAACTACACGTGAATACAACAACATTGCTGCCTCTTACATGTATAATGTTGAGTAAATGAAACTGGATTTGAAACCATACCTGCATTGTGATTCCATTTGCATAGAGTTCAAAGAACAGATGGCAGCGGTCTCTGGTGTCCTCTGAAGAATTTTTGGTGGCGAGTCTTGGTAAGGAGGGATTGCCATGGCAACTGGGATAGAGGTTGCTTTTGAGGGAGTTATAAATGTTGGTGATTAGGAAGAGGGGGCTTCTGGAATTCTGGCAACCTTCTGTTTCTTGGCTGGGGCAATGGTTGCATGAGACATCCTGTGATAATTCATTGAGATGTGCATTTTTAATTTCATGTATTTTTCCTGAAAACTATTTTAAAAAAGAAAAAAATATGCATATGTCCTTTGATCCAACATTTCCACTTTTAGTTATTTATTTCATATATATAAGTGTATGTGAGTGACATGAAGTATATACTAAGATATTCTTTACAAAATTGTTTTTAATATCGAAAGATTAGAATCAACTGAAATATTCTTTAATAGAGGCCAGTTAAATAATTTATGAAAAATTCATACAATAAAATGCAAAATATCTGTCAAAAAAAGAGAATGATGCAGTACAATATATACTTATCTAGAAAACTCTTCCAAGTTAAGTGAATGAAAAAACTGAGTTCAGAATAGTACATAGAATATAGAACATTTGTGTATGGACAAAATGCATAGTATGTTTCTGAAATTAATAATAGTGGTTTCCTTTGGAGACATAATTATGTGTCCAGAAGAGAGGAAGGGAAGAAAAATTTATTTTCAATGAATATTCATTTATATACTTTCTAAATTTTATATTATATATATGTGTTACTTAGTTTCGAATTTTAAAAAAATGAAATTAAAAGTATTGGAAAAACAAACAAGAATCACCCCACAGGCAAGTTTTACAGATGAAAATTTGGCTAGGATTATGAGACTTGTTTGAGATCATTCAGCTAAGTTGAAGTAGAGCTAGAATTCAATCCCAAGCCTGTGTAAAAGAAGATTCAGCCTACTAAAAATAAATAAATTTTTTAAAAATAAGAGCTTCATACTTTGCTTAGTTTAGTGTGAGACCATTTTGGAAATCCGTAATGAACCAACAATGCCAGATGGTTTGTGCTAAAATTGTGTTAAAAGTTATTGTGTGTTTTTTAGTTCCTTTCATTTCATTAAAATTGCCTAATGATAACTGCCAAGTGAAACAAAATGAAAATAGAGGTAGAGATTTAGAAATTAAGGTTTCCTATGGAAAATTTTAATATTTAATACTATTAACCTCTCCTAGTTGTCTGACTACCTGATAAATTGAGCCCATTTGTTGGATAGTACTTCGAGGATATTTTACTTTATGGACATATAATTTTCTTAATGTTATAACAATTCCATCTCTCTGATGAAACTTAACCGTGGTCTCCTCTACAACCTTACACTTTGTTTATTTCATTTATAGCATATATCCGTCTATCTCATTATTTACATCTTTCGCCAGTTGCCGTTCTGTTTTTAAAATGTTATTTAGATATCCTCGTTCCTCAGTCTCCCCGTCCCTCAATCCCATTGCCACGCTTCTCTTCTGGATCTTCAGCCCAGACTACTATGTTAATGTCTTCGCTGGGTGCCATTCATTCATTCATTTTTTTTTTTCACTCCATGTTTATTGAGCACTTACTATGAACCAGATCCTGAGTATAAAATGATTAATAAAACATGGTCCTTCTTCTTAAGGATCTTATGGTTAACTGGAGAAAAAGAAACATGAAAATAAAAAAAGTATGACATAATATGAAAAAGGCTTCAATAGAAGAACACACAAGATGTTATGGGAATTCAGAGGGAGAAATGAAGAACTCTGGGTGGGAAGTCAAGGAATACTTCACAGAGGAGGTGATGTTTGAGTGGAATCTGTGAGGAGGGAGAATTTTTCACTGGGCAAGAAGAATTGGACTCAGGGAGATATGAAAGAACCTCCTCTCTTTTCCCTATCTGTGATATGTGGTGTACAGCCACTCAAGTTATTCTTTAAAAAGAGAAATTGGATATACAATCTGCTGTTAAAACTTTTAATGATTGCCCAGTTTCTTCAGCACAGATGACAAATTTCGTAGTGTTAAACTACACTTTCCAGTTTTCCTTTTTACAACTATATTTTGGGATTAGGCTACACGAATTTGGTTAACTAGGAACTTTATTTCCTAGAACTCTCTCTCCGTATGGTACCTGGTTAGAGTTGTTCAAAAGAACTTGAATGAACTTTGGGAGGCAGGAGAGAGCAGCAGCATTACTTTCGGAAGTTCATCATGGTCAGATGTAGAGCCCCATGTGTCTGATGGTCCTTGTTCTCCTCTACCCTGTGTCTAGTTCATCTTCCTGATTGCTACCCTGCTGGCCAGTAATAGCCTCAAACTGACTATCAGACTCGTGGTTGTGCAGAGGTATTGACTCTTTAAGAAACAGTGACTTTCCCTAGTCTTCTTCCACAAGTTCCTCCTCTGTGGTAATTTTAGTAGTTGGCTGGATTAGTTTCTTGCATTTTCCTGCAAGCTCTGATGTGTTCTCCCTTGCCAGTGCTCCAGGTGAACTGCCTAATGACTTTCTCTGATCCCCCAGCTGCCCCCACCAGCCTTCACTTCCCCAGCTTCTCCCATATTAGTGTAAAGTTCGATTTCTAAAATAAATCTCTCATTCCCTTAATACTCATTATTGAATCCTGACTGTGAATCCTGACTGGTACAGGGAGATTTCATGAACAGGCCACAAACTTGGACTAGAACCCCCGTCTCCTGCTCATTTCTAGCATGGCAAAGTCTTGTGTGTTTTTCAAGGTTCAGTGTAAATGTGTCTTTTATTGTGAAAACTTCTAGAACCTTCCTCCTTGCCAATCTCACACAAGAGTGGTCCTGAAACACTTTGGACACTTTTTCTTTACTTCCCACTTATTATAGTTTGTGAGCTAGCTTGTGAGCTCTTTATCATGGAATATGCCTGTCTTTCCTGTCCTTCCCTGTTCTTCCACCTCCTGCCTGTTACAGAGCTATGCACAGCTCCAGTATTCTATTGAAGCTTATTGCCTGCATATACAACATAAGAGTTGCTTCCAAATTCATAAGGATCAGATTATTGAAAGCCCTCAAATAGGTGAATTCATGGTTGAGAATCGGATGATTTTACGGGCAAAAGAGTTGCATCAGACCATGAAGAAGTGGATGGACACACATTAAAAAAACTATTTTATGAGCTAAAAATAAAGCAGTAAAATTAACACACTAAATAAAAAGACCACCAATGACATATTACTTATCAGTTGGTTATAAAAGTTACTTCGTAGTTAATTTCTCTTTGCTTCTCTGGTTAATGTAGGATATTTTAGGATTCCCTCTACCATTGTTTATAAAATCTTTAAAAAATGAATTCATCTCCTTCTCTCTCTCTCTCTCTCTTCTCTCTCTCTTGAAGATAACATAGTGTTGAAAGAGCTTTTCTTTGTGTCTTCTCCACTATTCAAATACTTAGTGCCTTTTCTGATGTAATGGCTTAGAGTTGTTGCTTCTCACCTCAGGCCCTACTGTTCTTATGCAGAGTGGTTTAGATATGAGAGAGAGAGAGAGAGAGAGAGAGAGAGAGAGAATGAGAAAGAGAGGCATAAAAACTAACTAAACAAGCTAACCCCAAGCCTTTGGGAAAATTTTATTTAACCTATTCACTCTCGCTGAGTAGATATTTCTCATCTCCTCTCCCTGATACACGGAAACTTAGAAATCCTCTACTCAGCTGGCTGCATGTCAAAGTGTGCTGGGTCCCCATACTCATGTCACTGCTTCCTGCCTTTGATGGGCACAGGAATGCAGGGCACAGGAATGCAGGTCTGAGGCCAGGTTTTAACTTCAACTTCCATCAATGTCAAAGAGAGAGGGAAAAGGACTCATAATTCTCATACACTGTAACTGAAATAGAAATTCTCTTAGTTGCTGCAAAGCACAAAAGCAAATCCACAGATACTGGGATTTTGTATAAAGTGATGCTCATGGCTAGAGAGGGTTACTCTCTCATGAATGTGTGCTTGTAGATTTGTCCCCATTTGATATGCTAAAAATAAAGATTATGGTTCCTCATAAAATCTTCTGGGACTACTGTTAGAAAGATGGAGATTATTATTTAAATTTTTTTATTTTAGGAACTTTCGGCAGTTCTTGATAATGAACCTGGTTGGCTGAGGGAGAAAATTGCTGAGAAACCAGTCAAACTGCTTCACATTTGAGCACTTGATCATTTAAAGATAGCTCACTAGGATTTTATGAGAACCAGATCCTGAAATGGTCAGCCATTAGATTTTGTGTTCCAACAACTGACTGGGATGGCCCATTGATTGCCCATTTGTTGTGACAGCCTAAAGCCCCATGATTGACCAGTGTCTGGTTAACTTGGTTGACCTGGATACCCAAAGCCCCAGTGATTGCTCCCTGAACCTTAAGGAGAGCTTGAGCTGCCAAGGACCTAGTCACATGCCTGTATTGTTTGCAGCATTGTCATTGTCAGAAAATAAAATACACAGTCCACCTTTGTTCTTTCAGGCAGAAAAAACAAAACAAGAACAAAAATGAAAAACAAACAACCCTCCTCCCCCACCACCCCATTCTGGGAAATTTGGTCTGTTAAAGAGATGCTTTATCATATCTACCCTGATAAGCACAATAAAAAAAAAAATTCTAGTGCTATTTACGCAGCTGGGTTTATTTAATTTGTAGGTAATTTAAAGGTACTCTAAACTGGAAGTCCTCAAAATGTGGTCCCAAGGCCAGTAGCATCAACATCACATGGAAACTTGTTAGAAATGCAAAGTCCGGGGCCCCACCCCAAACCTACTGAAGCAAACACTCTGTGTTTGAACAGGCTCTTCAGGAGATGCATTCTCAAGTTGAGAATCTCTGCTCTTAACTGTTCGTATGTGAGGTTTTATTAAAATGGTGGCAACTAGGATCCTAATTTGTTCTGCTCTCTTCTCTCACCCTTTCCTGCTTAGTCCTCTAGAGCAGGGGTCCTCAACCCCCAGGCTCTGGACTGGTATCGGTCCATGGCCTGTTAAGAACCAGGCCACACAGCAGAAGGTGATCTACGGGAGAGCGAGTGAAGCTTCATCTGCATTTACAGCTTCTCCCCGTGCTAGCATCACCGCCTTGGCTCCATCTCAAATCATCAGGCATTGGATTCTCACAGGTAACACCAGTCTGTGGTGCCAAAAAGGTTGGGGACCGCTGCTCTAGAGTCAGAAAAATCACTTCTCTGTTCCCTTGTCCCTCAAGGCTATTTGAAACACCTACTCCTGAGGCCTGGGTAAACTGTCTGATGTTAAGATATGCTGGCAACTCTGTCACCTCATTAGAATTTAGCAATTAAACAATTGTTTCCCATCTGATTTGGTTAAGCAGCACTGTTAACTGTCTGGGATGGCCTAGGTATCTGCACATTTATGGCAAAGAAAGTCAACTATTGCCTTTGTGTCCCCTTACCAACATCATATGGGAGAGGTTAGAGTCAATCTCTTCAAAGTACTTAGAACAGCAGCCTAGTAATTTTAATATTTCACTCTGGAAGAAAGTTTCTATTGGTTTTCTCTACGAGCCTGGTGTGATGGAAGTCCACAACAAACCTAGAATTTTTCAAGACCCATTGCAATGAAGAAAGCATGGCCATGTTCTGTGCTATATGTGTGACTTAGGGCTCAGGAAGTGTCAGCCTGCAATGTTGCCTAAATATTATATCTCCTTGTTCAAAGGCTATGGGATAGAAGTGGGGAGCTTGGAGATATAGGCTCATTGGTCCTAACCAACCAAGTTTACTGGAACCAAATATATCAACTAAAAACACTTTGGTGTGGTGTTTTTCCCCCCGCTGGAGCTGCCCTGGATAAAATGTGGATGTCATTTGAAAAGGGCATTATTTCCAATGAATTCAGAAAGTGTCACACAGGGTATTGATTGATCGGTCTTGCCGTCAGCATGACTGGGGCCAGCGTGGAGCTCTCCCTGTGATCCAATTTTCAGAGCTCACAGACACCTTCACTCCCTGGCAAATAGCATCAGCAAGTGGCAGGACAGAGGAAGGCAGAGATATGGGTGTGTGTGCAGGAATAGTCTGGCAGAAAGGCGGCAGGAATGAATGACCTTGTATCATGGTCAGCTTGTCTAACCAGTAAATGTTAAAAGCTGCAAATATAATAGTGTAGGTGTGTCGAATGGTTTGGAATCTGTTTTATTTTCTTTAACAAGCAACAATGAGCCATGAATAAGTCAAAAGCAGTTCTAATCAATGAGAAATACCAATACCAACATTAGCAACATTATTTTAAGATAGCGTAGTGTTTACATCTGTGTTTGCTTTGTCTGCAAGTTCATATTCACAATACAGAGATGGGAGAGATATACCCACCCAACTGTATTTCCTTTGCAGTACAAACAATAGTTATACCTAATACAGGTAGTCCCTTGGAATGACAAATATACAGTCTAGGCAAGTGACTCATTTGCTCTAGGATTGCATGTGAGAGTGGATGTATATAAACAGATGCGTGGGTGTGTATAAGCAGATAGATCTACCTTGGCCATGTCACCAAGAGTTTGGAGGTTGGCTATGTGGCCTTAGGCAAGGTATGATCTCTTAGGCAAGGTGTGGGTTCCCATTTTTCTATTTATATATTTTTTATAGGTTTTACTCAGGGCAGAAAGATTGAGGCAGCAGGCTAGGGAGCTGGTTTGAGCAGAATGGAAGTGGTTGAGGGCTCTCTGCCTTCTGTGAAACAGTGTTCTGGTGTGTGAACTCTGGACTACTGGATGAGAAAAATCATAATCAACTTTTTAGCTGGGTGGATCAACTCCAGGGCTCCTCCCTGGAGCTTTCTTTTACCAGCTCTGGGTTCTCTGGACCTCAGGATAGAGACAGACAGTGCTGGAATCTTACAGCCAGAGGAATTGGGCATGAAGTACTCATAGGAATTACAGGCACCCTCCTTTCTGAACTGAGAGTCTCAAGGGACTTTGCTTCCTGTTAGTATTCCTATCTGGGTACACTGTAGTAGGGACCACGTTGTGATTTATCTATTCCAATTCTTACATACTCTTTCAACTTTATGAGCTTGCTACAGTCTGAGCCTATTTTCTCCTTGTTCTTGGGATATTTACCTATCCCACACATGGACAGAGGAGGATCTTTAGTCATAATTGTGTCCTTTTCCCAGTCTGGCAGCCTATGCCTAATCATGGACTGGTACATTTTTACACAGCAAGATCTCACAGGGCTGCTGGGAGGGTAGCTGCAGCACTGCATTGAAAGCACCAGATTTTGTTCAAAATACAAAGTGTGTAACATTTGTTTATTATTTTCAGTGGACTGGAAACCCATCAGAGACCAAGATGGTGCCTATCCCTTTTTGCATCCTCTTTGCTTAACACATTGTGGAGCTTGATGGATGCCAGTTCAATAAAGAAATCAGTTCAAGACCTGCCTCTGGAGCTATAAGTAACTCGACCATCTGGACCCTTAGAGTGGTTAAGGGAAAAGCATTGGTATTTGTTCTTGGCAAGAGGGGTGATCACTTAGACTTCTGGCCTTTTTTTTTGGACAATGTGGTTCATGTGATGCTTAGATCTGATGACAGTGACACTCCACCTTAGAAGAGTCCAAGTAGAAAACTGTCCATCTGTTGACTTGATCTTGTTAAAGTTATGCCTAGCTTCAACCTTTGTTCTCTTGCTGGGACATCTGAGCTTACTGTCCACTTTTGTTTATTCTTGCAGTCCATTTCTCGATATATGCAGGTCAATGGACTGGCCTCATGTCACACCCCCCTGGAAGCCTGTGCCATTGGTCAGCACTTCCCTCAGAAGGAGGCAGGCTCACCATCAACCTGGATGTATGCAGTGGAAATAGAGGCAATCATCCTGTCATGGGGGTGAGTGACATCTACACTTGTACCATACTATATGACGAAACTGAAGAGCTACTTTATAAAGTGACCAGTCCAACTAGAAGAAGGGTAAAAATAATCAAATAATTATTATTCTAGAGGGAGAAGTAAGAACTGGAACTGAGTGATATCAGGTATTTTGCCTGTTTATCCAATTGTCTATCATTACTTTTTAGTTTGATGGGTTAAAAGTGATTTTATCTGTTTGAACAACAACAACAAAAATGCTAAAGTGTGAAGAAAAAATGCTAAACTGCTGCACCATACAATCACAAGATATCTAGTCATTCCTGTTTTATTATTGGTTTGCTAGCTGTCCACTGCTGAAAAGCTGTCTACCACTAATGGGGAAAACGTCTAGCTATTTTCAAAACCATTTTACCAGAGCAAATAGCCCAGTTCCCTACATTTGTTCCATAGGTTAGAAAAATCAGTTAGGAAAATCAAATTCAAAAATTTCATTACATGTTTAAAAACCAAACAATCACAAATAATTTCAAAGGTAAGTTATTGTTCCAATTTTTCCAAGTTTTATATTTATTTTTTTTAGAAACCTTATATATGCAAATTGAAAGAATATTTAAGGGATAGAAAAATTATAATCTCAAATTCATACCTAACATTATTAGCCTTTAGAAACTTTATTTCCAGTATATTTTCTCTGTATTCATTTCTCTCCATCTAGTCATAATGATATTGTTGATAACATTTGGCAGTCCTCTCCACTTAGTATTACGGAGGAGTAATTTTTCTTTATTACATATTCTTCATAGCCATTTGGTTTTACCAGTTTGGACTGCCTACAGGATATTTAGTTCACCTTATTTCACCAGTCTTATGAATTATCATTCATATTTTTTGCTAATTGTTAGGCAAAAAATGGTCACCTATTTTAATTTGTATTTTTAATTTTTTTTAATTGTCTTTCTTTACTTTTTTTATCACTGGAATATTGAGTTAATTAGTAACTAAAAATGCTAAGAAATCTGTAATATATTTATGAGATTAAATAAGTAGATGGAAGCATAGGAAACTAGCTTCAAATTAAGTCTCTTGGACAACTGATAATTCCCAATGGAATGAGAAAGTTTTTTTGTGGGAAGAGAATTAAGGTGGGGCTACTGGAGGCTTCCTTCATACACTCTCAGAAAATATTAAAACACTGAGCCCGGATAACAGGCTTTTGAAGCAGCCTTATCCTCGAGTATGCGTTCTTGAGAAATTTTGCTTTTGTGAGAATAATTTGTTTATTTTAAATGAAACAAATTATTTTTTTTTAGAAAATATATTTATGAATAAAATGTGAGCTGGGTATCAAGTATCCAGATCAATGCAATATTTTACTCATTTAACACCATAGTCAACTTTTCATCTAATTACTATCAGCAGATAAGTCCCCTTCACTGAAAACTCCAAAGGCAGTGAAGAACGCAGGATCTGGAGGTGTGATTTGTAGATCCTGTCTGAGATGGCTTGGAAGTAATTACTGCTAAGCATAGCCACGTGGCCTGCTTATAAGACACACTAGCTGTTGTTCCAATGATTTCTATTGTTGCACCTTATACCTAGTAGATGTATGGTGTTTATAAGCATCTTGCCTTTCTATCTTTTCCTTCAAGCAAGAGATTTGCTTCATAGGCACTTTCTTAACCTTGCTCTGCTGATTAAAAAGCTTAAAGACCACACAGATTTTATAGCTCGTTCATAAAATTCCAGGAAGGATGGGTGTGCTGAAAAAAATTGTTTTTCTAGAAGAGAAACCAGTACAATCAGAATGACTCCGAATTGAATTATAAATGATTCAATACAATTGAATATTGCTTATTCAAAAGCCAAGGGTGGGGAGAAAGTTTTTTGTTTTTGGAAATAAAGTGCTCACCTGTAATGGGATATGACAGCAAAGAGACAACAGGGGAAAAGAGTGTGAGTTCTCCTAGCTGCCTTCTCTCTGCTTGCTCTGCATTT
Organism: Rousettus aegyptiacus; assembly: GCF_014176215.1. Taxonomy (NCBI): domain Eukaryota; kingdom Metazoa; phylum Chordata; class Mammalia; order Chiroptera; family Pteropodidae; genus Rousettus; species Rousettus aegyptiacus. The sequence continues at coordinate 123,536,161 of NW_023416306.1, forward strand.
GATTTAAGAACCATCTCAAATAAAGGTAATGGAAAAGAGGGACTTACGGTACAAAACAAGAATGAATGAGGAATGGGTATTTGGGACAAGAGAAAAAAAAGAAAAGAAAAGACCAACATACTCAACCCACCAACGGGAGGTGGGCACATTCGTGACTGGTAAATTGGGTTCCTGTATGCTCTAATTCCTGCTGCACCCCAGACTGCTAACATGCCTTGATAAAAAGGAGAAAAGAAAGGAGGGGGAAAAAAATCCATGCGGGAGCCTGTGAGTGCACACAGGATCTGTTCCGAGTTCTTTCCACAGGCAGACATGGATCAATAAATCAATAGAGAATGTTCACTGGCTGTAAAATGGGTAGAGAATCCAGTGTCAAGCTGCTCCAAGATGGATGGACAGCAGGGTTGCTGTCTGCTGAAAGGCCAGAGGTGACTATCACCTTGAGATGAAATCAGTGACCAACAGCCTAACAGCCCTTTGAACTCTGAGTCTATGATTGAGGACCCGGGCAGGGCTTAACGCAGTCCCAGTGAGACCCTCAGTGACATCCCCTCTGCTTTGTGTTTCACACTACCAATACTCACACCTCTTGGCGGGGCTGATGGTTTGCCATGTGGAGCCTGGCCGTTGTCTGTCCCTGGCCTGCTGTGCCCTGTCATTGAAGTAAAGGCTACAGGAGAATGAATCAGAAATTACTAGATGCCCTAGTGGTAGGAAGCATCGATCGGAAAGGGTAGGGATTTTCTGCACAACAGTTGGATTTCTTCTTTTATGTAAAGGGGGTTTAGCATAATACAGGCAGTGCTTTCTCTGCACACCACTGTACGTTAACCCTTGCTTTCGTGGACTTAACCTAAGGTTACCACAGGGATGGCTGCTGTCAGGCATTCTGAAATTCAGAAAAGTGCTTTCTGTTTGAAGGGCATTTAGGTCAAGCCATCCTGGCTGTGTGGGGACGGCCACTGCTGCCCTCGTGGCTGTGTGGAGACTCTATTGGCGCGGTGGGTGGCTTTTCTTCAGCTGCATCTGGGCCAGTGGGCTGTAGCATGGCTGGGTTTCCACACCGAGTCAGGAACAGCCTCCCTCTGGAGTCCCTGCTACTGTGGCCAGCAGGGGATGGCGTATTCTTTGTCCTCTCTGTGACCCCCACTTATTCTCACTTTGGAGAATACAGAGCTCCTAACCTCTTGTAACAGAGACCAGGAATTCACTTTGGGTTCAAATGCTGTACCATCAACCTCCTGCTTAGTTCTCAGAATGTGGCTCTGCCCAGAAGATGCTAATGTCTCATCCTAGAGAAAACAAAAAAATTCTGGATGGTGTTTAAGCTTACCATTCAGATAATTTACTAGTATCTGGCCACATGTACAGTGTAATTTCATAAATGCTTTTTGATTTCCTACTACTCACCATTCCTACTATGTGCTAGGGAATGGGCAAAAAGATCAAGAAAATACAGTTCTAACCCTCAAGGAATGAACATCCCTGAAGCTGATATAAAAAACTTCTATTCCTAGTATATCTAGAAGTTCTTATTTTATAAAAAATACTTTTTTAAAAATCTGTGATGTTTTCTTATTAATGTTTCTGAATAGATAGAAAAGGCAATTTTTGGAGAATAGTCAGAAAAAGTAAAAAGATACGTAATTATGTGTATTAGATATGTATTAGATACATAATTAATTATAGGCTGTATGGTATAATGGGAAATGCATTGGAGAAGATCTATTCACTCATTCGTTCTCATTTGTTCTATAAATGCTTATTGACTATTCTGTGCCTGGTAAGTTACTGATATTGAATAGTCCTTGTGGATAGCTGATATTCAACACAAAGTCCTACAAATGAATGTACAAAGGTACAGGGTACTATAAGGGTTAGCAGGAGAAGGATCTAATTTAGATGGAGTGGAGGTCAGCGACGGCTTTGGTTAATAGCTGAGGAGGAGGAGTTAGAGTGGAGAAAAGTGCAGATATGGGCTCGGCCTTTCATCCTAATCCCGTCACCAACCAGATAGGTTGACAGCAGGCAAGGCTCCTGTCTTCTGGGCCTATGTTTCCCCATCTGTCAAATAGGAGGATTGGGCTAGATAATTTATACAAACACTTTTGGCTCTGAAGTGGTATGATTTCTTAAATAAGTCTATTTACGTGAAGGCTAAGTCTCAGGATTAATTCGGATATTTTTACAAGAATACAGAGATGTTGGTTGTTGCTATAAAACCTCAGTGGAGCCATTCACATGGACAATAGTTAGGTAGTGCCGTTTACTTGCCATGGCTTCTTACTATAGCCCTAAAAATGATGGCTTGAGTCCTGGTGCAAACAACTCATGAGACCATGGAGAAAGACCGTGGTAGATTAGATTGTGTGTAATTCAGACATGAAGTTTGATTACCACACTTCAATCTCTGGTTTAAAAAAAAAAAAAGAAAAGAAAAGAAAAAGTAGGCAACAAGCTGTAGTTAGAAACACTAACAGGTTTCTCATTTATCAATACCTGTGTGGCAGGCATTGAGCTTGGTAGGTGAGGGAAGGAAAGATGAATCCATCTAGGATTCTGTCTTCATGAAGCTATTTAATTGAATTTAGAAAATGAGTTGTATTTAAAAAATTAAATAATTATAGATATTTGGTCCATTTACACTGAATACAGAGTTGATCTATATAAAGATTTACATAAAGATGTCAGAGTCTGTTGCCTTATTTCATCCCGGTATGGTTGTCTAGCTGTATTTATCTTCTTATCTATACAGATGGAGACACACTGGCTCAAGTTCAGGTGGTAGCATGCAACAGTCTTCATCTGATCACTGATGTGAAATGTCAGCTTGCTTCTCTACCTGAAATCCAGATCCTAAAAAGAGGTCCGTGGATTGGGACAGATACTCTGCCTTGGTCAGGGGGAGCAGAAAGATGGGAACACGCAGGCGGAGAGTACACATATATAAGAATGTGCTGGAAAAATGCCATTTGAACCTGTATCTCTTCCTCCTGCTCTCCTCTAGTCCCAGTTGAGAAAGTGTCACACACTCCAAATAACTTCTAGTCACAACCAATATTAAAGGTGGTGACCTAGGAAATGACAGTCCCTAGGATATGATGATATTAGGAGATATATACCAGGATTTCTTGAGAAGGGTGATAAATGGAGTCATCTTGAAGCACGCTCCCACTGACTAGGTGGGGGATGCTGGTATGTCTGCAAAACCCTTTAAACATTGCCTTCTTTTAATCTGGGCTGTCTTTGATGCTGGGTATGTTGTTAGAGTTATTCTACCAAACACAGGCTTTTTGATTGATTTTTCTTTTTGGTTGTAGCTGCTTTAGGTCTATATCTGGGTAACCTGAATGTTGCAGATGTCCCTGGCCAGAAGGTTTCTGAATTATCACATAATTATCTGGGAAACCTTCACCTCTTGGCTTTGCTGGTGCTTCCTTCTTGCAATTACCTCAGAAAAGCCCACTGTTTCAGATTTCAGGCTCTGGCTCTATAGACACTTGGGCTCAAATCCTGACTTTATAGTTATTGTCTCTGTGATCTTTGGAAAGTTAATTTTACTTTTTCTAAATTTTAATTTCCATTCCAGAAAATGAACTGTTGTGAGAATTTAATAAGGTGAAGTCTTTAAAGATCCTGGCAAATAGAAAACTCTCGAGAGATGGTAACTCTTATTATTAGTAATGATAATATCAACTTGAGGTTAAAATAACATCTAGTGTAATCTTGACTTTCATTAGATCTGAGATCTAATGAATCTGAGATCTGAGAATTGCACATGGCTCATATGTCCCTCCCAAGAGCACTCTTGGACAGATTCTCCTTTGTTCTGAGCCTCTGTCAGTCTGCACGCTCAGATCTCTGGCTTGATCCTGGTTCAGTTCTCCGCTAGTAAGTCACTCCAGTGCCTTCTTTTACTTCATCAGTTTATATCAGCTTTGCCTAAATGTATACCTGGTCACTACATTTTTCATCCCTCTGAGGTCCCACTGTCATATATGCTCACTGGTTCTTCTTGAGACTTCTGGAAGGCTCCCCATTTCTGATGAGACTACTGTTCTCCTCAGTATGCCCAGCCAATTGTCCTAGGGGGTCTTTTTACCATTTTCTCAAAGACTCACTTCCCCCCATAGTCCTGCTCAAGGACTTGTGCATGAGACACTGTCATCTCAAATCACCAAAGGTTATGATTGGGGTTTGAAAGCAGATCCTATTTCCTATCCATCAACCTCTCTCACTTCACCTGAGCCTGGGGTCTCCTTCCATCTGTCCATCTCAGCCTCAACAGTTCTCTCTGTGTCCTGAACCTACCTCAACTTTCTACTGGTTTGTCAAGCACTTCACGGTCCTGGTCCCTCCTTGCTAAGGGACCCATGGCATTGGCAGAAAGAGTTGCTGACTCCTTTAACCCTGACCCACAGTCAGATCTAGCTGCCTGACTCTTTATTCATCTTCTGTTTCTCTGAGACTCTTTCCATACTGGTTTTTGCAGATGCATCCTCTTCTGCTCAATCCTCACTCCCTCCTTGCAAGATGCATAACCTCCATACTCCACATCTCCTTTACAGTAAAACCAGAGGTCATCTGATGGTGTGTGAGTGCACGGTCCCTACTTATCTCTGTCTCAAAACATGGCACCTGATCATCTTTCTTTCAGTCTCAGGGATGCGGTATCTTCCTTTTTCTCTGCCTTACTCTGGACGTCCTCTTCCCCTTCCTCCTGGGAGATCAGCCTCAGGCACCCCACTTCATTTTTCAGTCCTCTTGCCTTCATTTTCAGTCCTCCTTGCTCCATTGTTTGATTCTTTTCTACCTTCAAATCCCTATAGCGCTCTCTTTCAAAAATTGGAAAACAAAAAATAACTCCCTCTCAGAAAAAAAAAAATCAGACTTCAAACTCCTTGGCTGATGTTTCTGCCTACAGACTTCCACTTGAAATTGCTTTCCTCTCATAAATGATAGTCTGGATGTTTATTTTAACCCGGTTTACCGCAATTAAAAAAAAGTGAGACTACACGGTGCTTTCCCTGGGCCTGCAGCTTCCTGGCTGCCAGTCAGCCTCCAAGTCTGATTGATTCTTTCTTCAAGGTCTCTTACATCTGTCTTTGCTGTCTATTTCTGCTCTTCCCCTCTGCCCCCTGGTTCAGGTCTCTATCACCTCAAACCTGGGATGTTGCCTGAATTTTCTAACCAATCTCTCCAATCTGAAGCCATGTACAAGTAACTGTCAAGTGAATCTTTGTGAAACAGCACTTTGGCCATGTCGCACCTCTGCTAGCAAAATAGGGGTAGTTCTTTACCACCCATAGGACAGTACCCCAAGATCTAACCTTCCACAGGCAGAACCAGCTATGATTAGACCATCGTCTTTTTCTAATCTCATTTCTTTTAAAGACTCATGTCTACCTCCAACTAATTGTTACTGAAACTTCATCTCATACAGCTCAGTGTTCATGCCATTATAATTAGTCTATTCTCCCCTTTGAAATTAATTTTTCTTAGTATTTACTCACTTAGTATTTACTTCTAGACTTGTCTCAAGTAACACCATTTCTTCAAGCTTTTGCCTGACATTACCATCTAGATAGACATAAACTCTCTTTTACCATTGTACTTTGTGTCTTGAGAGCTCTCTTTCTCCCCCCCAAGTAAAAAAAAGGAAGTTTAAGCACTTTATTGGGGAATTTTAAGTAAAATACCTTTAGGCTAAATATTTACCTTTTCACTATGTACATATAGACTCAAAGCATTTCCTCTCCATCTATTGCCTTAAATTTTTGTTTTGAGTACAAACTGTAGTGTTCAGTAGAAAAGATTCTAGAAATACTGACCAGTAAATACAAAAAATTTTGCAACACAGAGATGACTATTTTTATATTTTGGTCTGTAACTTTTTAGTATTCCCCCCCACCTTTAATACTGCTCCCCACCATGTCCACTCATGACCCATGAATGGTTGCCATCTCCCCTTAAGAACTGGATCTCTTGAAGGTGGGGCGTCTCCTCCCACATGCTTGCGGTGCACACCTGGGGCCTGGCGCACCCGGGGCATGGTCCGTAGCTCCACCTGGAGTGGGAATCCAGGACCTTCTGCATGCAAATCAGTCGTGCTAACCACTACACTATGGAGCCACTCCACTTTTTAGTATTTTTCATGCCATATACTCTCATTTATTTATCAAATATTTCTATCTATGTGCCGAGCACTAGGAATAAAATGACAGATCAGGTACACGTGAAATCTGCCAGTTTGTGCTGATATTCTATTGTATATAATATATAAAAACATGTACAAAATGTATAAATATAAAATATACATATATACACTTATATATACAAATACATGAGCATACATATGCAATATATGTATTATAAATACATATGCATGCATATATACATGTACATATATAGCATATACCTATATTTACAAAAATGGAATACTATTACACATCTTATTTTGTAACTTTCTTTTGTAGTAACATATCATCAATACCTCAATATCAATATGTATACATATACATCACCTTTTTTTAAGTGTACAGTAAAGCAGTGGTAACAATATACACTTCATTGTGAAACAGATCTCTAGAATATTTTTGTCTTACAGAAGTGAAACTCTGTACCCATTGAATTAATATGTCCTCTTTTCTCCTCCGCCCCAATCCTCTGGCAACGACTGTTCTATTTTCTGTTTCTATGAATTTGACTATCTTAGTTATGCCATCTAAGAGTCTGATTTTTTGTGACTGATTTATTTGACTTAGCATAATGTCCTTAAGACTTGTTTATATTGTAGCCTATGACAGGATTTTCTTTTTTTTTTTTTTAAGGCTGAATAATGTTCCATTGTATGTTAAATACCACATTTTCTTTATCCATGAGCTAGTGGGTATTTAGATTACTTCCACCTCTTGGGTGTTGTGAACTGTGCTGCAACAAACATGGGTGTGCAATTATATTTTTGAGATCTTGTCTTCAATTCTTTGGGATATATACATATAGGAACTGGGGTTGCCAGATCATATGGTAATTCTATTTTTAATCTTTTGAGGAACCTCAATACTGTTTTCCATTGCAGCCACCTCATTTTACATTCCTGTTATCAGTACTCAAGGTTTCCAGTTTCTCTGCATTCTTGTCAAAATCTGTTATTTTCTGTTTTTTATTTTATTTTATTATTATTTTTTATAGTGGCCTTCTTAATGGATATGTGGTGATATCTCATTGTGGTTTTCAGTTTCATTTTTCTGATGATTAGTTATATTGAGCATCTTTTCATATGCTTGTTGGAACTTTGCCTATCTTTTTGAAGAAATGTTCATTCAAGTATTATTTGTTTTTTGTTGCTGAGTTGTAGGAGTTCTTGATATATTCTTGCTATTAATCCTTTATCAGATAAATGGTTTGCAAATATTTCACATTCTGTAGGTTGCTTTTTAATTCTGTTGATTGTTTCCTCTCTGCACAGAAGTTTGTAAGTTTGATATAGTCCTATTTGTCTATTCTTGGTTTTATTGCCTGTGTTTTTGGTATAGTATCCAAGAAATAATTGTCAAATCTAATGTCATAAAAATCTTTCCTGTTTTATTTGAAAAGTTTTCTAGTTTTAGATCTTATGTTTTGGTCTTTAATCCATTTCGAGTTAATTTTTGTATTTGGTTTAAGGGTCTAACATCATTCTTTGGCTTGTAGGTATCCAATTTTCTCAACACTATTTGTTTTAGCTACTGAAGTTTTATGTTTTAAAGGAAGTGTGAGGCCTCCAGGTTGAGATGTTTAAGAATTGAGTATGTGTCTAATCCAGTCTCTATCTCTTCCTGTCTGCTAACTACATGTCAATACCATATAGCTTGGAAGCTCATGGTGAAGACGACAGATCCACTGGTAACCTGAGTCTTTGACTGACAGCATAGAGCACAGCACCTGTCTGCTCCACATTCCTCCCACCTGGACCTACACTGGATGAATATATGATCAAGAAATAAGCCTCTGCAGTTTTAATCCATTGAGACTTTGAGATTTGTATGTCCCAGATGTTGGCCTACTTTACATAACACAGTACATATAAAGAAGTCGTGGGAGTAGGAGGATGGGAGATGGAGTTTGGAGCTGGTTTGACACAGGTGCTTTGCATCAAGTTGCTTCATTACTGCAAAAACTACAGAGATGAGGAAAAGGAGCCTCCATCCCTGCATGATAATGAGCATATACACTGATAAATAGATATCTTGATGGCTCATCTGAACTGGTTTTATAGCCAGAGATAGAAAATAAAATTGAAATTATTCTTTATTCTTTTTTCCCCTTCATGGGAAGAAAGCATTCTATGTTAGGACTTTTCATTTCACATAGCATTTTATTACACATGACTTTCATCTTCTGCACAGCCCTGTGCAGTTGATGGCATCTTATTGATTTGGGGCTCAGAGAGATTTAGTGAGTTGCCCAAGGCCACATAACTTCAGGATTCAAACTCAGGTTTTCTGAATTCTAGGCTTGGGGCACCCTGTATATATCTATAAACTCTTTTTTTCATACAGAAAAAGTAAGTTGAAGAACCCCATCCCAGCCAGTTTCTCCCTTGCAAAGATGAAAGGAAAGCTGGAGGCATTCCTGACTCAGGCCATAGTGATCAGCGGAGACCTTTGCAATAGGCCAGAGTCTTGGTCCATTGTTTCAGGTGTGAAAGAAAATATCCACTCCTTAATTTTCCTGAACCCAAGTGAAATTAAGCTTAGAACCTCCATCTTGATAGGCTGCCGGGAAATTCAGAACTTAATCATTACTTGGACCTCTCGCCTCTCTAAGTAATCCAGGAGACTAGGTGGTGTGTGGAAAACAGGGCCAGAGTCTTTTATGTCCAGCCCATTCTAATTGCTCTCACTGGGCAAGCCTTAACATCAGGTGGCACTGCTTCGCTGCCATGTTTGGGATATCTATCTTTGTGGTTGCACCTCCTTGAATGTGCTTTTAAGACCATTGCGATCTTGCTACCTTGGTTTAATGCTCCCGACAGGGTGTGGGCCTCTGTTCTCCCTTCCTAACATTGTTCCTAGAGGAAATCTGTCTCTTTTTTTTTCTTTTGATTGTTCTCAAAAGCTCAGCACATCATCATTTTGATGAGTTGAGGATTTTGCCATAGAAGGGAAGAGCCATTGATTATCTTCTTACATTTTGGAATTTGCAGAAGTTTCAGAGGCAAGGATGACTAAGGAGTAGGGATCTTTCTTAAAGCAGGGGGACCTGGATATATCGATTAGGCAAAGTCAAATTGGCTTAATACAAAATTTGGTTCAGTTGAGGTTGTTTATAATTGCATTGGAGAGTCATTCATTGAACAAATACTAAACACCTTCCTTTTGCCAAACTGTGATCCAGACATTAGAGAAATTATGGTGAACATGGAACTTGTAGTCTAGTAGGATAACTTCTCATAATGACAAGTGCTGTGAAGGAAGGGAAAGAAGATGATAAATAAGGAGTGAGAGATGGTGAAACAGAGGGGTGTCCTTAAAGGGATGATATTTGAGCTGAGACCTGAATCATGAAACCTTCATTGTGACAGAGACCATGCCATGCAAAGGTCTGTAAGTAACATATTCCAGGCAGTGTCCACACCGTCCTGTGAGCAGGATTGGAAGGTTTAAGAAAAATGGACTAAAAGCTAGACATGGAGCATCAACTTCCTGTATCAGTCTTTACCACTCGAGTATTTAGGATTTACCTGGAGAGGCAAAATCTATGCATAGCTCTAGGTTTGCCTTAGAGTTTTTGATGAACTCTCTTTTCTTTCATATTTAACTCTTAAAACAACCACCTTATGGACTGAGAAAGATGGATAAGGAAACTATAAATTATTTATACAAGTCAGTTCTTGGTTCTGGTCTGATTCAACTTCCTATATGACTGCCTTAGGTACTCCTACCAATTCATCAGGAAGCCTGTCCTGTCTGACCCCTGCCCCTGGTTGAGCTATTAACTAGTGCCACCCCAGGATGTCTCTCTACCTTGCATATACTTTTATTACTACACACATTTTGCACATATTTGTTGTGAGTTCTTATAATAATAAACTCCTTTTGATGGGAGACCATGCTTTTGTCTTCCCTCATCCCCTATAAACAAAATGGACATTTAAACCTGTTAAATGAGTGAATGTCAGCTATGTGGCACTGACTTGTGAAAGGGAGGCAAGATGGTCATGGATTGGAGAAGTGGAAGAGAGCCTCATGGACAAAGAGACTTGGGTTTGCCTCTGGAGATGAGAGAGAAACACTGGGAGACTTGGGTTTGCCTCCCAGAAGAGCAGTAGCACTTCTTAGCCTCTGTACCTACTGAGCATGGTGTGTGTGAACAGAGCAGGTGAGAGGTAGTGGGGAAAGATTGTGCCCAAGGAGTCAGTTCATGCCCAGGAGCAGGAATGATATTTCTGGAGAGTGAATAGAGTCCACACGGTAGAAGGTTATGAATGCTGGGCTCTCAAATGAGAATTTATTGGGTAGACAGTGAGGGGAGCCATGATGAAGCTAGTGTTTTAGGAAGCTTGAGCTGACCCCTTGAAGACCTCAGGAACAAAAGAGAGAAGCCAGCATGTGTGAGAAAATCCAAAAGGGATTTTTTTTTTCACAATTTAGATGTCAGGTAATAAGTTTTTAGAAGAAGGCAGTGGGAATGGAGAGGAAGGCACAGAGAGGTGCCAGGGAATTCGATGGGTTTCCAATGACAAAAGGAGCCTTCACTGCCATTGAGGAAGTTGGTACAATTTACCAGATCCTGGTTCTGCCACTCACTAGGCTGTTTTGAGGGTTGAGAGAAATAAGATACATAAAATGTCTGAATGAAGTGTATTGAGCAAATGACATCCATTGCCTATCACCAGGAAGTCTGAACACATATGCTCACTACATCTTGGTATCGGAGTTGCCAAGGAAAACACAACATCATCAAGCACTGTATGGAACAACATTTTACTCACATAGAAAAGAGACAGAGCAGTCAGCTTCAGTAGTGGGCATTGGTCCCCCATGGCCAACAGGTCCTCCTGGTAGCTGACACAGGGCTATTGGCTTACATTCTCCCCTCTTGTATTGCATCAGCAGGACACGCAAGAGTAGGGTGGCCAGGTGCCATATCCTTAAGCAAAATAAAGGAGCACACATTGAGACTGAACAGGGAAAGCTGTTCCTACACAGGTGATAAGTCTAGCAATGGCTGCGAGGGGTCCTTATCTCTTGGTAAGAAAATGCTCCAGGCCCAAGAAAGGCTGCATGCATGAAACTGCCTTTCTCAACAAAATGAACCATCAATACATGACTGCAGCTGGGTTGGTGTAGTGGTTGAGTATGGACTTTGAAGTCAGACCTCGGATTGAGTCTAATTTGCAAGCTTCACAAGAATGGGAGCTGTGTTTGCTTTGATCATTAAGGCTCCAAGAGGGCCTGCCCCAGGGCCTGGTATGTGGTTGGTGATACCAAGTAAATGAACTCTGGGTACATTGCTTACTAGCTTCATGCCTTTGGGGAAAATTCTTAATCTCAGTCTTCCTCTTTAAAATGGGAAGAATATTAGTAGTTAACTGATGTGTTTTTGGTGAGAATTAAATGATTTAATAAATGTAAAGCACTTAGAGAAGTGCCTTATATACAGTAAGCTTAATCGATGTTAGCAGCTTTATTACTATTAATGTTATTTTATCAATCTGGAATAAGCTTTGGGGCTTATAGAAAAGAGAAAAGGAACTAGCTAAATCAATTTTGCTAAGAAAAGCATAGTGCCCTTTGAAATAGAATATTTTGAACATCATAATAACCAATGAATCACTGGTTCTTGCATGTCTTCCCATTCTGTACACATTTTGGGATTCATGGATACACCCAGTTTTACTTGCAAATGATGTCACAGATTATCTAGTCAGAACCATAAAGGGTCATTCTGGTTTTTCACACTGTTAATAACTTCTCAACTGCAAATAATGGATTTTTGTGACATATTTTGGCAGCAACTCGACATGTTTTGTTAGCTAACTCAAGTAGTCATCACACTTCCCTGGCATGTTGAAAGCTTTCAACATCATAATTACCTACTCATTTCAATCACTAGTGAATGAATGACCATGGTAACTACTTTCAGGGAATTTTAAAATGAAAGAGCATGTTGTCCTAAGTCCTCTGGGCATTTGTGGAAAAAAAACTTAATAAACAAATGGGCAACCTGAAGCATGGCATTTTATTGATAGCCATTTGAGAAAATGTGTGAAATATGGCAATTTGATATTGCAAAATTATCTTCGAAGATTTGAAGGAAATGAGTCTTCATGGGTAACATACATTACACTTTTGGTTTTGACAAAGGATGTACTTATATATTTATAATGGATTCAACATGTATTGATCTTTCACTATTCAGTATTCCTTACCAGGGAGACCTATTGGGCATTTATTAATGGACTGTACCTATATAAACATCTCAGAATTAAAGATGCTTAATAAATGTATTATTACTAAGGACTTAATAAATTAAAAGTGCCTTTCATGTCCATTTGAATACAGCAGAATGATTTGTGAACTAAAGACTTGATCGAGTATAATATTCTGGCCATTCCAACAATCACCGTTAGTGAATCTGATTAGCTTCATTCCATCTAGGTGGTGCTATTATCAACTGAATGAGTTAGTGGTATAGATATCAGAAGAAGACAGAAATAGGTTTATAACTTGGCTCTATCACTTAGCTGTTTTGTTTTTGAGCAATTATTTAATCTCCCTAAACCTTTTTTTCTCTTCTGTAATGTGAGGATAATTCTATCTATGTTGGAGGTTTGTTGTGAGGGTAAATGGTTTGTAAAAAAATGCTAATCTCAGAGAGCGTGGCATATAGTAAATGCTCAGAAAAGAGAAGTAAATATTATATGATTTTTATTGCTAGAGACAGAGAAGTATACCTTTCATATTAGAAGGGTGTGAGTAGATCAAAATATATCTGTGAAGTGAGGGTAGATACAGTCTGGAGATTTTTGCAACTTATATAAAGAGAACCTAAGTGCTCAAGACTGGTCTCAGGATCTTATGGAGAAGTCCCAGAGAATTGGAATTTCCAGATCTTTTCATTCTGCCAGAATGATTGCTATTATAGAGTCTATGTCGATTTCAACAGCAAAATAACTTACAGGGTAAAAAGTTGGCTAATCAAATAACTATTGAATGGATGCTTTGACTGCCAAATGTATGATGCCAAATCATTGGTTTGGCAACCTTTTTTTAACTTAATTGAGTGACTTTTGTGGGTTGTGTTGGCTCTCATATAGAGTTAGTCATCAGCCTGGGTACATATTTGTATAAAAAATGTGTATTTAAACTTACAGAGAAGGGACAAATGAGGGATTGTAGCAAAATGATAGTTATTAAATTCACACCAAAGACATCAAATAACAGACAGGGCATTGATATTGGGGAGAAAAAAGAGAAGTAAATGTATTAATAAGTAAAATAGGTTGCTACTATTCTAGCTCTCTTTCTATTGGATTTATATAGATTTTTAAACCTCATAAATCTATTCACAAATTGTTGTTACTGCTATAAACAATTAAAAATGTTAATTGATTGGTAAGGCAATTCCCTATGTTCAAGATTTCCTGGGACAAAAGAAAACAAGTGCTGGATAATTTCTGTTTATTTTATTTAGTCTCATGTTTCTTTTTCGCCTTTATTCAGTATACAAAAAAATGTGAAATAATTGTTGGAAATATAGAAAGCTCAAGTCTATGTACAAAAAATAAATAACTGCTTAAGGGGCCAGAAGACAAGGTGATATTATGTGTTTAATTTGCTCAGTTATGAAAGGACCTCCAGGATATCAGGTTATGAAAAACAATGGTTATTTTGAGAGAAAATGCTAAATTGGGTGGATTTTAGACCCTCTCTGAGGTGTTTAGTATTGAATGTGATCTCTGGGGGTGGAGAGGAGTGGGGGAGGCTCTGTTCCATTGTTCACTCTGTCCACTTTGGGGGAACGCTCCTTCCTCCGACTCTGTTCTGAACATGGGCATTTCTCTAGATTGCTTTCTTGGAAAATGGCAAAGGAAAATGGTAGCAATAATAGGTTTTAAGGTGCTTGACGGTGAATCATGCCATTTTATAAATTCATCTCCTTACACTTTATTTCCTTGCTGTGAGATAATTTAGACGAATGTCAGTAAGGGAAAAAGAAAGTGATTGGTGATTCCACCTCCCCCAATAAAGCAAATTCCTAATTTTCTGTCTTTTATCTTTTGCCATTCTTTTGTGCTCCTCTTTGGCCTTGTCAAAACATATCGTTCAGTTAGAGACTAAAAATATTTTCCCATCGATTGGGGTTATTGATTTTTTTAAATCTGTACTTTGGCTTGAAGAGCGCGGGTGAAGGGTGAAAGTTCACCAGCTTAGTCTGCCGTTTTATCTGGACAGCAGAAGAATGTATTGGCAGCAGATTTGATTTACCTTGTTGGGCACTTGTAGACACTCCAGCCACTGAAGACAACCCTCTAGCATGTCCTGCTGCTGCTGTCTTTTTTCTGTACCCAAGAACTCTTGAAAGATCCACCTTCCTATTGATTTTATCTCTTTGTTTTCAAGGTAGAGTATTTTTTTCCCCCTCATTTTAGTATTCCAAATTAGCCCTTATGGAATGTCATGATGCTTTTTGGATTCATGGTAAATAAAATATAAACCAGGATTGCATGCATCTGCTGGAGTTTGACCGCTATGCCCATTTGGCTGATCATGTTCATTCATGATGTCACAGCAGAATCTGATGTGACTGACTCAAATTTGCTGAGCTCTCCCTGTCTCCCCATCACAACTAGTCAGACACATGCTCAGGGCAGTGCTTGACTCCTAATCTGAGGCCTAGGATGGCACCTAAAACGTCCTAATGAGCACCAAAAGCATGAAAAGTGGCACCATAGCCCTTGTCAGAGAGAAAGAACAGTGTTGTGACTGAAGGTATGGCTTTCTCGATTAGAATCCTGGCTTTAGTATTTGCCAGCTAGATGATCCTGGGCAAGTTGCCTAATCTCTTGGTACTTTAGTTTTCTCATCTGTAAAATGGATAGAAGTTGTACCTATTTCATCAAGTGGTTGTAGGCTCACATGAATACATATAAATTTCTAGAACAGGACCTGCTACACTGGAAGTTTTAGGAAAATGTCAGCCACTGCTATGATTATAGAGAAGGAAGCTAAAAGTGATGTGGGGGAAGTGTTAAGAAACAGGAATTTCACACAGAGGAAGTAAGAAAGAACTATCAGTATCAGGAATTTTGGATCCAGTGCCACAGTTAGCCTCTTGATTGCTGTTACAGTTCTGACCATGTGTCCTTGATTACTTAATTAGTTCCTTCTTGCATGTGATGTGGAGGCTCTAGGGTTAAACCTGAGATTGCTGACTGGTGGGGCTGTTCGACCCACCCTACTCCGTGGACAATTAGTCTGGTTTTTCAGCCCCTGACTGTGTAGCTGAGAAACTTCACCTTCACTAAGGGCTCAGCCCCACCAGAACTTAGGACCATTATTCAACCTGAAGCAAATGTACTTAAAGCCCAGAGGACAGGCCTCCCTCGGAGGGAAGCACAGTGGTAGGTCAGTGGCTCTAGAACTTCAGTGTGTAGAGAATCAACTAGTAAGAACCTGACTTAGGAGTGCCAGGCTTGTGTTTTTCACAAGCATCTTAGGTGACTTGGAGGCAGGTAGTCCACACTTTGAGAAATGCTGAGACAGAAGAAAAAGCTTGGGCTATAGACATGGACAGACTTGGGTTTGAATTTGATTATCAGTTGTTACGTTTATGTGGTCAAGTCATTTAATGCCTCTGAGCCTCAACTGTAAAATGGACCAGTGAATTAATAATATATCAAAAGTGTTTAGTACAGCACCTGACACCTAGGGTGTGCTTCATAAATGCTAACATTCCTACCCCCTTCCCTGGGTCTATTTGCTGTCTTGGACTCCAGAGAATTTTATACTCTGTTGGAATTAATTTGTCTTAACTTCTCCTTCCTCACTCAAGCCTGTTGTTGATTTCCTGTCTGATTTCCTGCTCTTAATATCCCCTTGTAAACACTTTCATGTTTAGATAAGGTTGACCTTATTCCTTTAAGCCTTCGCTCTTTTTTTTTAGTTATCTGCCCTCAGCGACATGTTGGTGGCATTCCAACATCTGGGTTGGGTCTGTGTGCAGCTTTGCAGACTAGAGTTCCTCTTGTCTTCCCCTGACCAGCAGGATTTTAGGTCTAGTAATGCTGAAGGCCATATCTCGCCTACGTCTGCAGTGCAGCTAAGGAATCTCTTTTTCCTCAGCCCCTATTTGGTTCCCAATGTTGACATTTCTTCCTGCTCTCTCCATCTCTCAATAACACAGCCATGCGCTCGCATGATCTGACTGATAGAGAACACATTAACTAACCACCCCGAGTTAGCAGATGTATCGGCTTGTAATGGACCAGTGGCACTTTTTAACTCTTAATATGAAAATCTGGCTAGATAGTCAAGGCTGTGTTTTATGTGGAAGTAAAGTCATTGAATCAAACCAATGTCAAAACGGTTAACCAGTTTGGTCTCTCCACTCAAATACATGATCAGTGTGAGTGTAGTGAAATGCCATATCATATGTTTGGTCAATTCAGTCTAAATAGTTTTCTGTAAACATGGTCTTTAGCTTTAATAGACTTAAAGACCAATGGGCCAAAGAAAAGTAAGGTGAACTCCGGTCTTATAAGCAGATACCCTTGTGAGAATGCCACTAACACATCAGGTGGGGGGTGAGGGATTGGAAGAGAAGAAAGACACAAAGCAAAGGCTTGGAGAAATAAAGTCAATACTACTAAAACGAGAATGAGCTGTCAACTTGCAAAAATCTAATAGAGAACTGGAAAAATATCCTAAAAAATGTTTAAGGCATAGATAAAGGGATAAACTCTTATTTTATATTAACAAGGGAGGTAACGATCTTGATAGGTTATTTGATTTAGGGACTACTCTAAATCGAGGATGATTTCATCTCAAGATTCTTTAACTAATTATCTTCAAAGACCCTGTTTCCCAATAAGATCACATTCTGATATTCTGGATGGACATGAATTTGGGGGGATACTATTCAACCCATTATAGCACACAGGGCCAGGTGGTTTGATACAGTTCCAATATATAATAAAAATCCAGACTCTGGAAAGTATGAGGCTATCTATTCCTGCTCTGTTATATCCTACTGCGAGAGCCTTAGGAGCAGGGACTTGTGTGGCTTTCATGGCAGATGCTCAGTGAATATTTTCTGAAAGAGGGGCGGCAGGTCAGGACCAGAAGAAGGACCCTGGGGATGAGGCCATTCTCAGAAGTATCTGTTTTTACCTCTTCCATGACCATTTTAATGTGCTGTGAATAGTCAAAGTGTGAGTCCACTTTTGTGGCTGGGTGGATCGTTTGGATCACAAATATTTAATCTACTACAAAAACAATTTTCCTTTTGGCGGCAGGTAAAAACAGAATTGCATATAGTGTGGTGGCATTCTGAGAAGAGGACACATACAGATATAGTTTACGTATGTAGGTATGTATGTATGTATGTATGTATGTATGTATGTATGTATGTATGTATGTTTTCAGATATACTTTAGTGAAAACAAGCACTGAAACAGTATATATTAAACAAGATGAGCTGTATCATTGAGCAGGGAGAGAACCAGTATGATTTGTTAAACTCATCACAGATTTAGTTGACGGGCAGTAGTTAAAAGGATGCTCAAAATGAATAAATTCATTTACTGATTTTTAACACTTTGAAAACAAGATAGATTCACCCATCCTGAGTGATTTAAGGCTATATTCATAAAGCAACAAACAGGCACATAAAGACAGAAGTATTCAGGCCATTTGGGTATGGACCCTCTTACTAGTCCCTGAAAATTGACCTATTTTATTGCATCCTTTTTACAACCAATTCCAGGTGGTTGAATTGCGTATATTTTTCATTCTGACTTGTTGACTTCTCGCCCATTAAGGCAGCCAATCCAATTAGGCAGGTTTTCTCTTGCTTTGCCTCCTGACAGAGCATCTGATTGGCTCACAGCTCTTGCTAAGTGACAGGCCTTTCACAACTGCGAATTATCTTTCTTAAAGGGATCTTATCTCTGGTTCTCTCTTTAATATGCCTGTCTTTTTTCTGGTTGTGCTTAGACTTGGGTTGGGTTTTAGGGTGTTTCAAGTACTTGAGTTTGGATGTTTGAAGAAAGAACCTAGGCTGAGTAATGAGTCAGCTGGGTTGCTAGGGTGCACATTTTGACACAGTTCTTGTGTTACCACCTGTGGCAGGCTGCATAATGGCCCCCCCCCCCCGCCGCCGCTCCCCTACCCCGCCCCCGCTCCCCGCAAAGATATCCATGTCTTAATCTTTGGAACCTATGCCTGTTACCTCCTATGGCAAAGAAAGGAATTTGAAGATGTGATTAGCCTAAAGATCTCGCAATGGGAATATTATCTTGGATTGTCCAGGTGGGCCCTAAATGCAATCATATGTATCCTTATAAGAGGCGGATTTGACACAGACACACGCAAAAGAAAGCCATGTAAAGGAAGCAGAGAGGAGTCAGGGAAAGAAGATGCTAAGCCACTGGTTTTGAAAGCAGAAGACACATCATGAGCCAAGGAATGCAGATCTAGAAGCAAGAAGAAGAAAGGAAACAGATTCTTTCTGAGAGCCTCTGGAGGGAGAGTGGTCCTGGAGACACCTTGGTTTGGGTCCAATAAAACTGATTTTGAACTTTTGGCTTCTAGAACTGTGAGAGAACAAATTCTTGTTGTATCAAATCTGAGGTTATTACAGTAGCCATGGGAAACTTATACATCAAATAAGACCATCCATCCCCAGGACTAAATGCCTGGTTTTGAGTAATGTACTTTGTAGGTAGATTGCCACCAGCTATGCTATTCTTCATGAATTTGTCTATACTTTTGATTTTAAGGATAACTTTGAATGTGAATCTTGATTTTCAACCTTTATCTGAGATATTGTCTGAAAATATTTAATGAGATTTGCTAGACTGAAATGAGCGACTTTATAAACCATCCATGTAGCAATCCAGTTTCCTTTGTCTATTAAAACTTTTTTATTAAGGTCACCCGACTGTAAGGTTACTTATTTACCCTCATTTTCTGTATGGACACTTAGCACATCACTTATCGGCTTCTTCTTGAAATTCTCTCCTTGCTTGGAACTTCATTCTACAGAGAAACAGAACTGATAGAATCTCTCTCTTTCATCACCATCATCATCATCATCATCATCATCATCATCATTGTCATCATCATTATCTGTCGATCTATCTATATAATTTAATCAAATAATAAGTAAATATATACACATTATTATAATTGGTTCACATGATTATGGAGGCTGACAAATTCCAAGATTTACAGTCGGCAAGCTGGAGACCCAGGCATGCTGACGATATAGTTCCCAGCCCAGACAGAGGTGATTTTTTAATTTTTTTATTTTCAAGTATACAGCACATTGGTTAGACATTTAGATACTTTATAAAACAATCCTCCTAATTGCTCCTTCTCTCCTCTGGTTTTCCACCTAGCCAATATATTAATGCCAACTGCATTCCTTATGCCGTGCTCCCCATCCCTGTGACCATCTATCAAATACTAATTTCTACTTCTTTAACCCTTCACCCCTTTCTCCCAGCCTTCCAACATCTCCTACTCTCTGTCTGTCACCAAGTTATAAGAGGTGATGTTTTGATTGCATCCGAAGGCAGGAAAGAACCGACTTCCCAGCTGAAGGCAGGCAGGCAAGAAGAGTTCCTTCTTACTTGCGGCATGGTCAGTCTTTTTTTTTCTGGATTCACCTTGCTCTGTGACAATTAGTCTGCATTTCAGCCTCTGACTTTGTGTAGCTGGGACTCACTGAGGGCAGCCCCACCAGAACCTAGGACCATTATTTAACCTGAAACGAATGTACTTAAAGCCCAGAGGACAGGCATCCCTCAGAGAGGAAGCATTATGGTGGGCCAGTGGCTTTAGAACTTCAGTGTGTAGAGAATCAACTAGAGAGAACCTGATTGAGGAGTGCTGGGCTTGTCTTTGTCACAAGCATCTCAGGTGACTTGAAGGGGAAGGGCTATCTGCTTTACTCAATTTACTGATTCAAATGTTAGTCCTATCCAGAAACACCCTCACAGACCCACCAAGAATAATGTTTGACCAAATATCTGGGTACCTTGTGGCCTACTCAAGTAGACACATAAAATTAACTATCACATTCTGTCTTACTGTTTTTCTTTTTTTCCCCCCACAATTTTATTTTTATTCTTGTTTCTAAATGTGAATAACCTTCAGAGCTGAAGTCACTCACCTCTATTTTTCTTAAGGGGAGAGCTCCTTGACACTTTTCCCCTCACATATCTTTTATTCCATCCCCATCCCTAACTTGACACTGACTGAGCAATAAAACTTAGCACTATTAAAATCAAACATCTTAAAATTTACTAAATGTCCTACCCTTTAGATGTCCATAATTCTTTCAATGGTGTCCCCTTTGTTCTAGGCACCCAGGCTCAAAACCATGAAGGCATCATTGAATCCACCATTTTCTTTCCTTTTCGTAGCAGAAAAAAACTCCTCTTGATTCTTTTTTCAAAGCGTTTCCCACAGTGCTCCCTTCCTTCTTTCCTCCTCTATTCCTCCAGCCTACACCATAATCCCTGCCCATAGCAAGTGGCTATTGCTGTTGGTTTCGATCAGAGTTCATTTAATAAGAATTTCCTCTGTGCTAGGTGCTATACTGAGCACTTTACATATGTTATCTCATTTATTTGCTCCTCCTAAATACTTTAAAGCAGGTATTTTTATCACATATTTTACAGTTGAGAAACCGAAGTTTAGAGAGGTTAAGTGATTTGTGAAAGATTCCCAGGCTGGTAAGTAGCAGAATGAGAATTAAAACCCAGACACATATGAGTCCACAGCATGAATTCTTAAAAACCCTCATATAGTGCCTCTTCAGATTTTCTAAAATTTTTTCCAACTCATGTTTTTACATTTGTCAGTTTCTTTTCTGGCTCTAAATTTTTCGGTGGCTCCCCATTGCACAGAGAAATTAATTCCAGTCAAGGCTTCCTTACAGATATATTTCCTTACCCCTTTCTGCTCCACTACTTGCCCCCATTGGACTCACTCAGATTTTTTGTACATACTTGGTTCATACTCTCCCTTCCATCTGGTGTAGTCATCCCTGCCTGTCCCAGCTGATACATTTCAGGGCATCCTTCCATATCCAGTTCATATGACTTCAACCTGAAAAAAACAACCTAGAACCTCTACACTTTCATTTTCCCACTCACAGTACTAAAATCTTTGTCCTATAACTTTGGTGAGCAAGTGACTCATTGTATTATCATGTAGTTACCAGCCTGTCTTCCTGATGGAGTAAATTTTTAATTCTGACTTGTTGACAAATGTGTTTTCCCAGGACAGGGGCAGTGTCTTACTCATCCCTGAACTGTACCTCCAGATCTCCTTTCCACCTGAGGACTAAATCAGTCATTCCTCCCTTTGCTGGGGTTGTTTGTGATTGACAGCTCTTAGCTGAGTCTCGCCTCTTGATTTGTCTCTAGCTGAAGAGAGCAGCCCACATCCAGTGATTGGTTCACGTGGAATTCAGAGGTCTGGCTTTTTGCTTCAGTATGGGACAACTCCGAAGGGTCGTTCTAACTCCGGTGCTCCCCATGGGCTTGACAGAGTCCTTTGTTGTCGCTGCTTCACTCTTTAACTCCCTCGTCTGTTCGGTCATGCTTCCTGCCCTCCTCCACAGGTGTTGATTTTGAGAGCGCTTCTAAGACACTTTCTGCATACAAATCTTCCCTTCAGCATTTGTTTCCCAGGAAGCCTGACCTGTGACAGGGAGGTCTACACCTGGCTGCCCATAGTATCTCAGTTGAGTGGCAGAAGGAGGCTGGGAGTTTACCTTTTAGGATGAGGGCTTTTTTTTTTTTTTTTTTTTTTTTTATTCTCTGTTTTCACTACAGTGCTTGCTCTTGTCTTTCCATTGTGTCACAAGTTTGGATTTTCTTTGGTTCAGTTTCTCCAGAGAATAAACCTCCCGGTAGGGTAAGAGACGGTTTGTTGTTTGGAGGCTTGGGAGGGAGGCTGGGAACCTGAATGCCTCTCATACTGACAATTGTTCACTTGTCCCATTTTCAGTCCAGCTTACCCTTTATGCCATGGCACAGGATTGTTTAATTCCTGAGCCTTCCCAGGATGCTGTTGGGGAGAACTGTTGTTTTTCTTATTCTTCTCTGCAGGTATTTAGTTGTTAAATTTTCTCACCTCTATTAATTCCTCCATTTACTTTACAACTTCCAAAATTTTTTTTGCTATCTCTCATTTGCTGTTGTCTCTTTTTCATTTTCTTTACATTTGAAAGTTCGTAATTTATACATTCTTTCACTCACATTTTAGTGGAGCTTTTGGAGGAACCAGGATTGAACAGAGCTATAAAATGTGCCCTGTTTAACCCAGAGTATGGGAAGTTCACAGTTTGTTGCCAGTTTGGAGCATCTTGATTTTATTTTAAAAGTAAGGCAATGTTTTTTTTTGTTTTTTGTTTTTTTTTTTTTAAGGCGTGTGGCATTTTATTTGAAAATACATTTTTATTTATTAAGGGAAAATTTTGGATGCTATGCAGAGTACTTGGCTAAAGTCAGCATATTTTCATTCACCAGAAAATTGAGAAGGGAATCACCAGCCCCTATCTTGCTTGCCCAAGCACACACAGGATGAGGGCCCCTGGCTGAGACTGAGATTTCCCTTCAGTATGCCTAGGCATCCAGAGAAAAGTGAAACCTTTGACTAGTCACCCCATTGTTTTGTCTACGTGTCAAGAACCATGCAGAAGTGCCTAACTATCTGAATGTTTGGCCTCATGGAGATGTAGCCAGAGGCTGACCAACTGCATTACTGGATGTGTCAATTACAGTGGGATCTGAGGGTCGTAAATTAAAGATCACACTTTTTTTGATGCCTGCAGTCACATTTTGGTTCATATTTAGTCCATGTTTTGGGAACATGAGAGTGCTTTTGAAAAGAAAAGGGCTAATTTCTGGAGAGTAGGCGTGTATAGTGGAGGTGCTCTGCTATGGTGCAGCCTGCCAATCAAAATCTGCCAGCAATGTCATTCAAGGTCAGAGACCCAGTGAACCGCCAATCAAAGTCTGCAAGGCTGTTCATGTTCACTTGTCAGTGTTGGAAAGAGGTCAATCTCTCTGTGGTGTGGCTAGTGTATGAACAATGAGAGTATTTCAGTGGTTGGAAGCACATTCTGTCTCCTACCCCCTGGTGATTTCAGGATGCTTGCCAAGGTTTTTTATCCTACAGGGATATAAGGCAGGATAGTGGAAAAAGCCAACATTATCTTTAATAACTGAGTTATGGATTCTGAATCCTAAGAGCAAATGTGGTCTCTAAATTAGTATATAGCTTTGTTCAATATTATTTGCTTAAAATTTCTGTCTATAAGAAGGGATAACATAAAGAAAAATTAGAAATATAATTTTAGCTATCTAAAAAGAGATATCCCTTTTAAGCATTTTGTACTTGGTATTCAGTTTGTTTTCCTGCCTTAAATCAGCTAATTATCATCTCGTTTAATCTTTACCATGCAAAGATAAACTTTGCATTTATGAAAAAAAAATGGCAATTTTTAGAATGTGCTAACATCACCAAATAAAGCTTGGAAAATTTTAATTTCAGGGCCTGGAAGATAAAGACAATAGAAATATTAAGCTTTGTATTTCAGTAGAGTTTCGATGGATTTTCAAATCTGAAGGCAAAGGGATGATTCATCATAATCAAGGTTCTTTGTCTTTCAGAGTCATTTCAGCAGCAGCAAATACTGTGGTGGGCAGATGTTCAAAGATCAGTCAGGGTGCCTACCTGATGGCAAAACTCGTACATGAGTCATGCTTTGAATGTTTTGCTTTATCATGGTAAAATATCCAGATATTTATGTATAGCCACATGCTCAGCTTTACAGACACAGACTATTGGGCTAAAATGTTCATAATTCATCTGGGTGTTATGTAGATGCAAGTGCAAGCAACTGCTTGGGGTTCAAGCTTCTCTTTTTATGGATAGTGGCATTGGAGAGACTTGTGGAGGAGGCACCAGTAGTTAATGGCAGAGACAATTCCTGGACCTATCTTTGAGTCCTGGTCTTCTTCTCCTTTACGTGGCCTGTAGGAGCCAGTTTTTTTTTTTTTTTTTTTAATTCACCTGGGAAGGCTTGTGATAGAGGTGAGTTTTCTGACACTGCTTAAGAGGTGAAAAAAAGAGTCTTTAGCAACTAAAAGGATGTTGTGAGGAAGTGCTCAGCAGAGGCCTGGACCACTAGGAGTTTACATGGATGAGCCAGGGTCCTGGGGTTGCAGAAAGACAGGTAAGAAAAGAGCGAATGCTCAGAATTATCCAGTGAAGCAAAGCATTCTCTTTAAAATGGGCTGCACCTGCTCTCAATTTTGGATGAGAAATATTCTTGATTATCAGAAGCAATGGCTTTTTACCTTTAAGTCCACGTCATGAGTGTGACAGACTCTAGGCAGAAAATACCTGATTCCAGTTTTCAGTCTCTGCTGACTTGTTTGCTAGTAGAATATAAGAGTGAGATGTGTGGGCAAGGGGATACAGATCATATTTTCCTTCCCTTTCTCCGATATCCTGATAAACACCCCTAGGCTTGGAGGAATGATTAAAATCCATGAAGACAAAAGAGGAGTGATTCAAGCGTGACCGGTTTCTTTCATAGATGTGAAGGGGGCTGGCCAAGAGGCACAAGGCAGCCAATTTTCAGCTCTGACAGCTGCCGAGGTCATCAGCTTCCTAACGGTACCCCTTAATTCCTCTGAGGCCAGGGTGTCCTTTGAACTCAGTGGTTGTTGCACTTCCAAAGCTAAGCTGAGAAGGGGAGGAACCTGCAAATTTTGCTTGCCCCTGAATATACAATTACCAGGCCATTAAGACCTTAGGCTAAGGATTTAGGGTTCTTCTATCTTCTCTGACCCACAAATCAGTAGCGGCTCCCAGATGATTTATACATACATATATACATATATACTGTGTGTGTGTGTGTGTGTGTGTGTGTGTGTGTGTGTGTGTGTGTGTGATGGAAAAAGGAAATAGTATTTATATGCTAAGAGCTTCTAGAAGGGCAGCAGGACTTTTCTTGGAAAGCCTAATAACCCAGTTCAAAGGATCTTACAGGGGAGTCAAGAGCTTGGAGAGATCAAGGAGCCTGGGAAATGCAGGTCGCCTTGCAATCTGCTTTAATGGGGATTTAGTTCCTGGGGATCCATGGGTCCAGCATTTGTGGAGCTTCAACTCCAGTGGGTGGGAGAAGGGTTTCAGTTCCTGGGGATCTGTTTCTCCATACCCAGACCACTTGGCATGAGGCATGAGATAATGATGGGGTATTCAGGCCTGGGAAATCTGTGTCTGTGTGAGCCCCCTCCCCAATAGAAGCAACATGGTAGATAAGGAAGGCACTTCAAAAACTTTAGTATAGTAGGATGGATCATGGTCCATTATTTGAAAATTGTATATAGAAAACTACATTGCATCAGGAAGAAACAATGATTAGTGAGCAACATGTGAATGGTGTTTAGGATTGTCATCACATGAGGCCTGAAATGTTTAAACTAACATGAGTAGAATTTTAGGAGTCTTTAATCTACAGAGTAATTTGGTTTAAGTGGTAGGTGGTCCCCTAAGAGGTACAAAATAATATTGTTCAAACTTTAATTTTTTTTCATTATTAACTCATTGTTATCTATTTTTAGCTGTGATACCACATGTGATTTAATGCTTATCTCATATAAAGATATACTCTGGACTCACAATAGCAAAAGATGAATAATTAGCCCAGTCCTTCAAAGGAAAGAGCAAGTATCAATAAAAGGAGACTATTATGAAGATCCAAAAATAACATAAACCTCCACAATAGGCTTTCATTGGAAAGCTCCCAAATTATACTAGTAACTTCACAATTGTCACAATAGGGGATGGAATAGCACTTGAAACCCATTGCTTCGAAGACAAGGAACTTTTGCCAGTGTTTCCTTCCTTCCTTCCTTCCTTCCTTCCTTCCTTCCTTCCTTCCTTCCTTCCTTCCTTCCTTCCTTCCTTCCTTCCTTCCTTCTTTCCTACCTTCCATCCATCCATCCAATTGACCTGGGCAACAGCCATTTGGATTTCTCAGCTACATTTTCAGCTGTTTTCTAGGTCAGCTCAGTCCCTAATCTTGAACTAGGACCACAAATTCTAGAACTATAGCTGGCCTAGCTTTGAGAAGTGGGGCATTGTCCTAGATGAGAATGACCACTCCCTACCCTGAATCTGGAGCTCAAGTTTCCATCCCTCACTTGATACTGTGTGGCCTGTGGATTTCCTTCAAGACATTTATGTCTTCACAGCTAGATTCCAAGCTCTTGAAAAGCATAGACCCTGCCTTTTTGATCTCACTGGCATTGCCTAGCCCAATGTCTTGCATATGCTGGGGTTCACTACCTGGAGGTTTGACTTAGATCAGGGCGCTTGATCATCCTTGCCACAGACACAGGACCAAGGTCACCTTGAGGCAGATCCATGACAGTCTTGCCTTGCATCTTTAGTCACCAGCTACCCCTAGAGTCGCTCTTCCTCACTGGAACAAAAGTGTTTATCCCACCTGTGTAGGGAGCGCATTTCTGTCCAGTGAGAAATGTAATCTTGCAACCTCCTTTCTATCTATGTCTGCTTATCCTAATAACTAAGGGAATATGTTATTTATAATCATAGATAAACTTCTTTATGTACTACTCCTTCCTTCAGGATGTTCACATTAAAAATTTTTCTTAACCCAGTTTTATTGAGAAATAATTGACATACATCACTGTATAAGTTAAAGGTATATAGCATGATGGTTTGGTTTACACATAGTGTGTAATAAGAACCACAATAGGTTGATTAGTATTCATCATCTCGTATAGATACAATAAAAATAAAAGCAAAAAATTTTCCTTGTGATGAGAACTTTAGGATCTACTCTTAACTGTCCTGTACGTCACACAGCAGGGTTAACCACAGTCGTCATGTTATACATACATCCCTAGTACTTATTTATCTTAAAACTAGAAGTTTGTACCTCTTGACTACCTACATCCAAAACCCCCACCCCCAGGATGTTCACATTTTAACTGGTGAAAAAATTGTTGTTAAATTCAGGCAAATAAAATGGAGTGATAATTATATGAACGTTAGGCATCTGCAATGTTTTTCTTTGGGGGATGGTGATGTGTGAATATAATGTGGGAGAGACAGCTGCACAGGGTGGCCAGGGAAGGGGATCTTTGTGAAATTTCTGAATTTATACCTATAAGTGACCTCTTTCTTTGACAAGATAACAAGAAGAAATTTCCCTTTGGGTTGTGTTTTGGTTTTCCTATAACACTCTCATCTCTTGCAATTAAATTTTCTTCACCTTTTGCCGCCTAAGTAAGGGATTGACTGGGAAATAAGGTAGACTCATCATTATCATCATCATTATTATTATTATTATTATTAATTTTAATATTTGTAATTATTTTTTCTTTCCTAAGATTTTAAAGAAAGATACCACTTTTTGTTTCCCATTCAAACCCCTTTCTTAGCCAGCCATCTTTAGCTTTTGGCTGCCTTGTCTTTTCTGGGATTATGATGTTTCCTGGGGCAGGTCGAGGAGCACTTGATTAGGTCTAAGATAGCAACTGGCAATGCACTCTGAGCATAGTAAGTTTATTTCAGAGTCTGAGTTATTTAGTTACCTACTCTGAGCTCTGTCTTCTTCTGGAGGGAGTTCACAATCTCTATTCGCTGACTTGACATTTCCCTGCCCTTTCCTTCATTTCCAGCTCTTCTTTCTGTCATTCATAACTCTGATTCCAGAACAACCTACTTGTATTTTGGTTTTTATTCTTGCACACTTTACAGTGACATCTTTTATTTTGATATATAGAATCATCGATCTTTAAAGAATTTGTCTGGTGTTCCTGCATCCTCTGAGGAATATAATTCTCCAGGCCATCTTCTTCTCTCTCTCCATTTAGTCTTCTCATACAGTCTCTCTCATGACCCTGTCAGGAATGTTTGCATTTCCTTGACTGCTGACCACATTTCCACCTTATTACCTGACCCTCTTCATCCTTCCTCTCTCAATGAGAACCATGCTACTGCCACTCTGAATTATTTGAGATTCCCTGGAAACACTATAGCCTTTCACTGAACAGGTTTTCTGTCTGTCTGGAATTCCTCCTAGGTTCCCCTTCTTCCTTTCTTCTGCAGACATAACTTCTCTCCTCACCTGATCCCACTGGGGCATTGCCTATATCCGTGAATTTCTGTGCAACCTGCAAGTCTTAGTTGTCTCCTCTGACCTTTTGTTTTTCAACCTTCTTCTTATGTCATACTGTTTTCTTCACCCTTAGTCCCTGGTAGAATATATCTCTACTAGCACTTATCCCAGGATATTTAGTGATTTAGTACCTGTCTGCTTATAGAGCAAGGACATTCCTTGCCTTCTTCAACTCTGCACCTAGAAGGCAGTTCCATTGAAGTCCCTGAATGGATAAATGAATGAAATAAGGTGGTACACCAGCTAAATCTATCATGATGGCTTCTTAGTGATGCAATTATAACTGTGAGAAAGAAGAAAGCTTTGAGTCCTGAATTAACTCCCATTAATTCATTGTGAGTTTTTCTCTAGGGCCAAAAGCAAAAGACTGTGCCACTCCAGAAACAGACAATTTGGTAAAAAATAAATTAGTTGAAAACACATCAGACAAAGTAACAACTTGGTTAAAATTTACCATGTGGCAAAAAAAAAAAAAAAAAAAAAAGACAGAAAGAAAGAAAGAAAGAAGGAAAGAAGATTTCAGTTCATTGACATTTTATATATTGACAAATTTTGTGCACCAGATAGATAATATTGCACTATTGTATATATTTTTAAGCATTATTTTCCATATTTAGGAATTTTCAGGGGCTTTGAGTCAGTTTTGTGAACTTTGAAGAATTTTTACACTGTTGTTTGCAGGTTTAAAATCTTTCTTGGATGTAGTAAAATTATCAATACATAACCTAGTAGTTGGAAACATTGAAACCATTCTTATGTCCTATTTCCATTGAGTAATTAAATTTAAGCCACAGATAAGAGTTACAGGATTAAAATATTTTCAAATCAGTAGAGATATGTTTGATTTTAAATGAGTTAGAAATTTTTGTGTCAAAATTTGAAAAATTATCAAAATATTAAAAATGGACAGAAAAGACTAGGGTCTTACTGGACCTCCTTCCGCTTACTCTTGAAGTACATCCTGTGGAAATCTTGTGTAACCCAAGGTCTCTGGGCAGCCTAGCTTGAATACCAGTCACCAAAACCAACTCTGTCAAAACGATGCAGAAACCACAGTCCAAAGAAAACAAGTAAGTCACAACATCAAGTTAGGTTTTCTTATTCGTAAGCCAGTGATAGAGGAAGAAAACCTGCCTTGACTATAGCATCACTTTTTCTGAGAGGGAAAATGTGGTATCTTTACTTTACTTCACTGGATGTGCATAGAGTAAAATTATGTCTGCCCAGAGACTATTTTTCAGGCCCATTTAAAACTTGTTGGGTAAATGGTGACTTTCTATTGGATACATGTCATCTTGGAGGCAAGGAAAGGCCTCAGTCATTGGTAAAGTACATCCTGGGAGTTCACACACAAAACTTTTGTTTTCAAGCATGTTCTTAGCACAACCTTATAGAGGTAAAGGCATGTGAGCCATGTCACCTGTCTGGGCCTCCGGCTCTTCATTTTTTTAAAAAAAGATTGGACAGTAGCCAAGACATGGAAACAGCCTAAGTATCCTTGATGGATGATTGAATAAAGAAGATGTGGCATGTATATATAATGGAATACTACTCAGCCATAAGAAAAGATGAAATAATGCTATTTGCAGTGACATGGATGGAGAGTGTCATGCTAAGTGAAATAAGTCAGATGGAAAAGGATAAGAACCATATGACTTCATTCATATGTGGGATAGAAAACAGAAAGCAACAAATGAACAAACAAAACAGATAAACTCAGATAAAGACAATAGAAGCATGGTTACCAGAGGGGAGGATGAAGAGGGTAAAGGAAGTCAAATATATGGTGACGGAGTGAGACTAGACTGGATGGTGAGCACACAATGCAGTATACAGATGATGTATTATAGAATTGTACCCTTGAAACTTATATAATCTTATTAACCAATGTTACATCAACAAATTTAATAAAAAAAATAAAAGGTCAAATTCCTAAAAAAATTAAACCAAAGATTGGAAGATTTCGTTTCTGGGGAACCCTCTGGCTTTGGCGTTCTGTGATATAATGGACATGAGACACTTTGTAGCTGAGTATTCTCTTTATAGAACGTCCCATTCTATTTTCATAGCACAGAGGGTTACAGAACTAATCTTCTCAGCTCTAGACTATTTTACATGGAGTACTGAAAAAAATTTTTTCTTACAAATAAGATTAAAAGAAGTTGATTTGTAAAGGAAGTATGAGTTTTATCTTTTTGTCTTAGACTTACTATAGAATTCTCTGGGATTTGAATGAAGTTTTAATCCATTCAATATATCTTGAGTGGATAATTGTGCCAGCTCTGGGTGAGGAACTAGGGGCTGAAGAGGTGAATAAGACTCAATCCCTGACCCAAAGGAACTCACATTTTTGTGAGACATTCTTACAAACTAATGTAATTCTTAAAACCAAGATAGGATATTCATAGGACAATAATAAAAATGACCAGGTGCTTTACATGCATTCTTTTTTCAAGTCCTTTCAACTATCATGTCCATTTAATAGATGAGATAAAACAAAAACAAAAACAAAACAAAACAAGGCTCAGAAAGGTCAGGTACTTTCCCAAAGTCATTACCATTATTAAGAACAGATTAAATGGGATTGATTTTAGGCATTGAGATTTTGGTAATGAAATTGTTGTAACAGTCTAGGTAGATGATGGTGTGGGTTTGAATTCAGCAGAAGGCATAATGGATAGGACAAGATTCAATATGCTGCCTTGCCTATATTTCCCTTTTAAAGGGTTCCTGCTAGATCCTCTTTCACATAAGTCATCATGTTGATATAGGCTATTATTTATTGGATCAAGAATGGGTGTTTAACATTTGCAATGGCATGGATGAACCTAGAGGATATCATAGTGGAACAGGCCAGATGCAGAAATAAAAACACTATATGATACTGCTTATAAGAAGAATCCAAAGTAGTCAAACTGAGAGAAGCAGAGAGTAGAATGGTGGTTGACAGGGATTGGAGGAGGGAAAAATGGGGCAGTATTAGTCAAAGGTGCATAATTTCAGTTATGCAATATGAAAAAGTCCTAGAAAGTTATTGTACAGTGTAGTGTTTATAGCAGTAATAATGTACTGTGTATTTAAAAATTTGTTAAGAGAGTAGATCTTATGTTAAGTTTTCTTATTACACACAAAAATAATAATAATAAATAAAGAGGGCAAGAGGACACTTTTAGAGGTGATGAGCAAGCTTCTGTCATAGATTGTAGTAATGGTTTCACAGATGTATACTTATCTCTATCAAGTCGTATACATTAAATGTATAAAAAATTTTGATGTCAGTCATACCTGAATAAAGTGGTTATACGAGAATAGGTGCTTAATCTAAGAATAGCTCATCTATAGACTTGACTAGTAGTTAACACGGGTGGTTGAACAATTAAGTTTTCTGTCTTGAGGTATTTGAACTTGAGAAAAAGAGAAAGAATTAAACAGTCAGAAGCCTAAATAGTCGAGAGGGCGTAGAGCAAAGCGGATTCACTATGTGGTGGAATAGTAGAGCTGTGATCAATAAACTCCTGATGACAAGATACCTTGGTCACTAGAGTCCTACTGGATCCTGAATGAACTTCAAGTTCTTTAAGCAAGTTCTATCACTTCAAGCTTTGCTGCGTGGCCAAACCTCTACGATCAAGATTCTCATCATCTTTATTCCTACACGTTATCCCCCAATCGTCTTTGTCTGAAGTAAACCAAATTATGTTCTGTTCTTGCAACCAAATGTGGGAAATTTTCCTGAAGACAACTGATGGGATTTGATGACCAATTTTTATCATTGATTATTTTCAAAAGCTAGAACTATTAGATGAGAGAAGTCTACTACATTTTACAAGTCTGACATGTGGTTTCATACCATTCAGAGTCTGAGGTACCAGCAAAACTAAGGAGGCAATAGACTAAAGAAATATCAGGGAATATAACAACCAGAAGCAACAGAAAATGGAAACTGCATCACAAGAAATTAAAAGAACTGGTATGGTTTGGAGCAACCACAATTGAACTCTGCAGGAGCTGCCTTTGTTTCTCTGCCTTAACATGTGTTTGTTACTGCAGATTAATAGCCTCCATTCGGGGAAGAAATGGTCCTGGATCATTGTTCCATTTTAGGAACCACAGGTGTTGTTGTACACATTCTGTTTATAACCTTAGGGGCGAGTGAGAAACAACACCTAACCAAGAAAACAGCAACCTAGGACCAGAATGAGCTTTGCCAACATTTCCTTCCTAATTGTTCCTACACAATCAGACACATAATGGCATGTTAATGAGCACGAAGTTCCACTGTCTACGGGAATGCCAATTTTAAATAGGAGCGAGGACATGAGCGTGTGCATGTGTATGTGAAAAAGAATTTTTAAAAAATTTAATGTGACTAATGTGCTCATGTCTTGCATATTAAGTAACCTTCGGAATTCACCTCATTGAAGGGGTCACTCTTTTAGAAGAATGTAGATTAATAAGCCTCCTTGCTTAAAAAATGAGCTTCAATATTTGTGTGAATCATAGAGTCAAAAGAAAAAATCGATGGACTATTGACTACTAGGGATGATCACATTCATTTTGCCCTTTGTGGTTGGTGAAATCCATGCTGCAATTACAGAGACAGGCTGGCAGCAAAGAGCCTCAGTCGGGCTTTCAGCTCCACATTAATCCAAAACTCCCCATTTTAATGCAGATATAGATTGCCAGGAGTCAATAGCTGACTACTTGAATTGTGAAGTAACAGCTCCAGAGGCTCTGGCAGGCCAAGTTTACAGTATTCAGGAATTTCAAAGCTTTGCTGTGTGAACCAGCACAGCTAAGGCTGGAGGGGAAGTGCAGTTGTGCTGATGCTGTTGAAAAGATCTGTCTTTGGGATCTAAAACACAGATTATAGAAAATTCAAGGTGGGCGGGTCATAGAATCATAGGATTGCAGTGCTGTAAAGAACCTCAGAGGTCGCCTAGTCCAGCTCCTACCTTAAAGATGAGGAAATTGAGGTCCTTAGAGGTTAACTAACTTGCATGTGGTTACGCAGCTAGTCAGCAGAGGACCTTATACTAGAAAAAGAAATGTAGCCTCTTGGGCTTTCCATTACTCTACATAGGTTATAAAAGAAGCAAAATTTGCTTTATATAATGGATCACACATGGGTGCATGCAATAAGTGCATCACTGAATAGGTTTCATTTAATCTATTTTTAGTATTCAGTGAGCCATGAAATGGGGTAATGAGGAAATCCTTCTCATCACTGGGAGTATGAATACAGTTATGTCAACATAAAAAATAATCTGTTACATATTACAACTGAGAGAAAGTTGAGATCCTTTGTTTGAAGCATCAAATGGGACAATTTAAAAAAAAATGCTTTGTAAGAGTTAGAGTTAGGGCTTACTTTTGAGGCACACTTTTTTGGGGGCAGATTTCTATTTTATGCAGTGTTGTTACTTATATCAAACTCAACTGTGAAAGCATTGAGAATGCGGAATAGTACTTTTCAGCTCTCTATCATCACCGAATAGCATAGTGCTCGGCATGTAGTAGATGCTCAGTAAATAATATGTCAAATGTCGAATGTTCTATATCTAAATCCATATAACAAACCATTGTACTTAAAGTGTGGTCAGTAGTCCAGCAGCATTGATAATGCCTGGTAGTTTGTTAGAAATGCAGAATCTCGGGCCCCATGCCAGACCTACTAAAGTGGAACCTGCATTTGCACAAGATCCCCAGGTGTTTAGTAGGCTCATGAAAGTTGGAGATGCTTTGTAATAAGCTATGCTTAACCAAGTTTCTAATCACTCCAACCCTGTTGCAATGAGTGTAGGCATAAAGTCTGCACCTGAGGTGACAATTCTGAGTGGTCAAAATTATCCCTAAATAAATGGTCCTAAAATCATCCACACACCGCAAGAAGATGGTCGAGGGTGGGAGGGCGTTTGTGTGTGTGTATTTGCTGGTGGTGGTGTGGAGGGGTTGTTGTCCTTTTAGTCAACTGAGGGAATAGTGGATTTACATCTTCTATCTCATTCCTAATAGGAGCATGTTTTTAAGAAGAATGGCACCGTTTAAATAATGATTTCTTTCTTTTTAGAACTCATATAATTTCAGTTAAATGCACTTATATGAGACTTCACTGTCCATGAGAGATATTTTTTTTAAATACAGTGATGTGCTTCTAGTATTATGACCTGAATACATTTGCCCAGTTAACCAAGTTCAGTGATAACAATTAGTCTAGTCACATTGAAATTCAGGGTTTTCACCCAGTTACCCTGCATTTTACTGACGAATTATAGCTTTGAACATCTTACAGTTGGAATTTTGAAATAGGGTGATAGGGCATGAATCATCAGTATCTCTCTCACAATACCTTTAATACCAGTGGGCTTTATGGGTTATTTATGGCCCTGGTGGTTTCCTGGATGCCACACATCTCTCACAAGAGGCAGAGAGTGGCCTCTGCCTGAAGAGCTCTGATTCTGAATCCTGTGCTTGTTTTGTTAATATCCGTAGAACCTGAGCTGATGCCTAAATGACCAGACCTGCGCTCCAACGAAGAGCTAAATCATCAAGGTTTTCTGTCTTCTGTCATGATTCTACAACAGAAAATCCAATTTGAGCCAAGGTTGAGCCCAGGCCTACATAGAATGAAAATGTATCCCTGCCTCTTTCTTGCCCTGGGTTGTCTTCCATTATGTTGGTGTTGGCTTCATGACTCGTACTGAAATACTTTGAGAAGGGAGATGCATGAATGATGGAGTTGGATTTGCCTGTTTTCACAATGAGATGGTCAGAATTCAGCCACTTAAAATGGACATCCTAGCAGCAATCAGCTTACTTTTACTTAAACTTGAGGACTCTTGTGTTTCCATGGATAAAAGTGAGTTTGCTCTGCAGAGAAAGCATTGGAAGGATTGATTAGGAATAAAGGAGGTTCTCTAGGGGCATGTCTGATCTCTGTGGTGGCTTACCTGTGTTTCATTCTCATCCTAGTACTCCATCTCTACCCAAATCTTTACTGTGCCTTTTTCTTATTCAGGTTCGTTTACTTTGTAAAGTCTCCCACTTGTCTTCCCTTCTCATGCCTGCCTCTAATTCCCTTACAAATGATTTATGCAGTCTGGGCTGAGCATGCTCTGTAGTTGTAGGCAGGTTATATTTGTAGGGGGGTAGCTTCAGCAATATGTCTCTATGGTGGTTCAATTGTTTACATGAGAGTAATTCACCAGATCAACAAACAGATGAGTTGGAAACCTCTTGCCTTATGACAGAACAGATCAGTTCAAACTGAAGAGTTTACTGGAACATATTGCTTGGCAACCTAGCTTGGCTTGGAAGAAAGCTGCTTCTATTCCCACTGGTGCTGACCAGTTCATCTCAATGTCTTGCTTTTAGACACCAGCATATACCCTGAAAAAAGGATAACACTTGGAGATGGCTTAAACTGTACTGTTTTTTTTTTAACCAACCATGACTGTGAGTGAACAGCCTGCTTTAGAGAAATGATTTGTCTCAAGAAGAATTTGGACTTTTTTTTTTTTGATCGAAGCAAAGGCAATGCTACATAATGATATAGCCACAATCAGCTTTTTTGGTTGTAGTTCTTGTAAACAAGATCAATATTAGTGCCATTATTTGTCTCTTTTTCTTTTTCATACTTATATAAAATTATGGTTAAAAACCAAACCGTTTAAGATGGAGATTTGAGTCTGTTATTTAACTCCTCCAATCCAAAATTTCCATGGAAATGACTGACTAAACCTAAAAATGGTGGTGTTGGTAGCAATGGTGGTTGTGGTGGTGCTGGTGGTGTGTGTGCGTGTGAGAATACCAGCATTGGAACTAAGGAAAGGCTGGAAACTTTAAGGATTTTCTTCAGGTCATGCTGGTATTACTGAATTGAGGGGAAAAATAATTAATCTGTGATTGGCCTGGGAAACAACTGGAAGGAATCCTCTAGTAGATGACACGGAACATACATCTCAGATTGGCAGGGGTGGCAGGTAAAGGTTCACTTTGAAGCAGTTGTGAGAGGTCTCGATCTTAAGAGCATCTTGGAGAATGTCATGGTGTCCTGGGAACCCAACAGAATGGAGATACTATGGACTGGATTCTGTGCATTCAGTTCTTCCTGGCCCTGCTGGGGGAAGCAAGCAGTAGCACTTCTTGAGGATTCCAATGAGGGTGGCCATGCCAGTGGAGAGTGGGGACCCTGTGCAACCTTTAAGCTGTCTCAACTAATACAGAGAAGACTCTTTGACCTAGTTGGTGCAGTGTAACTCTCTGTCGTCTTTCTACTGGTAAATAGACTGCTAGCCTAGCAAAGTAAAATTATAGGATTTCTAAAGTTTTGTCTCATTCCTTCATCTAGGCCTGAAATATGCAAATAGAAGCCAGGAGTGTCTCTGGCAGACTCCATTTTCAGTTACCAAGACAAGAATGTATCCTTAAATCTTAAGCATAAACAAATTAGGAAGATTATTGTATATATAAAAAGATCCAGTAATAAATACCTAACACTTATTGAGTACTGACTGTGTGCCAAAGCTTTGGCATAATTGCCCCTTTTAATCTTTGCAACAACCATAAAATCTGGGAATTATACATACATCACAGTTAAGAAAACAGAATTCTCTCTGAGGTTAAAGAACTTATTCATGTAAGTAACAGAACAGAGATTTGAGCCCTGTTTTAACTCCAAAGCCAATAAATGAATGGGAACAGAGCAATCAACCCCCAAATAAATGGAGCTACAAAAAAAAAAAAAATAAGAGAAAACTTTAGAAAATATTAATTTTGTATTATCGGTGAAATTTAACAATGATATTTTCAAAAGGAACTAATCCTCAGTCAGAGAAGATTGCTTTTTAAGATAATAAAAAACCCATAAATCACCAATGAAAATACAAGGGAAGATGTGAAACACAGATTGGCTTCAATAAATAACAAAATATATAACCAGTGAAGATAAAGGCAAGCTTAAGAAATTCTCCAAGAATTTTGTGAAAAGATATAATTAAATAGAAACAGAGAATAGATACACGAATAACAAACCTGAGTTTCTTTTTAGATGGAATAGAAATTCTAGAAAAATAGAATTTAAAGGAAATAAAATTTTTCTATAAGAACTTAGAAATTAAAAACAGGCTATCTAATAAGAGAAACCCGGCATCAGGTTTTCCCAAACAAATGAAAACAACATTGATCCCAGAATTCTATATCCAGCTATGCTCTCATGCACATGTGAAGGCAATGGAAAGACATTTCAGATACTCAGATTCTCAGAAGTATGGGGACCTTGAAACCTTTAGACACAATCTTTTGAAGGACATGAGCTAAATGGAAAAACCAAAAACCAAAAAAATCAAGATCTGAGGAGATGTGATATACAAACAAAACAAGTATCTTAATCAGTGAAACCTAAAATTTGGCATTCTTCATGTAACTTTTATTTATATCAATAAAAATTTGTAAAAAATTCAGAAATAATTCTTCAAAACAGCACTATCCAATAGAACTTCCTGAGATAAATGTTCTCTGCATTGTTTGACACGTTTTATACTATCTGGAGGTGATTATTGAGCACTTAAAATGTGGCTACTGTGACTTAGGAACTGACTCTTTTATTGTATTTTAAAGTTAGTTAATTTAAATTTAAATACCCGCATGGGGCTAATGGCTACCCAACTAGACAGTGCAGCTTTAAAAGCAGATATATCATATAAAAATTGAGGTTGGCAAGAATGAGGGGAGTGGATAGATCTAACCAAAAGTCACAATAATAGCTATGGAGTTCTTTACTCTATTTCTAGGTTTGTGCTGGGAGCTTTCTACATGTTCTACAACAACAAGTGCTGTCAGAGATACATTTCTGTGTGTGTGAGACTGTGTATGTTAATTTTTGATTTAGAGAAATCTCCTGATCGTTAGAACAAGCGGGCACAAAAATCACATTAAAGTAGTTAGCTCTTCACTGTTCTGAGAAGTCTACAGGGCAGGTGAAACCTCATTGTCATGGCAGAAAGGTATAGCAGACTTATAATAGTTTGAGTGACTTAAATGCAATCTATTTTATCTCTATCCCTATAGATGATCATTTTCTAGGGTTATATGAAAATGAAAAACATCTAGAATAGCCAAAACAAATTTGAAAAAGAAAAATAAATTTGTAGGGCCTTCTCTTCGCAATTTCAGAATTTATTATAAAGCTACAATTATCAAGACAATGGTACTAGGATAAGAATGGATATAGATCAACGGACTAAATTGTGAGTCTAGAAATAAAATTTTATATTCATATATAAATTTTTATAATTAATTTATATTAATTAATTTTTTGCAAAGATATCAAGGTAATTCATTAGAGAAAGTATAGTCAGTTCAACCAATGGCGCTGTGACCATGCCATGATAGCTACAAGTGAAAAGATGAATTTAGATCCTCAGCTCACAACATACACAAAAATTAATTCAAAATGCATGATAGACTTAAAGTAAAAGCTTAAACAATAAAGTTTAGGGAGGAAAACATATAATAAAATCTTTGACACCTTGAGTTAGGCAAAGATATCTTAGATATGACACCAAAAGTCCATGAAAAAAATTTTGATAAAGTGGACCTCTTTTGCTCTTCAAAAGAAACCATTGAAAAAATGAAAAGACAGGCAACAAATTGAGAGAAAATATTTGCAAAACACATATCAAACTACCCAAACAAAAATGGGCAAAATATATGAACAGACATTAAAGAAGATAATTGAATACCTACTAAGCATATGAAGAGAGAGGCTTATCATTAAACATTAGGGAAATGATTCACACCCAATAGAATGGCTGTAATAAATAAGATGAGAAAAACAAATGTTGGTGAACATGTGTTGAAATAGGAGCCCTCATACATTGATAATGGGAATGGCAAATGGTTCATACACCTTGATAACAGTTTGGCATTTTCTTAGAGAGTTAAAGATAAAACTACCAATTTCACTCTTAGGTATATATTCGAGAAATGAAAATATATGTCTATGCAAAGACACACAAATATCCATAGTAGCATGACTGGATAAAGACCCAACATCAAAAGCAACTTAAATGTCCACCAACTGGTGAATGGATAAACAAAATGTGGAATAGCCATGTAATGGAATACTACTTAACAACAAAAAAGAACAAACTACTTTTATTGGAGGGATAAAAATGTTCTAAAACTGATTTATGGTGATGATCATATCCCTCAAGAATTACTTTAAAAATCATTGAATTATACAGATGAAGTAGATTAAATAAAATTACCTCAATAAAAAAATTTTAAACTGCTTTACTCTGGGGAGATGGCAAGAGAAGGTAACAAGTGGTTCTGGGTCTGGGAGGTGATAGACATTGAAACCACCCCAGGAAGTGTCTGTATCTGTAAGAGCAAGGAATAAATGAAGGAAATCCAACATCTATAAACTCTAATTTAAAATAACCCTACTTCTTGATAAAATTCCATCAAGTAAATGTATCTAAGACCTCAAAAGTGACAAAATGATGACAAAACTTAGAAGTGAGTTTTGAATCCATTTAGAACCAAGATTAAACAAGTGTGAAAATTATGATGGCTGAAGAGGTTGTCATTGTTTTAAATTATAGACAATATAAAATTATAACTGATAGATCAGAGAGTTAGGCAGATGGGGAGTGAAGGAAAATATAGGTGAGATTATTTCCTCACCTTTCATAGCAAGAAGTCAGTAAATATTGTGTAAAATTGACACATGATAAAAATAGTAATGGCTACAAACCTTTAAGACTGTAGAAGGTTTGTTAGAAGGTGGAGAAGAAATATTTATCCAAAGTCTAGCGATTTTCTTGATTTCATTTCAGGTTTCTTTTCTTCAATTAAAGTCAAGTACAATTTCTCCATATAGTCATTTATCTATCTGTCTGTCTATATATTAATGATTATAATTATTTTTACACAAAGTTAATAATTAATAGATATTTCCTGGTGGTAAGACTTTAAGTGATTTTTAAAATTTAAAATGTTTTCCAATGCAGCTTGATTTAAAAGAAAATAATGAGCAGGCATTATTTTTAAAAAGGTCATTATATTAAAAAACAAAATGAAAAAAATATAAAAATAACTTTTAAGAGTTAGGAGTGCTCTTAGAAAAGATTGTGATCCTTTATTATGTAATCTTCACAGAGTTTATTTGCATGTCTTTTAAGAGATTCTCCTGTGTTTCTTTGTACCAAAATTAGTCCTTATAAACTTGTCCAGTTTGATAATGCTTCTGCTATCTCGAGCTCTTTGAGAAGGAGCTACATCTTACTCATAGGACATGGGAGGCCCTGACTGATGCATTTGGTAGGTGCATTTCTTTTTGTGTTGCTTACTCCTGTGCTTTGATGATTACAGATAACACATTAGATCTCACTCTCAACTGGTGAAAGCCTTTTATACGAAAAGGCTGATTTCAATAACTGTCAAGGTCAGCAATTTTGTCAGCACTCCCCAGCTCTATAAAATTTGTGATTTAGGGTTCACAACTTATTTTTAAAGTATATAAACAATATTTATTTCAACTCTGCCACTATAGTTATGTATCTTTGGGTAAATTACTTAACCAAAGCTTCAGTTTCTCTAGTTATGAAATGGAGACAGTGACAGACCCTAACTCTTATTATTGCTGAGAGGTTTAAGAGAGTGAGTCTCTGGAAAACCCTTGGAGTAGTTGTTGGTACATAGTATGTCCTCAATAACTGGTAGCTGGTTTTTTTTTTTTTTTTCACGGAGGAGAACCTGGAGTGTAGTATAAAGTGTGTTAGTCTGGAGATCAGGGTTTTAGACACAGCTTTGCTATCAATAGCTGGACAACCTTAGGTAAACCATCTCTGTTTCCTGGGCTGTAGTTTTATCTTGTAAAGTAAAAAGAACAGAGTAAATGATCCCAAAGCACCCCCCTGAATCGGTCACTCTGTGAATTTGTGATTAGGACGGTTAGTCCAGTTAGCTAATTAAAAGAAATTTTCACGTTGAAAAATGATTAATTTAAATAACCTCGGTTGTGTTTATCACCTACAATAATGGATGTCCCAGAATAATTGTTCTCCTTTACTTATTTCAACAGCATAAACTTGGCCTACAATCATGTATTTTTCTTTCTCTGTTCTTTTTATCCTTCTATTACTCCCATCAGATTTTTCTGACCTGTTCAATTCATGTACTGATCTTTTGAATTAGGATGAAATTTTGTTACTGTAAACCTCTTTCCAATATGATTTACAATGAACCCACCACCTTGAACAATCCCCGATTGGAATAAAAAGATCCTCATAAACCCTGCCTCCTTACAGTGTGTACATGGGACCTCATTCTGTAGATTTTCATTACTCCTTGTTGTGATTTTTTTTTTATTATTAGTTTTTAACAAAACAGAAGGAGGAAGAGAAAATTGTTATCATCCCCTCAGGCATTTCTTAGTTATGGAAGTTTAACTATTGGTGGAGACTCCATGGGAATTTGAAATAGTTTTACTATTTATCTAAACTACCTCTTATGAGAAAGGTAACCTTTGTCACTGATTTAATAACAATTGTTCCACTCAATTATGTAAACACTTGGCCCTTTTGATTCTTATGGAGTATTATTGAATTTTAAAAATGACCTTTAGCATATTAAGGATACAATTTATGTCACCTGCTTATCTAGAAACGTAACATAATATGAAAGTAAGAAAGGGTGAAAAAGACTATTCTTTGAGATATGTGAACAATCTAATTTCCATCTTCAATTATTCATTGCCTGTAATTGTGGAAAATAATGAATATAACCAAAGTCTATTAAGCTCTTACACACTTGGCTGTAGTACTGGTAATAGATGGTAGTCTCACTCCACAAGAGTGAGTTAAACACCCACTGTAGTTACTTGTCACCAAGAGAACTGTGACATCTGTTCTTGAGCTAAAAGATTCTGGCATTTTTTAGTTCAGATAAGGAGAAGGAGGACCAGAACACATGGTCTATTCATCTGCATATTTTCCTACACAAATATTAATTTTTAGATGGAAAGATATATACTTAAATACTTTGAATCACTGCATAAACGAGAGTTCTAAAAATGCAAACTCTTTTATATAAATTTATCCCTGGTCATTTTTCATTATAAAGAACAAATATCATCTTAGGTGGTTTTTCTCGGTTTCTGAAGGAAGGCCATCCAGTTCGTTCCCAGTGGCCAGGAATGTCCTCCCTTCCTCCTCCTTGTTCTTGAGGACTCGAACTGTCTTAATTCTTCTTCTATGAACCTTGACATTAGGGCAGCATTGGGAAAGGGAAATTAAAAGCAGTTTGAGTTGTCTCTTTTTTAAAAATTAAATTTATTAGGGCTAACATTGGTTAATAACACTATGTCAGTTTCAGATGTACAATTTAATAATATATCATCTGTATATTGCATTGTGTACTCACCACCCCAAGTCTAGTTTTCTTCCATCACCATATATTTGGCCCCCTTTACCTTCTTCATCCTTCCTATCCCCATCCCCTTTCCCCTCTAGTAATCATACTATTGTCTGTGTCTATGAGTTTGTTTTGTTTGTCCATTTGTTGCTTTCTGTTTTATATCCCACATATGAGCGAAATCATATAGCTCTTGTCCTTTCCCTCTGACTTATTTCATCTCGCATGATACTCTCAAGATCCATCCATGTTGTCGCGAATAGCGATATTTCATTATTTTTTTATGGCTGAGTTATATTTTATTGTGTACATGTACCACATCTTCTTTATTCAATTGTGGGTCTAAGGACACTCAGGTTGTTTCCATGTCTTGGTTATTGTAAATAATGCTGCATAAACATAGGGATACATATATCTTTATGAACGTTTTCACATTTTTTGAATAGATACTCAGAAGTGGAATTTCTGGGTCATATGGCAGCTCTGTTCTTATTTTTTGAGGGAACTCCATACTGTTTTCCAGAGAGGCTGCACCAAATTACATTCCCATCAGCATTTTACAAGGTTTCCCTTTTCTCCACATCCTCTGCAACACTTGTTATTTCTTGTCTTATTGATAATAGCAATTCTAACAAGTGCGAGATGTTATCTCATTGTGCTTTTGATCTGCATTCCCTTTATAGCTAGTGAAGTTGAGCATCTTTTCACATATCTGTTGGCCATTTGTATGTCTTCTTGGGAAAATTGTCCGTTTAGGTCCTCTGTTCATTTTTTTGATTGGATTGTTTTCAGTTGTTGTTGAATTGTGTGAGTTCTTTATGTATTTTGGATATTAGCCCCTTATCAGAGGCATTGTTTGCAAATATCTTCTCCCATTTGGTTGTCTGCCTCTTTGTTTTGTTGATGGTTTCTTTTGTTGGACAGAAGTTTTTTAGTTTGATGTAGTCCCATTCATTTATTTTTGCCTGTCTCTCTTTTTCAGTGACTTTGAATTGCCTTTCTCTAAACACACCTGGCTTATCCTGGCTTGACTTTTTCCTTTGCTGCCTGGGTCAGAATTTATCCACTCTTGTTTTCTGATGCTCGGTTTCTCTGTTTTTTAAATCTAGATTCTTAGAGGGGCTTGGACACTACGATTATTATTATTTATTATTGGAATTTCAAAGTCACAATGTAGGTTTGCCACTGGGCTATGCAGGTTTATTTATTTATTTTTAATTTTGCAGATATTCTAAGGCATGAGGGCATAGGTTAAACTGTGACATCCTCTCAGAGTTAACGTTTCATTTTCTTTCCTGTGACTTTTA
Organism: Rousettus aegyptiacus; assembly: GCF_014176215.1. Lineage (NCBI taxonomy): Eukaryota > Metazoa > Chordata > Mammalia > Chiroptera > Pteropodidae > Rousettus > Rousettus aegyptiacus. The sequence continues at coordinate 123,580,338 of NW_023416306.1, forward strand.
AATTAGTGCTTCCAGTAGGATTGCCTAACAGAATCACGTCTGCAGATTTTCAAAAATATAAACACTGAGACTTTCTCATAGAAATACCTAATTAGAAACTCTGGAGTGCGGTTGTGTCTTGAGAATAAAGCCCCAACATGGCAAATGAATTGGACTATTAAAATTCTTACTCTTGGGAATATAATTCAGAAAACATGGGCACAGACAGAACTGCCATAAAAATTATTGAAATAAGGACTTTACCATAGGAAATTGACCTTACACACGTATGGGAGGAACTGGGAAAGTGAAGTCTGGAAGAGGGAGTTGAAGAATCAGAGAAACAGTCACTAAGCAGACCACCTGAAGCACTGGTAAGGGCAGACAAGCCAAGGCTTTTGGAGAAGTCAGAGAGAATAAGCATATCTGGCTGTAAAGTGGGTTGTGTGGGGGAAGTTTGTGGAGCGTTCTATGGAAAGGCCAGTTTGGGGAAGCTGTGGGTCCTCATCCAAGCTCCTAGTACTGGGACACCCTGGGATCACTGTTGGTCAGGAGGAACAGCAGCTGGGAAGGTAAGTTAGATGTGTTGTGAGAGCAAGAACATACCGGATTCCACCAGGCATCCCTGCGTATTATGCAATTCTTCCTTTGACTGACTCTAACTCACACCCATAAAGGAAAGGGTTTTCTGAGAAATGTTGCTCCTAGACCTAGCAAAGCTGATACTGTGCAATGTAGCACAGTGGTCACACACCAAAGTTCACATACTAATAACTACAAGTAAGGAAAGTAACCAGATCAACAGAGAGAGAAGGGAATGAATCATATTTATGAAAAAGCAGAAGATCATGTTTGCAATGAGAGATAGCAAGAACGGCTGGTGCTCAGCGCTATCTTGGTTCTCAGTGTCTTGTCAGTTTTAGACCCTATAGATCCTTGGAACTAATCTCCATTTTTTTCTGAAGTATTTGCGTAGCATTATCTTGCAAACAAAAGAATCTATTTATCTAAAGCTTGTTCCCCAAGTAAAATTGGATAAACAGTAAAGTGTTTTTAATTAGCTACTCAAAGGTTTGTCCTGATTGACTAGAAAATATACATTCAGGTTCTAGTATAGTAAATGCTGGCATATTGTTAGTATCAAAAAGTATTTGCAGAATGAATGAATGAATGAATGAATGGATATAGACTATGTGCTTTTCTGCCGATTTTTGTACCCAAACCAATAAAACTGTATGTGAGAATCTAGTGTTTTAGATTCTCCATCAAACTAAATGGGTGCTGTAAATCAATTTGTCAGGAACAGTAATTAACTTTGTCAAGTCTTCTTTGAGATTCCTTGGGGTCCAGTGTCATGCTTTAGATAAGAAGGCTTGTCAGAGTTAGGTAAGCTGTGTGGGGTCCCAGAACACTCTGAAGAGTGTGAGCAGATATGGTAGTTAAATCTAAGGCCTTGGTTTCATGACCATATTACTTGGAATAGTTAAGCTAACTGGTTCTAGAGACTGTCTAGAATATTGAGTTTGAAATACCTTATGAAAGAAAGCCTCTTGTTTGGATGGGCTTTTAACTCTAGGGTGATCAGTTTGTTTTTGTTTTTTAATGTGGAATTTTAGTGCTTAATTGGGGAAATAAAATGTGAACTCATGTGAGTAATACACTTATTTCTAGGTACACATTTTACATTTTCTTATAATTACCTGAAAGGAACCGACTTTGACTCTATTTCACATTTCCCTGTTTGTTACTTTGTCATATAGAAGGATGAGAAGAGTGAGATATATTCCTGCCTGGATAAAGAGCTACTAGCTTCTCTTTCTTCATTGAAGCCTTGGTGAAGGCTGAATGGACTTGTAAAGAAATGTGGCTCCGAATATAAGGCTGAAATAAAAATAGATTCAACTCTTCAGTGTCAGACCAAAACCAAATTCTGAGGCCATGAGGGTTCGGAGCAAGACCACCTCTCTTCTCACTCATCTCTTGGACTGGGAGTACAGTGGTGCATGGTTTGTAAAGGATAACGTTGGATCACACAGGTCAGGGCTGGTGAAGGGAATTTACCAAAAAATTTTACATTCTACTCTGCATAGTGTATTTTCTTTTCAGAAAAAGTTCTTAAAATGCCTTCTCTGAATTTATCTTTGCATTTGGATGCCTCTTCAATTAAATGTGCTTTAAAATTGATTTCAGATATATTAACTCATTTGGATCTTGCAGAACTCAAATATGAAGGAGGTTAATTATAATGATTTTTTTTCCCCAAATCAAGCAAACAAGTTTACAAACATTTAATTATGAAATATCCTTGAGAGTACAGTAAATTCATGTAACTATTTAGTATCCTTTTCATGCCTCTCCCCTTCTATTCAGAGTTTGTTTCTTGTGTCATAGCTGTGTATTCCAAGAATAATGGAGAAAGACTGGAAGAATAAGGGTGGGACTTAAGGGTTATGTGGCTGCAAAGATTCTTCAATATTAAGATATGCCTGTTTTGAATTTCATAGTGTCTGGCAAGTACAGACATTAAAATATTGGGTCTCTTCTCCCAGCATCTTCTTCTTTCTAGTCACAATGACTGAAGAAGATACTGTATTGGTAGCTTAACGAAGCAAGTTCTGTCCACATGGCCTCCAAGAAAAATGAACAATCCAGCTCACTGATCAAGTGATCTTCCACACATCTGGGTCTTTTTGCTGTAGCTAAAATAGCAGCTGTTTTCCTGATTGAAATGTTCGCTCTCCATTCAGATTATTTAGACTTTGGTTAGACACCCACTAAACAAGACATGCATGTGCAAAAGCATTTCAAATTGAGCAGATACAAAGAAATATTATCCTTTAGAACCCATTTGATCCCCCTTTTTAACCCAAGAAAACATAAATGCAACAATAGATCAATTTGACTGTAAATATTATCTAACTATGTCCTTTAAAAGCCAAAGGAATGTCAGATACAATTTATTTTCCACCAGTGCAAGCTGAGACATTAAGTGGCAATTCTACTTCCATTAGCTAAATCTGGCAAATATGCAACTGTTTAAAGGCATTGTCGATAGCCATTGCACAATTAAGTATTTGTACTGATGCCTTATTAAATTACCCTTTTCAAGTAGGCATAATAAACTAGGAGTTCACTGTACAGATTTTCACAGGGAAAGTCATATCAGTATGGAATTTATTTAGAGAGAATTTAGCACACTGAGCAATAAAGTAAATGTCATATGTTTTGACCAAATAAATCTTAATTTCCTTAAAAACTTTTTTTTAGGGTCGAGAAATAGCAAAATAAATCCCTGCAAATATAATTGTCATGATTTATAATGTTATTGAAACAACTTTATAATTGCAATTGTCTTTTTAATAACAAAATCTATTTTACTTTTTAACTGAGAGCATTACTCTACATGGGGATTTCTAATCTTCCCATAAAAAGCTGATATTTCTTCCAAACTTTAAGATCCCTATAAGGGCTAAATGATAAGTGGGTGAATGAGGAGGGAAATGATGGAGAAAGAATTAGGACAAGAAGCTATGGAGGAGATTGTTAAACAACCAACTAGAGGAGGCTTTGAGATCTACTGGGAGTTCCTAATCTTCTGGATGGACCTTCTGCATTTCGATTGCAGAGCAGTGCTAACTAGAAAGTTCTCTAGTAATGCCTTGGTCTGTCTGTCTGTCTGTCTGTCTCCCCTCCTCCCCCTTTCTTCCTCCCTTGTTTTTAGTCATTTGATATTGTTCTTGTTACATAATTCTTTTTCTGGGTTCAGTTTTATTGAGAAATAATTGACATATATTACTGTATAAGTTTAAGGCATATGGCATGATAGTTTATTTTACTTATGTTGTGAAATTATTACCATAATAGATTTGGCTAATATCCATCTTTTTGTATAGGTACAATAAAAAGAAAAAAAAAGAGAAAAATATTTTCCTTTTGTTGAGAACTCTTAGGATTTACTCTCTTAACCTTTCTATATATCATACAGTAGTGTTAACTATAGTCATCATTTTTTAAAAATTTTACCTATAAATGAGATCATATAGTATTTGTCTTTGACTTACTTCACATATCATAATGCCTTCAAGTTCCATCCATTTTGTTGCAAATGGTAGGATTTCCTTGTTTTTTTTTTTAATGACTAAATAATATTGCATTGTGTGTATGTGTGTATATATATGCATATATATAAAATGTTTGTATATACGTGTATATATGCATATATGTATGTATATATATTTATACATATCTATATGTTATCTATATCTATATTTATCTCATCTCTATGTATATATATATCTATATCATACAAATCTATATCTATATTTATATCATCATCTATATCCACTCATTCATTGATGGATGCTTAGGGTGTTTCCATGTCTTGGCTATTGTAAATAATTCTGCTATGAACATGGGGGTGCAGATATCTTTTTGAGTTAGTGTTTTTATTTCATTTGGATATATTCCCAGAAGTGGAATTGCTGTATCACAAGGTAGTTCTATTTTTATTTTTGGAGGGATCCTCCTGTACTGTCTTCATAGTGGCTATACCAATTTGCAATTTCACCAGTATTGCACAAGTGTTTTCTTTTCTCTACATTCATACCAGCATTTGTTATCTCTTGTCTTTTTGACAATGGCCTTTTTAACAAGATTTCTCATTGTGGTTTTAATTTGCATTTCCCTAATGACAAATAATGTTGAGCATCTTTTCATGCACCGGTTGACCTCTGTATATTTTCTTTGGAGAAAGGTTTATTGAAGTCCTTTGCTCACTTTTTATTTTTTATGGTGATATTGGTTAATGAAATCCAATGTTTCAGGTGTACAATTGAACAGAAAGGCATATATATATATTGTATTGTGTGTTCACCTCTCATAGTTAGATTTCTTTTTGTCACCACATATTTGACACCTTTTAATTCATCTACCTTCCCCCTCCCTGCTTACCCTCTGGTCTGTTGTCCATGTCCATGAGTCTCTATTTGTCCTGTTCATTTGTTGCTTTTAGATTTATATCCCACATATAAATGATATCATGCAGTTTTCAGCTTTTTCTGTCTGGCTTATTTAGCTTAGCATGATTATCTTGAGGTCCATCCAGGTTGTCACAAATGGCAGCATTTCATCTCTTCTTATGACTGAGTAATATTCCATTGTATATATGTACCACAACTTCTTTATCCAATCGTCTGTTGTAGGACACTTTGGTTGCTTCCATGTCCTGGCCTCAGTGAATAATGCTGCTGTGAACATTGGTGTGCAAATATCTTTTCAGATATGGGTTACCAAGTCTTTGGGGTAAATACCCAGTAGAGGAATTGCTGGATCATATATGGTAGATCAATTGTTAGTTTTTTGAGGAACCCCCATACTGTCTGTACCAATTTGCAGTCCCACCAGCAGTGTATAAAGGTTCCTTTTTCTCCACAGCCTCTCCAACATTTGTCCTGTTGTTAACAGCTACTCTAACAGGTATGAGATGGTATTTCATTGTGGTTTTGATTTGTGTTTTCCTAATAGCTAGCAATGATGAGTATCTTTTCCTATGTTTGTTGGCCATTTGTATGTCTTCTTGGGAGAAGTATCTGTTCAGGTCCTCTGCCCATTTTTAAATTGAGTTGTTTGTTTTTGCTATTGAGTTCTAAAAGTTTTTTTTAAATAAATATTTTAGATATTAACCTCTTATCAGATATGTGGTTTGCAAATATTTTATCCCATTCTGTAGGTTGTCTTTTCACTTTGTTGATGGTTTCTTTTGCTGTGCCTTTTAGTTTGATGTAGTCCATTTGTTTATTTTTTACTTTGTTTCTTATACTTTAAGGTGTCATATTGAAAAAAAAGTCATTGCCAAGACCCACGTCAAGGAAGTTTATTCTCATGTTTTCTTCTAGGTGTTTCATAATTTTAGCTTTTACATTTAAGTCTTTAATCTATTTGAGTTAATTTTTTTGTGAGCATTCTTAAGGTGGGGGTCTCATTTCGTTCTTCTGCACATGACTATCTAATTATCTCAGCATGATTTATTGGAAACTCTTTTCTCCATTGAGTATTCTTAGGTCTCTTGTCAAATATTAGTTTGTCACATAACTCTTAAGCGATTATATGTCTTTCTGAGTCTGGTACCACATCAGTTTCTATATAAAAATAATTCAACTCTCATATTCCTCCTTCGCCATCTACTTACCAAACTTAAAACCCTTTGGTTCCTTGTTAGCCTTTAATTACTAAGTTTGCCAAATTACCAACTTTTCTAGCACTGTGGTTTGTTTGTAGAAAATACTTAGTGATTATGTCTAATTCAATATGAATGAAATAAGTGAAATTTTGAATTCTTTAAAAATATTAGATGATGATATAGTGTATAACAGCTACTTGAATTCATGGCTGAATTTTTGTAGTTTTCATTTGGCTGATGTTACAAAAAAAACAGTTTCTGTGCTTTTCTTTTTTTGTTAATAATTCTATTTCATAGTATTCTTTTTTTTAAATTAAAATTTATTGGAGTGACATTGGTTAATAAAATTAGGTAGGTTTCAAAGTGTACAATTCTGTGCCTCTCTTATTGCTAAAATTTCCAGAAAGAATACTTTTGCTTTCCAATTTGCCATAATGTAAAACACAACCTTGGGAATAGTTGCTCTAAATGAACATTTGTATAAAATAAATCATATTTGGAATATTGTAGGGGAAGTTCTTCAAGGAATTGGGGTAAATCTTTTTGTAATGAAAAGCATCACTTCAGTTTACTTCTCCCGAATATCTTATTTTTATTTGTGGAAGAGGAGAATATATTTGTATTTTGAATTTTTTGAAAGCTGATTACAATCTTTCATTGTTTTTACCATGTAAAAAACCTGAGGCACAGGTGGATTATTTTTTCGTGACTACCTACACAAGGTAAAACTAGGATTAGATATCAAGACAGCTAATTTTAAGCCGTCAAATAGACACCTTTATTACTTCTTTGTCATATTTTGAAAAAAGCTATGATTCTTTGAATCATGGAAAAATCCACCCAGACTTATAGAATTTTCTAATTTTTCAATTAATGATGTGTTTATATGTAAATATGCAGATTTTATTATTCCTACCACCTATTGTCTTATTAGGTGGTGCCTAAAAGAGGGAAGGTGGCATGTGGTGGAAGAAAGAACTAAAAGATAGGAAATATGTGTTGGAAGTCTAAGATCTACTACCAACTTTGAAAACTTGAGCAAATCATTTGTTTCTTTGGCCTCGATATCCCCAAGGCAGATGAAGTAGTAATTTGTTAAGAAAAAGTAAGAGTTAATTTTTTTTATTTTCAATCTGTTCTGGGCCCAGGGACACACGGTCATTAGTCAGGGCCAAGTGTCGAAGTGGAAAACAGAAAAAAAACCCAGAGCAGTCTTTCTGGAAGTATAGTTAGTGGACAGTCTTTTAAACAATATAAATCCCTGAGTCCCATCATTTTGAAGCAGAATTTTCTAGATGGGGATGGAAGTGACATGGGTCTGTAATTCTAAAAAGCAACTCAGGTGATTCCAATGCTTGTTGAAATTTAAGAATTACTTCTGAGATAAACATATGAGATAAAAACTCTGTTTCTTTAAAGATAATCTTTTAAAAGCTACATTAAAAAATTGGTCTTTCCTATAGAAAGCATGGATATAATCCCTACACCCTTTCAGAGTGATAATGGTTGGGGGTTGCCCAGTATAGGTCATAAGGCCAGGCTGGTCCCAGTGAAACCAGGGGCACCAAGGACCTCTGAGACTTCTCAGGAGGGTTTCTGGATGATTCTGATTAAATGATCAAGAGAATATAGCTGCTTAGAAGATTGTGGGCCTGAGACCTGGCTCTGGGAAATGATCTTTGAAGAGACAGTGCAGTGGCCTCGTATGGAGTTAACACAGATGGTTAAGACTGGAACTAGTATCAAGTGGGAGGCCGAGAGAGACAGACCCTATGCCAAGGATGTGGAAAACAGTGGGAAGAGGGATGCCAGTGGCAGCTCAGTTCTTTCCTGAGTTAGAGCTGCCAGCCTGTGTACTGTGAGTAATTCCTGGGGGCCTCAGGGACCCTGCCAACTTAGATGAAATCTTGACTGTAGGTTCCACAGCCAGAGCACTACAGAGCCCAGCAAGTAGCCATTGGCACAAGATCTCCTGTGTCCACATTACGTACAGTTTGGTCTGTCCTTATCCCACGTTAATATGTGTAGAGTTGTCCATAAGTATTGTTTTAGACCTTCCCAGCAGATTCTTTTTGTGTCTTTTACAACATTCAGAGTGAGAGATATTAGTGTACTAGGTGGTCCTCAAAAAAAAAAAAAAACTATAACTGTAGTAGCATCCAAATTGGTGGCATCTTCACAGTTGGCCTCCTGCTAAAAACTTCCTGCTATAAACTGCACTTATTAACCCAGAGCCCCTCACACTGTGACAGTCTGTAAGAGGAGGCTGTGGGAGAGCTGTTGAGAGTCTAGGCTTGGGGTTCATAATATTTTCCCAAACTTCCAAGCTGTGAAAACTCGAGCAGTTTCTCTCCATCTGTAAAATAGAGCTAAAACAAGGACTTAACTTATAGAGTTGTTATGAAGATTAGAAGAGTAACAAGCATGAAACGCTTAGGACAGCACCTGGCACTGTTAGTGAATATTGTTATAGTTTACTTCCTCTGCTCATAGGAAAACAGGCAGCTGTCTGTGGTGTAGGACTTGCAGGACCCCCAAGTTTTATTCCTATGGAGTAACAGAAGGGCCTGGAATTAGTGTTACTGATGCTTTGGGTTAAGACAGCAGTGATTTTATAATGGTTGAATGTGATTCAGGAGAAGTACACGTGAAGTCATTATGCTGCAATACTGTGACTTTGTCAGATCAGGTAGCCAAACCCAGAGGAACTGATTGCCTTTAGATTAGCACAAGTATGAGCAAACAAAGAAAATTTCAGCAAAGTATGCCAAAGTGAGGACCTCTGTGGGCAGCCCAAGGATGCATAAAGCAAGAGGTGGGGAGGGAGCATTCTTTCTATTTTGTCTCCTCTAGCAGCCTTGTCTATGAGAAAAATCAATGACAGGGGTATTCTGACACTTAACCAGAATCTAGATGGGTTTGTGTCCCTGCTGAATACTCATGGTTTTTCTTCCTTGGTTAAGGAAGCACGCATTCCTCTGTCCTTATTAGGGCCTCCATACAGCACTAGACCAAAGTCCTCTATTGATCTGCAGCTCTCAGCTGCCCCTACACTCGCCCCTGCTCAGAGTCTAGGAGCTGGCTAACATTGCTGCCCAGGTATTCACTGGGAGGACCTCTTGCTCACACAGACACTGTCCAATCCTGTGCAATGTGGAGTGAAAAAAAAAAAGGCTCTTGAACAAGAGCTTACAATTGTAGGAGGAGTGGAGAGAGGGGCAGTGGCCATCTCGTCCAAGGGTAAACGAATTTAGGATTTATTTGAACCACTTAGTCCACCTCTTGTCTACATGATCTTCTGTCACCTTGAGAGAAACTGATGCTTATTAATTTCCAATAATGAGCAGGATCTTGACTTTAAATCACATAATCTATAGGACCTCTTTTCATTTACTTAGTGTCTTTATTTCAGACAACATATTCTTGCCTATTATAAGATCCATATCCATAACTATATGTTTATATATTTAAAATTATAACTTGGTATATTTATTTGGCTTATTTTATATGCAGCATTTAAGTGGAATTCATTTCATTGACATACCATAAAATCTCCCTAATATTCTTGTTATTGATTTTAGTATTTCAGAAATATTATTCATAGTGACACCTACTGGGAAGCAAATTTCAGTTATATCAATAGATATTATTATAATATAGAAAACATTAATATTTGATGGTGACATAAGTATGACACAAAGGCAATAAACTCATTAATAAACACATGTCATTAATAAAACATTCTAAGATGGCAACTATGAATTTTCAGCTCTTGTTCTTAAAGTTCACTATTCATTTACCAAGTGTGTATTGTATGTTGCTCATTGTTCATAAAAGTTATTTTCAATTAATGAGGCTTTATACTAACATAGAACTTGAAAGAAATTATAATGGTAATAGCATAGAATTCACAAATTTTCTTTAAAAAAGAGCTTTATCAAAACATAACAATGCTTCCCTTTCTTTTCTTTCTTCCTTTTTTTTTTTCTTTTTCTTTTGGTGTGTGTATGTTGCTTGGCAACCAACATTGATCTGTTCAAAAAAATCACATGACTTAGGAATTGCTGGTGGCAATATTACTCTGTCATTTTTCTTTCTCATATCAGGCTAAAGAAGGTACTACTAACTGAAACACCTATTAATTGTTTTTTCTTTTATTGAAGTTTAATTTCCATGTATTTACCATGTCTTGAGAATGGTTCTGCTAAAGACAGTGGCCTAGAGTGGATGGCTGCTGTTGACAAAGCATCCAATATTTTGGAGCCACCCTTCTATTGCTTTTAGTCTCATCAGAATTCAATAAAACGTAGGACATGAACAATGGGAATTTCACTGAACAATATAAATTATTATTTTTTCATTTATTTTTTATTGAAGTAACATTGGTTTATAACATTATATAAGTTTCAGGTAACATTATAAATTAACATCTGTATATATCACGTGATCACCACCAAAAGTCTAGCTTCCATCTGAGACCATCCAATTGACTCCCTTTATCCTTTTAACCCTCCTTCTGCCCCCTTTCCCTCTGGTAACCGCTAATCTGCTGTCTGCTTCTATAAGTTTGTTTTTGTTTTGTTTGTTCATTGTTTTTGTTTTTGTTTTTATATTCCACATATTAGTGAAATCATATGATATTTGTATATTTCCATCTGACTTACTTCACTTAGCATAATACCCTCAAGGTCTATCCATGTTGTTGCACATAAACTATTTTTATAAAGTATTTTTTTCTTAAAGAATCAGCCTAGAAGAATTGTGTTTTGCCTGCAAGTAGGGGTCAAGTCGCAACACTGACACACCAAATCAATGGTCAAAACTGTGTCACGAGTAATATATTTTTTTCCTTTCCAAACTCTCTGTCTTTTATCTACAGTTACTTGTGTATTTTGAAAGGCTTTGAAACATATTCCCCATCTGAAGTATATCCAGTTTCACATTCTCTCTGTATTATGTTCCCATATTTGTAAGAATTGATGCTGTTTGCTCATATTACTTTTGTGGTTTTCCCCACCCCACCTCTAAAGAATCTAACTAGGCAGAAGCTTCAGTGACTCTTTATTGGCTAATACCTGACTCCTTTCTCCTGCATTACAGCTCCAAGTGACCATTTTCAAGGCAAAAGGTCATCCTCATCCCTATCCCTTTGGAACCAGTGTGCATCAACCTTCTAACCTCTGCCTCAGAAAGATGATGGCTGTTTGGGCTGCAATCCCTTCATTACAGATGGTCCATATTTTATATTTAGTGTGAGAGGTCAAATTTAGGAAAGCAATTTCTCTTAAAGCTAAGAGTTCCAATAATCCAACGTCTTCTATTGGCTTATGGGTGAATAGGCAATAATGGGTTTATGGGAAGCGCCTGCTGGTCTGTCTTTTCCAGGGAGGGGATTATTCCTGTCAATCTAAATTTTTAGAATTGGTGAGCTCCCATTGTTTATTATTCAGTAAGCTTTTATTAGATTGTCTCCAAGCACAATGCAGCAAGTGGGGCATCCTTCTGAGCAGGCTAGCAAGCTGGATCAATATATCTAGGCATTTAAAATCTTGGATAAAATAATGCTATGTTTTCATCTCAGCTCCAAAAGCGAGTCCTGTGAGTAGCTGTTGCAGAGAGTACATACAGAAATATGAATGCCAACATTAACTCTGACAATAATTGTTTAATGATGATAGAATTCATGGTAAGATAGTGAATTTTTTAGATGAATATAAATTTAAGATAATGTTTTACTCTTTTGTGACAATTTAACCTAAATCTATAAAACACACACACACGCACATACACACACAGTATGACTGGGGCATATAAATGCATTTATTGTACTAACTTTAAATAAAATACCAAAGAAAGATGGCATTAATTTTAAAATGAATAGTGTAAATAAATATTTATGTATTACCACATACCTGTATGGAGTGAGACAGAGACTAGATCAATTTATTTGTGTGTAGCAGATGACTCAAATCAAGCACAGTGACTTGGGACTTAAGAGAAGCCACATGATCCCAGGGTCTTTGGTTGTGTAAGCCCCAGAAGGCCAAACTATCCTAAGAAAATGTGGGAGGGGGAGATGGGTCACAACCTCCATGTCTAGGTCGAGCATTGTCATCCTTAATGAACTCTAGAAGTAAAGCAAAGAAAAAACTCTAGGCTTTTGTATCAGACATCAGGCTTGAAAATTCCTTATCCTGATTTTCCAATTTACCTGTTTAGAAATTAGGTTGGAGGTAGAACAGATTCTAGGAAGGAAGTTCTCCTGAGACTTACGTGATGTTGAGATACCTGTGGCTTTCTCGCGTGCCTGTCTGTTCTCTCCACTGGGCATGAAGACATGTGGGGACATACATGTATCACAGACAAAATTGAATCAGATCATCTGGTTGTTGAGCCTTAAAGATGTTTTAATAATAATAATAATAATAATAAAAGTAATGATAATGGTAGCTGCTAATATTATTACTTTCATCATTGTTGACTATTTCCTATGTTTTATATATTCCCATAATATTTTCTCTAAAGTTGCTTTGAAACAAAACATTGTTATTACCTAGTTACTTTACAATCAAGAAACTGAGGGGTGCGAAGGAAGTAAATGTTTATTAAGTATCTCTTACGTGTCAGACAATATGGTTGAAAATTTCAAATATATTATTTAATTTTATTCTTAAAACTCTTTTAGCTGCATAATAACCGTAATTACAGAGGTGAGTAATCTGAGACTAGGAAAGTTTAAATAATTTGCTCACGGTCACAGAGCTAGTACATGGTGGAGTTGGGTTAAAAGTTACTAGGTTTGCTTTGTTCCTAAGTGTATGCTGTTTTCAGACGTATTTGTCTCACCACTGCCTTCTGTGCACTCAGCCCTCAAGGTATTTGACCCTGAAAGTACTGGGCAGATAAAGATGTGCGTATCCATGAGTTGAAGCACCTTGTTATTACTCTCTGTCTCATAGCTGGTCATAAAGTCTGGAAGTCTCCAAAAAAGATTTAGTGGAGCCAAGATGCTGGGATCAGGAGAAAGAACCAAACAGAGCTCAAGGAAGTGGTTTAATACCAAAGTCATGTAAACTAACTCACTCTTTAAGGTCTGTGCTATTAACTATGGACCTAAAGCTCTTATTCAAAACAGTTAAATTTGTTTTTGTAGAACATTTCAAAAGTTTGTATGTTAATGGGGGTCAGACAGTTGCAAAAATCCACCTAGGAGATGAAAATGAGACTCTGCCTTGAGGACGTAAAAGGGGCAGATCTAACATCACCGTGGATATTTGATTCCCACTTCCCCTACTTTAAACAGCCTGAGAAATCACTACCAGGACTCCTGTGGGTCTCTTCGTGCCTCACTTCTTCACATACAAAATACATGGAACATGGCTGCTCCATGGCCATGTCGATTAGAGAATAATCTGCAAACAAAGTAGTGGGGAAATGCCCAGGCGTCCGAATAGAAATATTATCCTCTTTGTTCAAATGCTCTTTAAAATATTCAGGAAAAAAATCAAACAGGATGCTGGTGAAAGCAGGTGGTAAAATGCTGAAGCCATAGCACTTGGGCAACTGTTGAACATGAACCTGTACTAGGTACTAATATTTACCTCTCAGGATGGAGAGGGAGAGAAGCCTAACCTGAGAGTAAAGCAGAGAATACGACCTTAGAAACCTAGTACTTTGTGCTTTTTCTCCTCTCTGCTGTCCAAAAGAGAGAACGCAAGAGACACAAAGTTAAAACTGGTGAGTAAATTTCAGACTGCCTTTCTTTGAAAGAGCAGGAAAGAAGCCTCCCTCTGATTTGGAAGTGCTCAAAGGCATCTATGGGAATGGCAGGAGACAGTGACTCAGAGGGAAGTGGACAATTTACATCTTCCCCTCTCATTAGCTCTAAGTAGGTAGTCAAAGAAGGAATCAGAATCTAGCTTCTTAGAGGACTTTGGCTGAAAAAGTGTTTACATGGACACAAAGGCAGCCAAGGTGTGGCAGCCTCTAAGAGTAGCATATCTATCCAGAGAGTTATAACAATGAGCACGTGGCCCCCCAGTGGCTATGGCATGGACCCTGAGGCCTGAAGACTGGGCCTGGAATTTGGCTCTGCCACTTACTTGGATGAATTATTTCAGCTCTCTAAGTCTTAGTTTCCTTAGTAATGATTTCCACCTTGTAAGTTTGAGGATTAAATGAAGAACTGCATTTAGCACAGTCCTGGAATATTTTAAAAACTCCCTACAGAATAGCTGTAATTATTATTATTCACTGAGTTTTTATAGATCTGACCCTAAACACTCCAACCTTAAATTGCTCTGAAAATCTTTGCTAATAACCCTCAAAAAAATTCTATGCCAGTGTGTGTGTGTGTGTGTGTGTGTGTGTGTGTGTGTGTGTGTGTGAGTGAGTGCGCGTGCGTGCGTGTGTGTGTGTGTGTGTGTGTGTATGTGTTGACTAGAAATGAGTTTGGTCTTCAGGGCATCATTTAGTGAGTATCTACACATTTATTAAGTGTTCACACTTGATGAACATTTTGGGGTGCACAGAGTCGAAACGTGACAGTACTATAGAACTACTTACTAAATATAGGTGACTCATTTTGAGTTAATTATGATTCTTCAAGGAAGAAGTTAAAGGGCAGTGAGGAGTGGGCTGGTGTGAGAGGAAAAGGGGAACAGCTCCACCCAGCAGCCTGCTATATTTCTCCTCTGCCTGGACATAGGAACAAGGGATCTGAGTATGTCATCATTGAAAAAGGCAGAAAAAAGCCTTATTTTTCCTTTAGGGGTCCAGAATTTGAAGCTATAGCAAGCATCGATTCTAACTCAAAGTGCTTTGTCAATCCTAATTCATGCACAAGTTATCTTGTAAATCAGTTTTTTTCCCTCCACAATGCAATGGGTTTAAAAAGTGGTTCATTCTTAAGCAAGACTACAAAGTGTCCTTCAGCTGTATTTTTTTCTCTCTCTCTTTTTTTCCCTATAGGACAGACCTTTATTGCTGAACATAAATGCCTGCCAGGGAAGCCTGCCTGGTGGCCTCTTCCCCAGGCAGGAGTCATGGGGGAGGGCTGAGGGGTACATTGAAGGCCACTGCCACACCCATAGTGGGGATGCGCCTGGAGGTGAGCCCTGACCTACATCAGCTGTATTTTTCCTAAACTGTCAGGATCTCTCCAACTTAACCCTGGTAGTGGATGTGAAAAATTTCACTACTTATCCAGTCAACAAATATTTCATGACTTGCAATGTACTGGGATGCAAAGATGAAAATATCTATTCCTTGCCCTCAGCTCCTTATCTGGTAGGTGATAAAAGACATAAATAAGTAATTAGTAGAAAAAGGAGTTTTTCATAGGTGAAATGAAAATAAAGTATCCTGGAGTAATTTCTAGTTGTGTTAATAAGGCATTGTGGAGGTGGCATTTAAGCTTATCCTCACAGAATGAGTATGAATTTAACAGGCAGAGTAAAAGGCATGGTCATTTCAGACAATGCTTTGAAATCACCTCTTAAAAACAATCACCTGGAGCCTGGCAAATAAACTTATTTCTCATGCTCCATGGTTTCCTCATGCCAAGATCTACAGAGATGAAATACTTTTCGAGAGCCTGACACAGCAGCTCTCTCCCTCACTAGGATGCGTGTAGTAAAACTGCAGTTAACAAGTCTTTGTGGTCCCAGAGAGAAATTGATATTTGCTGATTGCACTATGCTGAAGTAAAATTACAAGAGTGCATTAGAATCCTTTGTAAAGAAAGTTGAAGGCATTACAAAAATGCACGGGCATCTTGGGCATTAATATTTGATTCAATATCATTTAGTTGCATATGGCATATTTTGATGGAAGAGGCGTGTGTAGTTATAAATACAAATTGGAGAACCACCAGGGCCAGTGCTAGTCTCAGTAAGACTCCTGGTTGATGGATCCACTCGACCTCACCCCATGCACAGACTTTTTGAGGCCATTGCTTGGAGTAAAATGAATCGAGGGAAGTTTTTTTTCTGTCTGCTCCATTATCTGTGAAAGGAAGAACTAGAAGCTTTTTCGCAACTGACAACCATGCATCCACAGTAAGGATTGCTGGAGCACCTACTAATTCCAAAACACTGTGCTCAGACATGAGTGTCAAAAACATAAAAGCATCTTCTATTAGTCTAGTGGAGGGACAGACACATAAATAGCCAGTGAACGTGAAAACGGCCAAAAGTGCTTGGGGAAGAGAGGCGCGAAGGATGAGATCCTGCCAGTGCCCATCATATGTGTACGGCAAACTCTATTGCATTTCATTGAAAATGTTCTGTTTCCATTCATAAAGCATCCTCTTTCTGGGACTTTCTGGATCATCACAGACCCACACAGGTGTCATGGACATTTTCTTTTTCTCTGTATCTCTTGTCTAGTTCAGCCCTGCTAGAGTAGCTTCCTTTGCTGGTGTAGAAGGGGCTTTCCTCACAGCCTTTCTATCACAGGGTTCAATTGCAGTCCACAAAGCTCTCTCAAGTTCCATTAAGCAGAAAAGAGTTTATTGCAGGGTATAAAGCAGCTTGCAGGTTTTTGGGGACAGTCAGAGAACTAGGCTTGGCTGTCACACAGCAGAAGTGAGCAGCCAGGAGGAATGCTCAATCGCACCACAGGACTGTTCCAGCAGAAAGCCCACTGCTGCTGCCACCTGTCACTCAACACTGATGAAACCACCACCTGAGCAGCAGAACCTCTGCTATGGCTGCTGCAGATGAACGCAACATCTCTGCGACTGTGTTTTCCAGTTGGAGCCCGTGGTCTCATAAAATTTACCTTGTTTTTCCGTCTCACAGTGCAAGCCTGGTTGGCTGAAGCGGTCACATGCAAGAGATGCTTGATATGGAAGTTTTTTGGATTCTCCTTGGAAAAAGCATAATTTATGATGCAAAAAAAAAAAAAAAATTACCAAGCGGGGAGATAGGTTAACAAAACTGGCAGCCATGAATGAGAGAGGTCTAGAACATCATTCCTCAGACTTCTTGTCCTTAGAAAGTTTAATCACAGGTTTTAAAATTTAATGATGCTTATAGGTTGCCTTGGTACAGAATAACATTTTGACATCTGACCAGAGACAGTAGTGCAGCCTGGAGTTTCTTGGAATGTGTCAAAAGAAGCAAAGATGATCAGGAGCTGAGATCCCCATTTGCTTTACTTCTGTCACTTGTGCCCCTGAATTCAGAAGGCCTTATGCTAGGCATTATATTCCTGAGTGACTTATAATTGTATTCACTTCCTCTCTGCAGACATGGGATGGAGTAGCCTCTATTGTGTTCAGAGAGTCTATTTCCTTTCTCTGAATGAACCAAGCAGGACTAACTAGAGACCACAGTTAAACATTTTGGAGATTATATTTCTGTATAGTTGTTTTAACCAGAATTTGGTGTCAAGAAACACAACTGGCCCAAACTTAAAGAAGTTTGATTGTAATTATACTGAGAGGCTTCATTAATGTCCAGATCTCCAACAGGGTAGGATGAGGACAGCAGAAGTCAGTGGATTTACCACCAACAATATACATCTGTCGATATTTGTTTGTTTTTATTCTGCCACTACTTGTTTCCAGGACAAGAATCTAATTGGCCTTTTTGTTCCAAGTCACAGGTTGCTAACCAGCCTTGAGAAAGTGTTCACTTCTGAAGGTGTTCACTTGGTCTGATCAACTATGTCGTGGGTTGGGAAAGTGACTGCATCATCCATTGCCCACTTAGTAAAGGCCGTAGGTGGCATCAGATTCCCTGAGAAGGCACACAGTCAAGGCAGTCCATTAAAGTCAGTTTGATAGGATCAAAACTCTCCAAAGTTCTCAAGTTGGCCCTTGCACATGTCTGGGAGGCTGGTAGGGAAGGGCAGCTCAAGGTCTGTTTGCATGAGGACCTGATGGGCCGCCAGAGAGGGAGCTTATTCTAAGGTAAGAGAGAACCGAACATGTGGCACTTAACTAAGTCGTGGCTGTTGGAGGGAGGGGCAAACCATGTGGTGATTGGTACTCAGTCTTTAAGCATGGATTACTGTTAGGTTGGGGCCCTGTCGGAGAATAAGATAGAGGTAAAATTTAAAAGGTCTGGTTGAAACTCAAGCAGCCACGTTTTGAATTCTCTCTAAGAGAACATAATACATAGAGGGGATGCAGAGATCTTCTCCCCTTAGCCTCAGAACACGGTAGCTCTTTGGTCCTCATAGGCATCAGCTTTTGCCAGCAGAAGAGGCCTGATTAGGGTAATAGGTCAACTGATTACATCTATTCTTAGGAGAATCCCTGGGATAGTGGTCAAACTTAGGAGATATTTACCAGGAGGCTGGGTCTTCATGGCGCATGGGGAGCTAGGACCAGTGACTTATGGGCATTAACATCAGTGTGATCCCACTTGTAACCATAGGATAACAGGTTAGTGATAGATAGAGAGATATCTAGTGGCAATTTAGTTAAATTAGGTTAGTTATTTATGAATGATCTAAATCACTTGTTTATTTCAAATTTTTATAATTTCTACCTGTTAGCCATCAGACGATATGCCTGAATTGAGGGAATTTAAATATTCTTAAATATTTTAGGAAGAGCTCAATGTTATTAAAACACAGAAATGACATTCTCAAGAAAACTATATACATCCTGCTAATTAATGAATTTGCCAAAGCTATGGATAGACAGTTGGATTCCTATATTGGTAATCATCTGTACTTATCTAAACTGCTGAAGGGATTCACTAACAGCTGTCTGCAGTCATTGTCCAGCACTTCCTAATATTTGCGTCTCATCACAGCCTCCCTTCCTAACCTCAGTTAAGACCAAGGTACTAAGTGCCAAATTTTAACCATGTTGAAATTATGGTTGGAAAGCAAACAGAAGTAAGCAGACCTACACATGACCAAACCCCTCTGTACTTTCAATCTTCTCCCAGCCATTGCCAGTCAGCCCCTCGGAGTGGGATTGGCTGATTTCTGATTCATGAACCTAACAGAATCTGATTCATATTTTCCTTCTCAAAATCATATATATATATATATATTTATATATATATGTATAACCACATATATATGTATACATATGTATATACATATATATGTATACATGTGTGTGTGTGTGTGTGTGATCAACTCAAGCCTTTTTTGTGTGTGTGGAGGAAAGGCTTATGGATTTTGCCATAAAATTCTCATCTTTGAAATTAGGATTAGACCTAAAGGAAAGTAGACAAATGCATTTTTTATTTTCACTTCTCATATTTTGTTTTCTTAATCTCTCTCTCTTTTTTTAAGCCTCTCTCATCCCCCATTTTTTCTCACTTGTTCTCTTCCTGTCCCCTTTATTTCTCCCTCTTCTTTTCTTTCCTTCTTTCTTTTTTCTTTCCTAGCAATTCTTCTGGAGAGTAGAAGTGGTGGTAGAGGGAGGATAGGGTTTTCAATCAGTGGTTTTCTACCAGAGGCAAATTTGCCTCTCAGGGGACATTTGACACTGTTTAGAGATCTCTTTGGTTATCATAATTTGTGGGGTTACGGGTGTGGTGCTTCAGGCATACCCAGTTGAGGACAGTGGGAAGGGACTAGAGATACTGCCAAAATCCTATAATGCACAGGATAGCCCCCCACAACAAAAATTGTCCAGTACCAAATATCGATAGTGCCGAGGCTAGAAAACCCTGCTTTATATGGAGATGACAATGTGTACACGAAGAACATGAAGGTTAGATGAATGGAGAGAGGACCTTGTAGGGTACTGCTTCTTCCTTTCTACCTGCAATTGCTGTTGGCCCTTTAATTTAACTCTTTAATTTAACTACCAAAGCTAGTATAGGTTTATGTATAAGACTTACCTCTGCAGGCTGCAGTGATTATAGTTTTAAATAAGCAGGCTGAAAATCCACTAAAGCTGTGTATGTAGAAACTATAAAAAACACACCTTTCTCTTGATTTATTTTTCAAAATGTGTATCTGGAAGAGGATATGCTAGAAAAAATAGATGTGAATCAATATAATCATGGTGGAAATGTTCGTCTAAGCATTTTATAGTGTGGGGGAGATTATGTATTCTTTGGGTTACTATGACAATTGTGACAGATAGGTTTAAAGGATTAAAGATCAAATTAATAGAGAGAACAAGGAAGTCTGTAAATATCTGCTCTTATTGTAATTGAGATGGTTAACCATAAACAATGAAATAAAACCCATAGAAAACATTTGGTTCACAAGTGGCAAAAATAGTTAAAACTTACAGTGGTGTAGGCAGGGAAATTAAAGTGATAAATACTTGTAGTACCAGTTCTAATAACTCTACTTAATTGTGCCCAAATACCTAGATGCCATTGCATATAGGATGTGAATATTAGTGTGACAGTTTATCTGGGTGACTTGACCATAAACAGACAGTGGAAGAAGGGAAATTGGCACCTAAAATTTATTTCCTTCCCAGATTACAAAACAGAAGAACTACTAGCCAGGTTGTAACCTAACTAAATTGGTCAGTAAAACCAATCACAGTTTTATAGAGTCTACTCTAAAGCCAAGGAAGATAAACTACAACTCAGCAGAAAATTTACCAACATGCCAGAGTTAAATAAGAAAAAAAAGTTGCATGATACTTACTGGTAACAGCTAACCTTAATGAAATTGGACATAGCAGTTAAGATACCTAGGCCACTGGGTCAGATATTACCAGAGGCCCTTTGGCAGTTTCTGTACAGGGCCAGAGTGGGGAGCATCTGCAGCACTGGCCCCATGCCCCTCTGGTCCTTCCTTTTTCTGGGCCCTAACAACATTATCCAGAAATGGGAAAACTTGAGTCCAGTTAATGCAGTCCAAGGTTTTGGACATCATAGATATGCTATCTATTACTAATTGTCCTTAACCTTTCATTTCCATATTTCTCTAGGGCATCCTCTCCCTTGGCTCTTTTTTGGACCCCAGAATTTTCTCTCTATCATTTCCACTGTGTCTCCGGTACTTCAGCCCCTTCTCACAATACTCATACCTTCTGGCCCTAACCATGACTTCTTTCTCATCTGGAGACATCACTTGTCTGGTGTCTCTCGAAATGAGTCTGAACTTCTCTCTGTCTATGGCCTCGCTCACTCCCCGTAGCCTCTTTGGTACCATTTCTCTTCATTCCCCAAATATTTTCCCTGTTTTGAAGCCCATGCTGAGTTTGCTCTATTCCTTTCTATGCGCTGTTGCCATAAACTCCTTCTCCTCGGATCCTCTTCTTGTGAGTGACATGCATATTGCTCCTCTCCAACTTCTATGAAGACTCGAATGGAGTCTTACATCACATAGGCAATGCACTTAGCACTCTCTTTCCAATTCCTTGATCTTTCCAATGCCAATGGTCTTTGTTTTAATTCCACGTCAACAGTTCTTATCTACAGCAACACTTACCATCATGCAGACTGTTCCACACCTGAAATTTTAAGCTCGATGACCCTTCTTTATTACGGCAACTTCTCAACTTTCCTGCTCTCTTTTTCACTTCAGCAGTACCTATTTCTTAAACTTTTTAGTTTGCCAATCTTCTTTTGTCTTCTTTTCTTTCTATACCAGCCTTGAAATGCTGCTGTTCACTATAACTATTCTCTCACCAGTACCTTTATATCTCTCTTCTTATGTCTAGCTGCACAGCGAACCTGTTGAATGCTGTTAGAGAAAGTGCATATTCGTGTCAGTACAAATTCATGGTTTCTAGTATTCTTTGGGCTCAAGATCACCTACCACTTCTTCTTTTCTTGTCAGTGCATCTCTTTCCCTCAATAGCTGTGTTCCTTCTCCGATGCTTGTCCTAATCTCTCGCAGATGACCCTATTTAGCTACCTTGAATCATGTATGGAACATAATGGTATTTAAATATAAATAAATAACATTGGTTTCTACTTATGAGGAGTTCGAGATTCATCGGGTACTCTAATTTCTTGTCTCCTCCTTGTCCGCAAACTTGTTTACCTCTGTATCCGTTCTCTAGACCCAAAAGAGGCATTATCTTCTCTGTTCTGATCCTCTAGTCTTATCTAGAACCTGGCTCTATCAACAATCTCCTTTTTCTACTGTGTCTTTGGCTTCTTTTTCTCTTCTGTTCCTTCCATTAGACAAACCTGTGATCAAGTTCCCCTATTCTAGGCAAAACTGGAACAAAACTTTCCTTTTATTCTATGATGCTTTTGAATTTTTTAGCAATCTCCCTTTTTCCCATCATAGCTCAGTCTGTTTACACCTCATAGTCCCATTTATTAAACCCACCACCACCTGAACTTGGCCACTGGCAAGTGACCATTCTAACCAAGTTCTGGGTGACTTCCACATCACCAGATGCTTTGGAGAATATTCTGTTCTTGTCTTATGTCAGCTTCTCTGCAGTACTTGACATTTGGAGCCCACTCCTATTTTCAAGGCTCCCATACTCCATTTTTTTTTTTTTTTAAACATCAGTGTCATAAAGTGGTGTGTTGACCTGAATATGCCGTCTTTGCCTCACACACATCTTTGCCCTGCACATGTCATTCCCTCTTCTTGAGATGCCTTCCTCTTCATTCCTCTGCCTTCTCTGTTTGGAAAAAAATCTCAATTATCATTCAAATTCCAGCTTAGACATTACCTTCTCTGAGCTGCTGTGGCATACTTATTTCTCTGCATTGACCTCTTATTACTAAGACTGCCTTAGCTGAAGACTTTCTTCTATAAGATGGGCTTCCAAAATAATCTTTTAGTCACAAAGTCTTCTATCTTAAATGAGAGGCAGAAAAAAAAAAAGAAAACTCAGATCTTCACTGCTAATGAAACTTTGTTATGCATACTTTTCTATCTGCATATGGTGGCAGTGTTGACATAGTATACTAGTTATTCCTCTCTCTACCTTCTCTATCTTTTTTATCTTTTTCTCTCCATTCTAATGCATTTTTAATTAGCTTTAACTTGAGCTAATCAGCCTTGACTTCTAGCATTAAAGTTGGCCCACTAGAAGTATTTCTAAAGTTTGTCTCAAAACTCAAACTAAATTCTTAATTTTTTTCAACCTGAGTTGTAAGGTTTTGTTCCCTTCCTTAACAGAATTATTTTAAAAAGACATGGTTTTTCTTATAGCAAGGTACATGCTTGTGTTTTATAGGAGAAGCATATTGTGTGGGTTTAGGTTCAAATATAAATGTGTAATTATATTAGGCAAAAAAAAAAACAATATTGTCATATCATTATTTTGAAGGCCAAGAATTAACTTTTAAATGTGAATTTCTCTTCAGCCCTACTGAATGACATTTCATTAGGCACCTTATAGTAGGTTTTAGTTTATAATTTTTCAGGGGAAAGTATTAAGTAAGAAAATGGACTGATAACACCAAAGTCCTAACTATAGTTAGGCTAGAAAGATCTCTCCAGCCGTGCTCCGGGCTGGCTCCCGTCTCTTCTGTTGCTTGTGTGTTAGTGGCGCTGGTGTCACTGATACTTCTGGGCCCCATTGCCATGCAGATTGATGGCAAAAACAGTTCTGGCCAATATGGCTTTTAGATGTCGCCTGTCTAGACACAGTCAGGATTACTGGAAACCTGTCTCTTTTCTTTATTTCATAGATACTTTACCCTTTTGCACTTAAACCTCAGTCTCCAAGGGGACAGACATATCTTTTCAGCTTTGATATTTCACAGGGATGTTGGGTTTTGTTTTATGTTATTATGGTTAGCTACATTTGGCTTTACTCTGTCCTCCTATATCCTTCTGGTAAGTGGAATAGGTTTACCCAGGTAGCTCTGAGGGACATCCTGAGTTTTTTATTTATTTATTTATTTTTTATTATCATGTGTGATAGGTATACACTTTTGGAATGACATCTTTTAATTCTCTTTTGTAGGATTTCTTCCTCTCTATATCCCAACCATTATGGTTGGGGCAGGGGTGTGTAATTTAAATACTACCTCTGAAAGAGGAGAGTAAGACCTGGGGGAATTCTGTGCCAACAGGAAGAGTGAGGAGAAAGTCCACTGCTCCTGGCCCCAGAGGGATCATTGGGAGATTGAGCGGGTCGGAGGTAGAGTGGAGGAGCCAGATGTTCTCGGAGGGATATTACAGTGAAGGACACTCACAGTGGGTGGTGGCAGGATGCTATGTGAAACTAAAGCTACCATCTCGTCTCTGCAATTAGATCTTCCTATATACGCAGGTGCCATTTGGAAGAATAGTAGGAGGAAATCCGAAATACTGAATCTTTAAGCCAAATGAGATTACTGCGTTACCTAAAGTAACTGTTTAAACTGTAATTATCCTTCTGAGTTCACTAGATTGGACCTGTGGTTCTGAGAGTAAGATATGTTCAAATATGAAAACAAGGAAATTACATTTTTATTTGTACAGATGAGTATATTTTAAGTACACTTGAGACTCTGTTATACACAAATGAAGAAGCATGCCTTTCTCTCCCAAAAGCACTGAGTCAATGGTCATGAATGAAATTTAGGAGTATGGGTGAGCAAGGCCTTGTCCCAAAAACAAATTGGTTAACACATTCTGAAAATGAAAAATAGCTCTATGCACATCAGGGGTGGGGAAAGTACTTGGTGGCAACAAGGTCCCTGAGGGAGTTCTGTTTGGTATCGACCCTTGTAAGGGAAAGGTATGAGAGCTTCTTTAGCCATTTTCCCTGTCAAATTGTCTGGGCATTGAGGTTGACTCACCTGTCTCCATTCTATACCAGCTGATTATTAGAGCCAATTACAGTATTTTTAGTCTCATTGCTAGTAATCAGTTGAGGAACAGATAAAGCTTACACTTATTTGAGCCAACAAAAGGCAAGGAAAATCTTTCCTGGGCCTTCTCAAAAGAAATTCTGCCCTTAAGAGAGAAGAGTGGCAGGTTAGCCTAATGATCTGGAGTGCAAAGTGGAGAGATGATGAAACGGAGTTTCAGATGGCAGGGTTGAACCACTGGATCAATCGACCCTAAAGCCTGCCTCACCTCTGGACTGCCTCTAGGATGAGCTAATGTATTTCTTCGTAGTTTAAGTCACTCGAAGATGAGCTTCAGTTATTTGCAGTGCCAAGCACTTGACTGAGACATAGGCCATTAGTATTTTTCTCCATGGCAGAGAATGGAATCATCCAGAGAGGCAAACTAGTTTTATTACCGTTTCGATGCCAAGTATATATTCCACAGGACATTGTCTAAAAATCTATTTGTAATGCTTCCAAGTAGATGGGAAATTTATTAGCTTGGTAGTCTGGATGCCTGATTCCATTCCGGATTCTTCTAGTGACCAGGTGGGCACACATTAGTATCTTCAGGTTTCTGTTTCCTTAGTTGTGAGATAAAGGTGTTAGATAAGAACCTCATTGGTTCTTAGAGCTTAGTGTACATTTTAAAAAATATAGGGGAAGAGTGCTTAAAAGGCAGATTCTTGGGGCCCCCTTTAAAGGTTCTAATTAATTTTTAGCATGTCTACTATTAGAAGTAATTCTAGTGCAAAGTGATTCAAGAACCACATTGAAGAATATGAACTAGAGATACAGTGAGATTCTTTCAAGTTAGCTTGGAGTCCAATTTGTCTTACTCATCAACAATTCTTACCTGTACCATTCTTGTACTTTATTCCTTTCAGTTATGAAGAAACCATGGGTCCTAACAATGAAGCTTTATTGGGATGAATGACCATATGTAGGAGGTTATATGATCACCAAGCAGGAAGGAACCACAAGAGGTCAATGCATTTCACCTCCCTGCTTCTGATCTAGACTCCATCAAAAATGCTCAGATAAATGAGTGCCTGCTTGTGTTTACAGGGATCTCAAGAAAGTGAAGCCATATCCACCGTGGGTTGTTGCTTTATGTTGACTCTTTCTAAGCAGACAGGTCAGGGAGTGATATAGTCTGATTAATCACATAGTCTTATTTGAGGATTTTTCTATTGGCGTGGAAGTTCTTCTTTAGAGTCAGTTTAATTTCCTCCTGCTGCGATTTAAGCTGACTTTCACATTTTTTTCTGTGAAGTGGGAATAAACTCTGGTTACCATTCTCTCCAATATAATCCTTGGTTCTTTTGAAGAGTTATTAACTTTTCCTTCAGACTTCTCTTTATAAGTCTAAAAAGTTCCACTTCTCTCAACCTTGCCTCATATGTTCCATTTTTCAAACATTAATAATTTTCATTATGTGTCCCTGGACTTGCTCCAAATTTTCCACATCATTAAGCAATGGTGATGTAAATAGTACTAAAATAACAGCTCTGGCCATTGTAGGGTGCAGTTTCCATGCATTTCTTTTATTTAGAGAGTGCATTGTAGTAGGATGGAGCATGGACTCATCAGGCTGCCTGGTTCGAATCCCAGGTTTGACAGTTTGGCAAGCTATTTAACCCCAACCTCAGTTTCCTTGTCTGTGAAATGGGTATAGCAGTGCCTATCTTATAGGTGATTCAGAGCATTAAATGAGTCTATATACATAAAGAACTCACAATGACACATGGCTTGTGACTATTATCACAGAAGGGGTGAGTCCGGAAAAAAGGAGGATACAAAAATAATATTAGGTTTTCAAAATAAAGCTAGCTTTATTCATTTGGATGCCAAATTACATGTAAATAGTTTAAGGATCACTAGCTATGGAACAAGAATGTTCACTGTTTAAAGTGAAAAATGTTAATGTTGCATATACTGCTGACTCTTGGGCACAGGTTGCAACGTACTTGGGTTTGGGGCTCTTCTCTCTTAGCTATGTGATTTCCTTAAATGTTTTAGAACTCAGTGGATACATCCATAAAATAAAAATAACAACAACTCATTTATAAAATAGAAATAACAACAACTTGTCTTTCTGAACTACATAAAGTTTTCAGTTTCTTTGGGGGGGTCTAATACTAAGGTTTGATTAATGAGTGGTGGTAGTGGGGAAATAAAACTAGAAATAATGACAAGCAACCGTCTACTGAAAAAGCGAGGAAGAAAAGATAGAAATGAATGAGGCTTCTCGCTAAATGCCCAAATCCAGTAGCAGAACCTGAATCCAGGTTGGTTTTAAATGTATGTTTTTCCATCTTATTTGGAGATAATATGGCACAAGGGTTTATCATGCAGGCACTGGCCTTGACCTGAATTTCGATTTTGACTATGGGACACTAGTCAGGCTATTTATCCTCCTGAGTCTCAAATTGGACTTTATCTATAAAATGAGGTATTTATGCCTACCCCACAGGTTGCTTTAAGAATAAAAACAAGAAAACACGTGCAAAGCATTTATAGCAGGGTGATGGGACATTATAAGTACTCAACAAATGGTACCTGGTATGAGAGTTCTCTGTTTTGGAGGTACTAGAATTCAAAATAATGAACAGTTCCCAGTCTTTCTGAACACATGTGTGTCCAAATGCTGTGCCTGTAGTTTACCTGTGAGAGCCTCAGCTTTGGGAGAGTAAAGGTTCAGGCGATGAAGTAGGAACAGGAAGTGGAATGTCAACGTCTCCTTTCCAAATCTGAACATATTTGTTCAAGTGTAGTGTTGGTGGGGGATGAAGGGCAGGCCCGGAGGAGAACTGAGGTGGGGGAGGCAGAATGGGAAGCCACATGTGATAATGCAAACCACATTTCCTGGCTCAACCACTTAGTTCTTTCCCTTGGGAAATTTTTACTGGTATTTTGCCTTACTGTGAGTCTTTGCACTTCCTGTTATGAACTGGTTAAGAAGATAATTATAACATGGTTATGGGAAATGGTAATGAAATATACCTCACTGTACAGCAAGGGAACAAGACTTCTGCTGTCTGGGAGAGACAGGGGGAGCAACCCCCCTTTTCAAAAGTAACATTTATTACTTTTAAAATTATAAAGCAGTATCTTATACACACACACACACACACACACACACACACGGAGTATATTTAAACATTTTATATAATATTTAAACAAAATCTGAACCAAAATGTACATATATAAAAATATATATACATGCTTATACATATAAAAATTTACACCCTGCTTTTAGTAGTATCGTATGGTAAACATTTCTTCATATAATTACATACTTTTTAAAAAGTGTATAATATTTTGTTTTTGTAATATGATTTATGGAGCCAGATTGGCATCTAGGTTATTTCCAAAATTTTAATGTTGTAAATGAAGCTGCTGTAATCATTCTTCCACAAAAATTCCTATTCACATCTGTTATTATTTCTTTGGGATAAATTTCTTCCCAAATATGTTAAGATTCCCTACATGTTGCCAAGTTAAGTTCTAGGAGGAAGATGACATACTATAGTTTGCTAATAATGTATAAAAGTACTTATTTTACTTCACCATCACCAATTAACATAATTATTCTTTGAAACTTTGTTAGTTTGCTATGTAGTTTCTCATTGTTTTTGTAATGTGTGTATCTGCATACATGTGTTGGGTTTTGAAAAACAGGTGAGTTTAAAAGGATTGTTACCTATTTGTATTTCTTTAATTTATTAATTTCTATCAGTGTACTTTGATTATAAATGGAATATTTTTACTTTTTATGAGTTTATAGATACATTTGAATGTGTTTATGTTTATATGTCTATTAAAGTTACATTGCCTATTATAAATGTTACATTTTCCTCTAGTTTTTTCATTTGAATTTGCATTTGTTTATGATATTATTCGATATGACTTTTTCAAATTTATATATTCAACACTATCAATACTTTTCTTGGTATTTTTAATGCTTAGAAATTTCTGAGGTCAATGTATTGCTTTTTTAAAAAATCAATTTTTATGGTTTATTTTTGTTTGTAAAATAAAACCATTAATCCATCTTGAATTTATTTTGGTGTAGAGTATAAGACAGTGTGTATTATCTTTTCTTTTTGTATAAACCTAAAGGTTTGTGTGTTTATTTTCTTTCTTTTTGGTAAGAAATGAAGATTTCCCTAAGCCAAGCACCTCTCTGAGGTGCTGCAGGCCTTGTGAGGTGGGACAGAAAGGGTCAGTCACTGGCTTCTGGCTCTGGGGGAGTCTTAAACCACGGGCCAATGTTGTTATAGCAGAGCTGACCTGTATCTGTATTAAGGGAGAGGCATTTAGACGCTTATGCTCTCAAGGTTCCTAGTCAAGTCATAGAAGCAACAATCTTCTCTTGATTGAATTTTAACTTAATTTAATTTAATTTCCTTGGCAATCACAGATGGTGTCATCTAGCAGCTAGAGGCTAAAAAGGAGCACTCTACAAACCGAATGAAAACATATTGAGTTATAATCAGAAGCACAAGCAAATGGAAGCAAAAGCGTGACTATCAACAGTGAGTTGCTGTGTGGATTCTCAGTACAGCAAAGGGCTGGACTGGTGTCCATCAGAGGCTTTGTGCGAGTTTAAATAGCAGCACTGATGTCACCCAGGAAGACTCTTCTCGGGGTTAGAATCCACAAGGGAGGGTTCAAACACATTAAACAAAAATGATGAAAGAAAAGTATTAAAGTGTACTTAAAATGAGTGAAATTGATACAGTTAAAATTACATTCAGATGGAAACAGCAGAAAAATTTTTAGCTAAGAGTAGAATGTTGTCTTAGGCCAAAGCAGGGGCAAAGGACAAACACCTTGGCTTTGTTGATCATGCTTTGTCCTTGTCATAGTAAAATATTTATTACAAAAAATGATCACTTTTTTGATGTTCGGTATTTCACGTTGCCCAAAATTACAAGACTGCTTCTGCTGGAAAGATAAGGGTGGGCGATAAGTGTCTCTCGTGCCGGGGGAAAGCGCTCACTCCTGTGAGTTATGCAGGAGAGTCAGGCAGGAGAGGGCTCTGAATCATCGTAGGACCTCTGCCTCCAGATGTGTTATTTATTCACCCAGTTAACAGCCATTTCCTGTAATCAGTAAAAGCTGATCAATTGTCCCTGATGAAGATGGAGCCAGGAGGTTTCTGGCCAGGGAAATGTCTGTGTAGCTTCTAATCTACCCACACAACGGATTGGAGGGGAGGCAGCTACAATCTTCTGTGCTGAAAAAAACACGGAGCACTCACCCCCAGCTGCTGTGGTCCTCTTTATTGCAGGGTGTCAAAGCTCAGGCCTGGGCCATTTTCTGATGCAATGCCGATATGATGCTACTCTCTTTCTGTCAGTCTTGGCTGTATTTTGGATGTTTCAAGCCATATTTACTGGAATATGAACTCACCATTGTTCATTTTTTTTCCAATTTTGGAGAATAAATGGTATGCTTTCACAAATATTTGTTAAAACGCAACCCAGATAAGCAAGTGGATCTAAAGGTAGCTGTCAAATATCTCCCCCCTTTTTAATAGAAAACTGGCACTTTGAAATGCTCAAATTGTACTATTTTCTATACCCTTGTAACAGGTCAGGTGCCAAAGCTTGATGAACGAGATAGAATCTCACAATGGGATCAAAGGGCCAGCCAACCCAGTTCATTTCCAGAGGAAAAGCTTACCAGTACACAAAGGAGAAAAAAAGGCTCGGCTTGAAACCAATTCTTCCCTGAAGTACAAATGTAAGAGAAAGGACATCACCAGGAGCAGTTATTCCTATGGTTATAGCAGTTTCGTAAGCCAGGCCTGCTCACATAGAAGCAAATTATTTGATGAACAGGGGAAATAAAAGCAGTTCATTTGGATGAAAAGGGAACCCTCACCCAAACTGTATCTTAAAAAATTATCTGGATAATTCAGGTGAAAGCAGCCTTTTCTCCCTTCTGAATTATTTAGGTAATTGATTATGTCCATCTGCTCCTCTTCAGAGAACTCAAGGACCAAATGCTTTTTTGGCGTCTCCTTTTTCTATTCTTTCCTTTTATGTGACTTACTCCTGTCTGAATCAGGAGGTTCTGTGAATAATCACCCACCAGCTGTCACTGGTTCTGTTTTCACCTGTTCTATTTGCAAATTCGAGCAATCCCAACCTGCTGGGGTGGCATTCCCCAACTGGCTAAGAGCACCTAAGTGGTTCTTCAGCTATGAGATTATCCTATCACTGGCCACTTTAAAAGATGTGATTAGTCTGCCTTTTGGGTATGCGCAATCTAATTGGTGGTGCAGATAGAATTTTATTAGCAGGAAAGAGCTTATTCCAGGGCTGTTTGTTTTGACACATAGAAATTTGGGAACCTTTTTGTGTTAATTTTACTGTGTGGTCATTCTGGTCAGAATATTTGTTTTTAGGTGGTGACTCCAGTTTTCCCATAGCTGTTTTTTTGCCTGCTGGCTTTGGTCCTATCCTGTGTGGTAATGGAGCACTTCAAACTTAAGAACAAATGAAAAAGGGTCAGGATCTGGTCCCTGGAAATGACCTATGCCCTGACAGGGTGCCCCCACCAGCTCAGTGCTAAGACCCTAGTGCAAATATGCCAGCCCACTTGTGGAATGAATAATACCCAACTGAAATACATGAGCGGGTGCAGTGTTAAAAAGAAAGTGTTCATTTGAATGTAATTTAATTTTGTAGCCAAAGCTATAAGAAAGCTGTGTGACATGTAAATAGAAGCTCTCTAAACTTGTAACCCAAACCCTTGAGTTCAGGTGTCCCTTTTGATAATTATTTGGTTCATGGCCTTGGATAAATCACACAAGTTCTCTGAGGCACCAATTGCCCACTTGAACCTCCCTGGATTGTCATGGGTTTGCATGGGAACCTGAAAACACTTAGTGAGCTGTAAGTAAGGGGTCTGGTTTAGAATAATAACAACGACATGCACTGGGCACCTACTATGTGTTAGGCATTGTTCTAAGTATTGTTGTAGAATCACTCATTTAATTGTCATCACAACCCTTGTGAGATGAGTACTGTTATTATTAGTTCCACTTTTCAGATGGAGACAAGAAAGCACAGAGAAGTTAAGTAACTTGTCTTAGGGAACCCAGCAGAAAAGATCCTGGCTCTGCAGCCTGAGATCTTAACTTCTCTACCTATGCTGCCTCTCTAGTTGCAGTGAGCTTTGGCAAGTGAGTGTGGGTCTTTGAGAAGTACGAGTCTCGTCCTTGTTTTGGCTAAATTTGAGGACTGGCTGGTCTAACCAATAGAGGCCTCTCAGTCAAGGGATGCCTGAGGCATCAGCTACACACATGGTAGCTGCTGCTGAAATCAGTGTAGCCATCTGAGTTTTCCTTTCACTTCCTTCCCAGCCTCTCACCCACTCTTCTGTCTCTGCCAGGAAGCTATTGTGCAACAGTGGCAGGCTGTGTGGGAGGTAGAGTAACAGTCATGGAACGCTATAGGGCGACTTTATAGGCCCTCCTCAAATAGTCTTTCTTCCTCATTTTCAGGATTCAGCTATGATTACTGTTCTCTGGGGAAGCAGGAATCTGTGTGCCATCCTGTACTCCACATGGGGTGCATACGACCTTCCCTTTCTCCTCGGGAGTTCTGTGGTGACTCTTCTTGATCAAATCCATGCCTACCTTTTAGGGGCTTATCACCTCAAGACCCGGAGGCCTAATGATTGACTCTCCCTGGCCCATCTTTCTCAAGGGAAAAGACAAATCATCAGGAATTTGGAACATATGTCTCTTAAACCTATGCTAACTTGCTATTTGCTGTGCAGGAAATTTCTCATCATAAATCATGAGATCTTTGCCATATTCTGCTTGTTTGCCAATGAATTTTGGTTTGACTTTAGAGCATTTGGAAGTGCAAACGCAATTTGGTTTGAAAATTATTCAAGAACTGTTTTAATGCTCTCAAGAGATTGCTTTGCTAACCCATGTGAATTTCTTCTATCAGAATTTAACCATTTCAGGGCAGCTTTTGATTAGAAAAAAGATGTAAAATTGAGACCATTCGTGAACTGACATAAGTTATTAAATGATCACTCATATTTGCGTAATGCTTTGGAGAGATATAAAAAGATATTCAGGATTTTAAATTTCATACAATGTGACATCTGAAAACTTGTCTTGACTTCCTTTTTTTTGAAAACTTTTTTTTCAGTTTTATTGAGGTATAATTAATAGAAAACTCTTAGTTTCACCTTAGTTTTGTATTTGCTATTTTTTAAAATTAAAATTATTGTAGTAACATTGTTTAATAAAATTACATAGGTTTCAAGTGTACAATTAATAGTATTATCTTGATTTTCCTATGCAATATTTTGACCTCATAAAAATAATAGTAAATAATAATAGCGACTAATTATGAGCTATCTTCTGTGGATTAGGTGCTTTATACAATATCTGCTATTCCTATCAGATACCTTTGCAAGTTATAAATTATAATATTTTTTACTTTGTGTAGGATAAAAGTTTATCGTACTCTCAGGGAAGTTAAGGAACTTGCCCAGGGTCACAGGGTTGGTTATCAGTAGAGCTGGAATTCAAATCTTAGACATTGTGAATCTAACCCCACAGCATCTCAGAACTGTTGGCTCCTCAGAACTAAGGGGAAGGTGTAGAACTTCAGTCTCACCTCTTCACTGACATCACTAGTTAGTGACTCTGAAGTCACTGCCTCAGGCTGTGCTTGGCCAAGTGCAGCTGAAATCAGCCAGGGACCTGAAAAGGCTTCAGGAGAGAATAGGCTCCTTTCACTGGATTAGTGGAATAGGAGAGCATAATGGTTAAGAGTTCAGGTTCAGAGTTACCCAGACTTGGTTCCAATTTCAACTTTACCAATCAAAGCAAGTTCCTTACCCTCTCTGAATTTCAGTCCTTTAGTGATAAATGGAGTGTAATAATATGAGGATTAAACAAGGGATAGTAGGTAAAGATTTAAGATAATGTCTGGCATGTGGTGGGCTCAATATGGTCATTTATTATTTTTGTTATATATTGCTTTGGAGGGAGGAAAGCTCATTGCTTAGATTATAGCTTTATTCCCATTTTTTCCTTGTTTCTTCTATGCACCAGAATTCCTTAAATAGTTAACACCGTGTACCTTTGAAGAAGAGGAAGATGAATTTCAGCTTATATCTATGTATAATTTTACCAAATACATTCAAATATATCATGCATATATCATTTCATGTTATCTTCACAGTGACATTGGATGATCTATAAACAGGTATCATGTTCTCATTTTCAAAGATGAGAAAGCCTGGGTTCAGTTCAAATCATTCACTTAAGACATTGCTAACTAATGGCAAAATCAGGATTTGATTTCTAGTCTTCGAACTCTACTTCTAGGATTCTCTTTAGCACACAAAGGCAGGGTTTTGTGGAACCCTCTAGGTGTCTGGTAATACCACCAATATAATGATAACGTTCACATTGTACTTACTGTGCTAGGTACTTTATACACATGATTTGAGTTAGTCCTCAGAATAGCCTAGGCAGTAGATACTGCTATACATGTGAGAAAACTGGGGCTTGGAGAGATAAAGTGGCCTCTAGTCACACAATACAAATGTGAAGTTGTTTGTCTTTAATACTAAATTTGACAGTGCTGTACCCTCTCTGGTGTAAGTCCTTCTGGAATCAATAAACCGATAGCTCTGAGAAAGGAATGACCACTGAAGTGGCCATGCTCAGGTTGCCAGGAGCATGAATCCTTTTTTGGAGTGGGGCCTGGGTCCCTCTCTCAAACAGGAAGATATAAAACTCTAGGGGCATGGTCTGTGGTCTGGAAGCTCAGAAAATTACATGGAGATGTGGAGAAACCTTTTTATATTAAGACCAATGTGGGAATAGTGTGGAATAAGATGCTAAATTTATATGAATATTAAAGGATAAACAGGAGACTTCAACTACATTTTGGGCTTTTTGGTTCTGTTTATGGATCCTCTAAGTACATGAGTTCACTGGCTATTGCTGTGAGGGGCACTTTGTTGGAAAAGTTTGGAAATCCTGACTCAGCCAGTCCACAAAGTCCATTCCCCGCTCTGGCAAATAATGAATGCAAAGATCACTGAGCTACAATTGCTTTTTGCAACTCAGTTGCAGCAAGAAGCTGTTGCCCATTGATTAGCAATGGGCACATTTTTCACCAAAGGCTTTGCCCTCCCCTTGCTCTACTAATCCTGTTTGCAAGCATTTCCCCACAGAGATCGCTACTTCCTAATAATGAATAAGCTCGCACTTGTGAGTTCAAACTGGCAAATTGCCACCAGACATTTATTAGCTCTGGATTAATGGATCAAGACTCAAACTTTCTAGTTAAAAGAACAAGACAAGCCCTCAGGATTCAAGTCTCTTAAAAAAAAAAAATCCCCATTCACTTGGCATTACCGTTTTTTGCAGTCCTGGGAGTTCGTTGTTTTTTTTTTTTTTTTTTTTTCCTCCCTCCCCTTCCCTTGTAGAGTTTGATTTGTAAGTAAAGCCATGAGAAGGATTTATTTTTTAACTCTTTTTTTGGAGCAGGGTAATTGTCTACTCAAGCAGTAGGATACTGAAATATATCAGGAGACTAAAATGGCCAGTACATGTGAATTTGAAAGGGCAGAAGGATTCAAGGTGGTCAGCCTGGAGAAGATGCCATGGGCTCTGTAGATGTCTGCGGATTGCTGGCCTAGGGGAAGAAAGTCATTCTTAGCACTTCAGAAAGCTGAACAGAGACCACTGGGTGGGAGCCTGAGGAGAGAGATTTTGATTTAGAAAGAAGACGGGTTTTCTAGAATAGTCAAAGAAGCTCAAAGTTATAATGTTTGCTTCAGGAAGCATTAGGTTCTCATTCCAAGAGGGAAAGAGGAGAGAAAGATAAGCTTACTTTAGCAAGCGCATACTATGAGCTGGGACTTTCCTCGATTAACTGTCATCTTTTCAACACTACGGCAAACTTCGTGCGATCACTCTCATTGTATACAAAGGGAAAGAGTCTAAGAGCAGGTTTATTGGGAGAGAGGAAGCTGGATGATAGGGTGGGGAGGAGACCATGTGGCATTTCAGGTTTTCAAAATGAATAGGTTAGTTAGTAAGTCTAAGTGATGATATTTAGAGATTCTCATTGGCAGCTCAAGTGACACAGAATTGAAGGTTGTTCAAATTGAAGTGATCACATAGCTGTGAGCCAGGATCATTTATGTGGACACTGAAGCCATCAGGAAAGATGCAGAGAATTATGAGAGCAGGGCTAGAGTCCTAAGGGAGAATGTAATATCACCATCTTGCAGCTTCTAGGATGAAGGGAAAGAAGTGGATAGTGCTGGCTCTAGAAGAATAGAGATTATTGATATTTTGCAGAGAAACAATGATTTGGAAGCTGCCTCAGGAGTTTAATAATAAACTATCTCCTTCTCACCAATATCCTTAAAATTATTGTTTGAATGTGAAGAACTACTATGTTTAGAGTCAGTGGAGACAAAAATGGAGCAAAGAATGCAACTTCTGTCCTCAAGGGCTCTGCATTTTGATTGGGTAGACAAGGCATGTACTCACACAGCAAAGGATGAGGATCTTAGGTTTAAAGGAGCCTTTTGTACATTTGAGTTTGGACCTTGAAGGAGTTAACCAAAGTTGAGGCAGATGGACATTGAAGGTAAGAACCCCTCAAGGATTTCACTGGAGGGAAGTGGCTCCAGCAATAACACTGAGGAGGTGATGGGCAAGATGTGTTCCAAGTGTGGTCACTGAGTTTCCTGGAGTAGCGGGGACTGAGTTGGTGAGTAGCATGATCTGGAGGGCCCTAAACTCTACTCAAGTGAAGCTGAGAAGCTTAAATTAAATGCCAGTTCTGTAGTAGCCATCCTCAATTGTGGGGGAAAACAAAGAAAGATCTTAGTCAAAGAATGATTGCTCATTAGGGTATAATTGAATGGTAAATTTATCTGTCAGTGTTTCAGCTACTACCTTTTGGCAGATGATTTTCAAATCTGTATTGTTAATGCCCACATTTCCCTCTCAACCTTCACTAGCTATTTCAATGACACCTACCTTGCCAAGTCAAATGCCAACATTATTGTGGGGAACCTAACCACTCCTGCCAGGGTCATGTTATCCTCCGTGGCCCTGATGAGCTCTGATACTCTTTAAGAATGAATCATCCGAGGTTATCCTCAAACTTCCTTTCTTTCTACTTTTGACAGTAATGGTTGATTATTGTGTGTCAAGCACTGTGTTGGGGAAACTGAATTGAATAAGTCTTGGTACCTGGCCTAGAGGAGCTTCTAAGTTA
Source organism: Rousettus aegyptiacus (assembly GCF_014176215.1). Classification (NCBI taxonomy): domain Eukaryota; kingdom Metazoa; phylum Chordata; class Mammalia; order Chiroptera; family Pteropodidae; genus Rousettus; species Rousettus aegyptiacus. The sequence goes on from NW_023416306.1 coordinate 123,617,474, forward strand.
CCTAGAAGAGGCAGTGTGAAAAGTACACTTAGCCTTTCTAACAGAAGACCTCTGGGGAGTGGTACCTGGAAGCCAAGGGAGAGGGAGGCAAGAAAGGCCACCTGAATGTGATACCCAGAGCAAGGGCGAGAGGGGAGTAGGAGCTAAGACGGGAGAAGGGAAGGTCATTTCAAAAAGAGGAAAACATATATACAAGGCACAGAGATGAGAGTAGTGACTATTTTCCGAGGCAGGGAGTGTTCAGAAATGAGGCTGGCTGGTTACACCTCATCCTGTAATTCCTAGCCTGATAATTACTCTCCTTTTTCCCAGATATTATTTTGACAGAGCTGGATTATCTTATTACTAAGGCCATTCAAAAACACACATTTGACCAATTTCTATGCCTATAGCTCATTTTAATCTTTAGTTCTTGCACTGCCAAATAATGTCACTGAAGAGTACCAAATCTGTTTTGAATTATATATAACTTATCATTTTTATTTCAAGATCTTTTGCTGAAAATGCCTCCTCTCCCCACTCTGCGTGTTATCTAGCTGTTAGCATGATTCCAGCTTGTGTGGTGGGGACCACGATGAGACTACCTTCCTGTTTCTGATACCACACCTGCAGCATCTACCACCCAGTCCTCATCCAGGACAATATTTGTCCCCCTTTTCTAGCAAACCATGCCCATTCCTTCCTTTCAACCCCACAGGGGCTTCTGTCTTTCACCAACTGCTTCCACCTAGAATTGGTTACTGTTCTTAGATTTTATTCTATTGAAAGGACTGATGTTTTAAAAAATCCAAAAGAAAGCATTTCTATGTTTTTTTTAAACTACAGAAGAAAATATTCATATTATTCAATGTTGCTTATGTAATATTCACATAGAAAATTCCAGGAAAATGTTTCTTTCTCTTGGTTTTTTTTTTTTTATCTGATAAGAACTGTTTATTCTTTCCCCTCTAGTTTCCTTCTTGAAGCTCAGAGCTAACTCTAAATGTTTAACTGTAGTAACTATATTAGCTAATTTTTATCTTAATGGTAAAAACCTTTGTAATACAGGCTGCTGTTCAGCAGACTACCTCAAGTAATGAGCTTCCTGTCATCAGAACTGTACAAGCTGTGTTGGAGGACCACATGCCAGAATTTTTTTTTATACCATACTTTATACTTGAATGCCTTCAGTGGAAGGGACAGAGAGGTTTAGTAACGGCGAGAATAGTAAGCAGTGGAGTGAAGACTTAAACGTACACGATAAGACTCCACGGCCCTTTCTCTTAACTTTTATGCTGTTCTGCTTTCCCAATAAATCAAAGAGAAGAATCAAAAGTATTAATGAGGTGGAATACAAACCACAGCAATCAGTTCTTTGTCTTGGTATATATACGAGCAAAAGTTTAGAAACGTACCATGATTCCCACCCTCCATTCTGTATTACTTGATGCTGTTAATCAAGTACCAATCTTATGAAGTGTTCTCCAGGGCCATATTTATAGGGTCTATATCATATGTAGAATGCTCTGCTTTTGCAGAAAAATGAGGAAACCAGCTAGCTACTGTCTACAATAGTTATGTGTCATATTCCAAAATCCTTTCATAAGTCAAGGCATTGAGAATGCATTTCCCACATTAATTCATTCAATTAGCTCAGAAAATAATTACTGAGAATTTTCTACATGCCAGAAATATTCTAGGCAAAAGGGATGTAGCATTGAACGAATATCTTTGCCTCGTGGAGCTTAGATTGCAGGGACACAGGCAATACATATTAAACACAACAAATAAAATATCTAGCATATTAGAAGATGATAGATGATATGGATACTGAGTTGGTCAGTGTAGACCTTATTGGGAAGGTGACAGTTGAGTAAAGAATTAAAGGAAGTATGGGATTATAAATTGGCTATGTTGATATTTGGGTAAGGAGCATGCCAGGCAGAGGAAATACCTAGTGCAAAGACCCTGAGGTAGAAGCATGCCTGTGTGTTTGAGAGGCAGCAAGAAGGCCATTGGGGCTCTCGTAGAGCGAATGAGGGGAGCAGTGGTAGGAGATGAGGTCAGAGGGATAATTGGGCTCTGATCATTCAGGGTCCTGCAAGCCATTTTAAGCACCATTTTTACTTTGAATGAAATAGGAAGTTATTAGAGAGTTTTGAGCAGAAAAGTGACATGATCTCTTTCTGGTTGCTGTGTTGAGAGTAGACTGTTGGAAATAAGAATAGAAGCGGTTAGAGGGTTATTACAGTAATTCAGGAAAAATAATAGTGGCCCCCAAGGTGAGGTATTAGCAGTGACCATATTCTGGATACACTGTGAAGGTGATAGAATTTCCTGACAAGCTGGATGCGGGGCGTGAGAGAAAAAGAGGATTCAAGAATGACGCCAAGGAGGGAATACAGTCGACATTGACTAGGATGAAGGAGGATTATCAGGAGTTCGTTTTTAGATATTTTGATTTCTAAATATCTATTAGATCAAGTAGGCAGTCGATCACTGAGTCTGGAATTCAGAAAAGTTCTGGCAGTTGTTGGCAAATAGTGTGTAAAGACACGAGATTTGATAACATCAACAAGGAAGTAAGGGAGGATACAGAATAGAAAAGAACCAGGTTACTTCAGCATTAAAAATTTGGGGAGAACTCAGAAAGAGCCACCAGCTCATATGGAGAAAACCAAGAATGCAGTATTCTGGAAACCAGGTGAGTGCAGTGTGTTAAGGAGGAGAAAGTAATCAACTATATCAACTATGTCAAATACAAATGATGGATCAAGATGACCACTGGATTTATCAATGTGGAAGTTATTGGTGACTTTGACAAAATATAAGAAGAAAATATGGATAATGCTAACAAGGTCAGGCAAGATTATTTCATTTGACCCTTAATGAATTTGCACCATAGCAATGTTATGCTACTTACAGCTTCATTTTTCATGAAAAATTAGCTTGCAATACAATGAACAGGTATTTGTCGACCATCTACTGTGTGTTCAGTGTTCCGTGGAGCACTGCTTCAGGAGCTCAGAAATTGCGTCTTGTACTACACCATACAATGGAGATTGGGGGAGAGGCATGACTTAGTTGAAAATGGAAAGCTACAAGAATATGAGCTGCTATCAGTGGAGAAGACAGGAATTCAGTCTCAGCTCTCCCAGGTATGAAGAACAATGTACCTGGGAAGATGAGAAAGGCTAAGGATTGTTTTTCCATATTCTTTGGTGCACTTGTCCTTCCAGGAAAATGTATTTGAGCAGTGAGCGGACAAACTTAATAAAATATTTGGCCTTATGAAGGTGATCTTGCTTGAGTAAGTCACAGCTGGCCTGATTCTGTTTTCTTGGTGTAATTAAGACCACAGCTAGGGGTGGAGCAGTGGTGGGATGGCCAGAAGAAGACAGACCAAGACAGAGAAATAGGGCAGACTCAAAATGGAGGCAGATGCCCATGTAGTTTCTCAGCAGGAGAGATTCTAGGGGGAAGTCCAAGCAGGCATTTTAAGCCATGTCAGGAAACTCTAACACTAGGCACAAGTAAACATTTTTGAAAAAACTGAAATTAATAATAGTGGGATATTGAGCACTAAATGTAGCAGGCACTACACTAAGTATTTTAATCTTTTAATGAATTTATACTTGTCATGAATTCTATGAGGAGGTAATCATGAGTATATTTTGAGCATCTAATTATAGGTCACATAGTATCCCCATTTTTAGATGAGAAACGCAAGGGATCAAATGACTTGTCCAAGGTCACAGGACTATGAAGGGTAGAATCAAAATTCAAACCCAAGTGATTTGATTCTGGGTGATCTGCAACTTTACCACCAGACCATCCTGCCTCCCAAGAAGCTGCCTCTGTCTTGGCAAAAGTGCTCCCTAAATGCTTTCATAACATTATTTGAATATAACTTATCTCTGTTTTGCAAAGGAGGAAATGGAGGTCAGATGTCTCATCCCAGGTCATATGTTGGATAAGGAAGCAGAGTGGGCATTTGAGTCAATATCAGTCTGGTTCCAAAGGCTATGATGGGCTTTTCATGACAGTGGGCTGCTTCCATCAGGAGAAGAACTGACTTTGGAGTTTCAGGCAGGATCGTCTGCGGATGCCCCTGTCTGCAGAGACTAGTGGCCAAGCACGAATGCTAGAGCCTTTGCAATCGGATTGAACGGGCATGAGTCCCTAGTTGCCTTTTCATAAGGACTTGCCCTGGTCACTTAATCTTATTGGGCCTACAGGAATTCCTCCTGAAAATGAGAATAAAATACCCACATCCTAAGGTTTCTGTACAGATTAAGTGAGCATAGTAAAAATGTCCTCGAGGGTGGTGGATGTTCTTATTTTATACCCAAATTGCCATTGTATTACTGTAGAAGTGTCTACATTTTCTAAGTTCCAGGCAATAACAAAATTTCAGAATAAAATCCATAGAGTTCTCTGGAACATTCTTCTTTATAACTGAACTCGATGTGATAATTGCTGCACTTTCTTGTGTCTTGTGTTGAATAACTTTAAATTTTAAATGCTAAGAATAGAAAGAAATACTACATTCTCTTATTAAGGAAGAAGGAAAAAATGCCTGTTAGCTGCTTTGCTTTTCCAAAGGCCTGTCGTGAATTTTAAAATATAGCAAATCATTTGCCATGGGAGACTCCGAAGTGAAATTGAAATGATTACTGACTCAGTGAGTTAAATATCAATTGATTGTTTTTGTAACCAGCCTCTAATTGATCAAAAATTATGGGTTTCAATATCAGAAGGAAATATGATATCTCTAGCACTAAGCAGTATTAATTTGGTCCACGTGAGACTCTGGGGAATTGATAATTCCATAGAGAAAGTCTGCTCTGTAAGTCATGATATAGTTGCACTGGAGTTAGTATGGACAAACATGGGATTTATGAAAGAAGATACCCTCTTTTAAAGGACCAATGGGAAGACTGTGTTTTCTTATTGTTATGATATTTATTGGGAGGTTCTGCTGTGCTGTACAAAATGATGAACCCAAGCCACAGGCTAGATTAGTGGTGTGGAAGTTTGTGTGCTATGATAACTTCATGAGCTTGGGAAAGTCTTTTTACACCTGTGAACCTCATTTTCCTTATATGGAAAAGTGGTTTTCTAGCACAATAATAGCCAGCATTTAACAATTGCTTCCTTTGTACTGGGAACTATGCTAAACAACTTCACATGTACTTGTTTAAGCCTTATAATAACCCAACTTTTTCACGTTCACCTTAGTCATTTTAATCCCAAATTTAAGATCCTTTCCTGCAGCATATTTAACTTTGAGGAGCATTATGGGAAACAGAATTGCTTAATTTGGAGAGGATTATAGGACATCCAAGTGATCTCCCCCTAGTGATCTTAGTGGAAAAGCCTTAGCAGGTTCCAGTCCTTTGTAATTTAGTTTCGCTATTTATGCTGAGATAGTTTATCTTTGAGTCAATGTGCGTTTAAATAATGGCCATGGTGCCATTTCAGTGTGGACCTTTTACATAATCAACGAATAAGCTGAATTTTAGAGATTGTAGCTTACATCTCAAATTCTGTTATCTTCCTTCTACTTACATTTTAACTTATAAATTGAGAATTCTATTTTCCTTAATAATAAATAGATTTAGTGAAATATATTCCATATTCCACATTTAAATCTTTTTAACCAGAAAATGGGAGTCGAAAAGGCCTTGATTCTTATAATTATTTCTATAACCACATCTTAATTATCATGAGTATATTTTTAGCATTATGCCTAAAATCATGAGTATATTTTGAGCATCTAATTATAGGTCACGTATGTAATTAACCAATTAATATACAAGTGCCTATGTACAAGGGTTACTTTTCCATGTTTCCTGTATCTTCTCCTAATCTTTCTCTTCGGACCGCCATGTGCAAAAGAGACAGTGCCACATGTTCATATAGGAAAGCTACATGTTCTCTTGCTTTGAGTGAGGCTGTGTGATTGTGTTCTGCCTGATCAAATAGGGGTGAATTTGATGTGCATTATTTCTAGGCCCAGCCTGTAAAACCCCACCAGATCTTTTCTGTTGTCCCTTTTCCTGAATGTAGATCTTCCAGTAGAGAATCCTGAGATCTATTCTGAAGGAGAGCCTGGATCCCTGGCTAACTTCCTGAAAAACCCACACCCACCAACCATCCTACAGTGGACTAGGCATGAAAGAGATATGTTATTATGTAAAGCAATTGAGATTTTGGAATATTTACAGCAGCTACCATCACTTATTATATATGATAAATACACTTGATATAGAATCCAAGCTTGCAGAAAGGCAAGTCTGACTTATGGTTTTGAATGAAGCCTCCTAGATCCCAACTGTAGCCAAAGAGACTGGGTATCATTATTCTTGAGGCAGCCGTCAGCTTCACATGGTCCTGCAAGGAGTAGCTGTCTTATTATTTCAGGTTCTTGACTTAAGGAAGAGGTCTAACTAAGAATCTCCAAATGCTCTATCTAGTGGTATAAAATTTTTCAGATAAAACAATAGTAACAACAGCAACAAAACAACAAAAAATTAACTTATCAAGGGCTTTTTTTTTTTTCCTTTTTCACCATTCTTTCCTGTCTTCCCAAATTATATCTTTTTCTTTCCAAAATGTTTATGATGCTGGAAAATTCTCTATGGCTTTCCTGGATGGCTCCAATATCTAAAGATGTCCCTCACCTCTGGATTTATTACTGGGCTTCTGTGAGTGGGGTCAGAGGGCATCCCAAGCCCTATATTCTGAACCTCCTCCTTCTCTTATGTGCTCCATAACTCTCCTTTGCCATTTATTGACATTTGAGACACTTGATCTATGACTGCCTTTCTCTCCCTTCCCCCTGTATCCATGCCTTGGTTTCCAGGGACAGCACGAATATATTATTTCAAGAATGAGAACAGAGCCAAATTATCTAGTCTCTTTGAACAAATTATGGGTAGAATTTTGCATAGGCTGACATTACATATAAGACTTACGATTCAACATAGCATTGAACACATTATTCAGATTCTAGACCCAGCAACCTAAGACTGGAATCAGAAATGAGTTGAAGATCCCCATGCTGCTGTCCTCTAACTCTTGGCCTGCCTGATTATCATCATCTCAGTGGTCCTGACACCAGGTCGGTGTCATCTCCATGTTAGGAAATACCAAGACTCAGAGACTGACTGATCATAATGGGAGTAGAATTAAAAATGGGGCCAGCATTCTGGCTTTTCCCCCTGGACCATGGCAAACTTCTCCCTTTAAAAAGGACTATTTCTAAAAAAAAAAAAAAAAATAGCACTTATAGAGAGCATAAATTAGGAAACGCTTTGAAAGCATACTGGATCTAAAATTTGCCATTTTTTTTCCAAAATCAGCTTGGCCTTGCTGCTAAGAGGGTCTGTAGTCTGTTCGCTCAAAGTGGGTCAGGGTGGGAGGGGACTTCTGGCAGATACTGGCTTTGCCCATCAAATGTCACAACGCTGGTCAGCTACGTGCTGAGCCAGAAGGGGCTGCTGTGAACTCATGCACTAGGAAGGCTTTGGTTTCTTTATCCTTATTTCAAATTAACCTTTAATTCTACAAAATGACTTAGAAGCTCGACTTTAAAAATCATTAGCTCCTAGGCTTTAGGGAGCTGTGATGATATTGGGAACACAGTAGTCTAACTCTGTAGCTGGTAAACTCTAATCTTTGGAGGGGTGCCTGCCCAAGGTGGATCTTCTATTGGTACAGGGAAATAAAAAAAATAAAGACAATAGTGAGTTTTCCTGATAAATAATATTTTCACTGAATTTAAAGACCTGCCCTTTATTCCAAGATTATATATATATACATATATATATATTTCATTTTTTTGATGGTAAAATTATTGTGAGAATAGGTTTTTAAAAAAATTCTTAATTGGTAAAATAAAAGTCAGAAACCTTATATTCTTTTCTAAATTAAATATATATTTTAAAAAAAAACGTATAAGATACTAGTCCATCAATCAAAAGTTTGGAAACTACTTCTTTAGCAGATATTTTTTTAGACATAGTAATCACTGTCATTTGTGGGAGGGAGTGTCCTTTTGATATGTTATCAGTCTTAGGCAATCACTCTTTTTATTTATCTGAGCAGAGTAAAAATTGTATCTTCACCTTCATATCAATCAATTCATCTGTGAAAGAGCTTTGGTCTCCTTTGGCTATAGGGACTAAGATCACTCTCTTTTTTTGTGCGTGTGTTTTAGGGGATCAGAGCTGACCTTTTAAGGCTAAGCCAGAGGAACTGACTTAGGGCAACTCAGGTTTTCTGACACACGGGACTAAGTGAATTTGCTTACTGTTAGCTATAGTGCTATTGAATCAATTTTATTTTTAAATGTAATGCAACATTTTTGGTAAAGTAATTGAACAAATTCTTATGAGATAAGAAAGAGTTTAGAGTCTCTGACATTTTGTAAAGCACCAATAGTTAATAGTCAATTAATAAATATCCTTTTTTGAAAAAATTATATCGAGAAATTATATTTACTTCTACATTATATATTATCTATTTAAAAAAATTAGAACTCATTGTTAAGAATTGTTAGGGTCCAGTGAGGAAATCACCTACACGTTCTCTATTGATTGTTGCAAATATGAATACATAATAGAGTTCGAGAGCTGGATTCCATAATCACTCATTGTTGTTAGAATAAAACATCACTACCATGCACTGCTTTAAGGCTCACTGTGGTCTTTCTTTGTGACATACAGGAACAATCTAGAGCATTTTGGTCTTTATTTATTGGGGCTGCATAATCTAATTATCTCTCATTAGTCCAGAGCTGATTATTTCATTTATCTTTGTAAATGTGACAACAAAAGGCTCACTTTAATTAAGCAGATCAGCAATTAGCTCTTGTTTTATAGGAGTTTTAAACATCCCTGTACTAATAGCAGGCAGCATGATTATAATCAGAAGCCCAGGGAAGAATGGTGGCAGAGGACAGTTTGATTTAAAGCCCCATTTAAGTGAAAGCTATGTAGGCAAAGTGGCTCTCCAATGACAAAGGTCCAGAAAGAGCTGGCCAAACCAGAGGAGAGATTCGAGAGGTCTAGGGCAAGACCTTCTCATCTCCATTATGACATAATCAGTGACTTCATTCCTTTTTGCAAAATAATCATTCATTTGAAGTAGTAATTGTTATTTACCAATAATCTATTATGTCCTAGACTTTGCATCTATGATTTTAACTATATTTATCTTTTTAAAACTTCACAGTAGCCCTCAAAGTAGATATTAACTTTTCCCCATTTTACAGATGAGCCAACTGAGGCTTAGAGAGGTTAAGTCACCCGTTCATGTTTACAGAGCTAAAGATTAGAACACTTATTTGATTTTCCTGCTCTGAAAATTAGTTTTTCCTCTTCCATCTCCTTCCTTGCTCTTTCTTCCCTTTTTCTCTTTCCTTCCTTTTATCTCCCTTCCATTACTTATTTTCTTGCTATTCCAGGCGCTGTGCACTGGTTGGAGATAGTAAGATGAGTAAGACTTGGCCAGGACCTTTGAGAAACTCAAAGAATAATGGAGACAAAGAAATAAATTAATCATTGCAATGCCGAGACAATGTTGGAAAAAAGTTGGATAGACCTTTCCATTCAGGCACAACCTAAGAGGACTGGCACATTGGAGCGTTAATCAATATCATCAAAAAGACAAGAAACAAGTGTTAGTGAGGCTGTGGAGAAAATGGAACACTTGTGCACTGTTACTGGGATTATAAATTGGCCACAGCCACTATGGAAAACAGTATGGAGGTTCCTCAAAAAATTAAAACTAGAACTACCATTTGATTTAGCAATTTCGGTTCTGGGCATCTATCCTAACAGGGGAAAAAACTAATTCAAAAATATATATGCACCCCTATGTTCTTTTCAACATTATTTACAATAGTCAACATATGAAAGCAACCTAAGTGTCCATCAATAGGTGATTAGGTAAAGGAGATGTTGTGTATATATACAATGGAATGATACTCAGCTATAAAAAGAATGAAATCTTGCCATTTGTGACAACATGGATGGACCAAGGGTATTATGGTAAGTGAAATAAGTCAGAGAAAGACAGAGAGACAAATACTACATCATTTCACTTATATGTGAAATCTAAAAAACTAAACAAATGAACGAACAAAACAAAACAGACTCAGATGCAAAGAACAAACCGATAGTTGCCAGAGGGTTGGTCGGTGAGTTGAATGGGCAAAAAAAGTAAAGAGGATTAAGGAGTACAAACTTAGAGTTATAAATAAGTCATGGGGATATAATGTACAGCATAGGGAATACAGCCAATAATATTTTTATAACTTCGTACAGTGACAGATGGTTACTAGACTTCTTGTGATCACTTCGTAAGGTATATAAATGTCAAATCACTGTTTTGTACACCTGAAACCAAAATAACATTGTATATCAACTATAATTTAAAAGAGCTTTGTATTCCAGATAAAAAATATTTATCATACTAAATTATCTTGACCACTTTCATTATTACATGTTAAGTTTTCTCCTCTTTTTCTAAGGAGGAGCTATTAGTAATTGTCCAGAACTTTTCTGATTACACATATTGATTGCACTGTATGTTCGATATAAATGAGACTTACCTTTGATCAGAAGTGTGGCATGGTGTATTACATACCAACTGGCAGTCTCATTTAGTTTTTCAGGAATAGTTGGAGAGAGAAGGAGGTGGACATAGATTTTTCAGAAGAAGAGAGAAGAAAACAGGAAAATGAAAGAATGCATGGAATAAAGAGAGAGAACTCTGCCTGCTTGGAAAGGAGAGAAAGAACAAGATTGAGTGACTGGAGGATGGGCTCCTGCCTTCCTGAGGGATGGACTGGTGACCAGCAGTACAGAGGAACAAATCAGTTAGTATCAGAGCAGCTTCTCAGCTAGGTGGTCAGGCTGATGGGCTCTGGTCTCTTGCAAGATTCTCATGATGTCTGATCACATCACCTTGGAGACTGGACAGTGTTGTTATCTCTACCCCATACCTGTCACCACTAATCACATAGTTTTAAGATAATCAGAGCTTCTGGAAATATTTTAAATTAGTGAGTTTTTTAGTATTATTTTGTACCAGGCACTATGCTTTACATAGGTGATCTAATTTTGTTTCTACAATTATACTGTGAGTCAGTATCATTATCTTTATTGTGCGGATAAAGACATGGAGGCACATGCAGGAAAATTAAGGATTCACATAGTGGCGGAGCTTAGATTTGAACCCATGATTACTTAATAACTGCTATCCTTCTTTGGACTTTCTGAGCCACCCAGAGCACCTGATCTTAGAAATTATGAAAAAAATTAATTTAGTTCTTGCTTCAGAAAACCTTTATATGTTTCATGAGTCACAGACTGGGGACTTTTACTGTAGGCAATGGGGAGCTATTGAAGGGTCTAGACTGAGGTATGACATAATCAAGCAGTATTTTAAGAACATAGAGGATGATTTGGAAAGAAACAACCCTGGAGTTAGGGATGTTGACTAGGAGGGTATCCCAACCACAAGAAGACACAAGCTTGGCAGCAACTGAAATGGAGAAAAAAGGCACAGTTGTGAGAAAAATTATAAAGAATGATTGATAGCTCCATAATCATAAGAGAAAAAAATGGAGGACAATTAAATTTTATTGTATTTTTGAGTCTGTATGACTAATAGAAATACAAAAGTTATGTGCAATTGGTTAGATGAACTACAGACAAAAATGTTGAACATGGTGATGGGTCTTTAGTGACCTAAGAAGTATGGAATCAAGGAGTTAGAGTCAATTTGGAGGGGATTAAAGAGAGACTGAATGGTGAATAAGGTGATAGCATGTAGAATGGTTTTCAGGCCAGGGAGATACTTGTCTATTTCAAAGTAGAGAGTGTCTGAGCCCCGCTTAAGCCCATGCCTGAGAAAGGACCTATAAGATGGTAACTATTATCTCTTCGATCCTGCTCGTGAGACTGAGATGCAACATAAGGAGTCTTACTCATCTCTGCATTCTCAGCACCTAGAACAGTGCCTGGTGCAGAGCAGGCGCTTAATAAATGATTGTTGACTGGGGGCGAGGAGTGTGGCATTGAGATCACGGATCTTGGCCTGTCTTAAGGAGTAATAGATTTAATGTATTTCTTATGACTCTAAGTAGGGTATAGAGTAGGTCAGGTGGAACCATTCTCACATTTTGTGAGTGCCCAAGTTATCTGGGCCCTTTTTTGTCTGCTTGAAGAAGTCAGATGGCCAAAGCAAGAATGTCTTGTTCAAAGTAGATTTTGCTGGGGAGCCTTGAGCTCTGGGTGCCTCTTACCAATATAGTAGTTTTATCAATTCGCAGGCACAGATTTGGGGACATCAGAGAGAAGGAGTTAGTGAAATGGAAGAGATTTAAGATACTGGCTGGAGAGGGTATAACATAAGGCAGAAAATCAAGGATGCATAGAATGTCATAATCAGAAGGGATCTCCCTATCTTGTACATAAATATCTGTAAAAAAAAATTCAGAAAAATAGTCATACGAGAACTGAGAGGAATTGGAATCAGGAAATAGGGAACAACATTCATTCTGATCTAAAGGAGGAACAGCTGCTTCTCAGAAAGAGTGGTAGGTACAAAGATGGAGATCTAGTCAGAAGTTATTTTGAAGTAGAGAGGAGAAATATTAGAGCTTTTGTACCAAGGAGTATGAGTTTTACCTTTTCCCCTTCAAATATTGGTTCTCTTCCTTCTTCTGCACAAGGAGTTTGAATGGCATGGGGTGGGATGGCAGACAGACTCCCATTTGTTCCAATAAACTTCTAACACTATGCAACAACACATGAGTAGGCTTGCTGGCAACAGCTACACTAAAGATGTTTACATTTTGAAATCGAAACTTGAAAAGAAAGAAATTCTAATTATAAACATCTTCCAGTTTCTTGAACAACTGTTTTCTTATTCTTTTTCAAAAAAGAGAAAATTTTTAGTTTATCATAAAACAGTATTTTTCTCTAAGTGCAACAATACACAAAGGTTAAATATATTTATGTCACGCACACACTATACATCTATATATCAAGGTGATTTTGCCATAAAGATCTAAACAATTAAACAAATATGCATGATGATCCTGAGTTTGATTCAAAGTCTTTGTTTATACCAAAGCAGACACAAGTGGCATAAAGGACTATTTGTATGTCCCCGCAAAAATTCAGAAAGCTGGATTTTAAAGGCTACCTAAAATGGATAGAAGTAGAAATGCACACAGGCAATAAAGGACAAGTCTTCCAGACCAGAAAACCAAGCTGGCAGGGTTTGCCTGGTGCCTAATTGAGAAGAGGAAAGTATGAAAAGGATGGGTGGGTGTGGGATGGATCATCAAGGTGGCAGTGTAAATGCCTACTCTGTGCTAGGAGATAGATGTTTTAATTTAATCTTCACAACAATCCTGTGAAGACATTCAGAGATTTTAATTGAAGTTCAAAGTGATTAAGTAACTGGCATGAGGTCATCTGGCTTCAAAATGAAGGGACAACATTTAACACCTTGGACTTCTACTTTTAAGAGTTTCTGCCCTTTTCTCCTCACTGTGTGGCTCAGTGCCTCTGACTATGCCTGTGGCCTGACCTCCAGGGACCTGGGAACTGACACTTTAAAAATGCAAGCTAGTGTTTCCCCCTTGCTTTTGTTCATTTGGTGACTTTTTCTCTCCAGATTAGTTTTTCAGTCTAATTCATTTTGGCTTTGGGGCTTTTTATACAATCACTTATTCTCCCTACCTTGCTTAAGAAATTGTATTCCATTTGATATTTTCTGACCTTACTCTTGGGTGAAGGAATAATAGAGTATTTTACACAAGAATGAATTGTGATGTCGTAGGTGAATGTGTGGGAGCTCATAAATCAACAGTGATCCCTGGGGACAATGGAGGGCCTCCTGGCCTTGGCCAGTGCTCTTTAGACCTCTTTATGCTAATAAAACAGAGATTTCTCTCAGAAGGGCTCCACCTTTGCAAATGACACTCATAATAAGCTTGGAGCAGTATTACAATGATAGGCTGTTTACCTGCTGGTAATTGGTAATTTAGCAAGTGTAAAAAGGCTAAAGGTCCATCTTCTTCATTTGGAAAATTAAAAGGTAGAATTTTGTCCAAGTAAACTGCATTTGTCTGTGGAAGGCCCTGGAGAGAGCCACAGACAAGCAATATGTTTTCCAAGGATTTTCTTGCCGAAAATATAGATGTGTGAAGACATGTTGGATTATTCATTTCCCAATTTCCAGATGTGTTATTGGGTTTTTGTGTAGGCGCTTTGTTATTTATTTATTTAGCCATCTTGGTAAGTGAGAAATGGGGAAATTTATCAAAATGGCAAAAAATAGATGATCCTGATTTTTTGTTCTAGTAATTATGACATGGAACAATAAATGCTAGTGAAAGACTAACATGATCATTTAAAACTTGCTTATTTTAGCCCGTCTAGGGTTAATATGGATATATTATTATAGGACTTGAGGGGGAAGGGAAGAAAAGAATGCTACTTTTCTAAAACAAATGATCACAAATAAGGATTTGTAGAAAGTGATGATGTCAACGTAATGAAATATGGAGATATTAAAATGAAAACTAAAAATATTTAGAAATACAAAAATGTTATATGTATGTACATAGTGAAAAAAGCAGGACACCAAATCGTATGTGTTCTCTGCTGAGATGTATGTAAAGTAAATTTGTATGTGAGCTAACGCTGAGGAGCAACATGCAAATGTGAAATTACTTGGGAGAATGTGCATTTGTAAATCTAAGGCAAGGTACAAGAGATATGAGATTCATTTTTACCAATGCAGACTCAGTACATGGGCTAATTTGTCTTACTACTAGTAAGAATGATCATATTTTTCTAGTCAGTGGGATTCCTATAGGCCAATGTAATAACCACGGAATAGATTAGTTTGGTGTTTTGGGAGCTCCAAGAAGGGAGCATTTCTTGTTGCTTGAGCCTCACACATGTTTTTATGAAAAGAAAATAATTTACACATGGTCCTGATGTATACTGAATTTTGTCAGGTAGAGATGGAGCTGAAAATATTTCAAATGTAGAAAGAATATGACTGAGGGCCTGGGATTGGAAAGTGCCACAGGAAAACGCACAGACCTGGTTAAGAACTTGGTCTGGCAGAGTCTGGCCATTAAAGGGAACAGGAAGAGATTCTTGAAGAGTAAGCTGGGGGCAGATTATGAAGGGCCTGGAATGTTGCAGAACTGTACAATTCCCCTTGCTTTGCAGGTTTCCTCTTGAGTAAAGATTTGTGCCATATCTCAAAAATGCAAAGTACTAAACATCCACATTGCTTAGCAAGTAGAATCTTCCCTCCATTCTGTAAACTCTGCTCTGGCATTAACTACTCTTAGAAATTGCATTATTCCATTCTGTTCACTTTTTCAGCACATTTGTTAATGTGAACTAGTACATGCTGTGAGGATGGTGTATAATCTAGTGGTTAGAAAAGGTATTAGAATGTTAATATTTTTAGCTTAATTAACAGTAATATTTTGACCATGTCATTGATTCTGATGTTGCTCTTGCTTTCTCAAGTGGAGGGCAGCACTTTTCCATTGCACCAAGGTGCCCTTTTCCTCAATTTTGCAGATAAACTATTTACAGGGAATGCCTCTTTCTCCCCATCAGTGCAAACACCTCTTATCTTTTGAAGTCAAGTTTAAATTCCACTTCCTTCCCAAACCTTCTTTCTCTTGTCCATCTGTCCATATTTGGTAACTAAATTTTGTTTCACTTTGCCCTACACATTTCATGAGGGTAGACTTTTTTTTCTTTTCCTTCCTTCCTTCCTTCCTTCCTTCCTTCCTTCCTTCCTTCCTTCCTTCCTTCCTTCCTTTCCTTCTTTCCTTCTTTCCTTCTTTCTTTCTTTCACTTTCTTTTCTTTCTTGGCTCAAACAGACTGGAAGCTTCTTAAGTTTAGGAATTGTCCCTGAGATGTCTTATGTATTCTGGGTACATGGCAGGGTATGTAATTTGCACAAGTTAAATATTGGTGAATTCAGTTGCTTTCAAACAATCCATCTATCTACAAAGGCATTTAACTAATCTTTGTTGTTTTTAATTTTCTTTTTACAACTGTACCAGTTATACTCCCAGAAGAAGTTTACGAGGCTGTCTATTTCCTATTTTCAATTTTTTGTCAGTCTAATGGATGTAAAATGTCATTTTTGTTTTAATTTGCATTTCTCTGATTATAGTAAAGTAGAGCATCCTTCCATGAAATAATCATATATTTTACCTATTTTTTTTTTAAGAGTTCTCTATCTTTTGAGGAGGCATGGGAGAATCTTATTTGTTCTTGTTATCTATTCCAGATATTAATTCTGCCCTGGGTATAGACATTGTAAGATTTATCTGTTGGTTATCTGTTGAATATATCAATAGGGTGAACAAAAGTCCTCATCTTCAGTGTAGTCAATTCAGCAAGTCTTCTTCATGGCTATATTCTTGTTTTGTTGGATAGTCTCTTATATTTCCTTCTACTAATTTCACTATTTTATCTGTATCATTTAGCTCTTCACTCTGCATTGAGTTTATTTTTATGTGTACTCTAAACAGTGAGTCAACTTTATATCTTTCTATAAGATAAGTCAATTATTTCAGTTCCATTTACTAACTAGTCCAACTATTCTCCATTGATCTTTGATGCACTTTCTAACACATAGTAAATTTCCATATAGAACACATAGATATATCTCTATTTCTGAGCACACTATTCTTTTAAGACAAATTTTCGATCTTCTCGCAACAATAGTATTATGATATAATACTAATACTGTGAAGTTGCTCTAATATCTGATACTATAATATTTTACCCCTTGCTCTCCCTTTTCAAAAAATTTTTAGTCATTGTGGATCTTGATTTTTCTATATAAATTTTAGATACTTAAAATTTTTTTTCTATACCTTTCAGAATGTTCTTTTGGAATATTGATTGGGATTACATTAAATTTGTAAATGAATCTAGATACAATTGATACTTTTATAATGTGAAATTATACCATCCATTAATATGGTTTATGTCTCCTTTCATTCAGATTTTCTTTTATCATAAATGTTTGTACATTCTTAGTTAGGTTAATTCCTAGGTTAATTATTGTAATGGTTACTTTGGTAGCTTATTTTAGTTTTTTATTACTTATTGATGATATGGAGGGAAGTTTTTCATTTTTATATATTCTTCTTGTATCAACAACCTGGATGAATTTTCTGATTAGTTCCAGTAGTTGATTCTCTTGCGTTTTCTATGTAAATGATTATGTCATCTGCAAATGAAAATTTTGTGTATGTCCTTTCAAGCCTTGCATCATTTATTTCTTTCTCTTGTTATTGAATTGGCCAGGAACCAGCAGTAATTGGTTGATCTGTAACTGTAAGAGCAGACATTGCTGTGATTTTTATATTTTGGTTTATTAATATAGTAAGTTGATAGATATTTGATATTGAACTCAGAAGGAATAAATTTATTTAATCATGATGTGTTATAAATAATATACCATTAATTTTAGTTAATGAATATTTTGTTTAAGTATTCATATAAGTGAAATTGGTTTATAATTTTTCCTTTTTTATAACTCTTTTAGTAATAGCAGGAAGGCATTATTCATAAAATGGGTTAGGTAACTTCCTTTTTTCTATTTTCTGTAAAATCTTGTGTAAGATAAAGACTATTTGCTTTGTTACAATACACATAAAATTATCTCTCAGATAATTTTAGGAGGGATGGTGGTAAAGGGAAGATTCTGATGGCTGATTTCTAGATTCTTTATTGGTAATTCCATGTGTTTTATGTCTTTCTGTACTAACATTGATATTTTATAATTTCATAAAAATTTATTCATTCCATCCAGATTGTTAAGTTTTCTAGCATGCTTTTGCTAATAACATTCTTCTGTTTCCTTTTTTAATTTTTGAATTGCTTCTCTCTCTTTCTCTCTCTCTCTCTCTCTCTCTCCTAAATCAATCTTGCCAGCAGCTCGTCCATCTTATTAGTCTTTTTACTGAACCATTTTTGAGGATTTGCTAATAACCTTTACTATTTTGTTGTTTTTGTTCTTTTTAAAAGTGATTTTAGCCTTATTTTTGCAATTTTCATTTTTCTTGTTTTTCTGAGTTAATTTGTTGCTTTTTTTCTAGATTTTTAAGTCAAATCATTTTCATTTATTTTCATTCCTTCTAGCTTTCTATATAAATGTATTTAAGACTAAATCTTCTCACAGTATTGCTTTAACTGCAAGTAATACATTTTGGCATTTAATGCTTTTATGCACTTCATAATTTCTCTGGTCGTTTACTCTTTATTCTATAGATTATTTAATAATTATGTAACATTTTTTAGATTTATAGACTGACAAATTTAAGTTATAATTGTGTTACAAATGTTTTATTTTATTGTATTGTAGAAAAAAACACATCGTATATGATGCCTATTTTCAGAATTTATTGAAGTTTTGTGACTTACTACATGATCAATTTTTGTGAATTTTTATATATGCTCTAAGGAAAGTTTATTCTATGCCCATTGACTACAAAGTTTATATATTTAGATCAAAATTACTTGTCATTTTATTTAATTTTTCATTTATCAGTTTCTGAGAGGGACAATTTATCTATTTCTCCTTGTATTTGTATTGTTTTCTCTATTTTGAGGCTATAGTATTGAGTATGTATTTACATATGATTATTATATATTCTTGTTATAGTATTTCTTTACTAGTATGAATGATCATCTTTATTCCTTATGATATTTTTTCATAGTCTCTCTATTTTGTCTGATAACAAAAACAGCTATTTGGCTTGATTTTGTTTTATATTTGTTCAGTATATATTTATCACAATTTTCAACTTTCATCGTACATATTTTAAAATTCCTCTTATAGACAATGTTGATTTTGATTTGTGAATCTAAGTCATTTATATTTTAAGAATCACCGTTCTTTGTTTTGGCCATGTAGTTTCATGTTTTCTGTTTTCTATGTTTTCTTTTGTTTTTATTTTTATTTTTCAACTTCTCATCATATACCCATTTGCCATAGTCCTGTGGATTGGTTAAATTTTTATTTTGAGTTAGGGCGCCAGCCCATACGTTGAGCTCTCCTAGTAAGTTTATGTTTATGCTTCATGTTTCTTATAGTCTTCCTAATCTCTCTGAGATTATTTATAATATATATTTTAGCCTCTTATTCTTTTCCATGAGTTTTGATTCTTCTGATACAACTTTATCTGTAGGTTGCTTCTCTTTCATATTTCTCATGCTCCTTATATTTTTGTAATGTTTCACTTTTATATTTATTCTCTTGGAATGTCAGCTAACTTGAATGATAATGTTCCTGGAAAATGCACAAAAACCTAGGCCTTAGTGTGGGCTCCTTTGGTTGAACTTAGGGAGTTGTATGTGGGCTTTAAGGAGGAGATCCTCAAGTGTTCCAATCCAGGTTTAGTTATTCTCAGCTCCCTCCCGCCCCACAGGTATTGCTCTTGTATACAAGTAGATCCCTGTGAAAGGATGAGATGGGGAAATGGAGGAAGGAAGCTACCCTGCTGCTCTGGCTGATACCTCTACTTTGTTATCGAAGTACTGAGAAAGGGAGCAGTGTTGCTATATTCCAGGCAGTGTATTCATGCTCACATAGGTATGATTTTTGTCGTTTTGTTTTAAATGGTATTTTTTTTTTTTGCTAGTCTCTAAGCATTTCTTTTTATGCTCTGGACTTACCCAAAGCAAAATAATGGGATTGGATCACAGTATAGTAAAAAAATAATTAGACCAGAAGTCCAAAAAGCCAGGTTCTAGTTTTGCATATGCCATGGATGAGCCACTTCAGCTCTCTAGAGAAACATTTCTACAGCAATTAGTTTTGGAAGATGCTAGACACTTAAGAATCTGTGGTCCTATATATTCTTTCTTTTCCTCTGCCCTGAGATTTATAATGCACATCAGCACTAATGAGCCCTGCAGGATAGAAACCCGTTTAACTTGTTCGATATAGGGTTGTCCAAATTTATTTGATCTTGGAATCCTGTACCTAAGGACAGCATATTAGATCCTGGGTAACTATTTTCTAGGAACACACTTCAGGAAGTGTTACTTCACAAACTCAATTTCTCATCTATAAAATGACTATATAAATTATATATTGCTCCTATAGCTTCTTCTGTGTCACTTTTGCCATGACCATTTAGAGTTTCTTTCTTGGCATGTCCTTGTTCTTTATAATGTCCCAATGCTTTAAGTAGTAACTACAGATGGCTTAAGATATTAGCTGCATTAATGCACCCCCCGCATTAATGGCATATTAATTGGTTGGGGTTTTGAGTATCAGAAAAATTTCAACATCTACCCAAAGGAGCAATTTGCTAATGGTAGAATTTCAGGTGCTGACAAGTGCTTGACGAATGTTTTCTGGGTCCATGGGGCTTTTTTATGGTCCCTACAATAATGTCTATTTAGCCATCTCCTCCTAAGACCAGCAGTATTTTGTTCTAAGTAAAAAGGCAGGGAGTTAGCAGTCTCCAGTTAGTGAGCCTTTCTTTGAACTGCTTAATGGATATAAAAGCTCAACTTTACAAGTGGAACAGTTGTTATTCACTTGCCTAGATAATGGTTTCTTTGCTCAAAATATCCCTTTCGTATCTTCATGACAATAAAATGGGGAAAATAGATTTTTTTTTTTAAAAAAAGTAATTACACAATTGAACATGTGATAAATCCACTTAATAGGCAAGAATTAACTGCTTTGGCTGCCTTCGCAGCCCAAATATACAAAGTAATTCACAATCCACTCACTGGAATTCAGCTTTATTTCCTATTACAGAACTTGAAATGAGACAAATTTGTAAGAAGATGTATGCCTTTTCTGTGAAAAATGGCCATGAAGGCTTATGAGAGATCAAATGCTCTGATTACCTAACTCGGTCCCACAATGCAGGTCTGGGTATGACATCTGCAACCCTTGACAAGTGAGTGAGGACCTGGGAGCCATTGCTACTGAACCCTGTCATGCCAGGCAGAGGGAGAGGGTCTTGGTAGATAGAACCTTTGGATCCCATACCTGAAAGAATTACTTAGCTTTTTCTCACCAGTCAATCAAACTTCCATTGAAACCCAATGTTCTTTAATATTGACTCTGTGTCCACAGGTTTCTTGGAAAAAGTAAATTATCATTGCTATCACTATTATAATAGAGGAAAAGTTTATTTCTCTTGAAAAATTATCAAGAAACGTTGTGGCACAAGGAAAGCAGACAGATGTTGGTGTTGGAAGGAAATGTACTCCTGAGATAGGGATACCATTTCTTGACCAAATTTATATAGTAACTGTTAGGACTACCAATTCACCGTTCTGTTAATATGATTACATCTTCATACATTAAATTCATATTTACTATAACATATTTGCAGTATGTAGCACAGTGATTAAGAAGATGGGCTTCGAAATAAAACAGATTTGAGACTATCCTTATTCAGTCTGTTACAGGTTGGGTTCCCATGGAAACAGACTCTGTGACAATATTTTACAAGCAAGATGTTTATAATGAAATCCCTTTGGGATGGAAGCAGGAGTGGGCAAGAAAAAAAGCTGATATGTGGCCAGACTTGGCTAACCTGTGAGGAATGCTGGAGCTAGTTTGGCCCTTTAGAGTTGTCTGGGTCAAGAGAGCCAGACCTTTATCCCTTATTGATCAGCCATGGGAAGCACTATTCTGAGGAGAAGTGTGACCTTGAGCCAGGCAGCTCTCTGCAGCTGACGATGACTGCAATCAACAGAAGGGGAATCTGGGTGGTATTATCGTAGTACTAACTAACGACATCATGTGTTTCTGTCAGGAGAATCTTTAAGCTACTTAACTCCTGGGAACATTAGTGTGCTTTTACTAAATTGAGGATAATATCTATTGTTGAAAGAATGTAATTCTTTTTCATTAATGAATTTATGTTACAAAGCACTTAGTACAGTGTCTGTCACATAGTAGGTACTCAAGAAATAGTGCTACTGCTGCTGCTGCTGATGATGATGACATTAAACTGTCATGCTTCTGAATATTAGATAATAAAACTTGGTCCTTGGTTTCTCTTTTGGTCTCAAATTAGTAGTTCTTTTGTTGCTGTATCTATGTTTTAAGTTACCTCAAAATTTTATTTTGGAAGTAGACAGGGTATAAATCAGACAATTTAAAATATGCATAATAATAGAGATACAGTTAGAATAATACTTGATATACTGTATTAAACATATTTTTTTATTCTCAATGATTTCTGTTATTCTGTGACCCTCCCATCCAAGCAGCAGCCAGAGCATTCCTAGGCTTAATACTTCAGGAAGGGATGATGCAGTTGAGTAAAAGCCAAATTTTTGTTTTAAAGTTTCAAAAGCTGAGATCCTGGCATAAATAATAGATTTAGGAGACTAAGTGATTTGTCAGTGCCCATTTGTCCCGGCCGAGAGGAAATATAAGTTCTCTGGGAGGGAGAGGAAACAGAGTGGTGTTCAGATGCTGGTAAACCTGCGAGAAGGGTTTATACCTCCTCCCATGACTTGGCTGGGGAAGGGGCAGCTAAGAAGGGGATGAAAGAGTGAGTTTGCACAGTGTTTTTCTTCTCGGTCGTATCTTAGGAGGCAATGATATTTTCAGACCTCCTTGTGTGGCCAGTCTGGTATGTAATGACAGAATAGAAATGGCCATGTGTAATGTCTAGGCAGATGGTCCTAGGACAACCTCAGGAGGTTCTGTGCTCTCCAGTGTGTCTGGGGAGTAGCAGACTGTTTTTTCATGTGTTGCAGATGTGACTTACACAACTAATGTACCTGAATTGGTCTTGTAGCCAGGATGGAGGTGAACACAGTAGCATCTGTATGTCTTATGTATGGACACTGGACAGAACCAATGGTTTCCCAGTGGATCCCTCTAAGGGCAGGTGACACTTGAGGGTCAGGCAAATGATTGTTCTTTCCCACCATAACAGTGCTGAGATGTATCCATTGGGAATAAAAAGACCAGATGTCCTGATCTGACCAGATTACCCCGAATGGACTGATAATAAATTCCACCATTTGCAGAATGGGGGTCCTGTAAGAAGTTAAGTTTAGTTATAGAAAAATATAGAAGTCATGTTTCCTGCACACCAAAATTTATGGCTTGATATTCGTACCTATGAAATCTATTACTTTGTGAAGGAATTTCTTGTTTTTAGTTCTTTTGCCTATGTTATTGCATTTTATCATCATGACAACTTTTTAGAGAGAATGTATTATTACTTTCATTTTAGAAATAATAAAATGGAGAAGTAGAGGCATTTAGTGATTATCTCAAAGTCACGAAAGATAGAAAAGATATAAACACTAATAAGTGTAAGACTTGAAATTAAAATTATTTTTCTGCTTACAGTATATATATCTGTAAAAATAATTAACAACATTAAACATCTCTTGTAATTAGATACGTCTCTATGTGCTTTAAATAGGATTGATTTATTTAATCCTCATAACAATGCTATGATACAAGGATTACATTGTTCCTATTACATACATGAGAAAGCTGAGGTATAGAGAAATCAAATAATTTATTTAACATTACATGAACAATGAGAGTAGAATCACACTTTGAACTCAAATAGTCTGACTTCAGTATCTACACTCCTAACCATATCTTTATAGTTTGCCTCCATAGCATTTTGGTTCTCTGTTTCTACATATCTAACAGAACTTCAACTGTGTTCAGGTAAGCTAGCTTTAGGATTAGATCCTAATTATTCCAGGTCAAATATTGTGCCCCCATTCTCCTTCCTAGAGTGATTGGTTAGAACTCAAGATTAACTCAAGTCATGCATGGCATTCCTATTCTAACTCTTATTGGCCTGTAGATGGGTACAGAATCTAGGATAGTCCAATGAAAGTAATGGAAAACATTTATATTCCAGGGGTGGAGGAGAGGTTTTTCTCTCTCCTTTGGATATATGCAATGGAGCAGGCTGCTGCTGGCAGCCATCTTGAGGCTATGAGTGGACAAGCCAAAGCCAAAAGAATTTTGGGGAAGCAGAACTGGAGCCTACTCTTTCTCTGCCCTTCCTGTTATATGGGATGATACATTTTTCATTATCTACATCAGTTTGAACAGGGTTTTCTGTAACTTGTAGCTACAATGCCCCTATTATAACTCTACTACTTTATCACATTATTTAAAGAGATGCCTATTGTAGTGATGAGACTAAATTACATCTTATAGACAGGGTAATTTAACTGCTATTATTAGCTCTGGATGATAACAATACCCTCTTATTAAAAGAGTCTATGAAAGAGAAAAACTTCTGGGAAAGCATTATTCTTCCACCAAAACATAAGAAAACAAATAGAATATTTTAAATTTCAAAGTTTAATTGTGTATACTCAGAGTTACTATTGTCCCTAAGACTTGTCATTGGAACAGTGCCAAATATCCTGCTTGTTTGGTTACATAGGCTTCTCAGGAGTATGGCCACTGGGTTGAGTTAGAGGAATGTGAAGAAATACTCCCTTTGCATGTGTCTAAGTTTGCGTAGTGGGCACCCGTTGAATTGCCTGCTAATACCCCTTTTCCTAGGAATTTTTCTTCTCACCTCACTCACATATTTGCAGGTAGCTCCCTGTCCTTGCAGTGAGACTTCTTCACTTTTCCTCAGTCACTATGTTCCTAGTCTCTTCTTTAGGAATTTTGGCATTCATACTGAGGAGTGGGGTTGTGGAGGGAGAGGGAAAGAGAAAAGGAGAGAGAAAACATGAGATTTTCAGGGAGGAGCACAAATAAGAAATATAATGTCCTGATGCTTCCTTTACTTCCTCATGCCATCTGTTTCCTATTGGGGCCCTGACCAACACATTGACCATGGCTTCTAATAGACATTCCTCCAGTATCCTTTTTAAACAATTCCTTAATTTTTTGTTTTTTTTTGCTTAACTTACTTTAAATTAGGTTTTCAATTCTTGCTACCAGAAACTTGTTGTCTCAGAGATTATAGTGTTAATTTTTATGTAACTACAACAATAAGAAAAGCTAACTGGCTTTTTACAATACTCCATTTTATTAAGGGTGTTTTACAAGCACATACCCATTTGAAACTTGTACTAATCTATAAAGTAGCAATCAGAGATATTTGTGCCTACTTTGCAAATGAGGAATCTGAGGCATAGAATCCAAATGACCTATTTAAGTTCACAGAATTAGTATCTGGTAGAGTAGAGATGGTAATCTAATTCATCTGGGGGTAATCCGTGTTCTTCTTAGAGCATAAATGTGCCTCCTGATCTTATGTACATATTCTCTATAGGCATCTGAGTGGATCACGGTCTGTAAGCCATAAACCTGCAGACCACGTTTCCATCACTTCTAAGAGTGATGGAATCAAAGCCCAAAGCCTGAGATGGTACAGAGAAGAGGAGCTTTAGATTGTATCTTTATAAAATAATATCAGACATTTGCCTTAATATGTACATATTTTTTCCTTAGATGTGTCATGAGGAAAACTAGTTCCTTAAAATAGCCCAGGCATGAAAGTAATCCTTGAAGATCGCAAGGCACATTGGCATATTAAAGGCTCTGAGAAAACCTGCAGTTACTTAGCCCATTTCATTATGTGTAACCCAGTTTCCCCAAAGCGCTCTTCAATAGAACCCTTTGGCCGTGTCCACACTTTAGGAAGTACTGCTATAGAATAGAAATAGAAGTTGTATATAAAACATTGTCCAAGTTCAATTTCGCCTTCAAGTACCAAAAAATTGTCTGCCATTTTGACAAGACACTGGGAGTGGTTAATTATCTGTTTGGCTGAACAAACTCTAGATTTAACTTTGCTTCTGTGTAGACCTGTCTTCAACATAATAACTCCTAAGTTGCAGAGTGATTTAGAGGTGATTAGATATCTTTTTATCCCATGACTTGTTGTCTCAACCTTGACCCAGTGAAATTGCCCTTTTTCAGGAAGAATTGGTAATGAAATCAGTGCCATTGCTTAATTGCATATCCTTCAAGAGGCCAAGGAAAAAATAAATAGGAGAGTTTCCATGAGAGAAATTCCAGTGTAATATTTTCAGCTAAGCCCAACAAAGAATCGGAATATTTTATCATTGTAGAAAACAAGGACTCGAAAGAGCCTGTATAACTTTCCTTACTCCAAATTTCAATGACAATACTACAGATTGTTTAGAATTTTTTATTTTGAGATGAAATAAGCCTGTTATAAAATTATATCATAGAATTAGAGCATGATATGTGGAAAAAGCCTAACAGTTCCTGAACATTCTCTGAGCCATCGCAGTTATTTGCATAATATGCTCAGGGGTCAAATAAATGCAGAGGTCTTTTGCTTATGTAACTTACATTTAGAAAAGCATTCAGATGTTTTCCTTAAAAACTTAAAAAATTTTGAAATCAGTCATTCTCAACTGGAAACAATTTTTCTTACTAGGGGACGTTTGGTAATGTCTGGAGGCATTTTTGGTTATCATTACTTGATGGACAGGGGGTGTTACTGACATCCAATAGGTAGAGGCCAGAGATGCTGTTAAACATTCTATAACTCACAGGACAGCCCCACAACAAAGAATTATTTGCCCAAAATGCCAATAGTGCTGAGGTGAGAAGCCCTGCTTAAATAGGTATCTCTGAAAACAGGCAATCATGTAAGAATGAGCATAAATTTTACTCAGTTGCATTCAGCTAGTTCTTCAAAAGTGGAAAATATACTCTCTGAAGCTTATAAAGTATTATCTGACTTAATTTGTTATATACTTATGTTTATCACCACTACTGATGAAATAAAACCAAGTGATATTCTCAGTGCATGGAAATGAATAATTTTAATCTTATTTCTCTCTTAAAATTAATGTCTAGTAATAGTTCCAAGGGAGCCACACACAAGCAGGTGAACATGTGATTGCACACGCACACACACAATCACCCCTAATGATGGTGCCGTTCATGCTGCACTTAAATTGTTTGCAAAGCATAGAAGCAATTACAGAACAAATTCCGGGTCTCAATCTGCCTCTGTAAAAGAGATCTGGCTCAGAGGTGCTCCGGGTTATTTATGGCTGGAGCAAGCAGAACGCTTAACTATGCAGATAAACTTTTCATTCTTTTATGTGAAGCAGCAAAATAAACACCTTAACAGTTCATGGTTCCCAGAGTACATTAGTTAATCGGCCCAATATCATTCTAATTTTCCTCATAGCTCATTGAATCAGAGCCTGTGAGCAGATAAAGTGTGTCTTTAGGTACCATGTACTTACTCCGATGACTTTATGGTTGATGGATGACTTTCTGATTTTTTGAAACAATGCCAGCTCAGGGCCTCGTGGCGGCTGCACAGTGCCTGAGATCTCTTGTTGTGCTTTGGGGCACGGGGAGAGAGGGAGGGGGCTCTGCAGTACGAGGTCTGGTTCAGTCATTTTCAAAATCAATACTTGCTCTCCAAGCCTTGGATAATTTAGAGAACATAACTCAGAATTCTCCCTTTCAGCATGTATCCTCCATCAAAGGGGTGTTTTCATCCAGAGTCAGCACAATGCTTGTGTGACCCAGGAATGCACGGATAAGGTTAAAAAGAAAGAAAGAAGTGCATTTATTCTCTCTCTCTCTCTCTCTCTCTCTCTCTCTCTCTCTCTCTCTCTCTCTCTCCCCCTCTCTCTCCATGCACCCTTTAGACTCAGCATATATGTGTTTGTATACTTTATTACAAATATTTCTATTTGGAACAGAGAACCTAAATTATGGTGTCTGGTGTTATTGCTTAATATTTAAAGCTTTTTTGGGGGGGGAGATGTTTTCCATTATAAACTCTCAGCCTAAGAGATATCAGCTCAGATAATTTATTCACAGCGGGTCAGATTTGGATACCAAAATTTCAGCCCAAGGTCTGTTAAACCCTGCTTAAAGTGCCATCAAAGTAGTATTTTATTACAATGATAAAATTTTGTGTCCCTGTGCACAGAAACAACAAAGCTTCATTTTCTTAAAAACCAGCATGACACCAATTATTTAATCCTTCAGACTCTATTCACTCAGTTGCTCTAAAAAAGGAGCCCCAGTGGAAAACATCTTGGTCATTTAAGTACAAAGAGCTTGAAATTTTATAGCAATTTTCCAATACTAATTACATTTCATACTATCTATCATATGCATGGCTTGCAAAATCCTATTGATTTTAATGGATACTAGTGCATTGGGAACAGGTTATTTTATGACATATTATGTTATAGGACCTCTATGAAATATCTAGATCTTAAAATGTGGGCACAGATATACTCTCAATTATCCACAAGTGGATTATCCACTTGGTCTATTACCCACAACATATTTTAAATTAAAGCTGCTGTCATTAGGTGACTCAGTAGCCCTAGGCCAATTTCTATCATCAATATCTGTGCTGCCAGAATGCAAGCTCATTTTGATAGCCTTTGCTAACATGATTAGTGGGATACACTATTGGAGTTGTTGCCAAAATATAAACAAGAAAGACTTGTGGATTCTGTCTTATTCCAGATTATCCCTGTTACAAAAGCCTTCCTTTTGCAAGAAAAATTAAGAGACCAATTACAATGTAGACTCACTGACATGTTGTAAATATAACGTTTCCTGAGAAATAAGCAGTCTTGCACTGTCTATAAATGATTGGTAAAATAGTTCAGTCTGAAATGCCACCTGCTTTGTGGAATCTTCTGCATTTTGCCCTTTAGAATTATTCACCTTCCCCCCGGGACAGTCTTGAGTGGAGAAACAAGATCATAGGCTTTGGGATGAGAAGGAGCCCGAATTCTGATTCTACAATTTATCAGCTGAGTTATTTGGAAAGAGTACTTAATCTTACTGAACTTCACTTTCCTTATATTTAAAAATGGCCATAATAATATTTATGAAAATAATATAATAAATGTAAAGTTCATAGCTTGGTTGGCGAGTAACCATGCACTCAAAATACGCTTGTTTCTTTCCCTTCCTGTATCTATTTTTCATCAGATTCTGAGTTTGGAAGCAATGGTCATATATAATTCATGTTTGAACTCCCCACTGTGTATTAAATTATCTTATATGTAGGATTTAATAATATTTGCTCAATTAAAGTATGAATTAAAATTGTCTTTTGATTTTATATCTGAAATAAATTATAACATTTTTCTGTGCTCACAAATCTTGTAATTATTTTGCTTTTATTTTCATAGAAAGAATGAAAGCTAGGTCAATGTTTTTATAAGTAAATATCAGCAGTTGGGGATAGGTTTTTCTTAAATAAAAGATTTATTCTCAATAACATTATTAACATATGTATATGGCTGTATTATGTGCATATTACATATATATCTATATATATCTATATCTATATCTATATATATATATGAAGATAGATACCAACTAACATTAACAGCAGGAAAGACTTCTTAGCAAGTTTATAGATTGTATTATTCCCTTTAGAGCTATTTTCAAGGCTACATGTTGAAACGAGTTTTTGCCATAAGTAAAATAACATATTTTAAATTTACTATGTTTTTTATTTTTTAGTTGGGGATATGATACAACAAAGCTTCCATAGACTTAAAATCTTAATGAAAGCAGATAACCTTAGTGTTATAAACAAATAGTTAATACTGGGAAATCAGAGATTTTTAAAATTGTATTTTTTAGCCATAAACTTCATTTTTCTCTCTACATATGTATCCAGCTGGAGTATGCCATACTCATTCTTTGAATATTTAGTTTGTGCCTTCTCTGTCCATGGTACTGAGTGGTTCCTGTAGAATCAATTAAATATGGAGTGAAGTCAAGCTGGGATAATTATGCATATATCCCTGAGTGTTGGGCTTGGGTGACTGGTACTATAACAGCAATATCACTCTTTTCAGTGTGTTTATTTATTTAATTTTGGCCTATATACTCATCGCATTTAAAACCTATAATTATAGGAGTATTATATGCTTGTAAAATATTATATAAATATATAATTTGGAAAGTTTGTCAGTTATTCAAGCAAGCATACTTTTTATTTAGGGTTCACTGGTGCTAAAAACAAAATGGGCTAAAAAAATTTATTGGACAAAGGTTGTGTTTCAAATCTGTTACTGTATTGTACAAACATTTGTAGGTGTATCTTTGGAAAGAAGCACTCAGGATTGTATCTGTTTCCAACGTCTGTGCATTTAAATCAGCAACAAGAATAGCAGGCTAAAATGTTTCTTATTTACCTTGACATTTTGGATAATCAGATCAAAAGTGAAGTTCCTCTTTATTTCAGTAACAAGAGATATTCTACCTTTCTGAAAATGGTGTTCCGTTCATTCTTATCAACACAGTACTAATGAAAAGGACAAATAATTGGGTCTCTCTTGGTTGCCTCCATGCAGTAGCTTAAATACATAAGTGTATAGCAACAATATGTGAATAACATATCAAAATAAATGTGTTCAAGTGCAGTAGGTTGAGAGGGTTGTGTGGGGTCAGCATCATGAATGGAGGTTAATTTTTGTTCAGTCACGTGAGGTACAAATGCATCACCTTTGCTAGAAAATGGTTCCAATTGTGGCTGAATGGTCTAGTTTCCTGTGGGATACATGCAGCCTATTATTTCATGTCTTAAAAGGCTTGTTCAGGTTTGACCATTTGGATAGAAATAAAAACAATAGAGGATGGAGACAAGCATAAGAGATCACCAAGTGCACCATTGAGACTGGGTCTGTGTGCCCATGATTTCTTCAGTAATTCAGGAGACAACCCCCTTTTGGTCTGGCAGCACCAGGAGCTAGATGGTCCAATCCACAATTGCAGGCCCCACTTCATTACTAATAAGATAAGTCAGGATGGGAACCAGAGCTGGCAGTCCTTTGGCTACCTAATGCTTCCTAAGCCATGATTGAAGTGAATTGGTCGGGAGGAAACCAAGTCATTCCTCAGTGAATTTGAGCCAACCAGAGTAGCTGTCTGGAAAAGGCAAGCTGCTACATGTGTTTATGTAAGTGACCTAGATTCCTAAAAAAAAAAAAATCCATTTAAATTAGAAATGTGCAGGGTTCTTTGTATGGGAGGTGAGATGAAACTATAGAGGAACCAAGTGAATTTCTTATTGTGACTTGTGAAAATAACTTCTTGCTCATATATTTGTAAATTTACTTACAATGAATTATTTTAGTTTTAGTGGCATTTACATAAAGTTTTGGTACATACAAAATAAGAATCTTTCTTCAGACACCCAAGAAAGAGTCCTCAAATCACAGTCATTGAATTACTGGGATTTCACTTGGTGAGGCCTATATCTCAATCATTTGAGTTCAAACAAAGGCTTACACTGGTCAAGTTATATGTGAACAAAATGAGAGAGAGCCATGATAATTTTGCTAATAAATTTAGGTTTTGCAAAAAGCCAAATATAATTTAGTAATACTCTAACAAGTATGATTTTTTCCATACCCTGATTTTGCCAGAAAATGGCCTCATTCTCCACTGTACCTGGCTTGGAAACTCACTTACCTTTTCAGTGTGGTAAAATCCACCAAACCTACCAGATTCCAATCTGAGTTGCTTCTAAATCCTAGGTCCCTTAGCTAGAATCGTCTTTTTGTCTCATGAAGTTATATGGTCTTGCACAATAAAGTAGCCTCTCACAAATTAATTCTCCAAGTCTTCCTCTGGCACGTGTTGGAATGAATTTTGATGTAATTGGACTCTTTGTCCAAATCCACAAAGCGAGTGCCATCTTTGAGCTGCAGACTTGCAGAGAGATGAACTAGGGAAAATGAGTTCATGTTCCTGAACCAGTCTTTGATTTCCATTACATATGCCTAGTGTCTGTTGGAAACTGCAAAAGAGAAATTCTGGCCATTTGGCCAAACATTTACCCAAACACAAATCCAGTGTAGGGGCTACATCTGAGGCACTGACAGGAAGGAAGGCAGATGGACCATCCAGTCCTGACAATTCTGCTCTGCAGTTTCCTAGAGGCACCCTTCTGGGGAAGTCACTTACCACTGAAGGGTTTTTTTTTTTTTTTAATCAAAGATTTAAAAAGAAAAAAGAAAAAGCAGCCTGCTAAATGTTTGCTTGTGTTCTGAGATTCGTGAGGTAGAGTCAAAACATAAAAAACATGATTTGTGTCTGTTTAAGAGGTAGTCAGTTCTGTGAGAAACTCATGAGAAGTTGGGAAGTAAATAACTGCTAAGTTAAAAAGAGGTAATTTATTACATTTTGTTGAATCGTCTAAAACATCTTTTTAAAATAGGTGCTATATAGGGCATATTGAGTTAAGCTGGCTTTAAACAAATCTAGAGGTATCAATTTTTTTCTATTGCCATTTCGTAGCACTTAAATTTCTACTTTTATCAAAATTCATCTACAGTGGTATAAGAGCATAACAAATTTATTTTAAGGAACTGAAAATTTTAATTTTCTTCTCTTGGAGACTATGCTGTATCGTAGACACCTCCATTATTGTTCCTTAAAGGAATCTGCCATTTTTCTTATATTCAAGTAGGAAACTGCTTCTAAACCTCTCTATTTTGTACTGTATGAAAAACTGAAAAACATTCTGGTGTCCACCCTCCCCCCCAGCACAAGTCGAATCTCTTCATGGGCCTCTATCTCTTAAACCACCTGCTAATCATAACAATTGCTAATTTGAGCCCTTTTTGAGTCACTTCTGGTGACACTGACAATGCCATCTAGCTTGCAATGGCCATGTGGTCAGTCCCCCACCCATCCTAACAGGCTGCTGCCGCTGTGCCTTTAGCTGGGATCTCCATTGTTCTCCCGGCCTCTGCTGACCATAAGCAATTCCTTCTTCCCTAATCTCGGGGGACCTGCTTCTTTCACAATGGGGGCAGGGCCATTTGCTTTGTGTGCAAGATAATCTTCCCTAGAATTGTTCACGTATGCAAACATACATGTCGAAAAACTCTGACTCCTAGATGTGGGAGTATATAGATCCCTATATATGGGTACATACATATATGCGCGCACGCACACGCACACACACACACACACACACACACACACACACACATACGTTTTAGTATTAGCAATTATAATCGCTTATCAGTCCTGCCTAGATATTTGCATATGGGTACACACACACACACACACACACACACACACACATTTTAGTATTAGCAATTGTAATCACTTATCCATCCTGCCTAGATATTTGCAAGTCACTCAATAATATCTATTATTTTTAATTATTTGGGTTTCTTCTTGCCTTGTTTTTAAGTCATGATATTTTTCTTCTCAGATATGGCAATAGCAGTTTTAAATATTACTAAGTTTTCCACCACTTTAAACTTCTTGAAGCCCCTGCATATCCTGCCCACCCCTCAAGAAATCATTTTGGGATTGACTCAGAGATGGAGGTAGATACAGTCCCTGGCCGAGATGAATGATTAGGAGTGAAGAATTGATCATCTATACAGGCAGGCCTGAGCTCTACTTGGGAGCGTCCTTTGGCTGAATAGCTGATAAAATTTACTGAATTTCCATGTCTGAACCTTTGCAATTGCACTCTGTACTCCACTTTGATGGATTTAAAGCTGGTCATTATGTTACAGGGCAAGTTGTAGCAGGAATAAAAGCAGATCGTTTCAAACAGCCATTTTAATCAGGAGACAGCCTTACTCTGTTATCATTAAACATATCTTGCCATATGCTATATAAAGGGATAGAAACATACTCGACTTTTAGGGCAAATTAAAAAAAAATGTTTTGATTTTGTAGAAGGAAGAAAGTAATTCATTTATATACATTTTTAGAATATTTATCTTCTTCAGTAAACAATGCAGTTTTGTAAGCTCCTTTTGGGACTGTGACTCTCTTTTCCCCTAAAACACTGAAGTAAACTAGAAAGCGAAAAACCCCTGCTCTGTCATTTTCGGTTATTCTGCTGGGAGCGGTGATGGTCCCGGGCTGCCAAGCACGTCGAGAGCGCCCCCTAGGCGTTGGCTCATGACATGGCAGGAGGAAGCGGCGGCTGTTAGATAACCTGCTGCCCACGTCCCTGTCCAAATCCACGCACGAAGCTGGGGCTGCAACACACAAAGTGATTCTCTGTCCTCCCTGTGGGAGAGTGAACTCGCAAGCGTCTCCACTTGCTTCAGAAGTTTCAGGTGGAGGCAGCTCTGGGTGCCTGGCTCCCAATGGTCCAGGGTGGTGTCCCTACTAAGGCTTGGGCACATGCTCTCTGGTTCATCTTGTGCCTCCTGGTGTTCTGGGATTTCGCAGGATCCCACTTTGGACATCTTTGTGGGGTGGGACAAGATTGTGTGTCTCACAAAAAGCATGACTGCCTCTTTATGGTCTAAGACACAAGGAAGCCACCTGGGAGTAAGGAAAAAGGCACTGGACTTAGATACTGAAGCTTTCAGCGTTAGCCTTGGCTCTGTTGCTTACCAGCTGTGTGACTTTGGGCAAATCACTGCACCTCTCTGAGCTTTAGACTAGTTCCTTTATAAAAGAAAGGGATTTGATCAGATATTTTCCATGATTATGCCCAGCTATAAAATCTGTCTTTGACCTCAGTATTGAAGATTTTTCTTTTTAAGTTTGCCAACCAAGTCAATATAACACTTTACTAAATTCTTGAAAGATCCAAATTGGGCAACAAACAAACAAACAAAAAAAACCCAGTATATTTATTTTGGAGTTCATGTCTACTGGCTGACTAGCAAAAAGTCAATTTGATTGACTTTGGGGCATCTTCATAACCAATCCAAATTCCCATTTGATGTTAATCATTCTTCAAAGCCAGGCCCGTTGTCAAAATTGAGCAACTCTTCCTCCCTATTCTGGTGGTCACTTTCTGGCCATATTGATCAGCAGCCACATTGATCCAAACGGTGGTGCTCTCACCCCCTCTTTCATCCCTGCTGGCTGGTCGCCCGATCACTGATGAATAATCGGCCTTCCACTTACCGGTGGCTGGTATGCAGCTTCTCTGGGTTGACAACCCCGGGAGTCATTTTTGAGGCCCGCTCCTCTGAAGATGTTTGTTGATAAAACTCCCTGGGAAAGATTACTTGTTTTTGTTTGTGAAAGCTGCTCTGATGCAAACGGTTGAGGAGTGGGGCCTGTGTTCCCGCCTGGGTGAGGATGACAAGGAACTCACATAGGGATTGTTTACTGGAGGGCTGGGAATACAGGCCAAGGTAAAAGCAGAGGTGGGGGGATATCCAATGTCAACAATATGACCTGTTTGGACTTTTGGAAAATTCCTACAACCACTTACCTATTTAAGGGTGGTAATTTATCTTTTTTTTTTTTTTAAATCAATAATAATGATAATACTGGTTACTCTCCCTTTCTTAGTTAAAACTCTACCCTGATCTCTTAAACCTTTGTGGCTTTGCCTAAGCTGTTTCCTTTCCCTGAAAATGCTCTCTGAATTTGTCTGGCAGGTTAGACTTCTGATCAAAAGCTTTCATGCCAAACAGGTATTCTGAGCTTGATTTAAAAGCTGCAATTTCTTGGCTATTTCTAGAGTCACATGCTTAGGGAAAATGTATTTAAACTCAGTAAACCATAGAAACAAAAGAATTCTTTCAGGACCCCATGTTTGTCAGGGAGATGAGCCTCTTGGTTATATGTGGCTTTTGTTTGGCTCAAAATATGAACATGGGTATAATCATTTAGGGAAGTGTATGTGGCTGTATCAAGTTCTTGAAATCATATATTTTTTAAAATTAACAATATCTGAGAATGACAGCAATTTGGGACAATTACAAAGTTGTGGAAAGCTGTCTTTCAACTTTCAAGTAATAATAATACCTTACATAAAAATTCCTGTAATATTACTAAGAAACTTCAAAAAAAAATCCAGAGAAATAATCACAGCAGGTACTATTATACCCGTTTCTCAGACAAATCAATTCAGACTCAGGTAGGTTTAATCCTTCTGGATAATGACAAAGAGCTAACTAGAGCAGTTAGGCTGGGACCAAGCTTGGCCTCCATCTTTCTCTGGTGCACTGTCACTATGATGGACATGTTATATGGAATCTAAGGATTGTGCTGCCTTGCCAGGAAGGAAGTGACAAAGTGTGACCAATATAAGGTCCATACAAGCCATTGAGCATCTATCTCAGGCACAGGTTTAGGAAGGCAGAAATGCAGGAGGTACAAATCCTGGAAATGGTGTGAGACCTAGGCTAAGCAATGCTAAGAGCATGGATTGGGTCAGCATGCATATCCAAACAGACTTCCAGTGAATACCTTAATCTCTGTTGCTCCTGTGTTTCTCAATTTTCTCTTAAGCTTGAGCCATTCCTTTAGTCTCGCCACAAAAGGGATTCTAGGAGGGGAAAGAATAGCTCATGTGAAATCTCTGTACAATATGGAGGACACAGGGAAGGAAAACAGTGCAGTTAGAATGCAGGGTTGAGGTCGGGATTCTGGTAGCAATGCATGTAGAGGGCGCTACCTGCTACCTCCTTGTACTCCCTCTGCACAGGATCTTTGTGTCAAAGAGGACACATGTGTAGCTTCAGGAGTCACTACCCAGGTACCAACCCTAGTGGCTCTGAATGAAGACCCAGGACTCAGTGTGAAGAGCAAATGCAGCCAAATATGGCCACAACTGTTCTTGGTGGGTTACTTGGCACTTTGCGTTCTGATTTTATCAACATAGGAGGATCAGCTTAGCTACATGATGGTAGGACAAGAATTCTGGGGGCAGTGTGTCATGGTGAATGAGAGCACATATTTTTCAGTCATTTTGTCCTGGATTTAAATTTCTGCTCTAACATAGAGTAGCTCTGTGATTAGACAAGTTTCTTAATTTCTCTTTGTCTAATTTTCCTCACTTGTAAAATAAGAGTACTAGTGATTACCTCACAGAATTGTTGGGAATGATAAATGAAAAAATAAATGTGACTTACTTGGCATTGTACTTGACATGTAAGTGGTCAACATCACCATATGAGTTTAGGTTTACCTTGAGACTGGAATTAAGACCAGGGGACCAAAATAGGTTTAAGACACCCTAGGTTATGGTGATGATGATTACAGGAAAGAAAAAGAAAGAAAGAAAGAAAGAAAGAAAGAAAGAAAGAAAGAAAGAAAGAAAGAAAGAAAGAGAAGTAAAAACAGCAGCAGAAGGAGGAGGAGGAGGAGGAAAGAGGAATTCAGTCCTCCGCTCCGCATCCTCCTACTCCTCCTCCTCCTCAGCCTCCTCCTCATACCTCCTCTCCTCACTCCTTCCTCCTTCCTGCAGCCGGCCTTTGTACGAAGGAAGTAACGTCAGGAAGAACATAGCCACAAGCTATTCTCCAGTTCTGCTTTTACTCTTTTCAATACATGTATACATGTCTATAATGGTAAGTTGAGTCTATCTTCTTTATTCTCGTTTATACTTTAAGCCTTTATAATCCCTATTAGAAAAGATGATGGTGGAAATGATTCTGTGGTTCCATTTGACTTGGGCATGAATAAGAATTTATCGAGCAGACACTGCTGCCTTCATCACATTTGTCAGGCCACAGAAACAAAATATCTCCTAAAAACCATATATGTGATCTTCTCAGATTTTTGAATTTTTAAAATTGAATAAACTCCTTGAGAAATAAGCATAGGAAGCATCACTAGCTTCATCTTATGCATGGGAAAACTGATGCTTTGAGAAAATAAAACATAGAAAGTCCCCTAGAAAATTGCTTAGCACGTAGTAGATGATGATTTCCTTTGTCATCATTCTACTGAGAAATGGCAGAGCCATTTATAAGGAGCCATAGATCAAAGACTAACTGGACCCTTGGCTCCAGCCCCATAACTCTGCTCACGCCACAGCTGCCTTTCCAGATGTCTTAACTTTGGATTGGGAGAACACTTTTTTGAATGGTAGATCACTGAGACACAGGTCGCCTCTGGTGATCTGTTGGTGTTTAAAAAATCCGCAGATGATTTCCTTACCCTGGCCCAAGATGCCTGTGGAATGCAGAGTCCCTGGTCCCAACTAGAGCACTATTGTCTTTATTTTGACACTCTCTATTGCCCACACTTTTTCTGAGTTTGAAATGACATCGGACTTGCATGAAATTTCTCACCCAATAGCCAGGTGGTTCAGGAGCTTACAGCCCAGACCTCTCTGGAAGTATATCTGATATGAGTGCTGTAATGTGAGCAGTCATATAGTCTGATATGAGTTGGAGGTTAACCCAAGTGAATGAATGAGCTGGGTCACTCTTACTGGGCTGTGTAAAGGACAAGATATTGAGGTTTCTTCCCAGCAGAGAAGGCTCATTTATTTGACAGTGGGAACATTGGTCTGAATTTCCTGGTCTGATATTACCAAAAGCAACAGGCTCTCATTTACTTTCATTAATTATTTTCCCTAATTTATGAATACATTGTATACAGGATTAAGGGTTCTTCTGCCCTCACAGAGAGTTTATTATGAAATAGTATAAACCTTAGAAACCTCTGTTTATTTTGTTGTGAAGAATTCTAAGTACTTCCATGCACTCAACTGTCCGTTACTTCAAGAAAGGGTTACCTAAAAATAGACTTGTTCTTGGAAACTGACTTAAATGTTCTGCCATGCTTCCTTTTTGCACAGGTCAGATTTCCAGAGCCAGGCATTTTTCCAGACAAGGCTGACCTTGCCCTCCTCCTCACCCTGCGTTTTCTGTGGCTTCGTTATCCAGATAACCACTTCCTTTCTCCACTTTCCTCGGGCCTCTGTCCTCCAGATTATCTCGGGGAGAAGTTCTCATTTCATTGGCAATCCTTTGAGAATGAATAGATGAGGAACAGGGTAAGGAACTCTCCACTGGCCCTTCATGGAATCTTAAACAGTGCTGGGGGCTGCTTCTGTCTTGGCTCCAAAAGCCATTACTTTCTCCTTTGGCTTTTGAAAAAGGGATGGAACTTGCATTTATTTTTCAATTTGTAACATAAAATATTTATTTATTTATTCACTAGCACATACATTGAACATCTAAAAGTGTGTATGTACATATATATATATTTTTTGAGCAGATACTTTGCGATAGGCTGTGTTGATACCTAGTTTGCTGGGGCTAAATTCCTGTGTTCAAGGACCTCCACTGCCCATTGTGTTATAAGACTCACTACTCTCTTCATTGTAGGGAGGAACAGTGTCAAGAAACCTCTTTTCCTAGTCTTAGTCCTTTGTCCCCTAGCTCTTAGCTCTCTCCCTGTTTCACATGGCCAGGTCATATACAGCCTCTGAGACTAAGCTCTTACCTTCCCTTCTTCCAATAAGCTTTCATGGTCATTCCTACCCTGCATCCTCCTCTGAACACATGTGATATTTTTCTTCACATAGTCTTTATTCCTACACATATCATACAACTATTTATCTATATGCCAATATTCCTGAACCGTAATCAGGTCTATATGTAATAGATGCTCAGTAAGTGTTTGTTGAATGTTGAGCAAATGTTTCGACCATTTCTCTAAAAGCTGTTTTCAGCTGAAGTGAGGTTGAATAGCTGCCAGAAAAAGACACATTAGGTTATTCCAATGTTAGCAAAATGAAAATCTTGGAAATGACAGCATCATGCTCCTTTTGGGCTGCACTGCAATTCTTATACATAAAAATAACAGCGGTACATTGTATCATAGTGCCTGGGAAAGGATGTAGGATTGAGAAGACTTTTCTCCTTCAGTATGTAGAATGGCTTGTCTATCTCCTCTGGAGAAAAGAACTGGATTCATAAATGCAACAAAATTCCAATTTACTAAGCAGAAGGGTAAATATCTTCTGGTAAACAGTTAAATAAAAAATTTCCTTTTATTTCCTTTCTGGCTGGAAAATTTGCCAAAGCGTTCATTTCTGTGGCTCATGAAATATATTAGAGGGGCAATAATGATAGCTAAGGTCTCATAAGTACATTTGGCTCATTATTTTAAATGTTAGTTATGATTGTGCTGTATTATGGGCATAGATAAAAAGATATAGGATATTGAGTGACATTTATATTGACCCCAGGCTAAATCTTCAGAATTTTTAAAAATGAAAATCCCTACTATCATCTTATTTTGTATGAGCATGACTTGCTAGAAGAATACTTGGCCTTAGAGAAAACTGGGTCTGAGTTTCAGCCCTTCATTTTCTGTGGAAATTTAGAAGTCTCTGAGTCAGTTTCTTCATCTGTAAATGGGAACAATAATAACTCCATTTTTCTCCATGAGTTGTTATATGGATTAGATGAGAAACGATCCAAAAAGCACATAGCACAGCCTGGCACAGAGGAACCAATACATATAAGCTTTGATAATGATGGTAATAATGAGGATATTGTCTGTATTAGTTTCCTAGGGCTGCTGTAAAAAATTGAAACAGACTGGGTGGCTCAAAACAAAAATTTCTATTTTCACAGTCCAGGAGGCCAGCAGTCTGAAAGCAAAGTGTCAGCATGGTTGGTTCCTTTTAGAGGCGCTGAGAGAGAAACCGTCCCATGCCTCTATCCTGGCTTCTGATAAGTGCCGGTGATCCTTGGTGTTCCTTGGCTTATACATGCATACCTTCAGTCTCTGCCTTTGTCTTCACAAGGCATTCTCCTCTCCCTGTGTTTCTCTGTGCACTCTTCTCTTTTTTAAGGTCACTAGTCATTGGATTTAGGGTCCGCCCTAATCCAGTATGACCTCATCTAAATTATATCTTAAAAGACTCTATTGCCCAATAAGGTTACATTCTGAGGCTCCCAGGAGACAGGAATTTTGGGGGACACTATTCAACCCATTATATAATCATAAAAACAAAATAAGGATATACTCGTAAAAATAAAATCCTAAACATATCTGGCTGGTGAAGGGCTCTAATTAGATGGGTCCTAATTAGATGGGTCATGGCCAATATAGGTTAATTTGGAACTTTCCATGGACTATATTTTATTGACAAGGTCCTCAAATTTTCTATCTTTCGGTAGGTTTACAGGTCCTAGAAAAATGAACAATTCATAAGAAAAATGGTGTTTTCCTGATTCACCCAGGTTATGATTTAGTCTTTTCCTTGCTCATCTGAGTCAGTTTGTGCCATATCTTTATTCGGTATCATCAGAGAAATGGAAGGTTTTGGCTAATCAGAATCTCTGGTTAATGAGAAGTATCCATGCACCTCACTTGTGACCAATTGAGGAAGAATTTTAAGTACAGTGAAATTCATGATACATGGAAACACCGATAAATGTAATACGGCCCTTCTTCAGTGATTCAGAAAGGTGTCAGGGTTATGCTTTAGGGCTATAATTTTGAGCAATAGTTATAACTGCAGTAGAAATATGTAGATGATGGCTAATAGAAAATTCCCATTAACCAAATGCCAGACTAGAAGGGAATAGCTGTTCTTCTCTTCATTTACAAGTTAATAAATAAGTGAATTGGAATGGTAATTAGGCTCATACTTCTTGCTTTACATGTTTATATTTCTGTCCAAGCCAAGGTTCCTGGGCAGGAGTTGAGGTTGCTATAATCAGAGACCAGTGGAGGATTCTCATAGGGGCAGGACTTCATGGCCAGCACTGCCCAAGGAATCCTTTCTGTTTCTCCATGTTATCTCCAAAGATGATACACTCATTCTAGAGGCAAAAACATTGGATTTAGGAAGTGTAAGTTGTAATGCTTTAATGCTTAAGCAGTGGCTGGGATGCTTAGATGAAACACAATATAGAAATGTAAAACAATACTCACTGGAATTTCATATTTTTATTTTTATTTTTACTACATTATGTTTATTGGTCAAGTCCTGCTGGGACCATTAGAGTGAAGGTTGTATTGTTTCCATTTTAAATCTCTATTTTCAAGTGCTTTTGACATAAGGTGTATGTTTTCAAGCCAGAGGGGATTTTATCTCAACAAAATGTGAGGGGAAAAAACAATCCGATTCTGCGTGTACGTCTTTTACTTAAGGGAATCAAATGAAAGACGGTGGTGTTTTCAAATAGTATTTTGTACTTCTATAACTTAAAAATCAGATTTTTTTCAAAACGGTATTTTAAAAATTTTCACGATATCAAACATTTATATCAAGATTTGTGACAAGGAAGGGATTAATTAATCAGAGAGGAAAACAAAGTAAATAGAAATGATCAGTTGGAATAATTAATGTCGTCACAGAGATATTATATCGCAAATATCTCTCGGTGTTGATTACAAGTATCAGGCTTGTGTAGTTCTTGAGTCATAGCTTTCCTTATGCCTATTTCATGTCTCTTCATTTTAGCTGCTTATTATTGAAGATATTGGTCTAAACTAAATAACCCCAGCAGAAATCCGTGATCTGGGAAATTTTAGTTTGACTTTAATTCATCCTAAAGGAAAGGTTTAGAAGATTCTCTCAAGATATTCTTCACACATTTAGGTTCAAGTTTTCCTTCAGAGCTACACAGAAAATAGAAAGTAAGTCTGTTTGAATCTAACGACAGGATTTCATCTAAAAATGTCTGAAAATTCCATAGTTTGAGGGCCTTCAAATTCAAATACAAGACTTGTGAGACATGGACATTTGCAAACCTAGACTAGTTGTAATTTGCCTATGTTTCTAACACCTTTGCCCTAAATAATCCCACAGAGTTGAACTTACACACCCTT
Organism: Rousettus aegyptiacus; assembly: GCF_014176215.1. Taxonomy (NCBI): domain Eukaryota; kingdom Metazoa; phylum Chordata; class Mammalia; order Chiroptera; family Pteropodidae; genus Rousettus; species Rousettus aegyptiacus. Next base: position 123,660,048 of record NW_023416306.1, read on the forward strand.
CAAATATAGGAGAAATGAACTCATTAAATTTTAATTGCCAATATGCTGCATCTAATTATATTGTGTCTTGTCTTAACTCATAACCGCTGTTTAATAAATTTAATTAATTTGGTTCTCCTTTCTATTTATATAAACTGATTTCCAGTGAGCAGAGTTGCAGACTCCTGTAAACAAGGGAGATGAGTAACCTTTGATTTTCAAATCACGACCTCATTAGAGCATGTGTGTATGTGTGTGTGCATGTTTGTGTAAAATTTGTTATTCTAAGGAGAAGGGCAGCACCTTTATAATTAGCTCCTGCCTTGGGCCTCAAGGGTGTCCTAATAAAGAAAATTTCATACACTGATGTGCTTCCCACCTCATTTCTTTGTTCTATCACCCTGTTGTTAATAACACCCTGCAGCAAAAGAATGTTTGTGAAGCTAAGAGCTGTCCAGATAAGAGAAAAGGTCATGATCCCCCTCCTGCATGTTCACCAGCAAACGAACACCGATCTGAAAGTAAGAGGTGCCTGTCAATATGGAGTGGGCAGGCAGCAGCATACCATCAAATTGAAGGTAGTGAATGCTCACACAGTTGTACTGAGCTCCAACCTTAACCCAAAATCAATAATCACCAAAGTATTACAATATGAAGTGACTGAATCATAGGGGTGGAGGGAGAGGACGGCTGTGTGAAGCTTTATAAATGCTAAAAGTAAGGAGCGTGGGCTATTTCTCACCGTCTTCGGTTCCTGTGATGAGACTGCTATAGGCGATTAACTGAATAAAATGGGCTTGGAGAGCCTAAGGCATGCTCCATTTTACTAATGTATGGTGTGGCAGGTTTTTTAAACTTCTAACTTGATAACATGGAGAATGTGAAGCTGCTTGCTTGAATTCAGGCCCCAAATTTGAGTGCAATGAGTAATATTAATTCATTGAGTTTTCATTTCACTGCCTGAAGTAATTGCATAAAGAGCATATGTGTCATAGGACAAATGTCATTTTTATGATGGGTAGGAAAAAAGATACTTATAGACTAGATTTTTAAAGAACTGAGTGAAGAATCATAGTTGGTTTTTTTTTTTTTTTTCCAGGTTGGTTTAAATAAAGCCCCTTTCCTTTCTTCCCCAGCAACACTTTGCTTTGGGGCATTGTGTGAGAAAACCCTCCTCTTCCAGGAAGACTTCTGAGATTCAGTGGCGATAACAGAAGAATTCCTCCATTTACTGGCCTAAATACTAACTGTCCTCAGGCAACAGGGTTTAATCTGATAGGAAAATTGAATAATATAAAATAAAAAAAATGTAAGATTTCAATGAAATTGTATATAACTTCTATGTTTATAGGCTGTTTCCTATAGGTATAATTTTCAATTCCCCGCTTATTAATTCCTGAATAATATTTTGGGAGAGTGGGAAGCACAGACACAAAACTGTAAAACATATTGTTACAGTAAATATATTTGATAATAATGAAAGCTTTATCTTGTACTCTCCTTTTAAAAGTGGAAATGTTTTGCTCTTTCTGTTAATTTATTTCATTATTTTCTGTTTTCTTGTCTACATATGTGTGTGTGTGTGTATGTATAATGTATCTATCTATATATTGTATCTATCCATGTATATATGTATGCATGCATATATCTATCTATGTATGCATCTATGTATCTGCGTCTCTCTTTCTCTTTCTGATTCCATTTACTGGTGCTGCTGGTGGCCTGAGTACAAAGTCCAACATTGAGGATTTCTCTGCCAGCCATCTTATAAGCAAAAAAGTAAGCTCTTGTTCCTCCCAACGTGCAGCTGTAGATAAAAATCTAAGAACATTGATTGAAATTAAACATTCAATTTCTACAGGTTTCTGTCAGATAACTTAGCTGGGCCTGAAAAACAGAACCGAGAGGAGGCTATTTGCTTGTTTTGATGTTTCGATGTACCTGACCACTCATAAAACTTAGGCAGGTGATGGAAAATCCAGCCTTGAAATTCTCTCTTAGTTATTACTTTTTTTACAGCTCAAGATATCTTACACCTCATTTAGCAACCCTTCCTCCCCATACAGCCAAACACATATGCATGGACAACACAGAAACTTCCACAACAGCTTTATCAAAAGCACACTTATGAAGTGAATAGAAAATAAAAAAAAATTAGGACTCTACCTGCTGGAAATGACTGTTCTGATTTCTCTCCTTAATTTTCAAAAGAAATTCAGAGGAAGAACTGATGATTAATTGTAAAGAACGTGATTTGCAATAAATGTAAATGTTAAGTAGGAGATAGGTGGGGGACAGATGACCAACCACACTATAAAACACCTACAGAGAAGCTGGCTAGGGAATACTTGGGGACCTTTCTGGGTTGCTGGCTAGTATTCTTTGAAGTATATATGCTGCATTGATGTGCGAGTGCCTGGAGCTCAGCTAGAATGCCAAATCTATTCTTTTTCTCTCTGATAACACAAGAGACCTATTGTGGAGACGCAGGCATAAGCAAAAATCATTGCAGCTCTCAAATCGTGGACCGGGATGTTTATTAGAGATTTTGTTGCTATTTGCAGGGAAAAATAAATACAATCAGAGAACACTGGATGCAATTAAAATATTCAAGTTTTAGGGTTATAAATATTTCACATAATATAAGAAGATGATAACTTTATTTTTCTTGTACAGTAAACAGGTTTTCTTAACACTGTATAGTTTCTTTACCTATACTTAAGGATCAAGAGTCTTTCTCAAGTCTGGGGGCAGCCTACATGTTTAAGCGCAAGAAAGGGGTCTGCACCATCTTGGGGCGCACCTGTGAGTGCCAGTGAAGTTGCAGGAGTGAAGGGTGCTGGCGATGGAATGCTGCCTTTTCATTAACAACTGCTTAAGAATCATCTAGACAAAGCATTTACAGAAACATTCAAGTCAACCAGGTTTACTTCTATCCCTTGAAAAATAGAATACAGCATTCCCACTTAGTATATAATACAGTGCTCTTCACACAGAAATTAATCAGTGAGTGCTGTTGACTGGTGACTGACTTTACTTAATGTCTACCCTTTACGTGCCTCAAACTTCTTTGACAGTATTCATTCACTGTTTTGTTTTGTTTTGTTTTGTTTTGTTTTGAACAATGCACTGGAAAGTGCAAAATTTCTCCCCCTCCCCCATAATTAAGCAAATGAGGCAGAGTCAGCCGATAGGGTTCTTTCTAGGCTTCTCTTCCTCCCTGACATTGGCTAAGTCATGTCACTTTTATGGACCAGTTTCTTTCCCTGCGATATGGGGGAAATAACACAGAACTTTCAAAGTCCAGGTTTCTCCCAGTTCCAAAATAAAACTTGGAAGCTTATGGCAGTGTTATTGTTGCAAAAAAGCAACAATGTTTCTCTGCAACATTACCATAGTACCATCATCATCGTCATCATCATCATCATCAAGTTCAACATTGACTGTGCCTAGCACTTTATGTACATGGTCTCATTTAATCCTCACACTAGGCATATATGCTCCGTGCTGTTACTATCCCCATTTTATAGATGAAGGGACAGACAGAGAGGAGCTAAGACACTTGCCTAGATTCATACAGTTGTGAGTGGTGGAGCCATTAGTTATTGCATGTTTAATTAGTTTGCAAGATCATTTAAGAGTTATTTTCTCTTTTTTGTATCTTCCCTGCAGCCCCCACTTTCTCACATCGGCACGCACACATTCACACACCACACCACACTGCCTTGCTCATGGGAGATTCTTGATACATTTCAAGCACTTGATCTCATAAAACTCTAAAACTAAAATCCAATCCAATCTACTACCTTAAAGGAATGGCCAAGTCAATCAGACTCAATAGGAGAGATACAACCCATAACATAAATTTTCTCCTCCCCAAAGTATCCAATATCTATAAGTGACAATGTCCAAATTATGTGACTGGAATTATATAAATGACAAGGTTGATTTTCATGTGTGACAAGTGGAATCAGTATCATTACTTTATAGTCACACCTCACATTTTCCCAAATTACTGAATTAGGAAAAAATGAGAACATCAAATTATTCTCTGAAAAGACTCTCATCTGAGTCAATATTTTATTTGGTCGGACTCTCTGATAAGTATTGATCCATGGATTGATGGACTGATTTGAATCTGAGCCTACCCCAGACTTGTTAGAACACACTTCTTAATTCAACTTTTGGAGAGTAGCAGAGATTCTTTATGAGTTAATATTTTAATAGTTAATTGTCAGTAAAGAATTCTCTCAGAAGCAGGGCTTTTCCAGATGTGAATTCATGTGCTATTTCCCCCACATCACTGCACTGTTGAAAATATGAATAAAAGTGTCCCAGTATATTTGCTTTTTCTTACTAACTCCAAAGACCGATCGGTTGCCATTTTATTCACGTTTATATCAAGGCTAAATCTTCTGGCCTCACCTCTTTAGATCAGTGGTCAGTGTGGGATCAGTAGTATGGATAGAATTGACCTTCCTGGACCTCTCTTCCCTAACATAAACCTTGGAAAATGAAAATGGGAAGAACACTCGCAGCCAGTTCAGGCTTTTAGTATCCATGCAAAGCTAAAACCTGGTCTTGCTAGCTGCTTGAGGAAATTAGACTGCAACCTGCTGCAGTCCACATTGTCAAAACATAAATTTCTTGGGGAACAAACAAAGAAATTTGAATAATCATCAATCTCCTGGGTGCCTGAGAGCTACAGCCTAAAACAAAGAAGAAGCTGGAAAGAATAAGTGGCCACGGATCACAGTACCAATGCCCCCTCAGAGATATAACACATGTCATCATGGCCAATGAGGGCAGAGCTCTTTCTACTGTCTTCTCAAATGGGGCTAGGAGGTGGCAGGCCTCGAAGGAGGCCTAAGGAATAGAACACACACTTTTCTGAGCCTTGATCAGTTGTCAGAGCCCAGTTTCCTTTTCCTTATCCTTCCAAATATAATACATTTTTTTTTTTTTATCCAGCTGGGAAGGCTTACCTGGCATAAATGACTTCTGAAAAACTGCCCCATCAGCAAGTTGGCAAGCTTATTACCTTGTTAATTAGGGTCACTGCTCGCTAATAATTTAGCCAATAACACGGTATTTTTTAACAAGGCATTTATTGCACTTATTATTTCTTTTGGCCAGAGCTATAATAAATACAGTGAAATTTATTAATTTATGAAACTTTTATCTAATACAAATGCATTTTTCATGGTCTTAAATTTTCTTCAAGCCTTCATATTCTATTGCTGTCATGTTTTCCTAACTTTGAGATACAGGATTTTCCTGCTTCAGAAGATTCATCTGTAACAATACCTATATTACAAGACCATTTTAAGGAGTAAAGGACATAATATATAGGAAATTGACCCAAATACATGCTAGGATTTGGCAACAGGAAAAAATAAATTATTGAAGCAATTGTGTAATCATGTGGAAAAAATTAAATTTTATTCCTACTTCACTTAAACTTATATAAATTTCAGATGATTTAAATATTTGATTATTGTATAAAATAAAGCCATAAAGTACTAAAAAAAGTGGGGGTGCCATCTTGAGTAATGACGCCCTTTGTAAGCATAATCCACCATAACAAAAAGGAAAGATTGATAACTATTGACTACTGGAAATTAAAAAGAAAAATCTACCTTGGAAACAAAACACCTTTAGAAGGTTCTACAATTTACATCACAAAGGGCTTATTTTCTTATTGTGCAAAAGTCTTCTTATGAATTAATAAGATAAAGGCCACTAAATAACTCAAAATCAAAATGAACAAAAAATATAAACAGATAATTCACAGGAAAGGAAATACAAATGACTCATAGCATGTCCAACCTTGTTCTTAAAGAGAAAACTGCAAATTAAAACTATAAAAGAGAATTGTAAATTAAAACTATGATGAGTTAGTAGTTTTGCAATGTTACAATTGTTATGTTACTATTGTCCACATTGTACTATATATGTTTGATGAATAGGTTAGCTGTTACAGATATACAGATATGATTCACATAGATATGTAGAGATATGTTTGTACAGGAGCATAAAAATATTATAAATTGCATTTATGTCATGTCTCTGTATTCTCCTTTAATTAAGAAAAAATTCTGCTTTCCTATTTTTTTTATAATAACATTTTTAAAGAGTCAAGGCTAATTTTCTTATAGAATGTCCCACAAAAATCAAACCCGTATAAGAAGGTATACTCAGATAACTCTCCTTCTCATTCCTATCCTGTTGACTATATTCTCACTTATATCCCCTATAGGTACTATTTCCCTTATTTTCTGATGTTTTCTTTCTGTGTTTCTTTTTGCAAAAATAAGAATAGATGGACATAGATAGATAGTTGATAGAATTGGATATTTCCTCTTTTTTCATATATAGAAGTTAGTGCAGAATACATACATTCTTTTGCACTTTGCTTTTTAAATAATAAATGTATATCGGTTCATAGAGATCTTCCTCCTTTTGGATACCTATGTAGAAGCAACAGAGTTTATTCAACCAAAACCTAGTGATAGGCATGTAGGTCATTTCCAAAATTTTGCTGTTATAACAATTCTGTAATGAGTAACTGTATGCTACATCATTGTAAAATAGATCTGCAGGGGAAAAAAAGTAAATCTGCAGTTTTTGAGACATGTTAATAGTATGTTTTCATTGAAATGCCATTTATGTATATTATACTTTTTTAATAAGCTCCAGATACTGTTGGCAACCAATATACCTAAATGGTAGGGTAATGATCCATCACTATGTGTCAGGCAATATCCTAATGCCGTTGTATGATCTCTTAAAATATCGTAAGTGAGCTATTTTATCAGGCCATACAAACACAAGTAAAGGGCATACATTGCTTTCTTTTTTTTGGTTTTTCCGTTAGTTTGATATTTGTCAAAAAATGAGGAGACATATTAATGATCTTAATATGCTTAAAAACAGGTAATGGTCACTATTTAGGAATAACATACAACCCAAGCAAACTCAAACATTATGATCTTAGCAAAGAAAACCCCAAAGACTTTGAATCACTGCAGAAATGAAATATCAAATTCTTCACTCTCTAAAAATCTGCAGAGATGCTTTATATTTTCTGCAGTTTTATGGGAATCCAGGAAACTAGAAACACTTTAAAGCCACTTTGGCTTTCTGTAAAATCATTCTACTTTGTTTGTAAGTAGTTGGTTTAGGTTGGTTCAAAAACACCAGGAGCAACAAATTCAACACGAATTCCATCATTTTCTGAAAAAAATGTGTTTGTATTAAAGGCTTGTTTTGGTTGCCGGTTCTCCACATCTGTCTGTTTTCTAAGGATCCAGAGGAGACCAGATGTCTGCCCTGGGCTGCCCCGCTTCTAACCCTGTTTCTGATCTTGTCCTTTCTCAGACTCCAGGCCTTCTGTATTATTGACTTGCAAGGACAGTGTCTTCTGTGGAGCGGGGGGTGGGGGTGGGGGTGGGAGGGCTCTGGTTGTCAGCGAAGCACCAGAGAGTGGTGGTATTGGAGACTCTGGCTGCAAGCTGGAAACCGATGCTGCCATCTACATGGCGGTCTCTGGGCACTGACCCCACTCTTGTCTACATGGTGGACAAGAGTTAAAACTCCTTTAACTCGTACTATCCTCAGCTCTTTTCCCTCCTTGACAGTCCATGGGATTTAGTCTAGGAACAAAAGCTTTACACTTATTTCATAGTCTCCTAAATTTCTTATCTATGCATCTACATTCTTATTCTTTCCTAAGACCTAGGCTTTTGTATCTCAAATACCAAAAATTTGGCTTGCCTGCGTAATTTCTTCCTTGAGGCAGTGCCTGCAGACTATCTAACTGATGCGCAAAAGGATAAAGGAGAATCATATCTGTTAATATTAAGCATTCCTTCATGCCCCAGTGCTCGGACTTTCTTGTCTCCTCCTCACTTGTTTCCTTTCCAGTGTGTTGTAAGCAAAGCATCATCTGCTGAAAGAGATTAATAAATGATCTTACATTCAACGTCATTATTTACTAGAGGGCTGTGGAATGGCAGGAGCTTTATTTAAGTGCTTCTTAAGCCTTTTGTGTCCATTATCTATTTCTTTTGTTGGTCATTCCTCATTTCAAAGCCCAAATTGTGGTCTTTGGAGACAGATAGAGCTGGTACTAAATCCTGTTTCTGCCAGAGAATGAGACCTCATACATACTTTTAGCATCTGTAAAATGGGAATAACAATACTTATTTGACAGATTTATGATTAGAAGTCAATAAATTATATTTATAATGCTTAGCACAGATCAGTACCTTTTCACTTCTACTTTTTTGACTCTTTCTGTCTTTCCAAATATGCATCTATAACTCAAATATTATAATTAACAATAATGAAGGAAATAAAAATAGAATCAAAGATGAAACCCACAATCTCTTAATCATTCTATTATTTAAATTTTCCAAGTTTCATTTGTCTCTAGCCTTGAAGGATTTTTATAGTCTTTAGTGAAAAAGGCACATTCTTTGAATAAACTTTCATATTAAATCAATTCAATATTCTTTCAAAGTGGCCAAAAGAACATTCTCTTTTTTCACTTTTATGTCTCAAGATTTGAGGAATTGGGGTGGGCTTTTAAGTTGAAAGTGAGCAGAGAAAGAAGAAGAGGGAAAAAGATAAGGAGAGGTGATGGAGATAAAAGAAATAGAGTTGTAAGGAGAAAGGCGTGAGGGTTATTGGTCTTGCAAAGTAGAACTGATGAAGCATCTTCTCCAAGATAATTTTCTTTTTTTCTTACCCTTGTGCTAAGATATTTTTTTTCACATTATGATTATGGAATAATTTATAAGTATCTTTAATTGTTTGAGCAATGCAGGGTTAATGTCCTGGTAAGGACATGTTCTCTTTTACTTTATGAGAGCAATCACTTAACGAAAATTAGGCTATTACTTTTTATCTCCCTCTCCTTGGCAATACCTGCTACCATGGAACACTTCTGCAAATTTTCTTTCCCTTGTGCTGTGTTAGGGAATAGATCTCTATTTGGCTTTGACACTTTAAATATTTCCTGATAGTTGATAACAAAATTGAACTCCAAATGTCATCTGATAAATCAGTTTGGAGCGGTGTATCTTCCTAGGGCTGTGAAAGTTCTTTGTTGAGTGAATGTTGATTCTAGGGAAAGCTACAACTGAGAGACTCAGGGGGTATGACATCCTCTCCTGTATCCCAAACCATTGAACTAGGGCTGAGAGAAATATAATGTTGCCAAAATTACAGTTTGGGGGCCATAGATGGGTCTTCTGTGTGAGTCAGAGCAAATATTTAATTATTCAACCTCAATTTTCTCATCTGTAGAATGAGGAGAAATATACGTACTTTGTTGGATTTTGTCACTAGTGATTAATTTTATAAATACTCATTGGATTCTACTGCATATCACTTTAATCCGTATAACTTCACTACTTAGTCGGGCTTGCCAGAGCAGACACTGAGACGAGGATTTGTTTGGAAATGATGTATAAAGGAATGTTTCCAGAAGAAATCTAAAACCAAGGATTGGAAACACCAAAGGAGAAAGAGCCAAGCAAGGTGTGGTTTCAGGCTAAGTATCACAGAAGGTAGTTTTAGCTTGATACCATAGCGAGAACCCAGAGTGTAATACCCCAGTATTTGTTCCAACGTATGCAAAGAGAGCCGGGCTTTCATATACCACTCAGTGGGTAAGGGCTGTCCTCTGGACGAAGGGTGAAAATAAACTCCAGACTCTTCCAGCTCTTGGTTCAAACGGGCAAAATGGCTTCACCGAGTTAAGGTTAGTCCTGCAAAGAGGATTGCAGACACAGGTTATTAGAAGCAGAAACATACAGAAGGCAGAAAATGGAGACCCAGAGACCAGCAGGGGATTCCAGTGTGCCTACAAGAAAATGCAGCAGTGAACAAAATTAACGTGGTCTCTGATCTCATAGGTTTTATACTCTTCATACGAGATACAGATAAGTAAAGAGGCAATGCAGTGCTATGAGTGCTATTATGGAGGAAGGTCAAGGTGCTAAGGGACCACAAAGGAGGGGTACTGGGAAAGGATCAAGGAAGTCTCCCCAAAGGAAGTGATGTGTTCTCGGTGAGTAGGACCTACCCAGACGGGGTGGGGCTGAGTGTTCTTCTAGAAAGCAGGACTTCATGTGTGTAGTTCAGAACCAAAAGACTAAGGCATTTTTGAGGGGCTAAAAAAAATTCAGTCTCAGCTGGAATGTACAGTGAATGGTGGGGAAATGGAGGTGCTGAGAAATGATGCTGTGGCAGCAAGCAGGCCTCTGAGAGTACAGAGCTTATGGGAACTGGATTGGAATTAGAAGAGTTATTTCCAGCTACATGCTTGGTGTCTGGCACATACTCTAAAAACAGCAACTCATGTTAGGAGTAATAGTTCATGGTAGAGTAGTAATTTTCAGGAGCATTACTGCTACTGCTATCTCTGCTATTATTACTTTCTTACAACTGTTACTATTAAGACCAAAATAAAAGCCTGGCCATGTTAGAGTGTTTATTTAAGTGTTTATTATCTGTCTCTCTGATTAGTCCGTATGTTCCACAAGGGTAGGGACTGTGTGTTTTATCCAACAATTCAGCACTATGTATTAAGTGAATAAACAAATATTTTGGGGGCATCTACTACATGCCACATACCATATTAGGTACTGTGAGGGGTTCCAAAGATAAATGAAACACAATCCTCATTCTCAGGGGCACCTGCTTTTATTTACTCAATGGTTATTTGTTGAGCACATTTAGTAGCATGTACTAAATCTTTACTTGGTTCTGGAGAGACAATTACGAGCAAGACAAAGGGTCACAAGATTCCCGCCCACACGGTACTGACCATCTAGTGCCATGTTTCTCAACTTAATGGGTACAGTTCTGTCCTGTAGGCAGCTTTTGCAAATTTGTGGGATGTTTGGGTTGTCAAATGTTGGTGGATACTGTAGGCATTAGGTGGGCAGGGGCGAGATAAACTATCCTACAATGTAGAGGATAGGCCCATACAATGAAGAATTGTTTTTTATTTGATATGAGTTTCACACATCTTCATTTTTATGCATTATTCTTTGTCTTTATGTATTGGGCAATGTAGGTGAAAAAGTTATTTTCAGTGAGTCTAGAAACCAATGCTTTTATATATAAAAAACTAAGTGGATTTTTTTGGGTAAGATTTTATTATATATCTTTTTTTTTATTGTAGTAAAAATGCATAACAAAATTTACCATCTTAATATTTCTAAGTGTAAATTTCCTTAGTGTTAGGTATATTCACATTGTTGTGCATCTGATCTCCAGAACTTTTTCATCTTGCAAAAATGAAACTCTGTACTCATTAAATAACTACTCCCCATTTTCCCTTCCCCCAGCTCCTGGCAACCACAATTATACTTTCTGTTTCTATACATTTAAATACTGTAGATAATGTAGATAAGTATTTATCTTTTCATGATTCCTTATTTCACTTAGCATAATGTCCTCAAGATTTATCCATGTTATAGCATGTCTCCTTCCTCTTCCAGGGTGAATAATATTTCATTATATGTGTATACCATATTTTGTTTATCCACTCATTTATCAATGGACACTTGGGTTGCTATCACCTTTCGGCTATTGTGAATAGTGTTGCTGTGAATGTGGTTGTGTAAATATCTCTTTGAGATCCTGCTTTCAGTTATTTTGGGTATATGTGCAGACGTGGAATTGCTAGAACATATGGTAATTGTATTTTTAACTTTATACTGACTTTTTATTCCAAGAATACAACTATAAATCAAGAAAAGACTGCATTTTATTTTGTTTGTAATTTTACCAAGTTATTCACTATTTGGGAAAAATCATGTTGCCTATGGAAATGTTATTCATGGTATTTGAGTCGCCGCTTCAATACACCTGAATTTGTTCACATTTGTAGCTATCCGTATTCACAGCAATTCTGTATAACTCAAACTTCAGACTCCTTGGTGTGTCTTCTAGTATAGTTGTGCCCAAGTGTTTATGTAATAAACTACATATGCATTATTTAGTTGCAAATTATTTTCCTTTTATTTCTTATTTTGCATTATATTATGCTTATAGCAGTATATTGATTTTTGGAAATATATGTGTGTTAGAATATATGATCTATAAGTTTTGTTTTCAAGATAGTGAAGTGAGCCTATAAAATATTATTTTAAAAAGAAGTCATTGGTTCTGATTGTTTTAAATGTTCTAAACTTTTTAAGTAAACTACAATCTAGTGAGAAGAAGTTTAAGATATGATGTTTATTACACAAGTCAACAACAAACTTTTGAAAACTGCCTAAATTTTATGAGTGAAGTTGGCTGGAGGCTGACAGGTACCTCAATATACGTCTAAAACACTGAGTATGGTGAGACTAATTAAGATCTAGTCTCTTAGCAAGTTTGAAGTTCATTGTACAGTATCTTTGTCTATAATCATTATACTCACTATACTGTGATAGTTCTCCAGGACTTATTTACCTGGTAGTTGCAAGTTTGGGCTCTTCACATTTCTCCTATTCCCCCACCTCCAGACCATGGTAACTACTATTTTACTCTTTGTCTTTATGCGTTGGGCAATAGAGGTGCTAGCTAAGGCTATAATAGCAACCATATTGAAATATATAAATGTATCAAATCAACATGTTGTATACCTTAAACTTGTACAATTATATGCCAAATTTATTTTAATTAAAAAAATAATAAATTTTAAAAATGGGGCAGGTATATACTTACATCAAGTAAACTCTCTTTCCAACTTTCTTCAGTTTCTGTAGCTCATCAGAGTGGCCAAAAATAATGGCTCTGCCTTGGTTTTATGCTTTCAAGTACCTGTCAGCATTAATTTTCCTTGGTTCCTCTCTTGATGGGTAAATCAACATTAAAGTATTTAATAAGAAGTATTCATTATTTTGTAAAATCACATTGTGATGTCTACTCACAGTATTTAAATATTTAGTATGGCATGTTCGTATCAGTCTGCGTTGGTAGCATTACATTCATGGTGAGTTACCTATAGGTGTGAGCACCTGACTTCTTCATTAGATGTCCTAGCGCAGTCATCCCAGAGCTTTCATATATTAAAATATGTACTATTTTACTATAAATTATTTTCCTTTTATTGCTTTTTATATTAACATTAGAACATGTTATTGATTTTTTTAAAAAAATTGTGTAGAAGCATGTGATATTATCCATTAATTTCATTTCAGGCTAGTAAAAGATGGAGCTAGAAAATATTTGCCATAAAACAAAGATTTGGACCTAGTAAGTTTGAGAACCACAGGTCTCATAAATGAATAACTATACCAATAACTAATTAATTACATTGTGATAAGTATACAGAAAAAGCACAGAGCGACCTGAGTTTACAGTTCGATTTGAGATTCATAATGTGTACCCTGAAATAGCAATTTTTGGAAGTACTTTGGTCACATGAATGGCACCATATCAAAAGAAGTACCTCACCTTTGCAAAGAGGTGAGGAAAGGGTGTGACATCCACTTGGAGGGTTAAGCAGGGGTCTGACTGTAGCATTTGAGGTGACAGGGCCTAGATAAGTATAGTACTGTAGTATTTATAGGCCTATGAAATATGACTCGGGCTTGTGATCTATATAGAGAAAGAAGGCATCATTTTCCTCAGGAATACCTCATTTGTTTGTTTGTTTGCTTGTTTAACAAATATTTATTAAGTACCTTCTAAGTGCAAGCACTTTGGAGATACTGCAGGGAATAAAACAGACAAAAATCTCTGTCTGTCTAAAGCTTAACTTGTTGTCAGGGAATCCAGGCAGTAAACAAAGAAGTACACAGTATGTCAAATGGTGATAAAGGCTAAGGAGAAAGATAAGGGTGATAGCACAGCTGGAGATGGGATGGGAGGGCAAATTTATCTCAGGTGGTCAGGGAAGGCATCTTAGATAAGATGGTATTCAAGCAAAAATCTGGAGTGCTTCACACACCACTCAGGAACAAGCCAGACCATGGGACTCACTTGAGTTTTCTCTCAGTCTCCAACTCCACTGCCATTCTCTGCTACTCCCAGGTTCTGGGTCTAGCATCTCCTTCTCAGACAAGCACAGCTGGCTTCTCCCTTTGTTTCCCTGCTCTTCACCTGCTCCCTGCCATTCCTCCTCACATATAATTGCTGCCCACTCCTGCCAATTGTTCTTTCTGAAATCTGGCTCCTAATTTTCACAGAAAGTTCAGACTGCTGAGTGTGGCATTCAAAGTCTTCCAGGATCAAGCTCCCACAAACCTTTTCAGCTTTCGCTCTTGCTGTTGCCTTATCAAACCTCACTCTCGAGTGAAAACAAACTCCTTCTACCATGTCTGACTGGGATTTCCTATCTCACCTAGTAGATCTTTTCTTTCTGTAACTTTTGGAATAAGAGATATGGAATCAGATTATAAGGATTTAAGTTCTGACTGTTTTCCATATTAAATGTGCAAATTTTAGTGGATTATTTAACTTCTTTGGTTCTCTATTTCTTCATTGGTGTCTTGTGGCTATTAGTATCCTTATAACATTAATGAGAGCTATATAAAGTGCCTGACACATAGTAGGTATTCAAATACTATGTATTCTCTGTGTCCTTCAGGATATCAAGCATAGTACTAGTCTCATGGTAGTTCTCCATGATTATTTACTGAATTAGACTGTTTTGTGTAAGAGTATAGAGGGTCAAGAGCCAATTGAAAGGACGTCTCAGTCATAACTGAGAAGAATATTGAGAGTGAAAATGGAGTATGGGACAGAGGGGAGACCTCATGAAGGAGGTCGGGCTTGTTGTGGGCTCTAAGACTGGGTAGGGTTTAAATGAGCAATGGAGAGGGAAATGATGGGACAGCATAAATAAAGGCTGAGAAAGTGAGTGAGAAAGATACCGTCCTGGTCTCTTTGGTGGACAATTCCTTGAAAATATCATCGCTATTGGTGTGTAGGGTTGGAATAAACCAATTAACAGAATCTCATTTTCTCTAGCCAGAGAACCAGGTACTCTTACTCTGGGCATTCAATCATTAAATCCTTGTAGGAACCCCAGCATCGCATTCTCCCTCCCTGCCTCTCTCTCTCTCTCTCTCTCTCTCTCTCTCTCTCTCTCTCCTCTCTTATTCTCATATTTGTCTATCAGCATGTAGACTATTTGCTTAAGTAGCATTTGATGAAGCTAGTATTATCCGGGCTTGCTGGTATGAGAATGTAGTTGGTAGAATAATGAGTCATTATTATTGAATACCTATGTAATTAATCTAGGAAAATTACATACTGATGTACTATATTACTGAGCAGTGCGCGCAGTGAGTCTCATGTCCCAGGGGAACACAGACTTCTTTCAAAGCATTTTTAAAATGTAGATTTCCTCTGCTCAGGCCCGGATTGCTCATTTTTCATCTATCTGATTCTCTACCTCAGCTGAGAGCAATGTTCTTTTTAGTCCAACAGAGAAATAGTCATTTAATGATGGTTGACTAAGAGGGTAATTGAAAATACATGTGGATGACTGAGTATGTGTATATATATGTTTATTATTTGTATAATATATATATATATTTCATATATGTGTGTATGTATATGTATGCACATGTGTGTTTATGTGTGAGAGTGTGTATATTTAACTCTGTGATTTACTTTTATGAAAGATACTTGGTTAAATGAGAAAAGAATTTTAACTGTGTTTCCTGTGGAAAATGAAGTATAAAACAAACATGATTTTTCAGGAAATTTCAAGATATTTAATATGTTCATCATATGTGTATATATATACACACACATATCTATATGTATACACATATATATGTAAATGTATACAAATTTCAAGTGCATAAAATACTCCAGAATGATTTCCCAAATATATAATAATATTGCAGGTTTTAAATGTGCCAGGCAATATTATAAACTTTTTAACATGCATTATCTCATTTAATACTTATAACAATACTATGAGGTTGGTCCTACTAACTCATTTTACAGAAGAAACTAAAACACAGGTAAATTAACAAAATTAAGCTAAGTTAGTAAGTGACTATAGTTTGGCTCCAGACCATATACTTTTAATTTAATCCTCTAGTTTTATGAAAAGATAGTTAGCTAGATGAGACTAGAAGTATACTGATTCTCAAAGAAGTGTGCATATTGTATTTGCGTACAAAAAGTGAAGCCGAAAGCTAGGGTACATTTGGTAGGTAATTCAAGTACTTGAATATATTCAGCTTAAATCATTGGAACATGAAGGCAGAGTTCGATAAATGCACATGGATAGCTTTTGATTTTGAAAAAAAAATTTCTTAAGCTGTTTTTCACGTCATTAAAAATTCATCCTAAATTTTTAAAAGGAGCGAAAATCTGAGCAAGAAAAAAATCTATGCTATTACTTAAAAGCTGAAAAATATGATGGAAAAACAAAAATAGCATATGAAAATTTTAATAATGTGTAGTACCTAACCATAGCAGGAAGGATTTACATAAAATGAAATTGAAAAAGTTAAAGATGACTCACATTTGTTGGAAGCATAAAATCAGTACTATGTTCTAAACACAATGCGCCTTGCCTATCTTTAAAAAGTTTCAAATGAAACTTGAAATATTTAGTTATATAAATTGGATTTTTTTTACATGACAAAACTGAGTCAAAACCAGTCGATTATATTAGCTTGCTACTTGAAATCTTTCTAATACATATATCTTTACACCTTTGTGCTCTAAATGACAGACTTACTTCCATATTTTATTAATATTTCCATTTATTGAAACCTATTTGAAAATGGTTTCTATGAAATAATAATAGGACAGATATTGTTTTGACTGAATTTCCAAAGACGCTCTTATAGATGTCTCCATTATTTCCTGTGAAACAAAAGCTCTGTCATAGTGGATCAAATTGTAATTAGAAATAATGTTCCTCTTCTCCAATGAATGACTTCAATAGACATAACATATTTGTCTAATTGCTAATATTTAATTTAAAAAATCATCTTTCAGGATTAACATAAGAACTTGACACATGATATATGGTCCAAGCATTCAGCATACATGTTGGATTCTGTGACACAATTCATAGTGTTTGTCATTCACAGACATCAGTGATTACTCACAGAAGAATTCCATTGTGGAAAATCATATTAAAAAAACTATTTAACATAAAACCAAACACATTATTTGGTGGTAAGTTGTATAATAGTACAACTTAAAGTAGGTCGTGAAAAACATGAAATATAAACCAGGGAAAGGTATAAATGAATTTCTAGAAGTCTTTTACTTTGGTACTTAGATGTCTATTTTGCCTATTCCTAGAAAATATTTCCTTTGCTCATTGATTAGTGCTTACATTTCTTATCTCACGCAAATTCTTTCGACATCAGAAAGGTCTCAGCATTCTGGTTCTGTTTGTTGTTTGGGTTCCAGAGCAGCCCATTTCTCCTTGCATTGATAACCCGAAGTCAAGATTATCTTAGGGCTTCCCTTCTGAAATCATGAAAAGCATTTTTTGAGCCTTGAGTTTTCTACATCATACTTTTAAAGACCAGCTAAATATGGACAATGAAAATGTTCACTACCTCTAAACAGAACATAAGCTGTAATTGCCAGAAAGTAGATTTCTCTCAACCTGCCTCGTGGTCTATTGAGTTCATTCAAGATGTAATTGGAAAACAAATAGAGCAACACCATCATCAGGACAGACACGAGTGCTTGTCTTGGGAATGGGGTGCTGTATACCGTTACTGACTTTGTTTCCACTGACACTCCTCATTCTTAACTAATAAAGTGCAATGCCACACCTTTAGTAAACCTATCACAATAATTAAAGTGCATACACTGCCTTCCCATAAGATTCAAGGGAACATTTTAACAGCAATTAAGTGCAAAAATGATTCCAGGTCCGGAAAGCAGGTCCTGCTCATTACCATAATTGTAGGTTAATCTGTTTCACATACGAACTAACCAGAGGCAAGAAAAGCAGGACACTTGAGATCTGAATACTGAGTTCTCCCTTCTGTAGTAGAATTGACTTTTGGCAGGAGTTTCTTCCTACACTGTTCTTAGTATTCATTAAACGAAAACAAACAAACAGACAAAAACTCATTAATCTGCAGTGAGAAATTACTAAAAGGGAAAAAAAATACTTTTGGAGTTAAAAAAAGTCTCATTAAAGCAATATTATAAGATGAACTAGCCTTGTGTGTAAGCAGCATAGTAGAATTGTTGGGTTTTGATGTTGGAAAGTAGTCAGTTTGCATGTCAGCTTTGTCTTGGGCCAGGTACTCTTTGTATTACAGTTTCCTTCTGCATGAAATGGGGCTAATAATGCCTTCTTAATAGGCTTGTTGCAAAGATTAGTAGAGATATTTTATGACAGGTGCCTGGCCATATATTATTATCAAAACATAGTTGTTGAGAACTACCTATATGGAATGCCAGGATCTTACACAATTGAAAGCAATGGCTTTGTTCTTGCCACTGGGAAAATACTGAGTTCCAGCATTCTTTTGCTGTGCATCACTGTTGTGGCAAAGCATCACATGAGTCAGTAGAAAGGTATCCGAAGGGGAGAATTCATCTTAGCATCTAAATCAAAGGGTCATTGGGGAGCACTCAGTGCGTTTCCATCAAATTCTTTTAACAAATGTGGATTAGGTGCCTACTACATACTAGTGCACCAGACAAGAGTTCAGTTAGAGTTGGGGCTCTAGATGTGGCTAAGACTTGCTCTGTCTTTTCCACAGGAAGATTGGGAAGGCGGTTATGTAAATAAATAAAAGCAATCTCGTGTGATGAAAGTGGTCATTAAGCTGCTTGTTACATGGTGGGAGCACAGGCTCTGTCTTGGCGTTGAGGAAAGCTTTACGAGGGAGTCGACATTTGAATTTGGCATGAAGAATGATTGGAATTCAAAGAAAAGGACACGTGTATGAGCTAGGAAGTGCAAAACAGCATGATGGGGAAACATTTTTATAGTGGTTGCATGAGATGACGTGGCGGGGAGTCTATGAAGCCTAATTATAAAGGGCTCCCTTTGTCTTTTATCTAGTAGACAGTGTGTGGAAAGGCTCTGTGGCAGTGATGCTGATGGTAGAGGAGGCAGGGCACTTACTCATGAGGCTCTAAGGAGTAGTCAAGCAAGAGATAATGAGGGCTCAGACCAGGACAGAGAGGAGTAGTATTTGTTGTAGAGGTGAAGGAGGGAAAGGATACCTGGGTGAACTTAAGATTTCTGGCTTGAGCTGTGGGATGGCAACGTTGTCACTATTTACCTTGGCTGACCAGCTGTCTTTATCTTCAGGTTTTGAGGTTTTGCTACCTCTTCAGTTTCCTTAACAACTCAACCAGTCCAAGGTCTATCAGCAACCTAGCCTCCTTCAGTATCATCAAAGGGGAAGAATTACAGTAGAATGACCCTGATCATTCTCTGGGAGGGCTCCATGGCTGCCTAGGCTAGTATTTGTCTATGTAATCTGTGCACCCCTGTGGGTTTCCAGACCATTTCTGGGGATCTTCCAGCTCAGAATTATTTTTATAATAGTACTAAAATATTATTTGCGGTTTTCATTCATTCTCTCATAGGTTTTCAGACATGTGCTAACATTATTGTTCTGATGGACTACGTGCTCAGGTACTTTTGTGTTTTCTAGAATTTCCTACGACAGTAGGTTTAGGGTAAAAATATAAGCATTTTAAAGTCAGTAAATTTTTAATACATCTACTATACCCCTTAATAGCAGGATATACCTGCTATGTATCAGTAACTTTGTTAACATCCATTAAATCATAATTCTGAAGTTTTACTTCTGCCTATGTGGAAACACAATAAATAGTATACCACATTGTTTTACTTTAAAATGTTAAAAATATATAAAAATATTTTAAATATATAAAATATTTTTGAACTTTTAAGTTTTCTCTAAATTTTTTTTTTAGAATTTAATAATTTTTAATTCTAAAATTAAAAATTATAATACATCGTATCTATATTTAAGGGTGGATTGTTGGCCTAAGAAATTGGAGATTAGAAGAAACCTTTTTCAATCTATAGCCAAACTATCTGCATCTGAAGATGATTAAAAAGATGAAGCTGACAATAGAGAGTTCCCTAACTCATGGGAGGAAGGAAGCTGAGTGCAACTGTATGTAAGAAACAAAAGTGTGATGAAAGTTATCTTTCTTTTAGCTCTGGTGATGTTAATAATTAACTTCATTGAGTCATGTGCAATAGAACATTTTTTAATAGTATTATATTGTCAGGTGTGGTGATATTTTGGGACCAATCATTCAGAGTTAAAAGACATAATTGAGTATCATGCTATAGATATGATAAGATTTTTAAAAACTAAACATTTTTTGTTGTTGTTACAGCTTTTCAAACAGGAATAAATAGTCATGGAAGCATCTTATAGGTAAATTATTTTATTGCATTGGCACACACAATAACTGAGAGGTAAGTTATTTTATTGCATTGGCACACACAATAACTGAGAGACCAACATAGCTATGTGTATTTGAAGACTGCATGACTATCTCATCTGAAGATTTGTACTTTTGCTTAACAAATGAGTGAATCTGTTTGCTTGTATCGTCTGGCTTCAGCAACAATGAATCATCAAAGAAGAACTTTCATGTGAAACCTTGACAACAAAAACAAGTGGTAACTTTTTTTGAATTTCATGGTTTATCTTGGAACAATTGTGTTGACACTTACACTAATGGTAAAAAGCAATGGTGAGTAAAACTATAGGTGTCTTAGCACGCATGAAAACAGTACCACCAAAGTGTCTTGGCAGTCATTGTAATTTCTATCATGCATTTGCAATTTTCATAAAACCAGAGTCACTTAAAATGTTCTGGGCAAAGCTATAAAATTATTAATTTTTTAAATCTTAATGCTTCAGTATGTATTTTTATAATATTCTGTATGATAATATTGGAAGTATGTATAAAGCCCTTCTGCTTCATTCTGAAGTACTAAAATCTCGAGAAAAACACATGTACGGTTATTTAAGTTGGAGCTCACTAGCACCTTTATGAAACTATTTTTATTTGAAAAATAACTGGGAAGATAGACTATGGAATTCAGACTTTGGTATTTGACAGACATTGTCTCCTATGCAAATTAAGGACAAGTGTGACATAAGCTGTCATCTACTCAACTTCAGCAATGTTAATAATTTGCTTTATTGTATCACATGCAACAGAACATTTTTGTATAGTATTATGGTTCCAGGTGTGGCATTATTTGAAAACCAAACTTTTAGAGTTTAAAGAAAAAGAATCAAATGTTTTAAATGTTAAGTGTGATAAGCTGACGGTGTTTGTCACCAATGAGATAAAATTCAAGTTTTCAAGCAAGGATTAGAATTTTGGAAAGTTTGGCCTCGACATCATGAGCTTGAGAACCTCTTGTACTCACAGACTTTTCTGAGAAGATAGGTGGTGATACTAAGAAATGTTATATATTTAAAAGTCTAGCTTACTGAGGCATAATTTGCATAAAGTAAAATGTATCCTTTCAGTTTTGGCAAATACATACAGTTATGTATTCACTATTACAAATAAGATATAGAATATTTCCATCAACCCAAAAAGTCTTTAGTGTTTTTTTATAGTCAATTCTCTCCTCATCCCCAGTCCCTGGCAAACACTGTTTTGATTTCTGTCCCTACAGTTTTCCTTTTCCAGAATATCGTTATGATACATAGCTTTTTGTGTCTGACTTCTTTCACTTAGCATAATTTTTTTGAGACAAATGTAATTTTTTGATATTGTATAACAAAATGTGTCAACATTTGGTCTATATAGCTCAGTGAACCATTAGTTACCAAATGACCAACCATGCATAGATAAAAGATCCAGTCAAAGTGCAAGAGAAGGCAATAGATTTTAATGTATAAAGTATGAAAAGTTTATTGATAAGGTTTCAGATACCCTACTAGACTATTATTTGTTGAATGTGACTGTAATGTCAGAGGACAATATTCATAATTATCCAAAAATGCTATTTGAACATTCTTCTCTTCAACTAATATATATCTGTAAGGCCAAATAGTCTTCATATACTTCAACCAGAATAACATATTGAGTCAGATTGGATACAGAAGCAGATATGAGAATCCAACTGACTTCTATTAAGCCAGACATTATGGAGGTTTGCAAAATTACAAACCACTGCCACCTATCTTGATTTTTTTTTTTTGGAAAATATATATTTCTGTAGACATGTGTCATTTATGTTAATATGTAATGGGTTCACCATTGTTTCAAATAAGTTGATAAATAAATTTTTTTACTTTTTTTTCTAATACAGCAAATATCAAAAGTATAATGCATGTAAACAATTGCTCTTTGGCTCCTCATAATTTTTAAGAGAGTAACAGTTCCTGAGACCAAAAAGTTTAAAAGCCACTGACCTAGGCAGATTGGCAGGTGCTACTGGAGAATGAAAACAGCTGGAGAGAGAGAGGGAAGAAGTCAGGGAGCAAATTGCATGTCTGATTCCTTGGCTCATAATGAGATCTCAATATATGGTTGTGGAATAAATAAAAGTCAAGTCATAAGCCAATGTAGTCAGGCTAGACAATTCAAAAGAATGGAGTCTGAAATGAGTAGATTATTTTATCAAGGGCCCATTACCTTGGCTCAGTGGGACATCCACTTTGTTCCTGCTGCTCACGGAGTTGATCTGGAAGAGACTGGGGGTGAGTTGAAGTTGTTGGTGATGGTTGGGTCGAAAGTCTAAACAAACTCTTCAAATACAATGAAATTTCAAGTGGTAACTGAGGAGCATAGCACAAGGTCTGAGGCAGAAGTGGCCAGGTATGGGGAGTCAATAGGGAAGGATGGAAGGAGTTTGTGTGGCAGGAGGACCAGAGTGACTAGTACTTGGAAGGCAGATCTGGATTTTATCTGGGTCAAATGGAGGCTTCTTCTGAGGCTGATATGGTCCTAGATCAGATCCCGTAATAGCAGAATCTGAGTGAGATCCCACTGGGAGTAGGAAGGTAGCAAATCGATACTGGCGGTGGTGACGCTGGGGGAGAGAGTGCCCACTGTTGCTCAGGAGTTTTCTCCTCACATTTCTTCTCTCACTGGACCTTTGGTCCAACTCTAGAGAATGAGCTTTATTTAGTCTTTGGTCTTCTGCACGGGCCAGGAGTTAGTTTGGTTGGCGCAGGAGGTGGGACAAGACTGGGTAGAGTGTTTCAACATGAATGAGTTGATCTGTGTCCCAAGCTCCTGATTTGCCCTCACATATAGACTTATTGTTCTGTTTTTAACCTTTTGGAGGTTTTTTGATTCTTCTGAAGAAGAGAATTTAAAAATGTATGCCTCATGCGGCCATCAAAATCACAGTGACATCTCTTTTTCTGAAAAATGCAATAGACTTTCCCCCAAACTTGGCAAAGTCAGAGGTTTTTAATGTGCTTTGTTAAAATAAAAGGTTACATTTAAAAAGATTAAGCACAGGTTAACCTAGATTTTTTTATTAATATTGTATTTGTGGTGACAGTACATTATACATAGTTCTATAGGAATTCTATTCTAATTTAGTAATAATTCATGTCCATGTATTCAGTATGACAGCATCATTAATTATGTCACAATGAGTGTGGAAAACATCCAAGCTGTTAATGCTAAGTATTATAAGAAGTTATATCAAATTGTGCATGTTACTGAGAATAAATAATAACATTAACACCTTATCTTTAATAAACTCAGGGAGTATCCTAACCTGACAATTTTTTAATTACATTAAAAACTTAATACTTATCATAGAAAATGCAAAGTATATAATTTGTTGGAAGAATTTAGCCTTCTTAGCAGGAGCGTGATTATTTTGTTACCTTCTGCTGTCTGCTTCCTGTCTGCGAAGTGCGATCTTCCCTGCTCTTTCTTCCTAATATCCTGTGAAGGTGCCAATTACCCTGCTGCTTATCAGTTGAAAACTATGCCTGGTGCAAAGGGAGCATCAATTATTTGTGAGCAGAGAGCTAAGGCTGCTGGAATCATAATAAAGGATGCTAGAGCTTCCAGCTAATAGAATATATCAAAAGGCAATGTGTAGACCAAAGAGAGCACATTTCAGAAGCCTATGCCTTAAAGATAAAATTAGGCCAGATTTGCAGACTTCAGTGCTATGTAACTTACATAAGAATTTGCTAATGTTAATGAAGAGAACTGGCAGGACATTTTCCTTTAATCCACACTGCTTTTAACACACAGCATGGATTTAATGCTATTGACTTTTCCTTCCTGAGGCTGGGATGTGTGTGTTTGCTTTGCTTCCAAATGGTAGCCAAATACCAGGGAAGTTAGAACTGGTTTCCTCAGACCCTTTGTCTTCCAGTGATCCTTAAGGATGAGTTTTCAAAATTGCCGTGATTGCTATGGCCTTGTATTTGGTCTTAAGTTTCATATTTAAAGAGGAAATTAAGGAGGTTGGTGGGTATGGAAATGTCACCATCAATTTACTTCATCTGGGGAGTTTTTTCCTATTCTATGAATAGAATTTCCAATTGCCAAGAAGAGCTCATACTTTTTTCTCTCCTGATATTCAAATGAAATATGAATTCGACAAGCCCACTTAAACTTCTCGATTAATATTATAAGGCCGTCCACACAAAATTAGAGGATTCGAATATTACCTTTAGAAATGAAGGAGATGCCTTTACAGGCAGAATGCTAATCCTGAACACTAACCCTTTTTGTGTCTTCAAGTCAGTTGATAGTTCTCACTTAGGTAGAAGAGGATTCCTATTGCTTTGTTTTTAGAATAGTTTCGATGTACAGAAAAGTCAGGGGTCCCTAGATATCCCCTGCACCCTGCTCCACTATTGCTTACATTACCATGGGACATTTGTCATAACTAAGAAAACAATTTTGATACATCATGACCTATTAATTTTTAATTTCCCCTGGTTACTTATTATTTGTAGCAAACTATTGCAGTATTAGAAATTTCTCCAGTATTCACTTGTCATTAATTATTCCAAATCAATTATATTTTACACACCTGCTTATTGCCTTCCAAGAGGGTTGCTTGTCTGCTCTTGATGGCACTTTACCTTTAAGGATCCCAAGTGTAACCAAGTCCCTGTCTTTCTTTCAGCCCCTGAGATCCTCAGGGATCAAGGTCAGATATACTGAGTGATGTTTCAGCTTCAGAACCAGGAGACTGCTGAAAAAGGGCACTTTAATAATCGGCCCACCCAATTCATATAATTTATAGGGTAGAAAAAGGAAGCCTGTGGAGGTGAGGTGACTCACCCAAGGTCACACACTTCTGGTGGCAGGGTCTGGACTGGAGCCCAGCCTCTTAACTCTTCTACACTTATGGCCTCTGATAAAATTTTCACAGTGACGCTTTTATTCTATTTATTATTTATACCCTGCCTACTTTGAAAAAGAATTGGAGCCAGCAGCCCTGTGATTTACTTTACTTTGAACGCAGTATAGATCACTGAATCCTGCATGGTTTAAGTGGTTTTTTAAAAAGAAATGAATAAATGCTCTCATCTATAATTATTTAGTAGTTCCTATCACCTAATCGCCATCCTAGTGATACCTTGCACATAGTAGGCACTCAATAAATATAGGTAAAATGAACAAATGCATAATGCTAACTTAGGATTGATAAACAGAAGAGTTCACAGCACAATCAGGTGAGTGCAACATGGCTGAGTGAGTAGGAAGAAATATGATCTAGTCTCGACCCTGGAAAAGGCAGTGCTGGGTGACATACTGTGGAGTGAATGATGATGCTTTTGGCTTGTGATTCCCTCTATACGGTTAGGTGAGCTGCAAAGGTAGAACACACATTGGTGGGGTCTGCTCTGGTGGAAAGTGTTTCAGGTCCCAGGTGTGACTCTGGGTAAGTCACTTGATTTCTCTGAGCCCTAGGCTCCTCACTTGTCAGGGTGTAAATACCTCTCTCCTGAGGCTGCTGTTAAATGAGATGATGATGAGAAAGTACTTCGCAAACACGAAAATCTGTCAGAGGCGTTACTCAATAATCTCAAGATTGATTTAGAAGGAAGTCTCAGTATTTAAGGGCAAGTTTTTTATAAAGTACCTTGAATCCTTGTTCCTGATTTTCAAGTTATCCAATGTTAGGAAAAGGAATATTGGCAATTGAAAAGGGAAATAAATAGATAGAAGGACAAAATGGTTGTGTAACTCGACCATGTGACAGAGGAAGCTGAGTCAAAGATGCCAGGCTTTGGGATTAACACCTGCCTGGTAGGGAGACGGGGAGTGAGCCAGGCCAGAGTACCTTGCTGGACGTTTCTGCCCTGCTTTGGCTCGGGTGTTATCACTGTGTCGTTAGGGAGTGAGGTAAAGAAACCTTGGCTAGCATCAAAGTTCTCTTTAGGTGAACTGTGGTATATATTAATAGAAACCCTTTTCAATCAAAATACTCAAAGTGACTCTGCACTTCTGAGCCACAACTTCTGGAGGTCAGACAAAGCCAGGGTCAAGTGAAAACCAACAGCAGTTCCACAAAAACGGCTGCCAACATATGATATTGCAAATTGCCCTTTCTGAGAGATCTTTGCTCTCACTAGCTGGGACTCGGTTCATTTAATGCTGTACTGCTACAGGCAAGACCAAGAAGTGGGTGACCTTTGTTTTGCCTTCCTGCGTGTGATTTCCCTCAACGCGTCCATGTCTTATACACCCGGGGCCTGCGCTGTATTGTCTGGGCAAGCTCAGCCTTCCACACGAAGGATTCTCTGACACTCATCTCTTCTCCTCTATTCTTTCATTTGTTGTTCCCATCTTATTTAGATGTGGCTTGGCTGATGTGTTGTTTCCTTAAGGTTTGCTCCATGCTCCAAACCTTAAAAATTTAACCCATGTGCACGTGGAAAAGAGTTAATGGGCCTCCATTTTGGGTAATAGCATGTTCAGAGAATTGATCTGGGGGAAAAAAATCAGTTTGGTTTTAAGAAGCTTGGTATAGGTAGGATATCCATACAGATTTGTCCCTCAGTCAGATATAGACTGACAATTGGGAAAGAGGCCAGGACAGGAGATGTAAATTTTGGAATAATTTAGTAGAAGTGATATTTATGAAGTCATGTGATCTTTAGTAAGACAGTTAATGTTCCTTCTTCTCTGTTTGGTTCCATAGTTTGATTAATAAAATGCACTTAGTTTTTAGAACTAAGAACTAACAGGACTTAGAGTTATGAGCTTGAAAATATCTCAACATTTCTCTCTAAAGTGGAAGAAAGGAAAAAAGCTTGATGGTTAATCACTGTTGCGTATTCATTAACTCATCCATTCAACCAACAAGTATTTTACTGTGTGTTCACTATTTGCCAGAACTGTTCTAGGAACTAGAGATAAAACAACAGGAAAAAACAGATAAAGTCGCTGACTTTGTGGAACATACACTGATGGGAGGAGACAGACACTTAACAGACAATAGAATAAAATAGAGTAAATATATGTCAAAAGTGATTAGTGCCCTGGAGAACAATAAAGTGGTCTAAGAAGAATAGGTAGGCTGGGAGTGGAGGCACTAGTTTACATAAGTGGTCAGGAATGGACTCTCCTTGGGTGACATTTATCAGTGACCTGAATGAAATTAGAGTTAGGACTCTCCAAGGTTTCGTATCTCCCATTATTAGCCAACCAGCTGTTGGCATCCTTACCAGGGCTTATGCCTCTAAGATCTGAGACATGGGGATCTAAGAACTGGGCTCTCCATCCCTTGACTGGTACCTAAACTGTCCTGCTGCTCAGTGCTGCTTCTTTTCTTCCCATTGGAGAAAAGTGGAGACTCCTTTATTTTGGAAGCAATAGAGTTGGGATGAAACTGCTGCTTCATTTATGAAAAGAATACCATTTACTAGTGCTTTATTGTTCTGGGACAATTATGGAATAAGAGATTCCATCGAAGAAATGTTCTTCATTGCAAAATATTTTTTTCAAATAGCTTATCTCTTTAGTTCCTGAATTTAACTTAATAAAACATCTGGAGTGAAATATTCCAAAACCATATTGCACATATATCAAAAAACAGTTTGTTGACTCAGAAAGGGAAAAAAATATACCACATCTTTAAGAAAAGTAAAACATCTCCTAGTGTTTACCCCACAATAAATTTCTCATGATACTATGTTGAACATAATTTAAGTCCTGTGCATTAAGTTTATTTTGAATGCCAACTGTTTGTTAATATAATGTTTTGAGAACTATTGAAATGAAAAGGACCCAGTTTTCTCTGAAATGAAAAGAACGCAGAATGATGTATTTTTGAATTCTTGTGTCTTATTCTCGTTGCCTTTTTCTTTTCTCTGCCTTTCAATCTGCTGGCCATGGCTTTGTCCTGCTCTCAATGCTTAGGCTTTTAGTAGAACATTTGCCTACTTGAATAATTTTCAGCTTTTGCTCTGCCATGCATGGACAGTCTGATAATCATGCTTGCAGGATTGTATTTAGAGTAATAAATAACAACAATAACAAAAACAATAACATCATTTATGAGAATTTAATATAACAGGCAGTGTTCTAAATGCTTGACGTATATAATCTTGTTAAATCCTGTCTATGATCTGATGAGGGACAAAAAATTTCTATCTCCATTTACAGATAAGAACACCAAGGCTCGGGAGGGTTACCCGACTTTTGTAGGCAGCCTAAGAACCCAGGCAGCCTTGAGTGCAGGGCTAGGATGTGAGATATTTACAGTGGGATGCCTTGATACCATCTGGTTTTGTTCCTCATAGCCTCCCCCCACCCACCTTCTTGTGTTCTGTGTGGATGCAGTCCTCCGTAAGCGGGCTCCTGGTAAATGAGGTGTGTGACCGAACTCTTTAGTGTCTGGATAAAGAATTTTCTTAGACAAGAGAAAGTGATGTCTGAGAAGCACCAAACTTCTAAGGCCTAACTCTATCCCTTTGAATCACAATATCCAAATTCTAATCTCCAATCTTCTTTTTGCTACCTCGAAGTAAGTATATTTATCTCTAGATCATGGTTCTTCCAGTTATAAAAATGTAAGATTGTAGATTTTTTGTGCAAAGTTAAATTGAGAAAGAAATATAAAACTATTTAAATTACCTCAAGTCCCCTCTTTTTCCATTTTGAATAAGGAATTACCGTATGCTCTTTCCAGAGGCTTCTATAAATGGAAACTTGTACATTCCCAATTTGCTAAATAAAGCCATATATTTTTAATGTTATTCTTGCCTTTTCATAAATTTTCTATTATATAAAATATCTTTTGTGCATTAATATTTCTAAACCATAATTCTAGTATCTTTTCTACATTGCACTGTCTGTCCATGCAGAATTGACCAGCAGTTCAAGTGAATAACAGAATCCTCCACCTAAATTTAGAAATTGGTAAATAAAACAAAGATGGGAGCCTCAAAGTCTGCGGTAGCACAGCCGATAATCTTTTTGGCTTTTAAACAAACGTAAATACTCTAAAACTTGCTTTTAGCAAGTAACTTCATAATTAGGTTAATGTAATAGCACTTTGTCTTTTTGTATCAAATTTCATTTGAAGACCTAGAAGGCATTTGAACAAATGCAAGTGCTTTTTACGTTGGTTCCTGTAGAAAAGGAGGCCTGGTTCATTATGCTCCTGTGATGACAGTCACATCAGAGTCATTAGGGCTAGTCCCAGGGTTGGGCATAGATTATCACCACAGGCTAAGCTCACTTGGACTCAGCAGGATGAATCACCTTGTACTTTCCGGATCAGTCTCAGTATTACCCAGTAGAAATAACCCACGGAATGTACCAGTGTGTGGAGGCTAATTTTCATACTTCTGAAAGGTTTCTCATCAACATGGTTGGGGTTTAGTCATGATCTTAAAAGATGCCTTTTTGAGGATGCAGGCATGTCCATGAATATAGGATGAACAAATAAAGAAGGAATTTAGATATTCAGTCAGAGTGAACTGATATGTAAAGGAGGAATAGAGCTGTATGGTGAAGGAGGAAAGAGAAAATGAGGAGAGCAAGACTACATGGGATCTGTCTTTAATTTCGATCTTGGTATTAAGTCTCTTAGCCTTATGATGAACAAAATTTCACGAGAAATCAGGAAACTGTTTTCACAAGGAATATGGTCAGATGTAGCGCCATCAGAAATGTTGCTTTGGTACCTGATAATAATGTGGGACTCAGAGTAGAAAGAGAGTCAGCCTCTCCACTGCTACACAAGGTACACCTGACATCTCAAGGTTCTTGTCTTTGAAAGCATAGGAGACATCATCCTTAACATAGAGCACCTCGGCACATGTGGCCATGACAGTCATGAGACCCACTCAATGGACACATTGTCGATGGACCAGGACAGAAGGAGATGCTGGTAGATATACTCTGGCTAATTCTTAAATACCTATGAGGCACCTCTGGAGACTTTTAGACATACTAGAGAGAGACTTTATACGTGAGTAAAGTCTCATATGATCTAAGATGAGCAAGTTCTAGAAGCAAGAGTTATACAGACTTGGGTTTCTATTCCTATCTTGATTCTGTTATCTAAATTCATGGACTGATGAAGTCTAGAGAAAATCAGGTCTCATATAATAAAATGAAGAAATCAGAAAAAACTATCTGATCAGATTTTTGGTTTATAAACATAGCAAAGCAAGGCTGCCGTTAAAAGATAAGTGACTGAATGTGTCAGATTTACTTGAACAGACCAGCACCAAATTTCTCTTTCCGTACTGGTAGCAGTCTGCCCAGCTTCTTGCAGGAAGCAGCTCACCAGGGGCTGGGCATAGTCCAAAAGTCAATGGCAAATCCCACTCTTGCTTGTTCTACCACAGTTACGAAACGAAGACCCATTCTCAAGGTTCTGAATTGGCATTAGTGAGTTGAAACATTTACTTTCTGGGTAGTAAATTACAACACACCAAAGAGTTTTATAAAAGCCCGACCAAGTATAATCACAGCTCCCTGTGCCCCTATGTGCCCTGCTTGTCAGATTTCCTACTGACACCCAGGCAGAGAGTAAATTTGAATCCCAGACATCTGACCACATCTCCCCAAGAAATGTCTTTCACGTTTCTACTTTTATCGTAAAAATGCTTGTAAAATTTTAATTCTACTCATAATATGTTTGTTTCACTTTTGAGTAAAACTAATGAACCCCCAAATTGTTTATCTGTGCCTTAGCGGAACCCTCAGCGTATCTCCCATGTTATCTGTGTTGATATGTTTTATATATGTCTATATACTTAGATGTAATTTATCTTTACATACATTTTACGTGGCTATATAAAATCTATGTGCATACATATTTTTAAATACATGTATCTATTTTTTTAGTACAAACATTATAGCAACGGAGCATGAGAGCATAGGTGCTTCATTGGAGGGGAGGGGCAGATGCATTTGGGGATCCCAGTGCAGACTCCTGGGGAGTGGGGAAGGTTGATGGGAACAGCTCAGGTTGCCCCTGACACACTGCACCGTGGAGCCTGGACTGGCCATGGTCCACATGGGAAGATGCTAGTCAGTCACAAGGTTCTGAAAGACCAGCTACATGGTCAACAGCTCTCATTATGATTGGCCTTCCAGTGTGCATAGAAGTGGTCACCCAGGGAGCAGGAACAAACAAAACAAGCAAGATAGAAAAGCAGCCTAGATTGACTTGATTAAAAAGGGAATGAATCTCTCAGATACTGATTTGCTTGACTACTTGAATTTGATCTTAAAGTGTCTTTGATGAAACTAGGAGGTGTTGTAGGGAGACTGAAAGGCTTGGTGAGATACTACATCAAAAGTTTGATTTAATATTTAAAGTATTTTATTTGTTGCTCCAAGAACATTGAAATAGCAATAAAAGAAAAGGAAAATCATGCCCCTGTGTTGCCAATGCATTTCTGTGTTCATTTTTGTTTCTTTTTCATTTATATATGTTATTCACTCTCTTTACTAGGAGCGTAGTAACCATTTGGAATTCAGCTTTCTTAAGTAGCTGTACATTATTAATGTTTATTTCTTAGTTGCTAATCCTGAGTTTTTAAACGCAAAATACGGGACCGCGTCTCCTTAGGTTTGGCCACCTAGGAATGAATGCAGAGTGAGGCAGGGTGTGGTGAGGAGAATTTGAGAAAGGAGGAAGGACAAGTGAGAAAAGCAGAGAGAGAGACACACAGGTGGTTGGGGATGGTGATAAGGGAAAGACTGGGCTCTACAGATGTGCTTACGGATTGTGCTCTTTAGATGCTCCCTATATTTTATATTTTAATTTAAAATTAATAGCGATGACAGTGATGCATTTCATGTGGCAATCATGTTCAGTTTATCAGGCACTTGCATGTCTATTTGAGCTTCGGGGGTCCCTGGGGACACTTAAGGCAGCCATTTCTTTGCTGATAAACTAAAAGAGTTTTGTACTATGATATAAACTAATGCTTTCACCAATTAATGAGATTAAAAAAATAAATTTCCGAATTTCTTTATAAGATTTATCTGCTTTTGTGACTAAGTTGGTGAGGATTAAGGCAGTCAGGAATGATAATAAAACTAGGTTTGTTGATCTTTATGTTAGTCAATTCCATATGCAATCTGAACGGTGAACTTCTGATTTATGTTCATTCTTCTCCTTTTCTTCTTAATTTCCATCAATGGATTCCTACCTAAATGTCAGTGGAAAGAGGAAAGAGTGCTAGTCCTAAATATTTAAAAGCACAACCATATGCCTTTGTGCTATAATTCACAGAATCACTCCTGTTACCATTCTCGTTCAACCTGTCTGTATTGAGTTAAAGGGAGAAATTTACCTTGTTTTTCTCTCTGCCATTTAGTTTACAAAAAGGGGGGGGGGGAATATCCTAAGAGTTAGATTCCAAAGTCAGGAAAAATAAAGTAGAGGAATCTTTAGTGTCATCCCCTCGTAACACTAATACACCAAACACAGACCCCACGCATCTTCACACACACACACACACGCACACACACATCCCATTTCGTCCTTCGGCATAGGTGGACCAGGCAGATTTGGGTAATAATCTCTGTTCTACCACTCACTGTTTACATATGGTGATAGGCTGATAGACTGGAGTTCTCTCGGCCTGTGTTCTCATCGTTACGACTGGGAATAAATCACCAGGCCATTGTGTAAATTCTGTAAAATGTTGTGCTAGAAGTGCCTACGGTGGGCTCAACCCTGGCTTTGCAACCTCACACATTTATAGAACTTTAAAATAACAACAACAACAATGGTTGTCTGTCCCTTCCCATACTCACTGAGTCACATCATTGTAGGTGGGCTGCAGCCTCACTTTGACAAAGCTCTCCACGTGGTTCTGATGCTCGGCTAGAGTTGAGAGTCCCTGGCTTGTTGGACAAAGTCTCAGCATCCGATTTGAGTCTTTCCCTACCTTCCCTCCAGGGTTTCTCTGACAGGTGTATCTCTTACTTAGGGGGAATATATAAAACAAATCCACCTTGACCATGTACTTCTAACCTTCAAAACTGTGAGCCACCTAATCTATGCTATTTTGTTATCACAGCTCAATTAGATTAATACAAGATACAGCAACTCTTTTTGAATTACACTGTTATTTCAATTTGGTCTTGTTAATCTCCTTTGTTTAGGTTTTCTCTAGGTCTCTGATGTCAGTCTTTATTACTCAAGTATTTTTATCTCTAATTGCACAAAATCTGGAAGATCATTTTAGATCCCTTTAGTTACATCCATATCCCATGCTGCTTCTTCCCTCTACTTGCTCTCCCAACCCACACATATAGGGACTGGCCGAGAGTAGAGGTAAATTTATGTTTGTCTAATTACAAATGCTTGGTCCCCTAATATTTTCTGTCTGATCAGACTGAGTAACACTTGCCTAAGTCCATCTGACTTTTCAAACAGTGTGTTCTTCCAATCCTCAGTAAGTGATACACAAAAAGAATTCTCTCTTGTTCTAAATTCTTTTTTGCTTTCTTGCCCTCTGTCCTTTCTTGTCAGCAGTCTCAGAATCAGCCTTCATCAAACAGTGTGTAAGGTTGGCTTTGGCACTTTTAGTAGCACTTAACAAAGATAGGTAGAAAGCCACATCATGAATGCAAAAAAAGATATATGCAGACACATTCACTTTTTTTTTTTTTCTGGTCATCACAGAGAATGATGTCTTATTTCAGAATTTCAACCAAAGCAATATTTCTCTGATTCTTGGTTTCAGTGCCATAAATGGGTAAAGACTGACTTTTCCAGCAGAAAACTATGTTATCATGAAGGTGAGAGAAGATTAAAAGAAAAATCAACACTACTGTTCTGCCACTCAAGTGTTTGCAGCTAGGGCCATCAAAGATTGCTGCTGCCAATTCTACTTAAGCATTCTCTACCGCTTGGCTCCCTTCCCTCCCTGAAGCAGACCTTCTCCTCTGCCAATACTGCCTTTGATATGAGCTTGATTCCTGCCATTTGATGGCTGGAGTGGGGGAAGCACCTGTGGCTCCCCAGAGGTGCTGAGAATGCTTTCTCTCAGAGATTCCCAACCCTCCTCCCCTGCAAGTGAGGAGGCTAGGCCTACTTCTGAACACATCTCAGAAATGGCAGATGCAGGGCTTTAGATCACCATGCCTTATTGGGGGTGAATGGGAAGCTGTGACTTATCATCATGGCCTGGACCACAGCACACACTGAAGGAACCTGGCCTTAGGTACAGTGAGGTATGTGACAATGCCAAGTAGCACAGGGTGAATGCCTAGTTTATCCCTGGATGCTATACTAACTCCTAAGACAGACTCAGGCTTTCAGGACTGTAAAAGACTTTTGTCTTCTCAGATGATGGTTACCTCTTTTATAAATAGTCAGTTCCCCTTAAGATCAGACAGATCTCAACAACCGCACATGCTAAGCATCAGCTGATGTTTATTGAGACTTAGGCAATTTTCATTACTTGCTCAGGTATCCAGAACTAGTAAGTGGTGGGGCTAGTTTTGAAAGTCAATTCCATCAGACTCTAAAATCCATATACATTTCCTTAAAACAAAAATGGAACATGTATTTTGAGAAAAATCTAAAATATTAATGTGACCCCCGCCCCACACACATTTTCTCCATACCACATTACCTTCAAGATGGACGATACAGCTATAACTATAACCACAGTATAAAAATTAATATTAGAAACCTTAAACAGGACTCTGCTCAGAGTACCCCTTTCCTTTCTCCTCTCCTAAGTATTTCTAGACATCTTTAAGGAAAGATCACAAATATAGTCTTCTTGAGTTCTTTTAGAATTCACCATTTTCCATTCTCATGTTTGAGTGGTAATGTCTTCTTCCCAGACCTTTGATTGACGTATGGCCATTGTGAGGGTGCCACAAATCCATCACTGTCCTCGTGCAACAATACCACCAATACCTGCTGAAGGTGATATCTTCTTCTTCAGTCCAAACAGGGCTAATTCAACCCGATATTCAGGCTTTTGGGTCTTCTCAGGACTCCAGAGAACTTGCAGATATGTCCCAGGGAGAAGGTGCCTGGTACTCACCTACAGATACTGCATGCTGCAGGAGAAACTAGAAAGTGGCCTGTGCTTTTAATATTTGAAGTTTAAGCAAATATTTCCTTTAGATTTGTTTGTTCCTTTTTTTTTTTTTTTTTTTTTTTTTGCTAGCCATCTCTTCCTAGAACTCAGACATGAGACCATGGATTCAGGGCCAAAAGTCAAGTTATATAATATCTTTGGATATTATAAAAAGATAACCACTTCTTAAGAAACTATACTTCTGTTGGTTACAATATTGTCCTAATGAACTAATTTTAGAGGAATGAGACAGTTTACTGACATAAACCAGGAGGTTGCTATAATACTTTATGCAAAGTTATGGTACTATTACCAATGTTCTGTGTTTAGCTGACATGCATGCAATGGATCTAGTACATTAAAAACAAAACACGACCATAGGATGAGTGACATTGTGATACAGCCTGGCACTAGCAGTCAAAAAATCTGTGTTCTAGGCCTTGCTTTGTCACCCTGAGCAGCATTGGAATGGTCATTTAAATTCCTCGGGTCCTCGATTTTCTCATCTGTAAAACAGCAGTAATAGTATCCTACCTGACTTTTAGAATTCTATGTGAATCAAATGAGATGAAAGATGATTACGAATGTTGCACACATGCAAAGAGCATTAAATGACAGCTAAAGCAACCACGGATGCTGAGTTTGGGCATAGTGAGTGATCATGAATGGAAACTATCCTTGCAACAAAAAGCTTCTGGTTTACTCAGGCAGGCTTAGGGATATGCTGGAGAGGAAGCTGCCTGTATCCTCCATACCACAAGCCATTAGAACTTTCACTCCAAATATAAGAAGGGTCAAAGTCTGAATATGTGAATGCTGGGGATGACCAGACATTTAATACACAGGAGGGTAAACTATATGGAATAGATTGCAGTTTGCTTTCCTCTAGGCCTGAACTCAGGGTATTTGATTCAAACTTCTCAGAATATGGATAATGGCAGGCTCTCCATTTTCAAATAATGAGTGACATGTTCACCAATGATTTCCTAACTCTGTGTGTTTTTGTTTTGGCTTGATTTTAGACTCAATTTTATCCTTTTAAAATACTCTCTGGATTATATATATATATATATATATATATATATATATATATATATATATATATATAGAATTAAAATAAAATAAGAAAAATAACAATTCTTTCTTTTTAAAAAGCATTTTAAGACGATTTCTTGAGATAATTGAAGCTGCCCCAGGGTAACACAACCCAGGCCTGGAAATGACTATAGTAAAGCAATGTCACCGACAATCAGCAAAGGCCAGGTCCTGCTTCAAATAAAGAGAGACAAAGGAAGAATCATGAGGAACACAGCCACAAAGGCTGGTTTTCAATCCTGTCCAGAGCAGCTTTACTGTTGGCTTCCATAGCCGGGTCTGCTTACGCCTGGGCATCCTGAGGAACAAATAAAAGGGTCTAGCACTGCACGACCAGGAGGACACTGCCCTTTAGTGAGAATTTTTCAAAGGCTTCAGAGTCTTGGGTGTTGGGGCAGGATGCCACTTAAGCCATATTATTCTTCACTGGCAGGAAAGATACTCCATACACAGGACTGCAGTATAATGTGTTATTGTTCAAATCCATTACTTTTTTTTCCTCTTGTTTCGTAGCTGCCGAGGTAGCACTAATACTTGGACATGCTGCCTCTGCTTTAAGTACCAGGCAGTACTTAAAGGGTTCAAATCCTGGCTAAGACTTTTGAGCGACTTTACATAGGCTCTAGAATTAAGTGGATTTCATTTCCTTATCTATAAAACATGGTTCATGCAAACCACCTTGCTATGGTGAATTTTAAATGAGATAATCTATGCAAAGTGTCTTATATAGTGCTTAGCTCAGAATAGCCAGCCATTCAAAGAATAGCAGTAAATATTAAGGAAAGAATGAGAATCTAAGAGACAGAAAGTGTGGGATCTTTGTCTAGTTTAACCTCTAATGAGTTTTGTGTGTTTAGGCAAGTTATTCAGCTGTCCTGGGCTTCAATTTACCCATCTATCAAATTGTCAACTGGTATTTGATAATTTACCTATAGTGTTTGAGGAGGAAATTACTTTGCAAATATTAGGAGCTTAACATATATTTGTGAAAGGATCAAATAGGTACAGAGAATACTTTGAAGAGATAAAATGACTATAGTAAGACATATTTAGCACATTTTTAAAAATAATGCTCCTACATCCTCAAAAATTTCTGTATTCTAAGGTAACCAAGAAAACACCTAAATGTTTTTCTGTACTTGGATAATGGTGAGCTCATGTTGACTATGGTAGCATATTAAAAATGATACATTTCTTGGGCAAAACCACACAAAATCTTTACAGAGTTTGTGGACAGCCCCTAGGGCATTTCACTAAGGACACTAAGATGAATGCCAAGGAGGTTTTTTTGTTTTTTTTTTTTAATCTTTCCTTCTTCCCCTTCCTCCACTCTAAAACAATCATCAATTACCCTTATCCACTGGCACCATCTCATCTAAGTTCATTTTCAAGATGAAGTTTCCTCGTTGGATGGTGGCTGTCCAATCCTCCTTCTGTCCATCACTGACTGCCTCCAAGCTGTCCCTGGATTGACAGTTTGAGAGCGAATCAATAATAATTATCTGGCTGCAGCCATGGCGAGCTGTGTAATTCTGCCACGGGACAGCATTGTGCAAACAGAGCTGCATCTCCAGCTGCAGGTTTAAATATGCAGGCTAGGGCTGTCCATTTAGGTGTGCTGATCATGTGATTACCGGGAGGTAGTGCTTCTTCCCTGCTGCATTAAAACCCTTTCGAATGATGCACTCACCTTCTGGGACTCCGCTGCTAGCTAGCATTGCACTATGTAAAGTGTTGCCTTCAGGGCCTAGAACATAAATCTGTGCTTTAAAGGCTCAGCCTTCTGAGGAGAGACATAGTTGGCTTTTCTTCTTTATGTAGACTTTAGGAAGAACCAGTGATAGGGAATGTGTAAGCAAAAATTTAAAAAAATGGGATCTCAGATATGTTTGGGTTCATATTTATTTCACCTCGTCCTAGCCAAAGAAGACAATTGCTTTCTGAAATTATTTGTATCTCAGTTTAAAGATCAGAATTAATTCACTATTGCAATTTTGTTGATTTAAGAGGCACAAGTTTGTCATTTCCCGTTTGAACAATAAAATGTTGCTTTATTGAATTGAATATAACTTACTTTCTTTAAAGTGATGTTAGCATACCTGCGTAGAAGATAGTGCTGGTTACTGGTGCAATGATTCTTATGAACAGGTAACCACATTTCATTGGTCATATTTAGGTAATTAGCATACTGAAGGTGGTGGGATTTCGTTGGTGTTATTTTCTGGGAATATGTTTCTGTCAAGAAATTAGAAGAGTGGAAGTTCTTGGGAGGTGTAATCAATTTTCTAACTGAACTCATTAAGAACTGGGCATGCAACCAAAATGGGGCAATCATAAATTCCTGTGGGTAGGGATTTTCCATTTGGAATACACATAAAATATTTCACGTATTATATTTGGAATACATAGGTTCAGAAAATAATCTGTATGTTATTAACGAATGATAGAAAAGTAAAAATGATGTGTCCATAGTTATATGATTTATTGTTTTTTTTGTTTTAATTCCTTTTTATGTATTTACATGCATACAAATATAACTTAAAAATTTTTGAAGTAAAACAAAATATTTGCATTTGGTTTTTATACTTCTATGTGATAGGATCTTTCCATTATTCTCTATTTTCCTAATGAAAATTTTCTAATATTTCTCTAATGAAAAATTTTAAAATAAAAACAGGTAGAAAAAAAGTAATGGGGTTCATTAATAAGTAGTAAGTTCCTCATCATGGGATGTGATCAAACTAAAGTTATTAATCAGCAAAGATTTTATGTAGGTTATTTAAAAATTGATAAATTACTGGGAAACCTAAAATTTCTTCTTATTTTAAGATTGTAGAATTATTATTTAGATTTGTAGGTGTTTGGAGCATCTGGTGAAAGAGAAACAGTGGAAAGCATAGGTTATTAGAGAGAAAATCACATCAAAATCTTATATCTTAGTGTGTTGAGCTTTGTCTATAATTACCAAGTTAGACACCATTAACAGTTTTTAACTCATTGTTGCTTTAGTTCCTCCAGTTATTTTGCTGGCTTCCTAGTTTCTTAGTAGTAAAATAACTTCTTGAAAAAGAGAAAGCACAATGTTAATGACAGAGACCTTAGCTATATCTTAGAATTGGTGACAGGATCAAAGATAATTAGGAAATGTAGACTCAGAAAAATCTTCCTTCCTTCCTTCCTTCCTTCCTTCCTTCCTTCCTTCCTTCCTTCCTTCCTTCCTTCCTTCCTTCCTTCTTCCCTTCCTACCATGTAGTCAGCTAACCAATCAAAGAGTCAACCAAACCACCTACTTTTATTAACTACCCTTTACTTTCAGGGCACATATATGAACCCATCAGAATCTTGTCCTCTGAGAACAGGCAGATTAATAAGAGAGATAAAATATGGGGATATTAATTATGGCCCTATAACATAGGGAAAGTAATAATTGCCAATGAAAAATACAGAAAAAGTGAGAAAGGATTTCAGAGACTGGACAGAAGATTTCCAGTTAGGGGGTCATATTTGTAGCTAAACCATTCTGTGATCAAAGTGTTTACCTGCTATTTTTCAATAAATTAATTATCTGTTAAGAAGCCAGGGAGCCAATTAAAAGACAGAAAAAATTAAGCAGTGATAAGTTAAAAAAAATCATAAAAGCATAAATGTTAGACATAGTGGAAACAATTTTCAATAATCTAAAAAGGCTAAAGAAATAGAATTCACATAATAAGATCTAGGTGAGAGTCAATAAAAAAAATGAAGTATTTCCATGAGAAAAAATATTATTTGAAATTAATAGACTCTCTGCCACTGAGTCAAATGACAGAGCTATTATTCTATTTTAATTTGTGAAACTAAGACTTTCAATCCTCACCTCCTCCAGTAAGACTTTCAGATTTCTTATTCTTACAGTGCAGGCTTCCTTTGAACTCCAGCTTCTACTATTTGTACCATTCATTTGACCACTAGCGCTTGCTGTCATGTATGGCACAGAGGGTCCTTTCATGTGAGCAAGATGCACTGTTTTATATCTTCTAAAGAAGCATGAAAACAGACATGAATCATACTCATTGAGAAGATTAACATATTACCTGAATTCAACTTGGTAATAAACTTCCAAAGAAAATTAAGAAAGCCTTTGACTGTGAGGTGGGCTGCTTTGTGGGATCTATAGTGTCTGGGCCAATTATCAGAAAATTTCATGCAGAATAACTTGTACTGTAGTAAGAAAGTACCAAAGTCAGTTGTGGCTACAAGAGTAGTAATGGTAAGATTTAACTTGTCTGTGGTTCCTTCTGCTGGCTTCCCCTTTCCTTAACCCTCCACCCCCCCGCTGTTCTCCTGGGTGAGGGGAAGAGGGGCAAGTGACCTGCTAGTGGAAGGTAGGAGCAAGGACCAGGCAGGAGTTAGGTTACTCTGAGTGCTCTGAAGCAGCTAGTCAGGGCAACCTATTCAATTCATTATGAAAAGAAGAAAGGAAAACAGAAAATAGTTTATTGGAGAAGTTGAGACAGGGAGAAGCAGGTGCTGCCCATAGGAACTGCTGGGCAGGCCGCTGGTCCAGGAAATGGAGTTGGCCTGGGGCTGGTCAAGTATTTAACACAGAAGCAGAATCAACATTGGCACAGAGCACAAAATGTGATCTGATACCAGGGTTGGCGTCCTGTGCTTGCGCCCCATGCAATTGCATGAGGCCCTGCACTTAGAAGGGCCACTTGCTTGGTTCGATGAACTGCTGTCTTAAAATTCTTAGTAATTTCTGTATAAGGGGCCCCACAGTTTTATTTTGCACTGGACCCTGAAAATTATATAGCAAGTCCTACCTGATATGGCATGTATTTGGTAGTGCACAAAGATGTCTCAGGTGGACAATGACAAAGGGTCTTCACAATGTTTTAGGAGGGAAAATTGGCTATCTAGACCAATGATATTTAAAGTCCATGTCCTTTGGGTTCGATCTCTTTTATAGAATTGAATATTTTTTAAGAGTAAGGATTGCTCCTGAATCATTTCCATAATTTCCACAGTATATATCATGATGTCTGATGGAAGGTACAATAAATATATTGATTAATTGAGCAAAGAACCAAATGGAAATTGGTTTATTAATATTGTTGTTTCAATCAGAACGATAAAGGATTGTTATTTCTTATGTGGTTTTGTGAATATATAGTAAGCTCGAAGAGAATGTACATGCTTTAACATGCTTAATGTTGCAGGGAAGAAAGAAATAAATGCAAGAAAAGCAACAAATAAAATCACATTAAAAGGCGGC
Source organism: Rousettus aegyptiacus (assembly GCF_014176215.1). Classification (NCBI taxonomy): domain Eukaryota; kingdom Metazoa; phylum Chordata; class Mammalia; order Chiroptera; family Pteropodidae; genus Rousettus; species Rousettus aegyptiacus. The sequence continues at coordinate 123,701,877 of NW_023416306.1, forward strand.
AATGGGGTCAAATTATTTTTCCTGTCTATTTCAATACAATATATCCATGTTCTCTTAGCATTTCTAGATGACAAAAATCTATACATGTATATACAAAGTGAGTTAATCTTCACATCTTGATATTTATATAGTGAGGATCACTCTGAGTTTTCAGGGCAGGAATTTGTCATACTATGTTCCTGAGAGAGGTGGGGAATGGACTCTTAGAGCCAATTAGCAGGCCTTTATGGCATATTCAAGTGCTGAAAGCATTCACCTTAGTATCTGATAGCCTGGTATGGAAGCCTGGCTCTCCTGCTAATTCACTGTGTAAACTGAGTATGCTATTAACCTACCTATATATTAGTGTCCTAGTATGTAGATCAGGAATAATCATTGTAACTGTCTCACAGAGTTGTTGTAAAGATTAGTAAGATAGCACATGTTTTTACATTTAGTAGAGTGCCTAAGACATAAAAAGTACTTGGTAAATATTCATAGCAAGGTTGATTCTCAGAAAAAATAAGAGGAACAAAGGATTTTGTAGCTGCTAAAGCATTCTCCAGGTGGCCAGGCAATTTGTGCAAGGAAAGAGTGGAGATGCTTGGGTTTAACCTCAGGGCACTGCCCAGGGTAAGGGGGAATCTTTCTCAAATGTTCTCTAGAACTTGTCCCACGTTCCTTTAAGGAGGGCACCATAAAACTGAGAAGAGCGATTTTGCCTTTTGAAGGCCAGAAGATGAACCAGGGTTTGACAATCCTGCAGCAGCAGAGAGGGCAGCATCATCAGGAGTCATGGTGATGGTTCTTTAAGTAGTGGTGGCAGCAGGGAGACGGTAGATTAGCTGCAGCAGCAATGGCATGTACCATGGGACTTGCCCTGGGATCTTAGGAAACTTAATCCAACTTCTCTGTGCATAAATTTCCTCACCCGTAAAATAGAAATAGTAAAAGTGCCTACTTATTTGAAGTGTTGGAAGGAATAATTGAGTTGGATGATTGAATGAGGTGATATAAGTCAAGCAGTGAACACAGTGACTTTGGCTCAGTGAATAGTAGATATTGTCCTTAGCATTTCCGTAGACAGTAGCAGGGCCAGCAGTGTGGAGGACAGGAGAGAATAACAATGGCAACATTCACCCCAAAACATTGGTCATCAGTTTGACTCTGCTTAGACTCATAGATTCTAAGACCAAGTTCTGGCCAGGAGCTCGTTCTATACCTTAAAACCGTGGTTTGATAACACCTTCTACAGCCTGAATGACCATTTTATCATCAGGGGGGAAAAAAAAAAACCAAATTTGAAGAATAGCTAAGTCTTCTGTTCTTGAGAGGAAAAAGAATTGGGAGCAAATCTTGGATCAGTCACTATGTGACTAAGCAACTTACTGAAACTCTGAACTAATATTTCGGTGGTGGTGTTTTTTCAAAAGGCAAAGTGAAGTCAATGGCACATACATTACAGGGTTGACATGAAGATTTAAGGAAGGAATGTAAAGCAAAGGCCCTTTCTAGGTTCTAAGTAACATAAACATTTTCCTATATTTCATACTAATTACATTTTGAAGACAATTTGACAGGCACTGTTTCTCCAATTTTCTAAGTGAGGAACTGAGTCTAGAGACATTAAATTATTCACTCAGAATCAATGACTAGTGAAGGACATAGGATATGGAACCCTTGTTTTCGAAACCAAACTTGCATCTTTTTATTCTTAAAGACTGGAAACCCTTTCTCCAAATTAAATTGTCACCCAAATCCAACGTATATATAAAACATAAAGAAGCTATTTCCCTGCCTCCTCCCAACTCTGTTCCCAGGGCTCTGAGAAATACTGCTAGAAAACCTTTGCTTTCTGCAAATAGACTTCCTGGACAGCCGAGTCCTTCACTCTGCCACGCTCACTCATCCCAACCCCTGAGGTTAAATATCAACCATATCTGTCAGGAGGTTGGACCAGGAGACCCCAAGAATCTCTGATTCTGGTCCCCATCACTTCAGAGATGAAGGCAACACACATAGGTCACATTGGGAGTTTTGGCAATGTATGGCTAAGATCCAAGTCAATGGGGCAATGCTGAATATGGCTCTGGAAGGCCTCCGATACTGCTTTGCTTTGGCCACTTGTACCCCTTGACTTTCTGGTGAGCTTTAATTCTTTCTTTTTCTAGGGCAAATGGAGAACCTGTAGAATTATTGCCTGGTAAGCAATCAGACAAGAAACCAGGGTTCAGAAATAGCTTAGTGCTTCCAAGGGTGGTGGAAAAAAATATCCCAGCCAAGCAAATAGCTCAAGGTCAGGATTTGGACATCTAGCATTTCTCAGTGCGGGATTGGAGGCTGGTAGAGTGAGAAGGTTTCGTGTGCTTGGTGGTGGCTTTAATGACGGCAATGCTGTGAAAGCTCAGACCTTGACCGTAGGTTTATGAAAGGCAGATTCCTTGGCTTCTCAAACTATATCTGCTTGTGAAATATAATTAGGCATAGGAAAAAGCATTCCCTGAGATTGCAACCTTCTGCCAGAACACAGTGGTGAGGGAATTTAGGGGAGAGCCTGATATATGGTCCCTGAAGTTTGCTGTTTTTCGCCTAGAGCCCAGTGTAGAGCACTGGGAAGGCGTGAGGCTCACTAAGGACTCCACATCAGCAGGTGGTAAAGAAACTGTGTTTTAGGGGGCTTGTTAAAAAGAAGGGCCAACCCTTGTTTTATCTTAGTTCTATAACCCTTGGTGAGAACATAAGAGAACCCAGTAGTTCCTAAGGCTCCACATCCAAATGGATGGAGTAGGAGACAGGAGTCAGGGTTGCTCAGGTCGGCTCTGGACCAAATGAGGGACCACCCAACCAGGAGGTATAATTGAAATGTGGGGACCAGGAGAGTGCTGCTCCTCAGTAAAGAGAGCGCCCCAAGGAAAGCCAGACTTTGCCTGTCGATAATCCCATGCACCTCCTAAATGGACACCAGCACAGAGCTGGTCAGATGGAAATAGCTTAAGCAAGGTGGGACTGGGGGAGGCAAAAGAGATGCCTAGAATACAAATTTAAGGAGGCCCTTCCTCTCATCACTAAGCAAGTACAAGGTTGGTGCCACTCTTGCCTCGGCCTAGTTGTGAACCTGTGAACCACAGATTTCTTCCTCTCCTGCCCTCCTTCCTGCTCCAACACAGGGAAGAAGTCTCGGGGAGGGAGAATGGGCTTTGAAAACAAATGCACTTCCTTCCTTTCTCCTCCTGGAGTCACAAGTCTAGTCTCTATAGACTAGAGCTTTAAAATGGGATATGAAGGTGAAAATTTAGACTGTCTTGGGCTATATTTAAATAACTGAAAGAGTTTGAATAATTGTGAACTTGGGCTAAGATGTCATCAAAGGAGCCACTATCAAATAAGGAATGGGGGCATTAATATCACAAAATTGAAATGTTAACATTAAAAAAAACAAGTTTTTATATAACAAGTTATTATGACTCTTTACGAAAGTGGTTGCATAAGCCAGTGCTTCTGAACAGGGAGGAAATGATGACAGCGTGGAAAAGGGTTGAAGAGGGAGAATGAAAACTATCTGCTTTTTTAAATTAGTGGTCGTGTACAGAGATTGGGTGTCCAACAGACCTGGGTTTGAACCCTGGCTCCATCACCCATAGCTGTGAGATTTAGGCAAAGTACTCAAGTCTTCATTTTATGACTTGTGAACAAGAATAAGAATACTGACTCTTACTCCACAGTACTCTCATGAGGACAAAAATGACAAGATAAATAAAGCACCTGGAATTATTAGCACCTAGAATAGTCCATAGATGTTAGCTAGCTGTTTCCACTGGCCTTACCTCTGTTTCGCTAAAGGGAGGGAACCTTCACAGATGACACAGATGAGTGCTTCTGTGTGTCGGGGCTCTGTGTGTGCTGGAGAGCATACTGAGTGAGAGGTAATTTTGGAAAACACAGAATTAGGTAAGGAGGACCCCTAAAGATAGAAAAAAAAATGCTGCCGGTCTGTATAGAAATATAATCTAAATTTATAAAGTCAAGAAACATTTGAACCGAGTGCCTAAGTTTAAGTGTCACTGAAACTGTGACAGGTGGGCAAAACTTGACAGAGAATGTGTTGAACATGTAGAAGAATGTGTTACTCCCTTTAGCAATAGTAAATCTGTGGACCTGAAGATCACCATCTTTAGATAAAATAAATGAGTAGTTCTTAAGATGATTGGACATAACTATGAGGTTAGAAATGGAACTATTTCTTATGGACATTTCTGATACATAAAGAAATCATATTTGGAAGCTGATATTATGAAAATTAACCTTATTTCCCTACCAGGTTGCTGTCAGGGACAAATTCCTGGGCCTTGTGCCCTAAGGGAATGGCCCCTTACAGTATTTTTGAAAATGTTCATATGTCTAACAAAATTCTAGGTTTTATTTGTGCTTTTCCAGATTTCTGGAAGAAAATGTCTGCTTCATTTAAAAAATTGTGTTTGTTCTTTATAGGTAAAGGAGAAAAAAAAAAAAACTAGCCAGAGGCATTGTAATAATACGGAGAATATTAGAAGGAGGAATGACTACATATACAAGGGTGACTGATCTATAAAATGCATCATGTTTTGAGTTGATATGTTATGAAAAGACGAATCACTTTGTTTACATTAATAGAGAAATTAACTTCTTTATCTTGAAGTTTAGCTTTGGAATTATCCTATTTTTACCTCTCCCAACATATTTTTAAGTATAAGAATAGTTTGTATATTGGTCTTTCTTGGAAATCTAATACTTTTCTTACTATCATAATAATGGTATTTATTGCTGTGGTATTAGTAGATTTTTTTCTAGTGGAGATTTCATTTTAAAGCTCTTTATTCAGACATTTTAAATCCAACTATAATATTTCTTTGGAAATGGGAATGGAAGGTTTGAAATTTAGTCTTCTGGGGAAGGGGCAGGAAAAGTTTGAAATTCTCTATAGTCATATTGGAACTGAATTGAGAGTTAAGAAGGTATTTAAAAGATTTTTAATATTTATAGCAAGTAAGATTTGGTACTCATGTTTTAAAGTAAGGAAATTATAAGATAGACATATCGCTTCAGATTTTGTTGGAAAGTGGGTAATACTTGTTTTATTCAATGTACAATATCCCATATTTCACTGAAATTAATAATTTAGTGATTTATCTTTCCAGTATTTCCAAAATTAGCAACAATTTATCTATATTATAATGAGAGAAGCTTTGTAGTTTCGTGTAGATATTTATGTACAGTGCATTAACACCAAACTCAAAATGGAATGAGAAAAACAGGGTCTAATGAATGCATCGGTGATACCAAAAGCACTCTCTACTCTGTTTCTTTAATAGAATATGATTGGTAGTGGGACCTCTTGGCTTAGTACACAGAGGAGATGGGGAAGAGAAGTGCTGGCATTTTACACAGTTTATTTTCCATTCTTGTATTTAATTTTTAAAAGGATATAGGAATCCTTTGGGAATTCTATCGCTGACTGAAATTCTGCTACCAATTCCACATTTTATTTCAAGTGATATAGTGATAAAATCTAATATGCCTCAAAATAAAATAATATCGAAAACTTACAAGGACAAATATCCTTTGATGAATGGAAGAGTTGTGTTCCTGAAAGAGAATATCTAGATGCTTAACTCTTTGAAAATACCATATTATAGTTGCTATATAAATGCTAATGGGGATGCCCAGCTATCAATTAACATACAGATTTGTATTCTAAAACCTCTACCAGAATTAGTGCCAGCAGGAATGACCTTTTGAAAGGCTATCAATAAAGTATTGTAAAGCATAGTTGCATTTTAGCTGCTATTGTTTTAATATATATTTAATGATGATTTACTTCTCACCTTTATAAATAGAATTTACAATTCAAATTAGCATAGTATAGTTTCTTAAAAGTCCTACAGTAAAAAAATCTATATTAAATCTGTTTATCCCAGTGCCTCCCAATATTATTGACTATGGAAGACTTTCTGTTCATTTAACTCATATTTATATTCCTAGGGGATAGATGTTCCACAAAACCCAATGTGGGAAATGCCAATCTAATGTGATTATTAGTTTTTAAAAAACGGAGTGTCTGATACCTTCCATCTCAATGGCATGATGCCACTTTTAGCTGAAGTTGACATCTTAACTGGGATAACTGCGCTACAAATCCTCAATAGAATCTTCTAACTTTCTGAAATTTGGCTCCTATGAAAACATGAAGAAATTATTTTTAGATAAGACATATTTCTAAGTATTCTGTTTTATGCTCAATAGATTTTACATTTACATCGTTGTATTATATTTATTTTAAAAATACATAGATAGTTACGTACTAGGCAAATCTAATCACTATAAAAATATAAATTATTTAATCCTCATACTGAAGATCCCAACTTAGAGATGATGCATTAAAACATAGAGAGGTTGGGTGAAACTCGTCCAAGTAAATACAGTTGATGATAAAGCTGGGTTTTGACCCCATGCAGCTGAAGTAAGTGTTCTTGCCTAATAAACTGGTGCTGTTGGCTTTTCCCCCAGATTCATAGTTTCCACACAGCTTTTCTGCTCCTCACATCCACATTAATCAGGGTCTCTGGGATAGGGAGGAGCAAGTCAGTAGTCTTCCAGCAAAAGAGGAAGGAAGTGAGTGAGCGAAACACACCACAGGCCTCACATCTCTCACCTTAATGGAGTTGAATTCTACTAGTATGATGGTAACTTTTAACAATTTTTTCTTTCTTATCCCATTTTTTTCCTTCTGGAGCTTAGATACGGATCATATGTTCAGAGTCTTTATATTCAATTAGACTGAGAGGCAGGAAGGCTGAGTGGGAATAAGACTCATTAAGCCAAGTTCTAATTCTTTATCTGCCACTAAGAAGTAGATGGCCAAATACAAGCCTTTTCTCCTCTCCGAGCCTAAGTTACCTCATCTGTAAAAGAAGAGAATTAAGCTAAGACACTGCTCAACTCTATAAATTTTATACATGGAATTTACTTTTTAAGTTGCTTTTTTCATTAAAGATGATGAAAACTGGAAGATTGGAGTCACTCAGCAATGTATTTTTTCCCTATGTGTTTATGTTTATATTCCTTGGAGTCGACTGAAGAATTTCATGATTAAGGAAATGCCCTGAGTGGGGAGGCTCTGATGAAGTGACTCTGAAAGTTCTTGCTCCCTGATTTCTCACAAGTAAATTTCTTCACAACTTCGTATCTATTCAAGATAAATACCAGTCTAGGGTTATTCAAGGTAAATACTAGTCTAAGATTCCCTCCCACCCCAAGTTATGAGTCTATGAACAAAGACCTGTTTTTTTCACCAATACATTGCCAGTAGCACTTACCACAGAGTGTTCCACATAGTCGGGACATGACAATAATGGTCAAATTAAATGGAACCCAATTTGATTAAACTGTTGGCAATATTTATTGGAAATCCAGAAGTATGGACAGCAACATACAACCTGAAAGGTGATATAAAAGGGAGGGTCCTGACTGTTGACATCTTTAGAATTGGATGGTCAATTTAATGAAGAGAACATTTATATCTAGAGAAAAATTTTCAAAACATGTGGTTTGTTATCATCTTCTCATAAAACAGTCCATCAAAAAAGAAATAAAAATCTTAATAAGATTGTCAAAGGCTAAAAGAAAGACTATATATCCAAATATGAGATTAGAATGTCAGGGTGGAGTATCTAGATGTGCCCACATGATGGAGAGCTCAAGACTCATGCTTCAGTGTATGATGAAAGTGACAGTATCAAGTCCCAGAATGTTCCTTCTCTTTAAGACAAACAACCACAAATGATGTACTTCCTCTACCATCAGACATTAATACGATTGAGAGGGCTATGACCTATTAGTAGGCTCTCCTGGTAGCTGATAAAAAATTCTGACACCATCGATAGAGGAATAAAACCATAGCACCTTGGGCAGATTCCAACAGAAAATTTAGCTTAGTTAAAACCTCTAAAAGTAAAAAATGAGATTAGATAATTTTGAAAATGTTGGAAGTATCTCATTCATTCAAATGAAAAGGGATTGACCATAAATCTATATTTTCTTGGTGAAAATTGGAGTTTATTAGTATAATTCATCAAATTAGGAAGCAAAGTTGATTAGAGTTATTTGATTGAGACTACATTGATTAAGGACTTGGAAAAAGCTATAAATCTAATCAAGAAAACATCTTTCCACATGGGAAAAGTACTGGGTTGACATTTAGTAGACAGTACTTTTTATAGCAACTCTGTTTAATATTCACAATTATGAAGAGTTACCAATTTTTGACTTAGCATAATTCTTAGGAAATCTATCTTAACAGAGTCTGAAGAAAATGCTTGTGGTTCCCTAGGAAAATAAAAATAGCAAGATCTTCCTCTTTTTAGTGAAGTGAAAGTAGAACAATAATCTTGGGCACTTGCTCCAGTTAGATATTTAATCTGAAAAATTAGGCAAGAATCATCCCACCATGATCTCAGTAATGCTGTTTCTCCCTACTTTCAGCATCTCTTCATGTGCACATGGCTTGGGTAGTATTTGAACTTTTTTCTTCATTTCTGGGTGTGTAGATATCGCCTTTATGGATGAAGAATGATGAAGCATTTGTTTTTAGAAAATAAAATGCTGCCCTTTCACTCAAAACATTTTTTCCCTGGAGAGCCTTTACAGATCAAACATATTCTTTTTCACAATTGAACCAATCCTTGCAAAAGCTGTGACCACAGTTTTTGATTTATTTTGGCCTGTGATGAAAGGCAAGCACTTTCAAAACGATTCCACCAATGGCTCTCACTATGGAGAGCACTCCGGGTGGGAACGTGGAAAACATTTTGAAGGATGGAAAGGTGCAAATATGTTTTTTTGTTAAAATGCACTTTCCGTTGGGATTCTACCATTTGAAAATATTTACCAATGTCTCGCAAGATTTTAAAATATTTGCAGCCATTATGTGCCTAGCCATGCTATAGTCTTATTTTCCAGAGCTTAGAAATATACTTAGAGCTGTATCTTTTAATTCAGGTTGGAAATTATTCTCATCAAGGCAAAGACTTTTTCCTGACCAATGTCCATATAGCTATCATATGTTGTCAGCAATTCTGTTCAAATACATTTTGTCTATGACCACTTCTGCTCCCACCATAGCCTAAGATAATAATATCTTGGTGTGAACAACTAACTGTAAAGTCTCCAAAAGGATCTTCCTACTTTTACACTAACCTTCCATCCCATGGAAGTTTAACCTTTTCATGGCAGCCAGCTTTTAAAACTTAAATAATTTCTCATCCTCCAAAGGATTGCCATCACACTTGGAATGAAATTCAAAGTCCTCCCAAATCTTGCAGGATCTTACCTCTGTCTCTCAGACTGCATTTCTACTCTCAGCTTACTCTGCTCTTGATACTCTGGTCTTTCTGTTTATCAAAACGTGCCAAGAAAATTCGTCTCAAGACCATTGCTACTGCCTTAGCCTGGAGACCAATTCCATCAAGAATTCACCTGGCTCTTGCCCTCACCCCATTATATCTCTACTCAATGACACTTTCTCAGAGAAGGATATCTCTACCTCCTGACATTCTCTAGCCCCTTCGTCCTACTTTATTTTTCTTCAAAGCATATACCACTACTTGATATATAACTTATTCATTTTTTTTTTTATCATCTAACTCCTAATCTTGTATAATAGCCCCTTGAGGGCAGGGACTTCATTTTGTTTATTGCTATGTTTACGTCACATAATCTGAAAAAAAAATTTCAATAAATAAATTATTGGATCTGCCTCTATAACTTTCTCATGCCTGTATTAGTTTGCTAGGGTCGCCATAACAAAGCATCACAAACTGGGTGGCTTAAAGAAAAGAAATGCATTGTCTCACAGTTCTGAAGGCCAGAAATCCAAGATCAAGTTATCGGCAAGGCTTATTCCTTCTGTGGGCTGTGAGAAAGAATCCGTTCCATGCCTCCCCCCAACTTCTAGTGGTTTATTGGCAGTCTTTTGTGTTCCTTGGCTTGTAGAAGCATCACCCTGATCTCTCCATCTTAACGTCGTGTTTTCCCTATGCAAAAGTATGTGTCCAAATTTTTCTACTTTACTAAAACATCAGTTATTAGATTAGGGCCCACTCTACTTCAGTAAGACATCCTTTTAATTAATTACATCAGTAATTAATCTTTTTCCAAAAAAGATCACCTTCTGAGGTATTGGGGGTTAGGACTTCAATGCATGAATTTACGGGGAGGCACAATTCAACCCCTAACAATGCCCTTCCCTATGATTGTGGTCTGGCCTGGGAATCTAACTATCTCATAATTAGCCCTTGCTTTGCAAATGAACCTGGAAGACTAAGCCTGTGGATGACTTAGGACTGTGCTTGTCCTTCAGGTTCTTTAGCATTTCATCGTTTGAGAAGAGGGTTGGTTTCTCTTCTGACAAAGAAGTTCACCATTCCATGGGGGTCATGTCTCTCATAGTGGATTATGGCTTCATATAAGAAAAGGTTCTGGGTAGGATGAAAGACCTAGCACATTCTTGCAGTGTCAATTTCTCCCTTACTGCATGCCTTCACTAAGGGTGAGCACCCAATGGAGATATGTAGAAAAGAGCCTATGAGTGAGCATACATTTCTTGTGTTCTGGGGCTCACAAGAGTTCTACATTGTCACACAAACCCACACTTGGTGTTTAGCATTTGAAAATATTTTTTTATTCCTTTTTACCTGCTCATATGGTAACTAACACATCTTCCTCCCATGCCGAGCCAGTCAGCACACAGCCCATCTATTTGCGAAGCTATCTCTCTCTTCTTGGCAATTCAAGATACTTGGTTGTGCTGTGACATCAACTTTCCCAGAGGTTCAAAAAAAGTTATGATTTTATAGTTAGTCTGGAATCACTTTATTGTTACAATTGTTAGCGACACTCTTTCTAGTTTTCTACATCCTAAGCAGAAGTAGAAGTCTTCTACATCCTTTATTTTACACAAGCACAGTGCAAGCATGGACTTCAATCAATGTTACCATTGGTAAGTGATAAAACTAACACTGGAAACCATGTCTTCTGCTTCTTAGTAAAGACTCATGCAATTATTTCAATTTTTCTGGGGCCTTTCCCTCTCTCCTCTCTGAGTTCTCTTTTTCGGACTCGCATCTCATCTTTCAAAATCAAAATTCCTCCAAGGCTGAGCCATTGGCCTTCCGTTTTTCTGCCTTTTCTCCCTGTGTTAGTTCATTCTGAAGACCTCACCTAATCATCTCCATGCTGATTGCTTAAAACATCCATTTCAATTTTTATTACTAATCCAGATAGCATCTTTTTATCTGCTAATTAAATTGCTCTAGATGCTGTAACTTCATCCTCTCAAATTTAACAAGTCCTGAACCATACATTTAACCTCTCAATTCTCTGCCCTTTTCCCCACTCCTCCTCATTTCCCTGTTAGTGCTCTTTGCTGACTCCTATTTTCCTGTCTATCATAAACTTCTTCTCCTGGTTCTCTGCTACCACAACATAGGATTCATATTCATGTTTATCTTCTCAATAAAATAATCATATTTTTTCTTTGATCTGCCTTTCTTATCCTTTCTCTTTACTTTTTGATTTAGGTCATGTCTTAGTCCATTTGGGCTGCTATAACCTAATACCATAGACTGGATGACTTATAAGCAACAGTAATTTTTTTTCTCACAGTTCTGAAGGCTGATAAGTCCAAGATCAAGATGTCAACAGAGTCAGTATCTGGCGAGTGCCCACTTCTTGGTTCACAGATGACTATCTTCTCACTATGTCCTCACATGGTGAAAAGGCCGAAGACACTTTCTAGGGTCTCTTTTCAAAGGACATTAAACCCATTCATGAAGCTCTGGCCTCATCACCTAGTCACCTCATGAAGTCCCTGCCTTCTAAAAATATCACACCGGGGATTAGGTTTCAACATGTGAATTTTGGGGGGATACAAACTTTTAGTTTATAGTGGTCCCTTTTGGTATAATTTTGGATTATTACCATAATAAGCATCCTAAACATGTCCTTGACCTTCCTCCTCTTTTCCATTCAACTTCTATTCTCTTATCCTTCCCTCCCTCCCCCCATTGCCAAGCTTCCACAATAGACAAATCTCCCTGAAACATAGATTTTACCTCATTAATTTTCAGCTTAAGAATCTATAATAATGTAATATCATTTTGTGGATAAAATCCAAATATCTCTAATTTGAGAATTCAAGGCCTTCTATCAACTCAATATCACTGCTGTCGACCCAGTGTCACATTTTACTATGCTTATCGGAGTCACTTTAAAGTATACTTTTATGAACTCTCCCTTATCTCAGTGCCCCATCACACACACACACACACACACACACACACACACACATTAAATGTGGGCACGTAGGTACTTCAAGAATCATTTCAATACACTCAGTTACTGAAAACAGCCTCGGTCTATGGCCATGCTACCCGATGCTGTAGGCATAAAAAATAAAAAAATAAGGAATTGTAAGCTGACAAGGTCCTTGCAATCTGTGAAGTCAATCAAAGGTTGCTTCGCCTTAAAAAAAAAAAAATCAGCCTCAATTATCCAATTTACCATGTGTATCTAGGCATAGACATAATGAAGTTTTCTTTCACTGCCACGGTGATGGTGATATGACTCTTTATTATAGAAATACTACTATTTAAGAGAGTAGTTAGAATTCAAAAAAATAGATGCCATAAAAAAGAGCTTCTTGCCTTTTAGGTAAGGAATAACAGGGTGGTGATTAGGTTTAGTTTCCTGTATGTATTTGATGCCATATTTAGGAAGCCTTTCCTTAAAGTAATGTGGTGTTTAAATAAAAAATAGATGAAAGAAATAGCTCTCAAATGAAAGAGTCGCTTAAAAATTTTAATTTTTGTCATTTAAATAAAGATTGTGCACCAAGAAGTAGACTATAAAAGATTATTTGAAAACCTGTCAAAAAAATTACTGGCTATTTGAAACTTGCATTTCCTGGATGACTTAGAGGCGTAAGGCTTGGTGGTAAATCTTGGCTTGTTTGATAAACTGAATCTGTATATATTATTCCAGGTGTCTACTTGTCTGAATTATTTTATATAGGGAGGGATGGGGAGGAAAAAATAGATAGAATTGTTTAAATAGAAAGAATTCCATTTAAGTGTAATTCCCCTGGTAGTATTAATTTGGTGAAAAAAAAAAAAAAAAAACCTAGTACATGACCTGCTCCTAACCTTATATCGAGCAGTCAAAAATAGCTTTTTAAAAAAGCATTGTCAATTCTAAGCTGCAGTAGCTCTCTGCCACCAACAATGGTAACTCATACTCTGTGTGCAAATAACTAATAAGGGCTTAATTGAAGATTTGACTTCTATGACTCCAGTCATGGTAGAGTCCCTCGAGGATGAGGGGGAAATGCCACCAGACCCTAGATGGTCTGTGCCTGATTTCTAAATTCCACCTTATAGCAGCTATTGCTGCTCAGACTCTAATAATGTTTGTGTATGTCAGTGCTTGTCTCCAATAATGCTCAGGCCTTACCCTGAAATGCCATGTGGAGGTTCACACTAATCATTGCAGGACTGTGTTAGCAAATAATGGTAATGCATTTATTTTCTTCTCTCCCTTTAATTTCTCTCCTCTTTCTTTGGCTTCTTTCCTTCCTCTCTCTGATCCTTTCACCCATTATAAGAAGAGGTATTTAAAAGATGATACCTCTAGCCTTAAATCAGCTATTCCATCTATGATTAAAAGCATGTTATTTTCCCTCTTCGTTGCCTTATTCTTTCCTCTTTTAAATCTTCTCTAGGGACTATGAGGATGGTCAGATGGGGAAGAAATGGGAATACATAGAGGAGGAAGGAAGTGAGGGAATGCAGATGATAATGTAAAGGTTAATTGAGATGAGTAACAGCCAAATATGAGAAGGGAAAAATAAACCAAAGTTGTAAAGAAAGAAATAAAAATGATAACTGAGTGAAAGAGTCCATCTAGTGATTTATGACGAGATCTCTTAATACCTGAGACTTCAGTTTGGTTTTTTATAAAATGTGAATGCTATTCCTTCTTGGTAAAATACTCTTTGAAATCTTTGTATTATAGACAATCTTTACCAGTGAATCATTAAGCTTCCTTTAAAAAAATAAAACATTGCTAGTGAATGCCAGTATCAGTTATTTTTCCCTGTTTTAAAGCTGTAGCATATATTGGAAAATATTGATTATTTGAAAATCACCTTGGGCCTTTCTGGCTAATTCTAGATAATACATTTCCTTTTCTGCCTCTTAGGATATAAATTTAATAAGTAGACAATTCTTAACAATTGTGCCCTTTGCCATTTAACTTTAGGATGCGTGCATATGCTTCAAAGGTATATATAAAGCATTTTAGAATCATTTAACTTTTAGAAAATCATTATGCTATTATTAAAAATCAGTCATCTTGTTTTCCTTTATAAGCCAACCAACCCTAAAGGACAATCAATGTTTGGGCCATCCACCCATAGGTCAGCTTTCTGATCTTGTAAACGGATTTCTTTATTTTGTCTTTCCAGCTGTGGCCCAACCCTGTCAAACTAAATTTGCTAAGAAAGTAATTTTTAAAGGTTCTGCAAAGGACACATTTTGTGGCCCACCTATGGAGCTTTGCCTTCCCTTCTTATTGTCTTATATTGGGCGAAGAAAGTGTCTAAAAGAGAGATGAGTTATTATTGTAAAGCTGTTTTTCTGTTAATATAGCCTATATTCAACCTCTTGGCCTATACATTACTGCATTTTACATTACTTCATTACTCTACATTTTGTTATTGATTTTGATTAAATTCATTTGTAAGTCAATATTCACAACAGTAAAAACACAGGGTATGACTGACTATTGCATACAGGACATTTATCCTCCTCTACTCTATCAAAGCCCTGAACATGCGTTAAAGATCTGAAAGTCTCTTCTGCCTCTTCGATAAATCTCATCATGAGGTGCTCCCAAAGCAAGAAATTATATCCAGCTCATGACTTACTGCGGCCTTCCAAATGTGTAGAGTTGGAAGACGTTCAGTGTTTATAAGACTTTTACAACACTCCCCAGCCCCTAAACCTTCCCTGTCAGCAGCTAATCCTGTCACCAGTTGTCTGAGTTTTAGTTTCTTATTTACCACGTGCTGGAAGCACTCTGTGTTTATGAGAAAGCCCCTTTATGGGCCTTGCTGCTCCTTAAACAGAGGGAGGCTTCAGTAGTCACAGGGAAAGTGACACCTTTGCTATTAGCATCAGCTTCCCACGGAAGAAGTACCAGGCCAAAGAATGCAGCCAGCTGAGATCAGTCAGCTGTGATAAATACAGAGTAACTCACCAATAGTGAAAATAGCCAATCAGCTGGAAACAGGCTTCCAAAGCTTCAAAACACCATCACCTGCCAGCTGAACAGTGACCACTTACCAACCATTGTTGCTGAAGAGAACAAAAATCAAGTGCTAGCAAGTGCTCTTAAAAAGCTACAAATGATTACTCCACCCCCATGCCCCATATTTCTGGTTCTACCTGTAGCTATTCTATAATAGATAACCATGTGAGTAATACTTTCTCAAATGTGAAGAACAAAATTTCTCAAATGTGGAAAACAAACATATCTTTATTGAAAAATTTGATATCTGGCCCATCATAGAATTTTGCACTAATTTTGATTTTTAAAAATATTACGTTAAAATATTGTTTATCTTGATTATATTTTTTGGTGTCTCTTAAATGTCACTGGGGGTGAGTGCCTCACTTATCTTATCCTAGTCCTGGTCCTGTTAATTAAACATCATGGCATCACAGTGAGAAGATATTGTAGCTATTTTACAGATAATAAACTGAGGTAAAAAGTCATGATTGAGGATATTTTAAAAAGTTATGGCAGAAATGAGTCTAGAACTCTGGTTTCCTGAATCCTGTTCTGGTATTCTTTTCATTTTGGAAATTCCAGGCTATCCAAGTTACACAAAAATAAATGTTAACCTTCTTATGATTAACATATATATAACACTTTACATATAAAGCACATGTTCACACTTAACCCTCATGACAAGTCTATAAATAGGTATCATAATGTTTCCTGTTTATAAAAAAAAAAATTAGAGGGGCACAGAAATTAAGTAACTTGGCCAGGGTCACACAGAAAATAAATAGTGGAATATGGATACAAACCCAGGTTTTCTGAGTCTGAATCTTATGCCCTTTTAAACTGGATAGGAAAAGATTTTTTTAAACAAAACGCAAAAATTGTTGAATATAAAATAAGGTATTTATAAATTTGACCATATTAAAAATAACATCTTAGTAATGAACCTCAAACAAAGTAAAAAGATAAGTGTCAAATGGGAAGAAAACATTTCCGATGTATATAACTGACAAAACACTGTTAAGAAAAATATATAAAAAATTTACAAATGGATAAGCAAAATGAATAATAATGGACAAAGTTACAAATATATGAAGTTCAGCATCATACAGTATCAGAAAAATGAAAACAAAATCCACAATGAGATAGCATTCTATACTCATTTGGTTTAAAAAATATTAATATGCCTAAAACGCCAAGTGTTGGATAAGAAATGGAGCTACAGGAATGTTCATACAGTGCTGCTGGGAGTAAAATATGGCACAGCTGCTTTGGGAAGCAGTTTGCAATTATCTCCTAAAGCTGATCTATACATACGCTATGACCTAAAAATTCCACTCTTAGGTATATTCCTGAGAGAAACTCTTGTACTTCCATAATGGGAGTCATATGTATATTATATGCAATATTATGTATACATATTATATGCAATATTATATATATATTATATGCAATATTATATATAATATGCAATATTATATATATATATTACACACAAATACGACCTTGGGAAATCATTTATTATTTTATTCAACAATTGTTTTTTGAGCAAGTAATATAAAATCAGGGTTTGTTAAGTCTTTTTAAGTTTTAAAAATGAACAAAATACAGATTCTGCTATGATGAATATATAATACAATCAGACATGTAACCAATACTTGCAATACGATATAGTGCTTTTATAGAATTATAAACAAAATGATTTGAAAGCCCAAAAGAGGGAGAAATTCATTCTAGAAGAGGTAACTTTTGAGCAGGAACTTGAATCAACAAGAGGAGAACTGTATGGAACTAATGAAGTAGCCCATAGCTCCAGTGCAAAGGAAGGATTTGAACTTGACCTGAAAAGCTGGCTAGGACTGGGATGGTGAGCAGGAGAGTAGTCCTCATTTGAGAGAGCAGAAAGAGATGCCAAGAAGAGTGGGTTCATGAACACCTGAACAGAGGAGAAGCCAGGAATGAGCAAGCTGTGATTGGATGCATTATATTTATCAAAACCACAGACCTTGAATAAGGACTCATGACTTCATGTGGTAAAGAAAACAATATTCTTAATTTCTGAGCAGAGGGCATAATTTAAAGGAGGTTTGTTTTTAGAACTTTGCTGATGAGTGGTTTTCATCAGGAGATTTTCCTGCTCCAGATGTTGGGCAGGCTGAGTAAGTGGGAGTTAGTTAATGTGGGTTTTGCTTGGCTATGTGCATAAAGAGGAATGATGATCATCTCCAATCAGATCCAAGGCTGGCTTTCTCTCTACAGTGTTTGGAGAAAGATTAGTCCAGCTTGTAGAGGGCAGAATTGAAAGAAAGAACACTAAAGTTTCAGGTTTCAGAAAAGAAGTGATGCCTTAAACTCTCAAAAATGCAGACCATAAAATAGAGCAGATGAAGGAGAGGTAGAGGAGAACAGTGTCATTACTATGGAAAGAAGCTGTATTATAATAATTATAACATCCATTTAATACCTTATACTTGCAAACACTTTTGGCATTTTATCATTAAAAAATAATTTGACACTCAATGGTCAATTTCACAGATACTGAACCTGATTTTGATCCAACAGGTGGATTGAAAAGAGAAAGAAGATTGGGTAGGCAATTGGTGAAGGGCTTTCTTTGAGAAGACAAAGGAGGCTTGATGAGTAATTATGAAAGCATGGAGTGGAGAATTATTAAGAATTAAACTGGGGCCATGTAATTTAATGAACAGTTTCTTTATTTTTTTAAGGAAAGACCCAGGTAGGTCAAGGGACTCTGATCTTAGAACCAAGAAATTTTAGAGTCAGCAAACAACTTTGACCATCTTTTCTGAACCTTTCTTCTGGTCCACATGATGTCTATTTCTACAGTGTGTTTTAGTGCCTATTCATAGCAAATATAAACATTTCGTTTGCCCTTTAATTCCTTAGAGGATTTTTTTAAACCTGGGTAATGGAGTCCTGCTTGAAATAAACAGGTATATATGGATTCATTTCTAGTCCACATCTTCCATGATCTCAATTACTGCATTAAAATATTGTTAGTAATTAAGATTCAAATAGTATTTATTACAGAAGATTAAGTTCACTTTACAAATAATTTACATATTGTCACAATTACTGTGCCAATTGCTTATGATTTTGACATTGTTTGTGGGAGATAGGCCAGCACTAATGCACAGGATTGAGACATAATTTGTTATGAGACTCTCTGCTGTGGGATACTGAGGGAAATATGTAATATAACAAAAATCAGTGCACATAATCAGAGTGGCTCTTTGGATTATCCTAATTTAGGATATGCCAATACACTCATCCTTCTATCTGTTTGACTTCTGAAGTAGAAAGAATTCCTGTACCAAGATGAACTTAGGCTCAGAGAGGTGATCACACAGCTATTAAGTGACAGAGTCTGAATGCTGACAAAGGGCTGTCTAAAGCCTCCCGAAACTGACCTCTTTCCACCAGTTTGAGACTGCCATTTTGGCTTATTCCTCGACAAAGATAGAAGCGTGGATGGGACAATGGAAGGGTGGGCCAAAGCTTCCCTGGGCACGCTGTCTGTGGGTGGCCCTGAATTCAGCATGAGGATACAGAGAGAAATGAAACGTAGTTTGTACCCCAAGGAACTCACTGTGTCAGCTAATGCTTCTCAAACTTCTATACCCAAGTACCCGCAGATGGCTGAACATTCTCTATGGAGCCTCAAGGTGCTGGGGAAGCCGGCGCATTTGCCGCAAATGAGACATTTCTCCAAAGTCTTCACTTTTACCTTACAATTCACTTGAATTGAGTGTGTTATTCCATAGCTTATATATCTATATCTATAGCTATAGATATAGATATATAAGATGTATATCTATATAGATATATATAGATAGATAGATAGATATAGATAGATAGATATATAATGGTTATTATAAAAAAAAAGGCTGTGTTGCCCCACATCTTTTAGGGAAAACAGGCCATAACAAGCATATGCTTTGAAAACATCTTCCAAGAAATTCTGCTTAGCTCTGGCCCAGGGCGGACACATAGCCCCTGTTGGGAACCGAGAGGCAGTGAATGTGTTGTTTTTCTCCAAACTAAGAATGCGGTAAAGAGGCTATAGAGAAGGCACTTGCCCGGGGTCACAGAGTTTGTAAGCAGCCTGCTTGGTCTTGAGCCCCGCTTCCAAATGACCCTTGCTGTGAGCTGGGCCTCTAAGGGGCTCACTGGCAGACAAGAGAAGGCCAGCGCATCGGGTCGGACGCCCGAGGTGTATGAGACACATCAGATCTTTCCATCGAACCACCCGAGCCACACTCTGGACTACACACCGCTTCAATGGAGTGTGGACGAAGAGGAGACCAGAGCCACAATTCCACGTGGTCCCTTCTCATCCAAGAGGCCCAGGGGCTTCTTCCTGTGACCTCAGTTCCTTCTTGCCTTCTTCATCTGAAATCAGACTTCTGGACTGGAGCAGAAACCTCCCTTACCCTTGCCTTTGTGCCTGGGGTGGTCATGGTGATCTTTTTATAGGCATTTAAAATTGAGAAAACTGAGATTCAAAGAGGTGATCACACAGCTATGAAGTGATCGAGACCCACAGCTCTCTGAAGACTCTCAAATGTGACCTCTTTCCACCAGTTTAAGGATGCCAGTTTGGCTTCTTCCTCGACAAGGCTGGATGCGCGAATGGGACTATGGAAGGGTGGGCCAAAGCATCCCTGGGCACGCTGTCTGTCACTGGCCGTGAATTCACTGTGAGGCTACAGAGAGGAATGAGACATAGTTTGTATCCAAGGAGCCCAATGTGTCAGCCAGTGCTTCTCAAATTTCTTTACCCAAGTACCGGCAGATGACTGAACATCTCTATGGAGCCCCAAAGTGCTAGGGAAGCCTGTGCTTTTGCCGCAAGTGAGAAATTTCTCCGAAGTCTTCACTTTTACCTTACATTCATGTGAATTAAGTGTGTTCCATAGCATATAATAATTTTTATAGAAAAAGGCCTGTTTCCCCCACATCTTTTATGGAAGACAATCCGGTCCAAGCACATGCTTTGGAAACATCTTTGAAGAAGTTCTGCTTAGCTCTGGCCCAAGGTAGGACATATAGCCCCTATTGGGATGCAAGAGGCCGTGAAGGTGTTACTCTGCAAAAGTAAGAGTGTGCTAAAGAGGTTATGGAGATAACACTTGTTCAGGGTCCCAGAGTTTGTCAGCAGCCTCTTCGTACTTGAACCCCCACTATGCAATGAGCCTCGCTGTGAGCTGGGCCTTCAAGTGACTCACTGGCAGACATGAGAAGGCCAGCACATATGGTCAGAGACCCGAGGTGTATGACACATCTGATCCTTCCATCACTCCACTCAAGTCACCCTAGACATAATGTAGGCTCCTTGGGGTACTAACTGTGTCTTAGCTAAAGTTTGAGAACCACTCCTCAAAAGAATGATGGTTCTCCAGCAGCACGTTATTAATAGCAGTGGCTGCACCCAAAGAGGGGAGGGAAGGCTTAGGCAGCCATCAAGGTGAATTAAGAGCAACCACAACAAACCATCAGAGAACGATGAGTGTGTGCCAGGCGCAGTGGTGCTTTCAGATGTATTAGCCTGTTTCACTCTGAAGACAGTGTGTTAAAAAGATGGTATTAACCCAGTGTTGCCAAGAGAAGAAAATGAGACACAAACCTTTACTCAAGGTCACTGAACAGGTAAGTTATATGGCTAGAAATCGAACTCTGGTCTAGCTCATCCCCCAACTCATGTTTCTTGCACTATATCACTTGGTTGCTGAAACCTTTAAGATGCACATTTTATTCTTTGTGCTTGGTTTAAATTATTTCTATTTCAGGTAAATTATTTTTCATTCGTTTGTGTTTCAGGATGCCATATATTTATGTGTATTTGTGTACGAGTACTGTAGCTAAATTCTGTACCTCAATAATGTAGGCTAGCTATTTCATTTTTGCGAACATTTGTTAAGGACCTATTGTGTGTCAGGTATTGTAAAGATATATGCAGAGGTGCTCATGCTGGCACCCTTGACCCCAGAATGATCACTCAACAAGCTGGCTAGAATACAAAATTATACAGAAAAAAATAAATTAAAAATATCTCAGATATTTAATACAGATAGACTGTAAATAATAAAATTTCTGATATTAAGCTAATGAGAAACTTCTCAATGAGTAATAGCAGTAGCTAAAGTTGAGACTAATCAACATTGCTGACTAATTTTCACATTAGCTAGCTTAAGTAACAGTCCGAGGCAAGGGACAATGAGTAGCAAGTTTAGAATATAGAGTTTCATCCACATATTTAATGACTATACATTCGCTCCACAAGCATTTGTTGAGGTTTGCTCTAAGGCTCACACTTTACAAAGTGCTGCATGAGAAAAGGAAGGATGAGAAAACAGTCCTTGCTCTCAAGGAGCTAGCAAGAGACTTTGTCCTTTGACTTGCCCTGCTGTTATCCAGATCAATTGCTTGTTTTAAAATAAAATGTTCTACTTTGCTTAAGGATATTAGTGATCATCCTCATATAAAAATGATTTGATTTCTCACCAGCATCTTTGAAATGTATTTAATATCCAGGGGTCTCAGCTCGACCAACTTTTTTTTTTTTTTTTTTAAATCACTATAGTCAAAGCACAAAGACTCAACTAATGTAACAGATGCTTAACTTTTATTCATTGTGCAAATTAAAGAGTGCAATGGGATGCAAAGATGAAAAAGAGAGTCCTTAAACTCAGCTAAGTCACTGTTAGGCATGCAAACAAATTACTGCAACAAAAAGAGATGTGTACTACCACAGGTATGTGCAAATAATTAATGGTCATAAGAACAGAGGAATAGATCTGTGTGGTGATTGCTTCATGGAGGCAGTGATAATTAAGAAGAGTCTTGAAGAATAATTCTGAGTTGATATGAGGGAAGGAGATTCTAAGCACAGGTAACATTTACAAAGCTATGAGTACATGAAGCAGCCTGACATGTTAAGAAAACCATGGTTAGAGTTTGAGTGTACTTAAGGGGAAGGGAAAGGAATTTAGGAGAAAGAAATGTTTTAAATACCATGTTCAGGAACTCGGAGCTCATTTGATGGGCAATGAAACCCCACTGCAGGATGTTAAGAAGGCCAGATAATCCTTAAGCGAGAGAATTAGAAGTTTATATTTGTGCATTGAGAAGTTCTGTGTGGCTGCAATGTGAATAATGACTAGAATTATTATGGAGGTAGAGTAGATATTGAAGAGTAGACAAAGAAAGATTTAATGACAAGATTTAGTAATTGGATGTGTAAAGTAAAAAGTATTCAGCCCCAAATGTACAAATCTGCTTTACTGTTAGAAATCGATATTATTTGCACTATATGTGAGTATGACAACAAAGACTGAGTGGCCTATTGCTCCTTTCAAAGCCAGAACTTACAAAGACTGTTCCTTGCTTTGGAGGCCCGCTTTCCACAAGAGTTTTGAAGAGCCTGTTTACAACTTGGACTTTGATGTTGAGTCTATAATATTGCCTGAAGCCACCATTCCACATTGATTGTGGAGTAAGCAATCAAACACCAAATTATTAATCTAATTCTTCAGGCTTGCTGCTCATATGCCCTACCTTCTCAGGTCCTATCAGAGTGGAAGCAGAAACAACACCCAAATCAACACAGTTTTTGGTGGCATCTAGATGTGACCTTAGACTCTAAATCGTCCCTGATCCCTCCTCCCACTTTCCCATTATAAGTCTTCTCCTTCTCTAATTTCCTGAAATTCTTTACTATTAACTCTCTTGTCATTTCTACCACAATTTGTATATGCACCTAGTTTGTAAACCCCAAGAAGGCATGATCTTTGTCATAGTTGTCTCCCTGTGAACCTCATTATTTTATATAGGAACATCCTTATAATGGCTCGAATTTCTATTACCACACTTTAGTAGTCTTTATTTATTGTAACTAAGATACTCACTGATGAGTCAGCTGGTGCCAGGTCAATGCCATCAATAGAGACAAAATATGGCTGGCTTATTCATGGATGGAAAATCTACCAGAGGTAGTGAAATCTTGTGCTTCTGAGCAGTGTTTTTCATAAATGTATCACCTTTTTTAAAAAAAAAAAAAGTATAATAATGACTTAGTGAAATGTAAAGTAAGATATTTTCAGCATAATAAAGGTATGGGTAATACCTTAAGGAAGAGTAGTGATTGGCATCATCAGAGAGGGTTTGGGGCAAAGCTATGCATGCCTACAGGGGACCTCTGACCCAGCATGGTTAAATTTTCAACTCCTTCTGAAACATATTAAGGTCTATCTCAGGAATTTTCTAAAAGCACTGCAATAGGCACTACAGAGATATTTGTTGAATATAAATTACTTATATATTATCAAAGAAAGACAAATATTAAAATGGGAGTTTGGAAGCCTTTGTCACATCCCAGTCCCACACCAACTAGTTGAGTGTACTTGAGCAAACAATCTCCCTTTGTTGGGCCTCAGTTTCTTTATTGACTGGATTGATTCAGACAGTCCTAATGTTTTCCAGCTCTAACTCAATGACTCTATGTTGCTGTGAAAAACAGTCTTCAAATCTCCTAATGGAGCATTTTCCCTGGCTGGTTAATTTATAAAATCTTGAAAAAAAATCATTCCAACGATTTCCTTATACCATATTTTATAATTTTGAATAAATGATAAGTCTGTGAATTGTAACAGAACAAGATGACTGAAGATGATACCTACTAACATTCTGAGACAATGTTTTTGTTCAACCCAGGTGGGCCATACTAGGTAATGTTTCTCTGTAGAAAAGTGGTAAGATATGTATCCCAGATTGGTCTTACATGTGAAAAAGAGGCAGTTTTCTGAATCAAGTGAAGGTTTAAAAAAAAGGCAAAAAAAAAAAAAATCACTTGTATAGAAAATGATGTAATTGGAAGGGGTGATCATCAGTTTATAAAAGTTCTTCTCAGTTTGGGAGCAGACATAAATACAGGTTGGTTTGATGTTTTTAATATCAATAATGTGTTTCTTGGACATTTTCATTTATTCCAAATGAAAACCCTTTGGAAGTTGGATGTTGGTAAATAACATGGTAAAAACAGGATTCAGGTCCTCAGATCATTCATAATTTAGACAAGATAAAATAGATTAAGAAGCAATCAAGATAGTAAACATTTTAAATTACAAATACTTCCAGGTTTAAATATATTTGAAGTCAACATCATCAAATAGTAACATACTGAAAAGCAAGAAAAAGAAAAACCACTAACAATGACATGCTTTTCTCCTCTTATTCAAATGATTCGTTTGGATTTTGGATTCCATAGTCGGAAATTTCTAAATGGAAGATCAAGAAGTTCAAAAGAGATATTAGTGCAGTAGAATGAGAAAAGCCCAAGGCCAAGAAATAAGAAATCCAGATGCTAATTCTGGCTCTACTACTAACTGAGTGGCTTTGAAAAAGAAAAAAAAAATATTCCTTCTTTGGGCCTCAGTTGCCTCATCTTTAAAGTGAGAAAATTGTACATGACCAATGTCTCTCCATTTTGAAATTTTATAGATCTCTTTGAACATTTCCATAGACCAGGGGGACTCATGGGCCCCAGTTTGAGGAATACTGCCATAAAGTTAAACTTGATTTCTGGGCCCAGTATAATTACAAATACAAGCCCAAATTCTGGTGCTGAAATTCTAGGGCCACTCTCTACTCTAGGGTGATCATCCAATTGCATCAATATTTGCTTGTTTTAATTATTCTATAGAGAAAATAAATAGTTTGTGCTGAAACTGTTCTAGGCATTAGGGATATATCCAAGAACATAATAGGCAAGATCATTGCCCTCTTGGAGCTTATATTCTAAGAGGGAGAAGCAGATTATAAACAATAGATAATAGTAAGTGAGGAAATTAATTTGGGATAAAAAAATTCAAAATCTTTCATAGGGAATTCTAGAACCCCTGCAAATATATCTATGGATTGTAGCTTGAGAATCATCTGACCTTGAAGAGACCTTGAGGTTTGTGGTTCAGTGACTCTTGGTCACCCTTTTCGTACTGAGTAGCAGCAGAGAGCTTCCCCACCAAACAGTCTAATTGAACATGAATGGTTTTAACAGAAGACTTACCAGATTCTAGAATCAACAACGGATTTCCCTTGCTATTGCTTTGGTTTGTACCTTACCCTGCTTTGAGCAACATAGAGGCATTTCTAGGCACAGGGCCAAAATTTCATTGCAGGGCTCAGAGAGAGCACAACTCTGGAGAAAAATCATTAAATTAGGCAAAGATCCAATAAACTTAAATTTTCTGTTTTTGATTGCTTGCTGTGAGGAACACTATGACATGATTTAAAATGATGATTTAATGTAGCAAGAGGAGAGGGACTCTAAAAACCAAACGGCGTAGTCACATAGTTCTAATAAAATTAGTCTATTATGTGCAAATTGATTGCTGGTGCCTAGATTTACATGATGTTTATGATATCAGAATATCTGACAAAAATTGATGTCAATATTTATGCCTCTATAAATTACTCACACAGCACTATTATGATGGCTTCTAATTAAAGTGGAACCAAACTAATTGACCTTTAAATCCAAAGGACTTTGTAACCCAAAACACATTTACACTGGGATGGTAGGCTGCACTAGCTTGGGAAGAAAGAGGGTTTTTTGGGTTGTACAATGTCTAACTATGAAAAAAATTATTATACATTCTCTAAGAGCTGGTTCCACTAAAAGATGCATTTTGGATTTGATTCAACCTGCATTGAATTGCTGCTGTGTAGGTTCAAACTACACAGCAGCAGTTAAAGCTATAAACCACTTCTGTAGCTTTACTCCTAGGGTATTCGAACGATTTCTTTTCTTTTCTTTTAGTCATGAAATACCTTCCGTCTGCTTTTGAATACATCAAATGAGACAATTGATCTAATCAAAGACTCTCCTTTTTTATTTTAAACATTTTATTTTGGAATAATTTTATATTTACAGATAAGTTATGGACTAGACTTTGTGCTCCTTGAGGTCAGGGATTATATTTTAATCGTTTTGTAATCTCCTTTAACATCTAACACAGGGCCTGACAAAAAGCAGGAGTGTGACAGGATTTGATTTGTTTTTAGAAAGAAGACAAAAAGAATGAAAACAAGTAAAGCTCCTGGCATTTTAGAACATAAAAATGTTTCATTATTATTCTGGGCAAAGCTTGGTCTTGGTTTTTCTTCTCCTGTTAATTGATAGCCAATTACATTTTGAATAATTAATTTAAAAATGAATCCAAATGTTATTCTGTGAATATACATTATTAGAAATGTAAATAAAAAGAACAATACAAATAATTTGGGGAATTGAAGAAATCTTGGGGGAGAAACATTGTTGTTAGTCTGGAGTCAGAATATCTGAATTCTTAGTTTATTTCTGGTATGAACTTTCTCTGTGTCCTTGAGAAACTAACTCTTGTTGAGCATCTTATCTCCTCAACTGTAAAATGAGGAAGGTGAACTCTATTTTTTTAGGCCCTTTACATCTTGAAAATGCTATTGCTTCCAATACAAGTCTGGGAGTGTGTGTATTTCCACTGGGCTGCACTTTCTTTTCCTCTCTCTACTCTCATTTCATACAGCAAGTGTGAAGAAGCAAAATGATGGGATGCAATTATTACAGTACTATGTATTTCGATTAATGTATTTAACTAAAGATTGTTGCATATTCAAAGTTCATCAGTCATGGTTTTCACACTGTGCACGCTGTCAGTGTTTAACTGCAAATCCTTTTTGTCTTTGTGCTGAAAAGATTTCTATCTGCATTTCAGAAAGGGCTTTTCAGTTTTGTTATAAAACCTCATTACTTTTTTATTACAGACTTAGTGGAGCCTTCTCTGTTGAATTGAATCATATGATTCACTATTAGCAGGACATTTAATACTATATCGTCTCTATATTGTTCAGTATTCTTCTTGGTTCTTTTATTTGCACTTTGGAAATGTCTCAGAAGGAGGAATTGAAAGATAATATATTTTTTGAAATAGTTCACCCCTGTCCCAGGAAGGCAGTGTTTTAAAGATAATTATTTAAATAAAAAATACTTAAGCTCCCTAAAATAGTGAGTAGGCAGAATGAACAACTGATTCAGAAAATAATGTATTTTTTCACAAAATAAAAATGCCTTCCTAAAGTCCTTCCAGATCACCAGAGCATGTCATATGTCACATATTTTGTGTAATTTCCTAAATTTTCCAAGTTGTTCACCTCTGTTATTGTACTTATTAAGGTTTTCTCTACTATTCTTAGGAACAGGGAGTTTTCTCAGTCAATTCATGGGACCCATACTTGTTGCCTGAACTAAAAGACTCAATAAATTTATACAATTATCTAACAAAACTGAGTGGGAAGTAGATGTGTCATGAACGAACATTTTTTTTTAGGTTAAATTTGCTTTTATAAACATATGCCTTACCTACTTCAAAGTTTCTATGGTCTCCGTAGCTATTTCGCAATTTTGGTGGTTCCCTATTGCTGGGTAACAAACTACTCCTAAACTTAGTAACTGAAAACAACAATCATTTTATTTTGCTTATGATTTTCTGGTTGAGGAAATTGGGAAGGGCTGAACGGGATGGTTCATTCCTGATCCAGTGGCATCAGCTGGAATAGTGACAGGAGAACCCACTTCCAAAATGACTTCATCTTTTACATGCCTAGTGCCTTAGTACTCCTTGACCACTCCCTCTCTCCCTACCTGGTGTCTCTTCTCCTAGAGCCTTTCCATGTGACTTGGGCTTCTTACAACATGGCAGTCTCAAGGTAATCAGACTACTTATATAGTAGCTTACTTCCCCCAGAGTGATCATTCCAAGAAACTCACAGAGAAACTACAAACCTTTTTATGACCTAGCCTCCGTAGTCCCAGGATGTTACTTCCATCCCACTCTACTGGCTGAGCGCATTACTCAGGTTGGCCCAGGTTGAAGAGGAGGGGAGAAGTAGATTATACCTCTCGGTGGGGAAAAGACATGGGCAGATGAGGAGAAAAGGAATTGATGTCCAGCCTGAAAACAAGCTACCACAGCAGGGGAAAAGATGTGTGTGTGTGTGTGTGTGTGTGTGTGTGTGTGCGCGCGCGCGCGTGCGCACGGGCACACACACATATGCATATATATTCAGTTGCAAAGTCATAGAGATAATATAATTAAACTCTCTTTTTTTGTGGTCTGACAATAGTTGTCAAACATTTATAGTTTATTTTGACTCCTACATCTGTTTATTGAAAACCTTTGGCTGGGATTGAGTGTCCTTAGTGACAATAATAAATAGGTCCACCATTTTATGATAACAAGTTGCCATGTTTGCTAGAAACCTATACACATTCACCAATGCTACCAGAAAGATAAGCTTGAAGATCTCTTACTTTTGAAGTTTTCTCCCTTGCAGCAAAATCCACTAGGCTGAAATTCTAAAAAACATTCAGTATTTTCACACTGGTCTTAATGTAGGCAGAAAAATCGAGAATTTTTCAATATCCAAGATTCAGAAGATCTCATTCATTTACAACCTAAGACAACCTCGTTGAGATCTTATTCTTTATAAACTGCCCGAATATCTCTCAAGCTCCTCATACTGTAGCTACTTAGCCCAATTGTAGTATACTTCATGTGCATGTGGTCTTCCTCATTAGAATGTAATTAACATAAAAAATACCCCATACCCAATGAAACTAGGAATGTGTCGTTTTCAATTCAGTCTTGGCTCAGACTTCTGCTCTACTGAATTTCCAAGCTATGCTCTTGATTCTCGCATTAAAAGAATTTAAGCAATCTGCCATCTTTGTCTCTTTGTTTTGTTCATTTATTCCAACCTCAAGGACTTGGGTCTTACTGAACTTTATAAGGTTAGAGACTTCTCGTTTTGTGTGTCCCTGCTCAAATGTCAGCGCGTCAGAGAAACCTTTCCTGACCATCCCATCTAATATTGTACCCCTACAGGTCCCCCTTATAATAAATTTCTTTCCTTCTTAGCAATCTCTACCTTGAAATTACTTTTTGCATTTGTTTGGTTGTTCATTATCTAATTTCCACTGTTATATGTCCAGGTTTAGTATTTGGCACCAAGTATCCAGGTTGGTGCTTAATGACTATTTGGTGAATAAATTAAATAACCACATAGATAACTAAAAACTTATTTGCCATTAATTGATTGGCATTATATAATAAAGTCAAAGTGTATTTTATATGTTAAAATAACATGAATTACATTAAAGTAAAACCAATTTCTTTAGTGGGGATGAAAACTTTCTATCGAAGAACTAAAATAATCAAATTGCATATTTATAATCTACAGTACAGGGCAGTTGCAGGAGGATACTGAGAGCAAGAACTGAGACATTTAATAGCACTTTGAGATGATATTTCATAGTGAATAGATTTTCTCAAACACTATTGGTGAGAGTATAAATTGGGAAAGTACTAACGTGCATCGAGAAAAGAGTTCTTTTTTTTACTCAGTACTTCTGCTTCTATAAGACGTCATCATAAGGAAAAAAATGAAACAGAAAAAAATAATGTGCATAATAGTGTTCATTGAAATATTAAATATGCAGCTCCATGTCTAAAAATTGTGGAACAATTCAGTAAGATATGACATACCTACATAATGAGAAATTACCTTCTCTATAAAAATTGCATTTTCCAAGAGTGAATTACCATCATAAACTACTTATGATACAATTTCCAAGTGTAAAAAGGCAGAGTACAAAATTGTATGCACGATTTTATTTCAACCATGCCAAAATATGAGCATAGATAAAAAATTTGAAATAAAATGTACCAGGGAGTTTATATTATCTATCATTGGATAGTGAAAGAGAGGTTAAATTGTTTTTCTTCCTTATATTTTTCTGTATTTTTTAAATCTCTTACAATGAGCATTTATTTGTTTCATAAGCAGAAAAATAAACTATTTAAAATTTAAAAGTCTTGTAAAAGATCAATGCAATATTATTAAGCAGGCCTTCCACTAATTGTGTGACTCATTAGGTAACTTCATTGTCAAGAGGACCTAAATTCTAGTTCAGACTGTAAGACATAACAACTGAATGAAGGGAAAAAGCAAACTGTTACTAGCAGTTGATGTTTCAGGTCATAAAGATCATTTGTATTTTTGTTTTTTATTGTGCACGTGTGTGTTTAAGACAATTAATGTTTTGTTTAAATGTATCTTGTAGAGATGAAGTCTCTTTTCATTCTAATTTCAAAAGATGATAGGTTGTACATCAGATTTTACCTTTTCTGATGTACATACAAAAAAATGACATTTTCATACATTTGACTTGACGCTTTCTGTATCAAACATTGAGGTAATAACAATTCCTCGTGATTTTTGTAAAGCCATGTACTGGCACTTTTTTTTGGCAAGTAATGTTGACACACATCTTCAAATAAATGACTGCTCACATCCAGACTCATTTGGCAGAAACAATACGTTTTCATGCCAATTCAGAGAGAGGAGAGGTTCAGGAAGACAAAAGGTTTGAGACAGACATTTTACAATATATCAAATATGAGTAATGATATCTCAGTTTGTACTTTAAAAAGCACTGGTGATACTTAATCTTTCAATAACACTTTATAGCTTACAAAGCATATTCTCATTCATTATGTGATTTAATTCTCAAAACCTAAGAGAGAGAGAATTTTATCCTCATTTTACTGTTTCTGAGTGATTTTGATTTACAAGGTCAGGCAGCTAGAAAGTGGAAGCTAAGATTTGAACCTGGACTAGCAATCTATATGACAGGTATAATTTGCTCATTCATTTGTCCATGAAAAGAAAATTTAATTTTGTAGAAATAAATTATAGCCAATAATTAAAGTTTGGAAATCTAGTCATTTCTAAAGATAATTGTTGTCAAAAAGTTACCTTGTATTTTTCTTAAATTATGTTCATATTCTTTATAATTATATAATTTTTTTAATTTTTAAAATTCATGTTTTAAATAGTTTGTGATATAACTTCACAAATATATACATATACCTTTGAATTAACAACAATGAAGAATCAATTATTAGGACCAGTGTTTCTGGCAAATGTAGGAATTGATTTGAAATTGAAATGCAATTGAAAATCTATATAGCAGTCTGTGAAGTATGGATTTTCAAAATGACTGCTTTCCAAAATGCATATTAATATTTGAGACAAGAGGCTGAGAATCTTTTTTTCTTAGACGTCCTTGCAAGAGATCCACTTTGGGGATATTTCCTCTTTTTGAATCTAGCAAATAATGTCATTTTAAATAAAATAACTCGGGATAACAGAAAAGGTGTTATGTAGCTTTTGTAGGCAGAGCAACCTTGGGAGTCATATTGAACAATTTGCTCCTTTTCTAGAGAAAGAAGCATTTGTAAACAGAGTATGAAGAACAGAGCCTAATTCCAGTGGGCTTTTCTGTTTGCCCTGTCAGTGGTTTCTTCCTTCACCTGATAAATAAAACACGGCATTCCTCCTGGTTAGGTATTTAAGAAAAATCCCACTAGTCCTGCCTACTTCACATTTATGGAATGACCGTTTGCCAGTTTTCTATTTGTTTGTGGCCATGTAAATCACAAAATAAATAAAAGCAACTGTCTTTTATAAGGCAATGAACTGTACCACAGATAAAGGGAATTAAAATTATACTTACATTGGATTTTTCTGTGTACAATTTCATTAAGGATCACATGCCCTTAAGGAAATTAAAAAAAAAAAATCTTTCACCCTTATCTTTTGATCTCATAAATGTGTTTATAGAAGGAAAATTTTATATTGGGAAATAATTTGCTCCTCTCTCCCAAAGTAGCTTGCTATTTTTTTCTTTGTAGTGAATATATATTCTATTTCAAAATGATCTACCTGTTACCCAGTACTTCTCTTAAAACTATTGGGAAAAATACCCTCTATAAATCAGCATTTAAAGAAAATGCATGAGAATGTTCCTGGGTCAACAATAAATGCATATTTCATCCACTTATGATTGTAATTTTGAATGATCTGCTTAACCTTTGAAATTTTGAAAACTCCTATTTGTTGTTCCATATTCTAGTTTTATGATGTATATTCATTCTCATGTGGAAAATCTCTGTCATTGTGAATGTTGTTTTCGAAAACAGACACTTAACAGTGTCCTGGTTTTATGTGTGGCTAAAGCAAACTCAATCTGTGAGCTGGAATGCATTGGACATTGTTTTCAGTAGGTCAATAAAATGACGAATGGATTTGAGCCAAGCTGTAGCAGAGGACACACATCCTCTGTTGAAATAGCTGAAAAGACAAATTATTATTGAAGTGTGGAATACTGAATTGGACTGTTTTTCAGTTCACAGAAATAGACTGAAGTAGATTACCAAAATGAGGCATGTGCACTTCAGGCAACTAAAACAGACATGCTATGCAAACAAGAAGTGGTAGATGAAGACTTGAATATTCAAAAAGTGATAACAGTTCAGCTGCCATAATATGCAATAGGAGATCACAGAAATACCTTGAATTTTAGGAACTTTTCAACATCTTGAAATTCAGGAATTTCCATATTTGCAACACCAAGCTAAAATCATTTTTGTCATTTTTATTACATTTTAAGGGTATGCATTTTTAAAGAATATTTCTCAAAATATTTAGAGTAGGGGAGAGAGTTTCAGTCTCACTTAACAGTTTATTAATGCAGGTGGAAAAAAACACAAGATAACACAAAATTTTAAATATTGAGTCCAAACCTGTGTGACACCCATTGCCCACATAAAAAAGTTCAAATTCCTTTTATAGTCTAACACCTAAAGTAACTCATGATCAAGCTTATATCTTATTTCCTTTAACATCTTTTATAGACCAAATTCTGGGAGAAAATTGAATTTTTATTTTTACTAGCCTTTAAATGAAGTTTAGCATTTCCTTTGATAATAAATGCAGAAAACCAATTATAGTAATATTAGTAGTACTGTGAGTTTATCACCAATAGAAATTATAGATATTTTCATATAACATTACAATTGTTGCAAGTTGTAACAATTGTTTCTTGAAAGACATTGTTTTTAGCTCATCGTAACTTTGAAATTATGGTTATTAGACCCACACTTATATAATTATAATACATTAAAAATTATATTTTTGAATATTTTTATAGCTGTATTTCACTATGTTTGGTTTTCTTTGTAATTTTATTTTATGGTATGTATTAAAAATAAATTTGGAAAGGTTGTCCACAGGCATCACTGGACTACCAAGAGGCCTATGGCAAAAGATAGGTTAATAACTTTTACAAAAACTGACTTTAATGATCATCCCCAAACTGCTGGGCATTCAATTTTAAGTTTTCCTTTGCCAGGAAGGCTGTTACTCCACACCCTACCTCATCCTTCAAGATATAGTCCAGATATTACTATATCCATTAGATTGTTCCTGATCTCATTAGTCAATATCAATTGATCTTCCTTTATATCCCCTCAAAATTGCTGCTTGCATTCCTATTAGAACTTATCTTTTATCCTAATTAGTTGCTTTCTTCTATGTCTCTGCTTCTAGGGTATAAACTTCTTGGGGACAGAAATAATCTTATTACGATTTAATATTGAATATAAAATCACTGTGGTTGGGAATGTGGTTCTCTATATTGATACTCTGGAATTTACTGAGACTTGCTTTATGGTTTGGTACGTGACCAATTTTTGTAAATGTTCCATTTATACTTAGAAACGTGGTATAATCTGAAGCAGCTCGGTGTAAATTTGTTAATTATGTGATTCAAAGCTGTATCCCTTGATTTATCAGTTGTTTACAGAGGTGTGTTAAAGTCTCCAGCTATGATGGTAGAGATGTTAATTTCTTATTTTAGTTCTGTCACTTAACTTTATACATTTTGAATCAATATTATGAGGTACATAAAATTCTAGAATTGTTATATCATCCTGATGAACTGGACCTTAAATCAATATGCAATGATTTTATCTCTAGTAATGCTTTTCATTTTTTATTTACTTATTTATTTTTTTGCATTACAATGAATTTTCTCTAATATTGATGTAACACGGTTGTCTCTTGGGTTAAAATTTTGGTGTCTTTTTCCATTTTTTTTACTTTAAACTTTTCTGTGCCATATGCTTTAGATTTATCTTTTGAAAATAACATAATGCAGGATTTTGTAAATTTTTAAAAATTTATTCTTAAAATTCTTGTCTTTTACCTGAAAAGTTTAGTCAATTTACAATGTTTGTAATTACCAATACGTTTTTATTTATTCCTAACATCTTTTATACTTTGCTGTGGCCCTGCCTTTTCTAGAATTTCATTCCTCTTTTTTTCAAAAGTTTTTCAGATTGAGATATTTTCTCTCTCACTACATTTTTCTCATTAATTTGAACATTTTAATTCTATTTGTATTATTTTAGTCATTACCTAGAAAGTCTAATATTTATATTTAAAAGTCTAATACTTATCAATGTCTTACCTTTCTCTCAAATAATATAAGGAATGTAAACAAGTTTAGCCTCTCTTGCTTATTTATTCACTATTTTTGTTCTTTGTAGCCCCACAAATTTTTATATATTTGCTGATTTATTTACTACCACTTATTTTTCTCAGATTTTTGTATCATCTTTTTCTGCCTTTAGAATATCCTTCATTCACTTTTCAGGGGGTAAACATTCTTCTTTTTTAAAAAATCTAATTTAAAAAAGTTTTGTGCCTCCCTTTAAAAAAATAATTTTGCTGCATATAGAATTTTTAAATTATAAGCATTTTTAAAACATTCTTTGAAAATACGATACTATTGAATTTGGACTTCTGTTTTACTAAGTCAATTGTTGCTCTGTTTTTCCTGTGTAGGTAATCTGCTCCATCCCTCTTGCCCTTTGCTAATTTTCATCTTCGATGTCCTGTAGATTTACCACACTGTGTCTAGGTGTAGATTATTTTTATTTATTCTGCTTTGAATATGATTAGATTCCTAAATTTTTTATCATATCTGGACAATTTTTAATCATTATCTCCGTGAATATGTTATTGCCCTTCTCTCATTCTCTCTACTGTCTTATTCTAGATCTCCAGTTAGATGCATATTTGACCATCTCACTCTATCCTCCATGTCTCAATTTATCTCTCATATTTTTCATCCCTTTGTTGCATTATGCTATATTCTAGCTAGATAATTTCTTATGCCTGTCTTTCAGTTTACCCATTTTTTTTTCTTTTGCTGTGTCTAATCTGTTTAGAACATATATTAAGTTTCTAATTTTAGTTACTGTACTTATGACATTAGGAATTCTGTTGTTGTCTTTTTAAAATCTACCTGACATATTTTTTGGTCTCATCTCTTTTTTTGTACTTTTGATTCTCTCCCTTATTTCTTCAAACATATTAATCGATCTTGTTTAATATTCTACATCTGTCAAGGTCAATATTTGTTGTATTTACAGATATGGTTCTGTAGTATGTTATTTCCATAGATTCTTTCTCATGAGAGTTTATTTCCCTGTATGGTTAGTGATTTTTTAAAATTGTGAGCACACATTCCTTTGACTGTATTCTTTGGATTTCTATTGTTGCTGTAACAAGTTACCATGAACTTGGTGGGTTAAAACAACACAAATTTTTTCTCTTACAGTTCTAGAAGTTGTACCTTTAACGTAATCACATCTGCAAAGTCTCTTTTTCTATATTAGGTAACATTCACACATTCTGGGGATTAGAATATGGACATTTTGAGGGGCCATTGGTTAGCTTCCTATAGAGTTTATCTGTGAAAGCAATTTGAGACCAGGTTTTAAAGTGCCTTCTTCTATAAAAGCCTTGTATTTCTCCCAAGTTTTGTTGGTCTACCAACTCTGAAATAATTTAAACAATAATTTTATATTTTGAGAGTCCAGATAGGTTGTATACCTTTCAGTCTAGACCTGCATGAATGCAGCTTACAGAGGAAACTTCCGTTTTAAAAAATCATCCAGAGCCAAGACAAAGACATTCAGGTATCCCAAACACACCTTCTTTTGTGGGGTCATTCTATTTTCCCCACTGAGGGTATCGCCCCTCGAAAATCCTGGCTTTAGGTGAGGCTTTAATCCAACTTTTTACTTTACTCAAGCCTTAGACTTAGTCTGCTATTTCTTGTAGAGGTCTATTAAAACTCAGATTATAGACTGCCGGAATGGATATATTTCTCCAGGGCAAATTCTGGTTCCAATAATCACCCCTGTGGATTAGCACTGTCTGTATTTTCCTTTCTCATCTCTAAGAAGTTCTCTTATTTTTCCATCACCACAGCCATGCTTTACTTAAAAATATTTTATTTTATTTAGGATTTTTAAGTATGCTGTATTAGCAGGGAATTCTCTCAGGTTAGGTTGCAATATTGCCAGAAACAGAAGTCAGATATTAAAAGAACATCTAATTTATCTCACTCTCCAGCACCTAAAATAATGACATCCAAACTGTGACTAATGTTTTTTAAATTAAATAAAAACATAGCAGACTGGAGCTCACAAGGACATTAAAATTGAGTAGTAACAGAGACCATATGGCCCAGGGAGTCTAAAGTATTTACTATCTGGTCTGTTATGGAAAAAGTTTGCCTTGTCTGGAGAGTTTGTTTTGACCCCTCCACAAGCCCAGGATAGGGATACTAAGTTCATCCTTAGACCTCTCAGTCCTGGGGAGGGTGTCCTTCATCTTGTGGAGAGAGAACCACCTGGCCTCATAAATACCTCTAAACTTCATGAATCCCAGGGCTTACTACCATGTCGGTTTTCTCTGCAACTACAGATGCAGCTAATGTGCAAAGAGCCAATACATGGAATATATTTTACCGAGACTTCTCTCCCTCACTGTTTGTCAACCTAAATGACTCATGAATTGCTGAGGTGATAACTTATGGTTTCACATTGACTTACAAATTTAATATGTTTGAAGGAGAAGAAAGGGGAATCTGAGGTGGCATCTTAGCTCTGCTGCCAATCAGCAAAATGGATGTAGAGAAGCCATATCAGATCTCTGGAACTCACTTTCCTAATCTATAAAAAGAAAGGTAAATTCTGTGACTTGTAAGCTCCCACCTACTATAATGTTCTTTGATTCTGAAGTCAGAATAAAAAGTTTTATCTCTTTTTCCCAAGGTATAGTCTCTTCATACTTCAAGGAGATTAGATGAATAAATACATGTAAAGTCCTGAGAACAGGGCTTGGCACAAAATACATCCTCAATGAATGTTAGCTGTTATATTGTTGTCATTAATATTACCCAAAGCCTCTTACACATGGTGAAAGCCCACAGTCATTAATTCTTTTCTTATGGATAGTTGTCCCTCGTGTTCCCTGGTGAGAATTTGGGCATCTATAGCACTGGAAAGAAATTCTG
This sequence comes from Rousettus aegyptiacus, assembly GCF_014176215.1. Taxonomy (NCBI): domain Eukaryota; kingdom Metazoa; phylum Chordata; class Mammalia; order Chiroptera; family Pteropodidae; genus Rousettus; species Rousettus aegyptiacus. Next base: position 123,739,564 of record NW_023416306.1, read on the forward strand.
ATTGGCATAAAACAGCATCCCAATGTTCTCTGAGCTTTCAGAGGGATTGATTAACCTCCCCACTGCTGCTGACTGCATCGCCAGCAGGTGAACCACAAGCCACAAAGCATTGACTGAAATGTGCATCTGCAAAAGAAAGAGGGAGAATTTTTTTAAAAAAACTCAACTTTGCAACTTCAGGCTAGGCCAGGTTTCCTTGGTGATGTCTACATGCTGAACTGAGGAAGGTAAAGGTTATGTCAATGGATATGTTAGGACAGAAGCATATACTCATTGCAGAGGCGAAGGACTCTCAGCTGCACTTGCTCTAGCTAGAAATCTGTTTTCTATATCATTTGGAGTCCTAGAAGGAAATAATTTACCCACGAGAGTTCAAATGAAGAAACATTAATATACATAGGAGACAAGTTAAGGTAAGGTTAAAAGAACCACTGAAGGATGTTGAGGATAGCAGAGAGTAGATATGGTGGAAACTTATCACCACTAGGACTAATGGGTGAAGGGAATAGACAGTGTGACTGGATCCAAGAGAGAGCTGAGGCCAAGGAGGAGGTGGTGCCTGGCAAAGGGCAGCTACATGGAGAGATGCAGATACTTCAGAGAAACAGCAAAGCAACAAGGAAGAGATACCCCATCTCCTGACCCTCCGGCCTCTGATAGCTTGTGGTGCTTTCCATTGGCTGGATTAATTAGAAACTAGACAGCAAGGGAGCCCAGGAAATATCTCCACAGCACAGGGCAGAGCAGAGAGGGAGCAGAGAATGGATGAAAGGTTGCAGGGAGAACAAAGAGCAACTACCCTTCTCTTCCAGAGCGTTTGCCCTGATGCCTCTCTGGCTGGGTGTTTTTCTCATGCTTTTGACATGCGGTCTCTTTCTGCTGGAAGAGAATGTCCAAGTGAGGGCAAGTGTGTGTTGCTTAAGCCTAGTGTGTGTGTTATAATGAAAAAAAGTACCCAGTTTGAACCAGGATGCCAGAATTCTGGACTGTTAAAGAAAAAAATTATCCATGACACTTGTTAAAATGGTAAGGTAGACTTTATACAGGACTACTGCAATAGGATTTTGCACTAAGGGACAGAGAGTAAGCTCAGTTCTGAATACAACAAGGAAAAGTGGGCATTTACAGCCAAAGAGCAGGGTGGGTTAATGGATGGAAAGTTACTAAGAGTATGGGAAGCTTCTGGCTAAAAAGACCTAACATGATTCTTGCTGAAGGCAGCCCAGGGTGATGATGGAGGAGGAGGAATTTGGTTGTATATTGAGGATGGGGGACTCGGGCTACACTGACTGAGCAGGACTCTTTCTAAAACTGAACTCTCAGTGACATGCTCAAGAATGAGGCCTGCTGGAGCTTGTCTGGAGTTTGGTAAATGAGAGAGTCCTTTTCACTTTTCAGTTCTGCCAAAAACTTGGGAAATCTTAGGCAAGTCACTTAACCTTTCGAAAACTTGTTTTATCGGTAAAACTGAGTTAAGAATATTTGTCTAATCTTCCTCATCAGGGTTTTATAATCAAATGGAATAATGATTAAAGGAAGGCTTCAAAATCAATGCAAGGATATAAGCCCTGAGCTAAAATGAAAGCTAAAGGGACTGTTTTTACTAAGAACTTTGTGATTCTTAGTGTGCAAGGGGTATGGCTTGGGAATCTGGGTGACAACACGTAGAAGAGTGTGGCTTAGATTGTTGGTTATCCACCAATTCCACTCTTTCCTACTTCAAAGCATTTTTATTGTAATTTAGCATACAGCTGCCCAGAGACACACCATTCTCCAGTCTCCCTTGCTGGATGTGGACATGTGAGTTGAGTACAATCTCTCCAGTGAGATGTGAGCAAAAGTGATATGTGCCACTTTCAGGCTTGTTCCATTAACTCTCACTTTCATTTCTTTTAATTATGGCCAAATCCAGCCAACCACCATTTAATTATGGCCTAACAGGTAAGGATGGTTTTCACCTTTTTATATGGTTATATAAGAATTTAAATAAAACCTTTGATTTTGCCTCTTAGCCTACGGAGTCTAAAATATTTACTATCTGGCCCTTCAAGAAAAAGTTTGCCAACTCCTACTCTGCTCAGAATCTGCCTCTGGAGATGGGAGTGATGGGTCACCTTTCCTTGAGACACCTGGGTGGTATTGGGAGAATTCTCAAAATGCTAGGAAACTCACTTGGAAACATGACGATAGACACGTGTAATGTGGCTCTGTCAAATACTCATCTATTATTTTGTGCTGAACATTCTTCCGGGCACCGAGGTAATAATGAGAACTTGCCTATGAACAATTTTTCATCCTTAATCTTGGCTGAACATACAAGACTCCCTCTGACTTTTTGTTTTGGTGTGGTGTGGGAAATGAGGGAAGGCAAGTACTACATATGTAAAGTGGATCAGTTCCTAGGGCACCACATCAAATGATATAAAACACTTAAAGTAATAAAATCTTCTCGGTGTAGACTGGGGTCACCCATAAATGGTGTTTACTTAAGCTCTCCAAAGGGCTTCCACAATAGTGTAAAACTTGGTCGTGTGTTTTGAATGTAGTTAGAGGAATGAGCAATTTAGATTTTAAAAAAATCAATGTAAATTAGTCTTAATCTGAATTCACTTCAAGAGAAAGGCAGTAGTCCAGGAGATAATATAATGATTAGAAATCAATTTTTACTGGTCTTATTTTTTTAATGTCTCATATATTTGGTATATGAGACCAGCTCTAAAACAAGGTTTTTTAAAAAAGGTAAAACACCTGTAGATCACAGCAGGTGATTGGCCACTATAATTTACTTAAAAGATTTTGAGATTGTGGTTTAGTTTAGGATTGACTGTGCAAGGCTGATGCTTGGAATGGAAGTCTAGTGGTGCAAACAATAATTCTCGCCCAACTATCTAGCAACACTGATAAATTAACCAAGGGGCAAGAAGAGAACATTCACAAAGTCGTTTATGGTCTGCAGTGAGGGCTGTTGGCTTGGAACACAGTCTTTTTTTGAGATGTTGATTTTAATCACTTAAGATGTGACCTGAGACAATTTGGGTGAAATTTATGGTTTGTAAACTGTAAAGGACAATGTGATCATTAGGCATTATGATTATTCTATTTTACTCTTCCATGTCAGTTGCCTCATCTACCCTCATTGTTCTTAAAATCAATATCTGGACCAATTCTTGCCAGAAGAAGAAGGCCACATATAATAGCATGGCCACTCTAGGCCTAAGAAGGGAATGTAAGTGTGTGTGTGTATGTGTGTGTATGTGCATGCGCGCATGCACATACACACACACACGCACATGCACTCAAGCATGCATGTGTGCCTCTATGTCATGAGTCACAAGGAATAGCCATTCATCAGATGGAATAATAAGAATGAAAATACTAGCTACAATTTATTGAGAGCTTACTATGAGCCAGGAGCCATACACTCTTTGTATATATTACTTCTCATTCTGGCCTATAGATGAGAAAACAAAACTCAGAGAGGTTTGATAGCCTATAAGGCTCACACAGGTAGTAAGCAGTAAGGCCTGAATTTTTCCCCTCAGCCACAGAGGCCACTGTGGGACAGCTGGTATGTCCTCAAATGACCTGTCTTCGGAACAGCTGACAGTAAACTTCTTGTCACTCTCTATGCTTTCTCTGGATGTGGAAGACCTTTCAGAAATTGGAATGATTCTATTTTGGAAACTTGGAGTGGGTCTGGAACTGTCTTTGTGCACTAAAACAACAATAGTAGTAGTGAACATTTACTGAGAGATTACCATGTATTATCTGGGAACTTCTATTATGTTTATTATCTGTTTTGGTTCTCACACTGAAATGAATCAGACAAAGGATGAGAAATTTGCAAAGGTCACATGGATACTAGAGGCGGATCCAGGATTCACATCCAGACCATCCAATGGGCAAACATGTTGAGCAGATTCTCTGGGAAAAGCAACAGGGGTAGATGCATCTCTGCAGACAACCGGCCAGTAAGCATGGCCCCTTGCTTGAGGCTCCTGAGCCTCGCTTGGTCCAATCTGTACAACGAGGGGTGAATTCCACCCTGGTGGTTCTCCCCTCTGACTTTCCATGGGGAAGGAAGAACTATAGAGATTAATAAAACTGAGAAGAGGGATTCTTTTACCTATGCAATCTTTTGGAGGGGCTGGCTTTTGTTTTCCTGGCACTCTCTGGCCTGTGAATACCTCTAGGTAAAGCCTAGAAGAGAACAAATCAGGAGTTCTAAGATTTGAAACAAAGAGAAGAGAAAAAGAACGATTGCTCTGTTTGCTTCTAGGTCTCGATGAGACACACATGACTCGCTGAACATTGCGATCATATTTCCCATGATATATTTCAAATGAGAGATTTGGTTGGGGGATTCAAGTGGGGCATTTTCCCAGAGCAAGCACCATGCTTGCATTTGGGAATCAGTTACTCCCAGAAGCTCTCTCACCAGGAGGGCTGAATCAAAACAAATATGTACAAGACCTAGAAAGGATTCAGGCTTTCAGGCACCAAGAACCTCTTGAGTAGACCCCAGCACGGAGCATCCAGGTGACAGCTGCTCCAGAAACCTATCAGGTTTAGTTCTGTTTGAGGCTAATCAGCTCGTGACAGTTTTCCCCATCCCAAAATGAAAGCACGTCCTGTGGCGAAAGGCAGGGAGGCTCGAGTGGCAAAGGACCTGACTTTCTTCATAGCTGCACCAGTGGGCTTTACCTAGAAGACTGCATATTATAGGTGCCTTAGTCATTTTGACACCATCTAACCTACATGTTAGAATGAGCTGTCTCTTCTTTTAAAATTCAGGTGAAGTTAAGGTACCCCAGCTTCATAGATTGACTTACTATCCTGAATGGGCTATCATTATTTCATATTTTTTTCTCCCAGATATACTTCATTTATCTACACCCACTCCCCAAACCCATATCATAAAGCTTTTGTGTGGGTAACAGACTATTTGGAGAAGTTGTACGACAGATAGGCAAACAGCTTAGAATTAAAGAGCAAATATTCTCATTTCTTTCCACTAATTCATGTTTTAGTCCTTCATAAACTCACTCATTCTTTCTTTCCAGATTCAGCTCTGGACCTCCCTTTGTGTAGCCAAAGATTGTGAAAAGCTGAGGGACATATTCTCTGGGCCTCCCCTTTTCTTCCTCCTCTTCCTCCTTCACCTATTTCTATGGCGAAAAGGGAGTTGAACAAGATATATTCCATATAGATATGGACCATGTAGCCTTACTCCACATCGTCCTCTGCAGCCCCATCATCCCCTGACATCTTCAGGATACAAAAGCAAGTATAGCCAATTTAAGTTTTACATGCCTACCCCCCTCTACGCCCTCCCCCATGCATTACAGTTTGTATAGCCCCTCCCCCTCTTTTTTTTTTTTTTGCTTCTTTTCACCATAAGTGTGGAAAGTCTTGAGGGTGCTGACCAAGAGAAAAGGGGTCAAGGAGGCCTAGCTCTAGTAAAGACCATAAATGGCCAGTTGCTGACCACAAAGCCTCCCCATTGAGGTGTGGAAGCGAAAGCTGGCTTGATGCCAAACTTCAGTCAGCTGCTGGTCTTAACTCTCCTTAGTCTCTGGGTAGAGACACCCTCAGGACTTAAATGGGAGTGTTCATGGCTTGGGGAGATCCTCTCCATCTGTTCATTTTTTTCTACCACAAAACAAACTCTCAAAATAAGTTTCTCATAATCACTGGTCAATCAACGCAAAGCCTTTGGCACAGCTTTTCTAACTCAGAATCGCTCCTTTTCCATCATGCTCACTGGTGTCCTGTTTCAGGTCCTATACCCCTCACCAGGGCCAGCTCTTTCTCCTAAGGGTCCACATGCCTTCTGCTCCTTCACTACCTTGCCTGTTCCTGCCCTGCTGCTGGTGAGCTTCCTAATATCAGATGCAATTGGGTAAACCCCTCCTCTGTCTGTAGTTTAGTTGAAAAATGTTGGTTGTGGGTTTTACCTTTAACAGCAGAGGTAGTACTTGCCTATTGTAAAAATACAGATGAAAAATACTTAGGGAAAAAGTGCAAGTCCCTCTGACCCTCTTTCAATCACTCCCTAGAGATAGCCACAGTTAATAGTTTATTTTGTGTCCTTCTGTATATTTTCCTATGTGTGTATGGATCCATGCACAGATGTAAATACACACAGATATGTACACTCTGTGTATACTTTTCTGCAACTTGATCTTTTCACTTAAAAATAGATGAAGAGATCTTTCCATGTAAGTACATATCAACCTATCCTCTATTTTCAAAGGTTGTGAAACAGTCCATTTATTTCATGGATTTACTGATATTTATTTAACCAACTGCTATCAATGAACATTTAAGTTGTTAACAGTCCTCGCTGTTACACACTATGTGTTTAACTGAAGTCATATCTATCAACCTATTTTTTAGATTTAAAAAAAAAATGCTGGCCTACTGCTTTCAGATGAGTAATATTTTAAAAATTAAAAAAACATTTCCTAAATCATACATTTACAGTTTAAAAAGTCAAATAACACCACTAGAAATATAATAAAAAAGAGGAGTCCCTTGCCCCTCCCCACTGTACATTCTTAATTTTAGCTTCTGATATGCAACTTCTTTCTACTTCTATGTATATGTGATTTATTCATCCCAAGTTTATCAAAAAGTTTACCCTTATTAACTTCTTACTTTATTTAACTGAGCCTTCCAGTCATAGGCAGCAGCTCATGAAATAGCCTGGTAAGCTGGCCTTCATATCAGTGCCTGGCTTTCTGGTTCTAATGAGGATGGTTATTGTCCTTGAATTTAGCCCAATTCCTCCCAGCAGGCTGCCCTTTAAGGAAGTGTCTTATCAGCAGTCACTGCCCCAACAAGCTGAGGTGGGTTTCCTCCTCCCATAATGACTCTCTATGTGTTTTGTCCAGACCAATTTACTACTGCAACCCACCTTCACTCAGTAGAGCTTTGCTCTAAGCTCTAGAGGTTAAGGTCAAGCTTTCTTCAAAAACCTTTCCTCTAAAAGCTTGAATCATTTATTTGTTTGCCTTCCACTGTACTTTTTCAAACTCAGTCAGCATTACCTTTTTCTTGCCCACAGTTCAGAATTGCAAGGATCTCACTGAACACAGGCTGTTGATGCCTCCCAGGCCGTCTCTTACTCTCAGATTTTCATGAGAACAGACAGCCCGCAAGTAAAAGCCGTTCTCTTCTGGCTGCCACTGCGTATTTCACAATTTTTGATTGTCAGGCACTGTTGCTTTCATCCGATTGTACATACATGGAAACTATCCAGTGAGCAGGTAAAGGTAAGAGGACACCTTTAAAAAAAGGAGATTAAAGGGCAGCTGCGACGAGGCAGGAGGCTAACCAGAGTAAGGGCTGCTCGAGGCAGTTTTCTCTCCCATTTGGGAGACTTTCTCTCAAAACAATGTTGAGTCATCCTTACCAAGGACCTACTCTGTGCTCGCACTATATATATATATATATATATATATATATATATATATATATATATATATATATATATCATCTCACTGAATCTTCGCAATAACCCCACCAGATAGGAAGCTGAGACTTCAGAGATTGGCTTGATGAAGGTCACATAATTACTAAGCAGCCCAGCTGGGATTTAAATCTAGGTCTAAATATCTCTAAAGATCATGCATATTCTCGAACACAGCAGGTGAATCAGAGACAGGAGAGACAAAGTGAGAGCCAGGCCCTCCAAGATGGAGGGTACAGTGTCCCACCTTCCTGTAGGGGAACTGGGGATGCTCCACTCACAGCTCCCTTGTAGCAAGGACTTGCTATCCAGCTGCTATCATGGGCTCAGCAGATGGCTTCTGCCTGAAGCTCCTTCCGAGTCCACCTCAGCTTCAGAGCCTAAGCCTCAGAGAGACATCATGCCCAAAATGGGACAAGTGCTAGGGTGACCGACCACCCTTCTAAATTTACTGAGGACTGTGAGGTTGCCAGAATATGAGGCTTTCAGTAATGAAACATCTTGGGCAAGCCAGGACTAATCGGTGACAACACCAATGGGCTATATCTACTTCACATTTCCCCACTGGGTTGGCTGAGGCTTTGTCTAACCTCTGATTGGCATCACAGCCCTATTTTTCCCTCTGTTCAATCCGTTTCTTCCTCTCCCTTCAATAGGTGTTTATCCCTGATAAGTACCTTGCACATTAGCTTCTATCTCAGCTTTTGCTTCCAGAATTCCAGAGTTTCCTGTAAACTTCTGTTGTCACAGAGCAGCAATGCCCTGGAAGAATGTGGAACCTCAGCCAACTAAAGCCAGGGCAGAAAGGGGTATAGTATGTGGGAGAGAGTTGACATTTCTACTCTCAGTCAGAGACTATTCAACTGCAAAAGTCATGATACGCGGGACCAGGTTGATGATATTCTGACTTGCTGACCTCTCATTGGTTAGGAGAGAGGAGGAAGCAGACTGCAGGCAGCCGGACACATGTGGAAGAGTGCAAGTAGTGATGAGCAACACCAACTTGCTCAAATATTTACACAACTATTCCTTCTCCCCTTGACAGACATATTCTTGTCACCTTCTGTCTCCAGCTGCTTGATTATGTTCTTCCTTTCTAATCCTACCTGAGCTTTTCGTTGTGGCTGCATTTAGTGAGGATATTTTATAATCGACTGAATGGCTCTCTAGGTTCAGGTTTCTTAATTTAAAAATGAGTTTTGGTGAGGATGTACTTTTTTTCAGTTTAAAAATATCATACTCCTAGAAATAATCTTTAACTATAGATCAGAGATGATCCTTTCTCTCTAGGAAAATCTACTTCCAAGTCCCAGTGTGGTCCCACGGGTACACCCTACTCAGGTGTCCATGAAAATGGCATATGCCTCTTGGCCACATCTGCTAAGGCGTCTGGAGTTGCCAAGGCAGGAGGATTTGGGACAGGTATTTGGACAGGAAGGTAAACAGTATTTGAGGAGGTATCTCTTCTGGTAGTCACAGTCCTCTTTGTGTGACAGCTCTGCCACATCCATAGCACATACTCCTTTACACCTCATCACACCTGGTTACACTCAGGGGCATTGATGATTCAATTAACAGCATCCTCTAGGTGTTCACATATCGCTTTGCATCAAACCAACCATTCTTTTGACAGGGACTGACATTTACCATTCTTGTTGGAAACTTTCCAAGGAATGAATCAAAATACAACCAAACTTGACTGCAAAATCATTGAGAGGATTAGTAAGGTTCACAAACAATTTGAGTTGTAAGTGGGAATGAAATCTCTGTTATTTTAACGTGACAGCCATTGCAATCTGTGGTGTGCCAACTGCTACTTACTATGCATTTGACCTTGGGAAAAGAGAATCCCCTCTGAACTGACTTTAATCATTAGGAAAATGCAGATAATAACACCTATCATGATTTTTATCTCACAAGGTTGTTGAGAATCTAATGAAATACTGCATGTGAAAGCACTCTAGCTAAAGGGCAAAGAACTATGTCAATGCTAGGTATTTTAGTATACTGAAAAAACATAAACTACGAAACAAGACACAATCAATCCAACACTAATAGATTGATGAAGAAACTCACCAGAAAGACTGGTAAATAAGAAACAAAACAAAAAATACTGGTATTTCTCATTATGGGTAGCACAGCCAGACAGAATTAAATCTTATGAAGAGTTTATTTTGTGGAGGATATTTTTAACTTGGTTTTCTACCATTCAGACACCAAAAGTTTGAATAAAGTAGTTATACAGAAAGTCATTCTTAAAGACTGGTCTGAAAAAAAAAAAGCATAGAGAGGTTAAGTAACTTGTTTGAGGTCACACAGTGAGTAAGTATTAGAGTTGTGTTTCAGTCCAAGAAGTCTGTCCCCCAATCTAGGTGTGTTACACTCACTACACTGCATCTCTGAGAGAGCAGGGAAAAAGGTGAAAATAAGATGGGTGATTGACAGGCTCTGAGTGGGGCGAGGAGAAAAAAGGTATTTCGTGCAGAACATATTGTCATATATAGCTCTGAGTACTCTCAGGAAGGTGTGGGGGAAGAGGAGACCAGGGCAGCCGCAAGCCCACTTTGGCAGGCAGCAGAAAGGAGAGGTGAGGTTTATTTTTAGCAAGAGCAGCTCAACAGCAGCATGGATAGCCTGAGAAATGCAGGAGTTGATCCTCAGACATGAGATCTACATGGGGTTGTTTGAGTGATAGGCTGAAATCAATGAGTATCTGGAAATGAGGGCTTGTGGGTATGCTTCAGATTTTCAAGACACAGGTTCATACACATCAAAGTGCAATGACCACAGTAGCTTTGGTAAATAGAAGACATCAGTGGTCTTGCTCTGGCATTCCTGTGTAAAATCTTAAGGTTTTCTAGAGATCTCTGAACCAGGCACTTAATCATCACCAAGGAAAAGTGTGCCACAAAAACCAGAGAGAAAAAAGCCATTAGTGTGCAAATCCAAGTCACCCATTTTCAGTAAAATGCATCCCCTGGGTCCTCATACAGTGGGAGAAGCCTCTTCTTACATTCAATGTCTGTTTTAAATGAATCTAATTTTTTGCCTGAATTAGAGGGAAATGTAAATGGATCCTTCATTGTTCTGCCTCCTCTGGGGTACCCTATCTACCTTTTTTTCTCTAGGGAATTGGCATGGGAGTTGGGTCATAGACTATCATTCTATTCCAAGAATGAATTTCTGTGTGAGAGAGGATTCCCCATCCATCAGTATAAGGAACCTACTCTTCTCCTGAATTAGGTATCCTACTGGGCCCCAGGACAGGCATTGGTCAGCTTTCTAACATCCTGTAATCATATCATGAAGGGGTCTCTATTCTCTCTGATGGGTGGACTTTTGAATACTTGAATGAGGTACCATGGTTCTTTTCCTTTCTTTCACCACAACCCTTCTGATTCCTTAATCCCTGCACTTTGTCTCTATCCAGCCATAGGAAGAGATCTCCTCAAGGTTACTGGTGACTTCCAAATCTATCTACCTCCCTTTAGTTCACATGCTTCATAGTATCCAGGCTGCATTCAACATGGTTTGGCCCCAGCTCTTTCTTAAAGCTGTCTTCTTTCTTGGCATCCTTGATTCCATTTGACCCAGGTTCTTCTCCACCCTTTCTGGGCATATCTACTCTTCCTCCTTATATGCCCTTCTCCTTTCCATTCTTGGGTCCCATGTGCAAGGCTTAGCTCTCAGATGAGTCCTGGGCCATGCTATGAGGGGCTGAACAGAACAAGCTGCTTCTGTATCTGGGGCAGCTTAGAGAATTGGGAAAGGGACCTCCTGTATAGAAATATAGGGGCATGAAGAATAATTTTGGCCTCTAGCACAGTTTTACCTTTACTTAGAAGATTAGGCTCATTGAAGAGCAATTTTATTTTTGTTTACTTTTCAGTAGAGAAATTGTGTGTTCTGACAGTTTGATACAGTGTACGAAATTGCTGATTTATCTTGTCTTAAGAACAGATCTGGCAGCTGAAGTTCTATGATGCTTATTTTTATAAATATAAGTATATCATAGCCAGACCTCTTGAAAATACTGGTGTCAAGGGACAGAAAAGCCTCCACCCTTATTGGGTAGCCACTTTATGCGAAGTTACATTCTAAGAGGTGGCGCTACCCTATGGTAAATCTGAATTAACATAATAACTGGGCATAACATTGTTCAGCTAGATAATAAAATATGGTATGTTTGGCTTAAGAAACACCAGGGTGATTTTAAGTATTTTCTCCATGAATGTTGACTATTATGATCCCTCTTGTTCTCTTCAATGACGTTTCCTACAGTTGTGTCAAGAATGAAAGTAAATGAAATTTGTGTTAAGACTCCGTAAGCTTTTAATTCATTGAATTAAGGATTTCCCAATTAGAGGCAACAGGCAGATGTAGGGGGAAAAAATGTGTGAGTATTTATTTTCTGTTTAAAGACTTTTCGGATTAAAAGATATTGGAACAGATAACACCACAAAATTAGTTTTTGCTGTGATGGCAGGGTTAAGACTTCTGCTGTTGCTAGGATATACCGCCCTATCACAGCTGATCTTTACGGTGAAAATTGGTGCCTTAATTTCCCAGTGGTCCGTGCTACTTCTGACTTAGGCCTCATTCTGGTTAATCACACTGTCATTCTCGCTGCAGATTGCCTTTTGACATCTTCATCTGCACAAGGGTCCTGCAGCCAAGACTCAGTGTGTGGAGTCAATTCAACAGTCCTCAGTGGTCAAGGCCTGGTCTCTGGGACCTGGTACTGATGGGGGAGGAAAGGAGCTGAGGAGAGGCAGCTGGAAGCAAGGTTGGAAGCAAAACAATGTCACTCTTTGTGGACATAGAGCTATGGTTTGGAGTCCTATGCAAATGAATTCTAAAAAAAGTCTTAATGTACAAAGTTAAAGTCTGCAATAATTAGAGTCAGTGATTTCTAGCGAAGTAATACCAATGAAAGAAATCTGTCATTTACATCTTTGAATTCAAGGAAGATGGAAAAATAAGGTGTACTGTATTTGAAAATCTAGCTTTTATCAACCCCTATTTTATATCTTTAAATAGTCAGTGCATAAATAAAAGACTTTGAGCCAGAACCTTATTTCCTAAGTCTCTGATGGCTCATCTAAAATGTTTCGATGTTGCTAATATTTTTTAACAACGTCAAGAATATTTTTCATTAGACTGTTTTCTCAATGAAAGCTCTGACTTATCACCAGCATTTTTACACCATGCAATATCGGATCTAGTATGTGACAGTTGTATCTCTAAAACTCACACAACTTTATACAGTAAATATGGAAAAACTAAGGCTCAGAGATGATAAGTCATTTGCCCAGGACACAAAGTTAGTAAGTGGCAGAACCAATTTGAATATTTACCTCTCTTGCCCCAAAGCCCATAGTCTTTTTATTACAAAACATTAAACTGCCTCCTTTCACCACACTGGAAGTTGTATCATATATTTCTGGAACCATGTGACTTATAAGTTGTAAATTATAAATAGTAATTATGGTAAAAAAAAATAGACTCAGAGTATATTTATGCCTATTTTTCAATTGTAATATTTTTTTCCTTATGATTATGTCATAGATAGAATCCTGGGCTAGGACCACCAAAGGAACCCATAACTTGTCAGTAAGCGGTTTTGAGTAGGAAGGGGCAGTAGAAGGAATTTTGTCACCACCAAGAGTAGGGTCAAAAATGACATCCCTCCTCCAGATGCACATTCCCACATAGACACCATTTACTAAAGGATTTTTTTTTTTCTTTTAGAATAATCATAAAGGTGTGGACATTCTGTTGCACCAAGGACATGAAATTCAGTGCTTAGAGTCTACCGGGGTTTCTATGGGTGACTCATAGGGTGGTTATGCACAGGCGACCTGAGGTATATTCTGTCTTTCACTCTGATCTGAATCTCACGACCACTTCACTGGATGTAAATAGGGATCACTGTGGGGAAACTCAGGGAACCTAAGGCTGCAGCCTAGCCAAAGGATAAAATATACTGACCAGAGTACAGAATTCAAGCTTGAATGTTAGAGGATAATTTTGAGGGGTTCCTGGTCATATCTCTCAAATGAGTAACTATAGATTTCATATACTTTTTCTCTAAGATACTTGAATATTCCTGTAGTTGCTTGAAAAACCATTTAATTCCTTCATATATATATATAAAGAGTTCCAGGAAATTACCTAGATGGAATGAAAGAAATATGACTCAGTCCACAAGCTCAGCAAGTGACCCTAGGCATCATTTATCCTCTCTTGGTTTTTCACAAAACAAGTAGACGAGGCTGTGTATGTTCTAGGGCTCTGTTCTAGGCAAAAATTATGTGATCAAAACATTGGAGATTCACAATGGTGATATTTAGTATGTTCACATATTGCTAGGCTGCAGTTATTCAACTTATAATTATCCTTCATCTCTTCCTGATGAGGGAAGTGTCATTGTTCAGAAAATGATTCCTCCTCAAAGAAATTACAGATATGGCCATATTACAGGACAGCCTCAAGGACATTATGGATTCTCATAGAGTAATTCGTTTTCTCTCCCCAAGCATTTATCATCGTAATTTCTATACAATAAAACTAATAAGAACTCACATTTCTGAGCACTTACTATATGCATCTGTGAAATACTTTACTGTGACCGATCTTATGTCACCCTCCTAACATACCCTATGAGGCAAACATGGTACTCATCCCAATGGACAGATGAGGAAACAAGCCAGAGAAGCAAAGTGACATACAATTTGACAGAGCTGATCAGTGGTGATGACTGGACTGGAGCCCCACTCTTCCTGATGCCCAGTCTGTGACTTTCCTTTCCACAACATTGTCTCCTATTCTTTGGCTAATGTACACCTGGTTTGATTTCAATAACTCCAGATATTAAACTGATGTCTACATTTACTCTACAGATGCCAGCACGAATATAGTCACTGCTTTGTCTAATAGAGAGCTAATTTAAACAACAACAACAACAACAACAACAACAACAACAACAACACCTCTGGCTTTCCTCTCTTGGGTGCTAATAAGCCACATCTCTGGGATGGAGTGTGCATAGGGTCCTGGCTGTGACTAGACCTCACCACGCAGTGGGGCTCTCCCAGCTACTTGTCCTCCTTCCTTATTGCCCTATTGATTGGCCTCTTTCATTTACAAAGCATGCAGCACTTGAAGAAGAAGATAAATGGCTGTGAGTGTCTGTCCTGATCCTCTTCCGTCTTGCTAATGACTGAAGGAAACTGAAATACTGGGTATGTGGGCAAGTGGGTAGACACACCTTCCAATACCCAAACACTGGGAGTCAGAATCGGCAGAGAGGAAGAGGCAAAAGTAAATCTAAAACAGCCACTGCCTCCTCTTTTCCCTGTAGTTGAGGAAACACCTCCTTATGGCCTTATCATTTTTATAGGCCAAATGGATTTCTTAGTAAAAGAGAAAGGTAGACAGCTAAGGTGCTTGTTCAAATTTTTTGTTAAAATAAGCAGATTGGTAAGTTAAAAAAGTACTGTATCACATATTACTGTTGAACAAAAGAAAATATTCTCCCAGACAGACCATCTCTATCTTCTTTATTAACCATCTGTGTCTGCAAATGCCTGTTAGTTCCACAGAACATGTAAGGGATATTGTCCTCTTCCCTCGGCAGGGCCCAGGGCAGCATTTAGCATGCGCAGCTCACAGAGGAGTTAACTTATCTGTAATAACCCCCAGAATAGCACGCACGGTGTGCTGATGAGGGTTTGCATACAGCGAAGAAGAGACCGTTATAAAACATGGGAACTGGTGCCTTCACAAACAGCATGTGGGGCCCAAACAGCTGAGGTCATTAAAGACATTTCAGAAGAGGATGCACGCTAGCCCTCATCTCAGATGGTTGGTCCGCTTTCCTTTGTGCACTGTGCTTTTGTCTTCTCTTTGGCACCATGACTAAATACCCCACCTCAAATGAATCTGTTTTTCACTGATGTGCATTTTGTAAACTAGATTCAGTCCCTTTTGGCTCTGGCAAATTCAAGGGCCGCTTCCAGCTAACCATGTGTTTCCACAGTCACTGCCATTCAGGTGGACAGAATTCGTTTTTCCAGTACAACCCACCCATGGGCTCCCCAGTTTTTAATCCATGGATCCCCACAGAATAAGCTCTTTTAACTGTTTACAAGCCACACTCTCCAAAAAGATGTAAAAATCAACATTGATTTTTTTTTTTATTGTAATCTTACGGAGGGTTCACTTTTTCTTTCTGTAGCAGATCTGCTAATAACTGTACTCGTGGCAGAGATGTGCCAAGTGTTCCAAAGCATCTGAATTAGCAAGAATGATCTAGACGGGAAATGAGTTTGTTTCTCCTTCACTCTTCAGTATGGGTTCCAACATTTATCATCTCCTTGTTACACCTCTATAGTAACGTATGTAGCATAGCAATTTCCTTCTGTACCTCTTTCTTTTATAAAATAATTGACTATAGTATTAATATCAGGACCTCTTCTATAGCATTTTTTAACAGGTAAAGTATGTATTCTTTAATATACAAAGAGATTATATGGAATTTTTTAACAATCTTTTGAGGTAGAGAATTATTTTCTTCTCCCTACTTGCAGAAGGGAAAACCAAGGCTCGGGCAGGTTGGGTGATTTATCTAAGGCCACACAGATAATAAAGGGCAGACCTGAAACACAAAGTTAGGTCGCTTAGTTTCAGAGTCGGGGCCTTTCCATTATTTTACACTGTCTCTTGAGAATGCCTTTATGGAAGGAATTTTTGCCTCTAAAACCCTGTAATGGTGTTTTCAACATGCTAAAGTCCAAGTCAGAGGATCCAGGGGCACATGCCACCCAGGCCAGGTCCACAAAGAGCAGATAGTCACAGAGTGATGCAGAGCTTACAAACGGCTCCTCTAAAGCCCAGCCATCAATATGGATTACTGTGCAGCTGCTGGCGTCCTAGGAGAGCCGCATCAATTTAGCAACAGGCAGTGATGAACAGTGAGGGCACTGCCATCGTTCATTTTGCACACCCCTAGAGATGGGGAAACCTGCCACTTGAAAAAAGGTGTGGTGCACAACCCAGGCAGCTCCCTGACCGCACACAGTATCCGTGCTCTGATCCGTTCGCCTGTGGCTCTGTGAGAGGGTCTGGACGAGGCTCACATTATTGCAGCCCTCGAAAGGAGACGTGGCTGAGTGGGCTCAGCAAGGGCCGGCCTCTGTTCTCGAGTCCTGGACCTTCCCGGCTGCTCTGTCCTTCGCCTTCCCATCCCCCACAGCTGCCGTGGAGCTGACAATAAAAAATGATGCCCTAGGCTGTCCTGTTTTTATTGTTAGTTATATGGCATCATAGATGTACATAGAGATGTTCAGTAAATGAAATTGTGCCAAACACCAAACAGGGCCTCTGCCCCAAAGTTCTTTTGGCCTTAGGGCAATGGCAGAACAATATAAGAGGAACAAAGGGAGCTGAGAGCCAGATTGAAGTTTTAGTTCTGTTCTGCTTTTCAGAGCAGGCAGAACTGGCAGTCTGGCAGGCTGATGGAAAGGTACAGCATGCAAAAAGCCATCATGGCCACAAAGGGACCTTGAGGCCAGCAGACAGCATCCCAGGATGATTTCTGAAAGTCAGAGGAATCAGACCCTTCTGTTAGTGAATAAGATAAATTAAAAAGTGGGGAGAGGTGTGATTATTTGCTTTCGATCATGAGCGATCCCACTTTGGTAGGAGAGACATGAGCTGCAGGCTCACCCTCTTTCTACACGCCCCTTTGGATTCCACACAGTATTAAATTGCACAGACTTCTCCGGCAGATGCAATGTGTAAATATAGGACAATAACTGGAAATTTATGAGGTTAAATACCAAGGAATTGCTGAGTAGTAAAATGAAAAGACATAAATTACAGGAAATGCTGCCCTTCAATGAATACATTATGCATAATAATGAAACTTTTAAAAGGCATCAGAAACCAAATATGAGAAGAGGGTCTAAAAGGAGAAAAGCCAAGTAAAGAACTAGGACTAGGACGGTCCAAAGTCAGAGCTGCTTTGTCACTGTCGAATGGTTATATCAGTTCCCGTAGGGTTCTGTGGCTCTTTGTCCTCTGGGAGGACAAAGTAGAATCATTCCTTAAAGGTGACCTGGTATAGTGAAAAGGATACGGAAAGTGTAGCCTGAAGAGAAACTGTCTCACTATCATGTGACTTTGGCCAAATTACTTAATCCAAATGATCCTTAGTTTTCCCATCTATAAAATGGTTTTAATAAAATCCACTTTATAGAATTATTATGGGAATTTTTAAAAACAGACATATAAGCTACACAGAAATATTTTAAAGACATGAGTTCCCTCTAAGACCTATACCAAATAATAACAAAGTGTTAACAAAGTGGAGGAGATGGATTCTGGCAAGAGAGACTGGGAAAGACTTCTGAGGTGCGGAAGCTTTTGAAAACTAGGTTAAGGTTTGATGCAGAGATGAAAAGGGTATGAATCAAGGCAAGGGGGAGAGAAAGAGCAAGGAGCATTCTGGAACTCTAAGGCAAGGGTAATAGAAGGGAGTAAACGAGATGGGCATGAGGCCTAAATCCTGGAGAGTCTTGATTGGCATGCAGTCACCTGGCCATTGTTCTGTAGGCACTGGGGAGACAGCAGAGGTATCAGAACAGGGAGCAACATGGTCACGCAGGTGTTTCAGGAAGATGGCTGGCACAGTGTGAAGAATATATTGGAATGAGGAAAGATTAGAAGTGGGGAGGCCGGTTGAGAGACTGTGGCAGTTCTCCAGGCAAACACTAATGAAAACCTGACTTAGGACAGAGGCGGTGAGAACAGAAACAAGGAAACAGATGAGGAGGCTGTTTTGTCAAGGTTTGGCTATTGATTGATTTGGGGCGAGGAACAGCAAGGAGTATAAGAAGGCTCTGAGGTTCAAAGTCCAGGGGACTAAAGATTTGATGACGTCATTAACAAAAATGGGCATGGGGAAGTGGGTAAAGGTGAGTTAGTATTAGATTTACTGAGTCTGGAACCCATGGTATTTCCAAGAACAACGGGCAATGCTGGCCAGTGGCTTGAGCCTGGATAACACCTAGGTTTTGGAGTCATTGACACTGTAGTACAAGTTGAAGCCATAATAGTGTTTGGGCCCACCAAAAGAGAGAATGGAGTTGGGAGTAGTGGAAAGTGGGAAAGAGGGGAGGAGAGAACAAGGGTAAATGCTAGAAAATGTGTCTGTCGGGGGGGGGCCTGAAAAGGAGGCTGCGAGGAGATGGAGACAAAGCATGAGAGAGACAGGACCAAAGAGGGTGTTTCTAGGTGACAGAACCGTCAGTACTGTCAACAATTAGGAAAGGGCTGAGATGAGTAAGAGCTAAGGGGCCATAGGTCTTGGTGACTTTAGTAACTAGAATTTATTCTCTGCCTTCTTCCTAAAGGCATTTGAAAAAAAAAAAAAAACTCAGAGGATGAGTGCATACTTCAAACAATACAACTGAAATAAATTCTTAAAGAAGAAAAATGAAAAACCAACGAGAAAGCGGCACTAGGGGTGAGGTAAGTTCCGTAACTGAGCCCTGTATTTAGCGCTGGACTCCTTGGCGCACAGGAGAATTTTAGGTTGTGGCATGTCTTTAGGTTCGGTGGTAGGAGGCGCGCGGCCTAGACTGCAAAGGGATGTAGGGCAAGGCGGTGAAGAAGGAAGCGGAAGAGCAAGTTCAGACTGCTAAGAGTGTTTTTGTGTTGCAGAGAAGGAGAAAGGGGAACAATCTTGGAGTCTAGGGTAGGATATAAGTTGCAGTGACAAAGATAGGAAAAAGATAACAGCTACACTGGCCGAGCACATGAGAGAGACAAAAGTAGCCTCTCCTATACCCTGTCTATAGAAATATGCACATTAAGAGGTATAAGAAATCAGAAAGACCCTTGTGAGAAAACTTCGCATGAAAGATGGCTTCTCCCTTAGACATAGGTAAACATATGGAGAAAGAACATTCCACTGGCAGTGGGAGCGTAGGATGGCTGCAGCTACAGCAAAGGCGCTGAGGTGGGACAAAGCACGGCCCCTCGAGTGGCGAAGGGTCTATTTCTCGTATCACATTTCTTGGTCTTCCCCTTGAGTTCCACTCAACTCAAAGGTTTTCCAGCTTCATGGGTGACAAGCAGTGGAGATATTGTCCTGCTGCTTCACTGGGAGAATTTGCCCAGAGTTTCTGAAGGCAGAGGATCCCAGTAGCTATAACACAGAAGGAAGTGAAGTAGCCGAGAAGACCTAGGGAAGGGGCCATATTGGGCAGTTCTGGTCAGGGAGCATGGACTCCCCACAAGCCTCAAGCCTGCTTTCCTCCCTTCTCTCATGCTCTGCAAAAGAAGTGGAGTGTGGGCCTTCAGCTCCCTTTTCCCATTCCTCAAAGCTTAGCCTGTAATACTTGTTTCCAATCTTTTAAGAACCACAGTACTCTTTCATCTTTTATTTGGACTCCAAAGGACCCCCAGATGACAGACTTAAAAGTGTCATCACCTTTATTGTTGTTTTTAAATTTCAAAATTAAATTAAATCATAAAAATCAAGCCAAGTTATTCGCATGTAATGGATCAGCAATAGCAATTTGTTGGAATACTTGAAAAGTCTTCAATGATGTTTTATCAGTTGTTTTTGTTTAAATGTTTAATACTCTTGGGGAAAATATTTTAGTATGGGAATTAAAACAATTACTGTTACTGCTTTCTTTCAACTGGATCCTCTGGTTATTTTATAAAATAAAAAAGGGGTTATAGTAAACTGAAGAACAACAGGACTGACAGTTTTCAGAATATCTTCTATTTGTTGGGTACTTTGTATCTATTAATATTTTTCAATCTTCAAACACCACTTTAAAGTAGATTAAATATGAGGTTCCAGAAAGTTAAATGACTTGCTCTACATCCAGGAGTAGGATCAGAAATTGAGTTAGGATCATTTAACTTGAAAACATATCTTCTTTTCATCACACAACACTGACTTCTGTAGCAGAAGACAACCAGTCAGAGATGGAGACATGACTTGTGCTCCTTCTCCTTTAAGTTCCTTAAATAGTTCCTACTGTGGCTCCAAGTGCTTGTCAGCATGCCTGTGCCTCAAACAAACTCATATGTGCATCTCCAATGAATATTTTTGTCCCCCAAAAAGTATTGTGTAGAGGAGGGGTTAGACTTGCTCTGAGCTGTTCAACAGATAGACCTTAAACTAATGGATGAATGTTGAAAATTTATAGATCATAGATGAATGAGGAAGAGCTTGACAGGGTAGCCTATTATATGTGAAGATATAAAAGAAAAATCACAAATAGGGACATAAAATGTATTCAGAAATAAGGAAAAATAATCGGTAATATTATACTTCCATTATGCACATGAGGAAACAGCTACAGTGTGGTTAGGTAACTTGCCCAAGACGGAGCAGGAATTTTCCCAGTTTCTCTAAAAACTCCTTGCAGACAAAGGAAATGGGAGCAGTGAGATGGGGCAGAGGATCTATTGCATATCAGTTTATTTTCTAACACCCCATACCTAAATGCTAACGTGCAAACAAAATGGTAGACTGGGACAAAAGGACAAATGGGCAAGGGCAACTTTCTCAACTTTTTCACGGTAGTTCTTCACCAAGAAATCGCATGGAGTACATATCAATCATGACAACTCATTTCATCTGGCTATTTCTTCATGACAATTTATTTACCTAATTATTCATCTAACAAACATTTATTGAATATCTATTGTTCTAAAAATGATGCTAAACCCTGGGGATATAGTAATAACT
The DNA here is from genome assembly GCF_014176215.1 of Rousettus aegyptiacus. Classification (NCBI taxonomy): domain Eukaryota; kingdom Metazoa; phylum Chordata; class Mammalia; order Chiroptera; family Pteropodidae; genus Rousettus; species Rousettus aegyptiacus. The sequence continues at coordinate 123,760,815 of NW_023416306.1, forward strand.
AAAACAGTTTCTGCCCTCAAAGGGCACTCCCAGTTCCCACAAGAGAAAGCTTGTAGAGAAGCCCACAACTAATGATCACAAATCTGATTGTGATAAAATACCCTAAGTGAGGTAGGCATAAGCAAAGTGTTATGGGCTTTGGAGAAGAAAATAAGAAATAATTTTAATGGAGGCAGAGGATCTGAACAGATTTCATAAAAACAAACCCACAAAAGAACCTGTTTTGAAATCTAGATCAAATTTCAATAGAGACAGGAAGGGAAGGTCTGAATCAAGGTCTTGATACTTAAAAAGCAGATGGTGTGCTGGGAAGCTGAGAGTAAAGATATATACAAGCAGAGATGGAAGGAGGTAAGGATGGATAGTCATGCTAAACTGAAATGTGAGCCATCGTGATGACTATGGACTTTAGACTTGACTTGGAGGACAACAGGAAGTATTTACATAGGAGATCCCATAGGCTAAGAGGTTTATAGACTGTTAAACAGCTTGTAGATGAAAGGCATGGAAAGAAAGACAAGAGGCTTCAGTATCGAGGAGCAGTGTGAGCATTTACATAGGGCTTGGGCATTAGCTAAATCCCACTCTGCACTCTGACTCCTTTCCTGCTACTTCTGCAGTTAGAAGACTAAGCTTTCATTTTGCTATGCAGAACATCAGGGTCATGGCATACTCCTCACAATGAGCTTTCTCCGTGGCTCTCTTTGAACGTCTCTCCAGCCACAACTACACCACACGGCCAGGATCTTTACACAGGACTGATCTCAAGGCCTTGCTCAGGGCCTCCAAATGCACTCTAGAGGAGAGGGAAAAGCAATTAACTGCTCTGTGTCTATAGGACAAAAATGATGGGGAGAAAGCCATCCCCTGACTGGCCATGAGTTAGCCTAAGACACACTGGCTAAGGTGCCATGCCTTCAAGAGACAGTGACACCTCTGTGAGGTATGCCTTTTTCAGATTTGTTGGGGCTCATAAATGCACAGCACAGACTATTACCTGCGCTTCCTTCATGTGCTGTGATTATGTGTTCAGTAAATAGCATGGAGACTATAAAGACTTTGTTGTGAAATCAAGCAACATTAACTCATTAAGTCAATAATTCATGGACTCTTTTATCTAAAGTGGCAACATCACACCATCAATTCACAAAACAGCCACTTCTCTGAAGTGTATGTGATGATAATAATGGATTTTCTAACAATACCCTCTCAAAGCAAGGTCACTGCGCCCAGATGCTGTGGACATGCCGATCTGACCTAGGTCAGCACAACAAGCTTTATTATTGAACCTAATTATGAACTATCAAGATAATGGTCTTGACTAAACTGTTTCCTAGGGGATTATTTAGAAACTGGTAAGCCATTTTAGTTTTAAATCTACTGTACTTGGCAGTACCTGCGAGCATGCAAAAAATGTGTTATGCACAATGGGCTCCCATTGGTGCCAATACTTTGGAATCTTAGGCGTAGTAGTTACATTAGACAATGTCACACTGTACTCGTACATCATTTTTAGGTTACTGTCTATATAGTTATATATCCATCTTATATACAAATATAAGCATATATATATTTGTAGGTGTAGGTCAGACGATCAAAACTCACAATGAAGTATGCTTGTGGTTAGTTCTGTAGAGTGACAGAAGGATACATGGTTTGCTACAGCAGCTTTTGTGTCTTAATTTAGAAACCCTTCATGATTACTTAACATGGGTAATACACTCACAGTGGCTCATCTTTGCATAAGAGCTAACATTGGGGATGAAATTCTGATAGGAAGAGCCAGATAATGCAAAATTTCCTGGGTTGTAAACTGCACCAGCAGATTTATAATAGCTTTGGCAGCGGAGGGTGGGGGGCGGGGGCGGGGGGAGAATCTCAACTGAAAGTAGGCAGTGAGGACAAGATCAGAAATATTAAATTGAGAAAAAAAAATGCATCTTAGAATTGAAGAAATAAGACATATCCTATTTGACTGGTAAAGTTCTGATAAAACTATTCATCTCATGTGAACAAAGCCTGCGTTTTCAGGTATAACAATAAAACCATAATCCATGATATCAGTGTTTTGTGACATCAGGCCAACATCATCATGTCCTTACCGACTGATCTGAAACACTTGGAGGTCATTCCAAACTGTCTTTGGTGATGTGCAACCAGATATAGGGTGTATGTTCTTGCCTTTTTGGCATTTTAACTGTGAGTCTCAGAGGTTACCTGAGAAAAAGATTTCACACATTATTACAATTAAGAGCATTGTTAACCTATAGAGTTTCTGCTTCAATTTTTGTATGGAATTTTGAAATAATTTGCAGTAATCTTTGAATCTGTAAAACTAGAAAAGAGGCAAGTAGTATGGTAGTTGATAATATGGTCTCTGTAATCAGAGTGGTGGGTTAGTATCCTGCCTTCCCCACTTTATAGAAACAACCATGGGCAAGTTGCTTTAGTTTCTATAAACCTCAGTGCTCTCAACCTAAAATGGTGAGAATAACAGCCTCTAGGCTTGTTAGAAAGATAAAGAAATCTCCATAAAGTGCCTGGCACTTAGTAAATATAATAAATACTTTAGCACTACTAAATAAAAATAAATTATCATCTTCAATATAAATTACCTGAAATAACCATCTATAGGATTTTTTCTTTGCGTTGTCTTAAACATTTTCTTTCTTGATCTAAATCAAGGAGCAAGATTTCTACTGTAGTTATCTTCTCTCTTCAGTCTTAGCAGCTTAAATCTTATGAAGCTGGACTTTGATTCATCTATGATTTGGTTTTCCTTGCTTTCTTTTGCCTCTCTGTCTTTTCAACCTTTTTTTTTTTTTTTTTTTTTTTACGATAAACATATGATTGGCTTAATTAGGGCAGAGCTTAGGAAACAACACTTTCTCTTCCCATGCATATACACACAAATGCACAAACTCACAGACAAGCCCCAAATTTAGAACCATTTCAATGACAGTGATTCTGCTGAATTTGGTCAGTAAATTTGACCAAAACAAATGAATAGACTAAAAACTTTAACAGTAGACACATGTAGAAATAGACTTTGTTAAAATATGTGTTTGCAGAGCATATTATTTTTTTCCCATCTCACATCATGATATTTCATAAGAAATCTTCCTCATTTCTTATGATTTTAAAATTTGACAGCAGCAAATTTGGTAGGAAAGAAATATTAGTGGAACTTTCACAAAAACTGAAATAATGACTCCAACTAAAGACTTCACCCCTGTTCAGGTCATAATGAAATGGTTTTACATAATTAGTACATTTACTATAGATGTTACCAGCCACACAGGTAGTTAAATTACTATAGTAAATTATGTGGAAAGAGGAAAAATTCATAGTTATGTAAAATCAGTACATTTATATTTTATTCTAATTTAAAAAGGATAAAATTAATGTCTGAAACTTTTATCAGGGGAAATAAGCCTCTTTCTATCCGGGATGCAAAATAGTATTGCTATATTCTTTTTATTGTGTCTGAGTTTTCAATAATAATAACAATTACTCTTGAAAAATAATCATTTTCTTAATGGTTGGGAATTCTTTAAGTAATTTTCTTATGACTCAATTAATATAAAAAGACTCAGAATCAAGAGAATTTTTAATATATGAGCTTCTTCCAAATGAAGAGATATTTCTATGTTAGGAACTAATCAACCTGCAGGAGTTAATCAACAAATTCCAAAATAGTGCCAGGCCATAATTAACCACTTGCTTCTTTGTGAGAGCACCCATCATGGTGAAGGTGCAGGGTTTGATTAGCACCACTTCACTCAGAAGGCAGCTTCCAGGCTGTACTTAAACAACTAATCTGCACCATCGCTCTTGGCTTTGGTGGCAGTTGGCCACATATAAGGGCTTCAGGACGAAGAAGATTAATTTCCCTGACATGTAATTCACAAGAGCCCAGGCCCCTGAAGCCTCGATAACAAGGCTGTGTGAGATTGATTAGTGGTGGCGCTGGCAGTAAGGTTTGGGCTTCTGCAGTGCCATTGTCAAAGGGGCATGATGGGATGGAGCCAAAGAGAGTTTGAGAGCCACATAGGTGCAGAAGACCAGCAGCCCACAGGCACAGTTTCCTTCACTGGGAATTTTTGTTTTCGCCTCCCCTGCTTCCGGCTGAAGTGCTGGACTTTTTTTCTTCTATGATTTGTGGATCACTTTAGGAAGAAGTTCACATTTCTCATCAGCCAAAGTAGGTGGAGACCAGTTATAATATTAATAGTAATTATCCTTTTAAAGAAAGGGAAAAAGAGAAAAGAAGAACAAATTAATGGATTAAATGTGTAAAGTGCTTTATAATTTATAGACTTTACAGATATTGTCTCAGTTGAGCCTTTTGCTGATGAGTTTGGCATCGGTGTCTTCATTTTTCAAGGTGAACTCTTATTTCTTCTACTCTCAACACTTCTGACTCCAAATGTGTGTGTTTTCCACACCAAGCAATTTTGACACTGGCTACCTGGAGTTAGTGCAGATACCACGAGTTAAGAGCTCAGTCCCACAAGACTGCACCACTTCAGATGTCAGTCACAAATCCCAGGTTGTCACCTATACTTCTGACTGAAATGCTATAAATCGAGGGTTCTCACATTCCCTTCCTTGGGTTCAGTAATTCGCTAGAATGATTCACAAAACTCAGTAAAGCTCTTTACTTGATATTATCGGTGTATTATAAAGAATACAACTTGGGAATAGACACGAGATGCACGGGGCAAGGTGTGTGGGAAGGTGCTGGGAGCTTCCATGCCTTCTCCAGGTACATCATCCTCCCAATACCTTGAGGTGTTCACCAGTCGGAAAGCTCTCCAAACGCCATCATGTAGGGTTTTTAAGGAGGCGTCATTACACAGGCATGATTGATTAAATCACTGGCCATTGGTGAACAGGTCGATCTCTAGCTCCTCTCCCCACCCTGGAGTTCCATGGGGTGGTGGGACTGCAACTTTCCACTCTCTAATCTGACCTCTGGCCACCAGCCCACATCCGCCAAGAGTCACCTGATTAACACAAACCCAAATATGGTGAAGGGGCTTATTACAAACAACGAAAGACTCTCCTTTCACTCCTACTACTGAGGAAGTTACAAGTGTTTTAGAAGCTCTATGCCAGAAACCCAGACAAAGGCTAAATATATATTTTTTATTATATCACAACTTTGAAGGTGGGGAAACTAAAAATCTGAGCAGTGAAGTGACTTGCTCAGGCACGTATTGATTAGATGTAGCGAAGCCAAGGCCAGGCCCCAGAAATTCTAAATACTAATCCGGGGACCTTTCTAATCTATCAGATCAGAGCGGCTAGGCTGAGAAGGCCCAGATTGGGGACAGCAAAAGAGATTAAGATGATGAAAAAGAAAGATGGCAGAGGAAAATGAGATAAAGAAAAAGTGAGAGAGGTGTTTCTCTGCTTGACTCTGCACATACTGTGTAATGAAAATATGAGATCTGTATTGGAAATACTGGAAAGCCTACCTGCAAATGTGTGGGGTTCACTTCAGGGCGGCCGCCCTGAGAGGGGCTGAAGATCATGGCTGAACCTCTGTTTCAGAGAACGAAGGCAGCCGGTGACGGTGAGCTTGACGGTGCACTCTGCCTTCGCTGTGCTGTGGCTTCTGAGAAACCGCTGAGTTGTTGGGGTGAGCCTCCTCAGGGCCACTACCACTAAGGCATTCTGTCACTTTCATGACACAACTGCAATAATTCTTACTTAAATTTGTGGCATACGCTGTCGACAATCTTACTGAGCACATACAGCTTTCCAGGAGAGTGCTGCTTCTTTGAATGCTTGCGTAGTCCTATGAAGTATGTATTATGTATTTTTATTCCCACTTTATAGATCATAAAATAGAGGTTCGGAGAAGCTAAATAACTTGTCCAAGGTCACATAGCTAATAATAGGACGATTGTTTAATTCAGCAGTCTCCAACCTTTTCGGCACCAGAGACCAGTGCTCCTATGGGAGTCCAATGCCTGATGATCTGAGGTGGCGCTGAGGAAGGATGCTAGTGCTGGGGTGTGGGTGCAAATACAGGTGAACATTTGCTCACTGGCCCGACGCTCACCTCCTGCTGCCTAACAGGCCGTGAACCAATACCAGTCCATGGCCCAGACATTGGGGACCCTTGGTCTAATTGATTGGTTCATTCTATAAATAAATGTGTACTGAGTACCTTCTGCAAACCAGGCTCATTTTAGGGGATAAAGAGGTAAACAAGACCTAAAAGTTGCCACCTTCTTGGAGCTTACATTTCAAACTTCTGATGATAAATCTTGTGTTGTTTCCATGAGCCACAACTGCCTCAGAGTTCTAGGACTTCATTCCAAGGCATAAATTCCCTCCATGATGTATCTTTCTCCAGGCATGTTCTGTTTGTTCCTCTTTCCCCCTGCACTCGTGGTTTTTGGGGACTGCTCCCATTCCTCTTGCATTGGTCCCTGAGCAATGACTTAGTAGCTGCCCATAGGAGCAACCTGAGGCACATTTCCATGTGTACAGATGATAAACCCTGAGTGCACCCTCCATCTGGGTCAGGTGTGACCCTGCCTGTTAACCACAACCACAGCACCACTTCTCAGGTCCTCACAGTGTCCTAACCGTGTGCTAAACATATGGATTAAAGCGTTTACCCCTCACAACAGCCTTATGAGGCAGGCCCTGCATTTTCCTCGTGAGATATATGGGCTGCCAAATATCTAGCCCAAGTCACAGAGCAGAATTGAAAACCAGACTTTGGAGCTGCGCCTGAACCATCACACTCTGCTTCGTGGAGCTGACATACCACCCAGGCCTCTCTGAAACCTGATTGGATGTACAGAAAGTGTTTTTCCTGCTGCCAGGTTGGTCTATTGAGTTACATGAGGAGCTACAGTACCCTATAAAGGATTGTCGAAGATTATTCTTCACAGTAATTTTGTAATAGAGAAGTTTTCTAATTGACCTTTCATTTTTAAGGCATAACATGATTATTTTAAAACATTTATTGATTGATTGATTGATTTGGGAATGTTAAGAAAAAGAGCCGATTATACAACTTCAACTTAGAAGAAAATTTGCATTCTCTTATGCATTACATATTTTCTTGACAGAGAAAGACTATAGGATCCCTGGAAATATCAATGCCTTGACATGCAAGGGAGAACTGAGCACAGGCGAACAGAAGGCCAAAGCAAATTTGTGAAGAATTTTACTAGGATGATGCGCATTTGCTGGACAGGAAATGGGGGGAAGTGAAAAATCTTTCAGTGATACAGTGTATTGACGGTTTCTGGGTCTTCAGTGACGTTATTTACTTCCTTTTCAAAGAATTATAATTTCAGGACAGACCATTATACTTATAAAACATACAGCTTTTGTTTAATGTTTTTTCTCTTAACAAAACATTTGTTGTTCTTGTGTAATTCAATTCTAAGAGGAATTTTGTATGACTATACAATATCGATCATTTCAGGCAACGGCATGGTATATACTTACCTTGCTGAGGTCTATACAAGGATTCATGAAGGCAAAAGTTACTTGATCTCTGTATGTTTCAGATGATTTTCAGGGAGAAAGGAAACACAGCACCACCAGGTTATTTAACTCTCACTGGATGCGAAGAGATAGATACATTTTAACCAATCATACTAGTTGTATCTCTGTCCTGGTTTACCCAGCACCATCTGTCCTTACCTTGTCCACCATCTCGGCTTATTTTCTAGAAATAGAGGGCAAATTCACAAGAAAATATCAGAGCCTCCTTTATAGATAGGCTAATTACAATCATTTCCTGATAACAGAGAAAGCTGAAAGGTTTTTTTTCTAGCCGTTAAGAAAAACTATCCTCAAACCTTTCCCCTTCCTCACCTTCACTGGAGATGAAATTCACTTGCATGCCACTGAGCCTCTAAGGAGTCTGAATTTCTTCCAAATAACATCTTTGCCTCTGAAATCACATTTAGAAACATCATTTCATTATGACATCTGCCATAGGCCTATAGTGTAGCTTTTATAGACCCAGATTGAGGCATTAAAATGTCTGGATTTGAACCCTGGCCTGATCACTTACTCTGTGTATGATAGTCGACAAACTACTAATTTTTCTATGCTTCAATTTGATTATCTGAAGAATTAGGATGACAGTAGTATCAACCCATAATGTTGATGTTAGTATCAAATGACATGGTACATGTAAAATAACTCAGAACTACCAACAATAACAATTAAACAGATTTCCTCCCTAGAATATTATAGTAAACATTTCAGCTAATAACAGATATTTAATGTAAGATTCATTTTGTGGTTCATGACTTTTGCAATTGTATTCCTTCACCAACCCCTTCTCATTTGAAAGTTATATTAATAGTTTTCCAGTCACGTGTGTGGCTCTATTTCTGATCCACTGTATGTAAATTTGCTGTTTACTTCTATATGCTTCTTCACTCTCATATATATGCTTTGAGGGATTTACAGATTCTGTCTGTATTTTCTTAATACCCCATAATTATATTTAGAGTCTTTACTGCTCTAGCTGCAAATATCCTGAGACTTGTTCTAGCACGGCTTCTTTTCTAATCATTTTTGTTCTTCACATTTAACTTCTCTGTGCATAATATCACACTGTATCAGGCCAGCCTTCTTATGGGGTCCTCTTTCAAGCTGAGTTGTCTGCTTATTTGCTTTCAAAATTTCTCTGGTTCTAGCTACTTATCTTCTGCATCCGTCAGCCACATAATGCAATTATATACAAGAAACAGAAAATCTAACTAACAAAAGCTTTTAAAGGGAGAGGATGTTCTCTCATATGCCACACGTCCAGAGGCAGCAAATGTTAGTATTGGTCCAGCAGTTTATTAATTTCAATATAGATGTCTCTGTCATTCTCTCGACATTTCCTTATGGGCACAATTTAAGAGCAGCAGCTCCAATGATCACATCTGCGTTCCAGGTAAGAGAAGTTAGGAAAGGCAGCATCAACTCTTATCTATTTTCCTTTAGCAGGGAAGCCAAAGCTTTATCTAAAACTCCCAGTAGACTTTTGCTTTTGTTCTCATTGGCCAGAACTATATCATATGTTATTTTGTAATTGCAAAGGAGGCTGAAAAATAAGCAATTAGCTGTGCACATTGCTTTCTTGAACAATATTCGGCTACTGTCAACTAGAACAAAGAAAGAATGCAGAATGTACATGCAGTTTTGATAGTAAGTTGTTTCACAGTATCTGTTCTTGCTTCCTGCTATGGTAGTATAACATAAACTGGGCATATGCCCACCCAACTAAAGGCTATATTTCCCAACCTCTCTTGCAACTAGATGTGGCCATGTGGCTAAGTTCAGGCTGGTGGTGTTTGGGTAGAAATAATGTGTACCTCCTACAGGCCTTGCCCATAAAATGATTGGTTGTGTTCTTACCTAGCCACTTGTCCTCTTCCTGTTAGCATGGAAATAGCAAAAACTGGGACAGCTGCCTCAGACCCAGTGTTGAACATGGCAGAACTGACTACTTGCCCTCAATGGCCTGCCCACCTATGGACTATTACATGAGAGAGACAGATTATTTCTATTTTTGACAAATTACTGTATTGTTTGCCTTTGTTACAGCATTTTAGCGTGTACACTAACCATCACAGCAACTAATAATATGTGCCACCTCATCCATGTCTTAGATCTGGTGCGGATGAGGTGGCTGATATTATTAGATGCCCTAAGAAACTCTACCCTGGCCACTGGCCACCAGGTCCTGGTCTTTTTGCTCATGCTGCTCATCATGGCTACTGTGGCCAGTGATCATGCTTGGCGTAAGAGATGCCCATGTCTCTCTAGTCTTATTTACATATGTGTTTCCTAGAGCCTGTTCAGTCTGACCGGTATAAGGGAAAATGTACTGCTCTCTTGGTTTAGAGAAAGGAAAAATAGTCACTAGGAACCATTATCTCTCCCTCCCTAAGCCAAGCCCACGAAGAAAAGAGCCAGTCTTTCTAAGAGTTTTCTGTTTCCCACTTTCAAAACTATCTCTTTCTGAGAAGAAAGAGGAGAGAACAAAGGATAGCACTTCAGTAGCTACCAACTCAAGTCAAAGGGCTGTCATCCTGATGGAAAACCCTTTGACACTTGTAACCTCCAAACTCCTTCCTGCTGGTCATCTCAAGCCACTTTTGCTTTTCTTAGTCCTAAATTTTATTAAGTTCTACTTTTGGTTTGATATTTGCCTTTTTTTTTTTTTTGAGCTATACTAAACAGAGTTTTAGGAGAAATGATACAATTTGATATGTAGGAATGATATAAATTTTTAAAATGTGATTTGCATTTATCTTTTTCATACATATATGCCATAAAATTAGTTTATGGTCAGGGTTGATCTTGTAAAACCGAGGAATCAATAAACTTTGTCTCCCGCCTTTTTATTTTCTTGCATTTTCTTGCATTTTTTTCTGTCCCTTCGAACTCTCTTCATTCCCTTTCCCTCCAGAAGATTTCTGGTTTTGTTAGTCCTCCCTGATCTCTCTTGCTACTAAAAAGCACTCCCCTGAAAATAATTAAGGTCATCAAAAACAAGAAAAATCTGAGAAACTGTCACAGACCAAAGGAGACTATAGAGTCATGGTGACTAAATGTTCTCCTGGGTGGGAGACAGAAATAGGACATTAGGAGAAAACTAGTGAAGTCCAGGACAATGAGTGGAGTTTAGTTAATAGTAATGGATCAACGTTGGTTTTTTAGTTGTGACAAATGTATCACAGTAATGCATGATGTTAATGCTAGGGGAAACTGATTGTGGGTTAAAGGAGAACTCCATAGTAACTTTGTAACTCTTTTGAAACAAAAGTTACTCTAAAATTTAAAAAGTTTATTTAGAAAACATATGTACTTTTAAAAACTCCTTCACAGCAGGGATTTGGGAATATAATGTGAAGCCATCCCTAGGGTATTTCCCTAAGGCAGCACTTCCCAAAGTGTGTTTCTCAGAATACAATCCACTAGATGTTTTATGACCAAATGTTCACTGTGAAATGTTTGTTCTATATTATTCCTCCGTTAGAAATTTCTAATACATGTATATATAATACACATTAAGCAAATAATACACATTAAATTGAAAAGGTCCTGAAATCAAGAGACGTCTTTATCTAACACAGGATTTCCAAATTCCAAATACATTTACGAGGCCATGTGAATTTATCTTCCTTAGATAATAAAATGCTGAAAATACACCTGGGAAAGGTGATCCAGAGTAAACAGTCCTTAGCTTGCAAGCGTAGATGGTGCAAGTTTAAGGATGGCATTTAATCTCTGGGGGCGGGGACCTCATAGTATTGCTTATGTCACCTGACACTCCTCCACTGAGCCACAAAGTAACTCCTCAGGGGATGATCAAGCTATGGGAAAATCACTAAGGTTTTATTATAGATACAAAGGATGCAAATTATACTTAGAAACACACAATGTCAGTCTCCTGACTCTGCTAATTGACTCCAACTTTAATGGTGCTAGGCTCATTATTCCCCTTTTAGCAGTGTCCAGCATCAGCATTTGGGAGCCTTTGAAACCATATACATCTTGAATAGGTTGCAGTTTGATCATTTAAAGAAGCAAAGATCAATTGTCCAGGCTCTAGCAATTTGGGGCTGGCAAACTAGACTGCAGGATGGCCGATCCTCTTACTTCAGCTGCCTTCCAATTGATAGTGATTGCTGCATCCACATCAATCGGTCAGCGATCCACATCAGTTAAAGCTGCTCAAAGGCACAGAAGTTGCTTTATCCAACTTTGCTTCAGAAATACAGGAACAGGTAAGGGGGAAAAAGGCTTTCATGGGACTTTTAATGGAATACGAGGTATGCTGATCCATCATCTGTTGATTTGTCATGAAGAGATTCTAATGAGCCGCCTCCAGCTTACCAGAATTGGTGTTGCTTGGTCCCCATTCCTCACTCTTTCCCCACTGTGTCACGTTATCATCAGTTTTGGAGGTGTTTGGAGGGGTAAGCCAGTGGCTACACTTAATCATACCTCATTAGATATAAATGAGTTAATTAAGCAATATTTGACTTAAAACGTTATAGATTAAGTACACTTATTCTATGTCAGGCCCTACGCAATGATATATCAGTGAACAAGATATACTGTCTACTCTCAAGGAACTCCCAGGCTGGCAGGAAAGACAGGCAAGAAAACATAATTATAATACAAAGTGATAAGAGTTTTGATAAGGGGAAGGTTCAGGTGCTTTGGCAACACTGAGGAGGAACTGTGGCTGGTCTTGGAGTGGGGAAGGTGGGGAACGACTTTCAGGGAAGACTTCCTGAGAGAGGTGACATGTGATCTAAGGAAACAGTATGTTTTCAGTTCTATGATCTTACTGACCATCGAAATATGGAGAGATTATATACAATAAGGACATCTATTGAGCCATAGACTTCCTCAATGAATCAAAAGTTAGGCACCATGGACAAATTCTTACTTTCTATTTTGTTTGGGTATCAAGTGGTCTTTAATCAATTTGGCAAATATATATGTCATCTTGAGATAGAATCAAACATATGTGTGTGACAAGTGTGTTGAAGAAACGCAACTTCTGATATAATCAAAATACAACTTTATCGCTTTCCTTCCCCACTGAGCTACTTACACTTTATGTGAGTAGCCTGGCCCTGCCACCAAAAGAAACCTAGAAGTTTCCTGATTTTATAGCTCACTCTAAGATAATAGAGAGTCCTAGAGGCCCTTTAAGTAACAAACACTGTCTCAATTTAACAATTAAAGGGACTGAACCATGGAATAATAAAATCTCCAAATGCAGGTTATGGTCCCAGCACTGGGACCAATAGCAGGCTGAATGCCTGAAGTGAGTGAGGAGAGAATAGGCTCTCTACTCTACTTACTTCATTCCCAGGTCTAGCCAGTGCTATATTGTCCCCTGTCCACGTGGACAAAGCCGGGGCAGGACAGACATACAGGGCAGGAGAGTTCGTACAAGGCTAGATGGTATCTTGCCTTCTGGGACAGGGAGATTATTAAAACTGACTCTTTGGAAAGAATAACAGTAGGCTCTGTTTCCTGACCCTGGTAGAAGCAGCTCTATTTCAGGATGATGGGCCCTTCTTTAGCCCCTGAAAATCTGGTGCTGTGTGTTAGTCTTTTCCTGCTGAAGCCAACTCACCTCGTATTGGTGACACCCTTGAGTGAGTCTTAGATCACCCCACATCTGCATCTCAGAAAACATGCCGATAGCCCACATGCCTTGCTCTAGCAAACTCTGGGAGAGTAGTTCTAAGTATTCCTATGAAACCTCCTTCACTGGGCAGGAGGCGAAAGGACAGACAACCCCCTTCCCACTCCCTTACACACACACATCCCTGGGATGGGAGTGGCGGGGAAGCAGGGAGATGGGGCTTGTTTGTAGCTCAGTTTTCTCTAAAGACATCCCTCTTACAACGTTCTTCTCTTTCACTCTCTTTCTCTTTCCATCTCTCTGTGCTGTGATTTTTTGTTGGTTTATTTAATCAATGATCTCTTGAGGAGTCCTAGAGTCTCAAAACCAGTTTTCGAATTTTTTTCAGAGTATGGATTTGAGGTCTAGCTTCACACCTTAGCATCTGTGGTCTATTGTATTGGGGCCTCAGTGATGCTGAGTTAGGAAACATCCAATTTTATTATCTTGTCATTCTGTTCAATATGTCAGAAAGCTGAGACACTTTTATTTCTGCGACACTCAGTGCTTCTCATAAAGGATTCAATATTTTCATTTCTGGATACATCCAATGGTTAAAATTGTAACTAGTCTGAATAAAGCCTCTAGAACAAGATCACTAAACTAATAAAGATGGGGAAAGGGTGGGCAGGAAACAGACAAAGCTTAATTCACCTTTTAAAAATGACATAATCTGTTCTATTAGTCTAAGTTATTTTACCAAGAAATCTACAAGCTTTAAAGATGTGAATTTCATTAACAAAAACTTGAAAGCATTAAAACCGTGTGTAGAGCAGGAAATTTGATTCTGTTGGAGTGATCATCATTTTTTATCACTAAAATGTCCTTCAAAAATTTTTCATTTGTGCTGTCTTCATTTGGATTTGTTCACTAAATACATCTAGATTTGTTTAATGCCTGTTATATGTGAGATATTGTGCTAGATGCTGGAAATATCATAAAAAGAAAAAAAAAAAAGGAAGTATTCTCTTGGGAGCTGGAAGGATGATGGATGGGGCAGAGAACTAGTGAGTGCTCCACTCTCCAAAGGCCCTATAGCTAGCTGTAGCCCTATAGCTAGACTATACTGTGGGTGGTATAGTCTACAACAGGGGTTGGCAAACTTCTTCCATAAAGGACTAGATAGCAAATAGTTTAGGTTTCGTGGGTCATATGGTCTCTCTTGTGACTGTGGAATCTAAAAAAGCTGAATTATAGAAACAGAGAGTAGAATGGTAGCTACATTGGGCTGGAGGATGAGAGAAGTGGGAAGATATGGGCCAAAGTGCACAAATTTCCAATTATAAGATGAATAAGTTCTAGGGATCTAATGTACAGCATGGTGAGTATAGTTAATATTACTGTATTAAATACTTAAAAGTTACTAAGAGAGTAAATTTTAAATGTTTTCACCACACACATACAAAAAAAGAGATGGTAATTATGTGATGTGATGTAGGTAGTGTTATGGTGGTAATCACTTTGCAATATATAAATGTATCAAGTTAATATGTTGTATACCTTAAACTTATGCAATGTTATATGTCAATTGTATCTCAATAAAGCTGGGAGGAAAAAAGAAAAAAACATATTCATGCAAAAACTTGTATACAAATGTTCATAGCATCATTATTTATAACCAAAAAGTAGAAACAACTAAACATCTATCAACTGGTAAATGGAAAAAAAAAAAGTGTTATATATCTATGCAAAGGAATATTATTCAGCCATAAAAAGGGATGAAATACAGACACATGCTACAACACAGATGAACCTTAAATACTTACACTAAGTGAAAGAAACCTGTCACAAAAGATCACATATCGTATCTTTCCATTTATAAAAAATTTCTAGAATAAGCAAATCTACAGACAGAAAGTATATTAGTGGTTGCCTTGGGCTGGGGGTGGATGAGGAGGCAATGAAGGGGTCAGAGAATGAGTACAAGCTTTCTCTCAGGTATAATGAAAAGGCTCTAAAATTAGATTGTGGTGATGGTTGTGTAACTCTGTAAATACACTGAAAATCATGAAATTATACAATTTAAACTAGTGAATTTTATGGTACATAAATTATAGCATAATATACAACATCAGCAGTCAACGAACTGGATTTGGTCTAAGGGACGTATTTAGCCCTCCTAGTCTACAATGTTTGTACCCTGTCCAGATCCCCTCAAATCATTTTCTTTTTTTTCTTTTTCCTTTTTCTTTCTTTCTTTCTTTCTTTTTTAAACCTTTTCTGTTTCCACCGTTGCTTCTCTTTAGTACACTGTGTGAACAGCTCAGTTCTTTGAAAGCTTGTCCTTGGGCTATGGTACTGTTTTGCCCTGGGCACAGTAAAGATCCAGTAGTGCCTGTGAATTTTCATCCCAGGGCAGTGCTTAACCAGTAACTGTGGAGTTGGGAATGTCAGGCCAGCTTTCTTGCCTCTTAGGGAGACAATCTGAGATAAAACATATACTCCTGAGTTCCCCTGGGAGATCACTGGAAGCTCTCTCCCACAAGACCTTTGCTGAGGTGATGACTTTGTTTACTTCCTCTTCATCTCTGTTCCAATTCCCTCATTCTCTTTCTAAATAATTTTCTAAATAATTACTTTCAAAAGAATCCTTTTCTTAGGGTCAGCTGCCAAGGACTTTGACAAGTAGTCAAGAAAGTTCTCTCTGAAGAGGTAAAACTGAAAGATGAGAAAAAGACAGCTATGTGAAAACACAATGCGCAATTGCATTTCTTCCTTACGTGTTTTTTCCCCAAACTTAAAAAGATTCTAGTCACGTATTATAAATTCCAAGTTCAGACTTGTATCCAGCTGCATGCCAGACAGCTCTATTTCTACATACCAGGTTTACTAACTCCCATCTCCCAAACCCATCCTCCACTCTAGAGCCCCTGCCAGGTTTTTCCTCTTGTTATATTTTCAACTGACCATCCACCCCAGTGTTCGTGTCTGATGACCCTTAACTGCCCTTCACCCCCACCCACCATGCTCAAAATTTATCCAGCTCTGTCAACTGTATCTCCTAAATATTTCGCTAGCCTCTCTGATTTAATTCATCTCAGGTTCTATTGCTGTATTCTGGACCTTAATCATATGACAAAATTCTCCTGGTTCTCCAGCCTTTCTAATCCATCCTCTTCTGAGTAGCCAGAACAGAAAAATTTACATAAGACACAGGTTTACAAGTTGCTTCAATGCTCGCAACTTTCCAAGGAAGTTATAATAGCTATAGGATGACTGTCCGAATTTATTGTACCAAGTGCTTGCTCTTGCTTTTGCTTTCATTTATCCTTAGGCCTCAAGTCAGCATCTCCTTTTACACACCAACAACACAAAATGAGGTAAAGTGAAGTATCTTAGTTTCATGCCTTCTCTGCCCAGATGCTTCTTTTCCTCTCTTTAGTTAGCAACACTTCAGTCAGTTCTGCTATTACATGACATCCATGTTCCTAAAACTCACTGTGCTGTGTAAAACTCAAAACGGGCACCGGAACACAGCACTCAAAAACGTGTTCAATGGCACAGATAAAAATAAGATAGGGCCCTCATAAAGACAGTAGCATATTTTTATAAATGTTCAATGGTTACGAAAAACACAAATGTGAAGTGGGGGGGGGGAGGGTTACGTGAAATCAGGTGGAAAGTTCTAATACCACATGTAAATGGGTGTGTCTCATACACCTGCAGTGAACTGAGGAAGCTGTTAGCTATTTTAAGGTGTGTGCCCTTGTTCATTTTGTTATTTTTATGCAGCTAGTTTTAGCAGAGTGCAGTTTTAGGTTTACCTTACTGGCTGTCATGCATAAATAAATACTGAATTGTCATACTCAAATTATTCCCTAATATATCGATCATATTGATTCTCATCTTCAAAATAGTCTTGTAACAGAACTGACTATACTTAACTTTCAAAAAATAGAAGAGTGGCAAGAAATATGCATATTGAACCTGGAGCATCTTGGAGTTTCAGAAAATAAGAAAGTGCTCAAAAAAAGTAAAAATAAAAACAAAAACTGAATGTTGAGGTTATGTCAAAGAGACATAGGAACCAGTTGAAAGAGCTCCCAATGGCCAAACCTGAAACAATTTAAGCAACAAAATAAAGTATTGGATTAAACTCAAAGTTTAAAATAAATATTCTGATATAAATAGGTAATTGATTAAATAAATAAATGGGAGAGAAGAGATACATTTGTGCAGAAGAATTCCAAATAATTGACGTAGGCTACTCCACCCTCAAGGAGGTGGAACATAACTCCCCATTTCTCGAGTGTGGCCTGTGCAGCGAATTCTTCCCAAGGAGAAGAGCATGGAAAAGGGCTGGGGGTCAGGGGTCACCTTCGCAGTGGAGAAAACTAACCAACAGTAACTCAGCCAGGTGATCAGGGGGTCAAGGTCAACATTACCAGTGAAAAGTTTTGTTGATTGCATGTACTCTTGACACGATGTGAAGAAAATAGCACTTTAACTCTGTGGCCCTTCTCTGAAAAACACATAACCCCTATCTCATCATAAGAAAAACATTAGGCAAATCCCAATAGAAGGACATTTTATAAATGACTGCTACACTTGAAAACTTTCAAGGTCATCAAAAGCAAGAAAACTCAGAGTCAGAGGAGCCTAAGGAGACATGATGACTAAATGTAAAGTGGTATCCTGGGTGGAATTTGGAATAGCAAAAGGACATTTAGAAAAGCTAAGAAAATCTGATAAATTATGAACTTTACTTAATAATATATCAATATTAGTTCATTAATTATAACAAATGTACTATCCTAATGTAAGATGTTAATAATAAGAAAAAACTGGGTGCAGAATGTATGGGAACTCTTTATACTATCTTTGAATTTTTTCTATAAATCAAAAACTGTTCTAAAGAATAACATTTATTTTAAAGAAAAGAAAGATGAAGAAGGAAGCAACACATTTCCAACAACCCACCTTTTCAGATCTCATCCTCTTTAAGTCAGTTAGATTATGGGTTTGCAGACCATCTTTGTCTTAATCCTACTCGTTGGTGCATTCCATTATGGTGTAATCATCTTTTTCTTCCTCTACTAAAATCATCATCTTCTTCAAGAAAGGAATCAAGATATATTTATTTTATATCTCTAGTATTTAACACTACTCATAATGAAAGTTGCCTTACGTGTATATATATGTGTGTGTGTGTGTGTGTGTGTGTGTGTGTGTGTATGTATGTGTATGTGTATACGTATGTGTATATGTATACACATATACGCACATATATCATATTGAAACATCCCATTAAACATTAGTTTATGTATCTACTTTATATAAACCATATTTTCCCTTGTCGGATATTAGCATGCCGAAGAGTTAGATATATGTTAAATATGAATGAATCCTCTTTTTAATTTTTCAAAGGACCTTCTTTTGTGGGGAATGAAAAGAGAGAGCAAGTCAGTGAACAATGTTTCCCCATCCTAAAACCCTCTGTAATTTTTCTCCTCTACTGAGCAATAGGTTTCTGATTTTGACACTTGTGTCTGACTTTTCATCTGCATTCACTTCTGTCCTCTGTAACAGCACATCAATCTAAGAAATCAAAGCATTTCTAAATAATCCATATGCCCAACATCTAAGTACTTCTTTCTTGAACTGATGTGTTCTATTTTCAAGGTCTCTTAGGTGACCCCTCAGGCAGGGAGCTCTAGGACTCTGCTATTGCAAATGATCACTTTAGCTTCTCACTGGCCACAAGACTTGTCTTCTGGTTTATCTATATTGTTGATTCTTAATCCAAACTTCCCTCAGGACCTAATGAGTTGAGAAGACTGCCTGACTGATGGGGGTCAGTGCTGGTTTAAACATCAGTGCTCACTTCCCCATCAAAAGCAGTTCATTTCAGGAAGAAAATATTGGCAGCAGGACACTTTCATTTTAGAACAGCTGCCAAAAACAGGAAACCATATTAAGACAGGTAGCTGAGGAAAAAAAAAAGAAAACGTGGTTTCTCTCTCATCAACTGAAGAAACAAAAACTTCATGGTGAAGACATTATTTGAAAAAAAAAGCAATTATTTTTACAATGAGTTTATGTCTTTGTTGGATTCCATATTCAGCAGAAATATCAGGTCATGATGATGTTTTCCCATAAGTATGCATAAATGAATAATCTCCAAATGACCCCAAAGGCTGACATGACAGAGAGGATTCAAGCATAAGATGAGAAGTTAGGTCCAATGGTCTTTAAAATAGGGTGAGCACACAGTGCAATATACAGATAATGTACACTTAAAACGTATATAATATTATTAACTGATGTTACTCCAATAAATTTAACAAAGAAATAAATTACTAAATCTAAAAAAAAAAATAAGCCTCTTCTAATAAGATTCTTCTAATAATCTGATTCTAAGATTTTGTGTAGTTTATAGTCAAGATATCATAGAGTATATCTGAATCAAAATATGAGGCAGGTTTCCCCAAAGGTTATATTTGTAAACGGAAACTAGGAAAAATAGAGCACGTAGATAAGAATATCAGCAGAGGTGACCTTCATTGGAAGATAGTTTGTAGATATTTTCCTTATGAAACCAGAAACCAATATGTATCCAATCTGACACTTTCAAAGGAACTGTGCATAAGAATGTGTGTTCTGATAAACAGATAAATATCTTTTTAGGTAAACAATATCTCATATGAAATATAACAGCTTTAATTTAATAGACATTATCGGTTATTGGACAAGGGTCTGTAGGGATAAAAATATGTAAAATTTCTCAATGCCATTCTTGCCCACATTCTATAACATAGAAACAACCTTCTGATTAATTATTTTGTTAGTAGGGTACCTTAATACAGAAAATGCTGTGGGGAACTGGCACAGGGGCTCTGGTCACTGGAAAAATTTTCCACATTGTAAACGATTTGGCATTTGGTTTCCAAATCGGCCACTTATGAGTTTGGTTAAAACAAGTCAGACACTAAGCATATAGTCATTCCTGATGGAACCAATTAAAACAAGTTATGAACTTGAAAAGCCGAGGTGAGACCTTGGACCCAAGGTGAAAGTACATGCACATCGGAAGCTCACCTCAGATTGGCAAACTAACCTCACTCTTTAATATCACTGTAGTATAGCACAATTAGCTTAATCTTTAGTAGCAACATTTTCCCAAAACACTACTGCTCTTAAATATGTCTGTATTTCACTCTGGAATATATTAACATTCTGGGGAGTACAGTTTTCATCATGGTTTAAATTTATAGTGAAATTTTTTTCCCATAATGACTACTATTTTATTATTAATCAAGAGAGAATGAGAAAACAAGACAGAAAATGGTAGGATCAGGGGACATTGGTTTGAAGTAAAAATTGATCCCAGGTAATCTACAAGCCTTGTGACTCTTTCTTTCTTTCTTTCTTTCTGTCTGTCTGTCTGTCTATCTATCTATCTATCTATCTATCTATCTATCTATCTATCTATCTATCATCTATCTATCATCTATCTATCATCTATGGTCTATCTATCACCTATCTATATTTCTATTTATCTTTGTCATCTATCTATCATATATGAACATACTTTACTTACATACATTTCTTTTACAGTTTATAGATTTCAAATTATAGTTCAGAGAGTTAACTAAATCTATACAGCAAAATATTCAAGAGACAGATATTATTTGGATAAAGAGATGTATGTTTCTTATCATTTAGATCAGAGCCCACAACTCTGAGTTCCTAACTTCATGACAGTGTTCAACATTCTACAGAGGAGAAGAATAAATCCTGAACCTGTGTGACATCACTTCTTCCAGATGCTCTCTTGATCTTTCTGTGCCTATATGTGCCTATATTATTTATCAAGCAAGAGGCTCACTGAGGACTCAATGCAAGTTTTTTTGTGTGATGATCTGGATGCCGGCTCAGGAAAGAAAAACAATTTCCTTGTTGATTCAATTGAGGATGGACGAGTGGCTTTAAAATATGTCTGTCTCTGACTACTATTCAGCTTCTTCAAATATCCTCGCTATCAATAAGAATTATAACCTCTAAAATGCTTTTCCCTAATGAAGAAGTATTTTCATTTTGATAACGTAGCATGTGCTTAGAAAGACTCTTTAATTGACTTACTTTCTGGAGGTTCTGACATGGTTTTGAAATTTTTCAGAGAGGAGAGTTTCATTTATCAGAATGAAAGTTGGGTTGACCCTTCTTGAGCAGGTCTATAAGTGGTTGTGAGTCGCCAAAGGCTTCCCTTTGTTGTTCTTTTGGGCAGAGTCCCCTTGGGCAGCTGTCTTGAAAACAACTTGTAAGTGAGGTTGCACTGCAGATGCTGGCAATTATAATATTAGTTCCCAATCTCTGAGTACTTATTATGCTTCAGGTGTTCTGTAAGCACTTCATATGAATTATCTATCTCAATAATTGCTATAACCCTATGAACATTATTTCCATGTTATAGGAGGGGAAATTGAGTTTCAGAGACTCAATTGTTTAAACTTCATAGCTAACTAATGATAGGGCCAGGATTTGAACTGAGATTAGCTAGAATCCGAAACATGTGCTTTTGGTCAATATTCTGTACCTACTTCTAGTAGTTTCTGCAATGTGACAGGAGCATTTAGAGACCTGGAAAACTTGTTTAACTCCTCTAAGAATTTTCATTTCTTTTCTCTGACCCTGCTCATTTTCTCCATGAAACCAACAAATCAGAGGGCTACAGTTTTATAAAATTTGGACCTTTCTTACAAACAAAGTATACTTGGCAATGGTAAGTACCTTAGAAGCAGGGGCTAATATTTACATGACTTACTGTATTTCATCAAACTAAGATGCATAGATTGTGAGATGCACCATTATTTTATATATATTGAAAAAGACGAAAGGCTACCAATTAAATTGATACTGTTTTCTGATCACTTAGAATTTTTATCTTAAACTTCTTGAAAAGGCTTATTTAGACTCCACTAAACATGTTTTTTGTTTTTGTTTTTGTTTTGTAGTTTATCATCCATATGCATACATGGAAAGGAAAATATTTTAAAATGTAGCTGTGATATTTCTAAAACTTCCTCACATTTAGTCTTACTCTTCTGAAGTTCTTTTTTACTTAGTCAGCTATAATTAACATTTTTTGACACAGTATCATCTTTCATGCCATCAAGTGCATTAAAGATGTAGCATTTCTTAAAGAAATACATAAATAAACTAAAACCATTTGTCGTGAGCTCCTAGGTTGACTTCATAATTATGTAGAGCTAGCCTAGCTTTGGAAATATTGCTAAACATGTCTGATTTACCTCTTTCACACCATACAACTATTTGGCTTTTAGAAGTTAAAAGAGTGCTTCATTCTTGTCCCCTAGATTGTCTTTCAAGCCCTGATACCTGCTCTGTAGGTTTTGATGTTAGCACTTTTATGTTCTTTTAAGCATATAAGCCAGTGGTTCTGAAACTTGAGGCTTGTTAAAACTCAGACAACAGAATCAGATTTTCTGCTTCAGTTAAGTCTGGGTGGGGCCTATGAATTTGCATTTCTAACAGATTCCTAAGTGATGCTGATGCTGCTGGTGGGGGAAGCAGACACATCTTTAGAACCATTGGTATAAGCAATCTCAACCAAACCACTGCCATGTTGATAGCCATTGTGAAATCTCTTCGTTTTTAAGGAGCAGTCTGATTTCAGAAATATTAAAATTGGAAAAAAAATACCCATTTTTGAATTGATAAAATATATTACATTTAATTTTTCCTTTAACTTGATTTATATATTTTCATTCTAATTTATTGTCAATTGATTTACATTTAATTAATTTATTTGTTTATTCATAATATTCTGTTTGTTCTGAAGACAAATTGAAATGATTCTATGATTTTAGCAAAAATTTCTTCTTAATGTTTTAGGCAAAAATATTGTCTGTAAACATGTATTTGACTATGTTTATATATGAATATATGTGGAGATACACACACACACACACACACACACACACACACACACACGAAGAAGCTCGCTCTATGTTCCAAACCCTGTAGGCTGACATAAGCTGCCTCTGATACGGAACTCACTGCTTCATGATGGAGCGCTCTTCACTTCTGATAACTAGAAAGTACTTCCTCATATATATGACCCAGGGAACCAAATAACCAGCCAATGCTATGATATGATCTAATAAAGAGTCCCATGAGATACATGAGTGTACCTGAGCATCACATAGTTCTCTCATTCTGGGAAAACATGCAAGACATACTTCTATCTAGTCCTAGTACATTTGTCTTAAATAACTTGTTTTGGTCTTTATAGCTAATTTTGGAACTGACCTTGTTTCCCTTTCTTCTTTTGCCAGTTTTTAGCAACTACCTGGACTGTTCTTGGAGCCCTGTGACCACTCAGATCTTTACTCTCTACCCTCAGATCAGGCTGCTCACTACTGCATAGATGTTAGTGCCCCTGAGTGAAGCCGAAGCTTTCTTACTGGGACTCAGTCAATCAGATCTTAGGAGAAAGATTGAAGTCATTTCATCCATCTGAGCCTGAGACCTACTTAGAGGGCAGTCTTTGCAAGCTTCATAAATGACTCCTGGGATGCCAGGGAAGTGGAAGGTGCATTCTGTTAGCAACCTTGAGCTGGTTATACCCACCACATTTCATATTCCTGAAAGCCAGATGGCTATTCTGAACACAGGTTCTCTAGCTATTTATCCTCTCCAGTACCTTTCATGTTTCTTCTTTATCCAAACTGCCTCTGTCCCCATCTTTCCACCTTTATCTCAAAAAACTGGTTAACAAGCTCTTTTGCCCTCTTTACTGAACATTTCTATCGCCTCTTTCCCATCAAAAACCTGGCAACTCCTTGAGGATGTTACTGCCATCAGCCTCTCAAGGAGAGACAGGTTTTTCTCCCACTCCAAATTCCTCAGAATTAGAAGGGAGAGCCAGAATTCTCCTGGTAAAAAAAATCCTGCTCATCGATGTGTGCTAATCAGTTTAACCACTCAATTTCTCCCCCATTCCTGTCACCTACTAACATTCCACTTACTCCTTATTTTCTAAAACCAGGAGCACCCAACTTACAGACTTTTCCCCTATCCTTTTCCTGCTATTTTTTTCTTGGGAGACTTCAATTAGATATCGATGTTGTACCCAATACATTGGCTGCTTAATTCTCTGACTGGACAAGAGGAAGATGAAATAACGGAGACTGTATTTACCCTTTTATCTGGAAAAAAGAAAGAAAGAAGAAAGAAAGAAAGAAAGAAAGAAAGAAAGAAAGAAAGGAAGGAAGGAAGGAAGGAAGGAAGGAAGGAAGGAAGGAAGGAAGGAAGGAAAGAAAGAAGGAAAAAAAGAAAACAAAAACCAAAACTGTAGTTTTCAGGACATTAGACATTAAGTAACAATGGAGAGGGATCCCTGAGGGGTAGACAAATGAGGCGAGCTGTATGATTTTCCAGCTAATTTCCTGGAGAGAGCTTCCAGGCGGTGGTGCAGGGAGAGGGGCTCAGGTAGAGTCTAGCAGTCTCTCTGAGCTGAAAAGATGAAACTGGGACTCCAGGTTTGCTAAGGTGGCTAGAAGTCATAAGAAAGAATACCAAAGAGGAGAGAGTTTTACAGAGAAAGAGCTCTGGTGATGTAAAGAGGGTCCCCTCAAATCTTCATTACTAATTAGCATGTGCATGTGACAAAACCACCTGAGGCTTGGGAAAGAAACAACTGAAAGGATTAGAGAAAGTAATCTGCAGAGTGCACATGGGGCAGCAACAGTTCCTGATCCCGTTCCCACAAGAGAAGAAAATTTCATAACTCATGGGGCATTAACGAGAGTACTCAGGAGGAAAAATTAGTCCTTGCTAAATTCTCCTCTGCTCCTATCTAACAAAGATTAAAAGCAAGATCCAAGAGGATCAAACTGTTCACAAGAGACTGAACTATATTCCAGAACTAAATTCAAATATATCTGTAATAATACAAAAATATCTAGCACTTAAAAATGTGAAATTCACGATGCTTGCATTCCAATCAAACAATACAAGGTATACAAAGAAAAAGGAAAATATAACCCACAATGAGGTGAGAGATCGATAAAACAAAACCATTCCAGAAATGATGTAGATGATAAAATTATATTCTAGGACATGAAAATACTATTTTCATACGGTCAAATAGCTAGAAGAAAAATTGAACATGTTAAGTAGAGATATAAAAGATACAAAAAAAAACCCCATATAGAATGTTGAAATATAGAAACCAAAATGCCTGATACAAAAAATATGCTGGAGGGAACTAAAAAACAAATTAGGCAGAACAGAAAGGAAAATTTATGGACTTTAAAACACCAATAGAAACTATCCAAAATGAAATACAGATCGAGAAAACTTCAAGATTTTTTTTTTAAGGGAGACACAATTCCAAACATAACACAAGGTAATAGAAAATAAAGATGATATACAGTAATCAAATATATTTCTATTTATTAGTAATAAAATCAAATTAAATAATAATACATTTACAGTAACATCAAAAAAATACTTATAATTATAACAAAATGCGTAAGATCTATATACTGAAAACTTCAAAATGTTACAGAAAGAAATTTTTAAAAAACCTAAAAAAATGGCAGTATACTCTCTTCATGAATTAGAAGACTATGATAAATATGTAAATTATCCTCATATTGAACTATAGATTCAAAAACGTAAGCACACTTTTTCTGAAAGTAATAAGCAGGTTCTAAAATGTACCTAGAATAGCTAAAATAACTCTGAAAAAGAAAGAAAACTTTTGGAAAATTCACACTTTCTGCTTTGAATACTTACTAAAAATCTTCAACAATCAAAGCAGTATGATACTGACATGAGATTAAGCATATAGATCAATGACACCAAATAGTCAGAAGTAGACCCACACATATATAAGCAATTGATTTTTTACACTGGCGTTAAAGCAGTTCAATGGAGGTGGAAGAAGACTGTATTTTTTTTAAAAAAAATAATACTGGTACAACTGGATATACATGTGCAAAAAATTAATTTTGAACCTATCTAATCATACACAAAAAGTAACTCTAAGTGGATCATATGCTAATGTAAGAGCTAATACAATAAAACGTCTAGAGGAAAATCTAGCAGGAACTTTTTTGTGACCTTGGTTTAGGCAACTATTTCTTAGTTAAGACACAAAAAGTATAAATCATAAAATAAAAAATTAATAAATCGTACTTCTTAAGAATTAAAGAATTTCAACACACAACTTGGAGAAAATATTTGCAAAACCTATATCTTATAAAGGACTTGATTTGGAATATATAAAGGACTCTTTTAAGTCTATAATAAAATGACAGACAACCCAATTAAAGATTGATAAAAGATTTGAAGACATTACCAAAGGTAATACTCAGATGAAAAATAAGCACAGGAGAAGATGTTTAGCATTATTCATCATTAGAGAATGATGAGATGCTTCAAAGATGAACAAAACATGCTCCTGTTCTCAAGGTGCTTACACTCGGTAATGAGATGCAGGCATGCATAGAGCTAAGACTCATTTTAGGAAGAAAGGGTAAGAGCTAGGAAAAAGGCATAAAATATTACAAGAGCATAACTGAGAAAATAGGAGAAGACTTTCTGGATGAGTTGCAGTCTACCTGAGCCTTGAAGAATGGGAAGAGATTTCACAGACATAGTGGAGAAGTGGGAAGGGAAAAGGACACATCATTTTAGAAGGAAAACAAAGCCAAGTTTGATATGACCATTCTTCAGCTACTCTCAGTTTGAAGGTCCCTATCTCATGTAATGGCTCGTTTGTGCTAACAAGTAGTCTCGTCTGAACTTGGTAGCTGCCTTCCCACCAGAAGCATCTGACCTCACTGCTTCTGCTCCAGATGTTGATATACGAGAGTTTGTGACACGGGCAATGATGGGTGCTTTGTAATGTCACTTCAAGACCTACAACAGATTAGTGAAAAGGAGACCTTTGAACACGGACCCCTGGCACCCCTGCAGCACTTAAGAGCCCTCATTCTTCTGACTTGAAGATAACTTACAAAAAGGACAAGCATGGGATTAATTTATTGCCAAACTGGTTTAAAAGTGAGAGCAAAAACAGACTTTAGCAGTTTTTTTTTTTTTTAATTTACCATAAGGTTGAAGTCCATCTCCTGCAATAAGAAATCATTCTTATGGACAACTGGGGTGAGAATCTCATCCTGTGTCACATTTTATGGACTCAGACACATGAGGGTAAGAGTAGGTCTCTAACCTTATCTTATTTGACTGAAAAAATATTTGATCTTTTATCAATCTCATAGCCAAGGCTCCTACATTACTTATTTTCCTCTTTTCAAAAAACATCATGAGACTTCACATGGGTAAAGGCTCCCCTGAATTATATAGCCTGGTTGTTTAATTTATCCCCAGATAGTGATACTTTTGATAGAGAGGTGAGTGCTGAATTTGGACAAGATGTCAAGACATAGGCGTAATGTAGGACCATCATGGAAAAATCAGAATATATGGGTATCCTGATTATTAGATAAGAAAAATTTGAGGAAACAAAGTACATTTCAAACAGTGGCTTAAAGTAAGCATCGGGTTTGGAGATCACCATTGAAAATCATGACTACTAGTAAGCACAGAAGTTCTGCACTGTTATTAAAGAGGAGGGGGCAAGTTGTGCCTCTCATATTGTGTTTAATTAAAGAGTTAGAATCTCATTTCCTATCTATGGCACACTTTAGTATCTTTGTGACAGTGAAATACGGGGAAGCTCTGAAACTGTGATCTCTGGTGCTTTTCCTTTGCTCCCTGAAAGAAAGCTCCTATCAGTCAGCATGCTTCCCATCACTATGAAGTCCGGTGGGGAGGTAAAAAATGTTGGTCATTATATCCAAAGGATTTTTTAGTTCAAAATTCATCATTTAGATATTTGGATACATGAGTGTTTGACTAATGTTACCTATTATATCATAACCATGATATGCTTTAGTTTATACTCTGTTTTTGAAAAACTGCACTTTGAGTATGAATGCATTCACCAGCTGATAACAAAAACTAGCTAATATACATGCATAGACTTGTGTATTGGTTGTGAGAAGCAGGTGGATCACTGTGGATCACTATAAATCACTTTGTATCTACAGTGATATGGACCTGAACCAAAACTTTATTGATCATCTGACCTTCATAAACCCTACTGTGACTGGTGTCCCTCAGACTGGCATTTTGAGCCTCCAGGAATTACTGTCATCTCAGAACTATTGTTCAGTAATCCCCTTCTTCAATGCACAGTCCCTCTGGTAAATGGACATAGCTTTTTTGGAGAAGACTAAAGAGGAAGACACACAGTATAAATTGTTGGTGGCACAATAGGATCCTTCCTCAAAGGGATCCAGCCTCTATCTCATTTAAGGGGCTTTAGGTCTGTGAAATGCCTCAATCCTGAGAATTCATGACTCTCTATTGTGGGAATCAAGTCAGACTTCCTGTTCACCAGACTTACAGCTTTTCCACTTACACCAATCAAGTGAGGCTTCAGTTGTTGGCCTCTCTAGTTAAATTCTAGGAACACCATAATCAGTAAGCCAGCATTGATCTATGTGGCTCAAACCTTTTCATTATTGCTTTGACTGTATTGCCTGTCACAGTAACTGTGCTCACATAGACTTTGGCAATGAAGTGCAAATACTTGGCTTCTGCCATCCGGAAACTCGTCTGCATCAAATTCAAGGATCCCCATTTGATGGTATCATTTCCCACTATCATTCCTGATTTACAGAAAATTGCACAGAGCCCTTCAAAGATAATGGGGCTTCTTTCATAAATTTAGTTCTCACAGCCTTGATAAAAGATGTGTATTCTGGAACTTCCCAGAGGACATAGTGAGAGGGTGAATGAAGTTCTTACATGATGAATCTACTCTATCATTCCAATCTACCTGAGGCTTCTGATACTCTTTAAAACCACTGTCCCAAAATTGTACCTTAAAAAACTAAATAAATAAGAGCAAAGTAGATCAAAGCAAGTAAAAGGAAGACAATAACAAATACGTAAATTAAATAGTAATAATAAGTAATAAAATAATAAATATTTAAATAATAATAAATGAAATTGGAAACAGCCAACCAATTGAGAAAATTAACAAAGGAGACCTATGTAGCTGTAAAAATGAAGGCAGACCGTCATTACATACTATAATGGAATAATCTTTAGGATATATTGACAGGTGAAATAAATTAAGGTGAAAAATGTACAAATTATGTTATCGTTTATTTAAGAAAAGGAAATTGTATAAAAATTTACAACATATTTTTTGTTTTATAAAACAATGAATGAAGAAACTTAAAAATAGGGGAAAAACAGAATAAGATGAGACAGAAAGAGAAGGTAGAATTTTTGTAATACACCTTGCTTTAAAGATTTGATTTTAGAATCTTGTAAATAGTTTACATAATTATAAAATACAATTAGGTGAAAATAAATTTCATTTTTAAAATCCTTAAACTGTTTTCAGTAATCATTTTTTTATCGACCGTGTTAGCGCTTTTATTATCCAACTGTTATTTATGATATATATATTGTAGAATAAACCAAGTAAATAATTATCTTAGTATTATTAACAACTATAATTTTTGTCATGGGAGAAAGGAGATACAGATATAAGATCAATGATATTAAGGAAAAATACTGTATTCTTGAATTTGAATGGGAAGTATCAGAATAAATTTATGATGTATTTCAACTTTATTAACAAATACATATTTTTAAATGACTTCCACTAATGTTGGAATTGGTTTTCGTGAATGAGTTTTCTTACGAATAATAACTAGAAAAGTTGGACAAAAAGCAAGAGCATCAATTTGAAGACCTCAGAGAGTTTCCAAGCCTGCCAGGATTTAAGGAGAAAAAAATTTCACAGAATAGAAAAGCTAACGAAGAGAAGATTCTACAGTATTGTTCCCTTTGAGGAGTTTGCTGATTTGTAATGGATTTGGGACTAAGAGCAAAGCAGAACAAAAAGTGATAGCTCAGTTGTTAGGAAGCTGAGATGCAGTTTTATCAGTATTGTGGTACTAGGGAAGCACAAATTAGAGTTCAGGGTGGGCCGAGGGAGAGCCATACTATTAATAATTTCACACTTCCATTTAGGAATTCTTAGAAAGCTACACTCTAGGAGTAAGCGTGAACCAGAAATAGACCAGCAAACAGACAAGAGTACAATCGAACTTCAAAGAGGCTTAGACTCAATCATGGATTAAGGCTCTCTTCTCTTGTTTTACTACCTGTCTGAAAGCAAAAATCTTCTCTGGAAAAAGATAACACCAACCAGAGCCTCAAATTATCTCTATAATTTTTAAATACACGATTTCTAGTATTCTATAAAAAATTAACAGGCATAGGAGAATATAGGATCAAATAACCAAAAACTAAGAGAAAATATCAGATAGTAGAATTAGACCCACAGGTGATGGAGATATTAGAGAAATCAGACATGACTTTAAAATAACTGTAATAAATAAGTCAAGAAAAGACAAAATAGAGAAATTCTCCAGAGAACTTTTTATTAAAGAAAAGTTAAATAAAAATTCTAGTACTAAAATACATAATAATTGAAATTAAGGATCAAAGTGAAGGATTTAATAGGATATTAGACACAGAAGAAGACATATTAGTGAAATCAGAAGGTAGATCTATAGAAAATATCCAGACTGAAATAAAAGAGAAAAAAAATGAATAGAGAATATGAAAAAGTATATGAGACATATGGCATGGTATCCATTTCTAACACAAAATTAAAATACATTCAAAAATAGAAAGTGCAGGTGTTAATGTGCTTAAGATCCTTGTATTTTCATGGAAATGATCAAAGTAGTAACTTTTACAGTTGTGCACTGCCTAACGACGAAGGTACATTCTGAGAAATGCATCATTAGTTGATTTTGTTAATCGTGCAAACATCGTCGAGTGCACTTACACAGATCTGGATGGTATAGCCTACTACAGACCTAGGCTATCTGGTTCAGCCTATTGCTTCTAGGCTACAAGCCTGTATAGCATACGCTTATTTGCTATCTATGTCTTCTTTGATAAGGTGTTTGTTCAATATCTTTTGTACATTTTAAAAACAGATTGTTCATTTTTTTATTGTTGAGTTTTAAGAATTCATTGTATATTTTGGATAATAGTCCTTCATCAGATATGCCTTTTGTAAATATTTTCTCCCAGTCTGTGGCTTTTTTCTGATTCTCTTGACTGTGTCTTGACAGGTATCTCTGGAAGAAGACAGAGCATATGTTTTTAATTCAAATTAAGTCTATCTTATTAATTATTTATTTCATGGGTCATGACTTTGGTGATGTATTGAAAGTCCTCATCAAACTTATAGTCATCTAGATTTTCTTATCTTTTAGGAGTTTTATATTTTTGTGTTTTACATTTAGGTCTATGATCCATTTTGAGTTAATTTTTATAAAGAATATAATGTCTATATTTAGATTCTTTTTTTCTTGCATGTGGATGCTCAAGTGTTCCAGCACCATGCTAATCTAGTTTTTAAGGTATTCGGTGAGTTTTAAACCTTAAAGATTCCATTTTTTAAATTTTTTTGAAGCTAATACAGTTTATTTACCAGTCATTTGGTCATTTTTTTAATAATATCTTGCTCCTTGTTCAAATTTCATTCATACCAATTTAAAATTATTCACAGCTATTTTAGAGTCAGTCTAATCATTTCAATATCTGAGATTCTTGAGTCTATAAGTTTTGTGGTTAGTTGTTTCTGCTGACTCTCAGCCCTTGCAACTTACTTCCTTACATTTATAGTACTTTTTATTGTAAGCTTGTATTTGGCTGAACTTAATTGATATCTCAAGTGGTCTGGGTTTATAATGCATTCTTCAAAATAAAAAAAGAGTGTTCGCTTCTTACAACTATCAGGGGCACTTTTATACTGGAACCACTTATTTAATTTCTTGGCACGCTGTTTTCATGACTGAATACATAGTAGAAATTTGAGTCTTAAATTCATTTGAGAGTGGATCTATAGTTAAAATTTTTCAGGAGATGCTATTATTATTATCATTACTGTTATTTTCTGTCCAGAAGTGTGATAAATACAAGTTTCCTTGTTGGATCACTTTGCACCAGGAAAATTTTTATCTAGCTATCATCACTGAGTCTGCACCACCTTCAAGGTACCAGCTTATGTGGAGTTTTCAAATTCAGCTCCAACTTTGCACAGGTGTAAGAGTCATCCATTCCACATGTTACCATTAGCGCCCAAGGTCTGGGTTCTTCTTTGTGGCATTTGCCATTTGGGGAGCTTCTACTCACTTAACATTCTGGTTTCTGGATCTATTCACTTATTCTAGTTCCAGCTTCCATTAGGGGAGTTCCCTCACCTTTTTGTGAGCTCAGTAATGCATTGGTATATATCTTGCAGTTTACACATCATTTAGGGTTTTGCAGAGGGAAGCCTCTCCAAAATATTTTCTTTAACATACTTCTAGAAACTGACAACTGGTTTTTCTGTTTTGTTTTTGTTTTTTTTTTAAATCAATTTATGGATGCATTATTTTCTCTAAGGGTTTCAATTCCAGTTTGTGGTTTTTTTTTCTTTTTCTTTTAAGTAAAGTTTCCTCTGCCCTCCTAATTTCTTTTTCCAGGGGCCATGTTTCCTACTGTTTATTTTCCTTTCTCCTTAACATTCTAGGGGGAGGGTGGTCCTCAAATATCTGATGACTTTAGCTTGTTTGCTTATATTTAAAAGTGAGATAACAAAAATCTGATTGGGAATTTGTATTTTTATGGTGGAGCTATTTAACTTTGGGTTTTTTTTTTTTTTTTTTTTAAGGGTGATAAAGTACAGAACTCACAGTAACAGGGGAATTCCTAAATTAAAAAAAAAACTAATTGAAATGTTTCTCTTGGGATCATCTAAAGAATTTCTTAAAAGAGAAGTCTTCTGACATATTTGCCTATGGGGCAGATGCCTAACTGTCTTGCAGGTGCTGCATGTAAGAGCAGAGGAAACAGGGAGGTGGTGATTCACTCTTTCACTGAATTAGCTACAGTGTTTAAAGTTTCACATGTAACCCTGGCTCTCACTTTTGTCTTTTGTTTTTCTTGGTGTTTCTCACACCGAACCTTTCTGTGATTTTGCCAGACTGTTGGTATCTTCCTTAGATGTACCCTCTGTGCTCATTCTGGGCTATAGTTTTCTCCTTTTGTATCATCAGGTAACCACTGTTTCATCTACTTAACTTTTAGAAAACTTCCCACTGATGAACTCTCCCATTTTCTTAGTTGTTAAGGCTTTATTGTTTTCCCTTTATTACTTTTTTAGTGAGACCCCTGGGAGGGAGAGGAGACAAGTTCACAGGGTCAATGCAGCTTTTGTTTTTTGTTTTTTGTTTTTTTAGATTAGAATTTCTATATACCTGAATTCTGACTGTAATAGTTGGTAGAGTGTCTTAGTCCATTCAGGCTGCTATAATAAAATAACATAGACTGAATATGAGCAGCAACAGAAATTTATTGCTCGTAGTTCTGGAGGCCAGGAAGTCCAAGGTCAAGGCACTGATAGATTTCGTGTCTAGTTGGGGCTCACTCCTTGGTACATAAATAGTTGTCATTTTTCTGTATTCTCATATGGTAAAGAGGTGAGGGAGCTCTTTTGGTAATCTTTTATAAGAACTCCACTCTAATAACCCAATCACTTTTTAAAGGCCCCACCTCCAAAAACCACCATATTGGGGATTAGGTCTCAACATATGAATTTGGGTGGGTGGAATACAAATATTCAGTCTATAGCAAAGTCTCCCAGTTCAGGTAGCTATACATAACTACATGTGAAAGAATTCTTGAGCTTAAGGCATTCTGAAGTTGAGAAGAAAATATGTTGGAAATAGCCGACTTTAAACTCTGTAGATAAATTTCATAACAATTAAGAGCATTTGCTCCAAAGTAAAAAAAAGATAAGGTCAAGCCACAACACTACCACTTATCTGTTTCCCTTATCATGTAACCTTAAGTAAGTCACTTCACCTTTCTGAGTCTCTGAGTTCTCATTTATAAAGTGAATATACCCATACTTACCTCCTAGACCGGATGAAATTAAATAAACACCACAAGTGAATACAAAGTAAAGGCTATTCCTATAATTAATATTATCTCAATGAGAACTATATACAGTTGGCTCCACATAGTTGTATACAATCTTATCCATAATGCTTTATTGCATACACTTACTTTTGCATTTGTTCAGACTTTAGGTAAGAAAAAAGAGGTCCTGTTCCTTTTAGTACACCAGCAAAATACCAGGCTTTCTGTCTGACTTGAAAATCTCTGTCATTGTGTTTTGGTCACCAGACCCTCTCAAATATAGCTGGAATTCATTCATACAACATCGTGACAAAAAAAAGAGCTAAAGGACTTTGTTCTTGTAGATCACTCTGAGGATGTACTGTCCTTCATAGTGCAGGACCATGACAATTCTCATCTGACATTTTAACAAGCCTGTGATGTACATGGGGAGGTAGTAATACTCCAATTTAACAGATGAACAGGCTGAGGCGCAGAGAAGTTGAGTTCCTTGGGTTTTTAGATCTGAAAATCACCCCATTCTGGCCCTCTCATGGTCTTTGAGGGAAAGTCTCCAGTTTGAATCAGACTCTTCCTTTTCCTTACAGTTTCCAGCTATATTTCCTGTACTTTGGCTTTGCAACTATAATGGTTTTGCTTAAAATTGTGAGGCTGGAGAGACAAGGGTTTGGACAGTATATGAGGCATATGTAAATCTGCAAGCGCACAAATGATGATTGATAGAAATTGTTCTAATATGTGAATTAGCTGTAAGTGAATTTTTATGATTAAATTTATGTTGAAAGATCTAACCTTAGAGGTTCTAAGTAATGAGGCATTAACTTCACTGCTATTTTTTCAAACTACCACAAAATATAAGCATATGTCAAAAAATTGAATCAGATGATGACAGCTGTTTTATGGGTGGTATTTGTAATGCCATTATTGCCATTGCAAACCTAAGCAAAATGAATCTGGTCATTTCGGAAAAAACCCCAGTGAGCAATAGCGTTCATTTAGAGGTAAGGCTCACTTCTTGGTAGGTTTGTCCACCGCTACTCAAATGGTGCTCAAGGCTGTGTAGGTTATCTTTCCCACACTGAGGAGGGCTCTTCTAAGTTAAGATTTCAGACTTGGAGGGGGTTCCATAGAGTAGTGGTTAGCATGTCTGCTTTACACATAGAAGGTCCTTGGGTCACGCCCCACAGGAGCCAGAGGCCAGGCCCCAGGGGTGTGTTGTGAACGCGTAGGAGGAAATGCTTCGCCTTCAGAGACCAGTCCTTAAAAAAAGATGGCAACATCCATAGGTAGGTCTGGGTGAAAGTGAGAGAGGAATTAAAAAAAAAAAAAAAAGATTTCAGACTTGCCAATTCACAATTAACTCATACAGGAAACTGAAATATTTGCTGTTAGGATCCACAGTGTTCCTGTACCTTTTTCCCTAAGAGAATTGTCAGCTTTGCTATTCTGAGGATTAGCTTAAACTTCTTTTTTTTTCTGTCTTGTTTGACTTCATTTCTGGGTCCTCTCTCTCTTTCTTTGTCCAGCTCTATATAAACTCGCGACCTGATCTTACACTTCTCTCCTGGATCTAACTTTGCATTCTCATAAGATCCTGCACCTAGAGTCTCTGCTGCAGAACCTTCCACTAAACCCCAGGCAACAGGCTGCGGGACACGCCTAGCTCAGCAGCTCTGCTTTGGTCAGGTCCATGTGAGCTCCAACTTCCATCTGTTGAGCTAAGGGAAACAAGCAGGAAGAGCCCTGTCCTTCCTCTTGGTTTAGTATTTAACCAGCACTTTTTCCTTCTTCCATATATACATCGTATACTCAGAACCATTTCCTCTCAGGCCCATGTGACTGATAACGTTGAGCGGTGTTTCATAACCTTTTTAACCACCAAGGACACTGTTTACTACTTTCTCCTCAATAGATGCCATGTTTTGAAAGATCTTTATCTACCAAGCTTTATTATTAATTCCATTTTCAGATTTTTTTATTCATCATATTTGTATACATATACAAATGCAAATCTGTATATGTATATTTGTATATATATACAAATGCAAATCTGTATATGTATATTTGTATACATATACAAATGCAAATCTGATTTATTTTTTATTGTGGAAAGAACATTTAACATGACACCCTTTAACAAAATTTTAAATGTACAATACGGTATCGTTGACTATAGGTACAACGTTATATAGCAGATCTGTAGAACTTGTTCATCTTACTTGACTAAAACTTTATGCCTATTGATTAGTAACTTCCCATCCCCTCTGCTACACTGTCCCTGGCAACCACAATGTCACTCTGATTCTATGAATCTGACTATTTTAGATGCCTCATAAAAACGTAATCATGCAATATCTATCTTTCTGTGACTGGCTTATTTCACTTAGCATAATATCCTCCAAGTTCATTCATGTTGTTGCATATTAAAGAATTTTCTCTTTTGAAAGGCTGAATAGTGTTCTATTGTATACTATATATTTTTTAATTCACTCACCTGTTAATGAATATTCAGGTTGTGTCTGCATTTTGGCTATTGTGAATGTAGGAGGGCCAATATTTTTTTGAGAGCCTGATTTCAATTCTTTCAGATAAATACCTAGAAGTGGGATTACTGGATCATATGGTAGTTTTATTTTTAATATTTTGAGGAAAATCCAAAATGTTTCTCATAACAGCTTCACATTTTGCATTCTCATCAACAATGTGCAATGGTTCTAATTTCTTCACTACTTTGTCAGCACTTGTTGTTTTCCGTTTTTGTTTGTTTGTTTGTTTGGTAATAGCCATCTTGACAGGTGTGAGATGTTATCCATTGTGGTTTTAATTTGCATTTTCCTGATGATAAGTGACAGTGGTGGTATTGTGGTGAACAGAGTTCTTTCCAATCAGATTTTATCAGTTGGAGACAACCAGGCTTACCACACTGACCTGACATCATCATTCCAACCAAAGAAACTTAAATGTAGTTAGCCTTTGCAACTTTATGTTCAGTTTAGCTCTTTTACATTGGAATCTTTACTCGAAAGTTGCAACTACTGATTATTGCTTTTGTTTTTTTTTTTCCTCAGAGGGAGTTACCAGAACAAGAAAAAAGCTTCAAGCTAGAGAGAGAAAACTCAAAAGGGAGAATTAGATATTTGCAAATAGAAGATCTATAGGGACATACAGAACTTCTTGGACATGTGAAATGATTTTTATAAATTTAGATTTTCAATTAGACCATGAGCTAAAAATAAAAAAGTGGATCTAAGAAAAATCTAATAGAGCAAATTTCAGGATGATCTTCGGACATCATAAATGTTACCCATAGCATCTCTGGAATGATCATAGTTAACACAATGATATGATTAAAGCCAGGTGAACAAAAAGTAACTGAAGAAGAATGAATAGAGATTCTGTTTAATTGATAGAGGAGGTATGCAGCCAGCCTTGAAAACCACTGCTTGTTATCTTAAATTGTAATTTGAGAACAGTGGTTTTCAAACTTTCCTGTGCCTCAGAATTACCTAGAGGGCTTGTTAAGCTACAAATTGCCCTACCCTGTAGTTTCTGACTGAGCAGGACTCATGGTTGGAGTTATTTTTGCTCTTGCAACAGACTCCCAGCTCATGTTACTGTTGCTGGTCTGGGAACCACACACTGACAACCTGTAAGTATTCACATGCCCGTCTCCCACTAGACTGCAAGCCCTGTGAAAGATAGGGACCTAGTCTTGGTCATTTGACAATGTCTGGCAAATACTGAACACTTAAGACATGTTGTATTATAGATTAGTAAATTAAATCTCTGTTACAAATCAGTGTTACATGAGTTGGAGGATGGCAAACCATAAGTTTCAAAGCTCGGTTATTTCTCTGATGGCCCCAACCTGAAGTTTCTAGACCTGCAAGGCCAGACCCCAAGATGCTATTACCCCCACCAAAGTTTTTCAGGCAGAACCTCATTGCTCAAAGACTAGCCTGAAAACCTAAAAGTTCATCTGTTTTCATCAACTACACTATGCTCTCCATTTTTAATACATCAATGATATCTCTCTTGGCACTAGATTTTTGTTTGCTTATTTGTTGCCAAACACATTTCAGGAAAATAATTTATATCTTAGATTTTTATTAATTAGTTGGAAAATGGTGTTTATATATATAAATATATATATTTATATATATATTTGATCTGTTGATGGAAAAAAATATTATCCTGGTCTAAAAAATAAAATTATGCAGCCTAATGGATACCACAAACATTTCTGTTTTCCCCTTTATCAGATCCAATAAACACATTTTTAGAAGTTAACTGGAATTTTTCCTCATTTAGCAAAGCATTACTGACCAAGCAGCATCTGTGTCCTACATTCAGAGAACACATGGATGAGCAAGACCCAGACCTGGCCCTCTAGAGGCCCACAGGCCACTGAGCCTAAGGCAGCTTGGTAAGGGCCCAAGGTGGTTATCAGTCCCCGGTGTGGTCCAGGGCAGCAAGAAGTGCAGGCCCATGGGCAGGAAAGGGGACAGGGGAGGGGCAGCCAACCCTTAGAGAGGAGACATTTTTACCTCTTACTTGGTGAATCCTTCTGAGGCTGCTTTTCCTAATAAGAAAAGAAAGGAAAAGGGAGATCCATATGGCAAGTAACTCCCATTTCAGAAATAGAGGGAACAGACAGGATTCTGTCATAAAATTTAACTATGGCTGTAAGGGTAAAAAGTGAGAATGGAGATCCTCAGGATTTTTTTGGTTGGTCCGTGCCTGTATCCATCCTCCCATACCAACCATCCCACAAACCAACTTTACACATAAACCCTATACATTCACGTATATGCAAACACTTGGCCATCAAATCTATAATTTTTTCAAGTAGAACCTTTGCTCTGCTATATGTTCCAATGTCAGCCACTCTGACTCCCCAATAGACAGTAAGAATAAAGAAGCAATTATACTCTTGAAAAAACACATTTATGGACCCTTTACATGTTCATTCAAATCCTTTCCCCTAGCAAGTTTTGCCTTTGGCTGCCTCTAGATAGAGAGGCCATTTTAAAGCCATTATGTAGGTGTGTGTGTACAATTGTCATTTGGAAGCATTTATACATTAGAATCCTTTCTTATCTTTGCCTTCTGTTAAAACAAGGATTATGCTACTTGATCTTTAAGCATGGGGCATTCCTTTTGAAAACAGATTTATCACCCTTCCCCCTCCCAATATAACTCCTTGGGTTTTCATGACTTACAGAGAATACATTCTCTTGTAAAACAAGTTTTTGTTTTTGTTTTGTTTTGTTTTAAAAAAAAACTTCATTGATTTTTAGATGGGCTTGTGGTTAGGGTGTGCACATTGATTTCTTCTGTTCAGGAATACCTCTGGAGTTCTCTTCAGATGGGCCAGCGTGTTTGTCTTCCTATAGAACTATGGTGAGATCATTTTAATCTAAACAGGATATGGTTTTTCGGTTTTTTTTTTTATTATTATTTTTTACTATTTAACATGTTTTAGATTTTATTTTGGGGGAATTTTAAATGTCTCACTTCCTTTCTTTTTAACTTTCCATCATTCTTTATAGAAGTCAATCTATTTTCCACATGGGAAACAAAACAGTTTCTCCTTCTCCTAACTACCCATCCCATTAAGGAGATGGTGGCCTCTAAGGCATACACAAAACAAATAATAATAAAAAAACTCCTTCTTGTCGCCATCCTTTCCTACATTTGGGTTTGTTGTTGCCTGGTCACTGGTTTATCAGTCAGAGGCTCGTGGGTTTGGGGCTACATAAGCAGCTCTCCCCAACAGTATGACTCTCCATTAATTGGAATGAGAAGTTAATCTCTCTCAAACTGAACCCAGCTGAGTCTCTGAGAGCAGTGATGTATTTAAAAGATCTTTGGCAGTCCGGGGCATGTGGCACTAACCGGATTTAGCTCATTAGCAAATCCGCAAGGCCCTGCTGACACTGCACCCAGAATAAAATACATGAGGCCAGCCTGTGCCCTGTGGGCACCTACAGCATGACTACATAATAAAAAGGCATTTATTAATAATCTCATTGGTCACAGAATACAAAGGAAGGCAACAAGAAGTCAAATGCTGTCATTTGTCATACTAGAGAGGCATAATTAAAATAAGTGTCATGTGATTAACCTTTGAAAAATTAATCTAGTATAAAAAGGCACAAAAACAAGGAAGATAGGCTCTTAAAATCAATTTAATACAATAGGCAGCTGTTGTGTGCACTTAGATCAAATTCCATGTGCCTGTGAAATGTTAGAGTCTTTGATAGCAAAGGGCAATTAGCAAATTTAGCAAGTTAACAGGCCACAGAGAGGCAGAATGTACGATGGCAAAGAGTGTAGCATTTTGAGTGTCATCTATCTGAGTCTGCTCAAGTTCCTCCATCTGCCACCTAAGTATCCTTAGGAAATTTTCTTAATATTTTAGGAACTCAGTTTCCTCATCCATAAAATGGGGATATTAATGTCATGTATGTGTGTATGTCATGGTATGTATGTTATGTGATTTTGTGATGACTACATAATACGGTATATGTAAAGCTCTCAGCACAGAATTAAGCACATTGTAAGTGCTCAAAAAATCTTAATGACGATAAAAGGTATTTGTTAAGCTCTCGATATGCAAAAACGAGTTTGCTCTGTGTGGAGAACATGTGAAGTACACACTAGTACTGTGATCTATGATGCTTCAGTGCTGACTAATAGAGTTTTTTTCCCCAGGATCTTGCTGCCAGTGATCTTATGTTGTGATTTAACATTGAGAGTGGCACATCAGTAATCCTGAAGGAATGTTATGGGCGATGGCAGAACAAGTTTCCTGAAGGTTCGAGAATAACATTTGTACATTTAGTCTAGTCTCAGAATGCTCAACTCAAATCCTACAGGGACCAGGCAGTAATGAACTAGCCAGAAAGTGTGGCTGCGGAGAATAGGACAGCATTTATCCACTACTGGAAGCAGCTGTGCTTGGATTAAGCCACATGGATTTTTGCCATGTGGAAATGCGGGTCCAATGTTGCCAGGCATTCCCATTTTTATAAGGGAGGCCCAAAATACTGATCTTCATGGGTAATGTCCCATTTAAAAAAAACAAAACAAAACAAAACAAAACAAAACACTCTGAGGGCCACATCCAGCACTTTGTCCAGGACTGGGACCAAGGTGAGATAAATGAGGTCTTCATCTCAGCTGCAAAATTTAAGGCAGTGCCCCCAAATTCAAAAGTAACTAAGATAAATAGTATCTTAACACAATATTTAAAAAATCAAGATTGAAGCAAAAAAAAAAAATTATGATGAACAAACTATCAAAATCTCAAATTAAGACATGATAATATTATTTATTTTTTATTGCCTCAAGCTTCAATACAGATCTGTGTGGCACTAACTTCAGCCTCCAGTTTGGAGTCTCTCTTTGGACTCTGACATGTCACTGCCACCCCACTACCAGGCTGATTGCCAGCTTTGCATTGAACCAGTTCGTGGAACAATCAAGATATTGCCCAAATAAAATCATTGTATACATTATCAATTAGTGTTAAAGATATACCCAGCTCCACCTTTATTCAACAAGATTTTACTAATATCAACTAAAAATAAATAATGAAAAGTCAGAATTAATCTATTTGTAAATTAAAAAGTGTTGCTTTCTAATACAGTTATCTAAAAAATTTATTGCTAACAAAATGGCTACAGATGAATGACCTACTTTTACAAAGAGAAGAAATTTACAATAGGCTGTAGGAGAGGCATTCTTGAGTTGCAGGTCTTTAAAATCATATGTAACATTTTCAGTGTGTTTCATTTCTCACCTTTCATAAGATCTTTATGTGGCCCAAGATCCCCAGAAGACCAGTATTTGTTGCAATATTGCATGAAGATAACACAGGCTTTGAAGCCAGGCAGACCTGGGTTTGAATCCTCTTCCCTGCCTTGATACCTTGTAGAAGTCAAACAATCTCTTAGTTTTCTTCTGTAAAACAGAATCATTACACAGGCTTGTTGTAGAGACTAAAGTCAATAATATGTAATGGTACCTCTTGATTCTTGGTCTGGCAACAGAAACTTATCATGCGGCCATTTTTATTATCATTTAGTATATTCACTGCAAACTTTTCCCTGCCAATACCCTTAAAACTCCACAAGTATATTAAGTAGGTTAAATATGTCCTTTATACTATTACTTTGCTTAGTTCATCTTTTCTTTGAAAACAGCACAAAATTCAGCTTCAGTTTGGGTGGAGTTGCCACAAATCATCAGTATAATGGGGCCTAAATTAGAAAACTTTCACTGTACTTGATATAGCAAGTTTTCTCCCTTTAAAAAGAAAAAAAGCACAGTATTAAAACACAAAGCTGTGAAAATAAATGGTTGTAATCTAATCGCACATTCTTAAACCAATTAGTAGCACAACCTACGAGACTGCCAGGGTACCGTGGGATGTGGCTCGGTAGAATCAGTGGTGAAATTGAACTTCAGCATCTAGGTTTTCTGATGTTTAGTTTTGCAGTAATGTGGTCACTCCAGAGATGAGAAACAGCATCATAACTCAGTGGCTCTGGGTTCAAATCCCATTTCTGCCACAAATTTGCAGAGTGACTCAGGGCAAGTTCAATTAACTTATCCAAGCCTTAGTTTCACCCGTTGTAAATTATTTCCCAGAGGGCTTTCCACTGGAGCCCTGTCATGTGCATTTAAGAAAAATGTGAAACTTGAATAGCTTTGCTCTCCTCTGCAATACATCTTTATTTTATGTTCTTTTTTCCCCCCAACTGTTCTTCTAAGAAGCAGCTAGAATTTCTCATTTCATCAGGAAGCCATTTTTTATCATCAAAGAGAATGTGAAAACTCTATCAATTAGATTTGGATATTTATGTCAGGTTCACCTGATTGGAACTTAACTCTATTTCATTAATATAAAGAAATGTCACCCTTTTAACTCATAAAACACATTCATAAGAGAGCTATATTCTTATAGGGATAGCATCAGAAATAGCCATAAGCAAAATGCCTTTCAGAGCATAAGCAATCTCCTCAATAGGCAGTCTCTTTCTGTGTGCATCCCCAACCTGAGTGAAAATTTCTTTTTACTGGAGAGGGCAATGCTTCATTATGGAGAAAAACAATTTCCATTGCTTCCCTATATGAGGAAAATATTCCCATATTAGTCTCTCACTTAGCTATATTGTAAGGGCAGTATAAAACATTTCATTTAAAACATTTCATTTAAAACATAGATGATAACCTTGAATATGGCTTAGAGAAGAGCAGAGGTTTTATAAAAACATTTGAAGCCAGTTAATTTTGAGACCATTTGGCCCCCATTAGCATTTTTCTCTGCTGCTCTCCTTCACCATGCTAACAAGTCTAGGATCAGGAAGTGCCCAAGTAAAGGGGTTTTCGAACATCTCCCCAAGTTCTGGTTAGGAAGATCTATCCCTTCTTTTTCTTGGCAATGTCTTTAAGAAGACTGCAGAAATAAACACTAGCATCTTTAAAAGAGATCACTGAACAGATCATGTTTCTGGGGCTGCCGCCTTCTTAGCTTTACAACACAAAGCTGGCTGGGTTAACACTGTAACCCGGAATGTAAACTCAGGGCTGCTGATGCCTGGAGAAACTGGGTTTTCACCTTCTCTCTCTTCCTCTTCCCCCCTCTTTCCCTTCTTTCCTCTCTCTCTCACTCTCTCTCCTCTTCTTCCCTTACTTCTTCTTCTTTTTCTGTGCATCTATTAATTTATTCAAAAACCATTAATTTATTCAAAAAACATTTATTACTGTACTTAGTATGACCAAGTACAGTATTAGGCTCTGGGAATACAAATGAATGCCCTTGTTCTTCATGTATTAAATAACCCAACATTGGGGTGCTCTGTAATAGAGCTCAAAGGTGAGGTGATCACCTCTGCTTACCTGGATCAGGGAACAGAAAGTGACTTTGAAGTGGCTTGTGAAAGAGCAATCATGAGCTCACCAGGCCAGTGCAGAGAGAGAAGGACAATCCAGGCGGAGGAAGCAAAGAGTACAAGGAGGAGGCATATGGCAGTACCCAGGTGACATTGTACTCTCAGACCACTTTAAATGGATGGTACAGAGAAATGT
The DNA here is from genome assembly GCF_014176215.1 of Rousettus aegyptiacus. Classification (NCBI taxonomy): domain Eukaryota; kingdom Metazoa; phylum Chordata; class Mammalia; order Chiroptera; family Pteropodidae; genus Rousettus; species Rousettus aegyptiacus. The sequence goes on from NW_023416306.1 coordinate 123,805,156, forward strand.
AGGTGTGGGGGCAAGAGGGGACAGAGCTGGGCAGGTAAAGTAGGGAAGACACTGCAGTCAAATCAGGGAAGACCACTCAAATAGATTTCACCAACAGGTTTGGATTTGCTGCTGTGAGTCAAACGTTCTTGGTGCTTGCGACATAGTCCCCACTATCGCAAAGCTCATATTATTTGGTGAAAATGCAGACAATAAAAAAGTAAACGAACTCCCATCTGTCAAATCTTGATAAATGCCTTTAAGAAAATAAAACAAGGTAATAAGATTGAATTGGGCAGAGAACACTGGGGGCATTCTCCTGCAGATATGACAGGCAGGAATGCCCTCACTAAGGAGGTGACATACAAAAGAAATACTTGCTTTTCAGATTTAATACTGGACATCTGTGCTTTTTAAAAAGCACCCCAGGATTCTGATGTGCAGTTGAGGTGGAACAGCCTTATCAGAGGTGGTGGGGCCATCGGAGCATTGTACACAGAGAGCGTGGCCTGGCTGGGTGTGTGTCCTGGAGAGTTAGCTCATAGCAAAGAGAACTAACAGTGCCTGGAATGCGGCTTGGAGGCTTTAGATTGGAGGCTGGGAGGCCTGCTGGAGATCACCATGTACTGATGGGTACAGGTGCATGGAATTATATCTATGAGCCTCTGCCTGCAGAGGTAGAAAAGACTTGGGCTCAACTGTGTGGCATCAAAGGAGCTCAAAAATTAAGACCAAAAGAAGTGGAGGTAAGAACTAACTGTGACCATGTATCCTAGGCCAGCTGGCTACTACCTTCGATGATTTTCCCAGAAAACCCTACCCAGGAGATTGAATGATTTTAGCTTTTCATAAAACTAAAATCCTCTAATCTAGAATTCAGGCAAAATTATCCTGTAAAAGACTGGTTAGTAAATATTTTAGAATTTGAGAGTCCAGGAGTCTGTCACAACTTATCAATTCTGCCATTGTAGCTCAAGTGGCCATAGACAATATGTTTATAAATGAGCATAGCTATGTTCCAATACAATTTTATGTACAAAACAGGCACTTGGCTGGTTGGCCAATGGGTGGTAGTTTCCCATTCCTTGCTATAATTTATTCAGAAGATTCTTTGGATTGTGGCCCTAGGTACTAATGGAAGAAAGTCAATGAGTACCTTCCTAGATATGTATACATATTCTAAAATATTTTATTTTCTTATTTTTATCAAGCAGCAAGTTTAGACTCTTTATTTTTAGCTCTGCTGGTCCTGGTTTTGTGCTTCGTTGGCTAGTGGAACTATCAAATCCCATGAACATGGCTAGTGGAACTGTCAAACACTATAAACACACAGAGCAACAATACAGCACAGTGTGAGAGCACCTCTGAGAATCAGAAGACCTGGGTTTAAGTTTATCTCCCTTCCTGTGTGGCTTTACCTCTCAGAGCCTCAAGTTTCCTCTTTAATATTGAGAGCGTTTGACTCGATAACTTTTAAGGCCTTGATTGGCACTAATACGCTAATTCTGTATGCTTTGTACATTAGCTGGAATGCTAGTGGTATTTGATAAATAGAGACCCAAAGAGAAGAGAAGGAAATCAACCAAATGAGAAATGAGCCAGGTCAGAATGAAGGGTTTGGGACTGTGGATGGAGATGACAGCATGCAGATGACAGATGTTCTCAGTATGATGCCAAGCACACTATTAAAATTAAATGAATGAGTGACATCAATATGAATGGCAATTGGATGGATGTGGATGCCAACCATGAGTTACAAAAGAGTAGAAAATGATCTTGACAACTTGAGTCTGAAGGACAAAAGCCTTTCTCATATCAGCCTGAATGAAAATTGGGGAGTAGATAGATACAGACCCCAGAAAGGTGGCTCAGAGGTAAATTGTGAAGATAGAGCTGAAGGAATCTGACCGAGGATCTTTTAAATGTGGGCATAGCCACTACTTGAAATTTACCTGTATTTCTCCCACTCAATTCTATCTGGTGTATGACTTTCAGATAACTGAGAATTGGGTAACTGAGAATTTTAGTTTTATTTCCCATTTGAGATGACTGACGTTTACAGAGTGGGTACAAACTCTCCTGAAAGAGAAGTTAGTCCCAGGGAGGAACTAGCATTGACTGAGGATCTGCTATTTGTAACACCCACTGTTGGACTCTTCAGAAATATTATTTCATTTCATTTTGTAACAACTCTGCAACTCTATATAATCTCCATTTTTACAGATGATAAAACTGGTTCGGAAAAAATAGGTAACTTAGCCAAGTGGGCTTTAGTCTTACACATCCCTACTAAGTTAGTAGGGATGTGTAAGACTAAAGCCCACATGTTGTGACTAAAGGAAGAACAACACTACGCAGAGTTTTAGAGAGGCAGGCCCCACGTTATTATGAAGACTAAACATGAAGATGTCTAACCATGCCTGGCACAGAGTAGGTGTTTAATAAATTGTGGTTATTATTAAATCATTGACAGGATAGAGTATTTTTATTTCCTCTTTGAACGTCCCATATTACTTAGCAAAGACATTACTGTTTGCCATATAATTGGTATGAGAGTTACGTTTTGATCTACATTTTGCTGAGCAGCTGGTTTGACATTTTTCTTCTTCTAAACTAGATGGGTATACAGTCTCGATGTTCTCACACAAAAGAAGACCAAATTCAAGAGTGCTACAATATGTGGTATCATTTATAGTTTACATTAAGTACTCAGTAAGGGCTGTGTTTATATTCACAACTGCCATTGTTAGCATATAGTAGGTATTCAATAGAAATGTGTTCCGTGATGCTGTTGAATAAATGGACAGGTTCAGGAAGTGCCATTAAGCATTCTATCATCACTTTGAGTATATTTAGTTCTGTTTTGATGATTCTACTGAATGGATCTGGAGTCTATTCCAACTGTTCTTAAATTGATCGATCACCAGAATATCTTGTGTTTATTTTTCATTATTTTTTAAATCACAGATTTCTGGGCTACAGCTCTGGAATTTCTGATTGATTGTCTCTGGATGTTTAAGAGCATTCCAGGAAGTTTTGCTTACAAGCCAGGTTGGGAAATACCACATACATAGAGGGTAATGACCAATTTCCACCTTAACACCCTACCTCATACACCCTCTATTCAATTGATGAGGCACGACATGCCTGAGTCAAATCTCCCAGGGGCTGACCAACCACTGGGGGCAACATGGCCCTTCCTTTTACCCTAAGCTGATCACAAGCTTCCTGAAGACCGTGCTCATTAGAAAGGAGACAGTCATCATTACTCAAGTATACTTGATGTTAGAAGAGTAAAGGGAAGAGATGAGAGACCCTAAATCCTATAGGTCAGTAGTCCCCAACATTTTTGGCACCAGGGACTGGTGTTCCCATGATAATCTAATGTCTAATGATCTTAAGTGGAGCTGAGGTGATGATGCTAGTGCTGAGGAGCAGCTGTAAATACAGTTGAAGCTTCACTCGTTCCTGCTGTGCGACCCAATTTCTAACGGGCCGCAGAAACAGGACAGGTCCATGGCCCGAAGATTGGGGACCCCTGCTATAGGTCACCCTTCCAAAGAATGTCTCTGGCATTGCTGAGCTCTTATCATGAGGGCACCTGAATCTACCCTTTCTGGTCTAAGATTGGAAATGCCGTTTTCTTGACACGGATAGAACTTGCAACACGCCACAAGGCCACCCTTCACCCCTCTTACCACAGCCCAGCTTTCCATCCCCTACCCCTTGGTCTTAACCTCTCAGCTATTGGAAGTTCTCTTGGACTTTCTAGCATCCCCCACATGGCCTCATGTTAGACTTAAAGGCAGGTCTCAGAGACGTCAGGATGCCAAATACTACTCTGTATGAGATAAGCCAGTGTGTTAAAGGGGAAGTAGGCAGGTGCATGAAATTGGGACTCCATAGCCTTAAGTTGGAACCAGCCAGCTCCTTGCCTGTGCCAGGCTCTCAGTCTGTGTTCTGTTCTTGTTTTTCTGAGCTCAAGAAACTGGGCTTTTCTAGACAAGCACCAATAGACGCAGTAAGGCACCACCTCAAATTCATCTTTTGCTCCAGACTATGGGAAATATCAACCTAAATGGGTCATGAAAATGTGACCAAAATGTGCTTTGAAAACATTTACTTACTAACAACATGACAATAAAAATAATTGCAAAAAAAAAAATGATTTGAAAGACTATTAGGTTCTTGGGAATATAAAGAAGATATGAAAGAGTCCTAGAAATACCAATAAAAATTTGGGTACATTGTATCATTACTTACACAAAAACATTCTTTTTACAAGATTTTTTAATTTTTTTATTCTTTTTTTAGTTGAGGCAACCCTTGGTTGACCTCACAGGACCTTGTCAGCTTACAATCCCTTATTTTTTATTTTTCATGCCTACAGCATCTGGTCTTCCTAGGTGGTCTCCCATCCAAGTACTAACCAGGCCCAACCTTGCTTAGCTTCTGAGTTCAGATGGGATCGGGCTCGTTCAGGGTAGCAAGATTTTTATTAAAATATTGCTAGCATACGATATTGTACTCATTTCAGGTTTATACCAGAGTTATTTAACATTTATATAACTAAAGAAGTGATCACCATGATAAATCATCTGGCACCATACGATGTGATTACAATATTATTGACTATTTTTCCTATGCTGTACATTACATACCCATGACTTACTTGTTTTATACCTGGAAATTGGAACCTCTCCTTCGTCTTCACCATTTTACCCCTGTTTTGATTGGACATAAAAATATTCTAATTAAAAATTTTAACATTAATAATAATAAGTAACACATTGTTTTACATAGTTTAGAAATTCCCACGGCAGTAGCAATTTTGTTTTTGTTTTATTTATTTACTTAGTTAGTTACTTTTTGCCTTATAAATTATATGGAAGATAATAGTCAGATATTTTTATTATGGCAATATATATATAAAACATAAAATTGGCCATTTTTATCATTTTTAAGTGTGCAGTTCAGTAGTATGGAACAGATATTTTTTCTTTTTCATTTTGTACATTTTCTTGCCTATATCACCCCTGCTAATTTTTATTTACTTTAAATAATCATTTAGAGATATTCAGACATTTCACCATCATATGAATATTCACCTTTGATCAAGCTCCAAAACATGTGCCAGTTAATGTGCTGAGTGTTTCATATGTCTTGTCTCATTCATTCCTTACAGCAACTCTCTGAGGAAAGACTATTTATACATCCCATTTTACAGATGAGGAAACTGAGGGTCAGAAAGGTTGCATTGTTTATTCAGTAACATGGATAGCAAGAGTGGATGCTGGGAGGAGTGCTGTCTACTGCAGAGGCTGGATGTTAAAACTATATCCACTGCCCCTGTGGGTCTGGGTATTAGGTTGGTCCATTTTGCTGAAGATGAAATTAACGTACCTCCTAAATTTGTGCTTGATGCTTCTCAGATTCTGCTGCTAAAAAAAAAAAAAGAAGAAAGAAGAGAAAAGAAAAAAGAAAAAAAGCCTAAGTAAATACAATAGAACGAGTTTATTCTATAGTTTGTATTCAGTCTCCCCAGAGTCTTTGAATGACTATCACAACCTAATATACTCAATGATGGAGTAGAACAATCCTTACTTAATCCAAAAACGTAACCAGAAACTTCTCATTTGTATGAAAAAGGATGGCGAGCATCCATCCCTTACTGTGTGGGGTTGTGGCTAGAACTCAGGCTCTTGTAGTCAGATCATCTGAGTACAAATCCTGACTCACACCTTTCTAGTTACCACCTAACCTTTCTTGGCCTCAGTTTTCCAATCTGCACAATGGGGACGAGGGTAGTACCTACTTCCTCTGATTGTAATGATTATAACTAAAGTGTGTGGTACATTTCTGAATTCTAAATAAAGGCTAGTTATGATTAGTCGTTTATTTGGGAAATATTTAATTGCATTCATCCTGTGTGCCAGGCAAGGGCTGACATGGCACAGATGATTGAAACATGGCCCTAACCCTTCATACTCTCAAAAAGGTAGACACAAATGAACAGCAAATTCCGTTAAGGAGAATATTGTGATGATCTCTACAAAGAGGAAGAACAGAGGAGAGGAGAGGGAGTGGATGGGAGCAGGGGAGAGAGACAGCTTTCAGGGAGGAGGTGGCTTGTTCTTGGCTAACACCTACTGCATTTCTATACAATGCAAAACAAACAGTGCTAAATATTTTGTGCAAAAAAACCCCCTATTATTAATATAAAATATTTAAATTGTATATATGTAAAAATACCTCTATCCTCCTCAACTAAAATGTAAACAAATAGTACCAACTACTAGAAAAGGAGAGTACATGGAGCTTTTTGGTGATCAAGAAAAGAGGTTAAGCAGAACCGTTTGCCATTAGTAGTGTTCCATGCTACAGAGAACTCACAATTATCTTTAGGTTCTGGAGAATAGCTTGGTATGAACTGAATCTGACATTCTGAGCTGGTTTCCTAAGTCAATATCACCATTGAAAGGACGCCATTGATCAGCCAAGTGAAGCTGCTAAAAACGGATTCCAGCCGAGGGAAAATTCGCTGGGGAAGCTGTAAATGTGGCTGACCTGTCTTGGCAAGTATGGGTTCTTTGTGATTCAACCAGGTGGGATCTGAGGGCTGCTGGCCAGACCCCTAACAATGGTAACCTGGCTCACCAGGCATCAGATCCTCAGCACCATTTGGGGTAGAGTAGAGGGTGAAAGGAAGAAGTGAGCCTCACTGAGGCCCACTGGGCCAAAATGGGGTCTGCCAAGGCTCAGTGGCCATCCACACACACTGGGCTAATTCTGGCCTCCCCAGAAGCATGACATAATGAGTGGCTGGTGGTGGCATTGCTTGTCTCTGCCCTCCATTCTTGCTTAGTGGCTCATCGCACTTTGATGGAGATGAACAATGAGGGGAGGTGCTAAGAGACCAGTGGGTTAGACAAAGAATGAAACTGTGCCTTGGCCAGATCCACACAAATTATATCCGAATAAACAAATCCACAGTACAAGCTAAGAGCCTTCCCTTCGCAACTCCACCCTCCCATTATTTATTTATTTTTTTCTTGATCTGGAAAGTTGGACAGATTCCCTGTGCTGTCCTGGTACCCAGATGGCCTGTTTGAGTAAGCAGTGGGGAAGAAGGTCAATAATACATCAGCATGCAGAGTCTCTGCGAAGGTCAGTCCTGCATAAAATATACCATGACAACCTGAGGGCAAGTTTAAAATGGTGCTCCACAATGGGGTTGGGGGTGGGGTGGTACAGATGCCGCCTTCTCACGATGGCTGCAAAATTGACTTCTGCCCCCCTCCTCAAAGTATTTTACTGGGTTCATGTACTGATCCTTCAGGAAAAGTTTTCTTCACACACAGTAGTGTGTGCTCATTATCCAAGTGAGGAGGATTTTATATACAAATACCTGTCGCATTAGAGTATTTAAAAAAAATAACCAGATCAAGTTGCCCCAAACAGGAACCCAATGGCTACCGCAGTGTCTCAAATTCTATATATATACAGTCTCCATATATGTTTAAATAAGATGTGAGTGCTGGACTAGGCAGCAGCTATGAGGTTTTAGCTGTAAGATTCATATTCTTAAGAGGTTTTTCTTGATTATATTTGGATTATGACTAATTAATAAAGACAAAAGCAAGTAATTGTGCCTAGAGTCGCTGGGGACTTTATAAGTGTTCTGTTTCTCTCTTTTTTAAGATTTGGGGAAAACCCAACAGCAAACTTTTAATGGAAAAAAAATAGAAAAAAAACGTCCATTTCACTTTGGGAATTTATTCAAATTGGAGCGAATACTGACACGAATATTCTTGAAGATTGATCCAGGTTGAAGCGTGTTGTGCATGGGTTTGCTGCTCAACTTGCAAGTAATTTGTAAAGCCAGAGTCAGTCTTGACTATGAAACATTGTATCACTGTGATTGGAATCAATAGTTCTTGCACTGTCATTTGTCACATATTTACAAGCTTGAAAAATAGTTCATTTTGTCCTCATCCCATAACTCAAAAGATTGAATCAGAGCCCTGGAGGGATCTGCCAACAGGACACATTCATTACTGATCACCCATCTTGGTGAGGTTATAATCACAACCATACCAAAAATAGAATATAAATAAAAATTAAAGTACTGCTCATTTGGTACACTCTTAAGTATATTCAGCTTCAAATATTTAAAAGTCTTCTGGGAGACTTCAATCACCTTGGTGACCTACCTCAGTGACCACAAAGAGAAAACTCATTTTCCCATCACACTCTCAAAACATTCAAAGGTATCATTTTTTTTTTAATGAAGAAAAATCAAAATCTAGAGTTAATGGTCCAAAAATTTCATAAAGTATACTTCTTCCAGTCATCTCACATATAGTTCATAAATGACCATCTATTCCCATGAAAGATTTGTAGAACACATTTAAAGATAATGCTTTCAATTTTAAGATAAAAGATTTATGAATGATAGAACTTGTATCTATTGAATCACTAATCCCAGCTCTCTAATATTTCAGATGAAGAGCTTCATAAAATGAAAAGACTGCCCATAAAGTTGTACTACACCTGCTGTCAGAGACAATCAGTAATAGAATTGCAAAGTGAATATTGAAAAGGATGTGAGATGTGTGCATTTTAGGTTATAATAATATATTTTAAGTTCCCTTCACTCTACTGTTGTGTTGATAAAGTATTAATGGTTGAAGTATTGGTGGGACCTATTCAGATATTAACAGATGAACCCATTGCTCATCAAATTTAGTTGCTAAAATAACCCCAAACCCTAAGATTGCAGCTAGTTTCCTCAAGTATTTTCCTGACTAAATGCAACCTATGGGAGATAGACCCATTTCTCAAGCCTCAACCTGAACCAACGTAAAAATGCCAGATTGTCTACCACGTGCTTATTTTAGTGACTCTATATTGATACAACCTGATATTTCTTTTGTCAGAACAAGGCTGAAAACTGAGATTATGTATCAGTCATTTCCTTCCTAAATCTCTTGAATTTGTAACTTTAAAGTTTAGGTTCTATGAATCTGCTATTTCTTTCTGCTATTTCCTCCATACATACATACCCTTGCCGAGAATGGCATAAATTTAATTAGAAGTCGTGCTAAGGTAGTGGATCTGATCTATCTTTATCTCTTCGGAAAAGAGATGGATAGACACACCTCATGAAGAGGGAGGCCTGAACTTGAACATATGTGCATTAATCAAAGTTCGTGATGTCTACCCATCTACATATCTTCTTTTAGAAAGAAAGAGAGTGGGGGATGGAACAGGAGACATGCACCCTCACTCCTGCAGCCAATTGGACTACGGGTGGGCCTCTAAGCCAGAGGAGCCCCATCCGTTAACTAATCAGTGACCTGGGATTATGTGTCTTGGCTTGAAAAGATGAGTTGGGTCAATTATTTGGACTGAGAAATAGAATGAGAAGTTGCTGTGGGCTGCGTGCTAGAGGTAAATGGTTTCATAGGGATATGGCTGGGGCAACCATTACTGGACATGCGGAAAATGAGACAGCTTATACTCAGAAAGAGAAGAGAAAGTAGCGAGAAAGCAGAAGTTGCCAAGAGAAAGAGAGATAAAAACTGATCCTAGGAACAGCCCTGTCTTTGGCCCTTTTGGAGGCATAGTTGCTCAGCCTTGCTCAGATTCTCGTGAAACCTCTCTGAAAATGCAGTAGTCTCCTCCTTCATTTGAAGCTGGTTTGAATAAACTTCTGTCCCTTGAAACTTCAGTAAACAGAATGAGATGTATTTAATGTTTCGTCCTAACATCTCAGGTCTAACATCTCAAGACTGGGGACATCGTGCTATTTATTCCTGTTACTGGAGTGCTTCTCTGAGGATCAGTGCATGCTGAAGTTTAATTTTGGTGCCATCTTTGTACCTCTTACACTCTAATAGGAGAGACAAGAACTCAGGCATAAATAATGGAAAAATGCCTGGCCAAGTGGACAAATAGATATGCTGAGATAGGCTGGGATGTGCTAACAAACTAATTGAAAGCCTCGCATATCTTACTGATAGAGAGACCTGACTCTTAATTTTGGGACAGGAATATGGGGATATGACACAATCTAAAGGAACATTCATTTTAAGTGGAGTCTAGGAAAAGGAAACTGTCCTTTTGGGTATAAGGTAGAATCAATGAAATATGGGTTTGAATTCTAACTCTGACATTCACTAGCTGTGTGACCTTGAACAAGTTACTTGCTGTCTCTGAGTCTCAGCTGTATGTGTAAAAATTGCAATAATAATAACTTTTCTTACAGTGTAGTCAGAGTTAAATAAGATAATGTATGTAAAAAAGGACATCGAATAAATAAATATTTTTGTCCTTTTCCGAGACCTAAGGAAAAGGTTATTGTCTTCATCACTAAAACTTACTTACTTCTCTGTCAAAACTGAGCTTCTCAATCACATGAGCTATTTAAATATTTTTTTTATACAGGGAAATTCAGGGAATTTAGCAAGAATCCTTCCTCTCTGGCTCACAAATCATTTCAGAGAGCCAATTTGGTGGCAAATGTTAACATACCCATTTTACCGATGAAGAAGCAATTTCTTGGGGGTAAATGAAACTCTAAACCCAATAGCAGTGACAGACTTGAGAATATAGCTGTAGGGAATTTGGGGAGAATATGTAATACCCTCTCCAGTGTAGTAGGGAGAACTGCAAACCAAGACCACTGACAGACTATTTAGATGTGTGGCTGTAGGATCTGATAAAGTCTTTGTTGTTTTGTTTTGGCAGCAGGCTCAAATGTTCAAGCAATCAACTTCCTATGAGGATATCCTTAAACAGTCTTTATTATGTAATTTCAAAACTGCATTCATGCTTATCTGCTTAAAAAAGGCATTAGGCAGTGATCATTACTAATACTTTAAGCTTATCATGATCATTTCTGATATTAATCTATGGATGTGCTAATTCTTCATCTGCCACTCTCAGAGACTGAAACCCTTATTAAGACCTCACCCATTTCATTTGTGAAGACAGGTGGAAGATAATTGCTAAATGTATATTTCTTTGTCCTCTATATCCTAAATTTTGTTGCCAAGCTTAAAGATCCAAATTGCCCTTGATATTTATCTCTGTGCACATGAGAACATTTTTACTAACAGGTGAAGTTCACTATGTATGTGATGCAATGCTCATTATTTACTGGGTGTTTCTTCTTCTTCTTCTTCTTCTTCTTCTTCTTCTTCTTCTTCTTCTTCTTCTTCTTCTTCTTCTTCTTCTTCTTCTTCTTCTTCTTCTTCTTCTTTCTAACTTGCTGCAGCCTCTTTCTATAATTAAATTATTCCTGGGACAAAAAGTCATAGAGAATTAACAAGAGCAGAATTTAAAGAAATACAAATTTAAGGAAATAAGAGAGGGAACCCAGCAAGAACACATTTATAAATGCTGGATGTGTTTTAATTTGTGGCAGTTATTTGGAGAAACTTAGGATTTCCCCAGTGTAAGCAGATAATGTGACACAATGAAGCATCGGCATAGGAATGAGGTCAGTTATGCAAAAAGATGATCAACCCTGCAAAATAATTGGGAATTAACTAGATGAGAAAGAATCAAATTTAGTCCAAGGAACATATGTCAATCTCAGAGAGGCCTGACTAGCATATGATCCAATAAGGAAAGGTGTGGAATAAGACGAGCTGAAATGTTACCAAGTCTGCAGAAAAAAAATGTTGAAGGAAGATAGATCACCTGTATAGACCCAAGAGAGGAGAAGCCAGGGATGAAGGTCTTGTAGTGTGTTTTCAACATGGTACCCTGGACAGAGTACCCTGACTAGAGTTCTCTTCTTAAATTCATTCAGCAAACTTTATCGAGCTCTTCTCTGCACCACACACTGTGCTAAGCCCAGGGCCAGAGTGGAAGCAGATGGATAAGCTCCCTATCTCATCTCTTTCCTTCCTTTGTATTAGCAAAGCCCTTTTTTCCTAACATTATCTAACTTGCTATTGGGTTTATACTGACTTTGTTTATTCTCTGTCTTCCTTGTAATAAAATGCAAGTGTTATAAAGATAAGGATTTGTATTTAGAGGTATCAATTCACTATATTCTAGTAACCCTATTTTCTAGTGTAGTATCTGACATATGGTAATATTTAATTTAGTGAATAAATGAATCAGAAGTGAACAAGTCAGAAAACAAACCTACAGAATTAAGAAAGCTATAAATAAGAGAAAGAACACAAGCATAAAATTCTTCCCCCCACCCACGTAAGACAGTTATGACTGTTCTCATTTTGGTGTGTAGCCTTCCACCCACCAGAAAGTGAATGTGTTGTCTTGTGCCTTCTAGTTCACGAGGAGATTTTTCTTTTTAATTTAACAATACATTGCATATCTATTTCATAATATAATTCCATAGCTTTATATTGGTTGCATAGTAGTCTGTTGTTTGGCTTATGCCATATATTTAAGAAATCCTCACTGATAAACATTTAACACATTTCTATTATTTTATATTATAGACAGTGCTATGTTGAGTCCCTGTAAAGAAGTCTCTGAATATGCTTGTCTGATTTCATCCTTAGAATTAATTCTTAAAAGCAAATTCACTAGGTGAAAGATATGTATGTTTAGATTTTGATACATATTTTCAAATTATCCTTCAGAAGCATAAAATTTGTATTCCAAATGCCAGAAAAAGAAAATATCTATTCCTCCCCCACACACCTACCAACTCTTGGCATTATTGTTTTTTATATTTGCCAATATGATAAGGAAAAAATTGTACTTCATCATTGTCTTGACTTACATTTCTTTGATTTCTATGAAGGCTAGACATCATCATGTATAAATATTAGCCATTTGTATTGGTGTGTGTGTGTGTTTGCATTGCTTGATCTTGCCTTTTGCTCATACTTCTACTGTAGTAGAAGAATGTTTTTAAATATTTATTATAAAATGTTTAGTTTTCTCACATTGACCCATATTTCAAAATTCGACATAGAAGGCCAAAAACCAGGGTCTTTATTTCCAGAAGAAACAAAAAACGCAAACATACATTTACACAGTAAAATAGCATCTCATAGTCATTTGATAGCAGCAATGTATTTTCTAAGAATTATTGAATTCTAACTTTAAATATCTGTTTCAATTTAGTCTTTTGTGTTTAGCACAATATCCACTAGTCTACGATGTGATGGTATGGTCACAGCAACACTGAAACAGCAGGATCATGACACCAGTACCACTGGAGAGAGACTAGAGAATAGTTCATGTACATGAAGAGCGCCTGGGATGTCATTTCTTCAAGAGCGCTGTAATCAGGCCACTGTGGCACCACACTCCTTAAACAGTCTGGCTGTACTTGGAAGTTTGTGTGTTGCCAGATACACTTACCAGCGACCAGGGCAGAAAAGGCTCACTTTCTTTCAACCTGCAGCTTTTGGCCAATTTGGGAGCAGCAGCAATGAAACTCGTTTATGCCGGTCCCACGTGGCTCTCTGTCTGGTATAGATTGTTCAGATCTCTCGGTTCCACCAGAAAACCTATAAGCCTGATGCTAAGTCGTCTCCTGTGTGTCATTTTGGCTCACATCGTTTTGCTCGACCTGTCATCCTTCCTTCCCAGTCCTTAGAGGACTATATGAAAAGGCCCTCTTGAAGGACATACACAATCCCTAAATATCCCAGCAACGTCAAAATCTTGCCATAAAAAGCATTATCCTTTATCCATATACCTCCTCTCTAACTAGAGTGAAGAGATGAGCTAGAAGTTCACATGTTTCTATTCTGTCAAAACCATAAGGAAAAAAAAAAACACGTTGGAGCTGAAATTACTCTCTTCTCCTGCTACACTCCTCCCTGTGTGTCTCACTCATCTCAAACCCAAAGACCTGTCACTAGAAAAACACTTCATCTGTATAACTGACATTCCCTGGAATATGTCAATTGAAGTCACTCTCATTATCTGGGAACAATATTCACACTTTACTCCAAAATGCACATTTCCAAACTTGACTAGATTTGTGTGTTGATTTTCTAAATAGAAACTGACTTAAATGCACTGAAAAATTTTAAATTCTTCTGGCAGATGACTTAATGGGTTTTTTTTTGGTTGCCTTTAATAAATTGGATCTGAAAATTTTTATTTTTCTGTTTTAAATGTAAGCCAAGGAGTCACAATTCACATAATTTCATTCCAAAATTTAGAAAGTAAAAAAATGTTTGGTTGTACATATTTTTCATGTATGTATTAAAGTTCAAACATATTTAGGGTAAATATTATAAACATGGCTACGTTTTTAAAAAACAATAGTTTTTTCTTATATACAATAAAGATATAAGATATCTATATTTTGGAATAAAAAGTAGACATATAGGTGCTTGTTTAATGTTTAATTTATTTAACGAATTAATAAAACCAACACGAAAGTGGGCTATTCATCTTCTTATTTTGTATATTTTCTGTCTATCCTCCCCCATTTTACTATTCTTTCCTTGAGACAATAAAGCTCTTTAGGGTTTTACTTGTCGTCATTTCAAGATCATATAGCCATCTGTTCCAAAGCTATTATCAAAATTGCTGAAGATGTCTTGTATATCCTCTTGCAGATTCAAAGACTCATTTCCCTTTCCTGTGGACTCTTGTTCCTTATTTGGAAGCACTCAATAAAAAACGAAGCAGGAAGCAGCAAACAGAGCCTTCCAAAATGGCTGAGCCATGTTCAATCTGGTGGCATAAATAAATAAATAAATAAATAAATAAATAAATAAAATTATACTGGTGATGAGACATCACTTACATGTACACTCAGGAAGTAGAGAAAAGCTATACGCTCTGGGACTTTATAACAAGGCATGTACTAATGTGAATTTCACCTAAAAGGAAGTGTTGACCCCACTTAGCAAGCAGCCATGCAATAAGGAAGAATGCCAGTTGTGTTTCTTCATAAAGAATGGGTGTTTTCATGGTGGTTGGGGTAATCAGTGGGGTGAGTCTTTCAAACATCACAGAAGTAAGACCCAGAAGATACCTTTTGAGGCTCACAGCCAGTGTCTATGCCAGACCCCTTTCTTCATCTCTGTCATTGAGTCTGGACTCACCTCTCAGTCCTTTTGGAGATGTCCTCTTTCCAGCTCGATTTAAGTTCTCCCTCTTTCACAAAGCCTTCCCTGGAGGCTGCATGATAGTGGAAGAGTGCGGGATTTAGAACCAAAGAGAACCACCATCGCCTCTGCCACACGCTAGCTCTGTGGCCTTAGACAAGTCACTAAAATAGGGAAAGGAAAATACCCATTTCTCAGAGTTGTTGGACAGATTCTAAGATAGTATTGAATAGTCACTGTTTAAGATGAATGATGAGTACATGAGGTTCATTGCACTAATCTCTTTGTTTTTGTGTATGTTTGAACATTTCTATAAAAAAAAAATCTTTTCATAAAAGGAAATGTAAATAAAGCAGGCCAGAAGCAGACCTAGAGCCTCAGGCAGCTGAGTAACTTCTTACTCTTTCTTTTGGGATCACATCCTAATTTTGCACCCATAGATACTTCAACTCCCATAACAAGGAAAAAGAAACCGAAGAGAAGGAAGAGAGAAAGAGAGAATTTTTCCCCAGGGCCTAAAGCAGAACTTGTCTCAGCTGTTCACTCCCAGCAAGGATGGTATCTGGCTCTTCCTGGGAACCATGATCTCAAGGGACAAGTCAGGAAAGGGCAGAATGTGGGAGCCACGAGGCACAAAAGCATTGACTCTTCAAGAGATTCTGAGATATTTTTTCCACCTTTCTTTGCTCCTTCTCTTTGCTGAGGCCCAGGAAATGTCCCCATTCTCGATGCCCTCTTCCTGGGAGGAGGCAGCCCACAAGAGGATGGTAATGGGATGAGCCTAGAATTCTTCCCAGGAGAAATGGAAACTTAGGGTAAAATCATTTATTTGCTATCAGAAACCAGAAAGGGGATGTGATGGGTAGATTCAAAGGAGCAGTGAGACAGGAAATGTGGACTTATAATAAGGAGTCTTTTAATGTTTGACTATGGACTGCTTTTAAGCCTTACCTCTCTCTCATCTCCTACCCACACCTGAAAAAGCTAAGAAATCCCCATGCCCCCTCGTTTTGCACCAGTGGAAAACACAAACCATATAATCTGTCTTCCTTCAGAAATGCTAACCTTGGCACCACCCCTACCCATCATAAAATCCTCAGTCAGCCTCTGTCCCATGCAATCTCAAGTCATTTTCAGACCAGTTTGAGAGCTCTTTCCCACTCTCCCAGACAAGCCTTGATTATATAAATAACCAATCTTTTATACACTCTTGGTGTGTGTGGCATCATCAGTCTCAATATCTGCACCAAACACTTGCTAAAGAGTGGCTTCCATAGGAATAAAAGGGAGGCATGGATGACATTAACATTAGCTATATCTGGGTAATGGGATTATGAGAGATTTATTTTTCTTTTTACTTATTTTTTTTTTAACTTTTCTGTAAAGGTCCAGGTGGTAAATATTTTAGGCTTTCCAGGCCATACAGGTGTGGCAATTCAACTCTACTCAACACTCAACCAATAGTGTGAAAGCAGCCACAGACAATGCTAAACAAATGAACATGGCTCTGTTCTAATAAAACTTTATTTACAAAACTAGGTGGAGGGCCAAATTGACCTGCAGATCATAGTCTGGCAACTCCTGCTCTAATGTTTCCACATGGAAAGTCTATTACTTGCCTGATTAAGAAATATAAAAAAAGAAAAGAAAAGAAAAGAAATATAGATGTAAAAATAAAAACAATTGGGACACATTGGTAATCTTAAGACATGATAGCTCTTTTAGGGGTAAGAAAAGAAGACAACAAGAGCTGGCTCTCTTGTATCTATGGTTTCTTTAAGGCTTTGGCTTACTTCTAGAGAGGGAAGTATTAGAGTCTTAGAGTGTCCTGCCCCTCTCTTGGGAGATGCGTCTGCACTGGCCCCCTGACCCTGCCAGGATTAATAACTGCTACAGAATAACACTTTATAATCTAGAATGAAAATGCACACCCTAAAAGGGATCAATCAATTCTAGCCCTCTAGTAGCAATAGAATAACTAAAAATCTTGGAGAAATCTTCTGATAAATTGAGCATAGTATCATTGAATGATTGTGACTTGGTTTTCCTCTTCACTTGAATTAGGTTTTTGTTGTTGTTGTTGTTGTTGTTGTTGTTGTTTTTAATTTGTTTCTACTGACATTATGAGAATGCAATAGGGCTGAGCAGCTCCAGAGAATCCTACTCTCTGCCCAGCAGCCTGGGTAATTCCCACCATGGTTCATATTTTACCAAGGAAAAATGCCAACCAGATTTCCAAAATGCTGCTTTGGCCCTGGCCATATTCGCCGGCTCCTAACTGTCTCTTCTAAAGTGTGTCTCTCTAATCAGCAGGTTTGCTGTGAAGGAAACACCAAGTGTGGCAGAAATTGTCTTCCTATTGGGAAAACAGTGGGAGAGCAGGTGCTTGAATGTGGGAATGTCAGAGCTCAGAGTGAAGGCAATTACTCTCCCCCATGTAGCTCAGCACAGAAGAGAAATTAGCGAGGAAAAGGCAGGCAGCTGCTCTCCCTTGGGTATCATGGGCAGCTGTGATGAGAGGGCGCCCCGAACACCTGAACACACGCAGCCTGTGCCGGCGCCAGCAGACCTCGCGGGCCAGTCTCAGGATTCTAAGATGTACTGCAGAGGCCTTGCCAGAAAGGAGCTGGAAGGAGATTGATGGCTCCTGGACTGCTTGCAGGAGCTGGAGGCGAAACCAGGAAGGCAATGCTCAGACATCTTCCCCAGCATGAACATTTTTCAAAATCAAAATTAACTCAGAGGAATAACACTGTAACCCCTCCCCTTCCTGACACTCATCCATTCGGGCTCAATTTTTACTGAAATCAAATGATAAAACTGGTAGTGGTCTGTTCCACTTTTTATGAGCTAAGCCCAAAGATGAGGCCCCAAACAGCTTATCTAGTGAGAATGGGAAGAGTTTTAATTGAATGACCTTCACCAAGCTTCCCTCAGGGCGGGACAGGCTATTAATTCAGGCTGCCTAGGAGCATATTCTGTCAAACCCAGCTGAACTCTGGTGATCAGAAAGGTTCAAGTTCCTTTGGTCCCCCTCTGCCCTTAGCACTATGTGGCACGGGAAGGGTTAACAGAGGCCTGCGAGAGGGGCACTGTACTGGCCAGAGAAAATGGGGATTTTTAAAGCAGGTACGTGTCATTTCTGTGTGGCTAGGCAGTCCTATGCTGGACTGTGTGTTTTCAGAACTCATTTGTTCAGAGGCAAAAATGAGAACTCCACTGGGGCCTACAGGGTTCATTTTCTAAGTATGTTAGTGACTATATTAGCTCAGGGCTGAACCAAACAAACTGGCAAATCTCAGTGGTTTAACACAATAGACAATTTTCTCACATATGCAAAAGTCCAGTGAGATGTTCCTGTCTGGAGGTGGCTTTACTCCACATAGTCATTCGGGGACCTAGGCTCCTTCCATCTGTGGTTCCTGCTTCTTCTAGGGTCTCAGAGTCTTGTCCAGTCCCTGACAAGTGGGGAACAAAGCAAGGGGAAGGCATATCTATTTCTTATCCACTCAGGCCCAAAAGGGACATGCATCACTTCTGACCACTTTCCATTCATGAACATTAGTAGCACAGCCACGCCTAAATGCCAGACACACAGTCCCTGGTTGGGAAGCCACTTCCCCAAGCAACAAGCTGACACTGAGGGTCTGGGATCTCTAGCTGGCTGTGGGCACATTCCCAGCCCTTCAGCCCCTCCCAGACTGCCAGCTAGTGCTGCCGCTCACAGTCAGGATGACTGTCCCTGAGATACTGCTTCATTGTGCCTGCCACTGTCCCTCTATTCTTAAAGGTTCCTCTAGTAGCATTCTATAAATGCTTCCTTCTAAGCTAAAGGAAGATATGAGGCTGGGAAGCAGAGTGGGGTTTCTTGGTGGAAAGGTCAACCTGGCTGTTTTAATAGAAGTTAGTGGTGAGAAGGGAGACTTAACGGTCGCTTGCATGAGAGGTGTGTCCTGACAACCTGAGGGATATGACTATCGACTGTGAGGTAGTCAAAAGTGGCCTGGTGGACAGAGTTTCTTTCAAAGTCGTTACTCTGAGTGAGACTACCAGAGTTTCCATTTCTTTACATTGAGTATGCATGATTGGAGAAACATTTAAATAAGAAAATTGTAAAAATCTGGATTTCAATAGTACCAGCTTGATTTCTAGTTCCTTCTGATTCATTGTACTACAATTCTTCTGATACATTTATCTTTTATGCTTTTCCTTCTGCGAGGTCTCTTCCAGGGTCTTCACATTCCTGGGGCATTTTAAAATGGTTTCTGAGTCTTTTCTCGTTCCTCAGAAAACTTTTGTGTGCTAGGGAGTACAAAGAAAGCTTAAATGGCACAGGATATCTGACATCGCATGGCCCGCTCAGAATAGCACTATCACTCAAATGTCCCTAATGTCCTTAATGACCTAAATTTAATCGAAAAGGGCTACCTTTCTCATCTCTTCCAGAGTTTATCTTACCCGAAGTGTTTGCTCAAAGAACCAAGCAATGGGCCGTTCACCTGTCTTCTATCCCATCTCCTCCCTACAAACCCTTCAACAGCAGCGAGTTGCAAAAGTTTTTCTTAAACCAGTATGATTAGCAATACTCACTCAGCTTACCTTGGCAACACCTTCATTAGTATTGAAACAGAGAAGATTTTCACAAATTATCCCATGCATGTTCCCTGGCTCCAAATCATTAAAAGACAAGACACCTCAGCGCCTCGTTATGTATAGGGGCACTGTGCACATGCTATAGAGTACCATGTTCACTAATGGGAAAGAATTGCTGCTCTTCATCTAAAGGTTGAAATTTCACTAGTTTCCTTCAGGGCACTGGAGGAGTTCCTGCTCTTAACATGCTGCCCACAATGGTTTTTGATGTTCCGCACCTTTAGACTCAAGCAGGTGAGAGGCAGAGCATGGACTCTGAAAAATCCAATCTCTGCCACGTGCTAGCTGTGTGATCTTAGACAAAATTCCTAACTCTCTCTCTGTTCCTCATTTCTCATCTGTCACATGGGTATGATAACCCACCTTATTGGGTTGTTGTGAGGATTAAATGTGTTGATAATATAAAGCACTTTCTAGTGTGCCTCACACATAATTAGTATAACATAAGCATTTGCTATTTTGTAATGCGTGGTATTTGCTGGGTCTGGTTTACCAACGAGCAGTGGGAAATCAGCTGGACTGTCAGCTTTCTGATATCTCTGTATTCTTGGCTGGAGTCACTTAGGTTTAGTTCTCTCCAGAGGAAGTGGAGTAACAGGGAGTAGAAGCCGTGCTAGTGGTTTACTTCTGCACCTGCTGAACAGTTGACTTGTTCCAATACTGATTGTTCGTTTCCATATAACTTATTGTTCTAACCAGGTTACTTTTGATAATCCAAAAGTGTTTAACCAAATGGGACACTGTGTCAAGAGCGATAAACCAGGAATGCCCTAGATAAACCAGGACATGCACATATGGACACCCTAATTACTGCAGATTTGGGGTTGGGCTATTAGGCCTGCTGCAGCACTAATGATGACATTTAGTATAGCACTTCACAGGGTACTAGGCACTTAGATATATTGTCAACCCTTTGAAGCATCTTTGTGAAATAAATTTGATTATTTCCCCCATTTTACAGATGGGGAAATGAGGATTATTGATGAGCAAAGTTACACCAATAGTAAAAGCTATATTTTTTCAATTCTGTCATGTTACTGTTCCCCATATTCCCAGAAACCTCCCAGTTTCTAAAACAACTTTGGGCAACCATTTGACTGAGCTGTCTGGTCCACATGCTTTTAATGTTCCCATTGTTCGTCTGGTCTCCAATCAGGTTTGTGACCATAACAAGGGCACAAAATAATTTTAAAATTATTAAAAGAGATGTATGAATTATTTATCTTTTCTCTGGGTCATAACAGAGAGGAAAAATGGTTTTGGGAAAGAGAAAGTTTAAATCCTGGCTCTGCCAATCATTAGCCGTGAGATCTGGCTCAAGCCTCTGACATTCTTTATACCACAGACCCTGCACTTGTATATGCTCCTGGAATTGTGAGCATTCCCTCATCTGTAAAGTGGGAATCCTATTATTTGCCTAGTTGAAAGGATTAAATGAGATACTATAGGAAACGATCCTGGCAAATAGTAAATGCTAAACGTGACAATGATAATGATGATGATTTTAATTATTACTATAGACCTAGAAGAATGATTGTTGAGACAGATGAAAAAATATATAAGCAAATAATCAGCAACTGGGAAGCCCTAAAAGAAAATGTTCCATGCCTTCCTTTCTAAAAATGTGTCCTATACTTGCACAAGTATGCAAGTATGCGAAGATGCCTACACGAGGGTTTTTATCATTACATTATCTGTAAATGCAGAATGCAGGATATGTTTGACTTTGGCTAATTGATTATGGTGACTCGAGAATTGCATTAGATAAGCAGTCTATTTACTTTGTTTAAGAGAAAATACTCTGTGTCTGGTGACTAAAACTTAGATTGAATTACCGCAATGGAGAGTTGCAGCCCACCAAGCCCCCATACAACAGAACTCCTGGAATAGGTCCCTTAGAGGAAAGAACTTACTACACTAACAAAAATGTATATTGTAAATTCCCCTCCTAGACTTCTCTGTGACAAAAGTCAATGGAAAGCTATGACAGCTCACTATGGGTAGGACTGCTACAGGATTGAACTCCTCAAGAATAAAGATTTAGATCACCCTACCAGACAAGGAACACCTCTAGCCAAGGTGATTGCCAAAGGCAAAGAAATATGGAACGTGCAATAGGAGAAGGTAGTTCTAAATACCAAGTCTAACCAGGGACAAGTTGAAGGGACAAAGACTGAAATAGTTACAAACAGCTCTTCCATATTTTGATCTAAATATATTTGCATCTATGTTAGACAAATTTGTCTCCCCTTTTCCCATTTCTCTAACATAGATGTGTTAATATCATCACAAGAAAAAAAATTGAAAATATATAAGGTGATGGATATCGACTAAACTTGTTGGTAATTCACGATATTTACGTATATCAAATCATTATCTTATATAACTAAAACTAGTATAATGTCATATGACAACTGTATCTCAATAAATATGGAAAAATATAGTAGCTAATAATAGTAGCTCATCTCATAGCTCAGAATGTAAATTACAGGCTAGCAAAAAAGAGTGTGACTCAGTAGAAGAAAGGACATCAGCCATATATGAAGAAAATGATTTCCTGTCCCCTTTTATGGAGAGGGTTAACATGTTTTGATTGGAAGAGGAATAGCTGCATCATGTTAGTTGTAAACATTTGGATACTATGTGTATTTAAACAACTGTGTATGGAAACTATGTAGACAAGGAGTAGACTGGCGGCTTTCTATTTTGTTAACTTGGCTAAACTGGATTTGTGTTTCCCAGAGTTATCTTTCGTGTATGATTTTGGATTAGGGTAGGCCAGAAGAGATATTTACATAAGATTTTAGGGACAAAGTTAAGCAGCAGCCCTTTTTGTGCTCTGGAGATGTCTGTCGACACTGACAGTTTATATATATTGTTGCTGACCTGCTGGCTCACCTTCTCAGCATGGGGCAGCACCCAGGGATGCAGCACCCAGGCCTGCAGCTCCTCCAGGTCCTACTGGATCTACTCCACTCTTCAGGGCCAGGTGTGAGTTCAGTCCCACAGGTGAAGGTGCCAACTTCTGCAGGTTGCCCACGTCATCAAGATTATAATAACTGATAGTCATGGGTTCCAGTCTGCCCTGACTCTCTCTTACTTCATGTCCTGTTTTATTTATTTCCCCCCAGCTGCTGTAACTTCAAGGACGAAGAGTCCCAAAGTTAATAACTAGCCACTGAATAAGGCGCAATATCTCAGGACTCCAAACTTCCATTCAAGAATTTAACCCATATATCTACTGTCTCAAAAGCCAGTTATATTGGTTATGCTACGAGAACTCCGATGATTCCCCAAGGCCAGATGAAGGTGGGTAGACCAGCTTCATGGTCACCCAGAAGGGGCTAAACTGAGAATGCTGCTGGTTCCCTCCTAGTAGTGTAGGAAGACTCTAAACGCTTATTATTTGTCCTTTGTGGTTTTTGCACCAGGCCCTGAGTGAATAAGAAATAGAGAAACTTTCAGAAGTTATTTATTTCCTATTTAACTGAAGCAGATTTTTTTCCCCTTAAAAAAGAGGCATCTTGTTCCTTTTAAATCCACTTAGACAAAAACTAGATGTTATTGACAGAAGGCCAGTGATATGCATCTCAGGTTTTATATGGGGATTTTCATTTTGTCACATCTAGTTTAAGCCACCAGCCTAATTTAATTACAATTAATGAATCACCATTTACCCTGAGGCAAAACCAGGTTTTCTTGCTGAAGAGGTGTTCGGTGCATAGCATTCAAATTCATGACCTAGACCTCAAATTAACGGGCTGTCCATTAAGAATGGATGAGTGGCTTTGAAGACTGCATTTATCGGTTGTCGACAATCCTCTCTTGCAGTTCCCAGCGGTCCCTTCAGAAGAGACAATCAAAAAGAGAAGATACTGCAAAACGGATGTCCCTGATAGCCTACCTAGTGCCAAATGAGGTTTCATTAAAGAGGAGCTTTGCCCTTGTTGGGTAAAGTACATGAAGGTGATAGAAAGAAATCAGCCTACTGAGAAAATGGGATCTTCCTACAGCAGGGGAGGTGTTCAACCCCTAGGGTCTTATTGTTGGGAAAGGCTAATGGAACCCTCCTCCCAATTTGTTCAGTAAGGATTTGGTGAGTGGCTCCTATGTGCCTAAACTTTGAGATATTTAGATAACAATGCCAAGAAGTGTAGTATTTATTGAGTGTAAATATGAGAGATATAGACAATCTTGGGCTGGGATAGGAGATTCATGTTATAGAGTCGTCAGTCATGCCATGTCTGCCAGGGTTGATGATTCGCATCATCTCATTGGCTGGCTTGGTGTCACTTTCTTCCTCCCATTGTTCCATTTGCCAAAAAGGGCACCATTCCAATGAGAGAAAAGTTTCATTCTTAGGCAGAGGCTACGGGAGCTGTCCTTCCTGCTGGCAGTCCTATAGGGCAGGATTCAGAGACTGAGATGGGCTGGCTGGTGGAAGAGTCTGAGCAGAAGTGGCTCAGGAGGTGTCTGCAAGGTGAGAACTCTGAGGATAGGCATTCCTATACTGACCTCAGGACATACAGAGGCAGCCCACAGCCAGATCCATGGATAAGGAGGACATTGCTCTGCCTGGAGAGATGGAATCCTTCGGCGGTGACAAGAATGATTGCTGGGTCAGCTCCCCTCCCCCAACCCCCAACATTCGCACTCCCATTTGCAGCATTCATTGAGTAAAGCCGTGGTTGCAGTTGCTTTTAGTGGAGCACTGCTCTCTTGCAATAAGTTCTTCTCTTGACTACCACATGATTTGCCCTTTCATTTCTGTCCAGTGCTGTAGTGAGTCTCCATAGTGTGTGCCCTTAAAAATCTCAGTCATAGACTCTACACTGGCCTTCACCAGACCCCCTCATGTCTGATGACTCTTGGATCCCTAGCCTATCCTCGTTTATCCCAGGAAGCTTAAAATGAGGTTGCAACATATCCTCTTTTAATTTCTACCTCTGCCACTTTCCTGTGGTCACCCCCTGATTTGAACAACCTCCCTTTCCAGGTTAGCAAATCACCCTGCTGCCTCTCTCTCTCAGATTCCCTGCAGAAGTCCAAACTGGCACATGAGGCTGAAAAGTGGGAATGACAAGCTGCATAGCTGGGGAGAAATGCACCAACTCTGAGAAATGAAGTTCATGAAGATCGAACCTGACTTCCTCCCTGAGAGCGTCTCTGTTTCTTCTGACCAACATCTTCATTTTCTCTTTCTAACAGCCCATGGCACATTATGAGCTAAGTCTGAATGTCTTATTTAACATTTGATACCTAGTCATTCCTCTATCAGGACAGAGCAGGTCCTGTGGGATCATACAGAAGTGAATTACCTAGTTCTTGCCCTCAAAGAGCTGATCATCTTGTTGAGGAGACATCAGTATCATCATCAACAACAATATCACACACTCTCAAATAACAAGACAACAACACAAGAGTTGTTGCAGAAGGAGATAGAAGACATGTCACATGAGTGCTCTTCACATGACATGAGTGAGGCGGAGGGCTTGAGAGGCCAGGACATACTTTATAAGAGTTATTTAAGCTTGTCCGAAAAGAGAGTGAGAATTTGATAAATTCCATTTTACCATGATACTAAACATCATACTCTCTGGTTATTTACTGTGTGTCAGGGTTATCTCCTTAGCCAGACTGCAAGTTTTTGAGTGCAGGGACCCTGCCCCACGCTCCTTCTGAATCTTCCTCCCCTATGTCAGCCTCACAGTAAAAAACACAATGTCTTCTTGCATTGTATGCCAGAGACATTCACTGGATTGAATCATATTAAATCATGCCCTGAGACATTCCTTCAGGGCTTGTCCTCATAGGAGAGAACTTGAAGTTTGAGGCCACCTTGAGAAAAAGGGAACTTTAGGCAGTACAAATCACCTAGACCCTCTTAGGAAATGCAAATTTTCTTTACTCTGAGAGATGGCGGCATGGTCAGAAATTCCCCCTTAAAGCCCATATCTTTCTATAAAGACCCAAAGAGTTTGTGCTAATAATTCTTGATTATCATCTAATTATCATTTTCCCCAAGGTAAAATTGCCATAAAGTTTAAGATTCATGTTTTCTTACTTACACAGACACCTTCTAAAACTTTGTACCTGATTTTAATGATTTTAAATTCCTTTTCTTAATGAGGGCCCTCCACATTGTATTTACCTCAGTCTCCAGAAATATTGGATCTGCTCCTGTAATTTATCAGCCATTTACTAAATGCTTTTCTCATGGAAACCTGACAACAGTCTCACGAGGTAAATTCTATATAATTTGGACTTTATCAAGAATTCCAGAGAGGTTAACTGACTTGCCGAAGTTCACATAGCAAGTTAATAAAGATACAACTTCCATAAATGAGTTTCAGAGCAGAGATGAGATATCCCTATAAATTATGTGAGATTGAACATTGAAGTCTTTTCACCTCCTCTCCCACACAGCAAAAGGAGAACACAGTTCTGAGTAACATTATGTTCTTTGAAAGCTACCCTCTGCCTAAGGTGAGAAGCCTGGGGTTGTGGGCCTAAGTTAGCAGGGCTCAGGCACGCTCGGCAGCAGACACACCAAATGGAATTCTCTGGTTGTGTGCTGGTTCTTAAAGCCCACTTCAAACCACATTCTCCACTTCAAACCACAGCTGCAAAGGGAAAGAGACAGTTTTGGAAAAACTGACAATTTAAAGACATGACTGGGGCATCCAAACTGTTTATAGTGTCTGACTTTCGTTTTGTTTTCTGACTTTTTTTTGCTATAGGGAAGTCAATCATGTCCCATAGGATAGGTTTTTGTACAGGAAGGAGCTGTGCTAACATCCAGTCATTTGTGAATAGTTTTACTCATTCACTCATCAAACATTTAGTGAGCGTTTGGTGTGGGCTCTGAACTATGCAAGTGGCTGGCCACAGCTTAGTGGTGAGTGCTACAGAGTCACAGGCTCTTTAGACAATTCATCTTTTCCTGCAAACCCTTAGGGCTCAATTTCCTTAAAAGAAGGCCCCATCGAAGGGCCAGCAACAGGGATGGATGACCTGCATGAGAGGGCTATGTAGCCAAGGCCCTTAAATGTGGATTTCTGACCTTTTCTTTAAGTAACATTTTAGAGATATCATAAGATGGAGCAAAGACATTCATAATACATCTTGAAACATGTATCCCATTTCCAGGCCACACAACCTGTAATTCACTATGAATGCATCAATTTTTAAAACTAAATCCTTTCATTATCTTGTAAACAAGACATTTAGATATCATTGTAATTTTTGGTGACGAAAGTATTAATTTGTTACATGGAAATATTTGTAGTATACTCTATTTCTTATAACTCTATTCTGACACCTCATCATTGTGAGACATCCCAGGACTCCAGCCCTCTATAGGTTTCTGAGATGTCCTGCCCTTAAGAGGTCATTAATGTGAACTCCTTGCCTTGGCTTCCGAATGTTTGCATGATCAGCCCTCGCATATATCTCTGATCTCCTCCGATATCACTCTCTCCTTTGCTCAGCATTTCACCACTCGGTTCTCAGTGTCCTAGAGCCTTAGCCCATTCCTGCTATTCCTGCCGCCAGGTAGGCTTCCATGGGCTGACCCATCTCATCCTTTCTATCACGATGGAAGCAACACCTCCTCTGAGGCTTTGCCTTGATTTCTCACCATGTTAGACACTCCACCAAGTCTTGGCAGCTTTTGTAACACTGAGCACAATTATATTGAACACATTATTTTCAAATTGTTACTTGCAGGAAACTCATTTCTGTGGTTTAGATTCATCTCACCTCCGGAAGACCTAGTTAAACTTGGCCCAGCCCCTAATTTCCACATTTACTCCTGTTGTGTCCTCTTCCTGCTCTAGGGTGTGCAGTCAAGATTATTCATCTTGTTTCCCAGCCTCTTATAACCTAGATGTAAATATGTAAACTGGCTCTTCACTGGTTTGCACCAAAAGAGAATCCGCTTGCCCTCAAATAGATCCCCTATTTAGAACCCGATTAAAGAGGTGGAGAGTGTCAGGGAACAATCTTGGAGTGCACAACCGATGTCAGAGTCTCCCGGGCACCGTACTCTCATGTTTTACTCAACCGGAGGGGAGGGGCAGAAGGGATCACAAATGGTTCTGCCCACATCCAGGTTCATTTAGTTGATATACTCTACCTCCAGCAGGCATGTCAATGAATTTCTTTCAAAAAAAACACAGCACCGTCTCTAATGGTTTTCTGATACACGCAGTCACCTCCATCTATTTCATGATTAGCTACCGCCTCTCCCACTGGAAGGTAAGCTCCCAGTGGGCACTGTGACTCTCTTGTCCACATCTAAACCCCTATTACTTGTCTGCCGTAAAGCATAAGCACTCATTAAAATATTTGTTGAATGAATGAATGAATAAATAAATAAATAAATAAATAAATAAATAAAATTTAATCCCTAAGAGTGAGCAAGATGGAACCTGAATGACTATTGCCAGGCATTATGTTAAATCCTTTACAATCATCACTTTAATTTCTAACAACTCTATGATTTAGATGGATAACTGTTGTTACCCCATTTTATAGATAAAAATATAAAGGCTTAGTAGTTTTTTTCAGTACCACACTGTACTGGAGCCAGCATAAAACCTGTAACTGTCTACTTCTTTGCCTGAGCTTTAACTACCTTGTTCTTTTGCTTCACTATCTTCTGACACAGATAACAACAATAGTAAGACTAATAATTATAGTGGATACACTTATTGGATGCTATGTTCTATGACTGTGCTAACCATTTATAAAAATTATCTTATTTATTTCTACCCAAAACTTGTGAATCAAGAACTATTGTCTCCAGTTTACAGATGGGGAAACTGAGGCTTAGAGGGAATCAACTAATCACTCAGGAGCTATTAGTTAATGTTGAATATCAACCAATATAACAGTCACACAAATCCAGGTAACACAATTTTCCTTTGGCAGATTTAAAACATACAGACCTTTCTAGCAATATGCAGAGAAGCAATTTCACACCAGAAGATTTTTCAAATGCTGGTGACTCACAAATGAGAGCACTTCAGTTTCTGAGGGCTTTTGTGTTATTTCCAACAATTATTTTTCATTTCCCTCTGCTGAGCAAGCCAATAATTGGTGACTTCTCATCTAATCGTTTCCCTGGATGACAAATCACATTACTCTGAATTCTCCATTGCTTTCTAACTCTCTCCAAAGCTGGTAGTTGAAAACAATGAATGAAACTTTGATCACTTGTGTTCATGGCAGGGAGATTGGGCTTCCAAGGACCCCAGTTGTTGGTGACAATGCCCATGGCCTCTGAAGACTGTGCTTCCCCATGGCTGCTGTGGGAACAGGAACTCCGATCAGGCAGGGACAAACCTCCAAGGTGTGGGGCTGCATTAGATCCCGTGGCTGCAGAAAGAAATTACCCTAAATTTAGTGGCTTAAAACAATAGAGATTTATTCTCTCACAGAAGTCCAAAGTCAAGGTGTCTTAAGGGCTTTGGTCCCCTGGATGCTCCTCCTGGTGGCTCCAGGTGCTCCTTGGGCATGACTGTGTAATGCTGATCTCTGCCTCTGTCTTCACATGGCCTTTTCCTCTCTGTCTTTTCTGAGGACACTTGTTACTGGATTTAGAGCTCACTCCAGTTAATAGGGATGATCTCATCTTGGGATTTTTTAAATTACAAATAGAGGGTACTTTTTTGTTCCCCCCACCCAAATAAGAGCATATTTATAGGTACCAGGGTAAGGACCTGCATGTATATTTTGGGGGGCCACATTTAACCCATTTCAGTGTCCATACAAAGTTCTCTCTACTGGCTTGAATTATTAGCATGGAAATGGCAAAAGGCTAAAGGGTATCATTAAAGTTGCATGGACGCCCAGATTTTAAGTAACTTGTCCCGTACTTCCCCAGCTTCTATTTTACAAATAATTACTGAGCATCTGCTGTGCTAAGCACTGGGAGCTCAGAACTAACCTGAACTGTAACCTGTTCTCTGCTTATCAGAATCTAATCAAACTAATTGATCCAGTACTCATAGTAAAATACTCACGATCCAATGTGATGTGTTCTCCAAAAGAGGTCTATATAAAGAGAGCTTTAAATGTGTTCAGTGAAAATGGAAGAAGGTGGGGCAGGCAGTCTAGATTCTCATTTATCATCGAGGAACCTGAGGACCAGTGAGATTGAATGGTCTAAGATCCCACAGCTCAGACATGATGGAACTAAAACTTGAACTCAGAGCTCCTGTCAGTCACTTAGAGGTTCCATGCTTCTGGCAGCTGAAAACAAAAAGTTTATCCTCTTAGAAGGCAGACCATCATGTTCTTAGTGACTTCCCTTTGGATTCCGGAAACTTTTATTAGATCTGGAGAGCCACTGTGGAGGAAGGCCATGTAGACTGATAGTTAGCTAATGGTCTTGCTTTGTGTCTTATCAATCTTTCTTTCTTTTTTTTTCCTACTTCTTCCTTTTCTTTCCTTTTTTTTTTTTTTTTTTTGAGTCAAGAAATGCTGGATATAAAAACCCAAACTATCTTATGATGTGTTCTAACAGCAATGAGACAAGAGAGCAAACTTCAAGGCCAAGAAGTAGTATAAATTATAATTTTAACTGTAAACAGGTTGCAAATTGACTTTCATCTCAACCTTTCCCTGTAAGAGGAGCTTGGTGACGCCTTTGAGGTGATCCCTGCTTTAGTCGGCTCCTCTTTCCCACTATCTCTTAATTACTCGATTCCTTTTCTCAGAGTCTCCACCTGGGAAGAGGTGTAGGAACAGATGCAAAATGAACTACTTTGGGCACACAGGGGGCCCTCAGAACTGGGCTCACCTAAGATGGTTCCATTCAGTTCAACAGATATTTATTGGGAATCTACCAGGAGTCAGGAATTGTGCTTGATTGGGATGAAAAGATCATTAAGATATAGGCTCAGGCTTCAAAAACCTTGTTTAAGGGATTCAAAGGACAGAGCAACTTGTGCACAAGGGCTGAATGGATAAGCCATGGAAGATAGGTGGCTGCAGATGGTTCACACCTGCAGTGAGATATGGAGACTGAGAGCACATTTCTATATTGTAGGGCCCTGAGACAAATATAGACTTCGTTTCCTTATATCCTGGACTTTTTCTGAGTAGAATGCCTTTCTATTCAGCAGGAATGAGCTCAATGTTGGCATTTCAACAGGCAGCCAGGGAAGAGACAGCATGTTGATCCTGGGATGAGTGTTTGTAAGCACTTCAGATCCTCTCAGCCTCATCTGTTTCTTATGCCAGCCACTGCCACAGGGACAGTTCTCTGTGGGCTCCCACCAGCTTTGCACAAGTGTGACCTGGAACATTGTGCCTCTGGCTCATGCTGCACCTCTTCTCTCCTGCCCTGGGTCTACTGAATTGTGAGTCACCAGAGGAACCCATTTGACTTCTTGTGTGAATCCTAGAAATGAGGGGGAATTAACACCCCTTCGGTGAACCGTTGATAAATGGAAGATAGGAGCTGATAAATAAATACCTTCCCCTTTCTACTCTGAGGCACTTCTAAGATGCATTTCTTATGGTTCTTAGAGGGTTTTCTGGGATGAAACAATCTGTGTGGGGTAGCCGCGCAAACCTGAACTAGAATCTTTTCTTCCTTGCTTCCTTCTCTATCTCTCCCTCCTACTACTCCTGGTTCATATACCCAATAGTGTACATTCACATATACATTTCTAGGGAATACAAAGTAGACTATCTTTTTGAATAGTCTTTAGAGCTGCATTAAAACAAGTAGTCTTCTACCATTATCACCCCATAATCCTTAGGATTTATGGATTTAAAATTCTAATTTTCATCACTGTGCGGGAGAGTCTCAAGGTCCTCAAATAGGTCATTTTGTTCAACTGAAGTTTCATCACAATGTTGATGAGATGCCATCGAGACTTAATTCTTGTTTATATCAATTAGCCTATGGTGAAATTGGTTTTGTTATGCATCGTTTCTTAAGGTTTCAGAACCTATCCACTACGTGGTCTCAGGGGAAATCTGGTCTAAAACACTTTCCTAAAGTATGTTCTTCACACCCTACTTTCATAGTGTTTTCTAGAAAGAAAGAAAGAAAGAAAGAAAGAAAGAAAGAAAGAAAGAAAGAAAGAAAGAAAGAAAGAAAGAAAGAAAATGAAAAAAAAATACGGAAGTGAAGATTCTCATTGTGCATTAAACTTAAAGATTTCAAAATGCCTGGCCTATAGAAATATTTATCTTTGCTTAACTCAGTTTTTCCAAAATGTATTCAGTCAAGTAACCCTCCCCCCACCTTTTAAAATTTTTTTTCTGGGAGCTTCTATTAAAGTCCTTCAGACTCAAGTTCTGGGGTATGCTAAGTACCCTGGTGCCATGATTCTCACTCAAAGCCTCTCTTGATGGGTCTTCAGGGATTCTTAATTTCTGGGCACTTGTCCCATATCTCCCCACCACTGGCCCAGACTAAGCCGCCTTTCCCAGTCCTTCTCAAATAAGAGCAAATTGTTAAAACATGATTCGCCGGCCACCTGTTTAGGCCTTTTCATGTGGCAGGCTGCATGGCAAATGCCTTACATACATCACTTCCTATGTCCTTCAAACAAGCCTCTGAGGTAGGTTTGAGTATTCCTATTCTATAGATGAGAAAAACTGGGACTCATAGCAGTTAAATAACTTCTCAAGAACACTCGACTAATAAGTTGCAGAAATTAATATTGAAGTCCAGCCTGTATGACTCCAAAGATCAAGCCTGTTATCAATAAGCCAGGGGTTTCCAAAGTGAGTTACCTGAGCTGACTTTGGTAGAAGAAGGAACACTTTCAAATATGTATTTATTATAACGAACATTAGAAAACTACTAGTGTAATAAACTTGTCACATGTCTTTTTCTTTGAAATAAATTTGTTTCAGTAAGAAAAAGCAAGTAGATTGAAATTTTAAAAAATTGCTTTCATAATAATAATGATCATGATCATGATAAGAAGAAGGCTGTGCTTGTGTAGCAAACACTGTGAAGGTAACACACAGACAGCAGAAGTTTGGAAAGCACTGAACGAGATCCAACTGCTTCCTATCATTGTTATTATTTCTGATACAACCCCTGGGAGTCTACAGACCTGGTCCCTCTGCCGCTGACACTCCTGGATGGTGCTCCTTTCACTGGGAGTAGAGTCTCTTGGGAGTCATGGACACAACCCCCGGGGTTCCATAAAATTTTCTCAATTTTATATATTAATTTTGAATATAATATTTCAATGCATTTTTACCTGTTATAAGTGAAATGTCTTTTGCAGTGATAATCAGTATTTGAAAGGTACTTTATAAAAATGCTCTAGTTTTTTAAGTTAGAGTTCCTCTTTAAATGGAGTCTCCCTTTATTATATTTAAAAAATAGAGATAACATATGATTCACTATGTAAATATGTTATTATAAATTATTATTTATTAAATTATAAACATTGGTAAGATGTATAGTTTTTTTTCTTTCAAGGAGTGAGATACATGAAAGAGTAATTATAATACAAATTCCATTTAGATGAGAAGTTCGAGAAGTGCAAAATGGTGTGCAAGTGTAGGAGAAGAGAGAGAGAAAGAGACTGAGAGAGAACTTACATAAGAGCCATGTGAGAAAGCTCAGCTGAGTAGTCACACTACACATTTTGACTTTCATTTCCTAAAGTATAGTGTGAGAAATTCCTTAGTGTGACCAGTTCCAATAAAGAGTAAAGTGGGACCCTGAGATGGAAGACAACGTAGGTCCCCAACAGGTCAAGTAGGCACTTGGACCATTCCTGAGACTTCCTGTCTTGTACACCGTCAGAAATCACAGGGGTTAAAGGTAGTGGTGGAGATTTTGAGAAGACTTTCTATTAAGTTAACCTTTCTGTTTGAATATTTAATGGGTGTCTTTGCAGGAATGACAGTATAAAGGCAGAAACCACCCACATAACGAAAACACAGTTTGTGAATTGGCCTAATTCTAGCCACAGTAAAGGAAGAAAGGGTTGATCATTTGTGTGACAAGCTGCAATGGAAGCCAGAAACAAACCTGATCAAAATGAGAGCCAGAGTCTACATTAATATGCTTACAGCCTAAATCCACAGCAGAAGGAAATATAGGATTTTGAGAGCAATGAAACTATTCTGCATGATACTATAATGGTAAATACATATCGTTGTACATTTTTCCAAGGTCACGCAATGCACAACAGCAAGAATGAACTCTAATGTAAGCCATGGACTCTTTCTGTCTGGTCACACTTACCTTTATTGTCTCACGAGCACATGCTCATTGCTAACTCAGGGCCTTGGCACTGATTGAACCTTCCGCCTGGAATGTTCTGCCCCCAGATACTGCCTAGCTGATTCCTGTTGTGGCCACTCAGGTCTTTGTTTTTTGTTACCTTCTCAGATAGGCTGTCCCTGATGACTACCCAAACTAGAGTCTCACCTTATTCCTGCCCTGCCACTGCTATTGCTTTTTTTGTTTTCTTAGCACTCATTACTATTCAAAAGTATCTCGTCTATTCATGCTTTCTTTATCCCTGCCACAAACTCTGCTATATTATGGGTCCTCAATATACATTTGTTGAACTTGTGGCATAGGAAATAAAGTTTTAGATAAGATTCATCCTAGGAAATCATTCAGAAAATTACACAGGCACCTATTTTATTTATGTCTATGTTTCTGTCACATCGAATGGCTCTGACTCATAACATCTCTGTGACAGCAGAGACCAAATTAATCTCATTCATTCACAATGTAGCACAGTGTCCAACATTGTGCTTGGTGCATATTATTTGATAAAAGAGTAAATAAATAAATAATGCATGAATAAAAGACATATAAAACAACATCTATTTTCACCTATGATTTCACTAAAGTCCATTTTAAATGTCATAGTTAAAAGAAAATGATGATAACTCAGTTGTGTTTTTCAACATATGTTTCAACAGAGGCATACACAGAAATTTTATAATTAATAGCATAGACCCTTTCTTCTCCTTCTTACCCTTAGTCCAATCAATCTCTATGTCAGGTAGATTCTGTCTCCTAAATATCTCTGAGCACTCCCCTTGACTTTCATAACCTCTGCCCTGGCTCAAGACTTAGGGCTTCTAACCTGGGTGATTGGTCTCCTGGCTGCCAATCCTGGCACTCTCTGATCCCTCCTCTCACAGCTGCACAGAGTCACTTTTCCAAATCATGAATCGAGCATCTCACTCTTCTAATTAAAAAGCTTCAATGACTCCATTAGCTTCTAAAATGAGGCTGAAACTTCTTGATCTACTTTTAGCCTCATCTTCTGCTATACCTCCAAGTTATAGCAACCTATCTTTCCTTAGATGGCAAACAGGTTCATGCCTCTGTATGACACTCCTACACTTTCCTCAGCATAGAATATTTTTTCTTTTCTTTCTTGCTCATTCTCCCAAACTCTCAGTTCAAAGTTTCTTCCCAGAAGTCCTCCCTGGTGATCACCAATCTCCCCATCTTACTGGGATTCCACACTACCTTGTATATAGCAACTTAATGGGCAAGTTATTAAATGTGTCTCTGCCTCAGTTTCCTTATCTGTAAAATGGGGATAATAGAAAGGTCATTGTGAATTACAGGTAAAGCATTGTTTTAAAAGCCCATGTTATGTACACATAGGACTTACCATATTGTATATAATCATAAGTTTACATCTCCCTCTTCTTCTCTGGAGTCATCCTTTCTACTTCCCATCTCCTCCTGGACAGTCAGTATGGCAGTGTTCTGGGAAGGCGGCTGTAGTGTGCTCCGCCTGTTCCAGCTTAAACAGTTTAGTCTTTATAGCTGGCTTTGCCAGTTGCTTCTGCTATAGAAGAAGGCTTGGACCTGGGCATTTAGCAAAATTTCTTCCACTAACTTAGGTTAGTAACTGCTTTATTGATGTATATCATCCCTGCATCGTTCTCTTTTAATTATCGTCTCACGAAAAGAGTATTAAAATGTCCATGGATTTAATTGGTTCTGCCTTTGTAAGCTAATCATCGAATGCTTTCAAGTGCATATTTGCAAAAGCTAGAGCTTTCTTTGACTTGAATCTCTGTGCTAGGGCCTCTTGTTGTGGTCATAATCCCTCTAGGTTTATGCCTGTTGCTGCTTCAAAGGGCCAATCATCTTGGAGGGCTCCACAGTAAAGACTTAAAGCTTGTCTACAAGGCCAGACTGAAAGAGCTCTTTTCCAGTTGACTTGGTTTTACCAGCCACAATAACAGGAAGTCAATGAGCTATCTATGGACTCATGCACGGTTGATCCAATTCAGTTGTTAAGGTGCCTGAAATACATTAATTTCATTGACTGCTTCACCATTAATGATAATCAGTTCTTAGAATGACCAAAAACACCTATTCGATTGGAAAATTATCAATAGAGTCAAAATCATGGCATGTAGACATACTCAGGTGGGTCCCAGGGAACATTTCCTTTCCTTAATGCCAAAAGGTGAGTCTTCCTAATTGTGATTATAATCAGGAAATAGCATCATGTGTGAAGGGGTAGGGGACATGACAGAGGGTGTAAGCCACTCTGTGTCAAATGATCCTTTTCTCAGTGAGCATATGTGAAGTTCTCCCTTTGATTAGCGATCATAGTCAAAGGGATTATCTCCATTTTTAATACTTATAATTGCCACAAATTTATGATAGTCACTTCATTCCTCACAGACTTTACTTTTTCTCTCAAATCCAGATAAGCTGGCAATGGCATCTGGGATAGTCCATAATTTTAACAACTATCTTGAATCTGCCACATGTAAGCTGAGTCGATGAATCTGGTTGTTTACCATCTGCTCCCATTTGGCTTCAAATGAAAACAAACATATATGTACCTATTATATATATTCTTTGAATTTATCTGGTTTGTATTCATTTGTTTCTTATTCGAATAGAGATAAACAAGTCTAACCCCATTACCTATTCAGAAGAAGAGAAAGTGTTTTATACTCAAAATTCCACAATACATTTTAGATTATTTTCAGAAGTAAATAAGAACTAAATTATATATTTTTTAAGAATAAAAATGTTTGAAAGCCTGAAATTATGCTGAAACATTAAGTTTTAGAAAAACATAGAAAAAGGTATTCAAAAAGCCATTTTGTATGAGAAAAGAACATTTTTATAGAAGAAGAGTGCAGAATAAGTACAGAAATCATGAAAATAGAAACATGCAAAGTAAAAATGATTTAAAGGCATTGAAATGCAAATACTTAATCTATTTCTCCATTTGAAATATAAAAACTAATTTATTGCATCAGTAACGTACTTATCTCCAGATAAAAATATGCTTTTTTCAATTTGGGCTTTTTGGTAACAGAATTTTGATCAGGTTATACAGGGTGAAGAAACAGAAGCAAAGGAACTGAACTAGTTTGTAGTTAGTCTCTCCCATTAAAAACACATGTCACTGATAAATCCAGGTTGAGAGCACAACTTTTCCCGTTCCTGATGGGCTCTGTGCATTTCTCTTGATCTTCAGTAAGGAAAATTCTTTTTCGTGAGAGGGGTTTCAAGTTCTGCTTCACCTGCAAAAGTGCAAGACTTCATTCCATTGATGACTGTTCAAGTCTGCTTCACCTTTTGACGAAGATTGAGAAACTTTCTTTTTAAAATTTGATTCATTCTATTTCCTAAGACTAGATTACTCAGCGTAGTATCAATAGATTCAGTGAAACAGAACAGTATCTATGGTGTTATGCATATGACCCGATAGAATTTTGTGATTCAAATCACATCACCAAATTACTTTCCATTTCTTAATGAAGCTACAGAATTAAACTTGATGGCAGAAATCAACTTCATATATTTAAAGAAATGCTAACATCTTATTTCACCAGGGAGATCATCAGATAATATTTTTAGGGAAGAGGGGGGCTGTTTTGTTTGATTAGACAGGAAATTTTCTTTTGAAAATTCAAATTACGTTTAAGGAGCAACTGATATGTTTGGTCCTCAGAATACAGAATGATTGCCTCTTAACTAAAATAAGTGCTCCATTGTGTTCTATCATTACAAAACAAAAACAAAAACAACAAAACAAAACAAAAAAAACACAGGGGCCTGAGACAATTATACTGCTAAAGGGATGTTTGAGCTGCAAGGGAAGTGAGTGATCCTCTTAAGAAACAAGCTGTGGCTCAAAGAGGCTGGATTTAAGAAGGCTGTGCCCTTGTCCAGCTAAAACCAACATCCTAGCTTTTTCATTCTTTTACATTCTTTCCATTCAGCTCTAACTTTCTTACTCACTGGCTATCTGATTCTGGGGGAAGGAATTTATTTCCTCTGGAACTCATTTCTCCCATCTGGAAAATGAGAGTTTGAGTCTTGCCCAGTGGTTCGAAACCATTCATTCTGATAGCATGCATTGTCTCATTTAATTCTCAGAAAACTGTTTATTAGAAAACTATTATCCCCAGTTTACTGATGAGAAAACCCCAGTACAGAAAGATAAATTAATTTGCCCAAGGTCTGTGAAGGTAGTAAGTGATAGGGACAGGTGACAAAGCACACACTGTGATTGCAGAGCCCACGCTTTGAACCACTGCGGTGCAGGAAGCAATGCTTTGTCACCGACCCCAGTGTGTCTGGGGGCAAGTTGTTTACTGTCCTGGACCCTCAGTTTTTCCACTGCCTCTTTTAGCTCTCAAATTCTAATTCCATCTCTATTTGCTAACAGATTCACTGGTCTCTCCACTTCCCCTTTTGTCCTTGTCCTCCTCCCTTCAATAAAATGTCCTGTTGCAGCCCAATGAGATATTAGCATACAAAGAGAACTTTAGCCTAAAGTGCAATTGCAGTCCCATTTTTTTTCCCCCTTTTGTAGGTGAGTGAATACTGCATATACAAGGATTGCCTGATGTGCCCTACTAAAGTAGTGTGCTTATTATTTATTACAATTCTGTCAAGCTTTAAATCATCCTTGCTGCATTCTAACCACCACCCCAACAGAGGCCAGTTTCCCTACATAAGGCCCGGCTATTAAAACGGGATTTTACCTGGATAATGCCTTTTGAGAAATGCATCCCAGCATTTGAGGCAGCTCCCAGCAGAACAACCTGCCATTTGTGATGCCTCCTTCAGGTTAAACATTTTAGATTAATCAATAAGTAAATGGCAAATAAATGGCATGAGCCCATGTCCAATATAAATGAGATCAGCTGAAGAAGTGGAAAAGGGCAGTTTCGCCATTGTCCAATACGCCTTGAGCGGTGCTGCCTCGAGCCCTGTCTACTGGAGGTGAAATATCCAGATGAAAAGTGAACAATGAATGCATCTTCCAGATGTTTTAGAACATCAAGGTGTCTGGTATCCTTTACCTTAACACGCTGACTTCATTTTGAGGTGCCAGAGGTGCTATCGTTCTGAATCCCTGTCACCCAGAAGTAAGGTCATGACTCAGGCGAGACATTCTCCCTCCTACAATATACATCTAAATAGCCCGGGCCAGTGCAGAAGCATCACTGGCTTTGAGAATTTGCTCCAAACACTCCTCCAAACATGCATTTCATAAGGATTACCATTCGTTTTTCCCAATTCTTTTTGCTAATTTACCGCAGTTACACTTTTCAGATGTGTAATATCTCATTTTGAGGAAAAATATGTTGCCGCAAAAGAGCTGACCTTCGTGCGTTTTCAGACTCTCTGCTGTATACCTGACAAATGAGGCACCAAGGCCTTTCCATATTCTGTTTGGGGGTCTATTGGCTGAGGAATCCTTGGTCATCCCACCTGCCTGGCGTCTAGGATCATGATGAATTGTCTCCAACTCTAGCCTCAGATTGTTTTTTAACATTTAATTTAGTTTCTTCCTGTGCTTGGATGAACATGGCCATGTTATGGATTTCTGCTCTAATGTACACCAGCAGCCTGGAAGAACAAGCCTCAGCAAGCTGTGGAAATTAGAGAGGCTGGATCAATAGGCAAGGTCATGACCCCCCCAGCT
This sequence comes from Rousettus aegyptiacus, assembly GCF_014176215.1. Lineage (NCBI taxonomy): Eukaryota > Metazoa > Chordata > Mammalia > Chiroptera > Pteropodidae > Rousettus > Rousettus aegyptiacus. The sequence continues at coordinate 123,844,793 of NW_023416306.1, forward strand.
CTGATTCTGTACACTGTCCTGAAATTCTCTCCCCTGAAAATCCTCCTGCTGCTTCTAATGTGAATCCATGTGTATTCCCAGAGAGAAATTCATGTAAACCAGCCTACCCCAACCTCTCACATCTCAGGGAGGGACCCCCATAATCACAAACACTGAAAAATTTGTGTAAACAACAGCCTACAAATAGAAACATCTGGGCATTTGCTTCATGTGCAGGTTGTTAATGCCATTGTCCAAAGACCCTTTCAGAGGGAGGACAAATAGATGAGGACAAAGAGAAAGCAGACCTGCCAATCCTGGAGCGAACCTCCAAGAAATAACCCTGTGTCATACACACACCTCAGACAAAGGGACACAATCCTCTGTGCCTATGCCTCGACATTTTTATGAAATACAAGATGGCAAAAAAATCAACCTGATTTCAACTCTAAGAAATATCTCTGGGCTCAGTAAAGTAGCCAAAGATATGTGGGAAAATATTTTACAAGATAGCAGGTGCCAATAATGCTGCAAGTTTTGATCTTTTCAATATAAAAGATATACATTTTCAAACACAAAGCAGTGTTCTTAACAAACTAGTTTTTCATCTGGAGATTTAGAAGTGGATGTTCAGAGTTATCATTTTCCTGGGTGGAAATAACTAATGCATCTAAACTTCAAACCTGCAAAAGCAAATCCGCGACTGGTAATTTATCATATTCACTAATCACTGGTTCCAAAATGACCTGACATCAAAATGATCAATTTAGAAAAAAAATCTTAAATATCTGTCTTTTGAGAAGAAGGTTAAGGGTGTGCAAAAAATGGGAGAAGAAGGGAGATTCAGGTCAGGAGGAGGAGGAGGAGGAGGAAGAGGCCCTTATTGTCTGGAATGTGGGTGCCACTTTCACTTTATAAATCCCAAGCCACATAGCCCAGAAAAGCAGGAACTCTTTAATTTGGAGAGTAAATTCAGTGTGTGATAAGGCATATACTTATCTAAACCCCTAACTCAGAAACAATGGCAGAAGTGCTTTCTGTACAGCCCACTAATTTCACAAATGCTTGTTTGTTTTGCTTCATACTTTAGGTAACTAAGTAAAATTCAGAGGGAGTAACCTTCTGTTTCATTTTTAACAAACCACTTAGTCTATCTCTTGTCTTTCAGTTGTATCAGAGATTTTAAGCAAAACGGCATCACATTTTAAATCTCCAGATGAAAAAATTGTTTATTGAGAATAATGCTTTGTACCTGGGAATGTAGGTCTTTGCTGGCAAAGGGTATCATTTGCAAGAACTCTGGAAAATTAGGATGTTTTCTTTACAGCAAAGGACTAATTGCCAAAGAGAAGAATAATCTTGCATTTTGCCAGTCCTTTATTTTGAAAGGAAAATATACACATATACACTGTTTACTTTATTGGTGTTGCAAGGATCACATTTGCTCTTATTATGTAGAACTAGCCTCTGTTAAAGATTTATATATGGACAGGGTATGGGTGAGGTAGAGATTTAGAAGACACAAAAAGGTGAGTGATAAGGATTTTTGTGCTACGGCTACCGCTGTTTTCCTATTCCATTTTTCAGTGGAGACTTTTAGTTTGGAAATAAATCCCAAGTTTAATCAGAATGACAGGTCACAATAAGTATTTAGATGAATAAATGGCAATTTATAACCATAAAGTCTAGAGCAGGATCTAACCTAAACTCAAGAGTATCTCCTTTTAGGAGGAAAAAAGTTGTCATGTCAGTTTTTCAGATGAGGCATGTCAGATTCTAAGACATTTAGACGTATGGCCCAAGGTCTCCCAGCAAAGGGTGCAGGGCAGACTGAACTCAGTGTTTCTGCCTCCTGACTGACATAGGATTCTACCTTCATATTAAGCTATATCCCCATTTCAGGGCTCTACTTAAAATAGGCTTCTGCCCCCTAATGCAGGGCCTATTCCCCCATACAGAACTGTACCACAATGCTGGGTTCTGTTTCAATACTGGGCTCTACCCTAACACAAGGCGTTGCCCCCGATGCGGGGGTATTCTGCCTTACTCTGTTGGTTGAAGCAATCACAAGCCCTTGCCCAGAATGAAGAGGAAAAACATAGACCTCACCTTTCTGTAGGAGGGGACTCAATATAATGTGATATCAATATAAGGTGATCGAATTGAGTGGGAGCTATTGTTGCATGTAGAAAAATACAATCTGCATAATCTGCCCTCTGGCCACAACAATTCAGATCCCCCAATGTGAAAAATATACTCATGCCCTCCAACTCCTAAGGTCTCATTCTCATTGAGGCATCAGCTTGAAAAATTGGATCTAATCATCTAAATCAGGTTCTGATGAGAAGGAAGCCTCTCCAGTGAGGTTTCTTGGTTTCAGGTCGTGGAGCGCTGGTCCTCTTGATGGGAAGTCCTGTGAACTAAATAAACATAGTACAGAGAAGATAGTTTTTTTTCTGTTCCACTTGGCATCTGGTGGCTCTAAGGCTGGGAGCTGGAATCATTTGAAGCTTCATTCACTCACATGTCTGGTAGGTGATGCTGGATATTGGCTGGAGGCCTCACTTTCTCTCCAGGTGGGCCTTTCCATCTGGTCTCTTCATGTGATAAGTTTGGGTTTTCTCACAGCTGTCCCAGAGCAAACATCCTGACGAGCAAGATACCTGGAAGCTAACCTCTTTCTGTGAGTTGGCCTCAGAAGTCACTGAGCATTACTCTGCTGCACTCTATTGGTAGGGGCAGAGACCCAAGCTCTGTCCAGATTCAAGTGGAGAAGCTCCAGCTCCATCCTCAGTAAGAGAAGCCTCCAAGTCACATTGTAAGAAGAACAGGTGTGATAAAAGGTATTGTTGTGGTGATTTAGAGAAATGCAATCTGCTGGAATAAGCTGCCTTGCAAATCAGTGATCATTGCAGTTAGCAGTGCTGTAGAAGGGATTCTACTATGGACAGAAATGACCTGTGAGGTCTCTTCCAGTTCTCAGATTCTATGATACTCTGAAAAGGTCATTTGAATCCAGGTAATCTGAAGACTTCAGGAAGCTGAATTGTATAGCCTTGTGACATATAAGAAAAAGGGCAGGAGAAATAGGATGTGTAGATAAATTGAAGGTGCCAAGAATGAAGTCCTTGGATGGCCTGTGTCCCATTATCAATATGACCCCATCTGTTAACAGGAACAAAGGGTCGTGACCTCAACCAGAGTCCAGAGGTATACTGTCCAGGCTGGTGAGGAAAGTGATGGCTTATGTAGGAGTTTATGCTAAATACTAAAAACACAGTGAACCTGAAAGCATAAGTGGAACAGGGGTTGTACCCTCTGCTGGCCCAGAATGTAAGTACATACAAAAAGCTGTGAATGTTTAGACTCATAAGAGTTAAATGTGATTGTATGTGTGAATGGGTTTCATAAACTGTAAAGTGGTGTGTAAAAGTTGTTTATTGTGTTGGGGCTTCCATTCATACAGCAGAGACTCTTGTAAACAAAGCTGAACCCTCTCCTGCTCTCTGTCCCACACATGGATTGCTTACCCTAGGTCAGATCATCTTCCCATGGAGTGGTTTGTCTGTGTGCATTTCCTGTGAGACCCTTTCTTAACATTCTTAATCTCTCGGTTTATAAAAATATTGTCTCCTAACCATTGGCAGGGGATGTATCAGTGGACACAGCCTCAGAGTGTATTGCTCTGGGTCTGCTCGTCGTCTCTTATCATATCCTCTTCTCATCAGTTTTTCAAAATCAGGCACTTTTTCTGCTTCCCTACACTGGGCTGGCTTCCAACAGTGCCTTGCTCTGGGGCAGGATTGTACTGGCAAATGCATAATTCAGTGGTTTGTACTTTGCATCTATTAACCATGGCACCAAAAGCAGAATGACACAATAGTGAGGCTTTTGCTTAGATAATGTTTTTCATGAGTAAAGCTTAACATTCAAACCAATTTATAGTTCCTTTGCATAGTAGAAAGTATCTTAATAGTCTTTTAATAGATGACTCGATGGAAACACATACATTATAAGGTTAATGTCACTGCAAATTATTACAGCAAGTCCAATTCAAGGGTCTTAACTCTCCATATCTAAATTTTGCTGTTAGATTATGCATGGTACATAGTAGGTATTTAAAAATATCCATTGAACTTTATTATATTATCAATAGGCAATTAAATGAAATGCAACTTCAAGGCTTTTTTTAAAATCCAAGATTGACTTAAAACAGACTCATTCAACTGGTTTGAAAATCTCTGGCAGAATAGCAATCATTATGTTTCCTTTGGATAAATGATGACAGCCAGATAAGTTCTCAACTAAATATTGTTTATATCATATTTTATTTGCCCTTATGTTATTTTTGGAAGTAGAGATAGAACTACTGTGGTAAATCCTTATTTCTTTTCAAATCTTACACTTAAATATATTTTAAAAAGTAAAGATACTCAGTATTCTATTTGTTCACAGAACAAGCCTGGGGACTCTCTTGCTATAGATAGTATTCCCATTTAAAAGATAGGAGTCAAAAGACTAGAAGAGATTCATTGGGAATTAGAGCTTAGGCTCATTCTCTGTTTCAGTTTTCTTTCTATTAATTACTTATTACCTAATAAAATAATAAGACTATGGAAACTATTTATTGAGCATTTATTATATTCCAGGTCCTGTGCTAAGCACTTGGCTCATATAGCTCATATAATTTTCACAACTCTTGAAATGATGCTATTATTTGTGTCATTTTACAAATGAATAAACTCAGGCTCAGAGAATTTGGGTAACTTGTGACAAAGAAGTTAGTAGGTAAAAGAGATGAATTTTAAAACCATGCAAAAGTACTTAACCACAGTGCTGTACAGTTTCTTATGCTAGATAACACAGAAAAAAACTGGAGGTAATGGGAAAGTGTGGGTAGAAGAAATGAACATTTTTTATCTAAAAAATCATTTTAAATTCTAAAATTAAGATTCAGCCATTATGTAAATGATACGCTTACTCTTGTAAAGTTAAATCTGCCCCCCTGCCCTCCATCGCATCGTTACAGACCAGTTGATATTCAAGTTGGAAGGAATGTGCTCTGGGGTAGATTTATATTTTATAAGATGAAATAGGCCATTTTCATGCCCCATTCACTCAGGCCTGTTTTTTATCTGTAGCCTGGTAACGCCTAAGTGTCTGTCCATTCAAGGATATCATCCAACTTGAACAGGCCAGCCGGTGTAAACCACACTTTCCAGTTGCCTGGTTATCATTACTAATGTATTAGAATGCTCTCTGAGAACATCTGCATCTTTCAACGCAGTGAGCCACAATTTCTTATTCAATCTCTTGTCTCTAGAAATTAGGCTTCTTGTTTAATATGATCCTTCTCCTTTGCCTCATGCTAGGCCTTCAGGGTTTCCATTGCAGGTTGTGTATCTGCTACTCTATTTGATGCTAAAGGAAGTGATGGGGAACTTTGATTAGTAAAGTTTCTTTAAGAGCTCCTCAGTCCTGATCTGCAGTAAAACAAAATTTTGGGAAACATCAAATGAATCCAGGACCATAACTCAGTCTGACTCTGAGAGGTCAAGTTTATATACATATCATACCTTGATCCAAGTGTCAAGTTGATCAAAGAAAGACCAAGCCCATGAGTTCCACCATTATGATACTCTGCCCTACTTAACTTTCTGTCACAGTGCTGAGGATCACATGACAACTAATTTTCTAAGTCTGAGACTCTATGATATGTTGAAATCAACATTGATGCTGGTTTAAAAAAACAAAATGAAATTTATGACTGGTTACAAAAAGAACTATCCTTCCACTTTTGCTTTCTGAACCTAAAACTATGACTTGGATCCAGACACTTTCATTTCTTGAGGATAGGTTGAAAATTCCTTTAAATTGCTTCTTACCTAAATCAGGAATTTTCAATGGCTTCTAATCACTTGCCATTCCATGTTATGTGTAATCACACCTTACAAATAACTTTATATAAGAATAAATGTGAACTGGGGTTGCTATTGTCCAAATGTTTGTGTGCCCTCAAATCATGCTGAAATCCTAACCCCTAAAGATGATGGTATAAGGAGGCAGGTCCTTTGGAAGATGCTTAGATCATGAGGGTGGAGCCTTCATAAATGAGATTAGTTTTGTTTATTTTTAAAGAGAAATCACAGATATTCTCTCACCTCTTTCATCATATGAGGACACCATAAGAAATCCGTGACCCAGAAGAAGACTTACTTGATTGTGTCGGCACCTTAATCTTGGACTTTCAACCTCCAGAACAATGAGAAATAATACATTTCTGTTGTTTTAGTAAATTTAACATATAATAAATAAATAAATTTCTCTTGTTTATAAGCTACTTAGTCTTTGCTATTTAATAGCAGCCTGAACTGACTAAAACAGGGTTTGTTTATTTTTACCACCATCTTCAAGGAACCTAAAATTTTCTATGACTTGTGATCCTCAGTGATCTGCCATAGTAATTTTTTTCAAAGTTATAATGGTTCTCTTTGGCTAAAGTGAAGAAATGCCATTTGGTTTCTTGTCACTAGTTTTTTTCTTTGCAGCTTTTAACACCGGTGATTAGTCATTTGAATCTTGAAACAAAAATTTTCCAAGCAAATTGTGCCCCCCTGTTTGTCCTCTGGTTCTCTCCCACCTTTCTGATTTTTCCACCTCATAAGGGGACCTCAGCTCTTATTTCTCCAAAATTTTACCCCGAGAGTATTTCCCCAGTCTTGGGTTCCAGTACTATTACTGTGTAGGTCACTTTCAAATCTGCCTGTCTAGCTTCGTCCTATATCCTCTATCCTGACATGTTCTTAAGATCAGCATTTACTAAGTCTAACCCATCATTTCTTCCCCTAAATAGTTTCATCCTGATTTTTCCATTTTGGAGAAAAATTAAGATGTAAAGTTTAAGTGGGTATGAATTGATATGGTAGTAGATAAAACTGGAAGAAGAGAATATACTTTTAAAATCATTCCAAGAAATAAATATAGGGATTAATGACTGACGAGGTGTAAGGAATAATTCGAAGATAAAGTAACTACTGTTAACAAGCTCAGTGTCTCTGCAACAGGCTTTGTATCATTTTGAACTCCATTTTTTTTTCATGCCTTCCCTTCTTTCCCCAACTAGCCAAAGTACTTTTTTTTAAACTACTCTTTTTCATTTTTATCCTCTACCAAGTCCATCATAGCTATAGGCTAAGTAAATATTTGTTACAAGAATGAATAAATGCAATAAATAAATGGATCTCATTTTCAACCTTTCCTAAGGAGATTGATGGGAAATTCCAAGGGCTGCCAGCAGCTCTGAATGCTCATTCTCTCAATTCAAGGCTCCGCTGACAACTTTTGGAAGCTGTTGTTGTTCCTGATTTGTGATGGGAATCTAAAATTCACATGATTCTTTCATCAACCACCTGGTCTACGTCAGAACTCTCTCAGAAGCACAATCATTTTAGGTCATGCTTGATTAATCTCTGCTGAGAGGCCTGAGACTCTTCTGCCATTTCCAGCTCTATTCATCCCTTTACCAGGGCACTTTGTGGCCCTGTGGTAGACAGAATGACAGCCCCCCCCGCCCCCCTCCCAGTGGCTACATTCTTATCCAGTAACCTGTGAATGTTAGTTTACATGGCAAATGGATTTAGCAGATGTGATTAACAATTTGAGATGGGAAGTATCCTGGATTAACTGGGTGAACTCATTGTAAGTGCAACCATCTTAATAAGGGAAAGAGGAAGGCAGAGGATCAGAGGAAAAGAACAATAATGGAAGCCAGGTCGAAGTGATATTGCTGAAAGGGAACTACAAGCCAAGGAAGGCAAGCCTCTAGAATCTGGAAAAGGCAAGAAACAGATTTTCCCCTGGAGCTTCCAAAAGAATTCAGCCATGCTGGCACATAGATTTTAACCCTGTAAGTCTCATTTTTGGACTTCTGACCTTTAGAACTGTAAGATAATAGATTTGTGTTGTTTTAAGCCTCTAAGTTTGTGATCATTTGTTACAGCAGCTGTAAGAATCTACTAATCCCCTAAACCAAACATTCTTCATTACTCTATTATCCTGTTCATTGCCTAAAACTCACCCTTCTGTTCTTCCATTTTCACCTTAGACTTTCATCCCCAGACTGCACTGCGCTTCCTCTGCTGATCTAATCTCCCACTGATCTTCTCCTTTTCAGACCTTTCCACTAAGTTCTCTAGGCTTTTTGTCACATTGCACATAAACTCCCCTGTGTTTTCAGGCTCTCCATAAATGCATCCACTAACTGCTGGCTTTAACTGTAAAATGCTCTTTCCTGAGAATACCAATACCCCTGAAATTTCCTCAAGAAGATGCCTTTATTTTTTGTACATTCCTTATATCTCACTCTCAAAAGTATACAGCTTCCCAAATATTATACTTCTATCCTTGTGTAAAAATCCCTAATCCTTATAGATTACTCATGACATTTGGCCGTATCACTCTTGACTTCTGGTCACTCTCATCTTCTAGCCTCATGGTAACTTCCCCTCATCTACTGAAGATTTTAAACCCGGATCACTTAATTGGATCTCTGCACCAAGCTCTGCTGTCATCTTGGGGGATTTGAAAATTCTTAAGAATAATCTATCCTATCCAACCCATTTCTTGATCTCTCATATTCCGATAACCTTCACCTCCACTTCAGCTATTAATTGCCAAAGTCACACTCTGGGCCTTCTGATCACTTAGATTTCTCCACCTCTGAAATCCTGCATTTGAAGAGACAATAAATAATCGAGCTAAAATAAATAAATAACCAGAATGTATTATCTAACCCCGCCACAATCTACTCCAAAAAAAAAAAAAAAAAAAAACGCTTGTTCTTCCTCTCACAATGCCTAGCAGTACTACCCACTCATGTGCCCAAGACAGACACAGGAGTACTGTCTTCAATTCTACCTCTGCCTTCAAATCTCCACAACCAATCAATCACCATAAACTCCTGTCAAGTTTACCTCTATCTATGAAACCTGTTCTTTTCTCTCCAGCTGCATCATCACTATACTAACTAATCTTTCCTTTGGATTACTGCTGATCTCTAATTGTTCTCTCTCCAACTGATTCTCTAATACTTACCAAACTCAATTCTTTTCAGGTTCTGGATGATCTTTCTGAAAGATGTGATGATTATGTTACTTCTCTGCTTAAAATCCTTCAAGAGTTTCCTATTGCCTTTGTATGAAGTCCATCTAAATATATCCTTAAAGACTGACTGCTCCTTACCCAGGTACCTTCACCTGGTGTACCTGCCACATGCCATCTCTTCTCCCCTTCCACCCTAAACACACTCATTCTAAAGACCTGAACTACTTTGAGTTTTCCCATCTAATATTGCCATCGGTATGACCTCCAAGCTTTTCTACTTGCTAATGTTTCACACCTTTACTTATCTGATGACATCCTTCAGATCTTAGCTAGCCTATTGCTTTTTCTGAAAAGCCTTGCTTTATTCCCCATCCTACATCCTCTTCTCATGATTGAGAGGGGTCTCTTTCCATGGAGCATTCTGTACTTATGCCTATTTTGGCACTTGTCACACTCTACTGCAAATATCTCATTTATCTATCCAACTAGTTCATAAACGTGAGGAATGACCATATCTTTTATAGTCTTGAAGCCTCAATGTATGACACAATTAGTAATTTTTACTGAAGCAACAAATTAACTAAGTATAGATTCGTGTTTCTAAATACACTCCCTTTTATTATCTTCATTAATTTGAGGCTTCTTACAGCTATCCTAATTGGAGCTAAGCTTCAACATCTAAATTAAATGTCTTGATAAATGTTTGCTAGGTGGTTCGTTTTGTCTGTTCACATTAGTGAATATGCTTCTTTTCATGATCTGTATTTGACCCACACTGCCTTATGGATATGGAGTTCTAATCCATCCATCCATCATCGATGCTGTCTTAAACCATCCCCAACCACCCGCGGACTTCCTATGCATCCTGTTCTAGCTCAAGCAGCCCAAATAGCACAGGTGTCTGTGTGATTGCTGAAAAACTCCAACTCCACTATTACCAAAAACCCTATTTACCATCAGAGAAGTAAGAAAACAACTCATAATTTGTTCCTTGATCAGATTTAAACTCAATGTGCCTGGAGAGTGGCTGGAAACCACCTGTACAGTCTACTGTAATCTCAGCTATTCTACAAAATGGAAATTCAAAATTTTCTTATCCAACCACAAACAGAATGGAGATTACTGAGAAACTCTGAGGGAACCATTTTAATTACATAATAATGAGATTAATGTCAATCCTTCCCTACATAGAATGAGGTAGCCCTAAACCTTTCTAAGACGACTCCCTTTCCCTGCAAAAATATCCCAAGACTCTTACATAACACATGTTGTGCTGTTTGTAGATGACAAAGAAACTCTTATGAATTCATTGGTGCTATAAAATAAATGTATTTATTGTTAGTCACAGAAGCAATTTACATACTTTTGAAAAATTATAGTACATGCATGTGTAAAACTTGCAATAACTGTAATATTTCTCAGGCTTGAGAACTGCCCATAGTTTGAGAACTTTTTCAGTTAGAAAACCATTACTCCTTAATCCATTCTATCACTAACATTCTCTGATACTATCAGTTTAGGTAATTTCCACTGACAAGTTAGACAAGAGCTTCTTATTCTACTTAATTCAGCATTTCCTAAATTGTGTACTATAAAGATCTAATTGTTGACTGGAAAGTATTTTGGGACAAATAAATTTGGGAAATGTACATAATATTGTCCTCTTAGAGATGCTTCATCTGTATAACCCTATTAAAGTCTAAGAAATAGTACAGTAAAGAAATTTGTTTATATTATTTAATTCAGCATCTCCCGAACTTATTTGTCCATGGAGCAGTTTTCCCCCCTATTAATAGGAATATACCTATTAATATATCATGGAGCATTGATTTGAGAAAACACAATTTATAAACATTTTGCTAGTGGGTGGGGCACTATCAGCCAAGGGAATAGAAGATCCAAGAGTGTTGCATCCACTGGTTATTACAGGCATTGTGTATTCACCCTTCTGTGGGGGCTAAGACTGAAAAGATGTGCAAAACAGTTTGAAAGATTTTGACTCAGAGGTGTGGCTACCCATGCAAATCACTTACTCACTGTACCAAATTTGAGGCATTGTAGAGACACTGAAAAATCCATTTAGCTTCCCAGATTACAGTGTTGTTGTAAATCTCTTGTCCTAAAGACATAACCATGATCTGCTATTTCTCAGACCCTTAAAAAGTAAAATTCATACAAGGGTGCTGATTCTACACCAGCAAAGAGAAGCACCACTATACTGTACTGTAAGGATAGGTAACTTCTAGTGTGGTGCGATGAATTTTCTGCACAAATGCCTGCTTCTTCCTTGGCATTCCAGCATGCCTTGGCCAGAATAAGAGCAAAGGGTCTCCATCACATTCCTGTTTAGCACAGACATGTTTAGTATCCAAGGCAGGCTGGAGAGATGAGAAAATTCTTCTGGGCATAGCCGTAAGGTCAACAAATTGGAAAAAGCCACAACTCACCCTTGGGAAGGATTAAATACGCTGACATCCTCCAAATTGATTTACCTAGATCAGACCACATGTTAATGAGGCAGGCAAGTTACTCTAACTCATTGTTACTCTTCTAAATGCAGAGACTTTTTCACATTAAAGAGGCGGGACCATGGATTCAAATGGCTTGTCATTCAACCTACTTGGGACAGTATCCTCAGAATCATTTTTGATTGTTGTCATTCAAACTGCACCAAAAAGAACTGGACACTCAAAAAGGATGGCTCCCATGGAACGAAGTGAGTTTCTTCCCCTGTTACCTGTATCTTTGAATAGAAGTATGTAAATGCTGTTAGCTGGAAAAGTATAAACACTTAGTCTTCTTCTAGGTACAGACATTTCTCAGTGCTCTAAGGGTTTCTATTATTTGAAGAATCCCCTTGAAAATGTCTCACTCTCTGGGTTTAAATGGACACCTCAGCGATACTGGTTTACTGTAGATGTGATTTATACCACAGATGTAAGACCTACAGATCTCAACTTGTCTGAATTGTGAGTTGAAAAGGGAAGATTTCTTAATGGCTTCACCTATCCATGAACTTTATCTGTATCAAAAAGTAAAGTCTATGCTTATACAAAAGCAATATTTGGTGTATTTATATAACTCATACACACACAGTTTTTTGTAATAATTATCTAAGAAGTTTCCCTAATAGGTAAAGGAATATACAAATTGAAGGGCCAGGCAGTAAATATCTTAGGCTTTGTAAGCCATATGATCCGTTATAACTTGTCAACTCTGCCATTGTGCTGAGAAATCAGCCATTGACAATGTGTAAATGAATGTGTGCAGAGTATTCCAATAAATTTTTATTGATGAACAACACTGAAATTTGAATTTTATATGAACTTTATGTCACAAAATATTAGTCTTGAAAATTTTTTTTCAACAATTACGAAATGTAAAAACCATTCTTCACTGGCAGGATTATACTAAAACAGATGATGGGCTGCATTTGGCCCACAGCCCAGTTTATTGACTTCGCTTTAACCTGTAGCTTTGAAATTAAGACACATAAACTCTTTGTTTGCTTTTCATTTTGAAGCTTTTTATCAACATGAACCCATTCCACCAGATTTGATGAGATCATTGGAACCATGAAAATACACACAAAACAACTATCACGATGTGCACATACTAGGAATTTCAGATTTTGTTTTAGACTTAGAATACCAGAAGAAAAAAGTCAAGAGACATCAAGACTATGTTCCTTACAATATGTACTTTGAGGAAGATTGCTGTGACTTGTACTTTTACTGCTCTTAGAGTCAAGCTTTTCTCCAGAAGAATATTTCTAGATTCATAACGGATTGGGAAGTTTGCTTTCTAACAAATGAATACTCATTATTCATAGTCATAGAAAACTCCATAATAAAAATTATTTTTTAGACTACATGGAAAATGCATAAGACCACAGATTACTTCTAGTTCAAAAAAGACTGCCATTTAAAACCGGAGATTTAAAAAACCTTCTTTCGTGAATCTATAGCCATTACATAAAAATTTTTCTGTTGGCAAATCAAATATTAAATAAAACTCTTGACTCTTCGGCTAGGAAGCTTAGAGTTTAACCCTGCATGTAGATTCAGGGTGAAGCAAAGGTCTCTAATTCTAAATATTTATTGGTAAATATTGCTCCATCAGCTACTTGGAAATCAGTTGCCATCAGATTGGGTAAAGCCTGCTAACTAAACAAAGCAGCAGTTAGGACTCCAGTCAGAAAACAGCCTCTGTTTTTCTCATCCTGGTGCCTATGCCGTGTCAGTGTGTCCTTGGCCTCAATCCTACCACCCTTCGTCATCTTTAGAATAAAATATCTTTGGCTTGCAAAGCAATATCGGTGAGTTTATTAATATATTTTGTGACAAGCTTGCTATGAACTGCGGGTCACACAGGTGTTTATTCTCTGAGCAGGCCCCATATCTGTGACTGTAGCTTCTTTGAGTCCGATGGCTTGTGGGCAGGTAACTCAAAGCAGCACCCCTGTAGCTTCTTTTTAATGGGAATATGAACACTGAGAGTAAAGCCGTGGACTTACAACGCTTTCTTAAAGCAAATTCAGCTCTTTAAAGAAAAATAACAATTCTTTGCCTTCAAATTCCTCTCCGTTGCCCCCAGTCCACACCCCCAAATCAGACAGGCCAGATGTTTGTGAAAACTACAGTTTCCGCAATCAAAAGTACAACATTTACCATAGCTTTTATCAAAGATTTCAATTCCCCTCATCTTAGGAAAATGACCCTTTTATTTTGTTGTGGACATAAAATTATGGCCCTGGGAAAATTGGAAGCATTTCTGTTCAGGGAAATCAATTTTCTCACTGCCATATATGATCAACATGTCACAGCCATCACCCAGATAATAATAGTAAAGTACAAGTAAAATAGCTGGTAATACTGGCTTTAAAGGTAGAAGAAGATAGAAGCAAGATAACACCCCCCACCCTAGTTTAAAGCATGTTTGCCAAAAGAAAAAAAAAAGATGAAGAAAAATGTCTAAGGGTTATTTTTCTTTAATTTTCTTCCTTCCCGCCCCACTTTCTTCCCTTTACTCGTGCTTTCTGGCGTATAAGTATTTTATTTTGTGTACCAATCAGCCAAAGCATTAATGAAACTGTAGAGATGTGTGTTCTTCCTGGAAAAGAGTAAGCACTTTATGTGTAAACCACTCTGGCTCCTTTTCAATCATCCTGTTAATGGGTGGCTAATTGTCAAAAGATGTGACCAGAGTGAGATGACCCAAGAGTGTGTTTAGGTGGGAGGCAACAGGGAAAGTATAGAAGCAGCTTCTTAATTTGGATCCTGCAAACAAAAGGAAACATCAAATCTGACCTCGCTACTGGAGTGTTAATGGCTTTCTCCCCATCACCCCCTGCCACTTAGCATCTTTTGTGCCCCACCCTGGGAAGCTTCCCGGCAGAAGTGTGCATTAGCCGAACTCTACAGTTACAAAATGCTGCTTACTACAGACAAGGGGGAAAAACCTTCGGAGTGATTAAATGTTCTTTGGACAAACACATCCACAGCCATAAAAGTGCCGTTTTTATTTCAGGCAGGCCTCTCAGTGATGTCCCTGCTGTGACTACCAGCACAAAGGAGTGTTGTGCCTAGAATGTCACTAAAGCCCTTCAATGAGGATCCAGACGTTATTGCTCTTGATAGGAAAGTTGGCCCCGCACGAGAATACAGGAAGCTAAAACTGTGTTAATTCGGGCCCAGACCATAGGGAGAAAACAGCAGACAAGATTTTGGCAAGATTTCAAATATTTTAAATAAGTTAATCATCTGCAAACAAGCAAAAGCAAACCCACAAAACCAACTACTTGTTTTAGAATGAAAATGAGCAAAAAGTGAGAATGAGAAGAAAAATTAACCCATGAAATCTAGGCTAAGGGAATCTCACAGAAAAGATAAATATGTCTGCACAAAGATGTTCATAGAAGTATTATTTAGAATTGAAAACAACCTATACATCTAGCAACACAGGATTTAAAGAGATAAACTACAGCACGTACGTTTGGTAATACATTTGGCAGCTGTTAAAAAGACTGGTTTTAGAAAAAAGAAATAATACTTAAAGAAATATGAAAAAGTATGCTATGGGTTTAAGTAAAAAATAATAAGCAAAAGAAATCACGGCTATGGAAAAATGCATGCTCAGGAAAACATACCAAAAATAATATTATAGTTTTATTAAGACAATAGTATTATAAGTGAAATATGTTTTCCCTTCTATTCCAAATGGCATTGATTTGGATATTGTATTGATTAAAAACAAAACAAAACAATAGAAACTAAACAGAAATAAGCACAGGGAAGCTTTTTTTGGGTGGGCAAGAATAAGAGAACTTTTTTCAAATTTTATTAGAATTTCTTAATACCACCTTTATCCAGTGCCCAGGTGGTAAATTAGGAATAAAAGGACCCAATGGGCTCATTCTAGCCCAGAGGAGGCCGTTTCACCCTGCGGCTGACAGCAATGCCCTCGGCACTCTGCCAACTCAGTTTTCAGAACACCCCACATCTCTGTGCTGTTGATTTCCACTGAGAGAGACAGTGACATAGAATTTGGAGATCCTAGACAATGCCTAATGCTCGATGACATGTAAGTAAATAATATCTGTACTCGAAGGGGGAGAAAAAGCTGATTTTTTTCTCCCCATTCATTTTACAACTTTTTTTCTCAAACCTGCTTTTTATACACTGGGTATGTGAATAGTTCATCTGCAAGTTTATTTTTAGCTAAGTCTCTCTCTCTCTCTCTCTCTCTCTCTCAAAGGACAAAGGTTGTCTGATGTATCCATATCCCAGCCCATTTCCCATTCACACTTCCCAAAATGGGTGGGTTATCTTCAGGCCAGGATGCAGGTCCTATGTAAGGAAAATGTCCCTCCTTGTAGGGGAGACTCGGGTGCATGTTGGCCCACTTAGCACTGTGGCTGGTGAGGCTCTCAGCTCTCTAGACAGCCGAATAGACCATATGTTGGAAAAGATCAAACTCAGTGGCTTATTGGAGTGGAATGGTTGGAAGAGAGGTGTTCAAAGAACACTTCCTGTCAGTTAGTAAAAGCACATCGATAAAAATAAATCAATGCCCACTTGTTTTCTAGGAATCTGTTTCATATTCAGCAAAGGCTCCCATTATGCCGCATTTCTGATCGAGTAAACTAGAAAAGTCGTTTTAAGCTAGAATAAAATATCCTTAAGAAGAGCATTACTCTGAAGTGCTGAATCTTCCTGTATGCACCAAAATGTAGAGCATTGATAAATTCTGCTATAAACAAATAAAAATATTCTGTGACTTATTTGAGAGGTGTATTGTGAAGGAATTGCATTGGATTGGATAATCTGAATTTGATTCTTGACTTATTCATTGACCATCTGTGTGGCTTTGATTGTCTTCCCCTACTAGGACCTTAGCTTTATTAAATGTAAAATAAAAGAGTTGAACCAGATGAGGGGACTCTACATGGCACATAGATCACCACGCATCTATGCAATGCTTATAACAGACATAGCCAATCAATTGTGGCTCTTTCCTGCTGATCCCGGCTGAGCCCTCAGAATCATTCACTCAACAGTGCTCCTGGCAGCCATTACTAATTGACAAGTTTAGATATAATGGATAAAACTTTCCCATTACAGGACAAAATGAGTTCCTAGGTCCTTGACCCTCCATAACCCTACAAACTCTTTCTCAACCCTCAGAAGAACAAATTAAGACCTCTTTCATTAGCTATCTAGGCACTCAAGTTTATTGACACTCTGTAGGCCCCAGATTAACTTTGCTCTAGACTTACCTCTAAGCAGCTCTATATTTCAAGAATTATTGTGTTACAAGTACCTGTTTATGCAAATACTGTTTCCTTTTTCAGTAGCCCATTTGTACCAATGACAGATAGCAAATGTTTCTTTGTCTGGCATGAGTTACCTGGCAATCCCCACCACACTTATCCTATATGCAATGGTAAGAGAGTATGCATTATTAATTCTTCTAAGTGCAGGATGATATTCATTAATTTGTAATTTTAATGGTTGACATATAATGTTATACATAATTTTATTTTCTCCCCAAATCCATAATAAAACAGAGCCATATTGACCCCTTCTATAGATCTGTCATATGTTTCAGAATCCACCTGAACTGCTGCATAAAATGCTGCATAATTAACTATGAAAACACATACCACATCCTTGTTCCCAAACCCGAGGTTGCTCTGCTGTCTCATTGGGTCCAGACTCATTGTGCCTTATCAGCTTGTTATTTGTTGGATTTATCACTGTGCTCTCATGTTTCATTATTTATCTTTACATTTTTACTCCATTTAGAGAGAGATCTGCTTGCTGTCTTTTTGTCCCCTAACCAGGATGAGAATGAGGCAAGTGAGGAGATGACAAAATTTAGAAAGTCACCCTCTCGGAGTCTTGTTGAGTGTCTCCTTAAAATTTGCACCATAGGCAGCTCACTTGCCTTATTCTAATTCTGGCCTTATCTTATAGCATCAACTAAAAATAAATATGTTTTCTTTACTGCTTTTCAGCTCTTCAAAGCTGGTTCATATGCATGATCTAATCTTATCCTCTCTGCCATTAGAAATGCCGATGTTATTATTTTTCCCATTCTACAAGGGGGAGAAAAATCTGAATTTCAGAAAAGTTAAAGTTAGCAAGTGTCATAGAACTCGATATCAAATCTTCTGAATCTGAACAGACTATTCTTTCCAGGAGAATGAGATTAAACCCCACTTTCTGTGCTCTGAGACAAGGCATGCCTTTCTCGTCCTTCAAAATTCACATTTAACTAAACATTTTAGTTCTAATTATTTAATCTATTTAAAAATTTCCCCACACCCACATATTGTTTCTCATTTGTTTTACAAATGTCCATAATGTTATTATCTCTTATTGTTTTTTTGATGGGATCTTCTTTTGTTAATAGATTGGAAACTCTTTGGGGTGTAAACAATGTATAATAAATAAAAACATATATTTTTATAGAGCCTGAACTTGTCAATAGACTTTGCGAGAGATTGAGAGATTTGTTTTATAACCAAGTTTTATAGATAAGGAAACTGAGTGAAAAGGATTGATGATGATGGCTAACATTTGTTGAAGATATCAATGTTGCAAGGACTGTGCTAAATACTGAATAGGCAAAATATCCACGAATTTCATAATAATCCAATAAAATAGTTATTATTATCTACATTTTAAAGATGAAAAAACAATGCTTTAAGAATAACAGCAAACTGCATAAGGTCATAGCACTTGTAAGTGTCTGGGCTAGGATTCAAACCCAGATCTGACTCTAAAACCCAGGCACTGGAGTGGTCAGTTCAGGGCTGCAGAACCGGTGAAAGGTCAAGTTAGAACCTGAGCCTGATAGTTCTGACTCCAATCTAGTTCCTTTTTTCATTGTCCTACTCTGCTTTTAATTTTCATGAAATAATGTAGGCATTTAATATATTTTTATTTTAAGTGAACTGATATTGTATTAAGAATATTTTAGTCTATGTTTACTTTAATGATTTAAATATCTTCTTACGCGAAATTAAAGCTTAAGTAAAAACATTACCAGTCTCTGCATCTGGTACTTGGTTATGGAATAAATGTAGTGTCTTTGTAGCATGCAAATATGAAGATGGCTCAGTAGGGTGTAGTCTTCATGCCTGTGCCTTGCAGATTGAGAAGCATAACAGGGCTTGTGATAATCGAGTGCTAGTGGATCCCTAAGAGCATAAGGGAAGTGTGTTGAGGGAACAGTATAGCACAGAAATGGAGAATAAGCAGCATGACTAATTTATCTCAGCCTTCTTTCCTGTGGGGCTCTGCAGTGGCCTCATGAGCACAAAACTCCAGGTGGCTACTACCCATTTACCAGAGCTGGCTCTGGAGAGAAAACTTATTACACATCATCAGCTATAGATAGGAAGAGACTAGTTCTTAACCCTGGAAGTGCTACTTATTGGCTGAGCAACACTGAGCAAGTTACTTAACCTTGAAGATCCTCAATCACATCATTATTAAACAGAGGTAATGATAGCACCTTCTTTCCAAAGTTGTTGTGAGGGCTAAAATGAGATACGTATAGCACAGGACCTATATGGACATTACTTACCTTGAAAAGACAATAGAGAAAATGTCTCTTTAATTCCCCTTTCTGATTGCAAAATCATCCAGAAAATAAGCAATAATTTATAAAATTCCAATATCCACCCCAGCCTTTTTTTTTTTAAGTTCCTGAGCTTTTCATACAATTTTTCTTTTTAAATGTGTGATACCATCAGTTCATGAAATTTCTAGTCAGCCAGACTAGGTTTGAGTTACAACTCTCTCATTTACTTGGTGACTATATGTAAATTGCTAAATTTTCTGAGCTTTGGTCTTGTCATCTAAAAATGAGAATAACATGATCTATACTATTGTAAGATTTAAAAAAGACAAAGCATATAAGCCATAGATCTCTTGGTAAATATTTATGGTAATCATTCCTGCAAAGCAGGTCCCTAAGGGCCACCTGTGCCCAGTCCAGTGAAAGGAGACATCTGGCCATGACACTGCACTTTGAGCTTGTCCTGTTTAGTGTGGCCATTGTGCTAGCTGCTGTTGACCTAACGCTGATGAGGTTACCCAGTTTTTGTCCTTGGCTATTTCCTGGACCTTGTGCAATATCTCCTGATTTGCAGCTAGATCCCCGCAGGTCGTGTAACTAGTCTCAGCAGAAGTGGTTATGCTTTAACTCCCTTTCATACTCAGTGTTATGAACTATCAAGTTGAAAGAGACTGACGGGACTGGGGGGTCAGAGTTGGGGAATATCAGGAAATCTGCTCTACCTGATCTTTTGCATCAGATTCAATAAGCATCGATTACTTACCATACACCAGTCTCCGAGGGTATACATAGGACATGCCCTCTGCCTCAGGGAGCACAGAGCTTGGTGATGCAGTGAGAATAAATTTTCACTTATACAAACAGTTACAGAAAAACTAAGTTAAATATAACAAGAGATTCCTTCAAGAAATGTAAGTGTGCACATGCCAATTTCAAGGAGAATACAAATATGTTTACTCGAAAGATCCCTTTGGACTTGAAAGAAAAAAAACATATTTTTTTAAGGAATAGTACAACTAATAGCTACCAAGACATATGCAGACTTTAATATGTAAGCATATAATTTTTATTAAATATATATGAACATTAAAAATGAAAAATTATGCCGTGTATATATACCCACATGTATACATACCATAATTGTAGAACTCAGTGAACTTTTACAAACTGGACACACTTATGAAATAGTACACAAATAAGAAACAGAACCTTATCAGCGCCCCAGAACCCCCCCTTCATGTCTCTCTAGTTGCCGTCTCCACTATATGTAACCAATAGCTTATATTTAATAGCGTGGAATACATTTTTGTGTCTTTGTTGTTTCTATAAATAGAACCATATAGGGTAGTATACAGATTTTTAAAACACTTTTCCATCAAATTTCAATTCATTATTTGATACTTTCTTCCTGAAACTAAGCCAGCAAAGGTTGATTCAGTGTGAATCAAAAAGTATCCTCAGGCTTGCATAAAAATTGCCAACTCTTTCTTCACAGCATGATGGTTTTTTTGTACCTGGATGTTCTGATCTTGCAGGTTACACTTTAGAATGTGAACTCATTCATTTGAAAATACTTTATTTGATTGAGGGCCAGGCACTTGCTTCCCAGCAACACAGTTTAAGTAAATGCCCAAGTCAGACAGTCAACATTACTGTCTCAAAAATCTTTCATTCTGACATATTATCACACATTTGTCATTAGGGAAGTGCATACTCACATATGTCCATAAATATTTGGTCTTGGTAGACCTAGGTTGACCTGCTTGAGAATCAGAAGGGGGAAAAAATCTTATCTCTGTCCTTGGAAAAGGTACAATTAAATGAAGGGAAAGTTTGAATGTGGCCTCTGAGAGACTTTGTTTCCCTGAAAACAAAATCATTTTGCTTTAGTCAATCAATAACTCTACACGGTAAATGTGAATCTTAGGCTTGGAAAGAGGTTATCGGCCATAACATTTCTTAACACTTTCATAATGTTATCAGGAATTAAAAGGTAACATTTATCAAATATTTACAAGTTACATGGCACACAGCACAGTGTAAACATATGAATCTGATAATATTCAAGCTGCAGTTTTAAAACAGATCCAAAAATATCTCAAAAATGTTTGCCCTTCAATGATGCATTCTCCACCATGTAAAAATTTAACTATTGAGATGCTCTAATGACACGTGGAATGAGTCCCACAAGGAGGAAGGTATCTCAGGTGAAAGGTCAATACCAAAACAGATAAAAGAGATTGTATTAGGCAGGTTATGCCAACCAGGAAGGAAACACATTTTCTAAATGAACAGAGCAAAAAATAACTATTATATAATGGAAAATGTGAGACAAATATTATTTACTTCAGTTGATTACATATGAAAGGTGCATACTAAACCACACAAAAAAGAAATAGTCTATTTTCTTGTGGTCGCTTTTATTCTCCTTTTTGTTGTTAGTAGCATTTCTCCAGGTTGTATGGGATCAGAAACTTCATTTATCTTTCTCCCTCCCCAGGCCCCTGGAACTTTGCCTATATTTAAGCCTCATTCAGTTCAGATCCTCCATCTCCACTTTCCTTGTAGTGAATCCTCTATTCTACCAATTAGAGATAGTATAGAAAAAGGAGGAGGAGGAAGGAAGAAAGAATGGAAGAAGTGTAAGTTTGCAGGCCACAGTCTTAAAGAATCAAAAAGAAGGTGAGTAGGTGAAAAAGAAGAGTTGCACAGACCCTACACCCCAGTCTCCCCACTGCCCTTTTTCCTGGAGATCTTAATGGCCCAGGACACTGTTATCCAGTCCATGCCCTGCATGCTGCTGCTATCTTTCATTTCTGGGCCAGGTGTGAGGGCCAGAGGCCGGGCAGAACTGGAGCGAGTTTGCTGAAGGGTATGGTGTAGCTGCAGTGAGCGATCCAAAGGATTTAAAACAATACAGTAAGACTTTCCAAAAAGAAATATTTTATAAAGTACATTTTGTTGGCAGAACATTTGTTTCTTTGTTTTCAGAGTTGAAAAGTATTTACATTGTGAATTTCTTAGCTTTTTAAATCTGAGAGCTGTATTTAATTCTACTGTGGTAGCAGATGACAGCTGGAAATTCAAGGTTGCATTGCAAGGGTAATTAGAAATAAGGCTCAGATGACCTTACAGAAAGAGTACTAAAAAAAAAAAAAGTTTCTTCTTAAAATATAAGTGATTTTTTTTTTTTATCAAATATGAGAAGAATTGAGGTGCAAAGAGAGCCAGAATTTGAATATCACAAGACATTGGGCGTCTACAGAACAGGCATAGGTCATTTTTATTTCAGCATTTTGTGTGTTAAATAAATAGTGCAAGTTGTAAAATATAATTATTTATTCTTATTTACATGCATAACAATGACACAAACAACATCATAAGCTTTTAAAATTAGGCTGTAGAAAATAAATCAGACTCCATTAAATTGGCATTTTAATGGATATTCACCCTGTATAAATATGAGTGGAGAAAAGGAGAGCCTTATAATTAATTGACTCCCTGCCCCAGGCACCCAAACATCTTTCTGCAATTCTGGATTTGTCCCTCCAGGATACTACTGCCAAAATGATCAACACAGGTCCCAAAATAACAATTTATTCTGCCCAAAGGACATTGTGCCCTCAGTCTCCTGGCCAGATGAATTGGCACAATTACATCCTTCTCTCTTGCTTTTTCCCTCAGGATATCCTAGGTGTCAGGGCTTTACATGTTGCGATGATTCAGAGCAAAAAATCCGCTAAGAGGGAAGACAGTGCTACAAGCGTCTTCTTAGATTCTTAGGTCCAAACTGATGGAGCGAAACACAAATCCTCCATTGGTTTGTTTCCTTCAAAACTTTGCTGCCCCCTCAGGCACATCCACAGATCAAGTGGAGAGCTAAATCCTTTCCTGACTCCTGACACAAATATATTGGCACCAACCAACAACGGCCTCAAATTAGCCAGTTTCAAGTATTCTTTTCCACCTGCTCCTCTCCCCCCAAGAGTTAGTGACTTAAAGACCATTGTGCAAATGCCAGCTTAGTCTGTTGAGCTACAGTTCTCTCTCTGAAGTAGTCTAATAGAGAGAAAAACATACATTTATTTTTGCTCAAGGAAATAAAACTCTGTTCAACATGGTTTCTGATGATTACCTCTAATTTGCTTTGCCTCTTTTGCCTTAAAACTCTTCTCTCAGTACTTTCCTTTGGTGAGAGCTGTTTTTTTTTTTTTTAATGTTCCTTTTACTCATTTTTCTTTCCGAGTCAGGCTCACTGAGCTCTGCGTGAATAAACCCTTTCATCAGGAAACCCCACAGCTCTCCCTGAGGATGTTTGGGAACAGGTGCGTGTCTGCTGCAAAAGCGTTTCCCAATGTAAATAAGCTCAAGGTGGGGTTCTTAACAAAGAGCTGGAAGTTGGAAGAGGAAGGTGGTCATTCCCTCAAACAGAAGCTCAACATCCTGTCCCCCTGAGGTCCCCACAGCCTGTTAGGATGAGCAATGCTAGCCTAACACACAGGTAGACACTTGACCAGTGCTTCTGACCTTCGAGTGCTTCCTGTTAGAGAATTATTCACCACCAATATTTAATTGTCATTTTAAAAAGCTAATGCTATTTCTTGCTACAGGGAGTGGGGAGGAGCGGGGGAGGGGAGCGGAGAAAAAAGAGGATTGAAAGATTATTCCCAAAGAAAATGAAAAAGAGGATGCATTTACATAAGAATTCCTCAGTAGTTCTTTAACATTAAAATCTTATTTACAAAATTTTGCAACAAAACACAAACAGGCCACTTTACCCAATGCCCATTTCGTTTCTGGGACACTTACTAAGAGGGACATAGCTTTCTATTGAACTTTAAATTTTAATGATGATTAATTGGTTTGAAGGATCACCTTCATTTTCCAATTGCTCATTTGTCCATTCATTAATTCAATATTATTGTGTGCCAACTACATGTCATGTGTGACGATAGGCCCCAGAGAAACAACAATTAGCCAAACCAGGCACCTATATTTCTCTGTGGAGATGGTGAAAGAGACACTAATCAACTAATCACACAAATAAACATAAAATTACTAAGCCCTGCAAGGAGAGGGACATGGGACTATGCAAAGTTATAATAAGGTTTTTTGGCCTAATAAGGAAAATCAGGGAATACTTATCTGAGAAAGTGTCTATTGAGCTTGGATATAGAGGAGTAGTACTGAAGGAACTGAAGGTGTGGCTGGATTGGACGGTGAGGATGAACAGCAGGTAAGATGAAGCAGAAACAGACTTTCAGGGACAGGATCATGCAGGCACTCATTAAGAATCCTGTGAAGGCTTAGGCTTTAGCCTGAGAGCAATGTAAAGCCGTCGAAGGGTTTTTATAGGAAAATGATATGATGACATGATACAATACAATATGACATAACATGTGATATGACATGATATGACATAATGTGATCAGGTTGGATCTCTCTGCTGTATGTTGATGATGGCAAGAAAAGAAGTATAAGCAAGCTTCAGTGAACTGAAAGACATCGGAAAGCTGATTGGTAGAGATTATTTCATTCAGAAATCTTTACGCGTTAATTCAATCAGTCCGATACTTATGAGGTAAATCAGATCCCGTTTTTTGTCTGACACACCATATAATTCTTCTGGCGGGCCCTATTTACCTTTTCCCACTCTCCTCCTAATAGCCCCTTACCTCCGTTTATTCTACAGAAGATTTTGTT
This sequence comes from Rousettus aegyptiacus, assembly GCF_014176215.1. Lineage (NCBI taxonomy): Eukaryota > Metazoa > Chordata > Mammalia > Chiroptera > Pteropodidae > Rousettus > Rousettus aegyptiacus. Next base: position 123,869,666 of record NW_023416306.1, read on the forward strand.
CTACCACTTACAAGCCAAAATCACTTAGCTAACCTGTCTTAGAGTGTTTATTTGTAACTAGGCTAATTATAGCCTCTAGGCTTTCCTCTTGGTGTTGGTTTTAATGAGTATAATCTACAGTAATAGGTATGAACATGCTTGGTACACCGGAATACATAACATCAATGTAGATTGGCATGATTGCAATGCTCATATGTGTGATGTCCGCCTTGTCTGGGAGTTAACAGTGTTGGTATGAATATTTTGGCAGAAAAAAAGATTCAGATGGATACTCATCAAATTCCTAGCCAATGCAACATTTAATTCAGAAACAAAAGAAAGACAAGGCTGAAGAGGGGATTAGGATGACTGCATATCCACATCCTCAGGTCCCTGGATGCCACAAGGCCGCACTCCAATCCATTCACCATGCTGAAAAGGCATGTGTAACAGCAGCAGGTGGAACTCACTCCCTCACAATGCATCCGTTCACAACTGCGAGGAACTGGAAAGGCTCTAAGAACTGAGAGATGGCATTGCTCTCCTTCGGGGACACTGGCAGGAAAGAGCCTCTAGTCTCCCCAGAAGAACCAAGAGAGCTATGCTTACCCTCTAACTTCTGTTAGTGCAAGCAAATTAGGACTTGATCAAGCCAACTTACTTTATGGGGTGGGGGTGGAAACTCAGGAATGAAGGTAGGTAGCAGAGAAGTCAGGGAAGAGAAAAGAAAATGAAAGTATATCAAACTTGTAACAGTTTTTCATTCAAATTCCGTGGGAGACCAAACTACCACAGGACTCAGAGCCTCTCAAATATCTCTGTTCTTTGTCCTTTTGTCCCTTCCTCAGTAATTTTGACATAGTCTCTGATGTCTTTGAGAGAAAGAGCCCTACTCATATTCCAGGGATGGGGGCAGGCAGTCATAAGCTTGTTTGTGCAGATGAGAGTGGAGAAAAGAAGGAAGGTGTCAGGAGCATCTCCTCCATCTATGAGCACTGCTTCCAACACACCAAGAATTAGTCCTAACTTTACGACACTCTAGGTCTCTCCTGTTTCAAATGGTATTGGAAAAGTCCTCCACAAATGCAAGCAGTAAATTCTAATGAATGATAACCCTGTCTAGATATTCCTTTTCTCTCTCAATAAGGTAGAACTCTCTAGAGAAAGTTGTGAGAGGGTGCTCAAGGAACCCAAACCATGTTTTAGGATGTTTCAATTTGAAAACAGAAAGGGCCCTTAGGGTCTGAGAAGGTAAGACCCTGAGGATCCCACTTTCTGTCTCTCGAAGAGACTTTAGGATCTGTGTTTGTGACTGTGTATATGTGGCAGGGAGTGTTGCACATTCACCTTTGTAAGAGATGGGGAATGTGAAGAGGAGCTGAGGAATCTTCTGGAAGTTTGGATGGTTTATCAAATCCAATAAACATTCACCAACATGAGTGTAGTTTAAGATAGTCTTGAAGATGGGTAAGACTTAAGAGGCTAGGATAAGGTTGAGAATTGGCAAGACATTGTAGGTAGAAAAATTAGCCAGAGTAAGAAAAGCGAAGTATGAAAATTCAGGACTTAGACAAAAATTCCAGTCATTCAGTATGGCTGTGTGTATTTCTGATCTGGCAATAGAGAAAAGATAAGATTGGAAATCTTAAGTACAGTCAAATTATAGAAGGTCTGGAAAGCCAGTCAAAAAAGGTGAGAGGACCCTTTATTCAATTATTCCAGGAATATTTACTGAGTATAGCTATGTGCGAGGCAGAGTTCCAGATGATTGGAATACATCATGGAACAAAAAAGATGAACATTCTTGCCCTTCTGGGATTTACATTCCCGGGATGATAATCCACTATTATCTGCCATTGGCTCTTAATGTTCATGACCGGATTTAACGTTTACAACAAACCTATGACGTTGGTACTATTACTAACCTGCTTTTACACATGGGAAAATTAAGGCATAGGAAGATTAAACATGTTGTCCAAGATCACACTGTTAGTAAATGTCTACAGTTGCTTTCAACTATTGTATTACATTAGTTGTTAGAGCTGAGAATTTGAAGGTGGTGTATTCGGCAAGTGGGGCTGGTGAGAAGTCAGCAATTATAGGACTTCAGAGATCAGGTGTCTTGATCAGCTGTGGCTACCACAACAAAATACCGCAGACTGGGTGACTCAAAACAGGCTTTTATTTCTCACAGTTCTGGGTGCTGGAACCTGAGATTAGGGTGCAGCATGGTCAGATTTTCTTCCTGGATTGCAGACAACCATTTTCTTGCTGTGTCCTCACATGGCCTTGCGCCTTGGTGTAAGAGCATGGAGAGAGAGCCATCTCCCTCTCTCCCTTACTCTTCTCCTTGTCAAACCACTTTTGTATAATTGACATACAAAAAGTTCTGCATACATACTTAATGTATGCAACTCAATGAGTTTGGGGGAAAGTATGCATCCATGAAATCATCAGCACATTCTATGCCATAAACATATTCACTGCCTCCAAAAGTTTCTTCCCACCCTATTATTTATTTATTTATTTATTTATTTATTTGTTTGTTTGTTTGTTTGTTTGTTTGTTTTTGTGTGTGCGTGCATGTGTGTGAGAGAGATAAGAACACTTAATTGAAATAGTCAAACTCATAGAATCAGAGAGTGGAATGGTGGTTGCCAGGAGTTGGAGGAGGGTGAAATGGGGGAGGTATTAGTCAAAATGCATAAAGTTTTAGTTATGCCAGAAGAATAAGTCCTAGAAATCTACTTTATTGTGTAGTGCCTATAGTTAAAAATACTGTATTGTATACTTAAAATTTTGCTAAGAGATTAGATCTTATATTAAGTGTTTTCTTCCTCTTTTTATAAGGCCTCAGTCCTATAAGATTAAGACCCACCCCCCTTATGATCTTATTTAACCTTAATTACTTCTTAAGGCCTTATCTCCAAATATAGTCACATTGGGGATTAGAGCTCCAACATATGAATTTGGGGGGATGGGGAATTGAGTTCATAGTACTAGGCAACATTAAGATTTTTAAAAATTCTCCATAGTAATTGTCCATGCTTGCTACCTACATATGTTTCCTTAAAACCTTGGGTCTACCTTCTCTGTACTACATTACGCTGCCTAACAGCTGCCCACACCTCAGCCTCAGTGTCTGACCAAGTCCTGAAGGCTCTGCACCCTGGAGAGGATGCTTTCAGCCTAAATAGGATGTAACTGAGGTAAAGAGGAAGGCAGGCTCATCCTGTGCCTGAGGCCCCACGGGGGGGAGGAAAGACTGGCAGGGCTATCTGGGTGCTAGGAAACAACTTTCTGCTCTAAAGAAAACCAGTCTGGAAAGGAGATGCAGAGAAGGAAAGTTTGGGTAGAGGATTTATCTAAGTCAGTTTAAGAAAAATACATTTTTAGAGTTTTGTTTGTTTTTTTTTTAAGAACTTTCAGGGAGAAACAGGGTAGAGAATTTCCCAGGGTGGAATTAGTTATTTTGGAGAAATTAAAATGCATTGTCCACATGGGGAGAGCTAAGCTTTTTTTTCATAGTTACCTTCCATGGACTTGCTTTTTTAAATGTCTTTATTTTCTCATTCATTTCTTCATGGTCTGCTATGAGCATGGTTCTGTGTAAGAGCTGAGGGAAATATGTTTGAAATTGCTGTGACAAGCTTTCGGAAAGTGCCATGAAAGAGGAATCTATGGCTAAAATTATGAGAATACATTGGTTGGGTGGTTTATTAAGTACATTTTCATCTTTCTATCCCATCTATCTAGTCTTCTGGAGAGAGCCGTGAAGAGTTTGGATGCCTAGAAACTGACCAATTCCTCGGGTGATAAGAATAGTGAGCATTAAGGCATTCTATCACTTGGATCCTGTATACCAACAGCTCTGTAAGAAAGGTAAATCAAAGTAGAAACTAAATTCAACAGTTTATATTTATACAAATTAATGCATTTTCTCTTAAACTCATACTACGTAACACAGAAACATGGACCTGATATGAATTGTCCATTATTAGTGAGCTAATATTTGTCTCTCGAAACTCTAATATTTCATCTTTGCTTTCAAATGCTCTCAAATTCTACATTTAATTGAGTAGTTTCTCTACACTCAGAAAATTCATATATGTTAAATAATTTGATCTCCATGATGATTCCCTAAGATGTGGTTATTTTCATGTTACAAGTGGGGAAACGGAAGCCCACTTGTAACATTTTATGCCTTGTAAGTAAACGAGGACTGGGCCCACTTATGTTCATCGTGCCTCCAGGGCTCAGTAAAGTGTCTGATACACAGTAGTGCTCAGTATTTTTTGTGGAATTAGTAAAAAGTAACAGAGCCAGATCTCGGACTCAGATGTTTAGCTCTCGTGATAGCAAATATCAGAATGATTTCTCATTTGGTAATAATAGATAATTATTTCCCTCCCTTTGGCACTAGTATTGAAGCATGATAGATACTTTACAATATCTATTTGGATTTCTCTACCTTTTTTAATAACACAGGAAATATGCTAACTATATGAGAATTGGGATGTACAATGAACAATAAGGCCAACAAATCTACTTGGAATCAATTCACTCAGAAACACCTGTCTGTATTCTATGATGTCCTTTGCTCTAATAAAATCTGTATTCTGTTTCTTAAATAAAAGGGGTGTCCTTCTTCAATTGTTCAGTGGAAAGAACAAATTTAGGTGATTTGCTGCTAACCAGCAATGTGGCCTTCTAGTGCCTCCTTGTAAAAGGGAAGGCGATCTCTCAGACAGTGACTAGGGTTACTTCCAGTACAAGAATTCTATGTCTCAGTCTCAAAAGCTAAAAAGGCAACATGTATAAGGTGTGTATAACTCACCTGCCAGCCTCCATCATGATAGGGAGAATGAGAAGGGTGTGGGCTGGGTGTAGTTAGGTAAGCACCCTCCATTCACATTGTTAGTTGCCTTAGAAGAGTATTACCAGTTGCTTCTCAGCTGCCAATCACTGCTGGATAATAAGCAACTGTATTAATCAGGGGCTGTAGAAAGACAGATATATAAATAATAATGTAAGCATATAATAATATTACAAAAATAAGTACATATTCATATAAGAATTTGGCTCACATGATTATGGCCACTGAGAAGTCCCATGATCTGCCTTCTGGAAACTGGGGCATGAGGAAAGCTAGTGGTACAATTTAGTTTAAGTCTGAAGATCTGAGAACCGGGAGCACTGATATAAGAGAGCAGGAGAATATGGCTATCCCGGCTCAGAGAGAGGGCAAATAGACCCTTCCCTCACCTTTTTATTCTATCCCCGCACTCAGTGGATTGGATGATGCCCATCCACATTAGGGAAGGCCATCTGCTTTACTCAGTTTGTGAATTTAAATGCTAATCTCTTCTGGAAACACTCTTAAAAACACACTCAGAAATAAAGTTTTACCTGCTCTCTGAGCATCCCTTAGTTGATGCATAAAATTACCACTAAGAATAACATTGCTTCATTGGCTTTGAAGCCTAAAGGTGTGGACTCCAAAGGATTGGGAGAGGCACCTATTTCTTCCCCAAAATACAAAATCCCAAAGGGCTTCTCTTGTTAAAATCACAATAGCTCTGCCTTTTACATTTACCCTTAAAGTATCTCAAAAGAACTAGAGTGTAGGTTTCAAATCGCTCCAGATGATATCCAGACCTATAATAGCCACCTATCCCCCAGATCCGGCTAGTGACTTCCTTACCAGAACAAGCCATTTTCCAAGTTCTCTTTTTTCCCTCAACCTGACACTTAGACATACTGCATTATAATTATTTGACCAAAATATGTTCTTGCTTCTCTTATTTGACTTCATTTGACATAAGTAATAACTAAAAGGTTGATTTGATTGTTAAGAAATATTAAGAGAGAAGATATTCAGCCCAGTAAAATTCACTTAACACTGTAAAATAGTATTCTGTTTTTCTCTTAACCCTTCCCTCAACTTGGTTTCTAAAGTCACAGTAACATTGTGCTTAGCCTGACTATGCCCATGTCTCTTTCCTAAGAGCAATGGATGGAGTGTGTGTGTGGGGGGGGGGGAGGAGGCAGAGGAGCACGGGAGGGAATTCTTCTCTAAAGGTGCCACCATTACTCTTACTCCACAAGAGCTTTTATTTATTATTCTCTTATAATTATTTTTAAGACCTATGGCTTGATTTTTGTGAGAGAGGTAGGGAAAGCATGGCAAATGTAGAGAGAATGAAAAAGAATAACATGATATTATCTTCTATAAAAAAATGCATTTTGAGTGTTAGGAGCTGACAGGGGAAAAATACGTGGACATTCATGGCAAAAGACTGGAAGGAAGCTTAGAGGACTAATCCTGATGCTTACTTTATTTTCTTTTTAATGGGATGTCAGTTCTGAAGAATAAACAGTTTTTCCTGAATCCAGAGTTATAAGCACTTATTTGTCTAGATAAAGTACAGAAAAGAAATATTGTGTGCTGAAGCCCATAAGTCATCTTCAATGGCCTTTCAGGTAAACTACCAAGAATTTTTACTGTTCAATTCAGTGGAACACAATTGGTAAACTGAGAGCTAACTGATCGCAGCCATTGAAGCAGTCTAGAGCTGACACTCAAAATTTCATCTTAATCTGAAATGGCAACATCTATTACCCGCGAAAGTGCCACAATAGGGATACCCACGAAAAGGGCAGCATGCATCAAACGCCGTGAGGAAAGCAACATTTCAGGGAATTAATCTAAATCATCCAAAGAGTTTTCCTTTTTTAAATTGTACCTGCTATTAAAATTGAAAGCAGTGATCAAGGTGACTTCAAGCACCAATCCAGACAGAAAATCTGAAGAATAGAGGACAGAACCAAATGTATATGTAGACTTCAATTTCTATGTTTGAGCTATTTCAACAGCATCATCTGGAAAAAGGAAACATGCCTTGTCTGGACTCTTGGATGTGTCTGGACTCTATCTGATCTAATTTATATTATTATAAACTTTTTCGTATTTTGAGTGACCATTATGTGCTAGACATTGTTCCTGAGGGCTTAGGCCATAGAAACGAGGCACACTCTCTCCCCTCCTGGAGCACACGGTCTAGCAGAAAGACAATAAATATATGACTATAACATGATAGACTAAGGCCCATGTTAGTAGTTTGATTGAAATCACCATTTAATCAGAGCCCTAAGGAGTGTATCAGTAATTCTACTTGGAGAGATAGGGAACAGGCTCTTGGACTCTGACACCAGCCAAATCCTCCATCTTCTCAAACCTTTCCTCAGGGACATATACCCCTGACAAGAGAAGAAATAGAGATCCACGTAGCATAATCCAAGTATTTAAAAGTTATAAATCATGTTAACCGACCGATAAGTAAATCATGTTTTATCTTCATACATTGAAAAATATAACTTAATCACCACCTGAAAAGCCAAGTTTGAATTTAGACTTCTAGGAGTTTATATGGTGTCATAGGATGAGTAGCCTCTTGCTCCTGGCTCCTGCCTTAAAGCCAACCTGTCTTCTGCTCTCATCTTGGCTGTACCCTGTGTTGTGAAGAGTCTCTAGGTTCGCAATTTGGCAGATTGATCAGTCTTGAGGAGGATAGACTGGGAAAGAGCACACACAGGTTCAGAGATGGGGCTCAAGGATGTTTGGGCAGGAAATTCTGGGTCTTGGTACTTAGAGAGTGGTCTATAAGTGGTACACCACCTCTGTGTGTACATGTCCATTATCCCACAGGCCCTTGCTGCACGAGTTGGGGTGCAGACAATGAAAGACAAAAGCAGAGTCCTCTGTTGTTTGGCCCAGGACAGGAGGCTTGCTTGTCTGGATCTGAGAGGGTGCCCACTCTTCCCTTCCCGTTTTTGCTCTAACTAAAGGCTAGGGCATCCCTGAGGACTATGCTTTCCTGCAGTCCACTCAGCGGACACCTGTGTTTTATCTTGCACTTCTTAGAGTTAGGATAGATGTATGTCTTTCTTGGTCCTCGTTGATAGTTTTAGGCCACTTTCCCTTCTGCCCTCTTCCAAGATTAAGACCTTGGACGACGTCACCTGCTACTTTTCTTTGTGAGTGCCACCTACAAACCTACACGTCACTCACTCTTATTTCTTTAGCATATGGATCATGGCCATTGACTCCAACACAATCTGTGTGAAATTTTTGATGATTTCAGTTTCCACCTTGGGAATTCTTCTCAGTAACTTAAACTCCTGTCTTTTAATAATCTTGTCCTTTACCCTACTTCACTCAATCATTCCCATGGTTACATGCCAGACTTGTCATTCTCCATAACTGAAGCCCCTCCAAATGTCAATTTCAAGCAGTCTTCCTACTGTTTCTAGTACTTCCCTCTAATACTCTTATTCACACAAATCTTCGACAACATCAGGACTTCTAATCCCCTGGTCCTATCACCTTTACTTCTACTCTGTCCTTCACCTATCTCATCTCGTCATTTCCCCCTTTACCTAACTTAAGTTCCATGGTCAATCCTTGTAATATCTCTTGCTTGCACCCCAATCTCCCTTATTCAACTCTCTCTTTCTCACACTCCCTTAGAAATCCCTAGCTCTGGTTAAGTTCAATCCTCCTTTTGCTCTGTGGCTGCATACACAAAATGGAAAGATTGGAGACATACAAATTCAGACTTCCCGATTTTACTTTAAAGTCGATCTCTAAATTGTGCTGCTCAGATCCTTCTATGGTTTCCTAGTATAGTCCTTCTCCTACACGACCGCTTCATATCTTTTCCTTTTTCCTAAAGCTTCAAACCTTTTATATCCACACTCTTTGATGATAACCTGACTTCCTGTTTTACTGAAGAGGTAAAAGCAATCAGGAGAGAACTTCTAGTTGACATCAATCCACCAGCTTGTGTTTAAATCCATATTCTCTGTATTTCTGCCTGTTACTCCATTCGAACTGTCCTTGCCACTAGGTAAAGTGAAATCCTCCGCTTGTACATGGCATTTCATCCCTCCTGTTTATTTAAAGACCTCATACAACAATTATCCTCTTAGTCTTATGTATCATCAAAATTTCCTAACTTACTCAATTATCCCCATCAGCATATTAATATGCTATTATTTCTCTCATCTTAAACAAACAAACAAATAAAACTTCCGTGGTCTCTGGCCACATGACTCTCTCCACCTTTTGTATAATTTCTCTGCTCCCCTTCACTTGATGTTTTAGATTTCTCTCTTCACATTCTTTCTTGAACTCACTCCATTCAAGCTTTTGCTTGACTGAAAATATTTTAGGCATGGTCACTAATGACCTCTGTGTGGCTAAATCCAATTGTTAATTTTTATCATACTAACTTGATCTATCAGTGATTTTCACAGGCTGACTACAAAGATTGCCACCAGTGATTCCTTCCAACCCAGAACATTTATGCTGCTCCTGCCATCAAAAGGTGAAGCCTGTTTCCCCATATGGCCCTTGGGACTTGTCGTGACCGACAGAATGCATTGGAAGTGGAAATGTGCCAATTCCAAGCCTAAAACTGCATTCATTCTCTCTCTCTCTCTCTCTCTCTCTCTCTCTCTCTCTCTCTCTCTCTCTCTCTCTCTCTCTCTCTCTCTCTCTCTCTCCCCTTCCTCCTCTCTCACCTCTCTCTCATCTATATCTACATCTATATTCATTATCTATTCTTTTAAAAATTCCTATCACCTGGTACATAAAACATTATACTGCATGCTCAATAAGTAACTGCCAATAAATACACAGATTGTAGAATTTTGAGAGAAGCCTTGAAAATTATATAGGAAATCAGGACAAAAGAAGATGGGAGGAGAAGTAAAGGCAGAGAGGCATTAAAATTCATGGAATGTGTAGGATACCAAGTGGTCATTTGTATCTCAAATATTAGGATGAGAAGAAAGCAATGATAAAGGTTAGGCCAGATTATGAACAGTCACGAATTCTGTGCTTATCTACTCAAATTTGGATTGTATTCTCTGTAGATTAAAAGAACTTGTATGAGTATAGCTTCCAGATGGAACTTTCTAAATTCAGGCCTCATGTCACTTCTTTGTTCCAGTAACTACAATGCTTTCTCCATATATTTTACTCCTTTTTGCCTTTATCTTTCTTTTCTGACATTTTTCTTTCTGCATTTTACTTTCCAACTCTCAATTTGTCATTGGGAAGACAAAACTGCTCAATGAGCCTTGAACGTACTGTTCTTCCTAGACACTCTTTATTGATACTAATCTATTCGTGATGGCCCTTGCTATTTTTTCCCCTGTATAAATCCAATTTATTCTTCAAGATCTTGCTTTGCCCCAGAGGCTCCAAGAACCAACTGCCGATCACCTCAGCTACAGATTTCCCTCCATTTTCTCAACTCTTTTTTAAATTACGGTTAATACAACATGATGTGGCACTGAATTGTTCTCTGTATATGTAATATGTGCTTAGTCTTAAAATTCAAGTAAGCAATAACTTTCTCAAGTGAAGAATCTGTTTCTTATGATACATTTTGGAATTCTTAGTAGTCTTAATGTAGTTGGAAGGCAATGGTTGGTTGTGAGCTGGTTAAGTAGGACACACCCAGTGTGCCTACTGTCAAAGGCTGGGATAAGGTGACAGAGGGGGATCCTTGTAGTGTTAATGCTGCTGTGACTTATGGACAAAGAAGTGGCTATTTTATTCCAAGATCTGTTCTAAGCATTCCCTACCAAAAGAGCAGAGTGTGGCCTCCATAACCCCAGCACTCCATAAGGCAGCAAACATACAGAAATGTAGATCACAGAATGCAAAATGAAAAATGGGATTGTAGCATTAGTCATAAAACAGAAAAATGAGGTTACTGAAGTTGTTATCTTTAAGAGCCTATCCGTCTGTTCCAGTACCATAAATTGTGGAGGTAAAAACGCCAGCGGAGAGAGCATGGCATTGCTAAAAATCATTCAAAACCTGAACCAGGCACAATTGCTGAAGGAAAGACAGAATTTTCTGCATTCATATGAAAAGCCAATCACAAGAGGAAGCTGTAGCTGAACTGCAGACTGGCATGAAAGAAAATCAAAGAACACAGAGAAAGCAGACAATGTGAAACCTTAGTGACAAAAGAAAAGGTAAAATGGTTTCACCAATTTCTCACTGAGGAATGCTGGAAAGTTAATACCAGAACTATACTGCCTATTATAACATTATATTATACAGAATTCCAATGAAGATTCTTTTCTTGCAAACAGTTCACATATTCCTCAAATTTAAATAATGCTGGGGTAATGGAAAACACTCGGAACCCTGAGTCAGGGAACCTGGTCTCAAGTCCCTTTTTTTGCTAACTGCTCATTTATTCATTGTTTTATTCATTCAATCATTCCAAAAAAAAAAAAAAAAAAAACAAAAAACAAAAACCTTCTGAAAACCTACACATATCCTAATCTCTTTGTGAGCTTAAGCAGCTGCCTTATACCTCTGGAGCTCATATTACTCATTTGTAATATGGGGATGGTAATTCCCACACTGACAATCTTACAGAAGATACAGAAAATCAGATGAGATAGTATGAAAAGGGTCTGAACTGCAAATATAACTTTTCTTTTTTTCTAGAAAATGAACATAAGTTCACCTTATTTAAACCTGGTCTAGGTACTGTGGTATTAATAAGTTATCTTGACACTACTACTGCAGAAACCATCTTTGATCTTCTAAGTCACTATTGAAACTAAGAGCAAGACTCAGTCATCATTCTGAGAGCTTTCAACATTCCAAACGTGGTTCAATTTTACTTGAAAACTATCAAATATCACTTGGGCTTAGTCCGAATCCATTGATCTCTCTACCCAGTTAAATAGAAAACATCAGATTCAGAATCTGTCACATGAAAAAAAAAACTCTATTGTTCATAAATGGGTCCACATGGTCGTAGTGAAGGTGGCAGCAAATTGCTCCTTGACACAGACACCTGTCTTCCAGAAAGTTCTGCCTTGTCTATTTGTGTCCAGCTGGACTCAGAGTACAACGTGCACAGGTGCAACATCCAACATGCTTTATGGAGATGCCTCCCACTGCCCTCCCGTTACACAAAGAGAGCTGTCTTTAAGAAAGCTTTACTGGGTAGTTACAAACTCAACTACTAGAGCAGTCAGCACATTAGCAGATGCCTCTTTCTAGACCAGGGATGGTTTGGGGAGGTTGCTCAATGAATGAGAGAATTTAGATATATAATCACTTTTCCTTCTTTTCTAGCGCAGCTTCTCACCAATGACCAAGCTTCTTCTTGCATGTAAATGGGCCATTTATAAGGCAGAAAAAAACAAATACCAAATCGTATGAAATAATTTTAGCCCTATTACCAAGTTTTTAGTATTTTACACAAAGTCAGAGAAAAACAAATGTCTCTCGGGACCTGGACGGGGTAATGGCTAGCAATATCACTAAATAGAAAGAGAATCTCTTCCCTGACCCAACACTTATAAAAAGGCCCATTGCAGTTGTCCCTGCTCTTGCCTTGTGTGTGATATGCTTGTTACACACTGAGCTTTCAAGTTCGCAGTACATTGTTTCTGGAATTCTTTCATTTCATAATCACAACTCAGCAAGGTTTGTTATCCCCAATTTATAGAGGGTAATTACCCTCTATACATGAAATTACGCTCAGTGAGCTGAATTAAGATCATGTCTTCTGACGCCCAGGACTTTGCTGGTAACTTTTTGAACCAGCTTATATGCCCAGGAAAGGGGATCCAGCACTGGGTGACAGACAAATTGTCTCAGTGCCTTGGATGGTAAATGTGAATCTCCTTATCATCAATTTTGTTTATGAAAATCCACAAAGAAATTCCCAAACTTTTTAACTTTTTAACTATTGCCTTTGCAATCATTTTAGCCTTTTGTCTGCCTTGATAGGGTACTCTAAATATCTAGGTATATTGTAAAGCTTCTTCCAAGTTTTCTTATCATATTAAGAAACATGCCTTCCCACCCCTGACATTTATGGGGCTGTTTTTTTTTTTTTTAATAAAAAAAATACTCTGAGGTTTTATTACTAGAAATACAGTATTTGCAATGTAGAACTGATAGTACCATTCTTCGCTGTTCTGATCACTTCTCAAACATAACTTTTAGTTCAGAACATTGATAAAATAAATATCTTATGTGTCCATAGACTCGTGCCTCTGCCACTAGGAACTAGGGATTTGGACCTGGGGATAAAAAAAGAAATGCAGGGAGAACATGATTGCTGTCTTCACATTCGGAAAGACTGCCAGAGGAAGACAGATTAGACTCACTCTGTGCTGCCCTCCAGAGCCAACCTAGGGTCAGTGGATGGAAGCCACAGGGAGGCAGATTGAGGCTCCATGGATGGAAGAGCTTTCTAAATTACCAGATCAGTCCACAATGGTGTGAGTTGCCTCAGGAGGTAAGAGCTCTCAAGTACTAGAGACGTACTGAGAGCTATGCTTTGGCAGAGCTGTCACTGCAGGTATTCAAGGAAATAACGTCTCACATACCTTTTACCCCAGATATCTTAGGCCTTAGGAATCATGGCTAAGCAGCCGGCTCAGAGTTTTCTCTTGTTTTTAGACCACCTAAACCAGCTTTCTCGAATACTTCCACCAACAGGTGAACAGGAATTTATTGATTTTGAATATACCTTTGGGTTTATTCTCACTTATTCCTTAATTTCCCCTCATTTAGGAAGAAATGATTTATTCCACAGTGGAAATATAGACATCTCTAAATTTCTTATAAACTCTTGACATTTAAGGTAAATCATCAGTTTTTCTTTTTTTACTCGTTAATGACTTGATTTTTTAGAGCAGTTTTAGATTCACGGCAAAGTTGAGGGGGAGGTAAATTTCCCATGTAGCACCTGCCCCCACCATGCACATCTTCCCCCATCATCACCATCCCCACCAAAGTGGTACATTTGTTACAACCGATGAACCTACCTCGATATAATCACCCAAAGACTAGAGTCTACATTAGGGTTCACTCTTGGTGGTGTACATTCTAAGGATTCAGAAAAGTGTATAATGACATGTATCTGTCATTACAGTGTTTTGTTTTGTTTTGTTTTTAAATAAAACACCTAGTTCCACTCTGGTGGAGATATTGATAACAGGGTAGGCTACACAAGTGTAAGAGCACGGGCTATGTGGAAAATCTCTGTACCTTCTTCTGTACCTCCTGCTGTCAATCCCCAAAATAAAGTATTTTAAAAAGTGATTTGTGTGAAGAGACCCTGACATGTTCCTGGGAAGGAGATTGTGCTGCTCTTTCATGAGCTCCTTTGGTCTTTTTATCAGCAAGAAAGAAATGGCACACTCGAACTTCATAATTGAGTTGAGTATAATATAGGAAATGTTTTCAGGGATTTGGATACGGTCTAGGAAAATAAATTGTATACAGGGGTTAATACTATTAGATGAAATAGCCACCCTGAAGACACAAGAGAAAGGAGCGGTTCCAAAAACTCGCCGAGGGTCACTATGTAGAAAAAAACACTGCTTAGAGCTGGGCTTCTGGTAGAGAGACCACGACAGCCCACCCCGACCTGGCAGGGATGAAACGGAGGGAAACCTCCCTCATCCTCATTTTCTTCCCATCCTCTGACACCCTGTAGTGTCTCTTACTGGAAGAACCAAGTAGAAGCCAGGGGGCAAAGGCACCTGTCGATGTGGTCCACGTGGGTTGGCCTCACACCACAGAGTGGAGTGGAGAAAGATGCAGAGTAGACATGGAGAAGCAAACGGAGTGTCCAGCACTGCTCTCTCTCATAGCACACACCTAGGTAGCCATTTACTATCTGTTAGCCTTGTACCTGGAATGAACCTCCTAATAGAGCTTATTTGATTGACAAATACTGCAATTGACTCTAAAATGGGGTTAAAATCAGTCATTATTTTAATTATGAGAAAAAACTTACCTTCTGATTGTGGAACTAAAAAATTTTATCAATAATAAATATTTCAGTGGCAATCAAATATTTGGATCCACTTAAGAAAGGGTTTATAATAAGAGATATATAAAGTTTGCTGCCCAAAACACTTTATAAAAACTGAATGGTTCCTCCTTTTAAGAAAGTCAGGGGCTTCTTATTTTCTCGTTCTCCCATAGCTATCTGGTACTGTTTTTGAGGTGAAATCTGTGATATACTTTCTAATTTCATTCTAAACATTCATATTCAATGCAATATTTCATCACCTAATTTAGATTATAAAAATACTCAATTTTATTAGATAGGTTAAATGTAAGGAAGGTAGTTTTAATGTTAATATTTGTGCTATTAATAATAATAATGGATGTTTCCAGTGGAAGACACACACTTTGTTTATGGGATATGAAATACCACAGTGTTGGGGAGCTCAATGAGGTTATGACTGGAGAAAGGGGAATGGACTAGATGCATATCCCAGATTCTGTGCACATACTTCCCCCTTGTCACTCATTAGGAATTATCAGAAAGCTAGCGAGTCTGGTATTTAAACATAAATTCACCTATAATTTGGTGCTTTTCAATTGAGGTTTTCAGAGCTCAATTTCAGTTTCATCTCAAAGTGGAATTTCAGAGTTACTTGACAATAACAGGTTTGCTCTTGGAAAATGAAAGTGCAAAGTGAAGTCTGTATCCTCCCCTACCCCTACCCCGCCCTGCCAATGCTTATACTGCTGTGGACTTCCAGCTCTTCCAGACTGAAGAGCATGCTCAATGTTGATGGAAGCACAGTGAGCTCTCTTGTGGGAACTACTTTCACACAGTCAAATGTTTACTGTAGCAGAAATGGCTGAATCTTCCTGAGAATTTCATAGCTCTAAAAGCAAAAGCTATGCATAGCCTAATAGAAGCATATATTTAATCTCCTGTAAAATCTAACATTCATTTGTACTCAAATGAAATATATGAGAATAGGCCCTAAT
Source organism: Rousettus aegyptiacus (assembly GCF_014176215.1). Classification (NCBI taxonomy): domain Eukaryota; kingdom Metazoa; phylum Chordata; class Mammalia; order Chiroptera; family Pteropodidae; genus Rousettus; species Rousettus aegyptiacus. The sequence goes on from NW_023416306.1 coordinate 123,885,498, forward strand.
GGAATTCATGTTTCCATCCTGAATTGCTCTGACTTTGCATATAGGAGGATTTTCTTTGTCCTGCATTTAACTGGAGGAGCTGATAAGATAATTAAGAGCAAAGATGTGTTGTGCTACTCCAAAGAACAGATCCAGATGGTCTCCCCCAAAGAAATTGTCGCCAAACAATTAGCATACATTCTTCACGTTGGGGACTAAGTTGGAAAAAAAATGGTTGAGTATTAGTAAATAACTTTCTGGAACTGTTTAGATTCTGATGAAGATGCAAGAGGTATTAAAGATGTCTCAGATATAAAAACTGTATCTAATAAAAAATAAAAATCAAAGCTTCTGTTTAATTATTTGGAATTCAATGCTGTTTAAATTTATAGAAAATAAAATGATGTAGAATTCCTAAAAAAATATTGAGAAAAAGCTTAAAAGAAAAATATAATTAATAGCCAGAAATTAGATATAAAGGTGGTAGAAATTTTATCTTGTGGTCTTATTTTAATCACACAACTTTTTAGATAGTACTTCTCAATTACTCTATACCAGTTACATTTCAAAAATATAACAAGACTCAGTTCAGATCATTCATATATGTCTCTTGTAATTTGCTTTTTGATAAATACTATGCAGTGAAAATATTTTTATTCAGATTCAGCATGTTCCTTTTTATTAAAAATATTCAGATCAGTTGACTTTCCTAAGTAAAGCTGGAACTTGTACAAATTAATCAACAGGACATTTTCAGTACAAATAATGAAAAGCTACCCATTGGTCAAATAAATGGAGGTTGGGCAGAAGAAGAACCCAAAATATATTGCATTTTATCCCAATCCTATACAAATATGTCCTGGGAGACAGCCTACTCAGTTCTTTTACAAGAGTCAGTTTGGAAAGCAACGTAAAATCTTCACTATATCATATGTATTTTGTACACTTTACAGTGTTTTGGTAATAAAAATATGGAAAGAGTTTGTCAGAGTGTGAAAATGATAAATGATTACATATAAATTTTTCTTATGTTTCAAGTGGGAATGGAGGCAGAGAATGGTGTACAATTGATATACTTTCTCTTAAATTCTTGCACCATTTAAGAAACAAGATCAGAAATTGCCCTATTTACTCCTTTTCCCCAAAGTTATCCTTCATTGGAAGAAGGAAAAAAGCAATAATATAGGTAGCAATTAGCAAGAAACAGGATGTAATTGCTTTGTTAGGCCAATGGTAGAATGCAGCATTTCCTTTCAAAATCTTGCAGAAGTACACAGAGCAGAGGCTGGGCATTGTTACACATTCTTTGTTCCCAAGGTCAAATTTTCTTACGTGGTTGACCTTGGACAAAACACTAAAACCTCATTGTGTGTCAAAGAGGCTGCTTTACCATTCCTCAGCAGTTCCCCATTATTTGAGGATGACATTCTCATCTCTCCAAATGGCATACAAGATACTTCACAGCCTGACTGTTGCTTGCCTCTTCAGTCTCATATCCTGACACCTATATATCCACGTATCACTACAGATGTATCACAATTAATTATGGTAGCTCCTAAGTGGGCTATATTCACAGCCCACCTGCCCTTTTTCACTAATTCAACAAATATCTGAGGGATATCTTCTATGTGCCACTCACAGTGCCTAGGGCTAACCATAAATGATGAGCAAGGCAACATGATCCAAGGCCTTGTGCAATGTAGGGTCTAGTGGGGATAGCAAAGAGAACACACTCTCTCCGTCAAAAATAAGTAAGTAAATATAAAAAAAATAATTACAGATTGTGATAGGCATTGGAAAGGGGGGCGGGCAGAGTATGAGCATAAACACAGGCTATAAGGGAATGAGAAAGATGAGGTGCTGATGTTTAGAATGTGCCAGCTGAAGTCCTGGGGCCAAGAAGTCCAGACAAAGGAAACAACACATGCAAGTTTTAAAGTGCGAAAGACTTTCTCAGGTTCGAGGAATTGAATAAAGGCCGATGTAGCTCAAGTATAGCGTGAGGGTCATAGCTTAAGGTGAAGACGAAGGGGTAGCCAGATGTCAGATCAAGCAAGGTCTTGTAGCTCATAGCAGGAAGTTTTATTCCAAGTGCAATGAGAAGTTACTAGTTGGATTTAAGCAAAGTTGTAACATGGCTTGATTTATATTTATAAAAGATTGCTCTGGCATCCTTGTGATAAATTAATTAGAGAAAGACAAGAGAAAAAGTAAGTAAAACAGTTACTTAGAAGACTATTCTGAAAGACCAGTAAACGGATGACAATGGATACAAGCAAGAGATAGATGGAGCTAGAATTCACAATACAATTGAGGTTCCTTCTCTTCTGACTAATCCCTACTATCTTAAAGTCCCAACTCAAGTATCACCTCCCCTACAAAGCTACTCTGAAAGCTCTTTAACCCCCACGGGGTTTTAGATCCCCTCATGTCTGTCACATGGCCTCACAATGCGACATACCATAATATTGACTTCCTTGCCTGCCTCTTACGAGACTATGAACTCTTTTATGACAATAGCTGTGTCTTGTACACTTTTGTATCCTTGGCCTGAGCCCAGGGCCTAGTGCATAAGAGGTGCTCAATAAATGTCAAATGTGTGAGATGAGGTCTTCAGGTGACATAAAACGCTGAGTGGGAGCCAGATCTAGAGCTTGCATTGATTCTGATAGTGAAAGAACTGTGAAAGAGCCACTGCATACCAAGAACACCTACATCTGTTAGAAGTGACCAAAAAATCTCAGGCAGGAAGCCACATTGATTTTTCCAAGGCTGTTTCAGGGGAAGTAGTTCTTGACTAAGGTGGACTCTCTCAAAAGTACTTCGAATTCTATTTAAACCCTGCTGCGACAATTACAGTTCAGGAACTGTATGCTTGCAACACATAGCTTAGCAGACACTGTCATTTTTGACAAGGGGTTTGCATTTATCAGTTGTGTGTCTGGGAACTATTGGACAGAAGTCATAACCAAGCTGTCACCATAGCTTCCCATTACCTTCAAACAGATTCATTTTAATTCCCCTCCATAAAGATTTAAGTGCCTCACATGAACCAGGTGTTGTGCCTGGCTGTTAGGCTAGAGATGGATGTCAGAATATTTGTGAAGCATCTCTGTTCCTAAAGAACTGACAGTCCTGTGGGGCAAACAACTAAAAATAGCACTGTAGTTGAAAATACTCAGAGTTCTATGTGTTTGCATAATATTATATGTATATACTTGGTAAGAGGAAACATAATAGCATAATTTATTTATTCTTCAGGGAGGAGGAGGAGAGTGTACATTTGGTCAGAAAGAAGCTTAACTTGAGCTGGATCAGTAGGAGTTTATCTTTCTCTGTCAACTCAGAGGCAGGAAAGCCCAAGACTTCAAGGCATTGACTCCAGAGCTAGACTGTCTGTGTTCGAATCAATTAAGTTATGACTTGTGTCACCACTGCCAATTTATTTAAAGACTCTTTACCTCAGTTTATTCAACTGTTAAATGGGATAATAACAGTATGTACCCCAGTGCTGTCATGAGGATTAAATGAGTTCGTGTGTATGAACATGAGTACATCATTCCAGGCAGAGAAAATAGTATGAGCAAAGGTGACAGGCATCCGTGGAATGTTAAGGAAGAACAAACCTCTGGTGTGAACAGAATGCAGGGTGATTTGGAGAAGGACATTGGAGGGGGTATTGGAAACACAGCTCATGGCCCACCCATGTCCTGAAGAGCTTGGTAAACCATGCTAAGAAATTTGAGGAACCATCAAGTTTTAAACAAGGGCATGGTGTGATTGTTTTATGTCTTAGAACGATTCCTCTGGCAAGAGTAAAAAGGTCAGAATAGAGAGGGAAAGAAAGTATGAGGTAGGGAGTTTAGGAGGGTGGTTAGGGTCAGTAATCCATAAGAGATGATTCAAAACCTGGAATAGAATGGCAGCAGTAGGGAATGCTAACCTGCTAAATTTAAGGTTTTCCAAATGTTTTCATCACAGACTCTTCTCTCTCTATGTAATATTGCAAGAATTTGTCAGGACTCTGTTTGGAGAATGCTGGCTCAACATCTACTCATTTTTTGACGTTTTTATTTTGTCTCTACACTTGATCTTAGCCAAAAGGCCAAGAGGCAATTATTATTTTGTCTCTTTACATCCTTTTGAATCTTAGATTTTCCATTCCTATAACCCAGCAGGGAATCATGATCACAGACAGAGGTACTTGTAAATTATCTGACGATGGACAGTTTAGTAGATCAATAAATGAGCAAGTTTTCCATGGAAACCGAGTTTATGCTGATCTCTTTGGATTTTCACATCAGCCAGCCCTCCGCCGTAACATTCTATTCCTTTTGCTGCCAAAGAAACTTTGTGAGCGAGCAGTGCGACAACACTTGTAATTTGGGAAATATTAACCTAATGTTGGCATATATGTTGGATTCAAGGGGAATAAATGATGTTCTAGAGAATTAGAATTTCCTTTTCAATGCATTTGGCACCATTCTCTCTGCAGATAAAAATAATAAATCCTTAGAATGTACCAGGTATTAGTCTAAGTGCTATATATACAAACAAATACAACAAACACACACAAACACACTATTTAATTTTTACGATAACTCTATAAGGCAGCCACTGTTATTCTATTATATGGATGAACAAACTGAGTCACAGAGAAAGCCAAAGTCACATAGCTAGTAAAGGGTAAAGCTAGGAGGGTCAGTGGCTACTGCTGGTGTTTAATAAACATGGAATGAATGTGTGAGTGAACGAGTGAGGGAGTGAACAGAGTGGGTGAAGAAAAGATTGAGAGTAAGGATTAGAAACGTAAGAAGGTATGTATGCATTCAGGTTAAGGACAACAGTAGGAGCCCAAACAGGAAAGGGAGTCCCTCATTAACCTGGGCAATATTCCAAAGAAATGACTCCCCAGATGAAAGAGTCCAAAGTAGAGGTAGTAAAGAAAAAGAGAGTGAAATTCACTGAAGATTACAGTAAAACAGCATGTCAGGAAAGTTAACACATTTTTCTGCTGTCAGGATCAAGCTCTCGTATTATTATTGGCTTTTTAAGTGGCATTTGAAACAGATACCATTTCAACTGCAAAGAGTTTACTGAGGGAGGCTCAAGAAATATTTTCAATTTATTGGATTCTGTGACCTCAAGAATAGAAATGGCATCTGTAGATCCAGAAATAGGTGCAGAATGTGTCCTGTGGAAGACTTGCTGACATAGTTCTAAACAAGACATCAGTCCCTGCCTGAACCTGTCAGTAGCTTACTTAGCTTCTAGGTGCCTAGCCCTGTGCTAGGTTTCATCAGAGGACAAAAGCATAAGTATCATCAGTCAATGCACATTCCCAGAACATACACTAGTACTAAATACTAGAGAACACTGCCCCCCTCAAAATAAGATAATCCATAATCTCAAAAGCCTTCTAATCGACCTAGAGGGGATGATATGAACATGACTATACACGCAGATTACAGGTTTATAAAAACTCCTGTTTTTATAAAACATACCCAGTAAGGTACATTATGAAAATACAGTTCATGAATTATATAATAAAGACCAAAAGTACAAAATAGATTTGAGTAAGAAGGCTCAGTAAGGATTTAGAACTGGAGAAGAAATTTTAGCTGGGTCTAGGTTATTAAGTGATAGATGATAATGAGAACACGTCAAAAAAGGAGAGGCAGCAGTAGTATCTAATGTTGACAAAAAATCAGGGACACTGTAAAATGGTTTTTTAAAAAAGACTTTGGGCTTTCCCCATTGGAGAAGGATTTTATGAACCTTGAATTATGAGATTACCCAGGGAGTATATTGCTAACTATAAATTATTTCTTCTGAAAGCAGAGGCTACTCTTAGATCTTCATGATTTCACTCTCTAAGCTTTCTACTTTGGGGTTCTTTGGTCTTCAGAGCCCTGTAAACCTTCTCTTATACTTTCAATTCTTTCATTTCCAAGGTTGATAGCAATAAGTATTCTGAGCCATTTGTTTGGAAAACATAGAAACTCTGCCTTCTTACTGGTTTAGAATTCTGTCCTTCTCTGACCCGTCCTTGACCCCAGATGAAGCACAGCTGAGCACCTATCCAATTAGGCTCATCCTTATGCTAAGATGTAGGCCTGGGCCAGCATCGTCTTCGTGCTGTACTTTTATATGAGCACACAGCTCATGTGTCACAGCAGGCAACCTGGTACTGACATACAGCAAACCTTGACTGCCATCAATCTGTTCCCAGAACCATCTACCCAACCATCACAAGATATCACTTTGAGGCTGACATCTTTGGGGCCCAGTCCCAGCCAGGAGATGTGAGTCACCCAGGGATGACAGTCTGATCAAAATGCATGATGGATTGGGCCTAACCATCTTCCCATCACTCATGAGCAAGGAGGCAAAAATTGTCAAGATAGGAGTGTCAGGTATGGGAAAGGTAATTTCTGACATGTGATTAATGCCAAGGAGCCAGCGATCATACAGGTACTGCCAAGAGAAATGGGCAGTTATATATATTTTTTCTATGACCGTGCCGCCCTTCCCCCACTCTTGACCTCTGGTTATACAATGCTGCAGAAAAGCCTCACAGAGGAATTTTTTCTTTCTCGAATTCTATATATTTATGCCCCTCAAAATCTAGAGCTTATATACATGCTACATACACAACACACCTAATGTAATTATAGTTAAAACCTCATAGCTCCATCACCTTTTGAACAACAACTGAAATGTTCCCCCAGTTAATATCACTCTGATGGTCCTTAAGAAAGAAATGGGTCAGTCTGCCTGGGGCCAAATCTTGGTTTCATCCATGACTCTGAGCAAATGATTATACCTCTGTGTCTCAGCTTCCTCACCTATAAAATAAGATTGTTTTCAGGATTAAAGGAGGAGCTCTCACTTTTGTAGTTTATAGTAAATGCTTAATAAATGGTAGGTAATGTTATTATTGTCCTTCTGCTATGGCTGTTAACATAGGAGAAAAAATTTTCAAAAGCTGCAAAGTTTTTGTGGAACACAGGGCACCTAGAGGAAGCAGGTAAGATGGGCAAGAGCAGAGAGTACTTTGGATACTTGAATTAAAACAAAACGTGTGTGGGTCCTTTGAGACGACCTGGAACAACACCGTAGAAGGCAAGGAACAAAAGCCATGCTTAAAACTGCTGAAAGCTGGTTCTCCTTCCCACCAATGCCCAGATGGAGATGCCATCAGCTTATTCAATACGTGGAGAATTTAGTGAAGGCAGCATATAACTGAGAGATGATGCTGGGACTCATTTATGCAGTCAACAGCAAGGAGAAATGTATCGAGGTCACACCCAGAACAGGTGTGGATATGTCGAGGGTGGGCACGCTGCAGCTTCTGTCAGGCACCAGACAGGAGACAAAAGCCATGCCATCTATTTTAACAGAGAGGATTTGATGGAAAGATTTGTCAATTACATTTTGAAGACCTGAAAGGCAAAAAAAAAAAAAAAAAAAAGGAGAGAACTCTGAGGTATTTTGGAGGTAGCAACTGAAAGAGGCAGCTTCAAGCTTTGCGTTGAGGGAAGCAAGGTAAGAGGTTACAGTTATTCCAACTTGGAAGCCAGGAGAAAGTGCCTTTGGAGTGAAAGGCCTCTGAGGAAGGGGTACTGCTCAGCTGGGGGATTTTAGTGTTATGTAGCTGGTTTTTCAAGTGCAGGAAAAACTGCCAACAGGATTGGGCTGCTGCTTCTGGAACACACAGATAACTTACTGGGGTGAAGAAAGGAGGCTGAGGTGCCACTGAAGAGAACACTACAAGAAGACAGCAGGAAGTCCCTTCTCCCCACCCAGCAGCCTTGAGGTGTCCCTCTGGCGCCCCCTCTTGGACGCACCTAACAAGGAGCCTCTGGCAAAGCTTAAAGGTAGTTTTCATTTTTCTGTCCAGCACTGACACAAAACCGGGTAGAGGAGGGTGGATGTGGAGCTGAAAGACTGTAACTTAATAGCTGACTCACTGTCTATTCTGCCCATCCACCCTCCTAGTAAATACTGACTGCCTACTATGTGCCAAACATTGAGGGCTAAGATGCACTACATTACCCTCCAGCAACTCAGGCCACAGGAAGGAAAGAAAAAGAAACAGAATATGATGTACACTGTGACTGAGAAATACACAACCAGCATGGGAGAAAGAGGAGGGATGCTCAAAGCCGAATGTTAAAAATGAATAGGAATCCTCTAGAGGAAGAAGAGAAACTAGGTAGACACCGATACACTGGAGAACAAATCAGGAAGGGCCTTATATGCCATATATGAAGTTGGGAGTTTGCTCCTGAAGGCAATGAGAAAATATGAACGGTTTTAATCTGACATAATCAGGTTTATGTTTTCATTAAAAATACTTTGAAAATATTTAGAATGACAGCAGACTGGGCAGATTAAAAAGAGCATCGCAATAGTCTAGAAACGAATTTTTGTTTTTGAATGATTAATACATTTACAACATAAAAATGACATGAAAAGGTATACACTAAAAAATTTCACTCTCCCACCTCCTCTGACCATTTTTATTTCACTCAACCTTTTAGTGTTGCTTTATTTAAAAACAAGGAAATATGGACATTTGTTTGATTTTCTATCCTTTATTTCACAGTCTTTTCTTATTTCAAATAATTGTGGAGTGAAAGTTTCCAAAGTAGGATTTCTGGGTCAATGGGTAAATGCTTCTGTAATTTTGGGAGATGTTGCCAAATTTGGTGGATACTTTTTTTCGTAGATATACTATTTTGTGCTCTTATCAACATTACTGGAGAGCACCTCTTATTTACAGTCTGGCCAACAGTCTGTGTTGTGAGAAATTTTGGAATTGTTGCCATATTATAGCTGAGAGATGGAGCGTCAGTGTAATCTCTCTGAGTGAAATTCTGCTTTTGTTTCATAAGTTAAAGGACCATTTGTATTTCTTTTTCCTTGATCTCTATTCATATTTTTAAACCATATTTCTGTTGGGTTGTTATTCTCCACACCTCCACCCCACCCCAATTTCTAGGAGCTGCAAATGTTTTTCCTTGTTTGTAATTTCTGTTTGAATTTTACTTTTGGCTTTTGTTTTGTTTGCCATACAAGTCAGAGTTTCCTACTCAGTTTATGAAAGAATTCACACATGCCTTCTATAAATACATTATGGTTCCGTTTTTACATTTAAAACTGATGCATTTGGACTATGTAGGTATGCAACATGAGGCATAGATAATGTACCTTTTCCAAATGGCTACCCAGTGGTCCTAAACACTTTATTAAAATAAATGTTCATCTTTACCTCCCTGATTTGAGGTGTCCTCATTATCATATTTTAAATTTCTCTATATACTTGAGTTTTCTTTCAGAAACTTGTTCTATCCCATTGATCCATTTACCTATTCCTAAGTCAATATCACACTATTTTAATTATTGATATTTTATAATATATTTTATTTTCAGATATTAGTTGCACCACTAATTATTCTTCTCTATTCGAAATTTCAGGTACGACTTGCTTTCAATGAGCCAATTTCATATCTAGCCTTTAGCCTGGTAAATGTAAAAAAAAAAATGTCTCCTTTGCCTATTTTTTAAATACTTTTTATTTAGAGCAGTTTTTGGTTTCAAAGAAAATTAAGAGGAGGGTACAGAGCTTTCCCACACACCCCCTGCTCCCAGACATGCACAGCCTCCCCTCATTATCAACAACGCCACCAGAGTGGTATATTTGTTACAATCAGTGAATCTACATTGACACGTCATAATCACCCAAAGTCCATAGTTTACCTTAGGGTTTATTCTTGGCATTGTACAGTCCATGAATCTGGACAATACGTGATGACACGTGTCTATCATTATAATATCATAGAGTATTTTCACTGTCCTAAAAATCTCTGCCTGTTAATCTCTGCTCCCTCACCCACAACCACTGATCCTTTTATCTCTAAAGTTTTGCCTTTTCAAGAACATCATATAATATGAAGTAATATAGAATGTCAACTCTAAATGAAAAATAAAAAAAAATTAAAAATAATGTCATATAGTTGGAGTCATATGGTATGTAACCTTTTCCTCTTGGCTTCTTTCACTTAGTAATATGCACTTAAGTTTCCGCCATGTCTTTTTATGGTTTGATAGCTCATTTCTTTTTAGTGCCAAATAACATTCCATTGCCTGGATGTACTACAGTTTATTTATCCATTCACCCATAGAAGGACTTCTCGATTGTTTCCAAGTTTTGGCAATTATGAATAAAGCTTCTATAAATGTCTATGTAAAGATTTTATGTCCATCAATTTCAACAACTTTGATAAATACCCAGGAGTGTGACTCGTGGGTAGTATAGTAAAAGTATGTTTAATTTTGTAAAAAACCACCAAAATGTCTTCCAAAGTGACTGTATTATTTTGTATATCCACTAGCAAAAAATGAGAGTTCCTGTTGCTCCACATCCTTACCAGTATTTTGTGTTATTAGTGTTCCATTTTGGCAATTCTAATAGGTATACAGTGGTATCTTATCGTTGTTTTAATTTTCATTAATCTAAAGACATACAATGTGAAGTACTTTTTTATATGTTTTTTGCCATCAGTATATCTTCTTTGATGTTGAAGTCTTTGGACCATTTTTAATCAGGTTGTCTGTTTATCTCTCCAGTCTCGGGCAGAGACTTACCCTCTCTTATGAATCCAGGAAAAGCTGTTGATTTTTCAGTCCGTTCGACTTTTAACTTGTTGTTAGGACAAAGCGGCAACTTCAAGCTCTTTACGTGTAGAGAATTGCAAACCAGAGTGTCTTTCAACTGTTTTTCTAAAATATATTACATATTATCCTAGCTATTAAATAGAAATTACTGCCAAATAGTTAAGTCTTTCTCAATGACTCAGAGTCTTTACAATGAGCATTAATTAATTCACAATTTATGAAATGATATTAGACCTTTAGGCATAAGGGTTTGTTTGCCCCTACATTTAGTTGCTCCAGATTGCAAGTGATGCAGATGCTTTGTACAGCTTTTCTCTCTCCTCCCTTGCTCCGAGTTGCTATCAGGAGAACTGCTAGTAGCCTCTTTGGCTTCTTCTAACAGGAAGCCGGGTGGGTAGCTAACGGAGTCTCTGATGAAGAAAGGTCATGAGTGCCCATTCGTACTCATCTCTGTAGTAACTCCTTGCCCTGACATTTTCTTCTCTTGAGGTAGACTTGATCAAAATAATTGCTGGATTTTTCCAATTTGGGTAACTTTATGCTCTACTGAAGGTACTTCTTTTTTCTAAATTATAGGTTGTAGATTGTGAATTCAGGCTCTATTCACATTATACTTGGAAAGATGCTTAGACTAAGCTATAATCAAAAATAGGTTTGCTTGAGAATATCTTCATCATATAGGAGGATATAGGTTCAGTTCAAATGTCATCTCCTTTGTGATACTTTCCGTAGTCCTTTTAGGCATATTTAACTTTTCTTCTCTTGATTCAGAGCATCTTATTTTTACTTAAAATATTAATTTTATTCTATCTTGAAGTTCAATAGGTTATTTATGCCTATCTCCCTATGCTTTACTCTATGCCACCATCACTGTACCCCATCCCACTGTACCCCCAACTCTAATTTTAAATAGTGTAACTCGTTTAAGCTCAATATTTGCTGCATTTGAACAGTCTTATGAAATGCGAATACGAAAACTAATTATTATCAAACCTGCTAAGTCCGACTATTGACTCTTCCAAAAGCACAGTGAATGGGTAAAAAGTCTCTGGGCCGAAATATTTTGGGGAATGTCTCAGTACTGCTGCCTTGGATGGATTAAATGATTTTTCCTCTTCTGTGTGTACACTTCAAAATTATCTCTACATTTATTTAATGTCTATTTATATTACATTTATTTAATGTCTATTTATATTACTGGGGTTCTTGGCTCTGACCACAAATCCTTCTAAGACAGGTCACTTCCTCTTTGTCCAATATTCCTCACCTTGGCTTCCCTTTCTCTTCTGCAACTTTCTTCTCTGCATCACATAAAATGCAATTCACTGATTCTGTCCCCTCCCTGTGCATTCACTCTTCCAGGTTAGATAGACTCCACTGGGCTCCCTTTGGCTCCTGGCTGCTTCCCTGGGGCTTCCTGCCTTCCCAGGACCAGACATTTGGCTACCAGTTGTCTTGTAGTTTCTCTACCTACCACCTGCCCCATGGGAGACTGATTGTATTATCACATCTCTCTCTTTCTCAGCCTCTATATCACGAAGAAGTTATTTACTTGAACAGAAGCCCATTCCCCCAGGAGACAGACCAGAAATCCTTTCCATGGTCCTTCAGGTTTTCTTATTTTCTCTTTAGTAAAGCAGCAGGATCCTGAGGCTAGGTTTTAAACACATCACTCTCCATGTGAGTTTCACTGGCCTTAGTGGCCTCAGTTTGACTGCTCTTTTTTTTCTCTTCTTCTATTCTCCATTCATTGATAGAGTAACAAGTATCATTAATATTGTTATACTTTCCAATAGCAATACCCTAGTTTCTATGTTTAATGCCTTAACAATAAGTATCAAGATTTTTTTCTGGATTCTATGTTCTGTTCTCACCCTGTAAGATTCACATCTGTTCTGAACTTCACTTTAGAAGTATAGTTTGCTTTTTATTCTCAATCTACCTAACAGCAATTGAATTAGTTTAGCTGATCCAAAATCCATTTTTATTAATTGATAGATGGATGAAAGAATAAAGAGCTAGTTAGCTAGATACTTTTCTCTAAGTCAGGGTTCCCTAGCTTTGGAACTATTGACATTTTGGGCCAGATAATTCTTTGTTGTGGGAGGCTGTTCTGTTTATGGCAGGATGTTTAACAGCATCCCTGGCCAATCTCTACCCACTAGATAGCTGTCTTTCCCACTCTGTAGGCCCCAAATTTTACAACCAAAAAATATATTATCACCAAATGTTCCGGAGGGTGGGGCAAAATCATCCCTAGGTAAGAATCACTATTCAAAATCAATTTTTACTCCTAATTATTACTAAATACAAATAAAAATAAAACATTTTACAGTTAATATACATTGAGTGAATACTTTAGGCTAGGTCTTTTATAAGCATTTGCACACATGAAACTTAGTCTGTGCTTAAAATATCTATGGATTAAGTAATAAGAAAATAGAATTTAGAAAAAACAAATAACTAGTAAATGGTAAAACTGTTTTTTTAACAATTAGCTGACTCCCAAACTCATGCCTTTTATAGTTGTGTTATACATTTTGCATCATGTCTTCTATGACATAGCTTTATCTATTTCTGTGTACCATTTTCTTGGAGGATGAAGTTTTTTCATCATTCTAGCTCATTAGTGCTGAAACTAAGCATGGTGTTTAGCCCATAGTAGATATCAAGGAATACCAGTAGAACTGAATATCTTTTAGTTTGACCTGAGAAAGGAATATTTTCATACTTTGCATATGGTAGGTTTTAAATATATATTTGCTAAATTAATATACTATGTAGTCTAGAAAAACCAGGTGGCTTACCCTCTGTTGATTTTCTACATTACTCTGAACTCTTGCAATGAGGGTTGGAAGAGTGATGAGGGATGATTTTAAGATAGCATTCGTATACCTTTTCATTTGTTGACTTTAATATATAACTTTTCTGAATCTTTTTCTTCCATCCATTTTTTTTTCTTTCTAATCTGGTCTTGGTCAACAATCACAACCAGAGTAATGTTGCATTATCTTTATATGGCACCATTTCCAAGGAAACAGAGCCATATTACAAACACCATTCAATTTATCTTGAGTCTTTAGTGAAGAGAGTAGAGGATATTATTTTTTCCTTTTAGTAGACAGGGTTAATTGGAGGCATCAAGTAACTGACACACCCAAAGATTATTAAATCAAATTCCTGACTCCTAATTCATAGCATTACCATTACTAAAGTTAACTTCTCTATTAAGAAATAATGGAACCTGCACTCAGTAACCCTCTCATTGATTTAATCAGTGGATATGGATTGTTTCTTATGGACCATACATTGTGGAAATAAAGAAAAACATATTTATTTTGTGCCTACACTATCCTGACTGTTAATTTTGGAGTAGGTATTAGCATCTCCACTTTTTAAAATGAGGCTGAAAGAAATTAAGAAACCTGCCCCAATTCTACAGCTAGAAAGTAGCAGAACCAAATATCAGAAAAGGGTCAGATTTCAAAGGCACTTCTACTCTTGTTGTGTTTTAATTAATTTCCACAAAATCTTCTATAAATAAAGAACAGTCAGAGCAAATCAGCACTTAGGTAAGATTTCTTCAAGTCCTGACAGTTGCTCAAAAATTGACCTTCCCACTAAAGCAGAAAGAATTGGAAAAATTTATCTTTTGTGTCCGCAGGTTGTACATATGAAACTAGAGCGTAAGTTATGTAGGTTCTGGAGGGCCTAAAAGAGTAACACATATTTACTCTTGCTTTCTCCCCAAGAATACCAAGACTGTGGAATATTATATGTATGAAAGGGTTGCCACTTTGTACTGCAGAAACTACTATATTTCTTTCATAGATGAGGTGATCCCAGAATACTCCACATGGCATTTTGGGATTCTTACAGATAAAAGGTGCTATATACATGACAGATATTACTACACGGCACTTATAAAAAATGTTTCCACTTATTGGTGTGGACTCACTGCTGAACAGCCCAGAGATGATAGTTATTGCTGGTAATAGCAGTCAGAATAGCAGTGTAAGTGGCCCTTTTTACTATACTTTGCTCTATATTTTATCAGTTTTTTTTTTTTTCTCTCTCTCTCCAGAGTGGCCTAGAACAAGAAAGGAATATATTTGCTGACAAGGCTTAAAATAGGGAGACAACTATTTTTTTTTAAAACTGTAGTCAAGGTCAATAGCAAGGTCAAGAAATTTCCAATGAATGCAGCATAAAATAGACCACAAGAATTTTTTTAAATTACTAGAGCATATTATTTTTGCTTTTAAAACTCATAACATACTATTCTGACAGTGCAACCATTATAACTGAAAATGTGCACATTTTATTGGTAGAAAATGTGATATAATGTACTATCTTTATGTTTTCAATCTAATTATAAAAATCTTTTTTTAGGACAATCATCTGGCCCTGAGTTATTTGGACTGGCCAATTGTGCTGCCCACCTGTGTTCACTGGCTTCCTATCTCCTCATCAAGCATCTGTAAGAAGCCACTACAGAGATTTGCCCATCACCTTACTCTGATGTCATTGAATTCTTCACAAGAAGCTATTGTTCAGCTGAGCAAATAGCCCTATCTTGGGAAGCAAACGTCCCAGTTTGGCTAAAACTTAGATTTCCACTCTACCGTTAAGAAAACCTCAGTATGACAGATAAATGAGATTTTTCTTTTTCTTACTCTCTGAGACTTGACAAAACTACTCTTCATATTACATGCCCTAGCTACAACTTTTCAATTACAAGCCATTATCATATATTAGCTGATATAATTCACAAAATTTCTTGAATTAGACATGATGCCTACTTTTTAAAGAAGGAAACTAAATTCAAAGAAGTTAAAAGGAATGCCCAAGAGTTTCAAATTCAGGTCTCTAGATTTCAAATTCTAAGAGTCTGCCATTATATGAGGGGCTAGGACATTTTCTATAAGGGACTAGATAGTAAATATTTTCAGCTTAGCAAGCCATAGTATTTCTATTGGAACTACTCAGTACTGCCCTTGTAGAGAGGAAGCAAACATAGACAACATGTAAACACATGACTGTGTTCCAATAAAACTTTATTTACAAACCAGGCAGCAGCTGGGCTGTAGTTTACTAGCCTTTGATTTATACACTGTTTCCCTTGTAATTCTATTCTATTTAGGACTTATTTATGGACTCTCTTCAGGTTAAATTTTCATGAAGTTTATAAAAATTAGAAAAGAAAAGACTATAACTTCTGTGTTGTCTCCTAACCTAAGTTTCTAGGCTGACAAAATTTACTAGTGTAATAGTCAATTAATAGAATAGAAATAGCACTGGGCTTAGAGTCAAAAATTTGGATTTGAAATTGGACTCTATATAACCTCAAGGATGTGTGACCTTGAGGAAATTATTAACTTCTCTGAGACTCAGGCTAAATGGATAAGATTTTAACAGTCATTTCACAGGCGGTCATGAGGATCAAATACGATGTATGTGGCAGTGACCAGACCCCACATAGACTACTGCGTGGTAAGCCCTTAATAAAGACTTGTCAAATCTCTGCTTTAACATAGTGAGAGCTTTCTGTTTTCTAATTTAGGAGTTTTGGTAAAATTTCGATATTAGGAACACAATATCAGTTGGGTCATTTTGTGCCTGTTTGTTGAGCTGTGAGTTTGTTAAACTCAAGTGGAGTTTAGGACTAATAAAAGGTAGCTTTTTATAGAACTCTGAGGTTATGAATATTATTGTATTTTAACTACAATTGGTTTTCAGTTATTGATTTTAATCATAGGTGTGGTAACTTTTGTGGTTGGTTCCCTTGTACTCTCAAATGATTAATCTAAGATAATACTGGTAATCTTATTTACCTTGTTGGTGATTGGATTAGGCACACAGGTGTCTCCCAGTCCTAGACATTGAGATAAGAGAGGAATTCTTCTGTTTGGAGGCTTCTGGAAAAGATTTCCTCCAAGCATAATAAAAAACCTCCTTTCTTCCTCTGCACATCTTTCCTGCTGGAGGTTTTGTCTGGAATTGACACAGTCAGCTTACAACCATGAAGGGCCCCACGAGGGAAAACTAACATGTGAAGAATGGCAGAACAGAAGGATGAAAAGAACCGGGACTTCTGATGAGCCCGTTGAGCTTCTGAAGCAATCAACCTGGGAATCTTGTTATGTTAGATAACAGATTATCTATGTTTTTGTTTAAGTCCATTTGATTGGAGTATTTGATTCCTTGAAGTCTCCATACTATATAGTCGATCTAATATATTGTTCTTTATAATTTTATGTGACTTTATTTAAAGGCTAAGTATGAAAATGATAAATATTGGATTGCTCTCTTGAATTTGCTACTCCGATAAACTGAATGATTTCATGAGAATCATTTTACTTCTCTAGTTTTAGATTTTCTATTCATGTAATGAGGGAGTCAGATCAAAGGCTTAAACTTCAAATGTATTTCCCAGCTCTAATAATCTATAAGTGCACTATAATGCACAGAAAAGCCCCCTTCTCTCTCACAACACATTTTAGCCTAGATCTATACTGTCCAATATATTAGCCATTAGTCACATGTAGCTAGTCCATATTGAGATATACTATAAGTATAAAATATGTATAGAGTTTTGAAGACTTGGTATGAAAAAAAGAATAAAAAATATATCATCAATTAGTATTGCTTCATGTTGAAATACTAGAAATTGCTAGAAAAGACATGGAAGCAGCTGAGATCTGTATGGACAGATGACCAAAGATTATATAGAAATGAGGCAGAACATTTTCCCCCTCTGGACACTGTGTATCTGGATATAATGTTATCTGTCTATCTAGTATATACAGATGATGACTGAACATTCATCAGACACCCATACCCCTTTACTACTAGACTGACATTAATTACCTCCTTAGCCTGAGATATTCCTGATTATATTGGTTGCCTCATGCATAATTGTTAAACAGTATTCCTTCTCACTCTGGAAAGTGTCTTACTTTGCACTAATAAACTATGTGGTCATCTACCTAAGCTCTCAAAATTTAGATGCAACATAGGAGAAAAAAGAAGCCTGAACCAGTTGAGATTAAGTTTATTCTACCTGGAAAAATGAGGAGAAAAATCAAAAACATAAATTAAATTCATTTACAGAGAAAATAAGGTTGAGTTTTTGGCATATATTAGACTGTGTACTAAAATTTGCCTTTCTTAATTCAAAAGGAACCTAAACTCCAGAAACATACATCTTGGAATCCATTACACTATACACAAACCATTACTTGAATACAATAGGGTATATGAAGTTTCAATAATTTATATATTTAATTTCTGATTCAGGTTCTTATGGTGCCTTTATTCTAGCAGCAAATGTAATTTATTATTGTAAAATGATAGAAAGCAATGGATATTATACGAAGGGCTTCACAAGCCCAGCTTAAGGGGTTTGGGACTATATTCAAAGAGTGAAAGCATGAGAATTGTGTTTTAGTGAGTTAGCTTGGGCAACAAGTGTGGACAATGGACTGGAGGCGGAAGGATTAGTCAGGAGGCTCCTGTGGTGATATGAATGAGATATGAATCAGAACTGAGGAAGTGACAGTGGGGATGCCAAGAGGAAAGACGTGTAGGAAATCAATAGACAATATTTGGAGGTAAATTATACACTACAAGTGAGGAACAAAGAAATCTGTGGAAGTAGGGAATGAGTTCAGTGTGGAACATGTTGGCTTCTGTATCCTAAGGGATGTTTAGGGGGATGATGATTTTACAGGTGAATTTTGGGGTTTGGAGCTTGACATGAAGATATGTATGAGGGACACATGATTTGGAGGCATCAACCTTTAAGGGTTCAAGAAAAAAGTAAGCATTAAAAAAAGAATGGAAAAAAATAGTGATTACTTTCTATTAGTCTCTCAGTAGATGTAAATTTAACTCTAAATAAACTTATGTTGAAATCAGACTAGAAGGTATAATTCTAATATAAATAAAGCAATATAAACTTTATAAACATTTACTTGGAAATTTATGCAGAATCTTGCATTAGACCAGTGTTTCTTGACTAGAGGCAAATTTGTCCCCATTTAGCAATGTCTGGAGACATTTAGAGTTGTCATAACTGGAAGAAAGTACAGGGGACTGTTACTCACATTTGGTGGTAGAGGTCAGGGATACCACTAAATATCCTACAATACACAGGACACCCTTTTTCCAAACAAATAATTATCCAGCTCCAAATGTTAATAGTGTCAAAGTTGAGAAACCTCTGCCTTAGATAGCTGAGCTAACAATCTCGTTGAAAAAATTGAAATCATCCTTAAGTTGTTGTTGTTGTTGTTTTTTTGTAATCAAGAAACACCATAGAAGAACTTTGATATAATGCATGAAAGAACTTTGATATTCTGGCCAGGAAGTTCATTCCAGTTAGCTTTTCTAACTCAAAAGCCCACTTCTCTGTTCGAAACCCCTTGTGTGCAGGGGAGCACTCTGGACACACAGCACCTTGAGGGCTCCAACAAAACACAACACTTTACCCACTGAACCCCACTGCAGGTTAGCTGTTGATGCAATGATAGTGAGTTTTATAGCATGGGGATAGATGGGAAAGCGTATAGAACCAAAGACATCTAAAAAATGGAGTGTTGAAAATGACCATTAATTTTGGCTGCTGCATTGTACTGCTATTTTGAGGTCACTTTTGTGTTCTATTTTGTTTTTCTTTAAGAATACTTTGGCAAATTTTGAGAAGCATAGGTGTAGTGGTTTCCTAGTCTACTGGACAGATGTGCAGGCCTAGAATAATTTTGACCAATAACCTTAGATGCTTTCCAAAAAAAAACCCTTATGAATAACTAAAGAATATCATTTTCAGCTGTTTAGTTTCACTATCTCACCTCCATTAATCGCACATTACACTCATTAATCATATTATAAAGGAGGATCCTTAACAACTGTGGCCAAATGTATAGGCAAATTCCCTGCCTGGAAGCCATGCCTGAAAAATTACTCAGCAGACTGGATTACGCCCAGCTGTGGTAGGACAGCACCAAATGGCATCACTGTGGAGTTCAGAGGAACTGTATGACACAGGTAATTTCTTGAGTTATGATCCTAAACAACCAGAGAGATGCAAGGAGAGGACCACATACAGGCAAGCAGAAGTGAGATATGCAAAGATTCCAGTTAACTCTTTTTGTAGATAAATTTAATATACCGACACTTGCTATAACAAAATTTGTTAAGTCAGAATTTACTCACAATCTCAGGTTAATTGAGTTCTCAGTTTTAGTGATTCCTTTCTCTCTATCTGTCTGTCTGTCTGTCTATCAATCATCTATCTATATACATATATATCTTGTATTATATTGACTTACAGGGAGTGATTTAGATTTCATTTTTGCCAGTCCCTATTCCCTTCACACAATTCCTTCATCCTCCTGATACTTATACTATCTTTTTTAGTTAGAGTAATAATTACTTTGTAATAATTATTAATTGTGTTATTCACAGTTGAACCGTATAATAATACATAATGATTACATTTCTTCTCTCTCTTTTCATTTGCTCGTTTTCTGTCATACATAATACCTGTCACTAATTCATTACCAAGCTCAGCGATAGAATTCTGAAATTATTCTCAGTACAGTCAGACTTATTTGGTAATCTACTAGTTTTAGTGTTATCTTGGTGGTCTCCCTACTGAAATCTTCTACTTTTTGCTATAGCTGGCCTGGTTGATTTGAGGCCTGCACACAGCAGTAGACATGCAATCTATCTTCACCATCCTCTGGGGGAATTTTCCTACTTTCCTGTGTTGTATGTGCTGCTCTTTCTTGGTTTTCTTGAAAGTAGATCATGCCATCCAGTAGTTTTATGAGCACGAGTACAAGAGAAAGATTAGCTAGTATAGACTTCCAGAGAGGAAATAGTTTTCATTAAGAGATTTAAGTCATTGCCCCATTTTCTTCTATCATCCTTAATTGCAATTGAGAAGTCAAATGCCATTCTGATTTCCTGCCAGCCACACTGGGCAATCGTTCCCTTCCCCTTTCTAAAGTTTTTAAGATCATCTCTTTGTCTCTAGTGTTCTGAACTTTTACTAGAATGTACCTTGGTGTACATATTTTCCATAAAGTTTGTTGAGCATACCAGGGTCCTTTAAATCTAAATCAATCTTGAAAAGTTTGCTTGATTTTATTTTACATAATTTTCTTCCCTCTGTTTACTCTTTCTGAAACTCTCAGTATTGTTTATTAATATTGAACTTTCTCTAACTGAATCTTTAAATTTTTTTTATTGTCTCTCCTATTTTCTACTTTCTGGGAGACTTTCTTAATTACATCTTTTAAAATTTTTTTTGGAAAAAGATATCACTAGCCTTTGAATGTATATGTGCATGTTTTGCTTACCGTTGAATTCTCAATGGCTAAACAGTGCCTGGCACATGGTAGAAATTGAAAAAAATTTTGAAGTAGAAATTGAAAAAAAATATTGAATTGAATAAATGAATGTTATCATATATTTTTAACTTTGTGAATGTTCTTTTATATAGCCTCCAGTTTTTGTTTCTCGAAGGTAATTTCTTCTCTTATCCCTCTGGTTATATTAATTATAGATGCTTTAGAATTTTCTTATATCACCACGTTGCTTTTTTTTTTTTTTTTTTTTTTTACTATCTTCTTCTACTTGTTTATTTTTATCTCTGTATTTTATATAGAAAACTTTTTTCACATGTCTGGTGATCTTAGGCTTTCCAGCTAGGGCCACATAAAACATTTTGTGTTCATGAGCAGAGACTAGAATGCTGGGCTCTTCCACCTGGTTATGTGGCTATGATGTTTCATTGGAGGAGCCTGAGTGGTCATCATCTATAGATCTTGTACTTAGATTGATTTAAAAAGAATTTAATTGTGGCGAAATATACCTAACATAAAATTTACCATCTTAACCATTTTTAAGCGTAGAGCTCACTAGTGTAAAGTATATTCACATTGCTGTGCAACCAATCTCCAGACTCTTGCAAAACTGAAACTTCATACCCATTAAACAACAACTCCTCATTCTGCCTGTTCCTCCCCCTTTCCCACTCACTTTCTGGTAACTACCATTCTACTTTTTTTCTGTATGAATGCGATTACTCTAGGTTCCTCATATATATGGAATCCTGCAGTATTTGTCATTTTGCGATCGGCTTATTTTACTTAGCATAATTTCGTCAAGTTTCATCCATGTCATAGCATGTGTCAGAATTTTCTTTCTTTCTAAGGCTAAATAATTTCCCATTGTCTGTATACACCACATTTTGTTTATCCATTCATCTATTCGTAGGCACTTGGTTTTCTTCCTCCTTTTGATTGTTGTGAATAATGCCGGTATGAACACGAATGTGCAAATCTCTCTTCGAGATCCTGCTTTGAGATGTTCTTTTGGATATATACTTAGAAGTGGAATTGCTGGCTTATACTTCTATTTTGCATTTTTTGTAGCATCACCCTACTGTTTTCCATAACACCTGCACTATTTCACATTCCCATCGACAGTGCTCAAGGGTTCCGATTTCTTGACATTCTCACCGACACTTGTGATTTTTTTTTTTTTTGATAGTAGCCATCCTAATCGGTGTGAGGTGGTTTCTCGCTATTGTTTTAATTTGCATTTCCCTAATGATTAGTGATGTTGGCATCTTTTCATGTGCTTGTAGGCCTCAGGCTGGTTATTTTATCAGAAAAGAATCATCTCTTGTCCAGGCAAATAAGAATGGTTATCCATATTTGGGAAGAAAAGCAGAAGGGAGCTGGCCTGGGAGTGTGGCCGTCAGTGTGCAGATTTTTATCCATACCTTGTTTTCAAGATTCTGTTCCCACTCTCATGTAGTCTTTGTGTTCTGAGTCCAGAATCCCTCCTATTCAACCTGTCCAGGGAGGGACCCTCCGGATGTCGGCTGGGGAGGAAAAGGAGAGTGAGAATCAAGGATATTAACTGTTTCTTCTAAACAGTTTTCCTGTTTCAGTCACTCCATACCCTTACTTTAAGAGATCACAGTTGACTCCAATTTCCGAGCCTTAAGGAGCTCTGCAACACCAATCAGTTCACTTCTTGGCATGATCCCTATGACTTTTATTTGCTTTCCCGTTTTAAAAATTTTGCTGTTCTTATTCATTTTCCCATTCTCTATTTTTCTTCTGGGGTTGTCTTTTATCCCATTATTGGAATAGAACTTCAGGAGAGGGTGGAGGTGAATATGTTTCTAATTTGCCACTTCAGTTGAAAGTCCGTATAGTCGTTGTCATTGTCCTTTCCCTTCTCCTCCTCCTCCTCCTCCTCCTCCTGCTTCTGCTTCCTGATCAATAATCTTTCTTCCCACTTAGCAAGAGGAGACAGAAGGGAACAAAAGCAGAGGCAGAGTCTCATGAGACATTTTACCAAGATTTATTAAAATAAAAAGGAGGATGAGCATCCGTTTCCAGGTACTTGATGCCCCTGATGCCACCGTCAGCCCCTACTTTAACCCTTCCTTGACTCCAATTTTCTTAATTCATACTTTTTCAGATTTTTGCCTACTAGGAAAACATTTCTAATACATGCCATCCTCACTGGGAAGGTAGAATTTGATATATATTGTTTGTTTTACATACGGTCTCTCAGGAACTCATTGGCTTTCTAAGTTTTGGGGATACCTCTTTAGAAGGACTTACGTGTTTTGTTTTGGTCTCTTTCAGCATCCTCACATAAAGCTATAGCTTCATCATAATATCATAATAAGAAGACTAATTGAAGTCAACAAGAAATCTACCTGTCGCTTTGTACAACCTTAGATGGATCATAGCCTGTTCTTATCTGAAACAAAAAAACATTTCCAAAGGATTATCTTTCAGGACCCAGAAAAAAAACTACTTACTATTTATTATTACCCACTGAGCTGGGGAAAGCCTTGACCTTTAAATAAACTGTTGAAAACTTTGAAACAAGCCTTTGATCCTGGGAGTACTCAATTAATTGAAACATTTTAAAAGTAGAAACTTTTATTAAATAAACCTATTTAGCCTGTTTATGCCAAACTTCTCTCTCCAATCTGAGTAAAAAGCTTGCTCAAACACCGGGGTACCATTACGGTTGTCTATAATTAAGATTCTAATCAGATGTTTTGGGTATGTGCAGTAATTTCAATTATCTTTAATATTATATTCAATAATAAGAGTACATGCATATAGTGCTTGAGAAGTTGGAATTATTAGCACTAATGTATAGATGGGAAAATTGATGTTCAGGGTATTGTATAAAATTACTTTTTTAAAGTCAAAACAGTGAGTAAGAAAGTGAAGGAACTAAGGCACAATGCTAGTACTTAGATTCCATCTTCAGTGCCTGCGACAATGCAAAATACATGCACTAAACTACATAAATATTAGAGAAAAGTCATCAAGAGTGTGAAAGATAAAAGTGAGGAGCAGTAAAAACTAGATTGAATGATATTTGATGAAGAACCCTCTCCTCACCTTTCAAAACCATTCAATGATCTCCTCACAGCCTGAGAAGTTGTTATCTTCTTTACCTGTGCCTGGTATTGTGAATATTCTCTGGGTATTTTAGAAAGGATAACCAACCCAATGTAAAAAGAACTCACTGAAGATTCCTTTATAAAAGCTGCCTGTTCACTATAACAGGGCCTACTCCGAGCAAATTGCCAGGAACTGACGAAAAGCTTACTGCTCATCAATTTCCAACTCTAAGGAAGAGCAAAATTATTTACATGAAGGTGGGCTTCCTGGTTTCATTTCTGCCTGGGTTCAGGAGCCACTGGCTTTCTAAGAGAGCGATCTACAGCCACCAAATGGCTCAACAACCTCAGCGTTAGAGTGCACGACCTGTTTGTCTCCTGGCCCCACTTCCAGGTGCCCTGGGCGTCTCTGCTTGGACTTCATTAGATTTACACACAGAACTAACTTGAATGCAGTCACCTCTAGTTAGGACAATCAGAGAAAATGGTTTCATTTGGAATACTAAAGGAAAATCTGTCCACATTTATTAAATACCCTGGCTTCTTAGATGTTTACAAAGAATAAAGGGATAGATTTTTACTCTTTCCCAGGAAAGTTTAGGTGATAGTGGAATAAAGCAGTTTTCTTCTTTTTTCATCAGAGAAAGCCTTTAACCTGAGAGATGATGGTGAAGAAGTCAGGTCCTAGTAAATAAAAAAACGGAAACCTAATACTACCAACATGTACGAGAGCAGAATATGACTTCTGTATTAAGGAAAATGATGAACGTTTTCACATTATGGGAACCGCTTTAGCGCAACCTTAAAATAGTGCTTTAGAGATATGTGAGGACACAGAGAAATTTGTCTCTACACTTTAAACCTTTTCTCTTCCACAAAGGCTTCTAGTAAGAATATGCTTTGGACTAGAGCTAAGAGAACGTGAAAGAAAATTTCTAGCCTTGAGTGTTGCTGCCACCTACATGGCAAGGACTACAAATAAAACCCAACACCTTTCTGGACAGGCATCGGCTGCAGTATACTTTCTATGAAAATATACTTTAGAAATCCTCGAATTTGTTTATTTGACTATCCCAATGACAATTGAAATGCTAGTAGCATTTGTCATTTTCACTTCATTTCCTATCTTAAATCTTTGCAGAAATTGGGCTAACTGGTTTTGCTTGGATTGGTGGAAATAAACTGATTATTTGAAATAGAGGCTGATCCAAGGAAATCTTCCTTATAAAAACAATCCCAAGTGCAACTTGATCCTGTGGCTATGACTGTCTCAGGGAGAGAGGATAAAGGCTCTGAATATCACTGTGCTAGTTTTTTGTTTTGTTTTGCCCTCCTCCGCTTTTTTTTCTTGGCAGGCTCTAAAATACAAAAGAAAAAATTAAAGGTTTCCTCAGTTGATTATAACCATAAATTGATGCAAATGGAGATAACATAAATGTAAATTTTTTTTTGATATAGACGAGAGGTTAGTTCTGATAGGAAATGTAGTTGACGCTGCAGAATTACCAGGAAATCAGTTTAAAAGTCTAAAAGAAACTTGCGATATGTCAAGAACATATCATAGACTGTCCTTTTATCTGAGATGGCATCTTGAAGGCACAATGCTCAGTTACTGAGGCTGTGTGAAAACACCTTCTCCGTAGAAAACACACATGCAAGATCGAAAAGCTGATGGATGACTTTACAGATAATAGCAATTAAAATAATTGTTAAGTGAATAAATGATAGGTTTTGTACCAAACAATTATTCCTGTTGCATAATGTTATGACCATTGGCATTTTGCACTTGGTAGATTTAAGCATAATGTCGTACTGAGAGTGTACTGGTTTTTAAAAAACTTGAGTCCTTCAATAAAAAAATCACTGCTACCTTTCCAATTAGTAGTATGTTGAAGACAGAAAGGATCCCTAGAGTTGATGATAGGAAAACATGTTTCGTGCAATGAAAAAAAGGCATTTGGTGAAACAATGTCAAAAGAAAGAACCGCATATTCCCAACATTTCCCCTGTACACCGATAGAAATAAGCTATTTCGAACATTTTCAATGGTCTATGGCTTTAGTTTTTACAGCGTATTAAAATAATTCTCACCATTTGTATCACTATAATCATGCTCATAATGATGCAATTGTCACGGTCTATTTACCTGCAGTATGCTTTACAGGACAAAGGTGACTTCATCCCAGACTTACTAGTTAGGGCCTAAGATTAGGGATGGCAAAAAAACGCAGTAATCAAGGCAAATATATTTGAATACAATAGTTATGAAAATCAGATTAATTCAAAAAAAAAATCCATGGTATCAAAATTTTAAATAAAGGTGGGATCTGAGAAGTTTAGAATGAGGGCAAGAGGAGTGACAGAGTTGTGCCAGTATTGGCCTCCCCTCAACTCCTGACCTGCCAATGACGCGTATTGTTTTTCAGGGGTCATAGGTTGGCTGGGAGTTTTAAGTGGCACGCTGAGAAACTTAGTTCCTTTCTGGTTTACATTTTTCTCCTCTATGTCATCTGTAGCATCCTTGATAGAATTGCAGCAGAGCGGTCTAGAAACCACTGTATGTGAAGCCATATACCTTCACCAGAAAGATGTCTACTCAAGAAAGTTCTAACTTTGCAACTTTTTTGGTCACAGTTAATTCTGAAGATATTTTACAATGCTAACTATGTGCACGTTTACAAAGCTATGACTTTCTTATGTAATGAGACACGACTTTGGGCACTTTACATGTAAAACATTTTGTGGAGAATCAAAGGGTATACAGCACTGTTTTAAAATTACTGCATAATCAAAGTATATGCAATATAAAAATTTAAAAATTACATGAATGAGTTCGTTCTGCGAAACTGACTTTAAAATCAATTGCATTAATGTATTCTCAGCCTTTATTTTAAACACGTGGCATAAAACTTGATTTTTAAAAATTCAATTATTATAATGTGCCCTCTCAAGATTGAAGAGAAACACTATCTTTTCTAAAATGTTCACTTCAATAATTATAAAAGGTTTTTAATACAGAACATTGGAGAAAATATATAAGGAAATAAAAATTACCCTAAAATGCTACCATCTCGGGATAGAATGTTAATGTTTAGCAAAGTGTTTTCCTATCATTTTTCTAATTGTGGCGCATTCAAAGTTAGCCTTAACTTACTTTTTAAAAGAGCAACAGAATGTTTCAGGTCTGAGGCGACTTTTCTAGTTATGTTTATAATACTACAAATTTTACCTTGTATTTGAAGTGCTTTACAGTGTTCAAATTGCTTTCCATAAACTGTCTTGTGGATTGCCTTTACACAAACCCTGTGAAAGAGTGCTCGACACAGATGGGGGAGCAAGGTTCTGAGAAGCACAGTTAAGGACATGCTACCTGGACCCACGGCAGTGAGGCCTTGGCCCTTAAACCTACATTCTCCCCAGATTCCTTCCGTGGCAATAGAGCCAGGATGTAACTCCACAATGAATAGTAGAGTTCTCACTTGTAAATTTGAAGATATGATATTCCTTGGAAGAAAATATATAATCATTAATATAATCAAGATTATTGCCAAAAAAGAAACACAAGATAATTTTTTAATGAGTTATTTATTAGAATGACAAGGAAGATGATATGAACACATTCATTCGCTAATACGATTACACCACTTGTTACTTAAGGCTAGGTCATCAGTAGGACAAACATGTAATCAAGAGACAGTCAGTTTTGACTTTCTAGCTGTAGTACCCAGTGGTTAGGGTTGGCGGTTGATCCAATTAATTGTGTGGCAACTTGCTCTTTCAAGTTTCATGTTGAATATAAGTCAATATAAAGAAATTATTTTTAAACAGACTAGTAGATTTGTGTCATAAACACACTTGCACTGGATATTGGGAGATTACTTAAATGTCTATTTCTAAAACCTATTTTTAGGAATTAAATTAAAAGTTTTAATACTTAATGGTGTTGGCCTCCAGAATTTATATTGATAAAAGATTTCAATTAGTTACATAATATGAATTATTAAATTTTAGCAAAAAGATCTTAAAAATCTCATTTAGTAATGCCAGGGTTATGCCAATTCTAATTTCCTATAGGTAGTGACATCATAAAATATTTATCAAAGATTCAGTATTGGTTTACTTAGACCTACAAAAATGCTAGATGTGGCAATGGTTTAAACTTATTTTTATTCTCCTTTGAAAAGTGAATAATAGGACATAGCTACATAAATAAAGCTTATTTTTATTTAATACTAAAATGTGAGCATCCAAATAAGTTTTAACTATTAAAACTGCCCTATGAGGGGACATGAATTTATTTGATATTGCCATCATTAAAGATGTTTTTGGGAGTCCTTCTTGTAATGGCCTTCAGAGCAAGTACTCAGCATGCAAGAGATTATGTTCTATTGCCTAGCTTGTTATGTTCCTTTATTTTGAAACCTGTTCCAAATAGCATTTGACTATTTCCAAAGCATATGTGTCGATTTTCGAGGGATGACAATTTTCCATGATTATTCATATTATCAGTGTTATTGCTTGTGAAGTACAACTCAAAAGTTATTACAGGCAATGGTATCATGTCTGAGAGGAAAGGGCACATATTTCCATCTACTTTAAAGAAGTCACATCCATATTTTGTTTATTTTCTGGTATATTCATTCATATCGATAATTAATTATAAGCTTCTTAAGGGTAGAGACCATGCTATTTCTCTTCTCTAATCTCCCTTGTCCTTGACTACTATATCCCAGAACAAGACTTAATACTGGTGTTCCCAAAATGTTTGTTTAATTGAAGTGACTGAAAATTCCCTATTAGACAGATAGGTAGATATATATATATATATATATATATATATATATATATATATATCATATATTTAAATTTTTATTCCCATTTTTCTATGGACTAAGCAACATTTGTATTTATATATACACTAATAATCTTTGATAATTTTCTGTAAATCCAGGAATTATACAAGATAAATCAGCGAATAAATCAGGTCACTAAGGACCTTAATAGATGGGCACTTTATGTCTGTTCCTATTTACATTGCTTCACATATTTTAGTTTAAGAATTCCTGTAAGCCACACTTCTTTCTGGGAAGAGAACTATTAGAATTTATACTTCATAAGGATCAATTGTGCCGTGCTATAAGTAGATACCCCTTTCCTAGTTCACAACTACATGTTCAACAAGATCATCCTTTAGCTAAAGGCATTAGCCTTTACGTTATTAGAAGTCTGAATTAACTTGACTCACAAGATTGGTCTCAGTTATATTGTGTATCACTTATTTGGGCTAATCGACGACTAAGTGGAACTGGCTATTTGTTGACAACATTTCATCCTTAGGGATCAGATTTACTGCAGGGTGATTGATCTGAATTAAAGTATCTACTAAAACAAAATGTCCTAACCTAACAAATCGAACAAATTTGGTAAAGTTTTAGATTAAATACACTGAAACAATATTAAAATTAAAAGCATTGTGTAACATTGTTTAAAAGTAAGGTGGTTCTAATGTTGTTTATTATATAATTCAGGAACTGAAAAGATAGAAGAAAATCTAAAATGGTGTTAAATTTGCTTCTGTAGGCTACCATTCCTTGCTGGAATTATTAAAAGAAAAGTAAGAAACAGAAATATAGGATGATTTAGACAATGATTTTATACAATTAGATAAGTTTAGATATTTTTGATCAGTAATTAAATTACATTTTCATGTACTCTGGCTAAAGTATTAGCAAATCTACTACAACCTAATATCTTGATCAATAACAACATAGCTTATATACAATGATAAACAAATGACATGTTTTTGGTTTCCTTATTTATCCAAATCCAATTTCTACAGAAGATATTTCATTTAGCACAGCTTGCAGAAGCACATCTTTGCTATCCATGAATGAGGTCTCGGCTTACCTAGAAAGAAAATACATTATCTTGGGTTATATGATGAAATAAAGAAGATAAAAAAAAAAAAAGGAGGAAGGAAGAAAGGAAGGGAAGAAGAGAGGAAAGGAGGAAAAAAGAAATGAGAAAAGAAATAAAGAAAGAAAAAAGAAAAGATGGAAGGAATTACCTATTCATTTCTACGCTTCTTTTCTATCCTGAAGTAAAATATGTTAATATAATAAAAATATTATCTTTTAAACCAGACTCAAAGTAAAAATATTTTAATTGCACACATTAATATAAGTTTTTTTTTTTCACTGCCAAGAAAGATTTAAGTTTTCAATGAGATGAACTGGGTTTGAAATTAGTAAATTTCCATAAATTTCAAGGAGCTGAATTATTTTTAGAAAAACCCAGAACTGCAGTTTTAGGGTCAAATGTTTAAATGTCAGTTGAAATATGGTTTGATTTATAGAATGAAAAAAAAATTATTTCTCAAACTACTTGGGTGATTGTTATTGTAGGCTAAAAAAATATCACTTGCTTTAAATTAATTTGACTATCAAACTAGTTGGAGCATTGTGCCTTAGTTAACTACTTCTAAACACATTTTTATTAATTATGTGACCATGCATAATAACTTCCACTCCCACTGGCAAAAACTCAAAAAGCTGATTATTTGGTTTAATTAAACCAATATTCAATATTGTATGACATATACAACATATACAATATATATAATAATGTATTAGTCTATAATTTTAAAAGTTGTGAGGTTGATGCTTAAATTTTTCCCTTTGTGTAAATTTTGAAAAAATATTGATATAAACACTACTAGAAAAAAGAGCTTATCTGTTTTTTACTACTGAAATTTTTCTTACTTCTAGAACATATTTTTTTTTTAGCACTAACCATAAGAAGTGTGTTCTCGATGGCCATGATTGATGGGCTGCTCACACATTCCACATTTTTTCTGCTTCATGCATCATCATCAGCCATCTCCAACACTCCAGTCCTGAATCTGTCCTACTTTCTGTTACCTGATTTTTGCTGGTGATTCATGAGCCAGAATAGTAAAAGAAAAAAAAAAAATCCACCTTGGCTTTTCACAATGTAGTATCCCTCTGGAAACTGTGAGAAATCTAGTTTTGTTCATCAGATTCATGTAAATGCACTATTGATTGACAATGATGTATATAGATCTATACATATAAGGTGCTATATAAAAACCACTAAAATGTTCTATTAAGGGTAGAATGCATACTGATTATAAACTACTTCAGAAAGACATGAAAATGCTTATCTGAATGCCTTTTTTTTTTGTACTTTCAAGCTCTTTCTTGTCACTACTATTTTCAGCTCAAGCTACATTTAAGTGTACTGTCCCTAGTGCACTAGGGAGTAAAATTCTTAATTTTACAAACCAATAAGGTGACTGAAACTGAAGGTCTCTCATTAACACTTGGGTAAAAATTGTGAAATTCATGCTATACTTTTTATCATAATGAGCACAAAGATGAGGGGCAAGAAACACTGAACTTTAATCTCTGCCTGAAATAGTTAACAAGAAGTTAACCAGCAAAAGATGAGACTAAACTATTTTTGTGATAGCATCCTTCAGATTCAGAAGTGACCAGGCCTTAAAGAGCCGAAGAAAGAAAGCCTAATGGCCCTAAAATCTCAAAAAAGGGAACTGCAAGTTCATGATGTTGTCTCAGTGCTTCTATTACTAGACATCAAAGTTATTCCCACAGGTTTCAGGAATGTATAAATGTCAGTGAAGAAACAAGTAGACTTCAGAGAGTCTAAGCCAGAAACTTCAATCTGGGATTCACCTGTGAGGCAAAACTCTTTTCTAATGAATTATTCCAAAGAAAAGACACGGCTGAGGGAAGACCTTAACCTATCAGACAAGACCTCTGGGTTCATGAGCAGGGTCAGAGTAACAAGAATGCTCTGGTCTAAAGTTGCTCTGCCAACCTTAATGGACTGCAGGCACTCACCTGGGTATATATAGCTTGAACCAATAAAGAGATCACAGTGGCATGATGCATAAGGTAGAGTGCTCTAGAGACTAGGTGAACAACCACTGCACCAGGCCTTTAAATTGTGACCTATATGCACACTCCAGTCATTTACAAATGGGTCATTCCAGTCAATTCAGTGCTGGAGAGCAGTGATGTCAATGAAAAAATAAACATACTCTACAGATGGGGTTCAAAACACACTGTATCCAAATATAATCAATTTGTGAAGTCAATCTTACTGTTTTATATCATTTCTAAAAATTTGATTTTATCAATGACATTTAAAAATGTTATATCAATGTTTGAAAACCTCCAACCTCACCTTTTTAAAAAGCTATTTTAGTTTTTCTGTGCTTCAACACTTCTTTGCCCTTTGCATATGCAAGTGAGTTGGTATTAGCAAGATGAAGATAAAGGAGCTAAGGTAGAATGATGTTTAGTGGATTGTCAAAGAAAAGACTTTATTTGCAAAGAAGAATATATGAGACAATATTCTTAAACTGTCCTTGAATGGGAAAATATTTTTTTGTTTTTATTTTCTATATGCTGTTCAAACAATTGGACTATTCATTAAAAATGATGTAATAAATATATTAGCCATTTAGGATTGCATAGATAAAACCATGTAAGGTCAATATCCATTAAAGCTAGAAGACTGACCACATTCAACTTTGTAAACGGGGGATTTTGCATGTACATGAAAATGTTAAAAGGAATTTTAAATGAGTGATAATATTCCAGGTGAAAATGGTAAGAATGATGCATTCATGATTTAAATGCACTTCCTTCTATACAAGGAATAATGAATACACTAATGCAATTTTAAACTTAGCTACTGAAGCACCTCTGTTGGTTTGAAGACATCTTCCCAAAGCTTATCACTTAAAAACCCCTAAATTTGTTTTTTATTCTAACACAGGTAGCTAAACATATTTTCGAGAGAAACACCATTCCTACTTGGTAAATAGGGGTAACAACCGCCAAAATAATGTTTCTAGTTTTGAAGCCCCTACATTTGAATGATGATATTTTGAAGTTAATTTTTGGCCACTGGGAAGTAGATATTCATATTTCCAGTTTTGGAAAGTCCCTCTATGCCACCAATTTCATGTATCTTCATGTTCAGTTTTAAGAATTTTGCCTCTCAGATGCTCATACTGCAAAAAATGCATTTTCTCATTGAAATCTTTCTTACTAAACAAGCACCTCTGTCAGAAGTGTCTTAATTTCTTATCACAGAATTTTATCCACACAAGGAGCAATAAATAATTCATGTCATTGCCTCTTTGTTGTGTGTCCCTGAACTGCACAGAGCTGGAAGGCTGACAGCTGTGTCAGGACAAGCACCAAAGATCTGACATGACAAGTGACTAACAAGTTTCTTTCAGTTCATAGTGAAAGAAGACAATGGCCCAAAGTGCAGAAAGAAATCCTGAAACAAAATAAAACTGCTTCTTTCTTTTTACCTAAGTGTTTGCTATGAGCTTATTTCCAACCCACAAGCCCTGGTCATTTTATAGGACTGCCCAGCCCCCTTTATTCCTCACACTCGCTTGGCCATTTACGCCTGGCCACGGATCAATATGAGCAATTCTTGGAGAAATACGATGTCTCCATGACAACCAAGCCACAAATTCTCAGTGGAAGGCAGTGAGACCAGTAGTGAACTCTCCAGAGGTTTCTAGGCCTATAAGGCAAGATGTCTTAAAATGCAGGAATGGACAGAGGAAAAAGCCAGAGTAATTCATTCTTTATTACCAGTTTAATGATGTCCAATGCATAGAACAGTACTCACTTTTTAAGTTAAGATTCTTTATCAGCACTTATATTTTCTAATTAAACTTTCTGTTTTGTTATATCCTTCTGTTTATATCAATCAGCTAGGCTATGTTATATTTGAAACTCACAGTAATTCCACGCATATGGAGCGATAACGAAAATTTATTCTACTTCTGAAATGGCCATAAAGCTGATGTATTCTTGTCAAAACAATAAACACTTAGGTAAAAACTTGACTCATGGATTGAACAGCCTGATGAAATGGTTGATAGAAAACTGTTTATCAAGACAGTTTAAGAACATAGTCAAAATCAGGCAATTCGAGTCAAAACAAAAAGTAATTTTAAAATACACATTTTTAGAAATTGAATGCTACCACTACACTGACCTTTCTACAGTGGGACCAATCCCCATTTTCATCTTTTAGATATGGCAGCGGGTGGGGCTAATGTGCTGATTAAAAATTTCTGTCATTGCTAAAGATATCACTTCTCAGTTCCATGGGAAAGCTGAAGTGTGGCTGAGAACAGACACACAACAGCAGTCCATCTTTTGAGGAATCTTGGTGAGGTGGCGGGGTCTGAAATGCAATGCCATCACCACTGGGCCTATCGGGGTTCCGAGATGACTTAGGGGACCTGACATAGATTGCAGGCTGCACCTTTCACTGAAAATTAAATCTCAGTAGCTCTCCTCCGGGAAGGATCAGGGGACTGTTTGCAGCTGCCCCCTGTCAGCGAAGGCTACAAGATTTGGAAATCTCTTAACTAAGCTGACAGGCCACAGAGAGGATGAATCAAAAATCTGATACATGGATCAGCACACAAAGATTTGAGAGGGTAGAGGATACACAGTAGCCAGAGAAAATAGAAACGAAAAATGTTCAGGAAGAGGGGATTAACTCTTTCATTCATGATGAGGTAACTTTTAGCACCCTGTGGCTTTGTAGTGATCCAGGAATGTCATTCAACTTTCGCACCATTATTTTAGTTTTAATTAATTAGTTGTTAAGGCTAGGTATGCTTCAAAACATAACAAAAACAAACAGAAATCCATGCTTAAGTGTTCCTGGCTGTGTTGTTCCAGTACATTTCCATCCATTCTTTCTACAGAAAAAGATACAATCATAAGTAACTTAGACATCAGGTGAATTTTATTTTGCGAGGCAAGGTTATTGTTTTCTTTTCTTTTGTCTTGTTCTAAGCAGTTGACAACATCCATTAGCCTATTACTGTTACGATGAAGTCCTCTCACTCCAGTTAAAGTCCTGTTTGTATTTAGAAAGGTAAATAGATTGTAATGATGACAATTTGTGTCTCTTTTCTCTCTAACTCTCCACTTCCTCTTGATCCCACTATTTGAAACATTTAAAATATTGCCATTTCTCCAATTTCCAATCTCTGTCTCTATTAACCAGTTTAGCCTAAAATTGATGATAATGAACTAATAGTGTCAGCTTCCCTTTTCAGTCATAAAGCCTTTGTACTTCCTCCAACTGAATTCTTGATGAAAGAGGAAAAGATAACAGCTCCACACTGTGACCCCTGGAGGTGACCATTAATTTGACAGTGCAGCTGCTAAGAGAAAAGAGCATTACAATGTCCTCTCCTCCCACCCCCTTCCAAGGACCCCAAAGCTGTGTCAAATTTATCATTTTATACTTGACTATTTTTAAATGGCTTTCACCTGGACTCTCAGAATCTTCCACGACACATCTGTCAGGCATGTCCTCTGTGTCTTGGAAGTTTGCCGAGTTTGAGTTGCTGTCATGCTTGACCAGACTGGTTGAAGCTATTAAAAAGAGAGAGAGAGAAGGAAGAGAAAGAATGATGAAAAAGTAGTAATAAACACCATTAAAACATTTCCTTTCAGTTTCGCAGCTATTTCCAGCGACACATGATGTATAAACACAAACAATAAATTGAAATAAAATGTATCCTCTAAGTATGTATTGGCAGACATGTAATTAGTTGAAAAATCTATAGATGAGACTTTATCTTAGAAGAAAAATAAGTTCATGGCATCAGCTTAAAAGCTACGAAGTAACAAAGCGGTTCCTTCGAAGTAAAAATCGTATTTTTAATGCATAAATCTAAAACCATATAGTCAATTAACAGCAGCAGGACACAGAGAGACCATCGGGCTGGTCAATTAGGAAGACCAGCACTAAGCTGGTGCCATGGTTCCTTTTGTCGTACAAATCACAGCTGATTAACACTTTTCATGCATTTTAGCTTTCTTTCATCAAATTAAAAACTATGGTAGCAAATATGAATAAATAAATGAATAAATAAATAGATAAATAAATGAATGAATGAATAAATGAATAAACTCATAAAAATAAATTGTAAAATACAGAATGAATACACTGCAAAGGATAATAAGTAGGGCTGGTGTTTTCAATGGTAGGTCCCAGACAACTTTTCTGAGTAGGAAGTATGAACAGAGACAGAAGCTAGCACAGGAACCTGCAATTTCCTGTAAACACATTACAACCACCAGTTCTGTTAGAGAAACATAGACTCACATTTCTACATTTTTTCCACTAGTTGTAATATTTGGTCTAAATTACCATCATAAGTAACATATTTCCATATTACATTTATTCAAGGAATCATTTGTCAGGAAAAGTGGACATTGCATTCAGGAAAAAGCTCAACGATATAAATGATGCCACATTTATCTGAAGCCAAACAATATAAATATGTATATTATTAACTACATTGGAATTTTATCTATCACAAATTGCTGCAGTAAACATTACCACTGTCTCCTCAAGTCTTGGTAACACAACATGTTATTTATAAGCTATAAATGCAAAAAAGAGAAAATATATATTTATGTCGCATATGAAATAATATGTTTGTTAGTACAGGGTAATGGACAGAGCCGCTGTCTCAAATCTCCATTAGGAGATGAGAGAGGAAATGTAAAGGCTGGAGACTGTTACTTCACACATTCAATAAGTTATACAGGGAGTGCTGCCCAAGGTCCAAAGCAGCCTTAGTAGAGCTCACACCTCTCATACTCCTCATCTTGTTTTCATGGAGTGAGCACAGCATTGGTGATCATAACCCGAGGCCCACATATATGCACTTCAAAGGAGACTAGTAATGTAATTCTGGTCCAAATATTCTCTTCAGTTTCACCAACCTTCTTAAAACTCACAATACTCTATTCTATGGAAGTGTGAGCACAGAGTTTGAATTCACCGTTTCTCCAAAACCTTTTGTTTGGGAACAAAATATGAGAGAAAAAGTATGAAATTCTGATTTAAAAAAACACAGGTTTTTTTTATTTTGTAAATTTGAATTTTCTGGAAAAAAAATGAAAGTTGGTACTTTGTTGGTATTTTATTCACCTCTCTACGTCCTGGGTCATAGAAGGTGTTCTGGAAGAATTTGTGGGATGAATGAAGCAGAGGTACCTTGCTATATACCTTCCTGATACAAGAGGATACTTGCTTTTAGCTATCGTCAACTAGATCCATTCAGTTTCTTATTTAGGCACACTTTGAGACAAAGAATGCTTATTTGCAAAATGGTCATGTGGGTTAGCCTGTGACTTGGAAGGGGATGTGACACTTATGGCCTAAGTAGTTATCGATGTAGCTGTCTTTAATTTTCTTCAGTTTAGAACAATACTTACAGATTATTTAGATCCATGGACTTTTGTG
This sequence comes from Rousettus aegyptiacus, assembly GCF_014176215.1. Classification (NCBI taxonomy): domain Eukaryota; kingdom Metazoa; phylum Chordata; class Mammalia; order Chiroptera; family Pteropodidae; genus Rousettus; species Rousettus aegyptiacus. The sequence goes on from NW_023416306.1 coordinate 123,922,978, forward strand.
AAATGTTTCTGTGGAGTAATTAAATGCATCAAAATTGTGGAAAACTATTATGCTGAACGAGATTTCTTGGCATGTTTTAATGATTTATTTTATATCTCTATATAGCTTACTTGTTAATTTTCTGAAATATTTACACTGGTATTTATAATAGGGAACGAACTAACCAGCTACATCTATTACTAACAGACAATGAAGCAGCACCTGTGTGTATCTGGGCAAATGTATTGCACTTATCATCCCATATATTGTTCTTTCATAATTTAAAACTTTCGCCCATTCTTTCATTTATTTATTTCTCCAAGAAGGCTCAGTTCTAGATACAGGAGCCTCAAGGGGGAAGAAAACATGGCATTAGAACAATGAAGTAAATGCCTAGTACCATTTTAGTGGTAATAAAGTAGTCCCAGGATGTATTGACATCCCAAATCACTTGAGAAAGCCAGCAAGCTAGATGTAATTTTAGCTGTATGATCTTCATTAAACTCATAGGAGTGGGTGCCAGGCAGATATTTTTGTCTCCACTTCTGATGCTGGAGGGTGGATTTGTGTGGGGGTAGGAAAATAAAGAGGCCTATTCTTCCAATATTTTTCTTAGTTACAATTTAGCTTCCAAATTTGAGATGGTACAAAATATATATTGGGTAGTTTATAGAGTATCCAATTACATATACTAAAGAAATACTTATATTCTTTCAATCAGGAACATACATTGGAGGTTAATTACTTTTTTTTTTTTTGATAGCTAATCTGTGTAATTGTTCTTTTGGGTGTTTCCTGTTATGTTTCATCGTTAAACTCTGACATGATGTGTGACCAAGGCCTCTCTAATGAATCATTTCAAAAATGATGAGATCAACAAATATTGATCTAATACTTATTATAGGTAAAGCTCTGTAGTAGACCATGTGAAGTGTAAAAATATGAAGGCACTTTTAATATGCCCTCATACAACTTGTGATCTAGTTGAAGTATAACGAAAAGTAACTAGTAGGTGTACTAGAGAATATTCCAAGAGTGACGTGGTTTTCAGAGATGCAGAGGTAATTCCCCTGAAATAGGGTGGTCGTAAAGTGAAATTTGATTTAGATCTTAAGAAGGAAAATAGGTAACCCAAAGGGAGCTCATTCAAGGCAAAAAAAAAAAAGTGTGAACCTGAGCGTGGCCAAAGAAGTACATTAGCCTAGTGCCACAAGTGTATTTTTTAACCAGAATGTTGTTGCCTGCTTTCATATGTATTTTTAATGAATTTTCCCTACATGTCTCTTTGAGCTATTCCTGAATTGCTGTTGTGGCTAATTCTTCTCACCTGTAAAAGTTAACTATAGACAGGTTTTTCCTAGCCTTAGATAGTCAATAATTTGATCTTTACTGATGGTGGGCCCATTTATCACAGTAAGTTGTCCTTTCACTATACATATTGACTTTTATTTATCAATACCAAAGTCCATTTGTAGCTTATCACTAAAGTTCTTGGATATTTTCAGTAGTTTTTGAAGATGCATTTTAAAGCTTGGCAGAGAGATACTTTTGACATCAATATAGTGTAAATGGTTGCTAGGTTCATCTTTAACTTAAAATCAACTGTTTATTTCCTCTGTAATGGATTCTGAAATAGTCTGCATTTGGGTGGGGGGTGGGGTTGAGGAGCCGAAAACAACAAACTCTTCTTGGCAGTTCTACCACAGAAAGATGTAAGGCTCTTCCATTTACCCATCACACACCTCAAAATATTGACAACTGAAAGGTCAGTGTTCTAAATATCTTTGTATTATCTTTGGTTGCTGGATAGAAGGAAAAGTCTATGTACTTTGTATTGATGTGTTTGACTATGGTGTTTAATGAGTCTAATTCTTCTAGATTCTAAAGAAATGAATGGTTCAAATGTAGACAATATGAAATCAGTAGTTTTTAAACCACATTTAAGAACACCTAATGAGGAAACCCAGAAGACTGTATGACAAAGACTCAACAGAAATATTTACTGTAAAAAAAAAAATGTGATGATAGGGTCATCAGTGGTTATGCTCCTCCATGTTTCTCTAGTCTCTATTTTGGTTTTGATTAACCTCTAAAAATTCCCTCCTTACTTTTCGAATCATGTGCAGGAAGATGGTATTAGCTCTTACATGTAGCCAGGCTTAGACAGCAAACAACTCTAAGAAATATCCCCTCACCCCAACAAGAGAATTACCACTGCCAATAATTTCTATCACTTTCCACAAATAGTGGCTGGTCCTTCCAAGTTAGGCCACTATGTAGTAAATATAGAGCTCTTGTTAAAAATCCATATCATTTACAATGTGAAAAAAATTCTGCAATCCAAATAATGTGTTCAATACAAGACTTACACATGATTTAAAAATATATCCCATCCATCACATGTATGGACTTTTTGGAAGTATTGAAGATATTGACAGGAAAATAATTAATAAAAAAAATAACAGTTTGAAATGTTGGTCATCTGAACAGAATAAACTGCTGCAGTAGCAGATAAAACTCAGACTAAAATCTTAATTGCATCTTATTCAAGGGCATAAAAATAATGTACAGTTTGCAGAGGTCAGGAAAGAGTAAAAGACCACTCCAGATTTGTGGAATGAGCAGTGGAAAAGAAGTCAAAGGCCTGAGTTTAAATCTACTAGCTCAATATTGTGGTCATGAGGATCACTTCCTTGGCTGATAATTTCACTGCCTCTCCAGTCTGAAGGAGTTAGTATGCAATCGACTAAAAAAATCTTTCCAGAAGCTTACAAGAAAAAAAAAAAAAACTACATTAAATTCAAGTATAAGTAAATACTAATTTAATACCCACAGATCACATAAGACTGCACAATATTTTAAATTAGAGGGAGGTGTAATCAGTGAAAAGCCTTAAAGCGGTAACACCAAATTTGTAAACAAAGAGGATGCCATTTGAACAGGCCCCAAATTCAGTTTACAAAGTGATTCTTTCTGGACAGATGTCTTATCAGGAAAACATATCTAGATAAAGAGCTATGTAAATATGACCCTTACTTTAAGAATATGTATTCTGAGATAATCAAGTAATAGGACCTCTTGATTCTATTTGAATAGCAATAGCTAAGTCCTGCATTAGACTTCAGGCTTATTTTGTCTTCAGCACAGACTGGAAACTAGGGGGTTGGGGAGGGGACCATATAGTGATGCCCAGAATTAAATATCTAATGCTTCCTTATAACCAATAATCGTTTTATGGACAAGTTCAGCAAGATGAGTTTACATTAGACTTATGTGTTTTTGCTATCTTCCTTCAATTGTAATCTGACACGAAATATTATTTTCTGGGTGACATTTTCTAGTATGAATTGCTTTAAGGATGACATTTTTTAACTGGTAAAGAAATAAATTTTTTAAAATGCTGTGAAGACTAACTTATTTTGGTATCCTTACTAGATGTATAGAATTAACATTATAATTTCATTTAAATATTTTGGGATATAAAAATATATATAATCACAGGATCAAACTAATGACTACCTAGTCTAAAAAAAATCTGTTTATAGCTAACTTCTATGGGAGAAATGTATGTCTAGATCACCCAGCTAATTTGGGGGAAGATAAACATGAATAAGAAAGAGATATTATTGTTTGCTGGATCTTTTAAAACACTGCTTTATTTCTCTGAGGTACAGAAATGCCTCTGTTATCCAGAATGTTTGAGCAATGGGCTGCTTTGGTCAGGCTGATATACAAGCAAATGCATCCCTAGCCTAATGAGAGACACAGGCTCACATTAGATATTCAGAGTACTTGTGAAATTACAAGGTAAAACTGCTAATAAGAATTCCTAAAAAAGCAATGATTAATTTCACTTATAGTTTAAGGGATAAATTTTAGGGTCAGGCCTAGGGTTTATAGATCAAACATACCCAAATACCCTCCAAATCTATTACTAATGCCACAGGCAGTCTACATAATGGGAGTCTCTATCTGACTTATTTCTGAATGGAAAATAAAATTCCTCATGTGTAGCACCCAAATATATGTATTAATTTAAACAAAAATAAGTATAAATAATTTCATTATAGAAATGAACTTGAGTTCCCACAGGGGAAATAGGCAGTAATGGAAATAGCTCAATTAATAGGAATAGAAGATCTGTTTTTTAATTCTACCTCTGCTCCTAATAGTGTGATCCTTAGCATGTCATTACATTTTCCTGGATTTGGGTATGATTATTAATAAAACGAGACAGTTGAACTAGATAGACAATTTCCTTAACATCTTCTGGCTCTGAGACTCAAATATTCTGCTACTTGAGAATCCAACACAACCAACCACAAAATATATCATTGAACAGGATACCAACAGCACGAGTGGCTACTATATTAGCCTTATAAATAATGAGGACTTCTGAGGTCCTTTCTGAATCATATAAGATTGTTATTTTCCTACAACTGGAAATGTTCAATTTGAATGAGGGACAGAGGAAATCAGGGCAGCTTTAGAGAGATACTTGGGTAGCTTCAATGCCAGGGTAAGGCAGCCCTATGGAAAGATGACCCAAAAAAGACTGAGGCTGCAGTATGGTTACTCCTTAGAACAAACAAAGTGAATCCCTGGCAAAAAGGAAAAAAAAAAAAAAAAAAAAAAAAAAAGAAAAGCAAGCATCCGCTAGATGTGTACCAATGATGCAAAACAAAACAAAACAAAACAACTTTAAAACCAAACCTTTTACATTATACCTTACCCTTCTAAGAATCATATTTACGCTATTAATTTTTTAAAAACATATATCTCCTTATCAATCAATTCCACAAATATGAACTTCAGTACAAGATAAATCATGCTAAACTAAATTAGTTGGGTCCATGTAATAATTTCAAGAAGCACAGTTGCTGTGGATAAGCCCTGGCCTGGAGTTTTGATGGTCTGGGTTAGGTGAGGCTGCATGTGCCACTAGTCTCCTCTGAGGACTGGCTCCACTTTGGCTTCGAAATTGCAGGGATCGAGGAGTTCTCAATTATTCCTTGAATGAATGAAGAGGGTTATGGAAAGATATGGTGTTCCTGTGGAACTGCATTTTCTTAAAGTTAAATCTCTTAAAAGGAGAATCAGTAGAATCCTGACTCTTTCTATTCCTTTTATGTGTAAGGATGGGAGCCATGAAGTCATTTGTCTTAGTCAAGCCTGGAAGGAAAACCAACTCTAATCAAATTATCCAAACTCTCAGACTGAAACAGACATCTTGGATATGAAATGGAGAGAGTATGACAAAGCGTAGGTTAGGAAGTAAGAAAGGAGAAATAAAGGGGACAAAGCAATTCTTTCTCTTCTTTCTGTTGCATTCTCTGACCCCCTATAAAGGATAATTCTCAGTTATCAATGAGAAGTTTGCTTGAGTTTCTTTATGTGCTCTTTTAGAGTACCATTTCCTTGGCAAACAGTGTTCCAAGGAGAGAGGTAGTGAGTAGATGAGTAGGCACCTGTCCTTTTTTTTCTTTTTAATCATCAAATCAACATAATTTCCACAGCTTTAGTGTCTGAGCATTACTGAGTAAATTCAGAGTGGAAATAATTCAGAGAAAGATTACTTATTATCATTTTTATGTTTATGTATAATTTGGTAGAGAATTTCTAGATGCAAGAAATAAAGTGGTCAAATCAGCAACTTCAATCTAAGTATCCTATGTTAAACCATAGAGATAATTATTCAAGACAAAGGGGTCAGAAACACTTTATGTGAAAGGACTCTTTCATCACTAAAAGGAAGTATAGGTGATGGACGAATTCTGATAGAAATTAACTCTCACACTCTTCATGCAGTTTAGGTTTTCTGCAAAAGTCACTTGACTTTTCTCATAAGGACCAAATCCTATGGTAAATATAGAAATTCATTAATTTTACTGTTAAGAAATACAAGAAGTTAAAAGTGGGAAGAGATTCCAAGGAAGAAAACAAATAGATGCCCCATGTATTGATAAACTGAAGAACAGTCAGTAAAGGGAGAATCCTAAAAGGAATTTATAGTAAACTTCCCAGCTTGCAGTTGAAAATTCAGAAGGTCAGGAAAACAAATGAGGCCCTTCAATCAAAAGAGCATCAAGGTGGCATTTGAGATTATAGATAAACATGATTTATATATGAACTTAAGATAAGGATTCACAGCATAAGGCAATCGAAACACAGCAAAGTCTACTGTTTTCCATGAGAAAAAAATACCAAAAACGTTTTCCTTTTGAATCAGTGAGTGAAGAAATTGTCATATGGCACTACCACTGGAATCCATAAGAGCAACAACCTCTTTATAGGCCGAGCCTAAGATGACACCATCAGCATGGGGAGAATGGTTAGCAGGCAGTCTCAAATTCCCAGCTGATAGCCATCTTTATCTCACGGGAAAACCTTTGTCTCAGATGGTTAGTCAAGTGTCAGAGCTCTTTTATCTTCTAGATAGGAAATGGAAAATAAGGAAATCAAATTATCTAGACTATGCCTTCATTTTCTAGTTCTTTGTCAACATTAAGAAGGATGCAAGGAGGAAAAGGTCTAAGTTGCCATGTTTTGTATCATTAGGCTTGGTTACTCTGAATGTGATTTATTTTTATTTGAATGAATCAAAATGGTATGTTAGTGTACTTGAGAACTTACTGAAATCGAATGGAAGACATACTTGGATGTTAATAATGTGCTTACCACTATATTATAATGTAATCAGCAGCAAACATCACTCTCTTGCACTCTACACCCCATGCATGCACCCACGCCAGACATAGAAAGCATAGGTGGTCAGCGGCATTGATCGCCTCTTATGGTCATGCATATAAAATGAAGCCACTCATTTCAAAATATTAATTTTACTGGGGGGTAAATAATTGAAAGATGCCTTCCCAAATACTCAACCTGTGTCATTACATAACAGTCAGTATGTGTACTGATGTCGTAAAAAATGGTTGCCTAGAATGTAGAAATGACCTTGATAAGTAATAGAGAATCTCATTTGGAAACTAGACAAGCCAGTGGCATCTATAAATAAAGGATAAGAAAAACATACCTAAAAAAAGCAAGGTATTAAAGAGAGAACATGCATGTGGATAAAGGGAAAGCAGCAACTACAATCTAATGAGACTTTCAAAAAACTAGGTTCAATACAAAAGAGGTATTATAATAATTAGAGAAGAAATAGGAAACAAAGGTAAGAGACAAGCAGATATTTCTAGATAAGAAAGTAAAAAAACAGTGTCCTAGATTAATGTAAAATAGCCCTCTTAATAAATTTTTACAAAATGTTTGGCAGAACATATGGTAAAATCTCCAGGACTCAAGAGGACACACGGACACTTAGGGTTTCTGAGTTGTGAAATGTTAGACTGATTAGATTAATGACCAAAACAACTGTTAAGTTCAAATCAATGGGAATACATGCTGTGTACACATTTCTGAATGGCAAATCCTGGGAAACATTTAAAGGAAAGGTGATCTAAAATGTATATAACAAAAGCATGGGCCTGAACTATCATTTGCTATGACTCATGGACATGAGCTAATGTAAAAATATAAGCAAATAGCTAACAGAAGATTGGCGCTTTAGGAAGGGGATGATCGACACAATAAACCACCCACAGGAAAACTAACAAGTGAGTCTAGAAGGCCTCTGAACCTGGAATCCTGCATATGGCTCCAGCGATTGTAGACAATAGAAGACACGATGGAATTTAAGAGGCCAATCAAAAGTCTGGGAGGAAGTAGGGAGGAGGGGACTTCTATAGTATCAGAATATCTCAAGAAGAAATTAGGAAGACTGAGAGTCCAATATGGAAGCAAATCTAAAAAAGAATGTGACTGAGATTTTATAAATTGCCAAGAAGTTATATACACCTATGTATGACTGTCATTTTCTAATCTTTAGTTCTTCCAATCTCTCAAGAAGATTATATTCTCACCCTGCTTTCCCTTACAAGTTGTCTTCTATTTTAATAGCCTGATAAGCAGTAATTTTTAAAAACAGAGTCACATCATATCCCTAAAGCCAAGATCTGATTATGTAGCTTTTATTTAGAAAAACCTACAATCACCTCTACTCAGTCAGCAATGGAATAGAGGATTTGAAGGCCTTTCATGATATAGTCTCGACACATATTTAGAAGTTTCTCACTGGATGCGGCCCTTCTCCACCTCCTCCCCATCTTAGACTCCAATATTATAAACTATCGCTGAACAAAACCACTCATTACCCTCTGGATATGCCATTTAGTTTCCACATTGGTGCTTTTGTAAAGATACCAGCTTGAGATATCCTCTCGCCTCAATCTCCAGTTCTCTGCTTGCCAAAATGCTCCCCCTCATTCGAGACTCAGCTCAAATGCCACCTTTTCCATGAAGTCTTCATTAATTCCCTCTTCTGTGTTTCTTAGCACTTTGTTTGGCCTATGCTATTCTTATCCTATTCTTGCATTCTCATGTCTGACTACTTTGCTGGGGTACGTTAATAAGGAAGAAAGATATTTTAGGCATATCTTGAAATTTTGAGGCTGATGTCATGAAGACAACTTTACTTCTGTATAGTGAACCTCTAAGGCTGCAATCAGAAGACTGGGCTAGAAGCATCACAGGCCTGACCCAATGTGACAGTTTCTGTCATCTTTAGCTTATCTCGGACAGTTGGAAACTCATAGATTGTATGCTTGTTCCACAAACATGATGAGTTCCATACTCACGAGACAGCTTCCTTATGGATAGTAATGGCTAGGGAAGTCTATTTTCTCTGTATTGATTAAGATTATGTAGATATTGGGTGAACCATGTCGAGAGAGATTTCTAGGCCAAAGCATCATTTATGTGACACTCACTTTCCTTCTCTTCAAAGAACTTTATAAAATAAAGTCATACATTGCAAAATATTATACCTAAGCCCTACAATAGAAGGGAAAGCTCACTGATTTTCACTCTCATTTTTCTTTCCTTTATAAATCATAAAGTTAAATTTGCCCTAGGGATTTCATTTCTCTGAGCTCAATGTACAGGCATAAAACAAATTTTGTTCTCACAGGACATCCCATTTTTGTTTCATTAGTTCAAGGAAAGGGTCACTCAATTTTTAAAGCATTTGGTTTGATCTTTGCTATGATTCATGCTATCTAACATCCATAGACACACTGTATACTGAAATGTATCTTATATATAAAATGTGTCTCCACGGACCCCATAATGGTTGTACCTTCACATAAACTATGCGAAAGCTACCTTACAGACACATGAGTCTAGGAAAGAGGACCAGGAAAAGAAAATATACTTATTTGCCAAATACTTAAACAATATTGTTTTGCCCAATTTGTTATTCCAAAATAGATATATATATTTTTCCTTCTTATGAAAGGCAAAATGCTTCCACGGAGGGGGGGTGTGGGGGGGAGTGGGAATGTTCTTAAAATTTTTCTCCAAATATGAGGTCTAAATTTATTCTCGTTGTATTTTTTATACTTTTATTCTATGCTTAACCATCTCACTGATATTTCATTCTATAGAGAGGGAGGTGATAAAAATTTTTATTAATGTAATAAAGGAAAAAAGAAATGAAGATGATTTGTCATAATTTAACTAGATAAAATGAATTCTTGTGCTCGTAATGTAAGAATAGACTATGATCTCTAAAGGAATACTGAATTATGGAAACATGATTTTTACATAATAGAACACTTTACACTTACCATTTAATCATAGTCAATAATAATTCTTACAGATCTATTGGTTCATATGCTTTCTGGTCTCTAAATTCTTTCCATGGAACAGTTAGGTCACTTTAAAAGGTTTTCTCATTCTACTGCAACTGAGGGGCTTTCTCCTGTCCTCTGATGGCCAAAATCCGAATTCCCACTCTGCGTATCTACAGGGAACCACGATCATCATCAGGCTTTGCACAGAATTTCCCTCTTGTCATGAATTAAAGATCATACAAATTTATTCCTCAAAAAACAAATAGGGAGAGGAGATTTGGATTGAACTAACTTTGCCAAATGATGGTAATTATTTTGTCTTAAGACCCTAAAGATGTTAGGAGGCTCAGACCAAGCACAGAATACTTGAAGTCTGCAAAATGGCAGCTCAAGCATGAAAGCAGTTCTTTCAAGGGCATTTCTCTCGTATTTTCCCCAGCAAAGAAGTTGTCCAACTTAGTCATTAAGTATAGCTAGAATAAAGAGATAGGCAAAAATGCTTTAGATTGAAACATCTAAAACACAGATCAAATGGGCCTTCTTCCAAGAATAAACAGACCCCAACATCCCCCCATTCTGTGAGCAGAATATCAGAGATCCCAACCCACATATGGTAAAAGACCCAGCCTCCAGTCAGCCGGCTAGTTATCCATGGAAGTGGCTCAAGGCTGACACTCAGATTGACTGGTTCACACTAATTTACTTCACACAGATTCCATTTATCTCCTAGAAGATCCCCTGGCAGCAGCTTATAATGGCATATCCTAGGATGCCTGCCTGCATGTGTTTTTAAAGCAGCAGTGCTTGATGAATCCGAGTCTAGAAAACAGTTCACAGATTGAGGAGTAGGTGCAATCAGAAAACATCAAGAGGCACAGCTGGGACTTGGTAGCTTGCTTGACTGGTCTGAGCAGCTGAGCATTAACTGTGTCTGCTGGCAGCAGCTCACTGTCATTGGGACAAATCAGAAAGCCACTCCCCTTTTCCTTTACTACTCACTCTCCAAAGAAAAAGAGAAAAGAAAGTGAATCACCACCCAAGGAGCATGTGCAGCTGTAGGGGAAGCTAATTTGATCATATAACCTTTATTCTTTAAATATGTTATTGTGGATCTAGGTAAAACTATAGCTGATCATTCTAAGGTTAAGATGCTGGATATATGGAGTAGGCAAATGTAGCTAGAAAACAAAATAAGTAAAAAAGAACTCCAAATTATTTTATTTATTTTCAACAATGAGGTCCAAAGAGCTGGCTAAGATGCCATGATGTGGGGCTAGTAGGTTACCATCTTGATGCTCGCTCTCCTGTATCTATCACAGAGCTTGAGAAACACACAAAAGAGCTCCACATTTGTCAAACGAATAAATGGGTGGATGAATGTATGAGCAAACAAGTCACTATTCTCTATTTGAGATTTTGGAAGTGAGGCAAACCATTCACTATTTTTAAGTTAAGGCATAACATACTGAGAATCCTAATGGTAACGTGGTCAGTATCTAAAAGGCAATGAGAACTGAGAAGATCTTTTAATGGCAGTGAAGCTAACAGCATTAAATAATAACAATTCAGTGGCAAATCTACCAAAGCAGTGACAAAGCACATTTAGTACTTAGAAGGTTAAACACTGGACTGCAGTAACTGGTTGATGGAAAAAAGTAGGATTAAGGCTTTTGCATGAGGCTTGACATGATCGTGTTGTCTGCCTGCTGCCTTAAGCTTTGAAAAACAGCTGGGATCATCTTCTTATAAGCTCCGACTCAAAGATGTTTAAGCAGTCCTCAATCCAATTAAACAGGGGTAAATAGGAGGAAGAATTTTATTGAGCACCATCATCACGTTTTTTCTTAATGAAAAACAGCATAATTGCGGGTTACACAGCTCCTTAATCTCACATTAAATCTAATAGATTGCTGACTTATAAAGAGCATGACAGTCCCGGCTTTCTATATTGGTGTGCTTAATTTTAGGTCATTATCCTTTATTATGTGACTTGTAATCCTTAAAGCTCATGATTGTGTCTGGATATTTGGCAAGGATTGTACTTGGCAATAAAGGGATTCTATTTCCAAGAACGATAATTTAATTGAAAGATATAGTATGATTAGATGTTGAAAGAATTATATATATTGTTTTTATTTTGTAATTGGCTAGTTTCTTATAAGTGTTTTCTTCAGCAGACACTGTTTAAGATCACTATTCAGTTTTAGGACCTAGCTGAAAAAGACAGCTTCAGGACTGAAAAACAAGTAGTTTATTGTTATGGAAATTTATCCATTTGCTGTTAAAATAGCCAATTCAAATAAAATCCTGGCTCATCTACAAACTGGGTAATTGCAGTCAGGTTACTTAATATTTCTGTGTTTCCGTTTCCACATCTACAAAATAATAACAGTAATAATGATTAATAGTAAAATTCTACCAGACGCATAGAATTGTTGTTACAATTAAATAAGTTAAAACGTGAAAAGTGCTTAGTAGTAGCTAGAAAGCTGAAGGCCTAACTAATCCAAGACTTTTACTATAATTATATATGTTTTTGTTAGTAATGTGGAAATGGCAATAAGATGTCCAGCCTTCAGATCAACGCACTTTACTTTACTAGCAATACAGTGATATTTATAATTTCTCTGACCTAATAATAAAAGAAATATTTTAAATAGTTATATAATCTCAAACTTCACTTAAAACTGTAGATATCTAGAAGATAATGGTGGAATGGTGGTGGCTCCTTTAAAAATAATAGTTTAAGGCGACATGTAGGTTTGGTTTGTTTCCATTTGATAAACAAAATAAAATCTTGTAGAAAGTCATATGTAATTTTCATTTTTCCTATCAAGCATGCTGAATACAGAGAGAAATAAAGCTGGTTTTTGATAATGCAAACAAACCAAGCACAGATCTTTCATCATCCCCTATGTATACTCCTTGAATGCCAGTCTTTTTACTGGTTTCCATTCACATATTATGTTCTGGTATTGAAACTGAAAGTCTAATTCAGCTCAGCCCCATCAAAGGCAAAAATATTACTGAAGGGTGGTCATTTGATGGAGTACAAAACTAAAACAGAAATAGTGACTTACTCGTTACTGATATTTCTCTTCTCTTTCATATCTAGGCTAGACAGCACCATAAAATACCTTATCAAATAATAACAATAAAACCTTTTCCTTAAAAATCAGATTAAACTATGAAAAATAGTTTAATCCATCCCAGTTAAGCACAAAGTTGAAAAAAAAGATTTATTTCAGTTCAATACTATGTTTTATAAACATAAGTAATACAGTTTTTATTTTTAAAGATAAGATAATATTGTTTTATATTCCAACTCTGGCTAGGTGTAGCTAAAAAAACATATAGTTTGATCCAGATATTTTTATTGCTGCTTCCTCTGCCTCTATATATACAGTAGATCACAGATCACTACACGGTTGACTCCTTTGTAACAACAGCTGAAATTACTGGATCAAAGACTCGGTGATTAGCAAGATCTTAGCAAGTACATTTAGATATTAAGTAGTGTCTTGCTTTTGGTCTTTTACAACACATACTCCATGAAATCTCATTAATATGAACTTATAATAACAACATTATAAATTTGAACAAAGTTTCAAAATAGAATATGTACGTCCAGTAACTCAAATGGGAAAGAAAATTATATTGCCATAAGATTTTGATAACAGTTCATCCCAGAAAATGAAGGAGTAAAAATGTTTTAAAATTCAAGGAAAGAAATATTTGAGCTAAGATTTTCTATTCAGCAAAATTGACCTTTAAATATAAAGGCTTTAAGTTGATATGAGCATGCAATAACTTAAGGAATATAATTCCAATAAATCTTTCCTAAGATTTCTACTAGAGAATGACAAGCAGCATAATTAAAGAGACATCTGCATAAGAACAAGAAGTGAGTACTAAATATATATTTACCTGTAGCACTTAAGTGATGGCTGTAGAAACATACCTATGTGCTCTGATGATGGGGGATAGAACTATGAAGAAATGGCAGGATAAGGCATAGAAAGCAAGATAAGGTCACTGGTTATTAGTGTTATTTGGGATTAAGTAATATTATTTCAAATTAGATGCTAGGAGAGAGGGAGCTGAAATACTACTAGCAAAGTTATTTCAATATTCCTCATAGTCGAGAACCAATCAGCAATGGAAAAAATGACGTTACATAAAGTTATTAGCATTGGTAAGCATTGGAACAAAAAATAAACTTTCTTGACGAGGCCTCCTCTCCTCCTTCCTCAAAAAGACAGAGAAAGAAGAACGGAGGTTTTGAAGAAAATCAAATAAAACTGGCCATATAGTGAAAGAATACATACAAGTTTATATGTGGTGTGTATGCACCATTATCAACAACTGTTAATAGACTTAATTAACCTACTAGAAGAAAAGATGAAGTAAAATCTAACCTTATGTTGTAAAAAAAGAGACACATTAAAAAGAGATAAAGAATAAAAATAAAAGAATAAACAGATTATAAATTCATAAATAGATACATAGATACATACATACATACATACATACATACATAGAAAGAAAGAAAGCAGTAGCCACAATATTATTGAACATGGTAGAATGGAAACCAAAGAGCATTAAGTAAGGGCACAATGAAGGGTATTTTATGATGCTAAAGTCTACAATTCACAATGAAGTTATCTCAATTACTAATATAGGGCACATAATAACACAGCCACTTAAATAAAAAATGAGAATACAGAAAGTGAAAAGAGAAACAAAAACTAATAATGGATAATTTTAACATATCTGTCTCAATTTGAGACAGCTGATGGAGACAAAATATTGACAAGTATATAGAAAACGCACACAACAAATCAATAAGGTAGATGTAATAATCAAACTCGGAATACCAATTACAAACAGCAACCTTGTTTTTAAGTGCACATAGAACATTAATGAAAATTGGTCACATCTTAAATGTCAAAATAAATTCTCCAATATTCTAAAAAAAAAAGGAATTAGCACAGAAAACATTCTCTGATCGCAATACAATAAAACTAGAAATTAATAAGAATATCAAAACAAAATGACCTTTCCACCTAAAAATTTCAAAACTTTCAAAACATAATATTGAAATGCTCTTGGTTCTAAATGGAAATACAAAACAAAATCGAAGAACTTTTATAAAATTACAATAATGAAAGTCTAACACAACATAACAGAATCCATGAACTTAGCATTAAGCATTTAATCCAGCCGGAAAAGGACATTGTATAGCATTAAAAATCTAATTAATAAAAGTAAAAATGAATTAAATATCTAGTGCAAAAAGATAAGGAACAATAAAGTAAACCAAAAGCAACCAAGAGGAAAGAATTAATAAAGACAATGAGTTAGAAAAC
Organism: Rousettus aegyptiacus; assembly: GCF_014176215.1. NCBI lineage: Eukaryota > Metazoa > Chordata > Mammalia > Chiroptera > Pteropodidae > Rousettus > Rousettus aegyptiacus. The sequence goes on from NW_023416306.1 coordinate 123,938,021, forward strand.
AGTTAAATGGAAGAACCAAGACAGAAATCCAAAATCTGTTTTTCAAAAAGTAATTGATAAAATCAACATGCCTATAACAAACCTAATCAAGAAGGAAACTTCAGAAATACGCAAAATCAAAAATTATAAGGAGAAAATAACTACAACAGAAAATTTGAAGTCATAAGAGATGACAGTGTTTAACTCTATGCAAGTCAATTAGAAAATCTACATCAAATAAGTAATTTTATAGAAAAATTAGTAGTGATCAAAAGGGCAAATGGACAATTTCCATAGCCGAAATAAGGGAAGAATCTCATTTGACAAAATTTAACACCCATTTATGTAAATAAAAACGCTTAATAAAATAGAGTTGTTGGATATTTCTTTGATATAAAATATATATGCATCAATCCCAAAGCCAGCATCCTACCTAATATAGAAACACCAATGACTTTCCCACCAAAGTAAGAAAAACAACCGCTATTTCCAACTACTAATAACATTGTGTAGGAAGTATTTATTCATGCAATTAGCTGTACAAAAACAATGAGACATAGTAACTAGAAGGAAGAAATGATACAATTTTTTTTATTGGAATATATAGTTATAAATCTTGAAAACCTGAAGAATCTATGGAAAAACCATTTCAAGCAAAAAAGAATTTAGTAAAGTAGCACTGTATATAAATCGATAGCCTTAGAATATATGAACAAAACCAATTAGAAGACATAATGAAAAATAAGGCTGTACTTATAATAATTTTTAAAAGGATAAGAAATAACAAAGATTTATATGAAGAAAACCCTAAAATTTTATGATTTTTAAAAGACATAAAAGTAGATTTGAAAGAATGGTAAGATATATCTTATTCTTATAAGAAAAAAGTTTGAGCAACTAATTGAATTATTTAATTCTTTGAGTCTAGTCCTGTGGCCTAATATCATTAAAAAACAAAACAAAAGAGAATAAAAAGCAAAAACAAGTTCAGAGATGTTAAGTCACAGAGACTTGACTGTAGAGAGTAGTAGTATGGTCTTAGACCTGAACTCATAATTTTATGTTCAATAGACTACATTCAGCCTCCCAAGAATTATAATTATCACTAAAGAAAAGAGACAGAACAAAAATTTAATATAAAGTATTTAAAAATAAAATTAAAACAAATAATATATTTCCATCAAAATGTATAAAAATGATGTTAGAAATTAGTTAGAATATTTCACTCTCTAATACTGCAGAATAACTGGCGTAAGTATGATAATATCACTAATTCTATAAACAATGAATGCCGACTGGGTGCCAGGTGCTGTGTGAGGTGTCGGGTACACAGTGGTGATCAATCTCTGTATTTCACTGATCATCTCTGTATTTCAGGTTTCAGTGGTTCTAAGCATTAAACATTGACCATTTACAAGAAATACACTCACCATAGGGTATAAGGGTGGCCTGAAATCCAAGTTTAGAGCAGACAGGAAAAGGGAACATCCAAAATTTCTTTATGGCAGGAAGAGCATTAATCTCTATTAGATGCCATGCCTGGAATGAATGGATTTCATCCACTTGTTCCGCCCTTGCCTTACTCAGCTTAAAGTGCTGAGGCTCCAAACACTAATTGATTGGCTGAGCTACAGGTACTTGCTACCCTTTGGGCATCCTGTCCTAATGTCGGAGGAACTGTTTCAGTGGTAAATGCTTCAGGTATGCCTATGGTGTCTGAAGTAGGAGGACAAATGAATTTACTGTCTCTATAGAAATGCATAAAAGAAAACGGGGTGCCCTCACAGCAGCAATAAATGTTGGGCAGCAAAACAAAACAAAACAAAACAAAACAAAACCCCACAATGTCATTGATTTCCCAGGGCTGATATGATAAAATGCATGACTTTGTAATCGACCACTTGGAACTGCCTGCTGTATAAGTCTATTCTGAATGTGATGCAACCTTATTCAACAAAAAATGACAAGTATAAAATTGGTCACAGGGCATTCATCAACTTCACTCACTCCCTTTAGTGATTTAGAATCATGTTACTGATCATCTCCTACCCAAATCTTACTTTTTAAAAATAAAGTAGTATATGTTAGCATTGCATCATATTCCTGACCATCTTTCTAAATGTACCTGTGGTATAAATATCTTTCATAGGTAAGACTTCCCAAATAGAAGAGAAATGGCCACTGCCACTTTCCTCCTGGGGAGTAAGCAGAGCAGGCCCGGTGTGAGAACTGAACTCTAAGATTCAATATGGTTAGTTTCCATTGCACACTGGGCTTAGAATTCCTGTTGTGCCTCCGGACTATGTGCAGAATTTTGGCTGACTTCAAAGAAAGCGATTTTGAGAAGAGAGCGTTAGTCACCAAAAAGAGAGAACAAGGCATTAATTTTTGATAAGCTCCATTTACTAATTTATAAAGGCAATGGGAATTGAGGTGAGGTGAAAAAGTAAGCTCTGAAGGAACTATCTGTAGTGAATGCTAATGATTTTCTGACCATGTCATAAACGATGCTTTTCTTGGGGAAAAAAAATGTATAGCTTGATCATAAAACATTATGTATCATTTGGTAGCTCATAAATGATTATGAGAGTCAAAAAACTCAGTTCTGGCCACTGAAAGATGGAAGAGCCATTTGCTGAAAGGAACTTATAAGTTATAAGTGGTTAGAGAAGTCATTTTTAGAATTCAAAATCAACAGAGAGGGATGAGCCATGCAAATAGTGCTTACATTTTTGTGTTCATCTTCTTAATACTAACACAGAGAAGACTGGGAATGACAGGAAAGAAGTTCTAGAAGAATATGAGGAAACACAGAGAAGAAAGAGTACCCACAGCTGTGCCCTGAAAGTAAAGAACATAAACAAACAGAAACAGGTAAGAACAGTTTGTGGCAGTTAAGTATGAACAACGTTATTTATTCTTAGGGAGTTTTACTTAATTCAACATTTAGACAGGCATGGTTGATGCTCTCATAAATCTTATGGTTTAATAGGGAAGAGACATCGAACAAGGAATTACTATCACGTGTGATGAAGGTCACGCTGAGGGATGACAGTGTACTTTTGGAACATGCAGCAAGGGGATATTAGATGATTTAGTTTCTTTAGGGAACTAGAATGTAGCAGATAGACTCTTAAAATATTACTAGGTCAATTTTTAGAAGGTTTAGTTGCTGACTTGTATGTGTATATTCTTTATACACATTATATCCTTAAACTTTTTTTTTTTTTTGAAAAAGATACTTTTCTTTATTCAAGTAACTGCAAATAGGAAACCAGGGTGGGGGGCGGGGCTTTTGTAGGTCCATTTTTCCCCCTTTTATCGTGGAGGAAATTAAAACCTAAGATAGTTAAAGTAACAAGCCCTACTCATATGTATAATTAATAATCAATGCCAAAGGAAATGCCATGGCGAAAAGGAGTCTGGTTTCAAAAACAAGCTGATTTGAAGAGGTTGTTTTCATTTGTTGTTTTTTGTTTTTGTTTTGGATATGAAGGCTACAGACTGACAAAGAAAGGCCATTTTTGAGAAGAGCACATTAATGGTTAATGAAGCCAATATTAAATTAAAGTCTTACTCCTAAAGTCACATAGGCTTTGGTTTTATAATCTAGCTATGTCCACCTTTGACTGTGATGCCTCTCCTACCAAAAGAAATTATATATCGTCAGTATTTATATTTGCATAGTCTCCTAGTAATGCTAGCCCCACAGCTAGCCCACCTGTTTTGTGGGGCGGGAAGTGTGCTCCTATTCTAACTATGACCCAGTTGGAAATTGGGTTATCATGGAACGAGCATGTATTTCAGGTAGTTAGGGAAGAGGTGAGAGGGGGAAAAAAGTCCAAGCCTTCATTGCTTCTGCTGACTTCTTAGGCACCCAATGCATCACTGGTCTTCAAAGTGTGGTCTCTGGACCAGTGGCATCAGCATCACCTGGGAACTTGTTAGACATGTCGTCTCAGGGCAGACTCCAGACCTACTGAATCAACAACTCTGGGTGTGGGCACAGGAATCTATTTTAACAAGACTTCTAGGTGATTCTGATGCATGTTTGAATCTGGGAACCAGGGAGCAATGCTCCACTCACTTTGAGCTATTTTTAAGTGCTTGTCTAACTTCATATGAGTGAAGAAATATGAAGGCAGAGGTTGCTTAAAAGACTGATTTATGTTTTATTTCTATACATAGCAATATTTGAAGGATCAAGTTATGTGTATTTCTATTTTACCATAAAGGACACTGCCTCAGGAAGAGTTAGTTACTATGATCCAAGTGAATTAAGAGGTTAAGAGAGATCCTGGGAAGATCATTTTTGTAATTTAATAACCTCCCTGTCAAGATTATTTGAATTCTTATTTGGGGTTTAGACATAGCCTTCAACTCCCAGTGTTTCTCTCTCCTCTACAGCAAATGTTGGGATTTCCACAGGAGCAATGATAAAAAAATAATCATAAATACCAGAGACTGTACACTTACTGTACATTAGAATCACCTGGAACAATTTATGAAAATACTTGACTGGCCCAACTCACAATAATTCAATCAGAATCTGGGAGAATGTAAAGCCTGGGTAATTCCAATTAGCAGTCAACATAAGGGACTATCAACTTAGCAATTCCATGGTGATTAAATTAGATAAATCTATTTAATGTACCAGGCACATGAAGCAAGTACTTAATAAATGTTCCATCCTATCTCTTTCTTCCACTCCACAAAAAAGTTGCAGAAAAGAAAGTTAGCAATTAATATCTTTTTCTGAGCATCTAGAACCCATGGACCTCTTTGTACTTCCTGACCTCCCATAATACTTTGCCTCTGCCAAAAGTTTCTATAACTCATTATATTTCATATTTTACAGTCAAATTGTTTCCTGCTTGTACGTCTTTTTCTCTCAACCTAGATGTAAACTCATTGAAGGTAAACAGTTTACTGTTATAATAGATTTCAAAATCCCCTCCTTTCAGGACCTGATGTTCATGATCATTCTGTTCTCTTCCCTCTCTTTCCAATGCCTACAACAGGTAACTCCAGATCTCAGAATCAGCTTGTTCCTATTGAACATACTGTATAGCCTTGAACCATGATCTAATGCCCAGATTTCTGCCTAATTCTTGTGCCCAACTCCATAATATAATTCCAAATTCAAGTACTTGACCCCTTGGCCCCAGATTTAAGTCCTAGGGTTTCCCAGAGCTACCTGTACAATCTGTCATTATTTGCTTTCCTTTTTATTCATGAAGACACATAGTTATCTTCCTGGGTGAACTACTGGTATCCTCCGTAGTGATACCAGCACCACAAATCAGAATTTCAATTAAACCAGAAAAGTCTAAATTTAATTAAATTCAATCATTTCTTATTGAACAGAGCTTGTTGGCAAGTACTGTGATAATTGTTGAGGAAGTAGGCATGATGAGACATAATCTATGTTCTACAGTTCCTTCCCCTTTCCAAGAGTCTTGACCAGAGATCAGTAAACTTTTTCTTAAAGGGCCAGATAGTAAATAGACTTGTGGGTCATACAGTTCCTATTTTAACTATACAACTCTGCTGTTGCAGCATGAAAGTAGCCACAGAAAATACATGAACTAATGGGTGGTGATTGTGTTCTAATAAAACTTTATTAGAACATAACAGCAGGCTGGATTGGGGCACCTGACCATTTTTGGTTGACTCGTCAAGCCACCAAGTCCAAGTTTCCATAGCACAATGATGGTGGTAATATTAATTGAGAGCTCATCAGAATCCCTGAGCCTAGAATTATACAATAATATTCTTTCCATACCTCTACCTATTAAGCACTAAATTAAACATAACACTTACTTTGTCTTCCCCTTCAAAGCCCCATCGAACCACCACCTGGATCCAGCACAGAAAAAGATGGGACTTCCTCTATAGGGAATGATTAGGGAAATGGAGAGAGACTTTCTGTACACACATTATTTTCTCATGTAAACAGGACTCCATTCCAGAAGTGCTATAAATCAAGAAGAAGAAAGAATTAAAGCACCTTTAATTCAAGGAATATTTATCGAGTACCTATTATGGGACAGGTCCTGAAATACAGGTCTTGGAGAAGAGGCAAACAAAACACACATCATCTCCAACACTTATAAAGTTTAGAATCTTACTATAAGACATATAATAAATACATAAACATTAAAAAGTATAAATGATTACTAATTACACATGAAAATAAGTGATCTGAATGAAAACTGCAGGGTGCTAGGAGAATGAATAACAGAGTGAATAAGAAGTTTGGAGGTCAGGCCTCTCTAAAGGAAGCAAACTTTAAAGTAAAACCTGAAATATGAGTATAAATTAGGCAAAGAGTATGTGATGGGAAAGACCACAAGTTGAATGGGTACCTTGCAAAATAGTTAGTAAAAGTCCTGAGGCAGGAAGGAGCTTGGCTCAATTTGAGGACTAAAGCAAAACCAGTGTGACTAGAGCATAGAAAATGGGGAAGCACCTGGCAAGGACTGAAGCTGGAAAGGTAGAGGGATCAAACCATAAGCCTAATAGAACTCATTAAGGTTTTGCATTGTATCCTAGTTGCAATAAGAACACATCACAGTCATTTATGCAGGAAGTGGCGTTATCAGACATATTTTTAAAAGATCATTCTAACTGCTGTGTGAAAAATAGCTTAGAAGAAAAATATGATCAAACCTACTCTTCACCTTCCTCTTTCTAGAACCCTCTCTGGGGAAAGTGCCTTTAAGAAACTAAGTACGGAGTAAGGATATGGATAAAGGGAGAAAGTCATATTTCCCTTTTCCAGGATATAACTGGACATGTTTACTACCATAAATTTGCTTCCCTGTGCACACAAACAATTATAATGCTATCTACAAATCAAGGAAAAAAATCAGAGTCCCATTTATGAGTTATAGAGTTACCTATTTTAAGACACACATTAGATGGTCTGGACAAAGAAAGCAGGGAACCAGAGGTGGAAACTTCCTTGAAGAGGATTCCCCTAATGAAAGGCATCAATGAGGTAATAAAAACAGATGTAGGAAGATAATTCTGATACAGAAGAAGGCTTAGAATACACATACCCACACCCACACCCCCCCCCCCACACACACACATATATTCACACACTCACAGACACCCAAACACTATCTGCTGGGCAGGAAGCTTCTGACTTTGTCTGGCAGTTGGTACCCATTTAGTATCAAGGTCCTGTGAGATCAGGGTGGGGAAGGAAGTGAAGTGACCATTTGGCCATCTACTACTGAACATATTCAGAGAAAAGACAGAGTATGGTTGTTTGGAATGCCCCATAGGTGTCACATAACATTCATTCCTAAATTAATTTTTCTAATTTTTCTACATCTATCTCTGTGTTTGCGTATATGCACTATTACATATAAATACAGACACCGAGTCAATACCAGGTAATATCATACTGTTGACAAAGCCATATAGCGAAGATTACAGTTTTAACTTTAGCTGTATAGTATATTAATGCCTCACTGGACTCATGAATGCTACATATTTTACACTATTTGTTTACTAGCTTGTCAGAGTTACTCATCATACACAGTGTCACAAAGCACATGGTCACATCTCATATATCTGCTTCAAGGGCAGGACCACTGTGACCTTTGACTGTTTGTTCTACAAAAGATAAAATTATTCCTTAGGAACGTTGTCTGTTTTTGTGGCTACCAAATCTGCTATTGAAGGAGTCTCAGTTTTCTGCAATATTACTTGTTAAATGTTTATAGCTAATTTTATAGGATAGACTAGATGTCTGAATATTTTCAAATCTCCTCAACCAGACTAGGTTTTTAACTGCTTCTCTTTCCTTAAGTTTTATGGAATGAGACATAGAAAATAACAAAGTAGTTTAGAAAACTCTTTCTTAGATGAAAAACATATAATATAGAAGAATGCTCCCCGATATCCTTTGTGTTAGGAGACATTTTAAGACATTTGTCTCTCACTTATTTCTCTTCCTGAAGCACACATTAACCAGTACATTTCTAATGCCATTCAATTTCACCCTCTTTTGCTTTGGAAACCTGTGACTACTCAAACTCAGGGAGAGCCAGCAGGCTGAGTTCTAGTTTCTGTGGAGTATGGAAGCCCTATAGGAAGAGATGGAATTCTAAATGTGAGCTGAAATGTTCAAATCACAGCCAAGAAAATGACTTTGGCCACTGTCAACAGCCAATATCATTTAAATATCTAGAACTCTTATTTGAAAGAAGAAAAGTTAACACTAATGGTTTTCTTTTGGGAACCTTCCCACAGCCAATGGTTCAGACTATTACATATTTAGGTAAGGGAGGAGAAATTATATTGCCCAGTAGAAGGGAGAAGTAATTTTATTATATGGAAAGATAGTGGCTTCATCATTAAAAAATTCAACCAACTAGAATACAACGTCCTTTGACCTAGCAGATAAAAGGTCAGAAAGCAATTTTGAATAATAAATGAGACCTGTTGACCTGGTGACCCAAATCTGGCAGGGTCAGTGTTTCCTCTTTCACCAGATGCTGATGGCAGACACACACTCACAGACAGCTCAGCTAATGAGCTGTCTCAACCCAGGTTGTAGGTGCTGCAGTATTTTAGTGTTATGTAGCACCAGAGAGAATAGGTTTTTAAAGCTGTTGTGTCAGGTAAAAAGATATTATAGAAATATTTCTATTGTTCTCTTAAGGAGAATCCTTTTCTGCTTCCTAATGCTTCTATTTAACCGTGAAATTTATTAGAAACCTGAGCATTGGCCAAGGTTTATCTTCTAAATTTAATTTCCTTTATTATTTTAGCTATGGCAAAAAAAAAAAAGCTCCTTTTGCTATACTTATTGCATTTATGTTATCAGCAAGGTGATTTTATGAGAATTTTCTGAATGTAGAAATGAAGCTATTTATCTCTAAAGTTGTGACTTTTGCCCTTCCTTTTACAGCACACACTCCTCCTGTGTAGAGAAGATATTTAGATGTGCACAGTTTGAAGATGTATGACTATTTCTATCTCGTAATTAGCTTAAGGTTATTTGTATGGCAGTGATCTAATCTAGAACTTTTAAATTTTTCAACAAAAATAAAAACAGAAAGATAGCTTCAAATTACTAAACCATCTATCCTTATAATTTTAATCTTTTAAATTTTCATTATTGCTTTTGGAAAAAAAAACAGCCATTATAAAGTCACCTTAGTAAATGTTCACGTTATTTTAATAAATGCCCTTTAATATGTCTCATTTTGACATCTTTGATTAACAAGATGCACAGTTCTTAATCATTTAATTTATGTTTACTTGATATTCTTTTAAATAAAAAATGTCAGGAGTCTGGCCAAAATCAGTTTAGCTAACTACATTTATCTGGCTTGGTCCCCTTTCAGCTTTCAACTGAAAATAATATTCTTCTACTCTTCATATTAAACTCTTGCCAATGTGTGAATTGCTGAAGGACCACTTAGTAAAATACCATCTCTCCTTGCAATAATATAACACAGGTGAGTTTGAAGTATTTTAAATCAATTTTTTTTTTGTTCACAATAAATTAAAAAAAAAAAAAACCTCAACAATGGAGGATTTGAAGACAACCTTATCACATATTCATCTCAATTTCCTGTGTCTGCCAAAAATGGAAAGGCAAAATTGCAACCAAAGCTAGCAGTTCAACCGCTTTCAAGTTTACTAAACCTGATTCAAGTGAATAAAGACATATTGAACACTTTTGGTGTACAGAATCTTGGTAAGCATCATCTTGTTATGTGAACACATTCTGTCTTGTGCATATTAAACTTTTCTACAAAGTCATGAATTTTCCAAAGTAAAAGCACTTGACTTAGATTTATGGCGAGGTCACATTCTAATTAATGACAAGGAATACTACTGCTATATAGACATGCACCAGCTGAACTGTGATACAGGAGAAGAAAGGAAGTGAATTTACAGGCTTGAAGAGAATGAAATAACACTTGATGGGTATTGTGTAGCATTTCTTTGTCTCATTAGATGACTTCACATTTCTTTTAATTTTAGCCTCACTACAAACTCATGTGCAAAGTATACAGTTGTATGCTGGTAATGTCTAATAATCTGCTCTAAAAAACAAAAACAACAAAAAAACTTAATTAGTGCCATTCGTTGATTTTCATGGTGCGAACACTTCCACCAGAACCACCTTCAAGCTACCAAGTGATGGCACTAAACACACAGCTGGGAAGAGATGTGTACAACTCGCTCTCCTGAGCTGGTGATCTCTGCCTCCATCACACCACTGGATATAGGGCAGATATTAGTATCCTTGTTTTGGAGTTGAGAAATCGATGTGGAGAGATTAAGAAACTGATCTGAGATGAAGAAGTAAAGAATAGCAAGGTCAACACAGCACTTTTTATTACCAGGTTCTGAGATTTTCTCCCCTTTCTACACTGTGAAGCCATTTAGGGGGAAAAAAAAAGTGAAGGAAGAACAGTGAGAACACTATACACTGATGCCAGAGAAGTGCTCACCCCCTCCATAGAGGTGAGAGGCAGGGCAGACACTTAGAGACCTCAGGGCAGAGATAGACACAAAGGACAGGAACAGTGGGAGATACAGACTCGGGAGCAGGAAAAGAATGAGGTGGATTGTGCAGGGAGGGAGAAAGAGAGAGAGAGGGAGAAGGAAGAGAGGGAGGGAGGGAGGGAGGGAGAGAGGGCGAGAAGGAGAGAAGGAGAGAGAGAGAACCAGATAGAAAGAGCACCAGAGGGAATCAGCAAGTCTTACAAGAACAAAGCCTGCTGCTTTTGAGATCACTTGTTCCAATTCCCTTTACCTAGATTTATTTGCCTTATCTCCCTAAATAAGAATTGTTTAGACCTTATCTAAGCAGGTACTCATGAGAACACATATGCTGAGGATGCACTGGTCTCTCTTTCTCTCTGCATTTATAAAGTATTTTTAAATCCCTGGACATCGATTGGTAGACAATGGTCAGTAATAGGTGCATCCTTAAATAAAGTCTATTCTTTTCCGGAGTCCTTCTTTCACCTATAAAGCTCACCTGAGGTTGTGTATCAAATGAACTATTTATGGTGGGGACGTAGGGGAGGGGAAGCAATGGTCCAATCTGCTTACTCAAAAACAAAGAAAATAAAACCAGTTTAACATGACAACAGTTAAGTTTGCTTTCATCTGGCAGAACTGCAAGACAAATCTGGTCCAAATGGCTTTGTTTAGTAGATTTTGAATTATTAAACAGAGCTGCGTTTAGATTTTGAAGATCAATGAAAAGAATTCCACATTAAAAGTCTAGAGGAGGGCTGAGAAACCCCTGTCCTTTGACTAAATTTCATCTAGGCAATAAGGCGGATTAAAGATAATATCCTGATTTATTACTATAATTAGTAAAAGGTAAAGTGTAGTTGAAGGTCATACTATATTAAATTCAGCTATATTAAAATCTCACAAATTTAGGGCTGACATTCCATAACATTTTCATCTCTCTCTCTTTTTGGATGTATATTAATTTTTCCCGTTCGGCTCATTTCCCTCTTTTTCACTTTTATGCCTCCTTTCCTTAATGTTGTAATAAATGTATTTCTTATTTGTGGTATTCTTTGTCGTTTTCAAATCTCTGTTAATATAACATCAAAACACCTTGTATTTCATTCTCCCACTCTTCCCCCCATCATCACAAAGTACATAAGTTAAAATGAAGGTTGGTTTATTTGTTTTACATTCATACCATTAATTTTATTATTTTGTTGGATTCATGCTTTGCAATTAAAAAAAAAAAAAGTTTCCCAGCCCCTCATGATAATAGTACCTTGTAAAGAGAGAGGGTTTTACATTCATTACCTAAAAAGTCTTACAGACTCCTTCAGAAAAAGGGGCTGTCACATATTTTTATTTTTAAAAATACAAGAAAACAAAGGGAATAAGGTAATTTTCTTTGAAAACTAGCAAAATAAACTCGGGCTTAAATTCATATTTCTACATTATTATTATATGATATTTTCAATTATATGACATTATTTCAAAATCAAAATATACACTAAATTTTAAAACACCTTTTCTTTGAAGATAAATGTTTGGGTGAAAATATATTTTGTCATTTCTCTATGGAGAAAACAAATAATAATGCCGTCCTTTACTTGCCAATGAAAATGTTTAACAGAGGCATAATAAAGAAGCAAATGTATAAATGAGGCTGTTAGTATCCATCTCTTGGAGAAAACATTTTATCAGCAGTTAAATAATAAGGTTGAGTAAATTAACATTAGTATAAGGATATGGATTATGATGATGAAATCATTTAAACTTTTCAGCATAAGAAACAACTATAGAGTATTGTTTTTCGGACTAAGGATTCATGTTCCTTCCTTCATTTTAGTTTTGATTATATTGAAAATAAGTCACTTTTCTTTAATCTTTTTGTTCACAGAATTCACCTAAGTGCTTTTGAGAAGCACTGCTTCTCGTAGGGTCTGGAAATCAGCAGAGTGACATTCTGCAGTGTTCCTGTACATGGATGGATGGAACTGACTTATCAACTGTCACCTATATCACCCAAATCATCCATGTGAAGAAGGCTGACTTGGCACCAAGCCGGCAATTATCTGGTGAACCCAGCGCAATAAACTACATAGACTGATAAAAGTTCAAAGAATAAGTATAATTGCATTGGGAAATCATAGAGAATCCTTTTCGATGATTCAAAATGCAATACCTTAACTGTATTCAACTCACAATAGCAGGCCAATCAAACCATCTAAAATCAGACAAAAAATACAGAATGCTATTACAGGTATTCTAAAATATCTGTTTTAAAACATGGCATAAATCTCGTCTTTACAAAAATGTAAGTTTTTGGTATAAATCATATCAAGTACATGTAGAAAAGTTACTCACTAATGTCATGCAATACACATTACACATATAACACAAAACATACAAACACATACATTACACACACACCTACAATAAACTGAATGAAGAATTCAGGTTAATGGGGCAATAATGAAAAATACTTTCATTCTGAATAGCTGAAAAAGAAAAGAAATAAAAGGTTTGGCAGTAGAAATCAGACTTAAACAATTAAACACTGGATATTGCCAAGGTTGTCTCGGCCAGAATAAGAAACTGCACTTTGAAAGGTAATTTACTTTATTAGCTCTTAGTCTATCAGGCTATCCAGAGAGCTTAAATGCCAAGAGGAAGTGCCACAATAATCAGAGCAAAATAAACATTATAATGTCATTATACATAATTTTCTAAGGTTAGAGAGTTCTTTCCTCTTTTCTAAGTGGAGAGAGCCATGTTTCATTTAGCATTTATTAAATTTTCCTGAAATGTCAGATAATCTTGGAGAAACAAGTTGAGTGTGCCTTTAATACGATAAAAAAAAGAGCACCAAAAGTAAGGAGCACTAAATGTAAATGTATTTTGGGTGAAATTTAGGATTGCTTAAACATTAAGATGGCTGAGTTTCATCTCACATGTCACATCCAAAAAGAAAATAGTGACTGCTTGAAAAAATACGTCCAGAAGATTTCTAATGCTGTATCTGGACCCAACAAGAACCAGTGCCTGTGCCTTGATCAATGAACAATGTCTGCCTTAAGTAGGAGAGGAGAAGAGGCAGCTCATATGGCATCTTTTGTGATCTTGTATAATGAGATCTGGGCTGAGATCAAGAGATATCCAGCCCCGTGAACTTAGGCAAGTGGCCATCGACCATCACAAAGCTAGTTTCTTTACCTTTAAACAAAAGGGGTGTTGCTAGATAATTTTGAAGTTCCTCATTAGTTATGAGATAATTTACTAGTACCTAATATTTGTATAACGATATTACAATTCAAAAACATTTTACATATATTAATTTTTTGTATCATTATTATTAACATATAGATAAAGAAACTAAAGCTCTCTGGAGTTGAGAAACCGATGTGGCAAGATTAAGGAAATGACACACACAGTGGTTCTGGGATTCAAACTTAGTTCTCATCCAGCTGACATATTGTCTCATGCATATACAAACGTACATTTTTACGGACACACCAACTATATTTCCTACTTCGGTACCTATGGAATTGTTAAGTGCTTTCCCCTGAGTACTCTCTCCTGGGTTCTCCATCCCTTGCCCATGGTAGAGATCACCGATCTATCATGGCATCTTTTCTTTCTCAACACATTACTGCTGGAGCCACTACCAGCTGTTGGGCCTCTCATTCAAGAGAGACCAGTCTCATGGACCTGCTCTACCATCAAAAAGGTCTCCAGCCAGAGCCAAACTTAGAAGTCTAGAAGAGAGGGAAGCAGCAGATACTTTCCTCCTGGAAATCCTACTGTCTGCTTTGTGGAAATGTACTGAGCCATAATGTTGGCAACAGAAAGCATTAGAGGAAGCAGTTTATTACCTTTGTGAGTTTGGCTTGAACAAAATAGACAATCCTGGTATATGAACCTGAAGAAAGAAGATGGTTCCAGTATCTTCACTGTTCTATTTGGATAATATGGAATAGTGGGTAGGAATGACTCCCCTGTTGATGATAAAATAGTAGTTATGGTAGAATCATGGAGTAATGGGGTAGAACTCAGAGCAAGAGCCCAAATCTTTGTCTTCCCACTGATTGACATGGCCCCACTTCTGATTGACTTCTGATATTGATTGCCAAGGCCCCTCTTCTACCACAAACTGTGCCCTAGAATCTTGCTCCTGCCATAATGGGAATATAGACTCCAATATTATTTTAATGTTTTATCCAATCTTCATAGCAAACAATTATCCTGTAATAGTAGACCCTTAATTGTCCACACCTTAAACATTATCCACACCATATTTACCTCCAGATTACCTCTTCCTATCAGCTAGTGGTTTTTTGGGATTGTTCCAGCAAACACTAACTAGTCAAGCCAAATCAAATTAGAAGTAGAGCATAAGGTAGCCCTGAAATTAAAAAAAACAAAACAAAACAAAAAAAAAAACAGAACCACAAACAAATTCTGGAAAACGAAATTGGCTATAAAATAATTCTATGTATCCAATTTCATTAGGTAAGTGAAATTTCATGAAATATTATTCCATAGATACTACCCTATCTTTGATCTTCAGGGAAATGGCTTATAGTTGGAGTGAAGGAGGAACAAGGACGATTTGATTACCCCTCAAAATGATGATTTAGCAATTCAACATTGCATAAAACATGCTTTAATGCAATGTTGAATTGATTTCCTAATTTATAAATTCAAAAAAGTTAAAGTCCACCCACTAGGTTGCTGTATAAGAGTACCCTGTAATGCATTCCAAAACCTTATGTAGATGATTTTTTGCTTTTATGTGCAACTTCTTTCTTCCGGTCCAGCCAATGAGGCTGGCTTATTCTGATTCACAGCAGTAAATGGCACTTGCCTTTTGATTTCATTTGTTCAATAGGATTTTTTTTAATATAGTATAGTAAGAAAATATCTTCAGAATTAAAGTCTTTTAATGAAACTTTTTTTTTTATCTTTTAAAAAGTGAAACAGTGTGCTTTTTAGCTTACTTAATTTGCATACTTAAAATGTGTATAATTTTTTATTAAATCCACTTTCTTGGCAAGTTAGAATCTCAGACATGCGGACAAGCAGTTATCTCTTATCAATGTCTGAATCAAATTGAGAGTTTAATCAACAGAAATATAATCAAAAGTAATAGCAACCTTAAATGGGTATTTACTTAAAACTTGCTAGTATATTTTTCTGCTTATTAGCACCTCTTTTTTTTAGGACTGAAAGATGTGAACTCTGCTACTCTTGTAGTATTTCTTTTCTCTTTTAACCATGAGCTAGAAAGCAGAAATATTTTTTCATTCCCAATATGAATAATCTTTAATGATGATAATTGCATGGATTTTTTTTTTTCAAAAGTACAATGAAAGTCTAAGAAAAAGCATGTAGATTTTTCCTTTCTTTTAAAAATGTTTCTTTAAAGATTAGGTGAAGATCAGCCTCCCTGATAGACTCTTATTTTCCTTACAGTATCTGCAGGAAAAGCTCATTTGCAGACAGCTGCTATATGAGCTTCCTTTCCTTGCCCTGTCATTGACCTTCAACCTGATCTGAAAGAACCACCTTCTTTCAAAGTGAGAAGTTATTCATTTACCATAATAGCTCTATTCTGGGCCTCTTTAGCAGAAAATGGCAATTGTGCCCAAATAAGAAGGTTTTGTGGTCCTGACTACTGTCCTTACACAAGAGGACAAAACCACTAGGAAAATTCCGTTCCGATAGCCACAGTAGGTGGCCATAAAGTTGGTGTTTAAACTATGGCTGATGTGCAGCAAGCACAAAAAGAGAAAGAAAAATCATTAGGAGTTTGCACTTGCTCTGGTTATATACTAGGGTTTGCCAATTATGTTCTCTTAACTTGACAGCTTATTCATTGAGCAAGAGCTGCTACATTAGAAGTTTGGTGACAGTCTGCTGTATGCAACTTTAAAATAAAACCACTTCATGAAGAGAAGCGAGAAACATAAATGATAAGCCTATTGGATAATCATTACAAATAAATAAAAAGCCTTTGATACAAGCAATTAGTCACAAGCATTACAAGTCGAAATGCAGTCCAATGTTAAAGAGACAGTTTAGAAGCACATGGCACATTTATCACAGCTCCACAGACAAGTTATTGAGCTGTCTGTGAAAAACCAGCCAAACAGGAAAGCTTTCAGCAGCGAGCAGCAGTTGAGGTCTTTGATTGATAGAGCTAGATGATGCAAAGCTGTCCGATGGCTTTCTGCAAAATAAAATGAAAGGACCCAAGGTCTTTCATGGTGCTCTCTGACCACAGATGAACAGCTACTTTATTATGGCCCAGGTTGAGGTTGCACCTTGCTCCATATTCTGCTACTTTCTGATGCACACAGTTAGTTGACTTGACCAACCAGCCATTGTGTTTAACATAAGAGAGTCTGCCATCTTCACATTTTTTTAAAGGTTTAACATAAGGGCAGAAGACTGCACTGGTTAACAGCTGTGGTTCTTTACTTTTCCTTACCAGCAGCTCTTCTAACCGCAGTGATGTACAGGAAGAGTGTTATGGTAACCTTCCTGAACTGATTCACTTTTTCTTCATTCATATGGTTTAATTCCAATGAGTCACAAGCCAGGATGTTCAGTCCATGACCCCAAGAATCAAGATGCTGCATTTATTTATTTTTATTTAGGATACTGTATTTATTCTCATTTGTATTTTATGCTTTAAAATAGGGAATGAGTTTTAGATGGGGCAAGGATTCCTTTGGGAGAATTGTTTAAAAGAAAAGGCCATCAACTTTTCAGTTGCTTTTAGTAGGTCTCAATGACTGAAATTTGCTTTACTAAGGCGTTTAACAGGATATAATAAAATGCTCTGATCCTCATTTCTAGGTTGATTTTGTCAACTAAATTTATTAATCTCAAAATAATCACTCTGTATTCTTCTAGAGGTATTCTTATTTATGTTTGTGTGTCAGAGAGAGAGAGAGAGAGAGAGAGAGAGAGAGAGAGAGAGAGAGAGAGAGAGAGAAATCAGGAGAAATGAGACTTGCTCTAGAATCATTTAAAAAGATTATATTCTTCCTCACTATCTCTTTATACATCATTCCCAACAGAGTTCAGTCTCTAAAGATATTATTACCATAGTCCTTTGTCTGAGATTAGAACATTATAAATCTTCAAGTGCTATTCCTTTATTGACATTTTAGAGTCGTATTATTTGATATTGAGTATCATAAACTGCACTGTTCAGAACACTTGAAATTCTATCTGTAATAAATGAGTAAACTCATATAGCACATTTAACGAAAAGAACTTCATCTGAAATTAATTCTGATAAAGATATATCTATTTCTAGAACCTAAGTGTGTGATCAAAATTCTTCCCCCTAAAAAAAAAAAAAAATAGGAATTGTATTCTATTGTAAAATTTTCTAACAAAGACAGTGGAAACTATTAATGTGTTCTGAACCCAAATTTGTATCCCAAACATAAAAATATAAAGCAAAATAATTATAGAAAATATAATCAAGGTATAACATAGTTTTATTTTGTTTAAAGCTGCCTGCAGTGAGAGCATTCTCCTCTACAGAGAGCAACTATGTGCTTTAGTGCATTCTGGCTCTGTTTTCTCTTACAGCTAAAAGAGGGGGGCAGGAAGGTTTGTTTTTCCCTAGGAACCTGCATACTTCATACCCAAATTCCTTGTCATTCAAAGTACCTGTCACGGGGGAGTTCTTAGACTATCTAAGACCTCACCCCACAAAAGTAAGAACTGCATTTTAACAAGTTCCCTAGGGGCTAGGCAATTCATATGTACTTCAAGTTTGAAAAGCCCTGCTTTAATGCAGTAGTTTTCAACCCTGCCTGCATGTTAGGTTAACCTGAGGACCTCTTAAAAATAGAGATCCTGGCACTTCACTATAGACCGACTAAATCAGAATTTCTGACGGTAAGGCTCAAATACTACTTTTTTTTTTTTTTTTAAAGCTCCCTAGATAGTTCAAAAGTGCATCCAGAAGTAGGGCTTATTCTAATCAAAGCTATGTAATATGTTGTGTTCATCTTTTTACAGCAGCTACTAGGAAATTCAACTAGTCAACATGAATCTTTTAAGGTAAATTATAATATGTGTTTAAGTTTCAGCTTTATTGAGGTATAATGGACCAATAAAAAGGATATTTAAAGTGCACATTGTGGTGATTTGATATATGTATACATTGTGAAAGGATTCTCTCCGTCTAGTTAATTAACACATCCATCATCTCACATATATAATTGGTGAGAACATTTAAGTTCTACTCTTTTAGCAAAATTCATTTATGCAATACAGTGATGCCATGTTTTACATCAGATCCTCAGGTCTTATTTATCTTACAGTTGAAAGTTTTTACCTTCTATCAACCTCTTTGTATTCATTCACTCTCCCAACCAGTTTTCTATTTTGTTTCTATGAATTCGACTTTTGGGTTTTTTTTTTTTGAAGATTACACATATTTATCTTTCTCTCTCTTATTTTACTTAGCACAATGCCCTTGAGATCCATCCATGTTATCTCAAACAGGGTGAATTATAATATTAATTATTTTATATTAAGAGCAAAAATAAGTTGAAAATAATATGCATATATGTCATGCTAGTCACTAACATTTTTCTTATACATTTTTTTTCATTTAACTCTTAAAGCAATGTTATTTTCCCCATTTTACATATAAACAAACTCAGAGTAGGTGGGGTTGAATAAATTGATAAGGACAGATAATTTATTAGTAGCAGAACATCCAGCAATCGAAATGCCCTGTGCCTGGCTACAGAACTTACACACACACACACACACACACACACACACACACACACTACTTCTTAGTTCCTTGCTAGCTTTGGTTTAGACTCTAGAATGAAAAGTGGGCTACACACTACAGTATGAATTAGAATAAACTGGGCAGTTTGTTAAAATGCAGGCTGCTGATTCAGTTGGTCTTGAGTGGGACCCAAGAATTTGTATTTCTAAGGAGATCCCAGGGGATGCTGCTGTTGCTGGTCCACACTTTAAGAATCACTGGGCTGGATTGATTATCATGGACTTTATTATGTTTCTTGTCTTCATTATGGGCATCCTCAAATCATTTATATAAATAGAAAGGTTATGTATAAATACAGAAACGAAGGGGCAGAGGCTGGTGATATATAAACTATGTTAGTTAGAATTGATGATAAAATAAAACTTCAAGTAAGCAGTGATTTCCTATTCCCTATTGCAAACTCTTCCCAAGAGATAAATGGACTTCAACATTCTTTTCTCTACAAAGCTAAAATTAGACTTGGTGTGTGATGGCAGGCAATGCAAGTATTCCAAAAGTCAAAGAAACTTACATTATAACATTGTTTAGAAAATAAATGAGCAATTATGAACAACTTTAATGTTTTCTCTGCTTTGTGTTCCTTAAGATACTTAAATCACATCAAAATACATTTAATTATTCCATGAATTGTTTTGCTTCAAGCTATAAATTATAATGTCTGAAACAATAAAAGCAAAGGAATATTGTTGAGTTTATCTCAGTGATTTATGCTCTTAGTGCAAAATTGACAATTTAAGATATACACTTGGTTTTTCCTCATCACTTTTGGAAAGAAATTTCCTACACAACATTACAGTAGCTAGGAAGATGCCCCTAATTGTTGTGTTGGATATTGGGTCAGATGAGCTTCAAAGAGTGGTATTTACACAAATCAGTCTTAGCAAAGACAAATATTTGAAACTTTATGATTTAAAGTTAATAAGCTGACAAATTTATTAAATTGGAAATTAGGCATAGAAAATATGAAATTATTTTAAAGGTTCTTTCTCTTCCTGGCCTGAATAAAGTTTAAAAGAAACAAATTTGCATCTTTCACTTATAACTTCAGTGACACATGTACTTTATTTGAGTTGTTAAAATAAAGAAAAGCAAGATCTGTTTTTATAATAAAGGATCTTATAAATGTTCATTAACACCCAGGTTTGAGGTAAGGCTGTTTGATATAGTAATAGGAATGTCAGCTGGAACACAATCCTTAAGACTTTTTTTTTTTTAATATGAAATACTATTCTTGCAGAAAGTTGGTTGGATGACATAAAGAGCAGAGGCTTGCCTATCACACTGATTACTTGATGTAATAGTAAGCAAGCTTAAGTGAACTGTGTGTCTTCAATCTTTCCAATCACTTAGGGATGGGCATCAGAGCTCACCATCCATCATCCCTGGCCTGAAACATACGGTGCATCAGCAATCTTGGGCTGACCTAAATGATAGTAAAAGCCGCTATGCTGTTCACAATAAGAAATTGTTGTCCACTGAATTACAGGTTTGTGATTAGATTGCTAACATGGCCAACTTGATGTATAAGTGAAGTGTCTAGGGAAGATATTCTTTAGAATCTTCTGAAGATTAATTTATACCCTTGAAATGTAGACCAATCACAGAGTCAAAAAATATGTCAAGGTATTTTTCTTGTAACCAAGAAAGCACAGCTGTTACAACAGTCATTAATTTATTTCTGGCACCTTTATCTGCAACAGAATTTAATAAACAAGGTGTCTAATGGCTATCATCTTAGCATGGCTAGAAATTGCACAATATAAAAATTAATTTTTTGAAGTCAGATTCATATGGTGAGTAGTTATATACTATTGGAAATATAAACGTAAAATGTAGACTGTTTCTCATAATTTAAATTTTCACATTTAAAAACTTTGAAATCTCTCCAAATGCCTATCTAAAATTTCCAGTTGTGTGCTATGTTTTCATATCTCAGAACTGCCTAAAGACATCATGCAAATCACCTGGTAGATATGCTATATATTTTTTCTTTGGCTTCCTTTCTCAAGATTAAAGGAGCTAGAATTTAAAATTCAATTTTAAAGAAATTATCTCTAGGTCAGCTAAACAATCCCCCAAAAAAGACTGGCACAAAAAATAGAAGGCCTGGCTTTGACTCCAGTTTCTGTGTCTGAATTTACCGTATGGCTTAGATAAGCCACTTGGTTGCTCTTATCATTAGTATCCATGTTTGGTTATATAAGAATGATATATGCTGGTCTAACCAAAGTCTTATTCAGGAGGATAACTTTCATTCCTTCAATATTTACTAAACATCCCAATTTTCAGTCACATGTTTAACTGCATAAAATGATGAAAACAGAAGTTCTGCTGACAGCCTAGTGGAAGGAAACAGACAAGAAAACAGGCAAGTACAAAAGAAAGCTTAGCATGCAGAAAAAAACAGCCAAGAACTTATGAAAAATGAAAATTCTAGGGGTCCAAAGCCCAGATTCTAAGTCAACAGATCTAGTGTTGGGCTCAGGTACCTACCTTTTTAACATGCACTCTAGATGATTCTAATACACTCAATGGTCTATAAGAGAATACATTTAACTTAATCTTAAAAGCCCAAAAAAGGTTTTGGGAAAAGGTGGTAGAGAAATAAAAACTTCATGGGCATAATCTGAGCACAATGGAGGGAAGAGATTAAAAAAAAGTGTTCCTTTGCTGTACCTTGCTTGTTTGACATAATATATTTTGGAGATTGAACCACATCTTATTTTTTGTAAATACTGCACATAGTATCCATTATATATGCACACCTAAATTTATTTTGTCATTTACTTGCCGATGGATAATTAGCTTATTTCAATCTTTTGCTTTTATAAGCGATACTGTAAAGAATAAACTTGTACTGCAGTCATTTCAAGCATCTGCACATTTGTTAAATTCCAAGAAATTGAATTCTGATGTCAAAGGGCATTAGCATTTAACATGTTGGTAAATTCTGAGAAATTGTTCTCCATGTGGCTACACCAAATTGCAATCTCATTTGCAAGGTGTGAGAAGATCATTTCCTTATTTTCCAGAAATGAGTTTGACCTTTATCTTGAGAACGCTGAGGAGAAAATCAAGGGTCTTTAGAGGATAAATGACCTGATAAGGTTTATATTTTAGAAAGATATACTCCCACTACAATGTGGAGAATGGATGGATTGGAGTAGGTAAGACAGGAAGCAAGAAAGGCAGTTAAAATGCCAAGCAGCAATTAGCCAAGAAGAGATAACTTAGTTTGAACTATGTGGAACAAGGATCTTTATTAAACATATATTATATACCGGAATCTGTGCTTAGCATATAAACTGCATTATCTCATTTATTCAGGTCATACCACACGCAAGATATTCCACAGAGATTATGCAGCCATTTTAGAGAATGTACTCCCTTTGAAAAAGGGTTTTTTTTTTTTTTTCCTCTCAGGAGGGAGTTGGAGAGAGTGGACAGGTTGGAACTTTTTGAGACAAAATCCATCAATTGACTGACAGCGCCTACATATTCTTTCCCCTAAATTGATGCTTAATGATTGTTATTTTTTTCTGATTTCAGAAAAAAATATAAAATAAAACCAAAATAAAACAAAGCTTATGTTCATAAGTTAATAAGTTGTGCGTGTTTCTGTAGGTTGTGCATGGCAAAACTGGGATTCGAATCCAGGGAAGCATTAGTTCAGAACAAGTGCTTTTAACCACTTCAGTATCTGTTTGGGATGGAGAAAAGTTGATGCATTTGAGATTTATCAAAGAACAAAACTGACAGAATTAGTCAACTGATTGGATGCAGAGCATAAAGAAAATACATATCAGTATTGTCTATGAGACTGGGAACCCAGGAAGACCTAAAATTGGAAACCAAGGGATGGGCGTCGGTGGGGGGTGGGGTGGGGGAGCGGTACATTGATTTTTTAGTTTGAGGTGCTGGTGGGAGGTGAAGTAAGAGATGTTTCTACTGTCTGAGAGGCAGGAGACAATCTGGTCTGGAGATGTCAATAAGGGCATCATCAGCACATAGGTTCTATGCTGGGAAGTCACTAGAATGGATGAGCTCACCCATGGAGCAATGTTTCAGCAACAGGCCACAGATGAGAGGAACATGAAAGAGACTAAGAATAAACCAAGAGGTAAGAAGAGAGGAAAGAAATCGAGATGAAAATGTTATCTCTGAAGCCAAATAAAACCAAACTAAAAGAAAAACACTTTGAATTACTTTACAAAAAGATGATTAATTCTCTCTCTTTTTTTATTTCTACAATCTCTCATATATTATGAAAGTGATGTTCATGAAATGTTCCCAAACACAAGAAAAGAATCGATTACTAACACATCCCCACCAGTATTATCTTGTGGAGGTGATAGTCCGGGAGAAAATGGCTTTCCGTAAGCTGGCTGAGAGTCCTGATACATTTCTTTAAAGCTCTAATAACCATGCAGAGCAGTGTCAAATTGAGGATTTAAAGGCAATGGTTATAGTCTCAGGAGAGTGTCTGGGAATGATTCTTATGTACCTGACATAACTCAAAAGCAGGGGAGTAGCACTCAATGGCTAGGAGAATTCTCCTGCACCACCTCATATAAATCTACGGAGGGCTACCCGAAGGTTTATGTGAGCTGTGTGTCTAACATGTGTTAGAAAATCAGTCTCGTTATATTTTCCCTGTAAATCCTTCCAGGAGTCTTCTAGGTTTAAGGGGGACCTTCACATTTGGAATCGAGAAATGAGTATAGATTTTCTGAGACTGCCTAGATTGGGTAATATGCAGTTCATACAATGTATTTGGGGGGAAGAATATGTAGGCGCTGTCAGTCAATTGATGGATTCTGTCTCAAGAAGTTCCAACCTGTCCACTCTCCCCAACTCCCTCCTAGGAAAAAAAAAAGACCCCTTTTTCAAAGGGAGTACATTCTCTAAAAGTGGTCACATAATCTCTGTTGAATATCTAGTGTGTGGTATGACCCAAAGAGATGGGGCTGATTTTCTTGCTTAATAGTTTACAGAATTCACTTTGCAAATTACAAATAATTTAAGCAAATTACATTCCATTTCTGAGCTGAATACATCTAAGCTGAAAATTTATAACTGGACTGAAATATAGAATAGAAACAATTTTTTTGTTTTTAAACTGTTTTTTATAGAAATAGAAGCCTTGAAAATTATAAAATTGTAATGTTATTAAAATATTCTGAAAATACAATTAAATTCTAATATAAATGATTACTATTTAAGTAAATTAATAGCTAAATTTGAAATTTTTATTTAGTAGGTAAAATTTTATATTTTATAAATAGGTAAAAACACTGAAAAAATTATTTCTAAGCTTTATTAGAAATATCTAAAATTCAGTATTCCTTCTTCTACCAGTTTTATATTCAACATCAATTGCTCATTATCCTGAACATAACAAACATAGTCACCTTAAATAACAATAACAAAAAATTATTACTTATGATGTTCCAAATCAAGCTTTGATTTTAGGCATTTTTTTTTCTCCTAAGTTTAATTAAGTAAGTTCTACTTAATTCCTAAGTATTAGTCAACAGATATCTCATTTTTTAACTAGGTGGGCTTATTTATATCAAATGCAAAAGAGTTCTTCACCATTTAATGTATGAATTACAAATATGTGGGTCACCTATATGTGTAATATGTATAGAAGCAAAAGCTTTATTGTTGTCATTGTTGTTGTTGTTGTTATTATTATTATTATTATTATTATTATTTTATTATTTGGCGCTGAAACCCTAAAACAAATAACGGCAGCTTTAAAGAGATGTTCCTCTTAAGCATGCATTCTTTATTTTTACAGATCCTTAAGATGTTTAGGATGGTGAGATCAACATCAATGGAGTAGAAAATGGGGATTTTCTAACCAATTTCAAACCCCCAAACAGTGACTCTGATTTCTGCATCACCACGATTTGAATAACAATAACTGGGAGCTCGCTACCTCAAGGTGCAGGCTGTTCCAGCATTCAACAGACCTAAGAGTTTGACTACTTTTCCTTAAATATGATACTGTACATAAGTCCCCCGATATGTCTAGCAATGGTTCTCACTCTGACTTGTGAAACAACCCCAACTGTGTTCTTTTTTATGAGGGAGGTCACTAATCATGTCTCCCATGCTAAGATTTTATTTTTTGAGGCAAAACATTCCTGTTTCCTCTAGTCATTCTTCCACCTTATGGTTTTGAAAATCCCTCATCAATTCCTGCTCTAAAAGCACGACTGATCATCTCTAGCAGGACTATAGACCATCTTACTCAAATATCACACAGCTCCATGGACAGGGTTATTATTTCCCAGGAGTTGGGCACGTGGCTTCTAACAATGTGACCTGTATTATAAGCATATACTCGAGCATACATTGGTATGCAAATTTTCATTGCCTTTTGGAATTTAGAACAAAGAGTGGGGAGGGGGAAATTTTTAATTTGTAAAATAATATTCGATTTACCAATTTGTATTAAGCGTAATTAGGAGAATTAAAAGATTTAAGAATATTTAAGCATAATGGGGAATTTACTGAAACATATACAAAGCCTAAGGTTTTCTTCCCTCTTTATAGGACTTATAGTTTGTTCTTTTCTGCACATGTGATCATTCTTCTTTCTCTCTGAAGATGGGTCTTCTATGATTTGAATTACTGTAGCCAACCCATCCCTGTCTTTATGTGGTCATTCTGATCTACATCAAATAGAAACTGCATTGAGCCTCTACATTCCCAGCTTCCAATTTCTGGAACAGAAAATCTCATTTTGTCCCAGGTGTCTACCCAGTATTGGTCCAATTAGAGATGAATGAGGTCATAAGGTTACATGACCAGTAGCTCATGCATCTGCACTGTAGGTCTAGGTTCTCTGAAAGGTCATGAACAAAGCTATGGGAAAAGGAAACATCAACCAGACAGGCACCCTGAGAGTTGTCTACTGTAATACTTTTGAAGCATGTGTCTATTGGCTAAAACACATTATTAACTATAGAGCCAAGATTGATAGCATCATAGAATAGTCACACTCTGAATCACCCATTCGAGTCATGAGAATCCCATATACCAGGAATTTCATCTGATACCTGTGCATTGGCTTATGAAGCATTTATTTGCACTCACAAGACCAAATATAGAATATGGGTGCCACAAGATATAAGCCACCTGGCCATCTTTAACGAGGTATAGTTGCTATAACTTGAATTTAGCCCCTCCTCTTGAAATACTCAGGTTTGCTCTCATAAGAGAAATGATCTCATTTATAAGCACCCCACCCCCCAGGATGCCATTATGTGAATGCGTAAATATAATTGTTTTATATGTCTTTTTGGTTTGTTTGGTTTGGTTTATTTATTTTTGCATTAGTGGTGAATTATGAAAAAATGAACTACGAAAACAATGAAAATTTAAAGTAGGTGGTCTTTAGTGAAAGGTGTGTTAAAGTGATTTTACACTCAACAAATCAGAAGTAAGTTGGTCTTCTGCCTAAGACAATGTTTTTGTAGGTACACACTCTTTTTTTCTTCTTGTGATCTTTCTCACACATATAAAGCTTAAATTAAAAAAAAAAACCTCTTAATATAAAAATAGGAGAAATTTTCAGGATCTAGGGCTAGGCAGAGTTTAGTTGGACTTGACTTCAAAAGCACAGCCCATGAAACTAAAAAATTGATAAATTAAACTTCATCGGTTAATTTTTTTTTTCTCCGTGAAAGAGAATATGGGAACTTTAGACCTTTCTCTGGAAATTTCACTCAGCAGACAGAAGCCAACTTGACTAGAGATGACTGGGAAACAGCACACCCGCTGGGATGGCCTGTAGCCAGTGAAAGACTGATACAGGGATTAAAAAAAAAAAAAAGTCCAGGTCTTTTGTCACTATCCGTGCTGTGCTCCAGGTATTGCTGTCCTGGAACCACTCCTGGGATTCACCAGCACCCAGCGATCAAGGCTGTCCTTTGCAGAGAACCGCATTTTCTACCTTTTCACCACAAATACAAATTTTCCACAGTGACTGGGTTTTTATTAATTGGAAATCCAGCTAAAGGAAAGCACCATTATATTGCTATATTGAATACCAGTGCCCTTAGAACTGGGGCTGGGAGAAGGTGGCAAAATTTCCATCAGGAGACTCTCTCCCGTGGTCTGGTTTTCATATAGTGCCAACCAGCTCTGATAGCAAATGATATGTTTGAAAAACTATCTTTTTGTCTGTAACATTCAAATATCATCTAAGTTAACTTTATTCCTCTTTTTGCTAAGTATCTTATTTTGTCCAAATGATGCCCCCCCAAAATGTGTATGTGAGTATGTCTGAGTACGTGTGTAT
Source organism: Rousettus aegyptiacus (assembly GCF_014176215.1). Taxonomy (NCBI): domain Eukaryota; kingdom Metazoa; phylum Chordata; class Mammalia; order Chiroptera; family Pteropodidae; genus Rousettus; species Rousettus aegyptiacus. The sequence continues at coordinate 123,965,650 of NW_023416306.1, forward strand.
GTGTATATTTTATTCATTTTAAATTATCATTAATTCTAAGTGTGTTATCAATTTTATAACAGCTGTTAGACTAAAGAAAATGCCACATTAATTAATCCATATTTTGTATCAATTCACAACACATTTATTCATACAATACATATCTCTTTCTTTTCCAATATCCTAATAATGTTGGAGTCTGATCCTGTGTGTGTTCAAAGGGTAGGATTTTTCTGATTCAATTTTGGCTGCTGCATTTTTGTACAGGATCATTTAATGAACTGCTTTCCATGACTCTTGCTTGTAATTTTAACTCTTTTATCAATTTTAACATCAACTATTTCATTTGCATTTTGTTTATTAATGTTATCGTTTTACATTTGTTTTTATTTCTTTAATTGAATGATATATTTCAGAATATTAAACAGATCCTCTTGAAAACTTCTTAGTCCTTTATAGTGCATGAATGGGTTATAAGGATATTCCCAGGTTGAAATTTGATGCTCTCTTATGAAAGGTTTACCCACCTCTACTGTCTTTAATTCTATCTCTTCATGTGTGACAGGCAGTCTTTTCTATACAAGGCAGTATTTGTTTCAGTTCTATATCACAGTGTAATCCTTTGAAAGCTATTTTAAACAATTAAAAATCCAAACTTAAATTAAAATGTAAAGAGTGATACAAGTGCAAATAATTCAAACAAGATGAAAATGAACGAAGAGTGCCTTCTACACATGGCTAAGTTCATGCATAGGCAATGACACTCATTCTTTGGGCGACTGGCAACAGTCCTTAACTTCAATTCACGCATTCATTTAACAAATATATTTATGTACAGCCTAGTATTGATAAGCATTTGACCTAGGTACTAAGGAAAGAGGATGAATAATAGAGATAAAATCTTCACTCTCACTGAGCTTTTTTTCTTCAATTATAAGAGGCACTCAGATTTCAGGAACGATAAAAATGTGAAGAAATATGTAAAATATGTATCTCAGAATAGAGAAAAATGATGTAGTTGTAGGGTCTTCTAGATATTCTAATGTAATGCTTTCTAACACATTTAATTTTAGTAAAAACTCTTCCTTTTTAGACTGCTTTAATATTCACATATTTCCCTTGAAAAGATGTTTCTTCCATTATACAATTTCTAATGCAAAATACTGCAGTTCTATATGACAAGTGATTTAAAATGCAGATCTTTATTTTCCTTTTATAAAATAAATTAATGGAGAATTTACATAGGCTACATCCCATTCATTTCCTCTATATTCAGATATGAAAAAGTGGTTATGGGGAAGGGAGAAGGAGTACATAGGTGTTCACAGAGGTGGTGCTGGGTAAGATGAAAACAATTCACATTTCAAGCCTTCACTTCAAAGCAAGGAAAACTTCCAAAGGACACTTTCCTAGAATGCATTTAAACAAACTGCTAAAAATTAAACAATAAATCCACGTGTGTGTGTGTGTGTATTTATATGTACATTTACGTGTATATATAGTCTATATATTTATGTTAGTTTTAACAAACATTTCAGAAAGCAATATAGGGAAATTAGTAGAAGACTTTTTTTCATGTGAGTACTAACATAGCTTGTTTCAAACTTAACAGGAGAATCACTACTAATTGTATTTGAAAACTGCCAAGTGAGCATGTACTTTCATGTGCAAATGTGAACTTAATCTTTGATGTTCAAGGGAAGTGATTCATGGCCAGTTTCCACAATATGCCAAGGAGATGTTGTATATCTGGGTGCTGACACTTTATGTATTAGGCTATAATCAATACTATTGGCTACATGCTATGTCGCTGAAATAAAACTTTAATTACGAATACAATGCAAATAAAATTTTAATTACTAACACAAACATTTCTGTTTTGAAATGTGCTAACCCTGTGTAGCCCCTAACACAACTTTATTACCAAGCATAAAAATCAACCTAGGGTTTAAAAATTTTAAAACCTTGCTACTTGAAAGGTACAATCTGAGTCTGCGTATAGTTTTTTGTTTTTATGCAAACAGACCATACATATTTTGAGGGAGACTAAACTCAGTTTCCTCATCTGTAAAATGGAGATAACAGTTCCCAGTCACAAAGTTGTTAACATCATTAAATCAGATGTGTGCTAAGCACACGGAATATTTGGGATGCTACTAAAATTGGAGAATGATAAAAATTTGAATTTGGGTATCGATGTCCATAATTGGGTTAGTGTTAATCTGTGCATTTCACCAGCTATTGTCAACATCCACAACACAGATATTTAAGATGTTAAGCCTATGCAATCATTTAGCTCATTCAGCTATCTCATAGGGTAGAACTGACGGCCAACTTCTACAGGATTGAAAGAAGATGTCTCTGGAGCCCACTGGAACAAATGGTCTCCCTGCTTTAGACTCTTAGTCCCTTTGATTTTTGATCCATCTACCATATTGAGAAATAACTAAATTATAAACCTGGAAACTTCCTAGTACCTGCAGTATGGCGTACGAAACCTTTCACATTGTGGCTCTACCTCAACTTTAAGTTGCTCCACTCACTCATGAAATTATACTCCTAAAATAGCCCTATGACATGTGTTATTGTTAGTTCACCAGGTATCTAACCCTCTCTAGATTGTGTACCAAGGGCTGTACTTCAAAGTACAAGAGTTCGACTAGGGACAGGTCAACCAGGACATGCCTTGCTATATCGCCGAAGATAATCCTACTTGAAAAGATTCCCTTTGTTAGTATCTTTCTCAGATCCCTTTAGATATCACTAAGTTGAACGTTTTGAAATTAAATTTAAGGATGTTCAAGGGTCTACAGCCATGCCACCCTGAGCATGCCCGATCCTGTCTGATCTTGGAAGCTGAGCAGGGTCAGGCCTGGTTAGTACTTGGATGGGAGACCACCTAGGAAGACCAGGTGCTGCAAGCGTTAAAAAAATAAATAAATAAATTTAAGGATGTTCAGCAAAGAGAAGTAAGATATAGTACCACCCCACTCTTCCAAAGCTCTCCATAAGCAGACTCGTAAAGGACACACCTTAAAGTAATCCTGTGTCTCACTCCTTTTGGTATATGTAGAAACTTGTGCAGTGTCTATTATTTATTAGGCAAAATTTAGATGCCTGTTTAACGTTAATTCCTTTCCTCTTACCGTCCTTCCCAAACCTTGCAAATATGCACACATAGAATTTTTCAAACTAAAGCTTCACAGTATTAAGTAAAAAACTCAAATTCCTATAGGAATCTGGTGACAACTGAAAAACAACAACAACAACAACAACAACAAAACAGGTTTGGTTGATGCTGAGATGACCTGGAGAGCACACACTCACTCTGAAAAGGTTGTGTCTCATGACAATCTACTGCTCAGCTCCAGTCCAAATGACACTAAAGTGACAACTCAGTATGACCTCTCTTGCTATTTTTCATGAGACGTCAGAAATTCATAACATTTTGTGAAATCTCCTGGTTTTTATATGTTAGTTTAAGTTTTTTATTTGTTTGCCATGAAGTACTGTGTAAATCAAACAATACATACCCAAGGGACCAGTTTGAACCTATACTATAGAGCCCTAAGACTTGGCAATCTTTAGAAATTACTACTATACATCTGAGGGTGAAAAGGTCCACTGCTCCTTCCAAAAGACTAAGATGTTACTTGTAAGCACCCAGACTATTCATGGCTGGGTTCCAGCAGGCTGTCTTTCTTTCTATAAGAAGTTTGGCCAGTACTTCGACTCATAAAATTACAGCTCTCATTTTAATCAGCAAGGAAGAATTTCTGCACTGTAAAATCTTATTAAGGGAATTTGATTGCAAATTGAATATGGTCCAGCACCTCTCCAAAGCTCATTTAAGATATTCGATATTTGAGAGAAAAAGCCTAAATGGGCACGTTAACTATCCATTTACCTACACTAGTCCAGATTCTATCCCTGCACTCTCAGACCATCAGAAAATAATGTCTTGGACCATATTACTTAAGTCAATCAAAGAGATGGCTTCTGAGCTGTGGCTTAATATCATATTTTTTGATTTTATAGATGGCCGATATACAAAAATATCATATTTAAGAATACTTTTGGTACTTCAGATAGCTAGTTTGAGGTATATTCTGTGTGGTTTGTTACTACTTTATATTGTACTTCATGTGATAAATTCCTGAAAAAATAGTTCCAGGAAAGGGTATTTATCCTCACAAATGCATGTGTATATGATATCTTAATGAAAACCATTTATTTTATTTAGTCGCCATGCCAAACTTCAAAAATTACATTAAGTGAGAATAAGAATCTTAGGTATGTTTCTGAGTTTTTGAAGCTCTTACTGACCTTCCCTCATTATTTGTCTACTAATCTCAACATTGGTTTTGGGTTTTAGATAACTAGGAAAAACCCACTTCTGATAGTTTGCTTTTATTCAAGTGATTTAATTGTGAGTAATCAACATTTTAAAATTTACTTACTAACTTTTCTATAACATTATTGCTTTAATTTTTTATTTATAAAAACTTAAAAAAAAATAAAGAGAATTTCACTTGTAATTTTGGTGAGCCTCTGCTCCTAACATATCTTCTTCATTACTTATAACAGGGCTTTAAATTTTAACTGTAGAAGTATATTGTTTATGGTTTTAAAAGCATGCTGCAATTCTAGAATTCCTAGAATTGTCACCTATTTGTTTATCAGATATTTATCAAGTATCTTGCTGGGTACCTGGCACTGGTGTAGGCATTAGAGAAATAATGGTGAGCAAGTTAGACATTCCTTTCCCATCACAGAGCTCACAATTTCACAAGCAGATAAAAAAACCAGGTAATGACAATCAAGGGCAATTAGTATGGTAATGGAAGTACAGGGTGTGTCACTATCCTATTTGGGGGGAACAGAGAGGGCATCCCAGAGAATGTACCGTTCAGTTTGAGACCTCAAGTTCTCATACAACGGTGGGAGAGGGAAAGGTTTTCAGGCAGGAGTTGTCTGCTCAAAGGTTTTCAGGCAGCAGTTGTCTGCTGTCTTTTTCACTGTTGTATCCTCAGGACCTTGCTCACTACTTTATAATAAATAAGAGATGGACTAGAATGTGCAAAGGCTAAAAGCCATTCGGGGATAGGTCATTTGGAGGAACTGAAAGGGTTTGGTTTGACTGAATTGTAGATTTAAAGGGGGATACGAGGAAGCAAGATGAGACCAGGGGGACATCCAGTGGCCAGTTGAAAATGATCGTTGTGAATTACTTAAATAATATTCATTTTATCAAAAGAGAACATGGAAGCCACACATTAAAATGACAACAACAGAAGTAAAAATGACAACAACAAACTTTTCCCCTTTCTACATAAGAACTTGACCTTTGGTTAACTCCAGCTGGATTTCCTTGGTAACTTGACAAAGGCAGAATGTCAACATATCTCAGGGTAACACTGCCAATTGTGAAAATGACCTCTCATGGTTAAATTGCATCTGGACTAAAAGGGAATATAAGTGAACCAGAAAAACCTGACACCATAGCTTTGGGCTTCCCTGTGAGTCAACCCAACAAGCCATGCCTATGGATTTATTACAAGAGACATAAGGCTGTGAAACAGGGCGACTTTCACAGATGACCTTGGACTACTGTAAGGACTCCCCAGGAGGAAGGCCCACCGCTACCCTGCAAGATGTGGTTCCAAATCTTTGTCCTTCTGAGTAGACAGGTACCAGGTGTGGTGCACGGTTGTCACTTTGTGAGTCTGAATGTTTAGTTGAACCTAAAGAAGAACACTTGCTGGGCATTATAGCACTGATGGGTTTTAAGAAGGAGAGTTAATATGAAGAGATATGTTTTATAAGATCACTTTAGCTATTGAAGACAACTGCCTCTGGGACAGGTTATTCTAATAAAACATTAACCAGAATTAGTTTATATCCTTGCTGGAATAAGTTGGAAGCCTACAATAAGGGGGAACGGAGAAAAAGCACCCTCTATTTAAGTTTCACCTAGGTCTAAAGGCCTTTAAGCCCATCAATTGGGACTTGTAGGAATGCAACCTGGCTTCCATATCTTTTTGTGTGTGGTTCGTCTACCACTTATTGGAGGAAAGATTAAGCTTGACTGGAAAATAATAACAAGTAGAGGAAAAGAAAGAAATACTAAATGGGGACCACCAGACAATTATTTTAAAATTGCAAATATTGGAAAGGATTAGGATTGAATACTGTCTCACTCCTTAACTATAACTTGAAGTGAGTCACTGGGCCTCTCTGAGCTTCAGGTTCCTAGGCAGAAAACAAAGGGCTTAGACTCAATGACCCCCAAATGATCTTGACTCGAAGATCACGTAAGTCTTTTATCTGAGTACCACTCATATGCCAAGTACTCTACTCCCTCCCCCATATAAAGACATTCAAAATCAGGTAAACACCAAATGCCTGTAAAAGAAAGATCAAAGAATGGGGGATAGCAGCTGGAGTCAGTTCTTAGTCCAAGGTGGAACTGAGGACTTTGTTATGTCTCTACACCCAAATTTTACCCTATGTAACATGGTGATCATATCTAATGTAAAGAACTTCATGTGCTTTAGATTCCTCAAGTGGCAGGTGCTATGGAAGGCTCCGACTGGCCAGTCTAATCTGAGATTACCCAAGATAGCTATCCACATGTCTAGAGTACTTACTGCAACATTTGCCCACCATTAACTCTCAGTGGCTGCTGCTGATTGACAGAATTAATAGAGATAATTAATAATTCAGGTGCTCCTGTGCTCTTCGACCATCTTGAAGACATAAAAATCCAGTATAATTTAAGGCTAACATCTAATACAAAATGATGCAAAGTGAAAATAATAATAATTTTAAAAAGTATGTCTCCAAGAGATCTAAGCAGTTTCATATCTTAAAGGGACACTAAAATGTACTGAAAAATGGCTATGTGACATTAAGAATGCAGGGGGAAACCTACATTTTTACAAAGAGTTTTGAATTAAAAAATTTTAGTGAAAAGCATTGCGTGTACTTCTAGGAAATCTCATCATGATCTCAGGGAAATAGCTATTTGTAAAAGAGCCCTGAACTGAGTCTATGCCAGGGAGCATTATTGGAAAATGGCCGGCTCTGACGACTTCCTGGAATTCCTCTCTGTGCAAGTCAGCAGCTTGCCTGGCACCAGCTGGGCACTAAACTGAGGCACTGGGAAACCTAAGGGCACATTCTAAAGTGACATGGTATGCAATTTAAAACTTGAGTCTTAAAATGAGATAGCCAGACAATATCTCAATGCTATTCAAATCTTGAGATCGGTCTTCTTTTTTAAAAATAAAAATATGACTAAAAGTGGCCATTAAAAAATAAAATTGAGGTAGTTTTTAGGTACATATTTTTTCACTGCTACAATTTTGTACTAGGTGCAGAGGTGTGCAGAGAAATGAGATACTTCTCTCCTTATGACCATGTCCAGTAGTTTCCAGCCTGCAATCCGTGGACTCTCAGCATTTCTCAGAGGGAACACATAATCATCTAATTCACATTTTCTGTTTAAAATATGTACTCTAGCTATTGTTAAAGAACTGTGATTTCAAAAGGCAAATGTTTATACTAATTTTTAATAAACTTGGAAACCATGAATCCATTGATTTATGCTGCCAAATAACTTTTTTGTGAGCAGATCCAAGATTAATCTTTAGGCCTATATTTAAATTTATATCATTGATTACTGAGGTTGTGTATGTGTGTGTTATAATGTCAGTAGTAGATATTCCACTCATGTAAAATTATACAAACAAGTGTAATTGTGTGTACCAAGACAGATCATATTTTTCCTACATCAATTTATCCAATCTACAAAATGAATTGGATGTTGAGAACAAGTCTTTATGACTCTCTTCCATCTAATTTCAAAACTCATAATTCATTGAAATATCTTTGATTTCAGTGTTTAACTTTGTAACATGTAAATTATTATAAATTAAACTAAGATACAGTTTATTTGATTACTTCATTTTTACAAAATATTCAGATGCTTACAAAATTTTAAAAAAACACCAAACTAGATAATTTTTCAAATAACAAAAGGAAGCTGGTTATCAGTAAAAATCTTTAGAAATGTTTATGCTTTACAACCGAGATGAAAGATATTGGTGAAGCTCGGCTTTATTTTTCTAATATTTTATAAATTTTACATTATGTCTGTGTAGAAGATCCCATACAAAGAGGGAAAAACCTAATTTACTTCATAGCATAGAAATTATTTTATAGTAATTTTCTGACATTTAAGCAACTATGTATATGAGGACAGCACACAGCCCTTTCCTCTAGTAATCAGAAATGGAAAATTTTAGAATTTGTGTTTTAAAAGAGCACTTTATACTAGAAAAAGCCTATGAAGGTTTACTTGACTTTTTCCATTTCTGATTTGATAAAAGAATTAATACGTTTGGATTACTGCTACACATTAAAAGAATAAATTAAAAATATTACAATTTATAATTATGCCTTATGAATTTGAGAAAATGACTGGGCAAGAAGAGGACAGAGAAAGTAAGACTATATTCAATACAACTAAGAAGGGAAACCTGCCAATTGTAATAAATACAATGACTTATGATGCCTTCACCCTCTTCATATAGTTGTTATAACTGGAGCATCTAAGTGCTTTATACCATTAGTCACTACTATATTGCAGTTTCAGTACCTTTTATACTTATGATTTATGTCTACGGAATAACCAGAAAAACCATATATGCTTTACATACAGATTCTAGGAGACAGAACTCAGTTAAGTAAACTTATTTTTTAAATCCAGTTCTGTAATGGTGTTCTGAGACACGTGGCTTTCCAGTAAAGCATACTCCTGTAGCTCACTTTCTACGTATGGACTTCTTCCAGGGCTCTACTGCTTTCTTAAGCTATATCATGGCGGAATCTTATCCTTTATAATGTTTTGGAGAAAGCTGAGGGTGGCGCCTGCACAATTTGATTTGGTGTAAAAATACACACCAAATCTGATTTCTGTTACATTAAGGCATTCTCTGACAAAATATAAAGAACAAGAAATGAAGTGAATTGTGTTTTAGAAATATCTTGCAAGCTTGTTTCCCCGAATACCTGACCACTAATTTTAAAAAATGGATCAAAACCCACTTTAATTGAATATTTAATAGATGATTTAATGGTTAAGTTAAGATACACTTTAAATGCTAAATATAAAAATGATTTGTGTTGGTTTACTGGAAATATTTGTAATATGAGCAAACACATATAATAAACTAATATTTGAAGCAAATTTACTATGGAAGAAATGAAATGACTATTTTCAATTTATAAACATACTACATTCATCAAACTATATTTTTGACTAATAGTTGGCTTTTATAATATGAATATCATAACAGAGGATTGCCATTACAGTAGCAATAGTTTATCTCATTTTTTAAATGCGTAATATATTTTCCTTTAAAATGAGCCATTGAAAATATAAAAATGGCAATATCCTCCTAGAGAAAGGCTTGCATTTAATTAGAGGGAAATACATCAATTTTCATAAATAAACGTACTTACTCTTGTAAATTTATCCTACACATGATGCCCCATGAAACAGGGTGATTTACATTAAAGAATCTGAGATTAGCAAATAGGAACATAAAATATAGCCTACGGCCATTTTCCAAGTCATATCATCACAGCAAAGGTATGTAAGTCTATTGTGCCCTAGTTTCCCTCTCATTGAAAGTCAAAGGCTCACTTCATTTGCTATCAGTAAAGAGAAATAAAGACATGCCAAAACCTTTTGAAAGTGTTATGTAAGTACTAGAAAAAGATCATTTGAAAATAATCCCCCTAATTTTTTTTTCATTTTCAGAAATTAATGTTTAAATAGATATTTTGGGGGTCTTGAAATGGCCATTTCTCCACAGTACATTGTATATAGACTATAGTTATTTTGGAGAGCTTGGATTATGACATCCCTAAGAAAATTCTAAAAACTCCTTGGCATCCCTCAAAATTAAACACAAACACATTATGGTATCTAAGTACTACTATTACTACTGAAAAAAAAAAAAGACTGATTCCCTTTTATTCCTTTTCATTATGAGAACCTCACACGAATATTTATGTGTATGCTACTGATTCATACAGGCGAGCAGATAATTCTACACTGTGTTACAGGTATTCTTCCATTACCTTCTGTTTCATAGTGTTGGGTATACCATATAAAAAGTAAATGATACTGCCCAATCTCAGCAGTTTGAAAGAAACATAAATCAATGGCATAAGGGAGGCAGGTGATGTAATGACTCTAGACTTAAGTAGATGGCTTAAAGAGATGGATCATGAAGTTTAACCTTTAAAATTATTCATTGGATATTAATATAAACACACAGAAAAACACATTTCACAGTTACTTGTTTTTTTTTTTTTTAATTCTATTAATGAAATCAAGACTTGTTTTTAAAGTGGTAAAGAGAAATAATATATTCTATTCCTGGAAAATATCTAATTGCAAATAGTAAGCCTGGTCTTACTTAATGTTTCCGTTAAGGATGTTTGTAAAAAAAGAGGTAAATAATGTCTATATAAATACACTCGCAGACGCACAATGGATAGTAACACTCAAACTCGTTAATAAATGGTAAATGATACAAATGCATACAAAGGAGATGAGAAATCAGACCAAACATTGGTGTATACAAGTCAGGAAAATGTTAATAACTGATTCAAGGAGGGAGGGAGATTGAGATAATGGCTAAATATATTCCAAATTAGCACCAAGAACCACAGCAACTCAAAAGCTGTCACTAACATGATCTGGACTTTGATGACCCTGAAGGATATTCGGCGTTGTTTATACCTAAAAGCAGGGAGGCAAAACTTCTCTCTTTTATGTAATGTGAATGTAATTTCTTTTTCATGTGGGACATGAAGCATGACGTTTCCATCTAAATAAAATAAAATACTGCTTTACAAGTAAAATACTGATATTTTGACAAGATTGGGACATGAAGGGTTTTTTTGTATCCCCTTCTTTACTCACTCTCCATCTTGTACTGAAAATGTCTCATTTTTCTTAAAATAATTTGTAATGCCTCTCTTGGTCTTTCCAGGGAAAGCTCCACTTCAGAAACTTTACATTCTAGGTGTTTCAACTTTTGGTTTTATATGCTGCCCACACCAAACGTATCCCTACGTTACATGTCCCCGTGTCTGTCCTCATGTTATTCATTTTGCCTGAAATACACTTCTCATGCCAAGCTCTTTCCCACTGTCATCAGTTGGGTCCTCCTAGAAAAAGATGTTAGGATGAAGTTAGAAATGCAAAAGGTATGTTGGGAGTAAAACCCAAGAAAGAAAAGGAGCAAAAGCAGAATTGGGTCAAGAGCTCTCTATTCACAATGCAGATCTTGTTAAAGTCTCCATCTGACCAATGAAAACTCCAGAACAAAATCAGGTGTTAGAGGTCTGAATGAACCAGAAACAGCTAGGTCCTTGTACCTCTACCTTGCTCAGTCATTGTCCGAAGAAGAGTTTGACCTCTGCTCCAATGCAGGGACGAATTCTGGAGGTGCCAATAGCTGGAAGCTGTCAGCCAGCCAAAGTCTTCACAGCTGAGCAAGGAGCTTTCTTACAGAGTGATCTAAGCATTGTATCTCTCCATGTCTGCCAAACCATTATTATCCAAACCACATATGAATGTCTAGTCCTGTGTGAAGCCTCCAAAAATCATCCCCAGGCAATTGGTGGCTCTCCATGTTTCCATAACAATGTGAACTTTAGTATCTCATACCACAATGTGGCCTCATTGTGTTTAAAGGACTTGACCTTTTGGAAAGTAGAAACTGCATCATATTCTTCTCAAATTCTAAGTAAATAGCTTGGGAAACAGAGCACCTACATATAACATATTCAAAAGAGGTAGAGGAAATCGATGGTTGGATGAACCTACCAGCTTCATAATCGAACAGCTTAGTTATTCCCTACTCTAGTTCAGAGACATTAAGGCATATACCTTGCATATGCCAAAGGACATTATGAACTTCTCAAAAAATAATTTAATATACTTTAAGTACTAATAGGCTATCGTACTTTAAAGATAAGATGTGTTAAAAATTAGTACATTCTACACCAAATTTTTGTTATGTTCCCAATCATTTAATGAACTGACCCTGCGTAACACTTTCCATCCATTATTCTCATTTTCAGTTTGCTCAATTCACAGACTGGGAAAGAGGTTACCTAATTTTTAAATTCTAAGATGTACTGTTTTTATTTGTATTGTAAAATAATAATTTAATTTCAATGGTAAAATTGGGGGCTTTCTTTAATGACTTCCTTGGAGAATGTTTAGTAGTTCAGTAACATGCACTGTTCATCCAATAAGCCAACAACACTGACTCTGTACCAGGCCCAGAGCCAGGCTTTGAGGACACAATGATGAAAGAATAGGACAAGAAGCTCTTTTTCTTGATTTACTACACAGCCTGGGAAATATGATCTAAGTATAAACAACATGGGTGAAGCACAAAGAAAGGAGAAAACACAGAGCTAAGAACGGAGCTTTAGTTTGGGTTACAATTTGGTTTCATCTCTCCGTGCACTTTTAAAGAGGAAGAGAGGCAGAAACAAAGAAAGGCCTCAGAACATACAAAATTCTTTTCCAAAAAGAGGTTCTCAGCAGGGTTGGTACTGCCCCCTAGAGGAAGGCTTTGGAAACTGCTGAGGTGAGGGGCGTTCAGTTTCCCCAGTGATTGCGGAGACGCAGGTATTTAGAGGGCAGGGACCAGAATTGTCGGATGTCCTGCAATGCTCAGCACAGTCCTTCACAATGAACAATTGCCCTTATATTTCACATGGTTTCCAAATATTTCACTGGACATTCGTGGAAGGGGAAGCTCTGTTTATAATTTTGTGAGCCTAGAGCCTAACTTTATTTTACACATAAGAATCTTTCAAGATTTTTAATATAACCCGGATTTCCTAGGAAGGCCACTAACCGTGTATATAATATTTTGCTGCTCTTGTTGTCCAGAACTTTACCAATAAAATCCATTTGGACACCTCTGTCACTAACAGCACCACCACACACATGCAGGGGCCTGAATGAATAACTGTCATCTTCTTAGTGATGGGATTTGTCCCTGTGAGCATTTAATTAAATCTTTTAGTATTGCCATGCTCGAGCTTGTCCTATTGAGACACATATTATTTTGTTATAAATTATTCCTTTTTCCTTTTAACTTGTATCTAAATAATGTGAGTAGATAGGTTGTATTACTTAGGAATTTTATTTTAGAATTATAAAGGTGGTATTACCAAATATTGACTCTAGAGTCAGTGCTAGGATTGACAGGAGTTGAGAATCACTACAATTTAAGTTTTCTAAAATTTTAAGACTGATCTCATTCTGATGAGAAGACACCTAAGAGGTTGGGAGAGTGTTCACAATTACAATGTTCTTATGTACAGTCAGCAATTAAGTGTGCTATCACATTGCCCAGAATAGTAGGGCTGGCTGCATGGCTGCATAGACATAAAGGGCCTATGTTCACCTGTATGTAGCAAGTAAAAGAGAAAAAATTAACAACTTCTCTTTGAATGGTCTTCATTTCTTGTAGTTTCTTCTTGGGTGTTGAAAATGAAATATTTTACCATATTTTTTTAAGCATTAATTTTTCCTGGTGGTTCTCTAGGCAGAAAAAGTGCTCTGAAACTAAATAGATATATTCAAATAAATGTCTCTGGATTAACACTTTAGAAGAAAATCATCATCCTTGTAATTATCTTTTCCATTCTCTTCCTACCTACAGACTAACATATTATTTAGCATTTCTTCCATTCTGCCTTAGATCAGAGTTTTTCGATACATGTCTGTCACTGTCATTTATCATTCATCTACTTACTCAGGCAACAAACATTTAATCATGAGCCACGTGATACATTAGCTGCTAGGAGCACAAAATTAATAAGTTCCAACTTTTGCCCTCAAGGAGTTCAGAGAGATGGGGAAAAAGGAAGATAAACAAACAATTAGTTTGCCAGATGATGTTTAGGTATACAGTAGTTTTGACAGATATACAAATGTAGAAAGTGATGTCATCAAAAATTTTAGTACCTTACATTGAACCCTAGACATAGTAACAGGTAAGTTTTGAAATTATCCAAATTGTTTCAAAGCTGAAAATTGGGCAGACACATTGATGAATTAAAATGAAAAAATTAGGCTCCTGCCATCAAGACAAATGACATTCTGACAGAATGGGATATTGCAATAGCATGGGGACAGATGGATAATTTTTCCTTTAGCCACCATTTCTCCAACAATTGCCTTGCTGTGTGCCAGATACTGTGATATCTGCCGGGAATACATGTTCTGCTTTTTCTCTCAAGGAATTTAGTCATACAAAATTGTTTCCAGAACTAGAAATGCATATCCATGTGGCTAATAGAATTACATTTAATGGCGGAACTAATATCACACAAAGTCCCAGGTTCAGAATTAGGAGAGAATCTATAGGGAGGAGGCTGATCCAGGTTAGCCAGGTTGAAAAGAGGGCTCTAGGTTTGTAGCAGATCAGGAATGAGCCAGAAGTCTAGAGAGAGACAGATAGGTCAGAACCCAGGATGCGAATCCAAATACTGAGAAAATATTGTTTGACACAGCAGCTCCTTAAATACTTTCACAGAGAAGCCGTAGCTGAATGAGGAACAAGAAGATAAGTTTTAGGAAAGGCTCAGGGCTCTCTAAAAATTCCAGATTAAAATTAGATCATAATAAAATGAGTAGTGAACAGCCAAAAATAGCCATCAGAAATTAGAAGCGTTCTAGGTGATTACAGACTAGATTCATTCATGTGTCTATTTTTAATTTTTTTGTGAGCCTGCTTGCTGTGTGTGTACTTTGTGGTCCTAGGATGATGACACTTAGAAAATACAATTTTAGTGCATATTACAAACTATAGCTGGTTGCTAAAGAAGAGCATTCAGCTGAATTTCCTTGTCTCCTTTTTCTCTTACTAATTAGGAGTGGGCTGAACCTTTAGTACGAGTTATCCCCCAGTCCATCCATTCATCCTTCCACTCAATAAACACTTATTACCGGCTACTAGGTGAAGGACCATCCTAGGTGGTGGGAGGGAAAAAAGATAAATAGACCCGACCCTTGTCCTTGAGGGGTCAGTGTTGGGAGGCCAGTTTCAGCTTGGGAGAACAATGGCACAAAACACATCGATTTCAGCAACGGAATCTGGATCATTTTTTCTTTGTCAATAAATTTAAATGGGTATGCAGACAATAATCAATAAAGTGGTGCCTGCACAACTGTTACCAAGGAAATATTTAACTCAATTCCTGGATGCTACCGTCTCTGTGTAGTCGGGCCAGGTTGGCATTCCGATTGCTCATAAGAAAAAAGACGATGAAATACTCTAGTTCTTCATATGCCAAGATGAAAATCATCAATCTCAATCTCTGTGAAAGATGAAACTACTTTTGGAAAAAGAGCAATGAACTCTATCAGTCTTTCTAAGGCAATGTAATCTTTAAGATGATACAGAGAGGGGAGAAGCAGTACAGAAGTTCAGAAGAATTTATATGAGGAAAAAGGGAAATGATGAAATTTTTCCATCAATTTTACAAGGAGCTAAAAATAAGATAGGACATATTGTAAACTCAAATGACAACAGTGTTTTTTGGAAGGTTTGTAATGTATTCTAGGTGCTAAATAATTTTTCTGCTCATCATATATAAATTTGTTTTCATCTAACATATGACTACCTTGATATTTAAATAAGATTTTCTACTAAATGATTCAAATTACTCTAGAAAAATGAAACTTTAAATTTCCTCCTCTTCCTCCCATACTGCCACCCTTAAACATTTCAACTAATATATATATGCCAAATCTTTTTCATTTCTAGGATTTAGCAGTTGTCATTTTCAGTTTTCAGTCATAAAACTTATTTTTTAACCACTAAAACTTGTATTTTTCTAAGTTTATATTCCAAATAAAAGTCTTTAGTATTAAGTAAATCTTTAGAAGAATAGCTTATAGTGCCACACCTAAGGTTAGTAGAAATTGCATCTTATTTTTGTTGATTAACTTCAAGAAAATCTTTCCTCTGTTGTCATGCCAGATATGAGGGGTTTTTGTTTGTTTATTTGTTTCCTGCCTTGTAATCCCCACCCTAGGTAATGGCTATATCTGTATCTGTCATATAGTAGGAACTTGGTAAATATTTGCTGAATTAAGAAATAGTGAAGGCGAATTGTGGTTAATTGGGAAGCAATGGCAGATAGTGATGGATGACGAACCCACATTTCGAAGCCAGATTGCCTGGGTTTGACTCCTGGCTCTGTTGGTATTAAGACCTTGGGCAAGTTACGTATCTTTCGATCTATTTTCTCACCAATAAAATGAGTATAACAATACTACTTTTCCCCAAGTAACTGCTGACTGGATCAAATGATTTAAGGTATATGAGGCAATTAGAACATACTAAGTCATATCAGTGTTAGCTGTTATTGTCATTATCATTATCAGTGTTATTCTGGAAGGCTGAGGGTTAGGAAAGAAAGGCATTGATACAATGACATTCAAAGAGGACAAAAATGTTCTTCGGATTGGAAATTAAAGACATATGGGTTTCTCTCTAATGTTCAGGTTCCTCATTCATGCATATATTAATTAGATGATTCTTGGGAGGTAGAAAAGGACATAGGTGGATTTAGTGGTCTTAGCAAACAGCTACATTTTCCCACTCCAACGCTTTTGCTTGGCAAAATCATATCCATCTTTCCGGGCTTAGATTAGGCATCTTTTTTTTCTAGGAAGCCTTCTTGACTCCAAAGACTCAGGTACCTTTTAGGTATGCTTCTGCAGCCTGTGGTGTCCGATACACTTTTATGGTTACCTAGATGCTCGTTTGTGTCTTTACTGGAGATTTCAATTAGTCCTTTGTGGTATCCCCAACTCTTGGATCAGTGCAGAGAGGCACAGAGGAGTGATATAGAAGAGTGATATATAAAGATTTATTTAAAGTTTCAGAGATAGCATAGTGCACAATATAGAATATCAAGCTACCAAACCCTGAATAACCAAAAGCTTATCACATCTGCCTACTTAGCTCAATCCACCCAAATGGTGTGGCTAGAACACCTTCTTGCAGAAAATAACAAGAAGCAGCTCTGAAACATGCATCACCAATACACACATGTTTGTTTATAAACTATATACATGCTGTTAGTATGTCATATTATGTATATAAAGTATACACAAAAATAGAAATTCCAAATAGAAAACATTAACACATGCACATATCTCCTGATGTAGCTTAAAAGAGGTTTGGCAATGCCATTTACATTTTATTCGCTTAAGCTTGCATTATTAGTATTGTCTTTAATCCATAGTTTCTTGGCAGGAAACTCTTGTCCATTTACTGAGGGGTAGTTGAGTTAATACTGGGAAATAAAATCTGTAGGTCATCTCAGTAGGGACACTTGTAACTGAATACAGCAGGGGCAGCCTTCCGTAGAGTGGGTTTCCCACTCTTCCTTCAGCATATCTGAAATGCTATATGCAACACTGCTCTACCCAACACAGGAATCAAGTCAGAACACCAGGGTCAATCCATATATCAAATATTTTTTTTGTTTGAAATATATAAGTATAGCTTTTCATTATCTTATTCCTCCATATCCAACCTATCAGCAAATGCTGTCAGCTATACCTTCAAAATACAATGAGAATCTGATCACTTCTCACTTCTCCATCCATTCCACCATACTGGTTCCAAATGGCTATCATCTGGGTTAGTATATAGTTAATACAGTCTCCCAACTGGTCTCCCTGCCTCTATCCTTGGTCCCAGAACCTCAGGCAATGTGATTCCATTAAAATGTGTGCCATTTGTCTATTCAAATGGCTTCCTATCTCAGAAAGAAAGCCTAAGACCTCACTATGAGATAAAAGGCCTTCTATGATGTGTCCCATTACTTCTCTGTTACTTGCTCACTCATATCACACACAAATTTCCTTACTTACTTCTGTGGTCTTTTCACTTAGCCTAGGAAACCTCACAGTGGGTGGTGAAAGATGCATTTACTACAAATAAAGAATCAAGAAAGTTTCCCTATGAGTTAGTAAACTACATTTCAAAGCCTTTCCACAACTAGGTAGATTTCCTTCTGAGAAGTTCAGCAGGCAGAGGAAGCCTGTCCCAAGCTAGTCCTTCTGCTGATGGCCACCAGGACCACAAAACTATTCTGTTGAATCGATGTTTATTTCCTTGATTTACTACAAATACAAGGTTTTATATAAACAAAGAGCACATTTTCATTATTTAATTTGGTAGATAAGTCTTCAAAAGCAATGCATGTAATAAAGATTATTTGCAATACCCATATTTGATGCATTGTCTTCACAACCACAGTTTAACATGAATTTAAATTAAGCCAATAATTCCAAGGTGACAGTTTTATCTACAAAGGCTCCATTTTTATTTAAACCAATTTATTTAATGGAACGATTTAGGGCACTGTTTAAACTGATCCAAATAACATTCAAAAAAAAAAAAAAAGGAAAATAACTTTCAAATGTATTTTAATAATAGAAATCATTGTTTTAAAGAAATAAATCTTAGTCTCAAATGTAAATGTTAATTGTACTATTTCTTATTAAAAAGATTTAAGGAAGATAGCAATGTAATCATTAGAAAAATGTGAACTGAGATAAAATCCACCACTCTCCCATAAAATACTAATACACAAATATTAAGACCTCACAAAAAAAATGCATGCTGTGAAATGTAACAAGTGAAAACCCTGAAATAAATCAGATACAAAATTATAAAGTTCAAACACATTATGCTTCAACTCTTATTTCACTTGATTTCCATTGTTTTCTAGATGCATCTCGTGTACAAATAGTTGAAGAAACTTGGCGATTTTTTTTATTATAAGGGCTGAGATGGCAATGATTGAACACTCTGCATTTTCTTTGGTAATAGAAAGTATGATTTATGAGAGAGGAATAAAAATCTAAGAAAACCACTCAATAAATTATTCAATTTTCAGATCAAGCTGATTTAGGATGAATTTCCTTCAAGTTGGCAGTATGGAAAATGTAGTTTACTGGATGAGAACACAGTGTTTAAGAGAATATCTGGGTTTGCATCCCTGTTTTTAGTAATTCCTTGACTGTAGACAAAGCTCATAACCTCTTTTAAGTCCCAGTTTATTCATTAAAAAAATGGGATCATAATAGGAAGTATGTCTCAAGGTGAAAGATATATGGCACTGGTGGCATTCAAAATGGCTGGTATTTGACTTTTTGTCAAATACCATTTATTTTAGCATGTGTGAGAAAGATATAGAGTTAGTAAGTCAAATAAAAAAATTACAGAGGAACTCTCAGGATAAGCCTAGGGGACACTATGGGAATCTCTCTTTCTCAGAGAGTAGTTCTTTTCGGCTGTACTTTGAAACTTCATATCCATGAACATGGACATTTAAAAAACTGTAGAATTTGTTTACACAAATGACTCAAATGTTGTAAACAGAGACTTAGAATTCATAGGAATTTGTAGAATTAAAAAAGTGAGATAACAGTCATAAAGTACTTAGACTAGCGTTAAAGTGTATTAAGAACAAAATAACTGTTATTAATATTTTTTCCATATCTATTTGACCATATTATTGTGATGCTAATAAACCAAATATACTATGCCTCAGCATAAAAGAAGTTAATGAGTACTTGTGCATAATAGAACCATCATCTGTTACTTTCCAGATGTTTTATAAATAGGATGTATCAAGTAACCAAGAAATCAAGAAAGAATAAAAGAAATTAAGAATGAAAATAATCCTACAGCCATGCTACCCTGAAAAAGCATAATCCTGTCTGATCTTGGAAGCTAAGCAGGGTTGGGCCTGGTTAGTACTTGGACAGGAAGACCAGGTGCTGTAGGCATAAAAAATTAAAAAATAAGGGATTGTAAATTGACCAGGTCCTGGCAATCTGTGAGGCCAACCCCAAGGGGGCTTTGCCTAAAAAAATATTTTAAAAATCAATAAAAAATAAAAATAAAAATAATTTTTTAAAATGGGGTAAAAAAGAGCTCACAGAAAACAAATGAGCAAGGACCTGATAAAATTAAACAACATAAATCATTTATTATAAAAATATTTGATAAAATAATATAGTTTGCATTGATACTGGGGCTAAGTAAATCTGCCAATAAAATTTGAGGAACATCATACCCAGTGAACAGTACCTTTACCATCTCCTTAACCTTTGAATCAAGACATTTGCAATAAATAAAATAGCTTTTTTACTTATTTTTTAAAAAAATTCTATCGAGTAATGCAGTACATACCACTGAAATAGAGGTCTTAAACTTTTCCTGTCATTTTTCTAAGTTCCTCTTTTCCAAAAGGGTGAAAAAGGCAATGTTAATAATTAACACAGTATTGCTTGGAAATTTTCCTTTTCAGTGCACATTATGTGTTTCCCATTTTATTGTAATTCAAGTTAATATTTTCTTACAGGCAGTATTTTCCACCAAAAAAATATGTTCACCATTTTGTGAATATATTTCTTTTAAACAAATGATTTTAAATTTAATCTACTAACATATAAAGTAGCTTTAGTATTTTTTGTGTTCTAATTCTTATCACAAACTAACCCTAAATTTTCTTTTACATTGGCAAAGGATGATTCAACAATAATCAAAAGACAGTTAATATATAACTTAAAATCTGGATGTCTTTAGTCATAGTAGGATTAAATTCTACAGTAGTAATAGTTCTTATATCCAAGAATTAATTGAAGGCAGAACAGAGCCCAATCTGGTGAAAATTCAAATAATGGGTAAGCCATGTGCCAATAAAACGCATCAAAAGTTTCACCATGAATTTCTTACCTAGAAAAGTGAGCTATGGGCAAATGGATAAGTTAGACAGTCAAGATTAGGATAGATTAGGCACAGAAATGCCACCTAATGGGAGTTACCACATGATGAATGACAGTAGCTAATGTTGGAGAGTTGGAAGAAACCTATTAATGACATATGGGTGCCCCTCCAAATGAACCAAGAACTCAATGGAATCGTTGAAATTTAAAAAGAAATTGTTGTATTTCTAGCTTGAAAAGTGTAATACAACTATAATAATGTGATAGAACCAAAAGTAGCTTCTTCAAGTAGGTGAATTTACTAGAACATTAAAGCTAATTTCTGGACAACAAACACATGACTCAAAATCACTATCGAGCTTTATCAAATCACTTATTGTATTTGCCATCCTCAGTAACTGTTTTGGCATCAGAAAATATTCTATTTTGATATTTGGCTTTCACTGAAAAAGTCCTTTCCTGCTACATATCCTCTCTCACTAAGTAATGCTGTCCAATCAGTAATCTTATAAAAAATAATAATAAGATATAGATAGAACACATTTTAAAGAATGACATTTCTTCTAAGATTTAACATTTTAACTATAGGAACATTTCTTTGAGTCCCAAAAAAATAAAAATAAAATTTCTTTTTTGAGTACCTATCAAACATGTAAATTTATAATATGTTTTCCTGACAAAAATATACAATTAATCATATTATAAATCAATTTATTCATAAAAACCTTACTAGTAAATTTGAAAATCAAATTTGTACTAAATTTTTTTGTTATTGTTTTTTTAAAGGCACAGCTAATAGCTAAAAAGTCAGTTAACATTTTATATCAGATTCACTTGATAGCTGTAAACCATAAACACTATCGTTATAAAGTTACAATGATAAAATGTATTAAAAATCAAGTGGTCCAACTATAAACTAGTTTAATTTTTGTTTGTACTGCATATTTTATTAAGTGAAAGAAAAAACAAAAACAAAAAACAAAAAAATCTAGCACATGGCTATTATTAAGATATCAAATGAAAACAAACTTAGGACCATTATTATCAGGGTATTCTTATAATGTATATATCCCATTAATCTATTAATGTTAATCTGTTTTCATTCTATATACTTAACTTCAAAATGTTTTTTATAAATAATAGAAATTTTTGTTTTGAAAAATACTGATTATAATAGAAGTTAGAAGTTATTTTAAAACTTGACAATTATAAGAGGAAATTGATAGCAGGTCAGAAATAGGGCACTTGGCTTGGTTTTTGCAGAAATGATATATTGTGAACCCGTATTGTGAACTCATATTCTCAACACATTCTAAGTAGTAGAAAAAATTCTGATGAAAGAGCATGTCAATAAATTTTGCACTTACTTTGCAGAGGCAAACTGCCTGTAACACACTGCAACTCTAGCTCCTCGGCCCATTCCATCTTTGGCTGAATCTGCATCTTCTCATATTTACTATTTTCAGTCATGGACTCTGGTTGACTGTTGATTGGTCTATTTTTCAAGGTTTTCATGTGTTGTTGAACTTCCGCCAAGAGAACAGCTTGTATTGCTTCAGTTACCTGTTAAATTTGTGGTTTTATATGACATTTTTTAGTATTATTTAGTATTTTAGTATTATTACAAATGGGTCTTGCATAGACCCCAAACCCTGGAATTTTGATTTGAATAGGTTTCACATAAATTGCAATGTTTCATTCCACTAGAATTAGCATCTGAAATAACTGAAATGCAGATACTGAGAACTGGCAACCAAACCATCACATCACTCCTTTGTAAACACAAGAGATTTTAAAACAAAAGTTGAAAATAGTTCTAAATTCTTCATTCTAGGATATTTTCATTACTACCAAATGATCAAGAAAAATAATTTCAGTATGTCATATTGCTCTTAAAGATAAGTTTAGCTTGTCAAAAAATGTCTAGCTCTAAAGCACTATTTAACTAAAAACACTTATTTAATCTAGGTTTAATATAAAAGGTTAATACAAGACTTTAATAATAAATCTCAATAAACTGTGACTTCATATAGCCCGAAATACTGCAAGGTATGCCATCTGATTATTTTACGTACCTAGTCATGGACCTGTGGTTGAGTGGAGGGGGAAGGGAACACTTGTCAAAGGACATCTAATTTAGTATCTTCATTTTTAAAATGATGAACCTGGGACATGACATCCCAAATGTCACACAAACTTGATGGACAGGCCTTCTGATCTTTGCTTCTACGGTCTTTGTAGTATATACCCTCCCAAAGTTCTATCTCCTTTCCCCTGAGTGAAAACCTAATGACAGTGTACCTTAGTCTCTTCCTGGGAAAAGATCAGGCAAGGTCCAGCATTTAAGTCAGGTTCAAGGAAAGCCAAGTGAGAGAAAAGGAAAAGTGCCACTGGTCAATGTAAACTTGGGACATCTACCCATTTATCCTTCTCTGGCTGAGTGAGAGTTAAACCTTTCATATAGTCATGTTCCAATGCCTGTTCCTTTTCCCTTATAAAGCCTTCCCTCTGTCAAGATGACTCATGTTTCACAATTGGCACCATACCCTCTCCTTTTTCCTAGTTTAGCCATACAATGCCTGGAGCTTGGGCTTTGGGGCAACACCGAGACTGGTGAGGTAGAGATGCTGATGCTAAAATCAGAACATGTATTTATCTAAATATTTATTTAATCTCTTTTGTGTATCATGGCAGCATGTGAGACTTGAAGGCTCCAATGACACTCAGAGAGCTGATGTTAATGGCAAATGCTTACTGAACCACTGGAGCAGAAGGAGCCAGGAACTTGATCTTCAATATAGGAAGGTTCTCAAAAGTATCAGAGCAGCTTCCTAATCACTGATCATTCCCCTGTTCTTGTCCACTAATATGCTCAATGAGTTGCAAAAAAAGACAATGAATGAAATGATTTTACTATTGTAAGCCATACTACTAACATTGTAGTACTGCCTGTCACAATACAGGTATATAATACTTACTCATGCATATCACGTGATGAGATACTCAACACTGTGTAAGCTGCTTCATGAATGTAACATATAGTTCTACATAGAATGATACTGGTAAATCATTTCTATGATGCATGATAATATGATGTATTAGCTATTAGATATGATGTTTACTATAATATATTGACTGAAATATATTGACACACACAATACAGGTCGATCATGCTTATTTATGTATAGCATCTGATGGGATGAACTATATTAATTATTCATGAACAATTTTATATCGCTGAATTCATTTTGCTTTAATTTTGTCACATATTTTATTTGACAGCACTGCTTCCAAGATATGGATGGTATGGTAAAAAGAATTCTGAATCACAAATGAAAAGGCCTGAGTTTCAGATCCAACTATAAAAGTAACTACAAATGCAACCTTTGACAAGATCACACACTACTCTGGGACTTCATGTCCTCATTTACAAAATAAAGTGTGTGATACTGGAGAAGTTAGGATGAGAGCTTCCAATCACAGAATCCTATGTGAAACCTGTTTCCATCCATAATAATTAATCAGGAGAATGTTCGAGGATCTTCTTAGACCCATTGTATGTCCAGATTACAGTTGATCCTGCAGAATGAGCAGTTCGCCATATGCCTACATGGGATTATGGCTGCCCTGTCACGCTGGGATCACTATCATCTCTGAGAAAAATTCACAATTGTGATTTAGAAAGCCTTCTATTCCACTGGATAAAATAGGATATACTACTCTGGATCAATATTCTTTCTTTAAAATATACAGGGATTTATGAAGTTTAATCTAACATTTCTAATTATTAGATTTTTATATCATGACCACATTTTAAAGATTTTGAATTTGGGGGTTTTGGACATATTTATCACTTTAAATGCATTATGTAAGCATAATTAATATATAATTGAAAAACGAGAAGCAAAAATGATAAAACATATTAGACATAATAAGTAGGATACTCAGAGCCATACAACTTAAAAGTGAATATTGAATGGCACACTTCTAATTGGAAACAAACTCAAAATGCATACGTTAGGCTCAGTGTGAAATCAATAAAGTATGGCTCTGAATTCACAGAGAAATGGTACATCTCATAAGCAGGTATTAATGTTATTACAGTATCTGGTATGCAGTGAGCACTAAATAAATACTTATGAAACTGAAATAGATAATCTACACTTTAAAAATATAAACTGTATAAAGTAGAATTATTGATAATTTCTGTCAATCTTTTGAGTTTCTCTAGTATATAAATATGGTAGATAAATTTTGTAGATAGTAAACATAAAATTTACCCCAACAAAATATAAAAATTTTAGACGGTATTTTATATAACTTTGTTACTTTAACAAAAAATGAGCTAGAATTAAAAGCACTATGGCTAAAAAGTTATCTCCCAAATATATATAAATAAGTTTCTCCAAAAATACAGATATGAAAAGTATAGCATTCTTATGAGGGACTGTGTAGTGATTCAAACTAAAGTTTACAAATCCATTGGCTGGAAAGAGAGAGCCACAGATCTGGGCCATATACTTATTACTAGAATGATTACTGTGCTATAGGCAAGCTGAAAATTTTAATGGTGTTCTACTAACTCCTTGAAACAGCAAAGTACTACCATAAAATAGCACAGAACGTTATAAAACTCATAAGAGCCCCCAAGGTCTGCTTGCAGTTCCAATGTCCAGATTTTCTGCTATAAAAGCATTTTCCTAACACACAGACTCACAATGGCCTTTCATATTCTTGTAACATCTGGAAAAGCAACACTTCTCTTAGAGGCCTGGATGTCATATTTCACCCATTGCTGTGAGATTGTAAAATCCCAGGAACTTTAGTGCAGCTTCAGAAACATGCAAATTAGCAACCTCAAAATCTTACTGTTGCTTTTCCAGCTTTTCATTCTATGTTAGGTATGTTTCACATGTTGAGAAGCAAAACAAACAATCTCCAGAAAAACTCATTCACCTGCAAAATTAACTCATTCTTACCTCTCCCTTAAAGGTAAACCCCATCAATTTCTAAAGTAAGAGTTTGCTCTACTTTGCAAAAGCATTCTGTTACCACCTAGTTCTCTAAAATACATTTAAAAATAGATTCACATTAACACGATTCAACTAACTGCTTAAATGAACAGCATTAGGAATTTGAGGACTGGGTAATGACACATTTAAATGGATACTTGCAAAAGTCTCTGTTGCTCCTGAAGAGTCCAGGAATTCTCATTCCCACTTTATACATGAGTAAAATAAATAATCGAGTTACACTCATCTTCCAGAGTCATTCATCAAGTTAATGACAGGGATGAGAAGAGAACACTGAAGCTTGGACTTCCTTTAGAGTGAGTAATAAATGCTCTTGTAATATCTGTCCTGCTGCAAGCATTTTGCACAAGGTTACAGAGTCATAGAACCTTAAAGATCCACTAGTCCAAACACGGTCCAAGCCACATTAAAACTTACTCGAAGGTCCAATTAACAACTACAAAAGATCTTTAGTTAGAGCGATTCAGAATAAGTGTTCTGTAGAAGTCTTTTCCCTAAGGATTTTTTTTCTGATTGAGGAATTCTTTGGCTACTGGAGGGGAAAAAAATCTCACCTTTTATAGATAAACTTTTTTAGGGTGATTCTTAATATGCTGGTAATGTCAACATGTACCAATGTTCACTTTATTATCAAAGAGGCTTTTTGCATAACCATTCACTCATTAAATATTTATTGACTGGCTGCTGTCACTACTGCTTTTCCAAGCATTTGTTCAAAGAGGGGTGAATGAGACCAAGTTCCTGCTCTCAGCTAGCTTCTAAAACAGTGAGAAGACAGAAGCAAGCAAAAAAGCCAATGGTATAATTTCCGTTAAAAGCAAGTAAAACAAAGAAAATAAAACTTGGTAATGTGATGGTGACTGGTGCCATGGGTTGGGGACATTATGGTGGCAATATTAGATAGAATGATTGGGGAATACTTCTCTAAGGAGTTGGCTCTTAAGCAAAAACCCGAATGATGAATGGAAAAATGAGAATTCCAGCCCAAGAAAATTCTTGATGTGGAAATGAGTGTTGTGTGTTCTGGAAAGAAAAAGAAAAGTCAGTATGGCTAATATTACAAACAGGAGGGAGAATGATAAGCAAAGAGGTTATGCTAGGGGCAAATCATATAGAAACTGTAGGCCATGGTAAAAAATTTTGATAGGCATTCCAATGGTATTTATTTGGTTTTATGGTGTCAAACCTCATAGCTTTTCTGAGTTAACTTTCCTTATTTTCCTGTCCAATAATAACTGTTTGTAATTGAAGTTACCGCTATTCTTGTCTTGCAAAATTTACAATCATTAAGCTCATGAAGAAGAATAAAGTTCCAATAAATATTCATCTAATCAATGCACTGACATTTATCATACGACATGCAAAACTACCTATTTAGCTGTTAGGACTTAAAAAGAGCTGAAAAGAGGAAGGACTTAAATTAGGCATTGAGAAAAAACAGCTCTCTAATCAGCTCATAGATGAAGCACTCAGGATAGAAAAATGATTCTAATTACACATCCCGAATTCCCGAGATGAGGGACCTTTGTGTCATGGCATATTTTGAAATAAAATAATAGACAATTCTGCCAAAAACTGAAACCTCAATGGGCAATAAGTTATGAATAACAACATGAAAATCTCTTCCTCAAATTCCTCTATTCACACCCCTGAACTCGGTGCATTCTTACACAAGTTATTTTCCACTTTCCCCCTCATTATTAGTCTCTGCATTAGTCCTGTTAAATGAAATGCTGTGGGAGGACATTTGTGAAAACAAGAGTACCTATTTACTGGTACTGTCAAGTAAAGGGAAGTATGAATGAGCCACAGCAGGAAGAAACTCTTCCATAATTTCAAGAACACAAACTGCTCATACCTGCACAGACTGGTCTCTCCAACAGGAAATAAGCTTCAAAAGTGAAACATCAGCTTCAGGTATATGGGATTCATTCTTATCTAGAAATAAATAGAACACATATATATTTTGAAAGTATGAAAATTGAATATACCTCAAGAGTTCTCAACTCCAGCTGCACATTAGCATCACTCAGGGAGATGCTCTACACAAACATTAATGCCCAGGTTCAATCTTCCAGAAATTCTGATTTAATAGGTCTCATGGTGAGGGTGGGACAGGCATTAACACTTTTTAAAAGTACTTCAGATCATTTTCATGTATAGCCAGAATGGAGAACCATTAATTAATTTGTATGTATTTCAAACAATTATACTAACACATATTCAAATTAAATTAAATTCATCATTATACTTCAAACCCATCTTTTTTTTAACTTTTTTTGCCAACAATAAGCAATAACATTTCCATCCAAAACAGATCACTAATATTCTCACCTAGAAGATCCTCATACAACAGTTCCTGAAATTATACCCTGCACCTAACACACAGAAATCATATAAAAGACTTCCTTTGATTTGTCCTTACCCAGCTATACTACTCTGATCAATAGATATAGCACTTACGTTTCAATTTGCCTCATTTTTTTATGTATTGTTTCTTTTAAATTTGCCCTCTTGAATGTCCTTTCTATCTATTTGCCTTAATGTTCAGTGTGAAATTTCAAGAGTGAGCTAGGACTTGGTTTATTTAAATTGATCCATAGTGTCCAGCAGATTCTTGGACAAAAAGCACTTAGTAAGTGCCTTTTTATTAATTGAAAATGTGCACATTATCATCCAAGTGAAAAATCGATGAATTAAGGGTTTCTGATGGATAAAATATATCATGTAGGTGCCAAATCCTGGGAATGAAATAAGAAAGAAGGATGAGGGCTTGGCCTGGAGGGATAATTACTATAATTGTCTATTTAAATTAATGTATTAATATATGTTTCAAATCCTGGTATCAACTATTTAAATTAGTATTAGTCCAATACATATTTCATTGAAACACCATTTCATATATAAATAAATATGTATGTGTATCATATTAATGGTCAAGGGAAATGTGTTAGAAGCTATTTAATATAATGTAAACTGAGAACAGAAAAGAAATAAGAAACTTCTGACTCATTCATATCATTATTTTTTCCTGATGGAACATATAATTTGAATTTGAAATGACCAAGATCAGTGCATAAAACTTGTAAGTATGATAGAGTACTATGATTTTGAAGTCATATTTTCCATTTCTTCATGAGCACAGCCAGTAAGAGAAAAAAATTTTTGATCTCTCTCCGTTTTTCTTCTCTCATTTTGTTAACCTTGTGACTCTACCATCAAAGCTAAATACAAGTCTAAACTGTAACTACTTACGGGCATCATGAGGCACTTCACAGCGTACTTTAATGTAATGCTCAAATTTTAATATAAGGTAGAAATGAGAGCCAACTTTTCTTGGCAATGGCAGTGAGTTAAAGAACAAATTGCAACTTCAGGGGAAAAGATAAGAAGAAAAACAATCCAAGTTCACCAATATTACTTAGTCACCATTCCTGCTGACAAAAGTGGTTATTGGTTTCTGTCAATCTTTTAGAATGAACACCTCAGAGCATTATTTTATTCTTCAGGCTTTGACTTTTATAAAATTAATAGCACGAAGTGAATCCCTTCTTTCCTTTTACCTCTCATCTTCCAATTATTAAAAATCAAAACCACATCATTTTACTATCTAATTGGATTTTAAATGCTATAAATGCCAACATAACATCAGGGAGTTTAGGCAGTAATAAGGCTAGTTGCTCAGGCTGTTTTGGTTGGAGCAACCATAGGAAAAGCCGGGGCCTCCTTGGCTCTAGTTAGCAACTCTCTCCGTCTCTGCAGAAACTAATCCCTTTCCTAGTGTTATAAAAAATGAAAATGAGGATAAATACCCTAATAAGGACTACTACCAAAGGAACAGGCAGGCAACCTAGCCTGGGGCCAATTAGGGAGAACACTACTTGTAATCATAAATGTCAGAACTGGCCTGACACAATGGAAGAAGCAAGGGGTTTGTTATTAGACAGAGTTGGACTGGAATCCTGGTCCCTCTGCTTGTAACTATGAATAAATTAGCTAAATTCCATGAGCCCTAATTTTTCTGAGTGAAACAGAGATAATTCCTCCTGCTGTGCAGGGTTATTTATGTATTAATTCAGATAATACATGTAAAATAATCAGCATAATTCTTTGAACATACTAGGTACTCAGTAGTAATCGGAAGCTATTAATAAACTCACATTTAAAACAGCCCTGAGAGGATCCCTATGAACCGTTATTCAAGTTATCCCAGTGCATGGATCATAATTACGCAACTTTGGAGGTAACGTGAACATCGAGTCTGAAATCTTATTTCCACTTACGAATGTAGTAAAATACCACTTTTAAAGGAGTAAAAGACATGCCCAAAGTTACATAAGTATTAAGTGGCAGAACTGGGTCTTAAACCTTGGCTATCTCAAAAACCATTGTTCTATTTACTATTCATCCATTAATCCAAATGTATTTGTTTACTTTCTTGCAGGCATTGTTCTAGGAGCCGGGGACATAGTAGTGCATAAAACTGCATTTAAAAAAAAATCATGGAGCTTACATTTTACTAGATGGTAGATGGCAAATGAAAACACGATATACAGTATGTCAGACAGTGAAAAGGATTGTGGAAAAAGTAAAATGGGAAAATGGATAAGGTGTGCTGGGAGAAGGGAGGACACCTTTACTGATGAAATGCCATTTGAGCAAGAATTGAAGAATACAGGGTAGAGATAGGGGGCAGCAGGCTGACCTCTGTGAAATCTGGGGAAAGACAATTCCAGGCATAGAAAACAGCCAGTGCAAAGGTCCTAAGACTTTCTTGTCATGTTTGCTTAAGAGTAAAAAGGCCAATGTAGCTAGACTGTGGGAAGCAAGGAATGAGCGCAAAGAAATCAGATGAGATGGGTGTGTGTGTGTGTGCAATGACATAGGTAATACAGGGACTTGCAAGTGATCCTAAGCACTGAGGCTTTTATTTAGAGTGGCACAGAAACCACTGAGTGTAGGAACCAAAAACAGGACCATGGGAGTGGTTAGGAGGCTTCTGTAGTCATTCAGGCAAGAGGTGAGTAAGGCTTAAGAAGAGTGGTCCTGTAATGGCAAGGAGCAGTCAAAATCCAAGATATACTCTGAAGGCAGAGTATGATTACTAAAAAATTGAACTTCGGGTATGAGAGAAAAGGGAAAGTCAAAAAGTCACCAAGCTTCTTGGCCTTAACAACTGGAAGCATGGAACTGTCATTTACTGAGATGTCAAAGATTTGGGGATGAATTAGCCATTTGGCATCAAAAGAAAATCTAAACAACGAGACTTACCAATCACAAGATTTCAGGGATAATTATATGACCTTCTGAAATAGCTATAAAATTCTCTAATATAATAATAATCACTTATTTTGTAATAAAGACATCGATATAATAAACTCCCCCATAAATCACATGATTTCAAATTAATATCCAAATATTTCATACTTTCAGAAAATTTCAGACTTTCAGGCATTTCAAAGATCATTTGATGAAATCCATCACAGTACATGCCTTGTAAGATGTTATTTATTTAAATAAAAATTTTCATATATATTTTAATATTGGCAGAATATAAAACTATAATCATGTGAAATGCAGACTTAGTCAAATGATAACTACATACTGCTCATTGTAAACTGTAGAGTGTTATCCAGTTATATAAGTAGTTATTTTACATCATAGAAGCATAAAAAAATTCAGAATATATCTGTAACTTCTTTACCATTTCGTAAGTAACTGTAGAAACTTGAAATATGCAAAATATCATTCCCAGGACTTTTCACCTTGTTATGCACAGATTCCATTTTGAAAGAACTGTTGACAAAAAGATTTAAAGAATATTATTAAAGATGTATGAAAAATGTTTTAAGATATAAATTGAAGATATGAGTATATGACCACTTTAACAAATTTGGGAAGTAAACACAGATTATTTTTAGCAAAGTCTTCCACATTGATCTTTTTGATGAGTCCTATTCTTCCACACTGCTCCTACCTAAAATCTAATTCCAATTGAATTGTGAATCTCAGTTTATCAGACTTATCTCATGACCCACTTTTATAGAAGGGGCCTTGCTACTTTAGATCACACAATTTGTGACTAATGCAATAAATTTTTGAATCCTAATATGTTGACATCTTCCAAAGAAATCTCCCCAGGTACTGTCAGGACCTGATGAAGGCAAGCATCATTCTAATCCAGTGACTCAATCAGCAACTTTCAGATAATATCCAAGGCTATTTTGAGAGGCGGTTAGCTCTTGAAGATTCAATGACATCAGACACCCAGTTGTTAAGCATATAAGGATTTCTCAACCTTCGCAACAGTCAAATTTTAGCAAAATGGCCAAATTTGCTTGAAGGGTTTAGTGTGACAAAATCTAATGCACATTATTTTGATTTTCTGAAAAAGGACAGTCTCTAACAGCAGATCAAATCTGAAGTGGCTGATTTAGAAAAGCAATCTCTAATCCTGACACCTCCATTTGGTAATTAGTTTTAATTAAGAATTTTGTAAAGAATTAACTAATGTGTGGTAATGATTTTAAGACCATTAAATGGAAGGCATGCTGAAACTCATAATCTCCCCGAAAGGGCACAAGACCTATCCTCTCTATCCAGTGCTTCGTAATCAGGAACAAACTCAGAATAAATACCTCTGGCAAACCATAACTAAGTCCCTTGTCTGGTCTATAAGGTCACAATTAGGCAAACAAATATAATATGTTAGCTCAAGTTTTTAAAAATTTGAGGAAATCTCAGTGATCGCCTATCCCGCCCACTTCATGTTGTAAATGAGGAAAGCAAGGCCCAGAGGCTAAGTGACTAATCCATAGCTACATGGCTAGTCATATAAGAAAATCTGGATTTATTCCTGGGTTTACAGGCTCCAGGCTGACTGATTTTTTTTAAAACAATACTTTAGGTGCAATGTAATTTTCTTAGTAATAGAAAGAAAAGTAAATTAAACCTATCTGAAAATCTTAAAAATACTTAAACAGAAGAAAATAGACGATAATTAAGTACAGAAATTTACCAGGTTCTGTTTTCTCATTATTAGGCACACCAAACAGAAAAAGGAAAACCCAGTAGCATTATAATGGCAAAAAATGGAATACTGGATGCTACGTGACCCACATGGACTTGCTACCAGACTGAAGTTTCACTGACAGCAGGCACTGTCTGCTATACCGTGTCTGTCACAGATATTTGTTAAATTGAGCTCTTATCAAAGAATAGAAATGTCAATGACTGTTTACCACCATGTAGTGGGGAGTTAAAACAGTATCTCTTCTATAAAGCCTTTCTGATAGTTTTATCTCACACTAATTATTCTCTTTGCACTCACCACCTATAATATTTATCTATACTACAAATGTTTTCTGTCCCTTTACCTTATTTCAGTGTTTTCTACATATTTAATATGCATTACTTTTATCATTTAAGTGAATTCACATCCAAATGAGAAATTTATATTTCATCTGTAGGCTAGTGCTAAGAACATCTTCAGTAAGCAGTTGGTGAATTGAATTAAATTCTCTAATATCAGACTATGAAAATCTAATTGAATTTTAGCAATGAGAGAGGGTAAACACTCAGAGTTAAGGTCAGTAATTAATCAGGCTCTGGAGTTGGACTGGTGGTTAGCCTTGACTTAGCCTTCAAGGAGCTGAATTAATCTTGGGGTTGATACCTTCTCTCCATAAATCTCATTATCCTCATCTGTAGAATGAGCAAAATAATACAGTACCTAAAACCCAGGTTTGCTGTGCATATTAAATGAAATTATGTATGTAAAGGGCTTACATGGTGACCAGTAGATAGTAAACACTCAAAAAACAATAGCTATTATCACTAAGTTGTAATTTCTATAAATCAATTACTGATGCTCTCTTCAATTTTAATATGCTGAAGTATAAATTAAATGGTAAGATTTAAGGTACGAAATTTTCAAAGTTTTCCTTTCTTTAAATTTTTTTTTTTAATGGAATGATTCACAAATTTTTGTTTCATCCTTGGTGCAGGGGCCATGCTAATTTTCCCTGCATCGTTCCAATTTTAATATACGTGCTGCCTAAGCAAGCACTAAATCTTTGTTCATACTTAATTTACAGCAAGTACAATGGATTTCAAGGTGTGTATGAATCTATGTATCCATGCATGCATCTATCTATCTATCATCTATGTATGTATCTATATATCTATCTATCATCTATCTATCATCCAACCATCTATCATCCAACCATCCATCCATCCATCCATCCATCCATCCATCCATCCATCCATCCACTGAATCATTCAGCACCCATAACTCTGATTTTCCTGCCACATATTATGAGAGCGATGAATATTTGTTGAATGAATAAATTTTAAAACATAGATTTATTGCCTATATTATCTTCCAACCTCAAAAATTAAAAGGAAGATTTTCTTAAGTGTATTTTGAACAGAAGAAGTTGTTGCATATCTATTCTCTGAGAGAAGAGAGGCTAGAGAGCAGAATCTAGCAAATAATAATAATTTATTTTAAAGTCAAACAATAGCCAAAATCTATAGGCATGTCTTACCTGTCAATTCCACATTCCAATTCTACAGGCATGTTAACTAATTTGTTAACTAAAAATAGTCTTCTCAATAGATAAACTATAGTATTTGACTCTTGCAAAGAATCACAATCATTTTCTTCTCTTTTTGGCATTCCAGCCTGATTTGGAAGAGTGGATGTGTATTTACTTGACAAATCCAAAACTTTTCTAGAAAATAAATTTACTTTTGAACTGTCTTTTTTCATTTCAGCATTGCATAAATCCCAACCCGGAAGCATCAATGAGAAGTAGTCTTCATTTGAAGCAAGTCCTAAAGAAACAGGACCCTGAAGCTTCAAAATATTGAGATGCTTAATACAGAGATTATCTAATTCTTTATCCACTCCCCATGGCAAAAGGCAAGATAGGAGCAATTTAGCTGCATCGATTATGAGGTTGGCATCGAATTTTCTTGATGGCTTAGGGTGTGTCTTTTTCGAACTCTTCATTTTCTTCTGCCTTTTAATGGCATCATTTTCTTCTAAGACTGTTATTGAATTATCTCCTTGGGCTGGGCTTTCACTAACAGGCTTCGTGTGTGCGTCTGCTGAGAGAGGACCACAGGCAGTTTTATTTCTTTTCAGTGTCAGTGTTTTCTTCTCTACTGTGCTTTTGGCTCTTCTCAGGATCTCACTGCCATAGAATGAATTGGAAGGGTCACAGACTGGAGTCGGCAGCAGAAGTTCAACAAGGTTTTCCAGGTCAAATAGAAGGATATGAAAGCCAGTGTTACTCCATTTTGTCTTCACGGGCAAGACATTAAAAGGACCAGAGAAAGACTTAGCATCAGCAGCCTAGGGGAGAAAAAAAAAAAAAAAAAAAAGAAACAAACAAAAAACAAAGCCCTATGTATCAAAGTTCTATTTTTTAAATGATTTTATTAAAGGTCTTGTGATACTAAAATCACATAAACAGAAAGCACTAAGTAGCAGTACAAACTAAAGGCAAGTCATTTCAAGTTTTTTGACTTAGATCTAAAAATTCCCCTCTAAATTAAACATTCTGTATTCTTATATTCTACAAACCCCTTTTTTCCTTTCTAAAATGTTTATTTATTTTTTTTCTTTAAAAAATATAAATTAGACATATGGACTGAGATGGCATCAGACTAACATTCTTTCTTATACACTTTCACACTTCCTATCAAAATAGCCTTGAAGACATACAACAGGAAAAAAATAGGTTTAAAAATTGAGAAGAGTCTATGGCCACGCTACTCTGAACAAGCTCAATCCCATCTGATCTCGTAAGCTAAGCAGGGTCAGGCCTGGTTAGTACTTGGATGGGAGACCACCTAGGAAGACCAGGTGTTGTAGGTTTAAAAAATAAGATAAGAAATAGTAAACTGACAAGGTCCTTGCAATCTGTGAGGTTGAGGTTGACCAAGGGTTACCTCACTCAAAAAAAAAAAAAACAACGAAAGAAAGAAATTGAGAACAGTTAGAATACCTGTGAGAATTCAGAAAGTAATAAGAACTGTTTTTCCAAATATGTTTAAAATTTTAAATAATTGGAAGTAACCTAAATATTAACCAATATCGAATTGCTTTTATTTGCTTAAAGGCTCACCTTATGAACTTGCATTTGATCTTTCTCTTGCCTCAAATGATATTGCCCTAATACTGGCAGGGTGCTCTCCCAAACTTCAGATGGGCTCCTGATCATTTATGAGGACTTCCTGGAGCACCTATTGCTTCCTGTGCATCCAGTACTCTCTACCCTCTTCCTTGCTTACTTTTTTTCAACCTAGTACTTATAATTACCTTATATAATATGAAATACTTATTAGTTTACTGTATGTTTTCTTCAATAGCATTAAAATTTCACCTTTGCAAGAGTTTGGCATGTTGCTTTGTTCTCAATATCTATAAAACGATGCTGCTATACAGCATATTAAGGGCTTCAATAAATATTCATTGAATGAATAATTAGTATATATATACAGTGAAATACTATTCAAATATTTTTAAATGATGGTGTAAAACTATGCTAATTGGAGGAAAAATGTAATCTACAAGGCAGAAAAATATTCTCCTTTTAATAAAATCATGTGTGTGAATATATATATATATATATATATATGCACCAACATATTAAGAACACTTAATTTAAAAAAAGAGTTAAAATAATCTTTATTTACACTTTAGGGCTTTTTTTCTTTTTAGTTTTTGGATTTTTTTTGCTGCTATATTTACTTTATAATTATAAAAAAATAAAAAAATAAACCATTAAAATTTTAAAGATAAAAAATGGAGATAAACTTAAAAAACACATTTTTCCACCAATAAAATGTATAAGGGTTAGTATAATTATTAATAATTTTTGTGAATCAAAAAGAAAAAGAAAACTATACAGGTTGAAAAATGGACAAAGAGCATCAATAGCAATTCACAAATAGCGTTCAGATTAAAATACGAAAAAAATGTTTACAACCAATAATAATCAAGAAGTAAAATTAAGATAATAATCCTATTCAGTACCTATTGATTTAGCAAAAAGGGTTTATTACATTATTTCATTATATAATGTTTAATACATACAAAATAATATATAAACCATGAATTTAGCCCTCGTATGCACTTCCACTTTCCCAAAGCTATAATCTTCTCTGGCTGCAGTGTTCAAACCTCCTCAATTACTGGGCCAATCAAAATCATAGCAATGATTCTAGCAATATGACACATTGCCTGGTTGGGTGTTTTCTTATTTTGTTATCTATAAAGCTAAAATAGGCCCACTGCACTGTTGTAAACAAAAATTCCAAATTTCTGTCCCTAAATACGGTCACCTTAAGCCTCAAGAGCAAATGGACATTTTACATTATTCTCAAATCATAAATGTTATTTCAAATTTATTTAACATATAGCAAAGTTGTTCCCCATATGGAAACAAGTCTATTAGATTATAAGTATAAATTGTTGTTATATTTTAATATACTAAAATTATTAAATGTTATAATTCTAGTCTGGTATCACTGAAATTTTTTCTTTTAAGAAATAGTGAGAATATTGTTGAAGTCATGTCACCAAAAGACTTTAAAAAGAGTATTTACCATTATTTCAGATATAAGCAACAGAATGACAATGAATGCCTATGATGGTACTTCTTGAGTTTTCACATATTGTAGATTTGGCATACAAAACATTTAGTAATGTTTTGCAAAGGCTACAGTAAATCTTAACCTTATTTATATTTGTTACCCATATACAATATATTCCTCAAACAAGGATTCTATTAAAGTAGCCTGCTACATCACGACTGCATAATGTTCTGCAAAAATATAAATATAATTATATTACTTTTAGAATAATAAAATATAGCTAAACCATCATAATGGAAGTGTTTTTAGAAACATTCAATCTAGTTACAACAAAAAAGTCTAAAACGAATAAATACAAAAAGAATTTTGTTCAATGTATGTCACTGCCAACAGTTATGACTTAACATAAATTTATTAACTAATGTTTCTCCAATAATTAAAAATAAATAAATTTTATTAGTTCATGTGTTATTTATAAACTGTTCTCTGATTGCCTGAAAGATAATTTCTCAAAGTGTGCTGTTGAGGCTTTGCTATATAGAGAAGGTTCTGGTGTTTTCCAGGGTATCACATCAGTCTTCCTCCTACTGTCTGAAATTCCAAGTCGAGGAAAGAGAGGAGGTAATGTTTACAATCTAGAGAGCTAGAAGTAATGGGAAAGGACAATCTTCAATTCCAACCTCTGAACTTTGGTGGAGTATAATGGTACTGATATATCTACATGTGAATGCTGTAAACAGCAGGTGGGGAGTAGGAAGAGGCACACAGAGCTGAGTTCTTTGTCTCGAGTACAGGGACTTTGGGAAAAGCTACTGAGTCAGAAAGTCTGAAAATGGAATCCCAGATGGCCAGCGAGCAGCAATTATTCCTTTACTCTCCGCAAGAAATGAGAATAAATGACAATAAAACTAAAGTCAACAATACAAAATTCTAACCCTCAACTACCCAATATACATGCAACAAGGAAAACAAAAAGACCCAAAAATTTAGAGAAAAATATATAAGTCTGAAGGTACAAGCCTAACACACACACACACACACACACACACACACACACACACACACACACACACAGAGTCTGTTCACTTTCTTTTTCCTTCACCCTACTGTGTTCAGCTTGTGCCTCTTTTCTATTCGACTCAGAAAGACAAAATGGTTAAACAAGGCTGGTTTCACCCCCTGCCTTTGAAAGTAGAAATGCACTAACAACTTGTTTGATAAAACTTCTTTCTGAAAACATAGTGGATCCCCCACTGAGTTTGTTGTAAAGGATTTGACCTGCTCAACCTACCGCAACCACAAAATACATGTAGTGAAACTGATGTTTAAAACTACCTTCATTTTCTTTTGTGACTTTGTTCATAAAATCTAGTGCACACATTTTAATACTAAGTAAGAGAACATTAAGATAATAGCTGCACAAATATTTTAGATATTTAGTTACGTGAAAGCAAGAAAATATTAGAAAGCATCTAAGCTGACCTCTTCCCCTTAAACTAAGGGAAAATGAGGAACAGAGAAGTAACTTGTTCAAAATTACCCATGTGGTAAATAGCCAAATCAGGATTCCCAAGTCTACTTTTCCTGAATATTCTTCAGATGACATTCTCTATTTAAATTTTTAAAAGACTGAAATATGTTTGCTATTTATCATTTCTAAGATATACGAAGTGCCCTTATTACCTAAGCATTTATTTTATGAAACACCACATTCACTGAGATGTATAAGGAAGAAAAAGTCATCAATGTATGAAAATATTTGCTAATGAACTGTTTACTTATAAAATTCATACCCAAACCCTCCTCTGTATCTAACATAAAGGCCCAGGCCCATTCATTAATTAGGTTCTGAGTGATTATTAGATGATGCAATCCAACTGCATAGTAGATAGCAAATACTGTTAAAGATGCAGTATTACACTAAATCCAGTTAGTGATGTCGGAACTATCTGAGTCACATCCGGTGCCAGTGACAAAGATCCAGTAAAAAGATCAGTCAAGGACTGAAAAAGAAAAAAATACAGATGCTCTAAATGAAATATTTTTTAATAGAAAGTATAGAAGAAAGCCTGTGGATAACTTCATTACCCTTTAATACTTTTCTAAAATGATTCTTTATTATTTATTGTGAAATTCTTACATGAACTAAAAGGTGACATATTGTGTACCATACAATTTAATTGGAAAGAAAACAAACACACTTCGATTCACTCTACAGTCATTTAAAGAATTCGGGTATATTTGAATTTAAATTTTGTTAAATATAAAATGCTATATTATTTTAATAATGTTAATATCATTTTTAAGTTAAAAATAAAATCCTTTTAAGAGCTAACCCATCAGGTAACCAGTGCTCTCCAATCCCTCCAACTACCTATAGACTATACTCTACTTTTTTACATTCTAATCACAAAAATGAAGATATTTGCTTTTCAGTAATTTCACCTCTTTCTGTTCTCAATGTTCTTTTCCTATGTGGGCTTATAAATTTAATTTACATATTTTAATAAGTTATGTGAAAATAAGTTATGTGAAAACTGACTATAAAATATAGTCCCTAAGAAAACAAAATTTAGTAATCTAAAAGACCCTATGGTCATGAGTCACTCTCAAACTGACTGGCTACTTAGGTATGGATGAGGCCATTGTAATAATCAGAATAATCATATAAATGTGTAAGGATTCTGCACTCCGGTCATGTAAATTTTTAAATTTTTATACTTTAAATAAAGCTAAACTGAAAGTCACAGTTGATGCACTGCAAGTATAAGTTTATGCAAGGAGAAAAGATTAGGAATTCCAGAAAATGTATCATTTCTAAAAAAAAAGCAATCACATCAAAAGATATATGACAATAGAAGTTTTTCAAGTAAGGGATGGCACAGATGATGGGGAAAATGTGATATCTATGTATGGAACACTATTACT
This sequence comes from Rousettus aegyptiacus, assembly GCF_014176215.1. Classification (NCBI taxonomy): domain Eukaryota; kingdom Metazoa; phylum Chordata; class Mammalia; order Chiroptera; family Pteropodidae; genus Rousettus; species Rousettus aegyptiacus. Next base: position 124,006,069 of record NW_023416306.1, read on the forward strand.
GAAATTATTTGTTGATCACACCATAAATTTTACAAAAAAGGTAACAATTTTTTTAATGTTTCACCCAACAACATATGCTATAAGAAGTAATACTTTGACATTAAGGTTTCAGTCAAGTATACACTCTCCAACTTATTACTTGTCACGGCAGTTTCTAGTTGGAGAATATCATATGAAACAAACAGGAATTGTTTTGCACGTGAGTATGAACACAAAACATACAGCCAGGGAAGAGGAATTAAGAGGTGGCTCTTCCACGACTCTTTAGTGGGCTGTGCACCTACACTATTTTTTACATGTTTTGAAGGACTAGTGTATTTATTTTTGTTTTGCTCTAAAAGTATCTTCTGTGATATAACTTTATTTATAGTGCAGTTTGAATACCAGATTACCACGATCCCCCCAAAATGCTGAAATATTGTTGAAGAAAAGAGTGCAGAAAGAAGACTACACCTTCCAAAGAATTCTCTCTTCTCCATCCCCACCATCAAGTCCCTCTTCCTTTGCTAAGTACGATAAACTTCATTACATTTTGCAGACAAACTCTGTTTACTTTCTAATTGCTATTTGTCACATAAACTTGTTTTTATTGTTCAATTATTTTTTTTCTATCTTTAAGTAGTATGTCAGGATAAAGTACATCATAATTTTTCCCATTAAAATCAATGGAAATTATTTTTTTGCCATCTATTTATTTTTTTCCCCTTAGTAACAGTTTTCAGGAAAGAACTGACATCTTTAAGCAAAAGATAGGTGTATTTTTTGGATTAGCAGTGCTCCCCACAGAGTAAACATGAAGTCACACTGCCTCATGGAGCTCATGGCTGATGTCTTATGAAGCGACTAAAACAGCTGGAGAATTTAAGTTCTTGGACTTGTCCCTTATTCTCTGCTGCAGACAGGAAGACAACATTCTCAACATGATGAGTTTGTAATCCTAGAGACAGAATTTCTTTAAGTAGAAAATTTTCTGAGGAACAAATGTACAATATAGATAATTTTATCACGTAATATGTATACAAGGAGTTGTCTTCAACACTTATTCCACAAAAAGCAGAGAATATGTTACTTGCTTATAAAATTAAATTAGAGTTGCTACTTATATTTTTGTTACTAAAAATTTCAAACAGCTACTTTCGTTTTATGACAAATTAATAAATCTGAGAGGTTTTGAAAATGTAAGTTGACTTCTAGTCAAGATGGCAAAGTTTAGACTTTGAAGCAAACTGTTTCTTCCAAATACATACCAATGATAGATAAAATGTTAAAATAAAACAAAACTCAAAAAGGTTCAGCTAAGCTCAAAAGCAAAATAAATAACTCTGAGGACAAAACATGGAACAGAAACACAAAGGGCTAAGCGGAACTGAAGTCACAGGCCTGCTCAGTATCAGGTCTGCAGGAAGGTAGTTAGGCTTTAGAATTCTAATTCTGGATTAATGTCAGACCTAACGAAAATTCCGATGTAATTTGTAAGTGAATCAACTCAAATGTTAGTTCACTGATTAGACAGACATACACCTAGTGTTAGTACAGAGCGGGCTTCATTCTGGCCTGAGTCTTGAAAAGGTAGACAGAGGCAACAACATCACAGAACATCAGCTGAGCGCAGAGAGAGAAAGGGAAAGAGAAAAATAAAGTACACTGAAACTAAAACAACACACAAGAAAAAAACTGCCTCTAGAAATGACCTTGTAAAACTAAAATTCCCAAATATAGTAAATCTACTACTCAGAAAGATGGCTAAAAAAATAAAAGCTGGGATATATATTTATTCCAGATAAAATCAATGCTATGGAACGGATTGAAAAAAATAATTGTCAAAAAGAAATTGAAAGAATAACATTCATAAAAATGAACAAGGATATGTGAAAGAAAAAAAGCAAAAATAAAATAAATGAAAAATAATTTATTAGAAATATTGGAAAAAATGTAATTATATTAAAAATTCAGTAGAGGCAGATTAGAAAATTACTATGGATTTATATGGCACCACCTTGTGAAACACAACTATGTTTATAAGACTATTTTTTAACTCAGAAGAACTCGGGTTATGGAGCAAACCTAGGTAGATCCCTTCACTTAGGAAAATGACAAATTATTGGTGCTTCAGGGCAATATTTACCTCCCTATTACCCAACATTCATGCAGATAGAAAGGGCTTGGAAGTCCTCTTCAACTTGGGTAGGAGCTTAGAATATATTTTCTTAGAAAATCACTATATAGGGTGACATCGTAGAGTTTAAAATGCTGCTGTTAATGACATCATTAATACCAATGCTTAAAGAAACTTCAGTGAGTTGGCCTAGAAACCAAGAACCCTTAGTGTCACTGTTGTCATTGTTTTTCAGGGAAAATAAAATCAAAGCTCCAAGCAACCAATTTACAAACTTTGGAAATACAATTCATCCTCATGCTGGGGCTGCTCGCTGTTTTTCTTTTATTACTTCAATGCAAACACTTATGTGTCCTGGCTTTATTTACTTATTCTGTATACCGCTTTTATTAAAGTCTCGAATGCAGTGGCGTGTTATTCAATTTTTTAATAATAATTTTTGTCGATAAAAGGTGAAAGTTTTCTAAGCCAACATCTCAGTTAAAGAAAGCTATTTTACTGTGAACAGGAAGTTCTAGAAATAAGTTGAAAATGCTTGTATCTGTCAATCATATCCTGATTTACAATACCAAAATACAATTAAATACGATAAGTGATTTCATAGTAAAAACAAAACAATCTTTTAAATTAATTAGATACAATTAAAATAAATGTCTAAACTAACTACATTGAAACTTTTTTGTTTACTCCTTGGGCCACTTCTCCTTTCACTGCCCCACTCATTAGCCATTTTCTCAGTTCCCAAATACATGGATAGAATAGAACTGGACTTTAGCCATCACTTCACATAAGCCCTGTAAGCCCCATTTAACAGTAAGCCATAACAGTAAGCCATAATGGTGTTTTGGGTCTCTGGGATCAAGGTAAACTGAGACCTTATGCCCATTAGTCCAAAACATTTGGTTATTCTGCCTTTCCCCAGTGTACAGTCACCCAATAAATAGGTCTCTTTGTGGAGATGCTGGAAAATCGTCATGGTATATCTGTCATGGTGTTGCAGGGTCCTTCCTCCCAGAGACTTGGGTGCCTTTTTAGTCTTTGTCCATATCTGGGAACTGAACAAATAGTAGTGACATTTTTTTCTCCCAGAGCGTGGACAATCAGGTTCTCTCTAAATGGCCATATATATCACCTCTAGTTCCCTTAAATGAAATTTTAGCCATCTTATCTTTGTACTGCCTTTTTCAAAACAACCTTAGAAATGATGACTATGTTTAGAATAGTATGTTAACAATAATCAAGGCATGTTAACATTTTTATAACATTAAACACTATAGTTTTTCCTGTGGAAATTTATCAGAAATAATCCAAAAGTAGGAAAAGAACTATATAGGTAAGGATATCTATTATATTCCTAACTATGTTAGCCAACAAAATGTAAATAATCTAAATGTCCACCTGTGTGAGCATAGGCTGAGAAGGTATCAGAAGCAAATCATGACTTACACATTTGATAAAATTATGGAACCATCAAAACAGATGACAGGAAGAATGTACAAAAAAATGGGAAATGATAAATATGTATGGATGCTTATACTAAGAGGTCCCTTAGTTTAATAATAATCATGCAAACTTTATTTAGTTTATAAAAGTAAATGTAGGATAAATTCTTGGGTGATAAATATAAAAGATTGGATCAATATTTTTTAAAAAATGATTAATAATATTTGCTAGGTGATAATATTTTCCAGGAAAAAGTACAGTTAAAATTGTCAAACCAATGAGCTTATTTTCTTTTGTGAGCATTTGTCAGTTTTTGTCCATGTAACACCAAACCTTTTATATTATTACCTCAATCTTCCCTTTGGAGTAACAAACTTCTTACAAGTTCAGACTTTAGAAGTAGAGGCCATTTTTTCCAAACCCTGGTGTTGTACATTGAAACTCTTTTAAAAATTAAATTAAATCTGGAGGAACAAATTTTCCTAATTAGATCTGTTACTACATTTTCTATAGCTTATAAATCACAAACATTATCATTAATATTACAAATTATATAAAAAGTGCAGCTTTGAGATCAAATAATGTTAAGCCAACTGTCAATGTGTGGGCCTTTGCCTCTGCTTGCCAACTTGACAGCTATCCTTCCTTTCTCAGGCTCTAGCCCAAGTTCAACCTCTTATAGTCCTGTATCCTTGCCACTCTAGTCCCATATTCTCTCTCTCCTCTCTCAACTCTTCAGCAATTCACTTTTAGCCTTAGATAATCACAGTCACTTTCATGTGTGAAAGTTTAATCTTCTCCAAAGATTAAAACAACTTGAACCCAGGAACTATATTCCATATCTTCTGGTGAGAGCTATTTGGTTTCATATGAGTATTGCATATTTCTCATTAAATTTATCCCTATATATTTTCTATTTTTTATTGCTATTATTAATGGAATGTTTATATTCATTGTATTTTACATTTATTTTTACATTCATAGTGGTTTTTATATTTGTATATAAATTTTATTTTCAGCACTACCATGCTTAATTTTATTTTTTATTTTATTAGGTTTTCTATTTTATTCATATTTTTAAAATATAGTTGAATAAGGGTAATTTATTTCATTCTTTCCATTCTTATCCTTATTATTTCTTTTTTTAACCTTTGGCATTTCTTAAAACTAACAAAAAAAGTTCAATAAGAGTAAGAATGGTATAGTATTTTAAATTAAATCTCTATGACTATTGCTGTTTTTTATTTAAAAATCATTTGATTTATACATTCTAAATATTTAATAAATTGGAATGGTTTCCTAGGTCCCTTTATGTGAGAAACTACTCCTCTTGAATCTTTGTCATTTACATTTGATTTATGCAGTAATATCTGGCAAATGAAAGAATACTGGGTCCATTTTAACAGCATAAACTAGGAATGACTGCATATTAACATATAACCCCAAATAACCTCCCCTATCAAAAATTTCGTGAAAGAGAAAACTAAAAGTGTGTTTTTTGGAGTGTTGGTTAAAAATCTAACCAGGGTAACCTGTACTGATATAGAAGGATGTCTCTAGATATTTCCGACTTAACAAAGCAACTTGTAGAAGGGGATCTATAGCACAATTTCATTTCTATATGAAAGGAATTTATACACATGCACATAGACCTATACACATGTTTTTATTTTATGGTCTAGAAAAAAGCGCATCAACAGCATCATAATAATGAAGGCTAGCACAGGGGCTGAAGTTTGAAGAGTAAGAGAGGTCTTTGTTTACTCTCCATAAATGTCAGGGTCCTCTCTGTACTATCAAGCACTCATTTCCTAAAATTCAGCCTTGATCCATTAGTGATATGTGAAAACCAATACTGCTACATTGTATTTTGGAAAATCTTAAATTACAATATAAATCGTACCTGAAAAGTCAAATTACTGTATATATTACTGACATGATGTCCAGGAAAAGAAAATGCTTTTATATCTCTCCCCTGAAATATATCAAGACGTGCCATCTACTTTAACTGATTTAAAACACATAACCACATAAAAATTTCATGGAAAGAACAATTTAAATGCTATTTTACCTATCTACCTTCTTGTCTCTGAAGGCTGTTTACCACTGGGATTCAGCTTATTCTGGGAACTCTGATACTTCCCTTAAAATACATAATTCCATTAGCTGATGGAGAATCCCACATTGGTTTACCCTCTTTCCTAAGACACTAGTCATTTTCATAATAAGTCACACACTCCTGATGAACAAGCTCCTCTTTCATTTGCTGTCTTGCCCTTTGGCTGATTCTAGGGTAGAAAATACAAATTAGGTAAAAAAATGAAAGAATTGTTAATAAATGTAATGATAAATTAATATTCGACCAATGTAAAAGCTTTCACACTATTTCACTTTAAAATAATTTGGTCTAAAAATTTTAACTCAGAGCTCAGCCAGATACTGACTTAAGGATTCTTTGGTTTATGAATATTTATGACATGGGGTATAATGAGTGCCTGGTCTCCATACCAGCAGCTAACTAACTAGCTAATTAATTAATTAATTAATTAATGTAATAATACTTCAATGTTTTTTGAGTAGAAAATTTTAATTCAGCTAGTCAAACTATTCCTTGAAGTGCAGAAACAGGTTATTAGGATTCCCCCCGCCCCCTTTCTGAAATGCTTTCCTCTATCTGTCTTTGAAAAGATGATAAAGCTCCATTATAGCCTTCAAAGCTGAGGTCCCTCGTTGTTGTTTTTTTCTTGTTGTTTTTGAAGTTTCTAGTTGTTTTGACACACAGTGCATAGTATTTTGTTATACTATTTCGAAGTGCAAAGCTCTATGGTTCCTAAAATAGCTGAGAGCTGACTTGGGAAATGCATCCTACACCAAATTGTCTTTGGGGTAATCAAATATAGTCCAGAGAACCTGGTCAAAATAAAAGCAGCTGATGGAGGAGAGGCTGGTTCTGATCTGGAGCTTTCTAGCTCTTTACAGATCTGGTTTTAGTCCAGAATAATCCTAGACAATGTTTCCTTAAATTAAAAGCTGAAACTTGAGTGTGTTTGTATCTATAAAGAGATAAAATAACATGTTCAGCAGCTTACTAATTTCCATGATCTAACCTAAAATGTCCAATCTTTAATTAAAAAGACATTTCCATGAAGAATTATAACATATTTAATTTTATATATGCAAACTAAATATATGAAAGACTACCTTACTCATTAAAAAATGTATACAGTAACAAGTTTTTAATACTCTACCCAGACTCTCAGTTATGAAAACAAAATCAAGTTTAAGTGTTGTATTTAATTATAAATGTTAAGTTAATATTGCTTTCTGTGTAATTATTTCAGGAATAAATTTCAATCATGATTTGAAAAATGGTGTATCAATCACCAAATGAAGTGGTACTTGAAACGAACACAAGTATTTGAGGAATATGCTTACTGACTTTGTGTATTCAATGAGAATGGGACTATTTTAAAACAGATACGAACACAAACCAAAAATAAAACTGTACCTCCCCTATGCAAATGGAAATGTGAAAGTTTGTTTTACCACGTATCTTCTTGTAATTAAGAAATTCTTTCCTTTAATCTATATTTTCTCAGTGCTCTACAGTTTATCTTTAGATATTTTTATGAAAAAGTCTAGACATTCAAAAGAGCTCATTTATATTTCTCCATGGGAATTTTATCTTCATTGACAGAAACCAGTAACTATTTTTAAAAGGATTTTTTATTGATTGACTAAATGAAAAAGATCTACAAGGGGCTTTGCTCATATTGCACCGAATACATTTCAACATGTATAACAAATGACTTAATTTTATAGAAAACCATAAGCAGATAGGGATATACTGGTTACAAAAAAACATATATCTTACAAAGATATGAAAAACCATTGGTGGAATGATAAAAATGAACAGATATCCCAACAATGCATAAATCAAACAACAAGGTGTAAATGAAAGTGCCAGCCATTCATTTTTAGACCCGCTGAGCCCTAGGGTTGCTGGAGTTAGTTGATGGTAGTAAAAACCGTCACCTTCCAAAGGGTCAGTGAAAGCAGCGTGATTGGCAGCACAAATAGAAGACAAAGGAGAAAGCCTTCAATCTGCAGCTGATGCACAGGAAGAACATAGAGAGCTGAGTTTACAATAGAGACAACATTACCAAGCTAATGGCATCGGCAATCATGGAGCCACCACACATCCCTGGTATCAGCAGGGCATCCATTTTCAGCCAAGTGTTAGAGTACCTTTTTGCTTTCTCTCACCACTGCAGGGGTATAATAACCTAGTGTGGGAAACCCACTGACTGGTAATAAATTACTATATTGGATACTTTTTGTTTTCTTTCAGCAGTAACTTTACTGTGCATTCTTGCTATCATTACCAATTAAAGTGGAGCCTGATTTAGCGAACTACATCTGACGGTATATCAGTCCCAATGTTCCAATTGCTTTGGCAAGCATCACAGGGTCAGGAGGCTCCTTTGACCTTTATCATCTAAGTCTTTCTGACCACTCACCATTTGAAGCAATCTCAGTTGAACAGATGGACACTTTCTGTGACATTATAAAGCGTAGAATGTAAAGATAAATGAAATTGTGTTTCAGGCTTCAAACTGGTTTATGGGTATAAAATATTGTTAGTGTATCCTACAAAATCTCCAGTTTTAAAGTGCACACTCAGATTCTGGCTAATGGACAAAATTGCGTGCTGTTTTTTTAATTGTAGGTTTTTTTTTTTTTTTTTAAGTCTGAGGAATAATGTGACTAGTGGTTTAAATTTTTGATTACTATTTTAATAGCCCATTTAAAAATGCAGGGTTTATTTTCATTACTGTGCAATGACATTACTGCATTTTTAAATTAATAATGTATCAAGAAAGTTATAGCATACACAGAAATACTAAGAGTATAAATGTTGGATGCAGCAAAAATAAAAAATTTAATTCACCTTAGATATAATTTTTCTCTTAAACTGTCATTCGTCTGATAGAGGAGATTCTAGTATTATTACATTATCTGGGTGTGAAAGGAAAATGTTTAAGTATAAGCTTTAGACTTTATTGATCTGTTTGTGTTAGTATATCATCATGGTTATTTAAGTATTTTGAGATTTTTAGTTTAACCTAAAGTAGAAGATGTATATATTTTTCTTCACTTGAACAAAAGGCTAGAATCCTTTAAAGTAACCATATAATTTACTGTTCAAACCAGGCTACTTTTGGTTTTAACAGTAAATTATATGTGGATTATTAATAATTACATTGGAATAACAGGCATGTATCAGAATTGCCTCAGTGAAACTAGACGTATGTAATCCTGTCTTCAAGGCATACGGTAATGAGTATGCTTATTTTTAAAAATCAACATTTCAGTATCACTCTTGAAATGTGACTATTTTTCTGAAAATAATTATTTTTCTGTATATAGAATTATAACTCGATGTGTATTTCTTAAATGACTAAAAAATGAGATAAATTTTTTTTTAACTTTCAGAGTCAACATAGTTCTAATTCTTAAAAACTTGGAATTGTAGTAGTAAACAAAAAAATAACCAAAGCCCCAATCATAAGGATATTACTAAATCATTTAAAGCTTTTCATTTCTATATTTTGTGCTTATAAAATCCATGTAACTTGTATCCTGTTATGGTATTTCCAAAATAAACTCTTAGCAATCAACTACCTTTCTGTAAGGCAAACAGATTTGGTTGCAGGCAAGTGAGAAACAACAAATACAACTGCTTGAGAGTTAAACCATTCATTCCTTTTGAAGAACTTACACATTCAGGGATAGTGGGAGGAATAGAAAAAGAGAAAAAAAGAAGGTAAACAAATTTACCAAGGAGTCAGAAGAAATTTTTCAGGGCATCCTGGATTGAAAATTGGCTAACAAACTAGAGACAAAGGTTAGGGACCCTTGCAGGATACTTGGTCCTGCCCAAAATGTTCATGGAGAGAGACATTTGATCCACACTAAAATGTCCTTTCAATTTGGTCCTCTCAAACCACGAGCATATTTGGTCCATGTCAAATGGTCCTTGATAATTTGTCTTGTCAGAAACATCCACGCTTATAAAATGTCCCTGGGTTCAAACAGCACATAATGTTTATTTATACTTTTGGTTTACAGGATTAATATATAAAAAATGCTATGTCTTATTGGTCCAATAATTGTGTGGTGGTTTTATTGCCAAAAATAACCATTATTGCCTCAGTAGAATAGTTGACGATCTTTTTGGTATAAACCAAATGTCTCTGTGGACGTTTTGGATAGGACCAAATGTCTGCTAACTTTAAAAGACAAATGCATTCTCCCCAACAAAAAGAACTACAACCACAAATGTGTCTCCACCTTCTGAAAAGGGATAAAAACAAAATACCATCTTTAAAGTTTTAGGGTTTTGTAACTAATTCTGAAAAGCAAATGCGCAATCTCCTTTCCAGGCAATGAAATTCCAAAATGACAGAAATCGACTTCAGGGAAAGGCTCCAAGACAGTTTAGAAAAAAAATGGCAAGATGAGGTACGGCCAAATAAGATTTAAGGAAAACAATTCACATAACCAAATGCTATGTGTTGCCCCCAAATTCATGTTAAACCCTAATCTCAATGTGATGGTATGTGGAAGTGAGAATTTTGAGAGGTAGTTATATATGAGGCTGGAGCCCTCATGAATGGGATTAGTGCCTCTATAAGAAGAGGCCAGAGAGCCAGCTAGCTCTTTTTCTGCCATGTAAGGATACAATTAAAAAATAATCCTGCAAGTAGCAAGAGGGGCCTCACCAAATATCAAATCGTCTAGCACCTTGATCTTGGACTTCTCGGCCTCCAGAACTCTGAGAAATACATTTCATTTTTATAAGTCACCCAGTCTATAGTATTTTGTTATAGCAGCCCGAGCTAAGATAAAAAAAAAAAATCTAGGAATAATTAAGTGTCTTTGCCGATAAACTTATTTAACATTCTATGGAAGCCAAAAAATTGCTCCAAAATGTAGGGCATCATCAGCCCTAGAGACAATATAGAAAGTATTCTATCGTGTTGTAGTGCTATGGTAAGGACTCCATCAGAGTGCTGGATAAATCTGGCTGCCAGATCTCTAAAACAAAGTGTGAAGGGGTAGAATTAATTCTGCACAAAGACTAAAAAAAAATATGACTCAGTCTGAAAACTTGAAAAGGTATGTTTCATTATTAGAAAATCATAATAATACAGAACAGGAAATGTGAACTCAGACACCAAATTCTGAATTATTGAAGAGACCAAAGATATTTATATACATTCACACAGATTTTTTTCTTTATTTTGTGAAATAAACAAGGGACATTTGAATGAGATACTTAAAAATATAAAAATAGCTTTTGATATATTGTTTTATCTTAAATAAGCAATACTAATACTACTTACTTAGTTTTAAAAACACAGATAAACAAAAAGAAAATAAACATCATCCATAATTACAACATCTAAGGGATTCTTAACTTTTCAAACTAGTAATCTGAAAAGAAATGAGGCTTTTCAATAATATTCCATAGACTTGTATAGATAACAGAGTCGTAGAAATTAATATCTATTAAGTCTTTAGTACATTGACCAAATGTTTCCAGTTCTTCATCTTTCCCAGCACATGGCTTCTACTTCATTAGGTTGGTCTCTGTGACTGTCAAGAGCAGAGAGACCCCCTTCCCACCCCTACGCCCAGCTTTTCTGGCCTCCAATAGGTGCATGCAGTAAGCAAAAAATTAAACTTGGGCTATTTTTATTTGGGGCATTATTTGTTGCTAGCTTACCCTAATCTAGACTTGTTAGCAAAAGATGAATATATAGACAAATAACTACAAAAGAAAAACACTTCTGTGTTTCTTCTCTATTCCCCTCTTTACCACCATCACATTCAAATTTCTGTACTTTCAATACTCTGACACCACATGTGTGGGAGACCCTCCCCCTCACACACCCACAACAAACAATTCTCAGACATCAAGTGGGTATCCTACCATTCAACTCAATTTTGACACTATCTACCTGGAGATAACATCAGACACCACAGATTACGAGCTTAGTTCTACAAGAATGACCCACTTCAAATATCATCTGGAAGACCAGGTTGTCACCTGTGCCTCTGACCAACTGACTGTAAATCAGAGATTCCCGTAACTCTCTTCGTTAGTTTTATCATCCTCTAGAAGGGCTCATAGAACTAAGGAAAACACTTTACTTTAGATTACCAGTTTATTACAAAGGATGATAAAGGATACAAACAAACTGCTAAATTGTGATACTGGCACATCTCATTTTATTGCACTTCATAGATAACTGTGTTTTTATAAATCAAAGATTTGTGACAACTCTAAGTCAAGCAAGTCTATTGGAGCCATTTTCCAATAGCATCTGCTACCTTCATGTCTCTGTGTCACATGCTGGAATTTCTCACAATATTTGAAACATTTTCATTATTATTATATTTCTTATGGGGATCTGTGATCAGTGATCTTTAATGTTACTACTGTAATTGTTTTAGGGTGCCACAAACTGCACCCGTGTAAGACAGTAAACTTAATCAGTATATACTGTGTGAGTTCTGACTGCCTGTTCAGTCTCTCTCCTACTCCTTGGGCCTCCCTATTCCCTGACACCTGATATTGAAATTAGGCTGATTAATAACTCTACAATGGCTTCTAAGTAAGTGTTGAAGTGAAAGGAAGAGTCGCATGTCTCTCGCTTTAAATTAAAAGCTGAAAATAATTAAGCTTAATGAAGATGGCATGCCAAAAGCTGGGACAGGAAAAACATTAGGCCTCTTGTGCCAAACAGCTTGCCAAATTGTAAATGCAAAGAAAAAGTTCTGGAAGGAAATTAAAAGTGCTATTCCACTGAACACAAATGATAAAGTGAAATAATGTTATTGCTGATATGAAGAAAGTTTAGTAGTCTGGATAGAAGATCAGACCAGCCACAACATTCCCTTAAACCAAAGCCTAATCCAGAGCAAGGACCTAACACTCTTCAATTGTAGAATTGAAGGCCACAAGGTGAGGAAGCTGCTGAAGAAAAGTGCGAAGCTAGCAGAGATTGGTTCATGAGGTTTAAAGAAAGAAGCCATCTTAATAACATAAAAGTGCAAGGTGAAGCAACAAGTGTTAATGTAGAAGCTGCAGCAAGTTACACAGAAGATCCAGCTAAGATAATTACTAAAGGTGGCTACACTAAACAACTGATTTTCAATGCAAATGAAATATCCTTAATTTGGAAAAAGATGCCATCTAGGCATAACCAGAGAAGAGAAGTCAATGCCTGACTTCAAGGCTTCAAAGTTTCAATGGACAGGCTGACTCTCTTGTTAAAAGCTAATGCAGCTGGTGACTTAGGTTGAAGCCCTTGCTTATTTACCATTCTGGAAATCCTAGGGCCATTAAGAATTATGCTAAATCTGTTCTGCCTGTGCTCCATAAATGGAAAAACGAAAAACAAAGCAGGGATGACATGATTTGCTGAATATTTTTAAGTCCACTGTTGAGATCTATTGCTCAGAAAAAAATTCCTTTCAAAATTCCTTTTCAAAAAAATTCCTACTGACAATGCACCTGGTTACCAAGAGCTCTGATGGAGATGTACAAGAATAATATTTTCATGCCTGCTAACATAACATCTATTGTGCAGCTCATGGATCAAGGAGTCATTTTTACCTTCAAATCTTATTATTTAAGACATATATTTTATAACGTTATAGCTGCCATAGGTAGTGATTCCTCTGATGAATTTGGGCAAAATAATTTGAAAACCTTCTGGAAAGGACTCACCATTCCAAATGCCATTAAAAATATACATAATTCATGATAAGAGGTCAAAATATCAACATTAACATGAGTTCGGTAGAAGTTGATTCCAACCCTCACGGATGACTTCGAGGGGTTCAAGACTTCAGGGAGGAAGTAACTGCAGATGTGGTGGAAATAGCAAAAGAACTAGAACTGGAAACAGCAAAAGAACTAGCCTGAAGATGTGACTAAATTGCTGCAATCCCATGATAAAAATATAACAAATGAGGGAGTTGCTTCTTATGAATGAACAAAGAAAGTGGTTTCTTGAGATGGAATCTACTGCTGTTGAAGGTCTGTGAAGGTTGTTGAAACAACATTGAAAGATTTAGCATATTACATAAACTTAGTTAATAATGCAGTGGCAGAGTTTGAGAGGACTGACTCCAATTTTGAAAGTAGTTCTACTGTGGGTAAAGTGCTATCAAACAGGATCAAATGCTACAGGAAAACCACTCATGAAAGGAAGTCAATAGATGCAGTATCCTTCACTGTACTCTTTTATTAAGAAATTGCTATAGCCCTTTCCAACCTTCAACAACCACCACCCTGATCAGTCAGCAGTCATCAACAGGAAGGCAAGATCCCCCACCAGCAAAAAGATATGACTCGCTGAAGGCTCAGATGATGGTTAGTGTTTATTTAAAGCAATAAAGTACTTTTAAATTAAGAACACACGGATTTTTTTTTTTAAGACATAAGGCCACTAAACACTTAATAGACTATTGTATAGGGTAAATATAACTTTTATATGAATCAGGAAAACAAAAATTTTATGTGACTCACTTTCTTGCAAGATTTGCTTTATTGTGGTGGCCTATTACCAAACCTGCAATATCTCTGAGGTATGCTGGCATGTGGGAAGAGGCACGTGGTGCTTCCAAGCCCTCTCTAGGAGTACTGCCCTCCAAGTACCTCTATGTGTTCAACAACCCAGAAGCTCTCTAAACCCTGTCCTTTGGGTTTTTATGGAGACTTCATTATATACAACTGACTGATTAAGTCATTGGCCTGGAGCCCCTTTCTCTGCCCTGGAAGTCGGTGGGTAGGGCTGAAAGTTCCAACCCTCTAAGCTCATGGTTGGTTCAGCTGGCAACCAGCCCCCATTCTGAGGCTATCCAAGACCTTTCCAAACATCACCTCATTAACATAAATTCTTAAGTGGTTAAAAAGGCTTGCTATGAATAACAAAAGAAATCTTTAGGGCTTTTATTAGGAAATTCCAAGTATTTTAGGAGCTATGTGTCAGAAAACATGGATGAAGACCAAAATATATATTTCTTATTATATCACAATATTACAATAGAAGAATTATTCTTCTTTGGAATAATTCTTATGTGTATTTACTTAAAGAATAAGTAGCCAAATACTTATTTTGGTATATGTCTCTGTGTAGTTACAAAATCTCAGTCAATTCAATTTAACACATATTTATTAAATTGAAATCAATACCTAGAGAATACCTTTACCTAAAAATTAAAAAAAGTATAATTTAAACTAAAGTTAATGAAATGTGTAACTGAGGAAATGAGTTCTTTCAAAGAACCATACAACAATTACATATCTAATAATTGATCGACAAGATCAAGTTTGTAGATTACCTTAAAGTAAAAGTAAGGAACATAAGACAAAAATGTCCAAAATGCCAAAATAGATTTCACAAGGCAAGGCTCAAAAATTGAACGAAAACATTACAGCTTTTAGCAAAGAGAGAGCATTACAAGAAGATCTGTTAGTGACAATACCAAATGCAGTTTTCCAGGGAAAACCTTCTACTTCTCTTTTTGTGGCCTATTATATTGAATTATATTGAAATCTAATCACAGTATTGCCTGTTGCAGGAGTTAGAAAACCATACTCAACAGGCTAAATTTTGCCTACCATCTACTTTTTTGTAAATAAAATATCATTGGAACACATAAATATTCTTTTGTTTATAAAATAGCTATGGTATTTTAGTATTACAAAGGAAGAGTTGAGTAGCTGTGACAGAGACTATAGCCCACAAGGCCAAAAAATATTTACAATCTGGCTCTTTGCAGAAAGTTTACAAACACTGGCTTATTTTAAATTAACAGGAATTTTAAATATATAGAAAAATATTTTTTTCTAGCCAAAACCACAATATAAATATAAAGCATGCAATTTAAGGTAATAAATCCCCTAGATTCAGGTAAGTTATATTTTAACAGAAGACTCTATCTTAAGGTTGTATTAGTTGTTTGCATATCACTTATATGGTTTTCCACTACAAACCTAAGTTGCTCTCAGGTGTCCAGCACCATGTTCAAAGACTTCCTTTTATTTTCCTATAGGACTATAAGATGGTCATCTTCTACCATTCTCACCATAATTCTATATCCAGTCCTATCAACTTCTGATCATTCCCCTACTCACCACCCATCTTTATATTATGGGCTTTCAAATCTGCTTTCCCCATAGCAAAATCTTACTCATCCATCAAGATTTAGACCTAACTTTACTTCCTACATTCTGTGGACAGCATCAGTTTCATCATCTACAGGAGTTCTCGCAGCACTTTGGGGTAAAGGGTTTATTAGAGCACATAGACTGCATCATGGCTTTTACAAATTTAGTGTTCAGAAACTCATTGTGAACTAACAATTTCCTTCTCTTGCTGCAACTGTGCAATAGCTTCCTCATCCTGACATACCTCTCTCCTCTGATACAGTTTTCACACAGAGCCACCAAAGAGATCTTTTCAAAGTATAAATCAGATCCCATTACTCTTTTAGAGTAAATCCATGACAAGACTCCCCTTAGTACTTAAAACAAAACACAAACTCTGTACTTTGGATTACCATACCCAGTACAGCACAGTCTCTTGCTACCTTACTCTCTAATAGGGACTTCTAATTCTCTCCCCATGGACATCTCTCCAGTCACACTGGCCTTCCTGACTTCACTGCCTGCATCAAGCTTATTCCTGCTTCAGACCTTTTGCTTTGCCTAGAATATTCTCCCCTCTGCTAGTCACAAAGCTGGGTCCTTCCTGCTGTTCAGACAGTATAAATGCTACCTTGTCTTTTGACCACTCAGCCTAGAGTAAATCCCCAAGTATGTCTATCACACTGCCTGTTGTTAATTTCCTGCAGAGCCTTCAGCACTACCTGACATTGTTTTTGTATTGTTTTGTTTTGTTTAAATTATGGTCTATCTCCTCTCCAGAGAAATGTTAAATGCCAAGAACGCCAGGACTTTGTTAAAAATTCCTAGTATCAAGAAAGTACCTGGCACATAGTAGGTATGCAATGACCATTTCCTGAATAAATCAAGTACTCTGTTCTCTATTACATGCTACGAACTTTATGTAAATTACTAAAACATCCTCCCCCTGAATGTAAGCAGCTGAAAAAGAGCAAATCCTAGGAGGCTTGGTGTCTCCTGTGACTGCTAATCCAGCAGGTTACCCTGCGTTTCCACAATAAGAAGTTACCTAAAGGCATTTGCTGTCATACACATCAGAGTGGAATCAGCCCTCTCTTCACCAACATCTGATAAGAGGGAAAGTTCAGCAATTTCAAACAAAAGTAGAAAGTGATGTTTGCCACTTGAGGGATACAGGATTATGCCAAAGCGCTGCATCTGGGAAATGAAACATAAATCAGGCCTCTTCATATTTATTATACTTACATTTCTAAAAGTTATTACAAACCTGTTGATTAGATTGTTGCTGGCTTCAGGGTTTTTGTATTGAGGGAAGGGCTTAGTAAAGTAATTATTTAAGGGAAGCAGAGGGCCCATGATATACAAGACAATCCTCGGGCTATTTCTGAGTGCTTATTTTAGATGATTTTGTAACTAGAAAAAGGAGTCTGAGATTTAAGGGCAATTGAATGGGGGCAATAATGTAAACATTGTTGGTGTAGGAAACCATATAACCACACTGGCTTTTAATCTTTCTTTATGTATCTGTATCAGCTCCCTGTTGTTCCCATCTTACCTATAGTGAATTATTCCTCCCTAATGTGCTAAACATCCTAAATTTCATCACAAATATTTAATACATTTTTTCTTATAAACTTTTGAATTGATTAGGACTGGTGTATAAATATTAGTGGGATAGCTGTTGTGTTTTAACAGCCTCTTTGCTGTTATTGACTATTTTTGCTGGGTCACTCCCCCCTGCAAGATCGAGTCACATGAAAATTCAGTTTAGACTTAAAGCAATTGACTGACAAAAGTGCATTTTTTTTTCTGGTAGTCATTTTAATTTTTTTTCCTTTACAATTCAAAAAAGGAAGTATCCTCCACTTTCTTACCATCTATTTTTCATGCTTAGTCTCTGTGTTTATTCAACAAATATTTTCTGAATACCTGCCTTATCAGATATGTACTAGATGATGAGGATACTGTGATAAACTGGTAAAGCAGGTCACTGCCCCTTTGAGCTTATATTGTCATGGAGGGTGGGGAAGATAAAAAATGAAATAAAAACAATGCTGAAAAAGAGAATGGAAGATGGGTTGCTACTTTATAAGTACCATTGAAGATTAGACTTCAGGGTAAAGAATCAGAGAAAAAGCAGAAGACTAGCAGTTAATCAGGTCAAGCAGCTGGGAATTAAATATCTGGTTTATGGTCCCAAATCTGACTTTTTTTATTATGTGTTTCATGTATGCTTCACAATTTTGGATTTTATTCTGAAGATGAATACAATTCAGATTAATAATAATTGAATGTCCATTTCTGAGGCTCTTTTCTTCCCATCCAGATAATACCAGTAGAAGTTGGAAAGAGTAATTCATAAACTGTGATGTAAGTTCAACAGATTGAAAAGTCATAAGGCTGAAGAATACATGTAGTCTTCACAGGACATTTATCCCATCCCCAAGATTAACATCAAAATCAAATTTAAAATTCAGTAGGTATTTTTGCTAAGAAAAGAGCAGAAACAGTTTCTAATTTAGGAGATACAATAAAAATACTACTACTTAGCATTTGAACTTTGTGAACATTTTAAAATTGTAAAAGAATATTTTCTACATTTTAATTGTGCATCAAGGTGTCCAGAATTTGGAAACAAATATAAAGTCACCTGAGGATAGTGAAAATCAATTTAAAAATCTCCCCAAGAACCACTCATTAACAACTGGCTACACCTGCTTTCTCAAATGAGAAAACTTTTCATTATAATATGGTTTCGCATGTTTACTCTGAATGAAATTCGCCGTGTCCTGAAAATAGGAATTAGAAGCAACCATATTAAATGATTTATGGAGAAGACATTAGGCAAGAGCTTTAAAGGATATGCTGTATCATTTATACATGACAAAGTACTGAGTATCTTATAGATTATACTGCTTAGTCTTAGTATACTTCATGATTTACCTATGAATTTAACACCACTTATGATCCCTGGTGGAGGGGCGGGGAGCAGATCGATAAAATAAGGGCCAAAATCCTTAGGTTTAATCCATTAGTGAAAGATAAACAGATTTTGATAACTACTTCCTGTTACAAAACTAAATTCCGATTAAGAATAATAAAATCATGTTTTAGAATCAGTGGACATGGAATACTAGTTTAAGGCAAAAGAATATCTGGTTTTGGCTCCATCACTGGGCCTCAAAAACAGTGAGGCAATCCATCATCTAGGTGCTGTGTGTTATCTGGGCACTCACTCCTAGTGCAACTCACTGAATCTGTTGTATTTGATCCCAACTGTTCTCTTGAGTATGATAGAAGAATAGATCGTTTAAGTCAGATGTATATTTCATTGGCATAATTTGTCATAATTAATGGATTATCATAAATGAGAAAATAAAATTTTTATGAAATATACTCAAAACTAGTAATGTTCTGCTTCTATTATTACGAATTCCAGACATCCTTGATAACACCAGAAAGTCTGTGTCTAAGATCAAAGTATGTTCTAAAGATTAGTTAAGCTGATCATTAGTATAAATAAACATCAAAGGTATAAAGGAAAATTATGTTTAAGAGATCTTAAAGACAAATAATTTGTTACCATCTATAAACTCAACTTTATAACTGACAGAGTTGAATGAAAGATAGATCCTTGGTAATTAAAAATGCTGGACTGCCAATCATACGATTAAGCATTTTGTGAAAGTTCTGGATTTAGGTAACTTAGATTTGGAGAGGCATATCAACTGTCAAATTATTTTCTCACTTAAGCATCATGATAATTATGTAGAAAGAGACAGGACTCATGTTATTCCTTCTATACTCTGCTGTACAATCACCTGTTTGATGTCACACTATGATTTCTGCAAAACAGGATTTGGCCTGAGAGATGAGAGAGACAGATATGCTAGAGCACAGGCCAGTTCCTGGGAGGAAAAGACGATGTGAAGAGATTCCAAAGAGGAAAAGGAGTCTTGGTTCCAATTTCAGAAATGTTTAGCACAATGACAGTTTGAATGCTACAAAGAGTCCTAAAATAGCCACCACCCTGAGTTGGAATGACTCCCCATCTATAGGAAGAATTGTATGATTGCCCCTAAGATTCCCAGACCCTGATGAAATATACCTTCTTCAGGTTATTCGACCAAACACTAAGCTACCATCCTTAAGGGATTGTATTGATATAACTAAGGCTTAAAATCAGTTAACTTTAAATTAGGGAGATTATTTGAGTGGTCCTGTTTTAATCACAATGAATTTTTAAAAGCAGAGTGTTTTCTTATGGCTGGTGGCAGAAGGAAAAGCCAGAAATTCAAAGTACTAGGGGACTATTTACACAAGAAGTTCTCCACTACTGGCTTGAACATGAAGGGGACTATGTAGCAAGGAGTGTGTAGCTCCTGGTCAATAGCCAGCAAATAAAAAACAAAACAAAACAAAACAAAACAAAACAAAAACAGGGACTTTAGTCCTACAGCCACAGAGAACTGAATTCTGTCAATAACTTGGATAAACTTAGAAGAGGACCCTCGACTCTGAATGATACAGCAACCCCAGCCCACACCTGGATTTCAGCTGTGTGAGATGCTAAACAGAGAACCCAACCAGGTCATGCTACACTTCTGGAAATGGGAAATAGTGATATAATAAATGTGTACTGTTCTAAACCTCTACAGCTGTGGTAATAGCATTTGTTACACAGAAAAAGAAAACTAAAACACATCATATTGAAGAGTCCAAGCAGAACCCAGAGTGGAGATTGAGGATTCTGGTTCCTAGAGAGGCAACCTGGAAGGAAGAGTTATACTAATCGGAGATAAGAAAATTCAGAGATCGAAGCAAAAGTTAAATCTCATCAACTAATCACAGCAAAGCCAGGGAATTCTGAAATTCTGGGACTATAGAAAAATCAACAACTAACTTTTAGTACACCAGATCCCGAGCTTAGTGGGCAACAAACATTCAAAATGGGATGGGGAAATGAAGACAGGATGACATGGGAACCCAGCAGTGAGAGAAATTTGTCAGGCAGGAGCCTGGCTGCAGACCATCCACCAGTGAGTTCAAGCTACAGTGAGACTAAGAGAGCAGAGACAGGAACCCATTTATATATGATTCAGTCAAGATTGGCTCCAAAATCTTCCTAAGTAAAGAAAGGAAAGGAGAGAACAGGTAACTTGACTACCTGCTTTTCTAACATGCTACAGTACTGAAACTAGAAAGAAAGGTTTTGGTGACCCTGTACCTCTCCATCACTAATCTTTATGCATCCAAATTAATATTTTAGTTCAAGGAGCAAAAAGGAAAACAAAATATTTGCTACCAGAAAGTAAGTGGAGGAGACCAAATTTTGTATAATGACCAGAGCCCTCTGGTAGGAGCTGGGGGAAAAGGAATAAAGGTGAGCACAACTATGTGTTTCATAAGTTTTCATAATGGCTTTCAAAAAACCGTCAAGTGTTGGACAACATGTGAAGACAAAAAAAAGAAAAAAAAAGAAAAAAACAAACCCTAAAATCGTCAGTCCTATGTGGATGTGCACGGAGTTAAATATGTGCCTACGAGCCCATGACGCTCATAGCAGCCTCTTATGATCATTTTTTTATACCTGGTAGGAATAATCATACTTAGACCAAAAACTTATGCAAGATATTTTAATTTGGGATTAAAACATTCGTTTCCATGAGCATTACAGTATGTAGACAATTACAAGTAATGTCATTCATGTCATTTGTATTAATGTCATGAGTGTTATTTGTATGTACACAGAACTGGTTGTGCCTCCAGGATATCACTATTAAAATGCAACTCAGAAAATGGACAGGAATATTAGCTGGATATATTTTTCAATATGTTCATGCTCCTAGCTCCAATGAATAAAGCTAAAGTCTTAATACATTTTGTTTTTACCAACAGAAGGAAAATATTTCATGAGAATAATTGTTTTTCCCCTGAGAGTTGCTTCCTGTTACATCTTTGCATTTGCTACTCTCCTAGGGCCAGTTCAACATAAGTCACTGGGACAGAAGTAGTGCTCCTTTTGGGGTTCCTTTAAATGGGTCCAGATGGCACTCTCAGTCAATAAGTGAGATTACCAGCTTTCAAGAAAAAAATATTTTATTTTTCTTCTTTTCTTTCCTGTTATAATCCGCTAACCCTTTTAGTTGACTCAACATCTAAATTTCTACAAAGTTCACTTGTTACACCTGACAATATCATCCATTGTGGTAAACATCAAAAATAAATATGAACATAAGATATTCCTGACATAAGGCAACAATTTAGTTTCCAAGGAAACTCCAAGTTTCTATAAACGGTAATATTCACTATCACCTTTTAATCAGAACCAGCAAGTTGCTCAGTAACAGACTATCCAAGGCTGCTGGAGTGAATCCCTATCCCAGCAGACAGAGACCTCTTTCAGCAGATTGAATAGGTCCATCTTTGGGTTTTACAAGTAGCTTGGTCTTAGCATACTTGAAAATGTCACAAATTTTAAAAATTAGAAAAAATTCACAACTGGGAAGAAAAAAAGTCGTAAAGGAAAGAAGAAATAAAGGTGAAGAAAAGTCTCTAAACAGTTATAGGTGGATAATATGGAATGGTCATGATTACAGAATTGTTTCTAAAATATCTATATGAAGTTATTATAAATGAAAGCATATGCTTAATAAATTATGCTACACTGTCCCTAGATTAAGATAAATAAAAAATTATAATGGTTTTTATGCTTAACTTTTATTCGTGTTTCTCTGTTAGAATTCCCATCCCATCAGTCAATTCATGACTATATTCAAAATATTTACTTTAAGAATAAAGTTGCAATCTTAGATTCCCATGTTTCTCACAGTGTTAATAAATATTGTGGGGTTAGAAGGAGAAATTGAAATAAATCTAGGCTAAATCTAGTACTAAAAAAATGACATAAATATTTATTTAGTAAAAAGGTTTATTTTAGAATTAACAGAAGAGATAACACTTTTGAAACCAACTAAAGCCAAAGCAGAACAAATCCTTTCTCTAGTAGAAATCACAACCGCCTATCAGCAATTATAAAAACAATAACACTGACCTTGAATCAGCCTTAAAGGTCTTTGTACACAATTATATTATCAGTTTTACGAATTTTCAGTTGCTATTTCAGCCACAAATTCAATAAATGCACACTTGATCAGTAATAGGAAGACTACTCTTTTAACAATCTTCACTGAAAAAGGCATTTTGAGAAAGTACACACTATATGAGCATTTTTCCATGTTAAAAATGACAGCTCTTTTAAATCCTGCTTAGTACCTTAGACAAAGACTTATAACATTTCAGGTCAACAACACTAAAAATTCAAAATCCAAAAAAATTCAGCCAAAACCAGAAATGATTTAAATAATTTATATCTGTGATCTTGGGAAATCAGCTAAAAGGTTTTTGTACCCGACAATTTTTTTATTCAATATCAGGATTCAAGGTAACTCTTAAAACTTTTTTTTTCTCATCTCGAGTATATAATTTTACCTCTTCCCCTGTATCTTTAATACTTCTGCTAGCAACGGTAGAGAAATCCAATGAAAAAAGATCCCTTGCATGTAGTTATTGTAATTAACAGATTCAATATCTATTACTGCCAGTCAAGTATCATAGCAACCCTGTATTGCAGAAAACTGCTAGAAAACTCTTCCAAACCAGCAAGGTCTGCTTTAGCGAGATCCTGGACCACACTGAGGACATTACTGGTTGTCAGCATCTGTGGGTGTTGCTATGCATATAACAACAAAGAGCCCTGCTATCTATACAAAAAGGTGTACACACAGAGAAGATGGGAGGGACACAGAAGATAAATTGATAAGAAAATCAAAAAGAAGAATAATTGTACTGGCAATATACAATAGGCACACGATTTTGAACCCATGTTTTACACTAATTCTTTTCTATTGAAGGTGGAGAATCCAAATTCAACGGAACTGTAATTGTGACTAAACATGAACCAGGGGGTGGAAATAATATCCTAAAACTCTGCACTTGTAGCATTTATCACAAGTCTTAATTTGAAACTGAAAGTGAATTACATTTAAAATAATATTTAAACTTCCACTTATAAACCCTTGATAGTCGTTTATAAATCTGCAGAAGAGAAAAGAACAGGTTACTATGAACAAGAACCCAATATTGATTTTTTGGCAGTGCTGTACGGCCTCTCCATTCTATTTGGCTGCTGTCAAAGCCACTCTTTAACAGCTGGAGTCAAATTGCACTATTTACAGCAAGAGCCCTTGTCAAGTGGACCATAAGTATCCTAACAATACGCTATTCAAATGGCACTTTGCCACACAAATTGCCGACTTGATGAATAACCTATGTCAATGACTGAGGCCAATATAAAAGTTTCATTTTTATGAGAGGTTTTACATTCACACATTAAGTAAGCTTTCTTTGAGGAACTATTAGGCTATATATTTCAGGCCTTTGGATGCTGAAAATAATTAAAATCTGTTTAAATACATCAAGGGAACTTGACAACATTAATATGGATCTGGTGTTAACTACATTTGTCACACGAGTCAGAACAGTGCCCTTCTGTTCCTGGCACTCCCCACCGGCACGTGCAGCACAATGCCGGACTTAAACCAGCCACGCACCATGAAATACGAGCATTCTCCCTTTGTGCCTCTGATTTACATGGCCAACCAATGTTTAGATACAAGCAAGGCTTTGAAGTCCTGTGAGGAAACTCAAGGTTGCCTCCGTGTGCGAGAGGACAGCTGGAGTAATTTAATGGTGCATTTCCTACTTTTCACAGTGGCTTGGAGACCTCCTAAAATTAGTTTTGAAACAAAGCTGTGATATGCTTCTCATAGCTTTCCTCAACATAGAGGTAACTTTGTACCAAAAAAGTTTAAACTCATACTACAAAGTGAGAAAAGTGAAGTTTAAACTTTTTTAAAAAGCTATTAAAAAAAAAGTGGCTATAAAAAAGCAGCTGTAAAAAGTCTTAAGTAGTACAGTAATTTTTAATTCACTTTACAATAGTTAAAAATGTATATAATTAATATATATGAGAAATGGTTATACTCTGTCAAAAATTTGCATCACTTCACTTGTGTTCAAAAAGCAAATTGCTTTGTATATTTCTCCACTATTGTGTGATCTCTATTCTATCTTACTAGGAAGGGTGTTATCATTTAGGCACTACAGTTTTAAGTTGGGATTCACAAAATCAAAATGTATAAAACAAAAGCCATACTCCAAAGTTTACAGAGAGAAATTCCTGTATTTTCATGAAGGCTTGCATGACTAATAATAAAACTCTATTTTCTTTTAAAATTATACAAAATCAATGGAAAATATTTCCTATATTAAAAACAATTATATGCAGTTTAGTTCATTAAAAAGAATATACCAAAATTCACTACGGATTAAGAAAGTGAAAATTATTATTCTACACTGAGAATTTACTGCTACACAGTACAATTAATTACTTTCAAATAAATATTGTTTGTTCTTTCATATAGTGATTCAATTTTGATAATAAAATATAGTTAAATAAAAATGTAGTTAATTTGCAACATGCAATATTGCCACAATGAATTATTATTTTGTATTTAAATATGTAAATTTTCAGGTGACATTTAGAAATCTTACCATTTAGAAACTACACTGGTTTTATTTTGGTTATGTTTTTGGTCACGCAATATGAAAGAACTAATGTTTCACTCTGATAAAATAATAAGTAGTAGTATGGTCCAGTTTTCTATTGGTGGCCTACCAAAGCACCATCTGTGCTTTATGAGAGGTAGCTAGATAAACGTCTATTAAGATTTTTCAACAAACAGCACCAAACAGACATCACATTAAGGTCAACTAAAGGTTAAAAAAAATACAAACATATTTCTAGAAAGCTCAGCTGGAATGTAAGTAAATGTAAATGCATTCTTTATAATCAATTTTATATGTTTAGATAAAGGTATACATATAAGTGTGTTAATTAAAGAAAATCCCATTTAAAAATCTTGCTTGGATTAAGAACTATAATGCCCACATTTATTTTCTACAAAAAGCAGATATACAAACATAAGCATTTCATGAATTCTGTCAGAAAACAGACTGATACAATGTCTTTTGGATTATATTCCACATAGTGCTGAAGAAGTTGGGATACATTGTTTTATTAAAAATTCAGATATCTAAGGAAAAGAGAGGAGCTGGCTATTTTGCCAGTTCCTCCTAGTACTAATTGATCTCCAAGTCCAGAGAGGACTCTCTAGATCAGAAACTGGCAAACTATGGTCAGTGAGCATCAAATGTGGTCCACTGCCTGTTTTTATAAATAAAATTTTATTGGAACACAGCTGCATTCATTTGTTTAAGAATTGTCTATGGTGGCTTCCATGTCCCAACAGCAGAATTGAATAGTTACAACAGCAAAAGTCTGGCCTGAAAAGCCTAAAATATTCACCATATGGTCCTTTATAAAAAAGTGTGCTTATCCCTGGTCTAGTTCAACATTGTCTAATACAAATAAAATGACCACCGTACACATAATATTAAACTGTGTAGTAGCCACATTAAAAAATAAAATTAAATATGGATGAAATTGATTTTAATAATATATTTTATTTAACCCTATATATCCAAAATATTATTTTAACGTGCAGTGCTAGACAAATTTCAAGAGCCCAGTAGTTATATGTGGTTAATGGCTACCATATTAAACAGTGCAGCTCTAAATAAACAACCAGGGGCTAACTATTGGAGACCCTTTTAATAGACAATCTGTTTTTAAAAAGACATTTCCAGGACACTACAATGGATCTAAATTGTGGCAGTTAATATAACCTAGTTTATCCTTTTACTCATTTTACAGACAAGAAGCACAGAAAAATAACTTGAAACCAACAGGTAACAGACAAAATAGGCCTTCTCTCTTTAAAATGTAATGAAGCTACAAAGATTTCTGCCATGTAAATTTGTTGATTTCTTACCTTGAAGCTAATTACTTCCCACTGCAATTTAAATAGTTTTTATCTTGTTTTATCCTCAACAGAATTTGAGAAAAGCTGTTCCCCATCACTAATATGATATTGTATTCCTTTAAATCCTTTAAGACCCTGACTCTCTCTTACCTTAAAGATTTTTCTTTGTCTAGCTGCACAAAATCAACTCATCTAATATTTCAAATTGGACTCATTTTTTAAAAGTTTTACTTGTAGTTGTTTTGTTTAAAACCTTTACCCAAATCTATGTGCACTCTTTAAATGCAAGGAGAAAATGTGAATAGATCATTCTAATGAATTCCAAATATTGCTGAACACAGAGCTCACTGCACAGACCTTACATGATATTCTTTCATTTAAACAATGCATTCTACTATTCAAAAATATTTCTTTTGTGTCTCACTAAAATCCACACCAAAAAATCCTAAAACAGAGTAATCTTAGTTCTAAAGTTCACAGGTTTATTGTTCCTCATTTCTCCTACCTCTAAAATGAGTATGATTTAAATCCTCTTTTTAAAACAGATTTTTTTTTTCCTGGTGAAAACTCACAAAGCATTTTACTATGTTAACAGTAAGAAAAATGAGAGAATTTATAAGCAATATTGAAATCTTATACTTATCAAATATATAAATAAGATGAAGTTAAAACAAGTTCAATGGCTTAAATCTAAGAGGATGAAATGAAGACATGAAGTATATAATTGGAGAAGATATAAATTAAGAGAGGCAGAAATAAAAAAGCTCTAGTTAACAGTAAGTTCAATAATATTAGAAGTATAGCATATAGAACAAAGGAGGTGATAGTCCTGTCTAATTCAATTCTCTGACTCTGTAGAGAGTGAAGGTTAGAAACTGTAGTCATCTAAGGTAAAGGGCAGCAGCTAAGAAATAAAGTGGAAATCAGCCTAAGAGTAGGAAAACAAGACCCTGGCATTTTATTGCTTCCTAGAGCCAAGAAAGAAACAAAATTATATAAAGAAAATAAAATCTATTTATACTATTATACTACGTAAAGGGTAGCTCTGAGGTCCTCCAAGAAACTGAAAGAAATAGCAATCAGTTTACCTTCTGGGAATTAAACTAGTAAAGTAGGCACTTGATGAATGAGATTTCCTCCTGCAGACCCTAGACATCTGACATGCATGAGTCAAGACACATCTCCAAGTTCTTATCTACTATTCTAGCGTATAATCCCCACTATAAGATGTACATTCTATTATGAATGGACAGCAATAAAGCCATATTAAGATGAGAATGCATGGCAGTCAGCTGGGCTCACTCACTGGGCTTTATTTATTCCAGTCTTAAAATACGTTAGGTGTGGTTCAATTTCCTGTCTTATGACTTTCATATTCAGTTGTGAATGTTATAACTATCTTTACAAAACATGACTTCTTAAGAACATATAAAACAGTTTTGGGAAATCTAACTTGACTAAATGAGAAAAGAAAAAACAAAAAGCTGTAGCCTAATCACCGGTTTCAACATCTGAAGGAGGAAAGTATAAACAAAAGCAGGTGGCCTAAATGGAGTCTTAAAAAGAGAAATACAAAATTTAGGCATTTTTCAATGCATATCAACCTTGAACAAGGGAGACAGTACCTTAATGAGCTAAAAGAGATGATTGCACTAGTTTGATAAATGAATACTCCCTACCTCCATGCCCATCAAGGAATCCTCTGTTATATAATTCCACCTCCCTCCTCTTCCCTACCTCTTGTAGCTTTGCTACAGTGAGAATGTGCTTAGTTATGAACAGAATGGCAATTATATTTATGATCGTTAATTAAATGATTATCATTCTAGTTTATACATTCAGATCTTGGGTGTTTGGTTACTGTGACTCAGTTGTCAAAGGGTTGACAAACTTCGGCTTCACTGGTAAAATCTAAATCAAGTCTCTAAACCTAAAAAGCTAAAGACAGTAAGCTGGTGCCCCACCCCAGCCTTGAAACTTTGAGGCACAGCTTGAGCTGCCAACTGGTCGTTCTTGAAGATGACATATCTTTTTGCCTCTAACTGTATACGTACACATGAGATTAAATGAAGTTTTATTTAAACTCCTTAATAATGGATTTTATCAGTCTTTATATCTTCAAAATAATGCAAAATATTAAACATAAGTAATTTAAAATTAGCTAAAATTTGACTTAGAAATCCCACTTCTGGAAATATATTCTATTAAATAATATCAAATATGAAAAAAGCTTTAGGTGTTATTCATAAAAATGAAACATAAAATGTAATTCAAATATTAAACCACAGAAAAATAATTTATGTCAGTAATAGTATATACACAGTATATACAGCATGATGTAGACATTAAAAATAGGTAATATTATGAAAATGTTTTACATGAAAAAATTCTACAGTAAATATATGCATAAAAATTGCATAGTTATAACAAGATGAGGAGATAACTTGGAGGTGTAGATGACAAAAAGATGGAGGAGTCCCTTGAAGAAATCAAATGAAATTACTATATCATAATTGGAACTGAAAAATAATAAAGCTTATCCAAATGTCTGTGAAGCTGGTCGACTTGGTTTATGAAAATAAACGCAAACTCCATCACTGTGTATAAACTGGGGCTTGGAAGCCTACATTAGATGCCGAGTATATCTAAAGAATTGTCCATATGATACTCTAGTTTTTCTGATACAGTTTTGGTTTATTTGTAATTCACATTAGAAAAGGAGGCCAAATAATCTCAACTAAAAAATAAATAAATAAATAAAAGGATCCAGACTACAGAATAGAGATTTTTTTCTTCCTCTCCATGGAAAACTATCTAGAGTTCAAAAGTTATTATAAAATTGACTCAATTTTGATAAGCTAAAACATATTTTATCAAAAAGAATGCTATGCCAAGAATAATAATCACTCAAAAATTTATCCTGATGTTCCCAAGATCACTTAGCAGATATGTCTGACAAAGGTGATCATATCTAAGTTCTAGTTTTTGTGCTGGGGTTAATTGTCATGTATTTATGAAGGCATACTACTTCTTAGTCAGGGTTAATAATATTTGTAAGCAGCAGCTTGATTTGAACCTACCTTACATGAAGGCTCCACCTGTAGACCAGGGCAAGGTATTGGCCCAAACTGGTAGGAGCTAGAGGATCTTGGTTCTACACTTTTGTGCTTGGGTGTTTCTGAGGCAACTGAAAGTACAGATTCAGGCTTTAGAAACTGTGAATCATCACAATTAAGAATAATTCTTGCTCTTTCTCCTGTTTCATGTCTTTCCAAAGTACCTGAAAAACAAGATTAGAAATAAATATTTATGAGAAATATTTATCCCAAAAGAGTGAAAAGAACAAAACACCTTTAACAGAAAAATCACAGTTCTGTAAGTTACCATGCCTCACTATTTCCTTGCAACCAAAAAACAGCCTGAGGGCTTGCTCTAAATTATTCAAATCATGGTCTCACCAAAGGCTGAAATTATGGACTTGAAAAGCTCATCTTTCTCTTTGTGCTTTCTCGTCCACTAAAATCAACAGGGCATTCAATAGTCTTTAACAGTAAATCTCGTACTTATTATACAGTATGCAAGTGATCAAAGACAAAAAACTATGGAATATTTTAGTGCTGTCCCCTAGTGTTCCAACTCTCAAACAACAGAGAATCCACAGTGCTTTGCTTGAGTTTCTGGCTTAAAAGGTTTCTACTTGTAATATATCATTTAAGCGGACAGGGCAAGTAAGAATAAAGACGTTTTGTATTACTACCTCCCTCACCCAAGCACTTTCACAGCTTCATAAATGCAGGCCACTCTAGCATTTGGTTGTTGCTATTGTTGGTACTGTAGCTGTTAAAACCTTTGTCCTTTATTTCTTATGTTATTAGAAGGGGGAAAAAAATTCTTTTGCCCTCTTCTTTGCTATTCTTGCAGTTTCAGAATTTCAAGGTGTTGGCAAGTTCAATTTAAAGTTAAAACAAGTATTAAACAGCAAAAGTATCAGAAAACAATTCACAAAGAGTATTTTTATGAAATACAATGTCATATGCTCAGTGAAATCTCAATACATGTTAATTAACCACGACCACTGTCTCATATCAGTTATGAATTCATATACATTCTTCATACCATATTAAATATATAAAATATATCCTACTAACTAAAGAAGCTAAGGAAAATTAACCTGACCTACAATCTGACTTCATTTCATATTATACTTTTCCTACCAATGAGAAAGACAGTTGTACTATTTGCTAAAAAAGAAAATGATCATTCTTAGTGATAAAATTAAGAAAAATATCAATTTAAAGTAATTACAGTAAGAAGATAGAAATGATTCTACACCATTATGTCTTTAAACAGGTGGATAGATTTGAAGCTTATGACTATCCAATCCTTATTTCCTCTCTTTTCTATCTTTCCTTTACAGCAACTAAATTACCATTAGTTGGTGCTTTAGATTCTGAATCAGTAACAACTACTATGCTAATATATTGGGCAAAAATTTAGACTCTAGTTTCTTAACAATATTTTTCCATTATAACATTTTTACATGCATAAATTAACATCTTTAACATATAAAACATAATAAATGTTGTTTGGCTAAGCTTTCCTTTTCTATCAAGATTGATGTCTTTAATAAATGAAGTTGGCAGCAACATCGAGAAATTTTTTTTTCTCTCAAGGATAACAATAAGAAGAGATTCTCAAACTAAAGAATAGTTATTACCACTTCCTTAATATGACCACATTCCAGAACTTGTAACTGAGACATCTGGTAAAATTCACTGCCTTTATGAGGAATTTCTCTTTGAATATGGTATCATCGTGGATATTTTCTTCTCCTAGGTTTTCTGTGTTTCCTCAAACTACGATATTTTTAAAGTATACTGGGAATCTTGGGAAATAATTTGTTATATTTTAATACATATGTGCCTTATACTATGTTTTATATATTCACATATACTATTCTGTACCTAATGTCTAATACAAACAGAACTATTTCTTACATTCCTTGTATTTTTCAGTAACAAAAATAGTTTACCTACAATCTTGGGCAGCTGGAATCCATTTTCATTCGTGCACAGATAACTAGTCAGCTCAGCATCTACTACATGCCATTCACTGTGTGGAATGCTGGCAACATACGGTAAAAAGGAATGACTCAATCCTGTTCCCCTTGGAACCTACTTAAAATCTAATGCTACTGCAGAGGCAAGAAACATCAGAAGACTAATTTGCTATAATATTTAAAGTAACACATAAGCTATTTTCACTCCAAACCAAAAATCTCTCATTCTAACAAAATATTGGACACATGGTTTTATGAACAATAGTTTCCATCATGATTAATTATAAAATACTCAAAAAATAGGTTATTTTGTTTCAAAGAACTGGTTGAAGCAAAAATGTGATATGAGGAGTAGTTACAGTAAGTCAATTTCTTTAAAAATTGCCAGAGACAAATAAGTAAATTACGCATTGAAAATAATAAGTTGATTTTCTAATAAGCTCAGAACAACACCTTTGAAAACCCTTGGTCAAAACCCTGGCTGTGAATAGACAGGGATTCCCACGTGTGCCAGTTGTTAATTTATTGACTCAGTTCCAAATCCACCATTTGCTGTCTGCTATGGAAATAAAATATTTTTCTTTTCACAGCTGCTGTGATGTTAATCTTTGTGGATAAGTTTCTGGAAAGACCTGGTAGAAGAAAAGTCTTTTTCTTTTCAGTTCTGGGATGTTCTATTACAGCAAAGTGGGTGGCTTCCCCAGGACCAGGCTTCTGCAGTACTCGTCAGCCAGTGGCACCTAGCAGACAGCAGTGTGCCCTGGGATGGTTTTGTAACAGAGTGCCTCCAGGGAGACATCTCGCTGTAAACAGCTTTCTCTAGGAACATAGAGGGAATATTTCTGGTAAGATTTACCACACACCACACCGCACCACACCAGACCACACCACACCACACCACACCACACCACACCACACCACAGCTTCTCCACTATCCAGTGAGCACAGCCGTGACCTCTCCAGTAAGGCCAGGATCTTAGCTCTCCGGGAAACCTTTTCCTCAGGATGCCTATCTCAGCTCTATGGGTAGTGCTTGCTCTTTAAATCTGCTTTTCTTATGTTCTTGAGTTCTTATTAATCAATCCCTGATATCCAAATTCTTTGTGATAGTAATTCTTTATGTTAAATTTTCTCTGTTCAAATTACTGATCATTTCTCTCTCCTCACTGGAATCTGATTAATACACCATAATATATCACTCCCAGTGCAGAATGTTCCTTTAAATATATCCCTAAAATTATGAAATTTATATAACTTCAGGAATATAATAAAATTGTTGCATCAACAACAAAAACAGTAAACTAAGAAGGAGGGTATGATCCCAAAGAGGTCCAAGGGGTACCTTTGTAACTCTAATAAAATGTTGTACAAAAAAAAATAATACATAATTGCCCAAAAGTAAACTCTTCATTGTATAAAATGCTTTCCAATAAACATCTTGCATTTTTTCCTATTATTTCATTAATGAGTTTTGATATAATTTGTTTTATCCTAAACTATATAATAGTACATTAGAGAATGGAGCCACTAATAAGAAAAGAGAATTTAGAACAATTAACACCCTAACAGAAAGTGAAAGAAAGAAGGCATTGGCAAGCATTCAAAGCAGTTCTCACCTATTCCTCAAAAGCCAGTGCATAGATATTGAAGCATCAGCCAAGATTCTGGTTGCAGGCCCATATCTACAATAATTTCACTTGTATATCCTTCTTTCACCGCCAGTTCAGCACACCCTGCAACATACCTAATCATATTTTTTTAAAACCAGGACTTTCTCAATGACTTCCTGTGCAACCTTGTGCCTAACTAAAGTCCTCTGTATCTGTCAAGGCTGACAGACAGGACACTTCACTGCATGGTCGATAAGAGCAGGCTCAGTACCACCCTGCCTTGCACTCAAATTCTGGTTTTACCTTACCGCCGTGTGGCCTTGGGCAAGCCATTTTATATTTGTGTCTCACTTTACTCATCTGTGCAATGAGAATAATAATAATTCTTACCTCAGAGGGTTACTGTGAGGATTACACTGAGCAGATATTTTAAAAGACTTAGAAGGTTGTGGGATACAGTGAGTGCTGAGCTACATGATAGCCCAGGCTGACACATGACAGATTCTTACTTGGACCCTTCTGAGCAGTTTAACAAACCTTCATGGCTCTGTGGCTCTGGGATTCTGTCTGACAACTGAGCCGAAGGTCATTGGGTATAAGGCCAGTGTGGGCTGTCTCCTGTCTCCTAACTGGGACTCGAACCTCCTCAGTCAGCCTCGTTTCTCAGGCTAGGTTATAATCAAAATCTGAGGAGGATTATAAATTTGGCTTATTTTTTAATCCTCTTCAGCAAACCAGATTGAAGTCTGGCATAAATTAGAGGCTAGATAAATACTTCTTAATGGATTATATGGCTAATGATTTTTTACCATGGCTACACTTGCTATTAAATCCCAAATCCTCGACCCACAAGTCATATTCTTGCCCCTGCTTCCTCCCATGTCATCCTCCCAGTGCTCACAAATTAATTTTTTAAAAAAAATTCCTGAAAATAAATCCTTTACTGCTAGTTTCATCTCACTCTTCAAGTATTAGCTTAAAATCTCACCTCCTCAGAGAGGCCTTTCTAAAGCAAGTATTTCTCCTATCTTGCGCTGTTTTCTATCATAGCTTTTTTACTTTACAGAACTTAACACATTTGTAATTCGTATATTTTTATTTGCTCGCTTAAATTCAGGGCTGCCTCCCTCCCAGATGCTAAATTCATTTTGGCAAGTATGTTTTCTATGAGCTTGACACAAAGCAGGGCTCAAGACATGTTCACCGAATGAATAAATTAAATTTTATCCTTTCCCTGTAGCAGTGGAGTGAGGTGGCTATGTAATCTCCAGAGCATACCAAGGTCTCAGTGTAACAGATGTTAATGCCAGATAACACCCATTATGAATTTCGACCCTAGAGCCCAGGAGGGGCAAAAATGAGGAAAGGTAGTATTCACATGCCCATGGCTGTCCCTCTCTCAGTTATGCTACCAGGTAATTCCTGTGGGCCCAAGAATATGGAATTGGAAACAGCAAGCCAGTTCCTAAATGTCACATGTTAACTTGACCTGTGAAGGAGCCATTTCTCATCCTATGGACTGAGGAACAGAATACACTAGTCTACAGAGAGGAAGAAAAATAAAATAAAATAAAATGCAGAGTGAGAGACAGAGATGGCGAGGGAGGGAGAGGAAAGGATGGAGAAAGAAAATAAACAGGGAGTGGGAGAGGCCAGGAGGGACAGAGGGCTTCAGCTTTCTAGTTCTGTTTTTAAATTAATCCTTTCCTAAGGACTACCGCCCCTGAGATCTCCACAGTACACCCCTGAATCCTTTACTTCTTTCCAGTAAAACCTACTTCACTTGGCTTTCACGGCTCGCTAGCTTTAAAGGGCCCTAATGGAGAAGGGACAGAAGCTATGTTTCTACTGTGGTGAAGCCCAAGTTTGAAGATATCCAAAGAGACATGCAAAGTTAACATGTATATAGAGTTCCAGGTAGAGATTGGAACAGAGAGACAAAGGCTTAAACATTATCAGCAGATGGGTGAGGATTAAATCCCAGTGAAAGAAAGCCACACTAAGAAAATTTGGACTGAGATGTTTCAAGAGACCAGCATAAAACCTTTAGCAGTTTCTGTATATAAAAAAAAAAAAAAGGAGAAAGATTAGACACTGTTGTAAATTAGTATGTTACTAAAATATAGCTGTATTTTAAATGCCTTGGGATTATCATTATTTATAGGACATATACGGATTTCGTTTAGTTTTTAAATAGGAAAAATAATCATTTTGTAATGTATCTGTTATGAAATCTGATTTTGAAGTATTAAGCTATCTTAAAACAAGACATGTACCATGAAGGATGTTGCCTTCAATTTTGATAGAAGAGCAAGGCAGATGGTAGAGAAACATTTTTAGGTGATAAAATATACCTTATGATATAATAGACTCGAATATCTACATGAAGAAAAGAAAGTAGTAATAGTCTATTTTGATTCCCTTTCAAACAGCCAGAAGTTGTTTCCTTAATTTTTTTTCCCTTGTAATTTGCCCATATGTTAATATTTGCTCTCTTCTATATAAACTTCTTTTCAAAATCAATTAAATTATCATAGTATACTATCAATTATTAAATAGCTTTAAGTCATATATTTAAAAGGCCTAGACAGACAAATTCTATCCTACAACTTAACAATTAGGTTTGCTAAGTCTGTAGAAAAAGCAACTGCTACTATCCCAATGGGACAGAGTGGTTAAAAAATAAAGCATAGTCACTTAATGAATCTATCTACAAATAATCAGGAGTAAATTAAGATTCAAAAATAATATCCAAATGGATGAACATTTTATCACATTTCACAAAAACATTTTAACAAAAAAATTATACTTAAATAATTTAATTTGAGACAGTGAAAAACTTACTATAACTCATGGTACTTTTCCTACAGAAATTGCATTACTACAGGAATATAAAATTCTCCCAACTCCCTAAAATCATATGTATTTTAAACCAATAAATTTTAAACAATTTGTTTAACAAAAATAAAACATTTTCGATTAAATATTCTGCTTATGGGATTGTAAAAAAAATTAAGTTTGGTAAATAATTCCTATCGTGTGACTAGTAATAATATAAATTATACTTGCATGAACTCAATAGCAAGAACATTATATAGTTAGGTGTTTTTCCTACATCAGGCAGGCATTTTTTAAATAAATCCACCATAAATTCGACAGTGATTAAGAGGACAGTTATTTCAAAATGACTCTAAAACAGAATAGTCTAAAAAAAAAATGGCCTTCCTAACACATTTTGCAGTCAAATTCCTAAAATTAGGTTTCAACAAAATACCTGACTCGCAGCTATAATCAAATTCCACATATAAAAATATTTGACCACTGGGTCTGTTGTAAGATCTGTCATTTATCTTCAGTTACACATGAAGTTCATTGTCTTGCTCAGAGAAGTGTATGGAGATCGACCTGGTGCCCCTTTCTAACAAAACCATTTCACAGTTACTGCATCTTACTCCAGAAAATGTATAACTGATAGGGGTTCTGACCAGGGACGGGAGATCCTGGAGGTGTCAACCTTAGCTAACTAGAAAATAATGGAAGGGTGAAGAAAGAGAATGACTCTGAAAATATTAAGTTAGGCATAAAGGCACATAACTTCACTCCTACATATATCTGAATATAATAAATTCAGCTGTAAAATAATTGTCGAGGATGCGGCTCATTTTGTTCTCTATAGAGGTCCTAATATGATAGCAAATTCAGGATTGGCTTCATATCAACCTTAAATACCTTACGGATATAGAGAATACATTTTTACACAGTCCCTGACCACAGTGACCTTTAACTCCAGGTCTGCCACCGCCTCCAGCACATTCAGAGCAACACTGGGATTTATCAGCTGGGCCACACTCAACCCTCACGTCTAATCCTGACCATTGACCTCCAGAAAAACAATAAAGAGGTGGGGGTGGGGTGAAAGAAAAAAGATCAAAACACACAGAGTTTTAAAGTTGTTGATATATAAGCAATACAAATAATGCATTAATTTTAAACTAGGGTTTTCTTGATAGGGCATTTACTTGTTACATATCTTCTTAAATATGTGCTAACATCATAGAATCTACTATAATTAAATTTTAATTTTAACGTCACTCTAAAACAATACAATTCATAACCAATTTAAGAGCTGAATGTTTACAGAAAAGTATTTCTGTATTATGAAGTAAAGAATATATTAATTTTAAAATTACCTATTATATGCAAAACATTAAGATAGTACTGTTTCTAAGTATTGAAAATGTCATTCATTCTCTATTGTTTGAATTTTTTATACCACACATGCTTATTTTTAAATTTTAAAATATTTCAAAAATAGAAATTATTTTCCCTCCATGGTCTTGTTTGAAGATTAAATTCCTTAGGGGATATAATATCCTGAAGATTTGACTGTATTAATTATTTAGTCACTCTAGTGTCAATTTAATTAGGTAAATATCTTGCTGAGTCGATCTGGAACTTTGCCTAGAAAGAGAAAGAGAATTGGAAAAGGAAAAATTGGGACATAGTCTCCTTAATAAGGTGCTGGATGGAGGTGAAGTCATATGTAAAATCACTATTTTGCATATGGCTGAGATAGAAGAACAAACCATTTTAACTGCAATCAGTCTCCCCTTGGGACATGACAGTGGGACTTGCAAAACTTCATACCATGTTTCTGTACTTAATGACCCCAAAGTCTTCTCTCATCTTTTTATTCTGTTCCATGGACTCACATATCCATGGGAGACCCCAGAAACTATCCTATCTGGGTACCAATAACAGTCAAGATTCTAAAAATAATCCCCAATGACCTTCATTTTTATGTGATTCCTTCCCTATTAAAAATGATGTGATTGCTCTCCAGTGTTTATATTGTTTCTTAGCAAAAAAGAGAATATAATTAGGGCTTCTAATCAGCTGACCTTAAAACAGTGAGGTAACTCAGGTGGGCCAAATCTAATTAGGTGAGCCCCTTAAAAGCAGAGTTTTCTCCAACTGGTGGAAGAATGGAAAGTCAGATTTAAAGGATGAAACGGATTCAAAGTGCCATTGCTGGCTTTGAAGATGGAGGAGGTCTTGTACAAGGATCAGCGTGCCCACTAAAAGCTGAAAGTGACAGCTAGCTGGCAGACGGAGAGCAAAAGATCTCAAACCTACAACAATAAAGATTAAATTTTGCCAAAGGCCTTCACAAGCTTGGAAGTAAATCTTCCCCAGAGCCTCCAGTTAAGAGTCAAGTTGGCTGATATCTTGATTTTGGCCTTATGAGACCCTAAGCAGATACCCTAATTGAGCTCCCCTGGACCTCTATACAGAACTCTGAGGTAATAAATGGGTGTTATTTTCAGTTGCTAAACTGGTAAATATTTACACAGCAACAGGAAATTAATACAACTAGAACTTGTGGAAGCACTTTTACTTTGGACCACAGATTTAGATCTCAAGTCTTTAATTCTTTTTTCACGATTTTACATGTGAAAGTCCTGCCTCTCAAAAACAAAACAAAACTGAACTAAATACCTAAGTGAATAAAATCATAAAAAATTAATGTGAACTGGGTTAGACATTTCAAACTTTTTATAACCACTTCTCCTACCCTCATTTTCTGTGTAGTAGAAATCATAAAGATATTCACTAAATAGCCAGTGATTGAGCAATCATATCTATATTTGAAAAATGCCATTTTAAGAACTCAATTACTTCAGAAGGAATCATAAGATATATATATATATATATATTCTTTTCACATCCTATCATCATTATCATCAAAACTGCCATTAACCATTGAATACTTTTAAGTCCAAAGTACTTTGCTTAGTACTTCATATAGCTCATTTAATTCTTAAAACAATGCAGCAAGGTATAAAGAAATACGTTCAGAAAGGATTTAAGTTTCAGGGTATTTGTGTATGCTATGGTTAGAGAATGATTAGGGAAGGGGTTTAAACTGAGAAGCTAGGAAGGGATGGTAATGCCCTAAAGTAGAGTTATATATTTCCACCTTATACCATGAGGAGTGGCGTGTTCACGGCTGAGTTTAAAGTACATAATGTTTGTCTGGTACTACTAAGAAAAGAAATGAAAAAAGGGTTTGAATAGCATGGTAATCAGTTAGGAAAATTTTCAGTAGTTCATGTAAGAGATGATGAAGGTCCCAACCCATCTAGCCCTATGTCATGGAATGGGTACATAGGTTCCAGTGGTCTTCCGTGAGTTCTTAACATTACAGAACCATTTCCTTTTTCTTCTTTAGTCACAACATTTATCCAATTCTTCTCACCATCATCATTGTTCCTGTAGTTTATCATCTGCTGCAACTTCCTCTAGGTGGTTAGTATATAGTTGAATATAGTTGAATATAACTTATGTCATAGAAGGAGCCTTACAAAATAGATAAGTTGGCTTCTGGGTTTGTACTCAAAAGAACTGAAAACAAGGTCTTAAAAAGATATTTATACATCTATGTTCATAGCAGCATCATTCACAGTAGTTAAAAGGTGGAAACAACTCAAGTGTCAATCAATGGATGAGTAGATTTAAAAAATATGGTATACACACAAAATGGAAGATTGTTCAAACTAAAATAGGAATTTCTGACACATTCTATAATACAGGTGAACCTTGAGGACATTATGCCAAGTGAAATAAGCCAATCACAAAAGGACAAACACTGTAAGGCTTCATTTATACGAGGAACCTAGAACAGTCAAATTAACAGAGACAGAAAGTATCATGGTGGTTACCAAGGGTTAAGGGGAGGGAGGAATGGGGACTTATTGTTCAATGGGTACAGAATTTTATTCTGGGAAGCTGAAAAAGTTCCAGAGATGGATGGGGGTGATGATTGCCCAACAACGTGAATATATTTAATGCCACTGACGTGTGCACTTAAAAATAGTTAAAATTTAATGTTATGTATATTTTATAACAATCTCTCTCTCTCTCTCTCTCACACACACACACACACACACACACACACACACCATCTGTGTTGATAAGACAGCCCAAGGACAAGAAATACACAGAGAATAAATCTGGGGAATGATATAGAGAAAGCATGCAGAACAACCTTAGAAAGAGTGACTATTGGCCATTGGAAGGCAATATCATGTAAGGCTGAGGGTAGAGAAAGAGAAGAGAAAAACATTGGTGACAGAGTGATTGCATAAAAATCAAGTACCTGCAACCCAGAGAATGAAAACTGAACTTGGCAGTGAGGTAACCTCAAGAACACTGTTCCGTTGGAACACTCTTGGCAGAAGCCAGATTAGAATGTGTTAAATAAATGGAAAGCAAGAAAACAAGACACAGAGTATAGATGATATTTTGTAGAAAACTATCAATTACTTTGGGGAGAATAACAGAGAAAGATAATACAGAAGTCCACAATTGTATATCCAAAACATTTAGGACCATAGGATTTTAGAATAGAGAATTTTCAGATTTTGGAGATATAAGATACTAACAGCTATAACAAGGTCTGGGAGAGGAGACAGTAGTCAAATATGTCACATATCGACAGCAAAATATATATTCATGCATAGTGGAATAAATAACCTCATGTGAGTTAAGATTTGGTTTTGTTACTTTACTACAAACTAATTTCTTAAAAATCTCCTGCTTTCAGAGTTCTTTAGATTTTGAATTGTGGCAAAAAAGGGGGGACCTTCAAAATAATTGGTACCTAGGAGGCCAGAGCTAATGAAAATGAGAAATTCCCTGAGATGAGTTGGGAGAATGTTCAGTTGTCCAGAATATAGGATATCTGCTCAAACACTTCCCCTTATACCTATACAGGTAAGCTAGGTCATCTGATTTCGAATCCTCATTTTTGTTGATTGTTTTGTCTATGTCATCTATAACTAAATTGTAATGTACTAAAGATTTATCAAAAGGGTAGCTTTTTTTTATAAAATCATTGATGAGGGATAGCCTTGCTAACAGAACAGTCTTGGGAAAACATTCACAGTTGTAAGAAATGAAGACAAAAATATACTTTTAAATGATAGACATAAAATAAGGAACTTGTAACAATGTAATTTTCAAACTAGACTTATAGTTGATGCTTCTGAAAAAAGGTGTGATAACTAATGAAGGTTAACCTTCAGTGTAACTAATGGATTAAAAGTAAATTGTCAAATCTTTTTATTTCAGTTCTTTTTCTGGAATCTCAACCCATAAATATTCTCAATTTTGATCTATCAAAATAAAGTACAATTCACTTAATTAAATTTATGAAAACAACTTAGTATCTGCTGAAATAATTAACTATCTATAAGATGATACCCTGTGTCCCTCAGTGGATTTTCTGGTACTTGATGCTTCCAAGTGACTGAAACAAAGCCCTTGTCTTCTTAGCACAAGGGCCTAGAGTAAATGGAATTTGCTCACACTTGAATGTGAAAAGGATGGAGGATATCAGTGAGCCAATCCACTTTTTGACAAGGCTAAGATTAGCAATCAACATTTTTTTGTAGCATACAAGATAAAATCTGACAACATTCCCACAGTCAAATTCTCTACTCACAGCTCCCAAGCCAAGGACTTGACCTTCGAATTTGTTTTCACCTGATTCGTCATTAGAAACACCAAAGACCTTTCCCATCAAATCCTAACAAGTAAGTTAATGGAACAAGTTGGATATTATTGATACACTCAGAAAAATCAAGTGCATCTGATATTCTTTATCTCTTAGCCAAATCAGAGAACATACTTTCCCAGAGAATAACAATCATTACAGTCCACTGAGTCTTGCTTTTCCAATGGTTTCTGTGGCAGCTGGCTACTGGGAAGTTGCTAGGGAATTAAAAGGAGGGAGTGTGGGGAGGGGCAGATGGCTTCTTTGGGTTTATTTCACCAAACATGGCAGCTGTGAAACTCACTGATGTTCTGAGTGTCCATATAAAATGCTCACAAAAGGGGCCAAGCTAAGAAGGAGCCACAGAGCAGCCAACCTGATGTGTTCCTCCTTCTGTTGCTATAGAGTAAGCCCCCGAGAACATGAAATGCAGATAGGTAACAAACATACCCATCCGGACCTCTATCCAAAATAGGTAATCAGCTAAAGCTCATTATAGCCAAGTCTCTTCCTTACTTCAGTAAAACCCAAGAAGATAGCAACTTACAAGGAAAACAATAAAGGCAGTGAAGGGTGTGGCTTAATTAATGAAAGTAATTTCAAAGCTGAAAATATTTATTTGCATCATTAGGATGAGATTATACTGATTTTTGCATGTTTCTGAACATACACAATGTTCCAAAGACATCTTAGAAATACCACAATAACACACCTAACATATATTAAGGTGTTACATTTTTATAAAAGGTGGAGTTGGAGAGCTCAACATATACACACATACTTCCGTGTATGTATTTTAACAAATAAAAATTAATCATATAATACAGAATTTTAAAAATCAGGAATACCTAAAAATAATATAGAACCACATTCATATATAGTTCTGTAATAAAATATAAATAATTGTTCAAATATTTAAACTAATAAGGATTGAGAAAGAAGCAAATGTAGACTTAGGAAAAGAAAATTACTTGTACTTCTTTTGTTAATAGGCTTTCAATGTGACATCTGGATTTTAAAAAGCCCAGCAGAAACCACTTCATGCAGATATTTTTTTTCTTGAATTTTTCTGTATCCTTGAGATTTCTTCACTTTGAAAAATTTGTAAAATTATAAGATCAAATTAACATTTATATAGTTTCAGCAAAGTGGAGAAGTTCATATTCACTAGATGGAATTACAGAAGACTACTTTGTTGGTCGTAATGGTGGGAGAATGTGTTCACATGTATGTATATGTACACACGCACATATAAAGGTGTCTACCAAAAATTTACATTGAATTATAAAAATTATATAACGAGGCTTATATGCCTCTCTTCAGCAATGCAGTGTTGACTGAAAGTATAGTTAAACTTATTATTGTATTTTTGCACTGGTATTAAAAGAAGGCAGATATAGACCTATACTACCCAACCGTACTACCAGTGAGTAATTTCTATGTATACCGCATTAAACATCTTAGATTAACAGGAGTTCTTAACTTTTTCCATGCCATGAACCCCTTTGGGAATTTGGAGAAACCAATGAACCCTTTTTCACAATACAGATTTAAAA
Organism: Rousettus aegyptiacus; assembly: GCF_014176215.1. Lineage (NCBI taxonomy): Eukaryota > Metazoa > Chordata > Mammalia > Chiroptera > Pteropodidae > Rousettus > Rousettus aegyptiacus. Next base: position 124,049,585 of record NW_023416306.1, read on the forward strand.
TGTTGCTAATAAAATACATAGGATCATAAAGGATATCATTTATATTGAAATACAATCATCAAAATATTTAGAAACCAAACTTCCATGCTTCTTTATTAATGTATTAAATAATAAGAGCCAGTGTGTGCCTAAAAGTTTATGACAGTGATAAAGATATTTGAAGATACTGGTGACAACTCTAATGTGATATGAAAATATCTGTGATGTGTACTGACGACAAAGTCACAGATATTGCTAGTATCACTGTAAATTGTTCCCTTCATTCCAAATAGACAGAAATACTTAATTTTATTTAGGATTCACAAACCTTTAAAAAGGGACTTGTGGATTGCAGAACCGGTGAAAGAAAATGGCCTTCTAACCCTACTATTACATTAATAATGAAAATAATGAGCTAATAATTGGATAACCCTTACAAAAGACTTTCACAATATAAAAATAAACATATGCATGTCTCTGGATAGATTAATACGTACAAGGAAAAAACACTAGACAAATAATATACCAACCATTAATAAGGATTATTATCAACAAATGTTAGAATTCTATTGCTTTTTAAAAATGTTTTCTTTACACTACCTATTTTCTTTTTATTGAGGTGGAATCAACATAACATACAATGACCATTTCTAAGTGTAAAATTCAGTGGCATTTAGTGCATTCACAATGTTGTGCAACCACCAACTCTCTAGTTTCAAAACTTTTCTTCACCCCCGAACAGTCTGTAGCCCATTCTCCTTTCCCCTCATCTCCTGACAACCACTACTCTGCTTTCCAGATATCTCTATATATTTGCTTATTCTGGATATTTCACATACAGAACCATACAACACGTGATCTTTTGTGTGTTTGTTTGTTTTTTTTTTGCTTAGTGTACTATTTTCAAGTGTCCTCCAAGTTGTAGCATTTATCAGTGCTTCATGTCACCTGTAGAGTAGAATAAAACTGCATTGTGTGTATGTACTACAACTTACATATGCATTCATCCACCGATGGACATTTGAATTGTTTCTACCTTTGGGATATTATGGGTAATACTACTATGAACATTCATATGCATGTTTCTGTGTGGAAATATGTTTTCATTTCTCTGGATCTATACCTAGAATTGCTGGTTCATTCGGTAATTCTGTTTAACTTTTGAGGAACTACTAAACTGTTTTCTGCAGTGGCTGCACCATTTTATAGTGTCACTGGCAATATAATATGGTCCTTATTTCTCTGCATTCTTGGTAAAACTTATTTTCTTTTCTTTTTTTTTTTTTTTTTAATTATGAGCACCCTAGTGAATGTGAAGTGGTGTTGCATTGTAATTTTGATTTGCGTTTCCCTCACGGCTAATGATGTCGATAATTTTTTTGTGTGCCTGCTGGCTACTTGAATATCTCCTTTGAAAAAATATCTGTTTAAGTCCTTTGCCCTTTTTAAAATTGGGTTGCCTGTCTTTTTGTTGTATTGTAAGAGCTCTTTATATATTCTGGATATTAAACCCTTCTCATATATGATTTGCAAATAACTTTCCCCATTCTGTAGGCTGTCTTTTCACATTCTTGATAATGTCCTTTGATGTACAAAAGTTTTTAATTTTTATAAAGGCCCAATTATTTATTTTTCTTTTGTTTTGCACATACACACACGATACAGAGGCAGCGAGTGGGCAAAGGACAAGCCAAGAACAAGCCACTGCTGGAATCTGTTGACATTTGCCAAGTTTGAAGAAATAAAGAATCAAAAAATGGCAGTAAACTAAAAATACATGTTGAGTAATAACATCAGGAATTATTATAGTAAAGAAGACAAGAACTTAGAAAAGGTGATTTAGGAAAAATTTCACCCTCTGCTTTAATGTATCCTATTTTTCTTTTCTTAAAACAATCATCCCAAGAGGGTTCCATCTGTAATCTACTACAACAAAATAACGTGACTTTGAGAAAATGACATACTGGAGAGACTATTACCTGTTGGATGCTGCATACCCAAAATCTACCTTTAACATGCATATAATGAAAGTCATACTCTGGTCATGCTGACAAAGCAGTTGACACAATATCACTTTCCTCCTACATCTACAAAGAAGTGACCTTGATGAGAAAACCAAGGAAAACTGTCCCTCAGAATGGTATAGTTGGCAACTAGTAGAATTTTAAAATTTTTACTTCTTATACTATTTTCTATAAAAGAAGGCAACTAAGTAAAATGTGTGGACTGGAAAATTACTTGTCCATGTAGTGACCTTGTGTGATTATTCTGGTGTGGCAAAGTAAGAATTTAACTACATGATTCTATTCTTTGGGGAAAATATGAAAGCATATTTCTAAACAAACTGTGTCCTACACATATCTACGTCCCTTGCCCTAATTAAAGCAAACTCATATCTATAGCAGAAAATTAAACATTGGATATTTTCTTAAAATACAGCCTATTAACTACTAGCTGACAAGCCTCATCTTATCTTTCTTAATGGTTTTATTTTTTTCTTTTTAAGACTGTATTCTGAAACCACGGAAGAACAAATATTTCATTTATATAGCATCATAGTAGATTGAGTAATTTCCTAGCTAACTGCTACTAATCTCACTAAGAAAAAGAAATTAAAAGAGAGAAAATTTAACACCTGTGGTGAAAATAACTCTAAAATGTATTATCTTCTTCCTTACTTCCTCAATTTCATATGCATAGGCTTTGTTCCAGTGGTCTGTTTATAAGATGGTTGTTTTAAAACTCAGAATGTGTTTTCCCACAGAAACCATATTGTGAATAGAGGCTGGGTCCTCAGGCCATGCTGCAGGAGTAAAGCTTCCTGCTCACGGTCACGCAGCTCACATTTCCTGAGCAGAAAAGGAAGACGTGAATAAAAATAGATGCACATGCACCCTAAGTTCTACCTACTAGTTGGCCAAAGCCTTTAGTCCCCTTGAACACCAGGCCTTGGGCCGTTTCTGAGATTTTCTCAGTCTGGAATCCACCATGGATATAACTGATATACTTAAATATACCTCCTGAAGTCAGAAATGCCTGAGGAGAAAGCCCAGCTCTCCAGTAGGCACCATGCGAAGTGGATCGAAAGCTGCTCATAACCTATGCAGTCATATATAAGAGATTCCTGAACAGGGGGAAAAATGTCAGCGTTTTTTTTTTTTTTTTGGTGATTGTCTTCCCACGAGCACAGGAAAGACAGCTTTGAGCAGGGATACATAGTTTTGCCTCTCTTCCCTTCCCATCAGCTGTCGTTTCTGCTATCAGAGTGCCCGCCACTAACAGTCTCCCCACTTGCAATTTGCTGTTTCCAATCTGTCATCTGGGAAATCAGATGACCAGAGCTGTTAGAACTGTGTGTAAATTGAGAGCCAAGCTCTGAAAGATAGCCAGAGATCCTCTCCTTCAGGAGATTATGTAGTAGCTTTCCCAGTAGCCCTTTCTTTTATTCTCAGAGCTTTTCTTATCTAATTCCCTGCCCGACAGTCTCAAAAAGCTGACCTCCATTCGCAAGAGGTGTTCCTGTTGTATGGTATAGAGAACACACTGGAATCAAAGAAATATACAATTTAGTTCAGGTACCCAACACAACACTTAGCCTGGGGACCTTGAGATTCAATCTCTGTTTCATTTTCTCACTAGTAAAAATGGTATAAAGATATAGAGTCAGTATAATGAATTAAAAGTTGTAAACTGCTTTAGAACTAGGTATTATGAAAATACTGATCTTTAAAAAGAACATCATTCTTAGAGGTCTATAAACTATGGCTGCTTTTGTAAATAAAGTTTTATTGGAACACGGCCACTCACTTCTTTATGTATAGTCTATGGCTTCTCTTGTGCTACAGGGCAGAGTTCAGTAGTTGCAATAGAGATCACATGGCCCACAAAGTTGAAATGTTTCCTATCTGGCCCTTTATAAAAAAGTGTTTCTGACCTACCTTATCAAGAAGTGTTTTATTTTCAAGGAAGTAAGGTTTTTATTTGCCCACACGAAAAAAAATCCAGTTGCTTAATATGGCATATTTCATCATATTCTATAAGCTTAACAGAAGGCCTTCGATAATAATAAATTATATAAATAACACACAAGAAACTGATCACACAAGTTTTTTGCTATGTAAATCCATTACTGTGAACAGAAAAGTCCTCTAAATCAATTAAATTCAATTTTTAAAAAGAACAGTGTGCTCAGAGTTGAGAATTATTTCCAGTGTGTATTTTAACGGAAAAAATCAGCACTACATTTTCCCTATTGTGTCTCACAGCAATGAAGGCAACAAAGCTGCCCACAGATGTCAGTGCCAAACACACAGTGGGAACTCAAAGATTAATCAAAATGACATCTCCAATTTTTTCCCATCTTAATCAGGCCTAAACATTATGGGACATCAGGCAAACCAATAAGCAAAACTAGATATCCTCATCACTCCCAACCCTCCAGTACTACATTTTTATCCAGAAGCTGAGGATCCTCACTATGACATAAGTATTTCTCTCCTTTGATTTTTACTTCTTCCATGATATGACATGCCCATCTATGATCCTGAACCTCACCTGTCACGGAAAATGCCTCTTACTATTTCAAGATAAAATGGGCATGAGGGCACATGTCTCTAGAATATGTTTGCACATTCTACCAAAGAGGCTTATGAATAAAGAAGGAATAGGCTGTTATAAAGCGATTGTGAAAAACCCGAAGAAGTCTTATATCCCATCTTCCACTACTGGGGGATGGTGGTACAGGGACTAACCTACACTCCATTCCCTTAATCCTCCTCTGCCTTTTTTTCTAGGCCCCTCTTCTCCAAATCTTTTTTCCACTGACACCTCCTATTTTCTCTCTATGAGTTCTGGAGTTGCTCAAGTGCTGAAAGATCTGATAAATGCACTAGCATCAACTTATTTGTATTTAGAGGAGACAGAGTGCTGAAGAAAAGGAGCAAAAAATAGGTCTGTTCACACATGGAAGTAAGTTCGAACCTTTTAGCAAAGGTAAAGGCCCACACAAAACTGGCTAGAGTAGAAAAGACACAGACTTGTACCTGAGGAGGTGAGATATGCTCTTTGAACTCCAGAAACTCTAGGGGAGACTTGGAGGAGAAGGCTAAGAATATGTCCACAGTTGAGCAGCCATCATTTAAGAGCCATCGCAATTGATCAATGTTAAAATGAACTCATTTGTATTCAATCTACTGAAGCCCAAGAACATTTAGATTAGTTCATTCATTTATGCATTCACCTATTCATGTGCCAGTCACATCAGTGAATGAGCATATTCTATGCACTCATAGATCTTTTTTCAAACTAACTGTTTTCAACTCTAACTTTATGAAAGTATAACTGGAAAAGCTTCCTGACCCTGAAATTTCCCACCTCTACAGGAAAAGGATGAAACAGAAATCGAGTACAATAAATATGATGGAAGTACCTTGGCTAGCTGAAATCTAGCTTGTGAAAAAAAAAGTAGATCATTAAATTTTAAGCAAACTTGGAATGCAGTTTGATGGGAACCCAAAACAAAGTTTATACAAGACTAAAAGGAATAACATGAATTTACTTAAAAGGAATGAGTGTGATGAGGAAAGGAGGCTGCCAGCCACTTCCACAGAGCGCTGTGGGGCTCAGATAAGGTCACCAATGGGAGGATGCTTTGAAAAAGTGAAGAGGCACATCACAAATATGAAGAAATTGATACAATTGTTAGTAGTATCTTTCACCAATTATAAGCTCCATCTAAGGTTGAATTAAGGTTGTTTACTAACTATTAATGTAGATAACCAAGAGATAAACAGCCTCCAATCTCACTTGGAACAAATATTCCATAAGTTAATTTGGCATGAAACATGTCCTTCTTATTTGGTATAGCAATTCTAAAACGTTTTTTTAAATAGAAAACAATATAAATAACCAACAATAGGAGATTTCTGAGTTGAAGTATGGTGTGTCTCTAATGGTCACTATGCTGATTATTGTCCATTTAACAACTTATTCCATTCTTTCCTTACCCTTTCTGTGTCCTGCTCTGAGCCCCTGGCTGATGCCTAGAACTGAACATCCTTCTTCTATGACTTATAGTTAAAGCCAGCTAATAGAAAAGACTGCCGAAGAATTTCCAACTCTCTGTCTCTCTGTCCTGCATCTCTAGTGGGAACTGATTCTCTCCTGTGACTTTAAGGAGTGACTGCTCCTCCTCGGCTTCAACTTGCACTGGGTTCTAGTAACAGTATTTTCTCCTCTCGTCACTTCAGCCCTGGATGTTGTAAGAGCTTTCTGATACTTCCAGTGTCTGGGTGATGAGGGCCTCACTATCCATTCCTTGTCTGTTCCCTAATCCCTATCCACACACTTACTAATAGTCCCTTCATTAAAGTATCTTCATGCGACTCACCTGGGTTGAATTCAGTTTCCTGCCAGGACAGTGACCGAAACGCAATATAGACATGTTTTTATTCACATAGAAAGATATATGACAGAATGTTCATAGCAGTTTCATGTGGGAGGGGAGATTATTTGTTTTTCTTTATGTTTGTATTTTTCAAATGTTTGATTATGTATTTTTGGAGTATAAAAAATAAAATTAAAATACAATGTGGGAATAAATGTGGTCTCAAGAAGTAAGAGTGGGTTGGCTTCCCTTCTTTACTACTCACCTCATCAAAAAATACATTTAAAAAAAAGCCTCATACCCTAAAAGGTATTATAATGGGGCAACAGAATCATAAACGCTTGTGAGTGCCCAAATATCTCTGTATTCTTGCTGGATTCTATTTTCTAGGAAAAATACATTTGATTAGCAAACATTCACAACTGAGAACAATGCAATTGCACGCACTTTATAAGTGCATGCATTTGATAGACTCATGTTTCACAAGCAAAAGTCAAGATTTTGCTGCATCCTTTGATGATGGTAGTTATAAAGATAATAATAATAGTTAACTATTACTAAGGGCTTAGCACCTATTGGTACTGTTTTAAACACTACAGGTATTAGTCCGTTTAATCCTAACAGGAAGGCAGCACTATTACTCCCATTACACAGATGAAGAAATTAACATGTGGAAAACCCAAGTATTTGCCCAAGGTCATATGGCCCTTAGCATGCCCGGAGGCAAGCCCGGGCTTTAGAACTTATTTTATCCATTATATTTAACTGTTATTTAGACTGATAGATCACCTAAGAATTCTAAAACTCTCCTAATTTTGTATGTAACTTGCAAAGAATCATGGGGACCCTCATATTTGTTTACTACTTGTTGGCTGTGCAATCTTGCACATTACAAATCAGAGCTACAAATTCCTCACCAAGAAAGAATAAGACCTTTCCTTCCTATCCTAGAAGCTATGACAATCTAATGGGAAAACGAGCACAAAAGCCTGTCAAAGCTGTAAAGCAAGGTAGACATGTAAGGCAGATTAGGTTGTATACTTGCTATACGCCAGTACATTAGCCACTATCATTAACACATGAAAGTCAAATGTAAAGAAAATAGCAATTATTTTGGGGAGGTATGGCTATAAACTATAATATTATAAACTACCTAGTCTGTTAATAACAGCCAACATAAAACCACCAATGATTAATCAATAAAAATCAGGCAATGGTGTCAGTGAAATGTACTCTCCAGTGCACTCTCCTGACTCATTCATTAATTACCTCACCATATTTGATATGTTCCCAGCATTTGCCTGAAATGTGTTACTCTCAATCTGAAGTTATATATCAAAAGTTTCTTAAAAACTTTAAAGTTCAAACTATACATTCTCTATAATATCAGGAGTTCAATTCAGTCACTTAATTTTCAGATTCCCTGACTCAACTTTTTGAGGTTTTGTAATTAATTATACTCCATTATTACCGATCATCAATTAACTCAAAATGTTGCTGAGATGGTGAGCATGCTGAAGAAGGTAAAATTTAATGATAATTTGAGACTAGTAGGACACTAAATTTCTTTCTTGTTAATAATTAAAGTAGATAACTTCTGTTTTTATTTATAGCTTCCAGAAATATCCGGCTCATGTCTGTGCACTGCCCTGTCAGCTAATCATCAGTTGGTCAGTATCTGACTTGGACTGCTGTGTTTTATTTTCCACATCCACCTTCAAGTGAAGCCATTAAATGCAGCTCAAGCAAAGGTTAAAGCAAGTTCGGTCATCCGCATATTCTCTGGATTTCTCCACCCAGCCAAATGCTCTGATGCATAAATATATAAAGGATGAAAAGAGGTAAAATTTCAATTTACCGGTTTCAATCTCCCAGATGTAAACAGAGTCATCTGCACATCCAACAATTAAAAAATTCTCAGCTGGGTGCCATTTTATCATCCTCACAGGGAACAGGTGTTTTCGGGCACAAAAGAGGTACCTCTTCTCCTCAAGGTGAAGGAGAGCCACGGAATGGTCACTGCACACACAGCAGACGATCTGATTGCTTTTTAGCTATAAAAAACAAAACAAAACAAAAATATTTGTTAAGTAAACAGTCAAATACTTTCTTCAAAATTAAATCAGATTTTCTCCCTAGTAACCCCATTTACAAAATGACATTGCTGCACCTCTCCACATAACACTCTACATTGGAGATTTAAACATTGAGTAGATTTTAAAACCAAAAACCTATGAAGAAGGTCAAGAGATGTGAGTAAAAAGAATTCCAGGCCAGATCTACTTATAAGATAAATGGAGGTACTTGACCATCACTCAGCAAATTCAAGCAGTGAGGCAGACATCGGAAATAATGCTGAATAAAATAAACCCCAGAACTAATTTGTTGCCACAAAAAGAAGCTATTTGTAGACACAGGCTTAGGCCCAAGAGTATCATGAGCTGGTATTTTCCACTTAAAGCCTCAAAATGTAATTTGGTGCCATTCCCAGAACTATACAGATTCTAATCCAAACAGGAAACTCAGTGTAGACACAATCTAAAAGAGGTAAACATTAGATAGTTCCCAATGAATGTATAGTCTCAAAAACACAAGGACCAAAAATAAGCTCATGGGACAAAGAGTCTTCTGACACTTTTTAAAAAGTCAGCATGTGGTTACCTTGAACACAGTTTAGGACAAAGACCATCCATGATGGCTGCTGCTGAGGTTAATCTGGAAGGAGTTGATGGGGCAACTCTGTGCCTCACCCTGAGAGTCACATAATAGTCAGCCCATGAATGGGGATGGATGGAGTGGGATGGGGTGCAGAAAGGAGGGGAGCAGGTAGTGGCTCTTCTATCCTCTCTGTTTCTTTTCTAATCACCTTGCTGTATGGATATTCCTATTGTCACTAAGGCAACTAGCCAGAGTTTCAGCTGCTGTTTTTAAAGCATCATTTAGGATCCCTTGAGAATCTCTCAGTGCCCATCGCTTTCTGTGGGGTAGTAGAGAGCAGGTTATTTTCCCTAAATCTTCTTAAGGAAACCACAGAAATTCTGAGAAAAAAAATCACAGTTTATCCCAAATCACCACATGGAAGTTTTTATTTTCAAGTCATATAACTTTACTTCATGGTTTTTTAAATTGTTTATGTTGCTGAAATTTTGCTTTTATTACATCTTGCTACAAAAATACAATGTTAATTTTCTCTGAGTTTATTATGGAGCTGGTTTTTTAAATATTACCACAGAGAAATAATTTTTATAAACCAATCAACTAACTTAGAAATTCAGGACACCCAAAAGTTGGTTGTTTATATTTAGACAAATATATGTCAGCTCTATGGAATTTATGTTGATGCTGCATGAGAAAATTACACTTAAAATTATTTCATTTTGCCCAGAACAAAGTAGATGCTCATAAAAATTTTAAAGCTTATTATTTGTTAAATAAATGAAAGAACAAACAAAAATCAACATTTAAGAAAAAGACAATAAACTATCAAAATTATTATAAAAGTACATTTTGAAAGGCAAAGGTTGATTTTTAATTTGTAGATTTTTATATATTTGAATGGTTTTAAATTGTCTGTTACACTTTTATTAAAAATGAAAAGATAATTCTGTTAAAAATTAAGCTATAGAACTGGGGGGAAAAAAAAGAATATAACTACTTAAAGAGAATTAACTGGCTTTTGGAAAGCCAAGAATTGTCAAAACCACTTCTTTAGAATCAAATTGTTTGTATAAACTATAATAATAATAAAATGCATGTAAAAAGATTAGAAAGGAATGCATAAAAATCATCTAGCTGTAGTGTTAAATAACTTTAAAATTCATATATGTTTTACTCTTTGTCTTAACTCACTCTGAAGTTCTCTGGTGACATCAAAAGACTTGTTACTGGACCAGTTTCCAAAAAGAATTTATGCAAAATTTCTTCAGTAAAGATATTCCACAAGATGACACACGAGTCCCGGTCTCCAGATACCAGCCAACTTTGGTCTAATTTTGAAGAGTGACCATGTGGGTAAAGTAATGAAATAACACTTTGGTGATGGCCTTTGAGAACTTTATGAGGAAGGGAATCTGGAAAACAACCAAACATCAAATAATACAAAAGTTATTTTTGTTCAAGAAATAGTCCTGGGATTGTCTTTTATGAATTTTTATTATATATAAAAAAACAACAACATATAATTAAAGCTAAGCAGTTGGCTAAGAAAATTAATAAACCCTGGGACCATCACAAAAGGCAAATTACTACTCATAAGCCAGAGCATACTTTTGATCCAGCATTAACACTGGTTGTTCAAAGTCTACTCATTACTTAAGGATGTTAGCAAGTTACCAATAACAGTACCATGAAATAGCAAATGCTGTTCTAAAAGAGTGAATAATTTTGAACATTTTGCCTCTACAAAAGTAATCTTTCAGAACACTACTGCTGATCTTTAAATTAGCACGACTAATTTAGCACAAAAGAAAAGCAAAGTTTCATAGATTTTTGCTTTCAAAGATATTAGAGATTACCTAAACTTTACAGATAAAGTATCTGAGGCTCAGAGAGGTTAAGTGACTTGAACCAAGCATGAAAAAGCACAGCATAATGTTTAAGAGCATAGCTTTGCTGTTAAACAAATCTTGCTTTGTTTTTCTGTGTCTATCACTCACTACACGTGTTACCATGGACGAGTTGCTTTTTCCTTCTAAGCCACAGGTACTGTATCTGAAAAGTTGGCATAATAATAGCACTTACTTCACATAAGACAGTTGTGTGGAATAAATAAGATAATGTCCATAATTTCTTAGTACTAGCATTTGGTAGGAAACCTGGTATGAAATACCCAGTTTAGAACACAGGGCTAGTGACACCCAGTTTCCACACTGCTTCTTCCTTCATTAGCTCAACCTAAAAAAACTTGGGAAGGACACAGACCACATACTCTCTTTATTCAAATTAATAATGGGTCCCAACGAGTTATTATTACTTCTGTTAAATAATCACTAGTTATTTCTATCAGGTACATCCTCACTTGATATCCCCTAAGCAAACCAAGATGAATATTAATTCAGATCCTTTACGTCAAATGGAGGTTTCTGATTGTTTTCTGGATAAGAGAATCAGCCTTGGCAAAAAATGCTAAGGTCTTAAGCTTTTTCACTTTTAACAGCAGCCATTGAACTGTATAGCAGTACATTACCTCTCTTCGGTTCATTGCTATTTATTCTATTTCAGTCAATCACTGAATGGCCAGTTACTAACATTTATTAAGTTGCCAAAGTACGCGGAATACAATAGTAGGCAATGTAACAAGATTTTTTTTTTTTTAAATTGAGATTTGGTCTTTACCCTTAGGGACCTTATAGTCAAGTAGAATGGGTATGATAAAAAATGGGATATGAATTTATTTACATATATCCAAATCTCAATCAACTCCTACATCTCCTTCCTTTATATAAGACAACTTACTGGGTAACAGTCTTTATTTGATAGGTATTAGTTGTTGCAATGCATGAAGATGTATAAGAACATATTTATGTTTCATTAACAAAGAAATAAAAGATTAAAAGGGGAAGATACACTTTTCTCCAAATTGGCAAATATTAAAAAGTTTAGTAACATCTAAATTTGGCTAAGGTTAGAAGGAAAAGATATTTGGCTTTTAGTAGATGCACATGTATATGATTCATGTTCTTTAGAGAATGTTTTTAGATATATTTTCAAAATTAAAAATATATATAAATGTTGATCCAGTAATTCTGAGAATATTATAGATACATACATATATATGTGTAAAGGTAGTTAATTCTGCATTGTCTCAGTAGCCAAAGACTAGAAAAACTTAAATAACCATATAAAATGAGCTCATAATTAATATGCTCTAAAATACTGTATTCAGATTTGTTTAAGGACATTTTGACAAATTATGTAGAATATGTTTTTATTTGTATAAACTAATTAAAGGAATGTATACCACTATGTTGGTATGTGCTCATATATGCATAGAAAAATTTGAGAAGGGTATAAAAAAACTTATTCACAGTTGCCTTTGGTGAAGAAATAGGAAGGGTAAGAAGAGAAATACATTTCTCATTGTATAACCTAATGTTTGACTTTTTAAAAAGTATATATGTTTTACTTTAACATTAAAACATGTACATATTTATTAGTAAATGCCAGCCATTTTTTTAAGCTTTGGCAACCTTCTTAGTACAGATTTTTAAAGTTGAAACTTAAATAAATTAAATATATAGTGTTGAAAAAAATTTAATGACCTTTTGATAAAGAACCACCTTCTAGAAGACCTGCTTTGGCAGCATTCAAAGCCTGTGTAATGAAAATTGTCCCATCTTCACAGCCACATACTAGTTTATCAAGACTTGGAACATACTCTGATGAAGTGACTACTGCAGTTCTAGCTCCATCTTTAAACCCATTGAAGTAGTCGACGATATTTTGTGACATAATATGATGCTTATCAAAATTGTCTTGAAGGGTCCAGGTAGTAGTTATTGGTATTTCTAAAAGAAAAACACACAAAAAGGAAAAAATTTGATTTATATAGTCATCATAGATATGGAAAATATTATCATTATCAAGGCACAATCCCTTCGGGTACATAGAGGTTCTTTTGCCATCCTAATAGTGGGATACAGGCAGAAAGGTTCTCATGCTATCCACTGTCTTTACTCAAAATGCAACTTTATTGGTTATCTGTCCTTCAAGGACAGATGTGTATTAGTGCATTCATTTTAGACTGAGGTCATCTGAAAAGAAATGAGAAACTCTTGCAGTGATGTAAAATAGTGGACCAATCTCATGAGTTGTCTACTTGCCTTAGCAATGTTAAGAAGGAAAATCAGGGGCCTTCTAGTTGTGTAAGGTAAATGAGAAAAATTTATTCTTAAATGTCAAGGATGAGAATATCTCAGAATCATACTGTAGCCCCAAGCAGCCCTATCAAGGGCTACTAAGAGTACTACTTGCCATTTTATATAGCTGACCACCAAAGTATTTGAACTGGGCCTCAGATAGGCTCAGGAAGTGAGAGAGGCTTGGCATCCAGGAGCAAAGAGGCAAGTTAAAGTCAACCTATATCTCTATGAAAGGACCTCCATGATCTTGCCATAGTGACAGTGTAAACCTTGACCCCAAACCTTAGACTAGCACCTAGAGTTGCCATAAATGTCTATGGTTCTAATAATAAGGAAGGTTGACTAGATGTTTAATTCTGCTGCTGGAAGTAGAACAGACATGAGAAATCCTAGAGTCGCCATCAAGTAGGCTCAGCAGTGGGCATGGTACATTTTTAACTCTTAAAATTGACTTGTAAGAAACTTTTCCGTGTACCATACCAAGCTCTCAAGCTCTAAGTCTATTTCTTGACCCATTCCTTATTAATCTAGGTCTCAATAAATCATTTTGAAAACATTTGAGACAGGGACACTAAAAGTTATACTAGTGAAATTGTTAACTAATGAAAACTTATGCTTAGAAATACAAGTAAGTATTAAGAACTCTGTTTCTGCTGTGCCCCAGACAATGATTCACAGAGATGATACAGTGACTTTGGAATAAGGGGAAAAGAATAAGATGGATTTCTCAATTTGTAATACATAGTCTCAGGAGTTTGAAAATTCTCCACAGTAATGTTTACTCTGATTACTTCAGTTTTTAATTCTAAGAAAAATTAAAATAAGCAAACATTAAATTGTCTAATCATTAAAACTGCTCAACTTACTTCCCAAATTTATATCTGTGCTTGCTGTTCCAAGCAGCTGTAATAATAACAACAGAAAAATTGATTGAGAAAAAATTGGTAGAGCATACAGACACGACAAATTCAAAAACCTGCGTATGGTGCATCAGCCTACCCTATAACACTGTTGTCAGCATTCATTTTATTTCAATAAAGCATCGCTCATGCTAAATTAATGTTATTTTGTAATATATCAGTTATGTTGTTATATAAGATCTATAAGCTATTTATGTTGGTATCTAATTCATAGCTGTACACAAGAAAACTTCTCTTCTTTGTAACACCATTACTCAACTTAGAAAAACAGTGAGCTAATTATAAACTAATTCTCAGGAGACATGTGATTAGAAATGAAATTGTCTTACCTCCAGGGGAACCATCAAACTTGGATACTAGAACATCGGGAATGTGCCACAAAGTAATTCTTCCTGAGACTTCTCCAGAGAAAAGTACCTTATAAAAAGGCTCTTTCTTCTCATTGATGTAACCCATAACAAAGGGAAGGCTCTGGTCCAAAACAAAAATGTTAGCTTTCATGTAGGGAAATATCTAAGTATAAAATGACAGCCACTGTTTTTCAATGGAGGAACAAGACTTCATAGATGAACTAATTGTTTCCATTTATTTCCACTGCTCCAAAAATTTCAAATAATTATAATCTCTTATTCAAGGCAAAACAAGTTTTTATAAAATAAGACACGATGTCATCAGTTAGACTTCAGAGAGTTAATAATACCTAACATTTATTGAACATGTTCTATGTATGTTATACGTTATTCTATTAGGGGCTCTACGTGTCTTCAGTTAAATAATCCTGTGAAGTTGATATTATCATTGTCTTGACTTTAAAGATGAATAAACTGAGAGTGAAGAGCTTGATTTATCTAAGGTGATATAAATGGCAATGGGCTTTTGAATCTGGTAATTCCGACACAAGAGTTCATGTCTTGAAGACAATACTCTACTGTCCACTAAGAAAGCCTGATTTTTTTATGGTTGCTTCAGTTCTAATTGTCAGTTGAAATAGCAATGACCAATATTTGTATAGTAATTTGTGTTATTAATATGTTTTCCATTCTCTGTTGACTGTTTTTCAGATTTAACATACTTAATTTCAAATTTCCTAAGTGGTCACAAAGAATAATAAAAATGGGTCCATAATTTATTAAAATAAATGTTTATATTATTATGATATTAATACAAATATGTGTCATGCATTTATAATTTATATAAATGTCATATGTTTATAGAGAGTTATAATTTTGTTGAGGCAGAGTGTGAGTATTGGGCATCCGTGCTCTGAAAGATGCTTGCCCTAGTGAATGTACCTATAGAATCTCCCTGCCTGGGCCCAGTGTGGTTATTCTTTGGGCAGACTCCTTTTTAGAGATTATGCACAAGATTAAGTGATTAGAAAAACAAACACTGCTTTTGATGTATAAATAAAAAGGCACCCTGAAAAGAAAGTCAACTGCAGAATTAAGAAGTTGAAGAAAGTGACAGTTCCTAGTCAGAAAAGGCAAGTGTGAAGATCAAGACTCAGATAAAATAGAGGAAAAATTCTATACTGTATCTTTAGAAAATATTAAGGGCCAAATACTGCTACATTTAATCCTCACAACAAAGCTACAAAGTAAGTAAATATTTATTATTATTTATTATTCATAAGTTATTTATTATTCCTGTTATGTAAATAAGGAAACTAAGAGAGAAAGAGAACTAATCCAAGACCATCCAACCAAGATAGGTAATACTCTATAGTCCCAAGAAATGAGAACATTGCAGAAGAGAAAACAGTTCCAATGAAGTCAGTTCTCTGAATAAACCTTGTTTTGTTTTGTTTTAATTAATTAATTAATTAATTAATTAATTGTAAGATTCAGAAGGCAATTCAGGGTCTTAGAGATTTCATGGCTATCATTTTTGTCTGTGCTGAAATGTACTGATAAAAGTCAGTTACATTGGCTTCTCAAACTCTCTCAACCTTTAGAAACTTTGAAATGGAATAGCCCAACTCCCTCATGATTTCGATATGGAAATGAAGCTCCAAAGAGGCTGGAGGGTTACTCAAGTTGGGGGT
Source organism: Rousettus aegyptiacus (assembly GCF_014176215.1). Classification (NCBI taxonomy): domain Eukaryota; kingdom Metazoa; phylum Chordata; class Mammalia; order Chiroptera; family Pteropodidae; genus Rousettus; species Rousettus aegyptiacus. Next base: position 124,065,773 of record NW_023416306.1, read on the forward strand.
AGCACATCTCCTCCCTCCCCACCCCGTGCGCTGCCCCTGCAGACCATGGTCCTCCTGCTGCTGTTATCTCCTCTGCCTTCAGCTTCTGCACTGCCATTCCTCACTTACTCACACCTATTCCTTGACACCTCGATCCTCTTCCTTCTCGGTAGTTCCCTCTCTAGTTCTGCAATGCACCTGAAAATCTGCTCACAGCTCTTTACCATGTGAATTCTGATTTCCTATCATAAGACTCAGTATCATCACAAGGAGTAGCTGTCCTCCAAAAGGTAATAAAATATAGTCATTAAGAGTGAATTCTCTTAGGCTGACTAGATTCAAATCCTGGTTTTAGCAGATACTAACTCTAATAAAAGAGCCAATTACTTGACTTAGGCAATTTGCTTAACTTCTTTATGTTTAGTGTTCCCTAACTGTGAAAGAAGGCTAATAAAGGCACCTACTATGTGGGATTACTGACAAGATTAATGAGTTGATAAGGGTAAGATGCTTAGAATAGTGCCAGGAATTTGGTACGTGCTCAATAAATATTAACCACTCTTATTATCCACTTTCAGAACAATTGAGAACCTTTCCAAAGATCCATTACCAGACTCTGGGGCCAAACTGCCTGCGTTCAAATTCTGAGAATTAACTTCTCTGAACATCAGTTTTAAAATCAGATCATGGCAGCAATTGATGTAAATGAAGCAAAGTGTTTATTTGCCAATAATAAAGACAAGAAAAGTTACCCATCATTATCATCATTGTCATTACTCTTAGTTCATGCAGGCAAATTTCTTACCTGTAATCCTCAGGTTGTTTCTATCCCAGCTATCCCCACCTCAGCCCTACAGTCTTACTCCTCACCTAAGACCCTGGGAAGCTCAGCTCCTCATCTTAACAGCCAGGAGCCCTGCCAAAGGCCTCGATGATCATCAGCTATGATTTGAATCTAAGGAGACTCATAAAGTTACTGGAAGGAAGGGAGAATCCCTATTCTTGCTACTATAACTCCATCAGCTGATATACATCACAAATGGTAACTCTCAAACCTTGAAATTTAATTCGGTGGTATTGTTCCAAAAAAAAAAAAGAAAAGTCAAGTCAACACTAAACGTTTATACAGCACCTTTTTCTAAGCTCAGCTCATTATAACTATTAAACTTATCTCTTCACCCCACCAAGTGCCTTCATTACCTGCTACCTGTAAGAGCAACTAAGAAATCCTATATTCAGTGAATAGCAGTGATGTTTTAAATAAGGAAAATAACGTCTGACTTTAATTTCTTGGCTGGATAAAGGGCAAACAAAGGTCTAAGGATGGATCAGTTTCAGGCCATTCTATTCACATTTCGCTGGCTTTCAAGCACTTCCCACTTTTATAATACAGAAACAACTTGGTTCTCAAAATAAGAATGACTGATAGAAAAACCATTAAATCTTTATTTTCATACTTTGAGAAACAAAGTAAGGTAGCTATGCATAAGATTAATATTTTTAAAATTAATTTGCAATTGCTGTTCTTTTTCCTGGTGGTTATGTATAGTGTTGATATTTTCAATAGGCCAGAAATTCCTACTTAGCTTTTAGGGAAAACTGTGCTTTATAAATGCATTCTGGAGCTAAAAAGGAAGAAAGGGCAGATCTTTTAAAAGTAACTAAAAATGCCTTTCTGTGTAAGCCACAATACTGCTTTTGTGATGAACAGCAACACAACGCTCTATGGCTGCTTACAAATGACCTTAGAGCCACTCCTGGGTGCCATATTCTAAAATTTGCCTATGCCCCAGTGGTAGCCGGAGTTCTAATATTTGGCTGACAGCTTCTTAATCAAGTTTTTGCAACAAAACCTCACAGATATGTTAAAGGAACAATCACTGAACTACAGGATTTCCAACAGCTATGCTATCTAATTAAGCAAACCATCATTCTGTGAAAAGGAACATGCTTCCTTGGTTGACATATCAATAATTCAAAACTCTTCCGTTCTCCATGAAATACCTTTTTGGATAATTAACTGATGACCAAGTCCAATAGGTTAAAAAAAAAAAAAACACACACTTTGGTTAAACTACTATAATAAAGTAAATTTTCAGGGTTCATAGAATGTCAAAGATATAATTTAGTCAAGTAAAAAGTCACAATTATACCCTCAATTCTCTGCCAGGAATCATAATTATATTTGTTTTAACAAGAAAATTTATTCAGAAGAAGAGCTAGAAACATGTGAAAATGACCTCGATATAGTTAAACTAAAAAAAAAAAAAAAAAGAACAGGATATAAAGCATTTGATAAAGTTTATAAATGGGACTAGATATATCAAAATGTTAATAATGTATCAAAGCATCTATTAAAGGTTCAGTGAAAAGCGTGGGTTTGTGTGTGTGGAGAGAATAAATATGGCGAAAATGTTCACAATTGGTGAATCCAGGTAAAGGGTATATGAGTGAGTGATAATTGTACTAATCTTGCAACTTTTCAAATATCTGAAAATTTTCCAATTAAAAGAAGTAAATATATAAAATAAAGCTATTTACAGTGAATATCTATAGTGGTAAAAATTGAAATGAATTTCTTTGTTTTTAAACATTTATAATTTTTCCATAATAAATATGTACTGTTTAATCAGACTTGAAAAAATAGATGTTTTAAAGTTTTCTCTTCAGTAGCCATTAACAGTTAGATTTGATTTTCTCATTAACAACTTGATGTCTTTCTTCCATTTTTTTCAAGCCTGACTGTTACAGACAAAGCAACACTTATCTAAGAACCAGAATGAAACAGCTTTGAGGCAGTCCCTCTTTTCTTGCATTACCTTATTTTCCTGCACAGAAGTAGAGCACAGTAAGTGAGGATAAATGGTCTCTTTAAGCACTCTTCCATCAGCAGGGTATATGCTTTTTGAAAGCCCACTGCGTGGCAAAAAATAAAAAGCAAAGTTTACAACTTTGGAGTTCTTTATTCATTTTCTCTCCCTCCCACTTTCAAAAGCCGGATGGTACCATTCAAGTTTCTAAACTCTAGTTAGAAATTGTTGGGTTAATAATTACAAGTGACTTTTTGAAAACCCAGCACCAGCTGTACAAGTTATACATGGTTAATCTCATTCCTTCATCCCCTGCTGTTTTATACAAAGGCTGAAGCCTACCAAGCCCAGAGTAAATCTTCTAGTGCCAAAGTTGTTTTGTTCTGGTTTTTGATCATGGGCAGCATGCAGGGATTTTTCCATAATAAACCTCCCAAAGTTCATTTTCAACCTGAATGTTTTGTATGCTGCTCCCATCTGAGCCCACCTGTTCAGCAGCTGATAGATGTAACTGTGACCATCTTCTGTCCAGATGATGACTCTGTGAGCAGCAAGCACCTCTCCACCAGCAAAGAACTCCCGACTTCTACCAACTTCAGTGCACAGAAGGGAAAAATCACAATAATCATAAACCTAAAACACAAAGTGAATGATGCATATTAACAAAAACTTTCAAATTAATCTGCCAAAGAGATGAAAGATAAATTGTGCTTATCAAGACTATTTAGATGGCAGTGTTAATGCAACAAACACATTAAGTATTACTGATAGGTCACATTGTACCATGTATCAAGATGTCTTACTAGTACTTATTTTTTATATTTATCCTAAGGTATGTTTCAGTGGCTAAACTTTATTTGGCTATCTCATTCCAGAATGTGTCCATTAGGCAGAGAGACCCAAAATCCCAAAATCTCTATATAATTTATTCTTTCCATATGGATAGTCCAATTTAACATTTGAAAATTTATTACATAAAAAAGCTTATGTAGCAGAAATCCTTTGTTAGACCATACATTTTGCATTTTCATTTAAAAATATATCAGCATATAAGACAATATACTGTTAATTGAGCCAGGTATGTGAAACATTAAAGGAAAAAGGATTTTATCAAGTGATGGTAAATTAGCTCTTTTTAAAAAATTACTGAAGACATCAGTGAATGTATTTACAAGAAAGAGACGTATATTTCCTAAAACAAATGTAGTGACAGAGCAGAAAAATAAAAAAAAATCTATTAATAAAATTAATTTATGTAAGTGAAACGTTTTACTTTTTTGAATTCTAAAGGAGAAGGCCAACTTTTGAAAATAATCTAGAGATAAATACATTATCAATATGCTTTTTATTAATAAAATGACCATATACTACTACATACATAATATCTTGAGAAGCAAAACAACTGAATGTGAGGAGTGGAAAACTAATAAAAGTCAGTTATAAAAGATAGGTCATCTATGCTCTGGTAATAATATTAAAAACAGTTTGTATCACATTTAAATCACATTCTCATAATTGTTGCACTGAAGGAGAAAAAAATACATTTGTATATCACTGGTATATATTATGTTTTTTATAATACCTTCCAACATTTAGAAAATACCACTAATAGAAGTCTCTCTGTATATGTGCAAAATCGTATTGTCCGGCAGTTCAGCGAGTCAAGAAATTTGGATTCCTTTTCATAGACATCTTGCTTTTCCTTCAAAAGGAATGGAAACATTTTAGTACCAGTTCTAGGTAATTTATATGTGACTGTATCAGAAGATTTGCTCCACTGAACACCTGAAGTCAATCACACCATTATTATAAAATGAAAAGTACCCCAGTTTCCTTTTAAGCTTCTGAACTAAGAAGTTATTTTGCAAAAGAAAGAGTGAACAGACAACCCACACAGATTCAAGGATTCATTATAAACAATCATTCAATAAACATTCTGTGGTGGAGTAGGCTGGAGCTGAAAACATAAAAATAAGAATAAGTGACTGACTTTCAGACATGGGCAGATAGACCAAAAAATAAAAATAAAACTCACACAATATTTTTTTAAACCCTGCAGCATCTTAACTGCTACCATAGAAAAATACACAGTGGTTTGAAAAGACAGAAGAAAAACTAAGCAGGGTCAGGCCTGGTTAGTACTTGGATGGGAGACCACCTAGGAAGACCAGGTGCTGTAGGCGTAAAAAATCAAACAAAAAAGAAAAGACAGAAGACTGGCCAGCATAGGCTATATAGAATAATATATTCACAGCTAGTTTCTGAAAATGCTGGGTGTGTATTTCTAGGGCTCAGTAAGCCAATACAATTCCTAGGCTTCCTCAACCAAACATTCCTAAGGAAGCCCAGAGCTCAGTGGGGCAGCCAAAACAATTTCATCACCAACACAAATATTACGTCCTCCTGTCTATCACCTTGACTTGCAGCTTGATGCTGAGGAGCAGGTGAATATACTAGACTCCCACGGTACGTGACCCTCAGCTGTTCATAGACATCTCCCTACCACCACTCACACACATCCAGAAGAAAGGGGGTCTTTTACTATAAGTGATAGTTTTCTATGATTTTTGTTTTTAATTAAAAATGTAATCAGTGTGTGTATATGTGTGTGTGTGCATGTGTGTGTAGATAAAAATATTTGTATATGCATAAAGAAAAGAATGGAAAAACATAATCCAACTATTACCAGTGCCTATGCTTGGCACTGAAAGCAAGAATAGGGATGGGGGAAGTACACAGAGGTAAAATTTATACTCTTCTATATTATTTGAACCTGTACCAATAAGCATGTAATATCCTTGCAATTTAAAAAATTTCAATAAATATGTTTGAAATTGGAGAAAAAAAAGTTTCATAAGCTAACCTGAATGCTGCTGATACATGAAGAGAGATCCCATACTTTGAGTTCACCAGCTACTGATACCACCAGGAGAGAATCTTCTGTAAAAACAACAAAGGCTACATATAAATTGATTACTGCTATTAGCAGTTGCTATAAAGATCATTTCATAGTCATTTAAGGATTACACAGGGATATGTATGTGGAAAGTATTCAGCTTTGTTATTTTTTTAAATAAACATTTTAGATCATGTATTCTTTTCATTACTACCTCTGGAAGATACAGAAGAACAAAAGTTCCAAGAGTCCTGCTAATCTACAACCAACATCTGCTTGTCACTTTTTAAATGTACCAAACAAAACTGGATGGTAGAAAGACGAATTCTCTTTCCATTTCATCTTAACCTCATGCTGGCTTTCGAACAACCTGAACCACTGGCTTGGGTGTTCTCAGTTTTTCTTGATCTGGCTTAGGGAGCTATCCTCACTAACAGGTAAACATAAAGAATCATTTTAAACTCTTACCCAGTAATTTAACGAATAGTTCAAAAGTGATATTTTTAAATGCAATCTGTTAGTCTTATATGATATCCAACTATTACCTTGAATTCTCATGGAGTGAACAATGCACATGCAGTTGATCCAATCAGGAGACTGAGATGATGTGAAAGTGTGAACAAGAGTCAAAGTTTTGGCATCGATTATAACAATGTCTTGATATTCTCCACAGCATAGAAGCCAGCCTTCTCCTGTCATCCGGAATGAGCAGTGGTAATACTATGTAAATGGAATTCAAGCGACAATTTAATTATCACTCACAACTAACATAATTTCGGCTGTGGTGAAGACTTTTCTGGATTTTAGTTTTATGATCTATTCCATTAAGGTCTTAGAATAAATAGCTACTAAAATTTCTTCCATACTTCTAAAGTGTTGACTTTTCACTTTAGTCTCATTTCTATTTCATCATTTTTTTCTAAAGAAAGAGGAATCCTTTGTGAAGAAGGAAGCTTATTCCACATCACATGAAAAGCTCATAAGTGTACTATTTCTGGAGTGCTATGTAGAACTAAACAATAACAAAAACCAGGTTCCTTATCCTAGCAACACTGCTACATGTTAAGAAGAAATAAAAGCATCTGAAGAACACTTGAAGAAATTCTTGTGCCAAATAAGTTGTGAGAATGGCTTTTATTAAAGATCAAGTAATATATTTTACCCTTGATGAGCTCTCTCACTGAGTAGGGTTTTGGTCCCAGAAAGGAGTTGGTGCATGTTGCAATGCAGGTCGTCAGTGCTAAAAGCAATCAGTGAAATATGAAAAACACTGTTGGCACCACTAGAATCATGCAGCTGCATTACATAAATGCTAGGAGTCTATCCACCGAAAGCCAGAATCCTTTTAAATATTGGTAAGTGGTTATAGAGGTTATGGCTATGTCCCTTCCTCTCTTTTCATTAATAAATTCAGACATTATGAACCTGACCACCCAACAAAGGTTAAAATTGGAAACAAGGAAAACAAAACCTTTTTTGCTGCATAAAATAGCATGTCGTTAAAACAGAATCTCTGTGTTTGTGTATGTTTTATGATTATACTTAAGGAAAAGTAAGGAAATTGTCCTTTAAATTTACCTATGTTTAAAGATACAGAAATAATCAGGAAAAAAAATTTGCTGAATAATAACTTCTGAGAAGAAAATGCCCAAATAACAGGTGATAACTGATGATATTCTACTATAATGGCAGAATAAAAAATTCAAGAAAAGAATATCCTTAAAGACATTTCTTCAAACGCATTCATGGTAGTGCTCTGAAGCAACTGTAGGAGCCAGATATGTTCTGAAGGAAGTGACCATACTTACACAGATTGCAGTGTGCCGGTACGGAAGTGTGGCCTTCTCCACGCACTGTCCGTTGGTGACATTCCAAACACACATCTCCCTGGCAGAGATAACTTTGTATTATTCTCTGTCATTTCCACTCAATTGGCTGGAATAATTTTTTGTGTCACCAAGTTTTTCTTTAGTGCTGCACTTAAATGCAATCCAATCGTTTATGTGGCTTTTTGTTACAGATTACTGGGCAAGAAAATGCTGTGGTCATTAGCAGGGATGACATACTGTATCTGTGTCTTTTTGTTTGGGTAATTACATCCTGACGCCAGTCTACAAACCTTACCTTAGCACCAACCTGACCTACAACAAATTGTTGGGATACAGCTATCACAGCCAGTTAGAGTGACAGCACAACCATCTTTCCATGGAAATTGCATCCTCTTAAAAATGGTTTATTTCACTGAACTTAAAACTACATATTCTGAAAAGCATAATGCATCTTGTTGAGCCCAGGTATCATTTTTGTGAAAATAAACAGTGCCACCAAGAGGCCCCCTTTGGTCTCTCATTCATGGGTTTCTTTCTTTCCTCCTCCTGAAATTCTGAAATCATCCTTGTCACTTAATATTTAGAAAAATTCTCATTGTTTAGAAAACTCTGACATGGTTACATAAATGTTACAAAGAGATAGACAAAATTGTGAAATACAGCCACAAAATACATCCAGTATAAGGCAGTGATCTCTATGATTTCTGTTCATGAATATCAGAATGGCTGTTTGGGAATTGTTTGGTAATATTCTTCCATTTTGACAGTTTCAACACACAAGCAAAATTTTCCATGGAAGAAAAATAAGAGCTTTATTGGCCTTTAAGGAGAAGCTGCTATTAACAAAATATATGAACTAATAATGTTAAATGCATTTGGTGATTTACAGGCTTTTTGTTTTTCTAGCTGAACACCAGGACTCGATATACAAATCAGTGATTCTCAACCTGGGGCGATTTTGCCCCGCAAAGGACATTTGGAAATGTTTAGAGATATTTTGGGTTGTCACATTTTGGGAACGCACTACTGGCATCTAGTGGAGAAAGGCCAGAGATGCTGCTAATCGTCCTGTAAAGCACAGGATGGTCGGTCCCCCACAACAAAGAAGTCCCCAATGGTCCAAACGTTATTAGTGCTGAGGTTGAGAAACCAATATTCACGCCCCATCCCCCGCCTGTTTATAGCCAACTTTATTACAAAAAGACTTGAGACATGGAACTCAACAGGGGGAAAACAATCTGTGTGTGAGAAAATAAGACTGTGAGAAAGGGAGAAATTCAAATAATGTATCTCAGAGGTAATAAAATACATATCGAAAGTGAAAAAAATTCAATCTTAAGCAGTCATCAATATAAAATTTTATCTCTATAAGGGATTTGAGTTTATCAGCACGGTCTCAGCTCTAGTTACACACCAACAATCACCAGTGAATATTTCAAAAATTACCCTCGGAGATTCTAATTTCATGGCTCTTTGTTGGGACCCTACACGTGGAGTTTTGAAAAGCTCCTGGTGAGTTAACTTGTTTCTAGGCAAGTCTATCTCCAAACAAGTGGTTTCTAAACCCTGGCTTTATGTTAGAATTATCAGAGGCTTTTAAAAAACACTGATATCTGGAACCCAACCCAGACATTAATCCAGGCTAATTAAATCACATTTTCCAGGGTTGGAGCTTGGGCATCAGTAAAAGCTTCCCCAGTGATACTAATGTTTCTAGATTCTCTTGGATTCTAATGCTTTCCCTGTTTACTTATTTTATTTTCAATCTTAAATATGAAAAAAATACAAAAATAACACAAACCTAAAGCAGACTTCTTGCCTATCAATTCTATTTAAGAAAGCAATTTTGTTTTGTATCAAAAGTGGCACTGACATTTTAGCTGGAACCGTACAAGTTACATACTTAATAAAAAGAAATAAAAATTAACTTAAAATGTATATTATTCATGTCCTGTAGAAGTACTGTTTCCAGTTTGTACATAAATTAAATCATCTTGTTATTAAAAAAATGATTTGACAGTTTTTAAATTTAAAAAATTCCTTTTTATTTCAATGAAAAACAAAAAACAGAAGAAAATATCTACAACACATAAAATTAGGAAATTGTTAAATTTCTACTAAAAGTTCCTTGAGAAAGGATATTTATTTTTATTCAACTCTACATCCTCACTTCAAAACCTCAATAAAAATTCATTTGATGAACAAACAGATTGGTGGCTACCAATCTTCCACCCAATTTACAACTTTCAAAAAAATACACTATTTCTCTTAGCCCCATTTTTACTTTCATATTTTTGTACTTATAACACTGCTAATGCTTTGCTCAAATTTTAATGAAGTGTGCACAGGGAGAGGAGATAAACATGAGTGCTTCATTTGCCATCTCCAAATGGAAATCCATGATATTCTTTGAATTCTGTTTTCTCTTGTCTTGCACTATACTTTTGGATTTTCTTTAGCATTTTCGGGTTTCTCTTCTTTTGCTTATTTCTTAAATATTTTTTTCTTAGATTTTTGTCTTAGGCATTCTTATGTTCTCACATTTCCCACTCTCTGTAGATGAGTTATTTACACCCATGATGTCAGTTACCATCTATATGATGTTGGAAGCCCACACCTTTTCACCGAGCTCCAGATTTCCACACGCAACTACAATCTCTGTAATTTAACTAGAGGGCTTAGTCTCTACATAATTTAGACTGTTGTTTTATTCAGGGTTATTTCAACTACCTTATTTGGGCCTTCTACTTGACACATTTACATCTTCTTTGGATTAACAACATTTTTTTTCTTTCCTTTTTTAAATTGAAAGATTTATATTCTATTACTTTTATTTTTATTTCATGTGTCTCTTCTTTTAACAGCTACCCTGGAAATGTCACCCTGCATATCTAGTGTAAAGTCTAAAGTTAATTGACATCTTTACTCACCTCTAAAACACCGGAACACATGGAATCTGATCATTACGTTATTATATGCGACTGTCCATTAGGATTGTGTCGGAGGGGGATGGGGATGGGGAGTGTATATAAACATTATAGTGTCTTATAGTCTGTGTTTATTTAAATTTTTAAAATATTTTCTGGGATTTGTTCAACAGTCCTTCAATCTTAGATGTTTCTTCTGAAATCATGGTTCTTATTGAAGAATATAATTTAGAATTCCATTATTTATAAAGGGTCTGCTGGCAATGATTAAGTTTTATTAGTATTTGTCTTAAATGTTATTATTTTGTCTTCACATTTTAAAGATAATTTTGCTAGAGTTATAATTCTAAATTGACAGATTCCTTTTCTCAACATTTTGAAGATATTTTACTTCCATGTAGTTTCATTTTACTGTTGAGAATTCAGCTCTCAGTTTAATTAACATTCTTTTGTAAATAATACTTTTTCTCACTGACCCCTTCCAAGATCTTATCTTTTTCTTTAATATTTTATTCTTTCATTATGAGTTTTCCAAGTGTTTACTTCCTATTATATACAAAGAAACAAGAGTTCTAGAAAATTTAAATCATATTGGAAAAGGAAGACCAAACCAGAGTTCTTGGCTATTTAACAATTATATTTACAGGGTTCATGCAGATGAATTAATCTATTATCCAGAATGTGTCCATTAACCCTAGATTCTTTTTTGAAGCTAGACCGCTATGGGAAAAACACTCAAGCTGTTACTCATTTTTCAGATCTATTTCTCACTTAGCTATTTTTATAATTCTTCAAAAATTCATCATCCCCCAAATTCTCTAGAGTGGAAATAAATATTTCAGCACGTGTAGCAGGCTTTGTGGCAGTCCTATTGTACAAAAGCTATTGGCAGTTGTTAAAAAACAATGAATGTACTAGGACATTTCACTTTAGCCTATCCAAAATTCAATCTCTTTAAGTACAACAATTATGGCTTTGGTATAAACTATAAGAATAGATATTTCTTTGATATCAGTTCCAACTAGCCATTTTGTCATAAACTATTTAGTTTCTACAAGTTGGACACTTGATTCCTCATTCTTTTGGTACTCAGAATTCAGAGCCATATAATTTCTCCTTGGACTAAAAACAAAAAAGGAGGGGTTCTCTTGTTTCAACCAGTAACCCAATCTTTCATTCACAAATGCATGCTAAATCAGTTCTGCATACTTGAGTATACTTTGGCAAATGACTCTCGTCAGAAGTCTAGTTCTTAGTAGCTCTTCCATCAGTGGATCTTTGTCCTACAGCTAAGTCCTATTTCATCTGAACAAACCTTGTTTCCATGAAATGATACCCACATCACTGTATATGTTCCTTTCCCTTCTCTCTCCCACCATTCCACTAACTTTGAATCCTCTCCTCTGTTTGTTTTACAATGATTTCAGACAAGTGTTCAATGTCAAGATTGTAACTATTGAACTGTTTTACAAAACTGTGAAGGTTTGGATGAGTTTTCCTAAGAGTTCAAACTGAGTTACTACATGAAAAAAGACAACCCTCCAGACTTTCCCATTTCAATTCCATAATACGTGGCATTTGCCAGTGTCCTTTACAAAATGAGGCTGCCACAAAGCCTGATACACACATTGGGATGTTTAAAAATTGGGAGTCACAGCAGTAAATTACATTCTTTGGGACCATTATATAAATAACTCAACTACTCAAGATCTATATTTTCCTATATGTAAAAGGAACATGTTAATCACTAAGGTTTCCTTCAGCCCTAGAATTATGAACACCACCAGGTTTTAAAACTGGAGAGGAAATGAAGACAGGTACAAAATTCTATACATTGTACCTACCCATTTTCAGCAGCACTAATGATATAAGGCTGTTTAGAGAAGTCTCTTGCTCTTGCCAAACATCTTACTGAAGCCGAATGACCAAACAGAAGTTCTTTTGCCGAAATCTGAAAATGAGGGTAAGCGTTTAAATGGTTGTAAACTTTTTTGGTTGAAAATATAAATATGACATTACACATATATTTATAATTCTGATAAGGAAATCTGTTATATTATGTTTTTTGCTGTACATGTTTCAAGAAAACTGATACATGGCATATCAAACTCCACAGAATAAACTTCCAAATAAAGGAACTGTCTTGTACAAATTTTATTTGTTTTTGGTTTTCTATCCATCATGAAACCTAAAGATCACCAGACCTGTTCTACAACATCTAGGTTTTGAATACAAATAAGTCAATGTTGATGTTTATTATAATATATAAAATGTGCCTCAAATGATAGTCAAATATTGATATACGAATTTGAGAATTCAAAAATGAGTTTACAAAACGCAAAGAAAATATTACCTCCTTTTTAAAAAAAACCATTACAATAACTTGTTTGGCTTCTTGCCTCTGAAATAGTTAAATTAACTTTTCTATGTTAAAAATAAAATTGCAACTAAGCTATTGTTTTAAATACCAGTGTTTTTCTCCAATCTGTGAATTTAAAAATATGGCACTGAGGGCTAATTATTCCATTAGTGTTTACAAGAAGTTTATTTGTAATTATTTTGAATAGAAAATATTTGAGTTCCCCTAAAATGGAGAAGGGGTTGTCATTAAGGGACTAAAATTTTAATTTGAATAACTAGAAAACTTGTGGTTAGTAAAATGTGTCTCATGATTAATAAAAATCTAATTTCCAAATGAATTAACACTCATTTTTTTCTGAATTATGCAAACATAGATGTATATTGATGATAACTCAATCATATCAATGAGGATACATTATTTCATAGCATAATTGTTTTCTGTCTTCGTCTTATTTCTATCATAACCAGAAATAGTTCTTTAAAAAGTCTGTTATCAGACTAAATTTCTAGTGCTTCAAAGGTTTTTGTGGTTGGTTAGAATCACTTACAATCCAAATTCTGACTCTATCCCTTTTTCCTGGGAAATACAGAAGAATCCATCTCAGAACAACATAATGTTTTCCCATCATCACACTTTGAAATGTATATCCCTATCAATATAACCCATTTCCAAAACATTATGGGCCAAATTAAGCAATGAATTGGGGTACATCAAGGACATTCCCTCCTCCAGAGAAAATTGATTACAGACAAAATATCTGAATGCGCTGTCTTTCACATTAAGTCCTCCTTCTGCTGCTAGATCCCCACATGTAGTTGAGTAAGCTGTGACAATCACTACAAGCTCTCCTCATTTTATCATATTTTAGAAGTGCTGTGATGAATAAAGAAAATATTCTACAATCACACGTAGTCATTGTCATGATGAAATCCAGGCGACCTTTACTTCTATTCATTTATTCTACCTCTAGGAAGCACTAGTACCCCCACCTCCAATTCCCCACCCCAGGTACTTCCAACCGCACAATGAGAAAGGGAAAAGAATAAGCAAGTTGATGAGTATCTACCCTATTCCTGCGACTGGTGCAACTTTCAACAGTGTTTAATCTCCATTTCACAGGTATGAATAGATTGAAGTTCAAAAAATATAAGTCATTTGTGCAATATCACAGAGTTGGTAAGTATCAGAACTGGAAATTAACCCAGATATCGTCACTTTTTTTCTACACAACATTGATATTCTTCCTTTTGTCATTGTTATGTTTCCTTCTGAGTATTAAAATGGAAGAAAATAGTGCATCCCAATACTAGGAGAATATATCTAAGAGGATGTTTAATTCATCCTTTTTTTTTTTTTTTTAATGCTTAAAGGTGTGATAAATCCAGCAAACCCAAGTGAGGAAGTCCCTAACATGGGACTTGCAGAAGCTCCTCATTAGTAGATCTCACAATGTCCTGGGGAAACTAGAGGGCTTTGGGAATCAGACTCAGAGCCTGGAAACGGCATGCATAATGTGGGCATATAATGAGAAGCCCAGGACAGGGAGACTTATTCTCCAGCTCCTCTGCACCCTGTCATCACATTACCCATGAGATGTGTACCCAGTCTTCTGGTGAATATTTGAATATTCCAAGATGTCCAGAGCTTAGGTCACTTTCTTTTACTCTCTATCTTATTCTCTAATTCCCTCTATTCTTTACTCAAATATATGATACCATTATCTCACCAGTCCCACCCATCACCCAAACCCCACATCTAAAAGGTACCTTTGACTGTTCCTGTTCCTTAACCCCATATCCGACTGTTGCATAGTTCTGTCTCTTCTTTCTCCTTAACAGCTTTCTAGGTTTCACCTCCTCTTCATTCCCATTGCTTCATTCCCATTGATTTAATTCATGCTCCAAATTTTACTTGACTAAAGTATTGTAGAAGTTTGCTACCCATAATCCCTGTCCCTTATCTCATCTCTCCCTCCCTTCAAAACCCCATGATATCCTAAATAACAAACACAATAAAATAGTATTATGTCATCTCTTTGCATAAAACATCCTCAAATCCCTTAATAACACCATTTTTAATTAGCATGTAGTGTTAGCTCTTGTCAGTTTTTAAAAAAATCTAAACCCCTCAGCATGTCAGGTTTCATTTTGAGTCTGCTCCATCCTTTCCAGGTGTGACTACCACTTTTAACTTTCCCAATATGTTCCAGGTCATTCAACTACTTTTACCAGTTCCCTGAAGGCAAAACATTCATGCTTTTCACACATACTTATTCTCTGCCTGCCATTTCCTCCCACCTTCTTTTCCTGTTCAAATCCTGTGCATCCTTTAGAACTCAGTTCAAACATCAACCTCAGAAAGGCTTTCCCTTCAAAACCACTGAGTACTGATCAGGATGGCTATTGTAAAACAAACAAATAAACAGCAACAACAGCAAAAACAACCAGAAAATAACAAGTGTTGGTGAGGATGTTGAGAAACTGGAACTCTTGCACACTGCTGGTGGAGGATGTAAAGTGATAAAGCTGCTATGTAAATCAGTTTGGCAGGTCCTTCAAAACTTTAAAATAGAACTACTAAATAATCCAGAAATCCAACTTCTGGATGATTACATCCCAAAGAAGTAAAGGCAGGAATTCAAACATATTATCTATACACCCAGATTCATAGCAGCATCATTCACATAAGACAAAAGGTAGAAGTTACCCAAGTGTCTATTGACACATGAATAAACAAAATGTGGTATATACATATAATAGAAAATTTTTCAGCCTTAAGGGGGAAGGACATTCTGACATATGCTACAACATGAATGAACCTTGAGGGCATTATGTTAAGTGAAATAAGCCAGTCACAAAAGGATAATATACACTGTATGATCTCACTTATATGATATATGTAGATGAGTCATATTCATAGAGAGAGAAAATATCCTACTGCTTTACAACTGTCTATTAACAAGTCTGTCTCCTACATTAGATTTTGAGAAATTTAAGGACAGGTCTGTGCCTAGCACAACAACAACAAAAATTATCTGTGTAACTTAATCTAATGACTGCATAAGTAAGTGTCCTTAAGTTTCTTTTTCTACTTTAAGGGGTAGGAACTGAGTATTTAAGACCATAGAACTTGAGGCATTCTCTTACCTAGGCCCTCTTGGAGAGGTAAAGAAGCTTTCCAAATGTAACATGAAGAGGAAATAGATGGATCTCGGGTCACTTTACACCGTACACCCTGCCACTTCCCTCTACCCTTCCTGCTGTTCTCCCCACTAATATGCCCTTTGGCATTAAGTTGTCCAATAGCTACTCGGTCACCCACATACTTATGTCCTCTCTTTCAATCTCCCATGTTCTGAATGCCTCCTTTCTTCTTCCTCTGCCCCAATTATTCTTTTATATATACCTTTTTTTTCCCAAATAAAAATCAAAATAAACTACTAAGCATTAAAATATCAATGATGAACCACTCACTTGACTTTCTTATAGATGGCAAGAAGACATGCTGGAAACTCAAAAATGCCCTTGATTTTTAAAAAGGCTAGAGTTTTCCATGCTAATAGTTGACCCATTGTCTGTAGGGGTGAGATTCACAAGAAAAATAAAAGATGTTCATTCTTTCTGGCCCTATGGTTAGCCACAGAAAATGTTAAGGAGAACTCTCATGTGGAAAATCTCACATTCATACCAATCAATATCTTATTTGTGTTATTAATTTTTTCACAATGTCCTCACAGTAAATTTCCAAAACACAAAGCTGATCCAGTCCCCTACTTAAAATTCCTTAATGGTTCCCCTTGTGTCTTCTACCTGCTGATCAGATTCTCATCCTTCTACCATATTTCTAAATGTGGATTTCTCAATATCAGCACTTTTGGCATTTTAGATGGGATAATTCTTTGTTGTGAGGGGCTACAGGATGTTTACAGCATCCCTGACCTCTATCAGGGATGCCCTTCCAACCAATTGTAACAACCAAAAATGCCTGTAGCCATTATCAAATGCTTCTTACAGGGCAAAATCACTCTTTGTTAAAAACCATCGCTCTAACCCCAAGCAAAAGACTTGCTCTTAAGAAAACCATGGCATAATTGCTCCCACTGAAGATGCAGTGCAGACAGTCCACTCCCTACTTAGAGTACCTTGTATCATAACACAAGTGCACTGCATTAGCCTATGTCCTTTCTACAACCTCCTGGGAAGCCAGCACCAGGTAGGTCTTTTCATTTATGTTTGAACTAAGGTACTAAGCATGCTGCCTAGCATATAAAATCCACTCAATAAAAGCATGTTGGATAAATACCAGGATATATGTAAAAAGACACAGAGGCTATCATTCAAAATTTCTTAAGCTTATAACAAGCCTATATATTACGAGGCAACTATTACAGCCAGAAAACACTACACTTCAACATTAAAAAGAGCGGCAAGATATTTTAAGCCATTTGGGGGGTGTGAGTTTAAACTATAAGAGATAATGAATGTGAGAGCCACCATTTTGAAAGCTCAATTGTTGCAATAATACCAGTTCTTTCTTTCAGGAATGTTCATAAACAGTGAACTGAGCTGTCTTGCTATGCAGTTCTCTGCAGTCCTTTAGTGGAACTGTTCAGTGATAGGAGATGTTAACTAATTACACTATAAAATAGAATTACAATTAATTGTTAATTTAGGTTTTAAAGTGACAAACTTTAAAGGCTAAAAACAGTCTTTGATCTTTAAAAGGCTTCTTAATGAGGGCAGTATACTTTAAGTACATCATTAGTTTAAATGTTCATTGGGTCTTGAGGCTGCTAGAGCTAAGCAAATATCTATTCCAATATGTTAAATGTTTATGACTTGGGACAGGAACAATTAATTGCTAATCAATGGGCCAAATCCTAGGTGAGGTCAGGTTCTGAAATAGGAGGGCTGACAATGGTAAATTGGATTTAGAGCTTTTGATGTGATCTCTAAAAATCATAGGCAAGCAGAGACTTAAAAGAATAGCAAAAGGCCAAACTGACAGAAATACCCAGATAATTAAGATATTACTCATTTAGTTAATAGTGGTTTTCAAGGGTGCCCTTTGTTTAGATTAATGAGTCATAATTTTTAGAATTATACTTACAAGTCTGCAATTCAGTTACTTAAACATGTAATTCAGGATATGAAATAGTAAAACTCAACATAGCTTAAAGGGTGATAACAGCTAGCTGATAGCTAAGATTAGCAATATTCATAACATAATTTTCCAAAAGTATCTTATCTACCATATACTTCATTTTCTCCAAATCCATAAGTAAAACCAATTTATGACTTCAGTATCTCCCTAACAATCATGCAAACCTCCCTCTGACTGTCGCTGCAGATGGTTAAGTAGCAAGCTATGCTTATTTTGTGGGTGTTGTCTTTTTCAATATGAATAATTTTCACTAACCTTTAGTTCAGGTGACAGATTCCAGAGACAGAGCTGACCCTCTTGACTTCCAGTCACAATTGTTTGCTGGTCATCAGTGATCATGATGGCAGTGATGCTGTGGGAAGGGGCCTTCTTTCCCCAGAGCACTACTGCCTGCAGGGAGGACCGCATGCTGAGAAAACGCTGGAAACACAGAGAAGGGAAGGAGTGTACACAGTCATCATCCTTAAATTTGGGGGGAACTGATCATATCACAAAGTAGATTTATAATGATACAAATGGGAATGATATGTTCTGCCAGAACTATGGGAAAAAGTGCTTTCCATCAATTAAAAGAGGTAGTCATCAGACATTGAAATTACCATGCCCATTGTTAATATGTCAAAGAGGAATGACTTTTATTTAAATTTCTGAATGCTAATGCTGATGAAGAGAAGGATAGAATCAGTCTGCCGACTTCACACCCAGCTCTGACTATGTGTGATCCAGATCTCTCCAAAGCCCAGCGAAGTCTCTCAACGAGGCCTAGCTATATGCACATTTTAATTTAAAGACAGCATTGCAGACTCTTTCTCTCCAGAAATGTCACCTCACCTAAGTAACAAATATCTTAACTTTGATATTAAAAAGTAAATCTCTTCCATAAAATCAGTGTTTCCTGGGCTTCAACGATTGATGTATGACTGTCATGATTTCCATAACATTCAAGTCCCATCTATATTACTGTTAATAATAATTATTTGACCCATTTTTGTATTTAGTATCTTCCTAAGCAATAATTTTTCATGAACTCACTACCTTCCTGTGTTAGTTAGTTACAAGGTTTAAAATGAATACATGATTATTAAAGTTAAATTTGAAACAGTTAAATGTTTCCCTAAATAACCATTCTTCTCTGAAATCCAAATAATTTAATAATAAATAATGCTTTAAGTACTTAGAATAAATTAGTTTGTTTTATCTTGTGATTTAGTAGTATATATTTAATTGCAATAAAATGTCAAAGATAAGAGAGAGAAGATACCATGTTTACTTCCTGTATTTGGCTTAAGAAAGTTAAGAAAATGAAAATCTGTCCTGCAAGGCTTCTGGTACTAAAACATAAAAAGAATAAGTATCAGTATAAATTTCTAAAACTTATGGTACATATTATTTATATGTTCAAGTACACACAAACACATGCACACATACATATAAACAAGAGCACTGACACCATGAACACAAATTTAACACGGGCAGTGCTTAACCCGCAAACTGGTTACTTTCAAAATTTTACTTATAGTTCAGTTATTTGGAATTCAGTAACTAGTTCTCCATGGTTCACTTCTTAGGCCAGTATAAAAGTGTATGCAATCTATAATATAGCTGTACTGTTCTTACTGCAGTCTCTAAGCACCTTGAAAACAAGATTTCTATAGGAAACACTCTCAGCTTTGCAATTCAGAATCAGGACCGCACATACTAATAATCATAGTACTAAGCTAACCAAAGAGTTCTGGTTTCAATAACACTGTAAATTGAACTTGGACCTCTTATGCTTCAAATATAAAGAAACAATGCAAATATATATATATATATACATACACACACACACGTATGTATGTGAGTGTGTGTATGTGTGTGTGTGTATACATATATATAATTTTAATTGTTGCTTTGTGGCCATGCTTGCAAATAAGCCTTGGAAATTACAAGCAGTAAAAATCTAAGAGGAATCTGAAACTGGAGTTGTGTCAGTATATAGCTCTGTTGGCTAGTAGTTTGAATGTTAACATCGCCACAAAAGGACAGGAAACCCTTTCTTGCTCAATGAAATGAAACTAGAGAGACTCCAAAACTATTCAGGAAGATAAGAAAGCTTATTTCCAAATCCCCCAAGAAAAATATGCCAAATGCAAACCACAAAACAGGTTTGGAATAAAAAAGATATCATTACATATAATGCCAGAATCTCCATGTGAAGAAATCCGTGTAAATACTTGTTCCCAGGTCAACAATACCACTGGAAGACTTTCAAAAACACTATGCACCTATCAGAATATCTCAAATTGAAAAAGAAAAAAATCATGCCAAGCATTAAAAAGGATGTAGAATAACTGGAACTCATATATTGCCATTGGAAAAGTACGATGAAAAATAGTTTGGTAGTTTCTTGAAAAAGTCAAACGTATGCTTAACTTCACAACCAAGTTGACCCATTCCTAGGTCTTACCCAAGAGAAAAGAGAGAATATATTTATACAAAAATTTATACATGTGCAGTTTTATTTTTGATACCCCAAAACTGGAACCAACTAAAATGTCCATCAACAGGTGATAAATAAATTGTGGTATGCCACACAAGGGGATACTATTTAGCAATAAAAAGGAATAAACTGTTGATTCACACAACATGAATGAATATGAAAATAATTATGTCAAGTGAAAAAAACTAAAAAGAATATATACTGCATGATTCTATTTGTCTAAAATTCAAGAAAATTCAAATTAATCTATAACAGAAAGCAGGTCAGTGGTTGCCTGTGAACAGAGAGGAGTTAGATAATAATGTGGAATAAAAAAAATTGAGAAAAATAGACATGCTCACTATTTTACTGTAGTGATGGTTTCTCATCAGTGTATGTGTATGTCAAAACTTACCAAACTGTACACTTTATATATATATTATTTATAAATTATAATTTAATAAAATTGTTTTTGTTAAGCATTGCAGAAAAACACTTTCACAACTAAGACCGCATAGAAGTTCTGTAGAAACAAATGGCTCCAGTGACAAATAAGCTCATAAAAAAAAAAAAATTACAAAACACTCAAGAAAATAATAAACTGTGAGCAAACAAAGGGATTAAATTCTGGTAACTAATGATAAGAGAATAACCTAAAAACTTATTGCTAAACAACACATATATTAAATTATTACAAGCTATTAAAGAGACAAAAGCAGAAATTTAAAATCCTGAGAAAAAAGACAGTCTATAAAAAATAAACAAGCAGAATTTTTAAAGAAAGATATTCAACTTCTAGAAATAAAATATAATTCTTGAAATAAAACAAATGTCAATGAAGAGGAAAAATCAGAATAGGCTCAAGTGGAGAGAATTAATGAACTTAAACATAATTCTCAAGAAAATACACCAAATGCAGCAAGAAGTGATAAAGAAAAAGAAAATGCTGATTGAAAAAAAAATCAGAGAGATTAAGATTAATCAGAGATATTAAGAGCATAGCTAATAGAATGAAAACACCTAACATTCATTAATATAAGCTCCAGAAAGGTAGAACCCTTTCCCTGCTGGATAATTCAGTCAAAAAACTGTCAGGTAGAGAGAGGTCAAGTAGCATGAGAAGGGTTCTGATACAGGAGGGCATGTGTAGTCAGAGTCCAGGGACGGCATCCAAACATGGTGCAGCCAGTGTGAGTTTCAGAGCCCATGCGGAGTGAAGGGGAATAATATGCACAGGCTGTTTTATACCAGGTGTTGGAGCCTGAGCAAGTTAAGGAAGGAGTTCATACAATGAGGTGGCTCAACAAGGGGTATCATGAGCCTAAGAGGGGTGCGGATGGTGAAGGAAGTGGTCCCGGTATGGGGAGCAGAGCCTGTACAAGGTGAGAAGGGTATTCATATGGAAGAGAGACCCAGTGTGAAGTACTAGAGTTCAAGCAGCACAAAGATGGTGCTCATGATGGGTAAGGAAGTACTTGGCTAGGGGAGTCAGAGGCTGGAATAAGTGAGGAGGACATCCATTTACAAGGATAGCCTAGTGTAGACCGCCAGAGCTCAAGGAGGCTAAGGAAGTCATGAAGACACATCCTGGTAGGGAGAGGAGGGCTACTGCCCGAAAGTGTAACCAGACATAGTAAAGGGACACAGGGGGCTGAGCAGGGTATTCACACGTGGGGGCCGTGGACAGCTCCACAAGGCTGATTAAGCCATATAAGGACAAGGAGTAGCTTTACAGAGTAATTACTTACATACAGAGTAACTAATCAAAGAATTAATACATTAATAGGACAACAGGAACCAGGTTTCTTACTGTCTGAAATATAGAAAGTAAGAAAACTAAAAAGATCCCTATGATGTTGGAGTGGAAACAGGAGTGTTAGTGTAAAATTAATGTAGATGTGAGGAGTGAATACACACACACACACACACACACACACACACACACACATTTCTTATCTCTGTTTGCTGAGATCTAGGAGCAGCAACACTCCACTAGCGACAAACTCACTTAGGATCTTTTAAATACTATTCTCTACTAAAAGGAACCAGAATTTCTTGGGAAATTGGTTGATTCCAGGCTAGGAGCAAAAAAATACACAGTGATACTGGAACATATCATTGTTGAAAGCAAGAAAGTGCTCAAAGAGTGAGGGGGACAGAGCAAAAGGACACAAAAGCCAACTTGAAGGACCTGCCACTCGTCAAATTATGGACGATTTGAACATCAAATAAATAATGTTAGGGAAAGATTGTAACTCCTTGAATAAAATAGAAAATCATGAATTCATACTGATAATTACGAATTGCAAAGGGGAAAAATAAAGAGTAACTTTACAGAAGAAAAGCCTGGCAGATGCCACCTAAATGAAGTAATGAAAGTAACCATCATTAGTGATGTCAAACACAAAAAAATCATGTGCCACCTGATAGGATGCCATGAAGAACATTTCTGTGGTATTCCTACCACAGATGCATGAACTGAATCTCATGATGACAAATGCAAATTAAAGAACTCTCTATAAAATAAGTGGTCTGTAATCTTCAAACATGTGAAAGTCATAAAAGTCAAAGAAAGAATAAAAGCCAGCTCCAACTAAAAGAGCCATGATAACTCAATGTAACACATAATTCTAGGCTGGATTATTTTGCTATAAGAGATGTACTGGGTAAACCGGCAAAACTTAAATAAAGTCTAAGGATTGGATGATAGCAATATATCAATGTTAATTTCCTAATTTTAAAGTGTTTATTGCAATTGTATAGGAGCATATCCTTGTTCTATACACAAAAAAAGATGGGGTAACAAACTGGCAACTTACTATTAAATAGTTTTAATGAAAATAGTTATGTGTGCTATACTTACTACTCATCTGTAAGTTTGGGATTATTTTTTAAATTATTAAAAAATTGATGATTCTACTATTTTCCAGAATGTTTCAAAAAAAGGTAAAAAATTAAGATTCAAGAATGCAGTAAGCATTAAGGAGGCTTAAAATAGAAATAATGAACACCAAACCACAACTTAGAGAAATTGTGGTATGCTAAAGGAAAAGCATGAAAGAAATGAAATGAAATGACCTAAATTTATTTGTTTGTTTGTTTGTTTGTTTGTTTATATGAAATCCTGCCATATGCAATGACATGGATGGACCTAGAGGTTAGTATGCTGACAGAGGAAGTAAGTCAGACAGAGAAAGATAAATACCATATAATTTCACTCATATGTGGAATCTAAGGAACAAAAAGAACAAACTAATCAAAAGCAGACAATTTGGTGACAAAGGGAGAGATCTGGGTGCTGGGAGAAAGGGGTGAAGGGCTAAAGAAGTGGAAATTAGTAGTTGGTCACGGAGATGGGGAGCATGGCAGAGGGAATACAGTTAGCATTAATACCATGGCTAGATGGAGGGCCGGGGAGGGAGGGAGCAATTGGAGGATTGTTTTAGGAACTATGTAAATGTCTAACCAATGTACTGAATACTTGAAACTAATTTAAATAACAATTTTTTTTTTTAAAGGAACAGCAAATATGCTCAAAGCAGATTTCTCCATAGGAAAATAATGGCCAGAACCTACAAGAACATTAACTGTAAAATGTGGAAGGGGGGTGAATGCCAACCTAGGTTTTCAGCTATTGCTCAAAGTGAGGGCAATATAGACATTTTCCAACAGATAAGGGCTGAGAGAATATTCACAGACTTTACTGAAAGAATTATAGAAGGATGTACTTTAGGAAAAATATATTAAATCAAAAGAAAGGAATAAAGTGAAATAACAAGGTGCAAGGGTGAGCAAAGAAATCAGTAAATACACAATAAGTCTAAATGAGCATTATCTGTTAAATAATATTAATAATGATGAGGATAATTAATTGGGAGGTTAAAAAAGATAAACTAAAATTACAGATAAGACCATGAAAAAAGACGAAGTGGAACCTGTGTTAAATCATTCTAATGTTCTTACAGGCATGGAAAGAAAGCAGAGAAACTGGTTAACTTTAAATTTTCTCAAGGCGAAAATTCATGACAAGACACTATAATAAAAAAATAGTGTGTAGCTTTCAAACAATGGAGTAGTAAAATAGAAAAGTTATCAATCAAATAGAAGAAAAACATTTTTTTGAGCAAAAAAGCATGGAAAATAGAAAATGAAAAACCAAATGGTAAATTCACATCCAAATATCAAAATTTAAAATGAATTGATGAATTCTCGATTAGAATATATCTTTGTACAATCTCTTTATAAAAAAAATCCAATAGTATTAACATAGAAAGGTTGAAAAGAAAGGGATTGAAAGGATACGCCAGGCAGATAATAATAAAAGAAAACTGATGTAATAGTAGACACGTAGGCTTTAAGGTAAAAGCATTAATGAGGGAAAGGGGTCATTATATAATGATTATATAATGATTAAATATATCAATCACCAGAAAGGGATAATAGTCCCCAATTGCTAGGTACTCAATAGCAGAGCCTCAAAATATATAAAACACAATCTTACATAATTACAAAGAAAAGTTGACAAGATTACTATTAAAGTAGATTTTATACATTTCAATTAGTAATAAATAGATCAAGCATATAAAAAGGATATAAAACACTTGAATGTATAATTTGCATTTATAATATCATAGATTTATATATAGATTCCTACACCCAGGTGTTAAATAAAACACACATTCTATTAGATCATGCATGTAACATTTATAAAACTGACCACGTTAGACCATGAAAAGTCTCAACAAAATCCCAAGGGATTAGTGTCATCGAGGCAACATTATCTGAACAAAATGAGTAAAAATCTGAACCCACCTCCTCCAACACATATACACACACACTTTTGAAATGCTCCCTCTTTAAATACTTGGAAAAAAATATATTCTAAATGTTCCTGGGACTACCAAGAAAACACCAAGAAGATTAGATATTATTAACTAAAAGATAATGAGAATTTTATATACTAAAACTTTCCAGATGTAGATATTGTAGTAAAAAGAAAATTACAGCCTTAAATGCACATATTAAGATGGAACATTAATGAGCTAAACATCCAAATTAAAAGCTTATACAAAAGAAGAGTAAATTCA
Organism: Rousettus aegyptiacus; assembly: GCF_014176215.1. Lineage (NCBI taxonomy): Eukaryota > Metazoa > Chordata > Mammalia > Chiroptera > Pteropodidae > Rousettus > Rousettus aegyptiacus. The sequence continues at coordinate 124,091,287 of NW_023416306.1, forward strand.
AAAAATGCTGAAGAAAACAAAATAGACAAGAGCACACATTAATATAACGATATATTTTTTTAATCTACAAAACTAAAACCCAATTCTTTGAAAAGAGAAATAATGTAAGTAAATCTATGGCCAAGTTCGATAAAGAAGAAATTAAAGACACCTAAAGAAAATATAAAGAGAACATGAGTATAACTAAAATTAGTATTTTAAGTGGAAATATTATAAATCCCTGTGTTAACAATTTGGAATTGTTAGGTGAAATAATTTTTATAGAAATATAAATTACTAGAACTGAATAAACATGAAATAGAAAACATAATGATACTGGTGACCATTAAAAATGAGGTGGGGGAGTAAAACCACACACACACACAGACACACACACACAAACACACACAAACACATTACTCATTTCAGCAAAAACTTTATACTGGGTGTTATCTTGGGGAATGAGCAGGTACAATCTTATATATGAAAATACATCAGGCAGACCACATAAATTCTGCCAAGTAAAATGACAGCTCATGTAACAACCCACTTGTATTCAATTGGCAGATTGGAGCAAGAAGCAAAGAAAGAACATTCCAACTTAAGTAAGCTCAGGAGAAAAGTGAACATAGCAAAGAAAAAGAAAACAAAAAATCCACAAAGTCTGTCATTAGAGCCACAGAAATCTGGCAATCTTGGGGCTCTTACCATAAGGGCAAATTAGCCCAAATCTCTATCACTCCTGAGGGAGGGTTTCCTGGTATTTTAGCCCAGGACAACTGTTGCCCAGCACGATACTGACTGGTTGAATTTAAGACAATGACACGCCCAACGTACTCAGTTTACGAAGGCAGAAAATCAGAAAGTAGTAGTTTTAATAATTTCTAGGATAGAGTTAAATAGATAATGCATTTTATTTATCAAGAAAATTCACTTTGGGGGAATGGTTCATTCCATAAATATCAGACAAACGTGATATAAGTGAAGATCACAAAGCTGGTAGTGAGAAGGAACCACACAGGTGTGTTTTAACACTGCTACTAAGAAACACCACTCATAACTCTGGCATAGTCTTTTCACTATAGATTCTGGTATTACAATAAAAATCACCATTCAGAAACTATTTGCATTTTGACCTCCAGTCCTGGCTTTGCCAATGTATGCTTCTCAAAAGTAAGAAGTGGTAGAAAAGGCAGTGCTCATGGCCACACTGCTCCAAAGGAAATTGGGCTTTTTTTTTTTTTTTTTTGGTCTACAGGCAAGGTGCACCTGGCTCATGTCCAAACACTCGCCTGTCGCTTTTTTAACTTTACTAGGAAACTATCTATAGTCAAAGCAATTTGTCTTGGCTGCTAAGGAGAACTGTAGCAGAAACAAATGTGGAGAATATTTGCCAGGGAATTAATATATTTGTAATGATTAACATTATATTAAGGAGAAATACGTCCTGAGGTAGGTTCTTTATATTCCTATTGTTCTGGAAAATTAGCTCTTTTTACTGGAATCATTGCAACATTGTCTACCCAATAACTGGCCGCTTTGTATTATTCAGGTTTGCATCACCTTTAAATGATCTGCTTTGCACTGATGTCTCTCTAATGAAATGATACAATTCCCCTAGGATGGAGACCAGGCCTTGCCTGACATAGTGCTTGGCCTATAGTGGGTACCTGATGAACATTCTTTTAACCAAACCGATCTTGATGCTTCTTCCTTTTATAACCTTTGTGAAAGATAGGAATCATTTCTTAATCATTATTACATTCCCTACAGTACCTGAAATACAGTGCTTTGAATAGGAAAATAATAAATATGGTTGAATAAATTCTTTTCTTTATTGTTTTTAAGCTCTATATTCCAAAAGGAAAGTATGAACTTTAAGTTGGGTTAAAATTAAATATGAGTCACTTAATCCCTCTGAGCTTCATTTTTCTCAATTATAACATGGGAATGATAATGATACCTAGCTCAGGGTAAAATAAGAACATGCATGTAATGTTGAATAAAGGGTGGCATTCAGTAAATTACTATTATTTTAATTTTAGCTCCCATACCTTGAGCTAATAGCAACAATTACCCATAGCAAATTTCTTCACCATTACATTTTTTACTTTATTCTTATTCATATTAAATTCAATTCAAATTCACTATATTTTAAATTCTCCTCCAAAGATAGGGACTTCAGTACGATTTGTCCATAGTTGTATTCTCAGGGCCCGGAAAAGGGTTTAGGACAGGCAGGCACTTGATAACTATTTGCTGAATAAATGAATGGGATATATATATTATGAAGACTCACGTCTAGTAAAGCAACCACCCATGCAAATATTTGCAAATGTTTAAGTATCTAACAAAGTATAAGGCACGTGGAGTTTAGAAAAATAAGTCAGAACATTTCATAGATTAAAACCCTTACTAGTCATGGGATTTTTAACATATCCAATTAGAAAACAGAAAGTACCAGGACCAAAGCCACAAGAAATCAGGTCTTAACCAGAGTTCATCCTGAACAACCTAGATTGCTAAATGTAGTGAAAACAGACCTGGAATTCAGAGACCTGGTTCTAGGGCTACTATTACCACTTATCTCCAGATTATAAAGGTACTATGTAGTAAAATGAGGATACTATCACCCGTATTGCCAACATCTCGGTATTCTTATGAGGAGTAAATAATGTAAGTAAAAGCATATGGGTATAATATACATATTATGCTACCATTATACCTTGCATATATTACTCCTATTACAAACTCCCATAATCTAAAATGTAGGACAAAAAGTGGCCTTGGGGATCATTAATCTAATTCCAATTCCTTGGTTATAAGAAAGCTGACAATGACACTTCTAATTCAGAGATTCTGTAACACTCGTGAATTGTACAGTAAGGAAAAGTAATGGATTAAAAGGTTGCACATTTCAGAAGTCACTTTTTTCAGACTCTCTCTCTCTCTCTCTCTCTTTTTGGAGCAAAATTTTAAAAGTTACCCCAGAAACTTTGTGCCTTGCTATCAGTAGGAGAGAGAGTAAATCCATGTCTTCTGAGACACTGTATAATTCTCCAGAAATCTCTAATCAAAAATAAATCTCGAAGGAAAAAAAAAAGTTTATTGTAGAGTCTCTAAGTTAGAGAGAAACTCTGACGTGGCAGAGTAAGTATGCCCCTGAGAAAAGTATACTGTCCTATTTCAAATAATTATGTGTCTAGATGAGTAGTAAAATATTTGGAAAGGGATTATCGCAACCCTCAATTTATAATTATAGTATTCTAAATTTGAGTGCCTGAATAATATTTTGGAATGTCTAAAACAAGACTATGGATAGATGTTTATAGGCCGTTAAATGCCTTCTAAATCTGGCCTACTTAAAAGAAATGTAAAACAAACACTTCCACTGGAGATTAAAAAAATGAACATAAAAAAAGAAATACTTCCACGGACAGGAATAAAGTTGTAGCCTATATTATAAAAGTCAAATAAATTTTCCTCATGTGGATCTAGTCATAGCACCAAGTCACAGTACCAAATACACCACTTTAGATTTCGATAGCGTACTTTGTAATTTATATAATCAATATTTTATCATATAATCAGTATAACTATTGTAATAATTATACACATGAACGAAACATTCTCTTAATTGACTCTCAAATAATTTGTACACAAATTTTTGACTGTAGCCTATCCAGATATCACAATGGATTCTCAAGATGAGAATATGGCCTTTGAGAAACCCATAGTCTACAGGTAGAATAGCTATGTAAATAAATTATTCACTAGTTATATAATTATATACATCTAGATATAGTTATATAACTGTGTGTGTATATATATATATATCTACATATGTAGATATATATCTATATATATCCGATCAATTTTCCCATAGTGACTTCGATACTATGTAACAACACAGTACAATGCTCTGGACATGTGCAAATACTATGAGAACACAGGTAAGAGTGTGTTGTAACCTACAACAGTAGCTGGTGTTTCCTCAGCTTTTGCCTCCTTTTGATTTTTGTCCCCTTCTTCAATAATATATAGTCTCTCAAAACCTTTTTCATATGTATATATTTATTATTTTGTTATTTCTTAACAGTATAAGTAAAAATATTTTTGAGAAAAAACATTTTGCATCTAGTAATTATTAAAGTATGCATGATAAAGCTGATTTTGATAGTTTAATTTAATATAAAAACAAATTCCATTTATACATAATGATAAAAGAAAGGCACATTAAATTTAAAGATGTTATTTTAATATTGCATATTTAAATATAATTAAAATTTAGATACATATCAGATAAGACTAAAACAGCATTTGTACCATAATGCTTAGACTCCTTACCTTTTATGGTTAATATTATTTATTTTTATAATTCCCACTTCTCATTTCTAAATAAGAGAGGTTTCAGGCTTATTTTAATGGTTTTTAGTCATTCAAAATACATGAAGTTTGTGAATATTTTTCCTTTTTAGAAAAAGCTATATTTGATGAAATCCTTATGATTTCCCCCATTTTAATGTTGATTTTTAAAGTGTTAGTAACAGCTTGACATCCCAAAGAAGGATCTTTACCAGATGGACACACCTTATACATTGAAGGAACACCTTTCTTGAGGTGAATCTGCAGAACACTTACTGTTTTCATTTTCATTGACACAGGATTTTAACAACAGAGTTTTCTATGTTTCCTTTCTAAAACCAGTGGTCAACTATGATATAAATTCAATAAGTCAGAGCTTCTCAGCTGTATGCCATGGCACATACTGGACTGTGAATAGTTGATACAGGGATGAGAGAAACAGAAACCCTCAAGCCAGTGTGTGTACAAAGATAATCATTTTGTGTATTTATGTTTTGATGTAAAATGGATGGGAACACCAAGTAAAACTTGTCTAGGAACAGAAATCATTTAAAGCTGTAGAGTCCAAACCATTAGAGGTCTGGGAAAACCATCCTGGCAACTAAGAAATATGCCTCCTGGTGAGGCAGGCATGCTGACAGCCAATAACTCTTGCCAGATTAGCAAATAAAAATACAAGAAGTCTAGTTAAATTTGAATTTTAGATAAACAACAAATATTTTTTTTTAGCGTAAGTATGTCTTAAGAAATATTTGGGACATGCATATACACACAAAAATGATTACTGTCTATTGCATAAGACATACTTAAAAAAATTATGTATTGTTTATCTGAAATCCAAATTAAACTGGGTTTCTTGTAGGGATCCTAGGGCCACAGGCAACCCTAGGTTACAGCCAAAAGGAAGCCTTGAAGAACACTATCACCCCCTCGCTCATTCTACAGATGAGGGAATGAAGGCCTAGGATAGCTGGTTACTTGGCTAAAGTAACCCAGGAAGAGAACAACTGAGTGAGAACCAGAACCACCCAGAACTCACCCCCTGTACACCATGGCAAAGTCCACCCAGACTTTCCCACCAGAAAGTCTTAGTGATCTGCTAAGCAAAATTCTCTGTTATTTTGGTAGTTTTTTAAAACTTTTTAAAAACCACAAGCAAACAAAAAATAAAAAGTCAGGCAAAATAATAGTAAAACTTATGCATTCAGACTCCAAAGTGACCTCCACTGCTTTTAAAAACTGGGGTAACACTTCCTTGTCCTTTCTCCATAAATATCTAGCAAGTACAAGAAAAGACAACACTCCATTAAAGTCCTCATCCTCCTCACCTTCATCTCCTTCCCTGTAACAATTTGTTTTTATCTCTTAGACTTATGTGCGGCTAACGAAATGATGAGTACGATGCAAATGTGGTTTTGTGTCTGGTGTCTACGGGACACTGGAATTGTTTACCTTGTCATAACCAGCTTTCTTCAGGGACACACCCAGATCCTGAGTCTCTGCCTCACCAGCCTCAAAGTCAGAGACAAATCTCAAACTCATTGACTGAGGACAGTTGACCAAAAACTAGATGAAAACCTTAGTTAACACGCATGAGAATAATCTGAACAAAATAACATCTGTGAGGAAAGTAAAAATAGTGTAGCAGTTAACAGTATAAGTTTTAAATACAAACAGATCTGAGTCTGAATCTCAGATCTGCTATTTAGAGTTGTGTGATCTCTTTGAAATCTTATCTCCTAAGTGGAGAGAAATCCCACCCACTTTCTTCCAAACTCATACCTGGATGCTGTTAGGGACAGAAGTGAATTACCTCATGATTCTTTACTTTACAAAGGATAACTTGGTCACCTAGAGGCCAGAGGGAGTTTTATTTAGAGCTTAGATTACAAGAGCTTGGAATGTTAAAATTCATCAAATTGTACACTTTAAATAGGTACAGTATTTGTATATAAATTATAACCTAATAAAATTGAAAAAAAAAACCAAATTGATTGGAGATCAATTTGGCTGATTTCACAGAGCCAGCTAGTCTAAGTGGCAATAAATTGTAAGAGGGCAAAGAGGGAATAGAAAAAAGCTGCGGAAAAAGTATCTGAGTATGGGAATTGGCCAAAGTGAGAGCTACTTTAACCACAGAGGAATATGAAACAAGCAGCCTCAGGGTTCCATACAAAACTGGGTGTGGTCTCAACAGAAGGAAGCCAGCCCTGTCCCCAAAAACTTGTCTGTTTGCATATGCTCCTGAAGCAAAAGGTTTTATTTTATCAACAAGTTGTACTCAGATCGTTTCTTAGAAAAGGAAAAAAAAAAAAATGTTTCTACAAAGTCAAAAACTGCCCAGGGCATATTTGAATTACACATAAAATTCCACCTAGTCTACCCAGTGGAGCATGACTATTTCAGAGTTAACCCTTAACCAGTATCAAAGTCATACTCCTCCAAAAATGTTATTATCAAGTGATTAATTAGCACTTAAGAATCTCTAGAAAGTGATGTGTTTTACGTAGGAAATATCTTGGTAGGTAAAATAACTCGAAGATCAAGGGAAGAATTAAACAGATATGTAAATTAATACCTGAACTCCAAACACCCATGATCTGGAACATGTATAAAACAAAGCAGCCAAGAAATCACTTTCCTATCACTATACAGATAGAACTTAGGTTCTCATCAGTTCTCAGCTCTCCCAGTCTCGTGAGTCAAAGATTTTCACAAAGTACACTCTTATTACCTTCAAACTTCACCTCTTCGCTTATTAAGCTGTGATGCAGCAGAGCTCACTTAGCCAAGTTAATGCCAAGTGTGTTCCATTTACAGATGTCAAAGAGATAGCATTTGGGTAGTAAAAGAAATATAAAAAAGACAAATCATTTCTCTCTGGATAGCTCCTTTACTTTATATTCAAAAAGTGAACAACTTAATGAATCTCCAATTCATTTGCCTAAAGCCTTAGCTTTAGGCTTTAAGAAGTGGATTTCTTTTTCTTTTAGTTTATTCTACTAAACTCAATAAATTTTACAAAATCTTTTTTTTTATACTTAGAGATATTTAATATGAACAAAATTGCCACTATTCTAGTCCATTCTTAAACAAATCCAACAAATATTTATTGAAAACTAAATATATTAAAGGAGGTGGGTTGGGCTGCAGAGAACACACAAAAACAAAAAAATACAGTCCCTGACCCCAAAATAGTTACAATTAACTCAGTCATCTTACGATTAATTTTAACTAAATATTTCTGTTATTAGACAAAACTTTTTTCCATGAATTCTATAAACCTATTTCTAATCTTGAGTCATTTTTGGTCATATCTAAGTATAATATGTTAAACTATTTGCCTAATATATTAAATTAACTCTATTTTTAGTCTTAAATTAACTTATTTAAGAATAAATTAAGCTCTATAAAAGTCTCCTTTAGAATAATTTTAATCATTACTATCCATAAAACCAAGGAGTATGATGTACTGGTTATATTTTTTAAATGAAAATTAAAATAAATACTTGTATAAGTTACATATGTTATTTGTGATGTGTTTGCTATGTACTACATAGAATCACACTGGGAAACACATCTCTAAACCATTTCCATAGTTAATTCTTTTCCTCTACCTTTTCAAAACCTCACCCCAACCCAGGCAATTCCTTGGAGCCACCCCATCTTAGTTGATAACTTTTCCCTCCAATTAACCAAAACAATCAGGCACTTCGACATGAGTGAGCTTTCTTCCATCACTTCGACATTGGTATCTTTTCCTTATTTTTAGCTTATTTTTCTAACATATCCATACTAATCTCTTAGAATAACATCTTTATCTCCACCCCATATTTCATCTTCTGTCACCTCAGTTACTCAGTTACCTTTATAAACTTTATTTCTTGTATCTTCAACTGCCCTCCCTTTTCCTTGGCTCCTTTGCCTTTACTTATATACAGTTAATTAACAAACACTTATTGAGTATCTACTAGGATCCAGAGACTATGCAAGACCCTGGGGATGTAGACAAGAAAGACAAAGACATTCACAAACCTCAAGGAAAACACCGATGACTATAGAGATAAGCAAATCCCAAGCCACGGAAGATGTGATCAGGGCCATGTAAGGTAAAGGCAAGGATGTTTGGGGAGGAAACACAGGTGGGGTTTAAAAATCAAACAAGAGAAGGATTTCTGCAGGGAGATAACATTAAATCTTACACACTTGCTCGTTTTGTGACCTAGCAAATTCCTCGTTACTTTAAAGTTTATTTTACTCATCCACAAAATGGGAATAATAGCTACCTTACCTGGCTGTAATAGGAGAAAGTATATACCCAGTGGTGAGGTCCTAGAGTTAGTCAGCCTGGATTGGAATACCAACTCTACTGCTCTATGTCTACTTTACAACTGCATTCTGGACTTCTCATCAACAAAAATGTCAATAAATTATAATATCAATCTAATAGGGTTGATATAAGCATTAAGTGGGATAATCCATAGAAATCTTTAGATAGTAAGCATTCAATAAATGTTACCTGCTATTATTGGCAGTCTTTTATTTAATCTCAAAATCTGTGTCAAAATCCTGCTAAGTAAGCAGTAGTACAAATGGGGGATTCTTGTCATTTATAATCCTTCATTTTATTATTCATAATTTATACTAGCTTCCATTAAGTGAATTAAGGAGGAGAAATGAAGATAGAATGCCACAGGTACCAAACTGACAAAGTAAAACAAAATCTACTATCTTCCCATCTGTTATTGAATTGAGCCCACCCCAAAATTCACGTTAAAGTCGTAATCTCTGATACCTCAGAATGTGACCTTATTTGGAAAAGGGTCATTGTAGGTATAATTAATTAAACAAAGATGAAGTCATACTGGATTAGAGTTGCCTTCAATCCAATATGAATGGCATCTACATAAAACAGGGATATTTGGAGAAAGATGCCAAGTGAAGGCAGGCAGAGATGGGGTGATACAAGCCAAGGCATGTCAAATATTAACAGCAAACCACCAGAAGCTAAGGGGCAGGCATGGGACAGATTCCTCCTCACAGCCCTCAGAAGGAACCAACTCTGCTAAATACCTTGATTTTAGAAGCCGAGGCTCTAAAACTGAGACAATAAACTTCTGTTACTTAAGCCACTTAGTTGTGATACTCTACAGTGGCAGCTCTAGTAAACTAATGCACAAGCCAACAGTTTTTGTCTCTTTCTAGTCAGAACATACAGCTTAATAATGCATATATCAATTTTCTGAAGCATGTACTTAAATTTTAGTCTGAATCACACCATTGATCATATACTAAATTCTGTTCTCTACTTCTTTTGTGTAAGAAATCTCCTTTCTATGCACATTATAGTCTCCCTGTGAAAAGACTATATTCATTTTTTCAACCAACAAGTTATTACTAAAAGCCCTAGTAAATAAAAGATTTAAAAAAAGACTTCTGACCTCTAGAAATTCATAACTTATAAGTCAAGTCATAAATACATAAATAGCTGATGCAAAGTAGATTGGGATGAGTAACTCCTAAAGTACAAGAGCAAAACTTACTTCTTTCCCATGGTCGGTCGTTGATGGTATATCCCTTACACCTTGGCGTCTCTCTTAGAGATACCGTGTTTTTCCATGGGCCATTTGTCTCCTTCCTGACATCTACTCTTCTCTAAACTTCAGCACAAGCTGACATTGGAAGTCAGTCCACTGCCATTACGATGATTCTTCTTTTCTCTCAGAATAAACATGGAAGGCCTCCCACAGGCAGGAATATGGACCTATGGAGACAGTCCTATTTGGAGAAGCCACCCTAATGCCCGTGATTTTAGTGTTTGCTGACTGTCCACACAACAGGGACACCCCTGCCAGAGAAGCCTTTACACCTACCTTCACACACTCCAGGATCCCAGAAGCTTGGTTAAAACAGATTTACATCAAGAGGGCTTGTGAATTCCATGGTAGTCTGGAACGAGTGGTAGAGGAGGGACAGGACTTGAGGGTCATAATCCAAAGGAACCTTAGCTTTACTGAAATATTCAATTTTTTAAAAAGATATTTTCTGGGACTTCCAGCCCATTCTAGTATTAATTCAAGATACAGGAGGTGAACCATTTGCTATCATTCATCTCAGCTCTGTGGATTTTTCTGTCATGAGCAAAGGCAAGTTCTACCTCCTTTTGATATTCTCTTATCTCACCTTTTATAGCATTTTCCTAGTCCTGGCTCCCCCCACTCTTCCTATTCCAGAACACATCTCTACCTTCTGCTTTAATTGTCCTCTCTGCTTTTTATCCTCAGTTCTAAAACATAGTGTTATAAATTCAATTTAGCAAGTGTTTTACTGATGGGTAACTGGAATCATAGGTGTTCACAGATGTAGTGTTGGGGGCTTTCCTGGGCATTATCTCATTTCATCTGTACACCCACCATTAGTGTCCTTAGGAAAGGAGGCTTGGTGAATCTAAATTCCTTGGCTAGAATTACATACTAGATCTGCGAGACTTCAAGGACCATCCAGTTTTCAAAGGGCTTGAGAGTGAGAGAACACAATGATCACACCACTCCCTGTTTACAGTTTATTTACAGACAAGTGAGTCCACCTATTTCTTTAAAAACAAAACAGAATGAAAACAACTGAGGTTCAACCATAGTAGTGGTTAAGATGTCAAATCACTCTTTAATCTGAGGGTAAATGTCTAAATAGGTTTTCTCCACTTAATCTATAAAACCTATTCATTACATGTGTAGAAGTGTATGTATGGGCAAGAATGTTTTCAAAGCATCAAGACTTAATACAAAACAACAAAAAAGCCCATTTGTAACACTGGTGCCATGAAACAAGACTCACGGTACAAAGTGAGATTTCTATACTGCAATGATTTCAATGCAGTATATGTCCGAGGTAGCCAAGGGTGATAGGGAAGGGCTTAACTGAACTTACAGGCCTCTAGAAACCAGGCGAATAGAGCATTTTCTAATATGTCCTGGCCTCTGCATGTTCTAAAAAGAAGTCCCTGGCAAGAATATCCCTCTTGTCTCTGCTCTGCTGGATTTCTACTGACCAAAGAAGTCACTGTCCAGTGATAGCAAGAAATTCTGTCCCTGGGGTAAAAATAAATGCCCAACTCCTATAGTTCATGGGTATATGTGAGCCCAAAAGGCCTTGAATCGATCCAAGCCATTTTAACTAGAAAGAAACTAGCTAGTAATGCCTTGTTTGTATTTCTTGGAGGAGGGATACCAGAAACACTTATTTCATTCCACACAATAATTCACTACAATCAGAGGGAGCACAGCAAGGGTAACACCATCTCCCAGCTGCTGATTACATCAAAGGCTTGAAGCACAAATTCAATTTTATGATGTTAATCTCAGCCTGCCACTCAGAAATTTTCTCTGAGGGATATGATTTTTCTCTGGATTTCATTTTAAGAATGATTTTCTTCATCCACAATCAATAAAGATATGTTTTCATCAAAAGACTCTATCTTGGTAGAATTCAATTGGCTATTTCAATCCCTTTTGGTGACACAATATTAATTAAAATAGTTTATGTTGTACTTCAACTGGAAAAAGAGGCAGTGAAAATAAAAGCTACTCAGAACACATGTTCTGTACATATGAACATGGAGGGCAGAAAATAATTTTCTCCTTCAGGAGACAGACATTAGCTATTCAAGAGAGTTGCTCTAACTTGGTTTATCTCTGTCATCTTTCAGGAAATCAAACAAACAAACAAACAAAAAGAAGCTTTTCCTGTTTGAATTTATTGTTCAATAGGAAATCAAAATGCACATAAAAAAGATGCTTCAAATGCTCACCACCCTCTGCACAAAGCAGAGGAGAAAAAAGTGTCTGTGTGACCATGTGGCATTGAAAGGTATTAATAAGCACAATCGCTGTTTCTTTAAACTAAAAAAAAAAAAATTACAATACTATTGAAAATTATTTTCAATCTCTAAATAGTGATTTCAATTGAATACTTTGTATTTCTCAAAAGCAAGCATATAGAATTAGCACAGAGCTTTTCACATTTAAAAAAAAATAGGAGAAAATGATAAAATGCATTACAGAATATAAATAAATATTTAACAGTAATTTCTAAAGTAGCAGTTAATTCTCTTTAGAAGTATTTACAAAGCACCTATTGTGTGCCTGCCTCTGGTCACCACCTACGAATGAGAGGAAGGCCCCAATTCCCGGCACATGATGCTGACAGACATAGAACTTCCATCACCACAGAGTTAGAAAGCCTGATGCCTGATTCCCACAAAGTATATGGAGTGCTCAAAAGAAGCTGTACCTAACTCTATCTGGGGAGGGGATCAAAGAGAGGTTCTCAAAGGAACTTTAATTACTGCAATATTCAGCTTGTAATTAATATCCACAGTAAAAAAAAAAAAAAAAAATTAAGGTAGCTCAGTCTCTATAGACCAAATTTTTTCAAGTTTATAGTCTTGAAATCACACATGCATTAAATTTCTCAACAAGAGAAGGTGGTAATGAACTGTTAAAAAATATACTGAGGTATATTACAAATTTTAAGAGTTTGAGTAAAAATAGATTTGAATCAAGTAGCACCAAACAGGAAGTGGTTAGGAGTGCTTCACTTACAGAATGAACTCAGGGAGAGACTTAATAGAGAAAGGGTGGGAGCAAAGTAAGGAAATTATTGATTAGCTATAGCTGAAAGAATACTTGGCTCTGAATGGTTGTCCTTCAGTTGACAAGGTCAATTAAATGACCTTGAGGCATTTAAAGGCTTAGATTTTGGTTTGCTTATGTAGGTCACCAGGGCATTAAAGCCACCTCAAATCTAAGGGCCTCGGGTGTTTAATTTAGCTAAAGAAAATGGGTGTACTGATACCTTAAGGAGTCTAAGAATTTCACAAAACTTTGGGTAGATCTCATTCAACAGTTAATTTGTTCAAAGAAGAACCTTAATCTGTAAGTGCTCAAAGAATACTTTTTTTTTTAGACTAATTCAGATGTTACATCCAAAAGAGAGAAAAGCAGCAAATTAAAGAACACTATGAGAATTTATAGAATCCAGTCCAAGACCCTATTTTATGGATTAAAAATGACAAGAACAGAAAGTTAAGTATGACTTGGTTAAAGGCAAAGTTTGGATTTGTTTAGACACTTGAACAGCAACGATAAGGCTTAGGCAGAGAGATTATTCTTTGAAGAGTTTATGTAAATGTGTATATGAATGCTGGGGGGAAAAAAATGTTGATTAAAATACAGACTTTCAGGCCTTGGGATAGATGTAGTAAATCAGACCCTCTGAGGTATAGGGTCCAGGAATTTAAATTTTTACTAGCTCTCCAAAGACATTCTTATTCATATTTGAGGCTAAGGAACTTGAGATCTTGGTATCCCCTATGCAAAGCACAATTAATGAAATATTCAAATTAATTGATGAAATAAAGCAATATCCACTGAATGAATGACCAGAAAGAACAATTCTCTCAAAAACTTCTTACTTAAGGCCTAGTCTGCATAGCCTACTGAGAATGCCAATACCTGGATTGATATAGGCCTTCCATAGCAAACAAACCTGGCCTGGACCCCAAACCACTATTTTTCCTGACAAAGACTGAAACCTAAAGTAGTTAAATTCTTTTGTTGTCTAAATTCTTTTTGCATGTAGAAATCTCCACGCTCTGTGCTCTGTTCGACATTGCAACAAAAACTGCCTGAGTTCTTCCTTTGAAATCCAGGTGGGGAAAGAGGATACTCTAGATATTTGTATGATGTTTGTAGAGGGGAGCACAGTTGACCCCAATTACCATCTGTGGGGGGCATCTCTATTTGTAAGGGTATTTCCCTCACTATACTAGAAAGAGGATATCTAAATCTCTAGAAACTATTATCGATAAAGATGTGGACTTAAATCTGCAAAATAATCTTACTCCTCTTTGCTCTGATTTTCCTGGTAACCTCCCAAAATTGACTCTCAGCCCCCAACATCATCTTTTGTCTTTAGCTGAAGGCGATGGTTTCCACCATTTTGAGGTGTTACTCTGTGTTCCTGGGTCCCTCCTGTGTATACAAAAGGTATATATGTTAATAAACTTTAATTTACTTTTCTCCTGCTAATCTGTCTCAGGTCAATTTGATTATTAGACCAGCCAAAAGAACCTAGAAAGGAAGAAAAAATAATTTCCCCCTCCAAACATTTATAAGAGAGATAACTCATTCATGCAGGATCAAGTTGGAATTTTGAAACAAAGTCTTCCAAATTTAAAATAATTTTAAGAACAAACAACACCAAAGAAAAATCACAAGAGAGTAAAATCCTATAACAAATTCATCTCAAAATGTTTAGTTTGCCTTCTGGTACTCCCAAGTAATAAACCAAGATTCAGCATCTTTTCCCCATGAAAATGTTTTCTAAGACTCACTTCAATAACTCAGACTGAAACAATGACAAGAGCATGAAGCAGGGCCTAAAGCAGTCTGAGATCCTATCAGGTAAATGCAGGAATGCTAATATTTGCCAGCAAAAAACTCTAGGTGTGGTTGCAACTCCTTTTACAGAGCCAGGCCCTAAAACATAGGCTACCAATGCAGCCTTAGTGTGTTGAAGGAAAGCCTGTAGTCATTGGGGGTTTGGGTAGTGGTGGGAGAAGTATATGGAAGTATATAGAGCTTCACATTACATTCTAAACAACGAGAGCAGCTATAGCATTTCTTGTTCTGCTTTTTACGCGTGTAAACATCATAAATTCCATCTTTACTCGAGGCTGCATTAGAGTAGTATTGTATTTTCTTTAATCAAGAGAATAAGACCGATGGAGGGAAACACATTGGTTGAGTGCCAGCTGTGAATCAGACAGCCTTGTGTTTTATATACACTTAAGTCTTCCAAAAAAAGTTGAGGTAGACAACCTTGTAGGAAAGACTTGAAGATTAAATCAGTATCTACTAATGTAAAATAATATATCCTCCTCATTCTACCTTTGAGGAAATCAAAGCTCAGAGAGGCATATTTTGTTAACGTTTTAATTCGCTAACGTTCTTTAGTCATTGAAGGATCAGACATCATGGAGACAGTATGCTACGATTTGCATTTGTTACACTCTCTCACCCTATCATTCGTTCACACAAATTTTCCCCATGGGAAAGCTTTTCCTCAGCATTTCCACCTAGCAAATTCTTACAAAACTGGAACTGTAACTTAATACACACACACACACACACACACAGACTTGAAGGTAGCCTAGCACAGACTTTTATTTCGAATTCATAACTTTGTTTAGATTAACTTTTAAACCAACTTAGATTACCTCGGAGGTTATAAGGTTTGTGTAACCATGTCCTGTAATTTACTAAGAGCTAAACAGAAGGTCTGAGACTTAATTAAACTTTTTTTCCCATACCTATGTCATCTCTGACATTGAAGAATGCCCAAATTATCTTTTCAGGGATAAGCCCAGAATGGTTTGTAGAACCAGGGGTCTAATCCATCTCGAACCACCTGAGGCTGGCTAAAGAGGCCTGGAGGACTCTTTTTAAACCATTTTTATTATATCCTCATTCTAATACTAAAATCTCCTTGCAGGGGCATAGATTTTCTGCCATTTTTGCACATGCGAGGAATGTATAGGCATGTTTTCTAACTGCATGCACAGGTATGTACCCATCTATACATGCGATATCAAAGCTCACTTAGATGTATATGTATAACTACCCTGAATAAAAACAAACCCAATTCTTTGTTCAAGGATACACCGCTTTAGGTAGTGACACCCCCAAAACATGTGTGTCCTTGCCTGCCAGCTGGAAATAAAGTACCTTCCTTCTCATAAAAGCTTTTTGGAGCTAGCTGTCTTTTGGTTGGCAATTAGACCCGGTTTGGTCCAGTAACAGAACCTTTAAAACTAGAACTAAATTTTAACTCCTTTGAGCCTCCCCTTGTTGATATTTAGAGCTTCTCAGGTCCCAGCATTCCATTTTCTACCTTTCTCAGAGCTCTTATCACTCTTTTGCAGTTACTCTTATGTCTGTTACCTGAACTATACTATAAATGCTTAGAAGGCAGAATATGTCCTTTTCTTCCTTTGCATTCTGCTGTCAGGGAGTTTAAAATATAGCAAGAGGTTGAAAAAAGTTGAGGGGAAGTCAGAGTATGAATAAGTATGTTATGGCTCCAAGAGTTGCCTTTCTTCTCCTTTCTTCCCCCAGATAAGTCAGTTTGTAAATAAATAATCATCGGAAGTATAACTCTAAAGTCTGCACAAAAAGGAAAAGACATATGTAGAAAAAATATTCTTGCCTATAGAAGTACATTCTAATTTTTATTCAAGCAGCCTAAAATCCTATCAGCTTTCCGGGCGCTCACAATTCATTGATGACTCCGCAGAAACATAAAGTCACTTAACCATGGCGTTGACTGATTAAATCAATTACAACTTCCTCATTCTGTACTTGCTTTTTAAATATCCACACATAGGGCTTTACGTTTTTCCAGGTTAAATTTCATCTTGTTAAACAAAAGAGGAGGATGTCCGTGTTGAAAACGAACAATTCCTACTGTTAAAGAGAAAACCACAGGCCTAAAATGTGTCACACTTGCTGAAAAGCCCATGATACCAGACCTAGATTTAATACCTGATCTAACTGCAGTTTCACCGCTCTCAGAAACATAATCTTCACCAGTCTGGAATTTTCTGGTCAACACCAGTGAGGCAATCTCTTCCTAGGGTCCCCGCAAGTCGCCCCATCCCAAAGAAAGAAGCCAACTTCATGATAAACACCCTCACACACCAAAAAAAGCTCCTGCCCCCAATAATGTTTTATTTTCTTTTGTTAGTAATTCCCTTGCCCTATCCTTCTTTCTATAAAGACCTTCCATTTGTACAACCCTTAAGAGTACTTGTACTTGCTGGATGTAATGCTGCCCCATTCATGAATCTCTTAATAAAGCCAATTAGATCTTCAAAATTACTCAGTTGAGTTTTGTTTTTTAACAGTACCATTAATTAAGTTGTAGACAGTGCCACTTACAGTATGATCATAACCTTGTTTGATCTTTATAATGACCCTAAGCATTATTATTATCTTTATTCTAAACTTGATGAAAACGAGGCTTAGAGAATATATGTACCTGGTCCAAGATCAGAGCTAGAAAATGGAGCCAGAGTCATCTCCAAAACTCCTTCTCTTAACCACAGCACTAAACTGCTGTGGGGTAGGGGCAGTGCCCAGAATGTTAGGATACCCTCAAGAAATGAGAGAAAAACTCTAGAAGAGATATTTCTACACAGCTGTGATATCTAGCTCTAGAAATAAGAATTTGCCTCTTAGAAAAGAGTTCAAAGGAATCTGAATGTCCTTTAAGACCAATGACAATCTCCTTATTTTGAAGACAAAAGTGGTGCACATAAGTTAAGGGACTTGCCAGGACCCAAGAATTAATCTGGGGACTTGACACCACTCCAAAGCTGATCTGGTACTAGAACTCAGTACACAAATTCTTTTAGTCCTGATTCCCACCTCCTCTTCCAGCCTCCAATTCAGTCTAGAACAGAACTAAATCTGAAAATATTAATGACTGTGAAAACTATACATTCAAAACAGGGCACCAGAGGTGTCCTTTATAATGCACTAACGAATTAATAAGATGCCACAAGTTGTGAGTAACATTAAAAAATAGAAATAAGTGACTTTTCAAGCCCCAAAGACATCTGAATGCAGCAATCTTGAAACCTTGAAATATTCCTAATATCATTATTTCCAAGGTTCCATAAAGTAATTTCAAAATTTAGATGCACTTCTTTTGCAGTTGGCCACTATTAACTAGGATCTCAGATTTCTAATACATTCACTCCATTGGGTAGAAATTTCACAGGAGACTTAATAGTTGATGTTTTGTTAATATAATAATTATAATTGTAAAATAACTTCCCTAAAAGAGGCGAAAACATTAGACTTCAACAGAGTCCCATTCATTGCAGTTTAAAAAATAATAATCATCACTTCACTATACCACTTCATGGAGTTTCCCTTTCTCCAACTCTGTTTTCTTTACAGAAAACAGTATTGGTGCATTTTAACTTTGAAGGAAGACTAAAGAACAAGTCACAAGATCAAATTAACCACAAGTATTTGCATGACAAAAGCGGTTGCATTCTTCAGCCTCGGTGAAGAGCGACGACAAGGTACCGCGAGGGGGTAAGGGAGAGGGGTGGGGGTGGGGGGCAGGAGGATAGGAAAAGGATGAAAAGAACAAACACTTTCCAAACCCTTTCTCGTGGTAAAAATAGTCCCAGCGGATGACCTAGTCTCCAAGGGTCACCTGGAACTCGTTTAGCATAAAAATGAGAGGAGAAGAAAAAGTTAAGGTCACTGTGCTGCAACGTTCTCAGTTAACTTCTTAGAAATGTACGAAAAAAAAAAAAATGCTCTAATGAATGAGGTCGGAATAAGGAAGTACCCGTCGCGAAAGGAGTATTCCTGGTACATCTTCTTCAGATTTTTCATCGATACAGACATGTACCCCTTTCCCCTTTATTTTCCTGCCACTCGTCCGACTTTTGTGACAAGTCTTGTGTCCGCATTCTTTATTGCTGGCTCAGCCGCGCGTGCGCTGCAAGAAAGTTTTGCCAGGCCCGCTCCCCCGACCGCCCCCAAGCTGCCACACTTGCTTCGGCTCACGGCCACCAGAGGGTTTTCCTAGCTACGGAACTCTCCTTGGAATTAATTCAGTGGACTTTGGTTTCATAGAAGCCTGATTTCCGAGTCCCAAGAAACTCTCCCAACAGGGTCCCTAAAAGTCTCTGGGAGCCGACTCCTCCCAGGATTAGAGGTAGAAGTACTGAGGCCCTTACCGACCCCTACCACGCATGCACGCGCGCGCGCCTACACACACACACACACACACACACACACACACACGATAGGACCGATTTGGTAGATGAGTGAGTGGCTTTGGTCACTACGACTGTGACATCTGGACAGCAGTTTGAAGAAGGAATTCTGCACGTGCAAAAACTTGGAGCAAAAGAGGATATAGCTAGCAACTGCTACGGGAGCTCACCTTCCTTCCCCGCCCTTCAGTATCCAAACACCCAGCCGGCGCGGGCTCTGAGAGCGGGTGGGCGAGCGGCGGCCAGAGACTCACTCACTGCCTGGGACCCGAAGCCTGAGCCTAGCGGGTGCCCACCTTACCTGAGCCGCACTGCTGCGGAGCAGCAGGGGACCGCAGCCTAACAGAGGGTCCGCGGGTCAGCCGAGTGGCTTCTCTGGACGCCCCGGCCACGCCCCGGCCACGCCTCAGTCACCCCCCCGGCCACGCCCCCGACGGACCTCGGCTCTCCGCAGCCCAGCCACGGACGCCTCCGGGCTTAGCTCCGGCCCCGCCCGGCTGCGCTCGCCCAGCTCTCTCCGGCCTCAGCCGCCCAGGGCACCTGTACTCCCTCCTGCTCTCACTGGAGGCAAAACAGGCCCGCCCACAGCCTTCGAGGTGCTCTGTCCTTCCAGGGTTGGAGAATGTTCGAGTTCGAGGTAGGCCAGGTGGCAGGACTCGGCCTCAAGACTTTTGATAAGGGATGAGAGGACGTTCCGCTCACGACTGCTTCCTCCTGCAGGGAACAGTGAAATTCAGGTATCTGGAATAGGTGGAAAACTTAACCTGGAAACCAGCGCCCTAACCTTGCTATAAATGGCCCGAGTACCACAGTTGACGGGGTGGTTTAGAAATATGGGAGGAACAGTTCGTTTTTCTTCAGGTTTCTCAGTTATTTGACTTTACCCTCCAAACCCTCTGGACAACTTAGCCCTAGATTCCCAGAAGCAGGCGAGGAGACATTTTAATCAATCCCTTTTCACTGAAACCTGGCTTCCCAAATACTAAGGATATTTGGGCAGGCACCAGTTTTAGGGTCTCCTCTGAGGTCAGAGTTCCTATGTCTTGGGTCTTCCCATGGGAAAGCCCTCCCGCTACCACATTCCTCTCACCTTCACCATCCTCTGTGACAGGTTAGTTCTTACACTTGTTCATCTGGAACCTTGCTTTCCTCAGGCAGGTTAGGTGTTCCTGCAGTTCACTATCTGATGCCTTATTTCCTCTGCCATAACCCTTGTCACAACTTATTGAACTTGCTTGTTTCATAGGTTTCCATGCTTGACTGTCAGCTCAAGCACATAGTGGATACATAATAAGTGTTATTGAATGAAATGCAAGTAACAGATTGTTAAGGCACCCCCAGACCCCAGTTCTTTAAGAAACTTCCCTCACCTTTCCTTACTAAGTCTGCGAGGTTTTATTTCAAAGTTAATCTGTCTATACCCACTCCATTCCCAAGTCTTCATCCTACCTCTCAAGCGGAGTCTTCTTCAGTTTTCCTAAAGGTGCAGGTATGGAAAGAGCCCTAGTCTTGGTTTCTCTTGTTTGAACTCTGCCATAACTAGCTCTGTGGTCTTAAAGGCCCTCAGCCTCTCCGTGTCTCAGATCAGAGCCATAGATACTTTTAGGAGCCACAAAAATGAAAAGAAAGGAAAACAAGAACTTTTAGGTTGAAGAAAGTGTTATATAACAGTTTTTTGGTCTGTACACCTATGCAATCCTTGACAAAGTTGAACTTTTTCCACACACTGTAATCCTGGAAAACAGTAAGAGTTAAAGAATCTTTCTGTTTCTTTGTATCCTTGAAATGGTTTGCTACAGGAATCATCTTAACCCAGATGACTTATTGATGAGAATTACCTTGTTTATCTTTGACTAAGCTAGACACAGACTCTCCAAATTCCTGTTTTTTAAATATTATTTCTGTCTGTAAAATGAAGAAGTTGGATTAGGTAGATTAGTTTTGGCTGCAAAACTAGTGAATTCAGAAACAGAATTTCAAGACAACAACAACAAAAGTCAGACCCTATAGACCTCAACAGGAAAGTGAGCTGGCAGCTTAGAGTCATACTGGGCACTTACTTGCAGGTGTTTTGTTTGGCTAGCCTGGTATTGTTGTTGTTATTTTTAAATTGAATTTGAATATCACAGGCCTCAACACACTCTACAGTCTTCACCATTTATATTACCTGTTTAGCCACTGAAGATATTAAAGTTTGTATCCCTGAAATACCTTTACGCTCTTGGGAAACTGCCTTGGATTACAACAATACCGCCTCCCTTTCCTCTCACCACGTCAATAGGTATGCAGTGATTTCTGTTAATCTTTATACAGTATGATTTAGGTATTCGAACAAAAGACAAATATTTCATTTATAGTTGAAATGTGTTTCTTTGGTGATAAGATGCTATCCAGTGCAACCCACTCTCCTCTTTAAGCACTGAAAGCTTTTTACCAGATAAAAATCCTTGGAGGGTGTGTGGTAATTTAACTTCAAATCAGAATAGATTCTCTAACATTATAATATAAAAATGAATGGAAATAATGCATAAAGAAAGTAAGTTGGTCAGTTCTGTGAAATAATAAAAAATAACTTGCGATGGTTTTAATACATGTCCAAAAATTCTATAGAGCCTAAAATTCAGTAGAGCCCAATTTCCCTTCCTTTCAGCGTAGGCTATACATTGTGACTGGCTTCTAGCAAATAAAATGTAGTAGGAACGATGGAGAGTAACTATCACATGTACATCAAAAAATGACATTGTACCTTCCATCTTATACTTACTTTCCTGGATCACTCTCTCTGGAAGAAGCCAACTAACATGTTAGGGCATTTGAGGAGTTTTACAGAGTAGTCCATGTGGTTAGGAATTGAAACCTCTTGCCAATAGCCATCAAGGAACTGAGGTTGTCTCATGAGAAGATATCATCGTGGAAATGGATCCCCTAGTCCCAGCTGACATTTTAACTGCAGCCTCATGAAAGACTGCACCAGAGCCACACAGTTCAGCCACTCTTGAATCCCTAATTCACAGATACTCTGCAATAATAAATGTTTGTGGTTTTTAAGCCACTAAGTTTTGCAGTGATTTGTTACAAAGCAATAGAAAACTAATACAAAACTTATTCAAGAACCTTTGCTGGTGATGACATGCTAAAGATGATAATACTAATGATATCAGGCATTTTTGGAGTTTTATACATTACATTGATATATCTCCCATAACCTTTCTGATGGCCTAAACTATGTGGACATTTATTATTAATTACCCAGTCTTTGCCCCTGTTTCCTCACCCTCCTAACGAGGCAGAACTTATGTCTTCCTAGAGAAGCTACAAAACAGTACCATTGCTTACTGTTTGCTACTCCGTTATACACAGGACATGATTACATGTTCTAGCTTGTGCCAATCAGATACATAGCCCCTGACAAACTACATCCTGGCGAAGGAGGAGGCAGCACTACAGTCACATCTGGTTCCCCGAGGCAGCAGCGTAATGCTTCTAGCAGCTGCATTCAACCACTAGCATCAGAGGTATCAGTGTCTGTGCTCAGTACTGGTAGCAACGATGCCTCCACAGTACCACAGTATCGTGCTGCAGTACGATTTTGGACTTTGTCATGATTGCATAACATCCAAACTTAGTTTTCTATTTCTTTCAAGAAATCCAATATCCTTTTATAAAATCCTTTTGTGTTTATATTAGCAAGTGTTGCTTTCTTTTCCACACAATTAAAACCTAGACTGCTATAGGCAGATACTAACTCCATTTTACAGATGAGAAGATTGAAGACCAAAGTTGTTAAATGATGTGCCATTAGATATAAATGATAGAAATGGAATACATAAATTAGTACAGATCGAGCTAAGCAATCAAACATTTAAATTTAGCATGTGAAAGACAAAGGGTTTATATATTTTAAAAATCCAATTATATTTCTCTTTAAACCAGATGAAATTCTGATTCTCTGCTCTAAATATTAAGTGCCAACATTACAGCATCTAACCCCTTACTGCTTCAGAATGAACCATGATCTTCCAAGCTTTCTTGATATTGCATAGGTACTTCTTCTTGCAAATACTTTTCTTTATTACTGCCTCCCACCCATTTTAATCGATTTACCTCTTCTTACTTCAAAATGCAGTTTTAGTGATGATTTCTCTTTCTAGCCTCTTCTGAGCTTTCAAGAATTATTCTCATTCTCTCCTCATGCTCTCCCAGGATTCTATTTCTACTCATGATAAAATACTTACTAAGCTTGTTTACACTCTGAACAACCACACTCCATCCCAACAACAACAACAACAACAACAACAACAACAACAACAACAGAAACAGAAAGATTCCAGATTCTGCCCAACCAATGGAGCATGTCCTGAAAACTAAGGGGCTAGGACAAAGTTTACTTATTGATCAGGGACTCCTGTGCTTTAATTTCTGACACTTAAGTATATAATGCCATGTAGTATACTGGAGACATTTTCTCAAAAGAAAATTGAATGTCTAGAAAAAACCTGCAAGAAAGTGAAATTTGCTAGTTTTTCAAATAAATGAGTGAGTACCCATCTGACTGTGAAAGTCACTACTTGACAAGCCCAGCCCTTACACAGTGTTCCCTCACATTTTAGTTCCTTGCTTTTACATTTTAATAAGAAGCAAGAATCACCACAGTTATGTGGAAACTTTCAACATGAAAGACATTAAAACATATCAATTAAAAAAGGGAAACGAAGGAACAAAATTCAGGGAGCGGAAGAAAATTTCAAATAAGAAAATCATATTCTTAGAGATAGAAGCTGAATCTATGAAACAAATTAAGGCACTAAATGTTTTAAAAAAGAAATAAATAGAGAATAAAAATGTTCTTTTGAATTAAAAGAGTGCTGAAATGTATATATTTCAATAGAAAGGTTAAAAAAATTAGGTTAAGGCAATCTTGTCAGAAAGTAAAAAGGAAAGACGTTGATAGTGGGAAAGAAAAGCAAACTAAAAGCTCAAACCAGGAGTTCCAACACCTTACCAGTTATTCCCCTATGAGTGAACAGGGAAAAAAGTAGAATGAGGATGACTAATTAAAGAATAAAATCTATAGGAAAAAAATAAAGGACATAAATTTTTAGATAGAAAGCACCTACTGAGAGTGCCTAAGGAATTAATTAACAACTTGTATGCAAATATTTATTGCAGCTTTATATATAACCAGAAAATAACTCAAATGTCCTTCAACTGGTAAATATACAAACTTTTATGCACCAAGGGAAAGACTCAATATTGTAAATCTTTTCCCCAAACTAATCTATAAAATTGATCCAGTCCCAATCAAAACTTCATAAGAAGTTTTTATACAAGTTGACAAACTGATTCTAACATTATACAAAAAGGCAAAGGAACTAGAATTGTCAACTATTTTGAAAAAGAAGAACAAATTTGGAGGACTCACATTCTCTGGTTTCAAACTACATTAACATACTACATTACAGGGGTAGTGGTAAAAGAATGGCCATGTAGATTAGTGAAATAAAATGGAGTCCAGAGACGGACTCACACATAGTTAATTGTTTTTGTTTTGTTTTGTTTTGTTTTGTTTTTTGTTTCGTTTTTTTTTTTTTTTAGATACAAAAGCAATTGAATGGAGAAAGGGTAATGTTTTCAACAAATGGAGCCCATACTATTGTCATCCGTATGTTAAATGAATAATTAATGAACATTAACCCATTACTTGCATCTTATACAAAAATTAACCCATTGATCTAAATGTAAAACATAAAACTATAAATCTTGAAGAAAATGTATGGGAAAAATCATTGTGATCTTGGGTTAGACAAAAGTTTCTAGATATGACATCAAAAAAGTATGATTCATAAAAGAAAAAAAAATGAAAAACTAGACATCAAAATTAAGAACTTCTGGGTCTACAAAAAGTGCTTTTAAGAGAAAGTTTTTAAAAAGCCACGGACTAGGATAATTTTTTTCAAATTATATATCTAATAAAGGACTTGTACCTAGAATATAAAATGAACTTTCCAAACTTAGTAATAAATAAACCAACAACTGATTTAAAAAGTGCCAAAATACTTGGTCATTTCACCAAAAAAAAAATTACAGCTAGACAATAAACATATAAAACACATGCTCAACATCAATTAGTTATTAAAGAACTGAAAATTAAGCCACTGTGGGATAGCACTAAACCACTGTTTAAATGGCTAAAATTAAAAACAAAGCAAACAAAACAAAACAACAACAAAAAACCTGACATTAACAAATGCCAGTGAAGATACAGAGAATCTGAAATTCTCATATATTGCTAAAGGGATTGGAAAATGGTTCAGACACTTTGGAAAATGCTTTAGAATATACTTGATTTATGCTCTAACAAACCTACTCCCTGGTGTTTACCTAAGATGAGTGAAAATTTATGTTCACAAAAAATCCTGTACCCAAATGATTACGGAAACAGCTAGCAAATATACAAACTATTATATCCGTATATTAAAATACCAGCAATGTACTCAGCAATAAAAGGGAAGAATGAGGGTGGCTCTCATGATAGGATCCAGTTCCAACAGCAGCGATGAGAATTTTGCTGGCAGTGCCCAATAGCGATGGCATTCACATCTCCACAGAACAATTCCAAACCATTAGTTGTTGCCTTTATACTTTGATAAATCAATGTTCTGCTGAAACTTCTAGAGTGGATTTTTGTCATTTACAACTTAAACCAGAAGTGGTTAAGAATTTAGCGTTTACTGTTGACACTTCACATACATTCTTTCACTAGATTGTAATCCCCTAAAATCAATACTGTGTAATATGAAAACTATGAAACTATCTCACGATGACAAAGACTTGTAGAGGCTGAAAAATTGTCCCTCTGATCAGTCATTGGGGAGAGAAGTATGGGACTTTCAATTTTTATGTTATTTAGCTAGAGCCCTACCTATTAAATTATAGAATTTTAAACATCAAGTGAACACATTTTAGCTAGAGTAATGGAAGCCTTAAGAAGTTAGGGGAATGAGGACCTTTTGCAAAATTCCTTTTGGTCACTCTTAACAGAGTGTCTTCTTCTGTTTTGTGCATTGTAATGTATGTGACACTGAAAATTATGGTAGTTATGTGTATATGTGTATCTAAAAGTAGAGTTTTCAGTTGCTTAAAATGTACATGCTGCTTGAGTGAAAAATAAAACTTCATTGTCTTAATGTCTCAGGGGGAAGAGGAAAAGTTAGGGGATTCACTAAAGATTGTGCATTATGTTATGACAGAACTGAGCTAAAATATCAACCTTTCAGCCCAATGATCTTCCCACCACCCCACATCATCTTTGTGAAGATTTAAATCATGCTAGTAACTTCTTGCTCATTACTCAAGTCAAAGACTTATTGTTTTTATTATAAACACATTATTTGGAAAAAAATGAAGATTTAATGTTTTTATAAGTACATATTTGGAAAAACATTGGGCTGAAAAATGAAAATTGAATAGATAACCAGTTTTGTGTATGTGTGTGTGTGTGTGTGTGTGTGTTCGTGTTCTTTTCTGAACTGGCAGTGAGATTTAAGATCCTTGGATGACTTTTAAAAAAGTTATAAGTCTGCGAAACTGGAGCTTAAAAATGATGACAGATTCTTGATTATAGCTGTGCCATTGAGCAGACCTATAATATAATATTTTAGGTGAAAAGTAACAGACAGGTTATTTTTTCTAGCATTTGATTTCAAGGTCAAATATATTTCTTCATGTTTTGTAAGGGTTTACATTGAAAACAAAATTAGAAAAGACAAGTAACCAATTTTAATTCTGTATCTTAGAAAAGGTAGATATTGAAGCAATTTGAAGTTGTTACTACAACAGTAACCAAACCTAGTTATTTTTCATGTTCTAAATGCTTCATGTAAGGAGCACAGTAATTATCTGAGACAATGTTATAGAATGAATAATGACCAAGATGCAGTTTGGATTTTGCAGTCTCCTTGTGAATTCCGCTCAGCTGTCTATATAAATGATTGCAACATTGTGTACTTAATCATCAGCAAATGGGAGTTTCCAGAAGAAAAACTATCCCATAGATTTTAGCACACTCTGTTGTGAAGTTCCCAGAACTTAATTATATTAACATCCAAGAGAGGTCAAGGAACAGAGTAGTCTATAGTAAGTATCCTAGTACTATACATGTATTCTGAGAAAAATCAATCACAAACTAGGACTAAACTCCAATTTGTAACAGCAACAATGCCTGACATTTTGATAGTGCTTCTTCAACAAACTTTCATACATATAATTTCAACTGATAAAAATGGAAGGAGAAGATGCACAAATAACAGAGAAAGGACTTTACATAGAAATTATTTGCTCTTAATTTTGCATCGCTTTTGACAATTCTGCATGTTATTTTGAGGTGAACCGTAACTGTCATCCAAAGCAGTTGTTTTCTATGGATTATCTTCCATGTCTTGGTTCCTTTAACTAAATCCAGCTTATTCCATGTCTATGGGTAATATAAACCACTTCGGTTCTCAAATTTTCATTCTCAAAAATAATTTATATCACTTCCCATTTGTCCATTCTCATCTGCTAATCATTCTTTCATGTTCTCTGGTTCTTCATTTACTCTGCTTCCACCTCACTACTGTTTAGTTTTAAGTAACTATTCCCATCATTTACCTCTGTATTTTATCATTACAGCCTGTATTTTTTCCTTTACAACATATATTAACATTGTGATTATATATTCATTTTCTTATTTATTTGTTTCTCCCACTGGATTATTACAAGCACCATGATGGTACTGGCCGAATCAACTTCTTTCACCACTGTGCAGTCAGGGATCACTGGAGTTCTTACTTAGCACATCGTAGGTGCCTAACGAAATTCGTGAAATATTAAATTGAATAATTAAACTTATATTACCAGTTAACCACTTGTAAAATAATATTAAATTTAGAAACTGTCAGATCATAAAAACAAATCTCAAATGAATTAAAGATTTAGAATTAAAAAAAAAAAACAAACTACAAAATTTCCTGAGTTAGATATCAGTAAATATTTTAAAATGTTGATCTGATAGAGAGCTTTTTTTTTGTCATACTTCTTCCTTCATCTCTTCTACTTTTGCATCTCCTCCTCCTTATCTTTCTTCTCTTGCTTCTTTTTCTATTTTTAGAATGAAAACATAAAAGCATACACATTTCTTATCTTTAAAAAATACAAAAAAGATTATAAGGAAATGAAAGGCTATTCATACCCCACCTACCCATTCACTTCTCCACCCTACACAAATCATGACAATCTTTTTATTTTTCATTTGAGAAAGATATTCTATGTGTGGGCCAGAAGCTGGAATCATCTAGGAAAATAATGGTAAAGTTTGCTGTGTATAATTAAAAATTATCTACACATCAAATCCATTAGAAACAAAGTTAAAAGGCAAATGACAAAATTTGAAAATACTTTCAAGTCATGTTAAAACCACATGATTTGTGGTGAATAAAAGATGGCAACACCTTCTTTGTCATTCCTCCATTGAGAGATAGTTTATTTTCCATACTTGAGTCTGGGGCCAGCTCTGTGACTGCTTAACTAACAAAAAGAGGCAGAAGCTACAGTGTGCCAGTTTGAGCCTGAGCCTGAAGAAGGTCCAATATCTTTTATTTGTGTACTTTGGGGAGTCCATACAAGAAGTCCAACAACTTTGCTTGAGAAAGCTTGGGAAGGGACCACATGGAGAAGCCATGTGGAAAGCAGAGGCCCTGAGACCTGATGCTACATGAAGAGGGAAAGAAGGCAAGGAATCTGAGTGACTCCAGCCTTAGATGATATCTGATGGCATCCTTGTGAGAAACCTAAGCAAAACCAGTAGGAGAACTGCCCTGCTGAGCCCAGTCAGCCCCAGAACTGGTGACATAATAAAATGATTGATGTTTAAGGCAGCAATTGAGAACTGAAACGGAATAGGTAGCTGTCTTAGTCTATTTGGGCTCCCATAAAAAAAATACTATAAGCTGGGTGTCTTATAACCAAAAAACATTTATTTCTCACAGTTCTGGAGGCTGGGAGATCCAAGATCGTGGTGCCGGCAAATTCAATGTTATGTGAGGGTCTTCCTTCTGGTTCATAAACTGTGTCTTCTAGCTCTTACCTCAAATGGTGGAAAGGGTTAGGGAGATCTGTGGGGTCTCTATTTTTATAAGATCTAATCACTTCCCCAAAGCCATTGATTTGGTCATTAGGTTTCCATATATGTATCAGGTTGTGCGGTGGTATAGAAGTATTCAGTTCATAGAAGTAGCTAAAAGTGTTGCTGTAATGAAAAAGCTAAAACATGTGGACTAGATTCTTAGGACTAGATTGAGGACCTGGAAGGACCTCAAGGAGATGGTAAAAGTTGTTTGGATCATTAACTGAATTGTATCCCTAAGACATAGCACAGTGTTCAGAAAATGGTGTAGATGCTAAATAAATGTCTAATCAATAAAGAAATAAGGTCTTATAAACAAGTAAAATAAATACCCCAATTTAAAAATGGGCAAAGGAAATAGACATTTACTCAGATATATAAAAACTTGCTCAATTCCACTAATAGTCAAATATGCAAATTAAAATGGTATTCTGGAGGGGTGTTTGTTTTGCCTATCAAACTGACCAAAATAAAATAGAATAATACTAGGAAGGCATGCACTCTTATATTTGTTTATGTGAATAAATATTGCTAAAATGTTTTGGAGGACATTTAATAATATGTACTAAATGTCTCAAAAATTCATATGACTTTTGACCCAATGAATTAATTTTTAAAAGTTTTCCTGAGGGAGTAATTAAGAATTACACAAACTTTTAGCCATAAAGATGATTTCAATGCAGCATTTTTTAAAAAATTATAATACAAATGTGTTTGTGATTGACTTTAGGATATGAATTAAGTTGTAGTATAGCAAAAATGATGCTACAAAGTTATATTTATGGGCTTGAAAAGATGTCATGATATATTTCTGAGTAAAAAAGTTAACATGATGTGTTTAATTGTTAAATTATGTAAATATAATCTAGAATAGATTATATTACACATATATAAACTTAAACTTTGTTCATATATATGAAATATTTCATATCTTGTATGTGTAGAAAGTCTGAGAAAGCATTCTAGGAAGTCTTAGCTGGTAAACTGTGTAGTGCGAGTGAGGCTGAAACTGCAAGTAAGTACCAGATCATTTAGGGACTTTAATTTCTAATAGAAATTTGGTTATCTTCCCTTCAGCAGCATTGTAAGATTTTAAAGGAGAGTAACAATAAAATCTTATTGCTGTGTGGAATATTTTGGAGGTGAGCAACCTGTAACACAGTAATTATCTGGACCCCAAAGCAAGACAATCTGGAATTGAATGCAAGCTACCCTATTTACAAGCTGCATAACCTTGGGCAAGTTATTCAATCCTTTGGGCCCCAGGTTTCCTATTCTATAAAAGGGTGATGAATATAGTACTTACCTCCCAGAAAAGTTATGAGGATTAGGTAACGCAGTGTAAATATAAATGTTCAGAGTAGGACCTAACACATACTAAGCTCTATATGTTATTGTAATTTCCCTTTTAAAAATAAAGAGGCTCTCAGGGGTTAAGTAACTTGCTCAAAGCTGTACACCTATAATTTTATAGTACTGGTGTAGCTTCAGTTGATGATGAAGTGGAATGATCACATGTTCCCTGGGTTATAGTATGGCACATCGCTTCACCGATTGATATCCCAAAGGGAGAACAACTAACTATCAAAGATGTGATAATAAATCATGATGGTACTTGCAAATACATACATCTGATTCCAAGTACAGTAAGATATGTAAAACATGAATGAAGTTCTATTATTTTTTTTGAGATGACTGTTAATATTATATATTTTTCATCAAGATAAAAACTAAGCGCAAAGACAAAATGTTCTATATCACGGCAGGTTTTACATAGTCTATATGATTAGCTCCTTTCAACGCAATGCCTCTGCTCCGAAGTTGTGGGAGGATAGATAGATTTTAAATGGGTGGAAAGAAGATGGTTATGTACACTCCTCCTCTGGGGTTTATGCTTAGTCCATTGATTTCCAGACTTTCTCCTCTATTAAAATACATCACTGAGGTCAACTTCAGACTCCTGAGAGAACATCAATGAGAAGCTCAAATCTCCTTTGGTCACCACAGAGTGACTTTCAAGAGTAGTTGATTAACAGGTCTGGCTGTTGACAAACTTGTTAAGTGGAAGAAGTTGGTGTAGTCTTACCCTTTGGGATTTTTTCATCCAGTTTAGTTATTATGGCTCACACTTCAACTTGTTTTCTCCTTGAGAGCACACTGTTTCTAACTTTTCCCCTTCTAAATCCCATTTCATCAGAGAGCATAGAAACCCAAATTCATCTCATTAATATGTGCTGATAGGCCAGTGGTGCTGATGGATTACCTCATTTTGTTGTACATTAAAATACAACAAGCGAAAAATGTTTAGGTTTTTAATATTCACTCAACAAATATTTAGTAAACGTCTGTTATATTTCAGGTGCTAGAAAAAGGCAATGCACAGTCTATAAGACCTTACTTCTGTCTTATAAACTAAGATACGTCTTTTCAAATGGATAGTGTGAAAGTTTAGGAAGAATTTCTCTCCAGTCAGCCTCCTGGTTCTAGTGACCCTTTTGTACTTCTCTGGTATTCTTCTCTCTCTCTCTCTATCTTCATTTTTGTGTCTTAGTCCCCATTTTGTGTCATAGGAAAGGCCAGAGATATCAGTTTTTTTGTATTCCACAGCAGTGAATTAAGACATTGTTAACTGGTGCACTAATTGATCACAGTGCTTATTGCCTTTATGTCTCTTCCTTAGAAGGAAATATTCCCAAAACTTTATCAACATCTTTCTAATTTTAGGCTATTTTTTTTTAATTGATTAGTCATTCTCTTCCTATTTCCAGATAACAAATAAAGACATTAATTTGAATCTCAGGGATCTAGTGCATGTGCAAGACTCTAAAAATGTCATGCTTTAATCCAAGTTAAGAATCTATTGATGAAATTTCAGATCTCCTAGCAGGGCCTAAATAATGAGAAAAATTCACATGCAGAAAAGGAATCCAATTGACTAAACCTAAGATCTCTCTCGGAAATAGATAAAAGTGATGGTTGTAAAAAACTAGTCATGTTAAGAAGCCTCTGATTCTCTTTCGAGATGATGGGACGGTGAAGACTGGAAACATCATCAGGCAGTAGTTCTCCAGTGAGGGTGTTTTTGGTGCTGACAGTACATGGAGTTGTTCCTGGCATTTAGTGCCAGGGTCTCGGAACAACCACAGTGTAGCAGTTACCTGATAAACAGCACTGTTAGGTCATTCCTTTGCTAAGGGGAAGGAAATACAAGGTAGAATCTTTTCCTCAAAGTCATTTGTCTGGCCAGTACCATATTTGGAGCCAGAAGCTCAAAATCCTTCATTTCAGGTTTTTTTTTTCCTGCTGAACCCACTATTAACTTCTCCTTATACAGCCAAAGAAAAATTGTCCCATTCAAAAGTTTCTTTAGGGTGTGGTATTCTCATCCTCTTCAAATGTTATTTCTTACATTCTGAACCCTTCTTTGGGTATGATTTTATTGACATTTCTAAAGCTTCATAAGAAAATTAGGCTCATTATTCTGCAGTTGTAACTTTTTTGGTGGGGGAGGAGTTATGTTATCTGTCCCTCAAAAATGTTTTCTTGATCATTTATTTTCTACTTAATTTAAATAACTTTTGACCACTTTAGAAAACCAAACCTACCTTTAAATGTATAAAACATGCTGTTCTTAAAAGCACCGAAAGGAATGAATATTCAATTCTCATTAAATAATATAATATTCATTGCAATTGTATCATGTGCCAGGTGTTGTGGTAGGTTCTGTGAGTGCAGGAGATATAATGATAAGAGAAAAAATGAATCATGATCCTTTTCTCAGACACCTGAAAAAATGAGTTTAATATAGTGGTCATAGTGATATGATAGGATGGTATATGATTGTAGCAAAAAGGCAATTGGTTAACTCCAGTGTGACTAGTAAGGCCTTCTGGAGGGATAATATCCCTCCAGAAGGATAGCAGGTAATAGTCAGACAAATGGTAATGAGAAAGGGATTTGGTAAGAAGAATAGGAGATGGGGATCTAGATAGAAAGAACAGCATCTGCAAAGTGTGGGTTACACAAGGAAATGTGTTGCAGTTGTGGAAAAGGAAATAGTTTAATTTGACAGAAACATAGATAAGCTTGTCTGTCATTTGAGAAATGGGGATGGAAGGAATGAAGAGGCAAAGATGAGACAGGATATGACAGATCTTATAAGCCAGGTCATGGAGTTTGGGTTTTATCTTGAGGGAAATATGTAACCATTGAATGGTTTTAAGAAGATAATTGGTAATTCCAAAAATAGAATTTTGAATAAATAGCTTCTAAAAATTAGGGCTGCATAGGATAACCCTCATTAGATGCAGGGTATATTGTCTGACATTGTTGTAATTCATTATATCCACTTCCATCGATGTAAACATTTCCGATCCTGGAGCAAGTTTGGCACAGAACCTAACCTCCCTTCTCCATTCAGTGACAGATCCCAGCAAATACTCCTAATTACTGCTCATCCATGTTGGGCAGAGATGTTGTCACAGTAAAGACTGAGGAGAGTTTAGATCAGAGTACATTAAGACAGTGTCAAAGAGGGAGGTTCTGTTGCATTATTGTATACACAACACAAATATTAGTGAAAAAAATGTCACTTTTTTCTGTCATTACACGCTTTTATTTTGCAAAGATAATCTATTGGACTAAAAGGTGAATGATATATAGTGTTATTTCTGAGTGAATGTTGGAGATGTAATTAACAATGTCTTGATAAAAGATATGCTTTCACAAATGCTAAAGGACAAATGTGCAAAGAAGTGCCCACAAGAGATATATGCAATAATTAAAGATGGATTTTTTAGTGCTGACCAAGGAATTTTTTTATGTGTAACAGTAGTAAAATTTATTGATGGTCTTTCACATTAAATTAAAGCACCAATCATACTCCCACGTTTACTTTAGGGGAGCTGTTCAGTGTCACATATTGACATACAAGTGAAATCTCAGTTTGAGCCTCAATAAAATAGAAGTGAAACATTCTTCAGAAGATTGTCTATGAAAAAAGTAATCAACATGGTAGTAGTGAAGGAATAAAGGTTTCCTCAAGATAGAACTTTTTACTTGCTTAAAATCATATGGCAAGAGGTCAGCTGGCAGAGACTAAAGATACTAGAGAAGGAAGAAGAAATAGGACATTCATTTTTAGAGACAACATAAAATAGCGAAAAATAGAATGAGATATAAGAATGTGGAGGCAAATGGTTGAGGAACAGAAAATCATTATTTATACCTCCTCTGTTTTCTAAAAAGAATTTGAGTCTGCTTACAAAAAAGGAAACAGGAATAACAAAGCTAATAAACAGAAAAGGTACATGGTGCAAAGAGAGGCAAGCAGAAGCTGTATTCCTTTTATGACCTAGATTTGGAAGTCACTTAGCATCACTTCCTCTGCAATTCTTGAGAAGAAAGTCTCTAAGGCTGATCTGTTTTCAATGGAAGGAGAGTTCCCTTTTTGAAGACAGGAAATGCTAAATAATCTGCACCATATTTAAAAACTGGCACATGATATAATAGATTTCTCACTGTCAAAAGGTAGTAGTGTATCATTTGTTCAAGCTCACACCTGATGTTGTCAATCTTTTGTTTTAGAGGGAGTAAAGGGGAAGATTTTCAAGCATAAGAGTAGAGATAAACAGAAGTGTGTATTTGGAATATCTCCTCATAGGAGCATGTAACCAAAGCATAATAGAGCCTTGCTTCTCAAAGCGTGATCTAGGACCAGTAGCATCTGCACAACAAGATCTTGTTAGAAATGTAGAACCTTGGTCCCTACCTTATACTTACTGAATCAGAATTATATCTTAAGAACACAGGGGAATCCTATGCAGAATAAAGTTTAAAAATCACTGCTCAAAGGGTTGAATAAAATTGTCAGGTGGTGGGGAAGGACATATTATTGTTATGAATACACTTAGAGCAGTGTATATGTCCTTCTTTATGGAATTATAACAGAACATGAATAGGATAAAGAAATTACTAAATAGTGAAAATCATCTGAGGTTGAGAATTCCATGCATTTATTGACCAGGATGTCTAGGATGAGTGTTGGGTACTAGATGAAACTGAATTGGAAGCATGATCTAAATGTGTTGGGGGGAGCAGGGGTTCAGTTATGGAGGATGAAAATTAGAATAAGGCTGGAGAGCTGACATAATAGTATAAATAATAGTATTCAATTAAATAATAGTATTCAATTAAATAGTAGCCAGTAATGGAAAATGCCAAGTTAGTTTTTGGAGGTAGATTAATATTATTGTTGTGTACTGAAGTTGTGTTGTATGAAATGTTACTTGAAGCAAGTAGATTATTAACTTTATTTTACAGATATACGTGCAGTAATGACATTTGTTATCCTGATAAACATTATATATATATATATGTATATATATATATATATATTTGAGGACAGACAGCCAACAGAATGGTATCAAATATTAGTAAATTGCAGTCTACCATCACTGATATTTTGAACTGTCTTTTATGTGTTGTATTAAAAGTAAGGGCTTGGAGAAATGTTTGATACCAATTCTGGGCCAGGAAATGCATAAAATATGTCTAAAATATCTTATCATACCGAAAGACAGTAAAACTATTAGAGACAATTGGATTCATGTCAAATGGACACCAGAGCCAATTTGAAGGGAACTGTACTTGCCAAAGATGGGATAATAATAGCAACAAAAGAAGAATAATAATGATAATGGATTTGAGACAAATCAAATATGTTAAAATCCATTAGTTCTTAATGATACACACAAAAACTCTCATTAGTCACCTCTGGAAGAGGCTATGGAATCAACGCTTTATCCTGAAAACTAGTAAATGAAGCGATGCAATCAAACATTTATATCACATTTCTTATACAAATAGTATTTAAGGGTGCCAAATGGTTAATTTGAGGAAGACATTTTAAAAGAATTTTAGTGAATAAATATTGAAGGAATTGTAGAATTAGAATATTACCATTGAACTCCTAATGAAATAATGGATTTAGGCCATGATCATCAATGGCCATTAAAACCATTATGTGAATTGCTGATGGGGAGCTTTATAATGGTGGATGAGGCTGACAACAGCAAACCTACTGCCCAGTCTTAATGTCACAAAAGAGAAAAAGGACTAGACATTGTGTGCCTCTTAATGGAACTACACAACACCTATTAAATAGTCGTGCCATGAATCTGGGCTGAATCTGATCAAGTCTTTAGCTTTCCAGAAAATATAGGAGCCAGAAGCATGTGTGAAAGTCCCCATAAGAAGGCAATCAGCAAAGTTTGGAATGTGCTAATCCATTATCATCTTCTTCCTCTTCCTCTTCCTCTGCCTCTTCTTCTTCTTCTTTCCCATCTACTTCCCCTCTTCCTCCCCCCTCTCTCCCTATCCTATGACAACTAGTCTATTGTCCATGTCTATGATTCTCTGCTTGTTTGTACTGTTCATTTGTTGCTTTTAGGTTTATATGCCACATATAAGTGATACCGTGTGATTTTCAATTTTTTCTGTCAGGCTTATTTCGCTTAGCATGATTATCTTGGGGTCCATCCATGTTGTCGCAAGTGGCAGTATTTCATCTTGTCTTATGGCTGAGTAATATTCCATTGTATATATGTACCACAGCTTCTTTATCCAATCATCTATTGTAGGACACTTCGATTGCTTCGATGTCCTGGCCACTGTGAATAATACTGCTGTGAACATTGGTGTGCAAATATCTTTTTGGATATGGGTTTTCAAGTCTTTGGGGTAAATACCCAGTAGAGGGATTGCTGGATCATATGGTAGATAAATTCTGAGTCTTTTGAAGAACCTGCATACTGTTTTCTCGTGTATGAGGGTTCCTTTTCCTCCACACCCTCTCCAGCACTTGTTATTACTTGTCCTGTTGATAACAGCTATTCTAACTGGAATCCACTATCTTCAGAAAATAAATTGTGAGGGAAGAAAAGCAATGAGGAAAAATTTATAGATTTAAAGATATGCAAGAGACTTTGGGTTTCAGTTCTGACATATAAAGAGCTAGGGAATCATCCCCATTCTTACAACAAGAAAAAATGCTGAAAAAACTAAAAATTAGTTTTTTTTCTTATACCCATTAGAGCACTGAGATCACAGAGCAATTGCCACCTGAAAATCTGGAGAGACACGAGAATACAGAGAACCTCAGCTGAGATCAGCTTACATGGAACAGAAACCACTGGTACTATAAACAGGTAAGAACACTTATGATAATTTTGGTCAATTTTGTAGTTCGAGTCTTGATTATCTTGAGAGTTAGAAACTAGTGGAGTCTCAGGATTAGGGTCCCCATAATTTTGGAAGAACCTATTGCGTTTTTAAGGTATGTATCTTGAGAAAAATCTCATTCAGAGCAGAGAGTGAAAAGTAACCATTTGAATTATTCCCATGAGGAAAAGTACTCAAAGAATACTCCCAGAATAGACCCCATGGCCTCCACCTCTTAATTTAAGCAAGGGAAAATACTTTATCAGAGCCTTATATGACTTGGGGGCAGGACAATAAGCAAATCCAGCCCCTTTCACTTTCCTGTCTCACCTAAAGGGAGGGGGATAAAAAGTAATAAACTTTTGTAAAGGGCACAGCTCAAGGACATAGGCCTGCTAAAAGGTACTTGTACTACCTGTGAAGTGGCATAGTGTTATTTGAAAAATAAAATAAGATGAGATGTAAATGTGTATTTCAAACTCTAGGGCAACCACTAAAAAGGGAGAAAAAGAAATATAGTTGATTTCCTAAAACAGAGAGAAAATGGAATCATGTGCAATGCTCAGTTAAAACCAGAAAAGGGAGAAAAAGCAAAGATTAAAAAATGAAGCAAAGAACAAATGCGATGAATAGGAAACAGTTAAAAACATAATATATGTTAATTCGATTATATCAATAGTCATTTTGAATGTGAATGTTCTAAATATTCCAATTAAATGACAGAGATTGTCATAGTAGGATAAAACGTAAGACCCAAATATATGTTGTCTGCAAGAAACTCATTTTAAATATAAAGACACAGACAAGTTAAAAATAAAGGATGTAAAAGGACATACCATGAACACTAATCAAAAGAAAGGTGAAATGGTTGTTACTCTCAGACAAGGAAACAAGGAAAATTACCAAGGATAAAGCAGACTTAGGAATAAGGAACATGACCAGGGATAAAGAGGGAATTATTATATAAAGATAAATTGGTCAGCTCTCCAGGAAGACAGAACAATACTTGAACATGTTTGCCTTTAACAACAAAGCATTAAAATATATAATGCAAAAACTGATAGAACTACAAGAAAATATAGACGAATCCATAACTGACTGGAAACTTCAACTCCCCTTTTTCAGTGATTGATAAAGCCAGCAGGTAGAAATCAGTAAGGATATGGTTGAACTAAACAGCACTATCAGTTAATTACATCTAATTGACATTTATAGAACACTTCCTCCAACAGCAGCATTATACATGTTGTTCTCAAGTTCACAAAATTAGGCCATGTTCTATAAAATGCATCTTAAAATTTTAAATAATAGAAATTAGCCAAAATATGTTCTTAGACCTCAGTGGAATTGAACTGAAATTAATCAAAGAAATACAGGCGTAAGTTAAACAATACACTTCTAAATAAATAAGATATGAATCAGAGAAGTTTCTTAGAGATATTAAAGTATTTTAAACTAAATGAAAATACAAAGTATCAAAATTTACGGGATGCAGTGAAAGCAGTGCATAGAGGGAAGTTTATAACACCGAATGCACATGTATTTGAAAATAAGATAAATCTAAAATCGAGTTAAGCTTCCACATTAGGAAAGCATGAAAAGAAGAATATAAGACTAATTCAAATAGAAGAAAAGAAGTAATTTTTAAAAAGCATCAATCAAAGAAATTGAGAACAGTAATGTAATAAAAGTAACAAAACCAAAAGCTAGTACTTTGAAAATATCAATAAAATTTATAAACCTCTCTCCAGACAGAAGAACCAAAAAAAAAGAGAGAAGATGCAAATTACTAATATCAGAAATGAAAGAGGAGGTATCAATACTGACATTATAGATATTAAGTGGATAGTAAATGAATGTATTAACAACTCAATGCCTATTACTCTGATAGCTTAGATGAAATAGACCAAT
Source organism: Rousettus aegyptiacus (assembly GCF_014176215.1). Taxonomy (NCBI): domain Eukaryota; kingdom Metazoa; phylum Chordata; class Mammalia; order Chiroptera; family Pteropodidae; genus Rousettus; species Rousettus aegyptiacus. The sequence continues at coordinate 124,130,784 of NW_023416306.1, forward strand.
TAATTACTTGAAAGATACTGAGGCAGAGGAAAAAATTTAAATTTAAACATATGGGGTAAAACATAAGGAGTAAAAGTTGTCTACTGACTCCTTTGGTGCCATCTCTAATAAGAGTCTAGATTTATCTTCAGTAAAGGAAAACTAATTCCTGCTTTTGGGAAGAAAAAGGGAGCATAGAGAGAGAGATTTTCCTGCATTTATTGCTTCTTAATTGCCTTCAGTTCAAAAATAATTCTCATGTCAAAGAGGCATATTAGGGGATGACATATTCCGATTTCCTTCAATACAAAACTCATGAGGAGAAATAGATCATCTGAATAGACCTACATTAAAAAAATTAAATCAAAAATTTGTAATCTCAAAAAAATAAAGCACCAGGTAGGCCTACTTAGTTTCGCTGATGAATTCTACCAGCTATTTAAGGAAGAAATGATACCAAGTCTTCACATTCTCTTTCAGAAATAAGCAGTAAAGGGAATAATTCTTAATTATATGAGGCCAGCATTATCCTAATATCAAATCCACATAATGATATTATGAAAAGAAAATTATAGACTAATATCTCTCATAAACATAAAATATTAAAATCCTCAAAAAATATTTGCAAATCAAATTAACAATGTATAAAAATAATTATCCACCATAACCAAGCAGTATATATTCCAGGTATGCAAGGCTAGTTCAACATTGAAATATAAATTAGTGCAATCCACCACATCAATAGGCAAAGGAATAAAAATATTACAATCATATGATGTGAAAGAAGCATTTGACAAAATTCAGTTTCCATTCATGATAAAGCTTTCCTCAAAGTAGGATTAAGGGAGATTTCTCAACTTAATAAAGAACATGTAAAAAATCTATAGCTAATATCATACTTACTGGTGAGAAACTGAATACTTTCCTCCTAAAATTAGTAACAAGCCAAGTATGTCTCCTCTCACCACTCCTATTCAGCATTGTGCTGGAAGTTATAGCAGGTACAGTAAGTTGAGAAGGAGAAATAAAAGTTATATAGATTGAAAGGAAGAAATAAAACAGTTTTCGTTCACAGATGATATGATTGTCTAAAAAGTCACGATGAATCAACAAAAGAACTCCTGAAACTAATAAAGACAAAAGGCTAATATACAAAAGTCAATTTCTTTCCTATATTCCACTTATAAAGTGGCATTAGAAATTAAAAACACGATACTGTTTTCATTAGCACTAAGTAAATAAAATGAAGTTCTTGGTCTAAATATAACAAAATACGATAGCTATAAAACTCTGATGAGAGAAATCAAAGATCTAGGACAAAGAGTTAATAGGACAAGAGTTAATATTGCTAAGATGCCAGTTCTCCTGAACCTGATCTCTAGATTCAATTCAGTCAAAACCAAACTCTTAGGAAGTTAATTTGTGGACATTGGCAAACTGATCCTGGAGTTTATATTGAAAGACAAAAGGCTCAGAATAGCTAATACAATATTGAAGAAGTAGAACAAAATTGGAGAACTGACACTATCCAGCTAAAGACTACAATATAAACCTATAATAATCAAGACTGCATATAGCATTAGTGACAGAATAGTTAAATAGATCAATTGATCAGAATAGAGGGCCAAGAAATGCACCCACAAAAATATAGTCAACTGATTTTTGATAAAGGAGCAAAGACAATTGGAAGGACAAAAAAATAATCTTTTCAACAGATGGCGCTGGGACAAATGGACGTCTACATGCAAAATAATGAATCTATACACAGATCTTGCATGTTTCACAAAAATTCAAAATAGATTATAGATCTAAATGTAAATCATAAAAGTAGAAAACGTCTATAAGATAACATAGGAGAAAATCTAGGTAATCTTGGATTTGGCAATAACTGTTAATATAATGCCAAAAACATGATCCATGAATGAAAAAGAAATTGATAAGTTGGACTTAATTAAAACTAAAAACTTCTGCTCCGCAAAAAGACACTGCTAAGATAATGAAAAGTCAAGCCACAGACTGGAAAAAAATATTTATAAAACATGTATCTGAATAAGGGTTTATATCCAAAATATGCAAAGAACTCTTAAACCTCAACAATAAAAAAGAAACCTAATATTAAAAGAGGGCAAAGTCTACAAAAGAAGCAAACAATAAGTAGGACTTCATTAAAATTAAAAACTTCTATTCCATGAAAACAATTTCAAGACAGTGAGAAGCCAAGCCACAAACTGGGAGAAAATATTTGCAAAAGACATATCTGATAAAAGACTGTTACCCAAAATATATAGAGCACTTTTAAAACTCAATAATAAGAAAACAAATATCCAAATTAAAAAATAGGTGTAAGACCTTAACACACACCTCACCAAAGAAGATATACAGATGGCTAATAAGTATATGAAAAGATGCTCCATATCACATGTCATCAGGAAAATGTAAACTAAAATAATAATGAGACACTATTACAGACCTGTGAGAGTAGCCAAAATTTGTAACACTGACATCACCAAATGTTGACAAAGATGTGGAGCAAAATGTATGATCCATATAATTATATGATTTAACCATATAATCCAGCAATTATTCTCCTTGGTATTTACTCAAAGAAATTGAAAACTATGTCACACAAAAATCTGAACACAGATTATTAGAATAGCTTCATTTATAACTGTCAAAACTCGGAAGCAACCAAAATGTCCTTTAGCAGGTGAAAGGATAAATAAACTGTAGTACATTCTCACAATGGAATATTATTTAGTGCTAAAAAAGAATGAGCTATGAAACCATAAAAAGACATGGAGGAATCTTAAATGCATATTAGTAAGTGAACAAAACCAATCAGAAAAGTCTACAGACTGTACGATTTCAACTGTATGACTTTTTAGGGAAGGCAAAACTATGGAGACAATAAAAAGATCAGTGGCTGCCAGAAGTGAAGTGGGGAAAGGTGAATAGGCAGACACAGGATTTTTAGGGCAGTGAAAATACATTCTCTATATGTTATTATAATTATGGGTATAAGTTGTTATACATTTGTCCAAAACCATGTATATTCAACACCAAGAATGTACAAACACCAGGAGTGAAACCTAAGGTAAACTATGGACTTTGGTGATTACAATCCGTTCGTTTAAGTTTATCCTTGGTAAAAGATGTACCAGTTTGGTGAGTGATGTTGATAATGCAAAGACTGTGCATATGTGAGGGCAAGGAGAATGGAAAATCTCCTTGGAAAATCTCTGTACTTTCCTTTCATTTTCATTGTAAACCTAAAACTGCTTTAAAAATGGGCTTAAAAAATGTAAGTACTTTGCATTTTTTTAAAATAATAGGCAAAAGATCTGAACAGACATCTCACTAAAGAAAATATACAATGGTAGATAAGTGTATGAAAATATGTTCACCATCCGTGTTACTAGAGGATTGCAGCTTAAAGTAACAGTGAGAAACCACTACACACTTATTAGAGTGGCTGAAAGCCAACACGCTGGCAACACCAAATGCTGATGAGGATGTGGATCAAGAACTCTCATTCATTGTTAGTAGGAATACAGAAAGACATAGTTTGTCAGTTTACTATAAAGCTAAACATGGTCTTATCATACAATCCGGGAATTTTGATCCTAAGTACTTACCTAATTGAGTTGAAAATATCTATTCATTCAAAAACCTGCATGCATATGTTTTTGGCAGCTATATTAATAATCATCAAAAAGTGAAAGCAACTGAGATATCCTTCAATGGGTTAATGGACAGTGATACATCCCTACAATAGACTATTATTCAGTGATAAAGAGAAATGACCTATTATGCCATGGAAAGATATGGAAGAAACTTAAATGCATGTTGCTGATTGAAAGAAGCTGATCTGAAAAGGATATACACTGTATGATTACAACTAGATGACATTCTGGAAAAGGCAAAACTATAGAGACAGTAAAAGATCAGAAGTTGTAAGGGGTTTGGGTGGGGGTGAAAGATGAATGGGTGAAGAACAGGAGATTTTTAGGGTGGTGACACTTTTTTTTTTTTACAATACCATAATGGTAGATATGTGATACAATGCATTTATTAAAACTCAGAACTTTACGACAAAAAGAGTAAACCTTAATGTATGCAACTTTTACAGAATCTTTTAGGATGTTTTCAGTTGCAGAAAAAAATACAGACTGTGACAAAGGAATCTAAATGTATTACGAATGTATAAAATAATCTTACTGAGGGGTTCAGGAAAGATGTTGACCTAAATAACTTTGGAAATGAATGGAATATGTAAGACTGAAGGCAAAAGGAACTTCATATAATTAGTATATTCTAGTTGATAAATTTTGTTTCTCATGGGGTTATAGGTTAACAATTCTCATAGTGCCATACATGTTTAGTGGAATTAAACAATTCAACAAATAGATGGTTCATAGGTTTCTCTGTTGTAGGAATTTAGAGATAATTGTGGGGAGGAGGCTAGAATGATCTGTGTAGTAATGTATTACATCAGTAATACATAATACAATTTTAGATAGTTACATACAGAAATATTTATAGGTGTGTGTATATGCATGGGTTAGTATACCCACATATTTCTTTACTCCACCAGTTCAGAGGGCCTAAAAGAAACAACACCCCAGTAGCAACAAGCATATCTACCATCCATACCATGGTTTCTAATACAATTTTCCAAAAGAGGAACCAGGGCTGATCGGTTCTAAGACTGTGCAAGAATATACAAGATGAATCTGGAGCATCTTGTAATGCCGGAATGTAAGACAAGGACACACACACACACACACACACACACACACACACACACACACACACAAGGTTATCAAAAACGAGGAGTGTCTGAGAAATTGTTACAACCAAGAGGAACAATTTTTTTAGTGTTTCCTTTTATTTATATGTGTTACTTTAAACAACAACAAAAATAATTTGTTTCATTTGGACCATTTTTTTTGATATTTAGTGTTTTTAATTATTTAGTTCCAAGTATCTTCTAGTTTCTACTCATTCTAGGATGCATAAACTATATAAAATCTTTTTAACTTACAAGTATGCATTTTAAGTTATCATTTTTATATCTATTTCTAAGATAATAGTATCATGATCAAAGAGTATAGAATGTCTAATACCAGTCCTTTCTGTCTTAATGCATAGTCACTTTTCATAATTATTTTGTGTGCTTGAAAAGAATGTATATTTGTCCATTGTTCAGTGCAATATTAAGTTCATTCTATCAAACGTGATTATGTTCTTCAGTTTTTCATCTTGATTCAGATTTATTTTGGCTTTTTTTGTTCTCAAGTATAGGTCACCTATTTCTGTTTCTTTGTATGTCTACTGAGTTTTGATTGGATACCTGATATTGGCTACTTTTGGCCCTTTATGAATGATTTGTAGTATACACATGGAATAGTGACTTTTATTATAGTCAACATTTAACTTGGCTGAACTCAAAACTCCATACTTGTCCCTCTGCAGTAAGTAGCTGACATTTCCCTCAGGTCTGTAGTTTCCAGCTCTGGTTTTTGTTTTGTTTTGTTTTACTAGTCCCTCATATTTCCTTTGTGAGTGTTGGTTTAATGGTCAGCCAACATTTCAGGCCATATTTTGGGACTAATCCCTCACGTGAGTCTTCTCTTCTAAGCTCTCTTGTATAGCTTTCAGTTTGGTCTCCAAACACTGAACTCTGACCTCTTAGGCTTCAGAGCAGGAAGACTTTGACATTCTGCTGCCTTGAGCGCTGTGCAGATAGGGAATTGTCCTCAGGGAAGAAGCTACACATTTTGCAATCTCACCAGCTGCATTTCCTGTTTTTCCAAGTCAGATTTCCTTTCAGTTTCTACTTCCTTTTGATTTTTCTTCAGTGTCTCCAATAGGGTTTCTTCTTAAGTAACTCATTTAAGTTTTAAAACTTTAATCTGGGTAGTTTGATCTATCCAAGCTAATCCACTATTATCAGATAAATCAGTCAATGGACTCTTTGGGAGGTTCAACAGAGTTTAGCCTAGTTTAAAATGAGACCTCTGCCCTATTTCTTGTTCATTTTTATTCTATAAACATTTATTTTAGTGCTATGAGGCACCAGGAAGTGTTCTAAGTTCTTTGCTAATACTAATTTGTTCCTTACAAACAACTCCTGTGGAAGTGCTATTATTATTCCCATTTGCCAACAGAAAAACTGAAGTAAAAAGAGATTAAGTAATTTGCCAAAGTTCAGCAAATGGGCTAATGGGTGAATCCTGCTTTCTATTTAGTCATATCTCATTCTTCTTCCCTATTCAGTAACCAAGGGTTTGATGCAGGGGTTGATGCAGGGATTCTGAATGCCCCTCGAATTTTGTCATAATGCTGCCCTTTATTTGGGAGTAGATAAAATAGAAGCCTATATCAAGCTATCCTGATTGGAGGGCTGGCTCTCCCATTATTTTATATGTGACTTTGGTATATCATGTCAGTTTACTCATCTATGAAATAAAATGGTAATATATTTAGCTCTAACAGTTTTCTCTAGAAGGTCAGAAAAGTTTATCCATCTATGTATTTCTTCTTTGTATCCACTAGAGGGGGAAATGATACCAGGAAGACTTGGTTAAAAGAACTGAGAAACTAGTGTAAAAAGTTGATTCGATTTTTTTTTCTGATTATGTAATATCATTTATTATTAAAAAATAGGACATAAGTAAAAGCATAAAGAAAAAGAAAAACATCACCTAAAATATCACTGTTATAAACAGTTTGCATTCCTTTTGGCTGCCGTAACTTCTGTACCTCCTTCACTGTAAAGGTAGAAACGCTGGTTTCCCAACCTTCCCTTTGGCTGTGGTGTGGGCAAAGGACTGAGATCTGAAGACAAGGGGAAAGGAGGGGCAAGAAAGAATTCACACTGGTAGGACGTGCAGCCCCAGACAGGGGGAGTCTCTCTGGCTTCTGAGGCAGCAAAGTCAGGGATACAGTGGCATGGGGAAGCCAACCACTCTTCCCACTGCCCAGGTCAGTGGGGTACTGGAGTTCATTGAGTTTATTGGATGCGTACATTGATCTCTTACATCACATTGAGGGAGTTTTCACAAAACAGCTGGGGCACACCTGCAGAGAATTTACAGAACTGGTTTTGGGGTGATTTTGAATACTGCTCCTGGCTTCCTGAGTTGGTCTCTTCAGACTTTATGTCCCCACTCTGCTTCTGAATCTGGAGGAATTTTCTAAAAAGGGAGATTCCCAGGCTTCTATATGTTTCCCAGATGTAGTTTTAAAACTTTCCCAGCTGATTTTAATATACATCATGGTTGGAGGACTTCTGGGCTTTAGGACACCTCCACTTAAATTTTCTATTACTCCATAAAATGTATCCCAAACTGACTCCATAATTCCATAATCTTTATATAAATATCTTCTTCTCCTCCTATATAGTTATAGCGCTCTCTCTCTCTCTCTCTCTCTCTCTCTCTCTCTCTGTGTGTGTGTGTATGGAAACTTCTAGATATGTAAGTCAGATAGATACCTTGGTGTCATTCTTGCCTATTCTCTTTCCTTTACATTATACATTTAATTAGTTACTGTATCCAGAGTGTAACAGGTATTTCTACTGGTTTTGGACTAGATTCTAATGTGGCTGGTGAGTAGAGCTAGTCCTTTCTTCTTCCCTTGTCTCCTTGACCTCTGACTGTTGTAATTTCCATGAGTGTTGAGGACACTAATGGATGTAAGTCATGAACTCTCTTCATATTTTGAATTCAGAAAGAACAACCACATGGAGAGTTAGAGTGCAGCCAGGGAGAAAGTACATGCAGGAAGAAGCAGAGAATGTATCTAGCAATTCGACTTAACAACAGGGACTGAGGGTCAGAGTGGTACAAGATTCAAGATTCAAGGTAGTAACTGGTATGTGAACTCATGCCAGTTTAGCTATCCTGGTAGCATGTGTACTCCCTGTAGAAAAATAGATGGCAGGTGTCCTGAAGTCCTCACTAAGCTCTGTTGTGAATCATTGCTCAATCGACCCTGCTTCGGCTACCTTAAACTTAAATACAGCAGAGGTGGGGGTTATAGGGTGGACTTGCCTTCCTACTTCCTAAAAGATTGCTGAGCTTCTGCACTTTGAAATTGAGCATACTGGTGACCAGGGAAAATGAGTAAATTTCTGGATTTTAGAGATGCTGGTGGCAAGTGGCACCCTGACATTTTTCTCTGTTGTTATCCTTAATTAATTAAGTTAATTAACCCTTTATCCTCTTAATTAATTAAATTAATCTGGCTAGCAATAAGTGGAGCTAAATTTGAATACCATTAAATGCCACTAGAACCTACATACATTATACTACTTTGCATATACTGTGGGTTGTGAGCTTCTGTGGCATGATAGTAAAGGTTGTTGTTTTGAACAAATTGAAGAATGTAAGAAGGTTAAAAGGAATATTGACCTGAATTTTTTTTTTTTTTTTTTTACTTGTTAATTGTCTACATTCCTTCATTATCTGGAAAACACCATTGGAGAAAGGAACTTGTCTCTCTCTCACACTGAATACAAAGTGCCTAGAAAGTGCTTAGCATATATTAATATTAGGTGCTCCATGAATATATGTGAAAGAAAATAGGGAAAAAAGGAATTACAACGTATATGTTGAAATTACAAAAGATCTGTTTTAGGCATCGCTCTTGTTTTTTCAAAGTTCCTTAATGTGTGTAACTTTTTTTCTTTTCCTTTCAGTTAGTGTGGCGCTATGTATACTGGGTGTTAAATAAGGAATTATTGATTGATTGAAGAGTGTCAGAAAATTAATGAAAGTGTTCGAAATGGGCACCCTTTGAGGTTATCTCTGCTTTCGATATTTTTGACTATTTACAATACAATAAGTTGTAGAAAATTAAGAATAATGTAAATGATATTGTCTATAGACAATATTGCAAATTAGTCATATCTGGTGGACAGCAATCATTGACCCATTTAATTTCAGCATTCCTTATCTGTCTATATTCATATGTTCTTTGAATTCTTCTTTGAACAGGCTATAAAAACTTACTCGTTCTTTTATAAATTAGCAAGTTAATTGAAATCTTTGACATAGGATCATTTTATATTGCATAGTGGTCATGATTACACCCTCTTTTAAAAACTATCCTTTAACAAAATGTAAATATTTTTTATCCATAGCCATGCCCCTTCCTAGAAATGGGCAGTATTTGTATGATCTCTAGATCCAGTCATTCGGTTACGAGGATTCACCCTGAAAAGCTTGTGAAGGGGTTAAGCATATGTTTTATGCTCAATTGAGGCACCACTACCTTTTGAAATTTTTAATTTTACATAACTTTAAAGAAGTGGGAATCAGGTAGAAAGTTTTATTGCCTTGCTGCACATGTAACACTATCTGTCCACCAGATGTCACCTTGACATTGTAGGATCCATGGAAAACAAAATAGCGACCTTCCTTTTACAGTCAGGTTATTTTTGCTAGTACATATGTAAACCAGAGACATTTTATGTCTTAATATAAGGACTGGGACAGGCAGGCTCAAAAATGAAATTCAGGTCTTCATATTTCTCTATATTCTTGCTTATGTGAGAGAGGCACATTTTTATATAATATTGGGAATTTTTCTCCCCCTGCTTAGTTATGTTATAGTTTTTAAAGTACTCTCTTAATTAAAATATGGTAATTCACAAATAAACCTAAAATACATAGTCATTTTCTGGATCATGTAAGGGTGCCTTGCATTTCTTTTTATCATCTCTGGTTTCATGTAATCTTGATATGATGTAATGAATAGGGCTCTTTCTGTTATCTGGTTTCATTCTCCTGAATTCTTAATCTCACTTCTACCTTCCTTTCTATGATTGCTCTTCTCTGTACTCTCTAAAGACCTGATGGAACAAAAAAATTTTTCCCTCTAATTTGCTCCAAACACTAGTTATACAGATATTCAGAAAGCCTAAGAAATTTGCTTAAGGAAACAGATGGAGGAGAGACATAACTTCAAATTAGACAGCCTTCAAAACCAGAGCTGTTTCTATTCACTTTCCTTTCTGAAATATTTGCCAACTATATATGGTGGGTAGGGAGCTAATAAAGTAAATTGTTTTATTGTAAGATAGTAGAACATCTAAAATGGTGAAAATGTATAAATTTTTCTTTCAAAGGGAAATTTTTATTGTTTAAAGCAATGATTCTTATGTCAATATTTACTAATTGGAGTTGCTGTTCTCACCATAGATTATGTAACAGTTAATTATATGTAAAATTATCTAATATTCAAATATGTGCAAAGTAACTAATAGAATTCATCACCTTTCCTTACCAATGATACCATAGTCTGCCACTAGGTGTGGCTCTGGCACACAAATGATCTAAAAAGGCCCTTAGAAAAGTGAGCTCACTTTCAAGGTAGAAGGATGATCTATTTTGCCTTCTCCAGAATGGCACAAGAATTGTGTCCACTCAGCCCTGGCTATCCATCTTCCCTAGGGGAAGATTAAAGTTATTTTATTGAAGTAAAATTATTTTATAATTCAGAGAAATGTAATAGATGTATTTATATTCAAAGTAAGGTTATTCTAAACAGATTTTTTGTTTGTTTGTTTTTAAAGAAAAAGCTCTTTTCTTTAAAATCAACAAGGATGATTTTATACTTAGGAATAAACATAACAAGAATATTTATAGCCGTGAGGAAACTTTTACAGCAGTCTTGAAAGACACAATAATAGACTAGAGCAAATTAAAAGACATCCCTTCTTTATGGATAGGATGTGTCTATGACATGTTTATGTCAATTCTCTTCCAAGTTGACACATGTCTTTAATGCTTTCCCAACTGAAACATCACCAGCATTTCTGGAGCAGGATAAATTAATTCTAAGGCTTATAGGAAAAAAAATAAACTTGCAAGAATAGCTATGAAAATCCTATTGTTTCTTTTAAAGAACAATAAGGAGGTCTAACCCTACTAGATACTAAAACACACTACAAAACCCCTATAATTAAAACATTATGGAACTGGTGGATAATAGACTAATGGGTAGAATATCAAATCCAGAAACATACCAAAGTATATATAGAAGCATATTATATAATATACGTGACCACTCAACTCTCTGGGGGAAAGGAGGTGCTTTTGAATAAATGATACTGTGAAAACTTGGTGGTTATTGGATACACCGTATATCATACACCAGAATAAACTCAAAGGTACCAGTGTAAAAAAATCACAAATTAGAAGAAAATTGTAGTGGATCCCTTTAAGCTTTATCACTAAGATGAATTCCTATATAATTTTATAACTATGAATTCTTCTCAATGATTGAAGTAAGATTGATAAATGTCATTCCAAATATGTTTTGCATGTCAAAAAGAAATCATAGGCAGAGTCAAATGACAATGAGACATTGGGCAAAATATTTGCCACAGATCAAGGAATGATTATATATTTGTATATGTATATATGTACATTTATCTTAATATATGACAAACTTTTAAAAATTAAAAAAGTGAACATTCAGTGGAAAGAATTCATAGGAAAATATTTACGAATGGTCCTTAAACACATAAAATATGCCCCACTTCATATTAAAAAGAGAAATGCAAATTAAAACAACACCAACATATTATTACCACCTACCAAAAGGTAAAAAGTTTGTTTATTCACTTTGTTAGCAAAGCTATAGAGAAACACTCTCATACTGCTGGTGATAATTGCAAAATGGTGGAACTCCGATTAAAAGGAACTTGGCAGTATTTAGTAAAATCACATATTGATATATTCTTTGACTCAGCAATCCTACTTCCAAGAATCTACCCTGATGCTATACCTTTATTAATTTGAAACAAAATATGCATGTGGTTATTCATTTCAGCATTATTTATAAGCACAAAAGATGGGAAATAACCTTAATGTCCATCCATAGGCAATGATTGAGTAAACAGAGGCACAGCCATGCGGTGGAGTTATTTGCAGCCAAAAAAATAAAATAAGGTATATCTCTAAAAATTGGTGTGGAGTGTTTCCAGATATAATGTTAAGGTGAAAAAATAAGTTTAAATGAATGTCTATAGCATGCTAACTTTTATATAAGAAAGAAGAGGAAAAAAAATATATTTATTTTTGTAAAAAAGAAAAGAAAAGAAAAATATAGGAATTATAAATTAGAAACTCCTAAAAATGGTTACCTAAATGGAAAGAGTGGGGACAGGATGAAATGAAGCTCTTGTTTCCTTTTTTAATGTAACTTTGGTCTTTTGACCAAATTCTTGCAAAACCGATTTGGACTCCAAAAATACCAATGTCATGAAAGGAAAAAACAAACAAACAAACTAGGAACTATTCTAGCTTAAAGGTGACTGAAGGATTCTCATTATTTTTAAGCAAAAGTACATAATTTATAAAGAGCTGTTCATTTTTGATGTATGCATGTCAGTGAAACTTTTAACTTTGAAAGGTTTAAAAAATTGCAAGTTCTTTTTGAGGCCTCCAGAGAATACTACTAAAGAACATCATAACTTTTCTCTGTCCTACCTTGCTTTACTGATACTTTTCAATATATAAGTTCTATATTAAGGTTAGAAGGTCTGGAGAATAATCCTTTAATAAGAAAGTAAACAAACAAAGCTTTGCTACTTTTGGTGAAAGACGTGCAGTGTCCCTGTTTCAAATTTGGCCTCAAATTTTTAAAATTTGATAGATAAATTAACCACATTAGAATTTTTATTTAAATTGATGAGAGATTTTTATTTAAATTGATTGAAGAGAGATTTAGGTTACAGAAAACAATATATTAGTCCAACAAAATTACTTGTGAAAATTTCTGACTTTCCTCACGTGAAAAAATATATATTTGTTTGTTAAGTTTAAAATCTGCTACTGGAAAAAATTTGAGGATATATTGAGAGAATTTGTTTGGTAAACAACAAATAGTATTACTTGATTTTTTTTTTTCTCCCGTTTCTGAATGCTGACTTAAGGAAAGGATGAAGCTTGCTGGATGATATTTACAAAAGAAAATTTCTACTTTAGTAGAGTATGAAAAATCAATGTGTTAAGTACTCTGGTAAAATTCATAATAATCATAACACAGGTCTTCTTTTTAGTTGTCTAATTCATTAAACTAAATTTAAGAATGGTTTGGTTCTTAATCACAGTAGGACTCAAAAAGGAAAACAATACATTTATTATAGTAGGCAGTTGAGCAGAAACAACCATTACATACAGGTTCTTAAAATTAACAATACCTAGTCCTCAAGTAAGAGGTCTTTGCAGCACCTTTTGTCACAGGTAGTTTATCCTCACCTTAGTTGGTAATTGGAGTGATCATCTGTGTTATTGCATTAGCTTTCTCCAGAGGAAAACCAAGGGTGTCATATCTTTATGACAGAAGGTAGTTTTGCATCTAGGAGCAAAATACACAGGGAGGTTAGACACCTACCCTCCCACAGAAACTGAGAGATAGGAGCATTATCTCCCTTGATGTTTACGGTTCAAACCGATAGCTCCAGGTCATTGAGAAAGACATTCCTAGATCATAGAGCGGATAAAATGCTAATCTGGTATTCAAAGGAATTTATATACATTTCAAAGAGAGTAGTTAGTACTTACTGTTATAAATTTTCTAAAGTAAGTGCTCAAAGGGAAAAAGGGGGAGTGGGATATTTCTTTTTTTCCAACAGAAATAATTAAGCCCCTTTTAATCTGTATTTGTCCTTACAGTATATGCTGTCTGGTTACTTCATGCAGATGTCTATGGTAATTGAGTGAGGTGGTGGAGAGAGGGAGCACTACTCTCTTACGTCTCACTCTGCTCTGGTTTGTTTAGTCTTTTTCTCATGTTTCTGAATGTTAAACCTGGCATTTGTTGGCAAAGCCATGACCTGAAGTGATGATTGCTCTGCAAGTGAAGAAGATTTCCTTTAAGTTTGTTTTTCAAGATCCTGTAATGCTGAGATATCTGGAAACAGCTTTCTCACCTTCCTTCTCCTTGGTCTCAGGTCCACAAGCCTCCAAATTAACCTCTGCTTAATAAATAGTAGGTTAATAAATAAAGGGATTAAATGTCCCTTTAATAATCAAATTATTTCTCTTTCCCTCTTCCTTTACAAAGTTATTCTTTATTCTAATTTGATATGTAAAAATTTTTTTCTATATGTAGCAAATTTCAGGTATAGGCCAATAGGAAGTATAGTTCAGATGTTTGGAAAAGCTTTTTCCTCTTGCCTCCCATGATTCTACACTCTCTTATTTTTCCATCCTACTTCACTGGCTACCACTTCTTCAATTCCTCATAGGCTCTCCTCCTCTATTTGACCCCCAAATGAAGGAAAGTATCTGGGTGGAGTCAAAAGTTCTTTTTATTCACTATCACTCCATAGGTAGTTTCTTCTACTGCCATGGATTTAGTACTATCTGATATCGATGAAACCATAGTTATTTCTATCTCCATTTCAGATCTGCCCTATCAGTTGCAAACTTTTATATCCAAAAGCTTACTTGAAAGTTCAACAAAATGGCTGATAAGTAACTCACACTTTATATGTAGAAATAGAATTTTTGATGTCTTGCAGTTCTACCCTTCCTCCTGGCTTCTTAATTCAAAAAAAAAAAAAAAATGATACCATTATCTATTCAATTTCTCAATCAAAACACAAAGCAAAACAAGAAAAAAACTTAGGAGTCATTCCACTGGCTTATATGGTCCACATAAAACCCATTAGGAAGTTCTGTTTATTCTACTTCTAAAATATATGGTGTAACCACTCCTTCTGTCAATTCTTATAGCCACCACCCCTGTCCATAGCACCATCTTTTCTCAAGAAAGGATGAGAAACTGTCTTTCAACCAGTCTTTCTGCTTTTATTCTTTAACCTCTTTCTCTGCATATCACCCACCACAATCTTTTAAGAATGTGAATCTTATTACTTCAGTAATCTCATGATAAACCTTTAAGAACTTTCTGTTGTACTTAGAATTAAATTAAAAGTCTTTATTGGAATGTTCTTCATATTTTTTGTTCAAATGCTTTTAGGTATGTAAACATGGACAACTAAGTAAAAATTGGAGGAAAATCTCTTGTATTTAAAAAAAATATCAACATTTAAAAATAAAATGTCACATAATTCTCCTAAATATATTCAAATAATTATTAAATATAACAAAATTATTTTGTAAAATCATCTCAGTGAACTACATAAAACTCTATTCTTCAAATAGATCATATTTCTGTAGATTAACATTTGTTCTAGTTAGATTAGACAGGGTTCAGGATTCAGCATTAGTTCTATTTGTGGACTTCAGGATTTTTTTGCATAGCCAAATTTCAGTTGAATAGGTTGTTCAGATATGCCTTAGTAACTGTGATAGAAAGATAACCCCTTAAGACTTATACATGGTCACATTTGTTTTTTCATTTCATGGTTGAAACTATTTATAATTAATTTGATGGAACATGCACATCCTATCAACATCTGAGATGGAGCAATCCATCCTAATTGACCAAAGCTGGTGTTCTATAGTTCAGAGCAGGTAATTTGGGAACAGTTTGTTCTATACCCATACTTAAAGTGGATGTTAAGAATGCAATTTTGTTAACTTTGTAGAAATTAATGGCAACAAAGAAGAGAAGATATTAGTTATTATTAAGTATGTGTTCATAAAGGTATACTATTTACAGGAGAATCTGTAACATATTCCTGTTCATTTAAATCTAGTAAATGAATCATGAGAATATATGAAATAGTGGTGAGTGGCTGAATGACAAGCAGGAGGCTTTCATTCAACTACAATAGTAAGTGATCTTTTAGCAACAATTGATGAGATATATTTTTTCAACTCTGAAACACTCCTGTTGTTCTTTATTGCTCAATACTTTTCTCCTATGTACATAGGAAAGTGGATCTGAGATAAACTTCAGATTTTAGCAAAGCTCTTAGGCTTCCTAGGAGCTCTGATTTCCATGGAGTTTGTAGAGGACCATCCTGCTAATCTTATTAGGACCTATAAACTTTTCAGGGTTACACTTTACCCTGGGTATAGAGTTTTAAGGTAACTAGGCTAACTCATGTTCTACTAGGGCAGTAAACAAGGCAGAAAGGAATTTTATTACCTGCTAATAGTGACAGTAACTATTGAAGGGTTTGAAAAAGGAGAAAGCACTATGAGAGGAGATAAAAGATAAGACCCTCATGGAACATAATTCAGTGAGGAAAATTATAGTGAGATTATCGTCAGGATTTAGGTTTGGAACAGTTTCACTTCTGAACTTCCTACAGTTTGTCACAGATGTTCTGTGGTCCACCCTGTAATCCCTTTGATAGTTGGCAGGAGCCTCTGTTCTGCCTCCCTCTGCCAGGTACAGCTTATTGGCTAGCTGAGCAACTGGCTCATTCTTTTAGCTCTTCTTTTCTAGTCTTTTGGCTTCTAAGTCTCTGCATTTTCAGCAGTTGATTGACTCCTAGCAGGAGCCAAGATCTAATCTGGGAATGACGCCAGGAATCAGGGCAGCCAAAAGGCAATAATTGGCTGTAAAATAAACCCAGTACTTCCTAAAGGACTCTGGGATGTTAACAATGTTATGGAGGCAAACCTTTTGTTTATTTTAGGGTCCATATTTTTGGTCCATCTGTTAGACAAATGACTGGAACCCTAGAATTAATGCAACTGTGAACATATGTTGTGAGTAGTTGCTAAGAACATCGATTTGGGTAGCAGAATTACATAGGGAGGAGTGGGAGGGAACAAAGGGTAATTCTATTTGGAACTTGAGTGTTGTGAAAGCATACTGAAAGGGAAATTTAATTTTGTCTTATAAATCTTTTCTGTTGCTCTTTTTTAAATATAGAAAGATTATTAATACATAAATAAAGCCACTATTTTACAATACAGAGAAAACCCACTATTAATATTTTGGTTTATTTTATTTTATTTTATCCATACATTATATTTGCAAGAATTTAAAAATAGTATATGATAAATATAGGAAATATGAAAAAATAAAAAGTAGAAATAAAATTAAAGTCATTCATAATTCTATTATCCATTACACCACTATTAATATTTTGGTGTATATCCTCCTAAAATGTGTGTGTGTGAGAACTCATACAACTCAATAACAACAACAAAAAAACAAATGATCCAATCAAAAAATGGGCAGAGGACCTGAACAGTCACTTCTCCCTAGAGGACATACAAATGGGCAACAAATATATGAAAAGATGCTCAACATCACTAGCCATTAGGGAAATGCAAATCAAAACCACAGTTAGATACCACTTCACACCTGTTAGAATAACTATAATCAACAGGACAGGTAATAACAAATGCTGGAGAGGATGCGGAGAAAAAGGAAACCTCATACACTGCTGGTGGGACTGCAAATTGGTACAGCCACTATGGAAAACAGTATGGTGCTTCCTCAAAAAACTGAGAATTAATCTACCATATGATCCAGCAATCCATCTACTAGGTATTTACCCCAAAGACTTGAAAACCCATATCTAAAAAGATATTTGTATACCAATGTTCATAGCAGCATTATTCACAGTGGCCAGGACATGGAAGCAACCAAAGTGTCCTACAATAGATGATCAGCTAAAGAAGCTGTAGTACATATATACAATGGAATATTGCTCAGCCATAAGGAGAGATGAGATACCGCCATTTGCGACAACCTGGATGAACCTCAAGATAATCATAATAAACAAAATAAGCCAGATAGAAAAAGTAAAAAAATCACATGGTATCACTTACATGTGGTATATAAACCTAAAAAACAACAAATGAACAGGACAAAGAGAGACTCATGAACGTGGACTATAGGCTAGTGGTTACCAGAGGACTATAGACTAGTGGGGAAGGTGAGGGGACGTAGCTGGGGTTAAAGGGGTCAAATATAGGGTTTAGGGGGAGGGTGAAGTGGGTAAAGGGGATCAAGTATATGGTATCTGAAAGAAACTGGACTTTTGATGGTAAACACAATAGAATATACAGATATCAAGCGATAATGTACACCTGAAAATTATATAATTGTATTAACCAATGTTACCTCAATAAACTTAATTAAAAATATATAAATAAGTAAATAAAATGTGTGTGTGAGTGTGTATACTATTCGTTAAAACATACTGCAATATATACTTTGACAAAATTGAGTTATAGTATATAGCCTATTTCATAATCTGTCTTTTCTACCTGATGATCTATCTTAAACATTTTCCCATACTTTTTTAAAACATGACTTTCATGACTAAATAGTATTCCACCACACAGATGTGTCATAACTGACTTAATAGTTTTCTTATTTTGGATATTTAAGTCATTTCCAGTTTGCCATTGTAGAATAGAATGTGGCAAGAATTCAGCACTTCTGCATTCGTTGTCAGAGGGATTTACTAAAATTGATTCTTCGTTCTGCCTCTTGCCTCCAGCCCCTGCTGTTTCAGGAAACTTACCATGTCATCCATCTCCCCTTTTTCTGTTAAGAGCATGGATCTTATGATAAGATGACATAGCTATGCATGTGCCTATAGCAAGGCCAGACAGACCTGGTTCAGATCTTAAATCTGCCATATTCCAGCTCTCAAAGACTCAGCTATCTCATGTGTAAAACAAGGTTATTGTAAGGATTATATGAGACAGTGTATCTAAATGTATGTAGCTGTTTAGCTGATAATAGTATTATCATTTATTGGCTCTTTTTTGAGATGTTTATTGAACATTTTAATGTGCAGACATTGTATTAGGTGGTGAAAATACAAAGATAGGAAAAATGAGTACAGCCTTAGCCTTGTGGCTTTTACAGTGCAGCATTATAGAAAATCATTAAGCAATCATATTTTAAAAAATTCAAAATTTCTGCTCTGCCAAGTGCCAGGAAGGAGAGAGACCTGGTGCAAGGAGACCTATCGTAGGGGATTTGATGCAGCCACAGAGGGGCTCTTGTGTTCTCAGAGAGAATATCAGTGTTTGCCCTATGATTTTGGACAAGAAGAGAGGACTGTAAGAAGATTGCCCTAGAAAATACATTTGGTCTAAAATCTTTTTTTTTTCTATCTTCTCTTTCAAATGAAGAGAGACTCTATGAATGTGACTTTGCAATGAAATGATGCAAACAGGGACCAGCAGGAAATGTCTTTAACTCTTCTTTGCCCACTGTGCCTTTTGAACATGCCTCCAGGATGAATCATTGTAATGTGCCTCTTTGTCCAAATGTCTGTTGTCTACTACCTTCTTTACTCTGCCACTTTGGCAATCTTTGTATTGCCAGAGCTTGGTGGGGTACCTGACACACAGTAGGTTCTCAGATCATGCAAAGCAGATTGACTTAAAAGCTAATATAATATTTTAGGGCAGGATCAACAACAATGACCCAGGAAGAAGTAGGGAAGGAAAGGATTTCTGGTACCTGAATATACTAGAGCTCTAAGGAAATTCATCATGAAAAATAGTGGGAAGAACATATCAAGGGACAGCTACTAGATAGAGTTCAATGAAAAAAGGGGTTATTTCAGACAAGGAGACATGAGGTACTAGGAAAGGATGAGCAACATTGCCTGCAACAGGTGTATCAAAGTATGGCTGTGCCAAGAGCAAGGAAATGCTGGGGAGAGGCTGTTAGTTGAAAAATAGGAGTCTGTAGCCATTAATATGCTTAAGGATCTTGAACTTCACAGAGTTAACCTTTGAAAAAGGAAGGATCTTGAACTCTAGAGAACTAAAACCTTCATGGTCTGGTATTCTTGCTCCCGACCTTCCAATCACAGAGTTAATATCATCTTCAGTGTCTGAAGGTAATTATGGCCTTTAGACCAGAGAAATATAGCATCTTTAACTTTTTTTAAATTTTATTTAAAATATGTAAACAAGATTTTGTAACTTTGTCATCAGTAAATTCCTCATTATTAACAAATGTCTTCCTACACCAACAGATTAAAAAGTTTATGTATATAAACTTCTAAGTTTGTGTAAGAAGGTAAGAAATCTGACTATTGCTGAAATAAATAGGTTCTTAATATGCTTGCTTCCATTCTGTTATCTTTGGAACACAGCTAAGTTTTATGTGAACGTTTTCCTGTGTGTACAACCATGGTTCCCAAGAACTCACTTTATTACCTCCTCATCCTAATTCCTAGACACATACTTAGTGGCTTATATTGACTGGGCCGTAAAGCTGCCAGCTACCCAATTCTGGTCTTTTCTCTGAAGGTTCAGAATTCCAGACCTCAGCCAGAACAGATTACACCAACCAGGAGATAATCATATAGATTTTGTCACCAAACATTCTGATTTGGTGCCATGCCTGGGAAAACAGTAAGTGTATGAATCAGAAATTTAAAAAATTAATTTGAAGAGAGTCTAATAATTATTTATGAGAGACTAATAAAAGTTTGAAGGAATGAAGGTGGTATCAGACTATCTGAGAGCTGAGAAACTTTTTTCATGTCCAATTTTGCATAGCATTGTCTATTTGGAAAATAAAATGCAGTGTACCTGTGTCCTGTGTCAGTAATTTTATATGCAATTAAAGGGAATCAAGAAGAGGAAAATAAAAGACTAAAGATAAGCTACTATAGCTGTCAGTGGGTGTTGAAACCATACCACCATTTTCTAACTTAGAATACATTGCCTTACACTGGAACACAATTCTAAAGAAAAGTAGTAAGTTCTGTCTACCTTTACTAGGCAGCCCAGGTTTGCTGCTGGCATCTTCAGTCTCCGTTTCCTGCTCTAAAGGTGTGTCTATTTTATTGATTGGCTGCGCACCCAAATCAGGAGGTGATCTGCCTTATTGAAAAGCTCAGTTGCTCACAATACATTTTCATTAGTTTACTAAGTGTTATAAACATCTTAATCTTAAATAACACTACAGTGCCTGCCCTGCCATTTTGGGTTAACTTGATCCTTGTTCTCAGTCCTGACTCTGTATGTGGGCTTTTCATTGGCCAAGCTGAATGCTGGAGTAGTTTTAGCAGCCGTTTTACAAGAAGTGCCAGGGAGCACCAAAACTAGCATGTGAATGATATTAGGGGACAGCAGAAAGTGGAGGTAACAGTCTTTTCTGAAAGTTTTAGTGTTTTGATTTTGTGTTTTCATGTTTAATATAACTGAAATTGGTTTTTGTGTATTGTATAAGGTAAGAATCCAATTTTACTTTTTAAATATGGAATTTTCCCCAGCACTATTTACTGAGTAGTCCCCACTTTAACCACTGATTTTCAGTGCCACTTCATTAAAGATTAAATTTATTTATACTACATGTTGGTCAGACTTGGAGCTCTGGATTATGTTCTATTGGTCTTTCTTTTTCTTTTAGTCAATGCATTACTTTTAAATCAATGCATTCCTACCAACTCTCTAAACTAATTTGACTTAATCAATCTTGCCATTGTGTTAGGAAAATTTTTCTTCTTTAATCATCAACTTTTTGGAATATTTTTCAATTTTTAGCTCTTCTGTATAAATTTTTTAATTTGCTTATTATTTTCCATGAAAAAAATCTTGTTAAGATTTTAATCAGAATTATATACATTTGTCAATCAATTTGGGAAGGATTAATATCTTTAAATATTATTTTCCTATCTATAAGCATGATGTATTTATTGTCTTTTTTAATACTGCTAAAAAATTTGATAATTTTCTCCATAAAATTATCACACATTTGTTATTCCATTCATTCATTTATTTGCTTATTTTCTTAGAGGGCTTACTTTTCAAAACATTAAATTTTCCAGCATGCTTGTATCATTCTTGATTTTAAAGAAATGTTTTTTTTTTTTTTTTTTTATCATTGGTTGTGATGTTCACTATATGTTTTTGTACATATATTTTTATCAGGTTAAGTAACATTCTAGACTTCATTTTTACTATAAATAGATGTTAAATTTTATCGAATGCTTTAACTTATTCGTTGAGGTAACTATATGGTTTTCTTCAAGTTAATGTGGAAAATTATACTAAATGATTTTCTAACATTAAACCATTCTAATATCTCTAGTGTAAATTCAACTTGATTATGATGAACTATTTTCATATATTTAAATTTGTCTTGACATTTTATTTAAGATATATGCATTATTTTGAGAGAGGGGTTTCCTACAGTTTTTCATTCTCATACTGTTCTTGTCTGATTTTAGGTCAAGATTTTGCTATCCTTATAAAATAATTCAGTGAAGATTTGCTCATTTTTTGTTCTCTGGAAACATTTGTAAATACATTTGAACATTTGGTCTAAATTATTAGTTAGCCCTAAAGTTTTGGCTAGAATATTAACTATTAATTAAATTTCTGACTTCAAGTATGTTCAGATTTTAATTCCTTAAGTTGTGTTTAATAATTTTATAGGAAATTTATAATTTGTCTAGGTTTTCAAATTTATTGCTATAGTAATTCACAATATTCTCTTATTATCTTCTAAATGTGATCATATCTCTGCTGTGACCTTTTTTTGAGTCCAAGTATTTTATACTTGTGCTTCTCTCTTTTTTGCATGACTTAAAAAATATGTATATGATGTTTATACACATGTCTATGTAAGCATGTGTGTGTATATATGTATATTTTTGTTGTGTATGTGGCGTGTGTGTGTGTTCCATTGTGAGAAACCTGGCTCCCCAAAACACCACATTTACTTATTTGTGTAATTCTATAATACATCTGAAGTAATTTTAGAACTACTTCACTATACTATCTAGTGACAATTTTTATTACTAAGAATGCTTTTGTCTTAAAGATGATTTTGTCTAATAAAATATAGTTTAACTAGCTCTCATTATTTTTTTTTCACACTTTCCATGTCTTTATGTTTTAGTATTGACTCCTATAAATTTTGGGGTCTACTGTGACAATCTCTGTTTTGTAAACTGCTGTTTTAGTTTCTTTATATTTGTTATGATTACTATGGACTTATTTGCACTTATTTGGACTTATTTCTAACATCTGATATGGTGCTTTCTATTTGTTCCTTTTTTTGTCTTCTGCTTTTCATTCTTCCTATTTGCCTTCATTGGATATTTTCTGGTCTCATTGTTTAGAATTTATATATGTTATTTTTAATTTTTTAAGTATTGCCAGTCAAAATTAGATTTGTATATATAATTTATTGATGTCTAATATTAATTAATAACTCTATATGAGAACTTCAGAATACTTAAAACTTTAGAATCACCAACCTCTCATCCTATAGGTTACCGCTAGAAAGTATATTATTCATGTTCTATCTTTTACTGTTTTCTTTCCCCCTTTCATCCATTAAGACTCATCTCTCTAGGTTTATGAAAACTGCAAATACTATCAGTGATTTATTACTTGTAACCAAATGAACATTAACAGGATGAAAGAGCAGCTTCTCCAGCTTCACAGTTGTTTAACTCTGCTAAGATCCCAGTCTCTCAACACTATATAAAAATTAGCAATTGGTATTACTATTTTTGTTATTAAGCATAGGTAATTGTTTCTACATGAATTTATACTCAGAAGAAGAAGAATGCATGATGTGTATTTTAGCTATGAGAAATTAGCTTCAGGATATCAACTATACCTTAGAACCTTTTTTCTTGATCTAAATTTCAGATAAGTATCTCAGCTCTTATCACAGAGCAATAATGTGCTAAACTAAGTAATTTATAGAGAGCATACTCTGAAGTTGTTTATTAAAATACTCTGTGGAAACCTATAAGCTGAAATCTACTAACCAAGTGAAACTAGAGAGTCACGTAGGGAGCACAGAAAAAAGAAGAGACCTGGAATAGAGGCCTTCGAGAATTAAGCAGTCATAAGCCAAGATACTAGGCGTAGAAGGCGGACCCTGAGAATAGGATTCAAAACGATGATGAGCAGTGAATAGTTAATGCAAACTCTTTTTGCCTTGATGCCCAAGTCTTACAGCATTGTTGTAATACTTCTATTAGATTATGGGTTACATTTTGGCTATGAATCAAGACATTGAGGAAGTGTCAATGTCAGCCCTCAAGGCTGAGCTGGGAGGGCGAAGAACCAGATGTAAATGGGCAGGATACATAATTACTAATCTATGTGGAGAGCAGAGTAGGGGGCATAACCTGGCTCAGAGAAACATAATTCTAGGTGCCAGAATTTTAGTGTAGTAAGCATGAGAGCCCAAGAGGGTCAGTCTAGGCTCAGAGCTTTCAGAAGTGAGCAAGAAGTCAAAGGTTAGGAGCTCAGGTGTTAGCAAAAACAAAGTACAGAAGATATCATAAACAGAAATGATGTGCTTTTATTTGTCTTTTTCTGACCATGTACTGTGTGCCAAGCAATTCACATACATTTCTTCAGTGTTCTCAAGAATCTTGGAAAATTGGGATATCTTTAATCTCTATTTTACATGAAGAAACTAAAATTAAAAGGTAGTAAGAGACTTGACTGTTTTACATCTTCAATCAGTGGAGTTAAGATTTAAATACCAGTTTATTTCACTCCTGAGTCTGTGCTTTTTCTACTATGTCTTGCCATCTCTCAATAAAATCAATTTCTATTCCACTCAATTGAGTCTTGACAGCTCCAACCACAGGTTAGGTTGAAAAACAGATTTTTTTCTTCTTTAAAGTGTATCTTTAGTGGATTTTTTTATTTTGCACTCATTTCACATCCTATTTCTCAAGACACTTTTATTAAGCATAAATCCGTAGGCAACCTAATAGACAGTAAAAAAAATAAGATAATTGAGGACCAATATAAGGAAAGATCACCTGCTACATGGAATTTTTAAAAAGTTTTTAGTACATGTGATAAATGGGTACTTTCAACAAAAAGACCTAGAAATAGAAGGTTTGTGATTTTGGTTTGGGAAAAAAATTGTTTTAATAAGAATCTTATTTAATGGAAATGAGCACTGAAAGATTATAAGGGATCTTGTGTGGATTTGTGCTGCTTGCCAGAGAAAGTAAATAAATTGTCACTGCGGCTGATTAATTTTCCAGATAAAATTTGTAACTCCTCTCTTCAGGGATATTGTTGCCATGGTGATGTTATGACATCAAGCTTTGCACAGAGGGTTGTTGCTTCTTCCCCGTAGACTTTGGCATGAGCTGGGCAGGAGGAATTTTGGGGCCATTTGGGGAATATTTTTATATATGTTAAAGCTAGAGTAAAGGATTTCTGACTTTAGAGAGTTGTGAAGTTGTACATTTTAGAGTCCCTTAAGAGGTTGACTTTAACTGTCTTAACACCTCTTTTTATTTTCATGTCCATTGTTATATTCTGAACATAAGTGTGAACACCAAACTATATACTTGTATTTGCATAAATTTAAGCTTTCAGTAAAGTGTTTTTCTTTCACACTCTGAAAAAAATGTAGTCTCTTATTCTTATTGTGCAGGAGAATTGAAATTATTGCATAGCAGAAAAATATTGATCTTAGATCGGAAAATGTAAATTAAACTGTAATAATGCTTTTTACTATGTGACTTTGAATTTATTCCCCTGAATTTTATTTTGCTCATTCATAAAATGTGAATAACTTCTATTGTTGAAAAGATGAAAAAAACACTCTTTAGGTATAAAATATCATTATAGGTGAATTTTCTGGCAACGCAGCACCCCAATCTACCTTTAGGGAAACTATCCTCCACTCTTCTCAATCTATGATGTTCAGATGAGGTTGACACTTTCCTCAAGACCAATCAGCCTGTGAGTCAATCCCTCCCAGTGATGTACAAACAGCAGTCAAGGCTCAACTACAACAGGAGTCACATACAACCTTACACAAAGGACACACCTGGAGCACCCAGATCAGGTGACCAGGGTGCCTGCATCATCGGCCCCCATAAGACACCTATGCCACTCTGTTGAGACTGGGAGGTAAGGCAGCCCTACTAATACATAGAAACAAATACAAGGAGGCAGCCAAAATGAGGAGACAGAGATATGTCCCAAATGAAAGACCAGAACAAAGCTCTAGAAAAGAAAATAAACAAAATGGAGACGAGTGATCTACCAGAAGCAGAGTTCAAAACACTGGTTATAAGGATGTTCAATGATCTCAGTGAGAACTTAAACAAAGAGATAGAAGATGTAAAAATGGAGATAGAAAATATAAAAAAGAATTAGTCAGAAATAAGAAATACAATAACTGAAATGATGAAGACATTAAAAGAAATTGATAGTAGATTAGATGAAACAGAGGATCAAATCAGTGATTTGAAAGATAAAATAGATGAAAACATACAATCAGAACAGTAAAAAGAAAAATCAAAAAAATTACGGTTAGTTTAAGGGGCCTCTGGGGTATCATCAAGTGTACCAACATTCACATCATAGTGTTACCAGAAGGAGAAGAGAGAGAGCAAGGAATTGAGAACTTATTTGAAGAAATAATAATGGGAAACTTCCCTAATAGTGGTGAAGGAAATAGACATAGAGCCCAGAAAACACAGAGAGCCCCAAACAAAATGAACCCAAAGAGGCCCACACCAAAACACATTGCAATTCAAATGCCCAAGTTTAAACACAAAGAAGGCATCTTAGAAGCAATAAGAGAAAAGCAGTTACTGCTTTTAAGACTATCAACTGATTTCTCAAAAGAAACTTTGCTGACCAGAAGGGATTGGCACGAGATAAAGTGATGAAAAGCAAGGACCTACAACCAAGATTACTCTACCAGCAAAGCTATCATTGAGAATTGAAAGACAGATCAAGAGCTTCCCAGACAAGAAAAAAACTAAAGGAGTTCATCGCTACCAAACCATCACCAATATTACGAGAATGTTAAAGAGACTTCTTTAAGAAGAAGAAAAAGTACGAATAATAAAATGTCAATAACTATTTATCTATCAAAAATTGCTTTAAATGTAAATGGATTAAATTCTCCAGTCAAGAGACATAGAGTGACTAAATGGATAAGAAAACAAAACCCTTATATATGCTGCCTATGAGAGATTCACTTTAGATTGGAAGACACACACAGACCAAAAGTAAAGGACTGGAAAAAAATATTTCTTGAAAATGGAAATGAAAAAAAAGCTGTGGTACAATACTTATACTAGACAAAATAGACTTATAAACAAAGGCAAGAGACAAAGAAAGACGCAGTAATTTCACTTCTGGGTACTTTTCCAAAGAAACCCAAACCAATAATTCATAAAGACATATGCATCCCTATGTTCACTGGAGCATTATTTACAATAACCAAGACATGGATTCAACCTAAGTATCCATTAATGGATGAATGTATAAAGGAGAACTGATAGATATATCCAGTGGACATTACTCATCCATAGAAAAGAATGAGATCTTGCCATCTGCAACAACATAGATGGACCTAGAGGGTATTATGTTGAGTGAAATAAGTCAAAGAAAGACAAATACCATATGATTTCACTTATATGTAGAATCTAAATAAATGAATAAACAAAACAGAAAAAAAACTCATAGATACAGAAAATATTTTGATGGTTGCCAGATGCAATGAGGGTTAGAGGGATGGGTGAAGGTAAGAGGAAGGAATAAAGTGCTGTAAATTGATAGTTACAAAATAGTCATGGGGATGTAAAATAGCTTAGGGAATATAGTCAGTAATATCGTAATTACTATGTATCAGATGGGTATTAGATTATTGGGGTAATTACTTTTTAATTTGTGTAAATGTCTAATCATTATGTTGTATACCTGAAACATATAATATTTTAATTCAATTGTAATTGAAAATTAAAATAAATATTAAAAAACATATCTAGTAAAAAAAAGGAAAAAAAGTACATATTGCTGTTATAGGACAGAATGTTCTTTGTCAATTAGGACAGTTGGTTCTCGGTGTTTTTCAGGTCTTGTATATCTCTATTGATTTCTCAGTCTCCTCATTCTACCAGTTGGTATAGAACGTAGTATATTGACATCTCCGAATATAGTTATGGCTTTAAAATAGTTATTCTTTTGCCTATTCTATAATTCTTCACTTTTTACTTCATCTGTTTTGAAACTGTTCTGGGTCAAGTACATATTTAGTATTTCTATCTTTTCATGGTGAATTGACCCCTCTAACATGAAATTTGTTTCTATTCCTTGAAGTATTTCTTTTAAAGTCTATCTTGTCTCATATTAAAAGCAACACCAGCTTTCTTGTAATTAGTGTTTTCATTATATAACTTTTCTCATTACTTTCAACTGGTGTTTTTATATTCAAGGTGAATTTCTTATAGATAGCATATAGTTGAATCTTGCCTTTTCATTCAATCTAATATTCTTTGCCTTTTAGTTGTCATATTCTGAACATTTATAATGTGATTACCTTTGAGATAGTATTAAATCTCTTATATTAATTATTTATTTTCTATTTGCTCCATTTGTTTTTGTACTCTTTTTCTTTATTTCCTGCTTTCTTTTGAAATGAGTCTTTTTTAATCATTACACTTATCTCCATTACTAGTGTAGATAGGATTATTACCTACATTTCCTTATTTTAAATTTTTGTGATTACTCTAGGATTTATAATATGAAACTTTTAACTTTCCTATTTTACCTTTAATGTTATATATTTTATACAATGTTGCCATATATTTTAAACTTACATAGATTATAAACTCCACAGTACATTACTCTTGTTACTGTTTTTACTTTGAGAACAAACGAGAACAACTGTATATATATTTCTCATTACATGTTTTTACTTTTAATTAGTTCAGATAAGACATTGGATAACGAATCACGAGATCATGTTCTATTCCACAAAGTGGACCTCAATTAGCAGAAACCAACTCTCTAAAGGGCATCCCTTGAGCTTCCAAAAGCTGCCATGACAAGGACTTCTGAGATAATGGCAACAAGGAGCATGAGGAGCAATATAGGTCACTGTAAGAGACCAAAGAAGATAAGCAATTATGCTACACTTACACATATGTATGAACACGTGTAAAATATATAGTGTGGCCAGGTGGAAACAATGAAGGGGTACTGCATGTTTTAAGAAGATTAAATAATTAATAAAATCTATACATTTTCATATTTTCCCAGATATTTACCACCTTCAGCATTCTTTGTTCCTTTTGTAGATATGTTTCTGCCTAGTGTCATTTTCCTTCTGTATTAACATTTCTTGTAGTGCAGATCTGCTTTAGTTTTCTGTTTGCCTTCATTTTTGAAAGATAATTTGCTGGATATAAAATTATAGATTGAGTAATTCCTTCCCACCTCCAATCTCTTTAAGGATTACCCTTTGGTTGTCTTTTATCTTGCACAGTGTCCGATACAAATCTGTGGTCATTCTTTGTTGCACTGAAATAATTTATTTCTTTTTCTGGCTCCTTTAAAATTTTTTTCTCTTTAGAAATTGCTAGTTTCTAGCAATTTGATTATAATAAGCCTTCAGGTGATTTTCTTTATGTTCATTCAACTTAGTATTTATTGAGGATATTTTTTCTGTGAGTTTATCATTTTTATCAAATTTGGAAAAGTTATAGCCATTATTTTGCCTCCTTCCTTGTCTTCCTCTTCCCCCTCCTCCTTATTAATTATTTCTGTTTTTCCTCCTCTCTTTGATGGGATTCAATTACTCATTTATTAAATCTTTTGATAATTTCCCACATGTCACTGAGACTCTGGTCAATTTTTTTTAATCCTTTTACTTTCTTTCTGTATTTCGTTTAGAAAGTTCTATTACTATGTCTTTACATTCAGTGATCTGCTGCCATTTTTATCTTAAGTGTTTATTTCATAAATTTATTTTGGTATGTCTTGAAGTAGTACTGTTTGGTTCTTTTCTATATTTTCCATTTCTTTCATTAATTTCACTTTTCTCCTACATTCTTGAGCATATTTAACATATTTAAATCAACTGTTTAAACATCTTTATATGTTAATTCAACAATCTCTGTTATGTCTAAGTCTGTTTCTATTGATTAATTTTTCTTATAGTTATTGGTCACATTTTTTCTGCTTTTTCTACATAGTTTTGATTGGATGTCAGAAATTTTATCTATCTATCTATCTATCTATCTATCTATATTTATTTATTTATAATTGACACATAATATTAATTTCAGGTTAACGACATAATGATTTGCTATTCACATATATTGTGAAATGATCACCACCATAAGTCATTTTACTATAAAAGTTACATACATAGTTACAAAGTATTCTTTCTTATAATGAAAACTTTGAAATGTGGACATTTAAAATTTTATGTTATTAAATGCCTAGATTTTGTCATTTTTCTATAAAGAGTGCTGGACTTTGTTCTAGAGACAGTAAGGGGAACTTAAGGGTCAGTCGAATCATTCTAAGGCTTGTTTTAAAGTGTCCTTAGTGTGAGTGTAGAATAGCTTGTACTTTGACCTCGATTCTAATGTCCTGCCTTTGTGTAGTTTGTAGTAAACGCACTTTATGTTCACTGGGGTCTTTATCTTTAACTGTTGGAAGCTTGAATGATTCCAGGCAATATATAAGCTCTGGGAATTTTTCCTCTTACAACTTTCTGCAATTTTCCTTTCTTTAGAACATTTTTCTAGTTCGACCTCATGGGATTTTCCTTTGCAAATACACAGATTACTTATTCAGCCACAGACTTAAGGTGACCACAGGATGCATTTCTAGAACTTTTTCTGAGTATAGCTTTTATCTCTCATCAGCCCTATACTAACACAGTCCAATATCTGAAAGTAGTTTTTTTCTATATTTCTTCTAGTTTTCTGGTTGTTTATTATTGTTGTTAATTCTGGATTCCTGTACCACTTCAATTTACCTGCTTTTTGGGAGGCTAATGATGAAATAGAGAAAAGAATATTATATATCTGAGTAAATTGCTGGAAAATACATTGGATCTTTAAATGACAGTCTTAATAACTGATTTACCCTGCAACTCAGTAGTTGAGCATGTATGGGAAAGGCAACACTATTTGACTCAGATGAATATGCATTTCAGAGCATCTAGGGCTCATAAACTTTGATTTCTGACTATATGCTGCTGTGACTTGGCTTACACCTCCATCTTCCTGAGATATGTGTATTCTTTGGAAAGATCTACTTGCCTCAAGTCATCTCTAGAGTATTTATTCCCCATCATGGTCATTCATCAGGGGATATTTGAATCATAGTATGTAAGGTTTTATCATTCCAAGTAATTTTGAATTTTAGATGAGAGATTTTAAACTGCAAAACACCTTTGAATCCTAAATAATTTATTTTGATGTTGCTTTTATAGTCACTGTCACATGCAGTGTTGTTAAGATGAATTTTAAACTAGTCAACACTTAAAAAATTAGCTATTTCTATTTTAATAAGACAGGGAAATAGCATAGAAGAGGAAAAGAGGAAGCTAGAATGAAGGATAAAATAGTATGATGGGAGGCTGGAGCCCAGGTTATAGGTTTTTAAACATTGGGAATTAGTAATAGGAAGGAAGAGTAGGAAGTCAAGGGGAGAATAATCAGAAAAGTGGAGGTATTTGAGAAAGAAGACAGCTAATATTAAATGTTAAGTCGTTTGTGTTTCTGCGATGTCATTGCTTCTATTTCAAATCAGTAGCGTTTGCTAGGTACAAACATAAATGTGTGAATTTTGTAAAAATTAAGGAAGGTTGTTGGTTTCCAAATATGGACTAGCACCAGGCAGAACAGAAAAACATGCATGAAATGGAAAGATTACCCTGAGCTAATATTAGGACCAGAAGCTCAGAGTCAGATTTGGGAATGTAAACTTCTGGGAATTTTCAGAAATCTGAGAGAAGACATTAAAGTTTTCAAATTCCATGGGAGAGAGTTCTAACAAAATATTATCGTAGATCTATTCAGCAGAATGACCCAAAGCAACCTCTGTTTTAACCCCAGGCTCTGTGTTGCCTAACACCAGTAATGCTCTAAGAGTCACTGAGCATCTATTATTAACCTACTTCTGCTGGCAATGGAAGTCTGCTAGGAGAAAATTATGCAGAGAAAAGATTCCATTTCTTCCTCAGCTTCTGGCAATGTATTAGGAGAAAAATTATGTGAAAATAAAATGATTTAATATAAATGTCATATGATAAACTAGCTCTTTTAGGGTGATACTTGCTTTATTAGGCTGAAAGTATGGTGGTGAGCGGGTGCAAAGGTTTTCTTCAATAATACTTAAAATAATGAATGTAAAGTTATTTTTAAAACAAATTAGTCACCCAGAATTTATTTCATTCCCAAAGGCAGTTCATAAATTAAGATTTACAGTTCACATTCTGCTTTCTTAATTTGGAGCATGTTAGTATAAGAAAATGGCACACATTATTTTGGGGCTTCTAATTGAGTTCTTGCAAAAATAGTATTTTTATGCTCTATGTGAATGTAATATGTCATGTTTAATTTCTTCATTTTTGACATGTACATCTATAATATTGGTTTGATAGAAATAAGAGTAGGCAAGATATTAATTAGTATTTTATCAATTGACACTCATTGCATATTTATACAAAGTAAAAATTGAAGATGATTTAAAACACTAGAATATTTTGATATGCATTTTGAATCATTTGCCTTGGAATATTATTAAATTATGCTTGATTTTATTTTAGTATTGTGACATGACTGATATAATTTCCCATGATAAAAATAACTCACAGTCGAATAGCATATATTGTCTCATTTTTTTCTCATAATGAGGTTTGGAAACAGGCTCAGAAAAATAATGCTTGCCTGTGGACTAATGGATAACACAATGCCTCTTAAATTTTACAAGTGTAAATATGCATAGAGCTCACATTCATGATTTATTTAAATCCTCAAAAGAATTGATATTATATTTGGAATAAGTACCCAGAAGGACAAAGTCATAGTCACATGATTCAATTATAATTTTATGCCATAGACATATTTTATTTGAGGTTGATGTATTAGTTTCTTATATGCATTTAGAAATTCTCTTGAGTAATGATATTTAATATTTGAAGTCTTCTAAATTTAAATATTGAATATTATTAACTTTGATTTTTTCTTTTTCTTTATTTGCATTTTGTAAATGAACATGTACTATTCACAGACTAAAGCTAGTTATCATGCATTCATCAAAGCAGTTAATAAACACAGTAAAACAAAATAAAACAAAAAAACCTTAAGTGGTTTTCGTAATATTTTGATGCTATCTTAAAAATTTGAATATTTAAACATTAATAAAGTATGAAGGAAATAATTTGTACAGTTATGATTGCATTTGCCAGATGAATTGACTCTTTTCAAACTTTTTTTTAGTCCAAAGTTAAAATATTACCTTGTCTACCTCACAAAATCAAATTGCACATATGAATGGATGTTCTTAGTTGTTTCCGGATTTTAAAATTTCTCAGACTGGTTAAATTAAAAGGAAAACGAATGAAAAGGAGGGCCCAAGTTTGTTAGTATTTCTTTTGCCAGTGAGAGCATTAAACAAAATAAAATTATTTGCAATTATAATTTTTTGTAAAAGAGAGGATATGTAAACACCACTTACTGCCCTCCCCACCCCCTCAAAAAAGAAAGGCTATACTCTCATACAGAAGAACTTTTTGAGGACAGTCTATAAAAAAAAATTCTCTTTCTTTTTCTCATATTTATTTTTCATTGTTTATGCTACGAACTTCCAACCCCACATTCAGAAAACTTCACCTAAATGAGTATCAAGGGAACACAATTTTCGGCTGTTATCCAGACCCTGTTTTAATCTCCCTGGCCAGATTTTTGGCCCCACACCTCATTTCTGATACCCGTTTGTAACATCTTTCTATTGCATAATCCTTCTTGGCTTTGGTGACTGAGGTTTCCTATAAAAGTTTTGGGCTATGCACACTTCCCTTAGCTTTGTCATTCTCTACTGCTTTAGGGCGAGAAATCCTTGAGCTACCCCCTTGCCCTTTGGCATCCCCACCCTAGCTGTAATAGCCCTAGCTTTGATTAAAAAAAACAACTCAGACATATTTTTCCCACCTTACATTTCAGTTCTGCTAGTTATGTCAGCACAGTGCATCTTCCTTTCCTAGATATTGATGCTTCTTTGTTACTCATGACATTTAAAATAATACATTTTGTTCACTGTATTTTTTTTTTTATTGTACATTATAGTTATCTAGTTGTCTTAGGCTTTGAAGATGTATGGAGCTTTTTAAAATTACTTAAAAAGTCATTAACTGAGGTGAGATTCACATGTTAATGTGTTTTCCATGATATTTTACAGATTGTGTCAATGACTTGAAATTTTCAAAATTAAGGAAGGATATTTTGAGGATTTTCCAGCAAGTAACTTAGAGTTGAAGAGAACCATAGAGGTCATTGTTCCACCATTTCACTCACAATACATAGAAATAACATCTAAACCAAATTGTTATCCAACCTCTATTTGGAAACTTCTAGTCATGGAGAAGCTATTGCCACATAAGTTTGAGCATCGTTGTTGGAAATTTCTTTCTTAGGATTACCCAAGATCTATAAGTCTATATCTTTTTTTGAATAATAGTCCTTTGACTATTTGAAGATAGCTATCAATACCCCAGGAGTCTTTCCTTCTTTAGGTTAAATATTCCCAGCCCCTTTAACTGTTTACTTTTCATATGACATATTTCTCATATCTTTAATCTTTCAGCCTTAATTTTCCTAAATGTGTTGACTAATTTAATGGTGTTTCAATTCATATTGACTCCCAAAGCTGGATACAATATTCCTGAAAAAGTCTTCAAAAATAGAGAATAATGGACTATTTCTTTTTAGTCATCCGGAGAAAATACTCTTATTAATACAATATCAGACAGAGTCTTAAAGGGGTCCACATGAATTTTGTGATCTTCTAAATTGCCTAGATTTAATCTTTGCTGTCAAAACCAGTTCTTAAATTTCTGAACCAAAATTTGGGGCTTCAGATTTACTTTTATTAAAATTAACCTACTTTTATTAAAATTAACCTTGGCAATACATTTTTCAGCATTCACTATAAGATGGAGATACTTCACATTATAGAATGAGATCATTTGGAATTTTAATTATATTATTTATAATAGTATATATTTCTCTTTATTTCCTGTTATTTGTACATTCAATTTAGGTTTTTAAAATAAATATGTCAGTAATAAATATTAAAATGAATGTTCAAGGATTCTATATTTGAGACCTCCCATCAAGTTTATACTTTGTCAATTCATATTATTTGAGTATAGTTGCCTAAAAGCCATGAATAAAATTATTTTATTATTCAGACCATGCTTTTATACAAGGATATAATTGGGGGCTTTATTGCTTGTAGTCTAGAAGATAATGGTATCTGAATAGCCATCTGAAACATAAAATGACCCAATTTAATAATTTTGCATATATTTTCATTTTCTATAAGTTCATTGGACTTTATTCCTATCATAATATACCATCTATATAAAAAATTTGTTTCTTAACTGCATCCTCTCAAAAGCAGAGGCTGAGGAAATAATTAAAGTGTTGCTGCCTTAATAGGTGTGAACATGTGTATGTGGTCAGATAGACATGAAACACAGTGAGCTGGAAACAGACCCAGCAGGCTGCTCAATGGGCATGTTTGCTTCACATTCAACTCTTCTCAGAGGATTGTCAGGGGGAATCACAACCAAGCATAGTCTATGGAAGAGTTAAAAGGGAGAAATATATCTGCCTAGCTCTCTGCTGTCTCTTGCTTGCATTAGTTAAGGTTCATGTTTACTAACTTCCCATATACCTACCAGTTTAGCTATCTTGTTTCTCCAACTTCGTTCTCACCTGGTATAGCTACACCAGCTACCAGCTGGTTAGGAGGCATCAAATTTCAAACCTAGAATTAAACCAGATGTATTAGTTCTGCTCAGGCTGCCATAATAAAATACCATAACTGTAGGCTTGGAGGCTTAAACAACAGAAATTCATTTCTCACAGCTCTGGAGGTTGGGATGTTCAAGATCAAGATGCCAGCATAGTTGGGTTCTTGTGAGAGCTCTCTTCCTGGATTGCAGATGACTGCTTTCTTGCAACGTCCTTACATGGCAGAGAGAGAAAGAGAGCAAAGGAGGGTAGGGGTGGGGGGTGGAGAGGAGGATGAGAAGGAAGGGGGAGAGAGAGAGAGAGAGAGAGAGAGAGATAGTTGAGAACCTTTGGTGTCTCTTTTGATCAGTGTACTAATTCCATCATGAAGACCTCATCCTCATGACTTCATCTAAACCTAATTACCTCCTAAAGGCCCCATCTCCAATTATGTGGTCTAGGATTCTACATGTGGATTTTGGGGGGCACAATTCAGTTTACAGCATCCATCACTGGCCACCACCTGCCCAAATTCCTGTTCTCTCATGCAAGACACACTTATTCCATCTCAGCAACCCCCAAACTTTTAACGCATGCTAGCATCAACTCTAAAGTCCAAAGTCTTATGTAAATATTGTCTAAACAAGATATGAGTGGGATTCAAGATACGATTCATCTTGATGCAAATTCTTCTCCAACTGTGAACCTGTGAAACCACATAAGTTATGTGCTTTCAAAATACCATGGTAGAGAGGCATAGGATAAATATTTCCATTTGAAAAGGAAGAAATCGGAAAGAATGCAGTGACAGGTCCCAAGCAAGTCCAAAACCTAGTAAGGCACATCCCATTAGATCTTAAGGTTCAAGAATAGCCCTCTTTGGTTTGATGCTCTGAACTCCAAGCCCACTGGGGTGGCAAGATCACACCCATGGCTACTTGGGGGCAGCTCTGCCCCTTTGGCTCAATATTGAGCAGAAAACAAAATAAATAACATACAATATTAATTGTATAAATCAGTATAGTCTGTTTAGAGAGCAGCTTTGCAATGCAAATCAAAAGCCATAAAATTTATCATGTCCTTTGATGCAGTAATTCAGATTCTAGCTATTTATAATGACATAGTGATAGTTGCACAAAATATTTCAATACAAAAATATCAGAATTTTTAGATTATAATGAAGAAAGTGGAAACCCCAAATATCAATAATCATAGTTATGTAGTCATTCAGTAGACTAGTATGCAACTCAAAGGAGTGACCATTAAATTATATTCAGATAATTTCATATCATGTAAAAAATTCAAGGTATAATGAATGAATGAGGCAGGTTACTAGACAACATTCTTGTTGTGGTGGATGCTGTGTAAGCTACAGCCGTATACTTTCACCCTCGCTATTTCAGTGTGTGCTTGCTGTACTTCTTTTTGCCTGAATTTTGTCCATGTGCTTCGCAGGCCAGAAGTGCTAAAGAATTACGCCCCTGGATGACCACTCACCCAGCAATTGATGGAGTTGATGTATAAACAGCCCATGTCATTCACCCCTTTGTTTAGATAACTGAGGCCCATGCTCTATACTGACTCCCAGAGTTTCTTACTGGCTTCAGCTCCAGTCACCCATGGTGGTAACTTCCCAGGTAGCGTATACTCTGCTGCCTGCTTTTTTTCCACTATCTCACTTTTCCACTCTCCTACTTGTGTTTCCTGACATCATCACCCAAATAAGCTACTTGCACTCAAATCCATGTATCAAGGTTTTCTTCTAGGAAAATCCAAACTAAAACATCAATTCAAACAGAATTTCAATTAAAAATAGTATTTGTGTTTATACAAATGGATCAGAAATATGTATATTGAATTAGCAATATCAGTTATTACTGGGGATGGTAAAATTATAGGTAGGTATTTTCTTTCTTTTTATTTATTTGGATTTAATAAACCTGGAAGAAGGAAAAAAATAATGCGTTATTTTAAACAGGAAAAATCAACAGATGCCTTTCCTTCTATTGACTTTTTCTCAGTCACATTCTCATTTTAATTCCTTCAAAGGAAAGGTACTTCATATGAGTTCCATTGATATATAGTGCAAAGATTTATTGCATAATTACATAATAGCTTCCAGTCAAAGACATATTAAATGTAATACAGGCCTCAAGCAGTATCTGCAACAAGTGAATTTAAATTTTAAACTTTCAATATTCTCTCTGCCGTGGCTATATCTTTAAATATTTCAGAGCGAATTTTTTTTTTCACCAGAAAAAGACAGACCTGTAGAACTCAATAGTGTTTTCAGAATTATAGATAAAAATATCCCTCAAGAACACCCTCTTCACAGATTAGATTATCTATTATAAGGTAACACTGCATCCTTCTAGACAAAAAGGTATCAAACCTTATAATGGACTTTAGAAATGTTCATTTTTACAAAAATTTTGAAAGACAGTTGTTTGTCTATCATTAAGTTCTATTTGTAGGGGTGGCTCAACTTTCGGAAAGCCATTAAAGTAATTTATTATATCAGTAATTAAGGAGAGAAGGTAAATGATAGATGCTAGAAAGGGCATGAAGTTCAACATCCATTTCTGAGGACCGTCTTTGGTAACTTGGAAATATATTTAATTTGAAAAGAGTTTTTATCAGAAATGAACAGCAGAAATCATACACATGGAGAAATACTAGAGGAATTCCCTATAAATTTAGGAAAAAAGACTGGGATGCCTACTCTCATTATTATTATTTAACATCAGACTGGAGGTCAAAGGATACAGATGGGCAGTTAGAGAAGGAGAAATGCAAGTGAACAATAAACAATAAACATGGAAAAAGCATGGTCATCTGCAGTAACAAAATAGTAATAAAAACAAAAAGTACAATAAGATATGATTTTTACCTATTGGATAAAATATTAATAGTGTTTGATTTTGATGCAATTGCTCCTGCTACCTACGCCCTTTTTACATGCTTCTCTCTCTTAGTGCCACCGCTTCTTTATGGATTGATAAAAGTAACTTTACAACTAGTTTTTGCTAATTCCAAACCCTCAAGACATCCCATGAAGGTCAATAGTTTTCTCTTCCAGAAAAAAATACTGCAGATAGAAAAGGTCTAGCTGCGAGAGGGGTGGGGTGGGGTGCGGGAGAGCGCTGGTCTTGTGGATGGTGGTTGATTTTTCCTGAAATATCTGAAAATAAACACACCGTGCCACCAGGAGGATTGATTTCCTTCCAGCCCATTAATATGATTTGGATCCTATTTCCTGTAAAATAATACCCCTTACATTATTTTGCTAAGATGTACTCTTTCTCTCCTTGTTCAAGGTTATATTACAAACTTTTATCACATTAATCTATGTATGAATAGCAAATGGCCAATTTACTGCTCTGTAATCCCCAGAAATCTCCACTGACCACCTGACTGGATTTGCAGCAGGCAGGGAGGGGTGGATGTTTCAATGCACTTCACTAGAAAATAGAGAAGCAATTGTATTACATGCTTGAACTGATAAAAAACAAGAAAAAAGAAAAACCAGGGGTCATTCAGACTAGTAGTCTATGGTTCTTTATAACAAAAGGACTAATTTAAAGGAAGAAAGCAGGTATAATGATTCATCTGAGGATCAGCCCTGAGTTATCTTTCCTGGATCTGGAAGCTGAATGCTGAGGTTGCGTTAAGGCTACTGAAGGGTTCAAAATAGGGGTCCTTGGGAGACCTCACAGCCTATGTAGCCTACATCAGCAGAGTCCTTATCTCTGCCTAAGTACATGGTATTCTTGCTTGAGAAAATGCCCTCCACAAAAAAAGTCATTAATTTCCTCTTATAAAACCACAGGCAGTTAGGATTGTTGATTTTGCTTTTGGCTAAACCACAAAGAGCTAAAAATAACCTGTATAGTCTGGAGAGATGAAAATAAGATAATTCGAAGCTAGAAACTTGATTCCATTACTCAGAGATGTGGAAAAATTGAGGTATTTTTTTTTTTTAAATAAGGACTTCATGCGGGCCAGATTTAAAAACAAGAATAATAAAAAGTACAGAAAGCTGACTGATTCTCCACTATATCGGATGAAACAGAGAAACTGGACTTAGGATATGGACATAAAATTTTAGGGCAGGGATGACCAAGGGTCCCTGCACGCACAGAGAACTGCCACATGGGGGCAGGAAACCTTTTTGATTATGAAGTGGCCAGCCTCACTTGCCTTAGAGGCTGTGTGACTCCTTGGTGAGATATCACCAATCTCGTGAGCTACCTAAAATTGTGTCCACACACTGGAATAAACATTCACGACTCCGTTTTCTTTTGACATTTCATAGGAAGAGGAAAATCATTAATATTTTCCTCCATGATGTCACGCATTGCTTCATGGAAGGAGAATCCATAGAAACTCCCTGTGGGTTTACTCATTTTTCTTTCAATATTAGGGTATACTTTCCCTTTCCTTAAAAACAATCTATGTATAATTTTGGGAGGGGTTCCTTTATTCTAAATACTTTAATTTTTGAAATATCCTGTTACATAGAGATCAAATCCTTTGGCTTCCTCAGTATCGTTGTATAACAGGTTTGTCTGAATCCTTCAGTAAAACGTGGGACATAGTTTATGTCTTAAGTTCACCAAGTCTCACCCACCAGAAATGCTTTTGCCCCTACTTTTCATCTTTCCTTCAAGCAGTTAATTTATATCTTTATGTAACATTAACATACATT
Organism: Rousettus aegyptiacus; assembly: GCF_014176215.1. NCBI lineage: Eukaryota > Metazoa > Chordata > Mammalia > Chiroptera > Pteropodidae > Rousettus > Rousettus aegyptiacus. The sequence goes on from NW_023416306.1 coordinate 124,171,121, forward strand.
GAATATTGCTAGTTGCTAAGTGACCCCTGATATGCATTCTTCCTCTTTCCATAATGACATGCCTCCTACATTTTAATTACTCATGCCATTCCATTTCACCTTTCTTACTTATTTTTCCAACTAGCGGGCATAGAGATGTCTTGGGCCATGTGAATGAGTATGTCATCTCAGTGATGGCAGAGCAATAGAACTAAAGGGTTCTTGGCTAGTCAGCTTGCCTTTCTAGGATTGCTCATACCTGACAATCAGAAAAATACACTCCATCTTATTTAAGCCACCTTAGTTTTGGGCTTCTGTTACAACAACTGAGCCTATGTCCTAATTAGTACAAGCATCTAATATGTGCCAGGTAATAGCTGAACACATTATGTGCATGATCACATTTAATCTTCATAAGTACTCTATAAGGCGAGTTTTGTTATTTACATTTTACAGATGAATTAAACAAAGGACAGGGGTTTAAGAGGTTTGGCCGAGGCCACACAGCTAATAAATGGGAGAACTAGAGCCTCTGCTCTGAACCATCTTGCCATACCTTTACTCAGTGATGACACCATCCTTTCCCTCATTCCTTACATATAATTAAACCCAAGGCCTGCAAATTGCTCTTGACAATAGTGTTAGAATCCATTCCTTTCTTTCCAGCTATTACCATCAGCCATCCTCATTGTCTCCAATGGGTTTTCCAACTGCCAGTCATACTCACCTCTGATTTTAATTCATCCTCCTTTAACCTCCAAATTTGCCTGCCCCCTCAAATAAATTTGACTACTCTGTTTCCCTTGAATCCCTTGCCAAATTCTTTTACAAAGGCCTTTATTTACAAAGACATTCATTTATGATATGCTCCTGGAATGTCCTTATGATCTCCTTATTTTTACTTCACTTCTCCTGCCAACCCCCCTCCTCCCCCCCCCCCCCCCGCCCATCTCTCCATCCTCTAGGCTCCAGTGATATTGACTGACCTTACATGCTCTGCTATGTTCAGCCATGTTTATTCTTGCCTTGGAACTTTTGCACATACCTGGAACATGAATTCTTGATTCCCCCTAGCTGACCCATCCTTTTCCTTTATGTTCATCATAAGTCTGAATTTTGGAAAGCATTCTCTGATGCTCCACATCTGTGCCAGCTGATCATTTCTATAGTGACCTCTACTCATTTATATCAGATATAACCATCTGCTTTATGTCTTTGATGTATTTCTGACAAGGCTATGAGCTCCTTCAGGGCAGATCTATTTTGTTTATTGCTATATTCCAGTTGAGATCACAGTGCCTGGCAAAAAGTAGGCCTTTAATAAGTATATTTTGAATGACTGAATAAATGGATGAAATTAGGAGGGGGGCACCATATGTCCTTGAAGCAATCTAAGCCGAGCCTGTGGCCTTGATTCAGGTCTAAAATTGTGAATACCAGATATTGGAAACATTGATTGCGTGTGGCTTCTTCATGCTCACCCAACATCTTGATTCAAATGAGCACTTAAAATCTCCTATTTTAACATCAAGCCTGATACCAATTAGGTTAGGAGAGGGGTTATTGTAAAGGTGAATATTGTGTTCTAACTCTTCAACTTATAATTATGTACCACCTTTCACCAAAAAAAAACCAAAAAACAAAAAACATTTCTATGAAGGAAAAAATTCCCTGATGCTGGTTTCTGCAACTGGTAGTGTTGGGAAGACTCATCTGGTGGGTGTGTGGAATGAATTAAGCCAAAAAAAAGCTCAGGGGACCCACAGAGAGCACCTACTGTGATGTGTTATAATGACCTTTGATCTCAGATTCGGGAAACCGGGTTCATTGTTCATGTTTCTGAACTCACAGCCAAATCTCTCAAGGAGTCATGTATCTTCTTTACTTCTCTGCCTCAACATTCAGTAATACCCTAGCTCCATTCTCAGAGAAGGGGAGAATGAGCGATGATAGTAAATAACAGCATCTTTGGGAGAAGGTTGTGGGATAGGGAGTGAAGAAGTTTTTTGGTGAGTTGGAAAGGAGAAATAATTCTATGCCACATTGATCTCTTCATATGTTCTGTTAAAATAACAACATTCATAGTTTTTTTTTCCTGTCCAATAAAAAATGTGTATGGGGGGGGCATAGTAGTGGCTAATTGTAGTGACGAACTTGGTTCAAGAACTCCAAATCAAGTTAATGATCCTTTATTCTTATTCCCTAGGATGAGATGGTTGTCAACATCTTTAAATTCTGACTGTAAAACACCACTGCTGTCTGTCCCTTATATTCCATTTTAATAGTCATCACTCTGGTGTAGGCTCCATGGCTATGAGTCATCAGAAGTATTGTAACAACTTCTTCTCCCAACTCCTTGTCTCTAGGCTGTGCATCTTTAATCTGTCTTACACACAACAGCTCAATTAACTCTCCCAAAGGCCTGTACTGACCTCATCCCAAATCTTTAATGTTCTCCATGAACTTCAGGATAAATTTCAAGTGCTAATAATTAAAGGGTCTCACAATCTAGACCCTGTGTACCTTTCCAATATCATCTTTTATTGTTCCTCTAGGCTAACGATAACTATAACTGACTTTATTGGGGGGAACATACCTGTACTCATATTCTTTTCTTCATTGTCTTCAGCAAACTAATGCTCTTTAAATGACAAATTCCATAGCTTTATGGTCAGTGTAGTGCTTAAAAACATTCCTCCTAGTACAAGTTTAAACACTAGTCTTATTTTCTTCCTTCCACTTAATAGGTTTCATCTGTGTCTTCAGAGATCTTCAGGGTGGTAGGATATTATCTGCTCTTGTACTCTTCTTTCCCTTCCTCCCTTGTTTCTAGGTCATTTGATGTGTTAAGAAGGAGGAAGAGGGACAGGAACAAGTCATGTGTTAAGAAGGAGGAAGAGAGACAGGAACAAGTCTTTTTTTCTTTTGTGGCCACTGTGGTCTTCTCCCTAGAGTTGTCCCTGTTTCTCTAACATCAACTCACTGTCAATGCTTTCTGTGTTTTAGGCTTATAAATATTGGCTCTGGAGGAGAAGGAGCTATGAGTTTCTGGGATCCCCTGTGGAGGCTGGGCTTCTTGTGGAAGATCCATTCTGGATCTTCCTCTTTCCAGTGTCTCATTCTCTGACCAAGCCATGTCCCCACACCCTCTTGTTGCTTGGAATATCCCTTCTTCATTGCCTTCAAGATGGATCAACTTGGCTCTTTTTCCGTGATATCCATCTGACTCACACAAAACTCATGTAGAAGTCTTTCCTTGTCAAATTGTGGTTTGTGAGCTGCTCTAAAGCCACGTCCCTTATCCCCTTCTTTTTTCTCAGCTCAGAGAGGTTCAGAAGGCAAGTCATCTATATTAATATACTTCCAATCATGGGATAAAATAGTGGTTACACTTTTGTGCTGAGTAAATCTCTTGGAGGCCCCCTCACTTGGCTTTTGGAGGAGGATTGAGCACTCACTCCCTTTCATGGGAGAGGAGAAAGGAAAATTAAAGCCTCTTGCTCTGGCAAATGAATTAGATTTCTGATATTTCCTCTCCTTCCCCCACTCCCCACCATTGCACATTCCTCTTTTTCTATTGAGTGAGAGAGTTGTCATGGGGTAATGGTTGTAGGGTAGATGTGATGGCTTAGTTATCTCCAAAAAGCCTTAAAAAGTGCTTGATTTTTCAAGAGTTTTCAGAATGTGCTTATTTTCAGCTATTGGTCCTTAGTTTCAAATTCTAGTCCCCATTCTGGGAAAATGGGAAAAGTGACTCAGTGTTCTTATACATTCTCAAATAGGCATATTTCTGTATTAAAAAAATCTCATTTTTCATTATTATTTTTTAAGTTACAGTTGACATTCAATATTATTTTATATTAGTTTCAGGTGTACAGTATAGTGGTTAGACATATAACTTACAAATCATATTTCTTATAATAAAAATATTAGGTAGATTTTACTGTGCGTTTAAAATGCTAGGTATTATATGAAGTACTTTAACACATTGTCTCATTTAATCCTCTGATGACCCAACGGAGTATGCATTATTAGTATTATCTTAATTTTATAGACAAAGTGATTGAGACTCAAGTTATACAGCTTTTCCAAGATCACGCATGCAGGAAGTGGCAGTAGCAGGATTGGAGCCAAGGTCTGTCTGACTTCTATGCCCACATTCTTAACCTTGATTACATATCATCTCCAAACACACCATACACTACACTTTTACTCATATTGTTGAAATAAAACATTAGACATTATCCAGTTAGATATTTCCATCATGTAGATGAGAGCCCTCACCTAGAGAGGACAAGTGAATTTGTCAAAGTCACACATCAGAACTTTCTTCCCTGAAATGCCTTCCTTACTATCCTATACATCCAAACCCTATATAGCCTTCAGTACCCATCTCAGATCCTAGCCCATCCCACCTCCCAAGCATTCCTTGTACAGCACAGTCCTCGGTGGTCTCACATTCCTCTGAAACTTATGCCACTTTCCGCTGCTACCACTCACTTGTGCCTTCCACATAGACTGTCTTAGCATTTCTTTAATTGTCATATGACTAATTTAGAAAATCATTTTATGTGCACATGACTTTCTCCCTCACATAGATTGTAAGTAACATGAGCAGTACTTTTAAAAATATTCATATGTTTTCACTTCAATTCAGTTTGTCAAGTGTGTTGAGTGCTAATAAGGTTAACACAACATACCTGGAAATGAGTAAGAAAATCTCTCATCTCAAGGAACTTTCTATTTAGTAAAGAACATAGTTTAAGTGCACAAATTACTATTTTTAAAAGAACACGTTATATAAATATCATAGTTATGAAACTTGAAGGGAAAGATTACATCTGGTTTGAAGGAATTTGGGAGGCTTCTTCAAGGAATTAGATTTAAGATTGGCCTTGAAGATGTACATATAGATTTATGAGCATGGACAGCCAAGGACAAGTAAGAAATAGTGAAAGGAAAGACAAACAGTGCTTAGAATAAAGGGCTCACTATGGGTCACCCTTGCAGTGAAGATTCCCAGCAAGTTAACTGTGGATCACAGGCTTATTTTGTTTGATCAGCATTATGTATATATATATATATAATATATATATATATATATATATATTATATATATATATATTTTCCAATTATAGTCTGAATGTCTTTAGATGAGTCCTGACTAGTCTTTATACTCCCTATAGTTTTCCAAGAAGCTGCCGTACATTTTTACCTTGCCTGCCTAGACCCTGGAGGCTTTTGAATGAGGAGGGTAGCAGAAGGATGGCTCAGAGGCCAATGTTATATCAAGGTAAAGATTTTTAAACAAGTCATTGAAGAGAGACTCAAGGTTTACAGTGAAAGAATAATGTGATTGGAGCTGCACTTTGGGACAATGGAGTTGGCAGTGGTTTGTATGGTTGAGCAGAAATAAGTGAGAATAAAGAATTCAATGTTCTTGGATCTCCTAGCCACAGCAATCAGCAAGAAAAAGAAATAAAAGACATCCAAATTGGGAAGGAAAAAAAAACTGTCATTATTTGCAGATGATATACTATATAGATAGAACCCTAAAAATGTCATCAAAAAACTATTGGAACTGATAAATGAATTCAGTAAAGTAACAGAATACGAGATTAGTATTAGGAAATTGATTACATTTTTATAAGCCAATAACAAACTATCAGAAAGAGAAATTAAGGAAACAATCCCATTTACAATTGCATCAAAAAATAACTGGAAATTAATTTAACCAAGGAGGCAAAAGGCCTGTACTCGAAAAATTATAAGACATTGAAGAAAAAAAATGAAGAAGATACAAATAAATGGAAGCATACTCATGTATAGAAAGCATTTTCATTGTTAAAGTGCTCATTTGGCCCAAAGCAATCTACAAATTCAATACAATCCCTATCAAAGTATCAATGGCATTTTTCACAGAACTGAAATGATTAATCCGAAAATTTATGTGGAACCACAAAAGAATAGCCATAGTAATCTTGAGAAAGAAGAACAAAGTTGGATGAATCATGTGGCCTGATATCAAACTAAATGATCAAGGCTATAGTAATCAAAGCAGCATGGTACTACATAAAAACATACACATAGATTAGTGGAACAAATAGAGAGCCCAGAAATAAACCCACATCTATGTGATCAATTAATCTATGACAAAGGAGCCAAGAATATACAGTCTGTTCATTATATGGTGCCTGGAAAACTGGACAGATGTGTGCAAAAAATAAATGAAACTATACCACCTTCTTATGCCATATACAATAATAAACTCAAAATGGATTAAAGACTTAAATGTAAGACCCCAAATTATAAAACTCCTAGAAGAAAACAAAAGCAGTAAACTCTCTGATATTGCTCTACATGATAGGTTTTTTTTTTTTTTTTTTCCCTGATATAGCTCCATGGGCAGGGGAAACAAAAGGAAAAAGAAACAAATGGAACTACATCAAACAAAAGTTTTTGCACAGTACAAGAAACTATCAACAAAATGCAAAGACAACCTATTCAATGGAAGAAGATATCCACCAATAATATATCCGATAAAGGATTAATATCCAAAATTTATAGAGAACTCATGTGACACACACACACACACATACACACACACACACACACACACAAACCCACCAAGCAACCAATTAAAAAATGGGCAGAGGACCTGAATAGACATTTCTCCAAAGAGGACTACAGATGCCAATAGACATGTGAAAGGTGCTCAATGTTACTAATCATCAGAGAAATGCAAATTAAAACCATAACGAGATATCACTTCACATCTCTCGGAATGACTATCATCAATAAATCAACAAACAACTACTGGCAAGGAAGTAGAGAAAAGGGAACCCTAGGGCACTGTTAGTGAGATTGCAAATTAGTATAGCCACTATAGAAAACAGTATGGAGGTTCCTCAAAAAATTTAAAATAGAATTACCTTAGGACCCAGCAATTCCACTTCTGGGTATTTTTCCGAAGAAATCCAGAACACTCTTTTGCAATGAAATGTGCACCCCCTACGTTCATTGCAACATTATTTACAATAGCCAAAATATGGAAGCAACCTAAGTGACCATCAATAGATGACTGGATAAAGAAGAGGTGGTACATGTATACAATGGACTCTTACTCAGCTGTAAAAAAGAATGAAATCTTATCATTTGCGACAACATGGATGGACCTTATGAGGTTATTATGCTAAGTGAAATAAAGCAGATAAAGACATACTATATGATCTCACTTATATGTGGAATCTAAAGAACAAAATTAATGAACAAACAAAACAAACAAACTCATGGATACAGAGAACAAACTGATGGTTGACAGTTGGGAAGGGGTTTGAGGGCTGCGTAAAAAATATAAAGGGATTAAAAATCTGTCCAGGAACCGAAATGACGTTCATCCCTCTGGCGACCAAACCAAAGTTATGACAGAAACAAGGAGCAGCAGCAAGGAAAAATCACCTGAGATCTAGGTGAATAAGCCATAGAACTAGGGAGAAATCCAAGAAAGGACTCCACAATGGCAGAAGGTCAGACGGGGCAAGGACGCAGGGTGACCTGGTCTTGAGCAATTGAGTGAGGCAGAAACTATGGCAGCTGCAGCAGCAGACGCCTCTTAAAGGGGCCATGTTCATGAGCGGATTTTCGCCGTGATGGGCCTGATTGCTCTGAGCACCAGTGCTGATTCGGCTGCACACAGGGGGACCAGGGACTTACAGGGAGACATTGTCGGAGTGAAGGCCAAGGCGAGATTCACTCTGTACAGAAGTGCCCGTGATATCCATTGCTCCCAGTGCATAGACACAGGGCGGCCATTGCTATGAGGTCATCAGACTGGATACCAGAGGTCGCTCCACCCAGAGGATTCCCTGAAATCCTACCTCCTCCAACTCATGGCCCCACCCAAGGCAGATTCAGGTTTATTCTCAGCAAGTCAGGTGCTCCTTGCTGAACAGCACCTAGACTCACACTAGAGGTAGCTGGCCTTGGTTTTTGGCATGGCCTTCTGAGGCAACTATAGGAACAGCATCTGTAGATTGCTTGCTGAATCTTAACAGGTGGCCCTGGAGGGGTAGAGGCTTGAGCTAAATTTGGCCTGTAGCTGAGTTCCTCTCAGGACTGTACCACTAGACACCTACTTCACAAATCCACACTAATAAGACCAAGAGACTTAGGAACTTTGTTTAGTACATAGAAACAGGCATGGAAAGGCAACCAGAATAAGAAGACAAAGAAACAGAAACCATATGAGAGAAAAGAACATTGTTTAAACCATGAAGTCAAGCAATCTAACAGATGTGGAGTTTAAAACACTGGTTATAAAGATGCTCAACGAACTTCTGGTTAAATTAAGTGAGAATTTAAACAAAGAGAAAGAAAATATAAAAATAGAAATGGAGATTATAAAAGGGAACCTGTCTGAAATGAAGAACAGATTATCTGAGATGAGAAGTATATTACATGGAATAAACAAAGGAATAAATAGAGTAAATTAAAAAAAAAGGGTCTAATGCCCTATCTAGAAGATGGGAAAGCCAAGGACACTCAATCAGAATGGCAAGAGATAAGATGCCAAGACAATAAAAACAATTTAAGGAAGATATGGGACACTATTAAGGGTCCAAATATTTGTCTAATTGGCATACTGAAGAAAATCAAGATGTTGAACAGCAGTTTGAAGAAATAATGATGGAAAACTTCCCTAACCTGTTGAAGGAAATGGACATAAAACCCCAGGAAGCTCAGAGAATTCCAAAAACCAGGGATCGAAAGAGGCCCACACCAAGACACATCATAATTAAAAAGCCAAAGGTTAAATACAAAGAAAGAATATTAAAAGTAGCAAGAGAAAGATAGTTACTTACAAGGGAAAACCCATGAGACTGGTAACTGATTTCTCAAAAGAAACTATGTAAGATAGAAGGGCTTGGCAAAAAAATATTCAACAGGATGAAGACCCAGGATCTACAACCAAGTATAATTTATCCAGCAAAGCTATCACTTGGAGTTGGAGGACACATAAAGAGCTTTCCAGACAAAAATAAGCTGAAGGATTGCAGGAAATATTGGAGGGGCTTCTTTAAGAAGAAAAAATGTTTCAAAAACAGGAATAAAGAATGGTAGCAACTACATTCCTATCAATAAGTACTTCAAATGGACAAGAATTAAGTGCTCCAAATAAAAGAGTGGATGAATGGAAAGGAAAACAAGACCCCTACATGTTGCCTATAAGAAAATCACTTCAGATTAAAAGACACAGACTAAAAGGAGGAGGATGGAAAAATGTATGGCTTTGATGGACCTATAAGGTATTTAAATCAGAAAAAGATAAACACTACATGATTTCACTTATATGTGGAATCTAAGGAATAAAAAGAACAAACTAGTCAAAAACAACCTCACAAATATAGTGGAAAATTTGGTGATGGACAGAGGGGAGGGGGATTTGGTGGCTGGGGGAATGGGGTGAAGGATTAAAGAAGGAGAAATTAGTAGCTGATGGATGGACATGGGAATGGGGAGCACAGCATGGGGAATGCAATTAGAATGAATCCCTTGGCTAGGCGGAGGGTCAAGGGTGGAGGGGAGCAATTGAGGGATGACCGTTTTATGAACTATATGGATGTCTAACCAATGTATTGTATACTTGAAACTAATTAAAATAAATTTAAAAATTTTAAAAAATACAAAAAAATATAAAAGGATTAAGAAGTACAAATTTATACTTATAAAATAGTCATGGGATTGTAAATTATAGCATAAGGAATACAATAATATTGTAATACTTATATAGGTTGCCAGGTAGATACTGAACTTTTGGGAGGATCACTTCATAAATTATATGAATATCTAACCACTATACTGTACACCTGAAACCAATATAAAATAATATTGAGTGTCAGCTATAATTGAAAAAGAAAAAAGGAAAAAAATCTTTAAATAAATTTCTTGTGCTGTGTGCGTATGTGTGTGAATATGTGTGTGTAATTTTTCTTCTTTGTTTTCAGGAAACACATTTTATCAAGGTTGACTGTCATTTTTGTTTAAACCATGACATTACTCTACAAAACTCTGTAAACAGTGCGAATACTGTACCCATTTTACAGATATGGAAAGGTGACTCTGCAATGTTAAATGGCTAAAAAGAGATGAGGCTGGAATTAAAATTCAGTCCTTCTGAGTGATTTTCCAGTATTGTCCTTGCTGCACCTTCTTTTTTTCCCTTGTCCTTTTCAGTTTTTGGTACAGCCACCCAAGGAGAAGGCTAGGAGCAAAGCCAAGAACAGAAAGAGCCTGTAAATGGCATAATGAGAGCTCTGGGTGAACAGTAATTTTACTCAGATCTGAGAACTAGAAAGCTGGCTGAAAAACTGTATTATGAAGTTTGAAGAAACTGGATGGCAAATCAATATTCATACAGAATAAACTTTATTGACCAATTACTTAAATTTCAAAGAAGTTAATTTGTATTGCAGCAGCTTTGCAGTTGTTTTCTGAAGGGTTGAAGAAATCGCTCAATGTTTGGTTTTCAGAGAGTACCGTGTGCAGTGCTTTAGAGTACAACCATGGGTCAGCATTTTGGTGACAACATGAAAGGGCTTTAACTTCAAGAAGCTTCTGTGAGGTCAGCTGGGGGCTCTCAAATCCCGATCTATAACCAGGATAACCCAGTCTACTCCTGAAATGAGATTTCTAACAGGAATTAACCACAGCCTCTTTTTTTTTCTTTTTAAAAGCAAGCTGCTTGTCATCCTTCCTTTACTGAAATCATCACAAAAGAAAGATTTGAGAGAGTTGTTCTATTTAAAACATTACACCAGATAGCAGGCAAACAAACGAAGATGCAGGCAGTTGTTCACTGCCCCCTCCCAACCCCATTGCTTTTTGCTCCCCTTAGAGAATACCCAAATAGGTTTTAGGATAACAATGGCTGGGTTTTAAAGTTCATAAATAAAAGAAGGAGCCTGTGAGAAAGAGTCTGAATTTGGAAGGCAATAAAGAACATAACAAGAGAAAAAAGGAAATTTGAGTTGAATTGGAAGTGAAAGAGAGAAGAAGCAATATTTTTTTTTCTGTATCGCCCCAAGAAGTGTTGGCCTTGTCAAATGCATCACAGCTCCTCGTCAAATTTCAGCAGTGTCTCAGCAGCAGCAAAGAAGCCCATCCTTTGAGAGCTGCATTAACTCCTATAAGCCGGTCGGAGGAGAAGTTGTGGGTGTGTGTGTGTGTGTGTGTGTGTGTGTGTGTGTGTGTGTGTGTGTAAATTTGATTCTAATTGTTTTGCTCAGTGAGAAAGGGAACTTATTAAGTGTCTTATGTTCTTCTGAGCCTCAGAGTAGCCACACCAGTGAGAGAGATTGCTGCTTGCCCATTTCCATGGTTAAGAAATACTGAGAGTTGAAAACCATGTCCAAGTTCTAGAACTGTCCCCTATCCCCATCCCATTGTCAAAGTTGTCATTTTAAATATCTTAAAGTTAAAAAGCATCATCTTGTACTGTGATCATAACTTCTAACTTGAAGACATTTGAAATCAGGTTCATGTAAATTTTTAAGTTTTGCTCAGCTACAGATACATACATTTCAGCCACTTTAAGCCAGATTAATGTGAATGAGAAATAATGTAAAGAGAAAACTTTAGAGAATGAACAGGGATTGTCGATGTCTTCTTGATCCTCTTCCCTGTTCACAGTTCTATTATCAGTGGTGGGCATCTGTTTAGAAGATTTTTTAGTCAGTTCTCTTTCGTCATGGAAATTGTGAGATTTGAAAGTTGGTTTTGTCACTTGTGGTCAGAATCCTGGGCAATACATCTATTCATTGGGGGATGTTTAGAGGGCTTATGGTCTCAAAAATCTCACAATGGCTTCTAATAAGTGGAATATTCCTACATTAGTTACATAAAACCATAAAACCATAAAGAATGCTGTTAAAATACAAATGTTATTGAAGAGGACTTAGAACAAGACTCTAACATCTGTGATCACTTTAACACTATTATGTTTCTGTTATTAACAATGTCTTGAAGTCTTGATAGAAAAGTGAGCACAGGTCAGTTTTTAAGAAAAAGAATGGCCGGAAATTAGCATCACAGGAGATAAGGAAAAGAAATATTTGGTTTGAAGAGACCTGTAATGTGCTTAATTGTGGGAAGTTAACCTCTATAAAATGGGTATAAATAATACTTAGCTCCCAGGGTTGTATGAAGATTAATTGGGATAATATATTTTAAGGTATTGAGTGTGGTGACATTTATGTTTAGCAAATGTCAGCTATTGCTATTATAATAAAAATATCAAAATAGCATAATGGAATATATTTCTAATTTATGAATTACCTCAGAATCTTCCATCAGCTCATGGCTGTTTGATTTTTATCAGTTCTATTTAAAAATATAGTGTCATCTTTGGGATATTTGGCTCTGGAAATTATTTTTTTTCCATAGTATTTTTGCTTACAATAGTTTTTGAATCTATCTAAGGTTATCATATTATAATTCATTATTCATGATACTTCACGTGACCCAGAATCTTTATTTCTATTTGTATTTGTGTGTCTGTGTACAATTAATTTTATAATGTCTGACATATCTCATGATAGGGAATCAGAATTATTTGTACTGACAAGACTTAATGGCTTGTATGGCTCTTGGGAAAAGACATTTTAATACCTTTTTCACATTTCAGTACTTCGAAATCAAAAGATGTAATGGAAACCCAGCACTTGACTTTAAAGCTAAAATGACACAAAATTATTATCATAGGGGAAGACCAGCCTTAGGAAAGAGCAAGGAAGCTAGTAGTAGATATGAGTCATAGACTGTATTTCATAATTTTGGGACACTCAAAAATGGAGAGTTCATTTCTTTTCACTTCTGACATCAAATATTATTGCTGTTTACTTTGAAATATTTCCTCTCTGGTATCAGTCATAGCCCTGCAAAGGGCGACAAATAGAGCACATCTCTCTGATTTTTGGGTGGAGTCACAAATATAAGATACTTCTTAAAAGATAATTGTCTTTTTTGCATCAGATCCAAGAGTTACTTTAATTTTCTTAGCCCAAAAGGAGGGAGCAAAATGTCATTTCAGGTTTATCACATGTCCTCTCTTAGAGCTCTTGGTAAAGCAATTAAATGCATAAATGACAGAAATGATAGATATGGGTTTTATTATTGCTATTTTATGCAGACGGTATGTGTTTACTCAAGATTAAATTTTAATGACAAGATTTTTTATTTTTAGTCATAATATAGCACTATTATTTGTCAAGAAGTTATATTTGTTTTGGGGTATTTCAGAAATCTCAGAGGAAAAATTCCCAGGCTACATTTTACCTTTAAGAAGTACATACCTGAAGAGTAAGGTTTTTCTTTCAAGATAGGTTTTGTTTTCACTTTGAAAACTCAGACTTCCTCACAACATTATTATATTTGGAATATGCCTGTAAAATATCTACTACCAGGGTAACGGTATCTTTTTCATAATTCTGGGCAAAATTTTCTAGGAGAAATTTGTGTATACATTTCCTTCATTTTCTCTCTAGTTTCTTCCAATTTTCTGAGCGGCTTTGATGTGGAAATCTGAGTGAAATGCTTCAGATCTTGTGCACAGCTGGTTCTAGGTGTCTATGAGGCCAGGCAAGACCATTGTTGTGATGGTGTTTAATAAAAGATTCACAGAGTTCTTAAGGCTAGAAGGGATTGTCTAAATCAACTATATAGTTCTGTCATTTTTCAAATGAGAAACTGAGGTACAGGGAGAAGGGGACTGTCAAGGTCATATGGTCAACTAGTATCAAATTGTGATCCAGGCAGACTGACTCTCCATTTATCTATATTCTCAGTAATTTCCCAGTATCCTTTCACTCTTGACTTGCTTCCATTCTATTCCATTCCATTCCATTCCGTTCCGTTCCATTCTGTTCCGTTCCGTTCCGTTCTGTTCCGTTCCGTTCCATTCCATTCCATTCCGTTCTGTTCCATTCCAGCTGGTCCCTGATCCTGACCAGACTACTGCTTTGGCATCAATTCTGCCATTTGGACATATTGACTCAGTGGGATTTCCTTGCCTAAATCTTGGCATTCTCTGAGTGGTTTTGACTTGGAGTTACTCCTCTGCCTGACAACCTTTTGAAGGACTCCTTCACCTGTTGGCTTTTACTTTTACTGCTGCTGCTGCTACTGCTCCCACAACAATCACAATGTGTTCTGTTACTACTTTCTTTCAGACATTGTGCTTGACACTTTATAAAAACAAGCTCAAGTATTCCATACTAAAGCTCCTCAAGGTGGGTATTTTAGCACCTTGCAGTTGAGGAAATCAAAGCTCAAAGAGGTTGCATCACGTTCCCATCATCTTACAGAGCTGCCGTTATAGCCCAGGAATGTCCAAAAACCATTCTCTTTTCCTAATACCCCTCAGTCTTAATCTGAACTGCTTGAAACTCATATTTTGAGTAACAGATCATTACAAGTAACAGTGCTTAAAGGACTCTGGCTCCCAATTAATCTGCTCTCTAAAAAATCTTAAATTATGTATTAATGCATGAGGCTTCCCTCTTTAGGCTTGTCTGTTGCTAGGACTTCCTGGCTTTCTGCTCTTAGGGCTCTGTGTTTGGTATTTTGCCCCATTATGTGTTGCAGATGTGGGAATGGGAACAGTTACATGGCACTTTTGTTGTTGTTGTTATTGGCTGAACAAAAACCATAACTCCTTTTTGCTGAAATAGTAACTTCCTGATTGAAACTCCAGCTGAAAACAGACCCTCTAAATGGCCAGATCATAGAATGCCTTGCTATATTTGACATAACACAATCAAACATTTCTGTGTTCTTCTCTGCTTCCTACTTCTGCAGCTCCAGAGATAAATTCCTTTTTTAACCATTTCACATTCACTATCATGAAGGCATGGTGATCAGAAGGGGTTAGAGCAGCCTTTTTGTTCCAACAGTTGTCAAAGGACATCTGCTGCCTTATTGGCTAAAGCAAGTTGCATCTACCTATTTTGTCCCACCTGGTTGGCAGCTCCTTAGAGGTAAAGGTACTTAGAAGGCTTTCATGGTACAGCCTTACACTAAGTAGTTCCTGGTAGGATACTTTGCTGCATGAATGGGAAAAGAGGAAAAAATATTCATCGAGTGTTTATTATGTGCATAGAAATATGCTTGAATTTTTTTACATATATTATCTTAATTCATCTCCACAATAATTGTATCAAGTATGGAATTTTATTCTCATTTTAGAGAGACATTAAATGACTTATTTCAGATCATACGTTTCTTCCTTTAAAAGACATTCCTTTCTATGCAGTTGAACATAGATTACTTATTATATTTATTTTGTTTTATTTTTTACAATTCAGGTCACCTTTCAAACTTGATTTTTTTTTCTGAAAAACAAGAAGGTTAAACTGAAAATATTTCAATAATCAATATGTTTCTCAAACTGGTTAAAATAAATGAAATGTAACAAGCAATTTTTATTCTCTGCCAGGCATAAAATTTTAGCAGTGGTCTCACCAAGTACAAGGTGACTGCCTCTATCCACCACTGTGGGGCCAGGATTTGTTGCCATTTCTCTCAGGTTCTGCCAGTGCAGAGCCTCCTTTCTACTTCCTCTTCACGGACATCCCATCCTCTCTGTAGTTCCTGTATTTATTTTTTTGTCACCCACTGGTTCTCTCTGCCTCTGCCTTCAGGGGCTGTCCACGCAGGGGCTTCTGCCCCCAAACTTTCCTCTGACTTCTCTGCTAAAGCTGGTCCAGTCCAAACTTGTTACAGATTTTATCAGACCAAACATTTATTTAGTACCAACCGTGTGCAAGCCTGTGATGGTTGGCTATATGTCCTTTCTTGTGATACAACTGCATCAAGGAGAAAGTTTTGTAGAAAGAAAAGCCTGGAGTAGTTATATGAATTCTCTTCTTTCAAAAGCCCTTTATGTTTTTATCAATATCCAAATAAAAATGTGGTTTAAAAATAATCTTTGTTCTATATTAATAAGAATCTTCATAAGAAAACATATTATTTATATAGTTTAAAACTTCTAAAAGGAAGAAATAATATACTTACCTACTGGGTTGTATATTTTACACAATATTTTCAAAAGTTTCTATGTCCTAGTCATGAAATTTAGTGTTCTAAAAAACTCCATTTTGTGTTTAAGAAATTTGAGAAGTTACAGAAAAAATGGGGTTACATTATTGAGGTTATTTATGAATTATGAAAGTATTTATTAATATATTTTATACTCATTAAAGTAATACAGTAAAAGTACCTATTAAATAAAGAGAAAACCAATAATAATTTACATATCTTAAATTAGTAGTAATGGGGAATATATCTTTGCTCAGAGAAACCCGTTTTAGCATTTTACCGTTCCATGTTTTAATGAGATACTTACTAATTTATTTCGCTTGTTGTGTATTATGTGGGGTTATCCTTCTGAATTGGTATTTGTTTCTAAAGAAATGGAGTGGGTTTGTAGACTCTTGCCTTCTAGGTCCCACAACGATCCCAGAAACACAGAATAATTAATGACCAAGATGAGACAAATAAATACAGCATTGAGAATTCTTTAGAATAGCTAAGTAAGCATATCTCAGCCGTGAGAGGTTATTCACTCTTAGTTTTGTTCATAACCATTTTAGGCCAAAGCACATCCTAGAAGCTGCTTTTTCATAAGACTTTCCTTTTCTCCTAAAATACCCTTAAATATAGTTTTAAAACTCAGGGTTACTGTCCCTCAAATTTCTTTGTCTCATTGGCAGCATTATAGCACCTGTTCTCATCCAGTTAATATCACTTCTTGTATGAAAACATTCTTGAACTACTCATTTGAATTGGAGAATTTTCTTTTTGGAATCTCAGTCATTTTATTCTAACTTCTGGTGCAGTTACTTTGTTAGTTATCCTATTCATCTTCATTATATTGTAAGCTTTTTAAGTACTGTATTCCCTCATCTTTGTTTATCCAGCAGCATCTATCAGAGATCTTGCAGACAGTGGCTGTTCAACACTGGCTAAAATTAATTATTGAGTTACTGTTTGGAACCACTGTGCTAGCAATGAAAGTCAATATTTATTGTTCAAAAAAGAATGACCAAAGCATGTTCTTTATTTAATTGCACAATAATTTATTTTCTACTTCATAACATGTTAGATTAATTATATTAAATTGCTATTTTTATCATTCAAAAATTAACAAAATTTGAAAATATTGACAATTTAATATAATTTAAATTACATCATTATTAAAATTTCTTTTTCACTGTTTTATAGGCATTTGCATAAGCTTTAGACATTCAGATAGCAACTTTTACTTTTTCAGACCCCAAGGAGCTTTTTATAATATACAATCTAATTTGTGAGAATTTATACCATTGTATCTGAATACTCTATATTTTGTTCTTTCAGTTTTTTTCCAATTAAGCTCTATCTCTTTATAGTGATGAAGTTAATTAGTCTTTGAAATTTTAAAGCATGTGTGATTTTATGCATATAGAAGCACTTTTTTCTTAAGTTTCAAAGTCAGTGATCTTTCTTTTGTCTTTATTTATTTTTTAATTGATTAGAGTACATGGGAAATAAGAATTGATTGCCATTAAATTATGCCCCGCCCTTTGCCTGCAACAGGGATTTATTTGGGAAAGATAAATAAATATATCAAGTTGTGCTTACCTAGTATGACATTCAATCTGTTTTAGCAATCTTAAATTTCACGTATCAAAAAGTGAACCACCGATCTGCTGCTTCCCAAAACCCTCCTCATCTCAACTAGAGGCAACCTTACCTTTTCAACTGACCAGACCGAAAAGCATGGAGTCTCACTGGATCCCCATTTTTTACACTCCACGTCAATCACAAATTCCCTTTGACTCTACCTTCACTTTCACTTCTCCCACCTTGGCTCAGACCACCATTTTTTCTTATCTGTGTTGCCACAAAGGCCTCAGAAACAAACACTCCTTGCTTCTATTCTTGTTCATTTGCTTTCTGTTTTCAAAAAGTAGTCCGATTAATACTTTAAAGCGTGAGTCAGATACTGTTACTCTTCTGCTCAAAACCTAACAGTGGCTCTCCATTTCACTCAGTGAGAGGCGCAGTGCTTACAATGATTAAAAGGTTCTAAATGATCTGCTTCCTTCCCTTACAACAGCACTCAATTCTGCCCTGTCACCTCTCTGACATCTTCCACTCTCTCATTCTGTTTCAGCCACTCAACCTGCTTCTATCTCGTACGTGCCAGGCACTCTCCTGCTGGGGTCAAAAATCCAAACAATTGCCCCACACATAAGCTTGTGCTCAATATATATTTGTTGAATTAAACTGACTTGAAGTTAATTCACAACTGATAGCTATTATGATAAGATTTAGGACTTGGGATTATTTTTTTTTTCTCCCCCAGTTGGTAATGTGGCCTTGGGAGAACTTTCAGTTCGAGGCTGCTCCTTTGCCTTTTCCTGGACAAGGATGGATGCGTGTTGGAAAGATGCAAGGGTGGGCCAAAGCATGCCCGCGCATGCCCTCTGTGGCTGGCCTTGCATCTGCCGTGAGGATACAGAGAGCAATGGGACATACTTTGGACCCCAAGGGGCCCAATGTGTCGGCGAGAGCTTCTCAAAGTTCTGCAGCCACCGACCGCAGGTGACTGAACAATCCCCACATATCCCGCAGGCCAAGGGATTGCCTGTGCGTTTGCCACAAGCGAGACATTTCTCAGAAATCTCCAATTGCGGCTTGAAATTGACGTCAATAAAGTGCATTTTGCCAGAGCTACAATATATATATGCGCATATATATTCATATATATATATATGCGCATATATATATGGTGGATTTTAGAAAAGCAAGGCCCTGTTGCCCACAGATCTTGTAGGAAGTGCAGGCCTCTTACTCTCTCACTGTTGTGTCTGAGCTTGCTGTTGTGGTCCTTTTATGTGCATTTCAGATGGAAAACTGAGCCTCAGAGAGGTGATTACATCGGTCGTAAGTGACAGAATCAGAATTCAGACCCACAGTTGTCTGAAGTCTGCTGAAAATAACCTCTTTCCACCAGTTCGAGGCTGCCACTTTGCGTTTTCCTCGACAGGGATGCATGCGTGTTGGTACGATGCAAGGGTGGGCCTGAAAGGTAAAAAAGATTCTGAACAGCCAAGTATCTTAATTATTAGAAATACAGGATTCTGGGAAACATGATGGAGTGAGAGATGTCCTCAGATCTCTCCCCTTGAAACGACAATATGCTGAACATCTAAAACTGAACAAAAAACACCCAAACTGCGCACCAGCACGTCTGAGTGTGGGATCTGCACTTAAGAGCTACCACAGGTCAGAACCCTGGGTGTCATACTGAGAGAAATAAAGAAGCTGCCTCTGGAGCTCCTTGCAGGAGGAGGGGAGGGGTGAAGATGCAGCGACTTCCCTGAACAACCCTGCCTGAAAGTGCCGGGACCTCTTCGCAAATAGAGGCAGAGCCCAGTCATCAGAGCAGAAAGCAGAGAAGCGGGACAGGGATGCAGAGAAATAACAGTTGATTTTTACTGGCTAGAGTTGCAAAACAGAGGCGGAGCCACAGCCCCTAACTCCCAATTCAGAGGGCCCCTCCCTGCATACCCTCTAAGACCAATCTTTGTGGAGCCACAGGGGAATCTGAGCAAACACTACTGAAACGGTTTGCTTACACTAACAGGGATTGAAACTGAGAGTAGCAAGTGTGATTACATTTCTACAAGGAAATTAAAAACAAAACAAAAACATTATTTAGGCTTTGTATAAAGCAGGAATCTGAGAGGCTTAGAAGGAAGAAGAGATAAACTGAAGAATGAAAAATAATAAAAGAGAAATACAGGAACTAGCTGATACTATCAGGAGAGGAAACAAAAGGATAATGGGCATTACTGAAGGCGAGGAGAAGGAGCAGGGACTAGAATGCATTTTCAGACAAATAGTGGATGAGAATTTCCCAAATCTAAGGAATGAACTGGAGCTTGGAATTCAAGAAGTCAGAACACCCAATTATTTCAACCCAGAAAGGCTTTCAGCAAGACACATTGTATTAAAGTTATCAAAAATCAATGACAAAGATAGAATTCTCAGGGCAGCCAGGGAGAAAAAAACAGTAATTTATAAAGGAAAACCCTTAGATTATCATTGTACTTCTCAGTGCAGACCATAAAAGCAAGAAATGAATTAAATCAGCTATTCAAGCTATTAAGTGAAAGGAACTACCAGCTTAGAATATTGTATCCAGGTAAGCTTTCCTTTAGATATGAAGGAAAATTAAGACCTTTCCAGATATACAAAAATTGAGGGAATTCTCCACTACGAGGCCTACACTACAGGAAATACTGAAAAGAGTCAGCTCACTTAAAACAAAATAACAACAAAAAAGGATACATAATTAGGAGTAAAGTGACTGTCAGGCAAATAGAAGCAGAGGAGTGCAGTCCTTACTAAGAATAGGGCATTATAAGCTTAAATAATAAGAAGAGAATTGTTATACTAAGATAGTAGTGAGCATTCAGCATACATAGGGACACATTGCGACGACAATGACTGAAAAAGGGAGAATTCAAAGATCCAAATTTGCAAAGGGGAATGGAGATAAGGCACTCGCATAAGAAAATGGATGACTGTGTGTATGTATACACACACATATATATGTATATACATATATATGTATGTATGTGTGTATATATATATGTGTGTGTATATATATAACTATCCTTTTCATATTTGTGATGGTAACCACACACCAAAGATTCAGAACTGGAATATATAACATAAAACAAGAACCAGAGGGAAAACCCACAAAAGCCAATCAAAATAAAGAAAACAGAAACACAAAGACAAGGAAGCAATGGAAACACCAAGCTACCAGAAAGCAAAAGATAAAATGACTATAAGAAGACCTCATATTTCAATAATCACCCTAAATGTAAATGGACTGAATTCACCAATAAAAAGGCACAGGGTTGCAGAATGGATCAAAAAAACAAAACCCAGTCATATGCTGCCTCCAGGAGACACATGTCAGCTCCAAAGATAAATATAAACTCAAAGTGGAAGAGTGGAAAGTGATATTCCAAGTAAATGGCATTCAGAGAAAAGTGGGAGTAGCAGTGCTAATATCAGGTGAAATAGACTTCAAAATAAAAAAGGTAAAGAAAGTTATAGAGGGACACTTCATAATGATAACACTTATTAATATCTGTGCTCCCAATCAGGGAGTCCCGAAATATGTAAAGCAATTACTAACAGAACTAAAGGGAGAAACAGACCAAAATACTATTGTAGTTGGGGACCTAAATACCCCACTGTCAGATATGGACAGATCATTCAAACAGAAAATAAATAAGGAAATAACATCCTTAAATGACACATTATACCAACTGGACATAATTGACATATATAGAGCCTTCTATCCAAAAACAGCTGCTTATACATTCTTTTCTAGTATACATGAAACATTCTTAAGAATTGACCACAATCTGGGAACTTGACATAGCCTCAACAAATATAAAAGGGTTGAAATTATACTGACCGTATTCTCTGATCATAATGCTTCGAACCTAGACATCAACTACAAAAAAGAAATCAGGAAGAACCACAAATACATGGAGACTAAACAACATGCTACTGAAGAAGAACTGGGCCAGGGAAGAAATAAAAAAAGATCAAGAGATACATAGACACGAATGATAATGATAGTACAATATATATCAAAACTTTTGGGACATGGCAAAAGCTGTCATAAGAGGAAAGTTTGTATCATTCCAGACCTATCTCCAAAAACAAGAACAAACTCAAATAAACAACTTAATGCTTCATCTTAAAAAACTAGAAAAGGAAGAACAAATGAAGCCTAAATTCAGCAAAAGAAAATAATCAAAATAAGAGCATAAATAAATAAAATTGAAAACAAACAAAGAAAGAAAAGCAATGGAAAAAATAAATACAATAAAGAACTGGTTCTTTGAGAAGGTTAATAAAATTGACAAACCCCTGGCTAGACTCACTAAAGAAAAAAGAGAAAGGACACAAATAAACGAAATCATGTATGAAAGAGGGGAAATTATGACTGATAGCACAGAATTACAAATGATCATAGAAGAATACTATAATAAAATATATAACACCAAATTTAATAACCTAGAAGAAATAGACCAGTACTTAGAAAAATACAACCTGCCTAGACTGAATCAAGAACTGGAAAATCTAAATAGACCAATCCAGCACATATGGAAATTGAAACAATTATCAAAAACTTACCAAAAAGTAAAAGTATAGGACTGGATGATCTCACCAGTGAATTCTACCAAACATTCAAAGATTTAATACCTATTATTCTCAAACTCTTCCAAAAAATTGAAGGAGGCAATACTTCCCAACTCATTTTATAAGGCCAATATTACTCTGATAACAAAACCTGGTAAAGATAACACAAAAAAAGAAAACTACAGACCAGTATCTCTCATGAACACAGATGCAAAAATTCTAAATAAGATACTAGTGAACCGAAGACAGCAACATATTAAAAAGATTAAACAACATGATCGAGTGGGCTTCATCCCAGGGGCACAGGAATGGTTCGACATACACGCAGATCAATTAATGTGATACACTACATAAACAAATTTAAAAATAAGAATCATATGATCATATCAATAGATTCAGAAAAAACCTTCAATAAGATACAGCATCCATTTAAGATCAAAATACTTAACAAAATCGGTATAGAAGGAAAGTACCTTAACATAATAAGGCCATATATGACAAACCCTCAGCCAACATTTTTCTTAATGGTAAAGAATGAAAAATGAAAAACCTTCCCTCTAAGATCAGGAACAAGGCGAGGCTGTGCACTAACACCACTGTTATTCAATATAACATTGGAGGTCCTAGCGAGTGCAATCAGACAAGAGAAAGATATCAAAGTCATCCAAATGGGAAAGGAAGAAGTCAAACTGTCACTATTTGTGGATGACATGATTTTCTATATGGAAAACCCTAAAGACTCCACAAGAACACTACTAGAAACAATAAGCAAATAAAGTCAAGCCTCTGGATACAAAATCAACATTCAAAAATCCATAATGTTCCTATACTCTAATAATAAAGAAGTGGAAAAAATAATTCCTTTTGCAATTCCAACAAAAAGAATGAAATACCTAGGAATAAATTTAATGCGACATGTGAAGGACTTGTATAATAAGAACTATAAGACCCTGTTGAAAGAAATTGAAAAAGATACAAAGAAATGGAAAGATATTCTGTGTTCATGCATTGGAAGAATCAACATAGTTAAAATGACCATATTACCTAAAGCATTATACAGATTTAATGCAATTTCCTGTTGGTAGCTTGCCTTCCCAGTCCTAATAAGGGAGCCAGCTGCAGCTCTATCTCAACCTCTGCTATTTATGCCTTTCATTTGCCAAAAGTCTCAGCCTTCCTAGGTTCCCAACTCTACTTTTTATTTTGCATTTCTGCATTACATGACCTCTGCTGCCAACCCTCACTGTTTATCATTTGCTCAGTGCCCCCTTTTGAATCTGAGACTATTTTTCCATGATAATGAGCCATGCTAACATGAATATAAGGTCTAAGCAAGTCCCTTCCTTGAGGTCAGGGTAATGCTGGTAAAATATTGTAACAAACAATGTCAAAACCTCAGTGGCTTAACACAACAAGGATTTTTTTTTCTTGTTCACATGACAGTTCAATGCTGGAAGCACTTGAGACTATAGTTCTTAGTCTATCGCAGACTTCTTTTCAAATAGAGAAATGACCAGCATCAAAAGAAGCTGTGGTACATATATACAATGGAATATTACTCAGCCATAAGAAGAGATGAAATACTGCCATTGGTGACAACATGGATGGACTTCAAGATAATCATGCTAAGTGAATTAAGACAGACAGAAAAGTTGAAAATCACATATCACTTAT
This sequence comes from Rousettus aegyptiacus, assembly GCF_014176215.1. Taxonomy (NCBI): domain Eukaryota; kingdom Metazoa; phylum Chordata; class Mammalia; order Chiroptera; family Pteropodidae; genus Rousettus; species Rousettus aegyptiacus. The sequence goes on from NW_023416306.1 coordinate 124,195,049, forward strand.
ATGTGGGACATGGACAACGGACTAGTGGTTACCAGAGGGTAGGGGTTGGGGGAGGAAGGAAGAGGTAAACAGGGTATAGCGGAGTCAAATGTAGGGGATGAGAGCAAAGATGAAGTGGGTAAAGGGGATCAAATATATGGTAGCTGAAGGAAACTGGACTTTGGGTGGTAAACACACAATAGAGTATACACATGTCAAATTATAATGTACACCTGAAAATTATATACTTGTGTTAACAAGTGTTGCCTCAATAAATTTAATAATAATAAAAAAAGAATTATAAATAAGCATGTTGTTTAGAGAATTGACCAAAGCAGAAGGGCTATAATGATGGATTTATTTACAGTTGTCTCCAGGATACCACCTGCTTAATTTAAATTTAGAGGAGAATTAAAAAGGTTGTCAGATAAATGCATAAGTGCAAGTTTTGATTTTTGTAATTTATTCATAAACACGATCATATTGGCAAGTAGCCTGAATGTTAAGGCCTTTTATTTGAGTACTGATAAATAAATCATAACACCATCTACAAAAATTTGTGAAAAGTTTACTAAGTTTTTTGGATGACATTTCATAACAATAACGAGCAATTTTTTTTTTTCAAAAGGAATTATAGAACACAATATCATCTTGGGTTCTGTGATAACTAATGTAAGAAGCCACATTTATTTTTGCCTACGCTTAAAGTACTTTATATGGAGCATTAAGTTTCTTAACTTATGAAGTTAGTGTTTCCTGGGGGCAACGTGAATAATGTAATGAAATATATTACATTTTAAGTTTTTATATTATTGACCAATGATTTGTTCATAATAATTATGTTTTAATCATTAGAACATCTTCCAATTCAGATGAACAAATTTATTTTTTGATTTAAAATTTTTTTGGATACAGTTTAACAGATTTTTTTTTTTTTTAAATAAGATCTCTCTTAGGCTGGAGAAAGCTTTCTATACCTAAGTTAGAGATATTACTAGAAACTAAAATATTTGGTAAACAACTCTTGAATTTATTAATGAAATTTGACAGTAAACCCATCTCATTCTACATTTTGTTATTTTTAAGGTAATTGTTATTTTATAGGCTTCAGGAAACTGAGGATCTGGTATTTGAGAAATCTTAAAATATAGGCATTAATCTTATTTAAGTGTATGTTATACATGCCAAGAATTTAAAATTACTGAAAAAATGGTGTATTGATTTAAATGCATCCTAAATAATGTTTAAGAGCCCCATTCAAGAATTGCTCAGATACTGCAATGATCTATATCAAAAGTAAATGAACAGCTTCTAGTTTTAGTTTTGACATATGAAAAGCTTGGAAGTCATCTCTCCCATACTCACAACAAGAAAAAAGCTGAACAAACTCAAAATAAATGACTATTCTTGGGACAATCAGATAATTTAGTTAAAGGGCAAACCACACCCTAAAATCTTTAGACAGAGGTCAGTACAGAAAATCATGGATACGATCAGCTTATTTGGAGCACAATCCACGGAGCCATGGACTTGAATTCTACCAAGTTCTCATGGTAAAGATCTAAGAGAAATCCTCTTATGTTTTTGACAGAGTTAGGGGAAAACTAACCATTTTGAAATATTCCCAGAGCTAAGAAACATTTGTGAAGGTCACAGCCTAAGGACATAGGCCCATTTAAAGACTGAGGTTTAATAATAAGATTGTAGAAAACTTTTCTTTCTTGACACTTTACCACTGCATCAACAGGGCTCCTGTATACTAGCAGGATATTACAGCTGTGAGCTGCACGATGGGGTCCTTAGGGAAACCAAAAATCAATGGAAGAGACAAAAACAAAATTACCAGAGGAAACAGAAGCCTCTGGTACCTAAAGAAACGTTAAACACACACCAGTGACTATCCAAACTAACATGGAATATCATTTTCTTAGTCTGGGCAACCATAACGAAATACCTTAAACTGAGTGGCTTAAACAAAAATTTGTTTCCTTACAGTTCTGGATGCTGGGCAGTCCAAGATCAGAGTGCCATCATGGTTCATGGTCAGTTTCTTGTGAGACCTGTCTTCCTGTCCTGCAGATGGTTGCCTTCTGCTGTATTTTCCCATGTCCTTTCTTCTGTGTGTGCACAGGAGGTAGAGTGGAGGGCATTGAGAGAGACACACAAGATGAGACAGAGAGAGAGAGAGAGAGAGAGAGAGAGAGAGAGAGAGAGAGAGAGAGAGAGAGAGAGAGAGAGAGAGAGAGAGAGGAGGACCCCACCCTTGTGACTTAATCTTAATTACCTCTCTAAAGGCTCTAGCTGCAAATAAGTTACATTGGAGTTTTAACATATGAATTTGGGATGGGGACACAATTCTGTCCATAACAATTATGATAAAGGCACATTTATATTAGTTCTATTATTCAGTGCATTATGTCTGATAGTCAACAAAAAAAATTATAAGGCATGGTAATAGATAAGAAACCCTACAGACTAAAGAGACAAAACAAGCATCAAAACCAGACTCAGATATGACACGGATTTTGAGATTATCACTTAGGGAATTTAAAATAGCTACAATTAATATGTTAAAATTTCTAATGGAAAAATAAACGATCTGCAAGAATAAATGGGTAATGTAAGTAGAGAAATGGGAACTAAGAAAGAACCTAAAGGAAATGCTAGAAATGAAAAACACTGATGAATAAAGAATGACTTTGATGGGCTCATCAGTAGACTAGACGGGGTCAAGAAAAGAACCAGCGAGCTTGAAGATGTGTTAACAGAAACGTACACAACCAAAATGTAAAGAGAAAAGAAAAACCTAGAATTGTGTATCCAAGAACTGGGAACAAAAAACTAAATATTATAATGAAAGATGCTCTCATTCCTCATATGGTTTGAGAAATTCCAAGAGTTTTAGGAGCTCTGAGCTAAGAAATGTAGATGAAGACCAAAATATAAATCTCAGTATTATAGAAGTTGTACAGATTTGGGAAGAAGAAAAAAAAATTTGTTTTTAGATGACAAGATTGTCTATGAAGAAAACCTCGCACAAGTGACAGAAACAAAACACAACTTCCTTGAACTAAATAGTAAGTATTGCAAGATCACAGGATATAAGATTGATACATACAAAAGCGAATTGCTTTCCTATATGCCAGCAATGCACAATTGCAATTTTAAGTTTAAAACATACTGTTTATATTAATACCAAAACAAGACATACTTAGATATACATCTAGAAAAATATATTCTAAACTGTCTGTTATCATTTACAATCTTATAATCTCGTATTATTTAATATTTATTTTCACTGTGCTCTATGCAATATTATATTGATAATGATAATGGTTTCAAATTTAAATATTATGCATCATTATTCAGTGAACATTTTTATGAATAAAGTTTTTTCAGTTAGGATTATTTTTTAAAGGCATTTCCTTAGAAATGAAATTATGGGGTCATAGGTAATGTTTTTTGCCTTTTGAAAGATACATTGTTGAAGATGTAGGCATGATGTGATACTCTTAAGTCTTAGATGAGATAATTAAATGTTCACAAATTGATAAAAATATTTTCTGCAAAATGTATTTTGGAATGCTTCTATAAACATAATTAAAATACATCACAGTCTAAATACGCTGTATTATCTAACTAATAATACATATAATCCCTTGTAGATGAGTTTTGTACTCTCCAGCTGCCTATGAGATTAGAATGTGTGCAGATAGCTGAAGGAGTACTGCTTTTTGTGTATCTTAGGAATTATAGATGAGAAGGATTCGCCTGTCTCTGAATTCATTGTATAATTGATATTTCCACCAGTTTTATAATGTCTACCCAAATGCTTCAAAGGTTTAAGAAATCACTACTCTTTGATGAGCATAGAAAGCATGAACTAATATGAATGCTAATCCATTGTTTAATCTTAATGTCTTTAACAAAGATAGGGTTCTTGTAAAATGCAAAAAATTAAGAATATTTGAGTCTAAAGGCAAAGTCGAGGCAATTTAGTGCACTGCTTTTCAACTTTTAGCGTTTCTCTGAGGTTCTTCAGAGCTCTGCAAACATTTTGTTTGCTTTTTACTTAAAAATACATCTGAAACAAAATTATAATAAGGAAATAAAAGCAATACATGAACCTAAATATGCTTGTGTTAGATATGACACATCCATGGCCATTATCATTTGAATTTTCAGTGTGATATACTTTTGTGGAGTCCCAAGAATAACACTTCTCTAGTCATAGATGGAAGTATATTTGAAAATCTTTTAAACATGTTGTTGCTTGAAGAGCATGTAATTGTCATTTGATGTTTCATTTGGGGTTTGCTTGATTTTTAATTTCCTTGTGATGAATGTGAGAAATATACTACCAGAGGCCACATGTGGCAAACCCTATTAAGTGACAGTAAGTCTAAATCTAATAATAAATTATGTCTTAATCTTTTATTATAATTTTAGCACTTAATCTTAAATTATGCTACTTTGCAGATCTGATTCAGTTTAGATTTCTCTTAGCTTTCATGGATTGTTTTTCAAAGGTATCACCTGTAAAAACTTGTATGTAAATCAACATTTTCTTCTTCATGCTGGATACCAGTATAATAATATTATTATTATATTCAGAATTATAACAATAATAGTTTGAATGCTGAGGTAGACACACATTTGTGCCCCTAAGAATTATGGTGGACTGAAAGCTTACTTAATTTTCACTTTATCCCTCTTCCTTAAGTAAAACAGGTTTAAGACAACTGAATATTTTTCAGCAGAAAAACTCAATGAGCTGAAAAATATTTGTGTTTCTCAGTTTCCCTAAAGAGGCCAGGGTTGTCTGCTGGCAATTTCAAGGGAAGTCTGGCTTCCCTAATGGATACACCATTTTTTAATCCTTGGCACATCTTTCTTCACCATGCCTGGAACATAAGTGTAAGACAACTATCTTGCATGATAGCTATGAGCATAAAAATCATACCTTAAGGATAATGAGTAGAAACACTGAAGGCATCCAGACCTCTAGTGACATCACGAAACTACTCCACCAGTCTTAGACTGCCTACCTACTACCTTCTTGCCAAATGAGAAAAAAATAAAATTTTATTCAGGAAAGCAAAAAAATTAATTTGTTTGGATTTTCATTACATGTAATTACTTAAAAACAAAATATTACTGATAGAATCCAGTGTTCTGTAGAGAATTCTTCTGTATTTTGTAGAGAAAATAATTGAGCCTTACTTTCTTTCATTTAATAAGAACTTTTCCAATTTTATTCTTTTCAAGGTGCCTAAAATCAGCCAAAATCATTTATTTGTTTGTTTGTTTGTTTATATTTTCTGTCCTTCACACTAGAGTGTAAGTTTCATGAGGTTAAGACTATATCTTTTTTGTCCATTGCTATATCCCTATCACTTTGAACAATGTCACACACAGCAGAGACACTCAATGTTCATTGAACAAATAAATGAATCATTGAGCCCTCAGAGGGGTCCAGTGATTAGATCAGGAAAATAGTAAAATAGGGATTAAAATCCAATCTTCTGTTAACCAGTTCAGCAATCCTTCATTATACTACTTGATGTTCTGGTGACTCTCTCAAATCTTTGGATAGCAATGATAATTCTATACACGTTTAAACTGCAACACATTACAATTCAATTGAATCTACTCACAATGTCATTAAACTCATGTAGCATCATCTCTTCAGACTTATCCCTCATCTAATACCATTTTTGCCACTTTTCCTGATTTTCCATGACTGGAGGCTATCCCTTAAAGGCTCTACATGGAGGGTTCTTGGAAAAATCACAAAGCGCATTAGCATATCAAATATTCTGGTATGTACTATAATAAAAAAAAATCATGTAACTTTAGCTTAACACTTTCCAAATTCATTTTCTCTAAGAATGCCCCATCTTCGTTTTGTAATTAAACACCTTATAAAAATCCAAATGTTGTACTTTGAAAAACCATGGGTCTTGACCACTATAGTTCGATTTAGGAATGTTGTGTCCTTCAATTTCTTATGTTTAAAGCCTTGATGAGCATTGGTGTCTGCTGATAAAAAAAAATAACCCACTTTATACAAGTGTTCTCTTATTGGGCTAAACCTTTCAGCTTTGAGATTCATGTTGGCCAGTTGGACATAAGAATTTCTAGATTGCTTCCTCCTGCTGGTGCTTATGGTTCAGCCTATTTTTTTACACAAAGATGATGACCATCATCATCACCATAATCATCATCATCTTTTTCTTCTTCTAGTATTAAAATTAGAATTAAACTATTATATTTTTAAACCAGTCGTGTTTATCTTTTAAAACAGCCCTAATAATTTTTTAAATGCTCAAGGGTGAGATTATATTGTTATTCAGTGCAGTTTTTCTTGACCTGATTCTAAAAGTCTATTTAAATTCTTGACACAGACACACACATGTCCCCCCCCCCCTCCAATAGCTATATGCATTCTTCAAAAAAAAAAAAAATCAAACTTTTTCCTAACTGGCTTGTTCCATGCCAGCCTAAGGAGGGAGGTCACCATAGCCTCTTCTGATTACCTGGTAAATGAGAGAAGAATCAAAAGGCAGCTTACTGGAGAAACAGACTGAAATAGGTAGTGAATGCATTTTAAGAGAATATAGCATTTGTTTTGTAGGCCTCTAATCACTTCTTAGAGAATATTGTTGCTATTTAGATTAGCAGTTAGGTAAGAGTCTCCAGAGATTCATTTTCCAGGATATCATTAAAAGGCTCTGATTTAATCAAACGCATCTGAGTTTTAACCCACCACTCTCTCAAATTCAAAATCTTAGGTTACCTCAGGGCTCTATTCTTGTCTTTGTTGTTGTTGTTGTTGTTCTAGTGATCCTTCCCAGAATCGGCACTTTAAATGTCACCTGATTACTCTTCAGTGTTCATCTCCAGTCTTGACCTCTGCTGGATTCCAGACTTATGTATCTAAGTGCCTCCTTGCTCATACTCCTCTCTTTGAGACTCTAATAGACATGTCTAAGTAGAAATCTTAATTTCTATGTGGTGCCCCACCACCATTTTTCCTAATTTTGAACATTTCAAGAATGGCCAAACCCATTTGCTCAGGACTCCAACCAATAAATTTTTTGAATTCTCTTTTATCCTTCTATTCTACGTTAAGTGGGTTAATAAGTCCTATCAGCATGTCCTACAAAATATACTTAAACTATTACTCTTTCCATTACTCACTACATTTGTGTTACCTTGGCTCTTTTCTTTTTGGTCCCTTAAACACACAATGCTTATTTCCTCTTGGGTCCTTCGTGCTTGTTATTTCCTCTGCCTGGAATACTCTTCTGATGTTTCCATGTAACAGTCTTGCTTTTACATTGAAGATTCAGGTTAATGTCACGTATCAGAGAGGTCTCCTCTGTTCACTTTAACTCCAGCAGGATCCTGTGCACACAAGTCACTCCATTGTCACTCCATTGTCTATATAGCTTTGAGGCCAAGGAGTTTGATTATTTTATTTCCTAAGTCCCCAATAAAGAGTTTCTCATAACAAGTACTCTATATGAACATGTTTACTGTCTGAATAAATGTGGCTTGTTACAAATACTTTGTTGTCATCTTTGTTTCTAATCACTTCCTTCAAATTATTTTCCTCCCAATTAAACTTCTTGAAACATTAACTTCTATGTTTAAGAGCACATAATAGCTCCCTCAAAGAATAAACCTCCAAGATCCTCATTTTCTCAACCAACTCTTCTTAAAGAAACATTTCAGCTACTGTTCCCCAAAATGAACCCTAACCTGCAAGACTCATTTGCATTATCCTGTCTCTAAGAAAGTTCCTTTTCAGTCTCTCATCTTTGCTATTTCTCTCCTACTAATAATTATTACTCAGTTCCACATGGTTCAAGTTATCCTTCCCTACCAAACACGATTTCAGCTGCACAAAGCCTCTCCTTTTCTGCTACATGTATCTTAGTTTTTATATTGCCATAAGGCTGGTATACTATATTCTTAGCCTATTTTATTTATGTGTAAGTAATCTCCCTGAAAGTGAAGAATGAATCCAATTATTAAAATGCCACCTCAATCTCCTAGCACAGTGTTCCACAGGTAGTACATCTATTTAGTTTCAGTTTTACTAGACAGGGTGACAGAAAAACATTTACTTACTGTAAAAACTTATTTAGTTAAATATAAGAAAGCAAAAATGATAACAAAAGATAACTGACATTTGAGTTCATTGTCAGGAAAATAATAAGGTATGGTGGTGAAGATTCTAGATAACTGCAGTTATATAACTCATCTAAGGAGGGTAGTCACAGGACACATCTAGGGGATTATTACTGTCTAAAAATGGAAGGCCAATGTTCACTTAGCTTCTGTTCTTCCCAGCCCCCCACCCCCCCACCCTGCTACTGGGAGGATCAGAAATGCATATCTTTTGTGTTAAATCACCCAATTTTTAAATGTTCAACATAAATGAGGCCAAAATCTGCAAACTTTATTTTGAACTTTTGCAGTTCTGACTCAGCAAATGTCCTATGTCATTAACTGAATTCTAGAATTCAGCACTTTGTTCCGCACACTTGACCTTCATTTTCATTTATGCTTAGAGAATATTCCTTTTTTTTTTCTCATCTCTAACCCTAGTCTTAATACTTTACCAAATTTTTAAAGCATAAATGTATTTTCTGATGACAAAAGTAATATAACTTATGTAAAAAACTTGTAAAATACAGAAAATATTTAATTATAAAAGTAAAAATAATTATTCTACACATAGAAATTTTATTTCTATATTTAATCTATGGCACATTTACCTGTCATTGGGTTTATTTTTCATTAAGGAAATTCTCCATAAAATTAAAAATTCTTGGTAAACATTATTTTAATGTCTACATAGATTTCTATTCCCTAGATTTACCATAATTTATTGAACCAATTCTCTATCATTGGACAATTAAGTTGTTTCCACTTTTTCCCCATAATAATGTTGCAGTGAATATTTTTGTATGTAAACTTCTGTCTATCTTTTGAATTATTTTCTTAGAAATGAGGTCAGTATATTCAAATTGATTTCCAAAAACATTTTGCCAATTTACAGTGCTACCAGCAATTTTAGTATATTTTCTCCATCCAAAACATTTCAGTATTGTCATTTAATTTTTTTTTAAGGGAATCGATGATTTCGTGTCTCTATCCTCTCCTCATTTTTTTTCCTGCCACTGACTTAGCAGATGACTTTTATTTCTACTTTAAGTGAAAATCAAAGATTCGTATCTCTTTATCTACAAAGTTACCCATAGTCAGACTCACTCTTATTCCTTTCCACTTGCCTCAGTAAAAGGAATTGCCATTTTGTTTTAGGCTATGCTTTAGCTCTTATCTCTTTCTATATCCTCTGAGATCATGCTCTCTCAGCCATACTTCTGTCTTTAATATTTTTAATATCTTCTTCTCTTATGGTTATTTCTTCATAGCTTATAACCATACTAGAATTTGTTTTATTAAAAGATCCTTTCTTCATCTTAGTTTCCCCTTCTAGCTGCACTCATATTTCCTTTTTCCTTTTATGGCTAAGTTTCTTTGACACAATGGTCTTAACTCTCTAACTTTACTTTCTCCATTTCCAACATTCTCCTAGGCACCAATGTCATTACTCTTCAGGAACAAGTTTTGCTTGGCTCACTAGTGATCTACTATGTGTAAATCCAAAGGGCTCTCTTTAGGACTCCTCTTACTTGTCCTCTAAATTTCTTTAGTACCTCCCGATCCTAATACTATCTAGATGTACTTTTCTAGGGATAACAGACAGCCAGATTGAAAGAAGTTGCAGCCAAATTTCTACCTCAGTGGGTTGCCAGAAGTGGCCAAGGATTGGCAGTAATGGAAGAGGAAAAAGATTGATATGGTTAGAAAATGCACTGAAGAAAGGAATGGCATTATCATCTAGTGAATGTGGAACATGAGGACCTAATATGAGTAGTTTGTGGCAACAGAAACCTAACATAGTAGTAGAAAGAGTAATCAGGAAGAGAAGAGACCAACTGTAATGACAGATGGGTCACCAAAAAATAGTTGAGACTAACAAGTCGGGTTTATTTATTTTTATTAATTTGTTCAATTAACTCGTATTAGACACTCCTATATACTAAGCACAGGGAATACAGTGTTTCAAGGGTGGGTAATTCATTGGCAATATCAGTAGAAGTAAGAAATCTGTAGTAATAGAAGCCAATACAGAAACAATTGATGTGGTGTCTTTAGAGAATTTGCACAGACAAGCATGCATTGTAACTGTAGCATAAATGGATCCTGGTATCAACAGCAGCAGAGAAGGCAACCAAAATTCATTTTTGAATAATAATATAAGGTATGAAGGAAGGAAATAATGGTGTAAGCAAAGATTATAGTAGAGATAGAGGGAAAAAGTCAGAAACAGTAGAAGTTTCAAAGGTAGCAGAGATAAGACTGGAAAGCTGGGACATGGGTCCTAATGAAAGTATTTTAAGAATATGCCAATAGAAATCATATAGTCAGTCTGAAGTTTTATTCTGTTAGAAATAAAGACAGATGCTGCTGATGCAATCATTTGTTTGTTTAAAAAGTATTCTCTAATGCAGGGGATAAAGCCTTCATAAAAAATTAAAATAAGTTAAGATGGCATATAGATATCAGTTTTCATTTTGGAACTGTAAGGCTAATGCAGACTGCATGACAGCAGATCAACTCAGATTTTAAGAGTGCCTTGACCCCAACAGATGTAACACATTAGAATTTCCTAGTGTAAGTAAAAGGGCCCAGACATATTGTTCTACATCACAAGGTTTCTTGATGGAACCTATCACAATAAATCAGAAGCACATCTATCAAATGTCATCTGAATTATTTCAGAGTATAATCTCTCAAGAGAAAATAATTTCCATTCTAATTAAGTTTTTTGATTTTGAAATACAGCTGGAGCAAGAAAAATCTGATCCGAGTCCTCTTCATTAATTTAAGATTGTGATGGTATCTCCATGTGGAATTAAATGGCTACAGGCTGACCAGATAATTTTGTCCTTCTTCAATCCCACCGCCCTCAGTAAAATCAATAGAGTGGCAATTCTAATCAATCTCCAAGCTACTCACAGTGATCAGACCAGGTACACTACTGTCCAGCAACTTTCTCTAGCAATGTTCTCTAGTCTAAGAGCAGGCATAGGAAAGCAGGCAGTAGGCATAATCTAGCATTAGAAAACTGGAAATTGAAGGGCTATGTGCACATCTAGGCCAGGCAGAAAATCATGTGTGTTGCCTAACTGGCTGTGAATGAGAAATTATTTAGTGACTAAAGACCTCTGTGAGAGCTGCTTTGGTGATGGTGGGATAATGAAAGAAAAGAGAGAGAATGCAGTTTCCATCTAAAATAGTGCTTTAAACCTTGGAGGCACATAAAAAAGAAAAGATAATGTGAATTACAGGTGACATTGTAGATAGAGGGACATAAAATGCCAAAAAACTTGAACCTCCATGGGTCTTTAACACAAATATCCATATACTTAAAAATTCTTAATTGATTAGTTGGCTGATTGAGTGGTTTACTTGGCCAAATGCAAGCCTCAGAATTATGATTTTAAATCTTGAAGGTTCAATGAGGAGACCTTTGGTTGGAGGAAACTAAACTTTCCTGCTGAGATGGTGGACCATGCTTGGTCTGTTTCCATTTGGAATAGTACCATGTTTATCAGATAACACTTAGATATCCTTTGAGGAATTTACCGAACCTTCACTTCTCTCATTTATAAATGATGAAACATTTAATATACCCAAAACAATTTATACAAATGAGTGCATATTATAAAGCATGATAATTTGAAATACAAATATAATGGAAACTCTCATTTTAGTTTTTCCCCACAAGCACTGTGCTCTTGCACTGTACAAATGCAAGAAGATATAATTATGTAAATATTTTCAAAAAAATGAACAAAACCATCCTTTTAATATTTGACGGATTAACTCTAAATTATCTTATTTGCCTTCAGGTGATTTAGGGATGTTACCACATTACTTTCATAAAGTAGCAATCTATTTTGCAGTATTTAAAATGTATTCATGGAGTCAGTTGCTCTGAACTTTATGGGGAATCTTAAAATCTTGAAATCTCAGGTTCTTATTTTTAAACCAAATGCTCTTTTCACCTACTTCAAATCAGATTATTGAAAAATGACCTTGTATTTTCTTGGCCATGAGCATAAATTGTGGAATCAGCTTGCTGGGTTTATACCCTTACTCTACCACTTAATAGTCACTTAACATTTACAATTCCTCATTTTGTTCACGTGATGAGTGGTTATAATAGTTGTAACAACCTATACATGTTGTTATGAGATTTCATGAAATAAGAAAAATAGTAAAAACAGTAAATGTTCATAATAAATGTTAGATATTTTTTATAAAAATTTCTTTAAGTGAAATATATATTCCAAGGGCCTTGGAACTAAGGCATGCGTAAAGAGGAAATTTCAAGCAGAAATGATTTGTACTTGTTGGGCAATGAATACATAACACATGGAACTTCCTGCTTCAGGGTAGAGGTATTAAAAATAAAGGGCATGTTACCACCCATGACACATTAAGCAGATTGAAATGGCAAATACTGTAATACAAATTTAGAGACCATATAAATATCCACCATCCCAAACTCCTAGTGGAGCGAGGTGTTTAGAAGCTGAGGGAACCCTGAGAGACCATTAAAAGTCTGGAATGGAGTTATAGAATAACCCTACTACTGCCCCAGGTCTATCAATCCAACATGGACTATTTGCATTGATGTCTTTGAATTTCCACAAAATTATGGCACTCAACATTCACTTTAGCAACTTCTGCTTATGTTGCATCTGATGATTCTGTCTGGCAACTGTTCTCCATTCTTCTAGTAACAGCCTTCTCCTCCCTTCTGCATAGCTTATGAATACGTTAGTCAATCAAGATGTCTCATTTTTGTCTAGCTAAAGTATCAACCAGGGCGATTAAACTTTTACTCCAGAATACTGAGTCTTGAGTGGACCAATTAAAAAACTGAAATGGTTATCACTGATTCTTCCAGATGGCAGTACCCTGAACCCAGAAGAGAGGGTGCATGTGTGTGTATGTGTGTGTGCGCGTGCGCACGCGTGTGTTTCATCTGAGAATCCCAGAGATGTTTGGCTCTCTGCTTTATTCAAACCCTGTTTCTGAACTTTTTATGAACTAGTTAACATTATTCTGTTAATATCAGTATTTTAAACTTATGCAATAAAGTAACTCCTTAGATCAGGTGTCTACTTAATAGAGTGAGCACTACGTGATTTTGCCGATTTTCTAATAGTTGATGTGAATATTGAACTGATAATATAATGTATTCGAAAGAAAGAACATTTAATTTTTCTAGTAAATATTTGCCCAACAAGTAAATATTGGTAATAAAAGATGAGCATTCAACAGACTAATAGAGTAGATGATGTCTGAAATAGGGGACAAAGCCAGATAGGAATAATTCTACACCAAATTTAACTCAGAACTGAGTGTTTCCCTCTTTGTTTCTTGTTGAGAATCTTGATCAGGTTACTTAATCTCTTTCTTTGAACCATTTTTTAAAAATCTTTAAAGTGGGGATACTGTATATATATAATATATTTTCCCTCTTCGCCCAACAAGTCTCCTGCCAGAATTTTATTTGTCCAAACATGGATGGTTTTTAAATTCTGTTTTAATAAGGATTATTGATTATTCACTTTTTTTTTTTTTGCTTGTTTTGTTATTGCTAATGAAGGCCACTCAATTGCCAAAGCAACAGGGACTCCAATCAGTGGTGTATTGAGCCCTGTTTGCCCTGTTTGAGCTATTCTCACAGGCTAAGCTGGGGCTCCAGGGAGAAGAACAGGTATTTGGCTTCAGGCCCAGTTGCCTTCCTCCCATTGTCAATAACTGTTTATTTCTCCACTAAGATTTTTTTTTCCCACCTTCTTGTCACAAGTCACACTTATTAACAGCTTGTTAACAGTCTTTTTGGTTAAGGCAGAGGTGAAAATAATATCTTACCCTTCAACATTTTGTAACTTGTGAATTATTCTCCCTCTCCCTCAGAGGAGCATCAGTCTGTGACATTGATATTTTTGTCCCTGACTAGTGAGTCTTGTTGATGTCTACTCCCTGCTGTGACAGCCAAGCCAATGCTGAGCACAGGGACTACCCAACCTCTTGCAGCTGATATTAGACATTGTCTGGGGCTACTGGAAACTGCAACTCCCCTTGCCTGGTGACTCCTGGGATCCATGGGGACTGGGCAACTGGCTGTTTTCCAAGATAAAGACTAGTGGAAAAGTAAGGCTCTTGAAGCCAGATGCTTCTTTCTGCAAGTGCCTGTCATAGGAGAGTCTGTCCAACACACTATGGATTTTTCTGGTAGTATAAGTCATGGATTTGCAAATTTGTGTGGGGCATTGCATAGTATCTTAGAGTACTTTTTAGAAAGATGGAAACATGAGGGACTTTTCTATAGTCACAGCCTATGTGCTTACCTGACTATAGGAGGGAGAAGTTAACGATGGGATTTCTCTTCCTCTCTAATCTTAGCTTGTTTCTTGTCATACGAGGTGGTATAAGAAGTTCTATAATTCATGTGAATTTATTAATATAGAATTAAAGCAGGTATTTTCTAACTCGCCATTTTTTTTTTTCTGAAGCTCTGCAAATCTCACACTTTCATGGTGGCACAGGGTAATGTTTATATGTGTGGCCTTTGGGTTCAGTACCCATCATGGACACTTACTGGTGCTGTGACCTTAGGAAGGTTATATAACCATTGTGATATCTCTATTCCTTTTGTTAAAAAGTGAGAGTTAATAATAACGCCTAATCTCTAGAGTTGTTGTGAGAATGAAATGGAGTAGCACGATTGGTGTGCTTGAAGATGTGTCTGGCACAGCATAAACAAACATATTAGCTCTTGGTATGAATATCAGAAGAGCCTACTTATTTTCCCAGGACACTGTGCATGCCTCAGTGAATCAGTGCTTTTAGGGTAGGGCTTCCTTGGTTGAGTAACAAATTAGCTCCCTGGTTGGAATCAGAATGGGGTTCTCAGCATGTGGATTCTTGTACCTGTTTGGGCACTGATTTTTAAATAAAAAGCAATTGAACTCATCTACATTCCAAGCCAACACATGTTTATCTCCAATACCATGAGATTGGGGGCTCATTGTAATATCTCAAGAAACTGATACAACCTTTTTGTTGAAACAATGTTATTTTTAGGTTCTAGCCAAGTGTTCTAGTTGTAAATCAGATTTTCCAAGAGTAAGACCAGGAGCCTATTTGAACTCAGTCTTCAAATGCATAACCCAGTTGTTCTTTACACTAGAAAATAAGCCACGTGTAACATGATATAGTATTCTCAAGATAAGTGTCTAAAGTTTTGGTGAAAAATATTCTGCAGTCAGCCTCTGAGTTGGATACTAAGGTTATTTTGATATTATTGTTAAGCTAACACTACAGCAAATTACTTTGTGCATGACCTCTTTTCACTTCTCTTGGATTCTTTCTATAGGCATCAACTTAAAGAGTAATAGTATATTCATAGTTATTAACTGGATTGTCTTATTCTTATAAAACACTAGCTTCTTGGTATATAAGGGCCGTTAGGAATAGACCGTAGACATAGATTTTGGAGGAGGATATGAAGCATGGCAACTGGGAGTGGATAGAGTCTTCTCTAGGAGAGAACCATTTATTCTATCTCAAAAGAAAAAAAAAAAGAAGAAAATTAACAGACTATTTTACGTGTTCCAAGCACTCTCCTAGGCCCTGAGCATATGATGGTGAGCAAAAAGACACGGTCCCTGTCCTCTTGGAATTTGACTCTAGAGAGGAAGTCATTTTTAATCAAATAATTGTACAATGAAATAATAAATCGCACTGCTAATGATAGCTATAACAAAAAAATGTGTATATACCGTGAGAATTTAACTATGGGAAATGACTAAGGCAAGAGGCTCGGGGTATATTTCTGAGGAAGTATTATTTGAGCTTAGTTGTGAAGAATGATCAGAAATTAAATGAGGGGCCAGGGTGTTCTCTAAGTAATGAGGAGAACGTTTGAACTGGTCCTTTGTAGATAAGAAAGCCATGCCAGGATAGCTGGAGCACAGATACTGAGTCATCTTCTATTTTCTGTGACAAGAAGGTATTTGCTCTAGAATATTTAGTCTGGATGTGAATGAGAGAATAGAGTCAATGTTTTATTACTTTTTATTCAGCAAACTTCTTATTGCTGCTATAAAATGGGCTCTAATATTGGTGAAAGTCTTCCAAGTGTCTTGGTCTCTATATCCTTATTAGAAATAATATTCCATTTATATTCAGTAAGAGAAAGGAGTTGATATATTATTTATATAACTTTTTAAGAGAGGAAATTCACATCTATGGCTTTTATGTCTATAAAAAGCATTTCATTTTCAATATGAATTCTGAGCCAAGCAAAGCAAATATAAATATTCTGGTTGACATTAAAGTTGGCCAAATCACTGTAAAGACTATATATTGTCTATGAAAGGAAATCAAATTGCTTGAACATCTATTATTCTCATAATTCTACAATCTAATAACTTCTTTAATGGGATATCAACTTTCTAAATGTCTGGACAAATTATGACTATTTATAACTTAATCTTCTTTGGGCTATGAAGGACTCAAAATGCCTGCACTCTCACTCTGGCATGTAGACGGTGATGGGTGAAGTTTGTAGAGCTTTGGGTCCATACAGATGGATAGATAGGATTAATGAGGGTATTATGGGCACATCATATTTCCATGGCTCTTTAAATTTGCTAAAGCATTTTCATTCTAAAACTAGACTTTCATTTTTCCTATTGTGTTGAAAGTCCAGTTTTAGAACCAGAACATATTTTAAGGGTTATTTAGTCTAAAGATGTTTTTAACAGAAAAAAACAATAGGCTTACAAAACTGTGTTCAAATTGAAGCTCTGTAACCTACTAGATAAGTAGCTTTGGGTAGGTCACATAAAGTCTGCTCGTTTCTACACTGAGGCTAACTAGTACAAAATGTGTGAAATTGACTTGAGTAATAATTGCAGGCATATATGAAAAAGGCTCCCAAAAGATATTTATTCAACATGAATATTTTTAGAAATGCACACATGTTCACACACAAAGACAGGAAAAAATACAAGTAAATGGTTCCCAGATGGGTATTGGCTAAATTTTACAAGTGATAAAATAGAAACAAATGGGAGCAAACCACTGTTCAAGACCACTTAACAAGAATGAATCACAATAAAATCCACCTCTCCAGACTCTTGGTCCTCATATTTACCTCCATTTTTATTCTTCGCCTTTGGAATTTTTTTTCCCTGCCCCATGTTCTCTTCTTTAAAGATTTATTCCTTTTCATATTAAACAGAAAATAAATAACATCTATGGGTTTTATTTATATAACCCTCTGGCTTCAAACTACCACTCTTAAGTCTTACAAAAGCCATCTCTGATGATTAACTATTGACTTATAATAATAATGCATGCAATGTTATAGAAATTAACTAAAGTGGACATCAGGAAATCTAAGTTGTAGTCTTTTTACTTTCAATGATTAACCGTGTGCTTTTAAATAAGACACTTGACTTTTCTTTAACTTATTAAGAAAGGTGATACTGGACTGGGCTATAGCTAAGAATTTTTCTACCCTTAAAATTTTAAGAATCTATGCATAGATATAATAATCAAAGTGCCCATTACTTAACAGAAGCAATTTTCAACAGTGAAATGCATGAATTGCATTTCTGTAGTTATTATTTACTAAGACATTCTGTACATTGTTCTGGAGGTTTTTTCTTTCTATTAAAATATTCAACACTAGGTTGGTAGAGACTTCCCATGGGATCAATGTATTCATTTGCATTTATGTGTTTGTGAACTGCAGCAGCGATAAAATACTACCCTTTCTACTCCTTGTTTACTGAGTTCTTACTTAACCTACAGGAACGAGATCAAACGACATAATTTCTGTAAAGCCTTCCCACTCACCAAGTGGAAACAATCATACCTAAAGCATTTATTTATACCATCCACAAGTAAGCATGTGGCAGTATGATTGTTTATGTGTCTCCTATACAAAACTGATGTATCCTCAGGATGTAATCTAGAGTATAGCACATAATAGATGCTCAATAATTACTTATTGGATGAATGAAAGCTCTGGAAAAATTTGGTAAGTATCCATGTGTCTATCATTGAATGTACTAAACAGAAAAATTTTCAGGTTATTCTAGGATTGTCTTCATTGTATATTTGATACTATGTAATGTTTATGGTAAAAAGAAGAATAAAGAGAGTTGTGACAACCAAGTAAATAGCAGCCCTGATGACTTGCAGGAAACTGCCCCTGTGACCTTTGATTGATACACAGAAAGCAACTCTGCAACCCAGTGCATTGCATCTTCCTCCAGTATTAGCTGTCACTACAGATGTCACATTTGTTTTCAGGTGGAAGTTATTAAACTGTAGAGCTGTGGAGAGTAGGATTCAGTTGGAAAGAGATGAGTGCACAGAGAGCCTGGGGCATATTGAGAGAGAGTATGGTTCTTCCTAGGAATGGAGCTATCACCTTGAGAATCTTCTTTTGTTTTATAAGTGCTCCACAGCTGCTACTCGGGAACTCTCCTTTCATGCTATCAAATAGAACTATAGAACTATTGCTAGAGTTAATTTATAGCGGATTGGCAACCAATAGCAGTTTGGGTTTTAAGTGGATTATTCTAGGTTACAATAAAGGTTGTTCAAGAAAGGCAGCATGGTGTGTAGTTCAGTACCAATAGACTAGATTTGTTTCTACATCTGCCTTGTACTAGTTTGATGACCTTGCAAAGCCATGTCATCTTTCTGCCACTCAGCTCGTCAAAAGAGAGCAATGAATGATCTCTCCTCTTTAATAAAATTGTTGTGAGACCCCATATAGATAAATAGATAAATTTTTGGAAAATGTAAGATATTATTTACCCCTTCAGTTTATATTTTACTTTCATAAATTATGAAAATAATGACAGACTACACTATTATTTTTGCTTATGGTTAAGGGTAATTTTTATTTGGGATAATTTAGACAATAACGCTGGTTTATAATCTTGTGTTTCATTTACCCTAAATAATAATTTACTTTTCACTGCAAATTTAGAAAACGATACGTGTATTGGTTTTTAGTCAGAAAATTTAAAAGCAAGAGACATCCTTTTCTATTCCCAAAGAAAGCCTGTGTTTCATTTGACTAAATCAGAGACTTTCGAACCCTGAATCATCTGAGTACTATCACAATCAAAATTTGACTTCTTTAAGCACAAGTAAATAAATTGTTTATTGAAAAAATTAATGTTTTCCCCTTTCAAATGGAATGCTGTTTATAAACTATGTATTGTAGGTATATGGCTATATTTGTTTACGACCTGCTTAAAAGAGATGAGAATTAAGTTATCAATAGAAAATTGTACTTTCACAGGCCAAATATTGAATCAGAGTATCGTTTCAGTCAATGGTTTTATAAAGAGAAAGTAGCACTAAGTGTCATGGGGAACATCCTAGAACAAAAGGAATTTGTTTGCATTATTCTCCTTTTTCAATAGAGAAGATAAATCTCACTAGGCAATCTAATTTATGTATTCATGAACTTTTATAGCAATTACATTAAATTTTTATTTCAGATCGTTTCTTGTAGGCTAGAAATTTTCCCAAAATAAAGATAAAATAAAGCATGTCATGTTATATCTTTTCATGTTACAAAAACTTAAACACTGAACTCTATAAAGAGAAGACAAAAACAAGACATTTTTGTTTAGGGCCTGTCAAGATTTCAAACCTCAAAGGGTCTGTGTTTGGCAATACAGCCTCACCTTCTCAAGGGAAAAGCTTGTTTTCTCTGTGGCAATTAGCATTTGCCGCACACCTGAATTTGGAAAGACTTCTGAGCTGAGGAAAAATACTCATTTTACAGCTTTGGTCTAAAGCCCCTTAGACAAGCAGGATAGAAGTATTTTTACATTTTTAATTCTGGCTTTCCGTAAACTCCCTGGAAAGGCAGGCTAGCCTTTTTTTTTTTTTTTTTTTTTTTTTTTTTAGATTTTAAACAAACAGCTCTCCCAGTAAAGTTACAGGCTCTGAAAATCTGGCTGCCTCATTTAATTTGTGGTGTCAGGAGAAACAATCCCCAGTGCAAACGTAAACACCAGACTATTATTTACCAATGACACTGGCTCTGAGCCTAATCTTCAGGTGTCTTCAAAAACTATTTTTTAAAGACAGATGTTCTTTGTTTAGACCTTTGAAAAAATCTCCATGCCTGATCAGATACTTTGTTTTTGTGAACATTCTTGCCTGAGTATATAAAATATGAAATGACACCGCTGACCAGCTTTACATATCTGGCTCCTAGGACTTGTTGTCCTTGGATAGGACCCACAGACTTTGATATCAGCCCTGTGGGGACACAACATATTTTAAAATGACACTCACCTGGGAGTATATAAGACATATTTGTAAAAATGAGTGAGTTTAACCAGGAACGATACTATTCTTGTTGATTAAAACAGGAGAGTTTAGATGTCTTTTTCTTTTTGGGGGGAGGGGAGTATGAATCTTACAGACATTAAAGCAGAGGTATTTTTTAGAAGACATGGAGGGGGCAGGCAATATCATTATTTCTCAAGGTGTAACCAGTACAAAATAGTTATCTTGAAGGGAGGGTCTGTGATTGTGAAACAAACAAACAAAAAACATAAGAGCTGTAATTGCAAGCCCTGGATTTAAAGAATGGCTGCATAATCCCAGGGAAACCACATAAATTCTAAGGCCTCGATTTTCTCACTAGGAAAGTAAGGATAATTCTTATTTTTGTGTGTGTATTCTGTGGATCAAAATAAAATATGTGAATATTAAAACATTATCACTAATGGCACTACTGGGAGAGGAAGGAGAGACATAAAGAATAAATCAATACGAACATTTGTTCATTTCATCTTCATAACAATAAAGTGAAGTAGATATTATTTTTATTTCCAGTTAACTTCTGAGGAGAGCGAAGAATAGACAGGTTAAGTAACATTCCCAGGATGACACAGCTAGTAAGTGATGGAACCAAGATTCAACTCTGGCTTTGGAGTCTACATTCTGAACCTTTTCACTATGCCACCACTCAGAATTAGTTTCATGTTTTAGAAAGATCATCCTGGCTACTGTACAGGGAATGGATTACAAAGGAAGCAAGGCTATAGTCATGGGTACTACTTGGGATACAGGTTCAGGAGTCCAGACAAGAAATGATGCATCAGCGAGATAAGAAAGAGGGAATGGATGGGTTTAAAAGATATGTTTGGAGAATTGATAGTAATTAGTGTGGGCTGACTGTTGAGTATAAAGGCGAAGGAGTTAAGGATCTCAGGTTTCAGGGTAGGTGGTAATCCCGTTAATAAGACAGAAAGTACTAGACCAAGATAGGGAGGAGAAAGATAATTAGTCATGTGGATTTTGAAGCAACTGTAGAATATGCAGGCAGTCAAGTACAGAAGGCAGATGGTTATGTAGAATTGTAATTCAAAGGAAAGGTCTAAGTCTGAAATTTAGATTTAGGAGTCACCACTGGAAGCTGTGGGCATACATGTGATTTCCCAGGGGAATTAAATAAAGGATCCTTACTGAGTTGCTCTGGCTTGGAGGTATAGATATTTGAGTTCGCTTCTGTTGGTATAAACTGAATAGAGCAGAGGACTTAGAATAGAATTCTAGGGAGACCCAGATAGTGTGGTGTCTTCAAGAATGATAGAATGAGCAAAACCATATTAGTGTCTTCTACCAGCACTTAGTTGAAATAGACATGCGTAACTGCTCAATTAGAGCTTGACAACTGCAGAAATAAGGAAAGTTCTGTTTAGATTCCCCTGGGAGGACACTTGATTATATCTGCTTTTAGCTTTGTTATGAGAAAGTGTCACTGTAGGGATTTATAATACAGAGTGGTTTATAGTGAAGAGCTTTCTAGGGGCAGGCTAAGATGCTTTCCCGGAAGCACTGCTGCTTTCACACAGTGCTTAATATTTTACCTACGCATAAGTAATCTTAACGTACAAAAGATTTTTTATGCCTGAGGAAGAACAAACAATTTACAGAGTGGGTCATGCCCTTTATGTTCCTTTGGGAAGACACCACATTGAAATTCAATCTGGAAGAAAGGGATGAGGATTGTTACATTATGACAGGAGTCATTGAGGAAAAAATCTACTTAGTGTTCATCAGGAGGTTTTATAAAGAGTTTATCTCATTGTCACATTATTTTGAAGTGCCACTAAATAAAAATGATGTTGCAAGAGACTTTTTTGATGAATGTATCTACCCTAAGAAATTTTAAAGCATCTCAGACTGAAGTTTAGAATGATAGAGGGAAAAAATACCATTTCTGACTAGAAAAAATTAATATTTAGATATGCAGTTAACTACATAATGGATTAGTTTAAACCTGAATGATTTTTTTTAGGTACATGTAGTGGGTACAGTCTTCGCTAAATTGGGGCTTTGCTCTTCTTGAACTGACTATTTAAATATCATCAGAATTTTAAGAGTAAACCTTCTTTGCATTTAAATATTTCAAATACAGTGAATTTGATTATAAACACTTTAGAGAAAAACTGTCTCCATTATAATAAAATTCATGTTATCTGGCATTGTACCTATTGGAAAGTTTTAGAAATTAGCATTTTCTAAGTATAGTTCTTTATTCTAGAAACTGATTTCAACATTACAGCTAAAGGAAAAAAGAGAAAAGTAGCAAAAAGAAAAAGAAAAAGAAAAAAATGAGAAGCTAATGTTGATATAGAAGGAGAGAACTATGATGTCTTTTGTTTTAGTTATCTATTACTATGTAACAAGCCACCTAAAATATAGGGGCTTAAAACAACAATAGTTTATTATTTCTTATCATTCTGTGTGTTGACTGGTGGTCCTTCTGCTCCAGTTAGGGTCAATCAGTTGGCTGCATTCATCTGGCAACTGGGCTGGACTGAAGCATCCAAGATGGCCTCTCTTACATGTCTGGGCCTTAAAGCGGACTATCAGCAAGGCCATCTTGGTTCTGCTTCAGGATTTCATTTGGTCTCTTTTCCACATGGGGTTTCTCCAAGTGACCACTCTTTCCATGCAAGCATGGACTTTCTTGTAGAATGGCAGTTGAATTCAAGAGAGCAAAAGTGAGTACTACCAGGCTTTGAACTCACATGTGTCTTTGTCATTGCATTCTGTTTATCAAAGTGAATCACAAGGCCAGCCCAAATTCAAAGGGAGGGAAAATAATCTTTACCTCTTGATGAGAGGAGTAGCCTGTGATTAGGAGGATATGGGTAGAATTGGTTAGTGGCCAATTTCAGAGACAATCTACCACATCATTAAAAATAGATTTTCTGATAAGAGAGCTATGAGACTTCTTCTAGGGCAGTAGTGCACTGAATATATGAAATACTCGTATTAAAAAGAATCATATTGGTCCATCCATAGTGGTGAGAATTGCTTCTCAGTAACCTTTGCTGAATTTTGTTTGGATGTTTGCCCTCTGTACTCATGTTATACTCATTACTTGACAGAATTAATATAATGTGCAGATTTAAGATTGCACTCTAATTTCTTCATGCAGTAACTACTAAGGGCCCACTAATGTTAGGCCAATGCTGAGGAAACATCCATGAACAACGCAGACCTGGTTGCTGACCCCGTGCATTTTAGTTCTGAGATCTTAAAATATCTTTTCAGTGTTAAATTTCTCCAGCAAGTGAAAGTAAGATTTAAATCCAAATAAAGTTATCGTCGGCCTTTGTAGATAACACTTTGTCATGTCAGATGCAAAATAATATCTAGTCATTATCTAATGGGTTTTTCTTAAATTGAATGTACCTAATTGGAAAAGGTACTTTATCAAGAGGTTCCCAGGGAAAGAATTAGCAGATGACAATTGTCTAATGCCATTTAATGACAGTGACTTCTGGCGTGGCTCTATAGTGTAGTGGTTTGCACATCTGCTTTACATGCAGAAGGTTCTAGGTTCATGCTCCGGGTGCGCCAGGCCCCTAGGTGCGCCAGGCCACCAAGAGAAACAGCAACATCCATAGGTCAGGGGTGGAAGTGGGTGGGGGGAATTAAAAAAGGGAGGGTAAAAATAATGACAGTGACTTCTGCTTAAGTGAGTTAGGTTTGCCATCTCAGGCAGGAAGGTGTTTCTTCTGATGATGATTATTAATCATATCCTTTGTGTTATAAAGTGTGTGTGTATGTGTACATAAATTGTCTTTGATTTTTTTGTTCCTAATCATACATGCTTTTCTGTGTGACTGAGAGTGAGGGATTGATTTATATGCCACTCAACTTCTGGCTTATGTCTCTAACCTAAGCTTTAAAACACATTGTTAACACAAATAAGCCAAAATATAGACCTGGATGAGTTTTATGGATTCTGGAACTCTTCTTTTAGGAAGGATGGAATCAATTGAGTTGTATTTCGGTTAAAATAATTTCCTATTTTGCTAGTAGGAAGTATGCCTAATACCACATAGAGCATACATGCTACATGTAAAGCCAGGTCCCCAGTGTCAAGATGTTGTCAGTGATTCATATGGTAGGAATGAAGTTCTTTACCAAAATGGAGATGATTAACTTGATCATTTGTTAACATATGGACCACCATCAGTGTCAGTGTTTTTAAACTATCCACAGCATGCCACCTCTTATTTCTCTTAATTTATCCTATACTTGGTGCCGTGTTGACTGCTGACCTCAGATGGTTAAATGACAGACCAAAATGTTAACGTCGAGAATACTGTTCACAAATATTCTGTTCTAAACTGTACACAAGTCTGTGTCCATAATCCTGTCATGCCAAAATTAATGCAGTTTTTCTAACTGCAGGTGTTCAATTAATACTTAACAACATTAACAGGAGGATGAAGAAGGGTATTTTCTTTACCCAAGGTAATTAGACAAATCACTTTTCCTTATCAAACTCTCCCTTACCTGGACTTCCACTACTCCTATCTTTGCTCATACTGTTTCTAGCAATCTAAGCTTTTCTTTTGAGTTTCTTTTTGTCTTTTTTTTTTATAACTTCTTTTAAAAAATCAGAGTATCTTTTGTTTCTGTCCTTGGATTTTTCTTTTTTTATTTGTTTTTACTCTCTGGGCAGTCTTGATCATTTGTGTGGGCTTCTGGCTATAAGCTGGTAACCCCTATGTATAAGCTAGATCTCTTTTCCGAACTTTAAAACCCACATTTCCAGCTTTATCCTAAACATTTCCATCTGATTATTGCAGAAAAATATCACACTTAAATATGTAAAAGTGGAGCTTATCACATTCTCTATCCCCATCGCCCATCGCCATGATTGGTTTGACATCCACTTAGTCACCCGGTCCAGCGACACAAGATTCATTCCAGATCCTTCCCTTTCCTCATCTATCTCATAAGCAACTAAATCCTGTTAATATTTCGTCTGTAAAATCCTCCAATAGGAATCCCTTCCTTCCTCACCACCTCTAAAGCTACTGTATAGTTCAAATTCTAATTATCTCAGCCTGGACAGTTACAATAACATTCTAACTGGTCTCCCTGCCTCTAATCTATACTCTAAATGGCTCCATCTCCCCCTACCATGAGGACTTTTTAGTGCAAAAAACTCATTACTTTATGACCCTGCCATAGTACTTTAATAGCAGTTGTTTCTACACTTTGTAGATAAAGTATCTCAGTAAAAGAAAAACTTGAATTTATACTCTTAATATATGTATATTCATTTATAAAAATCTACATGTATTACTACACTAATGTATTTTAAAATATACAAAAATAGAAATTAAGCATGAAATTAAAATAAAGATAATGAGACATTCTAATATTCTTACTTCCCGCACTCCAGTAGTAGATATGGTAGCACTGGTGGTGGATACATCCCACTATGTAGACCTTTGAACTATTGGATAATTCCAAAGTTTTGTAATCTAGTCTCTCTGTGCTTCTCCAGCTGCCTTAACGTACCCAGTTAGCACACTGTGCTTTAGTTATGCTGAACCACTGCAGCCCCCTGACTGCACCATGCGGTTGCATGTCTCTGCACCTTTGCTCCCTCTGCTCTCCCAGCTTGAGGCCCCCTCCCCAACCTTGTCTATTTGGTGACCATTTATTGAACATCCAAGACGCAATTCATAAATCTTCTCATCATTGAAATCTTTTCTGTGATTTTACCCAACATTACTTTATATAGAATTTCTTCAAGAATACCCACACACCTCACCGAGCTTGCTTGTTTCTGTATCTACTGATACTTGATCTTACATTCTCTTGTAACAGAGCTCTTTCCTCTGCACCTACCCCCTAACCCTGCCTTTGGATCTTGATATCCCTTGCACCTAAAAAAATTTCAGAAAATAGTAGATGCATGATAAATATTAGTGGATTGAATGAATATATTTATGACAAGTTTATCTTTAAACCTCAAGATGAATTCAAGTCTTAGAATAACAAGCAAAACTACCAATCAGTAGGGGTCAATTATGTCTAGACAGTTGCTATACATTTCAAATTGACATCTCCACTCCCCGAAATAGTCTTAGAGGGTATATATTGTCATTTCCATTTTACATATAAAGAAACTGAGATACAGAGATAGGAAGCACTTCCTTAGCATCACCCAAGAAGTTCAACTACATCTATTGCTGATGATGGTTATTGCCACAACTTCTCTTATTTTTCCTCTTTAAAAATTTTGTTTATTTACCTCCATTCTCATTGGTTTAAACTTTTCCAATGGCTCAAAATTTAAGGAAGGAGAGACCACCTATTATGAACTTTGTTTACCAATGAGGGCATCACTTTTTTTTTTTCCGGATCAGGAAATCATAAGACATGGATGGATAATTCTCAGCCTTTAGCTATATTCTCCTCTGTTCATTTATTCCACGCCAAGGAAATGGGGTTTCTACTTGTTTTTCTTTTCTGTATCTAGTTTTCGATCTATAAGAAACTATACCACATGTAATCAATATATGTAACATAAATGAGGTAAGAAACAGAGAAATAAAGAATATCCGTGAATCAATACCTAATAAGAATTAGTACATTACCAGTGCATTTGAATCGGTGTATTCTTCCCCTGATTCCTCTTCATGCTCCCTTTCTAGGTAATCATTACCCTGAATTTTTGCTTGGTATTTCATTTTTAAAATCCCTTCCCTGAGAGCACAAACATATTAATCTATATTTTATCCTAAAATTTAAAGTTTGTCATTTACATGACAAAATTTAATCATCTGGAATTGATTTGATAGAGATCTGACTTTATTTATTCCCCTCCTCCCTCAATTGAATAGCCAATGACCCCACCATAATTTGTTGAATCCTTTCACTTTTTTTCCCCATTAATTGGCAATGATGCTTGTACCAAATTTCTTGTACCAAATTTCAGTGGACATCTTTTTGAACTTGCAGTTCCACTCCATTGGTAAATTTATGCTTAGGCCAAAATCATATTCTCCTATCATAATTATGTGTTTTGCTGTCTAATAGAACAAATTCTATTTTATTTTTCTCTTTTATAAGTGTTTTTGCTGTCTTTGGCTCTTTGTAATTCCTGAATGACATTAAAATGAGCCACAGAGTTTCCTATACAATAATAACAAAGACTGTTGAAATTTTGATGGGAATGCTTTGAAGCCATGTAGCAATTTTGAGAGAATTAACAATTATCTATGATAAGCATATGTGTCTCTATTTTTCAAAAAAGACAGTTTTATCTTTCAAGGTTCTGGGCATACTTTTAAATTATGCTCCCATTTAGAGGTAGTTATACATTCACATGCAGTTGTAAGAAATAATATAGAGATCTTATGAACACTTAACCCAGTTTTTCCAATGTTAACATCTTACAAAACTGTAGTACAATATCGCATCCAAGATATGATAATCACACAATCAAGATACAGAACATTTTTCTCTCAGAAGAACCCTTTTATAGCCACACCTACTTTCTTCCCATTCCATCCACTTTTTAATTCCTGATAATCATTAATATAGTTTATATTTCTATAAATTATCATTTCAAGAATGTTATATAAATGGAATCATAAAATAGATAACACTCTGAAATTTCACTTATAAGTTCCTGGAGATTCATGAGGTCATTGTTTATATCAATAGCCCATCTCTTTTTATTAAATAGCCTTCTGTAGTATGGATATATCACAGGGGGTTTTTTCCTATTTTTTAAAAAAATTTTATTGTTTCCAGTTTGGGGGTATTATGAATAAAACTGCTATGAACAGTAATGTACAATTTTTTTGTGTGACAATAAGTCCTTATTTTACTAGGATTAATGTTTAGGACTGCAACTACTGGGTTACATGATAGTTGCATGTTCAGTATTTTAAGAAAGTGCCAAACTGTTTTCCAAAGTTGTACCATTCCTAGCAGCAGTATATGAGTGATTCAGTTTCTCCACATCCTCTTCAGCATTTCATGTTGTCACTATTTTTTATTTTAGACATTTTGATAGGTGTGTAGTGATACCTCATGGTGTGTGTGTTTTTAAATTTCAGTTCATTTAAACTAACGAAATTAAAACAGTTTACCTATTTCTCCCATCCCCCATTCCTTGCTTTTAGCAACCACCAATCTATTCTCTGTATATACTAGCTTAGTTTGTGTGTGTGTGTGTGTGTGTGTGTGTGTGTGTGTGTGTGTGTTTAGGTTCCCCATGTAAGAGAGATCATATAGCGTTTGTATTTCTCTGTCTGACTTATTTCACTTAGCACAATGCCTTCAAGTTCTGTCCATGTTGTAGTGAATGACAAGATTTCATTTTATTTATGGCTGAAAAATTTCCACAATTTCTTTATTCATTCATTTATTGATGAACATTTAGACCGTTTTCATATCTTGGCTATTATAAATAATGCTGCCATGAATATGGGGGTGAGTATATCTTTTCAAATTAATGTTTTTGTTTTCATCGTATAAATATCCAGAAGTAGAATTGGTGGATCTTATCGTAGTTAATATTCAATTTTTTTAAGAGCCTGCATGCTGTTTTCCATAGTGACTGCACTAATTTACAATCCCACCAACAGTGCACAAGGATTCTCTTTTCTCCACATCTTTGTCAACTCTTTTAATTTCTAGACTTTTTGGCAATAGTAATTCTAACAGGTGTAAAGTGATATGTCATTTAGTTTTGGATTGCATTTCCCTTATAATTCATAGTGTAGAGCATCATCTCATGTACCTACTGGTCATCTGTATGTCATCTTTAGAAAAATATCTGTTCAGATCTGCCCATTTTTAAATCCAATTGTTTGTGTTTTGATGTCGAGTTGCATGTATTCTTTATATATTTTGAATATTAGTCCCTTATTGGATATATGATTTCCAAATATTTTCTCCAACATAGTTAAGTGTGTTTTCATTTTGTTGATGGTGTCTTTTGCTATGAAGAAGGGTTTTAGTTTGATGGAGTCCCACTTGTTTATTTTGATTTTTGTTGCTTTTGCTTTTCGTGTCAGATTTTAAGAAATCATCACCAAGAAATATATCAAAGAGCTTATCGCCTATGTTTTCTTCTAGGAGTTTTATAGTTTCAGGTCTCATGTTCAAGTCTTTTTTTATTTTAAATTAATTAATTAATTTTAAGTAATATACAGTACATTAGTTAGACATTTATATAGTTTATAAAATGATCCCCTAATTGCTCTCTTTCCTCTCATTTTCCACCTAGCCAATATATTAATAATAACCACATTCCCTATGCCATGCTCCTCATCCCCATGAGCATCTATCAACTACTAATTTGTACTTCTTTAACTCTTCACCCCTTTCTCCCAGCCTCCCCAAAACCTCCCCTTTGTCTGTCACCAAATTGTCTTCTATATTTGTGAGTCGGTTTTTGATTAGTTCGTTCTTTTCATTCCTTAGATTCCGAATATAAGTGAAATCATGTGGTTTTTATCTTTGTGTGACTTATTTCACTCAGCATAATAGCCTCCAGGTCCATCCATGTCACTGCAAATGATAGGATTTCATTTTTTTAATGGCTGAAGAATATTCCATTGTATATATGAATCATAACTTTTTAATTCAATCATCTCTTGATGGACATTTAGGTTGCTTCCATATCTTGGCTATTGTAAATTGTGCTGCTATGAATATTGAGGTGCATAGATCTTTATGAATTATTGCTTTGGTTTTCTTTGGTTAAATACCCAGAAGTGCAACTGCTGGGTCAAAAGGTATATCCATTTTTAATTTTTTGAGAAACCTCCATACTGCTTTCCAAAGCAGCTGTACCAATTTGCAATCCCACCAACGATGTATAAGGGTTCCCTTTTCTCCACATCCTTGCCAACACTTGTTGTTCTTTGATTTATTCATGATAGCCATTCTGACAGGTGTCAGGTGATATCTCTTGTGGTTTTAATTTGCATTTCTCTGATGATTAGTGACCTTGAGCATCTTTTCACATGTCTATCGGCCATTTTTATTTCCTCTTTGGAGAAGTATCTGTTCAGGTCTTCTGCCCATTTTTCAATTGGATTGTTTGTTTTTTTTTGTTGTTGTTAACTTGTATAAGTTCTTTATATATTTTGAATATTAATCTCTTATCAGATGTATCATTAGCGACTCTCTTCTCCCAATCAGTTGGTTGTCTTTTTGTTTTGTTGATTGTTTCCTCTGCTGTATAAAACTTTTTAGTTTGATGTAGTCCTATTTGTTTTTATTTTTTTTCTTTTGTTTCCCTTGCCCCAGGAGATACATCTAAAAAAAAATTACTGTTACTAATATCAGAGAGTTTACTGCCTAAGTTTTCTTCTAGAAGTTATATGGTTTTGGATCTTACATTTAAGTCTTTAATTCATTTTGAGTCTATTCTCATATACAGTGTAAGAAGATGGTCCAGTTCTTTTTTTTTTTTTTTGCATGTATCTGTCCATTTTCCCAACATTGTTTATTGAAGAGACTGTCTTTACTCCCATCATATATTCTTGTTTTCTATCCATTCAGCTACCCTATGTCTTTTGATTGGATCATTTAATCCATTTACAGTTAAAGTGATTACTGATAGGTACACAGTTACTGCCATTTTATTATTTGCATTTGTTATTTCTATTTTTTTTTTAACCCCATCTCTTTTTACAGAAGCCCCTTTAATATTTCTTGTAATCCTGGCTTGTTGGTGATGAATTACTTAAGCTTTTTCCTGCCTGGGAAGAAGCTATTTATTTCACCTTCCATTTTAATTGAAAGCCTTACTGGATAGAGTATTCATGGCTGTAGATTTTTGTTTTTCATAAATTTGAATATTTCTTGCCAGTCCCTTCTGGCCTGCAAAGTTTCCATTGAAAAATCACCAGACATTTTTATGTAGGTACCCTTATAAGTAACTAGTTGCCTTTCTCTTGCTGCTTTTAAGATTCTCTCTTTGTCTTTGATCTCTGGCATTTTAATTATGATGTGTCTTGGCGCGAGTCTATTTGAATTCCTCTCGTTTGGGACTTTTGTGTTTCTTGAACTTGTATGTCTAATTCCTAGGACAGGTTAGGGAAATTTTCTGTCATTATTTCTTCAAATAGATTCGCAATCCTTTGCTCTTTCTCTTCTCTTTTGGGTACTCCTATGATCCAGATACTGTTACACTTCATGTTGTCCAAGAGGTCTCTTCTCATTTTTAAAAATTCTTTTTTCTTTTTTCTGTTCTGCTTGGGTGTATTCTGCTACCTTGTCTTCCAGTTTGCTGGTTTGATCTTCTGCTTTGTTCAATCTACTGTTTAATCCTTTTTGTGTATTCTTCATTTCAGTTATTATATTCTTCATTTCTGTCTGGTTCTTTTTTTTTTATGGGTTCTATGTCCTTTTTTATGCTTATTATCTCTGTTGATGTTCTCATTGTGCTCATTCATTCTCCCCATAAGTTCATTGAGCATCCTTATAACCATTATTTTGAACTCTGTCTCTAGAAGGTTGCTTGTCTCCATTTCATTTAGCTTGTTTTCTAGAGTTTTCACCTGTTGTTTCATTTGTGGCATGTTTCATTATTTTCTCATTTTACTAGTCTCTCTATGTTCATGTCTATGTGTCAGGAATATTTGTTTTATCTCTCAGCCTTGGCCAGATGGCCTAATGTGGAAGTTGTCCTGTGTGGCTTAGTGGCACGCTCTCCCTGATCACCTATGCCAGGGGCTCTGGACATGATCTTTGTGTGGGTTGTATGTGATCTTCTGTTATCATCAAGTCTTTATTGTTGTTAATATGTCAGTGGGTGGGATTAATGCTCAGGCTAACTAATTGTGGGAACTGGCTGAACTCACAGGGTAAGAGTTGTTGTGTGGGGGTTGATTCCACTGACTCCAGTGGGATTTGCCCTGGTAGGCTTATTTACTCGTTGCAACCACCCTTTGTGTGAACCACTAATGGAGCTAGTCAGGAGTTGTTCTGTGTGGTCTGGTGCCAGCCTCCGGATGTGTTGGTTTTGTGGCCCCTTGGAAGAGGCTCCCCCATAGGCCAAGGTCAGCCACTGCTTTTGATTATTCAGGGCTACCTGGTGAGAACTACAAAACAATCTGCAGATGGTTGTTGCCTGTGCTGTATCTACAGGTAAATAGAAGAGACAATGCTATAGGCAGCGGTCAATTATCACCCGTCCCATAGGGCAATGTAGCAGAGGGACCAGTATTCCTCAAGGCCTGACACTGCCTTTCAGTTGCCTGTAAGTCTCTGAAACTTGAAGAGCCTCTGAGTAATATGCGTATTGGGTGGTGCAGGTATCCTGGGAGTCTCCTGGGGGGATCTATCAAGTTTCCCTCTACCACGGTAGTGTCAGTTTACATGCCAGTGCTGTTTCTGTGGCTCCCTTTACAAGTTTCCAATCATAGTAAGGTCACCCGCCTACCTTGGGCCTGAATGTGCCACTCCAGGGCAGGGGCATTGCCTATGGTGGGCACTTTGTGTACTGGAGGGGTCAGGAGCTCAGGGAGTGAAGGGATGTTAGGCCAATACAGACCCCTGCCATCTCTTCAAGAGATATTGCAGCTCGTACAGGCAGCAGTGGTCTGCCCATACTGTTTTTCCCAAAATGCGCTCACTGCACTAGCCAAGGTCTGTTGCCTGCGCAGACTGCACAAATCCAGAGCCAAGCAGGACACTGGAGGCTGCCTGTCAATGGGCTGCAGGTACTTTGTGATTTGGGCGAAGTGGGATTTCAGGGAGACAAGGGCCACTAGCCAATACAGCCTCAGTTTTGCTGTAATTTCTGTGCCTGGGCATTTCCACTGTAGTCACAGATCACAGTGAGACCTACTGCCATCTGGGGTGGTACCATAGACCCCTGCGCAACCCAGAAGCAATATTGCAACTCTTGTAGGCAGCAGAGGTCTGCTTGTCGCTGATTTCTGTGCCATGCCCACCCTGTTATAGCCTAAATTTGTTGCCTGTGTGGACTGGGAGAGAGAAGGTGGGCTGTGGCAGTTCACTGTCAATGGGCCACTTGGGGCAATTTGTGGGTAGGGTGGGGTAGGGTCTCAGGGAGACAATGGCAGTTAGATCAATACTTCCTCAGTCTTGCTGAAACTTTGGTAACTGTTTGCACATTCCTGCAGAAGTCCCAGATGACAGCAAGACCAGCTGCTGTCTGGGACTGGCGCACAGATTCCCGAGATCCGCCCAAGTTCCTATTGACAAGTGACCTGCCCGACCCTATCTCAGAAATGCGGGCTCACAGTGCTGGCCGCCAGCAGAGAATGCTTGGCCCTGAAATGGCGCAGGGCGTGGCAGCCATCCAGCAACAAAAGCCGCAGGCAATCTGCAGGTTGGGTGGGGTGGCCGGATCTCCTCAGGCAGAGCTTCCTAATGGCGCTATGGGAGGAGTCTACGCAATCAAGCCAACACTCCGTAAATTGCCTGGCAGTGGGGCTAGACTAAGGAACCGTGGTGGCTGTCCTTCCAGCCTTTGTTCTGGTGCCAGGTAACGCAGACTTTCTCATTATGAATCCCTGCGAGACTCTGACCCACCGCCAGTGCCAGGGTGAGGTGTCCGCAGGTCAGAAGCTTGTGCATGGGCCCTTCGAAGGGAGTCTAGGGCTTCAGTCTCTTTCTGTCTCACCCAGATGGCCAGAATCCCCTCTGGTTTTTACAGTCAGAGTTATTGGAATCTCCTCTTCACTGGGCTGAGACCCTGGGCTGGGGACCCCCAAAATGAGACCAGGACTCCCCTTCTCTCCCCTTCTCGCTCTCCCTCCTGCTGATCATCCGCCACCCGCAGGTGCGTGGGTCTAGCCCTGTTCGCAACTTTATTCTTCCTACGGGCTTTGATATGGCTCCTTTAAATTATCAGACATTTGTGTTACAATCAGCTAGACTTCAGGTGATTCTCTGCTTTGATTATTTTATAATTTGGTTGTAATTTCATGCGGACCTGGGAGGAAATGAACCCTGCTTTTACCTAGTCCTCCATCTTCCTCCTCACGTTCGAGTCTTTAATCCATTTTGAGTTAATTTTTGTGTATAGTGTATTATGGTGGTCCAGTTTTCATTCATTTGCTTATGGCTGCCCAATTTTTCTAGCACCATTTCTCAAAGAGACTGTCCTTTCCCCGTTATATATTCTTGACTCCTTTGTTACAAATTAAGTGATTATATATGCATGAGTTTAATTTGTCTCTCTATTATGTTTTATTGACCTATATGCCTGTTTTATGCCAATATCATACTGTTTTAATTACTGTAACTTTGCAATACAGTTTTAAATCTCTGGCTTTGGTCTTCTCAAGATTTCTGTGGCTATTCAGGATCTTTTATGATTCCACACAAATTTTAGGATTGTTTTTCTATTTCTGTGAAAAATTCAGTTGGAATTTTGATAGAGATTGCACTGAAATAATATTGCTTTGAGTTATTATGGGCATTTTAACAATATTAATCTTCTAAAACATGAGCATGGAATATCTTTCTACTTATTTGTGTCTTCTTCCATTTCTTTTATCAATATATATGGTTTTACCTCCTTGGTTAGATTTCTAAGTATTTTTTTTAAAATAAAATTGTAAATTCAATTTTTTTCTTAATTTCTCTTTCTGATAATTTATTATTAGTGTATAGACACACGACACATTTTCATATATTGCTTTTATACCCTGCAAGTTTACCGAATTTGTTTATTAGTTCTAACATTTTTTTGATGAAGTCCTTAGGCTCTTCTATATATAATATTGTGTTATCTGGTGTTATCTGAAAATAGCGATGGTTTTACTTCTTCCTTTCCTATTTGTCTTTGTTTTCTTCTCTAATAGTTCTAGCTAGGACTTCCAATACTATGTTGAATAAAAGTGGTGAGAGTGGGCATCCTTGTCATGTTCCTGATCTTACAGGAAAATCTTTCAGCTTTTTATCATTACGTATGATGTTAGCTCTGGGCTTATTACATATGTCCTTTAATTTATCCAGGTATGTTCCCTTTATACCCACTTTGTTAAGAGTTGTTATTATAAATGGATGCTGAATTTTGTCAAATGCTTTTTCTGTATCTATTGAGATGATTATATGATTTGTGTCCGTTTTGTCAATGTGGTATCACATTGACTGAATTGGAGATGTTGAACTATTCTTGCATTCTTGCATCCCTGAAGTTAATTTCCGTTGGTCGTGGTATATGATCCTTTTGATGTATTGTTGAAATCAGTTTGCTGATATTTTGTGGAGAATTTTTGCATCTATGTTCATCAGGGCTATAGACTTATATATTTTTTTATGTGTGTGGCACCTTTGTCTGTTTTTGATATCAGGGTAATGCTGGTCTTGTAAAATAAGCTTGGCTGAATTTTAGACATTATGATAGATGTGTAGTGATATCTTGCTGTGATTTTAACCTGTATTTTTCTAATGGTTAATGATCTTGAACATGGTTTTATGTGCTTATTTCTCATCTGTGTGCCATCTTTGATGAAATGTCTCCATATATTTTGCCTATTTTCTATTTGGAGTTTTGACATTTTTTTTTAAAACTTGAATCTTGGGAGTTCATTCTAGATACTAGTTCTTTGTCAAGGGTATGGCTTGAAAATATTTTCTCCCAGTCTGTAGCATTTCTTTTCATCACCTTAGCAGAATCTTTTGCACAGTGAAAGTTTTTAATTTCAATGAAGCCTAAAATATCAGTTTTTCCTTTATGACTCATGCTTTGGTGTCAAATCTAAGAATGTTTTGTCTAGGCATAGGTCCTGAAGATTTAATCTTTTTTGCTAAAAGTTTTTAAGGTATTATAGTTTACATTAAATATCTGAGCCATTTGAGTAAAATTTTGTATAAGATATGTCTTAGTCTGAGGTTAATCTTTTTGTCTACACATGCCTGATTGCTTCAACATGATTTTATTGAAAAGTCTATCTTTTCTCACTGAATTGCTTTTAAACCTTTGTAAAAACTTAATTAGACATGTTTGAGTTTGTTTTTTTCAAAAATCAGCATTTGAAGAAGTTCCACAACTATTCAGTTCCATTGATCTCCCGATCCTCCAATATCAGTCTTGACTAAAGTAGTTATATAATATCTCAAAATTTGTTTGATTAATGCCTCCAACTTTATTCTTCTTTTTCAAATTTGTTTTAGCTATTCTAGTTCACTTACCTTTCTATATAAATTTTAGATTAATCTTGTTGCTATCTATAAAAATTCTTACTTGGATTTTGATAGTAATTGCATTAAACCTGAATATCAATCTGGGGAGAATTGACATCTCTATTTTGTTGAGTTTTCCAATCCATAAGCACTACGTATCACTACATGTATTTAGATCTTTGATTTCTTCCATCAGTGTTTTACAGCATTCATTATAAAGTTCTATACATGTGTTTGGAATTTCAGTGTTTTGAGTAATTATGTGATGTTATATTTTTAATTTTGATTTCTAATATATGTTACAAGTATATAAAGATACAACTGCTTTTGTATGTTTATATCGTATTCTGCAAGCTTGTTTAACTCACTTAGTAGTTCTAGAATTTTGGGAGGAGTAGAGTAGATTCCTTGATTTTCTACATAGACAGTCATGTCATTTATAAACAGGACAATTTTCTTTCTTAAAGTATAGTATGTATGTTTTTGAATTCATTTTTTGCCTTATTACACTGTTTAAAACTTCTAGTACTATATCGAATAAGAGTGACAAAAGCAAACATCCTCGTCTTCTTTCCAATTATAGGGAATATGTGCCTAATTTTTCACCATTAAGTATAATATTTGCTCTAAATTTTTTGTAAATGGTCTTTATCAGGTTGAAGAAGTATCTCTTTCTATTTCTGACTTT
Source organism: Rousettus aegyptiacus (assembly GCF_014176215.1). Classification (NCBI taxonomy): domain Eukaryota; kingdom Metazoa; phylum Chordata; class Mammalia; order Chiroptera; family Pteropodidae; genus Rousettus; species Rousettus aegyptiacus. Next base: position 124,232,391 of record NW_023416306.1, read on the forward strand.
CTATTATGAATGAATGTTAATTTTTTCAAATGATTTTTTTCTGTATCTATTGACATGATATGATTTTTCTTTCCTAGGCTATTAATATACTGGATTGTATTGGTTAGTTCTTAAATACTGTATCGGCCTTGCACTCTGAAATAAATACCAGTTATTCATTGTGTATAATTCTCTTTATGTGTTGCTGGATTCTATTTGCTTGCAGTTTTTTTTTTTTTTAACAATTTTTGCATCTGAATTCCTGAAGGATATTGGTCTGTTGTTTTTTTTTTTTTTTTTTTTTTTTCTTATTGGCTCTGTCTGATTTTGGTGTCAAGCTAATAATCCTAGCTTTATAGAATGAATTAAGAAGTGTCCCTTAATCTATTTCTTGCAGAGATTATGTAAAATTGGTGTTAACTCTTCTTTGAAGGTATGGTAGAACTCTCTAGTGAGACTACCTGGGCCTGGAGAATAATTTTTTTGTTAGTTTTTTATTAATCAATTCATTTTCCTTAAGAGTATAGTGCTGTTAAAATTATTTATCTTATATTGGAGAGTTGTTTATATTTTTTGAGGAATTGGAATGTTTCATCAAAGTTGTCAGATTTATAGTGAAAATTTGTTCATAGTAATTATTCTTTTGATGTCTGTAGAGTCATAGTGATATTCTATTTTATTCCTAATATTGATAAGTTGTATCTTCTCTTTCCAGTCTTGCTAAAGGCTTGTCAATTTTATTGATATTTCCAAAGAACAAGCACTTTGTTTCATTGATTTTCTCTATGGTTTTTGTTTTCAATTTCATGATTACTGCTATTATGTCTATTATTTTCATCTTTCTGCTAGCATTGGGCTTATTTTGCTCTTTTTCTAGGTTCATGAGGCGGGGACTTAGATTATTGATTTGAGACTTTTTTTATATTACATGTTTTTAGTGATATAAATTTTCCTCTCAATGCTGCTTCCCACAAATTTTGATATGTTGTATTTTATTTTTGTTCAGTTCAATGTAATTTTGAAAGTTTTCTTTGAGACTTCTTCTTTAACCCATTGACTGTTTAAAAGTGTATTGTTTAGTTTTCCAGTGTTTGGAGATTTTTTTGTTATCTTTCTGTTATTGATTTTTAGTTTGGTTTCATTGTGAATAGAAAATATACTATGTATGGCTTCAGTTCTTTTAAATTTGTTGACATTTACTCTATTGACCATAACATGGCCATTTTGGTATAAGTTCTGTGGGTTCTTGAAAAGAATGTGTTTTGCCGTTAATTGGGGGGATTGTTCTACAAATATAAATTAGGTTCTGGTGGTTGATGCTGCTGTTGAATTCTATATCCTCGCTACTTTTTGGCTAGTTGTTCTGTTTGTTGTTGACAGAGGGTAGATTAAAGTCTACAACTATAACTGTGAATTTGTCTGTCGTAAGTTTTTGCTTGACAAATTTTGCAGATCTGTATATGGCATTGGTATTCTTTGTCTTTTGGGTGGATTGACTCTTTTTATCTTTATGTAGTATCTCTCTCAGTGTCTGATAAATTTTTTTGTACTGTCTACAGTCTTATCTGATATTAATATAGTCATTCCTGCCTTCTTTTGATTAATGTTTACACATTATATTTGTCTATTCTTTTACTTTCCATTTGTTTATGTTATAATTTGAAGTGAGTTTCTTGCAGACAGCATGTAATGGGGTCATGTTTTTTAATTCAATTTGTCAATATCTGTCTTTTAATTGACATATTTAGATGATTTACATTTAATATATTTATACTTCATATAAACAGCTTATATCTATCATCTTAAAATAGCTTCAGTCTTCCTAATTTTTGTTGTCTCTTAAAGCTCCAAAAAAATAAAATTAGTTATTTTATTATTTTGATAATTTAATTTGTTTGACTCAATTTTTAAAATGCCATTAGAATAGAGCCTAGTAGGTTGTAATGAAGGCTCTGGCTTGCCATGCACTATATATGAGCAAACACTTGAAACAGTCAATCTTTTTTGTTCCCTACCTTTCCAAATGTAAGTATAAAAAAACTTGGTCTTAAACCTACAATGATAACTTATGCACAATTAATCGACAACAATCTGTATGGCCTGCTCTGGTCCCTTTAATCTATGATCTGATGGGTTTTAGGGTCATATGCCACCTTAGACTTTCAAAGTGAAAATGAGGAGAGAAGATAGACAGAGGATTTTAGACTCTAAGCTCCATTAAGGCAGAGACTGTGTCATTTTTACTCAACACTTTATACTTAATGCATAATATAATGTGGCCCATAGAAGTCATTTGATTAATATTTGTTGAATGAATGAATGAACAAATGAAGTAGAGAAGTGATTTATTAGTCCTCAGCTCAAGGACAGTCCTCAGTTGTTAGAATATCTTTTCTTGAATCTTCTTTCCATACCCAATCTCCATTTTTCAAGGCATAGTTCAAAGTTCAATTCCTTCAAAACATTTGCTGAATCTTCTCCCAATGGGAAGTAGTCTCTTTGTTTTTTCCTTGAAATCTTATAGTCCTTCATAATGCTACTGATACTTTCAACTTCTTGTTGGAGATATTTATGCACATGTCTTACTGTGATCCTACAGCTCTCTGTGTTTCCTGGAAAGAGCATCTATCTCTCTTTGACCTTATTATCACAGTGTTTTATACTTAACAGTGGCTCTTGCTGAATGTCTACTGTAGGATATCGTGACCGCATGAAGTGGTTGTTGCTGGGAGTTGTTCCATGATGATGGTGAAGGATTGGCAAGGTTGGAAGATGACCCAGCAGGTTTCTGTACAGGAACAGATGGCCATAAAAACATCTAAGACAAAAACTTGTGCATGATATAACAATGACTTTGTCTTCAGAACTATCTTATGACATAAATTTTGGAAAGTGACAGTATCTCCTGAATAAAAAGTCAGCTACAGTTTTAACTTTGTCAGCAGAATTGACTGGCTATGTAATTCAGTAGTGAAACCAGGTACAGATTTTTTAAAGATAAATGAGCGAGAACTGCAAGTAACAAATAAACTAGATTATAGATCAAAACCAAAATCTTGATTTAAAAACATTTCCCTTCTCAAAAACTATTTAGGTAGGAACTACTTAGACTTTCCAATATAATAGTTCTTATTTGTTTACTCTTTTTTTTTAAATTTTTAATTGTTTAAAGTACCAGTTTACTGAATGTTATTTTTTTAAAGATGGTTCTCAATGGAGATTTTAAAGTCAGATTTTAAAATATATTCTTCTGCTTTCAGAAGAATATACTTCATTGAGAAACCTTTACCAAACAAAGAGTTACATAGCTACTAAAGACCAGCAGAAATGTATTCATTACACTCTAGCAATCTAGGACCAGTGTCCCTTTATTTTCTGAGCTTTTAAATTAGAAAAAGAGATGGGGGAGGTGGGACTGAAATGATTCTAGAAGGATATGTAGGAACTATCCAGGTGAGGAAATGCCTTTTCAAGCAGAGGAAGTAAGGAGAGTGACATAGCTGATACAGAGTAAGATGTATAGAGAAACAGGCTGAAGTGAAAGTCAGGGGAATGTTATGATATAAAACTAGAAAGATGAATTCAGAGCCTTGGATGTTATGCTTAACGAGCTTGACATTTGTGTTTTAATAAACCAGGGAAGATATCTCCTATTTACCCATTTATAACTTGTGTTAGCAAGGGGATATAGCAGAGGGCAAGACACAGCACAACATCTTTCCTCAAAAGACTTATACTTTAGTGGGGTGTATAGAGAAATGAATAGGCAATTAAAATATAAAGCTGCTTTATCATTTTCTGCAGTGAAGAACTTTGACACCTTTTAAGGTGTGATGACTATGTAAGATTGCTCATTCTTGGTGCTGTTTGGAAATGGCTACGGGCTGGCAAAACGTCAGATGCTAATCTTATTTAAGTAAAGCATGTGCTGCTACATAGCAGATAATTAGTTAATGTCCTAAATCCTAGACCACTTCCTACTTGTTGGAAGGCAGATTAACAGATGTTTAAAAAAAATTATTCTGACTGGGAATTATTCATTGAAGTAACCCAAGAAAGCCATAGAAGTTTCTTTTGGTTTTGTGTTGTGCTTCTATATCTGATATTTTAAAAGAGAAATAAGAAAGAAAACTGAAAGTTAACTAAAGTAATTTGTGTAGAATAATTTCTCAAAAATTTGTCTAATTAAAATCTGGAGTACTTAGTCATTTTTTTCTTTTATTTCCCCATAGCACCTTTTGTAGACCTCCATTAGTATTTCCTGTAATCTGATTACACATCCCAGAATTGGAGGATTGTGAGCACTCCAGGGCTCTAAGCTGAATCCAAAGCAGAGGACCTAGGATGTCAGAGATATTGTTCTCAAAGTGTCATAACAGGACCACATGAGGGGCTTGCAAAAATGCAGATTCCTGGAGCCCTGCTCCAGAGTACCGAATCAGATTTTATTAAAAGACTTATGAATCTGAATTTTGAATATAATTCTCAAAAGATTATTATGTACACTAATGGCTGAGAAGCATTGCATGCAGACTCAATAAAATGCTGGTTGTTGAACTGATATTCAAGAACTTACTCTTTTTGAGCGGAGAAGGTATCTTATAATAAATTCAGGGTTAGCTAAAATTATATTTGACCTCAAAAATCTCCACTACCTATTTGTGTTCTTTTTATATTTTTGGGACCATTATCCTCAATGTCAGAAATGAGCAGGAAGAAGATGCAAATATCAATACACAGAAATGTATCTAGGAAAACATCTGTGACAATCTTACCTCAGTATATTATATCAGTGCACACTGGAGAAAAAAATCCACATTAACCCCAGTCAGGAAACTGAAAGTCAATACTATGTCAACCTCTAAACTTAAAATATAAAGAAGGAGCTGGGTAAAGATTATCAGGTATTGAGAGACCATCATGTGGCACACACCTTAGATTTATGAATTTGTTTTTTACAACAGCCATGTAAAATAGACAATTTTATTCCCTTTTTTTTAGACAGAAAGTTGAAACTTTGAGAGGTCAAGTGATTTGCTCAGAGGTCTCTGTTTTTTTTTTCCTTTTAAAAAAATAAGTTGTCATTTTCCCCTTTTCCTTTGCCTGTTTAAAAAAATATCAGCAACAACAAAAGTAGAAGCTAACAAATACTTTTGCCTCTGTTGCTAATTTGATGTTAGCCTTTTCTGAAATCATCCTTCAGTACCCCAAATTTGTAGTACTATCTCATCTTTGACAACAGAAGCTAATAGTTGGGGAATCAAAGGTTTCAACTGATACTCTAGGTTTTTTAAATTTTAGGTTACATGCAATAGGTCTACTTTTAGCATTTATCCATACTGTAAAACATGGAATACTTCTGTAAGATGCTTTCATAAGACAGGAAACTGGAGAAAGCCACATCTGATTTTGGATTCAGGAACTAAGACACAGAAAGAGTGAGTAGCAGCCAGTGATTTTGTATTTTTCTCTCAGCTGAGAGCAAGGAACTGGCCAGATGAGAAAATAGCTTTTCAAGCAGAGGAAATGGAGAGAGCGAAGCCATATAGCTGATACAGAGTAAGATGTATAGTGAGAATTTAGGCTGAAGTAAAAAGCAGGGGAATGTTATGAAATAAAACTAAAGAGAGAAATTCAGAGCCTTAGATGTTATGCTTAAAGAACTTGGCATTTATGTTTTAATAAATCAGTAAAGCTATCTCCTATTCACTTATTTTTAACTTGTGCTAGGCATCAGCATTAGGCTACGACACTTGCTATGCTTAGGTAAGACCCATTTGTATTCAAAGGGGCTTTTAGGAAAGAGCTAGGATAAGTACATTTCTTTCATAAACCTATTCCCCAAAGTTTTAGATTTTTATGTAATGCCATTTATTTTAAATATATTATTAATTTTAATGTAATAATATGATTTAAAAAAAAAAACCCTGGAGTTTTCTCCATTTTCTATTACTCTTTTTCTCTCAATCTGTTTCTATGCTGTAAAATATGAACAATGGACTGAATAATTTCTAAGGGCCCTTTTGTGAATATTTTTCTTTAATGATTATTTATACATTTTTACAACAAATGTGAAAATCTCTGTCTTTTCTCTTAATCCTGCTTTAACTTGATTCAATTCAGTAAAACTACATTGATGGGTGACTTGACTTAAGAAATGTCCTGTTAAGGAGTAAACATAAAAGCTGGATTTTGGATTTTGGATTTCAGAAAAGGCTAACATAAAAGCTATATTTCAGCTTGACTCATTTTGACACTTTCCCCTGATTTCACATGTAGTATCTATAAAGGCTTTTGATAGTATTTAACACAGTAATGTGAATTACCAAAACATTTTGAGGATGCCCACTTTGTGGGTTCACCGGTTGACCATATATCTAGGTTTGCCAGGGACAGACCTTGCTTAAAATTCTATATCAAATTAATTAAAACCTATTAGTTATTTATGACTTCTTTTCACTCTCAAAGTATCCTGGTTTGAATGATAAATTACATGACCATTTCATTTATAACACCTTTGTAAAGTATGTCTTTGTCTCCTGATCCTATAGATCAGGGTAGCTAGCTCTGAGAGGTTAAGCAACTTGCTAAAGAATAAGCAAATGGTGAAGCCAGGATAAAGATTCAGTTCTATCTGATGCCCAAACTAATGTTTTTAACCACTACCTTTCAAGAATACCTTTTCCTACCAAATTCTGGGAGACAATTTACTTAAAAGGTAACATTGAAAAGGGTATTACATCCTTTGTTTTTATTTCTTTTTTTAAATGCACATAACCTTCACTACTGGGACATTTTTCCTTAAGTTAAACTCAAATCCATCTTGTTGCAAATTCAAGCAGTTCATTTGGCTCTGTCCCAGCAGAGCTGGAAACCAGCTGGTCACGAGGATTTTATCTTTGCTCAAGGTGTATTTATCCTTTAAGTCTCAGTAAATGAAACACTTTGGCTGCAAAGAACAAAGGATAGAGGTTGCACAGGATGATATAGGCCTCTTTGGCTCACACATCTGCTGTGGGGCAGTGTGGGAGCTTAGGCAACGCTGAGACTTGTGGTGGTAGGCTAAAGTAATATTCTAAAGGCAAATGATGCAGTAAACCATTCTGAGAAGAAAAGAGGAATATTTTTTTCTAAAGAGTAAGGATTCTGAAGACCTTGGACACATACATAGCTTGAAGAAACATGGTCTTGGCCCTAAACATGGCCTTTGCCATAAAGTTGTGCATATCTGAACCAATGTGAAAACTTCATGATGTGGTTAAGAGGTAATTGTGGTAATGGTGATTATATGATCATGGTGTGACTTTTAGGACAATATTATTCTTTCTATTATATGGAAAAGTAAATAACTTTGTACAACCTTTAACTTGTGTGCCCAGTGTTACACAAAAAATAAATAAGCTAGATCTTGAACTCAGGACTTCGAACTTTAAACCACTGTCATTCATTCTCTCTTTCTTCATCAATCTACCTCCCTACTTATCAATTAATTTATATCATCAGTTATTATCAAATGTTTGTTGGTACCAACTTAGTGTTATCGGACACTGGTTCCAAATGTTGATGCCTATTTGAAACACTGTAGAACTTTTAAAAATACTGATTCTTCCCTGGCTGCCAACCTAGACATTCTTTTTTTAATTGACTGACTATTATCTGGGCATTAGTATTGTTAAAAAAGCTTCCTAAATGATTCTACTCTATAACCACTTTAGGAAGCCACTGTACTAGGAACTTGGTTAGGAGCTAGGAATAAAAGAAGACCTAGGCAAACTGATGCCCTTAAAAAACTGCAATGAAATAAGAGATTCAAAGCCTCTCCTGGTTGCTCCAAGTTTACAGAGAGACCATTACAGCACAAGAGCTGACAATATTTATAACATTCATGGCATATAGAAAGAAGTTGCAGATTTTTACAATCTCTTAGAATATCTGATTTTTTTTTTCCCTCTGAGTGAGGTTTGTCAAAGAACATAGCAAAATGAAAATATGATTATGGAGTGCCTTATATTTATGTGAAATGCAAAATGTGACATATGTGTCATTTCTATGTTCAAAACACTAAATGAAAGAGAATGAATAGAGCAAATGGTTACTAAATTAGCACCTCATGATAGGTGCTCTTAGGGGGTAATTGAGACTTCATTTTATATCGTATTTCAGACTTTGATGTGATAAGAGAATTTTGAAATGCACTTTGAGTATTCTCAGATTCACACGGTTAAATGATCAGAAATTACATTTTATTTCTATGTGGAAAACCTCCATTAATTTGATGCAAAGCAGGCACTCTTGAATCTCCAGGGAAATGGGAAATTGATGGCTTTCTTTCTAAGAGCACGACCCTGCAGGCAGAGAGCTAGGCCGTGTGGACAGGCAGCTGCTGTGCTTTGCTCTGGAGGCTTTCCCTTAGGAGGGCCCATAAGTCAAGGCACATTAGCAGTGAATCTCCAGCTTCTGTCCAACTCAACCCTGAAGAATCTTTATGTCCAGGGGTATTTCTGGAATAGCAATATTATGGCATTACCCTCGAGTATTACAAGACAAGCACAATAAAGAGTCCCCTTTTTTGACTTGTTAAAGCTTGACCAAGTTTGCTCTAAGAATGGATATATTACAAATTGGGGGCAGTTGTTCTGCGGCAGGGACCAGAAGCAGTGGCTCAGAGGAAGAACAGATATTTAGATATAATCTACATTTCCCATAGCATTTGTGATTATACTTGCCAACACATTAATTGCACTTGTGTAATCACAGGATTGAAAAGGATATGAAAAGATCTTAAGACTTTCTGGTTTCCTGCAGGAAATTGTGCATGGCTCTAGCTTCAGGTGGAAGGAACATCAGGGCAGTGCAGCTCTCATCCTCCACCGTTTTCTCCTTTCTTTCTCATTCATCATTTCCTATGCCTTGTATAAAGAGCCTCAATTTCTTGGAGTGATAGGTTGTAAGAAGAATGACTACTATATGCCTGTCAGTTTTACATATGCCATCTCATTTAACTAAAAAAAAAAACCTGTCAGAAGTTATTTTTATCACCTCCTCAGCCACTGTCTGGACTAAGCATATTGTATGTCTAAACCTCTAGAGACACAACGTATTACTTGCCTATTTGTCTCACTCAACTGTGTGCTTCCTGAGGGTAGGGACAATGTTTCTCTGAACTATTATTGCTTAGCTATTGAAATTTCACATAATAGATGTTTGGTATAACTTAAATTTATTTTGAATTCCAATGACTGATATTTGCGAAGGACATATTAATTGAATAAATAAAGAAAACTAAGGTCCAAGCAATTCCAAAGTAGTTTGCACAAGGTTATACACAGTGATAAATTGATCAACCTGGATTCAGACCTCAAAGCTCCAACTTCAGGTCTCAGGGCTTTTCAGCTATCAAATAGTCTCCTTTGATGAAGATGAAATCCAAAATTAGATGTTACTGTTCATTTTTACTACTTGCTATTGAGTGAGCTTTCCCGGTTTTATCTTCTAATTATAGGCTTCAAGTGGAAGTTCTGAGTTAGGTCTGGCTGTTACAAAACTATAAATTTAGGTGGCTCCCAGGACAAGCTTATGCAGAATAGTAAGATTTCTTCTAAATGGTTTGGTGTATGCTTAAGAGATAGGACATTTCACTCTCTCAAACCTAAGGAAGAAACTTTATATGAGTTACAAAATGCTATGGCTAAGTTTATATTTCAAAAAGTTATAATAAATAAATTATATGTGTTTACCTTTACATGGAGTGTCAGAATATATTATTTTGTTACTTTAGGCTCTTATAATTTATGGCAATACTGAAGTCAAGATGAAAGGTTAATGCTAAAAGTCAACATGATCAAGAAATCAGTATATTTTTACAGTCCAGTTATTATACTAAGGTGAGCTGGCTGAGATACCTGAAATTAATTTTTTTTTCTACTTCTGATATTTTGGCCAATGTAAGAGAATTGGAGTGTATGTGTTCAATCACAGGAGGACCAAAATATCGGTGCCATTAAGTAAAAGGCAATTTCAGGCAAATATATATTTTTAGCATGATTTATATAGATAATACCTTCAATTATCTAAAGTATTTCTCCTGTGTAGACATAGAAGCTGGACTTCTCTGTGAAGATTTCTACCTGCTTTTCTACAATAGAATTAAAGTTACAATTTTTTTCAGAGTCATCTATATCAAATCTAACTAGGAAAAAAGTTGGCCAAAAAAAAAAAAAAAAAAACCTAGAAATAATCTTTGATGTTGAACATGCTGAATTAAGGAATACAAAATTATAAGAGACAGGGTTAGTAAGAAACATGATTTTTTACTTGCTGTATTCCTGTTATTTCATTAGAATGAAAAGAACTAGGAAATGAGAAAAATTGAAACTGCTCCAGCCGAAATGATATGGGTAATTAGAGCAATCTCCATTTGGCCGAAGCATAATTTAAGTGACAGGACTATTGAAATTCCATCTCCAAACCATTTAAATACAGTTAGAGTACTCTCTGCAAAAATCTGAGGTGGTCATGATGTGGTAGGGTGTAAGCGGTTGGTGGCAGTTGTTCAAGAATACATGGAATGTAGATTGCACAGAGAAAGAAGCAGTTGATAATAAAAGTCCCAACGCTTTATACATAAGCAATCAAACTGGGTGGTCTGGCAATCTCAAAACTACCAACCTGCCCCGGCTTGATGCCGCCTCATGCTAGTCATCTAAAAAATATTTCACCCATTGGAAAACATAAAGAGATTGAGTGTTCACACAGCAAATATATATTTATGTCCTATCACGTGTAGGCATTATGCCAGATGTTCAGAATGCTCATTGATCAAAGATGTATACCATCTGGCTCCTAACTCCTGTTCTTAACTACTGTGTGTCTTAGATGGTGTTTATATACAAAATAAAATGGGATGAGGAAGCTAAGGGTATTGGTATGATGGGTCTTGGAATATAAACTGCGATTGTCGGCAAGGGGGAAAAAAGAGAAGCTTGTGTATTGGGATAAAATTGGGGCTCAGAAAGATGGATAGCTCATTGAGTTTGTAGATCGGTTACACGGGGAGCAGCTGAACTTCAAGAAAACCAAAGGAAACTGGGCAAACAATGATTGCATAGTTGGAGGAATTATGGGTAATGATTTTGTCATGATATGGTCCAGGGAATGGATGGTAGGAGTAGAATGGAAGAAAAGATCATAAGAATTGAGGAGGTCATGAAGTTGCGAGGCAGCGTTTTTGGCTAGGTTGTTCGTGGGGCTGGTAAAGTTATGCTGCACAGTGTGCTTGTGTGCATGTGGTTCGTGTATAAGACATGGATGCCCTGTGTCTTTAGGTTTATAAAGTAGTTTAGGAGTTCTGAGTACTACCCGTAAGGCTCAAAACGCTCTGATATTGCCTTCATAGGATATTTTACTAAGAAAGTAGATGTTGAAGAATATGTGCTATTAATACATGTATGGTAATTATGCCAGTCCTTACTCTGAAATTCTAATACATGCAAATGAGAGTTTATAGAAATGGAAATGTTCTCAAGGTTGTGTTTTTAAAGGCAGTGGTTTGTTTCTTTGTAAATACTCTATCTGTTTAATAGACTTTACACATAATTTGAAAAATACATGGCCGTGAATGCATTAAATGAAGTTAATGGTAAATTTTATATTACATGTATTTTACTACAACAAAAAAAATAATATCCTCCTCAATCCATCATTTTGGTTTATATTCCAGAGATTCTAACTGGCTTACTAGAAACACCATTTTCTTTCTGTGGTAATTGTTCAACATTCGATTATACATATTAAATGAATAAGGAAAAGAGTGAAATTCAGCCTTATTTTAAATTTGGTTCAAGTCAGCACAAATTTATTGAACGTTTCAAGAGATGCCAGAAACACTGCTAAGCCTTGTGTGGAAGACGGCAGCAAAACCACAGTCCCTGTCCCTAGGAGTTCATAGTTTAGTGGGAAAGAAAGAGGCTTCAACAGATCTCTTAGGAAGCAAACTAGGGCCAAAGATTCCAGCATGGGCTTACACAGTTTGTTTTGGCGCATAGAGAAGGTGAAGACTGAGGATGACTTTGTCCTTTATTTACAGATCACTTTTAAAGATGTAGTGAAACGGTGCTAAGTTATATTTCCCATATAAATTAGGAGCATAAACATGTGATAGGGCCGCTGCTTAAAGAGAGCTGATGAGATGCAGAGAATTTCAGGCAAGATCTGTGATTCAATCCCCTTTCTTTCCCTTTGCTATGACAAAGCTTAAAGGATTAGGGTTAGGTTTCTAGAATCAGAACCACCCCAAACTTGGACAGCTCTAGAGACAAAGCACAATGTTTTTTCACTCCGAAAGTTCCCTCTAAATTTCAAAAAGACTCAGTATCGGGGTTCCACATGGCCACTTAATTCAGAGAATTGTTTTTCTCTTTGTTTCCTCTGTTGCCAAGATCTGAGTGAAATGAACGCCTGTACTCACTGTTGCCTTTTCACCTGGACTCGAAGCCTTTCATGCTGTCTTGTTTTCAGAGACAACTCATACTCCAAGGGAAGTGAGAGTGCATCTAATATAGATGCTTCAACATAACTAATGAAGAAGCAGAGTTCTTGACCTGTCCAAAGTTATCTGGTCTTTCGATGAGTTAATGATAATACTCTGGCTCTCTGATCCCCATCTCAGGCTCCTCCTGCTAACCCTCCCTCCTGTCTTCTTTCTTCCCCTCACTGGTGTTCACACTGGTGGCCATTTTCATTTATCCTTCTCTGTTAATTTTCCACTCACACCTAGTAGCTTCCCTACAGTTCTGTAAAGCTGAGGGTGTTCTCTTTGGTTTTCAGGGCTCAAACAAAGGCTTTCTAACCCAGTTTGGCAAATTATTGTACACAGTGTTACTTGAGAAAGATTTCATGACAATGTTTTGTGTATTAAGTCTCACAACAGAAAACAGATCCAAACCGCAATATTAAAATGGAAACAATATGTATAGGTAACACATGTTGATCAGAATAAATCTTACAGACAAATTTTTCATAAAGTGAATTTCTATTTACATTTTCAATGGATTTTATTTAAAAGTCTGAGTTTGGAATCATTGTAATATAATTAAATTGAGGAGACAAATCTTTACAGATCACATTTTAGAAGAGAAAAAATTATGACATTTTAATAAATGTAGTGAAGTGGCTAGAAGGTAGCAATTGGAACTCTCTGGATAAGCATGGTTTTCCCCATTTTTAGAGTAGTTTACACTTAAAAAGAACACTGAGATCACCCTCTTACCCTGGCTAACTGCAGTCGCTAAGGCAATGTACTGTTTCTAAGTAGTTGTGCCATTTTCGCCCATTTCATGCAGCCACTAAAGAACCATTTGCCTCTGAGTAGAATCAGATGTGGTTTGAGATCCCCACCTGTCATCCTCACTTCAATCAGATAATAACCTAAGTGTTAGTTTCTTTATCAATATAATAGGGTGACAGCTACCTCAGAAGGTTTCATGAGAACTACAAGGATCCTATAGTGAGCTACCAAATATGGAGCCTATAGCACTATATCTCTTTCCTCTAAATAGTTAGTACCTTGGGTTTCATAAGATTCCAGGAATGAAATCAGAATGTCTTTATTCTTTGAAAAATTGTTTTGTACTCTGTATTGTTTGAAGTTTGATAAAACGTTTTAGGCAATTCGTGTACCATTTGAGAAAAGCTTTTCTACATAAGAGGCCCAAGAGCTATACACTTTGAACACAGAAACTTTGACAAAAATACAACTTCTTATTTGAGATTACTATGAATATGTATCAGTACAATGTGAAATAAAGATGTGGTCTGGAAATGACTCAGATTACTAGTTCAATAGTAACTAACCACCCATATATTTTAGATCCTAAAGTAGATTATTTTTGGAAGGTTGGGCATAGTGCGCCCTGTTTCATCATTTTAATATTCAATCCTTTCATATCTGTTTTAACTAATCCTAATGTCAACTCAGGTTTGTCCATCGGGCTACATGTCACACATACTCTTGTCTTTTCTGGAGCCAACATCTCACCCTCACATCTTCCCTAGATTTTTTTTTTTTGCAGTGTTTTTTTTTTTCCTTCAGCTTTATTAAGATATTGACACATGACTCACATATGTTTAATATATACAATGTGATAATTTGATACACATATATATTGGAAAAATATTACCACAATAAGATTTTTAACACTTCCATCTGCTCACAAAATTACAACTTTTCATCTATTCTTTTAACATCTTTCAAGTATATAATATAGTCTTTTAATTATCATCACTTTACTGTACATTAGATCCCCAGAACTTGCTAATCTTATAGCTAGAAGTGTGTACCCTTTGGCCAACATCTCCCCACTTTCTGAGCCCCCTAGCATCTGGCAACCACCATTCTATTCTCTGTGAGTTCGGCTTTTTTAGCTGCCATATAGGAGTGAGATTTCCTAGTTTTATATATGTTACATAACAGGCAAAGAATATGATGTAGTTATTTTAAATTATCCTTAGTCATGGGTGAATAATAAAATTATTTTTAAAAGTTTAAAAGTTTTCTGTGTGTGTATGTATTTTCTTACCTAAAATGTACAGGTGGGCAAAATTCACTTTTTGAGGTCACTGTCTCCTTTCTCATGGCTCCCAGGCCTCCTGTCCTCTCAGCCTTTCCTTTATCCCTGGAGTTTTGCAGCAGCCCACAGTCAGCGAACAATTCCCTGGTGTCTTGGAAGATTTCAGACAATGGAGCATGGTTAATGTATGGAAGTACCTAGCACAAAGAATTGTTTTTATCATGGGGTAATGTTACTGCTGTAACAAAATAGGCATTCCTGTGAAAACTAGTGTCCTATTTATCACAAATATATGAGATAATGTTCCTTATGCAAATATGTACAGTAGCAAGATATGCTGTATTTTGGATGCTATTTTAAGGAATATCATTTTCCACACAAACCAATTTAGTGAAGAGACCAGACAAATAAGTATAAGGATGATTCCATGAAAAATAGAAAAGAAAGCACAGATTAAAAGCTACTAATTTGCTAATTATTTTTAGATATCACCCTTCTAAAATACTGATGATATTTGAGTAAATTAATATATTGATATATTCTTTGTCTCATAAATTTATAATTTCTTTTAAGTATATGATTTGATATTTTTAAAATTTTCTTTTCAAGTGTGTATGTGTGTATGTTTGAATGTGAGTTTATTATACTCTGGGCCCACCCCTATTTCTTACAGATCACATGTTTAATTGCTTTCTTTAGCTCCAATGGAGACTAGCAAACTCACTGACAGTGAGAGAAGAAACAAACAAAGCTATAAGGTGCTGACTGTTTCATATCAATGTTGCAACATTCATCAGGTTACTGGCTGCAAAAAAAAAAAAATACTGCATTATTAGAAAGAGGAGAGGAATAGATTGGAATATATGCTGAGGTTCTTAGTGTCTTTTTTTCATCAGTAATGAAATGGAATCATAGAGGTGAGCTTCTGCTCTAATTAATTCTTCCCTTAGAATATCAGTCTTTTCTTCTCTGCTGCTCTCATCAGAACCACCTGAAGGGAATAACTAATAAGAGTTTATCTGTCATCTTTTGTACATGACAAAACTCAGACTGTTAGAAATCAAAGGAAGCAAGTTATCCTCACTTGCGAAGAAATCATAATCGAGCATATTTGTGTAGTTTTTTGCATTTAATGATTTTTTACATTGGCTTATGGAGGTCAGAAGGCTGATTTTGCTGTTTTAATTCTAAAATGACAGAAAGGGTATGTTTAATGATCCTGCAGAAGGCTTCTAGATGCAGAGAATGCTTTTGAAGCACAAATTAGACCTGCCAGCAGGGGGCGAGCATTAGCTGCAAGAAAGACTCAGGTTGACATTCTTTTTTTTTTTCTTTTTTCACATTAAATTATAAATTTTTATTTCTTCTTCCATTGGTAGACAATGTAATACATTATATTATATTATATTATATTATATTATATTATATTATATTATATTATATTATATTAATTATATTATATTATACTATATTATTAAGTTTAAGAGGCAAACAAGCTCTCTCCTAAGTGTAGTCACACACTTTTACTTAATTATTTTGTGGACTTTATTTTAAAAGTTTTCAGACTTTAAATTATTATACTTTCTCTGTTACATTAAGACCCTCAACTGGTGCCTTCCTAGTTCACCAAAATTGTACCTAAACTTTTGTCATAAAAATTCTTTCAGTTTTGTGGAAAACAGCCTGCCATAACAGAATCTACAAAGCTTTAAATTAAATCAAACCTGCCTGAGTTTGAACCCTTGGATGCTGTGTGACCTGAAGCAAGTTAGGTGACTTCTCTGAGCTTCGGTGAGCTTCTTCACTCATGAAATAGGGGTGTTGTTGAGATACTTGAATGAAATACTACATGTAAAGGACAGGGTAAAATCCTCATATTATATACATATCGCTATCAATGAGCACAGATCCTGGGAAAGAGGAGGCTCACAAAAGCAGTTACAATACCCACTAGAGAAGCACTGCTAAGAGCGCATTTGAGAAGGCTCATTACAGAATGAGTCTGCAGGACTGCAGGATGAACATAATGCTCAAGGAAGCCTGCTGCATATATCAGTTAGCAGAAGTGAATCTACAGGAGTATGGAGCTGACTAAAGTTCATGGTTCACAAACCTAAAATGACTAAAATATTGTCAGGGGAATTGACTGCTTGCTGCACATGAAAATGGAAATAAAACAGGTTGGATGGTTTTATATTCAGAAACATAATTTACAGTCAAACAATTGTGTCAAGATAGAGGATTTTTCTGTATCTATTTTAGCACCCAAGTTCTTCCTGGCAGGATTTGGGGAAGAACATATCTTTTGGAGTTTGGCAAATCACAAACAGGCCCATCTGTTCTGGAAGGAAATAGTCTTTTGCCATTGCTCTTTTACAGATTGGAGGCTTGACAGATGAAAGATGTGAGCTTTGGGGAGAAAAATGGGTTACAATGGCAGGAAATAAAATCAGAAAGGACCAACATGTTCATGGAGTAGAATGAGAACTGAGATACCTCACAGGAAAGACTGTATCTACCTCTTCATCCTGAACTGTGTATTTAAGGGACCATTAAATCCCACAGCTTGACTAAAGGGTTTGGAAGCAAATTAACAGTTTTGTGGAGATGTTTATCTACTTGCTGAAAAGAGTCGGTATGGTTGATCTGTCTCTCTAAATCTTGAACACTCTGTGGAAGTAATATTTTAAGTCTAAGAATTACATTTAGCAAAAACGCTATATTTTTACAGCTATTTATACAAAGCTATCCCTATGGATATCTATGAAAAGTAGATAAAAATGGTCTTTCTTCAAATAATAGCTGAGTATTTTGTATTTCTATGCACTCTGAGGACATGTAATGCACCTCAATCAGGCAATATAAATTCTGAAGTGATGCTCAGGTATTCTTTTGAGGCATTTAAATACACATCTAAATAAAAGAAGCCTGCATACTTATGTGAGCCAGAAATCTACCACATTAAACCAAGACTTCACTTTTATTATTAAAGATGCTATATGAAATGCCATACTTTTTTTAAAACTCCAAGTAGTGTTTTGGAAATAGCATCTCATCTAGAGTCACACCAGGTGAAGAAGACTTGGTAAGCAACCAGCAAACTTATAATGCTTTGGCACCTCAGAGGCTCTGATAGCAGCCTGTGTCATTGGAGGGAAATGGTAGTGCAATGTAAAAGCATATTGTCAGCCACAATCATGTACATGTACTGCATGCTAAAATGATTTCAGAATCTCCATTCTTTCTGGGAGGCAGCACCTTAGAAGAGATTTTTTTCCCCAACTGGTGGAAGTGCATTTACCATTTACAGTACTGCCGTCACAATATAGTTGGCATAAAGATTTTTCTATGTGAAACTTGTTAGATATTGCATCAGGACCCTCCAAAGTCATGTCTCAGTGTTTAGAAATGTTTTTGGATCTTCTCAAGGCTGATATAGTTTTGGCTATGTTCTGCCCCCAGATGCACCTTTTTTTAAGCAGGAAAATACAATTGTACAGGAAAGCAATGTTAATCATTTTATATGTTTTCTCTCTGATTACACTAAACCCCAAATAATTTTATTTGTAAAGATATAGAAATATTTAGTACACTCAAAGGGCATTACACTCAAAGGGCAATGCAGCTCAAATTAAACTGGTTCTTTTTACTGTAATCATTAGGTATAAGATGTCTTAAACTGTTTTATTATGTAAAATTTTAAACATATAAAAAGTAGGTAGATTATTACAGTGAACTCCCATATGCCTATCAACTGGCTTCATTGATTATAAATCCATGACCAGTTTTTCATTTATACTCCTATCCATGTCTCTTCAGGCCAATTTGAAGCAAGTCTCATATGTTACTTCATTTTACCCTTAAATATTTCAGCATATATCTTTAAAATATGTAAACTCTTTTTAGCACAATCATTCATACCCTTGTTTCATAGATTAGCAATGATTTACTAATATCATTGAATAGGCATTTGGATGTTTAAATTTCCAA
This sequence comes from Rousettus aegyptiacus, assembly GCF_014176215.1. Classification (NCBI taxonomy): domain Eukaryota; kingdom Metazoa; phylum Chordata; class Mammalia; order Chiroptera; family Pteropodidae; genus Rousettus; species Rousettus aegyptiacus. The sequence continues at coordinate 124,250,927 of NW_023416306.1, forward strand.
CTATCTCACAAATTTCTTCTCTTCCTTCTTTTCGTCTTCCTCCCCCTATTTTCTCCTTTTCCTTCTTCTTCCTTTTAATAAGAATCCAAATATCTAAATATTAAATTTATTTGTTATATCTTTTAAGTGTATTATAATCTATAGATTATCTCTTTTTCTTTTTCTTTTGTTTTTCTTCTGAAGAATATTTAAGAAACTGTTGAAAGGTTACTTGTTTTATAGAGTTCCCACATTCTGGATTTTGCCGATCATATCCCTGTGGCATAGTTAACATATTTTATGGTTTATATTCCCTATAAATTAGTAGTCAAATCTACTGACTTGATTAGGCTTAGGTTCAATCTTCCTTAGTAGAACTATTTCATAGGTTTACATATTTTTTTTCATGAGAAGGTACATGATATCTGATTCTCTCTCTTTTTGTGATGTGAACAATTATAGTAACAATGTTGGTACAATGCTTAGTATCACGTTTTTAATGCCAACATGTCCCCATTTATTTTGCTTATTTAATTCTTATTATAATATATTCTTCAGAATGAGACACAAGAATCATATTCCTCGAGTTTTTGTATATGTAAAGCACTTTGTATTCTTTATCCTTGAAAGTTAGTTTGTCTATCAAATTTATAGCTTATATTTTCTTTCCTTAAGTATTTTAATTTTGTAAATCCATTGCTTTCTAGCATAAAATCTCAAAAAGTCTAAAAACAATCTGATTATATATTTCCTTGTAAGTAACTTCGTCTTTTTGTCTGAAAGTTTAAATCATTTGTAGAGTATGTGCTGGTACTGGTCTTTATGGATTAATTTTTCCAGGCATGCAGTATGCCCTCTCAAAAAAATATACTTTGAAGATTTTTGTCGGTGTTTTAAATTTCAGGAAACTTTCCTTGAATTAAAGTTTTTACTATTTTTTCTTCTACATGTTCTCCTATTTCATGAATATTAGATTTTCTTTGCCCAGCTTTTATAGTTGCCATTTTTATTTTGAAATTTTTAACTTTATTTTTTTTTACTTAAAAATTTTACTCCTTTTGCTTGTATTTCATTAAAATAATATCAGTTGTGCTTATAAACTTTGTATTCTTTTATTTCTGAAATAATTTTGCTTTATTTCTAATCTTTTTGATTTCTATAACCTTTATAACTCTAATTTGTGTTTTTTATATATCATTATCTTAAAATTTTTAAGCTTTTTTGAAGTATTAAAATACTTCTTTTTAAAACTTGTTTTATGGGCTTGTCTTTATGCCATGTTTTTACTTTCTGGCAGGGGATGTTATTCTTCCTATGTACATTTTCTTTTCTTCTAACAACTTTGTATGAGATTTGATGTGTTTCTTTTCTATTCCTCACTTTTTCACAAAATTAATCTTCAAGAACATAGATTTTTGCAATCATTCTGAGTTGAAGTATGCAGTTGCTGTTCATAAATTATCCACTGTGCTTTCAGGTGGGTACCGTTTATCTTGGAGTTCTCCTATTCTCAAGTCTTTTACATTCCTTGTTGCTGCCTTCTACTTCCTCTCATACAAAAGCTGATACCAGAGGGTCTTAATAACCAACTATATTTTAGGATAAGGATATCTCATCATCTGTTTTTGTTCATTGATTGTCTGTGGGTTTTTGGTTTTGCTATCATAGTTACTCTGTCTATTTTTAAGTGGTGTTCCCTTGAACTAGTCTTAAAGGACAGCTTTTATCATACAGATTAAAGTGGAGGCAGGAGAGAAAGGAGAGGCATAAATTCTATTAAGTCCTTTTGCTTTAATGACATATTTGCCTGTCTTGAATATAAATAGCTATATTTAGTACAAGCCAGTTTGTTGAAATTGGTTTGGTGGTTTTGTGTAGATAGTAATAATATGGAATAGTGTCAATTGTGATGGGTTATTTAGAAAAAAATAATCAGTGGAGCCTATAAAACTTCTGTTCTTAAATAGGTAGTTTCGTCCCCCCTCCCCCATGGCCTCTGTATCTCAAAATATTTTGCATATTTAACTTGGGGAAACTATTAAGGACCTACATTTTGATTTGTACATGCACCTTGTGCATAATGAGGGATGTCTCTGATGGTAAAATAGGATGATTCTCATGTCTTTGGAGACTTGAGTCTGGATACAAAGAGGAAAAAATATACTTGTACTCTGAGCAGAAGGGGAATGTGGCCCAACTCATCACATATCAGAGAGTAATTTGGAGAGGAGAAAAGAGACTGCATTATGCCATATTATACAAGGTAATTTCTCTAAGTAATCCCAATGGATTCAGATAGTTTTGTGAGAACTGATTTCTAAATGAATTTTAAAATTCAGCTGATAGTTGCCTTTAATGAATTAGGCAGAGGCCCCTGCTATTGGAAGGCTTCTCTTGATCAAAGACACCGATAAGAGCAATGGAAACAAAGTATTTCAAGTACTTATCAGAATGAGGAAGAACCCAGGGAACAAAGTGAGGGAAGCAGATACGACCAGGGCATTGGGCGACAAAGGAAAGATGGTCTCCATATAATAACTGATATTTTACAAGAGGAGCTTTCGTAATAGAAGCCTATTAACTAACAACAGCCCGTGGAACCACTAATACCAAGGAGAAGCAGCAGTAGAAAAGACGCTGGACTAGGGAAACGTCCTAGTCCCAGGAACCCCGAAGTAAGGTCCATATTTGGGTCTCTCCATGAGAAAAGAGGACTCAGTCCTCTTTTTGTGTGTAATTTGGAATTAAAAGAGGATCCACATTCCTTATCTCTTTGAGCTTTATAGCAAGAATCAAGAGCTCGTAGCCAGTAAACTGAAAAGAACCTACAGAAGTTTTAATTTATTTTTTTTGCATGAAGATTGTTCTAAAATTACAAGTTTTTACACAAAGTTCCAGATTCTTAGCCTATTTTGAAAAATAAGCACATTTCTTCATCTGGCACTCCTCTCATTAAGCAGCTATTCCTTTTACATTGGGCTGTACTCTGCGGTGTCCTACAGTCCTATCTCAGTGAATTTTCTTACATTCAACTTATTTAAACCATTCACATGAGCTTCCTATTAGAAGTATTTGTGTTTGCAAATTATGAGGAATATAATGTACCTCAGGATGGCCCCTCTTCTTAAGGATCTCAGGATGGAGGCAGTTTCAGTATTCTACCTTCTACCTTGAGCAGTAATTTTTTAAAGAAAGCTTCACAGTATTTTCCGTAGTGGCTGCATCATTTTACATTTCCACCAATGGTAGATAAGAGTTACAATTTCTCCTTATCCTTGTCAACACTTGTTTTCTGCGTATTTTTGTTTTGCTAGTGGCCATCCTAAAGCATGCAAAGTGATATATCTCATTATAGTTTTGTTTTGCATTTCTCTAATAATTAGTGACATTGAGCATATTTTTATATGTTAATCATTTGTATATGTTTTATATTTTTGATAATTTTATATGTTGGCCATTTGTTTATCTTCTTCGGTGAAATGTCTGTTCCAAGTCCTTTGACCCATTTTTAAATTGGGTTATTTGATTTTTTTATTTGATTTTTTTTGAGTCATAAAAGTTCTTTATATATTCTGGACATTAACCCCTTAATAGATAAAGACATGTAAACTAATGCAATAGAATAGAGGGCCCAGAAATAAACTCTCACATATATAGTCAAATGATCTTTAACAAGAGTGCCAAGATCACGTAATGAGAAACAATGGTCTTTTCAGCAAATGATGTTACATATGTACATGTAGAAATTACATATGTACATGAAAAAGAATGAAGCTGGACCTTTGCCTTACACCAAAATGGATTAAATTAACTCAAAGTGGACTAAATGTGAGACCTATAACTATAAAACTCCTCAAAGAAAACATAGAAGAAAAGCTTCAAGATATTGGATTTGGCAGTGATTTCTTAGATATAACACTAAAAGCACAGGCAACAAAAGCAAAAAATAGGCCAGCGAGACTACATCAAACTTAAAAACTTCTGAGTATCAAAGGGAACAATGAAGTGAAAAGGCAACATATGAAATGGGAGAAAATATTTGCAGGTAGCAGTATTTGTAATTTAATATAGGATGACTTACTAATCTAAAAAAAAATAGTCTCCACTAGCTGTTGAAATTTCAGGTATTGTAAGAGGTAATGCTTTTAAGCAGAACATGTTTTTGGAATTCATTTAAAAGTAAGTACCTTTTTTCAAGATATATATATTTGGAAACTTGTTAAAAATTCATCTACAGAAGGAAGACTTTTATTATCTCCTTTCGTATTCTTATATGATGCTATCAGATGCTAACTACTTTCTTTCACCACTCCCAGAGATATAGCATCTCCTTCAGCATCCATTAAAAAATGATAATGATGATGATAATGATAACAGCTGACATTCTCTCAGTTTCTTTATGCTTTTCATGCTTTTAATCCTCACAATGAACACATGAATGTGTAGCTGCTTATTAATGCCCCTCATTTTATAAATGTCCCATAAACGAAAGTTACCAGTTGAATTTAAGTGCTGTTAGAATTATTCTTAAAAAGACCACGGGTTCAGTGCCTAATTTCTTCTTCCTCTCATGTGATGTACTTTATTAATTTACAACATAGAGTTGGTTTCTTATAAAGCCTTTTCTCAATAGAATAGCTAAAGTAATCAAAGAGTCGATAAAAGAGAAATAAAAAAGGGTAAAATTTCTGGAAAGCGAAGGGCTCTAAAGACCAACTTCATTTAGTACACAGTTGACCTAAAGTCAACCTTTCTGATAGTTGTAGGAGAGAGTTTCTCCCTGGCTCCAAACCAGGAAGCAGAGTTCTGTTTCTGTTTTTACCTTTCATGCTCTGTAGAGTGTTGTGGATATGCTCTTTGGAGCCAAAGCCAGGACACTGAGCAGAATGTGAAATGCTATGAAGAGGAAGAATATGATGTCCAATTATATTAAATAAAATGTTCTAAATGGGTATATTTTTGAAGCAAGTATTTTAAATCTATTCAAAGAAATACATACTTGGCCTGTATCATGGTTCATATATGTCCCAGAGACTTATTGTTAAGTTAGGTAGAAAGAACTTTTAGTATGAGGCATGAACTATTGCTTATAACCAGAAATTGACCAATTAAATCTCTTAATTACTAAATATAATTTAAAAAAATCTGTTAGACAAAGTATATGTCTTCACAAAGTTTGAATTCATGCAGTTTCTAGTGAATAATGATTCTTACCCAGTCAGCATGCAGTTAAGGCCATTTTCACTGCTCTGGGAGTAATTGACACACACTGAATAACTCCTGAAATACTGGCAAGTAATATAATTCAAAATCATACCCTTAATCTTCTCAAAAGAGGAAAAGAGATCATGGTTCTTCTTCTTTTTTTTAATTTTTTTTTGAAGAAAGAAAAACCTAGGAATCATTTATTTATCACTGTGTAATAAATATTTTATCTGAGGCATTCTTTCCTTCTGATACTGAACAAGATATCTCAATTTATATGTGAACTTTAACTACTGTCAAGCATGTAAAATGTCTAGTGAACATAAAACATTTAGCAAGCAAATATAAACCATTAAAAGGATAGTTTTTACTTTTGTCAAATCATGTTGAAATCTGCATTTGGAAATTCATAAAGACTGGAAAAGGAAAAAGGAATACATATATTGAACATATAGTCAGTACAAACAAAGGAAACAGAGACTCAAGGAGGTTACAAAACTGGTTTAAGACCATGTAGGGAGAAAACAGCAGAGCTATGAGTCAAAGAAGGGCCTTTTGGAATTCTAACACTTTGATTAAAAATTAGTATTAAAATAAAAAATTACTCCTGAAAACTTCACCACAGTGAATGGAGGGCAAGTTAGTAATGGTAGAGAGTAATGGCAATGCTATCTATTAAGAACTTTGATATATTAATTTTTACTAGCCATATTTGCAATGGAACCAGTTTCGAAGTAGAAGAGGAATGCCTGATTTCTAATCTAGTCTTCATCACTTACTAGTTATATATAATCAGGTAATTCATGTAGACTTTCTGAGTCTCTGTTTCAACATTTTAATACGGGTACAATAACAAGACTACTATAATGTCTTGCATTTTTTAAAGATAAGTATCAAATGAGAAGATATATGTAAAAAGATTTTGTAAGGGTGTTAAAAGAACTTTAGACATTATTATTGTGTCGTTGACTCACCACTGTTGGAATATGTAGTTAGAATGTTTGCTCCGGGATTCATTTATAAGACAGCTGGTGAGAACTAAGGGTGCCATTTGGACCAAGAAATAGAATAAAGCTAGTAGGCTACACAGGGACTCAATCCATGTCCTTAGCCTCATTAACTCTGTGTTCTCCTGAGTACACTGTTTATTCACTCACTAACTTACTCAACTTAACGTTCAGGTGTCTGGCCTTTGACTGGACAGTGGTGATATAAAAGTGAATGAACCACAGTCTCTGTCCTCAAGGAGATCACAATATAGCAGAGAAAGGCAGGCAGATGAGTAAATTAATAGTTAATGTACTTTGTAATAAACTAATGCTACAACAGAGATTTATAAAAGTACTAAGAGGAACAGGGAAGAGAACTGCAAGCTCTGACTAGGGGAGTGTTCTCATCTTGTTACTGAATTTGTTGAACCTAAAACTTTTACATCTTAAAACAACTTAAGGTGTACTTAAATCCATGCATTAAATAATAGTCAATCTAGTTCTTCATTTGGGTTTTCCAAAGATACATTTTCTTCTCTTCTTTTCTTTTTTCTTTTTCTTTTTCTTTTTTTTACTTAAATGATGAACATTTATTATCTCACTGTTTCTGTGGGTCAGGAATTCAGGAATAGCTCAGGTTTTATTCAGCATGTCAGCAGGCACTGTAGTCATCTCAAAGACTGAATGTGGCTGGAAGGTCAGCTTTCAAAACTGCTCATGCTCTTGGCTTTTGACACAGAGTCTCAGTTCCTATCTGGCTGTTGGCAGGAGACCTTAGTCCCTTGCCCTGTTGGCTTCCCCCTAGGCTGCTTGAGCATCCTTACGACATGGCAGCTAGCTTTCCCCAGAGTAAACAAACCAAAAGAGAATAGGCAAAGAGAAAACTTCAGTACCTTGTAGAACTTAGCCTCCAAAGTTACACACTGTCACTTCCACTTGAAGGCATAATTTTTAAGTAAGCCATAATTTAATAGAAAGCTTTAATTTATGAACTGAATTTAGCATGTTCTTTATTATGATAAAATCAACATTTTGCAAACTTTTTCAAATTGTATGGGATAGTTTATTCTTCAATATTTTTCTTCTATTCATTATTCAGTTACACAAAGGGGGAGAAACACCAACTTGTAATTTTAGATATATGTTTTTGTCCTCAGTTATCTTGACAATTACTCCATTTTACCAATTCATTTGAATGAATACATAGAGCCAATGCTAGTTACAATTTTTTAAAAATAGCGAGATCCAGTGATTGGTTATTAGTTTCCTGAAATAAAGAGTGAGGTCTTCTAGAAAGCTGAAAATACAATTCAATGTACACAAGGTTGATTCACGCTTTTCCAAAAATTCCTCTATTGCTTAAAACCAAGGGCACAGGCAATAACAGAATTATGTAAGAAAGACGCTTTTACTTGATCCTTTCGGTTTAGTCAAGCTTTAAGCTTTACTACCGATAAAAAATGACCAATGACCCAGACACTTTGCTATTCCCTCGCCTGAATCATAAATGAAACAAATGATCTTGCCCAATTTATGTTGTGAGATATTGGAGGTGAATAGTACCCTAGAGGTTTTGTTTCTCCTAAAATTGCTGCTGAAAGATTTAGAGGAGAAGTGGTCTTATTGTCTTAACTAATAAATCTGTACGTTTGGGGGCATGTGCCTGTGTGTTGTGAATATATAAGCGTATTTATATATTGTCGTTTAATGTTACTCATCCAAGAATTTGAAAAGCTCTTTGCAGAAATAGAATGTGCTTTATTGATAAGAACGTGTAGGACTCTGATTGCTGTATTCATATCATTGTGATTATACATTATTCAAATTAGGTAGTCAGCAGGTGAAAACTACCCAGCAAGGGCCAAGGAAGTTCTATTAGGGATTTCGGTATGCCTGCACGTCAATAAAGTCGTAAAGCTTCGTCATTCTCTCCAGTAGTGACATATTTTATTAGCAGCTGGTGTTCCGCAGATACATGATTCCTGCCACTTTCAGAGATGCAAACAATTTCCAGTTTGAAATATATAACCCGAATCCTGATGATTAGAGCTGAGCAGTGCATTTGTCAGAACACACACACTGGCTTCGGAGTATTCCCGCAACATTATTACTCCTTAAAAGCAAAGGCTGATGATCACCACCCCTGTTGTTACTTTCCCTGTGAGAGTATTTAAATTAGAGTGATATTTTCACACCTCTTTTCATTACACTATTCACACATTCTGGGACCACTCAGTTAGGATCATCTTACTTGTTTTTCCTTCCTTAGGTTTGAACATTTAGATCACTGACATTATATTTTAGTTTACTGAGAACTTACATATATCACACTATTCTGAGTGCTGGGAGCTCTTAGCTGAGCATAGCTTTAGCACTTTGTTCTGGCTACTGCTCAGCGCAAAAAGAAGAAAAAAACTCTGTGAATAGGTATTCCTTCCTCTGTGCATTGGAGAGCATTCTTCGGATCAGTGTGTTGGCTAGCCTGAAGTTTTCTGTATAAAAGAGTCAGGTTTTGCCCTGTCATCTACTTTTAGGTCCAGTTTTCTTTTGTCATTGTCGAGTTGAAGGCAGCAGAGCTTTGTCCTACCCACCACTCTGGTGGCTGCTGAAGATGGGGATCACACTTCCCCAGTGTTTGCCCACTGACAAAGCTCATTAGACCTTGAGCAGCTGCTCAAGTCCATTAACAGTCACTTAAGCAGCAGGTTGAGGAAGCTGTGTTCTTCTGAGCTAAAGGTGGAGCTGAGAGCTGGGAACAGAAGCCCTCAGCTACTAGCACCCAGCGCATATATTGTGTCAAGTTTGGGGACTCTAAAAAATATCCTAGAGATATTATTTATTGGTTGTCACATATAGTAGGTGGAATGTATTTTGCCTCAAGTTTTGCCAAAAACTTAACTGTTCATTTTGCTGGCAACTCTTACGTGTTAAATATTTAGGTAGAGTCAACTCTAAAGTTGGTCAAGGCATATTTATCCTTAAATATACCAGAAGATGCCATGCAAATCTATGTGTGTGCTCCCTACACTGTTTGATCTCAGCTGATGGCTGACTGTTCTTCAGTTCTGGAAACATCTTCCTATTTTCTAAGAAGCAAAGAAAAATGAACAGAAGTCAGCCAGCAGACCAGATGCAGCGTAAAACCTAGAAATTAGTCTGGGACTTGAGCTTCTCTAAGGTTCTATTTTAAGATCCAGTACTTTTTGTTTGTTCATTTCAACAGGAGGGCTAAAGGATAGAAAATGCTTTATTGGTGAAAAGTGGGAGCTGTTACTCTCCTCACTTCCTCTACCTTCATGAAACTAAAGAAGAAAGTATCTCATTCAATTCCTAGCTGGCTCTTTAAAACATTAACATGAAACGGGAAGACGTTATTTCTAAGTGTGAAGGCTAAGCTTTGTATCATTTTGTTTTCCACTATTTCTCATTTTGATTGTATGTGTCTTTAATTCAAAATTTTTAGGAATCACCTTCAGATGGCTTTCCACACATTAAAAAGAAGAAAACTACCTGAGATGAGATATTAGCATCAACTCTATCTCAATAGCTAGCTGCCTCTCAGTGACTAATTCAGAATTATACTGTGTGCGTGTGCTTTCCATGATTCCAAGCACAGCTGACTAATTATTAAATTATCCATGTTATCAAAGGGGCTGCAAACGCGGCTGGTAGAATTGGCCTTATGATAGTCTCGTAGGTCAGCACTGAATGATAAAGGGAAATTAGGCTGAGGAAGCTGTTAACATCCAGGCGTTTTCCTCAGCGGTGAGGCTGCGCTCCACACAGTTACTTGTCAGTGCGGTGGTGACGGCCACACCTGGCGGCGGCCACAGTGCATTTTCTGTGAATAAGGGCTGTGGCTCAGCCTGGAGGAGCTGCTCTGTGCGGCAGCAGCGGAGCAGCAGGGGGAGCCGAGGCGCTCCGGGTAGAGGAGGGCGGCGATCCAGCATCAGTGCTGCAATCCCCAAAGCAGTGGCCACGGCCGCGCGGTGGGAAGTTCCCCGCACGCACTCTTGCCGCGCTGCTCCTCACCCTCAATTGTTGGTGAGCCTTGGCGCTCGTCAACGCACGGAAGACAGCCCATTTTGCTTTCTTAGAGACAGGGATGAGAAATGAGCTGCTGAAGATACTTGGCAGTGAGGAGAGCGAAAGGCAGTTTCGTGCCAGCAGCTAAGTTGTAAAATTGCTTTGGAGGCTGCCCGGGGAGCACGATAGAATTGACAAGAACAGACACCGTTGTAGACCAAAGGCATGCCTGATTGCACTTGAGTCTGTCTGATCCCTGGTTCGCAGCTTCCGTCCGCTCCTGCTCTAACTCTTTGTGGTTGAATAAAGGAAACGAGACTAGAAACAAGATCGCAAGTGGTATTCCTGAAAGGAAAACACATAACACTCCAAAAGGAGGTGAGGAACAACCCAGCTGGTGTGTACATTTTTTTTTTTTTAAAGGAGAATCCCTCAGGTATGTTCTCTTTTCCCCAGTATGCTCTGCCTCATCTGCATGTGATTTTTGTGTCTGCCTTTTCTTGCTGATTCTTTTTGTTCGCACTTTGAATCACAACCATGGGGTTCTCCTAGTGTATTTGATGCATTTGTAAATACTCAGTTCTCCTGTGTTTAATAATATGGATGGTTCTGTTAAGGCTCACGGACTTCTCAGTCACCGCTTTATTTTAAATGGAGAATGATAATTGCTTCATTTACGCCCAACTTTCAGGGAAATATCTGTTTATAGATAAACAGGGAGGAAATAGAACCAAATAGAAAAAAGAAAAGTTGAGTGCTTCTCGGAAGGGGTTAAAAGCTGAGGTGTCATTGACTGGCATTGTGTCACCCAACTGATTTTCCAGCTCAGCCTTGAGTCTGGAGCAAACTGAGCTTTCCCCATGGTTCTGCATTTCACCCTCTTGATCAGTGCTTTAAGATGAAGATCCTGCAGATTTGTTTTCAAGAGGCAAATTGCTTAAAGTGTGTACTTGGTTCTGTTTTATAGTTGTTCTGTAGTGCTGAAGGAGGCAGTCTAAAAAAAAAAAATCCCTTTGCTTCAACAGCTTGAGTGAACCCTAACTTCTGCAATTACATCATCGATATACTTGTATAATAAAGAGAAAGACAGATAAGGCAACAATAGTAATGTTGGCTGCCTTTAGGACCTAGGCTGAGATGACAAAGCTTAAAGTCAATCTTTCTTTCTAGGCTTCTAAATAGAAAAAGGAAAGATGTGGGTGGGTAACACATAAAATGAATTTTTAGAATTACTCTGCATTTCTTTAAAAAGCTAAGAAGATAAGTTAGTCTCGTTTTTTAATTAATAATAAATGTAATACTTTAAGAATAATTTTCTTTTATGTTTTTATACATTATTTTCAGAAAGTTGGATAAAACTGGCAATAAATTAAACACACATGTATTGAAATTAAATGAGTTTTACAGGAGGAGAGAAACAAGAGAATGAGAAAGTTTGATATGCATTTATATATATATCAAAACATTTCATAGATTTTTAAAAAGTGTTTCACTAATACAAAGAGTTAATGCCAAAGCTTTAGGACCCAACCTTTTAATTATCATTGGTCCTACTTTCTTGTGATTTTAAAGTCGAACTGGAATACAAGCAAATACCATTTAAATTATAATTCGTGAATACTATAGAGTTAATCACCACGCTGCTCTTTTAAAACCAAAACCTCATTTTTGCCAAATGGTAGCGATCCAGAGCACTGAGTTGGGCCATACAACAAAATCAGGACATCAGTGTTTCAAAATTACATACATTACTATAATAGCAACAATATCACAATGTCATAAGTAACTATAAGCAATTCCTGGGCCCGAAGAGTGATTTGGAAGATGAACAGAGTTGAACTTACATTCATCAGTAAGTAGGGTGTGGAAAACATTGTGTATGTCTTCTGCATGGACATCTTATATGAGGAGGATTATATCTGTAGAGAAAATACTATAGTAATGATATGAGTAATTTTATTGAATTTATTAAATTATTATTTTTCAAACTAATAATTATTTTAAATAATATTTGAAACTCTCATATACAAAGTTGCCTTTTCAAACCATAGTAGAATTCTGTTGAGAAAGTAACTTCAATAGAATTATAGACTTGAATTTGAAGGTGGATAAGTAGGTTTGGGTTTATTTCACAGCATTTGATATTCTGTTGTTAGACTTTCATCATAGAGATTTGGAACCTTCTTCCAGAAATTTCCCCCACCATGTGCTTGGATAAACCCATGCTCAGGTGAAATATGACGTAAACATGTTAGATAAGCCAGAGAATTAATTCACTTTTCCATATGCTTATTATAAACAAAGTAAACTATTTCTCTTCTTAGGCTACCTAGCACCTTTCTGTGGTTGCTAGTCTTTGAACATGAAAGAATGAAGTATGCAATGTACAGAACTACTTGCTTAAGAATCCATGAATCATTTAAAGTTACTTTCACAGGCAAATTGTACTACGTGTGTGTGTAAGCTGAAAAAAGAACGTTCCGCATGCCTTTGCTGATTTAGGGGAAATCTCTGATTTTGAATATCAGTACACTTTTGGCATGATAATATTTTTTCCCAGTGTTTGAGGTACTTTCATTTCTATTGACCATTTCAGCTAATGCAATGCACATACTCTTCTGTGAGTTCTCTGAGACATTATGCCACCTGTATGTTGTCTTCCAGTTTTAACACTATCAGCTCCTGTGATTCGTTCTTTCCATCCTGTAGTCTTTACCACAACAAGACTTTCTCCAGAATTTTTGAAACATAGGAATTACCTTCTCTCATGAGAAAAGATATTTCTGCTTTCAGCTGGAAATTTTAGAAATTTTAAATACATGCCAAATTTGTTTCTAAATGCTCTTTTGAAAATAGAATGCCACTTCAAACCATATTATGATTTATACCTAATGTTAACTTATTTGCTAACATACATAAATTAATATCATTCAAGCAATAATTGCAAATTTAAAGAATTAAATTTGCATCTTTTATTGTTACTGTCGTTACAGATTCTTTCAGATCTCAAATTGTCTATGCTTGAATGGCTAGGCTTCAATTCCCTTCCAGCTTTAAATAAAAAGGAGGGGATTATTAATAACCCTCTCAGTCTGTAGCTTTTAAGCTTGTAAAAGACTGAGCATCTAGTTCTGTAACCTCTATAGCAATAATGGATGCTACAACAGTGTTTGCTCTACTTGTAGTCTCTTAAGGCACAGTTAGGTGGACAGGTGGTATTCTAACCTCAGAAGTCCTCTGGAGGAGAAGTAGAAATGAAAACACTGAATTATTTCTCCTTTTCTTCTGAAAATGGTTGTGATCCAGGAGGCATAAATGTTTCCTATCTCTTGCATATCCTAGTTATACTGTACAATTTAGCCTGAGCATATAAAAATTATTTTAATCTTGATATGGGAGTTTTGTATTGTTTTTCCTACTAAGGAAGTTAAGAAAATATTGTGTTGAAATAAATGCTGGTTAGCAAGATAGAAATTCAACAATATAAATTGTACTCAGAGTTTTTCCACTATTAAGAAAAAATTGTACTCAGAGTTTTTCCACTATTAAGAAAAAGTATTCAGAGAAGATGGGTTTCCCTCTCAAAGATTTTCTTGTCTCCCTTAGAGTTTTACAACTCAACCTTCAGCCGTCTCTATTCCCAACCAGTCTCCATTGGCCCAAATCCTGTGTTCAGGGTAAAAACATACTTTGTTTCTGAGCATCTTGGATCTTCAGAATCTGGGTGCAGTATGTTTTATTGATAGACAAAAAGTGTTTTGCGTGAAAACGTTTTGCTTCATGTATCTTATAAGTTGAAATAACATACTCTAGAAGTAGCTTTTCCAAGCATATTAAACCTAAGGGTGAAAAAAAGAAAAAAAGTAGCTATCAGACAGGGATGACTATTTCTATTTTACAAGTCGGAAGAACTTCTGACTTAGGCATTATCACTGAGGCATGTTTCTGAGAGAGGGGATACTGTTGACCTAATCATAGAAAATCTAGAGGAAGAACGGATGTGTTTTGAATAATGTCATTGTTAAGTGGCATATGGCTAAGAAAACCTGAACAATTGCTTTATCAATGAGAATTATTTAGTAAAAATTGGCAATGAGATTTAAAAAATAGAGAATTAATTCATGTCATCCAACAAGAGTCCATTGCTTTTTGCTATCTAGTAAAAAATATTGAAATTAGTCAAATCCTGGCTCAGTCTCCAACTGGCTGTGTAAACTTTGATTCTCATTTTCTAAGCATTGCTTTTCTCATCTGTAAAAGAGACTCTTTGATGCTCATGAAACCCCTTCTAGTTCTCAGCCTCAGAAATTCTATAAAATCTACATAGGCAGACACTATAGGGTCAACCGCATTTGAAATGTCACCACAGAATTACTTGACTCTAATTTACTTCTCTTGCGGCTAGTGATATATAAATATCATTTATCTGCTTTGTTTTTCTTTGCACAGCTAGGCAATGTTAAGTATTGACTTAATTATATTCTATGTTAACTGAATATTTTATATAAGATCCTGCATTTGTGAGTCATAAAATATTCGCTGCAGCTTTGATAATGTTGAAATGCTGCCATTTCGTTACAAGAAACAAATGGTGTTTGGGTACTTAGCTGCTCACTTTATTAGAGTAATTCCATAGAATAGTTTTATTGAGAGCTTTTAAAGTGTATGTAACATACTCTAGTTAGTAATTTGAATAGATTTATTATCTCTCCTTCCAGCTGTCTTTCCTTCTGGGTGGACATGCTCATAAGAACATGATAAAAAGAGAAGGATTGCAGGACTCTCTTATTGCTGAAGGGACAAACTGAAGTAGGGAAGCTTCTCGAACCTAAGGAAAATTTGTATTTTCTTCTTAATTTCAAAGAAGGATGATTGACAGGAGGCAAAAAATATAGATTAATTTCATATGTATATAAATTAAAATTTAATTTTAGTTACTTTTTAGAATGTAGTCTATAAGATTAGAAGATTGTGCTAAATACCAAATAAAATATCATAATATAAATGGATAGTAGGTGAAAATCATTCTTTTTTTTAATAATAAATGATAAGACCTATAAAGCATGATAAGTAAATATACCGGATTATAATAGATACATACATCAATTGCTCTCTGCCTCCATTTAGCCTTGATAGGGAGCATTGTCTTGATTCTCTCTACTGTCACTGAGGGCATTAACATTACATGTCTCACCAAAGACAAGAGGTTCAACTTCTCTAGTTTCCCTTAAACAGCTCCTTTTACTGATTTCCCCAGTCTCTCAGGCTCAAATCTCAAGATATCCTCACTGCCTTACTCTTTCTCATGATTGCTATTCAATTACTGATTAAGTCTTTTCTCTTACATGTCTTCTCCAGCCTTCTTTTCTCCTCCTATTCAGCATCACCTTAGGTCAAGTTTTTATCACTATGACTAGCATGATACCTCTCTAATCTTTAAATTGTTTTATCTGTTATGAGCCTTTTCTCTGAGCATCTGTTCTGCATACTACTGCCAGATTCATTGTCCTAAAAATTTGTGGCACATGTCACTCTCTGCTCAAAAACTTTCAAGGACACCACATTGTATATGAAATAAATCCAAAACTACTTAGAGTGGCAAAAAAAAAAAACCAAAACAAACAAACAAAAAAAAACAAAAAACCCACACCTTTTATAACCAAATCCCTCACTGATTTTCTAGCTTTACCTTATTCTAGTTCCTTACCCAATCTCTGTCCCCAATTAAACAGATTACTCACAGTTTTCAAACACTGCCATTTTATACAATTCTATAATACCAAATTATTTGCATGATCCACTTACTAACACATTCTTTACTTTCTCATGAGATTTCTCCTTTGGTATTGACCTATAGCTTAAATCTTTTTTTGTTGCAAGTAACTTAAAAAAAATTTCTAGCAAGACTATAAATATATTAAATGTCCGTGTAAACTTTGGAAAGTTACTTAAAATTTCTGCATTTTAACTTCTCAACTAGAAAATAATGGCACCGTAAAGAGCTTTAATGAGAGTTAAATGAAAAACATATAAAGCGCCCAAAGAATGCTGACTATTAGTAATTGTAGTTATGTTCAGATTACACATTATCTTGTGTATAGAAGGTAGGTGCTCAGTACGTTTGTTTGCTTTTACATTTAATTTGAATTCTATAATAGTATCAGTTATTAGAGGAAGGAGAAAGACTGGTATACAAATAGGAAATAGCAAAAAGAAAGAAAAGGAAAAACTCAAACCTCTGCTGTGACTTAAGGTAGTAATTACTTCAGCAACTACATTTAGAACAAACTGGAATAGCTTTGGACATCCTATTTTCGATGAATATAATATTTGATGAATCTAACACACTAATATCCTTGAGTGTGTTTTCATAGTATTGTGAGGCAGCACATTTTAATGACTTTCTGTATTACAGCAGATAAGGGTTTCATGAAAAGTCTACCGTTGTAAAAGGGTCCTGTGAAAAAGAAGAGAGATTAAAGCATGACCAGTGACTCTGAAATATTCTCATTGTTCAGAGCTCTGGCTTCAGGAGCCCCCCTGGATCCCTATGGCAAATGTCAGGATCTAGTGCCCTTGCATCTGGTGAATACAACCACTGAAAGGCAGAAGCATAGCTTCAAGAAGGGTAAGAGATAACTAATAACAGGTTGGCTGCCTGACTGACTTTATCTAGGTCAGAATTATGTCACATTATGGGTCTATGTCAATTTGCTATGATGTTTATCTTCCTCTTCTCGGTCAGGGATTTTGAAACCAAGTACAACTTTTTCTTCAGTTTAGTGTTTCTAGAAACGATACTTTCCTCACTAGCTCTATATCCTATATACTCTCTCACTTTCTTTGCTCTAAATCTTCCCCTTTTAACTTTAGCTGATAATCTAGAATGTGGCTTACCTCTCTTCTATTTAGTCCCATAGCACGTGCAACTTGTGTCCACATTATTGGTTTTTACCACCCTGGCTCATGATTTATGGCATCTAGCTCCCAGTGGATTCAGCAATAACCACAATCATGGAAAGAAATCTAGTGGTCTTTTGTAGTTTTATAGAAGGAATTCTTACAGCATCTGTTTATTTTGAGGTAGTGTGGCTGATTATAGACAGGTGCTTTTACCAGCAATAGTTCATGGTGGAGAACAATTTCCCAAACAAGGGTGAATAAGGAGTCTAAGAAAAATCTTCCTTAAATTCTTTGGTTAAACTTGAAATCTCCAAATTCCTGAATAATGACGTTAAGAGGAGGGAATGTCAATTAGTTGGGGCAATATATAGTCAAGTCTAGAATCTATTGAAAGAAAATTTGAGCTTGGCTTTGTAAATCTTCCTTGTGAGCTTCTAGATTTTACATTACCTTCTTTTTAAGACACTTGACATGATAAGCCTTGATTAATTTCTCTCATAATTGGTTCCAGTTGTCTGCCCTTCGGGCCCTACCCACAAGATATTATTTGCTGATAGCTGTGTTTGGAATTCAAAACTTTCTTCCATGAGAATGGAGAATATATTTCTTAGAATGCCGAAAATTTAAAAAGTCTACAAGATCTGACATTTAAAATGTTAAATTTAATTAGAATTACTGAAAATTATGGGAGCATTGAGAAAGTCTTTGTCAAATTGTTACAGTTTCTGGTTGCCTATTTTTCAGTTATGTCTCAGTGAATCCCAATATTGTCTCACTTTTTATTGTGAACACAATCTCTTAGTTATCTAAACCTTCTAGAGGACAGATGATTTACTGTACTGCTTAACACCAGATGAAAATATACCCAAGAGTAAAGCCTGTTCATATTTCCATGCAAAAAAATGTGTTACTATATGTCTGCAAATATTAATGAGTGACAAAACCAAGCAATGTGAAATCTAATTGAGAGATACTCTGAACTATTTATCAGGAATTCGAACATTAGTAATAAATTAGCTAATTTGTGGCAGTAACTGTAGAACAAGGGTTATACAATAGATACTTAGAGGTGATGATTCTACTTACAGATTAAGTTAAAATGTCATCTCATATCTGCAATATTGTACATTAAGAATATATTCATTACAATGGCATGGGAGATTCTCAAGTCTTTAGTAATTTCTACATTATGAAGTATTAAATCGTGTTTAGCATAACTGGTCATTATTTAATACTTTCTAATTGTCGAAATTGGTAAGTAGGTGTTTTGAGGAAATGGGCATTTCCCATTTTGTTAAATAACATGATGTTAGCAAGGGAGGATAGCTGTCTGGGTTATTAGAATTCTATTGATTTGGTGTGAGAGAGAGCGGAAATGACCTTTTGAAAGTATGTTAACTGTATAAGGATTGATTATTGGCACTGAGGGAAATATTCTGACCCAAGATCACAGACCTGGATCCCAACACATCATTTTTCAAGGGGAAAACAATTCATCATAAAGAGGAATAGAAAAGTAATTGTTGTTGTTTTGCAAAATTAATCTCCTCCTCCCCCCCCCCAGAAAAGTAATTCAAAGCCAGCATCCTACTGAAAGGAAACTAGATAATCAACTCTATGCATGAAAGACAGCACATTTTTCATATTTCTGAGTACTAGCAGGCTTATCTTAATTATGTTTTGCTTAGATTACTACTGACATTTGTCTGAGGCTTCTAAGGACTCAGTAGGTAGCTATGGAAGATGAGGCAGGAGTGTCACAGATAACAGAGGAGAGCTAAACTTGGATTTGAAGTGTCCACAAATTCATGTTTCAGAAATCCCAGCACACCAAGGCGACTGTTTACATTTTCTGTTTTGCTATATGCCTTAGGCTGCCTGAGGGACATCTCCTGCACCTTTCTGGTTGAGAGATGTATATCCTGCCTCTTGAGCTGCTGCCTTTATCCTAATTAGACTAGCTATAAAACACATGGCGTCTAGGGGATTCCTTCTGGGTTAATTACAGGACTGTAAGCAGCTTTGCAGGAGAAGTAAACCAGGTTCAATTTCGTACAAGATGTGTCTGTGTGGTTTTAATGTGTGGAGAGGCCAAAGGACTGGGCTTTCCCAGTGCCTCTCTCCATCGCCATCTAGTCTAGTATGAATTGTCAGTGATTGCACCTGCTTTCTTTTCTCTTCTTCACTCGATTGTGAGCTCCTTGATGACAAGGGTTATGCCCTTGTTCTCTGTGCTACAGAACTGGTGGAATGCTTATATACATTAGTTGCAGAGCAAAAAAAGAAAAAAGAAAAAGAGCCCAGAGAATTAAAATGGGATGCTATTAATAACAAGAGATGGTGTTTAAAAGAATTTTAAAGGAAAGGGGATGATATAGATTATGATGATTAGTCAGAGAGAATATTCCTGCCAGAGACAATATTTGTAGGGTGAAAAGAAATAACAAAGTCACTGTGAGTGGAGAGCAACAAACTCCTCTTGCTGATGTTTAAGACGACTTTGGGTACTTTACTAGGCTGTACAGGAGGAATGTGAAAATGAATAAAAGAAGACTTGCCATCAAAAGCTCTTACATATACAGGGGGAGGGAAACATGAGTACAAATTATTATACAAGGAGTGAATTCAGGGGAATGGGGGTTACTGAAGTAGTGTATATGGGCTAAATAGGAACTACAAATGGGAGAAATGACTTATAAGATTCATATAGCAACAATGATAGTATGGTGAGGAGGCAATAAAGGTATTCTTTTTAAGAAAAGAGGTAAAAAGATGTATTGGGTTACAGCAGAGACTATATGGTGAGGAAAAGGCTATTGATAAGCCTGAATTTCATGCCGTAGGCATCAAGAGGCCACTTTTTGGTGGAAATGGTTGGAAAGAAAATACTATCATTTATTGAAATTGCTTGTTTAAATAACCCCCTGTTCATTCCCATCTAACAGAAGGGACTATTGTTGTTTTGCTTACCACTGTATCCCTTAAACCTAGTGTAGGTCATAACACACAGCTGGCACTCAATAAGTATTTATTGAGTAAATGAGTAAAATGTTGATATCTCATACTGTAAGTATGTTGAAAAAACTTTTGAATGCAAACTCGAATTTCTAACTAGTTTGATTCTTCTTGAATATATCTTTCACATCTTCATCTTCACTAGTCTATTCTGTGTAGAGCACCATGAAGATACTGGGGTTACAAAGGATTGTCTTTCAAAGGGGGGACTCAGAGCCTTATTAGGGAGAGAAGCCAGACAGATGTCATGGTTGTTGTTAACAGAACATTACAGAGTAAAGTGAGTTATTTCCCTAATGTCAGCATATTGTTCAATATTTTGGAATTTGTTAAAATGGCTCCCCTTCAAATTGTGATCAGATATTTCTCACCTGACCACTATGGCTCAATCTGCATTTATTAATGGATGCAAGGTTATGCAACCTCAATTATAATCTTGGAAAATTGTCAACAAATTCTGATTAATAATTACTGCTTAACTGTTTGTTTGTTTGTTTTAAGACACTCTTTCATAGTTTATGCCCAAAATAATAGCCTGGTAAGAAATTCAAGGATAAAAATAGAAAAGATATTAGTCAAAACAATTCCCAGAGATACCAAGGCAGGACAATGGCCTGAAATTAATACCATAATTTCTCATACTTCATCTATTTTGCCACTAAATATATAGATTTCTTCTTTGGCAAACACAATATTTTGTGTTTTGCTTATCATACCATATAAAACGTTTTTTCACTGTTGAATACAAACACAGCCAAACACAAACCAGAAGGAGAATTATTTCTGATTATGTGTTCAGGTGTTTATAAATTTATACACAATCTGAGTTTCCAAAATACCTGCAAAATGATATTAAAGTTAAATTTTCTAGGGAAGTGACTTTTTTGTTTTGTAGAAAATTGTGCTAAATACCTTTGTAAAGCAAGTATCAATTCATTGGTTACCTTTTTTTTTTTTTTTTTTACTTTTTAGTTATGGCTGGCATACAATACTGTATTAGTTTCAGGTGTGCAACTTGGTGATTAGACATCTATATAAATCACAAAGTGATCACTTCAATAAATCTAGTGCCCCTCTAACATCATACATGGTTATTACAATATTATTGGCTATATTCCTTATGTTACCTATTTTTAAGTATAAACTTGCTTATACTGATGCATAACTAGACTTTTAAAAAATCTATGGACAGCATGGTCATTCTGTCCTCCATTTTAAAAAGAAGCTGTCCTAGGTGCTAACAGGTAACGCTACAATAGCTCTATGTCTCAGTTTTGGCTGAGATCTCTTATAGTACTGGCATGATTAGAAATCAGAGTCAGAATCTAACAAGACTGTATTCATGTTTATTTCAGTAATCCTGACTAGAATTCCTAAGAAGGGTAATGAGATAGGGATTACTTAATTGGGGAAGAACATATAAAGGAAGAACAGGCCACCTTGTCCAAAAGGTAAACAAGCAATGGCAACTATAAATATTTCTGTCTCTTTACTTTAACCTAACTATCCATTCTATTTTTTTTGATCCATCTCCCTATTAAAGTGTACCTGTTTTGTGTCTTATTCTCTTAGTTATTTGAAACTCTTTGTTATTCTAAAAATGCAGATAATTATTCCATATAATGATCTATAAAAGTGATATCATGAATAACAAATAAATAAAAAAAATAGAGAGCTTTCAAGAGAACCCAACAAAAGATAGGAAATAAAAACAAAGAGCAAAAGTACAAGGGGCTGTGTGTCTTGCCTCCTGCTGGCTAATAAATTGGTGACACAGCTCTAGCTTCAGTTGGTCTGTTCATTTTTGTGTATAAAGGACACATTGGAGTCGCATATAATGTTATATGGTAAAATTTTTGAATTTGCTAAAAAATTATTAGTAGTGATAGGTGTATATATATCCTACCTCACAGCCCCTTCCAAAAATTATAAATTCTTTATATTTTCCCTTTTATTCTGTAGGTAGGTTTAAGTTTTGCTACTAGGTTTAAGTTTGAACCTGTGGAAAATGAAAGAATAGTTTAAAGGAAAATTGGTGTGTTAGGAGTAGCAAAGTAGTTTTTATTTATTTGGTGAGATTTCAGGGTCATGAGTTCCCATGTTTGGAAAACAAAAATAACCCTTATTCTTCCTACCCCCTACAACCCTCCCCCGCCCTTCCCCACAAATTCTAATGCTTTAATTGTTACTCTAAAATTCATCCAAATATTTCAGAAAAATAAATAAGTTAGGCTGCATCTGTTATTAATGTCTTAGTCATCGATTGTTTCCTGAAAGTTGTAGTAGGCCAGGCAAGACCTGAATAATTAGATACTTCAGAGAAAGGAACCATTAAATTGGACAGAAAAGATGACCAAAGATAAGGGCCAGGTTTGGGGGAACAAAATTTTTTTACTTCACAAACTTTGTATTTTCAGGGCTAGGCATTTTTGTTCCCCTTAGCTCCATGGCTCAAACCAACTGGCTGAGGGCTCCATTAGATGTTAGAAAACCTTTGATTTAGAATAGTATTCTATATATGAACACAACTTGGAGATGGACAATCTGCCTTGGAGATGCAATTTCTAATAAAGATCCACCAAGTATTATTTCTAAGGTTTGTATAATATAGGGCTTTTTCAGTAGAATATTTACTATATTCATGTTTAGTAAATTCAATAGTATATTGAAATAATCAGGCGGTATAAGTTCAGATTATGTTCTTCCTGACATAATATGTATTTTTTTTCATATTTTGCAGATTATCTGTATAATCTAGTGATATAAAATGAAGGATTTGGAGTTTCATATCCTATATTCAGATGTAGACATGACCACTTTCCAGAAATGTAGTGTTAGGCAAAGTGCTTAATTGTGCCAGCCCGCAGTTTCTTCCTCTCTACATCAGGAATAGTATAGGATTAGTATAGGAATAGGATTGTCACTATGATTAAATAATATAATTTTTAAAATACTCAGCATAGTGCCTGGAACAGAGGAAGCAAATATTAAATAGCAACGATTATTATTACTCTGTGTTACTCATTAGCTGTCTCTGCTACTGTGGTACACTGTGAAAATAAAGAAAATATATTTTGTAGATTTGGAGTTTAAGAATATTCAGAGATAATATGGAAAAGCTGGTGAACTGGTGTCTGTGCCAATCCAGGAACCAAGACTACCTTAGTTGAGGGCCATTCCTAGAGGTTGACTCGGGGGGATATGTATGTTGGTCCTGAAAGTATCACACCTTGGCATCGATTATAGTCTGCACTGCATGCCATTCAAATCTACTTGCTTTATATGGCAAGTTAACACCATAAGGAATAGGTACTGGTCTCTTTTCCTGGGGAATCTTATATGAAGAAGGTTTCTGGCATGAACTAGAGCCATCAAGACTAGTCAGCTTTCAAGACCACAGCACATCATCTTTCTTCTGTTCCTTCCATTTAAAACATCCTCTACCCATGGCTAGCACCTCTGCTGCTCTAGGTGGCTTACCTCATGGGGTGACCTAGATTACCATTCTTAAGGGGTCTCAGCCCTTGGTCATTTTGAAAATCTTATCCATTTACCATCAAATTACGGAAAGGGATTATGAAGAGTTTCTTCGGTGGCTTATCTGGGTGCCAAACATTTTCCTCCTCATTCCTATAGTATAATTTCATTCCTACATTCTAATAATCAGAGTCAGTTCCTCCTGACATAAGTCTAAAGTGACCATATGGCAACTGTATCTTAAGATTTCATGATATTTTCACTCTGTGTCTTCATAGAAGCAGTCTCCCTCTGGGAACCAGAGGTCCTGACCCCACTGCTGCCCATCCACTACTGTGAAGTAGTAATCTTCTTGGTCTAAGATGAAATTATGTAAATGGAGAAGACAAATTTGTATTTGGAATTGTGTTGATTCCAGTTAAAATGAAGTTCTGCCCTTTCCAAAGTAGAAGTTCAATATAATCATTTGCTACCAAGTGGTTAGTTGATCTGCTTGAAAGATGTATCAAGGGTCTCTGTCATTGGCAGGTTGGACATTCAGCAGCAGCAGTACCTAGATCAGCCTTGACGAATAGGATCTCAGGCTGTTGAGTCCATGCATAATCTCCATCTCAAACAATATTGGTCACATCATTCTGTTTACTTGGTTATATATTGCTGCTTCCATGTGGGTGCTCTCTGGTGAGCCTCAGCATGCAAAACAAAAATTTCAAACTTTGAGCCTTTTCCCTTTAAATCATCTACATGCCTCTTCCCTAGCTTTCTTTGACCCCGATCTGCCAGGTAATTCACCACTGCTCATGAGTCCACATGTATTATTACCACGAGCTACTTCTCTTTCCATACAAAGTGGATGATCAGGTAACCTGTCTCAAATTCTGCCAATTTGGAGGATTTCCCTTCACTGCTGTGTTTCAGTGCCATGTTGAGCAGGACTGTGTAGCTGTAGTCCTTTCTCATGGACTCGTACATATTGAGAATCCCACATGTAGAGATAACCCATTCATACACTAAGTTCAGATTATTTTTCCTTCTTCTCTTAGCTATCTATAAGGGATATCTTCCAAGGAGGAGATATGTGTGTGTGTGTGTGTGTGTGTGTGTGTGTGTGTGTGTGTGTATGTACATATAGTTGACCCTTGAACAATGAAGAGGTAGGGGCACTGACCCCTTATGTAGTCGAAATCCTGCATATAATTTTTGACTCCCCCGAAACCTAGTTGTACTTTGGTGTCTATGGCGGATTGGTTCCAGGAACCATCCCCCACCCCCCAGATGCCAAAGTCTATAGATGCTAATGTCCTCTATATAAAATTACATAGAACAATGCATACAGTTGGGTCTCCACATCCATAGCCTCCCAACCATGGATCAAAAACAGTATAGGGGTTTATTGAAAAATAACCACATATAAGTGGACTTGTGTAGTTCAAACCTGTGTTGTTCAAGGGTCAACTGTATGTGCTTTCTCTCTCTCTCTCTCTCTCTCTCTCTCTCACACACACACACACACACACACACACACACACACACTGAGGCAGAGACATTAGTGGAATAATAATGGGATCTAGGCCACATACTCATGCAGCTTACTTATGCCCTGTGACCCCGTTTATGCCTGATAATCCCAGGTATACCATATCCATTTTAAAGTGGATTGCTATTAGGTTTACTCAGTCTTATGATTTGGTGAGTTGGACAAAACTCAGATCATGATAGGTAGTTCTGGTAACATGATTATTTGATGCCACATATTCAAGTGCTCTGTATATATTTGAGATTGGGAAATATTTTTTAATAGTATACAGTTCTCTACTGCAGATGGCATAAACTTTCTCCAGAATCATAGGGTCAACATTTGATTCTCCTATTGGGCCTCACCATAAATTCTACGAGGTGACTTTTTCACCACAGATATCTCTGTCTTTGAAACTATGTCAGCCTTCGTATCACCAGCACTTGGGTCAGAGTAGTATTCCCAAGTATGGATTTTATTACTTCCAAACATGAAGAGGCTATGGATATGAGAGGCAATAATTTATTTTTTACTTTGGAAGGGATGTCAGGGTATTGTTTAGACTACTTACCCCTAAAAACTCTGAATCATCATAAAGTTAATCTTCTGGAGCTCACGTGTCTTATCAAGGCCTTTTTGTGCACTTTCTTCCCATTTTTCTTCTCTTTTTTTCTTTTTTAAAAAATTTATTTCTTTTTAATTTTTAATGTCACCACATATTTGACCCCTTTTACCCCATCTACATTCCTCCTTCCCCCTTCCCCCTACCCTCTGGTAACCACTAGTCTATTGTCCATGTCCATGAGTCTCTGTTCATTTGTTGCTTTTAGGTTTAGATCCCACATATAAATGATATCATGTGGTTTTCAACTTTTTCTGTCTGGCTTATTTTGCTTAGGATGATTATCTAGAAGTACATCCATGCTGTTGCAAATGGCAGTATTTCTTCTTTTCTTATGGCTGAGTAATATTCCATTGTATATATGTACCACAGCTTCTTTAGACAATCATCTGTCGTAAGATACTTCGGTTGCTTCCATGTTCTGGCCACCACGAATAATGCTGCTATGAACATTGGTGTGCAAATATCTTTTCAGATATGAGTTTTTAAGTCTTTGGGGTAAATACCCAGCAGAGGGATTGCCGGATCATATGGTAGATCAATTCTTAGATTTTCGAGGAACCTCCATACTGTTTTCCATGGTGGCTGTACCAATTTGCAGTCCCACCAGTAGTATATGAGGGTTCCTTTTTCTCTGCGTGCTCTCAGCAAGGAGAGTAAAAGCAAAAATGAATGAATGGGACTACATCAAACTTGCCATTTTTTTCCTCACTGGATTAAATTACTAGGATATCATCAACGTAGTGGACCAATGTGATGTTTTTCAGAACATTTAGATGATCTAGGTCCTAGTGCATGGTGGAAGGATTAACACATTTCTAAGACAATACTGTGTATTCTTTTCTGCCCCACCTAAATGTGAACTGCTTCTGAATCATCTTCCTGGTAAGGATAGAAAAGAATAAATTTCAGTGGCCAGTTCATTGGCCATATACCATATATCTGAGGCTATGTTAATGTGCTCTAGCAAAGACAGCAATCTGTGCACCAGCTGCAATTGAGATGATGGCTTTGTTGAGTTTATTGTCATCTACCATCATCCACTAGGATCTCTCTGGCATTCGTAGGAGCTAATCTGGTGAACTAAATGAAATATGGACTACTGCATCATTTAAAATTTTAGAGGTAGTACTGGTCTCTGCATTCCCAGGATGTGATAATGTTTTTTATTTGCTTTCTTGGCCTTCATCAATGATATCTCTTATCAAAATTTGCAAGCATCCTAAGCTATCATTAATAGATGATTGGATAAAGAAGTGGTATATATGTATATATACACACACATAATAGGATATTACACAGCCATAAAAATGAATAAAATTTTACCATTTGTGACAATGTGGATGGATCTGAAAGGTATTATGCTAAGTGAAATAATCACATGGAAAAAGACAAATACCAAATCAATGTGGAAGTTTTGTTAACTACCACATATATCCATCCCAATTACACATTGGAAGACTGGAAAAAAATAGCACTGGGCCAGTCCATGGTCCCAACTAGGTATCTTTGGTGAGAGTCTAAGCCTCATAGTGGTCTTTCAGTCAATGGGCTCTGGAGTTGAGTATTGGCACAGGTCCAGAAACTGAGGAAGAGATTTATCTTCTTATTAGGAAGGCTATCCTCAATCTCCTATCTATTCAAGATTCTTTTTTGCTTGCATAAATTAATTGCTTGCATTATTTGTGGACTGTGTGTTTATCTAACCTCTAGGAACTGTATTCTATTAACCATCTCCATAGCTCTGTCACCTCTTGGCTGCCACTCCAACTTTATAGCCTGTTATGATAATTGTGCCCACCTTGTTTCTGATAGTTAAGTGCTACAACATAATCTCAATTGTTTTGGGACCCTGTCATTGCCATTGTTAACAGAGCCTAGTTCTGTAACATCTCTGTAGAGGATAACCACTACTGAGATGCTCAGTGATGTTACTTACCATTACTTGTCACATTGGTAAATGGTATATCCTCCCATGGAACATTTTTGGCTAGTGAGTTTTCTTGCTTTGTGTAATATATCCACTCTAACACATCCACTTCTCTGAGACTTATGATCTCTTTTTCTACTGTTTTCCATACTATTTCTACTTAATATGGATGATAATTTTTTCCAAGCTTCGAAGAACCACCACAGCTTGTGTTGATATTGTCTCCCATGGTCCTTGCAAGGGGTTAAATTTAATATCTTGGGAGAGGGTTTCCACAGCAATATATTTTTCTCTATTTAACTTTATATACCTCCTCATTGATCTAGCACCCACAGAATCCAGTTAATAAGTACTCTTTCAGTTCCTGTTGGTGCATATATGTTGGTGAGGTCCTATAGCTTCTTCAACATATAGTCCTTTTCTTCCCTTAACATACACTACATTTACTCAACTGGATTATGTTGTGACTTTATACTAATTATTGTTCTGGAGGTCCATGGGGATGTTTGTGGTGGATCTTGATGGAAGGTACACAGATTTTCTTGCAAGTCAGAATCTTCTATATTATCTTCAAGTGTGGGTATAGTACTAGCCACTCACAGGGAGGAGCAGGTCACTTTTACAGTTTGGAGGTTTGGGGGAATCTGGGGATTGAAGAATTATAAGTGAATTAATCCAGATGTTCCCATTCTATGACTCAAAGCCCCATTTTTTCCCTATTAAATAGGCTCTGACCTTAGCATATCCAACCTACCTAAATTGAGAACTAAACTTTCTCTGGAGCTCTGCCACTCTCATAATTAATTCCTAGGTCTGGCGTTCAGCTTTTTCTGCATCTGCTGAAAGACATGAGAATTTCTTTATCTGATGACATGGACCTCTGTTGTTTTTACACTTAGCCTTTCATTGCCTTTGTTCACTGCATCAAGAGGCTCCAGCAACAGATAATCTATTTCATAGTGCTGATCATTTCCTCTCCTCAACCTATCAAATAACATGAAACATTACGTGCATGAATTAATTCCCTTCCACTAGTATCCCACCTCAATCCACCACCAATGAATATTTTAATAGGTGCATTGCTATAATATACCACAAGCTATCACTTTTCCACATAGAACCAGTGATTAGGTTTTCATTGCCAGTCCAACAGAGAGAATTCATATAAAATATCTCCACTTAGAGTCACTTCCTCAGTGCTCCCTTTGTTCCAACTTTTTAAAGTCAGGTTCCCTGGGAAACAGACTATGAAACAGAAATATGTACATACAGGGTTTCTTTTGGATTGGGTGGAGGGAGAAGCTGAAACGCAATGCACTTGCAACAGAGGCCTCAGCCAATCCTATAGGAAACTCCGATGCTTGGTTAAATTTGAACAACCACATCAACTGGTCATTGGATTTGGACTGCCCCAGAGAAGGGAAATAACTCTTTGGCCATGGCCCATGCTCAGAGAGTGTCTCAGCTGTGTGTCTTTGGCAATTAACAAAATACTCTCAGCAGTTAGAAGAATGAGTGATTTAGTCATGAAGGGGACATTTGCGTGGCATACCACAGCTATGCCACACCATATCTGTCCATTGATTCTGAGGGTAGACGTGGATGGGAGGCTGAAGTGCAAATATTATGTTTGAGGTTACCTTGATTTTAATGTTAAGGGTACACAGAATGTGTGTGCTCTCTGGGATACTCCTTCTATGTCTTTTTTCCTCCTAAGGCACAAAAGTATACTCAGAGGGCTTTCTTGCTGATTACTTTTTAAAAATTGTTTTTAAATTACATTTTTGAAATGTTTTTAAAAATTAACAGATTTCAGTGTCCTGGGTGTCAAAAATAGTCTGTCTAGTTTCCCACGGCATTATTCTGGGTCTTTGTTTTTAGCTGTAATCGGGGCCTAAGTAAAGAGGCTGGGCCAAGTTGGGGTTGGAGGGAGGACAAACACAGATACAATTACAGCCTGAATCTTAATGTGTTTTATGGGAGAGAGGAAGAGCTTACATTGCCTTCCTTTGTGAGAAGGGGCTTTGGAAAACTTGAATTTAAATACATAGGCATTATGTATTTTTACCTCTGTGGTTAATAGAGAAGTAAAAAATTTTGTATTGCATTTTTAATTTCTTCCAATTTTCTTATTTCAGTTACACTAGCACCTAGACTTGCCATAGATCAAGTTACCAACTGTATCTGTAGTGATTATTTATTCCCAAATGCTCTCTGAGGTAAAAAGTTAACTAGCTGATGCTAAGCATGTTTAGTTTTAAGGTTATAATTCAATATTCCATAATAAAAATATAAGAAAATTTTAAAGAACTAACTTTGATATTTGATTTCATTATATGAAATCATTATATGGAATGTGCTCTATCTTTCCTGAAAAAATTAAAATATGTCTTACTATTAAGCATTTTGTAATAATTTCTTTAAAAGCACCCTACAATATAAGAAAGGGATGAAATTGCAGCTCTGTTTAGTGAGACACTAAGTTTAATTTTAGTTATGAGTGTCACACCCATTTTGCTTGTACGCTTTGAAGCATAAATAATTTACTTTCACCTAAGAGTTAGAATCAAATGAAGTTCATTGTGTGAGGAGAATTACACTGGATCAAATACTCTAAAAGGAAAAGAAAAGGAAGAAAGATACTAATTATGTGAGCATTTAAGTTTTGGTCTATTGCCATGCTGCATAACATTCATTAAAATTTTAAATTCTTGCTTTTACTATGGAGCAAAGACACTCCTAGAGTTATGGACAATTAATGAGGTGAGAAGAACAGATAGGAAGTCACATCAATAATCAAATATAAAAGACTGAGATGAGGATTAAGTACAATGATATTTTTTAATGTGCATAGAACAATGATTAGAATATTTTAAGATTTACATAAAAATGTTTAGTTCTTTTGTGAATATTCTTTTTTTAAAGATAATGATCTCAAGTGAACATTAATGAGGAGCTGAACCAAAATAGTAGCTCTGGGAATGGACAGGAGGTATAGGGAATGAGAGAAATTGTAAAATTAAGGACCTCAGATTTAGAACCAGTGAGAAGTTTGGGACAAAGAAACAGAGGAATCAGTGGTGATCCTAGAGTTCTGGTCCATATAAATAAGAGAGCGTTGGTTTTGTTAATAAGTACTCTATGAGAAACTTAGAGAACATTGTAGTTTAAGAATGAAGATTAATTTGAAATGTTGAATTTGAGATGATAATGATCATTCAGACCAAACTGGTTAACACACAAATAGGAATTAATACGAAGAAGAGAAGCTAGATGCAGATACATGAATTTGATAGTTAGCAGAAAAAAGAATAAAAGAAGACTGAAAAGAAGTAGAGAGTCTAGTGAAAGATCTTTTAGGTATATCTCGCCATACCTTAGACAAAACTAATAATGGCTCCAGACCTAGGCTTGCAAAGCACTCAGAAACAAAGGCATCCACTCTCTCTGTGCCCGTATGTTCTCTCATTTCTGCTTTTGACCCCCATCCGCACTCTTTTCTCTTTCTTAAAATATATTTTCACTCCTGAATTTTTACAAAGTTTAAATTTTGATTGTTTAGGTCAGAATTTTATATTGCTTTCTTATTGAAATACCTAAAATGATCTGACAGTCTCCATGTTCCAAATTTCAATTCCCAAGAGAGAAAACTTGATTGGCCCAGTTTTCATCATGAGACCACTTAAGTCAAAATAGTTTTGTGCAAAGAGGCCCTTTAATCTTGGGAGGAGATTATGGTTTTATACAAATATTATTCATGTCCCCCAAAGAGAAAGTTTAGTAGAATTCTGAGGTTGGAACTGGACAGCAAGAAGTTGAAGATGGCTCATGAAAAAGTACAGGTAGCAGGTCTCCTCTGCTTTGGTAGAGTTAGGTGGAAGGTTCGGTAGCCTAAGAAGGTGACAACATGAAGGAAGGCTGAGGGCTGTCGTTTGTTTGTTTGTTTGTTTGTTTTTATAATAGGGTAAGATGTGAACATGCTTATTGCTTAGATTGGATGGACTCAGTAGAGTGAAAAAGACATAAGATGTGAGCAAGAGAAGAGATAGTTATTGGAGCATTATCTTAGAGGTAGTGATTCAATCAAGAACAGAGGAGGAGAGTACCATT
Source organism: Rousettus aegyptiacus (assembly GCF_014176215.1). Classification (NCBI taxonomy): domain Eukaryota; kingdom Metazoa; phylum Chordata; class Mammalia; order Chiroptera; family Pteropodidae; genus Rousettus; species Rousettus aegyptiacus. Next base: position 124,282,699 of record NW_023416306.1, read on the forward strand.
TCCTCAAAAAAAGTAAAAATAGAACTACCTTATGTCCCAGGAATTTCACTCCCGGGTATTTATCCAAAGAAATCCAAAATATTAATTTAAAAAGATATGTGCACTTCTATGTTCATTGCAACCTTATTTGCAAAAATCAAAATATGCAAGCATATTAAGCTATCATCAATAGATAATTGGATAAAGAAATGGTACATATATACAATGGGATATTACTTGGCTATCTAAAAAAGAATAAAATTTTACCATTTATGACAATGTGGATGGACTTAAAGGTATTATGCTAACTGAAATAAGTCACACAGAGAAAGACAAAGACAATATGATCTCACTTATATGTAGAATTTAAAGAACAAAACAAATAAAAAACAGAAACAGACTCATAGATACAAACCGAATGGTAGCCGGCTGGGAGAAGTGTTGGGTGAGTGAAAAAGGTGAAGAGATTAAGAAGTACAGATTGGTAGTTATGAAATGGGTGAAAAAGGTGAAGAGATTAAGAAGTACAGATTGGTAGTTATGAAATGGGTGAAAAAGGTGAAGAGATTAAGAAGTACAGATTGGTAGTTATGAAATAGTAAAGAGGATGTGAAGTACAGCATAGGGAATATAGTCAATAATACTGTAATAACTAAGTATAGTGCTAGGTGGGTACTGGACTAACTGGAGAGAATATCTTCATAAATTATATAAATGTCTAATCCCTATCCTGTACACCAGAAACTAATACAAAATAATATTGAATGCCAACTGTAATTGAAAATAAAAAAAGATTAAACCATTTAAAAAAAGAGCGCAGGATGAGATATGACCCTTAGAATAAGATTCTTTTATCTTAAAAATGTACAGCACAGAAAAAAATATCTTTTGAATACTTCCTGTAATTGTTCCAATTAGATGACAGGAACCCTCTGGATAACTTTGGTCTGTCCTTAGTCAAGACAGTGTCTGGCATATAATAGATATTTAAAATGGAAAATATTTATAAAAGCTATTTGGTAAATAGAAAAGTAATAAAAGGCTAAGTATTATGGTTCAGACTATAAGGACTATGGGGGAAAAAGGCAACTGAGCAGTTAAAGAAACTTTTGTGGAAAAGATTAGTCTTGATCTTTCCTTCAATGATTGAGTTGAGATCAGATTAGCTGGGAACATTCTAGGCAGTGAAGAACTAGTATAAAAACAAAACAAAACAAACAAACAAAAAACAGGAAAGAATAAGCTTAGTAGATCCATGGAACTATGAAGTGGCCCAGAGTAGAGGGTATGCAGTAGTTTTTAGTAAGAGATTAAGAAGAATAATGACATTTAAGGAAAATTAGATAGAAGACAGTTCATGAGATGCTTTGGAATGTTAGAGGATATTACTTTAGGAGACCAGTAAGCTATTGCATTATTAAAGATCTAAAGTAAAGAGAAAGTGAATTATTATAGTAAAGGAACCAAGCTTTGGAACAGGAGACCCAAGCAACTACTTTAGTATCTATGAGACTCATCATCCCTAACGATAACTGGAGATAATGTCATTACAAGGTTACCATGAAGATCACATGACTTGATATACACAAAATACTTTATAGATTTGAAAGTTCTTGTGAAAGTATCGGTGTCAGATGTCATCATTTACTCTGAAACCAAAGTGTAGCAATGGAAGTGAGTAAAAAATATGGATGGGCTGTAGTTGAGTGAAGAAATTCACAAAATTTATGATTAGCTACTATACAAAGGACATACATCATTTGACCTTTGTTCTTGGGGAAATGGGTCTGTTTATTTGTTTTTTTTCTACTTATTTAATTAATTAATTAATTAATTTTTTATACTTATTTTTTAAAAATAATTTACTAGCTTAGGATAAACCTCTTAATCACTTTCTGGTTGATAATTTTTGTCAGAAAAAATAATATGTATTGGTTTATTGTTTTTGCCTTAACATAAGGCAATAAATGAATAGTTCACAAAAAACATTTCACGTGTTACTATGTTCTGGCAATTTCTATTGTCAGTCAACCCTGTAACCATCCATTACATTATATATACAGTCCTTTTACTCCTTCATAGGAAAAAAAATTGATATAAAACAGGTAAAAATCTTTATTTACTCATACAAAAAAATCTAGAAGATGCTTTTTAAAATGTGATCTTTAATGTTAATTTATCTTCTCATCACCTGCCTTTTTTCAACTCCTCTGCTGCTTCTTTCCATCAGTCCTTTTGGCTCCTCACTAGCTATCGGTGTGGCTAGCTATCCTGGTTTTCTCCTAAGGATCCTGCTTATAAAGTTATATGGTCAGTGTGCTAGCCAGTACTTTCCTTCTCACTCCGGGGAACTGCCCTTGCACTTTGTTAGGCTCACTCCCTCTCTGCTGCAAGAGCTCATCCTCCCTACTTGATGAGATATTTCTGTCAGCTACTTTCCCGATTACCAGGAATTTACCGTTGAATACATATATGAGGAACCATGTTTATGTATTTCTTTTATTTATTTTTGAAAAAAAAAATTTAAAACAGCAATCTTATAGTACAAGGCATTTATTGCTGAAGGTGGCATTGTAGTGGGAGGCGAGGCTTTCTTGCTGTGTTTTGGCGGGGGATTAAGTATCATCCTAACACAATCTAAGATGCTGAACACTAACTCAGTGCAGATGAAGGAGCATTTAAGAGTGAGGTTATGTTATGTGGCTAGAAGCAGGGATTGAGCAGCTATATAATAGTAAAAATGGTCAGAAACTCAGATGATACACATGGGGTTCCTAGACCAAAGATGGGAATCTAGGAGGCCAGCATCACAGACTATAAGACAAGCATCAGTGCTTAAGTAGAGAGGGCAGGACCAGGAGAGGTGACTGAGGAGGACTGTATCAGATCATATCTCCTCGTCTTCTGTCTCTCTCTTGCAAATTAACACCTAAATACCCAGTTTACCTATTTTCTTGCATTCAATAAGGAACACAAAATTGTTTATTGATTTGAAAATACTTTAACTTGATTATGGTAATTATTTAATAAATTGCTGATTGTTTAAAGGTTCAATTAGCTCTTTTAGCCCATGAGAGTACCTAGGTTTATATTAAGTAGCTCTCTTACAGTCATATTAAGTAGCTCTCTTACAGAATGAATATGTTGATAGACTCGCAATAAATATTTTACTCTACATTTAACTCTAATATTAGTTCCAGGGTTTATACACTTGCAGTCCAAATCTGGGGCTTGGAAGCAAGGCTGTGTTGCTGATTTACTGCATGATCTAAGTCAAGTTTCCTAAAAATTCTAAATTTCAGGTTCCTTATCTGGAAAATAATAGTACATCTCTCACATAATTATTATGGGAGTGAAATGAAATGAGGTAAATTTTTGAAAATTACATGGTGCTTAGCACATAGAAAATAATAAATAAATATTATCACTAAGGTTTTTCATAACAACATAGTCTTGTATTTTAATTTCTCTCAAAGATCTTCTTCCCAAAACCTTAAATCTCACTTAAGATCAGTCGATCGATCTAGCCAATCTATTATCTCTCTCTCTCTCTCTCTCTCTCTCTCTCTCTCTCTCTCTCTCCAGTTATATTCATGAGAAAGGCATGTAGAGATAGAGGGGAGGGTGAAGGCACGGAGTCAGAGGAACAGTATGAAAAAAGGCACATTCGTGAGGCAACAATATGATAATTGGGAAACTGTTACTACCTCACTGTAGCTGGGGCACATGTGCTAGTAAAAGTGATAGGAAATGAGTCTGCTAGGACAGGCAGTATTTTAAGTAGGAGGATTTATATCTTTTAAGAACATACTAATTTTAGAAAGAAAGGAGGATTTGAGGAAAGGACCAAATTGGAGTTAGGAAGACCATGTAAGATAGTATTGTAATAGTCCCGATGAGAAATTACAGAATTTGGAACTAAGACATTTCTAGGGAACATATTTAGGGAACAGATGACATGCATCAGGTATGGATATGGGATGGATTGTATGAATCTAGAATGACATCAATATAGAATATGCTCAGGAGTCATTCCAACTAGACTAATTCTTGGGTATATGTCAAGGGTAAGTAGATAATTGTGATGACATTAATTGAGATTAAGAAATTATGAAAATGACTAAGTTTTGGATGTAGTTTAATTTGGGGCAACCAGGTGAAGATATTTAATAAGTTGCTGAAATGCAGGCCGATTCTTTTAATTTTTTAAGAGTTTGCAGGTAAGTATACATCTGTGAAACCATCAACACAGTCTATGCCATGAACAGATCAGTTATCTCCAAAAGTTTTCTCCTGACTTTCCTTCTTTCTTTATTATTATTTTATGATATGAACACTTAACAAGAGCTCTGCCCTCTTAGTAAAATCTTTAAGTATACAACACAGTATTATTAACTACGGGCCCTGCTGCACAGTAGATCCTTAGGATATATTCATCTTGCATAACTGAAACTTTGAACTCTTTGGCCTACTTCTTCAGTAAACATTTCTCGAGTGTTTATTATGTATGCTGCTTTCTGGATGTTTAAAATTGGACAAGTCATGGTTTTTAACTTTAAAGAGAACATAGTCTAGCAGATGGAGACAGAAATGAAATTAAAACACAGAATTCTAGTTGCCTATGAAATGGGTTGTGGGAGAGTGTGGCAGAGGGAGAGAAAAGCTCAGTTTGGGTGGTTGTAAAGTTTTCACAAAACAAATGATTTAAGAGTTTAGACACAATTTTTACAGACAGGGAGGGCTAGACACGAATGATGCTATAAGTAGAGAGAACAGAAAAGTTACTGAGCTGTAAAAGAGCATAGAGCCCTTAGTGAATAAACAAGTCGTTCTATGTGGTTGGAATGCAGAGCAGGTGAATTAGTACATACAGCAGTGGATGTATGCTTGTGGGTTTGCGTGGTTTTGTTTGTTTGTTTTTTTTTTGAGGCAGGACTTAAATTCAGGTCGAATATCCTGCTCAAAAATTTTTAACGATTATTGCCTAGAACAAGTTATGAACTAGTAATGAAAGTCAGAAAGTCTAGACATCATATCATAAAAATATCAGAAGCACTGAGAAAATTGCTGCTTTCATTTAAACAAAAAGTAGGTATTTGTTTCTAGGTTTGGGAGACACAAGATCTTGGATTGTGTGATTAGTAAGTAGAAGTTTATTCAACCAATGCTGATTTAAAAATAATTAATCTACCCTACTGCTATTTAACTTCTCATAAGGAAAAGTCATATAAGGGTATAATAAATATATTTTTTAATTTAATTCAACAGTCAATTGCTTGACATTTTTATTAGTAGAAAACAGGTCCTGGTTTGTAATTGTGAATGAATGTTAAATTGTTTCAGACAAGAAGAACTGGACTCTGACAGCTTATAAAGCTTAGAAGACGTGCACTTCTTTAGAGTCAGTCTCTCTCTCTCCTCCATCTTATTGCTTCCCTTTCTCATTTACATTGCCCTGTCTTTCCTGAAGCTTGGCTTCTGGCCAGAACATGTGTTCCCCAAGGCCCTGCAGCGTCTGAGTGATGTGAAAATGGCAGATTTCCAAGTGGGGGAGCTGATAAGGAATCAGCTGGCTCCTAAAACACTATGCAGATTATGATGTTTTCTTTTAAAGAATTAGATTGTTAATCTATCCAAATACGTAGTCCAATGTCAGTTAAGGCTTTTGGCTGTTACCCTTATTCTGTGGTATCTTTCAACAATAATAGTAAGTTAAATTCAATAAGAGTTTATTTGAATACCTATCACATAAAAGGCACTGGCCTGGTTAATTCTTGGATGGGAGACCACCTAGAAAGACCAGGTGCTGTAGGAGTAAAAAATAAAAAAATAAAGGATTGTAAACTGATAAGGTCCTTGCAATCTGTGAGGTCAACCCAGGGTTGCTTTGCCTTAAAAAAAAAAAAAAAAGAATTCCCATTGTTGAATACCTAGAAAAGTAAATATTTATTTAAATAAGAAAAGGTCTTATATACGTGAATAATATTAATTTGATGAATTCTAAATGTCTGGGGTGGGAGACTACATTTAAATTTTAAAGCTTATGTTTGTCTTAATAAATGCAATTTAGAAAGGGAAATAATGTAGGAATGATAATATCGTGAAGTTACTATAGCTTTTTAAATTTGCCTGTCTGACACAAACTTCTCTAAATAATCATTAGCACCTTTTATTGCCATTTCAATTGTGTCCATCCATAAGTAATTTTTTAAAAATTATAATTTAAACATAGTTATTGGTACTGATTTGCTTTATAGTTGTTTTAAAAGTAACTGTGTGATGAAATTCAGATATCCCCTTGCCCTCTCCGCAGTTTCTCACACAATGCGTATATTGAATACTTTTGGAAAATGTTAGAAATGGGATAAATCTAGAATTAAATTCTGATATTCATTTCGGCTTTGTTTTCTTTTAGGCACTACATGAAGTCATGCGGAAATGAGGCTCAGGAAACCCTTCCTCCAAGAGAGAACGTCTTTCCTAAATGGAGATTTGCTTTCATGAGCATCGACATTGTGGCAGAGCCACGGCTGCCCTTCCTGCTATTTTCAATGATTCAAAGAACATCTGAACAGTGATGCTTGCCTTGGATTTACAGATTTTTATCCTGATACCGTGTTTATGTCTTCGGGATAGAAAAGCTTGCACAAATTGCTTTCCATGGTGGCTAATCTTTTTAAGAGCCTGATTTTACCTTACATACATAAGCTTTGCAAAGGAATGTTTACAAAGAAATTGGGAAATACAACCAAAAAAAAAGAGAATCATCAGCAGAAAAAGGATCAAGACTTTTCTACTGCTGGCCAGACCAAAACCCCCAAACTTTCTAATACCTTGAAAAGCACTGTAAAGAAGATTGCAAAGTGTTCATCCACTCGCAACTTATCCACTGAAGAAGACGAAGCTAACAAAGAATTTTCCCTCTCACCAACATTCAGTTACCGAGTAGCTATTGCCAATGGCCTACAAAAAAATGTTAATGTAACTACCAGTGATAATGAGGATCTTCTTCAAGAGTTATCTTCAATTGAGAGTTCCTACTCAGAATCACTCAATGAACTAAGGAGTAGTGCTGAAAACCAGACACAACCAACACACACAATGCCAGTTAGACGTAACAGAAAGAGTTCAAGCAGCCTGGCACCCTCTGAGGGCAGTTCTGATGGGGAACGCACTCTACAAAGCTTAAAACTAGGGGCTTTACGGAAACTGAGGAAATGGAAGAAGAGCCAAGATTGTGTCTCTTCAGATTCAGAGTTAAGCACAATGAAGAAAACCTGGGGAATAAGAAGCAAATCTTTGGACAGAACTGCCCGAAATCCAAAGACAAATGCCCTGGAGCCAGGATTCAGTTCCTCTGGCTGTATTAGCCAAACACATGATGTTATGGAAATGATCTTTAAGGAACTTCAGGGAATAAGTCAGATCGAAACAGAACTTTCTGAACTACGAGGGCATGTCAATGCGCTCAAACACTCCATCGATGAGATCTCTAGCAGTGTGGAGGTTGTACAAAGTGAAATTGAACAGCTACGCACAGGGTTTGTCCAGTCTCGGAGGGAAACTAGAGACATCCATGATTATATTAAACACTTAGGTCACATGGGTAGCAAGGCAAGCCTGAGATTTTTAAATGTGCCCGAAGAGAGATTTGAATATGTTGAAAGTGTGGTGTACCAAATTCTAATAGATAAAATGGGGTTTTCAGATGCTCCAAATGTTATTAAAATTGAATTTGCTCAGAGGATAGGACACCAGAGGGACTGCCCAAATGCAAAGCCTCGACCCATTCTTGTGTACTTTGAAAACTCTCAGCAAAGGGATTCCGTCTTAAAAAAATCGTATAAACTCAAGGGAACAGGTATTGGAATCTCAACAGATATTCTTACTCATGACATCAGAGAAAGAAAAGAGAGAGGGATACCATCCTCCCAGACATACGAGAGCATGGATATAAAGCTATCTACTCCAGAGCCCAAAGTCAAGAAGAACAATTGGCAGTTACCCAATAACAGTGATGGAGAGCTAGAATCTGACCTTAATAGAAACAGTTATGCTGTGCTTTCCAAGTCAGAGTTTCCAACAAAGGGAAGTATTTCCAAGTCAGGTTCAAAATCACGCAATGCAAGAGCCAAGAATAAAACTGCTAGTAGCAGCAGAATTTCAAATAAATCAGATTATGATAAAATTTCTTCTCAACTGCTAGAATCAGATAACTTGGGAAAACAAACTGCAACCCAGTATGCAGATGCAACGCCCCTCTGGCATTCACAGAGTGATTTTTTTACTGCTAAACTTAGTCGTTCTGAATCAGATTTTTCCAAATTGTGTCAATCTTACTCAGAAGATTTTTCAGAAAATCAGTTTTTTACTAGAACTAATGGAAGCTCCCTCCTGTCATCTTCAGACCGGGAACTCTGGCAGAGGAAACAGGAGGGCACACCTACCTTTTATGATAGCCCTCAGGATTTACTTTTGAATGGGGCTGCTCAGGGTGTCCTAGGCCAGGGTGAAATTGGGAACACAGAAACCGTGGATAGTGGAATGAGTAATGACATGGTATGTGCATCTGGAGACCGAAGTCATTACACTGATTCTCAGCTCTCTTTACAAGAGGATCTTTCTCCATGGAAGGAATGGAATCAAGTAGAGCAAGGAGCTGATTTAGGTTTAGATTCATCAACCCAGGAAGCTTTTGACTATGACACGAATAGTCTATCTGATCAACAGCTAGATGTTTACAATAAAGACCTAGAAGACTTGGGAAAGTGCCACAGTGACCTTCAGGATGACTCCGAGAGCTATGATTTAACCCAAGATGACAACTCATCTCCATGTCCTGGGTTGGATAATGAACCACAAGGTCAATGGGTTGGCCAATATGATTCTTATCAGGAAGCTAATTCTAATGAATTGTACCAAAATCAAAAACAGTTGTCCATAATGTATCGAAGTCAAAGTGAATTGCAAAGTGATGATTCAGAGGATGCCCCACCCAAATCTTGGCATAGTCGATTAAGCATTGACCTTTCTGATAAGGCTTTCAGCTTTCCCAAATTTGGATCCACACTACAGAGGGCTAAATCGGCCTTGGAAGTGGTATGGAACAAAAGCACACAGAGTCTCAGTGGGTATGAGGACAGTGGCTCTTCCTTAATGGGGAGATTTCGAACATTATCCCAATCAACTGCCAATGAATCAAGTACCACCCTGGATTCTGATGTTTACACAGAGCCTTATTACTACAAAGCGGACGATGAGGAGGACTATAGTGAACCTGTGGTGGATAATGAAACAGATTATGTTGAAGTGATGGAACAAGTTCTTGCTAAGTTAGAAAACAGGACTAGTATTACTGAAACAGATGAGCCAATGCACGAATATGATCACCCTTCTTATGAAACACCTTATGAAACACCACAAGATGAGGATTATGAAGGGCAAGCAGAAGATATGATTAGTGAAGGGGGGTTGGAACCCTTAAATGAAACATTAACTGAAATGGAAATAAGAGAAGATGAAAATCAAAATATTCCTGAACAGCCAGTGGAAATCACAAAGCCAAAGAGAATCCGTCCCTCTTTCAAAGAAGCAGCTTTAAAAGCCTACAAGCAGCAAATGGCAGAATTGGAAGAGAAGATCCTGGCTGGAGGTACTCACGTTTAAATGATACATTATGAGCTAATTGTGTTTTAGCATTGAGTAGTGCTTCTTTAGAGCATATTCCTTGATTATTCATGGGAGAAAGAATTTATTTTCAAGGAATTTGCATGTTTATTCTGAGAAAGATTTTTTTATACCTAGACAGCTTCCCCAACAAATTGGGCTTGATGATTTCAAATCAAAATGTTTTCAAATAGTTCATACTGAAATGAGCCCTACATTCTGTGTATCAAGATTTCTCTATTAAGATTAGACATAAACTCCATTTCATATTAACCAACTTTGTGTTGTGAGTTTTCAAAGAAAGGATGAGCGAAATCAAAGAGCAGCCTGGGTTCTACTCCTTGGTGCTGTTAGGTTTACAGGAATGGGGAGAAAGGTATAGTTAATCTTAAAGAATTAAGAAAGATGGGCTTCCAGATCTCTTATTCCTTTTCTCATCAAATCTATACTTTGGGGTCTGCCAGTAGGAAAGACTAGGTCTGCACAACTGACCTTAACCTGTCCCAGAGAGGACCACAGCTTCCCGTACTACCTACTGATGCAGCTAAAGGAGTGCGATGGAACTAAAACCCTAGGCCAGACCTGAGTGGTCACAATTCACTCTTTGACGAGGAGTCAGTAAGATGGTATAGTCATGATGTTTCCAACTAAAGAGTGGAATAGAAGTTTCTTGCTCATTAAGGAAATGAAAAGAGTACCCTACCTAACAATTTTACTCTATTTTCTGGGTGAACAATTTTGGATCATACTCTTTTGAAAAGTAACTGCATATAAATAAAAAATATGTTGACTTTTAATTCCTTGGCCAGATTTCATTTGCCCTTACCTCAATCCCTTACCATCTATTTTATTTGCATGCTTATTATTTTTTATCTTTGAGATAGTTTGATATAATCTCAATTTTAATGAGTTATATATTGTTATTTTTCTTGATTAGAACATTGTCATCTTTAATTAAAATATTTTCTCTATATAATATTTCAGAAAGGAATGTATTTATGTGATTGTTACTTTTTCTTATAAAATAATAATTTCTGCAGACAGTAACTGATTATAGCTTCTTTGTCTTGACCAAACTTGTGATCAGACACTATTTCAAACTGGCCATCTTCCGATTGATATGGGTGGATTATTGAATAATCAGATACTTTAATTGTTAAACTATTTTAGGCCCTAAGTCAATTGAAGTAACAGTTAGGGTCCTCTGCTCTAAAAACCTGTCTACATAAAATACCACATTCTATGTAATTTATTTAAAGAACAGTATAAATCTAGGAGATCTTGGGTTCATTGGCTGTGATTTTTTTTTAAAAGTACAGTTCTCAACTATATTTAAAACTTATCTGAAAATGCAAAGTAGTCAAAATTTTATATAAATATAATTTATATTGAATAATATCTATTTTATTTCAGAATAACTTCTAATAGTAGATATCCTTATTCCTGAAACTCGGTTGATAGTTTCTTGGGATACAAGCCAGCAGTTTGACATTGTATTTTATTTACTGTGGATTCATAGAAGTCTGCTCAAAGGCATATTTAGATTAAGCATGTGTGTGTGTATATGTGTGTGTGTCTGTTGTGATGTAATGGAAGCATGTTTTAATGCTGATTGGTTAAAGTATCTGAAGTGTTGGACAGTATTATAAACTTGACAAGACTATAAGTTTCAGAAAAAAATATTTTTACCAGCTTTAAAAAAAAATCAAATTAGCAAACCTCTTCAAAGTAGAGTGTTACTGGTAATCACATTTCAACTAACTAAGAACCCAGGTAACCCCTGGCACTTATCCTTAGAAAACACAAATGCACTGTGTATCCATATACCACCGACTTAAGAATTCGAAATAGGTAAAAAAAAATCTCACGCCATTTCCCTGACATACCAGGCCTGGCTACAGAGGACTCAGACCCATCCACTGTCTTGAAGCTTGGCTTATTATCCCATGAGCCAGCTTTGAATGGAATCTCTTGGATATCATCTGTCCTAGAGAAAATCAGATGCACATCTTTAAGATCCTTCTCTGGTTGCTTGAAAGGCACCAGATTGACTACCCAGGAGGCTGCAGTAGCCTAGATTTTAAAGGCCATCTCTTCTTCCCTTGGCAGCAGTCAGACAGTTGTCCCCCTCCTGTGCCACCAATATGCCTCAGGAGGAAGGGCAGCCAAAAAAGGGCATTTTTTCAGTCCCCTACCTTGCTCATAGCATCCCAATGAGGTGCCAATTGTCATGATAGATTTTGTGCCCATGGCCATCTGCTTGCTGAGCTTTGGGCAAATGCCAACATATTTTTCTCTCTGTGACTATCCAGTTACCATTAGGTAGCAGTACTCTCTTTTCTCCATTACTAACCTGGCAAGATTGGACTGTGAAGCTCTTGCTGTAAACAATGTGGGCCGTCGTTCCCCTGACATAGCTTTATGGAATTATAAGCTCATAAAGTTGAATTATTTATTTCAACTTTTGTCTTCAGGGCCCTAGAAAGAAGAATTTTAAAGGCCTCACTGTTAATGTACATGGATATTTAGTACTGGTATTTCTGAGAACCTTCACTTTAGAACAGCATGCCCGTGGAGAGAGACCTTAGAGTGTGTGTAGCCAGAAACTCTATGAGGTCATATTCTTCCCTTGTTGCTGAACCCTGCTGAGTGGCACCTTTTGTGTAGCTGGCCTGAACCCCACACTATGGTGATGACTATTTGATCCCCTACATCCAGTTCTGCACCACTTATCAACTGGAATTAACTCTTGTCTCCTCTGAATTCTCATATACCTGCCTTTTATGGCACGGGCTTCTACCTTATGTAATGACAATTTATGCACATTTCTCATTTTCTCTACTCAACTCTAATCTAGAGGTGAGAGACCTTGTCTTTTTCATCCTTTCATTTGCACTGTGCATAGACCAATGCTTTATCCAGAGTTGGCACAGAGTTAATATGTGTGGTTGGGTGCCTGAATCAAGGGGAGCAGGGTACTAAATAAAGGCACAAGCTTTGAAGTCAAAGGCAAATCCAAACTGTGGTCTTTATTGCTAAGACTATGATTTTATGCCCCTAGAGTTCAGATGTATGTTTAGAGATAAAAGCTTATTATCGAGCATTACTATATACCAGGCACTTTCCAAGAAGTTTATCTGTTTTATTCTTTTACTTCTTACAATGCCACTATGAATTTGATTCTCATCTTACAGGTGAGAAAACTGGAATTCTGAAAACTTTTGTAACCTACTCAATGTCATACAGTAGTAACAGGTGGATGTAGAATTAAATGTATGGTTGTTTTGTTTATTTAGAACAGCCATATGTTTATTCATTTCAAAGGTTGTTTTGTTCATGTTCTACGGTGGAAAAACATGATTCTAGATGGAGGGCAGCATTAGCCACCAGGTTTATTCCAACTAAAAGATTTTCATGAGAAATTAGTAATAATATAAAAGGCACTGAGGTTTTTTAAAAATTTTATTTTATTAGTTTTAAGTATACAGTACATCAGTGAGACATTTATATTGTTTATATAATGGTCTCCCTAATTGCTCTTTCTCTCCTCTGGCTCTTCACCTAGCCTTTACATTAAGGCTAACTGCATTCTCTATGCCATGCTCCCATCCCTGTGACCATTTATCAACTACTAATTTGTACTTCTTTAACTCTTCACCCCATTTTCTCAGTCCCCCAACCCACTTCCCCTCTGGCCATCCCCAGAATGGCCTCTATATTTGTGAGTCTGTTTTTAATTAGTTTATTCTTTTTGTTCCCTAGTTTCCACATATAAGTGAAATCATATGGTATTTCTCTTTCTCTGACTTATTTCACTCAGCACAATAACTTCTTGATACATCCATGTCATTGCAAATATTATAGTTCTAATTTTTCATACTTTAAATCCTTGGTTCATCTTATAAATTAAGACTTGTAGAGCCCAATAACTGCTGTACAACAGCTGATCAAAGGATGAGGTATTCAAAGTCTGAGTACACTTTACCTTAATTAGAGTCTGAAATTGGTTTGAAATAAATATTTTAGCAGAAGAACAAAAATCTCGTTTTGTTTTCAAACGTCATTTCTGTGTTTCTGTAGATTCTGAAAAAAACGACATCTGCAATTAGCATACTACTAATATTTTTTTTATCATGGTGTGCAATTTGTTTTTTGAATAGTTGTAGAACTTCATGGAAATATTTTGGTTCCAGATAAGGTATGAAGTTGAATGTAAAAAATTTCCCTGAGGTTGATACCTCAGTGGTTATTAGAATCACCTAAGAAGCTCTAGGTAGCACAGTAGTTGCTATTCCCGTAGTGGTAGTGAAAATTAGAAGTTATGAGGATCCCATCACCAAACATTTTGATTTTGTAATGGTCATATAATGGAGCTCAGGGGTGTACATTCAAAATCATATGTGTTATTGATGAATTATATGTGTCTTTGTAGGTAAAACCACACACAAAAATAAAAACATAATGAGACAAAATTCTAAAAATTCCAAATTGAAAAGTGAAATAAATAGCTCCTTCCATTCTTCAGAAAAATATAATTTGTTCCAGACTCTCTCTATATGCATGACTACATATACACTTTTTTTTTTCTTTTAAAATAAGTGGTATTAACCTGTCATGTATTCATATTGTTCCACACCCTGGTTTTTTATGCAATATATATTTAAAAAGATCTTCTCATTTTATTACCTACTACATTATTTTTAATAACACAGAGATTTCAACTATATAGTTATAGCATAAATTATTGGTTTAGTCTACTATCATTGAACAGTTAAGTTCCTTACAAACTTAAACAATACAACCCTCATCATCTATCTTTGAGCAAATGAGACAGCATGTATGTAGGATAAATTCCTAGATGTGGAATTACTGGGTCAATAGATTTACTCCAGTTTAGGGGAGTAAGGAACTCATGAATTCTAAGTCAATTCCAAGTACTTTATTCGTCTAGCATCTATCACAGCTGTCATTTATATTAGGCATATAATTATTTGATTATTTTAGATCTCTACTACTAGACTAGATGGCAAGGTCTATGAGTTAATTTTTTATGCTGTTGGTATTATAATGCCAGAATCTGCCTCAGTATCTGGTATAGAGTAAATCCTCATTAAATAGTTGTTGAATAGGTAAATAAATGCTAGCATCCTTTCCAAGTCGCTGGTTTATCTAGTTCCATACAAGGTGGAGAACGCTTAGAATCCAAATAAACTTTAGTTTTATTTCTTTCAATTAAAAGGACATGTTTTGATTACATATATTTTAATCTAGTACAATAGAGAAAACATAATCGAAAGTGAAAACATGACTTTTACATTCTTTGGCTCAATTAATCACATCTATGAGAACGCTAACTATTCTTTCCATGATGATGTAACCTGTACATATCCAAAAAAACCTAGTCAAAATTACCTAGATTCAAGGCTTAATTTTTAAGAAGAATAAGTATTTCAAGTAAGTGTTTGGATCTTGTTGGCCCAAATCTATCAAGAAGTGTTCCTCAAACTTTAAATTTTATCTAGGTCTCACCTACAGAGTCCACGTTAGGAGTGATGGTGTCAGCATAGATGTATTTCTTGAAAGGTATGTGTAAATTTAAAATTTTAGAAATCACCTATTTCAAAAGTTTGAGGAGATTTTACTATAGGAACCACTCAATGCATAATTTTGACTACGAATAAATCCCCACAATCCCACATATCCCACATTTTTATCTGTTTTTTCAAGTTCGAGGTATTACTACTACTACTACTACTGCGACTACTACTACTACTACTACTACTACTACTACTACTACATCTTTTTTCAAAGCAAGCATAGAAGTACTGGTAATAGTGGAAGGCAATTTGTTTTTAAAATGTTCCATTAAAATGCAGTGCATGGCAATAAACTTTTGGCTTAGTATTGTTTTCTTCTATTTACTCTAGAATTGCTCATAATATAACTTGGTTTCTGAAAGAGACTATGATCTGAAAAGGAAATCTGTGAGCATTGAAGTAGCCTAGGGCCCTTGGAGACAGCAGAAACAGCTGGCATGTTTACTTTTTACTAGATATAGAGCCCCAAAGGCTCAGCAAGCTAATTTTTCTAAGAGACAGGACTGGGAATCAAAGAAGATTGAGAGGGACATAAGTAATGGTGCTGTGTATAGGAGATGAGTTCCAAGTAGAGCCGAAAGTCTTCAAGTATACTCTGATGTGAAATGTGACTAAACAATGGAAAGTAATCAACACATATTTAATGCTTTCCTATCAGATTCGGATCTAGAAATTTTAAGTACATATTCAAACTTCACTACAATTTTGGGAAGAAGGTAGTATTAGCTCCACTTTACCAATGAGACAGCCGAGTCTCAGAGAGGCAAAAGCAGGTTAAAATTCACACAGCTAATAAGAGTATTAATATATATTGATATATATCCGACAGAATCCAAAGTCTGATGCTCTCTCCATGAAATGCCATTGAAGTGTGGGCAAGTGTTGTCATGGCTCATGTGTTTAAGCATGTGAGTAGCGGTGCTGTCGGGGTCAGCCAGTTTTGTGTTAGTGGCTATAGTAAATACTGATGTCTATTAACACAAAGTGAGTGATAGTAATTGGGGCTAAGAGATAGCATCACATTTTTAGAAAGTCTAGAAAATCTGAAATGGTGACACATTACATTAGAAGACTTTATTAAGTGTGAAGAAGTACCAATAACAGTAGTTTTTGAGGAAACAAAGCATTTTATATAAGGTAGGGAAGAAATTCACAAGAATACATAGTAACAGGAACAATGAAAATGTAGGATTCACAGGTTTTGTTTATTTATAATTATTACTTTCTCCCAAACTATATACCTGGAACATTTGTCTTTTAGGAAAGCTAAAAATATTACACATTTCTGAAGGGAAATATTAACTGACAATGAAAGACGGTGATTTCCTGATTGTACGAGGAGCATTATTTTGAAGACTGCAGTACAAGTGTCCAAATTTTAGAGATTCAGAAAAAGGTATTATGTAAAAATCTAAGATGAATAGATTTTTATTTGTTTATTTCTGATGATGTCATAACTCATATTCTTCCTGCTAGTTCAAACGCAGATATATTCTATAAATATTATGAATCATTTTAGACATTTCTATGTGGAATAAAATAAACTCTGAACTCTGGTACAAGATACAACAAAGTATAGATACCTAATCAATTATTATTAATTAGGTTAGAATGGGAGGTGCTAGGACCTGGAATAGATATACCCATTGGGGTGATTAATGCCATGGAATAAAGCTCAGGAACAGGTGAAGAGAGGAAGTCCAAAAGAAAAACCCACCACCTGGGGAGTACTACAGGTGACTACTTCAGACTACAGGTGACAACTAGGGCATCTGGGTATCAATTGAGCAACCAGGGGCAAAGAGCCCTGGAGCCTGAGGTGAGCAGGAAGTCGCTTCCAGGAAGGCTTTTTGCTAATCGGGCCTTGGTTACCTGGCTAGGGGCTAGGGAAGGTTCTAAATGTCTCAGAATGGGAATTCTTAGGAGGAAAGCAAATCCCAGAGGAATTGATATACTAGACAGGTGATCAGGAGGGCAACTTAGTTACCTTAACTGGTGTTAGGAAGGTCTCTAATAGGTTAAGAAAAACCCGATAGTTCCACAGGCATCCAAGGATTGAGCCTGATGTGCAGGCAGAATGACTTGATGCTGAGTCCCAGTTTTCTGGGATAACCTGGCCCTAAATAGTTACTGTTCTCCATGCTCAAAGTATTAGTTTAGGTTGTCTTTATAGCCCAAAAGACCAGACAGAAATAAATGCATTAATGGACTTCTTTCCCATGCCATATTTCAACCTATGATATATAGTATACCCCTTCTCCTTCTTCCTCTCCTTCTCCTCTCTGAGATAAAAATGACATTCAGCAGATTAAAGCAACTGCGATATGACTCTGTAGTCAATCCCAAAGGGCCCCAAAGATTTGAGCAATGTTACTTTATTTAGAATAAATGTATCTCTCACTTCTCCCTTCAACCATCTACACTGCCTTCAACTTATCCCTTAGTTCTTCCCTAATTCAACAATTATTGCTCCTTTAAAAAGGATAGTCCTCATTTTGAAGTATAAAATTTGATGTTTGTATGGGCATTTCTTTAAGTGTAGCATTGACACACATGTGCATGTACATGAGTTCACACACACACACACACACACACACACACACATATTTTCTTAAGAACCCTGTAAAGTAGGTAGCTGAATAATGGGTAACATTTATTGAGTCCTTTGTTATGTGTCAGAAACTATTCTAAATATTTTATACCATATTGTCATGTTATCTTCACGATAACTCTATGAGATAGGTATTATTATCTGTATTTTATAGATGAGAAACAAGAGACACTATAACTTACCTATGGAAGGGGGGAAAAAAAGCCAAGATATGGCAAAACGATGATTTAGAATTAGGCATTTTATTTCCAAATTTCATGTGCTTACTCACTGCAGCATAGTTTAAGATTTCAGAAACTAAATACTGGTATTCAACTTTATAAGATGAAGACCTGAAGTGGCAAAATGTCGATTTACCTGACAGCACCAATTTGTCAGCAGAGCTACAATTACAAGCTATTCTCCAAAATCATAAAATAGCACTCAAGCTATTAGGCCATTCTCCCATTTTACATGATATTTTCACAGGCAACATGATTATCCTGGTGTCATTTCTGTGTAACTTGTGATAAAAGAAATTGTTGACTGTATATAATAGTGGCAACAAAAAATGACAGATTAATATGATCTTATTTTCCAGAGATGTAGGTTAAGCGTCCCCTTTTTCTTAATGCCTTTTCTGATGCTTAGTGATGTCTTGTGGAAAGCCCTTGGTTTTAGTTTTCTATTTCTGTTTTTCAGTGATTCTAGTTAAAGACATACATACTCTCATGGGCATGCACACACGCATACACACACACACACACAAATGTGAATTCACTTAATGCTTAACAGCAGTATTTTACTATCTGAGGAAACCAATAGAAAATTCCCAAGTCGATCAACATTGCCTTTGCATTTTCTAAACACATAAAGCAATTGTAATACTTTTAAATGTTAACTATTACATATACTTAATCCTCATAAAACGTCAATGACATAGGTTACTGCCAACCTCCCCAAGCCTCTGTTCCCTCAGGGTAATTACCAGTAGTTATATAGGTTGTAAAACTAGGAAGTGATGGGACAAGGTATCAGCCCAAGGACTTCTAAATCCTATTCTGGTGCTCTTTGCACAACAGCACGCTCTTAGCTACTTACCCACATTTGTGCTTCTTTCTTCTGGACAGTCAGACATCTGGTGTGTAATATAGAGTTCTGGGGCTGTATCAAGAGTATTTCTCTGCTGATTTCTGAAGTTAGTGGTTCTCATATTTTATAATGTATGAGAATCACTTGGGAGTACTTGTTATGAACTCCTTTATTCAATCTCCAGTTGATTCCAATGCAGGATGATTCATGGATCACATTAAGAAATGCTCAATAGTTAATAACCAATAACAGATCCTGTGTTCTTTTCCTTTCACAGTTTCTTGAGTGATTTCATTTGCTCCATTGGCTTGAGTTATCATCTGTGTACTGATGGTCTTAAATTAGTCTTTGGGCTAATACACCAAAGTAGGCTAAAAGAAAGGAAAAGGAACATTCCAGG
This sequence comes from Rousettus aegyptiacus, assembly GCF_014176215.1. NCBI lineage: Eukaryota > Metazoa > Chordata > Mammalia > Chiroptera > Pteropodidae > Rousettus > Rousettus aegyptiacus. Next base: position 124,302,023 of record NW_023416306.1, read on the forward strand.
CAGAAAAAATGGCATGGACCAGGATCTTATGCAGAAAGTGACATGACGTATTTGAGAAACTTTAAAGAATACCTAGTATGGCTGGAGTCCATCAAGCAAGAGAGTAGTGTGAGACAACTTTGGTGCAATATTCAGGGGCCAGATTTTTCTGAGTCTTGTAGATCACGCTGAGATTTTTTTTTTTATTCTAGTAGCCATAGAAAGCCGTTGAAAGAGATGCCATAATAAATTGTAGGACTTGCACCAAAATAGGATAGATATCCTGCAGGTCTCATACTCATTATGACTAACAGTGAACTCTTTTCTTCCTTCATCTCCTAATCCCACTTCTCCTCCTGGGTTTCTTATCCCAGTAAATGGTACCACCTGTTTGCCCAAGTCAGAGAGTAATTTTTTTCAGATTTCTTCCTGGTCACACTGCAGCAAACATTTTTTCTATTTTTGGCTTCACAGTATCTGAATTCCTTTCCAATTAGTGTCCCTGAGTGAGCCCATGGAGGAAAGTAGTGCCCCATGGCCTGCTGCAGAAGCCGAAGTTCCTTCCTGGGAGTTCCTTCTCCCCACCCTGGCAGCTGTGGCTTGAGCACATGATTCATACTTGGCTAATTTGAAGCTTCTGCCTAGGACTTCAAATTTATATCAGTCATTTAACAAGCCCCAACAATTTACCCCCTAATCATTTCTCACATACAGCTAATGCTCACAGTATTTATTGTCTCTACCATAGCTCTGGCAACTGCCGCCTCTTGCCTGGACTATTGCTAGAACTCCCTAATTATTCTTCCTGTCTCTTTGCCCTGCTCCACTCCCTGTCCCCACCCTAATCAGTCACTTCTCTGCATCTAGAGATTCCTACAAGTCACAAAACTATAAAAAACATTTCTGTGGTACTTTTAGGTTCAAATAAGTAGTGAGTCCATTGTGTTGAAAAATGCTTGTTTGCTTTCTGTTTCCCTCACTAGGCTGTAAGCTCCTGGGAGTCAAAGACTGTGCCCTGTACCCTGGGCATGTCTCCCAGTGCCCACCAGTGACCAGCAGCAAAGCAGCTGAGCATAGTGGTTAAGAGCATGAGCTTTGGAGTTAGCCTACAAGTTGTATGAGCTTAAGGAAGTTGTTTAATTTCTTTGCGGCTCAGTTTCCCCACTGATAAAATGCAGTAGTATCTCTATATGATAAAAATAGAATAAATAAGATAGCCTTTCAGCCAAACCAGTAAGTAGGGAGCAAACCTACCTAAACATAAAGAGTTCTTCCTTTGATCTTAAACTATTTCTGAGAAATATGAGCTGAAAGGCAAATGCTACAATTACTTCCCTATATATTTCTTAACTGAACTAAACCATCCAGAGTGCATTTTGGGAAATGACCAATTATGTGACTACTTTGTGGATTGAATCCTTGAAAGACTCTGGCCACAGGCAGCTTGGCACAAGCTGCTCCACACAGCATTAATAGCTACAGTTATTGATGTTTTCATGAAACACAAAAACATGCAACTGACTGAACTCTTTGGCTTGTTAACTGCTTTGCCTTGGGACAATTTCAACAGACAGACCCAAGGAAGTCCATCAACATTTATGGATTTTTAAAAGCACAGTGAGTTCAAGATTAGGGCCATAGAAAGGGAGAAAACACAAGATGCAAAGACATGGCTTCTTTCCTTGATAGGTTTACAGTCTGGTTCAATTCGAAATTATTTCTTGAGTTAAGTATGGTGAGAGGCATTGTGGCTTATAACCAAATATTATCATTCAATTTTTCATTAAAAGTATTTATTAGCACTTACCTAAATGTATAGCACTGTGAAGGACATCAGAGTTATAATTAGAAGAGAAGATGCAGAAAAGATAATTTATAACTGGATGACTAATGATAATTGCTATTTAATTATTAAGTAATTATTATTTAATTCATAGCTATTAATTATTACTCCTGATAAGCTTAGAAGATAAAGAGGAGTCGTACCATTAAAAATAATAACTCATATATCCAACCCAAACTACATGACAGAGGTGAGTACTTCACATACATTTTTCAACTTAAGCCTCCACAGGTGCCGCACATCTCAGGAACTCCGTGTCACTCCCTGAGTCTCCCTCTGATTGCAGTCACAGCAGTGGTGCAGCACAGCATGTGAGCTCAGCCTTCTCTTTCACTGACAGCCTCCCACCTCAATTAGGAGCCTTCCTTCTTTCAGATTTCTACCTTGGAGTCTCTCTGATGTTCAGGGATTCTCTCCAGCAACCCTTAACGAGGGGCGTTCAGCAGTTAGTTATTAGATCAATGCTACAGCCTTCCACCCTTAGGAGAGCACATGCTGGAAGTCCCAGATGGGTAAAGCCCCAGTTGTCTGCAGCGGCAGCCTCAGTAAGGCACCCTTCAACTGGCTTTTCCTCTTATCTTCTTCTTACTCTTCATTCCTGCTAACAGGGACCATGTCCCAAAGAAACTGCCTATCCTCCTGTCATTGACCCAGCCTCTACTTGTGGAAGAACCCAAAATAAGACCTGAGGTTATCACTCTTAGTAGTTACTTTACAGATGAGATAACATAACCTGAGGCCATAAGCTGGGTGCCACCTAGCAGAATCACCTTAAGCAGGGAGGGTTCTAATACTTGTTCCTGCTCATAATTACTATACAACCTCTTGTGAACAATATGAACCTCAGTGGAAAAGGCCTAATTACAATCAGAATGCCCAGGTTTAAGAGACCTTAGAAATGACCTCGGACAATGAGGTGAATTGGATTGGAAAATATTGTTGGTGACAATATTAAGTGAGCAAAAACACTTCTGAATACATCGGAAAGCATGAGGGCAAAACTGCATAGAGGCAAATGGAGTTTCCATTATCCTGTTCTTACCCCTCCCGCAGTCCTCCACCCTCACCTTCAGTCTCCTGGGCTGACAGTGCTGTGTCTTCTGATTATTAAGTGTCCTGTAGCCACCTGTACTCTGCTCTATCCTCCCCTGCCCTTCCCGACATTGCTTTGTAGAATGACTCTGATATTTACTGTAATTGATTTTCAGTTAATAAGCTGCATCTCCTGGGGATGTTTGCATTTTTATGCTTTTTCTCTTCCATTATACAGTGACAGGTTTTCCTGCTGATAAAGGCATTTTAGGCATTGGCAAGCAGGTGTGATATAGTTTTTGGATAGCAAATCTTGTCTAGATATTTCGAAATCATACTATTTCAGCAACTGTGCACACGTAAGGCTGGGCTTGAATAAAATTATTTTTATATATGCCTTACTGTTAAAGTGTACAGCTGAAACTTATTGGATTTCATTAACCAATGTCACCAAATAAATTAATTAAAAAATAAAAATAATAAAATAAAATTATTTTTGAACAATTTAGAGTTTCTACATTTTGAGATAGCGTTAGAAGGACTAATGGAGATGGAAGGAACCAGAAAATTATTTATGTCCAAATATTTGTTAAGGAGCATGGTATGTGTGCCTACTTATGTGAATGTGCATGCATATATAATGACCTAACAGTACAGTTCATTGGGCAAATGGTTTTCATTGATTCTTTTTATAGACACTATGGAAATAAGGATCAAATACAGTAAACCTTTGATCTGCCTGTATAAAATTAACTGTAATCATGGTCAAGTACATTTTCAAGTACATTAACAAGGGTCACATTATTATTAAAACCAATTATTAAGCAAACCCAGTTTTTGTATATCATTGATGAACTTTGTTGCAAATTTTGTTTGGTACAACACTGAATTATGGGTGCTTGATCCTTATTGTCTGCTGCTTAGATAACTCATTGTTCTGCCCACAACTTAAATAGTTAGTGGAGTATTAATTAGAAGGATTTTCTTTTTTTATGGAAAATACGTGACTATATGTCTTAAAGTCTGAGGAAGATTACAGAAGGAGGAAATAGATCTAATTTACAACTCAGAGTCAGATGATTGCTTTGTGCTGAGTGGTATTATTAAGTTATGAGTGTATTCATTTATTACTATAATTTGATTCTGTTGGTGGCTTTGCTTTGTATGGTATTGTTCAGTATGAGTATCAGTGATTTAGAAAGAAAAGTAGTTTGTGGGGAAGGAAGTCATTTCCATGTCTAGGTAAAGAAAATCAGATCGATAAGAAAATGCTCCTTTGATTACAAATCTGAACAAATATGAGGGATGCTTGGACAAGACTAGAAGCTAACTCTTCAGAGAAACTTTCCCCACCCTCTCGGGCTTCCACATTGTATTGGGGAATGATTGCTTGGGTTTGAAGTACACTATTGGATTTGCACTATTATAACTATTAGATTTGTTTATTTGTCATAACCCCTTTAGCACAAGGTATCTGATGTTTTGAAAACCCAGATTCTCTTCTTTAATGTGCAGTAGCAGAAAACAGAGAAAGACATGTAGATCTAATGTGGCATTTCTTAGACTCATGGGTTCTTAGGCCTCTGAGGACCTTTCTAAATCATTTAGATCAAATCTGTCATTTAATGGTTGAGGGAAATGAGGGCCTGGAGGTTAAATGTCTTGTTCAAGATCACAAGGTAATCGTGCTGAAGAATTTACTAGAATCTGGTTTTTCTCATGTAGTCAGTAGTAAAACCACCTGCTGAGTTACAGTAAAAGGTTGTTGTTCCTATAAAGATGGTATAGATGCAATTAATAATAAAACTAATTGCTTCAAAGCCTACCACCTAATTTATAGGAAGAAACACAAATACAAAAAACTCAATGCACTTCTATTTACCAATATTAGAATGAGAATCTGAAAATGCAGAAAATAAAAAAGAAGGAAATGTTAACACGCTTTCAAATGGGGTTAGAGAAACATCATTACTTTGGCCATATCTTAATTCCTAATGTTCTCTATTGAATGATAAGAAAAGTGGCTCTTTAGATCACCTTTATGTTATTGTCATGGAATTTTGGAGCTGGAATGGGTCTGGCAGATCACTGAGTACAATTGTCCCCAAGCCTGGATGCATGCCAGCATCACCTGAGTGAACTTTATATACAAAGGTTCTGGGGTCTCACTCCTGAGGATTCTAATGAACCTGGAGAAGGACCTGGGAATTTGTATTGTCATTAAGATTCTCTAAGTTTCTGAAGCCCAGCTGGGTTGGAGAACTCCCAGCCTAACCTGATCCCCTTGTTTTGCAGATGAGAGAAACTAAAATCCAGAAATTACATGCTGGGGTCAATTTCTTTCTTTTTTCTTTCTTTCATTCTTTTCCTTTCTTTCTTTCTTTCTTTCTTTCTTTCTTTCTTTCTTTCTTTCTTTCTTTCTTTCTTTCTTTCTTTCTTTCTTTCTTTCTTTCTTTCTTCTTTCTCTTTCTCTTCTCTTCTCTCTCTCTCTCTCTCTCTCTCTCTCTCTCTCTCTCTCTCTCTCTTTCTCTTTCTTTTTCTTTTTCTAACACATGGAATGATAGAAGAGGGAGCTAGCACCTTTAGGAAATACCAGCTTCATGAAAGCCCTCTCACTTACCTTCTTATGCACATGCAACCTATATGTTTTACTGTTTGTTTTTGTGGCCTAGAAAAGCATCCAGCAGAAATGAGGTCTCTAATAAAATCCCGCTATATACAGTAGAGTCTCATTATAGGGTCACTGAATTAGTTCAGCTTTATTATATTAGGGGCATAGAGGGGAAGAGGGGAGAGCAAGAGAAGAAAGGAGGGAAAGAGGGAGGGAAGGAGAGAGAGAGAGAGAGAGAGAGAGAGAGAGAGAGAGAGAGAGAGAGAGAGAGAGAGAGAGAGAGAGAGAGAGAGAGAGAGAAAGAGAGAGAGATTGAGATTTAAATAGTGCCAGTGATTCCCCTTGCCAATTCATTCAGTGAGCTTTCACCCCTGAATGGACTTTTCTGGTTTGCTCTCTGCCTTACGGGGCTGACCTCTGCCTGTTGCATCCAGTCTCCTTTGCTTCCTTTGGCTTCTGATCAAGTTTGCAGGAGGTCAGCTGGCAGGAAAAAAAAAAAAAAAAGATGTCAAGGTATCTCTTTTTACTTCCTTCTTCAATGCGTGTAGCTGTAGCTGTGTCTCTCCAATTTGCAGTTTCTATTGGCCACCATAGCAGCTCTCACTGGACACTGGCCATTGGGCATTCACGTTTCTCCCCTTTGTCCTTAAATCCCAGGCACAGTAATCTAGTATATCTAGTCGCTGTGGACCTTATCATCCATATTTTGCTCAGTTAACCCAGCTCACACCTCTATGGGCCCCTTCATAAAGACATTCATTTGGACCACTGACCTTAATTCTGTTTCCTGCCGGCAGATGGATAGTACTAAATGGGAAATAGAATTATTTGTTTACATCAATAATTCTAAATTCTTTCGTTCCTTTATAGTGCCAGTATATCCTTAAACTGAAAATTATTTTTCTTTAAGATTATCATGATATGAATTTCTACTTTGCATATATTTACTTGATTTGTATTGCATATTACTGTATAGTTATAATTTTTGAATGCATAAATAATGTACAAGTTGGTTGACACAAAACTATACACTATGTACTTTGTGAGCTATTCAGGATGTTTCAAAGGTAATTTAGAAACTGACCTCAGAACTTCCTGCTGTGGTTCAGTGCAACTTCACTATACGTATCAAAAATATATTAAAGCTGGGAGGGAGACCAGAGTGAAAGAACCAGGGTAGGAGGAATTTGATTTACGTCATCCATCCCCATAACCTGCAATTTACTTTATCCCAGAAATATTAAACAAAACCCTTCAAAGTGCCCCCCAGGAGAGTATAAATTGGTGTAACCACGTTCAAGGATGATTCGGCATTATGTACCAAAGTTTTAAACAAACATACCATTTCTTCCATTATTTATTCTTTTATGAATGATGCTTGAGATACATACATAAGGCTATTCATCTCAGCACTGTCATATGAAACACAGTATACAACTTAAACACTCATTAAAGGAGACTTATTTAAAATGTGTAATATTTCCAATGAATTAGTCTGTTGTCATTATAAAGAATTAGAGATATGTGGATGCTTGAGATGTAAGTTGGAAAAAATCCAAGATGCAGAACAGCATATGACATGTAACCCTATTTGTAATATATATCCCTATGTTTTTCCTTTCTTTTTAAAAAAAAATCACAAGCATGCATTAATTACATGATAAAAATAAGCAAACCATAATGCCCCAGTGATGATAGTGAGAACTAGGAAGCGCTCAGCAAACACTGCTAATTAACTGGCTGACTTTGTAAGAACTCATGGAGAGCTCTCTTCCAGTTCCACTGCCCTTATTCCAGCCACTTTAAATCTAAAGCCCATTGCTGGATGCACGCACAGTTGTCACCAGGGAGGTGATTCGAGCTCTGACTTTATTTACTGGAAAGTGCCTGTATGCGCCATCACTCAGAGGGGAATGTAGAAGCTGATTTCTGCAGGTGATGAGAAGGTTTTTATCATCCGAGATGTCAGTGACACAAATGAGAATGGATGAGAACATGATTCCAGGAAAGAGAGAAGCCAGAACAAGACTTGAAAGGCCTGAGTAACTCACAGAGAGGTTTCACACAGAGGGAACGTGGTCAATCAAAGTGAGGAGTGTTTTACATTTTTAGATGAACTCATTGGCTGCCGGAAAGAGAGAAAAGATGAAGGTGTGGCCCTAAATTCCTCTGTCTTAAAAGGCAGTTCTGGCAGTAATACTTCCGTGATTTTGTAGGCTGGCCATCTGGGAATCGAGATTATAAAATAGTATTGTCATGCTAGGGGCTCACAAGCCAACTTGAGAGCTTTGCCACCAGAGCACAACCCCTTTCCTTTCCAGGAACACTCTACAGACCTTCAGTCTTGTATTCATTCCCGAAAAAACTCAGATTTCCAGGATTTGATAAGCTAATCTAAGGTTGTTACTGATATAAACTTTAAAGCGGCAATCTTCAACCTTTTTGGCACCAGGGACTGGCACTCCCGTGAGAATGTAATTCCTGACGATCTGAGATAGAGCTAAGGCAGTGATGCTGGCGCTGGGGAGTGGCTGCAAATACAGCTGAAGCTTTGCTCTCACCCGCCTCTCTCTCACCTCCTGCCATGCACCCCAGTTCCTAGCAGGCTATGGACCCACCCGTACAGGTCTGCAGCCCGGGAGTTGGGGACCCCTGCTTTAAAGTAGCCCCAGAATCCTAATACATTAAAGCGAAAGCAGACTCTGTGGGGCTGCTGCTGGTGCTAGTGGGCACAGGCCAGGGTTGCTGCTCATCGTTCTTCAGCGCACAGGACAGACCCATAATAAAGAATTATCCAGCTCAGGTGGAGGAATCCTGATCTAGTCCAAATCCTCTGATTTACAGAGAGACGCCCAGGGAGGTAATGAATTTCCTAAAGGCATTAAAAACTATCATATATTTAGCACTTTCAAAAATCCTTTTTTGAGTTTTTTTAGATGCTTTTTTTTGGGATCACGTTTCGATGTACCAGTAATAACCTGTTTAGCCATAATAAATCCACTCTTCACTTCTGTTTCCACATATATTAAAAACCTCTTTTTACATGTGGATGAAGCCTGAGTAATTTTTTGCCTTGGTCTGAGCCTGTACGGGCTATTGTCACCAGGCTGCTGGGTCCCTGCACTACATCCCTCCTTAGCAGCACAGATGCAATGAAATTCTCTTCCGTCTCCTCTTCCCATTTGGCATAACCTGGCATTCTTGTGTGGGAGCCAGGGGCAGTTTGCTCAATTGTAACCTAATTTGATGTGTGAGAAGACCAGAACAGAACTTCCAAACTTCTTTTACCTCTGATTATCTATGACTGTTTGAAGTTGAAAACTGCTGATGACTCAGTTGAGAGGACCCTGGATACAGCAACAGGAATTACTAAGCTAATAAACCTTCTCCCCTTACTTTTCTTAATTACTGGAAGCAGGCCACTCTGCCCACATGAAGGGCAGAACTTGAGCCTGATGCGAAAACTGAATGCAATTTATTTTATATTGTTTGGGCCATGGAAGGCCCTAGCATTAAGAGGAGACCTGTCATGTGTATTCTGTGCTTTCCAGTTGAAACAGTGTTCTTAAGCATTGAAGCGTTCTTGAAAGGAGAAATTTAACATCAAGTTTAACATCACTGCTTGGAGTTATTTTGAGTACTAGGTGCACTCTGCAGCCTTCACATAATTTTGCAGGTTTCCCTTTCAGTAGTAGCTGTACTTTTAGGTACCACAGTGAAGTGGTTAAAAGTAAGTGCTTTATAACCAAAAAGACCTAGGTGTTTCACTCTGAGTTTCTTCGTAATGTACACTGGAGAAATTGTTTAAACTCTCCATTCCCTTCCTTGCTCAGCTATAAAATGGGGTAATCGTAATACTTTCCCCATTAAGTTATCGTGCAGAAATAAAAATATATCTAAAATGATTAGCATAATGCTTGTCATTGGGTAAGCAAATCAGAAAATGTCTATAATTATTTTGCTATTTTATCACATATTGTTTATAGTAAAAAGCAACTTTGAATTCATTTATGCATTGAAATAAGTTTATAATTTATTAATTACACTAGCTTCTATATACACACCAAATAGAGTAACAGATATCTATTGGATAGAGTAACCACTAACCTGATTTCTAACACTAGAGATTAGATTGGTCTGTTTTTGGATGTAGTGTTTACTTTGAAAAAATAGTTGTTCAATTTATATGAATTTCACATGAGTTTTCTATAAGTGTTCTAATGTGATTCACTTAGCAGTTAGAGAAAATGGTTAGGTTTACCATGGTATTTTGGGGGAGTACATCCAGCATTTCGGTTAATTCATTTTTTCTGTGTGTCCTATTTTGTGTGTCCTATTTTCTTTCTTTTCTGAATAAAACTCATATGCTTGTTGTATGAAATTTGGCAAAAAAGTGAACTTGTGTTATTTCATTAAAAAATTGGGAAGTGTAAAAGTAAGCCATTTTTTGGTGTCTTTGAGGACAGCTTTTGAGCAAAAAGAATTCTATTTACATATATATTGTTTTAAAATTAATATTCCATTTATTACGATTACAAATTTTTAAATGAAAGTTTTCCTTATTCTTTTAAGTTTAATTTTTATGTATCTATTCTATTTATAGATGTAGTAAATTTTAACAATCACTTGTTATAATAAAGAGGTTTTAAATAATGTTTCATTTACAAGTGAGGTTAGCTAAATAATTTTAAACTTTTTAAACTGTATTTATATTTTAAATATTTGGTTTTATTTTTGAACACTATAATTGACTGATAACCATCCCAAATGAATAATTCTTTAAAATATAATAAATTAAGCTTATAAATAAGGTGTATGTCAATTTCTTACAAACATCACAACACTGTTTAGAAACTTAACTGAATTCTCTTTGAATAAGATCACCATTCCAAAATCAATTATGTTTAAATTTAGAATTCTGAGGCTTGTAAGTCAGCTTAATAAAATAAATTGTCTTATTTCTAATACTTCAACTACTAAATATAGACAGATCATTTCTGTTTTTACTGGAACCAGTTTCCTGAACTTAATACTATTTTTTGATTATGGGTTTGATTCGTCATCTCTGTACTAAAATCTTAATAGTCCTGTTTAAGGCCAGTTGAGGTTACAAATCAATGGGCAATATTGGCCCTAGATGCAGCATTTGATTTCCCCTGTGTCACTTACCTACAAATTGACCTGCTTTTTATAGTTGCTATAACAACAGAGACTCCATTTCCTATAAAAGACATTGTCCTCTCCTGGTTTCAAACTATTGTTATGTGACATTTCTGTCTACTCCCATTGAGATTGTTTGTAATTCTCTTCATGGCTTGCTTAGGTTTTACGCTTATTTGATTCTCTTAATACACTTTAATGTTTTCCCATCTGGCTTAAAACATATTTTCTTTTTATGCCATTGGATTATTTCACGCACATATGGAATACTTTTGAAATCTCATTTAACTTTATTGCCTGGTTTGAGTTGTCAGAATTCTGTATTCTTTTCATGTTGTTCCCAACTGGCAGAGTCACAGTGAGATAAAATGGCGTGGCACTGGATATTGTATGTCCCACAGGTCTTTGGCTCTGCAGATGTATCACTGAAGTCAAGCTAGTGACAGTGAATAAAAATAACCACCGCCCAGAATCCCTCCACACAGACATGGCTACTGCTGACTCTGAGCATATCGACTTTCAATAATCATAGGTTAAAGTGTTCCAGGTCACAGTTCTTGTACTCTTCTTGTTTATTTATACTTGTTTTCTAAGTGATCTCATTCAGTCCAATGATTTTAAATGCCATATATGACTGCCACTTTATCTCTCCTACTATTCACCGCTTTCCCAAACTCTAGGTTATTATGATCCAACTGTTTACTTGACTATTTTACTTGGATGCCCAGAATCTAATTTATTGTTTCATGTCTACTACTTCCTGTTCTTAGTAACCATCATATGCCTCTGTCATCTCTGCCCTGGCTTATTACAATGACCCCACAACTGACCTCATCGCTTCTCTGACTTTGACCCTCTCCAGTAGCCAGGGAGAGGCTATTAATGTTAGAGTATATCATCATGTCATCATCCTCTGCTGAAAACTCTATAGTGGCCCCTCATTTTACTTTAAGATCCAAACCCCTAACCATAGTCTAATATCATCTTTTCCTGTTACCTCTACAAACTTTTCCTTTTCCTGTGACTAAGTCCCTCACTCACTCTGCCCCAGCTACACTGGATTCTTTATGTTTCAATGGTTCACAAGGAACACTCCTGCCTTGGGGTATGATAAAGGCTTGTCTTAGCAGACCCATAGGTTAATGTAATTAGTTTATTCTAAAAATGGTGCCAGGTTAACACAGCATGGGAAAGAAAATATATCAGGGATACGAAGGAAGCCAAGAAAGTGCATGTGATTGCTGTGGCCAAGTGGGCCCAAACCCACTGAATAACTCTAGGGCCTTGCTCCTTAAGAGGTATGGTCTGAGAATGCTGCTGGCATTGACATCAGCTGGGAATTCGTTAAAATGAGAATCTCAGACCCTACCCCAGACCTACTGAATGAGAATTCACATTTTAGCAAGGATTCCATGTAATTCTAATGTCCTAATTGATGTTTGAGAAACACTGCTCTAGGAGATTAGAACATGCCTCTGAGTTATCCCACCCAATGGCAGGGGATCTGGGGGTATTTATCTATCAACTCCTTGTTGTCATCTGTTGAAGGAGGCTGTTGCTGGGCATTATTCTGGGTAATGGAACATTTCTGTCACTTCATCCTTATTGAACCTTGTCTGTCCTGGAGTATAGTGCTGTCACAGTGATAATGGAGATTATTTGGTAAGATTTATGGAGACCATAATATTTCAAAACCTTGTCTTATACTTCTCAATTTATCACAATAGAGTTGGAGCTTGGCATTATAAGAAATCACAAAACTACAGAGTCAGGCGTTGGATCCCTAAAATTTTTTTCTTATTTTTTTAAAATTTCAATTTTGACATAGTCTAAAGAAAACACATTGGAACTTGTCATTGGTAAATTATGAAATCATTGAAAATTCAGGTATGTAAGTATAACTTTAACAGTGCTTTTTCATATGACTGTGCCTGTTTTGTCAGACTTGCCAACTACACGTGTTGTCAAATTTATATTTTTACCAATCAGTAGGTACAACATATTTTAATGTAAGGTCAATTTGTATTTCTCTTATTGCAAACAAAATTAAGCATCTTTTCACATATTTAAGAGTCATTTGTAAATATGTTTTTGTAAACTGTCCATTCGTACTTTTTTGTTCACTTTTACAATGGCTTTTTCCTTTAACCTTTTGGAGTATATTTTATACTGATTGTTAGCCCTTTACCTATGATACATATTGCTAATATTTTCTCTCCTTTTTCTTTATTTTGCTTATTGTGATTTTTTGCCATGTCAAAATTTTATTCTGTATAGTCACACTTATTAATCTTTTATTGCATCTGAATTATAGTCACAATTACAAAGGTTTTTTTCTCTATACAAAGGTTCTAAAAGAATGGACCCATATTTTCTTCTAGTAGTTTTATGATTTCGTGTATTTCGTTTCTATCCTTCATCAATTTAGAGTTCATTCCGCTCGTGTATGGTATAAGGAATGAATCTAATTCATCATTTTCCAAAACACTATTCAGTTTCCCAGTCCTGTTTAAAAAAATATATATATATTTTTTTACCTAGTGGATTGAGTTGACACCTTTATAATATACTATACTAAATTTTTATGTGTACTTGGGCTTTGTTTTCCCCCTTGACTTTCTGGTTTATTTCCACTGCTTGGTCTCTCTGTTCATGTTGTATGTCATAATTTCAATTGTAGAGGTTTTAGTATATATTTTAGCATCTGGAAAGGCCTGCTTCTGACCAGATAGCTATGTATTCCTTTATTTTTTTTTTCTGGCTTTATGTTCAATTTCTCAGGTGTTTGTCTTATATGAACTTTACTCTAGCTTGTTATCCTCAGTTATTTTGTTGGTATTTTCATGGACATTGCAATATATATATATATATATATATATATATATAGTATGATAATGATAAACAGCATGTTTATGTGTTGAGAAATACTATCCAAGAAGAGATGCTTTTCTGTTTGTTAAACTCTTGATTTTTTTTTATGGTGGAACATTTTCATTTTATTTTTTTATTTTTATATCTTTTTAATTTTAATTATGTTTATTGGGATAACATTGGTTAATACAATTATATAATTTTCAGGTGTACATTATCATTTGACATCTGTATATTCTATTGGGTATTAACCACCCAAAGTACAGTTTCCTTTAGCTACCATATATTTAATTCCCTTTACCCACTTCACTCCCCCAACCCCCTATATTTGACCCCTTTTACCTCGCCTACCTCCCCCTTCCTCCACCACCCCACTCGTAACCACTAGTCTATAATCCTCTGGTAGCCACTAGTCTGTAGTCCATGTCCATGAGTCTTGGTTTGTTCTGTTCATTTGTTGCTTTTAGGTTTATATCCCATATATAAGTGATATCATATGATTTTCAACTTTTTCTGTCTGGCTTATTTTGCTTAGCATGATAATTTCGAGGTTCATTCTTGTTGTTGCAAATGGCAATATTTCATCTCTTCTTATGGCTGAGTAATATTCCATTGTATATATGTACCATAGCATCTTTAGCCAATTATATATTGTAGGACACTTTGGTTGCTTCCACATCCTGGCCACTGTGAATACTGCTGCTATGAACATCAGTGTACAAATATCTTTTCAGATATTGGTTTTCAAGTCTTTGGAGTAAATACCCAGTAATGGGATTGCTGAATTATATGGTAGATCAATTCTTAGATTTTTGAGGAACATCCATACTGTTTTCCATAGTGGCTGTACCAATTTGCAGTCCCTCCAGCAGTGTATAAGGGTTCCTTTTTCTCTGCATCCTCTCCAACTTTTGTTATTACTTGTTCTGTTGATTATTGCTATTCTGACAGGTGTGAGATGTCTACTTTGAATTTTGATATTTAACTTTTTACATGCTAACGATCATTTTAAGAGTTATCTCCATTTTTGAATTATAAAGGTGTGTTTACCATCCACCCCCCTTTTTCTTTCTTTTTGGTGTGCTTTTGTCTTCTATAATTGTTTATTTGATTTAATGGTAATCCAATGATAGAAATAGTATGTTCAGTGAAGTGGTTACTGTCCGAATAAAAAGGTATAGAAAATAAATTTAGAAAAACCAATTGATTTCTGGATTTCTCTCTCATTCTTAACCTCAACTGTGTTCTAGGAATTTTGAACTGATTGCTGTGTAAATGGAAATATAAACCCCACAGTGAGCAGTCTGCTCAAGTGTCATAATTTTTATAAAGCTTTCTGGGGAAACCTGCTTCCCTGCTGACTTATGATTATATGACTTCCTTCCCTGGGTCTCCACTTACCCTATAGATGCTTCCGTCGAGTACTCACATACTCTTTTGCTCTTGTCATTCTCTCCCTTTTAGACTGTAAGCTCCTGCAAGGCAATGACCATGACTGATGCAATGTATCTTTGCCTTTCCTTTGATGATGCCTATCTTAGGAGACTGGACCCTGTTAAATATTAATTGCATGATTTGGTGCAAACAGAATTTTGTGAATAGATTTAAATGTTATCAATCAGTGACTTCAAAAGTTCTGTTACTTTTGCAGAATCAGGAAGCTAGGCTCATTAAACTGGACATTCAGCATCCACTTATACTTTATAATTTAAGTATGGACATGTGATCCAGATTTGATAGATTTTCTTCACTCCTTTATAACTTCCTATTTTCTCTACAATGTATTACAATGTACTGCAGTTCTACAGTGTACTAAGTGAAATATTTTCAATCATAAAGGCATATCACAGTATCAATTATTTATCTCAAATATATATTTTTCTTCTATACTCTACAATCTAGATGAGAGCTCAAATAAGATTTTCACTAAGATATTTACTTTTGATTTTTATTTTATCTTGGCTTTTGATGAAGGCCAGGCATAACTCAATTGACGTTTGCATAGTTGACTCATGATGTGAGTTGGATCAACTATCCTAACATCTTAGCCAACTGTGGCCTGCTCTGAATTGTTTGATCAAGGTTGTTAGATTGCTTTATTTATTTTCTGGTTTTATAATTGCAGTCTACAGATTAACAAGCATTATTTTAGGAGTTGAACTTGGTTATGCTACCTGTTATATTGCAAAAATCACTATTTGTCTACAAAGGCAAATTGATTTGATTAGATTCATTAAAATGTGATACCATATAATTAATTCGTTAAGACAAAATACTCACACCTCACTTCTAAACTGATTTAAATAACTTATTGGTAGTATATGAACAAAATACAAATGGAAAAATTATATTTTTATGTATTTGGATTTTCCAGAACACTAAATTAGCTGATTAGGAGTTAGTCCTTGCCAACTTTGTTCTGTCTTCTTTTTTTGTCATTTTGCTAGTGAAGTTATACCAAACTAACTGTTCAATTATATTTTAGTGAGTGTTTACCTTGAGGAAATACATTTCTTGAAATTCAGTTTTTTAAATGTTCTTTTGATATGTACTGCTACAAAACACACAGGTAAAGGCTCTTCTTGTATTGACAAAGATTTTATCTGGTACTTTAAGCTGATCAACTGAGGGATTTAAGTCTGTAACCATGTCTAGACAAAATGAAAATGTAGGTATTTGATTTTTTTTTTCTTACTGTCAGTATGCATTTAGAAAGTGTTGAGCATAGTTCTCTTGGTTGATTGTTTTATGAATTAATTTTCAAAGTTTATAAGACATCTTGGCATAGGTGGTGTTTGATTTTTCAGAATGTATTTATTCCTATATATATTTTCTAGGAAAATATTGATAGTGTCCATCAAATAGCAAGATAAAACAATTAAGGTGATGCTAATATAAACTAAAAGGTCATGAAACAAGTATCTCTTTTGCTTTCGATGTGGACTGTTTATAATTGACACCGAGAAATTTTAGGATAGCTGAACGATGGAAGAGGAGAAATCCCGAAATGACTGCAGAAGGGCTGTGGGTGCTCTCCCCACATCCACTGGACACCTTCCATTATCTTCTGTGGATCTCTCTATGATTTCTTTGGCTGCAGAAGCATGCGCAGCCTATCTGAGGACAAGCCAGACATGTCGGGGAATTTACATTTTGGGAGTAGCTTTTAATTAAGGACTAGAGGAAAATGGTAGATACATCTGCCAGCTTCCTTGCACTTAGGTAGGACAAGTCTGAGGTGTGTTCTATACCATTTTCTAGTTCCCGACAGGAATTAGCCCCAGTTCCCTATGGGGCTGACTTCTCTGTGTTGGCTTCCTCCCTTTTTCTTTCTCACTTTCCCAGTCCTCTACCATTGCTCTCTAGAATTCTGTTCCAACTAAACTACTTCAGGGTCTGATTCTGGGAGAACTCAATCTGAGATGATAACCAGTGACTGTTTTGCCTCAGAATCCAGGTTGCTGGAAGAAAAATAATACTCTACTGAGTATACTTTGGTTATACAAACAGAGGAAACAATTCCTTCTTGCTCTAAGAAGCATGCCTATCTTTTGCTCTGGACCAGAGATTGCTTTCACTAATTGCACCATTGCCTAATTTCCCTTAATACTAGCTCTCTTTCTGGTAAAAATGAGAAAGTATACAACCCCCTATGTGCAAGTTTAGATTTTGGAGTCTTAACTTCCCTTGTTAGCAAAATAATATAAGAATCTCCTTATGCATCCATGAGAAAGAACAAAGAAAACAAGATAGTGATGAAAAGAGGGTATGAGGGCCCCAACATGGAGACAAGAGAATGTAGAAGAGAAGAATCTCATTCTACAAAAAAAACTTTTCATGTGCAATGGCCTCGCTCAATGTAAATACAGCCTGATTAAATTTCTAGAATGCTTTAGAGGCAGAAAGAATCAAGGAAGAAGGAAGGAGAAAGGAGTGGGAAGAAAATGAGACAGAGACCTTCACACTCTTTCCCCTCACCAGTATTTCAGTTAAATCAGGGTCATGGATGTTTATAAATTTAAAAATACATCTCAGAATGTAGGCTGCCTGTATGACACACCAGTAACTGGAGTCTTAGTTGATGCCAAGATGGAAAATGACTCCCATTCTCTGTGTTACTCTTCTAACAACGTAGAGGTCACGTTTTCTGAGAAGGCAATCCTAGCACCACACTCTAAATTGACATAGTTATTCACTCCTGGCTCCAAACTCCCTCAACTCCATTTTTCCTCCCCTGGGAAAACAAAATGCCACTGTTCTCAAACAGGTCATGCTCATTTACACCTCTGTGTTGTTACACCTCCCTCCTTTTGGAATGTCCTTTCCATTGCGTATGGAAGGGAAATTTCATATAAGGCAATGGTTCTTAACATGTTATCCTGGGGTCAGCGGCATCAGCATCACCAGGGAGCTTGTTAGAAATGCAAAATTTTTGCCCCGCATGAACATACTGAATTAGAAACTTTTAGAGCTGGAGCCTAGCAGTCTGTTTTAACAAGCACTTCAGGTGATTCTGATTCACCACAAATTTTGATAACTACTTGTGTAATGATTTATAGCTACAAATACTGGGAACTGGAACAAAGAGATACTCCCACAGGTTGATTCAAGGCTGGACATCCCACCTCCCCTTTTACTGAGAGACAAGACTGTCATTGGGAAGACTCATTGGTCTTAACTCAGGAAGTTGCTGAGAAGGAAGAAAAGGTCTCTCTCATTCCTATCAGGGATAGGCCTGGGAATAGTGTTAGGGGTGAATTAAGAAAAAAAAAATTGTTGTTTTGGGCTTTCTACTTCCTGGAAGAGAATTTCTTTCTATCCCAAGATATCTTCTCCATTTTGACTGAAATGTCATCAGTTAGTGTTAATAAGAAAACATTTCTTGAGTAAGTTAAAGAATATATAAAGTGATGATTAGTCATAAACTTAAGGTGAATTAGCTTAATTAGCTTTTACTCTAGCCTAGCAGAGATACCTAAAGAAAATGAGAGTTTCGATTTAGGGAAAGCGTAGTCCCAAAGCAAGATATACATGAGGTTGAGTAGGAGGTTTGGGACTGCATAAGGGGAATGGAGGTAGACGATGGTGAAGGATTTAGGCAGTTAGAGGGCTCAGTGAGCTTGCATAAGGCACCAAGTGGGAGGACAGAGGGAATGAAGGATATGCCAAAGCAGATAGAGTGAGTCTTCACTTAACATCATCAATAGGTTCTTGGAAACTGTGACATTAAGTGAGACACCACCACGTAATGAAACCAATTTTCCCACAGGCTAATTGATATAAACAAGGGTTAAGTTCCTACTGCATAGTTCTGGTCACAGAAACATCACCAGATTTCTAAACAAAGACCTCAAACACTTCTAATATTTAACGTTGAAATAAATGTGAGCTATACATACGTTTAATAAAGAGTCATAAAAACACATAACATCATTACTTTCCAACCTGCTTATTCCAGCTCAGGGTCACAGGTGGCCAGAGCCTCTCCAGGTAGATCAGAGTGCAAGGCAAGACCCAACCCTAGACAGGCCACCCTTCCATTCCAGGACATATTTCTCTCTCTCTCTCTCTCTCTCTCTCTCTCTCTCTCTCTCTCGCTCACACACACATACACACACACACACACACACACACTCAGACTGTGACAATTGGACATGATAATTAACTTAATATGCACATCTTTGGGATGCAAAAAGAAACTAGAAAAAAACAATGCAGACATGGGGAGAATGTGCCAACATCGCACAGATAGTAGCCCCTGATGGGAATCAATTTTTATTCTAATGAAATACATTGAATGAAAATACATTTTTAAAGGACATGCTGTATTGTTCTTCACTTTTATTTTAGATTTCTCTTAAAAGCCATCAGCTCTCAGTCAAAGATAGTTGTCATTTGTTGTTGTTGTTGTTGTTGTTGTTGTTGTTGTTAGCAGCCCTTCTTACTTCCCCATCACTTATTTTCATTTTCCTGGATTCAAGAGATGGAAATGTATTGAAGCAAACTAATATTTTTCTGGCAGTTCCATGGAAGAAAAAGTTTACAGGGGATTTTCTCATGAATAAATTTGAGGTTCCCTTTAATGCTGTGAGAATAACTTGCCCTTCAAAAAAATTACCACTCTTTGTATTAAATGTGTGGAAGAAATGCTATGCTTTTATTGAGTTCCACCAACATTGTGCGTGTGTGTGTGTGTGTGTGCGCGCGCATGCAGAAAAATGCTAATGGGATCCACCACAGATAATGCAGGGCATACCAAGATGGAAGAAACATGGGCTGCCTTGGAGAGGCTGTCGTCAAGGATGAGGGGGAAAGGACAGTAGACACGTAATGTACTATGACCTGGAATTAATGGATTTTAGGAGGAAAAAGGAGAATAGAAGTTTCATGGAGAGAACAATTACCATTTGTCACTACCCATGACTTTCTGAGATCTGATTCAGAGCGAGGTACAAAAGGAGCTGGTGTCTAACATCTCACCATCTCCCTGCCTCAGTTTCCTTTCCTTCCTTTAGGTTCTTAAGGTATATGAGTTTTTGTGTCTAACTTTCAGGAAAATTGCTATCACAAAAGATGCTTAGCCTACCAAGGTAAGAGAGAGAATTATTTAGAGATACTACTTGAAGGTCCTAGGGCTATTTTTGTGGTGATGCAGAGATCCAGGGTTCCATGATCTATCCATGGTTTTATTTCTGCCTATAAGTAGACCTACTGGCGCTATGTAAATGTGGTCAATTTGTTGCTAAAAAGATTATAAAGAAATGATCACATCGTTGAAGCCTGAAAAAAATAGTTCTCTTAGAAGAAGAGGAGACCATGGTGAAGTCTCTTCTCAGTGCAGAATTTACAGTAGGAAGCCGACAGGTCATTACCTCAAATTTATACTGTACTTCTCTTCATTAGGATCAGTAGAGAACAAATTTATATTGAGTCTGCGCTGCTTCATTCAATTTGCAGGTGAGAGCAGTTAAATAAATGCAATGTGACTAATTTCCCAAGAGATGATGCTAGCATGAACCAGAAGCTCATTCAGAAGAATTAAATGGAAATCTTCCAAATACATATTTACTCACATCCGTCAATTCCCTCCCCCCATTTCCTGTGCTTCTCATTCCTCTGCACTCAGTCAGCAGGAATCACCACCTAAAATCTTGTTAAGAGCAATTAAATAGGAACAACTAAAGGCACTGTTTAATTTACCTTTAGGAAACAGGCTTTAATTGAAGAGTTTCCATCTTTTGTATGTGCTTGCCAAAACCTTGGAGGTTTTAATTTGTTGTTGTGGACCATTGCTGGGTGAGAAAGCTTTCATTGAAGAAAGTTCTCAAAATTGAAGAGGGATGAGAGTATTTGAGAAGTGAAATGTGTAAATAGATAAATTCATTCTGCAAGGATTTCTAGCTGACTAATATTACTTTTATTTTAGAAAACTGTCTGAGTTTAAGATTCATTTATTTTAATTTCATGACACCCTTGGAATTCTGAGCTAATATTTAGGCCTCCAAATTAGATATGCAAACCACAGTGTGTTTCTCTAAGCTCTGGACTGGTTTGGCTATATAGAAGCTCACCTTCTAGCCTGGATCAGAGATCTAAACAAGTACAGTCAGGAAAATCCTCAGGGTCTCTCATCCCTGTTGGTAGCTTGCCTTCCCAGTCCTAATAAGGGAGCCAGCTGCAGAATACATGCTCCAGCTCTATCTCAACCTCTGCTATTTCTGCCTTTCATTTGCCAAAAGTCTCAGCCTTCCTAGGTTCCCAGCTCTACTCTTTGTTTTGCATTTCTGCATTAAATGACCTCTGCTGCCAACCCTCACTGTTTACCATTTGCTCAGTGCCCCCTTTTGAATCTGAGATGATTTTTCCATGATAATGAGCCATGCTAACATGAATATAAAGTCTAAGCAAGTCCCTTCATTGATGTCAGGGTAATGCTGATAAAACATTGTAACAAACAATGTCAAAACCTCAGTGGCTTAACACAACAAGGATTTTTTTTTATTGTTCACATGACAGTTCAATGCTATCTTCCAAATGGGAAGCAGGTACCTGAGCACTTTCATTAGGGTGGCTTCACCATCCTGGAGTCCTTTACTTCGAATTAGTGGGAGAAAATTCAGGACCTCACAGGAATTTTTAGGAGCCAGAACTTGTCCAATGGTTCCAATCTAATATACTCTTCCTGCATGCCTACTGGTGAACAACTAGCTACTCTCTACCATACCTATCACTGAATGACTTATTAACTTCCAATAAGGGAAAGAATATTAAATAATTATAATACCGACTATGAGAAAAAGCAAGCACAGTTTGGATTTAATTATTTTCTCTTAAATGATTAATTAATCATACCCACCTAATTTACTATCTATTTGCATGTGTGTTCCATTTAAAGTTCTGGAGACCTGAATTTATCTCTAATTATGACTTATGTTACCTGAGCTAGTCTTAAGAAAATAGAAAAAAATTCAAAAAACCCTTAACCCAGTCAGCAAAGTCAAACCCATAATAACTTATGGGAATAGTTGATTTCCCTGTTATGGTTAATGTCTATAAAAGATGCTCATGCCATCTAATTTAATGTGTAAGTAATTGTAGATTTAGTAAGATTTTATATAAGGCTTTATTCCTCCTGGTCAACAGCTTAGTACGTAATAGGCACTGGTTAAAATTTAATTAATTTCCTCCTTCTCTGATGACTAATATCTCCATGAATATGAGGTAGGTTTTTGAAATCTTTTCTTAGCAGAGTGGGGGGCTTATGTTTGTTTAGAATTAGCCATCTTGTCTCCACTGTTTTCACTTTTTTTTCTAAGCTTCGAAATTCAAGTTCGAAGTCAATGTTATCTGTACACTTATTATGTTAGACACAGAAAGAGATGCTATGAACCAAGGATGTCATTCATTCTCCAGGCTTCAGCCCCACCCCAAGGTGGCCACAAGGGGTCCCCAGAGAACTCCCCACTTGAGGAAACAGGCCCATAGAAGTGAGATTTGTGATGTGGAGAGGAGGTTATAATTCATTCCCTCAGATGACCATTTCCAAAAAGTTAGTAACCGAATTGACAGACTATTTCTTTCCTCTGAGAAGTGGAAACCAAAAATGGGGTGTTTCAACACTCAAAATGGAGGAATCGGGAAAAAGATGTCTTAGACATATTAGGGTCAGAAGGTCCACCAAATTTTGTACAGCACAATATTCCAGAAGGCAGAGCTTCTCCCACAGAAGTATCTAAATTTGATCACTGAAATATAGGTATTAATGTTGAAGGGATGTATAGAAATTTTCTATTAGTTATTTTAAATCTAGGCAGAATAGATTTTGCCATGCTAATTCACAGTGTTACCATACTCACTACATCTAATGCTTGTTTGTTTGACAGTCTTTTAGCTTTTAGTCCTGGATGATGCTGACATTTCTCAAGGTAAATGAGTTTCTTAGATTATCAAGACAATTTTTCTCTATATCCCTATTTAGTTCAATTCGATGACTATTTTCTTAATCATAGTTGAGTATTCCTAAAAGTGATGTGGTCTCAAGTAATTACTTTACCTCAAGGAAAGCTGTGTTGTCTTCATATAAGCACTATCGAATATTTAGGCTAATTCCATATTTAAAATGACTTTTAATCATTTACTTTATCTTGTAAGAGACCAAATGTATCTATTAGGTTGTCTTTAAGGGCAACACACTCCACACCTAATTTTGAAATCTCTATTCTTAGATTTAACTAATGTGTTATCATGTGTTATAAAATTGTTAAATATTTCATTTTCTTTAATTGATTTAAAAAAATTGACTTTTCTCCCAGAGAAAGAGAATTCATTGTTTCAGTCAATAAGTCACTCTGGGACAGGTTAAGTTTGTCCTGTGATAACTCATTTGAATATTGTTTTAGGAAATAGCTGTAAGTGTTGGCACTATGTAGACAAAAGAAAGCAAAAGGGAAATTGAGGTTTTATATTTTGGATAGATATATCTTTGAGTGCCTACTGTGCAAAGTAGATGGTAATTTTATTATGAATTAAAGGTTTGTATTTGTCTGGAGTTACTAGGGATTATTCAGACATATTTATCACTAACCCTCTGATCTTGGATAATTCATAAATCCTTGTACTTCATCTTTTTTTTCTGATTAGAATAAAGTAATGCTCCCTGTGCCCAACATGAGGAGTTCTGTGAGATATAATGAGATCAATCCATGTAAAAATACAACTAATTGTAAAGGTGCCTATAGTTTGACTCCTTTCCCAAATTAAAAAATTGGAATAATGGTGCCAAATGAAATAAAAGATACTCAGTTAAATGTAAATTTCAGATAAACAAATAATTTATACTTGCAAATCTGGTAAATCTAGAATGGGGTTATTGAGAAGCTGCAAAGGGCAGTCTCGATCACATTCCAAAGGAAAGAGAAATTTCATGTCCTTCCTGTCTCCTGCCTTGGTCACTGATTTTTTGGGGGCTCTTCAAGAACCCTGTTAGTTAGTCTTAAGGAAAACCTTGCTAACCCATTGTGAATGTAGCTGCCTGAATGTAGCAACTTGAATAATTCAATAGCCACAGCTGTTTGAGAGATTTTGAGAAATGCCTCATAGATATTTTTGAAATTAAAGTTCAACTAAAAACCATCCAATTTTCTCCATTTGAAGATTAAGACTTAAGCCCAAATTTGTGAGGTGATTGCTTGCCATCATACAGGTAGCTAGAGGAGGACCACAGATAGAATTTCACTCTCTTCACTCCTGAACCAATGTTTTTTTCCTACTCCACTGTGCTGTGCCTAGGGGCTAAATCCAGGCAGCCACCTTTTTTTTTTGTAAATAAAGTTTTATTTGAAACACAGCCACAACCATTCATTTACATCTTGTCAATGGCTGCTTTTATTCTACAATGGCAGAGCTGAGTAGTTGTAACAGAGAGTGTGTGCCCAGTAAATCCTATAATATTTATTATCTGACTCTTTATAAAAGGAGTCTGTTGATCGATGATGAAGGAGAAAGTGTTGTCTTCACCGCAAACTGGGTTTGTACTTTAATTATTGAACGTAGACCATACTAAGTGTATAACATCCTTTTCAAAAAATGGCAAATCATAAGCTGCACATACTATGAATAAATACAACTAGAACTTCACTCTCTTCACCCCTGGACCAACATTTTATTTACTACACCATGCTGTGCTTAAATTACTATAACTGTGGTAATTTAATTTCAGAACTGAACTTTTTTCTTTACATTTTTGATCCCATAATGAGGGCAAACTACATGATTAGTGAATAATATTTATGGAGAGGTCATCGTGCACAGGGCATTATGTCTGTTTTAGGCATTCTAAAATAAGGTACACTGCGCGATTTTTGTCATCAATCTGACAGCATGTAAAAAAAATACACTAGATTTATTTGGTATTATCTATCACATCTTAATAATTCCAGGAACACAATGGGATATATGTTATATATGCATACAAATATGCATGCTTACACATTAAAGTATCCTGCATATCCGCAGATATCAGACGAATGGATGATAGGAAGCACCTCTAAGGAAGCTGGTCTTGTCTCAGTTTTTTTTCCTCTCAATATGCTAAAGACCATCACAGGAACGAGCAAGTTCCTTTTTAGGTTGAAAGTATGTAAGCAGCTTCAGGACCACCATCAGGAAGTTGTAGAGATAAGAGCTGGACGAGGTGGCTAGTAAAGTTCCTTCCCCTGCTGGAATTCTATGATTAACAGCCAATGACATCCTAGGACTCCTGTTTATAGTCTCTTTTTCCTCAGTCATTGACGATCTTCTTTTGTTGCAAACCACATGGATAAACATTAATAACACGAGTGTGTCTAAATATACTGAACTGTTACACATGTCTTCCTAATGAGACTGTTTATTCTACAAATTTATTACTTTGTCATAAAATAATCCTAGCATCCACGTCCCTGATACCATTCTTTGTTGCATATATTGAAAATCACATATAGCTTTATGCCTTACTAAGTTTGCCTCAAACTTCTTTTGAAGCTACAAATATCCTCTTGCCACAGGCCTTGCACTTGCAGAGATATTTTGATTGCTTTGAAAGAAGAGAATGATTTTTCAGGACAATTTCGAAAAAACTGTAGCTGATTGAAAATCATGCAAGATACACCATAAAGTTAGATCATATCTCAAGCTATCGTGAGGTTCACGTTACCTGTAGGGATTCCACAGCAGTTGTTGGACCTGATTTTCTGTAAGCGATGAAGAGCCAGAGAGGAGTAGTCCTTAATTTCCTATAGGAAATTTTTCTTTCCTAGGTCACATAAGCAAGAAAGAGAATCCAGCAGGTACTGACATCCATTCTGTGCTGTATACTTTATACTTTATACATTATTTCATTTAATCCACAGAATGAGTTAACTATTGTTAACCTTTAGGTTGATAAATGAGGAAATTGATTCTCAGGCAAATTATGTGATAAAGGTCATATAGCTTGAAGCAAAGGAGCTAGCATCCTGGCTTAAGTCGGCTGAATTTCAAAGCTCCTATTTGGTGAGTTTACCACAATAGGTAAAATGAGGAATGCAATGAGGAATCCAAGTAACTCAGACTTGGGCTGTTCTGATTTAGCCTTAGCTATTTATAGCATGTTTTAACATCATTCCAAATATTTTCATTAAGCCCTTGCTGTGTTCAAGGCACTGTGCCAAATGTTATGGGAACGCAGAGAGACATTGCCACCCTCAAGGACCCTCAAGAATCTTATAATCTAATTAAGGATAAAAGACATGACAACATGAAAAGATAATTGAAAATGGGAGGCTACCCATTCCAAGAGCTGACTAAGTGGAATGTGTACATGATACTGGGTTTAGGGAAGGGTGAGACACTTCCAGCTCCAGGTGACACGACAAGGGAAAGGAACGGAGTCTGAATGTAATAAAACAGAATTACAGCCCATAAGCCAGTTGAGGGCTGCATCATAGACATCACGTCTAGCCTAAAGACCTTTTTTGTTGGCCTGAATAGTTTGTTTTATTTTTTAAACCATAAATAAATTTACATAAAAATCTGGCTGTAGGTTTTTCTTGAAATAATATTTCAGAAGATCTTAGTCATGTCTGCTCACATAGCAAAAGTCAGATCTTGTGTTTTCTAGTTTGCTGTGGCCTCTGCCCTCCCAGGAGCTACAGTTGCTCTGCTTGTTGCATTTATATCTTGCCTGACCTCAAGGGTATTTAAATTTATAACCTCTGATAAGATCAGGAAATTGAGACCCAAAGAGGGTGAAATAAATTTTCTAAGACCTCAACTAATTAGTAACAGGAAGGATTAGGCTCAAGGACTCCCGACTATTAATCAAGTTTTATTTTTACTAGACCACATTTCATTCATCAGAATCGATTTATACTTCAGTAGAAAATATGGACTTAAAATAGGCATGTAATTTATTATCTAACATTGGTTTGATCAAATATGTCTAGAGTCAGAATTTTTTAAATCTTAAGAAGGCAATCCTATTCACATGTCAACTATTGTGGAACAAGTTCACCAGAGTCTGGGGCATCATCCTAAAGGAAATAAATGTATGAATGTGAACCCTAAATTGGAGAAATAAGGCTATGCAGAATGATACGTCAATTCAGGTCAGGTTTTGCTATCAAATCAGTTCAGATAAGGCTATGTTTTGCAATAAGTTTTTTCTGTTTCAAAACTTTTAAGATTTCAGAAAGCCTTGTGAATAGTTATGGCTATCTGAATACCTTTGTGTTTATTGGCTCAGGTTTTTATCTATAAAATAATGGTAACAATAGCTTCTACTTTATCAAATATTTAATATATGTAAAAAACCATGCCTGGAACATAGTAAGACCTATATAAATAATGGCTATTGTTATTATTTTATGTTATTGGTATTTTTGTTTAAAATTTTATTTCATATATTCTTGATTTGTTTTTCTGCAAGCATCCCGTGTTTATTTTTAAACATACAAAAGTGCTCTAGCTCTATACCATCAATTCTGTATGGCTTACCCTGACCCAGGGGGCAGGAAACAATGACCCATGGGCCAAATGTGGCTTACTGTCTCTTCGTAGGTACTTTAGAATGTTTTTTACAGTTTAAAGTGGATGAAAACAAAAACCATAAGAGCAATATTTTATGATGTGAAAGTTATATTAAATTCAAATTTCAGTGTCCATATATAAAGTTCAGTAGAAACAGACACAGTTATTTTCATGTTTTCTATAGCTGTTATAAGGGCAGATTTGAGTAGCTGCAACAGAGACCATTTGTTCTGCAAAGTCTAAAATATGTCTAATCTTGCCCATTACAGAAAAAGTTTGCCAGCTGCTCTGATCTATTCCTGGTCATGCAGTTCCTGCTGCTGTCAGGTTTCTCTGGTTCCTGGCTTGGTTGCCCTTTTCCTATCATATTTTGCCTTGCCAAGCAAACCCATTTCACTCTATCTGGTTTCCTAAGAGGACCTTGGATTTGCATCTATTACAATTTGGGGTATCCTCCTTCTCCATTGCAGAATCTGACCTTCACATTTCTTCCTTTATCAGTTTGACCATGGACTGTATTTTCCCCTGTGTTCTCGGTTTTAGGAGTGGAAACCAATAGCATGATCTATGGCTCATCTATTATTGATCAGTGGAAGAAGAGGGTTGGGAGCAGAGATGCATTTGCTCTGGGATAATGCACTCTGAATTTTTAATTGTTATTTTAAGCATGTCAAAACTCCAGCCCAAAATAAGGCAGTTAGATACTGTTTTAAAATTCTCTGCTTTTCATACTATAAGTATTCTGCAGCCTAGTTTATCTGCAGATGAAATTGATGATGAACACAAGTTTAGTGCAACCTGAATTCTGCACCAGAGTGTCTAGAAAAAGGCCTGGTAACTGTTGAGGTTGTATTTTACACTCACTTCTTAGTAAATGGAGCCAATGGAGCATGAATAGAAGAAAATTATGCACACTACTGGAACAGTTTGGGAGCTGGCCATGTCACTATTACATGAGTCTTGATTTGCAAGGACAACACAAGGCCTTTTTATCCTCCCTTTCTATCAAGCCACTACTTTTCTTTTTTCATACAGCAGTAATTTTAATGGTAAGCTCAGCTTGGGGTAGCTGGAGGTAAATTGAGAAAGGGATTTGAATTATCTAGAAATTCTTAACAAGAGAGCTTTGTTCTCATTTCTCTTGGGTAATGTGCACTTTCAAGTCTTTCAGGCTGATTTGTATAAAAGAACATTTCATTAGTTGTAGGTATAATTATATAACAGAATAATGAATTTGCTAACCAAACCTTAAGAGCTTGCCAACAACTGAAACTACAGTAGATCCACAGCCTCTTCCTACTCACAGTTCTTTAAGAATTGATCATTTTAAACTTCTGTCTTATTGGTGATATAAGTTTTTAGTATCATCAATATTGTGTAGTTGGACTTGGGCAGACCTATGCTCTAACATTTACTAGTGGTCTGAGCCTCAGTTTACTCATCTGTTAATATCACAGAGTGATAAAAGGGTTAAAGGAAAGGATATAAATAAACTGCTTTGCCCAGCATTTCAGACTTAGTGAGCATTCCATAAATGATGGTTGTTAGTACTATTAGAAGTATGTCTTGAGCAGCCATTGTGGGATATCAGTCTGGACAACTGTATGCAACTTATTATTTCCAATAACTCATGGGTAATTTAGACTGATTAAAAGAGGCATTCAGTGTGCATTTCATTCATGATTTCATGAGTGCATATATTTAAAATCATTCCCTGTATAACTACTATCACCAAATATAATATTGAGAACAATTTTCAAATATTAAATACATAAACATGCAAATTATAATTATTTTAAAGCTGAAAACGGAAGAGGATATTAGAAACTCATCCAGTTAATTGGCTTCATATAATAGATGAGGGTGCTTAGTAATTTTCTCAAAGTCACACAGCTAGTTTATGACAGAATCTTCTAGATTTCTAGGCCACCCCTCCCAACTTCCTCACTCAGATTCTTGCATTTAATTTAATTTCTTTTTAAAAGCTTCCCTTCTCTTTCATCTGTAAATGTAGAAACCATTTAGACAAATTATTCTTTTAAATGCTTACAACCTCCTGTTAAACACCATATTTACTGAGTAGTTGAAAAAAAGTAGCTCAGTTCTCTACCAAATAACTGCCTAAGAGGCTGCCAGCAATGGAAAGAAAGTCTCTACTTTTAATTTATCATGAGTTTGCTTAAGTGTAAGGAAATGAGGAATTGGAATACCTGTCATTACGAACTACCTCAACACATACACAAATGTACACACACCACTCACTTCACTACAATGTTCTGTTTTAGGTCAAATCCTTGTGAGAGTATTATTTGCTGTGAGGGAGAGGTGAAGGGAAAAGAGATGGATGTAGCCAAATAAATATTTCTACATGCTTTCTTTCTATGTTGAATTCAACATTATTAGAGTGACTTAGATAGATACTTATAAAAACTCATTTTGTATAATGGTATTTATAAATTATTTTGAAATATTCTTCTAATTTGTAGAATGGACATTTTATACTCATATTTGTGATTAAAAAAATATCTGAGAGATGAGTGATTTATCAAGTGATTGATCACATATCTAGTCAATAGATAAACTCAGTTTCAGAATTTGGTATTTAGGCAACAAGTCTAGGGTTCTTCTGAGGAGACCATGAGGTTTTCCACACCCCCTATATCCCCTCTCCATCCCCCATATTGATGGGTCTCAAGTAGCCTAGGAGGTAAGGAGAAAGAAAAAAAGGGGAAGGACTGCCCAGCATGAATATGCTATTTCTTTCTTAGAAAATGCTAAATATACATTCCTAATACAGGTTAGTAAATGTTTTCTTTCTTATGGTTTATTTTAGAGCATCTTATTTGTAAGACTTTAGCAAGACTCATTCTTAAAACATCTAATTCAGTAGTTGGCACAAACAGTTGCTACTTTATTGGTTCCATAATATCTAATTAAATTTAATAATAATAATTACAAGCCAACTTGCTAAATAAGAAATTGCTACCTAAACAAATAAGTCTGTGTAATTTTCCTCATCACCTTTTTCTTTGTTTCTGTACTCTTTCTGTTCCATTTTCCCCCTCTTTTAGTCAGTTGGGTCTAAGTCCTCATGTGTAGCAGAATGGATGCTTTGATTTTCTCAAAAATCCCCTTTTGCAATTTCATTTTATGGGTTTATTAGTTGTCTTTATAACTCGGGAGCAATGGCGGAGGCATACCCATCTTCTTTTCTTCTTAAATTAAGTAAGTCTTATTTAAACTATTGATTTCTGGCTTTATACATTCTCAGCCTCTGGGAATGTATGGATTATTTTCCACCTAATTTTCAAACTTCAGGGATCCTGGGTCTGAACCTGTCCTCTTACTGCCATTGCCATTTTTTAGGCATGTAAAGAAACAGATCTAAAACACAATGTCTGAGAAAGTTTGTAAGTAAAGGAATGGAAAAAGAAGTATCATACAAATACCAAGATAAAACATTTAGACAAAAGGATTACTAAAGATAATGAGAGATATTTCATAATATGATAAAAGTTCCATTCACCAGGCAAATGATTTTTAAATTTATATATATCTAGTAACTTAGTTATGAAACATACAACACGAAGAGTTATAGGAATACATAAAATATATAAAGCTACAATCAGAACTGCAAACATTGAATATGTCTCTCTCAGCAACTGGTAGAACTAACAGAACAAAAATTAGTAAGGACATTAAGGATTTGAAAAACGCAAACACTAGATCTAATGGATATATTCATAAGACTGCAACCATAAACTGCAGAACACACATACAAATTCCTTTAATGCCCATGAGATATTTTTTTAAATTTAACCAAATATAGGACAAATCTCATCAAATACCAAAGAAATAAAATGAGAGTATATTCTCAGACAACATGAAATTCACCAAGAAATAAAGACTCCTTAAAAATCCACATATTTTTAAAAATTAAGAAATATACTTCTAGTATATTAATCAATTGTAAAATATGAGTACCATGGTTTATTTGGTTATTAAATTGTAAAAATTAAGTTATGAGAATTGGGAAAAATTTAACCAGCTCAGTATTGCATTATATTAAGGAATTATTGTAGTTATATTTTTAAAGAGTTTTTATATTTTTAAGCTATTTGCAAATGAAATATTTACCAATGATGTTTCAAAATAGTGCTGAGAATGAAGTAGTAGATAGGAGATAAAGAAAAGAAAATGCTCATGTGTTGATAATTGTTGAGTCTGAATTATGAGGCCAAGGTGGGTTCATTGAACTATTATCTCAACTTTCATATATGTTTGAAATTTTTTATAATAAAAAAATTCCAGAAGAATTTACTTAGAAATAACCCCTGAATCAAAGGAGAAATTTCATTGAGAGTTAACTAATATTTAAAACTGAATGATCATTTAAAATACTATATAAAAACTGTGGAATGTAGTAAAAAGTTTTGAGAAAAGTTTATAATCTTTAATGGATATATTGAGAAGAAGTAATTGAAATTACTGACATATGCATTTATTTCAAGATATTAGAAAAAAACACACAAAGAACATAGAAGGAAATAAAGATAAAAATCAAAACTAATGACAAGAAAACCAATATAAAAATAGTATTAACAAAGCTGAGGATTGGTTCTTTGAAAAGACTAATAAAACTGCTAAACACCTGGTGAAATTGATCAAAAACAAAAGAGAGAAAAAGACAATCAACATGAGGAATTAGAAAGATATTACCACAAGCTTTTCAGACACTTAAACAATCATAAGAGGATACTATGAACCTTACAACAATATGTGGAGAAATACAATTATTATAACTGACACATAAGAAGTCACAATAGTCCAGTAACATTGAAAGCAAGTAAATCTATAATTTAAAATCTTCTTGCAGGTAAAACTCCAGGCCCAGATGACATCACTGAAAAATTATACCTAACTTTCAAAGAACAAATAACGCCCATTTTTACAAACACTTCTGGAGCCTTGGAAAAGAGGAAACACTCCAACTAATTTTATGAGGAGGGCACAACTTTGATACTAAAACCCAACAAAGGCATTATAAAAAAAAGAAAAGAGAAAGAGAAAAATAGCATTCATGAATAGAAATGCAAGTATTTTAAATAGATATTAGCAAAATAAATTTAATAATATATAATAAAGATAATATATCATAAAAAGTTGTTTCTTTTAAGAACACAGATTTTATAACATTTAAATAGCAAGGCATAGCATTTAAAGTTATCAGAATAAAGGAGAAAAATCATATAATTCCTTCATTAGATAACATCTAAAAAGCATTACATAAATATCAATATCCATTTTTGATTAACCTCCAGCAAACTGGTAAAAAATAAAGTTTCTCAATCTGAAGTATATCTATAAAATGATACAGCAAGTATCATATGTAGGGTTGAAATGTTGAAAATTTTTCTAAAATAGGAACAAGACAAAGATGCTTGTTACCACTGCTCCAATTGGACATTGTTTTGAAGATCCTGGACATTGAAGAAAAAAAGATAATATATAAGAAAATAAAATTATAATTCTATTATTGTTTATAGGAGATATAGATATAAAAATATATAAAACACATACAGTTCACCTATTTAAAGCGTACAAATCAGTGGCTTTTAGTTAACAAGTTTTTTTTTTTTTTAATGCAAGAATAAAGAATATTCAATACATTTTTTGGAGATATATAAGGTAGATTTTTTATTTTAATTTTTTATTATACAAATGTCAAGGGTGCACAAAAGTAGAAAAATTATATAGTGACTCCCCACGTACCTATTTTCTACATTCAAACATTTTTTTAACACTGTCAATTTCATTTCATCTATCTCCCTATCATTTTGCTGATACATT
The DNA here is from genome assembly GCF_014176215.1 of Rousettus aegyptiacus. Taxonomy (NCBI): domain Eukaryota; kingdom Metazoa; phylum Chordata; class Mammalia; order Chiroptera; family Pteropodidae; genus Rousettus; species Rousettus aegyptiacus. Next base: position 124,335,415 of record NW_023416306.1, read on the forward strand.
TTGAAGCAATTTCCAGGCATCAGATAATTTCCCCTCAAAACACTAGTTTGTACTTCTAATGGATAAAGACTTCCAAGATATTCTTAATGAAGAAGAACAAAGTGAGAAGATTTGCTTTCTGAATATTAAGATATATAATAAAACCAGAGTGGTATTGATCCTAGGATAAAAATATAGAGCAATGAGTGAGTCTGAAGACCCTCAAAATTGACCAATGTATTATGGACACTTGATTAACAATAAAGTAGGCCCTACAGAATGGTGGAGAAAGGATGATATTTTTAATAAATGCTGCTGGTTAAATTGGATGTCTATATGTGAAAAATAAACCTCAATCTCATTCTCACATTCCATACAATGATCAGTTTTATTAGACCATTGATCTTAATGCAAAAGGCAAAATAATAAAGCTCTGTATAATAATACAGAAATTTATCTTTACGATTTTTGGTTATGAAAAGATTTAATATACTTAGATGCACTGATTATAAAGAAAAGACTGATGTATGACTACCACTAAAATGAAGACATTCTCTTCACCAAGAGATAGCATTAGGCAGGGCGAAAAAGGAAGCCACAAAGTGACATTACTATTCATATTTTATGGACTGAATTGTGTTCCCCCAAAATCCATATGTTGAAGTCCTAACCCCCCAAAGTGACTGCATTGGGAGATAGAGCCTTTAAGTAGGTCATTAAGGTTTAAAAATGTCATACAGGTGGGCTCTAATCCAATAGGACTGGCTTCCTTATAGGAAGAAGAGACAGTAGAGGTGCACACACATTCACAGAGAAAGAGTATTTGAGGGCACAGTAAGAAGGCGTCTGTATGCAAGTCAGGAAGAGAGGTCTCACCAGAAACCAACCCTATCAGCACCTTGATCTTGGACTTCCAGCCTCCAGAACTATAAGAAAATAAGTTTCTCTTGTTTAATCCATCCAGTCTGTGGTATTCGGTATGATAGCTCTAGCAGACTAATGCAAGATATAATTGGCAAAGAGCTTGTATTCATAGTATATAATGAATTTCTACAAATCAGGGAGCTCAATGAGCAAAAAAGGACAGTCAATTCACCAATACACATAAAAATAAAGGCACTTAATCCCATTAATCAGTGATATATTAATTAAAACTACAAATTAAATACATTTTTATGCCACTAGGAGATAAAATGAAAGTGATCTCCAATGGCAAATATTAGTGATGGTATGAAAAGTGGGGATGTTAACAGGAGTGTCAGTAGGTTCGACCACTTTAGAAGAAGTAATCAAAGTTAAAGAGATCCATACCCTATAACCTTGTGATTCTGCTCCTAGATATGCATAAGAACATTAGTAAGATATAGACATGAATAAGTATGTTCAGAGTGATATTATTTTTAAAAACCTCAAACTGCAAACAACCCAGTCTACCACCAGTAGAATGGATAAATTATGGTATAGTCATACAGTCAAATATACTCTACAGCAGTGGTTCACAATAGGGGCATTTAAAAACTCTAGAGGATATTTGAAGACATTTTTGACTGTCACAGCTGAGTAGGGAGGATGTTACTGGCATCTAGTGGGTAGCGGCTAGGGATGCTGATAATATCCTACAATGAACAAAACAGCCCCTCTCAACAAAGAATTACGTGGCCCAAAATGTCAATAGTCCCAAGACTGAGAAAATTCATTCTATGGTAATAAACTAAGAGCAGCTGCACAAATAATTTGGATCAATCTCGCAAACATAATTTTGAGGGGGAAAAAGCCAATCTCAAAAAATGCGCAACTGTATGATTTTATAATATTCCATTCATTTAGTAAAACTAGAGAGAAAAGCAAGAAGTGTTTAGCATTGCAGTCAGAATTATAGTTACCTTTAGGGGAGTGGAAAGAGATGGTAATTTGAATGAGGCACAAGGTGAGTTTCGGGGGTGCTGGCAATATTCTATTTCCTGACCTGTAATCTGTGTGGGGATTACACAGGAATTCACACTATGATAGCTTTTTAACTCTATTTTGTGTTGTTCACTTTTCTGTCTGCACAATTAAAAATGCTAAAAACAAAGAAATATAAAAACAATAATTATGAAACTATTGTTGGAGCACTCTGGAGAGTTGTTTAGCCTCTCTCTCTCACTTTTTATTTTTATTTCATCCCAAATGGGATGACATGTTTTAAGAGAATCTGAATGGAGAAAGATGCATAGATAGCATGGAACATCCAAAGAAATCTTATGAAGAGATCTATTTCTAAGATTTTCAGAAATTTTTCCTGTCTCCTTAGGGGTCACATGGCATAACCAAAACTTTATTAACAAAATGATAAAATCAAGGCTGCGAGACCACTTAAAATAAAATGGTAGTCAAAGGGCCTGGAGATTAGATAGGTTTTATAGTTCCCTAACAAATGAAGAACATATATCTCTTTTCAGTTGTTGTGCTTGTTTTATAATCTCTCAAAAATGAGAGATCCTAAGAGGGAGAGTGAGGTGGTGAGAAAAGGAATCATAAATCTTGAAATTCAGTAGTATCCTGCCATGGACATTGTCTTGTTTGTTGTAGGTTTGAAACATTACCATTCACTTCACATGCACCACAGGTACTGTTAATTTTCTACCTCAGTGCTTGTCCATTGCTGGAAGTACTATTTACTTGTCTCCTAGCAACATAAATTGAACTTACCTGATTCAAACCAGTGTCATTCACTTCCTCTGATGTATTTTTCTTATTGTTTTCTTTCCAAGCATTACTTTTATAAATTCTACTCTGGACAGGAGAGCAGGCTTAAAGTCTGGTTTTCTCTGTGTGAACTATGATGTTAATTCTAACTTTTGAGGTATATCATTTGTCTTTGCATGTGCTTTGCTTTTGGGAGGGAGCAAGAAGTCAATTTCTTTGATGGAATCAAAGAATCTTAAATTTTAGAGAGTCCACGGAGATCATCTAGTTCATGAAATGGGACAGATGGATTTCTAACCTGTACTTGAACACAGTAGATGTTGGGGAGCTCATTAACTTATAAAGTCTCTCTTTCCTCCACCCCCTCATTTTTGCAAAACTTTATTTATGAGAAAGTTATCCTCTGTATTAAATTCAAATATGTAACTCAGAATTTCCCATTCATTTTTACCCACTTTGTTCCATCCTTATTATATTTGTGATCATTTTTATTTTGATTTTTCTCCATAATAAGCATATGCTAAATAGCATACAGATATTGTCAGAGTCCCTAAAGTCCACAGCTGTGCAGGTTACAGACTTAATTAGTTTGATGAATGTTACCACCACAGGTGGATTTTCTGTGCCAAAACTACTTCAGTTACCACTGACAGATGCCTACACAGCAGCAGATGCTTTAGGCAGAACCTTCTTCTAGGCACAAAGGAGAATTATTATAGATTAGTCCGGGTACCCAAGAAGCTGAATTAAAAACAACTTTCAGTTTCATATTTTTTAAGCTCATTTTCTCTAGTGACCAAAGCTTTCACCTCTACTAGGGACTTCCCTGATTGTAGAAATTATCAAACAGTTTTCAACTAATCAATTCTGGTTAACTTGGATATTGAGAAGAAAAGAGCTTAGAGACAATTATCATTGTTTAGAACGACACTAGTCTAAATATAGAACAAATGGAAAGAATATAATTCCATTTACTTAAAATTACATCCAGTATTTAAGAACACATCCATTTGTTCTAAAGACGTTATCGAAATGTATACAAGTGATACCCATGTATCCTAGGAATCCAGAATATTACATACATCTGTTGATTTTAAAATGGCCCGAAAATGGGCTCTTACAGTATTTGTATTAACTGCATTGTCCATTTTTTTTGAAACACAGGCATACATATAGAAGCAGATATAAGCTCCTTCTTTTTCCTTTTCTTTATTAGATCACTAAAATCATCTCCTTTCACAGCTCTAGTTCTTAGGATCCAGTACCCAAGGATCATTCCCGCATTCATCCTTGCCTATACCACTGACCTTCAGTTTGAGGCAAGTCAGTCACTCACTTTTAAGAAAAATCGGGCAGAAGAAGGACATGTTATTCTGATTGCAAAGGTAGAGTAGCATCCTTAGACAGCACAGCTCAAAATGTGATTGCTGATGTTGTTCCAAACAATAAATGCTTTTAAATGCATAGAGGGCTGTGTTCATTTATAGGAATTTTAATTTTTTTCTCACGAAGCACTATTGTTCTTATTTCTGTTGTATGTTGCTGTTGTTAATATTCTTGTTTAATCAGAGCTCAGCTACAAACAGGTTTACCTACTTCTGGACTGCAACTCTTACCGGGGCATGCTGCTTCCTTTCACCAGAATATTCTCTTAATGTTAAATTTGGTATGGGTGTTAGGATCATGAGTCAAGAAGAAAATGAAAGATCCCCGCGGTCTGTCTTCTAATCTTTAATTCCTAAGCATACAAAGAGTGAAGACAATGTCATGTGTAATTTGACTCAGCATTCATATTGCAAGCAATAAATGAGGGCAAACATTTTCTGCTTTTTTCATGAATACTTTTCCTTCTAACAGTGCTGGAGGGAGGACAAGAGAGGACTAATTCCACAACAGTAAAACAGAATAAAATTGGGGATTGACCCTACTTGGCTTTGGGACTAGGGAGAAAAACATTTGTGGACATTCCAGAAATTTTATGCTGGGTTTAGCAATACTGTCACGGTCTCATCTTTTGTCACCCCTCCGTGACCTAGGGGTTCCCAATATCCAGGCCACAATAGGAACGGGGCTGCACACAAGAAGGTGAGTGGCCAGCTAATGAGCAAAGCTTCATCTGTATTTACCGCTGCTCCCCAGCGCTACAGTAATTGCTTCAGCTCCACCTCTGATCACCAAGCATTAGATTCTCATAGGAGCACCAGTCTCTGGGGCCAAAAAAAGTTGAGGACCACCGCCCTAAGATATTCCCAGCAGTCTTGTTCCATCTTTCTCCTCTGCTTCATTAAAATGTCTCCCTTTTCTACCTATTTCCTATTCCTGTGGGCGTGAGGCCACAGCCAGGCAGTAGGACTTCCAAATGCTATGTTTCAGTCCAGAGTGGACTGTATGAGAGAGTGCTGAATGCAGCTGTGCTCTGACCTGTATTACTGGGAAGGACTTTGGCCCTGAGACAAACAGCCTGGGGCTCTTTCCTTTGCCGATGTACCAGAGAACTCTGATATGGGTTAAAGTTCTCTCTCTGACGACATGTATCACCTGCAAATGTCAAATGATAATTTTATGCTGGACAAAAGGGAATCAGCTCACTGAAAATGGAACTACTTCAGAATTGCATGGGGAGAATACATTCTTCTGGGTCCTTGCAGGCAGGCCATTTAAAAAGATTTCTTCAGATTCTGTTTTTTTAAAAAAAGTTTCTTAGGACCATGTCATTTCTGTAGAAAAATAAGTGTTGGCAAAAAGGCTTAAGAGTGAAGGGACAAGAAACTGTCTACCCAATACTGTGTCCTATTTAAAAAATAAGAGCAAATGCTTTTGTAATACAATATAAGAAACTTACTTCTAAATGCTTTTTATATTTACTTATAATCCTCATAACCATCTTACAAGACATTAACCCAAGTTAACTTGAGATAGGCCTACAGAAATGAAGTCACCATCCACATTTAGAAAATGGCAGAGCCAGAATTCAAATCCACACTCTCTGGTTCAAGTTCATGCTCATAACCAATTATGTTATATTTAGCCAGACCTTAAGAAGTTTATTTTGCACATTGCCAAACATTAACATTGAAACGTTTGAAAAAATCTGAAGGCCAGGAGTTATCCTTTCCCTTTTTCCATCTGGAAATGTTGATACTCTGTTGAGAGATAGTGGATGACAGAACATTTTATGACTTCTTGTGGAGAGGCTGTCAGCTGAGATTTAGGCACATATAACAACTGTGGCAACCATCAACTTGGCTCTGTCCCTCCACAACAGAGAGTGAACGATGGGACTGGCAGATCTTAGTAGGGACCTAATCATGATAGATTGAGAAGCACTAAGATTTTAGAGCCTTCGTTCAGAAGGCTGAGAATGCTCATTGGTTGGTGCTCATTTGGCTTAGTTTCTCTAACCTCTAAATGCATCCGCATCCTAAAATGTCTGAGAATCACACACCTTCCACAAAGGCCGGCAGAGGTTGCCCCAGCAGCCACCCATAGCCCTTTTCATTGAATTCCTCTGACTTCCTTTGTCTCACTCTGGGCTCTCATTTTGTAATGCTGCTTTGATCTTTATGATTTTCTGCTTAGAATTTGTACTTGTCCCTCCTGCACTTGTCCTTATAGAGCCTCAATCCATTTTTTTGTCTTGACTGTTTTCCTCATTTATTATTTCGGAGGGATCTTAGAGTGTTTTCATAGGTTCTAAATCATCCATTGAGATGTATATTGGAGCTGCTTTAAATTTGTGAATTAATTTGGGAAGAGTTGACTTATATTTATATAAAAATGATGAAACCTCTTATCTCTACTATGCTATATTTTTACATTTATTCAAGATTTATTTTCTCTCTCTCTCTCTATATATATATTTTTGTAGGTTTTAAATGTAGTTCCTGTATATTTATTGATATATCTATTTCTATAGGTTCTATATTTTCATTACTCCTTTATATGAGGTATTTTTCATTATCTTTTCCAACTGGGTATTGCTAGTATATACAGACGTTTTCAATGTCTGAATATTTTGTAAGTTGTCCTTTTCTAAAACCTTTTCAGTTGGTAGGCTTTTCAGGAGGCATTGACTTTTTGTTGCACAGGACTTAAAATTTTCCATTTGGCATGGTTTCTGCTATGAGCATTTTCCTGTTAAGATTTATTTCTTAATTTTTAGTGTTCTCATTATTGGCAAGCTTTGCTCATTATGCATCCAACCATGTTTCTTTTCTTAGATATCAGTCATTCGATATCAGTATTGGCTTGTATTAGATTAAGTTTCCTGTACCTCTTAGACTTTAGAATTTGGACATGGAGGCTCTCTTGTAGGAACTGGGGAGAGAGTTGTTATGTCTTTGTAATTTCTTTCTCTCACATTGCCACCTTTTGAGGACTTGGCTATGCTCTGCCTGATCTAGGATGTTACCTGAACAAATAATTCAGGGATGACAGGGTATCATGTTTTGGAACCAGGTATTTAACATGATTTACTTTTATTATGAACCTCTATAATCTTCAAAATTAGGGGCTGTTATTGGGCTGATAGTTAGGGTCACAAAGCACATTCATTCAACAAATATTTACAAAGCACCTTCTATAATTTCTAAAACAACTATTAACAATGATACTGATAAACTATCAAAATTTTCTGTTTATAGGTGTGAGCACATATTATTCCATTTATGCTCACACCAACATATGAGGTAGTCTTATAATTTCTTTTGTAAACTGTCTTAAAGAGGTTAATAACTTGTTCAAAGAAACACATTTAATGGTGTTCCCAAGATCTGAACCTGGAAAAACTCTTACTCTTAAACACCAAGAACACTTCTAGTTTCTGGTGATGTAAATAAATTGAAAATAAGTGCTCAATACCTTCATATATTTAGAAGTCTATTGGGGAGATAGATATTCTAATAATATATAATGTGTAAAATGTAAATATATCATTAGTAGAAGTATATAGAAGGTGTAATGAGATTATAAACAATATAATGTTGCCTATGACACCATCACAGATTTGCTTTTTAGTATGGATTTTGACATTACAGTTGACCCACGAACAATGACGCCCTGTGCAGTCAAAAATCCATGTAAGTTTTGACTTCCCCAAAACATAACTACTAACAGCTTACTGTTGACCAGAAACCTTATACATAACATGGTGGATTAACATTTATTTTGTATGTTACGTCATATGTATTATATAGTGTATTTTACAATAAAGTAAGATAAAGAAAACGTTAATAAGAAAAGGAGGAGGAAGAGAAAATATATTTATAGTACTGTACTGTATTGATACTGTAAATTTTTTAAAAATCCATATATAAGTGGACTCATGCAGTTCAAACCTATGTTGTTCAAGGGTCAACTGTACTTTATTGGAGACCTCAAAGGAAAATTGTTTTTAAATTTTGTTACTCTATAACAAAGATAGAGAAAATTTTTTCTTTGCTTATCAAATAAAGATCTGACAACATCTTCCTCTCAGAGATCCAATTCCCTTTAGTCTTCACTCATTTGTGCCCCATAATGCTATGTTCCTTAGGGTCCTGTCCTCATTTGGCATCTCTTCTTGATTTCCAGTCCTACTCCAACTTATATTTATGCTTCTGTTTTTCATCCATAAGGCTATATTTACAGAATGCTAAAATTTGTGAGTAAAATATATTTTAAAAATATGTCAATCCAGCTATTTTGACAATACAATCAAAGGCTGTTTCCAAACAAATAGTTTAGTTAGTCACGTATGTTTAATTTATTTATTTCTTATTGCATAGATAAAATTACTGAAGTTTTCGCTTTCCGTGGGGCCTTTTAGTTTTATATCCATTTATCTAGATGTGACTAATGAGTTAAACTAGTTGCATTTGCTCTGCATCAGTCTTACTTCTTAAATTGTCTTTTGCTTTCACGTAAAGATGTAATTTAATGATTAGTAACTAATAAAAAACATGGATTATAACCTTTTGTCAAGCCAGATATTAATTATGCTCTTCTGAAATGAATTGTTATGAGAACATTTTTTATTTTTAAATGAGTTTGTATTTTGAGATCTTGTTCATATCAGTGGATAATTACCGAATGCTTTAGAGAGTGCTGCAGTGGTCTGACTTAGCATGATCTGAAAGTCCTTAGAAAGCCATATTTAGATTCTTCCTGCTATAATTTTGATATATTCTGGACTTGATGTGACTGTCTCTTGCTGCTGTTGAGTGTATGCTCATGTTAATAACACCTTTTCGATTCTGACAGAGAAAAGTAGTCACATTCGGCTTTATAAATACGTTGTCCAAGAGTAGTAATTAATAACACCTTTTGCAACTATGACAGCATGAGCCATGGTTCATCCTCAAATGATATTTTCTCAGTTCAAGGTCCGACCACAAAAAATAAATAGGTAAATAAATTAAAAATCTGTATAGCCACTGTAGAAATTATGAGAACGTGCCTCGTGGATGTCTGAGTGAGGAGCATAATTGACCTACAGCCTCAGCTGTACTCTAAAATCCATTACTGTGTTTCCACTGAGGCCATGCTTCCTGTGGGCCATGCTGGTCAGTGACTGATCAGGGCAGAGATGTAAAAGCAAACCTGCTTGCTGAGTAACATAGGACTCTTCTGACAAATGACTTCGATGTGAGAATTCTTTAAAAGCATCGCCAAATTCACTTAGAACTACACTGCTGCTTAGACATTTCCACCCAGCCTTCCCCCTCTCTCTTCTCCATCCAGTGTCAGGGTTAGTTCTGCATCTCTGACAGCTCTCTCAGCCTCCCCTGTTCCCCTCTACATTTTCCCTAACAAATTTTTATGCAGCTAATAAATCCCAACTTGACATTTGGAAGATCTGGTCTAACACCATCACTTTTCAAGCTAAGATAGTATTACTGGCTTAGTTTTAAAGCCAACTGAAACTCATAAATTTGTGCATTTTATATCATGCTTTGGAGTCACTATATAATTATGTATTTAGACTCATAGGGTGAAACTTTAAAGTAACTTAAATTATTCAATACATATTTATTCTTGTCAAAGTTGCTTTGAGGATGTTTCCTTCCTGCCTTCTTGGGTGAAAATTTAGGCATTTATTGATTTTTATGTTATTCTCAGATAACAAAACGTTATTTAAACATATTAGTTTACCAAATCATCTTAGTGCATCAATTGAAGTGCCCATTCCCATGTAATAATCGGAAGGTCTAGTAGAATTTCATTTATGTTCTTCCTCCCTTTCAGTTTAGGCCTATAAAGCTATCTCCGAGCTTTAGCAAGTGTTTAAAGCTGACTCCTTTTCTCTTGGGTTGTTGGGGAATCCTGTCATTACTGGAGACCTCTTGCTCTTGTTTTCTTGATAGAACCCAATGCTGAGCTTCTGGCTATTTGTTTAGATTCTCTTTCATCTCCGAGGGATGTATCCAGACAGCTGTAGCATCTTTCTGGTGAGGTCTCCAAACACATTGCACTGGCCCTCTAGAGCAACACCTAAGATAGTTCCACAATGATTTTCTCAGGTATTTCCACATTTGCCCCACAGGAAACACACATTCTTTGTCTGGCAGACCCTGGGTGTGAAGGCTGCTTCAGCATAGCAGTCTGACTGAAGAATACTATTGTCACAGCAGATTAGAGTTCATTGTCACCCCAACAGTAGGTGGAGGGGAAGGAGAAGGATAACAATGATGCCAAAGTATAGTTAGCATTTTCCCTTCGTTCTTCCTTAAGTGATGCAGTGAAGAATCGCATATCATTAAGAGTTAATAGTCTATTAAAAGTATATTTTAGAAAGATAGAGAATACCCGAAGGTGGCACACGGAGAAAGACAAAGCATACCCCAAGGAGGCGCATGGTCCCAGCACAATAACCAACACAAAAGCCTACAGAAAAGAATGGGCCACAAAAAGGCCACAAAAGAGCCCAGAAGTGGGAATGTCTGCCTTATATTTGGGCTGTGATGGAGTGGTTCCAAAGGCATTCCTAGGTGATTGGCAAGTGAGGTCATTCGATTGACACCTGGCTGCTATATAACTCTTTGCCTAATGCGCATGTACACACCCAGAATTCTACTATCATTGAGGTGTTCTTGGTCAGTCCCTGGGCTGAGCCCCATTCCTTTGTTCCCCCTGTCATTCATGTCTGACTAGCTACCTAACACTATTAACTTCAGCAGATTGACTGCCATAGTCTCCTTTCTTTTAGCTTCTAAGGCATTCTCTCTCTTAAACTCAAGAGGATAAAAATCAAGCTCTATCTTAGACCTTTCCCAAGGCTTGAGGGATGAAAGAACATCTTCTCTGTATTTCTCATATGTTGGGGCATGGTGGAGTGAACAGAACACTCAGTATGCAATATTTTTTTCCAAAATTACTCTAAACACCAAGCCCCTTTTTTGACCACTTAACCTTTCTTGCAAGCTAGAGCTGTATTTTATGTCCTATGCCACTACCATTAAACAACCTTCTTTGCAATGTTAAGGAAACTTCTCTACTTTTGTGGTCTCACTTTGGAATGTGGGAATAGTTGTCACCTATTCAATAGATTGATATTCAAAGTGTAGTCCAAGTCCCAGCAGCATCCTCACCAGGGAGCTTGTGTAAATGCTGAATCCCTGATCTCATCCCAGACCTACTGAATCGGAATCTGCATTTTAACCTGATATCCAAGTGATTTGTACTCACAGTAACTTTTGAAAAGCACAAGCCTAGAGTACTCAGATGAAACAGGGGTAAGAAGTATCTTATTTTAGCATTCTGTTACCACTGTACTTAACATTTGTTCGATAAATATTTATTGACTACTACTAGGTATAAGATATATTCAAAAGGCTTAATTAGGGACTGGGAGGGGAGCTAGAATAAGCTCATACATAAACAAAATGCAAAGAATAAAGTTAAAATGCTAAGAGATTTTCTGTAGGATTTTAGAAGAGGAAAGGTTATTTATTTATATATTTATTTGTTGGTAGAAATTCAGAAAAGAAATAATTTGAATTGAGCCTTGAAACACCTAGCACCTGGCCATGTAGAGTTGAGAAACTGGTCATTCTATGTGGAGGGATTAGAATAAATAAATTCACAGAGGGGCAAATCACAGGCATATGCACAGAGAGTAGCTATATTTGACTGAAAGAGAAGGTATATGAAGGTGATACTCGGGGCAGCACTAAGGAAGCTACACTGGGGCCTGGAATGCTGGATCAGAGTTTATATTTCATTTAGAAAAGAAGAGAAGGAGTTACTCTAATGATGTTTGGAAGATTCTCCTTAGCTGCTATTTCTCAGCAAATACAAACATGTTAAAGGAATAGTTTGAGACTTTAGTTCAGTTCTGAAGTTAAAATCTGGCTGGAACAGAAAGATTTGAAGGAGCTCACTTTACATAATTACTCCGTTGTTTATTTCTCTTTTAGAGTGATCTATTTTACCGCATGTACTATTTGTTACTTTGCTTTTTTACAACTTTAAAAATATATCTCAGAGACCTTCCTATGACAGGAGATATAGACCTACCTCATTCTTACTAATATATAGGAAAATCAGTTGTTTCAATGAGGAACTTAGGACTGTTCCTTGTAAGATTCTGAGATGCTGCTAAATTACTATGCCTCGTATTCTGTGTAGTTCGATGACTTTTAGACACTATTTTATTTATTCTTTCATTAACTTGTAAAGGAATCTGGGGCCTAGAAAATGGATTATTTCCTAGGCAGAAAATCTCAGAAGCCCAAAAGTACAAATACTCACACATCTTTATAGCAAATTCTAGGAACAGACCCAGAGGAAGCTGTGGCTTCAAGTCTATCTGTAACTTATCTAGTACTTAATCTGTCTGTTCACCTGTTCATCCCTCTTGGTCTGTAAAGGATTTGAAATGATTAATCATGTCTAGTAATGAGACTGATATTCTTAGATGACTGATAAACCATTTCTAAGAGGAATTCATCAAAATAACAGTAAGATCATTGTTGGAATAACTTACTTGCAAAATGAGTGTTGTGAAGACAATAACATTTATTTGTATGTATAGATACAGGGATTTTAAGAAAAAAGTAAGTCTCCCTCCTGTAGTGTCACATTTTATATATGCTAAATGGCTATGAAAATTTCTCTGCCATATCAGTTTAAATTTTGCACTAACTGTTGTAGAAAAATACAGTCAACTATGTTTTTACCAGTACCAAGGTCAGTAACAAATCATGGCAGATGGCCTAAGCCAGACAGAGTAGCCTGGAAGATTCTCCCAGGGGTTGCTGGGTCTGTGACTCCCTTATAGCTTCCTTTTCTTCTCCCATCTTCCTGAAACTGCAACAAGCATCAGGTACCCAATCTTTATTTATACATATGCCCCCATGTCCTTCCCAAAGATAAAGATATGTTTTTACAATATATGGGTTTCTTTCAATGGGTTTTAAAGAATAGCATACTGGCATAAAATAGATATATGTGTCACAAAGAGTTAAACTTTATTGAGTCATATCACAGCAGGCAAGTGATGTACAGCATTTAACCTTTCCATAGGCACATTTTAAAAACATCTTACCAGGAAACATTTTTAACCAAGAAATTAAATATTTTCTTTTTGATAATTTGCAAATAATGATCTTCCTAGTAGAGACATCCATCTTCATCAGATGTCAGTGAATTCTTAAAGCACATTTTTATTCTGCAATACACTGTTAAAGTGGGTCAGAAGAATTTGAAATAGCTGAGGATTTAGGTATGACCAAAATTGCCTCTTTAACTCAGGGCTAAAAAATGGATTGTCATTTCTGAAACTGCAATTTTTGACTGCCTTCTGTATTTTATTGACCTAAATAATTCTTTAGAGAAGACTTATCAAAGCTTAGCAGTCTCTTTGCTTTAACCAAAGACATCCGAAGAATTTGATGCCATTTGATGAACTTGTACAGGTTTTTACTTGGGAAGTGGTAATTTTGTAAGAGGAGAGCCATAATAAATGACAGCATTCTTCTGCCCCACATTTCTGATCCCTGGCTTCTTTGCAGATTGGGTGACAGAACTTCCCAGGGAATTTCAGTGTAAGAAGAATAAAATGCCCCCATTGCTTTCACATGCCTCCAATGGAAAAATCTAAGCCATGGCTCAACCTAACATTCTTCCTGCTCCCGTACCCTGTCCTACACTTGTACTACTGAACTTCTCTTGAGATAGAGAGCAAAACCTGAAAAGTGGTATCGGTATGAAACCATGGCATCTCAAAGGAGCCCTTTCCAGTATCTTTGCTTCATTTTCCTACTACATTTCTTTCCTAATTCCCCCAGGTGACTATCTTATTTTCTTTTCTTAAATATTTATTCCCCCTCAATGATGAACATTTTCAAACTTTAATGACAAAATAGAAGCATTCAAATAAGAAATCCATCACTGAATTTCCCTTCTGATTTGGATAGAAGTAAAGTCCTTCTTTCTCCTCTGCTCGCAGTCGTTATCCATGCACTCATTTTTAACAAACATTTTGTTTCTATTAAGTGGAAGCGTGCTTTCATATATCCCATTTTAAAAACAAAATAAAACATTCTTATTAAACTCCAACTGTCATCTAACTTCCTTTCTCCCTTTCGCATATTGTCACTATTTATTGTGTCTACTTTCCTCACCTTTTATTCTCTTTTGACTCCTTTCTTTCAGGTTTTTGCTACTGCCACCCACTAAAATGGTCGCATCAAGGTCATCACTGAACTGCAGTGAGTCAAATATCAGCCCGTATCTTCATCAATTTCTCAGTATAATTCGACATAATTATTATTCCCTTATTAACATATTATCCACTCTTGGCTTCTTTGACACATTCCCTGGGCTTTTCCTCTGCCTCATAGGCTACTCCTTTTCAGCATCCTCTTTTTGAAATTAATTAATTAACTTTTTATTAAAAAGTTTTTAAGACACCTTATTGAAGTATGACTGACGTGCAATAAGCTGTTCATGCTTAAGGTATACAATTCAAAGAAGAAACGTATCCATCACTGCTCAAATTTCCTCCCAACCACTTTATTATTCTTTTGTGTGTGTGGTAAGAACACTTAACATAAGACCTACCCTCTTAGCAAATTTTAAGTATATAATACAATATCATGAGCTATAGGTACTGTGCTGTATAGTAGACCTCCAGAACTTATTTACCTTATAACTGGTATTTTGTACCCTTCGAGCATCATACAATATTTGTCATTCTGTGTTTGACTGACTTCATTTAACATAATAATCCCCCAGTCCATGTAGGATGTTGGAAATGGCAGGGAGTCCTTTTTTTTTAAAGCCGAATAATATTCCTTTGTATGTATATACTGCATTTCTTAATCCATTTGTCAATAGATATTTAGGTTGCTTCCATCTCTTGGATATTGTGAGTAATACTGCAATGAACATAGGAATATAGGTATCTTTTTCAGATGCTGACTTCAATTCTTTTGGATTAAATATCCAGAAATAGAATTGCTGGATCATATGATAATTCCACTTTTAATTAAGGAATGTCCCTCAACATAATAAAGGCCATGTATGACAAGCATACAACTGATATTATACTCTATAGTAAAAAGCTGAAAGAGTTCCCCTAAGATCAGAAACAAGACCAGGATGGCCACTCTTGCCACTTGTATTCAAAGCATGCAGATCAGGGGAAAAAAGAAGTAAAATTATGTCTATTTGCAGATGGTATGATCTTATACATAGAAAATCCTAAAAATGCCACCAAAAACCTGTTAGAACTAACAAATGAATTCAGTAAAATTGTAGGATACAAAATCAAAATACAAAATCAGTTGCATTTCTACACACTGATAACAAACTATCTGAGAAAGAAATTAAAACAATTTCTTTTACAATAGCATCAAAAAATAAACAAAGTACTTAGGAATAAACTTAACCAAGGAAGTAAAAGATCTGTAGACTGAAGACTGTAGAACTTTGATGAAAGAAATTGAAGAGGACACAGATAAATGCAAATATTTCCTATGTTGATGGACTAGAAGATTTCATATTGTTAAAATGTTCATGCTACCCAAAGTGATCTACAGATTCAGTGTAATTCCTATCGAAATTTTAATGACAATTTTCATAGAAATAGGAAAAAAATTCTAAAATTCATATAGAACCACAAAACATTATGAATAGCTAGAATAATCTTGAACAAGAAGAATAAAGCTGGGGGCATCTCACTTCCTGAATTCCAATTATATTACAAAAGTAATATTTTGAAATTTTCATTTAACGAAATCTCACTATGTGTCAAGCATTGCTATTTTTTTCATATATTAAATCATTTATGCTGTCAGCAGCTTAATAAAGTAGGCATTGTTATTTTTCCCATTTTCTAAATGATGAAACTGAAACAGCAGAAAGTTATGAAACTTGTAAGAAGCACTAGACATGGAAACATATAGGACTTCATGGTATACTACTTGTGTTCTTAGTACTTACCACAGTGCTGCATTATAGTGTAGGCCTTTGATATTTATGAAACCGGACTAAATAAGAAGCTTTTTCATTATCTCTTCAAAGTTTTTATCATTGTCAAAGTTATTGAAAAGGCTTCAGACTATCTGAATTTAGCCCTATATTTGATAGTGATTTAAATCTCAATCTCTTGTACTTGTTCTCTCTCTCTCTCTCTCTCTCTCTCTCTCTCTCTCTCTCTCTCTCTCTCTCTCTCTCTCATACACACACACATATCTGTCCTCTTTTTCTCCCCTCTTCCCCTCCTAGCACTTTTCAACAGTTAATGATTATTCAAAGAGAAATGTATAGATATATTGAAAGTCCTTAAATCAAATGTTTCCAGGACTAAATTTTATAAGTTCATAACTAGAGAACAGTACCTTCATGTTACATGTAAGGAAATGGAGTTTCGTGAAAAGTTAAATGGCTTGTTTAAGGTCATATATGTGGCTGGTAGTACAGGGAATATAACCCAAGTTTTATGATTTACAAGCTATTATTATTATTGCTACTTCTTTTTGTCATATTGTTATATCACATTAGAAATTTTTACCTTTGGTCTGTTCTCTGAGTGGCAGTTCTCCACACCTCTCCCGTGTTGTTTATGGTTGTGCTTTATATTTTTAAGCAGAAAGCCCTTATTTTTTACTAAACACAATCTTATTCAAAATTCTAATGTATGGACAAGATAAGAGTGGGTTTATTTCAGATCACTTGCGGGCAGGACTGGAAGTCCCTACCATTTGCTCCTCCTCCTTCTCCTCCCTGCTATTACCCCCCACCCCTCGGTAACCTAGAGAACCAAAGAACGGAGTTTGAAAAACACTAGTAGACTGAATCAGTTCAAATGATTAAACCACCTACTTTTTTTTTTTTTTTTTTTTTTTTTAGTCCTTTTTGCATTGCAGAGTTTTAAACACACGCTATCCCATTTGATGCCCGTTGCTGTGTGAGCTTTCTAAGACATGGGATTTTAACATACCCATATTACAAACAAGAAAACCAAGACTCAGATTAAACAAATTTCTGTAAATCATAACAATGAAGACATATACAAAGTGAAACCAAAGCATTTTGGCTTGGAGTTCAGTTTTTTTCTTCCGCATTTAAGTGCGATGCATATAAACTTATAGCAGATCCTTCTTAGTATACTTACCTGGGAGCTGGAAGCCCAGTGTATTCTGAGAGTGTCTGTATTATTATATAGTATTTTCATTAAAACTCAGGTTTCTAACTTGCAAAGATGTCAAAGGGTGTCCAGAAGTACCTTGAAAGCTTCATATTCTGGCTGAAGTATTTTCAAATTGAAAACATTGCTGCTCTAGAACTTGCACTTTTATGTCACTCTCCAGATTCATGGAGCCCTTACTCAGCTGCCGGCTTCCCTTTAACTCTTTTTGTTTCCTGGAAGCACGTCTGCACAACTGTGAACATGCTGAAGAAAGACTTTCTTCTTTTTTGGAAGTGCAAGAGCAAAACAAATATTTAAAAATTATAATAAATACCTTTTCTGTATATAACTAATATTTGGACTTTCTCAGCTTGGAGTATTAAAAAAAGCCACATCCTTTTAAATGTTTAAATTAGGTGCTGCTGAGCGCCCATTCTCCTGTTGAAAAAAACATCTGTCTTTCCTCCTCTGCATCTTTCTCTACCTGTGCTTTCCTCATGTGCCAAGGACAGCAACTCCGAGGGTGTTCACTCAGTCCAGGTGACTCTCGCTTCATGGGAGAAAAATGATAAGAAAATCTGATTAGTCCTCTTGGAGGGCAATGCTGTGTGGTTGCCACAGTACTGGTGTCACATGAAAATATGGGTCGCCTGGCCAGATGAAGTATTTGTCTTTTGCTGGAAGCCTGTTGATGACTTTAGCAGATCAGTACTGGAAGGAAGCAGATTCTGTCCTTTGTGACCGACATTCATAGTCTGGCATTTCCTAAGGGTACAAATCTGAGAGAGAAAGACCTTTCCACAGTTTTGCTCAGCAGAATATGCTCATCACAAACCATCATTCATGGCTGTTTGATGACTTGATCACACACACAGGCACATACTCTCATAACACATTCACACATACACTCACATATACAGAGACACATATGTGCACTTCTGTGGTCTCTCTCTCACACACACACACACGCATGCACATGCACACACTTTTCCTTAGGGTTGCATCCAGGTGACAGAGCACAGTCCACTTTCATAACCTTAATATTCAGACCTTCGAGAGCTGAAATCTTACCTTTACAGACACAAAACCCACTCTATTTCCTGATACAGGAGAATATTTCTTCCACGTAAAAGACATAACTGGTATATAGAATATTTTATAATTCACAAAGTGTATTCAAATTATTTTATTTGAAAACACAATAGTATTATTTTTCGTCTTATAGATTAAAAAGAAAACAGAGCTCAGACGCATCATTTTGCATGAAAAATCTCTCTCACTGTTTCTCATATTTCTCTAAATTTAGGGTGCTTTATTTAAAAATATTGCAAATTATTAGGACATAAGAATTATTCAAACATAACGATGTAAAAGAATAATATTATAAGCCCTCATCCACCTATCATCCAATTTAATAAAGCATTGTAAATAGAATTGAACCTTGTGTGTGTCTCTTTTTATTCACTTTTATCTGTGTCCTGATAAGTAACCAATATTCTGTATCTGGTGCTTATCATTTTCTCATTTTTATTTAAATTTTTATTACAAATATACGCATTTCTAAACAATGTCTGGTGCATCTTCTGGCAAGTTTCATAACTTTTTATTGTCTCTATTGACATTTATAAAATGGAGATAATAATACCTACCTTATTATGTTGTCAAGAGCATAAATGATAAAAAATAGTGCTTAACATAGTGGGGTTTTCTTTAAAAAATGTCTTAAATACTTGTAGTTTCCAAAAACTTATTTTTTTCACTGAACTATGTGCTTGTGAGATTCATTCATCTTGATACATGTAGTCCTAGTTTAATCTTTCCCCTATCTGCTAGTAAGCCATTTTTTCTTACAATTATATTAATTTTTTCAATACTTTTTCTCTATTTAAATAATGCTGCTATAAACATTCTTATATATGTCTCAATGGAACAGAGCCTCTAAGGAATATGTTGGATTTAATTGCCTAGTCATGGAAATGCATATCTTCAACTAACTTGATATTGCATCTCAAAGTTGTTGTATCCAGTTATATTCCCACTGGCAACATACGAAAATGCATAATGTCATACTCCTGCTAACTTTTTATATGATTTTCTATCTTCTGCCAATCTGATGGAATTGTCAATTGTCAATTCATATATTTTGTCCTTTTTCTAGTAGACTGTAAGTCCTTTCATCTGTCAGTTGTAGGAATTCTTCATATACCTTGGATTATATGTACCTTGTCATTTAAATTGGATAATTATATCTTTTCACAGTTTATGACTTATTTTTTACCCTCTTAAAATGACTTCTGATAAGTTTTACATTTACTATAGTAAAATTTAACATTTTCTTCCCTTATGTTATTTATTTATTTATTTTTTGGTTTTGAAGAAGACATTTTTTTCCTACCCTGAGGTTACATGCTTTCTTAAATTTTCTTCTAAAAGTTTTACAATTTTAATTTTTATATAATTCTCTAATTTATCTAGGCTTTTTAAGGGAATAACATGAGCTAGAAATCCAATTTTATTTTTTTGTATGTGGATATAATTATTTCAATATAAATCATTGAATCTTCCATTTTTTCCTTCATTGATCTATGATGTTACCTCTGTCTTGTAACTAGTGGATGGATGGATGGATGGATGGATGGATGAACAGATGGATAGACGAGCGGACAGACAGATGCTGGGTCTATTGGAGAATCTCCTGTTCTGTTAGTATGTCTCTAAATCAAATCCACAACCTTAATTACTTTGTTTACATATTAAATATTACACAGAGTAATATTTATTGTAGTTTTTATTGTTTTGATGGATATGTTCAGTCCTCTGTTCTTTCATAGAAATTTAAAAATCCACTTGAATTTGATGAAAAACTCTATGGACATTTTGACTGTCATATTTCCATCACTCGCTCTATATTATTCTTTTTGTATGATAAAACTTTTCATTAATTTTATCTATTTTTTTCTCATTTTTATGACTATATGATTTTGGTCTCCTCAAGGAGGTCCATTTTGGATCTAGATTTGTTATTCTAATGTATCCAGTAAGTGGTAAGGCTGATGACTACCCTGAGGAACAAGGTATAGGTTCAAGAATCCAGCTAACTAAAAATGACCACTCTTACCAGCGCTTTAGAATTAACTAAAACAACAAGGACATTTTTACTTCAATGATATCAGGAGAATTTGCTGAGGACTATTATCCTCTTAGCATCATTCAGGCTTTTTCTTTGCTCCAATAATACATAGTGGATACAGTTGAAAGAACATTGATTTTACAATCACTGGCCTCTATCAGATCCAGATTTTGCAACTTACTGGTTGATAGGGAATCACTTATTTAAGCTTGAGTTTTCTCATCTCGTAACTGAAGATAATAAATATAGCTTACAATTTATTTTGGTAAAAATAAATGAGATAATAAATGTGAAAAAACACACCTTACTAGCTGCCATGTCGCAGATGTATAATAAACATTGATTTCCTTCCTTTTTAGAAGAACTAGTTTCAGGATATGATTTACCGGTGATTTAACTAATTGTTGAAGTAATGACAGTACTGGCTCAATTAATTTTTAATGGCTAAAGGAATAAAACTTACGTAAAAATTTTAAGTGACCTAAGACAGGCTTTGGAATAAGACAGTCCTTTAAAGTCTTTATAAAAATTAGAGAGAGTAGATTCAAACTTCCCACTGCACTGCTTGCAGCAGAATGTTTAATAATTTGTAGCTGCTGTTATTACCATTTAATAGGACTGTGTTTTCCAATGCATTGGCATAATTAGAGGAAGAACTTCTAAATCTGTCTACTTGAGAACAACTTCACTGAGATATGTCAATAGACAATAACTCGGTTTTAGTTCTTTAATAAATTGAGCCCTAATACCTGAACTTTTTCATGGCACCTTTCACACAGTCATCACTCAATATGTGCTCATAGGATAAGTGGAATAATGGGAAATTGATGTCTTTTAATACCAATTATTATTGGAGGATGTATATTAGTTGCCAAACCATAATCCCATCAGATGCCTGTAAAAATTAGTAAATAAATTGTTGATGAAATCCTTTCAATTCTGGAACTGCAAAGGCAGAGAACAAAGAAGACATCCTGGGCCTCCTGAGAATTAAATTGGAGAATTTTGATTTACAAAGCACCGTCCAAAGAAATTCAAAAAAGAGATATGAACACATTTTCATAATCACTTCCATAAAAAAAAAGGCACCAAGATTTAAAGATTTTAAAACCTGTCACTAGTTTTCCGTTTTTGGCAAAGAAACATGAAGAAAACAACATCGAGGCATATCATAAGTAAATTGCTCAACACAGGTAATAAAGAACCATTTTTTTTTGACAATTAATGTCGTTAAGCTTTATATTTAACAGAATATGTGGTGATTGAGAAAAGATACAAACAATATAATTGGTAGTGTTTTTCTAGCCAAAACCAAACTTTTAGGTTTTTCTTTCCTCTTTATTAGGTATTCCGGGACCTGTAATTACAGGCATGCCTAGGAAATAGTGCAGGTTCAGGTTAAGACCACCACAATAAAGCAAGTATCACAAAAAACAAACAAACAAACAAAAAACAATACAAAACAAGACAAAAACAACAAAAAAAAACCGAGTAATAATCTTTTGGCTAGTGGACCATCTTGCCTTCGGATTCTAAAAAATGCAACACCTGTGAAGCACAATCAAGCAAAGGGCAGTAAAACCAGGTATGCCTGTACTGCCAACAGCTTTCTCCACTTGGCGCTGACCTCCCCTGGCCCACACACATTAGCACACACATCTGAGCCTGATGCCTGTTGATGACCTGGGCTCCCACTCCCTTTCCCCTGTGCCAGGGCCAAATTTCACTTTGCTCACTCCCATCTGAGACCTTGCCTGTGCCCTCCACTGAGAATTTGACTCCTTCCTCTTCACTTTAGCACCCAGGGGCCAGCAGGCTGAGAGCTGTGGGTACTCTGACCCGGCCTCTCCATGAGTAACTTCATGGATAAGAAACACCTGTTATCTGCACGCGGTAGCGTGGGTGGGTGGAGGAACCGAAACAGCACAGGTGGCCTGAGGAGGGAGAAGCAGGAGGAGAATGGGCTGCGAGACCCTGGGGAATCTTGGGTAAGAGGAGGTAGAGACTGGGAGTGAGTTAGGGAGCCGAGAAGACCACGGAGAAGCTGGGGAGCAGGCTGGTCCTTCCAGGCACTTACCTGGAGGAAGCTTTGGCAGCTCTGGGACAGAGAACAGGTAAGGCGGCAAGCCCTCCCCTCTACCCTTGTACCCCAAATGACTAAATTATTTTCTCTCAGGACTGACCTCCCAACAGGAATGGTAAGAGTCCCGGGCAATCGATTATGCCTCTCCCCGCCACACATACCTATCTGCTGATGACTAAAATTATCTTAAGAACAAATAAGACCTTTCACTTTCATACTTAAGACATTGAAACTATCATACAAAGGCGAAGAGTTTCCTGACCCCAAATGTATTCGTAGTAAAGCGTAAGTGAGTAAGGTAAGACCTGCTCCAGCACTGATAGAGGTTAGGAAAACGACACCTCCCTAGTTTGGAAAATGCCCTGAAATGGGAGGCTGAGTCCTAAAAGACCGGATTCCCAGCCTGGCCATTGTCTCCTGGGCCCTGTTTACCTGGGATCAATGTCCGTTCAAGAGAAATGGCGGGGGCAGTTGCGTCAGCTGCAGCATGGTCACTGCTTGAATTACTTCATTTCTGTGAGATTTCACGTAAGGCTGTTGTATAGTAGAAGCGTTTAACAAATCTCTACAATGCAAAATACTTCCAACTATTGCGTTACTTAAAAGGTGCTTACTATTCCTGGGCATGAACTCGGAGAACAGAAAAGCTTACAGCAGAAGGGACAGACGTGAATGTAAGGCTTTCTTTTCATTACATTGATCTCCTAGTTAAATAGAACAGACGCTCCTCTGAGTCTGTGGAATCTTTTCCAGAGTGACAATAACTTTTTCCCCTTGACTCAACCTTTCTCCATCTTCTGTGCCTCCCCATCACCAGTGTGGAAACGGCTTCCTCCAAAGACTGTCTACCAGGTGATTGGGGCTTGCAAGTCTTTTCAGCTGGTAAAACAGATTTCTCGCTCTTTTAACATGCATACAAACATGGTTAGTATAGTGATTCAGCCACTGAGTGGATATTTTTTTAATTCATGACAAATATGTTTGAAAGCTATTCTAATCATTCAATAGAATGGGGAAAATGTCTACAAATCATATATCTGATAAGGGTTAACATCCAAAAATATAAAGAACTCATACAACTCAACAGCAAAAAACCAAATAGTACAATTTAAAAATGGGCAAAGAATCTGAATAGACATTTTCCCAAAGAAGATATGTAAATAATCAACAGATACATGACAAGGTGCTCAACAGAGTTCACTGAACCACTCTAGAACCTCTCTTACATTTAGATAGCACTTTACTTCTCTTTAAAGTGTCTTTTACATTTTTATTGTCATTTCATTTGATGCTAATAAAGTCAGTAGGGCAGTGCCATTATTCTTATTTGACAGAAAGTTAAAACAGACACAGCAAGGATTTGCTTTGGTCATGGAGCAAATCAGGAGCACACATGGATCTAGAAGGGGGGGTCAGCGTCTGTGGGTGGTCTCTTGACCCAGGCTTTATACAACTGCAGAACTGTGTATCAGGCCTAATGAACTCACCTGGATCTCGCTATGCCCAACATGCAGGTGAGGTTTGCTGGCAACCCCTCCACTAGGACTATCAGTCATATAACCAGTACTCTTCCTCTCTGCAGACAAACTGGGTGTGGACAAGCTAAATGCAGACATCCATGAGCCAGGGACTAACGTTAGGTCAAGAGGAGCTAGCAAGAGTTACGTTTTTCATATAACCTTATTAGGTTCTTAAACTGACACTAGTAAACAACATTCTTAAAGTAACAAATGTCAGCAATGGGTAATATTCGAACTTTAGAACTATTAGAAATCGAGCGTCTTTTGGCTTAGAACACTATTCTTCACTTACAGATGGGGCTTGCTCTAAATTCTCTAGCTGGAGTCGCTGAATTAGTGTTCTAACCTTTGTATCCCAATCAATTCTTTTCTGGTTCTCTGTCCCCTGGGTTCGTGTGAAGCTAGAAAGGGGGCGTGTAAATTCTATGCAACATACATACCAGTGCCTGATTATTCTACTACAAGGGCTTTGCTTTCCTGGTTACAAACCTTTACATGCTTTCTTTTTTCCTTTTATTCTGAAAGATTTTGTCTCAGATTGTTGACTCTGTTGGTTATGTCAGCCTCCCTCTTCTTTTCAATAAGGGAAAAGCTATTCTTTCAAGAAATTTTATGGTTTGCATGGGAAAGATCTGGCTCCTGCAGAGCCCTGAGAGGAAGATCCAACAAAGGAAATAATCCTGCATTTCTGGTATTTCTTGGCTGCCCAAAGCATCTCTCCATAGTGGGCATTGATAAAGTTTCATTAAAGGATTTGGTTGATCAGGCTTCAAGTTATTAAAACATCCCCATGGGACTCACATTAGCATGTAAGATATTGGTCTTTTTTTTTTTTCTGCATAGAATGTGATGTATATTATCTCTATTTTGCATGTTACCACATTCCTGAAAACTCAATACAACCCCTACAGTAATTGAAAAGCAATTTTAAAATGTATCTTAACACTCCTGACAGGCTCCAAAGCAATCTTGAACAAATGGAAAGATACCTCCTGTTCTTGTATAGAATGACTCAACATTTCATTTTCTGTTATTTTTAAATTTTTATTTTTAAAAAATTTCCAGTTTTACTGAGACAAAATTAACATATAGCACTGTAAAAGTTTAAAGTATGCAACATAATGATCTGACTTACATATATTATAAAACACTTACCATAGTAAGTTTAGTTAACATCCCATCAACTCATATAGATATGAAAATAAAGGGAAAAAGGTTTTCTTTCTTAGGATGAGAACTCTTAGAATTGACTCTAATAACTCTAGTATATGTCATATAGCAGTGTTAACTAAAGTCATCATCTATCATTACATCCCTAGTACTTTTTACCTTATAGCTAGATGTTTGTACCTTTTGACCACCTCCATCCAATTGCCCTACCTCAGGTAACGGCAGACCTCATCTCTTTTTTCTATGAGAGATATTACGATTATTTTTATTTTTGTATTGGATTTCCTATATGAGATCATATAGTATTTGTCTTTCTTTAGCTTTTTCGCCTAGCATAATTCCTATTAAGGTCCACCCATGTTGCTGTGAATAGCAGGATTTCCTTCTTTTTCATGTCTGAATAATATTCCAGTGCGTGTGTGTATATATATAACTTTTTTTTTTTGATCCATTCATCCATCAATGGATACTTAAGTTGTTTCCATATCTTGACTGTTATAAATAATGCTGCTGTGAACATGGGGGTGCAGATATTTCTTGGACATAGTGTTTTCATTTCTTTCGGATATATTCCCAACAGTGTAATTCCTGGATCATGTGATGGTTCTACTTTTAGTTTTCTGAGGAACCTCCATGCTGTTTTCTGTAGTGACTGCCAGTTTATAGTCCCACTGATGTTTGCATAATAGTTCCTTTTTCTCCTCATCCTACTCAGCATTTGCTCTCTCTTTTTGATGACAGCCATTCTAACAGATGTGAAGTGATATATTATTGTGGATTTTATTTGTATTTTCCTAATGATTAATGCTGTTGAGCACCTTGTCATGTATCTGTTGATTATTTACATATCTTCTTTGGGAAAATGTCTATTCAGATTCTTTGCCCATTTTTAAATTGTACTATTTGGTTTTTTGCTGTTGAGTTGTATGAGTTCTTTATATTTTTGGATGTTAACCCTTATCAGATATATGATTTGTAGACATTTTCCCCATTCTATAGGTTGTCTTTTAATTTTAATTGCTTTTTGTTTTGTTTTATTTTGATTTGCTGTGCAGAATCTTTTTAGTTTGATGTACTCTCACTTGTTTATTTTTTATTTTGTTGCTTGTGCTTTAGGCATCATATCCAGAAAAGATCATTGCCAAGACCCAAAGCTCCAGGTCAAGCAGCTTTATTCCCTGTGTGTGTTTGTGTGTTTTAAGGAGTTTTATCATTTCCTGTGTTACATTTAAGTAATGCATTTTGAATTACATTTAAGTAATGCATTTTGAGTTAAGTAATGCATTTTGAGTTAATTTTTGTGAATTGTATAAGATAGGGGTCTAGTTTTATGTTTTTCTTTACACATGAAAATCAAATTATCCCAGCGCCATTTACTGAAGAGACTAAGTATTCTTGGCTTCTTTGTCAAATATAGTTGACTATATATGCATGGGTCTGTTTCTGGGCTCTCAATTCTGTTTCATTGGCCTGTGTCTGTTTTTATGCCAGTATCATACTGTTTTGATTACTATAGCTTTATAATATAGCTTAAAATCAGGGTGTATGATGCCTCCCACTTTGTTCTTCAGGGTTACTTTGGCTATTTGAGGTCTTTTGTCATTTCTTATAAACTTTTGGATAACTTTTTTCTACTTGGCGAAAGAACAAATCTTAAAAGCAGCCAGAGGGTAAAAGGTGCTAGCAGGCTCACACTACCAGCAGTGTTAAAGGAAGTCTTTCCGGAACTAGGAAATTCATACCAGGTATAAATATAAATCCACACAAAGGAACAAACAGCACTGTGAAGCCAACTGCATGGGAAACATGGTAAGATACTGTCTCTGCTCACAAGGGTTTCAAACTTATTAGAGAAGCAAAAAGCTGGGTTGAACAATTTATCATTCAACAAAGCCTGCCTAATTAAATTATTAAAAATATATATCAAGATAATGTACTGTTTTAATCAGCGACCTAAAAGGCATTTAATGAAATTAGAGTAGGCCTTAGCTCTCTCTCCTCTTCTCAGAACTTTACATCACAACAACTTTTCAAAAGTAATTTAGATTCTGAGGTTTACTTTCATATGTCAAAATAATGTGCTTATACTGCCATTCCTTGGTTTTCATTATTAATCTCTTGATTTATTTAGTGTAATTAGTACATATGTATTTAACGTCAACATTTTTTCCTCTGCTCATCCTTCTTGTAACTATATTTCACATTTTTATTGAAATAGTTCTTGTTTACGTTTACTATGACCATAAACATATTTTTGACTACAAGCCCAATGGAATTCTATCTTAAATTTACTTGAACATCTTTCGTTTCCCCTAGAATCATTGATTGCCTTGTGTCATCATTTGCTTAATATTCTCTTACCCTACTTTTCTTCCCCCTACACATATCATGTTACCTATCAGACAGCTGCTATATTAGCTCCCATACATATAGAACTTTTAAGATGATATGGCCAGTCTTTTTTGCACTTAGAGTCTTCAAGCCTAAGTTTTTGGCCTAGGCTCATTGTTAGGTCCCTGATTCATTGCTATTCCTGAGACTTCTGTTGGCAACCATTCTGGGAATTCCTTTCGCAGTCTTCATATACTGCCTGGATCCTGTTTGTTTTGGGAGTTGACTCTCTGTTATTGGAGAGATTAGTAACTTTCTGAGAAGAAATTCATATGACACTTTTTAGTTCGTTTTTTTTTTTGTTTTTTTTGTTTTTTTTTTTTTTGCCGTTGTTGCAGGGAGGACCATATTCATGTTTGGAAGGCAGCTATCCTTGCCACTATTCCAAGAACATATGCTACATTTGGAAATGTCCTCGTCTAACTTTCTTTTAAAGCCTTTGAATTGATTTTTCCCCCCACAGATTTCTTCGTTCTTCTCTCTGGAATTCTTTTAACTTGAGGTTGGGCTTCTACGATTGCGCTCTAAATTTTTTACCTGTTCTATTTTTCTTCTTTTGTTTTGCCTTCTAATTTTCTGAGCTCTATTTCTTAACACTTAATTTAAAAACTTTATTTTAGCTATCAAGTTTTTAATATATGATTTATTTTTCTCTGATAGTTACATTTTATAGCATTTTATTCTTTATGATATAATTTGGTTTCTTAGCTCTCTAAAGAAGTTATATTTACAGTGTTTTCCTTAAGTTGTGTTTCTCAACTTTCCCATATATTGACTCTGGTTCATTTGGGTTCCTCTTCTGGTTTGTGTCTTTCATATTAGCAATTTGTCCTTTTCTATAAGTTCATATGAAAGACCGAGGCATTTAGAAGATGACTGTTGTAAGTGCTGTGTATTTGGGTGGGTTTTGATAACTGATGGCTTATACCGTAGTTAATATGGCGATAAGCCTGAATTTTCACTGGTGTATGTCTCTGAAAGTGTTGCAAATGTCACTTTGGGTATCTTATATTTGAGGCTCTTCACTTTGTTCAGAAGAGAAGCCTCCAGTTTTCCTACCTGAGGGGCATACATCTGGTTGTGTTGTTCTGGAGCAGAGCGGCTAGGGGTCTGATAGTTCAACAGTTCATATATAGGATTTTTTTAAATAGTGATCATTTTATAGTATTTCCATCATTTGACTGGCGTTTCTAGGTTTGTAGTCTTTCAGGTTGTTTCTCATGAGATTAAACCTGAAGTCTTCTTCATGAAGTAGTGACAGCTTCACAGTGAGCAGGACCCGGGGCTCCAAATACTATATTCATATAACCATTCTCTTGTTTTTGGCCTCTTTTTCCTGATCCATATTCCTAGCCACCTGGTGGCTCCTAGTCAGGATTATGATGGAGTTCTTTTGATGTGAATAAATTACTTCTACTAACTACCCACTTTAGTCTCTTTCTTGTTTCTTCTTTCATTCTGAAAGTTTTTGTATATTTTAATCTTGTATTATTACTTTATTAGAGTCACAAAAAAGAGAAGAGATACATGTTTTTGGCCAATTCATCAGGTTTAAACACAAGTTCCATGTTACATTTTAAAGGCCTAGGAGTAAGGAATGGAAAGCTTTAAATGAAACAGCCCATTCTACTACAAATGATAAAAGAAAAAGCACTTCTACCAGCTTATGAAAACCCAGAGGCAGGAAAACCATATTGACTATTAAAAAAATCATGAAAATCTGAACAGTGGCAGTGATAGGACTGAATTGGACAGAAGCATGTGAATGTAAGAGGGATTTAGGAGGTGGTTTCAACCAGACTTGGTGACTGATTGAACATAAGGATGAATGTAATAAAAAGTGTAGAATGACTTTAAGGCTTTTGACTTCATGTCTGGGTGGAAGCCATTATCATCTTTTAAACAGAGAATGCAGGAGGTGTATTAGCAGAGGAATAGATGAGTTCTATTTTAAATCTTCCAAATTTGAAATATCTGGGGCTCGCCCCAGTAGAGAGTGTCACTAGGCAGATACTTGGAAGTTTAAAAGGTAATGACCGTGACATGTACTAGAGTCATCCTCAGTGCTGTAGTGATATTGAGCTCTAATTTATTTTGTTGGTATGGCAATATTTCTGTATCCCTTGACTCATTTAGCAGATTTAAGTAATATAGTGATTCTATTTCAGGAGCATCTGTCTTTATTTGAAATGAGAAAAAATTATAAGACCTCTGAGATTCATGTTTATAGAAATAAGAAATGATATATATAGAGCATGATCTGAAGCCTAGAGTTGAGGCTTGTCAGAGTAGATGATTTACTTTCTTATAAAAATGAATCCTTACTGAGCCTCAAATCCTCTTGAAGAGAACAAATATTAAAACAAGAACTTGAAATATTCCAGTGACCACCTAAACTCCTCTAAACCTTAAAAAATCATACTAAATGAAAATATTTTCAGGCTTGCTGTTAAAAAAGTGATTCAGATTTGAGAGTTCACACAGAATGACCTAACATGGACTTAGTGAGAATAAGAGAATATAATCAGTTCACACACATTCTTGTTCGTTCGTTCGTTCTTTCTTTCTTTCTTTCTTTCTTTCTTTCTTTCTTTCTTTCTTTCTTTCTTTCTTTCTTTCTTTCTTTCTTTCTTTCTTTCTTTCTTTCGTTTCAGCAGAAAAATCATCCCTTCTTTCTTTCAAGTTAATCCTTTATTTTCCTTCACGTGCTATCTCTTCATATCATCTTACCCACTGAATGTCTTTCTCCAGTAATTCTTCTGAAGACATTTTTTTTGACTTTCACATATTTTTAATTTTTTAAAAAATTTTTCAGTTATAGTTGGCATCCAATACTTTATTAGTTTTGGGTGTACAATGTAGTGGTGATTAGGAATCTGTATAACTCACAGTGATCACCCCCAAAAATCTAGTGTCCCTCTGACACCATACATAGTTATTACAATATCATTGGCTATATTCCTTATGCTATGCTTTATCTCCATGACTATTAGTAACTACCAGTTAGTACTTATTAATCCCATACATTGACCCACTCAGTCCCCCTCCCATCTGTTAACCCTCAAAATATTCTCTGTATCTATGAGTTTGTTTTTGTTTGTTTCTTTATTTTCTTTAGATTCCACATATATGTGGAATCATACGGCATTTGTCTTCCTCTGTCTGATTTATTCCACTAAGCACACTGTCTTTTAGGTCCAGCATGCAATATCTTTTCCCATCTGGACAACAGTGAAAGTTGAATCAAGTGTGGTACCAGCAGTCAAGCAAGACAGAAAAAGCACTTTGCTTGTGTTTTGAGTTTTCAGACTAAGCTTCACATAGAATACTGCTTCTTGCTCATGTATGTTCCCCTACTGTGTGTAATGAAAGATACTTTTTGAATGAACTTATATTCCTGGAAACATAAATTCTCCAAATTAATTTTATAGGTTAGTCTATAGTAGGCATGATCTGACCATGTTGAAATTAAATATATTTTTGTGTAGAACAATATCAAAAAATTAGCAAATGCATTTACACACCTCTTTTGATATGAAAAGAAAATTGTGACTAATATTTTTGAGTTTTTTTATTTCAAATCTTTATCTCCTATTACAATTAGATGCCTGATCCATTGTTTAAATTTTTAATTTTTAATACATTAATAATTAAATAGAATAAGACTCAAGATAAAAGCTACCTAGGTAGAAGGTGGTGAGGGGAATACTATAAAAAAAGGCCACTTTTAAAAGTCATTCAAATAATATAAACATTTCCAAGCCAGTAACTTAATGTAGTTTCTGATATACTTGTAGTACTTTTCATGTGTTGCCTGATACATATAGGTATGTACCAGACACTGGGTTAGAATGTGGAGTCTTTCAGAAAGATGACCACCTGTTTTCTATTTTTGAAGGTCTTCACAGTCTGCAAAAGAAGGCAGTAAAATAAGGCAGTCCTTAAAATCTGTTACCAATTCAACTTTGAAACCCAGCTAAGAACAGGAGCAGAATTGGCTTTCAGTGGAACAGCTTCTTTCCTACAGAATGAGAACTCAGTTATTTGTTTAAAGATAATTAGTGTAATATACAGCACTTAAGGATAGAGTCTTTTCTCACGCTTGTATATTAAGTAGCATTATTCACATTACTTTGGGATGGTTTTGTCCGCTTTTAAGGAAACATGATAATAGATTAGATCATCTCTAAAGGTCTCTATTTTCATTCTAGGATTACATAAAAAGGGCAGAAACATCCTTTGAAATGAAACTTTCCATTAGAAGATTTGAGTTGTCTTGAGAGAACTGAAATTTTAATCCCTTATGCTAAAACTTACTGGAAACCGGTATGAGCAAAGAAGAGAAAGACAGTTTCTGTGACTTTGATAGAACACATTGTAAAACAGGAAGAAAAAAAAACATACTTGAGAGAATTTTTCACATGTTTAACCTAAAATACAAGAATTGTTTAGTTTTTATTGTTTTGTAGGAAGGACTATTTTTTTAGGTCTGTAATAAATTTTTGGAGATAATGGTTTGATGATAACAGGTTTTTTTTTTATTTCAACAAAATATCTTATAAATGTTTTTATTTGCAATCTCAGGTCAAAAAATGATCTGGTATAATAGTATTATAGTAGACTTTGATTTTAGGGTTAGTAGATTTAAGAGTTAAATGAGTACAGTCAGTTGGATTTCTCCCCTTTGGTTGATTTAGTGATTACAAGAGAAGGAGTCTGCCTTGTGGAATACTACAGATTCAAGCAAATCTTTATTTTTTTAATTTTTTTTTTTTTAAAAATTATTTGTTTTTATTTATGGCAACATCGGTTAATGAAATCCAATAAGTATCAGCTGTACACTTCAACTATAAGGCATATATTTATTTACACTATGCATTCACCTCCCATAGTCAGATTTCTTTCTGTCACCACATATTTGACCCCGTTTATTCTGTCTACTTCCCCTCTGCCCTCTGGTAACCACTAGTCTATTTTCCATGTCCATGAGTCTCTGTCCTTTTCATTTGTTTCAAGCAACTCTTTAGACAAAGATACTCTTCAGCAAACTCAAAGAAATCTTACATATAGCTGTTCCATCTTGAGAGTTTGCTTTTATACATTCAAATGGGAGGAATTCTGATATATAGAGTGAGAATCAAAACCTGGAATGTGGATGTAAGCTTTTAGTTCCTTTATCTAGAGTGGGGTTCTTGTACTCTTCACCCGCATATGGGGATATTCCACTTACATTCTCTAGTTTCTACACTGCCTGCATTGACAAGTGTTTTTTATTTAGGATTAAAAATATTTTCCTCTGTACCTGTCTCAGCCTCTACCAATTGCTTTACAAACTGAAGACTAAATATAGCTAGCAACCTCTATGCCAGAAGAGGTGTACTTTTTATAAACTGTATTTTCTGATTAATACTAATAACTTTGTACCTAATTTTCATTCAGAATAATCTATACCTAATAACCTCTATGTGTATAGTACTCCCTGATAAGATGTGGAATCATTATGAGACAGTGTGGATTGTGAATTATAGGGGTAGGGATGGTAATATTATGAGTACATTTGGGATGATATTGGCTAAATTATTAGGATAAATATGAGATATATATTTCCCCATCCCCCAAAAGATCTGGTCAAGCAGACTGTGGAAGTTCTTTCGCCATCAAAGTCACTTTGGTTGGTGGCTAGCAGAGAAGAAGAGGGCTATTCTAACATCTCCAGCATGGCTTAGGTCCTCTGTTTAAAGTAGAAATATTAATAAACAATTCCTAACTTGGGAAATTCTATAAAAGACAAACAATACTTTTCAAAGATTCTATACCAGGAAGAATAGAGAATAATGTCGTCATTATTCCATTTGTTAGGTCAAATGAGATCTGAATGCAAAATTAGCTTCTGCGTTCTCAACGTGTAACTTGGGAAGTGGGACTGATTACTGTCATTCAAAGACTTGTGTTGAAGATGTTACAGGAATAAAACAATGCATTTTGTGGTAGTTGGTTGCAAAATGATTACAAGAGGCTTCCATTCATTAGGAAAAATATAATTGAATGTTATCTGAACACTATCTCTAGCCATATGACATTTTTTTAATGAAAATTAATGATTATTCGTTTTCTAGGCCATTAAGCAGAGCCTGGAGTAAAGATCAAAGTTGGTTTGTGAATCATATTCCTCACAAGCTCTAGTGCCTAACATAATTATCCCCTGTTTAGTGAGTGCCTTGAAGAGAACCGATTAGCTCATGAATGACTTCTATTAGTGATTACCAAGCTAACAGAGGCAGGGATGAAACTTGATAACTTTGTCTTTCCTCCTGCAACTTCAGACAAGAGTAAACAATTGCTTTCCAAAAGCTCTCACACCACTGTACTTTCTTTAATGCATAGTGCTTAATGAATCCAAAAGTTATGACCATAGTAGTTGATGATGACTCATTCTTTTGATTGTTAGAGCAAGGCTCTAATTGTAGTAATGCACACTGCAAAATTTGAGGGAGCAAAATATACCTTCTCCTTCCTCCCTGAATTTATACCAGAATTGCCATGTTGATAAACTAAACATTATCATCCTTTCACTTCTGACTTGAGCTTAGAGGAACATCTTCCTGTTTATATGATATGACAAGACCTGAATTAATGACCTAGAAGACAGAACAGTGGCACCTACTCAATCAGATCAGAAAAAAAAAAATAAAAGAAGTTTAAGGGACCTTTGGGACAACATTGAACATACTAACATTCTCATTAAAAAGGTCCCAGAAGGAGACACACACAAAAAGGGGCAGAAAACCTACTTGAAATAATGGCTGAAAATTTTTCCTAACTTGGGGTAAGAACCCCATCTTAGTCCAGGAAGAACAAAGTCTCGAATAAGGTGACTCCAAAGAGATAACACATCACGGCATATTATAACTAAAATCACCGAAGTTAAAGATAAAATGAGAATCCTGAGGCAGCAAGAGGAAAACAACCAGTCACATACAAAAGATGGAAACAAAAGGCTCTCACACAAGGCTTCCTTAACAGCTTCCCATTGTGCCGAGAATTCCATTAACATCAAATCAGTTAACCATAGAACAACTGTGGCCTTGCTAGAAAATGACATCAACAAAACTTATTTCCTTATAAAAAAGTTAATGTCTAAACTCAATGGTTTTCATTGTTTTAAAGAGAGAAACTGATTTTAGCGAAAGTTTTATTTGGTACCTCAATTATAAAGCACTTAAAAACAGAACTGCTGTACTTGAATCAGAGGCAGTGGGTACAGTCCTAGGTACCAAACCTCTTCCTCACTTACAAAGCCTCTTTGGGGGAACCTTAGGATTTCTCAGAATACAATTCGAAAACCACTAAGCAATATGATCACTAAAGTCCTTTGGTTCCAAGGCACCTTAATTCCAACAAGTGATTACTGAATGTGTCCATGTCTTCTGCTCTGTGTTCTGCTCTGCTTGTTGGGTAATTGATGGGAGAAGTCCTTGTCATCAAAGGCACCATCCTTTGATGGGAAAATGGAAAACCAAAGAATACTTAAGAGTGCATGGAGGCCAGTATGAGAAGCAGAGAGGAGTGTTTCATTTGGTGTTAAATAGACATGAAAGGAGATATTGCTCTTTCTTAAAGATTGTTTGGCTCTCTAGTGTCATTCTCTTCAGTTCCTAGAAACAATTACTATAGAACATTTCATGAGTATCCTTCCAGGCTATGTTGCCATAATTTTACTACTAATAAATATTGCAAAAGTAGAGCTTTGTGATTTAAAAATTTTTCTGTAAATTATGCCATACTAGATAATTCTGCAACTTTCTAAACTCAATTTTCTTGAAAATCATTCATAATGATGCCTATTGGTTTAATTCATTCATATTAGTATAGTTTACCATATCAGTACATCAGAATTTATCCATTCCCTGTGAATAGGCATTTATACTATATCATATTATTGCTATTACCAATAATGTAAACATCTTTCTATGTGTAATCATACATATGTGCAAGAGTATTTTTTATGTCAAACACTTACAAGCAGAATTATTAGACAAAAAGGTAGCAAATTTTAACCTTATTAGAAATCACAAGTTTGTTCTCCGAAGTAGTCATATAAATTTTACTACCAATAGCACTTTATCAAAGTTTTCATCCATAGCAACATGACAGTTTCAGATATATATTTTTTCATTTCCATGTTTGTAAAAGAATGTTACTATTATATTACACAATTCTCATAGCTGAAGAATTTGAGTATCTTTTATGTTTATTATTACTTCAGAGTTCCTCTTAGTGAATTGAATGTTGAAATGCATTTCCTATTTTTCTACTGGGTTGTTTTTGTTCAAGTTCTTATGAATGCTAAGCTATTCCTCTATTTGTTATGTGTGTTATAAATATCTTCTCCAGGTTTTTTTTTAACTTTTGATGTGATAAATTTATCATCATTTTTTTATAATCTGTACTTTCTCAGACTTTTATCTCATGGCAATATATGTGTATTGTGTGTGTGTGTGTGTGTGTGTGTGTACACACATATGCCATATATACTATATTTCTAAATTTAAAGTTTTGTTCACATTTAGATTTTAATGCACACAAAAAAATGTATTTGTGCACGTTTTGAGAAATGAATCTCATTTCCTTTTTTCTACGTGGGAAACCAGTTATGCCAACTTCATTAATTCTTCATGGTTTTGTGCTGCTATTTCTCATATATAAGTCCCCATGTATGTGCATATGTTTGTGTGTGGATTTGAGGGCTCTTGGTTTTATTCCAATGACTTTTATCTGTTCCGTAATGATACCAGACTGTCCCAATTATCATAGTTTTTTAATTATTCATGATATTTGCTAGCAAAATGGTGCTCTTTTTTCTTGACAAAGTGTTTTCTTAGGTATTTATTTTTCTTACATAAATTTTAGATTTGTAGATGCCTACGAAAAATCTTATTGTATTCTAAATGCACTGCTTTTACAGATTAATTTTGGAAGAGTACATCTTCAGATATTAAGTTTTGCCCATAAAAATGATATAATTTTCTGTTATGTCTTTAATTTGGAAGGTTAGAGTATTCTAGGTTATAGATTCTTTTCTTTTAGCACTTTAAATATATCCTGCCACTCTCTTTTGGCCTGCAAAGTTTCTGCTGAAAAACATGCTAATAGACTTATGGGACTTCTTTTGTATGTGACTGGTTGTTTTCCTCTTGCTGCCTCAGGATTCTCATTTTATCTTTAACTTCGGTGATTTTAGTTATAATATGCCATGATGTGTTATCTCTTTGGAGTCACCTTATTCGAGACTTTGTTCTTCCTGGACTAAGATGGGGTTCTTACCCCAAGTTAGGAAAAATTTTCAGTCATTATTTCAAGTAGGTTTTCTGCCCCTTTTTGTGTGTGTCTCCTTCTGGGACCTTTATAATGAGAATGTTAGTATGTTCAATGTTGTCCCAAAGGTCTCTTAAACTTCTTTTATTTTTTTTTTTTTTCTGATCTGATTGAGTAGGTGCCACTGTTCTGTCTTCTAGGTCATTAATTCATTTTGCTGTATTTAATTTGCTTTTGATTTTTCCTAGTGTAATTCTTTCATTTCAATTATTATAGTCTTCAGCTCTGAATGGTTCTGTTTAATATTTTCTAACTCTTTGTTAAAGTTCTCACTGTATTCCCCTGTTCTTTTCCCAAGTTGCGTTATGAAATGACAATTACTTTGAATTTTTCATCAGGCAAATTATCTTTGTTTCATTGTGTTGTTTTGTTTTCTGGATGTTTTTCTTGTCTTTGATATATAACATATTCTGTTATCTCCTCATTTTGTTTGATTTTATGTTCGTTCTATGATTTAGATGAAACAGCAACCTCTCCCAACCTTGAAAGAGTGGCCTTGTACAGGAGTGAACTCTGTGTAGGCTGCCTATCCTGGGTGGCCTTGGCAAGCTGGCTGGTGCCATAGCAGTCATGTGGAGCACCCCGGGTGTCCTGGCAGGCTGGCTGGAGCTGGAGCAAGCATGGTTTTCTGGGGCACATGTCTGGAGATGGGGGGCACTGGTGGACCAATTGCCCAGGGTAGGGTGTCTGGGGCATGTGACTCCTGTGGCACCCTGGCAATCCAGCTGGCTAGGGCTGGAGTGAGCACTAGTGGAGGTGGTCCAGGGTATGCTGTGGTGGCCTTGCAAATTGGTTGGAGCTCTTGGACTGAGCTCCATCCATACTGTCTAAATGTAGGGAACATATACGATGGTGCTCACTGGCACCTCTGATCCTGGAGAGTTCCTGCAAATTCTGAGAGTCTCTACAGTTCCTCACTTGTTTGGCAAGGGCCTTGGGGTTATTATATAAAATTTCCCCCTATGTAAATTCTGTCACCGTGCCCCAGGACAGGCAAGTCTGCACTCAGCCCCTCAGTAATATGCTTCCCTACTGCAGATTATTCTCTCAGATTAGGGTTCTCATGGTTACTGCTTCCCTGTCTCTCCTGCCCTTCTCTATGTGCTTGCTCTCTTATTTGTTGTGCAGAAGCTGCTCAATCAGCCCTCAGTTGTTCTTCAGGAGGAATTACTGAATATGGAGGTATATATTCAATGTGTCTGTAGAAGGGAGTGATTTCAGGGTTTTTCTACGCTGCCACCTTGGACTTGCTTCTTACATCATCAATTTTAATAGTATTTTATGTGAAAAGAATAAATGTATTTCAGTTTGTGAATTCTGAACCCATTTGGTACAGGCTAGAGGTTCCATTTGTCACAGATAATTTTTTTTTCCATTTATGCACCTAGGTGGATGGAAAACTTCTTTGTTGTTTTTTCATTCTCAGGTAATTTTTATCTCATGAATTTATATTGTATGAGTATATTTACACTGTATTGACTTTCTGCTTTATCCAAGTTGCTCAAAAAAGTTTTAGCTTTTTTTATACATAGATTTTGTTGTGTGGGCTTACTATCGAAATTCATGAAAAGTAGTGATATTTATCTTTAGTTTCAAGTGTTGTGTCTCTATTTCCTAGCACAATTCCTAGCTCTTAGGAACCATTTGATGAGTGTTTGCTGAATGAATGGATTGTTCCAATACCCCTGTGAGCAATTTTGCTTTTGACTTCAGTCACTATTAGTTTTGAGTTGCCACCTCATTTGTAGGCATTGAGAGATTATATTTCTTTCATGAGCTTGAATATGTTTTAAAGTTTTAAAAATTGTTTCCTAGCATTTGTGCATGTGTATACGATTATGGTGTAGATAGGCCAGAATGCAGAATCCTTCCATATCATCTCATTCTGCTTTACTATCCAGATGACTGGCCTGAATTTTTAAAAACAGAAAAATCTAATCATGTTACATATCACTGTCTTGCTTGAAAAAAATGTGATTCCACATTGCAATTAGGGTATAATTTAAACTTTTAAATAGATTATATAAAGACTTTCATGTATGAACCCTAGTCATTTACCTTTCATTTTTAAAAATTCTTTACTATCACACTCCCGTGTTTCACTTCCTAATATCTTACAAGTTTCAGTGTCTTTACAAATTCTTTTCCCTCTGCTGAGAATGCTTTCATTCATCTGAAAAACACCCACTTATAAAACATCTTCACCATGAATTCTTTTCAAAACTAATGTCCTCCCTGATGCAGAGATAGAAGGTGTTTTCTCTGAGCTTCCATATCATCTTGATCATATCTTTCATATATTCATATCATATTGTAATTGTGATTCAATTTTTCAGGTTACCCACCCCAGCCCATAAATTAACAAAAAAGTGTGTAAGATATGAGTTACATTAGCATTACTCTCGGCACCCACCTCATTGCATTCAGGGTTACAACTGAAATGCAAGCCATGCCAAAGTGCTTTCTCTGCCTGATAGCATCTAACAAATATTGATGCCTCTT
Source organism: Rousettus aegyptiacus (assembly GCF_014176215.1). Classification (NCBI taxonomy): domain Eukaryota; kingdom Metazoa; phylum Chordata; class Mammalia; order Chiroptera; family Pteropodidae; genus Rousettus; species Rousettus aegyptiacus. The sequence goes on from NW_023416306.1 coordinate 124,374,867, forward strand.
AGACAGTTGAGAGGATTCAATAAAAGAGCAGATAAATTGCTTTGCAGAATATCTAGCACATAGTAGGTTCTCTGTTAAGATTAATGGCAACTCAACAATCCTCTTACATTGTAAGTTTTTCTCTGAACTGTTTTCAGCTTCCATATCATGACTTTCAGGGATACTGTACATGCTTTAAAAGTCATATAGTTTTATATAGTGATAAATAAACCAAACCTCTCTACAAAGCAAATAGTGAACAGTATTATCACCAGTGGGAGATTATATCATCAACGAAGGATTTTAGAGCAAAGAAGTCTTAAGAAAATTGCTAAACTAGATAAGATTATAGAAATCAAATTCTTTACAAACTTAGAGATTTCTTCCATTAAAATTTCCTTCAGAAAGTATGTTACAATGGTAAAAATCAAGAGAATAAATATAATTTTTACTTTTATCTTAAATTGTGAAATTGAATATCTCAAACTTAGGCATTAGTTATTTTAAATAGTTATTTTTGGTGGTAACTAGTGAGTAAATAGGCCTTGTTATACTAAAATTCATTACACATACAAAAATAAAATCATAGAATTTAGAGCTAGGGACTTTAGATATATGCTGGTCAAACATTATTTCACTTATGTAAAGGAAAACTGAGGACTAAGGCTATCACACGTTGCCTTAAATCACATAACATTTTATTCTCAGGGATGCTCACATAAGAACCTCTGATGGGTTTAATACTCAGGAGACACATCGTTGGAATAGTGATGTTCACTTAGTAAATATTTTCTAAGTTTAAAAAAATATTTTAAATAACTAGTTTATGGAATTTTGAGACATTAAAAAATGTAGTCACTGGAACTTCACTTTAGAGGAGGTTTCACTATAAAAATAGATGTGCCATTGTCCTATATTGGTATTTTCACTGAACTGCAAAATAATCTTTTGAAATGATATGACTTCTAAGAAGCATTGGAAGCAGCATTATAAGAAATATCCAGTGTGTAATTAGAGAGGTTTAACCAGAATTTGACTAAACAAAACACTTTGTATAGAATAAAAGAATAAAAGGCAGTTAATCAGGGAAAAAAGCCATCATGAGTGTGTGTGTATGTGTGTGTATTGCTTACATATATATGTAGTGTGTTACATATATATGTATACATACTATATATGTATACATACTATATATGTATACATACTATATATGTATACATATATAATACATGTGTATTAAGGTATGTATATAAAACATAAACATTTTTTACATTTTACATAGTCTTTTAAAATCCATTTCATGGTTGCAGATTCATAGGTTATAGAACATAATTTTCAACCCATATTTCTATACTTGATCATGTAGGTCCTTTTTCAATTTTTTATTTTAAATAATGAAACAATGCAGAGCAGATCTTTACCCATGGATTTATTTTTAGTATTTAAAATTTATTAACTTGTCAGCACTGATGTAATATAGTACCACAAACTGAGAGACCTAGAGCAACATAAATTTATTGCTTCACAGTTCCAGAAGCCAGAAGTCTGAGATCAAGGCACATCAACCGGGCAGTGCTACCTCTGAAAATGGTAGGGGAGGATCTGTCCAGGCCTCTCTTCTGGCTCCTGGCAGCCTGACTCCAATCATTACATGATGATTTCTTGTGTGTGCCTGGCTCCTTTTTGTAAGGACACTAGTCATATTGGACTGGAGACAACCCTACTCCTGAATGACCTCATCTTATCTAACTATATCTGCAAAAACTATTTCCAATGAAGGCTCCATTCTGAGGCACAGGGCGTTAGTCCCTCAACATAAGAATTTTGGAGAACACAGTTCAATCCATAACAAAAATAATTTCCTTAGCATGTCTAGAAATTTCAACAACAGAATTTCTTCTCAAAACAAAGTCTGTTGCTAGACATCACTAAAAGTTTCTGAGATTATTACAATTTTTACTTCTATCAACCACGCATCATGGCATCTGACCTATGACACCACCGATAGCCTTGGGAATTACTTGTAATATCATTTTAATATCGTCCAATCTTTGCTAATTTTATGGTTGTGATTAAGCATAATCTTAATACGATCATTTTTCATGCTTATTTATCATTGTTGCATTCTAATTTGTGAATTAGTTACATTCTTGAGCATTTATTTATGGGGTATTAAGGTCATTTTTATAGACATAAGTTCTTTTTATACACTGAACATATTAAGTAATATGTTTTCAGAAAATATATTTTGTTTTTAATTGGTTTTATATATAAAAGTACTAAATGGACACAAAAAATTATCAAACTCTTGTATTTTTTTACCTCTAAGTTTAAACATTCTTCTCATTCCATAGGGTTAATAAACATTTTTTATATTTTTACTTTATTTTATAATTAATTATTTAATACATCTGGAACTTCATGGGATGAGGATACAAATGAATATTACAGATACTTAAACTATGGTCTAAGCATCACTTGACTAGTGTTTCTGTCTTTAATAATATATCCTTTCATATTGTTCAATGTATTTTATATTTTGAATTAAGTATAAGCATTTATTACTTAGGTATATTTTGTTTCACTCATCTTTTAAACTATTTTGCTAGTATCATGATGTTTTTAGCTTTTATACATTCTCTTATTCTATTTTTTAAAGTCTTAGATGATTTCACTTGTTATTTCAGTTACACTTGAAATTAGGATAATTTCAAATTATAACAAGTTGCCATTAGGATTTTAACCGTTAAATCTATAAACATGTTAGAAAACAGTTTATCTGCCCTATACAGAAACGTGAAATAAATTTTTCTTATTCATAGTTTTAGATACTTTTATAAAGTGATGTAGCTAATTAAAGTTGTTCAGTGTTCAGCAAATGTTTATTGGTCCTCTGTATTTCAGTGTAGTAGGAGCTGAGAAAAGGTTAAAAAATTATCAAGGAGCTTCTATCTAAGAGGATTGCAGATAAGGAAAATGGCAAAGGATAAGGATTAACCAAGAGGAATGCACAGTGTACAGTGCTCATGTACACAGGCCAGAAATCCCCAATATGTGACATGTTTTCAGAAAGAGGGGTTATGCTTCAGCTGCGTTTTGGAGCCTGACAGGCAGTTAGCTAGATGAAGAAGGGGAACGTTCATTTTAGGGAAAGAAAACTGAAAATCCAAAGGCACACAGCTATGAAAGATCATGGCATAATGATGAAAGGGCAAGAACTTAATTATGGCCAAAGTGTGGGGTGTGAATGAGGACTGAGCTATGAACCTGCAACAGATGTGAATCTCGTTCTCGCATGTGGGTATCAGTTACACTTGAAATTAGGATAATTTCAAATTGGGTAACATTGGTGGATTTGAAAAGGGCAGAGATGTGATGGTATCTGTACTTTAGAAAGGTTTCAAAGGGGAAAAGACAGCAAATGGACAAGGAGTAGAAGTGAACAAAAAGGAATTGTTGATAATTAAAAATCTGTTTTCAACGAATAAATGAATAAAATATTGAATGAATCAGTCAATGAAAAACTTGAAATGTGTGGTCATATTTGGCAGCTGGAAAATAGATGGCTTTGTTAGAATTACCTTATTCAGTGGGATGGTTGATATAGAAGACAGTTCTAAATGGCAGACAGGCAGTGCCAAGTATTGAATATTTGAAATCAGATCTCATGTCATTGTTTTCCAAGTTAGTTATAGCAAGTATGTGGGAAATAACTTACTATTATTTTCTTTATGTGTTGGTTATATATATTTACTTCAATAACTATTTACCTTGACAGTGTTCCAGGTGATGTTTTTTGTTTTTTTGGGTTTAAAATTCTGATTCTTGAAAACACCAACTTCATATCCTGCCTTTCAACACTTATGTTGTTTTTTTAATATTCTATGTTTTAATATATTGGTCAGAATTTCTAGAGATAAACTTGTGGTAGTGGATGGTTTTTTTTCTTTTAGTGATAATAGGCATGCCCTAATATTTTACACTAAAGTTGATGACTCTGAAAGCTTTTAACATATTAAACTTTAAAATTGAAATAAATTTACCTATTTTAGAAAATAGATTTTTAAATTGTATCAGGTAACTTTTTAGAACCTAACGAAATGCAGACACCTATTTTCTGACTGACTGATATATTAAATTAGTTATTGCACAATTTTTAAATTATGCTTGTGTTAAAAAATTTATGGATATGATATGTTCTTCTGACATAATGCTGAATTTTATTTTCTATATTTTATTTAGTATTTAAAAATATTTGAGGCCCTAAATGTGATTGGTCTTTTATTTATATTTCACTTTACCCTGATTTATAGTAAAAAATATAACCCTGAGATATAACTCTTAAATATTGCACAAAAATACTTAGTTATGGCAATTAATCCATACTTAAATTATACTTAAGTACATTTTAAATTTCCATTAATAAAGGTCATCACTGAGCTACATGACCTGCATGACAAATCTTTATCTCTCTGGAGCTCATCTATAAAAATGAGGTGTTTGGACGACATGAACCCCAAGGTCACTCCAGCTCTAGTTTTCTCTTATGAGTAGCCAACTTGTACTCATAGAGGTCTCTTTAGCTTTATGCGAATAAGCAAAGCTGAATTAATAAGTTTAAGAATGATAGTGATATGTAAGGTGGAGACAGACCATGCCGTGATAACCCTGGAAGATTTAGATTTGAGTTTAAAAAAAAAAATAATTACTAGTCCATTGTTCATCTAATTGGTCCCATGAGCAACTAAAACTGAGAAGTATTGACCCTGTGATTTATCGTAAATCACACTGGAGATCTGTACACCAGCCACCTCTCTCTGTTTCAACCACTCATCCGGAACAGTGGATCTAAAGGGCAGCATATGAGGGATCAGGAGCCCTGGATTTGTATCCCACTTCTGCCATTTACTGCTTTTGTGATCATAAATCGCTTAACCCATTCGGGCATCAGTTTTCTTATTTGCAAAATGAAGTCTTACAGCTCTTAAGTTTTATGATATGAGAAGCCTAAATAAATAATTCTTTAATAAAACATCTTTAGTTTATATAGTCATTTGAGGTTTACTTTTACATGTATTGATCTAAATTGACTCTCCTAACAATGTTTGGAGGCAAATGGGCAAAGTGTTAAAGACCTTAAGAGTTAGGTCTGGACTAGAAAATTTGGTGGTTTCCCAGTGTGCTTAGTATGTGGTTGAGCCTCAGCTGGAGCCTACTACTTCTGATTCTTCAACTGTGTTCTTTGTATGACACACTGTCTTTCATTAAATTCCGTAGTCACCATTTGCTACTTTTCAAGCATTCTGGCATTCTGATGACCAACTAATCCTCTTCCCTTGAAGTGCAGCCTTGAAATTCTGTTCCCTTATGATTTAAAATAATGTAACAATAACACTTTGTTCATGTATATGTTTAAATGATTTCTTGAAAAGTATTCCATCTAACATTTATCCCTTCTTTTCCTGATTCTTTTTCAGATAGCAGTTCTGTGGATGAAAAGGTTTTAAATCATACATTTTCTTCCCTCCTGAGGGACCCTGTCTTTTGTATATGTTTGTTTGTGACAGACCTGTTTTAGTTCCTCTGTTTTAGTTGTGAAATGTGCATGTTATCCCAGCTTTCCATTCTTTGGTTGTCCTTTAAGTGTGCCCCCGATATGTTGCATTTATAAAGAGGTTACACCTTGCCAGCTGCGCTTACTTTAGCTTACACTTGCCAATCTAGGGGTCTGCTACTGTCAAACTCAGCATCTGTTCCTAAGTCTGGCTAATCATGATCTCCTTGACTATTCGTGATCTTCACTGCACATATCAAGTTTTAAGGGCAAATAGTATTGAAATATGATATATTTTCCTGGACTCTTGCAGTGTTTTTGTTTAAATGCTGACAGCTAATTTTAAAACCTCTGCTCACAACACAATAGCTTTGACTTGGAGCTGACCCTGCTTAGCATTTGTCATATTAGGTGTATGTGTTTAGTGCAGTTGACCCATATCCCAGATTCCCTTCTACACAGCTATGGTATGCTAAAAGTTTGTTTGTTTTGTTTTGTTTTTTCTCATTTTTTATTTAAGGCTCGAATAGTAAGTGGCAATGATTTAGATGCTTCCAAATTCTCTGCACTTCAGGCATTTGGTGGGTAAGTACATTCATAATCTAATTCATTCCTTGATGGTATTTGGCTGTGCTTTCAACATATGTATTTTGAATGCAAGATGTTGCATGATGCTATAACTAGCTTCGCTGCTGCTTTTTTTTTTTTTTTCAGTAAGGTAGATCTTAAAGTGTTTTAAAAAATAATATATAGATATATTTGTATAGTTATGTGTACATGTATCTATATATAAAGAAGTCGAAATCACTTAACCAGATTAACCATTATTATCATTCCATATATAAATGCCAATGATTTTTACATAAATGGGTTTATATTTAAATAGTTAATACTATCTTTTGATCTGCTTGTTTGTATTTAATGATATGTAGTTAAAGATTTTTCTGTTTTAATAAGTTAATGTAATCTCCAGGGTTTTTCATAGTTTCATTTAATGAATGGATAAAAGTATTGAAAATTTAATCTAAAAAATGATGTATGAATTATATTTTTATGTAAAATACTTAAAGCTGAGGATCATCTTTAATGCCCATAGTTATATATTAATATCAGTTTGACATGTATGTCCACAGGCCTTTTTCTGGGTGCTTGCATACATATCTATGTTAAAATGAAATAATAGCTTTGTGTGCTTAACATAAATTAGGCTATTTTATATGTAAGCAAGCAAGCACTAATTTAGTGCTGACTTTGTAGCAAGTACTGTTACAATTGTGTCATGTATAATGACTAATTTCATCCTTATAATGGCCCTATGAGGTAAGTACTATTTCAACTTCCATTTTACAAACGAGAAAACCTATGTATAAATTAGTTTAACTTTCCCTTCATACAGCTAGCAAGTGATGAAATCAGTATTCAAGCCCAGATAGTCTAGCTACAGAGTCCATGATCTTAATCACTGTGGCATATCAGATGTGCAACTTATGGTTTCATTTTTCCTTTTCTCTTTTCCGTCCTCTAACAACATATCCTAGAAAACTTTCCACTTCGTTATTTTTAAGTGATGTAAATATTTTTAAATACATCATTATTAAATAATGCTCATGTGTTTATTTGTTATTAATTGATTTTTTCAAGAGTATTTCTAGGTATCATTACTGTAAATGATATTGGAGCAAATATATAATAGATTTTTTTAAAGTATGTGTTGACCAAAACTTATGCAAAGTATAAACAGAAAAATTAGCTGTCTTATAAATATTGACATTTTAGCATGTTTGTGTATAAATAGAAGCAAAATTCAGATACATGTTTTAGTGTTTTTTTAAGGCAAATAAATAGCTTCAGTTATGTTTTATAGTACTTTCATTCTTCAAAAATGAATCTTGTTAAATACAATCATGTGTTACTTACTTTAAATCAAACATGTAAAATTTCAAATTTAAAGCTCCTAAAAATGACATATGCCATTTTTATTTTTCCTGAATAAAAGTAATTAAGATATTATTACATCTCTAAACTTTTTAATATCCTAAAAATAAATATATGAAGAATTACATTCCAATTGTAAGGTCAGTGATTTAAATATGTTATGAAAACCAGCTGTGGTAAAAGATTGATCTAGATTATCCGTAGAAAATTCAGCTAACAAATGGATTACTTTCTCATCCCTACCCTTTACGCACTGTCTCTTTAAGTTTACTCAAAAATGATAGCTTTTTGTTTATTTTGTCACATTATCTTAGAAAATAATTAAGTTAAATTTCAATTTAACTTTGAAAAAAACGTGTGTCATGATATTGGAAGCTTATCTGAGTTTATTATCTTTAAGTTACTGCAACCCTTCCTTGCCTGTGGCATCCATCACTTCCTAACAGCTTGCTTTCCTCACTCATGTATGAATGTGGACTTGTATTATTGTCAAAGCAACAGAGTTAATCTACTCCCACGTTTTTGTTAAGTGCAAGCTGTGGCAATATCTTTCTAAAATAGGTTGTCTTTGCATTTTGAGTAAATCCTTTCCACATTATTTTCCCAGAAACTGTCTATTTCTGAGACTTTCCTAGGGATTTAGAAATTACGATGTTATTGGAAAGGGATGTTAATTTTCAGTCATTAAGAGAATATGCCATTATATGAATGCTCATTGCCTCTTGAAAAATCTCAAAGGATACATTTAAGTAAAGCCTTCAATCACAACCTCTTTCAAAAAGATTTTCTTGTTTCACTTTTTCTATACATATTTTAAAATTATTTTCAATAAAATGCAATATTACTATAATTGTAAATATTATAACATCTGTTGTCCTGGAAAACAGACTGGAGCAGACTTTCAAAATAGGGAGTCTTTGCTTCTTCCAGACAATGTTATTACATCCTTCACTCCTCTACCTTCAATGTCCCTAATCAGTTCAGAGCCAAACCACATTTGTTATTCTCTCCCCTTTCTCAAGTGTCAATGAAAAAACAGTCCATACACACTGAAACAAGATAATGGAGTTAACAATGTTGCTCTCTGATTTCTGCTCATCTCTCTGTACATTTCTTGTAAACGTTGCTGGCAAAGACATGCCAAAGTTCATTCTATTCCATCTGTCACAATAAATTTAGACCGGCTCTGGAAAAGGAATTGTGAGATGTAGAAGAAAAAGGTGGACAAGAGAGAAGGAGAGGGAGGGAGAAGCGGCAGAGGGAGAGAGGAGAGGAGGGGAAGAGGGAGGGAGGGAGAGAGGGAGGGAGAGAGAGAGAGAGAGAAGGCTGTAAGGATGTTTGTTTAAGTGCTCATTAAATTTAACATTTTATACTTCCTCCTGGTTTTACAGTAGTTTGGTAACTTTTGTCGTATATGTAAACTAAGTCCTACCAGAAGCACACACTAAAATATTAGAGAAGCACAAGAGCTTATTTTTGGAGGAAATATCTCACAGATAAAGTGGAGAGACAGCAGGAGTAGGCAAGAAGAGACTTTGGACCATGATATGAGTCTGACACCTGTGAGGAAAGGGGAAGGAAGGAAGGACTGAGTATGAAAAACCTTAAACTGACCAAAATGAGGCTACAAGAAAGTGTTAGACCACTGGGGAGTCCTAGAAAAAAGATCGCCTGTTAGAGATTAAGCATAAATGGTCATTTTTATTACCTCCACCATGTTCATTCATTGGGAGAAGCATGAGGACTGTGGCCATGGGATTAATGACCATGTGGTGTGGTAGCTGAAGGCTGTCATCCAGCTACATTCTTTTAAGATTTTCTCTGAGGGACATCTGAATGATACGTGCCCGTGTTTACTCAGCATTCGATAAGTCAATTTGATAAAATTACTTGAATAAATGATAGTGAATGAAATCATATAATTACCTTCTCCAAATATAAATCACTTTTTGAAATTAGAATGATACTCCTTCTCTGCTTTGAATGCATAATGTGAGTTCACCCTTCCCTGGAGATTTATAGTCAAAGTTCCACTGGTTGCATGCTGAGGAGTATTTTGTCTTCTGTATTTTTTTCTTTCTAGTACCAGCCTTGTCTTCACCCAAATTCAGGAAAATCAAAACAGTGGTAGGGGTTAGGAAAAGATAGTTTGGGGAAAGTGATGCTCATCTTCTTTGTTCCTTTTCTTCTCTGGTGATTCAAGTTCTCTGCAGAATTGTTCTCAGAAAACTATATGAAGAATGGGTTATCCCCTGTCCTTGGTTCTGAATGAGGCTGTAGCTGTTTTCTTATCCCCAAGAATCTGATGATTGCTTTCCAGTCACTAACAGGATGATTGAAGCTTGTCGGGAAAGGGGTGAGGTTGAGAGAAATGAGAACAGAAAGAAAAAAATGTAGAGATACTGTCGAAGGGCAGAACACTGGAAGACTGTCAAATAGAAAAAGTTTGTTTTGATATCATTTTCAAATCTCATAATTAAAATATATATAATATTCACTGTGAATTCCAAGGTTCAGTTATTGCCATGGACAAGTAACTTAATGGAGGTAAACAAATAAATTATCAGCCAAAGTTATGAACAATTGCTTTTTTTTTAAAAAAAAATATTACCTTGATTAAAATATGATTTTTTTCTGTTGTAAAACCTGACATAGGTTGCACAATAAATAGATATAGCTGGATTAAGATACTCTTGAAATCTCTGTAATAGGTTCAACGTTGTTTTTATATTTCTCTATAAAGTTTAGGAGGTTACATGCTGTCCTCATGCCCTCTTCCCCACTCTAGTTGGCCTCCGTGTTTAGCCAGGGCCTAAAATTAGCCATTTAACATAGGAGCTAAGATCAATCTTACTCTCCAGAAGCTCTCAACCCATTTTTTCTCATAGCATCAATCCTCTCTCTGGAAACTTAGAACATTTTATTTTATTGTTTTCCAGTCTTGTTCATAAATCAGATTCCTCTCCATCCCCTCAGGTAACGTCCTTATTTCTCAAAGAAAGGGCCAGAGAGTCTCCTCAGCATAGACAATAGCTATTTCCACTGCTGTAATATCTTCCTTGGGTCAGTGGTTTATCCTATGCAAACATCCTTACATTCTTAAATAAGTGTGCCAGGTATTAAGAGCATGACGGCCTGCACATTAACAGTTTCACTCATAGTAGCAGGTTACTCTTTGTAGAAAAAGGGAAGCTTTATCTTTTTTTGACTTTTCAGTTTTTTATGGAAGAGATCCTTTCCTTCCAGAGGATTTGGTACAGAAATAGGTCACTATAGATTCAGGTAAAAGTGAATAATTAAGGATTGTGAATTATTACAAAGGTTATCAGGTGCAAACAGGATCTACATTCACAATTTATTACTGTATAGCAATTTAGTCATTATACTCATAACTTTTCAACTTATTTTTATTTATATTACTATCAATCTAGTTTTAATCTTCAATATCTTTTACCTAGGAAGTTGCAAACTGACCTTCCTTCATCCATTACTTCTTCCACATTAAGTCCAATCTGAATACTGTTAAAGATTAATCTCCTTAAAGCACAGTACTTTTCTATTTAAACGTGCTTAATGGCTCCTCATTTCTGCAATATGAAATAGGGATTTTTCTACGTGGCTTTGAATATCCTTCTTGATTTGTTATATTTCTCTTTCTTTGTACAAAGGGGAGGTATTAGCACCACTTTTTATGGTCCCACTTGTTCGTGTCATTTTGATGGTACATATGAATTTAAGTTGCAGAAATATCAAGATTTGTATTCTTCAATTTGATTTTAAACTCTTTAAAGACTTGATCTTCTTTACTTGGGTTGCAGGCAAGGGAAACCCAAAATTTTACTCATTGCATAAAGGCCACTCTTTTAAAGATGATACGTTTACATTTTAGATCCAGAGCGTGCATATGACCCCTTGCCTGTATCAACCCAAGATGAAGATATCTTCATTTCAGGGAAGGAAACCACAGCCACCAATGCTGAAAACTTTTTTTAGCTGGTTCCTAACACTGGAGTCTTCCATAATTGTTACAAAACACAGCACCGGTTGGCTCCTTAGAAAGGGCTTGCTTTTCTTTTTAGTGATTGCTAATCAAAACCACACCCCAAAAGAAGTCTGCCTTTCCCTGGCTTCTGAGAGCACTAACTCCACCTCATAGTACTTGAGGCATACTCTAAAGACGTCTCAAATTGTGCACTTTCCAAAGATTAGTGTTTTAGTGGTAGGAGTTGTATTATACACCCAGCTCCTGAGGCCAAATCTTTTCTCAATTAGGAGAGGCACTGCCTCTGCCTCCTCACCCTCAAGACTCCCATTCAAGATTTGTTTCCTTGCTTCAGGATCCACCTCAAAACCAAAGCAAAAATGAAAACAAAACTCAAAATCAGTGCTTGTCATGCTTCCTTCTAACTCAGCGTCACAGGAGGACCCACCTAATTAATGTAGCAGCCATAAGGGGATATTACAGCCTCAGAAAAATAAAATTCCTAGATAAGAAACCTGAGGAGAGCATATCTGTTGGAGGAAAAAATATGCTATGCAGAAGTAGAAGCACATTTTTCCAAGACTTTTCTGTGTTCGTTTTCCTCGTTGACCATTTGCATATTACTATCCATTTTTGGTTCTTTAAAACAGGTCTTTAATCATGACCTCTCAGTCTCCAGCTTAGCTTACATTTATTAGAAAATCAGTCTTTAGGAATACACCACACAGAATCGAATTTAATCTTGTAATGCCTTCCAGATATTTTATGTGTTTGAGGAAAGCAAATTAACATCAGTGATACATCCTTTGTGAAGACAGTATTTGAGCAGTCAGTCTTAAAACAAAGCCAGTGCAGTAACTATGGAAAATGTCATCTCTTACATTGAGCAGAATAATCACTTGTTAGAAAATTACCAGTTATTAGTCAAAACATTGAAAATAACCTCACTAGATAAGAGAGCAATTTTAATCAATTCCATGGTTCCTAAGCCTACTGGTTATTTCCAAAATGTAACTGACACAGCTATCGAGTACATCCAACATATATAAAACATCTCAGAAAAGAAGAGGGGCACTGATCTTGATCATTGTATTTCTCAATAAAGCATATATTAAGTGTTTTTAAGTATTTTTTAACAAATACTATGTTCGATAGGTTTCCTCTTATAGGCAGACATAGAGTAGTTCAATAGTACAATAAAATAATCACCTAAAAAAAGCATGCTTTTATAACCTTGTAATTACAAACACACTTTGCTTTATTGTGCTTCACAGATGTGTTTTTTTACAAATCAAAGGCAAGACCCTCCACCAGCAGAAAGATTACGACTCACATCATTGCGAGACTCACTTTATTGTGACACTCATTTTATTGCAGTGGTCTGGGATAGTTAAAAGTAACAACTTTGCTTGATCCATAACACTCTCTTAAATATTAAGCATCTTGCTGTCAAAACTATACTATAATTCTGAGATATGACCAATTCTAAATTGAAGACTAACAGGTTAAGATATTTCTTGGTTTTTAGTTTTCCTTAGCATTTAGAAACAGTATGAAATTTTACAGGGTAAATATAAGGAAACATTTTAAATGCTATTTAAAAAATAGATTTAGTTTCTCAAATTCAAAATTATTTTGATATAACAATGCTTTTTGAATTGTTACCACATAACAGACCACATCTAAGCACTATTATATTATCTCCTCTAACCCTCATCACAACTTTTTTTGATGTAGATGTTATAATTATTTTATTCTTCAGATAAGGTAACAGGCTTAGAGATATTAAACATAATCAAGGCCACACAGTGACTAATTATCACAGCTGAGATTTGAACTAGGTCTACCTGATTCCAGGGCTTGACTGTTTCATTATTATGCCAAATTGATGTAATTTTCAAATGATGCTTCTTTCTGGATCAATTATTTGTAATTATATATTTTAAACTTAATATTTCATCCTGTATTAGATCGACAAGGTTTCTAAGTAGGTATATCAAATAAATAGTATAGATATATTTCTATCTAGATTTCAGAAAGCCATTTGCTAAGAATTTTCAGAATATCTCCTTGAAAAAATATATCACCTAAATGGATTTATAATGACTTGAATAACTAGAACCAAAGTGTGATAATTCGTGAATGATTTGTACTAGGGGAGGCTCTTAGTGGAGTGCTTTAGGAATTGCCTGTGGACAGATTGTTTTAATCAAATTAGATAGAAATATAAAAGATCTGATTGTAGGCTTTGAGGGTAAGGCTGGGCATAATAACTTGTGTGTTAGATGATAGAATACAAAAATGACCTGATCTAGCAAGGTAAAGTATAAATAGTGTATTAGGATAAATTATGGTGTAGTAACAGACAACTATGAAATCTCAGTATGTTAATCAAATCAAGGTTTATTTCTCACCCATACAACATTTTCAGTGCTTATCGATATAGGGGAGGAGGATGTACTTTGTTCTTCACAGTTGCTCAGGGAACCAGGCTGGCAGAGGTTTGTCTCAACACATACTTTCATGATTTCAGGGCAGGGAAATTAGGATGTGGCAAACTGGGCTCTAACTCTTAAAACTTCCACATAGATGTGACGCATCTCCCTTCCCTTCATATTACATGGGACAAAGCAATCAATGGCAATAACTGGGTTTAAAAGGAGAGTTGAAGCGCTTTCCCTTTACGCACCTGAAAGGAGACTAGAACTTGAATGTTTCTGAACAGCCCTAATTATCACCATTAGAGATAAAAGGAGGTCTTTATAGAAGAGAGGAAAAACAATTTAATGTCAATGAGTGAAAAAATGTTAAGCATTCATTGAGTTTTAGCAGACTGTGGTGCTAGTGCTGTGGACCTGCAAGGAAAGAACTAGAGTGCGTTGAGAGAAGTGCAGTATGGGGAGTAGAGATGGAAAGTTTGTCTGCTTGCAAAGCTCCCCTGCTTCTCAGGAGTGCTGTGCTCAGTTCAGGGCACAGTACTTGAATAGATATAGACAAAAGAGAAAGCATGTAGATGGAACAATCAGGTTGAAAAGTGGTCTCAAATCATACCGTATGAAAAAAACACCGAAGAACCAGGATGCTGAATTTGGAAAAGAGAACTTTCAGGTGAGACTTTGTTCAAAGTCTTCAAATATTTAAAAGGTTAGATGTGGAAAAGAAATTGTGTCGAGCTTCCTAGAGAGCAGAACATAGTTCCTTGGAGGAATCATGGGCAGGCAGATTTCTGCTCAGTATGAGGAGAAATTTCTAACAATAAGCTGTCTTTATAAAACTAAGTTGCCCATTTCTAGAGATATTTAAATAACTTGGATGATTGCTTGTTAGAAATGTTGCAAAGGAAATTTAAATATCAGATGCTTGATTCTTTAATGCCTTTTTCAATCTTAAGATAATGCTACAGACTATCCTAACGTTATATCCTATTCTAATATAATCACTATCAGATAGATCTTGCTCCGTAATATAACACCCCAAAACTCAGTGGTTTAAAAACAATCCACTGATCTTGTCTGCATTCATTAATGAATGTATAGTCAACTGGACAAGGGCTAGTTCTCACATGTTTATGGATGTCTGGCTATTGTCAGGGCAATAAAGGGGATTGGACTATGTCACTCATCGTCCAGCTGGCCAGACCAAGTTTATTCATGAGGCAGTGACAGGATTCTCAGGAAATAAGAGGATGCATATACGCCCACTTGAAACCAAGGTTGTAATTGACAGCTATCATTTCTGCAACATTTTATTGTTCAAAACAAGTTATAAATCTAGTTCAGATTCAAAAGATATAGAAATAGACCCTGCCTCTTTATGGGAGGAGGGAACTTAGACCATCTTTATGATCTACCGTAATCACGTATACCTACAATTATATACTCCCCAAAATTAACGTATTTCTCATAATTTGAAGAACATAGAATGTTATTTCATGTAGTCACCTTCACTTACAATATATTTTTATTACTTGTAATTAAAAATATCAATTGCCATGAAAATATCAGAATCTCATTTTTGGTACTTACCCAATTACCTCAGCTGCAATAAAGTTGATGATTTACTTTCCAGAAGATAGTGCTCAGAAATTTTCAGTAAGGAAAATATTTTTGATTTGGAGTTTTCAGGATAGACTTTTTGAAGACGATGGCATTTAATTGGGATTTGAAGTTTTGTTAGAATTTTGACATGTGAATATTAAAAGGAAAGGCAGAGCAGGAAGCTGTGCAAAAACTTGAATAGTATCATGGCCTCATGGGCAAGAAAATATATTGGATAGTAACGGTTAGAGTATACGAAGAAGAGAAATAGAAAATGTGTTTGGACAGGTAAGTTGAAATTTTGAATGCCTGATTAAAGATATTAAATATATTAATCTTTTAAATAATAATATATCTATAACTTTGAATATCTGCATTTTGTGAAAATGACTCAGGTATTCTGGGAACATAGTGGCTGAACAAAAACTAGATGAGGGCAATGAGAGGGAAGAAGCTATGAATTTATATTCACAGTATTATATATAGTTTTCATTAACTAGAGCAGATTTGTCTGCCAAAAGTGCAAGAAACTTAATTTTTAAAGACATTAGTCTTTAGAAGCAAGTGCATTCAGGCATAGCAGACATCTCTTTGGCTTCGAGTCCTTTTATGTAACTATCAACCATGATCAACATCACTGTAATTCCTGCTCATTATCTTGATGTTTAGACTCTAAGGTCCCAGGTAGGAAAGGCAAAGGATGGGATTGGCAGAAGACATCGCTGCTCAGAACGACCTGAGTATAAATCTTTTCACCCAAGGTGACACTGTCTGCCACATAATCTTTACATATAAAGATGCCTTCAGGGAAAAATACTTGAAATAGTTATTCCAGAGTGACAACTATAGAATCTCATGTTTTAGAAAATTCCCTAAGATTAATGATGAGATGCATTTATTTTTACCAAGTACAGGAAATAGCAAAGCTATACAGTGAATGAAACCATGGTTGCATGCAACAGAGTATCCTATCTGGGTCAAAGACGAGACTCAGATTCGTCCAACGTGATGAAATCTCTGAAAAAACTTTTCAATGTATACATTTGTCTCCATCGATTTAAACAGATGGAGAAGACTTGAACAGTACTCACGTTTGAGGTTCAGACTTAGGCATATTTGATGGAAGACTTGGTTAGTATAATGAAATCAATGGGCAGCAGAATTCAGGGAAAGACAGTGGAATTTTTGTGAGAAGTGTTATTATAAAGACACAAAGAGCTAGGCATGATAACTCAGACCCAGCAGTAAGACCTGAGCATCAGGGGGAAGGAATTCTGGTTACTGTGTGTATCTGTGCTTTAAACTATCCATACTCAGTCACCCTGGTTGTATAAATAACTTTTAAGGAGGAAAAAAATGTATATGGGACCCAAGGAGAGGAAATTCTACATCATTTCTGAGCAAAAGACAGACAATAATGTGATCAAATGGTGAAAACACAGAATTTGAAATTAGAAGGCCTAGGTTTAAGTCTTGACTCCATCACTTATTAGCTGAATGAACTTGGACAAGTTTTTTAACTTGTGAGTCATAAAGCCTTAATTGAAAAATGCCGAATATAATCTAAACAGCTCAGAAGATCATTTAGTACATCTCAGCTTTTTCACTTAGCACACACAAAAATGATAGTTTTATAATACATTATAGAAAAAGTAAAACTTTGCTTATGGTGGCCAGAGATAGGATTTCCTGGGACTACGGAGTTTTGCATACCACAGGACTTTCAGTGCTAAAAATGGGAAGTCCTGAGCAAACCAGGATTAGTTGGTTACCCTAGGGGATCTGAGGGACTCGCTGCCACAGTTGGCCACTAAGGGTTTCTGTGAGAAGTTCAGCATACCAATAACACATGTTTAGCTCACTAGAAGCACTCAGAATTAAAGTAGGCAATATATTCTACATAGCTCTACTTATCTGGGCTTCTGCCTGAGAAAATGTATGAATTCGAGCTTGGAAAAGTAATTCCCTACTTCAGTCCCCTATTTGATATGTTTCATTACACATGATTGTTTACCCCTTGAAAATACAAGGGTCATCTTTTAAGGAAGACAAAGGAATAGCGAAGAGAGGAACCTTAAGAGGGAGAATAGAAAGTCCATTTCTGAACTGAATTGAGAGTGAGGAGAAAACTGGGCAGAATGGAACTCTGTTTCATTGCCCCTTTGAGGGAGCCACAGCAAGTAGAACTTAGCAAGACCATCTCCCTTTTCTAAAAATGTTGGTGTTTGAGGGCATGGCAGATACTGACAACTGCTTCCCTTTCAGTGTATTAATGGATAGTTTTCTGCTTTTATTAGCTGTGTATTAGCTTTATCATCTCAACTAAGATGGATCTTTTCCTTTCTATATTGCATGGTGGGGCTTTATTTCATTGTTTTTCACAGAAAAGACCAAATTCTTGGAGTCAAAGCTGAAAACAGATCTTACTGCTGCTTAGAAATGTGATACTTTCTGCATCACACCATTAATAGCTCCCTAATTGAAATGCATCCTATTATACTTCAGCTATTTCATGCTCACTATTGTGCAGACTGTAATTGAACTGTCTAGTAAACATGCTGATATCACAATTTCCAAATTCCTATAGCATTCGAATTCTCTTGAGACCACTGGGCAAGGCAGAATAAACATAGTAAAAATCTGACACAATATAAATATCAGTGGATTTGAATAGAGAGGAAAAACTTAGCAAGAGGACTGTACAGTTCCATTCAAGGTCAAGTTAACACATTTATTGAGGGTATAGCAAATGCAAAAGCATTGTTCATCCTTTGGGCCATTTTTGATTAGAGGATGCAGAAGCATGAGGCCATCTCCCTCCTTGTACATGTTGAATTTAGCCAAGAAGATAGTTCAGGGGATAAGATAGTCATGCATGTTATAACGGAACATGGGAAACAGGAAAGAAAAACCAGGTGGCCTTGTGGCCAAATGCACATTAATGATCTCTTGGTATTTAAGAGATCATTATTTGTGGCATAAACAATAACTTTGACATGGGAATTAGTGTTCGATTTTGGTAGATGAATAAGATTCATGAGGGGTATTATTAGGACATAAGGATTGTGAAGATAGGCCATTGCTACATTGGGAAGGGCCTCGGATATCAGCTAAGAAGTGTGGAATTTGTGTTTGTTTCCTGGACTGCTTTTCTAACTGCAAATACCTAAAGGATGTGTTGGTTTACTATCATGGCAGTTGTGTACTAGAAAAAGTACCAGAATCTTGTGAAGGCAGGGGAAGGTACATGCATACTTTCCTCTTTATATATTATTACATCACCTGGATATCCTGTCCTTCCTTGATGAAAACTCCAGTCTTAGGCAATTGGGAGGCAGGGGAGGGATTTGAATAGTGAGTTAAAAAAATTAAATTGTATGAAGATTGAGGTGAAAGTTTTGTATAATATATACTAGAAATAAGAATTTGAGGACTTGGAATATTATTGACAAAAAGAGCAAGGGAACTACTATATGAGAATAAATGATGACTTCAGCTTTAAGCATCTTCAGCTTGGAGAAAATATGAAATGGGTAGTCAAATAAAAATGTCAGGTAGACCCCTAGGAGTGAAGGACTAGATCAGGGGTGAAGGTTTAGGACTGGCATGGAAATTTGAGATTTAATTCTGTAAAAGTGATATCTAGATGGAAAGGGCACAGATAGAGTATAAAAACCTAGATCGAATTATTAAGAAAAAAGGATATTGCTAAACTCTCATAACAATGCAAACTACTTCTTTCTTCCCTATGTTAAGTAACTATTAGGACACAAGTTGTATCATAGAGACTTTAAGTTATTGATCACTACAGGATATCCTAGACTTACTTGTGTTACAAGACTAACTTATGAAAATCTAGAGTCATTCATCCTCTTTTTTTTAATTTAGAAATAGAATTCATGAACTTCAAATCTGATTTAAGATTCTGATGTATTGAATAAAATTCTAGCTAAATAGCTATTCAGCAGTATAACCATGGACAAGTTGCCTAATTTCTCTAAAATTTTTTTCACCTGTATAAGGAAACAATTGTAATTTCTTCCTCATTTTGTTGCTGTATTAGATAACTCAACATATGTAAACATTTCACAGACAGTTTATATCACATAGAAAATAAATGTTCATTACAAGCTGGCCATTAATAATCATTCCATGTTTTCAAATATGCTTCAATATGTGTATCTCTGATAGTAATTTTAGGCTTTAAAAATCAAACTATATTTTAATAAGAACTTAAGTGTTCACTCAGTGAATATCCTTTGTAATATAAAAATCCCTATAGCTACACATTTAAACTGTGAGACAGTAGTGTAAAGGACTATGAAAAGCCAATGTCGGTGACAGAATCACCCCATAATTAAATTGCTCAGCCAGTCCATACTCAAAGGATTGCCATAAATAACTCTTTAATCTATACTTAATCACAAGGTCATTATATAATTAGAATAATAAACAAAATGGCTAATTTGGGCACAGAAAATGGAGTTATTGGTCTGGCATTAGTTATAAAGCCATGACTTACTGCCAGGCACATGTGCTTAGTTTGAAAGTAGTATAAATCTTCCTGAGGCCAATGGTCTTAGCCAGAGAGATTTAAGTATTTATTAATTTAAAATTTCACTGAGTTGGGAGATTAATAACAGTGCTACAGTTCTACTTCAGTAGGAATAGACATCACGATATTTATAACTTGTGAGTAGTTTTCCTTTTGATTTGGTGTTTTTGTCTTGTTTTATATTAGAGACAGTGAAGTTTGACTTTTTCCAAGCAATTCCGTGTCTTATATTAGAGACAGTGAAGTTTGACTTTTTCCAAGCAATTCCGTGTCTTATAGAAGAATTTGTGATTTTTCTGAAGCACAAATTTTAGGCTGGCAATCCAAAATTCTCATTTTTATGATGCCTTGCTCTCTAGTCTTTAGGAAATTCCACATGATAAGAATCATATTATTTTTTCTAAGTCTCTGTATGTGTATGACCAGTGCCTACTGTTCAAGATTTTTTTTTCTCTTAGTAAATAATAATATATAACTCCAAAAGAGCTAAGATGAGCCCATGCAAGTGACTAGAATATAGTCCTTGGGAATTTCATAAAAAAGGAAGAGACTTATACATTTCTCTGTTCAGTTTACTGTAGGGCATATTCCCTATAATTACAGAATCTAGAGACCCAACTCCCTTGGCTTGTGCAATTATGAAATCATAGAACAACAAACCAAAAGTCATTCAGAGGGAACACCTGGATGGGCCAGCCTTTGCAGTCGGAGAAAGAACATTTGACCTATTGTGGTCTCATGCTGGAAGATCTCCTGGCAAAGAGATTTTAAAGCCTCTCTTCCTTTAAAAGTCATCCTGATATTTTATCACCTTCGCTATATTTGTTGAAAGTTCTTTTTGTCAAAACCAGAGTCATGCTGTTAAATCAATTTCTCTTATTACATCTTCTGACATTTTATATCACTTCCAAAAAAGAGACAGATCCCTGGCTATTAGTGAGAAAGGTCTCCTGGGTCTCTGCACTCAAGAATCTTCTCCCACCTCCCTCCATTGCATCCAATGCAAACTAGTTTAGATTCTGGTTACCATACTTTTAGTTTCCACTTAATTCATTAGCACTCTAATCTCCTAAAGAGCTGTGTTTTTAAAAATTCTCTGAGTTTAAAATATTTCCTTAAATAACCCCTTATTCAAACTCAACTAGATTAAGCATGATAGAAAGATCTAGAGAAATCAGATGTTAAATGATCCAAGGTCTCTGAGTTTAATTTTAACCTTTCAACCTATGTTCCCTGAAGAGGTTAGAGAAGAGATCTCTAGGTAAAGTTACGCCATATTTCAGGATTTTCTTCTTTCTCTTTTTCTCTGTGGTTAACAGAATAATGGCCTAACAAAGATGTCCACATCCTATTCCCTGAAGCTTATGAATGTGTTACCTTACATGCAAATGAACTTTGCAGATGTGATTAAATTCAGGATCTTGAAATGGGTAAATTATCCTTAATCATCAGGATTACAGGCAGCTTCAGCCCCTAGATGCGAAAAAAGGCAAATAGATTCTCCCTAAAGCTACCAGGAGGAACACAGTCCTTCTGGCACCTTGATTTTAGGACTCTGACCAGAACTGTAAGATAATAAATTTGTATTATTTTAAGCCACTAAATTTGTGGTGTTCTGTTATAGCAGCAATAGGAAACTAATACACTCTCCTTTTATATTTTTAATGGGCTGAAACCATCTTAAACTTTGCCACCTGAGTACTTTACTTCTTCTGGAACACCTATTGTTCTTTTTGGTTTTCTCTATTCTAGCTTATACAGGGTGATTTTCATTTTGTCTGTTTGTTTGTTTGTTTTCTTTTTTGTTTGTTTGTTTTAATATAGCCATAGCCTCTTGTGCAAATTCACTACCATGGCTTTGTGAGAACTGAGATGGCTTCTATGATCAGTCTAACAGAAGTTATCCAGTAACTGCTAGGCGTTCAGTGCTGTGCTAGGTGGTGTTTTAATATTTCTTGCCTAAGAGGTTATAATCTCCTTTTAAATTGTGAGTCGAGGAACAAACTTGAGAGTGCAATCTGATAAAGCAGTTATTATCTTTTCCATTAGCTAGCATAGAAAATATTTCTTTCCCTAGCTAATTATGTTTTCAAATATAAATTATAAGACCACTTTAGAAATTTTTACTCATGTAGTTATTCCCTTAAAAATATCAGAAGAACAGTGTTAAAACTGAAAAGGAGAGAAGCATGGGGATACCATCTCCTGAATGAGGGCAGGTATTACAAGTGGAAGCAGCCTTTGTCAACCTTTTCCAGTGAAGATGAAAATAGTCCTTTTTTAAAACGCCTAAGGGGATGTTTAGAAGACTCTCTAGTAAAACATCTTTAATGGGTTAATTCACAAGTCTATTTGGTAGAAAGGCATCTGATGGCTATAAGCTTAAATTTCTCTCAGTCGTTTTGAATTTGCTCACTAATAGAATTAAGAACAGCTTTTCAGAACCCAGCCTCTTCCTAAGTATGGGATTTTTCTCTATGTAGAAAAACAACATTTTTTTTAGTAGTTTGTGCATCACTAGCCACCTTACTAAGTTCTCTTGTTGATTCCACCAATTATTCAATTAACTACTGGTGTTACTAGGGGCGGGCTCTTTAAATAATAGCATTCTTTTGGACTTAGAATTAAAATTCAGTACACCTAACAAAACCTCAAAGGCCCAGGCCACCTCCCCAGTGTAATCTCATGCCCCCTTTCCTTCCCTCACTGTACTGCCCACCATTCTGGCCTGTTTAGTTTCCTCATATATGACAATTGCAGCTTTATAGTATTAGGGCTTTAAACTTGCTCTTCTCATTGTCTGGAGTGCTCTTTGGCACACCTTTTACATCTTTTCAACTCCGTTCCATATCTTAAATATCTGCTTATGGGACCCTTCTTCTAAGAGGCTTTCCCTGGCACTATAGTTTTTATTAGGTCCCCCTTTTCTCATTGCAGCCATTGCTTTTCTTTCAGGGAACATTTAAGTTTGTGAATCTATATCTTTTATGTGGTATAGTGTGTTTGATATCCATCTTCTCTCCCACAGGTTATAAGCTTCACATCAGCAAGTGTATCTTTCTCTTTTTTCTCAATCACTATACTCTTACACCTAGCATAGTGTGTGCTATATAATAGCAGCTCCATAAATATTTCTTTAAAAATGAAATGCTATCAAAATATGTTCCTATTTCAGATAAGACCTTGCTCTTTACCTTCTCTTTAGAAGGAAAGAAATAAGAAAAACTTGTCCATATTATGATATTCATGTCTGATAGTAATTTAATAGATTTCCACTTGAGAAGCATTTGTATTTGAGAAATATACAACATGTTAATGGAATAGAGAGCTTTACTGATAATAGAATTTTCAGACATAGAACTACAGAGTGCTAAGAAAAATGGGAAAAACAACATTTAGCTCATAGGCACATAGGGAACTATCAATTCCAAGTTCCACATTTGGCAAATGACAAGATCTAATATAACTAGTATGAAGGGAGTATAAATATGTACATAAGAGGAGATGATGTATATATTTCAGGGGATTTCAAAAAATACCATTATCATTATATGTGGTACTGAGAGACTGTCAAGTTTCTCCTTTTCATAGATTAAACACATTGGTAAGGTTTTTTTAAATTCCCTTTTTACCCCTAAAATATTTCATTTTTTAAGAGAGAGCCATTTCATTTGAAGAGGTGCTAGGATTTTATCTGTTATACGTCCTGTACTTTATGCTATTTGGACGTTAAATCAGAGATGGTGCCCATAAGGTACAGTACTTGGCTAGAGAGTTCTGCAGTGAATATTCCAGGGTGATCCCTTTTCATTAAGTATTTTCTTTTTAAATAACAAAGACACTTCCTTTCTAGAATCTTCTTTCACAAATGCCTAATGAGTAAACTTCTTATGTAAAAAAAAAAACCTGAGAGGATACTTGAAGAATGTCTGTCTAAAGGTATAAACCATTTTGGACAGAGTCTGAACAGGAGACAGATGGTATTGCAAAACGTGGGTATAGGAACACCACAAGGATGGGAATATACGTTATGTACAATAAAACAAACTCATTTTAAGTATACTGTTCAATGAGTTATGTCAAATGCACACACACTTGTCTAATCAGTAGCCCAATAAAAATTCAGAATGTTTTCATAACTGTAAAAGATTCCCTCCCTGTCCCTATGTAATCAGTCCCCAACCCTAGGCTGTGGGCAATCACTGAGCAGCTTTTAATCACTGATGATTAATTGTACCTGATCTTGAATTATTATATAAATGGAGAATACATTAAGTTCTCTTTGATTCCATTTTTTTTAGCTCAGCATAATGTTGATTGTTAGTAGTCATTCCTTTTTTTATTGCTGAGTAATATTCTAATGTATGAATATGCCACAGATTATCAATCCTCGACCGAAACACCTGGAATGTTTCCAGGTTTAGGTTCTTTTTTGGTCATCTTTAATAAAGGTTCTATAAGTATTCTTGTACAAGTTTTAATTTTGACAAAATCTAGTTTATATAATTTTAACTTTTACATTGATACCTGGGATCCATTTGTACTTGTATATATTGTAAAGAGAAAAAATTTACTTTTGTCCATAATAATATATAGTTGTTCCAACATCATTCATTGAAAATTTTAGTATTTTCCCACGGAATTAACTTGGAATTTGATTTTATATAGGTGAGTCAATTTCTCTTCATGCTGATTGTTGATTCATTTGTGTATCTTTACACCAGTATCACACTATCATTATTTTTATAGTTTTAATGTAAGCTTTGAAAACCAGTAGTGTATTTCTCTAATTTGGTTCTTTTTCAAGATTATTTTTTTTAGCTCTTGTAAGTTGTTTTTTTAAATTTTCATATAAAATTTTACAAGTTCTATCAAAAAAGCCTTCTGAGATTATAATTGGTAACATATTAATCTCTTGATAAATTAATGGTTGGTCATCTTAAAAATAATGACTGTTCTGATCCAAGAACATGGGATATTACTTTATTTAGGTTTTCTTCAGTTTCTCTCTGCATTTTATTTTCATAGTTTACAGTGTACTGTTTTGGCAAGTATTTGTTAAATTCATCTCTATGTATTTCATGGTTTTGGATGCTATTGCAAATAATATTTTTTAAATTTTACTTTCCAATTTTTCGTTTCTCAGAATTGGAGATGAACTTATTTCTGTAATACTGATCTGCTATCTCGTCAAAATCACAAATTAGTTTTTGTTTTTGCAGCTTGCTTAGAATTTTCTGCATATAACCTTGTACTCACATATACAGTATTATTTTCTTTCCACTTATGCACATATGGGTTTTATTTCTTTTTCTTGACTTAACACACTGAGTAGGATCTCCAGCACAGTGCTAAGTAGACGTGATAGAATATTACATCTTTATTGTGTTCCCAATCTTCAGAGGAGGCATTCAGGCTTTCAACCGTTAAACATGTTAACAATAGGTTTCTCAAAGTTGCCCTTTAATAAGTTAACTTTTATTCCTTAGAGAATAAAAGTTAACTTTTTAATCTTTAAATGTGTGTTGAATTTTGTCAGACATCTTTTCTGTGTATATCGAGATTATCAAGTGTTTTTTTCTTCCTTTAATATGTTTATAGGGTGAATTAAATCAATTGCTAAACGTTATACCAATCTTTAATTTCTAGAATAAGCCCCACTTGGTCATGATGTATCCTACGTTTTATTAGTGAATTCAACTTGAATTCACAGTATTATGTGAAGATTTTTTTGTATCTTTGTATCTTTGTTCATGAGGGAAATTGGTCTCTAATTTTCTCTTCCACTAATATCTTTATTTGGGTTTGGTATTAGGGACTTACCATCCTATTAAATACTTAGGGAATGTTCTGTCTTCTTTGGTTTTCTGGAGAAGTTTGCATTAGACATTTCCTCCTTAAATGTTTGATAGAAGTTACTAGGGAAGTCATCTAGGCCTGGAGTGGATATTTTATGTCCATAGCAAGCTTTTAGAAAGATTTTTTTTCTTAAACGTGGCAATTAGATAAAAGTTACAAAAGTATTCAGTGGATATGACCCAAGTCTCGCAGTGGAGTAAGGTGAATAAACATTCTTTCTGGCTACTATTTGAGAAAGAGCACCTTACTGTTATGTGTTAGAAGGGAAAACATGACTTTAGTGGCATTAAATAAAGTGTCTTTAAAGGGTCGATTTATACAAATGGCTAGGTCAGTGTGTGTGTATATGTGTGCATATATATTTAAATGTTATCATTTATTGTTGTCTGTGATTTCATCTTCTTAATGTTATATTGTATGGATCTAGGTACTTCTTGATGTTTTCTTCCATGTTGATCCCAAAATATTTACATTACTAATAAGAGCAATACAGCAACATTTATGAGAATGTCATCCTATTTCTAGAAATAACATAAGGCGATGTTGTTACAAAGAGGATAGGATAATACTGTCTCTTTTTCTGTGACTTTTTTTTAGGTATTTGGGTTGTTGTTTAAAAAGGAAATGCAAGGGGAAAACAAGCGATCACAAAACAAAATAGAATTTTCTTTTATACAAGTTACATTTCTAGGAATATGGTGTTTCTATCACTAGTGAGCTGGCTCATTTATCTAATCAACTCTTATTTGTGAAGAAATTATTCATAGAAAATTTTGCTTTTAATTTTCAGTTGCTATTTTAATATCAAAATTCAGCAAATGGTTTGTTTCAGCTGTGATTTAATTATGTTCTCGATTATAACATAGTATAACATCAAATAAAACTAAAACACTAAGATTAAAACCAACTTATCACATATGTAAACAATTTATTATTCATAGTCTCAAATTACTAAGCAAAATAAAGCCTGGACCATACATTAATTCCATAATTATTTTTTGCCCTTGTTCTCAGGAACTAATAGACTAATAGGGGTGATAAACACAAACAATTACAATAATCAGGGACAGCTAAATTGGAAGAACAGACTAAAGAAAAAAGGGAGAAGAGAGTCTACATCAAGAAAGTTGGTGTGATCTCTTGAACTAGGTCTGGCGAAATCAATAGATTTTTTTGACACAGACTAGAGGGGGGAAAGCTTTCAAAGCCAGAAATGCAGCATTTTCAACGGAAATGAGTTATAAACCAGCACAACAAATCTAGAGCGATATGAATTTCAATAAGAAAATAATGTAAGGTGGAACTTGCACAGACAAGATGGATATGTAGGCAAAGTCTACATTGTGAAAGACACGCTCTGCTAAGGAGCATGGATTTTTATAGGAACCTTTAAAAAGAATTCCTGTGGGAGTTTAATTTGAATTGACAAAGTAAATCTAGATTTCAGGAAAATCAACTTTGTGTACTGCATAAAATGAATTGTTAGCTTGTGAGAATGAAGAGGGGGGGTGTACCAGTTAGAAGACTGTTGTAAAAATCTGAATGAAAAAACAAGGGTCTCAAAAACAAAGTAGCAGTAAAGATAAAGAGAAGAGGATAGATTTTATAGTTATTTGGGTAGCAAAATTTAAAGAACTTGTAACTAATATTCCATATGTTGGAGGTACATGGCATTGAGAGAAGAAGTGGCAGTCTGAGTTTAAATTCTACACAGGTATGGATGGAGAAAGGAAGAGAACAATAAATATCTGTTTGGAAGGGTATCAGCCGCTAATGTCAAAATTAAGTACCCTGGAACTCGGTGCATCATTACTCAAGGATGGGGGATAAAAATAAGGATTTAAATACAGAGTTCTTTATAATGGAGAAGACAGCTGGGCATCTATGTGCGTCAGTATATATCACATACTAGAGTGCCTGTAGGATGTATAATCCCATCACTAACACATCAGTCCTGTGAGACAAATATTATCACAATATTTGTCACAATGAAAAGGATCTTCTCAGAGAGATTATCTGCCGAAAGTCACTCAGCTAGTAAGTAGCAGAAGCAAAATATAAACACAGACTGCTGAAATCCATGTAATTTATAGGATACAAAAAGAGATAAAGTGATATCAGAATTGCATGGAAGGGAAAAATAACTGCGCTGGACTTGTACTATTAGAGATGAAAGGATGCCTTGAGATTATCTGACTTTCCTTTCATTCTCCGATATTTTCCATGAGTATAATTTGTTATCCCAAACTGGATCTAGAATCTTAAATCAGTAGTATAAACTTTAATCCTTAAAATAGGTTCTCTATTTTATGGTTATCCTAAATTGTGGCTCCAGTTTGTGACTTAGAAGTTTGGTTGTCCATTGTTGTTCAGTAATGTGAATTGTAGCAAGAAATTTAACACCAATTTCTTTAGTTTGAATTTTAAGTAAAGCCAGGCTATTCCCACAAATTTAAGATATAACATAATTTTCTGTGCTCTTACATCTCACTATTAATAAACTTGCTTCTGTGGTGCAATTAAATTGTTGAATGGATGTGAAGTTGATAAATCAGGAGAAAGACTTCAGGAGAAAGCTTAAATTACTCTTCCAATCATTTAATTCCATCAAGTACTCATTTTTCTAAAGTTGATTGTGTGGGACTGGACATCAGCTGCTGCTTTGATTTTGAGGAATTTTACTTATGTAGAATGGTTCTCTCCAGTCTGTAAGGTTTTATCTTTTAAGGTGAGCTCCTATAGAGAAGTTCAGTTCCTATGATAACTGGATCACTCTATCCATATTCATTAGAAATCCATTTATTCCAGAAAGTTGGAGAATATACTTTTTAAAAAAATTAAACTGCTTAGGGCATCTATGTTATCACATTATGGGCTATAGAATATTAATAGTCAAAAGATTGTAAAGCTTGAAATCAGTGCGTAGCAAGGTGCGTGGTATAGACCTTGCTGTCTAAAATAGTAGCCACTAGCCACAAGTATTAAGCACTTGATTTGGGATTATTTTCTATCATCAAAGAAACTATGCCTTTTAACTTGGTTGTCCCTGCTTTCTGCATCAGTATTTTTGAATTCTGACATCTGGTTTACTTTGGCCCTATGACCTGCCTTTACCTTTAAAATATCTCCTTTAACCCCTATTCACTTTTTATAATGTTTCTACAAATATATATCAAATAATGAGGTTGAAATAATTGAAAGCTGTAAGCCTTTTATGAAAAAGTTAAGGAGAAAATTGTAATACTAATAATTTATATCCACAGTAAGACCAAGAGAGTGAAATATAAAATATTTAAGCCTATAAGAGCTATCTTTCATGAAAGCTTGACTTTGAAGAATAGATTTAATATTACCAAATAGTACTTTAAAAGCACAAATATGTATGATATGGGTTTAATATTTGAGGACTAAGATATCAGAGCTAGAATTAAATTTTTGTTTCACCCTACAGTCATGATTTCCATCTTGCTCTTTGGAGCAAAAAGATAAATGGTTTATAAAAGACATCTTGCTATAAAAGAAGCATAAATGCTACCAATAAAAAATCATCGAGATAAGGTGAAGAGAGTGTAATATTCTTTATCAAGTGAAAAACAGTAGCATTGAGACTGGTATTACTAAACCTCCTTTAAACTGAAAGGCTGGAGATGAGATTGTGTTGCCTAACTCACGTCCTAGATGAAAACATTTCTCTGGTTATAGCCTAAAAAGCTGAAAATCTAAGACGTTTCAAGGCATTCTGAAGATTGATCTTAAGAAATCCCCTATATCTAACAGTATGGACTCATATTTTAGGATCATACCATGCACATGTGTAAGAGTTAACACAGTTAAAGAAAAATGATCCTTTACAAGTATTATTCTATAAAATACTGCCACTACTAGCCCTGCCATCTATAGTAATAAAAAATAATGGTGATGGTAATAGTACTAGAAGTACTGTATGTGTAGACTAGGATAATGACTACATTAATCCATGCAGTTCTCCTTTAATACCCGAAGAGGTTTTCATAATTCATAAATTTCATATAAATATAAAAATTATAATTTTTATAATTCAGGATTTCATATTAGCACCCTCACACATGAATCGGTTGAGGCAAAATCCCATCCTCTGAGAAAGGACTACATTCACCTACCTATATTAACATAAACATAGAACATAATCCAATAAACATAAGTATGACTTACACTGTAGTTCTGACATTAGTCACCAGTCTGTCCTCACTAAGAGGTTAAAGAAAGGCCATAAACCAATTCAGAGGAAAAGCAGAATGAAACAAGCAAACCTTATTTTCCACTTTTCTTCTGAATTGGTTTATGGCCTTTCTTTAACACAAAAATAAGTTTTTATTTAAGCATTGTATTATAAACTTAGACATGATAAATTGTTAAATAAATCTTAGAAGTAGTGTGCTTACTTCTCAGAGCTCCCTGGAGTTCCTGAGTATTTTCTTGGTTGGAGATTCTGGGTAGAGTTCACGTAGAGTGTCTCATACTACTATTTTTTAGCCTTCTTAATAAGATGGAGATGGCAACAGCAGAAGTTTCTCCCTTAGGAAAACCTAAAGGTAATTGATATACCTCAGGAACCTGTTAGTGAACAAATGCAGTGTTCTTTCAAAAATACTTCCCTTCCAGCTTGCAAAATTCAGACATGCAGAAACATTTTTTTATATTCAAGATAAAGTGATATTTTAAGCTTTTTATTATAGAGTTGATTGTATGACAAGTACAGATTACACAATGTCCATTTTGTATTAGAATCTCATAGGAAATTTAACTACTATTTATCCAGCCTCTTCCTAAGTTAGTAAAGTATAACAGCTGTTGTTTCATTCTCAAGAAAATAATTTTCTATTATAATATATAAAATCTTGTTTCATTGTGTATGTGTAATATTAAACATCCTTTCTCTTCCTTTTTTACTTGCAATTTCTTTTAATAGTTTGTGACCTGTGATTGCACAGGATTGTACAATTTATTATTCTGAACTTTTTTGCCTGTGCGATTTTTATTTTTGTATGGTTTCGATTAAAAATAAAAACATAGTACTTTTTTCCATCCTTCCCATTAGCATCCACCATATTGTTTTAAGCAGAAAAATTCTTTTTCAACTACAGCAAACCATGTATTTGATCATCAGGCATGGCTTTCAAGCTATAGACTCCTGTATTAAATTAGTCATTGGATATAAGTAGAATATGTAAAACCATTTAAAGTAGATCTATTTTGTTTGAAACGAATTTAGAGACCCCCTCTAAGTAAATAAGGGATCCTTTCTTCCCATAGTTTTCCCTACCCCAGTCAAGATAGCCTTGATAAGCCTTTAAAGCAGCTCTTGGTTTTCTCATTAATATTTTAAAAATTGCTGAATTTGAAGTATTCCTAAATTTCAAAACACACATCGGCAAATATACAGAAAAATAACTCTTGAAGTCTTAAATAACATGTTTACTACATAGTTCGTAAGAGAGAGAGAGAGAGAGAGAGAGAGAGAGAGAGAGAGAGAGAGAGAAACAGAAAGAAACAGAAAGAAACAGAAAGAAACAGAAAGAAACAGAAAGAAACAGAAAGAAACAGAAAGAAACAGAAAGAAACAGAAAGAAACAGAAAGAAAGAATTAAATGAACAGAAATGCCTGGAGGGGCAAGCCTCTCCAAAACACAAAGTGAACACCTGTTGTTTTCTTCCCTGCAAGTACTTAACCAGTTCTCAGGATGGGTTAAAGGTCAGGCTTTGCTTTTACAAAGGGAAAAAAAGTGAAATTAACAATTATTCTTTGCGAAACTTAAGCAAAACTTTTTAGAAACTCTGAGAACTCCAAAAGTCTATCTGTTTGTCTCTTGACTTATTGGTTGAATGTGGGGGTCATGATGAAAACTAGGAATCTTTGTAAGGAAGTATGACATTTCCTGTAGTTTCACAGAATTGACAAAATAAAATTTCACTTGAGGAACAGGTCTGTCTCAAACATGTTCATGTTCTTCTCAAGTCATATACCAAATCTGGAAGTAGCATAGAATAGAAGGCTAAACAGCAAAACTCAAAACCTACAAAGGCTGACCATCTTCCACAGTTAGAGATAAGGTAAGGTAATTAGAGATCTACTAGTCTCTGAGGCAGAAGGCTGAGACATGCCCAGAGGACAAGAAATAATCAAAGATAAACTTTTACTAAAACACCAATCTAAACGATGCCCCCATTTCAATCCATGATTGTCTGGAAATGATTAACCCCACCTACTCTGTTTCTTACAGAAGAGGGACTGTGTCTAGGAAAAAAAAAAAAGGGATCAACCAAAGCTTTGTTTCCTTTGTATTCAATGTGCATATATAATAAATTACTAGACATACGAATAGGATGGAAAATAAATGTGACCAATAATCACTAGAAACAAAATATTGGTTTTAGTAGACAGACTTTAAAATAACTGCTATTAATATACTAAATAATAGAAGAAAAGGTACACTAAATATATGAGTAGATAGAAAATTTCACCAAGGACTGAAATATGTAAGTTGACATCTAGAGCTATACAACATAACATGTAATAAGAACTCATTGGATAGGTTTACCAGTGAGGGACATAAAGAAGATACTATAAATGTACTTAAAAATAGGCCCTTTGAAAATATTTAAATGAAACACTGAGAGAAGTGAATAATTAAACAAGGAAAACTGTAAGAAAAATGTGAACTATAGTGAGAAATTCAAATATGTACTCAATTGGAATCCCAAAAGAGACATTGAATACGTTGAAAATTAATTTTTAAAACAAGAACTACATATTTTCCAAAAATGATTAATGACATCAAATTACAGATTCAAAAACCCAATAGCACTAAAGCAGAATTAAAAAAATCTCATCAAGGCACATTATAATCCAATTGTTGAATACCAAGAAAATGAATAAAATCTCAAAAGCAATCAGATATGTTAAAAAAGAAAAGAAAAGCAATAATATTTACAACTGATATTTTGGCAAACTATGGGAGCCAGAAATTAAAATGACATCTTTAAGTATTAAAAAAAAATTTTAAGTCAACCTAGAGTCTTATTCTGTATAACAGTATAACCACAGACAAAACCGAAAATTAAGCAGCATAACTTTACTTCAAGAAAAACTAAAATTCTTTAGATTGAAGAAAAATAATTTCAAATAGTAACTTGAAACCATAGGAAAGGAACATATGTAGT
Source organism: Rousettus aegyptiacus (assembly GCF_014176215.1). Taxonomy (NCBI): domain Eukaryota; kingdom Metazoa; phylum Chordata; class Mammalia; order Chiroptera; family Pteropodidae; genus Rousettus; species Rousettus aegyptiacus. The sequence continues at coordinate 124,407,968 of NW_023416306.1, forward strand.
TATAAAAAATATTGACTGTATAAAGTAAATAAAATGTTATGCATGGTCTATAACATACGTAGCAATAAAATGAATGCACACAATGTGATATATAAATGAAGTTAAAGTATTAGTTTCATTGTTCACGGAGTGATAAAAGTATAATTTGAAGTTGACTTTAATAAACAAGGAGGCAGTTTTAATATCTAGAATAACAATTATATTAAAATAACACAAAGTTAATAGAAGAGTAAAGGGGAATAATAAAATATTTGACTACTTGAAGGGCAAGGTGGAAAAAACCCAAAAGAGGTGGTAATTAGCAAACATTAATACATATTATAAAATACTGGTTTTTCATTTATTCTAGAGTTTATTTAAAAATATTTAAACCTATAAAGTAAGTTGATTTATAGTAAAATATTTAAAAATTATACTGATTGTGCATACATGATAGAAATTTGGAAAACACTATCGCAAATATTACAGGGGGTAGAGGAAATACTTTCTGATGTAGGCAAACTGGATCTAATATTCTCCACTATTAACTATCTATAACCAGGGGATAACAACTTGTCTTGACAAAACAAAAGAATTTTTAAAATTTTTTCTTTAATACATACATAATTCTTCAACCATTTTTTCTGAGGAAATAAGTATTTACCTTGCCGGAATATTTACACATGTAATGACAAGATTCCTCAGGACCAATATATTGATCATTTGTGTTTAAAATCAAAAAGAAATTCATCCACATACAAAATTTATAAAATTGATTGTCATGAGTGATTGAAATCACATTCTGGAGAATGAAAATAACAAATCATATTATAAAATTCAGCCATTCGTGCAATCAGTATTTATTGAGCACCTAATACACACACACACACACACACACACACACACACACACACACACACACACACACGTCTTTGTGATAGAAGACATAGTGAAATGAGAAAAACATTTCAGTTTTTTTACTAGAGACCCATCATTGCAGACAGTGATAAGTACTAGAGTAGAGGTGTGTCCTAGTTTGAGCACAGGCAGGAAGGAAGGAAAAATTGATTTTGTTAGGGTGGTACACGGAAGTCTTTACAAAGGACCAGAAACATTAGTCATGTATTAAATACTGAATAGATGAATTATTTGGGAAAGGAATATTTAACCAATTTTAGAAAAAAAGTTGCAGGTAAATTCGTAACTTCTAAAAAGTATAAAAATAATATTTAAATGTATGACAATTTTGCAACATCATAGTCTATGAACTATAGACTATGTATTTCTGTCACAAGAAGATTTATGTCTGATTTAGTTTCTTTAGTTTCATTTTGTTCCTGAAGTAAACAATGTTAATAAGAAAGCTAACCAAAAAGCAAGTCGTTTTCCTATGTTGAATTTTTTAGTATTTTTCTATTTGATTCATTATGCATTTGTTTTGTAGTTTAAATTTTTTTCATTGAAAGTGAATGAAGAAAATAAATTTTGGTAGATAATTGGCACTTGAAAAATTATTTCTTAAGCCACAGGAAAAAAATGTGTGGAATCAATCAAGTATAGCAATACAGTCATGCATCGCATAGTGACATTTCAGTCAACGACAGACAGTATATACAACAATGGTCTTATAAGATTATAATGGAAGCGAAAAATTTCTATTGCCTAGTTATGGTAAAGCCATTGTTACATTGTAACATAATATGTTCATTACTCATGTCTTTGTAGAAATGCTGATACAAACCAACTTACTGAGCTTCCAGTCATGTAAAATTATAGCATATACATTTATTTATAGTATGTAATCCTTGATAATAAATTACCACATCACCGGTTTATGTATTTACTGTATTTTTTGTTATTTTAGAGTGTTCTTTTTCTACTTGTAAAAAAAGTTTACTGTAAAACAGTATTCTTTGTTACACCGGCAGCAACCTCATACATCTCGTATTTGTGTCTTTTGATTGAATCATTCTCTCTTGCACTTGATATAATCTTGTGTTATTTTTTACAGTAACATGCTGTACAGGATTGCAGCCTAGGAGCAATGGCTTATACCATATAGTCTAGGTGTGTAGTAGGCTGTACCATCTAGGTTTGTGTAAATGCACTTAGTGATGGTCACAGTGATGAAATCGCCTAACAATGCATTTCTCAGAACTTAACCCTATTGTTAAGCAGTTCATGACTGTTTTAAAATATTTTCTCCTAAATTACACAGCATATTTTGGGATTATAAAAACAAATTTATCCCAATTTTACATCACAAAATATAAAATATAACTTTTCACAAAGTGAATAGTTTGTTTCATTTTTTATGTTATAACAAAATAAATCCACACTCATTGTGGGGAAAAAAATTAATTCTGGGTTAGTAAGGATGAATCAATACTGTCTCCATATAGGGACAACTTATTACCTTTGGGCTTTTGGAGAAAATGTCTATTATGTGGTTGAGAAAAAATAGTGGGTCTTTGACTTAAAAATTACTTAATGCACATTGCCCTTAACCACCAAAGTATTATGATCTATGCTGTACAAATAAAAATCAATTGGTATTATTTTTATACATATAAAATCGATATGCTACATATACATGTAAAGTATGTAGGAAAATGAGAACAATCAATTTCTGAGTAAGTTTTCAAATTAAAGCAAAACATCTAATTATCTCAATCTCTTTTTTCTCTATCACTCCCCTGCTCTGACCTGGACTTCACTACATTTGAAGTGGCATGCCTACATTCATTCTTGCCCAACTCCAAAATGTTGTCCATACCACAGCCAGAGTGGGCTATTTCAAGATTCAGTTGTGAACATGTCATCCTACTGCTTAAAATTCCTTAATGATTTTCCATGGCTCTTAAAATAAATATTAAAACCTGACACTTCTTTATACCTCTATGGTCCTGCTCTTTGCATTCCAGTTGCACTGAATTTTCAGTTTCTAAAATGTGTCTAGCTCTCTCTACCATTGCTGTTTTGTCCTGATACCCCCTTTGCTCAGTCTGGTTACTATTTTCTTTGCATTGTTAATTTATATTCATCCATCAAGTCTCAGCATGTCCCCCACGAAAGACTTCGCTGACCTCTGTGACAACATGATTTTCTTCTGTAAGTTCTTGGAGCACCATGTATGTCTCTCTCATGTCACTCAGCCAGCTGTAGTTACACTTCTCTCAGTATAATATTTTGATCTGTGTCTTCTCTCCACTAGACAAGGAGCACCACCTGGATATAGACTGTGTGTTTCCACTTAGAACTGACTTGCCAGCATCTAACAGATAGTGCGCCTGGTACATAGTACCACTCAAAAAATAATATTTAATCTTCTTACATCATTTAAACTATGTAGAAAGTCATTAAAATTGAAGTTATTTCCAATAGCATAAAAAGGCATAAATTGACCTTGTTTTAGATGAGCCCAAAATTTGTTAAGTAATTTTCCAGTCGCGATGTATATAAAAGTGAAATACTTATTGAGCTTTTATCTCATGTACTACAAACAGGCAAATAGTTAAGGAATTTTTCTTTATCATTTAACATTTTCATTTATCATGGGATTTTTATTTATCATTTATCATGAACATGTATGTAATTTTAATAGAATGATTAAAAAGACTATGATGATGATGGAATACAACAAACTGCATTTATTTTAATTCATTATGTGACTGGTACTTACTAAGCAATTTACAACTATTAGTTTAATCTTCATACATGCAACTATGAATTGAATTCAAAACCAGGTTGCCTGACTGCAGAGGCCAAGCTCTTAATTATCCTACTGGGAGTTATGTGCATGTAATATTAATCATCATTTGTTAAGCATCTGTTATGTGCCAGGCACTCGGCTGAGGGCTTTATGTACGCACATGATCTTACTTGAATCAGATTGTTAGATCATCTCTATTTATTAGATACCCTCTTTATGTAGTTGCATGTATTAGAAATTTATAATTGACTATCACAAATAGGGAAAATTGCTAACATTTAAATATTTATTGTCCTTTTTAAATAGAGGATTTTCTTAGGAAGCATGTAAACTCACTCTTCCATTGGCCTAGTTTACAAATTCTCTAGCAACAATGCATATGCTTACATAATACTATTTTGATAAAATTATATTAAAGATTAGGACTGTTAATGATTTGAAAGTTGGTTTAGGCTAAATGATATTCCAATAAATCAGTTATTACTAGAAAAGTTAAAGATTTCTTCATCGACACAACATAAATAAAATATCAAGGACATTTCATTGACTTTGATGATTACTGGTCATCTTTCTCTGGATATGAGAAGCTCATTTTCTTTGTCTTGCAAGTTAGTGTCTGGAGTCATGGTAGAATATATAAACCTGACAAAGGAGAGTCTCTCTTCTCACCCAGAAAATAAACATTCCCTCGGCATACAGGGAAAAATGAGTTGGAGGATGTGGGTGTTCAGCTTGTCTGTTCATATTCTATTTAGAATGTCTTTTCTTGAAAAGTGAGCTCTTTGATGTCACTATTTTAAAAAATTCAATTTATTTAATAGCACTTTCAAAAAAAAAAAAAAACCACCTTCATTGCACCAGTTGCCTAGTGAACCATTTTTAGCTATCAGGAGAATGAGCTCCATAAGTAGTAACCATTTCAATCAAAGTTATTAGGAAATTTTAAAAATTAGAATGTGGAGCTGTGTCAGCAGTGGCCGAATTAAGAACCATTTGAATCAATTTTCTAGATATTTTGGGGAAATAGAAGCAAATGACTAAGAGGAATTGAATTAACTCAAGTTTTTTGGTCATGGGTCAATATTGGTTACAGAAAAGTTTACAAGACCATGTTCAGATCACAGTTTTCAGTGCCAGCCACAGCTGTTTTATTGTGGCATCTTTAGTTTTTGATGCCCCTAGACACCCATTTCAGCAACAACAACAATAACTCCATTTGGAAAGATTGTTACTACAAAGATAGAATTAACTTAGGTAATCTGGAAGAAAAATTTATCTAAATGTGATATAATACTTAAATAAAAGGTCTTTTTTTTTTTTTAAGCTAATGTTTTTACATTTGTTAGAGGGATTCAGGGCCAGAACTGATTCTAAAGAAGTCTATGAAAATATCCAATATGGCAATACCTTGCTCCTTAGGGTTATAGAGTAATGTGTAAGGTCAATAAGGTCAGAGTTTCTACTATTCTGGTCCCTGTAGGGAGCCAAAACAACTACATTTATGAATCTATATATCTATAGAGAAAGACAAAGAGAGATACTTAATCATATGAATTGATTAATACTATTATTCTCTGCTAAAGACTGAATGTTTGTATCCCCCAAAATTCATATATTGAAACCTAATTCCAATGTAAGGGTATTTAGAGCTGGAGACCTTGGGAAGTGACTATATCCCTGAGGACCAAGTCCCTCATTAATGGGACTAGTGTTCTTATAAAAGGAACCCCAAAGTGAATACTATGTGAAGTTACAGCAGAAAGATAGCTGTGAATCCAAAATTTGCTGGTGCCTTGATGTTAGACCTCCCAACTTCCAGAACTTTGAGAAATAAATACCCGTTTTTAAGCCACCTAGTTTATGACATTTTGTTATAGTATCCTAAGCTCACTAAGACCCCTCCCTGGTCTTATGACAGACTGCTGCACAATGAGTGCATGGCAGAGCCAAGACTCAAACCCATGACCTACCAATTTGAAAGCCGTTGCTTTAAGAAAAAGTTTTAAAAACAGTCAGTACATACACACAGACATTCAAAAGGCAGCAGAAGTACATACTGATAAGTAATTCTCCCAATCTCCTACTTTTGGCCACCTGTTTCTTAGACACAACTACTGTTACCTCTTTACTCATATATCCTTCTAGTGATAGTCTGTGCAGTGCAAGCAGTTGTACATATGTCATGTGTAAGAAAAAATATGGTAGAATACCATATATGCTATTCAGTGTGTTTTTTAACTTTACATATCATAGAGATTCTTCTATACTTATAAATATAGAGCTGGCTCATTTTCTAGAAGCAATGTAGTATTTCATTGTATATTGTATCATAATATCCATGAAGACATTTAGGTTGTTTCCAGTCTTGTTTTATCACTAACAAAACTATGAAGATTATTACTTTTCTATATGCCACTTAGTAACTTTGTTCTGAGTCTGTCTTTTGGCATATAATAGAGTTGAATTCTGCTTTTTGACCTAATGTTATAATATTTAAACCATTTGTATTTATTGTATAACAGGCTATTCTGTCATCTTTTTTCATCGTATGATTATAACTTATGACCTCTTTTGCAGTTTGTCTATATATCTAGCAATTTGCAAAGTATGTCTTTTGAATCTATAATTAGTGCTCTAAGTTTTTGAGACATCATCTATATATTTCCCATTAGTAAGGATAGAATTAGTTTAGTCCACATTATTTTATTTCTTCAATTTTTTTCTTCTCCATCATTCAAATAAAATTCATCACTTAAATATATTTCTGAACTTGCACAGAGCTTTAAATACTGGCTCATGATTATAAAAATAATGAGTTCAGCAGACTTAAACTGCTTCTCACCTGTTTCCCTTCCCTTTCCATTTTTGTCAGTTTCATCATTTAGCATCATCAGAGATTATATTTACATTCTTTTTTTACAATCATAATTTTTATACTTGTATTTATATGACAGTTAAAGTGATTCAGATTTCCTCTTCTTTTGCCATAGTTTCTCCATTTACTTTTTGGTTAGTTGGAATTCATCCTTACTATTATTTCCATGAAGAGTTTATGTAACCGTATTCTCTAAATTGTGAAGATTTGAAAAATGTTTGCTTATTGCCTTTGTAATTAAACAATAATTTAACTGGTTTACTAATCAGAACTAAATGCAGGAAACAAAAGCCTCTGTAAGCATTTTATGTAGGCTTCAGAAATGTCTTATGAAACAATACAGAACACATCCAACAGCAGAATTATTACCTCTGAGGTAACTATTGTAAATGTTGAATTTAATCCATAAGCACACAGCTGCAATTCTGAGTTTAGGAAGCCAGAATTAAGAAGTTGCCACTATTGCTGATACTATTACACCTGCCTTTGAACCTAGAAACCTGGAGAATGAAAAATGGAATGTTGCTGCAGAAGAACGTGTTACCATGCTTGCTAAAAAGAGGCAGAAAGATGAACTCTGCAGCACTTCTATCTGCCAAATCTCACTTGAATACACTTAGTTGGTGAATCTTAATTTGAAATAATAGCCATGTCTGCAAGTAAGTGTAGTAAGTGTAGTCTTTTTTAACCTTTCCTCGTCTACAGTTCTATAATGTACTAAAAGATGGCATGGAGATTAAATTAACCAACCAAAAGTACCCAATATCTTGGTAAAAAAAAATATATTGGGTCATATTTTGTTTTCTTGAGGAATTTATAAGCAACTCTACATTTCGTATGTCGCTTCAAAGGAAGGGTAACTCCTTTTGCCCCTTTATTGGTAACTTAATATCTTTGCTTACTTACTACTCTGAGTTCAGTAATTTTAATAAGGTATACCTTGATATTGATCAGTCTGAGTCTATTTTTAATTCTGGAACATATCTTCAACAAGTTTTAAACCATTTATTTCTGGGATATTATAATTTATCTTAAATATATTATTACTAGCATCCTAGTTCTTTACCTTTGGAGCATGGATGGTATCCCTTTTCTTGGACTTTCATATCTACCTTTTTATTTGTGATTCTTTTATCTGCTGAATTTATTTCCACTGTTAATTTGTTCACTCTTTTCAACCGTATCTTCCTCGTCCCTCTCTGTGTATTCAGCAGTGTTCTTCCCTTTTGTTTCTAGTGCTCCATTTCTATGTTTTTTTCTTCTTTGCTATTTTCTTAATTCTCTCTTCCAGTGATTTACCTCTAGATGCTATCTAATTATATATTCTCTGAGCTCGTGTCTGTTTCCTGTGAAAGCTTGTTTTATAGGGGCCATTAATTGTTCCATTATATTTCTTGAATGCAAAATAGTGTGCTTGTCACTATTCTCATTTTTTCAAAGGGAACCTTTATATCAGTAGCATTCTTTCTTGTCATCTTTTTCCTGTTACGTTTCACCTTTATTTTTCTAGTGTCTTTGTGTTGACCTTGTGTTTTATTCTATTATTATTATTATTAATTATTATATTATTATTATTCAGTTATTTAAAAAAGAAATGAGTTCTTCTTGGAACATCTACCAGCAGAGGTGTGTTCAGGAAAAAATAGCTTCTCCCTTATTCACAAACATACCTGATGACATAGGGCTGTGTAAATATGAATTCTTTTAGCTTTTACTTCTCAAGACTACTGAGATTAGCAGCTCCCAGACCATCACATGTAGTATTTCTTCTACAACACTTTATTCCTCAGATTGTTACCTCTGAATAATTCCTCTTTTTGTTGGCTCTCCAGTGATTTACTGGTATCATCATACAGTGTCCAAGGCATCTTTTTCATCATTACGAAGGATTATTGGCTTTATTGTTCCGAGTGGGATATCGAGTTTTGATCATTATGGTCTTTTAGTTTCATCTGAGAGCTGCAACTGTAGGACGACTTTCTCAGCTTCTTGCTGTACCTCTTCGACCTTCATCGTGTTTGACAGCCTTTTCTCATATACTGAGGTTTGGATTACAGATAGCTCTTGGTTTTATCTAAGATGAAATTTGCTCCTCTCTCTTTCTGTCTCTCGTTAATTTCAGATGAAAGGAGAGAGCAAGTGCTATTTTATTTCCATTTTCAAAATAGAAACCTAAGCAACTCAAAGATCAGATTCTCAGTTACTCTGCTACACTACTATACTATGTTTTCAGTGTCCCACTATTAATTTTCTAAATAATCTGTCATCTTAAATTCACTATTGTTACAATTGGTACTCCAAGTATTTACAAAGTTTTGTCTTCTGCTTTATAAAGTACTATGCGAGGTGGTATTTAATATGTAGCAAATAAAGAAGTTAAAGATTTGGACTTTTAGGAACAATTTTTAAAAATAGTTCTGACCAGAATTGTCACATATTTCCCTGGAATCAGGAATTTGCCTTCAGTCACTGCTGGTCACTAATGACTACATGATATGTTTGTCATGATATCCATTCCTCATGACTCTATTGTCTAAGAATCCTGAGTATATAAGGCACAAGTTTCCTGCCATTACCCAGAACATGTTGACACCTCCTCATTGAGGAAAAAGCATTTGTCTTTCAAAGGCTTACCCTTTTTGCTTTTGTACTCCTGTAACCCTTCACCTCCTACCACTTTCTTACCCTCTCTCTCCTCTCATCTACTTCTATCCTAGAAACACCCATCAGTGTTGAATCACCGTCAGCCTTACTCCTTTTCAGTGTTTATTGCTGTCCCACCTACCAAAACCAAAACCAAAACAAAACCTGCACTCACATCCTCTGGCTCTTCGATCTACTCTGTCATTTCTATTTTACCCTAACAAATAAACCAATTGAGCTAGGCAATCTACTGGTGTCCATTATTATCTTCATTTTAATGATAAAGGAACCGAGACATTAAGAGGTAAAGTGACCTACTCTTAACCTCAATATAGGCCTTTTTATAAGGGAAATTCAACTTTCTGTGAAGATTTCCCTATTTTCTGTATAGCATTGATTCCTAAATGTACATATCTTAACTTGATTTCTCATTCCCACTTAGGTCTCCTTTATTCTTAATGAGTTAAAATGAAGTTTGTTTTCCAAATGAAAATTAAATACTTAAAAATACATTTATTTTTCTTCACTTTAATTTCCATACAAGAAAATAATTTTTTACAGTTTTACTCTTTATCAGTTACAATGCCACTTACCTGCTTCCAGTTAAGATCCTGCTAGTACTGTTAAACATTTCCATCTTTTCTCCCTGACAGTATAAATTCCCCAAGCAGTCTTTCTTCAGTTGAATTCAGTTTAATAATACAATTCATCATGGATTTCTGCTAGCTATTCTATTTTTTAAATTTTTTATTTTATTTTTTCAATTACAGTTGACATTCAATATTTTATGTTAGTTTCAAGCATACGGCACAGTGGTAGACATTTATATAACTTGCAAAGTGATCCTCCTGATTAGTACCCACATGGCACTATACATAATTATTAAAATATTGACTATATTCCCTATGCTGTTCTTCACATCTTCATGACTATTTCGTAACTACCAATTTGTACTTCTTAATCTCTTCATCTTTTTCACCCAGCTTCTCAACCCCCCTCCTATCTGGCCACTTTATTTTCAGTCTCTTCCAAATCTAATCATATTTTCATACAACTGCTATGTATTTGTGTACAGTTTATCAAATAATTCCCTTGTTCAGAAGCCACAGTAGTGCTACGTTGATTACTGGAGAATATTTTTAAATTTATCTGTTCAGCAAGTGGTTATTAATTTCCTACAATGTTTCAGGCATTGTTTTAGGCTCTGGTGTAATTGTCACAAGCCAAACAAGATCTCACTCTCGTAGAACTTAAATTGTAACATGTAGAGAGAAACTAGGAATTATCAGATAATGTTAAGTGATATGAAGGAAGTAAGAACATGCTAGAGAGTGCCAGGTAGCTTTGGGGAATGTTTTTCAAGATAACATTTGAATTAATACCTTGATAATAAGATTTGGAGCCAAAAAAGGCTTTAGCAAAGGGAACAAGGGTAGTAGTGAGCCTAGCCAAATCAGGGAAGAGAAAGAAGCCTAGCATAGTCCAAGTACAGTTAACCAAGAGGAATGGTTGAATATAAGTTTGACTAGAGGAAAAAGCTAGAAGAACACTAAAGACCAAGTAGGCCTTCATTTGGGTTGTGGACTTTATTGTACATTTAGTGGTAAGCAATGAGGGAATTTTAATTAGGAAATCTGACTTACATATGAAGAGATCACTTTGGCAGCTCTGTGTAGACCAGTTAGGAGACTATGCAATAATCCACACTAGAGAGGTTGATGGTTTAGATGAGAGCAGCAGTGGATATAGTTGATTATATTTTGAAGTTCCTTTAAGATCTTTAGCCATATCCTACTTTATCAAGCTCACTTCTTATTTTCTCTTAAATTTGCTCTTAATTTTCATTCATATGTGGAGGAATGATTTCTTGCTTATGGTAATGATATCTTCCATTTTCTGACTTTTTTTCCCCAAAGTTCTTTGACATCTTTTGCGGCAAGAACAATATTAATCCACAATTTAATCATAAAAATTTTTTAGTGTTAAGTAAATGACAGAAGTTTTAAAAATGAAGCTCTTAAGTTGACATTTGTAATGAAGAGTGAGGCTTTGATACATTTTTCTACATTGACTGACATGTAAGAATTTGATAACATTGCTTGATTCTGTGGTTTAAAACAAAATGATGCAAAACTCTTTCTTGAATCCAAACTCGTTCAAAGCTAGTTTGTAAAATTTAAATGTGAAATCTGGGTAAAATGCCACAAGGTACATTTACCACTGTATTAGAGTCAAATATGGGGTGTGGAAGCAAAATGGAGCAGGATACTGCTAGGAACAAAAGATATTCATACACTTCCACATGTTGGAAAAGAAACATTTTCTGCTTGGTGAGCCCTGAATCAGCCATGCAAATGTGCTTGTCCCCACAGGCACAGCTGAAGGGCCTTTGAGTGGGGTTCTGACCTTGAAATAAGGTACAAAAATGTAAAAAATAAATGTATTTTTTAAAAACAGTGTTATGTACTGAATGGGCTTCTTGAGAAAAAGGATGAAAAAAAAAAAGATACCAATCAAAAGTCTTCAACAAACACAAATAGGAAATGCTGATAGAACCTATTAAGTTCCTCCCTGTGTTATTTGTCATCTTTAATGAAAAATTACATTTTCCTATTGGCATTTCATGCATAGAATATTGAGTTTAGTTAGTGTTTCAGGATAAGAGATAGCTTTGTATGCATGTGTTTATGATTTTTTCTTTCTCAAAATCTCTGATATTACATTTATGAGAAAGGTGATATTTTAATCTTGATTTCTCCAGTGTGTAACCACACCGTAAACAATTCTACTGGAAGAGCAAAAAAGCCTGTGCTCATAGTAGGAGGCAGGTATATGTTCTACATCAGTATCTAGTAGAAGTCTGGCTGGAAGATAAAACATAGATAGAAAGAATAGTCATTTGATAATTTACTAATGCAAACACCACCATTCCAAGCTACCATTTCATTGTAGCTTTGATATGGAGCCAACGTAAAATAAATAATGGTTTTGAAGTAAGCCATGATTATGCCAATCTTTTCTTTATTCACTCAGTAAATTTATAGCTAACTCTGCACTTTTTGACCACCGAGGTAGAGTAGTGGGAGGAAAGGTAACCTCTTGGGGAACACAGAGCAATAAATACAAGCATTAAAATCATGAAGGTTTACAGGTACAAAGCAAGTCAAACTTTACATAACCTAAACTGCTCTGAGTATTCAGAATCCTCAGCGATTTGCTTTGCAGCCTCCATTCTCTTAGCAGATCAATGTCATTACCATTCTATTTGGACTTTTTTTTTTCAGGGTTGCTTACCAATATTGTTTTACGTGGCAAAGTATGAGAAGGTTTCAGGGAAGTGAAGTCAAAGGAGACAGTGTAGAGGGGGCATTTTGTTGCAGTTGGTTAGAATTGTTTGACTTAACCTGTTTTATAATACACTGAGGCTGAATTAGTTTTAAATAAGCTACACAGCTTGCTGTACCACAGCTGCATCTTATATTGTCTCCTTACTGCCACCTTGCAAAAGCACATTCTCTCTTTCATAGAACTGTGCAGTCATGGCCATCTTCTCTGTTTCATCTCCAACTTAGCAACTCTAGGAATATTTCCCTGTATTCATTCAAGCAGATTATGTTTCACCATGGTAGAAAAGGTCTTATGAAGAAGAGAGAGGGTTTATCTTTTTCCCTACTAAAAATATGACACACTCTCATTTCCTAAATAAATACTAAAAATTGTCCTCTTAAATGTATGGCTTTCTTCTAAGTCTCATGTGATGTGGAAGAGCAAACACAGAGAGAAGCAAGTATCAAGAGTCAGCTGCCTGGGGGCATCTGCTGATCTCAGAGCCTAGAATTTTAGCTTAAGCACAATGCAGGCTACAGGAGAAAAGAATCTGGGATCTCCAAAAATGAGACCTTGTAGTGGAGATCCCTTAAAAAAGTAGGGCCCTAAAAGAACCCATACTAATTTATTTTTGCAGATAATAGAAAAGAGAGAACATTCTCCAACTCTTTTATGAAACTTGTATAACCTTGCTATATTCAAATCAGACCAGAAATATAATCAGGAAAGTTACAGGCCATGCTCAATCATGTGTAGAGATAGCAAATTACTAAATACTATATTAAATAGCATCCAGCGATGTATGAAAAGGTAAGATATTGTGATCAAGTAAGGCTTATCCCTGGTATGCAAGTTTGATTTGACAGGAGATAATCTAATCTTTACTAGATGATTAAAGGAGAAAAATTATATGATCATTTCAACAGATGAAAAATAAGATTTAAACTCATTAGTAATTTTCGGAAACAATTCTAGTGAATCAGAAAGAAAAATGTGTTTAACAAAAATCTAGAGAAAATTTCATGCTTACTGGTATAAAGTTCACTTTAAGGCCATGAGTGAGAAAATATATCTGTTAAATTATCATCTCTATTCAGCATTGTTTTGGAGATTCTAAACAGCACCATAAAATGAATGAATGCTACTAATATTTGGAAAGTAGAAAACAAAACTTTCATTATTTACAAATGACACATCGATTTACATAGAAAACTCATGTAATTTTACACAAATTATTAGTTTTAATAATTCTATTTAGAATATTGGATAAGTTTAATATATGACTCAATTGTATTTCTGTGTATTAGCAACAGAATCATACATGTAATTCAATAAAAAAGATGAATCCAGAATGTTAATAAGAGTATAAAAACTGTAGAAATAATCTAGTGGATAATATTGTGCCATTTTTAATGAAAATATGCAAAACAACTGAAAGCATTTAAGAAGGGATAAATAAATGGAATGATATACCATGTTCACAGATAATATGATCCAATATAAGTACATCAATTCTCTCTAAATTCATCTATAGGTTCAATATAATTAAAATCTCAACAGTTTTTGATTGAAAAGTTTTTGATCAAAAAATTTTTATAAAAGACAAAGGGGAAAATGCAAAGACATTCCTTAAGAGAATGAACAAGATAAAGGTACCTACCAGATAATTAACTTATTTTAAAACTCTAGTAATTAAAATAGTATTGAGGAAAGCAAGGGACTTCTCAGAAAATCCTGGATAGTAGTTAACTCTTGCAGGAGAGGGAGAGGGATAAGATTGATGAGAATAACATTGCGAATAATATTTGAATTAAGTTTGTTTATATCATAACCTACATTATTACATATAAATTATTTCATAAAAACTGCTTAAATATCATTAGAATAACTTTAATCCTAAAATAGGCTTTCTTGTTTTAATAATATTTAATATTTGTTTTAGACTTCTTGAATCTTAGAATTGGGAGACACTGGGAATGGTTTCTAATCCTGATTCCTAATCAGTACTGAAGGTTTTTTGAAAATATGGATGCCATGACTCTCTAGATCTCTTTAATCAGCATTTTGCTAAATCAGATCTTGAGCGAGGGGAATATGGTAAAGGGAGTGATGGTTGATAGTGTAGTACTCTGTTTAAAAAACCAAACATCCACCTTCCTTCATTTTTTAAAATTCTCTAGGTGATTCTGATGATCAGTCAGTGAAAAGAACAATTGGTTATTCTAATTTATCCTCTTCTCCAATGTAAGATTTTTTTCTGCTTTGTCTTAATAGATAGTCAATTTATCTTAGCTTGTATATTTCCATTGGTGAGAAGTTCATTAAGCAATTCTTCCACTAACATTAGTTTCCCGTTTTTTCAAAAGTGTTAACTATGAGAAAAAGGCGAATTACTTTTTGTATAGCTCTTACCATCATGCCTCATGCCTGGCACAAAGTAAAGGCTCCATAAATATTGGCTATTTCCATATCTATTTAAATTACAGTGATTGGCGCTGATTCAAATTCTAATTCCCTATTATTTCCACCAACTGATCCTAGTTCTGCTTTCTGGAGCAAAGAGAACAGATTCCTTTTCTCTAACATGACTTTTTAAAACATTTACAGAGCCCTGTCATGTCACCTTTGAATTTCCTCTACTTTTTGCAGAAAATTTTCTTACTGTCAGGAGCTCAGCTGACTTGGAGGAAAGAGAGAGTTGAGCTTCCAGATTTTTAGATTAGCCCATTCAGTCAATAAGCCAAAAATGAAAGAGTTAAGCCTTTTATCACTTACCGTGATGGTATAAGTGAAGTCTAAAACAAAAGGAACAACTGACTCCACCATTTAATTTTCCCCATGAGCAGTGCTGTGTAGCAGGCCATGGGGAGCAGTGCAGATGAGGGGGTCCTCGTAGTTGAGGGAGCCCAGGACAATGGCTCCAGCAGTTTTACTGACCCTGAGGTGAGTGTTGAGAGGTGAGGCAAAGGGAAAAGGGTAAGAGTAGGAAAGTACTCAGAATGGAGAAAAGTATCTTCAAGGCTTCCCCCTACACCCTGTATAAGGAGACTCTGAGACACTTGAAGAAGACCTCTACCTGAAGCCTCAGGTAAAGAGACCTAGGAATGAAGGCACCAGGGCTAGAGATGTAAATATGTGAGAGCGCATGTCCTGCCAGGGCAGCCTGACTCCTTGACTGCTTCCTGCTCCAGAGACTGAGGTGCACCTGTTCTAAAATTGAATAATACCCTGATCCCGCACATGCACCAAGTCTGGTGTGAGTAAAACAGCTTCGTCCCTTGGGGTCTACCACATAGAGCCTTCATATTTGTCTATGGTCAAGCCTGATAAAGCATACATAGGTTTCTAACCAGGAGCTAGACTCCTCACTTACAATTCTGAGTATCAATTGGCATGCAGACCCTTCACCTTTCTGAGCAATCTTCTCAGAGTGTGTCGTAGGGCACGACAACCCAAAATTGGGTCACAAGTATGGTGACAAGGCAGTAGTTAAATCAGTTGAAGTTATGGCTGTGCTTCTAAGAATTTATGACTGGTATAGGATTAAATTAGACATACCTAAAGACAAATTTCTCTAGCTGAACTATTAAGTTCTTTTTTTGAGGGATCATTATTATTGGCCAGTTAAAGGTTGTTTATTCATTCATTCAAGGCACTTGGAAACAAAAAATAAAGATCCCTATTCCTTGTGGAACTTAAATTCTAGTAGGGGTGAAATGAAAAGTAAACATAAGGAAATCATGTAATGCTTAAGATGGGCTTAAGAACTGTGGTAGCAGAATGAGGGAAGTTGGGAGTGCCGAAGTGGGGGTGAATTTTGGAGAGGAAGGAGGGGCAGTCCACAGGTTGCATTATTAAATGAGTGGCAATGTTAAGTAAGTTTTATCGAAAAGATCAGATTTAAACAAGAACTTACATATCATGTATAATAAATAGCCCTAAATATAATATTTTTGAGTCCTTATATTTGCTTTTCAAAGAAAAAGTAAAATTACTTTTTTGGTTCTCTACTTGCATATTATTTTGGCCTCAATACATGTATGCTTATCATCATTTGTCTACACAGTCAAACCAATATGGAGCCAGGACTTTTGCTCTGTGTGGGTTAGGGATGCCCAGACATTAACAAGGCAAGTCCCTGGACTTGCATTCCTTGTCCTTGGCCTCCTCATGGCTCAGCGCTGCTGTGCTGAAAGCAGGTGCCACTGAGATATCAGTACCCAACCCTTGTCCTCAACCCACTCTGTTCCTGTCTCACTACACTCTGAATGTTTAGTTGTATGGAGATTTAAGCACCTGAGGTGGGGGGATTTAAGGGTAGAACTAGAAGTAAAGTGGGATAAATGTCCTAGAAACCCAAAGAGTGAAAAAAAAAGGTATTGCCTCTCTCCCATTTGAAGTTCCTTATTAACTTTATTTGACATGTGGGAGAAGATTGTAGGCAACCGAGAGTCCCAATTTTGTGCTCCAATTATAAATTATCCCAAAGAGTCCAGAGATAGACTGAAAAGTCTGGCACACGTTAATCAATATATGTTTATTTCATTAAAAACTATAGGTAAGACTGTTTCATAACTACTCAACTAATATTACTTGAATCAATTTCTTGCTATTTAGTAGCTCTATTAATTTTGAACACATTATTTTTTTCTAAACCACAATTTCCTCTTCTATAAAATAGAAATAACTTGAAAAGCTATTGTGTTAGAAATAATACTTATAAAGAGCCTAGTACACTATCTGATATATATTGGTGTTCAAAAAATTGAAGAAATGTGTAATATCATTTATTATATTAAGTAAGAAAAATTTGCTACAGATTTTCATCTGGCAATACAAGTGTTAATTTTTCTAATTAGTGATCTTGGTGAAAGTCATTTCTATCTTGGTTCTTCAAATTAGTTGCTTTGTCACTAATTAGATGATTAATGCTTCTAACAAGCATGATCATGGAGTTGTGTGGCATAAAATATTTTTGTAATGAAATGCAATTCTGTATCAAATTTCTTCATGATGAAAAATTCAAGCATTTATGGCATAAATATTTTCTATTTTGAATTGCTTGATATATGGCATTATATATTTTAGTTACATGCAGTTTAATGGTTTGAAATTATATACATTCATACATCATCACATGTATCTCCTCAATAAGTCTATATGTCCTCCACATCAGGAACTGTGAAGGGTCTTATATTTTACTCTACTTATGAGCTGACAAGTTAGCCTATGACAGTTTCGTAGATGCTGGCAGAAGACATGAGGCTACTGGGTCAGAGAAAAAAAGCCTTTGTTACTTATGGTGCAGCAGGTAGCTAGCACAAGCTTCATGCTTGCATCAGTTTCTCTTGTTTCCTGAGCCCCGCAAGAGGCAATGTGGAGGCAGACCTATGTGGATGCAAGGTACACAGTGGACTTGTGTCAGTTTCTGAGCTTAGGAAACCCAAATCTTTTTAAAGCAAACCAAGCCAAATTTTGCCCCAGAAGAAGACATTATATTTACTACACCTGTCAGCATACAAATCTGTCCTCTACTCCAAAGGAGGACTCTATCTCTATGTGTACTGTACAAATGTCTCTGAAGAGTTAGTCTGGAATAAAAGACAGTGCCTCTACTCACAGAGACCCATGAAGAATTGTTTCACAGCATTCCACAGCACTTAGTAGTCTAGGTACATAGCAGGAACTCAGTAGATGTTGAATCAAATTAATTTGATGAACATCATGAAGTCATTGCTGTAAATTATATGGCTATTTATGTGTACCCTGCTTTCAATTGAGTTTCTGAGGAAGACACTAATTAAGAACTCAAATATTTATACAAAAGATGATATAGAAAGATACTGAGTGCCACATCAATCAAAGATAGAGATGAATGGGAACAAAGAATTTAGTTCAGTTAGTGAAATGACAAATTATAGGAATTCCTTATTGGGAATATTAACAAAACTTGTGATTAGTGGTATGCTGATAATGTTTTACTACTGGCTCTCCAATAAAAAAGAAAAAGAAAAAAGAAAAAGAATGCCCCAATTTGTAGTATTTGCCTGTTTTCCTGGTCTAAGTTATCCTGCCATAGCCAGTTTTAAGCTATCAATGTGATGTGTCTGAATGTGGAGTTGGGGAATGATGTTCACAATTTGTTCTCTGGAGCCATGAGTCCAAATTCAGTGCATCATTGCCTGCATTGGGAAAAAAAAAAAATGGAAGTAGTAATACCAAATACCCATTCCCCCAACTCCCACTCTTTATCCCAATATGATCCCTCAATATAAAATGGGTAATGAGTGCAATGATAGTAGAACTTCTTGGGATATACTATATTTGATGGATCTACTCTTAGTTGATTTTTTTTTAAATCAAAGGAAATGGGTTTACATGACCATTGCGTAGTCTGTGAGCAGGACTTAGTCAGGATGCAACCTTAGCTCCCATCTCCTATAACAGTATGATCAGTGGCAAAAGTCTGCTCATCCCTGATACATTGCCCCCAGGTTATAAGGCAAGAGTAGGTTACTGCTCATTAGCTTATTCACTCTTACGACCAATTATTTTCTATGGAGTCCTAATGGTCATTGACTCAGATGTTTTAGCTTGCATAAGGAGACAAAATGAACAAGTTATGATTCCAGAAACTCATATTCTGTGACCAGTGCTTGCCAACTGGTAGAAAGTAATAGCCTTCTTTGTTCCATTATCTTTACCTCATCTTCCATGCTGAAATAACCACAGAAAGGTAAATAGCTAAGCTCTCATTGTGCCAAACTGCCGAGGAGAGATCCACGTGATGGACAAATCTAGGCAGGCATATACCCAAAGGAAAAATTCAGGTAGACGTTTGTATCATTTTTATGTTAATGGCAATATTCAGAAACATGCCCATTTTGAAGTAACTATGCTTATACTCTGGCCAGGTGATTCTTCCCCAAATCCAGAGAATCATATATTGCCATTAAAAAACAACTCCAATAGCAACACACATTGAAAGAACACTGTTAATTCTGCACTCGATAAGCAGCTCCTAGGAGCTGAGCAGAATAAACAAGGTCTTCTCTCTCTCTGCCTCTCCAGTCAGCACAGCCCAACCCCCCAAATCTATATAGTTTGGTCTCTCATCCTTCCATTCTAATTAGATCTATACGTGTTTGTTTGTTTGTTTTAAATACTGGGTTTAAAAATTGTTTTTAGAATACTAGTTTGACAGTCTGCTAACAGCTGATTACACATTATGCTAAATATAGATGAATTTGTCTTTGTTTAAATAACTAATTATTTTTTGGTTGGGCGTGCCTTTTTTTAAAGCTCCATTTCAGCCTTGGTACCTTAGTAGCTATACCTGAAAGTGCAAGCGCATGTTCATTAAGAACAAAAAAACACTAATTCTCTATTTAACCCCTGATTGCATCAAATAGGTAAAATGGTTCTATTCTAAGAATAATAGGAGCAACATTTTGGATTAGAGAAATAACAAATTTACTTGTTTTTCAATTTTCAGAGAAGCATATTTATTAGCATAATAATCTTGGTTCTGAATCCTGAGGCAGACAAGAAACCTGGCACAATTTTTAAATTCCTAATTAAAATTCTAAAGGTATATGTTTATTTGCCTTAGAAAGGAGTGCCTAAAAAAAATAAATAACTCAAAGGAATTCTCCTAATCACTAATTTTACTGTTATTTATTTTCTGAGTAATATGTACTCTAGTAAGAATATGTGTAAAATCCTATACTAAATACTAGAAATGAGAAATTTTATATAGTTTTTATTTTTGAGGTGTCCATAATCTAGGGGGAAGTCAGATGTGAGCAAATAATTATAGCATGATAATGTGCATTATGAAAGGAATATATTGAGTGCAGTGGTACATGGTCAAGTGGTCTTGGCTATTAAATATTTAAGATCATGCAGTCGAGTTCTGTTGATTTCATCAGCTTCTGAACACTTGCATAACACTGGGCAGTCACTCCTCTGCGTACAGTCATGGGTTGCAGAGGAATGATTTTGCAGCAGCTGGATAAGTTAGGGAAGCTACTTCTTAACTTGCCAGGCATACCAGATATGCTTGAAACTCTCAGAGGCATGAGATTGTTTTCTCGTTCAGCATTGCCAGGAATCAGAGAGCCTAGGACTTAAGATCATATATCGAGGGATTTGGAGTGTAGAGCTAATGAGAGAATAGCAGATTGGGAATCAGTAGTCAGAAAAACTTTAAAAAATATAATTGTAACTGCAATATTATTATATCCTATCCCTGAATATTTGGTTCAATTG
This sequence comes from Rousettus aegyptiacus, assembly GCF_014176215.1. Lineage (NCBI taxonomy): Eukaryota > Metazoa > Chordata > Mammalia > Chiroptera > Pteropodidae > Rousettus > Rousettus aegyptiacus. The sequence continues at coordinate 124,428,775 of NW_023416306.1, forward strand.
GAATCCCTCCAACATTCACCTCTGGTTGGCAGTTCATTAAATCAGTACCTGGTAGATATTTGTTTTTTATGAAATTAGATTTGAATTCTACTCTAAGAATTCTGTAGTATCCCCTAAAATAATGAGACAATCATGGAATAACAAAACCAGGACTTGACTCAGTTGCCCTGTCTGTGAATGGGGTGCTTCCTGAGAGGTGATAGCATGAGTTTTCTTTGCTTTTCATTCTCCCGGTGAGGAGGGCCTCAGGGCATGCATACTAGAATCTATCAAAGCTAGATCACTGAGTTAGACGTGTCTTTATTCTGAGGAAAAAGCCTTGGTCATGTTTTGTGTTTCTGTTAGCATGGAACAGGCAAATTGTAAGAAAGAACTCAAAAAACATTGCCTAAGAATAAGGAATTTGCTCTCAGTCTGATAACCACCTAATGGCTTTGGTCTCTGCCATCATTGGCTATCATTTTTATTGGTAATAGGAGAGAGATTGTTAAAATTTTTCAAGAGATTAAAAATAGAGCATACATCTAAAGAATAGTGTAGTTAAAAGGAATCTGAGGTTCAGCTTTGAGAAATGTAGTTTCTTTGCTATTAAATATTTGATTGTGTTTAATGGCATATAAGTAAAACATATTAAGAAGCTGGTCTTTAATTTACTTATGTATAATTGTACTTTTAAATTGTATACATAGATGTTAAGATTTTCCAGAGAGAGATTACTAAGAAAATTAACTTCAAACCAAGGAACATTAATATACACAATTTCACATTTACTACAGCTTTGAGCCACAGAAACACGGTTTAGGAATTTCAAACTGCACTCTAAATTGAGACCCTACGTAGCAGGAATTTTAATTAAAGGGATTTTTTTTTCCAAACAATAACAGGTGCTTAATTATGAGAAAGTTTGGGAGCTACATTTTTAATTTTTTTCTGTTTTGTAGCATATGATAATATCTAAGGTTAATTTAGGTGCCAGATAATCTTACTGGAGGGGTAAGAAAGTTTTTTGGCATAGAGGATTGCAAGCCTTAGAAAAGGCTATTTTGTCTACTTGATGAACAATCTGTTATGGAAATGAACTCTAGAATGTGCACACTGTAATTAAGCTGTTAGAAGTTAATCCCTGACACCTGACATTGTCCCCACAAACCTAACACCGAGAAAAACTTCAAAATAGTGTTTAACAGCTGCATTTCAGATTTTCACTTCTGCGAATTCTATGAATTATTTTTTAATCGATGGAAATGTAACTTGAAATATCCTTTACCAGCAGGATAGTAATCTTTCACATCTCTTTTAGCTCTATAAAAACAAAAATGGCATTAGCTTTAAAATATAATGTAAAGGTGAATAATGAGGTAGTTGGCACTTGTGAAACCATGTTTCAAAGGAATAAGGGTTTGAAAAAAAAAGCTGCTTAAAGTGTTAAGGAGCATTATGCAGTGTTAAGAAGTCGAATGCCTTGCCAAGGAGAAAGTAATTTAGTAGAATACAAAGGCTCTCCTTGACAAGGGGGCCATTTGTACTTTAAAATATTATAGCAGTTCAAATTGGGAATTCTACTAGAGTTCATGAAGTGGAATGAAGGGGTTGAAAAAGAAAGTGGTAAAACCCCCTCAGTCAAGACCCTCATTAAGGAATCCATTACAGAATCCAGGATTACTTGAGCAATCTTTTTAGATAATCTCTCATTCTCCTTTATTTGTCCTTCAATCCATCATAAATAGCACCGCTAGACTGGTCATCTTAAAACATCACTTTCATCATGTTAGTCTCATGGCTACATACCTATAGGAAGATGGATTCAGCAGTTTTGTTCAAGATGGACTGAAAATGGGCTAAGCTGGAGATAAGGAAAATAATGATTTTTTAAAAAAGTGAAAAGAAATCCACATACAACACAAGAAAATCCGCAACAAAATTGTGATCCAAATACAAATAAATATGCAAATGAGTGAGAGAGACAGAGACACACTATAAGAAAAAAATGGACAAGGCTTGATGCGTCTTGGATATCAAAAGTGAAGAAGAAAAAGACTGCAAAGGTGGGCTGGAGCCCTGAGTATTTCTGGGTCTCTGGCAATAATCTGGGTGTTTTGGATAAGCATTTAAATTATTTGCAGCTCAGTTTCCACATTCCAAAAATATAAGAATGTTGGAATATATCATTTCTTAGGTTGCTTGAGTTTTACAGCTAGGGTTAGCTGTTATTTAGTATTTTAAAGCTCTGCAACTAGGAAAATGGTGATAACATTAAAACAAAACAAAAAAGGATAAATCAAAAGGAGACATATAAGAAAGTTTGAAAGAAAAATTTTAGTTCTCAAAGTTGGTCCTCAAAGAATGTCTTGAATTGAAAGTGCTGACAGGTTTGTGAAAATATTCAAGAACTTTTAAAAACTAGTTTCGATACCCACTGTGTTCCAAGCACTCAGTAAAACAAACATGTTCCTTGCCTACTTCACTGGAATCACTTCATATACACATTTACTGTATGAACTAGAGAAAGAGTAAGAGAGAAAGCAAGGCAGAGAAAGGAAAACATATACAAATGATGAGCAATTCAACATGCCAGTTCACTATGTTATTAATACATGCTCAGAATGAGCAAGAGATGGAACATATGATTATACTAAACCCTATTTAAGTTTCATTTTTTTTCTTCTCAAACGTGAATAGTATTGTCCCACAGCACGTAATTTTAAATATTTTTCACACGATCATGTACTGTAAACTCAAGCTAACTGTTTAATCTCATGTTCTACCAGGGAACTAATGATCACTCCAAGGCAAGAGAAAATAGGGCCGTACTGGTTTTATTAAGTGATGGCATGCTGGTCTCTACTGTAGTTCCCTCTAAAAAGACCATCAAGGGTAGTTTAGAGGACTGTTTCCATTTCCAATAAAGACAAGCATCCTATTTTATAGCCACAGTTAAGAGAATCTAGGAGGTAATTGAGAGAAGGAGAAAGAGTCTGGAATGATTAGTACTGGGGAAGATCTTTATGCTTTGAATTTTATTTCTGTTTTGTGACAAGACTTGAAAAATTATTTGAGAGGATAAAAGTACTGTTTTTCAGAGATTAGAGTTCAGAAAAAAATTAACTTGGTTGGAGATCTGTGAGACCCTTGTCCAACATGAAGTTAAATAACAGACCAGGATTGTCGATAAGAATTAGGCAAGGGATAAGCTCAACAAAGATGCACCATCATCAAGACTGAAGTGCTAACCAAAATGGGATCAGCAGAGGAAAGAGGTCTAGACCAAAGCTGAGTCAGAAGAGAAAGTAATAGAACACAGGACAACAGCATAGTGTGCAATTATAGCTTTGGTTTTCTGCCCTTCTCTTCCTTTAATTCTTTAAGTAGATAGCTACCTACTAATTCATGTTTGCCAAAGACTTAGTAATCTCTTCCTGAGTTTGGAGGAATATGAATAACCCTAGGGCAGCTGTGGGTCAGCATATAGTCAATTGAAAAAAAAAAAAAAAGTTCCCATCTAAACAAGGTCATAATAAAATAATTGCTACCAATAATGTATAATCTACTTACATAAATTATTTCAATTGGTGCTGCTAACAATACTGGAAGGAAGATAATTTTCCACTTTCCAGATGAGAGAACTGAGATTCATAATGCTAAAAAAATATTTACTGGTCTAGTAACTAGGCTCTTGCTTTCTTCCTGTAACTTAAGTTTTTGCCTACTAACCCATTTTCGTGGGAAGCCCTTGACTTTCTCCAGGTCCTCAGGCTTCTGTCTTGTTCTTTTCAGATTTTTTTTTTTATAAGGATCTTATTTTTTAAACGAGGACCATGGTTTATTGATTATCTAATCTCTCTTTTGTTAAGGTCTATACACTTAAACCTCTGCTTTTCATTTTTCCTTGCTACATACCAGATCAGAGTTGGCTCTAGGGAAGTAGAGATAAGTAAGAATTAGTCTTCATTTTTTAAATACATATTCTAGTGGAGACAATCATGTAAACAAATAGAATGCAGTTTTTTAGGGGTTATGGCAGACAACTTAGAACAACTGTTCTCAAAACACTTTTCTTCTTAAGTTCAACTAAAAAGTATGACATCCGCCTATCTGCAACATTTACCTTTTGATCTGCACAGCTACTGAGTAGCCTACCTTTGGAGGCAGCAGCTAAGATTCTTCCCTCTCCTGCTCCCCTCACTCCCCAGCCCCTCCCACTGAGAAACCCTGATGCTGAGGTTATGAAGTACAGTTGCTTAAGATCGGGAGGAGGTACTTAAATCTAGCTTATGGATCCATGAGAGTTACCTTCAAGTTTCATTTCGGAGGTAGGTTGGTGTTAGCCTATCCATTCAGCAAACAGGTCAGTAACAATAGAGAGAATAACAGTAAAAACAGACAAGTGGGCAATAGTGTGATGCCCCTGCATGTCTACAAGGAGTTCAGATGACTGGGAAAAGGAAGTAAAGGGGGAAGTTGAAAGAGATGAAACTAGAGGGGCAATTGTACCTTCCTGGGTATTAAGGGGTTTGTTCTAGATCTTGTTACAAATAAGGGATATTTAGTTGAAAATGACATCATCAGCTTAGTGTTCTAGAAAGATCACTGTTGGCAATGAAAAAATGGGCTGGCAAAGAATCTAAGAGATTAGCTAAAATAGGAAGGCCTAGAATAGGGTACTATCAATGGGGAGACAGGTGCCCAAAATACCATATTTTATCAGTTCACAACATACATTTTTATACATTATAACAAATAGAGATGCATCATAATAGCTGATGGTGTCTTTTAAAAATTGGTAGCCAAGCAGCACTTTTAACAATTTCATTGCCTGTATGCTTGTAAACTTAGTTAAAGGTGTTCTGGGTAAGTATGGTAATTTAATTGTTATTGATGGTGGTACAGCTGGAAAATTACAGTCTCTATTGTTTCAGTTGAGAAAATAAGATGATTTGGGGGTAAGATAGGAGTTCTGTTTGTCTACTTTGATGCTTTTGGTAAGTTTGACAATCCACTAGCATCAAAAACTGCAGCTTCTTTGAACAAAGAGAGACAATAAGGGAACCCTCTTTTACATAATACTAAATCACTGGTGTTCTTGATGGCTTAAAGCACAATAGTTTGAAAAATGTTCCAGACTTCAACAATTTTGAGTTGAAAAGTAATTGTGAAAAGTTTGATGGTGAATGAGAAGTTAAGGTATAGAAAATATGATTTATGCATAACAGAAATTTATCATATGACGACAGTTTAAGAGAACCCTTACAATGATTATAAAATTAAAATTCTAATTACTAAGAAAGCATGGTATCAAAAAATTAATTTGATTTTTTTATAACAATATAACTGCATCTTACAACAGATGGTGTCTTAGTTGTGATGAAATATGGAATTTAAAAATCTTTAGATATGCGGGGAATGAGTCATCAATTACACAGACACAAATACTCATTCAATGTTGACAATAATAGAAATAAAAAGAGATGAAAAACTGAAAGAGAAAATATCCTAAATAATACATCCTACTAATAATTAAGTATAGAATGATTAGGAAAATTGTGTTAAATATATGCGAAATATATAATGTTAAGCAAAAAAAAAGCAAAGTAGATTATTGTATGTTTCATTAAGTAACTAAATAACTACAAAGAGTTGTTTTTTAAAAGTCTGAAAGAAAATACAGCTGTATTACAGGAGAGGGATTTAGAATAATTTATTAATCTTTCACATTGCTTCGATGTTCCACAGTGCTAAAAATGATTAGTTATATAATCCTGCCCAATGTTGGTCTTGGAAATGCAGAAATAAACAGGAGCATTACGATCTGTTTTCTTAGACCTATAATCTTCAATGAATTTAACAGCTGCTTTAGATATAAATGGAGTCTACCAATTTTCTGATTTCTAATGGAAATGAACTGTTCTATGAATATTATCAATTAACCGTCAGCCATCCACTCGTGGAAATACACACCTTTGTCCCATAATCAGAAAGATTTACCTTTGGAAAATCTACTTGATAGTTTTAATGTGATCCTCTCCCAGTGCTGCCTCGGAGTTCTTTTCCCATCTATATATATTCAGTATGTTACCAGATCAACTTTAGATGAAAGTAATATATACTTAGTAAAATCAGCTTTTACATCCTCTACCTAAGTATCAGATATCTTTAAAAGTATAGAATATATATCCTTTAGATCATTTGTATTGTTTGTTCTGTAACAAGATGGTTAACTGAACCTGAGTCAAGGTATTTGGTAGTATACTATTATGTCTCAGATTTTATTAAACTAGTAAATTCCTTTTAATGAATGCAAAGAACTAAGAAAACCATGTAAAATTTAAGACTATGCAATAGAACAAACATTGAATTAGAACACATCTTAATTTAGCCTACAAAATTATGTCCATATCGTCAATTTATGTGATCATTGCCTTTCCAGATATGTAGGTCTCTTGTCATTCTTATTTGTAGTGCCTGTAATCTAAAATTTTCCTTTTTGCCTAAAGAGTACATCTGAATAGCTGGAAAGAAGCCATTTGAAGAGGACTGGAACTATATTACACAGTGAAAGGGATTCTGATCAGAAGATTATACTTTTCTTAAAATAAGTTGAAAAAAATTTTAAATAATTCTAAATTAATCGGGACAGGTCTCTCATTTCCTCCTAACAAAAAAAAAATTAGTTATTAAGAATATAAGGTTAGAGATAAGACAGTCTTGCTGTAGAAATTAAGATCTATCATATAGTTCTAGGCCTGGATGAGTTGCTTAACTTTGGTTTTATTAAAAGTAAAATGGGATTAATGTAAGCTTCCGCTCATATTATTTGTAAATATGGAAAGATTCAGTGATATAAATAGTACAGTATGGTAAGCCATAGAGACTGAGTTCAAATCTTGGCACCACTATCTCTGACTTAGATAATGACCTCGGAGATGATTCTGAGCTATTCTCTGCTTTCATTATTCCATTTCTTCATTTATAAAATGAGGGAAATAACTGTATTTATATCTCATTGGATTTTTTGAGAAATTAGGTAATTCGTGTAAAGATTTACTAATTGTTAGCATTGTCCAACTCCTGCTAAGCATCACATACATATTAGCTATTCTTAGTTTACTGGACACAGTTAGGGACAGCTTAATCTACTCAGCTATACCAAAAAAGGGCTGAAATCAAACAGCTTTCCTAAAATCAGATCTCACCTTCAGAGTTACTTATCTGCTGTTGCCTGTGTGGATGACTCCCTCTGACCTTCTCATCTTTGAGCCTAGCTAGATTCTTCTGAATTTTAACTGATATCCATGAACTTGACCTCTTGCCTAGGAGGTCAGTGATTTAATCTACTGATATTTTCAGTCTTTACCATGTTTTGTTCTTTAATCTCTCCCAGATTTTTCTTGGTTAGGAAGCCTCTCAAAAATGACACATAATTTACATTTGTGTAGAGCTTCACCATATTTACCAGTCATTCCTCTACTAATGAGAAGGGCAGACTTTTTTTTTAAGATTCATATTTGCAATAAAAGATTTATTATTATTTGATGGATAAGTTCATGAACTTATATACACACAGTAATGATGAAAATGTAAAATTATAAGGAAACAGAACATGATAATTAACATTTTGGAGGTTATCTGTGAAGGTTAAAAACAATTTTACTGCATTGCAGTTTTACAAATTACAAAATATAGGTTCAATGAAATTAAATGACAAAATCAAATGGAACAGAGATGAATTTTGGATCCATATTTTTTAACTTGGGCTTATTACTCTGTAATGTTCAGGTCTGGTCTGGGTCCTTGGACATCTCTCTCTGTTCTTATGAAACAAGCATAGTGGTCAAGTGTGAGGCTTAGTAAAATATGTGTGTAACTGATTCTTGAACTTGTGGGTCTGGAGAGTTGCTCAAGATTCTCGGTGCACTTGAGAATTTGAATTAAGTTCCACAAGAGGGCAAGCAAAGAAAATAAATAAATTATTGATAGAAAACACACGTCTCATTTATGGAACGCTTTGCAGTTTATAAATCACTTTCTCAGCTATTATCACAATTGACTGTTTCTTTACATAGTTATTAAAGTCACATTATTTAGTAGTCAAAACATTTCAAAACACTTGAAGGCAGCTAGTGTGATTGCCATGTAATGTGGTGGAAAGACATTTATTAATGCACATTATATGCCATTATTCTGTTCATAGAAGAGAGAAAGCAGAAACTGCTTGAAGTCAGAGCCTTAGATTAGAGCAAATAAAACTAGAAAAATTCTTTTTTCCCCCCCTTCTTTGAACACAAACCCACTCAATCTTTTTCTGATATTTTTAATGTTTGGGATGTGGGATAGTCAAGTATAAACTGGCAGGGAGAGGAGAAGAATATGAAAAGAGAATAGGTGAGAAGCAAGAAGTTACACTCAGAATAGCTGGTTCGCTTTCTGAAGATGAGTGTTGAGAAGACAAAATAAAAGTTCATTACTCTTTTCCCCCTTCACTCTGCAGTTTCCTGCAGTTCATAAGAGCATGCTGACAATGATTCTTTTTCGTGACCCCAATGCTTGACCTTTATCACATGACCATCACAGCCCTTGGCCTAGAGAATGTCAATTAGTATTATTCTGGGCAGAAGGAAACTGTGCTAACGCCTTTCTCATACCATCAGTTTGGACAGGGACTTAAATGTTATCTGCCTCTACCACACACACACACAAACTGTCTTCCCTCCTAGCTTTTCTCCTTTCTTGTTTCTTTCTCCTTTCTTGATCTCTGCCCCACAACTATTTTTTTCCTGTATTCTATGATCTAAACTAAAGGTAACGTTTAGTTGGAGTAGATGACATTAAGCATAATTTGTTCATCATTGACATCCTTACTCAACTGTAATGGTTTTAATATTTCACATTACTGCATTTCGTCCTCACTTTCAAATATATAGGTTACTACTATTACCATTTTATCTTTATTAATATTTTTCTTATATTTTACATGAGTTATATGGTACATTTAATGAATTGTCTGAGATCACCAAGCTAATAATTGATACAACTGGAAGTATTAAGACCATGGCAACCAAGAAAAAAAAAATCAGTCAACCAAGATTTTCTTTTATTAAGCTAAGCAGCTAGAAAACTGTGTCAGTGGAAAACTGGACTATAAAATGTTGTCGTACCTTGTTCCAATGGCAGAACTACTCAGCTAATACCCAGAGTTATGAATTGTGTTGTTACTGGCGAAAGGCTGACTCTAATCTAGAGGTTAGCAAGAGTTTTGTAGTTTAGGTGACCACAAGGAGAAGCTATCATCTGTGATTTTAACACCTTTTGGTTGCATGAAAAGACAATAAAAATGCAATAAATACAATGTTTTAAACTTGTTTTAAATAAACATAAATTTTAATATACTTTACAAAAATGACAGGTTATTATAAAAACATTGAACATTACCAAATTTATAACATAGTAAGAGTCTTCTTGTTTTCTCTCACCTAATTTCACTCCACAAGGGTAGTGATTATTATCAGTTTGATGAATATCTTTCTAGACATATTCTATGCCTGTATAAATACATACATGTATGGGATCATAGTAAACTTACTAACATGCAAACTTGATTTTCTCCTTTATACCATGAGTATTTTTTTTCATATATACACATATATATTGGCCTCATCCTCTTTAATTATTGCAATCTTCTCATTATATTTTATAATATATACTCATTTAATCTGCTATTACTGAATATTTAAGTTATCTAGCTTTTGTTGCTATTACAAAAAATATTACAGTGAACATCCTTGTATAGCAAATTACTTTAATCTTGTGCATTTATCTGTGGATAAATTCAGATAAGTCGAAATGCTCATATCAGGGTAATCACTAACATTTTAAATGTGTCTATGGATCATTAAAATGCTACTTTGGAGTTTAATCTGTGAAGATGCAACACACATAAAAAATGGTACTTTTATAATAAAAGTAATTTCTTCACCATTGCAGGCAGACCAAATTGTGCACCAGAATGGTTTGGTGCGAAGTTCCATATACCTAACAATCTTGATTATTCTGTCTGTGACACTGACAGTAAAACTGTGTATCAAACCAAGCCATGTATGTTTTAAAGTTTTACTGTATGGAACTGTCCAAGAAGTGATCATTAAGTGTGGCAGCTAGGGTCTCTCCACACTGGGCAAGGTCCTAGAGTCTTGGATCTCTGTTACTTTGTGAAGCGGTTGAAAATCATGGTATCTATTTAATCTTTTCCTCAGCCTTTCACTATGAATAGTTGAATTTTTTTTTTTTTTAGGAAGTCAGCTACCCATTGATCGCATTCTTTTTTTTTTTTTTTTGCTTCTTTCAGGGCTGGGTGGGGACTGTATGGTATTGACAGTATGCCAGACCTCCGCAGGAAAAAAACTTTGCCTATTGTACGAGATGTGGTAAGTCACTCCTGTTGATTCTATTTAATTGCATGTCTTTTCTTTATTAAAGGTCATGTTATCCTTCTCATGAACTACCTGGCATATAAGTATTTCATAGAATAGAACATATAAGAAACCAGATTCTACCAAGTGTTATGTTTATTATTTCTTTAAAATCTATTAGATGGAGAAAATAACTCGAACCTTTTGACAGCTGTCGATATTAGTTGAAATTACAAAAGGAGTTAAAATGACCCTATAATTGAGCAAAGGAAGTTACACAGCATGCCAAGTGAGCGGCTGCAATTGAACTTTGATGTGTGTGGCGTTGTGAATGACTACAAATTTAATTTGCAGTTTAAAGCTTTATTTGAACTTTTTTCACCTTAACCCAGCAGACTTTAATACTTCATAAAGCAAGCAGATAATACTAATGAATTTTTTATTACATTAAAATCAAGTCTAGCTGTACCACTATTTAATGAAAGGCATGGCTTCCAGGTCATTATAACCTCTATTAGCCCTAAACACAACCTTGAATAACTCAAACTCTCCTATAACAAAATATTGCTGGAGAGCATCTGGAGATGCAAAGAATTAATAATGGTCTGTATTAGATTATAAAAACGCATAGTCCATCAGCATGAAAATAGGGTTTTCTACCACCCAAAATGTCTTCACAGTTTTTTGGAAACATATTCTTAATCGTCTATAACACGAGAATATATTTTTCCCCAGAGAAACCAAAATTTTTGGTAGCAGTAGTTTTTAATTACACTGTGAAAAATCTTCATCAGAAAGCCATCACTTTAGTTTTAAATTAAGAAGGATAAAATCTTGCCTGGAAATATCTTATACTGGAAAGCATGAAATGTCTGCTTAATTAGCTCATACTCCTGCCATTATAGTATGGACATTATTTTTAAAGTGTTAGACTTATTTAACATCATTATACTCTTTTCTCACTTTCTTATGTCTATTTATACTTTGTTTTCTCTGACACTTGGAATCTTCAGGCCATGGTAAGTGATTTTCTATTTAACTCATATTTGCCAGTTTTCTCAAATGTACCCTGCACTTATTCATGGGATAAAGGAGGGCAAGATGGGGAGATAAAAACACAGAGATGTACAAGAATAATAAGTTTGGGTTCCCCAAGTATTTAAAATCTAGTTAAATTATGAAAGGAAAATGAAGTTACGTAAACAAGTGCAGATACAAACTAAAATAGGATTAAAGCATAATTTTAGTGACAGTAGTTGTCAGATGGAAGATGATCTTGGGTGAATCCTTGGAGGTAAGCCTTCTCTAGGTTTACATGGTAGGGTGGAGATGGGTGAAGAGTGACTTCGCACTTAGGATTGTGCTAAACATTATCTGGCTGTGCATGGCTCTGAAGCTACGAGGAGGTATATTTATGACCAGATGCATTATTCCACTATGATTTCCCTTTGCTCCTAATGGGAGAGCAGATTTGAAATGCCCATATAGAATTTCTGATTTCCAAAGTTCTCAATAACACTGTCAGGTTTGTTATATTGCATATGTTTGGGTAGCAGCCATATAATGGTTCTATTTTACAGGAAAATCTAAAGGGGCTTACCTAAAATAGCCTAAGTTATCAGCATTGAGTGAAGAAAAAAAATGTGGGTGTAATGATTCTCAGTTGATAAAATGGGCCCTTGGAAGAAAATATGCTGTCTAGAAATGGAAGATTGTTCCAGAGAACTGTGAATAACTCAAAAGCCGTCTAGCACCAATTGTGATTCAGGGCTATCACACAAATCAACTATTTCTGTACCAATGGTTAAATTTTATTAAGAAATGTGATCATGACTATCTAGGGGAAAAAATTCTAGAAGTCTCTTCTAGCCTGGAAACCATGGGCTGGTCACCCTATCTTGATGAATCTTGGTTTTCTCATCTGTAAAATATAGGGGTTGAGTTTGATGCTCTAAAGGGCCTCTCAACTTTAATGTTCTATAATTCCACATTCCAGATGAACTGGCTGACTACTGAACATAGCAGGTCTCCTTGTTGTCTAAAACATGAGCAATGGTACTTTATTCTTACATTTTCACCTTCTGCTGAGCAAACACTTCTTGTAGCAATAACTTATCATTCTGTTTATTTTAGACCCTGGCTGCCCGGAAATCTGGACTCTCCCTAGCTATGGTGATTAGAACATCACTAAACAATGAGGAACTGGTAAGTAAAGAGTCAGTGACTAACTATGTATCCATCGTAGTACAGTGGGAAAATCATTCTGCTTGATCCACTCCTTTGTAATGTTCCTTCCAATATTCCAGGAATAATGGAGCATGGGAGGAGTCTGACCCTAAACAAATTTTCTCTGAGCCTCAAATTATCCTCTGCTGCTCAAATATACGTGCACTTTCCCATCTTTAGAAATGCTATTCCTCTTAACACAGTTTAGATTTATTCTCCCCTTTGCCCCCCGAAAAGAATCCTGCTAAATTTTTAAATAGTTGAAATTTTGCCTCCTTTATGAGGCTTTCCTAAACATTCTTCTCCCCTTCTAGCTGAATTGTTTTTCTCCTCTGGGTTTTCTAGCATTTAATCACAACCTTCACAGTGTACTATTGTTAAGACTGAGGGCTGCTTGGGGTGAGATGCATCTGTATTGCTAAATTGTCATTATTGTATTCTGACAAGTTATGTAACTTCTCTAAACCTGAGCTCTCTCATCTGTATAGTGAGGTAATAATAAGAGGATTAAGGATGTGCATACATATTTGACACCCAGCATAACCTAGGGTATAGTAAACAATAAACACAACCTACTGTTATTATTTTTGTTATTATAGCAAATTTTATTGTTTTGCATAAACCTTTATTTTTAGACTGATATCCCTGAGGGTGGCATTATATTCTGTTTGTTGTTTTGTTAAATATTATTAAGTGTTTTAATTTCTATTGCTTAGTACACCGTCTGTCAGGTAGAAGCTTTGTAAATTTTTGCTGAATGAAAGAACCAATTGGAAGTTACAAGCAGGCTACAAATATCTAGGTCAGGGATTCTTAAACATAGCTCATCGGAATCACCTAGGGGAGCTTTAAAACATACCCATGCTTGGGTCTCATTCCCATTGATTCTGATTTAAGTGGCTTCAAGTGTAGGCTAAGTAGAAGGGGTTTTTAAAACTCTCAGGCAATTCTAATGTGCAGCGGATGTTGTACCACGGTACTCCATCCTCTGGGGACACTCTGCTGGGTATTTCACTCAAGACGATTAACCTATGTCCTTTTTTTTTTCCTGGAAATTAAGATACTCCTTTCAATTTTAGTGACTTTGTCATTCTGATACAATAAAATTTTTGCTAAAAATATTACTTGTCAATTTCTGTACATTTGACATTTAAACACCATTATGTACATTTATATTTCTCATTCTCTTCTTTCTGTCATTGTCTTCTTCCAAAAGCCAACATTTTCTAGGTCTTTATCAGCTCCCCTGGCCCCAATATACTACATATTCATTTGAATATCTGGGTGCTACAGCAAGTTAAAACATTTTTGATTGTGCACAGGATTAAAACAATGTAACTACTTTCCCAGGGTCATAAGATGCCATGTAATATTTTGAACACAGTTTGGTTTCAAGATAAAGTAAACATTCTTTGGTGTATGAGAAGGCCCCATATTGCTTGGTGAATCTTGAAGTATCTAGTCTTTTGAGGACATAATCAAGGTCAAGAATTTCGATTAATACATTCCCACACTATTCCTTTCTTATATTTTAAAGTATGGTAATTGGTCCGAAGCACAAATACTCATTACTATGCAATAGAAATTAAAGAATGTTGCTATATTTTTCTGAGACTCTGACAAGGAGCATACCCTCACTTTATGGTTAAATTAACTATTGATCTACTTTTCATCAACTTAATATCATTTTACTTCTTTGGTTCAGAAGATCTCAGATTTTTTTGCATGGGTGTTGGATGGATAAATAGTATCCATCAGCTTCCTCTCACACTAGGAAAGCCCATTTCCCTGGGGCCCATGTCTCAAAAAGTAAATGAGATGTGACTTTTGTACAGCAAGCATATTAAATGTCAGTCTTGACAAGCCGTCACATTAAGTGGTTCCATGGGCAACTAACATGAATGCCGAATAATTTTCATTTCTCAGTGCTAAAAGTCTTCCTATGTGAGAGCATGAAATATTTGCCTTTACATAAAGGAAATCATTTTGGCCATGTAGAAAATATCAAATGATAGCACTTTTATTGCAATTAAAGAGATGTATGGTAAAAAGCTCAGCCATCTCTTCCAAAGACGAAATGAGCTCTAAAGTCTTATGCATGATGACAGTGGGTCGGCAGCACTCTGTTGGCAGTGAGAGAAGCACTGCGGGGTGCTCCCTCCATCAGCAATTCCAACTCACCCACGAGGAGCTATTGGCGCTGAGTGGGAATCTCAGTTTAATGAGTCCCTAAGGACTATGGTCTCTGAACATTTCCATCTGGCTTAATAACACAAGAAAGAATACCAATCTGGTATCCATACACCACAACAGTAGTCTGCCTGGCACACTGTCATCATGTCATGATAGTTTTCTAGGTATGGACCCAACAGTGGGACAAAGTAGAATCATTCAATAATTAAATATTAATTGACTACTGTGTGTCAAGCATTGTTTCAGATTCTGGAATAAAGGCAATGAACAACTCAGCTAAAAATCTCTGCTGTTATAAGACTTTAATATAGTGTGAGGGGAGTCGATATAACATTTGGTACCCACTATTGCTACAGGTTATAACGGAAGCTTCTAGCAGGCAGAGTATTTAAGGAAGGCTCAGGTGAGGGTTATAGGAAACTCAAGTGGAGAATCCAACTCACTAAGCCTAAAAGGGATGCTACAACTCTGTTTTTTTTCTGTCTAGATTGATGACCATGTTTAGGAGGCTAGTCTAATGGCATGCTTCCAGGGTTTGTCAGTTCTTAGTAAAGGCTGGTTTATCTAGGAGAGTATGGTTCCTTCTTTCAATAATAGGATTCAAGACTGATAATAGAGACTGACAAACACTAGGTGTGGGAGTAATCAGGGGTCAGACCTGGGCCCTGTTCTTAGCATGACACTGGAGAGAAAACATGGAAGGAGGAAGCAGGTCAGAACACCTGTCTGGTTCCTGGGGTTCAATCCAGGAGTTGTAGGCTTACCTACACTACAGTTCTCTGGACTCTTAGGAACAGGAACCCTTTCCAGACACATGAACAGGTGTTGAAGTGATATGAGCCTGACTTAGCATCTCGGCTACACTTCTTACTACCTTTGAGAACTTGTTTCTTACCAGTACTCTTTGACTCCCTGTGACTTGTCCACCTCACCCTTAAAATGAAAATAATAATACTGTTTTTGAGAATGAAACAATGTCTTACAAGGCAGAGCACATGGCAATCAGGAAAGTGGGGCAGAGACTCGCATTGAGGTATTCAGAGTACATGCTAAGTTCGGTGCCTCCCTGTTGTCTTTGCAGCTCAGGGTCAGATTCCAGGGAGTACTGACATAGAAACCAGCGATAATGACACCGAATGTAAAGATGAACTTATTTACAAGTATTGCTCTTGGTCCTTCGTCAAGAGCACAGTCTTCGGCTTCTTTTAATATTCTTTTACGTATTAAAATATTTTCCAACACTTCTCTCTAGTAGGTTATATTAACTTAGTCCTCCATGTTGCCAGATCAGTTTTTCAATATGTAAAATGAATATACTAATATTTCTAGAACATGGTTGGGAGAATCAAATGAGATAGTAGATTTATATTCTCATTATTTATATATGCATTTTCATTGAAGGTTTCAGTTGGAGAAAAACTGATACAGTACATGACAAATGTATCTTAATTCATTTTCAGATCATGTTCTGTCGTAATAGAGTGCATATCCTATGTTGTACTCTCCTTGAATTATTAAATCATCTACTTTGACATTGTTCTCCCTCTTTCTATTTGGACGCACTCCCCAATTTCTCAGGTCAATGATAATTAATATCTGTTATAGAACAATACAAGTAAAAACAAATGACTTACAATCTTCCATGGATAGGCACATAACTTTTAGTCTGTATTTTCTGTAACCAAGAAAAACAAAATTACCTGAGTAATTTTAGTCAATTTTATGTGATGATTATTCTGATGAATAAATTAATCCTGAAATTATGTCTGTCTTTATATTCAGGAACTCATCCTACTGTTGTTCTGTCTTCATATTCATAACAAATTTCAAAAGTCCCATTGTACCTAATCATTGCTCTGCAAATATTTCTGGTGACTCTGGCCTGAAATAGCAAAATGATACCTAAAGGACAGCAAATAGCTTTTATTTCTAAAAAGCATCAAGTACACAGAAAATGCTTCAAAAAAAAAAAGCATATATTTTCTAGCAATTATCAAAATATGGGTTTTTTTTTCAAGTATAGGAAAGGAATGGTTTCCATAACCCCATGAAGGGAAACGACAGGATAAAGAGGAAAATAGAAGTTCCTTAGTAAAGTCACTGGTTAACATAGTAGGGGAAAAAGTGAAAAGATATATGGCAAATAGAAGCAGACAAGCTTTGTTCCTGTTCTAAGTACTAACAGTTGGTAGATTGGAATATTGATGGTCTAAAAACACTAGTCACTGCTCTTGGCAGGAAGCCTGATTGTTTTATTTCTCAGACTTGTTTTAATTTTCTCATATAGAGAAGGTAATTTGTTTCCTTCCCATGTCCTAATTGTTCAAAAAGTGATATATTAGGGCAACTCAACTTAAATTCCAATTTCTTGGAGCAGGATTTTTTAACGAAATACTAGTCTAAACCATGAGCATCCTCCTCTTTGAAGTCTATAGGTTGTACTTGGATACAAAGGCTTATCAGAGTCAAAGCATCCCTTACCCTCATTTCTGGAGATTAAAACAGTGTCTACACACAATAAAAAATTGCCTCATTTTCTGGAATCACTTCACTAATGCAAAAATAACCTTTATTGGTTCTTTCCTAATTTGAAAAGTCTTTTATCACGTCTATAAATAGGAAGAAAAAAAAAAAGTACTGGAAGAGCATGAATCAGACCATTCCTAACTTAGTTATTGAAAATAGAAAACTTTTTACCTTTTTAATTTTGTACCTTTTGTATTTTACAAATTATTTTTACAGTGTGGATGTATTTTATTACAATCTGAAAATACATTTTAGGAAATGCTGTTTGTTGTAGAAGATTTGAAAATTTAGAAACATTTAAAATAGATTAGCAGCAAGTCTCTTAAATTGCTGATTCTACTTTGTGCTTCAGTCCCAGTAATTACAGCTCTGCCTGTTCTTGGGATCACCCTCTCCGTATGTTTGATTTGCCTGGGCCAGAGACCCATTCACTTCAGCTAGGATACTATTGCTGTACCTACTTATCTTTCTGTCCACTTTAAATGCTACATTAGAAAGACAATCTTACTCTTCTCCTTTAATCCAACTACTAATGGTGAGTTACAGATGTCCATTTCCCAAATCCATGGCTGATATTAATGTTTCCTCTTGTTTTCTTCTGCCTCGCTTTCATTCAGTGCCTCTTACCCTACAAAATCCCAAACTCTCTGTCCTTTATAGAATCTTGATATAGTTTTATTTTGCTGCTAAGAAAACATCTTCTTTCTCCCAAGATGCAATATTCCCCAAGATGCAATATTCTCCTTTTATGAGATGTATTTTTACATGATTTCCTTAACTATCCATTTAATGAATTTCTAAATTGACCATCATTTCATCTTACGCTTTGCTGGACTAAAAAATGTTTCATATACCATTTATTTTAATTTTCAACATGTCCATATTCCAAAATTAAAGAATGAGAAAGACTCATTTTCATTTCCCTGAGACTGTGGATATATACCCTCTAACAAATTATCCAATGTTTTCTTCTAGCTTCTATAGCTCTTAAGTGTTGGCATTTTTTTTAATGCCTCATTCAGTTGATTTTCATTGTACTATCTAGTAAATTTTCCATGTTTCTTATTTTTTTTAATTAGCTTTACTTTCTCTTTTTATGAAATGGATCATGACTCCTTAACCAAATCAAACATTTCAAGAAAATCTTCTCAGATGTCTATTTAGAACTTGATTATTTGTTTACTTCTAACATGTTTAATTTTTTAGCAAGTGTTCCTTATATGTATTACTTCTAATGTAGCCTACAGATTTAGAGGACCAAAAATACATCACTTGAATTCAATTAAAAAAAAAAAAGACATAGGAGATTAGATGAAATGTAGCAATCATTTACTTAATCTTAAAATACAAATTCATGTTTAAAAACAACCCCTTGCTCAATTTTCCCTTCTAAGTTAATTTGCATTTCTTTTCTGTGTTCATTTCTACCATGTTTCACTGAGTTAAAATTACTATTTTTCTTCTTAGACAAACAACAAATCACTTTATTCAATTCTAAATATAATGAAATTCCTTCATTTTTTTTAGCTAAACCAAAAATACTCTACTAAACACCACACATACACACATCACACCACACCCTCGACCTAGCTAGAATAGGAAACTATGGACAACTCACGAAAAATTTGTTATACCAAAAATTATTCATTTCATGCTAATGACGTTGAAGATACCCACTTTGCTAGGCAGTAAAGGGAAAACAAAGGTAAATAATGCATGCTCCTAATTCTAACAGAACTCTTCACAGTTCTTTGCAAGACATCTTATTATGAAATGAACCCAAGAGATTCACTTGGCACAGGCTATCTTTGAAATGTAGTGGATCCGGTTATTCTGTCTGTATAAACCCTCATATAGGGTCTCCCACTTGAGTTATTCCTGTATTTGACCCTACTGTAGACCCCCTTGAAGCACAAAGAGTTTTGGCCAGATCCTCATGTAGTGGCAAGGCTTGGATCTTGCTGCTCAAAGTAAGAAAAATTTTTAATAAAGATTCCTTAGCAAGGAATCTCCCAGTACCATTACCAAACATATTCTGGGATAACACATAATGAGGAAATTGTAATAATAGAGGGAACTATGCCGCTGTTATAATGTGGAATGAAAAAAATAATAGAAAATTGGCCTTTTCATTTCTGTAGTAAGATAATTTGAAATGAGTTTCAAGGATGATTAATGCAAAATATAAATGCTTTCCTTCTAGTATTACTTATCAGCTAGGCTCTTACAGGATTTATGTAAATATCCATTTTGTATGCATCAGGCAGTGTGTGAAATTATCTGTAAATGTAACTTTAGAGAGTGCTAGTTTTTCAGGAAGTTGCCTGCACTGTGGGATATGAGAAGCCTAGAGAAGGACTCATCCAAACAAGTTTCTTTTTCTATTGACTTACAGTTCTTGATTGCAAATACATTATCATTATTAATATTTACTATTTATTGAGTGTTTTGAAGTCTATGGAATATATTTGTTATCATATAATTTGATAGGGTAGAGCAGAAAAGTGAAGTACAGAGACCTTTAATCTCTGTAGATTATAAGACTTAAATGGCAGAATGTTCATTTCTTTCATAAGAAAAATATGTGCCAGGGACAATGATAGGCATTGTTTAGGTACTAAGAAGAGAAACATGGACAGTTCTTGCCTAAAGACGCCCATTTTAAATATCACATAATCCAGCCTGTGCTAGAGAACTCAGATATCCCAGCTATTTGTTCAGTGGATTTTTCTACCCCATGAATAGCTTGTTGTTAGAAAGTCTTTGCACATGCTATTAAAAATTATCTCTTTTTAAGATATAAATCACCACAGGATAGTGCCACATTTAACCTTTATCTGTTTATGATTGCTTTCTGTTGAATTAGTTACTGTGCTCCTTTCTAAGGGATAAGCAATGAAAGCAGTTTCCTGCAGAAAGAATTATAAAAGAAGCATGTTTCCGGCTGAGATGTGAAGTGTCAGGAAGGATACAGAGTGAGGAGAGAAAGACCTGGGTAGGATATAAAAGAGGGTTGAAGGTGTTTCTAGAGGCTTAGGGTCAGCATTGAGAATACTTTCCATTTACTTTACAATTTTACCAAGAACCAACTTAGACTAAAGATAGAAATATAAATTTATTTTTTTAATTAATGTTTTCTGAGCACTTATCTCAAGCCAGAGACTAGGTTAAGCTCTGAGGATTGTTGTAGCTTTGAGCAAGATGTTCATCATGTTTGTCCTCACGGAGTTTACAGTATATCCAGGACATAGATATTGTCAAGTAATTAGAGCCCTATACTGCTATGAAAGAAGCTTGCTCTATAGCAGAGCTCAGTCCACTTTGGAAGATTAAAGAGTTCTTTATGTTCAAATAATTGAATTGGGCCCTAGGACACTGAGAGAAGAATAAATGAGCAGAGTTATAAAGCATTTTCAGGGGAAAGTGGTAAAATGTTTGTTTAATGTTGAAGTTCTTCAAATCCACTGACTTGATTTTGCATTGGCAACTTCTGTCTTCTTCACAGAAAATGCATGTCTTCAAGAAGACCTTGCAGGCATTGATCTACCCCATGTCTTCTACCACCCCACACAATTTTGAGGTCTGGACAGCTACGACACCTACCTACTGTTACGAGTGTGAAGGGCTCCTGTGGGGCATTGCCCGGCAAGGCATGAAGTGTTTGGAGTGTGGAGTGAAGTGCCATGAAAAGTGTCAGGACCTCCTAAACGCTGACTGTTTGCAGAGTGAGTACTTGGTTAGGCTGGAGAAGTAGGTGGGTAGAGCCTGCCTTATCCTATGTATTTTCACAGTAGTACTCTTCAGCTGTTGCTGGTTTTCAAAGAAATCTTACCTTTCTCCTTCTCCTACTTACGCAAACACATACTACCCATCCAGTCATATAGTTTATCATGCATTCCTGCAATGTTGAATTCAGCACTATTAAACTCCTCAGAGTGAGTACCTGGAGTGCAAATGCACTCATCGAGTGGAAATCTTTAAAGTGACTTCCAATCTATTATCTCACTTTTATCTTATAATAGCCCCATGTGGTATGTAGAGTCTTGTTCCTCAAACAGGGGCTAAGGCACACCTCTGTGATGACAGTGGTTTGAATTTTTTCCCAAGCCTGTTTGGTACCTGCCTGAAGGAGCCATGTTCTTCTACAACCTCTGCACAGGCCTTCGACCTGGGATGTCTTGTGCTTGAAGGTCAAAGGCAAATTTAAGTTACTAGATATGTGACCTTAAACAATAATTTCAACTTCTCAGGGCTTTATTTTCCTCCACCAAATGAACAGGGATACTAAAATTTACCTCGGGGGATTATTGGGAATACTACATAAAATGGTCTCTGCTAAGAGTCTGGCAGAGGTAGATGCTCAGTGAATATTACTGGCCTCTTCATACTTTTGCACTTCTGAATAGGTACATGTCACATTGACGTTTATGACAAGTTATCTTAAATTTTCTACTTCCAAAAAAATTCTTTATACTAATATTTTAGATGAGGTCCAGAAATGCCAAAACATCACACTCTATATAGTACATATTACTGATTTTTACTACCACATTTATTTCAGCATGTTTTCTGACCTTAAATAATTAAAAAAACATTGTCAAAAATATATTTAAAAATGAATTTTCAGTTGCAAATAATATTTTATTTTGTATTTAAACATTGCCCCTTCTATTTATTGTTTATATGAATGCAGTCATTGTAAGGTGCATGGGTTGCTTGAAATCGAGAAAGGACAGAAGAAAATGTCAAAATAAAGATTAAATCAGAAATGCTGTCACAGTTAGCTTTTGTAGTAACAGTGACACATTCTACAGTTTTCTCTGCCTGATTATTATTCTTCCTACACAGTCAGATTAGATTTAGGCTATTAATCATGATAAATAATTTTTTTTTTTTTAGTAACAGAATTAGTATTTGAAAAATTAAAAGTATATTTAGGAATAACTGCTGAAAAGGTAGAGGGGTTGAATCAGTATTACTCAGCCAATTTACTTGCAAAATATCTTAATCCAATTAAAATTCAGTCCACTTGATTTAAAAAACTGAATTGTAAAATAGACATCTTAAGATATAAGCATATTAACTCAGCGATGTTTAAGGAAACAGGAAAAATATTGCCATCTAGAGACAAATGGCTTGAATTCCTTAAAAAATATATATAATGGAGGTCATATATATTTGATGGAGGTCATACCTATGAAATGAGCTCATTCTTCTTCAGTCTGTTAAAGAAGAGAGATGCCAAACATTCATTAAACTTTAGAAACATTTTTGTAATCTAATTTCATTTCTTAAGAAAGCATGTATTATTGGATATTGGTTAATAAATTAGGCAAATTTTTCTTGTGGTTATTCATCAAAATGCACATGTAAACTGGAAGAATCAAAAATAGTGCAGAAAAATGAGAATGGGTATATATACCCGAGGAAGGAGGTATTTTCTTTAACAACACCTCCTTACTTTTTCACTAAAACCCATATTCTCATATTGAACAAAAAGAGGTTTTGCAAGGATATGAATTCAACTTAGCCACTTTCCATAATAACTATTGATAAAATTCAAAATTATCCCTACAGAATCTGTGATATTCCCTTATCACAGATTTCTCCCGTTAAGTGCTTTAAGCCAGAAATTTGCAATGGTTACACCTAGTGTGAGATGGTTCCCTATATGCCAACATTGCAAGCAAAGGAAAGAGTAAAAGATTAAGAAAGATCAGTAGACTGGTATAGCTAATGCAGCCTCCTGTAAACATAAGGAAGTTCCCTGATTCTCCTCTCAAAATGATCTTTCAGTCTCTGTTGAAACACTGTAGGGAAAATTTAACGTCTTGGTAGACAGCTAAATTTATCACTGGAAAATTCTAGCTTGTAAATTAAAATTTGAACTAAGTCCTGCCTCCTGTAACTTCTGTTCTTTAATCCAAATCTTACCTCTGGATAAAATATGTAATAAATTGACTTCCATTGCATATGCCAGTGTTTCAAACACTTGAAAATAAAAATTTTCTTTAGGTTTCTAGGACCCTTATTATTTTGCTAATCCTTTCTTGCATTCTGTCAACTTACATACATATTCCCACCACCCCCCATTTCTCAAGCAAAAGAAAAAATGGTCTGACCAGTGAGGCATGCAAAAGAAAGTGTTTAAAGTTAACTTTAAATTGACTTGACTTTGGTATTTCATTCCCATCAAATCCTGGGTCTGTGACATATCCATTCAGTCAGGTGAAGTTAAACCAGGTGATTTAAAAATCCCACTCACTGCTCTTGTACTTCTTTGAAGGTTCAGAGACTCATGGAAACATCAAATAAGTTCCCCAAACAGCCTCATCTCTGCTGCTCTTTAGTGGATTTTACTTGATGGTGGTTCCTATGCTTTACTATCTTCCTGGCTCAGGGCTGACAGCTATGTAGGAACAGAGGAAACAGAGGGAAACAGAAAAATCAGTTCCTAAGAGAACCGACTTTTCCTTACCCTCTCAGTGCCAGGCCAGTGACAGTAGCCAGATTTTGCCTGCTTTTCTTTAATTAACTCATTTGTGTTCTATCTAAGAAAAAATAAAGAAAGAAAGAAATTTTTTAAAAAAGCGTTTGGTGGTGGAAGCATTGAATTGTAGCTAATGGGGAAGTTCGTGACCCTGAATAATATTAATATAACCTGTAAGGAACTTGTCATGACAGTTATGGTAGCCATTTTAAACTAGAAGAAAAAAAGTGAATGTTGGCTGGGATGAGGATGTGTACAGAGCAAGACATGTAGAAGAGAGATCATGTGTAAAATATTTTTCCTGATTATCTTTTTAAAGTAGAAAAGAGACAACTTCAAAATTGATAAGATAGGGAAATATCATAGTACCTAACCTGATTTGTCTGTACTTCCTTACATATTTCCAAGAGGGATTCCCAGAGTCCTACTGAATAAACATTCTGCCTAATTTTAATTCCTAGCTGGAAATTTCAAGTACCTGTATAAGGACAGAAAGTGTTTCACTGAAAGGTCAGAAAAGCACCATCTTGAGAGTTGTGTTCTTTTGCTGTGTTCCCCGCCGACGTTACGTGAAGCTTATGTGTCCTAATTATTGGCTATCGCAAATTCATAACATCAGAAAATATGGCTACTGTACTCCTGTCAGCAAACTAGATTTTGATTCTCTTTCTTTGTCTTTGTGTTACCACATATGCAACCATGATATCTTAACAGTCAGTTGTTTGTATATACTGAGCAGCTTCTGTGGGTGGGAGCTTTATTCTGGGCTCTTAGAGCTTAAAAGAAACTAATTGCTCTTGTTCCTCAACTCAAACATGTTTTCTAAAACTCAGCTCAGGTGAATAGATGTGAACACATATCTTGGAAACTTTTGACATTCTATTCTTTCAACACCAATTATACAAAATATGCTTATGTGGTGAATACTCAAAGCTTAGAAGTCAATAAGCTTAGAAGTAGGATTCTGTGTATCCACTGCTATAGAGTGAAGACCATATTCTTTATTTTCCCAGAACTGAGCACAAATTTAAGCACAGTTAGCTGCTCAATAAATGTTGGGTAAGCAACAAATGAAGGCATAAGAATGATATTAGAAATAGCATGTAATGGTTTAAAGATCACTTTCATATAACCATAGATTTTTAAAGAGCCTTTGAGATGAGTGGATTTGCGAAGTCAATCTACTGATTTTCCTGAGTTTAAACAATGTAGTATCATGTCAAAAAAGTATCAAGTGGATATTATAGGTAGAATTAGAAGCCAGGTTTATGAACTCCCAGCCTAGTGTTCTCTCCTAATTTATAAAGAAGTATACAAAGTTGACCTTGAGAGAAAAGATGGCAAGTTTAAAATTTTTTTGTAGTACTTTTTCACTTTCACATGTAGTACCGCTGTCTTTAAGACAACCTGTGCTGCCCAGACCTTGGCTTCACAGAGCCTCCCATCATGGTTACTCCTCAAGGCCTGTCCTCTATAGCAACCCACCAAGCTTGGGGAATGTATACTCCTCCCTATACACCAAACATATTGCACTGACTTTTCAACAAGACTAGAAAAGAAATGATATAATAAGTTAATTTGGGTAAAAATGGCATCAGTAGTTAACGTTACTTTAATACAATGGTCATTTCTTTAACCCAAAGGAATAAACTAATAATGGAGCATTTTCAGGTGCTGGGGTAGGCTGCCATTGGGACATAAAAAAGGCACTATAGAGCTATTCAACAGAAGCACTGAATATCATTATATATGTTTCATAGTCCTGACAGATATGAGAAAGATCTGCTTTCTCATCCTGCTGCCACTGGAATTTTTCAGAACCTCTCTGAAAAGCATTTTCCACATGTGTGAAAAGAGTTTAATACCTGTTCATCCCCTCTGGCTAAAGACCACTAGGAACACACTTATATTTTTAAAAGTTCAGTCATTACCCATTACTGCAAAGGAGAATGCAAACCAGAGTGAACCATAGGACAACTCAGTAAGAGTGTCAGAGAGCAGAGGTTTTCTCTGTATCGGGTGTTGTCTAGAAATGAGAGCAACTCTATGGTTCTGCATGTTGACAAATCTTGCCTACAAGGAGGGCATACTAGAGTGAAGCATAGCAGCTGTACTTAGTAGAGAAATGGTGGCCGCTTAAGAGAGGGGATGTTTGTTTTTTTGTGTTTTACACAGAGCTATGAAATGACCTTGTCTTGTTCAGCACTGTCACAGAGTGAACGGGTGTGAGGTTGGTGTCCTGTGAGCTTGCTCTTGTCCAACAGGAGAACAACATGGCCTACCTGTGAGCACCCGGCCAGTGTCCGATGACACTATGAATTAGTGTCACACAAGTTCCTGAATGTCAGAGGCTATTTAAGAAAAGAGAAATAGAAAGAAACTAGCATTTAAATTTTTCTTTGTTTTATTATCTTTTTTGTTTTTTAAAAAAGATATGAGAAATCTATGTAAGTAAAAGTGAGAACAAAAGTATCTTTTCTCCTTCCATCTCTCCCTTACTTTTTCTCTTTCCTTACATAGTAAAAAAATTTTGGAAATTGTACGTATTTTTTTATGATTATTTTTTTCCCCTACTTGATATAATTTTTGACTCTGAAATGGTTGGGTAATCTCAAGAAAGCTAGTATCTAAATGATGTTCCTAAGATGTAGTAGCTTTGACAGACAGTCGTGAGATACATTCCTCATTTTATCTTTTAATATGCAAATGTTTCCAAACTTGTTCTGAAAGTTTACCTTTCCAAATAATAGGCCTGATGATTGCAGATGGTGGGGGTGGTGGATATATAGGTGGAGGGGGAGGAAATATTGTTTTTGTTTTTGGATCCAAGCTCGCTGACAGTGAAGTTACTATAGAAAGTGGCAGTTTCTTGGAAGAGGGCTACACACCCACCTCCCCCTGACATCAGTGATGGGGCCACCTACGAGAGGGGGGTATGATGCTGTGCTAAATCTGTGTTCCTCCAGTTATCTTTGTGTTAAACATCAGTCCTTTGTTGCTTGTGAGAAATCATGTGGAGTGTGTGGCTTTGATTTTACAAGAAAAAGGAGGCAGCCAACTTGAAAACTGGGGGAGTTGCGAGTCTATTTCTTGAAAAGAGTGAAGGCATATTAAAAGAGGAGGGTTAAGAAAATCTTGGATGTAAAGCAATCAAAGGAAAGGGTAGGAGATGCCAATGATGTGCCACCTACATGGTTTCATGGGAAAGAGAAAGAGAGAGGCACCCAGAGCAGGCCCACCTACACGATTTTACTGGGGGGGGGCGGGGAAGCAATGAAGTTTTCATGTTAGAGACTGTTTGAGAGAGAAATGCCTCAATGAGACCCTCTTCCTGCTTTCCATGCATGCTAACCACCTACCTCCTTTGCATTCACCAGCCTCAAATGCAGGTAAGAATTTATTAATGCATAATAATTTTATTAATTTATTAATAATAAATTTTTATTATTTATTAATGCATAATAGTATTATTTCTTCAAGTTTCTCAGAACTCTGTTTTCTTTGATCTTCAAGCACTTCATTGACTCCCAATTACCAAGTAGTTAGTTACAGAGCATTTAGCACACAGTAGGTTTTGGTTGAGGCACTGTCCTTTTCAAGGAGTCGCTTCACAGTCACTTAACCGTGAAGCTCCAAACCTTAAAATTTCTCGTTAATGTGAAATTCTTTAATAAATGCTTATGTCTTCAACCTTTCTGACATTATGGAATCCTTGTTCAATTATTAGTATTGAAACTATATTCATTATCTCATTTAATCCTTACAGTGACTCAGTTAAGGAAAGCACGACTATATTTCCTTTTGTTTTTTTAGGTGAAGAAACTAAGGCTTAAAAAGGTAGAGTAACGAGCCCAATTTCAAATGGTTACTAAGTGGCAAATCAGGATTTATATTCAAGACTGTCTCCTTCTATGCCCAAAGCATCATGAACCACTATATTCTTTTGCTTCATTTAAAAATGATTTTTTTTAGATATATTTCTTCCATTTATATTATGACTTGTGCCCTTGTTTTATGCTATTAAGTGCATGAGGTAGATAGGCCAACCAAATCCTGCTTTCTAATGATTGGGCACACAGACTTTGTTTTTGGAAAATTCTAGATTTGAAGCCAAGGGCCAGGTGTATTTTATACCATCATAAGATGTATTCCATGGCATGTTTATCATTTAACATTGAATTCTTGTTTCTTCTAGGATTGTGGCCTTATGGTCAGAGAATGTAAGAAGTTCCTAACACATTAAATTCAGAGCCAAATTAAATACTCAAATATAGTAATCATTTTATTTTAGGTTGCCTTCAGAAATATTTTGTCTACTCTGTTTATTGTGTGTATCTTATTTTCCAAACAGTATGCTAGATACTTACCAAACACAGTTAATTAAGGTTGGCCTTACAGGCTAGCATATGAATGATATACATACATTCAGGTAGCTGTGTCAGTGGTTGATAAATATCCAAGAATTTTGCTAGGCAGTTCCTTGAAATTAGCATTAGCATATTTACACTACAGAAATCTGCTAATGCTACAAATCGGGTTTGTTTTGTTGTTGTTGTTTTCTATAGAAAAGAGGAAAAATGTGACCACTGAGTTTAGAAAGCTGCTGTTTCTGTTAAGGGAGAGAGAAGATCGTTTGCTCAGAATGGAGGGTAGTGGGGGTAGGTGACATAAAGGGAGCAGAAATGTTTTGGAATAGCTGTTGAGTAAAAAGGAAAGAGAAGAGACTGAGATGAAGGGAGAATATCATAGTCGTTATATGTATATAGATAATTGGAAGAAACACTGAAATTGTAAATCACCATATAAAGGTGGTGAAATTGTGAGTTTCACATGGCATTTATATATTTGGAGTAATAAATAAAAATTAAAGAAAAAGGGTTCTGATTAGTTGGCTGTCTCATTAAATTATGTAGACAAAAACCACGTGGGATAAGTTTGCCTCTTGCAGTTTTATTGTGCATAATTGTATTGACTAATCTGTCCATTGAGTGTTTTTTAAAATAACAATGATGCATTTCATTTGTATAATGTATTATACTTTACAAAGTGCTTTCACTGTACATTATCTCTTTTGATTTAATTTCTTTTTGATCTCTGACATATTTCTGTATTTCAATGAAGCTGCTAGAACTTTATTTCTGTATTTCAATGAAGCTGTCAGATACTTTGAAGGAAGACTCATAAATGCAAATATAAGTTTATCTCCAATGACTTTGAGATAAACAGAATAAGCCTGAAGAAAAATAACAAACCCAGAGTGCTGGTATAATGATGAATTATAACTATTTAAGAGATAATTTTATTTCAGAACATAAAGTGAGATATGTGGGTTTGATACTCAGTACGGCAATGAAAAGTACTTGCAGATTAGTGACAAAAGTTAATTATGAATTTGTCTCTATCTCGGAACTAAACAAATCTAAGTTGAATTATTTTCTTCAGATCAAAAATGTAAAAGTGAAACTTAAAAAGTTACATATCTTATAGAAATAACAGATAAAGGGCTTAAGCATAAGTCTCCATTAACCTACTCCTTGAGATTGACAATATCAATTTATGGGTCTGTTTTCTGTACAAGTTAGAGATCTTTTACTCCAACATCAAGAGCATTAGTAAAGGATTTCAAAGCAAATTGTCATACTTTCCTCATTCTTTAAAAGAATTCAAGAGACAGTCGTTGAGTTCAGAGATTTGATCCTTTGGATGAACAATCTCTTGACAGTCTACTCTTAAATTTGGTATTTTGTACTTAAATGAGCATTTATTATGTGAGTCGTGGTCAGCTGGCTCTTACTAAAATTAGAAAAAAATAATCCAAAATATATTTAACTCTTGGGGATTTTAACATTCTTTCTTAGAGCCTTTAGAAACATTAATTTTCACAGTAATAGTTTAGAAAATTTGGTGAGAGTCAAAATTTCATGACACTTCTACCACTTTGAACATTCTTAGGATGGCTTTTACAAACCAAACATGGGGAGCACCTTGAATCTTGTAGGTAACTTTTTCAAGCCATCACTATGTTTCTATTTGATGAATGTTCCGATACTTGTAGTAAAATCCACCTATTGCAACTAGGACTTAGTCTAGCTTAAGCTGATTTTGCCTTGTAAGAATTGTGTACTATGGAGTTAAGTCATTATTGATAAATTGCAAACATGTTTAATTGCTTGAGTACATAATTTACAAATGTGTAGCTATTCCAAGGCATGTTTTAACAGATGACTAGGGTATTTAGAATGGAAAATCACCTTAAATAGAATGCATTAACTTTTAGTATCATTTTTAAAAAATATAATTTGTCCTCAAAGGTTTTTTTTTTTAAAAAAAGATGAAAACAGAATCTGCTCTTCCTGCCATTAGAATATCCATCTATTCCTATAATTACACCTTGATTATTGTAAATGTATTTTTTCCACTTTAGGAAACAAATGTCATTCTTTCAAATAAAATTTTCACTTAATTACTGCTGTCAAGTTGTATATGAATGTACAGAAAGGAAAGTTAATAGTTGACCTTCTGTCTTTTGTCTTAGTTTCTATATTTAATTTGGCTTAAGATTCACAGAATTAGATTCAAAGAACTTTACTGAGGCTGCCTATCCTTTATCATAGGATTTGTACAGATAAATTATTTCATTTAATCTCTCAACATCTTATGAAATATAAGTATGCCTATTTTAAGAAATATAATATTTCAAAACAGTAAAAACAAGTTGGGCAATAGTCATGTAGATGAATATTGAAAGAGTAACTAGCTATGAACACAAGTTTTTTTTAAATTCTTTTTACTATATTCAGTTGCTTCTGTACCAAAATTTGTTTGCTTTCAGCAGTGGTGATTTCTGTAAACACTAGTACATGGACTTTTTCTTTCTCACTTCACACTCACTAAGGAACCATGATTCACTATTGTGTAATATTTGGAGTGGAAAGCGAGAATTCGGTCTGTTCAAAACTGGCCGTATTACCGAATGAGAATTAAGGCTGTGGTCTATCAGATACTTGAGAGATCATCTAGCCTAGTGTCTTTCAATTGTTTTAAACAGCAGAATCACTTTTATTCCAAGTAAAATTTTCTCTATATTTCAAAACATAACAAATTGTGGTGGTATTTATTGTACCAAATAATCATTTAATTATAAATCCATCAATAAAAATAGACATTTTGGTTGAACACACATATTTGAAATATTAATTTTCAAGTGACATTTGCCATATATATCCAAACTATTTCTCAAATTTAATTTGGTTATCCATAGAATGAATAAATAGTGTGGTACATAACACATTTGATTGTGTTCATTCTTTTTGTTGTGTTGAAATTTGTTTTTAAAAATTCAAACCAAATATTTGCACAGTCCCTGGCTTAGTCCAGTAATACAAGTGAAAAATTGGGGACCATTGAGGTTCAGTTATTTGCCAATAACACAAGGACTGGTCTTTCTGAATCTCAGCATAGTGACTTGTCCTCCTGATATTTTCCAAAAAGCCACTCTGAATGAATGAGAATTCATTCATTCTCATATCCCTGCTCTTTTTTCTCCCTCTCTTGAGTCACCAAAAAGTAACTGCACCTACATTTACACCACCACTGATTTTTCTATTACAGGAGCAGCAGAAAAGAGTTCTAAGCATGGTGCCGAAGACAAAACTCAGACCATTATTACAGCTATGAAAGAAAGAATGAAGATCAGGGAGAAAAACAGGCCAGAGGTGTTTGAAGTAATTCAAGAAATGTTTCAGATTTCTAAAGAAGATTTTGTACAGTACACAAAGGCAGCCAAACAGAGTGTACTAGACGGGACATCTAAGTGGTCAGCAAAAATAACCATAACAGGTAAAAATAAGTTGTCTTTTAAAGTTTTATCCTACATTGAGATTTTTATGTGTCTTAGAAATCACTGCTAAAAATAATTGTAGGTACAATAAGTAGGATTTTCAGTTTTGTCAACATTGACAAAAAATCTAGTTGGTACCTGAAATTTATAAAATATATGCTAGATAACCGAAGTAATTTCTTATTCTGTTTGTATTGTTTTAATCAAATCTGCGTCTTGTTCTAATCATAAGCTCTCCCAGAAGAGAAAATTTCTGTTTTACAATATAGACATCAATATCCTGCAGTTTACAAGAGATTAGCTTTGTAGCTGCCTGACATTAATTTACAACAGTAGCCAATAATCTCTCCAGTCAGTTTTTGTTTTACTACAAAAACAAATATTGTTTTAGTTACTCCTGAATCAATATCCCTCTTTCATTTGATCTCTGAGTCAAGACAGTTGAGATTGGTGATGTTTAGTAATTTGAACATCTAAAGCTGCTTGCAATATTAATAGTAAGTGCCTGTGTATCATGTGAAGGTTTACCAAGCCTCTAAATGTACTAATATTGTATTTACAAGGTAAAATAAAGATGCTGCTTTTACTGGCTTCAGTCGATCAGAAATTATAAATAAATGTTAAATAACAGATCTTTGAACTGCAGTGGGTAACTTTTTGCATATTGCATGTGTATCCTTATTTCTCTATACATATATTCAGTAGTTTATTTATGAGTATATAACTAATGTGTATATGCATGTTTATATGTATAGAGCTACTCTTTGTAACAGGCAAAAGTATATTAGTTCAAAGGAAGATTTTAAAGTTTAGTATATTATTTTATTGAACATTTTTTTTGAGGCAACCCTTGGTTGACCTCACAGATTGCAAGGACCTTGTCAGCTTACAGTCCCATATTTTTTAATTTTTTACACCAAAGCACCTGGTTTTCCTAAGTGGTCTCCCATCCAAGTACTACTTCGGTTCTGAGATCAGATGGGATCTGGCTTGTTCAGGGTAGCATGCCCATAGACTGAACATTTTTTTAGAGTCATGTTGCTCATGGGAATGAAAGCAATGGGTATGCATCTGCAAACCCAGAGACAAAGTGATAGAAAATGTTTTTTTCATTATCATTTTTTGTTCGAGGAAATCTTCATATTAAAATGTTTATTTTTGTTATTTCAGTGGTTTCTGCACAAGGCTTGCAGGCAAAAGACAAAACAGGATCGAGTGACCCATATGTTACAGTTCAAGTTGGAAAGAACAAAAGAAGAACTAAAACCATATTTGGAAACTTGAATCCAGTATGGGATGAGAAGTTTTATTTGTAAGTACACAATATGAAACTATTGCAAATATTAAAATATTTGAATATAAATTTCAGACAGACATGCAAAATATATAAGCAATGATTATCTCATTTTAATTAGTGTCTATACAGATTACAAAAAGAATGAAACTAATGTTATAAACTCAATATTCTCATAATATTTATTCAACTTTTGAAGCAAGTTAATAAGAATATTTAAAGGAAGGAAAAGGAGGCATGGTTTGGGTGACTTCAGAGAAAAAAAAAGATTATAATCCAGTCTGCAGTTTGGGTTAACCAAACATACTAGGAATTTAAAGGCTTGATTCAGCAATATCTCGACATCTGAGGACTAAAGACAATAGGAAGGCTTTGGATATCACCTGGCCCATCACATCTACACCAGCCTATACTGATGAAATGGTTAATCTAACTTTTATGACCTCTCATTTTCTATGAAATCACTTATTTTTTAACTTCTATCTTGCACTAAACAACAAGAAATCTTTTTTTTTTTTTTTTTTTTTTTGCCAAGGGTTCTTTTTTTGTCTATGACTCCTTGAAGAGACATAAAATGACTTCCAGTGATCATTCGGTAGACACAAAAATCCCTAACCATGAATTTAAAGGCAGTCCTTTTTTATTTCTTTCCTTCTCACTTTGCTGATGGTTTAAACATGGATCTTATTAACATGCAAAGTAAGCAAACCAAACACATACAGCATGTTTGGGAGTGTGGGCAATAGTGTGTAAAAAATACAGAGCTTTTCGTGTATATGGGCTGATGGAGGGAGTGTTAAGGAATAGGTTTGGCTAATCAGTTGGAACCAAATAACAGAGGATACCATAAATGAGTTAAGGAATTTAGACAATTTCTCCCTTTAGACTGATGGAAGAAACTATTTTAATATTTCTTTGTTAATAGAAGAGAAGATATTGATCAATAGCCATGAATTCAAATTCTGAGGCAGTCAAGTAAAAGAATGAAACAGGAGAAGGGCAAGAAAAGGGAGGGACGGGGACCATGACAAACCTGACAGCAAGTGACTCTTGGAAAAGAGCTTCTCTTGCCATGTAGTCATACAGATGCAATGCTGCTAGAGCTTCCAGTTTCTCAGAAGTTGGAAATTCGAAAGTTTAAAAATAGCTTTATTAAGACAAAACTGACATATCATAATATATTTAAAGTATACAATGTTTTACATTTTTATATATGTATACCTCCATGAAACCACCACCACAGACAAGATACTGAATATGCCCATTACTCCAGAAAGGTTCTAAATCAGCCATCCCCAACCTTTTCGGCACCGCGGACCAGTGGTCCTATGAGAATCTAATGCCTTAAGATGTGAAGTGGAGCTGAGATGGTGACTCTAGCACTGGAGAGCGGCTGCAAATACAGAAGAAGCTTTGCTTGCTTTTCTGCTGCTCACCTCCAGCTGTGCCGCCCAGTTCCAAAGAGGCCACGGACCAGTACTGGTCTGTGGCTCAGGGACAAGGGACCTCTGTTTTAAATGATCCATTGAAGCCATCCTTTCTAACTCCTCGCCAATCCAAGACAATCACTTATCCACTTTATTATGCTATATATTTTTTACTTTCTAGAATTTTATACAAATAGATCATACAATATACATTCTTCTTTTGTGTAGTTCCACTCACTCAGCAGTTATTTTTAGATCCATCCATATTGTATGGTTTAACAATAGGTCATTTCTTTTTATTGCTAGGTAGCATTCACCTCTTAATAGATACTTTGTTTCCAGTTTTCAGCTATTAAAAATAAAGCTGTTAGGAACACTTGCATATACATGCTTGCATAGACTTGTGTTTACATTTCTCTTGAATAAATACCTAAGAGTGAAGTAGCTGGAATGTATATAAGAAAATATTTAATTTTTAAGACACTTTTCCCAAGTGGTTGTACCATTTTGCATAACCACCACCAATGTATGGACTTTCAAGGTGATACACATCCTTCCAACACTTGATAAGGCCAGTCTTTTATATTTTAGCCATTCTAATACATATGTAGTGGTGTGTTATAGTGATATTATTTTGCATTTCCCTAATGATTTCAAGCATCTTTTCGTGTGTGTATGTGCTATCCTTTATCTTTTTTATTTAAGTGTCTTCAAATATTTTACCCATTTTTATTATTTTTGTATTTGTATAAGTTTTATGGTTTACATTTAGGTCTAGGATACATTTAGAGGTAATTTGTAGTATAAGTTATAGACCCAAGTTTTTTATTTTGCATATAAATATCCATGGTTCCTGCACCATTTTTTGAAAGCACCATCCTTTTTTTACTAAATTGCTTTTGCACATTTAGTGCGATTCAGCTCTCTATATCTGTGTGAATCTATTTCTGAATTATATATTCTGTTCCATTGATCTATTTATCCAGCCATATACTAGTAAAACACAGTCTCGATTACTATTACTATAGCTTTACTTTATAAGTCTCAAAATCAGGTATTGTTACTCCTCCAACGTTTTCTCTTTTTCAAATTATTTTAGCTGCTTTAGAACCTTTGAGTTATGTTCATGTAAATTTTAGAATCAATTTATCATTTTTTCACACACAAAAAAGCTTAATATAATTTTGATTGTTTTATTGCCCTGGCTAAGACTTCCAGTATAATGCCACGTCAAAGTGATAAGAGCAGGCATCCTGGCCTTGTTCCCAATATTAGATGGAAAACATTCTTGATTAACTATGATGTTAGCTGTAGATTTATTGAAGATATTACTTCAGTGTCTGTGTTTTCATTGTTTTCAATGTATTGTCCTCATTTTTGTTCCTCTGTACATGTCTTTTTCCCCCCTCTACTTGCTTTTTAAGATTTTATTCCTTTATTCATTCATGTGATTTGATTATGGTGTTACATGGTGCAGTTTTCTTTGTGTTACTGGTGCTTAGGGTTTGTTGAGTTGTTTGAGACTGTAGATCTGCAGTTTTCTTCAAATTTGGAAAACTTTTGGCCATTATTTCTTTAAACATTTTTTCTGCCTCTACCTTTTGGAGACTCCATGTGTGAATATATTAGGCCTCTTGAAGATGTCTCACAGCCCACTGATGATTTGTTTTTTTTTCATCTCCCTATTTCTCTCTTCCTTTCTCTCCCTCTCTCCCACTTTCTCTATGTAATGTGCATTTAAGGTCTCTCCACATCTTTTCATGGCTTGAGAGCTTATTTCTTTCTAGCACTAAATAATAATCTGTTTTCTGGATTTATCACAGTTTATCCATGCACCTACTGAAGGACACCTCAGTTGCTTCTACCCTTTGGCAATTATTAATAAAGATGCTATAAACATTGATATGCAGGTTTTTGTGTAGACATAAGTTTTCAACTCCTTTGGATGTGTGCCGAGGAGCATGATTGCTGAATCATTTAGTAAAAGTATTTTCGGTTTTATAGAAACTGTACAAAGTATCTTCCAAAGTGGCTGTATCATTTTGCATTCTCACCAGCAATGAATAAGAGTTCATGTTGCTGCATATCTTCTCTAGGGTCAAGTGTTGACAGTGTTCTGGATTTTGGCATTCTAATAGCCGTGTAGTGGTAGCTCCTGTTGTTTTATTTCCCTGATGACAAATGATGTGGAACATCTTTTCATATGCTTATTTGCCATCTGTATATCTAGTTTGGTGAGATGTCTGTTAAGGTTTTTGGTCCATTTTTAATCACGTTGTTTTCTCATGCTTGAGTTTTAAAAGTTCTTTGAATATTTTGGGTAACAGTCCTACATCACATGTGACTTTTGAGAATATTTCCTTCTCATCTATGGCTTGTCTTCTCATTCTCTTGACATTATCTTTTTCTACTTAACTTTTTAAACGCATGCAAGACTTATAATAATTGTTTTGTTGTCCTTGACTGCCAATTCTAACATCCGTGTTTCTTCTTGGTCAGTTTTCATTGATAAATTTTTCATTATCTGTCATATTTTTCTATTCACATGCCCGGTAATTTCATATTGGATGACAGACATTGTAAGTATTACCTTGATGGTTGCTGAATATTTTTGGCATCCTATAATATTCTTGAGCTTTGTTCTAGGATGCGGTTAAGTTACACAGAAATAATTTGGTTCTTCGGATCTTGCTTTTGAATTTTAAGTGGGAATGCAACAGTGTTCAACTTCAGGCTAATTATTCCTCTATACTGAAACAAGACTCCTCTGTGTACTATGTCTACTGACTCATGACCGATAATGTTTTCTAGTCAGCCCCATAGAGACAAGCACTGTTTCTGGCCTTAGGGAGTGCTGAGCACTGTTATATGTAATCCCTTTCAGTGGTTCTTAACCTTGCCTTGGGTAGTTTTATCATATGCATTTATCATTACTCAGCTGATGTTCAAGAGGAATGCTCTGCAATTGCTGGAGTTTTCCTTCTGTTCAACTCCCTTCTTTTTGCCCTGTGACCTGTAGCTGCCTTGTTCTTCTCAGATTTTTAGCTCTTTTTACCTCAGAGTCCAATGGACTCCACCCAAGTTCCTTCCCCTTGTACAGTGGCCTGGAAACTCCCTCAAGCCAGTAAGCTGAAGTAATCATGAGACTCACCTTATTAGTTTTGTTTCTCCTTGGGGTCAGTATTGTTCATTGGCAGATCTTTAGTATATCGAAAACCATTGTTTGATATATTCTGTTCATTTTTTTGATTTTTCACATGAGAGGAATCTCTACTACCTTTTACTCCCTCTTGACTGGAATAGAAAAGTTTGGAAATATGAATTTACTTGATAAAACAAAATGTCTGAAAGCCAACACAGAGCTTATCAAACAACACATATAATTTCTGCAGGTATTTGATCCATAGGTTGCCAGTTACAACTGTGAAATACAACATCCATCCAAAGAAATGCAGTAGCACAAATACTTATTCTAATTTTGTAATCCTGCAAAGGGTCCCCTTTGAGAAATCAGATGAATAAGTGCAT
Source organism: Rousettus aegyptiacus (assembly GCF_014176215.1). Lineage (NCBI taxonomy): Eukaryota > Metazoa > Chordata > Mammalia > Chiroptera > Pteropodidae > Rousettus > Rousettus aegyptiacus. The sequence goes on from NW_023416306.1 coordinate 124,466,702, forward strand.
ATATGTGAGGCAAGACCAAGACAAGGTCCATCCAGAAGAATTAGATGTCATAGTTCTCCATACTCATTTCAGGTCAGAATGAGGGCTGGTTTCCACCAGGAACAAGCTGTAGAAAGCCACATACAGTTTATGGGAGCAAGTACCCGGAAGAGTATACTGGAAGAGTTAAAATATGAATTATCTATATTCTAATTGGCAGTTTTCATATAATTTGTTATATTGTGCGCCTGCATTATCCTTTTAATAGGATGCATCTCTACTGGCAATAATTATATCTATTTTTTTGAAACAACATTATTTCAAGGAAGAAAAAATTCAAATTTAAATCCAGTGCATCCTACTGTACATAATATATATGTGTGTGTATGTGATAATATGCGTAATTTTTTCACAATATTTTTTATTGAAATATTTATTAGCTTTAAGTGAAATTACACTCATAATTATTTTCTTTGTCTCCTTCTGTAACGTCAAAAATAAATGCCTAAATTTTCAACAGCAATTTTTATTATTGCCAGTTTCCTGAATTCCCATATTCCATTCTTCTTATTGAGGTTCTATATCTCTGGTTCCTGTAACACTATTTTGAATCTACCTGTGCATGTTCTCATTTTACCATGAAAATGGTATGAGGATTTCAAACTCGTCTTCCTTTATCAGGTGTTGTCCCATGAAGAAGGAAACGAGTTCATAGTGAATATATATGCGGATTCAGAAGAATGCGTACATATCACAGATGAACTCATCCATGCCTCCCACTACTTTGACAATTCTGCCCTGTGAATTGAGTATAAAAATGAGTCCTGATAGTCTGAAAATAGAATGTCTTATTAATAATATGGCTTTAGTTTGCATTTTGGGCAATTTATTTAAATTCTGAGCTTAGCTCTTCTAATATGAAAAAATGGGATAGTAATACATATTTTGCAAGATAGTTACATTTGTTGAGATGTCTGTAGATCTCGTGGCATTTGTTAAGCATTAAACATTGTAGTCTTATTATTATTATTATTAGCATTAATCACATGATCCTATCCTTTGTGCTGAAATTCAGTACTTTAGAGCAAACCTAGCAGTAATCTTTCATGTTAAAAAAACTATCAAGCTGAACAGTGACTCTAAAAAGACCAGTGAACAAGGTGCTATAAAAAGAAAGTATTGCTGAAATAAGAAATGGAGAACTCAGCTTGGGCAAAGGATCAGAGAGATTTTTTTATCCAACTCCGTCATTTTATTGATGAGAAAATCGAAACTCAGATTGGTTCTAGTAGAGCCAAGACTGTAAAGCAGCTGCCTGTTGTGAAGTGACAAATAAGACACAAGTAGAAATAAAGAAGTGTATTTTTTCCTATACCTGATCTTCCCTTGGAAAACTGCTTTTGACCTGAATAAGGCAGGCAGTTCCAAAGCTGGTAAGATGAAAATGTAAATGAAGTAATTTTTTGTTTGTTTGTTTGAAAGCTTAATTGTCCCTCCATTAATGGCACTCTGATGCCCTCAAGAAATTAATGCTAAGTAATTTCGATTTTAATTTTACCTCTCTCACTATAATTTAACAAAACAAGTTTGAAAATTTCATCTTCAAAAAGCTGTGAATGTTGTTCGATTCTAAAATGGGGCACTCTAGACAGTGTTTGTAGACAACAGAGGCATGACCAGTTAAGCCCTGACAGAAATAAGGGTTAGGAGGGTTTGTAAATATATGTAATTTCAAAAATACCACATAAGGATTTATTAAGTTAATGTATATGAAAGTGCTTTGAAAATGATAGTGATATGTAAACTTAAAGTGCTTATAATCTTGCTCTATGATCCTAGTAAGTTGTATATTTGATTATTTCATAATTAATTATGACATTTGATTTTATTTTTCTATGCTACAGTTAATGAAATGCTTTTTTGCTTATCATAAACCCTTCATTCCCTCAGGAGGAAAAGGAGTAAGTGTCTCCCAGTGGGTTTGAGAGAGAAAATGGCAGTGTCGTCTGCCTGGTTTAGTAAAAAATTTTGAGTTAGGAAACTTACATTTTATATATATATTGATACAATGTTTTCTAGAGGACTCTCTATTTTATTCTTGGTGCTTCATTTTTGTTAATTTCTAGAATAAAAACAAAAGTTCACGCTGACTCCTTTCTTAGCGGGATGTAGGTCATAAAGGAAAACGTGTTGGTTATCTTTTTAAAATTGGTGTTAAGCGTTGAAGTAAGGGATTATTTTAAGAATCAAGAGGTTTAGTCAACACATTGCCTGAGATAGGAGTGTGAATATGCCCTTTTTAATTCACAGTAGTATTTACTAGGCAATACAGGGGTGCTTAAACATTCTACTTATGTGGTTGACTGGGCAACCAGCTCTTCTTGCTTGGTGGGTTATCAGTTAAATTCCACCCACATTTTCTGAGTGTCTATTATATCTAAAGCCCTGTACTAGGTTCATGGAAGTACTGAGATGAAGAGTGAGTTCATGCCATACCAAAAAGCGATCTGGCCTACAAACTTATAAATGAGTTCCAGAGCTGCACTAGATCTAACATGTTTCCTAACTCCAGGAAACCCCTTAACTTATTTGCATCTCAGTTTCACAGCGGGCAATGTGCAAACAAATTTATTTCCCACCTTGATTCAAAGGTATTGTTAAGAGGTAGTGTACATGAAAGTTCTTCTAACACATGAGCACCAGAAACTCATACTGCTGTCATTTACAGTTGTCATTGCCTTGGCCCTTTGAAGCATATGGCAGCCATGTTCAGGTCATAGCTACCCAGATGCAGGGCAGGCAAAGTGCCCCACGGCTCTACACCAGGCCATGTGCTGCTCAGCCCAAGGCAGAGTATAAACTAAGCATAAACTAAGCTTTATGGGAGATAGCTTATTTAAAACCACAATTAAGCTAAAACATCTTCGTAGCACAGAAGATTAATATTTTAAAATGACAGCCTGAATGTAATCAAGGATTTGATGTATTGCCTCAATCACTAGCACAGGCTTCTCCCGGACTCTGTGGGAAAGGAATGTTTTCGAGCTTACAAGATGGTAGCAGCATCAGGAAGCCATTTATCAAGAAGTTCCCATAATTGTCTAAAGCAAGAAGGAGTTTAGTTGTACTTCATAGGATTGGAAACTTGTTGACTAGTCATTGTCTGTGCTGTGAGTATGCCTGGCAATAGGGAGATAGCATAACCAATACTGCCTTTTATTTAGTAAATTAGAGTCATTACCATTCCACATAGCAGTGCCAGTAGAATAGCATTAACTTCATCAATGCTTCATACCAAAAAAAAAAAAAAAAAAAAAAAAAAAAAAGCTTTGCAATAAGGAGAAGAAAAAGGTGTGAAAAGAGATCTGGACTGATTTCAACGAAGTATGAACTTAGGGTCACCAAATAGACTTGATTCACAGTCAACCACAAAATTTCAGATCAGGACAGATCCTTGGAGATAGCACTGTGATAGTCTGTAGGCCAAGGTATAAGTAAAGATGTACTTTACTTAGTTTTAAACTGAGGTTCAAATAGAATTCAAACAAAATCCCCCAAATTTTTAGGAAGCAGTTTGATTACAAGAGCAAGCCATTAGGGAAATGAGAGCCATTCTGTAAGGATCCCTCTTGCTGAGAAAAAAAGAGAAACCCCACATTTAAACTTGTCTATAGGAAAGTAATTAGGATGGAACAAATTTTATTATATGGACACAGAAAGCCCTTGCAGGACTCCAGGAAATGCCAAATGACAAGAACTCTCAAGGGAGGACATTATTATGCCCTTTTATCCCTCTCTTTATTTTTCTCTGACCATTCGTTCATCTGTATCTGTTTGTCTACCTCTCCATTATATTTTTTTTCTCACTGTCAAGCTGTCTGCCTGCCCCCCTCCCTCTCTCTCCCTCCCTTTCCTCTCTTCTCCCTCCCTCTCATTCATTCATTCATTCATATTTGTCACTGCCCCCACCTTTCCTCCTTTTTTCTTCTTGCCTTTCTTCCCTCTCTCTTCTGTACTCTGGTCTGATTCCTTATCACCAGTCATTAGCTTGCATGTGGTTCATTATAGCCTTGGCCCTGTGTTCATGTGCCTCCCAACTTTAGCATCTACAGTTTGCTGCCAGGAAGCATCTTATCATTTTCAGCCAAATATTCCAATTCATCTTTATGAAATAAACCATACAAGTTATGTGTTATTGGCCAGGCTATGATTGTAACGTCTTAAACCCATCAATTTTGCTTCCTATGAGGAAAGGAGAATAGGGAAGCTCTGGTGGTCTGCTGGTGACTCACTTGGGCTCGTGGGTTGAAGCAGTTTGCCCCTAGTGGAATGTATCTGGTAAGGGCATTGTAACCATTGGTCTATCAAGCATTTTCAAGATCCAAACACTACAATACTAATCAACTTCTGTTTGGTTCATTCCCCTAGCCTTTGGATATACCTTATGTGTAGACCAACCATATTGAAGGTAGAAAAATGATCAACATGTTAATACTATTTCTAGCCAAACAAAGTTTTCAGATTTCTACTGACTCAGAACTGTAAGATGTAAAATCCAACTCCCTGGGTAAATTTTTCCGCCAGTACCAGCTCCACCAATCTTTAGAGAAATAACTCATTCAATAAATGTTTATATATGAGGCACTCTTCTAGATGCTACAGGCATGGAGGTAAATATGAAAGATGATTGATTCCTCTTATAGAGCTTTCATTATAATTGGAGGAGAGAGAGTGCTGAGGCTAATATCAGCTAGGGAGGGTCCATACTAGGCAGTCAGGGAAGAATGAGCAGTTCTTGGTGCTGCCATCTTTTTGGGGCTTGACACTAGAATAGTTACCTATCTATAGATAGAGGATGTTCAAAGCACGATAATATTAAAAGGCTGAGCAAAAGAAGTTCTAGGTAGGTAAGCACATTGTTGAAGAAATATTAATGTTTAGGCAGAAAAATGTGAAACCGAAATTATCACAAGTATCATCATAATTATAAGGACTGATATTTGTATAGCTATTTACTGGGTTTCAACTCCTGTCACATGTATTATACTTCACATCTACCTTAAAAATCGTTACGTCATCATTGTTGCTGTCATTTTACAAATGAGAAAGCTAAAGCTCAGGGAGGTCAACAGATTATTGCTAAAGAATTAATCCAACAAGTAGAATTAAAAACCAGGACTCATGTCTTTATCTTCGGTTACCACATTAAATGCTCTTTCCATATCATTTCCTTCCTTTACTACTGCCAATCATTCAAAACAACCACTCAAAGAGAGCCATGGAAAAATTAGTGCAAAAAGCACCACATAGGGGGAAAAAAAGGGCGAATGAAGATATGGAAGCTATTAAGACTGAAATAGAACTTGTAAAAATAAATATATAATATATAACATAGAAGGTATACTGAATAGGAATGACAGCAGATTCGACATTGCAGAAGAAAAGAATATTGAACTTAAAGATGTAATAATAAAAAAGTACAAAATGAAACAGAAAAATTTGTTAAAAGAATGAACAGAGCAGGGATACCACTTTAAGCAGCCAAAAGCCAAATATTGGAGCCCTCCAAAGGAGAAGAGGAATATGAGCACAGAAAAAATATTTGAGAAAATGGCCAATTTTTTTTTTCAAATTTGGTTGAAATTCTAAACCCACCCAAGAAGTTCAATGAACCCCAAGCATAAGAAAATGAAAAAAATTACACCAAGGCACATCATACCTAAGTTGCCAAAAACCAGTGAATAAGAGAAAATCTTGAAAGCTTCCATAGAAGAAGGACACACTACATACATAGTTAGAAAAATGAAGATGACAGCAGACTTCTTGTAAGGATTAATATTAGCAATACTACCATGGAGAAACAACTTTAACAAAAACTGCCAAACTAGAATTCTATATCCAGAGAAAATACCTTTCAAAAAAAGGGCAACAAAATGTTTTTTTAAAGCAAAATAAAGTTTTTTCTGACATATAAAAGCTGAAAGAATTTCTTTTCTTCTCTGCTATAAGAAATGTTGAAGAAAATCAGGCAGAGGAAAAGTGATACCAGATGAAATTGTGGACCTCTATAAAGGCATGAAAAGGAATGAACACTGGGGCTACTACTACATTGGCAAATATAACGAACTATTGTGTTATTATTTAGATTTATTTAAAAGATTACTCAGTGTTCAAACAAAATAACATAGTCTGGGGTTATATAACTACAAAAATATGATTGCGTAAAGGTATGGAGGACAGAACTGAAAATATACTATGGTAAGGTTTTTCTACTGTACATAAAGAGGTATAATATCATTTGTAGATGAGCTGTTGTAAAGACTACAAATTTTAAAGTAACCACAAAATGACAAAAAAAAGTAACAGTTAATATACCAACAAAATAGATAACATTTAATTATAAAACTATGCAATAAATCCAAAAAAGCAGGAAAAAAGGGAAAAGGGTAAAAAAATAGGGGAAATAGGAAATAAATAGCAAGATGATAGACTAAAACCTAAACATGTTATTGATCACGTTCAATGTAGGAAGTCTAAATACCATAATTAAAGGTCAGAGATCATCATATTGAATAAAAAAGTAAGGCCCAACAAGAAATACATTTGCCTATAAAAAATACATTTCTAATAAGAATACAAATAGCTTTACTACTGCAGGACTGCTACTTAGAACACTTCACCCAACAACAGCAGAATACACATAAATTTTAAGTGCAGCCAGGACACTTGCATGGGTTGCAAATAAAGGCATGAAAATAGATTCAATGTCATCAACCATTAAAGATGGCAAATTAAAACCACAATGAAACACCATTTTGTAACTAATAGAATGGAGTGTTCTTTGTTTCTTTTCTATCTTTGCTTTTTTTTGTACCAACTGACTATTTTTTATAACTGCATTTGATCTACTTTCTTGAGTTATTTATCTCATTATTTTGTTATTTAAGTGGTTGCTCTAATAATTCATGATATATAGCTTTAAATGATCACTTCCAGTTGTCTCCTCTAGACCTTTATGCTGTCGTTGCCAAGTGTTGGCAAGGATGTGGAGGAAGGGGAAGTCTACATCGTGGCTGGTGAGAATGCAAAGTAGTACAACCACTGGGAAAACAGCTTGTCAGTTTCTTGAAAAGAAAGCATGTGCCCATATGAAGACTTGTACACAGGTCTTCTGGTTTCTTTGTAATAATAGTAAAAGACTGAAAACAACCTAAATGCTCATCAATAGGTGAACAGAATACAAGTTGCGACTTATGCATACACTGAACTACTGCTAAATATTGAAAAAGAATAAACTATTGGCTCACACAACATGAATACATCTCAATTATGCTAAGCGAAGGAATTCAGAAAAAATGCACATACAGTATAATCTCATTTATATAAACTTATAGAAAATTCAAAATATAAACAAAACTATTAATGCCCCAGAGGGTTACCTGGGGAATGATAGGAGGAAATGATTGCAAGAAGTCCAAGAAGATTTTTGGAGGCGATGGTTATATTATATTGATTGTGTCAGTGGTTACATGGCTAAATATATATGACAAAACATAGCAAATTATACATTTTAAATATGTGTAGTTAATTATATATCAGTTATACCTAAATAAGCTGTTAAATAAAAAAACCTCGGATAAAAATTAATTTTCTCACCCTGTTAACAGAATCAGCACTCCATTAATTATACATTTACACTGCACAAATTCAAGCTATAGAATTGCCGCTTCTAGAGTAATGATGGCGACAACCACAAAAATCATGTCAGTCATCCCCATCACCTTCACCTCTCGTATTCTGGCAGTTTACAATGTACTTCTATGTAACTAATATTTAAATCCTAGAAGAAACTCAGTGCCATAGGCATTTGTATCATCACATTTACACATGATAAAATGAGTCTCAGAGTTTTCTGAAATTATAGGTCATGGGGTACTAGAGCCAGAAACTCAGGTTTTTAAATTTTTTTTCTAAGCACTTGACACTTTCTCTACAAGTTTCTGGAGGGGCTGACTGGTATATAGTAAGGTAAATTGTTCATAGCTTACTCATCGATTTCTATGTAAAAAGTCATTACCCCTAATTGAAAAAATGTGCTATGGTATACACATCTACTTGCATTGACCATTTTTACCCCATGAGTTTTACATTTTACAGTAGTTTTATATAGTTCCTAATGATTTTGAGCTCCATGAGGCTGAGGATCTCCTAAAATAATGGTGGATACAAAGTAAGCCTAAAAAATCTACTTAATGATTATTGTCAAATGATAACTTTTTACTAATGAAAGTGTCTTATAAACATTCACTATTAATTTTTTTGTGTGTGCTATTGTTTCACCCTTATTTCTCCCTTGTTACTGTTTCTTCAATTGTATTTGAAAACAAATTTTGATTCCTCAAGAAATTCAAAGTTATGTCTTTCTTCTCTGTGTATGCCACTTGAGCATTATTTGGTAAACTCAGACATTTAATTTTTTATTAGTGTCTCCAATATATATTTTCCTGCCTGATGAAATCTTATCAGTGCCTTTAGTCTTCATGACATGTTTGTTCTTTCTGTTATGTTTCTATCTAATAAACTTGGATGCTGCTTTTGATTAGAATCGAACTTTAAGGGACAATAAAAGGGACAAAATGTATTTTGACTTAGATATAAAGCACTGAAATAAGCATTGGGATGTAACCCCTGGAGCTATTACTCTGACTAGATTTTATCATCCTCTTTCACAGAACTAAGGATAATGTTAAGAAAACACAGGATGGAAAACTACCACTAATTCCTGGAGGACATTTAACATGTCTTTTTACCTCAAGATGATATCTAGAGCTCTTTCTGATATAATAGGTTTATTTGTGAAAGTTTATTGACATAATTAAGTACATGTATTTGTTGGGAAAATTTCTTTAGAAAAGGAGATGCTAACTTTACTTTTTAACACTGCTAATGTAAGGGCCATATTTAAAATGTTTTAAAGCATGCTAATTAAATATTTAATTTTTAGCCAGTGTTCGTTTATACCTTGTTCCAAGGAAGAATTGAAATGACTAACCTAGCTTTATTTTTCAGTTACTTATTGTCCCAAAGACTGATATAAAAGTAAATGATTTGAACCCCAAATATTTTGTAACATAGAAATAAAGTTGTGAAGAAAATGGTAAATTAGGGGAGAATTAAGTTGCCGATACGTAGGGTGATGCACCTACAATAGTAGCCAATGGACAATCAGAGTCAATCTCCTTAGGAGACTTTCTCTTTATGGATAGGGAGTCAGCACAGTGTGCAACTCAAGAGAAGTTCTTATATGAATACTGTCTACCCACCTCGCTAGCTTTCTTACCATCTCTGACTATCTGACCCTGACCTTAGACCTCTGACCGTTTTGCCTAGCCTTTACTGCGCCTACTCCATTTTTTCCCTGTATTTGAAATTGTCTCTCTCTCTTTCTCTCTCTCTCTTTTTTTTTTTTGTATCTATTGTCCCCGATGATTGTGAATCTTATTTTCTTCAAACCCTAAGAAATTCCTTAACCACCATAAATTTTTACGGCTCCCCAAATTTCAGGATAATATTCTCTCATAAACTTAAAATCTTTACACTTCCTTGACTAGACAAAATTAATCCATTGTCTGTTGGAGAGAGATGGAGAAATCTGAAGAGTGGCTGAGAAGCATTTCTAATAGCATCTAAGTGATCCTCACTAGGATCAATGCAATTCTTAATGGAATCAAATTTAGTAAATCTTGAAGATCTCCAGGGCTTCCTCAACTTTACTGTTAATTTACTTGATACTTTATTACTAATTTCTCCAGTATCTTGATTAATAATCAAACTAGGTTTTCTGAATGCACTCTTTCTTTTTAATCTAACAGACTTTCTTATACTTGCCAAGTACAAACTGGATTTTCAGTTATAACACAGACAAGACTCATAATTGCTAGTTTGAGTCATATGAAATTATTTGTGAATTGTTAAGCACAGTGTCTTCATTCCAGATAATTGGTCGAAGCTTGATTTAAGTGGAAAAGTTAATTAGAATGTAGGATTCCCTAACATTTCTTCTCTTCGTTAGCAATTCCTTGGTTATTAGTGCAGAGGTTTTCCATAAGCCCGTGCTGTGTTGTTGATATTTGGAATGAGAGGGATGTTAGATAATAGTATTTGCCTTTATGATTGCTGCTTCTGATTCGAGTGTGGTGTTTAGATAAAGTATGGTCGGGCAACTGATGCAACTGCAGCTCGCTGCTGACATTTTCATCATTGCCTTAAAGTTTCTTAGGGGAAGAGCAGCTTGTTATTCTTGGGAGAATAACAAAAATAAAAGAAGAACTTCTTCTTTTCCACCAAAGAGCGAGGGGGAGAATCTAAGGGAAGGACAAGTTAGGTGGCTATTGAAATGAATGCTGACAGTTCTGTTCTCTTGCCAGGGATGTATTCTAAGTGTTTAGTTTGATGTCTTTTCTCTGGCAAGAAATGGGCATAAGCTCTTTATAGGTCTCTTCAATATGAGGAAAGAGCAGGGAGTTAGGGTACTTTTTATGCCTTTTTTTTCATTTTCAGATGGACATATTTTAAAATATAATAGCTATACTCCATAGAAGTCAATAGAATATGAAAAGGTAGGTTTTACCTACCTGATTAGCAAATAATAAAAAGTGATAATAATAATACTCTGTATTAATCAGCGTATAGAGAAAAAGGTACAAAAGTAAACACATACATGCTTTCTGCAGGGTAGTTTAGGTGTGTGTGTGTGTATGATGTATGCCTATCTGTTTACAGATATGATTAATATACATTCCCTCAATCTAGAAAATTCACGCTTAATAATTTGTTAGACTAAAATAGTTTCACAAGTTCATAAAGCTATACATACAAGGTGCTTTGTGTAGTACTGAAACAGTAAATTGGAAACCACCTAAATGCCCATCTACTATCTTTAGGATAGAGATGAAGTAAATAAATTAGAACACATCTACCTAATGGAGTACTATATAGCCATTAAAAAGAATGGTGTACATGTGCATATATCAGGATGTACATGATACATTAAGTTTAAAAAGTCAAGATGCCGTGTGGTATGCAGAGTATGATCCTGCATTGATAACAATTTAAAGTATATCCTTACATAGAGAAAACAATGTATCAAGCCTTTTAAAGGTAAATGCTAATACTAAACAATATCTTTCTATTAAAATAATGACAATAACAGTGAGTTATTGACAATTCAGTGAGTCAAGTAATATACTGAATACAAGTACATAATAATATAAATTGTTCTCATTGCAGACAGAAATTGGTAAACGGGTATTACATCTTTCTGAAAATCACTTGATATTTTTATAGGCCTTTAAAGCATGTGTATACTTATACACAGCAACTATATACATATAAGATAGTAATAAAATGGTTCCTATTTATAAAGCACTATTATTTTTCCAGAGCATTTTTATGCCCATAATTTTCTTTTCAAATTACTCATTGTGTCATCTAGTGCAGAAATGTTTATCATTCTTTGGCAGTTTTCTTTCCTGAAATAAGGAAGTTGGATGATATAGGAAAATGCTTAAGCACTAAAGAGTTTTATCTGTGGAGATGCAAATGATAAGACCTTTCAGAGAAGGACAAAGAAATGCTGAAAGGAATGAGAGGGAACCAAAGAAATCCTCCAAGCTAAGTGTATAGTCGTATGTATCTCTCTATGGCATTTTTCATGTCAGTTTGACATTTGTTCCCTGAAGTTTCTTTGATGCACTCTGTATGTCAGAGAACTGAACTCTGGAGGCTACCTTCCCCAGACTTCCTTGCCCACTAGGTTTCGCCAGGAGCAAGAACTTCAGTAAAATAAAAAACAGAGGATGGGAGAAACCAGAGTCTATACTCCCTTCTCTCTCTGCCTTGGACGGCACCTATGACAGTGTCGGAGTCTCCTCCATGATTTAAACTCCCATTAAAGCTCCCTCTTTATCCTCCCAGTTCTCATCTATATTTTCCCATTGTGTAGACTTAGCACCTTTGTACAAGGTTGGTAGGAATGCAAATTAATGCAGCCACTACGGAAGACAGTATAGGGTTTCTTCAAAAAAATTGAAAATAGAATTACTGTATTATGCAGTAGTCTGGTTATTCAAAATATTTTAAATCAAAATTTTAAAAAGATATTAGCACTCCTATTTTCACTGCAGTGTTATTAACATCCGAGATGTGAAAACAACCTATATGTTCATCGACAGGTGAATGAATAAAGTAAATTTTGTATATGCACAAAATGGAATATTCAGCCTTACAAAAGAAATTCTGCAATATGCAACAACATGGACGAACCTTGAGGACATTACACTAAGTGAAAGAAGGCAGTTAGAAATGCAAATTTTGTATCATTCCATTTATATGAAGTATCTCAATTAGTCAAATTCATAGAATCCAAGACTGGAATGATAGTTTCCAGAGGCCAAGAAGACAGGGAAGTAAGGAGTCACTAATTAACAGGCACAATTCTTCAGTTAAGCAAGAGAAGTAAGTTGAATTGATCTACTGTATAACACTGTACTTGTAATCAACAATATAGCACTATACTGGATGTACAAAAATTTATAAAGCTACAGTAACCAAAACAGTATGATACTGTCATAAAGACCAGTGGAACAGAATAGAAAGCCCCAAGATAAACCCTTAATAGTCGAATAAGATTTTATTGTATCAGAATACATCAATTATTTAATCATTTTCCTGTGTTTTGATAATTAGCTAATAAAAATTGTCCGTATTTTATATATGTGCAGGAACTTGTTTATTGCTATTAAAGTAAAAATACATTGTTAAATTCGATATAATGATCTTCATTAGTTAGCTAGGAGCAATTAAAAACCTACTAGATTCTCAGAACTGTTCTAAGTGTTTTCTATATTTAATCCTCTTTAAAAAATAATTATTGATATTCTAATTTAATAGATTCAACATGAAGTCTCAGTTTAATTGCATAGCTTGAGCGAAGTCATATTGCTAGTAAGTGGCTCAAATGGAATTTTAACCAGGCAAGTCTTTTCCCAAGCTCATAATTTTACTCTGTCATGCCTAATACATATTGACCTTGAAAGGAAAATGAAAAAAAGGCAAAGTTTATACTGTGAACTGCAGACCTTGGAATTTTGGAGTTAGAACAGGGCATCCATGAGACAACAGCAACCCACACTGTTCTAGGTTCTTTACAGTTAATGTTATTTTTTGTTTTAGAGATCAGTGATATACAATTCTTTTTTTCTATGGACAAGTAGGTTTAAGAACAAAATGTATCACCATTTAAAGAAAAGTCAGAACTGGTAAGATAATGTCCATGTTTAAATGTCATGTCAAATATATATCCAAAGTGTACCTGGTTTCCAACTTCAAACAAAAAGTTCAATTTCAGCTACATAATTACTACTAATTGGAATATGTATATTTGTAATATTTAATGAACAACAAAAAAGAAGAATATAATTACTCTTACCTGTGATATTCCTCTTATTTATTCTGTAAAAAAATTTCGAATGTCTACTTACTATAGGTACTAGAGATTGGCGAGGTCGGGGGAAACTCCCAGGGAAGTTTCACACAGAGATGGTATTTAAGAGTCTTGAAATACAGATAAGTAGTCACCAGGGAGAGGAGTACAGAAAAGACAGCCTTGCCCTAAGAAACACAACACAGGATCTGAGCAGGAAAAACATGTTGAACCAGAGAAATGTTGACTAAAAACTATCTCTATTACATACACATACATACACACAGATTCCTATTTTTTTTATTTTAAATTTTAAAAAGACATTTATTTATACAATCCATGAAGTGATCTTATTTTTTGAGAGAGCAATTCATTTCTCCTGTGTTCTATGTATGTGTTTTTTAAAGTATATTTGACATGTAGCATTGTGGAAATTTTAAGCTGTACAGCATGTGGAATTGTTAGATTTATATATTGCAATATAATTGCCATTGTAGTGATAGCACATTTATCATATCACATAATTTTTTGTGGTGGGAAAAATTAAGATCTAGTCTCTCAGCGAGTTTGGTAATTATAATACAGTATAGTTGTCTGTATTCACTATACTGAGCATTATATCTCCAGGACTTATTTATCAATTAGTTGCAAGTTTAGATCTTTAAACAGCATCTCTTTTATTCCCCGCCCCCCAAGTCCTGGTAATAATTTAACTCTTTTTTTATGAGTTTGGTTTTTTAGATTCCACATATAAGTGATATCATACACATCTTCCTGTTTTTTGATCTCTTAAGTGGTCTCTTTCACTGAAAAATGAACACGAGTATTTTTCTAAACAAACAAGTTTCCTACTTTTATTACTTTAATATTATTAATAATGATACTAATATTGTTTTAATATATAATAACTTTAAAAAGCTGTTACAATAAGTTTATTTTGCAACATTAGTGTCTGGGGAGGAACCTATTAGATATAAAAATAGAATATAAGACTTCAGGGTACTTTGATCGAATTGTGAGGTTAGAAGGTGGGGGGACAGGGAAATGGATCTTGTAAGTCATACTTCCCCTTTGATTCTATGATCTGTTATACTACAAGGACTTTATTTAGACATCCTAAATGCTAGTGCATGAACTCTTCTTCACCTCCTTTCCTTTTTCGAAACTTTGCTAATATAATTTATTTTTTTGTTCTTATTTTATTGCCTTCAATGTCATTGATTTGTAAAATGAACATACAGTGCCCAAATCCTACAAAGAAAAAGCTCAAGAAAATGTGAATTATTGGGTACTGTCTTATTTTTTTAATTCCAGCTCCCATAATTAAATTGTCCTTGGTAATGCAGGTGAGAAAAGTTGCTGTGCATTGTCACTAAATTTTGAACTTAGAATTTGTCCATCTATTTTAATAGAATTCAAAGATAATAGAGTTGGGGGTCTTAATTTGATAACGAATGAGATACCAGTATTGCAATGAATGGGTTGCATAATTTATAATAAATCAGTAAGAGGAAATGTGAATGTCGAGTGTCTTGCAATATTTCTATTTGCTGGGTCAGAGTTTAAGGAATTAAGCTGTAACTAGAGAATTTAATTACTGTTTGAAAGGCTGATGCTGCTTTGCCTCAGGATGGCTCTTGCAAGTTTCTAGCTGATGATTTTCTTAATCAGTGCCCTGCCTTCCAGCCTGAGTTAAAATGGGATTACTTACAGTTACTAGATATTTTAAAATATCATTTTTTGATTGTAAAAGAAGAAATATAAAAAGTCAAACTTTTTACTAATTATGCCACCTACAGCTTGTTTCAGTCTTTGAGAGAGTGTATGTGTATATGGGTACATGTGTATATTTAATCTCTTATTTATTCGTCTATTAACAAAACCTGATACAGTATCATTTAAAATATTATAACATATCATTTGCTATACTTAAAATGTGTAGCTAAAATTGTACATGTACAATATAACTTTTAATGGTAATACCTCTTACTATTGGCTTTTTTCTGACATAGTTACAATGTGAGACATATCTTAGTTGGTCCCTTAGCTCTAACTCCAATATAGATGCAGTTTTCATTATTGAACAGCTATTTGCTTATATAGTACTTTAGTAATGACTTTCCATCAGGGGATGGTTATTTGAGCAAGAGCTTGTTTGTGCCACTAAAATCAGTATTTCTCAACTTTATGAATTCATGGGCATCTATCCAATTAGAGCTGTCCATGTAAGAATGGGTTAAACTCTGATAACTTGGGAAAAGACAGGGTTTGAGATTTTTTTCCTATTTTTAATTTTTTAAAGCTTAATATTTCTTTTTTCAACCACACTTGAGTTTTCAGTCTTAATATTCCGTTTTACAATTAGTGTTCTTTTAAAATTTCTTCCACCCTGATCATTCTCTTTAAAAGGATGATTTGTTTCTGTTTTTCTCTTTTCTTTTCTAGTTGAGGTATGATTAACATAAAACATATATTAGTTTCAGGTGTTCAACATAATTATTTGAAATTTGTATACACAGTGAAATAATAACCATAGTAAGTCTATTTAACATTCATCGCCATACGTAGTCACACATTTTCTTCCTTGTGATAAGAACTTTTAAGATCTCTTTTAGCAACTTTCAAATATGTAATGCAGTGTTATTAACTGTAGTCACCATGTTATACATTATGTTCCCATAACATTAATTTTATAACTGAACATTTGTGTCTTTTGACCCCCTTGACACATTTCTTCCAGCCCCCCAGTATCCACCTCTAGTCACCAACAATGTGTTCTCTATATAAAAGCTTGGTTTTTTGTTTCTTATGTTTTCATTTTTAGATTCCGCATATAAGTGAGATCACATGGTATTTGTCTTTTCTGTCTGACATTTAATTTAGCATAATGGCCTCAAGGTCCACCCATATTGTCACAAATGGCAAGATTTAATTCTTTATTATGGCTGGGTAATATTTATATATATGTATATACCACATCTTCTTTATCCATTAATCCTTTGATGGACACTTTGGTTGTTCCCATATCTTGGCTGTTGTAAATAATGCCGCAATGAACATGGAGGTACATATATCTTTACAAGTTAGTGTTTTTGTTTTCTTTAGGTAAATGCCCAGAAGTGGAATTTCTGAATCATATGGTAGTTCAATTTTATAGAAATTTTAACTCTTTTCTACTGACTTCTCTGTTTCAACTAACTTCTCTCCCTTAATCTCATCGCTGCTGTCATAGGCCCTGCAACATATTATGCCAGAGTGATATCGCAACACCATTCATTGGATCTTTACCATCAAGTTCTACTTCATTGTCATTCTGAGGCTTTTGAAAAGTCCTGGGACAACAATTTTATCTCTTTTTGAAGTTGCACTGAGAAATCACTGCTTGTATAGGTACATTTTTGTATACAGAAAGCAGCTGGCTTTTCTCAACCCTGCAGGGTTCCAAATTAAGATATTCTCAGTCAATTTGTACTGTAAGGCACAAGCAGAGTGAGCCTCTTTGGGCGTAGCTGTGCTCCCTTGAATCTCTGCTTACAGACTGTCTAGCTTGACTTTGTGTGCAGCTCTATTGTATTTCATTTTTGAAAGCAAGATTTAATAAGTAGATGCCAACATTCTGAATTTTCTTTCTGCCATTCATGCTAATAAAGAAAACTTCAGTTGGCATGTGGTCTGAGTTCCAAGGTAGAGTGAGCAACATTTGGAGCAGCTGTATTTCGATTGCATTTTAGAATGAATTGGCTTTCCAGCCTGAGGAATTCAATCTTTACTGTCTGCCCATATCATCTCACAGAGTCAGTTCCACATTTTAAATTCTGCAGTTGCATCTCCCTTAATCCTTTTAAAGTTACTGTATTCGTCACTATTCCTAGTTGCAAATAACAGAGTTTCTCTCCAGTACTTTAGTTAGCTTATGCAGAAAAAGATTATTTGATAGACTTTTAGGTTACTCAAGAATTTTTGGAGAGATGAGAGAGCCAGCCTCTGAAGCTACTGTGTATAAACAGTGTCCAGTTATGTTATGGGGTTTCTTTGGAGAAAACACCATTGCCACCATTAATCAATACTTTTGCTCCTCAGTACTAAATACCAGAAAGTTTGCATCAAAGTACTAAGTATTTCACAACCACTGTTGCCAATAGAGCAAAACCCCAGAAGACAGCCACTCCCTGGTTTTATACCCCTTGCAAAATCCTTTTGTCATTTACAGTATTTGAAACAGCTGTCTCACTGCCGTCTTCACTCTGTAGAGGACAAAATATAAGTTTCTGACAGTTTAAACCTAAAACATAATGGCAAACATTGTTTATTTTTTAATATTTCTCAAAAATACCTCTTTCGAAAATATAAAGAAAGTAGGAGCTGGCAAGTCTTAAAAAAAAATAGAACTAGTGTTAGTAATGTAAGATGTTAACAATAGGGGAATCTGGGTATGGGACATGCAGGAACTCTATACTCTTTGCAACTTTTCTGGGAATCTAAAATTATTCCAAATTTAAAAGTTTATTTAATTAAAATGTGAAAAAAAATGAAATCAGTGAGAAATGCAGAGAGATTGAAATTCCCTGAAGAAAAATCACAAATATATTTATAAGGACACATCATTGATTATTTGTATTTGTCCTGAATTCATTAATTTCACATTTTATTTTGACATTTAAAAAGGAAGAGATTTGTTGATTGAATTTTGTAACTTTAGTAAGCCTCAGTTGTGTGTAGTACATTATTAGATGCTCAATAAATAACAATTTAAGGGAGACTGAAGAAATAGATCGACATATGGATGAAGGCATAGTCCACTTTTGATGTCATATAAAAACAAAAAAATACAAACCAAATTAGTGAAGAAACTTAATGAAAATATGAATGGTCATTTGGAAAGTATACTTCTACCTGGCACAAAAAAATTAGCTATTTCTAATAGAAATTCAGAAAGAAAGATAGTATTGTCTCTCTTCCCTCTTGCTATATAGCACACTCATGTACGTAGTATATGTGTGCATATACATCTTTGAATTATGTACAAAGAGGGAGAGATAATGTGTGTATGCATGTATGTGTGTGTGTGTGTATATATATATATACGCACATACATATACATTATTACTGTTTTACATGGATTACTATTTGTGTATATTTTTAACAAGCTAAACATCTTTAAATTTGTAACAGAAACTAGAGCCTCAAATATTTTTTCTTCAAAAGAAGATAATATATTTTGTCAAAGAATAGATTCTAGAAATACTTACCTATCTTCATTATCTAGAGCTTGCTATTTATTGTACCTGTTATTTGCAGGTAAAAACATATTAAATTTCTGTCTCCTAGAATTTACATGAACTCTGGTGATCTATCAAAAGGTTACAAAAGGGACTTCTTTCTGCTTTTGTAATATTTTGAGTTTTAAGTTTATGGCAATAGTAACTATTTTTTCCTGATACTTTTAAATTTTCTTTCATTATTTTTCTAAGAATGAGGCAAATGAGCTGGTAGTTGGATTTTTGTTTCTACATAGCCTTTTTTTTTGACAACAAAGAAATTAAAACCTTAGTCATTTCTAATATAAATTTTGGGTAAATTGCCAAAGATGTTACTATCTAAATGTTTTTAATGCCGTGATTTCAGTTGTGTGCTTTTTGTAGTTATCTTTGGAATTCTGAGTAGGTGGGAGGCAGCTGTGCTGTTACCCATTCTGAATGCTGCCTTTGGTTGAAAGTGGGCATTGTTAGCAGCTATGGATAAAGTATCATGGATCAATTCTTCCTCTCTCTTTGCTATTTCTACCACATTTTACCAATAAAATAGCTATCAAAGTTGGCGAATTTCTTTGATAATTGTGATATTTTTAAGATTTATAAAGCTATTTTTCCTTCAAATATAAAGGAGATTTAATTTTGGCAAAATTTGCAGATGTTTAAAAATAAATAGATATTTTTTAAATCTAAAATTTGTTGTTTTTTAAAAAATTTATTTGTTTATTTTTTATGATGACATTGGTTAACGAAATCCAGTAAATTTCAGCTGTATATTTTAACAGCAAGGCACATATATATTTACATTGTGTGTTCACCTCCATAGTTAGATTTCTTTGAATGAGTGATACATGCTAGAAACAGTGTCAAGGATAGAGATATTAACAAACAGGCTCTAAATTCAAAAGGAACTTATAAAATAATGGCATTATAATAATATGACTAATATTGGTCCAACATTATGTATCACTGCACTTACTGCTGTGAGACATTATTTCACTTATTTACCATAAACATCTTGTAAGATAGGTATTATTACCCCCATTTTATAGATAAACTGAGATTCGTAGAGGTTAAGTCATAGAAATAGTTCTCAACCTGTTAGACCTAATGACCTTTTTTTTTCATTATTATTTTCAAGCATACAGTATATGGGTTAGGCACGTATATAATTTATGAACTGATCCCCCGATCACTCTATCTTCCCTCTGGCTGTACACCTAGCCATTACCTTACTGTTGTCTGCATTCACTATGCCATGGCTCCTATCCCTGTAACCCTCTAGCAACTACTGATTTGTACTTCTTTAAACCTTCATTGCTTTCTCCCAGCCCCGCCAAACCCCCTTCTTCTGGCTGTCACCTGATTGTCCTCTGTATTCGTGGGTCTGTTTTCAATTCATTTATTCTTTTTATATAAAATAATTCAGGATTTTTTAAAATTCTGAAACAAAATTAAGCAATTTATCAATACAACTTTAAAATCAATCTAACTTTCCAACTATAGTAGAAAAATAAAAGTAATCTAATATGTATTTTAATATGTAAGGGTAGACACAACTACCCTAGAATATATAGTTTAGTAGATATGCTTTCATTTGTAGGTAGAATTATCACAAATGTGATTATCTCAAATGCAGACTGACACAAATATTTTGATTCAAATACTTTGAGTGGTTTTGACATTGGTAATGTAATTTCTCAAAATGGAAAACAACCTTTGTAAGGCTCTGAACAACAACAAAAACTTACTTTAATGATTAGTGATTTACATACTAGTTCTTTGCCAAGAAATTTCAGTATCTAGTAGAACATGTGAAAGAGTTGGTGTTTTTATATAAAGCGATGTCCCAAATTGAGGTCCTTACCAGGACAAAGACATCTTTGTCCATGCCTTTGAGTCATTTCAGATCATGTTGACTGTCCTGTAGAGAGCAGGGTGTCTAAATCCCTGACCCGGTCCATCGAATGCCAGTAGTGCTCTTGAACATTAATGATAACCAAAAAACCCAGAAATTGTCAAAATTCTCTGTGTTGAAACTCCCACATTGAGTGGAAGTAGTGGAGCTATGATTTGCACATTGATGTGTCAAACCTCAAGTGTCATTTTTATATGTGCTATATTATTGATTAATGGGAGAGACATTTGGCAATCTGGTGAAGACTATGGACACTTTTTCAAAATTATATTTTTTAAATGTACAAAATAAAATACATAAAACTGGAAATAAAATAAATTATATTGGTTTAGTTTTGGTATAGTAAAGATAGTTATAAATATTTCAAGTTTCACAACCTTGTAAATGTATATGTAAATTATATGTAAATTTATGGTTTTATTGGTAATGAAAATCTTATATATACTGATAATACTGCTGTGATTTGTTGCCTTATTCATAATTCAAGAAAAAGATGAAGTTTTTTTTATTAGTTTTTTGATCCAACCTCAGGGATGCTCAGAACTCACCCACTGACGCCAGGTTAAAGACCCTTGTACTGGAGTGAATGCATTTACAGAGTAGATTGGGAGCTCTGGGTTTATCATCCTAACTTGTTCAGAAATCTGTAAAAAAAAATAAAAGTTATATAGTGCAGGTGACTAGTTGATTCTTATGGGAATGATTAACAGGCAGAAAAGCATAAAAAAGTGTGTGTACAAAAGCCAGAGTGTCAAGAAAGACCATGTATGTGTGGATGATACTAAGTAGTTTGCTTTGACAGTAGATGGTGGAAGAAACCTGAAAATGAGGAATGGACTAAAATAAACAAAT
Source organism: Rousettus aegyptiacus (assembly GCF_014176215.1). NCBI lineage: Eukaryota > Metazoa > Chordata > Mammalia > Chiroptera > Pteropodidae > Rousettus > Rousettus aegyptiacus. Next base: position 124,488,186 of record NW_023416306.1, read on the forward strand.
TATTTTTATTTTATTTATTCATTCACTTATTTATTATTTATGCCTACAACACCTGGACTTCCTAGGGGGGGGGGGGTCTCCCATCCAAGTACAAACCTGGCCCAACCCTGCTTAGCTTCCAAGATCAGAAATCGAGCTTGTTCAGGGTGGCATGGCCATAAACCAGGCCGTAGTTCCACTGGGGTGTGAACCCAGGACTTTCTGCGTGTAAAGCAGACATGCTAACCACTACACTATGGAACCACATCTAGCAAATTATTTTTAAAAACAAAAGGATTTCACCCTAGTTCTTGATCTAACAATATATTATTATATTATTAATATTATTATTATTTATTAGTTTATCAAATGGTCTATGTGATGATACCCACTTTCTCAATACTTATCACAGTAAAATTAGCTTTATATTTATGGTGCAGAATTTTCTGAGCATGGAAATGTTACTATAGATAACCATTGTGAATAAGAAATACGTCATAGAGGAAATAACCCAAAGATTTCTGACTTAAATCTGATTATATCTAGTTCAGTTCAAGGAAATAGGATGGAATGAGGTATGATTTTCTCTGATTAACATTATTTAACGAATGCAACTTTTCTTCAATATCTTTGATATCTGCAACGTCCCATCAATAAAATGGGTCAGGGGGGAGTCTTATTTATTATGTAATATACTATGCCTTTCTGGATTTGATAGACTTAAAATAAGTTATTAACATCAAATGCCATTTAGAGCAGTTGTCAGTGGTTAACTTATCCACATTTATTTGCAGTGAGTGCCATAACTCCACAGATCGAATCAAAGTCAGAGTGTGGGATGAAGATGATGATATTAAATCCAGAGTCAAGCAACATTTCAAAAAGGAGTCAGATGATTTTCTGGGACAAACGATTGTAGAAGTGAGGACCCTGAGTGGAGAAATGGATGTCTGGTACAACTTAGGTGACTATTTGAAAAAGTTAAAATTCCAGAATATCTGTGGCATATATTATATTTTCATAGAGATAAAAATAATCAGTGTCTTTCTGAAAAATCCTGTTGGACTTTAGGCAGTTTGTTTTCATTGGAAACTAAAGGTGATAATTTTTTATTCAAATTAAGTATTGAAAAACATTGGTAAATTTGAGATGAAAAGAGAAAAGTCTTTCAAAGAATCAACTGGGTGTCTTTGAGAAAAAAACTATTATTCATTCTTAATTTTTAAACTGTAAAACATAGCTCCAAAAACTTTTGCCAAATGTATCAAAAACAAATAATCAACCTATGACTTAATGCCATTTGACTTATTTCCTTTTAGTCTCTTAAAAATTTTGTCGGTAAAGTAGAAGTGTATTTTGGATATCTTCCAAACAGTGACATGAAAGTTGGCTTTAGATGTCAATACCAAGTACATGTGTGGACTTAGCATTTACTCTAATCATGACAATGTTGAGAATATGTTTAATTGGCATGATTTCTAAATGAAATTTTATTATGGAACCAAGAATTAAATATGTTTAAATTTGACTTTTATTAAAATTGGATAATAACCTGGAATCTTCAGTGCTGATTTAATAACAGTAAAAATAGATGGATCACCTCAGTTTCTGTAAAGGACATGATCCAAAGTTTCTTAATCATATCATCTGAAATGTTTTAATTAAATTTGTAAGAGCCAGTGTGACTCAAAGAATGATTTACACAGTTCTAAGGTTATAAAGGGTTTTGATTTAGGATACCAGTATATTTTAGCAATTAAAGAGTACTTTTGGGTTTTTAAAAATCTTATACTTCAAATAATGTAATATTTGACAAAGTAAAGGGATAAGGTCATATAGAATTCACGAAACTCTAGATTATATAACAATTTAAAGGAAAGAGATATAACTTATCTCGACACAAAATTCAAGCTCAACTAAGAACTCATTATCAAAAATATTTTAAAGACGTCTTCCTTAAAAGGAATTGATGTATCTACATTATTGGCTTAAAATTTTTACCTCAATTATAATGATCATCCTTCTGTATCTTGTTAATCCTCTTGAACGGCTTTATATGTGAAAATAGAGATATTAGGCAAGGGTAAACATCAGGCCATCAACTCTGCATAAATTGTGTTTTAATTAAAATGATTTGCCTAGACATATTGTTTTTCTGTACTAAGGTAGTATGTCTTTGAATTGAGGCAGTAAGAATTCATAACAGAAATTCCTCAGATTTTTTTTTTTTTTGATAAAACATCCATGGATGTAGTATTCAGCATGCTAAGGCACTTGATGTGCCACTAGTAAAGTCAGCTCCCCAGCTCTCATGCTGAAACTGCCCTTCTGTCTATGGAGAGGAAGATATGATGCAACATGACATGGAAGCTTTTGCCTGCTCATCCTCAGTTTGTTCTTTTATGCCCTCATTGCTGGTGTCTAACCTTTTAAAATAAAGAAGGAGGAATAGAGGACAAGTTTTAGCTTTGTGTAAAATCCTTCAGTGGTTCAATCCACTTAAGCACCATATATTTTCATGCTTTGTACAATGTTCTTCCTTACTCATCACTTAGAATTTATTCCACCATGCAGAAGAGAACTTAGCTGAAAGCCCTAGGTATCCAAGCAGAGCCTGTGTTGCTTGAACCTAGTGGGATGATAATAATTAAAATCAAAGAACCAGTACTCCTTCCCTGGGCTGTAGAAAGGGCTCTGTGGCAAATAGGTCCTAGGACTTGCATTTCTCTTGGCACCAGAAAGGAATGTAAATATTTGCTGAGAATCAGTTATCACCCAGTCAGTGAGAGAAACTCTCGTGATCCTGGCACTCCTGATGGAAGAATCTTCATAGCACAATTACTATTAAATATTAGCAATAGAATTTAAGCGGATATTTCATAAGAAAGTAGTAAACTTTAAGATTTAATATGATCACATACGGCTAAAAATACAGTTATACTTAGAAAGAGAGTCAATTAAAGAAGTATTCGCCACTTCTGCTGCTCTCAGTTTCATTTGTGAAATGGGTCAACTTGCCTCTTTATATTTTATTTGTGAAGTAGGTGTCAAATGTAGATCCTCTACCTACATTCACACTCTAGGAATTTTGTGACTATGTTTTTATTTCTCTCAAAGCTACTTATTGGTTCATATTGGACACATATGTGCATGCCCTGCACACACTATTTGACTGAATTAATTACATATTGAGTCTATTCAGATAGTTACTCCAACACTCGTAAGTAAACACAGGGTATAGACTATATAGCTCTTTATGAATCACTAACAAAAAATAATGATTAATAATTTTTTTTAATTAGGCAGAGCTTTTCAAGTGCAGAAATATAGAGAGGTGGTTGCTTTTAGATAAAATACTTCCCTGGTTAATTTTATCTTTAAGCTATATTGCTTTTAATTGCCCAGATAATTTAATTTTGTTGTATAAACTAACCAAATACACAGAAATTTATATCAGAATGGCAGGGTCTTCTGATTAAGGTTTTCTATGTGAATTTTCGATAATGCAGTTTTACAATCACACTGACACAATAAGCACATTGCTTTAAATTATATTTAGCAGAATCATATAGTTAGATAATAATCAGACTTGATATAGAAAAATGGTTTTTAGCAATGTATGCCTCCTTTCAAGCTTTTGAGAAATCATATGAGAAATATGGTATTATCAGAAATGACTGACCAATTGCTTTTCACTTTATCAGAGAAACGGACAGATAAGTCAGCTGTATCTGGAGCCATTCGATTAAAAATCAATGTGGAAATAAAAGGAGAAGAGAAGGTTGCTCCATATCATATACAATATACATGTTTACATGAGGTAAGTAAATTGAATTTTATTAATAATAAACCCTAGAAAAGAAATTGGTCTTGGTTATGGATCATACAACAAAATATTTGATTTTAAAATGTGATTGAATTAGGTTTGCGGAGTTGTTCCTGGAGTTCTTACTCTGTGCTGTAGTAGTAATGAGCTAGGGTATCAGACAGCATATGAATTGCCCCCTACAGAGAAGGCTAGTGTCCTCTAATGAGAGTTTAGAACAAGCACTTGAGGCAGGTATTAATAAACAAGGCAATAAGATAATAAGTCAACCAAATGAAATTACCATCTTCCAAGGAGGACAGACTATTAAAAAGCATTCATTGAAGAAATAAGTCATGACAAATATTTTGGAACAGTTAACAATAGAGCACTTTAGTAACGCAGGAAAGCATCCAATAACATGATTGTTTTTGAGAACTCTGAGTTAGTGTTCTAGTTTTATTGAAGATTTAATTAGGAATATTATTTACAACTAGAAGTGTAAAAATGCTAATATTGTATCTATGGCTTTTGGGAACCAAAGTAATAAGCAGTGTTTTTTTTTCCTCCTTTTTCTGAGTACCACAAAAGGCTTCAGACATATTGAACCCTTCACCATTTAACTACCCTTACTACAAACATATCTGGATATGAAGAGTATCAGAATGTATTTACCCACTCATGGTAGTAGAGAATATACCCGCCCAAAAGGTAGGGCCTAAATGGCTTCAGAGAGATATAGTCCACCCAGTTTGAATCTAAAAGGCAGAATCACCAGTTCCCTGCTATGCCTCAATGTAGATACACAAATAGTCTTGGGCTGCTGTTGAATGCTTTTCATCTAAGAACTTAATTAGAGGTGTTACCAGAACCTTTCTCTGATACAAACGACACTTGTCCTATGAATCAAAAGCTATGAGGTGAAGTCAAAGAATGCACCTTTCCCCATGTTCAGATTGCTACAGAGAAAGTACTTAACTAAAACAGAAATAGATAATTGAGAGAATCTTTTCTCCTTGCATATTATTTTTCCTAAATATATCTATGAAAATTTGAATGTGTAATTCTTTGCCACCTGCATTTTACTAAAGAAGGAATGAAGAACAGTATTTAAGTTTTTTGCACATTATACAATAATAGGCTTAAATTCCTGACTACAATCTGTCCAGTGTTATCATTTCTTCAAGAAATGTGGTTAATGGTTAAGTTTTCAGACCAATTAAAAAAAAAAAATCCCTTGAACTGGCAGAGATGGGAGCCAACTCTGGCCTTAAAGTGTGGGCAGAGAAGATTTGGGATCAGAGAGACAGCATTATGCTTTTGCTTTTCAGAGTTTTTTCTGCTGGTCCAAGAACCAAAACACTGAAATCCAAGAAAGGGTCCTTCCCTGACACAGGCTGCATTCATGCAGCAATTCCTAAATTTGTTTGAAGCAAAAAGGAATTGTATGTAGTGAGTTTTTCCATTACAGTATTCTCAAACATTCATTTTCAACCTCAATTCATTGCCCCGATTCCTGCCATTTTGCAGCCAAAGTCATTTAGCATCATTTACATTCCAAGATTCTATATTAACATAACCAAAATCAGGTTATTCATTCAGGGCTCTACAATTTACTCAGAACCCTTGATATGTACTAGCATTTAGAAATATTCACATACAAAAAATTTTACTTCTAAAATGACTTGGTATGTATGAAACATTTAAATCATTGATTCTGTATAGACCTAGGCAGAAATAAAATCAATTTGCATAAAGATGAAGATAGTTAGAATAAAAATCCAAGCTATTCTATTGTTTATAGATGTTGATGAAACATTAGATGCAATTACAATGCAAGTATAATTTACTAAAAGTTACAGTTAAATATTTCCAGCCTATTCTAAGACATTATTGAACAATTGAAAACCATTTACTTTTAGAATCTGTTCCATTACTTGACCGAAGTGAAATCTAATGGTGCAGTGAAAATCCCCGAGGTCAAAGGGGATGAAGCCTGGAAGGTTTTCTTTGATGATGCTTCGCAAGAAATAGTTGACGAATTTGCCATGCGTTATGGAATTGAATCCATTTATCAAGCAATGACGTAAGTACTGTCAAACATTTATGTGTTCAAAAATGTTTGTTGAAATCTAAAGAAAAAAGATCATTCATCTCGTTTCTTCTAATTCAAACAAAATTTTGATTAAAAAGACAATTACATTTTAATGTGCCAGTTTGATGCTGGCTACCCTCTCTCTTACAGCTATAGAATATTAAGGATTTGGTAACTCACTCCCAATATATTCCCAGTCCTTCTTGTGTTCTCAAAGTGTGGTTCCTTGGCTCACAGCATTAGCAGCACCTGGGAACTTAGCAATGCAAATTCTCCATCCTACCCTAGACCTACTACTAAATCAGAAACTCTGAGGGTTGGGCCCAATGATCTGTTTTAATAAGTCCTATGTGTAGTTCTCTTACGCTCTGAAGATTGAGAACCAATGCCTAATGTGATATCATAGGAAACTAAAGCCTGATGATTAAAGTGCAGTGTCCAAGGTTACAGAGCTTATTAATGTCAGTGATACATCTAGAGCCGTTACAGTATCTTGACCCTAACATTAGGCTATATTGTTTCTTTCTATATTTATATAGTTGCTGCTAATTCAGTAAAACCAATATTTATTGAGCATCCATAAAATCCAAATACTCTAGTAAAAATAACTATACAGAAGTGACCCATACAGACACATAACCACTACTTTAAGGATTCAGAATAGGGTTATTAATTGCCTATAGTTTATCGTTTGAAACCTCGTCTAAGATTGTAAATGCACTTTGTTCATATATATATACCGTATGTAATAAGTAAACTATGTACATATATTAGAGGACTGTTCTTTCCTATTAACAACCAAATCATTTTTCGTATGAGTGAAATAGATGTTGACCCAAATAGTCATTTTCAACCATCTTAATGATTGATGTGTATCAGGCTCTTCTTCAAGTTTACCATCCATAGCATTTAATTACCAGTCATAATTATGGAACAGCATATGTAAAAATTAATTTCTTTAAATGCTTTGATAAAACGTGTTTACTTTTTCACTTTACAGAATGTCCTAATGTTAAATAATAAAGACATCGATTTCTTAGGCATGAAAAGGAACTTATAGGTCACCTAAATGAGCCTCCTTCCAAATCAGGAAACCCTGTTATTGCATCTGACTGGTGGGCATTATTCTTCTGCTTGTTCATGTCCAGTAACAGGGAGCTTACTCCTTTCGAGGAAGCCTATTTTGTGATTGAGTTTGCCATCTGCAATGTCCCAAGTCAGTGGCTATAATTCCGCAGAACACCTAGTACGAAATCTGAATACAATTAAAATGTAACTATTATTAACAGTCTAAAGTAAATGAAGTGTTCTGCCAAGAGAGAGTCATGTTAAAAAATATATATCTTCTAGAGAGAATCCTGGTAAAAGAAGGATTACATTAGATTTATTGCAAATATAACTGTGAGCTTATTCAGATTTTTTTTTCCTGTTTCTCATATTCTGAGCACAATCATATTAATATGGAAAAATGGTAAATGTATGATAGTTTAAGAAAGAGTCATCTCTCCTTAATTTTATCACTTGTATTTTTCAATTTTAACCTATGTAAATGACAATAATAAAACAATACTTTGGGGTACTTATTAGTATCAAGTGACCTGCAAGTGAATGGGGTCCTATAATGTTTGTAAGACTCAGTTTTGATAAAGCCTTTTCTCACTCTAGAAACTAGTCTAAAGCAGGGGTCAGCAAAAGTTTTTTTTCTTGTGAAGGGCCAGATAGTTAATATTTTCAGTTTTCTGGGTCCTATGATCTCTGTCACAACTGCTCAACTCTGCACTCCTAGTACAAAAGCAGTCCTAGATATTAAGTAAAAAATGAGCATGGCCATGGTCTGATAAAACTTTATTTTAAAAACAAAAGCTGTGGACTGGTTTTGCTGTGAGCCTTAGATTGCCAACTGTGGGTCTAAAGCAAGGCAGATAGGCATAAGGAATAAGAATGCCTTTTTGTGTGCATGATGAATTGACACTTGCACTTTGATGATAACAAAACGTGGTAGATTATATCTGCTCGTGCTTATACATTTTATTTGATATTGACATCTTTATTTTATTAAAAGTTTCTTTTAGCATGAAGTGTGAACCACGTTGGTCTTATCATTTCCCTCAACTTGACGAAACTTTAGACAGGCCTCTTTCTACCTCTAGGCCCTCACCTCCCTTTTACCTTATTACAGAATCCAGAGGCCTAACCCCAGAGTCCTCCAACTTCTCTTTTTTTAGAGCATTTACTTTAGAAAATTTATCATTGTAGATTCTTTCTGTGGCCTTTTGAGATGTAAACCTTTTGAAAGACTGGTCAGTTTTATAATCCAGGACTGGCTTTCTCAAAGACTAGGGAGAGCCATCTCTTTTTAACGTAATCACCAAGGAAGCTAGGCCCCTGTCTCCTAATCTATGTGGGAGGGTAAAAGCCTGACTTGGGTAAGGGCCTTGCTCTAAGTTGTAATACTTATCCTGTCATGAGAATAAGAAAGTTTATTTTTTTTTCCTTTGGATAATGTCACTTAGCAAATGCAGTTGACTAGGATTCCCTCCACTCCAACTCTTAGAAACTTTCCCCATCATTCCCCACCTCAGATCTTAAGATCTCCATCTTTCATTTCAGTGGAGTTGAGTTCAAACTGAGTTTTCATGTTTCTTTTTTATAGCATAGCCTTCAATAAAAGAGTTCTTTTCTAACTCTGTTCATTGCAGTTTTTGCTTTGACACTACAAAATTTACCACTTCACCAGAACAACAAAAAAAAAATCCTATTTTTGACAATCTAGTAACTCTTAGTTTCTTTTATTTTTCAAATACAGTCGACATACAATATCATATTAGTTTCAGGTGTATAAAATAGTGATCAGACATTTATATAATTTACAAAGTGATCACCCTGATAGGTGTAGTACCCATTTGACATCATACATAGTTATTACAATATTATTGACTATATTCTCTATGTTCTGTACATCCCCATGACTATTTTTATATCTGCCAATTTGTACATATTAATCCCTTCCCCTTTTCTACCCATCCCCCCACTCTCTCATCTGCTAACCATCAATTTGTTCTTTGTATCTATGAGTTTGTTCATTTACTTTGTTTTTTAGATTCCACATATAAGTGAAATCATATGGTATTTGTCTTGTCCTTCTCTGACTTATTTCACTTAGCATAATACCCTCTAGGTCCATCCATCTTGCTGAAAATGACAAGATTACATTTTTTTCTTTATGACCAAGTAGTATTCCATTGTATATACATGCCACCTCATCTTTATTCAATTATATATTAATGAGCACTTAGGATCCTTCAATATCTTGGCTATTGTAAATAGTGCTGCAATGAAATAGGGTTGCATGTATTTTTTCATATTAGTGTTTTAAATTTCTTCAAATAAATACCCAGAAGTGAAATTGCTGGGTTGTATAGTACTTCCATTAATTTTTTGAGGAAACTCCTTTCTTTTTTTCCATAATGGCTGTACCAGTTTACAATCTCACCAACAGTGCATAAGGGTTCTCTTTTCTCCACATCCTTGCCAACACGATTATTGGTTTATTGATGTTAGCCATTCTAACAGGTGTGAGGTGATATCTTATGATGGTTTCAATTTGCATTTTTCTAGTGATTAATGACGTTGAGCATCTTGTCACAAGTCTATTGACTATCTTTGGAGAAAGGTACATGCAGGTCCTCTGCCCATTTTTAAATCAGATTTTTTTTTACTGTTACATTGTATGAGTCTCTTATATATTTTAGATATTAACCCCTTATCAGACATATCATCCGTGAATATCTTCTCTCATTCAGTAGTTGATGGTTTCCTTTACTGTGCAAAAATGTTTTAATTTGATGTAGTCTATTTGTTTACATTTTCTTCTGTTTCACTTGCCTGAGGAGACATAATGTTGATATGTTAATATTATAATTAAATGTATATTTATGAGATATAATAGAATGAAATTAGAGCACTTGAATCGAAAAATTTACAAGTTGAAATATTGAATTAAGAAGTCACATCTTTTGTTACTACTTTATAAGAAGTTCTGAATGCCTGATAGAAAGTTAATACATACTTGTAATTAAATAAATTGAAAGCAAAAGTTGTTTGTCAGTATCATATTTATTCTCAATTTCTTCGGGCATATCTCTTCATGTCAGACATTTTCAGCTGCCAGAAGCAAGTAAAGTGGAACTGAAAAGTTTAAGTCAATGTAGGTATCAGGTTTACCATTTGTGTTGCATTTAAGTGTTTTCGAGCATATCATATTGATTATTTCTAATAACTTGAAGAAGTTTCAGATTACCAACATTCTTATGTCACTTATTGAAATATAACTTTCAGTGCTGCTTTTGACCATAATTTCCAAATGATGCTTTTGTAATTGAACTTAACTTGAGCTCTAACCTGCTGACCAATGAGTCACTCACCAAAAAAAAAAAAAGAACAAAAGTTTATGAATAACCAGCCATATCTTTGAATTTAAACTGGTTGCCTATCAAATCAGTATTTTTCTATTATGTTTAAACCTTACTTCAGGGGACCAAAAACCATAACCAGAAAACCAGTCAACAACAACACATGAGTAGATATGACAAGTTTATCTAAGAAGTATTTTGTCTTAATTTTTAAAAACAAAATATTAGGGAACTCAGCTTTAAGGAAGAAAAAAATGTCCTATCTGTGTATTAACACATAAGTTTGAGAACAAAACTGCTTAAAATCTTGTAAATTTTCCTAGACATCAAATCACAGTTCTTTTTGATATGCTTAGCAAAGTCCCAGGCAACTTTATAACTTTCCTCTTTTATTAGAAATTGCTTGATTTCTTTGGCATACTCCCATTTATCTGAAGATGAAAATAAGTGAAGGTAAAATGTCTAGTAAGTCAGAGGGTCTGGTTGTACATTGCTAAATTTTCCTCTTGTGTATTTCTCATCATATGCAGAAGGTTGAATCTATTTTGCTGGTAAATAATCTGAACATTAATACCAAACTCCAGTCCTCCAATGTACCTTCTATTTACTGCAAACACTCTCTTCTTTTATAACAGAAGATTTTCTGTGAGGGCACAATTTATTAGCCCTATTTCTTGCATAAAAATGTATCCTTTGTTTGGAACATTCATGAGAAGGGGGAAAGGGATTACAATTTTCTTCTTTGGAAAGTGATTGATCGAGGACCTGGAGGATTTGTCTAACATGGCAAGTGCAATCATCCATCTAAAATAAAGGCAGTTTTCCAATTTATGTCAGTGAGACTGAGAATATGTTCTCTTTTCAGAGGAGCATACTAAAGCACATATTTAACATCATGAGGTTAGGCATAGAACCCATTTCCTGTATGAGAATTTGAGAGTCCTTGATGCTTTCTACTTATTAATGCCAGCATATATGTTCTTAATAATGTTCTGACAGACCAACTGTTCACTCCTGAACATACACATGGAATTTCATGTCTAACTTTAAGGATTAAAGTGTTTTCGGGAAGTGATTTCTGTCAAGCAAATACATTTTAACTGAGTCTTTCATTTTTTATAAAATGAAGCCCAAGGCGTCTCACAAAATCTGAGATTCTGTTAGACTATACCGTCATATGCCTCTATAATACCAAATAAGAGAAAACCATTAGTTCAATGTTTCTCATTTGGGCATGCTTAAAAAAACCTGTATTTGGCACGGGGCATCTTAACCTAATTCATATTTGAACCAGACCTGCTGGAATATGGTTTTCTTTAAAACTACTAATCTATTTTAACTGCTTGAGCTATGACTCTGCTTTCTAAGGAGTGTGCTGCTCTATTGAGTCATTCATTCCTTTAGGAAATGTATTGAATGCCTATCATGTGCCAGAAAGTTTTCTAGGCACTGAGAATATATCAATGAACAAGAAGCCAAGGTCAAGTCTCTCATGGAGCCCACATTTCAGAAGGCATAATGCATTTATTTGATAGACACCTTCTAAGTAAGTAAGAGGATGTATATAGGGCAATAGGGATACAGCTATAAAAGACCTTTTCCCCTGTGAGCTCATTTTCTTGGGGTGGGGAGTCAGTGAGAAGTTAAAAAATAACAAGATGGTATAATAGAGGTATACCTAGGTGCTGTAAGAGCATAGAGAGAGGACTAAATTCAGGAACAGATGAGGAGAGCTGTCAGAGAAAGCTGATGGACAGCTTGAGGGTCCCATCCTTACTTGTTCTTCAATTTCCATCATTTCTCTAAATGCTGTGTGTTTCCTTACCTCCTGTCCTACCCCACTGCCCTCAGAAAACTTTGAAATTGAGTTGGAGCAATCCATTGCATCTATGAAAATATGTGATGCTTTTGGTCAAAGGAGAAGGGATCATTAAATGTTTGAGCCCCTCTTTAGTGACAAGGATGAATAAAATATTCACTTATCACTGAAATGCATGCTAATCTGAATTTTTGAGAAGCAATGTGATAAATATTGTTTTAGTATATTTCAAACATCAAGAATACAGATAGTTTTTTCTTTCATCTTGTATTGTTTCATGGAAAACCCCTCTAAGCATCTAAGAATCATTGTTTCTTTGGAGCGTCTTTCCAATTATCCTGCTCTTATTTTTATTAAAAAATAATTGATTGTTAAATCCTTTGAATCTAAGGCATTTTCACCACAAGATGGGTGTGATTAGGGACAATTATCCATGAAAAGGCAGGCAACTTAGATTATTTTTTTCCCATTATGCCCACAAAACAGTAGCAGTCCAGATGTGTTATTTGAAGTACACATGACTTCTCAGTATTTTGCCAGTAATATTTTGAGAACTAATGGTTGATAATGTTGTAGCAGTTGCTTCAGCTGAAAACTTGCCAATATCTATCTCATTATTGGCAATTTAAGCATCATTTTTTGGAGTTTGTTACTCCAACTTTTCCCATGGAACTGAAATTCCATTTGCTAAATTGCTTTGACACTAACCCCATTTTTGTGCAAAAGCAAGCTCAAGTGAATTTAACATTATTAATTAATTGTTTTTAGTCAAGTCTGTGCGAGGAAATGTTAAGCGTTTGCAGAAATTACAGCAGTATTTTTTGACCTATTTTATTCAAAGGTGTACTTTTTGAAGGGGAGGTTTGCTGCAAGGATATACTCAGTCACTTTAAATTGTTAATTGTACTTTTAATTCTGTTTCCCTTCTTCCCCTTAGAATAATTTAAATAGTATTGGATCTGTAGCCTTTAAAAGGAAATAATTTTCAAGGAGATGGTTAGAAGCACGAAAGTTTGCCTTGACAGTAACTACACAGAAAGAAAGGGCATGCAGACTCGGAGCCAGACACTGCCAAATTGAAGACCATGTTAGAAACCTGTTAGCTGAAAACTATCAAAAAGCAAAAGAGGCCTTAGGATGACATCCTTGTCATTCCTACTGACTGTGGGCATCAGTAGAATTAAATGTTGATAGTATGAGGAAGTAATGCATATGGCTGGACACAATGAAGTCTCTGTGTTCAGAGATGTATGGCATTTTAAAGCTTGTAAGGTTTAAGTCTTCTAATAGCCCTTTCATTGTACAGATAAAGAAACATTCTAGGAATGATAAAGTTTCTCTTCGAAGGTCGCAGAGCAGGGCTAGAATTAGAATGAATCACCTCTTTCTCCACCTCCCCCATACAAAAAAAAAAAATTGTTGCTTACAATTTTAATCATCTTACAAGAAAAACACTATAGTAATGCTAATTTCATATTGAAACAAATGTAAAAATCTAATGGTAAGAGAAGTAGCATTAGATGAAATATTGGATTTTTTTCACTGTCTTCTTTTGACTTTTTACATCTTCACCATTATCATCCCTGTGTTTTGCCTTAGGAAGTCATGAACAAAGATCACTCCATTAATACCTTTAAAATTAATTCTTGAATATTTAGTGAAATCAAACTGGTATATGTTTAACAGTAATTTATCATTTTTTTTACTTCTATTCATTAACCACATATTAGTAAGATTTATGATAAATTTTGAAAAAAATCATTGTTATGGGTGATTTGACTTCTTCCACAGAAATTTTGTTTAGTAATACTTTGAAGAATAGCATAGGTTTTATAGTTTTACATTATATACCTTTAAAGGTTATACAATTTTTTCAGAAAAGAAAAATATATACAAAGAAAATTTTCCTTTGGTTAAACAAAACTTTAAAAAGGAGTTGGGTTACTTTGTTTCTCATTGGTGCTAAAAGTTACAAAGAGACTTGTAAAATCAACAATAGGGCAAAAGTTGAATTAACATCATTTAAAATATGTCATATATATTTTCCTGATTAGAATAATAAAATATGCTAATGATAAATTATTTTAAAAATACAAAATATATTTTCTAAATAACAAAAATTTATAGCTTCACCCAGAGATAACATTGTAACCATTTTAGTTAATAGTATTCCCTACTACGTTTTTGGTTGTTTTTGCTGTTTATATATGTGTGTGTGCATGTGTATGTGTGTGTATGTTGAGATAATATACAAAGCTGTTTGTATCCTTGTTTGGCAACCTACAGGTTTCCTTTGAATCAATATCTGTTGACTACCTGGGTATTGTCAGCATTCACCTACAAATCTTAAACAGAAAAGCGAGCCTCTAAAAATGTTTTATTCTTTGCCATGACTATTCAAATACACTTCTTTTAGACTGGGAAAAGATATTTACCTGCTCCTATTGGTGGATGCTCTAAGTATAAGAGCTGAATTTTCTTTCCCTGGATAATATAAACAACCCGTGAATTCTTAATCTTGCTAGAAGCTGAACATAAAAGATTATATATAATCCTCAGGGTATACTGTTCCTAGTGTTCTTTCAGCCCTTTCTTCTAACTAGCTTCAAATCTCATTGTCCATTCCCTATTGTACAGGCTGTATTGAAGTATTGGGAGTTGTATACTCTTTAATGGATATAGAATGAGACGGCATGGGAAAAAGAGAGACAGCTTTACTTCCTCAGGAAGCCATTATGTGAAATAGAGGAGTGACTGGCAGCCTTCCTGGCCAGCAAACTAGGTCCCAGATCTCTGATATAGGGGAATACAGTGTATGGTTTCTAGAAGTATCCTCCCATTTCCTCTCAAGTCAGATTAATGTATTAGGAGTTTAGATGCTAGTCACTAAATATCTTTCAATCTAACCAGCTGCCCTAAGTCATCCCTCCCAGTAATCATTTCAATTAAATTTTATTCAGAATGTAAAATGTTTCTCCATCAGTTCTCTAAGATGAATATATGCTAATGCTCTGGAAAATTATAAATACCGCTCTCAGTACATTGATTATAAGCAAAATACTATTAAGTTTCAAATCTGTAGCCATCATTCTGGCATTAACTGCTATGCATGTCAACCAAATGTGCACAAAGCAGTTGGATGTTTTATGAACTGTCATACTCAAGGTAACTAAGCACATGCCCTGTACACTCTAACTCCACATAACTATATTTGGCTCATAATGCTTCCATTTGTTTTCTTTAATAAATGCTTATTGGTCAACTCCTGTGTACAAGAAAACACTGTGTTAGGGGCTGAGTGGATGAGGTGACATAAACTGAATAAGAAACAGATAGATACACAAGTAATACAGAACATCGAAGAGAGGAGAAGGAGGATAAATTAATAGAAGGTATGCCCAAGTGGTTAAGAGAGTTCTGAACTTACATTGCCTAAATTTGAATTCTTAATCACTTTACTCATTCTATGACCTTAGGGAGAAAAATAAAGAGATGTTTAATTACAACAAATGTAGAGAGAGAGTCAGACTTCAGAAGCACTCGGCTAAACAATTCAAAAGCATATTATTCCTCAAGTTACCTAGTTTGCATGGTTTTTTCATGCCATTCTTGGAGGAAACAGCAACTTCTGCACCTGGTTTTCATATCTTCAGAGGACATCATAAATTTTCAGATATAACACGAGTAAAATCAGTTTCAGAATTGTCTTGCTAGAAAGATTCAGGTGTCAGAAAAACATTCAAGTTTTTATATTTTGAAGATCATAAACAGTGTAATTCTGTAACTTTCAGATTTTTTTTTTTAAGATGCAAAATATTCTGTTCCTTCAGACATTGTAAAGTGCTTAATCATATTAGAAGCAGGGCAAAAGTGTCATTTTGTGCTTCTACCTCTCCTGAATTGTTTTTCTGCTTCTAATATCTACTCATTTAAGTTCACCTTTATACTTCTTCAGAATCATCTTTCTAAATTCATCTTATAATGTCAGTTCCCTCTGAAAAAAATCTCACCTAAATCCATATAGTCACATGCAGATGTCAAAACTCTTTAGCTAGATACCAACAAAATCTAAAGTTGACCCACTTTACCTTGATCATCCCCCAGCATTTCCTTACTTTTCATCCTATTTCCTCTTAGTAAAAACTCCTGTTACTCCACTAACAATGATCTTTTTAAGGTCACAATGATATTTATTTGTCAAGTCCAATAGTCTATTTTCTGTCCTTATGTTATAAGACATTGTCTCTGTATTTAACAGCACCAATCATCTTTTATCCTTCAAACCTCTTATTATCATGGTTTCCCTAATTCCAGTGTCCTGGATTTCCTTTTATTTGTAAGTAACAGTCATAGAATTTGCTCTTTTCTTCTACTAGTCCCTTACATGTTATTGCTTCCCAGGTTCCAAATCAGAGTGTCCAGTCCATATCTCCAGTAACCTGGTGTACATTCCTATATGGAAGCTCTACAAGCATCCGAAGCATCAGCTAACTACATAATCTCCACCTTACAATTCCTTTCTTTGGCTCCACCAGCCTAAAATTATTTGGATCTACTATACATAAGTTCCTAGCTCACTTGGCAGAGGCACCATTTACCCAGTCATCCACACTAAAATCTTGGAACTTAACCATTTTTCTTTCCTTTTTCTCACGCATCATGGGTCACTAGACAATTTTTCCACTCAGTGTTTTTCGCATCCATTCCCTCCTCCTCATCTCTGCGGCCACTGACCTACTTCAGATACCCATCATCTCTTCCATTTATAGTCTCCTAATTGGACTCTTCTCTGGTCTCACCATCCTTAAACCCATCCTCCTAAAATCTCCCAACCAAATTATTCTATTTAAACTTTAACTCTCATGATGTCACTTCCTATTCTATGTAAACAACTAGAATTCCTTGGAGATAAGTTTTAATTACATTAACTCTCTAAGATTTTGAGTCTTGTTTGTAAAAGTCTTTCGACCTATATAGCAGGTCCAACCTTCTTATCATACCCCTTATCCTTGTCTCTGATCATACCAAGCTTAGAATGTTCTCCTGGAAATTTTGGCTCCACCAGCCTAAAATTATTTGGATCTACTATACATAATACTTTGTTTTTGTTTTTATTTCCACTGTGCCTTGTTTTGTACTATTTTATTCCTCTGAAATATGTTCTTTATCAATGATAGCAAGCCCTATGCTTGATTTGGCTGTCGTAGTCATGTATTAACTGGAGCCCAGCCTCATTTCAAGAACTTTTCCTTGACCCTCCTCACCAGGCTACAATACACATTCAAACTTGGTGCCTCATAGCCCTTTGTTATATTTTTCTTTCTCATAATTTTCTCATAATTGTATTACTTCTTGTGTGTCTGATTCTCCCACTAGTCTATAAGTCAATTAATTACTGTATATTCAATGCCTAATCCAGTGTCTGGCAATCAGACAAGTTTAATAAATATTTATCGAACCAAATTCTAGTAACACTAAACTCTTCTCTTCCGTGGCCATTACATAAATTCTAATCCCCTTAGATCTTGGCTCAGATTCTTTACTCTGGCTTCTCCTCGAGAGGGCTCACCACTAGTGAACTCAGCCTATCCTTTGTACCTTTTTCCTCCATCTCTAGGATTCACTCCTCTATCCTATGGTCCACTCAAACCTTTAGTTACTTCTGTAAAAGCATTTTCTCTCATATGACAGAAATAGGGTTTAATGTGTGTGCCTCTCAACTAGGGTATGCAATTTTAAAATACCAGAACCAGATTTTAATCAACTCTAGATCCCTACCATAAAGAATACTCCCAGAAATGTAGTAAACATTTAGTCACTGAAGGGAGACTAATTCTGGCTAGATGCCTTTAATAAAAAAATGTGGATGAAAGGTTAAAGAATAGGAAAACAGAATAAATTTGAATTCTATTTCTCATCAATTCTAATAGAAAGCATTATAATTCTACTATTTGGCTATAAATTCAAATGATTTTTTTGTTTAAAGTGTGAACAGTATATTTTCACTGTTTTTCTATTTTTTTCTGAATAATATATATTAACATCAATGATAAATGCATAGCAAGGATTTCATTAAACTAGAAAACTCACAATTAATGACATTTATGTATATATGGCTTTGACTATATTATCCATAAATATTCATATTAACTCACAAGTTATTAAACTTTTTATTTTGGTTATAAAACATTGCCTTGGGGTACCAAAAACACAATTTCATAGGACATTTTTATCATTAAAATACTGGCTTAACCAACTCAAAGTGTAAAATAGGCAAAGCTTGGTTGTTGATCTACACAGTCCTTCCATACTACACCTATTTCCCTCTCAGATGGCTTCAATAATCACATCATCTTCAATATAAAACTTTCTGTTTTACTCATAAAATGCACACTGTGAGCACCTTAAGCAGAATATTCATGTTTCGCCATTACTTCTCCTTAAAGTATCTGCAAAACTATTGCTGCCACCCTAATCAGGCACCAAAAATCACAGGGTGACAGCTACATGAGGTAAAGACTAAGTACCATGCTTGCATTAGGAGGGCATCAGTCCTTTTTTAAAACTAAGATTAAGATTTTTCATTCTGGTGACCTCCCGTTAAATAGATAATGCATGCTCAGGACAATAAACTTCTGGTCTTTGAATTTCTTAGCAGTCGATTTTAACAATTGATGTTTTTATATTTCTTGTTCTCCCAAGTTTGGATATTTCCTTTTGCTATCTCCCCTTACATTTAGACATTGCCTGGTCGGCAACTTGGATCTGACAGATCTAATTACCTGTGAATTGTTGGGGGGAAAATGTGATGCCATAGTGCTAGGATATTTTTTAAGTTTCTGCCTTTAATATATTTATATTATTTGTAATATTCTTAATAGATATTAACCATAATTAATTTAGTGTATAATAAAGTCAAAATATCTATCATTTACCTAAAAAAAAAGAAGCAGAGATCATCTTATTCCAGGGTTAAATTACACAAATTATGTAACTGTCATGACATTATTGTTCATGATCCTCAAAGATCCATGTTTAAGACTTTAACCTACTTTTATTAACTAATATCATGACAAGCGAGGGTAGTACCCTGGCTGAGATCTAAGAGAAGCCACCATTTGCAGAACAACCATCCATTTCTTTTGAGGTACCACTAAGGGCGTTTATTTGTGTATGTACACTCTGTATTCAGTAATACAACATCCATTGATGGCTGGGTGGAGGATAAATTACTAAGATATGAGAGCAACATAGGTTCAGGTTATACACTGAAAACGTATTTCTTCCATGTGTATTTTATCTTTCAACTTTTATCGTAAGCTGTGCTATCACTTTTCAAGACTTTCGTTATGGTTCAAACGAAATGAATTTTCTTGACAGAAGTAACAGAATTGAGCACTTATTGCTTCTGAAGTCTGTGTATAATACTATTCAAGTTTAAAAGTAGTGAGCTTTAAGTATAAAGCTGGCATAATTCATTTACTCCTCACTATTCCTCTGTTTGCTTAATTAAGTCCTGGTTTTAGCAAAATTCTTGGAAAACAGATCTGCTTATGGAAGATAATTCCTCTATGACTAAAGTTCACAAAGTGGACTCAAGGCAGATGTTAAGTCCACTTGTTCAATCAATGTGCAATGCAAAGAGGACCTCCTGCTTCATCCATGTGGGAGGAATACAAGTGCGAAAGAACACTCTGGTTGATATATAGCATTTCAGGAACTAATTTGGGACATAGTTTCTAGAAAAGAGATTCCTGTGTTATTGCTTCCCAACAGTGCTAGACTCCACTGGAAATTGTACTTCTCGTGTGTACACACAACATTCTCAAAGTTGAAAGAGTTTATACACACATCCCTGTGGCAAATCACATTCTCATTAAGCCACTTCACATTTGTAAAGTGAGACATTTTTTTATAGGCAGAAATTGCTTTCCCTTTTAATTAGAGATTATGGGAGTTTTCTCTCTTTTTCATAGATGTAGTTGAGGAATTATTTAATTGCTGATGTTAGAGAATGTGCTGTTACATGAATTAATTTATGTTTTAAAAGTACTTAATGTTTGTCTTGCAGGCACTTTTCATGTCTGTCTTCTAAATACATGTGTCCTGGTGTACCTGCTGTCATGAGCACCTTGCTGGCAAATATAAATGCTTTCTATGCTCATACAACGGTTTCAACAAATGTACAGGTTTCAGCGTCAGATCGATTTGCTGCTACCAACTTTGGTGTAAGTATTGTTTCATTAAATTTAAAATTTCTAATAGCTTATAGAAGTTACATTTTCAAAAAACATTGGATTCCAGATATTCTTGGAATCTTATTGCAGAAGGTATATCTTAGGGAATATCTCAGTATAAACAGGGTAATGCTGAATTTCATGTGAACCATATTCAGTGAAATAACTTTGACAATCAATAGGCATCTTTATTAGATTAACTCTCCACATCTTGAATGACTTTGGGGGGAATAAGTCTCAATACACTTATTGAGAGTATTGGTATTTTATAGGAAATTCTTCATGTATGCAAACTTGGGATCCAGCATTGTAGACACTATTCCCAGGTAGATGTTAGCTTGGTTGACTTCTCTGTAGCCTATTAGGCTTCATTTGCACTTCCTATTGGTTCCTTCTCGTCCTGATGGAAAGTGACACATGTTCTAAGTAAAAAATAACAAGTGTGTAAAGAGTCTAAGAGAACACTCTGTACCTAAGTAAGGATGTCCACCTTCAAATGCATCGAGAACACATTGGAAAGTAGAAATGCAGGGATCCTAAGAAGTCTCAAGTATTTATCTACTGCACCTGTCTCTGGATCTCATTCTCCATAAGCATAATTTAAATTGAAATTGACAAGACAAGAAATAAGATATAAATACCAGAAATCCCAGTAAAGTGATGAAGATCTAAACTAAATATTAGTGGAGATAGAGAAGGAAGGAAAATTTTTAGAGCTTTTTAGGACATAAATCAACACCGCTTGCTGTTTTTAGGGATGTAGACAGTGATGGAAAGGGAAAAATTCCTGGAAAGATTCCCAAGGTTTGGGGCAGGGCAACTGCTTAGGCCAGTAGCTCTGTTCAATATCCTTGTGAGACAAGCTTTTTTTTTTTTCCTCAATTTTTTAATGGAAGAAAATAAGATCCACTGTAGAAAAGTGATTTCCATGATACCATAGTTCCTTTTCCCACTGAACTTCCAACTTGGTTAACTGAATATATTTTTGTTATTGATTGTGCTATTAGAAATCAAATTTTGGGGCACAAAACCCAGCAAAATAAAACGATGTAAAATCAGTAGGGGAAAAAAATGTGCTGCTTTGCTTACTCTTTTCCTGTCCTTTTCATTTAAAAGAAAATGCATGTGAGGTCTGTAAGATGAGTTGGAATGAATCAAAGGAAAAAGTAAATGTCATGGCCAAATAAATACTAATAGGGGAAAACACTGTCTGAGTTAGGAGTCATGGGGTTTAAGTTTGTACTTGAAATTAGCAAGTCAATTCAGTCATTTAAGCCTCAGTTTCTCAATCTGCTCAAGGAAGATTATAATTATTGCTTTAACATGTTTCTCAAATTTAAGATGAAAATGAAATGAGGTAAAAGATAGTAAGCCAGTTTATAAAGTGATCTATAAATATAAGATATGAGGATTTTATCCTTCCTGCCCTGCCTACAGTATAAACAGTCAGCATTAGCTATTTTTGTTAGACCAATTGACTCTTGTAAGATCTGGGATCAAAGAATATTCTCTAATGGACTCAAGAAAATACCATTATACCAATACCAGATCACAGAACAGTTTTGTTATAAAAACCTCCTCTTGGTAACAGTAGTCATTGTCTTGGGATTTTACTTGTAACATAAAGCATTCAGTGTTATGAAATAGTTTTGCCTTTATGATTCTGCCTGGGTACATTGTACAGAATAAGCCAACTTTGCAGAACACTGAGGCTTTTTACCACTGAGAAAGATGTGTATATTTGATTAATATCCACCATAAAAGCTACCTGGAGGAAAATGAGATAGCATGCTCCTTTACTTCATGCTGACCTAAAGAAGAGAAATCAAATTAATTTCAGTACTTTTCAGTGTTTCAGTGGCAACATGGTTATAATAAACTTTGTTTTTTAAATCAAATAGCTTATTATAGAAGAGAGTCAAAAATCTTTCTTCAAACTACATCTGGATAAATATGAGTTGGTATGCAAATGTTACCATACTTTACCTATTGAAAATAATGCTATCTGCACAATCAAATATATCTAAGTGTAATGTCTCCCACCTCCACTTTAGGGCCTAAATTTCTTATTTACCTGATTTCTGAAGCTGATACTGTCACTTTTGACTTAGGAGCATCATTGACTTCTTTATCCTTTTCAAAGGGGTAACCCAGATATGTTTCTCCAAAAAAGTAAGCCAGTGTACAAAGCTATTTTTTTAACCTATGAGGATTATGAAACAAATTCAGACTTTTTCTGTACAGGTGTTATTTGAAGACATGGTTTTGATGAAATTATTTAAGAATAAAATGAAAGGGACAGAATCCTTGGGTACAGAGCGGAAGGGCAATCAAAGTTTGCTGAGGAAAATAGTTAATGAAATTAAATGAAAATAATAATACAATATTATGAAAGACAAGGTCAACTATTTTGAGAAAAGAGGAGTACATAACATCAGCTGTTGCAAAATGTTCAAATGGGGAAAGAAATGAGTCCATGGGATTTGGTAATTAAGAAGTCATTGCTTAATGAAGCAGGTGAAGTTGAAGCATAATTTCATAGCAATCTCAATGAATGACATCGATGAATTACTGTGTAAAGTGGGTTCATTTATTCACTAAAATATAATGCAATCATTAAAAGTCAAATTTTTAAGGACAAGTTTATATATTTGAGCAATGCCCATGATAAAATGGTAAATGAAAAAATGATACAAAACTCTTATAAATAGGATCGGAAGAAAAGGCACTAAAGTGCCAGTGGTATAATCATCCAGTGGGATAGCACTATTTTGTTGTTTTTGTTTTGTATTTATACAAAAACTGTAAAATTTTTTATGTTGTATTAATTTTATAAGAAAATATGAAAAAAGAATAAAAGTTGGTGAAGGAATAGAGTATTTAGTTAAGAAACTTAAATGAAAAGGGGAAAAGAGAGATTGGTCAAGTGTGAGAAGGTTTTGTCATGAAAACAGATTTTATTTTCATTGTTGAGTAGAGTCGACATTTTTTATTATTTAATAAGATAAATTTGAACGTGTTTATAAATTGTTGGGAAAGAAACTACTCGCAAGAGTGAAGCTGCACACTTATCAGATGGAGGATAAGTGATGCATTAACATCCCAGAGGAGAAAGAAGAAAATGCAATGGAGAGGACAGAAGGAGACACATTCTTTGGAATAAGAAAGGACCAGTTCTATTTTGAAATTTGAGGAGACAGTGTAGGAGTCCTTGCAGAAAATGCTAAGCTTTTGATATGGAAATGAAAAATTGGGGGAGTCTATACCCTATTTCTCTAATCTTTTCTATGGTTGTCTATAAGGATAAGAAATGCTTATCTGCAAGACAAGGGCTATGATACAGATGCATGAGGTGAAGGAGTTAGGGAAAGGTTTGGATAAGCTACTGAAGGTAATAGAAAGAGGAATACTTCACGACCATGGAAGAGGAATTCCTGGAAAAGCCGAAGGTCTCATTTGATACTGGGAAGCATAAGTTTGTTGCCACAACAATTCATGTGGCTGTGAGATTTTCTCAGAATTTCTCAGCATTCTGATCCTAAGAAGTCTCAAGTATTTATTTACTGCACCTGTCTCTGGAACTCATTCTCCATAAGCACAATTAAATTGAAATTGACAAGATAGGAAATAGGATATACATACCAGAAATTCCAGTAAAGTGATGAAGATCTAAACTAAGAATTAGTAGAGATTGACTCTAGGTTGAAATTTTGCAAAAAAAAAAAAAAAAAAGCAATGAAAAGGTAAAGGAGTTAGTATATAGATTATCACGTCAAGAGAAAAGTTGAAGAGATTCACCATGGGTTCTGGTGATAAGTGACACCCTGATAGAGAGAGAAAGAAGCAAAAGATTTTGTTAGAAAAATTATATTTTATAAGATTTTAAAGGGGAAGTCTGAATCCTAAAATGTAGCTCTGGGAGTAGATTATTGAAAATTGAGTGTAGAACAGTGGTGTATTAGAGCTTCTTTATACCTTCTCATGATAAGTGATTACCAAATTTTCAGAAATATTGCAAACTGGTCATTGAACAAAGCCACCCTTGAAACTGGAAATGTAGAGAGTACTTACATCATGGAAATTAACAAATGTTAAATATCAAGGCTTTCTTCTTTTGGAGAGATGATTTAGCAGCACGCCATTGAGTGTGAAGTTGTTTGGAGTCAAGAAGATCAAAGAACTTTATTGGATAGAACATCTCCATGGGTGTTGAAAACACCATGGGTAGATCAAAGGTTGGAAAGGGAGAAAACTCCATGAAGTGGGGGTCGATATTTCAACTTCAATAAAAAGTCTTTAGGAAACGTATTTAGTGAGTTATCTTAAGACAAAAATAGCAAGTTCATTATTAGTAAAAATGATGTTTATCTAGCTCCATATTTTTTTTTCTTGAGCACATACACCCTCTTTGACACAGGCAGTACAGGCAAAAACAAACACACTAATAAACATTTTTGGCTTTTTTTGTTCACTTATTCAAATGCATGTATGTGACACTTCATGTAAGGCACTATGGCAGGTAGTGGAGGCACTGGAAGATGTTGACCTCTACTGTCAGGGCCTTATACTCTAATGGAGTAGTCATATAACTATGCATAATAATAGCCACAAATCTCTCTTAAAATAATTTAAGTGCAAAGGAGTTTATACTTATATATTTGCTTTGAGACTGAAGAAAAGCAAGTGATTAATTCTAGAACTTCAGAGGCTCAAGGAAGCTTAACAAAAGGTACAGAGCTTTTACGGATGAGTAATATTTTTCAAAGTCGAAGAAGTAGTAGAAAAACTGCCTTGGGCTTAGGAAGACATTCGAGTAAAGAAAAGGGAAGTAAAGATGCAAAATGAATTCAAAGAAATTTATGTAAGGTAGTCTGCCTACCGAATATGGCAGGCAGAATAAAAGAAAGAACTATAAGAGGAGGAAGCTGTGTTATTAGATTAACATTAATTGTTGAGAGCCTTTAACGCCCATTAAGATGTCTGGACTTCATTCTTGAGGAATAGGGTATAATTTGATAGAATTTTCGATTTAGAGAGATCACTGCGTAAGAGAAATATTACAAAGGAGAGAGAAAGTTTGTTTATCAGAGTTCATTTGTAGTCGTAGAACCCATCCAGGCAACTTTAAGTAGAAGGAGATTTGGCACAGGGAATTAAATGCTTACAGTATCATCTGAAGGATGGGAAAAGGATCCTTCTGTAATAATTCCTAAAATATTACAGTGAAACATTTGCAAGGGAAGCTATGAGTGTTCTTACTGTCAGGAAGGTGAAGAATCATAAGGCTACTTCTACTGCCAATGCAAATGTCTTTTTAAAAACCACAAAGCTAGTGATCAGAGACTGAGAAACAAATGTCTCCAGGACTTAGCAGCAGAAGTAAATATCAAGAAGAAAGAAATGGGACTCCTGGTCATGTCTGCTTTCCAAAGGTAGCAGTGCACATATATTGAATAGGCATAAACTAAGATAATTGCAGAAATCTATCTGCAAAAGAGTTTGAGGAATAGAGTATTTAGTTTTCTAGTCTCAAAACTACAGGAAGCCATACTGAAGAAAGGAGGAATTAGTAAGCCAGTTCTTGGTACTGCACACAGGAGGACTAGGTGGAAATTTAGTAAGAGGGCTGATACACCAGCCCTAGCAAGACAAAGTGATGCTGCATCTGGACAGTAGTTTAGAGAAAATTAAGTGTGACAAAGGAGAGACTGAATGTGGGAAACATTTTAGAAGAGACTGTTTCTTTATGATTTGCCAAGTAATTAGTTCTGGAAGAGGAGAATCTAGTTTTTGTGCGGCCTAAACCTTGTACAATTTTATGAGACTGCCTTTAATAAGAATACAAAATTGTAAATTAAAAATTTGATGTAAAATTAATATTTCTAATAAAAATCAATCACTAAGGATTATAAATTATTATAATAAGACAAACTGCACAAATATTATGAATTCCTGAAAAACATAATATTTTTATTCATTAACTGCCTGACACCTTCATAAAGAGTTTTTTCTGTAGTTTTTGAGTACAGATACTGGATTGCTTTTTCATATGACAAAAACTCTAAAATACCATTTTTATTGGAAAAAAAGATAATTCACTTTTTTCTAGCAGAACTAACCAAACCTTTCAAATTAATACATTAGAAAAGTTTATTTTACTTTTTTACTTCATTGATAATGCCACAAACATTTTAATGTCTTGCATCAAATTTGGGAAAATATTTATTATGATTTTTTCATGTGTGGTGTCAAAGCAAAAATTGCACTCAACAAAGTTAAAACAGTCAAGGAAGACTTTGTTTAAGGCCATTGTCCTAGGGAGAGAGGCCAGAGCTCACTCTGAGCTCTACTCCACTGAAACAAGAGATAGAATTTTTACCGTCTAGAATAAGCTAGAGGAAAAGTACCCGAGGATATTAGAGGAAATATTTCTCAATGAGATGTGTCCAGTATGTTGAAATGAGTTTGACAGTGTGTTTTTTTTCTGTGATTAGGGCATCTGTATTTGTTAATTGACCCATGGAAGTTAGTCTTCTATCCTCCCACAGAGGCTGGGAGATTGAGGATCTATCTCTCTGGTGAATAAATTTCAAAGCAGTGGCTCCCAGGTGCTTGAGGAAGACATTTCTGGGTTGTAAAACTGGCAAGAGGCTTTTAAAGAATTTACATTTTAAAGAGGCAGAGAAAGAATTCACAAGGATAAGCTTTCTAAAGAAAATGCTCTAAAAATGAAAGGAAGTCAGGACCTAGAGTCAGAAAGAAGACTAAAGTCTAGTCAAACTGAGGGAAACAGGAAGCTCTCTAGGTCAGTGAAAGTCAGCATCTCAGTGCTTTTTAAGTTTGCCTATAAAATGACTTTAAATACTCTTTGAATTAATAATATTTATTAATTTGTCATCAATAGAATCATTGCATGGCATTTTATAATTTTATGATATCTCTGTTGGTATCAGCATTAATTGCAAATCAACAAGAAATAAATTACCAATATTTTTATATGATAAATATTAATCATCAAAAATGATCAAAATATCCTATACATTACTTCTATTTGAAATGTTTCTGTTATTCAGTGACCGCTTTTGGTATGCTTTAGAAAAGAAGATTTTACAATTCGCTAGTCCAGGTCAGAATAATTTCTATCCTATTTTTGCAAATGCTACAAACACCTAAGATCAGGTAAACATATGACTAGACCTCCTCCCAGGAAAACTGAAGCAAGTGACAGACCCCAGATCTTAAGCATCATTACCTTCAGGTTTAAATCTACCCCTACTCTTGGAGTGATACTGAGAAAGGAATGGAAGAGAGAAGTTAAGGATGGTGCAGAAGTTTTTATACCCCTTCCTTATAAGAGTTTGCCCTTCCACAGTTCCCAGCACCTAGAGAAACTAAGAGTGTACTTGTGAAGTAGCAACTGCCTCCCCTTCTCAAAATCTCCCCTCTTCTCATGGGCCAAAACTACCCCACCAACTGGTTTTATATAGCCCGTGAGCTAAGAATGATTTGTACATTTTAAAATTATTTTTTAAAAATTATATAAAATTCAGATTTCAGTGTCTAGAAACAAAATTGGAAAACAAGCAGGCCCATTTGTTTATATATTGTTCTGGGAGGTATCGTGCTACAACACAGAGTTTAATAGTTGTGACAAGGACCACAAAGCTGAAAATATTTACTGTCTGGCTCTTTACAGTTTGTTGACCCCTGGTCTAGCATTACCCTTGTCAACTAAATATGTTTGAATTTTTGAAAACCAATAATACTGTATTATTGTTATTGATTTGGACACTACCAAATACCAGACATGTGTCATCCTTACCCAATGCAAAGAACTGAATAATACAGCAGATTCTGATACTGGGCATGACCCTCAGGGGAGCCATTTTTTAATCACCAGTTCTTTTATTCTTCAAATCACACCTTGCAGGTGGTGGGCCTCCCCTGCTCTTGCAAAGCCAATCTCACTCTAGTTAAATACAAATATGAAAGATAAAATTAAATTCCAAGCTGCCCTGCTGTTTAAAGGATCGCTATGAAAATTCAATCAGCAGTACACTTTTAATTTCACATCATCTGATATTGTCTGAAATTTTGTGACAACGAACCTGGCAGTTTTCTCCACAGTTTCTTATCTTCCTTGAATGTAAATTTTCCATCTGGTTACTGAAGGCCTAGGTAGGAAGACCAAATGTGTGATCTGTATCAGTCAGAATTATATTCGTCTGCAAGAAACAGACACCCAATTAAACAAACTTAAGATTTTTTCCCACATGTAACCTAAGTTCAGAGGTACTAAAAAAATTCAGAGCCAGTGTCACTGCTCAGGATTGTAATTTTTTGAAAGGGTGGGTAGACATGGCTAGAGTGAGGTATAGGGAGTGTTCCTAGCTTCTTGCTCCAACATTCTTATCATTCGTTTAGCTTTTCATCTCATAGCCACAGGGTGACTGTTTTACCTACTGTTATCTAGGCTGAGTTTAAGATGGGAAAAGGAGAGAAACACAAAGGGCAAATGTATAAAAGAAAATAAACAAAGTTATGTATCATTCTAATCCAACAAACACTGCCTGGCAAGCACTCTTTTAGAAGCTTTTCAAATAATCATTCATTGATAATATGCCAGCTGAGTCCATTCTCTTTAATAAACTATATTTATCTCATTGGCCTACACCATGCTACTTGGCCATTCCTAGAAGAAAAGAATTCTGGGAAGGGGGAAATTTCTTAATGTACACATTTGACTCATGAGGTTCTAATAGTGAGGAAGAGTGGAAGAATGGATATTGGACAACCAGAATAGTTGGTCTCAGTGTACATAACAGAGCCAGTGATTTGAGCCATAGCATGGTCGACTAGGGTCATGTCAGCTGTCTTAATAATTTGTACCAATCACAGAGGTCAGATAAAGAGGTCAGAGGTATGACATGCACACATTCACTTTTACAGTGGCCTAACTTTACTGTGGCCTAAACTCATGGTTGTAGTAGCTCTTTTATTTTTCTATTTTTATTGAGAGCCACTGACCCACATGGATGGGGGATAGGTGGGCAATAAAGCACAGTATCGGTCACCTGCCTCCTGGTAAGGTACAATGGAGAATGGGAAAGAAAAATCTAAGACAGTCAGCTCATCTATATTTTTCAGTAGTTTTACTGGACAATCTTATCTAACAAGTGGCAAGCTTCTAGAAGGCGAAGTTTATTTCTGAGGCTCCTTTATTGCCTCCATAAGGGTTAACACAGAGGCAGTACTCAAACTTTGTTCACTGATGTATAAACCTGATGGGGGCAGTTTATTCAGAAAATTAAATTTTCAACTTAGGAACAATTCATCAGCTTCATTTAATATTCAACTCACTTCATCAAGATCAGCAGCTCCAAGGGATAAGAGCTATATGCCCCATAAATCTGATACCTTATACGTGAAACCATTAGAAAAAAGTTGTAGTTTTGCCAGTACCTTCCAAAGTGCAATCTGAATATTTACAGAATATTAATATAGGCAGAGACTTTTACTATCATTTACTCCTACCTCCTACTTTCTTTCATTTTTGACTGGAAATCTGAGACTCAGAATGGTGAAACTCTCTACCTATAATATTTGTGCATGTGACTTTGATGCTTTTACCTTAACTAATTTATTTAATCCATGCAACTTCGTCCTTATTTTTATTAGTAAAAATCCTTATCATCTTTAAATCCTTCTATGAAAAGATCAGTCCAACACTGATATAACATCAGAAGGGAAGCATCAGTATTTTTGGTCTGCTAATTTTATACGTTTTTTTAGCACTAAGTCATAAACATTTAAAGGCAATCGATCCTTTCAGATTATGAAGTCTGTGCTTGTTACCAAAAGGAAAATGCTTTTTGAAATTGTTTTTGAAAAAACAACAGCTGTTCCCACATCCAAAGGTGGGAGAAGTATAAAAACTATCATTTATTTCCGAGGAAGTGGGGTGGTTGTGCGGGGGTAGAAAGAGAGGTAAGTTATATTTTCTCTTTCTGAGTCATATTCCCGTGAATCAGTACAGTGGCAATTCAGTTGTCTGGACTCTTTCTACAAAACATAATTCTCTGGGTACTTTCTCATTCATCACAGAGAAACAGTGTGACTTATTGGAAAGAGTGTGAATTTGGTGTCAAAGAGACCTGAGTTTGAATTGCTGCAATGTCACACCAGCTTTATGATCTTGGACAAGTCATTGATATATTTGAATCCTTTCTATAAAATGGAGACAATAACTCATAAAATTTTGTAAGGATTACATTTAGAATGACCATTTATTTCCATTCACCAATTTTGTGTTTTCTTTGTACAGAGGGAAAAATTTATAAAACTACTGGACCAGTTGCACAACTCTTTAAGGATCGACCTGTCAAAGTATAGGGTATGTGCAAAATTATTTGCCTGAATATTGTAAAATATTGTGTTTGGCTCAGATTTCTTGTCATATTATCAAAAATTATTCACTATGTAATAGAAAAGTAAAAATTCTGATTATGGGATATTGAGTCCTACTTAGTGTCTGCTTGGTTATGTAGGGGACCCTTGTAATGTCCCCTAAGTAAGCAAGCAGATGTTCTTTGTTCACGTACCTTGCTACACATAAGCCTACAGCAGTACTGTGTGTATGTGTATATGTGTGTAGCTTAATTTTTATAATTATTTTAATGACCATCAGTTTGAGTAGCCCTCAGCTAATTTATGAAATAGACATGTGGCCCAGTCCTAATCTTGAAAGCTTACCCTCAGTAACTGCGATATCCTGATATTTCCACAGCTTTTGAGATTGCTACTTGGGTTTACTGCTTAACACACTCATTCTCGATCACTAGAGTGTGTTTTCTTGAAGCTGTCCATAGTTCCATTGTCAAAAATTCTGTACTTGACCTCCAGGTGAAACATACACAAATGCGCACACACACACAAATATTCACATGTGTGTAAGTGTTAATACACCTATAATTTTAGTTATAAAATAGTTACAAAAAATTAGGTACAAGTTTAATTTACAAGCAAAATTATAGTAATAACTATTGTATTCTTCAACAGTTTATCCTAAACATTTTTTTATATCTGCACATAGATATTTCTCCTGTATTTGTTTTTTTTAGTGTCTTATTGATGACTATCTTAATTGCATATTTCTGGAAATTATAATGCCAAATTTTGTTAAACTCATCTTTCATCTTTGGAACTGAGGCCAACACTATGAGAAGAGAACTGCTATGCCATCCAATGAAAGAGTTACTGGAAGGCAAGAAGGGCCTTGAGTTTACCTCATTTGCTGTCCTTTAGACACTCAACTCTGCTCGAATTTATGAATAGCTAAAAGTTACCTGTGGTTTCCCCAACCACTCTTTAAAAGGGCAATCTGAAAGCAGGCTAATCTGAGAAATTTCCCAATGTTAAAATCATTTCTTAGACCAACAGTTTCATAATTATACCCTTTCTTTCAAAATTCTAAACATCTGCATTTTCGTATGTTATTTCTCACCAAATCTCATTAATAGAAACCTTTTGTCGAAATCCACAGTACTTCAGAGAGACACTATGCAATGCAGTCTAATTTTTTAACTTTAAAAAGTGTATTTTGGATTAAAAGTAAATGTAACACATATAAAACTTCCCAAAGTGTTTTTGAAAAAGAAAAATTACCCATCTTGAGAAAACTATAAACAATATTTTCAAATATATGCTGTCTTCCTCTCTTTTAGTAGCAAAACTATTTTATGAACAAGGATGAATAACCTAATAACATTGCATTAATAACATTGTTTTGTATATTTGTATATTTTTATTGCATTGTGGGAATAAATAGAATATAGCTTTGTAAGACTAAGAAGAGGATGTTTCCAAATTGTTTACTTTTTGTACTGTTTTAAGAAAAAAATATACTAAGAATACCATAGAGATGTTTTTTAATTTTTATACAGTTTACTTCTCATTTTCTTTCACATAAAGCTAGTTTTAGTTTGTTTTTTCACTGGAGACTTAATGCTAATAATTCACCCATTTCTTTTTCCTAATTAACCAGGAAAACTTTCCTGCTAGCAATGCTGAAAGGCTGCAAGACCTGAAATCTACTGTTGATCTGCTAACAAGCATCACCTTTTTTAGGATGAAGGTACTTTATTTTATTTCTGTCATTGTCTTGGTGTGACATAACACATTTATTTCCTGGTAGTGTCTAGTTTTACCCTTCTTCGTTGTTTTTTTTGTTTTTTGTTTTTTTGTTTTTATGGAAGGGTAACTGACTTACAATATTACATTAGTTTCAGATATACAGCATAGTGATTTGATATTTATATACATTACAAAGGGATCATCATGATAAGTCTAGTTTCCTTCTATCACCCTACCGTTATTATAGTATTATTGATTATATTCTCTATACCAGGGGATCCCAACCCCTGGGCTCCAGACTGGTCTGTGGCCTGTTAGGAATTGTGCTGCACAGCAGGAGGTGAGCAGCTGACAAGAGAGTGAAGCTACCTCTGTATTTGCAGCCACTCCCCAGCACTAGCATCACCACCTCAGCTCCACCTCAGATCATCAGGAATTAGATTCTCATAGGAGCACCAGTCCCGGGTGCCAAAAAGATTGGAGACAACCGCTCTATACTGTTCATTACATACCCACCCCCATGACTTATTTATCTTAAAATTGGAAGTTTATCCTCCTTAATCCCCTTTACCCTTTTTACCCATTCCCTTACCCCTATTCTCTGGCAACCACCAGTTTGTTCTCTGTATCTACAAGTCTATTTCTGTTTTGTTTTGGTGGTTCATTTTATTTGTTGTTTAGACTTCACATAAGTGAAATTATATGGTATTTGTCTTTCTCTGTCTGACTTAGTTCACTTCGCATAACACTGTCTAGGTCCATCCATATCATTGCAAATGGAAAGATTTCATTCTTTTTTTATGGCTGAATAATATTCCTCCCTCCCTCCCTCCCTCTCTCCCTCTCTCTTTTCCTCCTCCTGCTGCTGCTGCTGCTGCTGCTGCTGCTGCTGCTGCTGCTGCTGCTCCTCCTCCTCCTCCTCCTCCTCCTCCTCCTCCTCCTCCTCCTCCTCCTCCTTCTCCTCCTTCTCCTCCTTCTCCTCCTTCTCCTCCTTCTCCTCCTCCTTCTCCTCCTCTTCCTCCTCCTCTTCCTCTCTCTCTCACTCTCACTGTGACATTTCCTTCGTCTATCAGTGGACACATAAGTTCCTTCCATATCTTGGCTATTGTAAATGATGCCGCAATGAACATAGGAGTGTGTATATCTTTTTGAATTGGTGGTTTTGTTTTCCTCAGATGAGTATCCAGAAGTGAGATCGCTGGGTCACATGTTAGTTTGGGGGACATCGATACTATTTTTCATGATGTCTAAGACTGTTTACATTCCCACCAACAGAGTACAAGTGTTCATTCTCACACTAACATTATTTATTTATTTATTTATTTTTGCTCTTTGATAATACCCATTATAACAGGTGTGGAGGGATATCTCATTATGGTTTTGATTTGCATGTCCCTGATGATTAGTGATGTTGAGCATCTTTTCATGTGCCTATTAGCCATCTGTACATCCTCTTTGGTAAAAAGTCTATTCAGGTCCTCTGTCCATTTTTAAATTGGATTATTTATTTTTGTATTTAGTTATGAATTTTTATATAGTTTGGATGTTAACCACTTATCAGATAAATCATTTGCCAATATCTTCTCTCTTTTGGCAGGTTGCCTTTTTGTTTGGTTGATAGTTTCCTTTGCCATACCAAAGCTTTTTAGGCATCACCCTTCTCTCGACCAGTACTGTTCAACTTTATCAATTAAGCTTGATGCCCTTGCCTAAGTTAAATGAATCTTCCTATATAATGTGTGTTGAAAAAGAATTATCCTAGAAACAAAATATTCTGATACATTTGGCTCAAATTTAGTTTTAAATTAAACCCACCTTAAACAAAGCTCTCAAGTAAGTGGACATGGTACTTAAAAAAAAAAAAGTAGTTAAGAATGTTAAATGGAAATGGAGTTTACTTCTCATTTCAGTTTTAACTCAGGTCTTGCTGACTTTCTCCTCTCAAGAGAGTAACTGACTCTTAAATTTACCCCAGTTGTGACCACTTCCATTTTTAGCACTAGCAATGTCTACATACAACTATATTTGATGGCTTAATTCATTAACATTTTTAACTATTATCTACCTAACTATGCAGGCATTTCTTTTTAGATGTGTCTCTTCTACTTTAATAGCAAGTTCTCTGCGATCATAGTTTGGCTAGCAGGACAGTTCATGTAAAGTTTTCCTAAAACTACTGGATAGGCTATGGACTAAACATTTTTGCTCTTGGAAAGAGAGTTTTATGATATTTATTTAGAAAACTCCTGTACAGAAAAAAATAGAAATAATATTTTCTTTTTATTTTTTTCATGATTGTTTTCACTAGAAGCACTAAGAATGGTACTTTATAACTTGGGAGGAAACAAAATCA
The DNA here is from genome assembly GCF_014176215.1 of Rousettus aegyptiacus. Lineage (NCBI taxonomy): Eukaryota > Metazoa > Chordata > Mammalia > Chiroptera > Pteropodidae > Rousettus > Rousettus aegyptiacus. Next base: position 124,523,018 of record NW_023416306.1, read on the forward strand.
TACTATGCCAACAATCATTTAGATTCTTTAAAGTTTGATTAAAACTTATTTGGTTTAAAATCGCAATTAAATTGGGCGACTGGGATACATAGAATTTATGTCAATTCTTGTTCTACTGGCAGTAGCTCCTGGAACTGTGTGTGGAACAGCCCAGGCTCAGTGGAAAATTTTACAAGTCGACAAATGATTCCTGCCATTGTTCCTGAGAGGGTGGAGAAATGGGAGTGAGGCTAAATAGCCTAGCCTAAGTGTCATATATCTAATTTACAAGTTCTTAGTCACCAGCCTTGCGGTGTTTAGAAAACAAAATCTCCTCAAACTTGCAACCACTCCTCCCCCATCCTAAGTACCAGCTGATGACCTTGTTTTCTATTTCACTGAAAAAAACAGGAGCAAAGATTAGAGAGCTTCCTCAAGCTCCAACCCCAAGCTCCCACCACCCACTCCATCTACCTACTTACCTGTGTCTGTATCCATATACTCTTCCTTCTTTTTATTACTATTGATTAACTGTCTGTTCTAAAAAAGGGCCATCTCTAGAAAAGGCCATCTCTTCCCCTTGTACAATTGATTTTATCCTTCCTTGAGTACTAAAACATTGGTTCATCACCCTCTTGCCTGAATTGTCAAATTTTCCTTCTCTACTGGGCATTCTCCATCAAGAAACAAGCTATTAATCTTTCAATCTTAAAAATATTTATTGACTCTACCTTCTTCTGCAGCTGCTATCCTAATTCCTCTTTACTTTTAATGCCAAAACTCCTCAAAAGTCCTTGTTACATTTTCTTTTCAATTTCTTTTCTCCTGTTAGGTTTTGAACAAATTTCCTCCTCCCATCGTCTGTCTTCCTTCCTTCCTTCCTTCCTTCCTTCCTTCCTTCCTTCCTTCCTTCCTTCCTTCCTTCCTTCCTTCCCTCCTTCCTTCCCTCCTTCCTTCTTTTTTTCTTTTCTTTTCTTTCTTTTCTTTTTCTTTCTTTTCTTTCTTTCTTTCTTTTCTTTTTTTTTCTTTTCTTTTTTCTTTTGTCTTCTCTTTCTCTTTTCTTTCTTTTTTTACTACAGACAAATTCGCTTTTTGTTACACAGATCTGTTAGTTGACTACAGTCAACACGCAGAACAGTTCCGTAAGCCTCCAGAATTCCCTTGTGCTGCTCCTTTGCAGTCAACGCCTCTTCCATTCCCTGGCAACCACTGGTCTGTTATTGTCCACTATAGTTTTACCTTTTCCAGAAGAACATCACATAAATTAAATAATATGCCATGTAACATAACACCTTGGCTCTTCATCCATCTTGTTGAGTATGTCGACAATTTATTCCTTTTAATGTTGTGTTTGTACCAAGGGCATTTGAATTGTTTCCAGTTTGGAGCTATAACAAAACTGTAAAAATATTCATATATATGTATTTTTTAGTGTAGTTTTCACTTTCTTTGGGTAAATACCTAATAGTGAGGTTCCTGCGTCATTTGGTAAGCATACATTTTACTTTACAAGAAATACCAAATTGTTTTTTCAAAAGAGTTGTATAGTTGTGCATCCTCAGCAGCAACATACGAGAATTCCGATTCCAGTTGCTCTGCACTTTTTAGTGAGACTCTTGGCATTTTCCATGCTTTGAATTAATTTTTTAGCCATTCTAAAATATCTTATTGTGATCTTAATTTTCTCTATTAATTAATATTGCTGATTATTCCTTCTAGGTTTGATTTGCCATCTGAGTTTCTTTTATGAACAATCTGTTGAAATATTTTGCCCAATTTTCATTAGGTTATTTTCTTATTGTTGAGTATTAAGAATTCATTGTAACTCCAGATACAGGTCTTTTGTCGGGTACTTCATTGCTAATATTTTCTCCATGTCCGTTCTGTCTTTTCAGTCTCTAACACTATCTTTTGTACAGCAAACATTTTTTATTTTAATGAAGGCTACTTTATCAATTTTTCTAAATATGGATAGTCCTTCTGGCAAAAGCATGTTCACAAAAAGATTTTCCTGTGTTTCTTCTAAAATTTTTATGTTACCTTTTATATTTAGTTCAGTGTTCCATTTTGAGAGTTTTTTTTTTAAAATAAGCTGTGAAAAATGAGTCAAGAATTTTTTTTTGGCATATGCGTTTTTAATAGTTCTAACACCATTTATTGAAAAAAATTATGTTTTATCCATTGAATTGCATTTACATGATTGTCAAAAAAATCAGCCATATTTAGGTCTATTTCTGAACTCTATACTGTTCAATTGTATAAACTTTCACCATTACCATGCTTCTTTATTACTGCAGCCTTATGGCACATTTAAAAATTAGGTAGTGTGAGTCCTCCACCCTTTTTCTTTTTCAGAATTGTTTAGATGATGTTAGTTCTTGTTGAAATTTTGATTGGGATCGCATTAAAACTACAGATCAATCTGTAGGGACTGAAATTTGAGCAATATTAGATTTTCAAATTTGCCCTTATTTTTTGCTAAAGTCTAATCAGACTTTTACCCCATCACTTCACAAAAAAATGATCTTGTCAAAATCACCAACCATTATTTTGCCAAATCTAGTGGCCAATTATCAATCCTCATTCTACCATGTTCAGTGTCACTTAATATATTTCATCAATTTTTTCTCCAGGAAATTCTTTTTTCCCTAGATTTCTAGGACACCCCCTTGCTTAGTTTTTCTCCTATCTCATCGGCTGCCTTTTCCCAGTTTTCATTGATTTTTTATGGTCTTCATTGCTTTGTTCTTTCTCAGTTGCCTGATGTCATAAGGCTGGAATTACCCAGTTTTATTTCTTGGACCTATTCTCTTTTCTAACCATGCTCATCTAGTCTTGTTTCTTTAAAATTCTCCTCTAAGCTAATAGTTTCCAAATTTATCTCTCTAGCCCAAACATCTCCACTACTCCAGATTTATATACCCAGATTTCTACTTGAAATCTACTTGTATGCATAACAGTCTTCTCAACCTTAACCTGTCCAAAACTGAGCTTCTTCTCTCTCGAGCACAACCTTGCTCTAAGGACCTCAAAGCTAAGGTCCTTACAATAGCATATCTGTGACTTTTCCCCTTGGCCCATCCTCCTATTTCTCTGAGTTCCTCTACTATTGCCATCCTCTGTGTTAATTCTCTTCCACTACCTGCTATCCCCTCTTCTCTGTTTTATTTTTGTTTTCAACATGTATCATCATATAACATATTCGACTGATTTATTTATTATCTACTAGAATTTAGGTACACGAGGAAATAGATTTTTGTTTCTATTGTTTATTGCAGTATCATCATTCTCTGGAATATAATAGGTGATAAATATTTGTTAAATGACTAACTGGAGTAAATGAATGAATGAAAGAAGTGATTGGTCACTTTAAGTTTTTCTATTTGAGTGTTTACAGCTATGGTCATTTTCACTGAGTTGTTATAACAGAAACTTAAAGTAAACATTTACACATTTAAAACATTTCTAAGATCACATTTTTCCTGAACATAGAAAAATCAACTAAAAGCATTTATTGAGTATTGTTTGACTTGTTTATGCTAGATTACAATGTTCTACTTTTGAATTTAAGAAAATAATTTGTCCATCAGGTTCTGGAACTACAAAGCCCCCCAAAGGCCAGCATGGTGGTAAAGGACTGTGTCAGAGCTTGCCTGGATTCTACATACAAGTACATTTTTGACAATTGCCATGAACTCTATTCCCAGCTAATAGACCCGGTAAGAAGAGATATGTGTCTACTTTGTTTTATAATGTCCGTTTCCATAGGTTTAAAATGACAGTAAATGGGAAAATATGTTCATTTAATTTCACATTAACTGTAGGCTTTGCGAATTTTCAAATGTTTTCTTTACATTTGAATATCACTTTTATATATATAAAATAATGCTCTCCTTCCAATAACTTTTTATAGTAAAGATGTAAGTAACTTTATTATTTTTCAAGTTTTTCAGGTAAGGAGTCAGTTTTAGAAGAATAAAGTGATTTTTCTCAAAGTCACATAGTGGACAAGTGGCAGATTTGGGGCTAGATTTAGGATTCTAACTCATGTCCCTATTTTGTACTGCTTACCTTATCAATTTTACTTCATAAAAGTGGTACATGGAGAAGTTTCTATAGAATAAGATGGTAAAATTGTCTTTATAGCATATAAATTTATTAAGAAATATTTTGAAATATAAAAGAAAATACAGAAACTAAATCAAGCATGCATATATTTGCCACCTACACGACAGTGTTAACATTTAGCAGTATCCACTCTGCTTCCTATTGTTTAAAGGCATTAAGTGTAATACATGAAATGGCATTTCGCTTTGCATTTTCAAATTCTATCCCCCCTTCATCTTCCTCCTTCAGAGATGAACACTATATATATATTTATTTTTTTTGCGAGAACACTGTTTTAATATCGGTGTGTTTGAATGTCTTTTCACATGTACTCAGTGAACACTTCAGTTTTATTTTCTGCAAACTTCCTATTAATCTTATGCTGATTTTTCTCTTGGCTTGCTTATATTTTACTTATTAATTTGTGAAAAATTCTTAACTATATTACGAATATTAATCCTTTGTTGGTTATGTGATTTTACATATTCTCTCTTTATATTTGTCATTCTATTTCCTTGAAGTGTTCTAATGGATGCTCTGATTTATATATTGCTATTACTTCTATAAAACTGGTGTTTGGGGGTGGCTTCTTAAATGTATCTTTTGCCTATCTATTCTCTGAAGAATGCAGTTGCTCCTGTAGATATTGAAAACTGCAATTACTTATGGAACTTCCTAGTTACTTGAGTAAGGCAGATTCTAGAAAACATTTTGAATTGAAGGCAAGTGGGATTCTTTTCAGCTGGGTTTCAAGTTAGGTTTCTTATGTCATTAAATCTTTCTGGAGTCACTGATTCCTTAGCTTACTAGGAGAAAAAAAAAAATAAAGCTGATGCCTGTCATTGTATACACAAAACAATATATAACCATATACTTTGTTCATAGTTTGTGTAGTTTGTAATTCACGCTAGATGTGCTCTTGTTTAGAAACTTGGTTCTCTCGATTTCTTAGAATCAAATTGTCTCTCATTACGCTCTTCCATTAGGTGGATTTCTAATGGCTTCCCTTTATCTATTCTCTATTATCTATCTTCTTCCCAGAGGTTCTTTCAATTCTTCTACATTCTCAACATGATTTTCTTTATTTTACCAAAAATATAAAATTGAAACCTTTATTATACCATGCAAATTATCCATACATAATTTCATAAACAATCATCCCAGATCTTACCAGCCTCAATTTTCTACTTCTTGCAACTCCAAACCCAGACCAGTCCCCTCTCATGGTCTCAAAAGTCTATTTCACAAATCAACCACGTTTTATGTTTTATGTCCTATATACCTAAAATGTTCTTCTTCCATTCTCTGCCTTCATCAAAGTCCAACTTAAATATGAGCTCCTGTTTGGCTAATTCACACCCAATGGATGAATCAAATCACCAAGATAAAGAGGCATAACTTACTTAGTGTCTTTATAATATATTAATGATAATTATTATTATTAAGTAATAATAATTAAATAATAATAACCAAGTATTATTAATAATAATACTTATTATTATTTTACTTCTATGCGATATAGGAATATGGGCAGTTCCCATAAAGCAAACATGCCCCTAACAAAAAGTAAGTAAATTGTTACATAACAATGAATATAATATAACTTAATATTTGCTGACTTGACTTTCAAAAAAATATATATATATTTACATAATTAGACAACAAACTAGTTTTCTTTATGGGTATATATAGATCTATAGATTTTGTGTTAAATTTTGTCCGTGTGGGGAATGTTTGGAGCTAAGCTTTAAATCTAAGAAAAAGACTTTTTATAAATATTGTTACTGATTGAAATTCTAAAGGAAATACTCATTAGATATGAATAATTTAGGAAACTAATATTTCCTAGAGCCCTTCTAAAAGCATCTTGGAATAGTTGTAATGATTAAGGCTCACTTCCCTCAGTTGACTGCAACTTCATTCTCCTGGGAGCTCAAGTGAAGACCTTTTTTTCCTCACACTATACATATGAATTGCCCTCGATTTCTGAGGGCACGTATCATGTAAGTGGAGAGCCAAATAAAAGTTTACCCACAGGAAAGTAACATGAAAAACACTGTACCCCCAGTACTTAAGACAGTGCCTGGATCATAGTAGGTGCTTTAAGAAGCATTTGTTGAATGAATTGAATAGATGAATAAACAATGTTTTTTCTCAAACAACACAATAAGAATATACAGAAATATTTAGCATGTCATAAACAAGACAGAAAGAAGTGCTCTTTCCTGTGGTAGAAACTCAGTGCTTGCCTGAAGCCTCTTGCAGTTGTTCTGGGTCACGTTTCAGGGTCCTCAATGATGAGATATGGGAGGATTTGATGAAAGCCACACCTAGTCCCAACCCTTAAAAACATCCTGCAGTATCTTCCAGCTCTCTCTTTTCTGCTTCAGTAACCTGGAAGGACACACATTCCAGATGGTACTGCTACCAGATGGAGGAGGGCTGGGCTGTCCAGCTAGTTTGACTTAGGATATTTAAGAAATAATCCATCATTGCATTAACTCACTGATATTCGGAGGTTTATTTAATACCACAGCACATATTGACTTATTTTGACCAATAGACCTTTAAATCCATTTCCAACTTACCACCCAAACTATCTTTAAAATATATCCATGTTTATATGACTATCCTAACTATATAATCTCCATTTATTCGTGGGATTAAGTCCAAACTCTATGCCATTACTCAAAAGTCCTCCAAGGTCTGAGCTCTGACTATTTTTTCTTATTTCAACTTAATTTCCACCTTACATTCTATGATTCAGGGCACTAAACTTCATGATACCTTTGTCTGCATTATTTTCAGCAGCCTAAAGTTGCTTCACCTCTCCAAACACTCTCGTGACTAACTCTAGCTCATCTGACCTTTTCTTCAGAAAGCCTTCAGGACCTCTCCTAGCTGAATTAAGTGTTCCTGCTTTCTGCACTTGTAATAATAACCTGATATGTCACTACTAGTGCACTTATGCTGAATCATTGGGCACATAATATAATATCTGTTTGGCACATCTTCCCTAGTGGGCTATGAGTTTCATCTTTGTAGCTCCAGTGTTTAACACTGTGCCTGACACGAAGTAAGGTTGATAAAGTAATTAATAAAAAAAAAAATTTTGTAAAAATAGAATTATGTTACTCGATTTCCTTCAGTAGCTCCAGTTCTAAATCTGTGGTCAAGAATATGATCAAAACATTTGAGTTCAAATTCTAGCTCTACCGCTAATTAATTTTGTGGCATTGGATAAGCTGCTTAGCCTCTTCATGTCTATTTTCTTTATTAGGATATATTTTAATATTTATACTACTTCTGTTTTTTCTGAGTTTTCTTTAGATGATTTAATGCCTGAAACCAAAAAATAAGAATCTCAGAGTTGTCAGACACATTACAATTCTGATTATTTAAATGTTGAGCATGTATTTTCCAAAGACATTTTGAAGAGCCATATAAAAATAATGCTTGGAATAAAAATGGAAAATAGATTTAACAGAAAAGTCAAAGTAGTTGCAGTTAGAAGAACAAGATAGACGTGTGGCCTCTGGAGTCTGGCTTCACACTCATAGAGCTGTGTTTACCTTGCTTGACTCACCAGGCTCCATGTTTATCCTTCTGTTTAGCATAACTAAGAATTCAGACATGACAATGTACAATACGTGATTGATTTCTTGTATAAAGACATCTGAGAGATCAAACTATAACTACCTCGGTGTTCTAATTATGTTTCTTTAATTAATAATGAGTTTAAGAATCTTATAAACTTACTAGCTTTTGAGTAATGATTTTTAAAAATGGCCCATTATTACCTTGTGCCTATTTTTCAAAGTAGAATCTCTGTCTTTTGCTGGTTAATATTCTGGTGTTTCTTAGTCCTTTGTCAGCTTACATGGCAAAGATTTTTCACAATCCATTGTCTTTATCTTTGCCACAGTGCACATTTATAAGAAATTCTCAATTTTCATGTAATCAAATTGATCAACTTTTCTATTTACAACTTATGCCTTGGATTTTTAAAAAGTCATTTCTACCCATCCCACAAATACAGGGTCTCTTTATGTAGACTTAATGAAATGAATGTGTTCTAGCTTGGTAATAATCACCGTTAAGACCATCCAACTAATTTTCCCTCGGTGGTGATGTTCCATGTTCCTAACGTAATCTTCAGGTTACAGATTTTCTTTTCATATTGATGTTCTTCAAGGAGAGGATAAACTAAAACATTTTCAAATCTGAATTTTTATTTATTTTAATAATTTTTTTATTTTAAAGAAACTGTCATTTGTTCCCTGAGGTGTCTTCAGAACCTACACTAGTGCCTGGCATATGATTGAGTCAACTTGTCTGTCTGTCTGTCTGTCTGTCTGTCTGTTTCCCGCCCTCCCTCCCTCCCTCCCTCCCTTCCTCTTTTCCTTCCTTCTATCCATCCATTCGTCCATTTATCCATCCATCCATCCATCTATCCTATCCATCTATCTATCATCCATCCATGGAAAATCACATATATGTATTCTTAGAGTCTCTTTGTTTCTCTCCCAAATCAAAATTCCCTGTCTCTAACCTCTGAGACAATCTCTATTATAAATTTGATATTAGCTTTCTAGTTTGTCTTTATATACATTTATTATAAATGTCTATTATTCATTTGTGGTGCTATCTGTATCTCCATTAATCTCTCATATACTACACTTTATAAACAAATAGTACAGGGGTATGTTTACATGTGGCAACTCTGGAATTGGACTGCCTAAATTATTTGGTAGGAATTTGGTAGGTCAACAATTTTTAAAGTTTAATATTTCTTTTCGAGAACCTAAGCTGATACATTTAGATAGAGTTTATTGATTTTTTTTATAACTGCCTATCACGTTATTATACCTCAATTTACATATTAACTCTAACGTTTCACTTTTATAAGTAAATGTACAATAAGTATTTTGCAGAGGAAGGCATATGTGCAGCGTCTAGTCTGTACTCTTAAAGAACAAGAGAATACCCTTTATTCCTCTACTTTTCCATTTCTACTGAAAATAATATAAACTTGTCATTTTGTGCCATGTGGTCATACACACCCTCTATTTTTTCACGTGTGTTAAAATGCCTTGTTGCTTGTCTGATTCCCACAGTAAACACTGATTTTAATGAGGAGAGAAACTCTGTCTTACTATTATTGAATTTCAGTATATAACACTGTACCTCACAAACAGTAGCAGAAATCAAGAAATACTTGCTTAGGTAATGGAACTTTATATGATAACATCTTTCTTAAATTTGTTTTTCAGTTATAGTTGACATACAATATTACATTAGTTTCAGGTGTACAACATAGTGAGGAGACATTTATATACCTTATGAAATGATCACCCTGATAAGTCTAAGTACCCATCTGGCATGGCACATAGTGATTACAGTATTATTGACTATATTTCCTATTTTCTACATCTCATGACTATTTTTATAAGTGGTAATTTGTACTTCCTAATTGATTTCAACTTTTTACCTACCTCTCCAATTTTCCTCCCATATGGCAACTATCAGTTCTCTGTATCTATGAGTTTATTTCTGTTTTGTTCATTAGTTTATTTTTTTTAGATTCCATGTAAAAGTGAAATATGGATTTGTCTTTGTATGGCTTATTTCACTTAGCATAATACCCTCTATGTTCCATGTTGTCACGAATGGCAAGATTACATTCCTTTATTTATGGCTGAATAATAGTACACACACACACACACACACACACACACACACACACACACACACACTCTCTCTCTCTCTCTCTCTCTCTCTCTCTCTCTCTCTCTCTCTCTCTCTCTCTCTCCCTCCCTCCCTCCCTCCCTCCCTCCTTCCCTCCCTCCCCACATCTTCGTTATCCAGTCGTCTACTGATGGTCACTTAAGTTGCTTCCATATCTTGGTTATTGTTAATAATGCCGCAATGAATGTAAGGGTGCATATATCTTTTTGAGTTTTGTTTAGATAAATTTCCAGAAGTGGTTTTGCTGGATCACATGGTAGTTCTGTTTTTAATTTTTTTGAAAAACCTTCATACTGTTACATAGCTCCACCAATTTATATTCTTGGCAACAATGCACGAGGCTTTCCTTTTCTCCATATCCACACCATGACTTATTATTTCTTGTCTTTTTGATGATAGCCATTCTGACAGGTGCAAGATGATATGTCATTGTGGTTCTAATTTACATTACTCTGATAATTAGTGACATTTAGCATCTTTCTATGTACCCATTGGTCATCTGTATGCCTTTTTTGGGGGAAGTGTCTATTCAGATCAAATGTTTTGAAAGTGCATCCTCATGTAGGAGATCGACCTCATCATTCAACTTTGCTAAATTGTCTCTTAAACCTATAAAGTTCTTGGTTGTCTCTCAAACCTTTGTGGTTGTCCAAGCAGCCTATTTTATTTTTTAATAGCTATCAGTAATTAAGGGTGTGACAAGACTGGTCACTGTCCTAAAGGTAGGAATTTCATTGAGTATCTAGACAAAAGGCTGGTTGGAAGCCAGACCCTCAGGCAGCAGCTTTTAAAGTATGCAAATATATATTATGAATTATAATGCAGAATCAAATCAACTGAAAACATTTTGCTTTGTTTTCTTTCTAAAATACAGCCTGGAGAATTATTAAAAGACTCAGTATGTAACAGGTCTTTCTATAAGTCGTTTTCATGAAATATTAAATTTGAAAATAGTTGTCAAGCTCAGCTTTAGAAATAAAATAATTTTTTCCCATTTTAACTTCATTACCAGAAATTCTAAAAAAAAAACAAAAAAAAGAGCTAACTTTTAGTACTACATATTTCCAATCATAGCTCTTTGAACCCTAATAAATATTTTAAAAGATGAAGCAAGAATTAGGTGGTTTTATCAAGCTACTGTATTAAAAAAAAAAATACTTCAAGCCTCCAAAGTTATCATATAAATAGATAAATTTGCAGGTGTAATGTTTTTAGGAGAAAGTGATTTGGGCAGATAATCACTAAGAAAGCAGATGAAGGAGACAGACAGACAAATGCTTTCATCCTTTTAGTAAACTATTCTGTGGTTGACAGATAAATTCCCCTTGTTCTTGAAATAGGATTTTATTACAAAACAAATTTTTTATTTATTATTTTAAAATAATGTTATTCTTTCCTCAATTAATATCAAAAGCCATGTAGGCCTAGCTATGCTAATTGTGGTATTACCCAAAGAGGTCTGATTTTTTTTTAGTTTTAAAAAAAGAGAATTGAAAGGATTCTATATTTAATCAGTATGCCATCTATATTATTTTTGTAATAAATTTAAATGTTCAAAATCCGATCATGTGAAAACGCAGTGGTAGTGATGGTAGATACTAGGAAATCTAGTTGTTACTGAGCTAGCAAAGCACCAAGGATATATATATTTTTTTACTTGACCATTATTTATCTCTATGTGTAGGGTGATTTCCAGTCCTCCAAATTTGCCAATCCATGCAATCAGAACCTGTGTATTTCCTATCGTGTATAAGGCATTAGGTGGGTGCTAGGTATGGCGCAGTAAGTCACTCAAAGAGCCTTGCTGTCGCCAATGGGGTGATGTGAAATCTGGTGCCACCCCAGTGGCGTGGGGGAGGAGGAAGAGGTGGATAATGGATGGTGGTATTGTGTGTTGTTACTTGGTTCTTCCCCACTGACACAGGAAAGGATTACAGGTTGGCAAGATTTAGAAAAAGTAAGATTTATTGAAAGTACATTTTAGAAGGAGACCAGTCATGCTAAGGAAGGCAGCAGCCCTGTGGAATTTAGGAGATGAAGAGATAAGATAGTACACCCCAAAGGGAGGGGTGGGTTTCCAGCGAAGAACACTGTAACGATGCAGAAATGGGAGAGTCTGTTTATATTTGGACCATGATGGGAGGTCCTTGATGATTCATATGTGATGTCACCTTGACTGACAGTTGACTGCTATATAACTTTGGCTACTGCACATGTGCTTACCTAGAATTCAGTCTGTTATAATTAGATTCATGAACTTCTAGGCATAGTCATGAGATTATAATGAGGCTGAAGTTATGGGCAGTACTTTCTGTGCATGTGTTTGTAGCTGGTTTAGGCCAGCAGCTATTATGGCCTTTATGCTCTAGGATTTTGGGTAATTTATAACCCGAAAAGGGAGATATTTCTGGAAGTTGCTTAAGGAAGGTCTTCTGGGGATGTCTCTATGGTTACAGAGCTGAGCCTTGGCTCCTGTCACTCATGCCTAAGTACCTAACTTAGGTACCTAAGTACCTAAACTTTGCTATCAAAGTTTATTTTCTACTGCAGGATTCACAAAGTATAGTCAGAGACATGTAGCATCGACATCACCTGGGATCTTGCTAGAAATGCACATCTCAGCTCCCTAACCTAATTCCCCAGAAGCTACTGAGTCAAAAACTGAGGGTGATGTCCAGAAATTTATGTATTAACAAGCCCTGCAGGTGATTCTAATGCAAATCATGTTTGAAAATCACTGATCTGCATAATTCAAATAAATAAAGAGGCAACTACATACAGTGTGGCAAATGCAGAAAACAAAGATAGAGAGTTCTGTGAGCACGTAGAAGGCTCATGTAATCCCTTGTCGGGGCTGAGGGCTCAAGGAAGGCTTTCAGGAAGAAGTGACTCCTAGGAAGATATATAAAGGATAAGTAACCTATTCCTATAAGCAGCCTGAGGTGACCTCTGAAAATGGTACACTATTCACTTGAACCAAAAAAAACCCACAAAATTATGCAAATCAAGAGGTTCAAATCTTTGTGCTTACTTTAAGAACATTCATGAAACTGCCCAGGCCATCAAGGGTATGTGTATCTGAAAAGCCACCAAGCATCTGAAGGATGTCACCTTACAGCAGCAATGTGTGCCATTCCATCATTACAATGGTGGAGTTGGTAGATATGTCCAGGCCAAACAGTGGGGCTGGACATGAGGTCGATGGCCCAAAAAGAGTGCTGAATTTTTGCTGCACATGCTTAAAAATGCAGAGAGTAATGCTGAACCAAAGGCTTTAGATGTAGGTTCTGGTCATTGAGCACATCCAGGTGAGCAAAGCTCCCAAGATGCGGAGCAGAAAGCATAGAACTACCGGGCAGATTAACCCAAACATGAGCTCTCCCTGCCTCACTGAGATGATCCTCACTGAAAAAGACTAGATTGTTCCTAAACCAGAAATGCAGATTGCATAGAAGAAGAAGATATCCCATAAGAAACTGAATAAATAAAAACGTATGGCCTGGGAGTAAATTTAGCATCAAATAAAGGCTAATAAAAGTAAAAAAGATAAAAAAGGGTAAGTAAGAGTTGGACATAGAAGATATGTTAGGAAAAAGAAGGATGTGGCAGGGTGAGGGACAAAAGTCCAAAAGAGTATTACAAAAAGAAGGAGGGTTCCACATAACCTCAGAGGTATGTGAGGGTTTCATCCCTCTCAGAACTGAAGGCTGCTGCAGTTGTGACCAACCAACCACAGTGCCAAGCTGATCATGAGGCTTAATCAAGGGTGAAGGGTGTCACAAATTATTTGATATTAATAACAGTGAAAGTAGTAGGGACTACAAATAGTTTCCTTTTACTGGTGATAGATAAGGCTGAAGAGGAAGCAGATGCTTTGTAAGCCAAGTTAAAGAGTTGGGGTTATTCTGAAGGAAATGTAAAGCCAGCATGATGGTAGGAGCATGGTGTGATCACATTTGTGTTTTATAAAGATGGGTCTGGCTACAGAAGAGAATTAACTGGAGGGGTAAGACTAGAAGCAGGACGAGCAGCAAAAAGGCTATTTGAGTAATCCCGCTGAGTTATATATTATAAGAGAACTCGACTTGTTCTTGCTAAAATAATTTATTTATAAAAATTCACCCTGTGTCTTCAGTGTATGTTGAGTAAGAATAATACGTACAGAAAGATTAAAACTTTATCTCTTAAATAATAGCTTTCAAGTTGGGAATTCTGGACAACTATAAGCATTTGTAGAAAGTAAGAGGAAATCACAAGCTATTTTTGGTATATTAGAAAGTACAACAAAAATCATACATTTGTGCAAAAGCAAATTAAAAATTTATTTGTTTTATTTTGGCCGAAGTTGTGCCAACTTGTTGTAGATACTCTGGTCATAATGCTGATTAGAAACTCCAGCTTGACCTTTATACATCACTGGACAACAAAAACGTGAGGAAATGAGCTTTTTGCTTAACTATGAAAAAAAAAGTGAAGTAAGATTAATGAGAGAAAACTAAATAAATGTATCTTGCTATTTAAAGATTACACACTATGACATGTTTTCTATTATGCGGTGTTTCTGAATCCAAGTGAAGTAGATGGCTACCCAAGCATTAGGCAAAAAACTGATCTGAAATTAAAAATTAAACTGCATAAAAACAGTTCAGTTTTTGAGATAAAAACCATATTTTATTTGTAAGTAATTGTACCCAGAGCTGCAATGAGAGGGAAAGGAATAAGTGTCCACGAAAGCCCTGTGTTCCAGGATTTTGAGCAGGGCCCCAATTCAATGTTTATTTCTCTTAAGAGTAGGGAGCTTACTAGGGCTTAATGTCATTTTGTTCACATTTAAGTTCCATTTCTCTCATTTTTTGAGTGACAGACACTTTTGTAATTTGATTGAGCTGATAACTGTTTGCACTTTTAGTGAGTAAAAATAAAAATTTAGTAAATTTTTGTGTGGGAATGAGCGCATGAATCTAAATAAAGTCTATAAACCTTATGAAAAACAGAAGTACCGTGTCTAAGGTTCACCTCAGTAATAAAAGTGTAATATGGCACTGATTGTCCTGTGTTCTTCATTAAATGACTTAAAGGACCTTACTCAATATAACTTGTGTCTAAAAAGTGCTAGTAACACACTCATCTGATGATTGATTCTCCTTGATCAATAGTTAGTTGTGTGAACTAGAAAACAATGAATGAATCTAACTCTAGCATGCTGGAAGGATTTTTGGCTAGACATAAGAACAATCAAACTGGGTCATAACTGCCAGGCAGGCAACTGCATTTGCATATGTTGCTGATGACTCTAGCACTTTGTCATGAACAGTAATTCACATCGAATTGCAAAGAATCTAGTCACTGAGACAGTGCAGTCCCACTTTGTTTCTAATTTTGACAGCATTTCCTCTTTGCCCAACAGAGACTACCCCATCCTTAGAATTAAACCAGTCCCTGTCAGGACTGCAGAGCTGCAAAACCAGCTACAGCCTCGGGCTATTTTAATGGTTCTCTCAGTCTTTTCTCCACTCTGTTCTTGATTTCACTGCATTGCTTAGATTCTTCCCTTTGCATTCTTTCCCTTCCAGCCAGTGACCTTCAGAGGCTAAGCTCTTCATATCCGCTGGAAGTCTCACCTTTGTCTTCTTAGGACCTTAGGAGAGGGCGAGTCTCTGGTTACTACCCACAGGCCCTGCATCAAAGTAATATTTCTTTTTATTTGCTCAAATTTATTTCTTGTATTTGCAAGATATCCTTTGCATTACCTAGAAATTTGGGATAGCACAGAAGTCCATGTTGATTCACCATTTTATGTATAGCTTTGTGTCCTGGGACACTTAGGCTTATTTATAAGAGTCTGAGTCTTTCCGGTCAGTTCTCATGTAACAGATTTCTAGGGTCCCCGCCTACACTGTGTCCCCCAACACTTGACCCCTAGTAGCTTCACCATCTTTGTAAATATTGTACAAACATTCTTTAGAACTTCTACAGTTACTCTCTGTCTCCCTGAAGGTTCAGCACTTGGACCACCATCTTATTCAGTTGTAATAATATTATAGGCTTTTCTAAGGAAATAAAAATGATTCGCTTCAATTCTACGTTTTGAAGATATTTAGAATTATGTTAACTTTTCTAATCTTTAAAGCACTTTAGTTGTTCCATGGAAGAAAAGCCATTTGGGACATTGCCTGCATATGTTATTTTCTATTTTTAAAAATGACTCCTAAAATCAAGCATCTCTCCCTCAGATACAGAAAGCTTATTTTTATTTTAAAAGCATCTTTGTATCATGATAATTCTATTCGTAATTAATTACTAATGTTTCATCTATGTATAATTTTGTTGATGCATTTTCTACCTGCTGTACAGAACATTTTATTCCATAACATGGCAAAATGTTATAAAGAAGCCGGCAGCTTAGGGTACTTATGTTTAGCCCTTACAGATTTCCCTTACGGTTTTACAGATGTGGATTTTAATCCTGCTTTGTATTTTGCCTGAGACTTATTTTCTAGCCCAAAGTCAGATCCATGGGATTAAAAGCATTCTTGTCTGAAAACATTATATTTTACTAATGTGCAAACAGACACATCCATACTGGTACCTGTAGTTTTTTGTTGTTTTTGGTATCTTGGTTCTATAAAGTTTGTGTGCTAACATTATAAATATGATCTGTTAATTGTTTTAAAAATGACTGTTTGACCCAGGATAGTGGCAGTAAGTGTATTGCAGTTTCCTGAAAGAAATGTCTGACATCGATGAAAAAGAAATCTCTCAGTGATATTTCTATTAAACAACATCCTAAAAGATGGTGTTTTATTGCGGCAATGTGCCTAAGCTCTCACAGATATTTTACAGAAAATCCATAGAAAATGTCTTCCTTCATGTTTCTAAAAAATGGCTAAGCTGTCTGTAAAGCATTTTTGGACAGCCCTCAATTACATGTGTATACTATGCCATCATCTAAGGGCTACATGGCACTAATATCCCCATAAAACATAGCAGGACGCTATTCCCAAAACCCAGTTAGATCATGAATTATTGACATCTGACATTGCTATCTTCTCATAGTAAACCTGAGTGTATGTCATCGAACCTCAGGAGCTAAAAGTGACTTTACAGTGCAAGAAATTTAATTGTGCATAAGATTGACTCTTAATGACATGAAAATTACTTATTTAAATCTATGTATATTAAAATTTATATTAAAAAACTTTTTCCGAAAAGTTATCATAACAAAATGTACCAACAAAATATAAGAAAATATGCTAACTCCCACATACCTTATATTCCAAGCAAAACAAACAGTTCCTCTTATATATGGCTCACATTTTCCTACTGTCTTGCCTTTTTTACATATAGCTTTCTTGCTACTATATTCACATTTCTCAACCTTATCTATCCGTATAGGCTCAATTTAACTACCACATTTTTATTAAAATTTCTTGATATAACAACAAATTTCTCTACACTCTAAACTCCTATTTGGGAATTTGTTTCATTTTCTATTATCGTCATTTATTTATTTCTTTATTTTTGCAAGTCTTAGCTCACCTATTATACCACAGCCCCTTTCTAGAGGGAGCATTGAGTCCAGTTCATATCTGAGTCCCTTTCTTCCCCCTGCCCCACCCACACACAGGGCCTTGCACATGGTATCTGCTTAACAAATACTGATAGAATCGGTCAATTCAAAATATTTAAAAATCTCCAAAGAGAAAATGCAAATGATTTAACAAATTACAGCTATTGTGGCTAGAGCATTTGAGGAAATAAATTTTAATTTTGTTTAAATTTTATTTAAATTTAGCCACATCTGGCTAGTGATGACCACATTGGAAAACTCAGTTCTGGCATTCAAAGTACATATTGAAATTCACACTGTGCTACAACACTACAACTGGGCAACAACCAGGTTTCACTAGGGCAAGACTCCCTGAATTGTGCAAGTAAAGGGTTGTCCCTTAAATTTTACACAAGGCACCTCACTTGCCTTACCCTAGGGTAATCCCTGCATTTCTGTGACTGTTAACAAGAGTTTCTCCCCACTGAAATTTTGCCTTATATTGTTGGACTTCGATAAGCCACAGATGACACTGGGTACAACTAATGACTATTCAAGGACAGTGTCATCTATAGGATGGATTGTTCTCAAATCTAATAAATGTTCTTTCTGCTATTCTATTGTAGGAATCAAGACGTGTTTTCTTTTAGCGCATCCCTTTTCCTTGGTAGCTTTTTAAGTATCAGACCTTCTTTCTATAATCAAATTAATATCTTCCCTGTGAAGTGCCTTGGTGCTTCATATATTCACTTCTGAAAAAACTGAATTTGAACAGTGGGTAAACACTGACACTTAATCAGTTAGTATTTCTCTTTTCTAAGCTTCATTTCTTCTCTCTACCCATAATATGGTGATACTAACATGTAATTTATGTTTATTTTCTTAAGAACTACTTAATGATCGCCTTCTAGGTGCCTACTATTTGCACTAAATGTGGATAATTCATCAAGGGAGATTTGGCTTTTTGCTACACAGACTAGATCTAGGTCAATAATTCAATAAGCAGTTATCATAAGTGTATCACGACTTTAAAACCTCTGTTTCGGTAACTGAAACAGAGTGGGCACTTGTTAAATAGTAATTTTTAGTATTATCCTTTCAATTATTTTTAAGGCTAAAGAGTCTATTTCATAAAATCCGGAGAGTGGCTGAATCAGTACAACATTTTTGTTTTAAACGACTATATAATTTGTTAATAATTTGGAATCACCTCCTCCATGAAGGAATGATTTGTTCAAATATACTTTATAAGGACCTCCCAGAGCTACAAATGAATAAAAAAGAATATATTTTTTTCTGGTCACTACAATTAAAAAATTGAACATCTTTGTGTTTTTATATCCACAAATAAATTACAGAAATAGATTTTGTGGGTTAAAGAATTGTTAGCCAGAGAAAAGTTGAATTTTGAAAGCTAGTGTCCACCAGCTGAATGGTAGGGTATTACAGTTTTTTTATTTTATTTTAATGTTGGTACTTCTGAACTGAAATTATTTGAAGGTTAATTTGGTTACTTTTCTCTCTCAGTAAAAACATTGCCTTTGTTGAAGCCCTTCACTTATTGCAATCCAACATAACAACCACATTTACAATTGAATTGGTAATTGACTATTTAGATCACTGTTCCCTATGCAATACTAAACTCGCAAGTTATGATTCAGACATTAATAAGAAGCCATACTATTTTTAAAATGCATCATAAATTTTATGTTTACCCAATGAATTGATAAATCCAGAGGGAAATTTCAGATGGGTGCTATCATCTGTAAAATTAAAGATAGGCTATGAAGAAAGCGTACCCTCCTTTTGGTTATTTGCAAAAGAAAGATCCTTAGATTCCCCTTTTCCATTTTTTATGACAATTTTACTGATTTATTATTTCACTAATGGGTGGATAAACGCTGAAGGAAAGTGGCACTCAGATTAGTCAATTCACATGCCTAACAGAAAATAAAGGGGATGAGGACCTGTCTGTGCTTTTCTGATTATCCACTTACCATTTTCTACTATTTTCATGAAAAAATGAGAGTTGGTTGTATCGGAATCTCCGGTTTTCAGAGATTCTCAGTTAGTGTTGGCTACATTCTATCCTTCTGTTTTAAGAAATAATAGGCAACATTTGTTTCTTATGAACTCATTGGTTGTACCTATTATCAGTGGTTTTTTGGTGCCATTCTCACTGGTATATTATGACACTGCTATAGAGCTAACACTTGGCGTTTCCATGATAGTATTTGTTCAGTGTCACATTAACTATTTACATCTCTTTCCACACACAGATTAAAACAAAAACAACAAAAAACTAATTTGGTGCTTGCCGCATCTATTCAGTAAGTGATGGAAACAAACTGATCTGATCTGTTTACTGACCACATTTAGCATGTCTGTTCAACACTGAGAAATAGTTTTATAAAAGCAAGGCTCTAATGACTGTCTATATTTGCTAAGTGTGACATAAAATTTTGGAACCTTGAATTACCCTCAAGCAATTTAGTTGACTACATAAACTCAAATTCTTATAATGAAATACAGACATGTAGGCATACAGATAAAGTTTGCTTGCTTATCATTAATTCTAGAGAAAATAGGATTTGAAAGCATTAAATCTCTTTTCAACTCTTAAACTCTCTGTGAGAATCTGACAATTATATGGCATCATGACATCTGCAGGTAACGCAGTGCTAATTTTCAAATCATCCCCATCTGCATCTTGACTTTCAGTCTACTTTTGACAAAATAGGAATTTGGTGTTTTCTAGTTGATCATTCTGCTTTCTAACCTGATATCTTGTCACATTTTTATTTATAAATTACAAGGCAGCATTCCAATGAATAGTTACCATTTTCTGTCTTTTGGCCTATAGTAAGAATCTCTCACCTAAGTATCTGGATAAAGAATAAGCACCTAAATTTCTCATAGGAATTAGAAATCTAAAATTCAAAAGAACCCACTGATACAGCTTAAAAATTGAAACATCAATCTTCATTAAAATGTAAAATTTCACTAATTGTTAATTTCTCACATCTCCTATTCTTGCCATCAATATAACGCCTTTTTAATTTCCAAAGTTGAATAAACATTCCCAACTCATTTCAAAACTTTTTTGACTGGTCTGAGGGTTATCAATAATTCTTAGTCCACTAGTCTATTGTGGATAAGAAATATAAAGTTTAATGTGATATAATTAAGTAATAAGCCTTATAATTCCATTTGATATCTTTAATGTTCATGTGTTATTTTGGGATTCTCAGGATTTGTCTGTGGCTTTACTATAGCTTTGTTTACAATAAAAGATTCCTTAAAATGGTTACATGTCATATCAGTGGGTTTTATCTTAATCATACCTATTATTTACTAATAATATGAAAAGAATCTCTTTTTTTCTTAAGAGCCCACATTTTTAAAAATTATTTTTATTTTTAAAAATATTCCTAAGTAAAAAATAGTTAATATTGTTTTAAAAAATAAGATAAACACTTAAGCACTTGTAACCCAGATCTTGAAAGAGATTACCCTGATAAGATCTAGTTTCCCAGAAGCAACCACTTTCATGAAGCTTATGTTAATGATCCCTTTGCTCTTTATTTAGTTTTATCGGATATAAATATTTTTCAAAATTAATATCTAATTTTAGTTGTTTTTACATTGATATAAATGGAATCATACTGAATATATTCTTCAGTGTCATGATCTTTTTCTTCAGCACATGTGTTTGAGAATTATAAGTACTGCTGTGTGTAACAGTTTAATTTACCATGGGTTACCTAAAAACAGATTATAAAGTGAATTGCATAAATAATTTTCACCTAAGGGTGCTCTAAAGCAATGCTGTCCAATAGAACTATATGGAATGATGGAAATGTTCTATATCGACAGTGCCAAATATAGTAGTCATTGCCACTATCCACATATGAATGTTGAGTACTTGAATTTATTTAATTTAAATATAAATTATTTATATTTAAATAATATAAGTATAGCTAGTGGGCTTCTACAAGCTTGGGGTTTTTAATATCATTTCCCTCCTAAATGAAGTATTAAAATAACTTTGCAGTAGTTAACAGAATTCCAAGATAGCCCAATAAGTCATGCTCTGGTTTTTCCCTAAGGTAAGGGCAAAACCTTTGATTTGCTTCTAGTCAATAGAATATGGCAAATACCATAAATCTAAAACAAACCTAACCCCTCTAATAGCTTGCTATATGTTAAAGGCTAAGGAGTTTTATAGACGTAATTAAGATCTCTAACCAGTTTGACTATGAAATTAATGAAAAAAGAGATTATACTGGGTAGATCTGACCTAATCAAGTGAGTCCTTGAAAAGGAAGCTTGGGCCTTTTCTGAGGTCAAGGAGATTTTCCTGCTGGCTTTGAAAATCAAGCTTTCATGAGTTCTACAGATATAAGGAAATTAATTCTGCCAACAGCCACATGAGCTTGCATGAGGACCCTGAGCCTCAGATGAAAAATCCTAGTTCTGGCTAACACCTAATTGCAGCCTGTGGGACACCAAGCAGATTATCCTGGATTCCTGACCCATGGAAACTGAGACAATGCATATGCATTGTTTAAAGCTGCTAAAATTGTAATTTCTTACAAAGCAAGAGAAAACAAATATACCTGCTTAGAAGCAGAATTTCTCTTTTTTAAAATCACAGTATTTTTCTTCTCCATGTAACTCAGTCATTTCCTTAGATCTTTTCTATTTGGAACAAGAGACTTTATTATTTCTATCTTTAAGAGAATTCTTAATCCATCAAAAACAGAGTGTACTTCAGATTGCTGCCACACAGTATCCAGTAGTAACTGCTTTCTTTCAAATAAATCATATCCTCTTTCCATGAATGAGGAACTTAAGTATTGAAGATAAATTATTTATGTCAGTTTCAAGGATAAAATATCTAAATCACTTTCCTGAAACATGTTAAAATGACTAAGCTTAAGAAGAGAAAATGTGTAAGGGTTATTCACAGTGTTTCAAGATTCCTTTAGAGACAGAAAAAGTTTTGAGAAGATAACAGAAACAAACAAGAAAAAAGTAGATGACACCTGAAACAGAGATAGAAAAAGCCTATGGAGAGTTTAAATTTTATAAAGAACAACCAGTATATATTATTACAGATCAAACCAACTGCTAAAACAAATAAATTTAATTCAAATATTAGTGACAAGTTTTATTCTCACTCATATAAAGTCTGTAAAAATGGAGGTTTTTTTCCATTTGTGGCTCTTTCTGTCATAGTACAGGTTCTCTGAAGGTAGAGCCTAAAAGAGAAAGTCTTTTGTTATCATGACAGAATGCAAAATCTAGCAAACCTCTTACCGATACTGGCCTCCTAGAGAAACTATATCATCAATCTTCCTTAAAAGAAAAAACGCCTATTTTTACCTGGCTAAATTATGTTAAGTTCTTCCTATGAAGTAGGACTGCAGAAAAGCAGAGCTGTGTGTTTAAGTCCAGACCCCTAGATCATACTTCCAGTTATCCCGATTTAGTAGGTCCACAACAGGGGCTCTAAAATCAAATATATTTCTAATAAGTGGCCCAGATGATTATGATGTAGATGATCCATGGACCAGACTTAGAAAAACACTGGTCACTGGCAGTTTTGAAAAAGTCTCAACTATCACCCCTCAGTATGTTTCTTGTAGATTCTCTGTATAAGTTGCTATTCACATTGTTCCAAGGCACTGTTGTATGGATTTGAAAAGCCAGTTATACAATAATAAATCATGGCAATCGGAATATAGACTCTGCCTCAGCTATTCCAGAAAGGCAAAGGTAGAACAACTTTATCTGCAATGGAATTTAACTCAGATTTATCCATGGCATAGCCAGAATACTAAGAGTGATTCATTTAGTGTATGATCAAGTTCAAGTTTATTAGAGAATCTAGGTACCAGCCTCATACATCCTAACTTCTCCAAATCTCTCCTGTTATCGCCAAAGTTTAAGTGACTTACTATATGTCAGTAAAATTCATTAGGTGAATAAGGCATTTTTGACAGTGGCATTTAAAATCAATAGTGGGAACACTTTGAAGGGGCTTAATCAAAAGTGATGAACTTGCAAATGGTCTAAGTAAGAGATGGACTGAACTTTGCCAAAGGTAGGGGAAAAAGTGAGGAAGTATTGGCACCACCTTAAAAAGGATGTCCCATTTATACAAGGTATTAAGATATAAAAGGAGATTTGTTAAGTCATCAATTAAAAATACTAATGCCTCTATTTAGCAATGGCTTTCAAATTCTTTAATTGGAGGGGTCATAAACTCTATTGATTAACAACGTAATTATCTTCTTCATGCCTTGCAAACAAAATCCAACTCTATTTTCTGCTATTTAACGAGTAATTTTTAACTTTAGGGGAAGGAAGGTAGAATGAAGTAGATTTTCTAGAGAACATAAGAATTTCAAGATCTGACTTTATGATCTTATATGAGCTTGGATGGACCACTTTAAAATATGTCAGCCTCATTTTTCTCATCTGTTGACTGCATAAATTGAAAAAAGTTGTCTGTAGCCTTTTCAGTACTGCAATGTGATTAAAGAACAGAGATACAGCAATGTGGTGGGTCTATGAGCTCTTGGCAGAAGTTGAGAAGAAGGGAGATAAAAACATGCATTTATACTAATGCATTGATTTTAACTTCTGTATTTTTTCCTCTCTTGTCTGGCCTGTAGATAGTCATCTTGGTATCACTCCAGATGGGAGACTGTGGAATTCAGCCCAACTGCCTTTGTCTGAGCTGACAGAGAACAGGGGTTGTAGGTCGAATTGCTCACATAAAGTTAATGTGTCTTAATATTTCTTCTCTTTCATTTTCTTCCTCTTCTATGTGGAAACTTCTATGAGATTCTTTCACATCCTGATCTCTTTACTTCCTGTCTACACTTTCACTCCTTGATCATTATTAGCAGTGTAGTATCATTTTGATGGTTTTCTATTTGGGCAAGCAGAGTAGGGAGTCTGTGAAGAGTTAAGAGCTATACTCTCTGGGTCTTCCTATTATATTCATGTCTAATTGTCCATACTGCCCCAAATTGGGCGGAATTACACCAACACTAATTGTGAGAAGCAGATGAAGGGACTAGGGTGATATGAACAGTAAGACTCAATTAGTAACTAGTAGGAACTTTTGAGACAACAGGGTTCTTATGATACAACAATGTCAATTAAGAAAGCTCTAAAACTGGAGGGAAAACATAAGGAAATTAATTTAGAACTAGTCTCTGATCGTGCCTCTAACTCTCAGACTGCAAATAAGTGCTAAGCAGTTGTGACAGTCTCAAGAACTCAAAGTATGTAGAGATCTCACATAAACATCAATACTTTATTCTCTGGAAACTTTCCTTACCATTCAAGATATAACTCAACAAAAATCAGCTCAGTATTATTAGTGGGAGGTAATGATTGTCTTGTGTCTGTAAACTGTATAACCAGGTCTTGGAGTTGAAGATATAAAGAAAAAAAAAAAAGGGTAAGAATTTTTAAGTGTGGTCTACATGTTTGTTTTCAGTTAAGAAGAGGGATGGGAATTAAGGTAACCCTCAGTTTCTTTACTTCTGAAATGAGCATTTTAACATTTGTCTTTGATATTTGGAAATGAGTGAAGACTACCCAAATGAGAACAAACAGAAGCTATTTATTCAGATCTTGTATAACAAGGAAGGCAGCCAGCATCACTTTTATTTGGCAGAGACTCAAAGCAGGCAGGGAAATGGGAAAGCTTTCTAGCAAAAATCAGGGAAGGCATCAGGTCTGATATGATTGGAGCTTGTTGGCATGGGACAACTGGGAGTCAGCTAACCAGAAGGGCATCTTGCATGATTGGTTTGGGGAGCATATTTGGCTTTTTCTGGTCGATCCTCCATTGGAAGTGAGGGCAAAATATGAGGAAACTGGTGGTCACAGACCAAGTCCTGACCGTTCTGGGCTGACTGTTGCAGAGGCTATTGTTTGGTGTCCTGGACTGGTTGCTGCAGAGATTATGGGTCAGGTTTCTGTCATATGTGGTCTGACCATTGTTCATTTGTATGTTCATTCTTCAAGGCTAACGGTTTTGTTGTGATGACTGAACATGAATGAGCTGTGTTGCTGCTTTTGGTGGTTGTGGAAGTATTATGAGACCATAAAAGGGAGGGCAGCAGTATCTGGGAGAGAGAAGCAAGAAGGTGGCTCCATTCATAGAGAGAATGTTTCATCTGGTTGCCCTGGGCTAGGAGAAAGGTACCTGGAGAAATTCTGTCTGGTCCTGTATAGGTATAGAGCAATATAAATGTCCTTCCTTCTCCTAGTTGATAAACCATCCACATCACTGTTCACAAGGATCTCATATCCCCTGAGCATCTGAAACTTTATGATCTGCTTCCAAAACTATTACCAGAGTTTCCATTTTTCTAACCTGTGCACTGCTAGTGCTAACATTTTCTTATTTCAGATACATGAGGAGATATACAGCTAACTCAGAGGAATTTGCAAACATATAAGAGCTAGTTAACAGTTTAATATTAATTTATCTTGCCAGCCTTTTTTTTTTTATTCGAAGCTTCTTTCTTTTTAAGTGTTCAGGATCACCTCTATTTTATTTTCTTCTGTGTGTCTTTATATTCACACTGTCCTGATTTTCCAAATTTTTAGCATCTATAAACCTTGTTTCCAAAACCTTTAATTGCCACTTACTTTCCTTGAACCAAAACAGTCTCGCTATATACACTGTAACGGTCCCCTATTTATACACACAAATTCTGTAAGTTATTTTCGGCAATACCACAGCTTCATTATTTTACCTGAGAAATTGTTTTCCTTGGTTCCCCTAGGCCTCAGCTCTAAGAGCCCTTTACCTAATCTCTATTCCTGCCTCGCACTCTCATGCTCTCAATGTCTGCTGTGTTTGGTACATTTCTCCATCTTTCCTTCCATTTTTCTTCCTTCTTCCTCTGGACCAAAAGTAAATATTTGTTCCAGCACTTCAACCATTCTCATCAAACACACAAATCTCTTTCTCCTTTCCTACTTTTATTGCACTCCCATAGCAAATCCAGAACTGTTTCCTTGGCTTCTAACTCCAGTGCTGGATAAAATTCATGATAATCCAGAGCGGTGTCATTATATGATCAGGGACCCAGTCTCAGCAGAGCTCCCAGGCTACCTGGCAGTGCCACTGTGGGTTCAACTTAAAGCTCTGTTTCGTTCCTTGTGGGGGTTATTTCAGACCTTTACTATTTACTCTTCCTCTTCTCTCAGGATGGAAATTCCTAGCATTCTAGGAAATTTCCTTTGTCAGATTCCCCTCCAGCCCCACCCCCAAGGTTTTGCCCTTGGCCATCAATTCTCTTTTCTTTCTTCCAGTAATCTTATTTACTCCCTAATCTCAGCTGCCACTTCTGGAGTTCTATCTACATTAATTATCCAGGATGCTTTTAAAATTCCAGACCAATCTACTAATTTCCTTCTAGATAGTGCCACTTGGTTTCTGTCTTTTTTCTCACCAACTAGGCAATGAGTTTTATCAATTTAACTTATTAACTCTTTCTTAAGTTTAATTTCATTAAACTTACTGCAACTGCCAGGTCATTTAAAAAGCAATTGTAATTAAATACTCTCATGTTTAAAATCTTTTAATTTGCTTTTGATTTAAAAGCAAATTTCTTAACATGACATACTAGGTATTTCAGGATTTAACAGCATCTATCTTTATAACCCTTTGTTTCCCAGAGTATGTTCAGAGTCACGTTTATTCTGTGGATACTTTTGCAAGATGGGGTGTGGAAAAAGGACAGTGGAGGTCAGGCCTCACTCAAGAGCTACTTGGGATGTAGAACCTAGCAATCCGTGTTTAAGCAAGTCTTCCCAGCAATACCAATAACATACTAAAGTTTCAGAACTATCTTAGAGAACTACAATGCACATTAACACATTACTCAAAGAAGTCTGCAATAACATTTAATTTTCTTAAGCCAACATCTTCTTAATTGGTTTAAGCATGAATCATGTGTTTTGTGTTAAACTCACTAACATCCAGTGAAACTATTGTTAGAAAAACATATGTTATCAAGAGCTTGTAGCCTCATATTATTAGTAATTATCTAAGTAGGTTTCTGTTGTATGTATTTGCATTTAGCATCACATCTTTACATTTCTCTACCAAATATCTCCTTACAAGCCTTGTCTGGCCAAACCTTTATAAAAGAGTTTTAAAATTGCATACTCATTGAACAAATACGTGGAATACTACAGAAATATTGTATAGGAAACTTAGAAGTGTTACATAAGTCTTACTACCATGAAGATATCTATTTCAACAATTTTGTTTTTTGCACTTAATAGTTCTCTATGTTGATCTCTTCTTGATAGGAATATCTTTACATTTTCTTAATTGAAATTATGAAACTATAGTGTACATCTTATCAGCTTATCTGTGGAAGCATTTTTTGTAGTGAAATATCCTTTGTAAACATGAGAATTGGCTGCTTTTTTTCCAGCTGATCCTATATCCTGGCAACTTTCCATGTTAAAAAAAAATCTCATTATATTGACAGACTTTCAAGTTTCT
This sequence comes from Rousettus aegyptiacus, assembly GCF_014176215.1. Classification (NCBI taxonomy): domain Eukaryota; kingdom Metazoa; phylum Chordata; class Mammalia; order Chiroptera; family Pteropodidae; genus Rousettus; species Rousettus aegyptiacus. Next base: position 124,550,956 of record NW_023416306.1, read on the forward strand.
TTCCTCAATAGTCTATTAACAAAGTAAATTTTGGTCACAATAATAATGATGAACATAATTAAAATTGATCTGTCAGTTATATAAACTTACTATATTTTTTGTATTTGTTTATAATTATATATAATACTTATACCCTATATAAATATACTATAAAATATATTTTTATTATGACAAATACGAGTTTTAGTAAATAGTAATGCGCTTATTAGCTTTTAAAATTTCTACTACCATTATTTTAATTTTTCTAAGTCTAAGGTCATATGCACTAGTAGTCTTCCACGATATTAGTAAAGTCTTACTTAGAAAAATTTAGTTATTACTAAATTTGGTAGGTATTCTAACACACATGATTATACCCCATTATTTTAAACATGCAGTCTATTAAAATGCACTAGTAAAATAGGGAAGTCCTAATTTATGATATTGTTGTGATGATTCAGCATTCCATTTGGTTTATTCTGATGCTGCATACAGAATTTGATGCAAAAAAAATGGTACCATCTATAATCCTCTAATGTCATAAAAGTAATAAAAGTATAATTTGCGACAGCTAAGGGACTTTAGAATTAATGCATATTCAACTATGTACTTTAGTCTCTCCTTTCCATATCACTCTTTGCAGAATGATGATAAGTGACTGTGATGTTAAACACATCATCTATAATCATTTCCTTTCATTTAATCACACTATTTGAAATAAGTTAGACATACAGTTTGGCTGTGTGCACATCACGATGATTAATGATATTTTAATATATTCTGCTGTGGCCACTGGAACTCATTTTATTTACAACCTTCACAACTCACTGGGTTCTCTGACTTCTAAATGCACCATAGAGAGGGAAATCAATTGAGCTTAATGTAATGAGTAAATAATTACATTATTGTGACAATAATAACATCCTGTTCATAAAAGAAAGATAAATTTTAATAGAAAATATAACTTAAAAGTAGGCAAAGCTGGATATTTGTGAGCCTGTCATGCTGCCTTTTTCTCCTTAAAGATCTCAGTTTGAGGTACCTCAGGAATTGAAAAGGGAAGCCCACCGAGGACTTTCAAGTGGTTCTCAGGGACGAGACATACAAGGTTCTCAAGAGCCTTTGAAGACTGCTTGTAGTTCATTCTGGCAGTTGGAAGTAATTTGTGCCAGCCACTAATTTTTTAACTATTTTATTTTGCTCTCCAACTTTTAATATCTATTACATTTTGAGCGTGGACATAAATCAACAGTGCTTGGTAGCCCCCTAAAGAATTGCATGTCTCAAAAGGTACATTATAGCCTGTCTGTGGAGATCTCTAATAGTAAGTGGATTCAATATAGAACTATATTTTAACTTAAGGAGAATAATAACTGGGTGATGACTTGTCCAAATCTAGTTACATGTCTTGGACAGCATTAGAAAATATGCATGTAACTACCCATTCAGCAGAAAGTGGCTGATTTTCAGATCAGACATGGTAGTTGGATATGGCAATTGATTGTGCTAATAAAATCTAATCTATCTTGTATATCAAAGAGTCAATGAATTTTCTAAGCCACAAATTGAAGTTTTCAAATATCCCAGACTTATAAGCTTATGAATAATTTAGTAAAAATAGTCAGGGAAGCCATAATCTTCCCATTTATTTGTTTACTTGAGTGAAAATTACCTCTGCTTTTTTTTTTTTTTGCCTAATTAAAAAGAAAATGTGAAAGGAGTGCTCTAAGAATACCTACCAAACAAAATAACCAGAATAATTTATCAGCATGTTTAAAAGAATAATATATGTTGAATATGAAGTTTATATGTGAAACATTTAAGATTGTTATTATACTCTATTAATCTCAGTGTAAAATTAGATCATCCTGGCAATACTCTCTGGAGGTAAGACTTGGAGAATTCATTCAGCGTAGTAAATTGAGAAGGATTCAAATATGATTTAAATATGCACGTCTACATGTGTAAAAGAAAGATAGACTTATAGATTTTTAGTTAGCTAGATACATTTGTAGGTGGAATGAGAATGTTCCAGGCCATTCATGTAACATGCATATATTGTAGAATTTAAGTTCTGACTTTGTAACCAGGCAGCCTTGAGTTCTGCCTAGTTGCTACCCATGTGACTTTGCACAAAATATTTAGGATAAAATTCTCACAGACACACACACACACACACAGCCCTTTGTACATACATAATTCAATCTCTCTCTTTTAAAGAAGCCACATTAAAGGGATAATTTCTACAGTAATAATTCCTAAGATTATGAGGAAGAGAAACATTTACTCCAGAACCAAAATATTTAGAAATACAAGCCTTGTCTTTGTGACTTTATCCTATGAGATCCCGTTGAATGAAGAAAGGAAACCTGAATGTAAAACCTTTGGCTCACATAATATAAGAGGTTTTTTTTTTGTTTTTTGTTTTTTTCCATAATACTTTTCTCTGATCCACCTGTTTAAGTGACTTCTGACTAAGGTCATACCATTTAACTTTTTCTTTTACATGTTACATGACCTGGTGAGCAGAATAAGAAACAGGACATTCCTCGGGAAGAGCAGGGACCAACCACCAAGAATTTGGATTTTTGGCCCCAGCTTATTACACTGATGGTTACAATTATTGATGAGGATAAAACAGCCTACACACCTGTCCTGAATCAGTAAGTACACTGTTTTATAAATGAATGGATTTTATTCAACCTAAGAAAACCAAATATTCCAATTATGGCTTACATTCTCATGACAATGACATATTTTTCTGCTTTTATCAGTAAATATCAATTCAGTGATATTATGAATTTTTAATTCAAACCTCAAAGAGTGTGATTCTTTGGATAAGGAGACAAATATTTCCCAAGATTTATTTTCATTTGATATAGAAAAGTTGTCTCTTTCCTCTGTCTCCTTTCATAACTATTCCATTGTCTGAAAATAAAAAAAAAATGCACCCCCCTCAAATTAAAAAGAATGTTAAACAGCTGGTATTAAACATATTCTATTGTGACTTTCTAATAATAAAGATTTGTCCATAAATAAACTGATTCAAAAATAGTTATGTATCCCAGATTTAACAAATTTAATGCAACATTTATTAGAACAATTCCATTTTCTCAAATAACCTAAGCCTATGTATCCATGCATAGAATTTACAAATTATAAGCAGGTAGACAAGACAGATGAATTAAAATTTGTGGCCGTTCCAGAAAAAAGATTAAAAGAGTCCAAAATCATCAGCTTTCAAAATGTCACTTAGCTAAGAGACTTTGGGAAAATTATTTAATTTCTCTGGGTCTCAGTTTACTCATGTGTAAAATGAAGACATATTACTAGATAATATCTAAGATCCAATCCAACTTTCATGTTGCACATTTAGGATTTAATGCCCACTGTTGCAAGCTATACAAGCAAAATAACAGCTGACTCTGCCAACCACACACGTGCAGTCTGGTTAATGGAGAGGATGTCCTGGTATATTGATTATACTAGAACTGCTGTGGGCAGCAGGGATAGCAGAAATTGACAAGCCATGATGTAGGACATGAACTGGATTCAGATTTACTATGGATAACTAGTTTTATTATTTCTCATTCTCTTTGACCCTACTGGTTGAGATGGTTAGGGGCTTTTTGCTTATGTCGAAGCCAATTGAAATTCCAATTACAGAAGAAATTAAGTATCCCAACTTTCATCCTCTCCCACTTTTTAACCACCCATTTTCACCTGCCCCAAATTCTTCCTCATTGGAGAGAAAATGGTCCTCTCTTTGATATGCAACCATGATAACATCATTAGGTTGTTATCATGTCTTTTCACTTTCTTCTCTCCTTTCCCCTATATCCACCGTTTATGCCTGGTGGCCAGAGTATCTTCTGATGACCATCTGTAGAGACTTTGCTTTTATTTTCTTCTGATGGCCCAGGACTTGCTCTTCATTTTTAATGTATGACATGTCTGCAGCTCATCCTGGGCAGCTGTGTGGAACACATATCTATCTTTTCTCCTTCGCTCTTTGGAACTTTCTTAAAGACAGAGTAGTTTTCCTAAAGATAGAAAGATCAGTAACTTGGACTTAGATAGGATGTACCCTTGGGCTCAGATAGGATGTTAGATAAATGACTTATCAAATAAAAATAAAAATCTGAGAAATGCTAATTAAGTTATTTGAAAGGATTTTATTTTTTAATAAAAAATTATTTACATTTACCAAATATCAGAAATCACGATATGACTGGGAAAGAATACATTGTAAAATCATGGAATCAATTAAAGTTTCCTAGAATTATCTTTAATCATATACCATGAAAGGCATATAAAGAATTTACTTTTTATAACCGTATTAAAGGAAATAGAGAAAATACATTTAGTTATGGCAAAAAATAAGTATTAAATTATGAGCTAAATTAAGTCTACTAACTATAAAAATAAGCAATGACAAAGGGAAAGGAGATAAATGTCTTTGTTTTGCTTTTTGTTTTTGGTTTTAATGTCAAAGTTTAGCATCACTTGTTTTCTGTGAAATCTAGTCCTAAAAAACCTTAATGCCTTCCCTCTCTTTGGAATCTATATTTTATTATTATATTTGCTCAAATTTTGAAGATGTTCTAAAGATTTTTGGTTACTAAGGATTATTTCATTTTGTTTCTTATTTAGTTTAAATCAGTATTTTAAGTGAACTCATCTGGAGTGCGAGGTATGGTCTTAGTGGCAAATGTTGCATTTGTAAGATTTTCATTCACACTCACTTCATTTGCTCAATGTGTCATCGCATTTAGGCTTCACTGATTATCTCATTGGTTGATTAAGCTAGCACTGTGTTTCACAAAGTAAAAGTTCCGGACCACTGGAATCAGGATCACAGGGGCTGCTAGTTTCACAGGGTTTGCATATTCTGAGCACTATTCTAAACCTATTGAGTCAAAATCTGAAGTCGGCACAGAAACCTCCTGTAAAGCATCCCTCATGCGTTCTATGTACGCTAAAGTATGAAAGCACAGGCTAATTTGTGAAGGACATGTCAACCTAGAACAAATTTTGGTTTTATTTTGAAGGCAATGACAGGTAAACGAATGATTTAAAAGTATAGGACTTTTTTTTTTGTCTCTTTCAGTGTAATCTGGGATTACTGATATAATTTATTGAATTAAGTATCATGACTTTGAAAAATCATTACAAGCTTTTGCTTATTCAGATTTAATAACAATTTATAGTAATTGTAGAATGTAAACAATGAGAGGTGGTATTTGTTTTATTTTGTGCTCTGGTATGTAACCAAGCATATATAGTTGTTGAATGAACAAATTAAAGTTAGTCTATATGTGTAGTTGGTATCTGTTCTCTCTCTCTTTTCACTCCATTGATTAATGATGTACTAGCTGCTAATAGAAATTTAACTGTTACATTGAAACTGAAAACTATTAACCAGAGTGTTTTTAGATCTTTAGGTGTGGGTCTCCTTTTTTTTTTTTTTTTAACAGATTTATTGCTTTATAACCGAATACAATAAAGCTGCAGTTGTTTAAAGTAAACAATTAGATTTGACATCTAAATCTATCCATGGAACCCTCGCTACAGTCCGCATAATGAAAATATCCATCATACCAAAAAGTTTCCATTTGCCTTCTGTAACCACAAGTCTGCTTTCTAATACTTTAAATTCATTTGGAAATGTTATCTTTTTATGTAAAGAAATTACATATATATATATAATATTTTATATATAATATTTTATATATATTTATATATAATATGTAATGTATGTGTATATATATATAAAATATATATATAATATTTTTGACTTCTTTCATTCATTATAACTACTTTTAGATTCATCCAGATTGTGTTTATTAGTACTTCCTCTCCTTTTATATCTGAGTAATATTGCACTATATAAATAGAACACAGTGTTTATCCATTTATCTCTTAGTGTTAGGTTTAGAGGTAGTGTCAATATTTGGATTTTTTTCCAGATTAGGTTGCTATGAATATTTGTTTACAAATTTTTGCATAGACACATTCTTTTATTTCCCTTAAGTCAAGTGCTACGTACATGTTTAATATTTCTGAAAACTGTCAAACTATTTTGCAAAGTGATTATACATTGTCAACACCTGGTATAATTTGACTTTTATTTGTAGCCATTCAAATAGATGTATAGTGATAGCTCATTGTGGTTTTAATTTGTGCTTTTCTAAATATTTATGTTGATCATCTTTTTATGTGTTTGTTGTAATCTTTATATCTTTTTTGGTGAAGTTCTGTTCAATTCTTTTTTGCCATGTCCAAATTGAAATGTTTATCTTCTTTTTGAGTCATATGATTCTTTATATATACTAAAGGTCTATTGTCAGATATGTTACAATATTTTCTCTTAGTTTGTGACTTTTTGATTTTCTTATTATCTTTTAGAGAGCATTTTTTATTTCAATAGAGTAATATATTTGCTGATTGTTTTCCTTTATATTTGGCAGTTTTTGTGTCCTATTTAAGATATCTTTGCAACATCCCAAATCAACTTGTTAATACCACAGTTTTCTTCTGGATATCTGACATTAAGGTTTATAATTCATTTCAAGTTATTTTTTGCATATGCTGTGATATGGAGTATAAGATTCTTTAGGATTTTTTTGTATGTTTAATCTTTTCAGCTCCATTTGTTTTTTAAAAAATTATCCTTTCCCCATTGCATTGCTTTAGCAGATATGTCAATAATCAAGTAACTGTATGTGTGAGAGTCTAATTCTGTACTGTCTGTTCCATTGATCTATTGATACTTCTTTGGCTTTTTTTTTTTTTTTTTTTTTTTTTTTTTTTTTTGCAAAATTCTTTCTCTCTCCTGTAATTCTAAAGGATATCTTTGCCAAGTAGAGTATTCTTGGTTGGCAAGTTTTTTCTTTCAGCATTTTTAATATATCATGCTACTCCCTTCTTGCCTGTAAAGTTTTTGCTAAAAAATCCTTTAATAGTTTTATGGGTATTTCCTTGTACTTAACAAGTTGCTTTTCTCTTGCTGCTTTTAAGATTCTCTTTGTCTTTTATATATTTTATTTCTTTGTTGAAATTCTCACTTTGTTCATGCATTGCTCTCCGAACCTGAGTGAGCATTTTTATGACCATTATTTTGAACTCTCTATCAGGTAAGTCACTTATTAAGGTCAGTTTCTGGTGATCTATTTATCTTGTTCTTTTGTTTGAGATATATTTTCTTGTCTCTTTATTTTTCTTCACTCTCTGTGTTGGTTTCTTTATCTTAGATAAGACAACCTGATCTTAACAGATTTGTCTCATCAATCAGCCCAGCCCCAGCTTCTGGTTGTCTCTCAAACCCTTATGACAGTCCAAATTTCTGTCTATGTTCTTAGTGGCTCCTGTAGTTGGGAGTATGACAAGATCTGTCAATGTTCCAAAGAGGAGGAACGTAGTCAGCACCAACACGCAGGCTAATTAGAAGCCAGACTCTCAGGCAATAGCTGGGAAGTATGTAATTAAGCCCCTTTCAGGGAGAAACTGGAAGATGGGCATTTTTGCCTGTTCCACTGCACTGAACCCAGATGTTTATAGCCAAAGGGTTGAAGGGAGGGGATAGAGGTGATCCTGTACCTGTTGCAAAGCTGCTTCTTTGTTTGCTATACACCTGTTGGACTTGTAAATGCAAGCTCCATCAGCTATCAGAGCTGAATAATTTGAGGACCTGTCCTTCAAGTGGTAACCAAAAAAGGTTGGGGCACTAAGGTTTCTTTCAGGGAGATAATAGCAATTTGGTTTTATTGTTGGAGCAAGCTGGAAGGAAACCACAGGAGAAGTGCCACAGGTTCCCCTGGGCTCTGGGGAGGATCACAGCTATTTTCTAGATGCATGGTAAATTAGAAGCAGACTCTTAGGCAGCAGCTTATATGCAGCTCAAGTTCTTCCAGGGCAAGACTGGGATATGGATGTTTTCGCCTATTTTTTTCTAGGTTGAGCCTTGAGAATTTAGCTGCAGGGAGTGCTTGTGGGCACATTCACAACTGCTTCTTTATTTGCTATGGTTCTTTAACTCTTATGGACATAAGCCCCACTGGCTTGCAAAGCTAGGTATTTCAGCGGTCTGTTCCTCAGATGGGAGTCTTGAAAGTTGGGTTATTAGATGTATAGTCTAAATACTTTGCTCCTCATGGAGAAGCTAGTGTTAGAGATTCTCTCCCAACTATATGATGTTGTACCAATGGTGGGGTTAGTGGCAAGACTGTGTCTCAGCCTTTCCTATCCATTTTAATGTGGGAATTTTCTCATTTTAATGTGGGAATTTCCCAGTATATAGGAGTCACTTAGCTAGTTTCTGGAGTTTTCTCAGTAGGAATTATTCCATGTATAGTTGTATTTTAGTGCATCCACGGGTGAAGGAAGTTCAGGAGTGTCCTGTGTCATCATCTCGGTTCCTCCCAAATCTACTTGTTTTTGATTGAGCTTTTGTAGTTTGTGTCTTTCAAGGAATTTTTCCATTTAATCTAAGTGGTATTATATAGGTACTCACTACATCCTCCTATTATCATTCCAACGTCTATAACATCTGAAGTCATTTCCCCTCTCTTATCCTTAATATTAATATTTTGTATCTTCTCTCTTTTTCTCCTTTCCAACTGGCTACACATTTATTAGTCTTCTGAAAATAAAACATTTTTGTTTCATTAAATCTCTATGTTGTTTTTTAAAGTAAATTGACTTCTTTATTATTTTCTTTATTACATGTAGGTGGAGATAACTGTTAAGTGGCAACAGCAGTAATCTAGTGAAAAGATATAAGGGATTTGTATAAGATGATGGACAATGAGGATCAGATTTGAGAAATATTAAAAATATAAATCAAAATTTTTTTCTATTAACTGCATTGACTAGAGTGTTAAGGGATAAGGTAGAAACATTGAAGATGCTGTATTTATGGGGACATCATATCTCAGTTGAGGTAATAAATTTAGGAGGAAGTATTAATTTAAGAAAGTACATAGTAAATAAGAGGAAGTACATAGTGAGTTATACCGGGAGATACAGAAATTTGGTTATCTGTGTGACTTCCATGAATCATATGTAGTAGTCAATTATATACTTAGACGCGGAAGTCCTTTAGACTGTCATCAACTAAATGTATAATGTAGGGGAGGTTCACTATATATAATTGAAAGTAAGAAATCTTATTCCTTTTTAAATAGAAAAAAATGACTCAGTTCATTTAAATTATTTGATTCTATATTACTTTGTTTTTCTAATGCTGAATAAAACATAAACAGAAATATGTTTCATCCATTTTATGATCCTGTCTGTATTTTATTATTTGTAATTTCTTTTAACTTCTTCCAAAAGTGTACATACAGTTAAGGCTCAATTTATTTTCTCTGCATCGAGTACATATTAGAGGATTCAATGTATAGAGTAGAAAATGGATCAGTTTTCCAAAATATGCTCTTTCCTTTGCATTTATTTTCTCAGGGCTATAAGATGATCAAGAACATTATTTTCAAATTATATGTTTTAAAAAATAGTATATTTAATTTGCTACAGTAAGGAGATTGGGTTTAAGCTACTTTCATTAGGGATTTACATCTTGTTCTTTCTGTTTTGGAACTAAATGCCATTCAAAGTATTAAAGGTATTGATTTACTCACTTGCATTATAGCTTCCCTAGATTATTTTTTACATTAAAAATGTTATAAAAGTGTTTATAATACTAAAAATTAGACTGTAGAATGAAGCCATATATCCATCACTCAAACTCAACAATTACCAAGATTTCGTCATATTTATTTCATTTATACTCTTGAGCTTTCATTTTTTTCTTTGTTGAATTATCTGAATTAAATCTCAGGCATTCTATCCTTTTATTGCTGTGTATTTCAGTATTCATCTCTAAAAACGGTGGCTATTCCCTTGCATAACATAGTGTCATTATCATAGCCAATGATATTAACAGTAATGCCTTGCTGTTGTGTACTCCCTGTTCCATAACCAAATGCCATTGTTTTCCTTTTAAAAATGTCATTTACATTTGGTTTGCTTTAATCAGGATTCAAATAAGGTCCACATACTACGTATGGTTATTATATGCCATGAGTCTCTTTCATTCTAGTACAGCTCTCTTTTCTGTTTTCCATGTCTTTGACTTTTTAAAGAAGCTGTGTTCATTGTCCTTTAGAATGTTCTACTTTCTAGGTTATTATGCTTGCCTCTTTGTTTTGTTTAACTTGTTCCTCTATGTTCAATACTTCTAATAGTTGAACATTAGCTCTAGAGGCTAACTTTCAAGTTCTTTTTTATTTTTTTTCAAAAATACGTCACAAGTGACTCTGTCTTCATACTCCATCATATCAGGGATGACCACATGAAATCTGATTGTTTTCCCTTTAGTGATATTAAGATTGACTAGTGCCGACAGCTTGATCCCTCCATTCCCAAGTTTTATATTGACCTCTCTTCTAATGCTTTCCTTTACTTATGGTCATTTCAGAATCAGTAATTCCATTAGGGACTGCAAGATTGTTTTGTTTTAATGCTATTCCTTCAAAATTTATTACTTAGAAATATTTGGTAAAGAAGTATTTACCTTCATTAACTAGGGCTACTTATTTGGTTACCCTGAAAAAGAAAAAATGTAGGAAAAATAAAGCAAGCACCAAATTCTTTCTTTCAACTTAAATATTTTCATTCCACACCTTTTTTTTCTTGCTCCATTTATGTGTATCATTTTTCATCAATATTATCATTTTACAAATATGTATTGAACATATATACCAGGCACTATGCAAAGTTGTGGCCACCAAGATTTAACTAGGGGAGAGACATGTACAAGCATGGGTCTTAAACTGGCTAATACTTGCCACATTCTCAGACCATTCTGGGAATAAATTCCTTCCCTCACAGTCCCTTGTTGAGGTACTCTAATGAGAAAAAATAGGTTTTCTCTTTGGAACTATATTGAGAAATCCAGAGAATGAGATAGTTGACAAGGAGAATATATATTGAAAGTTTACAAATTTGGAGACAGCTGTAATAAGTAATCCAAAATTAAGAAGAAATAAAAATGGGATGCAAATAGTGTCAGGAGATAAAAAGGCTGAGAAGGAAGAGGAGGCAGTTGTCTGTGAACGAATAGAGAGGATGCTTGGAAGGGAAAGCAGAAAGGATGAGAAGAGCCTAGTCACAGTATAGGTGGGCTTCTTGAGTGAGCATCCCATCCTCAGTCACTTATTGCACTCCACAGACTGCCTTCAACTCTGAAGGAGTTTCTTGTCCAGCGATTCATGAGACCTCACGCTATGGGTCGTGGCACCTCCTGTTAGATAGAGTTCAGTTTTCCTTGGGTTCAAGTACAATATTGAAATGCAGTTTAGTCTTGTTTCTCCATTATGCAAAGTATGCTTTAAAAAATTACCTCTTAATTATTTGTAGTTACTTAAGTCTGTGTTCCTTATAACCAAAGTAACATAACTAACCTGGTATGGTATTATATGGAACAACACATGTATTCCACTCTAATTGCAGTTAGGTTGCTATTGAAGTGTAAAAGAATGCTTTAATTTAAATTATTGGGATATAAGGAAATAATTTATGTCCGACAAGCAATCAGTTTTGCAGAGCTATACTTTACAGTGGGGAGAATAGATAATTAGGAAATCTAAAAATCTAGGCTAAAACTACCTAAATAAAGTAAAGGCACAAAAAAATAAGTCATTTTGAAATTTTTTTCTCATGTTAATTATAGCCATTTTTGAAAATCAAAACATCAGATTTTATTCTCTACAAATTCACAAAACAATACATTATCTGGAAAGAATAAGAATATTTTTCTAAAACCATGAGAGTACTGTTATAACAATGCTTACTAAGAATTGTACTAATTTAACCACTTCAGAAGATTTCACTTTTCTACCTCTCTGACTTTACATCATGGAGGAAAGAAAAGATTCATCTTGGTTTTTCAAGGTTTATTATGCTTGCCAGATGATTTACTAATATGTTATCAATGTTATCATCATCATGTAGGGAACTATAGGAAATTGACTGGAGCCAGGCACTGTACTAAGCATTCTTATGATTTAATGTTTAAGTTAATCTTAAATTCAATTCTAATGACATCAGCCCTATTATCTCCAAATTGAAGAGAGTGAAACTGAAGCACAGTGGGGCTTTCTCAAGATCACACATCTAATAAGTGGCAAAATCAGAATCTAAGCAACCTTTTGGATTAATTGTAAGGAAAGATCCCGTGAGTAAGATAATGGGCATCAGTCCTTCAATTCAACCCAAACATTTTTGATGATTTAATGATTAATCTGGATCCAGTCACAATAAACCTGTAACAATAAAACTGTAACAATAATTACAAGAAGTTAAAAGTACAAGGTACCAGTTGCAGTTGTATATAAACTAACAGAAAAAAAAATGTATGCAATTAGTTATTGTAGGAAAAATGTTAACATAGTGTATACTCACTGGCATCCTTAGGAGAAACCATGAAAGAATTTTTTTTCTCAGAATTCACTTCTTTAAAGAATTTTGCTTCCCTAGCAATTGGGATACTTAAGAATGATCAGTTTTCCTTTGTGGATTAGGTGCTAGAAATGTCAGAATCAAGGTCCACATATATAATGACCCCATAGAATCTGACAACATACATTCTATGTCTATCCTCATTATTCCTTTAATTTCTCTACTTTTAGGACAAACCTCATTTTACTATAGTAGTTTTTAAACCATCTTAATATTTTTGAATAAGATGAATACAGTAATATTATCCCCTTATCTGCATGTTTGCTTTCAACAGTTTCAAATACCTACAGTAAACCGTGGTCTGAAAATAAATGGAAAATTTCAGAAATAAGCAATTCATAAGTTTTAAATTGTGTATCATTCTGAGTTGACATGATGAAATTTCATGCTGCTCCACTCTGTCCTGCCCTGGACTTGAATCATCCCTTTTTTTTAGCTTATCCACACTGTATATGCTACCTGCCCATTAATCACTTACTAGCCATATGGGTTGTCAGTTAGATTGTTACAGTATCACAGTGCAGTATCATAATAAAACCTTTATTTTACTTAATAATGGCCTCAAAGTCATTTATATAACTTTTATTATAGTAAATTGCTATAATTGTTCTATTTTATTATGAGTTATTGCTATTTTCTTACTGTGCCTAATTTATAAATTAAACTTTATCATACGTATGTATGTATAGGAAAAAACACAGTATATATAGGGTTAGGTACTCCCCACAGTTTCAGGCATCACTGGGGGTCTAGGAACATTTCCTCCATAGAGAAGGGGACACCACTAATAGTAAGAAGTAAAAATAAAGAGGACTGTGTTTTAAGTATGCAAAGATACTAACTAGCTTAGTTAGTAAGCTAACATTTTTGAATGAGACAAACTTGACCCATCAGACCTTAGAGAAGTTTTGCAATGTCTTTCAGACTATTTTTCACATTTAAAACAATTTGGAATGTAAAACAACACACAAGACCACTATCAGGATTAAAGGAGACCATGTAAAGCACCCAGTAGCCCAGTGCCTGCCATTGCCTAGACGCTCTTCAGGCGTTCATTTCCATCTCTCTCCTACTGCACCAAGCTCCCTGCCCTGCTGTGTAAATATAAGGATTTGCTCTCCCGGGTCTCTAATCTGGAAGGACTGGGGTAGCTTGACAAAGAATTATCTGAATTCAGTAAATTCCATCAAGTATTTCCTCAGGCACATTACATAAGTTTTCAGGCTATTTCTGGCCGGCTCCACCTCCTTTGCCACTGCCAAGTAGCATTTTCATTGTTTTACAAAATGCTGATTTTAATAGTTAACATGAATCCATCCCCAATTTTATTTTTTATATTTAAATTAAATATATTTTAAAGATCCGAGTTCATTAAAATAATGCCTGTACATAAAGAAAAAATAAAAGAATAAAAGGATGATTTAAAAAAAAAAAAAAAAAACGCTTGCAGCACCTGGTATTCCTAGATGGAATCTCATCCAAGTACTAACCAGGCCCGACCCTGCTTAGCTTTCAAGATCAGACAAGATCGGGCACGTTCAGAGTGGCATGGCTACAGACTGATAGGGTTTAAATAGCATTGGTGATCCACTTGTTTGTGGTATAAGAGAACTAAGTACGAAAGGAAAAATTATCACTACTGGAAATGTTCAATTAGATAAGTTTGCACTCCAGATGCTTAAACCGAGTTTTACCCTTAAGTGCAGTTATAATATATTTTAGGTTTTAGATTCTCTTTAATACAGCTTTGACTGAAAAAGCTAGTTTATAATTTATTAGTAGAGCCCTGCTTAAAATTCATTCTTCTTAGCTGTTCTTTCTCTTCATGATATTGGTAGCTAATTGCCATAATGAATGTCATGTATTCTTAAATGAAGAGCAAAGTAACAAAAGATAAATTTTTTTAAATGTGAAAAGAGCAAACTAAATGTCTTTAATTCCAGCTGTCCTTTGAAGCTTCAGTTGTACACATACACAATAACAGAACTATTGCTTACTCATTTGTAATAATGAACATACTTTTCTTCAAAGGCCAACTTTGCATATCAAAATAATACTTAACATTTAATGGATTCTGTGATTTCTTCTGTTGTGACTAATGAATCAGTATTCACATTTTGACAATGGTAGATTGTTTTCCTTATTTTACTAAGAGATATGCGAGACAATAATTGGGTTATTAAATTGTGTCTCAGGATTCAAAGTTTAAAACATTTATACTTTGTATTAATTGCTGCAAATTAAAAACAGCAGACTTTCAAATAATGTTGGAATGGATCAGTTATTTCATTAGACCTCCTTTTATAAATGATAGACTAAATTGAGTTACATCGAAAATGAAGAAGAGATGAAGCTATACATTAAAGAATTTAATATGTGTGTAGGAAAATCTCACAAATTCAGACCAGAATGAGGAGGGTCAATTGTATTTTTAAAATATGAATAATTAATGTACATATTACATATGTACTTGTTTTAATTTTTAAGTATATATGTGTGTGTGTGTGTGTGTGTGTGTGTGTGTGTGTGTACACAATTCCTATGAGTAGAAATGGTTGTGGAACATTAAAACCTCTTTCAGTCCTGCTTGCACTATAGTTTGGAATTTATTTGTAATTAGCATGTAAATTGTTAGTGTTTAGGTGGAGATTTCTGAGGTTTATGAAACCAGTTTACGCCTGTGAATACAAAAATATTTCCCTTGCAATAAAGTTTATCACTATTAATTTTATTAGCAACTCATCTTTTTTTCTGAAGACTAAAAACTAGCAAATACAAATGTAAATTTCCATTCAGTTTCTGTGATAATTTTTTCACATTAGAAATCAATGGACTCTAATTACTATGTTCCTGTATGGCTCATTTATAGTTAGAATTTTATTATTGTTATCAGCAAATATTTGTTGAGTGCTCACTATGTCACTATGTGCCATTGGCCGTACAAAGTATTTACATGTAAAATCTCATTTAATCCTCACCACAGCCCTAGATATACTCCCAAATTGCACAATTATTATCGTCCCCATTTGACAGAAGAGGAAATTGAGTTTTAAAGAGATTATTCACTGCTCCACTGGACAAATTAGTTAAGGAAAAATCAAATTAGCAGAGGAAAAATCAAATCTTTATCATTTGTACTGCATTGAAGTTTAACCACCGCATTATACTGCTGTGGATTATGCAGAGGAAATAGCCAACACTGTGTTAAACTGCAGAAAGTAAGCCTCTAGCAAACATGCAGATGGTGTAGACTTCCAAGCCAACCCAAAGCAAAGGCAGAAATATTCAACTGTGGAGTGTGTTGGAAGAAAACAACTTTGCCTTTTGAATCATGATTTGGTACTGGGTATATAACACAGATAAAACATAAAATTTGATGCCAAAGTGAGATGGCATATTTGCAAATCGACAAAGAAAATTTGGACACAGTGCAAAAAAGCACTCACAGAAACATGATGATTTGTGGCCCTTTAAAAATTGGAAACAAAATTTAGCCACCAGTTACTCAGAACTTGATAAAATCTGTTATGAGAAATACTAAGCGTCTTTCTCCTCACTCCAAGTACTGATTTGCTTCTTTCATCTGTTGTATTTTGCTCATAGTTGTGAATTCTACCCTTCTACCCCCCACTCCCACCCCCATCCCCCTGCCTTTTTGCCATGGTGGGTAGGAGTAAAGAAATTGTTTCAGAAACTGCTGGTTTTGTAGATATTGTCTCTAGGTTATATCCTGCTTTCTGGAATTGTTTAAATCATGTGCTGAAGGTACACACACATGCATGCACACACACAAGCACACATGACTGTAAGCACAATTCATATTATTTTAGTCAAGATAGCTAGGTGGAAAAAAATGTTTTTTAATGCTAGACAAAAATTGGTTAAAGAGGAAAACTATTTTTATCAGTTTTAAACTGTAAAACTGATATCAATAAAATTGTATCAGATAAATCTTGTGTCAATAATAAAATTATGACTATTTCAAAGCACCAATACTACCACTAACTCTTAATATTAAGTGAACTATGATCCAGTTTGTAGTCATTGTACATTGTATATTTTTCTTTGCACTCTTTCATAGCTAATTAATCACTGCTAATTCTACCTAAAGACTTTGGAGAGAGGTAATAACTTGATCTGTAATTTGAAGGAAGAGAGTAGTTAAGATCAAATGAAAATTAAGGAGAGAAGACAGGGAAAATTATCATAAGACATGGGACATCAGAGATGCTGAGAAATTAGAAATAATGTGGGCAGCTATAGTATAGAAAGTATTGGAGAATACAAATAGAAATTAAAGTTGGGGTTTGATCATCACTATCCAGGAAAGTCACATTAATAGGTTCTAACTTTTTTGTTAATGTGCAACAAGCAATCAAGGTTATGATAGCAGTGGCTTACAATAAATATCATGACCTGTGTTTTTAACCCATTTCCCATTCAGAAGAAAAAAGTGCAGCTCTCTGCCAGCATTAATTTAATTTTACCTAAATATACTCTTTGAGGCTGAAGCAAATCTGACTGGTTTTTGATGTGAAAATAAAAATATAAAAACTGTTCTCAGAGTCATTTCTAAACAGAACTTGTCTCTAATCCTAATGTAACAGAAATGTATATATAAATCAGATTCATTAAATGACTCTTTAGCAACCATTCAAGAACGATATTAACATCACATGTAGGAATGCTACATTTTCTAGGATTTGATATTTTCATCAATCGAGAATTACTATATTTTGTAAATGGAAATACCACTACTAAAAACAGAATGCTGTAAATATAATGATGTCATTTGTTACCAAATACTATCAATATACTAAAGTGATGTGAAAATAAGAGAAGTGAGATATCTTGTGGCAAACTTTGAGGGTGAGGCTAAAACTGTAATCCATGAGTAATCTTGGTGTAAATGCTGCAGCCACAAATGCTGCCAGTGAGTATTCTCGAGGAAATGGGAAGTGGGTAAAAGGTAAATTAGGTGGTAATATGGAGGATATGTTAGAATAGGAAAGATTAGAGGTGAACAGATAAATTGCACTAACAGGCTAGTGCAATTCTTGAGGCAAATAATGGTGAAGACTTTAGTTAAGGATAAAACAGTAGTAGTAGGACAGGAACAGGCAAATTCTATAGTGCTGTCAAAGGAAGAACCACAGGAGAGGAAAGGAGAAGATGTTGTGGATTGTGGTAGAGCTGATGATTCAGTTTTCTGTCTAGGTTTAGGGCTAGAGAGTGATGATTTTTTTATTTAACAGAAATATATGTAAGAAAGAGCCAGAGAAGTATTTCAAATGCACCGCAAATAACACAAGTAGCAAAGTAAAATAAAAATACAGACTTCAGAAGAGTCTGTGTAATGGTTACATAAATACATTAGCTTTGAGTTCTATCTTTCTAGCATAGAATATTTATTATCTCCATAGGTAATGGTAAGCATAACCAAATTTGAAATGAGCATATTATAATCCAGTATCAGCAAAACTTCTAAAACAGGTATCAAAAAATACCTCAGCTCTCAAAGATTGTCTTCTGCATAGAAGTAGAGTTTAGCAAGTAGTAGAGATTGAGATTTAAATTAAAATATGGACTATTGCATAAACACAAAGCTAATATTTTGAACTGTATATATTTTAAGGTAAAATCAATAAACTAATACAAAAAATAGTAAGAAAAAATAAGTTGTGAAGACATTTTCAATGCTTGAGAATTTTTATTGTCAGTAAAAAAAGAAATGTGATTAAGAAGCATATGCTTTATTTCTGATTTTGCCACTGATTTGTTTAATATTTTAGGACACATTTCTTAATCTCTTTCACTCTGAGTTTAAATTGAGTGTAATCAGTTTCCTTTATGTCTATTCTAAGTATCAAAAAAACATGTATCATTGAATATTTTCTTTATTATAGAGATCATAAGCCTTGGAAAAACAACTCAATGCTCAGATTCTGACTACCGATTCCTCATTTGTAAAATGAGGATAATAACAAATAGGGATTTTGTGAGAAATAAATGAATGTTAATTCATCTTAAAATGGTATAGGAAAATTCTCATTGATTTTATTTGAAAAGAGAAATTATTTAAAAACTTTTGTGGTTACAGAAATAATCTTATTCAGTTTCACAGGACTGTATGAAGTAAAAAATAAGTTTTAATGTTTATATATCAGTTTTGCGAAAATGAATAAAAAGCAAAACTAAAAGTCCCTTGACCCAGGCCTTACAAATTTTCAGTAATTGGATGGAGATATCTATATCTATATCTATCTATATCTATATACACACACATAGACACACATACACACATACATACATACACACATACATACATGTATATATATGCATAGACATGCAGGTAATGTTTATTTCTATTTTTTGCAAAATGTGGAATCATATTATGCATACTATTAACCTGTATTTTGCTGTGTGTTCATTTAACACTGTAGACACCGTTTCATGGCAATACAAACAGATCTACCTTGTTCTTTCTAATAGGTGGATATTATTCTGTGGTTTTATATAACATCAGGATGATGGGACTACTGTGGTGCAGGAGAGACAGGCGTGGGGCAACACAGGTATTGGAATAGCGTAAGAGAAGCCTAGAGAGAGTCATTAGGTAACTTTTGGAAATCAGGTTCCAACCAGCCCTAATTTTTTTTTTATATTTTCTAATCTGAAATTTTTTCAGTAAAAAATTTTCACTATTTTAATAAAAATTTCTTTAAATATTAGGGAAGTCGAGTATCTCTTTTCCTATGGTTATTAATCTTTTGTGGTTTTTTTGTCTATTAGCCTATTTTTCTAATATTCATCTTTTTACTATAGATTTTTAGCTATTTTCATTTGAATAATAATATCCTATTGCCTTTTATACATCACATATATTTTTTCTAATGTGTTAGTGTATTGTTTTTATTTTAAATGGTAGTTTGGTTTTGGTTTAGGTTTTGCAATGTCGAAGATTTAATAGCACTGATGAGAACCCTTAACCCACAGTTTTCAAGAATGAAAATCAACATTACATGGCTTCTGCAACTGAGAAAATCCTTAGACTAACAACTTATTTTTGATTCCTTGTTTTGAAGCTATTTGTTTGGAGCTTCAGTATGAAAAAAATAATATTTTAGAAATCTCTTTGAGAGTCTTTTCTTATGGTAATTACAACCATTAACTGGGGCCCGCAGCTTACCCTTTCCACCAGTTTTTATCCTCCTTCAAAAGTACACACAATTTTTACTCTCTGTGAGTAATTTCTGTAAATGACTGCACCAATATGTTCTTTTGCATCATATACTCTTAGCCTTGTTTTGTTCAGTCATTTGCACTTATTACTGTACTGTTTTTCTTTTCATTGTAACCCATTTTTTGAGGAAACATCAACCCAAGGGTACAAATTGAATAGAGAACCAACAGCTACTTAGTATGTTTTAGCTTCTCTTTTCACTTCTGCTATATGATCTAGATCCTGGATATCCTGTTACAGTTGATCTTTTTTATTCTCTTTTTCTGTGTGTTCTCCCTATTTCTGTTCCTCCTATTCTTTATCTCCCTGTGATATCACTGCAGTCACTGTCACCTGCAGCATATACCAAGTTTTGTATACTGCTAAGCGCTTGATACTGGAATTCTGAATCCCCAGCTACCAAACTTGTTCATATTGCTGCTTCCCATTTCTTTCGAGGTCGCAGAGTGATCCTCTATTGAAAATAAACCGTCATCACAATCCCTGAGACCCAATGATGAATAGTTATTTTTCCAAACCCTTGGTATAACAAAACCACTCTTTCCCACAGTCATTTCTGTTTTTTCAACCCATAGTTTTTTTCTTCATGGCATTAATCACAGTTCATATAAATTTATAGATATTAGTTTTTATTGCCAGTCCTACTAGGTTGTAAACTTAAGAGAAGCAGAGACCATGTCTGTTTTATTTAGTAGTATGTAATTTGTCATTAGTTCTATGCCCAACACATGCTAAGAAATCAATTAATAGTTACTTATTAATGCTAAATGCATTAGCCACCATTTGCATTATATTATCTCTTATATTCTTGTAAATTTATAAAGTTTTTAGAATTTTTTCTAAAATAAGGAAAACATTGCATATTTAATTGAAGCCTTGTGTGTACATATATCTCTCCAAATCCAATTCTCTTTACTCCTTGCCGAAACATAACTATTAGACAAGATTTTTTATTCCCATGAATTTGTTTATATCTATACAATACATGTATTTACCAGAAAAACACGTCAGATGTGTGCCAAAACTATATCCTAAAGGGAATGACTGATTTGCCTTGAAGTAAAGTCTGAGCATGTGAGAAGTTAGATAGAAAGTAGCAGCTGAAAAACTGAGAAAGCTGAAAAAGAATAATTGAAATTCAGGTTCTACAAAGTAGTGGGTGGTATGGTGAACAACCCAAGCCTGAATTTAGGGCTGAGAAGAGTTCTATCCGAAGAGTAAGTAGGAATAAAATATTGACATGGTTTAAATGAACTCAGCCCCTAATTGGATTAAGGGTATCATTCCCAACCTTAAAACACTACTGCCAGAAGAAAAGAAACCCTTTCTGAAATACTAACATAATCCAGACGCTCAAATTATATGCACATCTTTTACACACAAGAAGTTCTTTATTCAGTTAAAAATAAGCAGGCATTATAAGAGTTTAATAGAGCAGAATTTAGAGAAAGATATTATAACTATGGTTAATATATTTAAGAAATTAAATGAAAGAAAGAAAAACTCAGCAGTGAACTAAAAGCTACTGAAGGGATCAAATGGAAATTCTAGAAGTGAAGACTATAATAAATGGAATTAATAACTCAATATATGTACTTAACCATTCACTAGATACAACTGAAGAGACAATTAGTATTATACAGAATTAAAATACACAGAATGAAGTTCAAAGAGACAGATGGAATATAAAGATTATTTACCAAAATTATATGCTGAGGTCTAAAGCAAATATCAACAAATTTCAAAAGATTAATTTTTCCAGAATATGTATTTTAACCCTTGCTTAGTTAAGGCAGAAAATAGCAACTAAAAGATACTTAGGAAATCACCTCAAATAGTTGAAAGAAATAAAAATGTCAAATATTTCAATTGGATACATACAAAAGAAATATATACCTTAAATACACATGGTAGAAAGGAAGAAATGCCAAAAACTAATTATATATCTTTCTTAAGAAGATAGAAAAGAAACAATACATTAAACTCAAAGTAGGAGGTATACAATACGGAAGAGGAAACACTGATGAAATAGAAAACACACAGTCATGTAACTACCACCAAAATGAAGATATAGAATATTTTATTACCCCCCAAAGTTTCTTCATACTCCATTATAGTCAATCCCTCTTCTCAACCCAAGGTCCTGGAAATCACTGATATGTTTCATGTCCATATATTTTTACCTTTTCAATAATGAATTATAAATGGAATCATAAGGTATGTAGGCTTTAGGGTCTAGCTTCTTTGAGTTAGGTTAATTTATTTGATACTCTTCCATGCTGTTACATGTATTGGCGGTTTATTCCTTTTCATTGCTTAGTATATTCCATTTTATAAATCTACCACAGTTTGTTTATTCATTCGTCAGTTGAAAGATATTGACTGCAGCTCTTTGGGGTTAGGAGTTAAGCAGCATATACAGCTTTTGGTATACATGTGTTTCATTTCTCTTGGATAACTACCTAGAGTTAGACTACTGGTAAATGTATATTTAACTTTATAAGAAATTGCCAAGCTGCTTTTCAGTGTGATGATAACATTTCACATTGTCAGGAGCAATTTTTCAGAGTTCCAGCTCCTCTGAACCCTTACATTCTTGTCAGCTCTTGGCCTTGTCCAGTTTTCTTTTGTTATTAAAATGTTCTAGCAGACATGTAGTAGTATCACACTGTAATTTTAATCTGTAAGTTCTAGTGATTAATGATGTTGAGCATATTTTCATGTTCTTATTTTTTAATTCTCTTCTTTGCTGAAGTGTCATTCAAATCATTTGCCCATTTTTTTTCTTATTGAGATTTGAGAGTAGTTTGTATATTCTGGTTACAAGTCCTTTATCAGGTACGTGTTTTGCAAATTGTTTTCTCTTAGTCTGTTTATTTTCTATTTTCTCAATATTTTTGAAAATCAGATTTTAATTTTCATAATGTCCAATTTATCAATATTTTACTGCTTGCACTTTTTGCATCACACCTAATAAACCATTGCCTAATGCAAGTTCATAAAAATTTTCTGCTTTGTTTTCTTTTAGAATTTTTACAGTTTTTAGTTTTATATTTAGGTTTCTGACCCATTTCGAGTAAATTTTTTATATGTTGCAAAGTGTGGTCCAAAGTTTATTTATTGTTTTGCATATGGACATCCAATTGCTCTAGTACAATTTGTTGAAAGAACTATCTTATCTCCATTGAATTGCTACAATATCTTATCGAAAGGTAAATGACCTTGTATTTAAAGATGCACTGTCTTAATTACTATAGATTCCTAGTAAGGTTTGAAAACAAAGAGTATGAATCTTTCGACTTTTTAAAATATTTTTGGTTTTCTAGTTATTTTGTTTTACCATGAAAATTTTAGAATCAGTTTGTCAATTTCTATTAAAAAAAATCCTACTGGAATTCAGATTGAGATTGCATTGAATTTATAAATCAATTTGGAAAAAATTGACATTCTGATAATATTCAGTGTACAAATTCATGGATACAATATATTTCTTCATTTATTTAGGTTTTGTTTTATACCTCTCCTCAGTACTTTGTAGTTTTATTCATATAAGTCTAGTACATATTTTCTTAGATTTATACATAAATATTTCACAAATTTTGGTGCTATTTTAAATACTGTTATTTCAATTTTGAATGGTCCATTGCTAGTAGATAAAAATACAATAATTTTGTATTTTATTATTTTTTATATATTGCAGGATTGAATTTGTCATTTGTTCTGAGGGTTTTTACATCTATTTTTATGGGAGATATTCTTTAATTTATGGATTTTTTTATTAGGGCAATGTAAAGTGAATTAATGTTCTTTATTCTTGATTCAAAAAATTAAATTTCTTATTTTATGAGCCTAAGGCACCCTATATCACAATTTTGTTGCCGCATATCTATAACAAAAATTAATATACTACAAATTGTGTGAGATGAGTAGGTATCTACAGATAAAACTATTTGAAATAAATTACTTGCTTATGGTTATATTTATATCAATAGAGGCAAATTCAGTTGTATATGTTCAGGTTGTATTATGTTTTTGATTATAGAACGTGTTCTGAGCGTAAATACTTGATAAATGTGCATCTTCTGCATTTGTTTTAAAATATCAATTGACATTAGATAAATTGATAGATGGCAGTTGATAAGGAATATTCGAAGAAATGCACCTTGTTTTTGATGAAAAGTTGGGCTAGAATGGTTTTATATAGTATCAGTGGTCTTTTTTTGACCTCATATTCAGGTGATATTTACTTAGTTTTTAACACTTTCTATCCCATTCAGGATTATATTACTTTTTTTTAATTTGGCCCCAAAATGTAAATGAATGTGAGAGCTATTTTTGTTCCTTAATGTATACCTTTTTATTCCTAGTATATATTACTTGTGTGTATGTACACATATATACATGCATTATATATAGTATATATTTGCTAGAAAACAAAATAATTTTAGTCTCGTGTACTGACATAAGGTGAGTGTTTACAAGATATGAAAAGACCTGGTTATTATATTCACTGGGCTTAAATTACCAGGAGCCTTATTGTGAGGTTAAAAACATACAAAACAGTATGAATTTAGCAGCAATAGGAATTTGTCTTTAGCCTAAGCTTTTTTAGTCTAAAACACAGACCTGCCTGGGAGTTCTTGAGTCCAGATTTATAGTGCACCGTGGGCCATTTAAGTAGAGGAGTGAGGAATCTTTCTTGAAATAATTTATTTTAAACAAATTGAGAATGAAAGCACTCAAATTTGCTTCAAAGAAAATTACCAACAAGATGAATGTGAGGTGTGGTTTTTGGTGTTATATGGTATTTGCTACTCAGATTCATCTGACAGATCTTCAAAATGGAGAAATACGAAGATGAAGTGTTTGATAAAACTGAACGGGCTCTTTACACACAAACACATTCTAAGACATCCATCAGAGCTACAGGCACCATTACATTGGCACTGATCTATTTTCCTGAAACCCAATAAGTTTTATCACCACACTCTGGTGTATAGTTTTTTTTCTTACCTAGGAAAGTTCATAAAGGGAAATCACATAAATAAAAGTATTTATGAACTATATAATAATTACTATGGTGTATATGTAAAGTGAGGTTTTTTTTTTTTTTTTTTTAGGCCTATTATTTTTGATGCACTAATATATGTGTTTGGTTTTAGGTTTCCTCAAGAACTGAACATGGGAAAAATAAGTGCTGAAATTATGTGGACTCTTTTTGCTCAGGATATGAAATATGCACTAGAAGGTAATTACAAATATCTGTTCTTATTAGAATACACTTTTTTTAAATCATGATTTTATGTTCTTGGTTTTAAATGTAAGGAATTGATGCATTAAAATATTGATTGTTTCATAGGTAGTTCTATTATTAATTGTTTGAGAAACCTCCATACTGTTTTCCATAGTGGCTGCACCAATTTAAAATCCCACCAATGGTGTACAAAGGTTTACTTTTCTCCACATCCTTGCCAACACTTGTTGATTTATTGATGACAGCCATTCTGACAGGTGTAAGGTGATATCTCATGGTGGTTTTAATTTGAATTTTCCTGATGATTAGTGATATTGAACATCTTTCATATGTCTATTGGCTATATGTCTGTATGTCTTCTTTTAAGAAATTTCTATTCAGGTCCTCTGCCCATTTTTAATCAGGCTTTGTTTTTTTGGTGTTAAGTTGTATGAGTTTCTTATATAGTTCAAATATGAACCCCTTATCAGATGTATCATCACCAGAAAACAGAAGAACATTGATTGTGAACGATTTAGTTCTAAAACTTATTTCCACGTTGTAGGAATACAAATTTCTCACAGCATGTAAAAGCCATGAGGAGTCCATACATTTTTAATCAAGTGGTCTAAATTGCAGGATCATAGTGAATATTTCAGTTGTTGGATAATGCTCAGATGCAGGACTACTTTATGGCAGTTCACTTACTAAAGCAGACCATATTGAGAGAGTGAATGAGTAGTATTAGTCCAGATGTTTGTCTGCATGGACTTAGAAATGGTATCTATAGCTAGGCAGGTTAAAATCCAGCTATGGCTTGCATAAGAACAATGGCAAGTCTCTTCAGAAACTTCACTTTTAATTAATCT
Organism: Rousettus aegyptiacus; assembly: GCF_014176215.1. Classification (NCBI taxonomy): domain Eukaryota; kingdom Metazoa; phylum Chordata; class Mammalia; order Chiroptera; family Pteropodidae; genus Rousettus; species Rousettus aegyptiacus. The sequence goes on from NW_023416306.1 coordinate 124,576,799, forward strand.
AAGTCATATGTAAAGCTAGAGGAATACAGCTTTCAATTTGAAAATTTTATAAATATTCTTTGAGCTCTCATATTATGTTTAGAGTTGGATTCCTGTCTTCCAGAAACTGACTATCTAGTAGAAAATTGTCTTTGCTCTTATTCAACAAATATATGTTAAGCCACTAGATGCTAAATGCCCGTGACTGTACTCAGTGTAGAGGACAGAACAGTGAAGAAGATAGCCACGGCCCCGGCCTCAACAAGATTATGAAGAATAGCTACATGTACACAGACAATTGCAATAGGGAGTGTTTGAAGCAGATGATGATGGAGTGTCTGGAGGAGAAGCACCTAAGTCGGACTTGGGACAGGGGCACAAGGTAGACATTCTAGAAGAGCTTCCTCTGAGAAAGTGATATCTTGACAAAAACCTGAAGTATAAGTAGAAGTTAGTTTGGGAAATAGATAAGCATGGAGTGTCTCAGTCTTGTAGTAGTAGAGGGCATAGCATTAGCAATTAGAGTGAGAGCAAGGTGAATTTGAGAATAGAGAACTCAACAGGCCCCATGAGCAAGAAGTAGCAAGGAATGAGGCTAGAGAAATTGGCAGGGACCAGTATGCAGAGCCTTGTGGCCCAAGGTGAGGAATGTGACTCTGCTAAGAGAAACTAGGGACCTTAAAGAGATTTCATCAGGGGCATGTCTTTTCAGATTGGCAACTTAGAAAAAGCATTTTGACTGCAGTATGGAAAGTAGATTAATAGGGTAAAGCTAGTTCAGAGTTTGTGCTCATTGTGCCAATGTTTTTTCACATTGCTAAAATGTAAGCTTATTGCTAGGGGACACAGAAGGAACATACAAAAGTTTTCCTCATTTGAAAAAAAAAAAAAAAGATACACAATGGAGTAAAATACCTACTTTCCTGGTAAAGTCTGGATCTACCACCCCACAAATAGGTTTATCTAATCCTTAAGATTACACCAGAACTGCTCAGAGGTGCAAACTCCTTATTATGCAATAAAGTGTTCCTTCTCCATTGTATTAATCAGTACTGTTTTCTCTATCTCTCACTAAACACCTCCTTTTATATCACTGTGCTCCAACTTTCTCTTTAGAATCCAGCAAGTCTCTTAAGTTGGACAGAAACTACCAGTCCACTAGGCCCATAACTTTCTTCAGCTAGCATTTACTCCATTAGTCCTATCTCCCACAGTCCCCTGCCCTCCTTGAATACCTATCAGTCATCTCAGACTTTAGAGGATCGATATAGAATTCTGAATCTCCCCTGTCGAAACCCACTTCTTCCCCTCTATTCTCTATTGCAGTTATTAGCATCACCATTCATGCAGTTACTTAAGTCAAACATGTAGAGTTATCATGGTTTCCTTTATTTTCCTCAGCACACTAAGTTTATTTGGGCCTTTGAGCTTTTTACCGGGTGGTCTACTGCCTGGACTTCCCTGTCCACCAGTCTTCACAAGCAGCCATGTAAATCTCAGCTTAGTGTCACTTCTTCAGGATCTAAAGTCACCTCAAGGAATAACCTTATTTTAATCGTCTGCATAGTAACCAATTATTGTCTTTATTTGTGTATTTATGCTTGTTCAATTGAATATTTCTTATCCGTCTTCCTCACCACAATGAAAAATTTTGTCTATGATTTTTACTAACATATCTATATTGCCTAGAATGATGCCTAGAAAATAGAAGCTACTCAATAACTATTTCTTAAATTAAGACTTTACAAGGTAACTCTCATTCAATGGAGTAGTGAGCAGGGCAGTGGTAGAGACTTCTGTTTTCATCTTCTTTTGCTTTGTGATGTTGGGAAGCGTCCAAGAGGTCAACGCCTTTGTGTTTTGTTGTCCTCACCTGTAATTGAAAGGTTCCCATTGGATCAGAGGGCTGGGCTATGGCAGGGAGGCTCCTGCCCATACTTCAGAGGAACTTGATTGTTTGGAACCATTCCGAGGAGGTGACACTGCTTGCCAATGCACATTTTATCTGAGCAGGACCTATAGCTTTGCCTACATAGTAATGTTTGTGCTTGCATTGGTCATTTTATGTTACCTTTACTTTTAAAAATAAGTATTAATTTGAGAGATGTAAGTGTAATATTTATGATAAGAAATGTAACACTCAAAAATTTAATAAATGTTTGAAACAACAATGAAATTAGGAGTACTACAAGTAAAGCATCTATATTACAAGTAAAGATTCTTATTGATTATAGGCTAATTTGTTTAATAACAGTACCCAAAATGCTGAGATTGTATCATCAAAAATCGGGTCCAAGATCAACGGTAATTAATAATTTTGTAATTACATTAGCTTTTTGGAAACAAGACTCTCAAGAATTTTTTTGATTGACTTTTTTAAAGAGCAGCACAGAGATTTAATTCACATACCATACAATTCACCTACATAAAGTGTATAATTCAACAGTTGTTACATTTGCACATTCATACACATTTTCAGAAAGGCATGATGGATACAGTAACGGGTAACTTAGATTGCGATTCATGGTTTATGCATCTCCTTCCAAAGATGAGAGGACTTCTGAGTACAAGGATTGTGTTTGTCATCTTTGTATTTATTGAACCTTGATAGGAACTCACTATGTGCTTGTTTATTTAAATCAAATTGCAAATGTGACAACTCTATGCGGAGAACCTTGGAGACAAGGTCAGAATACTTATTATGTTCAAACTAAACATTTGCAGTATTGCAAGTTGGGAGGCAGCAAGAGATCTGAGTCTGAGAAATCCGATTTCAGAAATCTTTGTCACTAATGGGCTGCACAGCCTTAGGCAATTAATGCATAACCTCTCTAAACTTTAGCTTGCTTTTCTATGAAAAGGTGATAAGAGCGCTCAGGTTGGTGTGGGGAACATATGATACCTTAAATGTACTTTGCAAACTCCGAAGCATTCTGCTAATGCAAGGGGTCCATTGCTATTAGATAAGAGAAGAATGTTCTCTCAAAGTTTTAAAACAGTCTCCTTTAGGGGTCATATAAGGTTTAAGTTTCTAGGAGAATGTTTACAAATACCTGTGAATCTGTTCACTTTCTCTTCCTTCCTCTCTTTCAACATTTCAGTCTAATTGGTGGCTTCAGTAAACATAATGTACCCTTTTTAAAATGTGGCATGAATAATAATTAGAGAAAATGAAGACTAAGAGTACCTCACAGAATAGAGGGCATATACATAAAAAACATTCCTTTAGTAGGCTTTTTTGTCTTATAGAATGTGGTTAAAATTACTTGACTGTGGAGTAGTGTTTCAGGTTGTTGACCTAGAAAGACTGTTGTTATTATAATTTGGGCTACATAGTTCATTTTGTGATTAAAGTAGCTGAGCCCACTTGTGAGAAGCCTCTGATGAACTCAGGTCAAAAGGAGCCAGTTAGAATTCAGACTTGCAGATATTTGATGCAGCTTTTTGCTTTACTTCACGACTCATCAGCAGCTACAAATGAAATAATCTAACTTAAAAAATAAAACAATCTTTCCCCAACTTTACTCAATCTATAGGAAACAACCAATTTTGTTTACACATTTGACATGAATCAATTTATAAGCTTGATAAACAGTAATTTGATCGCTATGGTGATAACATGTAGAATGAAACCAGAATAAATTATTTTACAGATTAAAAAAATGTACACTGTGCAAAAAAAGGGACTGTAGGAATAAAAAAGAGGCTCAGATGAAATGTTTCATTTTATAGTGAAATAGAGTTTGTTTTGCAGAATTTTTTCTGAAGAATTTATTCTAAAGAATTTTAAAGTCTTTACCCTACTAGGTACAAACATGGGCTTTGCAGTAATTTAGACCAAGGTTTGAGTCTAGGCTCTGCTGTTTTTCATTTACTATTTAGCTATGATTTTGAACAATTTATTAAACTTACTAAGCATCAGTTTTCATATATGCAAATGAGAGGCAAAAATACCTACCTTATAAAATTATTTTAAAAAGAAAGAAAGAGACAGACAGATATAGGGCAGAATGGAATAGTTTTCTAGCACGTAATCAATACTTAACAAATACTAGCCATTAGGACAAGGATTATAATTTAGTAAAAAAACTTGAAGAATCTACAATACCACCAAAATATTTAGGTGTCTATAAGTGATTGAAGTATTTAATTGATAATTCCAGTCAACCAGGTATTGAATTTGTCATCTTGGTGTCCATAGAACTTTGTTGCCTGGCAATTCTTAAATCAGCACAGTCCTGTTCAGGGTACTGATTATGTAACATATGTGTGTGTATTCAAAGTCTTTATTAAGGGCAAACTTTGCTTGGCCCCAGGGTTGCAGCAGCCAATTGGTGGATTGGGTCCACAAGGATTCAAGTGGTTTCTAATTAATAATTCTGTAGAAGAGTGCTTGGGATTTTTTTAAACACTGGCTTTTAAAATTAGGTTTTAAGTCATATATTGAAATTGTATCCACATTCAGGGGTAGGTGGAATTGGTGAAGGGTTTCTAGGCCCTTGTCAAATTCTCAGGTAAATCTTTGAATAGATAAACAGTTAAAAGTCAGTGAAAATAAATAAGTTAAAAATGATCGCTTTACTTGGTTAACTTAGGCAGAGATTAAATTAATTATAATCTGCAAAATACAGTCATCTACACCTGGCGTTAGTAAAGTCTCCATGATCAGTGCTTCTCAAACTTCATTGTGCACACTAGTCACCTGGCAGTCTGGTTAGAATGCAGATTGTGCTTGAGTGGACATGTGTGTGTGTGTGGTGGGAGATGATTCTATTCATTTCTAACAAAATCTGAGATGATGCCCAAATGGCTGGCTGGTTGATGTACCACATACTGAATAGTAGCAAGATTTTAATACCTTTGTTAAAGTAAGGTATTAGTTTTGACTTTCTTTTTATTACCAGTCTGTTGGTATCTGCTGCTTAGTTCTAATATTGGACCTTCCCAATAGGTGAAGATTCTCAGACTGCCTTTGTAATTTTTCATCGCCTCCTTATCCTAATAAGTATAATCATTGCCATTAACTCTGCCCTCACAAGTTTCACGCACTATCTTCCCTTTACATATGAATTTGAATGTTTCATATTAAATACCTTCAGAAAGTTTATTATCTTCCTCACATTTATCTTTAGGACCTTCTGTCAAAGAAGTATGATCTATTTCTATTTCCCTTCACCCAGATACAGGTCTCTGGCCACCCTGTATATTTTAGAACATTGCACTTGACCTTGTAGCTGCAAAGACAATGAGAATACAAAAGCGTAGTCACATCTCTCCTGATCTTGTTCACTGTCTTGACTATGATTTGTTGCTCCATCAATTTCTTTAGCCAGCTTAGAGTATTGTCATACTTAACATCTTGCTGGTCCACCTCATATGTGGTCTACCTCAAACTATTATTTTACACTTGTCAACTTTGTGTTCTATTTTGTTAGCAAATTTTTGTGGATTTTCAAGTCTACCCTCACAAATTACTAGTTGTCAATTTATCTTGATTCTCATTTTTTGGTAGAAAAGATTAGCTTCTGACTAATTTCTACAGTGAATAAAACCTCCCTGGAAACTGATTTGTTCCTCTCCTATTTCCTGCTTTCAATCTTCCTTAACTTTATTAGAATAATAGAGATTAAAATTATGCCTCTATAAACTGCAAAGACTGGATGGAGCAGAGATTGATAACATTTTATAAAGGATCTCTCTGTCTTCCTTTTCTTACAGCAGTGGTCCTCAGCTTGTTTGTTGTTTTTCCTCTGTTTCTACATACCGCAGAGGTACAGAAACACCCTTAAGAAACAAGGATCTTGGTGTTTCTTAACCAAGTAACAAAGGCATTTGACTTTTTCCCATCCTGTTGAGAATCATCAATATCGATTTTATTTAGAAACAGACAGCTGTTGAATGACCAAAAGAAATAACACAATACTTATATATGAAAATATTAGCTTTTAATGGATAATGTTTTATACCTGAAAATTCTGTTCTGTATTTCATATGACTAATAATCAAGTCAACATCCTGTTCTGATAGTTATTTTCTAAGATTTAGGTACTTGGGCAGTGACTACCAGAAAACCACAGAGATAGTTAAACACTACTTTAGGATATTTCCACATTCCTCATATTATAAAATGGCATCCTAATCAATCCAATGACCTGGGCTGAAAGTTGAGAAGTCATAGTTGACTTCTTTCTCTCCGCAGCATCCAATTAGCAAATCTGTATTATAAGCTCTATATCTGAAACTCTTCTCAATAATTTTATTTTCTATGCTTCTTCCTACTGTCTTTAGTCAGACACATCATCTCTGCTTCCACCTTCAATGATATGGTTCTTCCTTTGTAGATGCCTCCCTGACCACTGGATAGAGTTCTAATTACTTAGCATAGCCTGGAAGAGTACCCTACTCTCCTTATGTACCTGATTTTAGCCCTGGTGCTTGATAGTTTCCTCATACACATCAGTATGCTCTAGATACATACAACTATTTAAGATTTCTCTGGAATCCTTATATAAGTTTTTCCTCAGAACATAGTGCATTATGCCCCATCCAAGGATGCTTTTCCCTATTGTCATTCCTAGCAAAGATTCATGTATTCTTAAAAGTCCAATTCAGATATTACTTCTGTTAAGTTTTTTTTCTGTGATTCTCAGAAATAAGTACTTCTTCTCTATTCTCTCATACTTTGTATTATAAAATTTATCCTGTATCAAACTTCACAAATCCATCACTCACCATATCCTAAACTCTTATTCATCTTTATATGACTCTCCCTATCCCTACTCTCTTTCCTTTTTTTGGTGCTTATTAGAAAGTGATATAAACTAATGAATGCCTGCATGAATATAAGCCTATTCCTACAAATAGGCAAAAGCACAGATATATGTTCCATTCCCAAACTCTAATTTCCAGTCACAATTCAACAGAATCACATAATCTGATGCAATCACTCATACAAAGGATAAAATTTTTCTAAGTATGTAGTCCCGAAAGTTATTTTCACCACTTATTGTGGTTATGGAAGTCCTAGGAAGTATTTACTAATAATCATAGATGTGGGGGAAAACCCTAAATACCTTTCATTTACCCACAGAGACTGTGTGTACACGTATGTGTGTGTGTGTGTGTGTGTGTTTTGCTCATGCATTTCTGTGACAGAAGATGGTAGGTTTACAATCAAGTGCAAGCTATCCTTCCTTGAAATATTATAAAATATTCTTACTATCCTACTTCATTTATCAGTCTCCACCTTTTTTTCTGTAACATCTCACTAATGTATATTCATATATCTTCACAAAGAATTCCAAGTCTAGATCCATGGACAACAAATAAAAACAAAACTAAAAGCAAATGTGGTTACTAATTTTCAGTGCTTATCACTGCATAAAAACAGTTCAACTCTTTCAAATTTTCAGTGGCAGGTCATATGAATGAACCCATAAACCAAAATACGATTTCTGGATTAATATATCAATTTAGTTGAGACTGAGAAATCATTTGTTATATTTGTCCACACACCCCCCAAATAAAAGCAAGACAAAATATATTTACTGGTGCTTCTTAAGTTTTCCTGATTCACTAGGCCATTGGTCTTCAAAGCTCGATTCCCAGACAAGCAGTATCAGCATCACCTGGGAGGATGTTAGAAATGCAGATTGTTGGGGTGTGCCACCCTAAAACTGTTGGTTCATATCGGGGCCCAGCAATCTGTTTCATTAGTATTACATCTAGGTGATTCTGGTGCATGCTAAAGTTCAAGAACTACTAATCTAGAGAATATATAATCAGCATAGTGCCTTCTTCCATTGTTGTTCAGAACACACAATGATTTTTTAAGACATTTAAGTGTGGCAGAAATGTATCCCTTATAAGTTAAAATGGAAGAGCTGTTATGGATGCACCAACCATGTAAGAACAAACCAGGAAAGGAATAAAGTTAAAGGAGCGAATTAATTGTGGCTATCAAATTTTTAAAAAATTATAAGAGGAGAAGTGAAGAAGAATTAAAATAATAATTTTTTAAAAAAGGAGAAGAGAATTAAAAGATAATTCTCAAGGAAATAAAGGGAGGAAAGGATTAGACTGGGCCAAGTTCATTAGCATAAAGCTCTAATAGGAGAAAAATGACATGGAAGATTCTGATGACTCAGCCAAGCAGGCATACAACTCTTCAGGTAAGAAAAGTCTGTGGGTTACTCAGTAACCCACATAGAGGAAAATGAACCTCGATTACAAAAGAATAGAAAAATTGCTTTAAAAAAAAATTCCTATTCGAAAGAAAAATAGAAACACATACTGCATTTATGTCGAGTCATTTTTCATTTTTTGCCTTGGAGTCAGATTCAAACAAAAGCATATAAACTTCCTCTAATGTTTACATCTGTCTTTATCTTTATTATTTTGGATAGAACAAAATTCAGTGCATTTTGAAACAGTTAATGCTTTTCCGTACCCTACTACTACAAAAGCCAAAAATTGTAGAAGGTAGTAGATTACTAGCTTTACCTCTTTTTTAAAATTGATCTTATCAGTGTGACTTTAACTGCAGATTTTGTTAAAATTGCATGACAGTATTTTCCATATTCAACTGTTCAGAATGTTTCATGTATGTATATGTATTTACAGAGTAGAAGTTTTTATTGATTTTAAGTAGAATGGAAAGTCTTACTGGTGACATTCTTTGCAGGAAGGGACACTGTTGACCACGTTCAGTTCTTAACAGAAGCCCGGCATATGAAGTTGCTCAATAAATAATAATTGCATTAACATCCAAGGTACACTACACAGGGTGTCTATGAATGCACATGTGTAGGTTAACCACATAATTCAAAATGATTTTTATCTAGGTGAGAGCCAGGGGTCACATTGTTAATTTATATTTTCTATTTTCCAGTACATTCCATATTAAAGTACATTATTCATCAGTTTAATTGTCCATATTGATTTTTGGACACAGCATAATAAAGCTTCAGTTCATCAGATGCCTTTCCTCAGATAAACTTTTGTGATTTAATGCTTAGCTAAAAGCTTTAGAATATATAACAATCCATTTTACGTTAGTGAGCACAGCACACAAAACATATGGTGAGGCTCTACATTTATGAGATAGAGCCAAATTTTAGCCATCAAACTGATTTCACAGGCTGATTAATAAAAATCAGCTGCCAAGCTATATAATCTGAAGTCTAAACACATTCTATTAAATTCCCCATGGCATTTAAAGGGAAAATAGATATCAGTGAGTGTACATCTTGAAAACCCGGACGAGGTCAGGGTAGACAGATGTGTTTCGTCCCATCTTCCTTTGCTCTTTCTGCCTTTTCCTCTTTACTTCCTAACAGTCCATGCCCCTTCTTTATCATCCTCTTGAATCTCTGATATGCTCAGGACTTTCCAGCAGATTGAAAATACTAAGGTGTTTGGTACATCTTGGTTATACCTTTCCAAAAGATCTAAGGTCAAAATAAGGAAGAAAAAGCATTAAAAAAAAAAAAAAAAACTTGGAGCGGCGGGGTTGGCAAATAAATCCTGCTTACATGGGCGACCTGGAAGTGGCCATGTGGGCACAAACATAAAAGGAAATAAAATGGAAACTAAAATGAAGCTAATTACTCACTGCTTTTCACTTTGTGAACATGTTATTTCTCAGATACTTAGGGGATTCTTGCCTCCTTTCATCTTGACTCTGAAAAAAAGGATCCGTGTTAATTCGAATGACCTAAATTGGAAGCAAGGAGCCCCCTTCATATTTACAGTAAATGGATTTTACCGTTTCCTCCTCTCTGGCAGTTCCCTCCCCCAGCCCCCAAACTTAAGTCGAAACTACTTGTTTTGTATTTCTGGAGTAGACAGGGTAAGTTGTGTGTGTGATTAATCTAGAACATGCTGACGAAAATATTTGGCTTCTAAATCACAAGAAAGAAAAATAGGCATTCATGAGCGTTTGTAACACTATTAATCATCTTAACCTTTAACCATCTACTAACTAATCTCATCATCTATTTCCGTAAAAGATAATTAAAATATGTTGACCTGAGTAATATGTTGTGTTCCTTTGATATTTATGAGGGTCTGTCAGAGTAGGATGTAATTAACTGGTCAGCCAATTTTCTTTGGGTCCCCAGATCGCCAACTCAGAAAGTAACTGCAGGGCAAAAACAGACCTAAGCTAATTTACACTACTAATGTGTTCTCACTAGTGGTATAAGCAAATCCACTTGTCAGACACGCCCCATGTGTGTTCTGAAATTAAGTTCAGTGGCTTTTAATGCTGTTTTCCCACAGTGATGAACTTTAGCAAAATCTCAGGTAGATGGAAATGATTTTCTTAGAAATGCAGTGACCTGGTTAATTAGAATGGAGAGATGGAGCAGTACCTATTTAGATATTTTAAATTGTTGCATGGCCAGTATATAAGTGGCATATAAAAGTCTTCACAGTCATTTTCTCCTTGCCCAAACTCAGGCTCTAACAAAAAATTCTAGTTATATCTCACATAATTCTGTTGTTTATTTGGTTTTGAAATAAGGAAAAACAATGAACATTGGCAATTCAAAGGTTTAGACAGGCAGCGTGGCCACTGTGCTCCTAAGAAATGCTGAGCTTACTCCTGTTTTTTGTTTTTATTTTTTTTTAAGATTGTATTAGAATTTAAATTCTTTGTTGACTCAATTCAGGGTCCCTGTTGTTATGAGCATAGCTGGGCTCTAACAGCTCAACAGTATTATGACATTTTTTTCCCTCTGGATGTGAAGCCTCTGGAAAATATAAGGCAGGATACTGGGTTCTCTTTCTCTGTCCCTCATAGAGCATGGCCATTTTACTACCTAATCATTTCTTTATATCTTAGGTGGACTTAAAGGGTTCAGAAAAAAAGAAAATGAGCAGATCAACTGCTCTAGCACCAAAATAGTGAAAGGGAAACTGTCAGCTCAGGTTTCTAAAAAATATAAAATTTAAGGTTATAGTGCATTAGTTATATCCCAGAATGTTGTATATTAAAACATAAATAAATATATAGTATTTATATGGATAGCAGGTTCTGAGTTGGTGTCTCTTATGAGGTGACAGTTAAGCTGTTAACCAGGACTACAGTTGTTGAAATGTTGCAGGGCTGGAGGAGCTGCTTCCCAGGTATCTTACAAGACTTCAAGTCCTTATAGGCTGTTGGCCAGAGGCCTCAGTTCTCCACAGAGTAGACCTCTCCACGGACTGTTTGTCCTCATAGTGTGGCACTTACCTTCTCCTAGAGTGAGCAATACAAGAGAAAGAGCAAAAGCTGTAATGTCTTTTATGATCCAGCCTGGTAGTAACACTTAATCACTTTTGCAATATCTTATTGGTCACAGGATTCAACTTATTCAGTGTGGGAGGGAATGTACAATAATTAAAATGTGTTGACCTGAGTAATATATTGTGTTCCTTCGATAGAAGTGAGTGTATCAGAGTAGGCTATAATGATTAGTATCAGAGGACATGGACTCTTAAGAGCCAAAGATCACTGGTGTCATCTTCAAGGATGGCTGTTGTACAGTTAGTATTTGCTTTTCTGATTTTTTTTTACATTAGCATATTCTTCTATTAAGATAGGCTTTTATTGTTTGTGTTATTTTTAAACAAAAGTAACAACATGGATAAAATCAAACCAATTTTCCTCCCATTCCTTTCCCTCAGCCCCTCTCAACACCAAAAGAAAGAAGGTCAGCATGAACCAACTCTTGAAATTTTACGAAGACAAATTCATTTACAGGATGCCAGGGCTCTTACTAGCCCTTTCTAGTTTCCTTCCTAAGCTCCTCTGGAAAGGGAAGTTTGGTTCACTGATAGGAAATTAACCTAATACTCTCAGGAAAAACATTGACATGTCTCTCACACTCTCACATTGCAGGGCCATGGTTTTCAACCTTGGCTGTGCATTAGAATCATCAGGGTTAGAGCCCAGACCTAAAACAGTCCCAGGTTTTTCATCTTATTTGGCCACCTAATTAGTACTTATTAAGTACTGCTCTAAATGATTAAATGTTAATTAAATTTTGAAAGCCTTCTTTGAAGACCGAATGAAATATTCAAGATCTATTACCAGAAAAATGAACATAGCATATATATTTAAAAATTGCACATATTCTTCCAGAGGTACATATATAAATACCCTGCAGCCTATGTGTAGACTTCTTCCAGGGATCCATGAACCCAGGTTAAGAATCTTTGCTTGCTAGAAAACTGGTTTTCCCTGCACCGGCATCACCTGGGAAGGTGTTAGAAATGCAAATTCCCAGGCTCCATCTCAGACCTACTGAATCATGATATCTGATTCAGTATGAATCCAAATGAATTCAGCAATCCCTGTATTCACAAGACCTCCAAATGATCTATTGTGTGCTAAAGTGTGTGAACCACTGCTCTAGAAGGCTGGTGTATAGATGCAAGTGATTAATAGTGAATGAGCCTAGCTTCATGGTTCTGTATAGACATCTCATTTTCCTTGGCTCACCATCATGCCACTAAAAATTCTCTTCTGTTAAAATTTGATCTCTTTGAAAAAGATGATCACCAGAAAAAAGTCACCAATATTTGTTCAAGTATTCATTAATACCAACTCTTATATGCCATTTGTTCAATTGATACTCCCTGAATGCTAGCTTTATGCTGGATATGCAAGACTCGGTGTAACATACAAAATTCACGACACAGGCATGACCACTACCTCAGGGAACTTTTTACTCTATTATAAGCAGATAATTACATCAATAAATGTATAATTATAAAATGTAATCAGTGCTATGGAAAAAAAGTGTATGTTAGACATACATGTTAAAAACGAAGCTCTGTAATTAAAAACTCCCCACCCAAACCCTATTCCTATCTTGCCTTTCCCATTTCAGAAAAAGATGCTACCATTTATGTAGTGTTTAGGCATTATTTTTGATATCTGTATTTCTCCTACTCCACCACCATCCCCAGCTACACAACACAAACAGATCTGTAAGTAAATGCTACCTTTCTACCTCCATACCTTCAAAACATGTCTGGCTCTGTACCTTTCTCTCCATCTCCACTACCTTCAACTAGTTCTAACAATATACTTCCTTTGTGCCCCAAATAGCACCCCAAATATTTTCACATTTTTACTGTTGATTCCTATAATTCATGGTGCTTATAGCGTCCTGACTGATCTGCACAAATTTAAATTAGATCAAAATATTTCCCTTTCAACAGACCAAAATCTTTAAAAACAAACAAACAAACAAAAACAAAACAAAACAAAACACGACATATATTGTACTATGTAGTCTGGGCTCTACTTGCAACTTTGTCTCATTCTCTTTCCCTCTCCCTTATCCCTAGCTAGCCATGCTGTCCTCATACTTGTTCTCCAACTGGGCCAAATTTGTTTTCACACTGAGGGCATTTGTACTAACTCTTCCTTCCACCTATAAAGTTCTTCCCTACTCTTGTAATAGTGGGTTGTTCTCCATCCTACAAATCTCAGTTTACATGTTATTTCTTTTCATAACCCACCCTGACCATCCCATCCCTTTTTGTACTCCCACAACTACTCCTTTCCCTCCAAATTCTAACTGTATCTTAATCATTTTACTTAGCCTGGTGATTTGTTCACTTGTTTACTAATGTTTTCTCTTTTATTACATTGTAAAAGTGTTTGGGTCACAATCCAAAGTACATTTGTTTAATGACACAATGTATATGCACACATAGATACATATGAAACCAAAACAAAATTCTTATGAAACGTGGATTCTTGACAAGGATAGAAGTGATAAATTCTGAAAGTTAGTTTCTTGCCATAGGTTTTCAATTGTATGTGTGTGTTTGTTTGTTTATTTATTTTAAAATAAACATAATGGAGTCAGAAACCTTATAATCCTATTTACAGTTGAATCCTCACTCCTAGAACATGTTAGTCAAACAATAATCTTTGAATCATTTAAAAATATGCTACGTAGTAAGCCTTAAATCTCACAAAAGAATATTCAGACATATTTCCAAATTCAAAAATTTGCCAATACCAATAGAATATACATAATTTGTCTAGTAATATTTAGGAGTCTGACATAATTGTTGGCATGTTTTTTGTACCTATCTCTTTACTGTTAAATATCTATAAAGAGAATGTTATATTTAAGCATATTTTTTTCTTTTAAGACAAATGAAATAATTCCGGCTAATTATCACATCTCTTAGGCAAGGTATTTAAATGGAGGAGCACTTGATATGGAAATCTATAGTAGGTCATAATTGCCAGGAGAAAAATGTAAGAGTGCAATCGACAAAGTACAGTTGGCATTTGCTGAAAACGAAAGAATGGGTATGCATATGCCACTATTGTAACAGTAAATTATCACCTACGTAAAAAGTATATATTAAGCTCTTCACTTTTTTCTCTATTGTTTTTCTGCTATGAGTCTTTCAGCCATGTCTCGCCTGGGAAAAGATAGTGAAAACATGAAAAGATAAAAAAGAAACGATAAGGCTTGGGTTAGGTTTTTATTTCTTAGCAGTCTATGGGAAAATAAAGTTTAGACAAGTAATGAATTGAAAGTTAATCACTAAAATTCATTTAGAAAAACACAATTTAAGTGACAAATAAAAATATTTAAATATCACTGCCTTAGATGCTAATTGCTGCCTTACTGCCTCTGGTAGGTATTAAAGAAGACAAAACGATTTAGGAGTATATGAACATGAACTAAACTACTTGACTTTAATTGTGAAACTTGTAAATTTAATCTCATTATATCAAATTAAATCAAGCACAAGTACAGCAATGCATGCAGATATATAGATGGAACCAAAGAATACAAAAACTATGACTTTGGGGGGATAATATTTTGGTCAAGAATCTTTGCTTCTGTTTGGATGCCTAGCCAGTGAAAATGTTTTTGCAGCAAAGGAAACCTGGGAAGGAGATGGCAATTGGTATAAAATCAGCTTTCCAGAAAATTTCTCCTGATAAAGAATCCACGAAACTGCTTTACCGTGTTTCTTTCCTTCCTTCCTTCCTTCCTTCCTTCCTTCCTTCCTTCCTTCCTTCCTTCCTTCCTCTCTCTTTCTTTCTTTTGTTCTTTTTTTTTTTTTTTTTGAGAACTTCCAAAGAAAGGTCTGAAGGAATAATACCCTGTTGGTTCTCTTGGGATGATTGCCAATTATATAGCCTATAATGATACTTATAACAGTAACCTGGTTATAACCTGAGAAAGAAGGAGAATGGCCCTGTCTAAAACCCCTTTATGCTTTAGACTAGAACATTGAGCTGTTAAGAAAATTACATGTGAGTGGCTGCAGTAGTGAAACCTCGGACATATCAATCCCATAATAATGGGATGTTTGAGATGGCAAAAAGAGCTGAATTAAGGGGCAAAAAGGGAGTTTTTAGCAGCTTAGTAGAAGAAGATGACAGAGATTATACCAGATTATATGACAGTCTGATACCAGAGAAAACAGAGCAGGTTGGAGCATGGGGGGGTGATTTGGTGAGGGCACAGAGATGTCTAATGGGGAAGTTCCATACACTGTGCTGTGCTTTATGCTGACAATCCTCACTTCCATATCCCCAAGAAACTTTGTGCACTGTGCATTACTTGCCATTGGAAGGGTTCTTTTGGAATGCTCCAAAATGCTAATTTTAACCTCAAAATGGGTCTGACCAGAGCTGAGGCTGATAAGCTACACACAGTGTCATGTGTTACAGGAAATTCCAGCTCTTTTTCTCCCAGCAGAAACCACTCTAGCATGTGAGAGAGCATGAGTAGCATATGATATAGCTTATTCTTTTAAAAGAAGGTCAATTATAAAATTCGGTACCATCACTGTGATGAATAAAAACTTCAGTGTGGCACACCTCACAACTCACTCTGTGGATGGCAGAGTGCCACAACACCATGGCCACGGACCACTGCTCTGGCTTAGAGAAACACAGAGGCAAAAAGTAGAAAGAGTACAAACTGGGCACAGAGAAATGGGGTCGAGGTATGTGTGAAGATTCTGCAGAGGCAAAGAGAGGCAACCAGAAGTCAGACATTCGCAAGCAGGAAAACTCCAAGCACAGGAGAATCACAACTCAAGTATGAGACTGAAGAAATATCATCCCATGCTTGTCATAAGAAAACCTTCCAAGTACAGCCAGGTGTGAGACATCTTATTAATAGAACCCAAATGCAAACAAGCCTTAGATAATTTGTTATTCTTTTCTCAATGATTTCTGTCCCTCTTAGTGATACTGTTCAGAGGACTTTCTCCATCTGAGAAGTTGGCCTTGATCAGTCGCCTTTGTATTATGCTCTGTAAAACGTGAGGTTCAAACTTCAGGGACTGCTTGGAGTAGTAGGGGAGAAAGACTCCAGAGAAGCTCATTCTCCTCTGTTGAACACAGTGTGTTTATTAGATATGTCTTGCTATGTAACGTGTTATTCCCAGAGTTAGTGCTTAAAACAATGCAAATTTACTATTTCAGGCAGTTCTGTAGGTCAAAAGTCTGACATGGTCTGAGTTAATCAAGGTGAAGGCAGGGCCGCCTTTCTTTCTGGAGGTTCTAGAGGTGAATCTATGCCCTTGCCTTTTACAGCTTTTAGGGGCTTCCCATATGTCTTGGCTTATGGCCACCTTTCGTCTTCACAGCCAGCAATATTTATTCCAGTCTGTCTCACGTTGCATCACTACGTCAGTCACATGTCTGCCTCTGTCTTCCACATTTATGTACCCTAGTGATTACATTAGGGCTGTCTGGAAATCAAAGATAATTTTCCTATCCTAAGGTTAGCTTCTTAGCAAACGTATTTCCAACTGCAACCTTATTTTCTCTTTGCCATAAAACAACATATTCACAGGTTCTGGGGAAAGGATGTGAACTTTTGGGGGGTGTTGTGGGGGTTGGGCATTACTTTGCCTGTCACAGTCTGTAATCTAGGCATAGCTCATCTGGGTCCTCTGTCAGGATCTCTTACAAGGCTAAAATCAAGGTGTTATCCAAGATTGTGGTGTCTTCTGAAAGCTTAACTGGTAAAGGATCTGCTTCCAAGCTCTCTGGTGTAGTTGTTTGCAGGATTCAGTTTCTCAAAAATTGTTAAACTGATGCACTCATTTTTTTCCATGGCAGTTGGCCAGTGGTCTCCTCAGTTCCTTGCTTTGGGCTTTCCAGGTAGGCTTCTCCAGCATGGCATATTATTTTGTTAAAATGTTCAAGGCAAGAAATCAATAGACAGTTTACTGGCAAGTGGAGTTCATGCTCTCTTACAAGCCATCACATAATCATAACTTTTGTTGTATTCCGTTCATTAGAAGCAAGTCACCAAGTCTCTTCTACTCTCAAGGGGAAGGGATTACCCAAGGAATGAATATCAAAAGGTGAAAATCATTTGGGTTTTTTTTAGAAGATACCTTCCACAGAGTGCTTAGTGACAAAGAACACTGGCTGTAGGCAGGCTGATAGAAAATCTGTCTCTACTATTGACTAGCCACGTGACATTGGGTAATTGTCATGTTAGCTCTATGCCTCAATTTCTTTTTCTGAAAAATCAAGTTGTTTTGAGATTAAATGAAGTACTACAAGCAATTAGAGAATTGCCTGGCACCTATTAATAAGTGCTCAATAAGCACTAGCTCTGATAATGATTTAAGTCTTCTTTTGAATAGAGGGGTCAATAATAAAATATAAGTTGAAAACTACTGAACTAGTCATATTCAAAAAACTCTAATAATCTATGTGCTTCATTAATAACCTAAATATTTTTTTCCCTTTAGAATATATGGAAAATACGAAGTTTAACATTTCATTAAACACCAGAGAATATGACATAATGACTTATTTTCTTTCTTTTAAAAATGTGTAGTTTTCTGATTGAAGAAAGGTATTATGAGAAATTTAGAAGGTATAAAGAAGCACAAAAAAGAGCATTAAAGTGCCAACATCATTATCCAGAAATTATATATATGCATGTATTAATATATGTATGCAATGTATTATATGCAATAATATTATATATTACAATACATATATATTTGTTTTTCACAAATTTGACATATTACACAAAACCATTTATACCTTTATTTTTTACATTATAGCTAACCAAAATACTTTTTACGTGAAAATATCATGTTGCATTATATTCTCTATACCTTTATTCTTGATTTTTTGTCATCCCATTATTGATTTATTATTTGTCCGGTATCTATCTGCAAGTCATTTTTTTAGAAAGTGTACATAGTTATATATTCTAAGCCCCTACATGTCTGAAAATATCTCTGTTGCACTTGAATGACAACTTGGCTAAGTATATAGCTTTGAGGTTATACTCCGCCATCTCCCCAGAATTCTAGCCGTTTCAGTATTTACTGGTAGTGTTTAGGGGTTATGACAGAAGAATATAAGACCAGAATTTTTTGTCTTCTTTGTACACAACCTGTTCTGTTTTATTTTAGCATAGATACTTATTAGATTTTTATATTTATTTCAAAAGTTGAAAATAATGTTGAAAGGTTGCTTTCATCATTAATTTTCCCTGGTACTGAAAATGAGTAACCATTAACAGATGTTCTGTCATGTGCTTCCTTCCATTTTTTTGCCTCATGTTCCCCAAATCCTGTGTATTTTCTTATATTTTCTGGCATATGAATGCCAACTTTCCCTGGAGTCTAGGCTCTCAAAAACTTTTGTAAGCATGAAATAAGTTAACATACAAAGAGCTTAAATGTTAGGGTTATGTAACCTTCATCATAATCAAATTTAAAACATCTTCATCATCACAAAATAAATCTTGTACCATTAATCATCACTCCCCTGTACCCTTCCCTCCGTTGAACTGTGCACATTAAGTCTATTTACTTTTTGCAATATAGATTATATCTCAATAAAGTTGTTTTCAAAAGTGATTATAAACAGCAGTATTACACATATATTTTCAATTTTTAGGATGAAATGAGAACTAGAGAAATCTTTAGTTGTCACTAAAGCATTATTCTTTTATAAACATCTCTTATTTTCCATGTCTTTATCATTTAAAAAAATGCAATGATTTATAATTTTAACACATTGTCTATTATCTCTCTCAAGTCATAAGGTATTTTTCATGAACCATAAAAGATGGTTTTATGTAAATAAATACGAAAACATATAATTATGTTTAGCCTTAATATATCAACTGTAATGAGTAATTTTCCTATCATTTCTCTTTATCAAATTTATTCATGCAGAGCATAATACAGGTGGATAATTTCCATTATAAATAGGTACTGACATTATTTGTGAATATTTATACACTTGTAATTTTAATTAGTTTTTCCTTATTGAATACTACCAAAGTTCATTAACTTCAGATATTATCATCTAGTAATCCTTATTCTTTATTTCTCTATGGGAAACTGATATTGAAACTGTGAAGTCAATGTAGTGACATCATTACTGTTTTACTGTTCCTACAATTTATTTCTACTTGCCTAAAGAGAAATGTGTCAAGTCACTGTAGAAGTATCAGAACATAAAGAGTAATATAGGTCTAGATAAAAAGTAAGAGATTTGATTTAGGTAGTAAAGAATGCATTTTAGTGGTATTTTATCCTTTAAAAAGTATATGAAATACTGAAGTGTACGCTTGTCACTAAAACAATTTTTTACCAAAATAATTCTTTATTACCCTAAGTAAAATGAGTATTATCAACTCATTTTACTTAGGGTAATAAAGAATTATTACATTTAGTTTTTCACTGTTCAAATTATGATTATGTCTTAATATTTTGATTGGGGCTTGATCACTAAGCCACATTGGGATCAGCTATCATTTTTTTTAGATTAATTATAAAATTCTGCTTTTCATGTATAAGGTTAAACATTTTAAAAAGTGTGCTACTTGTTTATACTATTAGCCTATCAAGTTTCTCAATATCCTATGAGGTAAATCAGCATTAATAATAGAAATTAAGGAATATAGAGGTTAAATGACTCATCAAAGCATATTTCTTCTGCCATTGCTTTTAAAAGAAATACCTTGCTTAAATTTGCACTAACTGACTAAAATTGTTTACAGAGGAATTTAAATCACATTTTCTTTTTACTATGTGGACAAGGGATCCCATGGGATTGATAACCACACTAAATCTATCTCAAGAATTTGAAGAAACAGAATGAAATGAGCCTGCGGGTAATGAAGGTCTTCCATTCACTCATTCCACTGGGAGGTTCTAGAATTTGGCAACTATATTCAATAGCTAATGTAGCCAAGGGAACAGTCGATATGTGGATTGAGATAGATTTTGCCTATTTAGTGATCCAAGTCCTCCCATGGGAATTTCAGATATCGTGAATCATGTTGCAAATTCTCTTTAGAGAAAACCTGGACAGTAGATGATAACACTCAACGTAGTAACATTAACATTTTTTGCTTCCCACTGCTCTTGCAAACAAAGCAATTTGTTAACTTGCAATTCAAGGAGGAACATTCAGAATAGTTATCGCTAACAGAGTACCAAATTTGGAGATTTATTTTGGTGAATTTTGGTTTTGTCAAGAAAAGTAATTTATAAGGCTCATTCCATTCAACTTTAAAATGAGCAGATTTCCTGGAATAATTAAAATTTTTAAATCTCAGATATCTTCGAATGTTTCGTCACCATATTGAGAGACCACTTTTGCCAACTTTACTTCTCTGAATCAAGATTTTTTTCCTACCTGGTGTACAATACTTTTCCTCTGTCTTTACAGGAGTTCTCAGAACTTATCTCTTCTTTCTATAATGTTTAAAATGTCTAACAGAATGTCAGATCGGCAGTGTCACACCTTGTAAGACTGTTGTATTTTAAACTCTAAAATTTGATAAAATGAATTTTTATTGTTTCCTCATTCTTTTAAGATCCCTGTTTTATAAAACAGATCCACTTAAAATATGTGCTGCAATCTGTGTGATGTGAGTTGACTGCAATTGAGGAAGTAGTTTTGAAGACTCTTGATTTTATATTATGCAAATTGCTTTTAGTATAGTAGCATTTTCTGGAATTCAGAATATTCTGTAGTTATGTTGACTATATCTTCAAAACAAAATAACAAGACACATGGTCTGACATGTAAGACCATACTTCTCTATAAAGTAGAACAACATATTTGAAATTGAAATAATGTCACAATCTAGACCACACAGTATCCATAGCTATTATACTAGGAAATACCAAATAGTATTATCTAAGATCATTTTAAAAATCTACTACAAAAATATTAAAATATGAATTGATCTATAATTTGTATAAAATGCATTTCTTATATCTACACACACACACACACACACACACACACACAATGTTACTCATTTGATCATTTAATAAGCTAATATTTAAATATCTCTCCTGTGTCAGGCACTGTGGTAGGTGCTTGGGACCAAAAAGGGAATCACTGCCCTTATGGGATTCAGTGTCTTGTCAGGGAGACAGGTACTGATCAAATATTCATGCATATTTAGATAAAAGTAACCATGATACCTGCTTTAAGACCATTGAAGAGCGGCATTTTCTTTTGTCAGATAATTCAAAAAAGTGTTCCCCGGGAAAGGGATTTTTGAGCTGAGATCTTAAGAACAAGCAGGATCCCACTAACCAGTTGAAAAGTGATGGGAAGATCTGTTTTGATTAAAAACTTTAAAACTAATAAATGTATAGCAAAATCTTTCTTTAAACGTCTGATTTAAAGTATCAACACTGACCTTATAAGTAAATAGCTTGTAAAATTTAGAATTTACATTTCTCTGTTGGCTGCCTGAAATGAAAGTGTGTAGTTTATGTGCATATGTGTCCACCAATTTGGCATGTCTGGTAATGAACCTGAGTTTTTCCCATTGTAAAATTAGCTTCCCCTTGGATTATTGCTTTCATTGGTTACCACTTAGCTTCAACTATTTTTTGTGTTGGCAAATCCCCAGAAAGTTCCAAAAGAGGAAATGTATGTCCATCTTTAGCTTTTTGATTATGTTCATGATATTTTAGTCACAAAATAATTTCCAGCTGGCAAGCTCAACATACATATTCAACAGCATCTAAATATTGTTGTTGCATCTATTACATAAGCTGCAAAGAAACTCACTTAACAGATGCTCCAAAATTTATAAAACTTGTAATTCTCAAAACATTTGGTGTTTTTATCATAAAACCTGAGTCTCATCTATGATTGATTTGATTGTTCACATTACAGCCCTTCCCTTCTCTAGATCTGTATAGTTTGTTTATTTTCTGGGCTCCCATATGTTCCATTTTGTCAGAGTTGGGCCATTTTCCCAGAAGTCAGGCTGTGGGTGAAGTTCAGTGATAGGAAATCTTTTGTGAGGAGAATATTGCTAGTTAGAATTTAAGACACATCAGAGAAAGGCAAGTTAGTCCAACTCGGCCCTGTTGCAAACAACAGTACTGGTGACAAGGAACATTAAATGGTTTTTTCAAGGTCACACAGGTGGTTAGAACACAGTTGTGGCATATGAACTCCCTTCTCCGAACTGTCCAATATAATTTGTATTGTAAATTTTTAGGTTAATAATTAAAATCAACTTTTGAAACCCATGAAATTAAAAAGTTTTTGACTACGATACTTAAAAGCAGCTCAAGGCATTGCCTCATTTTGAGTATATGATGAAAGTAATTACTCTTATGTCCTTACATCTCCTACATTCTTTGACTATGCAAAACTCATAAGTCTCTCTAGTTGGCGGGTGGAAGTGTGTTCATAAGTGGGATAGGGTAAAATAAATTTTAAGTAATTATGTGTAGTCCCTCAACAAAATATTTGATGATGTCTACTCATAAGGAAAGCCTATAGACTCCCCTCCACCCCCTACCCCCAGCTCAGGTCAGCTTTTTAGGTCAAATCACCCAACCAGCAGCTATGATCCTGCAATAAATTTTAAGCTGCATAAAGTTTGTGACTAAATCCTTAAAAACTCCATCAATTGCCCAAAGTATATCTCCTAATGGCGTTAATACTCCTACTAAAAAATGCCCATGAAGGGGTCACAGGATACAAAACAGCCCATCTTTTTACTTTTCTTCTACTAGAAAACGACAAGAGTTGCATTTTAAACATTCAGTTCTCTTGTTTACAAGGTTTCGTACTCATCTATTGTAAGCATGCGCATTTTTAAAGTATAGATTTAAGTGTGGTTGACCCTGGTACTCTAGTCAACGTAAGAAGTTCTCTAAGTTTCTGGATTCATATAATCAGATACTTCTTTCTTCTTCTCAACTCTGAAATGATAAATAGAACATACCTTAATGTTTATAGCCTTGTCATAAAGGCACAAGATCTCTGATTTTGTATCACAGTACAATTTCTCAATCTTTTGAACTGCTTTGATCTGTATATCTGTGAGTTGTAATTAGCCTCTCTGGGGGTTTGATGGTGGGAAACTATCTCTAGAATCTCAAAGTACATTAAGAATTTATTCTTTTCCCCACAATGTTCTCCTGCCTACATTCCCCAGTGTTCTTGGCAGCCTCACTCTGAGCCCAGACCAGACTAGATTCTCCCCTCTCTCTTACTCCTCACAGAGTTAAAGCTCTATTAATTTTCACTCTTAAATATCTTCCTTTCCTTTCTTCTCAATACACTTATAACTGTACTAGTTCAGGACAACATCATTTTCCCCATGATTTCCTTCCTAAGTGCCAGGCTTTTCAAACTGTCTCTCTCCTGCTGTATGAGATCTGTTTAAACTCAAAATCTCTCTCTCTCTCTTCTACATGGAATTGTTCCAAATATGAAATACTTCAGTGGAACTCAGTTAATAACAATGTTAAGTCTAATATCTTTGTATTGAATAGCTAGTGACCTAATCATTTGTGAAAATGCCATTTATATGTAGGTTTATTACTGCTCCTAAAAGAATGGTAAGAACCCAGTGCCTTTGCTACTTTTCGTTAGCCTAGGTAATCTAAAGTTTGAATTAAAATCTATAAAATAGAAGCAGAATTTCTCTATTTTGGGGTACAGTCCTATTTAATGTAAGAGGAAGCTGAGACTTCTAGGGGCAAAATGGCTTGCCCAAAGTGATAAGGCCAGTGAGTGATACAGCCAAGACTGAAGTCTGTGTCTTTTGGCTCCCTTTCACTTTCGAATATGTCCTCCAATGAATCCATTTAATTCAAAGGATGGATTAGGTTTTCTATATACTTTTAAATGTGGAGACTATGTGCTAGGCTTCTTTTGTGTCCTGTAGCACGTAGAATATTGGTTCGCACATCATAAACAATCAATAATACTGCTGAATGCAATGCAAATAAATAGGAAAGGACAGAGAAAAAAATAAAAGTCAATGCTTAATTAGTTCTCTGGATATAGTTTTTCCATTTGAACTTTCGCCTAAAGAGTAAAACTTATTAGCTAACACAATAAAAAGGTTAGATAAATGAATATGAGTAGAAGATTGATTATATAAAGGTAGTGTTTAAAATGTAATTAAAAGATAAAGTATTTTACTAGTAGTTTTAACTGTAAAGTGGGGATTCTATTGATGGTAAATTCTGAATAGTGAAAATATGCCAAGGAGCTTATGTCTTTCACACTGTTTCGATAAGTGTTTGCTTAGGCATAGTATAGTAAACCTCATGTAACTTCTGTGCTGGTAAATCTTTAAGTCATGAAGTACCAAAGGGACTAGGTTAATTTTTACCAAGAAAACACTTTATTAAATTATAGTATACATAAATTTCACAAATCATAAGTGTCCTGCTGGATAAATTTTCATATGCTGAACTTTCCTGGTAACAGAAATTTAGAACCCCCTCACCATGCTCTGATAGTGAAAAATCGTTTTTCAATGAGGTTGTACCAATTTCTTTTCCCACCAACAGTGTATAAAAGTTCCAATTACTCCACATCTTCACCAACTTTGTATTGTCTTTTTTATTCTAGCTATTTTGGTAGGTATATAAGGGTAGTTTAATTAAAATTGTGATTTAATTATCATTTTCCTGATGACTAATAAAGTGAAGCCCCTTTTCATAAGCTTATAAGCCATATGTAAACTATCTAATTAAAAAATGGGCAGAGGACCTGAACAGACACTTCTCCCAAGAAAATATACAAATGGCCAACAGACATATGAAAAGATTCTCACCTTCACTAGCAATTAGGAAAATGCAAATCAAAACTATAATGAAATATCACCTCACACCTGTTAGAATGGCTATTGTCAACCAGTCAATTTATTACAAGTGTTGGAGAGGCTATGGACAGAAGGAACCCCCATATTCTGCTGGTGGGAATGTAGATAGTTACATTCACTATGGAAAACAGTATAGAGGTTCCTCAAAAAATTAAGAATAGAATTACCATATGACCCAGCAATCCCTGAGTATCTACCCCAAATTTTGAAAGTATTTATCTGTAAAGATGTATGCACCCCAGTGTTCATTGCATTATTCACAGTGGCCAAGATATAGAAACAACAGAAGTATTTTTGATAGATGATTGCATAAAGGAGATGTAGTACATACAATGGAATATTATTCATCTTTTGTGACAGAATGAATCAGAAAAAGTTGAGAACTGTTTGGTTTTACTCATATGTAGGATATAAAACTGAAAGCAACAAGCAAGGCAGACAAACAAAAATTCATACACACAGACAACAGTTTAGTGGTTACCAGAGGGAAAGACGGGAGCGGGGGAAGGTAGGTAAGAGTGAAGGGGGACAAGTATATGGTGACAGGAGGAGGTATGACTTCAGGTTACGAACACACAAAGCAATATACAGATGTATTATTGAATTGTACACTTGAAACCTACATAATTTTATTAACCAATGTCACCCCAATAAATTTAATTTAAAAAGATTAAAAATTTTTTTTTAAAAGTGATGGCTATGAAGCTCAAAAGGGCCCTCAGTACTGACAGCAATTTCTACATATCACTGAGCACTTTCTCTCCTATGCTG
The DNA here is from genome assembly GCF_014176215.1 of Rousettus aegyptiacus. Lineage (NCBI taxonomy): Eukaryota > Metazoa > Chordata > Mammalia > Chiroptera > Pteropodidae > Rousettus > Rousettus aegyptiacus. The sequence goes on from NW_023416306.1 coordinate 124,602,691, forward strand.
AGATTATTATTTCATACTCATGCTCGCCTTTCACAAACATCTAAGAGCCCCTCTTTTCTCCTCGCTCTGAATTGATCACTTAGATTCCACGTCTCCCACTACCACAATTACCAACCTGCCTTCTTCTATAGTCATATACTTCGCCTTCTTCCTGGTACTATGGCTTAACTACCCATAATGTTATTTAAATTCAACCAGTCTAGTTGTGTACTGAATAATACCTGAATTCTCCCAAAGATGTTGCTGTTGGAATTGTGTACTATCTCTTCTGCCTTATTAATTTTTCTCTGTCCAAATAAATTATCCCCATAACCATACAAACATATCACTTTTTAATTATTAAATAGACTTGTAATCCTAAAATAAAGGCAAGTGGGATTAAAAATTAAACATTACACGTATAAAAATCAAATAAGAGATTAACAAAATATTTTACTGTGTAACATTAAAGCTAAAAGAAACAACAAGCAAAGATAAATTATATGATATAATAAACCCTTACAATAAGAATAATGTTACTTAAATGAAAAAACACCCTAAGAAAAATATATGCAGAAATTGTTTTAAAAATTAAAAGCTACATTTTATACAGAAGCCCTATAGATTAAAAATGAAAACCGTATTTACTGAATTAAAAACCAGCATTTAAAGGGCAGGGACATGAAAGAAAAAAATACACAAGAAGAAGTAAAATTACTCAACAAACATTGAAAAAATGTTCAACTCCTTAGGAAAGAAATTCAAAGCATAAACAAAAAATGAAGTACCACTTTATAACTATTACAGTAGCGCACTTAAAATCATTACAATATTCTGTCATGGGGTACTGAAATGAGAATGCCCATCATCACTGTTGACGTACACACTATTGAAAACTCTGGTATAGAATTTTGCAATATATTTCAAAATATATACAGTGTTCATTTTTGACTCAGTGGTTCTATTAAAAGTGTTTTATTTTGTTTCTTCTCAAGACATTTATGAAGCATTTAAAGGTCTTAACTAAATACTATGTCAGCAACTTGCACTCAATAAATGATATTTTAAAATAGCATGTGGCACATGGTAAAAACTCAATGACATGTTACTATTGTTATTATCATTATTTAATGGTGAAACTCACTGAACTGAGTTGCAAAAATTTACTGAAGAAGTTACTATGATGGAGATGTGGAATACAGTGAAGGAATATAGTTAATAATATTGTAATAACCATAAATAGAGCCAGATGAGTACTAGAATAATGGGGATCACTTCATAAGTTATATAAATGTCTAATATTTTTTTTAAAAAAAAAAAAAAAGACGTGTAACAAGAAAATCTGGAGTTGAGCTGTACCAGAGTGCTGTGCAGCCAGAGCATTATTATACAGAAAAACTAACAGACTGATGATGTGCCCCAAGAATTTAAATGAGATGGATTTAAACTAGATGGAGTAAAAACATAATTCAAGAACATTTTTATTATAGTATTATTCATAACATTTTAAATATGGTAACAGCTTGATTATCCAAAAAATAGAAAGTTGGTTAAAAAGCTGAGGTTTATGAATTTGGTGGGACATTATGCAATCACCAAAATGACTCAGTCACTCTCTGTATCAATATGCCAAAATCCAAAAAAAAAGTGAAAAAGTACAAAAGTGCACCTATACTATATTACAATTATATAAAAATTTTTTAACTTACAAATAGACCGTAAATGACATATTTTGAACCTGGATTTTCATACTTTATATTTGTGTATGTATATTTTTTTATATATATAATACACGAAAGAGCAATGCCAGTAATCTAGACTTGATTTTAGTGTCTGGTTTTTTTTTGTGAACTACATTTTCAATATTTTGCTTATTTTTTTCTGTGTTATCTGACATTTTCTTAACATATAAAATTCTTTATAGTAGGTATTAGCCTTTTGTTGAATATTTTCATCATAATATTTTCTGTCTATAGCTTGCTTTTTCACTCTCAATGTCTTTCAATAAGTAGACATTCTTAACTGCAACAGTGTAATCGATAACTTATTGTTAGTGCTGTTTTTCTTATTTAGGTAATCATTATCTACCCAAGATCATACAAATAATCTGTTTTATTCCAAAGACTTTATTGTTTTACCTTTCAAATTTAGATCTTTAATTTCTCTCAAACTCATTTTTTGTGTACTAAACAACCTTTGAGGAAGTTGTATGATAAAAATGGAACTTAGAACCTGAAGTCAGAGAGATCTAAAGAATAATAATGTAAAAGTGCATGCCCAAGAATACATAAAGCATTGTTTCTGAGACACAATAATGACATAAATCTCATTTCAAATGACGTAAATCTAACTGTATCAACATAAAAAAAAATGTTGAATGAAAGGAGTGGGTTATAGAACAAAGTGGTTACACAAATTGTATGCACACGTATTTATAGATACATAAAGTCATAGAGCATTATCTTATAAGGCAACGGCCCCCAACCTTTTTGGCACCAGAGACCAGTGGGAATCTAATGCCTGATGATCTGATTTGAAGTGGAGCTGAGGTGGTGTTGCTAGCTCTGGGGAGCGGCTGCAAATATAGATGAAGCTTTGCTCACCTCCTGCTGTCTGTTGTGGTATGATCAAATTTAAGACCCACAGAGCCAATTGAGATGAATTGTGAGCTTTTATTAGCCGGCAGGCAACTGACTCTCTACCACGCAGGGTTAGAGTAGATCAGCCCCGAGCCTCCAGAAGGGATAGCTTTAAAAGCCCCAAAATCCCCCTCTAGCAAGCAAGCAGGTTTAAAGAAGCAGAGGCTGGCCATTTAGCATATCTTTACACAAGATAACTATGCCCTTAACATTAGCATAAGTTGGCCATTTGAAAATTATCCGCCCTTAACACTGTCCCTGTTCCTAAGAGGCTAGGGACCAATACCAGTCTGAGGCCTGGAGGATGACGACCCCTGTGTAGGGTATTCAGTCATAGTTCAACAGCAATTTGTGAATTATGGAATTTCTGGTAATCTTATTTCTTTTTTGAATTTTCTCTATTGTTTGAATTTTTTTCAATGAACATTTTTTTTTCAGTGAACATTTCAAAATAAACATGAAAAATTATTTTTATTAAAATACAAACAAGTACATAGAGGAAAAGAATTATCCAAAGATAACCACAATAACCTTTTGATTCTTTCCATTCAGTCTTTTTCCTTGGTATAGGTAGATGGTGGCTGTTTCATTTTTTAATAAAAATTGTAATTCTTATTTAATTAGACTTCTGAATCTGGTATAAGTCTGGCCCAAGGGAAAAAGAAGCTTTAACATAGGAATTCTTTGTATCCAATAAATAGATTTATTTCTGTAATGAAATATAATGATTCATGATTAAACATGTGGCTTTATCTCCATGCTATTAAAAAAGAATGAACCAATACCTTCACATCTTTGCATGTTTTATTGGAGCCAGCTAGTTCAGCTGTAGGTACTTTGCCTTCTTGTCAGAAATATGACCGAATATACAATTCTTCAGCCTTCAGCAAATTTTCCTCTCATGACTCCCTATGTGATTCATTATCCCATAATTTTCAGTGAATGGGAGAGTCGCAGACCAGCCTATTGTAAGTAATTGCATATGTTCGGGGTTTTTTTGTTTAGAAGCCTGTAAGATTTTTTTTCTTTGTCTTCATACATTTTGGCATCTATTTACCAGTGGAGAATTTTTAGCTTTATACTTGCTTTCCCCTCTCTCTTATTGCAAGATTGTTTTATTTAATTATGCCTTTTATTATTGATTTTGTTATATTTGTGTGACATTTTATTTCTTATGTTGGATCTCTGTTCTCTAGTAGTAAAAGTCTCTATGGTTTCCATGTCAATCAGTTACTTTCTAATATTTTGCACTAACAATTATCCCTGAATTCTGGAAAATTTTGTTAAGCTCTTCTTCAAATTACTGGCCTGTTTCCCTAAATTTTCTATTTTGCTCTTTACTGTTTCCAGTTGAATTTTTTAAATAAGGTGTTAGTTTTTTAAAATGTAATACATGTATTTTAAAAAAAGAAAAAAGAAACTGTAATAGATGTATATAGTTAAAACAATCAGTACATAAGATTATCTGTGAAAAGTCTTTTACCCTCAAGGTGATCAGTTTCCAATTTTCTGTATATTTTTAGAAATATTCCAAGCATAACATGTATGTACTTTCATGTCTTTCTCTTTTTTACACAAATGGTAATATAGCACCTATATTCTACTGCGCCTCGCTATTTTATTCAACAATATAACATAGGGCTCTTACTACACACATTTAGATCTGCCTCATTTTTTGTTATAATTTTATTGTTTTCAAAGGAATGGATGTATAAAACGTACTATTTCTTTCCATATCAATACATAGATTATTTTTAGTATTTTGCTAAGATAAATACTTCTGAAACTATACTTTTTGTTTACATTGCAAATGTACTTAGCAGTGGAGTAATGGTAGACAGGGTAAAGGGGTCAAATATGTGGTGACAAAAAGAAATCTGACTATGAGAGGTGAACACACAGAGTAAACATATATATGCCTTACTGTTAAAGTGTACAGCTGAAACTTATTGGATTTTGTTAAACAATGTCACCATAAAAAAATAAATATAAAAATTTTTTAAAAAAGAAGTAGAATTCTTAGAAGAGAAATTGCCAAAGATTTGCGCATTTAAAATTATTTTGATATATATTGCCAATTTTTCGCTAAAAAGCAAAAACAGTATACTTACTTTGCTTTCTTCAATCTGATAGAGAAATATCATTTCCTTTAATTTTCATATCCTTAAATATGAATAAAATTCTGTATTTTTTTCACATGTTTAAGGGCCATTATCTTTTAATGAGAATTCTCAAATGATCAATAAAGAAAAAATAAATATTACTACCAGTAATAAAATTAAAAGTAGTCAAATGTTTATAATGTTTTAATCACTTCCAACTAAAAAAATTAAGGGAAGTATTTTTTTCACCTTTGGTCATGACTTATCAATTAGGTAATAGAGGTTGATGGCAACTCAGAAAGCTGAAGGAAAAAATAGCTCAGTTGAAATCTACCAAAAAGAGAAATCCCTACCTTTTATTTTTGTATGTTATAAATAATTAATAGAAATTAATTTTATCCTAAAAAAAAAGTATCTCGACTACAGGTTATATTTAAATAAGTAATGTAAAAATGTACAGGAAACTATAAGAAGGGAAGTCCATAAAGATTTGAGCCCTCTAAGAAAAAGCTAAAAGTAACGATTTTGCCATAAAAGCTACATAGTTCTGAGAAACAGCTAAAACTAATTATTTGAGAATGGTTATATGTGCTATTTATATGGGAAGAAAATTGTGTTTATATTTTCTTGACAATTCCTCATAAAAATTTTATCGATATAAACAAGGCCTTTCATTTTAATACAGAAAAATTAAACCTATCTTTAACCATATGACAGTGATTTTTCTCCGTGTGAGGCTGTAAACCAGCAAACTTGTAGACCAAGTCCAATGATGAATAGGTCCTCTATGAGTCTCATTGATGACCCACCCTATTTTTATCAAGAGTGAGGAAAATAAAGGAATAAACATGGCAAAAGAGCTATATACAGTCTTTACAACCTTTTATCCATCCATCTATCCATACCTCTATCTGTCTATGGTTCTAAGCAGACTAGGTGGTACGGGAAATGAAAATTATAATAAGTTGTCACATATGTTCTTAGCTTATTTGGGAAAGGAAAATGTAAGAAAAATAGTTATGTATTGTTAAGATAGAACCAAGATTAGAGCCCTATGCCTCATCACTTCCACCACAACCACCAATGTTATCACCCAAGTCCAAGCTACCCCATCCAAGTTGCTTCTACTGGAGTAGCCTCTTCTATGCCTCCCAGCCTCCACTTTGGTGTCCCTATACTCTCTTCTCCAGACACCAACCAAAGTGATGTTTTACAAATATATTATAAACCAAAATCCTCCAGTATTATTCCATAAATCTTATGGGAGAGATTCTTATCCTAGGCCACAAGATCCTGTGTGACCTAGCCTTGGCTTCTCTCTGAAATCAGCTCTCACCACTCGCGCTCACGGACTCCGCTTTAGCCACCTGGTCTCCTTGCGTCTCTTTGAACTTGTCAAGCACACTTTTGCTTGAGGGCTGCTTCACTTGCTGTATTTTCCTCAAATGCTTTTCCAGTATATGGCTGCATGGTTTGCTCTCTGACTTCATTCAGTTCTGCTTTCATGTCATTTGATTAGAGAGCTTTCCTGAACACCCTATTGAAAAGGGCACCCTCAGCTCATCTACTCCCTTACTCTGTTCTTTTTCACTGTCCATGTTAACACTTACCACTGCCTCGCATTATATTGAATGGTTTTTATTGTCTGATTTCCTCACTATATATAAATTCCAAGAAGACAGGAACACTGTTTTCTTCTTTGCTGTACTCTCAGTATATAGAATAGTACCTGGTTCATGGTAGATAACAATAAATATAAGTTGCATAAATGAATGAAATCCACATTTCAGTCCCTACTCATTGCTAGGACTCTGGGTAAAAATACAATTTAAATGAAGCTTGTGTTTGTTTCTTTTTTATACCCTTTCTTCATGATTGTCAATTAATGCCAATAGATTCTTTGGGTGCCTATATTTTACCATCCTTTGGGTACCTATATTTACCATTATGTTCCAGCGTGGTGGCCATCTCTGTCTTAAATGCTCTTTTCCATTTCATCACATTGTTCTAACTTTATAACTATCCATCTCTGGTTTCCTAGCACCAGATTATGTGGTCCTGCCTTCATACTGCTTTCTAATTTTCCAAGGTCCATCGCTCAGACAAGTCATGCAATATTCTTCCAAGTTATGAAATGGTATATTTTTTTCTTCCAGGTGATATGGGAAACTAGCTCCATGTTTTTAGTTGGCTGCAAATATTTCACAGATGTAGGAGTTGGTGTCCTAAATGAAGATTAAAGGGGAAATTTTGGTGGTGTACTGTTTAATTTTTGCAAAGAAAAGTTTGAAGTCAAAAAGGATGATTGAAATGCCAAGTCATTTGTAAACAGATTGTTTTGCTCAAAAATAGAGACAGTGCAAGTTTTGGGTGACACAGAAAGGGATTCAGGAGGTTTTTTCCCCTGGAAAGAACCAGTCTTACTCTAAACCCACTGGTCTAGGTTTGTGGGTTGTAGATCTTCACCAGAATTCTAAGCAGGTATATCAGAGAGTGTGTCTATGAGGTATGTCTGACCCCACATCATTTCTGGTTTAATGAACCCAAGGAACCTGGATTCATTCTGAGATTCTGCTGAGAGACTGGTCGTGATTATGAGTAGCACTGCCAGCTTCTACTCTCAAGGGTAAAACTGCTTCTGGCATCAGTTTCATTGGTCATGGAGTAAGGAAATATTTTATTGATTTTGTTTGACTTTTTTCTAATGTTTTACTAAGGCTTAGTTATCAGAAATGTGTCAAGAAAAATACTTCAGTTATCTTCTTCCTTACCTTACAAAAATTAATGACGTTTGTTTCTTCCTAGTCATTAATTTTTGAGAAAGTTGTTCGCAATAATGTGCCACCGTAGCTAATCTTTTCTCGTTTGCTAGTTTTTGTTTTTGTTTTTTTGTTTTTGTTTTTGTTTTTCTGGAAGCTTCACATTAGTCCACATTACTTTTTGCTAACAGGTTATATATAGTCGTTTATTTTATTTTTTTAAGTTTTATTTTATTACTCTAAGCTTTATACCTTGTTAATACCATAACTTAAATTTGGCAGCCAGAATTTTCAGTGATTTCTCACTCTAAAGATGTACCGACATCATAAAACCTTTATAGAGCTTCTTTAAAATGGAAAGTTCTAATTCTTATTCTCTCTCTCTCTTTTTTTTTTTTTTTTTTGCTTCTAATTAAATGACTTAGAATTCTCAGTGTATATTGTTAATATGAATTTATGGTGATATTTGATAGATATTTTTAAGTGTGTATTCTCTTTAAAATTCTGATACACCTCTATCTTTAGAACCAAAAGTTCTGAGTAATAAGGTTTTAGATTTGTGAACACATATCTCACAAAATATCACATGTGTTGGGCCCCTAATACTGGTTTTTACTTGAAATTCCTCCCAGACCTTCCAAATCGTCACTTCTTAGAGACACAGCAGGCTGTCAAACACTCAAATGGGTGATGGATTAAGATAATTCTAAAAAATTGTACATTACCAACTATGGGACAATACAGAGTGTTTATGCAATAAAATGATGCCACAAATTAAATAGAAAATGGCACTGTGATGCTTTATGGCAGCCAATTTGCTCTTGCCACAAGAATGGGTTAAGAGTATACCACCTTTATCCTGTAACCAATACATAATTGTGCATTTCTATATTATACACAAAACACTAACTTGTGTAAACAATAACTTCTGGAAGAAAATATATTCTTTGCAGTAAATGCTGGAAAATAGGCATATTCTTCTAAATTGCCCAGCTTTTCCTTTATACAACTTTAATGAAGCATTTTTTATTCTGAAAGTAAAATATTCGTATTTCTCATTGAAATTCAAAGATTATATGTCATACAAAATTATCATACTGCTGTTTGGAAAACTAATTAAATGTTTTGTAAATGTAATGAGCTAGTTAAATTTTTGTTGCCAAAATTTAAAATGTAAGAAAATTGGTGGCTAAATAAAGTCTACTAGTCATTCATGTCACATGAGATAAATACAATTTTGTCAGTGTGGTCTATCACTACGCAGAAACAATTTAAGTAGAATTAAAGCTAATTTGAAGCATAGTTTTGAATTTGATATTATAATCTCACATTGATATTTGGTGGGTGGTAGAACGTAATTGTATTTTATTTAAAATATTTCCTTATATAATTATACATTATGAGAGTAATATATGAAGACAGGAGAAAAATAGGCATATGGCTTTTGCAAAGTAACAGTTCACTTTTTAGAGATTTATTTAAATGATAATAATAACTACTCAGATTATAGCTCAGAGCCCACAAGCATGAAACAAAGCTGACAGGAAGACAAAAAGTGGTATTAGTCTGTCCACAAAGCCTATGATTTTACTTCTATGATTATTCTTCTCTCAGAGGCTATAAGGTATTTTCTTAACATGAACTTGACAAGTTTGATTAACTGATTTTCTATGTGATGATGGATTAATTCACAGTGTGGTCTGCTAGAGGTACTTACACTGATATACTACCTCAAAGCAAGGGAATAGTCTGAATAGGTGTGTGTGTATTAGAAAGAGTGGTTTGGAGGTTAATAAATGGGTCTCAATCTTTGTGAACACTTTTGTAATGCAACAGAATATAACCCCATATAACCTAACTTCAGGTAATTTAACACAGTACTATTTTGTTTCTTATCTTTACAACTTAAAGTAGGTATAGTAGTACCCCCTTATCCACTGGAGATATATTCTAAGACCCCTAGTGGATGCCTGAAACTCCAAATAGTACTGAACCCCATAACAGACTTTGTTTTTTCCTAAACATATATACCTGTTCTCTTAAAGGAAGCACTTTATGTCATCTTTTTGGCATATTTGAATTGTCAACATCACTTTAGGCCATTATTAAGTAAAATAGCAGTTACTTGAACACAAACACAGAGTCTCTCACACATGACCTGGCACAAGATACATGCTCAATAAATGTTTTTGGCATTTGATGAAACTGGGTTACCCTTCACTTTAGGATCCTGTTACTATGCAAACACTCTTGGAAGAGGTAACACATTAGGTCAGGCACATCCCTAACATTTGCAAAGGCAAGAGCACGAATGGAGACCCACATGCAGTAGACTGAAAGACTTCTATTTCTAAATAAAGCTAATAAACTTATATAATAATATGTTCTACCTTCCACCTCAACAAATAAGCTTACTTTCATATCAACGTGAAAAAAAAATCATGTAACTTATTTTTTAATATGCTGAAAGTTGGAAAAATATCAAAGATAATTTTATTATCAATATGCATATTTATCTGGGTGTTCTGTTCTGGGTGACAATGTTTGGGTTTTTAAATAAAGATAAGTCATAAATTACTATATTTTTTAAGAAAAAATATATTTTCACCTTTACGTCAGCAAAATTACTAATTCTGCAGTTATAATAAAACATTAAATTTTTTAGCACCAAATAATACAACCTTTCCCATATTACATGATGTCTTTTCTTTTTTTTTTCCAGTTTTAAAAAATTTAGTACCTTGTCCTAAACATTTTCTATTTTCAGCGTTTCTTTTTCTTGAGGTCCACTTACATTTTTTCTTTACGATCTTAATTTACACACATTCTTAATTCTTAAAGTATTAAAAAAGTTGTTATATTCAAAATAGACATAATTTGAATATGTATTTTATGAAAAGATGTAATTTAAAATAAACCATAAATACAAAAATGAAAATTTTAAATTACTTCCATGTGCTTTCAGATATAGTTTATGTAGTTTTCAAAGCAATTTCCTTCTAAAATATTCAAAAATACTTATTAAAATGAGGACAAAATTCAAATTATTATTTTAAGTGAACGTTTATATAAATAATTTGACTAAAGTTAAAATTTAATGAGTTAAATCTCATTAATCTAAATTGAAAAAATAAAACTATTGACAATTCTAGCATTTAGTAGCCATCTAGTTAGCAAAGAATCCATATCAGGCTTCAAGTGTATTATATCTAGAACTACACACATACATACAAATTTTGAGAGTAATATATATCATTTGATATTCAAAATATCCCTCAGCCAGCATGTGTACCTGCATTGATTCACAAATGCCTCTGAATGCATGAATTAGAACCAAAGAAAATGAATGTTTGTTAATACTCCTAAGTAATACTTCATTATGCAATAATCATAAGGGAGGTGGTATTAGTTACAAGAGCAGATGTTTAGAGTTCCAACTTGCTTTGCACTAGAACCACATGTGTGATCCCAAGTGACAGAGGAGACCATAAGCTGTTTAATTTTCAAGTTTGTAATTGTGATAAGTAGAGCCCTCTTGATGTGTGGGTCCTAGGGCAAGGGTTTTCCCTTGTCTGGGTTTCAGGATTGTATTGCATTAAATTCCTACCTACGACTTTATCAGGTAAATGAATTCTCTTAAGGTATGTATTCTAGACTTCAGAAGGGAAAGGGGCAGGGAGAGATACAACACCTAAAAAGGAAGAGGGAGAAATGAATTCAGAGGGAGTTGAAGCAAAACATCACCTAGGTCATAATTTTGTTCTACCGTGTGGTCTAGAAGTACCAGTTTATTACTCTTGTTTCTATGCATATAGATGTGTGTGTGTATTTTCTCTTCCCCCACCCCCATAACTGCTCTGTAAATTGTCTTGAATTAATCATTATTTAGATAATGTGAAAGTGTTCTATTTGGTGTTGTGGCTCCTCTTGCACTTATCATTCATATTCAATTTACTCTATAGTCAGGTTTTGGGAAGTGAGGGTGTTGTCAACTTGTGTGTAACATTCTAATTGTTTCAATTAGTATTTTCAGCCTGGAATATAAAGTATAGGATATTTCTACTGTAAATCAAAGCCCTTAGCTTGAAAAAGATTCACAGGCCTCAACCAGAGCTTTTCAGAGTGCGCTTTCAACCTGAATACTGTTAGGGATATTTTGGGTTTGGTTGTGTCTGTACTTGTAGCCTCAATGGGCCAAGAAACTAATATTAGGGGAGGAAGCAGAGATAAACATATTTAGTAATATTATTTATCTCTGTATGTCCAAATGAAAATAACAGTTTTAAGCTCTACTTTTTGAGCAAGAGAGGAAAAAATGTCACATATTAGGAAATCTTACTAAGTAATGTCAAAAAGCCACAGGGTGTAAAATAATTTTAGCTGAACTGAAAAGTTGAAGAAGAATTCATCTGACTTAGAAGTTAGATATAGTTCCTCTCTTTTTCAACTATCTTAATTTTTTGAGTGTTAAGTATCCAGGCTAGAAATATGATCTACTCATTCCTATTGCCAGTATTAACCAGGGATTATGTCTCCTAGTTTGATGCATGTTTTATTCATGCTTAGTGTTTTAATTCTTTCTGGCACTTTGCATCAGGCTAAAATTGTCAAAATATAAAAGCTTGCAGATAAATAGAAAATTTTTAGTATTATCTTATAACTGTGTCAGAATCCTCGCCTTTTTCAGGAAGGCACATTAGAATAGTCAATTTATTTCATGTAGGACATATAATGATTTTTACGTTTTGTAATATTTCAGGTCTCTATAGCAATATATAAAGGCATTTGATATGCCCTCATATCAAATATACTGTTTTCTCCTTTTTTGAAATACTACTAATAAAAGAAGATTGGAACACAGTAGCATTGTTGGCAGACCAAACTTTATTAAGTGTTTGATTTTATCTGTTATAGAACATGAAAAGCAGCGGTTATGCAAGAGCACTGATTATATGAATTTGCATTTCAAAGTGAAATGGTTTTATAATGAATATGTGCGAGAACTTCCTGCCTTCAAGGATGCTGTTCCTGAATACTCCTTGTAAGTAGCGATTTTCAATATCAAGTTTATTCTCAATTCACAGCCCCATAAAATTATACCTGAGTTAGACAGCTCTAAAATCCCTTCATATAGTCTTAATTTGAATGAAGACATTTCTATTATAAAATTAACATTAAATGATTTGCATGTCTTTGGGAAACCATATTTAATTAAATTGTGTTGCATTTTTCAAGTATGCCTTACTTGGACATTCAACTCAATGAGAAAGAAAGACATGATAAGATATGGCTCACATGACGAGATTATTTTCTATGAAAGTGTTAGAACTCAAATTTTGGGAAAATGGGGGTGCTCGTATATTGAGCTATATAATCAAATTTTTATTCAAACTGAAAAATGTATTAGTATTTATATTTCTAAAATCAAATTTATTGTTAAACAGATAACATTTCAAAAACATTTCTATTAAATACATTTGTAAGCACATAATCAAGCTTGTGATAATCAGCATTTGATATTTACCAGAATTTTATTTCATTCATTTAAGAAGAGTCTTCTGTATGCCAGGCACTGTGCAAAGTGCTATAGGAAAAAAAAAAAAAAAAACAGCAAGGCATATGCGGAACAAATTATAAAGGGCTAATGTACAAAGAATTGAGTCCCCCAAAAAAAAGAAGATAGAAAAGTAATACCAGAGCAATGTTTGAAAAGATACTAGATGTGAATTTTGCAAAACTGATGAAAACATGAAGCACAATTTAACATTTTTATAAATCCTAAGAAGGATATATGCAAGAGAAACTATCCATAGGTAGGTATATTATAGAAAACTGCTTAAAACCAAAAATAAAATCTTTAAATGTATTGAGGTCAAGGAAGGGAAGACACTACCAGAGCTACACTAGTGTTGACTGACTGTTCAATAGAAGTGACTAAAACCAAAATACAGTGCACTGATACATTTACGTTTCTTTGGGGCGAGGGGAGGACTATGAACTCAGAATTCTATAAGCAATAAAAATTCCCTTCAAAAATCAAAATAGACAATTACCTAACTTAGAAGCTGAAAGAACCCATTTCCAGCAGTGACTCACCAAAAATATATACTGTAAGACATGCTTCAGACAGAAGGAAAGAGACAGGTAAAATTACAATAATGTAATAAAGAATAAAAAGTGTTTATCTGTAGAATAAAATATACATAGAATTAAGATACAAAACAAAATAGCATGAAATGATGAAAGAACACTAATTGGAGTTTATATGTTATAAGATCCTTGAATTGTTTGGAAAGTATAAAATATTCATTTCAAAAGGCATCTAATTGTCATGGATATGTGTTATAATTTGTAGTATAACCCATGAAGGTATAATATAATACTATGAATCAATAAGATAATGGGATAGAAGAGAGTGAAAAAATACTTAAAGGTGAAAAAAAAAAGAATAAAAAAATAGAAGGTAAGAAATGGGGAAGAGAAAAGGGATAGATTTAAAATTAAATATGTCAGAAAATTAAGAGCAATCATTAAATGCAAATGGATTAATACTTAAGTCAACAAATACCCTATTAGATAAAACAGTAAAACTCAAAATATCTTGCTTACAAGTTATTTACCTAAAACATAATAGTCTAGAAATGTCGAGTAAAAGGATAGGCAGTAATTGAAAGAAAACTTATGCAGCTATACCAATATTAAAATACAATTTAAGGTAAGAAATATTTTGAGAGAATATTTTATGATGATTAGAGAAACTTAACAGAAGATACATCAGTTGTAAATCTGTATGTATCATACAACATGTCAGCAAAATATATAATGAAAAAACTGACAGAAGTAAAAGGAAAAATCAGTAAATCTACAATTCTATTTGGAGATAATATTTCTTTCAAAAACTGATGAATCAAAAAGAAGAAGTCAGTAAGAACAAAGAAGTTTTAACAACACAAATCATACACTTCAAGATCTTTATCCATTTATATCCATATTTATATATATATACATCTGGTTACCCAGAAGTTTCATAATTTTTCAGACATCGTTTATACAAACACAACATATCTACAAATTATAACCAACAATGACAAAATACGTAATGTTATCAGATGCACATAGTGTACTTACCAAAAGAAATTGTCTGCCAGACCATAAAGAAAGTTTAATAAATTTAAGAAGATTTAAACATATACTATATGTTCTTGAACCACTGTAGAAATAATCCAGAAATCAACTCCAAGAAGAAAATTAGGAAATACCAGAGTGGAAAATTAAGCAGAACATTCCAAATAATTCATGAGTCAAAAGAAATCAGTGCAAATTACAAAATATTTTTAACTAAGTGGTAATAAAATATGGCATATTAAAATTTGTGAATTGCAGCTAAAACAGGAATAGAGAAAAATTTATAGCCCTAATTCTATATAAATAAAAAGGGGGTATAAAATCATTAAATAAGTATCAGAAGAAATATTTAACAAACAAGTCAAATAAAAGAAAATAATATGACCTGGAATAAAAAAATCAATAGAAAATTTTAAATAGGAGAAATTACAAAGCCAAGGTTAGTTTTTTTTAAAAGAAAAAAACTGATAAAATCAAAAAAACCCTAGCAAGGCCAATGGAGGTGGGAGAAAGATGTCACAAATTCGTTGTGAGAAAATGATATCACTAAAGATCTTACAAAGATAAAAAATAATAAGAGAATATGTCAGCATTTTTAAAAGTTAGACAAAATGTACAAATTCCTTTTAAAATATAACAAGCTGATATAAGAAAGAGGATAAAATCTGAATGGGCCCATATTTTAAAATTTGAATTCTTAATTTATAACCATTTCATAACAAAAACTCCAGGCCCAGATGGCTCCAAATTGAATTCTTCCAACTCTTAAAAGAAGAATATTGTCACTATTATACACAGTTTCAAAGAAGGCAGGAATACTTCTGAAATCATTTCTGGAGGTCAGCATATTCTGACTATTAAAACCTATTGAGAACATGATAAACAAGAATAATTAAGGCCAATTTCTCTCTGAATATACTTTAAAAAATAAACTCAATTGAAATATTAGCCAATAGAATCCAGGGATTTGTAGAAAGACTAATATAACATGACAAAGGGGGAATTTATTCCTGGAGTATGGGATTAAACATTTTTAAAGCAATGAATGCAATTTACCACATTCAAAGAAGGAAGATTATTACACTATATACAGAACAATAATTTGATAAAATACAACACCAATTTATTATAACAATCTCTTAGCAGGATAGGAATAGAAGAAGACTGTATGCTTATCGATAAAATTTTAAAAGCTTCCCCCGAGTTCACGAATGAGACTAATAGCAGATAACATCGCTTTTATTTAACATTGTACCAATGGTCTTAGCCAGTATGATAAGACAAGAAAGGGATGGAAAAGCATAATGATTGTAAAAGCATTTAATGATGCTGTTGGTATTTGTATAGGATATAATTTTGCATCTAGAAAATCCAAAAAAAAAAAAAAAAAAGGAAAACTAATGGAACTTAAAAAGTGAGTATAGTAAGTCTTCGTAATTTGTTCTTTGAATTTCTTTATAATAGGCACAATTGGAAAATTTTATATAATTCATACTATTTAAATAGCATTAAAACCACAAGAAACAAATGTGATAAAAAATGTGTGTGTTCTCTATTCAAGCAACTATAAAATATTATTGAGAGAAATTTAAGATGAACCAAATAAAATATATGGCATTTCTAAAAAGATGCATATTATAGAAATAGTAGTTCTCCCCACATTGACTCACATATTCAGTACAATCTCATAAAAATTCCAGCAGATATTTTTCTGCAAATTCACAAGTTCATTCAAAAAAATGTATATAGAAATGCAAAAGGCTGAGAATAACTAAAACAATCTTGAAGAGGAGGTTAAAAAAAAAAACTAGAGAACTTTGGTATCAGTTATCAACACTTTTTCAAAAGATACAGTGTTAATGCATGACAGAAAGACCAATGGAGAAAATAGGCCAGAGACAAATCCATACATATGCTTTTACCTGATTCATGTTTAAAACACCAGTTAAAGGCAGTGAGGGAAAGGACGATCTTCTAAATGTATGGTGCTAGACAATTGCACATTCATATGGAAAAAAGAAAGAACTTTGAAACTTAGACCATTCAGAAAACCTAGCAACCCGACATGCCGATGTACTGTAGATCATAAGAAGTCAAAGGTGAGCACCCAGGATGCTATGGACAGAAGGCAGACGGTAAAGAACTAAGAAACAAGAGAATATCATGATAGGGGACACAGAACAGAAGAGGTACATTTTACAGGATTTTGAATTATAAAGGAATTGTAGAATGGCAATTGGGAACTAAGCATATTTGAGGCAGCATGGAAAGAGAAGAGATTGAAGGTCAAAGAGAAGGGTATACATTTGATGAGGTAAAGCTAAATATCTCTGCAGAAGTAGAACTGAAAAAAAAAGATTGTAAAGAGACTTTTGGTCCTAAATTATTCTCGTATAAGAAAAGAGCAGCATTCGTTGTTAATTATGTGCAAATGATCTCTTTTTTAGTATGTAACATTAATTTTTTTAGGTGGTTTGAACCCTTTGTTATGCAGTGGCTAGATGAAAATGAAGATGTGTCAATGGAATTCCTTCATGGAGCACTGGGAAGAGACAAAAAAGACGGAGTGAGTTTAAATTATTTTAAGATTGCTTATTGCCAAGATTCATTCACACTTCTTTTGAGCTAATAGGAATTGTTAGGCTCATTGTTATAAATTAAGTTTTATTTTAATCCTGTAATGACCAATATAAACTTAAAACATGATTGTAAAGGACTGATAGGAACCCTAGAGAATTATTTAATTAAAAAATAAGTTAAAATTAATCACCCTTTTAGCCTAAGATTTCTTTACTTATTGAATTAATCAGAATATTCAAGTTTAGCACACTTGCTTGAAATTCCCTTGTTGTCCTGGAACATTTCCAGGTTCCAAAGTTAGGAGCAGACACCCTCCCAGTGCCTCTGGAGCAACTCAAAAGTCTGAGCCATAATTGGCTTGCTAAATCATCCTAATTCCTCTGGGGAATGAAGATGAAAAGAACCAGTCCCCAAATTCAGCAATAAAAAAACCAATTGATAGCAGCCTGCCTCATGATATTAGTTCTCCTGCATTTTCTAGAAAAGGAGATGAATGATTTTTTAAATAAATAAATATTTTATTACCAGGAAATGAAAGTACCTGATATGTAGGTAGATGATATAGGAGATGTCATTGTTCATGTGAAACAATGGTCTCTCCACAGTCCTAGTGATGCGTTCAATGGGTTGATTTCATCTTCTCTCCCCTCAGTTCCAGCAGACGTCTGATCATGCCCTCTTCTCTTGTTCCGTGGTGGATGTCTTTGCTCAGCTGAATCAGAGCTTTGAGATAATTAAGAAACTGGAATGCCCTAACCCTGAAGCACTGTCTCACTTAATGAGAAGATTTGCAAAGGTGGGTTAAATGGAATGAATGCCTTCTTTGCTAGGACTGTGCCATGTTATTATTTGCCTGCACAGAACCTGAATAATGCTGTCATTTTGTACTGTCTTCTTTGACACCACATCCTCAATTTAATTTCTAATTCTAGTCCTAATAGGTTGGTTCAGTGGTTTCAGGTTTATTATCTGACTTTCTTCTGCACTTCCTATTTCTTAAATATGTATTTATCCTAAAAAGTCTATGTGTTTTTCACATTAATGACTCATTTTTTGTAATTGAAGATACTACTATGGGTGGCCAAATTATTTCCACTTTAAATGTAGTGTGTCAGAGCTGAAAATAAGCCTTGCCATTTCACATTCAAATTGCGAGTATTTTTTATGAGACACTGTAGTACAATAAAAAGTACATTGAATTTGGAGTCATGAAAGCTGAATTCTGATTTTAAATCATCCACTAACTGTAGTGTGAATTTAAGCAGTTTTCTCTGATTTTTATGGATTTAGTTTTCTCCCTTGACTGATTGATCTTGATCAACCAAATTTCTGTTAAGACTTCTTCATTCTCATAGAGTCTAAGAAAGCTTGCAGAGAATTTCAGAGATATAAGAAATAACAGATGCACAATGAAACAGAATAGAGAGCCCAGAAATCCACACTCACATAGTCACTTAATCTATGAAAGAGGAGGCAAGAATATACAGTGGGGTAAAGACCATTCGATAAATCATATTGAAAAACTGTACAGAAAACATGCAAAAAAAATTAGACCACCTTCTTAAACCATATACAAGAATAAACTTAAAATGATTTAAATATTTAAATGTAAGACCCAAAACCATAAAACTCTTAGAAGGAAACATAGGCAATAAACTCTTCGACATTGCTTTTAGTAATATTTTTTCTGATATATCAACCCGGGCAAGGGAAATAGATAAACAAATGGGACTACTCCAGATGTTAAAAGTTTTGCACGGCAAAGGAAACCATCAACAAAACAAAAGGACAACCTACTGAATGGGAGAATATAGTCACCAAAGACACATCCAATAAGAGGTAAATATCCAAAATTTATAAAGAACTCATACAACTTAAGACCAAAACAACAAACAATCCAATTAAAAAATGAGCAGAAGAGCTAAGTAGACATTTTTCCGAAGAGGACGTACAGATGGCCAATAGACATATGAAAAAAATACTAAATGCCACAAATAATCAGAGAAATGCAAATTAAGTTCACAATGAGGTATCATTGTGCTAAGTGAAATAAGTCAGATTGCCTATCATCAATATATAAGTGTTGGCAAGGATGTGGAGAAAAGAGAACCTTCATGCACTGTCAATGGGGTTGCAAATTGGTGCAACTACTATGGAAAACAGTATGGAGGGTCCTAAAAAATTAAAAATAGAGTTACTTTATGACCTAGCAATTCCACTTTGAGTCTTTATCTGAAGAACTCCAAAACACTAATTCTAAAAGATATGTGTTCCTCTGTGTTCACTGGAGCATTATTTACAATAGCAAAGATATGGAAGCAACCTAAGTGTCCATCAATAGATGATTGGATAAAGAAGAAGTGGTACATATATACAATGGAATATTACTTGGCTATAAAAAAGAATGAAATCTTACCATTTGTGACAACATGGAAGGACTTGGTATAGTACTAAGTGAAATACATCAGAGAAAGACAAATACCATATGATTTCAGTTATATGTGGAATCTAAAGAATGACATAAGTGAGTAAACAAAACAAACAAACTCATAGATGCAGAGAACAACTTGATGGTTGCCAGATGAAAGGCAGTGTTGAGGGGCTGGGTGAAAAAAGGTGAAGGAATTAAAAAGTACAAATTGGTAGTTACCAAATAGTAATGATGAAAGAAAGAAGTACAGCATAGGGAATGTAGTCAATAGTATTGTAATAACTATGTATAGCAGTGCCAGGTGGGTACTAGACTCATTGCGGGAATCACTTTGTTAATTATATGAATTTCTAACCACTATGCTGTACACATGAAACTAAACTAATATAAAATTATTTTAAAATGTTTAAAAAATAAATAATGGATTCAGTCTCTTCCCTTCAAATATTAAGCACAAGGCCACATGATATGAACTAATTGAAAGCTGACATGAAGAGGGACGCATTTCAGTTCTCAAGTATTGTGGGACTTACATTAAGTTTAGTGGAAGGGAAAATAATGAGCTAAAATAGACATGTTTCATGGGAAAATGGGGCTTATTCAGCCTAAAAAAAAGTTGAGTCAGAAAAGTATTTTAAGCCATGGGAATAGCAGGGATGAATGGAGAGGTAATGCTGAGCTTGGCATGTGCGGAGCAGGGAGAAACGACACTCGTGAAAACGTCTGTTCTGGGAGAAGTAGTGGGAAAGGGCGGGAGAGCAAAGATGGGCCCAGAGCTTGAAGAGCTCTGTTTTCCAGGTTGAGAAGTTTAGACTTACTCTTTGGAACAATTTAAGAAACACTGAACATTTGGAGATTTTCAAGCAGGGTGGCGATATGACAAAGAGAGTAATGTCGGGGAATGACCAGCACAGTGCTATATCTGAGTGCCCTAAAAAGAAATCTGGCTTTATGAGTTGGATGATGGCAGAGGTCTCACCTGTCCATTCAAGTGCTCACTCTCCCTCACGTCCACGTTTTACTAGCCACTTTGAGAGATTAGTCAAGAATAAGCATAATCTCTGACATAAGAAACTGATAATAGGAGGTCCAAACCTGTAAACTACTACGACACAGTCAAATGCTATAATCAGGGCATCTCAGAAAATGGATAGCTAGCTAGCTAGCTAGCTAGCTAAATAGATAGTTTGGTTTCTTCTAAGTCTTCTTTAATCTAGGCTTACAGATGGCAGCCTTCTTACTGTGTCCTCCCATGGTCTTTCCTCTGTGCACAGGCATTCTTGATGTTTCTATGTGTGTCCAAATTTTCACTTATAGAGACACCAGTCATATTGGATTAGAGCCCACACTAATGGCCTCATTTTAACTGAATAACCTCTTTAAAGGCCCTATCTTTAAATACATCACATTCTGAGATACTGGGGATTAGGCTTTCAACATAAAAATTTTGAAGGGATACAATTCAGCCCATAAAAGACATATACATTTAACATGATGCTGCTTTTAACAACAGACGTGAGCAAAAGGCTATATAACTTCATTTACATTATCATAAAAGTTCTAAATTTGAGGTCCTTTATGAATGGTAAGCTTGAGCCTGACACTGTCATTAGCTCTGGCTCTTAGAAAAGTTTAAATCTGGTTTACTGATAGATGGATTAGGAGACAGTGTCTTTACTAGCTGTGGTAGGATAGTTTATGCTGAGGTAACAAGTAAACCAAGAAAATATATGATTTAACATAACAAAGATTTACTTCCTGTTCACGTAACATCAGGTATGGGATACGAAGTGGGTGACCCTCTAGGGGAGCCTCTGTCAAAGATAAAGCCAGATACTTGTTAAAATTGTAAAAAATAAAGTTTTTAATTAGTAATATACTATTGCAATAGTAAGTAGTTCAGAGTGAACTGGACTCAACTTTAATTTGTACAGAGGACACTGGGCATTTTAAAGGGAGAATGAGGGGGTGTGAAGTGGGGCATATGGGAGCTCAGCATCAGGGAAATGAAAAATTACAAAAAGCAAGGAGAGGGGGTTGGTTCATGTAAACCCATCTGGGTTTGCTCCCTGGTGGTTACTGAAGTTAGGCTCCTACCCTCCTACAGAGGCTGAGAAACAGGGACCCATCTTCAGGTGTTAAATGGAATAAACAGTCAAATCTTTTGGCAGCCTCAAGTGTTTGCAGGTAGGCACTTTAAGGAAGGCTAGGGTCATCCTAGGGTTGTAGCCTTGAGCTGTTAAAAACTGTTAGTGTTCATTTAAGTCTTTGTTTGCCAAGGATGAGGCCTCATTGCCAATAGGGATCAGAGAACTTGGCTAGAGTTTGTTCAAGGAAAGAATGTTTGTCACTTGTCACCTTTCTATAACTCAAGGGTTCTAGCCTGAGAGTTCCCAGTGAAGAGAGGGCACAGGATTCATAGAGGATGGATGGAACTACAATTGGAAAGTTAGGACCACATTGTACAGAGTCTTGAACAGGCAGAGTGGCTAAAATTCTTTAGTAAAAAATGAGGAGCCGATGAAGACTCTGAGGCAGACAAGCTGTCAGCCTAAACTGTATTACATTATTTATCTACCATGAAATATTTTGCAATCCAGTCTTTATATATGCCAATTAGAAAGAATAAAGCAACCTCCAACTTTTAAAGATGATAGCTAAAAATCATTTATTGGAATTATTCCTAGAGAGGTCTTTCTTAGCAGCAGCCGATTTCAATTTCTCAGTATGGTGAAATCTGCAGTCATTCTGCAAGCGAATTATTCTAAAAAATTCTCTAAGCCTTTTCTTGACTAGCAGCTGCATTTTGGGTGTCTGCCAAGAAAAGAATGAAATGGGGTCATTAGGGATAGTGTTTAAAAAAAGTATGTCACATGCTATTCTTGGAACTGTAGGACTTATAGTAGAGATTGGATCATATGAGAATTTAATAATCTCAGTTCATATATTTAGTAACATGCTATTATAATTGCATATGATATTAGAAAAATAACCAGAATTCACCCTCAGAATAGTCAAGTAGCAGGTTATGTAAGGTGTGGCATGAAAGCACTGAGAGAGAAAGAGAAGAAAGCTGAACTTAGACTCTCAGGCCCTGAGCTCCAGCTCATCCTCCACCTCTTAGTAGCCCTGACCTTTCTCTAGCTATTAAGCTGAACCTAGCCATATTAAGGCCACTAGGGATATAACCAAGTGGACTGGAGGGAAGTACAAAGGGGTGAGGTCACAAATGGGATGTATTAGAATCACAAGCAGGAAAATACATTCTCTAAAGCAAAAAGAAAATAACTAGGTTCCACGTATCAGTGACGAAATGTGAGTCCTATTGGCACAAAAATAATTTCTGTTAAGTAAAACATTTTTAAGTAACACATGGGAATTCAATACAACCCAATTATTACCACAAGGAAATAATGTAAGAACAATAAAAAACATTTTCTGGAAAAGTAGAAATTAGTAACTTTCATTGAGAAATAAATTCTATTTTATTAGAATAATTTTTTAAATCATAAAAATAAAAATGACATTTTGTAGTTAATATAATTAGCTATTTTACAGTAACTTCAGACTGTTAGAGTTTCTTTTATTTCATCAGATGTGACCATCAGTCTTGACAACCTTGTCCTTATATTGAAATATACTGAAATCATATTCTCTTTCTGGGATTAACATTAATTTAAACCATCCATTGGAGAAAAGACATACTAATACTAAATGTGGACATTTTAGAATATTTAGCATTCTAAAATGGACCTTAAAGAGATGATTTGTTCTTACTAAAGACTCAATAAGGTACCAAAATAAATGCTTCAAATTTCATAGCAGGTGCATCCAGGAGCCGTGATGTGCAGTAAGCCAGGGACATGAGTAGTGCACGTTCCTATTGCTGTACTGCTGCTCTTGACAAATACAGGTAGTTTAACTCAGGGTTCCTCAACCTTTTTGGCACCAGGGCCAGTGCTTCTATGAAAATCTAATGCCTGGTGATCTGATGTGGAGCTGAGGCTGTGATGCTAGCACTGGGGAGTGGCTGCAAATACAAGTGAAGCTTCGTTCCCTTGCCGGCCACTCACCTCCTGCTATGTGACCTAGTTCCTAACAGGCCACAGACTGGTACTGGTCCATGGCTTGGGGATTAGGGATCCCTTGTTTAATTTAAAAAGAGAAAGATGAAGTAACGGTATCTTAAGCCAATCAACCAATATTGACTCCTGGCTATGAATCTGGCTGCTTGCCAGGTGCTGGAGATACTATGGTGAATGAAGCACATATATTCCTTATTCTCTAGGAACCTAGTCCTAACTTAAAAAAAAATAATAATAATTCATTGAGCATCACTATGTACTAATCACTTTACATATATTATCTGACTTATTCTGCACAACAACCTCCACGATACAGATGCTATTATTTCCAGAAATTTTCAAATGACAAGCAAACTCAAGAAGTTTAAAACAAAGAATCCATCTAGAAATATTATGGATGGAATGCTTTTAGCCACTAAGCTATACTACTCTCATGTTCTGGTGTTTCAGAAATCAATTGACAAGTTGGAGAGCAGAATCTCAGCATTTACTTTTACCCATTGGACCAAACTTAGGCATTTATAGGGATTTCTCTTAGTTGGATGTGTGAAAATGCAGTTATAAAACACTGAAGTGACATATCTAAAATCACTTAACAGATACTACACAGTCTTCTTGTCCTTTCTGCATTGCTCTGATACCATAATGCTCCATGCCTAAAATGCTGCAAAGATGCATTCTGGACCAGGATTTTTATCTTACCGATTGTAAGAGTAATCAACCTACTGATAGTGTTGACAGGCTAATTTAGCCTATTCCTACTAGCGTGGTATTAGCCCAAGAAACCATAATGACTCTCAGTAATTGATGGCCATCCTACTCGATAGCACCAGAAGCTGCACTTCAAATCAGAGCATATTGAGGCTGCAAGATACTTTAGTCATTCTGTCTGATCCTTTAAATACAGCAGAAGCCCTCAATTCATTGTCACAATCCTATTAGAATTTTATCTTATTTAATCTGGAGCTCTTGGCACTTTCTTTGCTGCATCCATAAAAGAACTGTTTATACCTCATGAGTCTGTCTTCATATAAACTGTGTTTTATTATAGAACATAATGCAAACAGCCAAACAGCCCTTGCTAGGCTGTCCGTTGCCTCTTTCTATGTATGCTCTCACCACTTCTGAACCCAAACATTCTCCCAAAGATAAAGTCATGATCTAAGTTCACACACACACATGTCCTATCTTCCTAGATACCAACAGGTTCTCTCTAAAGAGTTATCTCTACTCTGTTATGCATTAGTTAGGACAATAGTTCTTAAACTTCAGGTTGCATCAATATCTCCTACAGGCTTTTTAAAAAATAGATTGCTGAGACCACACGATAGAATTGCTGACTCTATAATCTGGGATAAAATCAGAGAATTTTCATTTCCAACAAGTTGCTGGATGATGCTCATGTTGCTACTAGAGACATGTCTAAGGTAGACATGTCTTAAGTAACTACCTACTAATATTAATTAAAGAACTAATGTCTGATAGTTACTTGAATAAATTAGAGTGAAATTGCAGTTTCTCTTATAATGTATATGAGCGCACATTCAGGTGTACTTCGTATAGTAGTAAAAAAATAGATATTATTACAGCCAGCATACCCACATTTATGGGCACAAGGCCTTAAATCACGTTCTACATGGCTGAGCACTTTACCCACAACCCATCGTGATTTGCTAACCACTGGCATTTGTAAACTAGTGAGTGTGAGATCCTAGGCTCAGTTGTCTCCTAGCAGGAATTCAAAGGACTAAGGTTTTCCTATGAAGTAGAGTCAAGTGTTAGAACCTAGGGGAATACCTTGAGGATGATCAGAAATGGACATCTGGGTTCTCTGCCCAAATCTTGAACAAGTGATAATGTATGAGTTGTAAAAAGCTCCTAATGTCAGGTTTATTTGCTTTTGTTTTTGCAATTTAGTGAAATGATTTCTACAGCTTATACTGACAGTAGAATCTGTAAACTGAGAGTAGTGTTCATTTGTATGGATTCAGATTCCTTAGGTAAGTCCCAAAGTAATTTTCAGCATTATGTCTAAAGTAAAATTTGAACAGCTGCATTTGAAAGATACTGAAGTCTGATCACCCATCTGTTTTCCTAGATTTATTGGTCTGATGTTTGATAAAATTTTGCATATTCCATGGCTGATTTTCTATTTAAATTGACCCACATTATCATTTTACTTTGTACTTCCATAAGTGTTGATTTTCTTTCTGCATGTTATCCCTAATTTGAGGTTTTCATTGTAATCTTGAAACAAGTTCATAGTCACATTTGGTGAATTCAGGTTTGTAGATTAAATATCTCCATCAGTTTAACTCCTTAGAGTGTCTCCCCAAGTTAATTTCAAACCACAAAGAAAATCCAAGTGACTATATTAAACAAAAAAGAAAAGATTTTTGTCCTTGTTTTTCTATGAAAAAAAGATGGCATATATCTCCTGTGATTGTTGATTTCTCTCCTTTAAGAAAATCATATCTACATTTGGCTTATAATAATTCAAGCTATGTAAGTAAAAGCAGTAGGATGCAAACTCATTAATACATTTTTAGTAATTAAAATAAAATGTAAAAATTTTGTTTGTTTCCTTTGGTATAATTAACAAAAGTAAAGGGCATCCTAAGTTTCAAAAATAGTTATTAGATGGAGAAGAACAATGTGGAATTATGATGAAAAGGACAGAAAGGGAAAAGATTAGGCAGTATTTTTTGGCAAATAATGCATCAATAAATAACTTAGTAAATTGAAGGTAAAGGTATCAAGATACTATGATACAGCAAAAGCTGAAGTTTTATGTTTTAAAAGGTGGTCTTTGATATTAATCAGTAAGGTTTCTTATCACAGAAAATTATTGAAAATATTTATTGCTAAGCACATGTACAGGAATGCTCTGACCCCATTTACAATGAGGTATCTAGGAATGTTGAAGGAGACTGAGAAAATAACCAATAGAAACTAGAAACCATCAGAAATGATTCAAAGCATAAAGTGTCATTTATTCAGGAAGAAAAAAAGGAGCATTAGTGGTCATTAGGTAATAAATATTCAAGCATAGAGGAGGCTGACTCAATAGTTGGTATCTCTTCAAAATGTTTAGTAAAGTTAGAAATAATTCTGTGATGAAACATTGTATTAAAATAGAATGAATCCATGTGGAATATCTTCCAAATATACTTAGAAATATGACAAATTGTCATCTAAATATGATAGTTTAACTGAGATCCTTCTTTTGGCAAGGGTATAGATTTAATTATTGCATATGAAAAGTTGAAGAAGACATGAAAATTTTGCCTGATTAGCATTAACCTCTACAGTGTATATATAAAATTATGTACTTACCTGAATACGTTTGTCAATGTTGTTTTTTTCCTAGACTATCAATAAAGTACTGCTTCAGTATGCTGCAATTGTATCAAGTGATTTCAGTTCACACTGTGATAAAGAAAATGTGGTAAGTAAAAATGTCTCTAGTTTCAAGTGTTCCTCAGTTGAAATCCACTTCTCTCAACTAATAAGCAAAAGAAATTTTCTTTCTGTTTTCATACAGGATGATAGGAAAGAGAGATCTCAAGAAGTTGTTTGAAAACTTCTCTAGTAGTCGTGAACTGGTTACAGTACAGAACTCAGAGGAAGGTTTAGAGCATCTCAATGCCAGGCAACTTGTGTTCCATGATGATAAGGAATAAGACATAGATAATTGAAATCCCACATTATATAAGATATTAGAGCCAAACCCTAGGGAGTTTAAAAGTTGTTTAATGTTTATACCAACTAATTTCATACTAATACTAAACTAAGTATAATTTAGTCTTTTAGTTTTCTAATAAATTGAGAAGGATGGTTAATGTGAGAAACGATGCTGACTTCTATTCTGAATTATTCAAGCTTTTATTTTTATTTTTTATTTTTTATAATTGAGAATGTTTATACAAACCAAACTAGTGTTGAAACTTAATAAAAGACATAAAGAGAAGCAAGATAAACTAAAGTGATCTGGAATATAATGTGTTATTTTATGGTGAAAGGTGAATTCTTTCTTATTCACTATATGTGATACTAGAGAAATATGCTGATAAAATTATAAGAATTTAAAAAAACACACTGAAGAGGCATTTAAAAAGTCAGTACAATTGTTTTAAAAAAACAAAACTATTCCTCGCCCCCTCAAAAAAAAAAAAAATCAGTACTATCAGACAAGTTAAAAGTCTAGAGGAAGCTACTAGTCTGCTCCCTGAAACCTCATTGACCTCTTGCTGACAGCTCATTAAGATAAGTCAGTCCTAATGGTTTTTGAGAGTCCCAGAAGATTCTTCTCTCTTTTCAATTAATACGCTGCCCAGGAATTTTATTAAACTTGCAGATATCTCAGCAGGTATCTCTAATTGCCATTGATCATAAGTACTCTACTAGGCAAGAAAGAGTACTTATTTACTGAAAGCACATATTTCTAATCAAAGTATAAAACATTTGAAAAGTAACATACTAAAAATCAAAACAGTACCAAAAACTTTTAGAAAAACTCTGATTTTATTAGGATAGCCAAATTGAAGATTTTGAAAGGTAACTATAAATTACCAAGGCTAATTCTTGTCATTCAAAAAGGAAATTACTAAATTACTCCTATAAGGCTCCTGCAGACTTCTACTTTGTATTAATGTTCTAGAGTATATTTTATTTTTTTCAAAAAAAATAAAAAATTATAAAGCAGTATTTACTGTATTTTCTGTATATTTTGTGCTTTTCAAAATCAAATTTTTATGAAGAAGAAAAAAACAACCTTGCAAATATTATAGCACAGGAAGGAACTTTTCCTTTCCTCAATATTTTTCTCCCTAATTACTGCATCCTGACCAGTCTTATGTCTCATTTAAATGCCAAGTATTATTTTAGCTTTTCCATGAAAGAAAATTAATTAGTTGTTTAGTTTATGCTTTCAGCTGAGACAAATTGACATTCTTTTGTTCATTTTTGTCTATGTATAATTATTGTTACAGATTTATTTCAATATTAAGAATACTGAAACATTTTTTCTTTTCTCAGTATATGTATGGCAATATACCCATTTCATCTGCAAACAGAGCTAGACACTTAAAGAGAAACATCTTTTAAGAGATAACATTTGTTTTCTCAGGTCAGAATTAAAGTCAACAGTTATACAAAGTATCTGTAGCAGAATAATTTTTTCTCTACTGTGACATTTTAAATTGGAAATGTGTCAGAAATTTTTAATCCAGTTTCCTCACTTTCCAGAATACAGAAAAGCAACATTATCTAAATCAGAATTACTTAATTTTGAGTCTTTTTAAAAATCTTTCTCAACTCGGAAACATAATTTCATCATGTGGAAATGGCCATAGTCTGAACAAAACTAACTTTCATAGTCATTTTATGTTAAGTTTCCAACTTTGTTCCAGATTTAGATGAAATTAAATGCATTATAATACTTTTGGGGGAAAAGCCAAAATATACAAATTAAAAGATCACAACTTGGCTTCAGACATAGGTTATTTTATCTAGCTTAACTCATCAATAAATGATGGTCTGTGTGAGATTAATGTTCCCTTTATTGCGAGTGCTGGTTTTTGTTTGTTTTCCCATTTACTACAGAGTTGTTTAAAGTAAAAGCTATTTCATGATTAGGTTTAAGGTAGATTTATGTAATTCAGTTCTCAGCAGTGTTTTGATAAACACATTCAATAAAATTGCATTTTGAACATTTAAAGGTCAGAGAAAGCTTAGCTCAAGAGGAAAGTCTGATTTGTATCTCCTTCTGGGGAAATGTATTTCGTTTTTCTGTGTAGCCCTACCTGGGATCAGTAGCAATCCATGCCAAGTGCGCCCACGGGTCTATGTTTATTTTGTTTCTTAGTAGCTCTTTTCCATCAGAAGTGATCATATTAAGAAGGCTTGGAGGTTGAATTTTTATTTATAAAACTAGTATTAGAGTACTGTTACATGTACCAAAAAAGATCAGCTTGAATGTTAATATCCAATAATCATAGAAGACTCCACCTAGCTACCTTAGACCCACAAGATGCAAAAAGATAAGACATTTCACTCATGTAGTCATCTTGCTTCTCATCAAGAGTCATGGTCTTATTTTGACCTTCGTTTCCTCCCAGGTGGGATTGCCAGAATCTAAGCCAAATCATCCCCCACTGCAAAAAACAAATAACAAAAATTTATTTCCTAGTGGCAAAAAGGCTTTTGCCTCAGTTCATTGACTGATACTCAGTTCATTGGGTCAAGATACTGAATCCCCTGAAAGTTTGGCCATGCATGTTATGGAAAAGGACTAAGCCTAGATCAGATGTCTCTCAATCATGGCAGGGTATTTGTGAAACATGTGGTTCAGCTTACTGAACAGCATCTATGGGAGACAAATAGATTTATGCCTTTAGAAACTAAAATAGTTAAGTGATTGCAATCAAGGAAACAATAGAAGTTTAAAAATGTTTCTGCAAATCAAAATTAGGATGTGGTCACTTTGAGTAGAAACTTTTCAAAGGTCAGTAATGCAGTTAAAGCAATAATTAAATCTTTCCACCAATGAGAGCTCACACCTCTCTAATGTCCTGTAAGTCCTTTGCATGCCTCTCTCTGATTCGTTATTGGCTTATTTCCCAGCAACTCACAAGATATACCAGTTTTCCTTTTCTGTTTTTCTTTCCATTTTTCTTTCTGATCTACTTGCTCTTTAGAATTTGATTTTCAGTATGCCTCAAATATTAAATTATTCTAAAACTAGTCTGAATTTTTTTCCAATTATAAATTAATTTCTACTCTTCTAAGTTCACATCTAGCCTTATCACAAAGCTTTACATCTTTATGCTATCGTTATATTTCCGCCTCTTTAGAAACAATAAGTCAAGAAGCATTTTGTAAGCAAGTATAAGACTGTGTAGTACTCTGTGAAAAAAAGAAGCAGAAAAAAACACAGCAGCAGATACAGTGCATTTATGGTCAGCTACTGAGACAGTGAAAAGCAATTGAAATGTAAAGTAAAATAAAATGTCGAGTGGCAAAGGATACAATCTAGGAGTGAGAAGGCTATAACCTGAAAGATGGATATGATTCAAATAGGCAAAGACTACGTGAATAAACCACCTGCTAAACTAAGTCACAGCATCTGGAAAGTGCAGATGTTTTGGAGCAAATGAACTGCTGAGAGTTGAGAGTTAATCATAATGCAGATGGAGATGATAAGGAAACATGCTTTGGAGCCAAATAACAAAGGGCCTTCAACATGTGGACTTTATCTGTAGTCAAAGAGAATGCATTTAACGTGTTTTTAAATTTTTTCTTGGATTTTAAAAATTTAATGATGTTTTGGTTTTTAAAGAAGTGAAATAACAAAAAATTTTAATCTGCTTTTCTTATAATAAATCTTTATAAAGAGAATTTGGTTAATTTCTAAGTGTAAAATGTCATGTTAAGGATAAAAGAAACTTTAGTAGTAAGTCTTCAATGGGTTATTGTCTGAGTATGTTACTAAATGTAATTCTTCAAAGTGGTCATTAAATTTTCCACTCTTCATTCTTAACTTTTAAAAGCATATTAAAGTAGCAGAATTTATTTGCCAAATATAATAGGACGTTGGTGATAATAAGGTAAACTCATTCAATAATTGAGTGTATAAAGGATTCTCACACTTCTTTTTCTTGTTTCCTCTATTTAAAGCCCTGTATATTGATGAACAATATTCAACAATTGAGGGTCCAGTTGGAAAAAATGTTTGAATCCATGGGAGGGAAAGAGGTGAGTATGTTTTTATGCCTGCATTTGCCAAATACCTACTTAGAGATCATTAGCAGCATATCTCTTTACTATAGAAAGTTTCATAATCAAGGTTTACATGGTTTAGTTAAGGAGAGGAAATGACAATTATTTAAAACCCCATTAACAACCAAAGTTAATTATTATGTCCACAACAGAATACTTCAGTAAATATATTAGCAATGTGAATGGGAGGAGGAAGATTATCAAGAGTCTTTCGTGGTGTATATATAATAATATATATACAGAATTAAATATATATATGCTAATGATCTGTAGATTGCAGATTTTTAACTGTATTGTGCAATGTCAACTTGATATCAGTGTTTGCTCTGAAATGTATTTTGTGACACTGGTGGTTTTTGTACATGTGGTTTATTTTTCACATCAAAAAATCTGTGTCAAAAACGTGTCATGTGCTGTGTCTGTAATGTGTCCTGTCTTTATCTAACATCTTAACTTGCGATTCCACGAGCAGAAGAAGGAAGGAGAAAGATTCTTTTATGAGGTTTGTGATAGTAAGCATCTTACCTTTTACCTGGCTGATTTCCCACCCTAATCCTAAAGACCATTGCACTTCCTACTTACTCTCATTTGCTTATTTAGATCAGGCAGGCAGTGAGATACTAGTCGTGCACCTGCCTCCTCCTCCTCCTGTCACAGACATGAGCATCTGGGGAACTGAGGGCTGGAGATGGTGCCCAGAGGGAACGCATGTAGATGGCATTCTCCCACCCCACCCCCTCCATAAAGCAGTCCCAAGGGATATTTCTGTTTAAGATTTTATTTATGTTGTTCCTTATTGTGGTAGGTGTGTGAGATATATGTAAAACCAGCTTGGATTTCAAAGCAAAAATCCTTTTTGTTTCAAAATGTACAAGGCCAGAAATGCTTCTTTTAAGATTGGGCCTCTTTACATATGAGGTAGACCTCAAGAAGACATTTATATATTTTTCCTCCAACGTCTTCTTAGTCTTTTAAAAAATAAACTGCTATTTATTTATTTATTTATTTATTTAAAATTAAAACATGAACTTGCTCTTTAGCATCCTACAAATGAGAAGGACTAGGATATATGTGTGAAAATGTGACACTTCGAAAACAAACTTTTATGAACTGCGCTGCCACTGCAGTCTCATTTTCATTTGAACAAAATAAAGCACCATTCCCCAAAGTGTGTTATTGATTTCGCATAGTTCAAGAGCATCAATCTTAGTTTTATAATGTTTTTGCTCAACTAGGTGAGCACAAGCAATTGGAGATCATAATTGGAGATACTTTTTGATGTTTTATATTTGGACTTTAAGTCCACTTACTGTTTTGAAAAGTAGTGAAGAAATTACTGATTTCTTGTGAGAAATTCTGTCTCTCTTTTTTGAATTTTAAAGATCACAAATCACTTATGGGTGAAGTTATATTTAAAATGCCATATTTCCAGAAATCTCCCCTACTGCTACTACTCTTTTATTGGTCTTCGTGGTTGAACTCTAATGTAGGTGATATGTTGCTAACCTATGTATTAACTAGACAAATCATACTTGTACTTAAACTGCATGGGCCAAACTACCCCCTAACCAAAGTTGTGGGGTGGCTTGTTCACCAATCAGAAATGGTTTCCTTATTTCAGGTAAAATCTCCAGCTTGACCTGTGCAGGTTTCACATTATAAATTTAGTTGCAAATCGATGGCTACATCTCAGAGCTCATCTTGCTGGAGGAGAAAATGAACATAGAAATACTGGGCTTTGGTACCTTCTCCCTTTAAAACTCTTGCAGTGTCAATTGCTAAACTTCTCACACATAATTTAAAAGGGAAGCTAAATGAATGTCTAGCTTCGAACAGTGTAACTCATTAGAGGGACAGCATGGACTCTAGATCCTTTCTTTTCTAAATTTAAGTATTTTCCATCCCTTCTTCCCTCTCTTTACCTTCTTCTATGTTCTCCTGTCTCCCCTTCTGTGCAGTTTCTTTTCTCTCATTCTTCTCCATTTCCATCTTTTCATCTGCTGCTTAGAAAGAGCTTTAGGCAGGCCCAGTTGGCATTGTACAGGGTTGATGAAATGGCAGGAGGAAGCAAGACCGGAACCTAGGTCTGACTATAGCATAATATGCAGCCTCCTGGACAGAAATAGCTTCATTATTAATACGGAATTGTATCAGAGTTGCTGGCTGCTACATGTAGTTAGCCTCCTTTAGGCATCGGAATCTCAAAATAATAGGCAGAGCCCTTCTAATTCAGTTATCTATAAATGGCAATTTCTTGATAGGTTTCTTAACTCAGGGCTTTTATAAAGATGAAAAGGATTTTATTAAGAATGACAGAATTCACCCTTTGATCTGAAAAGTAAATATGACATTTATACGGATTTATTCAGTGGTCTTTAAAGGTAATACAATGTGTACTAGTACCAGTCCCCAGTTTTTTCCTAGCAGCAGAACTGGTGGTAAAACCTTGGGTGGTATCACTAAGGGAAACTTTCCAACCTAGATCTTATCCTTCCTTTTGAAGTTAACGTCTTATTTTGTCCCCCACTATCTGTTAGGATGTGCACTCCTTGCTACAGAAATCTAATTAGCAAATGCGTGCTCGCACACTTGCTCAAAAGAGTTTTTAATGCCGTGTGTTCATGAGCTGGCTTCTAACAGCGCCGCTTGCTTCTAATACTATCTGCAAACTGCTGGCCGCCTGTAGGCCTCGTTGCATGACGCCACAGCTCTCAGCCGCTGTAACGCAGCCGTGGTTGGGACAGCAGCTTTTTCTTTACAGGACCGGTCTCTTTTCCCTCTGGAAACAGAAAACGTGTTTAACACCTTTTTTTTTTTTTTTTGGTGGAAAAACTCACTCTCTGTGTGGAGTCCAAGATGGAAACCTTGTAGTGGTGGTGTTGAAAATGGCTCCCAAAGTAGTCACGTGAATAACTGCATGCGTAGTACCCTGTGAGCTGTATAGGCACATTCTTTTCCAGTGTTGAACTTAGATTTAAAAAAGAAAGAAAGAAAGAAAAAACCCTATAGGGAAGTTCTTCCCCTATAAAGTGATTTTCCAACATGCTTCCCTACGTATGAATTAATAGCACATTTTGGTGTAACAACCCTCTGATTACTCTAGAGAATTTTTTTAAAAAAAAAAAAAAAGAAGAAGAAAAAGTCACACAAACCTTGAAGCAAAAGTAACCTTTAGGAATGAGGCCCAGAGTGTATTTTTTAAAAAGCATTTCAAGTGATTTTTTTATGTGCATGTAGTTTTGGGAATCGCTATACTAAAACAGAGAAAATAGCTAACCTATAGTATAGACTGACTTGAGGTAAATGTTACATTATTTATACTACAGTGACCATACTCTATTACCTGTGCCTTTATAATACATTAACAACAAAAGAATTATCAGCATGCCAGGTAATAATTTTCATTCATTGGCGAATGATTGTTATCATCCTATAAAAACTCAAATAGCTCACAAGTAAAACATATATTTTGGTTTATATTATTTTAATAGCTTAATTATTTCATGAATATAACTTCAGTACATATCAATTGCAAATAAATACCTAGTCTGTATTCACTTTGTCATAAACACATATTGCTATAGCCTATGGGAAGGACTTGGCTGCATTTTCTCCATCTGCAATATAATTTGTACAAGTACATGAAAAAGAAAATCATATAATCCAAAATTTAATTTCTTTTTAGGAAGCCATAATTTGTTACGAAACTACAGAACTTGTGATGTAGTAATTGACTTAACAAGTATTATAACTGTGCTGTGTAAGCAGAAGATCCCTTACTCTTTCAAAATATTATGCCGATATAATGGTCTTGAACAGTAGGATCCATAATTATCCTTAGGCCTACTCACCTGTTGACAGCACTTCAAATTCTAGAAGTTAGCCATTATTGAGACATTGAAGGGAAATAGGGAGTTTTGTTTGCTGCACTAGATTCTCTCTTTCTACTGACCACAAAGCAGACCAATTAGGGATAACAATAATGTTATTTTTATTGATATGTCTCAAAAAGAGTTGAATCTCCTTGCGATTTATCTCATTGTGGTAGCCTTTCCTGAACAGGGCCAAGTAATCTAGAATATAACCCACTAACCGTAAAAATATGTGTAATTTAATGAGTAATTTACATATTTTTTGGTTTCAGAGATGTATATCAATATCGCTTTTTATTTTTTAATGATGAATTTGATGTGTCAGTTAGAAATTTCATCAGACTATCTAAAAGCATATGCATGTAGCTGGGTAAAATTTATTGTAAACTCTTTTAGTCATATGGACTCAGTCTTTGGCTAAGCAACCCTTGCCTAGAGAGGACAGAAGTTAACTTCTGTCATATTTTACTTAGCACTATCTTCTCAACTTTATATTTGCTGGGTAACAGGGTATTGAAGATCACTGCTTTAAAAGAAATAATACTCCATGCCAGTAGTTCTTGAACTTTAGCATACATCAGGACTACCTGGAGAGCTTATTAAAACACACAGTGCATAATTCCATCCCCAGAGTATTTGATACAGTAGGTCTAGGGTGGGGCCTGATTTGCATTTATAACAAATTTCCAGTGATGCTGATGCTACTGGTGAGGGGACCACATTTTGAGAATTACTCCTCTTTGCTTTTAGAACAGCAACCAGGTAATTAGGAAATGGCCTAGAACACTCCTTTGTCTGATCCATGCACCACTCCTAGCTGATCTTAATGTGTTTTGAATCTTGAGAACATGTGGGATTAAGTGTATTTAAATGGACCTTGAGAAAACATACAATAGCACATGCAAATATTTGTATTAAAGAATATAACCTCAAAATATAGGTGGGCAATTTGCAGTCACATATAAATACCCTAAATTTTTTTTTAACATCTGGACTTACGCTTACATTTTATATATAATCTTATTTTCAAAGATGGTATAGTTGTAAAGAGGCTAAGCTTTACGTGCAAGTTTCTGATCTGCTCACCTTTTATCTTCATGATAAATAGAAATATATTTTAGCAGTTAGTACATTAATGGGAATCTGCTGTTTTTCTTTTTCCAGCAATTACAAAATAAAATTAGTAAAGTATGTCTTAGATGTTACTAGATAATAAAATAGACAATTTTAACTAGTTATATTATGTCCTCCCTTTAATCCTAAAATGTTTCCTAAAGCAATTTGCAAAGCTCTTTCTTTTTAATTGAATTGTCTGTCGTTATCTGCTTATATTTACTGTACCTGTAGGGGACAGGAGTTAAGAAATAAAAAAGATTTAAAAACAAATGCCTTAGTCCTCAAGGAGCTTACAAGGAGTCAGACCTTGTAAAACAACAATTAGAGCAGAGATCTCATTTAGCACCCATTGACTGAGATATTTAGAAGCCAAATGCTCCCTTTCCTGCCTGGACTGCTTTAAGGATCTTTTGCCCCAAGGTTGACTGGCTCATGAAAAACAGAAGTTAGAGCACACTGAACATAAAGAATGAATTTACTTCTTCATTAGGTCATACAACACATTTATTTGATGAGCATCTATTATGAGCTGCAAATTTTACTAGGCACCAGAAGTATAATAATTACTACATGAAAACCCTACCTTTAAAGAATTCTAAGTTCATTAGGGAAGTCAGATCAGTTAAAAAGGTAAGGTTTGTGGGAGGGAAGCCCCCTAAAACTTTCTAAACTTGAAAATATACTTCAAATGAAAGTTGCAGTCATTCTATCTTATCTCACAACAATTCAAAGAATAAACTCAAACCCTTAGCCTCTTATTGTGTAAGTAAAGCTCAAAGGTGAGATATCATTTGGCTGAATGACAGTTGTTTTTAGTTTCATGGCAGCAGACAACAAGGAGGACTGAATATTTGAAGTGCTGAGCTTTTATTGCAGCAGCATGCAGATATTGCCTGTTTTCTTTCTCCTCCTAACCATCGCTGCAATTAGAGTTAACAAATTGGACCTAATAGAAAATTAAGAGAATAATGAGGTCCAGAGGGCTAATTGCATTGACATGGTTTAATAAATATGATTAAGACTCTAGCACTACTACCACATAAAGTTCAGCTAACTGCTAAACTTGTGAAATTAAGAAAAGGTGCTATGTAGGAGGCTGAGAGGTTTCTGGGTGGGTGATCCACGTCAAAATGAAATACAGACCCAGACAGGTGCCGCTTATTAACCTCAATCTCTAGAGTATTCCAGAAAGATCAAGGTCACTCTTGTTCTGCCAAGTCTCTTTTTAACCTGACCTCTCTCTGAATCTTAAGAAAACTTGAGAGAATACAAGCCACAGCCAGAAGGGAGAGAAATAGAGTTTTGCTTTAACTGCCATTTTCTATACTAGACTTATTTGGTGGTGTTGCGATCCCCCCTTTGATTGATTGTGCCCGCTTTTTAACAAACTATAAGTCAGTGCAGAAACTGGTAAAACTTACTCCTTTAACCCAGCCAGTCCTTCCTCTTCCTCTACTTGGCAGAGTGGAACATATATTCTTTGTCTCATTTCTTCTACTCCTGGCTTATCCCCACTCTGTCAAATTTCAGTTAGCCAATAACTGATGCTAATAAGCCCAAACTTCCTTTCCAGTCAAGTTATTAATCGTGTTTGTTTTTAACAACTATTTTTGGAAGAAAATTTCTTAATGTAGCTTTTTATAGTGCTGCCTTTCAATCCTCATATGGCCCCAAAACATGTCAGGTGGCATGACACATTATCTAGGCCTTATTTTCCCCTACCAGTGAGAAAGGAATTTGAACTGTGATTTCTGAAGTCCCTTTTAGTTCTAAAATCCTGTGGTTATAAAGAGAATAACCTTTTTAGCAACCCATCAAGTAGAAGGATAGTGTATGTATCATAGTTGAGAAGGAAAAAAAATGTCTATGAGAAAAGAAGTTCATGTCACTCACATGAGGCTTGAAGTTAAAATATTTTTAAAGTTTCACAAAATAGAAAAATTAATAATTTTTCATATATTCACTAACTTGAAACTACATTGAATACATTATAAAAGATAAGGCAATTTTTTTCCTTCAGTTGTCTAAGCTGAAGCACCTAACTTAACATATCTCAAAGGCATTTGGTTGACACAATGACAGGTGGATTTACTGCATACTATCTTTAATCAGGATGAGAAATAGCTACTAGTGTTCTTCAACATTCTGATACCAAGAAGTTAGAAGCATGAATTCATAGAACTGATACTCTACTACAACAGTTCATTCAAAACTGAGTGGTATAAGGAAAATGTCATAGCCTGTCTCTAAAAATGATCTTGTATGTTCTTGGGAGGGTTTCTCCTCAAAGGATAAAAGAAAAGAAAAAAACAGGACAGCGTTGGTAAAACTGGGGCATGTTTACAATTGAAAAGACCATGTATTTTATTTCTGGCAGTGTAGCACATGATCCATGCTGAAAAGCATAGTTCTACAAAGTGATTTACATTTCAAGAAAAGTAACTTCCGGCTGGATTCACTAGGGAAATTTCCCTGATTTCTCAAACATATATTTTTAAAAAGTTAAGCCGGGTATTTTCAGATGAATAAATTCGCAAATAGAAAGTTTGGAAAAAAGTGATCTTTTTGAAATAAAAGAAATAGCAAGAGCTCAGATGAGATTGTAAGAAATTTTTTGAAGTACTTTCATGCTTGAAAGCCACTAGAGGGGTCAGCAGGTACCATGATCAGATTTGGGCTTTTTAAAAACAACTCTAGGAACAGGATAATGCAATAGAAGAAGGAAAACAGGAACAGGAGCACAACTTGGAGATGATTGTAATACAATCTGGATGAGTAAAATTCTACATCAGAAAATGAAGAGGATAGGACAGATGGAGAAAACATTTCAGAGATACTATCAGTCATACTTGGTATCTAAGTGAATGTGGAAGGAGGAGACAAGAGGAGTCAAAGGTGACTTTCACAATCCTGTCTTAAACAGTTGTATGCTAGCAATCAAATCAGGGACAACTAGAGAAATAAGATAAGGATGGGAAGGTAATAAGTTCACTCTTTGATGTGTTGAGGTCATCAAAGTAGAAAAGGCAGTAGACATGTGGGAATACAAACCTGATACTCAGACATTCTTTCAAAGTTGTAGATGAGAGATTTGGGGGTTGTTAGCATAGAGGTGGTAGTTGATACCACGTAGGTAAGTGTGATTGCTCAAGAAAAGGATATAGAGTGAAAAGAAAAGGACTGGGAAGGCAAAATTGAAGGACATCAATATTTAAGGATAAACAGAGGAAGAAGAGTCAAGAAAAGAGACAAATTATGGGCAGAAAAACAGAAATGCTAGAAGATAGTCTCTAGAGAAGCAAGAAAATAAAGAGTTTGAGGAATAAACAGTAGTATGAATGCAGGCTGAGTAAGATAAACGAAGTCACTGCATTTATTAATTAGGAGTTCATTGCTAACCTATAACATTTCAGTGGAGTGTCTAGAACAGAAGCCACACTACAGAGACCTACTGAATATTTAAGAGATAAGGATGTAAAGCAATAAGTTTTACACTTATGTTTTGTGTAATTTGAAGAGTAGAAAAGATAATAGCTAGATGTCAATGAGAAAGTAATTCCAAATAAGTTGGGGTTTTTATTTTATCACTTGTTCTATTTTTTGTTTAACATAAATGTTATTTGAGCACATTTATAGAATGTGATAATAAAAATAATGATGGAGGGATGAAAGATAGGGATATTTGCTGAAACAAAATCCCAAAGAAGGAACAAAGAGCTCAAGTTGAACAACATTTTTTCTTGGCAATGAGGCTTGCTCTCTCATAGTGGTGCAGTTAGCATTTATTAAAGGATTTTCTGCAAAAATCTTGAGAAAGATGTGCCACTTACCAGACTAATGATCAAATTTTTGACCCTGAGGAGATGAGGGTCAAGAAGCGAACATCCTTCTTCATCTGCACTTTAGATGAACAAATAATGGAACTCTGATAATTTGTACGTGAGGAGAGGCAGCCGAGGAACTTGTGGAAAAGAGAAAGGAAGTGAGAAAGTAATGAACTCTGTGGAAAGGGAATAAAACTCACGCTAAAGATCCTTAACTTCTTTCATGCAAAGTCTTTATTTTTTCAAGGGTTTGTGTGATCAAAGAGTTTAAATGCCACTTTCCAAGCTACTAGTGTATCTCTAGCAAGACCTTGATGATTGGTTTAACAATTGCTGTTATAGAGGCTAAAATAACATGTGCTCCTTTTAGGTCCCTTAGAGGACTTTGTGCTGAAAACAAAGAAGCTTTCTGGGTATGGTGACCACATTTTTGCAACCAAATATTAGGATGTAGTTTGACATGGTCTGGCAATGAGACGGATATTTGAAATCAGGATTAAGTTGGTAACTCCAGAATATATGTTTCTAAGGAATGAAAAATATCAAATGCAAAAGTATTAATAGTCAATGCAAATAAAGTGTCATTCCAAGGAGAAAGAGCATTCTGGATATCAGGATTTTCTTTGAGGAAATCCGTTCCTGATTCTTTCTGTCCTTACCACTTTCCTCAATATTTGGTAAATGCCTAGGCATGCAGGGCACTGAACAAGATGCTTGAATAGAAAGCTACCATGGAAGTTCTACCATGGAAGATATAGATTTATAAGAGAACAACTGGAAGTGAATGTTGTGTAGACAATAATAGTAAAAAGTATAGTTAGTGCAGAAGCTGAAAGTCCTTACTGCCTGGGACAAGCAATATTTGGAAGAAGCCTTGTACAAGGAGGTAATAAGTGAATTGCCTTTTAAAGAAAAAGTAGAAGTGAGCTCTAAGGAAAAAACTTAAAAGATACCTTGCCTACTAGCTATCTCTTCCAGACAGGTCATTTACATTACACCAGCTCCATGGGGTAATATATCTCAATGGTATAAAAATTCAGATAATACCTATGTATGACTAAGATTTATTCTGATCATTAGAGCCATACTTTAGTAGCCTAGATTTTGGAATTCACAAACCTTTCAGAGTGTGGATAAAATCTGTTTTGAAAGCTTTACTATAAATTCAGAATTTGATTCAGTATTCTCAAATTTTCATTGAGTATATTCCTCTTTACATGGAGCCATTTCTTTTTTCTTTTTTTCTTTTTTTCTTTTTTTTGGTCAACCAACTAACTTGTTTATATACACATGCCATTTCAGTTTCTAAATTAGAATACATTTATTAATGAGACTTTTGAAAGGTCAGATTTTTTCTTGTCTTTGATTTTGGCTTTTAATAACTCAATAATGCAACAAAAAAGAGGTGCAAGTTAATTCTGATGTTTGATATCATGTGAATTATAGAACTAAGCTAAGATTTAAATCTTTGTGGAAAAAAATTAGGTAGCTCTTTACCTTTTCAAAGTAGCCAATGGTTTGTAATAATGCTTTTGGTAATTTAGGCAATAAACTCTCAAAGCCCAAATTATTACTTTTTACAAACTTTATGGAGTTTGTAGGAGTAAGAAAAACTTCCTCAATTGTCATATAAAGAAATGCAGAAAAACTCAACAACTGGTAAAATTCCTGCCTAAAGAAATGCTTTTATAATTAGATAAGTATGAGATTTATGCCCATTATTATTGCAAAAATCTGCAATTTGAATATTGGCCTCAAAATTATTATTCCTATTTTAATGCTTTAATGATATGATTTGGATCAGATAAATATCAAATACTTAACTGAAACTAAATTTTTTTTTTCTTTTGATCTGGTTGTAAGCATTCTGTCTGCATCTAATTAGAAACTCATGCGTCTGTCAGGAACTGAAAACTGTCAACCAATATTTAAATTGCTATAGTTTGACAGTTTCAGAATTTCAAGTAACATCCAATTATTCGATAAGAAATCTTCATTCACAAAGTACCTAAGATGGACTAAAACAATTTGTGGGAAAATAACATAATTTTATCCAATTGACATATCTAATCATTTTCGTATGGGTTTAAGGTCATCATCTTAACAGAAGAACAAACTACCTCAATGTGTGTATCAAACTATTATAAAAACAAAATAAAGATTTTAAATAAACAACCCCATTTCCTGAAGAGAACTCTACTGTGAGAGCCATTACTTGGTGGTGGCAGATGTGTGAATGAGAAGCTCCACCTACCACCCTATACGTTTTGCCAAGGTGGAGGGAGGCTGAAGAGAACTATATGGGAGGGTTTCTCTTTCATTCCCTATGCTCCCAATACTTTTATCCAAGTGAAATCAAGTTAAAATTGGTCTTAAGACAATATCAATAAAATATTAAAAAATCATTCAGTTTGCATTGTTACCTATGATTGGGGCAGACAATCCACATATGTTTTCTTGGTTAAAGGTTGGGAGTTATGGTTTATTAGGCTAATAGTGCTTAAATATATATGTTTGATGTCTTTAAATAGGTATTATATAATCATCTTTCTAAATCACTGCCTTGCTACTTGTTGTAGCTGAATGGAACTCTCAGAAAGTAGGAGACTCAAGGACATTCTAATTTTTCACCTCCTAGAGAAGTCTATATGGTGACCTGTGTGTCTTTAGGGGAGAGCTGTGAGACTATCTGATGATGAAGACAGAAAAAAGATGTAGAGTCCAGAAAAATCATAATGGCTCTGATAGAGGGGTAGAAACTAACCAATCCTGAAATCACCTGGCTTTGAGTCAAAACTGACATAAAAGATTGGTTTGATATAACCAATAAAGTATCAGAGGCCAAATGCAGTTTTTAAATTTGTATTCCAATGTTTTCAGTCACATCAATACAACTTAAAGCTACCCGGCAGCTGAGGCATATAAATAATACTTCTCCCTAGCAGTTTCTTAATAATAGAAAATGCTCCTGGAGGATTACAGGATCCATGTGTACTGCTTTTTGGTCTTGGGCTGATTCCCAGGGATTTAAAATGCTATTGGGTCCTATATGTATTTGGTGTCCTTCTTACGTTCCATTGCTTATATTAAGTCCTCCTTTAATTGGTTCTACTTACAAGAGTTGTCTTTAGCCCAGTCTCTTTTTTTTCAGTACTAGCTTGTGCAAGGTACCAGTAGTAGGAAATAATTTCTAAAGGCTCAAAGGAAGATTGGCTTAAATTTCAGAGGATATTCTAGATTTCCATCATATTAATTTCTGTGAGCTTAGTACAATACATCTAGTATGTCATTCTATTTTGACAACTCATTCACAGAAACATAATTAACAAATGGTAGATTTTTCTAAATTGTCAATTTTGTGTTGATCTTTAATTACAAAAATACTCTGCCAAGTTAATGGATTGATGTGTTTGTGTTTATAGTATAACTTATCCTGTAATATTGATGAACACTTTTCAGGAATGAAATCAGATAAAAAATTGTCTTTTAAAGTTTGCACTGTAAGAACAAGCATAAAGAAAGTAATCTTGATTTATTTTGTTCTTTTGCCCCCAAATATCCTCAGTAGCTTAGTGGCAAACTACAGATACTTGAACATTTAAAGAGAAATGTTAAATAAGTAAAATGTGAAAGTTTGCATCTTGAACTCTGAGTTGCAACTCGACATCCGGGAAGCAAAGTCAGGCCTATCACTTCCAGAGACACATGGGCACGCTTGGACACTGTTTATCCTATTCCATTTATTTCTGTACTTGGGAAAACATGAAAACACCTTCAATTAAGATACAATGCAATACTCAAAAATTAATTTTTTATCTTTTTTATTTTAATGGGCTTATTTACAGAGATATTAAAGAAGAAATTATATTATAAAGCAACACATAGATTTGACTAACATATTGTTAGTTTTTCTAAGTTATGAAGTTTCCATGTTGTTATGTTGTTATGTTGTTATGCCTTGCATCCCATCGCTGTAATTAACAAAGGCTTCGCTATCTAGCTCTTATTTGTATGCATGCTATGCATTTCAATCAATTTTCTCATATATAAAAACTTTTCTGGTTTATCTAGAATTTCCTAAATTTTGCATTTGATTTCAAAGATAAAAAAAGGAAAGGAAATAAAAAAGTATACATGGGTTTTATTTTTTAACATTACCTTATAATAAGCAAAATGCATGCAAGAGAAAGGCGTGTTT
Source organism: Rousettus aegyptiacus (assembly GCF_014176215.1). Lineage (NCBI taxonomy): Eukaryota > Metazoa > Chordata > Mammalia > Chiroptera > Pteropodidae > Rousettus > Rousettus aegyptiacus. Next base: position 124,647,180 of record NW_023416306.1, read on the forward strand.
TCTCAGTACTCCAAAATAATACTGTTTATGGTCTCTCTGCAGCTAGATCCTGAAGCTAGTACTATTCTAAAAGAACTTCAGGTTAAACTCAATGGGGTTCTGGATGAGCTCAGTGTCACTTATGGTGAAAGGTAAGTTATTATCCAAATGCTTTCTATCTCAGTTAATAGTAATAGTTTCTTCAATGCCGGTTCTCTGACTGGCTAAATTCATTTAACTTTGAGACTTAATCTAAGCATCATCTCCTCTGACAAGTTTCCATAGCCCCGCAATCTTATAGAGATATCTTGCTATGAGCTCCCCAGAACTCTGTGTCATTTATTCGGGCAGCACTTACAACACTGTGTTTTAAGTTCTGGTTTACCTGTCTTTTTCCCCCACTTGACATATGCTTCTTAGGGACAGAAACCATATCTCATTTCTGTTTGTAGTTCTAGTGTTTAGGACTTGGCAATTGGCCTTTGAAAGAATAGGGAGAAAGGAAGGGAGAAAACCTTTATATACGTAAGAAGTATGAGTTGCATTTATGCCATATGGATCAATGTGGTTGTAGTTCCAAATAACTGAACTCCAACCCCATAACTGAATTAAATCAGTATTCTGGGTTTTAGGGCTTAGGAATCTTAATGCAGTTACTCAGTGAGAAACTACTGTCACATTCATATATTCTTTATTTTTAAAAATTAACTTTGCTTGTCATGGCATTGGTCTAAAGAGAGAGAAATTCATCCTATATAAATTTCATTTTGATCCTATAGGAAAAAGCCATCATTTCCTCACTAATTTTAAAATAAACAGTAAAGCAAACACACCTTTGAAGAGGTTCATTAATTTCATACAGAATTTGGTTTAAATATTAGCTCAATAAATGTTGACTTACTATTTTAAACTATGTGTTCAATTACTAAATGAAACTAAAAATTACTCTTATTATGAGGGCTGGCTAGCTCTGTAAACTCCACTCATCACTTATTATTGGGTTTTGGAAAGATAAATCTTAATAAACATTTGTGGATTAGTTATGCCATTTTTAAATCAGAGATGCTAAAAAGAAAAAGACACCAAAAGCCATCATATTTTTTATCTTAAATATAAGAGTGAGGCAAAGTAAAGAAAAATCCCTTACTTGGCCTCCTCTTCCGTATCTGAGGTGTACTTATTGTCTTTGTGGAGTCACCTTCACAGTTCAGGTGCTGAGTGAGATGTAGCCTTGCACTGAACTTGGGGTTGTCATTCTGCCTTCTGTTTTGTGTTGGTAGCTGACCTGGATGATCCTGCTTGCTTGCTTACCTGTTAATTTGAAGGTTTTGTTTACCTGGCATTGGAGAGACAGACATTGTTCCAGACATTTAGGGGCTCATTAGCACTGACTTGGGTAGCACTTAGCGATGGGGCCTTCAGTCAGCTATTTTAGGCTTACCTCTCCTTATACTAATTGTGAACTAATATAAGGTTAGCAGAAAGACTATTGTCTTCAACCAGGAAGGCAAAAATAGAGATTGTTGAGCAAAGCCATGGGGAGAAAAATGGAGCCAGGAATAACAACTAGGGGTGTTTGCAACTTTATGGGAAATAAGATCACTAAACTGAATGGAAACTAAAATATAAACTAAAAAGTATACTCAAATTACTTCCTGTAATGTATCCAAATCATCTTTATGAATAATACCTTTTGTGTTTTGTTTTATGGCAGAAATGATCGGGTTATAAAGACAGGAATACAAATTATGATTTGAAAATGTTAGAGCAAACTTCAATTAGGAAATAAGGAGTGATGTCCTTAGGATGGCGCTTGAAGTACTTCATTCTTTTTTAACCTAGATTTAGAAAGATACCTCTTAATAAACGTTTATGGATTAGTTATACCACTTTTAAATCAGAGACACTAAAAAGAAAAGACACTGAAACCATCATATATATTTTAGCCAGTAGCTATTTCTTCATTAGTTTTTAAATACAGGAAAGAATTTAATATTTTTTTTAACTGGGGTTAGGATTATTAGAATAAATAACCCGCATGTCATGCTTTCCTTATAAAAAGAATAATTCTTATGTCCTTGTTGCTATGGTTTTATTTTCTACACTACTAACTAGGTCTATATCACACACACACACACACACACACACACACACACACACACAGGGTGGGTGGGAAGTTCATGGTGATCAGCGTGATCAGGCTGCGAAGTCAAACTGGATAATTTTAGTCTGAATCTACCCTTCTTAGAGTCTAAATTAGCGGTCTAGAGCTTTAAAATTAACTGCATAATTAGTTGCCCAAACTCCATTTCATCTGTGTTATTAAGACCCACAATTAAATAATTCCATCTGTAGCTAGTGACATGATTTTGCAGTAAAGCCAGGGCAGAGCCAAACCACACATCTGAAGCCCACATCCCTGGGTTCTTGACCATGGTCACAGAGCACCCACCTGGGAACTGAGACTAAGTGATATCGCTTCAGTACTATAGTAAAAATGTTCTTAAAATTTTCAGATTTTGTGCCACTTACATTTCTGCTTACCCATATATTTTTTAGTTTTTTTGTTTTGTTTTTATTTACTACATTTATTTTAATAATATATTTGGTACCAACAGCTGGCTAAATTGAGTAAACAAAGAATTTGGGAACATTTTTAGGAATTCTGTGAATGTTTGGCTTCTTGGGTGCTCGCAGAGTCTGTCATTAACTGGTAATAATGCAAACTGATTAATAAAAGACTTTTTCAACCAAAAAATATGATTATAAAAATATTTTTCAGGTGAATTTACCAAAAATTATAGGGACAAAAGGTTTTTAGATGAAATGCAAGTGTTGGTTTACCCGGGACTAATGCCAAGATAGAATGCCAGTATATCATATACTGATAATCCTTCTTCCATATGTCTGATCCCACACACAGAGCTGGCTTCTGGTGGGAGTATACCATATGAGTTTGTTGTAGAAACCAGTGTGCACAATTTTGTAATATGAATATCATGCCTTCTACTTGGTCTATCCTATACTCCAATACATCGATTTGAGAATCAGTGCAAAAGGAAGTAGATACTTCAAAGGTGATTATTATCTACACTCAGAAGAATCACTGATAACCCAGTGATAAATCAACTAGTTCAAAATTTCCAGCATTATTTACCTTCCTTTTTTATTGCTCCAATTATCTACCACTAAATACACACACCGCCACCACTACCAACCGCCCCTTTCTTACCTTCTCCATCATCCCCATCTCACTTTTCCACAACTTCTACCTGACAGAAAGTCAAAGGCAGGTCCAGCCAGGTAAAGGCCAAATGGTTATACGTTTGGATTTCTTTGGAGCTGCATTGCATTAGATAAATATGCAGAGAGCCAAGAAGTGAACCACATCCATAAGGGCAAGCTGAGATCCAAGGATCATGGGAGCAAATGCAAATGCCAGGTCCAGAGGGGCAAGAAGGTTGTCAACAATAAAGAAAGTTAAGAAATGATGGAAACAGGCCAGCATGATGGTATAAGTAGAATCAAGCCTTGCTTATATGCTCAAAATTACAAACTTGCTATAAAAGGGCCAGGAGCAAGAAAAATACCTAAGTTGAAATCATTAAAATCAATCGAAGATTTTCTATATTAGGTAACCAAAAAAACTAGAAAAATGAAATATTAGACAATAGGCTAATTAAAATATTTTCATAATATAGAGTCTAAAATAAAAGGTCTCAGATGTGCAACAAAAACCAAAAAAGTTATATTTGTTTCATTTATTGATGTATTTTCAGCACCTAGTAACTGAGATTGGCACATAGTATTTATTAATTATTTATAAAACGCATGTATACATTGGTAAATATTTATATTCTATTTAATAATGGAAGCCATATATAGTAAAAATTCCTAAAATTCTATACAAGATTTGAGGAATTGGTGCATTTGGATATTTCTCAACTAATATGAAGTCTGTAACTTTGTGGAGGGAGTAGAGGAATGGGGCTGATTTGACTGTAATACTAAAATGAACTCTTTCCTCCTAATCATTACTGTTCTACTGATATAACCATTTTCCGGGCTTTAATTATCCTCATATTTTTTTCTTGCGTGCCTGCACATGTGTTATAATTACTCCTGTTGCTGGGAATATGAAAGTAACAGAAAATATAGAGGAATGGTGGTGATGCTGAGTCTCCATTATTTAAATCTCATTTGCTGCTGCTTTGGTAAAAACCACCAAAAATGGTGAACAGATATAAAAACTGAAACAATAATAATAATGCTAAGAGTTACTCTTCACAGACTATTTAAATCCTCAGAGTGGGGTGAGGCAATAGGATTGGGTCGAACAAAGAGAGTCTGTTGAGACATTCAATCATTATTTCTTGAGCAACTTCTTTGTACCACACGTGACATCTTATTCCACGCTGTAGATAATAGCACTGAAAAAAGTTCCCTGCCCTCATGGAACTTACATTCTGGTTGGAGCAACAAGCAGTGAACAGATAAATGAAAACTATGCAATGTATCAAATAGTGCAATTAAAAAAAAAACTATGAGAGAATGGAGAATAATAGAAATGTCATTTCACATTAAGTGTTCAAGAAGATTTCTCTAAGGGCATAATACATGGCATATGCCTGAAATAAGCGAGAGACCCAGACACCCATGAGACATTCCATGGGGGTGGGAACATAATAGTGGCCATGAGATGAGTATCCTTGGAGAATTCTAAGAACAACAGGCAGGCTATTGTGGCCGAGAGAAGAGTCTCAAAAAAGTGGCATCATGGAGGTTTCCAGGGCCAGATTATGTTTGGCTTTATTTAAGTCCATGAAATATATTCTAGGTTTTGTTCTAAGTGGATCTGGAAGCCATTGAAGATTTTTTAGCAAGAAAAGAGCACGATTTGCTTTCTATTTTAACAGGATATCTGTAGAGGGTTGAACAGAGAGACAATTTAGGAAATTATTAGACAATTTCAGATGAAAGATAATGGTGGGTTGGTGTAAGTAGCCTTGTGGAAGTAATAGTAGATTCTCAGATTTAAGATAATTCATGAGGATTTTTGATGAATTGGATATTGGATATAAGAGAAACTTAGACTTCTAAGTGGAAAGGTTACATAGGCAGTTTAATAAAACAGTCTGGAGTTATATTAGATGGCATGTCTGCAAATGTTTATTTGGGAATCACTAGTATACTGATGTTATGGAAGCCATGATACTAGACATGATTGCCAAGAAAGCGATTTTTGATGGAAAAATGGAGTGGTCCAAGGATCGAGCCTAGAAAATGACAATATAGGGTTGCCAGATAATATATAGAATATACCCAATTAAATGTGATTTTCAGATAAATACATAAAATTTTAGTATGATTATGTCTCAAATATTGGATAGGATGTACTTATACTAAAAAAAATTCACTATTTAAAATTCAAACTACCTGGGAATCCTGGATTTTTATTTGCTAAGTCTGGCAACCCTGCTCCAATGGTTAGAGGTCAAGTAATTGAGAAGGAGCAGCCAAAGAGTTTAGAGGAAAGCCAAGAGGGTGTGGCATCTCAGAAGCTAATTGAAGAAGGTTTATTCAGACACCATGTATCTTTCAGAACAGTTATTTTTCCAAACAGTTCTCAGAAGAACATCTCAGCTATTATGGTGAGAGGTGGGGGCTGAATGAACCCCTACTCAAATCAATTCAACGTGAAGAGCATTACTTTCATCCGCTTTGCATACATAGGTTTCAGGTAAACTTCACTGCAACAAACAAGCCGAACATTGCATTTGAAAACTAATGAGCAAGGAAATTCACACCATTTGAAACAGGTCAATCTCCTCCAGGTTGAATTAAAAAGACAAGAGCAAAGGAAGACATAGATGCTTGCTTTTATTCCAGTATTATTATGTTCCTTATTTTTAGTTTCCAGCTTATCATTGAAGAGTGTATAAAACAGATGGGTTTTGAACTAAATCAAATGAGAACAAATGGAAATACCGCATCTAATAAGAACAGTGCGGCAATGGATGCAGAGATTGTATTAAGACCTCTCATGGACTTCTTGGACAAAACGTAAGTTTTTTACCTAGTTTTCTCTTTTGACTAATATGGGTTAAGGGAAAAAAATGTTTTCCTCTATGTAAGACAGCTTTCAAAAGGCTTCTACAGAAATATACGAATTCATTATAAAGCAAAACACTTTCAGTCTATTACTAGATGGCAAAAAAGCAGGAGTGACTGCAAGAAAGAAAAAATGTAGAGGAAATAAATATTGGTAACCAAGGAGGCTGCTGTTCTTAGGAGGGAGAGATTTAAGATTTCATGTTCCTCAGATAACACATTGTTTTGCAACTCGCTGGACATAAAAAAAACACTGAGTCGAGTCCAAAATAGCTGATTTCATGTCAGAAACCAGCTGAGGAAGAGAATAGCGCAAATTAATTCATCTCAGAGGCAAGAAGATTGCTGCTTAACTCAACCTGCAATAGCTATTTGAGTGCCCTTCTATACCAAACCTTACTGTAGGCACTAGACAGAGACAAATGAGGGATGCAGAGTCTCTGACTCCATGGAGGCTACAGTCTAGTTGGTGGTAGTGGCTGGGAACGAAGGCCTTTATGACCAAGACAGTGTTCTTAACCAAAACTTGCTTTTTTTTTTTTAATGTTTCTGCTCAGTTACTATTCTTAGAAGTTCTAATTTCATAAGTTTGTAGTAGGATCAAGGGCACCTATGTTTTAAAATGTGTCCACAATTGAGAACCATTAATCTAAAGCAACCAGCAACATGATTTTTTAGACAGTGATGCTTAAAACCAGAATTGAAGATAGAAGAGAAAGCAAAAATAATTTTGAATGCCTACCAAGGGACCAGTGTTATACCTGGTAGTTTACCTATGTTACCTCCTTTAATATTGTTGTGACAAATCAATTAATACCAAAAGGACCAAAATAAATAAGAAGGATACGATACCTTTCTTTAAAGATAAGAGAAAGAAAGAAAAAATAGGAAAAACCTCTTCTCCATATTTATGACTTCTATATTAATTCCACTTCCCTTTATGTATAATCTTACTGCATAAGTAAGACTAATGTTCTTATCACTTTAATTTCAATATTCGAGAGACAAATTAAGTCTTATTTTCTTTATGAGGAAATATCTAGAACATAGGTGAGTAGGTAATTAGATAGCTAGCAGGAGGTAGGCAAGTGAGTATAGAAGTAGCAGAAAGAAGAGAGTAAGGTAGGGAAGAAAGGGAAGAAGAGAGAAAAGAAGACAGAAAGACTTCATTTTTTTAGTTTCTTATTGTAGACTTTTATCACCTAATTTCTTACACAGTCCCTTGAAATTTTTATCTTTCTGTGGACAACACAGGACTGAATCACATGAACACACCACCATTTGATTATAAATGTGATGGTGAGTGGAGATTAGGACAAAGCAATCCTGATTCTCTTAAAACTCCTACTGGGATGCTTTCTGTTTTTAAAATTTGAACTACCAATGTGGAACTATCTCATTTGTCATGAATAAAACTATGCATTTTTGTCTATATTGTAGCCAATGTTGTGGAACATACAGGAAGTTTTTAGTTATCCTGATATTGTCAATGTCTAGCCAAGGGACCTTGAATCCATTTTACCATCTATAAAATGGGGCTGATATGTAAAGCAGGTGGACCTTTATTCTCAGTGTTTTTAGATTCTTACTTTACTCAGTTTTAATTATTAAAATTATACCTTATTATAGCATCATATATGATTTCTTCTAATTCTTAGTAGAAAAAGATAGTGTATATATATAGAAAAAACATCTATCAACTTAAAAAAATTGTGAGATTTAAAATTTTTGGAAAGCATTATTATATGAGTCAAGAAGAGTTACAGAAATTCTTAGAGCTATTTCAAAATGTGTAACCATAAAGACACTTTTAGGGGGGATTTTTCAAAAGTCGTATTAATTCTGTTCTCCAGGAGCCAACAGGTCAAAAAGAAAAAAATAAGAAAGCTACGCAAATAAACCCAATAAGGTATAAAGTAATAATCTCCTTTTCAGTCTACCAGTAGAAATTCCATTTGGATTGGGTCTTAAATGTGGATAGGGTTTGACTGTATGGAAATGAGGGAAGGGCATTCCTGGGGGAAGGAGAAAAGCTGGAAAAGTTTTCATGAAACTCTGATCGACTATATGATAGAAAGTCTCTATGGCCTGTTAGTATCATGGCATTTAAAAATTTTCTGGATAATTGGTTCTGTAGTCAGTGACTCTAGATAGCTCAGGTTCCAAAATAAGTGCTTTTTATCTTAAATTATCAAGTCGATTAACTCTGACTAAATTAAGGATGCAGTTGCTAGATGTCTGTTTTTTGCTTTTTCTTCAGTTATTTTACATGAACAATAGAAGGCCAGAAGTTTTCAAGGTGGCTTTGAGAAAAACCCTTTAGAAATTACGTTACATTATAAATGTGTAGGCTCTCTTTGTCTTTATGCAGCCTCTTTAAGTGAAACATCTTATTTGTTTGTTTTATTTTCTCCACCAAGACCTCACTGCTCTATAAAATGAGCTGTAAACTCTACTCCCAGGTGGCAGAAATGCCATGTGGAGTTGCAAACGTGTCAATGATTTTACACCTATTCATTCAGTTCCAGTCTAAACAGGGTTAGTTAGCATGCCAAGTACATAAGCTGACCATAAAAACAAGATCGATTCTTAAACTCAGACCTTTTGAAAATGAAAATTACACATCGGCTGCAAAATTGGCAGATTTGTTGCATCTTGCAACATCCTAGTAATTTCTCTGAGTTCAGGTTCTGTTGTTCTGTCACGGCACATCTGCTGGGTTCTGCTGTGTCCAGATAATGAATGGCCCCTAGCAGGCTAGACATGCAACCCCCAAACAATGGCCTCTAAACCAGTGGGGCTACGTATGGAGTTCTGTGGATATGCCTCAGGGGTCCCAACTTTTCTCTTCATCCAGAGGAGGTCATTTTCATGTGTTTTATGTGTATTAGGTGTCCACATACAGTAGTGTTAGGAAAACTACTTCTACATGAAAATAGATTTTGGAAGTCTCTCCCTTTGCTACTCACATGCCATGTACCTTTTAATATTAATAAGTTAGTTATTTAAATGTTAATATTATATATTTAAATATTTAAAACTGTCAGTTCTGATTCTATCAAAACCAGAACTCAGCTTATAATTTCTGAGTCCAAAAGTATGCATAGTACCTAGCAGCACTATAAGGAGTCACTAGGCTACCCTGTCTCTCTCTCTCTCTATATATATATATATATATATAGAGAGAGAGAGATAGATATAGATAGATATAGATAGATAGATAGATAGATAGATAGATAGATAGATAGATAGATAGATATAGATATAGATATATATATATATGAATGACACTTTTAGTCCACTGTGAAACGGGTTAGTTAACTCTTATTAAAGGAGTCTCAAAGAGTTCACATCATATTATGGTACTTTAAGTAAATATGTATGCAGCACTGTTTTGGATGACATACTGGATTCAGAGGGAGAGAGCCTGACTTTGAATTTCAGCCCTCACTTACTATCTAATGTAAAGTATGATAAAATAGATTTTTGATATTATGTATTTTTTTCAGTAAATGAAGTTTAGCATTTGAAAATTATAAAGGCCTATTCAGGTATTTGAATCTCAGTATTGAAAAAAAAATGTGAATTTCTGTTCATTAAAATAAGTTGATACCTTGATATGAGTTTTAGAAGTGATTATATGTGCTATTTCAGATTAAGTCTCTCAGCAAAAATCTGTGAGAAAACAGTTCTGAAACGAGTTTTGAAAGAGCTTTGGAAGCTAGTTCTTAACAAAATAGAAAAGCAAATCGTTCTCCCTCCTCTGACAGACCAAACAGTAAGTATTTAAAGTTCGATTATACTTTCAGTAACCCATCTAATTGTTTTTTGTTTAAGTGAATGATTTAGATCCAGATGAAATATTAACTAAATCTCTTTTGGGAAAAATGTTTGGTATACAGTATTTTAAAAATGATGATTCAAATAACATTCTCTTATACAAATCAATTTTAAATAGTGGCAATAGCAGTCAAATTTTATCTCTTGGAAAAAAATGTATCTAAATTCAATTTATAGGGTTATCTAGTCTGTAACACATAATTTTTAAATTTAATTTTACTGTGAACCTCCAGGGAAATAGTTTTAGGATAGAACATCCTCACTGTGTTTCTTTCTGAAATCTCACAGTTTAAGAAGATAATTCCAACAGTGCCATATAGAATATTTTTTATCTTTACCTTTTACTTTTATTTATTACCTTCCCATGTAGAGATTAATAGAGGAGACAGCTTTTAGTGGCTTTGAAGCACATGATTGTATCATATACAGTGAAATGAAAAAAAAACAAAATGATCAATCGGCAGCAAAGTTAGACAGTGGGCAAATGGATACCGAGTCCAGGTATCTCAGTTCCCATATCCTGAACTAAACAAAGAAAAAAAATAATCCTAGCAAGCACCTGTCATGAAGTAATTTTTCTTCTGTGTGAAAGACAAGGTGGTACAAATAATGAGTAATTATAAACTACACTAAAATATGTACTGATGCCATTAATTATGCACACTTGGTTCATATTTATCCAATGAAATTATTCAGAAAATGTTTTCTTGTAAAGTATTCCAAGATGCAAAGATACATATGTTTTTCTTGATTTACTGCTAGTCAGTGGGTGATAAAATATAAATTACGTCGAGTTTTGCTTCATGCCATTAATGTGTGGTATAATCATCGATAGCCTACATATGAGGGTAGCCAAATCAAATATATAAACACACACACCTTATTCTGCTACAAAAATGCACAATATATATCTGTAATACCAGTCAGCAACCAATAGGAGAATGATGTCAGTATAATCTGGAAATTGGGTTGTTTATATGAAAATTTTCCTAGGTGAGAGGCTCTGGAATAGAAAAGCTATAAACATAGAAAAGGAGAACAGTCAGCTTGGCTACTACAAAGGTGGGAGCCCTTTCATTCCTACTTTTATAAAAAAAAATTAAGAGACAGAGAAGGGCCCACTTGCCCATAGGCCTTCTATCCAGAAAGATACACCTTGCATGGTTCTCACACATGGCAGGCTGCCCTTCCCCTGTGCTCAGAGCTTCACTTGTGTGGGTATTGTCTCAGCCCATAATTGTACTCTATTGTTCTGTTGTTTGGTTGGTTTTCTGTTGTTGTTGTTGTTTGGGTTGTTTTTTTTTTGGGGGGGGGGGGTTGGATTTTTTTTTTTTTTTTTTTTTTTTTTTGCATTTCTAATGATCCTTGAGGAAGTCACCAGCCTCACTGAGCAAAATGCAAGCTGTCTAAGTTGTCTCCCAAAGTAGCATTTATTGTTTTTGACAGTTATTCGGTAATAAAATTATATGAGCTTTGACTACATTGTCCACTGCTATTTTCCCCATGAGCCCTACTATTTCTAGCATACAGTTTTTTAGAATATGAGGTTTTTAAAGAATATATACATGTGTTATAGCAGAAATGCTATATATGACATTTCAATTTGGATATAAGTTTTCCCCTAGGACAGCTTATCATCACCTCAATTTCCTTTAGTATTGAGATCCCCAAGTATGAAGTTGTCTTATATATCCACTCATTCAGTACCTGTTCTTTGAGCTTCTGCTATGTATTAGGCACTGTGCTAGGTGTGGAGACAAAACATGAGCAAAATTAGACATGATTGCTGTTCTCATTAACTTTGTAGTCTTTAATTTCCTAATGAATATACAGATTTCCACTAAAAAATGGAGACTGTTACTCCAAAATGGCTGATTTTACTTACCGTGAAAATAGTCTAGGCTACTAATGAAATTAGCCAAATTTAGTACTTCTGCTGTCACACTTACCAATAGGCATGCCTCTGGTTTTTCATTCCAGTAGTGCTTTGGATAGTTTATTTCGGTGTTTTTCACTCTTCCTAGAACCTTAGGGTTCCAGGAAAAGGTTCCAGCCGAGGGTGGAGGAGTCAAGGGCATGTCTCTGATTGCACAGCTTTCAGAAGGAACAGCTCCACCTTCTTCAGCTCTGTATCTTGAAATTTTGCATACACTGATTTTGGGAAGAAATGGAGTAAGGGAGTTTGCCTCTAATGAAAATGAATTAATAAAACTTAAAGATCACAGGTTTATCTATATGCCAAATTAAACTGGCTACATTAGCAGCAACCTATTTAGTAACTTCGACTTAAAACTTTCAGAAGTGGGATACCTATAAGGACAGTTATATTGCCAGAAGTTCTAGATACCTTTGACCCAATCTGTAAAATAGATCAATTAAAGGCATCTGGCATAAAAATCATAGATATAATAAGGAAATAAAACAAATTGTCTATTGTTCACATTTCTACTATGACTATTACTAAAGATCTTAAAACTGAGTCTTCTCTTTTTTTTCTTTTTTTTTAATGTGTATCTCTAGGGACCCCAGATGATTTTCATTGCTGCTAAAGATCTTGGACAGTTATCCAAACTGAAGGTAATAATAAAAAAAAATTACTGGTTGTCTGTGAAAAGTATTGAAGTAACTACAGTTCTGCAAGAAACCATTCTCCCACCAATAATGATGTCTAACATGGCAGGATAAAGAAGATGTGTGTTTGTGATCTCACAATCTGCTTTAAGGATGAATCAGGTCAAAATATATGAATAGAATTTTGCTTCTTTATTCATTCTGCTATATTTCTGATATTTCCCATTCGGTAGGACAACTGGGAATTTTTGACTTTATGTTGTAGCATTAGGCATTACTGCTTTTGGAGTAAATTAGAGAATATATTTTCTTTCATGTACTAAATTGACTTTGTATGAATAATGGCAAAATGGAACACTTCATAGAAATCCAGGAAAATCTAGAGAAGTCTTACACGCAAAAAACTTAAAAGAAAAATGAAACTCATTAAAGCAGACTTTAAACTTGTCAACATGTTCAACTCCATTATAAAAGAGAATTTGCTGACTAAATAACCTGCCCTTTATTATTACTTGAGATTCACAAGACTCTGCAATTTCTGTTCCACTAGGATTGAAACTTGACTGGTTAAAGTACACATGTGCTTCTGTGACTGGCTTATTTCACTTGTCATAATGTCCTCTGGGTCCATCCATGTTGTCTCATTATGGCAGAATTTCCTCCTTTTTAAAGGCCTAATAGTATTCCATTGTATATATACCACATTTTCTTCATCCATCTATTCATTTATCAATGGACCACATATAGGCCAACATTGTGCCTATGTCAAAATGTTGTTTCATTTCTACCTGTTAGAAGACAGTGTAGCATGGGGGTAGGTTACAGACAGAGACTACCTTGATTCCAGTTCTACCTCAGCTGCTTCCAACTATGTGATACTAGCCAAAGTATTTAACCTTTTTAATCTTCAGATCTGACATCTGTAGAATGTGGGAAATGTTAATATTTGGTTTATAGGACTGTTGTGAGGATAAATGAGATGACGCATACATTATCTTTGCATAGTAACTGCAAGAACTGCCGCCTCCCACGCACAGGAGTTATCATGCCTTCTTCCCCAGCTGGCAGCTCAAAGTTAGGTAGCACTGGGATTGTTCTGTTTGTACAACACAGGGGGCGGATAAATTTGACTGTGTAATTACTTGCCAAGATAAAATAGGTGACCTATAATTTTGGAATCCTATTTTATTACCTACATTATTCCCCTTCTAATGGAAAAAAAAAATGCCAATAATCCATTTAGAAGACAGAACCATTACCTAAAATGGTTTCTTACAGGTATTCGGTGATGTTGATAGTTTGAAGGGAAGGTAGAAGATAGATATCATTGCCAAACTATTGTTTCGTATCTTGGACCTCTATCTCTTTCTTTATTCCTCTATTACCTCTCTGGGATTTCTAGTTTCTACTTTGAAAAATGGATTTATACAATGTTAAAGTTTCTCATATGAAACCATGAAGGTAAAACATCATAGTATCTCATTACAAAAGAAATGGATCTGGCCATGCTTCTAGCATCTCTGTGATATTAGGAAACATTCCATCTCCCCGAGCTTCAGTTCCTAAATGAATTGTTATATCAGCTAGAAATATTTCAGTTTAAGATGATGAAAAGCCATACTACATAATCAAGGAGGGAATTTATTGCTACATGAAACTATAGAGTCCTTGAGTAACTCTGGTTTTCATCACTGCTTGATTAAAAACTCAAATGATGTTATGCGATCCAGTCACTCTCTGTCTCTCAGCTCTGCTCTCTCCTTCTCTGATGTATTGCTGTAACAGACCTCCTTTCCTGCTTATAAAATGGTTGTCTCTGCTCTATATCTAACATCTTTGAACTTGAAATCCTGTAAGAGAAGAATTCACCCACCTTGATGCAAGAAATTCCAGCAAAGTCCACTGGCGCATCATCACCTCTAATGAAGTGTTATCACCATTCCCAAGCCAACCACTGTGGCCTAGAGAGTAACATATGCTACTTGGCTTAACTCACAAACCCACGCCTGAGCTGGGGATACAGTCAGCCTTGTTGAAATCTTATAAACTCTGTGTGGGATAGAGACTGGCTCTCCACAGGGCACATGCATGCTAGTGGGAAAAATGAGAGGCCACAGAAAACACAACAGTTTATGTCCCTTTGCAGCCCCAAATTTTTTCAAGTCAATGAATTATCTTTTGATTGTAATAAACTAAAAGCCTTTTATTATGAATAAAATGTCCAAATTATGAATAAAAAGGTTATTTTATCAACACTGAAATAATCTGTAGGACTAAAAATAGAATCTTGTTATTCATAGGTGATGGAAAATAACTTAGTTCTGTATCATATTTTTCTATTACTGACCCTTGTTTTTTTAATAAGTTATTAGTCCATTTAATTACTGTTTGAATTACAGAACAGTAAGACTTCAACAATCATATGCAAAAACTTAAACATCTAGCCATAATAATGAAACAAAATTTTACAAAGCTATTTTCCCTTATTTTACTAGAATGTTACTACCAAAGGTTTTTCGTTTGGTTGCTTGTTTTGTTTTTTTCATTTTAAACCATAGGTCTTTATATTTTTTATATATATTAGTTTGGAAGCAGGATTAATCCACTGGAAAAGTGCTATTTCAAATAATTGTACTGGCAGATAAATTTAGAAATCCTATATAGAAATATTAATGATAACCTTACTTAAAAGATCAAGGAAAATAGAACAATGAGATAACTATGGTTTGAGATTAACTCATAAAAAAAGGATTTATTCAGTAGCCTGACATATCCTTTATTACCTTGTTCTTCTGGGACTCCATAATATATGGATATCATGTATATGTAACTTATTACTATTTAATGAGATCAGATTTATTTGTCAATTTTTTTAATAAGAATACATCTTCATGTTTAGGTAACATAATATCATAACCAATTAATAAAAATACCTCAGAGACTATGAGTTTACTTTAAGCAACTTATAACTCATTGGGTAATAACTCATTGCTAATCTCTTTCAAAGACTCCCCTTGTTTGAATGGGCTACTGTTAAATCCCAGAAAAATTATTTCTAGCAAGAATTATATTTTTTCCAGCACCAAATCTTATTTATTAGCATCTATTAAAAAATGTGACCACGTAATAAAGTCAAGACCAATAAAGCCAGAGAGATTTATTAATATAAAATATTTGTGTGTACTTTCCCTAAAGTATTTCACTTTATAATTCAGCAATCATTTCCCATTATTCTTTGAATCTCAGAGGGTATTTAATATTCCTGTTTAAAAAATATTAAATGAATTCATGTGTTGGTGTTGAAATCCTTATATCAGAGAAAGATGCTGTGAGATGTAGAAGTGAATACTATGGATGCATGAAGCATTATACCATGGTTTCAACAATATTCAAAGGAGTATGAATATATGTAAGCATATTGTACCCTACAAGATAAGGTGAAGTACAATTCAATTACTAAAGATATATTGAGTGCCTAGCAGGTGATAATTGCCAAGATAGGTTCCAAAAGTCTGCAGAAGTGAGTAAGAGATAGAGATTATTTTAAGGAAGTTGTGACATCTACTAAATAACAGAATAAGGGCTACAATTGAAGGAAGAGCCGCTAGTTGTGATTGTACAATCTGTGAAATGCACAGGGTGCCTAGCTAAGGGAAAGAATGATGGGCGAAATGAAGCCATGTGTGCTGATATGGAGCCATGCTCCCTAGAAAAATGAGACACCTTTTATGACTGCCCAAAGGCACTGATCCATTCATCAAGCCATGTATTCTCAGAGGTGTGTCCGCCCACATGGTCTTTTCCTCTAATTCACACAAAGGCACTTTCAGAAGTTAGAATTTAAGTTCCAGGAGAGTAAAAGTCTTTCTTTATTGAACAATATGTCTGAATCACCTGAAACAGTACTGGCACATAATGTGCTCATAAATGTTTGATTCTTATTGACTAGAATAGTGGCAGTCTTGAGAACACTGCATTAATTTGGAAGGTCAGGAATTTTTAAATTTTCTCTTAGAAAAATTTCTGTTTCCTTTATTATCATATTCAGTTTTCTACCATCATTTCCCTAAATAAGCTTTGAATGATGGATCAAGAAAGTCCACAGTGAACAATGAGGAAAATTCATTGTAAAATATGGGCAACAGTTCTAAAATGTTGAAAAATGAATTTAAAATATTGAAAATGTCCAGACTCAAATTCAGTTAATTCTTCGGGTCTTTTCCTAGTAATGACTAAACATTATGGGAATCCAAGAAAGAGAATAAATTGGAGGCATTATAAAGTAGTCTTTATCAGTAGTTATTGGGAGAGACTAAAATTCACCTCTTAAATCCCTTCCATAATTAACTTTCCTTAGTGTTATAAAACATAAAGCAGAGAATTAAGGATGAAAAAGATTAGATACACACATTTTCCAGGTTTCTCTCTTTTTTTCTAACATTAACTTATAAGTGGGGGAAAAAAAGACACCATACAAATCAAGTACTGCCCTTTAAGTAAACATTTAACATTATTTTTTGGCAAAATGGATATTTATTAAATATATGACAAAATTATTAAAAAGCGTCCATTGAAAGAAAATATTTCAAATAGAAAATGTTTGCACATGGGAATTATACATACTTCATTTGAAAATAGTTGTCAAACAAATAAACTGGTTATTTTATAAGCAATTGTAAATCTGTTTTCCAGGAGCACATGATTAGAGAGGATGCCAAGGGTCTGACGCCAAGACAGTGTGCCATAATGGAAGTGGTCCTGGCTACTATCAAGGTAAGGGTATAAAGCCCCTGGATATGCATACAGACTCCTTTTGTACCCTCAGAGAAATGTACCCCAGATACACATTAGTAGAGCTGTGTTATCCATGGATATAGTAGACAGTTGTATAGATAAACATCCCCCGAGTATGTCAGATTTAGCCCATACTGTTTCCTTATCATATTCAGATTACTCTGCCTTTATGCTTCCCTCCTTTGTCTATCTCTAAAAAAAAAAAAACAAAACATATATATATATATATATATATATGTAAAACCCATGTCGTAACATGTATTTTCAAAAAGAGACATATCCTAATTTTTTCTTATGTGTTATATGCTTGTCGAAATAATGTTCGAAAGATCAATCTTCTCCTCTCAATAAGCACAATAATTTAATTTTCTGCTAAAAACCCAAAGGCATTGCGTTCTGTGCATCAATTTTTCATAGGTTAACCAAAAGTTGTAGTGTGGGCTAAATGTGTGCAGATCTCTAAATTTAACTTAGAAATTCTTTGTTTTCATAGCTTCCTTATATATTTATATATATACATTTCATATTTACATGTAAAAGTCTATATTAAAGAGTGAAAATTACTTATCTTCTAAATTTAAACGGTGTCCAATGTTTGCACGCTTCTCTGAGAGGGAAGCATCTATTATCCAGGATGTGTGAACAGTATAGCAAAAAGTGTCAGCTGCCAGGAGCCGTTTTCAAAGCACAGAAGTGTCTCACTGAATAGAGACAGACATTACAATGGTATTCATTAAAGCAGTGCTACCTGTATAACAATTGGACACCTTCACAAAACTGTCACCTCCTGGCTTTTGTTTTGCAATGCCCGCATTATTAAGAGGCTATCTTTGGCTTTTGCAATGTCAGAAACTGCAAAATGAAATCTACAAAGTGAGTTTTGTAACACCTGCTGAAAACTGGGGAGTGCGAATTTAGGCAGTGAGACTACAGAAAAAGTTTCTAAAGATACAGCAAGAATATTGTCTGGAAGACTGGAAATTTTGCAAAATAATTTTAAAGAAAAATGGAAAACATGAAAAAGAAATACAGGGGAAAAATGCAAAACCAGTTTTTTTAAAAAATTATTTTCAAAAATGGTTTTTGAAATGACCGACTTTTGAAATCATAGCAGCACTAATACCTATAAAAAGGGAAATGCTAGTAGGAAAAATAAGAACTCTCAAGCGCACCATAAAGAGGATAAAAAGTAAAATTTTTAGAATCTGAATTCAGCTTTTCATGGATTTTATTAGGTCAATGGATGACTTTAAGAGAGAAAGGAAAATGTGCTTTGTGAAAATAGGGAGTGACATTCAAAGTATCAACAGACCTGGCCCCTGGCCCCAACCGCAACATTTCTCTGATTCTTTTTGATCAAGACACATGACCACCATCTGTAGTCTGAGCTCTGCTGAAACTCTGAGACAGACCTGACCCCCCCTCCCAAAAAAAATACCCCCTAATTTACATCTTGACAGCTCAACTATCCTGTCAGTCATCTGTGATGATCTTTTAATTCAGCCTCAGCCATAAAACACTTGCCTTGCTTTTTAGGACTTTCCTGGTGTCCCAGATCCAATAAATCGATCTGTGTTATTATCTTGTTCTTCTAATACTGGACTCTGACCCTGGTTCTCCTGAGCCTCAGAGCCTGAGGTCAGATCTCCAGTTCCCCTATTACCCAAGTTATATCATGCCAACTCTTTCTCAGGAGTCACCATGCTAGGCCTCTTGTACCTGTTGTTAGACTCCCTTGTCCCTGTGTTCTGCTCACCTGCCAAGGCATTCACCTGATATCTTTCAATGGTTCTGTCATCAGTTAGCCAAAGCTAGGCCTCCCTTTATCTTGTCTGCATCAGAGAGTTGCCCCTACTGACTGTCTTACCAAGCACTAATTCTGATGTTGACTGCAAAGGAATTCAGGAGAAAGAGGAGTACTATTAAATAATTGTAACCCCAATGTCTGCCTGGAGCCCAGCAAAAGGAACACTATAAGGCAAGCAGAGACCTCATTAGAGAGGTGGTCTTAGAAGTAGCAGATGCTACCCAGACTAACTACCAAAGGCTGCCAAAAAGATGCGCTTTAGTTTCTCTTTAGCTCGATTTAAATAAACTGGGAGTGAGAAAAGGAGGAGAATGCTACTGAGTTTGTAGAATATAGACTGAAAGAGTGTTTTTCATTTTTTCCAATATCCTTCAGGTGTGTACATCACCTCTCCTCATCTTTATAATTCTCCTGAGTGTTAGATAGGTCAAGAATGATCATTTACATTCTGTAGACGAGAATATGGAGGCTCAGGGGTTGAACTTTTTGTCCAAGGCCACGGAGCTGCTAGTGATTGGCACAGCTGAGAAATAATTCCAAACTCTAAAGTCAATGTCCTTGCTCCTATGTCACATGTCACTAGACGGTAAGAAAGTGTGGGTAAAATGTAGCAGGCCCAAATGGATGATAGTTCTTCAGCTATCAGTTCTTTCTAGATTATAATGCCATAGTTCACTTATTTAGATTATTTCTTAATTACTTAAAAATAATTTAAAATCCTTCAATCTCTGCACAAGTATTGATAAAAATATTAAACTCTCTTAGGTAATGAAATTTTTTCAGATGATTCTGTCATACTAGTTACATGTAGTTTCAATTATAAGTCAAATACTTAGAATATGGTACAAGTAACAGAAAGTGACGTACTGCAGCTAGCATGGTTGGGCTTTGAGACATTCCATTCTCCTGCCAACTCAGTCAAATCAGTAATATTTAAAAACAAAAGTAGAAGGCAGCAGCTATGAATGCGGCAGATAGCTAATAATCAGTATGTGTAAGCTAATAGATGTGCTGGTTGGGAAACTCTAGTTCGAAGGGGTCCTAGTTTAGCTTTTGACTCATAGACCATGCCAGGGAGACTCAGAACTGCTGTGAGATTGCCCAAAAGGTGGGTTTCTTTCAAATAGAAACAGGAGACATTTTGTTTCAATAGGAGGTACTCAACTTGAGCATGAATCTCCAGACCTAAGGAAATGCTTATATCTTGAACAATCCTCAAGTTATTTTATGATGAAGTTAAAAAATACCCCCCCAAAAAGCTGGCAGGTTTTATTTTTCCCAACCTTCCAAATTCTCCTGGAGCATGTGTTATTTGGACCTGAACATGATGCTCTGCAGTGTATGCTGCAGATGTATTCGATTTCATGCAGTGGCAATACGGAGGCTTAAAAATGATAAGCATGGACTAGGACCCTCTAGAAATCTACATTTCTTGGTATAAAGGAAAGAATTTGGACCAAATATGAAGATCTATTAAAATATAGCTTTGGAATTTACCTATTACTTTCTTAATCCAAATAACACCATTTCTAATAATCAGGATCCCAGACAAATAGCAGGATTTGTGACGTTATGCCTCTGAGGTTCTTACTGTGGCTAAAGTCCTACCCATTCTGCTATTTGTTGTTCATGAGGCAATTTTGGTGGCCACTTCTCAGCATCTACTTTTTAAAAAATCATTATTAGTATAGTGTTTGTATTATTTAAAATTCAGCTGCTCAGAGAAAGAACAAAGTACCCTACCTAGTTTGGAGTACTATACTTCAAAAATTATTATATGAAGATTTACTGTGTATAGAAAATATGTTGAGCAGTGAAGAGGTGTCTAGAGATAAGAGAGAACTTGCTCTTAGGAACAAAAATATCTACTATTGATAAAATAAAAGAGATGTGAACAAAGTGCTGGGAGTGTGATAAGGCTACTAAATTCTCTTTAAGGAAACACTTCCTAGAGAGGCAGATTTGGAGTTTAAGGGATAAATTAAGGGGAGAAGTTATTGTAGGCCAAGAGAAAAGTATGAGTGAAATGACAGAAGATGTGGGTAAACCTGAAAACTTCAAATAGTTTATTGTAGAGAAACAGAGCACGACTGGTTGAGCATCATAGAGAATAAAAGAGCAACATTGGATTAGAGCCAAAATACTGAGTCTTAAACATCAAGGTAAAGAATTTGAACTTGAGTTTGTTGGAAGAAGGAAGGGAGTAGCTTAATCTGATCTGATAAAAGGGGATTCCAGTTATAGTAGAAAATATTTTTTTAAATATCAAATAACTTTCTAAAATAAATCACAGTTGATAAAGACAGGTTATTATTATTTTATCTAAGTTTGCAAAATGAATTATCTGCTTGACTTTACTAAAATTATGATTCAGGTATCATAAGGAAAAAAAAAATGACGATAGGAAATTGCTACCAAAATAGTATATGTAATCAAAAAGTAAATTCTTCTTGCAAACTTGTGAAGAACCATTAGCATGCTTCCCATCAGTCAGTAAAAATAGGTTATAAAATATCTTCAAATATATGACAAATAGAGTTGAAGAATTTAGAGAGTTAGTAATTAGGATTTTAAAAGGACTGTCTTGCTAAGCATGCAACAATATTTATCCTAATTTAGCAGTACTATTTTTTTCTCACAAATTACAATCAGATCTGAAGTGCTTTATTTTTCATTTTTATGCAATTTCATGAAGAATACAAGAAACAAAAAAAAAATCTCTGGATATTTTTCAAGATAAAGAAAATGATACTTCATACATAACTCTTTCCAACCCCCATTCAGATATAATAGTGCTCCCCACCAGGCACCCGTACATTAGCAAAGCCAACATATTATTGTAAAGGGTGGAGACCTTGACAAATATCAGAAAATGAATACAAGTGCAAAAGTAATTAAACTATTGGAAACTATATGGGAAATCATACCACTGACCATTAGAATATCAGAATAGTGGGTGATAAGAGAGCAATAGGAACATGGGTGTGCAAGTTACTGTGTTCTCCTATAGGAATAAAAATAGAGTTTAAGGGATTATTGTCAGAAAATTAAATGTAATCACATATAAAATAATTAAAACAGTTCCTGTCATATAGAAAGCACTTTATGAATATAACTAACATACTGCCTGAGAACTGGTTTATTTTGGAGGAGCTCCTTTCTACTAACCCAAGATCCCATATACTCCACTTCAAACTGTTCCTTTTTTCCCCTCCTTTCTCAATAAACCCTTCATTTCTCTCAGTGAAGCTAACTATTAAATCTGATTCTTTACCCCAAAGCAGTAGTTCAGGTCCTTAAGGCTTTGCCTTCTGGCCTTTTGGTTTCCTGGGCACAGCATCCTCTCTCTATAGGGTACAAATCCCCTAGGATTCTTCAGTGTTTTCTGAGACTCCCCTCTGGGAAGCAGTGCCATTCCTTTTCTCAAGGAGTTTCTGGTCTAGATTAAAAGATGGAAAAGGCAAATTAAAAATTTGGTCATGATATGTGTTAACTTATAAAACAATATAAGAGATGGAACAGGGTGACACAGATGGTAATCGAGGGGCATAGGTAAGAAGTGGTAAGGATTTAGAGGAGTGGGCAACCTGTATGAACTCAAGAGATCAGGAAAAGCCAAAGGAGTGGTCTTGATGGGGTGAAAGAGAGTTCACAGGCTGGATATGAGAGATATACTTTTCTTAGAGGAAAACTCATGACTTAAACATAATCAGGAAAAAAAGATTTCACCATGGAAAGGGACATGGCCAGAGGGCTAGGAGTCAGTAACTGGACCATTCTATCAACCAAACTGGATTTAATTGGAGGTTTTCATAGTAAAACAATGTAAAATGAGGTTACAGGAAGTGTTAGAGTTGAAAGTACAGAGGTCCTTTTGCACTCTCAGTGGGTTCTTTAAAACAAGAGCCATTTATAATTTTGAAAATATATAGCATGCTAAAAGTGACATGTTAGCAATTGAAATTTTATGAGGATGGGCAAAAAGGATTGAATAATTCAAAATTACAGTCACAGAGATCAGTTACAGTCACTTAATGCATAAGATGATGAGGGCTGTCGCCAGGGTTGGTGGCCTTAGGAGTAGAAAGTGGAAGATGGAGGTGAGTGACACAAGAAAGGCAGAGTCACTGGAATTTGGCAACTGAAATTAGGGCAAGATTAAGGGAGGAGCCCAGGGTGCTTCAAGGTTTTAGCCAAGTGGTTGGGAAAGCATGGTTCCACTGAAGAAAATGGCAAATAAGGCAGGAGGGTAATTTTCTTATTGCCACCTTGGAGTTAGGTATGGTGGCAGAAACATGGAAATAAATATTCAGTAAACTACAGGAGACAGGGGCTGGTGCTCAGGACACAAAGCAGGGCTAGAGTATGGAGAGTTATTCTACCAATTAAGTGTATTTTCTTAGAAGTAGGAAGAACTTTACAAAGTTGTTTCAGATAGAGTAACTCGTTTCATTTTTACCACACCACAGTCAGACACCGTGGATATTTCTATTCCCATTCTACAAATGAATGAACTGATGTTCGGTGAGGTTAAATAATCGATGCAAAAATTGCATTGCGCAGAAGAAAGCTGAAGCATCACATTATTTCTAGCACATTTTAAAGTAAAGGGCAGAGTCAAAAAGGTGAAGAGAATTCTACAATCTCAGAATTGGGAACGTAATCCAACATCTTCCCTCTTCGGCTCATACAGAGATACCAGTGTTGTCAGCTCTGCGTTGATACCACTTCTATCCTTTGAAACTACTATAAAATAATTCTACTTTTTTCTATATGATAGTCATTCAGACATCAAAGAAAACGATCATGCTATCCCAAGCTTTCTGCAGCCATTTATTAAATAAAATGTCTTCTAGACTTTAGAAAATTCTACTCATCCGCCTTTGAATGCCTTCTAATTTTTCATGCTTCCTATAAATGATGAAGCCTAGGAATGACCCTAATATTCCAGATTTGTTCTAATCAGCCAGCAGAGAATGTCGTTACTCTATCACACCCTTTGTCTTGACCTGTCTACCTGTATTAATGCATGCTAAGATTTTATTAGCTTTGATAGTTGCGGCATCACTTATTAAATCACGTTGTACTTGAGAGCAAATAAATCTTTATGGCTTTTAAAATTGTACTGATGTTAAGCTAAGTCACCCCCATTCTGAAGTTGGCAGTAAATATTTTATCATGACTACAGGCCTTTTTCTTTGCTCTTTCTCATCTGATCCTATAAATGTTCACCCACCATTCCTGACTGCCAAGACCTTTCTGAAGCCTGATTTTGTCATCCAAAATAATGATTTTAAGCTTTGGCTCATCTGCATATTTGAAAAACACACTTTCTGCCTTTGTCCAAGTCCATATTGAAAATATCAGACAGGACAGGGCCAAGGGTAGGGAGAATGTCACCCAGCTGACATCCTGATCCTTCACAGTACTAAAGAGCCATCTCCTCCATGGTCCTCTGATTGAAAGTCCTTTCTTGGGCTTTTCTTGAGCAGGAAATGACCTATCCCAACGTGTTATTTTGCCGATTATTTTCTGCAAATTTTCCCCAGTCTAAGTAAAACATCTGAACAGATCAAACTAGTGGTTTGGGGATTATACTGCAAGTTGCAGAGGAACAATAATAAACTGAGTCATAGTGTTTTGTTTAGAACCAGTGGAGAATAATCCACTTTCCACATGCATAAGGGAAACATCCAGAAGGCTTTAAAACTTCACATTCATAAATTTCCCTGTAGTATATAATTCCCCTACAAAATACTATAACTGATGGAGGTCAATTCAGCTGCACTGAGCTATGGGTAGAAGGTTTTAATAGCTAAGACATTCACTCCCACACATCAGCCCCACATTTAAATCCTTCAAACTGAAGGATATAAATACAGAAAAATACAAATTCTACTCTCTTTCTCCTTTAGGGAATCTTTCAAAGAGTCAAAACTGAATGTGGAATCACTAAATGACAAGGTTCTCATAGTTGACTACATTTTCTTTTCTCTTGATTATCTGTGCTGGTGAGATAAGCAGATTCATGCTCTTGGGAGCTGTTGCCCAGGTTCTGAACACAGTGTGAAAAGCTTCCATAAAGTAGCATTTCATCAAGGTTGCATGTGCATAACCATGGAAATTATCTCCATTGCTCTTGGAGTGAGGAGCCTATGGCATGTGTTATTTGTCTTTGTTGGCAGAAAGGAGACTTTTATTCTTAGCATCTTGCAACTTGTTTTCTCTTCTAACATTGCTAACATGTGTCTGGGGTTTGTCTTGCAACATCTATTATACAGTGCACCCCAGAAGATAAAGGTATTACTTCTTCTCCTACAAATTTTCTGTTCCTGTCCTGTTAGAGCCTTTAGCAGAAGTCACTTCTGTGTCATAACCTAAAATTCTGTGGAGACCCTTAGGTTTTCCTCAGTAACAAACTCTTCCCGTATTCATGTTTTCACTATACGATTAGTCCCCCATCTTACAGAGACCTAGAAGATAATGACTTCATAGTAAAATCATGTCTTCCTATAAAATTATTTTAGGGGGCTCAAGAACAAATCCATACTTTATGCCTTCATAGTCTAACTCTAGTTCCCTTCTTCCCCAAAGCCTTCTATGCCCTCAGAAATACTTCAATTATATGATGTCCAGTCATATTCTTCTGTTGTAGGATTTCCTAAATCATAATCCATGGAATATGCGTGCCCCCAAGTGTGTTAATAAGTGTCCTGCATGCTTGATGTTCTGTAGCCACATGATTTTAAGAACCGAGTACAGAGTCCCCCCTTATCCATTGTTTTACTTTCTGTGGTTTCAGTTACCCTCAGTCAACCACAGTCCAAAAATATTAAATGGAAAATTCTAGATATAAACAACGCATATGTTTTAAATTGGACAGCATTCTGAGTAGCCATCCTGTAGAATGTGAATAATCCCTTTGTCTAGCGTCTCCACACTGCATATACTACCCACGCATTAGTCACTTAGTATCTTAGATCTTGGTTATCAGATAAACTGTTCTGGTATCACAGTGCTTGTGTTCAAGTAACCCTTATTTTGCTTAATGATGCCACATTTACATAACTTTTATTACAATATATTGTTATAATTATTCGATTATTAGTTATTGTCAAACCCTTACTGGACCTAATTTATAAATTAAATTTTATCATAGATAAGTATATATAGGAAGAAACAGTATGTATGTAAGGCTTGGTACTATCTGCAGTTTCAGACATGTACTGAGAGCCATAGATCTCCCTGCTGATAAGGGGGGACTACTGTGTGTTAAAGAAAGGTTCAACAGATTTCCTTACCACAGAGAGTCTCAGAGCCTTTAATATGATAATAAGCATTGTGAATCTTTAAGACTAAGGTGTCATCTCAACTTTTCCAGGCTCTTCTACTGCCTAGAGACAATTCGAAATTTCCAGGCAGCACAAGTGTTATGATGAGAATAGGATGCTAGTAGCAAAACAGTACAGTTTAAACTATACCAAAGAAATATCTTGTGAGAACTACAAGAACTTCAATTATTCTTAAGTAGTGCTGAAACTCCCAGGGTTTCTCTTGGTTACCCAGGGAGATTGTCTTCTTCCTCTAGTCCACTGTAGCCATGTATCTAGTGGCTGCTGAAATTTAAAATGGCAGTGCTGAGAAACTGATAAACTCCAAAGATGTCACCTGTTTGGAAAAACTCTATTGATTCCTTCCCCCATAGAATTATATGCCTCGCTCATCTGTATTTGAAATCATTTTTCTTACACCTGCAGCATATGAGGGTGGAGCCTGTCTTAGAAACATAGGGCAGGAGAATGGATTTCCTTCCGGAGATCCTGCCTATTCTTGATTCAGTTTATCCCACTGCTCTTTATTTCTAGGGTGAGTTATTTCATCTGATGGCTCTGTTATCAATAATCAGGTGTTTGTGTTGTATGAGTCTGGGCTCGGCCCTTGGATCCCCCATGAAAGATTTGTATAGAGGTCCAAACCTGGAAGAAGGAACACAGATCAGAGAAAAGCAGCAAACAGAAGTGACTTTATTAAGTAAAGTAGGCTGAGTAACCCCTTGGACATTCTTGAAAATGAAAATTTCATTTCAGTGAAAATTGAGTGCAATTAGAAATTGGGGATCTGACTTTTTAGGGGCCATAAGTTTATTTGTTCTCCTGTCCTTCCTACCTTGAAAGGCACAAATTCCATGTTCCTTCTTCAGACCATCCTGATTCTGGCTGAGCCATGTGCCCGTATATGGGCTGTCATACGCCCACATTGTGGGAACTGTGAGGGTACGCTCAGTTAAGTAATTTTACTGGTATCAGTCTAGTGCCCATAAAATAAGGTCATATAATTGTCATCTGCAGTTAACTGACCTCAGGTGAGCCAAGGGGAGCGCAGGGAAGTGAGTATTACCAGGTACTTTGTTGTGTACGTTCTTCTCCTGCACAGTCTCCGGGCCTCGTTAACCCTTCATTGTCCCTCTCCATCCAACTCATACCTACCTACTTACCCTGTCAGCTCCTTGGTTCATTACATAAACACACCTCCAGATAGCACCCCACCACTCGTCTAGGAGAAACGTCAAGACCAAACTAAATTGTCTGCTCTCAATATATCCATTTAATATATTTCCACCATAAGTATCATACCATGTTTTCTGAAAAAAGGAACTATCATATATTTTTTATCTACCAAGACACCTGAAACAATTCTGGTGTCGTTCTCAATAAATGCTTTCTACTTGTGAAAATACTTCAACATTTTTACAGGAAGATTCACGTGTAGGATAGGTTTAAATATTATATCTTTGTCTCCCTTAAAAAGTAAGAAACTACTCTCTCCATTTTTCTGTGCCTCCTCTTCATAACCATACATATCTTTTGCCAGACTTGTGTTCTCAAAGTGCACCCAACTAAAATCAGCAAATGGAATTTTTTTCTCCTTAGGGAGGGTGTAATTGGAGCAATCTTTGTTCATATATCCCCATTGCCTACTTTCTCAAACCTACCACCTGAATCTTCTCTACTACACTGCCTACAAATATGCAGAATATTATTCTACATCTCCCTTTGAATAGGGGAGAAAATTGAGACAGTTATGATTTTTTAGTTCATTGACTTGTTTTAGCTCGGAATTTTTTGAGTAGTGAAATAGAGGGATGACACATATCCATTTAAGAGCATTTATTAGTTATTTGTTGAGCTTCTTCAAAATATGTCATTTTGTGAGATTACAGATCATAGGAAGCCACGTTGCAATGAGTGTGTAGATTAATATCATTGCTACAGAGAGAAAGAACCATTTATCTAACATAAACAGAATATTATATTATCTATAAATGGTTGAGGGGGAGAGACAGTTGTATCACATATCTAGATATTCAGCTTTCCAAAGAGATGTCATGCATAATAGTTGCAGCATGCAAAATGCTGGCATCCTTTACTGACCTTATTTACTGTCGAAGAGCCTCTATCCTCTCTATTATCGTACCTATAAATATTGTTGTGTTTTGAGTTTGTTGGATAACAATAGCAAAAACAAAAAACTTCTATAGGGATGTTGACTTTCTAAGAACCATTCTATGTCTTTAAGTTGGCCTGCATGTGCACCAATTGTGTTATTAGAGGATGGAGAAGATGAACTAGCAGTTATCTGGTCTAAAGTGACAAACTAGTATCAAGAAATATGTAACTAAGATCTACCTTCCTTGTGAAATTTTGGCAATGCTGGATATTTTTCTTATGCTCTGGAAACAGAAGTCAATAATCAAGTCGACAGTTATTACCTAAACATGTCATTCTAAAGGATTCTGACCACTGTATCTTCATGATCTCATATGCTTAAATAAAGTTTTGAATGAGAAGAAAAGTCCTAAGCCTCAAGGATCTGGGATGTAGAGCATCATTTCAGAGATACTGAGGGAACCTAGGTATTATTCCATTAGAGCTTTACTGTTACAGCAATAAAATCCTTCCTCCAGTACCTCTTTGCAAATACCTCTGCTTACATTATTTATTTTCTTTTTAGCAATACTTCCATGCTGGAGGAAATGGCCTCAAAAAAAATTTCTTGGAGAAAAGCCCAGATCTGCAGTCTCTGAGATATGCTCTCAGTCTTTATACCCAAACTACTGATGCCTTGATAAAGAAGTTCATCGACACTCAAACCTCACAGAGTAAGTAACACATGGATTTGATAATTAACTGAATACTTAACTAAAATTCAATGTAATTGTTATAAATAGTATTAATGTTTTTTACTATAGTCAATTAAAGCAATAAGAATGGAGGATATGATTAATAGAAAATCACCAATGTTTAAATACTCATGAATTATAATTTTATGAATAATTTTAATAATACTAGGGCATGCTTAATACCGAAACTTGTTAGTGAGTCTAACTTCATAAAACTTAGTAAAACCTAGTTTTGAATATCCATGACTGTGATATTCTCTTCGATTTAGTTCAAAAGGTTCAATATTTACTGGTTTTGGTAACTTCCAAAAAAAAGTGATAATTCACCAAATCCTGATTTCAAATGTAAAATCTCCTGCTCTGGGGTTTCCAGAAGGAAAATTTCATTTTATCCTAATTTTGTATGAGAAAATTTCCGCCTTTTACTTTGAAATGAACTGAGAGGTAAATATTTTATTTAAAACTCAGATCTGACCTGTTTCATATTGCAAAGTTCCTACTTCATAAGCTTCTGTCATTACTGTTAAACAACCTTTCTTTAAAGCTGTTTTGTGATTTATTATGTTTTGGTAATTATATGCATTTAAGATATGGCATTTCTGAAAGATTATTGAAAATGTCAGTATGAGTCAAAAGAGCCTAATACTGGCTAAAATTCTAGAACATAATAAATCACAGCTCAGAAATCATAAATATAAATAAGAGAACACAGTCTTCATTTATAAGAGATCCTCGGAAAAGAAAGCTTAGAGATATTTTTCATGTGATGAAAATACTCCAGACTTATTTGTACTTGTTCATGTATATTTAACTTTTCTACAACAAAGGTAATGCCAAGGTAGTTGCTATGTAAATGTTTGGCCTTTCTTTAACACTTTGTACTTTCTGATAGTGTCCAATTAAATGCTACCAATACTCTTTTTAATATGATATATAAACCCATCTTGGGATGGTTCCAGAAAGGAGAAAAGAGTTGAGCTCAGGAGGGGTTATCAAGAAATACAGAAATATTCAAAACATTACTCCCTATCCATAATCCTATAAAGTTTTCTGAACTTTATAATTATGAATACAGTTCTAATACATCATATAAATAGTGTTATAGCTTTATTCCTAGAGAATGTAGGTATATAAAACTTTTGCTTTTCTAGGTATACATTTATATGTATGCACACAACAAATGTTTAGCATAGATGTCACACCGAAAAACTGCATATGTATATAAATTTTGGTATATGGAATTTGGCATATTAATTTTTTATTGTGTATTATGTGTGGAAACTTTAAAAACATATTGGGGGTATGGAAAAATAGAATCTGTAATCCTAATAACCCCCTGACCTAACATAATTTATTTCAGCATTGGTCTTTTTCTTTTTTACTCCCCTTTTCTGGCTTTTCTGAGTATGCTTTTATTCCTCCCACCCCCACCCCATAATTGAAGTTGGTAGGATAGAGATATACAATGACTTTGCATTTTCTCCAGTGGCCCCACTCAGCCATGCTCTGTAGAAACTAATTTTCATCTCTTCCCTACCTATGGAGTCATCCCCTCAACTGTCTACAGCCAGGTATGACTAGGCCCAAAAGTTGAGGTATGAAGGGAGCTTGACGTGCCCTTTGCTCCCCCTTGTTGCCTGCTTCTCTGTTTCAGCATTTTGAGGGCAAAAACTGAAAAGAAGGAGGGAGATATGTGGTTGCATCAAAGTGCTGGCTTTCTGAGGGGCCCCATGTTAGAGATCCTCCTATCTGTTCAGCTCCCTGGTGAGCAGAATCTGTTTCAGCTCCTTTCAGGGCCCTCTCAGTGACTGCCTCCTGCAACACATGCCATAGCTTCTTACTCTTTAAATATCCACTCCTAGTGATCACCCTCCTGGAATGGGGTCCCAGCATAAAGGCTGAAGCCCAACTTCCTCCTATGGGCTTCACTTGAGCCATGGAAAACACACATTCGTTCCACATCTTTGGTGATGATAGGGATTCTCCACTGTCACCTGTCATCTCTCCACAGTTCTCCTCTCCACCTGCTCAAATCGGTGTTTATACTTCCAAATTGGGTAAGGGGAAAAGGGAGGCATATTGCTGCCTAATATAACATAACTGTGGTCCAATCAAAAATTGAGGCAATCCAAAGTCTCATCAGTTAATGGATATAGGATTTCCAAGTTTATATTCACTTCCTCTTAATTCTATCATAGTCCCATCTCAGTATTCATTACCATAGATCGAATCATGAAGTTAGCCAAAAACACCATATCTTTTATAAAATAGTGAGAAAAAGGAGAGATAAAAGGAAAATTAGTTGAATATTAAAATTATGTATGGCACAACCAAAACAAATATGTAAAATACAATCTCCATTTCTATAACTGACCCTAATGTTGTGGTTTATATTTATGACTTCCAAATGCCCCTGTCCACTCTCTGTTCCCTTTCGAACCTCAGTTTCCAGGGTTCTTTAACTGAGAAATGTAGAAAAGTTGAATTTTTGAGGGTTTTACTTATATGGGTATTATACCATTCTGTGAATATTTGATACTGGACAAGTTTAAATAGAGAAACTTGGGTTCCACCCTTTGGATTTCTTTGGTACTCTGCCCTGCAGATCAGCATTTTCAATGAATATTAGTGGTACCTGACATCCTGATAGCATGGGGAATCCAAAAAGACCAGATGAAGTCTCAATTTCCAGTGTAAATACTGCTGCAATTACCCAAATAATTTTCTAGCACTTAGCACAGTACCAAGTACTCATGAACAGTTATTCTAATATTTATTATATTTAATTTTTGTTCATCTAAAAGCTTGTATTTTTTTAATTCAATTTATAAAGACCATACTGGTGTTAGGGTATATTTCGAGTACAAAATTTGAAATATCAACTAGTACCACATACAGCAAATCCCTGCCACTTTCTGCCTGAGGAGCCACAGAGCATACTCAGCTCCATTCAGGATAAACTGAGGTGCCACAGAGTTACTGCCCCAAGGAGCAGCCCTCAACCAGTGAAAGACAGGAAAATGGCAGATTGAAAAAAGAAAAAACAAAACAAATTGCAATTCAGCTTCCTCAGCTGGGACAGCTCTAAAGTGCGTTTTACACAGACTGAAAGTTCCCCTGTAAAATGAAGCTCCAGTTCCCCTCGGAGGGCTGGCTTCATACCATATTCTTTTTTGGTTTTCTTACTTTTTCCTTTTCTCACCTCTCCAGTCCCTTACCAGTGTTTCCTGTGATCCCTTCCCTGGAGACCGTTTGTCCTTGAATGTTTATCTCAGGGTCTGCTTCTGGGGGAACCCAAATCCAGGGTCACATAGCTAGAAAGTGGAGCCAGTCTTAATTCAGCTAGTCTAGGTCTAGTTCCAGTGCTGTTAATCGTTGGGTGCAGATCTTAATAATGAATATAAACACTAAATACTTTGAATGAATAGTTCCCCAATACTTGGACTTTTTTTCCCTCATGATTTCTTAAGGCAGGAATCCAGAACTAAATGAAATCCAAACTATAATAAGTAAACATCATTTGGATAAATTTTACATGTTTTCATAATCAGTAAAACAAGGTAATTTTTTGTTTCCTTAATTTCTAACTCATCCTCTACAGGAAAATTATCGTTTCAAAGTACACTGAATTATTATTCAAGTGTTACTATTTGATCTACATGTTGTGGAAAAGGACTTGGGGTCCTTTAGAAATCTTAAGCATGCTTTTTTAAAGAATTCAACTTTTACTTCTT
Source organism: Rousettus aegyptiacus (assembly GCF_014176215.1). Lineage (NCBI taxonomy): Eukaryota > Metazoa > Chordata > Mammalia > Chiroptera > Pteropodidae > Rousettus > Rousettus aegyptiacus. Next base: position 124,680,196 of record NW_023416306.1, read on the forward strand.
TTATTCTCATAAAATATTCCCTTTATTTTCTTCATTATCTTTCTTTCGTTAAAATCTTCTTTTTCAAAAAAAGTTTCTTTCTCATCTTTCTCTTTTCTGTTTTTTCCCTTGTATATCTGCTAGAAAATTAACTGTAATATTAAATATCAAGAAAAACAGTGACAATTAAATTATTTTTTCGCTATCTTCAAATTGAAAGGTATACTTTAAAAAAATTCTTATTTAAATTCAGCTTCTTTATAATTGGGTGTATAGTATAGAAAAGTCAACTGTATCATGCTCACTTGTTCTTTCTTCTCCTTTTTTTTGCTACTTTCCACTTTTCACATTGCTTTTCTCCTTTGTTCTCCTTTTGAATAGATTTAGATGTAATCTTTCTCTAACAGTTAAAAAAAAAAAAAAGGAAGAAAAACTACAGAGGATTGATTCCCATTAGAAATTTATGAACCACAAAGTTCAAATAAGATCTATCAACATGGAAAAACACTACCTTCTCTCCTTTTTATTCCAAATATTGAGAAATAAATACAAAAATGGATATAGTATTGTATTAAGTATTCTTAAGTCCTCAAATGAAACTGTGAATCCAGTTTATAAGACTAGCATATTTATTATTCAAGCAATGTACTACAGCAATAAAATACCCTCTTACTCTGCATTCTCTTAAATATTTACTGAACATCACCTCTGAACAAACTCCCATACAAAGAGGCATATATTCAAAGGTGAACATGAAGTTATGTACCCCAGTTGCTCTCATACAGTGGTTCTTAAGCAGGAGTGATTTTGTTTATGAAATGTCAGGGACACTTGACAATATATTAAGAGCTTTGGTTATTACATCTGGGAGTAGGGTCATGTCACTGGTACCTAGTGAGTGGAAACCAGGGAAGCTGCTAAATATCATACAATGCATAGGACAGATCCCTCTGACAAAAAATTATCTGGCTCCAAATGCAATGGTGCTGAGGTTGGGACACCCTGCTCTTATGCTAGACTAAAAAGTGAGAAGTAGTGTAACAAAGGTCATGTTAGGAGAGAGGAAACTTTGGCTTTGGGATACAGGGAACGCAGAGGGTCAGTGGGTAAATTGGGTCATAAGGAGGTAGAAAGAAAAAGGTATTCTAAATGAAGAGACTGTCCACTTTTAGTTTTGAAATTTCAATGTGTCAAGCATATCTACAGTATATTTTAATTAGGGAAAAGTTTATTTTGCCTTAAAAGAAAACCACATCACCACCCATTTTTGATCAATAGAAACAAGTGCCTTAGATTCCCCTATGCCATTAAAATATTCAGAAAAACTGTAGTAGATTTTGTGAAATGTAAGTAGAAATCATTTTAATATTTGTAATAATTACCACATATTCTTCCTCTTAATGTTAATCCAATGGCTTAAATTAGTTAGCTTGAAAAATTATATTTTTTTTTTGCTGTTTCTCAAGAATGCATTACTTAGAGTTTTAGAAGCGGGTACAAAATTCATTTCTTGCATCTTGATTACAATATTCATCATAAAAAAGCTTTTGCAACAGTTATTTTATTATACCAAGGGCTTTTTGAATATTTCACATAGTAAGACAGTGAAAAATGTATAAAACTTCAACATATTAAGTAGAGTTTTTGCAATGAATAACACAATTTGGAATGAGACACAGAATGATTAATTGCTGAGCTATCCTGTGTCATATTCTGTTTCCTTATCTGAGCTTTTATTACAGCTTGAGAAACCCGAATGTCAAAAGCTTTACACACAAAAGGAATACTTTACGTCTGTTACAACTGGCTTATGAAGAAAAAAATATATATTTAATGACTATAAAAGTTAAAATATATGAAATTAAATTTTTTTCTATGATCTTTGTTTAACTTTTAATGAACAACATCTTTGAGTCCCTCCCTGTTTATTGCTTATTTGAAGTTTCCTGAAATTTAAATCAGATCCTTTTGGTCATCTTAATAACCTGTTTCTTGCTAAAGTGAAGTGTAATGTATTTTAATTTGAAATGGAAATCAAAGTTTCACACTTTAGAATCTACAAATATGCTTTGACACATTAAAAATATTAATTACCTCTAATTGTATTTCTCCAACTATAAAAGATGCATCCATAAGTAGAAAAGAAACCCTTTTCTTAAGTAGTTCAATGCAGAAAGGATCTCTGCTTATCAGAAATGTAGGGGAATTTAACATTAATAATATTTAGTCAGCAGAAGAACTGGCATCAAAATAAAGAATTAAGGTCTACAGCTGAAACTTCAACCAGAGGCCACCTATAGGAGAAAATGTTGAAGAATGTCATCAGTTTATATGGGGAAGTAATATTAAAATCCACTTGGCCATCTTCGATTCAATACTAATTTGAAAGCACAGTAAGAAGTGGTTTCTCATTTTTGCTGATAAGTCTTTCAGAGCTAACCAGAGATCCAGAATCCCTGGAGCAGTAGAATTCAACTAGCTAGCACTGACTTCCAAGACAAGAGGTTGGTATTTTCTTAGAGGCTCAAGTGGGAAAATGGAGGACAATTTATGAGGTTTGGCTCTTCAAATGTTGTAGTCTGTCCGATGACATTCAAAGCTGGACGAGGCTCTTCAGTGCAATCAAAAAGCTGTACACGAACAACTTTAATAGGTTTGCTGGTGTGATATGGTTCTGAATACATCAAATCTTTACCCAAAGTAGAAATAGTAAATGTTAGGTAAGGTTTCAGTAACACTGAGCAATACTGTGAACCAAGCAAGTTGTTTGCCACTGTGTGATTCCTCCTACTAATCCTAGTAGCTACTTCTGCCCCTCATGCTTTATGGACGAAGGGCATTAGCTCCACTTTCCTTTGTGGTTTCCCTAAATATCCATCTAAACCTTCACAAACAGTCTCTTATTTTAACCTTCCTCAAATTACCGTTAGTTGAGTTTCCATCTGTTTTCTGTTGATACCTTGACTGATACACAAAGGCCAATGTTCATGGCTTTGTGAAGTTTTTCTTTTCATCAAAGATTAACATGTTGAATAATCAAGTTAAGCATCAGAATAATTCTCTTGGATATGAGGGAAAATATCATACTTTGATAACCAAGCTATCCAGAATAAAGACTGTATAATAGCTTTTTACTCATAGGAATATTTCTATCACACTCTGGCCAGGGCATCAAAATCCCAGGTCCTACTTTCTCATAATGTGATTTTTCTTGCCCAGTATCTCATTTTCTCTGGAAACCTGAAGTTAGGTTGAAAAAATAGACTAATTGGTGAAATCATTTGCAAAATTTAAGCGTCCTCACAGCACAGAGTAAGCAGGTGTTTGCCATGTGTCATGCAATGGGGAAATTATCATTCTCAATGCACTAATCTATTATGTGTCTGGGTCACAACAGGTGTACTTTCACTGTTTCTTCATTTTTTGGCATGAATAGTTAGAAGATTAATTTTTTCATAACACTATCTATATTAAATCAATAACTCTGTGTGTGTGTATGTGTGTGTATGTGTTTCATGATGAGAAGCAAATCTCATTCCAAAGCTATGCAGAATATCAGTGGTATTAGAACCCTGTTTTCTGATTTAAAGTGTTCTCTGTTACTTGCCTCTTAAAAGCTAACATTATTATAAATGATTCTGAAAACAATGTATATATTATTTCTAAAATTAAACAAAGAAATTAAAATTATTTTATTTCTAAAATAAAACAAAAAACACTTGACATTTTCTATTACATTCAAAGATTCAACTAATAACCACTCACAGATTCAGCTTACTAGAGTTTATAGGCATCTTCAAATACTTTTCTCTTACTTGAGTCTCAAAATAACCCTGCAAAATCAATCAGAGGTCTTTAGATTATTGGTCTGATATACCACACTGCCTCCTGGCACTCTTTTGAGATAGTCCTTTCACCCAAGAATAATAGATACCATTGAAGCAATTTGAGCAGGGATGCAGTGTGGGAAAACAGACCTATGGGAGACAAGTTGGAGGATGGGCTAGGGGAATAATGATAAAGAGATGTCTTCAAATTCAAGATGTAACTCAACAGTACAATAGGCAAAGAATAGTGAAATTAATCTTGTTAAATTAAGATTTGGGATATTAAATTTGTTTTATAGGATCCAAAGTAAAGCAACATTTACTTCTGTGTGGTGAAATTACGGTGTTTTTTTTTTTTTCTGCCTGCTTATAATTTTCTGCACTTTCTAATTATTCAAAAATGTCCAGGTATTTCTTGTTGAATCATAATTTTCCTTTGAAAAGAAATATGAAGACCACACTTTGCTATGCAAAGTAAATTAGTTTAATTGAATACCAAACTATAATTAATTAAAAGTGGTAGGTTTTGAAGTCTTTCAGGGCCTTGGATTTAAATCCGTGGGTTGGAACAAATAGCCCAATTAAACTTTCTCCTTAGGATTCAAAGACTCTCAAATTTGCTCTGCGGGTAGGAGAATTGTCTGGGGAAAAAACTACACATACACATATTACATTTACATATATACGTGTGTGTGTCTGTGAGTGTATATATGTTTTATATATTATATATATATTACTATATGTAGCATGTATATACTATATGCATATATTTTATTTAATAAGTTATAAAACTCATGAAGAAATTTAATTAACATAATAATTGGGTAATACATTGATTAAAATTAAGCAAATGCCAAGTCAAATGACAGACCAGTATTTTCAAAATTATATAATATCTTCTTACTATTATTAACTATAATATTCTTCAGTGTTTTTCTTATTGTTGTTCTTTTTGTTTGAGATCTGATAGGAAAGTATAACAGGCCTTAGAGTCAGTCATTTGAGAATTTTATGGAAATACTGACACACTGAGATGTCAGAAAAACATTCTCCAAATCTTGACTCTTGCTGAGTCAAGAAAGCCAAATGCAGTACATTTTTTCTAGACCCACTGAGCCATAACATCTGTTTTTATCCACTGAGAACAGGTTTTGTGACCAATGGGGTCAGTGACATTAATTGAAAACTGTAGACTATTGCCTCACAACCTCCAGATGCCCTTTATAACTAACTTTCATAAAAAGATATGGGATGTTTTATCCTTCAGTTTATACCTTAGCACTAGAAGGTAAGCCTTGTTATTAAGTGTTCAATTTATCTTTAAAAAAAATGAACTGTGTTAAGTGGCATGGAAATAGTAAACCTAAATCTTTGAAGGTTGGAAGCCAAACATGTATAAACCTCTGGCATAAAGGTCTCTACTTATTTAAGGAGAAGTAGGGGCAAGAAATTAATGTGTTGGTTAAGACAGAAGAGTAGAGAATCACGCAGTCATGGTCCAAGCATTGCTCTACCTCTGCACGGTTTTATGACCTTGGAATAAGATCAGCTTCTTATGCCGCAATTTTTCCATCTATAAAATGATAGCACAATAATTCCTAAGCTTATTGGTTGCTGGGAGGATCACAAGTGGTAATACATGTTAATTTTTATTACACCATCCTTGTTATTATTAGATGGACTGTCTAAAAAGTACCTCTTCTACAAACATGAACTCTTTTAGGATGCAGCTCTCTAGGCAAGGAAGCCAATAATCACGTGTCCCCCTGTGAGCCGTACTTTCCATTTACCAAGAGGGTGTCAGAGTGATTGAGAAACCTGTGACACTGACACCTGAAAGAGTCACACCTGAAGCTTCTATGAATTTCCTCATGCATGCCATGGTTACCAAACAATCATATATTTATTGAATGCTTGCTATTCACAAAGCACTCTGCTAGGTATAAGACTTGGGAAAATTCTCTGCTCAAAGTTGCTTACAGTAAAGCTAAAACAAGTACATGAATGGAAAAACAATCGTATATGACAGCTTATGCTAAATACTAGATTAACCTAAAGAGAAACAATTGCTAAGGTCTTTAAGAGAAGGGAGAAATTACTATGGGCAGTACAGCGGGAGTCTTCAGAGAAGCCTTAAGGTGGGCTTTGAAAGATGTGTGAGGTTCAGGTAAGGGCAGAATAGGAAGGCAGCTCAGCAAGGCACAGAGGACAAGCTGACAGAGATCCATAAGGGAGGACTGGAGAAGCGCTGCTCAGTAGGTCTGGGAGCAGCAGCACCATGATCTCCGGGTACGTCCTTTAGCTCAAACCACCATCACAGAACACCATGGACTGGGAGGATTAAACAACAGACATTTATTTTCTCACAGTTCTGGAGCTGAAGGTACTAGCCAATTTGGTTTCTACTGAGAGCCCTCTTTCCGGATTGTCTGTCGATGACTGCCGTATCATGGTGTCCTTACAGGGAGGAAAGAGAAAGAGCTCTCTGGTGTCTCTCCTTATAAGAACACTGTCAACCCTATTGGGTCAAAACTCTTTTGACCTCATTTAACCCTAATGAATGCTTTAGTGGCCCCATCTCCAAAGACAGTCACATGGGAAGTTAGGGCTTCAGTATATGAATGTAGGGAACGAGAGACAAGCATTTGGTCCGTTAACACCTGAGAACTTGTTAAGAATTCAAAATCTTGGACCTTCCACCCCAGACCTACTGAGTTAGAAACTTCAGGAGTAGGGCCCAAAAATCTGTGTTTTGACCAGCCCTCCTGGTGACTCTGAGTTTAAGAACCTGTAGGGAGAAATCATCTGTAGGGAGGAGTGAATGGAGGGAAGATGGAAGAAGTAGGTTGTGATCAGAACTTGGAGAGCTTTGGATGTCAGGCCCAGGAGTGGAGAGACTCATCTGTAGTCAGCAGGAGGCCAAAAATGAGAGGAGGTCAAATGGGTTAGTGTAAAGCACTCATGCTATGCCATCTGCTTTTGCATAGGAAGGTAGGGTGGAGGAGGAAACCTTTGGGGAACAAGTTTTTGCAGTTTAATTATTTCGTCTCAATATAGTAATAGCAGGAACAGACAAAAAGGGAGGAATATGAGAAATATCATGAAGGAAGAATCTATGGGTCAAAGAAGAGTGGCAAACTTAGGCGACTTGTAGATCTGTGCAACCTACTACTGACCAAAATGTAGACGTGTAAATGGGGAGCCGTTTGAGGCAAACGATATGTTAGGTTTTATTTATTTCTGTCAATGTTAGTAGGAGAACAAGCAAGTGACTGTGGTCACTGGACAAATGGGAAACGTAGTTTAAAAGCAGTCAGTTCTGAAACTACATTCAGGAGGTGAATTTGAATCCTGGGATGTGGGTGCGAACTCTGAGAAAGGGCACAAAATGAAGGAAGATAAACAAAGTCATAAAGCCAGCCACTAAGCAGAAGACCTGGAAATAGAGTGTGAAGACCAGGGCCTGGTAAATGTCAATGCCATTTAAATACTTTTGCTGCTAGCACCTTCAAAGCTGTCTGAGTCTGAGCACTTCAGAAGGGACAGGTTTGCAACTCATTGTGAGTTCTTGGGCAAATCACTGTTGATTGTGAATAGGGCCAACTCAAAAGACTGAATTATAACCATCGCTGCTATTAGCCTGACCCACCGTTAAACAGGGTAATGGCCTTCAGCACCATCTGAAAGACCTAAGGATGTTGGCCATTTATATGTATTTAAGAATTGTGCCACCTTATTTAGGGTTTCTATACCATAAACTTGTGGTTCTCAAACTTTAGTGCACATCAGAATCACCTAAAGGACTTGTTATAACACAGATTGCTGGACTCCACTCTTAGAAATTCTGACTCACTAGGTCTGGTATGCATTTATAGCAAGTTTCCAGGAGCCACTGATGCTGCTGGTCCATGAACTAACTTTGAGAACTATTGTTAAACCCTACACAGAGGCACTCCCTACAGTGAGGGCTACCAGTAGCTAATTCAGGGTAACTAACTGGCTGCAAACTATAATTTCAGGCAATTTTCTTAGCAATGTGTTTCCAGGCCAAAACTTCTAGATAAAAGGAGCTCTCAAAAAGCATAAGAGCAAACATGGAGTCCATAGAAATGTTCTTTTCCAAATGAAAGCATGAGTTTTACAGCCTCGAAGGAAGATCCTCATGTAGACTGTACCGAAAACAAAACAGCCAACCAAAATAAAAAAATTTTAAAAATTGGAAGGTAAAATAAAAGGACTTTATGAAAGAAAAACAAAAACACACTCATGCTTGCCAAAGTTAATATTCGGGCCTATATATCTTCCTCATGCTATTTCTCATGCTTCAGCTTTCATTTAAAATGACATTGCTTTTTTATGTAGAATAGAACCTAGAAACTTGATTCCTACCAGTTATTCCAAACAAAAGGGGTTATTTTCAATTATTTTCAGTTTGGTTTTTGTTCATGAACAATATTATGTGAATAACTTAAAAGCCAGTTTCAGTAGGAAACTTGGCCGTTAACATATTTTTTAAATTTTTTAAATTACAGTTGACATACATTAGTTTCATTTATACAGCATAGTGACTAGACATTTGTATAATTCACAAAGTCTGTAAATGGCCAAGTTTCCTACTGAAACTAGCTTTTAAGTTATTCACACTCCTGATAAGTCTATTACCCATCTGACACCATACATCATTATTATAATATTGACTATATTGCCTGTATAATACTTTACTAAATTATTTCCATTAGTTTTTTTTTAATTATAGTTGACATTCAGTATTATATTAGGTATACAGCATAGTGGTTAGTCATTTATGAAATTTATAAAGCCATCCCCCAATAAGTCTAATACCCTACATATATGTTTATAATGTAAAATTTTTATGATCGATTTCAAACACATTAGATCAATTCTAGCTCTAAATTGCATTGCTGTCTTGTAGTCTGCAGTTATACCTTGTTTCATTTTATGTTTCACCTAAAGTTATTTCATTCCCTTGGTTTATAAACATCTTCAATTCTCTTTAACTGAAAGGGCAGGGTAACTTGATAGAGCATTTGCGTTAGCAATAATAACCCCCAGTGTAGAACCAAATGAAACAGCAAAAAATATAATATAGCAGCGTGTCCTGCATCATTAAAGAAAGGAAAAAAAAAAATGTGTCGAAAGGCAGAAAAGCCACAATGAAGAAATTCAGAAGTGGAAATATAGAGAATTATAATGGAAATAGAAAAGAAGAAAGTAGAGTTTCCTTTACTTTTAGAGTAAGCCAGTTTGGAAGTTGATGAGTAAATGTTACAGTTATTTAAATGGCAAGGTTAGCGAATCTTAGACAAACATTATGGTTCAAATCTCCATTATACAAAGCATACCTGTATATTCCACTTGATCCTCTCAGTGACCCTATAAGGAAGGTGAGACTATACCCATTTTCAGATGAGAAGACTGGACTACAAAGTGAGATTAGGTGATGTGTAAGAGTCACGTAGATGGAAATGGGCTCAAATTCAAATTCTTCCAATTACAAACACAAGGCATATTCTACTAACCAGCCCACTAACCAAAGCTTTTATCAGAAAGCTAATTTTTCTAAACATTTAGACTGATGAATGAGTAAAAGCAATTTTGGTCTATAGTCATTATTCATTGTCATCAACCCACCATTGGTCATCTCATATGAGCAACACAATTAAGGTGTAATAAATTCTAATAGAACCTCTTATTATTTATGTGGATACAATAGTAGCAGAGATGAGGAACTACAGATATTACTTCAAAAGATATTTGCATGTTATCTAATATTTGCTCTGGCATTGGCGAGTATTTGGGAAATATAGTTAAAATCAGTATTGTCTCCTAATCTTTGGGAAGAAAGGAACTGGGAAGGTGATTGTATAGAAGCAAAATCATGTAGACACTCAGTGATATAACTAGGTTATATTGTTAAATATTTAAGATTGTTAAAGCCATAAATTAATAATTTACCAGCAGCCTAGTCCCTCATTCATTAATTCACTTATTCACTCAAAATTTAATCTCTCATGGATTAATTTTACAAACCAGCATGGTTAAAATATACTAAGATAATTCCTTTCTTGCCAGGAATCATATATTACCATTATAGATTTTATAAGTTTACTGATTGGGATTCAAATTTCAATTTCAGACTGTGTTGTCATGTTGAATTGACACAAATATCTGTCAGGTGACATGACAGAATATCAGATGACAGAATTCTATCCTACTAGTAAAATTTAGAAAATCCATGAAACATTAACATGGCTGGAGATTTTCTACATGCTCAGAGTTTATCTTGGGAAGCAAATTTTTCTACATTCTTTTTCAGTTTTTAAAAACCACCAATAACCAATTCATAATAGTATAACTCACTCAAAATGACTAATGTAAAAGACAATCTGAACAGAGTATAGATTTACAATATTTTAAAAGACTTTGTAGTTTTATAACCTTTACATTTAGGTAGTAACGAAAACTAAAGATTTTGGCATTGGTCTTCAAGGTTTCTGTACCCATCTCCATCATTTTCAAAATTTATAGGCATTTCTGGTAGGGTGGAGTTCATCCCTGCAGACAGATACTACTTTGCCCTTCCCTTCAGATGACCAGGCTGTGGGGAGTAAGTGAAGAGAAGATGGCACTGAGCCCTCTGCTTATAAATCCAACAGATATGTCTGGGAAGACATACGGAAGTTGAGGAAGAATTATTAAGTATAGAGAATCACATCATCCCTAAGGCATTGCAGAAGGGGGCAAGACACCCAGCTGTGTGAAATGTAATAATTATAACAAAGAACTGCATTTTGATCTCAGAAGCTGGCCATCTATTGCCTAACATATAATTCAATATTATTTGAGAAAATAAATTAGTTAATATATTAATATATTGTATCAGAGGTATCACAGGAAACTGTTAATGATATCAGGTGTTAGAAAACCAAATATATAAATTTTTTATTCTGACTAGATAAAAGTACTGTTACATTCAGCCAATAATGTAAGCCATTTTCCAATTATATCTAACTTTCATGGAGCACAGTAATGATATTTTTAATTGAGGTATTAGACGTATTCCAGTGAGATAGAATTTGGTTTAATATTAGGAAAAAAGCACTAACAATTAGAGCTATACAGTAAAGGAATGAGTTTCCTCTTTAGATAGTAATGTCTGCATGACTGAAAATAGCCAAGCTAATACTGCTCAAAATTTTCCAGAACCGTTGTAGAAAGAACTTATGCAATGAACAGATTTTCATCTCTAGGTCCTTTTTGATTCTAAGATTTTATGAGACTACTTTGAGATTTTAGAAATTCAGAATTCTGTCCTCAGACTATACTCAGAATTCTGAGTACAGTTTTATACTCTCCAGAGACATCTCTATGTACACTGTATGAACTGGGCAGATTTGAGTTCTTTTGAATTAAGCTGAAGGAAACAACAGTAGGAAAAGTTTATTAAAATTTGCCTAAAAGAATGTAATGAATGTATCCTGATTTAATCAAGCACTGTAAAATTCAAGTTTAAAAATGGAGTCCATTTCTGTTGATTGGATATTATAATTCTTTCTAAATTTTCTATAAAGTTTTACTTCTGTTTTTAGAAATATTTCACTGCTCCCATATGAAACACTATTTTAAACATAAAGTTTCAGCTCCTAAAGTTCATGTCAAACACTCATAAAGCATTTGTTACCAAGCAGGCATTCCAAGAATGTTTGCTGTATGTAGGGAGGCTAGCCTTTGAGAGAGCACACAGGTCGGGTCTTATGGCTGTAAGGCGAAACTAAATGGCTAAATGAGTCATTCTACTTAAGAACATTCAGGTACAGAATAGTTTAATGTTTCCCAACTGTTCTTTAGGATAATGATAGAGGCTATAATGGAAAAAATAGAGAAGCAAAAAATGGGTCATGTGGTCAAATAAATTTCAAGACCTGTGACTTAAAAGTTAGTTTTTTTCTAATTTCTAATTTGCTAATGTGCATTGGGAGAGGAACATAGTGTGCAATATTTCCACATATATTTGTTCGTGGAAATATCTTATTTACAAAACCAATTTGGTATAGATGACTCATAATGCTATTTATAAATACCAAACTCAAATGCATACATATACATACACTCATAAATTTGAAGTGTTTATTTTTCTTCAAAAATTATGGCAAGAGTATTTGGTTCATTTCTGTATTCCTCATGCCTGGTGCTTAATGAACATTACTGAGTGAAAAATCAGCATTCATGATATTGTGCTATTTCAAAAAAAAAAAAAAAAAGCACACAAACACAAAAGTCTATTATTCTCACCATCCCATTTATTCCTGCTTAACCCCTCCTAATAATAATCAGATTTTATAGTAATAGTATATTTTAGAGTTTATCAAATGTGTCTGTTTTCATGATTTTACTTGATCCTCACAAAAACATAGGTAGAGAAATATTATCATTCCTATCTTATCCATGGAGAAAATAGATATTCACAGTGGTTGAAGACTCAATCATATCACTAGCAACTAGGACACAAATTCCTGTTTCACAATCCCACATTCAGTATGTTTCTTACTAAACGTGAGCATTTTTGCCAGTTTCAGAATTACAATCAAACAGATAAAGCCTTAGCAGTTTCCTCTGCATTTGACTCTCCCTTCTTTTGCTTTGGTTTTGTATCTTTTATAAACCTGCGATCTCATGTATTCTTTCTTAGGATTTCCTTGCAAGCATTCTTACCTTTTGCCTAACTCTGGTGAGACTGCCCAAGTTTTTAAAAATAAGATTCTTCAATAATATTTGACCATTATGAATCCAGGGCCTCAAAGAACCTCAAGAGAGCAACTGTTCCTACAGTTATAAATTTTTTAAAACATACACACACAAATATTGTTGTCAACACCATTTTTAAGAATGTTCTCTAGGTAGCCAATGTCAGTGTTTAATCACTTGTACAATGAAAAATTCTTCCCCACATGTACACAAATGTTCTTTAGGAATGCGTTAAGTCTGTTTTATCTGTGTTTCTTCCTCTGTGGACATCTGGTTCTTTTCTTCCTGAATATTACTCATAACCTAAGAAAAAATATGATCTCTCTGTGACTCCTTTTTTCTTCCTTGCCTCTCCCTGACCAATGCAGAGAATAATAAGTATCTATATTATTTAAGTTAGAGGCATTGAAAAGCTTGTCTCTTGCTTTAAAAATAATTGCTTTATTTTTTAAATTTATTTTCCAATTACTTTCAACATACAATATTATAGTAGTTTCAGGTGTATAACATAGTGATTAGTCATATATAAAACTTACAAAGTGATCACCCCAATAAATCGAGCATTCCTCTGACACCATCCATAGTTATTACACTATCATTGACTATATTCCCTGTGCTGTACATCCCCATGACTTCCCTGACCCAACCCCAAGACTGCACTTATTTGTGTTTGGCCTGCACCAGCTTTTGTACTTTTCATACTTGAGGAACCCTGTGACTCAGGAGTTCTACTTCTGGAAATCTATCCTCAGAGTCTTTGGCTCCTTCCAAAACACCATCAAGAACTTGTATGTATTCAGTTGTGCCTTTAAGAATATCAACTTTGCTAGGTATCCTGCTTTGAGGAAGAAAGGTCACCAGTGCCTTCTGTTTGGTAAAACAATGGTTGAGATTTTTTATCTGCTAGTGCCCCTTGGTATTGGCCACCTCTCCAGGACAAACTGGAGGTACTGGGTGGAGGAGTAGTCACCCAAAGGCAGCTGCTTGAGCTGGCAGATGACGCCACCTGGGGCAGCAGCCCAAACTTCTGCAGCATGTCCTCCAGCACCTCGGCAGGCAGGGCAGGGAGGAGGCCAGGCACAGTGTCCACAAGGGGCTGCCAAGGGCTTCCTTGTTACTATTTTTATAACTGTCAATTTTTACTTTTTAATTTGTTTCACTTTTTTCACCTGTCTACCAACCACCCTCCCATCTGATAAACATCAGTTCTCTGTGTCTGAGTTTGTTTCTGTTTGGCTACTTCATTTTTTTCTTTTTTCTTTTTTTCTACATCTTACATATAGTGATATTACATGATATTTATCTTTGTCTGACTTAGTTCACTTAGTGTAAGACCCTCTAGGTCTATCCATGATGTCATAAATGGCAAGATTTTATTCTTTTTTATGGCTCAATAATATCCGTTGTGTATATGTCCCTCATTTTCTTTATCCATTCATTTATCTAGCTATTGTAAATAATGCTGCAATGAGCATACATGTTCATATATCCTTTTGAATTAGTGTTTTGGATTTTGTAATATAAATACTAAGGTGTGGACTCGCTGAATTATATGGTAGTTCTGTTTTTCATTTCTTGAGGAACCTCCATACTGTTTTCCATAGTGGTTGCACCAATTTACAATCTCACCAACAGTGCACAAGGGTTTCCTTTTCTCCACATCCTTGCCAAAATTTGTCGTTTTAATTATTTTTGTTTGTTTTTAGAAAGAGCTTTCATAAATGTAACTTGGCAGGCACATGACTATTTATTAATCCCTTATTCCACTAAGTGCTTGGGGCCAAAGAGAATGATGGACACCTACTCCAGAGTAGTCTTGATCTAGTTCACCAGGTCATAATAGGTAATCACAGGACCATATGCGAGTCATTTCAAAGCAGCATGTATTAGTTTAGGAATATGGCAGGCCCTGAACTGTTGTTCATTGATCTCATTACAGTGAGACTTTCATAAATCCTGAAAGAATAGAATTATTATCCAAGGAACACTGGGTAGGAAAGAAAAGTCTAGGAAAGGCTCTTGATGGAGGCATATGATTTAGACAAAAAGGGATTTTCTATGGATACCAAATGATATCACTAAAGGTAAAGAAGTAGGAATGAGCAGGCTGTGCTCAGGGCATGGCTAGCAGCCCAGACTGGCTGGCACAGAAGGTCTAGTTTGAGAACAAGATGAGCTGAAGTGGATGAAATTAGATTATTGGAGGTCTGTTAGATTTCTTTGTCCACATAGTACTTTCATATTGTGAATACATAATAATCATAACATCTAAATACTCACTAAATTCACTTTTTGGGTACCTTGGTGTTTATTGATAAGCATTTCTAAACTATGGGACAAACTCGTAATATCAGTCTTATGCAAGAGAAGTATTTTTCCTCTTTGGGGGGGAGAAAAAAAACCATTTCTTTTATACCTTAAGAGAACTCCATAGATTTATTGATTGATCATTTATTCATTCATATTACTAAAGTTAGCTGTTTACCATAAACCAAGCACTATTCTATATGTCGATGACACAGCCTTGAGTACTTCATCCCCAACTTTCAGTAATCTTCAGTCTAAAAGATTAAGTTATATTAGAGAGAACTACTGCATTTTTCCTAGCAATTAATTCTTCATTCCAAAGAACATGAGATGTGACATGCTGTACAGCGGCTATAGTAAAATCAATCAAGTAACAAAAATATTTCAATGATCTACATGCCAGGAACTCTGCTAGGTACTACAGGAGATTCAGAAGGCAGTATAATAGTGTTTCTAACATCAAGGGAAAGGTAACTCCTGGGGGAACAGGCCATAAAGAAAATTATCTGATAATCCAAACCTAGCCGATAAAAGCATTACAGATCAGTGCTGTGGGTTTAGAGGAGGAGGAGAGCACTCGATGGTGAGCATAGGCTAAGACATAGGAGAGGAGCAGGATCTAGCTTGGTGTTGAAGGATGGGTAGGATTTGGATAGTCATCAATAAGCAGAGAAAAAAAGACATAATAGGTAGGCAAAATGGTGTAGCAGTTGCCTTATTTGTATCAGTTCCTTCTATAGGCAGCTAAAGGTTAACTTTGACTTTCACTGACTTTTCCAGCAGGATAAAGTATTAAAAGTTTTGCTGATCACAGAGAGTACAAGACTTCCCTTTGATTATTACCAGTATGCTCTCTCATCGAGGGGCCATAGTTAAATGGTCCAGACATCTATCTCACCTCCCTCTTACCCCACCCTCAAGGGGTTTTGTCAGTATTGTTAAATTTAACAACAGGCAGAAGGGAAAAAAATAATCCAGGTGCCATCCTAGGGCTACCACCATTCATCTAAGGTCCTGTTCCCCCTCAAAACAGAGAAGTAAAAGCAGGCAAAGATAAACAGTAAGGATGTGAACTGCCTGGTCTTTGCAGTCCGTTGCAATGATTTCTCCATCCACTGCTCCACCTGAGAAGAATGAGATGGACTTGCACTGTTCCCTGCTTCTCTCCTCCTGGGATTCTACAGCCAGCTCCCCAGGCTCCTCCTATTCATGCTCTCCTCACTGGCCCCTTTCTCAGATGATTCTGCCTGGCTTACACTCAGCAGGCAACATTTTCTCCATCAATTATCAGCTATTGAGAAGAGATTAGCTCCTTACTGGTCTCTGAGGACTAAGAAAGCATCCAAATGAAGCAAGGTGGTTTCCATGGAGCTTTGCAGCCTGGCGGTAGAGGGGATAACTTTATTTGTGAAATACCTTAATTACCAGGATAGCTCTTTAATACACACTACTCAGAGCAGTAAACACAATTATATTTCTAATTTTCAATGAGAACAATAGATTCATTTCGCTGGGCTAAAAGTAAGACAGAGTTAAAGCAAGTTAACAGTAGGAAGAAAGCCCCCCCAACCTCCAGTCAGCTTCATAGAAATGAGACACAGGTATATCCTTTAAGTGGTCACCAGCATTCTAACATCATGTAGGTAGGGTATCTTAATATATTTATTTTGAGATTATATTATCAATTGATTTTATGTTTTTGAGGTTTTTTTCACCTTCAGAAAATAAATTTAGAGAACCACATAAAACAAAGGCGTAAAGCCCACCCAGGTCAACAAAGAGAACTTTGCCAGTCACCCCAGAAGCTTCTCTATGTGTCGCATCCTAGTTACCCTCCACCCTCCCTCCAAAGGTAACCACTGTCCTGCTTTTTATAGTAATCACCCCCTTGCACCTCTGTATAGTTTTATATGCAAGAGGGTATCCTTAAACTCTAGTTTCATTTGCTCATTTCTTAAAATTTGGTGCTTACTTATTTAATTTATTAGAGTGACATCAGTTAGTAAAATTATATAGGTTTCAAATGTACAATTTGATAATATGTAACCCGTATATTGCATTATTGTTCATTACCTAGAGTCACAGCATCTTTTATCATCTTACATTTGACTCCCTTTACCCTTATTTACCTGCCCTCCTCCTTTTCCCTCTGGTAACCACTAAACTGTTATCTGTGTCTATGAATTTGTGTTTGTTTGTCTTATGCATTTGTTTTCAGTTTTATATCCCACATATGAGTAAAATCATATGGTTCTCAACTTTTTCTCTCTGACTTACTTCTCTTAGCATGAAAATCTCAAGATCTATCCATGCTGTCACAGATGTGGCAGTATTTCAGCTTATGGCTGAGTAATATTCCAGTGTATATACATACCACATCTTCTTTGTGCAATCATCTATTGAAGAGCACTTCAATTCTTTCCATGTCTTGGCCACCGTGAATAATGTCGCAATAAACATCAGGATGCATATATATTTATGGATAAATGTTTTAAAATTTGGGGGGTAGATACCCAGTAGAAGGATTGTTGGATCATATGGTAATTCTATTCTTAACTTGTGGTTGTATCGATTTACATTCCCACCAGTGTGTATGGGGGTTCCTTTTTCCCCACAACCCCTCCAAAACTTGTTATTACTTATTGATAATAGCCATTCTAACAGGTATGAGGTAGTATATCATTGTGGTTTTTGATTTGCATTTTCCTAATAGCTAGTAAAATTGAGCACTTTTTTATATGTATGTTGGTCATTTTTATGTCTTCTTGAGAGAAGTGTCTGTTCAGGTCCTCTGCCCATTTTTTAATTGGATTGTCTGTTTTTTATTATTGACTTATATGATTTGGCCTTTTCTTAATCCTGTACTGAACCGTCTGTCCCCCATTGTCAACCATGTCCTGGCATTGTATATACCACATTATATATCATAGTGTAGCCTGATTTTTTCCAGTAACATGAATAATACCTTCCTGGTCATTTAAAAATCTCTGAAAGTATAAGTTTTAAAGATTGTATAATTTCCCATCATGTAGATGGGCTAAACTGTACTTAATCATGTGCCTAACATTTCCACGTTATTTTCAACTATTTTTCAGTTAAGAAAAACAACTAAAAGCTTGAAATTTGCATTTATTCTTACACTAGAAAAAAAGTCACAGAGACAACACCTCCAGATTAAGGTGCAGATTTGCTTGTAGACGCTTTATTTTGACTGGGGCAGTTTAAGCTTTTTGGATCACTGATATCTCTGTCCTAAAGATATCCCTTCCCCTGACCTCCTAATTCTCCAGTTCCAAACCTCGATTCCAGAAAATAAGAGGCTACTCCTGTGAGGGCAGACTCCTCTCTGACCTTTCACTTCTAAAGCCAGCAATTCCTCTTAAGACCACGTTATTTCTGGCAGCTCCTTCCAGTGTCAGCACAGGGCAGCCCTAAAGGTAGAAATGCAAAGCACTCATTTCATGGATTTTCCCCATACACCTAGCAAAGCAGCAGGTTAAATATATTAATAACAAAATGAAGAAATCGTGTTAATTGTATTTTTAAAGCCTATATAGTAACTCAGCGTTTACATATTCCAGTGCTGTGTAATGATCAGTAAACAAAATAGACTAAAAACGGAAAGGAAAGAAGAAAAGGAAACCGAGGGTTTCTTGCAGTAAGTTCTCTATGTTCACTATATCTGGTGAGAAATGGAAGCATATACTCTATTTCCCTTCTAACAAATGTTATTCATTCTGTTCATAACAGTCCCTTCAATCTTATTATGTTGTCCTTGCTAAATTATATCAGATTAGATCAGTTCTTGATTAAAAGGTCAAAGCAATAAATTACCAAACCCTGACACCTTTTCCACAGAGGAGTTAATTTGTATATGCTCACTTCCTGCAGAATAACTGCCTCAAAGTGGTGGTGAGAATTACATTTTACTATTTCTGCATAAGCCTCTAATTCTTCAGTTTTTTGGCCTGCAATAAAGTCTTTGGTACTAAATGAGATTTCAGCCATATACTCTGAACATGGGACCTGCTGCTGATAACTGGTCGTCTTGTGCGCCTGATTGCATCATTTTCTGTTACATGGCTAATTTTTTTAAAATGGCTTTTAACGCTGCTTCTTGAGAATATGCTACTGGGTGAGGATTCTTGACTGATTATTTAAGGAAGTCAGTTCTGTGTCCTCCTGTCACCCAGGTATCTATTACTAGATCACTGTGGATAGTGTTCCATCTACCCATCAGTGCACATTACCAATTTTCCTCTCAACACTGCTCAATTACTTGCTCACATGTTGTATTCAGCAATTTGTTCCTGATATCTGCTTGACAGGGTAGATAACATCCTGGGCAAAGTGACAGCCACATCAGTGACATGTGTATTCTCGTAGATAGGGAAAGCACAGGATTTTAAATCAGTGAACAGAACTTGTCATCTGTTTTCCTACCCTAATCTTCTGGTTCTTTCTGTATATTTAAACAATTTCATTAACAAGTGGTAGGTGTTCGCTGAAAACAAATCAGATAATATGAAAGTATATGATGGAAAAGCATATAATACACTCAGCTTATTCCATCTCTACTGTATGTGCTTTTTAAGTTTATTCACCCAGACCTTTAATCATACACATATAAAACTTGTATTCTTGAGGGACAACCAAAATGGCATAGATGATAAAGGCTCTGTTCATCCCTCTGGCGACCAAATCAAAGTTGTGACAGAAACAAGGAGCAGCAGCAAGGAAAAATCGCCTGGGATCTAGAGGAATAAGCCATACAACTAGGGAGAAGTCCAAGAAAGCACCCTGCAACGGCAGAAGGTAGGACAGGGTGAGGAAGTGGGGCTGCCCAGTCTCGAGCAGTTGAGTGAGGCAGAGGCTGCAGCAAGGCAGGCGCCTCTTAAATGGGCCACATCTCCGAGTAGATTTTTGCCGTGACTGACCTGCTCACTTTGAACACCAATTCGGCTGCGCACAGAGGGCACCAGGGACTTACAGGGAGACATTGTCAGAGTGAGGGCCAAGGTGAGACTCACTCTGTACAGACGTGCCGGTATCCATTGTTCCCTGGTGAGCCCTCCCACTCCCAGTGGCCGGCAGAGCACCACCACTGCGGTGAGGTCATCAGACTGGATAACAGAGTTCGCTCAGCCCAGAGGACTCCCTGAAACTCTGCCTCCCCCAACTTATGGGGCCACCCAAGCCACATCCAGGTTTATTCTCAGCAAGTCAGATGCTTCTTGCTGAGCAGTGCCTAGTCTCACGCTCGAGGCAGCTGGCCTCAGTTTCTGGCAACTATAAGCACAGCATCTGTGGATTGCTTGCTAATCAACAGGTGGCCCTGGAGGGGAAGAGGCTTGAGCTAAATTTGGCCTGTGCTGAGCCCCTCTTAGGAGTGTGCCACTGGACACCTACTTCACAAATCTACACTAATAAGACCGGGAGACCTAGGAGCTTTGCTTAGTACAGAGATATAGACATGAAAAGGCAGCTAAAATGAGAAAACAAAGAAACAGAAACCACATGAGAGAACAGAACAGAGATCCAGATATAATGGAGTCAATGCAGAGTTCAAAACACTGGTTATAAAGATGCTCGATGAACTTTTGGTTAAATTCAGTGAGAACCTCAAGAAAGAGATAAAAAACATAAAAATGGAAATGGAAATTATAAAAGAACCAGTCTGAAATGATGAGCACATTGTCTGAGATGAGAAGTATATTAAATGGAATAAACAAAAAAATAAACAGAGTGAATAAAGAAAAGGATCAAATGCCCTATCTAGAGGATGGGAAAGCCAAGGACACTTAATCAGAGTGGCAAGAGATAAGATGCCAAGACTATAAAAATAATTTAAGGAAGATATGGGACACTATTAAGTGTCCAAATACCCATCTGATTAGCATCTGATTGTATCCATCTTGATTGGAAAACCAAGATGTTGAAGAAATAATGATGGAAAACTTCCCTAACCTAGTGAAGGAAATGGACATAAAACCCCAGAAAGCTCAGAGAATTCCGAACATCAGGGATTCAAAGAGGCCCACACCAGACACATCATAATTAAAATGCCAAAGGTTAAATACAAAGAAAGATAAATAATACCATCAAGAGAAAAACAGATAGTTACTTATAAGGGAAAACCCATAAGACTGGCAGCTGATTTCTCAAAAGAAACTGCAAGACAGAAGAGCTTGGAAAAAAAATATTCAACAGGATGAAGACTCAGTATCTACAACCAAGAATTTATCTAGCAAAGCTGTCATTTAGCATTGAAGGACAGATAAAAAGCTTCTGAGACAAAAATAAGCTGAAGGAATTTATCACCACCAAGCCCATATTATAAGGAAATATTGGAGGGACTTCTTTAAGAAGAAAACAACATGTTTCAAAAACAGGAATAAAGAATGGTAATGACTACATTCCTATCAATTAGTACCTCAAATAGAAAAGAATTAAGTCCTCTAACTTAGAGTAGATGAATGGAAAGGAAAACAAGATGACTATATGTTGCCTAGAAGAGACTCACTTCAAACACATCGAAAGGAAGGGGATGGAAAACATATTGCTTTGATGGCCCTAGAAGGTATTTAAGTTGGGCAAAAATATAAACACTATATGATTTCACTTATATGTGAAATCTAAGGAATAAAAAGAACAAACTAATCAAAAACAAACTCACAAATATAGTGGACAATTTGGTGATGGACAGAGGGGAGGGGAATTGGGGGGGGGAGATTGGGGTGAAGGGTTAAAGGAGTACAAATTAGTAGCTGATGGTTGGACATGGGGATGGGGAGCACAGCATAGGGAATGCAGTTAGAATGAATACGTTGGCTAGATAGAGGGTCAGGGGATGGAGGTGATAACTCATTTTATCTTTACAACATTTAAATGAAGCAGGTACTATTATTTAATTACTGTTTTACAGTTGAGGAAATTGAAGCACAGAGAGCCTAAGTTAACATTCTCAAGGTCACCCAGCTAATTAATATGAGGTGGTGGCTGAATTCAAATTCGGACAACATGGCTTAGACTGAGCTCTTCTGTGCACACTGCCTCATGATTATGTTTCAGGTCCAAAACTTGCTTTCCAATTAACATTATTTTTACATCAGTTATCTCACCAGCTTTGCCAATTGTGGATACTGCTTTTTAAAGTTAGCATTGAAACTATTTTAATCTTGGTGTAAATTCAAGATGCAATAAAGTTTGATTGACAGGGAAAAACACAGGAATACACAATGAAGCACAGTATTAGTAAGTGCCTAGGTGGGTGGTATGAGTAAGAACACAGAAGTGGCTTTAAGTAACAGTGACCAACAAAGACTAGAGTGCCTGGAAAAGCCATGGAGAGGTAGTGAGTGAGGCTTGGAGGATGGGGTAATATTTAAATATATGAAAGGAAGTCTTGTGAAAAGGGATATTGTTGAATGTATGAGAGAGAAATTTGATTGTAATTAATAAAGACAGAACTTCTAAAGCCAAGAGTTACTCAGGGAATTCAGAATTTTCCATCAAAGCCACAGGAACACTTGGTTTTAGGAGAAGAGTAATAGGATGTAATTTGTATCTTGAGAAACAGTTCTGCTCCATTACATAAAATAGAAGTGTATGAAAACAGAGTGACCTCTTGGAATGTAACATAGGTATAGATATGATAAGGTCCTGAGCTAAGAGGGTAGAATGTTGAAGTAGAGATTGGATCAAACTATGTAAAGAATAATGGATAAAATTTAGTTATTGGTTATGATCAGCAAATAAAACAGAGGAAAAGTTCCATGGGAATTTCAATGATTCTGAGCTTGGATAGCAGAAAGAATGGTGTTATCAAGGTTGGAAATGGGGAAGTCAAAAACAGGAGGAAGTTTGGGAACACCGTAAGTTAATTTTTGCACTTGATGAGGTTAAACTAAGAGGATATCCCCTGGACAATTGGAAATGGAATTCACTTGAAAGATCAGGGTAAGGACTAGAAATGTAGATTTAAAAATTAATAGAATTAAGATGAGAGTTAAAATTGTAAAACCAAGGAGAGGAGAGGAGAGATCCAGGGATTAATATTGGGGCGGGGGATGGGGTGAGGGAAGGGGTGTGGCAGTGTCACATAATATAAGCTGAAAGAAGAAAGAGGAGGCTATAAAAAAAAAAAAAAGAAAAAAGAAACCAGAAAAGTAAAAAATGAACCGGGAAAGTGGACAGTTTAAAAGGGGAAAGGACCGCAAGGAGGTAGCCAGCCATTTCAAGGCCAAGGAGTTAGCAACTAGCAAGGAACTGGATAAATATATATTTGTTTAAAAAAGAGATCATTGGAGACTCTTAAGTGTCCAGTAGAATTATGCTACAAGATGAGATGACGAAACGAAATTAGAAGTAAGTGAGCAAATATGGACAGTACAGTGAAGAAATTTTATGATTAAATATGAAAATAAGATAACATATAAAGAAGTCAGAAAGTCAATGAAAAAGTTGGTTGACTTTTTAAAAATATCTCTGAATTAATCTCTGGAGTAACTTGTAAGGATCCTGAAAGATTCTGCTATTTATTACCTCTTTATCAAACTCTTCCACAAAAACATATGGATATATTATTTCAAACCTCTATAATCAGGAGTTTAAATTCCTATTTATTGAAAAATTCTGTGTTTAGCAAATATTAAATCCAACTCTCTTAACATAAGTATTTTGCATTTTATTTTATTACTTCAGGTATACAGTATATTGGTTAGACACTTATATGGTTTATGAAACAATCCCCCTGATTACTCTATCTTCTAGCTGGCTCTACACACAGCCATTACATTACTGCTGACTGCATTCCCTATGCTGTGCTCCCCAACCCCATGGTCATTTATCACCTACTAATTTGTACTTCTTTAACCCTTTATCCCTTTCTCCCAACCCTCCAAACCCCCTCCCCTCTGGCCATTGCCAGAATGTCCTCGTATTTGTGAGTCTGTTTTTGATTAGTTTGTTCTTTTTGTTCCTTAAATTCTTCATATTAGTGAAATCATAGAATATTCATCTTTCTCTCTCTGATTTATTTCACTCAGCATAATAATCTCTAGGTCCATCCATGTCATTGCAAATGGCAGGATTTCATTTTTTTAATGGCTGAGGAATATATGAACCATAAGTTCTTTATCCAATCATCTGTTGATAGGCATTTAGATTGCTTCCATATCTTGGCTATTGTAAATTGTGCTGCCATGAACATATGGGTGCATAGATCTTTACTAATTATTGTTTTAGTTTGCTTTGGATAAATACCCAAAGTGCAATTTCTGGGTCAAAAGGTAAACTCATTTTTAATTTTTTGAGGAACCTCCAGACTTTTCGTAGTAGCTGGACCAATTTACAATCCCACCAACAGAGTATGAGGGTTCCCTTTTCTCCACATCCTTACCAACACTTGTTCTTTGATTTATTGATAGCTCTTTTAACAGGTGTGAGGTGGTATCTCACTGTGGTTTTAATTTGCATCTGTATTTCCTCTTTAGAGAAGTATGTGTTCAGGTCTTCTGCCCATTTTTTAACTGGATTATTTTTTGTTGTTAAGATGTGTGGTTCTTTTGGCTATTAATCTTTTATCAGACATATCATAAGCAAATATCTTCTCCCATTCAGTAGGTTGTCTTTTTCTTTTGTTGATGCTTTCCTTTGCTGTGCAAAACCTTTTTAGTTTGATGTAGTCCCATTTATTTTTGCTTTTGTTTTTCTTGCCCATGGAGATATATCTGAAAAGAAATTACTAGTAGCAATATAGAGATATTACTGCCTATGTTTTCTTCTACAAGTTTTATGGTTTTGGGTTTGACAACATTGTTTTAAAACATTGTTTTAACTAAGTTTAAATTCGATTATAAAGGTAACATATGCATATTGGAAAACATAGAAAATACAGAACACTATAAAAATGAAAAGATTACTCAAGAGACATCATTAAATTTAATATTAATTTTATATGCTTTAAGTACTTCAGAAGCTTTATATGCAATTATGTATTCATTTCATATAGCATTTCAACGTTAGTGATTTACATGATATTATCAACTCTTCGTACTATGTCATGCTTATATTCAAACACAGTCCTCAATTTATTTCTCAATTACAAAAGTTTTAAGCTTATTTTTCATTTTTAATCAATATTTAAATTATATTTTATGTAAACATTTTCTGTGCTTAAAGTTATATTTCGAATAGAATTCCATAATGAAATTACTGAGCCCAAATTCTGAATATCTAGAAAGCATATAATATCCAACCAAGTAACTTTCCCACTAAAAATTTCTTCCAATTTCCATTACCATCAAAAATTGATTAGAATATTAGATTTTTCCACAAAATCTCTGGCATTAGATGTTTGTATTTGTTTAACAAATTTGCTAATGTAATAGATAATACTAAGTATTTTATTTCAGTTACATTAATTTGATTACAAAAAAATTAAACATTCTCAATATATATTAACTACATGAATTTCTCTTTTTGTAAATTGTCTGTTTCTGACCTTTATCCATTTGTTTACCAGTGCCATTAGACTTTATCAATTTGCATATCTTTATACATTAAGGATAGTAACCCTCCCTTATAACATTATAAATATTTCCTCTGCCGTTATTTGCATATGTCTTTTGACCTACAAATGTTTTTTGTTTTCTTTTGTGATTTATTTAAGTCCAAGCAGTTTTTCCACATAAAAATGTCAAATAAAAATTCAGCTATATTTTCTTCCTTAAGTTTGATTTTTCAGTTTTAACTTTTAATTTGTCAGAATTCTTTTGACGTATGATATATGGCAAAGAGATGTAAATAAAAAGTTTTTCCCTAAATAATAGCCAATTCTTCCACCAATAATTGAGTTATCCTTCCCTTGCCCACTGATAATTTCTTTGCTCTTAATATCTTAAATATATTGGAATTCTGTCTCTGGACCTTTTATCCAATTCTGTCTGACCACATATGATCCCAGATTAGACCAATTTAATTATTATTGCTTACTAAACTGCTTTAATATTTTAAAGATTATTTTTTATTTCTCTTTTTAAATAAGTTCTTAGTTACTATTTAATGTTTTAATAAGTTTAGTTATTTTTCATAAATTTTGCTTTTAATAAGTTTTTAGTTTCTATTTGTAATTATATTTTCAAATAAGCTTTGGATTCTATAAAAAAGTTTTAAGCCTTTGTGATTTTTATTAGAATTGCAGTAAATCTGTAAATTGCAAATGAGTGAATTCCTTAAGGTATTTTATTTTAACTTTAAAATATAATATTTTTCTTTCATTTTTAATTATTCTTTGATGTCTGTTTCCAATTTCATGGTTTTATAAGATTTTAATTAGGTTTATTTTAGGATATATAGGTATAGATCTATAGATATAGGTATAGATATATAGGATATATCAATATCTATATCTATAGATATAGATATATAGATATAGATATATATCTATAGATACATATATCTAAGAAACAGTTACATGATTTTGAATGACGACATACCATTTCCAAAGCAGATATAGATATATAGATATATCCTATATATCTATATATCTATATCTATAGATATAGATATATAGATATAGATATAGATATATAGATATAGATATAGATATATATCTATATCTGCTTTGGGAATGGTATGTCGTCATTCAAAATCATGTAACTGTTTCTTACGCTTTCTATCTCCTATCAAATTATTTTTAAAAAATCTCTTGTTACAGCAAATGTTTTCAAGTATTATATTTTTATACATATTGTCACCATTTCAAGAGCTACATTATATCTTCTATTTCTTTCAATTATTGCCTTCACATAAATTTTCAGACCACTATATTCTTATTTTGCATAGTTTTAATTTCCTCTCAGTTTTAAAAGATAATTTTTAATGATTTACATGTGAGTGTGATAAGGCTTGTTTTAAAATAAATATTCTCTATCACTTGAGAACCATCCTTAAAATCTGAATTATCTAAGAATTTTGTCGTGAATGGGCACTGAAATTTATCAAATGCTTTTCCAGAATTTATGAGATAATTTTTCAATGATATTTGGATGATAGTTTAAACCAACCTTTTTTTTTAAAGATAAATTATACATGGAGAATGGTTTGCATTTTATCAGTATTTCATTTAGAATTTTTGAAGTCGTATGTATAAATTAGTTTAATGATATCTTTTCATACTTTCCATGTTAAACTTTTATTTCAGGGTTATATACACATAAAATTATTAGGAAGATTATTATCTCCTTCTTTACTCAAAAGCAAGAGAATTGAAAAGGACAAAAAATCCTTTTAAGCAGACAATATAATTATTTACATAGAAAGCATATGCAAATCTATAGAGGAACTATTAGAACCAATAATAAGTTTTAACAAGATTGATCCTTACAAAATCAACATACATACAAACTCAACAGCATTCTTTACACAATTAATAGAGTGTGAAATAAAAATTTATCTTATTTAAAATAGCAATAACATAACACACCTACAAATAAATTTAGTAAAATATGTATCATTTTATAGTTATTATTTAGGATCTCAAATTTTAAACATTTTTAACCTTTCAAATTTTGTAACTTTGAATATTTGGCAAAAAATTATTGAGTACTTCCTATATACTGGGCACTAATTAAATATTTGTGACCAGGGCAAAGATTTTTTTCCTCATGGAGCTTATATTTTGGAGGCAGAGACAGACTAAAAGAGAATAAATAAGTATGTATTGTAACATCAGAGAAGCTCTATTCAAAAAGGTAAAACAATGTAAGAACTCCGTTCCCATTACCTACTGCTCCAGGTGTTCTAGCAATTCAGCCCAGAGTTCCCCAGAGGGACTTGGTGGGGAGTAGTTGTTGACTATTTGTCATGTTGCTCTTCTTATTTAATTCTTAGTCAGATTTACTAATTTTCATGTTTTTCTCTTTCTTTTGCCAGCACTTGTTATTTGTTGATTTATTGATAACCATTCTGATAGGTATGAGGTGATATCTCATTGTGGTTTTAATTTGCACTTCCCTGATGATTAATGATTTTGATCATCTTTCCTTTTGTCTGTTGACCATCTGTATGTCCTCTTGGGAGAGATGTCTATTCACATCCTCTGCCCAAGTTTCAATCGGATTGTTTTTGTTTTGGGTGTTAAATTGTGTTAAGTTCTTTATATATTTTAGATATTAACTTCCTATTGGATGTATCATTTGTGAATATTTTCTCCCATTCAGTAGGTGGTTTCTTTGTTGCTTGATGGTTTCCTTTGTTGTGCAAAAACTTTTTAGTCGATGTAGTCCCATTTATTTTTTTTTCTTTTGATTCCCTTGCTTGAGGAGATAAATCACAAAAGATATTGCTAAGAGCAATATCAGAGTTTACTGCCTATGTTTTCTTCTAGGAGTTTTATGGTTTCAGATCTCACATTTAAGTTTTTGATCCACTTCAAGTTTATTTTTGTATATGATATAAGAAAGTAGTCCAATTTCACTTTTCATATGCATCTGTCCAGTTTTGCTAACACCACTTATTAAAGATACTGTTTTTGCCCCATATATATTCTTGTGTCCTTTGTCATGGATTGATTGGTCATATAAGTGAGAATCTATTTCTGGACTTTCTATTCCATTGATGTATATATCTGTTTTTATTCTGGTATCATACTTTTTTGATTATTGTATCTTGCAGTATAATTTGATATCAGGGAGCGTGATACCTCCCACTTTGTTTTTTCTCAAGATTTCTTTGGCAATTTGGGATCTCTTGTGGTTCCATATATACTTTAGAATTAGTTCTACTTTTGAAAGAATGTCATTGGTATTTTAATAGGCAGTTCATTAATCCATGTATTTAGATAGTAAGAACATTTTAACAATATTAATACTTCCAATCCATGAGCAAGGTATATCTTTATTTGTATCTTGTTCGGTTTCTTTCTTTAATGTCTTATAATTTTCAGAGTACAGGTCTTTCACTTCTTTGGTTAAATTTATTTCTAGGTATTTTATACTCTTTGATGCAATTGTAAATGGGGTTGTTTTCTTAATTTCTTCTTGTGATCTTTTATTATTGTGTATAGAGATGCAACTGATTTCTGTATATTGATTCTATATCCTGCAACTTTATTGAGGTCATTTATTACTTCTAACATTTTTTGGTAGAGACTTTAGGGGGGTGTGTGTGTGTGTGCGTGTGCGCGCGCGCACGCATGTGTATATAATGTCACTTTTAAATAATGAGAGATTTACTTCTTTATAATTTGGATGCTTTGGGGACTTTTTATTTTCGTCTTTTGTTTTTGTTCATTTTGTTTTGTTTTGTTTTGTTTGCTGTAGCTAAGACTTCCAATACTATGCTAAAAAGAAGTGATGGTAATGTACATCCTTGTCTTGTTTCTGATTTTAGAGGAACGATTTTCAGCTTTTCACCCTTTAGTATGGTATTAGCTGTGAGTTTGTCATATATGGCTTTTGTTACATTGAGATATGTTTCCTTTATCCACACATTGCTGAGAGTTTTTATCATGAAAAGATGTTGGATTTTTGTCAAATGCTTTTTCTGCATCTATTGAGATGATCATATGATTTTTATCCTTTACTTTGTTAACGTGATGTTCACATTGATTAATACATAGATGTTGAATCATCCTTGTATCCCTGGGATGGATCCCACTTAGTCATGTTGTATAATCCTTTTAATGTATTGCTGAATCTGGTTTGCCAATATTTTGTTGAAAATTTTTGCATCTGTGTTCATCAAAGATATTAGCCTGTAATTTTTGTTTTGTAGTATCTTTATCTGGTGTGGGCATCAGGGTAACACTAGCTTCGTAAAATGAATTTGGAAGCATCCCTTCCTCTTCAATTCTTTGAAAAAGTTTAAGCACAGGTATTTATTTTTCTTCGAAAATTCATCTGTGAAGCAATCTGATCTTGGACTTTTAGTTTTGGGGAGTTTTTGATTACTGCTTCAATTTCATTGCAAGTACTTGGTCTGTTTAGATTTTGTATTTCTCCCTGGTTCAGTTTTAGAAGGTTATATGCTTCTAAAAACTTATCCATTTCTTTTAGATTGTTGAATTTGTTGGCATATAATTGTTTTTAAAGTACAATGGCTCTTTGTACTTCTGTGGTGTTGTTGGTTTTAACTTCTTCATTTATGGTTTTATTTCAGCTCTTTTTTGGAAGTTTAGCTAAAGATTTGTGTACTTTATTTATCTTTTCAAAGACCCAGCTTAGTTTTATTGATTTTTTAAAAATTTCTATTTTATGTATTTCCTCACTGTTCTTAAATATTTCCTTCTTTCTGTTTACTCATGGTTTTCTTAGTTCTTTGTCTAGTTCCTTGAAGTTAGATTGTTTGAGATTTTTTCTTTGAACTGTATCTATAGAACTGTGAACTTCCCTCTTGAAACCGCTTTTGCTACATCCCATTAATTTTGAAAAGTCATGTTTTTATTTCCATTTGTTTCAAGATAGTTTTCAATTCTTTTTATTTCCTCTTTGATCCATTGCTTCTTTAAGTAGAACATTGTTTAATCTCTGCATATTCAGGGATTTTTTTGCAGTTTTCTTCCTTTAGTATATTTCTAGTTTCATGTCATTGTGATCAGAAAGGATGTTTGATATAATTTTAATCTTTTTGAATTTATTGAGACTTTTTTTTTGTGCCCTGAGATCTATCCTGGAAAATGATCCATGTTCATTTGAAAATGTATTCTTCAGTTTTTAGATGAAATATATTAATGTCTATTAAGTTGATCTTGTCTAATGTGACACATAAGGCCATTGCTTCCTTATTTATTTTCTGTCTGTATGACCCATCTGTTAATGCAAGTGGGGTATTAAAATCCCCTACTATTATTGTGTTATAGTGTATTTCTTTCTGTACAATCATTAATAATTGATTTATATATGTATGTGCTCATATTGGGAACATAGATATTTATGATATATCATCTTGGATAGACTCCTTTATAATTATGTAATGTTCTTGGTCTTTTTTTACTTTTTTTGTTGTTTTAAAGTTTATTTTGTCTTGTATAAGTATCGATATTCCATCTTTCTTTTTGTTTCTATTTGCATGTAATATCTTTTCTCACCTTTTCACTTTCAATATGTGTGTGCCTATTGATTTTAAGTGAGCTGCTTATATGCAGTGTATAGATGAGTCATATTTTTTTAGTCTATTCAGCCACTTTATCTTTTTATTGGAGCATTTAAAACATTTACATTTAAAGCAATTATTGATAAGTATGTACTGATTGCCATTTGTTAATTGTTTTTAGATTGTTTTTATGGTTGTCCTTTGTTTTTTTCTTTGTGATCACTTATGGTTTGCTGTTTCTCTTTACTGTTTTGTTTAGATTCCTTTTTCTTTATTCTTTGTATATTCTTCATAGGTTTTTGTTTTGAGGTTACCATGAGATTTATGATTATCATTCTTTATCTCAAGTAGTCTGTTTTAAGCTGATAGTCATCTAAGTTCATATATATTCTTTAAGGCAGGGGTCCCCAAACCCCGGGACGCGGATGGGTACCAGTTCATGGCCTGTTAGGAAATGGGCCTCACAGCAGGAGGTGAGCTTCATCTGTATTTGCAACCACTCCCCAATGCTAGCATCGCTGCCTCAGCTACATCTCTTATCATCAGGCATTAGATTCTCATAGGAGCACTGGTCCCTGGTGCCAAAAAGGTTGGGGACCACTGCCTAAGGACAACATTTTTACTCTCCACTCCATGCTTTGTATACTTGATGCCATATTTTAGATCTTTTTGTGTTGTGTATCTCTTAACTACTTATTGTAATTTGAGTAAAATTTGATATTTTTTAACCTTCATAGTAGCTTTTTAAATGTCTAATGTCCTATGTTTATTGAATATTCGGCTTTACCTGTGAGATTTTTCCCATTCCCAAATTTTACTAGTTCTGATTATGGCCTTTCCTTGTCTACTTAAAGAAGACCCTTTAACATTTCTTGTAAAGCTGATTTAATGGTGATGAAATCCTTTAGTTTTTGGTTATCCAGGAATCTTTTTATCTCTCCTTCAGTTCTGAATAATAACCTTACTGGGTAAGCTATTCTAGGTTGTAGGTTCCTTTCTTTCAACACTTTCAAGATCCCCTAACACTCCCTTCTGCTCTGTGAAGTTGATGGAATTAGCTGATAGTATTATAGAGTTTTCTTTGTATATAATTCATTTTTGTCTTGCTTCCTTTCAAGATTGTTCTTTATTTTTATTTTATTACGATGACACTGGTTAATGAAATCTATAATTTAACAGTAAGTCATATATATATTACATTGTGTGTTCACAGATTTTTCTTTAACTTCTGCCATTTTTTTTGATTCATACTTATTTATTTCCTTTAAAAATAAATTTTGAACTATAGTTCATTTAGTAATAGTACTAGTCTGTCTTGTGATAATTTGATTTCTAAAATTTATTTTCAATTACAGTTGATATTTAATATTATTTTATATTTGTTTTGGATGTACAGCATAGTGGTTAGACATTTATATAATTTACGAAGGGATCCCCCAATTAGTCCAGTATCCACCTGGCCATAAATACACATAATTATTACGATATTATTGTCTATTTTCCCTATACTGTACTGTACATTCTATGACTATTTCATAACTACCAATTTGTACTTCAAATCCCTTCACCTTTTTCAATTAGTTCCTCAACCCCCCCTCCTATCTGGCAGTCATCAGTTTTCTATATCTATGAGTTTGTTTCCGTTTTGTTTATTCATTTATTTTCTTTAGAGCCACATATACGTGAAATCATACGGTATTTGTTTTTAACTGTCTGATTTATTTCATTTAGTGCAATACCATCTAGGTTTTTCTATGTTGTCACAAATGGTAAGATTTCATTCTTTTTTATGGCCAAGTAATATTCCATTGTACATATATACCACATCTTCTTTATTCAGTTGTTTATCAATGGGTACTTAGATTGCTTCGATATCTTAGCTCAATGTAAATAATGCTGCAGCGAACATAGGGGTGCATATATCTTTTTAAATTACTGTTTTGGATTTCTTCAAATAAATACCAGTAGAATTGCTGGGTCATAACGTAGTTCTAGTTTTAATGTTTGAAGAACCTCCATACTGTTTTCCTTAGTGGCTGCACCAATTTTCATTTCCATCAGTAGTGCACAAGAGTTTCCTCTCCACACCTTCGCCAACACTTGTTTGCTAATTTACTGATGATGGCCATTCCGACAGATGTGAGGTCATATCTCATTGTAGTTTTAATTTGCATTTCTCTGATGATTATTGATGCTGAGCATCTTTTCATATGTCTGCTGGTCATCTGAATGTACTCTTTGGAGAAATGTCTATTCAGATCTTTTGCCCATATTTTAATTGGATTTTTTTTTTTATGTTGAGATGTGTGAGTTCTTTATAAATTTTGAATACTAATTCATTGGCTGTATCATTGACAGATATCTTCTCCCATTCAGTAGATTATCTTTTTGGTTTTTTTGATGGCTTTCTTTACTGTGCATAAACTTTTTAGTTTGATGTAGTCCCATTTGTTTACTTGTTCTTTTATTTCCCTTGCCTGCGGGAATATATCAGAAAAAAAATATTACTAAGAGCATTTAGTAATATTAGAGTTTACTGCCTGTTTTCCTCTAGGAGTTTTACAATTTAAGATCTTACATTTAAGTTTTTAATCCATTTTGAGTTTATTCTTGTATATGGTCTAAAAAGGTTAGATCTAGTTTCATTTTTTTGTGTGTATCCAGTTTTTCCCACACCATTTATTGAGCAAACTGTCTTTACCCTGTTTTATATTCTTGCTTCTTTTGTCATAGATTAATTGACCATTTAGGCCTGGATTTATTTCTGGGCTCTCTATTCTGTTCCATTGAATTATGTATGTATCTGTTTTTATGCTAGTACCATGCTGTTTTGATTTATAGCCTTATAGTTTGATATCAGGTATTGTGATACTTCCAACTTTGTTCTTATTTCTCAAGATTGCTGTAGCTATTCCTGGTCTTTTGTGGTTCCACATAAATTTGGGGCTTATTTGTTATAGTTCTGTGAAAGATGCCATTGGTACTTTGATAGGTATTGCATTGAATCTATAGTATGAGGATTTTAATAATGTTAATTTTTTCTATACATGAGCACAGTATAATCTTCCGTTTCTTTCTTCAATGTCTTCTAATTTTCCAAGTACAGATCTTCTATCTCTTTGGTTAAATTTATTCCTAAGTATTTTATTGTTTCTTGATGCAATTTTAAATGGAATTGTTTTCTTAATTTCTCATTCCGATAATTCATTATTGGTGTATAAAAAGGCAACTGATTTCTGAATATTAATTTTGTATCCTGCCACTTTACTTAATTCATTTACCAGTTCTAATATTTTTTGGTGGAATATTTAGGGTTCTCTATATATAGTATCGTGTCATCTATAAATAATGACAGTTTTATTTCTTTTCCAATTTAGATGCCTTTTCTTTGTCTGAATGCTATAGCTATGACTTCTAATACTATGTTGAATAGAAGTGATGGAAGTTGGCATCATTGTCTTATTCCTCATCTTAAGTAAACACTTTTAGCTTTTCACTGTTGAGGATGATATTAGTGATGGTTTGTCATGTATGGCCTTTACTTTGTTGAAATATGTTCCCTCTATTCCCTCTTTGCTGAGAGTTTTTATCATAAATGGATGCTGAATTTTGTCAAACATTTTTCTGCATCTATTGATATTGTGATTTTTATTCTTCATTTTGTTTTTGTGGTGTATCACATTAATTGATTTGCAGATTTTTTTTTAATCATTGATTTTCATTATGGTGACACTGGTTAACGAAATCCAATGCATTCCAGGTGTACAATTTAACAGTAAGGCAGGGGCGTGTGTGTGTGTGTGTGCATGTGTACATATACACACACATACATATTGCAATATATTTATATATATTTATATTGCACTGTGTGTTCACCCCTCATAGTTAGATTTCTTTCTGTCACCACATATTTTACCCCATCTACCTCCCTCCTCCTCTCACCCCCTCCATTCTCTGGTAACTACTAATCTATCTACTGGGTATTTACCCCAAAAACTTGAAAACTCATATCTATTTCTTCTTGATTCAGTCTTGGAAGACAGCATGTTTCTAGAAATTTATCCATTTCTTCCAGGTAACTTTTGCCATTTCAAATACAATATGTTTTTGTGTGGGTCTCTTTGGGTTCATCTTGTTTAGAACTCCCTGTGCTTCCTGGGTTCGGAAAGTTTTCAGCCATTATTTCTTTAAATAAAGTTTCTGTTCCTTTCTTTCATCTCCCTTTGGGATCCCTATAATGCAAATAATTGAGATCTCTTGAACCATCCTTGTTTTTGAAATTCTTTTCTCTTTCTGCTATTCTGACTGGCTGATTTCCACTATCCTATCTTCCAGGTTGCTGATCCATTCTGTTAGCTGTTGTACTGTTGATTTCCTCTAATGTATTTTTCATTTCAGTTGTATTCTTCAGGTCTCCTTGGTTTGTTCTTATACTTTGTATCTCTGTGTTGACATTCTCCCTAAATTCCTCCATTTCACTCTTAAGTTTGGTGAGGATCTTTATGACCATTTCTTTGAATTCTTTATCAGGCAAATTACTTACTTTCATTTCCTTAAGGTATTTTCCTGGGGATTTTTTTCTTTTTCTTTTTTATTTGAGAGAGAGTCTTTTGTCTTTTCATTTTGTTGACTTTCTTTGTGTGTTTATATAATTTGGACAAAATAGCTGCTCTTCTTAGAAAAGTGGCATTATGTAGAATTGAGCTCTGTGTAGATTGTGTATACAAGGTGATTTGGGCAGACTAGTAGGAGCCAAGCAGGTGCTTACGACCTCTGGGGCACTGGCATACCGATCTGGGGCAGCTGCAGGTAGGCAGGCAAGGTGCAGTAGTAACGCCTTGTTGATCCTGCTTGCTTCCTTTATTCAAGCTAAAATGGGCTTGGGCATTGCATCTGAGAATGTGCTTCAGTAAACTTGCAGGTAGGTTAGAGCATCTGGATGGAGCCCCAGCTCACCCTATAGAGGTGGAGGGGAATGTAAACCATGGTACTCACCTGCCCCTTTGACCCCACAGAACTTCTGCAGTCCCCAGAGAGTTCCCACAGTCCCTAGAAAGGTCACTCAGCTCTCCACCCTTCTCTATATTTCTCTCTCTCATTTGTTGTACCAAAAGCGGTCTTGTGTTGAAGAGACCTTTGTGTGGGCTCTATGTGCTGGGTAGTTTTGGGAGGTCACTTAGAGCTGAACAGGTACTTACAGGTACCCCGGCCCCTAGCCTACCAGCCCAGAGCAGCTCTCAGCAGGTGAGTGGTGAAGCCCTGTTGCTCCTGTGTTCTCCCTTTGTTCAGAGGCCAAAGGCTTCAGTAAGTGTGCAGTAATCTAGCAGACAAACCAAAGCCCCTGGATAGAGCTCCTACCCACCCTGTCAAAGTGCAGGGAGACAAAAACAATGGCACAAAAACAATGGCTCGTCTAGCCCCAGAGAGTTCCCACAGCTCCTTGAGGGCTCCCTCAGTACCCCAGGTTTCTCTATTTGTTTTTTTCCTCTCGTTTGTTGTCAGAAGCTGATTCAGTTGTCTCACAAAAGTAATTGCTACTTATATACATGTGTATTTGATTTTGCTCATGGGAGGGGCCGAGTTCAGCATCCTCCTATACTGCCACCATCTTGGATGCCCTCTTCTGTGTTTTTGTTGAAATATTCATTGTGTTTATCCTTTCTTCTACTGAGCTTGGTGAGCATCTATATGACCATTACTTTGACACAAGGTATTTTGGGGGGGGGGGTTATCTTCTTTGGAGGGCAGGGGGAAACATTTTTTCTTCCTTTATTTTGCTTGACTTTCTATGGTTATTTCTATGTATTAGGCAAAATAGCTTTCTTTCCAAGTTTGAAGGAGCAGCCCTCCACAGGAGACAAAACTTACCACTTAACCTTGCCCTCATTCTTGGTTGTTTCTTGAACAGTCTGTTTCAGAGTCATAGTGCCTGGAAATACAATTTGCTCTGTCCACCAGAGCCTGGCATTCAAGGGAGTGTTCCTTGTGTGGGCTGTGCATACTTGCTGGCTTGGTTGGGATTGCAGGAGTCGGGCAAAGTGGGTAGGGCCAGGCTGCTTGTAGAAGTGGCATGGTGGGGTGGAGATGCAGCCCACTGGTGAGAGCAAAGC
Organism: Rousettus aegyptiacus; assembly: GCF_014176215.1. NCBI lineage: Eukaryota > Metazoa > Chordata > Mammalia > Chiroptera > Pteropodidae > Rousettus > Rousettus aegyptiacus. The sequence goes on from NW_023416306.1 coordinate 124,717,280, forward strand.
ATGGGAGTGGGGCTACTTGCCCACCTTCACTAGCAGGTTAGACTAGGAGTGCAAAAATAGCATCCATCAGTGCTAGCACTAGCAATGTAGGAAGCAAACAAAGACTTCTGCCCCTCTGGCAGAAGCTTTAAGATTAACAAATGAATCTTTTTCACCTCTGATCTAGGCTCTTCAAACTTTTGCTTTTGTGCTGGGTCCCCAGGTGAGTGATTCTGTGTGTAAGCTCTTTAGGAGCAGAATCTGTTTCCTGCAGCCTTCTGGTTCTCCTGGATGTAAGCCCTGTTGGCCGTTGGCTTTAAGAGTCAGATGTTTGGGGGACTTGTCTTTTCAGTGCAGGTCCTAAGGGTTGGGGTGACTGATGCGGGGCAAAAACCCCTTAACTCTTCAGGAAATAAGTTCAGTTTTGTTTGTTTTCGGATCCCTCCCCCTCGTGCAATGCTGTGCCAGGCGCAAGATTTTGGATGAGAATGTGTCTATGCTTCTCTTGCCCATTTTGATGTGGTCTTTTTATCCTTTGTTGTGTGCGAACTGAACAGACAGTGACTGATCACCAAAAGACTTTGAAAGGAGTGATATGATTGGTCACTGATGTTACAGATCTGTTATTTAAACAGTAATTTGTGTACTAAAAACTAACAGCATGGTTTTTACTATATGCAATGATACACATTTAATGTACCATGATAACTGAAATTTGAATATGCTATTGGGAGAAGAGGCTATTGGGAGAAGAGTGTTGAACTAAAATGTAACTGAGGCAAATCAACACCATGCAAAGTAAGGACTGCTTGCTTATTTAATCAAGGAGTAAATATAAATTGGTCTCTTAATATATTTCAAAAGAATATTGCAAGTTTATTGAATGAATTAGGTACATATGGATTATTAATATTAATAGACATTTCTTGCCATTAAGGAATGTAGTTAGGAAGAAAAATCTGCATAATTAACTGCAAAACCAGGCATAACATGGGTGCTAGGAAATGGTATAAACACCAGGTCATGAAAGCACAATCCTAGAGTTCCAAAGTAACAATTAAGTAATAATTGCAATAATAATAAACCCTTTTACACAGGATGCCGCTACTCTATTATGTTCCTAATTTCACTCTTTTAGGGTTGTGCCACATTAAGCAGTCACTTCTGAAGACTATGTTGGACTTGACTGAGCAGTAAATTTCACATTTTGTGTTAGAAAAAGAAATGTGCATTTTGAGAGTCTAGTAAATGTTTCCACACAGGAGGTTTCACAGAAGCGTTCAGGCACTGCTGAGTACAATTTTTAATGTTTTTTTCCTTCCCAATGCAACTGTCCATCTCTTTAGAAAACACACACACACAGGATATACACGTGGAAGACTACAGAAAAGCTTTTGTGAAAGGGGCTAACATACATATGCACTTAAAGAGCGCATTTTTAAAGATTTTAGGCACGTTAGCTGTTGTTTTGAAACAGCATGGAGATTTTTCCTCTAACTAAGGGCAGCAAATAGAAACTCACATATTTTACTAATTAGAATTTTACGTTTTCTACCAAATTCTATAACAACACAATTAAAACCTGTAAGTTACCTTGGGGATTAGAAATTCAGGTGAATAAATGACACCTTCCTGGTGAGTGCTTCAATGGAAGGCTTTTCTCATTTACAAATATGTTACATCTCACCAGCCTGACCATCATGTCTTGATGTCTTCTCTGGCAGAAACCAGCTATTACTACATTAATTCTTACAGGAATACATGTAAGAACACCCATGAGAGTTTTAAGCACAAACCCAGGTACTTAGCGGGCTCTGATCCTTAGTAAAACAACAAAGACAAATAGGCAACCTAGATGCATTTTCAGGGATGCCTAGAAGCCTTTTCTCATGAACTGACATTTCAATTATAGTGAAACAAACAAATAAAAAAAAATCTTTATTAATCAAGAAAATTCATTTTACCAGATTTTTTTTTAATAATAGAAGTGAGGTGTTTCTCCTGTTAAACATATAAGGGTGCTGAAAATCTGCCATCAAAATGATACTCAACCCAGTAACTCTTAGTTAAAAAATAGGAATTCCAAAATTGTTGGGAAGAACTCCAGTTACTCTGGAGTTGACTTCTTGTAGTCTTCAATCTAGATAACCATAATATCCCTGGATTTTTTTTTTTTTTTCAGAATTTTTATATGTGGACATTATACATGAATGTTCAAAGGATTTAATGACTTTGAAACATTTTTATTAAATATTGAATTATATAATAAACTTGGATCCATTTACTAGACAGCTGTTATATAGCAAGGCACATTTTAAAATATTATCTCTTTTTAGTCTCACTGTAATGCTGCCAGGTAGGTGTTACAAAAATAAGGAAATATAAGTTCATGGAGTTTTACCTATCTGTTAATAAATGACTGAGACCATATTCATAGTCACAGTAATCTAATTCCATTGCCCAGGGTTTTTTCTACTATGTGATAGTATCGAGGAAATCAATAATATGATTGCAGACTTATAGAATTTTTTAAAATGGAAGTATTTTATAGTAGAGGTATTTGGATAGGGCTTCACAGGATGATAGATGAAGTATGTTTCAAACATATAGGATTGTCTTAATGAAAACATGAAGTTTTGAAGAATCAGGCTAATGATAACAACATGAACCAGCAGTGCAGGTAAAGTAAAAGGTATTCGAAGCATCTAAGTGAAGGGCTGTGTTTTAGGACTTGATTTATGGTATAGTGAGATGCAAGTATGAAGCTTTCCAGAAGAGAATGGTGTGATGAGAGTGATCGATCTTTTACACAAATGAGATCAATTTTTTGAAAAATAAGTCTGACTGTACCATTCATGGCAAAAAACTTAGAATTCTCAGCAGTTCTAGGATAATGTCTGAAGACTTTTAAATAGTCTTCAAGGTACCACCATTTCCTGTTTCCTTTTGCTGTTTCCTCATCTATGCTCCGTCCTAACTGAACTACGTGCAGCTTTTAGGACATCTCACTGTGTTTTATGCATCCACATGTGTGCCCATGCTATTTCCTCCACTTTATTTGCATAAAAGATGAATTCTAATTCAACCTTCCATAGCCCCTGTAAGCATTTTCTCTTTTGTGAAATATATGATACAAGTTGCTAAGTAATGAGTGTCTACATTTTAAGCCCTGCCTCTCCCCACCAAAGATTGTCTCATTGTTCCACAAAACCTAAGAGAATTGGGAAAGTATTAGAAGCATTTTCATTCAAGTTGTGAGCAAATCAAAGACGATAACTCTATATAAACCAAAGTCCCAGCAGAAATCAAATAGCACACCCAAATTAAGATTATTTGACAATGATTTAATAAAGAAACTAGAATACCAAAGTATGTGCAGGGGATAGAAAAGGAATAATAAGGTAACTTCCTTTAAACAGTAGCAACAAGGGGAGGAAGAAACTACTAGAACCAAGAAAGAGATTGTTACTAGTGAGGAATCCACTTTCCACTGCATCGATGCCTCCCTTACTGGTATCACAGTCCAGGTTCATACTGTATTAGTGACATGCACTATTAGCAAGTTATTCAGGTTATTAAGACCTTGTCCTGTTCATATTAAAGCTTTAATCTCTCATTGGATTCAGAGCTTCTCTCTCTACAAGCAGGCAAAACTGGTGACTGGGAGTAGGAGGAGGAAGTTGGGGTTTCTCTCACACGTTTCCTCTTTTTCATTGTGGTAGTTTCCCTGGTGTGGAGAAGGAAGGAGAGAGAGGGAAAATATTTCAGTGGTGACCATTAGTGGTTATTATTTATTTAGGGGTCATTGTCAATTTGGGCAGTTTTAATGCTATTCAACTTCATTGTCTTTGGAGAAATAGAATCTAGATAGAGCTGGCTGGTGTTAAGACTCATTTCCCAGTGGCAGGGCACTGATGAACTCTTGCACATTGCTCAAGACTTGGCTACTGATTCCTTCTGCAACTCACTTGGTACTGGCATGCCTCTTTGCCCCATCTGTGACAATCCATGACAAGACCATAGCTCACAATCACATCCTCCCTCTCTTGTCCCCAACTCTGGCACTTAAAGGCCATTCAGGAACCATCTCCCATACTTCTTAGCAACCATAGCCTTAAGGAGGTGGTCCTAGTACACTCAGTGGCTAGTCATCCCCCTGCTTGGCCCCGCTTAGTTCATATTACCTGCTAAACAGGCAACTACAAAAATGAAATGCCCATGTTGCTGGTATTTCCAGAGTTTAGGAGTATTTCTCTCAGTTTTCTCCCCTTCACCTCAGGAAAAGGAAACATTTTTAGCTCTTCCCTTCCCCACCCCCTGCCCCGAGCAAAGAATACCCTTTTGCTAATGCCCAAAGTGATCACTTTCTGCCTTTTAATCCTTTTGTCAAAAGGCTGGTGTAAAGGGAGAAGGGTCCTTATGGTGAACTGGCTCTTCTCAGCAGGTCCTGTTGAGACATTTTAGCCCAAATTTAGTGGTTTTCTAAGGTTAGAAATTGGAAATCTCTTAGAACCATTTTCATATTTGGTCATTAGCAGAAGAGGGTGTAAATTGTTACAGTCTGGGGCAAAATTCAAATTCAAATTGACAAATAAACTTTGCTTCTAGAAATTATACTATAGATAAATGTGCAAATATAAAAAATAATTATTCATTATAGTTTGTTTCTAATAGTAAAGGATGGAAAACAACTAAAATATAAATTATATTTATATAATGGAATGAAGGGCAAACATTATTTTAAGTGTTTTAAATATTTTAATATTTGTAAACAGTACAATGATTTATTTTTAAGCAAATACTCATCGAGTACTTTGTAGTTAGTTCTGTGGTATTCGGGCTATGGTAAAGAATGAGGGATAGGTTTACATATGCTCAAATGGAATGGTCTTCATAATACATATTTTAGGTAAAAAGATAAAAGGTAAAGCATAGTGAGAGCATGTGCTTCTAACTGTGAAAAAATTTATATGCTCATAAATGATATATTTTTTAAATTTTATTTTCAGTTATCATTGGCAAACAATACTATATTAGTTTCAAATGTACAACATAGTGATTAGACACTATGATTAAATCACAAAGTGATCACTCCAGTAAATCTAGTGCCCCTTTGACACACTATGTAATTATTACGTTAGCTAAATTCTTCATGCTATACTTTCTCCACAACTATTTTGTAACTAACAATTTGTACTTCTTAATCCCTTCCCCCTACTTCTCCAACCCCCAAACCTCCCTGCCATCTGGTAACCCTCAAAATAGTCTCTATATGAGTTTATTTGTTTGCATAAACATGCAATCATATGGCATTTGTCTTCCTCTATCTGACTTACTATACTCAGCACGCTACTATCATAAAATATATTTTTCTATCCCCTTACTTTTAGTCTGTGTCTTTTCATCTGAAGTGAGCCTCGTGTAGGCAGCCTATGTAAGGGTCTTGGTTTCTCATGCATTCAGCCGCCCTATCTTTTGATTGGAGCATTTAATTCTTTTTCATTTAAAGTAATAGTTTGTGGATGCATAGTTATTGCCAGACTTTTGACACATATTTTTTTCTTAAGTCCCTCCAGCATTTCCTGTAATACTAGCTTGGTGGTGATGAACTCTTTTAGCTTTTTCTTGTCTGAGAAGCCCTTTATCTGTCCTTCGATTCTAAATAACTTTGCTGCATAAAATAATCTTTGTTGTAGGTCCTGGGTTTTTATCACTTTGAATAGTTTGTGCCAAGCCCTTCTGGCTGTAAAATTTGTTGAGAAATCAGCTGACAGTCTTAAAAGTGTTTGCTTAAATGTAACTAATTGCTTTTCTGTTGCTGCTTTTAAGAGTCTCTCTTTGAATTTAATCTTTGGAATTTTAATATGTGTCTTGGTGTGGGACTCTCTGAACTTTCTGGGCTTGTATATCTATTTCCCTTTCCAAGTTAGGGAAATTTTTCATCATTATTTCTTTAAAAAGGTTTTCAATTCCTTGCTCTCTGTCTTCTCTTTCTGGTACCCCTACAGTACAAATGTTATACTTAATGTTGTCCCAGAGGCTTCTTAAACTATCTTCCTTTTGGGGGGATTCTTTTTGCTTGTCATTGTTCAGATTGGGTGCCCATCTTCTATGTCACTAATTCAATCTTCCATTTCACCCACTGTGTGAATTCCCTCTAATATACTCTTTATCTCAGATACTGTATTTCTGACTGGATCTCTATTATGTTTTCTATTTTTTATGTTTTATATTTTCTATCTTTGTTAAATTTCTCACTGAGTTTATCTACTCTTCCCCTAAGTTCATTGAGCATCCTTATAACCAGTGTTTTGAACTCCACATCTGCTATATTGCTTGCCTCCATTTTGGTGAATTCTTTTTCTAGAGCTTTGTTCTGTTTTTTTCATGTGGGACGGGCTTGTCCCCCATTTTGTCTGCCCCCCGCCCCGTGTCTGTTTCGATGTATTAGATAGAGCTCCTAAGTCTCCTGGTCTTAGTAGGATGGTTTTATGTAGTAGGTATGCAGTTAGGGCCCCTTGGCATAGATCTGGGAGGAATCCAGCTGCAGGTCAAGTTCAGCTGTAGCCTGTGCACCTCTGGGGCCACCTGGTAAGAGATATCTTGAGGGGCCAAGTTAGAAACTGAGGCAGGCTGCTGCTGGTGCAGGGCTCGGGCTGCTCAGCGAGGGGTACAGAGCATGCCGAGGCCAGATGCTGCTTCTTTGGGTTTTGTGAGCCTTTGAGAGATTTTATGAAATGTTGCAGCATGGGGCCAATACAGCTGTTTGTATGTGATAAATTACCAGAAGCAGCTTGGCTGGGCCCACAAGTTGGGAGAGGCAGAACAACCTGTGTTATCCAGGTTGATGGTACTTGTGTCTGCAGGCTGGGAGGGCTTAACAAAAGAACAGTGGCTTCTGCCAGCACCCCCATCCTGGAGCAAGCCTCCCCTCCAGCCCTCTCCCTGAAGCCCAACAGCTCAGAGCCTCTCGTAGGCCCCTGGCACCTCTCGAGCAGCTGCACCAGCAGTGGCACTCAGTGAGCGAGTCAGGCCGGGTGTGGGCCGCTTAAGAGGAAGGTCTCCACTTCCCACAGCCCTCTGTCTTACTCAGCCACAACCTCTACTGGTTTTCACAGCCAGAAGTTGTGGAGACTTTTCTCGGCTCTGGAACCTTGGGCTGGGGAGCACAGTGTGTGGCCAGGACCCCTCGCTCCCCCAGTTGCGGAGGGGGCTCTGCAGCTGAGATAGCCCTCCTGATTCTCGATTGCCTCTCCTAGCATTTGAAGGTGATCTAGCTATAGGGCTTCTGTTCAACCACATACTCGTTGCTGTATAGTTTTGTTATAATTTTGGTATGATTACTAGAAGAGGCGTGTACAGCCTCTAACTTCTACGCCATCTCAAATTGAGTATAAATGATATATTAATAGATGTGTACATACTAAGAGGCTGGTGTTATTATCCCTATTTTACAAATGAGAAAACTGAGTCTTGAGTGTACAGCAAATTCTGATCACAGAACCACTGGTGGTATAACTGATTTGAATTCAAGTTTATCTGATTCCAAATCACAGGCACTTTCCAATGCTTGACTAACCTTTATCAAGGTAGACTATTTTTTAGACCTTGTAAATATGTCATGGAACTTATCACAGTATATTGCAATAACATATGTTAGTCTCTTCTGGCCTACTGTAGGCTTCATGATGGCAGGTGCACTGGTGTGGGACATTGTAGCAAAGGTCTTAAGGGAATGACAATAACACATCTTTGTATATAAACAATAAATAGAGCTTTATTAAGTACCAGGTAAAGCAACTGCAAGTTCTTTTAACAATAATACTAACACAGTATCTTATGTCTGAGGACTATATGAAATTTTAGCTCAATAGGCAAAATGTTTACACCAATGTCTCAAAATTGTATAGCAAATTTAATTACTGGACATTTACCAATACCTATTATGTACTGATAACAAAAAGAACCATTCATTTCAAGGAAGGGACACTTTAAAGTCGCTTATGCAGAGAAGGTAGATGTCTATTAAATAGTCTGAGAGTTCAGGCCAATAAATTTCCACTTGTTTTTAGGTCGATCCTCCAAAGATTCAGTGGGTCAGATATCTGTTCATGTGGACATCACCACCACCCCAGGAACTGGAGAGCATAAAATCACCGTAAAAGGTATATTTCAGATCCAAGATATCAAAGAGGCCATTAGATTTTAACCTCTGTAGTAATATTAAAATATAATTTTTCCTTAGATCTGTTTTTAAAACTGTATATTAAATGATTTTATGGCATGCTTAGAAATTCATGAAACCAGAACTTTTTAAGAAATCAATGGCACAAATATTTAAGATATAGTATTTGAAATATCTAAATGATTCAAATACATTAGTGGTTATATTTCATAACTATATTTTGAACATTTTCTTTGTGGTTGATGCTATGATTTATATTGAACATTAGTGCCATGACTGGCTCCATAACTTGTCAATCAAATTTTAGATTAGTAAGAACATACAGATTTATTTATCTCCTTTTTCTATGTGATTTCCAACAACTGGTTTGATTTTTTTAATGAGTGGTTCAATCTATTGGTTTTATATTGTAAAAACACAATCTCAATGCAAGGGTCATTTCAAAGGTGAAATTTAATATATTGCTCAATAGAACCATATTTTTGTATTAGCCATTTAAAATATTTAAACCAATGTCTGAAGATTTGTGAACCTTTTACATTAGCAAATTTAGTTATAAGATACTTCCTTAAGGGTATCATCATCATCAAAAAATGTACATTTAAGATTTATGATTCCTGAATTTGGTAAACAACCATATAGGATGAACTATCTATCTAAAGGAATATTTTCAGTTGGAAAATATATTATGAATATATAAAGATCCATGATGGATTTAAAAAGTATGGCTACTCATAAGACTAATATTTTATGATTTCATTCTAAATATAATTAAATATTGAAAGCATATACACCAAAATATTTCCTCTGAAAAAATAGAAAAAATTGTGTTCATTATAAAATGTTTAAAATATACAGAAAATGGATTAAAATAAATCTAAGAGGAATGACTTTTCATTAGTAATAAATGTCATTTCAATTACAGCTAACTTTTTGCCACATCAATGCCACACACCCCCATCAAGTGTGCAGAGAGTTGTTTTTCTTCAAGAATGTTTTCTTGTCAATGGAATTAGGGCACTATCAAATGTAAATTATGGCTTCATACATCATTTTAATAATAAAAATTCGTTCTAAAGACCGAAAAGAGAGACTAATAATTCACACATTTATTTGCTAACACTTTTGATTCTTTTCTCTTTTTGGTTTTTAGTGATTGCCATCAGTAACCTCAACTGGCAGACCACTGCAATGTTCCGCCCCTTTGTTGAAGTGTGTATGCTGGGACCCAACCTTGGAGACAAGAAGAGAAAACAAGGCACAAAGACAAAAAGCAACACATGGTCCCCCAAGTACAATGAAACATTTCATTTGTAAGTCATGACCCAAATTATTTTTCAACCAGATGATAGACATTGTATAGCTAAACTTATTGAGGGGTTCATGATAGGAATGGCACTGGGTTTTGCTAAGGAAAATGAAGGCTATATTTTTAGTTCCTTTCTATTTGCTCAGTATCTATCTGTTCAGTACCTACCATATATCAGGGAATGTTATAGGCATTGGGTATGTGCAGTAGGAGGTCTCTGTTTTCATGGAAGTTATTCTAGAGATACAAAACATATAAAATCACAGATTTATCATGTGATAGTATTATACAAAATTAAAACAGGGTGATATGATAGAATGGTTGGTTGGTTGCTTAGATTGGGCATCCAGGAAAGCCTCTCTGAACAGGCGACTTAAAACCTGACAAAATAACCAGTCATGTAAGGAAGGGTGTTGAGAGCATTTCAGGACAAGCAAAAATGCTAGTGCAAGGGCTCTAAGGCAAGAGACTCCTTGGCATATTTAAGAAACAGTGTATAAAGGCAAAAGGTGGTCAGAGTACAGGAGACTAGATTCATTCTAAGTTCAAGAGAAGGCCTTGAAAGGTTTTCAGATAAGCGGATGAACAATCTCATTTACATTTTTAAGTAAGTATTATTTGCTGTATAGAGAAATAATTACAGGGAAGTAAGACCAAATATGTAAAGGTGAGTTAGAAGGCTATTGCAATAATCCAGGCAAGATATAATCTTGACTGACCAGAGGGTAGTAGGGAGATAAAAGTGGGAAGATTCTAGATTTTGATTAAAAATAGATTCTATAGAACATGCAGCGCACTGGAGGTAGAACACAAAAGTATGTGTTAGGTTTCCAAGAACGTTTAATTTAGGGTATTAAAGACTTATTTACTAATGAATTTATAAAAATGTGAGAATACAGGGACTTCAAGGAATAATGATGTAACCTGGAGCTGGTAGTAGTTGCCCCTACTGCAACAGAGGAAGGATAGGAAGACTTGTTACTAAAATTAGGGAAGTGAAAGTTTCATGTATAGTCAGCCACCTTAAAAGAGTAGTAGCCTTCCATGGAGGGAAATAGCCCACTTGAGGCGGCCTCACAGGCAAGGAGCCAGTAACAAAGACTTTGACCTTACTCTTATTACTTCCGATTTCCCCAGGGGGCTCCCTTTTGGCCAACACTAACTGGAAGCCATAGCACAGAGAAACTATTTAGTCCTTACAGGCCAGCAGTCTATTGCAAAGTGCAAGGAGAAGGATGGAGAGTAGATCCCACTGGGGCAAATGAAAGTATCTGATACTGAATGAAATCAAGGATGACCCTGATGTTTTTTGGCAGTAGCAACTGAGTAGATAGTGATTTATTACAATGGGAGAGGTCAAGGATTTTAAATCTATTAATTCGGAGATGCCTATTAGAGCTACAAGAAGAAATATCAAGTACATAACTAGATATAACTTGAGAATAATCTGCATATTTGTAATTCCATAAATGTAGGTGATGTGACCTAGGGATAGAAGAGGGGACATAAGACTAAGAGTTAGGGGCTTGCACACACTACAGCGGTCTCTATGGGTTTGGGGTTTTTTTTGCACTTGAGTTCCCAGAGAACTTTCAGTACTCTGTGCTCTAAATACTTAACTATTTGACCACATCTGTTTGACCACATCTGTTAAAAGGGTTAACAGATTAATCATAATACCTGCTAACAAACCAGCTCACTAAATTCTACCTCTCTATTCCAAATGATGCAAAACAAAATGGATCCAATCAAAATACCTTCTAAACTGTTCCAGTAGTACTTGAATCATGCAAGATATAACACTTAGAGCTACCAGGACCCAATTCTGGGAAAAGGCAGCATTTTGATATACTTCATTTCACAAGAAGATAAGGCTCCTATCATATTTTGTTTTTCTGTTCTTACCCACTAGGCTTCCAAGTCCACAGTTTAGTTATCATTGTCACCCAAAAATGAAAGTTTGAGTCACTAGGAAGAGATGTAGAAGCTTGTACTACTGATGGCTAGATGCGCATTCACTGGAAAGTCAAGAATATCTGTGGATGAATTAAAATAAAGGGCAGGGAAGGATTAGTCTCAGCATACCTCTTAGCCTTCTTCATTATGTCCAGTTGGGCACTGATAGTTGTCTTGGGTTGTTATTAGTAGAGGCCATCTTCAGCCCCACACTTGACAAGGCTAACTTCTGCCATACGAAAGCACTGGCCTTTGCTGGAACTAATTTACTCTGGAGATTTGTATCCAATTTGGCGTCTTGTAAATAGTGCTTGATAGTCTGTGCAATATATTCCCCTGAGAAAAGGCTTCTAGGTACAACAGCATATCCGGGAGTCTGAGGTAAAGAAAAGAAGTTATACTAACTGATCTTAAAAGGCACATAAATTCTTCCAAGAGGGTACCCCTCACTCTGGCCTAGCTCCCATGACCCCTAGCAACCCCAACCTATTCCTATATCAGTGGGGAGACCCTGCCTCCAAAGATTAAGTACAACATAATATTTTAATTCCAGCTTCTACTGATACACTTAACATCAGACCAGTAAAGCATATTTAGATGGATTTCCTATTTAGAGAAAGTTTTTAATTGTCTTTACATAGATAAATTACTTCGCACTCTAAGAGTATTTGCATCAGAATTGAAATACAATGATACTCTAAGCAACATATAACATTTTAACAGTATTTTTTAAACCATATTGCACGGGGTAAAGTTTTTGCTCAACATTCATATTTTTAATCCACACAGCATTCTGGGTCATGAAAACCGCCCAGGGGCCTATGAACTTCATCTTTCAGTTAAGGATTACTGCTTTGCCCGAGAAGATCGAATTATTGGAATGACAGTAATTCAGCTACAGAACATAGCAGAAAAAGGAAGTTATGGGGCATGGTATCCTCTTTTGAAAAATGTCTCTGTGGATGAAACTGGTTTGACTATCCTTAGAATACTCTCTCAGAGGACCAGTGATGATGTAGCTAAAGAATTTGTAAGACTTAAATTTGAAACAAGATCTGCTGAAGAGAGTGCTTGAAAAGAATACTGAAGATGCCATCTTTGAGAATTCATAAACTCTAATTGTTTAACTACTGCATGCATGTGCAAATACATAGGAATGTTTCTTTTACTACGTTTCAGTGTTTGCCAGTATTCACATACAATATCGACAAGGTATGTGGAAAACCTGAACTTTTACACCATTTCTGGTCTTTGGGTAATAAATGTTCCATGAAGTGCCAAAATTATGACAAAGTGAAATATCCAGAATCTTTTTAAATGTTGATTTCATTTTATTACCAATTTCTCATCCATTAAACATACTCAACAGTTAGTCTTTTGAGTTTGTCTATTAGTTGTCTATATTGCCCATGGATCAGAAAGGATTTGTTACTCAAATTCTGTTTTATTTAGACTTACCTCATTGTAGATGTCTTACAAATACCTTTTCTATCATAACTAGAAATGCAGTCACTTCTAGAAAGCATTTGTAATTTTATAGTTGCAGATATATTGTGATGATTTTTGCATACAAATTAAAATAGAAAAGGTGGGAAATATTTTATGCTGACAAGTTTCCAACCTTTCTGAAATATCACTGTGAAGAAATGCTGTTAAAGCAAACTTGTACAGAGTAATGCTAAATAGTTTGTTAACAATGTTTGATATATTAACAAAACTTTGTTCTTTAAAACTGCCAAGGTCACATCACATTCGTAAAAAAGGTAAGTTGATACATTTGCCATCTAGCATTATGTCTTGGCTTTACCACATTTCATTCTTTAGAAAGTCATGGGATTAATGGTTTAGAAATGTGATGGAAGGTTTTTTTCATAAAATTACCTAAGATAAGTAACTATACTATTAGTGTTTTCCCTCTGACAGTTATGACTCTTTTATTTCATTAGCACTGTGTAATCAGTTGAATACTTCTTTTAAAAATATTCAACAACATGTACTGAATGCAGCATTACTATATATTGCTCTAGAGCAAAAAGTTACATCCTTAACTATTTAGTGAGAAACATAAAATAAGTCTAAAATTGCTTATAATTTTGTAATTTGTTATTTGTAAGACCAAGATGCATCAGATGAAACAGGAAAACAAAACACCAAGGTACATAGTAAAACTAAGTTGGATTTTTGAATATGAAATAGTTGATGAATATTTGCATTTTCTGTATTTTTATAGCTTGACTTTTTAGAGTCTGCATCTAAATACTTGGCTGTAGAACAGTACTTTGTAATTTATGGTCATAACTGTTAGTGGACAACATACACATGCAGAAACAAGAACCAGTTATTGTGTTTTTCAAACAAGCTGATCTGATATGTTAAGAACAGAAATAAATATCATGACTCTCAGAACCATTCTGTTACTGGGTATGAAAGCACAGACTGGTGAGATCCACTAATTCATGTTAAATTGTTAGGCAATTGCTTTGTTAATGACTTCTCCAAATGCATAGTACAATGTGATCCTCTGGCATATGCATTAATAAATGGATGTATATTGAGTACATGCAATACTTTATTGTATCTTCTGCCTTATTTAATTATGCAACATCATTTCATTATTTAGAAATTTCCTTTACTAGGTAGAAGAATCTTTTACACTCTTTGCTTCTAATATCGCATTAGAATTTGAAAAATAATTTTCCAGCACTGATATTCGTGGAAATGGCTACATAATATGAGATAATGACACTGAAAAAAATAAGGAAGAAGTGATAATAGCTAACTGTATGTCTCTGAATACTGTTAAGCCCCATAAGAAAATTCAAGTCAACCTATAAACAAGCAACATTGTTAAACAACAACTTACTCATTATTTCAGTGAAGGACTCACTCTAGATTTATCTTATGATGATCTTACAGAACATTGACTTGACCTCTTTAGCAGCACATTAATGTCATAAAACATGATACACTTGACTAAATGGCATTTTGGGTGTGCACCAATTACTTAAAAAGATTTTAAGCTAAGTATTTTTCCAGTATTTAATTAGATCTATCCATTCTCTCTCTTTAAATATAAAATCTATAACAGCAGTGTGAATTGAGTCTATTTATTATAAAATACAGGTACTAATTTTGTTGTTTCTCCCAAGACACAAGTATTTCTGCTCTCTCCAGAACAAAGCCTATTGTGTTTAAATACCCAAATTAGTAGTCACTGAGGCTCACAGCAATCTGTGTCAACTATACACTCCATCAAAGCACATGTCAATTTATTTTATTCTAGATAAAATGCACACAGATGTTATTTTATAGATGAACTTCTCATTAGAGATTCTTAAAGGAACAAGTGAAAATCAACTTTGGCCAAAATGAAGTATTTTGGATTGTCAGGACTCAAGAAATATCCTCAAGTAGATAGCTGATTTCCCTATTACCACTTAGCAGAATTCTTGAACACATAGGGAAGAACATCCACAGAAAAGAAAAACCAATGGCAGTAAATTTAGAGATACTCTCAATGAAAATAAAAATGCGAAATACCCTTATCGAATTGGAAAAAAAATATATTAAAAAGCTGATTCAGGAATCAACATAATATTTTGAACAATTCTTCACCTATATCATTAATAAGATCCAAGTATACTTTGCATCCATTGACTATAGGAGCTGAAATAAAATGTTTTGGATGCAATAAATACCGCACATTGTGATGATGATGATGGCAAAGAAAAATAAATAATAAGTTATTACCATTTGCAGCAGGATAACCCTTTGTTGTAGGGAGCTGTTCTGGGCATTGTAGGACATTGAACAGCATCCCTGGCCTCTTCCCTGGACCCAGATATCATGGCCTTTACCTTAAAAACTGGCAAGAACCACCCAGCTCTGTTAAATCGGGTATAAACAGGTTGGCTATATAACAATCCTCTCCTCTGTCACCCACCCTTCTAAACTCTCAGTGCTAAAATATTACAACCAAAGAAGGTTGTGTTCCTCCAGTATTCGTTCTTTCTGAAAGTTTAGAAATAAATCTCTGATTTAAGAAAAGCACATCGGCATCATGCCAGCATGAGAAAACTTCCTGGTATCTCTCCCTAAAGTTCCAAGTTGGACAACTGTAATTCAACAAAGCATTACCTATGTAGCACACTCACATTTGAGAGATCCACACACTGAGACATCTGAAGGTGGGCAAATCATAGAAATCAGGAGAGGCATGAAGGGGGTAAGACAGAGATGGGAGCAGCAGATGCAATCTGGTGTTTATCAGGGTTCCCAGCAGATGCCCTAGCAGTGAAGGGTCAAGTTACAACCTGTACTGGGCAGGCCAGAGGGAGCATTCCAGCCTGAGTGGCAGGTACACTTCGAGGTTGAGCTCAGGGACAGGAGCAGAGAAGTGGTGCAAAGGGTGGAAGCTATAGTAGAGCAGCCCTCATCACCAGATGGGAAAAAAAAAAAGAGCTGGAGATTCATGAATTTATACCCCTTCAGCCTCCCATAGCCCACCTTGCTCCAGCAGATACAGCAACAGTGGAGGCAGGTCATGAAGGGTCAGTAGCAACATTCCAGCCAGAGTAGCCTGTGCTCATTGCAGCTAAACCCAGTGGAAAAAACAAAGCCCCTCCCTCACCCATCACGGTGAAACATGGTAGAGGCAGCTGGAATACCTCAAGTCGCACCCTGTGCCTGACAGCTTCTGGTTGCAGGAAAGCAGCACTGGAAATTCAAAGGACCAGAGCTCCATTGCCCACCACATCCTACCATTGGAGGTGATGCCCTGAGACTTAGGTGACTACGTCATAGAGGGGATGCCCACCTCCTAGGGAAATATAGAACATTTTACACAGCTGAGGTGACGCCACCCCCACAGAGAGCCTGTAAATCCCAGTAGTACAGGTAAGAGAAAAGAAAAAAAGGAATAATTATGTGATAAGAGGCGCTAGCTAACAGTACAATGGCGCTCATACGGCAATATATAAATGTATCAAATCAACATTTGTACACCTTAAAATTACATTGTAAGTCAAATATATTTTGATTTAATAGAGAAATCCAGGCCACAGGAATAAGGACTGAAAACAAACACCAGTTATAATTTACAAAGATACTGACACACCAAAATAGAATGGAAAACACGGGACATTTGAATAATACATTTAACCAGAAAGAATTGATAAGTCACTCTTAAAATTTGCAAATATTATAAATAGTGCATATATTTTCTCCAGCCACATAGAAAATTTATAATATTAATCTTTTGTCACTAAGGAAATATTAAATAGGTAGGAAGGGGGCGAGGAATGGAGGGGAAAGGAGAAATACATGCTATACTAGACGTACTCTAATAGGCAAAGAAATTAACTCACCTTTGGCAGAAAGTTGAAAATATAGGCAAAAAAATAAGCAAAACTGGGAATGAAAAAGGTATGATTCTTTAAAAAAAATAAAGCACAAAATCTTACAATATTTTAAGATTTATAACCCCTTGCTAATAAATTTTAAAGGGTGGATAAAACATATACTTCTCTGGCAAACTTACTTACTAAATATATTAGTCCAAGTAAATAACATTAGCTTTTGTAGCAAGCAATGCAAAGTCTCATGGCTCAGAACAAAGGTTTATTTTTTACTCACAGCAAACTCAGTGTGGTCTGGTTGATTCCTGCGCAGCTTTTCTTTAAGCAGTGACTTCAGCATTCTTCCTCCACTTGTAGCCATCTAGACAAGAGAAAAAATATGGACCATTTCAAGATAGTCATGGAAGTAGCATATATCATTATCCATCCACATTCCACTGGCCTCACTGAAAGGCCGCCCAACTGCAAGGGTGGCTAAGCAAAGAAGGCATCCTCTGTTTTGTGAAAGGGACCCAGCATTACTGAGCACAGAGCCAGCTTCTGCCATATGAACATTGACTCATAATGAAGCTCAAAGATGGCTAAGCTATTACTATGGGTGAAATTGAAATTATTATAAAAGAATCTTATCTCTAAAAGTTCTGGAAGAATCTGGTTTTATTTGTGAGTTCATGCATATATTCAAGAAGCAGTTCATATCTATATCCTATGAAATGTTAGAGCACTGAAAAAGGAAACTATTTTATGAAGCTAACTTAACACTGATTTCGGCTGTGATCTAAATAGTGTCCCAGCATCTCACCTGCAAAGTGCGGATAACAATATCCCAGCACTGGAGTTATTGAGAGGATTAAATGAATTATGTAAAATACCTAAATAATGTCTGAGACATGGTAAATAATATATTCTTAAAATTATCATGCAATAACTAAAGAGACCAATCTTATTTTTAAATAAAATTTCAATTTTAAATACAATTATTTCAAACTGTTTTCAATAGCATTGTAAGAAAATTATCTACCAAGTTTCTTCTAGGAATACAAAGATCAAGTATTAGAAAATCCATTAATAAATGGTATAAATTGATATACAAAATAAAATGATCATCTCATTAGATGCTACAAACTATGAGAATTAACAAATAAGCTAATAGTTCTCATCACAAGATAGTCACTTTGAGGAAAAAAAGACAAAATTTTCTATTTTCAGCAATATTTAATACTTTTCTGGAATTTTAAAAGAATGCAATAAAGCATGAACCAAAGGGGGAAATTAGGCTCTCGGCTTCACTCAAAAATTACTGAAATAGATTTACAAAATAATGATTTTTGTTTTTTATATCTCCTCTAAAATTGATGGCTATATTATGTGAAAACATAGGACAGCGCCTAGAATGTAATATTAAATAGGGAAGCAAGACAAAATTTCATTTCAGGACAGCTATGAAAAAGCAATACTCATATATTTTAAAGAATAACATTTCTAGAGTAATAATTCTGAAATCCAAGTAGTCTTTCAATATTTATAACAAAAACTGAGCTACTTTTCAAGTACCCATAGAGCTTATCTCTTTGGAAATAATAACAACATTGTATAGCATTTACAAAACACCCTTTTCACATATACTATGCTCTTCTTCACAGAGGGGTTTTTAAAGCTAACAAAGCCCATTAAAAACACGTCCTAGAATTAAACCCAATCTCTACATGCTCTGTGGCAGAGAGATCGAATGATCTTGTTGCCTGCCCACATTTTTTCTCTTCTTTCTCACTAAAAGGAGAATAGACATTATTTCAAGTAGCAACGTTCCCTGTTAAAAGATGACATTTCTCAGCTTCCCTTGTAGCTGTGGGTGGACATTGCCATTCTCTTCTGCTTTACGTTTGCTTCCAGAAATGTGGGTGTAATGGCTGGAGGAGGAGTAGTCATCTTAGATGATGAGGCAACCTTAAGGTCCTAAGTCATGTTCTAAGCCTAGAACTCTATGACTGTGGAGTCAGTATATTGGCCCAAGCTAGCAATCTCTTGACTTCATTTAAATGAAGAATGTAACCTTTTGAGTGTTAAAGTCGTTTTTATACAGAATAGAACCTTATCCTAACTGATATGTACTATTTCTTCTATATTATAGGTGAGATAATAAAATTTTAGAATAACCATAGGAAAAAAAAATATTTTCAAATGTTTAAATTGCATCTGATCACAAGCTTATTAGACATTCTTCTTTCAGCACTATCACTTTAAGTAAGGAATTGACTTGTGAAAAAGGAGGGGAAAAAAATCCCAGCAGCATCCATTCAGCCATACCTATAGCTTCAATTACAGTCTGGCTCAGGGCCCAAATACATTTAACCATCATAGACTACTTCTGTGAACCCTAAACATCCATACCCAACTGCTTACTGATATTTCACCTTAAAAGTCTGCAGCACTAAACTCAGACAGTCCAAAGCTGAATTCAGAAACACCCCTTCAAACCTGACTACCTTAATTCTTTTCTATCACAGTAATGACGTCGAGTTAGGCCAGCCAATAACTTACGGGTCAACTGAAACAGATCTCTCTAATCTCCCACACCCAATCAACAAAGAAGTAATATCTGTTTAAGCTTCTAGGTAGCTCTCAAATCAGCCCAACTTTTCCCCCCCTCCCAATCACCACTCAGATCTACACAACTGCCATAACTCTTATGTACTACCACCAAACCTCCAAATCTTTTAACCTGAATCTGTTTGGGCCTCTCCTCCATTCTCCTCCTCAGCTTTGCAATCAGCACCACTTTTTAAAAAACCAAACGCATCATGCAAGTCCTTTGCTTAAAACAGTATAATGGTTTCCCATTGTCTTTACAATAAAGATAAAGATTAATAATACAACCTAAAAAGACAAAAACAAAAAAAAACCTGTGGTCTGGCCCCTGGTACCTCTTCAACATCATATTCTCTGCTCCATGTTCTCTAACCTCATGTTCATCAAATGTACCATCTGTACTTTTCCTCAGAGTCTTGGCATTGGTTGTTCCCTTTTCCTGAAATTTCTTTTCCTCCCTTTTCTTTTTACTCCAAACTTCCTCTTTCTTATTTTCTACTCAGCCTTACAATCTTGAGTCAAATTTTCTTTATCAAGCAACTTATCTGATAAAATAGTCTCCTCTTATAATATCTCATTGTGTCATATATACTTGTATGAATATTTGGTTAATATCTGTGCCCTCTTCTAAAACACACATTTGATGCTCTGAGAATATGAATTATATCTGCTTTGGCAATCATTGTATTTGTATGATATAAAAATTTATGCCATTTGTATGGCATAAGAAAGGCACTGATATAGATGTATATGTGGCAATGGATTAGATATAATAAATATTCTAAAATATTAATGAGAGTTATGGATATGTTTTTACTCTTCAGTGTTTTACATTTCCTACTAGTATTAATACTAATTTTTAAAGATACTTTATTATTTTTAATCTTGAAAAACACAGACACCTGAATTCTGTCAGGTAGGCAAGGAGTCTTAATTGAACTCTCTCTTATCCCTTGATAGCACTGGCATTTACAAAGTTGAGGCACACATGCACACACACACACCCAATCATAAAAGTCCACAAAAACCTATTTTTCCCAGGATAAATATTTGTTAGCTTAGTTCTAAACTGGAAATAAGAGAACTCCAGTTTTTCTCAAGCAAGACCTCCAGTATCTACACAAGTCCCATAAGGGCACCTTTATCCAACAGCATTACAAAATGAAAATAAAAAGAAAAAAAGAACCGTGTAAAGGTTCGACATAATGCTTAGTGAGATTTCGAGATCTTGTCTGAATACACAGTTTAATTGCCCCCTTACCTAACCCTTCCTCAGGGAACTCGTATTTAAAATCAAAGAACTCATTCCTTTTTTCATATATAGGGCTCCTGTGCTGAGATTTTATTGTTGATTTTGACCTTTGCTTTTCTGTTCTGATCCTTCTCCCTCTTTCTAACTGCAGTGTGGTCTTGCCATAAAAAGGATCTATCTTAGACACTCAGTAAAAGTGTAAGTGCTTAACAGAACAATCTTTAATTGTCAACCATTTTTCTTAAAAAAAAAAAAAAAAAAAAAAAGCATCCCACAAGAATGCTTACATTTCTTGTGTACCCATAACCACTTTGAGGATTTTTAGAATTTGTGATTCCTATTATTAAACATGATATGAGTTATAAAATGTTATCAAAATGCTAATTATATGAATTAAGGTGGGGAAAACTAATTGATTCAAGCAAATCTCTTGTGTACTGGGTGGGGCTATTATTTATTTGCTTTAATAATTTTTTTGTTTTTGAAATTAGATAAAGTCATATCACTTTGGATTGGGATTTTAAAACCAACCAAAAGTTTTATCTGGATAAAACATCTCAAATCTCATCCTTTTAAGAAGAAATGAAGATTTTTGTTAGGCTCAGGGTTTTGTTGTTATTATTTGTTTCGTGTTGTTTCATTTTAGTGATTTTGAGTTGCTAGGTACTAAGTGTTTCCTGAAACATAATTATATATTAACACTTCTCTTTGCAGTTGGAGAGTCTATGGCACCTTAAAGTTTTGGGATTCTCTCCCACTGAGAGTGTTAAGAGAATGAGGATGAATTTTGGCATCATGAAGACTCGAGTTCAGAACCTCATTCAACACTAACCGTGGCCTTGCATGACTCTTTTAACTCTGAGTTTCAAATTACATTTTTTGTAAACAGCACAATAATACCCACCTCATGAGTTGGTTCTGAAAATTGATTCAGAAAATGCAATCATGCCCCTGGCCCAAAGTAGGCACTCAATAATCATTAGCTTCCTTTCCCTTTTCTTCAGAAAACTCCACTAAATTTTGAAAAGTGTTTAAATAAAGGATTTTATGAAGTGTTTAGAGATTTAAATAAGTTTACATTTGTTTTTAGCAAAAAAAAATATTTGGGTTGAACTCTAACAGAAGATGTCAAGATAGAAATGTTAAAATAGGAGCATTGTTTAAAGAACATTCTGTGATTGGAGACATGTCTAAAATAACAGGAAGCTTGATGTTGAGGGTGTGTGAAGTATGTAATGAGAGCTACAACTTCTAGAGAACAGAGCATGACACTTGCTAAAGGTCATCTCAGAAAAAAATATCATGCAACACTTTCAAGATAGCCTTTCATTTAATATCATGAAGACAGCTGTTGTCAGTTTTATTGTCTTTTACTGTTCAACAAACATGGACAAAATCTAACAAAACTTTAACAGCTAGTTGTTAATAACTTAATTAGCTCGTCAGCTAATTAAGTTATTCATTGAACAAATTCGAACATACCTGTTTTCTCATGTTGAAAATGTCAAGTCCTTTTTGGCTGATTATTTTTTAATGGCTTTTTAATGCCAGTGTGTGGCTCTGAAAAATCTTTCATATATAATTATTACTTAGAGGAGAAGTTGCACTGAAATCTGCTACTGTGCTAGGAAGAGAATCCAAGGTCCTGAGACAGATGTCTCTTTTATCAAAGATCATTTTTTCCTGGACTCTGTGATGGGCTTGCTCAAAATACTTTCTTTAGAAGACGGATTTGCTCCTATTTCCCACCGGATGGCCAGCACCCTGTCAGGGTTCCTGCCTCCCTACTGGGTGAGGAACTTCACATATCCTTACCAAAGAAACACCGGCTGGAGACAGATATAACCAGGCTGATTTAAGAAATCTACAGAAGGCACTTGTTAAGCCCTCCCTCTCCCTTCCAAAAAGTCTTTCCAATTGTTAGTGAACCCACCGACACTTCAGATTCACCAGTTCCTCCAATTTCCTAGAGGGAGTAGCCCTATGACCTGTCACATTATGTGTTTCAAAGAGCTGATTCCTTCAGTTAGTTTCTGTCACTGGCAGCCTTCCCATGGAGCCACAACTCACTTTTGATTGAGAGAAAAAGAAACTTTTCTTGAAATGGAATGTCTTTCAAACATACTGGTAATATTGTAAACATCTCTTTGAACTGGAAAACCAAAATGGCCAAAGAAGAACTGATTTCAAGGACTGTCCTCTGCCTAGAATATCCCTGCCTTCATTCTTTCTCATCTGGCTAACTTCCACTGGCCTTCCTTTAACTTAAATCCAGAAGTTACCTTTTGGTAGAAAACCTTGGTATCTCCCCCCCCCACACACACACACACCCCTCTCTTTTCCCTGTCCTATGCAGTGTTTCCTTATCCATTCCTACCATTAAACTTTCATTTCTGCGTCGTGATGGCTTGGAATAGCTCTCAAAGCTCTTGAATGCATGAGCAAAGACATATCAAAGCAGCAAACCAAAATCCCCTTTAGACACAGCTGCACAGAAAACAGGACTAAGACAGCCCCAATTATTTGTACTTTCCTTGTCAAAGTACAATATCCAGAGGTGACCCGACAAATGTCCTTTCTCTAAGAAACGTCCTAAGACTATTTGGCAGCCAGTTATATAAAACTCTGAGTCATATGTTTCAAGAGTTTTACCTCATTATTTTCACAGTTCTTTAGCCAAGTCTAGTTCATTTGAATCCTCAACTGCAAATGTAGTAACATTCTGATTCCAAGTGTGTGACCTTCAGGATGACTTTTTTCTCACCAGGATGAGAAGCCTGACAGCTAAGGAGCTATTGGGCATCTGAAGTCCAGCTGGAATGACTGAGTGAGTTGGAAGATAAAGAAAAACTTGCTCGCCCTTCTTCCTTTTCAAAGTTCCATGTAGGCTATGCTGTTTCTGCTCTGCACTAGGTATAATAATATCACCTTCATGGACTGACCACTTATCCAATAACAGTTTATTTATCAAGTTGATTTTTAATCTCCAAATAATAACTATCTTACTGATGGGCAAATCTGACCCAAGGAATGCAATGAAGCACGTGATATGTATTATGAGTATGGTGATACATGAATGATTAATGCTTGTTTTATTTATTAATAATGACTTTGAAATTTGCTTTTTCTTCTCAAGTCACATTCTCATTGCTTCTAGCCTAGAATATGATAATAGTACTACATTGGTCTCCATATATTCTATTTCCAATCAATTCTGTAGGACTACCTACAACTCCATAATGAAAGTCCTTGCCTAGAATTTAATACAGGCAGAAATTTGCCACCACCCTGGTTTAAGTCCACTTTCCACACATTTATTGTTTTCTTTAACCAGGTTGATCTCCTCCTCCTCATACTCTCCACTTCCTTTGAACCACATGTAACTCATGTGACACTTAGTCCCACCTCTGACCCTTTGTTCAAAGTATCTTCACTAGTAATATCGACATCGTCTAATCCTATCTGTTCACTGGGGTCAGGTTCCCATCTACTGACTCAGCCTGGTCCAGCCGTGTTCAAACTGAGTCTACATGTTCCATAGTTGTGTTAACTAGGATAGAATTAGAACATTCTGAGAAGCCAAATTAGAGCCCAGAGGACGTTCTGTTCGCACAAAGAGCATTTATCAGCTTGCCTATCATGGGCATCGGAATTCATTTCGGTATCCAAAGAAAGAAATCAAACTTACTTCTCACATAGCAGTTTTAAACTATACATTTCATTCTCATCCAACAGTCACAATTCCTGCCAGAGAGCAAAAACACTCTATGTCTAAAACCAATGCAGAAGAGAGGTTACAAATCTAGTAAGCCTGATTAAAATGGTTTTTAGAAGATGTAATGTGGTTAAGGCAGCTGGGTACAGTACCACAAATGTACCAATCACACTGAGTCCAGATGAGCCCACCTTTTCCATGGAAAAGTGTCTAGGAAATTACATCTAGCTGACTAATGTAATGATCACCCCCCACCAAGTGATGACATAAGATTATTTAGCAGCCAGTTTTATTTATAAATCTATTAGGAACCATAAATGTCAAGGATTTTATTTCCATGTCAATGACATTGTGTGTGTGTGTGTGTGTGTGTGTTGGCTGTAATTCTTAAGAGCTATATACTTTTGGCAAGTTATTTACCTTCTCTCTGCATCAATTTTACTTTCACCTCCAAAATGAAACATGATAACAGGGTATAGTCCCCTTAGGAGCAAAAATTCTGCTCCTCCCCTCTATTCTTAGGTTGTTACATTCATTAACCAACATCGGTGCCTTAGAAGTCACATGCTTCATAAATCGTGATGAAACCTCCCTACATGTCATCTTTCCAAAGACTCCCTCAATTATCTAAACTGACCAATAAAGCCAGCTTGTCTGCCTAGTCAGTATTCCATAACATTCCATTTTATCTCACTGTGAAAACACGATCTTAACATTATGTTCATGTGTAAGTCAGCTTTGTTTAATTTTTGATGAGAAATAGCTGACATTTTCAAAGTACTATCTTTTCATTTTTATGATAAGGCACACTATCTTGATCTCCCTCCTATCTTCCCCCACTTCCCCTCCCCCTCAAAAAAACACAGCCTTATGAGTTTCTTTTACTCTTTTCAATATAATACCACCTATTCGGTACAATATAATACCACCTATTCGGTACACGGAAATTCTGTTTATCTTGCCTCTAAAGCTCTTAAGCCTACTTCTTAATTTTCTGTTTTGGGAACTTTGCATTTCGGCATGTTTTCCAGCAATGTAATTGAATCCACAACTTCTTGAATGACTATACTGTTTCACAGACGCTCTCGGAATGTGAAGTTAAATGCCCAATTAAATAGTAAGTTGATATTACTGAAAAGTGGAAGTTCTGGGTCATAACCTAATAAACCTAAAATTTTGTAAAGCTTCATCTACTTCTTAAACTGACACATTTCCAAGGTAAACAAGAGTAAGGGAATTCTTGACAGCCTAGACAAAAATTATGTCAAGATCTAGATAATTTCTGTTATCTAGAAGAATCTGTTTTGTCCTTAAATTTTGAATAGTTGAGACAAATCTAAAAACTAAATAGATCTCCTATCAACCTTAAAAATATTCCTCTGCATTCTATAAACACTGAGTTTGATTTATAATAGCTAGCAACATTAATATAGTGTTCTATGACTCATTTTTCACACTTTCAAACAGCTACTGAAATAAGTTAATGTTCCCGTCTTGATGGATTCTTTGGTAAAGAAAGGGCACAGTATGGATTGATTTAAATAACTCTTCCATTAAAAAAATTATACATATCATGTTTGTACCATTGAATTGGCAAGCTCATTTCCTTCTTGTCTTATAATATTGTTGTTTTAAACAATACCATTTATTGAATTGTAGCCTGCATTTTCTGTGCCGTGATGACTAAAAATTCAAGGGAAAAAAGAGAGCTCATATTTACTAAGTGCCTACAGTATACAATAATGTTAGATGCATTATGGTATTGAAACCTAAAAGCAATCCAATGCAGTAGGTATTAGTTCCATTTCAGTTATTCAGTCATTCATTTTTTTACTTATTAAATACTTGCATGTTTTTGATGTACCAGCCATGGTTCTATGCTCTACATGAGTGAATTAAACAAATAAGAACTACTCATGGATTCTAAATTCTAGTGTGGAAAAATGAGGAAACAAACTCAAAAACCCTATGCAATTTACCCTGGACAATTAAAAATGGTGTTTCCTAAATTGCAGTTTCAGGAACATCTGTTTTAAAGTCATTAAGGATACTCATTTAAAAATAGAAAGTACTAAGTTTTGTCTCAGAATCATGGGAGATGGGTAAGCTCCAGGAATTTGCATTTTTATAAAGAACCTCTATTTCCTTATACACAGAGATTTTGAAAGCCATTAGCAAACAGCAAAAGCTGTTTAGTTTCATGCTCCAGTCTATCTAGACTTCTCTGCCGAAGAAACAAAACATGAATATATAACCTATATGTAGAAAGAGGTTTAGAGCAGAATTGTTCATAATAGAAAAGAAAAACAAAACGAATGTTCATTAATGAGAAAATGGTTGAATAAAATTGCAGTTAATAAAAACTATAAAATACTCTGCAGCTATGAGAAACAATTATGCATACACAATTAGAAAGTTGTTCGCTTTATACTGTTAAATAAAGTTGCAGAATACTAAAGTATAATTGTCTATTAACCTACTACACGTAAAACTTACATATATGTTTATGTTTCCATAAGCATAGAAAAGAAACAGCAAACTGTTAATGGTGTTTACTTCATCAAGGAAAACGATAACTTTTAAAAATTTATACTTTCCTATTTTTTCATTGTAATAATAGGCCCCCACATTTTTATATTATGAACAAATAACAGTTCTACAAAGAAAAATATTTAGAATATAAATGAAAAAAATTATTTCATGGGAAAAATGATGCTTTAGTAGTGGGACAACTTTTGAGTGACACAGATAATTAGATATAAAGTCTGGGATCACAGATGAAAGATATAAATGCTAAACAAAAAAATTCAGGCATCAGGAAGATACAAGAAAAGAAGGCTAATTAACTGGTTTGTAACCCAGAGAAATCTTATGAAAGAACTCCATCTAATTATTAAAAGGAATTGTTATCTCTTCACATCATGAAAACACATCTTTGATTTTTACTAGCCTTCTCAAAAACAAACAAAACACTAAAAATGTATACACTAATATAACCAACACCACAATAAAGATATCAAATGCTTACATCTGCCCAAAAAGTTCCCTTGCCTCTCCATAGTCAATCCTACTATTCCTTCTGGTCCCAAGTCCATTTATATGCTCTTTGTAGCTATCAATTAGATTTGTTTTTTCCAGAATTTTAAATAAGTCAACAATACTGTATGTATCTTATGTTGACTTACAATTCAACTTAATATTTTTAAAATGAACCCACATTGTTGAATGTATCAGTTTTTTGCTCATTTTTATTACTGAGTAGTATTCACTTGAATGGAACTTATTCATCTTTACACTTGCTGATAAACACTTAAACTGTTTCCAGCACCTGGTTGCTATGCTTATAAATCAGGTTGCTATGCTTATTAGAGCCTAATTTTGTGAAGTTACATGTTTTCCTTTCTCTTGCATAAGTTGCTAAAAGTGAAATTACAAGTTTATGGTATATGTACATTTAATTGTATAAAAAATTTTCAAAATGTTTTCCAAAGTGCTTATATCATTTATGTTTTAAAAAACAAAGTATGAGAGTTCCAATTGCTCCATAACCTTATCGACACTTATTATTATCAGCATTTTTAAATTTAATCACTCTAGTGAGTGTGTAGTCATCTTATTGAAGATTTAATTTGCATTTCCCTAATGGTCGGTGAAAGTGAACATATTTACATGTGTGTATTAGCCATTTGCGAAAGATCTGTTCAAATCTTTGCATATTTTAAATTGGGTTATTAATAAGTGGATTGAAAATATATAAAATATATATACTCACACCATATGCACAGACATGTACATACAACTTTATCCCGGTTTTCTGTGTCATACCTATTTATTTTCTCAAAACTGTTTTTTCATGAGCAAAAGTTTTTAATTTCAATCTAGTCCAATTATCAACTTCCTTTGGTGTGGTTTGTGCTTTTTGTGTCCTAACAAGAATTCTATACCAATGGCATGAATTTATCATTTTTGCCTATGCATTGAGAAATTTTATAGTTTTAAGTCTTTGATATATTTAGAATATTTGGTGTGTAGTGCAAGAATTGAAATATTTTTTCAAATAAATTTAGACTATGTGCATACACATATACATATATTCTTTCTATATATATGTCTAAATAGTCTCAATTTGTATACACATATATACAATGTGTATCTATTTCTGTACTTTATATAGTTTCATTGATCTATGTTTCTTATACCAATAAAATACTTTTTTTGATTACTGTAACAATAGAAATTCTTGAAATCCTTGTTAGTATATGTCTTCCAACTTGGTTTTTTATATATATATATACATATAAATGATTTAGGATATTCTAATTCCCTTATATTTTTTCTGTATATTTTCAACATAAATTTTAGAAGCAGCTTAATTTCTACCTAGAAAAATTACAAGTGTGTGGCATTATAGTGAATCTACAGAGTATTTTTAGGAGAACTAACATCTTAACAGTATTGAATCATCTGTTCCATGGACATTTATGTATTTAATTTCTCTCAGCAATGGTTTGTAGTTTTCAATGTATAGGTTGAGCACATTTTGTTAAAAGTCTCCCTAATTAATTCTTGGTTTTTGATACCCCTTTCAATGATAATTTTTAAAATTCTATTTTCTAATTGTTCTTTGCTAGACTATATAATTGATTTTTAATATATTAAACCTGTAAAATTAGCATCATAAATTTTATGTTTTGTTTTCATTTTAATTCAGTTCAAAATATTTTCATTTTCCTTTATGATTTCCTTTTTGCCCCATGATTTATTCAGAAATGCATTCATCCAAATATGTACTGTTTTCCTCAAATCTGCATTTTGTTCTGCACCATACTGCCAAGTACTCTAGTGGTCAATTCCTCTCAGGCTGTGAGCCAATAGTCAGGAATATAGAGAGGCTGAGGTTACAAAATTATCTTATTTCTAACAAATATTGAGTAAAGCTGCTAGAAACCCATGATGACACCGAGCCACCTTTTCTTCCATTTTCAGCTCCTTTAGTGACAATGGCACAGCAGGAAACAGCCCACTCAAAAGGGATGATTGAAGATTGTTGAATAAAGGGACTGCTCACAAAAGATAGACAGTTAAGGGAAATCACAAAGGAGTGAAGCACCCAGGGGCGCACAACAACCTGAAGTAAAGAGAATAATCATTGGACCCCAAGAAAGGGTCAACCAATGCAAACTGTGGCCTCAGAGGAGGAACCAAAGAAATAAACACTCCAATCTCTTTTTCTTTCTGATCTCCTTTTGATTCCTTCCATTGGCCATCCCAACCAAAAGTTGAAAGGTAATGAAGTCAAGTTTACACAATTCGTGGACACTAATTTGACACAGAGCAAAATAAAGCTGGAGAGTGAAGCCTGAAAGGTAGACTGAAAATATTCAGCAAAGAGAGTATGCCATCAATTTCTATACACTGAGTTACAAACTCAGTTTTTGAAATTGCTAGCTTTGAAAGAACTGAATGAGATCACCTCCACACATACATCTTCATCGCTAAGATGGAAGCCACCAACAAAAGATATTGTTTCCACCAGCATTAACATCTATTTTTCCGGCCAGACTTTGTTCCTCGGGTCCTGTTAAGCCAGGCTGGTTGACATAGGGATCTGAAATGTACTCCTAAATGACATTTACTTTTCCTCTAAAAGCTCTAGTGTGGGGCAATTACTTCACTCCACTCCAGACTCACTACAGGAAAAGACAAAAAAAAAAATGCCAGAAAATTCTATCCAAACTCCTAAAAATTGTTGGATAACTACATCCAGGTTTTTTTTTTTTTCAGGACATCAAAAAGCCATGACTGAATTTGTCAGTGTGCATTTAGCCTTCACTATAGCTTTATGTATGTTTCAAATGGAGAAGAATTCTCAGGCAGCTGCTAACACACACCCAGCACATACGCTCTGTGGTCTGTCCCAGAATTTCCTTTAGGATCATTCAACCAGTGACTGCTCTAGTATTGTGTCTAATCTATTCTGACTGCTGATAAGTACATTCCTTTCTGAGAACCACTGGACAATTGTGCAATTAGAAGATGTCTATTTGTAGCTGCTTTAGATTAAGTTTTCAAGTGATGTGTGTTAATCAACCCTGGCTTTTCTTTCATTTGAAAGAGTGTTAATTGACTGCCAGGAGTCAACTCCAGCTATGTCTTGGGATAGTCCTTTTTCAAATACTTAACTGTTGGCTTTAGCAATTTTTGAAAAAATATTTAGCATTTGGCATATAGTTTCTTCATAGCTATAATCAGCATTTTGAGGAGAGTGTGAAGATAAGGAACATGTAAAATGAAGTTACTTCAACCAAGCTGCTAAAATTAACATTATGAAGTTTGAGGCATTAGGAAAGTCTCCATTCTAACTAGCCTAGGAACTTAAAGTTTTTTGAACTTTCTAGTCCTGTGTCAATGCCTGGATATACGTCTGGACCTCCAGGTAAACCTAATTATCCCTGATGGACTCACATATCCAGGCCAACTGTTTACCCCCTGAAAGACTCACATAGGTTTCTCTCTGACATACGTTATCTAGACCACCAGACATGACCAGATCCCCTGACACCCATCTTCAGTCATCCTGACTGACATTTGACTAATAATGATCCTGGGCTAAGAATGCAGTACCGATTACTCTTAAGAATGTACTTTTTATTATAAGAATTTGTTTTTTGAAACACTTCTGGATTTTGCTTAGCTGTGCTTCTGGTTTGCAGACTCTAAGAATCTAAAATAAATATCTATCATTTATTTCTAGCAAAGCCTCCAGACTCTCTGAGTTTGTTCAACCACTTGTTGAAATAGAAGATTGTCTGATTACTTTTCAAGCTACAATAAACACAGAGCCTGGAAAACCTTTGAGAAGACTGAGCTATTTTCTTTCCTTAATAATAATGGTTTCTATTTAAAGAGCACCTACTATGTTAGAAACTTTGCTAACCTTTTAAGTACATTATATTATTAATTCTCATGACAGATGCATAAAATAAACAACATTATCATCCTTCATCAGATAAGACTCAGATTTAGCAAGGTCAAGCATCCAGTAAACAGTAGAGCCCTATGAGATAAAAGGCAGGTTAGCCTGATTCTGAAACACATATTTCTACCTGTCCTGGTATGTGTCCACAAAACATCTCACAGAACACCAGCCTCCTAGTCTCACAGGACTGGAGGGAATATAACTGTGTATGAAGGTGGTAACACACCAGCCAAACATTAGGTATTGTTATTCTCTCTTTATGACAAACCTTAGTTAACTTTCCATGACTACTGAATTCAATAAAAATCATAAGCTCACAAGTGAGAAATGATTTTTTTGTATCTTCTTGAGGGATTCTTTGGGGTTTCTTTGGGGAGTTTGGGAACAATACCTCCTCACTAGGGATGTCTTAAACACAGAAACCAGAAAGAGTTCAGGACTGAGGATTCGCAGCGACAGTGCCAGTTCACCAGGACTGGGTTATTGTAACACTTGAAATGCCTTCAATGTGATTCTGTGATAACATTTAAAGTCACATAAGGGTAAATATGTAACTTTTTCTAAAGTATGAAGAGGGGCGGGGCAGAATGCTTAGATCTTCTCTCTCTCAATCAGTAACCAGTTTATTTCAGAAAAGAAGTTAACCTCTCTTAGTCCATTTCCCACACATTGGATCAAGTCACTCATCCTAAGCAAGTAAACCAACAAATGGCAGAGGAGAACTCACACCACAGTCTGTCAGACTCCAAAGTGTCACGCTCTACTGCTTCCACAAAGTAAAAATAAATCATTGATTTTACTAAAAATACATGTGTTTGGTATCAATTTGAGTTTTCTACCCCTGTTTCCATTCTATGTGTCCCTAAAAAAGGTCAATTGATGAAAATGAATGGAAATCTAATAGATTCAACATCCATTTGGGAGCCCTTCCTCCAAATTAGCGGAAGTATTTACAGTCATTTAAATATAAAAGGAATGCTACAAACCTGTTCCTTAACCCCTAAACATATGGCGAAGATGGTTGTTGGTCCTGGACTAAAAGTTATATTTAACATTTTAAGTAGAAAATAGGAAAGTCTCTAGGAAGCTGATAAAAGAGACAATATATCACTTAGGGATCTCAAGGTCACTTAATTATCAAATATTAGAGGTGGAATTCAAATGTAGTGGTATTCATATTTTCCTATTTCAAAGTATGGTTTTTTCAACCAGTCTAAATATATATTGTTACACTCTAATCTAGAATACAGATCTCTACATTGTTTTATAATTCTTGACAAATCATTACTTTGACTTGTTTCTAAGAAGTTTAACATGTCAACATATAAACAAATTATTTATTACCTAATTTATATTCTAAAGAATTACAAAAAAAAATTGATTTTATCAAAAAAATAGATTTGTATAATTCACAGTAGAATAAAAGAATATGAGGTCTAAAAGTCACATCTCTAAAAGTTAGAGATGTCTCAACAATTTAAAATTTCAAAGGCCTTACTGCAAAGTCTAAATACTAATTATGAATTCAAGCATTAAAATAAAATGGGAGTACACTCAAACAGAAAAGCTGAAATCGAACTTTGGCCTGTTCTCCACTTGGTATTTGATTTTACATCCTCAAAGCATTATAGAGTTAAAAGGGCATATATTTGCTGAAAGCTTTTCAGTAGTGCCTGTTAATTGCTGCAGAATACCATGGTGACCAGTCTTTCCTGAAATCAATTACAGTCCTCTGTGAAGAGAGGTATGGATAGAACAATGAATGCCCTTATGACGTGTAAAATATGAGTAAGTTGCACTTTTTGATGCCTGGCATAAATGCACAGTAATCTGTTTGTAACCTGTTTAGTTAACTCATAAATCATGAAATATTAAAGAAGATAAAGCCCCTAAAGAAAAAGACATCATCAGGACCTTCTTCTCTACACTTTGTTATGGAAATGGAAAAGGAAATAGAAAAGGAACCCAAATAAGAGATATCATTGAGCTTAAAAAGTGGTCATGGAATTTCTCCTTTCTAAAACAGGCTTAGATTAATCAAAACCTGGTCTGATTCCCGCTGCATGGTAGGGGTTATAAAAGGGGGGGGGGGACAAGATTCTTTAACTTTTCTCCCTCCATATAGTACCCCAAAACCCTAAGGGCAGTTAATGATTCTAATACATGGAGAACCCAAGCTTGTTATTTGCAGATGAAATTTGAAATCTGATATGCTGCTACTGATAGAAACAGTACTCCAATCCGTATCTTTGAATTCTGAATTAAATTCACAAGTTGTATTTAGACTTCTAAAAAGAAGTCTAGTAATATTTAGAGAAATCTGTAGCTACAATTGATAATTAAGAAACATAACTAAAAAAGAAATTTAAAAAAAAGAAACATTTACTGAGCAGCTATTGTGTGTGGGTCACAATCCTAGATACTGGGAATACGAGAGCGAACAAATGGTTCTAATACTCTAGTGAGAAGTAAAACAACTTAAAATAATTTTTTAAATTAAAAAACAAACTCCCCACATAACATATAACTTCAAAATATAAGCACTACAAAGAAAACAAATAGGATTTAATGAAAATGAATAAATAGCAAGGCCAGAGGGAGAGACCTAGATATACTTTAGATAAGGTAGTCAGAAATCACGCAAAGAATATATAGCCTTCTTAGCATAGCTGTTTGAAATATTTTTCTCTCATGGAAAGAGCTGGAAGTAGAGCACTTAAGACAGCAGTGAAAAAAATCTGTTTTGTTGAAGTCTGTAGGAGGAAGAGTCTAGTCTGTAGAAAAATAGAGGAGCCAGATAGCACAGGGCTATGTGGGAAATGATATCAAAATTATATTTTATTTTTGGTATGATGGTAAATCATTGAAAAGGAGTAACATGATCAAATTTATTTTATGACTATCATTTTTGTGTGCTGTGTGGGGGGAACAAACAGACTAGAAGGGCTGTAGAGAAGACTAGTCAGGTGGCTCTATTAAAATAGTCTATGGAAAAAAATGATGGTGATTTTTTTCTAGAGTGATGCGGAGAATTATTTTTGAGGTATACTTGGCTGTAAAATAAATATACCTGGCTGATGAGCTAGCTGCGATAATGAAAATGGAGAAAGGCAAGATTAATTGCCAGCTGCCAGCTCCAGTAACTATCTGGATGTATGGTGGTATCAGTGATTGAGACTGAGGAAGATTCAGTGTGAGAGGGCAAAACAAATGTTCAGTTTAAGAAACATTCAATTTCAAATATTTGTGACATATTCCAGGTGACTGAATATGTGAGTGGGATATTCGGAAGAAAGTCTAATCTAGAGTATTTATACTGCCAGTAACACAGGATCTTAAGATTTCATGACTACACAGGAGACAAAGAAAAAGCCTTAGGTCTGGTCAAGATTTGATAAGCACTTTCATAAATGCAGAACCCCAAAGGGGATATGACTCAAAGGGGATATGACTCGGTAGTAGGGAAGACAAGGGGGGAATCTACAACAAAGGGAGATAGAGAAATTGTCTGAATTGGCCTCGACTCTGAGTAGAGGGGAAACAAAGGCTCCAAAGAACATTTGCCACCCAAGGCAGGTCCTCGTGCAAGTTTAGATGAATTCATATTACTTACATGATTAAAAAAAAAAAATGCTATTCTATTTCTATCTTGTAAATGTTCATATTTTTGGTAAATTCAAGTGGTCTTCAGTCGATAGTATTCCCTGGCAACTGATAAGAAAGGATCCAAGTGAACTAGTAATTACAATAAAAATAATTTAAGTTTTTCAGTTAAAAGACAGCAATCAGCAGACTATATTTTAAAAAGTCAACTAGCCATACCTAAAATATAAGTACATAAAAGGGTAAAAATAAAAATATGGATAAAAACACACCAGGCAAATACTAAGAAAACAGCTGAGAAAACTGTATTAATATTAGGTCATACATGCTTTAAAGCAAAAGGTATTGTTAGCAGTCGAAAACTTCATTACGTAATAAAAAACTTCAACAAACCAGAAAAATACATTTAAAGTTGTTTTCTCATAATAACAGAGCTTTAAAAAAATGAGACAGAATTACATGGAGTAAATGAAAATACTAGCTTAGTGGGAGATTTTAACATATATCTATTAGTAAATGACGGATAAAGCCCAAAGCAAAATCCAACTAAGGCATGTGATTTTAGTATATTATAATATAATAAAGGTGACATCTCCACCTTTGACAAAGGTAGAATTTTTAATAAATGAAGCTTAGGCAATTGGGTAGTATTTGGAAAATAAAGTAAAATTAGATTCTCAGTTTACACTACACATAAGAATAAACTTGAATAAATCAGGAATTTTAATGTAAAAATAAGTCTTACCAGCACTACAATAAAACACGGGTAAATTTTCTAATACCTATGTGTAGAAAAAGGCTTGAACTATGAATTGAAGATCCAAAGAAAATGAATTTAAAAATTGAAAAATCTGACTACATAGAAATTTTTTATGGTTTTCATTGAAAAAAATAACCCAAAAACTAAATAACTATTTAACTAATTAGATAGATAACAGATAGATGATGGATAGATTGATAGATGAGATAGATGGTAGATAGACAGATGGATGAATAAGGAACTGCTCTTCCTTATACAGAATTCTAATTAATTAATGTAGATAGAATAAGGAAAACAGAAAATTCTAATAGGCAAACATGACAGCAATAAACTGGCAGGCGAGAATCATCTATTCATTCTAACTCAAATGTATCAATGTCTTGAAAGGTAAAGAAAACCTGAGGAACCATCATAGTTTGGAAGAGACAAAAGGAACATGATGGCTAGATAAAATGTAGGATCCTGGATAATTTCCTGGGTCAAAAAGAAGCCAAAAATGGTTGCAGAATTTGAGGTCTTGAATTAATAAATAGTATTGAATCAATGTTAATTTTCTGATTTGTGTCATGTCATTATGCCATGCTTTTAGATACCAACCTTAAGAGAAGCTAGGAAAAGGGTATACAGGAGTTTTCTATACTCTTTTTGCAACTTTCTGTAGTCTAAAATTTTTTCAAAGTAATATGTTAGTAAATATAATTGTCTAAAGTAAAAATAGTAAAAATGTATTCTGAGGTTTACAATACATGTATAAGTAAAATTTAGGACAAATATAGCATAAAGGATGTGAGAAAAAATAGAAGTATCCTTTTGTAAGGTTCTTATACTATATGTAAAGTGGTAGATTATTTGAGTAGACTGAAAATTAGTAATAGTGAGATATATATATATATATATATGTACTACATATAGATTTCAGCATAGCTCTACCATATGTATCTACAGTGAACCTTAGAGGAAAAACTAAAAAATAAATAGGTATAAATAAAAGGTTATTAAGGAAGAAAAAGCAGAAAATAACATATTTATTCAGAGATTATATGATCACCAACAAAGGAAAGACAACGAAATATATAAAAAGTATTCAAAATATTAATAAAGTTTACCAAGTTTATTCACATAAGATTGATATAGAAAATGTATTTCTAAATACTAGCAAAGAGCATTTTTTAAATGATTTTAAAGAAAAGATACCTAGTTTCAATTCTGGAAATGGCACTGTTAGTTATTAGACCAAACATCCTGCTGAAAGTAATTAGAAACCTGGAGATATGTATTATAAAAATTATGTTTAATGGCATTAGAAAGCTACTAAGGCATTGAGGAATTATGGACCCAAGACCTGGGAGAGTAGGTAATCACAGAGAGGTGAGCCCTGCATTTGCAGCAATTTTTATTCTCAAGGTGAATGCTGTTTTGAAACATCT
This sequence comes from Rousettus aegyptiacus, assembly GCF_014176215.1. NCBI lineage: Eukaryota > Metazoa > Chordata > Mammalia > Chiroptera > Pteropodidae > Rousettus > Rousettus aegyptiacus. The sequence continues at coordinate 124,754,391 of NW_023416306.1, forward strand.
GTTTGGAGGCCGAAGGCAGAGTGCATGGAATTATGAGACTGTGTGTACTAATTCTGAAGCTCAGGGTCCAAGAATAATAATAAGGGCTGGTAATTCCTCCAGGGCTACATTTTAGTGTAACAGGGGTAAAGTGGAAATATATCTACCCCCACAGATTAGAACTTCTCATTTCCTGATTGGATTATGATACTTCATGCCTAGCTGTGTCCAAGGGGGAAAAAAAAATAGTGACTCTATTACAAGAAGATTATTTAAAGCACCAAATTAGTTTGATAATTTTTCCTAAACAATATTCAGTACACAAAAGAAAGTAACTAGGCCTACAAAATGTATGAGGTAATCTAAAACAAAGAGGAAAAACAGACTAAAGGGAAAGCAAGGCAATGGTGTTATTATGATTCAAATTTTAAAATAGCAAAGAATGCTACATTCAAGAAATTATACAACAAAGTTAAGAATTTTCACAGAAATGCAAATATAAAAAGGAATCAAAAATTTGGAATGAAAAATACAATTAATAAAAATAAATAACTGAATTAGCTAGACATTGCTGAAGAGACAAATGTTGAATAGAATATATATTAGAAAAAAGATTTGGACTAAAAGTTCAGATAAACAATAATATAGGAAATATAAAAAATTAAATATAATTTTAAAATAATTTCAGCATTTTAAGTTAGAATCACAGGAGGGAAGAGAGAGAAGAAAGAAAGTAATATTTGGAAACCAAATTAGCTAAAAATCTTTCAGAATTGACGAATGGCACCAAGCCACAGATTCAAGAGGTACTATGAACTCTTAGCACAATAACAATAAATAGAAAGAAATCGACAACTTAGTAAAACTGCAGAAAATCAAAGACAAAGATTTCTTATGGGCAGTAAGATTAAAAAAAAAAAAGATAATCAAAAAGACAACAAAATTAACTTATTGACTTCCAACAGAAGCAATGGAAACCAGAAAATAATCCATTCATATTTTTTAAATATTGGAAAAAATAACTGCTGAACTAGACTTATATACTTAGTAAAAATATCATTCAAGAATAAAAGTAAAATTAAAGATGTTGTTTAATAAACAGAAGTGAGAGACTATCTCACCAGTAGACCTGAATTGTAAGGGGCTATTCTGAGTCTGAAGAAAATTACACTCAATAAAAGGTCAGAAATGCAGGATGGAAAAACAATGAAAAGGATAAACACTGATTGTAAGAAACAGCAATCGAAATGATAGTGATGTCTTCTGTAGATTATAGTTAATGAGAATTAAAATGAACATTCTTGATATGTAAGTTCGGATATGTAAATGAAGTTAAGTATTCTAACTTATTTGCATTGTCCAAAAATATAGTGACTTTTATCATATTTCTGCCAAGAATGTATGACCTGAGAATGGTCATGAAGACACAATGAAGAAACCTAGAGTGAGTGACATTTTTCAGATTGAGAGGCCTGCATTCTATAAAATTTGAGCCATGAAACACTGTTAAAGGAACCATTCAAAGGCAAGTTAAGAAACATCAAAATTAAAAACTGTGCATGATACTAGATTGGTTCAAGGAGCAGACAGAAAAAAAGACACTCTGTTGAGATAGTTGGTGTGATGTAAATGGAAACTGTTTTATAGTGGTGGTGTATTAATTTTGATTCCCTATTTGGATAATTGTATTGTGCTTATAAAAAGAATATGGAAAATAGAGAGTAGAATATTTGGGGATCATGGGGCATTGTGCCTACAACTTGCTCTCAAAGGAGTCAACTAAACTGATAATGAGCATAAAATATATATTACATACTTGTACAAGTATATATTATACGGAAAGGGAAAGAAAATGTGGGTAATGATGCATATTTGGTTAAATGTCAATAATTGGGGCATCTATGTGAAGGAATAATAGAGTATAAGAGATTTTTACTTTACTACAACTTTAATGTAATTTTAGATTTCAAAACATTATGAAAAAAGTCATGAGGAGTATCTCTATAACATATGGAGTAATCTTCAAGATATATTTAAAGTGAAAAATAAAGTATAAGAATGGTATGCCTACTGTTAGTAATAATGTTATAATTTTACAATGTAGAATAAGGGAAATAAAAACTTATGTGGTTTAAAAAGAAAAACATATTTAATTAAAAAAAAACCTGCATTTTTAATCTTGAATTATAAATGTCAATATTAGCTCATAATTTCTTTCTTTCTTAAAAAATGTGTTTTCTAGTCCTTCCCATTGAAATAGCCTAGAGGTAATGAAAACTCGGTAATGATAAACATCAAAATTGCCCAGATTATGGTCTCTAAAAAACAAATATGCTAGAACCAGGCTGCTTGGAAAAAAAGCTAATTCTAGACCTTGGAAACATACAAAATGAACCTGATGCACTATTTTTTGTGCATGAAAGAAGAAAAACTCTCAGAGTACTTGCAGGCTTAGTGTCAAAAGGACACCAAAACCATATTGCAGAAACACAGTGGCTAAAAGTAGAAAAAGTAAAAGCATTAAAAAGAAAAATAACTGCAATGATTCGAACAGCAAATATGTTAGTTAAAATTCAAGAACAGTGACATTTTAAAAGTCAAAACTATGAATCCCCTAATATGTCAAAATATTAATCTGAGAGCTGGAAACTTAAAGAATCAAACATTGATCCTGCCTTTTTGCATGAACTCTATTTCAAACTAAATTAATATATCTTCCATTGAAATGTTATGTGACCTGCATAAGTTTCTCCCTCTTTGAGTCTCGTTATCCATCTTTAACCAAAGATATTGATGCCTACCTCATAATAATATTAAAAACATTAAAATAAATAATATATGTAAAGCTTCTAGTTCAGGGGATTATCTCCTCTGCAGAGATTTTTATACTCAAGTACAATTAACGTGTACCCCTTCTGTATTCTTCATTTCATTAGTTTATCATAAAATTTTACTCAAGGGCCTACTATGTACCACACGCTATGTTAGAATTGAAGTATGAAGGAGATTAAGACATGCTCCCTGACCTCCAAGCACTTTTAAGCCAGTAAAACAACTACCCAGAAAATAGTTGGGCCTTATTAAATGCTTGCTGAATTAAATGGAAATTTTTTGACTGGTTTCAATTTCATGTTTATTCTGCTATCCAAATAAAACAGGAGGATGGCAGCAATCTTGGTACCCAATTACCAAAAAGATAATAATAAAAACTAAATTAACATGGCTACAGAAAGAATAGATTTAATATTACTTAGATTTACAGGTAACAGTGTCTCGAGGGTATGTCTATACTTCAGTCCTAGCTGGCCTGCCAGCACACAGACATCATTAAGCTATTCAGGTTGCGTTACCTATAAAGGACAAACGAGGCAAGAGTGAAGATTAATGAAGACAAATAGCATTTGAAATGGCAGGGTCTAATTCTATGTAAGCTGCCCTAGAGATGACAGCTGAAATATTCTCATACCCCCAAACTATACCCCACAGCAATTCATTATGTGCATGAAAGGAGATGAAAATGAATGACCCAGAGTGTATGTGCCTGCTGGGAATCTTCCACAAGAAGGAGACAAGCCAGAAGCAAAAATCTATTCCACTCTGGTAAAAAGGTTTCTATGGTTCAAAACACATATAAACAAGGCTGAGAAATCCTGAGAAACAGCGATGGAAGATGGTTCTTTGGTTTAGTGTCATCTGTTATAACCAGCTGTGGATTAATTTTTAATTACAGTACACACTTCTTTTTCCTGAAAGTATTACTAATAAACACTGAAAACAAAATGGAAGAATGCAAAAGCAGTAAATGCATAAACTTGCAAAAAAAATTTTGTTAAGATGCTAAATAGTGTTCTTTGGGCTATTAATTACTATAGTGTTTGTGCAGTGAAATCTGTATCTATGTCTACAGTGACAACTGACTTAAAAAACAATTTCTTAGACCAGTGCTTACCAATATTTTTCTCTTCATTATATACATAGAAAATGGGAATATTTGTACAGCACTGAACTACTGGAGACAAGTGGTCAGGAAGTGCCGCTGTCCTGCCTAGCTGACCGAGGACTGCAGGGATAACGTCCACGTGCCCTGTGACATGTTCACTCTACACCTTGTACTGCTTGCTACACACTATTTCTGGGCTAACGGTTTTCAAACAGTACTCTGAGTGGCCTTATGGGTTTGAAAGGCAGATCGAGGGACCTTGGTTAGGTAGATTTCCACCTACCCAAGAGCAGCTGGACTATTTCCTATTTTGTTAAAGAAAAAATTCCACTGGGGGAAAAAAAAAGGATTTATAAAATTACTTCTTTGGTTCTAGAACCACTGAATTTAAAAATAAAAGTGAGCTTGGAGACTAGATAATGCATTATAGCAATGTTTCAAAACCCCGTTTGTACTTTAGAATCAAGTGGGGAGGTTTTAAAAATAGAGGCCTGGGCTCTTAGTAATTCTGTATCTATTGTGGTGAGTCTTGGGTATTAAGTATTGTTTAAAATCTGCCCAGCTGATTTTCATGTTAAGCCAAGTTTCAGAAATATTGAATTAGAGAGATCTCTTGGGTAGGTAGAAAATGTCCTGTAATAGGAATCAGTTGAGACTCAGATATGCTTGCTAATTTTATTTGCCAGTTGCAAATAGCTTGTGTGGATCCTAATTTTCTCATTTTTTTTTTAACAGTAACAGTGACACTTGTAGGTTATAAGTTTTCTAAACCAAAGAGTTTTACCTAGAAAAAAGCCAAAGTGATCAATAATAGAAAGATTTAGAGGCCATGGTGTGGGAAGACAGCTGTGGGGCTTTTTTCCTTAAAGAGACAAAAAATAGTACAAGAAAAAAAAAAAAGTAAATTGGTGAGGATTGACTGTGCTGAGGCCTCATTATCTGTTCCTTCCTTCCTTCCACCCTCTCGGATTCTTCTTAGTGAAAGGCAAGTGATCAGGATCACTTAAAAATAAAAACTAAGATAAAAAGCAGTACAGTACAGAAAACCTAAAAAATGAAAGAGAAAAACTAGTGTCAAGGGAGGAGTAGAAAAGAAAATCTGAAGCAATATCTGTTTGCCTGTTAGAATCCTAGAATTTCCAGTGAGGAGAATAACACAAGAAATAAAAGAAAACTTCTGGAAGAGAAAAAATAGCTATGACACTAAGTAGAAAAGAATATGCAATTAATGTTATTTTTTAAATTGGAATATATCTAAAGCACTCATTTGCTGAAATATTACTAATTATTTAATGGGCAAGTTGTTCTATTAGATATTTTAAAAACATTATCTCTAATAAATATATATTTGTGTGTTTATAATCATTCTTTACACATATTTATCCTAATTTTTACTATTTGTGTCTTGAAGGTATTTTTTGCATTTTACAAAAGAAGAAATTGAAGCCTGAGAAAGCTAGATATCAAGGCCTCATGGATTAGAACCCAGAAGTTATTTTAATTGTATTCTGTTTTTCTCTAATGTCTTACCACAGCACCTAAAAAATACTTAGGAATTACAATTTTTGACACAGCATTGAGTCAGTAGTGAACACATATAATTTTGGGACCTGTAGCAATAGAAAGAAAAAGATCAAGGTGATTTTTTTTTCATTGTCTTTGCAATAAAAAGCTTGTTGTAAGTAAAAACAGAACATTATTATGTAAGAAAAATCTGAGCAAAAATTGTCAAGTCTGGATCCAGGAATACAACAATAGAGTAAAATCATGGAAATGGAAGGAGAGATTAACCAATGCCAGATAATTCTGTTTAGGTTTGGGTAGGATGAGAGGCGCCATGTTTTGTGGATTTAGAAATAAACCAAATATAATACATAGTAAATAAAACATCGCAGATCTTTTTAAAAGAAGTTCACCACTGTTCTGAGGGAAAAATGCTATACCATTTGTGTTTTAGTAATATGCTAACCTGTCCAAGTTGTAAAGACCATGAAATAATAAACACAGGCAAGAATGCACATTTGTTCAGGGCTTAGAACTTAGGAGGAGAAAAAAAATCAACAGAGTAGGTAAAATTTGCCCCCAAAATACAGAACAGTCTGCTATGCAAAAGGAAAATCTCAAGAGGAAATTCAGGAGAAAAAATGGGAGAAATTAAAAATTGTGATGAGCTTATGGGACTGGGATGAGGAGAAAGAAGACATCATTTCACTAGGTAGAAAAAGATCAATCGATAAAGAAAAAGAGAAGATGCATTCCCAAGGAAAAGAGGAACCAAAATGTCTTTTAGGAAAACTGGCAATAGGGGGGACCATTTTGCAAATGCTAAAAATTTTTTCTTTTTATCATGATCGTTGTGGTGGCTATATAACCACCTATAATTGTCCAATGTATCAAATTGTCCACTTAAAATTATAGATTTTTAATATATGTAAATTACAACTCTAAAATTGGGTACCTTTCTCCCCTCCTGTAGCCGCGGTGGATTTAACAAAGAGGTATACTACGCAAAATGAATAAATTTCTGTGACTTAAAAATATTTTTAACAAGAATAAAAATCTAAGAAAAATTAAAGAAGAAAATCTAAAGGTTTTACGAAGTGAAATTAATATTACAAGTCTCTACCCATTTAAGAGATTACACATATAGAATAAACGAATGTGGAAAATCAGAAAACAGGTTAGACCGTTCTTAATGGACAGAGTCATGGTGATTAAAAAGTGACCGGGAAAAAGAAATGTTTTACTTACCACAACTTTACAATGTCAAAGAGCAGAGTGGTAGGTTCCATAAAGGGGCAAAATATAGCAGATTATTTCGACTTTAGAAAAAAAAATCACAGAACATAACAGAAGAGGGAAATGTGAAGAAAATAAATAAAAGCTGCCAATCTATTAGATGGTTTCCTATGTAAGATCTTGCAACATAACCTTCCCCTAAAAGGCTGTTGATGTGTTAATATGACAGCTTCCCCTATACATACCTAGGTTAGATATGAAAAAAATGATTAAAGTGAGGGTAAACAGGTTGCTCCGATAGCCACTTGAAGTCCATGGAAATTCATGGAATTTCCAGCTCATTTCACAGAAAATACTTATCAAAATTGAGAAGAGCATAAGTATAAATAAATGGAGATATCTAGGCCTAGTATTTTTAATCATGGCCTGTGCAGTAGATTTGGCTCTAGAAATAACTAAAAGATGCAAAGAATCTGTCAGAGAGATGGGGCAAGGTGTAGAAAGGCAAAAATCAAAACAAAAAAAAAGTGAAAAAGAAATATGATTGCATTGAAGAAACAAATTGATGGAGGCAACAAAAAAGATTATTTATTGTCCATTACAGTGAAAAAGAAACAGAAATAAGTAGAAAGAGAACTATATTCCTGGGGAATTTACTGATAAAAAATGATAATATGGTCCAAGTGTCCCTTTTATTCTTATACACTAGTTGTGGACAGCTCCTACCAACAGGGCCCCTTACAGTCCTGTGGAAAAACAAGATCCACTTGACCAGGAGGTACATCGTGTACCTGTAACTAGAGAAAGACAGGCTGAACAAAATCAGTGCAGAGGAGTTCAATGTTCCTGCACTAAAAAGCAGAGGATGATAACAATCATAAATCTTGCTCTACATTCTACTTGCCAGTTTTGAAAGACGACGAGGAAGATTTTTTCACTAAAGAGGAAGCATTTTGCACATAAAAACAAAGTAACACACAAAAGTGAAAAATGTGGCTGAGGATGCAGCCTGAGGACTTAGAAAGACAGCAAAGAATTATACAAAGAAATCTCAAAGGAGGTTTCCAACATTTATAAAATAGATGTTGATTATAATGTTCTTAGAAACTAAAAAGAAAAAAAGTTAAGAGGCGGTTCAGAGCGGGAATGTCACCTGGAGTATATTGCTTTGAAAATTCTAGTTTGAAATGGAACAAAGCTCTGCATTTCTGAGACAGAAGAGAGAGAGGACCGTCAAGAGATCAGACTGAGGAGGTAGAGTACCAAAACACTAAGACTCTGAAGACACCAGAATTAAAGATGAATCCACTGCAGCTACAGGAGGGGTGAAAGGTACCCAGTTCTCACCAATAATAAAGAAGAAATGAAAAGTTCTTACTTTAGTCTCACTGATACTTATAACAACATTAAAATTCATAAAGTAGAGAATTTCTGGAATGTCTCACTCTTAACATCTAAGAGAATCACCTCTATATATGTTACATATGTGTGTAGCAGACCTGTGTAAAGTTTGGGGGCATAAAAAGGTAAACAGGTGAACACATGGGGCAGATGGCAGAACTGTTAGCTTATAAAACTTCTTTTTGTTCACTGTGGTACCTTCAGGACCTAGATCAATGCCTCATTCTGAATAAGTATTTATTTATTTAAGGAATGAATGAACTTAACCTTTCTGGTGATAGTGCTGGTCCTATATAATCTACAAAGTTATGCTCTTTCATAAAACAAAAATCACAATGTTGACAAGTTGGCAATGAAAATGCTGAAGAATATGTAAAAGTTAGCAAAGAAGAAGTCATGAGGGTAAGAGACATCACTCGAAAAAGATAAAATAATTGAAGGAAAAACATCAGCATTTTGAGAACATTGAGTTGTTGGAATCTACCCTGCAATGTTTAAACACTTTCAGACAAGAGAATTATAAGGTGAGGTGTATGTCTACCTCTATGAAAAAACTTTAAATAATTCAAGATTCAATGGGACACCTATTGAGACACTGGACACTTTGGAGTGACCTGAGGAGTTTTTCCAGACAACGATGAGCTGGTGAAGTGTTGTAGCAGGACTACAAAGGAGCAGAAGATTTGAAGGATGTTAAGACAAGATACCTCTACACTGCTTTTCAGCTCTAGCTCTAAGTTTCTGTTCTTAAATGTAAGTATGATTTTTTATATTAATATAGGAAACAAAAGGATGATATGAGAAGATGTATTTGAGACTTCTCTCTGTGGCAAGCTGAGTCAATTTCAATCTGGAATAAAAAGGAATCATTTACTTGTTGTTTCAATGCCAAGACTTTTTAAAAAGAATGAAGGAAGAGTAGATAAGGGGACTTCATGTCAATAAAAAGCACTGAATGTATTGTCTTTCCAGAGTCACAATACAGACTGAGGACTGTAAGTCTGAATATGTAAGATGCCTTTGCTCAAAAGTACCTTTTCTCACTAGATCCCTCAGGGTGATCAGTTTGTAAGGTATATAAACATCTAATCACTATGTTGTGTACCTGAAACTTATCTAATGTTGTATGCCAGCTGTAATTGAAAAAAAAATTAAATATATATCTTTTGTTACATTTATCAGTTTTAACCATGTTTTGGTTAGCAACTTTTGTCCAAAATACAAATATCTCTGTAGGAACTTATTTGCATGGACTAGGGCTTAGCAGTTTAAAAGCCTATTAGTTATTCGTCTCTTGATTTTGTTTCAATTCCTCATTAACATACTGGCTTTAGGATTGAGAGTTTTCATGGAGTAATATGAAAGACCTTTGATATCTGTAGGGTAGGGCAGAAGACCATTTGAAGGAAAGCGGACATCAAGACACGAACTGACCACTCTGAAATTTTGCTGGAATTATAGTTGCAGCCAGAACATAGATGAGTATTGATATAAGGACCAGTTTGGAGGACAAAATTCTTAGATTCCTAAATTCCACATAGTTTTCTCAGTTTAGATTTAGCCATCCAAATCCACAATTCACAATTTTTTTTTTTTTTTGCCCGTCAATGATTTGAGATAGAATAGATTTATCCATGGAAATGAGTAACTAATAAGAATAAAGCAACTAACATTTTTTAATACCTAATATTTGTCGGTGGAGATATAGATTCAATGCATATATACATTTTTTTTTTACCTAGCCTGATGAACTCTACATAATTTGACTCCTTCCTCTCTTACCAACCTACCCATTGCTCTTGCCCTCTCTCCTACTATACAGCAGCCAAAATGGCTTTCCTGTTGCTTAAATACACTAAGCTCATTCCACCTCAGTGTCTTACACTTGGTTTTGATTAGCAATTTTTGCTTCCTGTCCCTAGAATGGTCTTCTCCTCACTGACTTTCACAAGGCTGATTTTTCCTTTTTGTTATTCAGTTTCCAGTCAAAAGTCAACTACTCAGATATGCCAACCACTCAATGTAAAACAGCTCACACCTGACTCCTTCATTATTTTTCTTCAAGGCACTTATTATCTGAACTTATTTTATGCAGGTTTTTTGGTACAGGCAAAGGATTGCTTCTCTTTTGTAATGCCTGTGTCCCTAGCACCTTCATGATATCTGGTACAATACAGATGTTCAAGTATGAATTTTCTTCACAATGGCAGTATGAAAATGATGTCATTTTATGAATGCATTACAAAGTAATAAACTATCACTTGAAGTGGTTAACTAAGTTTACCAATGTCCCGATAATTAGTGGTAAAATCATGATTTCTACCTAGTATTGTCTGGCTAAAAATATAAGCTTCTAGGTTTACCATAACACTCAGCCTCATTGTAAACCCTGACTTGTATTTCTCAAATGACAAGGTAATGTACTTAAGGGCTAAAAAATACCCAAATTGAGACTATTCATTCAGCTATTATTGCATAAATATCTAAAACCAAAAATACAAAAAACTGGATAGCTATACTTACTGTGTAATATGAATGGGCCAGGAGTTTCTATTGCCACTACTAGAAAGCTGCAAGAAACAACTCATTCTAACAAGAAAAGAATTAGAAAATCTACAAAATCATAAATCTTTTTGAGCCTATCAGAGAACTGAGCTTTCAGAACAATTAAGTGAAGTGAGTCCCAAAGGAGAGATTGTATACCAGAACTGTTTAACCACTGACAAAACATAAGAGAAAGGGGTAACCATCATGAAAGAGAATAGGAAAATCAACAAAATAACTAATTATTATTAAAGGTTGGCTGTGGATTAGTGTGACAATTTGTAATCCCTGAAAGCAGAGACACAAGGAGTGCCTGCAGTCACTCATAAACTCTTTTCCATAAGCCTCCATCAGGAACTCACTAAAAAGACTGGGATCAGAGCAGAAGATACAAATGAGCCTCCTTGGTGGTACAGAGGCACAAAATATGTCCATGAAACAAAAGCCTTAAGTCGTGGGAGAGTGCTAGGAAACCATAGTGTCTCAAGAAGCCTGGGAGAAGGATAGTAGCAAATTTGTCTGCGCCTGAGGGAGGGGCAAGAGTGTGGAAAGAAATTCCCATTGTGGCCCAGATATGTAAAGTGGATAATGAAAGTAGAATAGAAACATTGAGAAAATCTTTGTGGTACCCCTAGCCCAAGGTACCAGCAGCCCAATGCTGGAAGCATTTGAAGTGACCGTAACAAATAAATTCAAACCCGGCTCACTACTGACTATATTCACTCAGCTCTAATGATTTGACAGAAAAGGTAGGCCAATTTCCAGGCATAAATATTTATCTGTCTCTATATTCTTTTACACAATGTTTTTCATTTTATTGTAAAGTATGAGATAAACAAAAAGGCTAAATAAGAACCTCCCACTGTCAAATGAAAAAGCAGCCAATCCAACTAGACACAGAGATGACCTAGATGTTGAAACTTTCGGACAAGGACTTAAAAATATCTATAATTAATATGTTAAATGATCTAGTGGAAAGGATAGGCAGTGTGCATGAAGAAATGCGAAATCCATTGAAGAGATAAAACCCAAAAAAAGAGTTAAATGAAATTCTGAAAATGTGTGTAGATTGTATATCTATAGTACATATTACTTTTAAATTTTCTTCAGCAAACAGAAAATTTTAATGCTACATATAAACATATATATATACTTGTTTTTACATATCTTTAATTATATAAAGTGTCGTGCCCTAAATTTAAGCTTAACCAACTTTTAAAAATCAACGTGTTTATGTTTGATATCGGTGTTTTTCTCAGTCATACCAAGCCTTCCATTAGATGAATCCTCATCTAATATCTCAAAGTGATATTAGATGAATATTACTCTGGTGATATTTTATACATTTATTATAAAATTCATATGTCCTCTTCCTCCAAACTCCTCCTGGGACTATTAGAAACAGTCAGACCAGGACTTGGCTCAACTACTTACTGTGTATGTGAACTTGAACAAGGTAATTTGCCTTTCTGAGCCTTAATTTCCTCATCAGTAAAATGAGAAACATAATAATTACCAGGTCACAAGATGTTAGAATATAAACATTATCAAATCAATAATATATAGAAGACACCCAAGAATGGTGGCTATGATTACTATAATTTGGTGCCTGTGTTCATAGTATTTCTCACACACTTGAAGAGGGGGAAGGAAGCTGATCTAGTGTCTCTAGAGCACTGAAATGAGGAATGTTTTCCATGAGAGTCACAACCAAATTGTTCTTGATCCATGTCAACATAATCAGAAGAGTCACATGAGGCTTCTGGCCTCTGGTTTCCTCAAATGTAAAATGTCCGAGCCAGACCATTGCTAAGACTTCAGATAAGATTCTGGAGGTTTATTTTTCTTTATAAATCAAATAAATATTTTTTACTTCTTGCATGACTAACATATAGTGTGATCAGGAAATAGGCTAAAATCTGACACCTATCTGTGAAATGAATCATATACATATATCCAAGCATCTGAAGTTCAGATAAGCTCACTTTGTCTAATAATAGGCAACTATCTTTTCCTCTCTCTTTCCTACTCAAAGTGCTATTTCTGTTTATTTTATTTGTGTGATTTCAATTACCATTCGGTCTTTTATAAAATTGTATAAAGAATTATGGTCATTAGCCAATCACCACCTAATGTACCTCTGAATCCCCACCCTCCACTGAAGCTTTTCACCTATAAAAGTTTTTTACTTTGCACTTTAAACAATATTTCTGCAACATCTGGATTTATTCTTAAACTACAAGTGGCAAGATGAATGAAACTGAAATTAAGCACACATTGGATCAACATGAAACATTTGGTGTTGCCATCGAGAAGGCCTGCTGAGCAAAATATTCCAAAGAGGGTTAGTTTCAGAACATTTAGTTCTTTTCACAACTTTGTCATTATAGAAGCCAAAATCCTCTGAATTAGCATCCCTCTAATTTCAGGATAATTATAGGAAGAGTAACATTATAAAAAAGGTTAACAATTATTTTTATCACAGGCATTTTTTTTCTAAATGATAAACACTAAAATATTAGAAATACTTGGATTTTATCTAAAATTCTTCAAATGTCATGTAATTCAATTTCACCAAGGAAAACAATTTGGTATTAAAATAAAAAGAAAAAAACTGCCTCTTACTCAAAGAGAGCGTCAAACACTCAGAATTTTTAAAAATATAATAGATTATTTTGTACTGTGGAAAAAAGGGTCAAGGAGTATTCAATTCAAAATCAAATAAGTTTAAAGTGAGAAAAGAGGTTCATGGTTTTCCAGAAGAAAATTATTTCAGGCCATTTTCCCCTTAGGAGACAGTGCATGGCATCCAATTTACACCTCACGATATGACTTTATGATCTTATATGAAGAATAATTTTATAGCCACAATAATAGACTACATAAATCAGAAGAGGTCATGTTTTTCAGAGACTATAACATTTTAGAATGTAGTTTTGAGTCAAACATCCATTTTCCTTTCATGGCTTACCAAAAATAATTACTTAAAATACAATACGATAATATAGCTATCTACTCTTAAATAGTTTGATTCCTCCTTTCACAATGCCAAATGTGAAGACCTTTTAAGAGCCAGAGAGAGTATAATTAGGCTCTCAGGGAATCAAAGGGTGTAAAGGAAGAATTGCTGCCTCAGACTTCCTTGTACAAGGGGACTGGAAGTGTCCTGGCAGAAGACAAATTAATAAATTCATATGAGCAATATGGGGAGGCAGCGCTCATTAGCCCACAACCTACTTTGTCAGATCCGGAGAACTTTTTAACACTATATCCTATACTATGTTATATCCTGTACTGTGGTTCCAGATTTAATAGGATTAACTTCCCTAGGTTAACATAGAAGTTAAAATCTAGAGTATCTGAGAATACAAATGATAGCTCCCTGTCTATATTCAATATTTCAAAAAGCCTGGTGGAAATAGTGTCACATAAATTATGTGTATTCAGTAGATGAAAACCTTTGTAGCACAGATCCTTATTATGAGAAAGAATAAAAATTGTCCTTGATAGTAAAAAACATATTAAACTTTTTTTGAGGTATGTGGAAAATATCTAGGCAGGGAAATGAGAGCTGAAGGAAATACATGATTTTTTTCCTCCCTCACTTCTTAAAAATTTTATATTAGTTTCAGGCATATAGTACAGTGGTTAGACATTTATATAACTTATGAAGCGATTCCCCCAATTAGTTTATTTTTATTTTCTCTGTGTTCTCTTTTCTTTCCTTCCTTTTTTTCTTCCTTCTTACCTATCTTCCTTCTTTCTCTCTACCTTTAAATAGCTAAAAAACAAACAAAAATCACCCACCCATTTTGGATTACTGGCAGGCCCTGAATGAAAACTGTCCTCTCGAATCTCCAAGAACCAGTACCTATGTTCAATTATTCTGGTTCTTACAGCCCACAGAGATACATACCAGATACCCACCCCCAAACACACACACACAATGGTCCTTTCACTTGCAAGTAAATTCTTTTGTTAGAGATTTTATCATCTTAAGAAACAAATATGTCTTTCAAAAAGATCCTATATCTATTGGCTTGATCCATTTTCTAGGCAGCCTGGTAGCCTGAGTGAATGTCATTCACTCAGACTTTGCAAGAATGTGGGCCTAGATTTACCTAAAAGGAAATAAATTAACCCAATAGGCTAATAGGAAATGAAGGAACAAAAAATGCTCAGTGCTCCTCAATATCCTTTTATGACTCACACTTCTTAGCTTCTGATGCTGTCCATGGTTCTCTGAGTTCAGGTCTTCGGAATCACCACATGTCCCATTATGTGCCCACATTTCACTCCACTTATAGCATGTCAAAATGTACCAACAATGCTATGGTTTCCCAAAGAAACTGCATAGTATTTACCAGTTAGAGGAGTTCCCTTCTAGATCTAAAAAGTGGTCAGTGAGATTGTGGCAATCCACAACACTAACAATGGGAGTGTAGCTCCATTCTTTCAGATCACTCTCAAATAGGTGTATGCCCACTCAGAAAATAGCTCAGTTCTTTACTCTTGGGCATAAAGAGGATATCCTCCCAATGTCTTTACTATGAGATTGACCAACTCTCCCAAAGAGCCCAAAGAGAACCATCTATTGAATATATATTCAGAGCACACATGAGAACAAATACATTGAAAGCCACTAGTCCAATTTTGGGCAATTCTGAGGAATTTTGGAAATTCAGTGTACTTTGGATTGTTCAGTCTCATTAACTGAAGCTACCTTAACTTTCAGACAATGAGTGATAATTTTTTACAGACTAGGTGTTCACCTTTTCTAAATTTCTAGTTTCTGTTGATTATCTTTTTCTGTGCTAATCCTAGCCAAGTTGCTTGCCCACCCAATCCAATTGGAATTAAACTACACTACAGTTTAATTTTGAAATAAGGTCCCATTGGTAAAATTCAATTTATGTGACAGAAACTTTATTAGGCCGATATAAGCTGGTAATCAATATAAATTAAAAAGCTAAACCACACAGTTCTAATCTCAGAGAACAAAATTATCAGCACAAAATCTGAGTACTCAGTATTTTTCCATCATATTAACTTTGCCCTTGGTTCTCCCATATATTCTCATTTTGGCCACTAATGTTTTGTCACTTTGCTGCTCACAAAGCATATTTGTCTTGCCCTTTTCATCTAACAAAATTGCCTATATCTACTAAAAGCAATAAATGTGAAAATTCAAAGGGTTACAACAAGCACATCATCCTTGCTAGTCGTAATTTATAGAAAAGTTTAAATCTGTGATTTCTCAAACCTTTCAATTCTAATGTGTCATCCAGCACTTAGCACGAGGCTTTGCATATTTCACTCTTCAATATTCACAGTGGTACAGATAAATTGTCACCTGTCTTCTTTCACTATCTCATTAGTAACCACAGAAGTTTGAACTTGCAAGTTTATAGTCCTAGTGCACATCCAGGCCGTGGATGCAGGGTGTCTAGACAAGTGTGAAGAAATTGAAAGCAAGCATTTCAGGAGTTTATGTACATAAGGACCATGCAGCCTCATGGGGGCGGGGGGAATCCATCCTAAGTAACAAAAGCTGAGGCCCACACATTTGATCAAATGCAGTGAACCAGACTGAGAAGATTCTGATAACCTTACTTTCTTAATTGTGATCTTCCAAGAAGAAAATACAACAATGGAATTAAACATGTAGGGGTTTTATTAGAGAAAATGCCTGTGTAAAAGGCATTAAGGTGGTACTGGTGCCATAGGCTTTGGTCTCTAAATTTATGAAGCTTACTTGGGAGGAGGGTAGTTTTAGATCTTGAGGGTAAATACACACAAATCCAATTCCTTATAAATTTGATGAATTTTATAAAGCACGGAGTTGTTAAAAACAATGATGTAATTTTGCCATAAGATTAATTTATTTTCTCAATAAATATTTTTTGATCATCTATTTGGTTCAGATACTGTTCTGCTATAGTCTTCAAGTAAAGTAAATAAGAAAGAACGGGAGGGAGGGAAGGAAGGAAGAAAAGAGAGGAGGGGGAGGGGAGGGAATAGGGAGGGAAGGGAAGAGAATTGAAAGGAAGAGAATTAGGGAAGGGAAAGGAAGGGGGAGGGGAAGGGAAAGGGGAGGGAAAGGGAGAGAAGGGAAGGGAAGAAGGAAAAAAGGAAAAAAGGGGGAGGGTGGCAGGGGGAAAGACAAGGGGCAGAGGGGGGAGAGGGGAGAGAGAGAGGGAGGGAGAGAGGGAAGGAGAGAGGCCAAACCAAATGGCCTTAGGAATCTTGAGATTCAGAATCGGACTCATTGGACTTGAATTTGCTTCCGGTCTCTCCCACACCAAGTCGTCTAGACCAGGCACAGCAAAAATTGAGTTATCTCACATCCCAGGAAATGGACAGGATGATCCATTGGTGCAAGATAAAACATGGAAATTTTTATTTTTATATACAGTTATAGTTATACTTGTATTAACATGAACAGAGCACTAAATTCCATTTAATATGTGAATCTATAACGCATCTATGAGTCAGATGTCACATCTCCAGCATTGGCCACCCTAATGTAGGAGGGGAAGGTCCCCCACACAAAGTAGGTGAGAATGGTGCCCGTACTCACGCACCTGCTTTCAATATATTGAAATGTATTTCACTTTACATTTGTAAAGCTATTACATGAATTTTTAGTTTATGATGTGTAGATCTGACCAAACTAACCATCACAAAGAGAGTAACTTTAAAAATTCCTGCAAAAAAAAAAAAAGTTTGGATATAAAACTAATTGAAAGCATAAGTGAACAACAAACGAGAGCAGAATAGATACTTTTTCTTCTCTGAGTATAAGCTCTTTTCCAGCTGGGAGGTAAAAATATGACAAATCTAACCAAATCTGACAAAAAGTAGGCTCCAAAAACTTAGATTTATCAAGATTTTATATATAGATCTATATCTACATCTGCTACTGTTACAAGAGAACATTGTCCTAAGTACACATTGTACCTTGAGATGGTAGCTAATGATGTACGGAGCCACCACCTCACTGCAAATTACCCAGAATCTGGACAAATCTCTACAAAGTTACAAGACATGAGATTCTTAATCCAGAATACAACAACATTTCATCAAATATAATAATAAAGATAAAAAGCCTCTTTCGAGATTTCTCATTTTACAGTGCAAGCCAAAAAAGGGGCATGGCTTGGGAGGCATCATTTTATCTATCTGAAGCAGTAAAAATGACTGAAATAACATGCTGAACACAATACACTGATGGACATGCATTTCTAGCAGATAATGCTTTCAGAGAATGCATAGATACATTGGTATTCTGAAATTCTAAAGAAATAAGCATTAGAGTAAATTACATAAGTATGTGAGGTTTCTTATACAGTTGGATAAAACAGATGTTTCTAACATCTTAGCATATGGTAGTTGCTAGGTTCTATTTCAAAAATACATCAAGAACTATTTTTTTGTGTGAAACACCAAATAAAATACATATACACACATTCTCAACAATAAATATATAAATATATTCTTTAAAAAATATATACGACTTTATGAAAAAACACCTAAGTAGACCACTGAGAGCTGTACCTTAACTGGAATCTTTAAATGATAGACAGATGATAGATAGATGATAGACAGAGAGATAGATAGACGGACAGACAGATAGATGATAAATAGCCAGATAATTAAGATTCGTCCAGTTATTCATCTATTCATTTATTCAATAGTAATAGTAAATTCTTTCACTGCATAGGAAAGCAATTCCAGCAAAGTACTGAAGAGTCAAAAAATGTACAAAGTATTAAAGGATATCTGTCGTTCTGTGACTAATTGTGCAAAAATTAGAATTTTAAAATATAGTAAAATATTTAAAATACCTGATAATGAGATGGGGATAAAGCAGTAAAGTTTTGTATACACAGAATTTTGCTTGTAGTAAAGCACTTAAAAGAGCTAAAGAACTTAGAGATGAGTTACATATTCTTCTTTCACAGAAAGAATAGTCCTTAATTTTTTCTATGATAAGTGCTCCCAAGCAGATTTAAAACATATATATACACATTCATACTTTCAAAATAAATGTAATACTTTAACAATGAGTGAGAAAAAGTAGGGTTTTTTTTTAAGTCATACTTTAGCATGATTATTTGGGGAACTGTTCCTTGAAAATTTTTCTAGGATCAAGTTATTTTGATGCCTGGCATAATCTAAGTATGTTAAGTATTTTTAAATGACATATCTACTCACTTTAAAAGTTTGAAAACAGAATACTCTGATTTCAACATCTTTCAAAAAGCTTTTATGGATTCTGGGCTCACTTGTTAAAATACATAAAAAGACAGCACCTTCTGGTTACTTTGTGAGAACAAGTAACTGATTGACATAGGAGAAGATGGAAACTTTCTACATAATTTGAAAAGAAATGTATAATTGGTACTAAAATTGAAATTGGAGGCTCGTGGTCAAAATGTTTTTCATCTTTGAAGGACTGCCAATCTATAGGAATAAATGGGAAATTATTTTTTCTTCTACCTCACTGTATTCAGTTTGCCTTCCTGCTTTGTCCTTCCATTTCATTAAATGTAGTTAGTATTTATGTTAGCTATTAGTATTACTACTGATAAAGTAACATCTGTACCTCATGTTTGCCATAGAAAACATATATCAGTAGTAATACTAATAGCAGAACTCTTCCAAGAATCAAATAGTATTGTAAATATGAAATGACTATGTTCATGGGAAAGTGACACAAATATATTAATAAATTGCCCTCATCCCCTTGTCTATGTATCTTAAATTGGATTTACTGTGTCTCCCAATACCATGAGGCACCCCAAGATTATATATCTACTAATTTTTTTCTGAAAGGTGGAAAACAAATATTTATTCTCAGGAATTAGGTTATCATTTACTTCCTCTGATCAAAAAAGTTAGCATAAAAAGTAAATAATATGGGATACCTCAGTCAGGTATCCCATATTATCACAACCTGAACAAGCCCAAGAAAGGGAGTAACTTCCTCCCCACAATGCATTTGCTGTCTGATGTCAATTTCTCCAGCTCTCCCTCACACTCTGTACCCGTCTCACAAAAATAACTATTACTTCTCCAATTGGTTTTAAGAAGAAAACTCTTATTGCACTAAAATATGAACCAGATTGTACTTGGATGAATAGATATAACAAAGAATCAAATATAGAGTATAAATCCCAAATCCGCAATGTCATCGTGGAAAACACACAAGACTTGTCATAAGACCCTGTTACTCACCCAGGCATCACCACTGGATGACTGGATGACTGTGGGCAAATCATCTAACCATACTACAATACCCAGCACCTATTCATAGTTTTACTGCCATAGTAATAACCTCTGAACCTCAGTCTCACCATATTGGAGAAAAAAAAAAGGAGAAAATGATTTGTACTGCACCCACTTCCCTAAACGTGCATGAATCAAATAAAAATGATAGCACCTTGAACATGGTAAACCTCATATAAATATGATATTAATAGACTGCATAAAACTAAACATCTCTGGTTGATTGTTTTTACACTGTTACCTACACAGAACAATTACAACAACTTGGCTACAATGAACTTTACTTACACATCCTCTAACTACAAAGTATCAAAATTTCTAGATGAGACAGGTAAGGGAGTCATTATTCTCAAATGTATTAATGGAGAAACTGAAGCCATAAGCTGATAGCAGATGCATGGAGAAAAGCCAGTTTTATGATCCTAGTACAGTGTCTTCTACCACCATACTAACTTCCCCAACAACATTTCACAGCTAGTTATTTGCAGATTTATAATAACCCATTAAAACCCTCTATAAGTGTGCATAATTTTAAAAGTGCATTTGCTTAATTCACTTTCCATAATTACAAAAATGAAACTTCTTCCCTGGGTTGTTTAGGTTATGATTCATGAGGCTTGTTGTGGGCTGACCATTTAGGTAATGCTTTAAAACACATCATTATCAATAAAAAATTCCCATCAATACCGAAGCCATGGGAAAATTTCAAGTAAATGGAGAATATGTGTATTATATACACCAAATTATAAATAATATAATGGATTAATGTATATGTTTTATTCATTTTTAAATGTAAACTCTATTAATTTTGCTCATATCAGCTCATCTTTTCTCATCTATAAATTGAATGGATTAAATGAAGTTATGTCTATTATCACTTTTTACAATAATGATCCATGAACAAAATTGAAAGTATGTTTACAAATGGTTATAGATTATCTGAAGAAAATTTTTGAATAAAAATATATTAATTTTCTGACTCTATGGATTCTTATCAATAAATTAAGACAATAAAGAGAAAAATAAATCCTGTTGTAGTCCTATACACAGAGATAAAACACTGTCATGCACTGTTATATATCCTCACAGATAATCTTTAAAATTACTTTGCATAATTTTACTTTTTTATTCTAATGAAGCTATTACTAGAAGAATATTGAGAGCTATAGCAACATAGTTTTGGCAACT
Source organism: Rousettus aegyptiacus (assembly GCF_014176215.1). Lineage (NCBI taxonomy): Eukaryota > Metazoa > Chordata > Mammalia > Chiroptera > Pteropodidae > Rousettus > Rousettus aegyptiacus. The sequence continues at coordinate 124,775,473 of NW_023416306.1, forward strand.
TTTGATGAGAAAACAAAATTCAAGAACAAAAGAAAATTTCATAGTACTAAAAATAAACCCAGTTTGGACTGTCCTAAGGAAATAAAGTGGGATGACTTATGACAATATGGGTGTCTCATTGGACAAGTACAAGAATGTAGCTGGCCCTCGGAAGGCTTGAATCAGCACTGGTAAGTAGTAAGAAACCAGATAATCTTCACTTTCTCTTATCTCTGCCTATTTGCTTCATTTCTCTTTTACACACCAACTTTCTCTCTCTAGATTAACTGATATAGTATGACTCTAGAACAATGAAATTTTCACATAACTTCTATTTAAGAAATTGAACATGGAAGTGGGACTCAAATCTTAGTTTTAATTTCAAAATAATTAAGAAGCATTCTGTATCAATCAGGATCCCAACAGAAACAGAAGGTTTACTCAGCAATTTTTTAGCAAATTTAATTAAGAGTATATCCACAGTGATGGAAGTCAAATGAAAAGAGCCAATAAAGGAGAATGAAGCACTCAAGATTTAGACAGGAGGAGACCTGTATCACCTAGGCTTGAGGAAGCTTTGGGAGATGGGGTTCCTAACAAAGCTACACGTAAAGATATATTCAACCACTGTAAGAATCATAGTGATGAGACAGAAAGAAAAGGAAAGACTTGTTTAGACCTCTGTCCTCCATACTCCAAACCCAACTGGAAGCCAGAAAGTGAGCCCCCCTCCCCGACATATACACACACAATACAATATATAGGAGCAAGACCCATGGGCACAGAGCAGGGTAGAGAAGGATGAAGAAGGAACAGAACTGCAGGGTTGGGTGGGAGAGGAGATGCGGAAGAAACAAATGAATGAGCAATGTACACTCTAAGCAAGATGTTATCTATCTGGCTTGGAATCCTTCCTTTCCCATTCAATCAGTTATGACCAAGAGGTTAAATGGCTAAAGAATGCCTCAAGAGTGCTCTTATAACGTCCTGTTCTTGTTCTTTACAGCATTATCCTATTAGATGTATTTAGTCCTTACTGTTATTACCTGTTTAATGCCTGCCTCTTTCTATGTGATTTCCCATAGGAAGTGACCATAAGCTTTCTTTTCTCCACTGCCTAAACTCAGTGCTAACCTCTAGTGAGCACTCAACGAATATTTGGCAATGGATGAATAAATGAAAACGTTGGCCAAAATTGTCTTTTCTCATATCCTTCTAATTCAATTCATTCAATTATTTTTAAGTTCTTAGCATTTGGAAATTTTAAATACAGAAATAATTCCAAACTGAAGAAAACTTACAAGACTAAGAAATAACTGCTGTATACCCTTTACTCAAAGTCATCTATTGATAATATTTTACTCCATTTGCTTTATTCTTTGTACATTTGTGCTCTAGGTATGCATACTTTTTTTTTTTTCTGGACCACTTGAGGATAAGTTACATGATCATGGCCTTTATCCCTAAATAGTTAAGCATGCATTTCCTAAGAATAGAGATAAATGGCCACAGCACAGTTATCAACCTCAATTTAATATTGATAAGATAATTTACCATCCAAAATCCAATTTTGTCCATTGACTCATTTTTTCCCTCTAGTACAGGATGTAATCTATAGTCAAGTATTGCATTTAATTTTCAATTCTCAGTTAAGCCCCATTAATCTGAAACATTTCCACAACTTTTTTTTTTATAATGTTGACTTTTTTAGGTAATACGATACCCTTCTTCTTTAATGGAAAGTTCCTAATAATTGCTCTGGCTGATGTATCTCCATGAATATATTCTAACTCAGGACACTACCTAGGTGATATTGTGTCTTTCTCTAAGTATTACAACTGGAGGCTCAGAATGTGCATCTACCCTTTGTTAGTGATATTAATTTTTGATCATTTAGTCAAGGTCTTGTCCTATTTCACCACTATGTAATCACTACTTTCCCCTTGAAACCAATACCCATTCTTTAGAGGAGACACTTTAAGAGTAAATATACTGATTCTCATCAAAAGTTCTCCCTAGAATTTGCATCTCTCTTAGAGTGAAATTGACCATCTTTTATATGCTGAAGGACCAATTTTTCTCTTTATGAATTTTTTATTCATGCCTTTTGCCCAATCCATTCAATTCATTCAATAGTTATTATTAGGTATCTACTGTGTGCCAAGGACAGCTCAATATACTGAGGATACAATGGTGAAATCAAAGTTTCAGCCCTCATGGAATTACATTCTTGTTAAGAGAGGCAGGCAATGAATAAACACAAAGGTAAATACAAAACAAATTTTATCAGACGGTGACAAGGGTTATGTAGAAAAATAAGATGAAGGATATTATTCAAAGGAGTGGGCAAGGAGGGATGCTATTTTATTGTCAGGATGATGAAGTGACATTTGAAAATGACCTGAAGGGATTGAGAAAGAGAGTGATGAAAATGTCTGGAGGAAGAGCATTCAAGGCAAAGAAAAGCAAGTACAAAGGTCCTGAGGTAGAAACATGCCTGGTATGTTTAGGAAATAGTATGATAGCCAGAACACATGTGCTCTAAATGAAGTTAAAGTGTAAGCCACTAAAAAATTTTAAGAGAAGCGACATGATCTGACTTGTGTTGGTAAAGTATCACTCAAATTTACATGTTGAAAATAAATAATAGACTGTGGGGCCAAAAGAAGCCAGGTGACCAGATATGAGGCCACTGCAGTAGATTAGCTAAGAGATAATGGTGCTTGAATTGGAGGTGTTGGCATAGAAATGGTGAGATATGGTCAGATTCTAAATGTTTTTTGATGATAGAGCTGACAGTTTGTGCTGACAATGGATGATGGATGACTTCAGTTTTGGGAAGGATAAAAATGTTACCAACTGAGATGAAAGATAAGGCAGAATAAAAGTAGATATGATGTGACTGGGTTCATTTTCAGACATGATAAATTTTAATAGCTTTTAGATATCTGCAGGGAGATGTTGAACACATCATAAAGTGTATGAATCTGTATTCTGCCAAAAGGTGGAGATATAAATTTGGAAGGTGTCAGCTTCTTGATAGTATGTAAAGACCTTACATTGGATAAGTGCACCTAGTTAGCAAGTATGGAAACAGAACAGCAGAGGTCTGCTGACTGAACCTTGGAATAATCCAGTATTCAAAGGTCTAGGAAGTGAGAAAAAGCAAACTGAAAATTATCTGCCAGTAAAGTAGGAAAACCAGAGGTTGGTCTCCAAAAAGCCCATTTACAAGAGATTATAATAAAAAATAAAGTGATCAAAGAGTGCTAGTAAATTAAGATGAAGACTAAGATTATCTACTGGGATTAATAACATAGGTAGTAACTTCAGAGTAGTAGAGAGAAGGCCTGATTAAAGTGAGTTCAAGCAAGAATTGAAAAAGGATGACTATACATGTTGAGGCAAATTTTTTACACATTTTGCTGAAAGAAGTTCAGAAAAATAAAACAAAAACTGGAGAGGAATGAGAGGTCGAGCAAGTTTTGTCAAGAGAGAAGCAGGGAAACTACTGGAATCATGACCTTATGAGGGGATGGGTCCCCTCTCAAGCAAAAGGGTTGGCCTTCAATAGAGGCATAGACATCTGAACAATAATAAGAACAAAAGCAGTGTGCATAGGTACATAAGCCTTCAACACTGCTTTAGCTCTGTAAAGTGGGGAGAGAATTGGATTTAGCCAGGTTTGGAATTTTCCAGAAACACAGTGTAGTTAGAAAGAGGCCATAAAGTCATTTGCAAGTGAGTAATTACAATGATGAACAAGGACTTCTATGTGAAAGTGGAAGCTAGAACATATAGTATGTGGAAATATTGTAAAAGTAATAAAATCAATGGAGTATTGATCTTGGTAGAATTTAAAAATTCTTGGGGTCAGAGCAATAAAGAGAGTGAGCTGGAAAGAAGGAGTGGTCTTGGAAAGTATAATGTTTAAAATAAAGATTATGGAGGAGTGGAATTACTGGTAATGTCAACATCTAGGTTATGACCATAGAAGTGAGTGCCTGAGACAAGGTAAAGGACTCGATCACTGAAGGAGAAGAGGTCAAGGCCTGAGATGGTAGACATGGAAATAATTAAATTGCTAAAATTACATATAAATACACACATATATTTATAAAATCCATTCTCTCTCCACATATATAAAAATATGTATATGTGTATTATATACGTATATACCTCGCAAATTCATTGCATCTCTGTATATACACATGCACGCACGCACACACATGCACACACCTAGTTTACAATCCAAAGAGGGAGACAGAGAGAGAGAGAGAGAGAGAGAGACAGACAAAGACAGAGGGAGAGCAAGTGAGAGAGAGAGAGGAGAAAGAGAGCGAGAGAGAGAGCAAGAGAGAGGAAAAGAGGGAGGGAGGAAAGGAGAGAAGGGAGAGGGAGAGAGGATGAAGAGAGAGGGAGAAGAGAGAGAGAAAGAATATGAATTTCCTAGATACTAAGAGTTGAAGAAATGTGGAGGGGTAGAGAGAGCCCCCAAGAGTCTGCAGATGCTTGCAACCAAGTAGAGTAATGAATGGCATAATCTGATAAGCTTGAATTTCAAATATGAGTATTTTTCAGGAGAATGGTCCAAAAGGCAGCAAGGAAATCTCTAACTATCTCCAACCCAGTGGCAAAAGAGTGCAGAAGGAAAATCATCCCCTACTTAGGAAGCTTCATGGAAAGCTGTTTCTGTAGAGAGTCGAGTTTCAGAGAGCAAGGAGGTGAACAATGTTTGGCAAATAGGCTAAGAATTCAGAGAGTTTTGCTGATAACAGATGCTGAGTCCCAGAGTATTCATTAGAAGGTTTGGGCAGTTAAGAAGAAAGTTTTTACAAAAAGTAAAAGACTTATTGGGATGAGGGATGAATAAGGATGATGGGGGATGACTTGGAAATGTTGGGATTACAACAAAGTATTGATAGAAACAAGAATGGAAGACACAATGTGATTAGTCCTGGATCCTTAAGCAGGATGCGGTTAGAAGGCAGTGGATGTTGGTGAGAAGGGAAGAGAGGTTCTTAGCAAGAATATTTAAAGCCCCAGGATTCCCTCTTCACTCCTAATGACAGAGATACCACATTTGATAAGAATCTAAAACACAGATACAGAAAAGAACCTTGATTAATCTGATAACTTCTAAGGAATTTACATAGTATAATTTGAGCCAAAATATTGTACACAGTGTGGAAAAGCTAATATAATTTTGGTTGCTAATCAAAAAGATACAATAGGCAGTTTGCCCTGCTTGGCATTGAGAAAATAAACCAGCGTAAATTTGCATTGCACTGTCAGACTCCTCACCTATTGGTTGGGTACCTCAATCTCATAGATGCATTTTCAATCATCAACATAAAATATCTACACTGTGGACATGCAGAGAATTTAACTTTGAATTAAAGAAAATTCTTTAAAATAATTAGAACTACGGAATACTGACAAGTCCAGGCTCTATGTCCCTATCCTATGTAAAAATTGAAATAACCTCGTGATATATTATCTCCACTTTTCAGAAGAAGAAATTGAAGCACAAATAAACTTTTCTAGGTCATACAGTGAGTAAATTTGAAGTATGGTGTTGTCTGAGCTGAGAGCACAAAGTGTAGTTCTGGATCCGTGAATCTGTAAGAAATGCAAATTCTAGGACTATATCCTAAACCTACTGAATCAGACAATCTGGAAGTGGTGTCCAGCAAACTGTATTTTAACAAGCTCTCCATCTGATTTTCATGCACACTCAAGTTTTAGAACTCCCATTATCAAGTAAGTAGGGGGAAAGTATCAGATAATTAAAAGAGCTTGATAAAGGGCAGGATAGCTACCTATCATTCTAGGTTCCTTAAATTTTTTCTCGTGTGTGTGTGTGTGTGTGTGTGTGTAGAGGGAAAGAGATCGAGAAAGTAAATGCCAAAAAGTTTTAGAAATTAGTGAACACAGGTAAAGAGTCTATCTATCTTTATTGTACTACTATTTCAATTTTCTGTGGGTCCAAAGTTTTATTAAAAGTTGGGAAATTCTAAAATGCATTTATTTATTCAGAGTGAATATGCTCTTTAAATTTATCTGTTAGATTTTGGTTTCCTGCAGTTCTCTAATGCTCTCATACCATTTGATCGCCTAAAATGAACCCAGCCACAAAAGAAAGACAAGTAATCCATGTAGACACAAAAGCCAACTTTTCCACTGACTAGAAAGAGAAAAAAACCATTTAACTTACTGGAAAGTGATACTTTTTTAAACTATTATTCCCCTAATGCAATGTAACCAATTATTGCTTTGTGTTAGCATCTACTAACAGAGAAATAGACAATTTATGCCCAATTACACAATGACAAATTTTTTAGACTCTAAGAATAACAATATGTCAAAAATTAATCAAAAAAAAAATCACAAGAGGTATTTTTCCATGATTTACCAGATAGGAAATCACATTCTCTTTCTATTACATGGTTAAATATCACAGGAAACATACATTCAGGCTTATAGGTCTAATAGACAAATATACAAGGTATATAACAAATCCTGTGATCCCTTCTCATTACAATCATTCCAGTCTCAAATGGAGCAAAAATTGACCCATGTAGAAAGGGGCACTGGCCTAAAATGCAGAAGACCAAAGTAGTGGCTTTAGGTCTGCTTCCAAATAGCTCATTATTTTTTTTTTTTTTGGCAAATCACTTCCCTTCTTTGAGCTTTAGTTTTATCTGTAGGATGAGAGACCTAAACCAAATAAAGATTGTTAGGATTGTAAAATCAAGGGCTGCTTATTCAAGAAATGGGGAAGGAGACAGTAATTTAAAATAATGATTTTATAAGAAATAACAATTCAATGTGATGTAGATAGTGTTCATTAGAATCCCATGGGGTAGACAGGGGAGGCAGCCAGGATATATATAAAACTGATTGTCCTGAGGGAGTCACTCCCTTCTACACTAGGGGGCTATACTCTGGAGAATCACCTGGCCAGAGGGTCAGCCCGTGTAAGTTTTGGGTGAGGATGGCCCCAGAGGAAGGTGGAAATTAGATTAGGCCACCAAGATGGCCACCGATTGTTGTCTGATAAGACCTCTCTACCTAGAAACACAAAAATTCTTATTTGTTGTGATTAGATTTTTTATTATGCATTCTAGAAATAAATATTTTGCACCCACATAGCAATATAAATTTAAAAGACCCTCACAAAAGGAAGAGTAAACCCTGAAGAAGTAGAATTATAAATTTCCCCAAACTATATGAAATTGGAGTTTTAAGGAAGATTTTGCCTACAGGTTTATAATTCCATATATAGTGAAATCATATTGTTTTCAATTTTTCATGTCTGACTTATTTCTCTTAGCATGATAATCTCAAGCTCCATCCATGTTGTTGCAAATGGCACTATTTCCTCTTTTCTATGGCTGAGTAAAACTGAAAGCAGCAAACAAAAACTCATAGACAGAGACAACAGTTTAGTGTTTACCAGAGGGAAATGGGGAGAGGGAGGTAGAAAAAGGTAAAGTGAGTCAAACATATAGTGATGGAAGGAGATTCAACTTTTGAGTAGTGAACATACAACGCAGTCAACATAGACATATTGCATTTACACTTGAAACCTATGTAATTTTATTAACCAATGTCACCCCAACACATTTAATTAAAAAAAAAAAAAAGAGAGACAATTTTACCTAAACTTCTGCAGACATGGATGTCCACAAATGAGGTATTGGTTAATACAAACACATTACATCCATAAGTAAGTAGAATTCTTAAGAAATGGATTATCTGGTTAACTGTGAGTTAATTTGGAAAATTTGTCAGTCTCTCAACTCTTCACTATTCAGCGGTTGTTTTTTATTTTTTTAAAGCAGAGACAAGTTTGTTTTGTTTTGTTTTGTTTTGTTTTCTGCTTAAATAGGAAGCATCTCATAAACATTACCAAATCTTTCTTTGATAATCTGAGGTCCTGCATTAAGTCCAAATCATTATTTTAAACATTATTACCTCTGCACTGGGATTGAAGAATTAGGCTGTGTTAACATCGGACTGCATCTACCTAGGGCTCATGCATCCCTTGAAGAAGCTTTTTTGGAGGGAGAGAATCCTTGGACACAAACTATTTCTTACTCTTTGCCATCTTCTCGTTAAATCTGAATGTGGCCAAGAAATTAAAAATTAGTAAATTGAGGATTTTGATTAGTTTGGGCTCAAACTTTCACTGTAGCTTGCTTCAAATAAAAGTGAATCAAGATCCACATCGCTTGTAATAAGACTGCACTTTGACAGAGAGATTAGAGCGACATTTTTTGCCTATACATTTTCAAGGAAGCTCTTGAAGGTTTCAAGTGCTAGGCCATTTTTTAAGATATAAGAATTTGGAAGCAGACATTCCACACACAATTTAACTTTCTTGAACTGACACAGAGTTTAAAATTTTAATTCTACTGTAGAGCAACTCTAGATTGAAAACTTTAGATAAATAAAGTATATTGTTTCTATCAACAGAGTTTTCTGATACATGATGGCAAGCTCTGTTTAAGTTGTTTATGCTCCTACCAGCTCTTTCTAGCATTCTTCCATGGGATTATGTGTATACAGAGCAGTGTCCACAAACTTTGAATGACACTGACATCAATTTCTAGTCATGAAAAAAAATCTGTAAACATTTAACATTAACAGGCTGAGGATGAATTTGACTTTGAATTAGTATCTGATTTTGACTCTTCTTGAAAGTAAGATTCATACTTACTCAAATTCTTTATTGAAAAAAAGTAGAAATAGAATATGAACAGGCAAGTGATAAGAGCAGTGTTCCTGGGATGTTCCCAGAAGTACCCCACGGGGACTGGAACTGGAGTTCTTAAGGCAGGAAGATGTTTCAAAATTCTAAAGGTTATATCTTGATGCTATTAACGAAACAAGTTTAAGCTTTCAATGTTCTTTAAGAAAAATACTCATATGCTCAAGATAAGCACTCTGGCATTACAGCAGGAATGGAGGCATGCATGAACCAAAAAGCATAAAATCTCCCTCAACAGGGATTGTCTAGCTACTCCAACTGTCGACTGTGACAAAGATCAATGATGAGCCCTGATACAACACTATCCCTTGGAGACTTCTCAGCCACCTGGTGGTCGGCTGGCTACAGAGGACCCTTTTTGCTCCAGAAGGCACAGCAAGTAATTATGCAAGGAATCATCGCACATTCTAGATAGGGCTTCTATAAGCAGCACTACCTAAGGGTTTCCAGAACATTCGATCCACTGACAGAGCACCTCACACATCCTCACTTCAGACCAAGAAACTCACTTTACACCAAGGATATACGGCAGTGGGCACATGTGAGACAAGTAGATCCAAGGGCAAGAGATGGACTGTTGTGATACTGCACTGCCTAGATATCCTTTCCCCTACCTGCTTCAGGAGATTCCCACTTCCCCAGTTAACCCAAACCTCATGAATGACTGGTTGATATAGGGACATAAAGCCCAACCTCTCTCAAAAAAAGGAACAACTCTGGGGGGGCTATCCCAGCTTCAGAACTCAGTCCTTGCTGTGACAGCATCACAGCCCAAGTTCTTCCCATGCCTAACCTTGCTTCCTTTTCTTCCCTCCACCTTGTTTTGGGGGTTGAACCCAAGACCACTCTAATAAAGCTCCTGCACATTCATTTCCTCCCTGGAGTCTGCTTCCATGAGTAAACAATCTGCAACAATAACCTTCCTTTAAGAAAACTCTCATGTACCCCCACCAGATTAGAAGAAAAAATTAATCTCATTATTTAGACCATATTTTTTTCTTTAACCTTGCAGTATTTTTCCCCCTTAAGTTCTTTCAGAGAACGAAGAAATTTTTTCCCTCAAATGTATTTATACCTACCAAGAGTTACACTACATAAGATTATTTTTAAAATAATTCTTGATTCTACCAAGATTGTCACATATTTAAGCTAAAGAACCAAGACAAATAGGACAAAAGAATGTAATTATGAAATAAAAGATTTGTATCTCTGTGACAAAGAAATGGCTGAAACATTTATTGTACATGGTTGGCACATGACCTTAAATTGATCCAATATGAAAGAAATCAAGTGACTTTTACACTAGCATCAAATTGTAATACATTTGCTATCCCTTCTTTGTTTTTTCCTCCTTATTTTTAATCATATCTCCATCTCTGGAATCTGTTTAAAGCCTAAAATTCCAGTAATTATGCTGTCCTCCCCATCATCGTTCATTTCTGAAACCTGTTTACCACACTGGACCTGCCAGACTGCTCCTTCTATCACCTCTCCACTGACTTTAAGCACCTGCTGCCTAGACCTGCAATATCCAGCAGTGTCCATATCTGCCTTAATTAGACACCTTGTCCTGGCCAACTCTACTTTTTCTTAATTATAATACAGAGGAGCCACAGCTTACTCCCAGGTTAGGTTCTAACACCAGTCTAAAAGGCAAAAAATCTATCAATATTACCCATGAAAATCCAATAGTACAGCTATACACACACATATATATGTGTATATATATGTGTGTGTGTATGTGTATGTGTATGTATGTATGTATATACATACACACACACATACACACACACATTTCAACAAATGCATCACTACTGTTTTTGATTCCAGCATAGAACCAATCTCCCTGAAGTGTTTGACTTTCATTGAAGAGAACATGCTGTCCCCTTAAAACAGTGCCATGTTTAAATGCTGAAAGTCCACTGAGCTTGGCAAGATGTTGACACTACAATAGGCACAAGAGCTTGAGATCCAATGAAGGAAAGGCCTTGCCTGTTCAGGGAGGGAAATCGCTGGTGTCTGGTCATCTGTACCATGTAAATGATTATTTTTTCTTCCTTCGTTTTTTAACTTTGTTGGTTGATTTGTCTGATCATTATAAATTTATAAATATTAGAATTCTTATAAACTAAATACAGACATACAAATGGATTTGACATGGATAGGATAATCATGAGATCAACTCACTCTAGCTGCTGTCAGGATCTCACCTATGCAAATGTAGCATCTTGCTGAAATCCTGTCCCTAAACTTGTTTTACCTGCTTCAACTCTTCCAGATTTTTTCAGTTTACATACTCTCACCCACTAATTTTTACCTAAATATATACTTCTACCCATTCCAGTTTAACCCCAGCCCATGACCAGTTTCCAACTTTGCTATTCTGCCTAGGTATCAACCTCCTGCAAGGGCTCAGATTCATTTAGCTACTGGATTATTACACAGAAAAATAAACATAACATTGAATTCATATAAACATATTAGCTTTTTACAAATCACATTAACCCTGGCAATGAAGTCTCACCATCCATCTCTTGGTTCATTAATGTTATAAGTAAAACTATCCCTGTGGGCAGACTTTAAACATGAGAGAAATTAACACAGATGCACTAATGCAGTAACAATATTGATAATTTATAAATAGAGAAATAGAATTGGTAAACTACATTTTAATTATACGAGCTCATTCTGACACATCATTTATGTGACATTTTAAAATTCATTCACACAGTAATTAATCTGGGAAAGAGGATGTAATAAATAATAATCAAACACATAATAACAGCATCTATTCCTCTCAAAATAGTTTTTTCCTATCCTATTGGACATTTGTAAAAATATCATCTGGGGTCAGATCTATTCATGTCTTCCAAACTTACCAAACTGTGTAAGAGCATTTAAATCACATTTGTTCAAAATGTTACCAATGAGAGGACAAGTTACTCAGTAAACAAGTGAGTATCTGAAAGTATTAGTGTATGTTCATGAATTTCAAAGTTGCAATAAATGGAGAAATAGAGAGTAGCTTGAAAATTCAAAGCATGTGAAATTCAGGAGCCCACTGGATGATTTTAGAAGTTACATAGTTCTGAAGATGCGAAACCATCTTACATTTGCAGAAAATAAAACTAAAGCTCCTAAAAGAATTAAAGATTGAAAAAGAAGTATTTTTTTTTCTATTAATTGTTTTCTAACAGTCCTAAATTCTGTTTTGTCCATATGCTTTTCTTTTCTTTTCTTTTCACAAGTGTCTTAGTGATGAATCAAGCTTTAAAAGGCGCAAACACATTCAACTCTATGACATAAGTGAAGTTGCCCTGGTTCTCTAGAGTTGAGTACTTAAAGAGGAACACTGTTAAGTCTTACAGACCACGGGGCTACTGTATTAGTTTTTTTTTTTTTTTAAATGACTGCTTATTATAAAGTATTCCACATGCATCAGCCTATCTGATCATTTGAAAATAAGTTAATCAGACTAGATATTATCCCAATTTTATAGTTGAAGAAACTAATATTAGAGAAGTTTGGACTTGCCCAAGGTCACACAGTTTTGATGCTGGAAAGCTCCAATGTGATCTCCTTTGAAAATGTCACTCTTTTGCAACAGTTAAAGTGAAGACAACTTGCTTTGTTTTCATTTACATCACAGGGGCATAGAGCAGTGCTGGATACCCAGAAGTTTAATGTGTTTGTTTAATGAGTGATTGGAGAAATGGTCAAGCTCCTTGGTGACCCAAGAGGAATAAAAACATACATCCACACAAAAACTTGTACGCAAATGGTTGCAACAGCATTATTTATAAGACCCAAAAGGTGGAAACAACTCACTGCCCATGTGATGAATGTGGTATTCAAATAATAAAATATTTGGCCATAAAAAGAAATGAAGTACTAAATACATGCCAAAATATGGATGAATTTTGAAAACATTATGCCAAGAAGCCAGTCATAAAGTCCTCTATGTATAACAATATTCTATTTATATTAAATAAGAATAGGAAAATTTATAGACAAAGTATATTAGTAGTTACTTAGGGCTGTGAGGGATGGAGGCTTAGGGGCAGAGATAAAGGGTATGAGTTGAGGCGATGAAAACTAAAATTGATGGTGCTAATGTTTGCACGTATCAGTAAGTGTACTAAAAACCACCGAACTGTACACTTTAAATGGGTGAATTGTATGTTTTTTTAAGAATTATATCTCCATAAAGCTATTTTTTTAATTAAATTTATTGTGGTAACATTGGTTAATACAATTATATAATTTTCAGGTGTATATAATAATTTAACATCTATATATTCTATTGTGTTTACCACGCAAAGTCCAGTTTCCTTCAGCTACCATATATATGATCCCTTTTACCCACTTCACCCTCCCCCTGCCCCCTTATATTTGACCCCCAATAAAGCTGTTTCAAAAAAGAAATAGAAAAACAGCATTTGCATTACTAACGGTTTTGCTTTTTTCATTAACAACTTTAATTTCCCTTTGAAACAGTTTTTATTTGGGAAAAAATAACGCAATAGTAAGTGTGTTAGTGAAACAAATATAAAGCGACTGCACACCTCTTGATTTAGGACCATTATGGAAACCTAACAAATCTCAATGCAGAGACTGCAGGCTGAAATATTATGTATTCTGTATGCGAATGCAAAGTGCATATATTTATTTTAGCATCTCTGGAAATTTAGATCCTTGTTCTGTTTGTTTGTTGCTAGATTCTTCTCCCTATGCACAAATATGTATTTAGTTTGAGCTGTTGGTATTCCACACGAATTTATTCAAGACTAAATAGTTCAACCTCTGAGAAATGTATTGGCAGTATCGTGAGTGTGTTTCCTAGGCCAGGAAAGCTTAACCACATCATTGCAGGTGAGATACGAGTTTCAAGAAGGAATGAATGTTACCACTGCCGAACACCCAAGGTCATGAAATGAGCAAAGCTTCCTTAGACGAGAGGAGGGGATCTGCCTCTCTCTTCACATCCGGGAAGTTTGCTTTCTGGTATTCGTGGCATAAGATAGTGGATGGTACTCACTGATGGGGCCAACGTGTTCCTGGCCCAGCAGCATCCTGGCGGGAACTTGGGATGGGTTTGTTTCTGAGCACTAAGAGAAACTAGTGCTGACAGCAGTGTAATATATTTCCCTTTCTGTGCTCTAGGTATCTCCATTCACCAAAGTTTCATGACACACACAGCCTCATCGTTGATATAATTTGGGGAAATTAAATGAGAACTTGTCATTCTGTGAGTGACAGAAGACAAATATAACTCAGAGAAGCCTTTGGAGGCAGTGTGAGGTGACCTAAAACTTCCAGAGATTTTGAGCAAAAGGACACAATAAAACCATTTCCAAATATATCCAAAGGGTGGATATGCATACATATTCTGCATATTCTGTACATATATTTTGGGAATTTCCAGAAATTTCTTGGATAGAGAAATGGACTTCCTCCTATGAGTCAAAGGAAAGGGTCTGAAAGCACTATAAAAGAATGACCAAACATTAAAGTTTTAGTACAGAAAGTCCTAGAAAGACATGTACTTCTTTTACTTAGGAAAAACCTACACAGAAATAATACCAAAATATTAATTATATCTGGATTATAAAATATGATTTTTTTGTTTTCTTATTCATACTTTTGTATGCTAAGTTTTCCAGCATGAGTTTCTATAAAAGTATATATCGTTCTGATAGTTTTTATTTTTTATTTTCTGTTATTTTTAATTCTTATTTTAACTTGTACATATTCAAGGTGCTCAACAAGACATTTTTATATACAAATACACAATGAAATGATTACTACATTTAAGCTAATTAACATGTTCACCTCCTTATATAGTTATCATTTTTTGTGTCTGTGATGAGTACCAGAAATCTACTCTCTCAGCAAATCCCCAGTATACAATACACGACAGTCGCCATACTGTACACATCAGATATCTAGACTTATTTATTCTCCATAACTGCAAAGTTGTACTCTTTAACCAACATCTCCCCATTTCCCCCACCTCCATGTCCCTGGCATCCACTGTTCTACTCTCTGCTTTCAAGTATTCAACTTTAGATTCCACATATAAGTGAGATTATGCAGTATTTTTCTTTCTGTCTGGCTTATTTTACTTAGCATAATGTCTCCAGGGTTATTCGTGTTGTCACAAATGGAAAGGTCTCCTTTTTAAAAGCTGAATAATAGTTTATTTTGTAACTATATCACAATTTCCTTATCCATTCACTTAGGTACTCTTGGAGGCATTGATTTCACTTCCTTTGGGCATATATCGGAAGAGATATATGGTAGTTCTAATTTTAATTTGCTGAGGAACATCCCTACTGCTTTTTGTAATGGCTGTACCAATTGACATTCCTACAAACAGTGTACAAGGGTTACCTTTTCTTCATGTTCTAGCCAACACTTAGCTTTTATCTTTTTGTAATAGCTATCCTAACAAGTAGGATATGACACATTTAAAAATTACATGTCTGTGTTATATATAAAATATTATATATAGATATTAAATTTAGATATAATTGATGTTAGAGTTAGGGAATTAAACAACAGTTTATTTGAAATTTGAAAAGGTTTCAGTTTTAGGAGATTCATATTTAATTGAGAGTAAAGCTGTCTTAGATCTAAATCTATAGTTTATCTCAAACAAGTCATTAGCCCTACTATATTTGAAAATAATGAAAATATCTTTATTGAATTGGCTTCATTTCCAAACTTCATTTCTTTCAACTCCTTCTCAGATGATATGGGTTAAATTTCCTTCATTCAAATTATTTAACATAGTATATTATAAACACTGACCAATCAGAACCAGATGCTGACTAACGATAAAGGGTACAGATCAATCAGAACACGTGTCAACCAATTGGATAGTTCTACCTTAGCTTATTATTAGGTAACCTCAGAGTATGCCAATAATTGTGTCCAAAGTTACTTTTCTTCATTTGAATTCTTTAATTCTTTTAATAAAGAAGTACTCTATACTTAATGTATTCATTTTGTGTCTGATTTAAAGAAAATACAGGAATATAGTATTTAATACACTAATCATTTCTACTGGAAGAAGCGAAGATCATTTTATATACTCATTTGGAAAAGGTCGAAAACATCCCAGTGGATTCAGCATAATTTAGTTCCTTTACAACTATATAAATTTCATTTTGAAATATTTATCTTTATTTGGAGTTACAAGTTATCATTACCATATGTCTGGTATGCTTCGATTTTTACATTACCTCAGGTTTATTTAGAGATGTTCTCTAGAATAATTTAACTCAGAGTTTAGTGCTGGCTACATATTATAATCACTGTTGGTACAAACACTAATGCCCAGACCCATCTAGCAGAGATTCTGATTTGTTCCAGGCCAGGCCCTGGTATAAATATTTTGAAGACACTCCAAGTTATTCTAATGAGCAACCAGTGCTAAGAAACACTGAACACACTTTCTGTATCAGTATTTCTCAAACTTGTTTGATATAAAAATGTCCAAACAAGACACTTAAAATTTTTTTTTAAAAAAAGACACTGCAAAAGGCACTGTCAAGGGAATGAAAAGACAAGTCTTAGACTGGGAGAAAATATTTGCAAAAGGCCTAACTGATAAACAACTTATCCAAAACACACCAAAAAAAAAAAAAAACAAAAACAAACAAACAAACAAAAAAACCCACCTCTTTAAATTCAACAATAAGAAAACCACCAGCCTGAGTTAAAAATGAGCCAAAGACCTTAACAGACACCTCACCAAAGAAAATATACAGATTGCAAGTAAGCATATAAAAAGATGTTTCACAGAATATGTCATCAGGGAAACGCAAATTAAAATGAGAGACAACTACATACCTATTTGAAAGGCCAAAATTCAGAACTCTGTCAACACCAAATGCTGGAGAGGATATGAAGCAACAGGAACTTTCATTCATTATTGGTGGGAATGTAAAATGGCACAGACACTTTGAAAGATCATTTGGCAGTTTCTTATAAAACTAAACATACTTTCGCCATATGATCCAGTAGTCATATTACTTGGTGCTTACCCAAAGGAATCCAAAATTACATCCACACAAAAAAACCTGCATATGCATATTTAGAGCATCATTATTCATATTTGCCAAAACTTAAATGTAACTGAGATGTCCTTCAGTAAGTGGATGGATAAATCATGGTACATCCAGATGATGGAATATTACTCAGTGTTAAAAAGATATGAGCTATCGAGCCATGTAAAGACATGAAGGAAACTTAAAAGCACATTACTAAGTGAAAGAAGTCAATATGAAAAGGCTACATACTGTATGATTCAAACTATAGGACATGCTGGAAAAGGCAGAACTATGGAAATAGTAAAAGGTTCAGTGGTTGCCAAGAGTTAGTGTGAAGGAACAGATGAATAGGCGAAGCATGAGGAATTTTAGGGCAGTGAAACTACTCCGTATGTATTATAACGACAGATACATGTTATATATTTATCAAAACCCACAGAATAATCAGTACCAAGAGTGAACAATAATGTAAGCTATGACTTTTGAGTAGTTAATGAAGTATTAGTGTAGGTTCATCAATTGTAACAAATGTACCACTCCAGTAAGGGATGCTGACAATGGGTGAGGCTGTGTGTTGGGCAGGAGGAATGAGGGAAATCTCTGTACCTTCCACCCAGTCTGCTGTGAATCTAACAGATAAAGTCTATTTAAAAAAAAAAAAAAAAAAAAAACTCTTAATTTCCAAATTTCAGAACCTCAAGTCAGACCTCCTGAGTCAGGGGTTCCCAGGAAGGAAGAGGGATCAAGAGGCTCAGAATGAGAACCACTGATTCACAAAACTCCAATATTACAATGAATCTTAAGAAGGATGAGAAAGATAAAGGGAAAAAGAAATAAAAACACATTGGTGCCTGTGAACCTCCTGCCTTATCATCTGACCACATCCAATGCATCACCCTTTTTAAAAAAATTTTACCTGCAAAATATCTTTGAAATACTTGTACTTACTTACATCCATGGCTCCCCACCACCATTCTAGTCCAAGCTCCTAGCAACAAGCCTCAGTGCTGCTACATTATCTTTCCAAGGAGTTTACGGCCAACACTCTTATCTTCCTCCAATCTATTTTTCCCATTAGAGTCAAAGTTATTGTTTGGAATATGAATCTTATCCTGTAACTCAGAACTGAAAATATTTTCCAGACCATTTAGAATAAACGCAAACCTTTAACACAGCCTCAAACCCTTTGTGGTCTGGCTCCTGTCTTTTCCAGCCTTATTTTAGGCTTACTTACACTCCTCTTTACTCTCTCTTATCTGGTCATAATAGCCCTCTTTCAGTCTTTCCATATTAGCTAAGTGCCCTCTTGCTACAGGTCATTTGCAGATGCTGAGCCCTCTGCCTGAAATGCTCTTCCACCCAGACTTTATCTAATTAATTCCCATGCATTCTTCATAGACTCTCAGGCAGCCGCCACGTTCTAGCATTTCCCTAGCTAGGTCAAATCTCTCAACTTTAGGTTTTCTTAGTACAGCACACATTTTCTTCCTGGAACTTAACATAATTACATCACATCATGGGTGAAACTTCATTACTATTTTCCCCGTCTCCCCAGCACCCCTTTGATAATGAATTCGAAGGAGATGAGGCATTAGTTTTGCTCTCCAAGACCAGATTGCCTGGGTTCAAACCCTAAGCTTTTTGGTTTGGTGACTTTGGGCGAGTGATTTGTCCTTACACTCCTCAGTTTCCTTATTTGTAAAATAAGGCCCTCACTAGTACCTAACTTGCTGGGTTAGTTTATTAAATTTATATGTAGAATGCTTAACACAATGCTTATTAAATATCGATGTTATTATTGTTACATTATTTTTCACATCGCTTAGCATAATAGCTAGTTGTGCTAGACAGAACAATGGCCCCTAATCTCAGGAACCTGTGAACATGCTACCTTACATGGCAGAAGGGTCTTTGCAGATGTGATTAAGGTGAGAGACCTTCAATTAGGGAGATTATTTTGAATTATCTAGGTGGGCCAATCTAATCACATGAATATTAAAAGCAGAAGAGAAAATCAGTGAAAGCATATAAAAGAAGGAGGAGAGATTTAAAGCATGAAAAGAACTCAAACTACCACTTCTGGCCTTGAAGATGGAGGAAGGGGACCATAAGCCAAGGAGTGCAGGTGGCTGCTAGAAGGTGGGAACAGCCTCCAGATAATATCCAGCAAGGAAACGCGATCTTAGTCCTACAACAGCAATGATTTCACCAACAACCCAAATGAGCAACAAATGGAGTCTCCCCTCAGACCTCCAGAAAGGAACCCAGCCTGCTGGCATCTTGATTTTAGTGCATGAGACCTGTATCTTACAGTTCTGACCTACAGAACTGTAAGATACTATGTTTCTGTTGTTTGGTTTGAAGCCACTAAGATTGTAGTAATTTGTTATGACAGCAATAGAAAACTAATACACAGGTACATCATTGATACTCAAGAAGAAGAAGAAAAGAACAATTCCTACCTGTGCTGAAATACTGGAAACAAAATATTTTAGATGTTATTTCATTCAATTCACATAGATAGCTTGTTAATTTTACATTAATTTCCCCATTTTTAATCATGAGAAATTAAGGCTAAAAGTAACTTGTCAAAGGTCACCCAGTTTTTTTCCTGAGTCCGAGGCTGAAATTTTTCTCTACCCCATGGCATCTCTACTCACCAAAAGTATTAATTTTATTTATACACCTCTTGAATTTGCAAATCAGTTTGTTATATCCCCAGTGCATCTCCTGGTAATGTTTCAGCTTTGCAGTCTGAAGGAAAATGTAGAAAATATGTGATACAAACTAAAAATCACTTATGTAACAATAATTAAAATTCTAAATACTTTATGTATGTTGTCATTTAGCCCAGATACCAATGTGATGGCAACTACTCCAATTAATTTCCCATTATTATTTTTTTTTGCTTAAGAATTGTTGGTTTTTTCAGATTTATATAGCTATATTAAGCTAAACCTTTGATAATAGTTATGACAGTAGAATTAGTCAAATATTTCTAGTTATACTTTTCAGTTCAGCAACTTAAAATACATAATAAAATATCAATACACTTTCATATTTTTTTCTTTTTGAGACTGTTAAAAAAAAGTGTTTGAAAAATGAAATATGTTTAGCTGACAACTGATGTCTATGGAAAAGATATATCTCCCCAAATGTAAGGCTCCCTGGAGAGACATTTAATTTGTAAAATTTTAATCATAATTTAAGGTGTTACTTGGCACAGCCCAAAATTCTTACGGGCAAAATTATTTTTATTACTTTGGACTTAGATATTAATATGGAAATTAAAACAAATAATTTTGTTGATATGCATTCAAACCTATACTCAATTATAAAAGTTCTTTAATATTCTCATACTGCTGTCAATTGACTGCGATATTTCTAACATATTATATATGAACTTGGAAGCATTTTTATCAAAATATTTGAGATGTTTATTTCCACAGGCAATAAATACAGATAAGCAGTCCAAAAAGCTGGCCATCTCGTGTAAAGTGAAGATCAGAGTTACTAACATTACTGTCAAAAAAAAAGGGCTTTACCTAAAATATTTTCTGCCAATATCCTCTCCCAATTACTCTTCACTCAATTTTTCCTAGTTTTCACACATATCTTTTTCACCTGTGTCATTTCTGAATTAATACTACATTTCTATATTTATCATCAAAACTATTCAACATATTTTATAACACATAGAACATGCTCATGCCACCTCTTCACTAGGCTAGTTCAGTAACCCAACACTATGAAATTCTACTTCTTACCTTGGTCTATTCCCTAAAGCCAGATTTATGTCTGACACCTGAGAAGAATAAGGCCATAGCTTTTAGCTGTTTAACAGTTTTGTTTCTTCACCACACAGAAGGATACCACAGCATTTGTCACACACAATCAAATAAAATTTTAAAAACCACAGCAACTGAGTTCACATTTCCATTCCAACAAACTCTTTGTTCATTCTATAGATAGGCAGAGAATCTGTGCTTCCTCCCTTGCTTCAATAATTAAATAAGTGATGCTCATGGAAATATGTAACAATAGAATCACTTCATGTTGGATAAGTAAATCTATACTGCTTTTAAATTAAGTAATCTAAGGGTTTTTTTTTTTAAAAAAAGGATTATTTTACACAATTTGAGAATTTTTTCATATACATATATAGAGAGTCCACCAAACTTGTCTAACAGAGCAATTAACTTCAACTCACTTAACTGATTCTTCCTTTAAATCTATATTTTAAATTAAACTCCTATAATGATATTCTATATTCCACAGATGTTTTGAATTATTGTTTGTTTCCTATTGTGGTATAGAAGGATTTTATTATCTCACTTAAATCCCTCTTCCTGTAGCCTTCTCAATGTAATCATTAACCATTTATAATTTATTATTTATTGCCATAAATTTGTAAGTACTCAAATGCACAGATACTAATGCATGCAATCACATATTCTGAAAAATCAGGTAAATATGGCACCGCACCACCAAAGGAAACTAATAAATCTTCAAAACACACCCTAAGAAATGATCTATAAACTGTCAGACAAAAAATTAAGAATAATCCTCTTAGAGTAGTTCAGTGAACTATAAGAATATACAGACAAAATTCCTTTAAAAAATTAGGAAAACAATGCATAAACAAAACTATAAATTCTTTTCCAAAGAAGATATACAAATGACCAACAGGTACATGAAATAATATTCAACATCACTAATCATTATGAAAATGCAAATCAAAACCACGATGAAATATCACCTCATATCTGTATGAATGGGTAGCATCAAAAAGACAAAAGATAAATGTTGGCAAGAATGTGGAGAAAAGGGAACCTTGGTGCATGGATGGTAGGATTGTAAATTGTCACAGCCACTATGAAAAACAGTATGGAGGGTCCTCAAAAAACTGAAAACAGAACTACAATAAGATCCACTTCCAGGAATATATCCAAATGAAACAAAAACATTATGTTGAGAAGACATCTGCATTCCCGTGTTCACAGCAGCACTAACAATAGCTAAGACACAAAAACAATCTAAGTATCCGTCAATGACTAGATGAATGTGGTATATATATGTGTGTGTTTATGCACAGTGGAATATATTCATTCATAAAACATAAGGACATCCTGCCACTTGCAACGACACTGATGGACCTTGAGGGCATTAAGCTAAATGAAATAAGTCAGACAGAAAGACAAATACTGATTCCTTCATTTATACACAGAATATAAAAAACAGCAGCAAACAACCTAAGACATAGAAAAAGGGATCAGATTTGTGGTTACTGGAGGCGTGAGATACAGGAAGAGAAAACTGGAGGAAAATGGTCAAAATGCTCAAACTTTCAGTTATAAGATAAATAAGTACTAAGGATGTAATGTACAACATGAAGTCTATAGTTAACTCTGCTGTGTGATACACATGAAAATTTAAAAAACTAGATCCTAGGAGTTATAATCATAAGGAAAACATACACATACATATAAAATTTTTGTATCCATATGAGATGATGGATGTTAACATATTGTGGTCATCATTCCACAATATACATGTATAAGTCAAATAATGCTGTATAACCCAAACTTAAAAAGTGCTGTATATAAACTATATCTCAATAAAACTGAGGGGAGGGGTTCTTTATTCTTGAAATTTCAAATTTCACAAATAAGAGCAGACATTGGGCTGGAAATTTGCTGGGCCTTTGTAATCTGAAAACTCATGTTCCTTTGGAAAATTTCTATCATTATTTGATAGTTTTCTTCTCAATGTTTTCTCTGATCTCCTTTTCTGAAACTCTCAATGAATGGCTGACTGCCTAATTCATAAAGAAAATTCTTAGTTTTAAATCTATCAACCACATCTTTTTAAAATGGTCATCTGGCTTGCGGACATACTAAACATTTTCTAACATATCCACTAAATTTTTGATTTAGAGCTTATAGTTTTAATTTCTAGGAGCCCTTTTTAGTTTTTTAATTTTTCTTTTGATGCAGAATACTGTTCATATCTCATTGAAGAAATAAATTCTATTCACCTTCAGTGGATATTCATTATATGATCTAAATTTTTTTCTTCCTGCTCTTCCCTTTCCTCTTTCCTCCACTATTATTTCTTCTATTCATTTGATGTGATCTCCCTCAGATTAGAGGCTCGTCTAATATGCCATGGACTAAAAAGCTGATTGGAAGTTCTGTGTTGAGGTGGGTGGAACTTTTAGACTAGTTTTAATTACAGAGTGATGGTATAATCATTTAGTCTTGTTACTGAGGATACACACATACACACATCAATTTCCATAAATATTTTCTGTAGAAATGAATCTCCAGAGGAAAATCCCTACAGTACCCTTGAATAAGTTAGAATGAAGAGGAAAGGGAGGTACTCAAAACACATAACTGGTACAGCCAGGGAACCAACCAATCAAAACAGCCAATAGCCAGGAAGGCTGGAGCAGAGTCTGCTCCTGAGCCAGCTGTTATCCCTTTAGCTGCCAGGGGCAGGAACGGGGCCATGTCGGCAAGGTGAGTGTAGTAAGGCCATATCAGTGTACCTCAGCTAGGGAGAGACTCTACAAACACGACTGCTAGAATTCCAGAGATAAGTGGAAAAAATGGCCCAGGGTTTCCCATTCAGTATGTAGATCTAATCTCGCTATTTTCAGCACGGTACCTAACTGCCTTTCTTCTGTCCCCAATATTTAGAGTCTTTCTGTCTCTGCCTCTCGGAAAATAAATCTCCTGTCTCCTGTGGAAGTGGGAGGAGGGGCAGATAATTGCACGGATTAGAAGGTGGATTTACAATGACTCCTCATATCTTCATATTCTTGAGAATAAACTGCCTTGCTTCAGGTCAAAATGTTCATAGACATCAACCCTACGGTCAATTCCTACAACAATTTACATTTTACTTTCCTCATTTCTTTCTTTGCATATTTTAAAATTTATAAGATATCAGCCTTTTTTTCCATTGGAATGGAATTTTTGCTCTGTTTATTTTTCTGCTTGCTGTTTGAGATGATTTTTAAGAAAAAGGAGAAACAAGAAATACTCCACTATTTTGAAACTGGTACCCCCCCCCCATCTGGGCACTCTAAATAGACCCTGTCATGGATAGCATTTTCCTTTCTTTACGTAGCATTAAAGTTTTGTCTTATTTCTATGACTAGACGTCATGCTTCCTAAGAAGAGTCTATCTGTAACTCCTTCCAGGCTTAAAACAGTGCCTTTTATATACCAGATTTTCAATATATATTTATGAAATGAATAAATACAGTATCATTTTTCTAATATGAGAGTGCAAAAAATAATAAAGATACAAAACAGAACAAAGGCACAATGGATGCCCTCAAGAAAGTTATGTTTCCTTAGGAGTTACAAGGGTCACAATAACTAGCAAAGACTACAAAACAGTACTTAATGAAAAGTTACGTATTTTACAACAATGTAAATGCAAAAGTACAGGAGTCAGATCTAGGATTCTGTAACATTCATAGTTTCAGTTGTCTGCCCCTTTATCATAGACCCGTCTCCTTTGCAAAATGATTCTGACATTTTCCAGGATCAGCCTGTCCAGTCACAATTTCCTACTGAAGGTGTTTCGGATTAGCCTAAAGAAACTCCTCACTCCTAGGAACAGTCATTATCACCCAGTTGGCATCTTTATTAGACTGCATTATTTATGACTTTATAAATAGTTTCCCCTATTCCAAATGGCTCTGAATTACCTTCATCAGTAAATCATGTCTAGAACTCGGAAGTTCTCTGCAGGTGTTTATTAATGGTAAGCCATTTACCAAAGGCCAGACATTCAGAAATTCAGAAACTCATGGAAGACTTAATTGGTTTCCTAAAGCTTTGAGAAATTTGCTAGACTGCTTCCCAAGAGTCCTTCCAGGTCCAGATTTCTGTGATTAGATAGACAGACAAAGATGCACACACATATGCATACCAATACACATAAGCAAATATAGATATGTCTTTGTAAATCACCAAATTTGGTTTAATAATATTTATAAAATTGCCATCTCAATGACCAACATATGAATGATGATCATTCATCTACTTCTCAAACATTTGAATTTAAATTCCATGTAATAACTTCAATATCAGCAGCGCCACCCATATTGAATCTACCTGATATTCAATAAAGAATTTCCTTTTATTGAAAAAGTAATAATTTAGAGAGAGATGATGGATGTGGACAGATGAACAGTAAGAGAAATGGATTAAATATTAGCGAGTAAGAGCTTGGCCTCTGGAAGCAGAGAGAACTGACTTGAATCTATGCTCAATTACTTGCTAAACATGTAATGTTGGACAAATTTCGTGTTTCTAAGTTTTAATATCTCCATCTGTAAAGTGAGCATGATAATAATATTTACCTCCAAGATATTTAATGAGATAATATTTATTAAGTATATAATTCTGGCATATAGTAAGTGCTTGGAAATATTAACTCCTTAATTTAATCAAAAATATCAAATGTTCCAAAATGCAAATCTTCATGAAAGTGTTGTTGCTCAGGACACAGATAATACTCTTTTACTTCAATGACCACTGAAAGAAAGTGCTGATAGACTATGACAAATATTTTCACCAGATATAAAATGGTCTGGGCTATCTAGAACAATCTGTCATTTTCCCAGTAACTCCAATTTTTACCAATCCCAAAGTGCTTAGAATTCCCCTAATATGTCATTCTGTCCATACCTACAGGTCTTTATAAAAGTTTTTTTCTGATAAAATCTTTACCCCTTTCTTGCCCATAGAACTCTTATAAATCTTTCAAGAGCCAACTCAGGTACTTTTCCTTCTGTGAACTCTCCCTCTCACCTTAAAAGCAAAACTAGTCACTTTCTCTTCTATTCCACCAAAGCACTTGTAGGTACCTTTAACTACTATAACCTATTTTGTGGTTATTTGTTCACGCATCAATCTCCCTCACTAAGCCACTAGCTTGTTGAATGTAGGTTAGACTATGTCTTATTTATCTCTGCCCTGTACATAGCATAGAGCCTGACATCAAATAAGAGATAAGGAAATACTGCATTAATGACTGAACAAAATATAGTATATTACAAAATGACTCAGAAATTCAAATATTAAACCTGTGTTAGAGAAGCTATATGGTACTATGATAAAAATCACTAGACAGATATACCATTTAAGAATAGGTTCAATTTCTTGTGATAGAAAACCCAAATAACAGTGATTTAAACAAGTTAGAAGTGTTTCTCTCTCGTGATAGAAGTCCATTTACTCTAGTGCCAATATGGCAGTTCTACAGGACTCAGGCTCCTTTAATCTCTCAGCTATGTCATCCCTAGGATGTAACTCTTGTTCTTTATAGTTTAAAATAGTAGTGCTCCAGCCATCAGTTTAGTGTTTTATCATATTTCAGCATTGGAATAGAAAATGAGGATAAAGGTCATATCCCTCTTAAGATGACATCTTGGAAATACTACATAGCACTTTAGCTTATTGGTTAGAAAGTATTCACATGACCACATATTCTAAGGTGTTTATCATTCTGTTTTCTGACACTAAAGATAAGTCAGTGAATTCATGTTAGGAGCATTCATCAATTTCTACTTCAATAACTAATCAGAGACGAACTCAATTACTTCTCTGCATGCTATTTTAAGACAAAGACCTTGGACCAGAAGATCTCTAAGATTCTCTGCGATTCTTTCCTATTTGTCTATTATTCTATAAAAATATGTAGAACTTTGGATGGTTAAAAACCAAGTATGATAACATTTAGCCTATCACTGCATGATTACTGTAATCTCCCAAATCTGTATTTCAAAAGAGTTCTACCATCAAAAGAGCAAGAAAATATGGTAAAGAAGAGGTGTATCTTTGAAGAAAATATATTTTAAAAGATAGTTTTGTAATGTTAAAGATCTGTCTAAGCCTGTGTTAATTGCAATGAATATTTTTGGGGTCAACACCTACATTATCTCCATTAATCTCCCCAAAACACCCCAAATTAAAATAACACATTTTTTGACATAGACCACTGTACTAAACATGAAAACACCTTTAGATATTTACTATTTACTATTTGATCTGTAACATATAGTAAAAGTCTACTTGTGAAACAAATGCAGCTTTAGAACAGCCTTACCCCCAACCTTCCTGCAACCCCACTACTGCCACCACCACTACTCCTGATGGCCAAAACCCTTCTCCCCATAGAAATCCTGGAAACACCAATGGTCTAGACTTGAGGATGGGGAAACTCAAAGGCTTTGCCCAAATCAATTCATTACATAACAAAGAATTATTATAGCTATCATGTACTTAGGGCTCTTAAAATACTTTAATCATAGTCACTTCTAATCACTTACAAGCTATTACCAGTCCAACACTGAAAGGACTCCTACTATCTCCAAATATAAACACTGGTCAAAAACGTCAATCTGAGTCACTATGAAGCCACAAAAAGCAATCAGCCGAAGAGACATCCCAGTGTGCTCTTTGAGCCGATATTTTGTATCTGCTACTGTCAATCATCTGGAAAAAAAAAAAAAAAGTGAACCCATGAAAGACTTATTTTAGTCTTGTTTCATTTACTTACCTGTTATCTTCATTTCACAGAAATTCAATTGGATTTCTAAATATCTAAAGTTGTCACATGAAGATACATCAGAAAGTTTTGAACTACTTTCATAATTAATGTACCTCATACCTCAGTCTTTGTAATTCTTGAGACTTGAGAATTCTTTTTTTTTTTTCATCATTAGGCTTTGACCAGTTTAAAAAAAAAATACAAAAATGCCATTCACTGACAGTTTTCTGGGGCAGCACTCAGACTGACACATTCCTTCAGTACAGTCAACCACTTAGCAAGTAACTGAGTCTCCGTCCAGTTCAGGAGAACTGTAAGACCATTATCATTAACATGCCCCCGAGGGAGAAGAGGGATCATAAAATGACCCATTTCACATCTCAGAAACAGTCTGCGCCTGAAATGGGGCAAGACAGCCCAAGGGCCTGTAGTTCTCCTTTGTGTTCTAATAGCAGTAAACATTGAGAAGAAAAAAAAAAAAAATAGAAAAGAAAAAAGGGGGGGGATAGTTTTGAGTTTAAGTCTAATGCTAATATAATAAAAAATAGAAATATTATGCTTGTATACTAAATGTCAAATTATAATGCAACCAGCTGTCCATGTTGTCCCTGGGAGGATGCCACCAATGCATTCTCCTGTCATTCAGTGAACAAGGACCTCACATCACCTTCATCTGGTATGCTTTGTTTTCTAGACTGAGGAAAGTTTTAACAACGACAACTTTTATTATCCCCCAATTCTCATAAATCTCTTTGGAGGCCACAGTCTTGTTTAAAATACTACATTCCCCATAGAAAATCATTCACAAGTTTCCTATAATCTATTAAATCAAAACCAAACTTTTCATTATGTCCATTTTTTGTACTCTGGAAACTTAGTGTTCTGCACCTAGGTAATATAGGCATATCTCTCTTTATTGCACTTTGATATATTGTGCCCCACAGATGCTTCACCTTTTACAAATTGAAGGCAAGATCTACCAGCAGAAAGATTAAGATTCACTTTACTGTGATATTTGCTTTGTTGTGGCAGGCTCTCGAACCGAGCCTGCAATATCTCCAAGGCATGGCTATAAATAGATTATATCAAATATACTTTCAATGCACTGCCAATTCCTTGAAAAGGAAAATATTTCAAAAGACAAAAATAGCAAAGACAGAAAAACAGGGAGCTGAAATGAGTGACAAATGATCTCAGAAACTAGGACTATCTTGGAACAACGCTGATGCTGGAAACTCGAGCTCTTAGAATTTATTGCTTATCAGAAAACAGGAAACTAGGCATGAGTTTTTCAAAGTGTTTGCTTATGTGAGGGAAAGGTGCTGAATCTGAGACCCACACCTAGAGTCAAGACCCTAAAAAAGGCCACATCATTGAAGAAGGGTAGAAAAATATCCATATGCCTGCAGTAATGGTAAACCTGTTTACCTGTGCTAACACTGTGTATGGAAAGGAACAGCAATAATAGTCTCCCCTAAGAATTTATAAACACAGGCCTTCCTTTGAATGGATATGAGATCTAAATTCACATTGTCTGCACAATAGGGAAGTGTCTGATTCAGAAAATTAAAGTGTCCTGAGGTCTTAGAAGCCATCAGAGAGAAAAGTCGAATAATCTACAAGAAAATACAATGAAATCGACTGTGAACCTCACAAGAGCAAAAACTGTACTGTACAAAGTTAAATAAATAAGCAAGATTTTATTCAAGATTATTGCGACTGGGGACACACACCAGAATTTGGTCCATATTAAACTCTTTTGAAACTAAGGGTGGTAGAGATTTTAGGAATGGGGATGGGAAGATTGAAGTCCACCTGAGTTTGTTTACTGGCTTTATCTAAAGGAAAAGTAAATTTTCTGGAATCTTCAGGCAGTCTTGCAACTTGCAACAAGGCACCCACCAAAGTTACGGTCCATCTTCCCCCTTATAGGGTGTCTCTTCCTTGATGATTATATATCAAAGGGATAGCTCCCACGTACTCATAAAATTGGCAAGATACTTTTTAAATATTTATATGTAACAGACACAAAAGATTTACTATTATAAGTTTTCTAAAGTAAATGTTCTAAGGAAGAAGTGGTTAGGGGGTCCAGAGTCAGGAAAGAGCCTAACACATTTAGTGCAACCAAAGCCATCTTAGTCAAGAACTGTGGCTAAAATGGATAAATCTACCTTCACTGTGTGAGACTTAACATCAAATAGGCAAATATTAAAAAGTAAATAAAACATCTAAGCACTACAATTAACATTTTTATTTTTTGGCATGTTTAATAATCAGAGAATGTAAATTTTTAGTAATAACATATAGAATATTTTTAAGTATAGATCATGTGGTAGACGATAAAGGAAGAAATTTCAAAGTCAGTATTATGAAATTGCTTTCTGATTACAAAGCCATTATATTAGCGAGCCAAAATATTTCAGTATTGTTTTTGATAACGATACTTTTTTGATCTATTATTTCCCAAACTCTTATTATTTGCTATGCCTGTTCTTAGCAGGAGAAAAAGAGAATTCGATAATAATGTTGAGATTTCTACTAGGTACCTGGATGGATGAGGCCAATTAACCAAGACTCCTTCACTCATTAAATATGTATTATTTCAATCTTATAGTGTTTCTGATCTATGCCATTCAGAATATTTCTACTCTAAACCATCATTTTATCATTATCCTCCCTACCTTGAACTCTTGACATGCAAGCTAGTCACTTTCCTTTACTGCACAACAAAATTTAGTCTTTAATGAAGACACTCATTGCTTGTCTTCCTCCTCCATCCTGCAGCCCACCATCAGAGGGAAGAATGGCTCTCCATAGGGAAGGAAAACAAAACAGCTTCCTTAATTTTCATAAATATACCTGGCATTACGATCATCAGAATCTTACTTCAATTACCCACAAAATGTCTATACCAATTAGAAAACTTTTTCTTATGCAAACTACCCTTAAATTTCTATAAAATGCTCAACTCTTCCCCTTCTACTCCTATGCTCACAGCTAGATTACATTTTGGAATCTTCCTTGAAGGTAGGTATGGTCACATGACCAAGTCCTGAACAATGAAATGTGTGCAGATGTGATGAAAACTCAGTGTGGCCCATAAACTCTGATAGAATTTCCCTTTCCCTTCCTCCACCTACTGGCTGAATGTAGAGAGGAATTCAAGGGTCAGTTGAAAACAGATAACCACCACAAGGTGAGTTTATTTCCCCTGAAGATTATACCAAATACATTTCCTGTCACATTGCTCAGGATCCTTTACATGCCAACTTGGATTAGGAGCAGACAAAATCATATCTCATCTAAAGAATATACTTCATTTATCAGACAAATTCATGTTTCTCAGTCTTTCTTTCATTGTCAGAAAATTTAGAGTTTAAACATAAAGGCAATTTGTCACTGTTATTTAACTGTTTAAAGTTATTTTAAGCTGTATTAAGAGGTATTTTTAAATCTGCCTTTTGGAATTGGATAAAATAGAAATAAAAACTAGTTAGGATATGCCTGTTTACGTAGTTACATACACCTAAATGTCTTTCTTCCTCTCTGTTGACTTCTGCTCAGCCTTCCTGACCCAATACAAATACCACTAGCTACTATGAAGCTATCCCGCATGACCCCAACTTACTTTGCCCTCTTTCCTTTCTGATCTCTTAATGTACTTTTTATCTGTAAAATGTGTTGCTGTCTACACTCATGTTTCTCTCCAGTCCCATTTAAAATCAAAACAACCATCACCTCACCCTGCATAGTTGCAGTTGTACTTTCAGGATTCCATAAGAAATAAACAATCCAATGGGCACACAGATTGCACCCTATTCTCCACCATGCAACCATAGCCATACAGCAGGAACCACAAGTTTATGCCACGCAATTTAGCCAGCTGATAAACCACTTTCTTTCTAACTGTTGCCTTCTAATTCTCATATTCAGAAGAAAAGCTTCTAGAGATCTGGTGCCATGGGCTACGCCATTGTGATGTCTTCCTACGATCCAAATAAAAAGATGGGTATACAGTATGTTCACAAATAGCTGACAGTGATTCACAGACTGAGGCTTAGGAAAAGAACTCATCAGAGACCAAAATCGAAAAAGCCCAAGGCATTTAAACCTTGCCTGTAGGAAATACTTTGTCCTAAATTCTAAAAGTAAAAAATCCTGGCTCACCTTCCTTCTGCTTTATCTCAGAAGTTTTTTTACCACAAAGAGCAAGATGTAGTAAACAAGTTTAGGCAGAAAATTTTTTGAATATCGACCTTGGATCTGTTTGGCTATGTGATGTTGGTCATGTTTCCTAATCTCATTTAACCTCAACTTTTTCTTTTTTAAAATACAAATGATACAAACCTCAGAAGACTGCATTAGGAGCAAATAAGATATTACTTGCAAAGCATAGGCACAGTGCCTTGTACACAGAGTCACTCAATCTAGAAATCTTGACTGCCTGCCTTCGGAATTCGTGAACTGAGATTATAGTCTCCTCCAAGGATTAACTTCTGTTTTTCTTTTGTATCTACAGAGAAGATTCCTATTAACCGAGAGCCAACAGGGACCATGCCTCCTGAAATGAGACACAACTGTTTAAATGAACTGAGATTTTTCAAAACTGATTAATGGAATAATCTATTAGCCCAGCTTCTGGAATGTGAAACTTCTGGGAAGTTTCAGAAGAGGGAACTATGGGGGTTCAGAATAAGTCATCCCCAAGATGTGCATCTGTGGTATGTAGATTACTTTGAGGTAAGAACAATTTTACCTTCAGGCTTAAGAGAAATTTCTGCCCCTCTCTTTTCCTAGAACTTGACTTAAGGGCCCTGCCCATAATAAGAGATTATCAGCAATAATTGATTTTTGACCCACCTATATTGCAGGGCAAACATTTATTTACTGAACATTTGCTCTTCTCATCATCCTGCAATGACATTTTGAAGCTCCCAAGTCACTTTACTTCATCCCTAGCTCAGAATATCCTATATACCCACGTTCCCTGTTCAGAACTTCTCCTGCATGTGGAAGTCTCTGACTCTGATACATGCAGGGTTTCCTTACACATGTATGTATTAAACTTGGTTATGTTTGTGTGCTAAAAAAGAAAAAAAAATGCAACATCTGTGAAGTTGCGATAAAATGAAACACTGTAAAATACGGTATGTGTGGAGGCAAAAAGAAAGAGCCTTTTGTTATACTTCAAAGCTCTACAGTCTGTTTAGTGAGAATTTCTTACCTTCATTCTGAAGCCTAAAGCAAAATCAGGAGGAAAGAGCAAATAGCCATACAAATAAATTTATTCTAAAAATCATTAACAGTGCTAAGACTTATTATCAGTTGGCATATGTTAAACTAGTCATCTGTGGCCTGTAATCACTAATTTTATCCATACTCTTCCAAAATGGTCTTTGGAAGCTGTTTATCCCTTAAAACAATTTTTTTTTTCAGTAGACATTTTAAACATCTGTATTCAAAGACACTGATTTTGACTGCCTCTGACTATGATTTTCTGTTCCCATATTCACACTTTATACATATACATTATCAAATCTGTACTTACTTTACTTTTTAAATTTTTGTAAATGCTCTCAGCATACACGAAATACTTCTGTGTTAAGTGGGCTGGGTACAGACTTCTAAGAAACTAATATATAAAAGATATACAGCAATGTTTATTTGTACTTAGAAATGAAGTACTATTTCAAAATGTGGATATATAATACCTGGACATATTACTGACAGAATGGTAAGAGCTTTATGAAAAGAATACATTAAGGTATCTTTCTACGATGTATGTTTTAAGACAATTTTTAATGAAGTATTCTGAGTTCTCACACATATAATTATACTGAATCAAAATAAATGTGCACAGTGTTAAGTACAACCTCCAGTCTCAAGGAGGACTTGACATTGGAGAAAGTATCAGCCATTGCTAATAGACTGTGAATCCAGAAATAGGCTGTTTAAGAAAGAAAGTCTCAAAAATGACAAATATGATCTGCACATCCATTTAAAGAAGGGAGATTTGGGCTTCCAAGAAGAAAAACAAAAAAGGTAAGGAAGCTAGGCACAAAAAAAAAAAAAAAAAAAAAAAAAAAAAAAAAAAAAAAAAAAAAAAGGACTAAGGCAAAGATGAAGACAAAATAAGAGAAAAAGGAAGGGTATAGAATTCAGTGATTAAGAAACTCTAGTCTTCTCGAAGTTACCTAAGCCATCTCCCCAGCCCACTTCCACTCCCACATCCCTCCTTTCTTAAAGCCACTGTCAAGGTGGGGGTAATTTCTCCAAGGCTCTGCCTCGTACTTTCCTCTCTCTGTAGCCATTTGCCTACTCATTTATATTGCCTCACAAGCAGACAATGTTTGCTAAGAAAAACCTTTTTTGTGTGTTTCTTCTATAAAGATTTGATAAGCCAGGTAAAAGCCTAACTCAAACTCATACCCAACCTACCGCCAATGGATCAACCCATTCGCTTAATGCGTATGAAGAAGTCTGAGAGTAAAAAGTAATAAGACTGGGAAAGAAAATATATGGCTACTCTCAGTATTTTCTGCTCAATTTTGCCGTGAAGCGAAAATTGCTCTAGAAAACTATCTGTTAAGAAAATGAACCACAGTCAATGTAGCAGCAAATCTGAAAGTACTAATAGGTAAAGAACACTTTACTTGCTCAGGCCTGAGTTAATAGAAAAGTCTTTGCTAGCTGTGGTCATTAGTGCCCAACTGGCTGTAAGTACAGAACCTTATTCATCTTGCACAATCTAAAGCCAAAAGAGACTGGATAAAGAACGGCACATCTTCTCTTCTCCCTACTGCAAGTGACTCATCATTTGCACCAACCACTGCTTGATTTCCATTTAATAATATATGGAGGCAAGTATATTGGGTGATTCTGAAAGACCAATGGATCAAAAAGGAATTCAAAAAATATTTTGAGACAAATGAAAATGGAAACACAACATACTGAGATTTTATGGGAAGCAGCAAAAGCAGTTTTAGAAGGAGTTTATAGTGATAACACCTACATTAAGGGAAAAAAAATCTCAAATAAATAATTTAACTTTATACCTCAGGAAAGTAGAAAAAGAAGAGCAAACTAAGTCCAAATTTAGGAAATAAAGACCAGAGCAGGAAAAAACAATGAAACAGAGGCTAGAAATGCAACAGAAAAGATCGATGAAAATTAAGAGCCGTCTTTTAAAAAGATAAATTGAGAAACCTCTAGCTAGACTAACAAATATTGATAATACTCAAATAAAATCAGAAATTAAAGACAAATTCTACATTATAATGAATAAGAAATACTAAAGATCGTAATAAAAAGTTATGAAAAATTATATGCCAACAAAATGGAAAACCTAGAAGAAATGAATAAATTCCTAGAAACATGTAACCTACCAGGGCTAAATCATGAAGAAACAGAAAATCTGAACATACTAATTATGAGTAATGAGAATGAATTAGTAACCAATAACCTTACAACAAAGAAAAATCTGGGACCAGGTGGCTATCCTCAGTGAATTTTACTAAATATTTAAAGAATAATGAATACCAATCCTCAAACTCTTTGCACTCAAATATTGAAGTGCAAAGAACACTTCCAAACTCATTTTATGAGCCCAGAATTATGCTGATCTAAATGCCAAGGGAAAAAAAAGAAAAGAAAATTGCATGCCAATATCCTTGATGAATATACATACAAAAATTCTCAACAAAACATTAGCAAATTAAATTCAACAGCACATTATAAGGATCATACACCATGATTGGCTTGGATTTATTCCTGGAATTCTAGATGGTTTGACATACACAAATCAATGTGATACACCACATTAACAAAATGAAGGATAAAAATCATATATGATTATTTCAATAAATGCCCAAAAAGCACCTGACAAAATTCAACATCCTTTCATGATAAAAAAAATCTCAATAAGTTACATCTAGATGGAATGTACTTCAACATAATAAAGGCCATATCTCAAGTCCACAACCATCTATAAACGCCATATCTCAAGTCCACAATTATCACACTCTATGTTGTGAAAATGTGAAACCAGGGCCAAGACAAGGATGTCCACTTTTCTTCAACATAATACACCAACAAACAACTATCCAAAAGAGAATTTAAGAAAACAATCCCATTGTAATAGCATCAAAAGGAATAAAATACTTAGAAATAAGTTTAACCAAGAAAGAAATGCACACTGAAATTAGGCATTGATGGAAGAAACTGAAGAAGATACAAATACATGAAAATATCTCTGTGTTCATATATTAAAATAATAGTTATTGTTAAAATCCATACAACCCAAAGCAATCCACAGTTACAATTAAATCTCTATCAAAATACCAATGGTATTTTTCACAAGAACACCAAAAAAAAAAAAAACCCTAAAATTTCTATGGAACCATATAAAACCTTGAATAGCCAAGGAAATCTTGAACAAAAAGAACAAAGCTGGAGCCACCACACTTTCTGATTTCAAACTGTATTACAAAGCTATAGTAACCGCAACTGTACGGCATTGACATAAAAACAGACATGGACCAATGGGACAGAATTGAGAATCCAGAAATAAATTCATGCTATTTGGTCAATTCCTTTTCAACAAAATCACCAAAAAAATACACAATGTGGATGGGATAGTCCCTTCAATAAATGGTAATGGGAAAACGGCATATCCACATGCAGAAAAATGAAACTGGAGCCCTCTTACATCACATGAAAATCAACTAGAAATGGATTAAGGATTTTAATGCAAGGCCTGAAACCATAAAACTCCTAGAGAAAACATAGAGGATGAGTTCCTTGACATCAGTCTTTGCAAAGATTTTTTTGAATTTGATACTAAAAGTAAAGGTAATAAAAGAAAAAATAAACAGGTGGGACCACATCAAACTAAAAAAGCTTCTGCACAGCAAAGGAAATCATAACATTAAAAAGACCTATTGAATGGGAGATAATATTTGCAAACCACACATGCAATAAGAGGTAAATATTAAAAATATACGAGGCACTCATGTAAGGGCAAAAAAATAAAGTCCTATTTAAAAATGGACAAAGGACCTGAACACATATTTCTCAAAAGAAGACATACAAATGATCAGTAAATATATGAAAAGATACATAACATCACTAATTATCAAGGAAATATAAATCAAAACCACAATTAGATTTCACTTCACATCTGTTAGGATGTCTATTAACAAAAAGATAAGAAATAACACACTGGCAATGATGTGGAGAAAAGAGAATCCTTATACACTGTTTGTGTAAATGTAAACTGGTACCACCACTATGAAAAACAGTATAGAGTTTCCTCGAGGAATCAAAAATGAAAGCACCATATGATCTAGCAATTCAACTTCTAGGAATATAGCTAAAGGAAACAAACGACTACCTTGAAGAGATTTCTGAACTACCATGTTCATTTCAGAATTATTCACCATAGCCAAAATACAGAAACAACTTAAGTGTCTGTAGATGGATGAATGGTTGAAGAAAATGTGGTACATATATCCAATGAAATATTATTCAATCTTAAAGATCTTACCATTTGCAATAACATGAATGAGTCTGGTGGTCATTATGCTAAATGATATAAGCCAGACAGAGACAGACAAATACTGCATAGTATCACTTTTATATAAAATCTTCAAAAAAAGAAAAAAAAGTTGAGCTCGTAGAAACAGAGTAGAATGGTGGTTGCCAGGGGCTGGGAGGTGGGGAAAATGGGGAGAGTTTTGTAAGGGTGCAAAATTTAAGTTTCCAGATGAACAAGTCCTGAGAATCTAAGGTATAGCATGATGACTACAGTTGATAATACTGTATTGTATAACTGTAATTTTGTAAGAGAACAGATCTTAAGTATTTTCGAACAAAAAAGGTAACTATGTGAACTGATGTATGTGCTAATTAACTGGTGGGAATCTTTTCATAGTGTGTGTGTGTGTGTGTGTGTGTGTGTGTGTGTGTATGTGTGTGTGTGTGTATAAAATCTTAATGTACATTTTAATATATTACATTTTATGTCAATTATATCACTATATTATATGTACATATTTTTAAATATATATTAGGATTAAAAGCTTATGAGGCAAGGGGTAGATTTTGTTTCATTTCTGTTAGAACAACTGCCCTTTTACCCAATTCAGAATACCTGAGAGTGAGTGATGCCTTCTCTTATACATGTGTAGAGACACGGAAGAGAGTATTTTCTCATCCAGGCTCATTAATTCATCAAAAAGATTAAATCTTGCTGTTCTAAGTGCAATGTCTATTACTAGACACAAGTCAATGAATAAGATACAATCTATATCCAACAGCTCCCCTACCACCTATCAGGAGAAATATGGCATTCACAAATAACCATAATACAAGATGAAAAAGGACATGTGCCATGAAAGGGGAGAAAATACTACAGGTCTCTAGAAAAGGGAGGGTAAACTTTGGCTGAGGCCCAGGATTCAATGCCACTTGAGAAAATACTTGAAGAATAGATGGGGGTATTATTTGCAACCACAGCTATTCTCAATTTCCTGCAATGGGGGAGAATTATACATCCCTGCCCTTTTGAATTCAGAAATGTCTATGTGGCTTGCTTTGCCACAAATGGAAATGGAAGTGTGTGTACTGTTTGCCTTTGCTTTTTCCCTGACATGGTAGGGACACCTACAGTTGATGTTCAAATGGAGGCTGCTCAAACAGAGGCTGTCCTCAGAGGCCTCTCCTTTTTCCCTCTGGCTACTCCCTTAAAGCTACTGCCAAGGTCATCAGCCCAAGAAGAGAGTTCTTCAAGGCAAAGGATGGCATTTTTTCCTCCTCATTTTCATTGCCCACACTAGCAGCCCATGTTTGCAAACCTCATTGGCTAATATTTTCCTCCTGTCGGGACTGAGCTTGCCCAGTTCAGGCCTTACACAGACACCAAACCCAATCTGCAGCCAAGGGGGGCTCCTGCTGACTAACAATGAAGGGCCTTGTGGTACCAGTGGAGAAACAAATCTTTGCTCTTATAAACCACTGAGACTTGGAGACTGTTGATCACTGCAGCATAGTTGACTCTATCCTAGATGATTCAGTAGGATTTTAAAATGTGGAACGAGAGAGACTACAGATAAATGGAGAGAATTCTGTAACTCTGGAAACATTTAAGAAGAAGAGCAATAGTGAAACACTTACTGCTTAAGTGTATTAAAAGAAAGTGAAGGCTACATTTATAAAAAGTTTGCAAGTTCTTGTATCTAGCTATATCTATTCCCTGCTCAAGCGATTTTTTCCTCAAATTTTGGTTGGTTTCTCTACCTCCTTTTATTGCTTTTATTTAATCTCACACAAAAAAAGTTGACTCGATATTATTGTCTCACTTCCAGGTGACATTTAAAGATTGAATTAAATCCAGTGAACTGATTTATGTAGCTGTGATAAACCGTAACATTTCCCAAATGAGTCTATAAAAAGTGCATAAATGATGGATACTACTGATGTTTTGGGGGGTATGATGGTGATTTCTGCACTAAAGAAATATGTGAATCTGCCTTTTAAATTGTCATTATATTCCTATGCCTTGATTGAGGGAGTAAAATGAATATATTGTATAAGAAGTGTTGTCCTTCAAAAATTTAGAAACTATTTTCTGATTATTTAAAACAATTTTGGACAAGTAACCAGCCTCTCATACCACTTTCTCACTTTGTAATGGAAGCACATAAACTTTTTAATTATTTTATAAGTGTTATTGGAATGGAAAAACCACATATAGTCTAAAACTAGCATTCACCTTTACTGTGTAATAAGTAAAGTATATCTTTCATTCAGAGCCACAAAGGGGCTTTATGCACATCATCTCATTTAATTTTATTAACAATTCTATTACCGAAATAGCATCATTTTACTCATTTTTCGAATGAGGATACTGACTTTTAGAGAAATTGAGATTTTTCTATGAATTGTATTTGTTATAAATTTAAGTCACAAAATTATACATAGTAGAGCTAGAACTCAAACCCAACAATCTTGGTTCCCACCATTCAAGTCAGCGTGGTACCCTTAATAGGTCACCTTAACGCACCTCCACCATGGATAAAGCCACGGGTATCGTATTAATCTCTTCAGCTATGCTTTCTGTTAGTCCATCAGCCTGGTTTTGCTGCTCTTAGTCTCGATGAACTTGCCTGCAGAGCGTACACTGCCTATCCAATCTGTGTTAACATATCAGAAATTCTCCTTGGTTCCTGAGACTTTGTTTTTCATCCTTCTCAGAAGATGTCAAACCTGGTCCCTTCTGCTCACTCCTGGTCTTGCCTTCCCTGGCCTTTTTCCACTTTGCAAAAAATTCACTTCAGCATCCTCCCACTTTCACATTTTATACATTCTTTTTGTGTATATATGTACATAGTGGGCTCTTAACAAAATCACTCCTCTATCATTCATTTTTAATACTTCAGCATTCTCCAGTGAAAATAATTCATTTTAAATCCCAACCAGAACTAATAAAACCTTTTTAAGCATGTTTCCCACCTAAATGCATTGAGATTTGTTTTGCTTGTTTCTAGGCCCCACACAATGTCACAGTGACTCTCTGCAGCTAACAAACACATTTTACGACATGCATATTATAGACAAGTCCCTAGCTCAACAGCAGATGTCAATAGAAGTTAACAACTGAAAACACTCCCTAAAATCAATTAATATGCCACAATTTTTAGGAGATGTCAATATACCTTGCCCAATTAATGTAATTCTTCTCCAGGTACATCCCAGGCAGAACAGAGGACAGATTTGCTGGCATTTATGTGGTAAACTGGGAAAAGCAATTCATTTTTTGCTAGACGAATAATATTAGTGACTATCCTTGGCCCTAATCTAGGGGTTTGATAAAAAGATTTTTAAATGGTCACAATATTGTGTAAGTCTGGTGGAAAATTTTAGACTGAGAGGATCTGGCAAAAAACAAACCTAAAGCTTTCCCAATTTGCGAAGTATTACAAAGGCGAGTGCCTTTTACTATGTTAGAGAACTTTGTTTGATTGGTTTAAACATATAATTCCAAGAGGGCAAATATGCTTATAGTTCTCTTGCTTCCTCCATAGGGTTCGCCACAATGCCAGGTCCTTGGATCATGGCACAGTGAAAGACTCTTGGACTGGAAGTCAGACAACACACTTCCCTGCCTTAACCCTAGAGTCGTTTTAATTCTTCTGACCTTTGCTCGCTCATCTGTGACATGAGGGGACCAGCCTCTTTCAACTCTACCTTGTTGTGCTTTCCTGCCTTCGTTCACCCATGCTCACTGACAGTTACAGGCTTATGCAAATAACGTTCTAACCCTCCTCTTAGAACTCTAGGGTTGGCAAAGTCCCTCCGCGCAAACTTGCTAGTAGGATTTTAGTTGGTTAAAGACAATTTACAACAGTAACTAAAAACTGTAGAAAAGCGAGGAGTATCTTTGTTGGAATTAGTGGTTTAAACCAAGCTTGGGGATTTTTCTTATTGTAACAAAGAATGAAATAAATGGAAACAAAATGAGTTGAAAGGAAAATAGAATTGTTATTATTATGAGCCACTGACTTTCTTTATTAAATCCTGAAAAGCCACTTGACCTTAATTCTCCCAGCCTCAGAAATATTTACTGTGATAAATTAAACCACCATACCCAATAACTGAGCACCTAGGTTGGTTTTGTGAATGTCCACTAGTCAGTATTCACCACTTTTGAACAAAAGGCTGATAGTAAGAGAGCTATTGGTTTTCTTGACAATTTCTGTTTTATTCCTCAACTATAAGGAGAAATTAAAAAACAAAACACTTTGGCCTGACACAATAATCAAGTGATATTCATAGCTATACTCTTCTCATGGAGTTCCCATGAAATTACTAATCCCTGCTCTCAACTGTCTTTATAAACTACCAAATATATGTTTAACTATTAAGAAGCCGAAATGTTTGTTTATCCAGACATGAAGTCCCACTAACACCTACAAATCCTGCTCTTCCTCTGATAGTCTTCCTTCTTCCAGTGCCACTGCCATCCTCTCAGTTATCAATGCTCAAAGCCTTAGCATTAGTACTTAGCATCTCTAACTTCCGAATCTAGTTATTTGACCCAGTCTTTTAGTGGTGCCTCCAAAATGATTTTGAAAGTCACTCTGCCTTCCTCACTTCTGCCGCCACCCCTCAATTATCACATAATATATCTTGCCTAGACAATTACACAGACTCCTATTTTCCTCTCCCTGCTTAGTCTCGTCTTTCTCCTCTATCATACATACAGCTACCTTTGGAAAAATCTTCCCAAAGTAAATGTCACAGTTCTACTGAAAACTTAGAATTCTTTTTTACCTTCAGAATAAAGTGTAAATCCCCTTAGCCTAACATTAAAGGATCCTTGGCCTGTATTTCTAAAATATGTTGTCCATAAAATACTAGTTTAGGGTTATAGCTTTGGGTTAATTTTTATTTTATTTAGTTTCGAGTTAATATTATGTGTCAATTTGTCATGTTACCTACATATTTAGTCAAACATTATTCTAGATGTTAAATGTGAAGTTGTTTTTTGCTTATTTGTTACATGAGATTAACATTTAAATCAGAAAACTTTGCAAAGCAGATTATCCTCCATTATGTGGGTAGGTCTCATCCAATCAGTTGAAGCCCTTAACAGAAAAAGATGGACCTCTCTTGAGTATGAAGGAATTCTCCTAGCAGACTGCTTTTAGACTCAAACTATATAGCACAGGCTCTTCACCTGTCAGCCTGCCCTGTAGATTTTGGACTTGCCAGCCACCACAACTGCGTAAAGCAATGCCTTAAAATCTCTTTCTGGCTCTCTGTCCACCCCATCCACGTACTAGCACCACTACCAATTGGGTTTTTTTTTTTGTCTAGATAACCCTACTTAATATATTAGTTTAATACAAAAAAAAAAAATCGATGGACAAATGCATTCAGGCAATGCTAGTTTGACAAAAGAGAACACATTTCATTATTGCCTTCTAAATCTAATAGCATTCTGATGTGCACTCTGAAGCACTAAGTCATATTAATTTTAGTCCTCAACTGTGTAAGAAGAAAAAAGTTGTTAATGATAAGGTAGTAGTGGTTTGAACCAACTGGTAAGACAACTGCTTGGTTATGAGTGGTGAGGCCATCACCTCTAGGCATAGCTCAGGTATGAGAGGTTTGAAAATAAGTTAAATTGTTCTGCACAATAAATAAATTGTGAAGTTGGAGTTGTCTTTTGCTGTCTACACAAGGGATCTGAGAACCCTTGAACCTGTGCATGTATATAAAAACAGCCAGGAGCAGGTATAGGCTTAGAATATGACTCTTGTGCCATACTGAACTCAGGAAGTTAAGGATACAGACTAAACATGGAGGAAGAGGTGAAGGAACGGGTGAAAAAAAAACTGACTGGAGATCAAACTAGGGATTGGCAAGGTAGAGTCCAGGGAGAGAGAATTATCTACAAGGAATAATAGTTCACTTAAGAAAAGGGGACACACTGAAAGAAGAAAGGAGGAACTCAGAAGTGGAAGGGAAAGTGGAATGACAAATATTTTGAGGTAGAGAGAAGAAAAGTTGAAGAAGCAAGTTAAATTGTTTTATATTCTCAGGAAAGAGTGAAAATGTTATAGTGAAGGAGATGAGACTTCAGATTCAGTTTTGATGTGAATCCCAGCTCTAGTAGTAGCTTTTTGTATAACTGAGATAAGATACATTCCTTCACCGTACTCAGGTAGAATATGGCATATAGTAAGACATCGGTGAAGGTTATTACCTTTGGTGTTCCTATAATGGAGCTCTAGTCTTATTGAATTATTTAACAAATTATTTATGTAGTACTTACAATATACCAAGCACTCTTTGAGAAGCTTTACAAATATGATTATACTGAATCATCGTAACAACCTATCAAGTAGGTATGATTATTATA
Organism: Rousettus aegyptiacus; assembly: GCF_014176215.1. Classification (NCBI taxonomy): domain Eukaryota; kingdom Metazoa; phylum Chordata; class Mammalia; order Chiroptera; family Pteropodidae; genus Rousettus; species Rousettus aegyptiacus. The sequence goes on from NW_023416306.1 coordinate 124,818,788, forward strand.
TCCCATTTTACTGATGAGTATATTGAAGCCAGAGAGGTTAGGTATCTTTCTGAACATAATAGGTGGTACAGAAATTGAATAAGGAGGTATGTCCCTTGACATGCTGGAAGCCAAGCATCTTAATTCTCACCTGGAGGATCATAAAATTTAAGTAATTAGTTGCGCACTTACTGGTAATACAGAGAACAAAATTAAAGATATTAAATGAAATTATTTTACCACTTCTCTAACATGATGTCTAAAAGTCATGATACTAGTAAAGATATTCATATTTTTAGAATTCTAGGAACATAAATCCTCTTCTAGTAAGTCTATTGTTTAATTTTTTAGCAGAATTTTCTAGAAATCTACAATATATAAAAAGTCTCCCTATTGTGCTTACACATGAGATGATGAAGTTTATATTTTAAGACAAAGTATCTGCTCAAAGCCTCTTCAAAGTGTGATACTTAAGTATGGTTTACTGATATATTAGTTAGCACATGTGAGGACCTACGGTTTTAGAAGAAAATTTGGAAAATATTAACGCTTTCTATAACTGTAATCCTAATTTTTTATTTCACTTGGAAAGTTCTAAGTACTCTCACAAACACACATGCTGCTATCATGGATCCCATAGTGGGGAGTGGGAAGGGCACAGCTTTGGGATCAGGGAAAGTTGTGTTTGATGCCTTTCCTCTCTGATGCTGTCCTGCTATGTAATGTTGAGAAACTTCAAATACTTCAGGGCTAAATTTTCTCATCTCCAAAATGAGGAAAGTATTAACTATACCATGTTTCGCACAATTAAAATAGTATGTGTAAAAATTTCCAGCACCATGCCAGGCTCATCTTAAGCAAAAGGGTTAACTACCATCTACTGGGAGCTGAATTATCTTTGCCAATCATAGCCAGTCCCACTTTTTCTGTGTCTAGAATTTTAAAAAATAAATTCTCGAAAATGTGCCCAAGAAAACACTCCGTGATATAAAGCCACTGTTCACATGATTCATGTTCTTATGATAAAAATCATATTGTGATCTTAAAGGTTTTTTTTACTGGTGGAAAAGAAAATGCCTATTTTACGCTGGCTTTTCCTGTACTGTGTCTTGACATCTGTAAACATCTCTACTTCAAATTGAAATCAAAATCCAGTTTTGTTCAGAGAGGCCAAAGATTTGAATTTTATATGTCAAAGACAATGGGCCCACACCTCACCTTCAGCCTGCAGAGCCAACACTATTGGACAGTACCTTTATGGTATTGAGGACTAAATGCCAGGCAGTGTCCTGGACTGGATCTTGGATTTCATCGGTAAACAGAAAATGCATACCAGTGAGCCTGAAGGCATCCCACAGGAAAAGTGACAGGAGCTCACAAAATCCTCCTCTATGACTGAAGGTTAGGATGCTCTCTGGACAAGCCAACATCCTGGATTGGTAATTACAGAAGCAGAGCACTTTAGACAGGGAATTTGTGATTCTCAGTCAGTGTCCTTCTCAATACATCATGCAGACCTTCGACCCAATCCAAACTCACCCCAAGTCATCGTGTGAACTCAAAGACATTTCACCTCTCTGGACCCCAGGCTGTTTTTCTGAAAACCAGAGTATTAGGCTGATTCATCCCTGAGGTCCTTTCTAACACTAATACTCTATGATCCATACTAAATACACACATTCACACATTTGTGAGAATATGAAAAGTCATGTCAGTAATAAACTTAGAGAGTCTGCTCTGGAAACCTAGGCACGCAGCAATGAACAGAACAGGCAAAGGCCCTGATATTATGGAGCTCTTATTGTAATGGGGCGGGGGTACAGAAAACAAATAAATACATGTACAATATAATGCCAAGTAGTAACAAATACCATGAAGAAAAATAAAACTGAGAAAGCTAAGGGTTATTTTAGTTTCACTGAACGAAGTGAGGAAGCAAATGAAGCAAAGACTTCGGTGAAGGTAATTCTGAGAAGAGAGAATCACAAGTGCAAAGATCCTGAGGTTGAGAGACTACTTTGAATGTCCAAAGCTGGTGTGATTGGTCCATAGAGAGCGTGGGGAAGAGTAGAAGGAATTGATCGGCTAGGAGGCTACTAGTAAAGGCAAGAAACAAAAGTAGTTTGAAATAGGGCTTTAGAAGTAACAGCTACTTTTTTAGTACTTAACTCATTTAATCCTCATATAACCCTATAAGGTTGGTACTTTATTACCTCCACTTTATACATGAGCAAAGCATAGAGATTAAGCAACTTGCCCAAGATTACACATCTAATGAGTAAAGAAGCCAAGGTATCAGTGGGGGCAATGGGAAAGTGGTGAGAGGTGCTCAGATTCAGGGTAAATTTTGCAAGTAGATGTAACAGGATTTGCTATTGGGTTAGAGGTGGGGATTGAGAGAAAGAGGAATCAGAGATGACTCCAACTCCTCCACCCCTCCCTGGTCTTACTTCTGCTAATACTATTTTAGAAAGATATGCCCCAAGGCAGCACACCCACAATGTTGGATCTTTCAGTTCTTTGACCTCTCTTTTGTGAGCAAGAGAACTTCTCCAGGAAAACAAGCAAAGGGCACACACGCAGCCCACCTTACCAAGGGATTCAGTTTCATTACAATAGGAACTTATGATTGCAGAACTCTATAGTCACAGACTTGACTGTCAGTTTTAAGAGCAGGACCCAGCTTTCCCCCCATGGTACATATTTGAAGTACATCTAATAAAGGCGCAAACTCTGCAAGCACTGGATAAGTCAGAACTGAATGTGAAGCAGCCTTTTATCTTAAAAGATGTCTTGTTAATTGTTGGTTTTCAATGTTATCAAAAGACAAAGAAAGATAAAAATTTAGGTGATAAACCTTGCTATTAAAAAAACTTTAACTCACCACACTTTCTGAACAAAATACAAAGCATGTTGTTCATCTAGAAGTAATTTCTCAGAACTCTTAGATAGCAGTAGAAAATGAAGTAAAAGTCCTCAAAACAGTTTAATAGCCCAGTGTCAGCATAGCGCAAGAATGGCAAAGAGGTTTAGTCTTAAATGCCATCTCCAAGGCTCAGCAGTACCTAAAGGCTCAGTGATAAAGCGCCAAGATCAATTAGTAATGATGGCCAAGGTGTGGGAACAAGAATGGTTGCATGTCTGTCAAGTAATTCCATCTGTCTTCCAAAGGGAGAATTCTAACTACAAAAGCTATTCACACAAAGTGGGACATAGTTTACCTATCACTGGACGTATGCATTCAAGGGAGGCTACCCAGTCAGTCATCATTAGTACTTCCTGTGACTCCATCAGCAAATGCTAAGAGTGGTTATCTTTGAGGGGTAGAAATGTGGAGTGATTTTAACAGCCTTCAAACATACTATATACGTTGTCTAAATTTTCACAATTCAGTCATATGTTATTTTAACATAACGTACAGTAATGCTATTTTTACAACTAGATAAAGGGATGTTTAATTTTGAAGTTAAGTACCTTGAGGGTAAGAGCTCTCTTGGAGTTAGGTCTGAGTGAGAAAAAAAAATTATAGAGACAGTCCTTCCTCTCTAATTTTGAATACCTCTAATATCAAGTTCTTGAATACAGAGGTTTTACCTCTAAGACTTGTCAGACTTGTCATGAAATAGAATTCCATTTATAGTGTATAGGACTCAAGAATCTATTCTGTAAGAGACTGTTAGGGAGAGAAAATTAAAGAGGGAGGAAGAGAGAATAAACTAGGAATTAGGAATAAAAGAGAAAACAAAGTAAGATTTTTATAAGGAAACTTTAAGTGAGGGATGGAATGCTAAGAGACTGTAAAGTCAGATCTGGATGATCTTCCGATTCTGCCAAAGAGTGGGAAGTGAGAGGCCTGGATTCAGATGTCAAGTCCTCCTGGGAAGAGCTGAGGTAGCACAGCTCTGAACACAGAGAGGCTCTATGAGCAACGGTTAGAAGCGGAGGCTCTCATGTCAAAGTACCAGAGAGGAGAGTCTTGCGTCTGCTCCTTACTGGATGTGCAACCTTGAACAAGTCATTTAATCTGTGTGCCTGTTTCCTCATCTGCAAAATGCAGATAGGAAGGATAATGACGACACCTACCTAGGAGGTTTGCTATGAGGATTGAACAAGTTTATCCAGGGAAAATTCTTAGAATGGTGCCCAGTATAAAGTAAGAATAAATGCTCAAAATATTTTTTGGTTTGTTTTTAAGAAACTAAAATTGAGAAATAACTATAACAAGTAAATTAAAATAAAATAAGAGTCTCTAAAGTCTTTTCCATCTCAAATATCAAAAATGTTTTTGTTTCTGTAAGCAGGGTGGGACCTAGGAGATAGGTCAACAACTGCCTCAAAATAAAAAAATCTTTGCACAGTTAAACAAAATAGACTCCATTCTGTAAACATCTCAGTTGCAATTATTTGCAGTGATGTTCGATATATTTATAAACTTACTGAAATGCAAAAAAATTCTAGCAAGCAAGGGAGAGTAGGAGGAATTTAATTGCACATTAACCATTATCACTAAATTAAGACATGTAAAGCAATATTAATTTTACTTTGCTGTCCTAATTGTTTTAATTTAATAAACACATAAAACCATATTGTAAGTTTGTTTATAACTTGGGTCTGACCCTATTTTTTTCCATTAATCCCACAGTTTTTCTAGCCATATTTTCTACCAAAAAGAGTTTTAAAACAACCCTCATGGATAGGGCATGGCTAAATTTAAGTAGATTTTTAAGCCAAAGTTTCTGAATTCAACAAATGTAACACAGTTTTTAATCTTTTATTTTTGTTTTCAGATTAATTTTTTTAAATTCATTTTAATTCTATAGACCAAAAACTTTCACCAGGGCACCCCAGGAACATTGTTTATGCTACTCTTCTTGAGGCATAAAGTGTTAAGAAAATATACTAGAACTCCTTCCAATTTACTCATGGCCCCGATTTCAGATCCAAGTTTCTATCAGGAAAGCAGCCCTGTCTTGATAGAAAGAAACCTGGACTTGAGGTCTGGTATCTGGAATCAAATCTTAGGGCCACTTTTGTTAGCTGTGTGAACCCATGTAAGTTTTCAAGCCTCCCTAAACTCTATTTTTCCTTAACAGAGTTTTCTTTATATTAAATTAAAACAACAACAACAATAAAACCCAGTACATGTGACAATTATATAAGTTAAAGTCTTTGAGTATGACTGAGGATGTTGAATAAATGAAATATTGTGTTCTCCTACCCTATTCCAATCCCCCCATATCCCCCCCTCCAAAAAAAAAAAAAAAGCTGAGCAAGACTGAAGAGGGATGAGAAAACACTGATTCTGGGAGAGTTCAGGTAGAAGTAAAGTATAGCCATAGATAAGGAGACTATTTGATCCTCTTTCCTTCCACATCTAAATCACTAGCTTTGAGGACAGGAAGTATTTAAAGGGTTTAAGAGATGCAGAGAATCTTTTTAGTTTGACAAGTCTCATTCATTTATTTCTGCTTTTACTTCCCTTGCCTTTAAGGTCAAATTCATAAAATCCTCTCTAAAACCAAGGTCCATGAGTTTAGTATCTATGTTTTCTTCTATGCAATTTATTGTTTCGGGTTTTACCTTTCGGTCTTTAATCCATTTTGAATTAAATTTGGTGTATGGTGACAGTGGTCTAGTTTCATTCTTTTGCATGTGGCTTTCTAATTTTCCCAGCACCATTTATTAAATAGGCGCCCCCCCCGTTTTATATTTTATATTTTTATATTTCTTAAAATTATTTGTCCATACATATGTGGGTTTATTTCTGAACTCTCAATTCTGTTCTATGGTATGTGTCTGTTTTTCTGCCAATACCATGCTGTTTTTATTATTGTCACTGTAGAATTTGAAGTCACCATCAACAAAACAAAGAGGCAACCAACTGAATAGAAGAAGACATTTACAAAGAACGCCTCCAATAAAAAGCTAATATTCAAAATACATAAAGAACTCATATAACTTTACAAAAAAACAAACGATCCAATTAAAAAATGGGCAGAGGACTTGAACAGACACTTCTTCTAAGAAGACATACAAATGGACAATAGACATACGAAAAGATGCTCAACTTCACTAGCTACTAGGGAAATGCAAATCAAAACCACAATGAAATACCACCTCACACTCATTAGAATGGCTATTATCAATAAGACAAGTAATAACAAGTATTGGAGAGGTTGTGGGAGAAAAGAAACTTTCATATACTGCTCGTGGGAATGTGAATTGGTACAGTCGCTATGTATATTCGTGGTGGCCAAGACATGAAAAAACCAAAAGATCCTTCGATAGATGATTGCATAAAGATGTGGTATATATATACAATAGAATATTACTCAGCCATAAGAAAAGATGAAATACTGTCAATTGTGACATGGATAAATCTTGAGATTATCATGCTAAGCTAAATTAGACCAATAAACAGTTGAGAACCATATGATTTCACTCATATGCGATATAAAACTGAAAACAACAAACAAGGTAAACAAAAACTCATAGACACAGGCGATATAGTTCAGTGGTTACCAAAGGGGAAGAGGAGTGAGAGGAAGAGACAGATAAGGGTAAAGGGGGTCAAATAAATGGTAAGAGAAGATTAGACTTTGGGTGGTAAACACAATGTAATATATGGATAATGTATTATTGAATTATACACTTGAAACCTATATGATTTTATTAACCAATGTCACACCTTATGATTTTTTTTTAAAAAAGAAATGCAGAGAGCTTAGAATGGTCAGCTTTTTTTCCCTTCCCGTCCCACTCTCAAGTCTCTCCTACCTTTCTCCCACCACCCTCTGGCCCCACCTAGGCTTCCTAGCAATCCTTTTCCTTCATCTTGGACAGAGGTGGTCTTTTGCAGACCATTTACTTTGGAAAGAAGATCCAGGTTAGAGAGCCAAGGAAGTTAAGGAAGGAGCTTGCAAATTGAAGCCTTCCTCTAGGCTGCAGGGAAAGATAGAGAAGACCTCTGAGTCAGTTAGGACTGTTGTATTTCAAGCAAAACAGAATTTAACATAGTGAAATAAGTCACTGGTAAATTTTCAGAAGTGTTGGAGGAACGTAAGTTAGGGAGGTAAGGTCACTCTATCCAGAAATCAGGAAACTGCAAGAAGCTGCAGGTAAAGCACAGTTGACAGCTGCTCCAAAAATTGGACACAGACAATGAGTCACAGAGTCTAAGGAAGCCACTGCCACACCACTACTGTTACCCTGGCTGGTCTGCATCCACCACAGCCAGTGGAAGAAAGCTCATCTCCCTTCTGTCTTCCAAACATCATGCAAGCATCTCCCTTAACCATGTTGGCAACAGTGAGAGAACAATGAGAGAAAGAAGAGACCACAAAAAGAGCAGGCATGGTGTTAAGGGCCAAGAAACAACAGCTAACACATCATTGCATTTTATTATGTCATTCTAATTTTTTGTTGGGTTGTTGCTTCTTTGGTGGTTCCCCACCACCACCCCACCCCCATCTTAACCCTAAAGGATAATGAAGAAGTCAGGAAATCAAGGTAACAAAATCTGTGCCTTGCCAGGGGTGTCCCCTGTACCATGTATCTCAGGAGCCTGAACATGGTGGACAGTGTCCCGGAAGACCTGGATCCTACCACACACCATGTTGAGGCATTCAACATCACATAACAGTTTAGTCCCTATGGTGGCTGGGTAATAAGAATGCTCATTGTAAATGGCACCACTCTTGAGAAACAAAAGGCTATATACTTCTTTGTCTTAATCAGTTTGGGATCCCAAATGCCTATCATAGTTCTTATATCCTAGTAAATGCACAAGGTTTCCTGTTTAGGCCTCAGGACTATGGCCCAGAGAGGATTTGAAAATATCACATTATCATTGAATATAGTTGCTAGCATTTATTGAAGATTCGCAGAACCCCATAGTCTCTAAGTTACATTATGTTGCCCACCTCTATTCCCTTATACAGTGCCAGTGATCCTTTTAAAATATTAGTCAGATCTCCCTCCCTCTCCCTCTCTGCTAATAAATTTTCTAATGGCTCTCATCTCTCAGAGCAAGTTTCAAACGCCTTACAATGGCTCCTTTATTACCTCTGATTCGTTTTCTATCTTTCTAGATGCTTACACACCTCTAATCATATTGACCACTTGCTGTTCTTTGATTCATCAACTTGATGAGACTACAGTCCCCAGTCATTCAATTAAACACAAATTTAGGTGGGGCTGTGAAGGGATTCTGCAGATGTAACTAAAATTTTAATCATTTGACTTTAGGTAAGGAAAATAATCTTGTATAATCTGGTGGGCCTGATTTAATCAGTTAGAAAGACGTAAGAGCAGGACAGTGGCTTTCCTATGTGGGTAGAAATTCCACCTGTGGACAATCACTTTGGCCCTATGTCCATAGACTTCTGTCATGTTCAAACTCTTCCATTCCTGACCCCACTTCAATTTTGGACTTGATTAGCTGCCCCCATAATCACATAAGCCAATGAATTCCTTGTAATAAATAATTGTGTCTATATATATCTCTTTCTAGTTCTGCTTCTCTGGTTGAATCAAGCACACCAAGCACTCTCTCACCTCAAAAACTTTTAGAATCATCTCTGTCTGAAAACCTCTTCCCTAGAGGGATGTATGGCTCACTTCCTCACTTCCTTCAGATATTTGCTCAAGTGCTAATTTCTCAGACTCTCTCAAGCCGCTCTATTTAAAATTGCAACATCTGCACCTTGATATTTCCTATTCCCATTCCCAACTGTATCTTTCTCCGTACCATTATGTGACAGTCTATGTTTTACTTATTATTGTGTATCTTTTCCTAGTAGAATCCAAGCTTCACAAAGACAGATTTTTGTCTTATTTTCACTGCTATTGCTAATACCTGAGATATAGTAGGTACTCAGGAAATATTTACTAAGTGAATAAACAGCAAATGAGCTGACAACTATGTATTAGTCCAGTTAATAGAAATAACCTTCTGCCTTTATCCTCTGACTAGATCTTCTCTTCCTCTGATAGCATCAAAGTCCAGCCCTGAACTCCAGCTTACTTGGTTGGGACCTAAAGACTATTTGTCATTGCCCTACCCAAGGTTTCTCCTCTATTCCTCACACCCCAAATACAGTTTGGTATCCTTTCACTAGTGGGTAGGTGGTCCATAACAATAACACCAGACTCTTCTACCACTGTCGAGCTCATTTACCTATAGAACCCTCCTCAGGCCAATGTCTGCCCAAGCAATGCCCAATTTTCCAATCAGTGGATTGCTGTGAGCCACACAGATGTTTTGCTAAAGACTGAGACTTTCATCTTCTCCTTGTCATATTATGCTGGTTACTTCTTTCCCACTGATCTCTAAGAAGTCAACATGCTTCAGTTTTAAGTCTATTACTAAATGACTAATACTTTTAGAATTTTACAATTGTTTTCTATATAGAAAGCAATTGTGTGTGTGTGTGTGTGTGTGTGTGGTGGGAAATGTTATTTACTTTATATCCTGTGGTTAAGTAGTCTTCAATAAGGACTGAGAGCCAATTCAACGCTGACACCTGAAGTTGGAAGCCAAACCTCTCCTAGAAAATCTGGAAAAGATTTTTTTTTTTTTAACTAATCAGTACACAAACAGAAAACCAGGCAGCTGAAGATTAGCATCTAAAAGAAGAGAACTCACAGCCACTAATATTGAATGATATTAATATTGAATGAATAATATTAATATGAAATGCTTGTGCATCTATCTGGAATTCTTTTATTCAACAGTTGTTTAAAATTAGGTCAACTTGAAATTCATCAATTCAACTAATATAAAAACATTTAATTAATCCTGAGAAACAGATGGATAATATACAGTTGTTAAGTCTCTTTATGTCTTCTCCCCTCACATTCTATTTTATTTTTATAAGTGCTAATAAAAATTCATTGGAATTCTACAGCTTAAAAATGGGTTGAATTATCCATGTTAGTTTCCTGTTCACTGTTGGAAATGAGGAATATGTAGACCCTCTCTGGAAAACTGTAACTTTTTCTTTATGTACAAGTTAAGCGGTATAGTATAATGGTTAAAATGATGAGTCCCAGAGTCAGACAACTCTGAGTTTGAATTCTGGCTTTTTCACTTAACTGTGTCGGCTTGTTTGGAGGGAGCTACTGACTCACTATACCTTTTAATCATCTGAAAAAAAAACGAGAATGAGAACATCTGTCTCAGGGTTGTGCGATAGTGCAGACAAAGTGCTTAGCACAGAATCTGGCATCTGTTTGATCAAGACCAGCTATTGTCGTTCTTATCGTTTCTTGGTTTTCTGCTTCACAGCAGAACAAAAGTCAAACATAAAAGGAAAAAAGACTAAATATGTAAGATAAATCAAGGACTAAGGGCAGAAAAGTTGTTAGAATTCATAAAGCCTATTTATCTGTGGTCCTTTTGTATAGAGCCACATGCATCAATAGTCTTGGAAGTGCTGAGAGAATTACCGCAGGGCAACCACTGCCATCCACATTAATGTCCAAGACAAAACGACTAGGATTTTGCTTAGAATATTGAAAAACCAGGAAAGTATTGTAACAGTCAATTTTTAAATATGTACTTGAGTGACTATTATATTAATGCTCCATAGGAAGAGGCTTCTATTTGTTGAGGAAATGTTTAAACCATTCAAACAGGTGTAGGTTAGTTGCTGTAGGTCATTCATGGGTTTCAGCTGGTCCCTGGGCAATGGAGTAATGGTAAAATGAGAACAAAAGCTACTCTCTATGACAGAAAGGGAAAGTTGGTCCTGGTTGGGAAGTGATGTGAGTGGGGTGACACTGGTTGACAGAAAGTAGAAAACAGAAAACATCTTTAGACCAGAGAAGAACTGAGATGCTTCCAATATTTCATAAAGTCAATAAAAATCAAATATTTCGTTTAGCTGAATGTGTCTCTGGAAACTGATAAGTGCTTTAAAGTTCTGAGACTGGAAGTTGCAAGAGCTTGAATCTGTAGAAATTGTAGAATGACCAGAGCATTGCCAGCTAAGTAAATTGGGAAAGGAGCAAAATTGCAACTAAAACGCAAGGAACAGGAAATCGCTCCCCAAGTACATAATCTGAGATACCTTGTACAATAAAGTTGTAAAAGCCCTCTATCAAAAAAGGGTTCAAATCCCTTTCAGAAAATACTAGCACGTAAGAGCTAACTTACATTTATCAGAATGATTCCCTTGGTGTCGGTATATAGTAAATTAGATATTAATTTCTTTGTCCAATCAAGATTTCCACTATGTAGGAGTGACAGTCACTGGATTTAATGTCCCTTTCAGTCTTCACAAGACCTGGCTTTGGTCTACATGCTTTCTCACACTGGGACCAGAGCTGTGCACATGGAAAAGGTTTCATATGTCCTGAGTCGAAACCTCTCTGTGCATCCCATTCCATACTGACGGTGGAGTTCAGTGATATGTGTGGTTTGAAAATTAATAGTACTTAGAGGATGGATTCCAAGATATGACAGGATACCTCTTCCTCTCCAGAAACAAACTTCTCAAGAAATTCCAGGCCACTTTGTTTTCAGCCTGCTCTGTGGCTCAAACAGGAGGGGAAGAAATCAAAGGCCAATGCCCTGAGTCATCATATCCCAGTCACCCCGGCCTCTGTCTCAGCAGTCAAGTTGCCTCCATCTTCTAGTAATTTTGAGAGTCCAGTGGCCCAACCATTTTCCTGGCATGGAGTAACCTGAAGCTTTCTGATGGGCCACACCTGAAAGAAGTAGCATCTGTTGTTGTCCCAATTCCACACTCCAACAACCACTTCTGAAAATGGAAACCCCATCCAGGGCCAGGCTCTGGTGCTGGGCTCTGTGTTCTAAAGGTAGGAGGAGTATGGGGGGTTCCTCCAATCTATGTAGCTTGCTCTCTGAATGGAAGACAATTTAAATATTTATTGAGCATACACTGTGCACAAAGTACTTTGCCAGACATTTAACCTATTTTCTCATTAAATCCCCACCGCAAATCAGAGTGGGGCTCTTGCTCTCATATTAGAGGAGAAGCTTTTCATTAGGGAGCCTTCAGCATAGCATGGAAGATTTCTCATTTTGGTATGCTGGTTAAGAGTGTAGGCTCTATAGATAGAATGACAGTTTTCAAATCCTTACTCCACTGTTAAGTACATATATGCAGAACTTTGGGCAATTGAAGTACTTTTCGTTTCAGCTTCCTCAGAAACAGTGAACCAACACTTGCTGTAGGATGAAAAAGATTAATGCATGCAAAACAATTAGAACAGAGGCTGGCAAGCCCAGGAAGTCCGAGGTGAGGTATGTCCAGGGTTGGTTCACTGTTTGTGATGTCAGTTCCCCATCATTCTCTCCTGACATCTTCATTGTGTTCATTGTTAGTCTCACGTGACAAGATGCAGCCACAGTTCCAAGCATCACGTGTACAAACAACATCTGACCCTCAAACGAATTAAAAAAAAAAAAAAAAAGCTATTTTATTTCATGCTTCTCATTTTAAAAGAAAAGAAAGTCTTCCCCAGCCATTTTTTTTTTTTATGTGCCTCAGACTGGTAAGGGAAGGTGGGAAAGCAAGTATCATGATTCTCAGACTCTCATACAATTTCTGCCAGCAAAGTAGAAGCAGAAGGAGTACGAAGGATGAGTGTTCACTGGCCATTAACGATATAAGGACTATTCTTTTCAAAGTTGTTAAGTTGCTTACAGTAGCACAGGTAATATCTAGCAGAGCTGAAATGTGAAAAAAAAAAAAAGTTTGGACCTTCTGCTAAAGATGCCACCTCCCAGATTACTATATACAGGCTGCTTGCTAGGATTACTATAACAAAGTGCCATGTACTAGGTGGAGCTTAAGCAACAGACATTTATGGTTTTACAGTTCTAGATGCTAGAAGTCCAAGGTCAAGATGTCAGCAAAGTTGGTTCCTTCTGAGGGATGTGAGCAAGATTCTGTTCCATGTATCTCCCGTAGCTTCTGGTGGTTTGCTGGAAACCCATGGCATCCCTTGGCTTATTAATACATCACCCTTATTTCTTGCTTCATTCTCACATAGTGTTCTCCCTGAGTGTGTATCTGTCTCTAAATTTCTCCTTTATAGAAGGACATCACTCATATTGGACTAGAGTCTACCCTAATGATGTCATTTTAACTTGATTACCTCTATAAAGCCCCTATATACTGCGTCCAACATCTGTAGATTTCACAAATGAAAAATAAGTTTCAGTCACCCTCAGTCACTGTCCCCTGAGGAAATGTTATTACCAGGTATCTATGTTTATTTCCAGAGATTGATTATGCATTAAACTCTTGCGCTGTTCTTTACAACATAAAAGATTATTCCCATCTTCTTATCTGGTTTTATAAATTGCAGAAGAATTTCATGAAATTTCATTGGCCAGAGCTTAATGTCTTTCCAAAGGAAAAGTTGTTCAAATGAAATTCAAGCCATGGACTTAGTATAGCTAAGACACACCTGGCAGTCCTTCATGTTGACAATTGAGCTGTCAAAGACTTCATTGTAATTCCTACAGAATATTTAAGTTCTGCCCTTATGTTTTTGTTTTGATTTTATATTTACACTGATTTTAACAGCTTTGAGATATAACTAACATTCAATAAAAACTGCACACTTAATGTACACAATGTGATGAATTTAACATATGCACACACCTGAGATGCCATCACCACAAAGTAATGAACATATTCATCACCTCAAAAAAAGAAAGGAGAGAGAGAGAGAGAGAGAAGAAAAGAGGAGGAGAAGAGGAGGAGGAGGAGGAGGAGGAGAAGAGGAGGAGGAGGAGGAGGAGGAGGAGGATAAAAGGCTAACTTCAAATAAGGCCATATTTATTTTGGAATTAGGAGTTAAACATTTGAATAGGGAGGAATAGGGCACAATTTAACCCATAACATAGGCAGCGAAACATCCTAAATGGAGACCAAGTATTTAGTGGTTTAATGTTTACAAATATCAGGGGGGGAAAAGACTGACATCTTTCTATTTATCCAATTGATATAGAATTCATGTTACAAAACTGGTTCCAATGAAAACATCCATAAATATAACAGGAAAAAATACAGATAATCCTTCAACATAACTAGTAACTATTTTGAAGAGCAAAATACACACTTTTTGGTCCTTTGCATCTTTCTTATCTCTGAAAAGGCATAATGCATTATTCATAATGTAATAATGCTTGTCTTGATGGAAGTACTTTTAACTGAAACCTTTAGGGAAAGAATGTGGAATTGATTTTTATCTTCCCTTTTATTTTGTAAGAGGTCAAGTATTTAAGAATTCTAAATTTAGTCTATTGAGGATAAGAACTTTGTTCTTAATTTAACTGTTATCATGAGTCACTTGTCCCACTAAACTAAGGCTTGTCATTGGTCATTAGAAGACTAGGCAAGAACATAGAGTCGTACTTGGAAAAACTAATTTCCATGTTTCTTAATACTGAGATCACTGTTTCTAACAGCTAATATTAAGAAACATCATACATTAAGCAGTTCCTGTGTGCTAGGCATTCTGCTAAGCAAATCAAGGCTATTTACATGGGTTAACTTCTCAATTTCATTCAGAAGACACTATTTCCATGCCCATGTTATAAAGACACTAAAGCGTAGAAAGATTGTACAGGACCATTCCTGGTAATTGGCAAGGGCAAGGGTTTGAACCTGGATCTGCTTAACTTCAGAGTTTACACCATTAAGAGAACCAATTTTGGAATTAGCTAAAATTTTAAGACTAGGAAATTTCTTCAACTGTAAAATTTGGATAAAACTGTCTAGCTCAATTAGGGAAAAGCTGATGTTTTCACTCAGACTTCTCACCTTTAGATCAAAAATACTTGACTATATGTCCTTTGTCCTAATAAAAGTAGTAACTGGTTTTGGTTCTGGGACCACCACATAAATAGCAGTTGTCTAAATAAGAGTTCTTCCTGAGTCCCACTCCTTCAATGTCTGGTGTGTAGCCTCCCCTCCTACTATTATATTAAATATACTTTATATTTGCCTCACCAATGGTTTGTCTCAGCTCATAAAAGAATATCAGTCACCTTCTGTATCCAGCCTCCTTTCCTTATGTTAGCTATTAACCTGCTTATAATGCCATCTAGAACTGCACAGCAGCCAGTAATGGCTTTCTTCCCCTCTTCATGCAATTCAGGTCTCCAGACAATATGGGCTTCCAACATCCATCTTATAGAAAATATGAAAATGGGAGCCATGGGAGTAAAGTGGCACATCATCTATCCTGTTCTCCCTGCTACTAGAGCAGATGAGCCTCCCCTCTTATCTAAAAATAATTTTCTGTTTAGGACCAATTCCTTTTTGCTTCTGAGGACATGTTCGCTATTCTCTCTTTGTTAAACCTCCAGGTTTAGAGGTTGTCTTAATGACACAGTTCATGGCACAATTTCATCACCAGCCCATGCAAAGTCCCTATTTTTCTGTCTCTTCTCATCACATTCTCATTTCCTAATGCTTGCCCCATAGGGTGACTGATATTCTTTTATGATCTGTTTTAATGTTCTTATTTGTGTTTGTATGTTGTATTAGTCAAGCTTCTTCAGGAAAACAGAACAGGAGGTAACTGATTGATAGATAGATGATAGATGGATGGATGATAGATGGCCAGGCAGGCAGATGGACAGACAGGCAGATAACTATTGAGATTCATTTTATAAGATTGGCTCAAGCAATTTTGGACACTGGCAAGGATAAAATCAGGCAGACCAGCAGGCTGGAAATCCAAGTAAGAGTGGATATTGTAGTCTTGAGTCCAAAATCTACATACTGGAAGCTCAGGCAGGGTTTGTATATTTTAGTCTTGAGGAAGAATTGCTTGGTTTTAGCCCTTAAGGCCTTCAACTGATTGGATGTGGCCCACCCATATTACAAAGAGGAAACTACTTTACCTCCAATTAATTGTGTTAATCACACCCACAAATACCTTCGCAGAAACGTCTAGACTAGTGTTTGACCAAACAACTATGTACCATAACCAAGTTGACACAAAATTAACCACAGCGTGTGATTTCCAAACAATGTGTATCACTGTTGTCTTGTATTTAATTTATTGAAATGATATTGTGTTAATACTTCCTATTCAAACAGTGGTCTGTTGACAAGCAGCATCAGCATCACCTGTGATCTTTATGCAAATGCAGAATCTCAGGTCTATTCCAGACTTACTGAGTCAGAATCTTCATTTTAACAAGATCTCCCTTATTTCCCATCCATCTCAGAGAAGACTAAATTGAATGAACAGCAGTTTACTCGTAAGTATATGCAAAACTACAATTAAATGCATATGTATCCCAGGAAACATTAAGAATTCCCTCAGCCTTATTAATTATGATATACAAATTAATAGAATGAATTATGGTATTTTCATACTCTGAAATACTGTAGTCAGAAAATACACTAGATATAGCTCCATGCAATAACACAGATGAATCTCACAAAAATTAATAATGAGAAAAAAAGACTACACAAAATAATACATACTATATGATTTCATTTATATAAAGTTCAAAAGTCACATAAGCTAATGAACTGGGAGAAAGCAATAAAAGACTATCTTCCTTATAAGCACAATTAAAATTAAAAGTCACCTCAGATTCTAGAACTAGAGGAAAAAAACCAGCAAAACTACGTGTATTTTTTTTTTCAACATGTTCTTCCTCCCTGAGTTTTACTATTGAGAATCATTCAATCATCCCATCTGTCCCTTTCCTGAGTTGTCTTTCTTTGGGTCCTATGTGTTACCTGTTCAAAATGTGATAGCCTCACATTTGTTTCTAAAAATATCCTTGGTGTCAAAGGTTTCTTTGTTCACACACACAATTCCAAAGATATTAAAGAACAGAAGAAAAGAACAATCTAGGCAGCCTCAGGTACATCATGATTGAGCAGGGGAAAAGTGTAATTTCCCAAGCTCGTATAGCCTTTTTGGGAGAGGTTCAGTCACTTAACTTCAGCATGGTGTTCAGGTTTCTGCCATCGCTGGGGATCACACAAAAGCTGAGTCAGAAAGTCAAAGTTTAATGTAAAATTAATGAAAACTGAATTAAGCCAAGAAAGTACATTTGGTATAAGAATCAAGTAGTGAGTAACCAGGCACCTAGAAACAGGATGAGAGTAAAAGGAGCCCTGGAATAGAAATCTAAAAATTTAGGTTCAGGCACACCCAAGAATCAGCCTATGTGACTCTGTGAAGATCATATGACCTCTCTGACATTCATTTTAATTATTTGAAAAGTGAGAGTAACAGCCCTTACCATCAGTTACTAAATGGATAATAAGGTTGTAGATGTGAAAACTTCAAGTATGTAACAAACACCCAATAAATTTCTGGTAATCTGAATCTAGGTTTTTGGTGAGCCCCGAGTATTCACATAAAGGTCAAATCCCTGGTCATCCGGCTCTGTGGTACCAGAATCTGGTATCCCAGAATGGTGTCATGCCTCCTAGAGAATCCTTATACAACCCACATTTTCCAATATGACAAGCCTCACAGGTCTTTGTCATAATTATGTCAGTTGCCAACTAGGTGAAAACCAGAGTCTTCATTCCTTTGTAATTCTGATATGCCTTAGCATAATGCCTGAAGCAAAAGTAGGATCTTGATACATGAGGAAAAAATATTTTAAAAATTAAGGGGTCACTAACAGAACTTGGTTTGCATTGAACTAACAATAGTGGTGAAATATTCAAGCTAATAAAATTGTTTACTTCTTAGTTATTATCTCTCTGGCAGATACAATTCTTATGTTACTGTAAATGGCATACCTTTCTAGCTGACTAGGAAATGAAGTATCCCTGAAAAGGTTATCAAGATATCACATCAACCTAGAGGTAGTTATCAAAACATAAAATAAAATAAAAAGCAATAGATGTGTTAGATTATACAACTGAAGTATTAATAAATGTGGTATACCACACAGCTAACATCATATTCAATGGTGAAAAGCTAACAATGTTTTCCTTAAGATCAGGAACAAGACAAGGATATCTACTTTCACCATTTTTATTCAATAGAGTATTGGAAGTCCCAGCCACAGCAATCAAACAAGAAATAAAAGGCATCTAAATTGGAAAGGAAGATGTAAAAGTGTCATTATTTGCAAATGACATGATAGCATGTGGAGAGAATCCTAAAGATTCCATCAAAAATTATTAGAAATGATAAATGAATTTAGTAGAATGGCGGGGTACAAAATTAATAATCAAAAATAAGTTGTTTTTTTATACAATAATGAACTATCAGAAAAAGAAATTAAGAAAACAAGCCCATTAAAAATTGTATCAAAAATTCTAGGATTAAATTTAACCAAGAAGGTAAAGGACATAGCTATACGTGGAAAACTATGACACAACACTAAAGAACAAAACTCAACAAAATACAAATAAGTGGAAGCATATACTGTGCTCATGGATAGGAAGAAATAACATCACTAAAATGTCGATGCTGCCAAAAGCAAACCGTAGGTTCAGTGCAAAATATCAATGTCATTTTTCATAGAACTAGAACAAATAATCCTAAAATTTCTATGGCCCCAAATGACCAAAAGCAATCTTGAGAAAGAAGAAAAAGTTAGAAGTATCACACTACCTGATATCAAACTACACTACAGGGCTATAGTAATCAGAATAGCAGGGTACTGTTGTAAAAATAGACACATAAATCAAGGGAACAGAATACAGAGCTCAGATATAAACTCACATCTGTATGATCAATTACTCTATGACAAAGAAGGCAAGAATATACAATGGGGTAAAGACAGTCTCTTCAATAGTGGTGTTAGGAAAATTGGACAGATACATGCAAAAAAAAAAATGAAACTAGACAGACCATTTTCTTACAACATATATAAGAATAAATTCAAAGTGGATTAAAGACTTAAGTCTAAGACCCAAACTATAAAACTCCAAGAAGAAACCATAGGCAGTAAACTCTTTGATATTGCTCTTAGTAATATGTTTTTGGACATGTCTCCTTGGGCAAGAGAAACAAAAATAAAATAAAATAATAAATAAAATAAAATAAAATAATAAATAAAATAAAATAAAATAAAAAAATAAAATAAATAAAATAAAATAAAATAAAATAGGACTACATCAAACTAAAAAGTTTTTGCATGGTGAGAGAAACCATCTACAAAACAAAAAGACAATCTACTGAATAAAAAAAATATATTTGCTGATGATACATTTAATTAGAGTTGATATCCAAAATATGTAAAGAACTCATACAACACCAAAAAAAAAAAAAATCTGATTAAACGAGAAGACCTAAATAGATTTTTTTTGCAATGAAGACATACAGATAGTCAATAGACATATGAAAAGACACTCAACTCACCAATCATCAAAGAAATCCAAATTAAAACCACAGTGACATATCGCCTCATACCTGTCAAAATTGCTATCATCAATACATCAACAAACAAGTATTGCTGACGATGTGGAGAAATGGGAATCTTCATGTACTTTTGGTGGGATTGCAAGTATGTGCAGCCACTATGGAAAACAGTTTGGAGGTTTCTCAAAAGATTAAAAATAGAACTACCATATGATCCAGCAATTCCACTTCTGGGTATTTATCTAGAGAAATCCAAAACACTATTCAAAAAGATATGTCCATCTTTATGTTCATTGCAACATTATTTATAATAGCCAAAATATGGAAGCTACCTAAGTGCTCATCAATGGACGATTAGGTAAAGAAGTGGTACATAAATACAATGGAAAATTGTTCAGTCATATAAAAGAATGAAATCTTATGATTTGCAACAACATGGATGGACCTAGAGGGTACTATGCCAAATGCATAGTATATAGCATAGTCAAAGACAAATATCGTATGATTTCATGTATATGTGAAATATATTAAATAAATAAATAAACAAACAAACAGACAGACAAAACAGGAACAAGCTCATAGATTCAGAGAACATTTTGATAGTTGCCAGATGGGAGAGGGGTTAGGATATG
Source organism: Rousettus aegyptiacus (assembly GCF_014176215.1). Lineage (NCBI taxonomy): Eukaryota > Metazoa > Chordata > Mammalia > Chiroptera > Pteropodidae > Rousettus > Rousettus aegyptiacus. Next base: position 124,838,740 of record NW_023416306.1, read on the forward strand.
GGTGAAAAAGGGAAGAGATTAAGAAGTACAAATTGGTAGTTACAAAATAGTCATGGAAATGTAAAGTATAGCATAAGGAATATAGTCAATATTATAATAACTATATACAGTGTCAGATGGGTATTAAATTTATGAGGGTGATCACTTTATTAGTTATATAAACGTCTAATCACTATGTTGTAGATCTGAAACTAATATCATGTGCGAACTGTAATTTAAAATTTTTTACAATTATTAATAAAAAATAAAACAGAAGCAAACTCATAGATAGAGAACAAACTGATGGTTTCCAGATGGGAGGGGGGCTAGAGGGCTGGTTAAAAAAAGTGAAGGGATTAAGAAGTACAAATTGGTAGTTACAAAATAGTCACAAGGATGTAAAGTATAGCATAGGGAATATAGTCAATAATATTGTAATTACTATGAATGATACTAGACGAGTACTAGACTTATTGGGGGGATGGATCACTTTATGTTATATAAACATCTAACCATTATGCTGTACACCTGAAACTATATAATATTAAATGTCAACCATAATTAAAAATAGGAAAATTTAATTAAAAAATGTGGTTACTCTAAATTTTTACAAAATGAACCTTTTTCTAGTTATTTATCTGAGGTATCATAAAAATCACATTTAAAAAAAAAATAAACTATCAGGTTCTAATTGCAAAACAGAGGTAATTTCCTCTCAAAAATAAAAAAGTATAACAAGAAAAGTATAACAAGAAAAATTTTAAAAAGTATAACATCTAGTTTTTATGAAACTAGATGAGTCAATCTCAAAGTATATGAAAGAGCTTCCAAATGCCCTATGGTCAAACAAGCATGCAAAAAGATGCTGAGAGGACTTCAAAGGTTGCAATCTCAAAGAAAGATGGCAGAGATGAAGTCTTCAAATAGGTGGCACACCCAAAAGGCAAAATCAACAATATCCAAAGTTTAATAATAAGGATCTTATCTGTGTACTGTCTGCCAGATCTCACAATTTCCAATTCTTGATGACCAGGGACAAGGCCAAAAGGACTGACTTACATACACACAGTGTATTATGAGAAACTTTTTTGTGAAACAGGAAGACTTTTGGTGGCCAGCCCAAAATATAACTTTTTTTCCCAACATAAACCTCCTGCAAATAAGTGCAGAAAGAATTCACCTCAAAGATGAGTTATAAGTGAAAAAGAACTAGCACTGAACTATACAGGTATGTCATAATTTTTTTTTAACGTTGGGGGTAAAGAATAAGAAATAGAAGAAAAATTATGACAAAAATATTGCCATAGAGAAAATGAAAGTCAACAAAGATAGCAACTGAGTTAAAAGTATTGAAATAATTGCCTCCTTCAAATAGCTCAAAAAATGTATCACAGCTATAGAAATAAGCGATAAAGACAACAGGAAAAAAAAACACATGCCGAGGTCAGAAATAATGTTGGAGGGAAAACTAAAAACCATTACTGAGATGAATATCATATTGGAAACATATGGCTGAGCAGACATTATTAAAAACAGGAAGAGATAAGAAAAGCAAAATGAAATGACAAGGAAGAGTTAAAAATAGAGAAAATAACAGATATAAATACAAAGAAAATCCAATACTTAAATCTTTTCCTTAAGATAATTGCAACGACAGTTCAGGAAAAATACACACAAATATGTATATACATATAAGCAACTGTACACATCAAGCTGTGGTGAAGCAGCACTTTTTAAATTTGCAGGCTGATACGTCAGGCTGCTACGTCTACTTAAAACACCACCAATAATGTTACAACAATGTTAAATGGCTACCAAACTTTCCAATTACTTATTCTTGAGTTTTTTTGTTTTGCTTTGTTTTGTTTTTGTATTTTTGTCATGGACAAATTTATGAGCCAGCATTTGTCCACAGACCAGACTTGGATTATCTAATTTACATCCAGCTGAAGAAATTGCCTAGAATGCAGCAGAGAGAGAGAGACAGAAAGCAAGAAAGAAATGACAGACAATGGTGGACAGAATGAGAAATATTTCCCCTAGAGTTCCTGAAAGAGAGAATACAGTGAACAGGAAATATTTGAAGAGATACTCCCTGAAAATTGTTCAGTATTTGGTGAAATGTGAATTTCCAATGTAAATTACAAATCTAAAGCAAAATAAATAACAAGAAATCTATACCTAGCAACATCACAGTGAAAACGCAGAACAGCAAAGACAGAGAATACCATTAAATCAGGCAGAGATAATGACAGTTGAGTTGACCTACAGAAGAGTCATACTTATATGGATAGAAATAAAATATAGGAGGATTCTAGATAGTATCTTAAAAAGATGAAAAAATGGTATTCTCGAAGTGTTGAAATTCTATAACTACCTTGAATGATAACAAAATTAGGATTTTTTTCAGACAAACAGAAGCTTAAAAAAAAGTTTTAACAATAGATTCTTACTAAAGGACTTACTGAATATATATTTCAGGAAAAATAAAAGTATTAAACTCCAAAAGAACTGAAATAGAAATGGCAAAAATATCATAAACGTGGCAGTAAATACAAACATGGATTGTAAATATCAACAGTAAAAACAAATTTGGGGAATAAAAGGAAAACAAACTGTAATTAAAATACTGGCCAAAAATAACACACACACCAATCTTCTCTCATTTGAAAGTGTGAAATTCAGGTATCTTTTTGCACTGGATGGCACATGTGCAAACAGATAAAATGTTGATTTTGTTTAATTTTGCCTTTTTCTAACAAGCATTGAAAACTGATCAATAATCAAGTAAGGCAGGAGAACAACACAGAGGTTATTCATTTGCTGAATTATAACTAGATACATCATGTAGATACTGCTACATTCTCTATTGCTTCTAACTCATTGGCACATTCTAGATTTATGAGATTGTATATAATATATATATAATTTCTATGTCTAAATATAAATGGTAGAAAACACCATATCGATTTTAGATACTTAAGGTTCTTATAACTGAAGTATGGTAAACAGACACACTATTTGTAAGCATGAGTGCTAGAAATACACGCACTGAGTTTTTTCTTTAGATTTTTACTTTTTTTTTTTTAATTTTTTGGAATAATTCTAAACTTGAAGAAACTTTTCAAGAATTCAAATAATTTCCATTTACTTTCACCAAGAGTCTACATTGTTAACACTGTACTATTTTTACCTCCTTCTCCATTTTTTCTGAACTATGAGAATTGCAGACACGAAGCTCTTTGTCCATAAATGCAGCAGAGTGCATTTCCTAATAATCTTATCTATCAGCCTTATTCACATTTTGCTAATTTTCACAATAATATTCTTTACTGGTCATGGGGGGGAAAAAACCTGGTGCAGGATCACACACTGCATTTAGTTATGTCTCTTTAATGTCTTTAATATGAAATAGTTCATAATTTTTTATATTCATGATCTGATGTTTTTGAAAGAAATTTTGATAAGATATTGATGTTTTTAGGTCAGTTTATAGAATGTCCGTCAATTTAGATGTCTGATGTTTCCTCATAATTGTATGCGGATTATGCATACGTTGTAAGGCATACAACTAAACTCAATTCCTGTCAGGAGGTGCATGATAATTTGTTCCATTCCTGCTCATGACAGATGATTTTGATTATTTGATTAATATAGTGGCTGCTAGGTTGTCCCCTTTGTAAACTTACTATCATCTTTTAAGTTTATATCAGCATGGATTCACAAATTTCTTTACTCGATGGGTTATAGTCCATTACAATCATTAGTTATTTTGATACTCAAGTTATTCCCATAAATCTTTGAGCAAGTCTTTGCTTTTGCTACAAGATGTTTTCGGCTCATACTGTATTTTTCATACCTCAGCTCTGAAATCAGCTATGTCTCCAAGGAGAAATGGTACTTTTATTAGAGAATGATATTGAGAAGCTAGACCTGCTCATTACATATGTCCATCACTGCTAATGTGTCATTGCTTCCAGGATATCTTAGCAGGAAGAGTTAGGAAATAAATCTATGTATGCGTACACATATATGAACCAATACACACACACAGAATTCAAACTGATAGCTCTACTTCCAATCCATCACTCTGATTCATTCCAATCTTCTTTCTAAATTTGTAACTCCCTCCCCCTAAATTGAGAAATCTGGCAACCATTAGCTTAAATATATTTGTCCATTTCTAAAATACACAGAAAATAGTTTTAGATTTGTTAGCTCATACGACTACAAAAATAAAATTACTATTCAGTGTTCACTATATGATTATCATTAATTTGGTAGTTAGAGTACACAAAGGACTATTCAAAAGTTAGTTGTTTTTTTTCATTTATTCATGTGAAATATAGTTGAGGGGGTAATTGTTTCTATTTATATTCAATTATAGGGAATCCTCTTCCTCATTCTTATCAAGGTTTTCTTTTATTGGTTTTTTTTTTTTTAATGTATGTAAGACAATGATGTGTTCCAATCCTTTCTTTACATTCTTCTTCCTTGTTTCTTGGAAAGGCTGCTCCGTTATTCCTTGGCTTTGTTGCCTGAAAGGTCTGACCCAAGTATTTCTCTTGGCCTTCCTTGTCAGTTATTCCATTAACATGGTTCCAAAGTTCAAAAGTATACAAAAAGATATTCTTAAAGAAGTAACATCCCCTTCTCCATCTTTCCACCCCAACGCATTCACCCAAAGTAACTAATTTTATTAATTTTTTTTATTTTCCTTGATTCTTTTTGCAGAAATAAGTGGATATATATATTTTTTTCATTTTTCCTTTTCTTTTATACAAAAGTGAGAATACTAGAGGTACTCTTTTTTACTTTTTCACCTAACAACACATCTTGGAAATCACTCTATATAAGTTCATAGGAATCTTTCTCATTCTTTTTATACTCCTGAGATACTCCACTGGGTTAATGTAACATCAATTATTTAACCACTCTCCTATGTGTGGGTATTCAGGTTGTACCTAATATTTTTCAACTATACATTATGCTACAATGAATGTACTTGTGTATATTCATTGTGTGTATACTGCTATGTGGATATCTTTGGAATAGTTTCCTACAAACTGGATTGCTACATCAAATGACACATACATATTTAGTTTTCTTAAATGTTGCCAAATTGTGCCTCACAAGAGTAGTATAAATTTGTATTCCCATCAGGGATGTATCAGAGTGTTTGTTTTCCCAAATGTTTTTCTACTGTCTTGATACTTGAAAGACAGTTTGACTAAACATAAAATCTATTGTTTACAATTTTCTCATTCTTTGAAAATGATGCGCCATTATTTTCTTGCTTTATTTCTTCTGGGAATTCTAATGCAAGTATAATTCTCTTGGCCTTGTAAATTACTTAATCTTCTTTCCTGGAGGCCCTGAAAATTCTTGAGTCTTTAAAGTCTAATGATTTTACTAGGATATGTCTCAGAGTTGATTTATTATAATGAATTTACAAGACTCCCTATAGATTCTTTTAACATGTAGATTCGAGTTTATTTTTGGACAATGTCTTTGATTTGTAGCTTCATTTGTTGTTTTATTTATTCATTATACATGTTTGATCTCTTTTTTCTGACTTTCTTTGATACATTTACTACCTATTCTTTTTCTATTGGCTATTTTTGTTAGCTTTTCACAATGTCCCTTGTTAGATTTTTATTTATCGATTCTCTGTTGGACACTTGTAATTTAATCATTTGAAATTTTCTTATTTTATTTTCTTTAGCAAGTCTAATCAATTCTTATTTCACTTATCTACTATCCTTTTCTGTTATTAATCTTTGAACTTTGGATTTGATGTGTTACTTCAAATGTGTTTGAGGCTATTTAATTCAGTTTAGAATATTCTGACACTTTTTTTACTATTTTATGGTTGGTTTTGTGGGAAATTTATCATCAGCTCAAAAGTTCTTATTCTCAATTTGCTTTTGTTTTGTGTTTATTTAAATAGCTTTGCAAAGCTAAGACTGTGCGTCCTTGCATTGGATGAACAAAGCTAACACTTGGGGTGATTTACAAGATGCCTAATTCAAGATTCTCCTCTTCCATTGGTGTAGCACTTTCTTTAGTGTGTGCCTTTTTGAGAAATCATGAAGAAAGATTTTTTTGTCCTTTCAATTTTTAGATTTGTCTGGAAAGATTCTAAAGTTCCATGTCATGCTTTTTTTCCTTTTATCACTTTCCTTTTAATCCTTTTTGTTTCCAAAGTATTACTTCATTTTTTATTCTTTTCTTCTCTAAGAGTATATCTCTTTCTAAGACTTCCTAAAGCCCTACATAAACTTAAATTCCTTACTTGTATCAGTGCTCTGATATCCCAGAACACCTTTTAGTTATTGTCCTCTGTGGGTGTGAAAATCTAGGACTTTCTCTCTCTAGAAGTGATTTCACAGCATACCGTTTTCTTCCCTACTGGTTTTCCAGACATCTTAGAATTCCACAAAGGCTTAGGGCAGGAACTTAAGACATAGTGCTACTGAAAATTAGTGGTTTCTATTTACAGGTAACTTGAAGTTTTAGTATTCTCTGTAGTGTAGGGATTTTGAAGGCATAAAATGTGCGTGCTTTTACTTTATCCTCTTGTTGATCTGTATAATTGTGGGGAGTGGGGGAGAGTTGCGTATAGACAGATTCAGATTTCAATAGCTTCCCCTTACCTCAGCTACCCCTACACTACCATTTGGAAAGTATTACCAAAAATTTTACTTTAGTCCTAGATATATTACTTGCAGCAAGTACTTTCATAAAATTTCACAGTACAAAGTTAGAAGTTAAAGGAAAGTCTATAGAAATTCAATAATCTTTTTTCACTTACTGAAACAATATAAAGTTAAAAAAAAGTTTTGCATTATTAATCCTGAAAATCAATAATAAAATATCAAATGAAAGAACAATCCTTAGAATAATTTTTTTTCTGTCTTTAATTTTTTCACCTTCCTTCACTGATTGACACTTATCTATGGACTATACTTTGGAACCACAGAATTACTTCAGACTTATCTTTAGTGAGGTAATCATGACCCAGAAAAGTTAAATGACTTGATCCAAATTCATTTAAAAGCTGAGACTGGTCCAGCACTTTTCCTGCTGTCGTGCTGACTTTGATTTGTGGTAGCAATAACAGTAAAGACCTTTCAAAACACTGCATGTTTTTTGTTCTATTTGTTTCTGGGTTTTTTTTTTTTTTTTTTGATTCTTCATCTAAATGATAAGTCTATATTGGCAAATTCTGTTTGCTTGCTCATGCACATTATTGTTTTACTGACAATCGTACTGAAAAATACCATCAGAAAACTGTTTTTTTTTCTACTTAATTTTGACTAATGAGCTGGAACTATAAACCTTTCAAACTTTCAATGGGAAAGAAGACATCCTGCCATTTTAACCTTTCACAACACATTATAAAACTGTATTTGGTATAAAATTTATGAAGATTCCTTGCACCAAGAGTTAGGGTTCAAGCCACCTATTTTCATTACTATCATGAAACATTGCTTAGTTTTTCAATGAAGAGTAGGAACAAATTCCTTTTGCCTCCATTTACCTTATGAAACATTTCTATTATCTTTATTTGTATAGAGGGATTAATCATACACCGAAAGCTGTTTGTTTTACCATCACTCATACTTTTCCCAAATGAGCCAGAAATTTGTGCTTTTATAAGTCTAGACATTAAACGTATTAATTTAAATCTCTTTATGTCTTATATATTTCAGTTTCTAGTGAAAGGATTGCACACTGCAGAAATACCTTTGAACAATAGCTTATAATAGATTTTTCCAGGAAAATGATCTAAGGATATGAGTCTCATTGCCTAGCAACACTGCTTTCCTAGATAATTTATATAGAATGGTTTCTCGTTACATTACTCAGCATAAATAATTCAATTTGGTTGAATTATAATTATCACTATCAAGTGGAGTTCACTGAATGCTTGCTGATTCTATACATCCTATCAAAACTGTAGGGGTTTCCAAAAGATTGAGAAGAATCTCACAATCTTGTTTCTTTTTTTTTTAAGTTGAAATTTCATGTTCGACATATATACTCTTGGTAGTGATAGTTTAGAAACTGGAATGACCACCCATCTTCCGACAAGGAAAAAATTTATCAAACTGAAATCTATTGAGGGGCTATGCCAATTGTCTAAGAAAGTTTAAAATGTCAGAAAAGGGCACTCTCAGTTAAAGCAGGGCATTTAGTAATAAAAGCATTCATAGTAAGGAGATGACTGTCACCTTAGCACATGAATACCAGAGTGAATATTTTGTAGGGTGAATGTTAATTAAAGAAACATTTATTCCTCTTATGAACTGGACTTTGGGAAAACATTAATGCTCATTGTAGCAAGGTATGTATAGACCTTAAATAATTTTGAGGAGGAAACCAGAAAGGAAAAAGAAAACTTTCTTTAACACTTAGCTAAAGCCAAAGGTGCTAGAAGGTTGAGAAGATCAGACTCCATGCTCAAGCATGAAGAAAAGTTTACATAAGGAAAAAAGGAGAAATTAAGTCAGAAAGTGAAGACTAAGGTCATTGAAGAGGTTAATAAAAGAAGACACCAGAGAATCAGAAAGATAGAGAAAACTGAAATGTAGAAAGAATTCAAGTTAATGTTGGAAAGAAATAAACATCTACATAAGACACCTAAACGCTCGGCTCTTGTAGGCTAAGAAGCAAAGAGGACTGAAAAAGGACTGTAGTCCAGAAATGACTCTATAAACTTGAGAAATTATGACTGCTTTCCCCAATTCCTCACTTGGCAGGACATAAAAGTATGAGATCAAGTAGCTGGGACTTTACACAATTTCATAAAATTTCACAAGATACCTCCAGAGATGATGTTATATAAAAGTGGGTATAGTGTCTGCTTCTTCCTCCCTGAAATTCCTTCTCATTCCAAACCACTATTAGGAGGAAAAAATTATACACACACTCTAGCTTCCTAATTAAGCTACACACAGTCTGGTCCATAATTATCTGCCACATAAACCACTGAAGTAAGAGTTATTAGCTGAGTTACAAGGAATTAAAATAAAGCTGTGTAAAGGTTAATAGGTACGACTTCAGCCATGTTTTTGTCTGACAGAGACACACAGAGGCAGCACCGTGCATAGGCATAAAAGACAGGTTACATGGGCTCCGTTAGGCTGGGAGCCATATTCCACTGTCCTCATGTTTCTGTGCGGGTCTTCCTTTTTCTATCCCACTTAACTAATGACAGCATTGGAAAGAACAATTCAAGCTGGAGGGATGGTAACAAAGTAAGGTGCTTTGGATCTCATCTTGGGAACAAGTACCACTGCACTGAAAAAATTAATGGCCCATCTGCTTTCTCTCTTGTCCTTCAAATGTAATGAGACAGACTTCAAACCTCTATTTACATGGCTAGGAAAGTATGCTTGGAGCTTACTCTTCCTGCTTAACTTTCCCAAAGACTGCTTCAAGGTCTAAATTTAGAGGTGACAAATGTAGAAAAAGATCTTGCCTTAGCCTCAGGCCCAAGTCACATCCTCCAATAGAATCTATCAGAAACACTGTGTTTTTTGAAATGACACAAAGAATAATACCCTTTGCCTTATGAGTTTCCTTCAGTCTCCAATCCACTGGTTCACAGTTCAGAAAGGGCCACAGGTTGCTAAATGTCTTACTCAGGGTTAGGAGCTCCAACCGCACGCACCCCCCACCCCCGCCCAGCATGAATAAAAGAAGAAGAATTACAGACAGCCAGATAAAGCAAATGGAGTTTAAGGGGGAATTAAGGGGCATGAATGGTGGTGTCAGGCCAGTCTCATGTTTCTGTTATAGGGAAACCTGGGGTACTTAAGAACAAAGACATAGTCAAGCAATGGTTAGAGACATGGAAGAGAATCTTCTAGAGCAAGAAGACTAAGTAAAAGGGGGTAAAGGAGATGAGAATGATGACATCTCCACCCTCAAACCGTCTCTATTCTTCCCTTCCTCAAGTTGGATGTAAAATATAGAAAATAATTTCAAGGTGTTTTCTGTACGTTCTGCCTTATACTATTTTTTTCATGTTTATGGTCTGTCTCATACTAAATCTAAGCATAAAAACTGTATGTAATTCTTTTCTATATCCATCATGACTGCTAGCATAGAGCCTGACATTTAGTAGGCTCACTTATAAGAATCCTTTAATTAACAAATTAATTCAAATGAAATAATGCTGAGGTGAGAGTGAACAACATAAGAATGGGAAGTCAAAGTACCAGTAGGTATTGAAGCAAAGCCACAAATACATGATGTTTATCGGAGGGGAAGAGAGGACTCTAGAGACTAAGATCATGGCGCTTCCCATCCTAAAATTGTCATCGAGGCACACAGAAAGATGTAGACAGGTAAATACTTGGGATTTTTAGAGGATACTTTGGAGAAAGGATTTTCCTCCATAAACATGATGCCGAAAGAGCCTAGAAACCAGGATACCTGAGAGCGATCAGCAAACTTTAAGCAAAGATCTTGGGTTCTAAATGCATTTTCCAATAAAAGGAATCAGGATTCCCTGGGGAAATGGTTGATTCAGCATCTGAGACAAAGAAAATACAAAAAGAACCTGAAATATCACGTGATGCCAGAAAGTAAGAAGTGCTCAAAAATTAATGGGCTGCAATGATGGGAAATAGGATCCAACATATTGGACCTACTGATGGCAAAATCTGAGACAATCAGAGCTATAAAATAAATCACAATGATATTAGATTATATCCCATAGAATAAATATACATGAATCCATATTAATATAAATCCATACTAATATAAATAACAGATAAATAAATGGGGAAGAAAGTACAATTCCTTCCTGAAGAATTCTGATTGATAAATGTAGAATGATAAAAATAGACAATCACTATTAAGCAAACACTACAGTAATAACTGCTGCAGGTGAGAACTATCAATGGTTGTTAAAATTAGTAAGCAAAAATGTGATAAGAAACAGTATATTTGCATAGTCTCAAAGAACCTCCCCAGTTATCATATTTATGTGATGATTATTATAGATTATCAGGCTTATATTTATAGAGGAAAAGAAACAGCAAATTTATGGTGAAGAAACCTGGCAGACACTTCCTTAACCAAGTGATCAAAGATTGGTTCTTGGGCTAATCCAGGTCATTATAAGAAAACTGAAGGATTTTTAATAAAGTATGTAAATTAGTTAATAGTATCACATTGATATTACTGGCATCAGTATTACATTGATATTACTGAAAAGGTGAGCTAAAGTTTTATGGGAATTCTGTATAGAATTTTTGCAACTTTTCTAAAATTAGTTCAAAAGTTAAAAAAAAAACTTAAAAAAAACCCACACAGCCTAACATGAAATTTTTGTTTACCAATTTTTCTATTAAAATACTGCCAAATGGTATCAAATTGTTCATTTTCTAACAAATATTTTAGAGTGCCTACTATTTGCCCCAAGTATCATCTTAGGACAGGAATACAGTGGTAAGCAAGAGAGGGGAGGTCAGGTCTACTTTATGACACATGTGTTTATGGGGACCATAAGAGGGAGAAGGAAGAAATAAGGATGTAAATAAGAAAAACGTGAGATAGAAACAGTAAATTTCAGTGCAGGCAAGGGGAAGAGCTAACGTGATGCCGCTGAGTCAGGAATATATTTGAGGATAGATTAGATATCTATATTTTGCTTACTTCCCCATTTTCCCATAGGAAAATAAACTCATACCAGCCCCCAAATAACTTCTATTCCTACCAACTAAATGTGTCAAGATTTAATAGCTTCCATAAATCTTTGTCAAGCAACCACCTGTCAACAGTTTCCATATCAACCATAACTGCAAAATCCTGGACTAACCCCACAGCATCAGGATTGGGTCGACTTCCCACCTTCAATAGTCACAGCCCAGTGAAACATTCCCAAGCGTTTCTAAAGGGTATACAGAAATCTTACCTAAGAATGTAGCACCCTAATGCATCCATGCTATTCAGGTAGCCTGGTTTTCCAAACGATGAGTCAAGGCACTCTCTCACAACCATATGCATTAGGAAGTTTCTGCTCTCTGCACCAAGAAGGCAGAAAGTACAGGATCAGGAAATTGTGTAGTCTTTCATTATAAATACAAAAATTTCATGGGCTCTGTGTCGGTATAGCAATGCCGTGAACAAAAAGTGAACATACTCTAGATATTTAACAATCGAAATGTCCCTGGGCCATATTTCATTTATTAATATAAATGAAGTGATATTAACACCTACAAATCCAGTTTCCTACCCTTGCCCTCATCTGTTTATGAAGAGTTTCTGCAATATAAAAATTTCCCCCTGGTTGGCTCCCAGTATTTCTGGAAGTACCTAGGGGCATTTGACATACACAGGCTGGTCTGAAAACTACAGTCTTTCTAAATCAGCTGCCATGATTTTTCTTTCCTGCTCTCCCACCATGAATGTCCTTTGCTCAGTAAGCTTCGTGGCAGTCCCTCAGGCTTCCTCTGCCTGATGGTTCCCATCCCTAGAGAATGTCAGTGTCTGCAAAGGTGCTGTCTACTTCATGTCCCCATTGTCATCACTCCTCAAGCTGCAAAATGCTATGTTCCTGGAAGGGACTTGGAAAATCTTCCCTGCTTTACCCTATTATCATGTTTTGTTTCCTGATAGATCTACTATACAATCTGCCCAGGACCCAAGAAGCCAATATCCATCCAAGAAAATATCTTGACAATCTAATTCACAGTATAATGAATGTAGACAATATTGTATTATAATCAAACTTGCTAAGAGACTAGATTTCAACCACTAAAAAGAAATAATATGATATAACAGAGGTACTAATTATCACTACAATGGCAATCATATTATAATATATAAACGTATCAAATCAACATGTCATACACCTTAAATTTAGAGTTATATGTCAAACATTTTTCAATTAAAACAATAGTTTGACTCCCTCTGGATTTGCTTGGAATAGTTCTCTCTTAAGAACCAAAGACATAAGAAATAAAGAGTCTATGTGGTTGATCATTTTAGTTCCTCTATTCTCATCCTCCACGGAATTTGAGGAACACAGTACCCCCTTTCTCAATCAAAAGAAAACGAATTATTTCCTGCATGTCCCTTGAAATATTATACATGTTCATTCCTATGCAGCTCCGCTGGGTACACCCTCCAGCTCAGCTACCAGTGTTTTCAGATACTTTCCAGTTATAACTAGCTACAAACTATTTGTCACTGTTATTTAATTTTTTTTAAAAAAGCACCTTTTAAAATGGAAAGCAAAGCACTTGAAAGCTATACCATTTTATTAATCAATATTACCTCAATAAATTTAGTAAAAAAGGAAAATAAAATAAAATGTAAGGGATTTCATAAGTATTAAGTACATGTTATGATTTGATTGGTTCTTTCTCAAAGTTTGTAATTATTGCTGCTCTGAGGTTCCTCTTCTATTTTTCAAGAGACAACTTTCCTTCAGCTTGGAAAAAAATAATTTTATCCTTTTTTAACAATAATCATGCCTGATGAAGCTTAGGAACGTTGTTTTCAAAGTAGCCTTGTTGAATTTTCATACCACTAACATATAAGCAAAGGTACATTAAAAAAATAGACTAACCCAAGTTGTGGTGAGAGATGCGGGACACCTACTACAGTGGATTCCATTCCTGTGTCCTCTCCTACTTTACCTCGGACACACCTCTGTTATAGTACCCTCATATTACACAATTACCCTCACTTGTATGACTGACTCCCTCAGACTGGGCTCTACTCCTCTTTTTATCTCTAGAGCTAGGAAAAAATCCCTAAACACATAATAAGTACTCGATATATATGATGGATAAAAGAATTTTACAATCATTTTTAATGATGGGATTTGGTCTAGATCAGAGACCTAAACTCAGTATTCCATACACTAGATCTTACCCTCATTTGAAACACATTCTCCAACATTTAGAAACCTGAAGTGTTCACCCCATAAAATTCAGATTTTCAGTTTTCTTCAGGTATCCTAAACATTGGTCCCACCTTCTCAATTAGTTGGAGGTGGGTTGCAGCTGCCCCAATTAGTACAACACAGTTCCTTACTGTCCCACTTGACCCCAACAGACATTTGATTTTATGAACCTTTGACCAGATGAACTCTGTGGTCCACTATAAATTTTATTAAACCTTGTCTTCTGACAAGACCCTGGGTCTCTCTCTACACCATAATTTCTTTGTTCATTTTGGAAGCCCAGAATATATTTGGTTCAATGTGACTATGCTCCCAGCAGATGAGTCCTGCCACACAGAACACAATGTCTGTCTGGGCAGAAGGTAGAATTCATTTCTGCACATTATGTAATCTGAATCACTTTTTAAATAAAAGGAGCATTATAGACTTTATGTAGAATACAACCCCTTGTAATTCTTTTCCTTTCAAAAGAGAAAATTATATCTTCTATCAAATCCTCTTAGAAAAGAGTCTGTTACCTAAGCAGCTAACTACTTAGAAAAAAAATGAAAAATAGTCTGGGTACTAAAATAATAATTATGTCTGTCATTTGCTTCATGATTTTTGCTTTTCAAAGAGCTTTCATACCCATTATCTTATTTATTCTTTATACCAACAAAGCAGTTCCTAACTATACAAGATAGGTCTACTCTGAGTTTACAGTCAGGGGACACCACAGAAGGGCAAGGGACCTCAGAGATCACCTCGTTTGAAAACAGAAAACAAGACCAGAGAGCCTCAAGTTCACCCCAGGTCACACATCTAGCTAGTGGCATAGGGAAAAGGTCAGTTCTATTGTAACCCAGTGTGTGCATAAAGCCAAATATTTTCCATTCCATTAGAGAGGATTAAATTTACAAGATGCTTTTACTGGTTGGATGTCCTAACCACATTGGGAGACCGATTGAAATGTTCACACATTCTTATACTCAGGAACAGATCTAATTTCCCTCAAAGTGAAAAACATAAAAATTCTAACTTATAAGTAGGCATGTCAATCAGCTCATCATAAAAGATATAACCAGACAAAATCAGAGAAAAAGTGCCATCTTTGGACAGAAAATGCAAATGATAAACTTTAAATATTTTCACTAAGTTCATCCGACACAGATAGGTGAGATTTCAGAAATAAAATATCCTCCTGCCAAGCTGATGGATTTTTATTAAGATTTTTCTCCAATGGCATTTTTGAAGCATGAAGATAAATTAATGGTTTATTTCTTTTTCAGTAAATTCATAGGAAAAAAGCTCCAGATTTCAGGAAATGCATTGGTCAAAAAAAAAAAAAATGTGGTTATATATTGTGCATCTGTCACAACATTCTTAGATAAGGTGAACCTTAGGTTACAAGTTTAATTTAAAATCACAGTTTCTCAAATTTTTCATAAAGTCAGAGAGAAACACTACAAAGAAGATGGATCCCAAATGGTTCCATTCCTAACTGGCAGTATGAACCTGGGGAAGTTAAATCTCTGTGTTTCTACTTTCTCACTCGTGAAATGAATTCTCAAGTCCCATACTCACAGTGCTATTGTGAGGACCCAATTTGATTCACGTTGCCTCATTCCTGTGCATTGGAAGTACACGGACATGGGGTCAGGGGAGTCCAAAGAAGTCCCAATTATGACCCAAAGGTGTTATCTCTGGGACTCTGTTATCTATAAACTAAGGGAGGATAGAGAGAAAGGGTGAATAGGGTGCTCTCCCTAGGGTTCATTACAGCATGAATACTTTACAGACTATAGTGAATTGGATATACTGAGAATAATACAGCAAAGCTATGTAGAATGAAGAAACAGGGGCATGCTGGAAAATCAGGTTCAGCTTCTTACCTGATGCCCAAGAACCAAAAAGATAACAAGAACATCTTTATAGAATTCCAAGAAACTTTGGAAGATAGTGATTATAAAGAACACTCTATCTCTCTCTCTGAGAATCTGCCACGGAGAAAACATGTCCCCACAGGGAGTGACGGCTCTCAGTATAAAAGTATATTCTAAAAAGACACAAGTGGAAGAGTTTGGATGGATAGAAACATGAAGGTGTGGTGGACACTTTAAAAAAAAAAATGAAATATACCAAGTTGTCTCAGTGGAGCTGAACATGATCTGGGTTTTTTATAAAACTAATGGAGATTTAAAGACCCCTCTCAAAAAATAAAAAATAAATAAAGATCCCTCTCTGATCTCTTCTTTGCATGGGATGATACGCTTCAAGTCTCTTTGTTTGGGGCTACTGTCTAATTTAGAAAATTAGGGTAGACTGGGAAAGGGAGATACTCCCACACCCACCTCTTGAGGCTGATTTTAAACATCAAGAAGAAGAGACCTTAGGACTAAAGGCCGAAGGACTATGTGAGTTAATGGCACTAGTGGGGTTGCTGCTCAGAGGCCACATGACAAAGGGAGACAGAGCAGAGAACATAGCTATCTTCATGGAGACCCTACTTGCCACCACCTGCAAAGGAGAGTGGCTCCAAGGACACCAGGAAAAGGTACCCTGGGGACAGACGATGGCATCCTTATGTTCCAGCTCAGGCAATAATGAAACCCCTTCAAGTGGATTAGAGGGTAGGAGATACAAGGATGCTGAAGCAAGAACACAGGTCTTCATGGTATCCCTGCTGACAGGTTTTTTTAGAGATGAATTCACAGAAGTCTCAAGATGATTTTACAGGGACTAAAGGTCCTGCCTGATCGGATGGGTAATTAACACTAATATATCTTCATTTATAATATCAGATTTTACAAAAGTTGTTACTTTCCTCCATTTTTAATTATAGTTTCTTTGGGAAGAACCATTCTATGAGGATGCCTTTAAAGTATCAAGAATGACATATCATGGAAAGAGTATGTAAATAATTATCGTCCCCCAAATTCCTCCTGTAACCTGATTTCTAAGCACTATAATTTACCTAATAATTCCAGGATCATACTAGAGTCTTTCCTCTCTTACTGCCTACAACTAATCATCAGATTCTAACAGTTATTTTCTAATGGCTCTCAAAGTCTTCCTATCTTCTAAATCTCATTCATTTACCAGAAAACAATGATCTCATAATTGATTTCTCCCTCATATATAATACCTAAATTTCATCTTTTAGATTGCTACCAAATATGACCACTCTTCTTAAAATCTTTCGGAGGAAGCCAGATGTCTTTACAATAAAATCTAAATTCTTCAAATATGACTGTGATCTAGCTCCTACATACATTTCCAGATTTAACTCCCAAAGTTTACTCCTCTGGCAGTGTGTTCTCCAGTTACACAGAACTGGAGAATGTATCCTTTCCCAGAATGTATCCTTCTCTCTCACAAGTCCATTTCTTTCTACCTGCAGCTTCATTTAACTGATACCCGTTCCCCACCCCTCCCTTTACCTAGCCAACTCATGTTCTTCATTCAAATCTTACTCACATGTTATCCACCCCAGTAAAACTTTTCTTACTCCACACCCTAGATGAAGGGATCTTTTTTGTGTTTCCATAGATCCAGATGGCTTTTTCTGTATTGCATTGTTTTTGTTTTTTTTTTTTTGTTTTTTTTTTTGTTTTTTTTTTTTTTTTTTTTTACTACACTATCTGTATTCTCAGCAAAAAGTGAGCACTTTAAGGGCAGGTTTCGTACACTGAATTTTTAGTGCCTAAAGCAGAATCTGGCATATGACTAACATACAATAAAAAAATTTCTTCTTTGGGGAAGTAGAACAGGTTCAAGACTAGTTGATCTACCATTTCAACCCCATCATCCAAGATCTATTTGCTTCCTTTATCTCCACTGCCATGCACAGGCTTATCTTAATTTTGGTTCTCCTTGTAGTTAAAGTCAGTAACAAAGTGAAGCTATAGGTTTCTCATTTATACATGAGGGATGAAAGACCAATATCCCATGAGGCTCTCTGAAGTAGTTTCCTGGAAGCCTCAGCATACTTTTCTATACATCTCATTAAGTGCATGTCCTTTTCTGAATCGATCATTGACTAGAGGGATAAAAATACTTCTAGTCAATCAAGCCCACCACATGCTGAGATCAATTCTACAAACCACAGTAGAAGAAAATGTAAATTATGTCAGGGCATCAATCACAATAGCCATTACACCAACCAAACTACCCTCTCGCACACTTGGGCATTCTGCCTGGAGTTGGCCCCTTGCAGCTTGGTAAACAAGATTTCCTCCAGTTTCACCAGGCTCTTATCCCTCTCCTTTTAAAGCTCGACATCCACAAAAGGCCCTGAAGTGTAATATGTTATCAATTCCATAGCTGCCACCATCCTCTAGAAGAATGAGAATTCTGTTAAAGGAGGTGTAAAGCCAGTATTCTCTTCAGTCATCTTTACACCTAGATTCCCCTGTACTCCATACATAGGTGCAGCAAGTTGGACCATCTCCTCAACCCAGGGTTGTGTTTTGTCAACTGGGAATAGAAAACATTTTGTTCCTTTTAGCATGTCTCTCAATAAATCATGTTTGAACACCCTCTTCTTTCAGACACAAAGACTTCACGTACAATATCTCATGCAAAGAGACTCATTCCCAGGCTGCCACTAATCTCTTAAAAGGGTTCGGTCTTACTGCACTCAAAAGTAGGCACAGCTTAGAGAAGCTAGCATGTAGTAGGGGGATATATGCTTTGAAGTTAGAGAACTTCTGGCACAAATAGACACTCAGTATATCTTTGTTAAATAGGTATATGAACATAAATTCACTTGTCAGTCTTGGTTTTCTCATCTGAAAATTGGGTTAATAGCCAACCTCACATGGATGAAGCCATTCTGGATAAGTTATTTTACCTCTTTTAGTCACGAATTTTTTCCACTGCATGATGTCATTTAGAGAGAACATAGCACAGGGCTTCTGTGAGTATCAAATACAATAACATACACAAAGTAGCTAAAAGGATGCCTGACTCTTGATGTTGTTCTCTTATCAATCTTTTTTGTCCCTCGGTCAACTATAAGATATTAAATACTATGTGCTAGGCACAGTGCCAGGCTCTTTATACTCATTTTCTTGTTTAATCTTCACAAAATAAGAGCCAATGTTATTATTAGTGTCCTCTGTTTTACAGAGGAAGAAACTGAGGTTCAGAAGTTAAATAGCTAGGAAAAGGTTACATACTCATAAGTGTCAGAGCCAAGATCAAATCTAGGACTTTAACTCCAGTATCTGTTCTCCTAACTCCTATAACATCAGCCTAAGACAGCTCTACCTGGGGCAAGGCAGGTACAATAAAATAGTAACCTTGGGACTCTTCTGTGAATATACTTAAAAAAAAATTTTTTTTTAATTGTCTTGTCAAATCATTCCCCTTAGTGGGCTTTGCCCCAGAGAAAGGAATTGTAGTTGTGCATTTTACTCTCTCTTCTCTACTGCTTGAACCACCTATCTTTGAATCACCTGCCAGAATGTTTCTTACTATTATCCTCTTATCAAGTTGAATGACTACAAATAACAGTCTCTCTAAGCAGTATTTCTTGATAATTATTGGATTTTAATAGCATTTTCCTGATAGAAGTTTAAGTAGAATTAAAAGATAACATTTATAAAGCACTTAATCTGACACGTAGTAAGTTCCCAATTAATAACAACTATCATTATGTGTGACTCAGATATTGCCTGGAGTTACCAGGTCTCTTAAAATCTATGTAAGATTGGCATGAACTCCCACTTTCATATTAGTAGAAAGTCTTATGACTTCTTAATACTTCTGACAACTCCTAGGAAGGCAGAGAGAGTTTATATTCTTGATATCTCTGTGCCTGAGCTCTTACTCACTAGTTTATGAATTGTCCCCCTTGTATACTATTTGCATTCCCGAAAGCACCTGCTATACATGGGACTCAACAACTCTGATTCTTACTAATTTTCATTCATGTTCTCATTTGTTTTCTCTGTCTCTCTCTCTCTCTCTACCCGCCACCTCCATCTCCCCCCCCCCATATGCCCCTCAAACACATACACACAGAATGTGTGCATGCATCACTTAGACAAGTCTTTTCTGTGTGAATAACATATGGAATTTATATTGTAGCAAAGTGAACAACTTTGAAAATCTGTATTAGCCATCTTTGTTCTTAAAAAGTCCCTTGGCCTGTGTTATAGTTCAAGCTCCAAAGTACAGAAATGATGCTTGCTTGTGTTTCTCTCTCCCTTCCCCTGTGTTCTTACTGGATTCTCGTTAATTCCTAAATAGGAAAATTTGTCTTCCCTTTGCAGCCATGTCTCCTGCTAATTTGTTCCCCAAGAGTATCAATTTTGCCCCCACCTGTTGAGAGTAATTTTTAGTCTAGTCATTAGAATGACTTATTTATCCATCTTTGGCTCTTATTTCTCAGATTTTCTGGAAGCTTTCTTGGCTTTCATATTTTCAGAATTTATTCTATGCCAGATGCTGCCAAATTCTGAGAGTATCTTGATATACAAGACAAACTTGGTCACTACCCTCATGATGCTAACAATCAATAAATATGTTTAAATAGAGTGATTTAAATTGAGCTGGATATTATAGAAAGAGAAGTATAAAGTACAATGGGTGTATGTGAGAGAAAGATCATTAAAGATTTAGAGGAAAACATATATATGGTAAGAAAAGAAATGAAAGATATTTTTAAAAACCAGAAATGAACTTCTAGAGATGAAAAATTACAATTCTTGAAATTTTACCAGATTGAAATAACAGATTAAACATTGCAGAAGAAAATATTAGAAATTTGAAAATATAGTAACTATTGAAAAGAAGACACAGCAAAAAAAAGATTGAGAAATAATGAAGCCTCAGTGACCTATGGGACCATACCAAGCAATCTAATGTGTGTGTGTGTGCGTATGTGTATATATGTGTGTGTGTGTGTGTATATACATATATATATAATTGTATATATATACACATATACATGTATATATATACATATATATATATATACATATATATATATATAATTGGATCCCCAGAAAAAAAGGAGAGGCAAAAAAAAGTTTATTAGCTTAATTTTTTCAAATTTTATAAAAACCATAAACCCACAGATCCAAGAAGCTCAATGAAAGCCAGCCAGAATGCGCGCGCGCGCGCGCACACACACACACACACACACACACACACACAGCATATCATCATCAACTTGATGAAAACCAGCAATAGAAAACTATAAAATCAAATAAGGCAGAACACATTATGATAAATGGAAGAAATATCATAAATTTCAAACAAAACCATTAAAGCAAGAAGATAATGAAACATTGTTAAGATGCTAAAAGAAAAAAGAATCATACACTGAGAATTTAATGTTCAACAAAAAACTATTCTCTTTAAATGAAGGCAAAATACTTTTTCAGACAAATAAGACCTGAGAAAATCTTTCAGCAGCATACATGTAGTACAAGAAATAAAAAGAAAACTCTTCACAAAAAACAGAATTACAACAAACTGACACTTAGATCTACAAAAAGAGAACCATAAATGATGAATGACAATTATGTTGGTTAAGTATAAACCATGTTCTCATTTCAAAGCAAAAATTACAGTGTATTATGAAGTTTATAAAATATGTAGAAATGAAATGTATGACAGCAATAGAACAAAAGATAGGGAAAATGAAAGTATACTCTTGCAAGATTCTTATTAACGAAATGGTAGAATATTATTTTAATATTTTTGAGGGTAGACTGAAAATTTAGTTGAATATGCTAAACCTATTACAACAACTAAAAAAATTAAAACGGAGATATGGTTAATAACCCAATAGTGGAAATAAAGTGGAATTCTAAAAACTAGTCAATACAAAAGATGACAGGAAAAGAGGGAAAGAAAAAGAACAAATGACACAAACAGAAAAATTGTTCAGATTTAAACCCACACATATAGACAAGCATATATGAAATAGAAATATTCTGAACACTCCATTTGAAACGCAGATTGTCACAGTGGATGAAAAAGCAAAACCCAAGTATTAACTGTCTACAAGAAATCCACTCTAAATAAAATGACACACTAAGTTTAAAAGTAAAAGAATGGAAACATGTGTTTCTTGAAAGAATTAATCCTAAGAAAGCTGGAGTGGTTATATCGGGGGAGGGGGGAGGAAGACTTTATATAAAGGAATATTGTAAGAGATAAAGTGGAACATTTCATTGAAAAGACATAATAATCCTAAAACTCAGGCATTCAATAACACAACTTCAAAATAAATTAATCAAAACTGACAGAACTTAAAGGAGAAACAGACAATCTATAGTTAGAGTGGTAGATTCAACTCCTTAATAATCAATAGACCAAGCGGACAGAAAGTCATCATAGGAAAATAAAGCATGTACAATATTACAAACCATGACCTAAATGACAATTATAGACTACTCCAAACAAAAATGGAATATATATGAAAAATACACCAGAACATCAAATATTCTGGGACATGAAACAAGTCTCAAGAAATTTAAAGAGAATGAAATTGTGCTGAAGTATTCAGAATTTTAGGAAAGATTAAATGAAATGATAAATCTTTAGCCAAACTGAGAAAAAAAATTAGAATTACCAATCAGGATTAAAGAAATTCATTACAGAGTATTCATATATTTAAGAGAGATTAGAAGAATATTAAAATGTTCATGCAAGTAAATTCAATAATATGCAAAATGGAAAATTTTTTTAAAGGCACTAATTTACCAAAACTGACTTAAAGAGACATAAAAAACTTGAATTGCCGTGTATCTACTGAAGAAATTGAGCTTATAATTAAAAACCTTCTCCGGGGTTGGAGGGGGGAACCTAATATCAAGCCAGGTGACTTTACTAGTAAATTCTACCAAACATAAATTCTTATAAAATACAGAGAATGTGAGGGCACATCTTCCAATTCATTTCATGAGGCCAGAATTGCTTTAGTAAAATACTAGTCAAAGACTTCAAGATATTTATATAATAATATATCTCACGAATATAGATGCAATATTTCTTAACAAATTATTAAATAACATCAAACAATATTCAAATACAATTTATAACCAAGTAGAGTTTATACCAGAAATATTGATTTAATATTGGAAAACATATTAATGTAATTTACCATTTTAATAGCTTAAATGGGTAAAAAAAAGCTTATCTCAATTATTGCAGGAAAAGTTTGACATAATATTCATGATTTAAAAAAGAAATTTAACAAACTAAATATAATGAAAATTTCATTCTAATATAGGGCATCAACCAAAAAGAAAAACCTATAGCTAACATCATACTTAAAGGCAAAACACTGAATACTTTTCTCTAAGATTGGAACAATGATATCCACTCTCACTATGTCTATTTAACATTGCACTGGAGATCTATACAGTGTAATAAAGCAAATCAATGGAACAACAGTCAAAAAGAACAGAAAGGAAAAAATATAATTTTTGCAAATGACATGATCATATACACTGAAAACACTATGGAATCTATGGGGGAAAATCACTAGAGCATAAGAATTTGGTAAGAGGGCAGGATTCAAGATCAATAATCAAAAATATATTGTATTTCTATATGATAGCCATGAAGAGTTGAGAATAATTTTTTTACATACCTTTTATAGCTGTATGAAAATAAGCAAGAAACAATTACTGATACATCAACAAAATATGTGCAAGACCTCTATAATGAAAACTACAAAATATTATTGAAAGAAGTTAATGAAGATCCAGATAAATGAGGAGATATACCGTGATTAAGATCTCAATTCTCCCCAAAACATTTTTTTTTAAAGTACAAGTTAAAGTGCTTATACTCCTTGATTTCGAAACTACAAAGCTACAGTTATCAAGATAATATAGAACTGTTGCAAGAAATATTTATATCAATGAAATAGAATAGAGATTTCAGAAAAAGACCCACCTATATGTGGTCAATTGGTTTTTGACAAAGGTCACATTGATGGGAAAAGGATAGTTTTTCAATGACTAATGCTATAACCACTGGGTATCTGTTTGGAAACGAAAAAGAAAGAAACCCTAAACTCTACCTGTACTATTAAAAATAAAAAAAATAATAAAAAAAAAAATAACTCAAAGTGGATCATAGAGAAAAACATAAGACCTAAAACTATAAAATTTCTATAAGAAAACATAGGAGGAAATCTTTGTGAATCTGGGGAGGACATAACTGTCTTAGACAAGACACAGTCGTGAAACCATAAATTTTAAAAATTGATAAATTTGACTTTATCAAAATTAAAATCTTCTGTCCTTTGAAAGACATTGTTAGAAAAATAAAAAGATAAGCCAGAGATGGGGAGAAAATATTTATAATACATACATCTAAGGCTTGTATACAGAATATGTTAAGAAGCTTTACATTTCACCATAGTTAGTTATAAAAACAGTTATAAAAATAAGCTTATGAAAGATGCTTAAAAATCACTGGTCACCAAGGAAATGTAAATTAAAATCAAAATGAAATACCACTGTGTATCCTCTAGAATGGCTAAAATTACTACAATTGACATTATCAAGTTGCAGCAAGGATATGGAGCAACTGGAATTCTCATACTTTGTTGGTAGAAATGTAGAGTACTACAATCACTTTGTAAAATCTGACTATTTCTTAGAAAGTGAAATATACACTTAACTTATAACCCAGTAATTTCATCATTAGGAATTTTCTCAAGAGAAATAAAACTTCTGTCCAAAGACTTGTACATGAATGTTAATGCCAGCTTTATTTATAATAGCAAAATAATTTGATAACAATCAATACTTTCCGAGTTATAGCAGGGGATGAAGGCATAGAAAAATGGATACAACAGCAGGCAAGTGATTTCTCTGGCTAGGGAAAGAGGGAGCACATAACTTTTCCAAAACTAAATTGAGAGATGGATGATGGTAGTGGTTTTGAGCTGTGTACCTAAAAGTGGTTAAAATGGTAAATTTTATGTTATGCTAATTTGGCACAATTTTTAAAACCAGAAAAAAAATGATTTGTACTTTACAGGAAACAAAAAGAGAGACATGGACAACACAGGCATCAAAAAAGGGAAAAGGCTATGTTGTTGAGAAAACAATTTTAGGAATTAAAATTTTTTTCATAAATCTAGCCAGAACTATCTTGGACATAGAAATTGTCTCAGAGCAAATGTTTATTTATCCTCTCTATATTTTCACCCACTTATTAAATACTAATATAGTTGTTTAGAATTTCAAGAAAGGGGAAATTCAGAATAGCATCTCTGAGAGATCATGTAGGATGCTCATTCTGTTCCAGCCCCTCCCAGAACAGGTCTCCGAGCTGTGCCGTCTCATTTTGAGATGCATGAAATAGATGTTCTGCAGTCTTCTCAATGTCAGTAGGTCATGCCATGACCCCTCTTTAGGAAAAATTCTCTCCTGAGTGATCCTCAGATATTCCTCCTTTGTGCTTTAGGTCCTTCTTCTGATTTGCTATCACCTTATCTTTCTGTCCTCGGGTCTTTGTCATTACACAGCATGGGAGTCCCTTCTCTGTCTCCTTCTCTATGTTTCCCTCCTTCACTGAGTCCATCTGAAGCATATTCACCAATTTCTCAGTGTCTCGCTCAGGTAATATTCTGAGGATGTTTTCACTCTCACTGTTTTTAGAATAATTGGACTTATTCTCATCAGCAAGTGCCTTCATTAGTGGATCCCACTGTGCCTGGAGCCTTTCTCTGTACCAGTCATGGTTTTCCTTCCCTCCCTCATCCAAAGGTTTTCCTTTTCT
The DNA here is from genome assembly GCF_014176215.1 of Rousettus aegyptiacus. Classification (NCBI taxonomy): domain Eukaryota; kingdom Metazoa; phylum Chordata; class Mammalia; order Chiroptera; family Pteropodidae; genus Rousettus; species Rousettus aegyptiacus. Next base: position 124,864,388 of record NW_023416306.1, read on the forward strand.
ATTTTTCTTCTTATTGTAAAATTAGAGTAATAATGGTATTATGAGGTTTAGCTTATATACTAACAGTAAAGCACTTAGAACAGTGCCTGGTGCATAGCAAGCACTATGTAAGGGTTAATCATTATTGTTACTTGGGCTCCTCTTAATATGATGAGAAAGAGCAACTCCCTTCACTTAAGTCCTATTGCTTCCTACCCTACTCAAGGATCACAAAACCCTGAAAACTGACCTGAACAAAAACAGCCTTGTTTTCTTACAGCATTATTGGATATTCCAAGATTATCTACAAGTTCCTTACCTTTGCGCCACCTATCTGTGCTTCACATTTCTTATCTACCAAATAGTGGTGAGCATGTAAAGTTTTTTGGATTAGGATTTTTCATTAGGTCAAGAATATGAGACAGAATGAGCAAAGAGGAAGAAAAGAATGATACATATGAAAGTGTCACACTCAATACGCATACAGCACAATTTATCTGAAGAGGAGCCATGCTCTGCATCTATTGCCCTCAATGCTTCGTTCTACAAAACTTTCCCCACAATCCCAAACTATGGGCTAGACTTTTCGATGACAAAAAATAACTCAGATGAGCAGCACAGTGGAAGTATTCCAACAGAGGATGAATATTCACTTAATTGAGATAGATCTTTTCTAATCTCATGAGACCAGAATTTAGTGAAACTTCATAGAAGACTGGAACCTAGCAGGATCAAAACATGTTTCAAGATCCTTAATATAAAGGCTTAAAATTCAATCTGTTTTTCGTATATCAGAAAATGTTTGAGGTTCCTTTGTTAAGAATATGGCATAACCCAACAGTCCCATGTCTGCCTCTGCTCTGTAAGATCCATTTGCACAGCAAAAAATAGGCAGAGAATATATAACCCTGGCCAATATCTCCTTGCATTTCATGATGAGAGCTCAAGGGATTGGGAAAACTAGATATAAAATAATCCATTTCAAGTCCTGTATTAATGGAGTCAATCAAGAAGTTCAGGCTTCTTTTAGAGGCAGGCCAGTGTACAACCTGTTCTAATTACTTATTTAAAGATTCCCTATTGGATCTCTTTCCCAAAGTCTCATGGAAAGATTCAGCATAACCTGATTCTTTTCTAAAATTGAACTTGTGAAAGAAGTGCACTGAGGGCTTTCTATTTTTTTTTTTCCTTTTTTCTATTGGGTTGTCTTTTTAAGGTTTTGTTTTGTTTTATATTTGTTTCAGGTGTGCAGCATTATGGTTAGACATTTATGTAATGAGCCTTCTATCACTATTACTCCCTTTACTCCCTCCTTACCTCTTCCTCAGGCAACCTATGACCTGGTCATATAATATAAAATAATTCTGTTTTATCACTTTTATGAAAATATTTAAGGCTGTCCTTGTGGGTCTCTGTGTGGGAGATATTTAGCATGCACTGTTGATAAGGTACCGGAGCTATTAAATGTAGACACTGGACATCCTGCTCCCTCACAAAATAACTTTTAAGGTGAGAGACAATGGGGGAATTATTTCACATGAGAAAAAGAACAAGGTATATACCACCCCTTCAATTGGACAAGAGCTTTCCCCTAGCTTAGTTCCCATGTACAAAAACAGAAGCAGCAGCTTTAAAATTTTAAATTGAAAAAACACACCGCAAAAAAAAAAAAAAAATCCTTTAATTAGCATTATTGCTAAAGTTAAACAAGGTCCTTTAAAAAAAAAGCAGATAAATGCTACAGACTGATGTATCAGAGAAACTAAGGAGTTGCTGGGCTGACTCTTCACAAGGAAGGACATCAAAGTATCCAAATCACAGGGCTTACTTAGGCTCTTGGGAAAAGTGAATCCTGTGGTTTATTGCCTTTTACTAGAACCAAAACTATCTAATCCAGACCAGGTGTTTATTCACATCTGAAAAGGAGATGGTCTGTAGTCAGACCACACAGGGCTCAGCTACTCTAACAGGCAGTCTGAGGCAAATCCAGGGGAAGAACCTGGCTCCTGCAATTCTGGCAAAGGGTTTTCCATTAGGGTAACTATATAAACATTGGAAACTGTATTTATTTATAATTTAAAGACAAATACTATAAACAAGCATGACTCTGTAAATCAAATGAAAAGTCAATGAGAAGTTTTGCACAAAGACAGCTCGGTGGATTACTAAGTGAAAGTCCACAAGAGATATCAGAGTGATCATTTTCTTGGGACAACTCAAGAAAGAGGAAAAATGTTCTTTAATAAAAGGAAGGGAGATGATAAGAACAAAGTCAGTACATATCCTTCTGTATTCCATAGGCTTTAGACAAAGAAAATTGGTCTAGATCTAAGATTCACCCATTAATTTAAGTGACCTAATTTCAGAAGATGAAATATACAGCTACCTGCAGGGACTGACCTTATTCCCACGTATCCACCACCCACCTTCACCATTTGAATTTGTGTCAAGAGAGTATTCTTTGCAGGAGACACAGCCCAAATCTAAAGCCTCATGGTATCACGAGCTGTGAAATGAGAAATATTAAAAGCTCAAGAATTAAGCAACAGGGGAAATAGGATCAGCTAGCCTTACATATCAGTCTTTGAATTATTGCTTCAAGCTAATTAGAATTCTAATAAAACTCTATGCTTAGAAATCTTGAAATATGTGATGCATTAGTAAGCACAACTTAGTGTAATAGATCATTCCAACTTTACATACACCAAAGTCAATTATACCATTCTATTTAAAATTATAGTTGACATACAATATTAGCTTCAGATGTACAAAATAGTGATTAGATATTTATATACCTTACAAAGTGACCACCACAATAAGTCTAGTAATCATCTTACACCATAGCTATTACAATAATATTGACTATATTCCCTATACTACACATTACATCCCCATGACTAATTTTATAACTGGCAGTTTATATTTCTTAATCCCTTTCACCTTTTTTGCACATCCCCTCATCCTTCTGGTAACCATCAGTTTATTCTCTAATTTTTTTTGTATTATTTGTTCATTCTTATTTTTTCAGATTCCACATATAAGAGATGTCATATGGTATTTGTCTTTCCCTGTCTTAGTTCATTTAGTATGGTATCTTCTAGTTCTATCCATGTTGTTGCAAATGGCAAAATTTCTTTCTTTTTTATGGCTGATATTTTCTTTATTCATCTATCAGTGGATGCCTAGGTTGCTTTTATACCTTGGCTACTATAAACAATGCTGCAGTGAACATAGAAATAATTATACCATTTTTATTCTAGATTTTTATGATAGGAAGAGTCAACATGGATAATAACATTATTATTTTAATAAAGAGCCCTCTTTTGTTGAGCATGAAATAATTTTCTAGATTAAAGACTCTCAAACTACAGCATGCATCAGATTTATCTGTGGATATTGTTTAAAATATTCACATATCCAAATATGGTCTCTTATCTGGATTGAAGCCAAGAAACATGCATCTATAGAAATATACACAGGTGATCTTATATAGGCAGTTGGAGGCTCACATTTTGAGAAATATTGCATTGTAGGTATTCCCTGTGCCACATCAGTCATCCCTAAGTGGAACAGGTCTACCAGCTTCTTCTATATAGCACCATTAAAGTTGTTACAGCTCCCAGAAAGTTGTTTCTTGCTAATAATATTAGCCAGAAAATGTCACGAGTTGTACTAGAGAAGAAAAACAGTACTTGGCCATGGGGATTGAAATGCTTTGACTGAAAATTTAAAATTTTTAATGGTTTGTTTAATACCTATCCTACTACAGATGTGATCCAAACATAAAATCAAATACTATAATATCGAATGGAGGTTGGCAACCAAATCATTCAGGTACTTCCCAAAAATGCACAAGTCTTCACTCATGACTTCGAATTACTGCTTTTAGATATCCAGGAAGTTAATAGATTAAATGACCATACAAGCAATCTACCTCTACCTAACTTTCTTGTCTCTACTAGCTCATCTTCCTTCATGCTCTGTACCAGATGCTCAATAGCCCTCTAACTTGTCCCACATTTACCAAACTTCATCATCTAAATCAGTTTCCCTACTAGTCAATATCCCCACCCTTATTCAACCCTCTTCCTGTGCAATTTTCGTGCTGCTGAAGGCCACTGCCCACCAACCAACACATCACACTCCCAAGTCTACTCGGCATTTCCAAATCCTACTCCATTTCTATGCCTATATGACAAACTCCTCCAATTCATTTCTACCATTACTACCCACATAAACAGAGGTGAGGACGGAGCAGCAGGTATGGGAGTCATCAGGCTGATGACAGGAGAAGTAATACAAGACAATTGGTGACTCCGAGTTGGCAAATACAATCTGTCCATCATTAACTTGTAGGTGCAAACTGAAATCCATCAGTGGGAAAGCTAGGATAAATGCTTTTAAATGAGAAAATAAGTTTGTCTGATAAAATATTTTATTTTCTCCTTAATCTACTTCATTAACCCTATGAAAACCAGTGTAAAGAAAGAATGCTTTGGGTCAAAAGAAGACACTTTTTTAAAATTCTGCACAAAGTAGTTCAGACTGCCTGAAAATTTCAGTCTTTAATCAAGTCAGCTTCATAGGGAAGCATGTGTCACTGAAGGTCATCTGCTTAGTTTCTGAACTTCTCACCAAACTGCTTTTTATTATCTCTCCCTCATATTTTAGAGGGGTTTTATTCCTACCAAACATACTGACTTTATTATATGATAGCCTTAGGATCTGTGGAAATAGTTATCAGATATTAATATATTTGGAGCCTCCATATTTTCTATCATTGTTCTACTGTACCCCATATTTTTGGTGAAAATTTTACCTAAACAACATTAGCTACAAAGAATGTTTCTTACTCATAAGGGCAAAAAGTAGTAAAGGTGAGGCAGAGTTGACCCAGCCAGTTGTTTAAGCCACTAATAAAATAAATCAAGAGCAAGAGGTTGAAAATAACTGATCTACTTCCTCAAATAAATAGTTCTTTATACATTTGAAAGCACATATGTCTCTCATTGACCTTCTGTTTCCAATCTAATCCAGCAACTTACTTAAATGTGACCCATTTAGAGCATGGATTCAAATGTTTGTCAAATCACATTTCTCAAAACCTATCTATATGTATAAAAAAAAAGTTTATAGAAACAATTGAGCTGGCCTGAAATAGGCACCAGTTCCACCTTCTAAACTGAAATTTTCATCCAGAGTTTATTGTATTTTCTCTCAAATTTGCCATCAGCTTGTTCTACAAATCTGAGGGTGGTGTTTCTTCTAAAGTACTAATTGTGCAAATGAAATAAGTTATCTCTAAGTATTATGGAGGACAAAAACATATACAAACTAACTTAGGCATCACAATTCACATAGTCAAATTGTAAAGACAGGGGTCACATTGGCTTCAAGATCAGTTGCATCCAAAGACTCGAAGGGCATTAGGGCTTCCTGTCTCCTTCCCTCAGGCAGCTGACAGCTCTCAGGTCACATACTAAGTAAGAGCTCACAGTTCATGGAGGAGGGAGTTATAGGTTTAGTGTGGTTGGAACAAAGGGAAGTGGTGCTATCATAAGGGTGGTGATAGGGTGGAGAAAGCATGCTGGGCAGAGGAAAAAGCCATCACGACAATGACCTCCGGTATGACCTTGCATCTGAAAAATCATGACAATGACCTCAGGTATGACCTTGTATCTGAAAAATCAGAAGTGGTTAAGTAAATAATTAACACGATTTTTCCTGTACTCTTGCTAAAGCCAATACACTTGTAGAAAAAAAATATTAAAATTTGAAAACCTGAATGCATTTTCATACCTTTTACTGTAAATCAATACATCAATCATTGTATACTTAAAAGTATTTTTTTAGTTCTTTCTCCAAGTGTAAATAGAATTTCTTCGTAGTACTTATTTAATGAATGTCTTGCATTCAGACTCTAAGCAGTTTTCTCTACTATTTCTTAAGTTTTATTACAGAAAGCCTTGGTTTGACAATCTGAACATTTAGGGTTTTGATATTTTTTCTAATTTCCTCAGTCATATAAAGTCCTGAATCTTTCCATCCATTACCTGGCAGGTACAGAAGGCAGAAGTTCTTAAATTTTGCTAATTATCAGACTCACCTAGAGAACTTAAAATCCAACATCTACCTCCCTCAGTACTAGAATGTGGCTCTCAAAAGGCTCCCAATACTTCACTCTCTCAAATTCTAATTTCAACTGATTGCTTCTCCATGATTAAGGGTCAGTTATCTGACAACATAGACTTTCTTTAACCATTCCTGACTCACCAATACATTTACATATATTGTACTGAAAGGTCTTATAATCCTTTTTTTACAAAGCGTAATTTTAGCTACATAATGAACTGTGATAATTATTTTTTAAACCACTATTATAAAGAATAATATATACTAATATATCTCTTAAAAATGTAACTCTCTTCTGCACAAGACTTATGTTTTTTTTCAAGAATTGGCTCCAAAATGGATTTAAATATAGGAAGTTATTCGATAAAAGCTCCGGATTTTCTATAAAAGTACTTCTCCTTAATTGATTCATGATTTTCTCTCAGCTAGGCCTGGAATGAAAGGAGAAAGAATCAATCTCTAGCATCTACTGCATTAAGTCTACTTATAAAGCTCCTATTTCAGAGGAGCCCTTTGGAATATTAGCACCCAGCCTCTAAAATCTGCCTCAAGAATTTGAGTCACGGGTATGATTTTGTGCTAAGTGAGGAATAAGTGTCTTTTAAAACCTTTTTCTAACTGACTAAACATATTTAAAACTCAAGATTTTTTTTAGAGTCGCTTTTTTGTGCATGTCATGTATTTCAGTCCCAGAACAAATACTGTGTTTTAAATGCATTCAACTGAGCTCACTAATGACAGCCCAAAAACACTTAATAGAAGAACAAATAATGCAAATAATGTTTTGTAGAGAATTTAAGAGATTCGAACTGAATTTGTGATATTTTGTGCAGAAAACGATTTTTGATCTTATGTGTGAAACATTCCAAAGAATAAGACTTGGTTTCCACATCTATAAAATGAGAACATTTAAACTAGGTAATTCCTGAGTACTCTCAAATAGTCTTTGGTTCTATTATTCTATTTATGTACTATTCTTTACTTCTGACTTTAAGTTGAAGAAAACTAAAAATAAATTCAATTATGTTTGGAGACAAAATGCTTAATTCATCAAATTTTGTTTCTAATTTCATCAGAAAATGCCTTTAACGTATATTTAAGAAAAAAATGACAAATCCTGTTTTGTTCTATTATGTTTATTTATATCAAGTAGACCTACAATCGTGATTTGAAAGCTGGTGGGAAAGGGAAGAAGAGAAAAAGAAAAATGAAGTACTTGTTGTATTTTAGAAATGGAGGGTTTTGATTTTGACAAATTTACAAAACATACGGCAGTTTCTTAGTGGATCATTTGGTAAATTTCTGAATTAATAAATTATAACTGCATTTGCACACAGTGATCAGATAAGTTCTCTAAATTAACATAAAATTAATATTGTGTTTTAGAAAATACCTTAAAGAAATTGAGCCTTTAAGTTTACATTTTAAAAGCACCAAAAAATAAATACATAAATAAAAAGCCTCTGTGTGGAACATTTCAATTATAAAGTGAAATTTACTGGCAAATTATTTTTGTACCAGTAGCTTGTCAAAACACTGGCTTAGAACAAAAAATTTCTAATCAAAGAATGCAGAAAAATGTTGTATTGAATCTTCCAAACAAGATTCTCATGGGTTTCTGCTACTTAATATTGTACCAGGTTTTATGCTTACTTAGGCATTCCCACCAAATAAATGTAACATAGAAGTGACACCAATTACCAGTACTTGAATACATAGAGGAATGAGTTACAAAATGTCTCTCTCAAAAGTATCAGAATCAAGAAGAGGCCACCGAAAAAAAAATGCATAGCTCAAGTTTTACATCTAAAAACTAAAACCAAACAGATACAGATAACCATGTGTTCCATCAGCCTGAGGCCTTTTTCACTCCACTGGCTAATTTTGCTGTTTCTGAGTGTGAGTTCTTCAGCTTTCCTGCCTTCCTGAAGGCTCAGCACACCTCAAGGAGTATGATAGTGACAATCAGAAGCCAGTCCAAACACCAGAGCAGCTGCAATGGGAATCTGGCCTCAGCTACTGGAGGAGGAATGCAGGGACACTGGCACTGATCCAAATCCCTACGGAGTTTGGCCAGAGTGTGACCAGATTTACCCATCCACCAGGATAGTGTCCCTTAGCTCATAGCCTCGCATTAGCCAGATGCCCGCCAAATCAGTTGGCTCTTAGCCAGGGAACAGGATACAGATAACTGTAGACAGGTTGGGCTTTTCAGTCATGTTCCCTCTCAGAGGCTGGAGCCACATCAGGGAGAAAAAAAGAATCAATTCAACAAGGCCTTCTCTACCTTCTTGCTCAGTTTTCCCAATGCTGTGATCTCATATTCTTAAAGCAAGGCCATAGAAACGCTGGTACCACTGAAACAGGCTTTTTCATACTGTGGTGAGAGTGTAATTTGGCTCGACCTTTCAAGAGGATGAAAGAGATGCAAGAGCTTTGACATAGTAATTCCACATTAAGGAATTTATCCTAAGGCAATCAATCAGAGATTTAATCTAAGTCCTGTGCAAAAGAGTGATAATTGGATTATTTGTGAGAGCAAAGACTTGGAAACAAAACAGTAATTTGATTAAATAAACTGTACTAGATCAACAAAATTAAGCATTATGAAGCAGGAAAAAATACACTTCTGAGCATGGATAATATCGTGGGAATGTTTATGATAATTCAAGTGGGGGAAAAAATCAGTCTAAGAAATTTAATATACTGTATAACTATAATTCTTTAACACATAAACATACGTGTGCATAAGTAAAAGACTAGAAGAACATACACAAAATTTTTAGTAATGGCTACTTCTGCATAATGGGTTTAATCAGTGATTTTAATTATTTTCATTTTTGTCTAAATTTTTTTAGTGATTTCTAAAATATTTTAAATAACATAAGTAATGTCGGGCACATTTATATTATGTATACACACATGTATATACCTATTTCTTATATATTCATTATTTAAGTGGAAAAATAATTTTAAAAGTCAAGAGAAAATTACTCAAAAAAATCAGAGCCCAAATTTTTATGTTTTCTCTATAAGAGTTCTATATTGAGAACCTAGATGAAGTATTCCACTGAATTTGAAGGGGAAACCCACAGCTGGGGCAAAAGGAAGGTAATTCTTCAAGAACTATCCAAGCAAAGCGTCATCGACTCTGCACCGCTGCTGCCACGCCTCTCACCTCAATGCATCAGCTCTCTGCTCTTGGCACCCAGAGCTCAATGGAACCCGTGAATTCTCCAGGAGACTTTTGCTAAGGTTATAGCACTAAGCACTGCCATGCCATTATCTTTTATAGAATAATCTAAGATTGTATACAGCAACAGAGTTTAATGGTGATATACAAACCTTTCATTTCCATAGTCAAAATAAGTATAGTGAAGGCAAGTATTTATCTGTTATCACAAGATACATTTCTGGTTCCAAACAAACTTGCCAGTGAAAACTACCTTACAACTGTCCAATTAGATTTCTGTGTTCGCAGCCCAATCCAGGGCCAGAGAGAAGTTTCAAAAACCAGGAAGTGCTTAGGGGAACAAGTCTCTATCAGGCCAGAAAGTCTGCACTAGGGCTAGGCTGGCGCTAAAGACTTATGATACGCCCATGAAATCAGAGCCTAGAGGGTCCCCTTCAGGTGCTCTTGAAAATAACACTCCTTGATCTTATGTCCCTTAATCCCTTGCCCCACTCCAGCAATACGAGGTACAAAATTCAGTCAAAGATGAACCTAGAAACCTCCCAGAAATTCAGCAATGACCAAGAGCTAAAGACAAAGATCTTCCTTTCCACCAACCATACAAGACTTCGTCACACCTTTAAACACCCACACCTGCCCAAATTGGTTAGTTGTAAGCTTTATAGGTCTGTCCTACATCAATCCAAACTTTAGGCATGACTTCAGTTGTCCTGGATGATGTAGGAAAACCTGTCGTGATGCCAAGGCTGGCTATAGTCTCTGTACTGTACTAAGATATGTGCTACAGGGCATACACATTTCTCTGACCACAGAAATGTCAGAGAGCTGGGCACATCATTTGGGGCTAATTAGTAATCAGGCCAATCCTACACCAAATTGCACAAAAGTAAAGTTTATTTTAGCTCCTTTCTACCTTTCCTTGAGTTTCTTTTTTAATTTTGTACTTTCTCTACCTTCCCCAACCAGAGTCAAGCTGGGTTCAGCACTCCCTCAGCAAATCTCCCTGGGGCGGGACTTCTCAAAAGTGCCTTTCTCAGAGGTTTCCTTGGCCAAGCATTTGGTGAAACAGAAAATTACATCTTCTTCCTGGAGACTGATATCGAACCTTGGATACTTAAGACTGAAGTCTCACAATGAAGATTTTGTTCAATCCTACATTTCCCAAGTATAGCTTATCATTGTACTCATTCTCATCCATCCTCACACATATAATCCCTCTTAGCACCCAGTGGAACTAGCATTTTGTAGAATATTCTTTAGGATATGCTTCTGGACCTAATGATTTACCTTTCCCAGAAGTGTATTAAAGGATAATTTTTTAAAAAATTAAAGTATGACTTCCAGACAAATATCGAAGATTATATTTAACTCATTAATTAATGAGGGAGTGAGATGTTACAATAACTCCAAAGGGTGAGAGGAGAGGAGGCACCTGAAAAAATGCAAAGGAAAGGGCTTGTAGAAATGACCTCCTGAGCCAGTTAAAGTCCATTCCTGACCGCCCTCTCCCCCGCTCCAGGACTCTCCAGCTAACATTTTCCATAGCTTCCTCCCCCACATCAAGGACTCTCCAGCTCACATCTGTTGATTTATAGCTTGCTATCCAACTGATGTTCTTCCCTATCTCTATAGCTGTGTAGGAATAACAAAACTGTGTAAAACTGCTTATTATGTTATAATCAGGGCTAAGCCTTTGAATAGGAATCCACTGAGCCTGTGCTGGCATCAGTAAGTGCTACTTCCTGCTTATAGCCTCAGTGCCCTGTCTTTCTGAGAATGCTGTTGATAACGCCAAGGTTGCAGGCTTTATAAGGTAAAATGACCTGTAGATAAATAAAACCAGTGGTCTGGAAATTCCTCCCCCCTTGAAGACCCTCACCTGAAGCTCCTCCTCCCCATCTTGCGTCACAAAGTATATGTAGAACCTCAAACAATGGAATCATGTGCCCCTTGCATAGACACTGCAGAGGTTTATATGCTGTAATAAATCTAACCAAGGGGAGCTTATGCATAATGTTAACTCCACACGCTTCGCCGGCCAATAAATTCTCGGTCTGTGCCTAATATTCAAAGAAAATTCCAAAAGTTGGGGCCTAAACCCCAACCTCGCATGCTGCCTTGGTGCCAAAGGTCTTTAAGTAACGGGGACTGGGCAGAGAAGGAAGCAAAGTACAAAAAGGGTGCAAATTTTAGCTGCCATAATACGGGGACCATCTCGAGGTGACCCAGGCAAGAAAAATCTTGCAGGTCTGGAGGGCCTCAATCTTGGTTGGCTATGAATGGCATAGTCGGACTGAGGCATGATCAATGTGCAAACTGCAGAAAAAAGGGCACTGGAAGGGCGAGTGTCCATCCAGCCCTGGGAAGCTGGGGAGGGGTGGATCTCATTAGCTCTCACCCCACATAGCAAGCCTCTCATCAAGGGGCTGCTCTCTCCTCCAACAACAGAGGCCCAAGCGCTTGCAAGCTCCAGTCCTAGAGAAATCCACCGCGATCACAACAATAGAACCTCAGGTCACCCTCGACCTGGCAAGAAGGAAAAACTGAATTTTTACTAGATACTAGAGCTACCTACTCTGTCCTGACCCATCCAATGGGCCTCTCTCCAATGCTAACTGCACAGTGATAAATAATTAGCCTAATGTAATTTACTCGTCCCATTGTGAGACCAGGACTAGCAATGAAGTTCTCTGCCACACAGCAGGACCACGGTCCAGTGCAGAGAGTTCCCTGTCTGGAAAACTGGGATGCAGCCAAAGAGGTCGTGGGGGCGGGGGGGGGGGTGGGGGCAGCTCCCTCACCCACCACACAGAGCACATTTATAGGGAACCTAAGGCTAAACCATTCGTAGACAGCCCACCTCTATATCAGGGTTTCCTACTAGCAGAGCAACTACCTCCTTGCAATCTGTTGAAAGCCAACCCTCAAGGCAAAAAGAAAAGGCCCCCCCAAGTTTTGTTAAGTTCACAACTGTTGTCAAATTACAAGAAATCAACAGCTGGGTGGGTATAGTTATCTCAAATTAAACCATTCTTTTATGAGTCCTCACAGGTCCCTCCAGAAAATAAACCAGAAAGTGCAACCTATTCCTGTGAACCCATGGAAGATCTTAAACAAACTCTTTCTTGTTCTGGAAACTAGATAAATCCACATGTCCCAGGGAATCAGGGAACTTTTGTATACCTTGAATTAACAAACTGCCATGAAAAAGTAACTTCATTGTCAATTACCTCTACTAGTAACTTTGACTTGTCTTTTCTATCTTTTTGCTAAATTTATATCTTCTAGGTTACAAGGCTTTCTACCACTTCTACATGCTAGAACGACCTCACGTTATCTGCCTCTGGGGCCCTTAGAATAGGCTTTTAGAAATTTTTATTCACAGTAGTTAGGGACTACAGCCTTATCTCAGCTTTGAAGAAGTTACAGAAGACAGACTTTCCTCCTTCAACATCCCCTTAAGATTAGGGAATAAAATCTCTGAAGAGAAATAATGTAGAGAGGAGGCAGGAAAACTGAGGTGTTGGTTGGGCCGCATTCAGAGACTACAATGTGCTAATTGGCCCAGCGGCCAAGCCAGGAGGACACCTACAGAACAAAGGAAGGGGAACTGCTGTTACCTGGTCCCAAGGGAGTTGCAAAGAGCAGAGAATAAGAAACTTTAAAATGAATCTACAAACAATGCAAAATGGCTATCTACAAGGCAATAACTAACTGCAGTTCACAGGACCCAATTAATTTGCAATTCTACGGATAAGAATCAATTATTATCAGTTTGCTAAAATTTTCAGAGTTGTAAAATAACTCAAAACAATGAAAGATAGCAATAACCCTGATGGATGAGCTAGGCAAGACATGTACTAATCTTCCTTTGCCCAGTTCAACATCTTTCACAGTTTTTCTTGACGGGTGTTTTCTTTTCAGTCCAAAAGTTCTAGAAAATGAAAAGAAGGAAATATAAACAAGCAGTGAGAAAGATAAAATACAGGGCTCTCTAATCACCTTCGAATCATATGATCTGAGCAGCTAGCTTCCACACTCTCTGAATGGCTTAAAGCAGATGGGGTTCCTTCCCAGCCTTAACCATACCATGTATACCAACTCACACACAAACCTCTTCTCTCTGGGCTACTGTTTTACTTATCCCCCCAAATGACAATTTCCTCAAATCCTCTGAGATAGTAGGGTAACTTCAGATATTTGAGATTAACATCTCAACCTGTTTCCAATTTGCATATTGTACCAGATGCCCCTAAGTGTTTCTAGTAATCTGGAGATTACTACTGTGTATGGCCACAAGGGACTTTTAATAGCAGTAGTAAATAGAGAAGTAATTTTAGGACTACTGCTGAACCAGAAGGTCTATATGAAGCTGGATAAAGGTTTGCTGTGCAACACATTTGCCGAAAAGGGAAAGATTTCCTAAAGCAAGTGTCACTTCCTTTGCATGTTCAGAGCATCTCTTAGAGACTGCGTATGCTGCATTGCCTACTGCTCAGCTGAAGCAGAAACTCCATATGCATTGCTTATGTTGTTTCAAACTGCAATTAAGTGTTAAAGTTGACTAATGATGGTTGCTATTTGTTGTCAATGATAGGATATTAACCTCATTCTCACCAAATTAAACCCAAGAACTTAACTCCTTGGTAAGACTGAATCTTGTTCTTTCTTAGCATAAAGGCTTCTGTTAAACTAGATTTGTTATATTTCAGAACTTCAAAGATGTTGGCCCAGTTTCCCTTTTAGACAACAACTTGCCTAAATTGTCTCTGCTTTAAACTACTCCTGTCCCCTTCTGGATATATCCACCAGAAAGTAAGCTTCTTAAGGGAAGAAACTGGGCCTAGCACATTCCCCTATTGTATCACCAGGGTCGAGCAGACTAAGATATAGTAGTCACAGATATTTGTAGAATAAAATATATACACATATACTATAAACAAGAATGAAACCTCAAACTTCAGATTGGGGCTACTCAAAGATCCCTAATCCCCATAAAAGAAAGAGCTACTTTACATCTATCTCCCCACAGTCTGCAGAGCCCTGGGAAGGAATGAAAAGGTACAAAAAAGGAGCTGGAAATTCCACCAAAGAATAGAAAATAAAAGCAAATAATCTACGAAACAGAGTGTCAAGAACTTTACATCCATTACATTGTTAAATTTTTAAAAACTTTTTTACTTTAATTTTCAGCAGATCAGTATTATAAGAAGCGAAGCATCAGAAAGTATAACGAAAAATCTAATTTCCCTTCTACTGTACCTTATATTTTTTTTCTTAAGAATTTTTCATGAGTATCTGTGGTCATACCAAACTCATTTTTTGAATTTATTTGTGCATAATAGAAAAAACACCCAATTTTTTTCCCAAAAAGTTAGTAGTCAAGGTCCTAAAGGACATTCGCTAAGTAAAATAAGCCAGTTACCAAAAGACAATATATTACATGATTCTATTGACATGAGTTATTAAAACTATCAAATTTATAAAAAGAGCAGAATGGTAGTTCTTAGTGTTCTGCCTTGGAACCACCAGTCCAATTAAGAAGACGAGTAATCGGTGCCACGTCTACATTTGTCTACCGCATCCACAAAACTTGCTAATAGGCTGTTTTTCTCTCATTTAGTGCTTACAGTTTTGCTTTGCAATTCAGTTGAAGGTTGTGAGTGGGCTAGAGAGGACTTAGGAAAGCCATTCTTTAATTTCTCTTGATTATCCAAAGCTATTCTGTAATACAAACTTAGAAGAAAATGAAAGGTAAAACCAACTACAGAGCACTCAGAAGACAGTGCTTATTTTTCTTTGGGAATTTATATTTATATGGATGAAATTCTTATATTAAATGAAATTTTTTTTTTCTTTTTTAGGTGAGACAACCCTTGGTTGACCTCACAGATTGCAAGGACCTTATCAACTAAAATCCCTTTTTTTTATATACCTATAGCACCTGGTCTTCCTAGGTGGTCTCCCATCCAAGTACTAACCAGGCCCAACCCTGCTTAGCTTCTGAGAGCATACAGGATCGGGCTTGTTCAGAGTAGCATGGTCATAGACTCAAATTCTTAGACTATGGTCTTCTTACGTATCAGAAAGCATTTTCTTATAGGTTTCCCAACCAGGTAATAACACCATGCCTCACTCTTCATCCCAAATCTTTCTGTATGGTTTGCCTGCATTTTGTAGCAGGGAGTAGAAAACAAACCACAGTGGCATTTCCCTGACAGGTTCCTTAACTTCCACTCAAGGGCTTTAACAAAGGCATCCTCCAGGCCCCTTACTCTTAGCCAAAGACTTCGATAGAAATGCAGCCAAAGTCCACCAAACTTTCCAACTTGTAGGGAAAGTGGTTCCTCATCAGGAAAACTGAGCTGCATGAGGAAGAATAAAGGCAGTAAGAACTCTTTGAAGGACCCCATCTTCAACTCCAGGTCCCTGTCTACCTTCTTATCTAGATCATAGTGACCTTTGGTATGATTGTCTCTGAACATCCTGTCTATGATGTAGAAGAAGCCTAATGGGCTCACAGAAACAAATATTATTTCCAAGACTTGCATGTCAGGTATTGGCATTTCCGTCTCTTCCTGAAGGAAGCTTGAATGTCCCATAAGTATTGTGATGACTGAAAGATCACACCATGTCCCAGAGGCAGAGGCTGGATCTGAGTTACATCCCATCACCAGCCCAAACTTGGTTGAATCCCATTTACAAATCAAAGAGCATTCTACCTCAAGGACACAGGAAAAACTTGAAGTGACACCTAGAAATTGACATAATGAAGTAAAAGCGTCCAACTCTTTTTCCAAAATTACCTTTTGTAATTTATTATGAAAATTTTAGACATTAAATGTAAAAATATTTTATCTGTTGATTCTACCACTAGACTCAAAAAATAAACCAACGTCGACCTATGTGAAATCCTGTGTGTTACTCCACGATCTAACACCCTCTTTCTCCACACCCCTGTCTTTTGAGGTAACCGCTCAGAACTTGAAGATTATGTCATCAAAAAATAAACAAATAAATAAATAAAATTCATGGTGATACATTTGGATCACAAGGCAATGTTGTTTGATGTTTTTAAATTCTACATTCAAGATGTGATACTGTGTTTATTCTGCAACATTTCTTTGGTCAATTTTATATTCATGAGTTTTGTGCAGTACTGCATTCTGTTCTTGTTTGTACCCTAATTTTTATCCATCTCCCACTGATAACAATTAGGTTGCTTCCAGTGTTTTTTAATTATGACGTAGCTGCTAAGGGCTATTCTCATATCTTTCTGTGCACTTGAGGGAGAGCTTCTCTATGGTATAATCTAGAAATGGTATTTCTGGGTCAATTGCAGAGGACAGACATAGCCTTAACTTTTCCTGCAATTGCCAAATTGTACCCCAAGAGGATTATGCCAATTTATATTTGCGCCAGGACTGTTCTCTATTCTCACTAATATTTGCCATTCTGGTGGCTGTAAAATGGCATTTATATGTAGTTTTAATTTTTTATTTTCCTGATGACAGGTATCAAAGCAAAAGTTTCATGAACAACCAGGTAAGAAGACTTTCCTCACGGCTATGCAACAGTAGAGAGATGCATTTTGAGTTCAAAATGTAGTCTGAATTCAAATCTGCTGAAACCAAGATTAGGAGGATTTCGAACTGCTGGGGTGAGCTAGTGGAAGAGTACTGGAGGATGTTAGGACGGAAGTCAATTAATGGGATGTGCTGAGCCCATTGTCATTTCTGAGTTAGCAATTTTTTTTCTCTGTGACTAGGCTACCTTCCCACAAAGCCTGGGAGACAGAAGCAGGTGTACTCCCTTGATGGTTACATTTCAAAGGGATGGCTTCCAGGTCCTTAAGAAAAAGTTTATAAAACTGGCAAGAATCTTTTCAAGAGATTTACATCTCAAAAGCACAGAGGAAGAATTTATCATTTGAAATTTTCTTAAGTAAGTGTTCTAAGAAAAGGGAGGTCTGACCTATCTGAAATTTAGTCAAGCTAAGGAGAATGTCAAGACCTTCTAGGTCAAAGGTTACTGGTCATTCTGTTTTCTGATTCTGAGAACCACCTGTTCATATCTTTTGCCCACTTTTCTACTGAGTTAGTCTTAGTGATTTGTAAGAGTTCTTTGCGTACTCTGGTTGCCATTCTTTTATCAGTTACATGAACTATATCTCTGTGGCCTATCTTTAGGTTTTCTTTATTGTATTTTTCAATAAAAATCCGTTTTTCATTTTAATATATCTAAAGTTATCCAATATTTTCCCCTCTGAATTATATTTTTGTGCTTTAAAAAATCCTTCCCTACCCTAAAGTCATAAAGACGGTCTATTTTATTCTAAATTCTGCTTTCCAAATCAAAATGACCTACTGATTCTTTTGCCTGGTATATACATGCCTTTGGAAAATCATTTGTTATATATCAAGTTTCCATGTGTGCAGATCTGTTCATTGATTTATTCAATCACATGGATCTGTTTCTGTACCTACACCAATACCACATGGTTGCAGGAGATAAATCTTGACATCTGGTAGGCCAAGTCTCCCAACTCTTACCCCAAAATGTTCTTGCTTTCAACTATCTTATGATTAATACTTTGTTTCCGTGTTTAAAATATCCCAAGGAAAGAATACACTGAAGTTTATTTCACCACTTAAAGAAACATAATTCTATCAGAAATTATTTTGATAGAGAACAGTATACTATGTGTACAAGTGGGAATGGAGATAGCATTTCACTGAAAGAGAAAAAATACTGAGAATCCCCATAGTCCATCTACCCTCATCATTACTTTGATAAGACTGGCTCTGCAGAATACAGCTTATCCTCATCTTTCCATTCTCCAGGAACACCTAAATCTTTCTTCTCTATATTCCTATATACATCTCTTGAAAGGTTCTCTTTCAAAACAAAAACTTTGCTTAATACATATAAATGCACCTGAGTTGAAACAATGAGGATCTAGAATGAGTCTCTCCAGAATATGCCACCCTAGCATGCGGATTATTTTGAATTGAAAATAATTAAAATCCAATGAATTCAAGAAGAGCTTTTCAACCTCTCCCTTTACCTACCTAAAAAAAAATTTGGATAGAAAAACCTGTTTCAGAAAGGGAACCTTACTTAGCATGGTCACCTTAGCAACTATGAACTCAGTGGCAGAGAGGCAGAAATCTAGCTAAATCTGTTTGTTGGACACCCCTCTGTGTCCAGTTGTTACTGTGTGGTCCGGCAATAATCTATTTACCACATGTTTGCTCTTTTGCCTGTATTTTTGAATTGCCTACTTCTTCTTTGAAATCCTAGACCCCTGCCTCCTTTGTCCAGAATAGCATCTAAGTCTCAACTGCCCAGTGTGTCCTGAGGTCACAATATTCTTGTGGAACTCCTATATGAACATAAATAATAGATTTGGTCATTTTCTCCTGTTAATCTGTCTCATGTTAATTTGATTTTTAGTCCAGCCAGAAGAACTTAAAAAGTAGAGAGGAAAACTATTTTTCTACCCCCACAAAATTCAGCAACTAAGGAAAATACTGGGGCTAGTAATGGTATTCTAGCTCATGGCTGCATCCTTGGAAATACACTTTTTTTTGCATCTTTATTTACACATTTTTAAAACACACTACCCTTTCAAATAGCTATCTTATTTCCTACAATATAACGAGTACCCCTTTATCCTTCAGCCTTAGTAATCTCTTACTGCTTGCTACCAATTAGCTGGTAACAAATAAGGAGATGAGGCAAACATTTCTCAGAATTCTCACATTCTTTATAGCATCAGCTTCTGAAAGTTTCATCTCTTAGCATACAGAAGGCTGGCAGTAAAAACTAATAAATAAATAATATCCATTTGGAACTCCTTCGTTCTTTTTTTTTTTTTTTTTTTTTTTTAAAAAAAAAAGGCAAATTCAGCTGCTCGGCAATAAACTTACTTTGAATGGTCATATAATCTCAGTATAAATACCAGATCACTAAGAGGCTGTTTTGACAGCCCTTTGGCTTTTGGACGTTAATATCCCTTCCCCTGCCTTGGATTCTACTTCCCTAAACAAATTTATAAAACCATATAAACTGTAGATTATCCTCTTTAAGTGGCATGTACAGTATGAGTTCAAATGAGGTGTTTCATATGCCACTGTCAGCACGGTGTAATTGCAAGGCTATAGCTAACCTCATTTTCTGTTCTCCTTGTTTGTTCCCTCCCTCTCTAGGAAATAAACAGGACAATGGAAAGCTCCCTACAGGGCAGAGATGATAAAATCAACTTTTGCTAGTTGAGAATGCAATTTTCCACAATGGGTAGAATTCCTTCAATTCTCAGAACTGGGTTTTTTACCCAGAGAATCCCTCTGAGCCATTCTCCAGCCAGTCTTTGAAATTTTCATTATGAAACTGAAAACCTCAGATTACACCACTTATAACATCCCACTGCTTTTGTGCCTAGTAAATAATTAGTGGGAGTGCTTTCTTCTTTAATAAAAACAGAATGCTCTCTTCATGACTTCTCAGTTTCATTTCCATGGCTTTACACTAAGGAAACAACAACAGAGGGGTTAATAGCAAACTCTAGAGCCAAACTGCCTGAGTTCTAATCCCAACTTTGCCATTTACAAGATGTCTGACTGCGTATAAATCACTTAACCTCCCTGTGCATCAGCTTCCTCATCTGTAAAATGGGGACAATTGTAACAACCTCCTAGGGCTACTGTAGGAATTAATAAGTTATTACATGTAAAGGACATAGATGGATATTGGTATACAGTAACCTGCATTTAAGAGTTTGCTTTATTAATTAAGAATAAGCATAGTCTTCATAATATTGTTTCTATTTGCTATTAGATACAATCTAGGTGTCTACTGATTATCATTTAGTTAAATAGTTGACTACTAAGAAGCCATTAAAAATGATGGTGCAGAACCATAACATTTCAAGGAATGCTGGCAGCACGGTGTTCATACCCAGTCTTAAAAGGAAAAATTGTTGTTTAAAAGTGCACTGACCAAATAGGAAAAGTCTGTCTTTCATCATGGGTGGTCGCACTTCAGAGTATAAGTTTCCCTCTTGTGGCATTAGGAGTGGAAGGAATTCAGACATTTAAAGACTCAAAGTTATCTCCTATGCACATTTGAGGATGTATTCCAACAAATACAGTAAGAATTTTAGAATAAAGGAAAACATGGGACCTAGAAAACAGTAAACATAACCAAAAAGAGGGGAAAAGTTTGAAAATATCAAAAATGCTGGAAAAAACTGAATGGCAGACCTAGAAATTTAGACCCAGTTGATCTAAACTAGAAGAAAAAAAATCAAAACATTCTTGAATGGGATCTTTAAGTAACAGTAATAGATATCTCATTAAAAGATTTAGTGACTGATGAGCTTTCTTTCATTAACCACAAAAATTGAAATTAAAAACTCAAAGGGAGCATGAACAAAAACTATGGCCGGAATATGAAGCAAACTGAAATATAACATAATTTTGAACAAAGCAAAGGCATGTAAGACAGTTCTTCAATCTTCACGCTTAGGATATTCTTCCTTAAGCAACAGAGCTTTAGTTACATATAAGTCTACATTTCCAGAAGGATCGTATCACACTTTACAGTTTTACAGTGAATAAATACAGAGTTATATTTATTGGTTTTCAGGTTTCAGAATAAACATGAACAAAACATATGCACTAAAGAGTTTATAATCATTGCAGAATATATTTGTGTGGATTATAAAGTAGTGCCTCATCTGTAAGACACTCCATTGCAATAACTATAGAAATAGATGACTATGAATTAATGGTGCCCCCTGGGGTTGTCTGCAAAACCATCAACTGTGACTCTGGATAAATAAACACAACTTGTAGAGAAAAACAAAAAAGGAAAGATTGTTAGAGATGCACCACATTTACCTAATCGAGAGTCAAAATATGTATTTAAGGTTATGGAATAAAATACACTCAAGTTTATTATTTAAAACTATAATATTAAGCAAATAGAAGCCAATTTATTTTTACTAAAATTTGGAAGTTAGTATATGTGAGCTAAGTTTAGTGTGGGGATCCACTGATAAATTTCTAATGAAGTTGTGAGATTATTATTTGGAATTATGAAAGTAGGTATTAGAAGAATAAAAATAGAAATGGCTAAAAACTATTGCATATACAAAGAAAGGGGATGGTGTTGGACAGAAGACCAACTTTTTATTTCATACTATTCAATACTATTGTTTTTTAGTATTCATTATTTGAATTATATTTATTGGGGTGGCATTAATATGGTAAAAGTTTCAAGTATACAATTCTATAATACATCATCTGTCTATTGCATTATCTTTACCACCTAAAGTTAAGTCTCTGTCATCATATATTTGATTCCCTTTACCTTCTTCTACCTTCTCCCACCCCCATGTTGTTTCTAGTATCCACTTTGGATTCCTTTTTATAATCCTTTTAAGTAGAGTTGCATATCTATGAATAAATGTGCACAGTACATATATAACTTTATAAGAAATACATCAAACATTAGTTTTGCTTATATCTGGGCTATGGAGATAAATGATTTTTGTTTCATTTTGGTTTTTGTCTATGTTTAATTTTTCTAAATTATCTTGTGTATGTTGTTTTATAAAAAGATTAAGTTGTCTTCATCAAAAATTGAGATGCCGAAACTCCTATTGTAAGAAATATACTCTCCCTCACTTTTCTTCTACCTGTTCTCTCTTCATTTTTGGCCAAAGATACTACAACCAGTATCAGAACCAAACCGATGACCTGTGACCATTTTACCAGTACAGACTTCAGCACATGGACCTAATACATGATAACAGGGGAAAGACAAAGGATGCACTGTTAAAATATCTGTATACATATGCAGTTAGTGGGTTAAGACTATATATTAGCAAGTAAACGTATTCCTCTCACCTATATGGAAACAGTACTCTGAAGAAAACATAAGCTGTTGTGTTAGTTTTTGACACTACAAAAATGTTCAGATCACCAGACTGTCCACATCATGTGAGCTCATTTGACAGCTACAGCTAACTCGTCTGTTCTCCAGAAGACCCACAATGGTGTTTTTCATATAGAAAGCACTGAATAGTCAACAAACTAGAAAACAAATGAATCAATGAGGAAATAAAAAAATAAATAGGTGTTTCCAGGTTGGTGCCATATGGTTTCACACTTTGGCCACAGTGTGAAACTAAGCAGACTTGTTCATTGAGCCATGATCATCTTTTCATTTTCTACTAGGAAAAATTCCACCATGCATGTGCTCAGAGAAACCTAGCTCAGAAACCAAAGTTCAAATATGACTCTAACTATACTGCTAGGAACTGTCTTGGCATTTCTTAGTCACACTGTACATCTTATACTAAGGGTTATGTAGAGACTTCCTGATAACATATGCAAGATGCCTTGTGTTTCTTCAAGGACATTACAAATGTTTGTGACAACAAAGGAAACACACATAAAGTTTGAAAAAATTAAGTCCCAACAAGACACATAAAAGTGAACAGATTATAAATGAATTTTATTAAATAACAAGATACACTGATGGACAGAGAAATTAGCTTCAGGTAGAGAATAACTCCTGTGTGTGAGAAGCAACTGACTATAAGTTAAGAGTATTTTGTTAGTTTCTGGAAGCAAAGTGGAAGGTGCTATAAATAATAATCTAAAACAATTATATTTAGTCTCCTAGGATAAGCTTCAGAAACTCTATCCCAGACATAAAAGGAACCTGGATCGCCGAGGAAATAATTTTGATAAAATACTCAGAAGTCTTTTCTTAAAGACCAGACTCCTCACTGTCATCTACTCTGTTCCAAGGAGCCTCTGCAGAGCACAGACCTTCAGCAGAACCACAGTCTTCCAATGGAAAGGAATTACAGGTGGACAGATCAGGGGACTAACTCTATCTATCTATCTATTTTAGGTGAGGCAACCCTTGGTTGATCTCACAGACTCCAAGGAACCTGTCAGCTTATAATCTCTTATTTTATTTTTTATACCTACAGCACTTGGTCTTCCTAGGTGGTCTCCCATCCAAGTACTAACCTGGCCCGACCTTGCTTAGCTTCCAATATCAGACAGGATCAGGCTTGTTCAGGGTGGCATGGTCATAGACTGGACCTAACACTATTTGTTTATGACAGGTACTTTCACTTACTTTAAGCTTCCAAATAATCTGTAGAAAGCTACTGTTAGTCCACTTCACAAAGAACTAGAGTCTAAAGAGCTTATTCGATCACACACATCTCGTAAGTGGTGGAACAAGAAGTCTGGTTTCAAAATCTATGTCCCTCTTGCCACACCCTACTCCTGAGTAGATGATCAAGATCTTTGATCTCTAGTGAACTTAACCTTCATCATAAATCGCCATGGTTCTTTGAGCCTAGAGAACTTCATCCTCCATTGATAAGAAACTGGGAACTGTACAGAAAAGAGAATTCAAGAGAACTTTGTGGAGGCAAAGTTGGCTCCCTTCCCCCAATAAATACAGATCACCTGCGGTCACTTAATTTTCTCATTCTCACTTTCCCTACCTACAAAATGAAGGAGTTAGATTTGAATGGCTAAGTGCCCTTGCAGCTCTAGACTCGCCCTCTTTAGATCTGAAGTGTGGTAACTCTTAAATATTAAGCACTGATGGAAGAATACTTTTCTAGGGTCTAGTACTTACTGGAACTGACGCTGAAACACATGACAAACAATGTAGCCAAAGAATGAGTGAGGAAAGGTCAAATTAAACTGCTCGTTCCAGGAGCAGCACTAAGACTTGATCTAATTTGAAAAGAAAACTGAAAAACACATAGGTACTTTAATGAATACACAATCTGTTGTACAATCGAGCAAATATTAACAGATATGAAGACTCTCCTCCTCTTGCCCCCTACTACCTGTTTTATGGAATAACCCATACTCTTCAGTTGTTTTCCATTTCCTTCAACAGCTACAGATTTTATCCCAAGGGCTAGGCAGCTACACGCTTTGAAATATAGTAAATGCTTTTCAACTATAGGAGAGAGGGTGGTAGGGTGGGAAGTCCTCAGAACTTGAAACTTCTACATTGTGGACAAGTCTTGTGTAGGCAGAGGCCTAGAGCAAGGATTAACGGGGATGAAAACTGAAGAGAATAAAGGGAGGGTGACTATGATGAATACAATGGGCCGAGGGCTATATATGAGGCCACCTACTATTCTTTGTCCTTTAATGGCAATGGCTTAAAGGGAACTATAAGCAGAGATATAAACTGTGAGAAGCAATGGAAAATGGTGTTGTGCAGTGTGGTGGGTTGTGTACAGGACCAGCATGGAAACTGGAATTCCTGGGCTCTATCCTAGGTTCCACCATTGGCCATTTTTGCAATCTTGGCCAATTTATTTAATCTCATGTCATAATTCTCTTGTATAGAAAATAATTTAGCTTCCTGCTCTCTAAAATCTAAAATTCTATAAACTATAAGAGGTGAAAAAGATGATAGGCCATCTCATTTATTTTTAACCTCTAAACTTCCAGTCATTTACTCATCTACTGTCCCCTAAGAGACCCAGATGGTCAGTCAACTATCCTATTCTTTCTAGCATTATCATTTTCAAAGGTTAAGATTTCTGTACACCAAAACTGGCTATAGAGTAATATCTACAGTCCTACCACACTCATTTTCATTTATTTTTACTGATAACATTAGGGGAACTAAATATCCACTCATGAGAGTTACAATGTAAATGCCCCCTTACTCCTTTTTTTTTAAGTCGTATCTATATATCCCTAAAGCCTCTATGTGCACTCATGATGTTTTTCTTAGAATAAAGTATCCCCTTAAATATTTTTACTCTATGTGAAGACCTCTTCTCTCCAGCATACAGAACTATAATTATAGTTAGGATGGAATTATAGGGAAATTAACAGGTTGTTCAATCAAGATGAATGCCCTCATACATTCCAGGTAAAGCGACTCACATTCTGGGTACTGAGCTCTACCATCCATGAGCCATTCCACACAAAAGAAGATAACTCTGCATGCCATTGGCTTAAGTCCAGCCCTGAGAACAAGTGTCTCCATTTAATG
Organism: Rousettus aegyptiacus; assembly: GCF_014176215.1. Taxonomy (NCBI): domain Eukaryota; kingdom Metazoa; phylum Chordata; class Mammalia; order Chiroptera; family Pteropodidae; genus Rousettus; species Rousettus aegyptiacus. The sequence goes on from NW_023416306.1 coordinate 124,889,757, forward strand.
CCTGTTGGCCTTCTTCAAAGGGAAAGGTTGTGTTTGCTGACTCAGCACTTTTATTTTCAGCTCTGTGATCTTGCTCTTTGTCCATTGCACACTTCTCCAAAATGGAGCTGGTATTCTCCAATCATTAATGTTTATTTCATATGAATATAGCCTGTCACATCAAAATCACCAACAGGAGGAAGGGGTATCATAACTGAGGATATTGGGAGTGTTGTCTACCCAGGTCAGCCTGGAAAAACCTCTGCTCTACTTGATTGAATTCCAGTTATTTCCAGAGTTCACGACTATGGTCTCCTTATCTCACCTGAGTCTCCCAATTTTTTGCTGAAAGAAACATCTTACTCGATATGCTGATTCAGAATGTTTTGTTTCTTAAATTCTTTAACCCCTGAATTTCTTCCCCTAAGTGCAACCAAAACTGCTTCAGCATGTTTGGGCTTACTGCCAGATCGCTTTTCAGAATGGCCTCTCCAGGCCTCACCACCACCTGCGATTCACGAAGGTTCCTGGGTATCCACATCACCACTGATTCTTGGCATTGCGTGCTCTAATGTTTGCCTACACGACAGATAAAAAGTGGTACATCACTGCTGGTTTGATTTGCATGTCCTACTAATGACTTTCAGTCTTCCTCCAAAGTTTGATCACTTTCTAAATCTAAATCGACTCCATCTTACAGTACAATAGATTTTTTCCTTATTATCAACCCTATCCAGTATTCATAAACCAGGCTTGCTGGCTCTGTGCTCAGAGCTCTTTTATATCAGATGTTTTGTTGTAGAATGATTGAGGGAGGGACCAACTGACAGATGATTCTCTTCCTCCTGACACCAGTCCTCCATACACAGGTAACCCTATGTTAATTATGTCAATATGTCTTCTCTAAGGCCTACGCTCTCCACCTGAAATCCACCTTTAAGACAGAGACCTTAATCAGCTTTGTTTTGACACCTTTAGAACATAGATCAGGGACTGTAAAGATTTTTCCTTCATTAGAAATTGGCAACCTTGGTATTGTCTCATGACGCAATCCAGGTCTTAACTTATTATGCCAGACAGTTGTTCCTTTAGGTCTCAAAAGACAAGGTTCAGTTCCTTCTAAAATCATTTCTTACATTATTTCTGAAAATACCATTTCGGTAGAATCAGTGCCTAATTCTTTGTTCTGTCTCATCCTTTGTGTACTCTCAATTATCACTCACCTTGCTTATCTCTCAACACTTCAAAAGGCATATTATGCATACCTTTCTCATCAGGCTCTCCTTAAATGCTTTTGCGAAGGCAAAGTCACTATAGGTCAGTTTGAACTAGCTAATCAATGTAGAAGTCTATGCTGTGCCTCTAATAACTTACTAAAATATAGAAAATTTTTCTAAACTTCAAGTGAAGGAACAGAAGAAGCTTTAAATTCTGATAGCTCCGTGGTATCCCAAAGGCATGTTGGACTCACAGAAGTTGACAGCTGAAAATAATAGAGCAGAACTCCTTCATTAAAAGAGAAAAGTGTTGAGGCCCAGAGAGGTTACACAACTTATGCAAGCTCTCAGAACACATAGCATTAAAGTATAATCCTGGCAACGAAACTAATATCCTACCTGCTATTTTATATTAGTGGGCAAAAAAAAAAAAAAAAAAAAAAAGGTTCCTGTAAAAAGTTGCTTCTTAGAAAGGTCTGCTCATCTCTAGGCTAGTTGTCCTCAGGTGGCCTGAAGCTTGACAAGAGTGGTTGCCAAACCAGGACCCTGATTTGTGTGGGATCCCCAGACAGCCCTGAAGTTCTAGGGTCTTTATCCAGCATCAGAATGGCCTAGCAGCCCTTCAACAACCTAGGGAGGCTGCTGTAGGGCCAAGCTGGGGGATCTAAGCAGAAATAATTTACAATCTTAAGTCTGATGTGTAAGTTCTGGTTTGCTGTATTTGAGAAATAACTACCTTTTAATATGGGCCTTTGTGGGGGGGGGGGAATATAAATGCTTTAATTTTTGAAAAATTATTGCCATGGATAGTCAAGAATTAAGACCAAAGCAGGCAAAACTCGCAAAAACAATACTGTGCTCAAGGCCACAGAAAAGCCTTCTGTAGAAAGAATCCTACGGCTGTATATTCAGTGCCAAATCTTTGACCTTATGTAAAAAATTTTGCCTCTGTAACCTACAAGAGTAATACTTAAAACAGTTTCTCCAAAATGAATTATGTATTTTCAAAAGGTTTAGTAAAGACTGACTTGAAAAATGAGGACATTACCCTAACCACTAGTCCTCAGAGTGTTACAAAACACAAATTGGGTGAAGGTTAATCATTACCTAATGCAGAACAAACCCCTGGCTATTGACCTCTTAGAGGAACAAGCCACTCTGAAAAGCCCCTCGAAAGACGATATGAACAGCATGGCTTTCACTACAACCAACAAGGCAAATATCAACATCTTACTCGATGAAAGTGGGGGATTCAAAAACTGATCACTTATATCAGGATGATGAAATCAAACACCTATTTATTTCTCAGGAGCTAGAAAAAAAGTATAATGCTTCCAAGTAAAGAAAAAGTTACAGTACATTTCTAAGTCTAACGTAAAGACTAAAATCTGAATTTCCACAAGGCTTTCTGTTGACGCAGTGGCAGCAGGGCGTGGGTGGTGTGGGGCGGGGGGAGGCGGCGGCGCATGGAACAGCATGATGGATCTTTTGTAGCCTAAGATCAAAAGCCAAATGACTAGGAGAGTTTGGATTCTAAAAAGAGACTCTTGCTCCTCTAGAGTTATCACTGATAAACATTAAAAAAAAAAAGCAAACAAAAAAATAATGAAGTTTCAGGACTTCATAGCTCCACATCTGTTCCAGCAACACAAAGAGAAAGGCCTGAAGAAAGTAGAGAGATTAGATAAATCCTTGACCTTTGCCTTCTCTCACTATAAGTGAAGTAGCTGTCAGGATAACACCCAGTGCTGAAGGAAAATAGATTGTGAGAACTGCAAGTGATTCCAGCAACTTAAGATATCAAAGGGTCAACCAATCTCAGCCAAGGAGATTAAAGCACTCCCAGAAGAGACATTTCTTGATGTTTTTTTCAAGCCTTTCAGTGACAATGACAGATAAAGTACATCTTTGAAGCCTAGCACTTTACTAGTAGTCTTCTTCAGACTCCAGTTCGATTCAGGAAAGGAAACGGGTTAATTCTTTTTTGAGGTTGCATTAATAAGGCACATGGTGATTCTAAGAAAGTACAAGGTTATCAGAAGGAAATTAACAATTTGGAAGAGCTCAGACTTGAAAGAAAACTGACATTTTTCTCACATCAACTCAGTTACCAGAATCCACGCATTACTAAATGATCAAGATACACTGACCTGCAGGAAAGCTACAGAGGAGGTTGAAGATCTTCAGGTAAGGAGCTTGGACCAAAATCCAAAGACAGATGACTGAAGTTCTGAATTCCGTTGTAATTCAGACATGGAAATAAACATTTAAAGACAGTGCATAATGGAGAGAGATGATGAAGTAATGAGAAACTTTGTGGAAATTTATGAGTAAAAACACACAACCTACAATGTGAAAAGCTCACCAACTGAAAAGTTTTGAGAAAGATATGAATTGGGGGCATTTGTTCACATCTGCTTCCAGAAATGAGGACCCATTTTTCTGAGGACTTTATTTTCCAAACTAAACCTGATCCAGTGTTTACAAGTCTGGTGGCCGTTCAGTTTGGTCCCACCTCTCCTCTCTCGTGTTTTTCCCCTTCTTCCTGTATTGATATTATGGGCATGAAATTTTGTTTAAGGTACATAACGTAATGATTTGAAATATGTATATACTGCTAAATGGTCAATTAGTTAACATTCATAACCACACAGTTAAAAACGTTTCTTATGATAACTTTTAAGGTCTCTCTTAGCAACTTTCAAATACACAGTACAATATTTTAAACTAAAATCACTGTACTTGACATTAATCCCAGGACTTATTTTATCACTGAAAGTTTGTACCTTTTGACTACCTTCACTTATTTCTCCCATCTCCACCTTTTAGTGCCCACCTCCATCTCTGGCAATCACCAATCTGTTCTCTATGAGTTTGATTTTTTCTTTTTTCTTTTTTAGATTCCACCTATAAGTGAAATTATATGCTATTTGTCTTTCACTACCTGACTTATTTCATTTAGCATAATATCCATGACACATTTTCAAAATGAAAAGAATGGGCAGGCAAGCAGATCATGCTGGTGTCATATTTGTTCAAAGGAAAAACATTTTATATTTTGTATGAAAATTTATAACTGGTTACTTGGCTTTAAACCACAAAATAGCAAATAGAAACTAGCTAGACAAACAGAATGACGGTGTCTAATTGGAGGTTCTGAATTGGACCATGGGGCTGAAAGCAACTGCTGAAACTAAGTCATATAAGTTACTTAGTGATATAGTAGCTATTATTGTTAATAACCCTAAATGATTGTTAATACACTGTAAAATAATTAACAATTCTGCAAAATTTTAACCTACTTGAATGACTGAAATCCTGTCTAATATTTCAGTGAAAGCTATAAACTTTTTCACTTAAACAGAATATTATAAAGTACACACAAAATAGACATCATTTAAGAGGCATTTTTAACTTCTTAAAATTAAGATATAATTACATACTGATTTGTTAGGATCATTTTTCCCCATCAGTCAAAATATAACCAGATTCTAATTCCTTAGAAATGAAGTTATGTAGAAGGGGCAGAACATTTTTAGTTTTCCTGAATGTATTTAATGTTTATCTCAAGATATAGGATTTGGCCTCCTTGAATTTTTTTACATCACAACTTTTATGATCTTCCCATGTTTTTAAAGTATAGATTATAGAGCCAAACCTTTAATAGTTATTCTATGCTAAGTTTTAAGACCCTCTTCTAAAGAGCTTACAGTTAAAGATAGGATAACAGTCACATAAAATGTTTTAATAGTCATAAAATATACCCCCTGATATTTACAGCTCTTTAATCCTTCTGATCATGTACCAATTTATCATGTATATTAATTACATAATTACCGATGATTATGTGAACTCATTTTTCCCCTAAAGTTGCTCTTGGTAATAGAAACTGCTTAAAACTAAGCACCATGGCATAATTCTCTACCATTGCTTCATTAATTGTATTTTTTTTTCATCACTCTTACCTAGGAAGTCATACTTTGCTATTGCCTGATGTATTCTAAAAAGTCTTTCTTATTGCAAGGTTACTACCGCCCTTATACAACTTCTAATAGCTTAAAATACTAAGCTGCAAATAAGGTAGAATAAACTTGCTCTTAGAGCCTGTTTTTAATGATGTTAACCTTCAGAAACTGAATTCTATTCATTTTCTGCTTCTGAGCTCCATGAGGGCATAGGTGGGAGGCGCAGTTCTTATTCCCATCTTCTCAATGCTTCATATATTTCCTGACACATAGTAGATACCAACATGACATACTTCTTGTATGTACAATTAGGCCCTATAATAGAGCTCTTAAAATTCAATTTCATACAAAAATAAATCAATTTTTCAAGGCTTTTCAATTTTTCAAGTGTTTTACAATACTTGCAGATACCTGCTGTATTCAAAGTTTGTGTAGCCTGTAACAGGTATATGAAAAGATAGTCAAGATCACTCATCAAAAGATGGTAAACCAAAACCAAAATGAGGCATAACCTCATGCTTAGTAGAGAAATGTTGGCAAGGATCCTTATACGCTGCTAGTGTGAATATTTCAAAAATGGTGTAGCCATTATAAAAAACAGAATGGAGTTTCCATATATTAAAAAAAAAAGAACTAATTTTAATAATCCCACTTCTGGGTAATCCCACTGCTGGGTATATTATCCAAAGAATTGAAATCAGTATCTCAAAGAGATATCTGCACTTCCATGTTCATTGCAGCACTACTCACAATAGTCAAGATGTGAAAATAACCTAAAATGTCCATCAGTGGATGAATGGATAAAGAAAATGTAGTATATACACACAATGTAATAACATTAAGCCTTTAAAAAAATAAAATCCTGCCATATGTGACAATATGGATAAACCTAGAGGACATTACACTAAGTCAACTTAACCAGCCACAGAAGGATAAACATTGTGACTCCACTTATATGAGAAATCTAAACACGAAGAAGAGGAAGAATAACGGTTGCCAGTGGCTGGGGAGATGGAGAAATGAGGAGCTGCTGTTCAGCAGGTGTAAAGCTTCGGTTATATAAGATGAGCAAGTTCTAAAACTCTGTCGTACAACATTGTGCCTTAAGTTAACATTATGATTCTGTGCATTTAAAAACTGGTCGAGGGTAGACCTCATGTTAAGTGTTCACAACTGGCAAGATTTGGTCAGTGGACAGGACATACTCTTCCTGAGTCTGAAACACATGAACAAATAGGTAATTTATTATTTCCTTGGAAAATACAGAGGCAAGGCAAAAGGCACTGGATACAAGTAAAAGGTATTTCCTTCCATCAAGCAGGGGTAGCCTGGAGAAAAACTCTGTCTCTTCGTAGAGATATTCTTGCCGAACTACTAAAATAGTCATTCTCTAGAGAAGGACTTTCTCTTTTAGCTACTGTGCGGAAGACAACTCCATTTATCCTGCTATTATGGGTTGTGTTCCTCAAAAATATATGACAAGGTCAGCCCCTAGAACCTCAGAAGATAACCTTATTTAAAATAAGGCCTTTACAGAAAAAAACTGAGTTAAAATGAGAGGATTAGATTGGAACTTAATTCAATATAACTGGTGTCCTTATAGAAAGGGGAAATTTGGACACAGAGACCAATTGAATATTAACTCAACTGTTCCTCAGCCCTCTACTGGTGATATTTACTGGCCTTTTCAAACGATCAAACTGTTTTGGATGCCCGATAAGATCAGAAAGGAAGATTTCCCCAAGGCCAACATTTAAGGATTCAACTTAGAGTCTACTTCAAAGGGAATAAACATCCTGAACTTTTCTGTTTATCCCAGAGTAAAAATTTTCTATAGAGATAATATCTAAGTTTAAGGTTTGTTTTCTCATGCAAGGCACTAAGAGGCATTTTCCATTTTCTACTAAGAAACATTAATACAGCAAGCATGTATAATTTCTAAGCAGAGAGAAAATCATTAAATGTGTCAGAACATCCTTTAAGCTCCTTTCACTCAGAGTAAAAACATACATTCTCTTGACATGGAGTGTTTAGAACATCGTCACACACACTTCAGGAACAGTTGTTTCAATTCTCCAAAGAGAATTATCAATGACTAATCCCCAAAGATTCTGAGCCCAACACAAAGACTGTCTAAGGGTCTTCTGGAAACATCTGAACTAACCTCATGTCTTATATACTTCCAATACTGCACCAAACACTTGACACTACTTATAGTTATTTACAAGACAAAATGAGGGAGATTCGTTTCTTATTCTTTTCTATAGCTTCAGCATCTGACACTCAGGTAACATTTACTAGTTGAATGACTGAACAAACTTCCTAATAACCCCTTCTCTAAATCATATAGAAAGTCAGCATCCTGAGCAAGTTTCTAGTGAACAAGTTTATTCATGCCTTGTGCATGGTATCATCTTCAGTGTCAAAGGGAAGCCCTTCCACAGTGAAATGGCTTGTTCTTTCTTGGACTTTCTCTCCTCACTTTTGACCTGTGCCTGTTTACTACTGACACATCAAATCAAACTGGATCATAGAAGGCCACTGCGGCTACTTTTACTTTGTCTAGCTCATTTTCTAACTATAAGATTGGTCACTGCAAACTTTCATATTCAGCCTTGCCCTAAAATTTTGGGTGGCAGCTCAAGTTACATCAACTACAAAACAAGTATCTAATAGAACAATTTGTAAACATTGTGAAAACTTTAAGATGCGATGATTGCATCCAAGGTATATACAAGCTAATCAACTTTTGAAAACCTAAATGACAATAAGATTTCAATTAGACATTAAGACTATCAATCTTAAGAACACAACTTCCATCTAAAACTTTGTCTCCTCCCCTCTTCCCTGCAGTCCTTTAAACCAATTAACAACAACTTTCTGCAGGAAGCTTTCCCAGTGCACAGATTCATCGATCACCATAACCCAGACTATAGCACCCAAGAGACCTCTTGAGGTGATTAAGCAAAGTTAAAAAAAAAAAAAACAAAAAACAAAAGCCAAAGCTTCTATCTAACATATCTGAATTAGAATCCTGGTTCTGCCCCCACTAAGTCTGTGACTTTGACAAGTCGATTTCTCTCAGCCTTAGTTTCTTCATCCATAAAATTGCCAGATAAGGTTTACAGCATGAAATTGACACAATAAACTAACATTTTCACGTAATCAGCACAAAGACCTTTATAACTATTCAATTTTCTTTACAGTGAGATGTGTTTACTTATGTTACTGGAGAGTCTGCATCTTAGTAATTTGTTACATGTTTTGGTTCCATTCTACTTCACTAGAAGCTACATCCATTAAAAAAGGGAATGGCCTCTTAAAATCTTCAAGTGCATATGGCCAGCTCTCTACACACACACATCTCCCTCAGAAAAAAATGTAAAAGGATGAAAGGTTTCTTCTGGTTTTACTAGCACCAATGATAAACCCAGAACCTCAGGGAACCAAGTTTGTATGCACCACTGTAGATAAAGTGGAAAAAAATCAGTCCTCACTGTGTCTTTACTTCTAGTAAACAACTTTTTCTCTGCTAAGTACTCTATTTTCATCCCATTTTCATTTGTATTGCTAAGCAACACCCTGTACCCCCAGTTTTATTTCTGGTTCTGCATTTATTGTCACAGACACCTACAAAGTTACATCCCACACACTGGAGTATTTTTAGGTTTCATTTGTGAGCAGTCATATGTGTTATCAAGTACAAGTCACAATAATGGTGCTCTGTACTTGTACTGAAGTTATCTTCGATGGCAAACATATTGTGAACTTTCTCACCAATTTTATGACTCCTAAACTACTCTACGCCATAAGGCTGCCTCTGTTGATCTCACTCTGAAGGGAGATGGCTCACCTAAGACACCTGGCAGGAGGAGAAGACCCAGAACAAAGGCCCATTTCACGTATCCCACCCCTTGTACAACAGTGATCCCTTTGATATGTGATAAGTCTGTTTACTTATTTGTAAAATTTAGAGATTTGGCCTGATCATCACTATGCATCCACATTTTACATGGTATCTAACATCTCATGTCCCTAGTGACTTGTTTCCTGGTGACTCACTGCCTTCTTCTACCAACTAATTTTGAAATGCAAACAAATGGAAATTTGGCTTATGTTATATAAAAACTAATGAATATAAAGATGAAGACAGGGAGCTGGCAGTATTTAGAAGAATTCTTGCAAAAGATAGAGAATTAAAAGTATGCTTGACTCAAAGCTTTATTTGACCCTTCACCTTCATATTTCTAGGTATCCAAGGACCAGTAAATACCTAAGAATATTTAGAAGATGCTGCCCACCAAGGATCAATTGTTATATTACCAGAGGCTCAGAGAATCATAGGATTTTAAAATCAGAACCACCCCTACACACACACAAGCACACGCACACTCCCTCAGAAAAAATTTGAGACCAGAAAATCATAAATAATAACCAAATAAATATTTCACAGGAAGGCAGCAGTTGGTGATTCAGGTGACAAATGAGACTAATGAATGTAGCCTGGAGACCACGCCAAAAGACTACTTCCTAAGTGGCCAGAAGATCTATGAAGGCGAGCTCTGGTTAGAGCCAATGAAAGGAACTAGAAAAAAACAGCTAGCGACAAGTAGCCATGTGACTGTAGCTTTCCTAGTTCGTATATAGGTTATTTATTTATATCTTGTCTTGTTCTCCCTCCCCCACCCCACCCTCCAAAAAAATGGTTTAAAGTAGTTTACAAAGAATCATAGAATACAGCAAGTTTGAAGAAACGATAGAAGGAAAAATAGGCAGGTATTAACTCAGATTCTCTAGCACTGTAGAGAAACACATATGTATACATTTTAATTAACTGACTTTCGGGGTGACAGGAAGCACAATGCTTGGCACCGCACCTGGCACATAAATACTAAGGTATAGTAATTACTGCTGTTATTGATGTTATTTGCCATTAGCCCAATGTTATTTTTTTTCCCTGACTCCCAACAAAAGAGGTTGAACTTGTCCTGATGGAAAACTCCTTTCCCTGTCCTATGCATTCCCTCCCTTCCCACTTCCTTTATGACCCAAAATGCCCTAACTTTATGAAATAATAAAATATAATGATCCTTCAGAGCCTTGGAGCCAGAATCTACATTTTGGCCATAACACCAGCTCTTGGCAAAGTGGTGAAATTGGCTACATTTCTCATTCTTTTTTCTCGCTTCACTTTTCTGCCCCCTTTTCCTGGCATTGTGAAGCCCCATTTAGGGTTTCTCAATTTCCGTTTTATGCCACCATTATAAAATACATCTCTTACCCTGAAATATAAATACCTCATACTAGTTTAAAGCTCTGTGAGGGTTGTTTTCAAATAGAACAAAGCTTTAAAATAAAGTCACTAAATGCTGAAAGTGGAAATCCATTTGTCCATGGGTGAAGGGGTACAGGAGGTTTTGGGTTTTTTGTTTGTTTGTTTTCTGGACAGAAAAAATTTTAAGTCATTTTATATTGATTATAGCTGAGTGAAAGTGTATCCCAAATACAACTGGGGCCCCCAAGTAACAGTGTCAAAAGAAAATTTTGATTCTCATGATTTTAAAAAATAAAAAATTTAAATCTGTGGTAAGAGAGACAACTACAGTTGGGGTTCAGAAAGAGTCACCCCAAGATGTGCCTCTGTGGTATATGGATGTTTTGAGTTAAAGGCTACCAAGATCCTGTAGGCTCAAGAGAAATTTCTCCCCCCACCCTTAACTACCTAGAGGACTTTGAATTAGGGGTGTTACCCACAACAATAGATTATCAGAGATAATTTTTTTTTTGGTCCCTCTATATGGCATGGCAAACTATTAGGTACTGAACATCTCCTCTTATTGTTCTGCAATTACCTCCCTCGCCTCTGAAGCCCCAAAGTGATCTCTAGCTCAGAATGTCATATATACTTCATTTCCCTTTCTCTCTGAACCTCTCCTGTATGTGGTGTCTGACTCTCTAATGTATGTGGGGTTTCCATACATATTTACACATTTTCTCTTGTTAATCTGTCCCACGTCAATTGGATTATTAGACCAGACAAAAGAAACCTGCGGGTAGATTCTTCCTCCCCCATACCGCCTGCTGAATATACCGCAAAAATCTTTAAAATGATTTAGTCCATCTTGGCCATTCTCACTCTCTTCTTGGTAGTAATGTTACCCAAAAATTTCTCTAACTCAATCTAAAATAAAATATGTTTCTAAAATATTGATTTCCTGGCCTCTTTCACTTTCTGGGACTTTCTTACTTGAAATTTCTTATTTTACTCCAGCTTTATAGGCCTTTCTACCCATTGACATGACGAACATAACAGAAAGCCAGTAAGCACACCAGTTAGAGACAAGTCCCTTCAAGGGGTCAAGGAAGAGCAAGAAAATATCTGGCCCTGCTCTAATGGTGAAAATTAATATTACTGAGGAAGAGAGGGAAAAAAAGGGACCTCTGAAGACCATATTTTCCTGTTCTTCTCACAGGGAAAAAAAAAAAGTGTCGATATCACTAAAGCCTCAATTTCTTGCATGATTGGAAGGTAATGGCAAGAAGATGGACAGTAAAAGCAGGAATGCTCTTTGGGAAGTGTGCATAGCCACACTTGAGCTCAGTTTTCAGGTAGTATAGACCCCAGCACATTTCGAAGAGTCAATGATTTCAAGGTTGGCACTGAGCTGTTATGTATCCTAAAAATATTATCTCTGCACATTCTGAAAATATTTATTCCAGGCTGTATTTCCAAAGACAGCTTGGACAACAATGCTATCATCTTGCCATTCAGAGCCTTTGGTGCCCAGTTCCTTCCTCCTTCAGATGGATTCTATAGTTTTTTTTCCATGTCATGTCAAAATCTTTTCTTTTAAAAAAAATTAATTGATATAAAATATATTAGTTTCAAATGTACAACGATTCCACAGTTATATGACTTAGGAAGTGATCACCCCAGCAAGTTTAGTACCCATCTGAAACCATACACAGTTATTATAATATTATTATGTGCATTCTCTAAGCTGTACTTTACATTCCTCTATTTTGTAACTGCCAATTTGTATATCTTAATCCCCTCTCACCCATCCTCTCCCATCTGACAACCATCAGTGTGTCCTCTGTATTCATGAGTCTGTTTTGTTTGTTCATTTTGTTTAGATTCCATATACAAGAAAAATCATATGGCATTCGTCTTTGACTTTATTTCACTTAATACCCTCTAGGTCCATCTACACTGTCATAAATGGCAAGAGTTTACTCTTTTATGCCTAGGTAATATTCCATTGCATATGTGTATGCATTTTATAGTTTCACTTCCACAGCCGCCATAGATATTTATGAGACTCCTCAGCCAGGCGGTTGTTTCAGGTATGAAATTAAAGACACTCTTCTTTATTGGGCAAGAATATTTTTCAGAGTTACCTCCCACTGTCAAGGGCAAAAAATCTGTACTGACTACATTAAAGACTATTTTACATTATTATGATGCAAAGCTATAACTCAATTTGTGTTTAGATTAATGTGCCTGGAAATTTTACCAAAGAAGCTATATTTATTTGCTAGGTCATTTAGCCATAGGTATTCATAATTCTTACTTTCTTTATCCCCATGTTTCTTTTACTTTCTCAGATATTTGTATTCCCACAGGCCACACACACACACACATCTTTGTTACAGCAAAATTAATTTATTGCTAACTTTACCCAAACATACTATAGCATAAAACTACAAGAATTAAAAGAAATTCAATAACTGCTAACAGTGGAACTGGAGAACCATCAATGGATACAGCCTCTGTAGTTTAGTAGCTACTTTTACCAATAAAGTCACGCCAAAATCACTCAGTATTTGTTTTCATTTCCAGTTATGGTAGAGAAAGAACTACATTCCTATGGCAACCAGATAAACCCATACAAAATTTTATTTTTCTGTAAGGCCACGAAGAGCAGTGGAATCAAGAAAACACTGATGAACTAAATTCCAGATAGAAAAGCTATCTTCATAAGTGAGCAGAGAGCTGTAGCAGCTTCCATACCTTAGGAAAGGCATCTGGTCTGGGTAGGAATGATCAGAACAGGCCTGCTATAGCCTGGGAGAGTTTGCAGAGATGAATACAGCATTGGATGGCAGTATGGACTAGAATCTGAAAGAGCCCAAATGTGAAAACAAATCACTTGAACTAATATCTCTCTCTCTCAAAAGCAGTCATAGATGAAGGGCTATGAAGTGGAGAGAAACTATAATCTTACGCATTCTCATAGAGATTTGACACTGGACCCTGCCAACAATATCTAGTATGACAGCCTGGTTCCTTCCCAGATGAACTACTGGCCAGATCAAAGAAGCAGTAGTGGTACAGGAGGTTAGAGTTTGGGTTAAACAGAGATTAATTCAATATAATTCAATTTGTTACCTGCCCAATTCAATCAGATTGTAGAAGAACCTATACAATTGGCCCTTTACCCTAATAATTTCATAGAGTAAAGGTTATCACTGTCTTCAAACAAAACCAAAACACTGTAATTCAGCCTCCACTGTTATATATTGGATAGTATGTGTAATACAATAAAAAGTTGAGATACGGTAAGAACTAGATAGATTTTACCCATGATCTATCTAGATAGATTTTACCCAAAGAAAAACTAAACCAGTAAAAACCACAAATGATCTAGTCATTGAAATTAGCAGGCAATGACTTTAAATCAACTACCAAAAAAATATTCATAACTTTAAAGGAAAAGCTAGATATAATATGTAAATAGAACGTATTTCAGAAGAGAAATGTAAACTGAAAATTAGAAATTCTAGGGCTAAAAGAAGAGAGTATCTGAAATAAAACACTCATTGGATAACTTAGAAGCAAAATAAATATGGCATTTAGAAAGTTAATGGCCAGAAATTATACCCACCCCAATAAGCATACCCTTTTTTGATAAGATGTTGCCATTCTCACACAGAAGTAGAGAGTATTTTCACACCCCTTAAGTATAAATTGGCTTTGCAACTTGCTTTGATTTAATAAAAAAAAAAAAAAATTGCAAAGGCAGTGATGTTAGTCTTTCTTTGAAGCCTAGGCCTTAATCTGAGGCTAGACCGAAAAACACATTGAACCTCTTCACATGCTACCTTGAGATTGCTGTGCCATGAAGAAGCCTGGGATGGAACACCACGTGGACAGAGAAATAACCATCTCAACTCTCCCTACTGAGTTTAGCTTCTACCCAACCCACCTGCTGAGTGCAGCCAAACATGTGAACTTAGGTGCACCAAGAAGAATGTGCAGCTAACTTAAACTTGTGACAATTAATAACTTGCTATTGTTTTAAGCCACTAAGTTTTGTCTTGGTTTGTAACAATAATAGATAATTAATACAGTGTAAGGGAAAGGATCAATAATTTGACTACAGATTAATAGAAGTTACCTAAACTAAAACAAAGAAATTGAAAGATTGGTAGAGAATACTCAAGACTTGAGAATGCCAACACAAAGCAAACTACAGCTGGGAGCATTATAGTCAAACTGCTGAAAAATAGAAAATCTCCAAAGCACTCACAGAAAAAAAGAAAAATATATTACATAGAGAGACAGTATATTGAGAATGAAATTAACTTCATTGGACACAATGAAGGCCAGAAAGCAATGAAAAGATATCAAATGGAAAAATATTCTAGCAAATAAGAAATATACGTGCATATCTTATGCATATACACATACATACATAAGCATGTGTATGTCTATGTGTATACCCACACAGAAGCTTTTTTAAATGTCAGGTTTATTGAAGTATAATTTACATACAATAAAATTCAGTCACTTATTCTTTTTATGTATAGAGTTTGATGAGTGACAAGCATATAGGCTTTTGTAACCTATTCTCTCTTTCCCCTTTGTAGTGAATCACTATCCCCAATCCAACACTGATGTGATTTCTAGCTCTATAGTCTGCCCTTTCCAGAATGTTATGTAATCTTATAGTATGTAATCTTCAGGTTCTTTTTTTAGCATAATGTATATGATAGTCATGCATATTGTTGCATGTCACTAATTTGTTAATTTAATACATATTGAATGTATTTTGTACAAATGAACTACAATTTGCTTATTCATTCACCAGGTGATGAGAATTTTTGGCAGTTATCAGGCTGCTGTAAGTATTTACCCATCAAATCCTTCAGGTGACATGTTTTCATTTCTCCTGAATCAATACTCGGGAGTAAAATTATTGGCTTACAAGTGTGTATTTGATGTTATAAGAAACTGTCAAACTATTTTTTAAAGTGACTTTACCATTTTGGATTCCCACCAGTAAAGCCTAAGAGCTCTGAGACTGTCAATTGCTCTATCTCCTCTTGGCATTTAGCATTCTAATTTTAACCATTATAATAGATGTTAGTGGCATTTCATCATTGTTTTAATTTGCCAGTTCCTGATGACTAATGATGTTAGGTATCTTTTAATTTGTCATTCATTTCTCTCATCTAAAGTGTCTATTCAAATATTTTGTGATTTTTATGAGGGTATTTGTTTTCTTACTGAGTTGTATGAATACTATATGTGTCTTGGATAGATCTTCTTGGTTAGATACATGTTTTGTACATTTTTTCTTAAAATCTATGGCTTGTCTTTTTATCCAGTACCTGTCAAAGAGAACAGTTTAATTGCGATGGAATCCAATCCATACTATTTTTGTTTATGGTTCAACCTTTGTGCTTTCTAGGAAATCTCTGACTAATTCAAGACAAGATTTTTTCCTATGTTTCTATGTTTTCATGATTTTTATGTCAGTCTTTTCACCAATATCATATTATCTTGATTCCTGCCAGAAAAAATACAACAGATGGTGGATACAAAACATATAGAGTCAAATATATGACAATAATAGCATTAAGAATGGGAAGCTGGGATAAAAAGAATTATACTTTTACAAAGTTCTCACACGGTGATATGTTTGAAGGTAGACTAAGTTAATGAAGTATATTGTATTCCCTAGAATCACCACTTAAGAGTTATAGCTAAAAATAAAGATAAAAATGGAATACTAAAAAAAAACTCAAATTACCCAAGAGATGAAGAAGGGTCTTGCTCACTTGCTCTAGACCTAAATTTTTTATTTCCTACTGTATATCAAAGGATGCTTTACATATCCAGTATATTCATCAACATTCACTAAGTATTTACTGAATATCTACTCTATTCTAGATACTGTGATAGGTATCAGGTAAAACAGTGATGAATAAAATAGGCATTGCCTTTATGGAACTCAGAATCCAATGGGAAACAGACATGAAAAACATCCACAAATAATTTCAAATTCTGAGAAATACAATTAAAAATCAAACTGGATTCTATGAGATACAAAGGTAGACAATTCCAGAGTTCAGATCACCAATATTGCCAGTTCTCTTCCCCTTCTAGGCCTATGGGAGATTTATACTTCCCTAACCCTTTAAAATTACATGTGCCAGTGCTCTGACTAATGAAATATATGCAGAAATAATGTATCACTTCTAAGCAAAGCATTTAAAAAACAGTTTGTAATCCTCCATGTGCTATTCTCCTGCCTCGGCACCACTCAATGGTAAAGTCTCTTTCAAATTTCTAAGTGAGGTACAAGAGCCCCCTTGCCAATTCACATTGGACATATAATGTAAAAAAATAATTCTTTAAGTTTCTGATATTTTAGTGTTGTTAAAACAGCATAATCTAGTCGAATCTGAATGATTTTTAAAAAAGCCTTTTATGGCAAGACCCAAAATAAATGGGACATAGGGAGAAAAATTTCAGAAGAAATTTTCAGAAGAAGGTCTGTTTTACAGACTACATTAAAGCCTTTGATTGTGAGGATTATGCAAAGCTATGGGCTGCTCTGAAAACAAAACAAAACAAAACAAAACAAAACAAAAAACGGTGTATCTCAGCCCTCAGTTGTCCTCACATGTAACCTGTATTGCAAAGAGGAAGCCACTGTCAAGGCAGAAAACAAAGAGACAGACTGGTTTCCTATAGGCAGAGATGTCAGAAAAGGGTGCACTTTATCTCCCTATTTAATTTGTAGCCATAACATATGAAAAGTTGGTCTAGACTCAGGAAGGAGTGAAAATTGGTGGAAGAAATATTAATAACTTACGATATGTGGATGACACCATCCTACTGGCAGAAAATAGTCATGATTTTAAATGACTGGTAAAACAAAGAAAGTGCCAAAGCAGGGCTGTACTTGAACATCATGAAGACAAAAATCATGGCTACAGAGTATACAAGTTATAGAAAATAAAGACATTAAAGTTCTTAAAGATTTTGCTTACCTTAGTTCATTAAGTAGAGCCTGCCACCAAGAAGTCAAGAGGAGGCCGAGACTCAGAAGGGCAGCAATGGAAGAATAAGGAAAAATCACCAAGAACAAAGATGTGTCCTTAGAGACCAAGGCTAAGATCACCCACACTATCACTTCCCCAATTACTATGTATAGACATGAAAGTTGGACAGTAAAGAAAACTGATAGGGAAAAAATAATTTATTTGATAAACGGTATTAGAGAACACTACAGATACCTTGGACCACTAGAAAGATACACAAGTGGTTCACAGAGTATCTGAGCTCCAGAAGCTTCCTTAAAAATGTCTGATTTTTAAATTCTTTATATTCATTTTTCTTTTTTGATCTTTTGTGGAAAACAAAAAAAGCACTGTGTGTAAGCTGAGAGAATCAGGGGAAAGTGAGTAAAGTAGCACACTTAAGCTGGGCTCCAGGAGGACATGGGGATCCCAGGATAATCTTAGCAGCTAAAGTCAAAATGCTATTTATATAATCTCTCCAAAGGTGAATTATAAATGGCCCACACGTATATGAAAAAAATGCTCAATATCAGTATCATCAAGGAAATGCGAATCAGAATCACAATGAGACATCACAGAAACTGGAACACTTGTATACTATTGATAAGAACAAAAAATAGCATAGCTGCAATGGGAAACAATATAAAGTTTCCTCAAAAAAAAAAAAAAAACCGAATTACCATATGATCTAACTATCCCACTGCTGGGTATGTATTCAAATAAAATTGAAAACAGAATATCGAAGAGATAACTGCACTCACAGGTTCATTACAACATTGTTCATAATAGCCAAGATATGGAAACAACTCAAATGTTCAATGACTAAAATGTAGTATATACACACAATGGAACATTATTCAGCCTTTAAAAAGAAGAAAATCTGTCCATACATGACCACATAAACCTGGAGGACACTGCCCTAAGTGAAAAAAGGTAGTCACAAAAGTACAAATACCACATGATTCTGCTTACATGAGGTGTCTAAATTAGCCATGCTCATAGGAACAGCAGAATGGTGGTTTCAGGGAGCCAGGGAAAAGAGGAAGTGGAGAGTTGCTGTTGCATGGGTATAAAGCTTCAGTTACACAAGACAAATTTTAAAGATCTACTGCACAACATTTTGCCTGTAGTTAACATTATAACGTTATGCATTTAAATTGGTTAACAAGATAGGTTTCACATTGTGTTCTTCCCTCAACAAGAAAGTGTTTCACAAAGTGGGAGAGAGCAGCCCTCTTAAGCTAAATTCCATGAGGGCAAGGGATCCCAGCACATTCCGTCATAGCTCAGAGGTCAAAATGCTACAGAGACTAAAGAAGAACTCTACCTCTTCGTGTGCAAGATACAGTAAAGCTCCAGGACAAGCAGGACCATGTTGCAACTGCGAGGGTGGGCAACTGTGGGCACCTCAGCAGTCCTAAGACCAAGAGCACCAACACTGTCCTGTGAGGACCAGAAGGTAATGATCATGTGCCCCTGACAGTTATGAAGGCATCAGAAATGAGTGAGAGGAAGAAGACAGCTTAAATGTAAAAAGAAATGAGAGCACTGTTTGTGAGCACATGCTACGCCCCCAAGGACTGCCAGAAATAAGAGTTTTTTGGAGCTAAGGAACTAAAATACATAGGAAGTACATGAACCACTAATTTAGGCTAAGATGAATATTTCCTGTCCAAAGACTGGTAGAACTTGGAAAAATAGAATAGTATATTTTAGTAACAAAAATTAAAATTAGGTTCTTGAAAGCAGGCTTATCCTAAAAATATTCATATGTTGGATAAGGCAGAGTTAATAAAACAGCTTTAGGACCTACTATCCTGTGTCCTTTAAGTTGCCTGAAATGTTTTGGGAAAATGAACAGTATTAAAGTAATTTATAGTCTTTCAGTGTTGAATGTTGTTACTTAAAATGTGATCATTGCGATTAAGAAATTTTAGTAAAGCTAAATACTTTTTCCTTAATCCCTTAAATTATCTTTTTCCCCAAAAATATTTTGTGAAATAAAGTGTCCCCTTCTCAGACTCCCTTGTTATAAAAATTTTGGTAGACCAAACTATTTTTAATAGCTATACTTTTGGTGAGAATACATATATAAATGATTATTCATATATATACATATATGTGCATATATGTATAAATATATCCACTTGATCCAGTTTATCAGTACTAATTAGAAAAAAGTTATCTGATGCAATGACCCATTTTATTCTATTTCTTTATAACATTTGGCACAGGGCTAGGCAAAACGATCCCACCCTGGAGATGTTACAGACAGATGTAACTGTGTCCCCATCAAGAGAAATTTAAAAAGAAAAAAAAAAAAAATATATATATATATATATGCTGCAGTTCTAACCCCTGATACCTCAAAATTTGACCTTTTTTAGAAGTATGGACATATAATTAGCTAAAGTCATACTGGAGCAGGTGGGCCCCTAATGCAGTAGGATTGATATCCTTAAAAAATGAATGCAATGTGAAGACAGATGCAGAGGGAGAAAGTAACGATAATGAAGGCAAAGATTGGAGTTGTATACCTACAAACCAAGGAATGCTGAAAATTGCCAACAAACCATGAGAAGTCAGGGAGAGTAAATGTGCATGGCCCTGTGGGCACCTTATTTTGGACTTCTGGCCTCCAGGACCAGGAGACAGTAACTTTGTTGTATTGGGCCACAGTTTGTGGTATTTCGTTAGGCAGCCCTAAGAAACTAATAACAGGTGGTAATAAGGCCAGCGATTGGGGGCCCTTTACTTTCACTGAATCTCTTGCTCCATCCTGTCCTTCCCTGACCCCTAAAGTTCTTGACAAGCCACCTGAGACACATTTATTGTTTCCAATTCTTTGATCCCTCCCACTAACACATAATCCATACCACTAACCACATAACTTTGCAAGTACCTACTATTAGAGTAGGTGCAAATGCTTCCTCACCCACTTGATGGACCTGATCATGAAATTGCTTCGACCAATGAAAAAAGGAAAGAAGGGACAGTGTGCCAGTTTCAAGCTGAAGTCTTAAGGAGGCCTGGTAAGTCTCCTATGGTCTTCTCGGAGCTTCTTCCATCTACCATGAGGAAAAATGCCTTAGATAGCCACTGATCACAGAATAAAAAGACATGGAACAGAACCCAAATCATTGTCTATACCAAGGCCACTCAATTCAAGCCCAAGAAATCTATAACAGCAAAACCTACAAACCCACGAGTGAAAAATACAGTAAGCCCTTACTTAATGTCATCCATAGGTTCTGTAACTTCAACATACCATGAAACCAATTTTACCATAGGCTCATTGACATAAACAAGAGTTAAGTATCCTATCAATGTTATAATGAAGCAACATTCAAGGACATGCCACACTTTGTAAGCTACTTAGTTTGAGAGATTATTAGGCATTATTATAAATAGCCAACTGGAACATTCACGATAATCATAGTTTTTAATCCTTATTTGGACTCTTGCTCTAAATTCTACCTGATTTCTTGAACTAAGTTTGATTCTGTCTTCTGCCAATCAAATCATTAAACTCAAATTGTAGAGTGCGTTATTTGGCCCATTCACGAAAATGACTAACCGTCAAATGATTAACCCACCTTCATGCATTTTGAATTACTGTACATATTCCAAACTGGAAGCAGTAGCAACTTCAAGCATCATAGCTGCATAAACCACAAGTATCAATGATATGGTTTTAACATAGTTCATTCTCTTACAAGCTTAAAATGCTGAGCCACAGAAATAGCTTAATTAGTCTCAGCTTTATTCCAAGGTGAGAGGGATGCTATCGAGTGTTCCTGAATTAAGAGTTAAGGTTTCCGAGAAGTCGTGACCTACCTCCCAAACCCCTGCTTACTCTGAGGAGGCAGCTAAAGAAATCGGCCAAGTGATCCCAAGAACTCTACTACAAGGAGGTTCTGCATGAGAACCTCCACAAGGTCTGTTCTCCATTAATAGTCTCCATGCCATAAGCTGTTTGCCAGTAATAAATGTAACCAGGAAGATCCATCCTCTCTCTCCTAAATGCATGTGCATGCGCACTTTTAGAAAAAAAAAATAGATCATCAGGTACAAGGGTGATGAGAGACCTTACAGTAACAGATACGAGAGTGATAAGAGAACTTACAGTAAAGCAAAGACGTTCCCACCAGTATTGAAACTCTAATCATGACATCATAAAGCATCATTAATAGCTAATATCTATTGAGAACTTATATCAGATGCTGCTCTAAGTGCTTTGCATATATTGACTCTCCTAATCCTTACAACTATCATGTTAGATATGACTATTATTATCACCTTACGGATACAAAAAGTGAGACAGAGAGGTAAGTAATTTTGTCATTTTACAGCTAGTTCAGTGGTAGTCAGGATTTGAACCTAGTCATTCTCGCTCAATAGTCTGCGATTTTAGCCAGGATGCTGTGTTACCCAAAACACACACACACCAGTCTCACCAACTATGTTTTTAGCAGAAATCGCTTCCTCATAGCTTCTAGGAAGTGGGATCACTCCCAAGAGGTTTAAAAAAAAAAAAAAAAAAAAAACCCTTTGCTGTAAGACAGGATGATACTCTTGCTTAATTTTACCCCAAAGTACTATATGACCTGGAAGCAGCTGCAATTCAATTTGTTCTCAGTGAAAATTATCCTCTAGTATAGTGGTTCTGAAAGTTTAATGGTCATGACATTCACTTGTCCAGCTTATTAAAAATGCATTTGCAGGGGACCTAGCTTTAAGAGTCTGACTCACTGGATCTGGGATCAGGTCCAGTAATCTGTGCTGTTAACAATCCTTCACCACCATCTCCAGGCAAATCTAATGGAGAGGGCTCCCAGACCACACTATGTACGTCAAGTTGCTCCTAGGAACAGACAATTCTCATTATGAATTGGAGGATGGGGAGTTACATGAGATAATTCTAGTTATGAATGAGGCAGGATTTACATGAAACAATTCAAGTTGTTTTGAGGAAGCTTACATTGGTTCTTGGGTGAAATAAGACAAAAACAAGAACTGTGGCATTTTTAAAGTCAAAAAACTTAACAATTGCTAGGAAAATGGTAATATATTAGAAAGAGCATGAACATGAGAGTTAGAGAAATGTGTAATTGTACCCCAGACTTCCTGCTTCACTAATTGTGTGTCTTGGGGAACTGGGCCTCCATTTTCCTAATTGTAAACCTGAGGTGATTATTGCATACTATTTTGGCACAAGCTGAGACGATTTATATTTATTCCCACCACAAACCAGAAAAGTGGGCACATACCTTTATTTCCTGCCCAGGATGTGCACACAAGGCTGCAGGTGGAAGCCACCTTGCCACCATGAAATGAGCAGAACAAGAGAGGAAGCTTAGGTCTAACAGGATCACCAAATACCATTCCAGCTCTGCGCTGCCCACCTCTTGAGTTTTTACCAAGTATATAAAACACCAGATTTAAGCCATAGTCTTTCAAGTTTTTGTTACTTACCACTGAATGTAATTATTATCTGATACAATAGAATTATGTATGATTTTATTAGTTCTTTATGCCTTATATTTTTCCAAATATGGAAAGAACATTTCATTTGTTTCCACCCCCAGAAAAATCTGTATTATGAATTCATACTACAAAATCTTTCCTATGAATTCCCATTACCAATTTTCTTCTTTGTGGAGTCACAGAAAATGAAAACAGTTTATAAAAGAAAAAACACCTAGTATGTTTTTTTTTCTTTCTTTTTTTCTTTTCTTTTTTTTTTTTTTTTTAGGCAAGGCAACCCTTGGTTGACCTCACAAACTGCAAAGACCTTGTCAGCTTACAATCCCTTTTTATTTTTTCTGCCTACAGCACCTGTCTTCCTATGTGGTCTCCAATCCAAGTACTAACCAGGCCCAACCCTCCTTAGCTTCCGAGATCAGATGGGACCAGGCTTGTTCAGGGTGGCATAGCCATAGACTAGTATGTTTTCTTTGAGCAGTAGACAGTATGTTTATTTCATTTTTCCATGAAACTCTACTAATAAGCTAGCGAATGATTTGTGAGCATTTACAGAAAGTAGCCATCACTATAAAGTGGTAGGAATAAGAACAAGCCCTGTCAAATGAGTAGATTTACCTAAAAAATAAGTCTGTGACATTGATTGATCATAGATATGTTACAGATATCACCCCCGGATAAGATGGAGAAATGCGGATTGGCAGAAATTTGGCTAGGCAGGATTCTGATTGAACAATTATGCCAAAAGAGGGCCAGTTAATGAGTAGATGTTAAGGAAATTCAACAAAATTAGTATTTTATCAATATCCTGGAAAAAGATATTAAAAGCATGTTTGTCAACTTTGCAGGTAAGCTATGAGGAATAATTTGTTACAGGAAAGAATCAAGATCTAGTAATCTCCCAAAGATAGTTAATAGAGTTAAAAAGAACCTGGATTTTATGACCAAAAGAATGAAATATTCAAGAATGTTTTGTGAAGCCAAGCTTGTCGGCAGTTGATGCAATAAAGAGGACAAACTCCAAATAGCTGTACTGAAATGCCTAAAAAAGCTAATGCGAACCCAGGCTAATTTAACAAAAGCATAATTTTCTGATGGAGATTTGTTGTTTTGATCGATACCTTTAATAAAGGTATAATGTATTTGAAGCAGGTGAGTGCACTACGTACGGTTGTGTGTACTAGATCTGTGGTTTATATTATCTAAATCCTACCTGGAAATTCAAACCCTATACAAACTCTGGGACCAGTACTACCCACTAAGCAGCCCTCCTTTTATTCTCCTTAAATAGGTAATCCAACAGTTTAGTGCAGTGGAATAGATGGCGGAGAAAAATATATTGCATTCTTAGCTCCAAGATTTGATAGGCTATTGGAGATAGAAACATTAGGAACTGCTTACGAATAAGGAGATAAGGTATTTCTTCCAGCCCTGATTAGCTGGGTAGGAAGAGAGTTATTCTAGAGCAGAAAGAAAAGAGGACAGGAGACATGCTCTACTCCTGCCTACCTGGGCTGGACATTTGCCTGTTTGTCCTCAGATCTATTTCCTACCCTTCCCCTGACTTAGCTCCTTCATCATCTCCCTTCCAGGTACTGTCAGTTAATGGGAGTCACTGATGAAAGACTGGAGGAAATGAAGAGGGAGAGCTAGAATATTTCTGCTTCGTGACATTAGTTTAGGTACTGATTTCTGTAATAGGGCACTAGAAGCTCAAACAACAAAAATAGATAAATGGGACTACAAAATTAAAAAACTTCTACACAGAAAACAAAACCATCAATGGAGTGGAAAGGCAATCCACAAAAAGGAAGAAAATATTTACAAATCACATACAGGCATACTATGGAAATATTGCAGGTTTGTTTCCAGACCACCGCAATAAAGTGAGTATTGCAATAAAGCAAGCTGTAATATTTTTGCTAGTATAGGGTCTTGCCTTCAGTTTGTAAAAAACACAATACCTGTGAAACACAATAAAGCAAAGCACAGTAAAACGAGGCATGCCTATATCTGATAAGGAGTTCATATTCAAAATATATAAGAAATTCCTACAATTCATTAGCAAAAAAAAAAAAAAGTAACTTGGTTTTTGAAAAATGGGCAAAGGACTTGAATAGACTTTTTCAAAGATGACATACAAATGGTGAACAGATATATAAAAAGATGCTTATCATCAGGGAGATGCAAATCAAAGCCACAAGATATCACCTTACACCTGTTACCATAACTACAATTGAAAGAAAAAATAAGTGCTGACTAGGATGTGGAGAAATTGGAAAATTTACACACCATTGGTGGGAATGCAAAATGGTGCAACCACTATGGAAAACAGTATGATACTTGCTCTAAAAAGTAAAAAATGGAACTACACATGAGCTAACAACCCCATTTTTAGGTATATATCTGAAAGAATTTAAATAGAAATCCTGAAGACAGCTGCACTCCCATGTTTACTGAAGCAGTATTCACAATAACCAAGACATGAAAACCACCTAAATGTCCATTGACAGAAGAACAAATTTTTTTAAAGTGGCATATGTACACATGGTACATTATTCGGCCTTAAAAGAAGGAAATCCTACTATATGTGATAATATGGATGAACCTGGAGGACATTGTGCTAAGTGAAATAAGCTAGTCATAGAAATGTAAACACTGCATTATCCCACTTACATGAATTATCTAAAATAGTCAAACTTATAGAAATAGACTAGAATGGTGTTTTCGGTGACTAAAAACGGAGAAGTAGGGAGTTGCTATTCAATAATACAAAGTTCCAGGTATTCAACATGAGTAAATTCTAGTGATCTGCTGTAAAAACTGTACTTACAGTTGACACTATATTACACACTGAAAAATTTAAGAGTGCAGTTCTCGGGTTAGAAGTTATCACAATAAAAAAGCTTTGTAAGTGCCAAAGGGTGAACCTTTTAAAAATCAAAATATTAGAAGTAAATAGTATGGAAAAAGCTAAAGACTTAGGGAGTTGAAAGTTCATATTAAAGAACTCAAAACAATGGGAAGAGAAAGTTTCCAAAAGAATATCAACGATGTAAATGCCAACAACTGCCTAATAGCAGAAAAATCAATCATCTCAACAGAGGCAAAATATTTTTTGCTAAAATTCAATATCCATTCATAAATTAAAAACAAAGCACTAGTGACCCAGAAATAGGAAAGAATTCCCAAGTCTAAGATATATACAAAAGAAATCGCAAAAAAAAAAAAAAAAAAAAAAAATACTGAGGAGGAAGAGAAATAAATGAGATTGTTCGGTAAGACTGGATTTTTTTTTTTTAATCAATCTACAAAAATATATCAGTAGCAATTCTCTAGATCTAATGTGTCCAGAAAACAAAGTTACCATTCTTAATAGCAATAGAAAAAATAAAGTGCCCAGGTATTAGCTTAAAGAAACTAAGTCCTCTATGGAGAAATCTTTTTAAAATTTAATAAAGGACATAGAAGATGGCCAATATAGAGATTTCCATAATTGCAGGTGGGAGGAATCATTATAAGATACTATTTCATTTTCAGATTAATCAAATTTAATGTAACCCTAATCCAAACTCCAGTTGGATTCAAGGAACTCATTTAAGATAAGATGTGTATGAAAATAAAGGTACATGATTAACAAACATCCTTGAAAAGAATTAAGAAAATGTCTACAGACATGAAGATATACTGTAAAAACTGATAAAAATTAGTATGGTATTAGTACAAAAGCAGACAAATGATCTAATGGAATAGAGAGCTGAGATAGACACATTTACATATGGGAACTTAATATGTAATTTTTTTAAAAAAGTCACCACAAATCAATGGTGAAAGGGTAATTACTTAGATAGGGCTGGGAAAACTTGTTTATGCATTGAGAAAAATTTAAATGGAGTCCTATTTAACTCCAAAGCAGACTCCAAATGGAATAAAGACCTAAACATAAAAGGAAAACTAGAAAGTCAAAGAAAATATGGAAGGATAGCCTCAAGGTAAAGGCAGAAAAGAATCTCTTAGAATGACAAACACAAACCACAATGCAAAAAAAAAAAAAAAAATGGAATTTGACTATACCAAAATTA
This sequence comes from Rousettus aegyptiacus, assembly GCF_014176215.1. Classification (NCBI taxonomy): domain Eukaryota; kingdom Metazoa; phylum Chordata; class Mammalia; order Chiroptera; family Pteropodidae; genus Rousettus; species Rousettus aegyptiacus. The sequence goes on from NW_023416306.1 coordinate 124,916,799, forward strand.
AGAATGTCTATACAAAAATACCATGAAAAGAGCTAAACAGATGACAGATTAAGAAGACATTACCAATGTTCAAACTTAATAAGGACCTAACATATTTTAAAAATGATGAATTCCTGTAAATCACTAAGATCAAAACTCCGGTGAGATAATGGTCAAAGAATATTAACAATTTATAGAAAAGGAAACCCAAAAAGCTAATATGCATATGAAAGAATGATCATACCTATTAGAAATCAGAAAAATGCAAGGTAAAATAATACTGTATCATTTTATGCCTAATAAACTGAGGGGAAATGGCTAGGCAATGCCAACATTTCCTGGTGCCTGTACAGACTGCTCTCTAGAATATCTGCACCAATCACTGGCAGCACTTAAATGAATTATATACTCTGACCTCAAAAACTCTACATGTAAGCAAATACCACAAAGAAATTCTCACACAGGTCTATTAGGAAACATATATAAAGATATTTATTGCAGTTTTATTTGTGATAGGATGTGAAAGAAGCTAATCCACATATCTCCCCACTCCCACCCCAGGAAAATGGATACACAATATATGATACACCACAAGGTACCATAATGGGGTAAGAAGTAACAGACTAGATGTATGCACTATCACAAAGATGGGTCACCAAAAAGCAGAGCTGAGAAACACATAGTATCTATATGATAAAGCACTAGTATCAAGAATATATAAAGAACTCTTACAACACAATAATTAAAAGACAAATAACCTAATTTAAAAATGAACAAGGATTCAAATAAATGTGTGTGTTTGTTGGAAAAAATAAAAAAATCAATAGTATACTATAAAAAACCATTTATATAAGATATATAGACAAGATAAACAATGAAGTCTGGAATTTGCTTCGAAATGATACAGGTAGAGTGGCAGTAAATGGAGAGTTTGGAGAAGTTACTAATAAAATAATCTGGGCTGTGAGTTTATAATTATTGAAGTTTGTAATGAATACAGAAAGTTTATAATTTTCTCTACTTTCGTATTAATTTTGTGTCATTCTTAAATGTATGTATACAAAATACAAATTTTATCCAAAAAAAAAATAGAGTACATAAAATGCACCAGAATGATTACCTGAGAAGTGGGAGGAGTGGTTTAGATATAAAACATATGCCAGTGATAATACATGTATGATCCTTCTTGTTAACTGGTATATTACCATTAATTTTTCACTTCAGAGAAGTTTCGATGTCTGCAGCGGTAAAAGGTTATTGTAGCATGCCCCATTACTTGGTAGTCATTGCTTTCACTTGCCAAAGCAAACAGATGAAACAATGTTCCTTAACTCAAAAATCCATTCAATACCATCACCCTCCCTTTAACACTATTTCCCAAGTGCCTTCTGTGCCACATATTTCACTATCGATTTACTATTACTGCTTAATATTTACTTATTTCTGAGTAATTGGTTTATTTTTTTCTCTTATGATTTTCAAACCTTAATATTTGCCCTTTATTCCTAAGTAACTCATGTTTTGCATATTTTAAAACACTCAACTTGAACAACACTAGAATGAAGGAGTAAAAAGAACTATTAATTACAATAAAATGTTGGCTGTTTTTATTTCATCTTCTAATATGTCTTTTAGACTTGAAGCCATACATGTGTTACTCTGAGAAGTAAACTGAACATTGCATATAATCAAACTCCACCAAATTCAAAACCAGCCGTGATATGATAAATCAATAGGTTTTCTGTTTACCCATTGTCTTAAATGGAAAAATAGACAGAATATAGCAATTATTCTGAGTCCTTAAGCAAATCTTAAAATAAAAGCATGGGTTCCAAAAGAGGACAGGTGGAAGGAATGAAATGTAATACAATTAAGGGTTCAAGCTAGGAGGTCTCAAGTGTTAGCCTACATCAGAATCACCTGGAGAGACTGTTAAATCACAGATTTCTGGGGGTCACCTCCAGAGTTTCTGATTCAATATGTCTAGGTAAGACCCCAAGAAACACTGTTCTAGCAAGTTCCCAAGTGGTGATGATGGTGGTAGTCCAAGGTTAAGACTCAAATCTCTCCACCCCGTGTCCAGGGCCCAAATTCTTGACTGCTAGAGTATACTGCCTACCATACTAAGATGATGTTTCGCTTAAAGCACTTTTTCCAAACTACCAAAAATGTGTTTAACATGCACATATATAAGAAAAGCCTAACAGGATTCACCAAGATAATACTCCACTTAAAGAAACTGGACTTCTAGAAACTTCGACGTGCCCAAATATTGTGCCAAACATTTTTAATTCACTCTTTCAACAAATGTTTATTAGAGACTAAACACGTGACCCAGCACTGTGCTAAGTACTGGCATACAATATGAAAGTAAGTCTTTACCTTCCTAAAGCTTACAATAAACTTTAAGAAAAAAAATAAAAGTCGCAACAGGGGCTCCATTGGTTCATGTGACATCTTCCAGCAAATTAGAAAAAGTTCCCAAACAGCAAATGGAGCCCTGGCTACGTTTTAACTCCTTATTTTACCCTGCGTTTTTCCCTTATACAGTGTACAACCTGCATAAGCAGACAGTTACCCTGAGACTCTTGTTTAAAGAAGGCCCTTAGGCTTAAACCTTGTCTTGTTTATTCCTATTTAATAAGCAATTGTCAAGCTCAACGAAGGATTTTCAAATCCCACAGGGTATTTCAAGGTTTTAGAGGCCTTTACAAGGTTGAGTGGGAAATCTCAGAAGCAAAGATTGGATAATTATATTTCTCTGTCTATGAGATACTCACTGTTTCCAGAAACTCATTTTTTTCCCCTATCACTAGTTTTTCTCCATTTTGCCTCTTCCAGGAAACATACTGTTTTTAATACTAACTATAACGATGTGAATGTACGAATATTTGTGTGGAACTATACAAAAACTATATGTAGTTCTTTCAATGTAATGTATTCATGTTATTTTGAAGTCAAAATGTTTTTCATTTCCAAAAATTGCATTATGCTGTATACTTTGCCTTGCTTTTCACTCACACTATATTTTTAAACTCTAAGCATGCAGTTGAATGTGTGTCTAGTTCGTTACTTCTAACTGCAGCAAAATATTCCATGGAGGGTATCTATCATATTGTTTTTTTCATTCCCTAAGCAATGAACACTTAGGTTACCATTGCTTAATAACCTCCAACAATATTATAATGAAAATTCAGGCTATTCAGGCTGGAATAATAATTACAAAATGAGAATCTAAACTTAATAATTACAAAACAAAAATCTAAACTTAAGCAAAAAATAACTTGATGCTAGAGGAAGTGTAACTGGAGTTGCCTTTGTAGGGCAAGCAAAGTAAAAGCAACAAAAACGACTCCTTCAAGAAACTGATAGGAAATGCGTTCTCAGAGGTATACTCCTGTAACCACTTAGAACCCGTGGACTGAGAAGAAACTATAAGTATCAGAAAGTTGAGGACGAATCACTTAGAAAAAATTAGTTTAAAAATTTAGAAAAGTGGTCATATTAACCTAGTAAATGGTATTTTTATAGCAACTATATAAGTAAAGGTAAGCCCTATCCCACTTAAAAGGATATCGCCCACCTGCTTCTTAGTTTATACATAGTGCTCGTTCTAGAATAGTTTTAGAATATAAGAAGAAAAACTGTTTTCAGTACTCAAACAGACCCTCATTATTTGTAGTCACCAAAGGTTCTCAAAGCTGCTGTACTTCAGAATCACTTATTGAAAAATTCTATCGTCAAGGCTTCAATGCTGGGCTACTTAACTCAGATTCTCTAGAAGTGAGCCCAGGAGTGGTGTATTTCAAAACTTCTTATGTAACGGAAATGTACAGATACTGAGAGAAATCACTGAGCTGACCACTTCAAGTAATAAGTACTCACTTAGAATGTTAATAAGGATATCGAAGGCAAATAACAGAAAACATTGCCTCAAATCGCCAAAAACAATGAGGGAATTCATCAGCTCACCCAGTCACAAGTCGTCAACGCAGGAAGACTTCTGTAAAGATGCATGCAGGTCGCTGCCATGTATCTGCAAAGCTCTGCCATAACTGCTCTAACTGAGGCCTTCTACTTCAGGCTGGTAACAAGATGATTTGTAGCCACTTCAACACCACAAATCCGAACACACCCAGGAGCTGTTTCTGTACGGCAAGGAAAGCTTTCCCAGAAGTCCCCGTTCTATAACCACTCAAAGCTAATTGGCCAGACCTGGGTTCCAAGACGGTGATTACCAAAAACTAGTGGAGGCTGACGGTTCTCACTCTTGATTGTACATTAGCATCACCTGGAGAGTTTGTTAAACCACAGGTCACTGAACCCTATCCCCAGTTTCTTATTTAGTTTGATGCACTTTGAGAACCACCTACTGAAAATGAAAGCCGCCCTCCCTAAAACAGAGGGCTATGTGAAAGAGTAAATACCTGTGGTCGTTTAAATATGCCCACAAATTTGTTGACACTTCTTTCAAAAGGTAGACTCTAATTCCCCTTTCCTCAACTGTGGGCTGGACTTAGGCTTAGTTAAACTTAACTTCTAACAAACAGAATAAAGTGGAAGTGATGGTGTATGACTTAAACAGTAGTCTCTAAAAGACGGAGGCTTCCATCTTGGTCTCTCTCTCTTAAATCACTCACTCTAAAGGAAACAAATGGCCATGTGGTGAGGAGACCAAGGAGAATGGCAAATGGTTAAGAACTAAGGCCTGCAGCCAACAGCCCTGTGAGCAAGCCCTCCCCAAAGCAAATCCTCCAGCTCCCGTCTCAAATGACCGCAGCCCTTACCATTTTTCTGACTGCAAACAAATGAGACACTGAGCTAGAACCCCCCAGGTTAGCTGCTCCTGAATTCCTAACTCACAGAAGCTGTAAGATTATAAATATTTGTTGTTTTAAGCCACTAAGTTTTGAGGGTAATTTGTTATGAAGCAATAAGTCACTAATACAATTAAGTGAACAAAATTGGAAAGAAGGAGAGAAACCATCTTGAGTAATCCACAGTGTCTGGTGCAGCCTGCTTCGGTTTATGAAGGTTTACTGTAAAAACACACATGCCTAGAAACTCAGGAAATCCAATTGGATTTTAAGAAACAACAGGAACTTAAAGGGCTTTTGATGTCCAAGAAACTTCTAAAAATCTCAGCATCAGGAGCTCAGGGATTTTTACTGTCCTGCTGCCCCATAGACTAATTCAACTCTGTCTTCTGCTGCTAGTCTCATAACCTCCACTTCTTTTTTTCTGGTTTGTGCCTCTCCCCAGGGTTTCTGAGACTTTCGTTACTACTGCGGACAAGCATCAGCAATTTTACCTGGGAGGGTGCCTGAAACACAACTTTGGGCCCCACCCCAAACCTACTGAATCAGATTCAGCATTTAAGTTATGGAAATTCTGCTCTACATCATGAACATTAGGCTTAAAGTCCCATTCTTACTTCAGTGTTTCCTAAATTTTGATGTACCTTGTAATTATCTGGGATCTTTAAAAAATACTAATGCCAGGCTTTCGCCCAAGACATTATGTCTCGATATGTACGAGATAAAACAGGCCACTGGAAGTTTTAAAAGTTTCCAGGTGATTCTGATGTCCAATAAAGTTCAGGAACTACTAGTTTACAACTTTTTTTCCTTGGTATTTCCCAATTAAATTTCAAAAAAGAAAGAATTTGATTAACCTGTTTTACTTTTTTATACAAAGGCATGCCATGGGCCTTCAATCATTCTATAAATTAACTAATTTTAATCCAATTAATTGTGGGAGGGTGAATATTGAGAGATTATATGACCACTGCCACTCAGAAAAACTATAAGGAATATATTTTCCTTTAGTGCAATGTTTCTCAATCTAATATGCACATTAGAATAATCTGGGAGCTTTAAAAATCTCAATGCCTAAACCCTACTGAAAATTAATTCATAACCTCTGGGTTGAATCCAGGCAACAATGGTATATTAATCTGCACAGATGATTCCAATTTGCAGTCAACACTGAAAACCATTTCTAAAATAAATAGTGGGCACAGCAGTGGACATATCTCAATAAAAATTATTCCAAAACAAATACAAATCACAATTACTTTGGCTCTAAAATCAAGGTAATTTATTTTTGGCCTCGATCCAAAATTGGTTGAGTGAACAAAAGCATCAGGTAAGGGAAACAACATAGGTTTTAAATGACAGACCTGGGGTTTAACCCGGTGGTTGAGTGGATTAGGGTAAATTTTTAATCTTGAAAAATTTTAGTTTCCTCATTCACAAAATGAAGATTAAACCAATCTACTCAAAGGGTTATAAGACTCATAAATTTTGTAATGTACATAAAATACCTTAGACATTGTAGGCGATCAGATGTTATTTGCTTCCTCTGCATGTATGGGGGCATAATTTTCTTTAAAAAAGTGTAATTCTGGGTATAATTGGATGTAAATCTCTCACCAATTTATGGTATAGGAGTACTATAATTATTCCAGTTTGACACGAGAAAACTGAAGCTCAAAAAAGATTAAATAATGAGTAATAAAGCTGAGATTCAAACACAGGTTATCTAACTCCAAAGCCCAAATTATCAACCATCCCACTGTACCCGTCTCTAAGATAATAGCTACCTTCTTCCTGTCATAAAAGACAAATACGGGTGTGCATGCTGGAGAGAACTGAGGTGTTGGGAAGGGGGAGAGTAATGTCTTTAGTGATGTGATGTGGCATATGTGCTACCAGCGTTCTGGCAATTATTGTGCTCTTTTTCTTCCTTCAGCCCAAGCTATCAATTGCAGACCTCTCAGACCTGTCTTAGAAGGCCACAACGTAATTCTTTAAAGGTGGTACTGTCAGTGTATTTCTGAAAAATCACCAGAATGTTTATTTTTTCATACACGATCCTTGCCTACATAAGCATAACATACATAGTCTGTATTTTAAGAAACTAAGAAACGTAAGAAATACAAACCTATAAATAACCATTTTTACTTAACCTCTACCCTCTGTCTTTCAATTTCATTCAAGTTCTCTCTCCTATAGAAGTCAATTACAATTGTCACTTGATTTTTTTGGATATATCTCTTTTCTTGTTTATCCTGCTTCTGCTATCTTGTTGTAGTTAATTCTTGCAATATCTCTTGGTAAATTCATTAGCCAGGATGATTTTAAATTTAACTAAATTTCATATGTGCTTCTTTGCATCATTTCAACACACTCATCCCTGTATTACCCTTCAGCTTAAGACACATGCAGAAAAGATGTCTATCAAGACTTACAGACTTAAGAGTCAGAACTGGACCAAGCCCAAGTCCTAAATAGAAAAGTTTAATTTAAATTAAAGTTTGTCTTTGGCATACACTTACTCTCTTTAGTTTCTAGAACCTTTCACTATTCAGACCTTTTTATGTTCTTCTTTCCCTGTCAAAATGTAATTGCCGCGAACTAAAGCCCCCTTGGGTCTCTGCTAAATAACAACAATCTCTTCTACATTGTCATTTTACTCCTCTCAACTAGATCATTCCTACTGGCATATAAGCATGTTCAAATATTTCATACCTTAGAAAAAATTTTTTTTCTTGAACTCACATTACCTTAAAACTATTCTTTGACACCCTTTACAATAAAATTAATCTAAAGTTGTTGACAATCACTCATCTCTCTGAAACCAAACTTTCATCCTCACTACTCCACTACTCTTGTCAAAATCACCAACGACTTCCTCCTTGCCAAATGCAATGAGAACGTCTCTGCTTTCATCTTCTTTAATCTCTCAGGAGCATTCTACAGTGTTATTACTACCTCCTTCCTGAAACACACTCTTACCTTGGCTTCCATGACACCAAGCTCCAGGTTTTTTTCCCATTGGTTGCTCTTTTATAGTCTCCTTTCTTAGGTCTTCCTCCTCTGCCTAATTTCTGAGTGTTATCCCTCACCTACCTGTCTACACTACTAAAATTCTCCCCCAAAAGCATCGTTATGTAGTTACATGACTTTGAATATCATCTAAATGTTAAACATTCCCAAATATATGTGTGTGTGTGTGTGTGTGTGTGTGTGTGTGTGTGTATATACACACACATACATAATCTCCAACTCTGATCTCTCCCCAAGTTTAAACCTGCATTTACTTGCAAATCTGCAAACTGTTTACTTAGTGCGACTTACATGCTTAATAGGCATCTCAAATTTAACAAGTCCAACATAGAACTTTTGATTTTCAAACCCAAACCTGCTCCTGTTACCTCTCACCGACTGCCCTTGATTCCTTGACTCTTTTGCTCTATACCTTTGTCCTTGATTTGTCTACATCATTGCCTACTCTAAAGTATCAGTCCACCAGCTGATACTTTAGCTTCTACCTCTGAAACATATTCCAAATCCAGCTATCTCATGCAATCTCCACTGCTACCACGTTAGTTCAGGTCATTTTCTCTAAGTGTAATACCCTTTAAATTGTCTCTCTGTTTTTACTCTGGCTTTCCCTTACAATCTATTCTCCATTCAGCAGATAAGTCAAATATAGATAGATAAGAGAATATATCTTCCCTGACTAAAACTTCCAGTGGCATTTAATTAGATTTAAAATAACACCTAACTCTTTCCTTTGGCCTACATTTTCAATGGTCTGAACCCTATGGTGGTCTTTATGCTTTTTTCCCTAACACATATTCTTTCTCCAACTGATTATCCCAAAGCAGTGGTTCTCAAAATTGAATGTCAAATGGCTGATTCTAGGATTGGAATAAGAAATATGCAAGATGAGCCTGGAGCATCTTGTAATGTCATTAAAAAAGTGCTAACATGTGATAGAAGTATGTCAAAGGGACACAGGATCCAACTGAAAGAGTTCCCACTGGCAAAAGCTGGAATAATTTGAGCAACAAAATAAATAAAGTAATAATGGATTATAACTCAACACGTAAAATCTACGAGTCTAACAGAGAACAAACTGATGGTTGCTGGATGGAAGAGAGGCTGGATGAATAAGGTGAAGGGATTAAGAAGTACAAACTGGTAGTTACAAAATAGTCATGGGGATGTAAAGTACAGCATAGGGAATATAGTCGATAATATTGTAATAGCTATGTATGGTGCCAGGTGGATACTAGACTTATCAGAGAAATCACTTCATAAATTACATAAACATCTAACCATTATGCTGTACACTTGAAACTAATATAATATTGAATATTAAAATTAAAATTAAAATTAAATAACAATATCCATGAGACTATACCAACATAAATGAACTATTGAATAAAAAAGAGGAGAAGAGACAAATCTTCCAGGAAGAAAAATTCCAAACAAATTATGTAGATACTCTATCTTAAAGGAGAAATCTGAGAGACACTACTTCCCCAAGGTGTTATCAAGGTCAACATCAACAGTGATAATCATGTTGATAGTATACACCCTTGATGAAAACGACATTTTATATTGGTGGTCTTCCTCCTCAAAACCCATAATCTCAGTTTAATCATGAGAGTAACATCGGACAAATTTCACTAGAAGGGCGTCCTGCAATGTGCCTGGCCAGTACTCCTCAAAACTGTCAGTCAGCAAAAACAAGAAAACCTGAGACACTATCACATCGAAGAGAAGCTGAAGGAGAGGACAACTAACTAATGTGGTAGCCTCGATGGGATCCTGAAACAACAAAACAAACAAACAAACAAAGGACATTAAATAAAAATAAGGATATATGAATAAACTATGGCCTTTAGTTAATAATAATGTATCAGAATTGGTTTATTAATTGTAACAACTGTAGCATACTAATGTAAAATGTTAATAATAGAGGAAATTGATTAGTGGCATATGGGAACTCTACTATCTGTTGGATTTTTCTGTAAATTTTAAACTGTTCTAAAAAAAATAGTGTCTGTTTTTTAAGAGTTTAAAAAAAAAAAAAGCCCATCTTATGAGGAAGTAATAAACTTCTTGAGAAGATAGTGGGTTGCTCCAGAACTCGAAATGGTAGTTTAAGATAATCTTATTCAAATCTCAGCTTACTTCTGATTTATACCACAAACGTACTAAGACTGGGCACTGCTCTATGCTCCCAGATATAAGAATCGACTTTCCTCTCTCCTCCCCAAAGGCATGAGAAAATTGGTCTGAGTTTCCTCGGCCTGTATTTACCTGAAAAAGTCCTAATCATGATTTCTCAAAGGCATGAGAAAATTGGTCTGAGTTTCCTCGGCCTGTATTTACCTGAAAAAGTCCTAATCATGATTTCTCTTTGACTTTCTCAAACATAAGGCTATGTCTCAATTGTCAATAGAACTCACAAGTTGATATCTTGTCCTGTTTCGAAGATATGCTCAAAAGAAAAAAAAAAAAACACCAAAAACTTGAATTACATCAGAATCACCTAGAGGGCTTATAAAAACATTGATGACTGAATGCCAATTCCAGATTTTTTAATTCCTTAAGTCTTGTATTTCTTACAAGTTCCAATGATGCTGCTATTCTGAGTACCGGACTTCTAGAACCACTGAAAAAAATCAAACATGGTAACTTCATTCTTACCATTGTTATTTTAGAAATAGGCATGAGCTTCAAATTCAGCCAAATGATATATGAGAGGAAATGAGATGTGTTGCTTCAAAGAAAGACTTCCTCATCGTAAAAAGAAGGTACAATCCTGCATGTATTGTGCTTGAATATAATGACTAAATCAATCACAATCAGCTTGAGATCATAAGGGAAGCTGCCAAAAGATGGCATAGCAAAGAAGTAAACAACAACAACAACAACAACAAAACACCCTGTATCTTTGATGATGTCACTGAGCTATTGAATCAACTAACCCCAGAGTCTACCGTATCTGCAAACATTCTACATAAGATAAATTATTTCCTTATTGTCCAAGTCAATTTGAGTCATAGTTCTTGGTTTCTTATAATTAAGATCATCCTGAGACACTAACTCTCAGATCCCGTCCTCCCCCAATCTCCTCATGATTTACTAGCTCCGGCCACACAGGCTTGCAGTTTCTTGAGCCGAAAGCTACATTAAGATCTGCCATTGACAGTTACTCTACCTGGACACTGTGCCCTCAGATATCCCCATGGCTGGCTCTTTCAAGCCAGTGGAGTCTTAGCTCAAATATTACTTTTTCAAGAATATCTGCCTGGACCATGCAAGCTGAAGTGGTGTTTTCTACCCCACCTCCAATTTTCTTTAGCCTATTATCCCATTTTATTTTCTTTAGAGCATATACACCATTCTAAATTATATCACAGCTTCTGTGCATTTATTTACTTATTAGTTGATTTTTGGCCTCCACCAACTTCCTTTCTCCAGTGTAAGATCCATGAGAATTGTAACCATCTCTGTCTTGTTCATTTTCATATCTCCAGTGCCTGGAAGAGAGCCTAAGAATGGAGCAAGTAATTAACAATGTTTTTAAAATGAATGGATTAACTAAAAAAGGCTTCTGAAGTTACCCTTCAAGAAGAATTCACTCCATGTAGAGAACCATGTATTACATCTATACGTAGTGCACCTAGATTCTCAATAACAGATCAAGTGCAGCTGTCACCAAAACCAATGGTGCAAAAAGATGGTTGGTTGCCTACAGATTCATACAGCAGACTTTAGCAATGCCAGTAAAAGAAAGGGTAGCAACATTTCAAAGTCAAAGTCACCCAGGGCAAAGAAAATAACTTGACTCCAACCCAGGGAGCTTCTTATAATTAACAAGATAAAAACATTACTTCATATGTTTGTATCTTTTAATAGTGATATGTGTTTCACTATGGCAGGAGGTGGAATCACTGGCACTCACTTAACGTGACCCAGCAAGTCAAGTCATTTTTTCTGGAAGAGAGGATCAGAGATAGGCTTAGAAAGGAACATAGGCCAGGGGAGTTAAAACGCATGTTTCTCACTTGTTCTTCAGAGAAGTTCCATCCAAAGGGCATCCTTGGGAGCACCCGAAGCATGATGGTGGGATAACTTGTTTTCTCCTTCAACACTTGCAAGTTCCCCATTCTTTGGATTGTCTACTCAGAACCAGTTTACAGGAAGCACCCTCCCTTCCTCTTTCTGGGACATCATCATACAGGTCAGACAAATGGATCCTCCCCATATTCTGCTTTATCCTACATTTGTAATTGGAAAAGCCTCTTTATCAAGGCCAGGCTGGTCTTATGGGTGCACAGAATTGGCAGTTATTGAGGTAGGATTTATAGTCGAAAGATAATGTCTTTGACTCCCAAGACATTTCTCCAGCCACTGCCCATGATTGAACTTCATCCAAAAAAGGGTCAATATCTTTTGAAAGTGAACAATTCTTATTTTACTTGGTGATCATGTCCTCTAACATTATCTAAATGTCTTGTTGAATTAACACTATTTTAGTAATTGTTTTAGTAAAGAGGCAGGCATAAGTTCCTGAAGAAACATATCCGCCACTGGAAGATACAAGATCAGGTCTTCCTTATTCAAATGATCTTACATGCTCATAAAAAGATTATACCAAATACAGTCTACTATCTAACACCTTAAACTAAATGAATGTTCAGAGGAAGAATTTTATTTGGTTTTGTTTTTTCTAAAAATTACTTTTTAAGTCCAGGGGATACCTTCCCATCCTCCTTCTCTAGGGTGAAAAAAAAAGCACCTTCTCTCTTTCCCATTACCATTCAAATGAGCCATAATATGTATCTGAAGGCTGAGAAGCTAGAGTCTAAAACATCTATCAGATATTATGCTGTTCAGAATTGTGAGTCAGGAGGGTAAGAACTCTACTCATATTTGCTGCATATATGACTTGCACAGAAATTCACAAAATAAACAATGATAAAAGGCTTTCTAAAATAGGTTTGGTTTATAAATCACTTGGTCCTGAATTTACTTCAATTTTTTATTTGCTCCTGATTCCTAGAAACATACCTACATTTGTCATATTTGGTCTCTATCTCTGATTTATCAAGTGCTTTTGTGCTGCTTGCCCTGTTTTTGCTACCAGATTAATTATTGTTTCCTTATCTGCCTGGTTATTAACACTTAATGAGAGAAAAAAAATTATTTTCAAACATTAGTCTTACATTAATTTGTAACTAGGATTAATATGCTGTGCCTTCACTCATTAATAGTTGTCAACCACCCATGTATCAAACCTTATGCTAGGCACCATACAGAAATATTTAAATTAAGACGGATTCTACCTATCATGTCAGTTGCAGCATGATGAGAAATGTATTAAAACAAGTGTTATAAGAGATAGAAAGTAGTAAATCTGCCCCATAGATTTTACTAAGAGTTGGACAAGAAAGGACATAGCTAGAATATAGCAGAAGAAATAGAGACCAGATTAAAGAGAAATAACTCACTAGGAAAGATGATGTTGTAAGTTTCATCATCAAGAAAATACATACAGACAAGGAAAATGAGAGTGGAAGGAAGCTGCAGAGCATTTGATTTTAGGAAAAACAGAGCTGGAGGGAAGAGTAAATGATTGTAAAATTATACAACAGGTCACATACCAGATTGAGAAAGATAAATGATTATTTCAACTTTGAAACAGATTGTACACTTTATAGGCACAAGTCATACAAGTGATATAGGAGATCAACAAGCAAGATATCACATTTGGTCAAGTCCTAGCTGAGAAATTCTGAACTTTGCTTCCAAAGAGTGTTTCTCTCTGAAAGTGTAGAAAGTAACCTGTGGAAACTGCCTTTTTTGTTCAACCTTCTTGGAGTCCTCTTACCCTAGAGTGTTTATGTAAGGACATATACATGTTAAATACAAATACAATTTTTCCCTGTTGAAAATAGAAGATATTTCCCTCTCTTCCTTTTCTTTGAGAATTTACCTTAGAAAATGGAATTGTAAGTACTTTCTCATCTCTTTGAAATGTATATTAATCTTTTTGAAGACCAAATGGGCCTTTTGTCAGCTGGCCTTTTGCCTATTTTATGACCTAGAATGTCTTTCTCAGAGACCTGGGAACCAACCATCCGTTTGAAATGCAAATATCAAAGGAGACAGCACCCCTATCTTCTAGTTTCTGTTGAAAAGTAGGAGCCTAATTTCAGAGAGGCACCTTGCTCCCAGCAGCCTGTCATAGAGAGATGAGAAGTTTGTTTTTCCTCTAGATAAAGAAATTTAGTTAACACAGACGGTCACCCCAATTGCCGGGTAAAGTTAGGATGAATTATGTGTGACAAATGGTGTTGTCAAATCCTCTTACTTGAGGATAAGTTATTGTTTTTCCTGAAAACATATGCATAATGGGTTGTATCTACTTGGGTATATAAGGGAGTATGATTCCTTTCTGTCTTTGTCTTCTATTAGATTGCCTGTAATGTGTAGCACATTAAATCTTAATGGCTATTCAATAATAAAAGTGTTTTCTTTCTCTACTACCTTTGTGAAGAGGATTTGTGTGTTGAGAGAAGATATTGTTTTTAATTATATTTCTCCAGCAGATAGCAGCCATTCTTTTCCTGATGTCTCATTGAAAATTAACATGCTTTATGGCAGGACACCCTAAAAAGTTTATGCCTATAGGGAAGGAGGCAAACTTAAAATATACTTAGTTTGGGAGTGTTGCTTTATCCAATTTCAGCAGCTGACCTCTTCAGTGCTTATTTATTATTTTTGGACTAAAAATTTTTACTTTTTTTTTTTTTTTTTTTTTTTTTTTGCTTATTTCCAAGTAGATAAAGGTCAGAATTGACTTTAAGTTGAGTTTCTGTTCTGGAAAAAAAAAGAAAAGATGTGATTCATTTAATAATGTTGAAATGACATCTAGAAATTTTTCCAGAGGAAAAAAAAGTGTTTCAGGTGTTTTCATTCATATATCTGAATCCTAAATATATGCAATCTCCATAACAGAAGAGTTGTTATTCACTACTTAAATAACCATCTATTATTTAAAAAAAAAAAAAAAAGTTCATGAGGTCATTGAAATCATAGAAACCATTTGGCAGCTTATTCTTTCCCACTAACTGCTATATATCAATAATACTAATTGAACTTTGACACATGATTGCTTGTGGAAGTGGTGTGTTTCCCCATGGAACAGGGACTAACAAACAAATTGGAAGCTAGCTAGGCATCATTCTCATGCATTGGCAGCAAAACAAAGATGGCCATGTAGCTATGAATATACAGAAAATCTTACTGAGAATTATGGAGGACAAAGTTCCCTATGGTCAGTAATCAATATGTTTTAGGAATACAGAGTTTAAAAGAAAATTTGTCAGAGATGTCATTGCAATACTATGATGAAAAATATAGATGACATGTGAGGTCATTTTATAAGCCAACTTTAATTGAGAGTGATTGATTGGAACGCTGTGTTGAGAATGATTCTGAGTTTGTCTGTCATGAGCATAAAAGCAGAGAGCAGCAGCCTACAGGTCACAAATTTACTATTCCTAATATGAAAGTTCTTTTGTACTTTGTGCTTTGGTGAGACCTGTTGACAGAGTCTTGGTCTACAAGAGAGAGCCAAGAAATGGCTGTCACTGGTTAGATGACAAATCCCGACACAGGCTATAGAAAAAGAGATGACTGGTAAGTTTTGACGATAAAAACCCAACTCACCCAAAGCTATAATTTAGGGAGACTAGGGAGGTGACATTTGTTCAACAATTCCCCCAAATTTAAGAGCTGAAAGGCTTGGCTTAGACAGGAAAAACAAAAACATATAATTCAACTAGCTTCCAAGGCAGCTAAAGAGAGTACTCAGTAGGGGCCATGCCAATAAGAGATCACCTGGGGCATTTTGAAGGAGTTATCCCTCTCTCCTTGCTGGTTGGTTTTTATATTTTCTTTTAAATACCAACTTCCTATATTTATTAAATTCTAGATCTAGAAGGTATCTTGGAACTTATGGAATACAACTTCCTCATTTTCCAGGAAAGGAAGAAAGATGAGGCCCAATCACACAGCTGCTAAGTGGCAGAGCCAAGTCTGAAAGCCATAGGACTCGAAGAGTCTAGTACTCTTCATTTCCCTATTCTGTGGGACTGACTCTCCCTTCTTCATTCATTCAACTCAGAGTTCTTTTCTCAGACAAACCCTCAACTCATGGAAGCCCCTCTCCAAAAGTCCTGCACCTAGATGTGGAGGCATATCTTCAGGGAAAAGATTTAAGCATAGAGACCTATGTGGCTGAACTCCATAGGCTTCTTCTATGATTCTTATAAAAATTAAGTACCTGTCATCCCCCGCAGGTGCACTTTGTAGATACCCACATTTCCATCAGAAGGTTAAATTAGGCTTCCACTTAGAAAAGGCTTCATCCCATACCTCTCATATATGGCCAAACACACAAACAATAGGTCACCCCCACCCCCCAACTAGGGACTACTCCATGCTTTGAAACAAGAAAATATAACACTTGCTTCTCCTCTCTGATGCTCCCTTGTAGGAGTGGAGAGCACCTTAACATAGTGCTCAGGTTTTTTTTAAGGTCAATATCTATGACATGGAGTTCAGTGGTCAACTCTGGAAACCTGGAACAGCCTTATCTCTTCCCCAAGATGGACGGAAATGCTCTGGAGTGGTTTTACACTCCTCTTGGACTAATCTTAGCTGTTTAGCAAGCTAGGAACTCATGGGACTTTGTACTCTTGTGCTCATTTTTAAACATTAGAATAAAGAACATTCAGATCAGGTCATTCCTCTCTTTGGTCATGTTCTGGGATCAGAGACCATTTCATAAATCTTCTGATGCTCTACATTTGTAAAATGTATTTATTCTCTAAGTTTATATAAAACAATGTCATGGACCTTTTATCTCATTACCAGTATATAGAATAATCCAATGCATAAGCACAAAAAGGTTGGTTAATATTTTATTATTTCCCCTCGGTTTATGTTGATAACTAAGATACCATGTGATTTCAGTGCATACAAAGACACCAATAAACACATAAATAATATCAGCAATGAGAACTCCCCTAGAAGGTGAACGTTTTTAAGATATCATGACACATCGTTCCAGACAACAAAGTTTTCTCTACCTCTATTAGGATCTTCTCAGGGTGGGTGAGCTTCTCTCAGGCCCTAGCAGAGCCAGAATCAATAGCAGGATATATTCTGGGAGAAAACAAATCAAGACCCTAGGGGCCCTCTATCAGGCTTCAGCATGACAGTATCAAAACATCTCTTCCTAAATCCACTCCTGCAAGGAAGCATCAGAAAGGAGAAGCAGCTGTAGGAACTGCAGTAAAGAACTGTAAGCAAACAGCTCTTCTACAGCTGCTAACAGTCAGGGGGCTGACAAACTCTCTGATCTTCTGGTTTCAAGGTTGCTTTGAAATGAAAAGACCCAAAAATATCCTAGAGATCAGGACAATACAGTAAGTCTTCCATTTGCCCTTAAAGCTCATAAATAGGAACCCAGATATTTTACTCCAATATTATAAGTTATATTGAGGGAAATAAATGGTCATTTGCTTTTTGTGGAGTTTGTTAAGAAGCAAGCCCCAGGACCATCCTCCACATGCCTATATTTTCCTGAGAAGCAGGAAAATGAGTGCCATGAGAAAGCAGCCACACAACAGAAATAGCATCAAGAGTATGGATGTTAAGAGCCATTTACAGGTTGACAACTTAAAGTTACAATAGCAAGAGGAAGAGCAAAGGGAGCAGAAGAGAGATCCTGCTCGAAGTGAAGATGGAGCAGGCAAGAAAAATAAAAGAGCACATCAAGAACAAATTCATGGAATGAATTTTGCAAAGATGTCAGCAAAGCTACAGACACAGAGACATTACAGAGGGATGCTATAAACCCCTGGCAAGACCCACTGGAAAATAAAATGTGAGTAGACATTAAAGCAGCTGGGATAACACTGGCCTGGCCTGGCCTTACCTTGCCTAACCTGAGCTCATTATCAACTGTGTGTGTAAGAAGGTTATGTTGGTAACAACTAAATTCACCTTTGTATAACATGTCCAAAGTAAGGTATATTAGTTGAAATATTTAACTATTTGATTGAATTTATTAATTACACATCTCCGCAAAGAAAAGATAAGATGGCTAATATGGCTAATGGAAACCCACAGCTGTGGTCAGAGCACCTCATATCACTATGGCTAGATACCACGGGGAACAAGAGAACACATTGCTGGGAACGCCTAAATGCAGAGAACTTCTTGCTCCAGGCAGGCCTAATTGGTGGAGTCCCAGGTTGCTGCCAATTTTATCTCAATCTTACTCTTCCTCTAAAACAAGGATCAACAAACTATGGTGACATGTGAGTCAAATCCAGCCAGCTGCCTGATTTTATAAATAAAGTTTTATTGGAATACAGCTTTGTCCATTTGTCTATATATTGTCTGTGGCTACTTTCTCAAGTTTGGGGAAATTTTAAAGGAGAGTGATGCCTTGAGAAAAAAATGAGGCAAGCTTTATGATTCCCCCAACTTTCTGCTTGGAGAAAGTCTCCAGGCTGTGATACAAAAAGAAGGAACATAGGCAGACCCTGGCTGACTTTCTTAGTTAATTAGACAGAGTTGAGTGGCTGAGAAGTCAGAGCACCTAAAATCCATAGGGCAAATTACCAGAGAGGACAGAGCTGCCCAGAGAGACAAAGTCAGAGACAAATAGGAAGAGTGCTCTGGAGATCTACAAAGTGTCCCCTTTGAGTTTTAAGTGAGTACATGTGAAGAAAAAAACTGAGGCTGTGAAAAAATAAAAATAAATAAGTAAAATTTAAAAACAAAAAAAAACTCTCTGAAAGTTAAAGGGAACAATCCTTTGGGCTCACACAGAGCCAGAAGTAGTTCCTGATCTCACTAGTGAAAAATCTCATAATTCCCACAGCGTTGAATAGAGTACTCAGAAAAGGTTGACCTCAGTGGTAAAAAATAAATTAGCCTAAACAAATACTTCTCAGTCATAGGCAATTATTACCTCCCGAGGGACATTTGGCAATGAACATAGACCGTTTTGATTATCAATCTAGGGAGATGTATACTGGCATATAATGAGTTAGAAATAAGAGATTCTATTAAGCATCCCATAATACACAGGACAACCCTCCACAACAGAAATTATCCAACCCAAAATGTCAGCAGCGACAAGGTTAAGAAACTCTGCCCTAGATTAAATGCTGCTCTGGTCCCATCTAACAAAGCTTAAAAGCAAGACCTGAAAGGATCACACCATTTCTAAATAACTTAGCTACATTCCACAATTAAGCTCAAGAATTTTTCTAGAAATACAAAAATATCCAGCATCTAACAATTTAAAATTCATAATGTCTGGCATCCATTCAAAGATTATCAGGAATGCAAGCAACCAGAAAAATAGAATTCATAGTGAAAAAAAATCAATTAAAACCTAGGGAGAAATTATACACATAATAACATTAGTAAGCAAGGATATTAAAAATTATTATAACTGTATTCCATATATTTAAGAAGCTAGAAAAAAGATTGGACATGTCAAGTAAAGGCATGGAAAATATAAAAAAGACTCAAATAAAATTTCTAGAGATAAAAACTGTGTCTAAGATTAAAAAAGGATATATCATATGATATTAACATCAGATTAGTTATTGCAAAAGAAGATACAGAGTATCCACAATGAAATACAGGGGAAAAAAAAAACAGAAAAAAATTAATAGAGCATCAGTGATCTTTGCAACTCAAGTGGCCTAATATACATGTAACTATAGTCCCTAAAAAATAGAAGAGAGAGGGTGTATGGAAAAATTTTGAAGAAATAAAGGTCAAAAATTTTCCATATTTGATGAAAGCTGTAAACCTATTGAACCAAGAAGTTTGATAAATCTCAATATGAAGAAAACGCAATTCTTTCTGTTTAGGTTTTGATAGATGGTCCAAGACTGTCGATGCTGGCCTCACGTGCCAAATCAACTGCCATGAGTTTAGTTATGTCCCCCCAAAAACGATATATTGAAGTCATAACACTCAGTGCCGATGAATATGACCTTATTTGAAAATAGGGTCTTTCAGACGTGATCAAGTTGAGATGAAGTCATACTTAATGAGATGGGTCCTAATTTAACATGACTAGTGTTCTTATTAGAAGATAAAACAAACACAGACAGAGACTCACAGGAAAATGCCATGTGATGACAGTGACAGAGATTGGATGCATCTAGAAGCCAAAAAACTCCAAGAATTGCTGGCAACCCCAGAGACTAAGAGAAAGTCATGGAACAGAATCACCCAGAGAGCCTTCAGAGAAAGCATGGACTTGCTAACACCTTGATTTCGGACTTCTGGTCTCCACAACTGTGAGAGAATAAGTTTCTGTTATTTTAAGCTACCCAGTTTATAGTAATATGTTAAGGCAACCCTGGGAAACTAACAAACCATCTATGCAGGACCACTACGGATTCACCCAAATCTGTTTTTGTCACACTCAGCCCAATATTCTCCTCCTTCCTGGAGGGCATAAAAAAATATTTAAATTAAAAATTGCAGGATTTTCCCAATGTGTCCTACATCTCACCTCCAACTCCCCTCACTCAATGTCTGATGAATGAATTGATACATAATGAGACTGCCTCATGCTCTATACGACATGTAATTCCTTACCCGCCACCTTTCACCCAGCCCAAAATCAACAAAGATAGACTACTAGGGCATTGGATCAAAACAACAAGAAGTTAAAATTTCTAGGACGGGTTCTACTTATTCAAAGCTCCTAAAAACCTTGCTCTCAAGTACAAGAACACAGCTGAAGAAACTACTAGGAGTGTCAATCACTCAAGGAAATCTAAATTGTCAGGCAGTGGTGCTATAGACAGATGTAGCATTCAGACAGGATCACAGAAGAAGAGTGAACCCATTTTGCCTCTGGCTGACCCTTGAACA
Source organism: Rousettus aegyptiacus (assembly GCF_014176215.1). Classification (NCBI taxonomy): domain Eukaryota; kingdom Metazoa; phylum Chordata; class Mammalia; order Chiroptera; family Pteropodidae; genus Rousettus; species Rousettus aegyptiacus. The sequence continues at coordinate 124,937,573 of NW_023416306.1, forward strand.
CATTGTAATTCACACCAGGCTGTGGTGGAGTGTTTTACAGCACAAAGACCCTTTGAGTCTTCAGTCACAGGCTCTGAGCACTGAGGAGACAAAGACCTTGAGGACAGAGCATCTGCAAGAGCACATACAGAAAGGTGGAGCAAGGGAGGACCACATGTTCCTGACAGCAATTTGCTGCCCTTGCTCATGTGCCTTCTACTTCACACATATATGCTCAGTGAGGTATTACATCTCTCGGTTTCTCTGTATGTGTGTTGTGAGTGGTATGCATGTGGTGTGTGTTGTGAGGTGAGTGTTTGTGTGTGTGGTATATGTGTGGGGCTGTGGTGTGGACGGTTGTGTGTATTGGGGGAGAGCGTTAAGGCTGAGAAGGGGGTTTGTGACTGAATCCCTGGCTTCAGGATTCCCTTGATTCAGGTGAAGCAAGATAAGCCTGAGTATGCAGCTGCAGCATAAGCAGTGACTTGGAGCTGTTCCACGGTCTGAACTATTTTTAGCAATGATGCGCCATGACTTTGCACTCTTCCCTAATATAACTGACGGCAGCAGGATCCCATTGGGAACAGCAACTACAGCTAAGGACTCTCCGCTTTCCAGATCACACCATCTCATATTCCCTTTGAACAAATCGTGACGTATTTCCAGACCTCTGAGACATTTCGAACACTTCGTAATATTTTCCAAAATTTAAGAGACAGAAGTAAAAAGCGATTCAATATATCAATGCCAACTCCATATGGGAACTTTTAATTGCTCCCTACAGTTACCTTAAAATCTAGGAACTAAGTAAACAAATGCCAACCTAGTGAAAAATCATGATTGTGCCAGAGTCAATGAAGAAAGGAAAATGGTGTCATATTTAGTATGGATTATTAGCCCTAGGTCCACTGTAAAGCTATAGGACAGGTAGCTATTAAATAATATTAGTGTTCTTTTATAAAGGAATGTTGTATCACAGATATTATAAGAATTCATATAAAGATTATAAAGAGAGCACACTAAATATACTTGTTTATGTGACTTTTTCTAAATAAAGGTGGCATATTATTCATATTCTGCTGCCCCTTGGGGAAAAAGAAAGATTACTAAGAGATATTAGCTACCCTAGCAACTCTAGCTATTTCCTCTTCAGAAATGTAAAAAAAAAAAAAAAAGGAATTACAAACAAGTTCAGGAACTTCTAGAATGCAAAATCTGATGAAAAGGCAAGTCTGCACTCAATTGCATCAACAACTAGAAAATGGCTGCAAGAATCACAGATTAATTGTGAAACCTGAAAAACTCCTAGAACTCAGAACTTTCCTTGTACAGGCAAGGAAAAGAATTGTCTGAGAAATTAAATGATATGTCCAAGGTCATATCTCATATAAGCGGCATCTCTCAGATTAATCCAAATCTTCTGACTTCTTACCCAGCTCTATTTATACTTCCTAGACTATCTTGGTACTCTCTATGCCTAGCCCTATGCTAAGTGCTATAGAAACCACAAAAATGAAAACCCAATGACAGCCAAAAAGAAATGTACTAGAGTTCTTTTGCTAGTGTAGATAACCTTGGGGTAGAGAACTCTGAACTATGGCCACCTTATTCCCCATGGAGAGCTGAAGTGAAATCACCAGAGCCTGTATTTTAGAAACTGATTAACCAATGGAACTGGATGGTGACCACTTTCTATTCCTAAGAGTCCTCCTCACTGGAACCCTCCCACTCCAGGCCTAAATAATAAACTAGTCTGCTCTGTTAGCCCCAGCAGGAAATGGGAGTTGACTCTAGATTAAGGAAGGCCAAGTATATAGATCAAAGGTAATGGGGAGACAAATTTATTTCATTTTCACTTTAAATTTTTATTAATCTAAGTACTAAGTTGAATAGTATAAAGTACTTGCCTTTAAAGATCTTAATTAAAAAATAGTTAAATGTAGTAGGTGCTATTCCAGAGGCAGATAATGCATCCTAATCTGAGAAGCTTTTTTTATACTGAACATAAAAATTGATCTCCAAAAAAAGCAGCAGATATGACCAAATGACACAATCAACAGAGTACAAAGGCAACTGCGGAATGGGAGAAAACATTTGCAAATTATATACCTGATAAGGGGTTAATATTCACAATATATAAAGAACTCCTACAACTCAACATATTAAAAATGGGCAAAAAACCTGAACAGACATTTCTCAAAAGATGGTATGCAAATCGTCAGCAAGCACATGAAAAGATGTTCAATATCACTAATCATGAGAGAGGTACAAATTAAAACCACAATGAGATATCACCTCATGCCCATTAAGAGAGCTACAATTAAGAAAAACAATCATAACAAGTGTTAGTGAAGATGTGGAAAAATTGGAACCTTTGTGTACTGTTGGTAGAAATGATAAAACTGTACAGTTGCTATGGAAAACAACAAGGAGGTTTCTCAAAAAATTCAAAATAGAATTACCAGCAATCCCATTTTTGGGTATTATCCAAAAGAATTAAAGTCAAATCTCAAAAAGGTATTTGCATACCATATTTAAAGTCTCATTACTCACAATAGCCAAGAGATGGAAGCAACCCAAGTGTCCATGGACAAATAAATGAATAAACAAAAATGTGATATATATACATATATACATATACACACACACAATGGAATATTATTCAGCCTTAAAAAGAAAGGAATACTGTCCTATGCTACATGGCCTTGAAGACATTATATTAAGTGGAATAAGCCAGTCACAAAAAAAAATATTGTATGATTCAATTTATATGAGACATCTATGGTAGTCATATTCATAGAAGCAGACTGCCAGGGGCTAGAGGAAGGAAAAATGGAGAGTTGTTATTTAATAGGTATATAATTTTAGTTTTGCAAGATGAAAATGTTCTGTAGATCTGTTGCACCAGGGTCGCCAACCCCAGTCCATGTCCCAGTACCATTCTGTGGCCTGTTAGGAACCAGGCCACATAGCGGGAGGTGAGTGGCAGGTGAATGAGCGAAGCTTCATCAGTATTTGCAGTCACTCCCCAGCGCTAGCATCACCACCTCAGCTCCACCTCAGATCATCAGGCACTAGATTCTCATAGGAGCACCGGTCCCTGGTGCTAAAAAGCTTGGGTACTGCTGCGCTGCACAACAGTATACATATACTTAACCCTATTCAACTGTACACTTAAAATTTGTTAAGATGGTAAATTTTATGTTACATGGTTTTTAACACATTTTTTAAAAAGAGGCAGATGTCAATTTCTTGGGAGAAATAAGTTCTCCTTATTTTTTCCCATTTCTCGCCACCAAACAAAACTGACTTATAAATTGAGAACACTGGCCTCAAGAAGCGAGTCTCTGACCTCATATTACTAGGACATGAACATTCAGAAAGTGCTGTAGTCTCTGAGGAGGTTGGAAAATCTTCAAGGTTAGGTCAAGAAAGGCACTGTGTGCCTTAGATGGATGGGAAAAAAAATATTGTCGATGAACAGAGGCCAATTAGATCAGCAGAAGCCAGGTCAGGAGAGAGGCATGTATCCATGCCGGCAAGAGCAAATCTGCAGACTGCCCGCCCAACAGGGAAATCTTTCTTCACCAATGTCCACAGACTCAAAGGAACATTGGATAGCTGCTGCCATGAGACTGCAGGATCCTATAATTTGCCTATTAAAAGAGACAGAACTTTTGCTGATTTCCTTTGCTATCATAACACTTCCTTCAGAAGCACTGTGGCTTGCAAGTGGTAGAATTAGTACGAGCTTTGAGCAATAGCCAATGAACAGGAAAGAACATTGTCTCTGGAGTCTGAATCCAGTTGTACTACCTCCCAGCCAAGTATTTCAAGCAAGTGACAAACTTTCTGTTACTCAGTATACACATCAGAAAGATGGGAATAGTAATGTCAACTCAAAGGGCTGTTGCAAAGATGACAAAAGATAACACAAATAAAACTCCTAACACAGTAGCTACACACTTTGGAAAATGATGATCTAGATAAATTAGACCTATAAACTTTAAGAAACCCTATGCCATATGATTGCACCTCATGATAGTCTTTCTAGTACATGTGTGAAAGCATCTCTGTATTGATCAGTACCAGCCTTATGGAAACTTTCTGCCCTTCCCATCATATTAGTCAATAATTGATTTTCCTAAAAATAAGAAAAGAAAGGACAGAGGCAATGAAAAGGGCATAATCACCAGGACTAGCCCATCACACCCATATTTTCATAGGAGACATTTGCATAATATACAGCTTGAGTATTAGTATATCCCTGCTCAAAAACCTTCCATGGTTTCTGACATGCATGCTCAGGTATTTAGGGGGAAGGATAAGGTGGATTGATGGAGAGAGAGAATAGATGTGTTCAGATACAGAATTGTATAAACTGGTTGCCGGTTATACAATTCTTTCTATTTTTCTCTACGGTTGAAAATTTCATAATAAAGAGTTGAGGGGGAAAAAAATCCATGGCTTCCTAACAGCAATTTAAGCACAAAAATGCTCAGTACATGTTTATTGGATAAAACCACAAATGAGTGATAAATACTTTAATAGGCAACAATTTCCAGTGATGGAAATAGCACAAATCTCAATAGCATTTAAGCAATGGGTGTACAATACAAGATCTGAGGAAGATGATAACCTCTGTTTCTTATTCCAAATTCTGTCAGTATTCTTGTAAATGGATTTGGTTTTATCTGGTATATGTTCTTTGGAAAGCCTTTATACATGTGAGGATCCACATAGACGTTACTATGGAGCTATCATGTGTTTACGCCCACTATAATCTCATATCTACTCTCTTATCACTAGTTGACTAACCAGGATACAGAGATACACTCAGTATAAATTCTAGTCTCAACTCTGTTACCAATTTTCTAAGACATTCATCAAGTCATTTATCACAACTGTCCTTTGGGTCCTATAATCACCAAACAGGAGTCAAGTATATTAGTGGTACAGCTTTGCCTCAGAGACATTGCTCCTGAGGCTTCTTGCTTCATGTGGCCCTTGGACCGTCTATAAGGTATTACCCATATGTGTACCCAGGAACAGATGTAGAGATGATCATCATAACTCCTATCCGTTACTCAGTAGTTTAGAGTCCACAAAGTATTTTTCACATATATTATCTTATTTAATGTGCATAACACTGGTCTTAAGTAATGTGATCTGTTTTACAAATGAGTAAGTTAAGTGTCCACAATATTATAAAATTTCTTCAAGGTCAATACTGAAGTCAAGGACTAAGCCCAGGTCCTCTGGTTTTAAATCTTGCTCTGCTTTTATTGCATTGTCATCCATCACACTCTTTAAACTTCCAGCCCCTCTCGATAGATGTGGCTCCTACTTTAAATCAAAGTGACCTCCCCATGTCACAAACTTAGGCCCTGTGATGATCTCTATACCTCATTCCTGGCTGCCATTTTTACTCCGTTCAACAAATGAAGGGTGAATGCCATTGAATTGGGACATTCCGGAAACTTTTCTCCCTCTGGCTAAGGATGCACTATCATTCATCCTTCCCATATGTCCAAATCAGCACACAATGAGTTTTAAGAGACAGTTTTAAGATAAATACATTTTATTGTGCTCCAAGACCTCCTTCCAGTTGAAAAATGAAACTAGTCATCTCTGCCATGCAAGTAGGTACTTAGAGACAGCTAAGATGGATCTTGGATACACATCTTCATAAAATATTGAAAAGTAGAACTTTCCAAAGTCCCCTGAACCTAAGAGTACATAGTCATGTCCCCCAGAACTTCAAATAAATAAATATTTAACACTTCTGAAAATACAACCAATATATTAAATAGAAAAAATACATCATAGGAATTGCCAAATAGATGGAAACTAAATGGAACAGGAAATGAGGAGGGTGGAAGTGAAAAAGAAGTCTGTGACAAGTGTTTTTGCATATTTTGTCTCATTGAATCCTCAAAACTACCCAGCCAAGTGGTTGTTATTACTCCACTTTACAATTGAAGAAATTGACACAGAATCATTACAGTACATGCATGCCAAGGTCAACTGGTAAGTGAGTTGAGATTAAAACCCAGATCTGTCTGAATCCAGTGATCATTTTACCACTAGGAGAACCAGGAGACAAAGAAAAAGATGTCAGGAGTCATACAGGTCTCTACTTCTAGAAAAAGTTCATAATTCAACATCCATCTCCCTCCCTGCCTTCCATTAAACCATTGGTAGCTAAAAAGACCACATTATATCTATTTAACAGTTATTTTCCCCAGCTTCTGACACACCATGCTCACTGATAGGACTGTCCAGTCTTCTCCCCACAAAGGTCACTTGAGTCCATGCTCACAGTAGTAATAGAATTCAGCATCGTCTGCAGTCACATGCCTGGCTTCCTGGCAAGGAGTAGGCCATCTTAGCTGGCTTTGTCATGGTGTGTCAAGGAGAAAACAGAAAACCACCTAAGTCAGACTCCACAGATTATTTTACAAGCCAGGATGCACAATGTTCACCTTACCTAGGAGTGGAAATCCCAGGTTCGTGCTGCTTTGTGCTACCAAAATTGACACTGGTCAGAATTGCTCCAGTGAGAGAGAAATCAGCCAAGCTGACCAGCCTTGCCAGGCTCTAGGTTGTCAAGACAGCTACAATGTGCTAGGGCTGGACACAATTTTAGAGGTCTCTATTTAGTGTTTTTCACCTAGAGGACATCTAACTCCCTTTGCACCATTTACAATTTAGGTTTCAAAAGAAATCTACTGATGGAAAATAAAAATTCTTTAAAATAATCCATTTATTCTAAATTTTTCCTCCTGTCCATGGGAAACTGGGCCTCCCACACATGTAAGGGCTTGCTCAAAGTCACTGTAAAGTCAAGGTGGGCAGCCAGGGTTATGCCACTGTAACAAGAACTCCAAAAATCCCAGCAGCTTAACACAGCAAAACCTTATTGTTTTCCCACACTGTACGCCCAACACATCTCTTCAGAGTCCCTCAGGGACCCAGACTGACAGAGGCTCCATCTCAATACATGCTTACACGATTATCACAGCAAGGAAAAGGAAAGTTGACATCCAGCACTAGAGTTGACGCTTCCACCCACAAGTGACACATTTCTCTTCCACTCATATTCACATGCCCACAGCTGACTTCAAGAGGTTAAAGTGCAATCCTGGTACCCAGATAAAAAGAAGAGAGCATCAGTGTTTGTGAAGAGCCCTAATGATAACTAGAGTCACATAGCTAGTTAATGCAGAGCCAAACTACAACTCAAGTCTTCCAATACTTTGTCAGTGTGTTTTTCTATTTCCTTGTCCTTCAAGGCCTAGATCGGACCCTACCTTCTTCTCAAAGCTATCCCTGATTATCCTGGCCCATTTTGCTCTCTCCCTTTATTTCACTCCTCGGACTCTTTAAACTCTATCTGGATACATTGGTGACTGTCCTCAAAGGAAGCCCAAAGCCTTCCTTCCTTTAAGTCTAGGGACTATGTATGAGGTAAACATATTTATGCATTGAATGTGTGCATGCACACACACACACACACAGCTTTTAAGAGACCTCTCCACTGATGCAGGATCCTACAGTCTCAAAAATGGGTACTAGATAAAGTTCCTTCTCTCCTGGACTCAGTAGAATACAAAATAGGGAGAATTTAAGTTAAGAAGGCATAGTCCCAAGCTTAAGAGGGTATGGTACAAACTGAGCCATGGAAAACATTTTGGCTCTATGAAGCAATGATTGTTAGGTTGGATATTACTTACTCTGTTTTGTTTTGTTTTGTTCTATAATCAGCATTCATTCTCTATTTCTCTCCTATGCTCTTCCCTGTATCACAGGACATGGACATCTAGAACTATGATATGCAGATTCCCTTGCCTAATGAGGGATGAATATGATTTATATTCTGCCAGTGGGATGCATCCATATGTGATTTGAAAGGTGTAAAGAAGACAGAAGTTGTTTTCTTCTTCCTCCAGCAATGGCACCAGATCCATGAGCTTTGCAGAACTAAGGCTTTTAATATCCTCTGCATTCCCTTGCCATTCACTCGTCTCAGTAAATGAAGAAGCTCTGAAGTCAGCAGCAATTCCCTGCAGGTTCCTCTCTCTCAGGTGACAGCATTCTGCCTCTGGACCACAGGAGAATGGTAAAATTGAAAAGTGATGGCTGACCCCCTGATTTTTACTCCTTCAGGCTTCCTAGTGGTTTGTTAAGCACCCAAATACCTGCATAAAATTATATGAAATTTCCTTCTTCCTGACTGAACATAATTGAAACAATTTACCTTTTTAAATTCTTTCCTTCTGATTATAAAAGCAATACATAAAGAAGAAAATTTAAAGTAACTGTAATCCACCACTCAAATATTACCCTGTATATATATTGATATGTTTCTCTTTACTCTCGTTTCTATACAACACTGTTCCAGTTCTGATTCATGGAGATTTTGATATACACATAGAGGATTCCAACACCCTAGCCTTTCAGTGTCTAGAGCGCCTCTCCTCAAATAACCTTGTCCTCCACCTTTCCTCAGCCACTCACTCCTATAGCCATGTCCATAAAGACCTTGCCATTACCAATAACTGCAATACCTCCATGAACCCATTTCCATGCGTCTTACTCCCTGACCATGATCTAGATTTCCAGCTCTCACCCTTTGGTACCCAGACTCCAGCAACGCTGAGACTCTTGAAAGACTACTTACCAGCTTATATCCCCCTCCTGCATCTTCACTCACTCCACTCCAGGTTCTCTGGTTTCACCTTTGCTAAAATGCTCCCCCTCCTTAAAGCCTTTGTGCTGACTCTTTCCTCTGCCTGAAGCAGTTCGCCCACCAATACCCACATGGCTACCTCTCTCACCTATCATAAATGGTGGCCACCAGCGAGGTCTCCCTTGACCAAATCCTATTTAAAATTACAGTCCTCCCTCCACCACCTCCTAACCTCACACCCCCTCTTTCCTCTGCTTTCAAACTACATTCAGAATCTGGTTCTTTTCCCCTTTTTCAATCACCTATTGCATTCCTTATTTCTCTTACCCTCGTCTCATGATATCTTTTACCTTCTAACTTATGTAAGTCATTCATTCTTACATTTATTGTTTATTGCTTTATCTCTTTTATTAAAATACATGCATTACTAGACCAGAAGTGTCTTTGTTCACCTATATATCTCAAGTGCTTAGAATAGTTCCTGGTACATACTAGAAGCTTAATAAACATTTGTTGAACAACTTCAGACAGGGTAGTCTTATAGCATGAGTCACCAAAAAACAAGGATCCAAGATAATGCCCTACCATCATTCTCTACCTCTTCAGGATACTGCAGACTATGCTTTGGAAGAGAAACCCAAGCAAAGACAGATCATTTGAAATCAATGCTTGTCAAAACTGTGTGTTATACAATCTCTTAAGTTTCCCCAAAGGTACTCATGAGCTCTCATTAAGTGGTAGAGACCAAACAGTAGGAATTCAGAAGTATCTTAACCCCCCCCCCAAGGAGTTTTGTTTTTATCTGTTTTATTTATGTATACTATGGCCCCTCAAAATATTTCTAAAAAATAAAACATAATAAAGCTTCTCCTAAAAAATGTAAAATTTTGGAAACTACAAAAGAAGATGATCTCTAGTTATCTCTAAGGCCGTTCTTATTTCTAATATTTGGTGCCTCTATCAACACTTTTATGAGTGTTCACATCCAAGGAAGTTTTCCACATTCAGCTTTTGCTATGAGGTTGTTACAATCTTCTCACACAGGTACTAGTGACTATTATATTTAGAAAGTTTCCCAGTAAATTACAAATGTGTCCATCTGGGCTCATTGCATTACCCTCATACCCGGCTGAGTATTATTGCTTGAAGATGGTCCCCTTCCTCCCAAAAAGTAATGTCACTTACATCCGCAAGACATGTTTCTCTCCTGTCACCTCTTATCTAAACATCACAGACAATGTTAACCTGGCTGGGGATGAATGGCTTGAGAAGAAACTGTGCTGTCCTGATTTTTTCCCAGTTAAAATCAGGCCAGTATTTGACATTTTGCTTGGGAGCTGAGCCACGGGTGACCGTGCACTGGGGAGCTGGCATTTCCAACAGGCAAGTGAGGAGTGTTTGTTTATCCTAAATTAAATCATGTTTAACTTGGCTAGAGGGCACACCACTACGGACAAAAATATGTTAATAATTGCATCCCCGACTTTCCAACACTCATGGTGTTGGTGCTGTTATTTGCTTGAATTCACTAGCACTAATCTAATTAAGCCCTTTATAACTGATTATAGCAGTCATTATAAAAATTCCCAGATTCCAAGATCACCCTTCATTACCCACATTTTAACACTCATAAGGCTTTACGCACCTTCTGTTTCTTGCCCCTTTCCAGCCCTCCCCAACTCCTGAAACCAGTCTGCTGTGCTCCCTGGAATTCAGTCATCACCAAAGTTCCCTCTACTTTCTACCTCTATCTCTTCCTCTCTGAGAGTTCCTTTGACTATCTTATTCTGATGAAAACCTGTCTCATGTGAGGATGCTACATCCCTGAAGCCCTCATAAGGGAGCCTATTTTTAATTCTGCAGCCATTAAACTACTGGATGTGGGGGTTCAATAAGTGTCATCTTTGCTCTTCATTACCACTTTATGTTTCTTTGTTTTGTTTTTTATTACCAAGAGGTAATTTTTTATTTTTATTTACTTATTTTTTTTACTTTTTAAATTAAACTTAGTGGGGTGACATTAGATAATAAAATTATATAGGTTTCAAGTGTATAGGTTTCAATAATATGCCATATGTATATAGCATTGTGTGTTCACCAACCAAAGTTAAATTCTGAAGGTTCCTGGATGACAGTGGCAATGGGGGGGGGGGAGGGGATGAGGTGATATAATCTAATAAATGAAACGTCAAAGCTGGAGGATTTTTAGGGAAGAGGGAGACTGCTTTGAAGTTTAAGTCATTAGATTATACAACCTCACTCACAGCCACTGTCATCTAGCAAGCCCCAGACCAACCTTCTCTCATTTCTCACTGATTCGAGCTCTTGGTTCACTATCATTCTAATGCTACTTTTGTTTTAATTTTTGGCAATTTCAATACACATATAAGTGATCCTCTCAATACTCTGGATGCTGTGTTCCTCAACTTCCTCTTCCCCATCACCTTGTCTTTCATCCTACCTCAACCACTCACTCTTATGGTTATATATTGAACCTTGTCTTTACCAATTACTGTAATACTCAGACTCCAGCTAACATATCAACCCATCTGACAGTATTACCCTGCATGTTCTGCCTTCCCATTTGTTGAGATAGACAAACACATTCCTATATAAATCTGTCCCTCCAATTTCACACTAAACTATCTTTTTTGAGGACTTTCTTCCTTATCAATTTTTTTTTATCTCTGCTTAATCTTTCCAAACAGAACACATACATGACGTTATTTTTCCCATCTTAAAAAAAAAAAGCTCTATGTAACTCACTTTCCCCATGTTATTGCTTCATTTCTTTGCACTCTTTTGCAGCGAAACCCCTCAAAAACAGTGCTCCATGATTTATGTCTCTGATACCTCTCTTTCCATTCTCTCTTGAATCCACTCTAATCAGCTCTTCTTTGTCTGCATCATTCCTCCTCTAGATTATCCGCCCTAATCCCTGAGACAATAATAAATATGAGTTATCTTGTCTGTAAGTACCTTAGGTTCAAGGCAAAAGGATTTTTCCAATGTAATTAAGGATACTATTCAAAATAAGTTGCTTTGTTTGAAAATAAAAGCTTACCCAGTTTTTGGACTCTGCTACAGTTCTCTGTACTACATCATTTTTTCATGCTTACAAATGAAATATGGAAAAGGAAAAAATAACTAGATGGCTCAGCTCTAGTTAGCTGAGACCATGCTAAGAAAGGAGGAAAAAAGGTATGATCTCCTACCAAAAATTAAGAGAGAGAGGAAACAAGGGGAGCATGAGAAATGCAAGCACCTTTGGCACCTCCAGGAAACAAGTCTTACTTCCTATCTCAGCACAAAGATGACATTGGCAGGGGCTGCCCACCAATCTCCCCTTCTTTGTACCAAAACACCCATTTTGTTTTATTTCACAAATACTTTTGACATATCAGGCAGTAAATCAAATTTTACCCTAAGAAAACACCAAGTATTCAAGCACTCTTTCAAATATATCATCCTCCTCAGAAAACTGTAATGTTCTCAATTGCCTCTCGAATTGGAAATTTCCTTATCAAAGGTCTCAAACACAACAGTACACCAGAATTTTTTTTTTTTTTTTTGAGATCCCATATCCATGTAAGTAGAAGGTTCGACTTTTCTATTAGTTGAGATGACATTTCCTTTCGCACTAGTTTTTCCTCTCTGTTCTAGGCAAGTAAAAACTTTTACTCGTTTTCACTAAATTTCCCTCTTCTCATCTCAATGCTTTCACATATGCTAATGTTTCCTTAAACTCTTTGGAATCAGTAAATTTCAAAGATCCTGCTTATAAAAGGATCACAATACATTTGAAAAACGAGGGCTCTTTATGGTCATCTGGTCCAACTCTCTTAAAAGTAAGAAAACCAATTTCTAATCCTAGGACATTTTAGCAAAGAGAAAAAGGAGCACATCCTGATGAACAAATAGGAAATCTAATTTCTAATCCTAGGTCATTTTAGCAAAGAGAAAAAGGAGCACATCCTGATGAACAAATAGGAAATCTAAGTACAGATGCACAATTTTTAAGTTGGTCAAATGGATTCATTGTCAAGCAAATATCTTCTTTTTTCTCTAAGATAATTTGTAATTTTCATTTTCTTTTTAAGAATTTCTACTCTCTACTGTGTAATACTATTGATTTGTGCCCTGTATTTCATATTGATTCCAAAGGACTCTGCCAAGGTCTGCTTTCATCTATAATTAAAGAAGAAAGTCTCCAGAGCCATCACCTGAGAAGTTAATTTCCTGGCACCTTAGATTACGTGCTGCTCCTTCACAGTCAAACACTTACGACAGTTTAAGGAGGTACTTTACCCTTTCCACCACTTCTGCTTAAAGAAAAAACTGTGTTCAAAATAAATGTCTAGTCATTTGAAAGAACATTTCGTATTTATAGGTCCTTGGGTTTTGCTTAAGAATGCTATTGGTTGACAGGGAAAAGGCAAGTTTTTTATTCTCTCTTCCATTAGGTAAGTACTTCCTGGGTGTTTTTTAACAGCCAATTTAAATTCAGCAATTGTGCCCCTTTATGACACAATTGCTGTAATTGTGTCATAAAGCAGTAATTACAAGTTCAGGAAAGATTGAGCAGAAACATACAATCTGACACTCAGGGAAATTCTGTCAAAGGAGCAACACCTGGCATGTGCCTGGACTGTGAGCCCATTTTTTGGGGTACACAAGATTTCACTCTGGTTAAAACTCCATTATTCAACCTGAAGCCCTAGGGCTACTACAAAGCTTCCAAACACCTCAACATTGCTCCCTTTGCTCTCTTAATATGTCCGTTCTCAAATCCTCTTCCTTCTCAATCTCACATTTCCCTCACATATTCTCTCTTTTATTCCTATCTTCCTTTTATTCCACTCTCTCTCAATCCCTCCCTTCTCTGTCTTTCTTGTCACTTCTTTCTTAGAATCAACACAGCACAGAGTTGGAATCTAACCTAAGCTCTCTCTGATCTTTGACTGCCTCTACAACATTCCCTCCAAATGAGTATCTACTCTCAGTGGTTAGAAATCCTTTCCCTTTTTAAAGCCAACTCATATCTTCCTGAATCTTTCGCCTTAAGATCTCAGTTCTCGACCTTGTCAGACCACAGTTAACAAGTATAAATCCCTCTTAACATAACCTCCCCAGATATCAGTCATATTTTCCATTCCAACTACAGAGCTTCGAATTTGTTCTCTTCCCAATTCTTCCCCTGAGACTATCCCCCTCAAAGTGGGACACCCAGAATGTGCCCAAAACTTCACCACTGTCAAAGCCAGTTTTGCTATCTCGTCATATGGAAGTGTCCACTATTTAGTCTAAATCACTTTTGCTTTTTAAAATCCTATCATCTGGGCTTTGTAAAGTTGGACTTAATATGATTTACAAATCACAATCTTATCATGCATGCTGAGCATATTCCCACAGCAAGACTGCAAACTCCTTGAAGGCACAAACCATGATTTATTCATCTTTATATCACCCAGAACAAAGCCTGGCTCACGCGGTGAGCCTCTCACCGTACCTTCTGTGGCTGCATTAGCCAGTCACGGGCATTGCTGGCTCAGGGTCTTGTGCTCTGGCTCCTGGTGTAAGACAACTTGCTATATATTCTAAGGAAGAACAAGGGTCTCTTTGCTCTGCATCTGGAGTGGTGAAATCTGTTTCTCCCCCAGTTCTGGTCAATGAGCTTCACTTAGACCAGAATTTTATATATCTGTCTTTATGGCAGAATCATCAGGGGAGGGTTTTTGCTTTTTCAGGTGTTTTTTTTCTTTAATCTATATTCTCTGTCTTCACAATTGACCTGAATCAATCTCTCTAGGGATGGAATCTGGGATGTTGTATATGAGGAATTCTCGCATGTGATTCACATGCAACCTGTCTACTCACCAATATTTGGAAACTTCTGGATCATTTTGCCTTCAGTGATAAACCCAGTTTGTGTTTATAATTTGTTTATGGGAAATGGCACTTCCCTGATACAGTAGTAATGATATTGCAGAGCAAGAGATTTGTAACAAGGGAGAAGAAGAAAGCAGGACAGATCAGAGGCAGACAGAGAACCTGATGGAGGCCTCGGTAATATCATGGCAGAAGGCCAGAGGGGGACCAGGGGATCGTTTTTCTTCATCCTCGTCCTAAAGTTACTCTGGAGGCAGAAATGGAGGCAGCAGAAAAATAAAAAGCATGCCCAGGTCATGCGCAGCAAGAGCCCCAGGAAGCATATGGTAAAGCAGAGAGAATGAGTTGAATGGTATTCAAACCTCTCCCACCCTTGCTGGCCATGTAGCCTTCACTGGGTTCACTTTTCTTGTCTGTAAAATGTGCTTTTAAAAAGTCAAGGAGATGTCTGAAAAGCACTTGTGTACACTCTAATGAGTGTGATGTCCTTTGGATGTGTAAGTTTCTTGGCCATATATGACTATGTATATTTAATTTAAATAAATAGTAATATGCTTAGAGATCTTATTCTATTTTCACTATTTTCATTTGATATTATATTTTTAAGATCTGAGGATGTCAGCATATAAACATATAGCTTATTGCTTTTGATTGCTGCATTGTGTTCCAAAATATGCATCTACCATATTTTACTTATCTAGTCCCCCAGTAATAAAAACCCCAGGTGCCTTCGACTCCCACCACCATAGATTATTCTATAGTTATTATTCTTGTACATGTCTAGCAAGGGGCTTGTAAGTGAATTTATTTTATATTTTCAGCAGTGATTGTCCACTTGATTGATGTAGGATAGCATCTCTAAATCTTTATTTATACATATATTTATATATTTGTTAGCATTTGAGTTTCCCATTCTATATACTTCTAATTCATAATTTTGAGTTTCTCATTCTACACACTTCTAATCCATAACTTTTATCCACTTTTCTATCAGATGTTCTGCCTTTTTCTTGTTGATTTTCAAGAGTTCCTTAATATCCTTGATATTCATCTCTTATCAGTTTCACGTATTAAAAATATCTTCCCTGGTTCCTCTCTGTTTATCAATTTTTTACCTTAAGGTTGAAAGTACTAGATAAGAGGTCCTTCCCAAAGATGTTTGCCAACATTTAAATCTACTAGATTTAAATTTTTATACTTGAGTTTTTAATTCATTTATAGTTCATTTTTGTATATAGTAATTATTAGGAATCCAACTTTGTTTCTTCATATAGAGATCAAATTTTCTCAGCATTGTTGACTAAACAATCCAACATTTCCCACTGGTTTGTGGTGCCTCCTTTATCATATAACAAGGCCCCACATATATAACTCTATTTCTGCACTCTCAACTCTGTTGTCATTGGTTTAGAAGTCTATTCAAATCCTCTGGCCATTTTTTACTTGGATCGTTTGGTTTTGGGTTTCTTGTTATTGCTGTTTTTCTATTGAGTTGTCTGTGTCCATATATATTTTATACATTAATCCATTATCGGATATGTGGTTTATAAATAATGTCTTACATTCCAGGTTGCCTTTTCATTTTGTTGATTGTTTCTTTTGCTGTAAAGAAGCTTTTAGTTTCATATAATCCCACTTGTCGCTTTTGCCTCTGTTGTCTGTGCTTTTAGTGTTATATCCAAAATTACATTGCCAAGATCAATTTCAAGGAAATTTTTCCCTATATTTTCTTCTAGGAGTTTTATGGTTTTAAGTCTTATGTTTAAGTCCTTAATCCATTTTGAATTCATTTTTTTGTGAGTGGCATAAAACGGGGACAATTTTATTTTTTTGTATGCAGATATCTAGTTTTCCCAACACCATTTATTAAAGAGAGTTTCCTCATTCTTTGGCTCCCTTGTCAATTATTAGTTGACCGTATATTCATGAGTTTATTTCTGGGTTATCAATTCTGTTCCATTGATATACACATCTATTTTTATTTAGTACCACACTGCTTTGCAATGTAATTCAAAATTAGAAAGTATAATGTCTCTTGCTTTGTTCTTTCTCTAGATTTCTTAGGATTGTTTTTCCTATTTCTGTGAAAAGTGCCTTTGGATTTTTGATATGGATCAAACTGAATCTACAGATGACTTTGGGTAGTATAAATATCTTTACAGTATTAACTCTTCTAATTTATGAACATGAGATATCGTTCCATTTACTTGTGGCTTCTTCAATTTCTTTCATCAGTGTCTTACAGTTTTTTGGTGTATATATCTTTCACTTCCTTGGTTGAATTTATTCCTAAGTATTTTATTATTGTTTTTGATGATATTATGTATGGACTTTTTAAAAAATTTCTCTTTCAGATAGTTCATTTTTAGTATATAGAAATGCAACTGATTTTTGTATGTTGATTTTGTACCCTGAAACTTAACTAAATTCATTTATTAGGCCCCAACAGTTTTTTGGTGGGGTCTTTAGGATTGTCTATATAGGACTGTCAAATTCACTGACATATAAAATTTAGAACAAGGTTCTTGTGTTCTCTAAAGTTCTACAGAAATTTTAAGTTACAATTATACTTGATTTGTATGTTAGTTTGTGGAAAAATGACAAATTTATGATGTTAAGATAGCGTAGCATGAATATGCTGTTTTCCCAAATATTTGGATCTTCTTGCTGTCCTTCATTGAAGTTGAAAAATAGGCTTTAAAAAGCATCAGCTAGGCTACCAAAAAATTTTTCATTCAAGAATATATTCCTCTAACGTGCTTTATTACATATCTGATAAACTAAAAAATTCATTATCACCAAGAAATAGTAATCCTCGGAACTATAAATAAGTTAAAAAATCATTTTCTAGTCAGTTGAGAAAGTGAGGGTGTGGCAGAGGACGTGCTCTGTGAGGTTACTGTCACAGAGGAAAATCCTACGATCTGATATCATGCCTTCTGTTCTAGTATGTCAAGCAGAATGATAGGCTTCATATATCAGGATTCTGTATTCTGATTCAGACAGAAAAAAAAAATGCTAATGGGAGACTGTTCTAAGATCTTGGACTTTCTAGCTGTTTTTACCTACAGAAAGCAGTCCAGAAATAGAGCTACAAGAGAACCTGCTCCTTACCTAGAAAGAATAAATGTCACCCACTGATTGAGGGAAGGAAAAAGGGTTTTTTTTTAAATGGAAGCTCTTCTCTGCCAAACATCTGTCCATTCTGTGGCTAATGTAGGGAAAGGAGAACTAACTTTCTGAAACATTCAGAATCTCAGAACTTATCCATATTTATTGCATTACTGGATGATGGGAAGAGATATAGTCTCCCTTATTCTCCCAACCCACTCCTAGTCCTAGTGTCATAAGCCACTGTACTATGACACTAGTACTATGCATTCGTACTTCCCTCTGAGGTTTTCTGACAGTCATTTATGATACTGGAGGACATTTCCACTGTTTCCTTAACCCACCATGTGCTTTCATGCCTTTACTTAAGCTGTTACTTCTGTTTGGGAAACCCTCCTCTCCCACTCTACCTCCTATAAACCAGGTGAACTCCTATTCACTCATCAAGGCCCAGCCTAAATATTATCTCCTCTCTGTAGCTTTCTCTCATCTTCTCATCCTCACAAACAGAATTAATTGATCCTTGATTTGTACTCTCACAGTACTTTATGTATTTCCCTATTAAATATATCTCATTTATCTCACTGAATTTTGTTTTGTTGTTTAAATTGCTTAATAAATACAAAGTTATTACAATGATGTTGGGCACATGGTAAGTATTATATAAATATTAGCTTTCAGTATAGTAACATTGTTAATGTTATCATTACTATTTATATGTAAGTCTTCCCCATCAGCACTTGGCATTTCTCAAGGGCAAGGACAATGTCTCATTTATTTTCATTTCCCCAATGCCTGGCACAGGATGCAGCATACAACAGAAATTCAAAAACTGTTCATCAAATTAAGTTCCCTCAGGACAGCAAGAACTTCCATGTCCAAACCTGGGGCATGATGCTGACTTGGATCTTTCCAAGCTTATTTGTCTTGAAATAAACCTTTGATTGTACTGCCCCTCAACTGCTATAGTCAATTGGGTGCTATAGCCATTGCTAGTGAAACCATCCAGAATAATTAATGTACATCCAATCCATGGTGTACAAGGAAAGCGTACCAAACACCCACTCAGAACTCATTTCCAATGGGAAAAGAAATCACTTATTTTCTATTGGCTTACTGACAGCATGTCTGAACAATCTTTGCCACTGAATTGCAGTAAAGTTTGGTGACTTTATTTCTAACAGTAAATAGTCGTATATCCATGGTTACTTCTTTTTTCCCCAAAATCAATTGTGCTTGAGGTGATGATAGAAGAAATGAATCACATGTACCGAATTGATAACTATAATGCCTTCTTTTTAATTTGGGAAGAATTAAATCTCTTTTTGCAATACCCATCATGTTTATGACCTAAGATGTCAATATAGTGTGCTTTCAACTGAGTCAATTTTCTGCTGAAATGAATGTATTGTCCTTCTTTCTTAATTCAATTCTGTGGAACTAGTTTTGATAAGTTATTCTGGAAGAAAAAATATGTTTTAGACATGTCTCATCTAGAGACCATTATATTTAGATGTGTTATAAACCTGAGCCAGCTTCCCAGCCAAAAATGTAGTCTTATATCTACACAAAGGGCAAAGAGTACATATTATGACACTTGTCAATAAAGTTACACCTATTCATTCACCCTTAAAATAATTTGGATTCTTCCCTATGTGTGCATGTGTGGTGAGAGAAAAGGAAGCTACGAAATGGCATAAGTCAGCAAACTCAAGTCATCTCTACCTATCTTAACTTCAAAAACAGACACTTGTCCTGCTGGCCTCCCTATTGCCTACTCAAGGAGCATGTTTGGGTATTGGCATCCCTTGGTTCCATCCCGCATATTTCTTAGCAAGCCACCAGGTGAATATCAGAAAAGCCGAGGGCATGGGAAAAGAGGGTGTCTTGATTTTTTCAATCCTATTTCTTCTTCCAGTGCAGTGGCCATATTTTTCCCAATGAGCCTGTGGCCCTTGCAGGATTCCATCTTTCTAGTTGAATCTGAAAGCTACTAAGGAAACATAGATTGATCATGTCAACCTATGCCAGACTCTCTTTTTGCCTAAGAAATTATTTAAATCTGCAAAGAAACATCTCCAACTCTTAGACATCAGAAGTTATTCAGAGTCAAGAGGCTAAAGCTATCTCTGAAGATCTGTTGAACTGATTCTATTCAGGCTCAGGACTTCTCTGGAGCAGGTAGGATTTGTCGATCTTCTTGGGTTCCTTCTCCTCTGTCCAATATCACCCTATCTATTCAAGTTAGACTGAAACTGAGCAGATATAGATCCAGAGATAGAGATAGATATCTATATCTATATAGAGATTATATATTCATGGTTACTTTATTTTTTCCCAAAATAAATTGTGTCTGAGGCGATCATGGGAAATAAATCACATGCTCCAAACTAATATCCACAATAATTTTTGTTTTAATTTGGGCAGAATTAAATCTCTCTTCCCAATACTACTGTATATATATAATAAACACATATACACACATATATAATACATATACATATATACCTATATATATATGTATATGTGTGTGTGTAGCATTTCTGACTAACCTGATTGAAGCCATGAGAGTAGATTTAAACGTATGATTACTAGGTATTAAAATTGATGCAAGTCTCTATAAGACTGTGGTCAAGGGCTGATGAACAGAATTAAATAGATTTTGAGAGATAAGATACAAGCAGAACATAAAAAGACAATATCCCTGGTGTGGACAATGGCAATGTCCACAATAGGCACTTGCAGCATAGAGAGTGGCAAGGCTTCCTCAAGCAGCTTTGCATGTATGGTCAGTAGAGGGTGCTGGAGTAAATAGTGGTGGTCAAAACAATTTTATTTACAATAACATCTAAAAGAATAAAATACTTAGAAATAACCTAACCAAGGAAGTGAAAGACTTATAAACAGAGCACTAAAAAACATTGCTGAAAGAAATTAAGAAGACGTAAATAAATAGAAAGACATCCTGCATTAACTGGAAGATTTAATATTGTTAAGATGCCCATTCTACACAAAGCAATCTACAGATTCAGTGTAATCCTTATCAAAATCCCAGTGGCACTTTTGCCATAGAAAAATTAAATTTATATGGAATCTCAAGGGACCCCAAAATAGCCAAAATGATTTTGAAAAAAGAATAACAAAGTTGGAGGTTCACACTTCCTGATTTCAAAATATAATACTAAGCTAAAATAACCAAAAAAATGTTACAGACACAAAAAGATAGACAAAAAAATCAATGGAATAGAATAGAGAGGCCCAAAATAAGCCCTTGCTCTATGAGGATGCCAACATCATTCAATGGAGAACTGTCCTTCAATAAATGGTGCTGGGAAAACTAGATATCCACATATTAAATAAAATAAAGTTGGAACTATGTCTTATACCAAAAAGCCAAATTAACTTAAATGGATTAAAGACCTAAAAAGCAAGACCTAAAACTATAAATCTTCTAGAAGAAATCATAGGAGACAAGTTTCGTGACATTGGATGTGGTAGCCATTTGTCATATATGACACCAGAAGCACAGGCAAAAAAAAAAAAAAAAAAAAAAGTAAAAATAGACAAATAAGACTATATCAAACTTTAAAACTTTGCGTACCAAAGGACATAATCAAGTGAGTGAAAAGGCTACCTGGAAATAGTAGGAAATATTTGCAAATTATATATTTAATAAGGGGTTAATATCCAGAATACATAAAGCTTTCTTACAACACAACAAAAAATCGAATAATCCTGTTTAGAAATGGGCAAAGGCCTTGAATAGATATTTCTCCAAAGGCAGTATGGCCAACAGTATTTGAAAAGATACTCAATATCACAAATCATTAGAGAAATGCACATCAAAACCCCAATGAAATATCGCCACACATTTGTCAGTATGGCTATTATCAAAAATAATAATAATAATAATAATAATAATAATAATAATAGAAAATAACAAGTGCTGGTGAGGGTGTGGAGAAACTGAAACCCTCATGCACTGTTGGTGCGATTATAAAATGATGTAACTGCTATTAAAAAAAAAAACAACATGGAACTTCACCAAAAAATCAAAAATAGAGCTACTATATGATCTAGCAATTCCACTTCTAGATACATATCCAAAGTTAACTTTGGGCAGTGAACACACAATGCAATATACATATGATGTATTATTGAACTGTATACTTGAAACCTATATAATTTTATTAACCAAGGTCACCCCAATAAATTTAATTTAAAAAAAGAATTGAAAGCAGGATCTCAAATAGATATTTGCACATCCATATTTATAGTAACATTATTCATAATAGTTAATAGGTAGAAGCAACATCTACTTATGAATGAAAAAACAAAAATGTGGTATATTCGTAAATGGAATATTATTCAGCCTTATAAAGGGAAAAAAAATACTGCCACATGTTTAAAAATGGGTGAACCTTGAAGACATTGAGTTAAAAAAAAAAATAAGCCAGTCACAAAAAGACAAATATGGTGTGATTCCACGTATATGAGATATCTAAACAGTCAATATCATAGAAACAGAAAGTTTAATGGTGGTTACCAGGAGCTTGAGGAAAGGGAAAAGCGAAGTTGTTGTTTAATGAGTTTAGAGTTTTAGATTTGCAAGATGAGAAGGTTCTGGGGATCTGTTTCACAACAATGTGAGTATGCTTAACACTACTAGTTTTATATTTAAAAATGGTTATGATGGTAGTTTTACATTGTGTAGTTTTTAACACAATTTAAAAAATACCTAAAAAAAAATACTGGTAGTCACTGCATTTGATTCACTGGTTGGTATGCACATGTGAAACATAGCTTGGGGGTTCATAGAAATACCTGTGGGAAGGGACTAAGTTAATGTCAGGAAAAGTTTCAAAAATCATTCTGATTTGGGAATTAATATACATGCATGCTAAAATCAATTACAAATAAATTACATATTGTATTATATATTATGCATGTACAACATAAATGTCAATATGAGCCCATTTTGATTTTGTCATCACATGATAATTTCATGACACATTTAGGTTATGCATAAACTCAGGGCATCTCATGATAGCTTTTACCCATAACGATGACAGAAGACATTCTTTTATACACTTTGAAAGTAGCTTCAGAGATTTGGCTGGCTCTAAACTTCACGAATGTGTCCCCAGCTATTTATATTATCATAAGCATTATAGCCCTATATGACCTGATGTGATTATTTGATAGACATGTCATAACTTCTCAACACTAAGGGAACTCATGATTTGAGAATAAATACTTAAATTATTCCTGATTGTAATTAATAATGTCATGGACTCGAAGCAGAGAAAATAATTCATGAACTAGATCTTAAGTAGTGTCTTGGGGATTCTTTAGCACTAAAGGCAGATCTATCCTGTCTCAATCCTCACAGCCAAGGGATAATATGTCATGGGATTGTTAGCAAGAAATAAATATTTAAACAGACAGTCCCTGGGGATATAATAAAAGAATTAAGTTAAACTTTATTTTAAGGCAAGTCATAAAATCTGCTTTTGAATTTGCCAACGTGGATGATAAAGTCATTTAAAACTTAATAATCAATCCAGTAGCTTTTATAGCTAACAAGTTTATATAACCCCTTCTGTGACCCCCACCCCATACCCCCCAAAAATCCTAACTATTTACTGTTGAAATGAAATATGTGTTGTAATGAGAAAATTAGAAACAGGAAGATAGAATAAGAGGCTGCTTTTTTAATCACATGAGATAAGAGTGGGCTAAATCCATTGGGCCCTTCAGGGAGCTCATAGCAGCACATCTAAAAAACAGTAATAAAAAAATAATATAAATAAATAAATAAACAAACAATAATAATGTTTTACCTTTCCAGATATCTGACTATTCCACTTAGTCTGTTTCACTGGTTCAGTGACCAAGATAAATGATACCCTTGACTATGAATTTCTTTGTTTACCGAAGCTCAGAAAGGAGGGATGCAAATAGATCTTATTAAGTAAGAATTTATGGTCCTTTTATGAAAAACCCTGAACTATCCAAGTTTAAATATCTGGTCTCAAGATGCCGATAAGGACATTAGTGGTTCTAATATCGATATAGTTGGAAATAAATTGGAAAGGAGAAATGAGGTAGAAGAGAAAGAAAAGATGAAGAGTTTTGTTTTAGCCACGCTATGAGCGAGAGTTATGAAAATAGATATCTACTAGCAATTGGAGATACATAAATAGATTGAAAAAGAGGTTGGAGCCAAAAGTCTTGATCTGAAAGCCTTCAGCATAGGGGCTGGTTGAAGTCCTTGAAATTGATAAGATTTCCTTTCCAAAGGTAAGAGAATAGAAAAATTAGAATCAAAGGGTATGAATTATGCCTTGAGGAATGCAGAGATAAAGGCAGAAGAAAGGGATAGCATGGTGTCATTGAGGGTGATGAAGTAGACAATGTTTCTCATGACTGTAGAAGGTTCTGTATCCGCTTGAGCAGTTTTTAAGAGCCAAGGAATCATCATATATTGGCACCAGTCCCTGAGGAAGACCCAGGAGTAGAGTCCCAGGATATCCATGGTCACAAATGAATGAAATATGAGAAAAATATTTTTATCCCAAACAGGAACCAATCTGTGTCAGACCAAAAAAAATAAAAAAATAAAAAACAAACAAACAAACAAAAAAACGGGAAAAGTTGGGAGAGGGAAAAGAACAAATCTAAGTCTGAATCAAGTCAAAGGGAAAAGTCAAATAAGAAAAGACGACTGTTAGAACAAAATCACAAATGCTGGGCAGATTAGGTTTTTGACTTCACTGGAATCAAACATCATTTGAAGGGCTTCAGAAATGTTCTATACCCAAGGGCTGACCAGCCTTTTGTGTGAACAGAATTCTGAGGGCTTCATAGTATATCATACATCATGGTAAAGAGCCCCAACTAAAGCATCAGATAGACCTCAGTACAAGTCCTGGATCTGTCATACCCCTGTGACTGAAATCATAACCCATCTCTCTGAGTCTCAGTTTCCTGATCTATAAAATGGAGATGATAATAGCACATATACATTAGAATTGTCATAAGAGTTTAATGAGATCAAGTATGGAAAGCACAACATAGTTCCTAGCACATTAGAAAATGCTCAGTAAAGCTTTAAAACAGCCTACGCCTGACTGATTACATTTTCCTACACTAAGAACCAAAATTCTCTCAAATCAGTTTGGAAGAAGATATTGTAAATAATGCTCTAGAATGTGCTGAGCTATAACTTTTATTTCCTAATACTCATGAAATGGGACACATATTCACTAGTTTCAGGTTGGGGAAGACAACCTATTTTGTCTGGGCCTCCTCGATAAGCAAAGAGGAACTATCCATTGTTCTGGTAGGTTAGTGCTCTGCAGTGGTAAATGGTAATAAGTAGGGTGCCAAATAAGCTACTAATTTTCCCAACAATGTCACGACTACCTTCCAGAAACCTTGAGAGCCAATATGAATCAGACCTGTCATGGCTAGTCATGAATTCTTAGAAGAAAGAAGGTACCTCTGGGACCCTAGGCTTTTATTTGGTCAGCAAATATTTGCTTATAGACTAGCATTGTGAAAGGATATGAGGAAGAATAAGTGAATCCATTTTACAGATGGAGAAACTGAGGCACTATGAGATTATTTCATCTGCCCAAAGATACACAATGTAGTGGGTATTTATAAAGCTTTCTAGAGCCCCAGCACACTTTAAATACCTTCCTATGTTTGAGAAATCCCCCACATCATTTCTCATATATGGGCGGAACCTAGAAAAACCACTATCCCAGCCTCCTTTGACGGTAACACAAAAACAAGTGCTCTGCTTCCATGTGAGACTGAGATTCACAAGTGAGAAACTTATTAGAGGGTGCTCTAGAAGAAATTCACATTTTGTTTCTGTGGGTGACAGAAAAGGTATTCAGATTTGGGAGTTGGAAATAATTACAAAGCCAAATGTTTGATGCATTCGTGCTAAGGAAAGTGCCAATGGAGCCACTGCGGTGTGGGTTAGATATGATTCCTGGGAACTTAGCCTCAGTCCTGCTTCTCCAGTTAGGCTAATGATTCTATGATCTTCCCAACAACCTTTTAAGAAATGCTTTTTCTGCTTGATGAGCCACAGTCAGCTTCTGGTACACGCTTCTAAGAAACCTAAATGACTGAGTCAGTATTTGAACCTACAAAAGTTATATTACTTTCAACATAGGATTTGTGTTGGGTAAACTTCAATGCTGATTTTTTTTCCCTAAAAGTTTATCTATATATGTCTCCATGATAACTTCTAGTTCACCAGAATATATCATTCGCCAAAAATTCTGAAAAAAATAAATAGCTATTATAATTCGCTTTGTGTTAGAAAGGCTATCTTGTGGCTGTGAGTCAATTGTGCGGAAGTAGCCAGCCAGTTCTGCCCAAAAATCAATCAACTCGACAGGAAAAAAAAAAAAAAAATCAGTCAAAAGAGGTTTATTTGTTTCAGTATATTGTATGACCAGTATATTCTCCTGATTAGTAAATTTTTCTCTTTTCCAACCGTGACATTAAGAAAAGGCATAGCCTTAAACATTATTTCATTATAAATATAATATAAATCACTATAAATATAATATCCCTCTTATGCTAAAATGTAGATTATGGACAATAAGCTCTTCCCTGAGAAAGGGAAATTGAACAGATATCTTCCTTCGATCAACACTATATTGGATCTCTGGGCAAAATAAAGAGCATCTCAGTGACACCCTTTGAAAACACTAAGAAATTTAACTCTAGCTATTCCACTAACTTTAAATTCCCCAGAAATTTTCCAGAAGGGGGGAGGGGAGGGGGAAGGGGAGGGAGAAGGGGAGAGAGAAAAGAAGGAAAAAGAAAAAAGGACAGAACAGAAAAGACAAGACAAGACAAAACAAGACTCCATCTGATAGGTTTTAGGATTATTTGGAAATTTTGTGACTTTAAGCCATCATCATGTCAAAAAAGCCCAGGATACTTTCCCTGGAAGCCCCACACCTAGAAATTTCCTTCACCCACAGTGGGTCCTTTCCCTCCGTGTAGCATTATCTTGGTGTCATCTTCTGACATTTCCCTGAACCAAAAATGGTAATGTCTGTTTTGCCCTCCAGATCAGGGCCTCCTGAGTGACTTACTAATACCCAGCTTGTCCTGGACCGCCACACCAACTCCATTCTCTACACACACCAAGACCACTCTCAGAATCACCTTTTCCCTTACTAAAGTAGCTTTGAAGTCTTTCCAAATAAACTCGTGTAGCCAGCATTTTTGATCCATCTTTAAATATTATTAAAAATTCAAAATAGTTTAAATACCAACATGGGACTAAGTACTGCTTGGTCTTCAAATTACACACTGTTTCTTCTCACACCTGCCCACTTTGAGAATCATTAAGGACCAAGGAAGAGTGGTTTACCTGGGTCCTAGGCTCAGCTCTGCTCTAATTGGATGGTAACTTAGGGACTGTCTTTATATCTCTGGACTCTGTTTGCTCAGTTATTTAATAATAATAATAATAATAATAATAATAATAATAAAAAAGTTAGACTAAGGACTAATTTTTTTTATTTTCATAGTACATTATTTACTACAAAACTATGCATTTTGCTTATATTTATCTCTATCCCAATCTAAGATAAGTAGTTATATTCATTTCATATAAAGGATAGGTACTGATTGGGCATATTCACAGACAAGCAGTTCAAGGAGATCTAGATTTCTAGGAGTTTGTCTCATAATTTTATAGTATGAAGAAACAGAACTGAAAGCCATTTCTGGATCCAAAGTAGAATCAAAGTTTCTGAACTTTCTTCTTTGACAATGCTTTGGCCATAAACAGACATTAACTAGATTATTGCCTTGAGTTTTCTGGAGATAAAACAGACTATTTCACAATTACTCCAAGTAAAAGTTCAGAGTCTTTACCGTTGGCCTCTCTGTGAACATATCTGAAGTTATAGAGAGCACAAGAAGTAATGACATTCACTCCTCACATTGATCCGGTGGCTAGAGCAGAAGGAATCAATACTCATTACTGTAATGATTTGCTGAATTTTCCATTCAGAGAAATCGGCTTCTATTTAGGCTGAGGAACCAAATATCTACCACTCTTCAATAGAAGTTTGACCACTGGGGAGGATATTCAAGTCCCAAAGAAAGTCAATGTTGGAGAAATTAGGCAGAAAAAAAGTCTTAAAAGTAGGGCAACCAAGTTACTCAAAAAAGTTCAAGTGCCTATTCTTTCCGCAATGGCAGATCCCAAAAATAGAAATGATCATCTGTAGGTGGGACAGCATCACATCTAACATGGCCCCTCAAACAGAAACTGCCAGTTCTCCCAAACTGCCACCAAGTGAGACTATAATATAAGCATCATTCTTACTTCCATGTACATTTTTTCCAGAACTTTCCTCTTCCACCCTCATGCGAAAGTTCCTCAAATTATTCATCTCTTCTCGTAACGAACATCACTGCCCTAGCTCCCACCACACTCCTGATCAAGGCCTCATCTTTACTGAGAATTCTGACATCTAGTTAATTTTCCTCTCCATTCCTAAAAGCACTCCCATCTGGTAGATCCCAATATTGGTATGGACAACCTACATAGATCTTGAGCATACAGTAGTTCCTTCACTTCCTTAGACCTTCACCTCATTTCCACAACAGAATCCAATCCCTGGACCTTCCTGGTCAGCATGAAGAGTGTTCTACCTCTGAAATTAGACTCCATTTTTCCATTTTCTGACCAAAACCTATACCCCTCTACACCTTATTCCCTATCACACCTATTTTTTGACTCTCTCTAGTACCTTGAGCCCTTTGATTTTCCCCAACTAATCACCAATTCTTAGATTCATAACCTATTCTACTTATCCTGAACTCCCATGGGCATAACCAATCTCAAGAATTACACAAGTAGCATGCATATTTGCCTTGCCTTACTGCCTCACTGCACCTTGGATCAATCTGATTATCCAGTTTTACTCTCAAGTATTCAGAAACTTTATTATAAAATGCAAAATTGAGAACTTAGCTTGCAATTAGAACTACTAAAACTTAATAAATAAACCATGGAATTTTGATCTGGATTAGATCTTTGAAAGGATCTAGTTCAAGTCTCCCTCAATTTACAGACAAGGGAACAGAAACTCAAGGGGGCAAAATCACTTGTAGAAATAACAAAGCTCATTAAGCAGCAGGGCTTAATGATCCCAGGGCTCCTGATCTCCTGACTCCCGGCTTAATGCTCTTTCCTTTATGCCACATAACCTCCCCTGCCTGGCCGGTCACTCAACAATTGCCAAACACAAGAGCTTGAATAAAGGACAGTTCATTCTCTGAGTTAGGGAATTTTATACCATACAAGCATCCCTAACAACATTAGAACACATTCTCAGTTCTATTTTTTGTTTTTATCGATTACTGTCATGTCCAACCAGGGAAATAACTTTTATACGAACAACATAGTGATTATAATCAAACTATAGTAATTAATGAACCTAAAAATTCTACTGAATCCTAAGACTAATTCCCTACATCAGGAATTCTCAGTCCTGATGGCCATCTGTATCACCAGGGAAGATTTTTAATAAATAGAAGTTTAGGATTCTTGTACCCTCACAGATCCAATGTAAACAATGGGATACAGTGTATGTGAAAATTTTGATCTTAAAAAGTGTTTCTAGCTGCACAGTATTTCTGTTACTTAACTTGTATTTTATTACATTGGGAATTATTTTGAAACTTTTAAGACATGTGAGACAAAAATATATAGATCCTGAGACATTCTCTTCTCCAGACCAAAATATCTGAAGTTCTGGTGATGATGCCAAATTATCTGGACATTTTTAAAAATTTTCCAGGCAATTCTGACACCTATCTATTTCAAGAATATTTATGTCATATAGCTGCAGCCACAAAGTACGAGGTGGGTAGGATCTTTCAGGATCCCACTGCTAAAAAAACACAGTCCAGAAACTTCTTGGACTTCCAAAACAGCAGCTGCTCTTGAGCTAAAGATTCCCAAACTGGGTGTATACATAAATCAGCCCAAGAAGTCAAAATTACAACTAAACTACAGAACAACCATCCTTGAGAACTACCTGAAGACTAGCTGAACAGAAGTCCTGTAACTACAGATATACAGAAAAAACCACTCTGAGACTGATAAAAGGGTCAGAGACATGGAACAGGCTGGCCCCACACCCATGTATGGCAGTTAAGAAACTGGAGAAATATCTCAGCTTCAGAGGTTCCCCCAAGGAGCAAGGGGTCCCAGCTACATAACAGGCTACCTAGCCCAGTGTTCCAGTGTCAGGGAAAGAAGTCCCCATAACTCCTGTGTGTGAAAACCAGCAGAGATTGTGGTTGAGTCAGACAGGGGTGCTACTATTATTAAAAGGCTCATGCATGAACTTACTAACAGACTCACTCACTCTGAGCTCCACTGCTGAGGCTAAAGCTCGAAAAGTGCCAGGGACATACCAGGAGGAACTGAGCAGTCTGGCTTCAGGGCAAGGGCTAGAGGGGCAGTTCTCGCCACCATTTTTCCCCTTCGTTGACCCCACCCCTCACACAGCCTTCAAGTGCATGTTCAGACTGAGATCCTACCACACCCGCCCAAACTGCAAGCCTACCCAAGCCACTTTCGATGGCTTTTCCATATAAATAGCCTGTCTTGTCTCATGCTACATACTTTTCTAAAATCTCTCAAAGGTTTACAAACCCCAAACAAGCAGCATCCAGCCTCAGCGTGCCCCATACCTTTTACTAAGCAGCACTAGCAGCAACCAGCCTGGGTTCTCAGCTTAGTGTCTCCCAGACACCTCCAAGCCCAGCACAAGTGGCAGCCATCAGTAGATCACTTTGTAGCTCATACCAAGTAGCTCCAGGTTAGGCACAGGCAGTAGGTAACTTTGGCCCTGCACACTAAACCAACACACCTGGTAACCAGCTTCAGACCACCGGAGCACCATTCAATAATTTCCACAAACCACACACCCAAAAGGCAGACTTGGCAGGCACCAGAGCCCTGCTAAAGAGAATCCTGCTCCCTAAGGTTAGCCCCTGCACAATAGCTCCTCTGCTATAGTCATGGCCATTCCACAGAGCCAATCAGCATGAGGGTAAATCTCTCTCATTGACCTGACAATAGCAAGTAAGGCTCAACTACAACAGGAGGTCACACACAACCCACGCAAGGGACACACCTGAAACACTTGGTTCACTAATGAGGGAAATTGTACCACTAGGCCCCATAAGATGCCTGCTGCATAAGGCTATTCTATCAAGACCTGGAGACACAGTAGTTCTACCAAATACATAGAAACAAACATAAGGGGTCAGTCCAAATAAGGAGACAGAAAAAGTATGTTCCAATGAAAGAAAAGAACAAAACTCTGAAAAAGAACTAAGCAAAATGGAGACAAGTGACCTATAGATGCAGAGTTCAAAACACTGGTTTTAAGGATGCCCGGTGAACTTAGGTGAAAAGTAGGTGAACTCAGTGATAACTTTAACAAAGAGGTAAGAAACATAACAATGGAGATAGAAAACATTGAAAAAAAGGGTCAGTCAGAAATGAAGACTACCATAAACTGAAGTGAAGAATATGTTGGAGGGAATCAACAGTAGGTTAGATGAAGCAGAGGACTGAATCAGCAATAGAAGAATGGATAGCAGAAAACGCCTGATCAGAATAGCAAAAAGAAAAAAGAATTTTTAAAAAAGGAGGCTAATTTAAGGGAGTCTGGGACATCATTAAGCATACCAACATTCGGATCATAGGGGTACCAGAAAAGAGAGCTAGTAATTAAAAACATATTTAAAGAAATAATGATAGAAATCTTCCCTAACCTGCCAAAGGAAATAGACATACAAATCCAAGAAGTGCAGAGAGTCCTAAACAAGATGAACTCAAAGAGGCCCACACCAAAACATAGCATAATTAAAATAGCAAATGTTAAAGACAGAGAGAATCTTAAAAGCCACAAGAGATAAAGTGGTTAGTTACCTACAAGGGAGTTTCCATAAGACTGTCAGCTGATTTCTCAACAGAAACTTTACAGCCCAGAAGGGATTAGCACAAAATGTTCAAAGTGGTAAAAGGGACCTAAAACTAAGATTTGTCTACCTAGCAAAGCTATCATTTAGAATTGAAGGACAGGTAAAGAGTTTGCCAGATAAGAACAAGCTAAAGAAGTTCATCGCCACCAAACCAGAATTACAAGAAATGTTATAGGGACATCATAAAGAAAAAGGAAAAAAAAGATTAAAGATATGAATAATAAAATGGGATTAACTTGCATACTTAATAATTATTTCAAATGTGATGGATTAAATGCTCTCATCAAAAGACATGGCAGCCGAATGAATAAGAAAACAAGACCAACATTTATGCTGCCAATAAGAGACTCACTTAGGATCAAAAGATACACACAGACTGAAAATAAAGGGATGGAAAAGATATTTCATGCAAAAGGAAATGAAAAAAAAGCTGAAAGAGCAATCCTTATATCACACAATATAGGCTTTAAAACAAAGGCTATATAACAAGAGACAAAGAAGGACCTAGCTTTTCCACTTTCAGGTATCATCCAAAGAAATCTAAAACAGTAATTCAAAAAGACTGATGCATCCATATGTTCACTGCAGCATTATTTACAATAGCCAAGATATGGAAGCAACTTAAGTGCCCATTAATAGACAAATGGATAAAGAAGTGGTATATACATACAGTGGAATACTACTCAGCCATGAAAAAGAATGAAATCTTACCATTCATAACAACATGGATAGACCCACAGGATATTATTCTAAGTGAAATGTCAAAGAAAGACAAATACCATATGATTTCACTTATATGTGGAATCTAAAAAAAAAAAAAAACAAACAAAATAAATGAACAAACAAAACAGAAACAAACTCATAGATACAGAGAACATGTTGATAGTTGCCAGATGGGAGGATAGGTGAAAATAGGGAAGGTATTAGATGTGCAAATTGCCAGTTATCAACACAGTCCCAAAGATGTAAAGTGTAGCATTGGAATATAGTTAATGATATTGTTATCACTATGTGTGGTGTCAGATGGTTACTAAACTCATTAGGCTGACCACTTTATACGTTATATAAGTGTCTCACTGTCATATACCTGAAACTAATATAATATTGTATATCAACTATAATTGAAAACTAAAAAATTATTTTTAAAAAACCAGCCCAGGTCTACAACTCACACGCACTGTTACTCAGATGTGTAATTCAGCCATACGAAACACTTCTTATAGACACTGTGATATCATGAAACATAACATTAGTGGTTTCACACGACGTCCTCCCGTGGTTTTCTGTTCTATTCATTTTTGCTGTCACTTTACCTCTGTACAGCCTTGGGTGTGTCAAAACTGCTCTAGGATACTATTTCATCTTCTGTAACTATAAAAAACTTAAACCATTCTTATTCTGAAGATTGGTATTCCCTTCCCAGATGCTCTTTCCTCACGTGCAACTCTAAAGACTCCTTTCTGGCCTAAATTTTGGTAATATACACCAGTTACAACCCTATTTTATATATGAGTTTTGTGCTCACTTCAGAAGCACATACACATAATAAATTTTGGTAATACAGACCATTTACAACCATATTTTATATATACAGGACCAAAGTGAAATACTATTATTATTGTTTAAACCCATGCTAGGCAAGGCACTGTGGTATTTTTAAATATTATTTCATATTTAATCCCTTTGAGTCTCTACAGAGACAGATACTATTATTGACCACATTTACAGAAAAGGAATTAAATTCACAAAGGTGAAATGATTTTCCCAAAAAGGCCCAGTAAGTGACACAACATAAATTCAAACCAAATCTAACTTATTTCTATTCATTTTATTTCTCTTCATGTTTAGAAACAAATAAGTAGATATTCTTCTAAAGACTGCCTCATGCTCGCACTATTAAGAATTTGAAAAACTGGGTTGTGAATCTGTAAGTTATGACTCTTTTATAGAAACTTAACCCTTTGAGTCTTACAGAGATAATTGTTTTCCATTACAGAAACACACACACACAAAATCAAAATAGCCAATAGATATAGTCACCAAATATTTCTGCTATATGGAGTGTCTTACAGAACATTTATTTCATTTATTAAAGATAAATAGTGAACTGAGGTTCAGAGTCTTGCCTAAGGGCACAAATCCTGTTAGAGGCAGACCTGGGAGACCTCTTCATTCTTGCTGCCTCCCACAGTAAGCATTACCAACTTTCTTACAGCCACGAATGATTTTTTAATTCATTCATCAATATTTTAGAGACACTGGTAAAATCTCATTACAATATTTCTGCACAACAAAGCTGTTTCTATGTAGCAGAGAAGACTTCAAAATGAGACCACTCTGTCCTCCAAAGTCGCATGCAAACTTAAGAGTACAGAAATTCCAAAGATGAATTTTTTTTCTGGTGTCTCCCTATATGCCAATTACCCTGCACATAGGAAAGGCTTGGTTATGTATTTATGTGTGTGTTGTTCCTTTTGAAAGTATTTGACCAGACCAAACCATATACAGCTCTTGGTTCTTTTACATAAAAAGCATTTATCCTATACTGTTCCCTTCTTCTCACTTTTAACATAAGATAAAAAAACACCAAGTCTCGCACCCAAGCGACAGGTTAGGGAGATGTCCATTGTAAATGTTTCCAAACTTGTCTTTGCACTTCCACTTATGCTGCCCTTTGAAACATTCTCATGAACCAAAACAGTATTTTTAATTGTAAATATCTTGCCAGCATCCCACTTTAAAACTCTCAATGGTTCCTATTTTTTTCATAAACGCAAAAATCTTTGATACAGCCCCCTGCCCATCAAATAGGAAATGCACACCTCCCTTTCTCACCATCCTCTGAACTGCTTTCTCTTTCTTAAGAGCACCAGACCAATTCATACTTCAGAGCCTTTACACAGGCGGTTCCAACTACCCAGAGAGCTCTTCCACCCAATCTTTGAGTTAATTCCTACTTATCCCTCAGAGTTCAATTTAAATCTCACTTCAAAGGGAGTCTTTAATAACTCACAAATCTGAATTATAGTTCCTCTACATCTCTCACAGCATCTAGCCTTTTTCTCCATTGTGCAGAGCACAGATGCGATCAGATGTGTATTAGCGCGAATATTTATTTCATGCCTCTCTCCAAAATAGACTATAAACTCCATGTGGGCAAGGCCTACTTCTTTTTGTTTCACAAATATATAACCAAACTTCAACATAGTGCCTGATACAGAGTGAGTGTTCAATAAATATTTGTGACTGAATGAATGAAAAAGAATGCCAGGAAAGAGACAGAAAGAGAGCAACTCTGATGATTAACACATTAGAAAACACATTAGATTAACACATTAGGTGTCCATTGGTTCTCTTCACCTCTACGTTTTTTAAATTTTATTAAATTTATTGGGGTTAATAAAATTATATATGTTTCAAGTGCAAAGTTCTATAATACATCACCTGTATATTGCATTGTGTTCACCACCCAAAGTCAAATCTTTTTTCATTGCCATCTTTACTTTTTTTAACACTTTATTGAGATATATTTTACATACCATGCAATTCACCCATTTAAAATGTACAATTCAATAGCTTTTTGTATATTCACAAGCTGTGCAAACTTTACCACAACCAATTTTAAACATATTTATCACCCCAATAAGAAACCCTATACCCTTTAACGGTCACTCCCAAAGCCCCTCTTCCCAGCCCTAGGCAACCACTAAACTATTTTCTGTCTCTAGATTGGTTTATTCTGGATATTTTATATAAATGGAATCATAAAATAAGTGGCCGGCTTCATTCATATAAATGGCTTCTTTCACTTAACATTAACATTTTCCAAGTTCATTCATGTTATGGTATGTTTAAGTATTTCATTTTTTTTACCTGCCAAATAATATTTTATTGTATGGATATAGTACATATTATTTATCCATTCATCAGTTAATGAAAACTTGGGTTGTTTCCACTTTTCGACTATGATAATTAATACTCTTATAAACGTTATACAATTTTTGTGCAGAAGTAAGTTTTCATTTCCCTTGAGTGAAATTGCTGGTTCATATAACTCTTTGTTCAGCCCTTTGAAGAACTGAGACTGTTGTCCAAAGTGAATGCTCTCTCTTGCAACACTACCAGCAATGAGGAGGGTTCTGAGTTCTCCACAACTCCACTAACACTTGTACTTTTTTTTATTATTCTAGTCATTTTAGTGGTTGTAAAGTAATATCTCATTGTGGTATTCATCTGCATTCCACTGATGCTAATGATGTTGAGCATCTTTTCAGGTTCTTATTAGCCATTTGTATATTCTCACCTTTACTTGCAAAAGCCCCAACCCTTGGTGAATAGACCAATTAAAGTGTACTCATACACCTCATTGAAGATAATATATATGTAACTTTATAATACTTGTGTTACATCGCTGACAAAGTGTTATATTTTGTAAACATTTAATCGAATACATTGATTTCAATTTTGTAATTTTACTTTTCTATTTTGGAATCAATAGAAACTTGTCAGCAGTCCAATATTACTGTGTGTCACACCCATGGTTCTTAATGGTTATTCCTATACAGTGGTAAAACAGGCTATTGGCATTTTGCATGAATCAATAAGAAAAAAAAAAACACACAAAAAAAGCATTATATTGCCTGAAGGTGTTCTGAGAGCATAGAAAAAGAATAATACAGGCCAAATCAGAACTATTGCCTTAGCTTTATTCTTTAAAGTCTCTTTCCAGTTCTGTAGGAGGAGAGACTAAAAATTAACATTAGAACTCACTATACATCTATTGTTGAATATCTGCATGTATTATAACTTTTAAGTTTTCATTTCACAATGTTAATTTATTAATTTTCAAAAAATTATTTTTTCTTCCTAACATTGCTACTTAAAAAGTCCCTTCCCAAATATTAAAATTTATTCAGTGCCTCTGTGCAGATATTCACTGTCATTTAACATCAGAGATGGCTGTACTTGATAGATAGCAATTCTAACTGGCTAAACGTCTGTTTTTTCAAAGTTAACAAATAAATAAGTCGGTTAAGACTTCTGAATTTTGATTTATCCAGACTCATCCAGGTGCTTAACACGTTACCCTATGATACATAGGTACATAGATAATAGATGGATGGATAGAGAGATAGATATAAATAGATTTGGGAGCATAAATTATGCCCAGAGGTCCAGGAAAGCCCTCTTCTCATTTTAAAGGCCCCTAAACCCAGCTGTGTATACTGCTTGCCCAGTTTTAGAGAGCTATTGAGTACCAGTAAGATTGACAAGGTGCCTCATCAGTTTATTAAAGGTGAAAGCAACATAAATCACAGATGTTCACAATTTCATCAATCACAGGGATTTAGTGAACCCACAGGTATCTCAAATAGACTCAGATGAACTGAGATTCAGGGACCAAGTTGGAGACAGTTAGAGGCTCTTTGAATTTTCCACCTCCCATGAACTCACTGAATGTATAGAGCAACACATGAAGCAATTCCCTGAGAGAAATCCAAAAACTAGCTGAGTAACTCCAACACGCTGGGCGACTGAGAAAAGGCTGAGACAAATTCTTGCTGTAAACCCCTCCCCCAGCACAGTGCCCTACAGTCAGGAGGGAACCCCCAGCTTCCAACTTCTCCCTGAGAAGCTAAAGGTTTTGGACCACACGACTGGTGCCCCAACTTTGAAGGCTCCCGCCCATGAAATGGGCTCCCAAATCATGTAGCTCTGAAAGCCAAAGGGGCTTGCGTTTGTAAGTGCCACATGACTGTAGCAAACAAAGAAGCACTTCTTAAGTACACATGCACTCATCTTAACTATCTCCCCAGGGCTCAGCACAGAAGCAAGCGAAAACACCCATCTCCCAGTCTTTCCCTAAAAGAAGTTTGACTTCACCTAAGTGTGGCTGCAATCCTCCCGGAAGCCCAGGGAAGCTGGTGGGCACTTGCCCTACCTTTTCCCCACTGCATGATCCAATAACAAAACCAAATCACCAGCACCTTCCTGCAATAAGCTTGTCCACACATCTAGTCCCCCAACTTTTTCGGGTATCATTTAAGCAACAGACAGGCCTCCAACTTACCTACTTCTGAGAGCCAATGGGGCTTGCGTTCACAAATTCCACAAGACTTTAGCAAAGAAGCAGTTTTTAAACAGGCACAGAAGCACCTTCCACAGCTACACACATAGGACCAGCACAGAGGAAGCGGGCAAAAATGCCTCTCTCTCAGTTCGCTCCTAGCAGAGGTTTGACTATTTCCCCATCTGTTGCCTGAGGGTCTGGCTTCTAATCAGCTTCATCTACAATCTAGAATTGACTACAATTCTCCCCTTTGAGACACTAGCAGCTGGTCTTACTTAGCATACTCTCTACTACTGGGAGCCACAGAGAACAAAGGCAATCACTCTTGGTGCACAGGAACTGGAGCCAGGCTGATTGACAAAGTTTATTTCCTATATGAGACAAGTTTGCTAAGACTGGAAGAGGTGGTTGTTTTATTTAATGTGCAGAAATTAACACAGAGAGTTACAGAGACATTGGTGAACTCTCCCTGGTTCTCTGGAGATTTGAGGAGGAAAAAATCTAGAAGCACTATTAGAACTCAGAATGACAAAGTTGAGAATTTTTTCTCTATTTCAGGACTACAAATAGTCTTCTGACTATAGCGTTCCATCACTAAACTCTTTTGTCTACTATTTAAACTCCTTTTTGCTTTTATTAAAAAAAAAATAGCATAAACATAGGAAAACAGGGAAACATAATCCAATGTACACGATAAAAATTAAATCTCCTTTCAACTCCAAATCCTCCCAATTCTACCGCTCAGAGAAACTTAGCAGTTTCTTGTGTACCCATTAAGACATCTTGTATCTAGAACAACTTGCTGGTTATAAAAATAGTCACAAGGATGTAAAGTACAGTACAGAGAATACAGTCAATAATATTGTAATAACTGTGTGGTGTCAAGTGAGTACAAGACTTATTGGGGGATCCCTTTGTAAGTGATATAAATGTTTAATCACTATCTTGTACACCTGAAACTAATATAATATCGTATTGAAAAAAAATTGAAAAAAATTAAAGACATCTATTTAATGGCATCTTACACACTGCTTTACATCTTGCTTTTTAATGCTAGGGCTATTTCTATATTAGCACAAATGTATTTACATCTTTCTCTTTAATAGTGATATACTATTCCATAGTATGAATCAACCATAATTTATTTAATCAATCTCCAGCTGATAGATATATTTTGGTATTACTCTTAGAAACATTGAAAAAGCTGAGACACACTCTCAATAACCCCCTCCCCCAGCACATTGCCCTGCAATCAGGAGAGAATCCCCAGCTCCCAGTCGCTCCTTGAGAAGCAAAAGGTTTGGACCACACAACTGGTACCCCAAACTTTTTTGCACATAACTTCTTTGTACTTTATTTCGGTTTACCTTAGGTCAAATTTCTAGATG
The DNA here is from genome assembly GCF_014176215.1 of Rousettus aegyptiacus. Classification (NCBI taxonomy): domain Eukaryota; kingdom Metazoa; phylum Chordata; class Mammalia; order Chiroptera; family Pteropodidae; genus Rousettus; species Rousettus aegyptiacus. The sequence goes on from NW_023416306.1 coordinate 124,976,763, forward strand.
TGGAATTACTAGGTCAAGGGATATCTGTACACTTTCAATTTTGCTAGATAGCATCCAAATGGTTGTACTCATTTTTTCTCTCATCCATAATGTTTGAGGTTCACAGTTTCTTCACTCTCTAACACTGGATATTATTAAACATCTAAATGTTGGCAATCAAATAGGTATCTTCTTGTTTTGATCCGCATATCTTTATAAAGTAATGATGAGTATTTTTAAATTTGTTTAATTCATTCCTATTTCTTTCTCTATAAACTGCCTATTCCTATTCTTTGCCCATATTTCTACTGAGTCATTAGATATTTCCCTTATTAAATGATCTAGTGCTGCTTTGGTTTGAAATAACTATTAGAGAAAATAATATATTTCCTTTCTCAAGAAATACAGGAAACACTTGAGAGATTAAGCTTTTCCCCGTGAATTTATAAAGCCTAGATTATTTTTTAAGTCACATATTCAATTTTTACCATCACAAGAAAGGCCGCAAAAGAACTTTTATTCATCTATATTTATGGGGTTACCATTTCAAATTTGATAGGACTGACAAGAATATGGAAAAACTTTCAGCCCTTATCAGGTGAATATTTAATATTAAAGTAGGTTCCCTTAAGTTTTCACTCCCTCTTTATTTCCTTCTTCCTTTTTTTTTTTTTTTTTTTTTTTGGCAGAAACAATCCCTTCTTCAAGCCTCCTGTGATTTTTTATTTGACCTTCAATCAAATAAATTCTTGACCATCAACGAGTTCTGGGCTCAAGATAGATACTCCATAAATATTTAGGGAGTTGTCGAACCAAGGTATGGGAAATGCCGGGCCTCCTTCATAAGTCTGCTACTCTGGGCAAGAACTTATGAGGGCATTAAGTGATGCTCTTCCATCTCCTAATAGAATTTTGGATCTCTCTCCATTTACTCTCATTATATACTATACAATTGCCTCAGTGGCATTCGTGACATTTTGTCACACCTAGTTTTCATGATATTTACATCTCTGTCTATCCTGCTAGACTGGAAGCCCCCTGAAAACCAAACTGTGTCTAATTTATATCTATATTACTATCCAGCATAGACTCCAGTGCAGGGTAAGGCCTCAGTAAACATATTGAATGAACAAAGAAATGAACTTGCATAGGCTATTTACTTACTACGAGTTAACATAAGACTTGAGGCAACTCTTTTCTGCTCACACTTTGATTTAGGAGCCTTTCCCAATAGATCCCTTCCCCTAGACAAAGGAAGATATCAGAAAAACCTTTTGGAGCCTAGTCAGCCATTGTCATATCTCCTTCAGTTATTATTACAAACTCAATTACAGAAAATTCAGGCTCGAAATATTTTTAAAGCAGTTTAAAATATTTAATAGAATGCCTAAGTCTTCTCAAAGGGCAACTGCTCTTTCCCTGGTTAGATGCCATATTGTCTTTGTTCAGCCCGAAAGAGATAGATGATTATATGAAAAATAAATACATAACTAAAAGTGAAAGCTGTTAGTAATTCGGATCCCTCAGAAGCCAGGCTGCCTCAGAGCACTCTGCGCTGGGGTTTCTATCTCCTTCCTTCTTGAGATAGTGATATTTTTGCTTTCTTATAGAGCAATCTTTAGCCAGAGGGCATCAATCAGTATGTGGCCCAGGCACTGGGGAGGAAAGCCTCCCAGGAATGCGGAACGGCCTTCTTTCTCAACTTGAATTGCTTCTTAATGGAATTTCTACGATGCTCAAAAAGGTTTTGCTGAATTCCGAATTGAAGCTTTTGACAACACACTGATTAGACTGACAGCTTGGTCTGAGATCCTAGGAGAAATATAATTGAGTAAGGGCTAAGAGACTTGAGGGATACCAGCACACTCCTGATGCTGCATGACGGAGAATAAGAAGTAGCCTGGAGTCACAGAGTTTAAAGCTGGAAAGGAACATCTCAATAATAAGGGACCTGAATCAGGTAAGACAACTGAAGCCCAAAGAGGTGCCAGATTTTCCTGGGTAGAAGTGTGAATGAAAACTAAGTAAATAGAGATGGTGAGTGTTGATTCCTATTTTCAAAAGTTTGGTGGTAAGAAGACAGAAGACAGTAGCCTTTGAATACTTCATGACATGGCAATAATTGGTTTCACAAGGTCTTATTGAGAAACTGTGTCTAGTTTGGGATTATTTTGAGTCGCAGCTCATGATGACTGATGAAAGAATAATAATGCAATGAATTTCAGAAAATCAACTATTTTAGATGGCAAGAAAGATACCATTTGGTTGCACACTTTTTACATGCACAAATTCATTCAGCCTTTATTTTTTGAGATCTAGCTTCTGTATAATCTGTAGGAAACAGAATAATGAAGGATGTTTATGTCCTAATACCCAAATTTAGGAATATAATACCTTATATGGCAAATGGAAATTTACAGATGTGATTATGTTAAGAACCTTGAGATAGGGAGATTGTCCTGGTTTATCCAGGTAAGCCTAATGTAATTACAAGTGTCCTTCCTTACAAGAGGGAGACAGAAGGTTCAGAGCGAGAGAAGAGGTAATGATGCAAGCAGAGATCAGAATGAAGTGAACGAGGCCATGAGGCAGTGGCCTATAGAAGCCAGAAAAAGAAAAAAAAGAAAAAAAAAAGGAATCTCCCCTAGAGCTTCTAAGTAACACAACTCTCTTGACACCTCGAATTCTGGTGTCCAAAACTGTACAACATTTGTTTTGTTTTAAGCCTCTACATTTGTAATGATTTGTTATCGAAGCAATAGGAAACTAATACAGAATATAAAATGGATATGAAATAAGATTAATTTGCACATTTCATGAACTCTAGCCCTGAATCAATGGGATTATGTATTAATATAGAGCTGTAATCTGACCATCATTTTCCCACCCAACCATGGTCTTCCACACTCTATGCCATGTGCTCATTCTGGTCCCTTGCTCTAATATTCCCTTTCCTTTTTCTACCAGTCATATTCTCATTCATCCTTTAAAGCAATTCAAATATTACCACTTTGTCTTCACAGGGTTTACCATTAATCCAACCCCCAATTGATAGAATATCAGGTATTTTGTTAGCAAAAGATCCTCCTGGGGCTTTTTTAAATCGTTTTTTACATATCACCTGCATAGCATTAGTACCACACTGTTTTGATTACTGAAGCTTTGTTTTGAAATCAGGGAGTGTGAACCCTCCAACTTTGTTCTTTTCTTTCATATTGTTTTGGCTATTCAGGGTTCCTTAAGATTCTAGAAATACAATTGATTTTTGTGTGTTTAGCTTTTATCTTGTGATTTTGTCAAACTCACTTATTAGTCCTGTGAGATTTTGGGGTTTTGGTTTTTGTTTTCTTGTAGATTCTTTGATATTTTCTTTGTACAAAATCATGTTACCTGAAAATAGAGATAGTATACTTCTTCCCTTCTGATGTATATGCATTTTATTTCCTTTTTTTGGCTTATCACATAGGTTAGATCTTTTAGCACTTTATTCAGTAATAGTATGAGCTGATACCTTACCTTGTTCTCAATCTTAGGGGAAAAGCAGAGACATTAAGTATAATATTAAGTATAATATTTCACCATTATTACAATAATGGTACAATATTAGCTGATGGTTTTCTCTGTATGATTTTTATCAAGTAGATAAAAATCTTATTTTTCTGAAAAAAAAATTTACTTACGAATGGGAGTTGAATTTTGTCCAATGCTTTTTTTTACATTGATTAATATGATCACATCATTTTATTTTTTTAGCTTGCTAATATGGTGGGTTACATTAATTTGTAAACACTTAACATGTTTTTGCATCCCTTAAAAACTTTATTTGGTCATAATGTATAATTCTTTCTAAATATTACTAAACTTTATTTGCTAATACCTTGTTAAGGAGGACCTCTGAGCTCTGAGTGATTCCTGCCTTCCTGTGCTTTGGCCCAGAAACTTTCTCGAGGCAATAAAAGGGGACAATTTTATGTCTTTCCCCATTTGTTTTCTGTATCTTTATGGTCACCGTTTGTTTTCTGTATCCAATGTCTTGAGAGTTTTCTGTATCCAATGTCTTGAGAGCTGTTTTGTCCAGCTTTATAGTTGTCCAGGTAATAGTGTAAACAGTCTTTGTTACTCCGTTTTGGTTAGGAATAGAAGTTCTTCTGTGCCATTTTATGCAAAGATTTTATAAATATTGCCTGGCACAGGCTTATTTTGTTTAGTAACTTATTCTACACAGCTTGCCGCTAAGCTTTTAATACTTGTATTTATACACATGGCTCTATTACAAGTCAGCGTCTTACAGATTTTCCTCACAACCCTGTGAGGTGAGTTGAGACAAGTAGTAATGATTTTTTTAATGGAAAAGGAAACTGAGACACAAAGAGGCTAAGTTAAAATTTACAATTACCTTAATAATTGAGGATAGGGACTAAGAATCCAAAATCAGATCCCTATGATCTTGTACTATATCAAGGTTCGTGTACTGATGTTTTAAGAAGAGTCATGTTTTAGATCATTAAAGACATTTTAAAAAGTTTACTCTTTACTTCTTTAGAATACAAAATTTCTGTGGGTGAGATTAAACCATAAAGTGGAGAGGAAAAATTCATTTAATAAATATACGAAGCAACTTTTATGTGCAAAAGTTTGAGAAAGTGACAGGCCTGGCGTCAGTTCTAGGAAAACTTAACGTCTGTTTATATTTCCTGTTTTTGTCTCCCTATTTCCACTTCATTTAGCTCTAGAAACAGTTCTAATTTAGATCTTAGCTAAGGCCTCTTTTAAATAATTTTATGCCCTCTTCTTGCTTTTTTAAATCTAAGGAAATAAACTTCTGACGCCTTTAAAATTCTTTTATGGAAATCTATGGAAAACTTATTTGAGGATAATTTAGATTTTTCTTTCCTTGAAGGGATATAGAACAGAAGGACTAGTAGGTCTTTTTCACACCTTAGATTCTATTTGTGTCTACTCTGTAATCTATTTTTATGGTTGCAATCCAATTTTGTATCTCTAGTTTAGGTTGTATTTAATAGTATCTTGGCTATGAGTTAGGCAGGAGAGAAAAGGCTTGCTGTGGAATAAGTTATCCTGGCCAAAAACAGACTTTTTTTTATTTCTCTTAAGAGGTGGTAAGAAAGAGATGTCTCACTTTGGTGTTGAATATGTTGGATGCACATACACTGCACACACAGACACTCAGTGTAAATTCTAACTCAACAATTGGAGCCCTGAGGCACATAAACAGCCACAAGGAAATCTAAGCTTACAGGACAGGGAGGGCTACTCCTTTCCCATGTATTAGTACAAGTGGCAGATGGCAGCTTTCTCGCCTGAAAATCACCAGATGGCATGTAGCTGTGCCCTGTGGTGCAGGAAAGAGGAAACTGGGTTGATCATGTATTTTCTACACTTAAGCTCTTCTTACCTGATCAAAATTTATCTGTCTGTGTTAGAACTTAAAGAATGTGACCAGAACTTTTATTGGGGCTGCGGAGAACATTCGTTTTAATTTCATAAAGTTTTAGCATATTATCCCAGCTAGCAACTTCCTAGCCTACTAAGCAGACTCATAGATTTCTGTTCACTCGGCGTCTGAGTCACACAATCTGTTTGAATCTGTTTGTACATGTTCTGATCCATTCTAAAACCTTTTATCCAGCTGTTTTCAGAAATAAAATGTCTAAAGAACTGAAGTGTAATCTTTTGAGTATCAGGATTTTTATTGTAAAATTTCAAAATAAATGTCTTTTAAAAATTTACATAATATATTTGACTTTATTGAATGGTATTCTAAACATAATTTAATTTTTTTCTGTTAGACACATTAGTTATGGAACAGGTACAATTGATGTTGTGGAAACAAATGAGACTAAGAGCAGAATGAATCTTAATCCTAGAGACTATCCTAGATTTTAATGACTCATTGGAAATGAAGCACCTGATACTATAACCAAAACCAAATTATACCAACGTTAATCTGACATGTTTCAATAGGTTCTGAAATCGTGGGGGGTTCTTATGGCAATTAAATATTAAGATGCAATTTTTCTTGTCTGGATTTGGATGGTAGATTAATTTTTCTTCAATTACATGTATATTACCTTTAATGTACAGAGATGGTATATGGTATATTATGTAGAAAGAGGCTGCTGTGTCATTGACAACAGTTTCTAAGCTGCCTTTATGTAGAGACTGACCTTTACAGGTTTTATTTCCTACTTAGCACCTTTGTTTCACAGGCTGGCCACAGCCTTTTCTCCTCAGAAGGAACTCATTTGTCTTATAGCTACATGACCATGATTCTTACAGGTTCATAGATTTTAATGCATATAAAGGTGTTTTATATTTTAATGTCATGTGGGTACATAGGCAAACACTGCCATTTAAGAAATAAAGAGAACCTCGACAATGATGCTGGGAAACCTGGATATGCACATACAAAAAAATTGGCTGACTCATTTGAACTTTCCATATTGTAGATTCTATTAAAAGGCCAAATGTCAGCAATTTTATGTGGTTCAATCTGTTACATAAACAAAACTACACAAACAAAAACCTTAAAAAAGTAAAAACTGAACAAAATCCATGATAGAATTATCCCTGGTTGATTTCCATACATATTGACTACTATATCCTTTGTCTTCGTCATCTCTTTATCTGAAATCAAGCTTTCCGAGTTAGCAGTTTAGTTGTGTTTCATTGAGCTAGAATCCTCAACCCAACCCAAGAAATAATTTACCCGAAGTCAGTATCAGATTCCAAAGGTTAAGTGTTCAATTTCTACAAGGCTGTGCACCAACCCCACCACACACACCCATTTCCAACCTCAGTCGCAAGCAAGAGCTGCCTGTGCTTCTGACCAACTGGCTACAGATTGGAGGTTTCAACGACTCCCCCAAGTCAGAATGCCAATGAGAATGCAGCTTCTTACCTGTACTTCTGACTGACTGGCTCTAAATCAGAGATTCCTCCAGCCCCCATCTTGGGTTCGATTAATTTGCTAGAATGGCGCACAGAACTCAGAAACACATTACTTATTATCTCTCTGGTTTATCATAAAAGGATATAACGCAGGAAAAGCCAGATGGAAGAGACGCAAAATATATGGGAAAGGGCAAGGAGATTCCATGCGCTGCCCGGGTGCGCCACTCTCCCCACATCTCCACGTGTTCACCAACCCAGAAGCTCTCCTAACCCAGCCTTTTTGGGCTTTTCTGGAGGCTTCATTACATAGTCATGATTGATTAAATCATTGGCCATTAGCAATTTATTGAACTCGCCAGCTCCTCTCCCCTCCTCAGAAGTTGGGAGGGGGGTGTGGAACTGAAAATGCCAACCCTCTAATCACACGGTTGGTTCTCCTAGCAACCAGCCCTCTTTGGGGCTTTCCAAAACTCACTTCATTAACATAACAAAAGACACTTTTTGTTGTTGTTCACTCTCTACACTTAGGAAATTCCAAGAGGTCAGGGAGCTGTGAGCCAGGAATTGTGGACGAAGACCAAATATATATGAGAAACATATTTTGGTCATAGGAACGACCAAATATATATTTCTTATAAATCACAATATTGCAGGTGGTAAATTTTATGTTATTTGTATTTTATCATAATTTTAAAATATTTTAATGTTTTAATCAATTGGTGCTATAAACTTTCATGTACAGGTTTTCATGTAGACATAACTTCTTTGGGATAAACATCCAAGAGTACAATTGCTAAGTCACATGGTAGTTGCATGTTTAGGTTTTAAGGAAATTGCCAAGCCATTTTCTAGTGTTGGCGCACTATTTTTATGTTCCCACAGCAATGAATGATTCAGTTTCTCTACATTTTCCCAGCATTTTGGAGTTGTCACTATTTTTTATTTTAACCATTCTAATAGGTATATAGAGACATCTCATTATTATTTCAATTTACATTTACCTAATGACTAATGATGTTTAACATTTTCTCACCTGCTTATTTCCATCTGTATACCCTCTTTAGTGAAATGTCTCTTCATGTCATTCACCCATTTTCTAATTGGATGTTTTTTACCATCTACTTTACAAATTGTAAATTTGGAGGAATCTCAGTGTAACTCAAAATTAATTTTGGACTTTAATAAAAAATAAGAAACATCTAATTGAGCAAAAAGGAGCTGCAGCCTGGGAGACACAGATTCAGGTAGCAACCTAAACTGTGCTCCACAGAGACAAAGAGGAGGCTGCCTTTTATAGTGAAACTTCCTGCCCAAGTTCTCTCTTTTGAGGCAGGGGGGCGGGGGAGATCTTTTTTATTTTTATACACATGACAAGATTTTACACCAAGAATAGTCAGTTAAATAGTACAAATTTACATTCATGAGGAATGTTAAAAAAAAAATTCAACTAAAAATACTCTCTTCCTCCTGTGACCCACAATCCCAACATTTTACAGTGCATGGGAGGAGGGGGCTGGAGGAAGCATCCAAACAAGTCTCTCCCAAAAGAAATGACTTAAATTTCACATTCCCACTCCACACAGGATCCAAGGGATGAGAGTAGGCCCAGTGTATGTAAATGACATATCTAACTTGTATAGTTCTGATTGGATGGGGCAAGTCGCAGTCTGTTCATAGAAGGTAAAACCAGGGTTTCCCTACAGTGGTTGACTCAGATGGCATAAGTAAGCAGGGCGTAATGCAGAAGGTAAGAGTTCAGTCTGCGGTTTTTCCAGGTATACGGGGCACATGAAGAGCCCCTGTCAGCAAATGGTAACTAGGCTCTTATTTATAAAATGCAGACCCTCGGCGGACCATAGGGAATCCATTTCAGCAGATAAATTCCTTCTCAGGGTTCCCATCAAATTAATCTTTCTTTTGGGGGGGCCTGTCAGAAACAAAGGTGTCTACCTATGAACAAAACAAGCACACATGCACAAATAATTTGTTAATTTATTTATTTTTTATTATGGTGACATTGGTTAACGAAACCCAGTAAGGTTCAGGGGTGCAATTCAACAGTACGGCACATATATATATATTGCATTGTGTGCTAAAATAATTTTTTAATAGACAATATATGGTTAAACAAATAAAAGAATAAAAATAACACTGCACAGTTGTTTCTCAATAGTGACATATAACTAATACCTGTGGTGATAAATATATTAATAATTCTCTTCCCCACTGAGTCACTTTGAAATAGATCCAGCAGCCTGGCTGTCATCCACGGTGTTGTGACAGCTTCTAGTCTCCAGGCTCTGTAGGAATCACTTCAGTGTTAATGCCAGGGTCAGTCTCCGCTGATCCAGGAACCAACCATGTTCTTGAGTCAGGCATGGGGGTGAGATAAGCCAGTCAATTTCATTTAAAGAGAAGGTTTATTTTTCCAGATTCCCTACTTCCTTCCCCAAGTTCATCTGCAGAAAAATAGCAACCATAATTATCATAGCTACTAGCATTGGCATAGTCTTTTATAGTTTACAAAGGGTTTCACAATCTACTTCACCTTCTGTTCTTATCTGAGTAAAGTTAAAATGTAATTGCAATAAAATAAAATTAACTGATATTCTATGATTCTCAGAAATGCTGCAAATCCAGAAAATAATGGCTAACCCTATGCTTATTCTGTTGGATCGTTGAAATTCTTTGGAAAGAACTTCAAACCCTTATGTCAAAGGTAGTTGCAATTAAAGAAACTCAGAGTTTATTTGCTCCAAAGAAATATTGGGTTGTTTGTTTGTTTGTTTGTTTGTTTGTTTGTTTGTTTTGAGTTGACCTCCTCAGCTAGTCTAAATTGCTGAGATCAGACTAAAGGCTAAAAACTTCTTTCCTATCTATGAGTAGGATCCCTATGGTTTTTTACCAAAGCTTTATAAATTCTTCTTGAGTTACCTATTGAATGGGCATGTCACCTTTCAGCTGAAGAATTAATTCACCTTATCTTCACAGGTTGCTATACTGAGAAGAAGCGACGAGATAACAATGGATTTTCATCACTGGGATTTTTTGTTGCCTATTCAAAAATTTTTCTACTTAGCAGCTAGTGTCCATGTCTTTCCTAGATTCAAATTTTGCACTAGTATCCCTCTTCTTAGTTAAACAAACTTCTTAATTTAATTCCACTTTATTGGTTTTCATGAAGTTCCTCTTTCTCTCTGGTTTGTTTTCTTACCATAATCTACATCTTAACTATCTCTGTAATCCTAAAGAGTATCTTTTTTTAATCCTTTATTTAATGCCAAATAAATCAATAGGCAATATGTCTTTCGAACAATTAAAAGCATGAAGATTTTTCAGAGTCACCATTTTTTATAATTTTGTAAAGAAACCTGGAACATTTATTCAGTACCTTCATCTATTGGGTTCAAAAAACTGGTGATACACTGATTAATAGGACAAGATCTCTTCTCATGAGAAGCTGGATAAAGGTACAAACTAGCTATTGCAATACAATATGCTCATTGTCATAATAAAGCTGTGGACAAGGTACTTTGAAATTCTGACTAGACGACTGAAAAAATTACATTTTTACTGAGCTGCCGTCAGAGGCAAGATATTATCCTAGGCACAAGACATCACTGCCATTTTTAAAGATGAGGCGATACTCTAGACAGTAATAATCTACCTATGTAGCTGTGAATAATTCAATACATCTGAATTGGGTTCAGGTTTTATTTGTTTATTTATTTTTTTTAACATCTTTAGTTGTGGTTTTTAACAGGGAACAATTTTGCCCCTTAGAAGACATTTGACAATGTTCTAGAGACATTTTTGGCTGCCACAACTTGAAGAAAGTGTTGTTACTGGTATGCATTAAGTAAAGGCCATAGATGCTGCTAAACATTCTATAATGTGTAGAACTGCCCCACAACAAAGAATTATCTGGCCCAAATGTCAATCATGTCACTGTGGAAAAGCCTTCACCTATAAAAGGAGGAAGAGGTAATAATTAGGGAATAAGTTAGAACCTCAAACCTGGAAAAATAGTGTCATTAAAACTGGCCAAGAATGTTACTAGACTTAAGTGGGCAATCATTTTGTGAAGTATATAAATGTCAAGTCACTGTGCTGTACAAATGAAACTAATATAATATTGTATTTAAACTGTAATTGAAAAATAAATTTTATTAAAACCTAACCAAGAATAAAATGAGGTTTGTGAACAGGACTTTTAAAAAAATTGTACAGGTTTTGTTTTGTCTGGGTTTTTTTGTTTTGTTTTGTTTTGTTTTGTTTTCCTGTAGTTGCTGATGAGAAACTGAGTGAAGCCGAATGAAGTACAATCACTGCTTCAGAAAGATAATTCCAAATGAAGAAAGCCATGCAATTGAATTCTTATTTTGTAAACCATCTCACCAGGGAAAACAATCTCCAAGCCAGAAAGGATAAAACAAAGACTGATTGAAAGAAACTGAAGTCCAGCATTAAAGAGAGGTTGTGCTCTGCCCAGCTAGTTAAATGAATCCATGCTCAAATCCAGATGAATTACCTTCAGAGTTCTTAAAGTGCTTACACCATCAGTGATTTGAGAAGTCATGAAGAATACAAAGGCTCCAAAAGGTGAGGGAGAGGTAATGTACCAATTTTCCAAGAGAGATATGGACCAGAGAGGGAAAAGGTTGATTTTCAGGAATGATATAGTCCAGCCAATTTGATGTCAATATTCAACAAATATTCATTTAGAAATTAAAGCAATGACTGCATAAGACACCATGAATTCCTCATTTACTCATTCATTTATTTATTTAACAGAATTTTTTAATGCCTACAGAACACAATCCACTATTCTAGGTGCCATTTTATTGCAAATCAACATTGTTTCCTTTTTTATGCAAGCTATAGTTGTATCTGCCTTTAATCCTTTTGAAACATGCTCAGAAACAAGTAAACAAACCAATCAATATTTATTAATAAACAGAATCATTTATATCGAGTATATTCAGATTTCAGGAAGACATTTGACGTTCTCTATATATCCTTGTTAAGGAGGAGAAATATGGATAAATGAATAAGGGAGATTCACCTCTAGTTGAAGTTTATGGAGTAGGGCCAGACTAGAACAATTGTTCCCAGTATGATTGCTCATTGAAACCACAATCCTAGGGAGCACTTTTAAAATGCTGATTTATGATTTCTACCCCACATACACTAAAACAAACTGTCCAAATTGCAGCCTAGGTATTATTTATTTTTAAACTTCCCAGATATCACTGGTGTGCCTTGTACAAATAATTACATTCAGGAAACAGTGATCCGAAGGAGAATGTTTAGTGTTCTGCCCCAGCGCTCAGTTAGTGGTCCCTCTAAGAGTTTATTGGCAGCAGACATAAAGGCTCAGAGATCAAAAGTTTTGTATTAGCCAATGACACCAGGTCGATGGTGGTATTCTATATAATGGAAAGCAAAATCGGGTTTCAAAAGATGTCTATGGATTGGAAAAATAGGGAATAACAAACAAGATGAAACTTAAACAGCTAAATTTAAGGTTCTACATCTTGGTTTCCCCCAAAAAGTTAATTGAAAAATATAGGGAATTCCTTGAGAGGAATTAATAAGGGGGAAACTACCTTAAGGAGTTTAGGTGACCACAAGCGCCATATAAGCCAACAGTGTGACATGAATGAATGCTAAAAGCTAGTGAAGTATTTGGCACCTTAATCATCATTCTTGTTTTTTGCCAAATAAAAGGTAATCGTTGCACTGTTGTTTTCTTCTGTTCAGATTGTGTATGGAGTATATGTCCAGGTAAAGCAGGGTTTCTTGATTTCGACACCACCGACATTTTGGACTGGATATTTCTGTGTTACCTTGTGCATTGTAGGATGTTTAGCAGCATCCCTGCTCTCTGCCCACTAGATGCCAGACTTTTCTGTCCCTAGATGTGACAATCAAAAATGTCTGTAGACATTAGCAATTGTCCCCTGGGAGACAAAAACTGCCTCCACTTGAGAATTTCTGAGTTAGAGGCACCTTAGCAGATAGCTGCCCTCACTTTTAAAGGGCACTTTGGCATAGTGGCTGAGAGTATGAACTAAAGAACTTAAATTCAATCCTGACTTTGACAATTATCCGTATGACCTTAGGCAAGTCACTTAACCAGCTGTGTGTTGATCTCGTCTATAAAACAGGGACCAAAAAATGCCAGACTTAATTCATTGGGCTGTTGTAAAGATCGATGAGTTAATATGTGTGCTAGAACATGTTTGATATTATACAAACATAAGCTGTTATTATTAATGGACTTAAATTCATCCACCAGCTTCCTGATGAGAGCCTCAGAAGATATCTATCCCGTAGTCCTCCCTTTCCTCTCTCTACTCCTCACCCTCTCCAGGCCGGCACAGTACAGTCCTGACTATGAGCCCAAACAGCAAAGAAAGGCCAGAGGAGCAGATAGGAAAGAAAAAAAGGGAGATAGGGAGGAAAATCAACAACAAAAGCCCAACCCCGGAAGGAGAGATTTTGAATTAGGAAAAGTGAAATGTTTAAGAAGAAAAATAAAACCATCACATTAAGCTTTAGGACACCTTCAAGTAAATGAATAGGTTTAACACAACCTGAAAAGAGATGTCAGTCAGAGAGAAATAGCCAGGAGGGCTAGCTAAAGTCTTCAGCCAACTTTGGCTGTGAACATTTTATGCTATAGTGTAATTCAGTGAGCCTGGCATAGGACCTGGCATACAGTAGGCATTCAAAAACTTCTTGATAGATAAATGAATGAATAAATGAGTGAATGAGTGAGTGATTTATGTGAATCATCACATACTTGCTCTGTTGAAACAATAGGTGCTTAGATATGACCTGCTCATAAATCTTATCATTAATACCAGTTAAGGAGCCCCTTTAAAACATTTTTTCTTAGACTCCTAGTCAAATCTTTACATAATTCTTACAAGAGTTTCAATAAGTAGAAAAGCAGGGGACCTTAAGATGAAGCCTGTTTAGTTTTCCAATTACTTATCAGCACTTAGGGAGGTAATCTAGGCTTTTCTGGATAATTTTCAAAAAAATCACATTTATAACTTTAGGGAAGTCTTTTTCCCCAAATTTTCACATTATTTCTCTTCTTTTTCCCCTCAGATTTTGACCTTTCTTATACAGAACTAAGTGAGAAAAGACCTGTGAGGTGGTGAAGCCGTTTGTGTTCCTTGGAGGTTCGTAGGAGGGGTAATTGTTGGGTGCAGAGAGTAGAGTACAGGAAGGCATCACGTCACCTTCTGTCAAAGCAGTGTTTCAGGTGGAGGTGCCAGACAGCTGTTAAAGGTGGAGCTGGGGCGGGGTGGGGGGGCGGGGACAAGGAGAGTAATTAGAGCAGAATATCTCTACATACCTTCCAGTCTTAACATTAAGTAAAGCTGCGTGTGCAGTGTAATAATATTATAGTAAGGTAGAGTTTTTCCTTGGACTTGTCCACTGGTTCTATGTTCTATACATGAACATAATGTTCCTACCCTATCTCCTTGTTCAAGGTATAGCTTGCTGCCCACCTTGGGGACTGTGAATCATCAGGATAACTTCCCACTGTCAGCTCCCTCTGAGCCTGCTGCAGCTGTAGAGAGTCACCTCTCCCAAGGTCATATTGTTTCTGGGGGAGTCTGCTTCTAGTGACTGAGCTAGGAAGGGTAGAAAGTCAAGCCATTTTGATCTGAAACAAAACGCCCTAACAAGCACCATAGCTGCCTGCCCTAAGCTGTGTCAAGGCTCAGGCCTGTGTCCCAGTTCAGTTTCTCCCTCTGCCCAATCCTGCTTTGCCCTTCCCTTCACAGGTATTGAGTCCTAATAAACATCTGTTGCCCCAAGCTCTGCCAGAAGCGTCTTCTTTCAGAGAACCCAACCTATGACATTTTAGGTGATGATTCCAAAGATAAGTTCCTAAATTATTTTATATAAATAAATGGCTTTCCAGGAGGGCTTTTTAAAGAAAAAAAATGCTCACGGGCAGAGATAAGTTCTACCATGTAGGTTTGCAAAAAATTGCTTCAATACTTCATGCATTTTAGTCTTTTAAGGAAGCAGTCATGATCTGCTGTTATGAGCAAAGGACAGAATTTGTGGCTGAGAAGGGAAAGTCGTGATTCAGGGACTAGTAAGCTAAATTTTCCTTCAGTTTTGTGTCTTTTTCATGTTGGAAAGCAATGGTACGTGGTGGGAGCAAAGAATGAGAAAAGTCGATGCAAATCAGTCGACTCATGCAAATCGAAGATGGATCTGCTTGTATCTTGTCAGGGAACAAGGTGAAGCTGCCATTGCTGATGAGACAGCAGCTCAAGGAAATGGAGAGGCTGTTTTCAAGGCAATATAAATGAGCCAGCGAGTGATCTTCGCTGTCCCTTTCCTACAGCGAAATAAGCCATGAGAACAAGACAGCCAAACAGAAATTTCTGAATCTGCTTCTCAAAACCCACTAAGTTGTCCTAAGTCTGCCCCCCCCCCAAAAAAAAAATTCTCAGAGAGAACCACTTATGAATAGCATGTCCTTTAATGAAGGTAGATTCTGATTAGTTGTGGTAGAAATAAAGCATGAATTAAAAGGAACTTTGTCTTGCACACATGATAGGTATCATCTAAAATACACTTTTATGTGGTTATTTGGTTATTTGGTTTCAACACACTTTAGAAAGTTTTACTAATATAGAGCTATTGTTTCTAGTTGATAGATGTCAATATTTATGGTCGTTTTTATAAAATGTCGGCTAGAAAAATAACTCGATTTTAAACCAGAATGATAATTTGTAGCAGACAATGTCAGCCTCTCACCTGCACAGGCAGAGAACCAGAAGTGCCTAGGAATTTACTTACCCCTGGAGCACCCTTGACCAATTACTGACAGATGTAAGGGTATAAAAGTCCCAGCTCCCTTGCTGAGGAGTGGCAGTGAAAGCTGGTGATTCTCCCACTCCCAGGGTTAACTTAACCATCAGAGTTCCCAGCAGAATCAGTTGTGGCACTTTGCCTGAACTGCTCTCTTAATTGGCTCCCACCCCTTCCCTGTCCTTCTTTCTCCACACCATATATAGGGAATAACATGGATAATAAAAGAAACAAAATTAAGAAAAATACTATAATGTTAAATCTTAATTACAAATACCATATTTTAAATATATATATATATATATTCCTATCTCTGTTCACTGAGTAGGGTCAAGAAGCAATGACAGTCTAGTAAGAATGAAGATATCTGTCCTTTAGAGCTTGGTTTCTAATTCTCCACTATACATATAGGGTTCTTTAGGAAAATTAGCTGATTTTAGGTCTTGGGCAGGAAATGCACAAGATATTCCAAGGGTATCTTGTTATGTCAAAAAGGAGGCACTCAAATACCAATAGAGTCATGGCAAAAAGACCCAGACCAGCTTGAAGGGGCTCCCAGTGGTCTTTGAAACAAATATGAGCATCAAAAAGAATAACAACTGTAAAGGGTATGATGCCCTAAGTAAATAAGCATCCATGAATCTATAATGAAACTCAAGAAAGAGAGACAAAAAGGGGGAGGGAGAAAAGACAGTTCATATTTTGTAATGAATGTAAAAGTTATAATAAAAATTAGAAAATTACCACATTGCTATCCCTACTATAAAAACTGATTTAGGCAAAGATCCTCAACAGATGCTAAAACCATTGAGTGAAAAATTGTTCCATGGTACAAAGTCTGTCCCCATAGATTACTTGCAAATTACAAAGCAAAAAATATATCTTTACAATGAATCATCTAGTAGTCACTGTCTTAACCAAGTAGTCAACCTTGAGTTGCTAACAGCAGGACGACCTGACCTTGGGTGTCTCATCATGTAATGCAATATTAATACATAATACATGTGAAGTATCCTCACCAAAAAAGTTCAAACCAAGTCTAATTAAGCCTCTAGACATAACTTGCAATTACAGACAATATAGGAAATAACAGTACAAGTTCAATAATAGCATAAGGAAGCAATCAGAAAATGCCAGAATTTGGGACATTTTACTTTACAACTGGCCTGAACTTTTTAAAAGTCAATGCCATGAAAAAAAAAATGAGTAAATATTCTACATTAAGAGATACTAAATATTCATAACAACCAAATGTGATATGTGAATCTTGACAACACCCTTATTCAAAAAATTAAGATATAAATGACTTTTTTGGGATAATTGGAGAAGTCAGACTGGATAACAAATATAGCATAAAATATTATCAATATGGACTGAATGAATATACATATCGCAGAATTATTGTTAATCTAAATAACAGTATTGTGCATGTGTAGGAGAATGCTCTTATTCTTAAAGTGATACATACTAAATGTACATAGAAATAATTGATGATATCTGCATCTTACTTTCAAATGGTTCCACCAAAAATTAGATATAGAAAATATAGTATAACATTAACAATTGTTGAATATAGATGTAGGGCATACAAATGTTGACTGCACTATTCTTTCAAATCCGATGCTTAAAATTTTTCAAAATAAAGAGATGGGAAAGAAAACATGGTGCTTCATAAAAGTAAAGAGTTCTTGTCAAGAAGTAATAGCAACAATCTCAAGCTGGCTGTTTTCTTACTTTTGTAGTTATGATAGACCTAAGATATACCATTGATGCAGAAAGAACTTACATTTCCAAGAATGCACGGTTTAGGCCTTAACTATGAAGATTTTAGAAAAACTTAATTTTCTCAAGTAGTCCCCAAAGTCATATTATTTAAAAATGTATGCTTCCTTCAAAGTTGAGCCACTCTCAGATATTCCTTTATTCATTTAATTGGCTTAAGCACTTGTTAAGGTTTGAGGCATCACTTGCCTCTTGCCAGTATCAAATGAGGTATTGGATTTTATCTCTGAGCAATCTGCAGTTTCAATAAATACTTGATAAGATCTACTTTTTCTATTTAAAATAGAAGATAATTTGAACTCTGTTAGAAGAAAAAACATTCTCTCTATACAAATAGGAAAAGCATCTTCTCTGCTTATTCAATTTTCTACATCCCACAACTTTTAACATTAAATAAGCTCATATTATGCAAAGAACCATGAGTATTCCAACTTCACACCTTACAGATAAAGACACAGACCTGCAGGGCTTAAATTATTTGTACAGAGTCATATAACTAACTAGTGGTATATTAAGACTGGATCCAAGGTTTATGACTTCTAGTTAAAATATAGATTTCTACATAGTATCACTCTATCACTTATTTACTGTGTGATCTTGGGCAAGTTGCTTAACCTCTCTAAGCAGCTGCTTTACAGATCCAGTCTCACAAACCCTCCACCCACTTCTGATTTCAGATGCACCTGTGATATACACTTTTGTGAAAGTTTCAGGTCACTTCAAACATCTACTACCTGTTCTTTCCATTCATTCTCTTCCTTCTTCTTCCTCCTTATATACAGGGAAAAGAAGGGGCTCTCGGAAGTCAAGCAAGTTCTGACCATTTACATTTTTGAGATTTATTTTAAAATGAAAAAATTCTAAAACAAGTTACAAAATAATTATATGTTAAGTGTTCATTTTTAAAGAACTAATGACAAATAAAAACTGTAATTTGTAAGATATTATGGAATACATTTTCTTAGGTCAGTTCATAGTATGCAATACAAAATGTGGTCCCACAATGAAATATATGTTTTAAAGTGTAGATGAACATCTTATTTCAATCTTGTTCAAGTATTTTTGTAACTAAGTGAGAAATTTACTTAAAAATAACATCAAAAGTTTAAATGTGAAGCCCTTTTAACTTATGAGAGGCTGAGACAAAAAAATGTCACTTTAATTCAAAGGTCTAGAGGCAGAGTTCTATTGAAAAACAGCTACAGTTCTTTCTTTCTTTCCCATATCAGTCCTGGGAAGGAAATGAGAAATATTCTGTTCACTTTATTATAGGTTCTAGAATACATCATCTTCTGCTGCTCCTTCCCAAATCAAAATCCCTCTTGCCAAGATCTTTTTCAATTAATAGTAGACTAAATTACAGTCAATCCTCATCATTCACGGATTTCATATTTGCAAGTTCACCTACTCACTAAAATGTATTTGTAATCACAAAATCAGTACTCTGGGCACTTTTGGAGTCATTCATGGACATGTACAGAGCCACAAAAAATATGAGTTATCCCATGAGCTCATTCCCAGCTAAAGTTGAACGAAGCACCCCTCTGCCTTCTTATTTCAGTTCTCATACTAGACATAAAACAGATACTACACTTGATCTTAGCCGAAAGGCTAAGAAGTAATCAGCTCTCATACTAGAGAAAAATTACTAAAAAAGCTGATTCTTTGAAAAAAGCTGATAAATTTATAAAACAGACCAATCAAGAAAATAAGAAGAAAAACACAAATTACTAATATCTGGAATGAAAAGGGAATATTACTATAGATCCTATAGACATTAAAGGATAATAAGAAAATATAAATGAACTTTATCCCCCAAAATCCAAGAACTTAGATGAAATGGGAAAAATACACAAACAAACAAAGCTCACTCAAGAAGAAATAGATGATTTGAATAGCCCTAAATTCATTAGTGACATTTAATTCATAGTTTAAAACTTTCTTGGGGAGGGGTGGGAAATGGGCCCAATGGCTTCACTGGTAAATTCTACCAATTATCTAAGAAAAAAGTAAACTCTTCCAGAAAAGAGAAGAGGAGGATTCTCTTCTCAAGTCATTTTTGAGGCTAACATAGCTTTATATCAAGACCAGACAAAGACATAAGGAAAGATAACTTCAAAATCTCTCATGAACATATCCATTATAATTACTGAAATAGAATATGTTCATACATTGCTAATAGAAATATAAAATGATACAACCGCTTTGAAAATTTGGGGCAGTTTCATATACAAAGATAAGCAGACACTTATCATATGACCCAGGAATTCCACTAAGAGAATTGAAGACATATTTCTACACAAAGACCTATATGTGTTCACAGCAACTTTATTTCATAATATCCAAAAACTGGAAACAATCCAAATGTCCATTAACTGGTAAAAAATAAATAAGTTGGAGGATATCGTACAACTGGATACTACTCAGCAATAAAAAGAATGTAATGAATATGCAACAACTTGGATAAACAGCCAAAGCATTAGGCTGAAGCGAAAAGCCCAACAACAACAACAACAACGATAAAACCACACTTTATCATTTCAATTTACATGACATTCTAGAAAAAGCAAAAGTATAGGGACAGAAATCAGATCAGTGGTTGACAGGAACTGGCAGAGGGAAGAGGACTGCAAAAGGGCAAGAGAAAACTTTCTGGTATAGTGGGAAGTGTTCTTTAATTTGTTAATAATGATTGCTACATGACGGCATAAATTTGTTAAAACTCATTGACTATCAATTTAAACACAGTGAAATGTTTTGTATATACATTATACTTCAAAAACCCTGATATGAAAATAATCTTGAATGAAAATAAGTAA
Organism: Rousettus aegyptiacus; assembly: GCF_014176215.1. Lineage (NCBI taxonomy): Eukaryota > Metazoa > Chordata > Mammalia > Chiroptera > Pteropodidae > Rousettus > Rousettus aegyptiacus. The sequence goes on from NW_023416306.1 coordinate 124,997,111, forward strand.
GTATATCAGCTAGACATACACACACACACACACACACACACACACACACACACACAGAGTTCATTTCTTAGGTTATTTTCTTGTAAATGGAAACAGAAGTCTTTATAAGAATCTCTGTACTTTTACCATCCCCTATTTTACTCTCCATGTCTTTTTTTTTATATATAGTTAAGGGGGAGAATATACAATTTTCAAATAAATCAAGAAAGAAAATGATGGTCAGAAAGAGTTTAACATATGTGTTCATAAATAAATTATATTTAACACCATGCTATGATTTTTTTTTCTCCAAAATTCCCTTCTGCCATAACAACAACAATAAAAAAGTCAAAACATTGTTGTCTTGCTATTTTTCCAGGAATATGTGTTCTGGAATGCTATTTCAGTTTGCATAATTCTAAGAAAAAATTTTTAGAATTGTATACGAGTGCATTCCCTCAACCAAAAAAAAAAAAAATTAGTTCTCATGGCTGAGATCTAAGGCAGAGGGGAAACTGAGAGGTTTCAGATATTGTATTTATTCAGACTCAGGAATAAATCGTTGATAAGAGGATGAGAAAAGAGCTTCAGAAGTTACAAAAAAGAAATGAAATGTTTAGGATTCCTAAATTTCTGTCCTCTTGTAGATTTAATTATTTCAGAGAGGTGGAGAGAGAGGAGAGGATGGGGGTAGCGAGGATTCCTAACAGAGCAATCTAACACATCTCTGTTCCTATTCATGCTGTGACACAGCTGGCCAGGTAGGATGAAAGCATATTCTTTCACTTACAAGTCCTCTTCATAATCAAATGAGAAGTTGAAAAGAATGGGATGATACTAGGAATTCAGGAAGTGTCGTTTTTCAAAATAAGACAGTGAGAGCCCTCTTATTTGACAGAGCTGGGACTAACTGGTAAACGAATAAAATAAAAATTAGTGTAAAAAGGGAATCAGGCCATTACTGCAGGAAAAGTTTTGGCAGAGCTAAGTCAAGATGTGTGACTTCACCAAGGACCAGAACAGAGTTCAAAAAGGCCTTCCAGCTGTTTGACCGGACAGGGTATGGCAAGATCCTGCACAGCCAGTGTGGGGTTGTAATGAGGGCCCTGGGACAGAACCCCACCCACGCCAAGGTCCTCAAAGTCCTGGGGAACCCCAAGACTGATGAGATGAATGTAAAGGTGTTGGACTTTGAGCACTTCCTGCCCTTGCCACAGACAGTGGCCAAGTACAAGGACCAGGACACCTATAAGGATTATGTCAAAGGCCTTAGCGTGTTTGACAAGGAAGTAGTGTCATGAGTGCTGAGATCTGGCGTGTTCTCATCACATTGGGTGAGAAGATGACAGAAGAAGTAGAGATGCTGGCGGCCGGGCACAAAGACAGCAATGGTTGTATCAGCTGTGAAGAGCTTGCCCGCATGGCGCTGAGTGGTGGAAGACATCGCCAGTGTGCCCAGAGCCCTGTGCCTTCCCCCGCGTGGGACTGTGTATGTAGCCCCTGGGCTTCCTGGGTACTTTTGTCACAACACTTTCCTAGCTTTCTGTCCTAGATGAGTTTGCCATCAGCATACACCAAATAAACTTGCTCTCTGCGAGGGAAAAAGAGGTGTGGGGGGGGAATCATATGAAGTGATGCACTCATTAAAATTTTTGTTTTAACTTAAAACATAGATCCATGTTCATTTACTAACCTTTTAATGTAAGATCAAGGCCTTCGCTTTTACTATGACAGGGATTACAAAAATCTAATAGTAATATTTATCAGTGGCTTGTCTCTGGCAAGTCTTTACGAAACACTCAATTGAACTTTCAGGGCAACCATTCTCTTTTCACACTTACAATGCTTTACTTTATATAATATTTAACTCAATTACATAATTACAATAACAAGTACAACCGGTATAAATAGCTTCAGGAACAAACACAACCGACTCCTGGGAAAGCATGTAACTCAACTGGCAGGAGCCGAGCCTGCAGAGGCTTTATAATCATTAACAGATGTCAAAATTTATCAAAAACTTTTGCTGCATTTATCAAGATCACCACGAAAGAGTTATTTAGTCAATGTAGTGAATTGCATCGATAGAATTTCTGAAGCTAAATTATCCTTACTTGACCCAATATTTGTAATACACTGATGGATTCAGTTATATGCATTTCACATACTGTTCATAGATAAAATGGACTTAAAGTTACCTTTCCTTGTGCAGCCTTTATCTGACTTAAGGTCATACTAGCCTAATAAAATTAGTTGGGATGTTTTCCCCTCTCTTTATTTCTAAAACTTGTAATAAAACATGAAATTCGTTCCTTGAACACTTGGTAGCTCTCTCAGGTTAAGCCACCTTTGTCTAGCTAGGGCTTTGGGGGAATATGCGTGAGGGTGACAGTCTTTGATTACCACTTCAAATTCAAATGTTCCCTTTCTTCTTAAACCAATTTTTTAATTTCATATTTAAAAAAAAAAAAAACTAGCTCATCTAAGTTTTCAAAGCACTTTTTTGTAGTGATCTTTTTTTAAGTCACTTTTGGAAAAGAAGACGCTAGGTTGTGGCCTCAAGGGAAGGTCAGACGTCCTCTGATTTGCAGTCGGTGCCCCTTTTGCCACTGATCTTCCAGACCCACCTCCCTCCATTCTAGTGCCCAGCCCTCAAAGTGGAGAATGGTGCTGGGGAGGAGGGAGGGCTAGAAGGCCAACAGATTCCAATGTACTTATTGTCAACTCCCATTGCCCCAGCCAGGCTCACGTTGACGCTGTTATCCAGCTGTCAGAATGATTACTGTTTTTCTGCCTCATGATAGCAATGGAGCCAACTGTGAGCTACTCAAGTAAATACTAGAGCAAGGAATCCTACCTAAAGATTCACACCTAAAATCCTCACCCACTTTACCTACTGCCCATGGCAGGTACATTCAATCAATGTAATTGAGCATATATTTGTGGCAGCCTCTGTTCAAGTTACCAGGAAACTCAGTAGTAAAGCATACACAAAGGAGCCTACCCTTTTGGAGTGATAATTTAGTGTAATTATGTCCAATGAAAATGTAACACAAGCCATGGGTGTAACTTAAAGTTTTCTAGTAGCCGCATTTTAAAAAAATAAAAATAAAAAACAGATGAATTTAATTTTACTATTGTTCTATAAGAAAACTATTACTACTAAAACTATTAATATAGGTCTATTAGAAAACTAATGCAAATAATATATTTTATTTAGTCTAATATAGCCAAAGCATTATCATCTTGACATCTAAGCAATATAAAAATGAATTAATGAGCTATTTTAACTTCCTTTTTTGTACTAAATCTTCAAAATCTGGGGGATATTTCATGCATGCAGCACATCTTAATTCAGACTAGCCACATCAGAAGCTAGTAACTACCATATTGGAGGTCCAGCATCTAGCCTTCTTCTAGACCATGCTGCCATTCCTCACATCCCTGAAATCCACACATGGTCTTTGCCTCAGTGTTTCTCAGCATTTGTTTGCTTGTTTGTTTTGTCGATGTAAGAAACGTACAAACCTGTGGAGAATTTTTATAAGAGTTTATTTGAGCCAAAACCACCAACATATGCAGGGGAGCAAGATCTCAGATGTTCCAGAGAATAACAGTTTTGCAGCTTCTTTCATGCATTTGAAATTAAGGAGGAAACACAAGGAAGGTTACGTGGAGGTGGGAGAAAGCAAGGCAGGAATTGGATTACAGGATAGTTAACAAGAATATGTGCTCTCCTGAGGGTGGTTATGGCTAATTTAAAGGTGTGTTAACCTAGATGCACAGAAACAATGGATAGGGTTTGCTTAAGGCAAAGACAAACCTTTTACTCAAGAAGTTATATGCCTGTTGTGTGACTACCCACTATGACCTGCACCGTTGGGAATTTATGATCAGATCACCCTGTGAGTTTACCTTCCGTGAACTCCCTTTTTTTCCACCCAGTTTATTTTTATTCATCTGCCAGACCCACTGACTTCCCTCTGGCTTCTGTAGCTTTTAAGTGTTAGTTATGAAGAGTGAGCCAGCAACCCAGGCTGAGTTAATCATCTTGTCAGAAATCAGAAGTCTCTAAACAGGACTGGGGAGGGGCGGTGGGGGTTGAACACACTGCTCTTGGCTAGTCAGTACACAAATCAAAGAGCATTATAATGGCTCAGTCATCTCCCTGCTCAGTTTTATACAAGTTTTCCCTCTGTCGATAGTTGGGTTTTTCCACAGCTTCAAAAGCAGAAAAATTGAGTAGGACATTCAAAGGTTTCAAATGTGCACTCAGGGCTATGAAAGAAATAACAGCATAGAACCCCCCGTCCGCTTCCAGGGTCTCCATAGCAAAGACTCACTTCCGTGAAAGACCCTCCTGAGATACAGACAAATAAGATAATTCTTGGCCGAAGACAGCTTTATTCCCATCTACTAAAAAGAATCACTTAGTGTTATACTTCAAACATTCCCATCCCCTTCATGTTGAACATGAAGTTGATAATACGTTTCAAAGTATATATAATCCAGATATCAGCTGGCATTGACCTATTTCTTAACATCTAGATAAAGATAGATTTAAATCTCCATGTTATGGATTGTAGAAAAATGCAGTGGCATTCTTGAGATTTCTGTCTATTTCGGGGGGATGGGGGAGGGCGGAGACACTCTAATTGCTATTTCTGCTTCTGCCTCTGCTGAGTGAGTATTGAAATGAGGGGTTCGCTCTCATCCTGCTCAACCCTGTTCTGCCCTAGGTTGTTCTTGTCTTTAATTTCTCCCCAGCGTACCCTCTAATCAAGAAATTGTGAGTGAATAGAAAGTATTACTGACGGTAGTACAGAAATAATTTAAAATTCAATAATAGATATTTGTATTGGATATTTTCTTGGCTTGGGCAACAGCCACCTTCCATATTGTTGCTTCATTCTATCCTCTTTCCAAATTTTTTGTCTCTCCCTCCATCCTTACCCCACTCTAAATCCCTCTGTAGACAGTTGGGTTTTTCCGCAGCATTAAAGCAGAGAAATTAAGACATTCAAAGGTTTCAAATGTGCACTCAGAGCTACGAAAAGACATACTAGCATAGAACAGATAATGTAACTCATTTCTAAGGCACACTACTTTAGCTTTCACAAGTTTGCCTTGGCTCCTGCAGACATCTGCATCCTACCCCATGGTCTCACCTTTGCTTAAAGTAGCTTATCAAGGTATTTTTGTTCTTTTAAATATGTAACAGTATTTCAAGAAGTCTCAAATGGATCGCTTCAAGATTCAGATACATCTGTCCTGTGAAATGAAATAGTATCCTATTTTCTCTTTACTTCATCCTTCTCTCCACCTCGTACTCTTTCCATCCATTACCTCTCTATTAGAGTCCTCTGTTCCCTCCTTGCCAGAATCTTCTTTAAAAAATAAAAATATTGTAGAAAATTTTATGTTTGATTTTCATAGTTCCTTATTTTCATTCTCTCTGGCTATAGCCAAATACAAGTGGATGCTGCATTAAGGTGTTTCCTTTTTCAATGGGCTTTTTGCATTCAAATAGAAGATTTAGGGCCTTATCAAGCTGATCTAAGCAAGTAAAAATGGAGGAGCCCTAATACTGAGCACCGGGCGCAGTTATTTAAGAAAAAAAAAAGAGCTTTCATTTTGCCTTCTAGCTTTTGGCAGCCAGTGTTGGATACGAGCAGAAGGTTAGTCTTCTTCTAAATAAGAAATATGATTTAGAGGAGTCTAACACTGGAAGAAAAAGTAGACAGATAATGTAACTCATTTTCAGCTTAATTAGAATCTCAGCACCTTAACCAAAGGTCACGTTGGTTAGGTGCACATACCAATTGCCTCATAACTAAAGAGACTGGTCATTCTTTAGGAAAGGATCTGGGAGAAAAGGCTTTGCTATAAGGTGTCAGAATATGTGAGGTGGTACCCTTTAAGAAATGGGGTTTCATCTTCATAGCAACCTCTCCTCAGCAGGCAGTTATTTCTCTTTTCTCTAAACTCATTCAGTAGCTCTTCATCTATACCTCCCTTACAGCTCTTGCTGTTTTTACCTTCTGTTATAGTTGTTTGCTTTTATACCTTTTCTCCCTGCTAAAAATAAATTCTCTGAAGGCCTTGGTGCTTGCTCTTCCCTCCCATAAATGTATTTCTGATCAAATGTCATCTTACTAGAGAGTTTTTGCCAACCAGCCTATGTAAAAATAATATACTCTCTGTCCTTATCATCTCTCTCTCCATTCTCTACCTTATTTTATTCATAGCTCTTACCACTACTTGAAGTATGGTCATTTTTTGTCTGCCTCTCCAATATATACCAGGAATACAACTCACTGAGAAGAGAGATATTATTGTGTACTCAACTTGCAAAATAGAGTCTGGCATACAGTAAGCACTCAATAAATCGTTATTAAATGAAATAAAATAATCATCCATAATATGTATTCATCTGTTTATCTATCTATCTAGTTATCCCCCACAGTACTTAGCACAAAACCTAGAATTTCTTGGGAATCTAGTAATTATTTGTTAAAGGGAGAAAAAGGGGGGAAAGGGAGGTAGGTAATGAAAGAGAAGAGAAAAAGGGGTGGAAAGAAGAGAGAGGGAAAGAAAAAGGTAGGATGGAAGAAGGGAGAACTAAAATGGCTAAACAAATAAATAAACAAACATGTTCTATATAAGCGACATGTCACCTTGGGAAATATGAGAAAGACTGCAAGTGTCATTAAACCCAACTGGTACAAGGACAGACCAGATAGTATCTTCTTTCCTTGGTATAGTCATTTACTCTGCAGAGACTCAAGCTGTGAGGAACATTACTGTAGGAGAACGTCATCCGACAGTCTGGCCAAGTGAAATGTTAGATGAATTTAGGCATTAGCACTTCTTGGCCAAGAGCCACAGAGCTAATTGTTACTTGTTTGAGTCTCTTAAGATTGCACCATTAAAACTGCATTTTTAATGCAATGAATAAACGTCTGTGAGCCCCATAATTAAAAAATAGTCTAGCAAATTAAGAAAATTACTTTTTCAAAAATAGGAAATTACGACATGGAATCTGTCCAGAAAATCATTCAACTGCCTCTGTATAGGACCCATCCATTTTCTCCCTGCCTCCTTAAACATTTTTTGGCCATAAACCCATTCCTCTTTAGCATCATCTGATTTATTGCCCAAGCCACGCTGACTAGGCTTCATGTTTCAGTTCTCAGTCATTAGGTGAATATGAAGATGGGTTTACTTCTTATTGAACAACAGTACGGCACTGAAGGTATAATGACTAAAAGTTCAGGATCTGAGGTCAGATTCCTGGATTTAGATCGTGATCTGTCTTTTAATTGCTGTGTGACTTTGGGCAAGCTATTTGGCCTCTTAAGTCTTAATTTTTATCAGCAAAATACATGATAATAATAATACCCAGCTCATAGTGTTATAACGATTTTGGTATATGTAAATAATGTGACATATTATATATGCAAACACAGTATTGTAATGGTATACTTCTTAGCGAATATTAAGTGTTTAATGAATATTAGTTCTTTACTGTCTTGTTTGTATTTGCCCTTTTTTTATTCTTTGACAGGATTAATTCCTTAAAGGAAGAAACTATGTCTTCTCTTTTTTGATAATGATTCATTTTAAGTAATGAAGTGTTCTTTTAAAAAAAGTGTGTACTCATTTTAGGTAATCCCATTCATCCTCAATCATCATCAATGTCTTTTTCTATTTTCATAAGACAACATCCAGTTGTGAAGCCATTAGAAAGCTTCATGGATCTCAGAAGCTAAGCAGGGTCAAGCCTGGTTAGTACTTGGATGGGAGACCACCTAGGAAGATCAGGTGCTACAGGCATAAAAAATAAAAAAATAAGGGATTATAAGCTCACAAGGTCCTTGCAATCTGTGAGGTCGACCAAGGGTTGCCTTCTGTAAAATAAAAAATAAATAAATAAATAAAGGTGACATTTGAGCTAAGGTTGAATAAAGTGATGAGGGAGACAAGAAAATTTTTTTAAAAAGAAAAGAAAAAAAAAGAAATAATTCATGGGTTTGCTGGTGGTTAGTACGTACCTACATGCTATTTTCAGGTAATATTTTCATCACTCCTATTTCTTTTTCTATTCTTCTCTTTCTTTTAACTTTGCTGTCATCTTTGACTTCATTTTTCTACTCCAAAAAGTTACATTGGATATTTCCCACCAAACTCTCCCCACTGGTTTGTCGTATAGACATATGAAACTCAAATCACATTCTCCCATAAAAAACAAATGTCTAACTGATGAAGGATAATGTGATTTCCTAAGGCTGTGGCTGTGATCTGTCATACCTCCCATTTCCTCGAGAGTCGAAATGTTGTTCCTCTTATCAGCAGGAATGGAAACAAGCATGGCAGACACCCCATCGCAGAACACTGAAGCCAGAGGGTAAGACAATAGCACTGACATCCTTGACCTCGGTCTGCAGTCCTGCTGAGTGGACTTGTCAAATCAAAATTCTTTCTTGCCCTTATTGAAGTTATACAGAACCATTCTATTAATTTCACCAACTTCAGTCTATTCATTTGTCCTGCTTCCATGACCAAGATCCATCATGAGCAGATCACACTGCTGTAGCAAAAAAGAATCTCCCACCCACCATGGTGCCCATTTGCACTCTGGCAATTAAGGGACTTCCCATAGAAGGAGAATCAAAACAGGTTAAGAAAGTAGAAAAGGTAATGTCGAAAAATAAATAAATAAGTCTCCAAGGTCATAGTTTGACAACTGCAATGCACTGGAAAAATGATAATCTTGAGTATTCAGAAAAGTAAGGGCACAGTTACTTTCTAAAGAACAGTCACATTTGGAGATCACTGGGATAATTTCAGTTTCAATGTATTCCCTGTGGGGAAAAGATGTGGGTTCTTCAAATGGAAATACTTCGTACATCTTTAGTATTTAAAAACTTGGATTCACTTGAACTTTTAAGTTCACCATCTGCCAAAATTTTAAGCTTGTTTTCTTATATAATCAAAACCTGGGTTACAGCTGGTGTTAATAATACATCTGTATTACCCATAATTGCTTCAAGCTCCATTTCGGCACGATTAAGGATAATCATAATCCTTTAAAAAGTCCATAGTTTATTCTGTTTAAAGCTACTGTTAGAGTTAATGTATTTTCATTTTTCTACTTTCCATTCAATTAATCTGAAATTGAGTATGCATTTCTTTTATTTTTCAATCCATATATCAAAGCAATAAGTTTGAGTGTCTAGCAGATAGGAATAGATTTATGTATTTTGGTTACTAAATCCTATAAAAATTCTTAAAATGTGCACAATAATACCACCTTTATGAAAAGGTCATGTGTAAAGTGGCTTTAGCCATCTGGATAGAAGCTAAGAGACCATAAATAATTGAAGGTTAAGGTCTCTGGCACAAATAATAGAGGTTCCTTTGGCTGCTATAGCTGCCCAGTGGTCTTCTATTGCTTTTGTTACTGCCAACTAGTCATGGTTGCAACCAGCCAAAGTCAAACTACCAAAGAGCAGGGGGTCACCATTCCCAGTATCTACTTTCTACCTTCAGGTATCTTCTCACACTATTAGTCTCACATTTTTCACTATTGTCTGCCACTCATGATTTCCTTGGAAATAGTGAGGGCTCTTCAATAAGACTTCTTTTTTTCTACCTTTAGTGTAAGAACTCTTGGCTCTACTCATTTCCTATTACATTTTCAAGGCACCTCTCCCAAGCCTTCCTGAGAAGGAAGGGGCTTTGGAATGCATTCTCTGTAATGAAGTTACCAGTGTTAGTGCCTACTGCAGACACCTACAAAAATGCCCATTAATAACCCCAAACCTCTCCCCTCCCCTCAATGCCCAGCTTTCTTAATAGAAAGACTGTAGTCATCTTCATCTAGACTGAAGGTCTTACTTCCAAAACCAAAGCATGTTATATCCTCAAACCTTCCAAATTTCCACCAAGAGGGAAATCTCTTCTCTTTGGTTCAACATCCCTCTACCTCTATCCTACACCAACTCCCCTCAGTGTACCAGCCTCCCAAAGAGAATATGCAGATTACCTGAAGTCACGGAGCTTGACAGCCTGGCTTTGACCAGGCCAACTCCCCTTCTAGGTCTCTAAACACAATGCCTTATTAAATGGTTCCAGCACATTGGGTTATCCTGCTTATCACTATACCACGTTTATCTTAGGACAGAGGTCTTGTGGTGGGCCTACTGTGTGCAAGAAACACCGCTCTCATGCCATCTGCAACAATCATGCCTGAGACACACTTAGGTACCTGCTGATAATGCAAAAGGGGAAAGTCTCAGGCTCCCACATGTCACAAAGATTCAAGTCACATCAAGCTTTCTACAATCACCTTTCTATTGTATAGCCCAGACTATGTGCTATCTCCAACACAGCTGGCAACCAACAACTATTGCTAAAAAGCATTCAAAATGGAATTCTACTGAGCATAATAATGCATATTTTAAGATTTTACATCAAACCTCAATCATATGCAATCCATAGAGAGAAGTCTCCTTTGTATATCAATCAGACCAACAATACAGATTACCTATGGAAAATAGTACTCTTTGAAATGTAGTAAATAATGTCTTTGGAGAATCATTATGAAATAATCTGTATTAAGGCATTTATAGTTAGAGAATTGAAATATGTCAGGTTTTCAGAGCAAAGTGTAGATGTGCTTTGCAAATGGAGGAAATTTACACACCTGCGTTTAACAGTATCTTATTCTGTTTATCTATTTCTTACAATCTCAGGAGAAAGAAACAGTTCATTCCTTAACTCTTTATATTCATTTACATGTTCCATAAATTATATTTTTTATAATTATTTCACAGGTACACTCTAAGATAAATTAGCGAAAACAAACAAATTGTACTCTACATCTCTTATTTGTTTTTCCCCACTCCTTCCTTCTTCCTGTTGGCTCCTCTGGGGATCAAATTTACCATTTCCCAACCTCCTTCTTTATGAATATTCTTGACCACTGTTTCAGCTGGCTTGCCTAACCAACATAATTTGTCACTAGTTTCACATGAATAGATTACCTTACAACCTCCCATAACTCTGTCAATGTAAGAAACATCCAAACCTACCATTTCCCAACCTCCTTCTTTATGAATATTCTTGACCACTGTTTCAGCTGGCTTGCCTAACCAACATAATTTGTCACTAGTTTCACATGAATAGATTACCTTACAACCTCCCATAACTCTGTCAATGTAAGAAACATCCAAACCTGTAGAGAATTTTTATGAGTTCATTCAAGCCAAATTGACAACATGTTCCAGGCAACAAGATCTCAAATGTTCCACAAAGTAACAGTTTTTCAGCTTCTTTTATTCATTTGAAATTAAGAAGGAGATGTAAGGAAGATTACATAGAGGTGGGAAAAAGCAAGGTGGGGATTGGATTATAGAATAGCTAAGAAAACTATGGTGTCTCTTGAGGGTTAATACCCCCTCCCAGGAGTATCACTTCTGGAATTTCAAAGATGTGTTAACCTAGATGCACAAGAACAATGAAAAGAGCCGTCTTAAAACCTTTCTCTAAAGAAGTTATAGGCCTGGGCATGACCACCCACCTGACCTGTTTAGTTAGGAATTTATGATCGGATCACTCTATGATGTTACTTTCCATAGAACTCCTTTCTCATCAACAACTCTTTTCAAAATAAATTATTCAAGATAAATTGTTATCCCTAAATAACTTGAGTTCAATATAGTCCACTGAAGTAATCTAAGTGAGACTTTATAAATTTTTAACAGTTTCAAAACAGGCGAGATTGAATTAATTTAAAAAAAAATGAAGATAAATTCAGAGGGAAGATTTGAGCATTCCCTGCTCAAGAGCATTCTTATATTGTTATAATAAGTCTGAAAGTTCTGAGATAATTACTAGTTTTTGCTTTGATAATATATTTGTAAGTTGTTTTTTTGTTTTTGTTTTTGTTTTTGTTTTTTGAGATGCTTTCAACCTATGGCAGTGAAAATTGCCTACTTACCCAGTCAGCTGTAATAATGATGCATTAACTGAAGAGAGAAATATAAAACAATTTCAGGAGACAATGAGTATCGGAGCCCTGAAAGTCTACTGAGGAGAGGTGTGCGGAGTGAGAGGAGAGAGAGCTCCCAGGACTAGACTAAAGAGATTTAGCTATGTGTCCAAATTAGGTGCCCCAGAGGAGGTGAAGGTTAGGAGCTAAGAGGAACCCAGGGAACCAGAAGACCACTGAAGATGCTTTCCAAACTCAGTCAACCCCCACTGCCTCAGTTTCCTCCTTCTTCCCCCTTCCTCCTAACCTTTTCCAACTGGGTCTCTAGAGAAAGGAGAGAAGATTAGGCAAGGGACAAGAGATCGTGGGATCCAAGGATACCAAAGGAAGGAATGGCAGGGCACAAGCTTACCAATTAGTTCCCCCAAAGAAGATCATAGAAACAAAGCACCCACTCTAACTTCTGAAGAAAGCTAGAAAGGAAGGAATGAAGGGAGGGAAGGAGAAAGGAAGGGGGAAGAAACGGCAACTCCTGAAGGAAAAAAAAAAGGTTTATTAGAGACTAGATATTGCATAATCACCATTTCTTTTATTCCAACTGTCTTCAACAAGGTTAAAAGAGTCATATTGCTTCCAAAACCCAGTTTTTGGATAATTTAAGTACTTTATTATTGCCTCAAGGCAAACTGAAATATATCAGGAAAAGGAGAGCATAAGCACATTAGATTGTGTAAGCTCTTTGTAACTGATAGCCAATGTTGAAAATTTTCATTGCATAGAATTCAGACCTAAAGACATATAGCTGATGAATTTTTCCACTTTCGTTTTTTTAAAAATTCTATTGTGCTTCTAACAGAATTAGTGAGACAAAAAAATAACACAGCATTTTTACTTTTTTTTTTTTTTTTTTTAACTGTAGGTTTGTAAACAGACTTCTCTGTTTATTGCAAATAGCCCAGTGCCCTCTATTGGCTTTCTGGCCACACTGCTTCTCTATGGTCTCTGTGGCTACCGGGGCTGGTTTTAAAACATCCTGCAAGCCACAACTCCCCAGATAAATTAGTGGCTTAAGAAAAGTGCTGTTTGGATTAAACACAAATCATTTGACAAACAAAAAAGAGAAATAAGTATAATGGACTCTAAAATCAAGCAGTAAAATTATTTATGGCAGGGTCAATTATTATGTCATTTTTCTTTTTCAAAAAAAGATTTCATTGAACCTTGAGGATATTATGCTAAGCCAAATAAGTCAGATGGAAAAAGACAAATGCTGTATGATTTCACTCATATGTGAATATTTTTAAAATCAAAAACAAAATAAACAACAAAAAAATAAAAAATAAACTCTTAGAGGCAGATAACAGATTGATGATTTAGGGAGGAAGGAGGGTAGAAGAAAGACTAAATGGATAAAGGCGGGTCGATTCTATGATGATGGACGGAAATTAGACTTTTGGTGGTGAGTGGAATGGAGTATATACAGATGTTGAATTATAATGTTGCACACGTAAAATTTTCTTTAAATTTTTTTAAATTAAATTGATTGGGATAATATTGGTTAACATAATATATAATTTTCAAGTGTACATTATCATTTGACATCTGTATATTCTATTGTGTGTTTACCACCCAAAGTCCAGTTCCTTCAGCTACTATATATTCGATCCCCTTTATCCACTTCATCTTCCCTCTACTCCCCTATATTTGACCCCCTTTACTCCATCTACCTCCCTTCTCCTCTCCTACCCCCTACCCTCTGGTAACCAGCAGTGTATAGTCCATGCCCATGAGTCTCTGTTTGTCCTGCTCATTTGTTGCTTTTAGGTTTATATCCCAAATATAAGTGATATCATGTGATTTTAAGGGATTGCTGGATCATATGGTAGATCGATTCTTAGTTTTTTAATAAACCTCCATATCGTTTTCCATGGTGGCTGTACCAATTTGCAGTTCCACCAGTAGCGTATGAGGGTTTCTTTTTCTTTTCATCCTCTCCAACATTTGTTATTACTTGTCCTTTTGATTATAGCTATTCTAACAGGTGTGAGATGGTATCTCATTGTGGTTTTGATTTGCATTTCCCTAATAGCTGGCAATGTTGAGCATCTTTTCATATACTTGTTGGCCATTTGTATGTCCTCTATGGGGAAGTATCTGTTCAGGTACTCTGCCCATTTTTTTATTGGATCGTTTGGTTTTTTTTCTGTTGTTATTGAGTCATATGAGTTCTTTGTATATTTTAGATATTAGGCCCTTATCAGAGGTATTGCTTGCAAACGTATTTTCCCATTTGGATGGTTGTCTGTTTACCTTATTGACTGTTTCTTTTGCTGATCAGAACTTTTTAGTTTGATGTAGTCCTATTCATTTATTTTTAGCTTTTACTTTCCATGCTTTTGAGGTCAAATTCATAAAATCCTCTTGAAGTCCAAGGTCCTTGAGTTTAATTCCTATGTTTTCTTCTATGTATTTTATTGTTTCAGGTCTTCTAAAATTTATATAGTGCTGTAAACCAATGTTACCTCAATAAGAAAGAGAGCGGAGAAGAAGAAGAAGAAGAAGAAGAAGAAGAAGAAGAAGAAGAAGGAGGAGGAGGAGGAGGAGGAGGAGGAGGAGGAGGAGGAGGAGGAGGAGGAGGAGGAGGAGGAGGAGGAAAAGAGAAAGGAAAGGGAAAAAAGAAAAGAAAGGTAGCATTTGAATTGAGCATGTGAAGATAAATTAGACTTTGAAAACTGGAAAATGTAAAAAATATAACAGTAGAATTTGATTTGCAAACTAAAGAATTCTGAGTAACTTAAGCAGAAAACAAGTTTGCTAAACGAATTTCAGGTAGCTTGTAAAATCGATGAGCAGTCTAGAGGCTAGGACAAAATAGCAGGAACAGGCAGCTGCAAACTCAGCACAGGAACATAACAGAAATAGACTAGTTAGGGTGCCATGGTAACTGCCATAGAGATTAATCTCTAATTGTCCTACAGCTACATGTCATTGCCTCGAGATTCAAAGCCTAATAAAGGATGCTATTGGGTCAATTGGCAAAATCTCAGTAAGGTTAGATATTAGTATTGTATCAATATTAATTTCCTGATTTTGATAATTGTGCTATGTTATGGAAGAGTTTTCCTTGCTTCTAGGAAATACGCACTGAAGTGTTTAGGGGTAAAGGAACAACATGTCGACCATTTACACTTAAAAATTGTTTTAAATCTTTAAGAAAAAAATTTGTTTAAAAAAAACCAACCTTATTACATGGCTGAATTACCAATAATTGTGGCTTTACATGACTCACTTCAGAAGCAGACAATGAACTGAATCAAATCTAACCAAAGTGACCCAGAAAGCAGAGGAGTGATGAGAGACCATCATGCTAGCCCATAAATGGGGAACCTACTTTTCTCCAGGCTTAAATCATCTTAGACAAAGCTGAGAATGGGCTTAGGGAGTCAGATGCTATGAAGAGAAGAAGCTCCTTGAAGAGTACAAATTGAGCACTTTCAGAGAGCGACCCATTCAAACTCTTAGAGACAGGAAACTTTAATCCTATCATTCTTGATTTCATTGTTTTAAAATGACATTATAGGGTGACTCTTTTTCACCCCCCCCCAAACAGAAAGTTTTATTTTACTCTCATTTGTGGAAAAAAAAAATCAAGACTTAAGAATTTGCTAAAAAAAAAAAAAAAAAAGTAAACAATCCAAGAATAATTTCAGCCTGGGAGCAGCCTCCCTGCCCCTTTCTGACTGATAGATTCTTGAGGCTAGAGACCTCATAAGTGACATTCCCTTGCAACACAAGATGGTTATCAGGAAATAGCTTTTCTTGCCACTAAAATAGTGAATTGTGGTCCTGCCTCAGCAGTACTGAATCATTTATGGGCCAGGAATTGGACAGGGTTGGAAGAACAAAAATAAATAAAACATAGTCTCTACCCACAAAGATTTCAGTCAAGTAGGATACAAAGACAAGTGAACATAATTAGAACATAACACTGTAAACTCAATGATAAAAATATACACATAGTGGGAGAAAAGAAGAGAAGGTTCTAGCAAGATCTGTGATTTCAAAGTCACAGTTTGTATTGCATCCCCAAATTCTTCACTTTCATTCAAAGAGGATTTGAAAAACCTGGATTTTTCTGGTATATTTCTAATACAAAAGAAAGAGCTAGTGATAAATATATTAACCAAAGTATGATTTACTCATAATCAGAAAATTATCAAATATAAATAGCAAGCTAGTCAGAAACAGAGAAAGTTTTGAGGAGAGGATGGTAGTCTGCATCACAGAGATCAGGTTAAGGAAAATTCAGACTGAAAGGATTGCCAACTTGGTCGTAAAAAAAGTCACTGTTGAGTTCAGTACAAGCCACTTTAGTGGAGTGATGAATATAAGGAGCCAGACTCAAAGAAGATGTGTTTAAAAAGGAAATCAACTCAGCAGGCAGAGGTATTACCTTAGGTGCAATTATCTTAAGTGAATGCCGTGGAAGACATCACCAGGAGCATTTTCCCCAGGGATGATATGCCTTCCTGCGGGGGAGAGGTTTGGAGTGTAGGCTCTCCAGTCCTAGAGATCTGTGTTCAAACTCCAGCTGTGCCACTTCAAGTAATTTGCCACTCCAAACCTCTGTAAAATGGGATAATCGTAGTACTTACCTTGTAAAAGTACCTAGCCAGAGTAAACACTCATTGTAGAAACTGGTAAGGAGCCAGAGGAACCACCACATTTCTTCAATTCTAAAGCTTATATTTTAACATTTCTGAAGTCAGGCTGCATCATAGTTTATTACCGGCATTTTCCCTTAGCGGCACATAAAATAATGGCTCGTCTAACAATCAATGGCATCTTAGATACAGTGAGAGTTAATTCCTAACCCTGGAGCTGTTGAGTAACTGGCCTAACATTATGCATATTGGCTTACAAAGAAATGTTAAAGTGAATATTTTGCTTAAATTCTCAAGGGTTTAAAAAAGTCTCTGGGTCCTTACTACTAATAATATGGCCCACAAACCAGCAGCATCAGCATAACCTGGGATCTTGTGAGAAATGTAGGATCTCAGGCCCCACCCCAGAACTATCAAGTCAGAATTCTCATTTTAACAAGGTCTCTAGCTAATTCTTGTGTTCAGTCAAATTTGAAAAGAACTATTCTAGCTTTTTTGTTTAAGTAATTTTTTAAGTGGGAGATATTGTTGTAATTGGACATTTGGATTTATTCCCAACCCACTAACAAAACTTTATTCTTTCATTAAAAATATAATGGCAAATTGGGATTAAGTTAATTCTTTAAAATCTTTCAATATTTATGATATATCTGGTGATTAATACTACTGCACATTAAAATAAAAAATCTCTGAAAATCACAGATAATATTAATGCTGAAGTTGGGGAGATAGAGAATAAACTTTTAATATAAAAAAAAGTTTTCTTCTGCAGCATTGCCGAATTTGGTTTTCATATGATGTTCCAAATTGACATATTTGTACTTTTGGCCAAGCAGAGTAGTGTTTAACCAGATTGAACACTTATTATACACAAAGACTAAACACTTTGGGGCTCCAATTAGCCTAGCCTGAGCAACCTAAGCAAACAATAGGCTGCCAAATATTTGACTGCACATCATATAATTAGAAATATGAAGTGTTATGAAATTTGTTGCTTGGTAATATCTACCATTGAAAACATAAATCATTAAAATAGACTTCTGTGATGCCCTGATTGAGGATAATAGTGCAATCATGACCAGAAGTAGCACGATTTTGATTATCCTTTTATTCTCCATGGTGCATTCAATCAAAAGGGAATATAAAATTAGGAAGCACAGTCCTGAAATGGAATAGTTAATCCTCCACATAAGGAGTCTGGATTGACTGCCAGAATGCAAATAGCGGGAGTGATGAACATGAAAAGATTAGCAGTCCAGATAAACCCTGGAAACTGTTACTTTACAGTAAAAATAAATTGTTTTCTATAATTAGTGTAGGTAGAAGGAATTGGATTCAGCATTTTTAAAACTTTCTTTGTTTTATTACATTGAGTAGGCACATGTGACTCCTTCCATAGCCCCCAGAAATCGGGTGTCCATCCCCACCTTCTTGCTGCAGGGGGCTCTTTGCCAGTTGGTCAGGACCTAACTAAGCCTACACAGGCTATCTCTCAACCAAGGCTCATCTCTGCTCCGTGTAAAACACTCCCACTCACTCTCCCAGCAAACACTGGGGTGCAGTTTAATCCCCAGGCAGCAACTTCTCTGCTGCCCCCATCAGCAAAGCAGTCTGTCCCTCCTTTTTGTTTCCGATGCCTAGCAGCAATGACAGACACACAGCAAGCTCTCCAAGTGGTTCTGTGAAAGTCCTATCTTGGCTTGAGTTCCTTTGCAAGCAGATACCGAGACAAGGATTCAAGGTCAAGCGGTTTATTTAGGAGATTATCTCAGAACCCACAGGTGGAGGAATGGGAAGCCCAGGTATGGTGGGCATTTTTAGGCACTGCCCAGGTGCCCTCAGGAAGGAAAGCCATGAGTGTTACCAGAAGAGCCTTAGCGTTCAGCTCTCCTTGGAGATTGTCTTGGCTGAAGAAAACTACCTCTCCCATAGTGAGGCCTTCTACTTGGCGCAGCCCATGCCCAGTGACTAATTGCAAGGTTATAAACATCCAACCCACTCGCCCCAACTTGGGAAAAGTCTGAAGGTCTATTCTAGCTCCAGAGCTCCAGAGGAGTCAGCTGAGGCCTCTGTTTGGACTACATTGCAGTCCAACTTTTCCCTCTGCTACTCAGCTTCTTTTCCTTCCCTTCCACAAGGTTGTTCCCAGAAGAACTTCCTAATAAACATCTTGCATGCTAATCAACCCAACTTCCAACTACAGGAAAAAGAAGAAAGCCAAAATAGGGTATGTTATCAAGCAATTTACACTATGGGTAATTGAAGCTCGATCCCACCAGAAAACTGAGAAACAGTATAGAACATGTGCCTCAGAATTATTGGAGGGGTAAATGAGTTGAGCCATTCATTGGTTAAAGACTTAATTCCCTCCACAACTCGCCTGCCCCATGCATGGCAGAGCAGGATACAGCTGCCAGAGAAAGCCTTCAGGCAGTCACAGGGTTGGTACTTAGACTGAAGTGCACAGAAATGAGAGGTGTCAGTGGGATATGGGTGGGCTCTGACGGGGTCCACTTCTAGTCACTTGTTCCAGTTTAGGCCTAAGGGGAATCATCCTCCCAGACTAATGATGCTATGAACTCAGAAGGAAAGAAGAACCAGATATGGAAGAGCACCAACCACAGCCAAGAAGGGATTTGGGCTTCAAACCCAAAGAGTGGCCATACATCAAAAATTTATTGAATTTACTGTCTGTCAGACATTCTATTCAATTTGGCTGTTCTCACTCAGGAATTCATTTAATCCTCACAACTCCATGAGGTATTTCTACGTAACATATAAGCAACAAAAGTTTAAAGAAGTGAAACTTGCCCAAGTTAGAAGCTAAATCCTAAATCTGACACAAAATTCGATATTCTTAACCAGACTACACTATTCCACCTCTCTAGGAGCAAGATATAGATTTTCCAAAAAGAAAAGGAACATTTTTAGTGAGTCTTGGAAGCAAAAGGGCCCCATCTACAGAGCTAAACATCATTCACTTCTGTGAAAAGTGAAGAACCATGTCCTCTTTCCCCCTGTAAGCAGCCAGTATGGGCGAGAGACAGGGGGATAAAATGAAATATCCTAATAAGAATTTAATGGTACTAACTGAAATTATTTTATGTTTTAAACTGTCAGAGTTTTGATTTATTCCCTAGCGTTAGACATTCCGACTGCTGAATTGAGATTTGTTTGCAACTTAAAGCAACTCTAACAATGTTATTACCTGAGAATAATCAGAAGAGTCATGGGGTGGCCAGAGTTTTCATCCAGTGGCAGGTGCAGTTTACTCCCACTCAGTCAACTTCATAAGGAAGACGGGAGACAAAAATAAAATTAGGTTCAATCGCAGGCCACATCCCACGCATCAAGCTAGTTCAACTTACCAGTTACAAACTGACTAACCCACATAACTCATACTGACAGTCTTTTTTCCAACTTCTAAAAACTATAGAAATAACTGCTACTAAAATACCTAATGTAGGATACCTGGGTTTCATTTCTACTTCTCACTTTCTTTTTGACCTTAAAAAGAGATTGAACTGCCATTTATCTAAATCAATGGTGCTCTCAACGACTTACTACAAGATGCAGAGAAGGGCAAGAGAGGAAATGGCAGAAGACCAGATCAAATTACAGGCTGAGCACATCAAGCCTAAACAAAGGAAGATTTTCTCCCCTGGGGCCATAGTCTTCAGACTTTAGAAGGCATGTGAGGCAACTGCAAAGGCCCCAAAGAAGAATTGCTTCTTTTTTTTCTCTTCAGGCATCAGACTTGAAAAAATTCTCAAATATTGTTTTATGGTAAATGGTCAATTGTTAGGGCACTTTCCAAAGACATGACTTTCAGATTCAGAAAAAAAAAAAAGTGACAGGAAAAATTTTTCACACAGGACCACAAAACCAGACAAACCAGATGAATAAATGGGTCCTGGAGTAAATTAAGCCTGAAACATCGCTGCTGGCAGAAACAACAAAACTGAAATTGTCCTTCATGGCGCACATCACGAGAAGAAAGGGTTCTTTGGAAAAGATGATAATGCCGAGAAAAATAGAAGTGAGCAGAAAAAGAGGAAGACCAAATATTGGAGGGACTAACTCCTTTAGAAGCCTGAGTCGTGCGTCTACAGCAGCTGAACTGGGCTGCTGAGGACAGGACATTGTGGACATCACTCATTCATGGAGTCACCAGGAGTCAGAACCCACTTAGGTAGGTACTGCACATACCACAAAATCAGAGGGAAAAGTAGGTGTCAGATGACTGAATTGGTAAAGACAGAAATAGGAAAGGCACGTCAAGAGTCAGAAGAACAAAAGTAAAAAGCAACGAGTTACTTTCAGGGTTTTAAGAGGGAAGAGAGAAGAAAGCAATAAAGACAGTTTTTTTGTTGTTCGTTTGTTTGTTTGTTTTAAGAAATAGACTATAATTCTAGAAGATAAATGACCTACTATGCTGCCCTGAAGATTTTGAATGTTTCCTGTAATTTCCTTTTGGAATCCTGTTGAACTGATGGATCACAGCTTATTGCTAATTAGCTGCTCTTCGGCCCTTTAAAAAAATAATCTATGAGAAAATGTGAGCTCAAGGCTAGTAACAGTCTCCAAATAAATAACACCTCAGAGGGTAGTCGCCTTGAGGGAAAGAGGGAAATAGTCCCAACTCCTCTATAAAAAAATTGCTGATCTTAGGCCTCAGTAATTACTCTGCAAATCACAGAGTAGTTCTCTGTTATAGTGATGGTTAAACCTCACCATTTATTTACAGCTAAATCTGGGACATCTGGCTACCAGAAACTTGTCTTCTAGACAAAGCATAAGTCACAGGCTAGGTGAAAGGCACATAGTTATAAAAATTTATAACCATCCAAACAGAACCAAGTGACTATATATTGTTTTATTTTTAGATCATTTTCCAGCCACCTCTCCATCATGATTCGAATTTAGGGAAAGGCAAGTTTGACCCATCTGGTTACTTAAAACTAAAACTCATGTTTAAAATAGTACTCAAAAAAAGCGACAAAAACTTCAATTGCTCCCTATTAAAAAATATATATATATACTTACTGAACATTTTTAGGAAGTTGGTCCAGATGATCAGTTTCTCTGAATCCTGTGAATATTAGCCTATGTATAAAAAGATCAAAAGTGATTGATTGGAGGAAATAGTAATAGGTAAAATTATTTTATATTTTAAAATATTTTAAATTTTATATTGTCAAAAAAAGTTAGAAATATTGAGTGGAAAAGCAAATTGCAGAATTGGGTATATAGTATGATTATTCTTTTTAATGAGCTCTAAAAATTATATATGTGTATATATGTATACTTATATATGTGTATGTGTATCTCTGTGTGTGTGTATATATACTATATATATATATATAGAGAGAGAGAGAGAGAGAGAGAGAGAGAGAGCACGAGAGAGAGAGAGAATACATATTAAATTCTAAATAAATCTAAATAAAAGTAACTCCTAATCATACTTTTATATGCTTGGGGGTTTTTTTTAAATAAGCAGTCATTCATTTTAAAAAAAATTTTTATACTAATGAAAGTGCTTTAAAAAAAAAAAAAAATCTCCTCCTAAGCCTTACCAACATGCAGTTTTTAACAGTTTTCTCCCCAGTGTTGAAAACAGGACATACACACAGTTCATGAAGAACATTAGACAATGTGTTTAAAGCACCTAACACCACACTTAGCACAGAAGATGCTGTATGATCAGAGGCTACTAGTTTCATTGGCTTATAACATTTTCTAAAACCAAGGATCTAAAATAAAATATTAATAATGACATAATATTATATATTATTATTTATTTTCATGTATGTATGAAAATCTTACAAATCAAATGAAAATAATACTCTTGAGGGAAAAAAAGTGTTTTAGTGGAACGATCTTGTATTATATAATGAATTCCATTAATAATTGAGCATTACAACACTCTGCTTTTTTGACATTTATTGACTTTTTACCAGTATATCATGATACAAAATAAAATTTTGGAAACATTCTGGTTCCCATACCATAATCCAACTCAAGTGCAATAAAAACCAGGAATATGAAAAACAAATCTCCAAATATTATAATGTAAATGATAGCAGAAGACAGAGAAAATGATGCTATAGACTCCTAAGGAAAGGAGAATTGGACCCAGATTGAAACATGAGACATGAACTCCATCATTTTTTGTCCCAACACTTGTGTACGTATCAATATCTAACTCTGCTCACCAGGCTTCTCTCCACTGCCAATAGAAGCGTTTTCTCTCTTCCTTGCTTTTTCTCTAAGACTGTAACCTAACTTTGTCAATTCTCTCTGACTTTATATTTTCCTTCTCTTCCTTAACTTCCTCAATATCTTTTTAAAAACTCTCCATCAGCCATGTAACGCTCTCAACCTACCTTCCTATAGCTCTTCTCTCCCACCGCCATCTTTCTCATGAAAATAAAACTATCTCTACATTCTTATGATAATTCACTCACTGCAGTAAGGCTTCAAATGCTCCCATGTGACCTAACAAAGGTCATTGATGACCTCCAGTGTCTAATCCAACATACACTCTCCTGATCATGCTAAAATTCTGGATCTTTCTGCTGCATGTGATACCATTGGCCACTTCATTCTCCTTAAAACTCTCACTTCCTGACTGCTCTATCACAGCTTTCTCCTTTCATCCCCCTAATTGCTGCTCATTCAGTTTTAGTTGCTGACCCATCTGCTCTGCCTCTGATGGGCTTTATATGTTGACACTTCCTGGCTTTCTGTTATTCTAGCCAACAGTGTGAATAATCCACCAGATTCTCCTTGAAGTTTTAATACATACTCCCGACAACCTGCTCCTGCCCCTGTTTGATAGAGGACTGCCCCAGTGTGCTAGAGTTCACTTTGACTCTCTGCACTAAGACCTGGAAGTACTAGGGAATTCACATCACCAAAAGCAGCCACAACCAGTTCTGACAGTCACAAAAGTATGCATGTTCCAGCTCCTTGGCCCCAATCAGGACATTTCTCAAGTGAGACTTACAGTATCTCCAGTGGTCCCCTTGAGTTTGAAGCAAGGTCATCCTCTGTAAAACTTTGCTTAATATTGACCCCTTCCTTGACTTCCTTCATTTTCCTGACCTGCTTTCTTCCTTCCCTACTTGTCTTGCCTATTAAGTCACTTTTACATGAATCTTCATTTCTAGAACTGTTCCTGGGGAAAACCCAATTCAAGGCAGACATTGGCAGTCTTTCTTCACACTGCTCACTCTTCTGAGTGATTATATTCACGTTCACGATTTCAACACCTACCTATATGCTGATGACTCCTAAATAGTCCTATTAAGCCCTGTCCTCTTACTTGAGCTTAGACCTGTTTACTCAACTGTTGACTGGGAAACCTCAACCCTGATGTTCCACAGATAACTCAAAACTGAATTCATAATCTAGTACCAGTTGCCTCTTTTCATATCTTCCTCTTATGATAGAATAGCAGCAACATCCTTTCTCTGGCACCAGGCAGGAGCTTAGGGCTCATCATCCTCAGGTCTCTCATCCACTTACCCTCTACATCTAACTGGGACCAAATCCCGTCACATATTTGTAATGGTAACTACATACCAAAGACTCAGAACAGAAGTATATAACATAAAACAAGAAGAATCAGAGGGAAAACCCACAAAAGCCAACCAAAATAAAGAAAACAGAAACACAAGGACAAGGAAGCAATGGAAACACTAAGCCACCAGAAAACAACAGATAAAATGGCTATAAGAAGACCTCATATTTTAATAATCACTTTAAATGTAAATGAACTGAACTCACCAATAAAAGGGCACAGAATTGCAGAATAGATCAAAAACCAAAACCTAATCATATGCTGCCTCTAGGAAACACATC
This sequence comes from Rousettus aegyptiacus, assembly GCF_014176215.1. Lineage (NCBI taxonomy): Eukaryota > Metazoa > Chordata > Mammalia > Chiroptera > Pteropodidae > Rousettus > Rousettus aegyptiacus. The sequence continues at coordinate 125,021,615 of NW_023416306.1, forward strand.
TCAGCTCCATAGACAAATATAGACTCAAAGTGAAAGGGTGAAAATGATATTGCAAGCAAATGGCATTCAGAGAAAAGCAGGAGGAGTGGTACTAATATCAGATGAAATAGACTTCAAAATAAAAAAAAGTAAAGAAAGATCCTGAGGGACACTTGATAATGATAAAGGGAATCATGCACCAAGAACATATAGCACTTATTAATATCTATGCTCTCCATCAGGGAGCCCCAAAATATGTAAAGCAATTACTAACAGGACTAAAGGGAGAAATAGACCAAAATGCTAACATAGTAGGAGACTTAAATGCTCCACTGTTGGAAAGGACAGATCATCCAAACAGAAAATCAATAAAGAAATAACATCCTTAAATGATACATTAGACCAACTGGACATAATTGACATTTACAGAGCCTTCCATCCCAAAACAGCTGCTTATACATTCTTCTCTAGAGCACATGGAACAGTCTCAAGAATCAACCACAAACTGGGACACAGAAATAGCCTCAACAAATATAAGAGGAATGAAATCCTACCAACCATATTCTCTGATCATAATGCTTTGAAACTAGAGATCAATTGCAAAAAGAAATCAGGAAGAACCACAAATACATGAAGATTAAACAACATGCTACTGAAGAATAACTGGGTCAGGGAAAAAATAAAAAGAGAGATCAAGAGATATATAGCAACAAATGATAATGATAGTATAATATATCAAAACATTTGAAGCGGTCATAAGAGAAAGGTTCATATCATTACAGGCCTATCTCCAAAAACAAGAATGAGCCCAAACAAACAACCTAATACTGTATCTTAAAAAACTAGAAAAGGAAAAACAAATGAAACCTAAAGTCAGCAGAAGGAAAGAAATCATCAAAATTAGAGCAGAAATAAATGAAATTGAAAACAAACAAAAAAAACCAGAAAAAATAAATGCGACAAAGAGTTGGTTCTTTGAAAAGGTTAATAAAATTGACAAACCCCTGGCTAGACTCACTAAAGAAAAAAGAGAAAAGACACAAATAAACTAAATCAGGGATAAAAGAGGGGAAATTCTGACTGACATCACAGAAATATAAAAGATCATACAAGAATACTATGAAAAAGAATATAACACCAAATTTAATAACCTAGAAGAAATGGACCAGTACTTAGAAAAATACAACCTTCCTAGACTGAATCAAGAACTGGAAAATTTAAATAGACCAATCAGCAGTATGGAAATTGAAACAATCATCAAAAACCTACCCAAAAGTAAAAGTCCAGGACCAGATGGCTTCACCAGTGAATTCTACCAAACATTTAAAGAAGATTTAAAACCTATTCTCCTCAAATTCTTCCAAAAAAAGAGGAGGTAATACTTCTCGAATTATTTTATGAGGCCAATATCACCCTGACACCAAAACCTGGTAAGGATAACACACAAAAAAGGAAACTACAGGTGCAAAAATCCTAAATAAGATACTAGTGAACCACATACAGCAACATATTAAAAGATTATACACCACTATTAAGTGGGCTTCATCCCAGAGGCACAGGGATGGTTCAACATATGCAAATCAATTAATGTGATATACCACAAAAATAAATTAAAAAATAAGAATCACACAATCATATCAATAGATGCAGAAAAAGCCTTCCACAAGATACAGCACCCATTTATGATCAAAACACTTAACAAAATCGGTATAGAAGGAATGTACCTTAACATAACAAAGACCATCTATGACAAAAACTCGGCCAACATTATGCTTAATGGTGAAAAACTAAAAACCTTTCCTCTAAGGTCAGGAACAAGGCAAGGCTGTCCACTATCATCACTGTTATTCAATATAATATTGGAGGTCCTAGTGAGTGCAATCAGACAAGAGAAAAATATAAAAGGCATCCAAATAGGTAACGAAGAAGTCAAATTTTACTATTTGCAGATGACATGATTCTCTATATAGAAAACCCTAAAGACTTCACAAGAACACTTCTAGAAACAATAAGCAAATACAGTAAAGTTTCTGGATGCAATATCAATATCCAAAATATATAGTGTTCCTATACTCTAATAACGCAAAGTATCAGAAAAGGAAGTGGAAAAAATAATTCCTTTTGCAATTGCAACAAAAAGAATAAAATATCTAGCAATACATATAACAAAACATGTGAAGGACTATATAATGAAAACTATAAGATCCTATTAAAAGAAATTGAAGAATTATGAAGAAATGAAATGATATTCTGTGTTTTTTGGATTGGAAGAATCAACATAGTTAAAAGGACCATTATACAGATTTAATGCAATCTCCATCAAAATCCCATTGGCATTTTTTAAAGAAATAGAACCAAAAAAAAAAAATCAGATTTGTATGGAAGCAGAAAAGACCCCAAATTGCCAAAGCCATCCTGAGAAAAAAGTACGAGGCTGGAGGCATCACTCTGCCCAACTTTGAATGATACTACAAAGTGACAGTAATCAAAACAGCATGGTATTGGTAGTAAAACAGACACACGGACCAGTGAAACAGAATCGAGAGTCCAGAGGTAAACTCATATTAAATGGGCAAATAATTTTCGACAAAAAAGCCAGAAACATATAGTGGAGAAAGGAAAGCCTCTTCAATAGATGGTGCTGGGAAAACTGAATAGCCACCTGCAAAAGAACGAAACTAGACTGCTGTCTATCACCACACACCAAAATTAACTCAAAATGGATTAAGGACCTAAATATAAGACCTGAAACAATAAAACGCATAGAAGAAAACATAGGAAATAAACTCAAGGACCTTGGACTTAAAGAAGATTTTATGAATTTGACCTCAAAAACAAGGGAAGTAATGTTAAAATAAATGAATGGAACTACATCAATCTAAAAAGTTTCTGATCAGCAAAAGAAATTGTCAACGAGGTAAACAGACAACCATCCAAATAGGAAAATATGCTTGCAACACCTCCGATAAGGACCTAATACCCAAAATATACAAAGAACTCATATGACTCAATAACAACAAAAAACCAATGATCCAATCAAAAAATGGGCAGAGGACCTGAACAGACACTTCTCCCTAGAGGACATACAAATGGCCAACAAATATTTGAAAAGATGCTTAACATCGCTAGCTATTAAGGAAATGCAAATCAAGATTATAGTGAGATACCAGCTCATACCTGTTAGAATAGCTATAGTCAACAGGACACGTAATAACAAATGTTGGAGAGGATGTGGAGAAAAAGGAACCCTCATACACTGATGGTGGGACTGCAAATTGCTTCAGACACTATAGAAAACAATGTGGAGTTTCCTCAAAAAACTAAGAATTGATCTATCATATGATAATTCCTCTCAGTATTTACCCCAAAGACTTGAAAACCCATATCAGAAAAGGTATTTGCACACTGATGTTCATAGCAGCATTATTCACAGTGGCCAGGACATGGAAGTAACCAAAGTGTCCTATGATAGATGATTGGCTAAAGAAGCTGTGGTACATATATACAATGGAATATTACTCAGCCATAAGAAGAGATGAAATATTACTATTTGCAACGACATAGATAGACCTTGAGATAATCATGATAAGTGAAATAAATCAGACAGAAAAAGTTGAAAATCACATAATATGACACATATGGGATATAAACCTAAAAGCAACAAAGGAACAGGACAAACAGACAGAGACTCATGGACATGGACTATAGACTAGTGGTTACCAGAGAGTAGGAGGTAGATGGAGTAAAGGGGGTCAAATTAGTGGAGACAGAAAGAAATCTAACTAGGAGAGGTGAACACACAGTGTAAATATATATATGCCTTACTGTTAACTAATGTCACCATAAAAATAAATAATAAAGCAAATAAAAATAAACTTGAATTACTGCAATTTTACATGATTCAATCTGATACTTTAATATAATGTATAGAAATGAGGTATGTTTACACAAGAAAAATATTATCTTTAAATCCATTTTGTTAAGGACATTTAAAAAGTGGCCCTTCTTTTTAAAATAATTTTAAGATTTTTTTCAGAGCTATATTCCTATAGCTATATAGCATATCTCATCTTCACAATCGAGACACTCATCATCAGTATCATCAAGCAAAACACAAGTCAAGCTTCTGCTTCTCCAGTCTTCACTGAGCAGGTTCTTGGATCTCTGCTGTGATACCTGTGAACAACCAGCTACTTAATTTTAACCACGATCACAGAGTTTTGGGTTTCTAAATTTGACTTGAACATTAAAATCCTTAATGGAGATGCTTCTTTCTGCAAATGTTCCAAAAAGCTGGTGACAGCATGTTTTCACCTACACAGCCATATCAGCAAGTTTTCTGGTCCAGTTTAATGGTGTCTGGCAATGATGGTATCAACAATTGCTGCATAAACATCTCACAAAAAAGAGGAGAGTGATTCAAAGCACTTCTAGCTGAGTGCAAAAGATGTAGGGTGTTCAAAAAACCAGATGTGCAGAATTTGCAAAGGCAGCTTGGTTGTCATCATTACATACTGTGAGCACCCACCCCAAGTCCAAATAGTTCAAACTCACTTAATAGCTTCTGGTTGACAATCAGGGAGATGACCACTTAAAAATAATTTCCCTGTGTGACATCACTCAAATGCCTTTAATCCAGGTTCCCCAGGCACTTGTGTTAGATTAGATAAGAGAAGGCATTTTAGGTAAAATATAAACACCCTCTAGGCTCTAATACAGCAGAGCTTGGGGAAAAGAAAACCAGATCTCAACACGAGGAGATTTGAGCTACATCTTGAGCCCCTGGTGGCTGCCTACCTTCCCAGGATCAACACCACAAGCAGTTCCCAGACTAAAGGGCTATTGTCTGAAGAAAAAAAAAAAAAAGCAGAAATAGCATCTAAAAGAAGCCAAGCAGATGAGACAGATTTTCACATTTCCATCTATCGAATTTCACACAGATATGTTTGTAAAACAACCTGAGTATATTTCACTAAAATAATAAAGAAAACATAGCACTTAACTAGGTACAAAGTTCTTCTGGGCAATCCTTGTGGACAGATACTAGCTGGCCATTCTCACTGTATTCTGTCCCCTCAGCAAAATCAGTAAGATAGGTGTGAGGTTAGAGAATAGAAGGCAGTGGTGGCAGGACCTGACATTGTTGCCAAAAAGCAAGAGAAAACAGTTGCCATCCAACCCTTCTGTAATGCCACTGACCTGGCAGGTCTGTGAAAGGAGGTAACCTTCAGGATAAAGGAATGGATTTGCAGTGGACAGAGAACTCCACGACAAGAGGGTAAGTGGGGACAGTGGAAAGACTTCCTTAAATTCTCCTTAGAAGCTGAGATTCACACTAATTCAACCATTGACATCTCCCAAACCCTTTGGGCAGGGGCAGGAGACTCTTTGTTATGTATCAGATTTACCAAGTCAGCTGAGCTTTCAGAGCAGATTCTTCAAAATAAGAGAGAAAAGAGGGCAAAGCCTAATTACATAAAAACCTCAAGGCATGAAGTCCATCCAGTTGTCAATTTCCTGTTGTCAAGTGTATTAAGTCAGAGCCAAACACACACTTGCTTGTAGTTCACTAACCTGAGGCACCTGTTGGTCTGCCTAGTTCCATCTTCAAAACTTGAGACAAATGAGAGATTTTACCCATGGAAATTTAGAACTTCCTCTAGGGTATAGTAATAGTCTTGCCAGTAGATCATTCCCTGTGCCAGGAGGGATAATGGCTGGAAGCCGCTTTCTCACCTCATCCAAGTTCACAGCCTTCAGGAAGACTGAAAGGGGAGCTTCAGGAGTATAGCCTTGAAACAGAGAAATCCCAGGGAAGCCTGAAATATGAGAGAGGATTTTTAAAAATATATATATTTCAGTGCTGGTTAATCATTCTTTTTCAAACATAAATGTTCCACTCCTAGAGCTCTCTGCTCATATGGAATAGAACAAACAAGGTTGGTTGGTTATTTACAATTCAAAAAGCTTAGGTAGAAATGTAAAAGGACTTTCGATGCTGGCTATATCTAAACAAATGCAGAGTGGTGCCCTGGACCAGTTGTCAGGAGACTTGGGAGCTACTTCTGCATCTGCCTCTAACTCTGTGTGACTTCTAGCCACTGATTTCCTCAGCTGTGAAATGAGGCTGGGATGGTAAATACTGATTTTCATCTCCTATGCATGCTCTGGTTGACTGGCAGAGGGTGCCTGCATGGTTGGTTGTGATTGAGGCTGATACGAGGTTCAAAGTAAAGAAGGAATATGACTGATTAGTGATACCTGCAATGCACACGGCATTAGGAAGTATTGAGGTGTGAGTCACCATATGTAGAAGTTCTCTTCTGGGGCTGCAGTTCTATAAGTGTACAACTTATGGACTTCAGCATTACTGAATTAGGACAGTTTTCTTCAGGCCTCCATTGTGTCTAATGAGATGTCAGATGTTAATCTTATTGGTGTTCCTTTATACATGATAAGTCATTTTTCTCCTGATGCTTTCGAATTTTTTATCTGGATTTTACCTTTTTACAATGATATGTTTAAGTGTGTGTCTTTGAGTTTATCCTACTTGGAATTTGTTGAGCTTCTTGGATATGTTGATTAATAATTTCCATCAAATATGGGAAGTTTTCAACCATTATTTCTTTGAATATTTTTTCTGCTCTTTTCTCCCTCTCCTGAGCTTTTGGTACTCCTGTTACATGTGTATAGGTGTGCTTAGTGATTTCTCAAATTTTTCTCTCTGTTCTTCATATTCTGTAATCTCTATTGATCTATCTTTAAGTTTGATGGTTCTTTCTTCTGCCAGTTCAAAACTACTGTCAAGCCCTTCTAGGGATTTTTTTTAATTTCAATTATTATATTTTCAACTCCAGAATTTTAATTGGATGCTTTTCTATAATATATATATATATTTTCTTGATATTCTCTATTTGATGAAACATGAAACATCATCTTTATATCTTCCTTTGCTCCTTTAGGCATGATTTCCTTTAGTTCTTTGGAAATAATTATAATAGTCACTTTGAAGCCTTTGTCAAATCTGACATCTGGGCCCTCCCACAGGCTGTTTCTGTTGCCTGCTTTTTTCACTATGTATGGGTTACACTTTCTTGTTTCTTCGTATGTCTCATAATTTTTGTTGAAAATTGGATATTTTAGGTAATATTGTAGAAATTCTGGATACTGATTCACATTCTTTTTCTCTGGGACTTGTTCTTATTTTCGTTTGCCTTTTTACATGTTTAGAGACTTGAATAGACTATTTCAGTAAAGTCTATTTTCCCACCAGGGATGAAACAGTGGGATGACAGTGATTTTTGCAGGGCTCTCTTTGAACAGTCTCTTCTTCTGGAGTCTGTTAAAATGCCTGCCTCATTTGGTATCATACCCAGCTGTTAGGCTCCACTAATTGCCACCTGATGGTTCCATTGTTTTAAACAACGCCCTTGGGCATAAATTGCTCCACGATCTCATCCAATTAAATTCAGACAGTAGTTTTGGAGACCAGTCTTTGAGGTTTATCCTGCAGAGGGCTCTTCTTTGCTGTCTCTCTCCAGTTCTCATTGGTAAACTAGCTAATCTGTGATTTAGCTTGTTGCTCTTAATTTAGAAGAGCTATCAGCCTCCTCTTATTTGTTTGCCACCAAAATTTCTATTATTTTTCTAGGGCACTCTAGGCTTAAACTTCCCCACATATTTTTTTCAAAGTCAGACATTCTTGGGAGAGCTACAGATTCATCTTTTCATATGGATTGCCCCTAGGGCAAAAGTTTTGAGTTCTTACTCTAGGCACTGGACAGGTATAATAGCCTCTGGTTTCTTGACTTACCTCTCCTGCCTTGGAACCTCTGCTCTACAAGTGAGCTGGAACAAGAGCAGTTGGGGCCCCAGTATTATCTTGTCACATCTGGGGTAGATCTTCTGCCCTATGAGTGGAGGCTGGGTTGATGAAGTAAGCTCTCTTATGTCTCAGTCACTCTCACCAGTAAATTAGCTTCTTCAGCTCAGAGATTGAGAGGATAAAAAGGGTGGGGACCCTCCCTCCTGGGAAATAACTCACCCTTTGTTCAGAAGCTGAGTGGAGAGGGAGCCCCATCTTCTTGGCCAGAAGTAGTGTTTCTGTCAAGCTGATGGGAAGGGGGCTGATCATGGCACAAGTGCTATAGACTCTACCTGCTCTTACTCAGTTTTAGGAGATTTTCTTGAATAAATGTTTCTCCATTTGCTATATGTCTTTAGGGAAATTTCCGGACTTAATATTATAGTTTTCGGTAGTTAAGCTTACTTAGTTCACTGCGATTCCAAGAACTCCTCACACTGCCTTCCAGAAGTAATACCTGACAGCTGCTTTCTTTTTTAAAAAAGCAAGCTTAAGTTTGCTGTAGTCACATCTTAAAGTTGTCACCTCTATCTTTCTTGACTGAATGCCTGATGAGCAGATATCTGCCATTATCTGATTAAAATTGATTAGCAGGTAAGTGGAAATCTGTTTATTTTCCATTCTGTAGAAAGAATCTGAATCACTTGAGACTCTTAATCATTGTTGAACCAAATTCCTGCAGAGGATTCTTGAAGTAATATTTTCTTACATACTGTGAGGATTAATTTTATATATCAACTTGACTGAGCCACGAGGTGCTCAGACATTTGGTCTAACATTGTTCTGGGCATGTCTTTGGGGATCTTTCTGGATAAGATTAACATTTGAATTGGTAGACTAAAACAAATTACCCTTTCTAAGGTGGATGTGCCTCATTCAGTTAACTGAAGACCTCAATAGAACAAAAATCCTAAATAAGAGGGAACTCCTCCCTCCTAACTTATTGAATTGGGACATTGGCCTTTTTCAACCTTCCAACTCAGATTAGAACACCAGCTCTTCTTGGGTCTCCAGCCTGCTGGCTTTGGGACTGGAACTGTACATCAGCTCTCCTGGGTCTCCAACTTCCCAACTGAAGATCTTGGGACTTCTCAGGCTCTATAACTGGATCTCTGTCTCTCTGTCTCTCTCTGTCTCTTTGTCTCCCTCTGTCTCTCTGTCTCTCTCTGTCTCTCTCATATGTGTGTGTATGTGTATGTGTATATATATATGTATATGTATACATATATGTGTGTGTGTGTATATATGTGTATACACACACACACACACACACACACACACACACACACACACAGAGAGAGAGAGAGAGAGAGAGAGAGAGAGAGAGAGAGAGAGAGAGAGAGAGACCCATCCATCCTGTTGATTCTGTTTCTCTGAAGAACCCTAATACACATACCAATCACCTCACCCTTTGCAGGGTTTTGCTGATGTAGATAATTCTCAGCTTTGGCTCTCTCCAAATGATTAAGATGCTTAGCCTCAGGACAAATTCCAGGGAGTCATCACATGATTTCTTCTACTTCCTTTACTCATAAATGTTGATTAAGAAAGTAAATTGCAAAAGTAAAGCTAGTTTTCATCCTTTACAGCTGCATTTGACTCAGAACTACCATGAGGCTAAAATATTCTGAGAATGCATACAAATTAAACACCGTAAGGCCAAGGTGAAATAGCATTAATGAATCTGATAGAAATACTCAAATGAATTGAGCACAAAAGCTATCGGACCAAGAATATAGACAAAACCATACTATACCACACTGATTTCTCTACCATTCAGCAGAGGACACACCTATGACCACACAAAACATACCTAGATTATTTCTAAAAGACTTCCAAAATGAGTTTAGAATACCTCTAAATCCAGATAAAAAGTGGTAGAATTGTTGAAGTCTAGTGACAAACTGCAATTGTAACAAGGTTACATATACTACATCCATAGTCTATTCCAGCTTTGTGAACAATAGTCTGAGCTTGTTTGCACTATTGACAAAATAATCTGGCAGAAACAATGAGCCTGAAATAACTGACAAAAAAAAACCAGTAAACATACGTTGTAAAGCAACTCTGTTTAATTCTATTTAAAGGATGCTATGTCTCCCTCATTAAACATATTTGAAGAGAAAAAAAGACCTCACTGGCTTATCTGATCATTGCAAACCACCACAAACAGCAATCCTATGTCTAAGAGGATTGCACAATTGCATCATCACGCAGTAATCTTGGAGGCTGCCTCTAGGGCAGTCAGCTCTACCAGTTCTTGCTGCAGTAGTCGGAGTGAACCTGTTTTTAAGCCAATCAAAGGAAAAATGAGAACCAGCCAGCACGACAGTGTCCTCCAATCCCCTGCAGAAGTGATCTGGAAGACAGCTCTTCCCCATCAACCACAAAAGCTGGTCCCAATTTAAACCTTCATTGCCAAGCACCGTGTCTAATCCCCTACAAGACACTAAGTGGGGCCTTACTTTACTGGAGGACTGCATATGACCCTGGCTAACAACCACAGGTGTAAATCCCTCTGTAAAGTTATTTCTGGAAGAAGGGGATATAGAAAGTGGGTATTCCTCATTTATTTCTTCAAATCTTTGCATGCCCTCACTCTGTAACAGACAATGAGTCAGATCATGGGATGACAGTAAAATCAGATACAGGACCTGTCCTCAAGGAGCATCCAGTCTGAGTGTAAAACCAAATAATTACAACCCCATAATACAAGAAGTACAGTGAGACATAAATACGTGGATCATTTTGAACTCAGAAGATGTTAAAATCTCTGACTGAGGAGAGGAAAAAAGATATCTTCACAGAAAGCTCTTGAGCCAAGTTCAAATTTTTAAAGATCTGCTTATTCCTGTTCCTTTCTAGCCGCATATTGACTACCGTTTAACATTTCACCAGCTTAACCAGCTCTGCCCATTCCCTCTATAAAACAGACAGATGCATGATGAGTACTGGACAGTCACAGGCTGTCCGCTAGGCAGCTACTCTCTAGTTCACTCACATACCACTACTTCTCCTAATAAATTCACTGTATGTTTACCAAGAGTCAATTGTGTTTGTTCCCAAATCTGTTTATGCCTGTCGTGCTTGTAATCTGAATGGGGATTGTGGTAGGCAAAATAATGCTCCCAAAGATATTTACATCTTAATCCTCAGAATTTAAAAATATGTTACCTTATGTGGCAATGGGGATTTTGCATATGTGATTAAAGTTAAGTACTTTGAGATGGTGAGATTAGATCGGATTACTCAAGTGGGCCCAATCTAATCACATGAATCCTTATAAGGGGAGAGCCTTTCCTCCTTACATCAGTCAGAGAGAAACTTTATGATAGAAAAGCCGTCAGAGAGTTACTAGCTTTGAAGATGCGGGAAAAGGGTTATGAGCCAAGGAATGAGGGCTGCCTCTAGACACTGGAAAAGGTAAGAAAACAGACTCTTCTCTAGAGTCTCCAGAAAGAAATACAGCCCTGCCAATACCTTGATGTTAGCTCAGAAATCTGTGTCAGAGTTCTGACCTACAGGGACTGTAAGCTAATGCGTTTGTGTTGATTTAAGCTACTACATTTGTGGTGATTAGTTCAGCAACAACAGAAAAATAATACAGGGATTAAAGCCCTTCTCCTCCCCCCCACACACCATCTTAGCTTTGTCGCAGCTGCTGTGGTTTTCAACGTACGACAAAGTCTGTTCACAAGTGACCTTTTATGCTGCCCCAAGGGCCATGATAGGGATACCTGAATCCTACATGGTCAGATCTCACATACTCAGACAAATGGGAAGGCTGGTCTCCAGACTAAAGTTTTCTATAACATATTTTCTAGATCAAGGTCTGCCTACACTTCTAAGGTGGGGAATTACAGGGCTGAGGACTAAATCAAGTAGCATTTTCCATTTTACTTAAAAAGAGTCACACTTCAGATTCCCCATACTGACAGCCTATGAATGTACAAAAATTTTATGGGAGGCATGTGAGACAGAAGAGCACAATCTCTAGAAACAAGTAGGACTGAGTTTAGTTCCTGGAACAAATCACTTAACTTTGTTGGTAAAATGGGAATAAAAATACCAAATTCACAGAGTTGTAAAGATTATCAGTAATGTATACAAATCTCCAAACATATACATACTCAATACATTAGTTACAATTACTGTTACCCACCACTTGCAACATGTGCTACTGCTTTTTTTTAAAAAAAGACAGATTTTTTTTGTTAAAGTATAATTGACATGCAAAATTAGTTTCAGGTATGTACCATAGAGATTTGACATTTATATTCCTTACAATTTGCTCCCCACAATTAGTCTAGTAACCATCTGTCACCATACAAAGTTATTACTATAATATCGACTATTTTGCTTCTTAGTCTCTAATTCTACATTCAGCCTCACTCAGAAAAGTAACACCTGCCATGCTCAGGGCTTTAATTTCCTTTTTCACATGTATTGCCTCATTTGAGCTTGACAATATCTTGAGGTTGGCAGAGTTAGCTTTATTGTTTTATAGAGGAAGAAACTGAGATGTGGACAGGTGAGATGATTTGTAGGCTGCTATTAAGTGGCAAAGAAAAGTAGAGAAAGCAAGCACTACAGTACTCATTCCCCGGTTCTACTGATCTTGTCTCTGGTTTCCACATGCAATGTGGTTCTACCTATTTGTGTAGCTTCCCAGCAAGCCCCTAGTGCTATTTCACTTGAGGCAGTGTCGTGATGTTCCTTTTCCCATACTTCTCATACCAACAACCTCACACTTCCCTGTGCTGGATCTGTCAACTTGTCTTTGCCTTAGCCTTCTATGGCAAAAATCCTCCCACCTACATTGTGCAATGCAGCAAAGGCACTATGTCCAGGCTGGTGGGCAGGGTCCAGATTTAGAGCTGTGTGCTTGCTATAGGTTGGCAACAGTGGTCAAGAGTTCGAGTTTGTAGGGTCAGCCCCGTTACCATCACTCCAATCACTCCACAGGTCTGCAGACTAGTCTGAGGAAAGATATACTTATTGTTGCCTTGGTTTTTCTAAGAGCTATCACTTTTCAGGATGCCAGTCGAAATATGGTCCAAAGGCACACAGTATGAGGTTTGATGGCCACCTTCTGCTCTTGCCTCTCTGGAGGCAGTCTCCATGTTTTAGGTATAATGACTTTGGTATGTTATAAATATACATTCTTAGAACTCTCCAGTTGCAAAGCTCTTAAATACTCCTTATGGCCAAACCTGAAATGTTCGCCTTCTCAAAGCTTATGGAGCTCACAAGAAATCTAGTACTGTGTAAGAGATTAGAATTTGGACCAGAAGGGCCACCTATCTCAGTCCCATGATCCTCCTACCTTCACAGCCCATGCCGAGGGAAAGGGAAAGAAGAAAGGAGGAGTGAGGACTAACATCTAGTGAGCAGTGACTCAGTCTGGCCCAATGCTGCAGATATTTCTCACATATCTTGGACGTAGGTGGGCACTGTTACTCCTTTTACAGAGGAAAAGCCTGAAATTAAATAATTGACCCAGGATCCCACAACAAATAAGCAACAGAACTGGGATCTAAATATAAGTTTAATTCACCCTAAAGCCCATATTACCAGAAGCATTGAAAGAGTACTCCAAAGAGGAAGTACTCTTTAGTCAACAGCTACAACTAATATTAGCCTGTAACAGTGGTTCTCAATAGGGTGTAATTTTGCCCCCTCTCCCTGGGGGGACATGTGCTTATATCTGGAGACATTTTTGGTTGTCATAACTAGGGGAGAGGTGTTACTGGCATCTAGTCAGTAGAGGCCAGGGATGCTACAAAACATCCTACAGTGTACAGGGCAGCCCCCTCAATGGTATTATCCTTCCCAGAAGGTCAATAGTACTGAGGTTGAGAAACCCTGACCTGTAAGAAGCAGTCTCAACATTGACAACCCACTGGCCTTATTTCATTTCTTTGACTGTTTTTTTTTTTCTACTCTATTTTTTTTAACAAATTGACCAGAAAATTCAGTACCATAGCATTCCTAATAACAATTATAATAGCTAACATTTATTGAGCACTTACTACATGCCAGTTATCAACTTTCTAACTTAAATTTCAAAACAGTCCTATGACACAGGTATTATTTTCATCCCCATTTTACAGATATGAAAACTTAGACTTATTAAGGTTATATAACTCGCTAAGTATTAGCAATCTAATTAATAGATTTGATCCCACATTCCTGATTAGTAGAGTTGATTCCAGAGACCATGCTCTTAATTACCAGGCGTGTGTAGTTTCCCTAGGTTTCTCTTGCCTCTGTAAAATAACGTTTTCCCAATCATATGGTTAATGGTTAACCCTTGAATAATGCGAGCTTGAACTGAAAAGGTCCACTTATATGTGGATTTTTTTGCAATTGACCCTTCCATTCAAGAATCAACTGGCAGTTGGGAATTCGTGTAAATTGAGGGCCCACTGTAGTTATATGTGGCTTTTCCACTGCACAGGTGCTCAGCACCCCACATTGCTCAAAGGTCAACTAATTTTATGCCATCTTCTTGCTTGTTTTTCCATATTACAGACCTCTCAATTACTATTTCCTTATTGTTTTTCTTTAAATCTACTCACTGTTTTCACATAGCCTTATTTTACATGTACCTAAATGCAATTCTGATCAACACAATGGGCCAGTTATAGTTTTTCTAATACACATTAAAATAAGTAATACTTAGAACAAAAACCTACTTGGCTATATACCATCTGTACCACCTGTATATTACTTTCTATACCACCAGGGGTAATCTGACCATATGTGGTAAATACTGACTCAGGTGCTTCCTTCCAGTTTAATGTTTTCTCCTCTGGTGAAGTGGCCTAAAGTATAAAACCCAACATAGCTTCATGAGGAATATGATCTGAGACCCAAACTAATTAGAACAAGAAACAGACATACACATTTCATTCTAATAAACCTCTGAGGCACCACCCACATGAAGATGGACAGCTGATGCAGAAATGGTAAGTGACTCAGTAACAAAGAAGGAGATGAGAGGATATTATTGGTGAGAAGTCAAACGATTTGAATTTCTGAAAGGATCAGGAACTGGGATTACCAGATATTACGGAAGGAAATGAGAACAAGAGGGTTGCTTTAAATTCTGTATAAGCAATTAGGCCCATGCAGGTCTTTATCAACCCTAAAGTTCTTTATATGGCCAAACTATCAAGTGAGAGAGTAGAATAAAGATCTTTTTACATCATGTAAAGCTTCAAAGTATGTATGATATGATCTTATAAAATCATATAGTTACCTATTTAAAAATTTTAATAGTTAAAAAGATGCACAAAATCTTAACTTAATTCTCATATGCTCTCTCTCAGAAAGCTACAGAATGGTGGGTTAAGGCATTTAAAAATATATATTGGGGTAACATTGGTTAATAACATAAATTATAAGTGTACAACTTTATAACATGACTTCTGTATACTCTATTTTGTGTTTACCACCTGAAGTCTAATCTTCCATAACTATATACCCTCTTCATCCTCCCCTCCTCCCCTCCCTCTTTTGTAACCACCATTCTGTTGGTATCTGAGTTTTATTAGCTCCTTCGCTGCTTTTTTGTTTTGTATCCTACATAAGAGTGAAATCATACAGTTCCTGTCCTTTTCCATATGACTTATTTTACTTAGCATAATAATCTTAAGATCCATGTTATTGCAAGTGGCAATATTTCATTTCGTATGACTGAGTAGTATTCCATTCTATATATAAATAAATAGATATACACACACACTCCACATCTTCTCTATCCAATCATCCTTAGGTTGATAATATTGTTTCCATGTCTTGGTTATTGTAAATAATGCTGCAGTAAACATAGGGGCACATATATCTTTACAAATAAATGTTTTTAAATTTCTGGGGTAGATACTCAGAATAGAGATTGCTGGGTAATACAAGGCTTTAGAAGCCAAATCCAGGAAGAACTGCAAGTGTTTGTTTGTTTTTTTTTTCTTTCTACACTGTCCAGTCCCTCCATAAGGGGGTGAGAATCGATTGCTCAATAGCTGCATGAATAGGAGAAGCAAATGGGAAATTTCCAAAAGAAAAGATCATTGGTTAATAGCCTCAAAGTATTTTCCAGTGACATATGGCTGCCTGACACTCCCTCCTTTCCCCGCTCCCAGCATAATGGCTCAAGAGTCATCTGTTTACCTCCCTCACTTCCGTTATACAAGCTATAGCATAAAGGCAAGATAATATAATCAATTAGAAATGGGACTTGACATCAGTGCTAGCAATCACAGAGGTAGTTTGATTCAATTGGTTTCAAGATGATGACTTCTCAGACCTGAGCTGTAGGGGGAAAAATAGTATGGGAATGATGAAATAATGGTTTCTGTTATAAAATAATTTGGTTAACTAAAGCTTTAAACAAATTCACTGATCTTTGACCTATAAATAAATCTCTTTATTATAACAAGTCAGTGGACTGACCAGTTTTAAGGACAAATAAGAGCTGCTTTTTAGTTTTTGTTAACATTGTATCTGTTGCTTTTTGATACGCTGTGAAAAGTTAATTCCCACATCTAGATCAGTAATCTAAACTCAAAACAGTAAAATAATCACTTCTACACTCTACTTGCATCCTAATATTTGCTATACTATATATATATATATAAATTTACCTTTGAAATAGTTCATTATTTCCCATATCTTACATATGATGTAATAAAGTCATGACACTTGGATTCTAAACAGCTCCCCCATCTCACTATGAGTAAACACCATGGGCCTAAGTTTTCCAATCCACAAATAATGTCTTTACACAAGATGATGTCTAATAACTCCTTCCAGCTCTAATACTCATGATGAATTGATTGCATAAAAATTAACAAGTAGTCCAGAGCTAAGGTACTTTGTACTAGAGTTGAAGAAATGCAAAGATTAAGAAGACTTGAGAGAGAAGCATGAGAAACACTAATATTAAAAACCTGCTCTTTTCTCCTAAAGGATTATGTATTCAATCCTTCAGGGCTGAGGAAAGTTCTACTGCAACAGGCAATCAATAGAGAAGTGTTAGACCCAGAGAGACAGCTGTCTGCCTCACTAAAAGTTTAAACGACTTGATCACATATTGCGCAGCAACTCCAGTCAAGTGAAATTTTGTCTAGAAAAACCTCGAGCCTAATTAAGAGAGTGAAATACTTGTTCAGAGTTCTTCACAGTCTGAAAAACAGAAACATTTAGGCTCATTTCTTTCTTTCTGTGTCTATCCAGAGCTTGGTTTAGTCACCGCATTGGCTTTCTTGCACAGTAAGTCCTCATTTAACATCTTCTATAGTTTCTGCAACTTTAAGCAAAATGATGGTTAACAAAACCAATTTTACCATAAGCTAATTGATATAAAAGAGTTAAGTTCTTATGGCATCTCATCAAAGTTATAAAGAAATGACATTAAACAAAATGACGTTATTCAAGGACATGCTGCATTTAATCTTCTCCAGATGTCCAAATTCAACAGTCCGAAGCAGGTTCTCCCATCATCAACTTGATGGATTGTCCACGGTTGAGCCCATGCAGGAGGTATTTCTTAAACTTCTCCTTAGAAAATGTTTTCTGTTTTCATTGCAATTAGCATTTTCTTTGAACAGATCAGGTATACCCTTCTTCAAGATGGCTCTGCAATCTTTAAGAGCTTCTCCTTATTCGTGGCTTTCATCCTGAACCACACACTTCAACCCACCTCCCACTCAACTACCCACTTATATTCCCAGGCTCCCAGCTTCTGACTCTGTTTCTTGGTTAACGTATCATTTTACCCTTTGGGCCTTAGATTTCTTCTCCAGCTCTAAAATCTGGCTTTACCTCTCAACTCCTAGTTAAGAGGCTTTCAACCACTCTCAGTAAATATCTGCATAATTTAGCTGACTCTGAGGTATACTGCAGGTACAAGTGACTAATCAGCTCACAAGCCAGAATCCAGGCCACTTTGAGAATCCAGCCAAGTAGGGAAGTCTGTCAAGATGCTCCATAAAGTCATGAATCAGGTGCCACAGAAATGTGAAGCCTGGTTCAGGTTGAAAGACTGAGTGAGATAGGGTCCTGTCACCTGCCTGTGTTGGTAGGATAACTAATGAGAACCAACTCTTAATCTTGAAGAAAAGGAGAAAATCATGAACATTGTTTCATCTTAAACAGCTTCCCAAGGCCCAGGACAGTGGTTTCTACAAACAAGTGCCTTTATTAGGTGTGAAACACTGATTGCCCTTAGGGCAAATGGTGCCCAACTGAAGAAAGAAATTCTCCACTCTACCACAGGCTCATAAATGGAAAGAAAATAAGAGTTCTCCAAAAATTAGGAATGCTTGCTCTACTCATAGATATCATTCACAGGAAGGAGTACCCAGTGAATATTTTTTGATACAGAAAATAAATATTAATGAAGGGGACACAAAACATTAATTTTTGATAATATAGCTGTCTTTGCCCATTCTCCTATATACTTGTGTTCGAGGTGAATGTATTTTTATTTGACTAAAAAACATCATTGCAATATTAGATCTATAAAATTAATTGGAATTTGATTTCATTTTCTACTTACTAATATGCTGAGAAATTGTGGCCATTTAAAAGCCTCCAAACATAATTTTGTAGAAATTAAACTATTCACCAGGGACTCAACTGATTGAAGCCATCTTAATTACCTCTGCACTAGGCTGCTACCAAATGGCCTCTTTTTTTACATAACAAAGATTTTCAAGGGAAAATGATCACCTTCAAGTCTGTTTAAACCATCCTGTCCTTCCTCTTGGAGAGAAGCAGCAGTCACCCTCCTCCAATTGTGAGCCTCTAGCTGCTCCTCTGAACACCATAATACACCTTAATTGCCCACCTAGAAGCTCCAACACCTTTTATGAATACTGGTTCAACTAAAAACTGGTCCAGGTCAAAGCAGAAGATGCCATCTGCTGGTCATGCTAAAACAGAGGTAGAGAAAACAGCTAAGAGTATCAAGAGCTGGGTTCCTGTCCTAGCTCTGCCTTTAACTGGATATGTGATCTTGAGCAAGTCTATTGGGCCTTTGTGAGTCTCAGTTTAGTTATTCGTTACAGGAGAGTAATAATATGTGCTCTACAAACCTTACAACATTGTTATGCACCTCAAATGAGAGAAGTGTAGGAAAGTGCTTTGAAAAGTTTAGATCTCTGTACAAATAACAGATTACCATTACCACTTCCAAAAATTTCCATAACCTAAATCATACATACCTCATTCCTAGGTGTATAATCTGAAATTATTTCTTGATGCCTCATTGATGAGAAATATCCCAAATCATCCTGAGAAATAAATTCATTTCACTGTTTTCGTTCACAGTTTTTACTTTCAAATCAATAGCTGGGTAATTTAACTCATGTATGTAATCCCACTGTTTTTCTCTGACAGAGCTCAAAGTAGAGATGGTAGAAAGAGAGCAAAAGAGAGAGCCATTCTTTTGTATTTCTGTTAGAGACCTTGACTAGATCTATCCTAACCTCCTTGGCTTCTTTTATTGGTGGGAGTATTTCTTGCCCAGCTTTCACCACTGCCTTGTAGACAGAGCACCCCAACTGGCAGCCTGATCACATGGTTGTCAGTAGCCTCAGAAGACTCATACGTCTGCTCGTGTTGTCTTTCACATCAATCCAAATTGTCACAGTAAAGTCAGCCAGATCGATGTGCAGCCTTTCCACTGCATTTATAGATTTAGCCCTATTTCATGCCCTCCTTTGCCTACCATTCTTCAGCCTGGATCTGGAGTTTCAGGTCCTTATTTTCTTCCCAGCACACAGAAGCCCTATTATTTATTCTCCTCTTCAGCAGTGGAGCAATTATAACATATTCAAACACAATTTCTATTCTGCAATTTATCTTTCCAGGAGCATTTTTCTTCCTCCCCCCATTTCTCCATTGAACAAAACATGATTTAAATTTCTGTTTTATTCTTTTTTGGGTTGGGGAAGGAATGTTTCCAGCTTTACTGTGATATAATTGATACATAACATTGTAAATTTAAGGTGTACAATGTGTTGGTCTGATACATTTACATAGAGCAAAACGATTATCACCATAGTGTCACATAACCACCATTTCTTTTTCTAAGACTACCCTCTAAGCAACTTTCAAGTATACAATAAAGAAATGTGAACTATAATCATCATGCTCTACTTTAGGCTCCCAGAATTTACCTTTTGACGAACATGTCCCTATTTTCCCCATCCCCCCACCAGCCCTAAGAAACTAACATTCTATTCTGTTTCTTTTAAAAAGGTTGGCTTTTTAGATTCCACGTGTGATTTCATACAGTATTTATCTTTAAAAGTCTGACTTGTTTCATTATCATAATGCCCTGAATGTTTATCCATGTTGTCACAAATGGCAGGATTTTCTTCTTTCTAAAGGCTGAAATGTACTTGTGTGTGTGTGTATCACATCTTCTTTATCCATTTATCAATCAATGGACATTTAGACTGTTTCCATATCTTGACTATTGTCAATAATGCTGCAATGGACAGGAGAGTACAGATATATCTTAGATATCTTGTGCTCATTTCCTTTGCATATATACTCAGAAGTGAGATTGCTGGATCATACAGTAGTTCTATTCTTCGTTTTTTGAGGGACCTCCATGTTTTCCATAGTGGCTGTATCAATTAACATTCCCACTGATAATACACCACAAGGATGCCTTTTTCTCCACACCCTAGTCAACACTTATCTCTTGCCTTTTTGATAATAGTCATTCTAACAGGCATGCACACTGCAATGGAGGCCAGTGATGGATATCAATCTTGTGTGCAGCTGGAGGGGTCAGCTCCGAGTACACACATAGCAGTCGGTGTTAGCCATGATAACCTATGCTGGTGTCTTATGCCCACACAACCACAGAGGCCTGGACTGGCTGCCAGCATGTTTCATGGGCTCCAGCAGGGGCTTAGGGTGAGATGGGAGTGGAGAGAGACTCAGACAGTCGCCATCATCAAATGGGGGGCAAAAGCTGGTTAAATCTACAGGGCATCCACAACACCTATGCTGGTCATTGGTTTCTTTAGTGGTGAAAGCTGCTGCATTTGTCTGCAGAGCAGGTCACTGAAAACCACGATCACTCCTGCATGGCTGCTACTGGCAGCCCCTGCTTTTCTTGCTTATTCCTGTCCATCTCTGTATATCTCAGCTTTGCCATTGGAGTCAGGTAAAATCTATGTGGGGCCTTCATGCAGTGCCCTGAAAGGCTAGGGAAGCTCATTCTTTTTTCCAAGGGAGGAAAACTCATTTTAGCTGGGAAGTTCATCCTTGGTTCTGAGCAATTCCGGCTTTGGATGATGCAGACAAAATGAAACTGTCCTCCTTCCCTTTTTGTGCAGTTCTCAGATTTCTTGTTCCACTGTGTTTCTAAAGTTTTTAAAGTAGATTCTAGAGCTCTCTCCATGCCGTTTTAGTCATCGATGGCTGTCAATTGTTGATCTTTGTTGAGGGATAGTGGTTGGGGTCTCCTCTGCTGCCATTTCAGTGATATCATTCCTGAATTGTACTTTTGATACTATTACGTCAGCTTTATTATTTTTTTTTTAATTTATTCAATCTTTTCCATCTTGCTCAATGCCTGGACTAAAGGATTGCATCTGTAAGGACTAGATCAAGGAACATCCTTGCCCTGAGTAGAGTCTTTCTTATCTTTACACAAAAAGTCCAAAGTGACTTTGGTCATAGTAATCAGCTCTGACATTACCAACTTCATTTGTCTGTTTTACTCTCAGAATCAAGGTGACAGGAGCCTTCTCTTGGCTGTTATCCAGCTCTTCCGGTATCACTGCTCTGTCTTCAGTAAGCATGCAGTTTGGGGGTTGAGATGAGAGCCCTGGAGACTCCATAATTCTCAGGCTGGAAGTTCAAATAAATGTATACCACTTCACTCTTGATCACAACTTTCCAAAAGAACAGCCCGTCCTTTTAAATCACTGTATTACATAGCAATTTCCTCCACACTGAGTCAAATTTGGCCTGAGAAAACCTATAACCTTCATTCCCAACTTTCTCTTTCAAGAAGCTCAGACATATCCCAGGCCATGTCAGCCGTTCCAACCCTTCCACAGTGGAAGATGTTCTTTGGAGAAGTCAATGAGAACAGATTATTCAGGTCTTTTGTGGTCAATCGGGAAAACAGGGCAAAATATTTTACAAAGTAGTAGAATAAGCCATAAAAAATTCTGTACTTCAGCACAAAGCTAGTGATGAAATCTCAGTACTCTGACAATTTTTCCTCCATTAACGTAGCCACATTTCAGAAGGGAGAGGAAAAGCCCTAAGAAATAATTTTCTTGTTCAAAGAATAGTTTATCCTTTGGTAAAGCTGAAAGTCTGAGCAGCATTTCATTAATAGAGTCCCATGGGAATTATCTAAAACAAAATAAGCTATAGTTATTCCCTTAGTCATCATTCAATAAGTATTTATTGAATATCTGCTACATGTCAGGTTCCAAGGGCACTCAGTGGGGTTTCCAAAGATGAATCAGCCCTGTATCCTTTGGGAATTTGGCCAAACTGGTAAAAAAGTAAACTAGCTTTAGCAGCATCAACATAGTTGTTCTTATTTATTAAGTACTAGGAACTACGCTAGGTATTCTAATTTCATCTTCTCAACAACACTGCTAGAGAGGTACAGATGATATAAGGGAGTCATATTCTGATAAATTGGCCAGCATGTACACAACTAGCATGTGACAGAGTCAGGATGAAAGCAAGGCCATTCTAACCCCAAAGCCTATAACTTGTTGAATACCATAAGATATACTCAGAGAAAGTACATTGGCTTTCCTAAAGAGACAGAAATTACGTCTTGGCCTTCTTGTAATTTGGAGGTATCAGAAACCATGTTCACCTACACTTAGTGGTCACCTTTATGCATAATTAACATAAAACTTTCCTGAGCCTAGAAATGAGCCCAGCAAGTTACTTGAGTTTATCACGCCCACTTATAATTTTAGGAAGAGTTACTCTTTAGATTATGGATCTTAACATCTTTGCATGTCCCTCCCTGACCCATCCTGAGACAATCAGTTCCACTCTCTTCTAGGCTGATGAAATCTTGTCCACCCACTTCCCTGTGTCCCCTTCCTCTTTCCTGGGTAAAACCTTTGCCATGTGGTTCTTGTGGAGTTAATACACATTACCCTCATTCCCAAGAATGTGATCTGATCCAGGTGGCCAGACTATTCCTTTCCCACTGACCACAATGATTGTTCAGTTATGAGCAGGGGTTCCAACCAGACCAATTAATCTCCCCTGGGACTTTTCTGCTACTACAAAAGAGAGTCTTTTGCCTCTGCCTGGTGTTAGGTTTAAAGAGTGTGAGTTCAGGCCTTCATTTGCCATCTTGCCTAACAGAAAGAAATAGCTGAGAGACAGTGAGGGCACCTTGACAATTTCATGGCAACCTGGATTCCACATAACTAAGGCTAGCCACATATCTGATCTTTTCAGTTCAGAGCACCATAAAAGTGCCCCTTCTTCATATGCTAGTGTGAGCTGGGTTTCTTTCACTAGAAACACACATTCTAAATAATACATTAAGGCAGTTGTCTACAGACTTCTTTGATTATTAAAAAATTTTGCTCACTCTCAAGACATACATATATGTATGTGTTTATTATATATATATTGTACTAATGTATTATGTAATTGCAAAAAAATACACAAAAAAGATACGTTATAAAAGGATGACTGAAAGCTAAATATAAATAAAAGCTTTAATGTTGTCTTTGTTAATTAACCCCGTTGAATTATCTTGCAAAGTCTCTGAATGGTCACATCCCACGTTAGAGAACCACTATATGAATGAAGTTAGGAGGGTGTTGAGAGGTTGAGTAGTATTAAGAAAATCAGAGCTCAGGTCTTAGAAAAATGAAGCAGTTTCCATTGGTGATGCACTCAAGGGTGGCACTTTGCTGTTGGTTGATGGAGATCATTGGTAGAGATAAAGTACACTGAACCTCAAAAGATTGAGGGATTTAGAGGATGGAATGATGAGCAGCTCTATAACGTCTTCTGCTTTTCAACACCATCATTGAAGCCCTCTACAACCTGCCCTTGGAACTAATAACTTTCTCATAACTCAACTTTGGCTACCATCACATTGTATATAGCTAGGTGACAGCTCATCTATCTCTTTTAATTGTGAGCATTTTAATTACATTTCATTCATCTGCATCTCTAATGCCTGCTTTATACTGGACTGGGAAACTTCTGTGACGAACAAATACGTATATTACTCCAGCTTAAAGCCAGAGAAAAATCAATTTAAGTCTCTTCCTTGGCAAGACATAAGATAGTAAGAATTCCAATTTTTTACTTCTCAACTGAAAGAACTTTATTTTGAGCTTCATGTAGGTCACTTTAAACCTGTGTGTGCTAAGACCTGCAGCCTGGGTCTATTGCTTCAAAGGGAAAGGAGACCACTGCCTATGCTTTGTCAATGACTCATTAAAATAAAGATGGTAATAGCAAACATTCACTATATGTGATAAAATCTTTATATGTATCAACTAAACATAGTAAGTACTATCGTCCCCAATTTACATATGTGAAAACAGAGTTACAGAGAGGTCAAATTACTTGCCTGAGTTCACATAGTCAGGATTCAAACAGAATTGGGTGACTTCAAAACTGTGTTATGTTTGAGCTTTCATTTTATAAACAGCTTTCTCTCTTCTAGATTGCCCTGGCTCCAATCCCTCTCAGCCAGGATCCACGATCCAATCCGTGGATTCTTAACTGACTGCAGCTCCATTTAATCCCTTTGCCGATTTCCTCTCCACTTGGAATTGCAGCACTTTTACCGTGGTGCTCCCTTACCCTGCATGGAATCTTGATTCTAGCAACTCTCTGCTGCCCCCACCTGGCACCCAGAAGTATAGACTCCATCACTTCAGCCTAATTAATAATCCCTTACCAGCACTGTCCAATTGCCATGAATGTAACTAAATTTTCTACAGGCCACATTCACAAAGTAAAAATAAATAGATGGAGTTAATTTTAATGATATATTTTGTTTAACCGAATATATCCAAAATGTCATTTTGATACCCAAAATCCGTTGATATTTTACACTCTATTTTCTATCAGAATTCATACATATTTTATGTTTACGACACATCGTAATTTGAATCATCCACATTTCAAGAGCCCAGCCACATGTGGCTAGTGGCTATGACATTCTACAGTGTAGCTCTTTGACATTAAACCCACTCTTCAGTCTGATGAAATTAGTAAAGTGGTTCCCATCTGGAGATGAAATGACATTACCAAGTTTTATGCTTAGATAATGTGTTCTACCCAATCAAACTGGATGATAATAGAAGTATTATCAGCAGTTAACAAATGACTGTGTCAGGAAGTCCTTTGCCTGAAGAACACGATTTTTTCAGCCTCTCTTTGTGGTTTTGAGGAAGCAAAATCAGCAAGTGCAATTTTTAATCTAGAAAGTTCCCAAATGATCTATCTAAAATCGATTTTCCAAGGTAGCCCATCTTCCCATCTTCTCGTACTTCAACAACACTGGCTTAAAGATTGGAGAAGCACAGAGTGACAGCTACTAAACATGGAACTTACCACCTAGACAAGTCTGGGAAGAAATGCCTTCCTGAGCAATCTAATGATTTAAGTTAATAGAGAATGATAAGTGCCGCCACAGTTTGCCCAGTCTGTGGAGTTTCTACTCAGAGCTGTATAAAGCATAAGAAAATGCGAAGTAATTAATGCGAAGTTAATTGTCATACAGGCACTGGGAATTTAATATAGTGCTTATCAAGGATTTATTCCTGGACATATTTTTTATCAACATCTCCTAACCCATCTCTGCTGCTGCAGTGAGGTTTCCAGTGCTAAAGTCCTGTGATTATTTCCTCAGTTATAATTATGCAAAGTCATGTGTTTTGTTCTGTCTGATCCCTGTTCAATTTAAACCCTGATTAAATGAGAAATAAGTTACTATGGTGCAAGTGTTGATTTACTCATCATAAACTGGCACTTACACACAGAAACAAACCAGCCACTAATGAATTATATTCTTTATTTAGGGGGGTGGGGTGGATATTTGATGTATTCCAATGAAGTGCACCTATAATTGTGGGTCCCAATAAATGGGTATAAGAATGATAGTAAATTTCAAAAAAGCTCTTCTAGCACAGGATATTCAGGCTCTAGTTAGAAAAACAAGACTAGTGAAAGAGAAAACATGTAGTCTGCCTTACCCCCTTGACAGTGCTTGTCCTACCAAGGTAATGTGAATTTTAATCAGAATAAAGACGATTCCCTGATGAATAAAACATGCACATTTAAAGTAATAGAAATTCTGAGAAAGTTTCTGCCAAGACCACAATAGCATTCCACAAACTGGCATAATGCCACTGGCCCTAGGTTCCCAGTAGATAAAATTCAGGAGCTCATTAAAGGTATTTTATAGTTATCTTTCTTTCTGTGGCGGCCTTAAAAAGATGAGCCAAATTAGCAAGCACATTTAGGCCCTTATAAACCATGATATTTCAACCAAAAATATGAGACAATTTACTGCACCCCAGCTTTTCTGGAGATGAACTTCAGCCGTTGAGGCATTCACTATGCACCCTTGTCTGTCTGGGACCTCTGTTGAGGGATGGAAGTGTTCTCTGACACTTTTAGAAAGAAATCATGGATATCTAAGAAGATGCTATTCAAAACGTGGAACAGATGACCTCCTATATGGATACAGCTCATCACTAAGCAGATAAGTACATCAATCCACGTTATAGGAGTCAGCCAGGGCCAGATATAACCCAGATCCATCAGAATAGAGGCATCATAGATAAAGGCAGTTGGGTGTGCACAAGCCAGAGCAGTGGGGATAAACAAAAATGACTGAATTTGTTAAGAAAAAACACTGCAAGGCTGAGAT
Organism: Rousettus aegyptiacus; assembly: GCF_014176215.1. Classification (NCBI taxonomy): domain Eukaryota; kingdom Metazoa; phylum Chordata; class Mammalia; order Chiroptera; family Pteropodidae; genus Rousettus; species Rousettus aegyptiacus. The sequence goes on from NW_023416306.1 coordinate 125,048,383, forward strand.
AATGAGTCCAAACTTTAGCACCATATTTGCTAATAAATATTTTCTTTTGTTTTAAATTACAGTTAATACTTTCTCATTTAAAACAAAAACACACAAAGAAAAATAACACTAAAAACATCCATGACGCTATTTATGCAAAAGTATTTGTCCTTTCAGTACTGTGTGGAATTGTTTAAGAGCAGAGTTTCTCGACTTTGGCACTGTTGACATTTTGGACCAAATAATTGTTGTAGAAACTATTCTATGCATTGTAAGATGTCAAGCAGGATCCCTGGCCTCTAGATACTTGTAGTATCACCCCAGTGTGACAGCCAAAAGTGTCTCTGATCATTGATAAATGTTCCCTGAGAGACAAATAGACTCCAGTTAGAACCACTGTTTAGAAGAATCATACAATTTTGAAACTAGCAATTTTCACTTAACAATATGTTGTAAAGCATCTATGTAATAAGAAACATTTTTGCAGCATCCTTTTTAATAGCTTCAGAATAGTCTATTATATGATGTACTATAACTTATTTAAACAGTCTATAGTTTAACCAGTCCTTGTTTTCAGTGTTGTGCTAACAGATGATGAATATCCTTGTACATATGTATTTAGGCATATAATCATTTCCCTAGAATATATGTCTTAAGATTTCTAGGTAAAAATTTTTGTTTTTTAATGTCATTTTATTTTATGACAAGCTATATATATATATATATATATATATATATGTATTTATATATATATATATATTTAGTGCATACAGTAAGGGGACACATCAAAGTGTTAACAATGGCTATTCCTAAGTGGAGGGATTATGAGTGGTCTTTGTTTTCATTGTTATACTCTTATGTAGCCAACATTTTCTACACTTAACATGTATTCCTAATGTAAAATGTCATTTCATTTTATCATTGCATCATTTTCTGTTTGAGATTGGTATCAGCCTTTACCCAGGGCATTCTCGCCCACCCTACTCCATGAGTACAGGGATCAAGTGCCATCTGTTTTGTTCTCTACAATGTCCACACAGTGTCTAGTACGGTGCCTAGTGCTTAGTAGCAGCTCAATATTTACTGAATAGATGAAAAGTGAAAAAACAGCAGTTAAAATTTCAGCACCTTGCAAATAACCAGTTTTGAAACTTATCCAAAAAGAGCACATTCAAGGTTGATCCTGAAGTAATAAATAGGTGAGGGATATAGTTTGACTTCAGAGAAGAAGGAAAGGTACCATGGAATGGATTAAAAGTGCAAGACCTGAACATTTCAGGGTTTAAAGTTTGCAGGGGAAATGAAGAGATTTGGGTGGAGGTAAGGAAGCGATGAATTATTTATTGAATTGCTTTAGAAGATAGCACCTGTTTACTGTCCTCATGATTGTACAGGAAAATTATAAAGACAGAAAGTGTTGTCTTTGAGTATTTTTATAAGTCAATACTATGAAATTTGGAAGGTGCCGCTTTGACTAAACATTTGTATCTTGTGATAGAAATCTTCCAAAATGAGATCGAATAGTCTATGTGCATTAATACTCTGTACCTGTCCATATCTAATTAGTGGATCTTGAACCCAAAAGTCATTGGGAAAGTACAAATCTGATTGCAACAAGGGTATAAAAATGCTTCCAGTAATAGTCCATCTTCCAGCTAGTCTACCCATCAATGGAACATTAAATTTCTCTGAGAATGAAAACCCCAGCTTCTTCCTCTCATGCATCCTATTCACCTCTCTTTAAAGATAGGTAAATTTTATTTTCTGTGATAAGATATACCATGCCAGGAGCACAGCCAAAAGGGCAAGAATATGGTAGTGAATGCTTCATTTAAGATTTAAGGAGGAGTCCTAGGCAGGCCATTCATAATTGGGAGAATTAAAATATATATAGATCCTGGCAAATGGACCATGGCTTAATTCTAAGGTCACATTGATCCAGATAGAATATTAATCAAACTCCAATAAAAAATAGAAATGATTGTCTTTGTACCCCAATTTGTTTTAAAACTCAAACATCCAGTTAACTAACATGGTAGAGTCATTAGGTATTTGGATAATTATGTAACTACAGCTGAAGTTATACAAGCATCATGCTAAAAATGTTCCCATTATTTTGTTGAGCCACTTGGTAACATAAAAAAAAAAATCAAGCATATTTAGTAAAATTTCTCTTGAAAAGGTACTCTTTGAAAACACCTTTGTATTAACTATCTAAACCAAGAAATTATAGATGTTATAGATGGTAGTCCACAGCCAGGGGAGTATATTAGAATTTCCTGATAGCTTTTTTCAGCTTTCTTGAGTTATAATTGATGAATGAAATTATAAGGTATTTAAAGTGTATAATGTGAAGATTTGATATATGTACACATTGTGAAAGGATTTCCCCATCCAGTTAACTAACACATCCATCACCTCATGTATTTACTTTTTTTAATGAGAACATTTAAGTTCTACTCTTAACAAATTTCAATTATACAACACAGCGTTATCACCTATAGCTGCCATATTTTACAGTAGATCTTCAGACATTTTTCACCTTATAACTGAAAAGTTGTACACTCTTTTACAAATCACCCAGCTCCTGGCAACCACTTTCTACTGTTTCTATAAATTTGACTAGCCCTCCCTTTTTTCTTTTAGATTCTACGTATAAGTGATACCATGCAGTATTTGTCTTTCTCTGACTAGCTTATTTCACTTAGCGGGTTCTAAGCCCTTAAGATTCATCCATGTTCTCACAAATAACAGGATTTCCTTCCCTTTTGAAGGCTAAATACTATTCCAGGTCAAATACATACCATATTTTTCATCTGTCCAACTATCAACAGACACTGGGACTGTTTTTACACCTTGGATATTGTAGATAACACTGTCGTCAAATGGGAATGCAGCCATCTCATCTAGGAAACAGGAACTGGGGTGCTGGAAAATAATGGCAGTTGTTTTTAATTTCTTGAGGAATGTCCATACTGTTTGCCATAGTGGCTGCTCCAATTTACATTCCTACCAACAGTGTACAGGCTTCCTTCCCCTTTTCTCCAGATCCGCACAACACTTATCTCTAGTCTTTTTTATAATAGCCATCCTAACAGATGTGAAGTGATATCTCACTGCAGTTTTGTTTTGCATTTCTGTGATGCTAAACACTTTCTCAAGTACCTAATTGCCATTCAAATGTTGTCTTTAGGAAAATGTCTACGCGGGATTTTTTGCTCATTTTTCAATTGGATTATTTGGTTTTTTGCTATTGAGTTGTATGAGTTCCTTGTATTTTTTGTATTGACCCCTCATCAGATACCTGGTTTACAAATATTTCTCCCCATTCCATAGGTTGCCTTTTCAATTTGTTGGTTTCCTTTGCTGAGAACAAGCTTTTTAGTTTGATGTAGTCCCACTTGTTGATTTTTGATTTGTTGCCTTTGTTTTTAGGGTCAAATTTTAAAAATCTTTGTGAAAGCCACTGTCAAGGAGCTTACTCATTTTTTCCTTTTAGGAGTTTTATGGTTCCAGATCTTGTTTAATCTGTTTTGAGTTGATTTTTGTGCGTGGTATGAGATAGAGGTCCAGTTTCATTCTTTTGCATGTGGTAATCCAGTTTTTCCAAGTGTTTATTGAAGAAACTACCCTTTGCCCACTAGATATTCTTGAATTCTTTGTTGAAAATTAATTGACCATGTACACATGGGTATACTTCTAAGCTCTGTCCCATTTATATTCTGTTCCATTGATCTACATGTCTTTTTTATGCTAATACCATACTGCTTTGATTAATATAGTTTTGTAATATAGTTTGAAATCTGGAAGCATGATGCCTCCGGCTTTGCTCTTCTTGCTCAACATTGCTTTGGTTATTCAGGGTCTATTGCGGTTTCATAGAAATTTTAGAATTGTGTTTTCTATTTCTTTGAAATATGTCATTGAAATATTTCTTGCTGATATTTTAAATTGTGAAATAATTGACATGTAATGTTAATAATGTTATAAATGTACAACATAATTTCATATTTGTATATATTGCGAAATAGGTAACCACAATATTCTAGTTAACATCCAACACCACACAGTTAGTTTTTTTTCTTGTGAGAACTTTTAAGATCTCCTCTTAGCAACTTTTAAATATTCAATACAGTATTAACTATAGTCACCATGCTGTACATTACATCCCAAGGACTTATACTTGGAAGTTTGTACCTTTTAACCACTTCCACATATTTCACACACCCATTACCTCTGGCAACCACCAATCTGTTCTCTATGAGTTCAATTTTCTTTTTAAGATCCCATGCAATAGTGAGTTCACATAGGATTTGTCTTTCTCTATATGACTATTCCACTTGACATAATGCCTCAAGGTTCATTTATGTTGTCACAAATTGCAAGATTTCCTTCCTATTCTTGGCTGAATATTCCGTGTGTGTGTGTGTGATCACATCTTTATCCATTTATTCATCAATGGACAATAGGTTGCTGCCATCTCTTGGCTATTGTAAATAATGCTGCAATGAACACAGGGGTGCATTTATCTTTTTCGAGTTAGTGTTTTCCTTCCCTTTGGATAAATTCCTGGAAGTAGAATTGCTCAGTCACACGGAGGTTCTAATTTAAAAACGTGAGGAATCCCACACTATTTTCTATAGAGGCTGCACCTTGAATCAGGAAGTGTGATGCCTCTAGCTTTGTACCTCTTTCACAAGATCATTTTGGTTCTTTGGAATATTTTGAGGTTCCATACAAACTTTAGGATTATTTGTTCTATTTCTGTGAAAAAAAAAAAAAAGCCATCAGAATTTTGATAAGACTTGCATTGAATCTACAGATCACTTTGGGTAACTTGAACATTAACAATATCAATTTTTCCTATCCATGAGCACAGAATATCTTCCATTTATTTGTGTCTTCTTCAATTGCTTTCATCGATGTCTTATAGTTTTCAGTGTATGGGTCTTTCACTTCCTTGGTTAAATTTATTTTTAGGTATTTTATTTTATCAATGCTATTATAAATTAGGATTATTTTCTCTTTCTGATAGTTTTGTGTTAATGTATAAAGACAACTGATTTTTGTATATTGATTTTATATCCTGCAAATTTACTAGTTCTAACCATTTTTGGTGGAGTCTTTAAGGGTATTCTATATATGTCATCTGCAAATAAAGACAATTTTATTTCTTTTCTGATATGAATATCTTTTCTTTTTCTTGCTTACTTGCTCTGGCTAGGACTTCCAGAACAGCAGGGTCCTTGAATAACGCCATTTTGTTATAATGTTGAGGAGATGCCATAGGACCTTAACTATTGTTTATATCAATTAGCCTGTGGTAAAATTGATTTTGTCATGTTTCATCAGTTCTAAAAACCTATTGACAATGTTAAGTGAGGACTTACCGTACTATATTGAATAAATGTGGTGAGTGAGCATGCTTGTCTTTTTCCTGATTTAAAAGGAAAATCTTTTAGCCATTTCACTGTTGAGTATGATGTTAGCTGTGGGCTTGTCATATATGGCCTTTTATGTTGACATATGTTTCCTCTCTACTTTGTTGAGATTTTATCATGAATGGATGCTGAATTTTGCCATATGCTTTTTCTGCATTATTGTGGATATTGAGATATTCTTGCGACTCTGGAATAAATCTCTCTTGATCATGGTGTATGATCCTTTTAATGTATTGTTAAATTAGGTTTGCTAATATTTTGTAACTTCTTGTCAAGGATATTAGCTTGTAATTTTCTTGTGGTGTCCTTTTCCAGCTTTGGAATGAGGGTAACAGTGGCCTCATGAGTTTCAAAGTGTTCCCTCTTCTTCAAGTTTTTGGAAGAGTTTGAGAACTGGTATTAATTCTTCTTTAAGTGTTTGGCGGAATCCACCAGCGAAGCCACCTGGTCTTGGACTTTTCTTTGCTGGCAAGTTTTTGATAACTGATTCAATCCCCTTACTAGTAATTGTTCAATTTTCTATTTCTTCATAATTCAGTTTTGGTAGGTTGTATGTTTTCAAGAATTTATTCTTCTCAGTTGTCCAATCTGTTGGCAAATAATGATTCAAAGTAGTCTTGTGATCCTTTGTGTTCATATGGCAATAATAATGTCTCTTTCATTTACAATTTTGAGCCCTCTTGCTTTTGTCAGTCTAGCTAAAGTTTTGTCTATTTTGTTAATCTTTTTTTTTTAAAAAACAGTTCTTAGTTTCACTGTTTTTTTCTGTCATTTTAGTTTCTATTATATATTTCCACTCTGATCGGTTATTTCCCTCTGCTAATTTTGGGCTTAGTTTATTCTTTTTCTAGTTCCTTGAGATTTATGGTTGGATTGATTTTTATTTTCTTAATGTAGACTTTTATCACTATAAACTTCCCTCTTAGATCTGCTTTTGCCGCATCTCAGGTTTTTAGTATGTTGTTTCCATTTTCATTTGTCTCAGGATATTTATTTATTTTTTTGACCTATTCAGTAACATGTTTAATCTCATTTTTGTAATTTTTCATTGTTCTTGTAAAGGATTTTTAGGTAATACTATTGCAGTTAGGAAAAAAACTTGATATAATTTACATCTTCTTAAACTTATTGAGAGTTGTTTTCTGACCTAACATGATTTATTCTGGCAAATGCTTGAAAAGAAAATGTGCTGTGCTTCTGTTAGATGGAGCATTCTATAAATATTTATTATATACGACTAACAAGTAGTTTAAGAAACGTTTCCTTATTGAATTTCTGTCTAGATATATATCCTTTGCTGAAAGAGGGGTATTGAACTGCCCTATTTTTCCAATAGTATTATTGTATTGGTGTCTATTTCTTCTTTCACACATGTCAGCATTTGCTTTGGGTTCATCTTATTTGGAACTATAATTCCTGGATCCATAAGTCTGTTTCCTTTCCTTTCCTTTCCTTAAAAATTCGGAAATTTTTAGCAATTATTTCTTTAAAATAATGGCTTAAAAGTCAGGGTTCCAGATGTGTGGTTCCAGCCCCTCACTCCCCAGGGAGATGCTGGGTGTTGGGAGCTTCCTTGATTAAATAGTGCTGTGCCAGGGGTGAGGGTTACGACAAATGTTTCTCACCCTTTCCTACTAGTCTCAGTGTGCGTATTTTCTCATTTACTTGTCATACAGGAGTCACTCAGCTAGTTTCTGGATTTTTTTCAGAGGTAATTGCTCTGTGTGCAGCTGTACATTTGGTGTATCCATGGGATTAGGGGAGTTCAGAAGCATTCTATGTCATCATCTTGATCAACCCTCATCTGTTAATTTTTAAAAATACCAACGCCTGGGCCTCAACCCCAGATATTCTCACTTAATTGCTTTTCACTTAATTGCTCTGGGGATAGGCTCCGGCATTGATACATGTATGGCTGCCCCAGATGATCCTAATACACCATCAAGTGTGAGGGCCTCTCTCTAGATGCTACTGTAGCTCAACTGTTATGAGCCAAATCTTCCTGGATATATAATCTCTAGTAGGGACTTCCCAGCAAGTAAAAGGGAGAGGAGTAGCTTAGGAGGGCCCATGTTAGTTCTGAGGTTCAATTAACTAACAATGGGAATGTCACCATGTGTTCTATGCATTTTGAGAACATGATCTGAGATTCCTTTCCATATCAGTTGTTACTAAAATGACTCACATAACACATTGGGCATCTTCGAAACCCACCTCTCACTTTAAATAAACCCTAAAGCTTGTCAACATCAGAATTTCAGCCCCTGGGACAAGGACAGAACTTTTGCAGTAATCTCGACAATCGGAGAATTTAAGAATTGTCATAAAAAAATAGCTATTAGATTTAAACCATTCTATAAAACATGAACTTTAACTAGATGAATACAATTCCCAATGATTCAAATTTATCAAACATAACATGAACTATTTTGTTACTAAATAAGGCAACCAATACCTCAAACATAGCACATATAAAACATATTAAAACCTAATTAATAAATACCTAAATTACTCATAAAAGCAAGTGTTGATAAAATTTCAAATTCTTCTTTGGATAATAAGATTAACATGCGTTTAAGGCCAAATTAACATTTCCTTCAATACTTATAATTATTGGCATTGCTGTAATATTTTTCAAACAGTAAATTTCAAGAATCAATTGCTGCCTTAATTACAATCAACCTGGGACAGATGATCACCTGTCAGTCCTGGAAGAACTGGTAAAAAGTAGTATCTATTCTAAGTCACAAAAAAACTATCCCATAAAATGTCCTTTTCTTTAAGACACTTTTACTGCTGGATTTTTTCCTTGAATGAATAAGCATGCATATACTGAGCACTGTGTGCCAGGCTAATAATCAGGTTACCGAGCTTAGAAACCAAGCCCTGCTAGTTGTTAGTGACATGGATCAGCTACTCAAATGTCCCTTACTTACCTCATGTTCCTCATCTGCAAAACGAGCACTGACTTAAAAGGTTGTGGATGAGAATATATGCAATGAACCTGGCTGTAGTAGTTACAGTATCATTGGATTCTCACAACTCTGAGACCAGGTGGTACTACCTGTTAGCAAATGTGTGATCAAAGGTACTGAGAGGTTGATACCTGGATATCTTCTTGATATTTTCCCTACACAATTCTTACTTCCATTGTATATTCTTCTAATGTATCTTCTGGTGATTCTTCTTGTATATCTTCTAGAAATGGGGAAACACTCTCTCTACAGTCAACGAGCTACTGGCTCTGTGGTTTTGGCAGCATGAAAAATCCAGGAATACTGAAGAATTCGGTAGATGACACAATGTAGGCACCTAGGGTTTAACATAGCATGAGCAAGTATGTTGCATCATTTTCTTTTGAATGGTAAATCCTTTTAATCAGTTCTACTGCCCTTAATACTTGCTCACTGCCTACACTGCATTCCTTGATGGCAGAAGAGGAAATACGTGACAATATCATTAAGTGTATACTAGAAAACTGACTAGAATGGCATACTTCCCACTGGCGTTCCTCTTAAGAGTCCATGACTTGGTGTCAAACCAAATGTATATACACTTTATTAGAATATACTAGATAAAGCAAGTATTTAAAAGCTGACATTCTGAAAAAAAAAAGTTTCTCAAAATACAGGAACCATTCTCCTTTATTTTTTGGTTGGTTAACATTGCTTGGGGGCAGTGCTATTTTAAGATTCTCCCCACCTAGTTGTCCTTATTTCTATTTTTAAACTCTGTGGCTCCTGAAATAAGTACTATTTCCATTAGCAAAGCTAGTTCTAGGCAAAATAAGAAACCTGAGAAAACAGCCCAAACTCAGTACTTCCTGGGAGTTCTTGATATGTGAATACTCCAGCACCAGACCCAGAAAGAGAGCTCTATCTATTAACCATCAGACTGAAGCAGCAAAATCAGGTATGCAACCCAAGGCAAGAACTCTTGTTAATGTCTCTCTCTGCTGGTAATTTATTCTGTACTATCTTTCAAGTTGCTAGTTATTTAAAAAATAAACTGAAGTAAAACTAGCATATGGCGGCACACTCATTTTCCATTTAGCCATTTATTCAGCACCTTCCATTAACCAGGTATTTAATATGTGCCTAGGGTAAGATACAGTCCCTGAACTCTTAAGGGTGATAGAAACAGGTTGCTTGGATTTGATGCAGAGGATGGGAATGTCCCTCAGTCAGGATTTGGGGTTACAAACTCTGGCAAAAGGAATTTTTTGGCAGGATCATAAGAGGGGGCCACAGAACCAAAGAGATAATAGAGAATCAGATCAGGTAACTGGTACCCCAGGAAAAAGCATGTGGCAGAAATATCACCTCTGACCCCCACATGATAGCTTCAATTAACATTCAAAACCTGGGAAAGAAAGTACAGCACAGGGAATATAGTCAATAATATTATAATAGTATGTATGGTGTGAGAGAGTACTAGATTTATCAGGACTATCATTCTGTAAGGTATATAAATGTATAATCACTATGTTGTATATGTGGAACTAATATAATATATGCCAACTACAATTAGAAAATAAATTTTTTAAAAGATTCAAAACATAGAAATAACATTCAATAAGTCAGAGGCTCACCCTACTGCACCAGAAGGTAAGATAGTCTTACCTTCAGAATATTCTTTAGAAGATTTCTCCTATAAAAAAAATTCGAGATACAAAAATGATTCAAATCAAGATGAGGCTGATTGATACACACAGTACAAAGACATGCAAGGTAAAATTTCAACTCTGTATATCAAAAGGGATATAGATTTTGAAAAATCCCTGTCCACCGATATTGTTGGTTAATACTAATTTTTCCCTTTTTCAACACTTTTAATTTAGCAGGCTGCTATATTAACTTTTATACGGTAGTCTTAATTCAATATTGTAATTTATACTATAAATCTGAGTGATTAAAGTCTGATGTCTTTCTTCAGATCTTCATTTAAACTGTAAGCTAAAGGATGGGAGGAGGGGGAAAATATACATCCAATCCTAACATCTAACATGTTAACACAAGCTTATTATGGTGGTAGCCTTGAAATGATGATTTGCCATGTATGTATTAATGGACTAGATCTTCATAAAAAATGAGGTTGGCCATATTATCTCTGTCAGGTGAAGAAACCAAGTCATAGTCCAGTGTCACTCAGGTAACTCAGTCACCTCTCATGGCAAACACCTGGATTTGTGAAGACTGAATCCATGAGGCTCTGGATAAATCCCTCCTACATATATGCAGAGCAACTTTGGAGACAGACTTATATGAACACAAATGCCTGCCTCCTTTGTCTTCTAGCTGTGTGAGAAAAGGTAGGTTACCTATACCTACAACTTTTCCATAAAATAGTAATACTTCTTGCTTCATGATAAACTATAAAATAGGACAGCTCTTCTTAACTTTCTTTCTACAGGATAAACATCTTCTTAGAAATTTCTATTTTTAAGAAATGAGATTTTTTAATGTGAGAATTTCTTTCTGTACTCTTACGTTTTATAAGGTATAAGAACATTCTATGATTTCCAGTCCTATATTCCTCTTAAGCAATTAGAGAATACAGGCATACTTCTGTGCTTTGCTTTACTGTGCTTCACAGATGCATTTTAAACTGAAGACAAGACACTCCACCAGCAAAGATTACAACTCACCTTATTGTGATATTCACTTTACTGCAGTGATGTGGAACTGAATATGCAATCTTTCCAAGGTATGCCTGTGTCAAAGTTCTGTGAAGTGAGTAACTGGACAATTTTATGCTTTTGTGTGTGTGTGTTATGCTAATTGCCCAGCAGAGGTCCTAACTAGGCAAGATGAAACAATATTAGCGCCTAAAAGCATTGTAGCATGCCACCTTTCAAAGCAACATTTAAAGGGACAATTCAATTCAGTGATCCAACCAAGCTTAGACAGTTGTGGAGAGAGAAAACTGTCATTTGTAGTTTATAAGTTTTGAGGTCTCAAAATATGAAATCCATCCTGATAGAGAGACCTGTCTGGATATTAAACCTGAGGTGCAATGTCAGCTTTTTGTTTTAGGTCAATTTCTCCAACTAAGGCAATTTCAAGTTGCTCCCTGACTAGCATCCATAGGAAACTTGTTCGCTATTATGTAATTTTGAACGTTTGTATTAAAACAAACGTGACTACAAGATGGAGTGAAAACTTTGTTAATTTTACAATGTCTTTGATTGCATATATACTTTCCCTGTTACAACAATATTGTTTATAAATGAGCCATATTTTACAAATAAGAACACAAAGGCAAAACCACGCTGGAATTGAGATCTTTTTAATACTTGGCCCAGTGATTGGTCCATTTTTTTTACTAATACTAAAAAATTTAGCCATTACTATACAATTATATAACCCTAAGAATTTGTAATTTATTCTAAATTCTGTCCTAAAAGGACTAAAAAATGAGTTACTTAACACTCTTAACATACTTACTTGTAAATAATGCAAAGATAAACATCAAGTATTAAGTACACATTTTTCTTTATATGTATCTCCTACTTCAGTAGTACATGTAGATGAAGTTATTTTCTCCCAAGTTACCAATACTTCATACCTTTGTTTAGTACCTTAAAATAATAAAAATGTAGGTACTTACTGCAGAAAAGATTTTATGTACAAATAATGTATAGACATTCTACCCCAAAATTCAATTTTCTTTTAAATTTTTTTCTTTTAAGGCACTGAATTCCTCTGCTTTTAAATCATTGCTGAGCTGGAAAAATAAAATCTTGTTTTACTAGGAATCTCTCAAGTTAGAATCTTCTTCAGAGTGGAAATTATAGAGTACAGTGCCATTTCAGGAACAGACTACACAGGTGTTACCCTCAACATCTACAACTGCCTATCTGAACAGTTAAACCAGTTTAAAACAGTCCAACAGAATTAGACTTCAATATATGAGGCCATTATGTTCTTCTTAGGATGTTAATAAACCAAAACTGGAAATATTGAAATCAAAAGATATTAGAACTTGAGGCTAATTATCATATAGAGTGTTAGGTCCTTGTAGTATCCCCTTTCTATAACATTAAAAAGGGAATATTTTTACTGCAAAAAATCTTACATATCACTAGCCATAATTTTTGTCATCGTTACTATGGATATAGTCATGCCACTTGGATAATGCCTAGTGCCATTATCCAAGTGGCATGACTATATCCACAATTTACCTCTGTGGTTACAGAATTTTCATGATTTATACAAATACATCTATCAGTAAAGGCTTAACACTGAGATGCAATCTAGCATCCGTAATAGCTGAGGTTTTGCAGATAGCAATGTAGAAGAGATGTATTTTTAATGTTTTCATGAGTCACCTTATGGGAAAAAAACAATTTAAGCGTTCTTCTAAGTCTCTAAAGAAGATTTTTCAATTCATAGAAATGGTTACAGTCAGTCGAGATTCTCAGAAACAACTTCCATGTCCACATCCTCTTGTAATTTCTGTACCATTTTGTTTTCTAGTAGCTTTCCTTTGCCTAAAAAAAAAAAATATTAAAAACTTTATCAATTCAATGTTACCTTACAGAACTCAATACTTTATAATCTTTTGTGTTTTAAAATAACATTAGCCATTTCTAAATATATAAGAATAGTAACTAAACTTATACAGGTATTATAATATGCCATCCATAAAGCATTCTACATACATTTGCTCATTTCAGCCACATAATAACCTGCATTTTAAAGATGAGAAAAGCTGAGGCAGATGAACTTGCCCATGGGCACTCAGCTGGTAAGTCAAAGTGATGGGATTTGAACCCTCGGCCTCATGGATCCATAGTCCTTGCTCTTAACATTGTATTACCAAGCCTAGAGGGTTAGCTAAAAACTTAGATAACAATGGTTCATTCATGTCGTTTCTGGGTGTGAGTTTTTTGGCACCCATATGTGAAACAAATGTTCCACATTTTAATAAAATGTGGTACTTTAACACAAATCTACTACTGAACTGTGCTTATAGAATTTGACCTTTACTAAGGTTTAGGCATGGACTCATTCAGGAATCAAGTCTCTGACTATATCTCACCAAAATTTCTCTTTAAGCAGTCTGCAAAAATAAGTAAATTATATAACAGATTGTCTAAAACTGTAGTTCTCAAACTTAAGTATCAGAATCACCTGGAGAGCTCTGTATTTATGCTAATTTGCCCAAGTAAATCTCATATCAACCAAAGTTTGAGAACCACCAATATAAAACACTGTCCTTTAATAAAAATAGGTATGAGGCAAAATCATCTATGAAATTATCACTCAACTCACTTTTAACTCGGAAAATAGGATTTTATGAAGGGGAAAAGAAATACCATATGTAAAAAACTAACTGGAACTTGGAAATATACTTAGCAAATTACATATATTTTTAGCAAGTCATACCATAAATGTACTAAGATAACATTTACATGAAAAAATACCCTTAACAAGCTGGTTGATACTCAGTTACATAGACCACAAAAATCTAGAGCTTTCACCTCTACTTAAAGCAGAGAACTCCTATGCAATGCATTACTTACAAGCAGAAGGAGCCCGGATGAGATGAATGTTTTGCTTTACTTCTTTGATGTCCTGAACTTTCTGTAGTTCTTTATTTTTCTTTAACCTAGGGTAAAAACATTAAAGCCAAAATTTCAGTTATTAAAGCTTCTTTAAAAGACATTAATTCATAACTTTAAAAAAATATTTTATCAAATAAGCCACACATGAGGAGTGAGAACTCTATTTTCTAGTTCCTAATTAGTTAAATAGAATTCCTAGAATTAGGAAAATCACTACTTGGCAACAAAATAGTAACAGATTCAGGCAAGACTGTACTGGATGCTAAAACCAGTATATCCCAGTTTGAAAAGGACCAACCTCTTTGCTGTGTCTCAATGTATCTCCTCTAAAGGTATGTATTAATTAAAATGAAAACAGTAATTTTCCAGTGGAGAAATTGGCAGATACCTCCTTAACCACACGATCACTTGGGATGACATGAGCCTCCTGAAGGAGGCATCATCATTTCCATGATATTCTAGCCAAAATACCTTAATCTGTATCTAATCATGAGGAAGACATCAGACAACCCCAAACTGAGGCACATTCTATAAAATAACTGACCTGTACTCTTCAAAAATCTCAATGCCATATAAAAAGAAAAGATGAGAAACTGTCCAGATTAAAGAAGCTTGAGGAAATATGATCACTAAATGCAATGTGTGATCCAGAATATTCTGTTATTAAGGATATTATTGAAACAATTAATGAAATCTAAATAACATCTGTAGATTACATAATAGTATTATATCAATGTTTATTAATTTTAATAACTATACTATGGTTATATAAAAGCATGTTCTTATTTTTAGGATATATACACTGAAAAATACTTAGGAGGAAAAGGGCATCATGTCTTCAACTCACGGTACATAAAGATGAGGATAAAGTAAATGTGGCAAAATGCTAACAATATACAAGAGTACCTTATATTATTCTAGCCAGTTTTTGTAAGTCTAAAGTTATGTGAAAATAAATTTTAAAAAAATGCCTCTACATTCCTACTAGTTAATTATTTTTCCAAGAATTACTCCATACATATTGTCATACCTATTCATTATAAATTTAGCTTGGCGTTTCTGTTTGATCTCTTCAACTCTCTTCATTGCATCAACTACAAAAAAAAAATTCATAAGAATTAGCAAACTATTCACATTCAAGCAACAGCTTTAACAATCACTTCTTTATTCTTTATTATGATCTAGAAATTGATTAAATGACAAACCCATTGGGGAAAAAATCTCTACTAAAATAGTGAAAGAAGGTATGTACCCTTTGCCGGCATCACTGTTAACGCTTATCTTTCACACTTATCATTTCTCTATATTCTGCAAAAGGTTTTATTGCTACTAAATTTTCCTTCTTTTTTAAAGCACTCCAATGCTTTTCAAATTTTATTCTACAAAGAACTCAGATTAATAGCAATTAATCCCATTCTAAGATTGTTATCTCCATAAGTAAAACAAAGTACTTTCTAGTTATAAAGACTACTTTTTCTTCAAGTGCCTGGAATAAGATCTGGAGAATGAATCATACTCCATATTCATCTTGAATACTGGTTGAACCAGTCAACCAATCTGCCACACTCTCAACCACTAAATCCAACTGCTTTGGAAAATGTATACAGGTGCTAAATCCAACTATGCTCTAGTATCTATATCAACATTCTCCAACATAAGACAAACCAAATAATTTTTAATTTGTTTATAATTTTCAATTTCTAGCAGCCACATTAAAAAAAAAGTAAAAAGGAAAAGGTCAAAATTAAATTTAATGATCTATTTTGTTTCACCTAACATATCCAGAATATTGTCATTTCAACATGTAATCAATATAAAAAATGACTGAGATATTTTGTTTGTTTTCATATAAAGTCTTCAAAAACCACCAAGCATTTTACATTTACAGCACATGTTGACTCAGACTAGCTACATTTCAAATGCTTAGCAGTCCCTATGGCTAGTGGCTATCGTACTAGACAGCACACTCCCAATTTAGCTTCTTAAAGTATGTGAAGCTGAAGAATAGCAGGATATTCAGTCTTAAAAGTATCTCCTCACAATATACTTATTACCAACTAAAATGCTAACTTTACAGTGTAAAACCTGGCAGAGATCCCTTTAACCAAAGATCAAAGTTAACATTGCCAGTAATAAGACTAATAAAAAACAGGTGCCTCCTGAAAGGACACAAAGACAAGAACTCAGCATCACGTCGATGGTGTTTCTGCCTAATGTACATTACCCAAATCTAATCTTGAGGAAGCATTGGACAAAACCCAATTAAGGGATTTTATACTACATATCTGGCCCATATTCTCAAAATTGTTAATCTCATGAAATATAAAAAACAAACTCAGGAACTATTCCAAATTGAAAGAGACTAATAGAGATATGACATGTACTATTTCAACAACTTTTGCAATAAAATAAGAGACTGAGAAAATCAGAGAAATGTAAATAGGTCTAAGATTAAGTGATAATGTACCAACGCTAATTTTCTTGATTCTAATAACTGCACTGTGGTTGTATGAGAGAATGTTCTATTTTTAGGAAATACATATTAAACTATGTAACTCAAACAGTTGAGAAAAAATAAATAAATAAAAGGGGAAGAGGAGAAAAGGTAAATAAAATGTTAACATTTGGGGAATGTAGATGAAGGATATCAGAGAATTCTACTCCTGCCACTTTTCTGTTCAGTCTGAAATTATGTCAAAATAAAAACTTTTTTTAAGTGTAGACTGGGGAGGAGCAACACTGGTATCACCTGGGAGTTCATTAGAAATGCAGAATCTTAGGCCCCATCCAAACATACTGTATTAGAATCTGAATTTTAACAAGATCCTCCAGAAGGCCCCATGGTGCTTTTGGCATTAAGATGAAATTTGTATAAATAACTCTAACTTGATGTCAACTCTAAATTTGCATATGCTGTGGCTTAGAACAATATGGCTCAGAACAATATCTCTTCTTCTTTCTTTGCCTTTCAGCAAAAATGGTAAGTGCAAGTTTTAGTATTCAGAAGCATTACCATGCTTTAAAGTTACTCAGAAGGAAAACAAACACAAGAAGCAGGTAAATCCTTTCCAAAGAATAAGACACTGCATTTCTGGATATTCCAAAAGACCAAAAAATTTTAAATGTAAGAAGTGTCTAATAGATAATAACTGATCTGCTATATAGAGACACATAATGGATAAAACACAAATTATTCTTGCTTTTAAAGTTCTACTGCTGTTTCTATGGACATCAGCATCTTAACAAAGGTGTTTCAGTCCATACTGCACGTAAGCAATAAATATAAAACCACTGTCGACAGATCAGCTTATAGACAGGATGATATTAAAATAGGGAGTGTGAGGAATCAAAGAATAATATATTTTTTTCTGGAACACTACTAACAACTTTTATTAATTGTGCAAGTCAGCAGGAAATAGTTTTAAGTTCCAAAAGACCGAGACTGTCTACCCAGGAGATCATCTTTGAAAAGTCTATTTTTAAGATCCCAATATGAAAGTACAACAGAATCTAGGCAGGAAAAAAAACTCAATAGAGTACCACTTCTTACAGAATTTGCAGATGTATAAACAAGTGGGACAAGGGAATGAGAGACTGTGATTAATACCTGAACCAATTACCATCTAACAGAAGCAATAAATAAAATAGGAGTACTCAGTAAAATGTACTGAGAGGACAAGACTGTGTGTACCCTGTTCATCTTTGTATGCTAGAGTCAGGGCTTATTGTTCAAGCATATAAAACCTTACAGAACACAACGGTATTTCTCATCAACAATGTAAATAACATGAAACCAGCATAGAGGGTCATAGTAACTGAATAACTACGTACAACTAAAAAAAGATATATACGTCGGTTTCAACATCAAGCTGAATACCCACCAAATAAAAGTAGTTATAAAATATGTAAGGGTGATCTGAAGCTGCTATCTTCAAATGGTTATGAAAAAAAAAAAAGAGGAAGGCCAAGATGAAATAAAATTCAATGGGGTCCAGAAATGCTTTAGGATCTTCCAAGAACATCCTTGACAAAAATGCCTTTTGGAATCAATTTAAGAATCCCATGAAAAATTTGTAACTACGTGAGGTGATGGATGTTAACTAGACTTGTTGTGGTGATCATTTTGCAATATATACAAATTATCAAATCATCATGTTGTATACCTGAAACTAATAGTGTTCTATGGCTATTGTGGCTCAATAAAAACAAAGATAATCCTATGAAGTTACTAATCTCTTTAAAAATCCTTGAGGTTGAATCAATGATATTTCCTTACCAAATAAACCCAATAAAACTGCTTTTTCAGAAATGAACTCTCCTTTTAATAGCAAAAAAAAAAAAAAAAAAATTTTGTTTGATTTGAGATATCTTACATTTGTCAGCCTAAGGTACTCTACCTATTCTATAAAAAAAAAAAAAAATTAAAAAAAAATTTTTAAAGGAGGAATAAAGAAAACACCAAGAAGCAGAATACTTAGGGCTATGTGGAATACACAATTCCAAATTTGAACTCTTGAATTCTCCACATAGTCCAGAATGATAAAGCTTTAGAGGGTGTCACATGCTACCACAGAGGCTCACGACTTTTCAATTCCTATCCTGAAGTCTTATGACTGAGAAAAAGGTGTTGAAAGGGATGCTCTGTTTGTCTGATCCATTACTTTATCAACCTAAGCTGTAGAAACTTCTAGTTAAACTGTATCACCCTCAATCTAAGACTAGAAATAGCTAAAGACTGCATAAGGCAGCCATAGGAAGAAGAAAAGTCAGGGCCAAGGGCCTCAAATACAGTGGAATCTATAAGCTGGTCTAAGTAGATTTTACATGTGGGCTTTTCTTCATTAGTCTCTGCCTACTTCAGAAAAAAACAAAATAGACAAGAAACAAAATATTTTTTAATTTCAGTAGGCTATAGCTTCATTTTTACATAAATTAAGCACTTAGAAGTCTGATAAGCAAATTTGTAATTATCATCTTAAGTGCTGCACTTTAAATTTTACCGAAGCACTAAAATTTTATAAGGTGTACAGAATACACTGTTTATGACCTTAATCAAATTATCTAAACTTGTAAAGTTTGCTAGGTTTTGTGCATATTTTAAGTATGCCACTCACCCCCAAAAATGTATTCTCCATCTCTATCTTTTTTTTTCCAACTTTTGGATGTTTTATATCTGTGTGGGCACTTCAAATATCAAACTTAATAATTACATAATTTTTATAATGAATACATCAGCCACTTCTGAAAAGGATTTTGAGTAGCTTATAAGACAAACAGAACAGAACCATTAAAATAAGAATAAGAGAATAAAAGCTAACTGATAAAAAGGAGAAATTTAATATTTAAGCAAAGTGACATTAAAGTTATGGCAATATCCCAAACCAGTCTCTCTTGAAAATCCCTGGCATTCCCTTGTGACTTACTAGTTTTATTCCACAGCTCTCGCTGGTATTTGACAGGTTCATTTCTACGTTTTTCAAATTCAAATGAATTATCCTGTAAGGAGGAAAAATATCGTTTTTAGAGAGGTATGAAGGAAGCATTTCTTAAAATTTATTCTCCTTTCCACAGTGTTCGGAGTGTTTCGAACTAGGGACAAATGTTAAGATCCACACACCTCCCGCCCCACCAGGGAGCTATGAGCAAATCCAAGTTTTCAAACTTTTTCTCCTTTACACACCATGATGTACATGACAGCCCTACCGAAAATCTCTCTCTCTATGCAAGTTATCCTCTGTATCGCTGAGAGAGGCTTATAACAATCATGGGGATTATAAACAAACTAAAAAAGCTTCTGTAATTTCTCATTCCTAGATGAGACTCACAGCCAGAAAACTTTGCATTAGGCTGGATCATTTTTCAAAGATGAAAAAAAGAATTAAACATTGAGAATGTCATATGGGTCAACCAAAATACCTGTCATATTTATATATTTCAATACCTATATACTTGTATCATAAAGGTGTGAAACTACACATCTTTAAATAAATATGATGCTATTCTACATAAGCTTCACCCTGAAATTCTTCAGATCCCTTCTAAATGCAGTTAGTATTTTGCAGTTAATAATCCTATTTACCTTAAAACATACAAAACAATTTTGGAAAAGCTAGTTTTCTTAAAAAAAAAAAAAAAAATCGGCATTTCTTGGTGTTCGAATCTACCCAACATAGGCATATGGAACAGTACTAACTCTGTATTTGGCTGTTTCATTTATATATACGTGACTCCATTCAGATCACAATAACCTCGGCGATGATGAGGTCACCAGCAAATGACTGTGACTGGCATCCTTCCTTCCTTCCATACAGTTGCCACTTGTATTTGAGGTATTTGCTTCTAATCCATACTAAAAATTATTTTTGTGACAGTAATTGTGATTTGACCTTGCACCTCACAAAAAATATTCTTTACATTCACTGAAAACTTCTGGTGTTAAGGAAGCCAGCAAAGGGCTTCATGGTACCTGCTTAGATACTGCTCTTAAGGAGTAGAGAGGAGGTAGAGTCCCATGGGTTTGGTGGAAGAAAAAGTCAAGGAGGGAAGGGACAGTTTAAAGATCTCCCTCCTTCAAGGACAGCCTGTGCAGCAGCTTTCATCTCCTCCCTTTGCAGGGGTTGAAAGTGGACAAGCTTAACCAGATCCTTATGACCAATCCAGGAATAGCAAATATGATGATGGGGCTCATACATGAAATTCCCTTAGCCCTGACTCCCCACTATTCCTCCTCACGTCAACATTATATCTAATTTCTTTCTCTGTTCTGACACCAAGTCTGCTAAGGAAATCTAGAAACTGATAAATGGGTCTATTACAAATTTCACCTGAGCCCTCATTGCTGTTCAGGAACTTTTAATGTTTTAATTTCCTCTCAAAATCCCTAATTAGCAATTTCCAACTTCACCTTCTACAAAGTGGATTAGGAATTTTTTCCCTTTTCAGTATTCTACAGATTAATGGTTTTTAGGATCACGTGAGATTGAGATTACCATACCCAAATACAAGTCAGTCACTCATCAATCATGCTATAGGGAGCCTTACGATAGTTAATTAAATTACATACATTGCCTCCCCAAAAAACCCCGAAATTCTGAAAACTGTAAAAACTATACTCACCACTGTAAGCTCTTTACCAGCTGCTTTACGGAATGCTTTAGTCCACCTGACCTTACGAGGATTGCGCTTCTTCTTAAAGTTTTTATGACACTTGGATTTACAGAATCTAAACACCTACAAGAAAAGTTCAAATAGTGAGAGGTCAATATCAAACGAAATATACTGTAAAATCTGAGCAATAACAATGTTTCTCACTCACAATTGCTTCTACTTACACCATTTAGAAATTTGCGGACATGCCAGATTAAATGGAAATTGAACTATTTTTTGACCATCAAGCATCATCACCACTAAAAGCAGAGGGCCCTGCAAATATGGTTAAGAACTACCATTTTTATAGAATGAGTAAAACCTTATAATGATCTTGAATAAGGAATAGTTTTAAGGAAAGTCATTTATTTAAATCACTTCATATTTCAGAATAATTCTCAAAAATTCACTTTCTGTATACCTCAATAAGGGTAAAAGTTTCAAACCACCACTCTGAAATCTCTTTTGGTTCTTTCCATTCTTACACAAAATAATTTCAAAAAGGACCAATAATTGGCTATAGATTTATTTTTTAACGTATTCATAGATCTACTTGGAAAATTTGCCACTATTTTAATTCTCCACCTTCCTCCCAAGTGCTGTGATCCTTTAATAGTGCTTACAATTTAATGATACTTCCATGTGCTCCTGAAATGGCTTATTGGGATTCATTATACACATCTAAAATGCATTATTTTGTTACTCTGTAAGGTGTTAGAACACATTATAATTTGTGTGTTACTAGAAGAAATCTAAAGAGAAAAAGTGTTGGGTTTTTTTGAGTTTATGAATCTTGGCCAAAAAAAAAAAAAATTAAGTTGAATTACCACACCTAGAAGATGTGACCTATAAAGAAAATAGATCAAAATGAGGCATAAATATTTCAAACTAAGTAAGTTTGTGTATATATATCACAAACCAAAATACTTTTCAGTTTATTTTGTTCTATGAGGAACTCCAAGCACACTAAGACATAGTTTTCTTAGAAATGGTCATTAGTTTACTCTGTCCAGGCAAGTATGTCATGGAGAGCCCTCTCTTGAGACTTGAATGAAAACATATCTACATTCTTGAATTAATTTCAAATATCTGGAAAATACAAGAACAATAGTCTATTGGAGCAACTCACTATGAAATCATAACCAGTACAATTTCTTTAAGTATTTACAGCCCAAAGTACTATCTTTTTAAGTAACAGCCTCTTATGTTTAATGCCTACTGGATAACCCTTAGGCAAATCCTCATTTCTGAGAAATATCTAATGAGAGAGGTTTTGAACTTCTCCTGGGTCTCTCAATTCCAAATATAGCCAATGGGAAGTTACAGGGACGTCTACTTGAACTCTATATCTAATAAATGTTATCTGAAAAGCTGAAAAGCAGAATAAGGTATCTGATGAGACTAGAGTCATTGGAGATGGGAAGGGGCTTCAACTAGCAAATAAGGTGCAACTACTCTGTGTCTGATATTACACAGGTGCTAGGGATACGAGAATAATTAAAACATGAATCTCTACCTTGGGAACTTAGCTAGCAAGCTAAGTGTGATAAAGTCTCACTTTGCAAGTGAGAGAGATAGAGATCAGACTAGGATATAAACAATGGGATAAAGCTATATACAATCATGTATAATATGAAAACACACAATAAGGAGGTGATTAAACCTACAGTGGGGTAGGTGGTGAATGAATTATGTGTAAGACAAAGCTTCAAAGGCTCAAGTTTCCCTTTTAATGTAGTCCTCTACCAACATCCTCAGTCTTCAACATGCAACCAAATGATTGGTTCTCACCCCAGCCTCAAAGTTCTTCAACCCTTTCTTATTCCACTAATTTAGCAAACATTTATTAAGCGCTCATTAAGGGTGTATTTTTCCTGTCTACAAACTATGAGAAAACATGGAACATTAACACTAATTCTACCTTAAGAAGCTACCTAAGAAGTTTAAGAGGAGAAGTCTCTATGAAAGATGGTCTCAAAACCTAAGAGCATAAAGGTAGGAGGACTACTTAGGAGGCCAGAGGAGTGACAAGTGCCTAATCTGGAACCAGGGCAGGAGGGTAGAAAGAAAGCAGACACCACTATCCTTTGAAAAGGCAGAATAAATAGGGATTTATATCTAGATACATAAGGCAAAAGCTTCAAATATGAACCAACATCTCCGAGATATGCCCATACTTATTCTTCAATAGTGCCTCACACCCTCTACTTCTTACTTCCCCAATCAACTCTGTTCTGGTTCCACTGGTCTTCCCTAGAGCAGACTAGCTGCAAGCAAATTCGAACACCGTCCTTGCTACAATATAGACTTCTTCATCAACGTGAACTTCCAATGTGTCTGTCAGATCAACACCAAACTCTAAATAGCTCCCAAAATCTGTTGTTCTAATTCCAATACCTGCTGACAAGCATTGCTGGACAAAAATTATGATGACCTGACATCACCTATACAGCCATATTGCCCACTGTCAATTAGACTCCCACCTGGCAATCATTTGATTCTTTTTATACATTTTTTATCATGTTCCTGAAAGCAGGTATTCAAAATCATCTTCTACATGCTCTTTCAAGTTCCCAAACATTGCTTTGGTTTCTCACTTTCAGCAAGAATCCTTTCTCCTAATTTAATGAGCTCAGTATCTTCCATCTATAATAGATATAAGACAATAAAGTAGGAACTATAATTCTTTAGTATGTCCAAATCACCTCTTTAAAGACTCCTAAATGCTCTTTCCCAAAGACTCCCATTCAATGGATCTGGTGAAAAAACAGCAATCTATTATTTACAAACACCTAGTGATTCAGAAGCAAATGTAAGAGACCTCAAATTCAGAGAAACGACGTTCTAAAGAAACAGGAATGAGTTTCATTCTGATATGAGAAGATAAACTCAAGTATCACTCACGAAGTCTCTCAACTAGGCCTTACAGTATACCTATATGTTAATATCTTATACTTCTAGACTAATCATTTTGCATATACTTACGTCTGTATTTTATAGCCTTACCGACTCCATGCCTGTATCACCATCCACAATACAAAGGGACACAATTCCTTCGTCCTGCGCCTCTGCTCAAGCTGTTTACTTTTCTTCCACTTTACCCTCACCTTGCTTTTCGTGCAAAATTCTAGATCCAGGATAAATATATCCTTTCTGGGCTTTTTCATATACCACCCCCAAAACTCACCTCCAATAACCTCATAACATATGTCTACTATTAAGCTACATGCAACATTTCTATCGACCTCTATACACTGTGGATAGTCCCAAGTTTTATTCATCTCTATGGACACGGACCTTTGCAATGACGCTTGACTGGGCATCCGTTCAACGTTTACTGAACTGAAGAACTTGGCCCATGTACCAGAGTGGCCGCATTGCCCAAACACACCCTCGCAGTCCCCGTCCGGGCTGGCTGGGACCGCTCCTCAACCTCGTCGCAGCCAGCCTCGCCCAAAGGTGGTCCGGTAACCTGCTCCTTTCCGGACGCCCGCAAGGAGAAGGAGAAACTTCCCAAGCGGAAGGTCGAGGCCGGAGCTCCTCGTGAAGCCTCCCTGCCTCGGGGGCAGCGTGGAGAACGCGGCCCGAACGCCGCAGGCGAAGAAGGCCGGGCGGGTTAGGCCTCGGCCCGCGGACGCGCAGCCGGGCGAGCTTTGTCATTGGCCCCCTCACCTTGCAATCGTTGCGAACGAACATCATGCCGTGGCCGGGGTATATGGGCCCCGAACAGAAATAACACTTCTCGATACGCATGTTGAACGCGTGCGGGGACCCACCACCCAAACGCCGAGCTTGAACGGAAATGACGTAGCTCCGTCACAGGAAGTTATTTTCTTCCCGGTCCTGACCCGGAAGGGGACCGTGCTGCGCTCCTGAGGGCCCCTGGAAAGCGATCCGAACCCGACTGCGCCCCCTCGTGGCCCCACCGGCAAAAACGCTGTCGTTGGGCGCAGGCGCAGAGCTTCACAGTCAGCCTGGCCACCCTGTCTCCGGGAAAGAGAAACATGGCTCTGCGCCGCTGTTGAGGTCGCTCTCTCACAGCACCTAGTTTTCCTCTATCGTGCCCTGTAACGTGAGGATTTACTCATGTCTTAGATATCACGTCTTTGGTTTGTACTTTGCCCCCCGAGGGCTTTTCGCACATTGGGTTGTCTCTAGGAGTCACTTCTTCACTCTTTTCCCTAGACTCGCTCGATTCTGGTCCCGAGCGGACCCGCCTGAGGTCCGCTGCGGTAAACGACGCTACTTCGGACATTGCGACAGAAGCAGTTGCGTCTCTGAGGCTCGCTGGATTTTATGACCAATTTTTTAAAGACTTGTAGTGGTGTTCTCTACCTTTATTCCTCCTCCCTTTTAATCCATATACATATATAGCAAAAGAAACACTTTCACCGGAAACTAAGGTTCCTTCCCCAGACCTCCAGTACCGCTCCCCAGAGGCAATTAGTTCCTCTTATTACCTACCAGAGATTTCTCTGTGCGTAGCGAAAAATGCCAGCAAAGGGCTGTAGTGCGTCTCCACCCTCTCTTCTTTATAATACTAATAAGCATCCTAGTCACCCTTTTCCACTGTTTTCTTTCTCCCCTTATTGGAATGTGAGTTCTACAAAGGCAGAGATTTTTGTTGTTTAGTTTACAACTATATCCCTAGAACAGTTTCTGGTTCATAAATACTCAATACTCATTTTATTATCAATGAATACGTAAATTTTTTTATAGTTATATATTGTGTATATATATATGTGTGTATATATAGTATGAAAGCATTTTAATTGGTCGTCTATGGATAAACATTTGTTTCCTATCTTTTAGCATAATAATCATTTGTACTGATATACTTTCTTTTTTTTCAAAAAAGTTTATGTAGAACTGCTGGGTCAGAGGATATGTACCTTTTTACAATTTGGTAAATGATACTAAATGCCTTCCAAGAGGTTTTACCACACTTAACACTCAACAACAACCCGTAAGATGCCTTATTATATCACCTCCTTATCAAAGGTGATGTTGCCAATCTTAGGTTTTTTTCATGATTATTTTAACCTGCATTTAATTATGAATGTGGTTAAGAATGTTTCCAAATGTTCAAAATCTATTTTTTCTTTGAATTGCTTGTTTATACCCTTTACAGTTTTTCTACTGTGTTGTTGATTTTTAACAGCACTTTACATATTAAGGATGGTCAACCCTTTGCTTGCATTTAGAACTATATCTAATTTATCAATATTTTCAACTTTGCTTATAGTGTTTTTCCATGTGGAGATGTTTTATTTGTATGTGTCCAAATTTATCCCATCTTTCATTGTTTGGGTTTTTTTTGTTTTGTTTTGTTTTTTTTTTTTTTTGCTTGGAACTGCATTTCTCTCTTCAAAATTGTTTTTCATAATTTTTCTTCATTATTTTTATAGTATAATTTTTCACACTTGAATTTTCGGTTACTCTGGAATTTACTTAAGTGTAAATAATAACATAGGATTCCAATTTGGGTTTTTTCCCTCCCATTCCTATATGTTGAATAAGGCATCGTTTCCCCAACTAATTCGAAATGTCACTTCTATATGGGTCTCCTCTGGACTCCCTTATTTGCTTGATTCCTCTATTTTATGTGCCTGTCACAAAATGTTTAAATTATTGTAATTATTTTTAAATAACTGGGTTTACCTGTAGTCCTCCCCGTTCCTTCTCTCTTTAGCCTTCTTATTCATTGTTTCTCAGGCTATTCTTCACAGTTTATTTTTTCATTTGATTTCTAGAAGCAGTATGTCTAATCTGCATATGCATATAATTTTTCCTTTTATCTAGTATTACATTTATTTCTCTTGTTTAATCATTTGACCAGTAATTCGAGAATGTTAAATAACAAAGGCACATACCAGAAGTTTTAGTACTAAACATTCGCCCAACACTTCATTGTCAACCAAGAGACTGAAAATTATTTTACCCTTGTTTAATCTTCTCTTTCTTATCCCCTCAACAATTATAGAACTTCACCAGTCTCCCCAAGCTCTTTACACAGATTCTTCACAAGTCTCTCAGTTTTATTCTTGAACAAGAAATTTCCTGCCCTTCTCATCTAAATGATCACCCGGCTTTACCCTCTTACTTTCAATGTCAGAGTCCACATCCCTTATCCATGTTTTCAATCCCGTACCTTATGCTTCATCTGAGACTTTGTTCCTTTCAGCCTATTACCATACTTGGTGCTTCACCTTAGGTTGAATGGGTGAATAGCCAGTCTTAGAAATATTTTTCTTTTTCAATTATTAGAATGCAAGAGAAAGGAGAGAAAACCATGTTCCACATCCAACAAATTGAACTGAAATCTTGGAAATACCATTTCTTCTCATTTATCTTGCTTGAGAATTGATTCCTGAATCTGAAGGTATATGTCTCTTATCATTACTAAAAAAAATCTTAGCTATTTCCTTTTCAAATATTGCCTCTTCCTTTATTTTCTCTAATTTCTCTGTATAGAATTCCTATTAGACATAAGTTGAAGCGTTTATCTTTCCTCCATATCTCATAACCTCTCTCATACTAACTGTATTTTCTTCTGCTGAATTCTGTGTAATTTCCTCTGGCCTAACCTCTGGTTCACCAGTTCTCCAACTCTGTCAAGCTTGCCATTTAACTTCTGACTGTTAAATTTTTAATATCAATGACTATATTTTTCATAGGTGGAAGTCATTTTTAAATTTCAAATCAGTCTTGTATCTTTAATAATGCCTTCTTTTCCCAGATGTTTCCATTCTCTTTATGTTTGCAATTATTTTAAACATTTTTACTGTATAGTTTCCATCTGGTAGTATATTTCTTGAAGCTCTCAAGTGCCAAATCCTGCTATTTCTGGTTTATTGGTCTTTGCTCATGGTTGGGGCTGAGTGGGTGGGGAAGGAATGGGTTATCAATTTAAATTGTGAGTTTGTGCTTAGTAGGGCATTTTCTGTGAGAATTGTAAGGTATGGATGGAGATTTTGCCTCTGAAAATGTTTTACTTTCTTCTACCAAGTAATCCAGAAAAATCACAAACCACGAAGCACTTTTTATGTTAATTTCTTTTTGTCAATTTCTTGAGGTCTTTCCAGTCCAGTGTTCTCTTTCCACAAATCCAGGCCTTTCTCTCCTAACGGCATGTAGCCATTAAAACAAAGCACCTTGATCGCTGATACTGTCAAAATCAAACCAGAAACAAACCACACTCAGTGTCAGGTTGTTGTTTGTTCCCTCTGTTACTGCTGTAGTTTTGTGGGAGAGAGGGGTGGTCTTAGGGTATTCCCTTACTTTCTTGAGAGATAACAGTACAGCTAAAGAATATGTTCATTATATGTATTTAGTATTATCTAAGTGTTTTATAGTGAAATCATTTTTCAGTTATATAGTTAGTTACCCATATTGCAAAAAATAGCCTGGAAATTCCATATAGAGATTTCTCATTTATAAAAATGCCGAGCCAAACATTCCTTATTGAACATTTCTTAAATAGATTGTTAACTACCTTAACCTTGACTTCAAAAGACCAGAATGTACTTCTCAGATTTCCTAATGTCTCATAACAAACCAACAAAGATTTAATACATGTGAGCCTTTCAAAACATTTTGAAGCTGTCTTTTTCCCAAATTCTACTCTTCTGTCTTTGGACATTAATAGTAGGTTCTATTTTGAAAACTTCTTAACTTGACCCTACCGCCTCTTACGTACTTTATTCAATCAACTGATAACCATTTGAGTACCACTCGTGTACCAGACATTTCTCTAGGTAGTAGCAAAACAATTTTGGAGCTTATACCTTAGTGGATGGGGACAAACATATAAATATATCAGGGCATGCTGAGTGACATGTGCAAAAGCAAAGCAGTGTAACAGGTTAGAAAGTAATAGTCTGGTTGAGGCCGTGAAGAGGAGTCTATAAGGTGGGCAGTAAAGATCTTTTAGACAAGATGACATTTGAACAACTTTAAAGGATGGGAGAGACAGCCATGCAGATATGTGGAAAACTAGCATTCCAGACAGAGGGGACAGCAAATTTTCTTGAGGCGGGAGCACATTGGATTGCTCCAAGGAGGCTAATGTGCCTTCAGAGTGAGTGAGTGAAGGGGACAGTGGTGGAAAATAAGGTCAGAGTCCATCACCCCATTCCCTCCTCACCAATCGATATACCTGTCACAATGTCCCTTGCTTTGTCTCTCAGATTCAATCTTTGTTCAAGCTCCTATCATCTTTGTTTTGTTCATCTGAGATTAGCTAGTACAACACTTCCCGCACTGTAAATGCTCCATAAATGTTTGACAATAAAATTTGATTTGAATTGCTTTCTCGAGATTATGTTGTCTTGGCTGGCCCCACGTCAAAGACCCAATGGAATTTGTGTCCCTGAATTTTGTTTCTTTTAGTATTATGACCTCTAGTTTGAAACATTATTGTGGTGGGAAATGAAGTTCCGTGCAGATACAAACTTGATAGACTACACCACTATTTTATTATAAGCTTAATTGGTACACAGTTCATTGAAGATACACTTCACTTTTACATAGGCTTGTAAATAGAAAAATACATTGACACACAAAAATATGGTACTTCAATAACAAATTTAAAAAAAGGATTTCCAAAGGGAATACAGGTTATTTATTTCAATAATTAAAGATGGTTCTGGTATATGCGCTATATCATGTATACACGTTTAATCATATTTTACATTTAAGGTCAATGGAATCATTTGGTTCTTGAAAAAACTGAAACATACAAATACTGTCTTCTTTTTAACTACACAAAAGACCATATAAAATGTTCCCTGATATGGAGCTGTAAAGTTATAATTTACTCCACTGTATCTGCCCTTGAAATGGCTGAATTTTTTTCTCACTAGATGTACAATTCTAATGAATAGAACTTAATGACTTCTTTAGTATTTAAAAGAAGTCTCATTTCAAGGATAGACAGATGTTGAGATCTTAGTAACCACAGTCAAGTTTTTTAAGGGAGTTATGAGAGAGCAGTTGCAAACAGGGTAGATGCTTAATAAAAAGCCATTTGAAAATAATCATGTAAAAGTACTTGCTTTCCATCATAGTTGTATTTTACTAATTATAGTTCTGCCAAACATTTGCCACCACGAAACACATTTATTTTTATTCTTTACTTAAATTATAATGTATTTTTCCTAAATAGCCATTAAGCGCTTTGTAAATTTTAATATTTAAATCACTTTAATAAACAAGAATTTTCCCCTTTGACCTTTACGAATTGCCATGAAGCATATTTTAAAACTACCTTAATTTGGTATAAAGACACTTTGGCAACACAGAAGAATACATGACTTTGGCAAGACCCAGCAAGTAGAATAAATGCCCATCATCTCAATGAAAAATACAAGCTATAGAACACTTCATTTTTCTGATATTGAGCTAGCGTACAAATATAACTTTAAATACAAACATCAATCTTCCACTAAATAGCAAACAGACATTTACATAATTAAAAACTAATTCCTTCAATTTCACTAATGTAAAATTAAAACAATTTGCAAATATCAACAATACAGGGCCTGATGATAAAGAGAGATTAGTCCACCTGCTCATTGAAACTGCAGTCTAAGGATGCCAGACCAACATTATTAATAAGAAGAAAATGAAGCTAAATGTTTACTTATCACAAATAACTTTAGCATAAGCACCAGCTATGTTCAGATGTGGCCAGCATGCAGGCCAAGTATAAATGCACAGATCACAGTGAACCAGAGTAATGAAAATCTAGTTCCCTGACCGTTCAATCAAACCTTCAGAACAATGAGAATACAGCAGGGAGCCAGAAGCCCCACTTCAGTTGCTCACTGAGCCACCCCTGCCCTCATCCCCAGTCCCTTTCCTACCAACAAGAATCATGGTGAGTGTATAATTGGTCAATCCAGTTTATCCAGGGTCTATCCATAAGGCCATAATTTGTCCAACATTCATTTTAAAGAGAATGCTTATATAAATTAATACTCAAAAACCCTGAACCAATGTTTGTGTATATTCTTGTTTAATATCCAAGTGGTTTAGATGGCCCTTTAGAAGGTCACCTACAGCATAAGTAGGATTTTAAAATCTGGATTAAAGACTGATAGTTCTATAATTACATCTAAGATCTTGAATGTAAGACACTGGGCCTGTCTATATTAAGGCAGGTGATGGTATCTTCAGGCATTCTTCATAATAAACCCACTCTTCTGTGGCTACAAAATCTCACATCCTTAGATGATGATCTACTGCCATGGGCTAAGGTTATACAAGGCACTTTCGGCTATGTGCAATATTTCTCTTAACTCTCAGGCTGAATCTTAAAGAAATATTTACAAAGCTGCAGCAAATTAATTTTAAAACTGGATATTTTAGTGATAGGTCTAATTAGGATGGTGAGTAGCAGTTTGTATACAACACCCGTTAATCGCTCTCTGTGCCATGTATCACCCATAGAGAAGATTATAGACATGGGCCACTTGAATTACTGTGTAGCTCACTTGACTTTTCAACAGCTACATGAACTCTTTTCCTTTCTTTCACTTAACTGATCTGTAGAGGTGTGACCATTAGATCGCACCACTCCTTCAGGAATCCAGGACTTGTCCACACACCGTTGCATTCGCTTCATTATCAGGTCCAGGAGCATCTCGATTGCTTGGCTTATGTTTGTCCCATTGGCAGCGCTAGTTTCAAAGTAGGGGATTCTGGAAGATGGAGACAACTTGGATTAACGACTTGTGGAGGGAAAGGACAGTGGCTTTTGTCTTTGATAATTCAACTTAGAAAACAGAGTACAAATACATATGACAACAAAAGCATTTTACCACCACAAAGTACATTAAAAAGTTAAAAAGACAATAAAGTAAAATAATGGACACTGTATTCCTAATAAAGGTGTAAAACTTCTGGAAATTTTTATTCCCATTTCATTCTGTGGCTCAGAAAGATGTAGTAACTTGCCCAGTTTCATAATGTTAGAAAGCAGCAGAACCAGTATATGTATCCACAACTGTTGAAGTGTAACCAACTTAACAGTAAGCTCCACTGGTTCACATGAAAAAGTTGATATTAGAGAGAAATCACAGGTCACTGGCTGTGTTTGTCAAATGCACTGCTGCTTGTTAACTCCAAGTAGTATTCATGGATCACATCCACCCAAAGACATTCTGAATTCTAATGCATCTGAGTTCTTCAAGGACATCAATCTTAAGTATGTTTGTTTTGTTATCCAGAGACTTGTGATATATGTATAATTTTTTAATAGCTCACAAAGCATCATTTCAAAACGATCATTTCAAAACTTCTTTTCACATAATCTTAATATATCAGTCTTTTTCTGGTCACCACCCTTTATAACATGTGAATTAGTCTTTACAACAGGATTAATTAATCAACTGCCAAATTCTTCCTGCTTCTTTATAAAGCCATGAAAATACTGATAAAATTGTATTTCCTCAAACCTTGATTTCATTTCTGTCACTTAGTAAGGAATCTGACCAAAATGCTCTCAGGTATAAAAACTCCAAAAGAAAATTATTTTAGTACCTCAAAGAGTCCTGCAATTGAATTCAGTAAAGTACTTCTTACACTTATAGGGACTTTAAAATCCTCCACTATTACTTTTCTTAAAGAGGGGCTTTGTTTTCCTGTGTTCTCATAGCATGTCAACACTACATCAATGGCTCTGATTTCAATTTCAGTTACTCTTGTATTACTTTCTGGCCAGAAGCAGCTTCCACATGAGAGCTTTTACAGATTTTTAAAAATCTTCTCAGTTCTTTTACAGATGTTTTCAGAACTATTCTGCTTCTTATATCACTAAGTAGCACGCTAGGGGGTCCATGTGTAGGGAGAGAAGGCTGTTTTCTCTATTGTGATTCCTTAAGATGCTGTCTTATCATCTGCACATTTCCTATAGGAGCTGCAACTGGATCTCTGAAATTCACTCCTGTTTTAGTATAGCTTTTTTTGGTTGAGGAACTGTGACTTCACCTGAACATTTATCTACCCATCTGTGAATTTTGCAAAACATGGTTGCTCCACTGATTCTACCATGCCCATGTGGGTAGCCCTTCACATGCTGAGCGAATTGCATGGCCTTAGTGGTTTTGAAATCTCCTGCCTATCTACCACTTTGGTTACTGTCAGTCTTTTTTCCTCCCTCTTTGTCACCTTATCCACAAATGAAGATAATGCATCTTTTCCACACGCCCTGGTGACATGCAGTATTTGATTACCAAGTATGAAGAGGGCATCCTTTGTGGGGGGACTTAATAAATATTTATTTATCAAGTGCCTATGATATAGAGCTAAGTCTCAGTTTATGATGTTACCACTGTTACAGGAATTGAATTTTGGATCCAGAAGTCTCAGAACTTAAATACTTACATTTTTTTTTATCATGTCCTTTCTCAGTTATACCCATGAAGAATCATTTAATGTCTACAGAACATTTCTTGATCATTCTATCACCATTTAGAAATACTGTTTCATGGACAAGCAACTGAAAAAATTCATCCCTCCCCCCAAGAATACTGGGCTGAAATTAAAAATTAAAAAAAGAAAGTAGTTGAACAGTAAACTTGTAAATATTATTCATAATGCATACATCGAATTTTCTAAATTTCATCAAAGTCAATTAAAAATATCTTTCTAGCTCTAGAATCCTTAGCTTCATTGAATTTCTCAGCTGAACCTACATTAAGTTATTTCTACTTTCCGTTGTTTCTTCCCTCTCAGCTCCTAAAACTTACCTCACAGTAATTTTTAAGGCATAAATGAGAAAACAATGTTTAAAGTACTTCTTTAAAAACTGTAAAACTTATAAGTGGCAATTACAGACTATTTGGACAATGGTTAAGAGCCATAACCTCTGGAGCAAGATTTCCTAGCTTCAAACCCTAGTACAACTTTTTATCAACTGTGTGACCCTAGCAAGATATTAACCTCTGTGCCTCAGCTGCTTCATCCACAAAACTAGATAATATCAGTATCTTCTTATAAGGATTAAATGAGTTAACATTTAAAGCGCTTAGATTGGAATCTGATACACAGGAAATGTGTCATTTCTGACAAATGTGTCGTTGATAAGCATTTCTTACTACCAACTACTTAAGTAGATTAGGTTACAAAAGTTTGTTTGTAATTTTGTTATTTAAAACTCAGAACACATAGAAACAATGTTACTGAATCATGGAAAGTCATAGCTCCAAAAGACCTTGACAACATTATAAATATTAAATTCCTAGACTAGCCACTAATTTTGACTTAATCTGTAATGTAGCTGATGTACAATACTGCTCTGAGTTCCGGTACCTGGGACCATGCCTCCCTGCCTCAGGGAGGGCTTACTCAGACCTGTCCTAGCCAAAGTGCTTCACACTCCAAAGCGTTTGCTTCCTTTACTCCTCATCAAACCCCTCATTCCCTCAAGTGATCATCACTAAACGCTGAGCGGAATATGGATCTTACTTTACTGATTAATAATAAGATATAAAAGGTTGATGCCTCTAGCAGAGCTATGAGCTATTGTCTAATGTTTACTAAAACTTAAGCAAATATTTAGTTGGTAGAATCTCAGGGTATATGAGTTAGGTTGTAAATTTGTAAATCCCTCATATTAAAATCTGTACATTAACAAGACCTACTTTAGATATATAGTTCCAAATTCAAGTAACAAAATTCTATCCTTCAATTTAAAGTATATTTTCCTGTCCTTTGTGAACATCCAGGTCATATGACCATGATGCAGGTTACAACCTTAAAATCTTTATACTGATCATTCAGACTTCTGAGTAATTCAGACTTCTGAGTTTGTTTCTACAGGAATAAATGTAGAGCTCACTCCTCTTCACTCTCAGCTTTTTGAGCTGCCAGACAAAAAGCCAACTAGATGAGGTCCACAGAGAAAAGCCTGAAGTAAGACTTTCTTTCCATAATAAAATGATACCTCAGAGATAGAAATGTGCCTTGTGCTCATATTTGAAAACTGGGCTGCTCAGCTCATCTTAAGGGCGTAGGAAGTACAATAGATATAGTTATATTTTTATGTCCATATCTTCTTGATTTTCACCTTTAGAAGGCACTTTGGCTACTTTTCTGAACACTTCTTTATATCGGTAAAGAAGGGTAACAGTGGTTCATGGGGTAGCGGTAAGAAGAAAAGAGATAACATATGTAAAGAGCACAAGCCTAGCATCCACCAAGTGCTCAATAAAAGTCGATCTAATGGGGTTTTTAATCTCAAAATTATATCCTGCTTTTCCTAAAACATACTAGGCAAAAGTTTAGTAATTTTAGTTTAAATTCCAGAGGATCAAGTCTCCTTTGCACCACAGAAAAAGAGGTAATGTTCCTTCTTGCCACGTGGTGGTACTAATGTTGCATTACAAAGCAGCAGTAAAACCAAACCTTTGAAAAAAATCTTCTGAAGCTAATGGTGATAACAGTCTGTAAATGACCACTTAACAGCCATTTGGAACACATACAGAACACCAATCTGGTATGCTTTTAAAAAATAGATTAATCACAAATTTTTAAATAAATAACATTAGCAAAATGACAAACAGCTTCAAATCAATGAGGGGCATTATCATTTACAGGTTTTCACTAAAATACCAATATATCCAGCTCATGCCATATATCAGAATCCACATCCAGCTCGTTTCTTTTCTATTATGTATTTCCAAAAAACTGGAAGATCATGGATTCCAGTTAGAGGTTGCCAGGAATGAAAGTGAGTATTGATAATTCTGTCAAGTGGTTCTAGACATTTGGCTTACATGTAGATCCAGAAATTATGGAGAAATTTTTCACTAAGAAATGAATCTCGGTATTTTTCATTGTCTGTTGGATGCTAAATGGACAAGCCTTTAGAAGAAAGGGCTAGTATATGAACTGTTTCAGCCTCAGAGATTGTGCCAAGTGAAATCCAGATCCTCTACAGAATTGTATGGAGCTCTGGAAATCAGTCTTTTGTGTTCAGTTAGAGCAAATGTGTGTGGTTTTAAAAGATACCCAATGATACATCATTAATTTATTTCTCAAATAAAGGGTGTCATCAAATTTCCAAAGCATCAAACTATTAGAGATCAAGCAATTCATTCCCTATTTCACCTGATTACGATTAGATAAGCATTGAGCATTTTGCTGAGCTAAGCTACTTGAAATCCCAGAAATGATCTGTACTCATTAATGTTGTAAATAAATGTTGTTGTTTTTTTTAAACTCATCCTTCATTCCAGAAACTTTTTGAGTGCCTTCCTCATCAATAACCAACAGCCTTCAGTGGGGGTTGGGTATGGGGAGGTGGGTGTGGGGGAATCTTAAATTTGCTGCCTTTAAGAAAGTAAATCTTAAAAGTTCTCATCACAAGAAGAAAAAAATTAAGGCCAAATGTGGTGATGGATGTTAAATAAACTTAATTTGGTAATCATTTTGCAATATATACACATATGAAATGATTAGCTGTACAATTAAAATAAATACAATATTATGTCGATTATATTTTTTAAAATTTGTTGTCCATTTCTTTGCACAGCACACGAAATACATACACTCAATTATGCTTTTATTGTAGTCACAATTTTCTCTCTTTTTATTGTAATCACAATTTTCTCTCAACTGTGAATCAAGAACAAAAGGCTTCCAATGATCACCGGTCGTCCTCTGTAAATAAAGCAGAGTATGCGAGGGCATTTAGGTGCTACCGTTTTTATTTACAAAGTCCTTGCCTGCTCATTCGTGGCTGGCACTCCCTCAGTAGCAATCTCAGTGTCCCTTTCCCAGCCTATATCAGAGCTGATGCCATTAACTGTGTGAGAAAAAAAAAATCCTTTTCTCGTAAGCAAGGATTTTCCAATGATAAGTCATTGAGCACGTTACCCTCACCCATGCATGGCACAAGTAGACAACTGCTTCGTATTCTGTGCATAACTGGTTTTGTCCAGCTCCACTGTCAAGGAGAATATTTGCCAGCACAGACACCTTTTAGTAACTTGGCATCTGCACTGATGGTTCTCACAGTGCTTTCCTCAACACCAGAAGCAGTAGCATCTGGAAGTCAGTTAGAAATATAATCCTGTGGGCTCCACCCCAGACCTACTGAACCAGAAATGGTGAGACCCAGGATTCAGGTGATGCACACTACAGTGTGAGAGCCAATAGTATCATCTAAACAAGGAATGTTGGTG
This sequence comes from Rousettus aegyptiacus, assembly GCF_014176215.1. Lineage (NCBI taxonomy): Eukaryota > Metazoa > Chordata > Mammalia > Chiroptera > Pteropodidae > Rousettus > Rousettus aegyptiacus. The sequence goes on from NW_023416306.1 coordinate 125,085,708, forward strand.
ATGCTGCCTTCTGCTTTCTTTTCTAATGTATTTGTCACCGGCTTTATAGCTATTTTTAAAGGTGTTTCAGCAACAGTATAAATTTTAAGTTATGACTAGCAGTCCAAATTTGAACACACCTCTGTTTTGTCTTCTTCTCTGATTTCATTGATGATGTTATTCAATATAACATAGTCGAAAGAATTATTTTGTATTTATTCTAGAAAAACTTGATTGGCTTACAAAAAAAAAAAAGATCATTTCGTTGTGTTAGGAATGACCTGAGAATGTCATGTTACAATTTATCCAAATTTTATAGCAAAATTATATATATATATATATATATATATTAGGGAATTTGGGGTAAATGGATTCTTAGTCTACTAAAAATAAATGTTCTTATATTCATCATCATGTACCCAATTCGCCTTTTCCAGTTTTGGGGCTGCCACATGAAGTCCTTGTTCTCAGATATACTTGTCCCAGTACATACAGATTTATGTTCCACATTTGCACTGTAACATGTTTTTTTATTAGGTTTGCAAAGTTCTTCTGAGACACTTTCATTGTCTAAATGTATGCATATTTCAGAGAATCACTTGTGAACCAATGATCCATTTTTATGAATTGAGGATAGAAGATAGTGCAATAGTAACAAAAATACAAATTTATCGGACGTCATACAAATGATATGAAGATAGGCCCTAAACCATACTGTTTTCTGACAGTGCATAAATCAACTGACTGACATAGTCCTTTAGTGCATGTGCAACCAATGAAAATATTATGATTATTAATAAAATGATTTCCATAAAAATAATCATCAAACTTATAAGTCAATTTTGCGATATTCAGTGAACCAAATTGTTCCATCATATTTTCCTCTGAGACTGCCAAATAGCCCACAGAACTATATTTTATACATCTTAAATCTTAAGGGAATTCTGTTTCCATCCCTTTCTATTCTTCTCTAATAGTTTCAATAACCTTATCTGCTAATTATTCTCTCTTCATTTTAACTTAATCCAGAAACTTTAGATTGAGCCTCTCTGTAAAATACTCCCCAGACCTGTGATCGGAGCACGGATGAAAGACAACTCTTGTATCCCCAGAGTCCCCATATAGTCAGAAGGCAACGGCGGGCTCTTTGATGCCAGGCAGGATGTGGAATCCTGAGAACTGGAATGAAAGAAACAAGCAAAGGGCTGAAGCAGCCCAAAGGAGGAAAAAGTCAATCCTGACTCTCCCTCAGTACTTAAAACTGTACGTGTTTGATCTAGCTAACTCCACTGGCTGCCCTACTCTTTTGGCCTTTACTACAAACACACTTTCCAAAAGCATGTTCTAGGTCCATGGTTTCCATTGCTTCATTACTTACTTCCTCCCCACCCCCTTGCAACATAGCTCCCAGCTTCAACACTTCAGTATTCTCTGTGGTATTTGTTCCCTCCCACTACATACAGGAATGCCTCTCAGGGGAGGAGGGAGCATATGAGAATCACCTGGGGGGCTTTATCAGCCCCCACCTCAGAATCATCTCAGTCAGTGGTTCCACTGAACATGAAAATCACATGGAGAGCTTTCAAAAAATATCAATGCCTAGGCCCCGTCTGTGGTGGGTTTGTAATATCTCAACTCGGCTAGGTTGAAAATTTCCTAGAATTTCCTTTCCAGTCAGGGTGGACCTCAAGATAGATTTGGGGAAGATTTGGAGCAGGCAAGTGAAGAGGTAACCATTCTGTGGCTCTCACTCATCTGCTGGGTCATCTCATTGGCATAAGTCAGCAACCAGCCCTGTACCTGCTCCACCTTTCCCAAGATCCTCCTTCAGCTTCTCTGACTCCGGGGCCAGGTGTGTGTATTTAGCTCTGTGAAAGGGGCCCAGGCTGCTATAGGACATCCACATCATCCGGGTCAACGGCAGTAATGACCGACACCGGCTTCAGACCTGGCTGCTTCTTGTTCTCCTACTTTAAATCCATCTCCCTCTCTCACTGCTCATCCTGTGGACATCCAGCTTCAACATCAGACTCAAAACAACACCTTACAGAGACTGCTTAACCAGCTCCTATAAATGCATAAGGTCAAATCCCTGTAAAATCAAAAATCCCTTTATATATAAGTATGTTTATTCAACTGAACGCTACCTGATAAACCACTCCGGACCAATTATGTCAGAAGCTCAAAGGTGAGGCCCAGACAGGAGTATTTGTCCAAAGCTCCCCAGGTGCTTCCAACGTGATTCAACACCTCCTACCCTTGAGTGAAAACCTCCACATCCTATTGCAAATCCTTGCCAGAGTAAAACAGCATAGCAGATGGCAACCCCCACACCCTGCCTGACCCCATCCTTCCTGGTGAGTTAGACTTGAGAAAAATTATAAATCCTATTCTAAAAGAGAGAGAGAGAGAGAGAGAGAGAGAGAGAGAGAGAGAGAGAGAAATAAATTTTAAAAACCCTGTTCTGCCCCACCCTACACACTTTCTCTGATTTAATCCTTTTCCACAAATCCAGCCTCTACCCACTTCACAGATCACAGCAATCACCCTGTGTTTAATCTTTCCTCCTTTCATTTCAACCGACCCACCCACAACCCCCAGACTGATCAAGGAAAGTACTCAGAGCATCCCTCTGTGTTCAAAGGCTTTCAGCGACTCCCTATCCCCAAGAAACCAACTCTACTCTCCTAATTTGGTATTTAAAGCTCCCTAGACTCTGGCTTCTACCCACTTGGCCTATCTATCCTTCTGCTCCCTATCCAATGTGAATCCTATCCTTGAGCACTTTCTGAACCTCCATCAGCCCAAAGAGCAAAGCAGTGGTCACACAATGAAAGACAAAAGGCCTCCTCTGGCCTCCTTGGATTCTGCCTAACAACCCAGGCCACTAGCCAGGTACCAGCCCCATACACCACACCACTCCACACCACCACCACCCTCCTTCCCCTTCCTTCTCAACCGTACTTGCTGCCTCCCACTTATATTAAGGGTAATGCACATACGTTTGAGTTCTCATTGTAAAAGAAGTAGAAAGTACAAATTCCTTTGTAGAGGTGCCCTTGACATATAATAAGCAGCAGCTGACCCCTCCTTTCATGTCTAGTTAATGCTGCTGTTACTGTGATCCTATTCCCAGAGCTCAAAGAGGAAGAGAGTATTTAGTTAATTCTCCACCAGGAAAACACAGCCTAAACCAAAGATCTTCAGTTTTTTCTCTCCCAGCATAGAAATTTCAAAGCCAATAAGGTCTTCTTGTATGCAGTAAATACGAACTAGCTTTTAAATTTCCTTGCTGAACATAGAGTTTCCTTATCCCAGGGGTCTCCTTCTTGCACCTTGGAAAGGGGGCTTCACATCATTAAGGCATGTGCCCTCAGAGAGGCCTTTCTTCAAACACCAAGAGATTGAGAAGGCTCTACTCCAACGCTTTTTACACGATTCCCACTATCATAATATTAAGATGTAAAGTAGGTATTTGACACTTTTCAAGGTCTATATCTGAGCATTTTAATTTTTTGCTTTTGTCTTTTCTGTTATCCATTCATGTTTAAATGGGAAATGTTTTCTTTAGATTTCTCCACAAAAATACTCACCCATATTTCTCTGCAAGTCCTCTGGCTTCCTCCTCCTTCACTACTCTCTGTTCTTCCAGATCACTCTTATTTCCACATAACACTATATCTGGGTTTTCACAATATGCATGCATTTGTAGCTGGCCTGTTAATGTAAGATCAGATCATTTATTATAGGTAAGCAATAATGTAAGTGTATGCAAAAGTGCTTTGAAAACCATAAGGGGATATAAAGGATTGATATAGTGCTTCCAAGCATCAGTAATCTAATCCATAAAGCTGAATGGATAAAACAGAGGTGTAAAACGACTCTTGTCCTTAAACACTTAAGCCAGCTTATTTACAACAGAGAGGAATGGGAAACTTCACTAACCCTCAAAAGGTACACCTACACACTCACACACACACTCACACACTTACACACACACTCATACACACACACTCAAAACATGTGGCAGTCTTTTTTATGAAGTCCATCTGAAAAAAAAACTTGGAGGATTTCCTAGTGTTTATTGCTAATCTTAAAGCTCTATGTATTATACATTTTCCCTCTCCAGCAGTGATGTTTTTTTAAAAAATTGTCTTCCTATAAACTAACCTATTTATTTCTATCTGAAATGTTTTTCATATTTTTCTATTATTCTAAAGCAGAATCAATTCATTTAAAACAAACAAGATACAGAATTAAATGAAGAGCAAAACCCCTGAATAAATAGTTAATGATTTAGTCACCAGAACCAAGAAAAAGACTGATTCTTATTCCAGTTTTTATTCCCCTTCACAGTTTATTTCTTTTCACCTGAAAACCTGAAAATTATAGGCATAATTTTAAAAAGCATTTAAATCAAACAAAAGAGCTTCACTAAGCTAAATAGTTCAATCTCCCAAAGAAGGAAAATAAAGTATTATTTCTTATTCATCACACCCCATAATGAAATTAAAGCCCAACTTTCACAAAGTTCAAGGCCTAATTTATTTTTTTTATCATGGTTAACCAGAAAAGTGTTGACATTTTAGTTCCTCATTGCGAAGTCATGTTCATTATATCTTATCAAGAGAAAGTCAAGGTGGCAAGCATTTACTGGGCTTTAAGGAAGGCCTGATACTTGGTGTAGAATTTCAAAGCACCGACCTTTGCCCTCAGGGACAACCAGGGAAACAAGAACTATACAGGCAAGCCCAAACTGTGTAGTTTCTAATAACTGGCATACCTTTTCTTTTCTCCAAGTCATTACACAGTACTGTCCTCACACCCTTGAATACCCAACCACAACCTTCCTTCAAGAGACTCCCCACCCTTCCTTCAAGACTTGCTTCTCAGTTCCCTTTACTATGAAATCTTTCTGGTCTCCAGAGTGGTTCTGTGCTCTGTTAACACTTTATATGTCCAGTGTCATGGTTGTAAGCATGAATTCAGGACTCGATGTGTCTAAGGGTGAATCCTAGCTCTGCCATTTACTAGCTATGTCACCCAGAGAAACTGATTTGACTGCACTTTGCCTCAGTTTTCCCATTTGTAAGTGGAGATAATAATAGCACTTACTTCATAAGGTTGAAATGAGGACTGAATGAGTTAATTCCTCAGGTAAGGTCCATTAACCAGCAGCCTTCAAACGTGTTAGAAATATAAATTCTCAGGTTCCCACCCCATATCTACTGAGTCAGTAATGCTGGGTATGGGACCCAGAATCTGTGTTTTAACAAACCCTCTCAGTAATCCAGGTGCACACCCACACTTGAGAACCACTAAGTTAATACATTAAAACAGGGGTTCCTAACCCCCCAGATGTGGGCCTAACAGTCTGTGGACTGTTAGGAACCAGGTTACACAGCAGGACGTGAGTGGCAGGTGAATGAACGAAGCTTTATCTGTATTTGCAGCCACTCCCTAGCACCAGCACCTGTCACCTCAGCTCCACCTCAGATCATCAGGCATTAGGTTCTCTCTCATAGGAGCACCAGTCCCTAGTGCCAAAAAGGTTGGAGACCACTGCATTGAAGCATTTATAAGTGCTATGTAACTATTACCAGTAGCAATGTTTAATAGCATTTGTGGGAGTCTGGGAATTGTGATTATTGGAGATTTTTCTTTTTTCCTAATTTTTCTACAAAGAATGTGAATTATATAAAAAGTGAATTGATCAATTCTTTTTTAAAAATCTCACTAATAGAAAAGGCACATATGTAAATAACTAGAACTCAAGGTGTTATGCGATAAGGATCTTAAATGTAGTAAAAAAGTAATAGGAGTTAAAAGGAGGAGAAACATTTAATTCAACTAAAGTTATCACATGAAATTTTATGGGGGCCATATTTTTTTAGATTTTAAAGAATAAGAAGAACTCTAATCAGTTAAAAAATGGGCATGGGTGTGAGGAGGGCTTTTTGAACAAAGGAAATAATAGGAATAAAAATATACATGTAAATATATGTTACAAAATATACAGTACAAAAACATATAAAATACATACCTGTTGGGCTCTTGTACCACACCATTTATGTGAGGCTACAGAAGAAAGTTTAGAAATTTAGGCTACTTTAAAATTTCCTTGCTAAATATTCTGCCACTGGATGAGGAATGACTATGGGTATGACTTGCTTATCCTCTAAGCTTCAGGAAGACAGGTGAGTGAAGAGGACGTTGACCGATTCCTTTCAGATTTCAAATTTAGGCCCAGAGAACTCAGCTCTCTGTTCAGTCTCCTGAACTCAGCGGGCTCACCTTTGGAATCTTATACCCTTCCAAAAAGGGCATAGAGAGATGTCGAGTCAAAAGAGAAGGGAATGTGAGGCAGCTCTGGAGAAGCAGAGAGAGGGTGTACACCAGCTTTCCATTTCTCAGGGCCATCAGGGCCCAGGAGTCAGCTCCTATTTAATACAACACTGTCTCTATTCTGGTATGGACCATGTGTATGCAAGAATGGATGGATGGATGGATGGATGGATGGATGGATGGATGGATGGATGATGATAGACAGACAGACAGACAGACATATGCATATAAATGTATACATACACATACATATGTTTATATTTTAAACTAGTTGAATATTCCTGATTTATCTAGATTATATAAGTTGAATAAATTTATATGTTAAATTAAAAAGAAAAAATGAATGATCTCTATAATACTCAAAATGCTAACAGGCAGTAAAAAACAAATTTTTGCTCCTAATTAAGATTTAGTAACAACTCTAACTCTGAACATTATACCTCTAAAAAAAAAAATAAAAACAAGATTGGGGAGGAGGAGAATCATTTTCATTGAACATATTAAATCTTCAATATGTATAAGTTTTATTTACCTAACTAGGCAGTAAGGATTCTTTACTCTATAAGGAAAACAAAACAAAATATATGCATAGCCATTATTTCACGTAATTTTTTTCTTTATCTAGAAGATATAAAGTCCAGATGGGCAAGATTTATATAATGTCTCAGAGTTTCCCTTTCTATCTATGGAAAAAGAAGTGGGTTGATGATCTTTCAATGCTCAGGTTCTATGAGCACATGTCTAACAAGGGTCCTTATAAAGAAAAGCCTTAAGAAAGTCCAAAAACTTGTTCTGATGATCCAAAGGAGAGGATGAGGAGCAAGGGCTGAAGATAAAGCACTAGAAATAGCCACCATCATTCAGCTGAGGTATGCAACTCAGCCAGGCATTTAATCAAGTGAAGTCCAGTAAGCATAACTAAATTTGGGCAAACTATATTTAAAGTATTAAATAGCTCTTCAACTCTCAGAGATCAACTTAGTTGAGAAAGAGCAAATAAGGCATTGAACTGAAAGCCAAAATCTCCCTGTCCTTGAATAAGTCTATTACTAAGGCTCAGTGTCATCCTAAAATAGGGACACACCATCTGTCTGAATGTCCTCACAGGGTGGTTGTGAGGATCAGATACAAGGGTGTGAAAATGCTTTGAAAATCACAATGCACTACACTAAATTATTTATTTAAAAACTCATATGTTTATTTTATTTTTTTATTTTTTAGGTGAGGAAACCCTTGGTTGACCTCACAGATTGCAAGGACCATCAGCTTGCAATCCCTTGTTTTTTTTTATTTTTTATGCCTACAGCACCCAGTTTTCCTAGGTGGTCTCCCATACAAGTACTAACCAGGCCTGGTCCTGCTTTGCTTCCAAGATCAGACAGGATCAGGTTTATTCAGGGTAGCATGGCTATAGATAAAAAACTCATGTTTTTAACTAAAGTTTTCTGCTATCAAAACCACAGGCAATTACCCTTTCATAATACCAAAACACCAAGCAATTTTTAAGTAGGAGATTAAAAAAAAAAAAGAAATCTTCATTTTTAAAGATTTGGATGTTAAGAATTTAACATGACAGCCTTCCCCAATAGATTCTCTAGGTTTACGTTAATATAACCAACAGAGGAAAGTATACATATACAAGCCGTTATTTGGTCAAGTGGCAGGATTTTAAATGGCTACTACCAATCATTTAAGAGATTAGAATCTCTCAGAATGAAGGTTTATAGATAATATGCTGGGAACCACTTGCCAAAGCAGTTCTAGGGTTGTTCATGACAGAGTCCTCCTGGCAAATGCTCTGGCCCTAAAAGCAGAAAAGGGATCTCTAAACACAGAGACATGGAGCCAGTGTTATGAACCGTTAAGCCTTCAAAAGGTATTTATGTCTGTGTATTATATGTTTTAAATCCTAGGGTGGTACAAAACTTGATAGCACACAATAGGCTGACAGATACTAAATGATTTAACTTTCTATGCTTCTATATCCTCATCTATAAAATGGGGATAAGAGTCCCCTCTGTGGAAAAGACTAATAAAGAGATTACATGGAAAGCACTGCTTTATACCTGGAGCACAGGAAGTAGTCAACAAATCAAAGTCAGCAAGACTAGGAATGGCTGAGTATTTCAGTTATCTTTGTCATTAAACTAAAAGCTTTGCCATTTTTAATAGTACTAGGATTTCCCCCAAAACAATTTACAACAAATGTAGAATACAAGAGGGCATTTTATTATAGGGAGCAGGAGGCTGGGAGAAAATAACACTTACTTATCCAGTTTCTGACATTGAGGAAACTTTGCTCATTTGTCAGATCAAAAAGCAGGAGAAACCCCATGGCATCTCTGAAGAACGCTGTTGTCAAGCTACGAAACCTAGGAATATAAAAGCAGGTCAGCTAAACCATGGTTCCACTCCTGAAATAGAAAGCTACAGCAGTGCTCTCAGCCTCTTACAATAGATAATCAATAACAAATTAGATGTTTAATAATGTGCCACTGTTTCTAATAACTTCATATTACATATGCATTGTATAGCTTAGTTACATAAAATTTAGTCAATTATGATTTTATAAATGATACCTTTGACAGTATAAAATTACATGTATAATCAATACACTAGGTATCTTATAAAATATAGGAAATAGCTATCTGGACTTTATTAAAATGCCAGTAATTATCCAAAGTTATACTTGGAATTCTTAAAAATAAAGGCCTGTATAAATTAAAATTTTTTTAAAAAAAATTAGATGGCATTCCAAAAGTGTATAAGACAGTTATTTATCATTTATGTAGGTTAATGTGTTAACAGATCATACAATTTGAACACTCAGCCTGCTAGACAGGGATGACAAGAACTAGCCTGTGATCTTTTAGTCTCACCCAAGAATTTATTGTACAATAAAGATTTAATAAAGCCAAAAGAGATAGTGCTTGCTGTGTGTTTTCCTTGCCCTGTGAAAGCTTGGCTTGACTTGACATTACAATGTATTCCATTATGACTTCTTAATTTCAGTCTCAACAGAGTCTCTTATCACTGATAGGCTAATTTCTTAGGCGTAGTATTTACTCAGTATCTGTGCTTTCCTGGTACTCTCTCTCCCAAGGCTTTATGCTGCTGTCTCCCCTCTCTCTTATTCTAACAGCTTCCTCTTACTTTGCCTTTATGCAATGCCTTTAACTGACAGGGAAGAAAATACTGGTATGAATTTGTCATCTAATCTGCTATTTTAAGTTTTCTCAAATATTTCTAATTAATGTTTTTATAAAAACAATCCTTATCTTTTAGAGATGCATACCAAAATAATTATGAATGAAATAATCTGATTTGGAATTTGCTTCAAAAGAATTTGGGGGAAAGGTGAACAGGAATGAGGGGTATATGTGAAATAAGACTGGCCACAACTTGATGACTGTTGAAACTGAGCAATGAGTACATGAGTTCATTGTACTATGCTCTCTACACTTTTGTGTATATACTGAAATTTTTCATAATAAAAAGTTAAAAAAAAAATCCTTCAAGGAATCTGTGAGAGAAAACAGAAGCCTTAACTAACTAAAAGCAACTTTACATCAATATTTCACGTAACTTATTTTGGTCAAGCAACTTCTCACCATATGAGTTAATTCCAACCAGATTTTCCACTAGGTGTTAACAATCAAGTAGGAATAACGCATGTAACTCTGTAGCTTTTTTTGTAGCTGAGTAAATAGCAAAAGTAATTTGAGAAAAGTGTGCGAGCCTTAAAAAAAAAGAAAGAAAAAGAAAGAAAAAAGTCCATAAGTAAGATGGTCCATTTAGAAAAGGATTCATTTTCTCTTTGACCTTGTATGAAATAAAGCCACCATTATCATCTCAGACTGATCGATTTCCTGCTAATTTGGTAGCATGTCTTATCCAGATGTAAATCAGCTAATCAGCTAGCCTTTTCCTGTGCATGGTCACGGTATTAAGTGTAGTTGTTTTCTCTTTTCCTCCAGCACGAAGCACATAACTGAAGATCTCATACCTCTCCTGCCCTGCTGTGTCCCACAACTGAAGGTGGATCCTCTGGCCTCTGCCAATGGCTCCATCTGGCCCATTGGCCCTGTACACCTAAAACAGCAAAATAAAAGAGAAAAAGAGAACTTCTGAAACCAGCAAACTCTTCTCACTTTCCTATTCAGTACATGTTCCCTGAGAATCTGAACTTCTAAAGAGAACCCTGTTGGAATACAAGTTTATTTGTATTTTATCCCAAATAATTGTCTTTGGATAATGTAATAATTTGCGTTAACATATATACATTATATATTTTTGTAAATGTATTATGAAAGGTATAAATAATACATAATTTATATAAAAATAATTATCAGCTCACCTTTCCTCAAAGTTACCTCAGGTCACTTATTTCAAGAAATATTATCTTTCTAGGATTTTCCCCTTCCCATCTTTAAAAAGTACTATAGAACAATTTTATTAGGAAAGAACTCTGAAAATCTCTTTCTCCATAAAAGCAATGAAAACACTGGCAAAAACTCAAAATCAACTTTATAACTCTAAATATCAGTAAAAACAGTAAGTTTTGTACTGTTTTAACTTGTCCTATTCTCATGCCCCTCTCCCCGCCTCCACAGTAGTCTTGAAAACCAACAGATGCATAACTATGATAATTGTGAAAAACATCAGCATAGCAGCCGTAGGCAGTGGAAGCAAAACAGATTTGGAGCTCCTCCCAAAATCTCATCCCCAGAGAACTGAAAGCCGCCTGTCAAGCTCCATTCTCAGGCCTTGTCTTTGTTTTACCCGACTCAGAGCTTGCTCTATGAGCATAACCCTACCCTTAGGTCATTGCTGAAAATAGTCAGTAGCAAGTATTTAACATCACAGGTACCAAAGGCAGCAATACCATTTGGAGTTACCAGAGAGGTCTAACTGAAAAAAGAAAAAAAACTTAAAAAAGAAAAAAAATAGGAAATGAAGCGTCCATGGGGAGATTTGCAAAGTTCCAAAATATTCCTTGGAATCTACTGCTTATGGTTAGAGCTGTACATAGGCCTAGAGAATATTTGAAATGGCCCTAATCTCTCACCTCTGGCTGACCTTGAACCTCTTCTCAAGCACGAAGTGAAGGCTAAGGCAGAGTTGTAAACTGTCTAAAGGAGCATTAAGCACATGTCCCAATGAGTGTGCGCGCACGCACACCCACACCCACACACAGTCCCTCAGAAAAAGCTGAGAGGCTCACTAGTTCAAGGAATTTAAGAAAATGTCTGTCCATTCATTAGCTGACCACTAAGTTAACTGAGCAGACTTCAGTAGCTGCACATAACAGAATTAACCCCAGAATGTCATTAAACAGACAGCAACAAGAAGACAATAAACAGCAAAAACAAGAAACTCTCAGAGCAGAAAGGAATCTGATCTCCAGACTTACCACATTATATTATTTTAAATGTCTAGTTTTCGACAAAATTTATGAGACACACAAGGAAACAGGAAAGTAGGGCCAATACTTTCCCATACACAGGAAAAAAACCAACCGATATAAATCATTAGTGAGGAAGCCTAATGTTGAACTTATTAGACAAAGGCTTTAAATCAGCAATTATAAATATAGTCAAAGAACTAAAGTAAATTGTGCCTAAAGAATTAAAAGAAAGTATGAGAATAATTCCTTACTAAATAGAGACTGTCAATAAAGATAAATATTATAAAAAGAAGTAAATAGAAATTCTGAAGTTGTAAAGTATATTAACTAAAATGTAATATTTACTAGAGGGGCTCAAGAGCGGGCTTGAACTAGCAGAAGAAATAATCAATTTGAAGATACATCAATTGAGATTACCTAGTCTAAAGCACAGAAAGAAAAAAGAATCCAAGGAAAAAGAGTTTCAGAGGTTTATCAAACAGCATCAAACATACTAACATGTAAATACTGAAAATACTATATAAAAGAGGAGAGAGAAAAAGAGGCCAAAATTTTTTTTGAAGAAATAATAACCAAAAACATCCCCAATTTGATGAAAAATATTTACCTGCATATTCAAGAAACTCAGCAAACTCCAAGAAAGATGAACTCATAAAGACTGACTAGACATATCATCATCAACCTTTCAAATCCAATCTCGAAAGCAGCAAATGAAAAGTGAGTCCTCACCTACAAGGGATCCCAACAAGACTAAGAGTTGATTTGACTGGAGGTCAAAAGGCAGTAGGATAACATAATCAAAGTGCTGAAAGAAAAACGACCAGCAACCAAGAATTCTATATCCAGCAATGCCATCATTTAATATTGAAACAGAAATTAAGACATCTCCAGATAACCAAAAATAGAAAATTCTTTGCTAGCAGACCTGCCTTATAAGAAATAATAAACATAATGCTTCAGGTTGAGATGAAAGAACACTAGGCAATAGTTCAAATCCACCCAAAGAAATAAAGAGCACCAGTAAAGGTAACTACATAGGTAAATATAGAAGAAGTATAAATGTATTTCTGTAACTTTTTTCTTCCATCTGATTAAAACACAACAACACAAAATAATTATAAATCTGTGTTGAAGGGCACACAGCACATAAAGATATAATTTGTATAACAATAATAGTGCAAAGGAAAGAGTAGGAAATGGAGCTATATAAAAGCAGAGTTTATACAGTATTGAAATTAAGTTGGCATTAACCCAAACTAGATTGCTAAAAATTAAGATGATAATTATAATCCCCAGGGGAAACTATTAACAAAATAACTCAAAAAAAAAAAATATGGTAAAAAAAATAACAAGGGAATTAAAATGGTATCCTAAAAAATATATAACCAAATAAAGCAGTCATGAAGAAATAGAGAAATAAAAAACATAAGACACATAGAAAACAGGCAGCAAGATGATAGATATAAATTCTACTTTATCAGTAATTTTCTTACATGAAAATGGATTAAAGACTCCAAATGAAAGAAAGAGACTGGCAGAGTGATCCATCAAAGTGTCTAACAATAGATGGTTAGATAAAGAAGATGTGGTGCATATATACTGAATCAGTAATCAAAAAACTTGACACAAGGAAAAGTCAGGCCCAAACATCTTCACTGGCGAATTCAATCAAATGTATAGAAAAGAATCAACATTGATCCTTACTAAACTCTTCCAAAATATAGAAAACTCATCTCAACCCATTTTATGAGGCCAATATTATCCTAATACAAAAACCAAAGACATCATGAGAAAGAAAAGAAACTACACACCAATATCCATTCTGAATAGACATTAAAATACTGACAAACAGAATCCAGCAACTTATAAAAAGGATTACATACCATGACCAAGTGAAATTTATCACAGGAACAGCAAGATTGGTTTAACATACAAAAATCAATCAATACACCATAGTGATATAGAACTAAAATAATAAAGGACTAAAACCACACGACCAATTCAATAGATGCAGAAAAGGCATTTGAAGAAATCCAGCACCTTTCATGATAAAAACACTCAACAAGTTAGGAATAGAAGGGAATGTCCTCAACCTAAAAAACAGCAGCTTATATTATACTTAATGGTGCACATCTGAATGATTTCTCCCTAAGATAAAAAACAAGACATTTTACTAGAGGTGCTTACCATGGCAATAGGGCAAGAAAAAGAAATAAAACATATCCAAATTGGAAAGGAAGAGGTAAAACAGAAAATGATGTGATCTTTAACATAGATAATTCTAAATAATAAATACACACTCAATAAACACACACACATACACGATTAGAACTAATAAACAAGTTCAGAAAGATTCCACTACACGAGATTAATTTATGAAATAAACTGTGTTTCTATACACTGGCAATGACAATTCAAAAATGAAATTAAGAAAACAATTTACAATAACATAAAAAGATTAATATACTTAGGAATAAATTTAATAAAAGAAATGTAAAACTTATACTCCAAAAGCGACAAAACATTGTTAAAAGAAAGAAGAACTGAATAAATGAAAAAAAATTCCATGTTCATGGATCAGCAGACTTAATATTGTTAAGATACCAATACTTTCCAAATTGATCTACAGATTCAATGCAATCATTATCAGCATATCAGCTGGCTTCTTTGTAGAAATTAACAAGATGACCCTAAAATTGAAGTTGAACCACTATTCAGACCATACACAAAAATTAGCTCAAAATATATAATAAACTTAAATGTAAGAGCTAAAATTCTTTGTGTATTGTATGTCTAATGAAAACATTTATCTAGAATATGCATTAAAAATCCTCTTAAAATTTAACAACAAAAAGACAACCAATTTCAGAATAGACGAAGGATCTGAATAGACGTTTCTTCAAAGATAATATACAAGTAGCTAATAAGCACATGAAAAGATGGTTGCTTGATAACATCTATCTCCAGGGAAATTCAAGTCAAACCTACCTGAGGCACCATTTCACACCTATCAGAATAGCTATAGTCATATAGACAATAACAGGAATTGGTGAGGATATAAAGAAATTGGAACCCTCATATGTTGCTGGAAATGTAAAATGGTACAACATCTTTGGAAATTTTGAAAGCTCTCAAAGTTAAACAGAAAGGATTATGGCCAATCAATTCTACTTCTAGGCCTATACACCCAAGATATTTGAAAACATAAGAGTACACGAAAGAAAAATGTATATGAATGTATATGGAAGCATTATGCATAATAGCTAAAAAGTCAAACAACCCAAATGTCCATCAATGGATGAATGAATAAATAAATGTCCATCGATGGATGAATGAATAAATAAATATGATATATCAATACAATGAAATGTTATTTGGTCGTAAAACAAAATCAAGTTCTGACACATGTTACAACATGGATGAATCTTGAAAAACATTATGCTAAGTGAAAGAAGCCAGACATAAAAGGCCACATATTGTATGATTCCATTTGTATGATATGTATAGAATAGGCAAATCCATAGAGAGTGCATTAGTGGCTGTGGGAAAGAGAAATAGGGAATGACCACTAAAATGTACGAAGCTTCTTTTGAGGTGATACAACATTCTAAAATTAAAAAGTAGTGATGGTTGTACAACTGTAAATATACTAAAAACCACTAAATTGTACACATTAAATGGGTGAATTTTATGTTATGTGAATTATATCTCAATAAAGCTATTTTTTAAAACAAGGTTATAAAATGAGAAATAATAAATATAATCATACATATATATTTATTCTACCAATTACATGGCAATACTGAAAATTTCATGAAGACTCTATTCTCACTCAGTGGGTTTGAGTTTCTATTAAGACTCTGGTAGTGGAAGGAAAGACTCAGAGTGGTAGGAGAGAATGAATGCTTCTGTCCTAGAAGCCAGAGGCCCTGTTTCTTTCCCAGGTAGAATATGTTCCACTGAAGAGTCTTTGTCATTAATCTCCTGACCACTTGTTGACCTGCTCATGACAAGTCAATTTTTTAGCAAGAAATGTACTTCACGGAGAAGTCCATCTTCACTCGGCAATTCTGACTCAGTGTCTTCCTGGCTTCCCCTCCACCACCAGAAAAACTTTGTCTTGTTGTCCATTAAAAAAAAAAACAAAACAAAACAAAAAAAACTTCTTCCCTCCCTCATCATTCTGCGGAATCTCGGTTCCCTTGGCTACTTCCCAGATCAACATGTACTACCAGCACAGCATTCCCACTCCTACTCCAACTTCACACTCCTGGCAGCAGTGATGAGTTCTGCCATTTAGTGTTCCATGTGGGATTCTGAGGCCTAATTAAGAGAAAAGCCATTAAGAATGATATCAAAGGTAGAAGAAATAGCTCACAAAACAGTACTATAATGGGCCAGGTGGTTTGTGGGCTTCATGGCAAAGGTAGACAAATAAATTTGTGGAGTTCAGAGGGAAGATACAAGCCAAAAAGGTATCAAGGGAAAGCTGAAAAGAATCTTCACTTTTACTTTATCTGCTTGGGTTTGTATAAAGCATCCCTCGGCACAGCCCTTTAAATCACATTGTCCAGATTGAACATAATACACTTTCATATGTACCCTTTAATTTTAGATTCCCACCTTTGTCCTCCTAATTCCTATAAAATTAACTAAACAGACAGGCAAATGTGGGCTTGGAGATCATATTTTTATAAAGAAGGATACAGAACTTACCACTCTCTTTTCCCTGAAATCAATGCCCACTGTTGTGATAAATTTGGAGTTAAATTTACCATCCGTATACTGGTAAAGCACACTGGTCTTCCCTACTCCAGAGTCTCCCAAAGCTAAAAACTTGATGAGGTAATCATAGTCTCCATCAGACATAATGAAGAACTCAGTGGTTCACCTGCAAAATACAAACAAATGCATATTTACTTAAAATCCATTACCGAATATTAGAATCCTCCATGAGCAAAGTGACTTATTTTAATATCCAGTTCAACAAGTACTTCCATTTAATATCTATAAGCCTAAGGGTCCTGAGGAGAGGATTAGGTATTATTCACTTACCCCAAGAACCTAATAACTTGCTGGAAGTGTTGCTACTGAAATAGCAAGTAACAGTTTAGTTTAAATTTAATGTGTATATTATAGTACTGTTAAGACAAAAATTCCCAATAAGAATGATAATCGAGAAGATAATGGTCACTAAGTCCTAAATGCAAAATCATAGAGAATAAAAATTTTAAAAAAAAGAAAGGAGGAAGGAGAATATTCCAAAAATAACAATAATTCTTAGGGCACAAGTGATTCCGATTCCTCCTCCTTTTTCAAAGTCTCCTAGTTCCGGATCCTCGCTTTTCTCTTTTTTTATTTGGACACCTAGACAATTTCATTTATTTTACTCTTTGTCACATGTTTTTACAGTCCCTTCGAAGACAGTGCTAAATTCACAAGTAAAATCTGGCTTGTAGCTTCCTTATATAGTATAATTAAATGCTACATATTAAATTAGACTTTTCTGGACTATCACGGCTCGCTTGGGAACTGAGTTCCAGATTTCAGCAGTCACTGCTCAGAAACTAGAGTTACACCATGAAGGACTTGTTCGCCCATACTTGCTTCAGTATTCTAACAAGAACTGCGATGGATTTAGCTCTTCATGTTACAGAAGAAAAATTCCTGTTTTTACCAGCAAGACCTAACCACACTTATTTTTTATCCTTTGCAATCAGCACTTCTCATGATTTGTTTTTATCCCCTACATAGATTCAAAATATTCAAAATATCAGTCTGAGTAAAAGTGTATACAGTCTGTCTCTAGGGAAGGCTTATGTCTTTTTATTCTCCCATTTCTCATACCAATAAACTGTCCTGAAAATTAGAAAACTAATCAACTACCCTATTACCATTGACAACTCAACCTGCTCATTCAAGCACACATATTCACCCATCTACAAATCAGATTACCTACACTGGGTGCTGCTGATTTTCCTCTCATTGTCCCCTTTTCACCCAGCCCCATATCCAGGAACTTTACCACAATTCTCAATGCTTCCTATAGGATTATTTTCATAGATTTATAAAATTATTAAAATCTCAGTCAAGGACCTTTATTAATTTTCGAGGTTGCCTCCCCGACCCGATCCTCAATTTGGTGACTCACCTTATGCTCAAAATTCCTAAATGCTGAGCCCCAAGAGCCACTGCAGTATACTTCCTCAGAGTGCTTTAGTGCAGGTTTATGACTTCACATTCAGATACGCTGGTTGTCAATAAGGGCAGAGCCTCTACAAACGTTCATAATTCTATTTGCACACTATAAAGAGTGACACTTTACAGATGATGGATTGTCTATGTTATAGCTTTTGTTTTCACAGGTATAGGTTGCCAGTAGTAATGGTATATGATAGAATTCTTTTCCAGAAGATGACCATTTGGGTACAAAGAAATATTCTAATATTATATCACAGCATCTCACTTGGCTCCAAATTATTCAGAAACGAGAGCTAAAAACTGACAAGCATGTCCAGATAATGTTTGATCATTTTGGGGTTCCCCTCAAAATGAATAAGGAAGCAGCGGTAAGCAACTCCAAACTCTGCAGTAAGAGTGATGCAAGAAGACACTGCGGCTACCTTATTTCCTCTTTACTTTTAGTTTGAAAAAGTCAGTCATTTCTATAATTATGTTTTTATATGACTTAGGGTATAGGAAAAAATGCTGTCACCAATAGCATCACTGGTGTAGAATTCTCTAAAACCTCTTGAATGGAATTTAAAGACAAATGAAACTATCTCTGCTGCACTGAAAATGAATATATTTAGTTATCAGGAGAGAAAAATCACACATCTAAGTCTACAAATGATCTTCATGGGTTTTGTTTCCTAGTCATGTTGATAGCAATACATAAGTTTGTTTCCAAACCAAGCCAGCACAAAGGAAGTGTTAACAAACCAAATACCACAACTGAAGGTATAGATACCACCATCAGTTTTAATAATAGTTTCTACTGTTCAGAGTGCATCTTTAGACAATTATCTGTCTTGTTATCTGAAAATGAATGCTTAAAACTTTCATCATCCAGGTTCAGTTTTCTAAAGGATAAAAACAACCTGGAGAGGTTAACTCATTGGTGTAGTCTAGAACATAGGTCTCCTAACTCCAAGTCCAATGTCCATTCTACCCCAAGCTTCATGCCATTACTTAAGTTTTCAAAAGTGCATGTTGGGCTCAAAAGTGACTAGGTATAATATCATACGAGTTAACTTATCATGAAACACATGACCTCTGAAGTCAAGCAGAGCTTGGTTAAATCCTATGTTTCCCACCAACCAACTACCCAGATATCTTTGAGTCTTGGTTTTGCATGTTTCCATTCTATTAAAAAGAAAATAATATACACTACCTCACACCACCGTTCAAAGGATTGAATGGAATATTCTTTGTGGAGTGCCCAGCGCAACACTTTGCATATGCTAGGTATTCAGTAAATGTTAGCTCACTTCCTTCTCCCCATTCTGGAAAGATCAGACTGGCTCTGAAGACCTAGAACAAGTTCTGAAATTGCCATTAGGCAACTCAAAACCTATATTTCTACCATAGAAGATTGCTGATTTCCTCAGAGTAATTTGCTGAGTCAACAAAGATCACTTTCAAACTAATTCTGATCTTTTGAGGCTGGTTCAAACACTTTCAATTCATTTCAAATAGATAAGGTCAATTTCAAAAGAGTTGTAACCCACTTAAAAACAGGTTCAAATCTGTATAAAACATTTCAGGCCATTCTAACAAGTTCATACTTGTTCAAAAGAATCTAATGATTCATAATAGTGCAGAGTGAAAAAATTGAGTTAAAGGGGGTTCTACATACAAAACCATTTTTGATTGATCTAAAACCACTCTGGCTAGAAAACCAGATGTATCTAACCAAAATTATTCGGGTCTGGTTTAAATAGCTCAAATTGCTTCAGACTGATTTTAGCTATCTCTAATAAGTTCATACCTGGACAAATAAGTTCTGAGCGGCTCACATAAAGTTTAAGTGGTTCAGAGTAATTTACTGAATCAAGTTAGTGCCAACCAATTAAATCTATCTCCGACTCGGTCGTACTTGCTTGAATTTTATCAAACTGCTTGTAACTAGTTCAAGTTACTGGCTTAGACTGGTAAAAACTGATTCAAAGCAATTCAAATTGACTGATCAGACATTCAAACAGTTCAAGACTAGATGCATAAAATTATAATCAGAAGCCCCAAAAGCAATCGTTTGGTGCTTTAAATTTGCACTGAACCAACAAACTTAAAATTTTACTTATAGTTACCTCAGTTGAAGGTAGTCTGTACCCAAAAGTTTATCTCCATCACAGTTTCTTTCTACATTTGAACAGCTTATACATGTTGGAGTACAGCAAACAGGTTGGGAAAAAGAAGTACTAGCAGAGAAGAATATGATAAGTAACAGGGAAAGGTGTGATGAGTAAAACAGTCTTCCTTGGTTGAGAGCTCACCTCCTGTTTTATCTCAGTAAAATATTAACCCATAATCCAACAATAAAACAGAAATTTCAGTTGGGGAAAACTTTTAGCAAATCTGGATGCTATGTAGAGTTTGTCTAAATTGGCCACAGAGACCCGTCTGGTATGGGTTAGCATAGACAGAATTCTAAAGAGTAAAGAAATAAAAAATTCAGAGAGCAGTTAAGTCCTCAAAGTGATAACAGAGATTTTTCAGGGTTTGGACAGGGCATTGATGGTGATAGGCTCCTTACCCGAACTTGCAGTTTAGTCAGTCAAAGCTTGGAATTAATGAAATCATTCCATCTTTCAGCAGAAAAAAAATCTAGTCCATAACAAACTACAATGCTGAACCCATCCTGCAGTACCACACGTGGTTGTCTCACCACTGCTCTTCCCCACTAAGTGAAGATAACTTAAGGTTCAACTGCTGGTATTTCTTCATATAGAACCATCTTCATTTAAAATATTGTTTTGTTTCTTATCTTTGTTAGTCAAGTCCCAAGTGGTGTTACTGGGGCCTGTTGTCAGGAAAGAAAATATTCCACGCCCCAAGTATGGAAATTACATAAATTACTTCTATGTCAGCATTTTAGAGTAGAGAGGGAAACGGTAAAAACACACAGTACAGAATTTGACATTTGGGGCCCCCAAACATATTGTGCACACTGTTTCCAACTAGTACTTCAGCCTATTGATGCCTGGGAAGCCAGTCATCAAGGCTTCTCAACTGCATTGTGGGTCAGAAGCCTAGATCAGATGCCCACGTGTCATGCACTTCATTACATGCATTAGTGTAGCAATCCTCATAACAGCCCTAGAAGCAGGTGGTACACACCACACACATTCCGTCACAGGTGCCACAACGAGGGGATGAGTAACTGGATCTTGGGCAGTCTATCCACGTGTTAGCATGGGCTCAACTCCAACATATCATTGAAAGAAAGAAAAAAGTGGAGGTTCAGAGCATGGGCTCTAGAACCAAATCAACGTGGACATGAATCTGGTCATGTAATTTTGAAAATTTTAATCTCTTTTGCCTCGGGTTCCTCATCTGTAAAATGGAAATGATATCCTATTTTATTAATTCTAACATGTAAATGCCTTCTTATTTTGACTTCTTTAAAATTGGGGCGGGTCTTACATTTCATAGTCTTATAACGCATGATATCCTGCAGTTGCTATTAAATCAGGTGGCACTGGAGATATAGTTGTATGAAAACCTTTGACGAGGTCAAGAATGCACCATCAATACATTTTAGATTTGATGAAGCACAACGGTAACCCTATCTCAGATGGCTGTTGTGAGGATTAAGTTAGGTATACATATAAAGGCTGGAACAATGGCTGGCACACAGTCAAGTTCTATAAAAGTATTAACTGCTATTCAATCATCTAGCAATCTGTCCTCCAAAGATCAATATGCAGACAATAGTCCTTTCTTTCCTAGAACTATAAGAACTGAGTCCTTAAACTAAAATTTAATAAGACAAAAAAATAAGGATCTATGAAGAGCACTTGAACTGAAGGTCATTTCTTTAAACTCTGTACCTCCTTAAGGAAGCAGCATCTAACTACTTCAAGAAAAGTCTCCTAAAAAGTCAAGAATGCCCCCAATTGGGGAGATGCAAAAGACTTTCTAATTCAGATGCAAAAGACTTATTCAGCTCTCCTCCTTACACAAATATTTTTTCAAAGTGCTCTCCACCCTCACTCTCATCAGATAGACAATAGAAAGCGAGGAACACCCACTTCCTCAACATGTACTATGTGGTGATAATTGCCTGGTGAGAGAAAGTCAGTGATCTTCTTTATTTAAAAAATGAAGTATATTTTAATTGGCTTTTCGGGGAATAAAATAGAAGAGAGCGGTTTTAGTTAAGATCAAAGGGGAAAGATTCTCTCTCTCTCCCTCTCCCTCTCCCACTTTCTCTCCACCCCACTCTCTCTCACACACACCACAGCCCAAATTCTCCATGAAGTTTCCTATTAAAGTCAATCATAGACTCTGACTTTAGGATCCCCTATCATTAGGCAGAATCATTCTAAAACTTCTCCAGATATGCCAGCCATTTCTTGAAAGCCAAATTTCCCCCTTTGCAGATTACGGCATAGAACATCAGTATTATTTTAGAACTATATTGCCACATGTTCTTTCAGCCATTTTAATGTCCCCTATCCAGGAATCCACTGGAGAAAAATGTTCACATACCAATGATACAGAGAACTATAAGGTCTATCAGTGTTTTTTAACTTTGCTGTTAAGAAGCAGTAGGTTTTTTGTTTTTTTGTTTTTTTTATGGCACCCTCGTTGACTCACACCTGGCATTCTGGAGTTCACAAATAATAGAGATAGGAGAAAAGGGGAAGAAAAGTCACACAGAGTGGGCCAGGACAGGAGAGGCATTTTATAATGTACTAAGATCTGAGTAGAGCCAACTTGTGTTTGCCAAATAATCCCTGGCTACCTCTCTCTAAGGCCATTGCAATTCCATATCCTGAAGTGAAAACATCTATTTTCACTACAAAAGCCACTACAAAAGCAAGGTCTGTACTGACCATTAGTGGGACTCTCCATTTCCACAAGAGGAGACAGCCTCTGCTCTCTGTGCATGTGAGCCTCCTCCTCTCAATTTCTGGTCTAGGTGTAAATAGATAGTTTCTGGCTTTCTGAATAGGTTGAGAATGGAATAGATGAAATGTAAACAAAGAGCCTCTCTTGTTTGTACAAAGATCTTTGGCAGAAACAAGCAGAAACAGAATGGTTTTGAAACATAGGAGATTGGAATCTAGCTCTTCCTTGTCTCCTTATTATAGATGTTATCCAAATTCAGAATATTTTATTATAACTGCATTAGATAGTCACCTATAACCTATGATTCATAAATGCATTCCTATCATGCACCGTTTTGTAGTAATATCATAGATCTACCCGTAACTGTGAAGGGAGACATTCATGGCTAAAAACTGACAGGATCTAAATTTGTATATCTTGTGGCTTAATAGTTATAGATGTGCCTGCTACATATGATATTCCATTTCCCCCATTTATACAAAGTGAAAAGACTAACTTCTGGCAGATGGTACTATTCCAACATAGCATGTTATTCAGAGAAAAATAACATAAAATTATCTGTAAATACTGTTGAATTAAATACATATTTCCAAATACTACCAGGACATCCAAACATATCTTAATTTGCAAAAGCTTCCTACAGACATTCGAAGTTCTTTATAAGTATTAAAGAGGAAAACCAGGATAAAAAAAAATAAACATTCTCAATCCAACAGTTGACCTACTATTTCTGAAATGTCACTATCATCTCAGTAGGTAGCCAACATAATTTAATCCAGTAAAGAAAAATATAAACAACTATACATTAAGAAATATGGGGGACTGCAATGATTCTTTAGAGCAGAAAATGTTCTCCATGACCATTATCAATGACTCAAATGAGATACTGGCTTTTTAAAAAATTATTTATGGAGACCATTGATACATTTACTCAAAAGATATTATTTGTTGCCTAAGCCTCTTTTAGGATCAGAATGAGTGTTTATAGGAATTTATGGAAAGTAAATTTACCAAAACGCTGGGTGTTATATTATTTACAGTTTGTGACAAGTACATCTTGTTTTATAGATATAAGGTAACAGGAAAAAGAGCACACTGTAGAACATGTCATTTGTAAAATATAAGCAATACAGTGGCAATATGAGTGGCTGTTCGGTTTGCTGAGTAATATCTCAAATAATGTGAAAGCAGCCCCAGGAGGGACACAACTATACGTCACTGCAACGGAATGTCCAACCTCTGGTTAAACGTGCTTCTTAACGACACCAACGAGCTGGGAAGTCTCCAAGAATTCGACAGAAGTACAAAATCTGTAAAGTCTCCTTCCGTGTAGTGGTTGCTGCTTGTCAGCACACAGAAGGCAGTGATAACAGGCACTGGAGCCAGGGACCCCTAAATTCAAACGACAGGATGCCACCACCTACCTGCGTAGAGTAGTAAAATGCCTGATGAAGATCAATCTACCACAGCTGTTCTTATGGTTACAATGGGGTAAGGCTTGAACACTGACCTTATAGCGTTAAGTCTGGTGTTTTTTCCATTGTACCTTAGAATGACACTGAAATTTTATAAAATTCAAAGAATAGACCGAAAATATTTTTTGAAAATGGCAGAGTGACTTAAGCTACCTGGAAGGTGGGATACCTGCGAGTCCAACTGGTGCACAGAGGGAATTCTGCTATTAACAAGCTCTGAAGAAGTAAAGGGAAGAGCTGTATGCTATGTCAGAATGCCACCGAACTCCTGGGCCCGAGACGCGAAGGTGGAAATATTAGGGGTGACGGTGCTGCTACCATGGCCAGGATTGTGAAGATTAAAAATCACACAGCACTCAAAGGACGTGATAGTAGAATGCACATTTCAAGGCTGCAACACACAGAACATCTTTCCATTTTTGACTTAAAAATGGAATCAGATTCTGCCAAGCCTTGCCCTCCCAAAATACGGGACATGTGTGCTAAGGCCTTTGACCAACACAGCCTGGCTCCCCCTTGCATCTCACCTGCTTCAAGTCTTTCATGTGCTGCGACACAGGAAAGATGTTAATCTGTCAGGAGAAACGCACCAAAGCAAGAAACAAACTACTTCACTTCGTGAAGGCACAAATGATGCTTTTTTCATTCCAAGAAAAATTTAGGATGAAAAAACTTATGAGTTAATAGCTCTGGGCCAACCAACAAGAGACTTCTCACATTCATGAATGTATACTGGAGCTCTGAATCAACTTCCAGGAGGCTATGAGCTGATCACCAGACACCACCACATCCTGCTTATGCATGAATTTTCAGGACTGTTGCTCACCACCAATTGCAAGTAGTATGTATTTCTTCCTTACAGACTGTGCACCTATCTTAGAACTGCCCCCGCTTCACCTTTGTCCATCTCCTTTATCTGTAACCAATGTAAATTCTTTCAAAACAACTTACATTTTTCTTCCCCAAAATTTAACATATAAAAGAGCCTGTCAACTCTAGGATGGCAGATGTGTTCCTTACCCACTTAGCCCTGCTATTGGTGATTTAGACTTCATAACCCAGCTCCTGGTCCTTTTCTGACTAGCATTTGGCTCAATAAACTCTTTCTTTCTAAACCTTCTGGCCATAAAAGCTTTTGTTTAACATATTGAACATAGAGAAATTGTGTCCAGAATATTTAATACCACCCTTTTTTTTTGGACCCAACCATGTGCAGGCTAGGATATTACTTTCACTGTTGTTTTATAAAGATGATTGTTGCAATGTATTGTAATCATTTCTTTGACTTCTTAAACAAAGGATGCAGACTATACTTTAACTTTTCTGTGATGAGATATGCAGTTACTGCATATTTGCAGGAACTATGAATGATGAGGGCTCCCATCACACATGCCCTACTTGGAAGGCTAGGTTGAACCATTGGTTTGGCACACAGATACTTACAGGCTGCCAAGATGCATCAGATACTTCTCCCTTCTCCTGCCTATACCACACCCTTGCTGACCATATCAGAACACAGCTATACATGGCCCCCAGGAATATTCTCTTCAGGTATATGGTGGCTTAATAAAGTACACAGGATTCTATCTCTTCACAGACGGTTTTCTTTCCCACAGTCTACCATCCACCCTATGACACCCCCATGTTGGGTTCTAAGAACCCCACTTTTAATGATACCCCTGTGCCATAGCCTCTCTATTCGTTTTTCCTTTTCTCTTTTTTGTCCCTCATCTCTAGATACTCTTCCCAAATTCCAGTTTGTGTGTGCGAAAACCAACCTTACACTAATAACTGGTGAGTCAACGAATATGTGCTTTCCTTGTAACACAGTGAGCTGCCATGTTAACTTCAAGGTATTGGACCTCACTCAATAAACCTATGCTGTTGTGTTTTCAGGGACTTTTCCAATAAGGAAAAGAGTTTTTCCCCAGCTATGCCTGGAAATAGAGCTATTTCAGAAATCTAAATGCTTCTCAATACTGTGCCAGTTTTGGTTTTAACATAATGTTAATGAAAAGGCAGTATACTGATTAGGTAGATCACGAGTTTAAAACAT
The DNA here is from genome assembly GCF_014176215.1 of Rousettus aegyptiacus. Classification (NCBI taxonomy): domain Eukaryota; kingdom Metazoa; phylum Chordata; class Mammalia; order Chiroptera; family Pteropodidae; genus Rousettus; species Rousettus aegyptiacus. Next base: position 125,112,046 of record NW_023416306.1, read on the forward strand.
CCATATCTGTAAATATATGCAACTTAATTCTTTTAAAAACAATGAAATATATCTGCCAGCAAAGGAAACCATCAACAAAATGAAAACACAACCTACTAAATGGAAAAAAATATTTGCAAACCATATATCTGGTAAGGGATTAATATCCAAAAATATATAAAGAACTCACACAACTCAATAGCAAAAAAAATAAAAAAATAAAAAATCCTATCAAAATATAGGCAGAGACTGTGAATAGACATTTTCCCAAAGACATACAAGTGGCCAACAGGTACATGAAAAGATGCTCAACATCACTAATCATCAGGGAAATGCAAATCAAAACCACAGTGAGAAATCACCTCATACTTGTTAGAATGGACATTATTGAAAAGATGAGATAATATACTAAGGAATATTATTCAGCCATAATAAAGAATGAAATCCTGTGATTTGTGGCAACATGGATGGACCTTGAGCACATTATGCTAAGTGCAATAAATCAGAGAAAGACAAATACCGTAAGATCTTACTTATATGTAGAATCTGAAAAAGAAAAGGAAAAAAACCACCAAGTTCATTGCTAGAGAACAGGTTGGTGGTTGCCAGAGGTGGGAAACAAAGGGGATTGTGGGGGGTAGCAAAATGGGTGAAAGGAGTCAAAAGGCACAAATTTCCAGTTATAAAATGAGTCATCGGGATGTAATATATAGAATGGTGACTATCGTTAATGTTACTGTATTGCATATTTGAAAGTTGCTAGGAGAGTAAATCTCAAGTTCTCATCACAAAAAATAAATTCTGTAACTACATGTAGTGATGGATGTTAACCAGACTTATTGTGGTGATCATTTCACAATATATACAAATATTAAAACATAATGTTTTATATTTGAAACTATCATAATATTGTATGTCAATTTACCTCCATTTTTAAAATTTTTAAATAAAAATCAATTAAAATTTTTTATTTAAAAAAATTTAAAAATTTTAAAAATACTGAAATAGGCTCAGAAAATAAAATCCATTTCTTGATGTTTTACCACCACTGAAAGTTATATGAGGATTCTTACTTAGCCTTTCCCATTATCAGTGATCTTTAGGCAACTAGTTATGGGTCTTTTTGATCCTCCTCAGGTCTACTCTCTCCATTAATATATTTATAATGTGTTGAACTGGTCCCTAAATATCATATTTTCTAACAGCTGAATCAAAAGGAAAGAAAAAGAAATTTACCTAATGGACAGGGTCTAATCAGATATACTTATTGATTCTCAAGAAGTCTTTCCTTATTTCACTTATTCAGCATGCAGTCTTAAAACAGACTGTTTGCATATCTATCAGCAGCTGTGTATAGAATGAGATACGCCTTGAGTTTGCTTATGCAAAAGGACTGAGGAACTACAATATACTTGCAGCCATCCAGCCAATTTCTAAATCAGCCTCTCAGATCACAGTTGGCTTTTTTGTTATTGTTGATGTCTAATTTTATTGTATTTTGGTCAGTAAATGTGGCCTGCATGATATCAAATTTTGAGAGATTTGCTAAGATGAGTTAAGTTTTATTGGAATAAAAATTCTTACTTTCAAATTAGTCATATACCAAATTTAGAGACCTCCAAATTGTTCACTTATGCTGCTTTGCTAAGTTATTTGCTTCTGCCTTTAGTATACACATGTTAATTGAAATTCTTATAAATGTTTCATTGAGAAGGCTGTGATTTACACAAGCCTTTTCTCTTTTTCTTTCTTTTTTATTTAAAGGTTTAATGTGGATTTATGTGTCCACTCTTGTGAAAACATTTAAGGAAGCATTTGTGAGCCACACTCAATAAATGACGGTAAGACTCTGGGACATCTGTTCAACACATATTTGCTTTCAGTCTGTTAGGACAGTCAGTTGAGCAATAAAGAATGAACACAATATGTTGCATCATAACATTTTATTATAGATCACTATAAAGGTGATTTTATATTTGGGGACCTTCTTGTCTGACTTCTATAAATGAGAGCTATTCTAAGTTTGAGTCATGTATTGTCCATAGCAGATCAATGTCTTCACAGCCAGCTGGATATTACTACATAGGGTCTCAGAAACCACCATAATGTCGTTGCAGCAAACCTTACATTGCTTCAGAAAACTGCTCTGGTCCAGCTGATTGCTCTGTTTCTATAGCAAGTTTCTTTAAATGAATTCTAACATATGAAAAGGATGAAAGTAGAATCATTCTGATGAAAGAACAAAGGTAAGATCCCACCTCCCAAGACCTGGGGACCCAACAAGGACCTAATAAGAGCCCAACTGTACACATTTAGAAAACTGATGTAGAAAGCTCCACCTTCGATCAACTCTGAATCATCTCATTTGCCTTCAGCTTTGTACCCAAACACGTCCTGTTTGCCTAAACACCTTAGATTGATGACTCATTTATAAGATCTGCCAAGCTTTTTCACTCAGCAACTCCCAAAGATGCCACCTCTCAAATCTACTCCACTTACCACAACTTTAAAATTCTTCTCATCTGGGAGAGAAAATTTGAAATGTACTGGCTGTGCCTAGTGAAAATTCCAAGAAGGGCTTACCTGGACCTTGAGAGAGGAAGTCTATAGGAAAGAGTCTTGGGAACAATGATCATTGGTCGCTCATGGGGAAGGAAGGGTCTAAGACTGAAGAGTCCTGAGAAATCTAGATCAAACTGGCCAGAAGTGAACCAAGAGACTGCAAAACCCCTTGGAAAGGAAGCCAGAGTCCTTGAAGAAGGGAACTGTTGGGAAGATGTTGGTAACCAACAACCTTGGTGATTCTTTTCTGCATCTAAACGGATAAACTGAGGCCATGAGAATATACATCCAGATTAGTCTTGATGGACTCAAGAGACTATGGTTGGGAGGAACCCTGAAAGTCAAGATACTCTTTGAAGAATATAATAAAATGTTGATACTGCGAACAGAATAATTGAGAATATATTATTTTGTGCTATGTCAGAGACCACTTTAGACTAAATTGTAGCAGAGAATATCATGGAGAGCATAAAATTTTTAAAAATAATAATTGGAGAAAAACTTAAAATCCCCTCCATTAACTTGATCTTTTTCTATGAATTTAGAAGAAATTGCTAGTATTGTATTTTATCCACGGAACCCCTTGTCACTGGTAACGGCTTTGTCACGAAGAATGTTTTACAGGTGTACCTTGGAGATGGTGCAAGTTTGTTCCCAGAGAATCACAATAAAGCAAATACAGCACTAAAGTGAGTCATGCAAATTATTTCATTTCTTAGTGAATATAAAAGTTATGTTTACGCTGTGGTCTATTTAGTGTGCAAATGCATTATGTCTAAAAAATATACATACTGTAATTAAAAAATACTTGTCAAAAATTCTAATCATCATCTGATCCTGTTGGAAAAATACCACCAAGAGTCTTGCTTGACACAGAGTTGCCGTAATTCTTCAATTTGTAAAAGACGTAAATTTGTGAAGTGAGATAAAGCACAATAAAACAAAGTATGCGTGTATATAAAAGCATTGCTACTTAAAACCATTAGAAAGTTACAGGAAAGGAGAAAAGGGCATGGGGAAGATGAGAACAGAGCAACACCCTAGTGTTGCCTACCAAAGCAGGCAGCCTCACTTAAAGGTGCCATAGAACCAACTTTGAGCCACAAGGGAGTTAAATACAAATGAAGGCCCCAGATAGGCAGTCAAAGTTACATCAAAGTCAAACACCAACAAACTAAGAAGCAGTTCAAAAATGGGAGAGGTGACTTATGGATTTGGGGGAGGATGGTCCAGGAATTCAAGAGGACACCTAGCCATACATACTGGGGAGACCACTTAGCTCATCAGAGCCAGGAGGAACAATATCTAGAAAAGGTCCAAGTAGTTGTCACTTTATCGAAAGCCAGAGAGACGCTCTTAACTTCTAAATCAAGGCAATTTATTCCATCCACTTGCTTTTCCCTGCTTAGCCCATCCTATTTTCAAGGCTCTTCCTAATGGTCCAGCCAAGTTCCTTCACTAAGTTTCCTCCTCCTGCACTGAGCAGATGGAGAGCCAAGCATCCAGGTTAGAACTTGGTCCCCCAAAGCAAAACCTTGTTTTTGTCATTAGCCAAGCCTGGGATAAGGGCACCTATGAGAACCAAGCTTCTCTTTCCTGAATGCATTTCTGAGAAAGATATTTAAAGGTAGGAGTCTAAGCATATAGATGCTAAAGTGAGTGGGCGCTCAAAGAATCTAGAGGTACTTGTTTAAGAAAGAGTGGATAAAGAAACTTCCATATCGATTTATTAACACAAAATAAAGATTCTGTGTTCACAAAGAGACTATAAATCATTAAGAAAAGCCAAGAGGGTAAAGAAAGTTACAGACAAGAGGAGCATAACACACATGAAAGGAACACCATGAATATGTAAGCATCCATGAGTTTAGAAGAAATTGATAAGCAACAACTTTAGGAATTTTGTTTGTGTTTGGAGGAAATTGAAGAAAAGTGATATTAAATAATTTTTTAATGAGGGTGAAGTTAAATTCTATACATGAAAGTGGTGACTGTAAAGTAGTGTAAAAGGTTTTATAAGCTACACACAAAGTCAATCTCATAATCCTATAGTCGTAGTTTAATAAGTCCACTTTTTAAAGTATAAAGTTAACCTCCACATAGTAACAAATTTGATTGCCCAAATTTGTAAGTTGAGTGTTTTGATCTCAGGAATTATCTTTCCATTAAAAAAAAAATGATGCTATCAATGGTATCCTTTTTAAATTAAACTTTCCCATATGTATTTTTACCTCACATAAAAATACAATTGCTATATAGCTATTGAGCACTTAAAATAAACTAAAACATCTAACAGTTGATACTAATCAATTTTCCTAGAAATGAGAAATCATCTTAAAAATTTATATGAATATCCAAGTAAAGTTTTTACATATTTACATTTTAAAGTCCACTGCATAGAATGTGATAGAGAAAATTATGCTGCATAGAAATTACAAGTTTTAATTTGAAATAATTTTCCTTAATTGCTGGTGCCTCTAAGCATTGAGATACACATTCCTTAAACTCCTCTAAAATAGTTTAACACTATTCACATTTCTGACACAGGAAGGAACAGATATTAAAGTTCTACTTCTAATCTAAAAGGTATTAATCTTATGTTCTCTGGAGAAGGCAGCTCATAAAAGAACACGTGAGTACTTCTATTAAGAAATTGGACATTTTCCACATGCATTCTAGTGAAAAAACTCTTCTGTTTAGATACAAAATGTTTATGAACTCAAAAAATATAGTGTGATCTGGGGCATGTGGTTTGTCAGTGGACTTTTGCAACCCTTTCGGAAAAAGGCAGGATTGGAAAGATAGATTAGTTGTCAAAGTAAAGCATCTCACTGTTGTTGCATAGGGCAAATGCACAAGAATCTGTGAAATGGGGCAGTACCAGAAAATCCATGGAGTTGGTCATCACAAGACACTTCTGTGAACAGTTGACACATATAATTAATTGGGTTCCCTTCACTTCTGACCACAAGGGTTCAGGGCTGAGGTCCTACTGATGGCCATAGTAAATTAGAGGGAAGGGAATTTGTTTCAATGAAAACATCCTCGCCTATTTATTTTCCTCTTACCACAGCCTCAGTAATTAACAGAATGATCACGAACTAAGCCAAATGCTTCTCTGCCCACCTCACTCACTCCCTGGAAACCTGTCCTTATGACCCACATCCTACTCTGGATATTCCTTTAACCAATATCTTCTCAATGTATCTAAGCGCTTTACCTTGCTTAATTTGTATGCTACTTCTAACGACTCCTCTCCCATCTCATGAGTGTCTCATTTCTCCAGCAAACTTGTTTACTTCCTGAAGACTGTCTTTCTGTGTATTGCTTCTCCACGACTGGACTGACAACAGGCCAGCTGTTACTTGACTGCTAATGGTGTCAACCATTTGGCTTTATCCAAAAAACCTCTTCCTTCCCCTAGTCCCCTCTGTTCCCTGCTGATTTCATTCAGGAGTGACTCAAAATTTGTTTGGGGGTTCCAGTGACAGCTGCTCTTTTTCTGTGAATTAAATTATATTTGCATTCAACTCAACTGTATTTGATAAGCAACTTCTATGTGCCCAGCACTGTGCTGGCAACTATGAATGCATGAAAGAAATATGTGAGCTAGCCACTGCCCTTAAGAAGTTGGTAACTGGGCTGAGGAAACAAAATGAACTCATTTTCAACACAACATAAGTAAGATAAGATCATCAGTTTGCGAAATGTCTGGTGCACCATGTTGACCCCCTAGTACAGGACATCAAAAGTGAAATGGGCTTGAAGTCAGAACATTTGAACTCTGCTACTTACTTACTTCCTAGCTGTGCGACCTACGGCAAGTCATGTAACCTCTCCCAGCCTGCTTCTTCAATATGGAAATATTTATCTAGCAAGATTATCGGAAGAAATAAAGGATACACTATGTGAATGCATTTCATAAACTAAAAACTTCTAGGTACATGTAAGATGGTGGTTTTATAAGACAAGCAGACCCTGGGAGGTGAGAAAGAGGGAGTTATCTGACCAGGACTTCACGTAGGAACCAGGGCCTGAGTTAAGCACCTTCAAAGTCAGGAAGGATTTGGCTAGATACTATTAGGAAAGGTAGCATGTTCAGTGCAAAAGCATGTTTTGATTTCAATTTAACAAGTATTGAGAAGCCCTGTTAACTACTCCAGAGCCTACAAAAGTGAATGTCATTTTTACCCTCAAAATTTACAGTCAGAGAGACATAAGAGAAATACACAACTGTAAACTCAAGAGAATGCTAACAAAGTAATGTGGCAAGTTGAGGGCTGGATGACTACCTGTCAGAGTGTGGAGTTCTAGTTCCAGCTCTCCTACGCTCTGTGTGTGATCCACAATGGGTCACCGCCCCTCACCAGGCCTTGTTTTTTCAAACATGAAATAAGAGGTTTGAACTCAATGGCCTCTTCACTACACAAACATTCTATGCTGTATGATTCTAGGTTCAAAATCTTGAGTAGCTGTGAGAAAGTTAAATGGGGTAAAGGTGGCAGCTTACCCTGTATCACCTCTCATTCCGAAAGCCTAGACAAAGGCAGCAGCAGTGGGAATGAGATAAAGGGGCCAAAGAGACATTAATTTGAGAGAGATAATGAGATTGGATTAGAACAGGTTGAGGGGTAAGGAGTCACAGAGAAATGCTTGAAAACCATCCCTATTCTCTATTGTCCTACATTTATCTCAGTCCTTAGGACAGAGGCAGAGGAGCCAACAGTAAAAGGTCCAAAAGGAAAGTCAAGACTGTACAAACCACAGAATAGGGAACATGCAAGGCCAAGGATCACAGCACGGAGTTCTCGACCAAACCAAATTACACAGAACATGATACACGGTCGCCGCTGTTCTGATGAAATTTCATTTGTAGACATCATTCCTCTGTCATAAGATACTTATCTGGTAGTACGTAAAAGGACAATGTCAGCAAAGACAACTGGATGTCACTTTGCTTCCACAACATTCTCTCTTTTGAGGAATCTTTATTAAGGCAGCTACTCAGATTCAAATCCTAGACCTTGCCTATCATCATACATCACCCACCTGACTACAAGTTAATGAAAATACATACTGGCCAGGTGTAATATCTTCCTTTGGCCTCTCTCTCACACACTTGGCTTACAATAGTTACCATTTTTATCACTGATGTTAAGAAATGACACATCAAAACCTTCTATAATTATTTAATGCCTGTGGGTTTTCAGAGAACAATTAACTAAACCACATCCCCCATGTTTTTGCTCTTTTTAAAAATAATAATGCTACAAATATGAATGTGTGTGTCTCCAGATGCATGCCAGCAAGAGTTTCTCCAGGAAATTTCTTCTCAACCTTTTCCACACTATTTGTATGACAAACTGGGGAAAATGCTCATGATCAAGGGCAACAGATCTGGGCGCTTCAGCAATGCCAGCCCCTGCCCACCCACACTGAGAGAAGAGGGGTTCAGTATCTCCACACTTCTGAACCATTTCAGGGCACACCATAGGAGGAGCTCTGCTCTGCAGTAAACACAAAAAGTGAAATTCCTGGGGAATAGGTATATGCATGTTCGATAGCACAAGATAACGCCAAACTTTTGTCTAGGATAGTTATTTGACATTCCCAACTTCAACTTCACATCTCCAACAACATTTGGTGTTTGTTGTCAGACTTCTCAAAATGGTAACACATTGTGATCCAAATTAGCATTCTTTGATTGTTAATACAGTTGAGCATCTTTTTAAAATTTTTTGGCCATTCAATTTTGTCTTATGGAAAAGCACATTCATGTCTTTCCCTGTGTTTATATTGGATTGTCTTTTTCTTATGGAGCTATAGAAAAGAGTTCTTATATATTCCTGATACTAGTCCTTTGTCAGTTATAGACATTGCAAATATCTTCTTCCTGTTTTTGGTTCATCTTTCTACTTTTTAAATGGCTCAATCTTCAAGTAGCCAAATCTATCAATCTGTTCTTTTATAGTTATTTCTCTTTATATCATGTTGAAAATTCCTTTCCCTAACATGATAAAGATATTCTTCTCATTATTTTCTAAAGGTGCTGCCTTTCATATTTAAGTCTTTTATCCATTAGTAATCTTTTGTGGTGTATATAGGGATCCAATGTCACTGTTTTCTCCTGAAGGATACTTAACTGTCATAGTACCATTTATTGAAAAAAAAAAAAATTGTCCTTTCCCTAGTGATTCAACATATATGAGCAGATCCATTTCAGGGCTCTCTCCTCTGTTCTTTTGGTCATTTTCACTACCCCTGGGCCAGAGTCACAAGGCCTTCATTACTATGACTTTATAATACAGCTTTATATCCGAGAGAACCAGTCCCTTCCGGCTACTGTGGACATTCTTGACCTTTCACCCTTCCATCTAAGGTCCTCAGAAACCTTATGGAGACTTTAATTGGAATTGCATTAAGTCTATAGCTCAAATTGAGAAGATTGACATATTCAAGATATTGAATCTGCCTATTCATATACAAGTATATCACTCCATTTACATATTCTCAATGCCTTTAAAAATTTTGCCAATAAATAATCTTCACAAAGTTCTTACACACCTTGAGATTGATACTTAATATTTTTTTCACTATGTGAGTGACCTCATATATATATATATATATATCTTCTATTTATCACTTAGCCACTAATTCTAATGATTTATTAAACAACTGAAAATTTTACATTTTGTTTTTCCCTTTCCAGTACTGAACAGACAGTTCACAAGATGATGTGGTAAAGGACTTCACACCATAAGTCAAATAAGCATCATCCTTTAAAGAGAACAGAAACTATCAACAAAATGATCATTGATGTCGATCTGATGAAAGGCGCAACTGATTTTTGATGGGATTAGGTAGGACTCTCTGACATTAAAGTACAATGGTCTAAACTCAGATCAGGCTTAGAGACATGAGAAGAAAGCAAGTGCTGGGTGACTGACTGGGAGGGTGGGAGTGAGGGGGAGGCGCGGGGCGAGCATTTGTTCTTGCACAGGAATAACACAGAAAAGGTTATGATGCATTTAGGGGACCCAGCAAATGGATGCGGCTAAAGTGTGCACAGGGGCAGGAGAGGATGTGTCCAAACAGAGGCTGGAAAGATGGACGTTTGGGACCTCGGTCTGCAAGGACTCTCCCGTGGCACCAACATGTTTGCATGTTCCCCTCTGGGCAGTGGAAAGCCACTGCAGGCTTTTACAAAGGAGAGGAACACAAAGCGTGTGCCTTAGGAAGGTCTTCCTGGCAGCCACGTGGAGACTGAGAATGCAAGAGGATCAGAAGGCTATGGGGGGAGATGGTGAGTGATTGTGTCAGTGACAGTGGGGATGACAAGCACGAGATTAATTCAAGATATATTTAGGAGGTAGAAAAATCAGAATAACTTCTTAACCAACCAGTCTAGGAGTTAAAGATAACCCAAACTTTTAGTTTGGTAACTGAATAAATGGTATTATCATTAAGTAAGAGAGAAAAAGATCATTTGAGATGATTTAACTAATACTTACTGAGTACTTTTCTAAGCCCTTTAAAACAGTAACTCATTTGAGCCTCACGACAAGCCCATGAGCTCTCTAATTTACAAATAAGAAAATTGATGCACGGGAGGAAAGTTAAGTAAATTCTCTAAGCTCACATAGACCATAAAAGAGCCAAGATTTGAACCCAGACATACTCTCGACTACATCATACTGTATGGTATGTAACCAGTTAAATGTCCCTCACATCTCAGGGATATCCAGGAAGTTAGGTTTAATTGGCATTTGGAAAACAGAACAAGGGCTCAAAAGAAAAATAAAGGCTAACAATATGGATTTTAGAATCATTAACATAGTTGATTTTCTGAGGTCAAGGAAGAGATAAGATGGTCTTTTAGAGAGAAGAGAGAGCTAAAATGGAAGGAGCAGAAAGAGAGAGCCAAGGAGGGTATGAGGAGATTTTTCAGACAACTGTCAGTCCATAGGCTGAGTCAGTCACCACAGCACAGAGGTGTGAGCTTAAAGTAGTCTGGGCTTTCTCCTTGTGAAAAAAGGAGATTCACTTAATATTTGCTGAGTGATTAATCTCTTAATCATAGTTAAAAGATCCCTGAGCAGATTACATCAGGGAGAAGACAAACCTAATCAGGCACAAAATGGAGAAAACAGGAAAACAAACAAACAAACTAAAAATTGAAGCTCTCAGCTCTTGGATGATTTGCATGTGTTTGAGTAAAGCAGCTCCTGCTTCCAGTGAAGCAGTTGCAATGCAAGTTCATCTCTCGAGCAGCACCTTCATCTCATTCATCACCCCTCTACCCTCCCATCCCCACTGAATCCAGCCTCTGCTCTGCCCAGAGAGCCAGGCCCCCACTATGCTACGGCAACACCAGGAGTGCAGAAGAAAGCAGGTACTTTTGCAAAGACAGCACAAAAGAATGATGGCTTCCGCAAAGATTAGCTTTTGTTTTTAATGAGCATGTTACATGACTCATCAGCTATCGCGTACACTATACCCTGAGCTCTAGCTCCAAACAAACAAAGTTCAGGAGGAAGAAGGGAAGAGTAGCAAAAGACGGGCAGATGTCTCAGGAAGCTTTAATCCTAAAAAGAGAAAACAGAGACTGAGGGAAGTGGTAAGTAAGCATTTCCTTTTTGAGAACTCAGGTACTGCAAGTCTAGAGAGGGCAGAAGCTGAAAGAGCAGCAGAGGCAGCCCTGGGCTCCAGGACGAGCTAACGTGTGCAGGTCCTAGTTGCCATGGTGCATCCTGCTGGCTGGCAGGGTTTCATCAACATTCTCTTTCTGCCACAGTTCCTGTGGGCAGCAGCAGCAGCAAGAAAGAAAAAAAATTGTTTCATCTTGGGTCACTGAACACTATATCTGGAAAGAGCAAGAAAAAAATGGCAAGAGAAAACAGCCAAGATGAGGGTAAACCCCTTTGGGATGCATTAAATGCAACCTGGGCATTCTATGGAGTAAAATGGCCTCATGAATAAACACTCTTCCCCAAAGCTTTATTTATTTATTTTTTGTACATATAATCCAAGAACCCTGACAGAGAAGAGAATGCCACCCTTTTATAAGACTATTTTCCACAGTGACGTCTGATAATGGGATTCTTGGTTCACTCCTAGGTAAAAAGCATGAACATGTGGCAAAGAAAACAAACTGACATGTCAGCATGCTGCAGTAGAAGTCGAGACACTGCCTTGGCTCTGACTCGGAGAAGACTTTAGCACTTCTCAGCCTTGGTTTCTTCACCTGGGAAATAAGGAGGTTGGACTACATGAGTGTTAAGGGTCCTTCCAATCCTTTCCTATCTCAAAGGTGTTCAAAAGAAAGAGAGGCCTTCCAGGTGCCTCTCAAAGTATACCAGGCTGCCCATGAGGCAGGGCTATGATGGTGTCCCTAGGGACACCCACCTGTGAAAGTGGCCACAGCATGATGGAAGAGATAAGTAAACACACACGCCCACACGCAGGAAGCTACATCCAGACACCTGCTCTAACCAATGGTAGTGGGCAGATGCCATGTCCCATTCATCTTCACATGTTCAACATCCAGCAGAGCCTAGACACTCGGCTTGATAAATGTTTATTGAAAGCGCCAGGAGGCAAATCTTTAAAATGTAATATAACGAAATCTTTCTGACTTATCTGTTCTGAGTCAAACTGTGTAACCCCCAAATTCATATGTTGAAGTCCTAACACCCAGGACCTCAGAATGTGGCCTTACTTGGGGAGAGGGCCTGTAGAGAGATAATCAAGTAGATGGACCCTAATCCAATATGACTGGCGTTCTTATGAGAAGAAGAAATCTGGACACAGACACGCATAAAGGGAAGAGGATACGAAGAAACACAGGAAAAGACAATCATCTACAAGCCAAGGAAAGAGGTCTGGAACTGATCCTTCCTTCACAGCACTAAGAAGCCAACTCTGCCGACACCTTGATCTTAAGGTTCTAGCCTCTAGAACTGTTAGACAACAAATTTCCATTGCTCAAGCCACCTAGCATGTGGTACTTCGTCATAGCAGCCCTAGAAAACGAGCCGTACATATTCAAAAGAAAGAATTGTATAATGAAATGAAATGTTCCATCCGACTCATCACCCAGACCTTCCACTCCTGCATACTGTCACTCATCAGTCCTAAAATATACGGACCTCTCCTCATATAACCACAATGCCACTACCAAACCTAACAAAATTAATTTAAAGGCAAACTTAATTCATAGGAGAAATATACACCTTATACTAAAACACATATGTAACATAACGCTTTCCTCCATTAAAGCTATTCGTAATATTAACAACAAAAATCCCCAATAAGCTTGAATTTTTGTGAATAAGATCCTCAGGATGAACAAGACTCTTCGAGCAATTTAATTTCTTAATCAGCTCTTGTTTAACAAATTATCTGAGAATAAAAACCAGTTACTTTACTAAAGTACAGAAAAGAATGAAAAAATGCAGTCAGTATTCATACCCACTCTCTAGTAACAAAAAATATACTCTTCAAACTTAACCCAAGAAATTTAGCAGACGTCTTGAAGTATTCGGTTTAAAAACACACTAATATGTGCAACGGCATTCTGTGTTCAATTGCCCATACTATAAGTTCCTGAAAGTGGCAGAACCTGAAACCTCTACCAAAAAAGAAGGGGAGGGAGAAGATAAATGTAAAAACATACCTTGACAAAGTACAAACTGTTGGTTGTTTTCCTAAGCCTTCAAGACTGGACCTCCCAACACTTCAACAATTAGACAACTTCCAATCACATGTCCTCTTCGGAAAGGTTACTTTTTGTCTAATGCAAAGAGAAATGTTAAAGTCAGAACAGCCGACTTGCAAAGGTTTTTCAAAAGAGTCTTTTGAAAAGCAGTTTGCTTCATCAACTTTCAAAATCAGGCATCTCTATAAAAACCCACAATCCAGCTAATTAGTCTCAGCTGTTTGTCATGTGGTCTGCAGACCAGTCAAGTGATTTTACCCTTTCAAGCTTACTAAAACCTAATTTGACTGGCCTCTCAGACAGAAGGCGGCCGTATTAACCTCTTCTAGGGTTAGAAGACTAGGACTTCAAAGCTTTCCTTTTCCCCAATCAAAAAAAGTTGAACAGCTTTAAAAGTATCTCATTCTCGAGCCCTTCAGAGGTGATACATTTGCAAATACAATGCCTGATCCAAACAATAAAGGACATCAAACGAAAGTGGCAGAAGAGATGGGGCTAGATGACTTACCCAGAATTCTCACTACTGGCCTCCAGACCCATAAGTAAAACTGTCTGGAGGAAGGGGACACCCAGATAGCTTGTTAGCATCTCAAATTCAACATGTCCGGTCTTCAACTTACCTCCTTTACTCTCACCTCCACTTCTCTCCCTGTGTCTTGCTTAACGCAGTCCCAACACACACACCCAGCCAGAAATCTGATGGTCCACATAAACTCCTCCCTCTCTTCCCCTCCTACTTCCAACCGACCACCCAGTTCTAGGAATTTTTGCTCCTCTGGCTTTTATTCCAAGTTTTTATTATTTTTTATCTGAACGGCTATAACCAACCACTTACTGGTTTCCTAACCTGGCCTTGCCACTGATCCACCCTTTACACTGTACCCAAAGTGATCTTTGCAAAAGGCAAAAGGGGGGGTCTATCACTCTCCTCTGTAAAACCTGCCAATGGCTCCCCGCAACTTCCACGATGAAATCCCTACTACTTAAGTTTCTGCCTTCAGGATTGCATAACGCTCCCTGCCTCCTCTCTGCCTCCTGCCTCCCTTTTCTCTGCCTCCTGCCTCCCTTTTCTCTGCCTCCTGCCTCCCTTTTCTCTGCCTCCTGCCTCCCTTTTCTCTACCTCCTCCCTCCCTTCTCCCTGCCTCCTCACTGCAGCTACCAGAACTATTTGTAATTTTCTAACCAATGGTTTTCAAAATATTAATTTAGCATCATCAGTATCATGTGGGGAGTTGTTAAAATTGCGCATTCTTGGGCCCACCCCAGCCCTACTGAATCAGAAATCCTAAAGATGGGCACAGCTGCCTGTATTTTAATGAGCCTCCAGGTGATTCTGATATGTGCTAAAGTGAGAGCCACTGCTCTGAACCCACCAAGCTCTATTCACCAAGAGATTCGGCCCTTTGGCGCCTTCTTCACAGGAGCAATGCTGAGTTAGATACCCCTTCTCTGTGCTTACACTTTCCTTGAACTGGTCAACCCCTATGATAAATATCTAATTTATTTCTTGTTGGTTGGTTAATATTTTGAAGATAGAAATTGTGTCTTATTTGATTCACTCATCCTACAACCACTTACCTGTCGCTGGACATAAAAATCCTTTGCCTTTAGGAGAAACTGCCCTCTCACTTTAGCACCAAAAAGTGTGACTGGAGACTCAGCCTATCCAGTCTACAAAATCCCATCACCAACCTCGAGAACCATGGGCAACTAAAAAAGCCTGAACATAACCAGTCTGACACAAAATTTTTGTTTCGCATCTCATACTGGCTCAGATGTACAGACAAGAGTTTATAAAGGGAGAAAGGGTGCATTTTCATAAAAACTTATATACCTTTTATCTCGTGGCGACCTCTACAATTTGGAGAATAACTTAGTACAGGAATGTACCAAGATTTTAAAATCCCAGATTAAAATTCATTAGAGTCAACTTAGTCTACAGTAGAAGTAGGCTAAGTTTCACATTAGTACTTCTCAACCTTCAACATGCATAGAACTCTTCCAGTGATTTTGCCAAAATGCTAATTCCAATTCAATTATGTCTGGCTGGGGCCCAGGATTCTGCATTTCTAACAAGGACTCAGGCAATGCCCTGGTAATATTGATGCTCCTAGTCCTAAAACTATACTCTGAGTAGCAAGTAAAATCTAGACCACCCCATTTTCCACAAAACTATCGGTCTTCCCAGTAGAGCAACAAAACCTTTTTTTGACTCCCTTGCATTGAAAGGTTTCTAAAACATCTTTCAGACTTCAGGGTAAAGAGGGCTTACAAAGCACACACATTTAGTTCTGCTACCTCCTCAAATCTCACTAGTATCACAATAAAGGGAATTTTATTTCTTTTAGACATAAATCCACTAGGACATAGAGAAAGCAAGTGAAAATAGGAGTGACAAAATATTGGAAGCTAGAAAGTAGATGGACAAGAGGTAACCAATTAGCAGACCAGCAAAGCTGACACCTTATCTGCCAATAGGGGAAGCCAAGAATCAACTCATCACAGAATCTCCAGAAAAGCTCAGGCTTTCAGAGCCAAAAACACCTCTGGAGGTGAAGGAGGGTAACATTGGGGCTAAAAATGGCTCTTATGCTAAAATGGTGGGAGTCTGCTTAGATCCCAGCCTTATGGCTCCTCCAGCTCTGGAAGAAGTCAAAGGTTGTTCTCTGAAGAGAAAGACACTCTGAGGGCCAAACTCTTGGAGGCCCTCGAAGGCAAATCAGTGGAGACACTTCAGTGGAGACAGGGGAAGGCAGTGAGACGCTACATAGTAAATACTGAGATACTTCCACCCACCCCCCCCCCCACCTACATGCTAACTTCCAGAATGCACACATTCTCCATAGGTAAGTGTTCACATGATATTATCTCTGCATAACCTTCCTAACCCCGAAGGAAAGGCCTAAAGATAAAAAAAAGGAGCCCACAACATACTGATCCAACTAAAAACTATGATGTACTGTTGGGAGAAGGAGGGAATGGAAATGATATACATGCGTGGCAGGGGCAGGTGGAGAAATGAGCTAAAATTCTCTTCTTCCACAGTCAAATGTCAATAGATAATTCCTAAAGCCGAAAAATTGACCAAAGAAATGGACGTATGACATTTAGAGATGGGATTAACTACCAGCAAGAATCAACTAACTGTAAGAATTGAAAGTGGATGACTCTGGGGAGGAGGAAATGAGTTGGGGGAAGGGACTCTGATGGTTTTTGTTTGTTTTGTTTTGTTTTTTTTTTTTTTTGCAACAAGCCTTGTAGATCTATGTCTACGTGTAACGATAAAATTTTAAAAATTAATAAATACAAAATAAAACAGAATGCCTGTGTTTTAAATTTTTTTCTCTCAAATGGTTCAGGCCATCACAATAAACATCATTCACTCGCTGTGCTATGTGTTTAGGATCTAGGACGTCGCGACACTGAGACAGGATGTTAAGGGCCTGGGCTCTGGAGACAGGCTTTGAACCTGACTTTACCACCCTCTTGCTGCGTGACCTTCAACAAGTTACTTAATCCCACTATGCCTCAATTTCCTCATCTGCGGAACAGGACTATGTTGTAATAATTTGATTATGTAATACCTAAAAAGTGCATAAAACAGTGTTGGAACATACTAAGTCTTCAATAATAACTCTTCTTATTAAGGTATATTGCCCCTGTCTCTGTATTGATTTCATCTTTCATTAGTTTATATTTCATTCTCCCTGCCCACACCTTTGCTGTCAGTCAGCTGTTCCTCACGACAGAAATCACACCTTTCTAAAATCACCCCTTCCCCCTTCCAATGTGCAGTTTCTAACTGACAAGGTGCCTGGAAACCAAATTACCAAACTTGTTAAAACTGTGTGTAAAATAGAGGAAAATGGGTACCAAGAAATGTTCTGACGGGCTTTCTCTGAGGCCAATCAGCAAGTTTCAATATTATGAACCATCTGTCAGACAGTTCAGAACACACTGGGCTTACTTCCTAACTATAACTGTCCGTCAGTAGCTGGGTGGCACTCAGGGTACCAACCATCCCAGTTTACCCTGGACTGTCTGAGTTTCAGCACTGGAACTTCTGCATCCCTGGAAACCCCTGTCCCAGCACTGGAAAAGTTACTTAATCCTTATGAGCCTGTTAATATCATCTATAAAATAAAGGATAATATCTACTTTGTAAGTCTGTTGAGGATTAAATGAGAGAAGTTTGTATAATTCCTAATACATAGTAAGTTCTCAATAAATGGAAGCTCTAGCTACTACACTCACTTATTGTCAAATCTAACATCAGTAGCAAAACAAATTATTCTTAGAAACCTACCCCGTACCTTGGTTATTTTCTTAGTGGCAAAAATAATTTGCCTTACATACAGAGAATCCCAGAAAGCCGAAATGTTTGCTTTCATAAATTTCCTTGCACCCTTGTCCACTCTTTATTTCAGGAAACAAGACATAATAAAATAATTTAATATTTCAACATTGCTGACTTCTCCACTGGGCAAAAAAAAGCCTGGTAGAGTTCCACCATCTTTTGATACGCTCATCTTTTTTACATGATGGAAGCGTTAGAGTATTTATGTCAGTAGCTACTTTTAAATGTTTGGACAGAAATCAGCAAGCCACTTCATGAAGGATATCAGGCATCATACTTGAGATTCTTTTTTAATTTGCATCTTACTTTTTTCCTTCACGATGGCACCAAATCATTGTCTCCTAATGGAATGACAACTCATTCAGTAAATGTCAATTCTACCCCTGATAAAGGCTCCTATTATAGAACAGATGAAACATCTTTGCTGACCTCAAAAGCTGAAGTAACTCAGTGCTGGAGAGATATTCATTACAGCCTGGAAAAAATTGCTCACATCTGTGCACCCCACCAACTCAAGGGTAAAGCTGCTATAAGAAAAGCTGCACAATTTGGGGTAGATGTCAGAAAGGATCACAAGTTACTCAAAGCCAAAACATGGCCTGAAAACTCTCTAAGAGGCAGCAGAGTGAGCATAAACAGCCAGGCATATGAGAGATGTCTCTGTGCAGGCTTCCAAGCTCACTCCTCCCTTGTTCATATTTCTTCTGCCCGAGTCCCCATCCAGCACCCAAGGCCTGTGAGCATGAAACACTGAAGAACCACAGAACCTCAGAGGAACCTTGAGGGGCAACCACTGAGGCAAGAGTGAGTGGATCCAGGACAGAATTTCTCTGAGTCTGATCTGATGCCACTGGCAGCTGGATCACCTGATGAAAATCTGAAGTCCTAGGTTCCACCTGAATTAGAATCTTTGAGAGGGAGCCCAGGGCATTTGCCTTTATAACAAGCTTCCCAGGGGAACCCTGGTTGTGTATAATAAGGTTTGAGGGCAGCTGCTCTAGGAAGAAAACAGTAAAATGTACAACAACAGCTGGGCAAATAATCTGTAGAAAAGATCACATCTAACTTCTACTAGCTGCAGTTTCCAAATCTGCAAAGGAGAGATGATAATACCTACATAGCAGGATGTTTGTGAGAATTAAATGAGATAACAAGCAATAGCCTCAAGCATGGTGCCTCACATACACTTCAAATTAAGTATCAATCCATTCCCCCCCTCTTTCCTTGTGTATGGTGTTCTAATGAAGATTTATAACTATAGTCCCTGGTGTGAATAAATGTCACCAAGGAAAGCAGATGGCTGGCTTAAGTTAAGGCCTCGATGTTAATGAGTCACCAACTAAAAGGCCGAGGCCAGCAGTTCTAACCAGTGGTTGGCTTGTAAATTGTCCCTGTGAACAGTGGTTCTCAAGCTTCACCGTATGTTAGAATCATCTGGATGGCTTTAAAACAGACTGTGGGCCCCATCTACAGGGTTTTGGACTCAGTATATCTGGGGTGGGAATCTGCATTTCTAACAAGTTTCCAGATAGTATTGGTGTTGTTGGTCCCAGAACCACAATTTGATCGTCACTCTACAGCCCCAAGATCTGAAAGCTAATATCTGACACCTGGTAATAAAAAACGAAAACTATGCTGTATGCATTTCCTGTTTGATACCAGATTGGTTAGTGACGTGTAAATAAAGAAAAAAGTAATAAACCAGCAATTTCCGAGTCTGTGCTGCCTCTGTTCCAGAGAGTCTTATTCACTGTTTTATGAACAGCACAGAGAGAAGACAGAGAGGGTTGAGTGCCATCTGCCCACTCACTAGATGTGTGGCTCTGAGTGAGGGACATGATCTCTTTGCGCCTCAGTTTATTCATCTGGGAACAGAGATGGGCTCAGTCATGGGTTCCCAAACCTTGCTGTTCAACGTCATCACCATAGCAGCATTTTAAATAAAACATGGATTCCCTAGACCTAACACAAAACCTGACAAATTACAATCTCCAAAGGAGAGACTGAAAAATATGTTGTTTTTTTTTTGTGGGTGTGCTTTACATAAAATCTCCCTATGCGATTTTCCTGGGCAGCCAGTTTTGAGGAGCCATAACCATAGTGATCTTTCAAGCCTCTTCCAACAGCAGAGCTCTCCGATCTTTTTGATTTCTAAGTCACTGTGCCCTGAGTCTGTACTTAGCGAGTAGCCTTCTCCTTTTATATCTGCTTCCCATGGAGTTTTTTTACTACAGGAAGCGAGTACCTTAGTCCTCAAAGCAAAGAATCTAGTTGCTTAACAGTTCCATTTCTCATATATCAATAAACGGACATTCTGGTTTTAGTTTAAAAAATAAAGTCCAACATGTAGGACGCAACAGGAATTAAATAGGACTGAATTTGTCAAGCCATCTTCTCTAATACCAACTATTTACCTACTTACTCCATCAGTCATTCATTATTTAGCATCTATCACAAGCCAGGCATCATTCTAGGTGCTAAGCATATAGTAGTTCACAAAACAGAAAGCCCCTGCCCTCACAGAGAGAACATTTTAGCAAGAAGAGACAGACGATAAGAACAATAAGATAATTTCCAATAGTAATAAGTGCTGTGAAGACAATAACACAATAATAGGATAGAGAGTGACTTGAGGCTCTTTTCCACAGAGTGATCAAGGAAGGCCTCTCTCAGGGGGTGATATTTGAAATTAAATCTGAATGAACCAAGGGACGAGCCAGCTGAGGATCTGGGGACAAAGCATTGAGGAAGAGTTAAGGGCAAGCACAAAGGCTCTGAGGAAGTAATGAGCTTGGCATTTCCAAGGAGCAGAAAGGAAGCAGATGAGGCTGGACGATGGAGGCACAGGGATGAGTGGGGATCGTGGAGACCAGCATGGCTCAGATCACAGGGACCCTCACAGACCATGTTCGGAAAATCTGGATATTGTATCAACTGCAGTATGAAGTGACTAGGGAACTTTAACTAGAAGAAGCATATGATATGATTTATACTTTTTAAAGCTCACTGGCTTTGTGTGAGGAATGGACTAGGAGGAGGCAAGCACATGACAAGGGCAAGACTGGGACCAGAAAAGCAGCAATATAAGCAAGAAATGATGGTCTTTAACTGGTAGCTGGCATGTAGCCATAGCAGGCACGAGATATTTCTGGACTTTAATGAGGTGAAAATCATAATACACTTGTTTCACTTCCGGTGATATTTCAGAAGGGTTCTAAGAAGAGACACTAGTTAATAGTAAAGTCCCGTCTGAACGTCACTTCCTTTGAAAAACAAAACAAGGTGATTTTGGATTATCTATCTTATGACTGGTTAAAATAAAGAAATATTAGCATAGGGGCACAGAAATAACATGATGGGGAGCCGGTAGACCCATCTTCTAGAATCTTTTCTGCTATCAATTATCCATGTGACCTTGGAAACAGTTCTGAACCTCTGACATGGAAGGAAGGCTGGGCTACATGGTTTCTAAGGTGCTACCAGCCCTTAAGTTACATGATGCTGTAAGTGTAAACAATGAGGATTCCTAACCTGGGTGGGAAATGGGTTGATAACTTGGGGTAGGGGTTTTGTCATTGACTTTTAACCTCCCAGAGAGGCTACAGGTAAGCAGGAAACAGGGTGTTAATGAAGAAACTGTGCAGTTCCTTCGAGACTCTAGCATCTGAGGCACCTCTGGCATAAGGGCGTGGCGGCCAGCAGGAACTTTGAAAAGTGGACACTCCTGGTCAGCCAGGAGCTCACCATGCCAAGGTACTGCGAGCTCAGGTCTCCGAGGTATTTATGGACCACGCCTTCAGCCACAACACTCTCTGTGGTCTATCCAGCAGGCTTCCACCTATGCTGAATCACACCCCAGATAGGCTCTGCAGCCCCAGCTCTCACTTCCTATTGACAGGCTGTCCCCACAAGGTCCACTCCTCTCATATGGCCAATCTGGCCCCTCCACGAGGACATCACTCCCTGTGATCCCTGAGGGCAGTGGTCCTCAGGCCTGGGACATACTCCACATTTAATAACTTAGAAGTGGGGTAAGAAAAGGGTTAGAAAGACAACAGTGGTGGAGTTAGGCTTGGAAACTTTACATGATGGAGAGAATATGTAACTAGGGAAACTGCAGGCCAGGGAGGTTCAGTGATCTGTCTAACGCAAGGTTTCTCAGCCTCGGCACCACTGACATTTTTGACAGTATAATCTTTTGTTGTGACAAGCTGTCCTGTGCACTATGAGATGTTTAGCAGCATCCCTGCCCTCTGCCCACTAAATGCCAGTTATGACAACCAAAAATGTCTGCAGACATTGCCAAACGTCCCACAGGTAGGAAGGGGCCAAAATCAGCCCCAGTTGAGAAACACTGATGTAATATCACAGTTAATTATCAGCAGTAGTAGAGACTAAAAACTAACCCTGTCAGCTCCTCCACAATCAAGCAAGAGCTCAGGAATACAGGGCTGAGTCGCTCCCTGAGGAAATACCACTTCAAAGTCCTTGGTGCCCAAGCAGAGCAGGGGTGATGGAGAGTTGGCCTTGTGCATTATGACAGAAGCCCAGCCAGGAACAGCCAGCAGCTTGTTTGGACACATTTGGTCTCCAGTATCTGAGTGGAAGACAACACCTTATCTTTTCAAAAGCTGCTAAACCTTTCACTCATGATTGCAATCACTTCCTTGCAGTGGTAAGATTCATTATAAAAAGTAATCACATGTTGCAAGAAACAAAGAAATCCTGACTGCAACCATGGATTACGTTAAAAAATTTTTAGGTATCTCAAGTGAACATTTAAATCATGACCTGTTTCTACATCTCATTCTTTCCTTATTAGAAGTAGTACAGCAAGAATAAAAATACCTCAGCATCAGCTTTAGTTAGCTGATTGAGACCCTGTCTTTGCTTTTAATAATCTAGATACGTAACTACATGGTTCCCCACGTAAGATTTGATCAGCTGCCCTGGTGGTGGGATCAGGGCAGAATAGATGAACTGCAGTTTATAAGAACAAACAGATTTTTTAGTCTCTTGGCAACTAACTTTATTATTAGGCTTTGACCTGGCAACTGGTAAGGCTTTATATGAATTAATCGACAAAGCTATGAAAAAAATAAGATTAGTGGCTCTGAAATACGGTATTCTAGTGGCAGTCAGAGGACACATATTCCTTTTCAAGGCTGCTTTCCTAAACAGGCACAAATGTTTTTTTAAATAATGATAAAATAACCCAGTGTTTTATAAAGACACATCTCTAAAGGGCAAGTCACATATACCTATCTACTGACATTGGTCCTTACCACATATCTTCCACATTTATTCTACCAAAATACAAAGGGTTGAGGTGTTTCATAGTGGTAGGCCACACAAAGCACACAGGCTTTCAATAAAACAGTACTTGGCTACTGTGGAATTACTCTTAGTAAGTCCACTTTAATCAAAGCACCTTACAATAAAAACTCAAAAGGGACAAAAATGTTAATAAGACCTTAAAAGGAATAAAAACACATTGAACTACAGGCGTTTGGCATCATCACAGGGAATACGACCAAATGGTGGCTTTCAACAGTTATGTGGCCCTCAGAAAGAAAGACAAGGGTGTCTCAAGAGAATGGCTTTGCCCACTGCATAGTAGATCTGGGGACGGAAGGACAGCATGATAACGGAATGATCATGGGAGGGTGGCAACAAAAGCAATTAAGGGTCAACACGAAAACATAAGTGACTTACATACAATCACTGAAGGGAAGACATGCAGCAGACCAACCACCGCACCTAGAGTTCCAGCTCTGGCTCTCTCTCTCACTGTGTGATCTTACAAAGCGACTTACTGTTTCTGGATGTGAATTTCCTTAACTACAAAAATCTAGAGCAAAACTCAGTCTTCACCAGCTTCCTTCTAGTTCTAATACTCATTGAGTTTGCAAGTCCTCTCGTTCCTTAAGATGGACACATGCGCGGTAACCAAACTGAGCCACCACTCGGTAGTTTTTTGAACATTATCATGATCAATGCATTTCCTGTGCATAAACATGGGTTTACCAGAATAGGGTTATCGGATTAAATATAAGACACAAATTTGCCTTTCATAAACAAAAAAAATTTTTTAGTATATCTCAAATATTGCATGAAACATATTGATAGCAAAAATTATTCATTGTTTAGTTAAAATGAAATTTTTTTGACTAAATCTTGCACCCTATCTCTGACCCCACATTGAAAGTTCAATTTTAAAAATCAAAACTTTGATTCCATACATGTGGGTGGTTCTAAGAGTGGCTGAGGCACTAAATAGAAGAAGACCTTCTCAAGACTAGTGCATACAGTGGCAAAAAAAACCAAAACAAAACACCAGGAAAAGAGGGATAACCTTCAACATTCCTCTTGAGTAAGTGGGGCATGAACTTCTGCTTAACGGTAAAAATGAGTGCCAGTAGACCTCAGTCATACAAGAAAAAGAATGTGGTGTGTCCTTTGTACTGTATGAGCAGACAGGAGGCCAAAGCAAGCTGAACGCTCACTGCTCCACACATCTCACCCTAAGGACGTAAAGTTAATTACAAACCCTTTATCTCTTCCTCCAACTCGGTGCTCATGTCTGCTCCCAAGGTAATCAGCTTAAGGGAAACCAGATCATAAACTCCAGCTTCCTGACCAAGAAGCAGAGGAATAAATACGGTCCAAGCAAAAACTGCACAAGGTATAAAAAGCAAAGACAGAAAAAGGGAAATTTTTCTTTCTTCAGAAGGTGCTCTGTTTTAACAATGGCAAGACAATCTTGCTCCTCCTTAGGGACTCGGACTTTTTTTTTTTTTTTTAATTTCAGCTTTATTGAGGTATGAATGACAGAAAATTGTAAGATATTTAAAGTGCACATCATAGGGATTTAACATACATGCACATTGTGAAAGGATTCCCTTCATCTAGTTAATTAGGGGATCACACTTTGAACATGCAAGCCCTGTTTCATTTTTGAGGAGGTAGCAAACCTATCATAACTTATTAATGATATATATAAATATACGTATTTCTCATACGTATGTAAAAAAATATCTTTTTTCATATTTTGCTGTGAAGATATAAATAGGGCACATTCCAAGAAAGGTTAAATAACAATGGAAGGCAGATTCCATTTTAAAAATAACACAGAAGATTAATTACCATACACTATAAGCCAATTAATTCAATTCTCACTAGGAAAGGGCAGTAGGAAGACCCACTCAGCTGTAGCCAATACTGCTCTATCAGCAGCATCAGAACGAGGTGGGTTAAAACAAGTACTTGCAGCTATTGGCTAAGAAAAATTAAAAGCATGGACTACAGGTTTCCAATGATAAAGGTAAATCCAGGTTTATTCATTAACTTCCTGGTACATTCAGCAAGTTTATTGAACACTTCTTTTGTGTAAGATACCTGCAGTAGAAAACTCAAAAATGAGCTAAAGTCATGCTCTGCCTCCAGAGATTACAATCTAGTCATGGAAATAAGGATATATACATAAACAGTTGACAGTCTAAAGTAGTCATGTAATTAAATGTCAAAATGAATGTCCGAGTTGGAATTTTAGTTAGATGCCAAAGAAAGATTAATTCACTGCAATACAAAGTATTCATCAAGAAATAAATTTCCATTTTCTTGGATTTCGAAGGAATTTCACCCTCTCCCTAGACCAGCACAGGGGGTTGAATCACTGGAGACAGGCGCTGAATGCCCAGCACAAGCTATCCAGGTTTCAGAGAAGAGACCCCCCCCCCCACCCCGACTGCCAATGTAGAAAGGACCCAGAGCCCTCACCTTTCCAGTTATTTGACCTTTCTCTTCCCAAGGAGGGCCAGGCCATTATCTTAAGGGAAATATGATGATAGAAGAAGAGAAACTTAGATGTTAGTTTAACTATGGACGTTACTTCTCTTCAAGTGGGAAGGGATAATAAGAAATAGCAAAGTGATCCCCATTTCTCAGTCTCCGATTCCCTTTTCATTCATTCAGCACATTCTTTTGAGCGCTTACTCTGTGCCAGAAACCATCTTAACCGCTATGCACGCCATAGTGAACAAGAAAAATTCCCGACCTTTGTAGAGTTTGCATTCTATACGTGGGAGACAAATTTGTGAGTGTAAGCATGTGTGTGTGTGTACGGGGGGGAGGGGGGAGGTGTAGGGAGATGACAAGTTAGTATTACAGGTACTCAAAAGAAAAATAAAGCAAGGGAGCAGAAAATGATGGGAGGGGTGAAGGATGCTATTTTAGATGAGATGGTTCAAGAAGGCCTCTCTACAGAAATGACTCTTGCCCTGAATGAAATAAGTAAGAAAACTATGCAGACATTTGAAGAAAGAGCATTCCAGACAGCGGAAACAGCAAGTGCAAAGGTCCTGAGGTGCAGATGGCTGAAGCAGACTAAACAAAGGAGAGAGTAATAGAAGACGAAGCCACACGGGGTTATAGCCCATGACGAGACTTTGCTTTTATCCTGGGATAAAAAGCCAATGGAGAGTTTTGAGCAGAGAAATGAGTGACTCTGGCTGCTGTGTTGAGAATAGACTGCAGAGTGGTGAGGGTGGAAGCAGTTTGGCCCTGAAGGAGGCTTTTTCAGTAATCCAGGTGACAAATGATAGGAACTTGATGGCAGCAGTAGACGTGGTAAGAAATGGTTATTACCATAGATATATTCTCAAAGTAGAACCAGTAAGATTTGCTGAGGGACTAGATACGGGAATGAGAGAAAGAAGAGAATCAAGGGTGACTCTAGGGTGTTTAGCCTAAGCATCTGGGTGACGTTGCCATTGAGATGGGGAAGATAAAAGGAAAAGTAGGTTTGGGAAAGGATAAAGCAAGAGTCTGGTTCTTAGAGATCGTTGCCCACTCCCAAATCCTTACACCTGTTCTAAAACCAAGACAGAAGAAATTGAGAAATTGAGAATCCTAAATTTCATGTGGAAATTCAAGGGATTCAGAATAGCCAGAAGAATCTTGAAAAAGAACAAAGTGGGAAGACTCATACTTCTCTATTTCAAAACTTAGTACAATGCTACAAATAATCAAAATAGTGTGGTATTAGCATGAGAATAGACATAGGTCAATAGAGTAGAATTTAAATCCAGCAATATACCCTCACATGTACAGTCAATTGACTTTCAACAGTGATGCCAAGACAATTTAAAGGGTACAAAACAGTCTTTTTAACAAATAGTGCTAGGAGAACTGGATATCCACATGCAAAACATAGACATAAATCTTCATGACTTTGGATTTGGCAATACTTTCTTCGATTTGACACCAGAAGCGCAAGCAACAAAAGGAAAAATTAATTATATGTCATTAAAATAAAAAATCAAAGCATGTCATGAAAATTAAGAAAGAGAGGGAAGGAAGGAGAGAGGGAAGAAGAATGAAAGGAAGAAAGTGGGAATGAGAAACAACATAAAATACAGAAGCAAGTTCTTTCAGCATTATTTTAACCTTTCTTCATTTCTAACCATATGTAGAAACCCTATTTTCCAGACTGTGTTTCCCCCACTAAAGTGAGTTTTTAAGAAGATGATGAAAGAACAGGAACAGCGAAGCACCAACAAATTAAATCAGTAAGTCACAGAAAACTGATATAGTGTAACAATACTCGCCCCTTCCAACCTGTGAACGATGAGCCAACCATAAAGAGTCTATCCAGTAGGGGAAAACAGCTGTTAGCCCACAGAGGTAAGGAAGAGAATCCCATTTCAAGAGGTTCTGAGCCGTGTAGCCCATGTGGCCAGACTGGGAAGGCAAAAGTCAAGTGCTCACAAGATGATATATTGGGATAGTGTCAAGCCTTTGGCAATAGTTACAGAAACTCATCATCACGTTAGCCCTACCATAAGCCTGTACCCGAGGGCCTAGCTGCAAGGTAGGGCTTTCTGTCTGACAGGAGAAGGGAGAACCCTCTCCTGCCCCTCCAATTTGCCTTCCAGGCCCTGGCCAACAAAGGTGTAAAGACTTTCAATAATTCAAGTAAAAACGACAGGGAGGAAAGAACTAAAGGGAAGTGCTGGAGGTCTGGGACCTTCCTCTTCTGCCAGTGAAGTTTCCTCCCCGACAGATGTGGATCCTAGCACCTGTATACCACCCTGAGGAGACCTCAGCCGTGGTCCCAACCTGGGACTACACTTCCTCATCACCTCGCCCAAGCTGACCCCCATCCCCAGCAGTTGTCATCGTGAGGTCTGTGCAATGGCCATCCAGGGCCCAGAAGCAGCAAAGCAACTTTTCTGGCGAGCTCAGCCGCCTAGAGGTGGGGAGGGAAGGAGCCGCAGCCTGCATCGCAGCTGGGGGCCAGACGCGCCCCTCGCCTGCTACCCTACTCGGCCCTCCGGGATGAAGAGGAACCCCGCAGACCCCCGCGGCCAGAGCGCGCCTCCCGGACCTCCGCAACCGCCCACCTCACCTGGCTCGGCTCTCTGTTCCCGCTGTCCGCACGCTGCTCTGCCTCAGCTCGCGCCGCGGCCACCCGCTGCTGGCCTTTTTTGGGTCCTTGGCGGGTATTTTCCGTCTGGCCCCACATCACTTCCCGTAAATGAGAGCGAGGTGGGGGCGGGACCTCCTCTCTGCCCTCCACCTCCCGCTTCCTCCTGTCACCTCGAGGAGCGACCCCGCCCGATTCGGTGCAGGCGCCTCCTCGCGCGCGGATCTCGGTCGCCCTGCACCTGCCAAGTGGTGCCCTGAGCCATGGAAAGGTCCCGCTCGCCTCCTTTGGCCCAAGCCAGGTCTCTATTGCCCTTTCCTGGAAGGCGCAGAAACCCTAGGGAATTGTTTTCGTTTTGTGACACGGATAACATTTGCAAACTGCTTCAGGATCAGTGCGCTGCGACGTATGGTTTGGTGTCCCTCACCAGATCTCCTCCAAAAGCCACTTTTTAAAACGTGTTTTCAGGGCATCAGATCGGTGTCTGCACCTTGTAGCCAGCGGTGCTGAGCAGCTGTAAAGTCAGCCCACCCGGGGCTCCTGAGGCCTGGGGTGCTCCTTGGGGCCGGCTCCGCGCGGCGTCCGGCTCTGCCGTCGTCCATCTGGCCTCACCAGCTCCTCACTCAGGTCGGACTGGGCATGGCCTTCCTGGGACCAGGGAAAGCGCTGCCATTCTTGGAAATAATTTCTAGAAGGAAATGACAAACTGGGTCTCTGGTCGTACAGTCTGGTTCGAATTCTAAAATAACTCTAAATTAAATTTCTAAGAGAGTGTTAGAGCAATTCATTAAAGAAAAAAAAAAAAAGCAAAATACAGTGAGGAATCGTCTGCGAGCCTTTGCTGCCCCCTAGCGGCTTCTCAATCCCGACGGGTTTGCGTGGGCCTGCTGGGACCTGCTGGAAAGTAAGTTCAGGCCACCAGGTTCTTTCAGGTCACTCAAAGGGAGCCAAATTTCTCCTCCAGTGTCCTGGAAGTCTGAACAGTGGCCCTGGACCTATTCTTGTGGCAACGCGCTTCTGAACCAAATAATTCCACTTCTAAATAGAGCAAAATGATTGGAATCTCTTATGCTTCATCTCACCGATATGCCTCTACTGGCACCACAAATTCTAATTGTCCCAGGCCCACCTGCCCAACCCCCACTATCCATCCAGTCTGTAACTACTCACAGTTTACATTACAGTACAATTAGCTTCTCATATATGTGTCCAATTTACAAAATCACACATAGAATAACCATATGAAATTGCCAAATAGTGAATATATATTCAATCTAATATTTCCAGACAAGTATACAACACTGATCTCAGAGTTAGGGGTAACAGATTTCACCACAGGATGATGGTTTCAAGGGATGTTGCCCAGGTGAGAGATGGACCATCGTACTGTTATTGGTGGAGGTTAAGACAGGAACAGCAGCCCCTAAGATTTGGGAGGCCAACAATGCAGCAGCTGATAATGGCTGATAGGAGACTGGGAGAGCCCCCACTGCAGCCATCTCCACTCCATGCAGTCAGGGTTGTCACCAAGAGCTTGCCAGACAGGAGATCAGAAAACAGACAGTGGTGCTGTGACCCATGCATTCATTCAGTGAGTCAAGCACTGTGTTAGGTACCGGAGAGGCAATAGTAAGAGGTAAACGGGTTTCTGCCCTCAGGGAGATTGAAAGCTGAACCAGTAAGCAGTTAACTTCAGGTCAATGAAATAAAATCCCATCTAAGGGAAATTAAAGCATATCAATGAAACACAGATAAGTGGCACCAAATTAAGACATCTCAGAGAAAGTGACATATATATTAAGAAGGATGGATAAGGTGGCAGGGTGAGGGAGAAGAGAATTCAAGAAAAAGAGAGCAGAGGAAGGGCCTGGAGGGAAAAGAGAGCATGAGAAATTTGAGCAACTGAAAGAAGTTCAGAAAAGCTGAAAAACTGAGTAGAAGGAAGCAATCAGAGAAGAAACTGGAGAAATAAGAAGAGGCTGGATCATGAATACTTGAATGATTATAAGGATAATAGCTAACATTTATTGACCATTGACCATGAATCAGCCAACATGCTGAGAACCTTATACGTAGTGCCTCATTTACTTCTCACAATTACCCTATGAAATAAGTACTATTCTTAACCTCATATTACAGATGAGAAAACAGCCTTAAAGTGATTAAGCACCCTGGGCAAGATCATATAGCTAATAAGTTCCACAGCAAAGAGTAAAACTTAGAACCCATTTTCTTAATGACTGTAAAGCTAAGAATAGGTTTGAGAGGCTGATGAGCATGCTGAAATCCAAATGAGGGATAAAACTGATCTGACTTAAAGCAGTGGCCAGGAGGATAAAGACGTATCAATAAATCTGAGATATCTAGGAGAGTGATTCAAGCAGACATGATCTTAGCGGGTGATGCGGGGAGAAGAATCTATGGAGGTGTCCATGTTTCTTATTTAGACAACTAGGAGCCATTGAGCAAAAGCAAGAAAGCCCTGTTGCCACATGGAGGGAAGGTGAAATAGACCATAATGAGCAAGTTTAGGACATTTTAACTTTGACATACTGGCACCACAGAACATCCAAGTGAAACTGTTTAGTATGAAGTTGAATAAGTTCATCTGAAGCACAGAAGAATGTATTGGAGCTATTATCCAAAAGGTACTCAAAGACATGAGAGTCAGTGAGCTAGTCTAAAAAATGTACTAAGTGAGCAGAGAGGGGTCTTCATATAAAACCCAGAGGATCACTCAGCTAAAGGAGTCTGAAAAAAGAGTGCCCGGACAGGTAGGAGGAAAGCAAGGAGAGCAAGTTATTGCAGAAACTGCGTTGAATATATCTTGTGTACCAGTTCAAAATCCTGTCTATACCACTTCTTAGTAGAGCCACAGAATTGGTCATGGTACACCTCTTGCTTCCCATCCTGGGGCTTCTCTGACACTATAGGCTGCAGCTCGAAACATGCAGAATCCCTGCTCCAATATCACTACTAATAGGATTGAAATTGGAGGTATCAGTCAGAACTTATGATTTTGAATAGATAGAAATAGAATTACATAAAGATATGCATGTATGCATGTTTAACCAGCACTGTCTGCTAAGGTCCTAGAAGCAATTATATCACAGTAGTCATGAACACATTTAGCACTCAAATCTTGATATCTAACTACTTTTTTTCCAGTAAAAACTATCAAGGACATGATTTTATATATATATAATCCTAAAGAATCTACAAGAAAACTATTAGAGCTAATAAATGAACACACAAAAAACAGTTGTATTTCTATACATCGGCAAAGAGCAATCTGAAAATTAAGGAAATAATCCATTTTACAATAACAAAAAAGAATAAAATGTTTAGGAATAAATTTAACCATGGGAGTGCAGTACTTTACACTGAAAACTATGAAAGACTACTGAAAGGAATTAAAGAAAACTTAAACAAATGAAAAGATATTTAGTATTCATGGTTTGGAAAAGATAATTTATGTTCATTTTTACATAATATCATAACAGCAATAATCCCCAAACTATCTACAGGTTCAAAGCAATCTATTAAAATCACCAAGCAGCACTTTTGCAGAAACAGAAAAGTTGATCCTAAAATTCATATGAAATTGCAAAGAGTTCCATCCAAATAACCAAGATAATCTTTAAAAAGAACAAAATTGTTGAACTCACACTTTCTGATTTCAAAACTTAATACAAAATTGCAGTAATCAAAACAGTATGGCATTAACATAAAGAAAAACACATAAATGAGTAGAACAAACTTGAATGTTCAGAAATGAACCCATAAATCTACGGTCAATTAATTTTCAACAAGAGTGCCAAGACTACATTGAAAGAGCAGTCTCTTCCATAAATGGTGTTTGAAGAACTGGATATTTACGTGCAAAAGAAAGAAGTTGGACCCTTACTTCACACCACATATAAAGGTAACTCAAAATAAATCAAAGACCTCCATTACAGCAGATAAAACTTGTAGAAGAAAACATAGGCATAAATCTTCATGACCTTGGATTTGGCAATGAGTTCTTAGATTTGGTAACAAAACACAGTAACAAAAGAAAAATGGAAGAATTAGACTTGATCAAAATTGTAAAATTTTGTGCATTAAAGAACACTATCAAGAGAGTGAAAACATGATCTACAGAAAATATTTGCAAATCACATAGTTGATAATAATATAGAATATAGAATATGTAAAGAGCTCTTACAACTCAACAACAAAGAAGACAAGCAAGCCAATTAAAAAGTGGGAAAAGGACTTGTACAGATATTTTTCCAAAGAAGATTTAAAAATAGTCAACAAGCATGTGAAAAGATGTTCAAGGTCATTTATCATTAGGGAAATGCAAATCAAAACCATAATGAGATACCACTTCACACCCACTAGGTCGGCCGTAACTTTTTGAAAAAAGAAAATAAAAATAAGTGTTAGTGAGAATGTGGAGAAAGTGGAACCTTGTACATTACTAATGGGAATGCAAATGTTAAAGGCACTTTAGAAAACAATCTGGCAATTCTTCAAAAAGTTAAACAGAAAATTAACATATGTCCCATTCCTAGAAATATGCCCAAAAGAATTAAAAACAGGTATTCAAACAAATATTTGTACCCAAATGTTCATAGGAGCACTATTTACAATTGTCCAAAGGTGGAAACAACCTAAATGTCCATCAGTGGATGAATAAACAAATTATGGTATAGCCATACGATGGAATATTATTCATCCCATAAAAAGGAATGAAGTACTGATAACATGCTACGACATGGATGAACCTTGAAGCCAGTCACAAAAAGTCACCTGTTGTATGGTTCCATTTATACCCAGAATACCAGAATAGGTATATCCAAATATCCAGAATAGGTAAATCCATAGAGACAGAAAGTAGACTGGTTGCCAGAGGTGAGGGAAGGGGAAACATGGAGTGACTGCTCACTGCACATAAAACTTCCTTTTGGGTGATAAAAATGTCCTGGAGCTCAAAAGAGGTGATAGTTGCACGACACTGCAAATGTACTAAACGCCACGGAACTGTATTAATTTAAATGGTTAATGATTTTTTGTTATGTGAATATTGTTTCCATTTATAAAGAAGAACCAGTACTTCTTGATTCATAGCTTGGTCTAGGAGAGAAAAGGATGAGCCAGAAAGTAAAGGAGTGCTCAGAGAATGACATGTACATGTCAAAAGGACACAGGAACCATCCTGGGGAGGACAGTTCTTCGGGTAAGCACTTGCTTATTCTTATCAGGACTGTGAATATATTGTTTTAAAACTACATTAACAAAATTTATTTTGAAACATACCCACTTTGAATGTCAAAGTATATTCTAAAACATTTTATACCTAGTTGTAAATTTTTTAGAAGTCTTGTTTTATACTTATTAAACTGGACAAAATTTTCAGATAACGTTTAAAAATTACTTCTCATGTCTGAAATAAAC
The DNA here is from genome assembly GCF_014176215.1 of Rousettus aegyptiacus. Classification (NCBI taxonomy): domain Eukaryota; kingdom Metazoa; phylum Chordata; class Mammalia; order Chiroptera; family Pteropodidae; genus Rousettus; species Rousettus aegyptiacus. The sequence goes on from NW_023416306.1 coordinate 125,145,529, forward strand.
ATTAAAAAAAAAAAAAAAAACCTCAGTGGTCAGCTTGAAAAGGCTCCCATTGGCCAAATCTGGGGCAATTTGAACATTAAAATAAATAGTGGTAGTCAGGGCTGGCTTCCTGGTGATATATTTCATATGTCATACAGAGCCCTGCACTCAGAATTTTAATGCTCTACAGTTACTGTCATAAAATTCTTTTAAAAATGTCTTTAAATTTATGTTTTATAAGTGAAATCTAATGGCACAATGGAGCATGCCCAGGGGCTTGGAGCCTCTGTTCACATGTGGTTCTCACTCCTGTCACTGCCCACTCCTTATTCCTGGTCCCCTGGACCTTGCCAAGCCTTGCATTCACTGCCTTGCTCCGGGACAGTGGCTGGGTCACCGTGGCTGAAAGAGGCCCACATTCCACCATCACCTTCCACCCAGGCAGGAGCCTGGGCATGGGTGCAGGAGCGGTCAGGGTTGAGCACCTGTACAACAGCAACATGGGGTGGGCAAGAGGGAAGGTGTTCCTGCCCCTAGTCTGGCAGTCCATGACACATTCCATGTGCCACTCATCAGAGGCCTTCTTCCACCACCACCACACAGGAATCAAGAACACCTCAGGATGGAGGTTGCAATTTCTTGGGGGTTTTTCATTTTGCCCGGGGTTGGAGTGGTGGACTCATGAGGAGACTAACTTCCTTGTCCCCACATAAGGCCTACATTTTGGTTTTGGACTGGGCCCCACAAATCATGTGGTCAGTCCTGGTGACAGTAATAGAGCGTAACACATGTAATAAAATAGGAATCTGTAAATAAAACTGACACATGATTTCTGCAGTAGGAACCTGAATCTATCTAATCATGAAGAAGCATTAAACAAACCCAAAATAAGGGACATTTTACATAACAGCAGACCAGTTTTCTTAAAAAATATCAAGGTTGTGAAAGGTAATGACTGAGGAACTGCTTCAGAATAAATGAAACCAAAGAGACATGACAACTAAATTCAAATGTGATTCTAGATTTGCTCTGATTAGAAAGAACGAAATTTTATCTTTTACTCTAAAGAATGTTAATAGGACTTGGTAGAATTTGGATAAAATCTGAGATCAGACAATAATATTATATCAGTCTTAACCTTCTAATCTTGATCATTATACTGCATTTATGAAAGAGAATATCCTTGTTTTTAGGATTTGCACACTGAAATATTTAGGGGTAAAGGGCATCATGTGGGCAACTTATTCTCAAAGGGTTTAGAAAAACAATGTGTGTTCATGTGTATATAAATACATACATATACATACATACATATAGAGAGGAGAGGAATTAAAATAAATGTGGTAAACTGTTAACACTTATAGAATCTTGGCAACAAGTATATGAAAATTATTATTTTCACACTTTCCTCTAAGTCCAAAGTCATTTTAAAATAATAGTTTTTAAAAAAACATTTAAAAGTCTCTTCAGAAAATCTCATGATTAAATCTGGTGGCCCACTTTAAAATCTATCAATGTCTTGGCTTTCCTTCTAATTTTTTCACTCCCTCTATCCTGCCCTTCTGAGGTTAGAATGGACTTATAACGAGACTGGAGAAGCCATCATCTACTTATATTACCCAGAAGGCCCTGATGATATTCCTTTCACTGAGGCACTGGTGAGAAAAATGCACTGGCGAGGCCACTGACATCTTTGAAAAGCTCAGTGGTGTTTGCCCTTTATAGGCTGAAATTGACAGAAGATGCTACTGCAATAGGGCTCCCTAGAATCAACTAGAAATAAAAGAATTCCTGAACAACAAAGGACAGATGGCAGAACATAGCTACTATAATGGGAAGCAAAGGCAGAGTACAATCAGGGTGTCTTGACCGATAGGGATCTGTAGTGATGGCTAATAGATTCACGGACACCTTTTAAAGTGTATAATTCGGTGGTTTTTAATGTATTCACAAAGTTGTATGATCATTACTATCTAGTTGTAGAACATTTTCAACAACCTAAAAAGAAACCCTACATCCATTAGCAGTCACTCCCTAGCCCTTCTTCCCCCTGGTCCCTGACAGCCACTGATATACTTGGTCTCTATGCATTTGCCTGTTCTGGACATGTCATACAAATGAAAGCACACAGTATGTGACCACTTATACCCAGCTTCTTTCATATTTTCAAAGTTCATCCATGTTTTAGTATGTGTCAGTATTTCATTCCTTGTTATGGTTGAGTAATATTCCATTGTGTGGCTATACCACAATGTGTTCATTCATTAGCTGATAGATATTTGGGTAGTTTCCATTTTTTGGCTATTATAATAATGTTATGAACATTCTTGTACAACTTTTTTTGTGTACATATGTAATTTCATTTCTCTTGGGTATATGCCTAAAGGTAGACTTACTAGGTCATGGTAACACTGTTTAACATTTTGAGGAATTGCCAAACCATTTCACAGCAGCTGCACTTATACTCCCACTAGCAGTATATGAGAGTTTTAATTTCCCCACATCTTTGCCAACAATTATTTCCTGTCTTTTTATTGTAGTCATCCTGATGTATGTGAAATGGTATCTCACTATGGCTTCGATTTGAATGACTGCAATAGCTATACTGGAAAAAAATTTATCTTCTGGCACTTGGTACGTAACTACTACTGACAAAGTATCCTTCTTAACAGAAGGATCAAAAGCAATTCAATTGCACTTGATGTTACAGGATTATTCTTCCTTGGATATAATAGGATTATGTATTCCTGCCCATTGTGTGTGGCTTGATTGTGTGTCCTATGGGAAGAGTCTATGTTCCTGCCCTTGACTTTGGGCTTGACCACATTACATAGTCTAAACCACCAGAATGTGAAAAGACATTACATTTAACATGATTGAGCAGAAATTTATAATTCCATGTTTCATCCATTTCTCCCAATCCTATATTTTCTCATACCCTGACAGGGGCTGCTCATTGTACCTGGATCTCACAATTGGAAGACACAAAGAACAGAACTCCAGTCTACCTGTAGCCAAGACAAAACAAACCAAACCAAGCCTAGCACATAGCTGATACTCAGTAAGTTAAAATTTTATATTTTGTGTAGATAGAAGAAAAAAAAGCTTGAGTTCACTAAACTGATAAGTATGTTGATTAAATTAATGTGTGCATGGATAATTTTCACTTTCATTTCTGTATTGTTGAAATTTTTTAATGAACACATACTACTTTCATAATTCTTTCTTTACTTTCTTTTTTTAGTTATTCATGCTGTTCAATCAACATAAGATAGCTCAGATTAAGTTATAACGAATTTACTTTTCAAAAAAGAAGAAAGCAATAATAAAAATTAGTTTATTTTTTAAAACTGAGTTTAGTTTAAAAAAACAGGATTATATTTGTAGCTCTCACTGAAAATACAAGTTTAAGATTGTTAGGTTAAAATGTAGCATCAGTTCTTAGCAATTTCAAAAAAACCCCTTTAACTATATGAATAATAGCTTCATAACAAAGTAACTCCTCTCTACCATCATTAATGCAAATTTACTTAGTGAGTTAAACAGATCTGTGTCATATTTGCCACCTTATATAACACCATATACCCTCTCTAAAACCTCATTTGATCTGAACCACCCCAATTCTCAATTTACTCCTATACTCTGCCTAGGATGAGAAAGGGCTGGGGTTGAAAGAGTGCTGAAATATATTAAACCAGGCTAACTATAGGCTAACTGATGGGCATCCTGCCTGAGGTGGTTAACTTGGTTCACTTCATCTCCAAACACTAAACATCATTCCCAGCTATTTTATAAATACAGTCTAGACTGTCATCCCATGGTACTGTAAATGCCCCATTCCTAAAAATGTAAATCTTGACTAGGAAACAAAATATTCCTTAAGTCATTCATTTTGCTTAAAATTATTAATCTATCCTGGTGAAAACACAAAAAATGGAAAATAAAAGTACAGTAAACATTAAGATTGACAGTGCTAGTCTTAAAAATCATCATCTATCATTTATTTATGTTTAAAATATATTTGAGAAGTTTTTACTAGACTATTTATAGTCAATGTATAACTTCAATGGAACTTAAAGCAATTACTTTACAGTTCAACTCCATGCAGTATTAACTTTTCTTCTCTTTTGATTCCTGTGCCAATTTCAACTTTTCTTTTAATTCCTTTTGATCTCTGGAATACTGTTCAAATATTGGTTGATAAATATATATTCCTCCAGCAATTCCAAGGAAGCTAGCAAAAAGCAGTTGTGGAAGAGTCACTCTCCCAAACATTTTTACAACAAATGCTGCACGGTGCAAAGGTGGTTTTGAAAAATTACACTCCACTCAGGAAATTTCTTCAGATCTGTGTATAAAGGAAATGGAAAGCAAAGCAATAAGTTAGTACAAGATCCTTTTTAAAGATTTCATGTCACTACTTTGCTCTTTAATGAACAGTATTTTTGAAAATATCACATTGATTAACTAAAATAGGAATATATTTATTTAAGAAGTATGGGAAATGAGGGTTAGGAGATGGTGTAAGACAAAGCTAAATCCTACTACAGAATGTTCTCAATGGTTTTAAATGAATAATTAAAATAATGGCAAAAGTCGGGTAGGGAGGAGGCATACCAATAAAGCCAACTACTAAAATAAACAGTCCACCAAAGAGCTGAAAGTGACTGCCAATCCAATCTAGAAGTAGGAGAAAGAGAAATGTTATTTTTTATTATTAGCCCTTCTTTACTATTTTATATTTTTTGGCAATATGTATGACTAAAAACAATTTTTTAAAAACAGGATAAAAGATTTTATGAGTTTCCTTTGATATTTTAGGTGAGACAAGAGTAGACATCATATATAAATCATTTGCCATCCATTTTTGACAAAAGTATAACAGACTTGGCTGCTTTTACTTCTAACAATAGAGGAGTTAAGACTCTAGTACTTCTTGGGAAGTTATACCCCTTGACAACATCTTTGTCTCTGGAGAATGTAGGTATATGTTTATGAATGAGGAAAAGAAGAGCAATTTACATGTTTTCATTATTATAACAATATTTCACAGCTTCCTGGACCAACCCTGAGGGTCACGAAAATTATTACTGGCAGAACTGATACTAGAAACTAGCTTGCCCCTAATCTTGCTAAAATGTAATTTAAACCAATTTGGGACATAAAACCCTTCTCTCCTGGACTCTATAGACAAATGACAATGCCATCAATCATGCTTTGGATCTATGTCTGTTAAGTGTTTTAAAAAAAAAAAAAAGAGCCATTTGCAAGTCAGCTCCTTGGAAAACCAATAAACCATAACAAATTGGGAAAGTTACCCTTCTGTCACTAGCTGGCTAAGTGACCCTGAGCAAGTCACTTAACCTTTTGAATCTCATTTTCCACATTTGTACAACAGGCTAAATCATCCCTACCCTGCCTATCTCATTCAACAAGCAGTTATTGTGGGATCACAAACAATGAAATGTTACACACATTTATAATTATCATTACAGGCATACTCCAGAGATACTGAAAGTTCAGTCCCAGACCACTACAATAAAGAAAAAATCACAATAAAACAAGTCACACGAATTTTTTGGTTTCTCAATGCACATAAATGTTTATAGCATACTCTATTAAGTGTGTAATAGCATTTTTTTCTAAAAAAAAAAATGTACATACCTTAATTAAAAATACTTTATTGCTAAAAAATGCTAACCATCATCTGAGCCTTCAATGAGTCTTAATTTTTTTGCTGGTGGAGGGTCTTGCCTCGATGTTGATGGCTTTTGAGTGATCAGAGTGGTGGTTGCTGAAGGTTGGGGTGTCTGTAGCAATTTCTTAAAATGAGACAACAATGCAGTTTGCCGCACCGACTGACTCTTCCTTTCACGAACGATTTCTCTGTAGCATGCAATGCTGTTTGACAGCATTTTACCCACAGTAGAACTTCTTTCAAAATTGGAGTCAATTCTCTCAAACCCTGCCACTGCTTTATCAACTAAGCTTATGTAATATTCTAAATCCTTTGTTGTCATTTCAACAAGTTTCACAGCATTTTCACCAGGAGTAGAGTCCACCTCGAGAAACCACTTTCTTTGCTCGTTCACAAGAAGCAACTCCTCATCGGTTAAAACACTTGCTGTTTCACCTGGTGCTTTTATATTACGGAGCCGACTTCTTTCCTTAAACCTCATAAACCAACCTCTGCTGGCTTCAAACTTTTCTTCTGCAGCTTCTTCCCCTCTCTCAGCCTTCATAGAATTGAAGAGAGTTAGGGCCTTGCTCTGGATTAGGCTTTGGCTTAAGGGAATGTTATGGCTGGTCTGATCTTCTATCCAGACTACTAACACTTTCTCCATATCAGCAATAAGGCTATTTCGCTTTCTTATCATACGTGTATTCAGTGGTGTAGCACTTTCGATTTCCTTCAAGAACTTTTCCTTGGCGTTCACAACTTGGCTAACTGTTTGGCGCAAAAGACCTAGTTTTCGGCCTATCTCAGCTTTCGATAAGCCTTCCTCACTAAGCTTAATCATTTCTAGCTTCTGATTTAAAGTAAGAGACGTGCGACTCTTCCTTTCACTTGAACACTTAGAGGCCATTGTAGAGTTATATTGGCCGAGTTCCGATATTTGTTGGGTGTCAGTGAATAAGGAGACCCAACAAGACTAGCGAGATGGAGGGCCAGTTAGTTGGTGAAGCAGTCAGAACACATACAACGTTAGCTTAATGGTTGGCTGTATTATATGGACACAGTTCGTAGCGCCCCCAAAACAATTACAATAGTAACATCGAAGATCACCGATCACAAATCACCATAACAACTATAACTAAAAATTTGAAATATTGCGAGTTACCAAAACGTGACAGAAACACAAAGTGAGCAAATGCTGTTGGAAAAATGGCGCTGATAGATCTGCTCCGTGCAGGGTTGCCAGAAACCTTCAACTTCTAAAAAACGCAATATCTGCAAAGCGCAATAAAGCGAAGCGCAATGAAATGAGGTATGCCTATACTATTATCATTACCATTCAGACATCTCCAACGGGTCAGCTCTCACACCAAGTCACTGACCCCCGCCTCCACTTGTCCCCCGCAAAGGTGAGATCCAGATACTTCCAGCTGTTTCCAGAACTCCAGCACACAGACCCAAAACCAAAACCAGGGGCAATCCTAGAAGGAAGTGGCTAACGGAAAGGGCTAGCAAGCCCCTGGCAAAGCTGAGTGGCGGGGGCCAAACCTGAAACACTCCGCTAAGAGACCGCCACCTTAGGGAGTTGGCAAAAGTTGCCCTTTCCCGGCTCCCTCCGCGCCTGCCCCAGACGGCGGCTCGCAGAGGCCAAACTTAGTGAGCGGAAGAGCAGTGCGCGCCACTTTAGGTTCCCTCTGCGGTGCAAGGTGGTGGCCGGAATCCTCAGCGGAGGCCAGAGCAGATGCAGTATGGAGCGAGAACCAGGTGATAGCAGGCTCTTTTTCCGCGGTCTCCAGAGTTGCTCCCACGAGAAAATGAAGCTGCGAAAGAGAAAGTCAGCCTCATACTTCAGCTCCCAGAAGAGCACCGGGCGCCGCGGAGGTGAGTGAGGGGTGGGGACGCCCAGGGAAGAGGAGGTGGCGGGAAGTCGCGGACTCAGACCGAGGGTTCCATCTGCTGGGTTGGGGTTGCCAAGAAATCGCAGTGCGTGCCAAACAGGCTTCTCGATTCCCGCCGCTTGCACGGCACTGTATTCTGCATTATTTTATGCCTTCCTCCGCGCAGTCGTGTTAAGTGAGTAGGTATGATGGGTCCATCCCGGTTTTTAGAGTCGGGCCATTAAGGCCAGAAGTTACGCAAGGTTTAGCAGCTACAGAGGGGCAGATTCCTCAACGGGACCAGGTCTGACTCCGCCCTGTTTCTTTTGCTCCATTCTTCCTTCACTTTGGTCCCGATGTGATGCAGACAGGAGAAAAATCACCCTAGCAAGTGGGATTTTAACTTGTCGCGGGGTGGTGGTGGTATTTAATATAAAGATGGAGTCCCCATTCATTCAGTAAATACTGACTGGACGTCTTTTATGTGCCAAGGACGGTGTAGGCGGCATGAAAAGAATGCTTAGTTAACCCCTCCGGAAACCTGAGACCGAAAAAGGGGAAAACCTTTTTGCTAAATGAAAAGTGAGGCTGCGAGGATTGTAACCGGGGACTGCGGGGGAGGAGGGTCAGGAAAGGCAGCTGAACCGGAGCTCCCTAGCTTTTTTCCCCTGACTTACCCCTTGTTAGAAGTTGGATCCCGTCAGGGTAAAGGATAGTAACAACAGTAAATTACCATACTTTCAACAGACTTACAGCTGAACTTTTAGGTATTCAAGATCAGCTGTTTCAAAGGCCAGTTCTGAGTATTGTTTCTTCTGCCCCAGTCCACAGGCTAAAGGAGGGTGGGGGGACAGGAATGAACAGTTTCTTGAAGTGTTTCTGGTAGGTGAAAGTTCAGATAGGTCATATACATTGTGCTGAATGTACCATTTGTCCGAGAGACATTTAAAATGTGCTTCGTGTGAATAAGGAAAGAGAATGACAGGAACCCAGAATGATAGTAGAGACTCACAGTGGATCAGAGGCAGGTTGCAGACTCAAAGACTCAGGCCAGACAGGCAGAGCTAAATAAGTCAAAGCACGCTATATTTCAGTACCAGTCATTTGTTTCTAATTGAGCTTCTGTTTTGAAATGCTGCAATATAGATTTTAACATAAAATTTGATTTTTTAAATGTTGGCAACTAAATTCAAATTTAAAAAAATTCTCTGTATTTGGCCTATATGCTGTCCCATCTGTGACTAAGAGCAGGGCAGACAGCAGACCTGAGTTTGAATCCTTTTTGGCCATTTACAACCTTTTTGAACTGGACAAGGAATTTAAATTCTGAGCCTCAGTTTCCTCATATGTAAAATGGGCTAATATCTATCCCATAGCATTATTTTGAGGATTAAATGACATAATGCATGTAAAGGAATGAACTCAGTGCCTGGCATACAGTAAGCGTCAGTGAATGTTATTTAAAAATGTACAGAGGAGCATTTTATATGCAACTGTTTGGCACCTATATAAAGACTTGAGTCCTAAATTAATAATGTTAGCTGGTTTCTTTCTGTTAGATAAACATATAGAATAACCTAATCCACCTAAGGCCTTACTTAACCCAATCTCTTTTTCAGTATTTATCTTAATCTCTTTAAACAATAAGTTGTAAGAAATATTGATTAGATGAAAGGAGTGGTAATCACTCAGTAGTTGACGCTCTGCCCCTTGTGTAACTCTTGGCTCAGGTCTACTTTGAGAGTAGTGTGGAGGGAGCAGTTCACTACTGTGCCTTAACATAGCCTAAGCAAGGGGCCAACCAGAGCAGCATATTTTCCTTCTGCAAGCAGAACTTGTATGACTTTTGTGTCACATTACTTTTTATTTTGTTTTTCAGATCATCTTGGGGAAAACATTTATCTGGTCTTATTTACCATAGCATTACGACTATGTAACTGCTTTTTAGTCCAGACAAGTTTCGTTCCAGATGAGTACTGGCAGTCTCTTGAAGTTGCGCATCATATGGTTTTCAAATATCCTTTGTAATTTTTTTCCAGACCTGGAATGTATATTTATCTTAGGAATTGTGTCAGTTCTATTATACATTTTCAGTCAATCTTTCATATTTTCTCCAAATAATTTTAACTTATCAAATTATCCATTATTTTATACTAATGTTTCTCCTGTATCTTTCTTTGATGTTTATATGTACTTGACTTAACCTATATATAGCACGTATTCCCAGTGCTCAGTACTATGGAGGATATCGATGAAGTAAAAATCACATTTCTGCCTTAAAGAAGTTGAGTTTAGTTGGCCAATTGCATTTTTAATTTAAATATCCAGTATAAAATGCTGTTTTTAAGCTGCTTTTTCAAAAAAATAAAATAGTTTTATATGTGGAAATGAAAGTAGGTTTTATTTCAATGCTATTTAACATTAATCCTTAATTTTACTAATTATGGTTATTTGACCTGGGAATGGACAGAAAGATTGAGGGGTTATACTTACCCCTTAATCTTTGCAAGCATTTACAAGATTCTGTATTTTTTGGGGAAAGATAGTGTTCAGTTACTGGTAAGTTTAAATAAAAGTAATCAAAATACTTGTTAAAAATAGATTTATTCCATCCTTTTTTAAAGCTTAATGTATATTAACTAAATGATGTTATTTGGTATCTTGAAATTTGTTTTTAAAAGGCTACTATTGCCAAACTCTGACTATATCTAGGGTTCCAAAGACATACTATGATGTGTAACTCTTCATTGTGTGCTTAAACACAAGACTAAGCATGAAAGTGTCCTGCTGGGAGCCAGCCTGTTAAGATTTTCAGAATCATTATATTACATATTAATTATTTGGACTTTAGAAGTATACATCCTTCATTATGAATCACTTGAGAACAGTGTTGTATCTTGTTTTATTAACTTGTGAGTAGAAGACCATGTTATATGAGCTTTTGAAGACTAAATATATATAAGCCCACTCAGAATTTAGTGTTTAAAACTCAGAAAAAATTAATTTGACAAAAATTCAAAGATATGCATTATCCTTGTGCTACGTTGAAATTAGGTATCAATGATAAGTAGGGTTATAATTTCTGGATCATGAATTTCTGGGGTCATTTGCCAGAAGAGAGGACAAAGAAAGAACTAATGATGCAAAAGTTTCAAACTTCACTGTTAGGATCTTTTAAGCTATCGTCATTAGGCTCAGAACTTTGGGCCTTCCCCATTTCGTTAGGCAAGTGCCCCAGAATTCCAAAGACAGTCTAAATCCTGAGCAGTTTTTGAAGCCCGAGAGACATTAAGTTTCTGGGGTTTCCCCACCCCCCTAGGCAAGACTAATCTCCCCTTTGCAATATTCGATTCCCCTCTATTGGGAAACAAGGATCATACCTGTGAAACTGATACTTCTCATGGAAAGATCCAGGGGAAGGAGAATTTTGAGCAGTAGCAGAGTTTCTCCCATTGACACAAGTGGAACTTAGGAGCTGTGAATTTTCTGTTCCCCTGCCAGGGCTACCTGCTAGCATGTAGATCGTGCAGGGTATCCATAAAGTCTGGAACCATAGACAGATATACATAATGTCATCAAGGGTAGCTTATATCCCAGGAAGTAGGTTTTATTATAAATGAAGGCGTCTTCAAGATAGAAAAACTTCCGATTCCAGGACCTACACACTGCCTTCAACCTGTAGCTGACTGTCCTGGCCATTTTGTGATTAAAAGGAAACCTCCCGTGGCCCTCTGTCCCCCAACACTCCCATAACCCCCTCCCCCCACCCCAGAAAAGAAGCCTCAGTCTACTTGGAACTTGACCAGGTAAAGAAACATTAGGATGCTATCAGTCAGTCAGTCATACTCATATTGATTTTTTAGAATATAGATTGTATAATTTTGAAACTAGAAGGTCAGAGAAGTAAAGTACGTAGACCAAGGTCACAGAATGTTCAAAGCAGAGCTAAAACTAGATCATAAGTCTACCTATTCACAGCCTAATGTTCTTTCCAGATAGCTTCTCTCTAAACTGCATAAGGTGTGTGCACCCAATGAGGGAAGGCTTGGAGCTGCACTGTCCAATACGATAGCCGCTAAGCACCCATTGATTTTTGAATATCTGAAATATGACTAATCCAAACTGAGAAGTGTTAAAGTAAAAATTGGACGTTAAAGACCTAGTACAAAATAAGAATGTAAAATATTTCTATAATTTTTATATTGATTAAATGTTGAAATGGTATTTTAGATGTCATTTAGATGTATATTTAGATATATTGGGTTAAACAAAACAAATTCATTTTACCTGTTTGCAATTTTTTTATTTTTTAATTTGGCTATGGTAAAATTTAAAATCATCTTTGTGGCTCACATTCTATTTTTACTGGACAGCACTGGTTTAGAACATGTGAGCAGAAAGAGGAATAAGAAGGGAGACATGAATGGGGTACCACAGTGAAGCTTTGAATAGTCAGAAGGTGGCACAGGGACATTTGGCTCCTGGAGCCTAAGGAAGGAGTCAGGACCTTTAAGAACAGGAGAATAGAATGGTAAGCTGCCAAAATAGACTTTATCCTTAGAGTTTAACCCTGGCACATTCCTTCTCTTTTCCCTACCTCACTACTTTTTATTTTCCAGAAACCGTTTGAAACTATTACTTAATTCTTGTCAAGTCCTTAGTATGACCTGGAAAATGATAGTCATCTTAAATGTCTGGAGACATTGCTAATAATGGAATTTACAACTCCACTTATTTCTGTGTTGAGCTAAAATCTACCTTTTAAATTCAATATTTCTACATGACACTACATGACAACCCTTCAAAAAGTTTTATTTATCCAGGACAAACATCTCCAGTTCTAAACTTCATAATCAGATAATGTGTCCTTTAGACATAATTTATTAATATCCATCTTAACATGTGGGTCTCCAAACTGAACATAATATTGAAAGCTAGGGTAACTAGTTCAGAATAGTATAGTGGGACCATTAACTTCATTAATACTATGCTTCTCTCAGTACACAAAGATTTAGTTTTTTAGTAGCTACCTCATATTGTTGGCTTATATTAAATAGGTAGCCAAATTGGGTTTTCAAATGAACTACTTTCAGGCCTGGGAGGTAAGGATGAAGTTTATAGATCTCTATGCAGAACAAACAGAAGGTATGTAATAGGTGCCCTTTAATGCATTTTATAGAGCACAGTTGAATTGAAATTATGAAGTATAGCATTCCTCAAACTCTAAGATTTAAATATTTATTTACAGATTATTAATAAAGAAATGGAACATAAAGCTAAAGTGTTAGAGGCCACTGACAATTGAAAATTGAAAGTTAAGCAGCTTTAAGTTTGATTCGACAAAAATACAAATTTACATGTCTTTAGAAACACATCTTTTGAACAAACCAACATGAAATTGTATTCTACTGGCAAGTGTTATTTTCTTAAAGATAACTATGACACATTTAAAAAAACCCTGAAAGATGCTAATGTATAGCATTAGAATTCCTAACTGTAATTAAGTTATTATATACTTACGCTTTCATTTCTTTTAAGTTTACTCTTAAATAAGTTTATTCATCTAAATACCACGTTTCATAAATGTAGAATACTTGTGCTTTGAAAAAAAAAAGTAACTTGTATTTTATCATCTATATTGCAGGATGGGAAAGTATTATAACTTAGCACAGGCTTTGGAGTTAGGCAGACCTGGGTTTGAATCCTGTTTTCCACATAACTAGCTGTGCAGCATTGGGAAAATTACTTAAGTTTTCTATGCTTCAGGCTCTTCATTTATAGAATAGTACCTATAAGATTATTTGGAGGACTGAATGAACTGATATCAAGTATGTACTTAGTGTAATATCTAGGACACAGTACTATAAGGTTTCATTTTAAATTACCTACTGTTATGCTAATCAAAATAACTAAATGTGCTTCTAAAATAAACCCTTAACACAATGAAATGGTTTGTTAGCCTTTTAAATTAGAATTGGTAGTGTTGTAATATGTAATAAATATGCGTGTGTGTATATATATAATATATAAGCTTACGAAGACTAAATACATACATGCCCACTCAGGACCTGGTTATATTATAGATATAGATATAGATATATACACACATATATATATACATATATATACACATATATATACATATATACATATATATAAAAATGAGAATGGTAAAAGTATCTTGGGTATTTCCATAAAAAATTAATGTATTTTTTGTAGAAATACAAGTATTTTTGCAGAACAATAGAATAATACATTATATCTATTTTTGAACTAAGAATGGCTTTCAATTAATTGATAGTTGGATCAGCTTGTTAATTTCTTATAATTCAGTGTGAACCAACAGATGTTTTTAACATCTTTTTTTTTTTTTTTTAACAAAGATTTGGATTCCTAGACTTGCCCAAGCAGTTCTGTCTGTTATAGCAGACTTGAGGCTTTACTCATTAATGAAACAACTAGAAAATCAGCAAGTGGCAAAATGGGTGGTAAGTCCTAAACACTTTAGAAACTATATTTCATTTACTTCATTCCCATGAGCATGAAGCACAAGGAATAATATCGATAACCAAAAGTTTCAAAAGATAATTCATACAACTTTATAGAGGTACTTCCATAATTAAAAATGGAAAGATGCAAATGATGCATACCATCCATACCTTTCCTCCAGATTGAGTCCTAGGCAGTAGAAGCCACTGATGCCTTCAAACCCTATGAGCTTAACCCTAGGAGACAGGCTTTGGAAGTATCTTCACACCTCAAAACTATCAGAGTCCTTGCCTAACTTTCCATAAAATTCAGTAGGAATAGTTCTAAATCATTGCCTACCTCACAAATCACCTCAGCTGTTTTCAATGCTGTTCTCTATTCCTCCAGCTACTTGAGACTCATCCTGAGAAATACTGCTTCTCACTAAAGCACCCTTTTACCTCTGGTTTGAATGTATGAAATAGTTGGACTCTGTAAGGGAGAGAATGGGGCGTAGAAGACTGTCTTTTATCCTTTTGTCATTTGGCTTTTTTCACAGTGGAGAGATAAATTCCTGATCTCCCATTCAAATCTGGAATGGATTTTCCCATTTAAACCATATCCCAAAAAATGGTTGTAGTAATGTTGTTACTTCACTTTGGGTCTTTCTTAAATTAAGAAAGCTTATTTGAGCCACCTCTGAAATCTTACTATGCTTTTTACATTGTTTCTATTCAAAAATATGTTCCAAATGACCAACACATTTCTAGATGTAATTATAATTATTAATAAATATTAACAATTTAAAGATTAACAGGACATATTTTTGCAGGTAGCATGTTGATTTGTATTAAAAAGGCAGATTGGTTTAGCAAATGAGTCCTTCCTAATTGACTCAAGGATAAAACAGTCTTATTTTCTGCTTATATACACTGCCGAAGGCTAAATCTAAAATGGCAAAGACATAATACCCTTGAATTCCTTCCCTCAAAGTAGCAGCACTAGGTTCTTCTAGTTTAGGAAAAGCCTTTAAACACACGAAAATTGGAAACAATTTTTAAAGGCTATATTTAAATAGATAGGAAGTACACATGTTTAACACCATTGCATCGGCTAACAGGTTTCCTCTAAGATATTTCTTGTGTAGACTTAATGATGCTTCTGTTTGTATATTCGTTCAAAACTGGTTTATTAATTTAGTCAATTTCCAAATTAAAATTGATGTCTCCTGATATGTCATGTTTTTTCTCCTGCATTTTAATTTTTCATCAAGATATAGGCAACATTTTAAACTAAGGTCAATAAAAACAGTCAAAATATTTGTCAGTAATATAAGACAATTTGAGGAATACTGATTGGGAGGACCTAGTTATGAATTTCAGTCCTCTATAAACTACATCAAAGAATCTGTGTTTTATGTCTTTTATTAATGGGAAATGAGATTTAAATAAAATGAAATGCCATAAAAATGTACCTGAAAATGTAAACTTTTTAACCTTAACGAATATAGATCTGATGTTATCTTAGACCTGTGTTTGATATAAGTTCTTAAAAACAGTGTTTGCACATGGCATCTGTTAACATTAATTACCTTGTGATGTGGTTTTTCCAGTATTTAGACTTACTATTTTCCATAGAAGATAACTAAGCTTTTTCATTTCCCACCCCATCTATGTTTGCTCATAATTGTTCTTAGTTCTTTTGCCAGCTATGCTCTTGGTTCACGTGGTATTGCTGTACCAGAACTCTTACAAACACCATGGAAACTGTTCTCACTATAATTGCTCTTTTCTATTATCCTTTGGAAGGTTCAAAGTCTATGAACAGGTGAGATGTATTACTGTTAATATACACAACTAAAGCATGCTTTTGAAAAATCTTAAATATCAACATATTGTAATGTCTAGTGGACCCCTAATGTTTATGAAGATTATTAGAACCACAGATTTTCAGTCAATATATTTATTATAGCAGGAAACAGATATAGTCAAAGTGGGTAATTAAGGAAAAGGTAATAAAATGACTATTTACAAAGGTGTAGACAATGTTTAGAAAAACCAATAAGGGGACACCATAGTGCCCCAGGAATAGCCACAGCAGGAAGTTTCTATTACACCATGGCCTCAAAGGAGCAAGTAGAGGAAATGGTTACATGCAGAGCTGTAACTTTAAGAGAGCCCCAACAGGAGACAGGCACAACCAGCCTTCAGCCAGAGCAAGAGCCCAATTTGCCTCTTCTGTCCTCCTGTTAGCTACAGCCAATTAGCAGCCAGAAAGCAAGATAACCCATTGATATAGTCCATACAGGTCAGCCTCCCTGTACATTGAGCAGGTGAAGAATGGAGAGATCAGATCCAGAAGAGCAGACAGAAAACATATGTACCTGATTTGGGAACATATAAACTGGGAAGTAAATACTAAGCAAAGGGAAAATGAGCAATGGCACAACACTGTAAAAGAGCTTCACTGTATTCTGGGCAAGTTGTCCTGAGTAGCTAAATGTGTGGTAGGATGCGTGAAGAAGAAAAGAATAGGGATGAGGCTGGAATGGGACTTTGCCCTTGTCTAGAATCTGATCTTTATTCTACAAGTTGTAGGGAACCATTGTAGGCTTTTGAGAGGCATGACATAATCAGATCTGATTCAGGAAGAATTCTCTTGTAAAATCAGTATTTAGGATATGTTGAAAGGAAGAAAGCCAGAATTTGAGTCTAGTTAAGAAGCTAGTGACCATTCTTCCTATATAAAAATATGGTTGGATGAAATAAGATCATTTCTGCATTAGATTCTTGACTGCAAAAATAAGCATTCAATTAGATTATCTATATGAGGACTTTATTTAAGACAAAGTGAAAATAAGGAAGATCAGCATCTTAGCCTTGTGGCCAGGCCTAGATTAAAATTATAGAATATCTCAGCCACACAACTGAATTGGAAGGTTATGCAGAATGTAAGGTAGTTTTGAGGAATGGGCTGTTGTTCTGTGGTGCTTTTATAGGCCAGTCTATGAATCCCTGTTTTCTCCATCATTTTGAGGCTTTCTCAGGCTCTGTCCACTTCTGTTCTCACTACCAGTTGCCCAATTTTCCCTGTATTTCACATTTAATTTGAAGGAATATCATTAAGTCTGTTAAATATCATTATCCCTATTTGGACAGAGCTTTCACACTGGCCAGTCTTAGATGAGCTGCCTCAGCTCAGATGCCGTCCCCTAATTCTGTCAGGAAGGGAGGGTCATGTGAGACAGATGACCACTGTATAAACATTCTTCACATGACAAGTACTATTCTTGCCCTGACGATAAATGACATTTTGCAAACTCCTTTAAAAATGCACATATAGTGAAAGATTTTTAAATTGGCATGAGGCTATCTAAACATTTATATCTGCAGAATGAGAATAACAACTCATAAGAATTAAATGAGAATCTATGTAAATTGTATAGCACAGGACCCCATTACAAAGTGCTTGGTAAGTACTGATGATGACGATGTTGTTAAAGAATATTTCTGGGTAATACAAAAAAAAAAAAAGACTATGATGACTAGGAAAAGATTCCAGACAAGTGACAGGACTTGATGTAAAATGATGGTAGTGGGAATGAGAAAGGAACAAAGTAAATGTATGGGATGAGAAGCTACTATTTAAGGTGACTCTAAAATTTTAAGACTCAGAAACTGGGTGATACTGTTAACTTACGTACTAGACACTGAATAAGTTTGAGGGAAAGTTGTGGGGCTTATTTGAGACACTCTGATTTTGAGTGCTAGTAAGAGATGAATGTAGACAAATATTCAGGAATGAGAAGTCGAAGTCTGAGAATTTGGAGTGAGGTTAAGACAAGAAATGTACATTTGGGCATCCTTTAGGGAGTTTCACTAGAGCAGAAGTTGCAATTTAGATGTTCTGCAAGTCAGACCAAGCCACAAATGTGTTTTATTTCACCTACACAGTGTTTTTGTATTTTTAGTAAACTATTTGACAAAGTTTTAAAATTAGGAGATCTTACATAACATCTGGATTTCTGGCTTCTCTTGAAAAAACAGAAGGCCTAACAACATTTTGGGTCAGGATTCCTTCATGATAACATTAAAGCCCCTATATGGACTAAATCATTCATTTGTATTACCTACGTGATCTCTATATAAGTATTTAAATTTGAAATCCTTGCTCTTACATCCTCACCATTAGAAAGTCTTCATAATTATTAGTTAATAGATATATAATGGTGCCATGAAGTTGTTTTATTTTGCTAGCTTTCAGTTTTTCACAGGGCTAAGTATATATCCAGGTGATAATTTACTGTCTGTAGTCTCCATGATTAAATTATCATATAATCTCTTGCCATTTATTGAGAGAAATCCTAATAGTAAAAATCCACATTTCTATTCATAATCATACAGGTTTGTATAGTAGGCTTTTTATCAGTTGTACATATATGTCTTTCAGTTGGATAAAGTTAGCAGCTTACCTTTTCAAAACAAATTCATATGGACTCAGAAGCCTATGATAGCCTAAATAATCCTAATGTTTATTTAAATGCACTTGGTTTCTTTCTTAGAGAATGGTTTTATGGATTATCTCTTATAGCCTTATGAGAGACTTGATCATTTTTCTATCAGGAAAGTTCTATGGTTAAAAGTTTGTCTGTTTTAACAAACAAGACAAACATTAAAACAGAATAACTGCTTATTTGAAAATACAAGTAGGATATTAGAGCTGGAAAAGACCTTAGATAATACAGATGAGAAAAACTAAGAGCCAGAAAGTATAAGTAACTTTCCCAACTTTACACAGCTATTTATACCAAAAGAAAAATGATCTAACAAAAAAAGTTATAGCACAGTGTAAATAGTAGATAACTTCTAAACTCATTTCTTAGTTGTCTTGACAATATATTTTCTTTGTTTTAGTATCAAGTACTCATCCCTGGTGGCACTTGCCTTCATAATTCGTCCCACAGCTATCATTCCATGGATACCTTTGCTCTTAAGACATATCTGGCAAGAA
This sequence comes from Rousettus aegyptiacus, assembly GCF_014176215.1. Taxonomy (NCBI): domain Eukaryota; kingdom Metazoa; phylum Chordata; class Mammalia; order Chiroptera; family Pteropodidae; genus Rousettus; species Rousettus aegyptiacus. The sequence goes on from NW_023416306.1 coordinate 125,164,540, forward strand.
CAGAGAAAGCTTGATCTTATTCTACATCAGTTTTTACCTGTAGGGTGAGTAGTGCTACAGTCCATCTAACCAAATGTCTTAAAAGGATATAGAACACTTATAAATTGATACAACCACTTTGAAAAACTAAGTATTTACTAAAGCTAATTGCACTATACCCTAGCGCTCAGTTAATTTCAATACTAAGTATATAGTCAACAGAAATGTACATGTATGGGAACCAAAAGGCGAGTCAAAGAATGTTCATAACAGTGTTAACAGCTATTAAAAAAAAAAAAAAAGGGAAGCACAGTGTCCAACAGAATAAATACACTGTGACATATAAATTTGGTGAGTATTATACAGTATTATAAATTAATGAACTACTGCAATATGCAAAAAAACATGGTTAAATCTCATGATTGTAGGAAACTAGACATGAGTACATATAGCATGATTCCATTTTTGTAAAATTCAAAAAAAGGTAAAACATCTACCCTATCAAAAGTCAGGATAGTTACTGGTCACCTTTGGGAAGAGAGTGGAGATTGGTTGGGGGGATGAGGGGGCCTTTTAAAGTGCTAATAATGCTCTGTATCCTGCTCTGTATGACAGTTTGTTTTCATATTGTGATGATTCATGAAGACTTATAGTTTACTTTTCTGTATATGTTTTTGATATGCCACCTGAGATGGCTCTAATCCCATTCTCTTGATATACATGTTCCTGAATAATCCCCTTGAGTGTGGGCTGGACATTTTGACCCAATTCAAACAAACAAATATGGCAGAAGGGATGTCATATCCATGATTGGGTATAAAGACTTTTACCTTGGGTTCCTGTCTCACTCTCAGCTGGCTCAAGCCAGGGGAAGCCAGTTGCCATGTCATGACCTAGTTTTAAAGGAGAAGGTCACATATGGGAGGCTGAGTCCTGCCAACAATCATGTCAGTGAGCTTAGAAGCAAATATCCCCAACATCCCCAATCAAGCCTTCAGCCAACATTTTGACAATTCAGAGACACTCAGCTAGGCTGTACCTGAATTCTTGACCCACAGAAACTGTGAGATAAAAAATGTTCACAGTTATAAGTTGCCAAGTTTTGGGGTAATTTGTAATGCAGAAATAGATAGTGCAGTGTTTATTACTTTTAAAGTTTCCTTAAATGCAGCTCCTGTCATGAAAAACTTCAAAATGTGTAAATCCATATTCAGTAGGTGACACTGAAGCATTTTAAAATGGCTTTTGATGCAAGGCACTTGTAAAGCCATGCCAATATTGGATTTTCAATAAGTTCAGAATGTTAATCACCCTTCTTTTCATTTTTCAGATTTGTCACTTTGAGTTGGTCTCTGATAATTGATCGTATGTTTTTTGGGCAAGTAGGTAAAATATTTATTACACTAAAAACTCAATCAGACTTTTTAATCAATCCATGAATATTTGGGAATGTAGGCAAATCATTTTTTTTAATAATATGGGATACATTAAAAAAAACTACTAGCATATGCCTTTGATTCAATTTGCTATGCTTTCTATTAGATAACAGAATTGAGTATTCCTAGTTGAAGTTCGAGTCCACTTTAAAGGCATTTTTTAAGGTTTGTAACAATAAAGGTTAGATTTTTTAATAATGCTAATTGACTTCATGGTAATCATTCAGAATTCAAATTAACCAGAATACTCTATTCTTCAAGCATTGGCGTGACATTTTAAACTCATGACTGTTGGTTGTTTTTAAGTTCCCTGTTTTTAAGCCACTTATGGGCTCTGGAATCAGACTGCCACAGCATGAAGCTTAGTGCCCTGTTACCTGTGTGACCAAGGACAAGTTATGTACCTTTCTTGCCAGTTTCTTTTTCTGGAAATGATTGTGGTACATGTCTCACAAGGTTGGATTAAATGAGATAATGCATGTAAAGTGCCTACAGTGGTGCCTGGCACAAGTGAGCGCTTAATGTTAGCTGTAATTGCTGTTAATTATTACCTGCTTTGTGCCATAATTGCAACTGTAATGTTTTCACAGCTTTATCTTAATAAGTAATATGTGATATAATGTACTACAGAAGAATTTTAATGTGGTTATAACACACACTGTCATAAAAATTATTTTTTTAGGATTCTCTATAGCTCTAATTCTATGTAAAACTTACATTGTCAAACTAGTGTTTTACAAATTAATAATACTTAAACACAAAAAATGGTTTCATATGATCACTGTTCAAAATTATCAATGTAAACTTGGTTCTCAGATGTTATTCTTAATTTAATGTCAAATTCCTTAATGCCAAAGATTCACACTTGACACTAATACATTTCTATTTCTCTTTCCTTCAACTATGCCAGTGGACTCTGGTTCAATATAATTTTTTGAAATTTAACGTGCTGCAGAATTTGGGAACATTTTATGGTTCTCATCCATGGCACTGGTACTTCAGTCAAGGTTTTCCAGTTGTCCTAGGTACTCATTTACCCTTCTTCATTCATGGCTGCTTTCTAGCCCCAAAAAGGTACCGGATACTTTTGGTGACTGTGCTGTGGACACTGCTAGTATATAGGTAAGATTTTATTTGTTTAAATAGTTAACTTTCATAATTTAACCAAGCAATTATTCAAAAAGAAAATATCTTTTGGAGATGCAGTGACTCTTTTATGAGTTGTTAATGGGGATTATTTAGCAACAGAAAGGCAGTAATTATGCTGATGCTCAGGTAGAATAAATACTTCTGATATGTAGTTTCCTTAACAAGGATAACACTCAATTTTTAAGAAGTTGAACAAGTTTCATTTGCTCCTAAAAAACAGAGATTACCAAAATTTTAAGTATCGAAGAACCAGAGAAATATTTTTAAATGAAAATATATGCATCTTTATTCCAAATTTGAGTAATATGACTTACTTTTTTGGTAATAGAAATCCATTTTTTAGAATACTGGCATTAGACATTGATATCAAATATTAGAATTACTTTTAACATATCGCCTTATAACTAAAAAATGACACTAATTCCTAAAGCATGAAAGTCAGTCTCAGTACTCAAAAAAACAGGTCATATTATTTCATTTTAAATACACTAATCTCGAACTATCATATAATATGTAAAAATATTTTTTTATATCTTTGTTTTATTATAGCATGTTGGACCACAAAGAATTCAGGTTTATCTATTCAGTTTTACCATTTTGTATGGTGTTTTGTGGTAAGTATTTTTGTTCAATATAGAAAAAATATTTAGAAAGTTAGAAGACAATAAACTCATTAAACTCTAAAATATTATTTATTTTCACCTAGGCTAAAAGAGAATTGCTTCTTAATTACAAAATAATTGTGTTGCTGCAATGTTCTCTTTTTTGCAGCCTAAATATCCTTTTTCCTGTGTCCTATAAAGTGAGATCAAATCGTAAAGATCCAATATTCAAAGCACCTTTTGGTGGTGGTGTTTCTAGCTATTAGAAATCTTTCACTAAAAAGTAATAGAATATCTTTTTTAGAATAGCTACTTTATGGTTAGACTACGACGTTCTTCATTCCACAAATGAAAATATGTTTATAGCTGCTGAAACTAGTTTTTGAAGTTTTTAATGCTTTAAGACTCACTCTAATGCATATGCAGTTTTTAAAGTGATTCACACCTAATTTTATTTTTGGCCTTTTCTCCATTATTTCCTGTAGGTCTTGGCAATAATTTTTTTACATGTGACTTCTCAAGTTTTATGTTACTCAGCTCTGGAAAATATGAAATTTTACATTGGTTGGTTTGGAAAAATCATGAATTGAAACTTTATTAACTTTAATTCAGAATAAATGACTTTTGGTTTCCTTCAAATATTAATCACTAAAAAAAAAAATCACTGGACTGGAGAGAGAATAAATGAGTAATCAATGGGACTAGAAACAGGGAAAAGCTAAGGAGTTAATAGTATCACACTTTTTACTTAAAAAAAGAACTCAAACCAGTTAAGCAGCCTTCTTGACCAAGTTTACATTATGTTCTACAGATCTCAGATGTACTCTCTTCAATTTAGGTACAAACATACACAGCTACATATTTATACATCTTAAGTGCTGAAACCAGTGTTAATTTATGTCATTACTTTATACACAAATGCAGGCACATATAAAAATTAGGCATCTATTTGTAAGTCTTAAGAATATTGGGCCCATTTACCAGAGCACATTTATTCATATTTTATAAAATGAGTCACTATTCATATTTTAACTTTTTCTTTTTTTATGACAGCCTGAGTTATAATTAAATCAAGTTTGGTTTCTGCCCAGGTGAACATTGCCAGACTACTAGAAGACAAATACATGTGTGTTTGGTTTGGTTAATTCAGGAAGTTGTTTTGATTCCATTTTTATACTCTGGGTTTTTCCAGCATTGCACTTCTATGGGTGTCTTTACAAAGTGTTTTAGGGAAAGACTGAGTTTTCTGCACCTCATGCCCAGTCCAAAAGATGGCATCTTTAATTGTTAGGGTCCCAGTAATCCCTTGTTTCCAGTCCTAAAGATTTAGATAAAATGATGAGGGTTGAAGAGCTTCTTTTATAATGGACAAGAACCAGCCTTTCTCCCTCCTGCTTCCACTCAGAATGACCCCTGAAGGACAGAGACCCACCAAAATCTGTGACCTTCTCACAGGATGTAATCATTCCCTCTGGACACATATACCCAAGGTTCTTAAGTGAACCAAAAGATTTTGATTCTTAGGAGTCTTATACTGCCATTAAGAGTCAGAACTCTTTAATGCCAATAGTTTCCAACAACAGGACAATTAAGTAATGAGCTCACCTAGACAAAAGTCAGGAATGATGTCAGATAACAGTTCTTTTTGGAGTTCTTGATATTTTAAATAATCCAGTTTGAACCTTTTCTAACTACCTTTGAAATCTTGAGTTATATTATACTTCAAATGTCAGTTTTATTCTATTCTTGCATGATCTATTTCGACCTGATTTTATATAAACAGGACAACTCTATTGGCAACCGCTGTGTCACAAACCACCTCAAAATTTAGTTGCTTAAAACTCTTATTACTTACATGTCTGTAGTTGAGCTTGGCAGTTCTCATCTCTACCGAGTTTATACAAATGTGATCAGCTGCAGATGGGGTGCACAGCCCTTTTGACCGAGGTTGGTTTCTCACATTTGGGGTTCAGCTGGCTATAAGCTAAGGTTCCTCAGCTCTTCTATGTGCTCTCATTCTCCAACAGGCTAGATGGGCTTGTTCAATGGGTATAGGCAGGGTTCCAAGAGAAGGAATGGTAGTATACAAGGCCCTTTGAGGCCCAAGCATGGAACTAGCACACTGTTACTTGTACCATTCTTTTGGTCAAAGCAAGTCACAAAGCCAGGCCAGATTTAAGAGATGAGAAATAAACTTCAGGCTCATGTAGGGACTGAATATAGGAAGAGGAGTAATTGTGGCCATTTTTTAATCTGTGTTAACTTTTCTTGCCTAGTTTGAATTTCCCTTAGTCCTATCCAAATGAAGAACTTAATTCTAGAAAACATACCTTCTGTGATTGGCTCTGATCCTTAGTGAACTGTATAACCTTGTGCCTCAGTTTCCTTATCTGTAAAAGAAAGGTGCCATTGGTCTAGTAACACTGAAATTCTTAGGTTGAACCTGTCATTTATGCTGGTATGTTTATAGCACTTGCAATCAATTCTGGGTTGAGTGTCCATTGAATGTTTTTGCCACAGTGGCCAATGCAGACTTGGTTGTCTCGATTAGGCCACTTTATTTTTCTATATACTAATCTTTTTATCAAAATTGCACATGTACATTGTTTCAGAAGTCATTCCATAAGGAGTTTGTTTTAAAAAAAATGGTTCCCCCCGCCCCGCTCCCAGAGGCAATCATACTTTTAGGTGGTTATTTTGATATTTATCTCTAAATAAAATGCTAATACTGCCTTAAAGATCTTTGGTTTTGGTACTATCAACTTCTCACTATGGAAGATGAAATTATAGCTTATTTCCTTAGCAAAGTAGCAACATAAAATTCTTGCTACCTTCTTCTGTTCCCAGTATTCTCACATGGTTCTTAATAGTTCAGATATTCTTCCCCAGGCCCACTCTCCTGAACATTCCATTCTAGAATCAAACCACCCTTTGTTTTACTCATGGAAACGGTGGAATCAAGATGACCTAACAGTTTTCTCAAAGAATATTTAAAAGTGAAAATGTTAACTCAGAAATATCTCTAATTCATAGAACTTGGGAGAGATTTTTTTTCTTAACATTGTTTTTAATATTTCTTGCCCAAACTAGGATGCATCCTTGCTACCCCTCAGTGTTTGACAGGATCAGTTACGTACAACCCCCAATTCTCATCCTCTTTGTTACAGTGAACCTTTGGGTTCATTGCTAAAGAATACAGAAAAACACACTATCCAAAACTTTAAAAGTGATTGTGTGTATCAAGATAAATCATGTATGACAATTAGGAGATATGGCTGAGTAAAGAAGAAACTAACTCATGAGGGACCTTCTTATATTTTTAAGACTTTACCTGGGAGAATAGTCAATTAGGACAGAAAGGATTTAAAACATTTTTTTTTTTAAACAGTAGGTTCAATGAGAGTGATTTGGTAAGAACCCAGTATATTACAAAAAAAAATACTAATGGTACAAAAAATAATAAACAATCAGTGTCATCCTCTAATCATCTAGTCCCATCCCCCAGTTATAATTATCACTCTTATAAATCCCTCCAGAAATTTTCTTTATGCTCACTTTAAATATCTTTTTGTAGGCCCAGATAATATTCTGGGATGTTACTTAGCATTGAGTTATCAAGAGCTACTATGTGAAATGGAAGGGCCTGTATTCTGTAGTCACCAGGGTTCGTACTCAGTCCTTGTAGCTGGCATGGAAACTACATGAAACTGAAAGATTTCTGTAAGTGGTTTCTATAGGACATTTAGAAAACTTGTTCCTAGAATCTTCAGTAATTGTGTGTGTCGGGGGGAGGTTCACATTTCAAATTAGGTAATATTACATTTCCTAGTGGTGACTATATCACCTTGTGAAGTGAGCTCATTTTTGGGTAGACCCATTTAGTGCGAACTACATCTCTTTATTTGTATGTACAATTAAGCAGACTTACTGGATGGCAGCTATTAGGATCTTCTTAATTATCTCTTTTAAATAGTAAAGAAACCATACTGTTTCCCTATAAGAAAACCATGGATTCTGGGCATCTCTTGTGGTTCAGTCTAACATTCAATCTGTATCTTTACAATTTTCCCTTTAGCAACTCCAATTTCTGAAATCCCCTTGGTAAACTTTTCAAGGTCAGATGGTTTGAAAACCTTCAGTCTTCAAATTCATGACTGTTCAACTGTCTCTTCTCTTTCCAACATTTTATTATTTCTCCAAATAATACAGAGATTCATTTCTCACTAAAAGGACCCATCGTAAAATGAGCTAGCTTCAAAGTGAAAATCACCACAAAATAATATAAGCATTACCTAATTTAAAAGACTCCACTCAATACTAAAGAAGCTAGGAAGACAAGCACATTTTCTTCCAGCATTCCTGCCAGAATGCCCTTTTTACATTAGCCACCATGTATTCCAGTTTTGTTTCAATCACCGATACCACCTTATCTGTCCCTAGTGTTAAATTTCTGGTAAAACTTTAACATATAATGAATGAACAAACTGTTAATGAGTGAACCACTTTAGAGGCCCATGGTATACTTGAGAGCAAGTTGTCTTCTGGGGCCTTGTTGTAGACTACTGAAGCATTTTGTAATTTTGAGCCCACTAGGTAAATAGTTTTTGCCTGTCAACACAAGGAAGCACTTCACTTTCGAGTTGTATTTGCTGCTGTTTTATCTGTGGCTGGAATTATTAGATGGCAGAACTTTTGCAAACGATTTGTTTCTGATAAATCTAATTCTAGTTTTCATCCTCTTCAGTAGGTTCCTCATTTTACCATTTCAAACATCTTACAAATTTAGAATTAAGTTTTAAACAAGCTTGGTTTTCTTGATCTAGCTACATTTTTTTTTATCACACTTTTCATATTCTTTGGTTAATCAGAACTATTTTTAGTGGCACTATGTAAAACGGCTGTGTGATATTCCAACTACTGAATGGAATGCACCGTACATAATGTTATCTAAAATATTCACAGAGGAACAAAATTGAGCATCTAAGATTTCTTGAACTAAATTTACTTTTAGCTGTTAATTGTATGTTATCAGATGTCTTAGAATAGATGAAGTTATTTTCATGTCTATCTTCATACAGGGTATTCACTAAACCACCTGAAAACATGGAAGAAACCAGCTCTAAGTTTCCTGTTTTTATCAAATATGCTCCTCGCTCTCTATACTGGTTTAATTCATCAACGAGGTACTCTTGATGTCATGACTTATATTCAAGAACTCTGTTACAAAAATCCTAATAAATCTACAGCTTCGGTGTTTGTAATGATGCCTTGCCACTCTACTCCTTTTTATAGGTAATAGAAGTTGTTCCACTATATGCTATTATTAAGAAAATGAAGCTACTTTAAAATTCCTTTCAGATTCCTGAATTTAAATTAATTGATCATTGATCAAATGATTGAAAGAAATTTAAAACTCCATATTTATTCACTGCTGAATTTTACAAACCATTTGAACTATGTTGTCAATAAAAATCATATACTTTTAACTTTGATCTTTAAAAATTTATATTTAAATTACCTGATTTAAAGATAGTATATGTTATAGATTTGATGGTATGCTTAGTAAAGAAATTATCATTGATCTTACTACAAATCTTTGTGACAAATTCCTTATGTATATACAGTATTGAATTAATCTCAAAACACTAACTTCTAGTCCAGATTTACTACTGGGCTATTGCCCTGATCCTAAACAAGTCTTTTTAATCTCTTTGGATTATCAGTTGTATGGCCAATAAAAATTAGGGAATTCAGTTAGATAATATCCTAATGCTTGAATTAAATGTTTCTGAGAATATAACACTAAAATTGCCTTAACTATGCTGGGTATATATCCATTTAGCTCTATGCTTGTTATTTCAGGAAGCTGTATTAGTTACCAATTGCCCAATAAAGGTACAAGGGCAAACAGCTTTTCTTTAGAAAAGTTAATCAGTGAACATATGCTGCTCTCTATTACTAAATCTTACTTATATAAGAACAATAACAACAAAAAACCCCCACAAACCTTGTCATTTGTCATTGAAGGATGTGATCCATCCCCTTTCAGAGCTGAAAGGGAAGAGAGCAACAATCCTTTCTGGTTCACGTCCAATTTTCTACCTTGCCTAATAAACCTATGGGGATTTACTCTCTTGTTAACAAGTAACCTACATGGTATCAAAGGCCCCTTACATTCCTGGAAGACCATGCCAGTGTTAGAGAATATTAGGTCCCCCAAGCTCTGACCTACCACCCCATCTTGAAATGGAGTTTCATACTTTAGTTTGGACTTATAGGTTATGCTCCTCCTGCACTGGTACATGCCATGAAATCATATTTTCCATCTCTGAGAAACTGCATTAAAGGCTTGCTTCTTCACCTTAGTTGGAACTCAGTTTCAGATTTCACATTTTGTTATGTTAACACGACATATCTTAAGAGTAATCTGAAAACTTTCACAACTTCTTGTAATTATAATGGTAACTTTCTTTTTATAGCCATGTCCACTACCCACTTCCAATGAGATTTCTTGAATGTCCCCCAAACCTGACTGGAAAAAGTCAGTATCTTGATGAAGCAGATATATTTTATCTAAATCCCTTAAACTGGTTGTATAAAGAGTTTCACAACAATTCAACATTACCTACGCACTTGATCATCTTCAGCATTTTGGAAGAGGTAAGGAAACATGAAAAAAGGGAAAACGGTATTTTATCTTACCTTAGGTTTAGCAGGTAAATAGACAATCTAACTTTTTTATGGTCCCTTTTATCCCCATATTTTGTAATTGGTAACTTTTCCCTAGTCAAAAATCACCCCCAGTTCCATATGTATATGTAACTTACCATGAGTTAATTTAAGAAATGACATTGTTTTTATTTTTTTAAAAGTTGTAGAGGCACAAGTCACAATAGGCCATTCAAAAATTCTTAAAACAGTACTCAGCAAAATGTAGCCTTTATTTACTCAAACATTTATTTATTTCTAGGAAATAAGTGCTTTCCTAATTTCAAGAAACTACGAGAGAACTGCTGTTTTCTTTCACACTCACTTGCCAGAGGGTCGAACTGGAAGTCACATATACGTCTATGAACGGAAGTTAAAAGGGAAACTCAAAAGAAGATGAAAGTCTGAACTGTGTTTAGATCTTTCCCAGAGAAATAGAAACTACTAGGTAGAAATATTCAGATGCTGCTTAAAATGTTCTAGTAAACACTGGGTAAGATTCATGGAACTAGCAAAACCCCACTATGAACTGCTTTACCAAATATTACTACTGAGGAAATGTATGAAAAATATCACAAAGTATAAAATCATATATCAATACACTGCCGGATTTTAAATAGACCTTTAGTTTTCCTCATGACGTAGTTTTATTGTTTCTTCCACAATATTCAGATGTGCAAGAAATTTCACAAGAGAACAAGTCAGCAAGTTCATAAGAAGGCAGCAAATTCTTCACAAGTCAACGGGGCTCTTGAACCCACAAAAAGACAAGAAGCAAGAGTAAGATTATAAAATGTTAAAGAAGAAATTCCATCACAATGTACTTTTCTCAAGCTCTACTGCAAATTTAACACAAATATCAGTGTTAATTACACTTTGTTATGTATGATTTGAGCTTGCTTTAAGCTCATACACTGAAAGGAAGTCTCATTTCATGCACAAATCTGTTGCATGCCTGGCTTCCTTAACAAAACTACAGTTCAACATTTCCATTGCAAAAAGATATTCAGCAAAGCTAAACTACAGGAAAATGCAGGTTAGTAAGCTTTTGCTTGATGCTTCTGAGTAATAATATAAAGTCATCTTAGAAATGATAGAAATACATTATCTTGATATTTCATCTTAGTTTCAACACCAAACATTGTAGAAAGCATCCATGTTTGATACAGTTTTCTATTTTAACTTAATCATGACGGTCAATATTTAGGATCAAAAGGTAATTGCCCCAACTCTATTTCAAGATTTGCCATGTGTCTTCCATTAGTGCGACCATATTTATGCCATTTACCTTCCCTTTTATAAGGTTGTGGCTGAGGGTGCTTCTGCTCTTGTTTTCGATGCCTGGAGTTTTCAATATTTACCATACGTTGCTTTTTATCTGGTCGACTGAAAGCAGTAAACACATTTTTCATCTATGTTATTCGAGTTGAATTTATTTAAACAAGAAACAATTTTAATGTTTTTTTCCCCATTAATCTATTATCTGAATACTCTGAAAAAAGGATGTTAAATTAATCTGAAGTATAATCCTAGTATAACCATGCCAAAAAAATTATACTTTTATAGAAAAAAATAGACAAACATTAACTATTGGCAAGAAAGGAAACACTCAACAGATAAAAACAGAAATGTGACGATAAAATAATGAGATGTGTTTCCATTATTTTTCTTCCTTTCCTTAAAAACCAATCAATCCCTCCCCACTGGTTTCATCCCTCAGCAGAAATATGTATATACATCTCTTACAAACAAAACATAATCTTTTTTTTTCTGACAGCTAAGGTTCATGAACAATGTCTACATTTACTGCTTTCCTCAACCTCTATAATCAAACTTCTGTAACAACTTCACTGAAACAGTCCACAATGCCATCAGGATTTGGTCACTACTTCACTTGAAACAGCCCATAATACCACCTATGGCTGACTACCCAATTCACCAGCCAACAAATCCAGTCCTTTATTTTTATTTATATATGTATTTATATATTTATACACACACACACACACACACACATTTGACACACCTATATTATATTCCTTTTCCTTGAGCTCTGTAAATTTTCATTATGCCACTTTGATCTTGTCATTCTCAGACTTCTTTTCCTACAACCCTTTAGATTGGTGTTCCCCAAGAAGTCTGATAAATACCTCAGTCTAGACTATTTCTACACACACAACAGAGTCTGGGCTAGAGAAGAGAGTCATACAATAACTAATGGCCAGCTAATCCTCTCCATTTGGATTTCAATAGGTAACTCCAAGCACAGTTCTCATTTTCAATTCCCATTATCCCAAACTTTCTGGCATTCCTTATCTTAGAGGTATCAATATCCAACTAGTGACCCAACCCAGAAATCTGAAAATCAATGTTAATTTCTACTCTTTCACAAGAAATATCACCAGTTTTTAGTATTGTCTCCCTCTTTCCACTCCTGCTTATCGGGCTCATGTCTGTATTGTTTAAAAGACCACCTTCTAGCTTCTAGCTTCACCCTTTTCAACCAATCCTCCTGGCTGCTCTAGTGACCTAAAATGCGATAAAGCAAGTCCCTGAGCATAAAACGAGGTCCTTATGATCTGAATATTTTCTCCTTAAAGTGGCATGTCTTCACAGCCCCAAATCAAAGTTCCCTTTGACTGGCATGTCCTATCTGGTTGACAAATTCATATATCCTTCAAAAGCCAGTTTAAAAACAGTAGTTCAGTTCAAAGGCCACCTCACATATGAAACCTTTCCAAACATCTCCAGACTGAGACCACTATGTATATAATATGCCTCCATACCTCAATTTCATTAATTTTATCTAACTCTCTAAAAGTTTGTGAACTCCTTGACAGCAAGAATTTTTCATTTGTTTCCTCAGGATAGCTTCACAGTTCCTTGCTCATTATAAGCACTAGTTACAATTGACTAAAGACACCAGAATCAGTCTCATTATTTTATAGACACATTACATTTATTAAGATATATATATGTATGTGTATATACATATATCACTATCTCAAAAGTAAAAAAAAAAGCTAACATTTGAAGATTAGGCACGTTTCATGTTACAGAATGTAAAGCTGTAAGCAATGCATACAAAGTTATTTTGAAAAGATGTACATAAAGCACACACATTAGAACTTGTGGCTTGCTAAGTGTGCCTCTTTGATCATGCCTCTCCCTTTATCAACAATAATTTTGTAATAAGTATATTAACATCATAATTAGGTGGTAAATGGAATAGACAAATGAAAATATGTCGGACATCCCAACTGTTTACATAAGCTCTTCTAATTTTAGAGTGAAATTTGTATTGTTCACTCCTAGCTTCTCAAAGTAAGTAAATAAATGAAAGATTAAAGGAAAATAATTTCACTTAACTATCTTTTCATACAGACTAAAATGAAAAGAAATGAAATAAGCTAAAATAGGATTTATATATCCTTAACTGATTTTTAAGGTAAATATTAAACCATTTGCTCAAGTCAAACTGATTACATGAAAATTTTAGCCTGTAATAAGCTATTAACTTAAAATTATATCTTTTAATTTATTCTATATTTTCTGGCAATAAAGTACTTTTACAAATAGTACTTTTTTTTTTGTTGTTGTTGTTGTTTTTACAAATAGTAACACTGCAAAAAACTTATCAAATGATAAAATACTATCCAATCTACAAATGTTAAAAACTATTATAACAACATGGTGCTATATAAACCGACCTGGGTCCATACGGAGGGGAAAAAGTGTGACCAAAGAAGTGTCTATATATGTATCCATCCAACTTCTCAAACACTCCATCATTATCTACTTGATATTCCTTCATGTCGTTAAGATAATCTTTAACATCATTAACAAAGTCAGTGAAGAGCTTCTGATCATGTATAAAGACACCATGTACGAAAAACTGATTGACGAATTGATCAAGTTCTTTCCAATGATGAAAACTATCCAGTTTTTCTAGTAAGTACCTTTCAATTAACTGTCTAAATTCATCTATCCTTACAGGATTCAACACTTTCATATTAAAAAGGTTAATGGATTCCTGTTGAGCACATTCAAATACACCAGAACAAGCCTTTCTGAAGGAATTATAATTTTCACTACAGCCATGCTCAGCACTGCATTTCTGTGAATTTGTATTTTTTCCAAATTCTTCAAAGTGAATTGGCTTTTCTTTCCTTCCCTCTCTTTGCGTAGTAGAGCCTCTACTATTCTGGTTTTGTGTACGTGCCTTATACTGTGGATGTAAATATTCACTGAAAACTGTTGGTTTTTTAGCTGCTCCTTCTTTTGTAGCACCAAATCTTTTATTACCCTTTTCATCAAAGATATTCTTGGTGGTATCTTTGAAATGCCTGAAAGTGGATTTAACTGAATCTGAGAATTTTTTCAGATTTTCTTTCACAGCTTCTTTAGCCTGCTTAATTTTTTCTTTATGATGCCTCACAAACTCCTTGGTAGAATTCTTCATGGCATCAAATGTTTCCTTAACCGAACCTAAAAATGTTTCCTTTGACTTATTTTTAGCCCTGTGGTTTCCTCTGCTCCCTTTCTTTTTTCCATCTGTTTCTTGTTTTGTATTTTGATCTTTTGCTTCAACATACAGTCTTTCCCACAAATCAGAACGCTGCTGTTCAAAATTTAGCTTCCGCTCCAGCTCAGTGAGTCTTTCCCGTAAGATTTCTACTTCCTTTTTTTCAGTCAATACTTTGGGAGAGTCTGGATTGCTAGAGCTTATCTGCTGAAGTTCCACCCTTAAAGCCATGGTTTTCAGTCGTTCCCGTTCCAGTTCCCGCCTTAGCATCTTTGCTTCTGCCAATAGCGTCTCCCTTTGATTAAGGAAGCTGTGTGTTTTCTGCTTTTCTTCTTTCAAATGCTGCTTAAGTTTCTGATTTTCTGTAACTAACTCTGTACTTGTCCCTTTATCTTCCAATATTCTAATTTGTTCTCTGAGTTTCCTTAACTCTTCCTGTAATGAAGACAAGGCTTTTTCTTCCTTCTCCAGAGATACTCTTAAATAATGATTTTCTGTATCAAGGCTCTTTTTCTGAGTTTCAAAGGACATCTTCTCTGATTCAGTAACGGTCCAACACCTTGCAAGGTTTTCCTTCAATGACTAAGTTTTTTTGAAAGAGAAAAAAGAAAAATGTCAAGTGTTTTAAAAACTGATTTAAATCTTTAAGATATAATACTCCATAAATGTTTAGTATCTGTATCTGCAGAGACTATCCTTTATACAGTTTTTCCGATATATAAAAATTAGAAAAAAACATATGTAAGAAAATGCACAGCAGAGAGCTATATCAAAATAAGAGCATAGCATGTTCAAATAATTTAAAAGCAGAAAAAAAATTAGCTAGTTTGGTTTAAGCCCTAAGATTCTGAAAAGAGAGATAGGGTGCTTCTGATTAGTGTTTCCCATAATCACATGATGTCTTTAACCATTTCTAGGCCCACTAAGAAGTTAGGAGAAAAGGAGACAGGCCTTCTGTTGACTACAGGACTCCAAGTTTCTTCTGAGATGGCTCCTAGAGAGAATTAAGCCAGGACTAAAGGCTTCTCTTATCTTTGGGTGAGAGAGATTATCTTTAAAAGTAAAATTATATCTAGAGATGACTTTAAGCTTCAAAAAATTCTCTTTAAATTCACTGCACTCTTAGAAGGAAAAAATTCAATAATCTTAGTCCTATGCAAATTAACATCTCTAAATTCTGATAAATCATATCATTTCTCCTGCACTTTGGAGGACTGAATCTTGGTAACATTTGTAACTAATTCCCCCAATTTCAAATAATCTTTTGAAAGAACTGTTAACAGATTAGCGATATAATTCCAAGGTCAGGACCCTTGACAGAAATCGTGTTCAATCAGTTTTGCAGAATTTTGCTGCAGCTCAAGGTAGCCCTGAGTGGTCTGATTTTTCTTTGAACATATTTACTAGTAATTGACTTTAACCAAAACAGTAAGAAACTATGAACAGTCTGTTTATATAAGTTAATGGTTATTAGCACTATCCAGCCAGTTAAAATAATGTAATATATAAATCAGCAAAATAATACTTAAATTTTGCTTAATTTTCCACAGAATGGCTATCCCATTTGAATCAGACTAGAAAAATATCAATTTGCTGAAACAAGCAAAAAAAAAAAAAAAAAAAGTCCTTTAAGAGAATGACAGTATTTTCTACTTGAAAAATAACTATCTGAAAGGGATGTTTCACTATCTGGCTCATTAATCTTCAGAGAAATTAAAATTTAAAATATCATTAAAGTTATTTCATCTGCTGTGTGAAAGTAAACAAGTTTCATTTCCCCATCAGAAGTGGTCTGTGGAGCAGAACAGAGTAATGTAGCATTATCTTTAAAAAATGCCCAGGCACAGAGAGCCACAGAATGCCTGAAGGGCACAAAATGCCATATCCAGTAAACTCGATATTCTTGAATTAAGTGACTAGTAAGTAGATCCTGGGCAGGTCTTCCATGAAGATCTTCAAAATCCAAACTACATTTAACAGCTGGAGACAAGAACTCTGCAAGAACTGACTCAGATTTTACAATCTATGTAGGGCCAGTCTCCCAAAAACCATGAAACCATGGTGGAGAGGAAGAAAATGGCTATTCTCTTGAAAACATCCTCTGATCAAGGTAGGGAAAACTACACAATTAACTTCAGTAGTCCCTCCCTGAAAGATTTAATACAGTTGTCAAGTAGGATTCTATCTTCAAAATAAATGTAATCATAACCCTACAAGGGATACATAAATTATGAAAGAAATTTGGGGGAACTGAAGGAAAAAGGACAGTTTTCTTTCCTACCCCGAGTTTATCTACAATGTCTATGCCCTTCCCAAGGAAGAAATAGATAGAGAACCAGCTATTTGACTTTCTCATAAACCCATAAATGTGTTAGGTAACTATACAGGATGAACAGCACAGTCCTACTGAAGCTAGGTGATTTTAAGTAGGAAAGTATAACATGCTCTCTCTTTCATCAGAATTAAGAAGAAACCAAAGGAAAATAACTGGCTGATTATTTCCCTTGGTCAAGGGAAGAGCTTAGGCTACAAACTCTCCTCTTTCTCTCTCATAAATGAAAATGTTTTGTTCAGCTCTGTAAAAATAAAGGTAATAATGATATATATACATATGTGTGTGTGTGTATATAAATTTAAAATAATGTTAACAATAATATATGATTAGGACTAAGTCACATAAATGGAATTAAATTCAGCTCTGCCAGTTGCTAGCCTTGGGAAAGTTACTTAACTTTTTTGAACCTCTTTCCAGTCTTTAAAATGAAGTTAATACTTGCTTAATTCACGGGGCTGTGGTAAGAAATGAGAAATACTAAATGTGAGATACAAAAGTGACTAGGACACAGCAAGTAATCAACAATTACCAGTATTATTATTGATTTACTAATCTGCACTGTACTTGTATCTGAATAGCATAATAATTATTGGCTAACAATTATTTTATAAAATGTATCAGTAATACACACCTTATAATCTGTAACAGACTCTTGTTCCTGTTGACATTGGGAAAGATAATCCTTCATATCATTCAATTCATCTTCATGAATCTTTCTGACTAACTGTTGACGCTTCTGAATCTGAATTGTGCCTAAAAATACAAATTTTTATTAAAGATAACATAAATATTATGATTAACAATATTTTAAAAGATAAAAAAATATTTAATCTGCATATATTTAACTATTTAATCCAGATAAGATTGTTTTCTTCAAAATACCAGCACTTAAGTTCTATAAAAATTCTGAATATATAAACAAAGAATAAATAAAATCTCATGGTGTCACTTGAGTGGTGGTGGATATATGTTAATATAATATAAATCAGGCCAAGTAAGTTAATATGTTTTGTATTTTTTTTTAGCGTACACCCAGGGACATTTAAGCAGTTCACTGTATTTTTTATTAAAACAAGCCAGCCCACATAACCCTAACAAAGAAAACAATTTATGTAATGTCTTTTAATCTTACTATATTGATATTGAAGGCACTCAAGTTTGTTGTTTTTGAGGGACCGCTGAGGTACATAAAGTGTTGCATTCCTCCAAAGAAATGAACCATGGAGTCTAGTCACAAGTTATAATAAAGAAAAACAAAAATGTCTGTTTTTTTCTCACTATATTTGCCTAAATTATATATCACAAACCCAAAAAGTATAGCAAGGAAAATAACTGGCTAACTGTGATTACCCACCACTCTCAAAGCCAAATCTGAAGAATCCTGCATTGGTTAGGTCTATACTGGAGTAACACTGTCCCTATCCCAGCAGTGATAAAAGAATATTAAACCAATTAGAATGCTCTATATTTTCACCTTAAAAAATAAAAATGTTAATTTTCCAAGACATGCTGTTCACATGCTACTACTACATGCTTCATGCATGAGAAGAAAAAACACTAAATCAAAAATAAGGCAAAATGCATTTGACAACCTTAAGACTACATCTACTGAGTGGCAGAGCATTATGTAAACATATAAAAGAATTTTGTAACAAAAAGATATAATGATAGCTTACTATTTCTTCTCTTACTGCTAAAAAATTAATTTTTAATTTAATACATCTTTAAAAACAAGAGAAAACTTTTGCCAAATTACAAACAACTGTTATCAGTGAACAGCTGATATTCTATTAGGATTCACTTCCTCTCTTTAAATTTTGATTTATAAAAGCATGGCTAATTTATTTTAATATTACTCAAAAGACTCTCAGGCTTTTTTAAATGTTGAAATAAATACATCTGTAGTTCTCAGAGTGACAGAAAATCTGTTTCTTTTCAAACTGCAAATAGGATGAAATCTTTTGCCCACTGGAAAATAACCTAAAACTATGTGTTGAGATCAGAATCGATAGTACCATTACATAGTGTATATTTGATGACTATTTTTATGTAGCCTTTATCAAGCTCACTGTTGGGGTTTTTACCCCCCTACATCTTCAGCTGCCTAACTATAAAGCGTTACTGCCCGAAGTACAACCTGGCCTTCCGTTCATGTGTGCAGGTCTACCGATGATCCTATCTTAATCACATTAACCTACTGTCAGTTTTTGCTATCACTGCTGTAAGACTTCTACAGTTAAGAGTCCCAATCACACCAGAGCTTCCGGCCAATTTATCCAGCTACCTATTGGGTGCAATGTTTGGGGCATCTTCATAGGAAAAAAAAACAAAAACAAAAAACTGAATTTCAACAGTTGCCTAAACCATTCTAGAATAAAGTTGGATAAAAACAAACCAAACTGGCTATCTATTCGCTTTATCATATAACAAAACTCTTCCTCAGTTAACACTCTCACCTCCAAAAGTAAAACAGCTAGCATTGTCCTGCAATTTAAAAAATAAGCCACCAATATTTCAAGTATCCCGGCTCAAAGTTCTGTTTCTCTTTATTACTTCAATGTCTCTTATTTCACCAACCTTCTCGCCATCCCACAATTGCTTTAAGTGTTAAGGCCCTTGTCAACAAATACCTAAATTACAAAACATTCCACAGACTGTTCTAATTTTTCCCATACCATTTTCTTTCCAGTACTTTTCTTCTAAAATCACTGCCATCAGGTCACTCTATAAATCAAACTCTCCTACCTGTATTCCAAGATGTTTTACAGTATAATAACATCCTGCATATTCTGACCTTATACTCTATTATTTCTAAATATCAATTCTGCTATAGTCCAAGCAGTCTTCCCACTACTCCCAAACTCAGCAAGTATACTTTCAAGTTATCAGGTTCTCCATTGGAATATTACCCTTTCCTCCCACCTAGCATAAGCATAAGACCAGACAAGACTCAAATCCTACCACCTCCAGGATGACTCAGTAAGAGTAGCCTTTGAGCTACAATCTGTGTTTATGCTACATAATGAGGCATCTACTTATGTTGTTATGTTGCCTGCCGAAGAGCTGGGCAGCCTGTCAATACTTAAAGCAACTTTTTTGAAAAACCAAATCAATTGAACTCCACTGATAATTTAGTATATTAACAGTCTACCAGCAAAGAAAAAGTAAGGAAGATAGGTAGGTGCTTCATACATGAAGATTTTTCTTTAAACTTTCGTAAACACTTTCATAATCTGAAGTAATCCCAAATACCTGCAGTAAATTCTTTTACTATCCTCAGTGATATTAGTTTTCTTTTCCTTCCAGGATGGGTCTGAAACTCCAGATTTATATGAAGTCAAGGCTGGTGAATGTTCTGAGTGATTCACTTAGTAGTATCTTTTTGTTAAATAATTACAAAACAAATGACTAACTCTAGAGTACAATGACTGAGTGGTGCATGAGAAATTCAAAGTAGCTCTGAAGTCAACTCAAATGAGCTCTTCAAGTGTTGCAATTAGTGCCAGAATTAAGAAAAAATGTGATGTCCTTTAAATAGTGACCTTGAAAAACTAAGTCATTCAGGTAAGTTTTTTAAGTTCATTGAGCCAATTACTATTTGAACCTACTTCATATTCTATTACCCAGTCTTTTCATATTCTGAAAAGCTAATTTGAAAAAGTATAGGAAAACGTTTTATTAAATATAATTATTAAAGTAAATTTTCCAAGTAAACAAAATCCTAAGTAACAGCAATAATTTCTCAATTTTGAAAGCACTCTTCTCTAAATTGACCTTTCTATAAAAGAGTTAAAGGTCATGCAGCTGGTGAGGTTTTAATGGAATTTGGATTAACATTAAATTACTGTTCAATTATTTTTTTAGTAGGAAAAAAAGATTAAGATAAGACCTTCTCCATTGTTACCTCCATGTTTACCTGTGGGGGAAAAAAATCATGCTCAAAAAAACACATTCATACATTTGCTCAAACTAGATAATATACAAAGTTAAGTATATTTCAAGTCAAATCTCATTACAACCAATTTCAATGGAGGAAACCAATTTCAAAGGAGGGTACAAATTATAGTATCTCAGTATTAAATTCAAGCAGACTGTCAACACGAAATCTAAATATTTATTTTTATTAATATGAAGTAAATACAAAAAGAAACATTTTACTGACTCTGACTTAAAACAAGTGTTGCCTTCATTAAGTTTATCCTAATATTATATTATGTTGAATAATGTATCTTTTCTACAAATCAACACAGGGTACACATAATCCTTCAATCTTTACAAAAGGAACACATTGGTAGAAGAAACTAGCCAAACAAGAATATTTTGGAAAGTTAAACTGTGGATTATGTAGGCAAAAAACCTAAAAGTAGATAATTTGTGAAGTTGACAAGATCTAAGACATTTGTTTAAAATGTTTTTTAAAAAATTCTAATAGAACGGAGTGTGACTGTTCAGTTCTCAAACACTCTCATCTTTGTACCTTAAAAAAATTTCAATGGTTAGGCTCCCAAGTGAAAAATACCACCATATAGAACTCCTTCTTCTTTTCACCTGAGACTTCAAAAGATTTGCACTAGGAAGATAATCAATGTACATAAACACTAACAAGAATAATAGTGAGCAAAGTATAATACTAAACTATAAAACACATTCTCAATGCATGTGAATCATAGAAGCAACAACAAATGTCACAAATTATAAAGCTTGCATGATACTGGAAGGTAAAAATAATTGGACACCAATTATTGGACATTTCAACGATAGCTATTTAAACTGGGATTTAAATAATCCCAATAAAGTTGCAATTAAAACTAGTTTGTGATTCTAAATTAAAATGATCTCCCTCATGGTATTTCAGATTTTTAATCTTCCAATCTTTTCCTTAAAAAAAAAAATACATGCTAATAATCCTTACATTTCTTAAATAAAACTGCCTAATTTAAGCGAAAACAGCTTTGTGAGGTATGTTCAAACAAGTTGTAAGCTTTCCAAAGTCATACATTCTATGACACTAAAACAGATCCCAGAATTCCTCACTCTTAGGAAAGTGCTTCTACACTATCCCATCAGTATATGTATAACAACTTTTCAAATACTTACCATAGAAATGTCCAAATCCCATGCTGACTGCAATCACCAGAGCAAGTATAACACATTTATTGAGACCACTACTGAACTGGCGTTTACACAACTCCTTAGAGGGTTCAGTTTCTTGTTCAGCAAGCAGTCGCTCTTCAGATTCTGAACTAGAAACGGTCTTTTTCCTAGCACGGCGTCGTCTAAAGGCAGGACTGGGCTGATGACTGGTTTCATCACTACTTGATTCATCATCGCTAGGCTGAGATGAAAATACTATTTAAAAAAAAATGTAAATAAATATTAAAACTTTAGAGAAATTTTCCCAGTAAATATGACTTAATGCCATCCCTACATGCCTTTTTTTTTCTCACATAAGACAGCCAAAAACAAAAACACAAAAACTCAAGTTTCCAAGTTTATCAACATAACGTCAAAAAAATTCCAACTGTGATACACAAGAATCTGTTAATCATATTCTGTCCCTCTGAAGATGTTTTTTTAAACCTCTCATAGTTTACACTGCTAGAACGATCATTCTCATAGCATAATAAATTTATTTGCTATTACAGCTATAAATAAATACTATCTCTAGAAGAAAAAAAAATCTCCATCTCTTCATTCAATTTCAAATAGAGGTAATTTAAGCTCAACTATTTAAGGGACATATAAGCAGTTCTTGTAACAAAGTACAGTTAACTACTGACAGTTTCCTTGGGTATATGTGGACTCTAGTCTCCCTTCGATCCTATGAGTCCACAATTGAGTTCAAAACACTATAGTTTAACACAGGTTTCCAGAAGTCAGATGAGCCCTTCCCTTCAACTGCCACTCTTACTAGAAGGTTATTAATTTTACCCTCTAGTAAATATGTCAGCATGAGGAAGTGACACAAAAACTATCTTCGATATTAAGAACTAGTCTGGTGCTGCTCCTTTATGAAAAGAATAGTAAACAACAAATTGAAAAAAAAAAATCCATAAGAAATCTCAAGTCCTGGAAATATATCCACTGGAAAAAATCACGTTCAGTTTTTTCAAATGTATAATTTGTTAACACTGTTCCATATAGCAATAAACTATATGTTGACACAGATTAGATGACCCAGTAATAATTCCCACAGGCCAATTAGAATGAAAAAGAAGCACTAAAAGTAAGGATAAAATGTGAACTTGAATTTGGTATACACAGCTCCAAAACAACATGCTTCAAAAAAGCAAAAGACAGTTCAGAAGATAGGATACCCATGCCACAGGAAAGCTGATGACTTAGGTTAGGCAATACTTTGTAAAGAAGGATCATGGAGGATTCAGTTAATTTTCACACTTACAACAACAAACACAAAAACAGAAAGCACTACTGAATAAATGAATATTCCTAGTGTTTAGTAATACAGATGCCACTGAGAGATCTTTTGGTCATGACCCTTATGCCCATCATGTTTATCTGGTTATTCTTGATCACTAGTTTTTCCAAGATGCCGTCGCCTCAGCTGTGAGGTTACATTTCTTGGATAAAGAGAAAGAAAGGAAGACTTAAACAAAGCATTACATAATACAAAAGCATTCATGATCATGGCTGGAGTATTTAAGTCAGATTTTCTGACAGTATTAAGATGGGTAAATGTAAAAAACAAAATATTTGTCAAAATTCATTAAATAAACTTTCAATTTTACATTAACATATTGCCTTCATATTCTATTCTAAGTAAACAAACCAGCCTAACTCCTATTAATAAATTCACATCTTTATCTAATGCTTCCATCTTTTTTAACCCATACATATGATAGCTGAAATATTTTGATTTTTAAACGTCTTTTAAAGTTTAATTTGGCCCACAATCCAAGATGCAAGCAATGTAAAAGCATGCAATAAGCTTAGCCAGCTTGATTACAAGATCAATTTTGAACACCTGTTTAGAGTATCATAGCTGACAAGAGATATCTTTAAAGCACTAAGTAAATAGTAAATGTGACTAGGCACACTCAGCTCTAGAAAAGCTGATAGATTTAGTCACACCACCTTTGAAAGCGAGTTGGCTAGGAACATGGTGTTTCAGCTGATCATCCCATCCCCTTATGCATTCGGGAATCTTCCACAGCTTCTCCCACCACCTTTCTTTTGTGAATAAACAGGAAAAAAGATGTATAAAGCTTTATTATAAAGAATAAAAAGGAAAAAAGAGAATTGAAAATACTTAATTATCACTTAACATTTTTATTAGTGTTCCATCCAAATCTAACAATCATGCCGCCTTTTTAAAAAACATATATACAATATAAACTTTTCTACAACTACCAACTTTGCTTTCTTGGGAGAAGAGTTATATAAAGGAAGTAGGGAGTGTTCTTAAATCAACAAAGTAGATGAGAATCTACTTTAGAAGAAGAAAAAACCGAAGTTGAAATCCTATAGAGATGGAGAAGGAAAAGAAAGAAACAAAATAAACTAGCAATGAGTAGCAGGAAATTAACAAACCAAAAATGAAAGGTAAAGGAAAGAGAACAAAAACTCTGGGCAATTGATTTTTAGACAGTATTTTTAATATAGTCCAAAATGTCATTTTGGTTATTTTTAACATTTTCTTTACTGAAATAATTAATTCCTTTGAGAGGGATAGCAATATATAAAAATACACCTAATAAAATATTCCTCTTAACTGAATCTGTAAAATTCCCAAGAAGTTCAAATTCAGAAAGGAGATAAAAACCAGAATAATGTGCTCAGAAGTGTCCAAGTTTCTGAAAAAAAGTAACAGTAAGTGTAGCATCATTTCTTAAATGTCTGCTTGGACTCTTCTGCAATATTCCTACTTATACTGACTACCTCTTCTGGCTCACTAATATTCTTACACCATCATAGCCTTTAAAAAAATAAGAAAAAGAAAGAAAAAAACAGTACTTAAATATAGCGTGAATATTAAATTTAAATAAATAAAATAAAATTTGATGAACAAAAAGAATTCTAAAATCAATTATATTAGCCCTCATAAATAAATATATTATATATACTATTCTGGCCAAGGCTGAAGTTTCTCTCTGACCACTATGAATGCCCAATTAGTATTTAAAAATTTGAATAAAGTGTTTTCAAGCTTTTGTTTATAGGCAAACTATTGATATATACTATTTGAAAATAATTCATCATTAAATGATGGCTAAAAACTCTCCTTGACATTTTATTAACTTAAACTGCAATAACAGACATTCCATCGTGATTTTGGCAAACAAATATTAAAGGATGATCAAGTTTATGAAAATGATCTGAAACAGACACTATATATTCCTTGTTTTTGCACCAAATTAGGAAATTGTTGGAATCACTAGCAGTGTTTCAAGATCTCTTTCCCATAATTCACCCTTATGTTATAATTGTGGGTTAATAACTCTGGATTAGTTACAGGTTTATTAATTTTTTTCTAGTAACTTGTATATAGTTATATTTATATCACACTGAAAGAATTTATATATGTTCCTAAAACTGAGCCAAAAAATTCTAGAAGAGAATTAGCTCAGGAACTCACATTTTAACCTCCAAATTATTCTGTCTGAACAACAGGTATTAACTGCACTGAGAATGTGACTTATAATAGGCACATTTTCATAACTCGGTCTAAAATGAATAATCCAAAGGTCAGGGATTTAGGATACTGCTGTACTCCTAGCTTCTTGAACCTTGTTTGGCACATTAGGTAGGCTGAATAATTACTGAATAGATCTGAAAGAATTCAATAATTTTCTTTCTCTATTTCTATAATATAAAGTTGTATTACTGCAGGAAAAAATCTTAACATTCTCCTGCTTTTAGGTATACTGATTCAATCTCCCACTCTTAAAGATGTAAAAAATGTCAAATGCATTTTGTTTGGAGTTTTTGAGACATTAACGGACCTTCTCGAAGCTTTTTTTTTTTTTTGCCTTTTACTTAATGATGAGACTGTATTTATTGTTATAGCAACGGACTAACAGTGCTCTGGTCTTAAAGTTTAGGAAAACACTAAATATAACAGATTTTACAAAAAATTTTCTTGAATTTAATCCAAAAGTATTCAAAACTTGAGATTTAGAGTTAGAATAAGCCATTATATAAAACGTGGTCACAGGAGTCCTTAACTCTCTTACCAGTGTATTGTTTGAGTAGTTCTTACCAGTTTCTGGCTGACAGAATGTATACTGGCTGCTAGAGGAAGAACCCATGTTAAAGTCTTCTGGACTCTGTGCTTCTTTAACAATTATAGCTTCTTCTTGATTTCCATTTTCTTCTAACTTAGGTGGCTCAAGGGTAACAATATCGGAATCGTCACTGACAGTTCCAAAATAGACATTGTCTTCAGGTGACTTTTCTTCCTCTCCCTGAGGAATTATAATTTTAGAAACAGTAAATTCAATAATTACCTAAGGGTCTTATATTTTTCACACAGTTCAAAATATATAATGGTACTTAGGCAGTATGGTAATGTGGGCTTAAAATAAAAGATATGAATCCTGTCCAACAGGTAAAGATTACTCAATAGTAGCTTCATCTTTTAGTTTGAAAACACCATCCAACCAGTTGGTAACTGTCTCAGAATCATATCAAACTGCTGCCTGCCTATTCCTAGTGGACTTCACAACCCAATGACCAAAGAAAGGAGATTTCTTACCAGTTCCATGGTAAGAAACACTGTAATCAAGGAGCCCATAAAAGGCTGATTAAATTTTCCTGATTATGAATGTAATAAACTTTAACATCTATGCCATGTAAAGATCATTTGGCTATCTAGTTTTATCTAGAAGTCAAGTAAACATGAAAGGATAAGATTTAGTTTGTTCTCAATTTTAAAAACCAACCTTCATTTTAGATATGAACCCCTTTAGTTTAATTTTTCAATATAATTCAAGAATGCAACCTATTTCCGAAGAAAATTATATTAGAAGTTAAATGAATTAGTCTTTAACACATTACCAAGAAATTACTTTTCTAAATTAAAAGACATCTCAAGAGTTAAAATAGAAGCTAACTTTAACCTTAAAAGTGACCTATCTAGGGAATCTCAAAATTTTCAATGAAAATTGTTCACAGTTCAAATAGAAACAGTATGCACACTTATAAATGGAAGCTTTAATTAGTATTCTATAAGTTTAATATTCTTCCACAAGTAGAAAACAGGTTTACCTCAAGTGCTGATTTCGTTTCCTCCAAAGCTGGATAAGCAGTTTCTCCCACTAACACTGTGCCATTTTGGCTGCTTTCTGATACAAAGCAAAATTCAATTTAATTATACTTTATTACTCTGATAGTCTACATTTATAATTATCTGGGTACATAAAAGGTATTCCTAATTTTTTATAAATGGATTTAATCAAATGACACATACAATTATAACTGTCACTCTTCTGTTGCTAAAAAGATCTCTGTATTTCAAATATAATTATTTCAATACATGAAATTGTCAGGGTAATTTTAGATATTTAACTGAACTCACTTAAAAGCTACTAAAATACAATATCTAAATAAACATAATCTCTACTATATAATACCAAAGATCTTAATCTAAGGTGTTGAAAAATCTGTTAATATAGAAAACTGATGGCATATTTCCTACATTCTTTGAGTTTATTCAAACTAAAGGTACCACTATTCTAATGACTGTCAATGTCTGGTAACACATAAATCAAAACTATGGCTTCAAATTATGAATTCTTCACAATAAAAAATAGACTGTAAAAAAAACAAGAACTTAAACAGAGAAAAAGCTGTCACTATAGCAGGTATATTTTATAAGAAACTCCTCAAAGAAAAAATGTACGAACAAAAGAGTTTATAATATTATATTTTTAATAAAAAAGGCTGCAAAATATTAACAGAAGTTAAAAACAGAATATATAATAAACATAGAAATTTATGCATAGCAAAGAACATGCACCAAATATTTACAGCAACTGTCTCCAGACCAAAAAAAGAAAAAAAATTATAGGTGGTTTAAAATCTTTTTGCTCATCATTTTTTCTATCCTGAATGTTATTTCTCATATAATTTAACCCCTACAAAAAAAAGGGGGAGGGAACTCCCACTATCTTTATATGTTATATAGTCCCTAACAGAATATTAATTTGGAGGTAAGACTCCTCAACAAAGGTAGACTGGGGTCCAAGGATTCCTGAGAAAGTATGGAAATTTATTAGAGAGACTACGTATAGTCTCTGAGAGAGACTACTCCCTAGCTTTCAGATTCCCAAAGAGATCTCTGACCCATGAAAGATGACAATCACTATTCAAATAAAATTGGTAATCAACAGGCTAACAGCAAGATTAACAGGTACAATCTACTATGTTTCTAACCTCGACACCTCTGCTGTATTCTCCTGAGGGGAAAAGGTTCTATTTATATTTTTAGCAACTTTTAAAAGAAGTTTAAAAGTAATTTAAATATGAATATGAGTTTGCACTAATAAGGCATCATAATTCTTTATATAATTAATATGGATATCAAATCCCATAGGAAGTGAGATTACACATAGTTAAATACCATTTACCACCTCTAACAATCCCTTGTGATGACTTAAAAATGTTGTATACCAGTCGCCTTAAGACTAGTACTATTTACTTGTTACATGTGTAGTATTAAAGAGTTACTAGGAGGTCCAAACATACACTATAGCTGTAAATAAACAAACTTCTGGGTAAGTTGGGCTCTGCAGGCTTGCCCACTAATCCATACTAAAATCCTAGTCCTTCAATGACCTGATCATTTAGATTAGTCAGAAAAACTGCCCACCTAGAAATAAGGCAAGATTCATAATATCCCTCCCTCACACATCCTAGTAAGTAAGTAAATCAGATATTTTAAATGTCTTACCTCCCTGCTCTAATTGCAATACTTGTAGCTCCTCTTGCTCTAAAGATGAATACTCTGGAGTGAGCTCACCGTTGTCATGGGCTACACCATGTTCAGAATTCACCATCTCTATATCAGACCCCTAAGAAAAAGTGAAAATCAGTTATTTGTCTATCAGTTGCTCAAAGCTGGATTTGACTACAAGTAGATGCTTCTATTACTAAAAGTCCCAGATGTTGTCATACTCCAAAGGGAATAGTATCTAATCTATCTTTTGTTCGATTTAGTCCATAAAGGCCTATGGCAGGGCAATAGCAGAATAGGTTTAGATTCTAAAAGAGAGTAGTTAGTTCGAAAGTTGAATGCTCTATTTTATAAGCCCAAGCAAAAAATGTGAATCTCAGAGGCAGAGGATAACAGTTTCTAAACTTAGATATCTATGGAACTACTCTAGGCAAGGCACTTTGTTAGGTGTTATGGGGTATAACAAATTTCAAATCTAAAATTCAAATTTATAGCCTATTCAGAAAAAAAGCCCTATGCAAATAACTACTTATTACAGCAATGTATAACTAAAAAACGTTAAGGGTGAGGCTTAAAATGAACCCATTCAATGAATTTTACAATTCATTATACAATTTTAGATTATTCATCATTATTCCAAGCTGTCCTTCCTACTTTGATATCAGACTGTCTTTTCTTTAAATAGTGGATCTTGAATTTTTTTTCCTTGTGTCTTATTTTGCAAAGTAACATTAACCACTACATAGATTCTGCCTCTCCCCATTCCCCTTCCTCAATTTTTCTTATAGTTTACTGAAACATGAAATCAAAAGATCTGAGTTCTGATAAATATTAACTCAAAACAACAAAAATTTTAAAAATTCATTAAAGGAGTGGGTTTTGAATTGAGTACTAAAGAATTCTGAATACAAGTCTTTGGGTTTGTGGCAGAAGAATGGTAGAAACAAGATGCAAGGTTAGGGATGAATCGGGATCTCAGGGGAGACCAACTCTGGCCTAAATCAGAATGGGGGCAATGGGAAAGGAAAATAAACACATATAAGAGACACTAGCAAGAAAGAGTAGAACTTGATAACTAGATATGGAGAGAAGAGGGATAAAAGTACAGATATGACCTACTCTTTGACAAGACATCTGTAACACAGAATACCCTAATGGCACACGTGTCTAAGTGCCAGAGTGGTTTGCTGTCTTGCACTCACAAGAAGATTCCCAAAGCTGCCTTGCTTGTAGTTACCATTGAGGGAGAAGTTGTTGCTATAGGAGTTGATCTAAGCTTTGTAGAAAACAGGTTAAAAACAGAAAAGTCACTCATTAAAAAAAGAAACCACCTCAAACTCAATTGGTATTAAATTTTGAAACTTCCCTGCAGAAAAAGCAATCTTTTTTTTGTTAATGTTTTTTTCTAGATGTGACTAACTAGTTGTCTCAACCTTAAATTAACAAAGTAATTATTTTAAAAAACCATTTAAAATTTTTATTAATAATAAAACAAAACAAAAAACAAAAAATTTTATTAATGAAGAGACCTGAGAAAAAAACAGGAAAACTATAGATAAATCCATTAAAACTCTGAATAGGTATGGATGATTTTTATCTCTTCTATTCATCAGTATTTTATGATTTTTCTATAATGGACATAATATTACCAGTGTGAGAAAATAAATTAATGTTTATTATGTGCTAATTCTGTAACATTACACTTCTATAATAAAATTCACTTTGTGATAAAGTTCTAGCCATAGTCCTTTTCCTGTTAAGTTCTACTAATACATATCAGAAGTGAAGCACATGTTCTCTATGCTCCCTTCTGTTATTTATCTAGTTACACATTCTTGGCCAAATTACTTAACCTCTCCAAGCTTTAGTTTTTTCAACTATGAAATGGGAATGAACAATCTATATCAGAGTGTCGTTTAAAATTATATGAGAGTGTAGGTAAAGCACAGGGCCTGACCAGTAATAAATAAACTCAATAAATATCTGCCTACTGTCTCAAAGCTGAGGAAATAAGGCAGAAGATGCTGACTCATGAAGAGTTTTCAGCAATGAAGTTTAGTATAAGTGGGAAAATGTTAAAGCTATAGACAATGGAACCTTATGCTTAAATGTAGAAAAATACTGGTCTTTAAAGCAGGAGTCCCCAACCCCTAGGCTGCACAGCAAGAGGTGAGAGGTGGGTGAGCGAAGCTTCATCTGTATTTGCTGCTGCTTCCCAGTGCTAGCATCACCGCCTCACCTCCACATCAGATCATTAGGCATTAGATTCTCATAGAAGCACCAGTCCCTAGTGCCAAAAAGGTTGGGGGTCGCTGCTTTAATGAGCCCAGTTTGCTAACACTAATATTATACATGACCTTATCAAAAGTATTAAATAGCATACCTCATGATTGATGACAGTCCAACCACAAGATGAATCACTGTCACTGGAATTTTCAGACATTTTTCAGGTCTATAAATACAAAAACATATTGACATGTGGGACATATTTTTAAAAATCCTATAGGAAGCACTATATGTGACCCAAGTATGAAAAGTGGCTTACTATCTTCCAGGTGAAACTGAGACAATCCACCCATGGATTTATCATACAGAACATGATTGCATACCTGCATAAACAAATACAACCAAACTTCTAAGACAAAGAGATCCTCCTGATCTAGAATAATCTAGACAGTTATATTAGTGGCATGAAGAAGAAAGTTGGGTCTAAAAGGAAATGTAGGACTTGGCCAACCAGAACTGAAGGGAAAGGAAAACCCAATTTAACTGTGTGATGAAGCCAAGAATTCAGAAAATGGCAAACGGAGAACAGACAGCAAGAGTAAAAGCTTATGTTTTCAAAAAACAGTAAGGTGTGAAAAGCATAGCTGAAGAAACCAAGCATGGGAAATGGAAGATCTCCCAGGCCAAGCAAAACGTCTACTGTGTTGGCAACAAGAAGCAATTTAAATTTTAAGCAGGAAAGAAACATGACCAATCTTTATGAAAATAATCGTGTCAGCAATACTTTAGAGGAAGACAAAGACCAGAGGTTGGTTAGAAATTTGTGGTCATTGACAATAACCTACACTTAAGTCCTAAACCAGCATACATTTGTCACTCTACCTGGTTTGTTTCCCCTTTCTTTCTGAAACTCTTATTTAAACTTTAAAACTGAGCTTACTAAAGTGAATTGCATCTTACTGACTTTGTTCTACAAATTTAAGTCTTAAAACTAGTTCTGTGATTGGTCTCTGGCCATGTTTCCCTGAACAAGCCCGATCCCGTCTGATCTCGGAAACTAAGCAGGGTCAGGCCATCTAGGAAAACCAGGTGCTGTAGGCATAAAAAATTATAAAACAAGGGATTGTAAACTGACAAGGTCCTTGCAATCTGTGAGGTCAACCAAGGGTTGCCTAGCCTAAAAATACACACACACACACACACACACACACACACACACACACACACATATGTATACTTCTATTATTGCGTATATCCTGAGAACACATTATTAGATCCAAGTTGACAGTATTCTAATAGCACTCAACTGCAGACAATTTAAAATGGAACCAATATACAAATGAGAAGAGGGCAAAAGATATAGATCTAAGTCTTCCATTACTGATTCTGGAAACTCTTGTAAATTAATATTTTAAAAAGAGAAGATACAAAGACATGGTGGTCACTACACATAAAAGTTAGCATGTTTTAGATAAATTTCTCAAAATCTAAAGTAAGATATAAATATTGTGTGACTTTTAAGGTCATACTAGCATTTTCTGTTAAGTTCACCTGAGGTCATCTGATTGTTTTATTTTCTGTTTACAACTGATTAGGGCCCAGACAGTTTATAAATTTAAAGGTAAACTTTTAAAAAAAGTTGCATTATAAAGAAATAATTTCTTTCTGTCCAGTAGAGATTATCCAATCCCAAAGGCTACAGTCTAAATATCTTAATAGGATTATAAACCAATTTTATAAATCATCAATTTTATTTCAGCATTCCTTATTAAATTGACTATATAAATTTCAATTTCTCATTGAACCAGTTTTCATGAGTTTTTAAAAAACTTTTTGATATTACTATCTGTATCTGAATTAATATTTGAAAATTATAGGCTGACATATAGAACTATACAAAGATTGAGCAATTAACTTTGCAGGAGGAAAGAACAGTGAAAGGCTTTATAAATGAGGTTATAATGTTTTTCAGACATGTTAGTGTATTTTTAAACTGAATTAGTTGTTAAAATTATAAAATTGAGAGATCACAAAAAATAAATTCTGGTTTCTCAATTTAAAAACAGGATGACAATGACACCAGAAAAATTAAGCATTACAGAACAAAAGCAAAGGCAGCATGCACGAGTGTCAGAATGGCTATCATCAAAAACATCAACAAATAACAAGTGCTGGCAAGGATGTGGAGAAAAGAGAACCCTTGTACACTGCTAGTCGGACTGTAAATTAACGCAGCCATTGTGAAAAACAGTATGGCGACTTCTCCAAAAATTAAAAATAGAGTTCCATTTGACCCAACAATAACACTTTCTAGGTATTTATCCTAAGAAAACAAAAAGTAATTTGAAAAAATATATGCACCCCTATGTTTACTGTAGTACTTACAGTAGCCAAGCTATGGAAACAACCTAGATGTTCATCAATAGATGAATTAAGATGTGGTATGTATGTGCGTGTGGGGGTTGTGTGTGTGTGCATGTGCATGTGTATGTATGTATGTATGTATGTATATATGTATATACACACACAATGGAATATTACTCAGCAATGAAAAAATGAAATCTTGTCATTTGCAACAATACAGATAAACCTAGAGGGTATCACGCTAAGTAAAATAAGTCAAAAACAAATACTGTATGATTTCATTTATATGTGTAATCTAAGAAAAACAAAACAAATAAATAAACAAAACAGAAACAAACACATATAGAGAACAAGCTGATAGTTACCAAAAGGGAGGGTAGATTAAATAAATAATTAAAAATAAAACTTAAAAATCTCACTATCGAAATAAGTGTTTGAATATTTTAGGATGAGAATCACCATTTAGTAACATAATTTTTAAAATTTGATTAATATTCTAAAGATTTTTTTTAATGGTGTGTTTCTATAGGACTATTAAAGTGTACTCTGGTTACAAATCAATGGGACACGGACTGAATACTGACTTACAAAGTAGACTGAAAGGAGTTATGATGGACAAATGAGCAAATAATATATCTTTTAACAAATTTCTAATATATATTTATTACATAAACAATTCTACAATAGTTCCAGGGAACTGTTACAGAGCTTGCCTAAACAATGCTTATCCTAATAACGAAACCACAGACAAGGGGTAGGGATGAGACTGGAGCATGAAGCACTTAAAGAAAAACAACCAATAGTCATATTATTGCCTTTTCTTCCTTCTGGAGAAGGAAGAAGAGAACAATTGAGATTAAGAAAAATACTATCTGCAAAGACTAGAGAAACCTAAAGAAATGCATTTATCTTGGGATATTTGACATGTGTTCTATCAATTAGGAAAAGCAAATAAAATACTGTATAGAAATATATATGAAATTATGTAATATATAAATTATATGTAACTAATTTTTAAAAAGCAGCAGCCTATTATAATCCTTGAAGTTATAGCTCTTTAGTCTCTGAACACCTAGTGTATGCTAGGCTCTGTTCTTGGCTCTGGAAATATAGTAGAGAACAAGAGAGACTAAATCCCTGCCCTCATGGGGCTTAAAAAAAAAGCAGATGCAGAAAAAAAGAATATAAAAGTTTTAAGATAGGCAATTAATCTATTATGAGTGGAGTGTTGTAAGAAGAACAGATATGAATCTTTAAAAGGGCATATATTAAGATGGGGAAAAATTAAAGGGTGCTTGGACCTCTGGAATGCAAGGAATCAGTGCAATATTCTGTGGAAAAGATGAGCACTTAAATTTAACCAATATTATGGGGCAGGAATTAAAGGATAAAGGGAGGGACTAGGAGAAATCTGAGAAGATATGAAAGGTTTTTTTTAGAGGATTGCATAACCAACTATTGAAGGGAAAGAGTACAGATAACTCCCAGGTTTCTGGTTTAAGTGACTGGGTAACTAGAAAAACCTTTCTATATGCAACAAAAGTAGATAGGACTTTGACATAAAATTGGATGATGCCTAAAAAGTATTCTTTCTTCACCATGTGAAAGCTTCTCTGTGGGGCTTCAGAACAAGCCACCCCAAGATATGCCTCAGTGGTATGGGAGGAAGGCAACTTTCCCTGCAGGCTCAAGAGAAATTTCTGCCCCTCCCTTTACCTAGAAGAATTTGGAATTACTGGGCCTTACTCATAATACACTATTATCAGAGACAACTTCTGACCTATCTGTGGGGGTGGGGGGCAAACTTGTATTTACTAAATGTCTCTTTTTATCATCCTGCAATGACTATTTGAAGCCCCCAAGGTGCAATACCTCATCCCTAGCTCAGGATGTCTTATATACTTTAATCACCCTTTCTATCTCTGAACTTCTCTTGTATATAGGGTTTCTGACTCTCTCCTGTGGGGTTCCCATACATATGTATGTATTAAATTAGATTATTTTCTCTTGCTAAACTGTCTCATGTAGATTTGATTATTAGACCAGCAAAAACCTTGAGGGTAAAGTTTGTTCTTCCCTCACATCTTCTTTCCTTTGCTTTCCCCCATCTTCTAAATTCCTTTTGTAGCCCATATTCTCACTTCTCCTCCATCTCACCCCTTGTTAAGGGTGGAAAATTTTCAAGTGAGCCTACTTCTGCTTCTGTAATCTGCTTACTTATTTGATGTTAACCAGGGTGTGGTTAATCTGCTTACTTGTTTGATGTTAACCAGGGTGTGGTTCTAAGCTTTATAAACTGCCTCTTTTGGGAGTTCGGGGCTGATTCTCTGACCCTGAGTGGTGGAGAGTCAGCTGGCCAGCTAATAAAGGCTCATAATTCATCTCAATTGGCTCCATGGGTCTTAGAATTGATGAGTCTTAGAACTGATCACACCACAACACCCTGAGACTTACATGCTTTATTTTCTTAATAACCTTCCAAAACTTAGAAGTTACCAGATCCAATTAGGGATATTTCATATGCATATATCTATCTCCTACCCTTCTCTACATAATTTCCATTTAAACAGTTCTTTTAAACA
Source organism: Rousettus aegyptiacus (assembly GCF_014176215.1). Lineage (NCBI taxonomy): Eukaryota > Metazoa > Chordata > Mammalia > Chiroptera > Pteropodidae > Rousettus > Rousettus aegyptiacus. The sequence goes on from NW_023416306.1 coordinate 125,200,360, forward strand.
GGTAGTTCCTAGCTTTTGCTTTGTAACAAAATACTCTAGTACCTCAGAAGATGAAATAAGCATTTCAAAAGAAAGTTGAACACACTGGTAAATTGGGCCAACTTTAACATATTTGAATTTCTCATATCGAAAAGCCCACTCTAATTGGGCCCCAGTTTAATTCTTCATTTACTTGTCTTGGAGGAAGGACAAATGTGTGACACAGCCTAAATGAGAAAAAGATTCCCATTGGCTATAACACTGAAGTAACAGTTTGGATAAGCAAAATGCAGTCATACTAAAGAATCCTCCTAATTCAGCTGTTCTCAAAAAGTTGGGTATGCAACAATTAAAGCAAAATTTTAAAAAGTAAATTTCAAAGCCCCACCCTGGATGCACTGACTCTGAAAGCTGCCACTGTTTTGAACCTCAATCTATAGCCAATAATCTTCCTAAAATCAAAATCTCATAAGGTCATTCTTTAAAAATGTGAAGATTTGTCATACAAACTTAAGGATAATGCCCAAAACCTTGAGTATCTTGTGTTTTTATCTCTGGCATTTTATTTTCTCCAGCAATTCCCTCTTCCCTTATCCTTTGCAATTCCCCTAAAAAGCTTGGTTCTTTTAACTCTGGAGGTTTGCATGCTTTGATCAGTACTTCACCCCCTTACCTCAAAAATTTCTGTGTCCAGGCTTCCTTTCTCACCTATTGTATTACTTCCTTCATGAACCATTCCCTGACCCACCTCCAAAGACTAGTATTTTTCCTAACCTACTATTTAGAATGCTGTGCTGTGATTGCCTGTTTACCTGCCTGTTATATTTTCCCAACACAAAGCACAGTGCTTGACATATTAGGCACTCAAAAGAGAAAAATAAGCAGATTTCTGGGTGATGATGCAGTTAATAACCCAAGTCTAAACTGTTCCTCAAGGAACTCAAAGCTCTGGAGGAACCATGGGGTTCCTCTCCCATTATTTTGACCACAGGTAAATGCATAAACCCTTTCCATTTTAAGGGCTTTACTAATAATAACTTAGACATAAGCAGTTTATGGGAAAATTACAAAGGCATAAAAAATCCTACAATGTTATAAAGGTAAGGATCCTTTAAGAAAAGGATAAATCTAAGGAAAAAAAAATGATGAGGATAAAGCCCTTTACTAGACTCAGGCTTCCTTTTATTCCTCAGAGTAGTTTCTTTACCCAAATATCCAGTCACACATTTCTTTTTTAGATAACCATTTGCAGGTTTCTCAGGCATTTCAAATACTAAATCATCTTGCTACTGCTCTTCCTGTTTCTGGTATCTCAGAGATTAGTCTTAGCTAAAAATAGCCAAAAACAATCTGGCTGCAAGGAAAAGCCACCAAACAAGTCAAAATCTTAAATTTAGAAATAACTATATCTAGGATAATTAAAATTTCACCTCGACCCAAAAATCGAGGCAAGTCTAACTCCTTATCCATTCCCTCTTTCACTTCTTAACCAACTTCATTACTCCCCACTTCAATTACAGTGACAGCTAACATCTTTACTTGCAGTTTCAATTCCCCTCCAGTCACTCCTTCACAAGGCTGCCCATACCGTTATCCTGAAACATAAATGCTGATCACTTAAATCACTCAATCGATTAAAATTTGTTTCCACTGCCTTCAAGATAAAATCCAAACTATAATAACAGCCTCCAGAACAAGAGACAATCATTTAAATTGACTCTCATTTCATAAAAAAAATCCTACAGAACATTTCTTAACATATAAGATTTTATCTGTAGAGATCTATGGAAGAGAATTTGACAATAAGTATTACAAACATATAGTTTTAATATAAAATATAGCACATACTGTTGATATTAAGATAGAAATTTTTCTACAGATTCTCACTTTGTTTATAAAGCTACCGATGGTAGAAAGACCAATTCTACAATAGTATAATCACACATTCTTCAGCAGATAGGGGGCCAGTGTATGTAGGGAGGAGTGGCCTAGTAGGAAGGGATGAGGAGGGACAGATAATAGGGTGGGGAACAGATCATTTAAGGCCTTACAGATCCTAAGAGATTAGATTTTTACTCTGAGTGAAATGAAGTCACAGAAGAATTTTGAAGAAAGGAATAAATGGTCACTCTGGCTGCCTTACTGAGACAGTACTGTGAGAGGGCAAAGATAGAAGCAGGAAGCCCATTTGCAAAGCTACTACAGTAATCTAGGTGAGAGATGATGGTGGTTTGGACCAGGGTAGCAGCAGGGAAGGCAGTGAGAAATGGACAGAATATATATATATATATATATATATATTCTGAATGTAGCATCAATAGAACTTCCTAATATTGAATAAGGGGTACAAGGGATAACTCCTTGACTAACCAAATAAAAAAACTGAGACAGAAAGACTTCAAAAGCAGTAAGTTATAAGTGGAAAATTGGTAAACCAGTTTGGGGCATGTTAAATTTGAGATAGCTATTATCACATCCAAGTGGACATTACAAGTAGGCAGCTGGAGACTGAATTTAGGGGGACCGTTAGGGCCAAAGATGCAATTTTAAAACACTTTAGGTGGCAGATGGCAAAACTAATAACACAGCAACAACATTAATTTTACCTATAAAGTACAACCTAAGTGAATGTTACCTGATATGATGGTGCCCCTCATCATTCCTGAGTAGCTACATTTTACTGTGGAAAGGTAAGGTTTCCATCACTGTATCTTCTAGAATTAGACATGATGAAGAAGAATGGGGGCATTATTCTCCCACATGTCTATAATTCCAATGTAAGCCAACCAATGGGCTGTCAGCAGTTCCAAAACTTTTGCTGTACTATAAATGTGATCAAAGATGCAAGTCCATCTTGATAGCTTTCAAGAACCTATTTCTATAACGCTTTTCAAAGGTTCTGAAACTTTCATCTCCTTCCAAAAATATGAAAATGCCTACTTTCATTTAGACTTCACTTGAGAAAGTGAAGAGGATTCAAGATCCCAACTAATGAAAACTTAAAATGTCCTATATACTCTTTATACTCATTTTTTTTGGCCAATAAACCACCTTGCATAAATATTTTAAATATTTTAAATAAGCCTATCTTGATCTGGAACCTAAACATTACATTCATTCATTCATTCAATATATACTCCTACTACGTGCCATGAACTATTCCAAGTGCTGAGGACATAGTACCAGGGTGAGGCTGAACCACCCCTTGAAGGGCTTATATTCTAGTAAGGGACAGTAATACAAATAAGCAGAATATGTAGTAAGTCAGTGGCAAGTGCTGTGGAGAAAAATAAAGTAAGGAGGGGAAAACCTGAACACAGGGAGTGGAGTTAGGGATTAGAATTTTAAGTAAGGTTGTCAGGGGAGGCCTACCAACATATGATGGTACCTATTTCTCCACAGCCTCACCAACAAAGTAATAACCGTCTTTAATTTCTGATGATCTCTAAGCAAAAAAATAAAAAAGTATCTTCTATCATAGATATTAATTTTATGCAGTCAAATATAAAGGATGAATAGGGTATCCTTTATAGTATCTACCTATTTTTTAACTTATTATTATTTATGCCTATAGCACCTGGTCTTCCTAGGTGATCTCCCATCCAAGTACTAACCAGGCCTGACCCTGCATATCTTCCAAGACAGATATCAGACTTGTTCAGGGTGGCAGGGCCAGAGACCACGGACCATGGCTCCACTGGGGCACGAATCCAGAATCTTCTGCTTGTAAATCAGACATGCTAACCATTACACTATGGAACCACGTCCTATAGTATCTATATTTTATATCTTGCTTTTAGATAGCCTTTCCTATTTCCAAGAGTATAAAATTATTCTCATATTTTCTAAAATTTTTTCAGAGTTATGGTTTTTACATTTAGATGTTTTATCCATCTGGACTTTCTCCCCTTTGGTGTGAGGCAGAAATTATCCTGATTATTGAATATCTAAAATGCTACTTTTTGTCATATACGGTCCCATACATTTATGAATCAGTTTCTGTAGATGCCATTCTGTTCCTACAGATCTATATTCCTATACCAAATACAATGTTGTTTTAATTACTGGTTATTCATTACTTTCTATAGTACCATTTTTCAACTTTTTCTTTGGTCCTTCCTTAACCAACCACCTTAAGCACTTACATATAGGCAGATAAAATTGATTGCCGGTTACATACAATACTTGTTTCCTTATTTCCAAGTGCTAGGATATTTTTCTCTTCCCATTCAAAAATTGCCCCTTAACCTTGAGAGTAAGTATTCTGTACAATGAAGTCAAATTCCTTAGGGTGACAATCAAAAGTTGCCACTATCTGGCTCTAATCTAGCTTGTAACTGATTAGCTTTTCTCCTGAACTATCTCACCTGGTCAAAGTAATCTACTTGCCTTGTGTTTTCTGAACACAGAATGGTCAGCCCTACCTACATGCTTTCACTTAATCAAATAACACTTCCTGAAATGCTCTTCTTCCTTTCTTCTGATTTCTGTTTTTGAGGATTAGCCCTCATCCAAGAAGTTTTCATAGGCTGCTGTTTCTGACACACTGATATATATCTCTTTCCCCTGAATCTATAGCATTTGTCTTCTTTTTTTTTTCCAATTAGAGTTGGCATTCAATATTATATCAGTTTCAGATATACAGCATAGTGGTTAGACATTTACATAATTTAGAAAGTGATCCCCTTGATTAGTCTAGTACCCACCTGGCAGTATACATAGTTATTAGAATATTATTGACTATATTCCCTATGCTATATACTTTACATGTCTGTGACTACTTTGTAACTACCAAAGTAGTAATAAGTAAATGCTGGAATAAAATAATATTGAATGCCAATTCTAATTAAAGCCCCACACCTTAACCTTATCCCCCACCTAAACTTTGCTTTGTTGTGATGCCACTTATGCACATTAAAAGTCACTTAAAAAATCATAGCGTATATTTTCTGTAGAGTAATATCTTCATTCTTGGTTCCATTTTATAATTTCTACCTCTACTTTCCCCTCGTTGCATTTTTCTCTTTTACTTTTATTACCTTGTTGCATTTTATCTACCTCTATACTGTTCCAACCCTTCTGGCAACAAGATAAATTCCTTCATTCATATTCATTCAACAAATGTTTATTAAGCACCAACTATATGGCACTGTTTTAAATCCTTTTATTTTAATTATCTTTTAGGGCTCAAAATGAATTTCAAGGATAAGGCAACATGTAAAGTGAGTACGAATAGAAATAAAACATTCGGATGATAAAAGTAGAGAGGGTATTTCAGGCGAAAGGAAGTGCATGTACAAAGGCAACCAAAAACATGGGTGAAGTAAGTCCTCCTCAGTAGCGAGAGTACAGTTTATATTTGCTGCAAATTTTATTTAAATGCACCTGAAATATAGTCTTCCAAACATCAGGGGGGTGGGGTGGATGGTCAACAAATTTTCTACCTTACATTTACCACTTAACTGTTTAACAAAATTTTTAAAAAATTATTCAAATGATTTTAATGACTACATAATACATTATTATATTTATCATAGTTTATTTCCACATTAATGGATGTTTAAGTTGTTGATGGGTTTTCGTCATGATGAAATTTAGATGCAGGAAAAAAGTCATCTAAAACTAAGTAATATTTTTTGTCACTATGCTTTATGGTAATTTGGCACAAAACCACATTTCGAAAAGTATTTTGACATAAATACTTCTGGAGTTAAATGGTGAGAAATGTATCTCTTTCTGGAATTAAGAGGTCTTCAATCCTGTTCATTGTGGGAAGATCCTTCCACTGTATTGTTTTCTTTTTTCCTAATAGTCTTCTGATCTTAAGTGAAGGGTCAGTTTATACTTTTTTTAAATCGTCTACAAAGTCAAACTTATTCCAGTCCCCAAACTCTGGTAATAAATAAACCTAGCTTAGGAGTGCCTGTATCCACTAGGCACAGGCGTTTATGCTGTGCAAAACAAAAGTACTACCCTAGGGAAGTTGATTCCAGGCTTAGTGGCTAAAATAGTTAGGTAAGCCCTTAATTTGAAAAAAAAACTGAGTTAAAATGAGTTTAAAAGATTGAGGCTTTTTAACTGCTACAACAGATAAATCTTGCGACATACTTTCTCCAACCAAAGGACAAACTAAGTTGCTTTCCAAACAACATTCAGAAACAAAAGATTTGATAAACAATTTTGAATGTAGAACTAAGTGCTGACTGCCATCCTGGATACTCAAAACATAGCACAACTGCTTCCTATGGCTGATGTGAAAGGTAGAGCAGAAAGATAATGACCACTTTCATGTAAAATGCTTTTGAGTTAAAAGAAAAAAGCAAATTTCATTGTTCTCCTCACCTGCCTCCTCAAGGGAAAAAGGAATCAATTTTTTGCCAACCTGCATCACTCGGGAATTAAACTTTATTAAACTTCAGAAATGTGGTGTTGCAAAAGACTTTCAGATTGATGCCATCTCGTATGCCTTGGAAGATCAGCATTATTAATATTAGGCTTCATAAAACTTCAAGACTATCTTGTAAAAATATGGCTCAAAGAATGAAAACACGAAAGGGCTCACAGAGAACAAAATTGTTTTATAATCCTGGGATAGAGACAGTCTATTTTTTTTAAGTCATTTTTAAACTTTACACAAAACCTAAAAATCATAAAAAATTTACCATATAAAAATCAAAAAGCTGTTTGCCAAAAGTCACTATAAATAAATACGAATGAAAATATCTGAGACATATAACAGTTTTCAAAGCATTTAAATGTACAAATAAGTCTACAGCCATGTCACTCTGAATGTGTCTGATCTCGGAAGCTAAGCAGGGTTGGGTCTGGTTAGTACTTGGATGGCAGACCACCTCGGAACACCAGGTACTGTAGGTGTTAAAAATAATAATAATAAAAATTTTAAAAATAATAAAACGTACCAATAAACAAGAAAAAAGTTTAAAAACACAATAGAAAATTTAGCAAAGAACATGAGTAAGCAATTACAGAAGACAAAAATGGCTTATAATAGAAAAAGATGCTCAACCTTCTACCGAAAATACAGAGAAAAATAATTTTAATGTCTAACAAAGATTATGCAGTTTAGTAGATTAGATAAAATACAGAAAAATAGGCACTGTAAACATTAGAAATATAGACTATTATCCTTTGAGTAATTTTGTAATAACTACCAAGTTTTATTACGGGCAGATATCCTGTGACCTATCAATTCCATTTCATTGCTATGAATTTATCGACAGAAACACTCACATGAGAATTAAAATATATATACATATATATAAGAATGGCTAATTGAACAATTTTAGAATAAAAAATTAGAGTGTAATATCTACCAAGAGTGAATTTATTAAAATATATAGTATCTATAATTACGGCGGCCATTAAATAAAGTAGATCAACATATCTTGACATAAAAAGATATAATGGACAGAGGTAGTACATATATATAATGGAATATTACTCAGCCATAAAAAGAATGAAATCTTGCCATCTGCAACAACATGGATGGACCTAGAGAGTACTGACTGTGCTGAGTGGAGTAAGTCAGACAAAGACAAATGTCATATGATCTCACTTATATGTGGAATCTAGAGAACAGGATTAACAAGCAACAGAAACCACCTCATAGATATAGAGCATTTTGACGATTGCTGGAGTAGGAGGTGGGGGGATAAGTGAAGGTGGGAGGGGATTAAGAAACACAAACTGGTAGTTACATAATAGTCATGGGGATGTAGAGTACCACATAGGGAATATAGTCAGTAGAATTGTAATAACTATGTATGGTGTCAGATGGGTACTGAATTTATCAGAGTCACTTTGTAAGTTATAAATGTCTAATAACCACACACCGGAAACTAATATAATATTCTATGTCAACTATAATTGAAAAAATAAAAATGTAAAAAATAATAATTAAAAAAATGACCACTTTCTTCAAGACAAGTTAAAGGACTTAAGGGAGTCATATTAAAATGTTTACTATCTGAGGTATCAGAAGGTTACTGTGGAAAAACTGACCCTAGAGAAAAGACAGCATAACTTATGGCTTTGATGAGTCCACAGTGCAGTAATTATGGCATCAAGATGTGGGTTGTATGATTGTCCTGCCTCCTGGTTATATTCATCATGTAAGTGGATGCAAAAATAACATATCCATAGTAAGCAGGCTCTCCTAGTTCTAATGGAGTAGAATTTCATTTAAAATACTGCAATCTATGACAAAAGATAGGTATCTAAAAAAAAATCTTGAACAGGAATAGTAATTTCAGTTTAATCATGCCCAGAAAGAGGCAGCAATACTGTTACATACAACAGAAAAACTTTTTGATCTAGAAAATAAATTCTGCAGGACGTGAGTCAATACACAATTTCTTCACATTTCCTTCTATGATGTAACAGCCCTCAAATTGGGAAACAAAAGCAATTACTGCTATATTTGAAGATAAAAGTATCCCCTTTTCATTCAATCTAAAGATAAAAGTATCCCCCTTTTGCTTCAATCTAAAAGATGTTACACCTTTGATAAAATGTTTGAAATAAAGTGAATAAAAAATATGAATCCAAAATGCTATGAGAAAATTAAGATACCTGTTAGTATGGAAATATTCCTTTCACCAGGTATTCTTATTCTGAGAAAAATCTTGACTTTCTAAAACTACTATATCTTAATTTTGGAAAAACCTGAAAGAGCCAACAAATACATAAACTTGACTCAGCCCTCACCTGGATACCATAAGTACTTGGTACTCTCTTTTTCCCTGTTATGGATAAATAAATAAAACTACTGGGTTCTAGCTCTTTGTTTCCTTCTATTCTCAAAAAAAAAAATTGTTTTCACTTGTTAAAAAATATACGTTCAGCATATAATCTATATTTTAGACATACTTTTCACAAAAAGATAATTCGCCCTAATTTTTTTTTTACAACTGTCTTCAACTTTTTCATTTGGGGAAAAAAAGATGGAAAGATGGAAAGTAGGGATTTTATACATTTTTATTGTTTTCCTTTTTTTAAGTTTGCATACCTCATTACAGAATAGATAATTAAATATCCATCCATTGTTACTTTATAGTAGTAATAGTGGATAGAAACATTAAAGATGTTACTTGAGTTAGCAACTAATCATATAAGCAGCCTTACCAACCCATGATAAATTACATATTTCTTTGCTTTTACTTTCGCTTACTTATATTTACTCTCACAAAGTCCTCAAGACTTTTTTACTTGAATATTCTTTCTATATGCCAACCTAACTTTAAAAGCCAGGGCTGACTTCTCCAGAAGGAGGCGTCTGAACTCTAAGATATTTCTTAAACTGAAAGATCAGTGCTTACACAAGCAATGTATTTCTCAGAAGACTTGTTCATGAAATCAACTTACAGTACCATTTTGAAACTTTAAAAATATCCATCTTCTACTGTTAGGTTAGTCTGATGATCTTCTTTATACTTTAGATGTGGGATTAAAACAAATCAAAAGCAAAATTAAAAGTCCAACCAAAAAAGCACACTGCACTTTCAGGACCTTTAAGGCAGCAACAGAGTGCAAAGTCACAGTCAGGAGAGGGGCCAGGTTTCCTTCAATCAAAAAAAGCCAAAAGCTCTACCAAAGAATCAAATGAAGATCCCATTTGACATTTCTCCATTAGACTGCCCATCAAAAAGTATGTCACTTTTAAGTCATCATACTTCAAATGTATAGTATGTTTTATGTAACTATTACTTAAGCAGGCCAATAATACTTTGCCTGAGTCACTGTCATTTACAAACTGATATCATTTTCACTGATCTTCACACATACCCCATGAAGTAAGGCAACTGGCTATTATTTACAACACAAATGTAAACAACAGAGACTCGGGAATTATACTACTTGCCCTACATAATTAAACATCTTGGCTCTCAATCCAGTGCTCTTTTTACATTCCATCATGCTGGCAACATGAACCAGAAGTAACATATTAGGATAGTGAGTTATGGGTAAATACTAAAGAAAAATTAGATTTTGACTTCCTGTGATGACAGAGGAAAATCTTTTAACTCTCTTTACTCATTTTGTAATACTTCCTTCAGAAAGCCCTATAGGCCTTTATACAGGTTTCCACACATTAAATGCCCTTAAAAAAACTCCTGAAATTTATCAGTTAGCTGCAGTCCTCCCCAGATTACAGGGCTAAATTTCATCTTGGAACTAACATTGAGATTTTTTTCCCAAGTTTATCTGGTACAATATATTGAACATGACCTTAGAAACTAACACATATTTTTTAATTGCTTTAATCTAGTCAAAACTGCAGAACTGCCAGGAAGAAAATTCTTGACAATGTAAGTTATCACTTACGATATGGCAACTTCCTTACCTTAACCACATACAAACACAAAAACAATTCAGCCTCTAGTAGTTCTGCATTGTTAGATGAGTCTGCAATTTCTGTTTTTAAATACCCTGAATTTAACAGGCCTTGCTCCTGTGTCCACTTCTTTATGTATTCAGAAACTGCTACTGTTTTGATCTTAGCAGTTCATACCTAATTTTAAAAAATCTTTATTCGACTTGGATAAGAATACAATTACAAAACCTGGTTAGTCAATCAGACCAAGTTAGTAGTTCAGACATGTTAATTATAAATGTTTCTTATGCCCTGTAAATGGACCCAAATATCTAATAAGATATTGAGTCAACACAGTACACAAAAAAAATACAAAATTAAAAGGTAGAAAATATTGAAAAAATGAAAATTTGGGGAGAGAAGCAAAGCTCCAAGGAAGATAACATGTTCCTCTCTGTATGACAGAACATGGTCCTCTCTGTATGACAGAAAACAAAATGTGGGCTAAATAATCTGCTACTTACCTATCCATATCCAACATATCCATAATAGGAAATAAGCAAAAAAAAAAATCAAATTCAAAATATCAAACATATAAAACAGGACTCAAAGCGGCTCAATGGAAACACGCTTAAAATGCTTAATTTTATAGTTGTTTAACTTCTCTATTTACAAATAATAAAGATTTCGCTATATCCAATATACAGACATTATATACAGATTAACATCCCCACATTGTCACCTGATGAATTTATAGGAATAATCAAGATTGTACTGCTTTAACTGAAGGCTAAGCACTTTTGTCTTTGATTTTACTGTACAAAGTGAAAAAACAGGTCAAAATGAGGTAAGATGTACAGATGCTAAGAATTATCATATGTGGTTTTTGAACTTTCCAGTTCAACTAATAAATTCTTGTCCATTCTTGACAATTAATTTACATCTAAATTGGTTATTCATATAGTTTGTGGACATAGTAAGGGGTTCTGCCTATTTTCCTGTTGTTGCTTATTTGCTTTTTAAAGTAATGTTTAAAGAGTCTTTGTAACTGGAACTGCAGCACCTGTATCTTTTAAATTACGTTTTTTTCCTATGGAAAATTTGGAAAACACCAGCAAGTAAAAAGAAAAAAATCATTTATAGTTTCACCATCTAATAACTTTTATAACTGTGAATATCATTTGAGTCTTGTTTCAAAGTCATATGATTGCTTCTAAGTTCTATAGTCAACAAAATTAGGATTACACTATTTACTAACCTGTTTTAATTTTAAAATTAACATTTTCCGACCATTAAACATTATCTGAGAACGATTTTCAGTACTCTCTTTAATTAGAATCCCTTCCTTAGGGTAAGGGGTTAAAAATGAACTCCCCATTAAAATAATACCCCCACTTCCTCTCGTCCCTTCCTCTTTAGGAACAAAGCTCAGTAAACAGTAAACAATTCATACTAGCGTCCAAGCTGTGATAAATATTCTCGAGAAACCTGGAGCCTAATAAGATTGAAACCTTAAGTCAAAGATATGATGAGCTAACCAGGAGATGTAACTTACTGGAAGACAGAAATCTCCTAAAATTCGCAGTCCTGTAGTTACCTATTCTAGCTACGATAAAACTTCATTCTGTTTTTTAGTAAAGCTAGAATGAGGCAGTGCAAATTTCACCCATTCAATGAAGTACCTTAACTGGCTGAGTTCGTTAAAACTGGCGCTCTCAATGGCAAAGAGTTAGATTCATTAAATAAGGGAAACATGTATCGCGTACAAGGAACTGTATGGACAACTGCTCCAGAGAACTTATCGATCAGGAAAACCGACGCTAAAGGGTGGAGGGGGGGGGGGGAAGAATATTGAAGGGGATTTAGTCAATAGCATATACGAGCAGAATTTTCAGCTGCATTATTTAATATTTCATCTTTCTATTCCTAGCATCACGGGGCTCAAACGTCACCAAAAAAAAAAAAAAAAAAAAAAAAAAAAAAGATGGGCCAGTTGAAAACCCGGCAAGGTGACGCACGTAACATCTTACCATATGGAGTCTCATCATCAGGACCGAGAAGAGTCCCAAGCCAACCCAGTGAAAAAACGAGGGTCCCTCCCCACCCCCGCGGCTGTCAGCTCCCCCACTCCCCTGGCGCACCGCTTTGAGTCTGCATGCGGGGGTCAGAGGCTGCAGGACCACAAGACCGGACACCTCAAGAGCCGACTCCAACCGAGCGGACTGCGGACTCCGGTTGCGAGAGCACCAGTGCAGCCGCACACCTCAGGCGCCGGGAGTCGAGCCTCGGTCCTGGTAGCTTTAGCTCCAGGGGAGACCCCGCGAATGCCTCCGCCAAGCGGCTACGCCGCTAGCAGTCAGGGCCCCGACAGGTGGCCGCGATTCCTCTCCCAGGGTCCAAACCCGTCCAGGGCCGTACCTGAAAGGGTAGGGCTACCTCCGCCCGAATGCACTGACTGTCGCGGTGGCTGTGGTCACAGCACCGAGCGCAGTGACGCCTCTCATAAAAACAACAACCTGCTCGGAGGTGTCTGCAGCCGGTAGGCGGCGGCCTGCGAGACACCGCAGCGCATGCTGGGACTCGTAGTCTCGCCAGCGCTTTATATCTGGCAGCAGCGGAGGAAAGAACTACGACTCCCAAAAAGAAGCGCAGCCTGCCGCCGGAAAGCTGGGCCAGGAGGCCGCGAGCCTCACAACATCCGGGCCCCGGCTCTGGAGAGGCGGAGAAGCACCGCTGCCGGTTGTTATGGAGACGGGCTACTACAACCACTAGAAAGGATTCTCGGTTTCGTCCGGGAGGACTGCTCTCTAGATTATGCGGATTGGTTTATACATATTGATTTAGCTGACGGTTCACCTTCTCTTTGCTGCTTTAATTGGGTGTAGTAAAAAGGCTGCGTATCGTGGGTGCTTGCTGGCCTTCTTGCCATCCGCTGCAGGAAAAGACTGCGTTGGCCGAAAGAATAAAGAAGATACCGAGAATGACCGAGTACGACTGGGTGGGTTTGGGCAGAGGGTTGGGTGCTTTTGAATGCTGGTATTCTTTGCTTTAAATTTGGGGCACCTGTACTCCTATCCCCCATCTCACCCCCCAAAAAACACCACCTTTCTAGGCCACTGGACTACACAGATCCAAATGTACATTATTGCATTAAGCCAGAAATGCCTCTGAATTTATAAAGATGTTTGGAGATTGTATGCAACTCATCCTATTGCAAACTCTGAAATGATGGTTTTGAACAAGAAAAACGTACCTTGTTAATTTGATATTTGTTTACATTGTACCTTGTTCAGAAATGAATACAAGCAAGAAAAAATATACATAGTGCACTTATACCTACTGTTGATGGAAACAGTAGAAAGTTAAGGTTTAATTCTGTCCCACAATTATGACAAAAAGGAAAGTAGTGGGGAAAAAAAAGCCAACAACGATGGTGGGTCTGAGTAGAAACAAAAAGGTGCCTCAAAATTCGACTTCTGGGTTTTATTGCTTTAGATGGGACTATGTTTAACGTCAACTGTGACAACACCAAAAAAGATAAATGATTTTTAATTTTATAATTACAGTTTTGTAATGGACATTTTTATGATCTCAGTGGCGTGCTTTTTATCTATCTTTTTAAAAATATGTGTTTGTACCAAAAGACTTTGAAAAGTCAAAGTGCTCTGGCTTTCTCTAATTCTGGGAGAGCCTAAAATTAAATTAGTAAGAAAGCTAAGACCAAAAAAAGAAAGAAAGAAAGTTAATACTAGCTTTTTGTAGATTTTTGTTCTTTCCAAGGCACTTTCAACATGCTAATTTTAAGACAGTCAATCCAAAAAGAATCATTTACAATTTCATTTAATCTTTTTATCCTTAAGTAAAAACAGTTTCTGACCTCAGGTGTAACTGGTAGGGAATTTTAAATAATCCTTTGTATTGGGCTGTTTGGTTTTTAATTCTATCTAGTTTGAACTCCACATTTTAAGATTATTAGGTTTGAAGAGTGAAACCTAAATAAAGCTGCAGTGAGGGCCTATGGCATAAAGTAAAAGCAATGAGTATTTTGTTTCTAAGTCTACAAACATAACATCATGGAGATCTAAAAAAAATTTAGGTAGATGCATCCAGATGTGTGGTAAAAATTATACCAACGAAGTTTATTAGCTAAGTTGTCTTCTGTTTTGACTAGATTTGGTTCTGTGTATTACTTTTTGCACCAAAGTGGATCAGAATTTTAGAGCCAGTAGAGGGTGATTTGATGAAAGGGAGTCCCTCTGTAGCTAAGGTTGCCCTGGGCAATCTGCCTGGGTGTCTATAAAGTAAACTAGAGTTTGTATTTTTTCCCACAAGTCACTGGCATCCACTTTCCATCTAAGAAGCTTTCCCTGTGCTGAGGAAACCTAGACTTTGAGAAGAGCTAACTGGTTGATATCCCATAGAATTCTAGTGATTTACTACTATCCAGTGTCTGTGCTCTTAACATTTAAAACAAGTTAATAGTGTCAAAAATAATAAATAGCAAGATCTGATGAGTTCTACTTCAAGTTTTGCCAGTTTCCTACAAGATTATGAGCGAAGAACCTACATATTCATTAATGTAAACCCGTAAAAAAGAAATGGCAAAAAATGATACCATTTATATAGCAATTTATCAATTACGTTCAATTTTCTTTCATTTTCTCTCCACAAACGGGAACTATAGCAGATTTTTTTAAAAACCAATTTTACAGATGATACGCAAAGGGGAAATGATGATAAAGGACTGGAACCTAGGTCACAGTTCCTGCCTTGTGCTACTACTCCAAGACTGTACTGATAATCATTCAAATCTCAACAAAGGAAAAGAAAAAGTGGACTAGATACTTCACATTATTTGAACTCAAGCTTTCAAATAAATAGGTTCCTGACACTGGGAAATTTAACTTTGCTGTGACATTAGGTAGAATAACCCAGGAATTCTGGGTGAGCTGGGATACACTAAAAAGGAACCTATTTAATCTCACCCAAATTTGAAACTCAAAAGGGCTTTGTCCTTACTTAAGCTTGATAGAACAGCTCTGTAAACATGTTTACAGATTATGGGCTTGCTAGTTTTAAGGATTTAGAAGTCTTACAGGGTCTCAGCTTCAAGAATGACTATCTGCTATATCTTCATAGAAAAGGAACTTTAATGAATATAAACAATCTTCTACTTGTTCAACCTTAAAAAGTCCATTACAGTATCCTAACAACCATTATTAAGTTATTTAGATTTAATAATATAATTTCTTATCTGGAAGGCCTTAGATCTTAAGTATTATAGAAGTTACCAAACTTTTGTTTTTGTTTTTTTTAACTATCAAAACTTTTTGCCTACATGGACACCACAAAGTTCATTGATTAAAAGCCTTATCACAGGTGCCTTATCATGAATAACTGAAAATCACTTTTTGAATAACTGAAAATCACTTAGTTCCTATTGCTATATTTGGAGAACCTTGATATGGGAGTCCTCAGATGAGTAAACAAAACCATCTAACCAATAACAGAACCCAAAACTGGTCACACCTAATATGTACTTTTATAAATCTTACACCAGAAGGAATACAAATATGAACAAGTTTCCAAATTAGTCTCCTTGTCATGTTCTTACATAATCCATGTAGGTGTCATGGCTTTCTCTCCATATCCCCACATTCCTTAATCTACCTCTCCAAAGGCCTCTAACTCCCCTCCTGATCACCACTAAGCCACATCTTTCATTACGAATGTGTTAGCACAGTACAGCAGGGCCTTGAACAACATCGTTTTGTAATAATGTTAATGAGATGCCCTAGGAACTTAACTTCTGTTTATGTCAATTAGCCTATGATAAAATTGGTTTTACCTTAGTTCCAAGAACTTATCAACAATGTTAAAGGAAGGCTTACTGTGCTCACAGTGTGATCTAGGGACCAATAGCTTGAATTTCACTGGGCCTGCTGTATCTCCTTTCCATCTCCATTCAAGGCCCTGACAGCAGCCCAAGTAGTCATAGTAAAAACTGTTACATCGTGACATGCTTCTTCTTAAAACCCTTCAATAGGTTTCCTTTGCTTTAGGGAAGACCCAGGTTTTTAACATAGTCAAGAAGACCTTCTCTGAAGGATCTGACACCTGCCCCTCTATTATCTCAACTACTTGACTTGCCATACTTTTTTGTTGTCCCTTCCTCTATTTTTTTCTTCCTTGCCTTATAGTCTTAGATTCAATGACATTTAACCAGAATGGCCTTCCTTAGTACCCCCACACTTGATTAGAACCTCCTATATATTTTCATAAATCTTTTTTTTTTCATAGCAGTTACCACAATTACTCTTCAATGCCCTCAAAAGAACAGGATTCCAGAAAAAGTGGAGTGGACAGGGCTAAGTTTTTTGTTTTGTTTTTCTAGCTTTATTGAAATATACTTGATATACACAATTATTTAAGGTGTACAACATGATGATTTGATATATGAATATATTGCGAAATGACTACAATATTGGGTAACACCTCCATCGTCTCATATAGTTACAATTTTTTTTTTTTGGTGAGAATATTTAAGATCTACTTTCTTAGCAACTTTTGAATATGTAATACAGTACTGTTAACTACAGTCACCATGCTGTACATTAGATCACCTGAACTTATAACTGAAAGTTTGTACCCTTTGACCAATATCTTTCCATCCCCCTGCCACCCTCCCATCCCATGGCAACTAACATCCTACTGTTTTAATGCATCTGGCTTTTTTATCTTTCAGATTCCGAATATATGTAAGATCATATAGTATTTCTCTTTCTCTTTCTATTGTGTATTTATACCATATTTTCTTTCTTTATTCATCCATCGATAGACACAGGTTGTTTCTGTGTTTTGGCTATAGTAAATAATGCTGTGATAAACATGGGGATACAGATAGCTCTTTGACATAGTGATTTCTATAAGGAAGCAAAATTTGCTGAAAATATGTCTCTTTGGCATAAGAATTATTTTAGACTGATTTTTTTTTTTTAAGAAACAGCATAGTTTCTTACACCTCCCTCTCCCATAAATGATTCCCCACCCCAACATCTTTTGTCTTTAGCTGGTGATATCATTACTTCAGGTGGTGGCTCCTGCCATTTCAGAGTTGCTCATTTTCCCTTGGTCTCTCACAGGTATACATGTTAACTTTAATTCATTTTTCTCCTGCTAATCTGTCTCATGTCAATTTGATTATTTGACCAATCAGAAGAACCTAGGCGAATAAAGGAAAATTTTTCCTCCCCAACATTCCATTTCCTTTGAATATATGTCCAGGACAGATTGCTGGATCATACGGTAGTTCTCTTTGTAATTTTTTTTTTTTTAAGGAACTTCCATACTGTTTTCCACAGTGGCTGTACCAACTTACATTCCCACCAACAAGGGTTCCCTTTTTTTAACATCCCGGCCAACACTTGTTATCTCTGGACTTTTTGATAACAGCACTTTTAACAGGTGTGAGATGATATCTCATTGTGGTTTGATTTGCATTTCCTTTTTCATGTATCTGTTAGCCATCTGTGTGTATTCTCTGGAAGAATGTCTATTCAGGTCCTCTGCCCATTTGTAAATCAGATTTTTTTTTTCTATTGAGTTGCATGAGTTCCATGTATTTTTTAATATTAACACCTTATCAATTATCTGGGTTACAAACATTTTCTCCCATTCTGTAGGTTGTCTTATTCTGTTGATGTTTCTTTTGCTGAGCGGAAGCTTTTTTGTTTGATGTAGTCTCACTTGTTTATTTTTGCATTTGTTGCTTATGTTTTTGGTGTCATAGCCAAAAAAAAAATGTCACCAAACCAATATCAAGGAGCTTTTTCTATATTTTTTCCTAAGAGTTTTGCAGTTTCAGGTCTTATATTTAAGTCTTTAATTTCAAGTTAATTTTTACAAATAGTGTAAGATAGAGTTTGGGCTAAGTGTAATAGTTTGGGGTTCCCCCCCCCAGAACTTTATAATTGTGAATGATTTGATGTGTTTATATTTTAGGACAAGAAAAATACTTCAGCTTCAAAATCAGACACAGAAATGAAACCTGAAAAACTGCCTCCTTGTGTGAACCCTGGCAATCCTGTGTTTTCATGTATGTTGGACCCAAAGACACTCCATACAGCTACCTCACTGTCAGAACCTAAGATGATTATGTATAAAACCATTTCAAGTAGTTATGGTGAATTTTTACCTATTCCACAGTTTTTTCCCTGCAATTATACTCCAAAGGAGCAAATATTTTCAAGCCATATCAGAGCTACTGGATTTTATCAAAATAACACTCTGAACACTGCACCTGACAGAACCAGAACCCTTGATTTTCCTAACTTTCAACATACTCTATGAAAATATATTCCTTTGTATATTTAAGAGAAAATATACTCAGAAAAAAATGAGTTTTAATTCTATGGCTAGAATACCTGATTTGGAATATAAAAATATTTGAATTAATTGCAAAAAAAAACCTTTAAGAAATAAAGCATTTCAACTAATTAACTGAATGACAATGACTTCTTAAATAAAAATGTGTTCCAAACAGAATAAAAGGTAGAAGAATTTTTGTACATCCTAGCTGTATTTAGTACATGTACTCCAAAAGCTTCGAAAGCTTTTATGATCTCAGTTGTCTGAATATATTTATCATGACAAAGGAACAGAGGCACTCTAAGAAAAAATGGAATTACAGAAAACTCTAACCAGTACTTTCCCACTTTTCAGTTATTTCAAGGAATGGCTTAGAACCTGGGAAAATGTTAGTTCCTGCTGCTAGGCTAGGGGAAGAGAGGACTTATTTTTTATTCATTCATTTAACAAATATTTATTGAACACCTACTTATGGCAGGCACTATACTATGCAAATGGGACACAGAAATAAAATACAGTCTTTTATTATTTCAGTGAACAATATTTTGGGAGAATGAGATTAGCAAATTAATAATATGCAAAAATTTTTACAATGTATTCCAAAGGTCTTTCAGACATAGAGACAGAGTTGCTCAAAATGAGACCAAGGAGATCAGGAGAGGCATTAAGGTAAACTCAAAGCAAAAGAAAGGTCAGTCCAGCAGAAAAAAATACGTATAAAAGTACAAAGATGTGAGAGAATGTGGTATATTTTTATAAATGCAATTAATTTGATACAGGTTTCCCCTGCTATGTGAAAGGACAATGTTCCTATGAAACCTTTCATAAACCAAAATGGCATAAAGCAAAGAGCAACCCCCATTTTTGAAAGTTTGCATTACACCACTTTTATAGAAGACCCACATTAATACCTGTTTACGCTGACCAAATGAAATCCAAAGAGGATTTTTTCTTTTATCAAAAAAGCTGTTGCTGTCATTGTTCCTACTTTTCCCTTTTGGTTTTAGGTTCAGGATATTAAAATCAATTCAAAAGAATAATCTTGTGAGTCACTAGGGCATCAGAAAAGCTTGATCTTCTACTTACCAAAATGACTTGTAGTGAGGAAACAGCTCAAACTGCAGCATCATGAAATTCTTCCAAATACCCTGAATTTGATATTTGGTATTGGAAAGCAAGAAAAAAATCAGTTTTGTTCACTTCCTCTAACACAGCAAAAATCGAGGCTCTGCACAAGATTTCCAGGCAAATACTGCAACAGAAGTTGCGTTTATTAACCATTTTCTTCAAAAAACTGTACAAACCATTTTCCCTTTCACTGTAGGTGCTCGATTTGTGACAAGTGGAGTCAGTTTTTTAATATGTAAAATCTAGATATTAATGTTCATTACTATAGCAGATGGGTAAGCCTTTTTTGTTTTGTTGTTGTTGCTAAAATTCTCAGATAGGATGAATATTTTGGAATCAAGCTACACATATTGTCTGGAATGCTATTATGTAGTCATTCAGCCTTTTAAAATCTAGGGATTATTCTATGTGGTAAGAGCCTGCCTTCTTAGAGCTTAGAATCTAGTAAATTCTAGTAGGGGAAAACAGACCAAAAAACATGTGTAAATGTGTGTGTGTGTGTGTGTGTGTGTGTATGTGTGTAATGTAAATATTTGTAAATATCTATTTGTGTTTACATGTTACACATACATATTATATATCTGTATAGACAAATATTTACAAATAATTATATATGCATGTATATATACATGTAAACATGTCTATGTGTATTTAGGTTACATGTTATATATAGATATAAAAGTACATATAAATATATATATGTTTATATTTATAATATGCCAGGTAATAAGTATTATGGGGGAAAAAGGTAAAAAAGGATTGAGGGAGAGGGAGTGCTGGGGCAAGGAGTTATTTTAGGTAGATTGATCAGGCAAGGTCTCTAATAAGGTGTTATTTGACCACGCCCCTGAATTAAGTGAAGGGACTACCTGGGGGAAATTGGCTATTGTGAGGCAATTAAGTATCAGGTCAGGAGTTCAATGGAGAAGTTCAAATTGAATATAATCATTGTGAACAACATCTACACAAAGATATTTAAAATCATGAGACCAGATAAGTATAAGTAGGAAAGAATCAAGGACTAAGTTCAAGGAAACTCCAACATTTAGAAGTTAGGGGAATGAATGGAATAAACAAATGAGATCAAAGGAGTGATTGATTAGTGAAACAGAAGGGAATTAGAAGACTGTGATGTCAGGAAGCCAAGTAAAGAATTTGTTTCAAAAGGGAATGGCCCAGCTGTGTAAAAGTATCTTGAGAGATAACATATGGACTGAGACCCAGAGGGTTTGATTACACAATGTGTAAGTCATGAGTGACTTCAAAAAGTTTCAGTGAGGTGGTAGAGAGGAAAACTTTATTGGAGTAGGTTTATGAAAGAATGGACGAAGGCGAAATTACTTTTGAGTAGTTTTGCTGTATACTGAACAGAGAAATGGGGCAATAGCTGGAAGTAGATATGGAGCCAAAGGTTATTTTTTTAACTATTGGATTATAGCATATTTTAATTCTGATGAGACCACATTTTGAGAACCACTGACCTATAGTAATCAGTTCTGTAGCTGAAGACAACTACGCAGTAATATTAAATAAGAAATATGGACTTTAAAAAGCTCAAGTGTATAAAATCAAAGATATAGTTAGTCTGAACACAGAATTATTCACCAACTTACAGTATATTCAGAACTGGGATTCAGAAGAGCGACCTAGAAGAAGAATTTGCATATGGACTGTAAAGTATTAAATTCATTATATGTGATATATCCTAAATAAAGCAGTACAGTTTTGGACTATGCCACCCTAAAATGTAAAACAATCAAAAATTTTAAAAATGCTCTGTAATTCTTCTAAAAAGAAAGCTTCCATTTCAGATAACAGTTTGAACAATCTCCTAGAAAATATTTAAAGCCCATTAGATACTCACACACTTTAGGCAAACTTTCCCACCTTTACACAATTATCAGAAGACTTGAAGTTTCACTTCCATTTTTAAAAAGATTTATTTATTATCATTATTACTATTCATGCTTACAGCATCTGGCGTTTCTAGGTGTTCTCCCATCCAAGTACTAACCAGGCCTGACCCTGCTTCACTTAGGCCTGACCCTGCTTAGCTTCTGAGATCAGATATCAGGCTTGTTCAGGGTGGCATGACCATAGACCATGGACTATGGCTCCACTGGGGCATGAACCCAGGACCTTCTGCGTGTAAAGCAGACATGCTAATTGCTACACTATGGAACTATGTTTATCACTTCCATTTCTTGATCCTTCATTACTGGAAATACAGCATGAGCTCCCAGCTTCAACTAAAACTGGAACCTATCTTCCTAAAGTCTGTTTAGTTCCTTTTCTTCTTTTAGTTAAAAACTAAAAGACTATCAGAAATTTATTTTTACCTCATCGAGAATCTAATCTATACATTTGACCAAATAAAGCTGTTTTTTACTATCTATAATGGCTCAAAATTATGAGTTTACTACATACTAGGTACTATACTAAGCAGTTTGTTTTGTTTACTAACTAAAATAAAATAAATAAAAAACATGTTTCTACAGGTCATTAAAAAGGCTAAAATGAAGTATGTTTTAAGGAATGTCAAAAGTAGTCCAAGAAATTTTTTTTTTTTTGAGAGACGTTTATTTGTTAATTTCTTGCATTTAAAGTACTCCTTGATAACATCCTTGGCATGAGACTCTGCCATAGTCCTTCACAATACAACTGCAACCAACCCATTTATGGAGCTTTTCTGTCACTTTTACAGAGGCCTACCCATCCCCCTAGTGTCTTGTTGTCATCAACCTTAATTAGGTAGATTTGGTCTACAGCACAAAGAACCTCCACCAACTTGACACATAGGCTTATCACAGTTGGAAGCAAGTACACAAAGGTGGGCTTGACATTGGTCTAAGGCTTTGGCACCTTTGGGGATTCCACCTGCTAGGCTATTGTGGAGGAAGAGAAACTTTCCTTTATCCTTAAGGTTATTCTGGCTAGTCTAATAATCAAATAGACAGGAGAGAGATTAGTGAGAGAACAACCAAATTTAATATATACATATGTATGGGAACCCTATATACATCAGATGGTCAGAGACCTCACACACAGGAGAGGTTCTCAGATAGAAAGAAAACATGGGTACATAAGACATTCTGAGCTAGGGATGAGGTAAGGTATACCTTGGGGGCTTCAAAGAGTCATTGGAGGCTAAGAACAACAGACATTTAGTAAATAGAAGTTTGCCGTGCCCTATAGATAGGTCAAAAGAGATTATCTTCAACATCTCTTTTTATAGGCATGGCCCTTAATTCGAGTTCTTCCAGGTAGTCAAGGGAGGGGCAGAAGTTTCTCCTGAGCCTGCAGCTGAAGTTGCCCTTTGCTCCAAACAATAGCCATACTACAGAAGCACATCTTTGGGTGACTAGTTCTGAGCCCCAACACACCGTGAATGAGGGCAGTCTTCAGCACCTCTTGTAAAGCAGTATTAGCATTCATGTATCTCTAGCAGCAATGCCTTTCTGGACCATGGAGGTTGATTACAGCAGTGAGGTGGAGAGGGGAGCCCTTGCCTCTAAGCAATTTGGCAGTGGCAGGGAAAGAGGAGTACTACTTAAGAGATTATCTTGAGAGAGATGGTCTTAGTGTCATATGCCTTTAAGACATTTTAGAAAGGAAAATTAGCTTTCAAAAACTGTGGGCAATGGCAAAGAGAAGATGCTAGTAACTTGGTAATGAACTGAAGAATTGTGCTGGCTGGGAAAATTATTGCTTGGCTATCGCCATGGGAACATAACATTCTAACAATAAGCTTTCTGCTTCTGTATCCCCGCTTGCACACCCGACCTATGGGTCGACAGGTAATGAACAGAAAAAAAATACACCTTTGTGTTTAGACAGAATGAAGAATGGGATTTTAGGCTTAAAAACCCTGTACTTCTACATTTCGAGGCTGCTTAACTTGGGGTCTGCCTACCCCTGGCAGACCCAGCTGGCTGAATAAAGAGTGTGTTCCCTATAACTCACTGAGTTCTGGTGGTCTGTGTGTCCTTCAGGGACTGGTGCCTACAACAGAATAAATCTGGTTTTGTCGTTACTACGTGAAAGTTAGTTCTAGTGAGGTACGACTTAAGGCTTGTAAACAAAGGGAATTGCTCTAAACTTTATAGGAAAGAGGAAGATTGCTGTGTAGAATTGGATGCATAATGCCATGAAACATCCTATTCATCAAACTAATTCTCCTTTATTCACATTCCATGTTTGCCAAACAACTTTTGATTTACCATATACATCTGCTTCTAAAGATAAATGAATTGTCATATAACCTATCATCCCCTTGAACATTCTCAATTAATTTCTGATTATGAATTAATAATAAGTAGGCAATCTGTTTTGTTCAGTCTCCTGAGCTTGGTTCATGTGAATATGACCCCTGGAAATGGGTTGGCTCTCAAGGGTACTCTTGATGAGTCTTTGTGAGACTGAGCTAGATAATTTAATAATGTAATGAAACACACCCCTGTTGTCAGGCTTCTTGGGAAATCGCTTACTAACATTTTTGCCAGATGGTACATGTAAAAATCCTTTGCCCTTATTTCCCACATGGATGAGGTTTGTTGGAAAGTACTTGGCTTGTGTGGGGGTTCAGAAGGAGTCACTCCAAGATGTGCCGCTGTTAATGCAGATTGTTTTGAGCTAAGAGCAACTTTAGCTGTGAACTCAAGAGAAACTTCTGCCCTTCCCTTAACTACCTAGAAGAACTTGAATTAAGGGCCTTGCCTATAATATATTATTAGAGATAATCTTTTTTGACCTATCTCTAGGACAGGATAAATGTCTATTTACTAAACATCTATTGTTCTTATCATTCTACAATTACCCTTTGAAGCCCCCAAGGCACCTTACCTGAGAGTGTCTTGTATACCTCAATCCCCCTTTCTCTGAATTTCTCCTGCATATGGGATCTCTGACTCATCTTTGTGGGATTCTTATATATATATATATGTATTAAATTTGGTTATTTTCTCTTGTTAATCTTTCTCATGTCTATTTTATTATCAGACTAGCAAGAACCCTGAGGATAGAAGAAAGTTTCATCCTCCCCCAAACTTGCTAGGGACAAGTGGCCTCTCCTTGACCAAACTCTAAACAAGCTCCTCTGTGCTAACTAGTCTAAAAATAATAAAATTATTTCCTATTGCTATAAAGCATCGATTGCAAAAATGGGCTAACTCGTGAGATCTTTCCTTAGCATGCAATATTTTTATTTAGCTTTGATATTTGTTCATAACCAAATCTGTCAAAAAGCTTTAATAAACATGTATGCTATGTATTTATGTATGGTCACCTAACAGTAGTGGGGGATTAAAGATCTCTCCAGTTTACATCTATGTAAAGGCTGCATTTAGTTCATTATTCACTAGATATTGTAACTGGAAAGCAACTGAGTCCTGGGCTTGTACTTACTGCCTGTGCCGCTCAGCCAATAGATCAACACAAGAGTTGGGATATTGAGAATAAGCGTTTACTGACAGCACTGGAGATCTGAGGAGGCAGCAGGTTAACACCTTCAAAAATTGCATTTTTTTCTCAGTCCAGCTTAGAGTATTTAAGGGAAAAACTGGGCATTATTCCAGGGGCTACGTGGCAGTTCCAAAGGTCTGTTATGCTTTAAGGAGCCATTTTTCCAGCAATGTGGTCCTCCAGTGCCATCAGAAAGAACAAAGATGGGAGTAGTCTGGAAAGAATGCTAGACCAGAAGGATTGTGATCAGTAAGCATAAAAGTTTACCTTACAATCACCACATCGATCCAAAACAAAAGTCTGTCAGAAATCATGAGATTGATTAAAAGAGATAAAATATTTCGAGAATACAAATGAGTACCTGTTGCATTTAAACCAAGACTTTAGAGGATAGGATCAAAAATATTAATAAATAACTATTTAAGACTTTCCCTTTGTGGACCAAAAGAGGTGAGGTTCTATGGAAAGTAAATTCACGGGGTGATCTGAACATAAATTCCTAATGAGGCAGCTCATGGTGGTAGTCATATCCCAGACATATAATTTCTTTAGTAAAAGGTTTACCTTGGACTTAAGCAAGGCCTATCCACTGTGTCTGTACATCTAAGTTAACACACCTTTGAAATAAGCCTTAATCCCCTCAAGAGAGCACACAATCTTGTTAACTAGCCTGTAATGCAATCCCCACCTGGCTTTCTCCCACCTCCTTGTAATCTTCCTTAGTTCCCTCCTTAATTTCAAATGTATATATATATAAAACAAACAAACAAACAAACAAACAAACAAAAACCTGCAAAACTGTTATTCTCTGAAGCATTTGAGATATTGCTCCCTAGCATATGTTGTCAGTTTGGCTCATATAAACTCTTATGATAATTCTCTACAGGTCTGGACATTTCTTACATTGATATCTTTTACCTCCTTGAAGCTAACAGGCAGTCTTTTATTTTCTGATTGAGATGGATATAGGAAGAGCCAGAGGAAAGACTAGGTTGGTTAACAAATTGTTAATGTCGAACTGGTATTTGACACACAAGAACTTCATTTTGGTTATATTTATAAGTAAAGACAAGCAAATAAACCAGGATTGATTATAAGAAAAAGCAATCCTACCATATCAGAAGGTCTGATAACTGGACAGGACTGCTATGGACATCAAAAGTTGCTTTGTAGAAGTAAAAGTTTCAAGGTTGCTGAACTAGAATACGCTTACACATTCAGAAAAGTCTTGCATTGCAAAAAACAATAAGGCTGTTTTATAATCCAATCATCTTGAAAGACATCAGATGATCAAATACTATAATAACTTTTTCCAATTTGGTTTTCCTTAAAAAAAAGGAAAGCTGTACTGTTTTTGTTAATGTTTGCACCGTCACAGTGATACAACACAATTGGTGGTACAATCCAAGGCCAATAACATAATTCTAATTTAACATTTCACCTTTTACTGTCTTTTTCCCCTGATGTACTTGAAGGTACTAGAAAACAATCTTCACCATATGTTCACCAGATAGTGTCTGAAGCTGAAGATAAGGTTTTCCAAACAGCTACTGTACTAGGTTGAACTGATCTAATGTCAAACAACAGGTTGTGGTGACCTAAATTTTTTTTTTTAAAAAAAAGGTTCTCTGTGTTTGGGAAGTAAGTGAAAACATCAGTATTGATTATACCAAGGTCAACCATTCAGACAATTAAATAGTATATTTACTACAAACAAAAATACTTTATAAACACAATCTTTTATTTAAAACTTCTACTTTGTTAAAAATGGATCAGTAAATGTCCTGGTAATCATCATGCCAACAAATATTTTGTTAGTTATAAGGGCAAGCTGAAATCAGTAATGAAAAATATGTAGTTAAATTTATATATTAATGTCAAGAAAAGATTATTCTCATTTTGATTTACTTATTCAGACACCAAGTCAAACATATTATTTTCTATACATTTATAATATTTTTCCTTCTACAGAATTAGAGAACTAAAGAGAAATGATTCTACACATCTATAACATGTACAAATATTCCTAATGCCTCTAGTTATTTTTTAAAACTTAAAACAATACCTAGTTACAATACCTAGTTGCTTCTAGTAGTCATTAACATTTTAGTTCTGTTCCTTGAATTATATTCCGAATCTTCTCAGCATCATTTTGTAGAATTTTGTTGGATGAATCAATTTTAAGGGCAGCTTCATAATCCTGGAGGCCTATTTTACATAGCATGATTATCAATAAAATATTTCATAAATATTTGTATTATCTAGACAATATTTTAAAAAAATAACTACTAAGAACATGGTTCTAGACAAGTGACAGGTTTTAAATCAGATTCTCATTTTCACACACGGTAGTCTCTCAAACAGCCTGCAGAAATTTTTCCATGATTTCAAGAATAATTATGAATTCATTCAATATTCAGTTCAAAGTAGTTATTTTTAAATTCAAGTACAAATAAGCTAAGAGCTTAAACTCATTAAAGCATGAACAGATTCATATAAAACTCATATAACAAAAGGACATTTTTATCACCTCACTGAAAAAGTAATAAATGATATCTTATTTGGAAATTCTAGATTTTTAAAATTAAATTTGTTAGACTCAATCATACTTTATATAATTATATACTATAATTTGTGTTTTTCTGTAGTTATATCTACAGAATTCCTTTGAGGAAAACTGGTTGAGAATGAAAGCACTGTGAATGGGTTGTCAGAAGTACATAACTGAATCTAAATCTTTACCAATAAAGCAGTGGGAAGAATTTCTTTGTGAGTTTGGAAACTTGATTTCTAAGTGCAACTGATTTGCCATGCCACTTCGAACAAATCACTTAAGTTCTCCAACTCTCCATTTTCTCATCTTTAAAAATGAAGGGTCCTTTTAGCTCAAAAAAGTCTATGATGCTATTATAATTTCTAAAGATTGTTTTACAATGTTTTATTTCTGTCTTGACATATTTTTTATTCTCATGAGGTTAGATAAAA
Organism: Rousettus aegyptiacus; assembly: GCF_014176215.1. NCBI lineage: Eukaryota > Metazoa > Chordata > Mammalia > Chiroptera > Pteropodidae > Rousettus > Rousettus aegyptiacus. Next base: position 125,228,612 of record NW_023416306.1, read on the forward strand.
CACTAAAAATAAAATAGGGCATATAAACCTAATTTAGATGGCTTGGTTAAAAAAATCTCCAAAAAAATGGCAGAAACAAGTTTAAAAATAAAATCAGAAATAATAAAAATTTATAAGCTACAGCCCATTCCCTGGCAAGGCACTATCGAGGGGTAGGCCTTCAGGCCCTGAATGAAGGGCAGCTGAATGGGCATCTGGGTAGGGAGGTATGGGAAGAGGAGCACTGAGGACAAAACTCTGGCTACTACAAAATTTTGCCTTTGGGACAACATGAGTAAATGCAAATAGTCCATAAATACATTAACAATGTAAAACAATAAAAATTAAATAAATGCTATAGCTTCTATACAAATAGGAATGAGTTACAGATCTTAGTACAGTCTTACAGATATAAGCAATGATCATACATTGTGGTACATTGGTTATTTCTAAGCTTGTGTATGTTTGTGTTTGTGTGTGTGTGTGTGTGTGTGAGATAAAAGCTCATTTAAAAATTTGTATTATATCTTAAGTGACTCACTTATATCCTCTATCATACATCTTTCCATAGAAAAGTTGTCTTATACTATAGCATTTTCCTAGACCTAAATTTGTGTACATCTTGTTTTAACTCCCTTCTACAACAACAAATTTTTCAAATATTTCAAAATCATTTTTTGTTAGGTAAGTTACAAAAAATATATCAATGCTAAAAATATAAAATAATGGAGCCCTAAAAAGTCATGGTTTTAAATAATCCCAATGACATTTTTTTCAGAGTATCACTTGGAACTTAAAACATTTCTATACATTTCTTACCTTCTATATACAATTCTAATTGACAGAATGCTGTTCCACGTCGTATATGTGCCTTCATTCGTGCATTAGCATTGTCTGTAACAGGTGGTGTCAATAATTCTAATGCCTTACAATAAAAAAGATAAGGGAAAGACATAACTTCCTAATTTAAACTTGAACAAAATCATGATAAAAATCTTAACTTTAAAACAAGTCTCAAACCTTTACCCACCTGAAATTTTGACTTAGCTAGTACAGGAATTTATAAAACACATATATTTGTTAAACAATTTAATGAATTGTTTAACTCTCCCTATATGAGATTCATACCCTCTCCCCCAAAGTTATGATTTAGTTTATTATTTGAAACCTCTATAGCTTTACCTTTACTAGCAGGAATGATTTAAAAGCATTCAAATTGGATAATTCAGTCTATTCATTTACTCGATAAATATTTGTGCATGAAATTGTGCTAGTAAAAGGAAAACTAGATCATAAAAAATACTGTCAGATCTTCATTAGCTTAATGAAATCAAAGTATGAGGACCTGGTTGTTTCTCCATGTCCTCAATCTCAAGGAGCCACATAAGAGACTTTGTATGTGATTTTCCCTTAAAACAAGCTACTTTGATATGAAAAAAAGAAAAAAAAAACTAGAAGTTTAAGCCAAATACATGTTATTAGTAATGGAAAATAGGATATACTAAGTTACTCTGAAAACGAGAAAATGATTATGGAGATAGCCTTTTACAGTGCAAGTAGTAGTGATACCAAGTATTCTCTTTCTACTTTGCATTGTCTACAAAAATTTAATAAGGAAAAAGGTGAGCACAAACTGATAACCATTTACTAATTTCCATGTGAACATCAATTGATATACCAAGGCAAAACAGTAACATTGGTAGGGGATTTCTAATCTAACTTGAAGTCTAAGAAACATCAGTTTCTTGTCCATTCAAAAAAAATCTTTTTTTCAGTAAAAAGTTGTAATAAGCAATATGACTCTCAAAAATCCTTCATTATGTAAATAATCCTCAATTATTTGAATTTAACAAAGGACATCATTTAAATCAATAAGAGGACAACAATTTTAAAGCATCATACATAAATAAATAAATATATATATACCTTAGAAGAATCTTCGATGGCCTTGTGCAAATTTTTTAATTTTAGGTGGCAAGCAGCCCGATTCAGATACAATAGCGGAATCTTATTATTTAGTCTTATAGCTAAATTATATGCATTAATAGCTGCCAGATAGTTTTCTGTTGCAAATAATTTGCTAGTGAGACAAAAACAGGAGAAAGAAAAACAATATAACATTGAAACAGAAACAGACATAATATCTAACGATACTTAGCAAAAGGGATGGCTCACTTTCTTTTCTATTCCCTTGTACAATGGACATGTAGGCTGTACTGACTCCACACACATCAGAATGTAATCAACGTGACTTCGCTCCCACCTCTAAGGATAACTAGTCAGCAGTAGTTTAAGCCAGTATATATATTTCCACCCTCCCTGCTAAAATGATTGACTCAAAGATGGGCTTATAACCTAAATTGATCTTTTCAGAATGAAGTCTGTGAATTTGTTTCCAAAATTAGAGAATGAAAAATTGGGAAAATCTCCTCTGCTGTATACAGATGAAGAAAGCACACAGCCCAAATTGTTTCTGACCATTTTAACACCATGGGAGGAGCTAGCATTACATTAAAGCTGATACTACAGAATTATGAAAAGGATAAAAAGACAGAAAGAAACTGAGTCCTCAGCGACACGATTAAGCTGTTGGATTAAGCTTTACCTGAAATGCAACACACATTTAGTTTTTAAATTATATTAGCCAATAAATTTCTTTTAACATAAAGTCAGTTTAAATTGGATTTCTGGTTACTTGCAAATAAAAGCATCCCAATAGATATACTCTTTCAGTTTAAATCTTCCAAAATTCTCCTGAACAGATGTACATAACTAAAAGATTTACTTAAAATGTTAAGTTTCTTGTGTATAATTTCAAGAATTTTGAAAAATACATAAATGTAAAGAAAACAGAAAATACTTTGCCAAGTATAAAAATACCATACAATAATACTTTGTATTCATTTGCAGTCAATTGTTCTGCATACTTTATAGTTCTAGAATATTAAACATGATGACATCAAAAGCAGCCCACAAAAGCAGTAACTCCTAAGTAAAAGGCAAAATGACACAACTGTGACATCTAACCTAAACCTAAACAAATATTTAAAATACCCTGCACAAACTAGAAAAGCTAATTCCATGGGAATAGTTTACATTTCTGAAATGCTTCATATCAGCTCGTATGTTTCTGACCACTAGTAGCAGAACCCCAGTTCATGTTTGAAAAGTCCAGAGGGAAAGGGTCTGTGCCCAGTCTAACTAGCAGTTCGAGGATGTTATCAAGGCCACAGGTTCCTTCCATTCTCACTTCTACTGTCCTCAGCAGCTAGCAGCTACTTCATCTTATGGTTGATTTGCCTCATGGGTACAAGATGGCTGCATAGTTTAAGGTGCCACATTCAGGCACAATATTTATTAGAAGAAAACAAGACAGTATCTTCTGATATATGCTCCTTAGAACAAGAAAACTTTTACCTGAAATCTCCTGGTCACCTCCTTTCCCATTAACCAAAAGTAGCTACCTTTAAAAAATATTTTATCTTGAAAAATGTACCAGTCTCTCTATCACTGACCCTTTTTCTCTATCTCCCCACTTTTATTTCTCAGTATTATATATTGCTGTTTTAGGACATTTTTAAAAAATTCAACAATATGACCATCTTTCCATGTTAATAAATATAGATATACTATTTTTGCTGTTGAGTTGTAAAAGTTCTTTATACCTATATTCTGTATACTAACCCTTTATCATATATGATCTACAATACTTTCTTTATTCCACTCTGTTGATAGTGTTTCTTGATGTACCTAAGTTTTCAATTTTGATGCATTTCATCTTACTTTTTTTCTTTTGTTCCTTGTGCTTTTGATGTCAAAAGTCAAAAATATTGCTAAATCCAATGTCATGAAGCATTCTGTGTTTTCTCCTAAAAATTTATAGTTTTGGCTTTTATGTTCAGGTCTTTGATCCATTTTGAGTTAATTTTTGTATATGATGTTAGGTAAGGGCCAAACTTCATTATTTTGCAAGTGGATATCCAGTTTTTTCAACACCGTTTGTTGAAAAACTGTCTTTTCTCCACCGAATAGTCTTAGCACTCTTCTTGAAAATCATTTGATCATATATGTGTGGTTATTTCTAGGCTATCTATTCCACTGGTCTATGTGCCTATACAAACCTTGTATTAATATACACATTTGGAGGACAGTTCCATTTTTCATCTTTAAAATATAAATTTACAGTTTTATAATGCAACTGTTTTAACAGAAAAATTATCCCTGGTGCTAAGGGAAGAAAAGCTACAATGAACAGTATTAAAAGAACCACTATAGGAGGTACAATAGCAAGAAATATGAAATATTAAGTTTTTTTAATGTTCACATATGTATTAAAATATAAATCCAAACAATCATTACATTCTTTAAAGTTCAATACCACTACAAAACAAATATTTCCTTTACGGTTCTGAACACGGATATAGTCAAGTTTGAAAGGGAAAGGAAAAAAAATTAAAACTTTGTCTAAAGAACAGTGACCTTTGAATATTTAATTTAAACAAAGATGCTAATAAGCATTAAGTCTACCCTGATGCTTCAAAGAAGGCAATGCCAGTGAAAAGAATTATGCGAAAGTACTCACTCATTCAACACATATTCAGTGCTTACTGCATGTACTTGGAGAGCAACAGAGACATGCACAATGGCAAACACTCATTTTTATGATGACTGACTGGTTTGCCTCTGTAAAGAAACATTCTGACTGGCAATGGCCAGAAGGGACAAACATTTTGTATAAGAGCTGAGTGTGGGAGAAGCAGCAAGAGGCAGGAGTGATAAGAACGAAGCAAAGCGGATCAAAGTAAAGAAAGGGGCAGAAAAAAGGAGAAATCAGAAGTAGTGAGGCTTAGAAATGGAACAGGGGCAGGGAGCAACACATATTCCAACAGAAGACAGCACATCTGTTTTCTCTGCAATATGCGGCCACATGCTCCTTAAAGGACTTTGAAAGTCCTTGTCTCTTTCAGCAGCCTGTGTGGGTAGAAAACATTCTTGAATACCTCAAACGTTTCTAAAGCTGTTATTAGCGTGCCTTAGTAAAGGCACATCAACCACTACAATTTAGCACTCAGGATAGAAAGAGGAAAAAGATACTGCAAACTAAACAAAATGACAAGACGGGCCATAATAAGTACTGCACTGCAACAGAATGTCATGGGCTGTGACATGCATACAAACAAGCAACTGAATAAAATTATAATTACATCAAAGACATCATCTTAGAATACAGAATCTAAACTTCTTTAAGTCAGATAAAAGCAGCATAAGAAAATTGATTTATCTCCATAAACAGTTTTAAAAATATACAGCAAAGGAAGGCAGATTTGGCAGATCTGTACTAAAAGTAGGCAGGTACAACGGGGCTGTTGGAAGACAGTTCTCCATGGGTTTCCTATGTTCCTGCATGTCTTATGTCAGATGCACTGACAGCTTTTGTTTGAGACTACATTTTCAAAGATATTTGTATGGGACACAGCCTTGGAAGACAAAGATATGCCTTCCTCTGGGGCAAAGAGCAGACAATATCTCCTTGAGAGGCAAAGGTTGGCCAGGTTTGGCTACAATCTTATAAAAAGTTGTGCTCTTTAAGCTTAGCCTTCTCAGCTGTGGTGCAAACCTACTGTATGTACCATACATATCCCCATTGACTCCATGGGACTTGAAGGTCAAAAGGAACCAATATGAAGCTCTTACTGTTTCCTGTGCCTTGAATAATAAAGTCCTCTATCTCTGACCCATGAGTCTCCTGACTTCTGCCAGCATCCATGAACTGGTAGCTAACCTGTCATAGTTCTTGCCAGGGAATGAACCCAAACCAAAGCATTAGAAAGAAATTCAATTTAGCAAGTAGAACTGTGTGTCATGTTGGGAGAAGATGGTAACAGGTGGTCGACAATCATCATCAAAAAGTTCGACATGAGGGATACTAGACTTTGTGTAGTAAGCACGCAATAGAATATACAGATGTCAAATTATAATGTTGTACACCTGAAAATTACATAATATTATTAGCCAATTTTATCCCAATAATTTTAATTTTTTAAAAAATCCAAAATGAAGTAAAAGAACACTCAGACAGGCAGATAGAATCTAGCCACAGAAAATTCAGAAACAGCAAGCATATAGAAATTCAGATTGGCACAAGTTGGTACTAGGTTAGTCTATCAGCAAATAGCAGGCTCCTACATACACAGCTGGGGTTCATAAGCTGGGTGGCAAGAGGAAGAACAAAATAAAAGAAGAGTTTTACTCTTAAAAGAAGTGGGATATTAGTCAGGCTACAAAATCTGGCACTCATGCCAAGAGAATAAAAAGGAAAAGCAGATACTAAAACTAGGGTAGGCAATCTTATGTAACAGTACGACGAGGCTGGGTGCTGGATTGTAGAATTATATACATCCTTATTTCCCTCTTATCTAACATTAGGATTTGCTGTAGGGGGTGAGGTGTGCAGAAGGGATTCAAGTGGTCCTAGTGTGGGACTTAAAAAGTCCGGAGTTAAGAAAGGGTCATTCCAAAAAAAAAAAAAATGCTAAAAATCAAGCACAGAATAATGTCAGTAGGACAGAACAATGGTCTATCTCCCTTATATGATTACAAGTGTCTGGAAGGGTAGCTATTAAAATTATTTACAGTTTCTGAGTCATGTAAGGGTGTTAAATAACAACATCATACCCGAACGTACCAAAATAAGAGCACCTAGACTCTGTCTTATGTGAGATATTCTCAGTAAAAAGCTATGTGGTATATAATGTTATCTGGAAAAGGTAAAATGCTTTCATGATCAAATAAAACTACTTAAGATTGTGTATTTTCCTGAAAGGTAGATTCTCCAGACTCATTTAGCTGTAACTCTCCCTTTATGTGAAAGTCATCATCCTTGGGGACTCCTGACATCTTTACTCTAGAGCTGACTAGTCATTGTCATCTGGTTTTTTAAAATTACTCTTCTCTTATTCACTGAGGGCTTTAAAATCTGGCTCCCAATATCTGTCTCTATCCTAACATCTGCCATAATTCCAGAAGATTCTAAGGTTTATGTATATGACCCATTTATCAATTTAGTTTTGAAATACCTGGAAGCCCTTAATTCAAATTACTTTCCCTTCAACTCCACTTTTGCTACTCACTCCCAGGGCCAAACCTTGGATTCTGCCATCATCTGAACTGCACTATTTCAGGAACATCAAACTATGGAATCCTAGCCACTGGACAGAAGTTTCTATTCTGTCAATTTTCTCTTCATACGCGACCTTCGACCTTAAAGTGCCCTCTAATTTCTTAATTGCTCCATTTTCTCTTAGCACATTGGGTCCATCATAACCTCTCTTCCTTTCTAACAAAGTCTAGACTTCATGGCTAAAAATCTGAGCTATTTTTTCCATGGCCCCTCGCACTACTACTAGTCTTTAATGAACTTGCCAGTCAAAAGTTCAATCCTGGATCATGATCTACTCTTAAATCCAAAAGAATGAACACTAGAGGAGATAAATCACACAGCTGTACTGACTGGCATCTTTGTGAAAAAATGTTCCCTACCTAGAAGACCCCTCAACAGTACCCACTAAGCAATTTTTCTTGTTAGAAACATCTATTCACACTTGTCTTCACTTTCTTTCCTCTAATCTCAGAAAACAAAGATTCTCCATCTATTTTAAATTAATCTGTCAACATTTTCTAGAGCAAAGTAACTAATTCAACAGGGCAGCGCGCACTCAGCAATGCACACTTCAGTATTCTTGTGCTGCAAGGAGGAGCAACTCATAGCCACGTCACTTGGGCTGCTTTTGCTAAAGCTAATCAATTGCAATAAAAGGACAGGAGGAAGATTTTATTCATTTATGAGATGTGTAGCAGTAGCTGTAACACAAGCTTTGTAATCATATTGATCTGGGATTGAATCCTGGTTCTACTTATTAACCACCATCTTAGGCAAGTTTTTTAACCTTTCTAGCCCTGTTTCCACATTTGAAAAATGGGGATAAAAATAATAATCTCCAACTAGTCCGATTGTTAAAGGAAATTAATGAGATATTTTATGTAAAGCTGTTAGTTTCTCAACAAACTTTTGTTAAATGAATGTAAAAGCAGTGGGTCCTGCCCAACTATAGTTGTGAGGATTTAATGAGATAGTATATGTGAAAGCTCTTGTAAACAATCATAAACTATATATAAACTGTGACAGTAGCTACTTCAGGATAAGAAAATGCACTTAAAGGAATGATTTACAGTGGATACAGCTAGGGGACCGGACAAGCAGGAGGCTGGTGGATTGGGTAAAACCAAGGAGGACTTTCATTTTATATATGCACTGTAAATTTTTTTCAAAAGACACATTTTTTTAATAAAAAATTTAAATGAATGTTAACTGTTAACAAGAGGAAAAAAAAAATAAAGATAATTCATCCACCCTTGGCCTTGACTCAATTTTCTCCACTCTTCTTGGAGACAATTTTAATCATCTCTTCTGTGTCATCTGTAAATCTATTCAACTTTTTCTATTCTTAAAGAACAAAACATAACAAATCTATCCTAAAGTTTCTATTCCATTCGCTTCTAGGACTGTTTTTTGTGTACTATTTTCTTTTGCCAGACTTTCAAATGATGGCAGGTCACAGAGTTTTAGCCTCAGGCCACTATTCTCCTGATCTACACACTCTTCTTGGAAATCTCACCTACTCTTATAAATTCAACTACTATATAAACACTATAACCTCCAAATCTGTATCTACAGTACTGGTCTCTCCCAAGTTTTACATCTGCTGCACACTGTTACCCAGATTGACCCAGAGACACCTCAAACTTAACATATTCAAAACCAAACTTACCTGCATTTCCTCCTAACTGGTCCCTCTTCTAGTATTCTTTAATTCAGTTGGTGGCATCAGGCAATCAACCATTCAAACTAGAAACACACAACTGCTACTCTCTCACTTCCCAATAATCAATCAAGAAGTTCTGCCTATTTTACCTCCTAAATACTCCTCCAGCTGTATGACAATGCCATACTTCGAAGCCTCTGCCTTTGTTTCTGCAACACATTTTCCCCCCACCTTAGAAAGTAAAATATAAGAATCTTAATCGACCACACGATGCCCTTGCCTATTTTTCTACGCTAATCTGTCATTATTACTAGACTCAAACTCTATGTTTAAGCAAAAAATAAACTACCTTTAATTCTTAATCTACATATCACCTTATTTCTTGTCTCGAGCTTTTGTTCATACTGTCTCTTCTGCCTGAAATGAATGCTTTTCTCTCTTTTCCTCTTGAAACTACTACTAATCATTAAAAGGAGCTTAGGATTGCCTGGATATAAAATTGCAATTTATAAGATATTTGATAATTTTTTAAAAGATGGTTCAGAAATAGGTTTTTAAGGGCGGTATTAAAAAGGACCTATGTTAAATGTGATTTAAAACAGATTTTAATAGCCAATCCAAAAGATGTGATATTTTTCATTTTATGGCATTTAAATATAAAATAAAAATAAGAGCTTTATTTAGTTGTCATATGACCTGACTTATTACTATGAGGCCCTGCCTACCTAATTTGCTTATTTACATTCTCTCTCCCCAAGAACTACATACACAAACATATATGTCAAGATATCTAGGAAATGTCATAAAAACTAATGACTACAGAAATTTATTATAAACCTCATGGCCAGAGTTCAAACAACTTACTTTCCTTTATCCTTCAACCAATCTGGATTCTTTTCTTCTTCTTTTAAATCACAAAGTTCAGGAATATCAGTATTCATCGCTCTTCGTGCCTCTGCTTGTTTGTGGAGCCACTGAAATGAGAATGAGAATGAAGTCTAATGAAGGATACAAAGGTTTATTTTTATTAACATTTACTCTTAGATTTTCCATCTTCCTACATCAGGGGTCCCCATCCGCGGGCACAAAGCAAGAGGTGAACGGCAGGCCGACTGAATCAAGCTTCATTCGTATTTGCAGCCGCTCCCTAGTGCCAGCATCACTGCCTCAGCTACACTTTAGATTAGGCATTAGGTTCTCATAAGAGCATCTGGGGACCATTGTCCTACATAATACGGCAATGCTATTTATTATGGATTGAATGTTTCCTCAGATTTATATGTTAAAACTCTATCTATCAAAGGGATGATATTTGGAGGTAGGGTCTTTGAGAGGAAATTAGGTTCAGAGAAGGTCATGAAAGTGGAACCCCCATTATAAGAAGAGGAAGAGACCAGAGTACACACTCTTCCCTCCACCTGCCAATCCAGCACCCTGATGCTGGACTTGCCAGCCTCCAGAACTGTGAAAAATAAATGCCTATTGCTTAAGTCACCCCATGTATGGTGTTTTGTTACAGCAGCCTGAACAGACTAATACAGTATTTGAAGATGATGATTTTAAAATTCCAGTTTTTATACATTAAAATAATTTTTTTTTATTTTCTAGCTGGTTAAGATCAAATGTATAAAAGTTTCTAGTTGAAATTTCATCCAAATTTGGGAGTATACATATTTCACTTTTCTTGTTTATATTTTCATTTTTCTATAAGAATACAAAATTTTTAATAATTATAATTTCATAATTATAAAAATACTTTTATAATAATGACATAAAATAATATGTAAATAAAATATCAAAGTAAATATCATTTAAGAAGAAAAATGTTAATATTTTCTGATTGTCATTATGTCTTTGGGATCTTCAATCATTTCCACATCTTTTCCATTGAGAGAGGTTTCAGTTTACACCTTACAGGAAAGCAGTTCTTAGTGCTTATGAAACTAAAAATAAAATATTCAAAATCCCAGAGCTCAGAAATTTATAAATGAAAGATATTAATTCTAAAACTTCAAACATTAGAAATACCTAATATTAATAATAATTATAACATATTAATAATAAATTTCCAAGTCTGTTCTTACCACAACACATCCAAAGTTTACAAATCTTTTAGAGAAAATGACGTACTTGATAAAACAAATGGCATGTGCAAGAGTTTATCTCCTGGAATAAGCAGCACTATTGTATATTAAATCAGTGCTCTCTCATCAGCATTCTGGAATCAAAAAAAAATCCTGAAAAATATATTTTTCTCATAAGGAAATACTAAAACATATTCAAGAAGTAGTAACTTCACTGTAATGAATACTTAAGAAATTCAGACCCAGTACCTGTTTCCAATAGATGAAATAAAAAATAAAGTATCTTCATTGTTGTCACTGTAACAAATAGCAAGTGTACCTACCTCCTCTTCTTCTGCTACTTGTGATTCCCGGAGAGCAGTTGGGAATACTCGAGGGGTAAAGTTGATTTTAATACTGCCAACAGAGCGAGGAGCAGGAATACTGTCTTCCTTTAACTTCTCAAAAAACATATCTTCTGAATTTCCTCCTTCAAAAACCGTATTAGTAAGTCGTTTATCTCTCATTTTCTAATTAACAATCAAACTGACTTTTAAAGTAATTATAATCAAAGCTACTTCTAAAATTCTATACAAATAAATCAAAGACGCTTTCTGCAAGAAGGAATGAAAATATGGCAGCTAATTATCTGTTCTTTAATCAATGGTTCCAGCTACTTTTCTGGGGTTCTCTTTGATAAACCACACAGTCTCTAATTTGCATTCACTCTAAGGGGAGGCACCTAGACAAAGCCATTACACCACCTCTATTTTCAAGCTCCTATAGCAATATTGTCTATAAGCTTCCTTGAGATGGTATAAAAGTTTTTCAGCCACTAGAGAGAGCTAATGAGGACGAATTGTAATAATGAAAAACTATATGTTTTTATGAAGGAATTTACGTATAATGATTGTTAAGATGATATAAGAGGAGAAAAGTTACTAAAAAAAATGTAAAAGTACCAGAGGTAAGATATACAGATTTAAAAGGCAGACATCAAAATTGATATAAAAAAAGACTTTCCACAAATATGACAGAGTTAATATACTTGATAGAAAATGAACACACACACAAAAGAAACAAAATTTCAAATTATAAACATCTGAAAGTGGCCTGAATTGACATTTGGGTGCAGGGGGCAGAGGGAAAAGAGTAAGTACTCAAAGAGAAAGCAACATGAATAAAAATTTGAGCAAAAATTTTCTATAGATGCCTCTGGTTGAGGCTGCTATCTTCTTAGCCACTCTCCCCTTTTTCCTTTTAGTAACAGAATTTGAGATCTGAACTAGGCACATGACTATGCCAGGCTAGACTCTACATGATCCGGCCTCCCTTAAGATTTGGTGTGGTTATGTGCCAAACCTGAGACAATAGAATGTGAACAGAAATGATGTACATCACTTATGGATCACCATCTTACAGGTAAATCTACTTGCTGTGAACTTCCTCTTCCCCTTCCCTCTGGCTAAAGTTGAATAAAAAGTAAAAATGAAGTATATAACTTCAGATTATTATACTAATAACTCTGTATATTTGAAAATTTAGAAAAATTTTCCTTAATAATTCAAGGCCAAAAAAAAAGTCATGATGGGCCACAAAATATTTTCAAGTAAATGACAACAAAACACAAATTTCAAGGCTTGGAGGATGTATTAACATAAAACTTAAAAGAAAAAGTTATAATATATGCATGTATTAAAAGATTAAAAAATTAATGAAAACAAGTTGGACAAAAGCAGAGAAAGCCCTCAAAAACTAAAAGAAGCAAAATAAAAACAAACATAGGAATTAAGGGGATAGGAAAAAAAGAAACAATAAAAAAGGATCAACAAAAACTAACAGTGCTTTTTTGAACAGACTAATAAAATTTGAAATTTTGCAATAGTTGATCAAAGAAAAATAAAAGAGTGCTAGGAATAAAGAAATGATATAGACAGAGTAGAGATAAGTAAAAGAAACCTTATGCCAATAAACTGAAAAGATAACAGGTACGATTTCCTAGAAAACAAATGACCAAACCTGATTTGAAAAAATAGAAAATCTAAATAACAGTACTCATTAGAGAAACTAAATATTCTTCCATAAATAGCCCATATCTAGACAGTGTTAGGAGTAATTTTACTAAACCTTCAATCAACAATATTTCATATATAACCAAATTGCTTCAAAGAATAGAAAAAGAAAAAAGCTCCATAACTAATAGGGTTAATGAAATTTGTTACCAAATCTGGGCAGGGACAGTATGGGGAAGAAAAAATGTAAGTGAATCTCAATATGAAGATAAACATAAAAATAATTCATAAAATATTAGCAAATTGAATTAAACTGTATAAAAATCAACATGATGAAGATCTTCAGGATACTTCTTATCTATAAAAGAGTGTTTTCGGTTCCAATAGTATTTGAAAACATCCAGTTGTTTAGCAGTATATGTAATATGGAAGGAAATGTTTTCAGATACTCTAGTTGGTATCACTATTTTGTTGAAATGGCTTTAAGAAGGAGGTAGTGTGGTAGTTAACTAGAATGTCAATATTAAACCCCAATAAAACATATCAATTTAATAATGGTTACTGCTTAACAGTCACTCTAAATGACTTCAATATGCTAGGCCTCACTGTTAAAGTAGTAAAAGACCTATAGCTGAGAATAAAGAACATAGGTTTCAGATACAGACAGATCTGGGTTCAAATCCCACAGGCTCACTTATTGACTTGTTTCTCCTTTCTGAACATCTTTTTCCCTCTAAAATAAGAATAGCAACACTTATCCCAAAGTGTTGTTCTAAAGACTGAGTGATACAACTAATAAAATCACCTGGCATAGAGTGATCACTAAAAAGTGTTAATTATTATTATTACACAAGCGATTTGACCACAAAATGTTCTATTTACTAAATATATACAAAACAAAGTTTAATATGCTAAGCCTTCAGTAACTATTTTTGAACACATCAGGATCAAAGGCCAGAAGAATACTTGTTTGCTTACGACTAAGTTTGCTTAATAGTATTCATTTTCCTGAGTCACGCAAGGAAAAAGTCTTTTAATAAAATTCCTAGTTTCTTATCTCTAAAGAAATGGAATAATGCTCCTGGCACTGCTAGTCATACCAAGTCTTTGTGGATATGAGTTAAACATATATTCAACAACACACATAAATTTCAAAATGAAGCACACAAGCAAAAACAACACTGAATCCTCCCTCATTTTATCATGAAAACCTCACTACTTCCTAGAAGAAGTCTTTCACCTTAGTCTTTGTACTGTAGTACTTATTCTCAATATACCAAGAAAATGACTCAATATTGTAACATCATTACAAAAACAAAAAAGAGACATATTTACTTTACCAACAGGATTCACTTTCCCAGAAAATATTTTACCTTTAGTGGCAAGATTTCTAGATGCTGAATTTCTAGTAAGGTTTTTACGTTTTAATTTTTTTTCCTCTTCAATTTGCTTGTCTTGTTGATAAAATTTCTCTTTTCTTGGAATTCTTTTTTGTTCTTCAGCTTTTCTCTGACATTCTTTCCAGGCTTCCAATTCTTTAGTTGCTTTTATCCGTTCATTTTCTTTCATATCTTCTATTTTTTTCCTCTCTTCTTCTTCAATCTACAAAAGTTACAATTACCAAAAAGTTTAAAACATAGAAAAAGCAACATTTTAAAAATAATAAATTCATTATAATTATTTTTACCTCTAAACTCTTGTCATTGAATCTGCAACAATAATTAGTACTGAATAAAAAATTAAAATGGAAACAGTAAATTATTTAGCAAAATGCCCAATGATTTGGATATTATGAAACACAGGTTTTAGTTTCAGATTTACCGTTAACTATTGATATAATCTTGGGCAACCCCTTTCTTTATCCTCAGTTTACTCATATGTAAAATGTGGGTAGGCATTCAGTTAGATGACATCTAAGGGCTTGGTAAAAACAAAATAATTTATTTTTCTAGAAGTCAAGTCATTTCTCCTAAAACCTAAACACACACACACACACACAAATACATATATATAAATATTTGCCTTTCTACTTACACCAGTCTTACCTTGTCTTAGGACAGCAGTTGTGTCAGCCTTCGCCTGAGGAATGAGGAATAGTTACATGAAGGATGAACTAAGGAGCTTGTCTCTAGTGGGTAGAAATGTCTGAACTTTTGAATCCTGCTGCCGACTATGTTTGCAACAGCTTTTATTTGACACTTCCACATGAAAAGCTAAATATCAGATAAATGTGAAAGAAGTATATGGCATGGGAGTATGCTAAATTTTCTCCCTTTCACAAACTTCCCTCATTTCAGTAGGCAAAAAAAAAAAAAAATCCTATGAAATAAAGTAACTGGTTGATATATATAATTGAGTCTATGTATCCAAATTTCTTATAGTAACAAAAATATTCTCACCCCTACCCTCTAGAGAACAAACACTCTCACCTCCATCCTGTATAGAAATAGTGTCTAACAGAACTTTTTTCGATGATGGTAATGTTCTATGCTATCCAATTCAGTAGCTGTTACCACATGTGGCTAAGTGCTTAAAATGTGGCTAGTATGATGGGGAAACTGATTTTTAATTTTACTTATGTTTCATTAATTTAAATGTAAGTTAATATACATTTAACTAGTGCATTTGGCACGGCTCTAGAATGACATGCTGGGACCAAGTTTCCTAGAGGCTGAATGATTTAGGATATAGAATTAACATTATAGGTATGAAAACTATACTGAAGAAGTACTCTGTAATATCTGCATGACTTAATACCCTCTTCTGGAAGACTGGTTATTTTCCTATTGAACTGTGTAACACTGACTTTAAAATAAATTTCACAGATCACTGAACAGAAGTTTCCTGTAGTCCCAGAATTGTATACAAGGCCTAAACTAAGCACAAAAGATGGTAATTACTATGTGTTCTCAGTTCAGAAAGCTGCCAATAGGTTGGGCCAGGAAGAATCCACATGTGGCAATGAGCCAGCATTTAATGCCTGACAACAGAGCTTGTTGAACAGTCAGTGTTAGCCAGAGGCAGGCACAACCTAAAAGGAGAAGACAATTTCACCCGGTTTAATAATATGTTTGCCTTTCTTCCTTTCCTCCCTCTCTGCTCTCAGCACTTGGAAAAAAGGAAAAGTATTCTGAAGAGTCACAATATCCTCACTCCTCATATGAAATCCTTGCAAGTAGAGTGAATTTTGAAAAGTTTTTACGAGTGCATAAGATGAAGATTTAATTACCAAAAATGAAACTATTCTTAGAATAAAAAGTAACAGGAAAGTTGTTATTATAGCCAAAATGTAGTTAAGGGAAATATATATGAAATTTAATTTATAATACGCTATATTAGAGACAAAAAATAGTCTAACTCTTCAGGGAGTAATGCAGAAGAGTAAGGACCAAGAAAGGCTTCACTGAGCACTTGACAAAAGAAGTAGAATGAAGAGAAGAACATAAGGAAGCTACGCTTATGATAAAAGGAAAAGGGAGACCACATATATCAAAGAGAAACAGAAACAAATGTGAAACAATACCTGAAGTTCTTCCACTTAAAAAAAAAAAAAGTAATATGAGGAACATACAGTTTGGCCTTAAAAAGGAAAAAAATTCTGACACATTCTATAACATGGATAAACTTGGAGATATTATGCTAAATAAGTCAGTCACAAAAGAACAAATATGGTATTATTCTACTTACATGAGGTACCTAGAAAAGTTAAATTCATAGAAGCAGAAAGCAAAGTGGTGGTTTCCAGGGGCTTAGAGAAAGGGGCAATGGGGGGTTATTTACTGAGTACAAAGTTTCAGTTCTGTAACATAAAAAAAAACTTCTGCAGAAGGATGGTGGTGGTGGCGGTGGTACCATGTCAATGTACTTACTGCCACTGAACTGTATACTTAAAAATGGTAGTGCTATTTTTAATTTCTTAAAGAACTGTTTTCCACACTAGCTAAACCAACTTACAGTCCCATAAACAGTGTGGTTCTAAACAAATTTTAGGAGATTTTTTTTCTATTTCTGTGAAAAATGCCACTGAAATCTTGATATAAATTGCAATGACTCTATAGGTGGCTTTCAGGAGTATAAACATATTAACAATATTAACTTTTAATCCATAAAAATAGGATATATTTCATTTATTTGTCTTCTTCAATTTCTTTCATGAATGTATTACAGTTTTCAGTTAACAGATTTTTCACCTCCTTAAATTTATTCCTAACTACTTTATTGTTTTTAGTGCCATTGTAAATGTGAT
The DNA here is from genome assembly GCF_014176215.1 of Rousettus aegyptiacus. NCBI lineage: Eukaryota > Metazoa > Chordata > Mammalia > Chiroptera > Pteropodidae > Rousettus > Rousettus aegyptiacus. Next base: position 125,245,734 of record NW_023416306.1, read on the forward strand.
TGCTTTTATTTCTTTTTTACAGATAATTCATTGTAGGAATATAGGAGTACTACTGATTTTTGCATGTTGACTTTGTATCCTATAACTTTACTGAATTCGTTAATTAGATCTAGTAGTTTTTTCATGATGTTTTAAGGATTTTCTATGTATAAATCATGTCATGTGTGAACTGAGATAATTTTATTTCCTTCCTTCCAATTTGAATGTTTTTAATTTTTCTTGCCTGACTGCTCTGGCTGGGACTACTAGTACTGTGTTAAAGAGTGGTAACAGCAGGCATCCTTGTGTTATTCCTGATCTTAGAGGAAACGCTTTCCATCATTCACCACTGAGTATATCATGAGCCGTGAGCTTTTCATATATAGTGTTTATTATGTTGAGATATGCTCCTTATATATCCAATTTCTAGAGTTTTTACCATGAATAAATGTTGGGTTTTGTCAGATGCTTTTTCCTCATCTATTGAGATGATCATGTGATTTTTATCCTTCATTCTATTAACGTGGTATATCACATCTATTGATTTGCATATATTGAACCATCCCAGCATCCCAGGAATGAGTCCCACTTGATCATGGTGTAAGATTCTTTTAATGTGCTGTTGAATTAGGTTTGCTAATATTTTGTTGAGAATGTTTGCATTTAAATTCATCAGGGACATTGTCCTATAGTTTTCTTGTAGTGTCCCTATCTGGCCTTGCTATCAAGGTAATTCTAGCTTCATGAAATGAATCCGACAGTATTCTTTACTTTTTTGGAAGAGTCTGAAGACTGGCTAACAAACACTCTAATTGGTATTATAAATGTATGACCCAAAACCATCTGCCTCTTTTCCTATTTTCAGCTACTAACAACTGAAGTGGTACTAAAGCTAAATTCCACAAAGGACAGCCTACTTACTTCCAATACAGAGGGTTAAAAATGTAGATGACAGATAGATAGATAGATAGATAGATAGATAGATAGATAGATAGATAGATATGGATGAATGATAGGGAGGGAGGGAGAGTAGGGGGAGAAAGAGAGAGAGAGAGAGAGAGAGAGAGAGAGAGAGAGCGATCAGCCCTCGCCTTCCCTCCCTCCCTCCCTCCCTCCCTCCCTCCCTCCCTCCCTCCCTCTCTCCCTCTCTCTCTCTCTCTCCCTCTCCCTCCCTCCTCCCTCCCTCCCTCCCTCCCTCCCTCCCTCCCTCCAGCAAGAAGACAAGAAAGAAAGAAAACCCCAAAATTATCTCCTTGCAAATCATCCCAAGAAGCTCATTCGGGTCCAGATTCAGGGACTTGGGGAAAAGGGAGAGAGAAGACTGACTGTCCTATGCCCAAGTTGTAAGAGCTCTGAGGAACCCTCCACAGATCCTATCTCTGGAGCTCTGCGAGGCAAGAAGACATAGGAAATAAAAAGTATTTTAACTACAGCTCTGGAAAAGATGAAAAAGCTTGAAGTAAATGAAAGAGTGGACATATGTAAGATTATTGAAAGTTTATTTCTACACAGATGCTGTGAATCTGGGATATACTTACATAAAAAGAAACTAAGTCAGCACACATGACAGAATGTATATACAAGAAAGGCAGTGTCAAAGATAACAATTGGATAACAATGGATATGCTATAATAATAATTAAATGCCAATCTTCAAATTCAGGTGGAATTGCATGGGACCCAGAACAGTCAAACTACATTGAAAAAGAATGAAGTTGGAGGGCTTAGACTTTCCGATTTAAAAGCTTATAACAGAGCTACAATAATCAAGAAAGTGTAGTACTAACATAAGGATAGCTATATAGACCAATGGAATAAAACTAAGAATCCAGAAATAAACCCAAATATCTATGAGCTGACTGACTTTGACAAGGTTCCCAAGACCATTCAATGGAGAAAGAAGAGTCTCTTCAACAAATGGTGCTGAGACAACCGAATATCCACATGCCAAAGAATGAGGCAGAGCCCATACCTCACATCACCTACAAAAATTAACTCAAAATGGATCAACGATCTAAATATAAGAGCTAAAACCAAAAAACTCTTATAAGAAAATACAGGGTAAATCTTCATAATCTTGGATTTGGCAATGGATTTTTATAGATGACTGACACCAAAGCTTGGGCAACAAAATAAAAAATAGACAAATTAGACTTTGCAAAAATTGAAAACTTTTGTATGTCAAAGGTTACTATCAAAGTGAAAAAAATCTACAATTAGAAAAAAATATCTGCAAATCATTTATCTGATAAGGATGTAGTATCTAGACTATATAAGAACTCTTATAACTCAACCACAAAAAGAAAAATCATTCAATTTAAAAATGGGCAAAGAACTTAGACATTTCTCCCAATAAGATACAAATAGCCAAGAAACACATGAAAAGATGCTCAATATCACTAGTGTCAGGGAAATTAAATTAAAACTATACTGAGATACCATTTCATACCCATTAGGTTGACTACAACCAACAAAATAGAAAATAACAAGTGCTGACAAGGATGTAGAGAAAATGGAATTATTATATGTTGCTGGAGAGAGTGTAAAATGGTGCAGCCACTATGGAAAATTGTTTGATAGTTCCTGTATGCTAACAAATTGAACAACCTAAAAGAAATGGATAAATTCTTAGAAACATATAACCTAACAAAACTGAATCATGAAGAAATAGAAAATCTAGGCAGACCAATTACAAGTAAAGAGATTGAATCAGTCATCAAAAACCAGAAAGAAAGTCCAAGACCAGATGGCTTCACTGCTAAATTCTACCAAACATTTAAAGAATTAGTACCAACAGTTTTTAAACTCTTCCGAAAAAAAAAAAAAAAGTGAAGAGACAGGAATACTCCCAAACTTCCAAAGCACACAGCTGCCCCATCCTGGAGTGCTTCACTCCTGGGCATGATGTCTACCAACCTGGGACTTCTTGGGAGGAGCCTCCCACTCCAACCACACCTTTGAGTAGTGCTAAGCAGCAAAAAAAGACAATATCCCTGATGAATATAGATGCAAAAAATCTCAACAAAATATTAGCAAACCAAATTCAACATTACATTAAAAGGACCATCCACAATAATCAAGTGAGACTTATTCCTCAGATGCAAGATGGTTCAACATATGCAAATCAACCAATGTCATATACTACATTAACAAAATGAAGAATTATAATCCTATGATCATCTCAATAGATGTAGAAAAGCATCTGACAAAATTCAACATCCTTTCATGCAAAAACTCTCGACAAATTATCTATATATGAAATATATCTCAATATAATGAAGGCCCCATATGACAAGCCCACAGTTAACATCATACTCATTTGTGAAAAGGTGAAAGCTTTCCCTCAAGATCAGGAATAAGACAAGAATATCCACTCTAGCCACCTCTATTCAGTACTAGAAGTCCTGGACAGAGCAATTAGACAAGAGAAAGAAATAAAAGCATCCAAATCGGAAAGAAAGACATAAAATTATCTTTGCAGATGACATGCACAGAAAACCCTAAAGACCCCACTACAAAGCTGTGATAACTAATATATAAATTTTCTAGAGTTGCAGTATACAAAATCAATATACAAAAAAAAAAAGTAGCATTTCTACACTGACAACAAACTATCGGAATGAGAAATTAAAAATAAAGTCCCAACAGCATAAAAATGCTTAGGAATAAACTTAACCAAGGAGGTGTAAGATCTGTTTACTGAAAATTATAAAATATTGATTAAAGAAATTGAAGAAGACACAAATAAAAGGATTGGAAAAGTTAATATTGTTAAAATGTCCATACTACCCAAGGTGATCTACAGATTCAATGCAATCTCTATCAAAGTTCCAATGGTATTTTCCACAGAAATAGAAAAAAAAATCCTAAAATTTGTATGGAATCAAAAAGACCTTGAACAGCTAGAGCAAGCTTGAGCAAGAAAAGCAAAGCTGGAGGTATCACATTTCCTGATTTTAAACTGTATTAAAAAGCTATAGTAATCAATATACTATATAATTGCATAAAAACAGACACATAGATCAATGGAACAGAATAGAGAGCTCAGAAATAAACCACACATATATGGTCAATCAATTTTTCACAAAAGTATTAAGAATATACAATGGGGAAAAACTAATGTCTTCAATAAATGGTGCTGGGAAAACTGGATACCCAAATGCAAAAAAATGAAACTGGACCCTTACCTTTTACCATACACAAAAATCAACTCTAAATGGATTAAAGGCTTTAATGTAGGACCTGAAACCTAAACTCCCTAGAAGAAAACATAGGAGATAAGCTCCTTAACATGGGTTTGGCAATGATTTTTTTTCGACTTGACACCAAACTCAAAGGCCACCAAAGCAAAAATAAACAAATGGGACTACATCTTAAAAGCTTCTGCACAACAAAGGAAACCATCAACAAAATGAAAGGGCAACCTATGGAACAGGAGAAAATATTTGCACACCAAATATTCAATAAGAAGTCAATATCCAAGGAACTCATACAACCCAATTGCAAGGAAATAAGTAAAAATTTTTAATGGGCCAAGGGCCTAACAAGACATTTTTCCAAAGATGACATACAAATGGCAATAGGTACATGAAAAGGTGCTCAACATCACTAATCTTCAGAGAAATGCAAAGCATAACCACAGTTAGATATCACCTCATACCTGTTAGGATGACTATTATCAAAAAGACAAAAGGTAACAAATGCTAGTGAGGATGTGAAGAAAAGAGGACCCTCACATGCTGTTGGTCAGAATGTAAACAGGTGCAGCCAACATGGAAAACAGTATGGAGGTTCCTCAAGAACTGCATGGCAGCAGTTTGAAGAAGGAAGGAAAAAAATCAACCCAACAACAACAAAAAAGTGTATTTGGTCTGTAGAACTTCCCAATAAGAAATATCAAAGACAACAAAGGTAAATAAAATTCAAAAAAAAAAAAAGTGATAGACTGAGTATACTGACAGCATAGTTGTCTTATGATGGTAATAACTGTTAATAAGGTATGAGAATGAAGAGGTCACATATAAAGCATAGGCCAAAGAAGTCAGAACAGAAGATAACAAAAGCACAGAACCCTAAGAATGAGTTTACAGAAAAAATGTTCAACATGTAAAAGTGGAAAACAGGTTGCTGAGAAAGTCTGACATACATTGAAAGGGAAGACAATGCAGAATAAGGAAGAGAGGGGATTTTTTAAAAAAATGTCAGGAACATTAAAATTATTATTAAAAAATAGAATTAAAAAATGGCCAAGCAGTTCCTTCTGGCCTTTCTGTATCTTATTTATAAACACCTACAACAAACAGGGAATGTGGTTTCACTGATGAGGACATATTAAAGGCTCTATAGTGTAACCTAGACAACTCCAAAAAGCAACTCATTCATCATCTTCATGACCAGGCAAAGCTGTTTCACAGTTTAAAGTTTCCAGGTTTCAATTTCAAGAAACTGGCGGCAGAAGAAAGCCCTTCCAATTCAACTTAGTCCAGGTTAAAAGCTCAGTGAGAAAAAGTGATCAAAACAAAACAAAGAGAAAAACTCAAAATAAAGAGGGCAAAATACAAAACGGAATAGTGAAAAAGATAAGAAAAGTAAACAATAGCAGTCAAAATTATCTGGGGTGTGGACCATGTTTCGGATTGGTCTGGCATCAGTATTCCAAAGGTTCACTAATCGCCTCAAACCTCTGCACCTCCACTTCGACCTTCTCCTCCCTCTAGGTAATGACCTTGCCTCCTTCATCCTGAAAACAAAGGATTCCTCTATCTATGTCCCTAAGAATTTTCCAAATCCTATATTCCTTATTCCTGCCCTCAAGCGTCAAAAGATTAAATATTCCTCTGTGACCTATGACTAATTTTTTCACTTGTTCCAACTTTCACCCTCCCCGTAAGATGACTGTTCCCTCATCAATTCCCTCCCTTGGTAGTATCAGCCAGCTCTCCTCTACTGGCTTCATCTTCAATGTATAAATATGATCAAAGTCCTTCCATCTTAAAAATACAAAAGCTCTACTTCCATTCTGCAAACTCTTCAAACTCATTAGCCAGAATTAGCTTTCCAAAATACAAACCAAATTAATTTGATATGCTTGCTAAAAATCCCTATTACCTTCAGGAAATTTTTCAAAATCTTAAAATTTTATTACTTCCTGAACACGCTCTCAGGCTGTTACCAACCTTTTACCAGTGTTTTCACTTTATCTTCCCATGACACTTTATGCATAATCTTTGCTTTATGTATAATCTTTGCTTTACATTGTCTGTCACCCTCTATAGACTATGAGTAAGTTGAAAATGAAGACTGACTTGTTCAGCTATGTCACAGCAACCTTCATAGTATTCAATGAATGTCTATTAAATGAATGAAGTGGATGCAGTAAACACATTAGCAAGGAAACAGGATATAGCGGAGGCTTTAAAAATGCTTATGTATGAGGGCTTTCCCTTTCTTACTACCAGGGGACTTGACTCTGAAGTAAAGTAGCCTAGGCTAGCCTTCTGGAGGATGAAATACTACATAGAGAAAGGCTCTAGTTTTCCCAGGTAAGGTTCCAGACATGTGAGTGAGGCCATCTTAGCCACAACAACCAAGCCAACTCCAGAACACAAGAACTGCCTGACAACCCCATAGAATCTTGAGAAATAAATGTTTGCGGGTTTAAGCCACTAAATCTTGGATAGTTTACTATACAGTGTTATTGTGTTATTGACTGAATGTTTGTGTTACCTCCAAAATGTTTATGTGTTGAAGCCTTATCGCCCCCTACCCCAGTGATCAGAGTCCTTCCAGCTTAAAAATACAAAAGCTCTACCTCCTATATTTGGAAATGGGCATCTGAGGAAGTAATTAAGGTTAAATGAGGTCATAAGGGTAGGGCCCTGATACAACAAGATTGGCGTCCTAATAAGATCTGGGCATGCCCACTCTCTCCCTCACTCGCTTGCGCTCTCTCTCCATCCTGCAAGCCAGGAATAGAATCCTCATCAGAATCCAACCCTGCTAAACCTTGATCTGAGACTTCTAGACTCTAGAACTGTGAAAAAATGTCTGTTCTGTAAGCCATCCAGTCTGTGGTATTGTGTTATGGTCGCCTGAGGAAGCTAATACAGCATAGTTAAGTGACATAGCAAGCCTCAGCACTACTCCTGCTCATTATTTTTAAAAGGTTACTACTTAAAAACTATTATTTTTTGGCAGATGTAATTCAAGTTTTAAGCTAATTTATGGTTTAAGCTAATTCCAGGTTGCCTTTTGTTGTCACATCTCTTTATCTGCTCTTACTGGACCATCAGTTCTTTTCTGAATGGTGTCCAAAATTGGACAAAGTAAAAATAGCTTCATTTATCCACCAAAATAAAATTTTGCTATGGTTACAGGGTCCTGGGGCAATGTATTCACATTAATTCGTTCAAATACTTGCGCACCTGCTATTTACTTGGCAATGGCTATAAGAATGAAAGAAAACATAGTCTCAACTCTCAACATGCCTGAAGGAAAAAGATAAAACGGATCGTTTGTAGTATAGGCTATAGGTTTTCACAGATTCTCTCCAATTTAATATAACCTACAGCTTCATATTTTATATATTAATGCCCCCAAACCGCCTTTCCAAATACCAAAGTCAGGCTTTCATATATCAGTAGATTAATAGCGTCAAGGTATAGCATCGTGGTACTGCCTGCCAATCAACTGTTTGGTTTTGTTAAATTTAACAAATAGCAGTATGTGTGCCATTATTTAACTGTCTTATTAGTTCAGTAAATATTTGTTGCCACAAATTTTAGAATATTTTACTTTTATTTTTTAAAATTCGGGAAAATGATAAAGTTAAAAGGCTGACAGCAGTGATAACACAATCAAGAAAAGCTGGCAGAAGCAAGGGGAGAGGTAGACGAGGGAAAAACGAAATCATTTCTTCAATGAACTTAGTTAATTAATTTTTAAAAAAAATAAAAACTGGAACTCATTGTGTGTACTGAAAGTAGGAATCTTTGGTCAGCTGACCACGTGTTCAGTTAAGTAGAAGACAAAGTATATAACCACAAGCCATATTTAAAAGCCAAATAAAAGTGATATAAGAAATGCAAAATTCTTTGAAATTAAGAACTGTTGATTATAAAAATACTAGTGATCCAAAGACAAAAGAAGTCATGGGTTCATAGAGCTCTTGATGAGATAATCTATAATGTTATAGATTCCTTGATCACTTCAAGATGTCCAAATAAGAATTTCAGATAAGAAATTACTTGTAAAAATTAGAATAGGTAAATCTATAGAGATAGGAAAGTAGATTGGTGGTTGCCTAGGGCTACAGGATGAGAGGAATGGGGTTTCTTTTTGGGGTGTTGTAAATATTCTAAAATTGATTGTGGTAATAGTTGCACAACTTTAAATATATTAATAACCACTGAATTATAAGCTTGAAATGAGTAAATTGTATGGTATGTCAATTATATCTCAAAAAAATATTGCTGATGAAAACTTTAAATTGAAATCCTCAATAGTTAAAATATTTGTCAATATTTTGCATTTAATCTATGCTTTTATTTTAAATAATTGTGTCAATTATTCCAAGCTCAAGAAAGAAATAAAACATTTATACCATAGAACCTTATCATTTTTGACTCCCCTGGAAATAGAAAATTCTCCCTGACAGAAGTAAATCTATTGTTCAATATTTATACCCCTGACTTTCATAGATTTTTAGAAATACATGTAAGTTGTAGGTAGCCTATATAACACAGTAGGCCCTATAACCAAAGTATGAACAAAAAGATGAGAAGTACAGAGGTTGGAGCTACTCGTGCTTACATAGTTTACTATCATCTCTTTAATTAGAGGACTTTCTGTCAATCTGCAACTTACCTTCATCATGACATTTAGTGTATATTTTTGATCTTCCCGCCTCGCTGCAGCTTTTGCTTCTGTAGCTTCTTTTGCTCTTTCTTGTGCTTGTAAAATAGATTTCTCCCTTATTCTTTGCATCATCTCTTTGTCAACTAAAGAATAAGCAATATCATAAATTAGGATTATGATGAATCTGTTTCCAGAATGAGATATTTTAGACCCATCTTCACATGGAGAAATGAAAACAGTTCTCAGTAGTAAGCTGGCCAAGAACCTAATATTAAAAGGTAAGTGAAAAACTTTATAGTAATTAATTACTATAGAATGAGAGAGAAAGTGGGGAGGAGGATAAGAATGAGAGAGAAGAAGGAACAAGGGAAATGAGGAAGGAGACTAGGGTAGGAGAGAGGGGGAACAGAGGAATAGGGTAAGGCAGAGTGAGGAGACTAGATGGGGCTAGGGAAGAAAATATTTGTCCTCCTCTCTGTTAGGGCTATTTGCTTATAAACCTGATCACAATAAGTCATCACTATGGGGTCTAGAAGAGAAAATGGGTTGAGACTGTCTGATATGATCAATCACCTTCATTAACACAAAAGATAGTTTATGCATATGAAGCATATAGGGCCAGCCCTAGGAAAAATTACAAAGTAACATGACACGTTATATATAGAATTTTACCATTCACAATTATTTTTATGTTCAGTGAGTCAATGTTTTACACACAGGCTGTGTTCCAGTAGGGGGTAAATTATTTTTGGGGTAGTGGGATCAGGAAGGAATCTAGATTTTGAGTGAAAAAACACAGGAGAGAGAGAACTTGGGGAGGGAGGGCGAAGTGGGGGAGAGTAGGGCGGGGGAAGGGTAGAGGGATGAATCAGGCCCTAGGGAGGGGTTCTTAACCTTTTTGGTACAGTAGGGTGGTAGCAGACAACTGGACCAGCTTCAGGGAAAGCAATAATTAAAAGAACATCAACTTTTCAAATGAAACGTTCCACATCCGAAAGAAATGAAAAGTGTATGAAGGAGGAACTTCAGGGGAAAATGAAGCAAATACGTTTTGAATACTGAGGGAGACAGACATGGAGTATAGACTGGTGTTCCACAGCACTATGGGAAAAAAGACTGTTAAAGGAATAATTTCACTGAATTGCATGTGAGACTGAGTCTGATTTCTAAAAAAATCTCAAACATGGTTTCTGAAGTAAAATCACTGTTCATCACCTGTTATGTAAGTTAATTTTAAGACTGTTTGACTAGTCTAAATAGAAGTTGGCAAACTGTGACTAAATCCAACCAGCTGCCTGTTTTTCTAAAGAACACAGGCAAAGAATAACTCTTACATTTTTAAATAGCTAAAAAAAATCAAAATAATATTTTGTGACATGTAAAAATTAGATTAAATTCAAATTTCAGCATCAATAAATATGGCTATTTATCTATAGTTGCTTTTGTGCTACAATGGCAGAGCTAAGTTACTGTGACAGAGACCATATAGCCCACAAAATCTAAAATATTATCTGTTCCTTTACAGAAAAAATTTGCCAAACCTTGGGACAAAGGTCAAAATTTGGAATAGTTGATCATACAACCATGAAAAAGAATCAAGTTTCTGTGCAATGAAAGCAGATGGGTAAAACAGTGAAGATCATGGTTAGGAAAGAAAATCCCTTCCCACTCCTAGATAAGGTGGCCAACTAGGTTAAAAAGGGAATTTGACATAGAAGAAAAAACTGTTTCATTTCAGAAATAGGGGAAAGTAAAAGTTTTTGATATGACCCTTCTTTATACCCTGAAAAGCTGATGGACAAAATGTTTCCTGGAGAAATCTGTTGGCCACCATGAGACACACACACACACCTTTATGTCAGTGGTTCTCAAACCCGGTCAATAATCAGAATCAGGGAAGTCCCCACCCTCCAACTGTTTGTTATGTTAAAATAAGCCATTATAATAGATGATGGTTCTAGTCTCAACTAACTTCAAAATTAAGATTATCAACAAGAGTTCAAATAAATGAAAGTATTTACATTAATCTTAGGTAAGAAGTCAGAACACTCTGGGTGTATTTCATGACATATTCCCAGGGATCGTCTCAGATTCACTGAATCACAAAGGAAGACAGGGTTACCAGGGGCAGGAGGGTGGGAAAGCAGGAATCTGATTATTATAAACTCAGTTAGTCTGAGACTCACTAAAGTAACCTGGCTATGGTAACCTACCTTAACCAGTAATTTCTGAGCTGAATACCAGATCTTAAAGATTCTACTGACGCTAAAGATTAAAAAATTAAATTCTACTGCAAGATTCCAAGAAAGCATTAATACAAATAATTGCAATCTCTCCATTCATAATATTTCTACCAAAGACTTAATGACAGAGGTCTAAGAGAAATTCAGGCAGTAGATAAAACACTGGCAAACACGATAACCAGAAGAGGGAGAAAATAGAACTAAAGCAGTAGAGGGCAGTTACCGACTCATAAAGCTGTCCTTGGCAAAAGAAGAGAGTACTGATAAACAGTATGAAGAATAAGAAATCTCAATTATACACATTATTAACCCTGGAAAGTATTTTTAAATCTACCAATACCTAAGCCCCGCTCCTTGAAACGGATTTTGATTGATCTAGGGTAAGTTTCAGACATCTGCATTATTTAAAAGTCTGATAGGTGATTCAAGTATGTAGCCAGGGTTGAGAACCACTGCTCTAGAGTCAAACTGCTCAGGCTCCAATTCCAGTCTGCCACTTACTAGTTGTATGACCTTTGTCGATACTAAACCCTCCGTACTTCGGTAGCCTCACATTAAAAAAAAAAAAAAAAAAAAAAGTACCTAAGTGTAGGTTGTTGTGAGGATTAATAGATGTGTTAATGCCTAATACAAAATAAGTGCTCCCAAAAGGCCATATCAGAAGGCCCTAACCACTGAAGATACAAGCTCACATCTTCTGCTTAAGAGTTATTAATGTGTTCTAACTTTTGAATAATTCAATCTCTAGGTTATTTATTGAAAGTGGCAGCGGAAGCACTATGATTTAAATCATACTCATGTGTCTATTTTTCTAGAAGAGCAACATAATTGTTTCAAAAGAACTTTTTAAAAAAGATATCAAGTATAAAAAGTACAACCAGATGAACAACTTTTAATATAGAACTTACCACCTGACACAGACAGGGTCTCCCACACCGCTGCTTCTTTTTTATGTAAGGTGAAAACAATAACATCATTCCCAATCTTGGCTTTGCTGCTCTCATCGTCTATGGGAGCATAGAGAAACACCTCAAATAAAAACGGAGGAAAGTTGACCTATTCAGAATGGAGGAAACAAAAGTTAATTTAGTTACACACATTTAAGACACGGCCATTAAGAATTAAATGATAGAATACAAAATCATTTTCTTAAACGTCTGCTATAAATTCACTCCAGAACACGAAAGATTAGCAAGGCATACGTAGGAAGCCCTGGATTTAAAAAAAAAAAAAAAATCCTGATTTGATGACATCTGACATCCGTTTTTGTTTTTTGTTTTTATAGCACTGATAATTAGGAACGCGCCTGTCGGGTGTACACAGCGGCGCACTCGCAGAAGCTTCGGAGCACGCCCCCGGGAGCAGGCAAGCACGCGTTCCTACCTTCAGATAGTTTTCCGTACAGAACACGTCCGCGTCCCTGCCGCAGACGCCTCGGAGGGGCACAGAGATAAAGACCGCAGTCTCCGTCTGCTGCCAGCTGTAATCGCTAACCTGCAGGGGCATCCCGGGGGGCGGGCGGAGCGCGGCGGCGGGAGCGGCGGGAGCGGCGAGAGCTGCGGGCAGCTACCCGCGGCTGCTCGGTTGCTAGGGAAGCCGGGGTTACCACGCGCCAGCCCTTCCGGGTCAGGCTAGGCCGTGGTGCCCCGCTTTCGCAGCTTGGCTCTGGGTCGCCCCTTACAGTCCCCTCCCGCCCCCCTCCCCTCCCAACCTCCCATCCCCCGCCACGGAAGACTCCCTTTCTGATTGCTTGGGCATCCTGGCAGGGGGCGTTAGACCACTTTACTTAGAGTCTTATTGCTTGACCACAGCTTGAGCGAGTCCCCGAAGAAGTAGGCCCACATCCGCTTAGGCAAGGAAAGAACTTTACACCTGAGAATGTGAAAAAAAGGTGTGGGCTTACAGTTTAGCAAACAGTGCCCCGCAGAAGCTGGTGTGACGCCCATGCGCAATTGCAATTCTGGCCTTTCGTTTGTTCTGATGGAGGCTGTAAGAGTTAGCGCACGTTGGTGTTCCTGTTTTGGACATTTCCTGACTTGGGGTCTTGCCTGTACTGTTGTAGTCTTTCAAATCCTGTCAACCGGTTGTAAAGCCACCAAAATTGTGTAGGTAGGGTTCACTTCATGGATTGAACACTGGGGAGAAATGATCCTATAACTCACCTGGCAAAAGCAACTCAAAGGTAGGATAAGTTGAATTTACACGGATGTATTTTACTTTTGCTTAAGGACACTTAGAACTTTAGGGCTGGAAGGAAACTTGAAGATCATGTTGTCATCCTACATATTTAAGGTATCCCAGATCTGCACACTTAACCGAATTGCTACCTAGATTAGTAGCAGGCCTGTGAATGAGATCCTGATGTTTTAACTCCCATTCCCATGTTTCTCCGGGCTACTTTCTGTAAACTCAGTTTATAAATTCCTGGAATTTGAGGTTTAAAAAAATGAATATACATGAAAATTAAGCAGTGATGAACTATTTGCCACCTAGAGATTTGGATTTTAAACATTTTACTTTTGAAGGTCATTAACAAATTTCAAAGCTCCTGAAAATTTCCTTGAGGAAAATTTAGGAGCAATTGGCTTAGGAGAAAAAAAAAAATTATCTTTTTTCCCAAACAGGCCACCCCTCACTACCTTACCCAATTTTGTCAGCAGTTCATCTCAAAGTTCTGAATACTTTGAATACTAGGGGCTATCTTAGACTTTTTCTCCTTGTCCCCCTATGTGCAGAAACCTGTGAATCAATCCTATGGATTCTTTTTTCATGCTGCTTTTTGGCATTTCTCACTCTCCCCTTTGGTTCTATTCCTATTTTTACCATTTTATTTCAAACTCTCCTGTGTCTTCAAAAGTATATATTCATATAGAATTTTATAAAATTTGAAAGTATATATTCTCCCACTACATAAAAACACGAGCGATATAATGTATATGTAGAAGATAATAAAAAGGATACTTTGAGCTGTTTGAGTTTCAAAATAGTCCATTAGCAATTATTTTCTTAAGCACATAGCACCTCTGCAGTGAAATTGTTCTCCTACTACAGTCCTACTAAAATTTTAACACTCTGAATGAATTATATCTTTAAAAAAACTGATCAGTTTTATTACTGAATCATTATATCAACTGACACCAATTTAAAACATCAGTAATTTTTATTTTTTCATGATTTATATAATTATGTAAAAAGTATTTCACAAGCCTTGAAAGTAATTCAACCTTAAAGTCTTGATCTGTATTTCTTATTAGGTTTAAAAACAAAAAATGCTCTAATCTAGCTCACGTATAGATAGAAATTTGATATGTGGCAAAGGTGGCGCTGCACATAAGAGCAGAAAAGCAAAGAAAGGAATTACTATTGAATATTTTGGTGCTAAGAAAAATAGTTACCATATGGGGAAAAAAATGAGACTGGATCTTTACATGCATATGGTGTCATACGCAAAAATGATTTACAGATGAACTAAAGAAAGGCAAGTTTGAAACTTAAAAAATATGTACCTCTATGATACTGAAGTAAGAAATGATTTCTTAAATATGGCATAGAAAGCACTAATCATAAAGGAAAAGATTGAAAATTTGAACTAAAATTAAAAACTGTTCACCAAAAGGCATATAAAGAATGTTACAATATTTTAACTTTATATTAACTATTTATATATTTTACATATATTTTTCAATGCCCTTCATCCAAAGACCACAGAAAAGCCTGTAGTTGAACAAGTTACTCATTGAGCAAGGGAGAACACACACTATTGGGTGTCTCAATAAGAGTGTTAGAATTTGCAGGAAGGTCTAAGGGAGGAAGGGTTCCCTTCAGGCTGGGTCTTTTCATAAAGAGAGGGTAATTCTATAACTGGGTAAATAAGTAGCCGTTCATAATATCTTCCTAGCAAAAACCTAATAACAAGCCAAATGTCTATCGGGAGATATTCACCTGATTCTATTATAAAACAGTAAAAATGAATTAATTATAACTGTACACTGGATGGATGAGTGAAAAAACACAAGTCATATAAAATAATGCCATTTTCATAAAACTTTAAAATAATGACAATCAAATCTATTGGTTAAGGATTCTGCATATGTGGTAAAATTATAAGGGAAAGTAAGGTGTAAGAAAGGAAAATGGTTAACTTCTAGGCAAAAGTCATACAAGTGGGACCCTTTGTGGTAGCCAACAAAGTTGATTTCTACACAGCACAAACTAAGGCAGAAGTTCTTAGAGTGTGGTTTCCTGACCACAATATCAGCATCATCTGGGGACTTGTTAGAAATGCAGGTTCCCAGACCCCACTCCAGACATAAATTCTGGAAGTAGGGCCCAGAAATCTGTATTTTAACAAGCCCACCATGTAATTATGATACACACTGAAGACTGAGAACCACTATGTTAAGGGACAAGTTTTTAGGGGGAGAAATGGAAACTTACAAAGCTTAGAAAAAAACACATGTTGCCCCATTCTCCCAGCAGCAGCAGCACACTGGGGGCAGAGATTATGCTGGATCTGCAGTGTGTTTTTGCATTTTGGAAAGGAATTCCATCCCTTTGCTGTTCTCCCTTTTTATAGGGCAAATATGAAAGGAACCTTGTCTGATGGGAAACTATTGGGATACAGGCAGTCTTTGTTTAGGTGCAAACTGTTTATAAGACACGTCTGAGAAAGCCAGCTACCTGGATACTTTGACTCACATGGAAGGATTTAGTTGGAAGAAACTACCAGTAACATGGCGAGCTGAGTTCAGGTGCAGCCTCTTTCACCGGGAGACAGGAGATCCAGCCAGGTTTTATTGGCTGGTTCCCTTTAAAAACTCAGAGAGAATACGCAAAGTCATTTTGTTTGAAGCTGTTCATGTATTTTCAACACAGCAGTCAGAACGATCCTTTTCCAGTGAAAACCCTCCAGTTACTTTCTATCTCACTCAGAGTAAAAGCCAAACTCATGAGGACCTACAAAATCCTACATAATCTGGTTTCCTGTTAATTTTCTAATCTCATCTCCTTTCACTCTTCTTGTTCACTCCATTCCAGACACATTGGCTTCCTTGAAATATCTGAAGTGTGCCAAGCATGCTTCTGCCACAAGGTCATTGGAGCTGCTGTTACCTTTTTCTGGGATTTTCTTCCCCAGTTATCTGCATGACTATCTCTTACTCCTTCAAGCCATTACTTATTTTTTCATTCAACTATTTAAAAAACTATGAACTTGTTTGCACTTCTTGCACTACCAACCCTAGCATTCCTTGTTCCCATTCCCTTTTTTCTTCATAGTGCTAATTCCCTAATATGCTTTATAGTTTGCTTATTTTCTGTCTCTAGAATAAAAACCTCATGAGTAGTGATTTTCGTGTTTTGAGTTACTGCTATAGTCTTAGCATTTAGAACTGCCTGATAGACACTCTCACTCGCACACACACACCACACACAGAAAACTCGATGTTAAATGAATAAATAAATGAATGTTTACGTATAGGGTTTCATAATGTTTTATTCTTTAGCTTACCTTTCAGGATCCTGAAGCATAAAGTTTTTTTCAGGCTATTTTGTTATTTTCACCTTGAGTGGATTCAAATTTCAAAAGGTGTCAGTTGAGGATGTGGTTCCATAGTGTAGCAGCTAGCACATCTGCTTTACATGCAGAAGGTTCTGGGTCTATGCCCCAGTAGAGCCACAGTCCATGGTTTATGGCCATGCCACCCTGAATAAGCCAGATGTCTGATCTTGAAAGCTAAGCAGGGGTGGGCCTGCTTAGTACTTGGATGGGAGACCACTTAGGAAGACCAGGTGCTGCAGGTATAAATAATTCTTTTAAAAAAAGTGTTGGCTAGCTGTATTTTTATTATCAGATTTCTGCATGTTTTGAAATTATTTACAATGGGTTCTCTTTCATTTTATTTTCTTCTTTTCTCTGGGTTCCTTTCCTTTCTAAAAGTTTTAAGTTTGCCTCCAACTTGGTATCCAAGGGCCTCAATTCAGCCAAGTGTTTTATGCTAATTCACTGTTTAAACTCTTTGGTGACATGTACACCAGTTACCAACTGAGCAGATTTTAAAACCGTTCACTTATGCCACCTTAGGCCTGTGTCTTCCTAAGAGCTAGAGCCTCAAGTAAGTTTTGCTTTGTAACCTCCTTTCTCAAATGGTAAAGCAGCGGAGAGGAATCCTAGCTCAATGCCTGGTTTAAAGCATTATGTTTTTGTCCCCCTTTTTATTCCTGTTATTTACTATTAAAAAAAAAAAAAAGTCAGTTTCACCAGAGGCCCAGTTCTCTTATTTCTCTCTAGTGTTTGTTTTCTATTTTATTTTGCTTCCTATTCTATTTCTTTCCTTTGGATTTTTTTATTCTTTAACTTCTTGAAATCGATACTTATCTCATTATATTTTGGGCTTTTAAAACTATTTAAATCTTTTGTATTACGTTATTGCATCTCCTAAGTTTTACAGTGCAGTAGCACTTTTAAGACAGACCTCATTATCCTGCCAGATTAGAACTTCTGTGAATTTCTGCTCTGGACCGAGTCAGGCAGTCTGCTGCTTCAGCATGCATAGCTTCTTTCTTTCTATACTTCTTGTACTTGGATATATCAATGTTGATTTTGAGTCCAATTTTATCTTTTTATATTTATCACTGCTATATGTTTAGAACAGAAGGGGTGCCTTAGAGCATCAATTCATGTTATTTGATCAGAAGTCTGTATATTTTTTCTTTCTGCAGGTAAGATACAGGCATTTTTAATTTTTTTCCTTTCATGTTTAAATAGGACTTTTGTGCATTTAAATTTTATCTTGATGTAATTTTACTTGTTACTCCTATTACCTCTAATGCCAAGTCACATCCACTGACAAGTTCACATTTTATATAGTCTCTTTTCATGTAAGACTCAAGGTACCTGATGGTTGTTTCAAACTTTGAGGGTCTTTTGTAAACCTAATCTTATCATTTGAGAAAGTGTGTTCTTAATATTGCTACAGCAGTGTCTTTGCTTCAGGGAACGTTAAGCTGCTGAAGTTGTAGAACCCCTCTCCAATTAATTTTTCAATAGAGGTCCTAACTTGTTAAAACCAACATGGAGATGTGTTATGCTCACATTTTCTTAAGAAGACTCAGGACTCAGTGTTATGTATAAACTTCACAGAAAAAATAAATATGTATACAGCAAGGTCTGTCCAAAAATGCTGGCTTGCTCCTCAGTATAAAATTAAATTCCAGGTAAATTGTAGGCTATTGTCCTGCTTAATGTTTCCAAAGCCAAAATTGTCACACCTATTTGTCCGATGAAAGTTAAGCACTTAAAAAACAGTTATTTTTCTCTAAAAACTAGCTTTATTTAAAAGAATCTGAAGCATAACACTATAGGAAACAAACTTACAATACATATTGTTCAAGAAAGCCTGCCATACATAATTTGTACTAATAGTAGGTCTTATATACTAATAAATAACATTTTTTATACAATGCAAAAATGACATTTGGCATGATCCCTGAAAAGAATGACCAACAATAACATGAACTGTTTTGATAATAGAACCTCTATTTGTCTTACTACCTAGCTATAAAATAAAAACATACAATGTAGAAGAAAATTCAAACTCCTCCAATTTTAAATTCTAGCATGGTGTTTAAGGAAGAAAGAAGTATCAGAAGGAAGAAATTGTAAGATTTAAAAGAAAAAGGAGAATTGGCTTACTACTATTTATAGTAATTATTAAAAAGTAATTTAGAATTGAGAATTATTTGGTTTCATACTTGGAAGCCCTTAGAGAGTCAAACTATCCATTATCTACTATATTCTATCAGTTACCAAGACAATTTTATTTCTCTGAAAACTGTAACCTATACATTAACCATATAAAGAACATAAACAATTGGGGGTAACCTAGTCACTTCATACCTTAAGTTTTTCCACAAAGCAATTCATGAATCATTTAATACTAATACTTCTTTAACCTCTGATTTAAAGAGAAACTGACCCACTTCTAAAAGATCGTATGTGAAAACACCAGAAAAAAATCCCTAACATGCAATACTAAATTTTTTAACACAAAAAATAAACCCATGGAAACATTGGGCATTCAGGTAAACTATAATAGGATTATGACACGGTATGGTATCTGGTATTTTAAAAAATATTAAGAACTGAGTCATATTTATTGCTATGTTAATCTTATTAATAGTCAACAATCAAATGTACATAATATACCACAACCATGCAAAAAATGATGCTAAAGATATCATTAATATAGCATAGGTAGACATTTATCTTGTAATATACATCACTGATATAGTAAAACCTTTTAATTCAGGATAGTCTGAATTGAGAGGTCTAAAAATTTGAATATTTTAAAGACATGCAGTTGAAGCACTCGTATTTTTTTCCTTCAAGCATGTAATTTCAAATATACAAATTTGCATTGGCCAACAATTAACTATTATAATTCTTTTGGATACTTGTTTTAATGACAAAAGAATATCTTTAAACTAGCATTATTAAATAAATGCCTCTAAGAAGCTTTAAATTTTTTCATGGGTTAAAAATTTTTCTTTAAAATTTTGATTTTTTATTGACAAATCTTTTCATCAGAGAGTACAAAGTAAATACCTTTCAAGTCCTTGCATTATGGATACAAATTCTAAGTAAATCAGAAGAGTTTTATGGTATTGTAATACTGGCACACCTCGTTTTATTGTGCTTTGCTTTACTGCACTTCACAGATATTGCATTTTTTACAAATTGAAGTTTTGTGGCAACTCTGCATTGAGCAAGTCTATAGGCACCATTTTCCCAAAAGGCGCAGGGGATAGATGTTTTAGCAAAGAAGTATTTTTTAATTAAGGTATTGTTTTTTTAGACATTGCTATTACATACACAGTTAATAGACTACAGTATAAACATAATTTTTATAAACAAGAGAAAACCAGAAAGTTGTGTGAATCTACTTCTCTACTGCGATATCCGCTTTACTGCGTGGTCTGGAACTGAACCTGCAATATCTCCGAGGTATACCTGTAGTTTTTTAAGAAATGAAGGTTAATATTACTTCTTATTTTGGTTATGGTAGATGAATGCTATCTCTTTTGGTTGAAAGATATCAGAATAAGTTCAAAGTCTAGTATGTAATTTTAAAATTGTATGTATGAACTAAAAATATCCTAATATGCACTGTCAAGATAACTCTCTAGTAAATTATAACTGTAAGAGATCAAATTTTTAAGAAGTATTTATTGTATTATGAGTGTTATGAATTGCTAACATCAAATTTTACCCCTTTCTCTCATTTCAAAGACATTAGGCCATCTACTAATCCATAAATATTGATGTTTCACATACTTCATAGAGTAGCTTAAACATACCAGCATAAGAAATAATTAGTATTACATAGTAATTTCCTTTGCCATAGGAATAAATGTTGGACAAAGTCTGGAAACATTTTATTTTCCAATTTGAATTACAGTAATTTTGCCACAGACCACAGCACTAGTGCATGTGTTACTTTAGACATGCTCTAAGAACAAAACAAAAAATTACTGCAAAAATACATGTCACCAATGTGGAACACACTCAGATTTGTATAAAAGTACTGAACTAATATCCCAAAAAAGAGGTATATGTAAACAGTACATAAGGAAGAAATAGTTTTAATATGAAACAGTCATTTAAGTCACATACATCATGATAAGAAGCAGGACTTTCTTTTATAAGATATTTTAACTAACAAGCAACATCATCTACATCATCTACATAACAAGTACAGGCATTTAGAATATGTTTTAATATAATTGCAAGTAATGTATTTTGACAAAATAAGGAAAAAGCTTACCTATTGGGTTTTATTAAAAGTTTTCAATGAAATACAGGCAGCCTTTCATGTATTAATGTCTGGCTCTGTATAGCCACTTTCTTCCTTTCGTTTCCTCAACTACTTTTCTTGGGAGACGTTAATACCATCTCTAGCCTCCTTACTCCAAGGGTGCCTCTAGACTCCCATTACTGTATGTACCGTGAGTTGGAAAAATGCAGATTTGACTTCTATTCTGCCCTATTGAATACATAAAATACAGAAAAAGGGGAAGTTGCTGAAATGTGGAAATGAGGAGAAAATCTCTGGATTCAGAGAAGGAAACTGTTAGGTCCCAATAATCTAAAGGAAATTGTGACGTACTCTTAAGACAGTATTAGCCAATTCAAAAAAAAAAAAAAAAATTCTGCTCCCTGTGGTGCCTGAAATGCTGTCATTTTGTCTGAAATCTTAGAGTAGGTAAAGGTTAATTCTGAATAAACATCCTTTTTTAAAAAAGAAATTTAATCCCACTTTCTTCACTCTCTTCCTTCATGTGGTGGTGGAAAACACTTTTCCCTTAAAATCTAGTCAAGCACAGCCACATAAAAAAATGGGACTTCTGACTGGAGGAAAGGTATGAAATCCTAAAGCACAGTGCATCCAGAAAGGGAAAAGGCCAGTTGGCTTATATAGCATCCCACCAGAGTTTAGGATGGTAAGAGGGCAACTGAGAAACACTCACACCAAAGAACTTAATCTTCCTGAATCATATCAGGAAAAAAGAAAGACTTCTGCTTCTTCCTCCCATCTACATTGGTTCCCTAAAGAAGCTGAGCATTCAGCATACTATTGGTTAACTACATCAAGGTTTAAATAAGCCTTTATGAGCTTCCCTAAGAATCTAATCATCTTATATAGAGTTCTAAACCACTATTTACAAATGAACTTTGGGAGCCTTAATACTTCTAATTAAATTTTTTAATTAAAAATCTAAAATTTCACAAATGTTCATGCATATGAAACCTCTATACATTGCAAAAAAAAAAAAGAAATCCAGAAATTATTTAGAGCTCCCTTTTCATTGCTTATATATATATTTTTACTATTAAATACAAATACTACAGTATGTTGGATGGTAAGTACTAGCACTCTTAATTTGTTTAATAATTTATTTGGATGATGAAAGTTGTTAGATTTCATGATGAACCACACTACTGAGTTTTCTTCCTATTACTAGGCAGAAATGGGAGTCTAAAAAACATAACATCAACCAAAAAACTGGACTTCTTTTTATTGTGTTAATCTATGAAGAATAAACACTAGCACAAGAAAATCTTCAGTTTTATGTACATGATCTAATTTGGATAACAAGAATCATAACAACAGTATTCTAAAGTATTTCACACAAAAGGAAAACACTTACCACAAATCTAAATTCTAAGCGCTCTATCTGAAGAATATTTTTCTTTTACAAGCTGTTTCAGTATTAGTCCAGTAGCACCTACAAGCAAGTGCACCAGGAATCAAGCGAAATTAACAAAGCAAGTTCTGAAAAAGGAACTGATGCTTTAAAATTTTCCATCAGTAACCTAACCTTGCTGATAGTTAGCTAGGTTAAACTTTGGAAATTAGAAGAAACTCAAAGACTTCACGTGTGTGTGTGTGCACGCGTGTGTGCATGTGTGATGAGGACTTTCATTGGAAGGGAGAGAATTACACCCAAAAAGGTGCAATGCTACTAGAAGATTATTCTACCTCTTTCCATCACTGAATATTTTTAAATGTTTAGGGTAGCTCATCACTTATCCTAAGAAAATCACATCAATTTGTAAAACAGCCTTCTTTGGGTCAAATTGGGTAAATTAGTAGTGGGCCAATCTTATAGTTCATCACTTTCATTACCAAAAAGGACTAGATAACTTCTGACTTAGTGTTATGTAGAGACAAATGTAGAACTCACAAGAATATTAATTCAAATACATGAAAACATTTATCAGCTACGATTATAGTTTGCCTATGATTCATTGTCAGAATCAACCACAGGTTTTTCTTTTGAATACTTGCAATTCTTATTTAAATAAGGTGCTCTGAAGACCTACATACCTGAAGAAAAATTCACTTGTTTTCTAAGTCTTTTAAAACAACTACTTGGAAATAGAAAATAAAAGAATAGCATTACAAATCAAGTATCTCATGATTAGCTTGGGAGAGGTTATTTCATTTTCACAAAAGAAATACTGAAATTGTAAACAACAGAGGGCTTAAGAAACTGCATAATCAGTTTTAGCAATGAGCACAACTCGAGTGCTACTATCATGTAAAGTGTTAATTTCTGTGGACTTTGAAAGGTTCTACCCAATATCTATTTACCTGTATTCAGTCATCAAAACACAAAAAGCAAACAAATAAACAAAAACACCCTGATCTGATGCTAGGACTGGGCATATAACATGCAGGGCATCACTTAAAAATCAGCACTCATTAGGATTTCAAGAACAATATAACTAGGTCCTTAAATATTTAGAAAATTGTGTATCTCTAACAAAGCTACAGTGTAAGCAAACTGGGATCTTCAAGTATGTTAGTGAACACAACAAATGTCAGTCAACCAAAAATACTGCATTTCAACCTGCTTCAACTGGTAGTTTTCTCACAAAGGAGTACATATTATTAGAGTTTATATCATTTCACTTCGTAAAATTGCAAAGATACATATCTTACAACTAGTGAAAATATTTTGTACTCACCTCTAACTAGTCACAGGTAAATGTGACCTTGTACCATATGAAATTGCTGTTTTTGTAGGTCAAAATAAAAAATATTTAAAAAAATAAGTTTTATTTAATCAAAATACGTATCATGAGCATTAATTTTCTAATTGGATATTAAATATTTCATTTTTATAAAATTCATCCTTTGTTAGGCTGTATAAATTGTTCAAATCCTCCAATTACTCCTTCTCAATTGAGGAATATGTTATTCCTTAGAAAAAGCTGCAAATAATGAAAAGGATGGTAGTTCATCAGATAAAGGCCTGGTGACTAAGACAGACAGGACAAAATTTAATAGCTCAATTGAATTAATTTCCTTTCATAGCTTGTGACATGTGAGGTCAAGTGCTGTCATATAAAAGTATGGGTTCATGTTTATTAACCACAGGATGATGTTTTCAGATTTCTTGTGCATAATTTTAATTTATTGGCAGTATGCTGCTGCTGTTGTTTTACTGGGGTTTAAGCAGTAGTAATTCTCTTTTTTGCAGATCATCATAAGGTCTTCAGAACTTTTTGGTTGCAATGATAATGATAGCGCAAGTATGGGAGCTTCACCAACATCCAACCACTGTATAAGCTATTAACTGTCATACGATGTCCTTTATTTTTATTTTTTTAGTCACAGGTTCTGATCTACTCCAAAAATGGGTTTCTGCTGTTTTGAATCTTTATGAGCACACTTCCGACTGTTTCCATTCCTTATCTTCTCTCAAGAGAATACTCTCAGGTCCATTTTTTCACTTTCCTCAGTCACAGCAGAAACTCCTGTCAGCTGCAATGCCTTGAACTGTTATTTTTAACTTAGCTTTCACCTTGGTTCTTTAATTGATCTTTGCTTAAAATGGATTTTGATCTCCCTTGAGGCTCATTTTTGAATTCAGATCCCCCAAACAAAATTTTTCAAATTACCAACGAGTAGTTCTTTCACCAGCAGAGCTCTCTAAGGCCATATTTGTTTCTACCTACCTCATCTGCAATATGTCCCACTTTGAAATCATGTTTTAAAAGTATTCGCAGTTCTTCTGAGGATACTATATTATTTATTTCTCTGGAAATCAGTAACAAAACAACTCAATAATCAAACAGAATTGAAGAAAGGCATTATACTATTATAATTCTAAATAGCACAACTAGAAACATACTTTATATCAACTCTACTAACTGTAGTTTTCAATTGATCTAACATTAGCAATTTCATGTGGTACAATCCACAAGTTCATCAACAAATACAGAGCATCTACTATATGCTAACGTCTGTCTCATCATCTGTACATATAACCCAGAGAGACTGACTTGAAATATGAAAATCATTAATTTCAAGGACCCTAGTTAGGGAAAAATCTGGTGTCACACTCTATTATTTTTTTTAAAAAGCCATTAAAATGTATGCTTTCTTCCACGTTATAGACACACTTTTTTTGCTGAGAACATGTTAAATGCAGCCTTGAAACATTTTTTGAACTAAACGTCTAATGTGATATCATCAAAGTTCAGCACTGAAATATACATTTTTCAATGGTTCTTTTACAAGTCAAAACTTGCCTACATTTGCTATATATTATTTTGAAGCTTCAAGAGGCTTTTATGTTATGACTAACAACAACTAACATTTATTTGTATAGTATTTTCTAAAGCACCATCATATACATTATTCTTATTTAAGATAGCAAAGACAACACAAAGTTTGCACTAGCAATGAAGTGGAATATTAATAAAAACTAAAAATCATCTTTCTGTGCATTTAAAAAAATAATGTAAAACATTAAAAGCCTGTGTCACTGAACCTCTGCAATACACAGGAGGAAAAAAAAACCTTTAGTTAATGCCTGTGATTAAGCATCACTGCCCACTGCAGGCGGACCAAAAGTTTCTCTAGTGCGCATTAACTGGACATCTTTGTCAGCCATACAAGTATCACAGCCCCACACTGCTGATGCTTCTGCAGTTAGCAGGCCATAAGCTGTTTCAGTCATTCCAGTGCAGATCCGATGAAACCATTTCTGACAAGAGGCTTCACATAAGATGGCATCCTGATCATCATTCACTTCATTTGTACAGATTCCACAAGGGTATACTGGGTCAGAAGAAGAATGGCCATGACGGCTTGGGTGGAGAGAGGATTTATTGCTTTTTTCAGTGGTGCATGCATCTGCTGCACCTCTAGGTTGTCGTGGCTTATTCTGTGTTCCATTTGCATGGCTGTTGTTTGTAGCTTCAGTGCTACTTGAACGACTATTCTCTTGATTGACTGCATTGTTTCGATTAACATTTTTTAATTCAATATTACTCTGATTCACTGTGTCATCCATATTTAAGTGAGGTGGATGAGCAGAGGAATTTTGATTAGTGTTTTTGGTTGCTCCTTGATTAAAGTCTTGTTTTGGGGGTGGTGCTTTTGCTTGACCAAAAGTGTTAGCCGGAGGAATAAAAGAGTGATTAGATTCTAATGAAGTAAAATTTGAATTATTTCCAGGGACAAAGTTAGATGCCAAGTCAGGATTAGATACCTGGCCAGCATTCTGTGGAGGAATCTGATTGAAGTTTTCAGCAGGGTTTTGTCTAAAATGTTGATTAGGCATATTAACATTCTGACTTAGTGCATTATTATAAGATGGATTTCCAAAACTTGAATTATCATGTGGCCCAAAGTTAAAAGCATGAGGTCGATTAAAACCCATGCCCAAAGGATTCTGAGGAAATGGGTGTGGTTGATTCCTGAGTGAGTAAGGACCACAGTATGGGGAAGACATTCTCGGAGGGACGTGAGGTGGCATTCTGAATGTGCTATAGCCTCCAAAGCCAGGATAACCAGGGCCAAGATATGGGTTTGACGAAGGTAGTGGTTTATAGGAAATAGTATTATAGTTGTCATCAAATGGATTAGCAGCCACTAGATGGTCAGAGTTGGGATTCGGTGGTGGAGCATACTCAGACAATGGAGGAAAAGAAGGGCCCTGAAATGAGAATATAAAGTAAAAAACATGGTTTTTGATCAAAGAAGTCATTAAAATTGTCCTGTTATAAAATTTTAACACCTATGAACCTACTTTTAGTCAAAATTTTCTTGCGGTGTTATGAAAATTTAATTCTTCACTTGACCTTTCAATTCCAAATGTTTATGTATATTTAATGATGAAAATGTGTAGGTTTCTTTCATTTAGAAAAGGAAATAAGATGCTTTTATGAGCTCGAATCCATTGTTACTTCAACCTCCAAAAATATTTAACCTTCAAAAGAAGATTCATTACCATAATTTTCATTTATTATGCTTTCCTCTAACTCTAGAATCTTTCACTTAAAATTCTAACTAAAAATACCTTTCATATCCAAATAACCATAAAATTAAAAAACAATAAACAGGATCTAACTTTTTTTCCTAGCTTAACTTCAGGGAGTAGCTATTAACTTATTCCCAAAGCACTGAACTGCAGGCCTCAGACTGGAAAAATAAACTACCAGTTTTAGTTACATGGTGGCCAAATGGAAAAAAAGTATCTACATATACATCATACTTATTCACAGTCGGTCTTTATCATTAAGAGTGCTTCAAATTATTAGAGAATAAAACCATGAATGCTTGTATTTATAACTGTTTTACTATAACTATAGGTTATAGACAAGAGATACCTCCACCATTATTGCTTCATGATATGCACATGCTACTGAATTATTATAACAGCTGAAAACTATTACTTCATGTTAAAACTTGTGTCCATATATATATTTTAAGTCTTTTAATAGAACTACAGGCAACTATCTTTTAAATTAAATTAAGAATAAGCATTTTAACTTGTCTGCCCACATTTCCCACACTTCTCTCTTCATAGTATCTACTCTAGGCCTACAGTCCGGCAATAATCACTATTCATAGAGTAAAAAAAATAAATAAATACGATCACTGCGAAATTCACTATTAGGTTCTGAATGATGACAGGAAACAAAACCTATGACCAAATTTAAATTTATGTCATCAGTCTGATTATATTAGCAAAGAAAAACTGCTATTAAAGAAAACGTCAATTTACCTGTGTATTTGTCTTGCGTTTTTTCTTATCTGGGCTTCCTAGTTGTACACCTGGTCCTCCTAACCCATCCAGTCCACTATCACCACCTGAAAATAAATAAAATCCAGATAATACTTCCACCTGTAAGTGAAACCACTGTGTGTCTTTCATAACGATATCTATTATAATTATTTATTAAAGTACTTTCTATTTTTGTTAGATAAAAGCAATACTAAGCTTTCATTATGTTTGTTCTTCAAAAACTATCCCCTATAATTTCAGCCCCAAATAGTCATTCATCTCTACTCCTACAGAATTTTTTTTGTTATTCTTTCAATGAAAAAGAAAGTCTCCATCCTGCCTTTAAACCTTCAGTCATGTGTGCCCCAGTCGCCAAGGCAACTACTGTTACTAGTTTCCCCTTTTCTCCTGCAGATAATCCAGATAAATTCCTATGAAATATTTTTTTGGTTACATATGGATACATTATGTCAGTTACATACTATACATAATGGTCTGTACCTTGCTTTCTTACTTGGAAATCGTTCCATGTCATTACATATGTAACTATTCCATTTTCTAATAACTGAGTTGTATTTCATAATATGATTATACCATAATTCATTAAACTGGTTCTCCCTCCCATTGATGACTATTTAGGTTGTTTCCAAACCTTTGTTGTTCTGCAATGAAAATCCATGTATAAATGTCTTTACATACATGTACAAGTCATTTCTAGGACTGGAATTATGGCATAAGGTAGGTGCCTTTTCAATCTTAAAGGTATTGTCAAAATACAATGATGTATGTATTATTTTCTCAATAATTTATGATCAAGCAAAAGCAAAATAAATCTACAAGGTAAAAAAAAGTATCAATGGAATTTTTTCTATTAAAAATACTTTTAATCATGGAGAATTCTGAACATATATAAAGCAGATAAAATAGAATATACAGACACACATTTGTAGTAACATATAAATACACATCAGTAATAGATTAATAAAGAAATCAATACAATGAGTTATCAGAGAATAGAGAAGACCTGCTCATATATGTGGATTCTGGGAAAGGAATGTATAAACTGAGACCTAAGGGATAGCAAATCTCTCATGTGAAGAGGAAGAGCCACTAGGCAGAGAACACGGCATGCGCCAAGATTCTTAAGTAGAAAGGAACTTGGTATGTTCAAGAGATCAATGTGTTAAGGGACTATGGAGAGTGCCTCTAGAAGAGGTTGAAGAGACAGGCTGGGCCTAGATCATTTTAGATGGTTATAAACTGATGTTTGTATCTATCCCTACCACAAATTCATATGTTGAACCCCTA
Source organism: Rousettus aegyptiacus (assembly GCF_014176215.1). NCBI lineage: Eukaryota > Metazoa > Chordata > Mammalia > Chiroptera > Pteropodidae > Rousettus > Rousettus aegyptiacus. Next base: position 125,274,703 of record NW_023416306.1, read on the forward strand.
ACCCCCAATATGGTGGTATCTGAAGGAGGAGCCTTTGGGAGGTAAAATTATTACATTAGGTCATGAGGGTGGGTCCCTTATGATGGGATTAGTAGCCTTATAAGATGAAAAAGTGTGCACTCTCTTTCTCCAGGTATACACACTGAGGAAAGGCCACATAAGGTTACAGTAAGAAGACGGGGATCTGCAAGCCAGCAAGAGAGCTCACATAAAGAACTAAATTGGCTGGCACCTTAATCTGGGACTTCCCAGCCTCCAGACTATGAGAAAAATTTTTGTTGTTTAAGCCACCCAATTTATGGTACGTTGTTATGGCAGCCCAAGCAGACTAAGACACAGGGCCTTGTAGTTTATGGTAAGAAATCTGGATTTTATTTAAAGAACAATGAATGATCATTTAAGGGTCTTGAGCAGGAAAGTGACATGATTTATGTTTTTAAAAGATTAAAAGTTGTGTTGAGAATAAATTTGTGATGGGATGGGGTAGGAACAGGGAGACTAGTAATGATATCTTTACAATAGTAGTTCAGGAAAAGAAACACTATTTGACAATAAAGAGTGTGTGCTGGAGAGAGTTTTCCTACAAAACCAAATGCAAAGGAGATTTCTGTAAGAGCCTTTTAGAGAAGTTTCAATACTGTGAAGGTGAAAACCTATGACAATAACAAAATCTAGTAAGGATTCTGGATGTTAAATTAATGAACATCAGAAGTTTTCTCATATACAAACTACTACAGGTTAAAAGATAAAATAGAGGAAAAGTTTTCATTTACAGAAACAAAACCAAACTAATATAAAATAGCTACCAATAAATTTAAGAAATGCACAAATCAGCATGAATAAAATCTCTGTAAAAGCCCTATTGAGAGACACAGAGGAAGACTTCTAGTAAGTGGAAAGGTATTACTGTTTTGGCTAGCCATCTAGAACAAAATAACATTGTATTCTACCTCACTTATTATCCCAAATCACCTTGCTGAACCCTCCTCAGAAACAGCAACACCAGGTGTCTGAGTCCCAGGTCTAAAGTACCCATTCTCCACACCCAGAAGCATTGATGCTAGCTTAAATAGCAGCTCCTTCTCAGAGATCAGGGTTTAAGCTCCATAGGGCCTCTACTGTGATATTATATATTTTGATAATATTAATCTCTTTCCTTTGTCCCATACCCTTAGGAATGGTAGCTGATTCCCACAGTTGATACCTCTGTAAAAACTTTAGTATCTTATTTTACCACTTCAGTTTAATATTTGTAAATAATACTTTACATATTCTTTCTGTTAAAAATAACTGACTAGACCCTGAGGTTTTGTTAAATGCACATTTACCTAGTTGGGGGAGGGGGTGACATGGAAGGATACCCTGTGTCCTCTCATTCAGTGTGTATCCCTGGACACTTCTTTTCTGTCAGAGACAGTCCTTTTTTTCTTTTTTTTTTTTTTTTAACTTTCTCTATTTCACTCATTTGTTCTTACTCAAAGAATATAAGAATACTCGTTTAATTTGCTTCTATCAAGACACGATTATTAGTGAGAATTCTCAAGATTCTGTAAATCACTACAAGCTTCCAAGTAGGGTTGTCACAGAAGCCTAAGACTGTATATCCTGTTCCAGATTTACAGAATGGGGCTGTGCCATTTCCCTTGTTTGTTACTGAACATTTTTGCTGTTTTTAAAAAACTGTTTTGGTTCATTTTACTTGGAATTAAAAAAGATATTCTGCAAAGTTGCTTTGTTCTACCATCTTAACTTAGAAGTCTATATCTAACTATATGTTGTTTTACTTAATTTCCATAACAAACCTGAGTTAGGTGAGTCATCCCCATTTTAAAAAAAGAAGAGAAATGGAATGTAAAGGAGCCATACAGTCAAAAGCAGCACTGAAATCTAACACTTAGGGTTTCATTTTCTTTTGCTTTTAAGTGTACAATCCAGCAGCTTTAGAGAATATTGACAAGGCTGTGTAACTATCACCACTATTTAATTCCAGAACATCATCATTACCCCAAAAAGAAACCCTGTGCCCAATAGCAGTCATCCCCTAGTCCATGGTAAATCACTAATTTACCTTCTATCTATATGGATTTGCCTATTCTGAACATTTCATATAAATGGAATCAAACAATATATGCCTATTTTCTGACTTCTTTCACTTAGCATCACATCTTCAAGGTTCATCCACGTTACAGTATGTATTAGTATTTCTTTCCTTTTTATGGCTGAATATTTCATTGTCTGGCTATCTCACATTATGTTTATCCATTCATCAGTTGGTAAATATTTGAGTTTCTACTTTTTGGCTATTATGAATAATGCTGCAATGAAAATTTATGTGCAAGTTTTTATACAAATGTGTGGTATCAATTCTCTTGGGTATATATGTAGGGGTAGAATTTCTAGGTTACATGGTAACTCTATATTTAATCTTTTGTCCAACTGTTTTCCACAGTGGTTGTACCATTTTATGTTCCTGCCAGAAGAGGGTTCCAAATTCTTCACATACTCCCCAAGACTTACTTTACTTACTTTTTTTTTTTTAATATAGTCATCTCAATAAAAATAAAGTGGTATCTCATTGTGGTTTTAATCTACATTTCCCTAATTGCTAATGATGTTAAGTATATTTTCATATCTTCACTGAAGAAATGTCTATTCAAGTTCTTCGCCTATTTTTTAGTTAGGTTGTTTTTGTTGTAGTTGTTAAGTTGTAAGAATTCTTTGTATTCTGGATACTTGTTAGATATATGATTTGCAAATATTTCCTTCCATTTTGTGGGTTGTCTTTTCACTCTAATAGGGTTCTTTGACACATATGTCTTTAATTTTGATGAAATCTAATTTACCTATTTTCCCTTTGGGTGCTTAAGTAAAATTAGGTTTATCTACCTCTAAGATACTAGTTTGCCTCCCTAAAATCTTGTGCATATACTGTCTTCCTCAGTGGCCCACAAAAGGAAAAAACAGAAACTTCTGGTTCAAACTAAAGGAAATTCTATCTTTTAATTCTAATTTGATGTGGTAATCTCATATAAGTAGATGGTAAGTAAAGAACTAATAGTGACATCCAATCTGCCCTTCAAGGTCATTTATTCCAAATCTGATGGTTTAGGAATAACTATAACTATAATCAAGTTATAACTATTCAGTAGCCTATATACAATGAAATGATGATTTCAGATTAACAATCTTTACACAGTTTTCCATGGCAAAATATACTGACCTTCTGAACAGAGAAATATGTTGCCTTGAATCTGAATACCTAGAATTTCTGATTAGTCTGGTACAGAAAAAGAATTAGCAATGGTTTTAGAAGTCAAATAATAAAGTGGTTATATAAATAAAAGTGTCAAATATCAAAGTCCTGTCTTTCTTAACATCTGTCATGGGTATTTCCTTTTGACAAAAGTATAAATATGGAAAGGTAATCCTTAAAAATAAAAACAATTATTAAGTTAGTCTCTAACCTCTAACATAGAAGATATAAATTAGCATTCACAGCATTACTAAGACTACTGAATAACTGTAATTTTACAGTTAAAATGCAATGTTATTTAAGATGAAAAACATACTCTTACTAGTTAATAATATCTACCATCTCTACTTTCCAAAAATTTAATAATAATTGCTTGTATTTACTCTAAGGCAAAATTCTGACATTTAAACAAACTCATTATTTTCAAATAATCTGTGAACAAAAAGCACCTAAAGTTCTTTTTTTAAAAATTGAGACTTACAGCATTAATTTTTTATTGAATCTAAGATTTTCTTCCATAAAACAAATTTTCAAGTTCCTACTAGTCTCTGTTCCTCCACTTATTGCTTGTCTAAAGAGCTAACTATACAGATGTTCCGTGACTTACGATGGGGTTACATCCTGATAAATCCATTTAAGTTGAAAATATCATAAGTCAAAAATGCATTTAACACACCTAACCTACCAAACATCATAGCTTAGCCTAGCCTACCTTAACGTTGCTCAGAATATGATATCCAAAGAATATTGTCAACATGGTGCACTGTGGAGTATTGGTTGTTTACCCTCATGATCACGTGGCTGACTGGGAGGTGTGGCTCACTGCCACTGCCCCGTACCTTACTGCATATTGATAGCCCAGGAAAAGATCAAAATTTATAGAACAGTTTATACTCAATGTGGATCACTTTGACACCATTGTAAAGTCAAAAAAATCGAAAGTCAAATCATCATTAAGTTGGGAACCAGCTGTGTAACACTTCCAATGACTGTGACTCTTGGCCTTACTTAGTTCCTTTTTTGTGGCTATCTGTAAAACTGGTGGTTCCTCTCCATGACATAATCAGGAATGGTAGATCAGATTCATGTTCATCAGAGCTAATTAGAACATAAGCTACTAAGCTACCAAGAATTTCTATGATTCTCAGTCTTTAAAAATGAACAATCAGGGGGATCATTCCATAAACTATATAAATGTCTAACTAACATATTGTATAATTCAAACTAATAAAATTTAAAAAAGAAGACAAAAAAAAGTGAAAAGTCAGAATCCAGGGGGAGACAAAGTAGTGCTTATATAGCTAGTTATTTAGGTTACCCTGATAACTTTTAGTACCAAAGCTTCTCATCTGCTCTACATACCTGCTGCTGCTAACTCTACGAGGTAAACAATGACTATTCAGCCAGAAAGAAGTAGAGAGTTGTAGGGCACAGAACCAAGAAAAGGGGGACCGCCAAATCTTATTGTAACACTGGTCACTCTGATCCTTCTATTTGTAAATACCTGAGTTTCTTCAGCTCATCTTTTCACTCTTACCTGCCTAGTGCCCTCTGAATGCACAAGGGGAACAGAAATGGGAAAGGGTGATGTTCTAGCTCTCCTCATAGTCTTATAGAAGAGTCTAATCTATTAAATGAGCAATTTTTCTCACCTAAAGATTCCACAAATTAAATATTTATATGAAATTCATTTATAAGTAAAAAATATTTTAATTAAATTTTATTTAACTAAAAATAAAATTAAAAAGTATAAAATTATTTTTTCAATTTATAAGTATTTTTTATTTTTGTAAAAGGTAGATCATTTACTTTAGGCCTTTTACTATTTTTTAAAATATAATTATTCCTCCTATCAAAGACAATCTGTTTTGGCCCCCAAGTCCTTAAAAGGGAGTGAGGACATTATTTTGATAGCATTTGTCTTTTATATATTTTAAATTTTCAATTTTTTAACCTTACCTTATTTACAATAATGGTTTGGCTTGTGATATAGATGGTTTTCATAAGTACTGGGTCTGCATTCAACTATTTTATAATTAATATTTTCCTTTAAACAAACTTGCTTTGTCATTTCAAATAAGTACATATTCTAACACATGTATGTATTGGTTTAAGTATGCATCCTATGCTGATTAAATGACAAATCAGGTTTGTGCATCGCCCCCATTTATATGTTGAAATCCTGACCCCTAAGGTGATGGCATTAAGATGTGGGGCCTTTGGCAAGTGATTATGTCATGAAGACAGAGTGCTCATGAATGGGGTTAGTGCTCTTATAAAACAAACCCGGGAGAGCTCCCTCACCACTTGCCCATGTTAGGACACCAGGAGGAGGACTGATGTCTATGAACCAGGAAGCAACAGGTCCTCACCAGACGCCAAATCTGCTAGCACCTTGATCTTGGACTTCCTAACCTCCAGAATTGTGAGAAATAAAATTTCTGTTGTTTATAACCCACCCAGTCCACGGTATTCTGTTATAAAAGCTTGAACAAACTAAGACTGTGATTAATACACTGCCTAGCACACAGTGGGCACTCAAATACTAGTTCTCAGTTTGCTTTCCTTTAGACAAAACTATACCATAAGCTAAATTTACTCAGTTTCTATAGTATTTAACATCCTATTAGAATATCTAGTTTCCAGCAATGTCAACACACTCAATGGACACTCAAATATCAGTTTTTCATAACAGCACACAAGTCTGTGATGTAATGTCAGTTTATTCTAACATTTAGTATCTGTGTGAACATCTTAGCTAATAGCTTTGTCTTCACCTGAAACACATACTTCTATAATGCTGGTCTTTACCACAAAATGAAAATATATGAATATATTAATAACCAAATTTCATCAAGCATTTGGCAAAATGCCCTTAAATGATTGAAATAAAAGTGCCATTATTTATTTTTAGAATGAAAGGAAGAAAGTGTCTATTGTGTATGCCCAGCACCTAGATCAATCTGAGCATGTAGTAAATATTAAACTCAGGAAGCACTCAACATAGGTATTTAAGGTTTCAAATATACGTGATTCCTGTGCCAGCTTTCTCCCCAAACTAGTGATCTTTGTATTACTGAGATACATGAGGTTAAGGTTTAAGTTTACAAATGTAAAGCTTAGGAGGGTGAGTAGATAGTATCTATGTGTGAAGTTGACTCTATATAATACCTCTAGTAATAAACTTATTTTATTAACAGAGCCGGCCAACTTTTTAAACAGTTGGAGAACGAAGTTGCAAAAATTCATGAAAATCATGTAATAAACACCTTCTAGGTGTCTTTCTGAACAAAATGAAATCTGAGAAGTTTCTGCTTTTATAATATTTTGTTGTTGTTGTTCATTGTTTTCTCCCTAGAGGGAGAGAAACTTCATTGCTTTTCACTCCATACCTACTTCCAATCAAAATGAGAAAGAATATGCTGTAGGTCTTTTCCTTCCTGATTAATTGATTCAGTATACCTAAAAGTGAATGTGATCGCATTACTTATTTTAGAATGTATATTTTAGATTTTCTATTTCTGATTTTAAAAGCAAACACAGATTACTTATAATGTACCAGATGCTGTTTTCAGTGCTTTATATATATTAACCCATTTAATCCTTCAAACAATTTCATGAGATAAGTATTATTTTCATTTTGCAGCTGAGAAAACTGATACACAAAGAAACTAAGTAACTTGTTAAGGACCACACACCTAGTAAATAGCAGAGCTGGGATAAGAATGCTGGCAGTTGAGCTCCAGAGTCAAAAGGCTGTACTATCTCTCAATATTGATATTAGCATGTCTATAGAGACTGGGAAAGGAAAGGAGACCTGAATTTACTCTTGACCATACCTTACAGCTAACCTTGATAATAAAGATGACAGATCTCTTGAGTTACCTGGTATAAGAGTGCTAGAAGAGAGAATTGTATAATCTTTCCAAAAAGTAACTCTTTCACACCTCTGGGGAAAGCAAACTAGGAAGACTGTATTACCTGAAGTTACTGAAACCTCTTTGTTAACATTCATCAAATTAGATTTCAGAAACATTTGTTGAGAATCTTTAAGTTATAAAGGTAATAATACCTCCCTACAAACATTCCATAATCTAGAAGAAACTTTTCTTTGAAGCTCTTAAATTTAACACGATAAATACTACGATAAAGATGAGCACAGGATATTGAGAAAACATAAGGAACTCCCATCTAATATTGACTGAGGGAGGAGTGTCAGGGAAGATATCGGGGAGGTTGAAACTGAGCTGAGGCTTTGATAATGACTATCTTGCCAAAGGTGGAAAAAAAGAGGGCATGCCTACCTGAAGTAACAGAATATGCAAAGCAAGTTTAAAGGCAAGAGAGACCATGACAATGTCTAGAGAGAAACAGAAATATTTCAGAACTGAAGCGACAGAGACAAGTGAGAACATTTCATGGAATATGAAGAATGGAGGACTAAGCAGTAGGTCTGGGCTAAATAAAAAAAGGGCCAATATAAAAAGGTTGGATTTTTATCCTAAAGACAATGGGGAACTGCTGAAGAATTTTACAAAAAAGATCCACATGACTGAATTGTGTTTGGAGAGCACTATGGCAATGGAATATAGTGACTAAGACTTTGGGCCCTAGAGTTTAAATTCTAGCTTTGTCACTTATTAGCCAGGTAAACTTGAATATGTTACTTAACCACATATTACTTAACCTCTCTGAGCATCAATTCCTCAATTGTAAACCTATAACAACATCTAATTTGTAGGGTTACTGAGGGGATTAAACAAGATGATCCATTTAAACCACTTAGCAAACTGATAAGTACTCAACAGATGGCAGTTATCTATCACCAGCAGAAGCAATGTGGAAAATGGATGACAAAATGGGAGGCCAGGAAACCAGTGAGAGGGCTACTGTAATAATTAGAGATAAGTAAAATAAACAAAAGAAGTGATAGTAGAAAGGTCCAGGAGATGATGGGTTCAAAATATATTAAGGAAACAGATATTCTAGAACTTTGGGACAGTGTTGGGTGAGATTGGGGCATGAGTTTGAGTCACTGGATATATAATGTTCTCCAGGACAGGGATTACAGAACAAAGAACATGGTGGACATCTCACAGATAGACACCTTTCATTCAATACGTTAAAAACAAAACTAATTAATCTCCCTCTTGTAAATACATTCCTATTTTTATAGATCTGTGACACTATTATTTTATGGTTTTTCTCCTCTAACCTTCTGGTTACTCCTTTACATCCTGCTTCTCAGGGCCTGCTTTTCCCTTTTGTCTCCTAAATATTAGTGTTCCCAAAGTTGCTTTTCACAATGCTTTTCTCGTCTCATTTTCCACTCTCTCTTGGGTGAGCTCATCTACTCCCAAGGCATTAATTAGTATTTGCCTGTTAAATACCATATCTCTATTTCTGACTTAGACCACCTGCCTCAGTGCCAAACCATGATGTCTCCTGGAACATCCCTGGGGGATACTCATACAATATGTCAAAAATCAAACTTACTTTCCTGATAATCTACCTACCCCTTACATGTACCAACTAAAACACAAAGCAACAAAACTCCAAAAGAACTTTCCTTTAGACTTTTTCTTACTGATTCTGTGACTATATAAATTATGCTTCCTCTCCAATCTTAATCCCAATACTCCATACATCTATCTGATTGGGACTGTCACCTATTTTAGTAAAGTCAGCTTTCAGCACTTTTATTATCCCATTCCATATATATCCTTGCCTCTCTAATGTCATTTCTAACTCTGCTTAAAAGCTGAATGAAATGAATGCCTAAACTTCCTTCTTCTTCATCTCTCAATTTCTGTTCTTCTTCCATTCTTCTTTTTTTCCGATTCGACTAACTCTTCATTTGCACTCCTGAAACTATTCCAAACCCTCTCTCATCTGCAGAGATCTGCTTTATAAGAACAGGAACCTTATCTGTCTTATCCCCAGCTTCTAAAATAGCAAGTGCCTAAGCACATAGTAGCTATTTAAAAAACAGATATTGAATGCTTTATTAAGGAATTATTCTTTCTTTTGCCTTTCCAGTTTCTCCCCTCTCCCCTACAGTGAGTTTTTCTGTAAGTCTACAAATATGACTGTCTTTTTTCCAGGTAGAAAAAAAACAAAAATAATAAAGACACCCATACACTTTCTTTTGACTCTAGCTATTAACTATGTCTGTCTGTCTACCACTGGGCTTCTTTTAAGTTACATCTGTACCACTAACTATACTATTTTGAAATGCAGTTTTCTCCCAAAAGTACATTCTCAAAATCACCACTTACATCCTAGACCTTTCTCTTGTCCCTCGTCCTCCTTGTTGCTCCTTCTACATCATTTTAAACAAAAGTACACACATCATTTCTTAGAACTCTTCTCCAGGAAACCTTCCATGATTCCTTTAAAGATAGGTTATATGTACCTTTATATTCTGTAGATAGTAAGAGCACTTATGTTTTTTATAAACATCTGCTTATTTGTCCGTATCCTGGACTAGACTAAAATTTTATGAAAGACAGGTATTATGTCTTCTTAATCAAGAAGTGATTGCTCAATAAATATTTGTTGAATAATCAACACCTAAGAGTTCTAAGAACACTGGAGAATGGGAGTGTCGGTTAAAATGAGTATGACAGGCAACACTCTAAGAGAAAAGGGCAAGTAAAAGTAGTATGAGGGACTGTGGACAATCAGAAACCAGCATAAAGATATGAATGAGTTACTTCATGTATTCACTCATTCATTCACTTGGTATGTACTGTGGGCAAGGCAATTAGGGGAGAAATGGAAATATACTCAAGATACTATACCTATCCTCATGGATCTGCCTTATAATCAAGGGCTGAGGGTCTGGGAGGGTTAAGAACTGATAGAAAATCAAAGATACTTTTCCATTAAACAGTAATTCTGAATCTAATATTAAAATATCAGGACAAGTTTGAAAAATTATAAATCAGCTTCCTCTCTGGTCCATTCACCTTTGCAATCTAGGTCTACCAACAGCAGTTCTCAAACTTTAGTGTGCAGAAGGAACACCTGAGGATCTTGTTAAAGATGGAGAGAAATATCCCAGAAATCCAGATTCTGTGGGTCCAGGAATGTGCATTTTTAATAAGCATCCCAGGGGATTATGATGCTTTTAGCCTACAATGTATACTACTGTAAAGTCCTTAGTCATTCACATCATAATTTTGCCATATCTGGTTACATAGTATAACAGCATAATATTCTATTTTCTTAAAAATTTCTTTAAATTGAATATGTAGATATCCTAAGCAAGAAGTTTGACTTGTTTTTTATAATCCACATGAAATAAATGCATGACCATTAAAAAGTCTGTATGCATACATCCCTGAATGCAAAGAGTTTGAGATGCACTGCTAAAGAGCTTATGCTCTGTAAACACCACAATCCTGCATGCAGTCTGATAATACAAATTATAAAAAAAGTTTCAGGATGGTGAAATTCTGTAGAATTGTGCCTCAGAAGAGCTCATGTAGATACTATGGTACCTTTTATGAATTATAAAAGAATCCAAAAATGTTTCTAAAAATTAATGTTCCAATTATTATAAAATGACTCATTATAAAAAACCTCCTCATATTGATTTTGTCTTTTATTCTGGTACTTAACTCTCACAATATTCCTGGGCAGACACCTGAGCCAACTCTTAACAGTTAAGGCATCAAACTTAAAAGCAGCAGTTGGAACAAAATGAAAATAGATCTGTGCTCTTGACCCACAATAAAATACACATCATTTTTTTCAAAATTAAATCTGATCAAGACTGATAATTGAGTTCAAAGATAGAAACATGATAGCTCTTTCTTTTCCTTTAACCCCAAAATAATTTATAATAGGCAAAATAATACAGCAAAAATATCAGAGGAATAATTGCATCTCAAAAAGGTCTATTCCTTAAAGGCTTTGGTAACTCGCAACCACAAATAGAAGTCAAAATAGAAAACCCTCACCAAATGAAAGATTGTGCTGATATTAAGCCTTTAGAAACAATATTCTTCTCTAAATTATGTGCCTGCTTAAATGGCGAAGAAAATCAACCTCTAACTAAATACCTGAGCGGATGTTTTGTGGATACCACATTGTTATTGTGTCACAAGCCAGTTCCATATGTTTAATCACCAGTCACACAGAACAAAAACATAGATGAATGACTGTGGTCCTTGATCTCTACATCGCTTAAGTCAATTGGAAATTTACCTTACGACTTACTGATTTTAAAAAGCACTTTATCTTATTTGGATGAAAGGATTATTGCAATAGCCTTCTTACTAGTCTCCCTGCTTCCATCCTTATTCTCTTCAGTCTATTCTCCACACACTAGCCAGAGAAACCCTTTTAAAAATGTCAGATCAGTCACTCTTCTGCTCAAAATGTCCAGTCCCTTTCTCAGAGTAAAAGCCAAAGTCTTTTAAAAGGCCTACACCCTATCCTATCCTTCAGCTCACCTCATACTAATTTATGCTCACTCTGTGCCAGTTAAAATAGCTTCTCTGCTGTTGCTTGAGTGGTACCCTAAGCAAATTCCAGGCCTAGGGCCTTTGCACTGGCTGGTGCTTTTGCCAACACTTCTCTTCTCACGTGCATCAGTATGACTCTGCTGTATCACTTCCTTTGGGTCTTTGCTCAAACATCAGGTTCCAGGTGAGTTCTCTTACATATACAGAATCGCCACCTCCCCACCCCCATACATAATGCCTAACCACTTTCTCTGCTTTTTCTGCCCTTACCATTGACATTCTATACCTTTTATTTATCATTCGTTTACCCCACAGTATGAACTCTGTCAGTGTGAACTCCTGCTGGGTGAAAACTGTCCTTTTGCTTTGTTCACTGTTGTACCTCCGTGCCAAGAACAGTGCTTAGCACAGAGTAGATGTTCAATAAGTATTTGCTTAATGAGCAAACAGTATCACATCAATTTGTGGATTTTCATCCTTAACGCCATTAAGAGCTGGAAATAAGACCTAGAAGATATTCTCCCAAATTTCCAGACAGCACTTGGAGTCTGTCAACTTACGTGCATGATCTTTTGTCTGGCACATCATTCCCTGATTTTTCTTAGCTTGAAAGACAGCAGTAAAATTCCTAACTAGTGTGCAAGGAAGAAGCAAACCAATCATCTATAAAACTGATTTGGGGTGATTTGATTCTTATCCATAAGCCAAAAAAGAAAATGCCTTTTTGAATTTACAGTTCCTCCTCTTAAGCCCAAGAAAAACAAGCTGTATGTTTGTTGCGTTTTATGGGTGGGAAGGGGGGCTGGGAGAGACGCAAAGGCCCGTACACCTTCTTTAAGAACGTCAACTCCTGTGCAGTCCAACTTACTTTTTTTTGGGGGGGGGGGGTGGGCATCGTTCGTGGTCTCTGCCACGGGGTGTTTCTTTCTCACCCTTTGAGGTGCCTATTGTGCTGTGTCTTGCGAATGAGGTAAGGTGGGAAAGGAGCGGAGGGACGAAGGGATGCTGAGTGCGGTTCAACTGCCTCTCAACACAAAGTCGGGGAGGCGACGGCTCGTCGCGGGTGTCTGTCTAGGGGGCGAGCGGGCGGCCTCCGACCGCAGCCTCGGCCCCGGGGCGCGGGCGGGACGCGGGCTGCGCGGAGTTAGGCCCGGACAGAGCCCCGTGGCCTCCGAGCAGCCGGGCACGCGGCCCCCGCGCACCCCACTTCCCCCGACCCCCTCGATCCGGCGCCCTTCTCGGTTACCTCGAACTCTCTTCAGCGAAATGGGATCCTTCTCCTGTTCTGCGGACATTACAGACCGCAAAGCATGACTCCCCCCCAGGCCGCGGGAATTCGGTCTCTTTGATGCGGCGGCGGCGGCGGCGGCGGCCCCTCCTCCTCCTCGCGGAGCCGCTGCGGCTGCGAGGAGAGCCTCCGAGCCGAGGCGCGGCCGAGGGCGGCGGGGACGCGGGCCGACTTTGCAAAGTTTGGGAGGAGGACGAGGCCTCGGGGCGGCCGGGCGGCGTGCGGGGCTGGCCGGGCTCAGCGGCGGGGAGCGCGGCCTGGGGGCGGCCCCCCGCCCGGAGCCGGCATGTGCGGAGGACGAGTGCGCCGCCGCCGCCGCCTCCCACTCCTCCTCCTCCTCCTCCTTCTTCTTCGCCGCCGCCTGAGGAGCCGCTGACGGGAGGCAGGAGCGGGCGGCCGGGGCCTGGCGGCGCACTCACAGCGCCCTCTGAGGAGGAGGTCTGCGCTCTCGCCGCTCCCGAGTCGCAGACACAAAAGCCCCCAGCGTGGAGCCGCCTGCACAACCCGCTCCGGGGCGGACGAGGGACGTGGCGCGGCCCCGCGGCTTCCCCGCCCTGAGCTCCCCAGCCCCGCGCGGGGACGGACTTCGGGGGGCGGGAGCCGCTGCCTGGTCCCGCCGCGCCCGCCGCCGCCGCCGCCGCCGCCGCCGCCTCGCGCTCCGCCTCGGCCCAGCCCCCACGGCCCGCGCGCTCCTCTCGCTCCGCGCGGGGGCTCGCGGGCCCGCGGCCCCCACTGCCCCGGCTGGCAGCGCGCGCCGAGGGGCCGCCCCGCCCCGCGCCGCCCCGCGCCCCGCGCGCCCCAGCCGCTCGCCAGGCCCGAGGACGCCGCGCTCTGCGGCCGACGCGCCCGGCAAGGCTTCTGCGAGGCTGTGGCATCTCTGAACTTCGTCGGAGGCCACGCAGCAGGCATCTTGGCCTCGTAGCCGGGGGATCTGAAAGCGGAACGTACGATCCGAGAAAACTTCGTACGCGGGAGCTGCAGAGTTCTCGGCGGGCATGTGGAGGACACCCACGTTCCCCCCACTCCGTGTCCGTGGTCTGGACACCTGTTTGTGGAATGCCCGAACTTCAAGTTTTAACAACGTGACTCTTTAAGATAGAGCGGTGCGGAATTAATACCAGAAAGGAGAGTGGGTAGAAGCGGCGAGACAGCCGTACCTGATTTAGACGTTAAATTTTAGAAGGACTCCCAGTGTGCTTGTAGACGGGTTTTGATCGCTGGTTCCACGTCCATCAGTCGGGCTGTGTGACCTGAAGCTATTTAGGTAACCTCTCTGAGTCTCAGATTTCTGATCTTCAATAGGCAGTGGAGCGACATCTCTGAGGTTGCTTCTAGCTCTGACATACTTCAGCTTATTTTTATGAAACTGTTCTCCCTGCTTTTTGTTAGGTTTTCCACTTATTCTACTAAAGAGACTCCCGTAGGTGCAGATTCTAATCTTCGGTCAGGTGAGACACTGGGTTTGTTCTGATGTCAGAATCACTGAAAAAGACTCATTAATCATGTGAGGATTTAGAACTAACAGCAAACAGAAGTCTCATCCTTCCAGAGACAAGACCCACAGAACGCAGTTAACTGCACATAACAGCGTCAGAACATGTAAACATGAAACCAGTAATATATAGTCTTAACAGCTACATAACAGACAAGTACCACAGCAGAGGAATCGGTTTTACAAGACGAAATATGGCTGGCCAGGAGACACATGTTACCCTTTTTCTCATAAGTTTGGATAAAATTTTCAAACTTGGAAGGTTCAAACTAGGACAACTGGGGAAATTTTTCGTATAGGAGGCACATCTGGGAGAAAGCGCTCCCCAACTAGAATGTAAGCTCCATGCAGGCAGTAATTCTTTCAGTTCACTACTGTTACCCTCTGATACCTAACAAAGTGTTCAAAAAATTTTGTTGAATGAATGCATGAAAGAACAGGCTGGAAGTGGCCCTGGGCAGGCTAGATTGGCAGGGTTTTGGTAAGTGTGATAAATGCTAAATATGATCAAGCAAATTAGATCTTACACTCTATAGAATTGTTGAGAGAAGATGTGAAAGCACTTTGAAAATATCAGTCAATATGGAAATGTAGAGTTTTTATTATGTACTTCTTAGTGCAAGGAGAGTGGTTGAGAAAAACCATTCTAAGAGATTTTGAATTCTTGTAATTCTCTAAAGCCAGAGACTTGGAAAGTCAAGAGAAATAAATTGGCCTCTTTTTAATGATTCATCAAGAATAAAAAGACCATCTTACTTGCCCATGAGTTTTTAGATCAATTTGACTTCCGAATCCTGACTACTTCCTTGCTACATATTAGAAATACAGGGAGAGAGAGCATTCTAAAATTTCAGATTTCCAAGCCCCTCCCAGATTTACTAAATCGGAATCTCAGAATGAGATCTGCAATCTATCTTTAAATGCTCTCTAGGTGATTCTACAGCGATGAGCATTGTGCATTATACTCCTTATGTCTCCAGTATGATAGAATTCCTAATAAAATATCCCCTCATCTTGCTGTTGTAGTCTTTATGGGACTTGGTTATGAGTTCCAGAGCTAATCTTTACTCCCCTTCTCATACAGAGAGATGCAGGTAAGTCTTACTGTTGGTGGGCTTACCCCACTGTTTAAAAATACACACTCAGTCATGCCTAAAAACTCAGTAGGAGGCACAGCTTAGGCTAGAACAAGGCTCAGTAAACTTATTCTATGGAGGGCCAGATAATAAATATTATAGATTTTTCAGGCCATACGTTCTCTGTCACAACTACTCAACTCTGCCATTGTAGTAGGAAAGCAACCATAGACAACAAATGAAAGAGACATTACCTAAGAATGGATCAATTCACCCAGGACCAATGAGAAATGAGAGCCAAGAACAGAATCCAGGGAAACACCGGCATCTTAAAGTGTGGACAGAGAAGAAGAGCCTATAAAGGAAGTTGAGAAGGAGTGAGAAATTAAAAAACAGGAGTGTCAGGGCAATCAAGCAAAGAGAGAAATGATTAACATTGTCACATGCTGCAGAAAGTACTCATTTCTATCATCAGATATCCTTGGCTTGGAATTTAGTTAACCTTATTTTCTTGTATTTTGAAGTATTTTATATTTTAATCTTTTATCTCTCAAACTTTACCTGTTTATAATGTGGAAGGTAGAGTAGTGGAGCATTTAAGCATGAAGACTAATATAAATTGGTTTAGATTTACATGTAAACATTTTTTTTTTCAGAAAAAAAGATATCGCTGTAAGTTCTACTTTCAAACATTGAAAATCATAGATTTGTTTTAAATTGAATAGAAATAAAAATCAAACCCAATTCTAGGTGTTCAGAAGTTTTGCAACATTGGTTTGAATCTTTTCATGATACAATTAAAACTGTGATCAGCTTAGCAACCTCTACATGTTGGTCAGCTGCATCCAGCAACCTTGTTAACAAATATAGATGGACTATCAAAAGCTCAAAGTTGAGGGAATCACAACTGCAAACTCTGGGAGATGCTTATATGAGTCAGAATTCAAGCCAGACACAAAACCCACACATTTTTTTAAAATTGAATATGTTTGTCTTTACTTTTCTTTAAACTTGAAATTTTTACATTTATTTTTTAAGACCATGAAAGAAACCAAATTATATTGAAATAGTTATCAAAATATTTTTTTAAATACAAATTTGGTGTATAGTAGTATATATTCTTTAAAAATTTTTTTTTTAATTTTTAAATTAGAGTTGACATTTAATATTTTATATTAGTTCCAGGTGTACAGCATAGTGGCTAGACATTTATATAATTTATGAAAAACACAATTTAAACAGGGTAAATTTAATACAAAGTATTACTGACTATAGCAAGAGATTGCAGTAGAAAGGGATTGGATAGTAAGAAGAAAATGCTAAAGAATCTGAGAAAAGCAGATACATGGAGGAGCCACTACTCTTAAAACTGAGGTAGAGCACCCAAAGAAGAGGCCCCTCCCTCTCCAGCAGCAATCTCGACCTGATTGGAGAGTGCACAGTTGTGCGATCTGAGGGGTGTGCCAGAGGAAGCTACTGTCTCTGACTGCCGCTTGCATTGCAGGTTTCTGGGACTGGATAAGTTTCCAGCACTGCAGGGGCTGGATGCTGAAGAAGCCCATGCTTGCTACAGGAGCGTACCAATAGGAGCACCTGGAACAGGAAGAAAAGTCTTTCCTCCAGCAATCTCTCTCCAGCACTCTCTACTGATAAAATATAACATCAAGTGAGCTGGCAAAGGAAAAGTATTTGAAGGGTCCATCACAGTTTTTGCAGAGCAGGCAATAAAGGGTAAATTGGGATGGAGGGGCAATAAACTGGTTATTGACACAATAATAGTATATACTTTAGCCTAGCAAAACTCCAAAATAACCTCATAGTAACAGCAGCTTTGGTTCTGGAATATGCTGTCGTCAGATGGTACCTTCTGATTTTTTACTGTCTTGTCCTAAATGTGTATTTATTTTTGAGGCTATTAAATATGAGACAAAGTTTTCTTCAAACTATGCTTTAATTTCTTATTTCCCATCCATCACCAGAGTCCATAAATTTTACTTCATATATATTAGATATGTCCATTCTTTTCTATCACCACAGCCACCACCCGAGTTCAGCCATAATCGTTTATCTCATTTCTGGACTAATACAATAATCACCCGGTAGTTTCCCCCACATCCATCTTAATCTCTATTCAAATAATCTCCCACTTTGTAGCCAGAGTGCTCTTTAAAAAATAAAATTATAGATTCACAAGGAGTTGCAAACAAATGTATAGGAAAGTCCTTTACAGTCTTCCCCCAGCCTCCCTTAATGTTAGTTTGGCATACAACTATAGTACAATATTAAAAACAAGAAATTGACATTGGTACAATCCACAGAGCTTATTCAAGTTTTATAAGTTATACATGCAAGTGTGTGTATGTGTAGTCTTATGCAATTTTATCACACATGTAACCTTGTGTAACCATGATCACAATCCGGATATCAAAGTACTCAACTATACAATCACCACAAGATTTCCTGATAACAGGACTCCCTTGTGTTATCTCTTTATAGCCACATCCATCCACTTCCCTGATCCCTAACCCATCAATGGCAGCCACTAATGTATTCTGCATTATTATAATTGTATGCTTTTATGAAGGTTACACAAATGAAATCATGTAGTATGTATCCTTTTGAGATACTCTGTCACACAACAATATCCTTGAATTTCATTTAAGTTATTGCGTATGTCAGTATTTTGCTCCTTTTTACTACTTAGTAGTATTCCATGGTATGGATATACCACCATTTTTTAAAACCATTCACCCACTGAAAGACTACATGGGCAGTTTCTACTTTGGGGCTATTATGAATAAAGCCATTATGAACAGCCATGTACAAGTTCCTGTGTGAAAATAAGTCTTCATTTTTCTGGGATAAATGCCCAGGAATGCAATTGCTGGGTCATATGGTAAATCCATTTTTAGTTTGAAAAGAACTGCCAAACTATTTTCCAGAGTGCAGGGTGCTCTTTTTAAAACACAAATCTCATCCTGTCATCACTTTACATAAAACTCAATGGCTTTCCACTGCTATTATAATTAAAACTAGATTTTTAAAAGAACATAGACTATAAATGGCTTCTATAATATGATTTCCACTGATTTCTCCAACCTGATCATGTACCACTCCTCTTGCTCTTTATGCTCACTGGCCTTTTAAAAATTTCCTCCAATATTCTCCTGCCAGAAGGCTTTGCAAATGCTGTTTTCTCTTCCAGGAATGCACTTCTCTCTACACTTAGTCCAACTAACTCAAACTTACCTTTTATTCTTGACTCAAGTATTTATCTTCATCTATTCTACCTTTGATTCTGTTTTTTCACATCCCTTCATCAATTCTCTTGGTTTGAAATTACATACTAATTTCTGTGACTGTCTGACTAGATTTTGTCTTTACCTCCAGACTCTAAAATTCATGAGAGTAATAAGGGTTAACTTTTGCTTATTACTGTCTGGCACATATCCAATGGTCAGTAAACGTTTTTTGAGTGAACAAATGAATGAATTGTATACTTGCAAAGAATTCAGTGTCAAAGCTTTGACATTCTATAATTTTGTCTATCCATAAAGATATGTTAACTATTCAAAAGCCAAAAAAAATTGATAAATTATTCATGTTTGAGATAGTCTGCTAAGCAATAGATTCCTGTAGCCAAATTGCAGATTCATACAAAGTTTACATTAATACATTCTGAAATATATATTATTTGAGACTAAGACTTATTTTTTAAATATTTCTAGTGGATAACTATTATTGAAAAAATAGTAAAGAAAACAATTAATATGGCATTAGTAATTTTTAAAAAATATTAAGGAGACTTGCAAGTTGAGAAAGGGACAAATGTCTCCATAGCTCTCTCCATCTTGATCACTGTTTGTCATATCAACTTGACGTATCCTGTGCAACCAATAACCAAAGACTTGATTTAACATAACCATAAAGGTTCATGATATTTTTCCTGGTTAAAAATACTCATGGTTAAGTGAGGTGCCTCCAGTGAGGCACCTGAGTTTGATCTTTGATTCTAAAGACACTGTGTGTCATACACTTCTTAGGTAACATATGATAAAACCAATATGGCAAAGTAATGTGGGATTTTTGCCTTGTTTTGCTTTGTTTTTTACAGCAATGGGAAAAGAGGCAGATTTTTTTTCAGGATATAAATACTGCCAACATAGGCAGACTGCAACAGTGTGGGTGCTTGAGAAATTTTCGAGAGCATGTGGGAATGAGCAAGATATGTACATATTTGTGAATGAAATACAGCAAGGCAGGTCTACCTAAAAAACATGACAAATCTTGGTGTTAAAACAACAAACTGTAAATATGGAACAATTGGCATTTTATGAAATCTCTTAAAAGACAGAAAATGTGCCAGTTTTAAATTTTTGGGTTTTTATGTGTGTTTAGAGAGCTAGAGCAGGAAAGGGGAGGCAAGATGATGAAACCTTTGTGCAGTAAGCTTCCTTTGATTGCCGCACTTTTTGTACACATATTTTTTATGGAGATATAATTTATATATCATAAACTTCACTATTTTAATGTGTAAAAGTCCGTGTATATTTGCTTTTTAGTATATTTTAGTATAGTCAGAGTTGTGCAACAATCACCAAATTCTACATTTTCATCACCCCCAAAAGAAACCCTCTACTGGTTAACAGTCACATTCTATTGCGCCCCCACCCCTCCGCCCCATTCCCCCCAACCTCCTCCACCCCTGGCTACTACTAATCTAATTTCTGTCTCTATGGATTTGCCTACTCTGGACATTACACTTCATATAAATGGAATCATGTAATATATGGTCTTTTCTGCCTGGCTTCTTTCACTTTGCATAATGTTTTCAAGGTTCATCCATGTTGTATGTGTATCAATGTTTCATTCCTTTTTGTGGCCAAACAGTCCATTGTATAGATATGCCACATTTTGTTTATCCATTCATCTATTGATGGACACTTGGGTTGTTCCCATTTTTGGTTATTGTGAATAAAGCTGCAAATGAACACTGCTGTGCAAATATCTGTTTCAGTCCTTTCATTCTTTTGGGTATATACTTAGCAGTGGAATGGCTGGCTCATATGGTAATTATATGTTTAGCTTTTGAGGAACCCAAACTGTTTTCCACAGTTGCTGGACCATTTTATGTTCCCAAGTAGCAATGTATGAGGGTTCCAATTTCTCCACATCTTTAACGATATTTATTTTCCTTCAATTCAAAAAAATTATTATAGCCATCCTAGTAGGTGTGAAGTGGTATCTCACTGTGGTTTGATTTGCATTTCCCCAATGACCAAGGATGTTGAGCATCATTTCATGTGCTTGTTAGCCATTTGTATACTTCATTGAAGAAATGTCAGTTCAACTCTTTTACCCACCTTTAAATTGGGTTGTTGGTCTTTTTGTTGTTGAGTTTTAGAAGTTCTTTAAATGTTCTGGATATTAAACCATTATCAGATATGATTTGCAAATATCTTTCCCTATCTGTATGTAGGTTGTCTTCTCAATTTCTTGATAATGTCCTTTGATGAACATGTTTTAATTTTGTTGAAGTCCAATTTATGTTTATGTTTTTTTATTGTTACTTGTGCTTTGGTGTCATATCCTAGAAGCTTTTGCTATATCTAAGGTTATGAAGATTTACACCAATTTTGTCTTCTAAGAGTTATGGTTTTAGCTTTTATATTTAGGTCATTGATCCATTTTGAGTTAATTTTTGTATATGTTGTGAGGTAGGAGCCTAACTTCATTCTTTTGCATGTGGCAGTCCAGTTGCCTCAGCACTGTTTATTGAAGAGACTATTCTTTCCCCTAATGAATGGACTTTACAGCTTTGTCAAATATCAATGGCCCATGGATATATGAATTCATTTCTGGACTCTCAGTTCTCTTCCATTGGCCTATAAGCCATTGGTCCTTATGCCATTACCATACTATTTTAATTTCTATAGCTTTGTAGTAAGTTTTTAAATTGGGACACGTGAATCCTCTGACTTTGAAGTTTTAGCCATTTGGGGCCCCTTGCAATTCTACATGAATTTAAGGGTTGGCTTTCCCATTTCTGTAAAAGAAAAAAAAAAGGCTATTTGAATATTGATAGGGATCACATTGAATTTGATCACTTTGGGTAGTATCACATCTCAACATCCATTAACATGGGATGTGTTTCCATTTATTTAGATATAAAATATCTTTTAGCAATGTTTTGTAGTCTTCAATATACACATCTTTCACCTCTTTGGTTAAATTTATTCTTAGGTGTTTTATTTGAGATGCTATTGTAAATGAGATTGCTTTTTAAAGTAAGTTTTGTTGGTTGATTTTGTACCATACAACTTTGCTGAATTCTGGGGTGATTATGTTTTAAGTAGCATTAACATAAAGATCTTTTTTTATCCAATCTTTAAAGTGGCAGCAGTTTTACTTTTTTTTTTTTAATAACTAAAGTTATATTTCTCTTATCACATTACTGTTCTTTTTCTTAGGATTATTTTTAAATTTTATTCCATCTCCTTCCTTCTATTAACTGATCTTTTTTTTCACTTTCTGCCTAAATTAGATTTAGAAATTATACATTCTATTTTGATTATTTTAGCACTCTATAATTTTTAACATAAAACTATTTAATAAAATAATGGTAGAATAATTTGTCTCAACTCATTTTTCTTCTAGTCTTATGGCTCATTTTGTCTAGTGTTTTAGTTCTACCTTGTTTTTATATAAAATTAGTTCATAGTATTTTTGTACATAGTTAATTAATGCTGACTTAGATTTACCCATGTTTCTTTATGTCTTTACTCATCATGGCTTTTTTTAAAAAAAGTTTTATTAAGATATAATCCTATACCATACAATATACCCATTTTAAGTGTATAATTCAATGATTTTTAGTATATTTACACTGTTGCACAACCATCATTACAATTGATTTTAGAACATTTCCACCACCCCCATATAAACCTCTGAACCCCCATTAGTGGTCATTTCCCATTCCCTGGAACCTTGCAGGTAACCACTAACGTACTTTCTGTCCCTTATAGATTTGCCTATTCTGAACATTTCGTGTAAATGAAATCAAACAATATGTGTGTGTATGTGGGGGGGGGGGCGGTTTGAATGGCTTCTGTCACTTAGCATGTTTTCAAAATTCATCCCTGTTGTATTCTAACACCGTAAACTACTTACGATATTTTTTGCTCATCATTGCTTCTTGTTTCTCCTATCCTCCTTGTGGATTCTACTTCCTTCTTCCTAAAGTACATCCCTTATTGTTCATTTAGCAAGTGTATATGAGTGGTATTCTCTCTCAATCTTTACCTAGAATTATGTTGATTTGATCCTAACATTTAAATGAGAGTTTATCTGGATATACAGCTGCATATTATAGTTATTTTCCTTTGCAATGTTTCGAAGATATTATCCCACAGCCTTGCTTCTTTTATTGTCACTGAGAAATTTTCTTAGCACAATCTATATAATCTTTTTTTCCCCTCTAATTTCCTCTAAGTTCTTCTCTTTGTCTTTGATGTTCTGCAGTTTCACTGAAATGTTTTGGTATGGATTTATTTGTGTATTTGTAGATTGAGGTTTGAGCTTTCTGAATCTGAGGATTTCATAAATTAGTCATTTTCTCTTTGAATATTGCTTATCCTTCACTTTCTTTAGTCTTTCATTTAAGAATGGCTGCCATATATTTTGAATCTTCTCTGTTTACCTTCTTTTATTTATATTCTGCTTATTTCTCTGTGTCAAATTATCCTGAATAATATCCTTATCTAAATTCTACTTTTAGAATATTCCTTCAGTGTACTTGATCTGTGATTTAACAGATTTTCAAAAATTCAACAACTGCATTTTTTTCTTTCTGAAAATTGTATTTTTTCCAATATACTTGCTCTTTTAAAAAATACATAGTTTCTTATTCTCTTACATTTCAATTCTTTCTTTTATATTCTCTACAGTCAGCACAATGTAATTTTAAGAAGTTACTGCTCTGTTTTTCAATTCCCCTTTGATTTCCCAAATTGGGAAGTTTTTTTTTTTTTAAATAGTTATCTTAACAAGCTTGTTTAAGTTATATTTTATCTGTTATTTTTAATTTTCTTTTTTTAGTGGGAGCGTTTTCAATATTCTCTTGACCATTTTTTAATAATATTAAAAACCAAAAATTCTTACCTAAATTAGAACTGTGTCTATCTGGATGAGTCCATAACTTTTATGCTATCTACTATTTAGTTCAAAGTAAGCAACCAACTACAGGAATGGGAAAAATTATTATTTCCTTGCTGCTATTCAGTAAATGCCAGATGAAATAATTCTTATATACCTTAAACAGACTCTATTTCTACTGCTTGGAGTAGACTCTATAATCATCCCATCCTAGGATATAAAAGCCATCATTCTATTCTATACATTGAAAGTTTTCATTTTCCATTCCTCAAAAGAAAACTGAAGAGTAAAAGGAAACAAGGGTTTTTCTTTTTTAACTAAGGAAAATTTTATTTAAACTGTGCAATCAATCAGTATTTAGACAGCAGTTTCATAAACATTTTGGCATTTAAATTTTTATTCATTTTTGGCATGACCAGTAGGATAGTATATAAACTACCCTGGGGAGGGGGAAAATACTAGACAATATTTACCATGAAGCTAGAAAAAGAAAACAAACCCACATTATTAAACAAAATATGTTTTAAGAAGACATTAAAAAGGTACATTCAAAATCAAGGCAAACATTAGCTTTCTTCATGCAATGGAGTTCATAGAGCTGATCCCCTGAGTCAAGTATAAAATTAAAATAGCTTAGCTCTAGAGTCCATTAGCAAGTCTGCAAATGCTGCCCTTACAAGAATATGGTATATAGAGCGAAAGGATCCAGAACACCCATAATATGAAATAATATAACTGGCTCCCACACTTTCATCTAATTCACATCTTTGAAAAAAATAGGAAAAAAAATCATGCATACAAAGACATGAAATTTTGTCCAACAACAGCAACAAACAGACAAACTTAATATATATCTTCTATTCTACTGATAGGCTAAGGCAATGTATGTATATATTCAGGCTTTGCAATTCCTGTAACAGGTTCAAGTTAATAATTATCAGTAATCATTTTCATTTGCAAAGAAAATAGATGTACAGATTGTAAAAACAGGAGGAAGAATGTTTTAGCCAAAAATTTTAAATATTTTTTGTTGGTGTTTTTAAAGACAGTTTTGTATAAAAATAAACTTCTGAACGTAAATTTTTAAAGATGAAGTTTATGTTAAGACTGTGTCTAATACCATGAACTACTTACAAGATATAGCTTGAATAAATCTGCAAAAGTGTTCAGAATCTCATGGATTATACTAAGAGTGATTTTGGATGGTGCAAAGAAAAGTTAGGGAAAATATTTCTCTCCTCTGAAAAAAGATAATCATATAATTCTTCCCAGTAAGCCTTAAAGGGAGACTTGAGTAAATTAGAATAGGTGCCAACAGGTGTTGCCCTATATAAAATTTATTCCAAATAGTTTAAAGAAATGTTAAAATGTTCCATAATCTTGAAAAAAATAGATCTGTTAGAGAATAATCCTAAAAATGCACATTCTCCTTACCTATCTACCCCTCTTGGGATATTTGACCATTTCCTTAAAGCTTTAAAAGCCAAGATATTTTTTAAATGAAAGATTTAATTTGGTGAAAAATGATTTCCTGTAAAGTACTCCCCAAAGTACTGTAAATCCCCATATCCTCTTATAGATTTACCTACATTACAGATAAGTTTTTAAATTTTATTCTATATCTTTTACCAACCCTTTCTTCTGTTAGTTTTTTTTGGGGTGCATGTAGAGGAAACACAAACATTTTTCATTTTAGCACAGGCAAAATGCAAATGGAAAGGCTGACCCATAAATCAAAAAAAAAAAAAATCAGTTAAGGTATGTTTCACAGCCTCACAAAAATCACTTTGGGATTATAATTTACACTTGAGTTTTCTTTTGAGTTTTCGAAGTACTATTGCTTCATTCTGCAGACAAGAATTATCTTTATTTCATGGATAGAGAGGAACAAAAATAGGTTAAGAACTCTTGTCCCAAAAAGGTCTCAAAATGGTCAAAGATTAGACTTTAGGTGCTCCAATGACTCATGCTACACTCTTCTACTTTATGATTCTCCCTCAACTTTGCTCCCTTCTAAATTAGTGTGAATAATTAATTAGGTTGCATTAATAAAAACTGTTGACTCTTCAGATCTAGCAAAGAAGTATGACTGGTTATACACCTTGCTTTCTCCAGTTAATAAATTCTTATTTAGATACGGGGACTGTGGAAAAATTATAAAAGATAAAATTTAGTTCTGAACATATAGTCCAATAAGGAAATGTATGAATAGATAAGGACTCTAGAAACCATGCCTACCTTATTTCTCATGTAAGTCGAGGCACAAGCATCAGTTTTCAGCATAATTTTGGATAAGAGAAATTGGAGATTTTAAAGGAGGAAGGAAAGAGGTTAGGAGATGACAGGGTGAGTTACATCTCAGCCTTCAAAATTCCTCATAGATGGATATAAATAAGACAGACTTCTCTTTGTTGGCTGGCTATTACTACATGGACGGGTTGTGTTGATACTAAGAGCCTGGGTAATTAAATATTTACTGGCTGAGAAAATGCATTTTATTAGGAATACTATAAACTTGGGAGTTGGAACCAACCTGGGTTTATATCTTGGCTAAATCACTTACTAGCAGTGATCTTTGCCCAAGTTAGACATGTTTAAGCCTCAGTTTCCTGATCTCTAAAATGGGGGTCATATTTACTTTGCAAAATGTAGCAGTTTAGAGGGATGAAGCACATTCTGGGCACATTGTATTTGTTCAGTAAACTGCATTATTTTTCCCTAGAAATTAGAATCAGAAGCAGCTGAAAAACAATCAGCATTCTAATCCTTACTCAGAATATCATCATGGTCTCTACCTCATAGTGGAGAAAGCTTTATTTCTTAAGTTGAAGAAATACTGAAAATTAGAGTAGAATTAGAAACTATCCTTCCAAACTGAAATACTTGACTTGCAATGATCTAGGAATTAGAATAAACTAGAGCTATGGACCCTGTAGCTTTCCAGGGAAAGGGACAATTGAAATCAAAGAAGAAGAATGGCAAGAAAGATAAAATTTCCTAGGAGTTATTTATGCTGACAAGGTAAGTAGAAGCTCTTGATGAAACCGATGGAAAATTTGTGGGTTATCAAACAGAAAACCAAATAATCAGTAGCTGGTGAAACTGACAAATACTGGATTTAAAAAGCAGAAAGGTTGCTGGTTACAAATATGCTTGTAAAAGAAAATGAAGAATAAACTTGATCATGGTCCTGTTTATCTACTCTGAGTCCCTGTGGAAGTCTCGAGAAAGAGAAAAAGAGAAAGTTCAACGATAATAGCAGTTTTCAAAAATTTCTCATGAAATTCCATTAAATTAGAGCCAAATATTTAGGAAAATTTCTGTTAAACACACAGAACTGAGATGTTACATATGTTAGATATGTTCAAAAAGTTTAAAGCTAAATTATTTTTGCAAGTGATTTAGAAAGTTTAATGTATAAATATGATAGGATTTCATAGTTTTGAAATTCTGAACATGCCCAAGGGGCACATGACTTCAGACTTCTAATCTCTGTAATGCTATAGACAGTTTATGGGAATCGGAATTCTCAAGAAATAATAAATCTGTAGTAAGGAAAATAATGGCCACCTACAAAAGTCCACTTTCAAATCTTTGGACTCTGAATATGTTACTACACATGACAAAAGGGACTTTGAAGATATGATGAAATTAAGGATTTTGAGAAGAGATTATCTTGGTTTCTCCAGGTGGGGTCAATCAATCACATGAGTCCTTAAAACTGAGGAACCTTTCCTGGTTGGGGTCAGAAAAGAGATATATATGATAATGGAAGCGTAGTCAGAGAGACGCTGCATTGCCGGCTTTGAGGATGGAGGGGGAAGGATGTGGGTCCGTAGCCTCTAAAAGCCAGAAAAGACAAGAAAACAGGCCTTGATTCTGTCCCAGTGAGATCTATCAGACTGCAGGAAGATAATAAATTTGTACTGGAAGATAATAAATTTGTATTGTTTTAATACCACCAAGTTTGTGGTAATTTGTTATAACGGTAATAAGAAAATAATACAGTATCTGTCTGGTAAAAATGCAAGACTGTCATATAAATCTCAAACACCTTCAATGGCTTAAAAAGGGAAACTGCCCGAGAAGATTAAAGCCTGCAAACATACACATTGCATTAGCCTGTGATCTTATATCCTGAGCATAAAACAATTTAACACAGAATTCTACGTATACGTTCTTCTAAATATCAATGAAATTCACAATTGGACAACTGGTTGTGTATGGTGATCTCCAGAACCCTCTATTCTGCTCATAGGCCACAAAAATTATTTTGACTATTAATTAAATTAAAGCAATTTGACAGGAGGTTCATGTGGCAAACTGTCAGAAATGAAGTCTACAAAATACAGACTTAAAAGATCATGGCTCTTTCAATACAGTTGGAATTTTTTTTACATTCAGTATTCAAAATTTACATTTAATGAAATACAAACATATGTAAATCACTATGGCTACTGCTAACGTGGAGCCACATCTGGATATTCTTACTTTTTTTTAAAAAAGCTTTCAATTTTATTTTTGTGACACTGAATTGTTTACAAAGGTGTCTTCTTATGGACTTGAATGATGACCCTGAGTCATCAATATGAGCAAGTTTCTGGCAGAAGTCCTTAACAAAGCCAAGACAAACTAATGCAAATCACTGCCATTGTTCCCAATTTTGGCACTGCTTGTTTGTATTTGAAGCAAAGGCAAATAAAAGGCATTTCACTGAGGATCTCATTCTCCTAGTGTGCCAAAGGTCATTTTCTAAAGCCACTTAGTGGATAAGGCTATAGTCTTACTTTTAGGCTAATCAAAATAAAAAACCTCAGATTTCATAAAAAAGATTTTTGTTCCATCCAAGTTTCCACTGAAGTTTGAAATACCAGGCTCTCTTGATGCAAGTAAAATATTTCAATTTATGGACAACTTTAAAGAGCACATCTATCAGAGTATAGCTCGCTCAAACAGTGATATGATTTGTTTGCCTGTGATGTACGAGTGCTCTGCAGAGATGAGAACATCCCTACTGCTAAGGGACTGCCCTCTCTGAGTTAACCAGGTAATGCTTTGAGCAGGAGGAAGACTGCATAGGCTAGTTCAGAGATTGCCATAATACTCTGCAATGGGAAAGCCTGCTGATATTTCTGTTGACATCTCACACTCAAGGTGCTTAGGAAAGTATCACATCATTTGGCAAAAAAATCCTGTGGCTGAATCAGCAGATGTAATGGAAAGTCTCTATGTATGCTACTTGCATACAGATGGGTTCTGGAGAGACATGTTTGTTTGACATAAAAACAAGAAACAACAGTTTAATGTACAAATAAATTTGCCTATATGTGGAGGTAATCTTAAATATCTTTGGTTTTTCTTTTTTAAATTGCTGACAAAAAGTACTTGAATAAAAACACTGATAAATACCAGTATAATTGTATTGCTTTTTATATGTAAACTTAGCCCTTTGATATCTTTTGCTACTCAAGCTAGATTCCCTACCAGCTTCTAAATAAATGTATTTCAAATCTGCTCATCTTTACTTACTTACAGGCTAATCTATATATTTTAATGGTCTTTGGTATGAAAATACTGATGAGCAGTATCTTGTAATATTTGGCATAAAAATGACATGCACGTATCAGTACTTACAGCAAATAAGTCTTTGGAAAAGAAAATAGTTACCATTTGCATATTAGTCCCTTTGGAGTGAAATACCATAAAGTAACACCACTATGAGAGAGAAGTGAAACCTGCACATTTTAGTTACTATTTCATACCTAAGGTTTCAAAGAAGCTAGCTTTGGCCAAGTAAAAAGAAGTCTTTGCAGTACGCTAAATATCTTATTCAATGAGACCAAAATATTTATCTTTGGTGAAAGATTTTTTTTTCTCTCCAACAAGTAGTTTCAACAATGTAAAAATATTTTACTCTAATACTGTATAGTTGAGGATTTACTTGCTGAAGGAAAAAAATTACACTTGAAATTCTTTGGAATGTTCTGCTGGTAAAGAACTTATTTTAAATGCTCTGGTAACAATAAGGTAGTTAAAATTACTAGTCTATTTAACTACAACAATCAATATAAACCCTATTATTTTGGGTTAGTAACTACGTGTATAAACTTCATTACCTATAGATGTTTCTATTTAATTCAGTCTGGGGGGAAATTAGAGTCAAATTTTCATTTTCTAATGAAAATTCTTTGGTAACAGAATTATTATGAAAAAATCTGTATAAGAACAAAATGAAAAGGTGAAAAAGTAAAAAATGTACTGGTAAATAATAAGCAAATAGTTACAGCCTAAAGATCTACAATAACTATGGGCCTATTCATCAAAAAACAAACAAAATACTTTCCTCAAAGACTTCAGATCATCTTTCTAGGCTTTAAAAATGATTCAAATTTATACAGTCCTAGACGCGCCTTCCATAACCATGATGGATGATGTTTCAGCTTTAGGTTTTGTTTGCCTTTTAATGAAAGTTAAAAAAACAAACGAACTCATCATATTCCTTAAATTTAGATATCGATAAAAGTAGGCCCCACATACTTCTACTTACAAACCAAAATACACCATACCCTGTCAATTTGCTCATGCTTCCATGAGGCAGCTCAAAAGTAACAAAATGTTCCCTGAGTACAGGAAAAAAAAAATAACACTAGAATAACTTTAAAAGGAGGTAGTATAAAACAGGAGCTATAAAGGCAGGAGCAGCATTTTTCCTTGCCTCAGATTGTTCACCTAAAGCTCTGCTTTTTTTGTTTTGTTGTGAAGCCCATACTTAGATAATTAAATGGGGACTTTGCATTTTGTCCAAAAGTGGCTGCTAGAACTTAATGTGGGTCTGCTTCTGAACATATCCAGTTTGGCACAAAAATACAGATTAAAAAACAATAAAAAATGTTGTATTATCAGACTTTGGGATAGGAGATACGAGAGGAGGACTATTATCAGTAATGTTCTTTTGATTTTATAACGCCATTTAACATAACTTCCCTCTATAAACCAAAAGTTTCAAGGGGAAAACAATTTAGATTCCTTTTAAAGTAAGGCTCAAAGTTGTTTCCAAATAATTTGAAACAATACTTTTAAAAGGAAATAGGGCTCCCTCTCTATACCTCGTGTTTAATTTTTTATCCTTTCCCACTGCTGGACACCTAGTAAGTAACTCTCACGACTGAGAAGGCCTATTCTATGTGTCTGAGTAAACAGTTTGCTGATTTCGAACCAGCAAGAGGATTAACTCACTCCTGGAGTTAGCATTCCTCCTTCACAGCATTGACATGGAAGGAAAATTAAATAGAGTACCAAATTCTCTTAAGAAGTCAAGAAAATACAAGCAAGGTGGTAGAACTCTGAATACTCATCCCTAAACAAAACCTGCAGGATAACAAACCAAAATGCTTTGATAGGACACTGTACATCAAAATAGTTACTGATAAAATCCAAGACACTCTTAAGGCAACTTTCTGTACTCCTGTCCTTAACAACTTCATGAATATTAAAAAGATATAAGGCAAAGAATTTCATAATTTATAATGGAAGGCACTGTTACCATGATAACCTCACGTTCATTTTACTGTCTACTGTTGCATTTATCTCCAGTCTTAATAATTTATGAAATTTCTTTACCCCTTTAAGCCAAGCTGGGATTAAAAATAAAACAAAATCCTAACCCACACTCTTTAAAAATCTGTTTTCCGCATGGAGTTTTGCAACTAATTCTGGAAATGTTGAGGATGCTTTGCAAACTAGACAGTGAAGCCTTTGGCCAACTGTCAGGCAAATGGGAAGGTAAAAAAGGCACAGCTCTAGGCAGGCTGAGGTTTGGGAAACAGCAGATAAAGCACTCAGACGCCCAAAACATAAAGGCCCTTGAAGCAATGGTATTCTCAATATGTTACCAAATAGTTCTATTCTCAAGAGACACACTTTTTGTCTTGGTCATTCACTAAAATCAACAGCTCCACTTTTTCTCTTGTTAGTCCTCAAAGCTAGAGGTAGTGTTAAATTATACAAATCATGCAAATGTTATAGATTTTTTAAAAAATCAGAGCTTCAGATAAACATTCTTACTCATCTACCTATATGACTCCTTTGATCACACACATTACACATACATCAATGAAAACAAAAAGCTACTAGGAAGTATCATTGGTTATGTAGCTGAGATAAAACTATCACAACAAACGAGGTAACAAAGTTGTCTTCTGAGTTTGCCATCTGGCAAACTGAGGTAGATAGTTAGCAAAGGGGCTTTCAAAAGCCTTCCCTTTGCTCCAGTGATATATTTTCATATTTCTAGTCAAATATCTTGACTGTCTTTTCACATTGCTGATAATCAAACATTCAAAATACGCGAGTTAAAAAAAAAAACAACACATTCAAAAAAAGGCTGAAATACCCAATAAGACATCAAGATTTTAACAAAGGCTTTGGCTCCCTGTTCATTGTCCTTCGAACAGAATTAAAGGTGAGAATACCTGAACATAGCTGTCTAGATTGGAAAATCATTTTTATCAAAGCTTAGCATGGCAGATGGTGGCTGCGGAACTGAAGAGGAAGTTTGCTCAGCATCGGATGGCACTGCAGGGTCTTCACACTTCCTCGTCGAGGGATCCCCACCGGAATCACTGCCAGCAAAGGAATCAGAAGTAAGAGGTGTGGTACTTATCACTGAAGACAGGTGTATCTCATCATTGGACTCGTGGGAGAACCTTCCAGAATCCCCAGTCTCGTGGCTCCCTTCGCTATTCGCCGAATGCTCAGTATCGGCTGCAACACCAAAGGGTCTTGGGAAGCTTGTTGTCTGACCTGGGGAACTGGGGGAGTCTTCATCACTAGTTAACACAGTTGTGCCTGGCTGGTAAAAGCAGACCGACTGAGTAAATCTTCTTTGAGGCTGGGCAAAAATACATAAAACACTGTTAGTGATGATAGCATGCTCTTAAAAGATAATAAATCTGGTTTTATGTATTCTATATATTCTGAGATAATAAACTGTTCAAGAAACGGGTGAAAGGTCAATATCATAAAGGGATTATCTAAGTCAGTGGTTCCCCACTGAGGACCGGGAGCATCTCAGAGTTACTGGGGTAAGTAACGAGTCAAAGCCTTCCTCACTGATGGGGCAATGCATGCTCCTGCCCCATTTCTTTCTCCATTGCCTTCCACTCCCCACCAAAACCACAGTTCTAATTACTATTCTAACTGTCATTTCAGTGATCACTCCCCATGGCTTTCTATAGAGTCATGCCCCAAATTAATAAAACAACATCCAGAAAGAATATGAAAATTAAAATGAAGCATTCATTTACATCTTCCTTTCTTTTTAGTTACCATTTCAAAATACTTTGGGTTGCCAAAGATTTTTCTCATTTAGGTAGATTACCTGCTCAACTTTTATCTTCTTAGAATCTTGGAAAAAACGCCATTTTTTCTTAGACTGATTTTTAATTATAGGACCATAACTATTAATTATCAAGTCAGTTCCTCCCTGGAGAAAGAAAAGGGGAAAATGTAAATATTATATAGATTTCAGTTTATCACAAGTAGTACACGAAATTTTTAAATGTTAAAAGGAAGAAAGAATTACGGACGTTACTTTTTTTTTTTTTAATATACAAACAGCATACAACAAATTCAGGGTAGTTGCTACTGATCAAAAAGATATAACAGACTTATCTTTAAGAGAGATATCTATACTAAAGTATTTGGGGTGAAGTATAATGACTTCAAAACTTATTTTCACATGGTTCAGCAAACAAAAACATATGGAGATATAGAAGTATGACAAAATATTGACAATTATTTGTACGTTCATTATGCTATTGTTTTAACATTTCCACATGTTTAAAAAAAATTAAAACAGTTGTGGAGAAAAATGGGCCCACATATGCTTAACAACATGGCAACAGATGGGGGATCAACTCTTAGGCTAACCGATGCGGATGGAGAGATCTGATCTGTCCTCCAAAATGGCTTCTTGGCTTCACAACAGGCCTCCATTTGGCTCTGCCTCCTTTCACTCTGAGTTCTCCCTCTTTTTCTCCTTGTCTTCCTCCCTATTCTGCTTCTCCCCAATCCTTTCTCATGCCTAGGTCCAAGTTAGTAATAACAGAACTACAGTGTATTTTAGTGCTTTTTATGTTTATTTAAAAATGTTCTAGATTAATTTGAAATAAATTGAATGGCTTACATTCGTATCAGCAAATAAAAGCTGAATTAAGTTACAAGCAAAAAAGATATCAGGAGTACAAAAAAATCAATTCATTACTATTTACCCATAATATAGACAGTCTATAGCACTGTGCTATATACGAGTAGATTGCATTTGTTAAACATAATTGTATATAATTTAATATCAAGATTGGCTGAAATTATTATATTTTTATTTTTATATATTTTAGGGAAGTGTCGAGTAAAAATAATTTATAACAGAATTTGGCAAACTTTTTCTGTAAAGAGCCAGATAGTAAATATTTTAGGCTCTGCATATGGCCTCTGTAGCATTTCTCTTTCATTTTTTTTTTTTTCAAACCACCCTTTAAAAGTATAAAAAAAACATTCTTAGCTCAGGGGATGACCATACAAAAAAAGGCCAAGGGCTGACCTGGGCTTGGCTGCAGTTTACTGGTACCTGATTTGAAGCGCATTGGTTACGAGAGCTATTATAATAAAATACACTACCAAATGTTGCACTGTGACTAAACATAATTTCCAGTTGTGTTCATAATGCTTATCACTGTACTGTTATTATAGATAGTGGAAAGGACATGAAGCAATATCCCCCAATGACTTTCTTCACTTTATCTATCTTCCTCTGGCCGTAAAGAGAAAGATCTTGAGACATCTATTGAGATGGTCACTATTTTTAAAAATGACATTCATACCTAGCATGTTCTTAGGGTTAGTTCAAAAAAAATCAGCAAACTAAATGTAAAATGGATTAATAAAAAAATAGTTCACCCAGTAAATACGTGGCAATTCAATTTATCATAAATATAGACTAATGACCTGGGTATCCTTATTTAAGACAGGTGAACTCCATATAGTCCCACCTAATTGAATGTATGCTACATTCTCTTTTTTTCTATATCTCCTTCATCTTTTATTCTTTTATCTTTTATCTATCCCTATCTTCTTCTTCCCAAATATTTTATATAAGGAAGGATCTTGGTGAAACTGTTTCACATTTAATTAAGTGGAGTATGGATATAATATATTTGACATACGACTTTTGTTAAGTGAATTTTATACACAAAGGGACAATGAATGGAGGGAAGAATTATACAGCAAAAAGGTCTTGCAGCTTAGAGTACCTTTGCATCAATGAAACTGCTTGGCATCATCATTGGCATTAAGGAGTCTTCATTTTCTACAGCCCCTTCCAGGTTCTTTCCTACTTCATTTCCACGGGCGAGGGAGGCACTGGTATGTGATAATGGTTGAGTTTCATTCTGTGCCATCTTGGAAGCAGATGATCTCCTGAAATGTTGCAAGAAACAGAAATCTAATTTGATAAAATATACAGGCAAAGGTACCAAATTTGGCCTATAATCACGACTTGCACACAAAGGAGTTCTTTAATGCTTGCTTCTCAAATATCTTTAGAAACTGAGTATTAGATTTCAACTCCCACTCACTATGAAAATGTTTATGATTTGAAGAAGCTTATTTATTTCTTTTTACCTCAAAATCTGCTTATATAGTTACTTTTTACAAACCCTTAATAAGAACCTTAATATTTACAAAGTACTATTTTTCATGATTGCTGATTACTTATAATTTTTAATTTACATGTTCTCCTTCAGGTCTGCAGATTGTGACATTAACATCACAATTCACTTGCCAATTAACGATGGCAAATTTACAGTCGCACTTCTGCAAGATTGAGGCATTGCTACAACACTGTGCATAAAGATTTTATTAAAAATTCTTAAAGAGAGGAATGTGGACAGTAAAACTAAGCCAGTTCAATATAGAAAAAAAAGGTTTTTGAACTAATTTCATTCGCATGTTTTCTGAGTATGTTTCTATGCATAAGTACCATACACATATAGGGCAAACTCTGAAAACCTAACGGATGGATTCCATTGATACACATTACCTAAAAATGGTATGTATTTGACTTTGCTTTATTTAATTAAAAAAAAAAACTTAAGAAAATAAAGCAAAAGCCAAAGTATACAAAAGGTTAGTAATAGACAATTCGCTGAATGCTGAAAGTCAAACTAGAGATAAGACTGCCCAACAGAGTTTATAGAGAATCAATCCCTTGTTATTACATTTGTTTTAATCCGTGTCCTGAGAATCCCAACCATATGTCCTGTGGTGGTGTGGGTGAAGCTCTCAGTGGCTCAGGCATTTCAGGCTATTCAAATAGGAAAATATTCTAGACAGTAAGGAATCCTCTCAATCAGCAAAAACATCAGATTGTCATGTTTTTTTAAACTGAAGGATATACTTTGTGTCTTTCATAATACTAAGGAAATGAAGAAGCTAAGTCCTCATTTAGCAATATTTTGTTGGCACAGTAAATTTTTCAAACGGCAAGAAAATAATCTTTCCAAAGTGAGCACATCTCTATAGCTGTAAGAACTAAAGTAATAATACATTTATTTTAAAATGGAAAATCTCAGTTACTCCAAAAGGCACTTGGTTTCAATTTACTTCTTGTGGTTACTGTAATTTAAATGACTTTTTAACCACCTCAACATCTCTAGCAATGGAAACACACCTGGCTTTACTTCGGCATATCAAGATGAGAACACAGATGAGGATGCAAGTCAAGGCTATGCCGACGCCTACGGCAATGCCAGTCATTGATTTTTGGTCCAGATGGTAATAACCTGAATAAACTAGAAGGGGAAACAAATTTACTCAGAATCAATAAAAAAAAATCAATGATTCCATATATCATAATTCTGACAGATGTTCGCTTTTTTATAATTTTTCTTCTTATAGGAAAACTTTTGACAGAATCTGTATCTAAGCACAAAAGACATATATTACATAGTTACCAGTGATTGCAAAGATCAGTTTATCTTCCCATAGTGGATTCTAAATATGAGTTCTAGATATCACATTATTATATCAAGCGTGAACATCAGTTCATAATTTATAATGCTAAGAGGCATAAGGCACAAATTGTTCCTTAATGAATCAAAGGATAGTTTTCATGTTATGTTACCTTAAAAGCAGAGCTGTATTCAGTGCTTCTCAAACTCTATTGTGGATATATGACTCACTAGGGGATATACTAAAATGCAGATTCTGATTCACCAGGTCTGGAGCGGGGTGGTGATTCTGTGTGTCTTACCAGCTCTTGAGTGATTCTCATGCTGCTGCTCCCTAGACACATTGAGTAGCCAAGTATCTGAGATGCGAATATGAGTCTTGTTCTCTGTTTTCCCTGTTAATATGGTAGCTACTGTGGCTACTCACTTCCTGTACTTAAATCTGACTGCCCTGTCATTTTTTCTCTCTCTTTCCCTGGCTGTGTGTGTCCTTCTCATTCATTCATTCTCATTCTGTCTGTCTGTCTCTGTCTCTCTCCCTGGCTCGCTGTCTCTCTGTCTCTGTGTCTGTCTGTCTGTCTGTCTGTCTGTCTGTCTGTCTCTCTCTCTCTCTCTCCCTCTCTCTCTCTCTCTCACACACACACACACACACAGAGCAGTGAATGACTATCCTCTTAGGAGCTATGAGTCCTTAATTTCATCCTGAGTTCTGCTAGCATTTCCTCCATTTAAAGCTGTTTGGCATCTTCCCTGCCTCCACCCCCCCTAACACATGTGCCCACTTCCTCAGAAAGGAGGAAAAGGAGGTGTCTAGTCCTGTACCACAGGAGGCCCCAGCTTCCTTCAGAACAGGACAGTTGCTCTGAATGGAGTGAGAGTAGCTCTTTATTTATTTATTTTTTCAATTGCTTTTCTGGAGAGAAATGACTTTCTCTCTGGAAAGGCTGCTTTTCTGTGGTGAAAACTCTTAATGAAAACCATGCTCTTCTGAGCTTGACCACCACAACCATCACTGTTGTTTATGTCCATGAAACCTCCCAGGAAGCCTATTCCCATCAGTTCAGGGCAGTGTGGCTCATCTGTCTTAGTGATTGCACAGCCGGGAAGAGAGGTGACTGGGACATAGTGGTCTGAAAACTGTAGTTAATTCTTAGGTGAGTTTGTTTCCTTCCAGGAGTGCAGAGAAGAGCCATGTAGCTCTACAGCACCAGAACTTCTGGCAACAATTCAAGGAACTGGGTGCAGGTTTTGGGATATGGCCATGGTAGTAGCACATATAAAGTATTGTGGAGCTGAAAATATATGCACTTTCTTAAGAAAAATCAGTGACTGTGACAGTATACAGACCTTTGGCATTAGCAGAATCTAAACGCTTGGGCCTCTGGTTTGATTCAGAAGTTTCCTTTGGAAGTACTGCCAACTCCACAGAATTTGAAAAGGGTCCTTCCCCCACTTCGTTGGATGCAGATATCTTAACAATGTACACGTTTCCTGCCACCAGGTTTTCTAACAAAGCCATGGTTATTGCCCCTAGGAATAAACACACCAATTAAAAATTAAGTAACCTTTATCTTTCGTTCATTCTTTCAATCACATAATCATGGATCTTTATTTTAAAAATATTTTTCTGATTATAAAAGTGGCATATGTTCATTGCGAAACATTTGGAAAATAAAGCTAAATATAAATAAAATGACAATCTCCCATTGTTAACATTTTGGTGTATCTGTGTGTCTGCACAGTACCTATGTTAAGGACATATTTATTCTGTACATTTCTCTATCCTAGAGTTTTCACTTAATATTATACCATGCACACTCCCCCTACATAATTCTTCTCTATAATTTTGTTTTAGGAGTACTTCTTAAGAATAGTATATATATACACACACATATATATATACATATATATGTGTATATATATATATATATTTTACAATATGTTTTCCTCTTTACATAGGTATGGATACAAAAAATATTAAAACATTTTATTATGGAATATTTCAAACACAGGTAGAGAAAATGGTATAATGAACCCAGATTCAACAATAATTAGATTTTTTAAATCCAATAGGAGAGTCTTTTTTTTATTATTAAGTAAATGTCCTAACTACTGTGGGAATCACTGTGATAAATGATCTTGTCCTTAATTCTTAAACTAGAAACAATACAATTATTTTTGTAAGTATAAAATAGTTTTCACCCTCCTAATCATTATCTAAGATTTCTTGAATGTAAACAGGAAAGAAAATGCCAAAGTTAGATAGGAACCTCAGAGTGTTGAAGACTTATACCTCAGATTAACTATTAAAATTATCACCAACAATCTGCTTAGCATCTACTTCTCTCCAAATTAATTTTCATTTGAATTTATACATGACATTTGGAATCAAAAGGTATTTCCTCTGTTGGGATGACTGCTAGCTTAGAAGAATTCCTATTTGGGCACCGCTGTTTCTTGGGGGGCTCTTTTTGCTCTTGGTCTGCCACTGCACTGAAGTATTTTTCTTATGAAAGGGGCTCCCACTCTAGGAACTAATCCTAATGTTAAGAAAGCAAGTGTAATAAAAATTCACCAGAAAGTTGTTCCAAAACCACATTTGTGGGTAGACAGTCACAGGAGAACCTAGCTTTCCTTTCCTACCGCAATTTCACTTCATTTTTTTTCCTGACTCAGGGCATCTTTACAATAGAATAGCCTCAAAGAGTTTACAATAGCTTATAGGAGGCCAGAGCTGGCTACTCTAGTGTACTTGCAAGAGTATGTTTCATTATGCAAGTGAAATGTGGGGTGATCTTAGAGCTGAGGACACGATCCAGAGGCCACTTCTGTAGGTCACATGGTATGAGGCAGCTGAACCAAGTGGCAAAGAGAGGAGCCAAATACAGCTTGTTTTCATATTCTATGGTTTCAACTTGGCCTGAAGAGAGCGTGAGCTACTTGAGTACACAACTGTTAAGTAAACAAACTGACCCCTATTTAGAATCAGGAAAAGTGTTTCCACTCTTACCATGTTCTTAGGCAGGTGAATTAAAAATCTAAGATGTATTGTGACATGTTAACAATTAGCTGGAAGGAAGAACATTTCAATTTCTTCACAAATTGACAAATTGAGTTTCCATTTTATCACAGAATATATTTAATTTTTAAAAGTACTTGGCAAGCACTAGTCACTACCTTAAATTAAATCTTTCCATTTAATTTAAAAATTGTGTTCGTATGCATGTGGGCTGCCCTTCCTTCAGACCAAAAAAAAAAAAAAAAAAAAAAAAGGAAACAATAACATTCTGGTTCCTCTATGAGCACATTCAAGCAGTTCCCAAATATTAAAGTGAGCTGCCTATCCCTGCATGATCTTGGCATACTGTCTCAATCTAGTCTGATTATTTCAGGCTACAGCCTTTCATATGTGTCTGAATCTTTAGATAGACCAGTTGGAGCTTCACAAACCAGACAGTGTAATAGGCTCAGTGTTATACCAACATTGATCAAATGCTGGCATGCTACCAACTAAGTAATTTGTGACTTGGGGTACATTATGGAATTTTGCTTTCCTT
The DNA here is from genome assembly GCF_014176215.1 of Rousettus aegyptiacus. NCBI lineage: Eukaryota > Metazoa > Chordata > Mammalia > Chiroptera > Pteropodidae > Rousettus > Rousettus aegyptiacus. The sequence goes on from NW_023416306.1 coordinate 125,315,004, forward strand.
GTGGGTGCAATAATTCTCACCTCATGTAATGATTATAAAAACTAAATAAACTGCCCCTAGCAAGTGTCTGACACGAGTGTACATATATGATGAAAGTAAGTCTTCTTCTCTCTTCTGACATCCCGCTCTTCCTTTACTGGAGGACAATATTTTCTTATTTTCATATTTGAACAGCATAATTTGATTGAACAGCTAGCATAATGGTTTTACAAGATAATTCTCAATAAATGCCAGCTGAACCTATGTTAAAATATAATCTTTTTATTACTAAAGGGGCATTCATTTAAAATGTAAAAGCGAAAGGTAAAATTTCCATGTTGGAGAAGCACCCCAGAATGCAGTCTCAGACCTTTCCATATTTTATTCACACTCTCTAAGTGATCTTTCTTTCACTTTCACAGTCTTAAATATCATCTACACCTTGATGACTTCTAAGTTATACCACTAGTCCCATGAACTTAATCCTCCCATTCAACCTCTTAGGCATCTCAAAAATAACATGTTCAAAACCAAAGCTTTGCTTCTCTTTTTTATTACACTCCACATCAATCTGCAGCAAATCTAGTAGGCTGTTCAATCAACTTATGTTCTAATAGTTTCTTACTATCTTTTCCATTATCACTCCTGCTCAAACCATTAATTCTCATGTAGACACCTGTGTATTAGACTCCTAACTTCTACTCTTACCTCCTTATAATCAATTTTTCAGGTGGCTGCCAGAGTAATCCTATTAAAATATAAATCTGATCAAAACTCTCCAATATCTTCCATCTCTTAGAATAAAATCTGTAGTCCACAAAGTCTTGGTTACTCCCCCCGCCCCTACTTCCTACTGCCTGCTCTTCCATCCACTCTAGCCTCCCTGTCCTTCCTGTTCTTCTAACAAACCCAGCACACTTCTGTCTCAAGGCCTCTGCACTTCCCCCACATGGCTCTGCTTAGATGTCATTTCTTCCACTGGAACTTACTTTACTACCTCCCATCACCACTTGGTCTTTTCCCCCTATTGTAGTTTTCTTTAAAGCACTTATGACACTACTTGAATATTTATGTATTTGTTTGTGTGTTACCTGAGATGTAAGGTCCAATGGGGAAGGGACTTTGTTTTGTTCATTGTATTTCCAATGCTTATGGAAGAGCCTGTCACATATAATCGTTCAATAAGAATTCATTTAATAAATCAATTATGTTCCTACTATTAGTAGCCCAATTTATTTGGCAAATGTTTTAGTAAAAAGATTCCTTTAGTAAAGAACTTTAATGTCCAGTATGAATCTCTAATAGGAGGAAATGGCATATGGTGTTTCTTAAACTTATTTAGTCATGGAACTTTTTTTTTCTGAAGAGGGGCACCTTTATGATCTTGGGAAACTTGCTATGAAAAACAGGGTTCACGAATTTTAAGAAAGCATGATTTCTAACAGTACCTTTTAGATTTTAAAATAATTGAGTAGTTTATGCTGATTTACTATATATCAAGAAGTGTAAAGGCTATAATTTCTGATCCTTTAAATTACACAGCAAGCATAATTTCGTATCACATTTCTGCTCAACCGTTTTAGCATGTACCTTCGTTGAAACAGTGAGATGATTTACAGCCTCATGAGTGACCTTGGAAAAAACCAACAGAAGAACTGCCCAGCTGATCCCAGTCCAAACTGCTGACCCACAGACTTGTGAGAAAGTACAGTCGCTAAGTTTTAGAGTGGTTTATTAGGAAGCAATAGTTAATTGATACAAATATAAAATTATATTGCTGACAAGTACTTCTTACTTTCATATCTCTTCAGTGACCAGGAAATCATTACTTAGGGGCTCCTGATTATTGAAAACTATCAAAACTCTAGTTAAAGTTATCATTTGTTTATTTTACAATTACACAAAAAGCTGTGTATTATATCCATGTAAGTGTCTTCAAAATTTAGTAAGTGTCTTAATTGGGTAAATATTCTCCTTAAAAAGTAAAATGTATGTGGGAGTGCCTAGAATTGTAAAGTGCTTAGAATATGTGGATAGCCAATAAATTTTATTCTTGAAATCCTCGAGATTTTAATTGCTTGGCAAACTGTTCTTTTCCCAGCATGCACGCCTGAATTTAAAAAGTACCAAAATAATAAATTTTACTATATATGTGATGACCCATCTAAAAACTGGCATTAAGACTTGTTCAAACGAAAGCTTCAAAAATTTCAAAAGGATATAATGACTTTTTAAAAAATGGTGTTAAAAAATTAAATTTAGTGTTCTTAAGCCCTAATTAGCCTTTCCCTATACTTAAGTGGACCCTAATATTTATATCGGTCAATTTATTTGCAAATAGACCATTTTAGTAGCTGTACAAAGGTCTTCTCCCTTAAATCAGGTCCTCTTCTAATGTTTGCTACTCCAGTGCAAGACACACCACTACCAGAAGTCTAGTAATTACCTATAACAATTCTCCCTCCCTTTATCCTCTCCCAACCCTCCTTAAACTACGGAGTCCTATAGATTTTACCTCCTTAACATCTTTCAACTATCCTCTCCTTTCCATCTCAATCCTCCTCACCTGAATCCAGGTTTATCATTTCCTTCCTGGACCATTACAATTGCTTACTAGTCTCTTTGCATTACTCTTACCCACCCCCACCCCCACTTCCACCAAATCCTCCTCAAAAAAACCTTTTTTATTTACAATAGTCAGAGAAATGCGAATCATATGCTTATGCTTAAAATATGTTGATGACTTCCCAACACTCTTTGAATAAAACCAAAATCTTTAATAATTTGTTACTTCACAAATATAAACTCAAAACAAACTCTAGGTCCCTCTTTCTCGTTGTTTCTTTATCATTAATAATCTTACTTTTCATCCTCTTTGGTAATTTATGATCATATTTACCTTCTCGGTGTAGGACCTGCCACTCTCCTGCAATCCAGGCCTTCCTCGATGCATACAAGATAGTATAGCGCGTCACAACTGTCTCTGGGCCATCAGGGGGTTTCCAAGAAACCAGAGCAGTGTCATCCTCTATCAGGGTCACTTTTACTCCAACTGGTGGGCCTGCTGGTGCTGTGTACACAAGTAGAAAATATGGTATTATTAGGATAAAATGATCCTTGGCTAATAGAGACTGATAGACACAGAAAAGAGTTTGAAAAACTAGGAACTACTATAAAAACATCTCAAAATTACAGCTTTTATAGATTATTAGTCATAATAGTAAAATACTATTTTCTTCATTTTCTGAAAGCTAATTTCATTTTTATAATGTTCAAAACATTTAAGAAATATAACGAACATGGTTGATTCCTAGGTGAGAAATGACTAAGTCAGAGGGTATAAGCACTTTTAGAATTCTTGATATGATTTTGCCAAACTACTAGATAGGCTTACAGTTTTACCAGTAGCACCTGCTTATGAGACAGTGACTCTTACCCCATTAAGTACTGAATATAAACTACATTTCCCACTAAAATTTATAGAATAAATAGAAATTTATATTCAACCTGATCTAGGAAGCCACAAAAGAAAACATTTGAGACCAAAAACATTTAGTTTTTCTCCAAAAACTTGCAAATCAGTGAGTTTATAGGACAGACTTTACACTAATAATTTATACCTTTGAAAGTAGTGAAGTCTTGGGATTTTAAATGACCTGATTTTTAATATGCACTAAAAGTGTAAAGAGCTGATTTTCGGCACCACATTGCCTATGGAACATTGTCAAAACCATAAAAAAAAGCCCTGAGTCACTGAAATAAATGTTCTTTGCCTTCTCTTAGCATAATTAAAATAAGGTCCTTAGATCATCTAGTTCTTCATTCTCATTCTAGAGAAAAGGAAATGTAAGTCTGAAGACATGAAGTATCTTAGCTAGAGCCATAGGTAAACTATAGAATTGGTGCTCAATCAGGTATCATATCTCCTGCACTGTGCATGACGTCGAGCTCACGTATGCATTCATTCTAATGTGGGCTCCTAACATCATTAACTCATACATTATTTACTTATTTGTATTTTAAGTGATTTTGACACAGGCTTGAACAGCATACCTGATTTTTAAAAAATTTAGTGTCCCCTAACGAGGCACTAAGAAAGGAAACAAATATATACCCATTAACTGGTAAGTGGCAAACCAGGGTAGTTGCCTCTTCAAAGTGACATATATATTTTTTAAATATTTAGATAAAACTCATAAGAGAGCTGCTTTCTTTACCTTCTGGAAGGGTAGAATGGTAAACGACAGGGCTCCAGGGACTGGAAAGCTGATCCACATGCAATCGAACCGCAAATTCGTATTTGGTGTTTGGATCTAGACCTTGAACCAACATGTGAGTTTCTGATCTATAATAGTGAGCAATGAAATTGTTAATGCTGGTAGCACATTGTTTCTAAAAGTTTGTCAATACTCCCAATCAATACAGGTAGGGAGGACATACTGTTATTAGCACCTCATGTTCTTTAAAAATTTCTTTTATATTGAAAGAGAAATCTAATTCAACGGTTAGAATACTACATTTAGTATTATCCTATAAAAATAAGCCTATAAATGGCCTCTCTCAGAGGAAACTAGGGTATTAACAGTATACAAATGTCCTAAAACAAAGGGATTTCCTCTGAAATACTAGAAATCAAATTATTCATTTAAATCATAGTGATGGGCATCTTTTTATTTATAACTTAGAAAACATAAAAACTAGCTTTATTTTTTGATGGCAGCATGAAAATAATGTTTTGTTTCTTTCTTTAAAGATGCTTTTCTTTAGCTACTTGAAAGTGAAAATAGCTTCTTCATTAATCTTATTGCACGAGGCTGGGAACAAAAAAATCATTTACAGAAGGAAATTATATGTCAAGAAATACAGTTTCTGAATTTGGTAAAGAGGCAAAATCCTCAGACATTTTACAAGTAAGATAAGTCCTGAAATGAATGTTTACAGGAGAAGCTCAAGCTGGCCCAAGTGGTAAGAAGTATGAATGGGGAGGAGAGCAAAGAAAACAATCAATAATAGAAGCTACATACGTTTGAAGGTATAGAACCAAAGAAGCATTCTGCAGGCCGACAGGGTTACAGCGGATGGTGTAGTTAATTATTTGGGCAGTGGTAAATGCAGGCCTCCTCCAGTGCAGGAAGATGGAAGATGAGGTGTTAGCCTTCGCATAGAGATGGTGGGGTGGTGGTGGAGGAGGAACCATGCGATCACGAACAGCTATTGAAAAAGACAATGTTAATTTACTGCACGGCATAACATTTAATGTAGAAAGTGATAAATGGTAAAATCGTAATACCCCACCCTGTAAGTTGACTTTAGTCTCTCTTTAACAAGAGGTTCATAGTGGTCTAGAGATATGTTATTCAAATCTGTGCAATTCTTCCATGAGTTAGATAAGGAATCACATATTATCAATACTTAGGTTGTAAAACAGAAGCATAGAGAAGTCGAGCTATCAGCCAAAGGCATTCAGAAAGCCAGTAGTGGACCTAAAACTAGACTGACACCCATTTTAGTAGCAATAAAACTAAATAGCTCTTAGTAGCAATAAAACTGAACAGCTATTGGAAGAAAATAACTCACCTCAAGATTAGAGCAGATAAAAGAAAACTCGCTATATGTAGGTTTCCAGGGTTATTTTCCCAGTTGAATCTTTTACGGTCTTTTGCAAGCGAAAGTAAAATAGGTTCTTAAAATTAAATACATTTCACTTAAATATTTCCTGAGCATGTACTTGTTCAAGATACTATGTTAGGCATCATGGATGATATAAAGTAATAAAACCACTAAGCCTTCCAAGTAGTAATAAGGCTTAAATTTAAAGAAGGAAGAGGAGAAAAGGAGTGTGAACTGTACAGAGCGAAACAAGCCACCGTAAGTCTTACGTACACACGCATCCTGGGGTGCTGACTGTCTGATCTGCCTGATAGCCATCTTCTATGTTGTTGTAAGCCAGCAGCCTCACATGATATTTTCTTCTAGGATCTATAAAGAAATCAACAGGTAATAATTAGGTCTAGCCACCTAGATTTGAACAAAAGTTCTAGAGCCTCTCTTGATTTGGTTTTAAAATTTTTCTGAATGAATAACGGTTCTAAGTAAAATTAAATATTTTTCTCTCCCTATCCTACACAATGCCTCAGCAATTCACCTTAGTATGACATTGCTATTGTGACCATCTACCAATTATTTAAAATTTTACTTCGGCTCACTTCAAACAATAACATTACTACTACTCTTCCTCCTCCTTCTCAACTGATCAGAGATAGATTCTCAACTTTAAAAGACTTGGGCTGTGTGATAAATCACCTATATAAGATATTACACTATGTAGAAGTTTTGCTTTAGTTATTTGAGGGTAGTTTATTAAAAGCATGAAAATAAAAGTGAGATGTTTTCTCCCTCAAAGTTAAGAAGAATTACATCTTTCATCCTTTAGTACTTTTGAAAGTTTTTATAACCATGTAGCTATTTAGGTTTATTTCTAAGCATGCCCTTTCCATAAACCTACATTTTCAAGTTGAGAGCTAATTTCACCAAGAAAGATGAGTTCGAGCTCCCTCTACTGGTGTTCATTAACTATGATAATCTGTAAATTAAAGTCTGCATCATGTATATTAAAACAAAATTTTTTTCTGGTCTTTGAGGAAATAAATGGTTATAAAATTTAAATGATATATTTTATAAGATATACAATAAGTTTAGTAATACAGATAAATTTAAGTGTAACCGTTCATGATAACATTTAACTAGAGGGTGCTTTGCTTAGGGCAAAAAGAAATACTAATCAGAAATAACATATTTCTTTTCTCTCCTAGCTTTACTGAAGTATTGTTGATAAATAAAAGTTGTATATATTTAAGGTGTATAACTTCATGTTTGAGATACATATACACTATGAAATGATCACTACAATCAAGCTAATTAACATATTCATCATCTCATGTAGTTACATTTTTGTGTGCGTTATTGTGTGGTGAAAACCTATACTCTTAAGACCTATACTCTTAGCAAATTTCAAGTATACAATATAGTATTTATAACTTTCATCCTTATTCTATATATTAGATCTCCAGAACTTATTCTTACATAACTGAAACTTTGTAACCTTTGTTCATCTCATCCCATATTCCCCACCTTCCAATCCCCAGAAACCATCATTCTACAATCGTTTTTGTAAGTCCAACTATTTTAGATCTCATATATAAATGATATCATGTAGTAATTGTCTGTGTTGCTTGGATTATTCTACTTAGCATAATTTCCTTTAGGTTCATTGATGTTATGCAAATGGCAAGATTTCATTCCTTTTTAAGGCCAAATAATATTCCAGTGTGTGTGTGTGTGTGTGTGTGTGTGTGTGTGTGTGTGCACGTGCATGTGCTACGCTTTCTTTATCTATTCACCAGTCGAAAAACATTTAGATTTCTCCCATATCATGCCTATTGTGAATAATGCTGCAAAGAACATGAGCGTGCAGATATTCTCTTCAAGATACTGATTTCACTTCCTTTTGGTATATACCCAGAAGTGAAACAATAACCATGTTTAATACACATATCCAATATGGAAAAAGAAAGACTTACAATTAAAATATAAAGATAATTATAGAGTGAATACAAACTCTTAAAATCCAAAAATCAAATGTGAAGTTTATTAAACTCTCTAAAGTAATTTAAGAGTTTGTATACATATTCTAGAAACTGATTAATATATTCTCATATTTAATATTAAAATCCATTTAAAGATTTCCTAAAATATAAAAAAAATATATTTCTATTTGTTTTGGTAGAATTAAAAACATGAGAAGAAAAATTTATACAACTTAAAAATTTCTTTACTTCTAGATAAAAAGCTATGAAGACTAATAACTTTTAACTACCTTATAGAAAATATTTTTCAGATACAATATCTTGAGAATCACAAAACTCTATATGTTATTCCTACTTTTTATAAACTATGGTTAAACATATTAAGCAGCATGTCTAATGTCATATAAAGCTGAACCAAGAACTTGTGGATGTGACACAGTACCGGGCCTTTAAATTTACACAAATAAGTGCCTTTGTCACAGCACTTAAGTTTGTCCCCTTTTAATGAATTTCAAAACAGAAATAGTTTCAAATATTTTATAAAATAGTTACCAGAAAACATCGAAACACATTTGGATTTTATCACTCAAATGATTTCCAATATTCAGCACTGAAATTCTAAGATTCAAAAGGTTTTCATTTAGCTTAAGAACAACTTAATTTAAATCTTTTTCTTTCTCTCCTCTTACCATATTGCTGAACTCAATAGTCAACTGAATTCTGAGTTCAGTATTACAAATACTCTCTGTGCATGGGTACAAATGGAATTCATTTGTTGACTCTTCGCAATCTTGTTCTTTATATAAATTCACAGTGCAATCTTCAAAATTACATCTTTATTCTGTCTCTGCTCAGAAGAGTATCTTTAGGAAAGCTCCCTGAGCATGAGGTATTATGTCAGGAATGTAGCAGATACAGAAAAGGAATGAAGAGGCAGCATTTGCCCAAAGTGCTCAGTCTCAGGGAGCCAGATACAGATGCAGCTCTCTCTCAGAGAAAGCTGACTTTAATGAGGGCTAGGCAGAACAATTAATATATTTTTTTTCTAGTGTGCAAACAATTGATCAACACTTCATAAATACTTTTCTGGAATTATTATTTTTTTTTGTAGTCCTAAAATTGATTCTTCAAGTTTTCTCTTCGTCCTCTTTTAAAAATGAACTGCTTGAACTAAATTTTAAACCCAGAATTAACTTCTTTTTTTTTTTTTTTGGCTGATCAGATAGAAGTAGCTTCATGAGAAAATGAGAGGACAGAGTTGCTCCCTTAACACCCTCAGCACAGTGTCCGACGTCCCACCATGGGGAGGAGCACCCCTTCTGGTTCGCATCTGGAACTCATCCAAGTAGCCAGCACAACCATCTCCGGTGCTGGGCTCCTTCCCCTGCTAGTCTATACGAGGTCAGGAAAAGGTAAACCATCGAGCAGGCAGATAGAGTACATGCGGTGCACTAGATGCCTTTCTTCTACACGTTTGTTCATGTGTGATCCCCTCTTTACGTTCTACAAAGAATCTTGTTTTACAAGATAAGAAGCGCCAGGATGGGGGCCGAGCTGAGCAGCAGGCCACATGCATTGGCCGTGTGCTCCTCTTAGGCTTTAAAAATATGACTCCAATTTCAAAATCTAGTCCCTATGTTATTTTGACTTGTTAATCCAGAGACCCCCAGAACAATGTGGCTCATTCTCATTCACCAATCTGTTAGAAATTTGATTTCACATACTGTTTGTATATTTAAGAGGGGACACAAGGACCAGAGCCCTCAAATAATGTTAAAATGAGCATTATTTAAATGTTAATGTTAAATAATGTTAAAATGAGCCAATAAGAGTTATCAGCTAGAAAAGAAAGCAGAGAACAGCTACACAATTAACAAAATTAAAGACACAAAGTAAAAAAAATAGAGCTTAAGACCAATATATTAAATACAGTTAAATGCACAAATAATGCACCTCGGCCTAAGTAGCACAAGTCCTAAAACTCTACAGTTCTGCAAAGACCCTCAAAGTAGAGACCCTGAAGCAACAGTGAAATGCCACAGGGAACCAGTTCCCATGGCCTGGTATACCGCTTCTTGAGTGTGTGGTGCCACGTATGTGGTGCTTGGTTACACGAGACTCAGCAGACTTGGGCTAGCTATGTGGTTTAGGGGGAAAACAGCAGAGTCAGGAAGAGCTGCCACAAAGAATAGTGCAGGCCTTCCCAAAACCAAGTGATGAAAGGAGAAGCAAGGGAGAGAGGATAAAAAGTTGTTTCCAGTTCCTTCAAAACTCAACACAAAGGGTATAAAAAAAAAAAAAATAACTCCTTAATAGGGTTAACTTTCAATGGTGTCAGGGGGTGATGGCTCAGATGGTATTTGGATTTATGGTTAAGGTTGGTTAAAGATTTAGCAATATGCAAATATGAGGGGTCAGAAAAGAAAGCTCAAATTTAACACAAATCTGATTTTACAAACGTTTTGATTCATGACTCCAAAGTGTCAGCTTAAGTTAATGTGATCGTGATCCTAGACAAATTAATGTGTCTATTAGAGAGTCAGCCCTTGGCCAAAAAATGAAGATCTCCATCTTCGAACATTGCTATCTTTTTCCCACTGGCTCCAGGACTGGCCTCACTTCTTTCCTTTCTGATTTACTCTCACCACTTGCTTTTCTACGTGAGTTTGTTTCACATAGGAAGGAATCAGAACCAGAAATCTGGCTGGTCAAGAAAGAGTTCACAGGTATCAAATAAACAATTTGTACCTCCTAAAAATCGGGCATTGTACAGAAGACTCAAGGATTAGAAAGATAACTCTCGCTTTCAATTTCAATCTACCAAAGAAAACATGCTGGTAAATGAACACTCTGTATTACTGACTAATTGCATAACCTTGAGCAAGTTTCTTAATTTTCTTAGCCTCATTTATTTTTCCTTTGAAAAACAGAGATACAATCCCTTAGAGAGATTTAAAAAGTATTAAATGAAATCATGCCTATTAAGTACTTTGTACAGTTCCTATAATTAGTAGACACATAATATTATTGTACTTACTATGTGAGTAAAGTTACCTGGGAGGACAAAAAAATGCACTACCAAAAATACGGTACACTTTAGTTTAGGAATCATCTTTCTGACGTCAAATGAGTATCAAAGATGTTCATTCATACAAGCGAGGTCTAATATCCAGAATATAAGAATATTAACAATTAGCAAATATTGAAGCCAAGTTCTAACAACTCTTTGTCCTCATTAATATTCCCTGGTGTGCAGAGCAAGTAAAAGCTCTCAAGCATGTGTCTGACTCATATATGAATGAATGAGCTGCATTTTGTGTTTATGGCCACTGAGAATGCTTGCTGCTTTTGGCAATCATGTCATATGGCGTATAACCCTCTCTGTCTCAAATCCACCTTCATTCACGTCTTACATATTAATCCAATTTCTTATCTGCTAACAAAGAAACAACCTGATGATGATAAGTGCTTTGCAAAATAGCAGATTTCTTCCCTAATGAAGGAACAGTAGATCATTTTATAAATAGAAAATATAAAAGAGTTTGAGGATTAGCATTAGAAACAGCAAGCAGATGGACACAAAGTAGTTCATTCTGTTAAATATATTCAGTTTTAACAATTATGTTTTTATTACGTTCAGTAACTACAACACAGAATAAGAGAAATAAAGACAATAAAATGAGACTACCTGTAATGCCAAAATCTTTTAAAGATGCACTATTCAAGAACCTAATTCCATTTAAAAAGTATATGACTTAACAGTAATAATGCATTACCTGTATTTTTAACATCTAAAGTAACCTACTAAAAACTTCAGTATGACATCCTCATTTTTCACTGCAACATGTTCTTAAAGACCACAAAACAACAAAAAACCAACAGCTTTAAGTGTTTTACTGGAGTAACTTGCATTTTCTCTTCTTCATCACTAGATGGCATCTGTGTGCTTGTGCGGAGAGTCATGACCCCACTCATTCAGCAGTTAAAAAGTTGGGTGCTATACAGACACCAGCTGAAACTGATGAAACGAGCAACTCAAAACAGGTAGATGTAACATATAGTTATTGCTTAAGCTTCACAAAAAGAAAGACTTCACGAAATACAAGCAGTAAAAAGGAGAAAGGCTCCCTTGGACCAGTGTTCGTAATACATATAAATATTTCAAATGAACTTTTAAAAACCCAGTGTGCTAGGTATTGATTTTGTCACTTGTCCTCTACAGAGGAAGGTAATGAATCAACGCTACCAAGAAGCTAAGAGACAGTCTAGTACAGTGGTTAAGGACTGAGATGTCAGACCCAGACTGCCTGGATTCCAGTTCCAGCCTGGTCATTGCTGTGTAATTTGGGGAAGTTATTATTTCTTTATGTACTGTGGTTAAAATTACCTACAAAATGGGTATGATGGTAACAGCACCTACCTCTTGAGGTTGTTGGGAAGAGGAAATAAACTAATTCGTATATACTGACTAAAAGAGTGCCTGTGTATAATAATAACACCGCCAATAACAACATATGAATAAAAAATAATACAGATAAAAATGTCAATAGTATTAATATAAAATAATTACTATTTGCATCCCATGACTCCTAATCACTGCTCCCTCTTAAGCAGAAGGGCAGACTGGTGCAATGATTAAAGGATACTAATTAGGTTTGAATTGAGTTTCCTCGTCTATAAAATGGGGATTAAATGGGTTTATATTTGTAAAATGCTTACAGAAATGTCTGGCAATTAGCAGGTATTTTTTTTAGTGCTAAATAAATAAATGTAGAAGAGAGGGCTGGTTTGAGAATTAGGGGATCTGAATTTTAATTTTGGATTTTGTAGCTGCGTGGCTGCAAAGGCAGTCTCCTGGAACTCAGTTTCTTCACCTTTAAGATTAGGAAGTTGAAATATATCAGTTGTTCTCAACATTTAGGTAACTGCATTAGGGGAGTGATGACAAAGACACAGCTAAGTACCATGCAAGATGGGAATGAAAGCTGCCAAGAGATTAGTTAAAACTTCAAGAGAATTCGAAAGAGGAAATGGGGGGTGCTAGGAAGGGCTTCACAGAAGCGCATTTGAGCAGAATTTCACCTTATAGGAAGCATGAGGAAGAAGAGATTGAAGCCAAGGGAAGAGTATAAGGAAAGGCTCGGGGACCAGAACACATGGATCAGGGATGAGTAACAGAGAAGAGTTCAGTACAGGGTGCATGAGTTAGGGTCACATAGAAAAGTTAGGATGGGAACAGATCTCAGAGAGCTTTGACAGTCATGCTAGACCCTGAATTTTATTACATATACACAGAAAACGATTGACTAAATGGAACTGGTGAGAGAGAGGATTAATGGGAAGGAGTAAGAAATCTCCCAAGTTACCCGCCTGAGTTGACCAACAGAGATGAAAGAGGATATGCTTGGCAAAGCCAATGACATGCTGAATCAGAGATGCTAGAGGAGCATTCGAGTGGAGCTGACCAGTATGTGACGAAATGTGTGGTGTGGAGCCAGCAGTTAGGACAGAGAACCACATTCAGCAGTCATCTGCACAGAGGATGGGCACCAAGGGAGAGAAAAGACAGCAAGGACTAGAAACCTGGGGGTGAGAAGGGAAGTGATCTTGAAGAGTCATGAGGAGAACTAGGAAGGTAAAATGTCACAGAAGCCAAGAAGAGATTGGGTGATAATGTCCAATACTGCAAAGAAATCACCAAGGATAAAAATGATATCTGGCACCTAGGTCCTTTAAGAGACTAAACTTACCAGGAAAGGGGGGAGGTAGCAAAATGCATGGAATTAAGTAGCAAGGAAGTGCTGGGTCACTGGAGAAAGAGCTATAAACGAGAATGAAAATGCATTATCTTCTTATATGTATCCAAATGTTAACGGTGGCATATATATATATATATATATATATATATATATATATAAGAATTTTTAGGTATTTTGCTTCTTGTATTTCTATGTGTCCTACAATAAATATGAATTATTTTGATAATAAAGTAGTTGCGGAAAATGTATTATCTTTTATATGCCAACAGTTAGTATGTACCTATACGCATTATCTTAAATAAGCCTTTCAACAACTTTATAAGAGTTATTGTTTTTCTGTTATAGATAAGGACACTTCAACATAAGTAAACTAGCCTTTTTTTAAGAATTAACCATTTTTCGATATAAGATACGCAAAAATATATAATTAAACTCCCCTGATTCTTTAGTAAGCTAGAAATAACTGAAACATTTTTTGATGCCTCAAAATCATCCTTAGCGCGAATTATTATATCTTCTACAACACAGGTACTTGTTTTTTTTAACATATTTTTCTTGTCCTTCGGTTCCAATTCTATGTTTCTGGGCCTGTTTTATAAAGCCAAGGGCCCTATAATCACTAACATTTAAGAAGCCAAATAGCAAAACCTGTAAGAACATGTGTAAATTAAGAGACTACATTATAAAGAATGGCATTCTCTGCTGTTGAGTGGCTTTGTGACTTAAACCCCATTTTTGGCCCACTACCAGGTTTTTAAGTTATATCTGAAAGAGGCCAGTTTGTAGGCTCTGAATAAGTGGGTGACATTCATGTACACTGAAGGTAATCAAATACACAGTAGAGCAAAAGCAGAATCATTGAAGACGTAAACATTGAGAAATACGTTAATTTTACTCGAAGGAGAGAACTTTTAAGAATTCCAGTCCCATCGGAGACTTTGATCAGTGTTCTGCCCTTACATTTAAGATATAAAAGATAAAACTAATAGGTTGACATAGTAGAAAGTTCCTACACCATATTTTCCCCCGCAAACACCGTGAAGACCAAGTGTTCGCTGACTGGAGATGAACTTGGACAGTAAAACCGATGGACATCAATTCAAACTTTATGGATTCTTTGTTGCAATACTAACATATCCAGAACGTTGGTTTCCTGGAAAACGCATAATAGAAAACAATTTTTTACGAAGTACTTAGCTGTGGACCAACAAGAGATAACATTGGGGTCATGAAAAACAGGCCTTTGTCTCTTCCAGCTGTGGCTTCTTGGTGAGGCTTAAGAGGCTCAAGAGTCAGGCCAGAGTGGACAGGTCAGGGGTAGATAAAATTAAGAGAAAACCTGAGGTCAGGACCTTGAGAAAACTTTATGCCACAAGAATCAATACACCTCTGACATAATTTCTAAAATTCAAATCTGGTGAAGACTTCAATGAGTTTTATTCTCCATCCTTCTATAAAAATTTCTCAAGTGGTAGGAAAAATAATCCTCCCAAGACCAAAGGAAGACAAAGCGATCCATCTACATTAGGACAATTTTCTGCTACTTGTTCAATTTACAGACATGGAACATGCTGAACTGGCTTAATAAAATGTCTTAAGAAAATACAAAGCATTATTTTTAAAATCATTATGTACTACTTTGGATTCTTTACTTGAAATACTGCTACAGAAAAGCTCTGCTTATATTAGCAACACAGTATCACCATTAAAATTAACTTCAAAGCATTAAAGATAGTCAGGTAAATTAGGAAATATATGTGAATGTAAGCAGGAATCTGAAAAGTTGCTGATATAAGGTTGGCATATGTGAAGTCTGAAAATTCAGTAGGAAATGCTCAGAATAAGTGAGAAACGTGAAATTATGAAGGATGAAACCTAGTATCTGGCCAAAGGTCCATTTTTAATTTAATCTTTTGTGCTTCACGGTTTTGTGTGAGCCTTTTCAGGCCTATTGTTCTCTTGCAGTCTGACTGGAGAGCTCCTTGGTCTGGCTAACCAGGGTGACTGCACTGCCCCCAAGCCTATCCCTCCAACACAATACCCCTCATATAATTATTCAGAGAAGAGGCCAGCAGTATGGACTGCTGTGACACCTGGGTCATGCCCTCTGACATAGAATCTGGGGCCAGCCCAAGCCTGGTCCAGCAGCAGAAGAGCAGAAAAAATGCTAAGGGGGATGGGTGGGAAAGCACAGCAGAGTAAAACACTCTGCTTTAAAATGCTATGTTTAAGCACAGTAATGAAAACACAAATCACACTTAAACAATGTGATCTACCTTCAAGTTATCCAAATGTTGTAAGACCTGTAGTGTTTCTCTACTCTAAACCATACCAAGATTAGGGGAGTAGGTCTCTTCCAAAAAGGAATTCTTTGTCTTGTATCACAAGACAGACTTACGTTGAACAGAAAAAGTTATTATTCATAATAGTTAAAATAATGCCTTACATGAATGTGCTAGTATACAGGTTTGAAAACAGAGGTTTTTAACTAAAGGAATGCATGTTTTACTTAAAACCTAGATTAAGAGTCCATTCTTCTTTTGTTTATAAACTAAATTTTTGTAAGGAACTGTTCATCATAAACATGTTTCACCCTGCATCATAAATTTAAAAGAAGGCTTTTTTTTTTTTTTAATGATCACTGTGCCAAAATGTTATAAATCTGTTCTGTGATAATGCAGAATATCTATTTGAGTGTAAAATAGAACAGCAGATGGAAGGGGCAATCCCCTACTCTCCCAATTTCTCCTGTGTGTTCAGTAGAACAGCTCTCTGTGGAAGCTAATGGTGGAGTATTTGTCTAAACCTGAAATGACTCCATCCCTTTTGTTCTGTTCCCCTGAAGGGCCTTAAGACAAATAACATCTCTCACTCCCAGTAAAAACATCACCTCTCCTACTGAGTTTAGGATAATTTAGAAGAAAGTTTTTTTGTATGTGAGATCTGAGAGTCAATTTCCTACCAAAATAAATAAGTCCTATTGATAATCTCTATTTTAACACCCCTTCCCCCAAAAGAAAAACTGGGTAAAATCCAGAAGCATAAGGCTTTCCCAATTATATCATGTTCACTAACATTTTATCATGTTATTTCTTTTCTGATGATGTAATTTCTTTTTATACATCTGTCAGGCTTTCAAAACTTCTTTTAAAAATTATTTTTCCTTATTGACAAATGCATTACTTGAAACTATCTGGATATAAAATACTTAGGGTTGAAGATTTCTACTTGAATACTACCATGAATGAATCTGATTTAAATCCAAACACTTGAAAACAAATCTAAAAGCGATACTGGAGACTCCCAAAACATTTTTTGATCTTTTGTGTCCTTTTCTTATGGAACTCTTTTCCCTTTGTGAATCCCTGTCGAAAAAAGGCACCTTATTGGTCCAGTTTGTAAGATGAGTAAACACTGCCACTAAGTCTTTCCCCCCACACCATCAATTAATGGAATTATGTTGAGGGCTGTATTTCCTTGTGGGTGGGGGAAGGAAAGGAAGACTCCAAAAGAGGAATGGCCTTAACTGTCCCCAAATTTATGATAGTCGTTATGTAAACAGTATTAATGTTGGTTCACATATATGTTCCCTAATAACTTAAAAGTGAAATAAAGGGAGCAAATGCCGATTATAAGAATTTATAATTATAATACAACAAAAGCATTAAAAGGAGAGAGAAGGAGGTACAGCCTCCTAGGACAATCAAGAAGCTATGAAATTTACAAATGAATGTTACTTAAGAAAATGAAATAAATACCTTCAGTTATGTTGACATTTCTATCAAGAGCAACCCTTACCCTAAAAGCATCTAAAGTACTTGACTTAGGCTACTGTACTTGGCTTAACATTTGTTTAAGTAGCTGCTCTGTCTGCCAACACACATACACTGTCTGTCTGACATACATCATTGCCTTACAAACAATATTTTTATAGACTGACAGAGAGAGCCTTTTCATGACAACCAAACTTCCCCTGAAGCCATGAAATAAATTTCCTTCCAGGACTAACATTTCTCCATTTCACTGTCATGGGCTCGCCATGCCACTTTGACCCCTTTGTGAGGCAACATGAAAATACCATCTATCATCTCCTGAACCACGGCGACTTGGTCGGAGGTACACAGTTTCATTGCAAAAACATCTGTGGTTTGATAACCGTTCCTCCAAATCTCAGCACTCAGCAGTTAAAAGCATGCTTACAAGATGGGAAAGATTCAGGTAGACAGCTTGAAAGCGATCTTAAATTTCTTCTCAAGTGGGAAAAGCAAGCTGGTGAAATATCAGTTTCATCAATTATAGGGATAAAACATGATTATGTTATTTATTTATGCCCCTTTAGAACTCACAAGAAGCACTATGTTACAATAATTTATTAAAATTTTGCTGCATGTATCCCTCCAAAATTGATTTTAATGTTAGCAGATAAAAGAATTCTGGGAGTTCTTTGGTTCAAGCAGGTGCAGGTTATTACCATGTTAATTGGCTATAAACAGTCTCTTTAAATTCTATAGAAACCTTAAATCTTTCAGGTACTGAAAGACATTGAAAATCTTCGAGGCATTGGAAAGTATTAAAAATAGCTTTAAATGGTTTTCAACACATTTGATAGAGATTCTCAAGTAATGTGTGCATACAGAACTAAACCGAAAGGATTTTCTGATGAAATATTCACAGAAAACCCAATGTTTCTTATGTTCGATATCTGTTGTTTTAGAAGTGCTGTTGTGTTAACCATGTGCACAATCATTGTAAAACCATTCCTAATTTGGTAGTACTGATTAAAGATTTAAAACACAATTTAGGGCATTTTTAACCTTTAAAATTATTTTTTAAACATTTTGTTATATCTGCTCTATTTCTTGTTCTCTTAGTGTATATACACACACACACATTGTTTTCTTTTGTTGAATCATCACAACATTTCACATCTAAATACTCAGATATGTTCCCCCTGAGAATAAGGACGTTCTCTCCTACGTAACCACAGTATCACTATTACATCCAATAAATTTAACAATGACAACATTTTATCTAATTACTAGTCCAGTTTTAAATTTCCCTTATTATGTCAACAGTGTCCTTTGTAGCTCTTTCTTTACCATCACCCCCAAATCCAATGGAAGGTCATACTGCATGCCTTTTCTTCTCCTTCTTCGACTGTTCTCTGTCCTTTTCCTATCTTTCATTGACAATGACATCTTTAAAGAATCAGTCCAGATGTTTTGTAGACTATCTCACTATCTGGATTTATATGACTGTTTACTGATTATTACATTTAGATTAAATATTTTGGGCAAGAATACTATGTTGGTTAGATTATGTCTTTTGTAAGTGAGAATTCATTAGGTTGTTGAAGAGGAATATTACAGTTTCGAAAGCTTCCTTAACTCCAGAATTGCCTAATTTTCTTAGTTGGCCAATTTTGTCTCTATCTCTATTTATCCATATGAATATTTGCATTGAATTCTTGCCTGACACTGAGGGCAATAAAGAAAAAAGTACCAACACATTTTTAGGCTTCCTGTAAAATATCTAGAAATACCTGGGACTTTTTATATAAATAATGCAAATGTAGATTTCTTTTTTTAATTCTCAGTGAGTTACACTAGATGGTCCATTGGTAATATGTACATAGCATGGGGAAGAGAGTACACTAAGAATTAGGGCCATAAAGCATGCAACCAAGTCAACACGGGACAGAGAATTTTTATGATTAAAACAATCACCGTAATGCTCAGAATGGAAGTGTTCATAGAAAAATGGACCTTTAAAAGAAGGTCTCCTTACTTCTTAAAGGTTTCAGAGGTTTTAAGTGTAGGTTCTATAGTTTCGGAGGGTCAGAATTAAGGCCCATCTGCCATGATTTCTCCTCTGAAACAAAAAGCCATTTTATAAAACGAGTTAGTGTATTCGAGAAAGAGAAACACTAAAAATAATCATAGTAGGCCATCCAGATGGAGAAAGGTGAAAGTTCAAAAAAATTATTTTAATTGTTTCCTCCCCTTAAATCTCTAGATCATCCAAAACCCTATAACCTGTTAAATGACCCAAGAAACCACAGGAATCTTCTTTCCTTATTATCTTAAGTCATTGTCATGCAAAAGTTAGTATAGTTTTCAATACACAGATTCACAAAGAAATTCCAATAACTTGAGCATATAGAGTATATCTGGAGGTATTGTACTTCAGGAATTGAATTAGCATATTATAATCTTCTTCTAATAATTAAAATGTCCTGTGCCCCAAAGCTAACAATGTTTGTGGTTCACTTTGGATGCAAGGAAGTACATAACTAAATTTAGAGACATTTCCAGCAATCATACAGGACCTTATACAAAAAAGAAGACATAATCCTATTTAATCGCTTTTCCAATTTTTGCTCCAATTTTTCCATCTATGTATGTCTAATTAAAAAAAATACTTTAGGATGTGAGGGCGATCTGGCTGTAACATCTGTCACCCCAACGATCGCCAGGGTTGATTCGGCTGATCTGGCTGGCTAGGCGGGTGTCCCCTTCCTCCCTCACTGCTCCAGGTGTGTCCCTCCTGAAGCTCAGTGCTCGGTTAAAGAGGATGACTTTCCCCAATAGAGGAGAGGACCGTTCTTCGGTCAAGGGTATACGAGTAGCTGTGCTCCCCTGCTAGAACCTCCAAACAAGGTCCCAAGATAAAACTAAAACAAAAACAAAAACTTTATCTTTTTCTCCTTATGATCAAACACGTGATTATTATAGAAAATTTATAAAACTCAAATGAGCAAAAAGAAGCAAAAATAAAATATCCTTAGGTATGTTTTCCATTCCCTCTTCTATCCCTATGCACACATACTCAATGTTTTATTGTATTTTACAACCTGCTTTTTTTGCTTAATATACTATGAACAACTCTTCATGTTATTAAATATTCTTCTAAAACATTTCTTTCAATATCCACATTTATTCAAATTGTAGGGATTACTAAAGTTTATTAAACCTTGGTAGCTGAATTTTTAGGTGAACATTCTTGGGGTTAAACGTTTGTGCATGCTCATTATTATTCTTATGATAGGTGTTTATTAAAGGAATTTCTGGGTAAAAGAGAATGTATATTAACTTCCCTGCCACCCCACCTTTTTTGGTGTTGCCCAATTAATCCCTAGAAAAGCCATGTATCAATCTATACTCTCACTATTAATATTAGTGTTCTTAAATCCCAAACCCTTACCCAACACTGGACCTTTACCTTTTATCACCTGTTTTTTATTTTGTTGAATTTTATGTTTCTTAGAAGGAAGCAGGAATATACACTTGAAATGATGACCCTAGCTGGGTATATTTACACAATCTACCAGAGAAGGTGTAAAAACTGTGATAATCATACAAAATGTGCTGCCTACTGTCTTCACAGGTTTCATACATTATTGTTAACATCCTGGCAGGCTGAGAAAGCTGATGCCGTTTTAACCTTCAGCTGAAGCAACTGCTCTATGGTTTCCAGGATAAACTAAGGTTAAGTGTCAATGGAGTCAGCTATCTTGGCTAATTCAAGAGACTTTTACTTAGGCAGGGCAGCCTACCTAAGTAGTCTTTCAAGATTTCAAACATCTCAAAATAGAATAGAAAAATATGTACAATTTCAATAAACTCTATCAGAATTATGTATCACACTCGCTGATCCAAATCAACTGATAAATCAGGTTGTTTAGATGGGAAGATATACCACTCTTTAGCCTGTTTTGATGAACAGTTAATGACTATAGTTTACACTACGCTTTTCTTAATTCTTTCATTATCCCATCAGAGCCCTTCACCTAGTTAACTTCTATTATACTTCAGATCTCAATTCAACATCATTTTCTCAGAGAAACCTATACTGACTCCCACCCTCAAACTATATATATGTGTTCTCTATCACACAGCCTTATAACTCTCCATGATATTTCATGACAGTACTTACTAAATAAAGTTTGTAATTATAATTTATGGGGTGATTTGATTAACCTCCATTTCCCATTCAAGATTGTAAAGCTTCATAACTGGGGTAGTTATTTAGAAATACCTGATTCTCTATTTTAGTATGGTGGTCTCTAAATTATTTTATTTTGCCTTCCATTAATAATTTTTTTTAGCATGCATAATCATAACACATATACCTTTATTTATTTATAATGTATACTTGTGTTACTGCCCTATTATGTACATTATAAAACAAACACACAAAAATATTTTAAAGGCTAAGATAAAAAATATTTTCCTGTGGCAACAGCCTGACTTACACCTCTTTCAACCCCTTGGAGTATTAGTATAAGGCTTAAAATTTCATTTGTGTTAACTAAGTTTTTAAAGAATAAGCTTAAAACAAAAAGACGAAACAAAACCCACAAGTATAATTACTGCAATACAGCAAATGTTTTTTCCTACCCACCTTGAAGTTTCTTTCATGTGCTAATGTGGCATTTTTTTAAAAAAAAGTCCTCTCTTTTAACCTACTTATATCTTTAAGGACCTCACACATCTAAAGGTTCTTTACATTCACCAGAAACTTCCAGAGTGGTCTCAGGGCTGACATGCACTGTGATTAATGGACAGTATTGATTTAATTTTCTACAACAAGAGTTCTCCCTTTTGTAAGAAAAATTATTGTTCACAATTTATGTCAAGCATTTTGCCATACTTACGGATTGTTAAAAATAGGAAAACGAAAAGCTTGTTCAAGTTTTTCCTTCATCCATAAAAAACACCTTTTGAAAATTCTGGCCTATTCAACAATCAAGAGATAATCGATAACTATGGGCATCTTCTTAATGCCATGAAAACATAGCTTTTAGTTATCATTTTAATAAAATTTTATTAGCACACAGAGAAAGGAAGCTGAAAGTAAAAATAAATTCAATTTAATAAATAATCTTAAAAATATAAATACAAAGTATTATAGAGAAAACTGGGATATTTTAGGAGAGATTTACATAAAAATTCAAGATAAAGTTATTAGTTAAATAATTTAGGATGTGAACATCATTAAATAGTAAATTACTAAAGCTTCTTCAAACGTCTTAATTTGAAGTGTCATTTGAAACCAAGTTAAAAATTCTTTTTCTGGAGACAAATAGTGGAACTAATTTTGTTCTCATGTACTTCTTAACATAGGAGATAAACAATTGGTAATTCCTATTCTCACCAATATTTTGATAATGCCTGGCTTAAAAAAAACAACAACAACAAAAAACACCTCATCTGTTGTTTTGCTTTCCCTAAAGAAAAGAAATTTCATATGGAAATTTAATTTGAAGGAGTAGGCAGGAAGAGATAGTTGCTGAGAGTAAAGTTGATATTGAAAGACTGCTTTGCCCAGGGCATCCCTGACTTTTAACTACTTCTAATGTCAGATTCCAAACTTAAGTGACAGAGACTCAAAACTGGAAACACAACACAATTGGTATTTCACTTTATAGTCTAGTAAAAAAAAAAAACATAGCAGCCTGAAATAATGGAACTTCCTTATCCTGCTTATTTTCTCCATCTCCACAGGGGCCTTACTTTATTTAGGGTTCTTTTCAGTCAGGCATGTGAAGTGAGGCTCCACAAGTACTGTAAATCTTCACCCAGAGCCAAAGGTCAAAGGGTTATCTGTGCTATGTAGTTTTAGGGTAGATGGTTTTCTTTACTCTTTTCTTTCTTTCATTCCTCTTCTTTTTTCTTTTTAAGCAAGAAAACAAAACGTATGCATATGAATCACTGAAGCTAATTCAGGTACTAAAAAAGTTCCTCTTCTACACATGAACTGCTTTCCCAAGAAAACCACTAAATATCAACTGTTCAGGCATTCTACAAAGAAAACCAGATGTAACTGAACCCCCTCCCCATCACCATTGTCTGCTGGAAAACTTGCCACACAGCTGCTAAAGCAGTAAAACAACTTCAAACCTACAAAAGTGACCATTTAGGCAAATGCATCAATTTCATTCTTGGGGGGAAAAAAGAAAACAGGTTGTTTTTTTTTTTTTTTTTTTTAAAGAAGTAGCTGTGTATCACTTTTGTTCACAAATTACACCTCATTTAATAACAAGACAGTTTTTTCACAGAGCTTTCCATGTTTTAGAGCATTTCAAAAGGTGATGACTATTCAAGACTAAGAATATAAAAGTTCAGGAAAAACCATCAAAATTCTTTTCCCAATTATTTTTTGGGGTTTGATATGGAAAGTTGAATCTTATTTTTTTAAAGATGGTGAAAAAATATTTAAGAAAATATAGGCATTTATTGCTGCCTTCCGTCTCTGTCCCCAGCATGATCCTTTTAAAGTGGGAAATAAAATTATTAGGTCTAACATCCCATAGAATGCCATTAATACAATTCTGACACAGTAGAATATCCAGCATAAGGGTAAAAGGCACTTATTCTTTCAGGGGCACTGTCATTTTAATGCTTTTTGCAATCCTCTGAGTTTAAGAGGCAAAAATGCAGATTATAATAGCACTGCTATTGCATTCAACCGGATTACAAAAAAAGTTACAAAAAGCCTTTCAAACATTGAAGAGTACAAAATATGTTCTGTGATTTGCTACAAGATTCAGTTTGGAATGTGCCAACTTTATTTCTCCTATAATATAGCAGCTATGGTTTGTCTGATTCCTTTAGCTTCTTTCTTATTTAAAATCCTCTATCTTTTGTATCAAGTAAAAGAAACTGATAAATGTTTAGAATGGTGCCAAATTAAGAATATAAATATGACCTTACTTATATAGAAAGAATTTCAGTTTCCTGAAGTCTATAAAGATGATTTTAAAAAAGACTGCACTGAAAGTTACAACTCAGAAAATGACAATGTTAAAAGTTTCACACAGTAAGAGAAAATTCAAGATTTGTTGGATGTGCCCCACTTTCCTGAAAATGACCTAATACCCTTTGTTATGCTGACACAAAAGATAGTGGTTTCTTCTGCTGAAGTCTTGCCAGTTTCTTTCAAGGCAGCTAAGCCAGAAAGATGCTGGGTGCCTTGGGGTAGGATGGCATTTTTGTGCAGTCAACTCCCAGCTTCTCTGCCTTTCTTCAATGATTAGTGAATCACCATCTCAGACCTGAAATCTACGCCCATGTATTAAGCTGCTATTGATATCTTCACCAGGACACCAACCTTTCCAACTCAACATGATCAAGGCTGAACTCAGTATTCCCACTTTCCCCCCCCGCAACTGGTCTTAATCCTGGAAGTCCTACTCTAATTTAAGTAATATCCACCCAGAGCTCTTGAGGATCAGTCCAGCTTCTTCCTCTACCTAATCCTATTTACAAACAGCTGATACAGTTTCTGAGCACTTACTATGCACTGATGCACTATGCTGAGAGTTCCACATCCAATAGCGCATTTAATCCTCAACATCCTAGACATTTACAACAAATGAGGTTCATGGAGGTGAAATAACTTAACCAAGATCGCATTCCTAGTGGATAGAGAGCTATGATTCAAACCCTGGACCTCTGATCTCAAAACCCTCAGTGTCCTCTTTTAATTTTAAAATTTATATACGCTAAAACTGGCCTTTCTTGGTGTACAGTTCTATTTAACAGATGCACAGATTCGTGTTAGCACCACCAGAGTCAGGATACAGAACAATTACATCACATCAAGAACCTGCCTGTGCTGCACCTTTGAAATTAAATCTTGTCCCTACCCCAATCCACAGTAATCAATGATCTGTTTTCTATGCCCTTAGTTTTGACTTTTTGAGATGTAATATAAATGAAATCATATATAATGTAACCTTTTGAGACGGGCCTCTTTCACTCAGCATAATGCCATTGATATTCATATAAATCATTGCAATTTAGTTCATTGCCTTTTATTGGTGAAGAGTATTTCAACTACATGGATATACTGCAGTTTGTTTATCCATTCACCTACTGAAGGACATTTGTTATTTTTAGTTTTGGGGGCTTATAAATAGAGCTACATATTGTACATAGGTTTTTGTGTGAACATAAGTTTTCATTTTTCTAGAGTAAATATCTAGATGGGATTGATGGGTCATATGTAAAGGAACGTTTAACTTTAAATGAAAGCACTAAGCTGTTTTCCAGAGTGTTTATACCATTTTGCATTCCTGCATTAACGCATACGGGTTCCAGGCATTCTGCATCCATGTCTGCACCTGTTATTGGTGTTTTGGGGATTTAAATATTTTTAGTCATTCTAATAGGTATGTAGTGGCATTTTACTGCAGTTTAAGTTTTTAAATTTGCATTTTCCTAATGGCTAAAGATATTGAGCATCTTTTCAAAGATCCCCTTGGGTGTGTAATCCCTGTATCTGAAGGTTTCCTATCAGGCCCATATGTAATCGGTCAAGTCTTACTTATTCTAAGCCTAAAACAAGTTCATATCTGTCTTTTCCAATGAACTACTGTCTTAGCTTATACTCGGATCATCTTAGATTATTTTAACAACCATCCTATTGATTTCCTATCTTTAGTAGCCCCCTGTCTGGCCCATACTCACTGCATCCTCTAAACCTATCCTCTATATTAGTAAGTTCTCTTTCTAAAATTAGCCATGTCACTTTCTCACTTGAAAACTTTTGATGGCTCTGCATTGCTTATATTATTGGACGAAGATTAAATCATGAATTAGAGTACAAAGAACCCTTTAACACATGAGCCCTATTTAACTCTATGGTTTTAGTCTCTACAACTCTATCCATGCAACCCACATTTTAGCCATAGCAAACTAATGAGACTACCTCTTTAACCTTTCTGCTTTTGTACACATTAAGCTGTGATTGGAATGATTTCCTTCATTTTCTAACAAGCAAAGTATTCTTCATCATGCAGTAAAATTAGTCGCTTGTCCTCTCCACTTCCAAAATACTCTATATTATTCCTCAATATTGTCTACTAGCACATTTTCCAATGCATGCTACAGGTCCCTCATACTGAGCTTTAATATTTTGGAGGTAGGCATGCCATGTTATGTTCATATTCTTTGTGCCACATACATGGCCTGCTACAGATTATAAACATTTAATCAACATACAGTAATTAAAAATTTTTAAGAATGAGAAATAAACAGGTTAAAATTCATAATTAGGGTCAGGTAAACTTTAATACAAAAATTTTATGAAACAAGATATGACAATTAAATTGGTATAGATAGCAGTCTTATGTTAAACCAAGTAGCTTTATATTTATGCATATAAAGAAAAATATATATTGTTACAATCCTAAAGTTAGAAATTTTGCTTCTAATTGGCACTGTCTTCTAGGCAATGTCTTCATGAGGAGTTAGAAGAAATCATTGAAGTCAATACTGCATATTGTGGAGATGGTTTCAATTCTGTGATTAATTTACTGGTAATTAATTTACATTAATTTAATGGTAACTGCAGCCCACTATCAGTAATTTCTAAATGGAGTTCATCTTCTGATTTGCAAAGCCAAAGAGTTTCTGTCATAAGCTTTCTAGTAGAGGCCCAAGAGAACAACCAAGAAAGCACAGAAGCCTCTTTATCTGAGACCTATTGAGTTCCATAAAACACTGTACTCACTATATTCACACAGTGCTACAGAGGGTTTTGTAAATAGTATTGTAGCTCTAAGAGCCTATCGCAAAGCTCAATGATAGCAGCTGAGTGGGCTCAAAAATATTTTCCTTTCGAGTGACTGCTAAATGCTCCTGGCTTCACACTGTGGATTCAAAGAACAGTTTATGTTATGGGTTTACGGAATCTATGGCTTTGTTTCCTTTATTTCCTTGTTCATTTAAAAACACAAAATTTAATTAATTTGGCAGTATCACAGTTTCCTAAAGTGAGATGTACCAAATCAAGAGTAATTAGGCTTTCTCAGGGGACAGAATGTATTATTAGATTTGTGACTAGATGACTCCTGAGAGCTAACTCAAGCAAGGGGAAGAATAAATTAAAATACTTTTAATTAACATAGTTACAGAACTGACTTAAAGACGGCCATGAATCAAAGTTCCAAATACCTTCCCTTATAAATAGTAGGGTTTTGTTTTTGTTTTTGTTTTTTTTCATACACAGGATCAATATTACCTAACCCTTTGTAAATTATCTTTGAAGAATGAAATTTTCAAATTCGCTGATTTGGTGGATATTATTTTATACAACAAATAAAGTCCAAAAAACCTGAGTATAAACTGATTTAAAGCAACAGAAAAAGCTGTTTAATGAAGGAATCTTTATTATTTGTGTACATGAAAACTGCCATGTACGGTAGGACTGCAGCCAACTTGGAGTACAGACTTTATAACATTTCTGAACTGGAGATTTAGTGAAAAGAAAGTTCACAGAACTGTCTCTTTCAGAGATGCAGTAGTTTGGAGCTGCTTCACATATTACTTCTCCACATTACATTCTATACACTGAAACAAAAAGATATTCCTAAACATAAATCTAATCAGGTCACTTGCATACGTCAAATCATTTAACGACTTCACACTGCTCTTAAGTTGAGGCCCAAATTCCCTGATGTGGCTTACCAGGTGCTTATGACCTAGCCTCTTATGGGACTCTCTGGCTTTTCTCAGGTCACAGAAACCCTTCAGTTCCTCCAGATCATGGTCCCCCTCACCTCCTGGCCATCCCACATAAATTTTACAACTTCCTGAGTATTTCCTGGGTTCCACCATTCCCGCTTTGTAGAAGTAGATTTACTCTAAAGCAATGAAGCTTAAGTTTCAGAGCCCTTTACTTGCATGGTGTCTATTCAAGGCCTTATACCTACAGTGAATTTTTATATTTTGTATTTTATTATTTTATTTATTTTACTATATATTATTTTATTTGATCGGACCCCATATAACTAGTATCTGCCCCTGCCACTTTGTCTGGCTAATCCTACTCTTCTTTTATGTCTTTATGCACATGCTACCTCTTCCTGGAAGCCATCGCCATTCTAGCCCTCAGGAGCTCCTGTGAAGTGCTGGGACAGCCACCTGATGTCCACTATCAAGGAGTCATCACATCTTATTTTGATTCCTTATTTAATTACTGGTCTTCCTGCTAGACTCTTAAGTTTCCCAAATGCTATGACCATGTCTACATTGAATGTGGCTGTGTCCTATCATCAAAACTACAACATAGTAAGCTTGGTAAATATCTGAGCATGAAAAAAAAAATGAATTTTAGAATCAGCACTCAGTGGCAAACAAAATACAGAGACAACGGGGCCAAACTGGAAGACTATACCTGAGAGCCTGCGATTCATCTACCTCCCGAATATCTGGGGAAGAAATGCTCTGATTGAATGATGATACCCAGGAGAGGCCATTTTTCCCCCATGTGAAAGCTGAGAAGTATGGGGAAATATGACTAGAAACAAGATGAGCAATAAAATGTACAATAAAAGTAGATTAAACAGAGGCTTAGTGGTAACAATAATTCAAAACTACGATTGGCCCGATAAGAAAGTCAGCAATACAGGATCCTAGAGGCACCAAAAGCAAATTTCTGAAGATTTCCAACATGAATAAAAAACTAAAGCTAAAAGATATTAACTCGTAAAGAGTTAACACTGGCTATTTAGGAAAAATATTACTAGGTCATCTAGACCAGTGTTTCAAAACTTTAATGTGCATATTAACTACCTAGAAATCCTGGTAAAATGAAGATTCTGATTCAATAGTTCTGGGGAGGAGTTGGGGTAAGTTTGAAATTCAGTATTTCAATAAGCTTCCAGATTATGCTGCTGATCCTGGGACTTCACTTTGAAGAACATGAACTAAAGAGTCTACACCTGGAATTGGCAAACTAAAGTAATACAGCCCACTGCCTTTGGGACAGTTGGCCAGCTAAAGATGATATGTGTATATATTTTAAGTATAGTTGGTATACAATATTATATGTTTCAGGTGTAAAATATAGTGATTTGACATCTATATACCTTAACATGTGATCACCGCACTAAGTCTAGTAGCAATCATCTGTCACCATGCAAACTTATCACGGGATTATTGACTATATTCCTCTTCATCTTTTTACCCATTTCCCTCTCCCCTCGATCCCTCTGGCAACCATCAGTTTGATCTGTTTCTATGAGTCTGTTTTTGTGGTATATGTACACAATGGAACATTACTCAGAAATAAAAATAATGAAATCTTTCCATTTGTGATGACCTGGATGGACCTAAAGGGTATTATGCTAAGCGAAATAAGAAAAAGACAAATACCATATAGTTTTACTTATATGTGGAATCTAAAAAAACAAAACAAAACAAAAAACAAAACAGACTTACAGAAACAGAGATCAAACTGATGGTCTTAATATTTTTCAATGGTAAGGAAAAATTTTTTAAATAATAACATTTTGTGACACATCAAAATTATATGAAACTCAAACTTCAGTGTCCATAAGTAAAGTTTTATTGGAACTTAACCAATACCCATGCATTTATATATTTTGTATGGCTGCTTCTGTGCCATAGTGACAGAGGTGAATACCTGTGGCAGAGACCATATGGCCACTGAATTAGTCAGCTTGAGCTATCATAACAAAATACCAGACTAGGTAGCTTAAAAAACAGAAATTAATTCCTCACAGTTTTGGAGTCTGGGAAGTCCAAGATCAAGGTCCAATAGGGTTCAGTTTCTGGTGAGAGCTCTCTTTCTGGCATGCAGACAGTCACCTTCTCACTGTGTCCTCAATGGTGAAGAGAGTTCTCTTCCTTTTCTCATAAGGGCACCAGCCCAATGGAATTAGGGCCCCACCCTTAAACTTCATTTAACATTTAACATTTATCCCTTCCTCAAAGGCTCTATACCCATGTAAGTCAGATTAGGGGTTAGGGCTTCAACATATGAATTTAAACATTCAATTCATAAGACCCACAAAGCCTACCCTTGCTCCAGACCCTTATTTCTCAATGTGGGCAGAAATGCAAACATTTCAGACCCCATTCTGGCCTACTGAATTAAAATCTGAATTTTAAAAAGATCTCTTAGTAACTCATACATATTAAAGCTGAAGAAGCATTGGTTTCCAAATCTAGTGATCATGGTAAATAACATGGAAAAAAAAAAAGTTTAAATACAGATTTCCAGGCTTTACCTGGGAAGAGAACAATTTTTATAACAGCTAACCTTTGTTGAGGACTTACAGTACATTTTGCCAGGCACTGTGGTGGCCTTTATGTTCCTAATTTCGTTTAATCTTCCTAGCATTCTATAGGAGATAGCATCATCACCACCACCACCATCATCATCATCATCATCATCATCATCATCATCATCATCATCATCATCCCTATCTAAAAGATTACACAAACAACCAGGATCTAATTTGTCAATAAGCTGTGGAATTTAAAGTCAAACACAGGCAGCAGACATAAAACTTATTTAAGTGATATACATATATATTTTTTTACTGTCAGTGCCACATGCCTCCTATATTAGAACATTATAAGTAATGTACCATGGGAATAACTGACACCATTTGGGGTCAAAAGAGGATTCCCAGAACAGTTGAGATTTATAAGCTGCAAATGGAAAGAGGCACTAACTATATCTCTAAGTTTATTCAGAGAATACTGAAAATATTTTAGAATAGCAGATAATGTTTCATTCAAGAAAAAGAATGTAAGGAAAGCTAACCAGATGATGCACTGTGACTTTCATGTACTTTTTACAGTTTCATCAATCTACAAACATTTTGTTTTTAAGTAGAGGTAGTTGCAAATTAGCCAATGAAATCTTTTCTTTTTATTGTCTTAATGTAACTATTTTTTAAGTAACAGAATTTTTTAGATGTGGATGCTCCATTTCTTGAGAGGTATTGGTTTTTCAATTTTTCAAGTGATGAGGTTCTAAAATTCAAGTTGAATATTAATCATATTTGGCATTTTCAGACTGTAGAGAATAAAATATTCAAAAAATTTTTGCCCTCTTGAAAAAGTAAGAAAAATAGTTGAGTGTTCCCTAAGAATGTGTTGAAATTTCAACATGTTTTTGCTTACTAATAGATTAAACATACATAAAAAAGGTAACAAAAGATATTTTGTAGTGAGGTAAAATATTTTTAAAAAATGACCCCTTTATACTGTTATAATTTGTACTAACACTTTGTCAGTCGTTTTATGGCCTACATAGTAAGTTGTTTCCAAAATCAAAACATGAGAATATATTTAAGAAGTATACCAACTTCAGTTAAATAAATTTATTCCGTAATTCTCCGAAAGGAAAAAATAAGACTATAATCAGACACTGCTCAGAGGAACTGTATCTACTAAAAGTGAAAATTAACTGGTAAAGCACAGGAAGAATTGAAGATAGGCAAAAATGTGAGATATGTCCCTAAAGATTTTACCTGCAGTAAATGACAGCAGGTAACATAAATAATGTTAATGGAATTTTTGCACCAACCCTAAAAATGATCTGTTAACAAAAAATGCAAAATTATCTCTCACAGGAACCAATACTGCTTTACAAAGTCAAAGCTAATCTGGACAGAAAGCTTAGTGATGTTTATGGTGTTAATTATATGTTACTTTGGGACAGAATAAAGTAGAATTCTTATCTATTATCCTGTATCTATAACGATATTTGAATTGGTAGTTGATATGAAGGCACCAGATTATCTGAAATGAAGTTATAGATTACAAGTCAGCATAGAAAGATACACTTGAAATTATTCAAGATTAGGAAGATTATAAAAAAAATAGTGGTTTTTTGACTCTGTCTTAAGAGGTACAGTCACGAAGTTGCAAAACCACCATAATATCAGAATTTTCACCTGTAGGATGTTTCTGAAGATCTTCTGAGTGTTATCTAAGGCTTCCTTGTGTGACAGAGATGAGGGAACACACTCTCTGAAAAGACTTTGGCTTGTCTTAAAACGTGACTTCCATATTTCATATATTCAATGATTCTAATTCTCTTCAAAACAAAATCACTATTATAGTAATGTTCACAATGAACCCTCTCCAATAAAAGTAGTCTCTTTCACACCACAAAATCTTATCCTGTCTTGACTAAAGGAAAAAGTACAACTCTGTCCAGCTATATCAATTT
Organism: Rousettus aegyptiacus; assembly: GCF_014176215.1. Lineage (NCBI taxonomy): Eukaryota > Metazoa > Chordata > Mammalia > Chiroptera > Pteropodidae > Rousettus > Rousettus aegyptiacus. The sequence goes on from NW_023416306.1 coordinate 125,347,327, forward strand.
GATTTACCAGTGGCAGTTCTTGATTTTCTTTCTTGAGATATGTAACCACACAAACAAATCCTATTATATTATGGTAAAAGATAACACTCAGATATCTAATTTAATTTTACCATGCTTCCATACAAATTGGCTAACGGGCTCTAAAATTATATTATTAACCAGGGACTACTTTTTTGACTCCTGCTCCCAACAGTAACCGGGAGATTCAATTTTGAATCTCAAAGATCTGTGAGTTTTAAAGGTATGCAAGGGGGCTACAAGCATTATTAATGATTTTAAATATTTTGGATTTTTATAATTGATGCTAAACCTCAGTTCACTAACCGTACTTGTGAAATTTAATAGTGCAAGTTCTTATGCAAAAAAAGAAGCTAAAGATTATCTAATATCAATGTTCTAAATACTAAATTAACAATACTACCATCTAAATAATCTCCCTCTTTTTACTCTTATTATATAAAGACTGAACAATTAAGAACAGTTTCGGAGTCAGCATCTGAAAATAGTCCCTTTGCAATTAAAAACGTTAACTTCAGAATCTGAAGTCAATTTCTGAAATAAACAGATAAAAAAAGAGGAATGAATTATTTCAATCAGTCTATTATCAGGGGACACAAGTGTGTTATTAATTTTTGCTTTCGGTTTAGTGTGTGATAAATATAGCAGACATTTTAAAATTCTACTCTGGGCTAAACACTGAATGTGGCAAGAAAAAAAAAGTAAGTGAAAATTATCACTACAAAGATGTAAAATCTTGAGGAAAACCTCAAGCCACAATTTAAAACAGATCACATAACTACTTAATCACAAGCCCAATATTTCTCTCCTAAAAAAAGTAAACCACTTTTAATTAAAATTAAATCGTATCTTTTTAAATCAGTAAACCAGAACAAACTAGCGACATCAAAATACTTCCATTTCTCTGCCAATATTTATAAGATACTAATAAAAACATGAGAATAATTTTAGCTACTTTAAAAAAAACATTCTACATCTCAGGAAACAAAGCTTTGAGAGTTTAGAGTAAAATATTCTAAAATAACTTTCATTATTAAGTGCAATTAAAGTTTGTTAATCTGGAATTTAGGAGAAATGTGAACAAGTCAGTCAACTTAATGTCTTTTGGTATAATCTTTCTTCTTTTAAGTAGAGGTCATATCTGTTATTTCTTTTTATCTAGTACTACAATGCCTTACTCAGAAAAAAATGCATGTTAAATGAATCGAAATATATAAAATACATTCGCCTTTTTCAGAAACAAAGAACAAAGGAAATTGTGTCCCAATAACATACTTTTTTTTTTTTAAACTGAAAACTTAATTACCAGAAGTAGAAACAAAAGAATGTATATTAGGGCATCAGAAAGGAGATTAGCATGAAAATAAAATTTTGAGACATCAGTTCGCTACTCAAATTTACACTGAATCAGCAAACAGAAGCATTTAAATTTCATTTCCAAGCTCACTTAGTAAATCTAGTTACAGTTAGAGTATCTTTAATGAGCAAAAGCTCAGTGAAAGCAAGTATTCACCATGAAAGACACAGATAGGGTTCCCTTAACCTACTGCCCTCTAGACACATCACTCTCTGTTAAACAGGCAGCTACCGCCAGATGCTCTTGCTAAAAATGGTCACAGATGGTCAGTTGTCCAGTTAAAAGAACATACTTTCTTCCCAATAGCCAAAAGTAAGAAGGAAAGGAGTGAGAGCTGTTAACACTTGCCTCACGGTTAAACCTGCTCGTTTGCTATAAGCTTGCTTGGCTAAGCCTCAACGGTAACTTTCTAGAAAAGCAAGACTAGGCCCTAAGGCTCTCAAGATTAAAAGGCATCTTAAAGGTGATCCAGTCAACCGCCATTCAATGCTAGAATCCACACAACTGCATCCCTGGTTCAAGCTGAGACTTGGCAATTCCTGGGGTGAGGAAACTACTGCCCAACAAGAAAGTCCTATAGTTGGGACAGAGTCCTCTGTTACCCTGCACTGCAATTAGTCTTACCGGTCAGTCTAATTCCCTAGTAAAGAAATATTGAGCTATTTTAATAGACAGGGGATACTGACTACAACAAAACCATTTCCCAGTTTATGCATTATAAAGTGATTTTAAGCTAAACTATCCCAAATAGCATACACAAAGGATTTTACAACACAAAGGATATTACAACACAGACAGTATACATGTAATTTATTTTTCAAACACAGGAAGAAATAAAGGTCTATAGTATTAAAAGCTATTATTTAGAGATCATAAAATATTTCAACAAAGATCATATAAGGAAGTGTGTCTTCTTCCTTATATAGAAAATTTTCCATCTGTAGAAAATTTTCAAATTTTAAAGAATTGTTTTTCATTGCCAGTTTAAATTGCTTCTTTAATCTTTCGACAAGTGGAGCATTATTTTTTCTTCTAATAAATTATTCATCTTTTAGAATAAGCTACCTGTATGTTTAAGAAGAGTGAAGCTTTTTTTTTGTATGTTCAACATATTTATATTTCCTAAACAGGGAGTCTGATACACTGTTTAGTCTAATTTTTCATCAACAATTGTCGCAAATTCTGTTTCTTGCTTGATACTGAATACAATTCTCTTGAATAAATGATATGCATATGGAAAGGTAGAGCACACTGAGAAGCCATGGCCAGAAATGAATGTTGCTTACAATGGTGACAGTAGGCTGAGCAACATCATTTTAGTATCAATGGTTTAAGCAAGGTGACCCTGGAACATATGTAACTTGTCGTTTATAAAGCTGTGACAAAGATCAATGATAAAACTTATTTAACCAGATGCAATTAAATTAAAATCTGACACAATAAGATTAAAAGCAAAATGCCATCTGGAAAACTATGACAAAGATGGGGTTCTATGTCCCTGCATGTGAAAACAGATTCCCATCACTGCTTCTTACTGCACAGGAACTCACGTCTAATGCTGTTCTCATAGCTTGTGCTAAGACTAGGGAAGGAAATGGAGCAGCTCATGGTTGGACCACTGTACTTCCTCCTCTACAGCACTCCAAAGGGTAGTCTGTGACGGGGAAACCAGAGTGCTTTCTGAAATCCAGTATGTGCAGAAGGTGCTGTAACAAGCAGGAATTTGTTTGGTAACCACAATTAAAGTTGCTGCTTCATACTTGAGGGTGAAAATCTACTCATGAGCAACAAATAGCTAAGTTTACTTCTTATACCTTGATTATGTATCTTCTATACTCATATATTTATTGTAGATATAAATTTCTTTACTTTCCGTTAAACATGATATACACTATGAAATTCACTCAGCAAAGATAAAGTGAACAGAAAATATAACAGTGTCTTTCAGAACTCTGATGAACACAAACACAGAGTCCTGTTTTTCTAGTGTTTCTGGTTAGAGCTACATAAAGTAAACATTTATAGTTACGTGAGACATATGTAAGAGCATTATTTTGTACATAATTTAGATATATATTACACATGTTAAAAAATAAACCTCATAGAACTCTCAAGCAATTTCTAATTAAACTTAATTATTATGTATTCTCATTTTACATTCCTATTCTACATCCACCACACCCCTACAATAATTGATCAGGATCTCACTCTACCAGAAGTGAACTTTAGAAAGAAAGGTAGACAGATGTCCTGAGGTAGGAAACAGAAAGATACCACGGTTATCTGACATTTTGCCAGTTCACTCATAACGGTGAGTCAAAGACCAGTCATTGACTTAAGCAGTAGGACACACACAGTAATAAAGTCAACTCCTTCCTTTTTACTATTAAGTCACTGCTACTGGCCTACATCCAATAACTCTTCTCTCAATTGGTTAGAGAGGAAGGGAGAAAAAAAAAAAAGTGCAGTACAGGCTCACTCACCTAAACCACTGAGAGTATAGAGAAGGTCACTGGTATCTAAGAAAATGGGTCCGTTCTCCTGCTGCCCTTCTTCTTTGTAGTACAGCTTGTAGCCCTGAATGGTTGCCGTGTCCTCGGCATCCTGCTGCCACTTCACAGAAATGGTGGTACAGTTCAGAGGCTCCAAATGTAACTCTGGAGATTTAGGGGCTAGAAAAATTCACCAGAAATATATGTATAAAAAAATTTATAATCCACATGAATTTACAGGAGAGTATACATCTCTCAGTCTTAAGCCAACGGTTGCAAAAAAGTTCAATTCCAACAATTATACTGCAACCTAAACTTTAAAATTTCACAATGATATTAAAATTCGAGACAGAATTAAATATAGGAATGACTACCTAAAAAAGACTAAGGCATATAAGCAAGAACAAAAAAAAAATCTACATTTTTCTCAAAAGGCAGTACTTTCTAATTTTAACCATCCAATATTCCTCTGTGATAGACAGAACAGGCATCATTATTAATCAATTAACAATAACAACAACAAAACCAGTCACGTTACATTAGTAAAAGAGGGAGGTTTAGAACATCCTAGTCTTATGGTCTTCAATTAAACTGATGTTTTAAAAAACAAATAGCAACAATATTAATTAAGTCTCTATTAACATGTATGTGTGTGTGTATACATGTCTTTCGATAATTCACTTTGATTTGGACTGATCTAACCATGAAGGATTTGCTAAGCAAACTAGTAGTGTAACCAAAAGTTCTACACACTAATGAGTTCTATTGCAAAAAGGGACTACTCAAGAAAAACTTAAATCTTTTCTTTCAATTAAGTCCATGACCTATGAAATACTTTTATTCATAAAACAAAATTTAAAAATATAAACATAACTTAAGGAAAAACTGATTCAACAGTATAAATACAGTATTATTCTTTCTTGATCATCTTTAGAAATTTACCTTGCACGCTTGTAGCTTTGGGTGTCCTATGTGAAGTCCATACTGATGATTCTCCCAGCCCCACTCTGGTGGCAGCAGTAATCCGCACCAGGTAGACGCTATCAGGTTTCAGGCCCTTCAGAAGGTACTCATGCATGGTCCCGGGGAGCTCCAGAACTTGGATGGAATTCTCGGTGCTTAGGCGGAAGGACAGACGATAGAGCACCACTTGGCCCCTCCGGTATTTGGCTGGGATTGGCAGCCAGGAGATGAGAATATCGGTGGGACTTCGACTTGTCAAACTAATTTCAGGAGGTCTCAGGGGAACTAATCATAAATGAAAACAGGTTGCTGGTAAATATTTAGAATTAAACTGTCAATCAGCACACCAGTATTTACTGAATTGTCTTAATAGCAACACATGATGTAGGTAGAGACACTTTCAGCCCAAGCAGAGGTTTTCAGTCAAAGTACAAAGCCGAAAAAAGAAGAAAAAAATAATGAGGGAGCACCAAGCATAGATAGAGAGCCAAAGAAAGCAGTGCTGTTGTTATCACTGTAGTTGTTTGGGATGAATATGAGATTACTTAATACTCATATAAAATATGAGAATATGTCTCAAACACTCCCACCAAAATACCTTGGAAAAAGGAAAGAGAGAATTATACAAGAGGAGCAGGGACGCTTGGGACACTGGGGTTATAACTTGGAGAACATACTTTAAAATGTAAGAGTGATATCTTAAAAATTAGTGTGAATTCCCAATTATAATATATGGCACTTAACATGAAAACAATGTTTTTCCTCTAAATAATTTAAATAAAACTGGCACTCCAGGAAAATGAGTCAAGTATTGTAGGAGGCAGTCTAGACTGAGTTAAGATAGGTTCTGGAGTTAGCCTCTGTGTGTTTGAATCCTTGTTCTACCACTTACTATTCTGTGTGATCTTGGCCATATCAACTTCTCTGTGTTTCTTCCTATATAAAACGGGGATTAAAACAAAAGCTCCTTCTACAGTCTTTCCTATCTTGGTTAATGGCAATTATTTGCCCAACTGCTGAAGCCAAACACCCTGATGTCATCTTTGACTCCTCCGAACACACTCCATATTTAATTCTGTGTCTCTCTGAGATTTCTACTGCCACCCTTTGGTCCTGTCACCACCACTGTTACTGTAACAGCCTCCTAGGAGATTTCCCTGCTTCGGTCCGTGTCCCTTCCATCAATTCTGAACACATGAGCTTTAAAATGCAAGCTAGATAATGCCACTCTTCTGCTCAAAATAGCACCCATTTCACTCAAAGCAAAAGCCAAAATTCCCATCGTGGCTTCATAAAAAGCCCTATTTATTTATATGGTCAGCACCCATTAATTGTCTGCTTCATCTCCTATTGTTTTCCACTTGTTCCCTCCCCATCAGCCATACCTGTGCTTCAAGTCCTTAAGAATTTCCACTTCCTCTGCCTATAATGTACTCCCCAGTCACCTGCCAAGCCAGCTCCCTCATTTTCATTTCCTTCAGATCTTCATTCAAATGTCAGTGAGCCCTTCTTTGTGACTCTGCCTAAAGTCTCAAATCCGCCCAATATTTTATACTCCCCTTCTCTGCCTAAAGTCTCAAATCCGCCCAATATTTTATACTCCCTTCTCCTCAACACTTATCACTATCTAACATGACTGTTTGTCATGTTAATTGTTCCTCTGCCTCCTCTCCCAGTAGAAAGCAAGCTTCATGAGGTCAGGGACAATGTTTTGCCTCTTGTTCACTACTAAATATTGAATAACACATAGCAGGTACTCAATAAATATTTGCTGAATGAATGAAATAGGTGGAAAAGAGAAAATCAATTTATTAAGCATTCCTGAGTCCTTTATGTGTATGAACTCATGAATTCTCACAAAAACCGAATGAAAGAAATACTATCACCATTTCTACCTTTTAGCTGAGGAAACTGAGGCAGAAAGTGGTCAAATCATTTGCCCAAGTTCACACAACTTGTAAGTGAAGAAAAAGATCTAAGCAGACTAGACAGAGACCACATTATTATCCCCAGTACTTTACAAGCTCTTACATAACAATAGTCTTTCCATAGTAGGGTTACAGTAGGAATTAAGGGAGATAATGAGGAAAGGTTTTTAGAATAGGCACAGGCATAAAATGCTCCATAAGTGATCACTGTATTGGCTGTTCACTTCTGTGCAACCTAGGAGAAACACACATCCGTGAGAAATATGAGCTTAGGAAATGGGGATAGACACATGCAGAAATTTGAAAAGCAGTGTCAGAGATCTGTATGTTATCCAGAAAACGAAATTCATTAAATAAAAATGTTGCAGAGTAAAGAAAGGCTTAAAGAAGAAAACTTTCAGATCATAATCAAAGCTTGTTATTGCTTAGATCCACTTTCTTCGAGGATATGGGGTGTGTGTGTATGAATATACCACACATACACACACACACACACACACACACACACACACACACACACACAGCTTAAAAAGCAAAAAAGCAAAAAACAAAACAAAACGCAACACACCAGCCTGTGTTTCACCTTGAGCATCCACGTCAGAGGTTATTAAATGTAATGAGATAACCAGGAAGGTCCTATGTACGGTGGCTCACTCTAAAATGGGACAGGCTCTTAGAGTAAAACTGAGATTTGGACTTCAGTATCCAGATCATTGATTCTTTCATTTACTCAAACTCTGAATTTATAAACATCTAAATAAGTGGCATTACAGAGATATAAGTAAGAGATATGGGACCAAATGAACAAAGAAAAAGAATTGGGAATCATTTATAGAAAAATGTTTTTGAAAACTAAGGGTGGACCACTTCTTGAGGATGAGAAAACATTTGTAAAGGAAGAATATTATAATTAAGCACATGTTAAATAATTCCCTTTTTACATCGCAGAACATAAACACAGGCCTTCTAGAGCCCCTGGAGGGAGAAAGAGATGAAAGTCAGAGGAGGAGAATCAATTCTCCATCCAGAACTGTTTAAATGGAATGGCCCACCACTGTAGTATATGGAGGTCTGCCACAACTTATTTTCCAGCCTATGGTTGGGTGACAAATTGAACATGTATTATCTTCCTCCTTAAGTAGAAAAAGCATTGTTATATCTAAAATAAACTAACTACTATATGATTTTATAAAACATTTTTAACCGACTTTCAGAAGTCCAATACCTCTGACCCCCAGTCATTGTATACACTTCATATGTAACTATTATATTTATTCATGACTAGAGAATTTACTCAGTAACAACAACAAACAACCATAACAACAAAATACACACACACACACACAGCAATGTCTTTACAATTTAGTCTAGGATACTTGAAGAAATACAACGACAATACAAGAAGTTTATTATTTAAATTTATATTGTAAATTATAAATAAAAGTTTCCTTTAGTCTTATCCTATTACTGTCAAAAAGCAAGAGTCAGATCTGAAATGGCAGATTAGCCTGCTGATTACTATACCTGCTTTTTAAACCAAAAAGAAGGTATTTTTTCTAATTTAAAACATATTTATTTATTGAAATGGACTACACACATTAATGTTCATACTTAAACGAACATGTTTTCTTACCATCTTCTAAAGTATTCTGTGTCACATGGTCAGACATCTGGCTGGCTCCCATTGGCATATATGCCACAATGTAGAAAGTATAATTGCTGGCAGGTTCTAAGTCATCAATAATATAATGAGTTGTGTCATTTCCAATGACTACTTGATACTCTTCATTATTTAAGCCTACATTAAAGAATCAGTGTTTAAAAATATGAATATTCAAAATAAAATTAACAAGACCATTTTCTCTCACTATAAAACATTAGTCCTTGAGGCTACTCTCTTGTGTGACCCCTTAAAAAATGTGAATAGGAAGGTCCTTATTCTCTAAAAGTAAGTATGTCTTACTACAAATTACTTGTTCATATTTTTCCTGAAAAATCAAATGGAAAATAATTAATCTTCTCTAAATTTTATTTAACATCTAGTCAAAACCCACAACAGAGCGCAACGCTGCAGAATACTGTAATTCTTAACAGTGTAAATTTTACTTGCTTAAACTTATGGCTTCTTTTTTCTTTTAAACGTAAATGGAGAGACTGCAGGGAATATAATGGCTCTACTCTTTATAAAAACAAAACAAACCTAAAGTTGTCCTGCAAAGATCTCATTTTGCCTCTAGAGATTTTATTAAATTTGACTAACACAAGTTGTTCTTTTATTTATATTGAAAACAAAAGAACTGGGAGGCACAGAATATGCTTCAAAAAGCTTTGTTTTACAGTGAGGTTTTTTTTTTTCAAAGAGGAAAAAAATTCTCAGCAACTGTTAATTAAAATATGCATGGCAAGGTATAGAAGAGGACTTGTCTTGTGGGATTTAATTCCTACAGAGCAAACCTATAAAGTGGAACAAGAGCACTGGTGGCTACTGTGCTTTGTGAACAATTCACAGTAAATGCACGGCAACTTAATCAAAACTCTCTCAGGACAGAGCCCCTTCTCTCCACACCCGATTTATAAACAAAACAGAAGGCAAATTCCACTATTAAGTTTTCCCACATTTCTGAATTAACTTGATAGCATTTTAATTAGACAAGATTAGAGGCATTTCACAACAGACTGGCTAATGGCTCGTTAATTAGGGACTGCATAGTACGATTTCTGACCTACCAAACAAGGTCCTTAAGTTCGAATTAAAAAGCCTTGTTCCATCCCTGAATAGACCACTGAGCTGCATGTGGAGGCTCTAATGAAACAACCATAATAGGGAACAAGAGTGGTCTCCACCAAAACCAGCATTCCTTTTACCTTCCTAAATCACTGAAAAGGGAATTAACATACTCCAACATGCTCAGTTATCAGACTTTCATTCTTCTTGCTACCATGACCCCTGATTTAAATTCAAAATATTCCTTTTCAAAATACAACTTCAAAGTACAAGAAACAAACAACAACAAACCACCTGTTTCTACAGACAATTTTATTGTATCACCATTCTTTGAGTATTTGGATTTATTTTTACTGTCTACTGCATAAAAGTTAGGCTGTTTGTGTATAGAGCAAAAATCTGTAAACCTCTACTATGGTTTCTATGAAAAATCAATAGAGAAATCACTAGAATTTATAAGTAGTTTTTCCTTTTCCTCTAAAATCTTTTCCAAAAGAGAAAGAAGGATAAAAAGATTCCAGGAATGGAACTAATTGTTCTGAATAAAAATCTGAAGACAGATCTGATTTTTACTTTCATATAATAAGATAATAATGAGATATCAATAATGTCTTGTTCAATTTCGGACAGTTCTACACGATTTCAGGAAAACATTAAAAATATATAAAATCAAACATGGGTAATTTGATAATGTTTACTTTCTTTCTCCTTTAAAAAACACATGCTATAGTGACTACAGTTTACCATAGTTAGATTATTTTATTAAGCTGTTACACCATTGATCCTATGTAACTGCATACTTAATTGGTATATTAAATCTTAGTTAAGGAATTTATATCTTTGCTGAAATGAAATTCATAAGTACACCACTCTATATTTTACCTGGCAGAGATGGTACTTATTTCTAGATAGAAAAATCTTATATACTATCCTTACATGCACAAAGTATACAATACAAAATTTAGAAAAAACAGATACACAAATGATATATTATTTTATTAAAAGAGATAAATGCCATAGAACTTCAAAAATATTTTGTGAATTATATAACTCATCATTCATACTAAAAATAAATCCTTGACAGCAAGTGGCACTTAAAAATAAACACTCCTCAAATTGCTTACCTTCTGCTTTCATGTAGTGCACGGAATAAGCGATGACTTTGTCTGAATTGTAAAGTGGCCTCTCCCAAGCTAAAAGGATGGCTGAACTTGACATGGTTTCAGCATGCACATTATAGGGAGCACTGGGTCGGTCTTCTGACATCACTACAGTCAGTCTGGCTCTAGATAAAATAGATCCTTGGCTGTTCTCAGCCATGCACTGATAAATAGCATCATCTTCAGGAATAATCTGGTTAATCACCAATTTACTGAGGAAAGGGAAAAATTATTTATTTCTATGAGAAATTCTAAGAATGATATAAAAAATGTTAAACTATTGCTATGTACTCTCATTTTAAATAATAAAAGTTACTAAGAGCAAAAAAATGTATAATCAGCCCTATTGAAAAATCTATAAAAATTACTTAAACTTACTCGTATTTTCTGAGTCTACGTAAATACTTGTGATACACAAATCTTGTTTGCTTTATATGACAGCTTAATCTCCTTTTAAAAAGTTGGCTTTTATTAAGAAAGTATATTAGATCTAATTTATATAATTTATATATTGCAATGTTACATAAAATTCAAGTCAACAAAAAATTTTAGTTTTGTGCAATATAAATAAGAATGTTACAGAAAATTCATATTTATAACTAATAAAAATGAGTTCTTAAAATCATTAAGTTTGAACTGTGGAGGAATTCATAGAAAATTATTTCCTTCTAATTTCCTCATTTATGTATAGAAGAAGGAACTGAGATTCCCTAAGTGTTAATGTGCTTGCTAATAACTTAGCTAGAACCCAGGTCTGGGGAACTGTCCAACATTCATTGCAGTATAATTAACCACGTCCATGATCCATATATAAAAGGATTTATGGCATGTTGATATTATAATCTTAGGTTAATTTCTTATTTATTTTATTGTAGTTTAAAATACCAAGATAACTAAAGTACTTGATATAATTATAACCATTTCACACAAAAATTACTAAAGCCATTATATCTTATCTAAAACAACAGCAAAGTGACATAGCCTACCTGTTGTACATTTTAATTCTACCATTTGAATGTATCTTTCTTCCGTTTTTCAACCATGACATTTTGGGTGAGGGGATTCCTTCTGCCTGACATACAAATCGAGCAGTGCCAGCTCTAGGCCTTGTTAAACTTTCTGGCCATTCAACAAATAAAGGAGGAGCTATTTTAAAAAAGAAAGAAAAAGAAAAAAATATTTATGCGGTACCAACAGGAATGATACGAGGAGTCCAGTAAGAGTACAGCAACTGACCAAGTCCCATCTCTGAAAACATCTGACATTCTGAGCCTTCTGTCTACATACTGCTTATTTTCCTATCCAGATGTCTTTTCTCTGCATTGCTCAGATATATGTCCACTCCCCCCAGACTTTCCCTATTAAGACCATCTATAGAAACACTCTAAAAATGTGTACCATAATCCTGCTTAATTAAGCTGAATACATAGCCCCTTGTTAATGCATATAAACAATCAACAAATTAAATTTTTAGATAAGTGAATAGGTATATGAACTTGTGGGTAAGTGAGAAGGAGATAAGAGGGAATCTTTAAGAAGAAGAAATGTAATGGCATGCAAGCAAATAGGATGGTGACTTCAGAAAAAGTTATATTTTAACATAGGAATTTTCTCCTATAATTCATCATTAGATTATGATACTTCATATCAATGCTTATAAAATTCAAGAAAGGTAGAAGTAAGCTATGAATGAGCTAAAACAGCGAATGTTAAAATGTAAGTTTCTCCTGACTGTAGAATGAAAGAAAGCATACCCAACACAGTTATAGTTGCCATGGCAACTGTAAAGTTGCGTGTGCCCGGGATGGTGGCCCGACAAACATATACTCCAGCATGCTGCAGCTTGATATCAGTTATCATGAGATTACCATTTCCAAGTACCCGAGTATTAAAGACGTCAATGGACTTGTGATCTATTTCAAAGAGAATACTTTAGTTAAAATGACATATTATCTAAAATTAGGTCAAAAAATCACTCTCCAAACAATCCTATCATAAAACTTTTCCTCTACACACTGAAATCCGGAAAAGTTAAAAGCAAGTTAACTGCTAAACATGTGTTTTGCATATAAAATAAACATTTTAATAGTTCCGCTAAAATGAACAAAGCTTAAGGAAAAGAGGTTTTTTTTTCCCTCCCTGAGAAGACTTACCAAGACGGCTCCAAGAAATGATTGGTTTGGGATTTCCTGTGGCCATGCATTCCAAAACAACAGTCTGATGCAGAGACGTCGTGATGTTCTGTGGACCTGCTATTATGGTTGGTGTGTGGAAGGATTTAGACTCCTTAGCTTTGAGGAGTAAAAGGCAGAATATAAAAATAAATCATAAGCAAGATATAATTAGTGAAATGAGTGAAAATATTCTTAAGTTATTCACTTTTTTAAAAACAATCAGGATATAACTCATATGACATACAATTCACCCATTTGAAGGACATAATTCAATAGTTCTTAGTATTTTCAGAGTTGCACAACTATTACTACAATCTATTTTACATTTTTATCAACCTAAAAAGAAACCCCATGCCCATTAGTAGTCGCTCCCCAAACCCCTCTCCTCACTGCCAGGCAAAAATTAATCTGCTTTCTGTCTCTCTAGAATTACCTCCTCTAGGCATTTCATAAAAAAAGGAACCATATATAGATGGTCCCTGTGACTGGGTTCTTTTAATTTGACATAATGTTTTCAAGGTTCATCCATGTTGTTCCAGTATTTCATTTCCTTTTATTGAACAATAATAGAACATTTAATTACATAAATAGAACACATTTTATTCATTCATCAGTTGATGAACATTTAGGTTGTTTCACTTTTAACTGAGGTTTAAACATACATTTCATGCTTTCACTAATCTTGTCAAGAATTCATGTGATGGCATGGAGAAGGGAAGAAGTATAAGGGTGCTTTTGGTTTTTTTATCTTTTGTACCAGAAAGCTAATCGATATTACCTAAAATTAAAACATAGCATTAAAAATATAATTTTAGCCTCTTTATTTTTTTCAAAAACTTTTTAACCTTAAAGGATTCGGGGAAAGTAATCTCCCTTGTAAAAGGTAAACATTTATGTGAAGTTTAACAATGTTTTTCATCCAAGTTTTCTTCCACTATATTCAGGTAAGTTTAAATTAATTATTTTAAAATAAAAACTAGTATCTATGTATACTTCCATTTAATAAAACATGTATTTCTTTCTTCATATTCATTTCTCTAGTTGTTCCTTCTAAATATATTCATGTATGGCAAAATATATAAAATTGTTCCCTTAATGTTAACAATAATAATTTCTGGGTATTGGAATTGGGGATATTTTAAAACATATCTTTGTACTTTTTTACATTGTTTAATGTAAAATTTTTATATATTTTTTACTTTCATAGACACTAATCTTTATAATAAGTATGCATTGTTTTTACAAATGCAAACTATGCTTTTCTTAAAAAAAAAACAAAAAATACCAAAATGGAAACAAATATCTCTTTATTAACAATAGACAATTCTAGTAGAAATTCATGATTAGCATTCTCTTTTTTGTACTTTTTTATTTTTTAAAAACAATAATGAAATATTTATCCAAAAAAATCAGTCTCAAAAATGTTTACACTAACATAACATAAAAAAAGTTAGCCTGTGAAAGAAGAGTTGCTTAATACATCAAAATGTATTAAGATTACACTTTCTAAATAGATTATAATAATTTAAATAAAATTAACATACTACTTTATGGCATGCCATTATAGCCAAAGAAGAAAAATTAATAGCTGGGTCAATAAAAACTGACGAAACAAATTCTATATGGTACCTGAAATCACTGTTAGAGAGGCCTCCATACTTCTACGTCTGTGGGCTACAGTAGCAGCCACACAACGGTAATTTCCAGCATCCCTTTGACCGACATCATAGATCTGCAGTACTCCTGTTGGTAGGGCAGTTATCCTGCTATGAGAAGAAAGATGATTAAACATTTTATACCAGATTTTATATTTTAACATATATTCTATAAGATTTAATATACTTAACCTTTTTAAAGAGCCAAATGCAATACATTAAAGATCTTTTAAAGTATTAGCTTGATTCAATTTGTGTTCATTTGAGTCACCACAGCTCTTTAAAGCATAAATAATTACACAGTGTGTGGTTTGTGAACTCTATTCATCTAATTTGACACAGTCTTATTTGACATTGCAGCTTAGATATAGCTAACTGGTGGCCTAGAGCTTACTATGATTTTCTTCAAATTCACAATTTTTTGCCTGTTAATACAGATGTATTCCCCAAGATACACCTGAATGTAAGGGTTGTTTTTTTTTTTTTTAAAGCACTTCCTTGAATAACTTCTTCCAACTAGTGTCCTGACATTTTAGCAAATGATGTTTGTCTTCTTAGGAATACTGCTACTCATTAGGACAAGAATCAAACCCTTTGAAGTTACTACCAAGCTCTTGATCCTTAAACTTTGATCACCTTCAGAGCCTTAGGGATGTGTGTGTATGTGTGTACAGTGGAAAGGAGATTGGGAAGTGGAAGACAGAGAGAGAGAGAAGTGGGCAGTTACCAGAGCATACATGGGAGACCCTTATACCAGCACTGCTATTGCCAGCAGTGAAGGTGTACTTTGGTTTCCCAAACCCTTGGGCTGCAATCCACATACTCAGGTGGTTCTATGGTTGAAAAAGATACTTGAGGAAAGGAACAAAGCAGTAAGATAGGTTGTCTGAATTCTGATCTGAACCAGAAAACAGGAATTATGCCCTTTGTGCCAAAGACTAATGCGTTAATTCTTTGCCTAAGTTTGAAATGTGTTTAATTATTGCTATTATAAATGAAAATGAGCTCTCTAATGGTCTTTCCCTCATACAGTCTCACGATGAAGTCTTCATTACTCCTGCATTATCTCCAAAGACAAAAGCTGCATTTACCTGTCCATAGTTAAAGGTACAGTTGTCCGATTTAATTCCCATGTTATGATCGCAGGAGGGTTTGATGAAATCTTGCATGCAAATCGAGCGATTCCACCTTCTTGGACTTCAGTAGAAATTGGCTGAACTTCAAATGCGGAAATAGCTATAAGATAAAGTTTGACAAATTCAGAATAAGTACATGCACTATTATACTATACTTGGAAATAACATTATACTTGATATTATCTATCAGATTTGGAACTTCTGCCCAGACGTTAAATCAACACAACTTAACTAGCACTACTGTAATTTAAAGAATAATTTTGGGAAAAAAATCATTGGGCAGCTGCCTAGCTCAAGGAATGTGATCTTCACAGGATGAAATTCTAAGTTTCAAAAAACTTACAGCCTATTTGGAGAAAGAAATTAACATAATTGAAACAAAAACAATTAATAATGGTATGTAATTACATACCAAACTGTGTGGTACAAACTTCAGATACTGTTCTATTTCAGAGAAGAGGGAAATTAATAAAGACAGATTTGACAGGTAAAAACCATTTATAAGGATTGGTTTTGAGTAGAGCTTTGAAGAATACACTGGGTTTAAATGGAAGGGGGCGAAATAGGAATAACGTGAAGAAAATAACATGAAGGCAAACACAGAAGAAATGTACATCTTGTATTAACGAGATTGTAAAGAAAAAGCCAGGACTAACTATTGTAAAATATTTCAGATTAAGGGTTCGTGGGAAAGTGGAAGGAGAGTAAAGATAAAGCATATTTGTACCGTGGTACAAACTGAGACATCACTGAAAAATTTTGAGCAAAGGAGTGTCATAATAGTAGTGTCTGGGAAAAATTAATCAGGCACTGTCACATAGGATGGGGTGAGAAAAGAGGAGCCTCAACTCAAAAGACCAACAGGCTGTTTAAACAGAAATGACAGAACTGGGGGGTGGCAGTGAGAATGGCAAGATTCTGCAGATACCTTAATGAAAACAAAGACTTGGTCCTTATTGGACACATATGTCACTCTGTGTTTGGAATCAAATGAAGTTGGTATTGATGGAGCAGAATGAAAAAAGGAGAGAGAGAAGATAAATGGTGTGTCTGAAGAACAAAAGGTAGAGAGATTCAAGAGACTATTTTTAGACTCGTGTATTTCCAAAGTAAAGATAAATCTTGAAGTGTTGATATTTCCTAGAGATAATTCTTTACCATTCTAGGGAGGCCTCCCGGGTCCATGGCTTTACATCTGACAGAGTCCAGACTTCAGGTAATAATGTGGTTTTCCTTTCCTATACTGTCTTCCAGGATGTAAAGAAAGTGCCCCAGTTAAGGTCTTACTCCCCTCTCCTCATATTGCAGTTTAAAAAATATATATGCCTTTAGAGTTTATCAATAAAGTGAGAAGTTACGAAGAAAAATAGAGGGAATATGATCTAGATGAATTATGCTTCATTAGACTGAAAAGGATTAAAGGTCACAGAAGACCGACAAATTTTGCCTTGGACTTGATTTCATTAGATTGTAAATGGATCACAGCCCTTTAGAGGTATAAGACAAAGTGAATAATGGTGAAAATATTCTTAAAAGTATCTACTTCCAAAATGGGTGGAGTGGGGATAAAGTAATATTTATTTGTTTGTATATATAACAAAAAAATGTCTCCTTCCTCGAGAAAGGAAGCGGTTCTCAAACTGCTGTTATCAGTGGATCCACAATGTCAAAATTATTCTCAAAATCACCATAATTTGCATTTTCATTCTCTTTTCTCTTGGGTGGACAGTGTTTGCCAGAAGCTACAGGATAGATGATACCACAACAGACTCAGTAAAATAGCATATAGGTGTGAGAATCCAGGTGTCTCCTATTAAGCTAATTAAAGAGATTTGTACAAATGTAAAACAATGCCACTTTGCTAAAATATTTTTGCTTTGGAAAATAGCTATATTTCATTACATGTGTTATGTTAATATGTCATAGATTGATGTTCCATTTTTAAATTAATTAAACAATATTTTAAAAATTTCTCAGTTTTAATTTCTCATAGTATCAATCGATTAAACCTACATAAATAAAAGCTTTTTAGGATCCTCAGTACATTTTAAGACTATAAAGAATGAGACTAAAATTTTTGAGAACCACTGTTCAAGAACATCGAACTCTAGGAATCATTACAGTTTTTAATTGCTTCTGTAATCACTTTTTAGGATGTTAATTTATTACAAATACTTTTATTTTGGATCAAAACTATGCCCCACCTACTGAAGAATCGGGTAATAAAATATCAGGTTCATAATCATAACATCCTGATTTTTCAGTAACAATGTAAGCTTATTTTTCTGTAATTAATTGAACTTATGTCAAATACATTCATATTTGCGGGAATGAGGACCTAAGTTTTCATAAATTTAATGCCTGCTTTATGAAGTACTAATTTCTCTTATTGGTCCCATATTTACCTTTTCCATATGGAAAGGGGGTGCCTTTTAGTTCTAATTGTCATTATTTAACTTACAGACTTTGAGATGGGAATTTTATCTAATTCTTCCCTCGCTTTTATCTCTCTAGACTGAAATATCTAATACAGTTTAACTTTTCTTCATAAAGCAGTTCCTCCAACTCTATTTCTTTGAACAACTTCTGAATCAGGCACCCCGTTCAATATGTTTTATCCCATATACTGTATACCTCTCTCATATCTGACTTCTTTCCATCCCCAATAGTCGTCTCTTTGATTCAGTCCTCCATCACCTGTCTAGAAGTCTTGCAGGAACCCGTTAGGTGATATACCTCTGGAGTACAGGTAAAAAATGCAAATTTGATTTGTGTTGTTGATGATTTCATTAGTCCCTGCAAGACTTTTACCTTGTTTTCAGCCACTTACAATTATGTTCCACAAACACTGAACACACCATGATGATATTCCACACCTCCGGGCATTGTATGAATACTTCCTTCTCTCTCAAATATCTTAGGTCCATCCCTTTATCCACCTGATAAAATCCTATTATTGTTTGGAGCCTAGTTCTCTTGTCCCATTCTTTGGGAAACTGTTCCTGATCCCTTTCTCTGCAACTACTGTACACTGCAGACTTTTATAGCTAATTTTATCCCACAGCATTACAACCACTTATTCATAATCTTTCTCTCCTTCTACATTATGAGTTCATTGAGAGTCAATAGTGGGTCATAGTCTTTGCAGGATCCCTTAAGACAGTCAATGGCAGATTCAGCACTAAAATAATACTCACTGAATTGAACTAAAAATGTTTGGATTTTCTCCAATTCTATCCTCTTTAAATACAGTAGCCAGAAATGTAAGGTACAAATATGAAGACTGACGATGAGAAGAATATAATGCTTTTTATTACTATTTTTTGTTTACTATAATTTCAAATGGTGCCCAATAATTTAGTGATGTTATTTTTAGAGATAAAAATCTGTCCTTCCTCTGTTAAAGACTTTTTATAAATATTAAATAAGCCAATATAGTGAGGGCTGTTTATGTAAAACTTTTTATAAATGTTGTGATTATTGAGACTAAAAACAATCACTCTGCCTTGAGTAATTTCCCTATTTTAACTCTGAATCTTATCTAACCAAATACGAACCCTCTGAATCTCTTCTTTAAATAGCTCCCTACCCCCTCCACTTTCCCAGATGGATAAGTCTATGAAAACTCTATGAATTCTTACTATAAAAATTGAACTAATTTTGCACTTTAGTTAAAATGCATCAGAACGTTGGAGTTACAAAATTCTGAGAACTAAAAGCTAAATGGATGCATCTTCTAACTCAGCAAGGGTATTGCTTTTTGGGGGATAGGAGGAGGCATAGCTGTATTGAGATATAAATCAGATAGCATGTAATTTACACACCATATAATTCACTCATTTAAAGTATACATTCAATAGTTTTTTTGTATATTCAGTTTGCAACCATCCCCATAATCAATTTTAGAATATTTTCATCACTTCAAAAAGAAATCCCATATCCTTTAACTATCACTCCCTAATTTTCTCATCTCCTCCTTGACCCCAGCTCTAGGCAATTACTAATCTAGTTTCTTTCCTCTCCTCAGATTTACTAAGCTATAACTGACAAATAACATTGTGTATACCCTGACGATTTGATACACATATGTTGGTAAATGATCATCGACAGAAGGTTAGTTGACACATCCATCAGGTAAAGGTATTTCTTGATCTTCCTTTGGTTTTCAGTATAAAGAATTTTTTTTAACTCCCCTAAAACACCTTTGTATTTAACATATCTAACTTTTTGGTTCCTTCTGAAAATTCAACATGCTGACAAAATGATTTTTCCCAGAGAAAATAAAGTCAGATACTGCTGGGGACTCTCGCCAGTACCTCTGAGACTGAAGAAAAAGAGCATTCATGATTCAACAGTGAAAATCAGTTGCAGTCTTTCTGTTTGTACTTTCTGCATCTGGGCACCAACCCTATCCACTTCCCTCCCCTCTGGGACCCTGATATATCTGCCTTTTCTTTACTTCTCTCCTACATATTCGAACTCTTCTCCTGGCTCCTTCCCTCAGTCTATAAAGGTGGTTAAGTCTCTCCCAACCTCAAAACACCAGAAATAGAACAAAATTCCAAACCTCTCTTTATAGTACATATTCCTCTAGCAGCTATCCACTCTCCTTCTCCATTAGACCAAAACTTTTCTAAAGAGTGATTTATTCTAGTTGTCTTGTCTCCCCTTCTTCCTCTCAGACTTTATGCCTCAAACGTCTAATCTACCTACTTTCTTTATTATTTTATTGAAACTGTGTCTATGAAACTGAACACTCCCTGTTCTCTGATTTTTCTGACTTCTTGTCTTCCTTTTCAGGGGCTCTCTTTTTCTGCCTTTCTTTCCAGAGATTCTCTGTTCCCTCTCCACATTCTCCTTGGGTGATCTCATTCACTTTCAGTTTTTAGCTACATCCATCTGTTGCTCCTGACTCCCCCAAATATTTCTTTGATTTAGGCCCCCTTCCCAAGAGCTTCATACTCATGGCTGCCTACTGGGCATCTTCACCAGAATTTATAAAATTTACTTCTAACTCACTATGTCCAAAACAATATCATCTTCTTCCCTCCAAACCTCTATTTCTCACCATTATGCAACTCAACTCACCTGAGCTATATACTACCAACTCCTTCTTCTGTACTCTCTTCATTCAATTACCCATTCCCACTGATTTTAACTCCTAAACACATGTCAAATTCACTCCTTTGTCCCTGTCCCAAGACCTCTCATCGAAGCCACTATCAGTCTGTTATCTCTTCTTTTGACCTGTTTCCCTTCGTCTCCCCTTTAAAAACATCTTCAGTGTTTAATACAGCTGCATTTGACTCACAGGTGGCTACCATCTATTAATTCAAAGGCTTCTATAAGACAACCCATTACTGCTAAAACCAATAAAGGAACAATCTCACGAATAAAACGTGATTGCATTTTTAAATGCTGTCAAAAAGCACTGTGCCTTAGCAACTCTTCCTTTTAAATCTTTAAACTGCTTAGTCTAATTATTTTTTAAAAATTACATGTATATATATCCTACACATGAAAAGAACAAATATCTTTCTTTATGCCAACTATCTATATTCCCAGTAAACAGATTTGTTGGCTAGTTTTTGCCCAAAAAGAAAAAAAAAAGAAAAGTAGTTTAGTATCGATTACTCGGAAACCAAACTGTTTATATGGTAAGCATGCAAAAGAATTTAAATATTCAACTTAAGTAGTTATATTTAAAAAACAGTAAATATCTCTGCTATAAAAGATATACATTATAACTACGATACAAAGGAGTTATCAATCCCATTATCTGTATAAGTATGCCATTCATTTAGTTTGTAGTTAACCCAAACAATCAGGGCTTTGAATCATGCAATTAATTACCCATAAAATAACAGGCCAGATTAACTATTTACCCAATCCAGAAAAGGATTTTAATTACATTTATTTTGGAAAGATTTTAGACTAAATTAATCTCGTCTAAGTTCATCCATTCATTTATTCAACAAATACTTATTCAGTGCCTAGAACATTCTAGGTGCCAAGGATCCAATGATGACCAAAATAAACAGAGGCTCTACCATCAGGGATTTCTGTATAGTGATGGAGAAAAGCATTTAACTAAATTACTATGCAAGTATATAACTTCAAACTGTGATAAATACTCTGAAGGAAAAGTACGGAGTATTATGAAATCACAGAACAGAGGTTATAATAATGGCAAATAACAATAGCTTAACATATATTTTCTTGCCAGGCAGTGCTTTAAATGCATGACAATTCTAGTTTATTTAATCCTCACAACTATTACTGCTCCAATTTTCAGCCAACAAAACTAAAGCACAGAGAGATTAAGCAACTTGCTTGAGGTTCTGCAGCTGGTAAGTGGTAAGTTTGGGATCTGAATTCGGGTATTCCTCAGAGACCCTGTGTGAGTTCTCTCACGAGTAAAAGTTTGAGATTCCCAAACTTTTTGTGCAAGATAAAAATTACTGGTTCGACTTCCAAGCAATTCTATTCCTCAGGGATAAGTTAACATGTTTTGGCTTTCTAGCTGAATAAGAATATGTTTAAAATTCCTACATTTCCAAAACAGAATAATACCTTTAAACTTCTGCATACTGGGATTTTGAAACTATGGCTCTCATTTCAGGCAAGAGTATCTCTATTTCTAGAAACCTGTTAAAAATAGGAAAGATAGGAACACATATATATTGAATTATACTACTTTAGTCTAAAATTTGTTTAGGAATCAAATCTTTTCTTTTTAATCTATTTAAAAAAAAGTTTACCTAATAGGAATATGAGCTATTCCTTTATTATTATAAGTCCTCATACATTTGATCATCAAAAAGTCAAATAATGAGAGAGAGAGCGAGAGAGCGCGCGCGAGAGAGAAGAGAGTGCTTAGAGGTAAGCAAATGATTTAAAAGGCTACTAGAACAGTAGATGAGAGACCAGTTGGGGGTTTGAATAATGAAAGAGATTATAAGAATGGAGGGGAGGGCACACAGATGTTGTGCACTGAACAACATGCTTTGGCTGTGAGGTGTTCAAGCGAAACAACAGGAAGGATCCACATGGTTCTGCGGTTTCTGGCCTATGTATGTGGATGGAGGGTTGGCAGACAGTATGCTGTCTAAACAGAGAGCACGGGAGAAGAGAGCAGATGGACTGCTGAAACACCATCAAAGACCCTCATTTCATCAGAATGAGCAGACACTGGACATGTTCAGACTGGGAAGCTATAAAATTAGGCCAGGGATTAATAACACAAACACTTTTGAATATCTATTTATCCTGATTTTTTAACTAATGGTTAAGATTTAAAGAAAGATATCCTTGAGTTTTTACAATACTGGCCTAAAAATGTAGCAATGTTTAACATGTAAAATTAGCAGAGAAAATAATTTTTTTTAGTTCTGAGGCTCTGTTGGAATGAGCTTAGGAGGAATAGTGTTTACTGTTTTCCCACTTTTAATTTATTCTCATTTCTTGATGATAAAAGTTAAGCATTCGAAGACTAAGGTAAAAATCTCAGCTGGTTTTAAAAAATCAAGAATAAAATCCAGTACAATACAGGGCATAATTTAGGTGGCTACAGGGAGATAATACAGCAATATAACCTGTGGTTAAGGGAGCAGATATTAAAACCTATGGATCTGGGTAAGAATCGCACCTTTATAAGTTACTCAAGCTTCCGTATCCCTCAGTCAAATGAGGATATTAATATTTTATAAAGATCTTATAATATTAAATTATATATACATATGTGTACACATACAGAGTATGATAATATGAGCATGTACTCAAGGCACCTCCTGGCACCTAGTAAACTCCTAGTAGTGGTGCTGCAGGTGGTAAGGGTAATAGGATATCTTGCTATGAATAGACTGCTTTTACTTTCAGAATGATGACTTCAAAAAGGCAAACAAAAGATGTCAGTGACCATTACGCAATAAAAATAAACTTTAAAGTTCCAACAAAGGCAGAAGTTGTCTAAGTTTTACCATTTTTCTTTATCTTTTCTACAAAGCCAGACTATGTAGTTTCATGAAGGTACATAAAATGCGGGGAAATAGAAATAATTTTCCAATTTTTAATGTGCATAGATAAATTATTTGAAGAAGATAAAATACTCTAATGATGAAATAATGGGAGACAAATTACAGTAAGATAGGTAATTAAGTTCAAATCTCTAGTGGTAGGATTATATATGATGATTTTTTTGTACTTATTTTTTTCTATAATACACATAATTAAGAAAAGTAATTATATTTTAAAATAAATTTTATATGCCAATATGAGACATGGATTGAAGAGCCTGTCTTCATAAATTTTCTATTGTTGCTCTTCTATCTGATAAAATCCCTCACGTTTAATCTTTATTTGCCTCCTTTTTAGTACGTTGAACTTCTCATTCCTTAGGTGGACATCACCTATAATCTGTGGGCTTGGTTCTCTCCCCAGTCAGTGCCCTCAAAGTCTGAAACTTGCAAGAAAGAGAATGTCTGAATAAAAACCACTTATCAATAAAAAGATAAATAACATAAATTTTTACATCAAAACTTACAAACTTTAGAAAAGCATGCAAAAGCAAAAATGAATAGCTATATCATGCTCATCTTAAACTTTGTTTCCCAGCAAGTGTTTGTTTTTCTATTTTGATTTTTTTAAGTGGGGCATGAAGCTGAGTAAATGAATGCTTCCTTTACAATGCATGTTAGATTCCCCTCAAACTTCAGTTCACAAACTTTTTCAGCATTATTGAAACATTTCGCACTTATTTAAATGGCAAAACATCTCAAGTCCTTATGCAAATCTCAGTTTCCTCCTTGATGTGGACTTTGCTTCTGCCAGTTAGGTATGATTTTACAAGTCTACAGGCTCCTTGTGAAACCTGACCTCTTTCTTCCCTCCACAGCCAGCACTAACATAAACCAAGAGCCCCACAAGAAGTCATTAAAGCCATGCTGTTAAGAGGCCAGAGCTCTATAAAATAGGCAAGAAACAAGGTCTTAAGAAACATGCGCTAGTCTCAAAAACAACCTTGCAAACACAATAAATGTAAGTGCCTATTTTATTTGTGACTTCCTCCTCTTCACCTGTCTACTTAATCAGTTGCTTCTATGATTTATAGTCAGGGAAAAAAAGGATCAAAGATGCTAAGAGGAAAATGTTCTCCAAATTTTATCTGATCAAAAAGCAACATACATGTGATATGTTTCTACACTGGAATTGTATGACTACAATATTAAACTAATGTGTCATCCATGCTTCTAAAAGGTTACAATGAATGAAATATTTAATACATGTTGATTTCAAAACCAACTAAAAATTATAGATACACAATCTGAAATAACAAGCCATTCAATAATTTAAACTAAGTTTACAGACTATTTGCTAATACATGAAAAACATCACTTTCTTTTGTAAACTGCACTTAAAATATTCTTTCACGAAACAGACAATACTTCAGTCAGTCAAAATCTTAATGCGGGGTTTACACAGGTGGCCCTAACACTGCGGATTAGCCGGGGGTTCTGGAGGTCTCAGCTGGTCAAGGACTGCATCAGTTGCTACTGTCACACCCCCTCCTTAGGGAGTCCTAAATGGCAGGGGAACATGGCCAGTAGTCACATTTCAGTGCCTCTGTGCTGTTTCTACAGCTCTAAGTCACCAATCAATAGCTCTGGGGAAATACATAAGTAGCTCATCAAGAAAATGGAGATTTCTATCTCAGATTCGTGAATGCCCACAATTTTAGAGTCCATCAAGGAATACGGCGTGTGTGTATTAGCGTAAAGTTTATTTCTATGACACTGGTCGTTCAAATCATGCATTTGTCTATGGCAGGCCTTACTTGTCAAAACATAACACCAACTTAACTTCATCAAGTCCAATTCACGTTGAGTCTTCAAACTTAAAGACTGACCTGCAACT
Organism: Rousettus aegyptiacus; assembly: GCF_014176215.1. Classification (NCBI taxonomy): domain Eukaryota; kingdom Metazoa; phylum Chordata; class Mammalia; order Chiroptera; family Pteropodidae; genus Rousettus; species Rousettus aegyptiacus. The sequence continues at coordinate 125,372,847 of NW_023416306.1, forward strand.
GAACAGGAAGTAAGCCAAGAGCTGATCCATCATTTAAGCAAAGCATCAGGGTAACTGATGCTTTACCTACTGAGGTAAAAATCTACTAAGGTACAAGTTTAAAACAGAAGTTGAAACTTATTATAACCTTAAGATTTGGTGAGAAGCTACTTGGTACATTTTACAGAAAAAAAATAAAGTCATCTGTTTAATAAAATAATGTAACACAAGACGGATGTGACACTATGTTATGGAAATCACCTCCCCCTCCACCCCCAACCACTGAGGATACAATCGCTATTCTATAAACTATTCTATAGTATACTGCTTGAATCTGTGGCTATTCAGATAACTAGGTGCTAAGTGGTATACACTTACTTTTCAAAGGAAGCATTTAGATCAAAATATGTATCCAAATAAATATAAACAGCTAGAAAGCTAGAAACTTTGTAACTAAGTTGCAAACTAGGAACTTTCAGAAATAGAGTCTACAAGCCAAATTTCCACAGTCTAAATTATTTTCCAATATATTTGTACTGTATTCACATTAAAGACACCTTTGATAATACCTGAGAATTCTTTACTTCTTTGATATTTTATCAACTCTGTTCTGCCAAATGTCAGACTTGGTACTACCTAAACTCATTTCCTTTTCCTGGAGTGACACAAAGCTCTTCAAGTTTCCTCCTGACAGCTGGGCCACTCACTGCTATTCAGTAATTCCCTTATTAATAACTGGTTTCAAGAATTCTCTAACTTTCCAATTTATTCAGGTCTCAGACCACATTTACCTTAGCTTGTAAATTCCTTGAGTTCAAAGAACATCTCCTATTTGTCTGTGTGTTTGCTAGGGGGCCAGAACAGTGCCCTGCATACAACAGGCATTCAGTAAATGTTTTTTGAGTGAATTCAATGAACCACATCACCACCTCCCTCCTATCTGCAACTTACATTAGCCGGCAGATACCACGCCTCTGAAAAAGTATGAAGATGGTTATATTCTTCTTGATCTAAAGGCCCTTGGACAAGTCTAGAGAAGGAAATCCTTAACAACATGAATATATTAAGTAGTCAGTAAATGTTAAGATGGTTGGGCACAAAACATAGCGGGGGATAAAAGTGGTAGAAGACTAAAGATAGGCAATTTTTTCCCAGGCCAAGCCTGTCCTTATACATAAAATAAAAAGTTAAATCCCATTGTAAGATGTTAATGGTAGGCAAAGGAACTAGAATAGCCAAAATCATTTTGAAAAAGAACAAAACTGGAAGACCCACCTTGCCTGATTTAAAGATATACAATGTTTTCAAGAATTATGATAAAGTTACAGTAAAAAGGAAGCATGGTATTGGCAAAAGGACAGATACACAGATCAATGGAACAGAAAGAAGAAAAAGTATAGAAATAAACCAATACAAATATGTCACCTGTTTGGTTTTTTTTTTTTTTTACAGAGTTACAAAAGCAATTCCATAAAGGATGGTCTTTTCAACAAATGATGCTTGAACAACTGAACACCCATATACAAAAATTATCTTGACCTATACTTTATACAAAATTAGCCCAAAATGAGTCACAGACCTAAATCTGAAACTCGAAACTATAAAACTTTTAGAAGGAAACATAAAAATGCTCTGTGACCTTGGGTTAGGCAAAGAGTTCTTAAATATGACACCAGGAGTATAATCCATAAAAGAAAACAGTTGATAAACTGGACTTCATCAAAATAAAACAAAAAACTGCTCTTGAAAAAAATACTGTTAAGAGACTAAAAAGACAAGTCATAAACTGGGAGAAAAATCTTGCAAATCACATATCTGATAAAGGATCTATACCCAGAATACATATAGAACTCTCAAAATTCAATAATTAGAAAACGGTCAATTAAAAAGGGGGCAAAAGATTTGAACAGATACTTTTCCAAAGGAGATATATGAATGGCAACCAAACACATGAAAAGATGATCAACAATTAGCTATCACTACACATATATAAGAATAGCTCATAGGAAAAACCACTGTCAATACCAAGTGTTAGTGAGGATGTAAGATACTTGGAACTCTCTCATACATTGCTGGTGAGAATGTAAATTGTATAGTCACTTTGGAAAATAACTTGGTAGTTTCATATAAAGTTAAAATATATACTTATCACATGCACTTAATGTATTCTCATATTGAAATATTTATTCAATAGAAATGAATACTTATATTCACATAAAAACCTGTATAAGAAATTTGTAGAAGCTTTTTTCATAATAGCCCAAAGCTATAAACAACTCAAGTGTCCTTCAACTGGTGAATAAAAAAACTGTAGTAAACCTATACAATGGAATATTACTCATCGATAAAGAGGAACAAGCTATTGATACACTCAACAACACAAGTAAATCTCGAATGCATTATTCTAAGTGAAAGAAGCAAGACCCAAAAGGCTACATAGTGTATAATTTCATTTATATGACATTCTTGAAAATACAAGATATAGTGACTGCTAGAAGTTAGGGGAGAGGGAGAGTATGACTAGGGAGAATATGAGAGAATGTTTTGGGGTGATGAAACTATTCTGTATTTTGATTGTGGTGTTAGTTACATGACTATGCATATGTCTAAACTCATAGACCTATGGACCCAAAAAAGTAAATTTTACTATATGTAAATTAAAAAATAAATCTCCAAAAGGTCATATTTCTTCAACAGAAAGGCTTTTAATTTTCTAATCACTCTTAATAAAGAATTATAAACTAAGCAAGATGACAGCACACATAAATTTTAAAAGCCAGTTCCAGCATCTTCCCTACTGTGAGGTTGCTCCTGACTTTCCCAAGTAGAGCTATCAGATTCTTTCCTACTCCCAGGATCCTGAAATATCCTGTCTTCTTCAAAGCTATACTTTCTGCTCATACCCACTGGACAGGGCCTATGTCTTTTCATCTTTGTATTCCTGGCACAGCACCACAGATACAAATGACACTCAATGAATACCTAATAAACGTGAATATGCTTTTGGGTACATATACACCCCAAGTTCAGTCACCATCTCCTTCACCTGGAGCATCTACAGTATAATGCATACATAACATTACTCTGAAGGACTAGAAGATGGCAAAACTAAGTTTACATTATCTTTGGACTACTATATGTGAAAAGTGTACACAAAAATACTTATCTTAGTAACTAGAAATGGATCTACATTCCTGAGGAACAGGAGGAGTAAGAAACCTAGAGCCTCCTGTTCCTCTACCTTTGGAAATGGTGGGAGAGCAGTTACACTTCTGCCGAGTCGCTAGAAGAGTAAGGAGTCAATAAGGCATTACATGCACATACGTGGACACACACACGCACAGACACCTGAAAAGCCAGCCCTTCCTGAGTAGTCCAGCCCAGCTGCTCGATGCCAGCAGCACACTGCAGGATTGCAATTCCAACACAGGCCTTTTACAGGCCGCTGCCCAACACATCCTGCAGAAGCTTCCCAGGATCCCTGGCATTCTGAGCCCATCTTGGTAAGTCTCCTAATATTCAACCTGACAAAGATTCATCCGGCCAGGCTTGAAATTATATGGAGAATCTGGTCCTGGAACCAATTGGTTTGATCCAAGGAAACACATGAGAAACAGATTTTCTAGAGTGGCTACGGGGTTTAAAATTCATTTCTGACCAAGACTGCTGAGCATTTGAGAGTTCCTTCAGGATTCACCTGCACTACTGAATGCTAAAAGAGATGCACTGTTTTGCACGCACATTTGTGCCACATTCATACTTCCACTCTTCTAAAACAGAGGTGAAAAGAGTTACACTGAATGAAGATTTGCAATGCTGAAGTCACAACCATTTCTCCTGACATCCTCTTCTGCAGGTGAAATACAGTTCTCTTTAGTTACATTTTGGCCTATGTTTCCTGGATTGATGGTGCATACCCTAAGGAGATCAGCAGCAACTAGAAAGTGACAAGCATCTAGAGTGGCTTTTCAGGACCATACCATACAGAAGACTGAAAGTAGACATGGAAATGTAATGCTATGAGAGAAAGGGTTTGTCTGGTGAGAATTTAAGGAAAAGATTAGAAACAAGGAAAATCACGCGTAAGCAAAATAAATAGGAACAGGTTGCTGATAAGAAAAATCCAAGGACAAAAAAGTGTTCTATAATTGTTAAACATCATTAAATTACTAACAACTTTCCTTGTCTTCCTTTCTAGAGCTGAAAAAATGAAAATAAACCGCTATTTACTTTGTCTTTCATCTTTCCCAACCGCTACTTAATCTTGGGTTAATTTTTTTTTTTTTTTTTTAAATAATCAGTCTCCATATGGTACTCTCATAATCTAGACAGAATCCTGTTAGTTGGGAGTAAAATCTGATCTCACTTTGAAAGATGTTCCCAACTGGGATTTTCCTCTTCTCAAATTATCTGTCTTCCCAGCAACAGTGTGTGGTCACAGAAGAAGTGTATGAGACATGCTAATGCATTTATCAAGTGATTATTCTTGGCCCCTCTGCTGGCAAAAACAAGCAGGAAACGGTACAGAAAAAAAACATGCCGAGTAAGCCACATTAACCGGCTTCAAAGCTGTTCAACTTGTGTGGCTCCTACGAATTCAAGGGGAACAGAAAAGCGCCTTTGCTTTGTCTTTACCAAGACCACTTCCCCTTCAGTCGTTTGCCAAGTGATTGCCTTATATTGCCTAATCCAAGAGATGCCTTTCTTATGCCTTGTTGTCATTCCATAAAGAATTAGTTCTGCTTAATAGCTCAACTGTGCAGGAAGAACATTCCATGCAATTTTACACTTTGCATCAGCCAGCGAAACAGAAGGATCAGGAAAGCATTACGAAGAGTGAGGTTTTGTCACAAAATTCATGTCACTTAGCAACTTCACTCGTGTAGAAAGTTATAATGAGAAAAATATAAAATCCATCAAAATTAGAGGAGAAATATTTCTATTAGGATTTCTTTTACTTTTCCAAATGGTTATCTCAAAGACATTTAAAACAATTCAAGAGCTGCAGTATATTGTTATTTGTTGATTAAACTTTGTAGTATTCTTCTCCATTGTTTTACATATCTCTTTCCCAGATTACAAAAGGCATGGTTTTTCTTGCCTTTCCACATAATAATTTGACATTCAGTGAATATTTAAGAAATGCCTATTATGCAGCATAATTCATTAAAGTTTATATAATCACAATTTATTACAATTAAATGTTCTATGTATGACATTCAATTAATAAACTGGGAATCAATCACTATGAAATATCTGGGTATCTCTTTCATCTTCTAATTGCTGTTAAATTAAAGACCAAGCCTATTTAATTGATAGCAGAAAAAAATGTGCACACACACATCAGTCATCTTTGCTGAAGTGAATTCATAAAGTAGACCTTGAGTTCTAAGCTACCTGTCCACAACATAATGGAGGTTTTTAATAATATTGTAGCTTAGTTTTTTTTTTTTAAATTAGGCTTAACCACACAGTCCTTTTAAAGGGGAGAAGAGAGAATTAATCTACTACATATCTTATATACATGAACTCATTTAATACTCCTGAAAACTTTAACAGGCAGTAAGTAATATTACCTTCCCTTATAGGTAGGGAAATACGTTTTCAGAAGTAAAGCCACTTGCCCAGTCATATAATTAGTACACAGTGGAGCCAGGGAGTCAAAAGGGTGCTTTAAAAAAAAATTGCACCCAAGCTTTAGCCCTAGAGACATAAGAGGTCCACACAAGGAGTCTGCCATAGCACTTCAGGGCAGAAATGCTAATCTGGTCTTGTGAGTCTATTCTCCCAGTAGAAACATACATCCATGCATAAAGAACAGGCAGTTTCCTTCTTTCCAATTTCCTTTCATTTAAAAATTCCAAGAAGTAGCAACAAAAACATATTTCCCCAACCCTCCACCTGATTGACTATTATATCACTCCCATCAGTGAGGGGTTTAGGATCTTCTCTCAACAACTCTTCATCATTCTATCTATTTGAACTAACGTCAACTTAACTGTACAATTATTTATCCAACATTCCACATTACTCTCAGATATGGACTTTCTTGTCTGGCATAAGCAAATCCACTCGATATTCTTTTAAAAACACTCAGAATCTAAGAACATTAGATCTAATGATCTCCCAAAAAGTAAAACCCACAGAATGCTACAACAGCCCCCAGCCATCAATCAAGACAGTCAGGAAAGAAAGGTGACATGTATGGTTGAGGGCTGATGGACTAGTAAGAAGCAGGGATTGTAAAGAGTGGTCCAGGCAGAGGGTAGAGAATGGGCAAAGGCACAGAGCAATAACACAGCACATCCAGAGAACAGGAATTCTGTGTGTGCGGTGGACTCTGGGGTGTGTAAAAGAATTCGAGAGTGAGGTGGAGTGGAAACATGGAGAGCCAGGGTGGTAAAGGATGCAGCCACTGGGCAGGCAGGGACCAGATGATGAAGAGCCTTGCCTTTTTATGCTCTAATGCTTTGCTACTCTAAGTGTAGTCTTCAGACCAGCCTTAGAACTCGTTTGAAACACAGAAAAACAGGCTCCACCCCAGACCTACCAAATGCCAATCAGCCCTTCTCTGAGATGTGCAGGTGTCTTATGTGCACTTTAAAATTTGAAAATAACAGCTGTAAGCATTTGGGTTGCATTCTAAAGGCAATGAGAAGCCACTGAAATATTTTAAGCAAAAGATATACATGATCAGATTTGAAAGCAATATGCAAGACTATGAGTAGGTACAAATGCAAATGTGGATTTTCTTTTTTTATGATTTACTTGCTATTAAATTCTTCCCTTTGAGAATGATTGTTTTATAAAAGTGCTTCCCACTTTTCTAATTTTCCGTTTCTATAGCTGCCAGGAGTTGGAGGGTGGAGGAAATAGGGAGAGGTTCGGTAAAAGGATACAAACTTTTAACTGTAAGGTGAATTAAACTGTGGCGGCTATAGTTGATAACACTGAATTGCATAATTAAATGTTCTCACACACACAAAGACAAACATGTGAAGTGACAGATGTACCAGTTAACTAACTAGATGAGAGGAATCCTTTTACAATGTATACATATATCAAACCACCACAATATACACTTTAAATATCTTATAATTTTATGTTAATTATACCTCAATAAAGCTGAAAAATTTTTAAAAGTGCTTCCTTATCTATACAAAGGCTCCTAATGATACGAAGAACATTTAATGTTATCTCAAATACCACGAATGCACCTTCTGTAGGACAAAAGCATGTCTAACCATATCCAACTACAGATTAAAATCAAATTTATGCAATCATGCTCCCTAAAGTTTCATCAACTCAAAGCTGTTACATAAACAGGCTTACTCTTATTTGGACTATTAAAGGCCTTTGAATTATTTGGGTAGAGGAGATATAGGTTATATTTGCTGCTCACAAAACAATTTTTAACTCAGGAAAGCATAAACTCTTTCGGAAATTTTTGCTAAATTATATGTAAACATTAGCTCAGAAGAATAAAAGCACAGAATTCTGGACCACAGCCATACAGAAATCCCATATAATGTGTTCAATAAGGTAAATCGAAACAACGCATACTTTATAGGAACGGGGCAAAAGAAACTTGCAGCTCATATTTCATCTGCTGTCGAGTGTCGCATTCACTCAAGAAAAGGAAATTTAACTGATAAAATCTGCTTTTTAATGCCTGTTATTGGCAGTAGAGAGGGCCAAACAGCCTTACTTTTTCTTTGATGGCTTGTAATGAATGTCACAGAAAAGATTTTGTACTTAAAGCAACATGACCTTGATGCAAAAGACAACAAAACTGATTTTCTTAATAACAAAAAAGGCAAAACTGAAGTTATTGGTATTTGAAGATATAATGCTTTTTTAAATAAGGACCCAGAAATTATGATGCAGCTACCCATGCTCAGTCAGATGACCTCAGCCATCTGGCCTAAGATTGATATTCCAAATGGATCATGACTGTAATATGAATAAAACTACATTCAAAACCTATCATAGAGCTGGTAAAGTGCTATTACAGCCTAATGTAGATTTTCCACATGACTTAATTGAGACCCTGGGTTTCTTTTAATGAAATGATAATCAGTGGCATAAGGTAATTTGAAAGATTTTTTTGGAAACATACCAATACTCGGAGGCCACTAAGGTGGTATTTTTCAACCCCTTCTATTCTGTGATGAGCACCCCTTTAGAGGGCTGGTTAAGTCTCATTTCCCACAAATAAGCATTTGCTGTTGAGGAGTCTGTGTATATAGAGACTGAAGCAAAAGAATTAGTGAGAAAGTGGGAAAAGAAAAAGAACAAAATGGAAAAAATGAAGGGGAAAATATTACATGACAAGAAATGAGAAAAGTAAAAAAGTCAAAGAAAAAGAATAGATCAGGAATAAATGGTGTAAATAAAGGGAAACAAAGTTAAAAAACAAAGGAACAAATCACAGTTCTACTAATCACTGCTAACCAATTGTGAAAATAGCTTCTAGAACATTTTAATTTGGTGACAAAGTAGGGGAGCTGGCATACTAGTAAATATACTTGGCCAGGATTATTTCATAGTTACTCCTGCTGGGACTGTGAAATAAATTTTAAGAAAATTCTGGGTTATCTGGGGAAATAAGTAGTTAATAGAATTAAAAAAATTTTAAAGCTCTATAAGATCTTACAGATAGTTTAATCAAATTTCTTTATGGCTGTAATTATGGATGTAAGGACATGATAATGATTCAACAGTATCGAGGAGGCCAATGACAAAAACAAAGTGTCTATGTGCTAAGTGCAACAAAAAGTTAAAGAACACTATAGAGTACAATCCATTTAATGGGATTACAACTGCTTTGGAAAAGAGCTTGACAGTTTCTTAAAAGCTTAAATATACCTACCTCATACTCAGCCATTTTACTCCTAGGTGTCAGCCAGGAGAAATGAGCTCAGAGTTCACACAAAGATCTGTACATGAATATTCACAGCAGCTTTTTTGGTAACAGCCCTAAACTATTGGAAAAAATCCCAAATGTCTGCTAACAAGTGAATGGATAAACAGTGCTATGTCCATACAACAGAATTCTACTGAACGACAATAAAAAAAATGAACTATTGCTATACACACAACATAGATGAATGACAAACAAAAAAGTACATATACGATTCTATTTATATAATATTCTAAAAAAAAACAAATTGATAGTCACAGAAAGCAAATAGTGGTTGCCTGTGAATAGGGAAGAATGGATTACAAAATGCACAAGAAAACTTTTGGGTGTGGAAAGTATGTTCATTATCTTCATTGGTCTCATCACTATATACATATATCAAATTCACCAAACTGTGTACCTTAATATGTATAGTTTACTGTGCATCAATCATACCTCAATAAAGTTTTTTAAAACTGAAGAGAAAAAAAACAACATTGAGTATGTAAACAAATATATGTTTGTAAATACATAGAAAAAAGTTATGGAATAATCTACACAACTGTTAACAATGACTTCTCTAGAGGAACTAAGCACTTCATTTTTTTCTCTATTTCAAGATTCATGGTAAGCATGCATTACTTCTGTAACTTTGAAAATAAAAACAGAAATCAGTCAGTATCCTCAAAAGCCTTTAAAAGTAATAGAAAGCCATATTCAAAATCACAAACATTTCCACCAGATTCTTCAACTGTTAAGCACTATTTCTTATTTGTTTTAATATTAATCTACTTATTTACACTAATTAGAGGAATGTTATTCTGTATTTTTCATTACACGTATACAATTTATTAGCTACTACATGAGTTGAACAGGTCTATTTGCAAGTTAATTGTTATTTGTAGCACTTTTTTCCCCTATGGAAAGGTGTTCTCTAACTCCAAACCACTAAATTACTCATACATATTGTGTCTTTCTCTTATACTCTTATCTGAAGGATGAGGATCTAGAGTTCTATCTTTAAAAGCCTCACTTTCTGAAATTTTAGGTTGTGTTTCTAAATTTGTTTTCTTGGTCTAGGATATTTACTGCAGGTATGTTTAAATACTTTTGTCTTTAAATTGCACTTCTATTTTTAACAAATCTAAAGACCTTCTCTATAAGCTAAAATGTTACACCTATTTCGATGCATCCACTTGACTCTTGATCAATTTAAATATATGAATTATCTAATATTATCAAAATTATCAGTCAAAAATATGTTAAATCTCCAAATTTTATCTAAGACATAGTGGGAGACAGAAGGAAACATGAAACCTTATACTGACACTTGGAAGACTTGCCTCTTCCCCTCTAAAAGGCTGCATAGAAGATATAATTTTATAAGATACACAAACAAAAAAAATTTATGGAAGGGGCTCAGACAGAAACAGTGAATTTAGATCAACCACTTAATAGCTGTGTGATTTTGTAAGTTACTTAAGGTCTCTTGTGTCTTAATTTCTTAATCCATAAAAGGGTGAGAGATTTATTTCAGAGATGTCAGGATTAAATTAAGTATTTTATACAAAGGATTTAATCTCTTCCCATTCTTCTGTAATCTTGATTCACTTATAACCTCTGTCTTCCAACTCTTCCTCACGTTTTCCTTACCCTACACAAATGGTCTCTTAAGCTTGCTTCTGTTTCAAACTTCTATCTCCTTTTCTTTTCCACTTCACTCCTCCATCTACTTACTTCTCAACCCCATCAAGACCAACAGTGGTAGACCAAACGTCTGCTCCTTGATCTTCAGATCCTCAGTTGGTTTGGACTCCACAGCACCTACAACAGTGGAATTCCCTCACATCGAGACTTCCTCCTTTTCTGACTTCCACATCACTGTTTTCTTTTACCACTTACTCAATCCGCTTTGACGAAGACTCTTCTTTCACCCACTCCTTAGCTGTAGGGCTGATTGTTCTTTAGCCTAATTTTGTACACTACACTCTTTCTTTGGCAGTCCCATCAACCTCTGGCATCCAATAAGTATGTTAATAACTGCTAAATCTATATATTTCTAGATTTCAACTTTTCTCTTGGAAAATCTTCGATTCTACCAACGATATGGCTAAATTTCTCCACCTAGATGTTCTAAAGACATCTAGAGTTTAATATGATAGGACCAATTCATTCTTCTTCTTATTCATTCATATTCTTTCCTATTCTTTCCCCTTTCTTCATCTTCTTACCCCGCTAACGCTTTCTGCCTACCTACTCCCATCTTTCTTTCCAAACTGATTTAATGATATCATCATCCAAAATTACAAACCATAAATCTTCAAGTTATCTTCAAGGGTAGAGAGTACCAAATCTCCATTCTCATACTTTCTCTCTTATCCTTTTCATCTGTAGTATACTGACTGCAAAGTATTTGGAAATCTTCATTCTTCAAAATCCATGCTCCTTCTAATACAATTTTGCAGCTCCTCCCACCTCTCGAATCTGAGCTGCCCTTGAAAATTGCTTAGGTCAGCAAAATGGGATGTAAGTAACAGTGTGCTATTTCCATTCCTTGAGAAGGCTTGTGTGATTACCCTTACTCTCTTGGAACTTGCCACAGATACATGAACGAACTCAAGATAGCTTGCTGGATGATGAAAGACATGAGGTCCTGTCACTCCCATCACTCAGCCAATAGGCAGCCATGTGGTTTGAGGTCACTCTAGACCAGTCAACACTTCTCCTCCTAGCAGACTATAGATTGTAGACATCTGCAACTATATGTAGACCAATCCTGGCTCATGTCAGCAGAGCCACCCAACTGATCCTAGACCTGTAGGAAATAATATATACTTATAGTTTAAGCCATTATGCTTAAGAATAGTTTGTTATGCAATGATAGCTTACTGGTAAACTCTTTTTTGCTTTCTTGGTTACTGCTCCAATTCATGCATACATCTCTGAGCTGGCCATTGAACAGGCCCTTTAATTGGTTTCCTTGTTTTATCTCTCACCTGTAATGATTCATACCTATATATATATGTGTGTGTATATGTTATAGTTTTAGTATTTGTGCATCTATGCATACGTATGTTTCTATATAGTATGTGTGTACACAAAAACATTTGCTCATTGAATACACATGTAAGTGGTAAGTAAAAAGTTAAATAAGTAGATGACAACTTTCTGATAAATGTTACACAGAAGAAGAGCCAGGAAAGGGAAAGATCACGGCGAGGTGAAATTATTAAGAAAAAGGTAAATGATTTTGGGTACAGGACTTAAATTGGGTAAAATTAAAATGGAGCGATGAAGGCATTCCTAAGCCTTCAGTCATACAACTGCATTTTAGCATTTTAAATACAATGAATAAACTCACATAGAATTTTTTTTTTCCTACGCTGATAAGTCTTTAACTCTAGAGGGTTAATGAATCAATCGCTAGCAATTCACACTATGGTCAAGATGGTGAAATGAAATGCTTGGTCAGAGTTCACTGACCACTGGTCAAAGTCAGACAAAGACTCCTGTCTCATATAATAGCTTTAGCCTTCAGAGAGGCTCGTTTTCTGTACCAGCAAAGATCCAGAATGTAGCCTTTGCTGTGTGTTTCAACCAAATCCACAAATCTCAGGTCGATTTGCTTTCTTTGAGTATTATAATAGCTAACTGAAAAGCAGCTGATTCAATCTCTAATTGTTCACCCAATTTGATCATTAAGACAACCAAAATAATGGTGCATGATCTGGTTATTATAATTGTGCTATCTCCCAAATTGAATTAACCATGTGGCAATCTGATTGATAACTCAAAGGCCCTGCTGAAGCAATTTAAGACAATCTGGGGCCAAGCACAGATATGGTTTTAACTTTTTAAATATACCATGGCAGATGTTATTTCAGATTATTAGTATCCTGTGTATCAAACTTTTGTGCAATTTAACTATTTTCAGGACTTGGCCGTAAGAAAAATAGAAAAAAAAATTAAGATAAAAATTTTAAATAAGCTGTCAAACAACTCAAGCAAACAAAAAACATTTAAAGCAATATAAGACAATTTAATTTAAGAGACCACTACTAGGACTCTATCTCCAATGAAATAAGGAAATGTACTTTAAACCACTCATCTAAAGATTATTTATTCAAACTATTTAGAACATATAGAAGGAATAACATAACAAACATTTATGTACATTCTACCAAGCTTTATCAAGTATTAACATTTTGGCACATTTGCTTCGGATTTTTTTTTTTTTAAAGAATATAAACTTTACAGATTTGGTTGAAGCCCTTTGTATACCTGCCTCTCATAAGATCTTCCTTTCCTATCCAGAAGTAACCACTATGCTAAATTTAGTGTTTATAAGTCCTATAACTAAGTATCTATGTATTCATAAATCAAATATGTACTGTTTTTAAATACTTCCAATCTTATACAAAAGCATTATACTGTATTTGTTTTCAATTTTTATGTTCAACTTTTTTTGACATTTATCTACATTGATATATATATATATATACTCTAATCATTTTAACTAATGATGAGAGTTTCACTGTATATAGTATCCCATGATTTAGTAACCATTTTCTTATCGATGGACATCTAAATTGTCTACAACGAAGGATGTTTCAAGGCCATTTTTATATAGGTCTCCTTATATATGCAGGCAAGAGTTTTTCTACGACACATACTTAGAAATGAAATTGGTGAGTCAAAAGGCATATATGCATTTTCAGTTTTTCCAAATTGCTTTCTAAAATAGCTCTACCTATTTAGAGTACCATCAGCTTTCTTGGCAATCATTTAGAAATATCAGGTATTTTGATTTTTGTCAATCTAGTGATGTAAAATAATACCTTAAAAATTTTTTTTCCATTTCCCTGATTAAGAGTAAGCTAAGCATAGTTTCATGTGCTTATCAGTTATTTCGGTTTTCTCTTGGTGAACTGCCTCCTGTTCATATTCTTTTCTAATAAGATGTTTACCTCTTTTTTAATTGATTTGCAGGAGTTCTTTATATATTTTGGTTACTAATTCTTTGTTGTTTAGAGTCATTTCATACATCTTATTTGGTTTGTAGCAGGTCATTTCACTCCTGGCTTACATTATCTTTTTGAAATTCAGAAGTTTTAAATTTGAGAAAATTTTTTAAATTTATCATTTTCTTCATGGTTTGGGGTTTTTGTAAATTATTTTAAAATCTTCCTTAATCCAGAAGGGCCAAGCCTAAAGCTTCAGGCCATTTAACTTCTATGCTTTTCTGTTTTGGTCTCCACAGACGTTTCTCTAGTTTTTGAGCCAGGATGTATCTTTTTAGTTTCCTATTCTTATATTTTCTCTATCATTGCTATGTATTTGGAGCAGGGAGAATATGTCAAGGAATGAATTTATTGCCCTATCTTGATAAAAAGTCATCTTTTTTTTTTCCCTAAAAGGAAAAAAAAGCTTTAAGTAAGATTATTTCTAAATAAAGACTATTTCCCTTGCTTAGGTATCACATAAGCTTTAAAATATTAAATTGTTTCTAGTATCATAATCTAGTCCAGACTATGACGATTCAAATCTCTTAACCATTTACACTTAAAAAATATACATATACAAAATAAGAGATGATATACATTTTTTTCTACCTAAAACATGCTATTTATGAATCAAAATTGAGTAGTGCCTTCTTAAAGAAACTTATAGACATCTTTTGTTGCCATTAAAGTTAAAATTTGGAAACAATACTTTAATTTTTTAAATGTTTAATGTCTGTTTAATGAATTCAAATGGCAGCCCCATAAGAGAAACTTTTGAGGAATAGTCCATTTAGAGAGTTCCTTAACGTCTTAGGAGCTGAAAGAATAATGCTTAATACAATCACTGTTATTTTTCTTTTAATCTAATAGTTTATTCAAATAGTAAAATATTTTTCCTATTATCGAATGCTAAAAATGTTTAAGAATATATGAGATGTACTGATATAGTCACATTATTTAAAAAGGAACTATTAAGTAATGTATCTATTTAATTGAGGCTCCAATGACAGGCTATATGCTGAAACAAAGTATTATCCAAAAACTTTGTCTTTGGATAAAAGTAAATGCCAAAACTTTCAAATTTATTTCCGGTAAAATGAATTAGTTTCTACCAACCACGTCCATGGAAAAACTGTAAGAAAATAAATCTGAATTTTAGGGCTAATTCTTAGGATATTTCCCACCTGCCTTCAGGGATAGGCATACTTACCTTTAAATATACCAACTGTTTTTAATCTGATTGATTCACTCACTGATTGATACACAAAGCTATTAGACTATTAGGAATTCTAGCCCTTATCCTTAAAAGCATGAGCTCAGAGTTGGGAGTGACTTGGGGCCTTGAGAGTATTTGAAGCATTTGTAAAAGTGACCTCAGGGCAACTCCAAGCCCTAAAGGATGCTTTTAGTGTTTGCAAAAGCAGCAGGAAGTTCCTAATCCCCTTTTTCCTTAAAAGAAGAGATAAATGTCTTTGATTTGGGATCACAACATCCAGAGTCCTCTGGAATATAGTACCCAAAACACCCTGAGTACTGAGGATTCAAACTAGAGGTCTGCAGGGGAAATAATATTGGTTTTAACATCAAAAAGAGCTAATCTTTAAGCCAAGACAGCAATGAAAGAAACTCAAAAAGGAATTTACTACTGTTGGCTTGTTCTATTAATTAACAACTAACTCCAAGTGAGAGAAAACCTGAGGGAACCTTCATGATAAAACATTTAGATGAACAATTCATTTCTTTTTCTTTCTCAACTGGTACAAGTGAGAAAAGAAGGCATAGGTAAATTATTCAATACGTGCATGGCCATTAAAATGCTCAACACTTAAAAATTCTCAACACTTGCTTGCATTAACTCATTTTTTCAGATACCATCCAAAAGCAATCAGATAGAGTGTATCACTCTCCTTGAAAAGAAAAATTATTTAGCACCAATTTATAAATGAATTCAAATGGATAATAACTGATTCTCCAAATAAAAATGTGTATCCATCACAATATCCTAATTTGTTGTTAACTAAGATTGAGCTTTTATTTAGAATAAACAACCTATGGGCTGGAAAATGACAATTTCTCTGCCAACTACAGAACCTTTCCCTACCTCCCTAATCCATGTGACTAAACTAGTTAGCCCTTAGTTGTATTGGAGGCAAATAAGTCATGGCAGAGGTTTTAAAATATCTAGAGGATTTCAATAGGATGCTGCAACATCTTCATTATATGGAGATGATCTGAAAGTCAAGTGCTGAGAGGATCTAATCTTCAAGAATACAGTATAATCTAGTTTTTAGTTTTTTTCTAAATGACCAGACTTCTAGGAGAAAAAAATCACTTCTTTGCCTTTTCTATTTTCTTCTTCTAGCTACTAAGTCAAAACATACAAAAATATGAAGAATTCTTAGAATTATAATTGTTGAGTTTATCATGGTGTAGAAAAAGTAATTTTACAGAAATACATACAAAAATATATTAGATATTTATGTGTGTGTGTGTGTGTGTATATATATATATATTGATGTATATACATATTTATAAAACTTAATCCCTAAAACTCAAGCTGCCGTTATGAAATTAAAAGTTTTTCATTTTCAAATGGGATTCATGTCTAGTAACATCCTATGTGCAAAGTGGTGTTCCAGCTATGATAAAAGCTGTGGCTTTAGCTACATGATGCCAAAACATTTTGATGAAAAGGAAAAAGTCCAGCCATTGATGCAAAGGCTTTAGTTACATGACACAGCTAAGTGATGGAAACATTGGAATTCCTAACTCTTTACTGGTCCATCCTGATGTCACAGAGACCTGGCTTTTACAGAAAAGTAGAAATGTATACATTTAATATAGGTGAAATATTCTAATTTATTTCAAACAGAATGCTTTAAAAATATGAATGCTCTTTTACATAAAATAGTAGACATGTTACAACCAATCATTTCCTATTGAAAACTCAAAATCTGGGTAAAGCACAATATTACCCTATAGTGGAATTCTACTAGTAGTCAATGATTTTAAGAAGTCTTAGAGGGTAAAGGCTCTTGCCTGATGATTTATGAGATGATTCTTTCAACCATGCCTCTCCAGTAATTCTATGCAAGAGAAAAAAAGCAAAAGGCCACAGTGAAGGTTTCTGGGATTTGCCATCTGAAAGCTTTTATTCTTCCAAAGAAAGAAAGTTATGACCTTTGACATTATGCCCTGGTGCTGAAGAAACTGCTCATAAATGTATGTCAGTAATAAAGCAGAAATCAATAATTTCATTTAATCTAGTAAACTATTATGTAGTGGGGACACAACGTGTTTGAAGAGCCAAATGTCCTTCTTTTATTAATGACACCTATGGTGCCATTTCATTAAGATGAAAGTACTATTTTCCTGCTTTATATATTTAAAAATCATCATAATTTGCATTATCATATATAAAAAGTTCCCTATTTTTCTCTTAAAAAAAAGCACACCTTGTCAACAACTGATGCACATTTTTAATGTAATATTTTCATTTGACCTTAAATATTATGGATATACCAAGTTTACTAGGTTAGGCCTCTTAAGACTCAAATTACTTTTCATTAATTTTATACATACATATATAACTAGTTTTATAAACATACACACTTTTAAACCACTAACTGAGTTGGGTTGCTTATTAAAATTGAATAACTAAATTGCTTAGAAAAGCTATAATGTCAAAAATAGGGATCGGGGGGTTGTTTTTTATGTCTTACTTGATTCTACTTAAATATTTCTATTACTTACAGATTAAAGAGAAATAGTTACATGTTATATATTATTATTTGCAAAGTTGATATTAGAAGATAAAGGGAGAAGAAGTTTTTTTAAAATCAAGATTTCTTTCTAAAAGGCTAAATTTTAGATATGTATATTTTGAGAGAACATCAATTTAACGAATAGCACAGAACTTTAATAAACAAATGATGAATGCCTTTTAATGGTTTCATATACTCACTGATTGTTATTTTTAAAGAGCATGTCCCTGAGGGCAGAATTCTATATATTTAATGGTTATCTCAGATAAAATACAATAGCAGTTTAAACATTTACAGCAGTAAAATAACTAAATTTTCTGATAATAACCATGATATTGAGAAAAGTTTCGGGAAAATGTAAAGTGGTATTATTTTGCTAAATCATAGCATAACAATAGTATTATTATATTATTACTAATTTGAAAGTAATAACGTTGGACGATTTTAGAACAATGATAAATTATCCCATTCTTAAGTTTTAGGCAAAATTCAGTGTCCCTAAAAATGGTGCTCGTTTTCACTTTATTGAAACTGCTCTAAGACTTTAATGACCAATTAATTACCTGGTACAAAAGGTATTTTTCAAATCTTGTTGTATTGAAACCCTTCGTTTACATCCAATATTGTTTTTATAAACTCTTTGAAACTTCTTTGGGTCTGTGATTCCGTACTCTCCTGATTTTCCACCTACCTTCCTGACAATTGCTCTCTCTGTTGTTGCTCATGCTTCTTACACTGTACATTTATCCTGCTCAAAAGCACCTATGACTTCAACTCCAATTAAGTCAGTCCTAGTGATGCTCAATTCAGTATCTTCAAGCCATGCCTTCCCCAAATCCCAACTGCTCTCTTGGACTATCTGCTAGATAGCTCCACATTTTCCAAACCAAACTCATAACTTTGTTTCCTATATTCGCTCCAGCTCTGTGTTCTGTATTTCAGTTGGTGGTACCACCACTCACCAAGTCACACAAGCAAGACATACTGACATTCTCAATTTCCTTTCCCTTGTTCCCCACATTTAACAAGTACTGCCAATTTTTAATCCTACCTATGACCTAAAACATGTCTTCCCTTTGTCCCCTTACCAGTGCTCTAGTCTAAGCCCTTATGAGCTCTCACCGTGCTTCTGTCACTATTCTGCCTCCCACCCAGTTCACCTGTCTTCTGATTTTATATATTCCCATGGATCGATTGCAAACACAAACTAGCCAATCTAATCCTCTGGAGCTCCTCATCATTCGTAGGTTAAATTCCAGGTTCCTGAACATGGAAGATGGCATATAATAAGTAGTTCCTTAAAGGGACCCTGCCCACATCCTCGACTCCATTTCTGGCCACCATTTCCTTGAAATATACTCTTTAGCAACACTGAACAGCTCACTTTCCCACACATATCATGTTGTTTCTTACTACTACAGCTTATTGGACTACTCATCTCCCTCAACAAAATCTAGTTTTTCTTTGAAATTTAGCTTCAGCATCACTTCCTAAGTGACCCCTAAACCCCATCCCAGATTTGGAGAAGTATTCAGAAAGCAAAGTGTTATGATGGCTGCAACTTACATTTGTAAATAAAGAGGACAAAGTAAATGTGGCAAAATGTTAATTAACAGCTGGGAATCTAGGTGAAAGGTATTCAGGTGTTCACGATACCATCCTTCCACTTTTCTATAGATCTTAACATTTTTGATATAAAAAAATAGAAGAATAACATCACACATGAAGCTCGACCAGGAGTACACACTACTATTGTATTAATAATTACTTATTTATGAATTCCTTTCTCTCACTAACCTTTCATTGAAGTCATAGACTGTTTTTTGATTAGTCATGGCATTTTCAGGAACTAACTAGCAAAGTAGTCTTTAAGTAAACATTTTTTGGAGAAATGAATGACAATGCTAAGTCGGAAATAAGCCTAAATGAAATTCTCAATCAGCCAGTTAAGTATTTTAGCATCTACAATGTACTGGGCATTTTCTTGGGTGCTCTGGCAGTAGAAGAGATTATTAGTCAGGGTCACTGAAAAATCTCATTAACTAGCACTGGGCTGAGACAACGAGGAAAGACAGAAATGTATTTGGGAGCAATGCTGAAGACTAAAATGAAGAGAGCCAGGATTATACAGAGAAGTGAAGTTAGAAAGTTAAGAACCAAGTCCTTGAAGATCAGGCATGTAGTTTCTGATGTAGGAAGTGATTCCTCAAGACTCCATCCTTATTTCAGTTCCTACAAGACGGTAGGCTGAGTAAACACAGATGCACTCTCCTACTGAAAACACATAGAAATGTTCCACAAAACATATTCAAAACAAGATTACCACCACTAACAAAATTTTAAAAATAAGGTCAGAGCCGTAAACTTTTGCCTGATACTGTGAAGGCTGAGAGGTGGCTATAAGCACTGAAGGCTTCTGGGAAAAGGAAGGGGTTTTAATCATTCCATTACAACATCTATAACTGAGACCAGAAGCTGGGATCCTGGAAGCATATGGAGAAAGGATCAGTAGAAAAACTTATCCACCAGCTAGAGTAGCAACAAGGAAGCTTTATTCTGAATGGGAAAAAATGTTTCTCATGACACATAAACCTCTGGTCTATACAACATACTTGTGTAGATTCTAAATGTATACAACTAATATAGAGCAGCCAGGAATTAACCCCCGAATTGGTCTATGACAAGTGAAACTTTGGGGTACCAAACAGAAGAAAATACTTCCATGCTATAGGATGTACTAAAGACGGGCTTATAACATAAGGGTAAATCACCAGACATAGAAAAGGAAGAGGCTGGCACCTCAAGAACTTGAGATGACAGCACAGTTGAAGGGAACTTGAAGATAAGGATTTAAAATGTTTTTAAAACCCCAAAATTAAAAAAAAATTAATGATTTGGGGGGCAGGGGGAAAGAATGGGTGAATAGAGTCTGAGGAACATGTGGAATACCAATAAGCAGACCACCATAAGCATTATGGGAATTACAAAGGGCAGTAGAGGGAGCAAATGGGGCACAAAGAATATTCGAAGAAATGATGGATGAAAACTTTCCAAATTTGATTAAAGAAATGAATCTACACTCCCAAAAAGTTCAGTGAACTCTGAGTCAGATAAATTAAGAGATCCACACAGAAACAGATTTATAATCAAACTATTGCAAGACAACGGCAAAGAGAGAATCTTGGAAACAGTAAGAGAGAAGAGACTTGTCACATACTTATTATTCTTCAATAAGTTTAACAGCTGATTTCTCATCAGAGATCATGGAGACCAGAAGATAACAGGTTGACATATTTAAAATAACAAAAAAAAATGTAAATCAAGAATTCTATATCCAGTAAAACTGTCCTTCAGAAATGAGGCAGAAATTAAGATGTTCTCAGATAAACAAAAGCTAAGTCAGCTCGTTGCCACTTGACCTGCTCTACAAGAAATAATGAAAGGAGTCCTTCAGGTTGATATGAAAGGCCACTGGACAGTAACTCAAAGCCATATGAAGAAACAAAGATTTCCAGTTAATGTAACTAAACAGGCAAATTATTAAATTCAGTCCTATTTTTCTTTTACTATCTCCACTTTTTATTTCCTACAGAATTTAAAAGACAAATGCATAAAAATAATTACAAATCTGTATTACTAGACACTCAATGTATAAAGACATAGTATATCACAATAACATAAAAAGAGATACTAAGCTCTAAAGGAGCAGAGTTTTACATGCTATTGAAGTTAATCTAAAATCAATTCAAACTAGATTTTTATAAATTTAGAATGTTAAATGTAACCTCTATGGTACCACATAGAAACAGCTAAAAAATACACTTAAAAAGAAATGTGAAAGGAGTCAAAATGGTTCGCTACAAAAAATCAGCTGAACACAAAAGAATGCAGGAGTGAAAGAAATGAGACAAAAAAAGCACAAAACATTTGGAAAATAAACAGCAAAATGGCAGACATCCTTCTTTATCAGTAATTATATTAAATGTAAATGGATTAAATACTCCATCAAAAGGCAGAGGTTGGCAGAATAGATCAGGAAAAAAATGATCCAGAAGTAAAATAATAAATACAATGATCTATCTAACTATATGCTATCTATAAGAGATTTACTTTATATCCAAAGACCCAAATAGATTGAAAGTCAAAAGATGGGAGAAGGTATTCATGTAAATGGGAACCGAAAGAGAACTGGATGGCTATACTAGTATCAGATAAAGGAGACTTTAAATCAAAAACTGTTACAACATAAAAAGAACATTATATACTAATAAAAGAGTCAATTCATCAACAAGATATGATTATAAATATATGTGCACCGAACAATAGAGCCCCTAAATATATGTAGCAAACTCTGACAGACTTGAAGGGAGAAATACATAGTTCTGCAATAATCTTTGGAGATGTCAATACACCACATTCAATAATGAATAAAACATCTAGACAGGGATCAATAGGGAAATAGAGGATTTGAACAATACTATAAACTAACTAGACTGCATAGATATATAAAGACACTCTTCCCAACAAGAACAGAGTACACATTCTCCTCAAATACACTTGGAGCATTTTCCAGGATAGGCCATAAATCAAGTCTCAATACATTTTTAAAGATTAAATTAACACAAAATGTTTTTTTCTCTCCAATCACAAAGGAATGAAGCAAGAAGTAAAACCACAGGAGGAAAACTAGAAATCTCACACAAACATGGAAATTAAACAACATACACGTAACTAATGGGTCAAGGAAGAAATCACGAAAAATTTAAGAAAATACTTTGAGACCAACAAAAACGGAAATATAGCATACCAAAATTTACAGAGTTTTGGTGGAAGCTATGCTCAAAGGCAGATCTGTACTATAAATTTCTACATTAAAAAAAGATCACAGATCAATAACCTAAACACCTTGAGAAATTAGAAAAAAAAGTAAAAACTAAACTCAAAGCTAGGAGAAAGAAGAAAATAATAAATATTAGAGTGGAAGTAATTGAATTGGAAGATAGAAAAACAATAAAGAAAATCAACAGAACCAAAAGTTGGTTTTCTGAAAAGAACAAAATTGACCAATCTTAAGTAGACTGACAAAGGAAAAAAGAGAGAAGACAGAAATAACTAAACTAAGAATGCAAGTGGGGATATTACTACCAACCTTACAGAAATAAAATAAAAAAGATCATAAGATAATATTATAGACAAATATACACTAACTAAATATACTAAAGTCCAGGACCAAGTGGCTTCACTGGTGAATTCTACTTAACATTTAAATTAGAATTAATACCATTCCTCGAACTCTTCTAAAAAACATAAGAGGAGACACTTCCCAATTCATTCTATTAGGCCAACTCTAATATCAAAGACATGACAAGAAAAGAAAGTTACAAACCACTATTCTTATAAATACAGATATGAAATCTTAACAAACTACTAACGAATTTAGTCTAACATCATAGTAAAATGATTGTACTGATCAAGTATGATTTATTCAAGGAATGCAAAAATGTTTCAACAGAAGAAAATTAATCAAAGTAATATAGAGCATTAATATAACAAAAGAAAAACTATACGATAATCTCGATTGATACAGAAAAGACATGTGGAAAAATCCAACACTTTTAACACTTTTTCATGATGAAAACGCTCAGAAAACCAGGAATAGAATAGAACTTCCTCACATGATAAAGGCCATTTATGAAAAACCAACAGATAATATCATACTTAATAGTGAAAGACAGAAAGCTTTTCCCCTACATTGTGTGTGTGTGTGTGTGTGTGTGTGTGTGTATGTGTATAAAAGCATTCTATTTTTCAGTATGCTTTCTCTTACATTGGACTCTGAGTAACAGGTAAAGCAAACATTCTTCCATACTGCAAGTGAGGTAAAGGTCTTGAAAGAGTATAACAAGGCCAATATTTGAAAGGGCTGAAGGAAACTGTCACTGAGGCCCCATTTACTAGTTGAGTAGTATTTTCAAACTCCTACCAAAAAGCAATCAAAATCTAAGGTCACTAATAAATGAATTCATAAATTTCAGGTACGAGATCAACACAGATAAAGCTGATATGTTTATACATACCATCAGCGTACTCTACAATTTACAATAGTATCTAAAAGAATAAAATGTATAAGAATAAATTTCACCAAAACGGTGAAAGATTTGTATATCTAAAACACTGATGAAAGAA
Source organism: Rousettus aegyptiacus (assembly GCF_014176215.1). Taxonomy (NCBI): domain Eukaryota; kingdom Metazoa; phylum Chordata; class Mammalia; order Chiroptera; family Pteropodidae; genus Rousettus; species Rousettus aegyptiacus. The sequence continues at coordinate 125,396,681 of NW_023416306.1, forward strand.
AATAAAGAAAATAAAGATATAACTAAATGGAAAGATATACACTGTCTATGGATTAGAAGATCTAATATTATTATCAACACTACCTAAGGCAATCTACAGATTTATGCAATCCATAACAAAATTGCAACATTCTTTTATTCAGAAATGGAAAGTCAATTCATAGGAAGTTGCAAGGGGTCATGAATAGCCAAAACAGTCTTAGAAAAGAACAAAGCTGGAGGACACACATTTGCTTATTTAAAAACTTACTAGAAAGCTAAAGGAATCAAAACAGTATGGAACTGGCATAAATGTAGACATATAGACCATGGAATAGAATTAAGAGTTCAGAAATAAACCCTATATATCTATGGTCAATGGATTTCAACAAGGGTGTCAAGTCCATTCAATGGGGAATGAATAGTCTCAATAGTGCTAGAACAATTGAATTTACACAAGCAGTAGTGTTAAGTTGGACTCCTACCATTTGATTTAGTAATGGATTCTTAGATATGACACCAAAAGCACAAGCAACAAAGAAAACACAAATTGGACTTTATAAAAATTGAAAACTTTTGTACATCAAAGAATATTATTAAGAGAATGAAATGACAAAATACAGAATTAGGTAAAATATTTGTAAATCATAAAACTAGTAAGGGTATGATATCCAGAATACATACCACATAGTTCCTAAAGCTAAACCACAAAAATATCAACAACCCAAATTTTTTAAATGAGCAAAGGACTTGAATAGATATTGCTCCAAAGATAATATACGAATGGCTAATAAGCACATGAAAAGATGTCAACATCATTAGTTGTTAGGAAAACACAAATCAAAACCACAATGAGATAGCACTACTCCTACTAGGTTCGTATTATAAAAACAAGTGTTGGTGAGGATGCAGAAAAGTTGAATCCCTTGGGCATTTGCTGGTGGGAACATAAATTGATGCAGCCACCACGCAAAACAGTTTGTGGCTCCTAAAAAAGTTAAATGTTGAATTACCATATGACCTAGCAATTCCACTCCTACATACCCAAAAGAATTGAAAACAGGGACTCAAACGAATAGTACTTGGATGCCAATGTTCATTACAGAATTATTCACAATAGGCAAAAGATGGAAACAATCCAAGTGTCCATTAACAGATGACTAGATAAATAAAATGTGGCATATCAATACAATGTAATATTATTCAGTAATAAATAGGAACAAAGTACTGATACATGCTATAACATAGACATGTTCCTTGAAAATATCATGCTAAGTGAAAGAAGTCAGACACAAAAGTCCATAAACTGTATGATTCCATTCTTATGATATATCCAGAATATGCAAATCCATTGAGATAGAAATTAGATTAGTAATTCCAGGGGACAAGAGAGGGGAGAATTGGGATATGTGGGGTTTCTTTTGGGGGTAATGGATATAGTCTGGAATTAAATAGAGATAACGTATGCACAAAACCCATTGAATTGTACATTTTAAAAGAATGAACTTTGTGGTATGTGAATTCTATCTGAATCAAACTGTCGTTTAAATTTTTTTTTCCATCCTAGACATAGGCTGTCACCATTCCCTTCTTTCCATGAAATAATGATACATACTGAACCATTTATTTAAAACTTAACCTTTTTATTACAGAAGAGCTTCATTCCATTGCAGGTTAATCAGAGAGACATTGAAAATCACTGCTTTACAGCAAATTTTTACTTAGACGGATATATCAACAAACACTGAGCCTCTAAAAGGACCAGAGCTCAATTTCCTTGCATTGAGAGTACATGCAGGAAAATTAACTCCACAAACTGTTATAGGGCAGATAAAAATTGAAACACATTAGTTATTTTATTTTAAAATCACCTATTTACTACATTAAGAACAAAATCCTATACAAGTACTGTAGTAAAGGGTAAGTTGTGCATGGTAGTCATATTTTTTAAGTGAATATTAAGAAATTCAAGAAATATTTTTAATTTCAGGGTCAGTTCCATTACCCTTCCCTTTTCTATAATCTGGATTTGATGAGATATATTTGAATATAGAAAGACACATTTCTGCACAATACACAGGAGAAAGAATATTTTTATTTAAGCATTGAGAATTCATGACTAGAAACACCAAACCTGAGCTCTGATCCCAGACCTAGTAGCTGTGCCTTGGGGCAAGGCAGTTACCCCCCTCTAGCTTCATATTCCTTATTTGCAGAATAGAAATTTCTAAGACTACATGTTGTAACCCTTACTCATGTTTGGAGGAAGGCAGAATGACAGTGCAAGTCAAATTATGGAGCAAGGACTCTCAACTGACTATAGGATAAGTTTTTGGGAATCTTAAGGTTCTCTCTTCAAAATGTCCACTACCAGTATCTTAACAAGTATTTGAAAGTTTAAAGATAAATGGAAAATAAGAATGTATTTTCTTTGTCTCTCTTTTATTTCATTTTTTAAAGATGTCTTCTGCAAGTTTTTTATCAGGGCAAAACTTCTGACTGCCAGCTTCCTTCTGTCCTAGTAAAGAATGGTTGAGTCAATTCTAGTATGTTAAGAAACTTCTCTATTGACCCGCTGTGGATCCGCTTACAATATTTCATTGTACTATTTGCTAAGCAGCAAAATTCTCTCTCTAAATATCAGAGCTTCTAAATTAACATCTGGTGGACTGAAAATTAAACTTCGCAAACTTCATGAACTTCACAAAGTTAAAATTTCATAAATTTTTTTTGTCTGTATACTTTCTATCATGTTATTATCATAGATTTCTAAAAATGTAAATCATCCAGGTAAAGATATTTGCAGGTTTTGAAAAAATCATATTCTATCACTGGGATAACTTTAATTATCCCTTTGGTAAAAATTTTGGTAATACTGCTTTACTGATGTTGGCCCCTCACTTAAAATTATGTTTAAAGTATTATTAAGTCAGAGCATGGAAATGTGGCTTTCTTGAGCATATAAAAAGTGAGTTATTTTTATTAAGAAAACAGTAAACACATTTAATTGGCAAAATCATTTAAGAAAAGCTGTGATCTCCCTTTTAAAAAAGAAGTACCAAAATGGCAATACCAACATCAAAGCATTTTTTCCCCATTACGTGTTCACTCTGGGTTCAATATTTTAATTGAAGTTACTGTAAATCCAATCAGAGGGAATCAAGCTAATTCCATTTGAAAGCTAAGGTGAGGGGTGTTAAACTTTATCATTCTTAATAGGAATTGGTGGCGGCAGTGGTGGTGGTGGGGAGCCAGTATAATCTACTTCTATTAAAATACATCCTCAGGAGAGTTTAGCAAAATTCTCTTAAAATGAAATCAGCATTACTTTTCTTTTAAATACTGAGTCAATAAACATCAGAATACACTATTATTAGCAGAATCAGTCACATATTTGTAAAATTACACCTCTCATACACTATGCCAACCTTCAAAGTGATACAACTACCCTGAACTGTCCAGTCTCACAAAGTAACTTATTTCTCTAGGCTCTTGAAAATAGTACTAGTTCAAAATCACATATCACTTATATGTGGGATATAAACCTAAAAGCAACAAGTGAACAGGACAAACAGAGACTCAGGGACATGGACAATGGACTAGTGGTTACCAGAGGGTAGGGGGTTGGGGAGAGGGGAGGATAGATGGGGTAAAGGGGGTCAAATTTAGGGGGTAAGGGTAGGGTGAAGTGGGTAAAGGGGTCAAATATACGGTAGCTGAAGGAAACTGGATTTTGAGTGGTAATCACACAATAGAATATATAGATGTCAAATTATAATGTACACCCGAAAATTATATAATTGTATTAACCAATGTTACCCCAATAAACTTAATTAAAAATAAATTTTAAAAAATAATAAAAATTAATATCTGAAGTTAAAAAAAATAGTACTAGTTCAAATTATCTTATTGGTTTAAGACCTCTTTCTTTCCAGAAACAGATACCCCTAAGGTTGAAGGAAAGAGTGTGAATTCTTAGAAGTACCAAATTAAATAATGGCCAAGCTCCTTCAGTTTGTTCTCAAGTGACTTAAATGGTTCTCTTGCAATGTGACTGGACTCAGTTTTATAAAATGTATCATTGATTGGCCACTTACTTACAATGATAATAACAGAATTATAAAAATAAGGGCATTGTGTTGCTCAAGATCCATGCCCTCTTTTTTTTTTTTTTTTTAGTCACCCATTTTTACAGATAAGACAAGTAAGGATCAGAATGATTAAGTGATTTGTCTAAAGTCATAAAAGTCACCAGCAATAGAGAAGAAATTAATGCTTGACCCTCCTGCCTTTTTGTTATCCTTTGTTTTTCCATCGCGGCTGCCAGCAGCTCAATAAAAAAAAAAATACAGCAGCACTGAGAATCTTTACCATATATTGGAACTTGTCAATGTTATAATTTCCTTATGAAAAAGAAAACAGGACCTCAAGCACATTGAAATTCTATTTTGACGCAATTATTGTTTTCCTTAAATATAAGAAAAGTGTGCATTCTCATCTTCTGTTTTGAACTAACTGATGATTTGTTCTGCTCCAAGTACTTTTTCGGAGTAGAACATGTGGTACCAAATGTTCAGCCAGCCTTGCCTAGCATAAAGCCACTCATTAAAAGATTCTGCTTCCTTCTTCATTCATCACGACTTGCCAGTTAGGCCACCACTGGCTATTGGCCTCTAAAGGTGACCAGTGGCTACATGTATCAACAATCAAAACTTTTACTAGCATAAATAGCTGACCAAATAGAAGTGCACACAAAGAGTGATATCTTGGGGAAGATAAAAACTATGAACTTCCTGTTCACTACTAATAAGTAATCTAAAACAAACATTTCATTAATAACCACTCAAAATTTTGCCTGCAAGCTCCTATGTGCTAATACTATAATTATTTTCCCTTTATTCACCCTTTGATGCTCTCTCAAGATGCTACAATCTTTACATCATTATCTACAGGAAGTTAAATTGCTTCTGCCCAACGTAAGTGTATGGTACCACTGAATTAGCTGAAAAGATTTCTGTTAACCATTTACCTGATGAACCACCTACTACACAGCAAATATTATTCTCTGGGCTCTTAATGTCATAGTATAGTTTTATTTCTCCCCATGCAGAGCATTACAAAAGATGTTCTTTAATATTTACCACACATGGAGATTTCTCACATCTTTTCAACTATGGTGTCCATCACACAGAGAAAATAAAAGGCTGCATAAACAGGATTAAATGAAATTGGCATTTAGTCTTTGACTAGATATCCCCCCCCCGCCCCCCGCCCCGCAAAAGGTCTAAAATATTGACATTAAAATGAATGGACCTACAGGACAGTGAACTCCTAATAGTTTTTAATGTACCCTGTGTGTGAAAGACAATGACCCAAACACATTTTTTTTAATCCAGCTTCCTTGACAATACCTTAAAATAGTAAATATCTTTCTAATCAATACATTTAGCATTGTTAACACCAGAAAAACAAGGTAGAAGATCAAACACAAGACAGACGCAGTTAAAATAACTAATGGCCCCAGATGACTAGTAAAGAAATTTTCTACTACTTTCAGAAACATCAGTGGTTCTCAACCAGAGGTGATTTTGCCTCCAAAACATGATTTTTTGGTTGTCACAACTGGGCAGGGGTACTGTTGGCATCTGGCATGTAGAGGCTGCTACACATCCTACACTGCACAAGACGGCCTCCACAACAAAGTCATCTCCAAACGTCAATTTCGCCAAAGCTGAAAAACCCTGAGAAATGTAATGCACAACAAGAAACATCTTTTTCTTTTTCTTTTTCTTTCATCATCATCATCATCATCATCATCAATTACCATTATTATTTTTGAGAAATGGTGGAATGGAAGAACCATTTTGAGTAGTACTAATTGACTACAAAACAATAAAAAGGCCATTTTGGAGGATTATTCCAAAAGAGTACAATTTTCTTTAGAAAAAGTATGTATAAAGCATCATTTAAAAAAATAATAATAACTGTCACACTGTTCTAAACAGGACTTACTGTAGTTTCATGAAGCAAATTTTTAAAAGAAAATTTCCTTTCCATCAAACCAAAGAAAGTAAATCTAGTGAGGATACAAGTTTGAAAGTAGAACCCTGAACAAAGATTGCATTCTCCAACAGTCACTGGATTAATCTAGCCACTATAAATGCCGCTTATAAAATAAATACAGATATATAAACACAAGGAAAGGGCAAACCCTCCAGAAATTGAAAAAACAAACATTTTAATTCATGCCTTCTGCTCAGTCTATAAGAATCTGACTTTTAAAGCTCATCAAAAGCACTTTCTGAGAACCAGAGGTTAAAAAAAAAACACACAAGGAATGTAAAAGTCAGGAAAGTATTTGTCAGATTAGTGTCAGAGACCTTTGTGAGGATGACGCCTTTATCCTCTGCAATACATATCCCTACAGCAGTTTACTTAGCTTCAGAATTACAGCCGCTGAAGGTAATTCGGTACATTTTTACTTTTTTTTTGCACATCATCATTGTCAACTGTTAACTGTGAGCTTGCTCTGGGCAGGTTACCATGTTAGAGCAACTCCCAATATTGCTTCAGTGATTATGACTATATCTTCTCTTACCAAGATTTAAATAATGGGTTTTAAAAAATGCTTCAATAAAAAGTCTGAACACTGTAAACTTTCAAAAGTATTAAAACAGTGCTGACTGACAATGCAAACTTAATTTGAGGTACAAATTTTAGGATTTCTCATAAAACACTCAAGAATCATAGCTGTTTTTAAAATTCAAGTATGATCCTCAACAAGACGCCTGACTCAACATATTGATTATTTATTATGTAAATAGTAATTGCCAGTTTAAAAGATGAAAGTAATCATTCCTGAGTGACCCTGCCTATCACGGATAAATATCATCTCTCAAAATTCTAGTCAAGAATATTAAGGTTTTCAAAAAAGTAACCTCACATGCATTTATTTATTAATGGAAATCCTCTCTCAACCTAAAACCCTGATTAAAAGATTTGTTTTTTGCTATTCTTTTAAATTGCTCTGGACTTCATCAATAGGCCCAGCTGTTAAATTCAGGAGCAATGGCAACAAATCCCTGGGCAAACAAGTGCTGTGAGTGAGACCCTTTCTCTAGAATAATCAGAGATAGTTAATGAACAAGAGACATACCAAATGCCCTTTCAAAATTCCATTAAGAATCTGGATAGAAGCAAAAGAAACACACACACATACACACACACACACACACACACACAAGATTATATGTGTATGTATGTGTATGTATGTACCTATCTATATCTATATAGATATAGATAGATAGATAGATAGATAGATAGATAGATAGATGATAGATAGAATCTTGAAGGAAATTATAATTCTATCCCTCAGTGGATCCTTGTTTTTTTAAAAAAAAATAAAAAATGCAACAACTTTGAAAAAAACAGTGAGATAGTATTACACATTTCTGAAAATGAGAAATGATCCTAATTGGGCAAAGTGAGAAAACTGTTCCCATCACCCAGTGATTTTCACATACCTGATAAACCTTTTAAGTAGACAGACTTTAAGACTCTTCAAGTGTTATTGTAAATAAGACTGTAGAACTACATATGCTTTTACTTCCTTAGCTCAGGCAATTTTAAGATGGTCAATTTTTTCAATTTTTAAGTTAAACATATATTTTTGAACCATATCCCTTCTCTTTAACAATGGTTTTTCTTGGATCTCAAGATGCATCATCTGAACCTCACCTACGGGAAGATTGATCTAAATATCTCAGTTCTGTCTTATTTTCCCAAAATAAAATGACTTTTACTTTTTGTGTTAGCACTCCAGAATTAGAGCAGGTAACTTAACAGTTTGATTTGAAGTGAAAATGCACAGAGGTAAAAGATGCTATCCTTTACAGCATGTACAAATTCAACAAAAAGTACAATGTAGCAAGATCTTGGTTCCAGGATCATTAGTAAAACCCAAAATCTAGGCTAATAGTCTCATAGTATCTTTCTCTTTTCAATATACCACCCACTCTCTTTCTTAATTAACATGACTCTTTAAATGTTTTCAGTATATTTTAACTTCTCATTTTTAAGATCAACTTTAGGTTACGATTTATGTATTACTCTTTAAGATAGAAACCACACTCACAAGACAGTCTTTCATTAATCTCATATACACACATACAAAAACTCTCAAGTTTAATCTTAATTTAAACTGAAGTAATAAAAATTTTATCCATGGGGGAAAAATCAATATCCTTTTAAAGGAAATGACTATTGCTATGTAAAGTTATAGAAATGGACCCCCCCCACCCCAACTACTTTATGTATGCCAAAAATAACCTTGAAATTTTAGTGAAAAAAAAAAATTCCATCATAAAGATACAATAATTCCTATGGTCTTCCAGCTACAAATGTTCACTTAAAAAATTATTTTTCACCCAAAAGAACAGTCCTGAAAAACTTAAGAATATAAGCCAGCTTTATGTTCTTTCCCTCTATCCTATGACTTCAATTTCCACCTTTTAAGGAAAGGAAATAAACAACTAGCTTCCTGTTCAATCACTAGCTTACAGCCAGTCCTTTACACATCACAGAGCACAACCCCCCTCTCCTCCTTTACTTCTCTCAAATGTCTTATCTTAATTTAAACTTGTTGAAATATGAGACCGTTTTTACCACACTAATGCTTTCCTATGAAATTTATCTTACTTATTTCAACATTAAGAATGCAAGAAATGTCAAGATGTCCATAGATTATTTCTTACTCCTAAGACATTAAAATTATTTACGTAGTGAAGACTTAGAGTCCATAAAAGTGAAAATTTGATTTGCCAAAAGTTTAAAATACTGAAATTTATAGGAAACAGTTTAATCTGCTATTCTTACTGTTGTATACGACTAGAAGAAGGGCCTCCCACATCACTCCCGTTTCTATTCCAATTACATGAAAATGTAAAACAGCTAAAATGGCTATCAATAAAAAAGATTACCTTTTCTAAAAAAAAACTAAATATTACTTTAACCCTATACTTTCCTTTAAAAATAGGATGCCTTAGAAAAACTAAGTTAGACAAATACTTTTGTGCTTGGATGAACAACAGGAAAGCAAAGCCTCCAGGCCTTTGGGGAGGAACCTTGTCCCCTAAGCAGGCTCTGATGTGCTTGGGAGATAAGGCTCCATGGTGACACTTAAGGAAAGGCCTGTTCACATTTGAATTTCTGCATTCCTCAAGAACAATTCATGGCAATAACTAACTTTGCAGAAGAGCTACATGAAAGCTTTGGCCAATGAATGAGGGTCATCTGCTCTTTATCACAAGGGTAAACCTCATCCTGGCCAGTTTCTAACCTTTTAACCTTGTGAATTCCTAATTTACACATGAATAATGGAATTCCTGCCTAGAGTGCAACTTTCAGCTTCTAGTTCCTAAGTTTAGAAACCAAGATTTGATCGCCTGTGTGTTAAAAATCTGAAACTTGCACAGATTAAAGTTTTAGATTTCCAGGTGCTGTATGTATTATTACACTTCTGAACCAAAAGATATGCTTGCTGACAACATCTTTGACCAGAAAATAAAAAGAACATACTTGCACCCTGCTGCTATCAATAACTAGGAGAGAACCAGCTTAAGACAAAAAAACACAAAAACAAAAACAAAAAAAAAACCAGAATGTCCACTTAATGCCTATTCATCTTCGTGTTTAATATATATTACATCTTTACCCTGAACACAGGATAAAGTCATTTAAGCCTGTATCATTGGACATTGCTTCTTAGATATCAGAATTAACTTTGTGAATTCAGACTCTCTGAGAAATCTCGTACCTCTAAAGAAAAATCTAAACCCACTATGCATTTATTTTAAATCTATAATACTGAATGCAATTGCTTAGCAAAATACTTCCTCAGAGCTAAAAAAAAAAAAAAAAGAAAAAAAAGTGTACATATGAAAAGTGTGGTCTCTATGACTACAGTGGATATTTAATGGCAAAGCAATGTTCTACATAGTTTCACTGGAAAGTTTTTTATACTTAAAATATGAAAACTACTTCATTACAAGAGTCTTCAAAATGATTCACATCTAATTAAGTATTTATTGTTAATTTTTATAAAGATACAAAAATGCACGGACAAAACTAACATTTATTTCACTGCACTAATATTTGTTACACTGTTCAGACTATTTATTAAAGCTGAAAGCTTTGTGTGCTTTCAAAGCAGTTCTGGATGACCTAGAATTCTGTCAGGCTTCCAAGGAGGTCCTGGAAAGAACGTGTGGTCATGACAAATGCTTCATCTTTTCAAGGCCCACCATCCCCTCCACCTTTCCATCTTGTCCCTCTCCTTTCCAGCAAGGTAACACCAATTACAGTTCCTGGTTATAAAAACACAAAATTCCTCAAACCCAAGAAGTGAAAAAAATTACAACTCAACAAAACAATTCTACATTAGACAAAAATTAAATAAGCAGAACATAAGCATAAAAAGCAGTACTGCACAGAAAAACCGCTACTCAACAAGAATAAAAATGATTATTGGCCAATGACTGCAGCAAGAAAAAAAAAAGTTTACTAGAAATTCTCTCAGGTTTATGCTATTCTTGCGGGGAAGACAGTTAGAATTGGAAACTTGCCTACTCTTCTTCTTCTGACATTTTTCAATATATATATATAAAATCTTTGCTTATAATTTACTTTCTATAATTAATCATTACTATAAATATAAAATAAATTGCTAATATGAGGATGACATAAATATGGCCATTTACTATTACAATAAAGTCACCTAGGAAACCTCTGCAAATAGCTTCCTGAATTTCAACTGTGTAGACTTTAAAGAAACTATTTCCTAAAGAGTCACCTTTATCTCAAGAGCTCCCTCCTCCTATTGTTCATCTTGTAAATGATCGATTTGTAGATATAGTACAAAATCTATCTTTTGTGTATCAATAAAAGCATGTAGCTAGGAGGCCTGTGAAACTATTTCTAAGATTCAGTTTTGTGTTTTGTTTTAAAATTTTAAATGGTCTGTGGTAATGTTGAGTGCTGCACTGTGAGTTTGATCACCTAAAGAGGCGGAAAGCCTCAGTGGGGACAAGGAGTTGCCTATCTCCCCTACGCCCATCTTTACACTCAACAGCTATCAGGTCTACCACCAAGCAATGGATCCCGTGGACAAATGGTTGATAGGATCGGGTTGTTTATACAAAGGAAATCATTAGACAGCAAACTTTAGGACAACTGGAAAAAAGTGGACAGATCTGGTTTAAGTCCATTAGGCATAATATGGAAATGGCCTTAATCTCTTTCTCTCCCAGCAGGAAAAGACTAGGAACACTTCAAAGGCTTGAGAGTTACTGACCAATGCCCTCTCTTACAATTAAAAGCAACATGGGTGATCTTAAAGGAGTCAGAGAAATGGAAGGTTGGGCTACACGAAAGATTTAGCACTCAAGGGCCATCTACAAAGCAGAAAGATACACTGTGGTTTTAAATTTTTAATTACTAATTTACAAGAGATGAGATTTTAGAACAACTGTTGGAGTGCTGGCCAAACTTTTACACCCAACTGTTCTCATAGTGTGAAACAATTAAATTTACATACAGCCACCTCTACAGGTTTTGGTGTTCTAAACCTAATTAATTTCACTTTTGTTCTCAATCACTCATTCAATTTATTTTTCTCAGATTTTTCTGCATGCCTTAGGTAGCATCTAATATCTGCACGAAAATTCTTAATGTTTGTGTGATTTCTTAGGGCTAGTGTATAAATAAAGCAAGAAGTCATCAGAATGTAGCAACGAAAAATGTCAAATACTCAAGAACTTAAACAAACACTTACTTGATAAGGTAAGATGAGCTTTTTGACTAAGAATGGCTCCATATTTGTTCATTGCCAGACACTGATAAAATCCTTCATCAGACTGTTCTCCTCGCTTGCCTTCCATCTCACTGATGTATAAAGAGCCGTTGGACAGAACCTGGATCCGTTTATTTTCAGACACTTTTGCTCCATTTTTCAACCATGTGACCTTAATGGGAACTTCTCCATGAGCCTGGCAATCTAACACAACTGGCTCCTTTCTTGTGACAGTTACATCCTGTGGTTCTTTTATAAAAAACAGTTCACTAAAGCAACACACTCCTATAAGGAAAAAGGAGAAAAGGCATGTCCAGAATTATAGGTATAAATGCATTTCTTAACAACATAATTGTAAAACATATTCAAGGTGTTAATAAAATAAGTGTAACAAACCATATTAGTTAATTTACAAACATCTTAATAGACCAATCTAAGTTCTGGCAAACCTTTCCAACAAATCAGAGAAATCACCTTTGTACAACATCTACACTAAAAGCATAGGGAGGATGTCAATAATTTCTATGCCTTGTAAGAATTCTCTTCTCAAGTTTCCTGCTAGTTTCAAAATCATCAGGAGAACTCATGAGCACAAGCTGTTTGCTACTTTTACAAGCTTGTCAAAAAAGATCTTGAACAGAGTAAGTCGTAAAAGTCTAATTTTACAAGAAATCATTAGCAAAATTCCAACTCTGTGAACAAGCAAGTTTATTTCCTTGTCCCTTGAAGTGTTTTTGGAACCCTTGGCACCTACTCCTTTGGGAAGCGCATTTATCTTTTGTGACAAATTACAAGTTTGCATTTTTATATCTGCCTTTTTATAGCAACGACTGTCTCCTCTCCTTGAAAGAGACCCATTTACTTAATTTCTGCAGAGTCAGGTAGGTATTTAAAGGACAAAGAGTTGACTTTGAAAAGTTGGTAACTCTTGCTGCTTGTACTCAGTGGGTGATCGGATTAGGAAACTTTTATTTCATTTTTTTAGAGCTGCCAACTGTTGGAAAAAATGCGTGACTAATTGGTCCTTACTGTCTAATAGGGATAGGAGATTGCTTAATCAACCAGTACACGTTTTTATCAGAGCAGAGGAAGGGCTTTATCCTAAGCACACACATCGCCCCCGGTCTCCGCCAGCATAAAGCATCCGTTGACCACCTAATACCCTGTGTCACCTCCTGCATTCAGCACGAAGGCCAGCTAAAGTCTTGCATATTGATTGGGGCCCAGTGGAGTGTTAGGGATTTAGAGGAAAACAGTTCATCTTTCTTCTGACTGTTTTGAATCCATGATTACAAATCCCCAGGACTGGTCTCTGTCTCTCATCAAGGCAGGTCCTCCGTAACCTCACACACTAGTCACGCTCCCACGCCCGGGCTGACGACTTCTAATGTATGCCCAGGGCAACGCGAGCGACCCTAACAGCCTCGCACTGGGAGGACAACTCCGGAAGGCGCCCATTGTGTTTCCGAGTCACATCTGACTTTGATCCTTTTCTCATGCTAACAGAAACTAACTCCACCAGAAAAAAGAAATCCCAGGGTCTGTAACTTGTAAATAAATAAACCCATTTACCTGAACACCCTGTTCCCCACCAACAACCACATCCTCTTCACACTTTTTATCTCTTTGAAGATAAACCAACACGGATGAAAAGCAAAATTAGTTTATCCAAGTTTGCGCCAGGCTAACCTGGAGTTGGGAGGAATCTTCAGATTTCTGCACACCTCTGGCCCTGCCCCCAAATAAATACCTGGCTGCAAGAAATAAATCCTATTTAAATGCCTTCCTTCTCGGCTTTGGGTACCTTTTTCCCTCCCCTCCCGGGCACGAATCGGCTACGCAACTTCCAACCCTCTTCTCTGTCCAATTCCACCCCTCTCGTCTCCTTCTTGCTCCAAGAAAGTTGGGGGGGGGGCGGGGACCAGGGGCGCTGAGTTCACCTACTCTCTCCCCCGCCCTCAAACGTGAGGGAACCCCAACTGCAAACCCGGGAAGCCGCGCAGAACCGCCGCGCCCCCTGCGTGGTGAGGCTGCCACTAAGGAAACAATATAAATAAAGCCACGTGCGGCCGCAGCGGCCCCGGCGGGCGGGCAGCGTGGAGCCGGAGCTGGCCACAGAGGCCAGGACGCGGCCGGAGGGCGGACAATGGCGCGGGGAGGAAAGGGCGAGAGTGGACAGCAGGCGCCCGGTCCCTGCAGCCTGCGACCAGGGGAGCGCAGCGGAGAGAGGCAGACTCTGGGAGAGGCGCCCACGGTCCTGCCCGTGCTCCTGCAGCGCCCGCGGGCCGGTCGCGCCTCCCGCAGCCGCTCCCGACTAGTTGCAGGGAAGGGACAGTGACCGGTGGTCAGCGCCACAGAGGAGGACCCCAGGCCCCCCCACACACACACACACACGACACGCACCCCCTGCGTCTCCTCTCTCCCCAGCCCACGCGCGCCGCTCACGCCCCACAAACGCAGAAGAAAGCGCGCCCACCTGGAGCGGAGCCGAGGAGCAGCGGGAGCAGGAGCGCGCGGAGCGGCAGCAGCATCCCCGGCGGCCGCGGCCGGGCGAGGGGTCGCAGAGAAGGCGCCATTCAGCGGGGCTGCGCGGGCATGCTCTCCGGCCGCCCAGCAGCCACTGTCTGCCTGCCGTCCCCCGCCTCCGCAGCCCCCAGCGCCGCGGCTGGACACGCACCGCCTGGGCTTCCCGCTCGGGCACCGGCGTGGCGTGGCGCGGGGCGGCCGGCCCTGGACTCTGAGGTTGCGGCGAGGCCGGCGCACGGACACCCGCTCGAAGGAGGCGGGGGGCCCCGAGAGTCCGGCCTGGGGGCGGAGTGAGGCGGTGGCTGGAGGAGGCGGGGGCGGCGGAGTGGACAGCACCGCTGCTGCCGGCCTGGGGACTACTTTCTACATCTGGCCCCTGGTCTGGGGACCGCGAGGTCGGCGCGGCCGGCGGAGGGAGACGCTGGGAGGGGGCCCGGTGGCGGCCGGGTCGCGGCCCCCAGGGTGGCGGAGGACGGGCCCCCGCCGGACAATGCACCTGGGGGTCAAGCCCCGGCTGAGGGTCTCTGGCCCGCGTCCCCGCCCCCTCTGCCTCCCCGCCACCGTCGAGGACAGAGCCACAAAGGCCAAGCCTCCCGGCCCAGCCTGCCCCCGGGGCCCCTCTCCCGCCGGCTTGTTTAGGATTCGGGCAAGGAGGAGGCGGGGTGGGGAGGGATGGTGTTGAGAGACGTGGAAAGGCCGGAGACTTCTCCCCTGATGGCCCCTGCCCATCCCCCTCCTTCCCTCACACGCTGAGGCCCTGTGGAGGGAACACTATTTCACTCTTCAGAGATTTATCAGCGGGACTAGAGTGATCAGCCCCACATTTGGGGACAGTTCTTATCCTCAGATGCAGCAACTGGCTTAAAAACATCTCCGAAGAGTGCCTTGAAATGAACAATTACCTTTTGGGGAGACGGTTCATCATCTCTTCTCAAGTTAGTGAAGTTCCCTACGTCGTGAGAACTTTGCACACAAAAGGCCCTGTCTTAAGAGTTGAGGGGGACATTAGGAGATTTCTAGATAATCTGAGTTTGCTCTGGGGTACTGGGCTTTGATAGACTACCTGGTTAGAAGTTAAAGTGACTAGGAAAGACACTAATGTGAACTTGTTCACATCGCTTAAAATTAAGACTAACAAGAGGAGTTAAAAGGTACGTTTAAAAATGTAATCAGATGGCTGGATCAAAGATGTGTGGATCATAGAGAGCTTTACATGTGGATTAGCATTTGCTAATCCCAGACTAACTCTATGGCACATGATGAGGGCATAGACTAAAATCTAACCTTAATGAAAAGTACTGACAGAACTCAAGCCTTTGTCACTAAGACATCAACACATTGGCTTTCGCATGTTTCAAAAAACAACTTATGAATAAAAAGGAGGATGGGGGCATCAACAATGGTAGAACGTCTGCGGAGAGGGCAGCGATGCCCTCCCTGAAAGCTTGCTGTAATAAAGATCGCCCTACTTAACAATTTCAATTTAACTTCGTGTAAGACAGGGAAACCCTGGGCTACATTACCTAGAAAACTGTAACATTTACATGAATTTGAACTATTTCAGAGCATCAGAGTAAAGGTTTGTGGAAAGGGAAAATACTTAGAAGTAATAAAATGAAACGTTTGCAAGGATGTTTTAAATATCCAATAAGTCACATTTACACAAAATGATATTCCTATGTGCCCCAAACTAGATTTCTTTTTTTTTTTTTATCGTATGACATTCTTCTACCTCTTGACTCCTCCTTCTCTCAGGTTCTTTTCAATCGACTCTAAGAGCTAATATTTCCTGGATAAGAATTGCTAACGAGATGCTCTTAATGCTCTCTTTCTTGAACAAACAGAAGAATAAAAGAGGGGCAGGGGAGAGAAGCAAAAAAGCAAGGGAAGGACTTTTTCCACTTTCATTTTGCCTTTTCTTTAACATTTCAATTAATCACAGGAGACTTTGATTCTTGTAAGATGGCTTTGGACCTTGAATTGCAGTGGGAAAGAACATGGCATTGCATCTAATATAAAATAATATACGTGATATATGTCATTGTTATATAATGTCATGTGATTAAACAACCCTATTGAACTTTTCTGCTATATTCTGTCCCATTTTGGGCAGCAATAAACTTACTCTGATAATATAATTATACCATATATAATTTGCAGTATACTCAAGGTCACTAATTAGTAAGTGGTAACTGGGAAACAGTCCATATCTTCTGATTTGTGTTTTGCTTTTTGTACTATGCGATCCTTTCTGTTCTTAATTTAAACTTGCCTTTTTTCTTTTTTTTCCTTTCTTTCCCTCTTTTTTTTTTAAATACCTATTACTGTTGGCTTCAGAAGTAATAACCTACTTCTTTCAATATTACAGTACATGTCTTCTGAAATAGTTACAGTTACACTTTTTTGCATGTGTAATACTTGTCTGATGTGATGTACTAGGCTGCGTAAGCTACTTCACAGTGTGTTGCCCCACAGCTTTCAGCATAATACCTTGCATCTAGTAAGGTAACCACTGCAGTGGTTAAGAGCATGGGTTTTGGTGTATGACAGACCAATTTCATTGTTACGTGGACAAATTATTTATACTCTCAAAAGTTATCTATTTAATGGAAGTATAATATCAATGCCTGCTGTGATATAAAGCATGGAAAGTACCTAGTGCATAGCTTTATAAATAGTTGCTATTATTTAGTAAGTAAATATTCCTAATAGTGACAAATCTTTGTTCTTTTAGAGTGGGCTTAATTTTGAAATATTTGAATTTTTAAGAGTCAAATCTGAAAATTCTTTTGGTGATTACAATGGTGGCGACTCTAATGACTTCTTTGAGAATTCCTAAGCTGGTCCTCCTGAAAGGTAGAAGTGCCTAGGTGTTTAACCTCCTAAAGCTACCTCCTTGAAGAATGAATCTCATTGAGATAAACAACTACCAAAGCCCTGTTTTGCTTTCATATTCTAAAACAAGGACAATTATTTTCAGCCTGAAAAAAAACTGAGCCTCTAGCACTGAAATCTGAGGGTAGATTTTTAAAGAAAAGAACCAGTATTCTTTAAATAAATTCAAGTCTCTGGCTCGACTTTGGGAGGAAAAAAATCACATCACTTTGCCCATCAATTATGGAGCTGTACCAAATGATCAAATCCTCTGGCCTCAAGATCTGGTTTGATGGAATCATAGGACTATTGGTATATGTTTATGAATTAGAGAGAATGATAAAACACAGCAAAAGTTGAGTTAATTTTTCATTTAAAAGAATTTTTTGAGATCCTAGTATGTTGATTAGACAGCCAGGCCCTGAATAAGGATCACATGCTATGATCTTCATGTGATTTTAGAAATCACTCACTGATGAACTTAATATTTGCCATCAGAAACAGTCTGAAGTGGTGGTAATTCTTCATGAGATTGTAAAATGGTGTAGCTGCTATTGGAAACCATATGGAATGCCCTCAAAAAATTAGAATTAGAACTATAGTACGATCCAGTAAACACACTTCTGGGTACATAGCCAAAAGAATTGAAAATTGGATCTTGAAGAGATATTTGCACATCCACGTTGATTGCAACATTATTCACAGTAGCCAAGATATGGAAGAAACCTAAATTTCCATCAATAGCTGAATGGGTAAGAAAATGTGATTATATATGTGTGTGTATACACATATACATGATATGTACATACACATATATATGATGGAATATTATTCAGCCCTCCAAAAGAAAGAAGTCCTGTCATATGCTGCAACATGGATGAACCTTGAGGGCATTATGCTAAGTGAAATAAGCCAATCACAAAAAGACAATGCATGATTCCACTAATTTGAGGTATCTAAAGTAATCAAACTTATAGAAACAGAAAGTGGAATGGTAGTTGCCCAGGGGCTGGAGGGAGGTAAAAATGAGGAGTTGTGGTTCAATGGGTATGGAGTTTCAGTTATGCAAGAGGAAAAAATTGTAGAGATCTGTTGTACAAAAATGTGGATATAATTCATAATACATACTGTACACTTAAAATGGTAAGAGTAAATTTACATTATGTATTTTTTACTACAATAAATAATAAGCAGGTTGTGGATTCATAGGAAAAGTAATGATGACAATGACCAGGTAGAAGCCCATGTTTTCTAAGAATACCGTAGATCAGGGTAGGTTAAAGAAAATGGAAAAACAAAACATTTTGATTTCAATATGACATTTCACCACCCACATCTCATGATATTCTTATAAGGAAATGTTGACTGGATGTTAAAAGGATTACGCCAAATAACATTTGATTGAAGCATCTATTCACTTCCACTCTGGGGCTCCATGTTGCCAAGTTTATCTCTGAAATCTTTGCAAAATCTGTTCTCCACTAAGTTTTTTCTTGCCACTGCCCATGTTCCAGCTCTCAGTACCTCTCACCTGAGCCATGGTATTAAAATGGACCCTCAATACACTTCCCAAAAATCTTCCAGTCTTTCCATGCTCCAATTCATTCTTATTGTTACGACCAGGTTAACTTGCCTGTGATCAAATTTTTTTCTGATCAAAAAATTTTCAGTGCCTCCTCAATTGCCTGTAAAATGTTGAAGTGTTCATTAAACAACAAACGCCTTCATCTCAACAGCTCCCTAATCTGGCCCCAATCTACCATTTCAAATTTATAGTCAATCTTTTCCTGTACATATGCAATGCTCAGGCCAAGGTAAACAATCCTGTGATTTCCCAGCAGCACTTGAATTGTCCTAACTCTGAGCTCTCCCATAAGCCTAGAATACTTTCCTTAGCCTTCAGACCCTTCAAATTTTACCTATATTTTCAGGGGCAGCACAGGTGTTATTTTTTTTGAAACCTTACAGAATTTTTGTAGCACATAACTTATGCATGTTTTATCACTAGCATTTTAAGGGCGCAAATCATATCTGACTCATCTGTGTGAACCTCATAATGAGAAGGACACAACCTTTCAATTAAGAGGGACTGAATGTGTATTAATTGGCTGAAGACATAATGAATGACTCTACTGAAATACTGATTAAATAGATGGAAAACAATTGGGAGAAAGTTCTCTGCTAGAGCAGTGCAAAGTCCTGTACTTGGAGGAGACCTTGTCTCTTCTACATTTATTGTCAGTGGTTTGAATTAAAATACAGAGGACATATTTATCTGAATCTGCTTGTAACACAATGCATAACCAACAGGTTGCATAATAGAATGTGATTTTTTTTCCACTTCTGGTAGTTGTCTAGAATGGTACGTACTAAGAAGAAAGGTCCTAGGAATGCTTCAGGATTTGTTACTAGTACACAATTTTCAAGAGAAAAGAAGAGAGTCAAGAAACAGGAACCAGAAGTAACTCAGCAGGCACCAGAACGGAAGTGATCAAGGGTTTGTAGCAGAAGAGAGCACAGGACATTTAGAACCGAGGCCGAGCACTGGGTGTCCTCTATCTGCCAGCAATGGAAAGAGTCTTATAGGAACTGCGGAGCATGGGCACATTCATTTATTCAACAAACTACTGAGCATCCAGTGTGTTCCAGGCACTGACAGATAATGCAGATACAGTTATAAGAAAATTATGTAGATACTGAATATTGCAATAAAGTCTGCAATGTGCAGGATAATTTGAAGACAGAGCTTAAGGATCAATTTATACTCCTACAGTGGGATAAAATGGAAAGGAAGCATGTTACCAAGTATGAAGAGTCTAAGATTTTACCCTGTTTACAGGCTAACAGGTCAACCTGCCACCATTTTATAGAGACTAGTAGAGGACATGAAACTCCTGTGACAGAAATAAAGGACAGTTTATTATTCATGGCAATAGCAGTAGCCAGAGTACCAGCAATTTTTCATCAGTTCTCTAAGCCTCAGATCCTACAGGGCAGCACAAAGAGGGCCAGATGTCAACTGCACATACAGTGGGTTATGTGACAGGAGAGGAACCCTAAGTTTAAGAAACCTCAATCTTTTATGATGGGCAGTTAGCATGCCTACCCTTTGCTCCAGAGGGAGACACTATATCTCCCATGGCTATTTACTATACAAACACCCTTGAAGAGAGAGTCCAGAACAGAATGCAGCTGGTGCCTCTCTTGCAAGGTATGCAAAAATGTGAGAGAATCACAAAGAACTGTCTTCCAGCATGTGCTTCACAGTGGAGTTGATATCTGTGGTGAATCTTGGGGGGGAAATAGAAGTTTTCTAGTTGGACTTGATTGGGGTTAGCCTTCCAGAGAGAACAGTAGAAATATAACATTGTAGTATGAAAGATCAAAGTATATTGAAGAAACTGCAGGTAGGTCAGTACAGCTGGAATACAGGCCATATTGAGAGTGGAGGGAAAGTGGGCAGGACCATGTCAACATAGGCCTCATGCTGTGCTAAGGAGCTTTACCTCCTCCTTGGGGCCATCCTTTCCTCAAGGTCACCCTTTGGATAGGTTGCCTGTGGTGTACTCTTTGCTATGTGCCCTATGCCAGGTGTTTCAACAATTTTATTTCACTCGGTTCTCACAATCAGATAGGCTAGGCATTACTATCCTCATTTTACAGATGAGTTGAGGGTCAGCGAGTTAAAGACCTTAATCTTGTTTGCAGCACAGCAGATACATGACAAAAGCTAAATTCTCCAAGTCTACTTGACTCAGAGCTCTTAGAACTCTTAGAATATCTTAGAACTCTGAGTGTCTTGTGAAACATAGAAGAGAAAGAGGAGTGGATAGCTAGAGGTGAACATACAGAACTACTGACGAAGTCTAACATGGCGATTTTTATTAGCCAAGAGTCATTTCTATATTTCTTATGCTCTGAAATAACACTACTCCCTGGATCTTGCTGGCACACTCTCCATTCATTCTCTTATCACAATCTACTTGCGGCTGCCCCCTTTTTTCTGCTTTGCATGGACCAGTGAACCACAGACAACTGGTACAGCTGGGCTGTGTGATGGGTGAGAAACATCTCCCTTGGTGTGTAGTTGCAATCGTGTTAATGCAAACCTGTGCTGTGTTTACAGATGAGTGTTGTGCAGAGCAAGGAACGTTTAGTCTCACTATATGCCACTTTGGTCATACTAGGTCTAGCATATTATATTCATCTCTGAATTCCACATTTTAAAAGGCAAGTCTAGAATGAAGGCAGAGAATAAGCAAGAGGGTAAAATGTTTGGGAGAGAAAATAATAATATAGACCATAGTGATACCTAATCCATTCTACAGAGGAAGACACAGGCTTCGAGAGGTTAGGAAATTTTCTTAGGGTCATACAACCAGTAAATGATGATGCAGAATTCAAATCTGGGCTTGTCTGATCTATGCTTTACTGCTTCGTGTGTATTTGTTTCCTTAACCACACCAAAAGTGGCTTTGTCATTGGATTCATATTAGTCTTTGATCGTGTTCAAAAGTCTATAGTAGACAGGATTTAATGTCAACTGAACTTTTATTTCAGGGATTCTACTGCAAATGCATCCAAGAAATAACAACAGGTTATCCCATCTTCCAACCCATTCTGCTGCAGACTTCCTGGCCACTGAAGAGGTACGTGCTCTTACTCATGCTCTGTTTGCTGGAAAAAGAGAAAGCAATGGTGTGGGGGAGGGAATGCTGTATACTAACATACTGTCCCCAACACCTCCATGCTTCATTAGAGGCACTCCAGGGGTCTAAAGGGACTTCAGCACTCTATTTCTAGACACACCTATGCTAAGCTTTTATTTAGTACATTCATAAATCTTTTATGACTGTCTTCAAATAGTGCACCATGCCTCAACACCTTTACATAGCACCTAGCAAAGTGCATTGTACACAATGGACCAACAGCTCCCCCAAATTTTCGAAGGAAGGAAGAAACTGCTTTTCACTTTGTTTCCTAATTAACAGAGGTGCTGACAGTCTATGTATAATCCATGGTTGGTATGTGTGTGGTGGGGCTGATGTGGAAGTAGGGAAAGGAATGTAGATCACAATTAGATGCCTCTGAATTGTATCTGCCCATCCCCAAATCACCTAGCCACTGTTTCAAGCCCCAAGCTTCAAGGAACACCACACTCTCCACTCCCTGCTATGGGAAATGTTGATGATGACATAAAGATATCGTGGCAACTGCTAGCCCATTGGTTCCTGAGTTAGGTTTTATGAACCAATGATTTTCTTGGTCAACTCCCCAAAGAATAGTATAAATTGGTAAGTGTTTAATGTCTCATTGAAAATGCGTTTTATATCAATGGGAAATTTCAAGTTGGTCACTTTATATTGGTTCACTATTACTCCTGCTCCTATCTACAGTAAATAGCACTAGCGGTGTTCAGAATTGGTGTTTACTCTCTGCTGGGTGTCTATATCCACACAGTTCACCATCTATATCTAGGAGCTCATAAACCTGTAGGTTCTTGACACTAAGTACACCTGCTTCCAGCGAACAAAATGCATATGTATTTCTCTTGTTTGTAGATTGTATGGCTATCATTGACAAGGGATAAATACCATGTGGACACGGTCAGGGTTGATAGGTAAGTTTTAAGAATTTTTTAAAGTTTGTATAACATTTCTAGAGCTTTTTTTGAATACTGCTAGGTGTTTTCTCTTGGCTATAAGAATTAGAGAAGAAAAGGTAAATAACAGTAGGGACATGTGTAACCATACAGATAGATTATAATTCCATTACTCTGGTTAGCATTTTTCAGAAAATTTATATTCTGCAAATCCAAATTTTTCATTGAAATAACTAAGACTGATGACTTGACAGGTTAGTAGTTGTCTGATATTTTAAAAAATACTGTCTGATAATATTCTTTTTATAACAGAGCAACTTTCTTATGTAACAATTTTAGCGATAACGTAACTGCGAACACACAGTGAATAGTTTGATGTTATTTTTTTTCAAAATTAAATGTATGACTATATATTTTGGAGTGGTAGGTATGACTTATTAACAGGTGCTGACAAAAATTAATCCTCATTAATTATGTATGTTTTAAGAATTAGAACAGATTTTAACTTTAAAGTTTGGTCCTTAACGTTTCCCTTGCTTGATATCCGCTAAGCAATCATAGTTTCACTTATTCTAGTCAATGCCAGTTATCACTGAAAGGCAGCAGCTAATGAGGATGGTTCCCCTGGGTCTCAGCTTTCAGTTCAAAGCTCTTGCACTAGTGAAGAAGTGTTAATTCCTTCAAAGACTTCGCAGCAGCTCCTTCACAGCCTGAGAGTGCAAGGAATCCTATTCTGAACCCTATAGAGATAGTTCTACTTTATCACCTTAAGGTAGGGAGGAGGGAGGAGCTGCCTTCCCTTCTTACTTTTCTTTACCTGTACTTCAGAAATCTGACTTAGCTCAGGGGGATCCTGGCTAAAACCTCACTGTGTGTTTTCTAAGGCAGCCTCATTTTCTAATAGGGCAGAGGGAAGCAAAGGAAGAACAGGGAGAAAGAAAGGTGAGTGAGGCCTTTCCTGGCCATCCCATCTACGAGAGCACCTCGTTCTCCCCCATTGTCATTCTCTGTTCCCTGACCCAGCACAGCACAATTGCATGTATTTATTTGTGATCTATTGCCCCTCTCTCCCACTGGGAAACTTTATCTGGTTTACAGCAAGCTGAAGATTTTCTGGCATAAAGTGGAAACTCCATACTTATTCAATAAATGAATTAATACATTTTGCGAACATGATCATTTCATCTAGTTATAGTTTAATATTAATGTCAAGAGAATATTCTTGAAACGTTAGTTGTTTGAAGTAGACCTTTTCTCTGATTTAAAATTCTAATGTCAGTATAAAAATATTCTTTTTGAGGCATTTTTTCAGGTAGCTATCTTAATCAGTATTTGGTTTAATCGGTCAAACACATACTATCTACTCAGGCACTCTGCTGGGTGCTGAGAAAATCAAGATGAAATGATGCAGCCCCAACTCTCATAAAGTTCCCAACATAACTGTGGAGACAGACATGTAAACAAATGCTGATAAGGTCCTGTGATATGTGCTGTAACGGCAGTATGTACACAGTGCCGGGGGCTTGGCTGGGTAGGAATGCATTTAAGTGGTCGAGAGAACAATTCAAGGCAGGACAATTTAAAATAGTGAATGTTATTAAAGTAACACATGTATATAGAGGAAAAAGTCATGATGAAAATGAGCAGTTCTGTGCACCTCTCCACCCCTGGTGACCAGAGCTTCTATCTCCCTCCTCCATTCTGGGCTGGCGACTCTATCTGCCTGCTCATAGTTCTTGTCCTGGTACTTCCCAGGGTTGGAGCCATGTTCCTGGATGCCATGTCTTCTTTCTTGCTTATTCCTTTAATTTGCTAAAGCATGTTCTGTAGTAGATCTACAAGAAAGGGTGCTTGGGAGGTATTATTTGAGTCCTTGAATATCTAAAAATGCTTTTATTCCACTGTCATGCTGATTAACTATGGCAAGATATAGAATTTACGATAGAAAATTATCTTTTCAAAATTTTAAAGGCATCCACTGTCTTCTGGCATCATTTTACATTGAGGAGTTCACCAATTCCTAATTCCTTGAATGTGGCTTGTTTCTCCCACACCGCCCCGATGTTTTTAGGTTTCTCTCTTTATCCAAGGTGTTCTGGAATTTCATCATCACGGGCCTTGTTTTTCACTCATCATTCCAGCAATCAGTGGGCTCAGAATTTCTGAGTTGTAAATTTCTTGACAATAACAATTTTTACTGACTTCTATCAGCTTGCAAGTTTGTCTGATCATGACTTCAGAAAAATGTATTTTAAATAGCCATTTTCAGTTTTTTGCCTAACATCTCAACTTAAAATTTTTGTAATGTGAAATCGCAAAAGCAATGTTTCCTTCTAAAAAGTAAAACAAATACTATACAATAATGTCCTCCATTTATGTAATTTAATAGTTTAATTAAGTGTTTTCATAAACTTGATCTCATATATTTTACCAGCTATTTTGTAGTGTTTTAAGATACATCATAAAAACAGTGAATAAAAACTTATTTGACATTACTTTTTTCTATTTTTCAAAGAAATAGCTATAAGTGTAAGTGTGATTATTTTTCCTATCAGTTTAGCATTTTCTTGGTTCTAGGTAAATGAAAAGAAGTTTATTGGAATAAAGCTGTCTAGTGAAGACTGTAAAAAGTAAGATAGGTAATTGGGAGATGGAAATGGAAAACCCAGAGAGAGAATAAAAACACACAAAGAGCTAGTAATCTATGAGAAGAAACAGGCTCATGTTTTAGAAGACATAGCAATTAAAATGTTATATTTTACTGAGGTGACAAACAGGTAGCACTTCATAAGTTTGTAAGAGATTAATTTGCTGAGAGAAGATTCAGGAACAAATCTTTTACTTTTAATGCCTGAAGATAGTGAGGGTGTCTGTGGTAATTTTTTCCCTCAATCTCTGATATTACCACCAAATAAATATTTTCTGGGTTTTTATCCAGTCTAAGAATATATTGTTTACCTCGATCTTAGGTTTAAGACTAGCTTCCACGTCTTTCTAAATTATTATACGAAGGTTCACAAAACAAAAATTCAAAAATTTGTTAAACCCATGTCTCTTTCACTAAATTACTTTTGCCTAATGGGTTTATTTTAGTCCAACAGAAATCCAAATCTTAGACTACATTGACAAAAAATAAAGAAATAAAGTATTTATTTATTTTTAAGTTTTTCCCAATAATTTTTTTGAGTAGCTTTTTTTAACTAGTAAACGTAACTTGATTTGAAAGTATAGAAATTCTCTTTCCAAGTTTCCACTTATTTTTATAGTCATTGTAGTTATTGAGTGAATTCCCTAATCTCAAATCTGACAATTGATTTCAAATATTATTTTTATTGTTTAGTTTTATGATATTGGGTAAGTCACTTAATTTCCTGAACTTCAGTGTTCCCATCAGTAATATGTGGATAATAATTAGTATCTAGATGACAGTTATTATAAGGACTAAATGAGATAATACATATAAACAGCTTGTCAGAGTGCCTAACACATAATGCTTAATAAATGTAAACCATATATATTTACATATGTAATGTGCAACTGAGCTCCATCTTCAGTCAAGCATTTACTATCATGAAAGAACTTAGATTTTGTTTTTAGTGAATACAAGGAGGATTTTTGGCTTACAAACAGAACAGAAAAATAACTGATGCAAACTTTCTTCCATGTGAACTGTTGAAATCAATGTACGGGTATACAATTCCATGTCTATAATGACCAAGAAGCTTCAAATCCACCTGCCCTACCAGATGAGGTTACATATCTATTTTTAGAGTGTATTTATATACACACTTTTCAGCTGTGGATGTTGCATAGAATAGTCACCTTAGATTATAAAAATTTGTCTAGTTTGACTCTAATTTGTTAGCTATTTGAAGCAATAATGACTAAATAGGAAGGTATTTTCTATAAGGAAAGTGTTAAGCAACTTATGAATTTGCCAAGTTTTGTTTCTGCATGCTGTTTTGGTAGGCCTATGTATTACTTGTGATAAATAACAATAGCTGATGTAAAATCCAGAGGTTTAACACAGTAAGTGTTTATTTCATACTTATGCTACATCCAGTGTAAATGTTCATGGTTAGTGATCCATACAGTCATCCAGAGACCCAGGATCTTTTTATCTTGTGGCTCTACCATCCAACAGTGCTTCAGACTCCTCTGCTAAGGACTGTTTATCTGGCCAAAAGACTGGGGGAGACAGAGAGAGTGGAAGACTGCAGCAGGTATTTATATGCCAGTTTTAGAAGTGGGTACATCATTTCAGCTCATTTTTCTATTGGCCAGAACTCAACCACAGGGCCAAATCTTACTACCTGAGGGCTGGGGAATGTAGCCTAAACTGGATCCCAGGAGTAAAGGAAATGGGTTTTAGTAAACATATAGTCTCTACCACAGCCCTGTTCATAAACTAAGCCAACAAACACTCTGGGAAACTCAGAGAGTGTGAAGTTAATAAGACATCATAGTCTGGTCAGAGAAAAAGTTTTGGTACCGATGGTCAAAGAAACACAAGAAAAATGGTTTTCAGGAGCCATATGCTGACTTGCTGGGTGACACGAATAAGTTCCTTAACCTTTCTGGGTGTGACCTGTCTCAGTAAAATAGAGATAGTAATAGTATTTATCTTTTAGGGTTGCAAGGATTATAAGAGAATGTATACGAAATTCCTAGAACATAAACATTTTACAAATATTAGCTATCATCATTGTTACTACTATTATTAGGACATTTTCAAGTCCTAGGGAAAAAATTCTGTGTAGTTGAAATGTAGTTTTGTTTTCTTTGCTCCCTTTGTGGCCAGTTCCTAGTGCCATCCAATCTCTTTCTCCCCCTGCTTGGCCAAATAATAATTGCCTCATGTCTATTAGTTTCCCCCCCTCCCCCATTTAACAGCAGAATAATTCAACAAGACAAAAATGACCATGTTTTTAATGACCTAGGTAAAGAATTCATGCACCATTACTTCTGCCATATTCTATTTGTTATATGGAGCAACTCTGATATGAGAGGATACTACACAAGGATATGAATACAAGAATCGCTAGGAGATCATCTAGAAAGCTGGCTATCCACAGTCTGCCTTTTGGCCCCCTTGTTTCATGCAAAACATACTCACTCCCTCCTAAGGCCCCCAAAAGTTTCATCCCATTGGAGAGGGACAGCACCCGTAAGTTTCTTAGGAGCCCTGTTGTTAAACCAAAACGCTCTCTGAGGCATGATGTTGAATCTTTATGAGGTCTTCATAATCGATTCTACAGTGAGCTTCATCTTTATGTATTCGATGTTTTCCTTCAAATGCTTTGGATTTTATCTTAGTCTAGAAGCTATTTCAAAGAAGTGATTCCTGAGATCTTTTTAAGTTTTTTCTTTAACGTATCTCTCTTCTCTCACATTTTGTCTAAAGTAGCAAGGTGAAGCCAAGTGGCACCTTCACCACCCTATCTGGAAATCTCCTTAGCTAGGTCACTTAGGTCATTAGATACATTTACTACTTTCCTATTACCACAGGCAACATTGTTGCTGACATTCCTGCCACTATACAACAAGGATCACCGGTTCTCCAGTTTCCAATAGAATTTTCCTAGCTTTCCTTTAAGATCTCACTGTCAGCTTCCTCAAAGGCCACCAGGCTTTAAGGAAGTCTTTTCTAAGCCTTTTAGGCTTTCGCTAATACCCTCAATATCCTTCTAGTTTCTTCCCATTGTCTAGTTTCAAATTTCTCTCATATTCTATTTTATTTTGGCAACAGCTCACTTTTAGGCATCAAAATCTGTATTGGTTATCTATTGGTGCATGACCAATTACCCTCCAATTCATTGTCCTAAAACAATAGTAAACATTTTTTATCCTTACAGTTTGTCAATGTATTACTTTTCTGTGACTACTGTAACAAATTACTACAGACACAGTGGCTTAAAACAACACAGATTTATTATCTTATAGTTCTATAGTTCAAAATTCTGAAACAGGTCTCCCTAGGCTAATATCAGGCTGTCAGCAGGTCTGCCTTACTTTCTGGAGGCTCTAAGGAGAAAATTTCCTTGCACTTTGCAGCTTTTAGAGGCAACCATATTTTTTTTCTGGTGTCCCTTTCTCCATCTCTGAAGCCAGCAGTGACAGTTGAGTTCTCAAACTGCTTCACCCCAACCTGTTCTGCCTTCCTCTCTGCCTTCCTCTCTGCCTTCCTCTTCCACATTTAAGGAGACATGATTACGTTGGGCCCCACGTGGATAATCCAGGATGATCTCCCTATTTTAAGGATAGCTGATTAACAACTTTAATCCTATCTGCTACCTTGATTCCCCTTTGCTATGTAATGTAACATATTCACAGGTTCTGAAGATTATGACATGGATATCTTAGAGAGGGAGTCATTATTCTGCTTATGACAGTGGGTTAGAAATATCAGAAACATCTTAACTCAGGGTCTCTCATGAGGTTGTAGTCAAGATGTCAGCTGGGCTTGGAAGATGCACTTCCCAAGTAAACTCTTCTGCTGCCTACAAGTCCTCAAGATGTGACTACTGACTTCCCCCAGAGTGAGTGATCTAAGAGAATAAAGCAGAAGCAGCAATTTTTATCATCTAGCCTCCAAAGTCACATACCAATGCTTCCATCACAGTCCACAGAGCTCAGAGACTAGCTGTGATACAATG
Organism: Rousettus aegyptiacus; assembly: GCF_014176215.1. Classification (NCBI taxonomy): domain Eukaryota; kingdom Metazoa; phylum Chordata; class Mammalia; order Chiroptera; family Pteropodidae; genus Rousettus; species Rousettus aegyptiacus. The sequence goes on from NW_023416306.1 coordinate 125,426,165, forward strand.
TGGGAGGGACCAGACAGGATGTGAATACCAGAAAGTGAGGCTAATTGAGCCTGTATTGGAGGCAGGCTACCACACAGCCACACCCTTTGTATGAAATCTTTTCTATCAACTTCCCTGCCTCTCGCCACACTCCTGTATGCTTCCTCCGCCCTTCTTCTGACTCACACTACCCTTCATCGCGTTCATTTGTGTACCAGTTTTCCTTTCCCTTGTTTTGAGCTCATTGAGGTTAGAGGTTGTGCTTTATTCCGTTCTGAATTCCTAATAGCCAGCACGATTTGGTTGAAATAAATTTAATGAAGGAAAGAAAGTCTGAGGACCAGAACTTGGAAGCAAACTCTTATAAAGGAGCCTTGCTGAATTTGGATGCTACCTTATTTGAATTTACAGTCTAGCTAGAGAGAATCTTGAGATGGTAAAACCTTGAATAATGAGATATCTTTATAGTAAATGTAAGGAATTTGAAGGCTGAGTAGATATACTTTTGTTTGCTTGCTCTCCTACCTTGGATAAAACTGACACTTGGCAGCCATGCTGAATCCCTGCAGTCTTTCTAAGTGTCTATGTGCATAAGAAGACTCCTTCCTCTAAATAATTGGTTTTGGTCTGTCAACCTTGGCCAGTATGATGAGAATAACTGAAGATGATGGTTTACCTATTTAGGCCCCTAGTCTTTCTCTTTAAGCATCTTCATACACCAGAGAGACTTTTGACAATTCATCCAAAGACCGAACTTACTTGGACCTCTAAAATTTACATTTCCAGCCCTCCTGGGCTTACTCCCTGAATAGCAGCATACAAGCCTATGGGGGTGTGCACCACATTTGTTCTGTGAGTAGCCATATGAAATGTACCCAATTTTGCAAACTGCATATTAGAATCTCTAGAGAATTTTGTGTTAGTAAAAATTATTGCAGCATTTAGTGTTAGTGAAAATGGTTTCAAATTAAACAGCTTGAATTTCTTAATAGGAACCAGAGAGACTTTGGAGTAATATGTGAATTGGAAGAAAAGAATCTGCAAGTTTCTGGCCAAAAGGTGACCCCTATAAAGACATATTTGTTAGTTGTGAGTGACAGAGGTTACAGAGCCAGCCAGGACCATTTCTAAAGTGTTAAGCTGACCTTAGGTTACAAGGTCATGAGGTCAGGAAGGGTCGAGACTGGTTGGGGAGAGCTCTTTGCCTTTTGTGGGGATCTATTAAAAGGCTTCGACTTTCTGTCCCTCCCTCTCTTCTTTCTGGTCTCTCCCTGCATGGCTGTTTTCTAAAAGCCACTGTGATTTTAAAACTGACTCACTGGCTGACCTCCTAGCCTAGGGGCACATGGACAACCAGATGCTGGGGTTCAAATCCCTTCCCATTTGGCAGAGTGGCCAAAGTGGCTTAATGAATCTCCTATCCCTCCTTCTATCTGTAAGAACTGTTTAATAATGACATGGCCTCCAGTTCTTGGCACTTCTTTTGGCCTGAGTTTGAATATGGATTGGTATCTCTGATGCTCTTAAGCAAGTCGTTCAACTATTTCAGAACTCATTTTGCTCATCAACAAAATGAGAAAATTGAATTGCACAATATAGTCTTGCTTCTTCTTTGGTAAGCCTGGGTAGTTAAAATGCCTATGCCTTTTTTTGGTTCCTGATTAGTAAAGAATTCAAGACAGGTCGCATTCTGTTTTCTATACTATCTCTCTGGAAATGAAGACACTGCATTACTCTTATTCTTACACACTATTCTCTCTGTGTAATGGTTTGTATTCTAGAAGGTGGAGCAAGTCATTTGGGTACCTACTAACCCTTTGCTTTCATCCCCAGACTGTTTAAGAACTTTGATACAAGTTTCTAAGCCTTTGCACATGGTATATGCTCAGCATATAGTTCAATTTCTCTGGCTTCTAACTTGTATATTATTTATGTGAGCTTCTCTACTTTGCAACAGTATTTTAGACAATTATTTCTTACTAAAAAGACTTTGTCTTTTCCCCTTTGGAACATTTTAAAGCACTTTTGGACAGACATCCTTTAAACAAATTCAGCATTTTGCTCATGTATACCTTAACTGACTCAGGGATATTTCCTCCTCATTAGCCTCTCTCCATCCATTTGAAAAGGAAATCAAGACCTCACCAGGAATCCTCTCCACCTCCACACTTCTGCTTTTTTTTTTCTTTGGAAAATCTGCTGGAATTGGGGTCTGGCATTTGAATATTTTTCAGGCTTCGGGTACAGTGATCTCAGCTCCCTGGAACCACAGTTGTCCACACCATCAGGATGCCCCCAGAGGAGGAGGCTGCTCCATTGGTTGAAGGTTCAGAGTCAGCCCCCCAACCCAACACCCACACACCCCTGTGGTGTTTGCCTGTCAAGGGTTCAGGGCAGGCATATGAGCAGTTCTGGCTGCCAGATGCTTATCTAGTTCCTTTTGCCTCCATTTTAGGGGGAAATAACCAGGTGAAGAAGAGGAAATAATTGTGTTAATTCAACTGAATGACTTTCAAAGATTTTATTTGCTTTATTCAGTGATTCATGAATCACGCAGCATCGAACCTAACAGATAGAAAGGAGTTCTGAGGAGCTGTACAAAATGACTTTTAAAGGCAGGAGTCGTCGAAACAAGAAAGTCATACTAGCAAAAAGCAGATTGGTTGTGTCAAGGCCATCTTCCTTTAGTGGAGGGCAGTGGTCTGTCAAGCAGACGACCACGCTAGTGCTGACAAGGTGATTTTTGATGGACTGGTTTAAGATCCCACTTCTTAATGGAGAAGCTTAAACTATAACTAAGTCTCAGTTTGGTGATGTGGAGCTTAGCATAAATGACTCCATTTTGAGCCTGTTGTTGTTTTTAAACACAATTCAACAAATATTTACATGAGTAAAGTTCTGAAATGTGAGCAGGGGATACATAAGATACACAAGAAGTATTATATGTGAGTCCACAATCTAGTGAAAAGGAAGAAAAATATATAGAATTTAAATGCAACCACATAAAGACATAGAAGCAATGCTCATAAGTAATAGGGAGGAAGAAAGTCATTCTGATGGAAGACTTCAGGAAGGCTTTGTGTAGGAGGTAGCATTTTAGCCTGGTTTTAAAGAATGAGTATAATTTAATGAACAGATTTTGCTGGAAGGGCAGGGGTCAGGGTGCATATTCCAGGAAGAAGGAAGGGAAAATAGCTTGAAGAAAATCCCAAGTGAGGCAGCAAATGTCAAGATGCAAATAGGAAATTGGTGAGTAGGTTCTTGAACAATTAAATTTAATTTGAAAATCATAGTGAGGAAGAGAAATATGAAATTATAATTAATAGCTGGATGGAGAGCAGAAGGAAATTTAAAGACAAGATCACTTCTGAGGCTTAAAGTTACTATTGTCAAGAATACGTTATAGGTACAACGCAAGAACCATTTTGAGTGATTAAGAGCGTCTCGGTAAAAACTTAGTAGTTTCTTAGACACTATTAGGATTAGGGTAGAGGTCGGAAAAGGGAAGGTAATACTCCTATATGGGATAATTCTTATATTTAGGATTATTGTAAAGATAAGGAAGATAATTTATGTAAAAATCTTAATACTATGTCAAATCCCTAAATGGTAATTGCTATTATTTTAAATTTTCAATGATGTTTACTGCTTATTTTAGATATATGAAACTTCACCAAGTAAATGCAAAGAAAAGCAAGACTTGACAAGTGTTTGACCTTTAGAAAAGAGGGAGGAAAACATCAGAACATGACCCTAAGGGTTTGGAGAATGGCGGTACCAGTAGAATGAGGTTGGCATCTGGGGCATTTTAGTCCCCTTTGAGCCCTTCCCTCTAATCTTGTGCTCTAAGCTCAGCCAACCTCTTCAAGAGCTGAAAATACTTGTGTCCTTATCTGTTTCCTACCCATATCTCTAAGTCCAGCCCAATGCAGGTTCCTTCCTCAAGGCTTTTTCCTCCCACATCAGAATGCAGTGTTTTTCCTGTGTACTTACTCACAACCTGCTGCTTGTACTTTGAGTAATCTCATATTGATGTATTTGACCCACCACTGGATTTCTGAGGTCCCTTGCACTTAGTGGGTACCCAAGAAGCATTTACTGAAAATGTGGCACATAGTGAAGTTAAAGTTTACTATAGTTAAATCTTTAATGTAGGTATCAAGCCCTAGATGTGTTAAAAAAAAAAAAAAAAGTAAATTTACTTTTCTATAAATCCTATTCACTTCTCTTGGGGTGACAAATTTTTAATGGTTAAGAGGTCTCTCTTGCTTAACCCTAGGACTGAATATAAACACAGAGTCACCTGGTACTCAGTCTTCCATCTACACAGTTCATGACAGAGTTGTCTCTTGTTCCTCTGGATTCTTCTCTGTGCCTCTTGGACTCAAGGAAACTCATTCAACACTGCGTCTCCTGGTTCCAGCACTGTGTGGACCCAGCTGCTCAGACGCACAGAGCGCCCACTCTCGCTCTCAGGACTGTGCTATCTCTGGCGTCTGCTGGAGGGCTGGGGTACAAGGCTTCTCTGCTCTCAGCTTCCCCAAATCCACCTGCTGTTTCTGTTGTCATTTCCCACTGCACCCTCCAGGCCAAGTCAGCTGAGGCAGGCATGGCACAGGCCTGCTTTCTGGGGGAGCTGCCTAATGACTTTTATCACTAGCTCCCAGTCCATCCGGGACGTTCCTCCTCCTTCCAAAGCAGGACATCTTCATTTTGACTCAAGGGTGGGAGAACTTTCTCTGATGCATAAAGTATTCCTTTTCTTTTTCTGTGTTCTGTAGGTCCCTCCAAAATCTGGACTTTCGAGTGTCAAAATCTTTCCTCCTAAAGACACTGACTGTTCTTTGGTCTAGCTGCCTGATTAAGGGGAGTTTGAGGGGTAACAGGAAATACTGGGTTGGGGGACTCTGACATTTCAACTACACAGGCATCTGGTGATGTGGGGCTCATGGTGGAGAAAAGACACCTGGAAATGCAGATTTAGGAATCAACATAGTAGGGATGCAGAAGCTGAGAGTGAGTTCATTTTCTCCATGTATATTGAAGGGGGGAAAAAGTCAAGTTTTTTTTTTTTTTTTTTTTTTTTTTAAATTAAGCATTCACCTAATGATCCCTAAGGGACTGACAGGAAGCTTGCAATTTACTTATAAGAACCTTTTGCAATGTGGCTCCAGGCTCTCTCTGTACCCTCTTTTCTCACCACTGCCTTCCTCGACCACCCACTTCTGCTTCTCACGTAACCTTTCTCAGGCTGTTCCCTGAGGTTGGAATGCCTGTGAGGCTCTCCCCCTTATCTTCCCCAGCAGGCAAATCCATCCTTAAAGATCAAATGTCCTCACTTGAAAGCTCTACCCATCAATGCCTGCAGCGGTATTCTCCTATGGCTCTCTCCAGGCCTGCATCACACCAGCAACCACTGACCTATGGAATATCTGAGGGCAGGGACAGAATCCAACCCCAGCACCTAGCCTAGTGCTTGGCACATGGTAGCTACTCAGGAAATATTTGTTGACTTAATGAATCATATATACAAAGCTATAAGTGACAATATCTGAACAGTTATCAATTATGGTAATAGTAAACATTTGTTGTATGTTCCAGATACTGTTCTAAGTACTTTACCTTCATAGCTTTATTTAGTCCAAGCCACGAACCTATGAAATACGCACAATTTTTATTTCTGTTCACAGATTACGACGCTGAGAACTAGAGAAGTCAACTGATCTACTTGGGGTTATTTGCCCAACTCTAAGCACAGTTGCCTGGTCCTGGGCAGCTTTCTTAATTGCTCTAGGCTTTGGTTTCTTTATACTTGGAGAGCACTGGACCTTGTGACCTACAAGATCACTTTCAGTTTGGAAAATCTGTGACTTAATAGTCAAGGATGTGACTAAACCGCAGTGTACGCAAATGGTGGAATGATGATGGGCTTGAAGGGTGGAGAAAGGTGTATTCTGAAAGCAGATGCTGAAGAAGGCCCAACCAAGGCTCACATCCTTCCACAGAAGTAGCCCATGTATTTCCTTCTCACAGAGGAAGTGGCTAGACTGCCTCTCTTCTCCCTACCACACTCCTTTTACACGATTCCTTCAGAGAAGTACTTGGTAGTTTTATTTTTTTAAGTCTGTACTATTTGATGCTCACTTGCAATGACTTTCCCCAGGGAACAATGCTGAGGGGATCCACCAACGATGTACCCCCTTAGATAGTCTTGGGCCCACACCTTCCTGGACAGAGGCCAGGCCCATCAGTCACGGCAGCTCAGAGAAGTGATGAGGCCACTGGAAGATGGCAAAGCACAGTAGGTTACCAGGGCTAAGCAGGTCGAGGACTGAAGAAATGGATCAGTGGTGATACTAACTCCATCTCTGTCTCCTAGGGTCTGCCGGGTTAGTGAATTTTGTCTGTTCTCTCTCTCACAGAGCTTGCGTCTCTCTCCTTCTTTCTTATCACCTTTATCTGTTTAAAGTATTTCTTTCATTTGCTGTAGTGACTGCCCTAACAGCCTCTCCTCTTTCCAGTTCATCTTATACCAAGTTGTCAGATTTAATAACAGGTCTGGTCCTACAACTCCAAGGCCCCCAACATTCAGTCCCTTCCCATTTTTTACTTTTTATGTTCTGGTCCCAAACTCTGTATTCTCATTTCCTATTTTGTACAGGGAAACAATCCACCCCACCCCACCCCACCCTGCCCCCACTCCCCTGTGTCTGCTGAAATACTCATAGACCCAGTCTAAATGTTGTGGCTTTTATAAGGCTTTCCCAAATACCCACAGTCAAACTTAATTTCCCATAGCACTTCCTTGTGCCTCTGTTAGAGAAGATCACAACCAAGCCTGTACTTAGAGTGACTTTTGTAAATCTGCTTTTGATAGGTTGTGAGCTCCAGGAAAGTAAGAAGCCCGTGTTTTCATATTTCTCACAGAGGCCAGGTACATGACCTTTCATTTAGTGGGTACTTGGTAGCTACGGAAGATGTGAAAGGACATAGAAATAAATGACCAGGCTGTGTTCACTGGGGTTGAGCAACATGAGCCAACACTCCTGAGTTGCATACTCACGTCTACATTTAACTAAGAAAGGGACCATATAGAGTCTATTTTGTTGAAAGCCAGAAATGATGTATTTTGAGTAAAAGGAATGCAGTAGTGGTTCGCCTGGAGTATTCTACTCCTGAGCTTCCACTCGATAGGTTGCATTACTGATATTCGGTATAATTAGCATTTTTGTGTATGTGTGTGGCTGGGAGTGACAACTTCCCAGCTTCTTACACTCAGGACTGGAAACCAGAAGTCTCTGTAGGGTTTATTTTCTAATAAGAAAGAATCAGATGACTCAGATTTGGGAAGACAAGGACCCAAGGAAGTTCTGGGCACTTAAACAGTAGAAATTAACCTTTTCTCTGGAGTCTTGTCACTGATGTGATTTATCATTCAAAATGCCCAGGTTTCCCTGTCTCTCCCCTTCATAGCTCACGTTCAAGGGAGGGACATGAGGGGGGATTAGCCACCCCTGGATCAGTCAGCTATGGTCAAGGTCACTGGTCACATAGTAAGGATGTGGCCTCTGGGGCCCATCCAGTAGGGGTAGGACCACTCCTCAGAGGAGGAGTCTCCATGGGTTTTGCAGAGTCACAAGAAGTATCCACCTCACAGTCTGAGGTCCCTGTTTGAAAATTTTGGCAGAAGAGGGAACGGGGCAGGGGAAAGAATTAAACTCTAGGGGAGACAAATGTTGGCTATTAAATGAAGAGCTGTTATTGTCCAATCCCCCGAAAATTAGAGAATGAAAACAAATCTTTGTTTTATAAATAAAAAGGATTGTTATCCTTAGTAACTTTGTCTGCAGTGTTTCGTAGACTGGAGAGGTGGAGGCTGGAGTAGACAAAAGTATACATAACTAAGAAATTTATCCTTAACCCACTGCCAATTTGGATCATATATTCGAGAAATCAACTGTGAATGGAAAGGGAAAATAGGGTGACAGTGGAAGAGGCTGTAAATTCCAGGGATTTCAGTTCGTGAAAACATGAAGGTGTGACTGAAGCTGAGGATGGGCAAGTGGGAGTTGGGAGTCAAGTAAGAAGTGGGCCGTAGGGTGCATGGGGAGATGGAGCTTGGCTCTGGCCATTGTGGCCGCTTCTGGATGCAGATCTGCTGCCAGGTTTTCAAGGAGCAAAGAAAGGATCAGGGCCAGAGCTTGAATAGTGCTGTTATATGTTCAGGCAGAGGAAGGACATCTGTCTTCCTCTGAGAACACAGGGAAGAAAAAGAGTTTAGCCACAAAAGCAGGCAACATGGAGTCCAGAAGGATGGTGTGGGACAGATCGCATAACAACAGCCTGACTCTTTATCTTTCTTTCAAGATGAGTATTGCTCCTATATTAGTTTTCTAGGGCTGCTACACCAAGTATTACAAATTGGGTGGCTTAAACAACAGAAATTTACTGCCTCGCAGTTCTGTAGGCTAGAAGTCCAAAATCAAGATATTGGCAAGAGTGGTTCCTTCTGGCTGCGAGTAAAAACCTGATCCATGCCTCCCTCTCCAACTTGTAGTGGTTTGCTCACGATCTTTGATATTCCTGTCTATAGATGCATCACTCCAATTTTTGTCATTTCCACATGGCATTTTCCCTGTGCCTCCACATAGGTGTCTTCTTATAAGGACACTAATCATATTGGTTTAAGGGCCCACCCTGCTCTAGTGTGTTATCATCTAAACTTAATTACATCTGCAACTACCCTATTTCCATATAAGATCACATTCTGAGTTACTGGGTACATTCTGAGTCAACATACTTGTTTTGGGGAACACAATTCAACCAATAACAGTTCCCATTTTACAGATTAGCAGACTGAGGCTCAGAGGCTAAATGCAGTACCCACAGTCATCCAGGTAGTGAGAGTTGGTCAGGGTTTGAACCCATGTCTTTAACTCCAAGACTGAGATGCTCTTCCCTGTGAACTGAGTGTTGGCGAAGAGAAATTGGAAAGAGGGAAAGGTTAGCAATAGCCAATGTGGGTACTGAGCTAGAAAAGTAGGAGGAGGGCTACTGGCAAGTGGCCAGGGCTCAACTGAGCTGGAAGAAATAAAATTCTTCTAGCATGTCTGTGTAATTGAATGTTGATTGATATATTTTAGTAACTCATAATATTTATGCACCTTAGGATGGGAAAGGCAGTTTGGGATTTCAGAAGTCCTGCTCCAAATTTTGAAGAAAAGCAGATGAGTGCTATTTTTAGAGCAGAATGTCAGAAAATATAGTGACGATAGCAAAAACTAATACTTCCACGGTGCTTTACAACTTATGTAGGATGTTCACCCTGTGCAGTATCGTGTGGCCATCCTTAATTTACTGAGGAAAGTGAGGCTAGAAAAGTAATGAGAGATGTGTGCTGCTTAATGACATGAGAAATGTTGAGAACTGTATCGGTAGGCGATTTTGTTGTAGTGCGAACATCACAGAGTGCACTTACCCAAATCTAGATAGTATGGTCTACTACGCACTTAGGCTATATGGTATATTCAGCCCATCATCAACCAAAATGCCGTTATGCAGCAAACGACTCTATGTGGCTTACCCGGGAGCTACGAGCTGGTGTGGGAGGAATGGCGAGGTTCCATCCTGTTCTTTTAGAAATCTTCTTCACAGAGATGGTATCTGAAGCAGTAAGAACTAGGAGATATCACTGAGAGAAAGTGTAGAGGAAAAAAAGAGAAGAGGGACAAAACTTGATGCTCAAAGACCATGTTTTAAAGCCATGGTAGAGACAACCAAAGGGACAAGTGGATTCACACAGGACAAAATCACAGACTCGAGGAGGAGAGAGATGGTGACAGACAGCTTCAAATGCTGGGGAAAGGTCAAGAGAATAAAGATGGAGAAACTATCACTGGACTGGAAATGAACAGTTCCCGGGTGACCTCTGAAAGCTTTCAGGAGAGCGGTGGAAGGAAGCTGGGGCAGGGGTTGGGGTCAAGGAAATGGAATGATGAGTGGCTCCATTTTTCATTCAGAAAGTTTGGCAGGGAAAGGGGAGAGAGAACAGGGTCGTAGCTGGAGGGCACAGCAGGACCCAGCAAAGGTTTTTCCAAGGGGGAGGCAGGGGGACTCGTGCATGTCTGGAATACATCTAATTTCAAGGCGAGCCTCTCTTTCCAGATGTGCAACAGTCAATGATGAATACAATAATGTCTCCATCTGTCAGCCAAGCTGTAGTCCTCTCGCAGAGACTTCCGTGTTTACTAACATATGTTATTAATTCTGTTTGCATTGTAGTGGACAGTATATTGCCTAACACTTGTCTGCACTGGATTTATATCTACATTACCACTTGGCAACTTTTATTGCATGGTGACCAAGAGCTTGGTTTTTGAAGTGAGTCAGACCTGGGTGTGAACATTGGATCTGTAGCCCTAGGCCAGTTAATGTCCCTTAGCCTCAATTTTCCCATCTGGAAATCAGGGAGCAGGTCTATCACAGAGTCTTGTCAATAGGATTAGATGAGGTAATCGATGTACAGTGCTCAACACAGTGCCTGGAGCATACTTCACACACTGTCCAGGATATGAAAACTCAGTACAGGCTACTATTAGTAATCTTGGGTGAAGCAGTAAGAGCAATACTACCTCTACCTTGTCCTTAAAATCAAAGCGGGGCGCTTGTTTTTACTTTGTGCACCTCTATACTGTACAGCAATCGCTCAGTCTCCTCTTGCCAGGATCTTCTTTAGATCAGAGACTAAGGGTGTTGAACTGGCTACACTCCACATCAGAACAGATCCCCTCCCCCACTCATTCCTCTACTATCAGGTCAGTCTGTGTGTGGGAAAAGAGATCTGAGTCCTTTTCAAACAGATCTTGGATGGGGGGAAGGGAGAAAAGAGGAGAGAAGGAAGGACACCAAATGAAACCCTTTGATCTAAAAAAAAAAATGCCACACACACACACACACACGTTTGGTTTCTCTCTATCAACTGTGTCCACAGCCTTCCTTTCTGATGCCTCGGAAACAAAGAACACTGCTGAGGATTTCTACTTTTATAGATATTAAAAGCTGTAAAAATCTGAACAAACCGTCACAACTCCTTCTTAACCTATAATACCATTAATGAATTAGGTGCTTGGAAAAATTACAGAACTATATATAATTTCTTTTTAACTTTTAGAAAGTCATCCATTTTGAGGAATTGATGGGGTGAGGGGTGGAGGGATGAAGAAAGGGCAGAGCTGCTGAGTAGCTGCAGGCCAGACTGCCCCCAGAAACCCAGACAAATATAAACAAATATCCATGCCCACAGCGATCTTCTTTCAAGTTTTCTCAGCTCTTCACAAATACCTCTTTTCCTTTGATCAAAGTGTCTTCTGAAGACCTGGGGGGAAAGATGGAACAGGCTTCCTGCTGCTCTCACCCCATTTTATCTCATTGAGACCCACTGCTGATTAGGAGAAGGCCACTTGGCCGGGGAGCCCCACACATCTCTGTTTCTGGAATGTGCTCGCTACAGTACTCTCTGCTGTCACAGGAAGAGTGATTGCCTCTCTGGAGTGTGAAGATAAACAGATTTCTCTGTCTGCGAAGCTTGTTCCCAGCACCACCTACCCACTCCTGCTCTGGAAGGACCCTTCTGACCGTCTCCCTGCTTTAAAAACAACCCCTAAATATGACTGCTCCTACTCAGACTCTTTCTACAGTCACACATTATTGTCATCTCAGGATTCCTGGGGAGAAGGGGTGGTTAGCACAACTCAGGTTTTCAGGTTTGAAGGCAATGCCAAAGCAAACTGGTTCAAAAATAGTGAGCACACAGGAAAGCTGGGAAGAGAGGGGTAGAAACACACAGTGGTTCTCTGATGTTATCATTGCCTGAGAACAGTCGTTCCAATTTCTTTCTGGGGACTTACATGGTTCTTGCCAAAATCCCTCCGGGAATCCTGTTCCTGTTACCTTGCGGCTGGCGCTGGCCCTCGGTCTCCACTAGGCTACCTCGTCCTCCAGCAGAAGAGGGGCATCTCCGAAGCCCCAGTGCACCTTCCTTGCTTATTTGCTGCGATTCAGTAGCAGGTGGGAGTGGAGCGTGGCGACTTCTGGAAATGATTCCAGACATGCAACTGCATACGTAACAGTTCAGTGACAATCTGACATGTGGGTACCCATCAGTGAATAATTGTGAGAGGTGGAAGAGGGCAGGGAGCTGTTTGGTTGCAAGAAGCCATGGGCCTGCTCTCAAAATTCTTCCTTTTCTTGGCAAAAGCAATTTGGCTGTTGTCAAGACAGTGACAGTCACCTACTGGGATGATCTGCAAGCCTGGATTTATCTTTTCAAAGTAAAGGCCTCACATAAATGGGAGGAGTAAACATTGTCCCCTAATGGATCCACACATGCAAATCTCACGTCTGGTGGTGGGACTGAAGCTCAGAAAAGCACAGCCTCCGGGCCAGGTAGGCGTTTAAACCGATAACCTTCTCAGAATAGCCAATTGGGTCAATAATCCCCCAGCAGCAGGTAACAAAAGGCTGCTTGATGAGTTGCAGACAGCACTCCCGACAGAGGCCCCTAATGGTCACAAGCACATTCCCTGGTGTCTTGAGGCTTTTGTTCTAGAAAAACCTCTCCAGGCTCTGTGGGTTCCCTTCTGGCGCCAGCTCCCCAGGCAGGTGAGGGGAGGGAGTCAAGAGAAGAAGGGTGCCCTTCTCCTGTGGCTGCAGGAAAGTGCTCTGCAGGGAGAGGGGAAGGGGGGAGCGAGGAGGAGGAGTGGGGAGGTGATGTATCTGACTCTGTCTTCTATTTCCCGGTTTGGGAGCTGGGTCCCTTGGCAGGGTGCAAATGAAGGTCCCCAGAGAAGATGGAGTTAGTAGTTTTAGTATCCCCCCATCTCCGCTCCCCAGGGCAGGCAGAAGAGTGAGCTTTGGGGACTTGTGACCCCTTCTCTTTGGGCCTCCAAGAAAGGAGCAGCTTTCCATCTGATCTCAGGCAACAGAGAGGCTCTATGCTTAGGCGAAAGTAGGAGGGGTCAAAGTTCATCATCAGCACCCATTTCTGTATCTCCTCTCCTTCCCACCAGCTCATCCATACCCAGCACCTGGCTTGTACTCATCTCCCGCATCTCAGCTTGAAGTCTCCTTCTTTCTGAGATATCTTTGTGAAGTCTCTCCCTTCCTTTTCCTCTTTCCTTCTTTAATCTCTTGATTCCTTCTTACAGCCAGGTCGATTAGTAATCTGTTTGTATACTTGTCTCCTCTAGACCTTGGGGCCTTGGGGCCTGATCATGTCTACCTGGCAGGCCTGATTGGTGTATAGCAGGATCATGCTGAGTGCCAAATTAATGGAGAAATGACTATATGGATCACACCCAGGATGTCTCTCCAAAATGTCCCTTTTATTGTTCCAAAATGTCTCCCTCCTCTTCAACTAACATTTATAGAGCGTCTTATAGTGGTCTGGTGCTCTAGTGAGGGACAAAGAATAAATGTTAACACATATAATGCTCACCATGTGCCAGGTATGGGCCAAATTGTAATCAATGTGAGTGTGTGTGTGTGTGTGTATGTGTGTGTGTGTGTGTAATCGAGGATGCCCTATTTCACTACAACTGAACATAGCCTATTGCGGAAAATCAGACCAACATTTGAGTTGAACAGGTCAAAGGAAAGGATAGAAAGTACCCTTAACCTGAAAAGGGTGGGACAAAAGGTCAGGTCACTGAGTTATTAGAATATGTTCTCTTGTCTGAGAACTCTGCCTCAGACAAGCCTGGAGTAGACCTAAACAAATCAGGTTACAGATGAATATAGCAATTACAATTTGTTTTTCTGATAACCCAGCCCCATGGCAGGAGCAGAGGGAGTAGAGCCCGGGGGGAAAGTGGAGAGAACCAACAGTAAAAACCTACCCTCAATGGGCACATCAGTGCTTCACCTCCGCCCAGAGCAGCTCAGAAAGCGGCAGGCGTAAGGCCACCCTTACATCCTCCTGAGCCCAGCTGTGTGGGTCACACTGCTATGAGGGACTCTAATATAATGGCAATTAGCATTTGTTCTGATTACATTTCAGAAACATCTTTCTATGGACAAGCAGCATCATGACACTTAGATGTTTAAAAAATATTAGCAAGTGGACTGAACTCATCTTACTCCAGGATGACAGCTGCCAGATCAGAGAGACCATGTGTGCACTGGCTGCCAGCCATCCAAACACTGCTGGGTTTCCCTCGTCACCCTCCCAAAGCCTGGCGTGGGGTCAGACTGCTACTGTGGCTGTGGTGTGCGGGTACAGGCCAAGTCAGGCTTGGGGGTTGGGTTAATATAGCAAAGAGTCCCAGCCTCCCTCTCAGTGCGAGGCCAGCTCGGATCTGTCCCCCTTCCTGGCCTGTCTTTCCTAGGCAATGCTGAGCTAGACCATCCTTCTCCTTTTTCCTTCATGAAGACTCCTCTTCCCCAGGCTCACCAATAGCCCAATCAAGCTGAGAGGCATAAAATCACAGGCAGGTTGTGATTAGGCACCAGTTGCAGATGTAAAGTTCCCTGACAACAGAGCAGTGCAGTGAGGGCAGGAAAGACTTCGGAAAGCAGGCTGAAATAGAATTGGGCCTAGTGAGCACTCAGCCCCATCGGACACTTAGAACAACCATGACGACTACATACGGAGAGACTGCTGTGTGCCGAGCACTAGGCTGAGCAGTTTACATCTACCTTATTATTCACGTTCCCTGGAGTAAGTAACACAGCTGTATCCCTGACGTCCAGAACGGTTTCTTGCCTGATGAATATTTATCTCATACCTGAAAGGTAGCTATTATTATTTCTCTTTCACAGTGAAGAACTGAGGTTGAGAGAGAAGGTGACCTGCCAAAGAGTTCGGGTAAAGGACTCAGACCCAGGTCTTGCTGACCTGGAGTTTGTATTCTTAACCATCCCACTGCACTGAAGCCATCTGGGCTTTAAGGAAGACAGTGCCCAGTACCTACAGCTTACAGCCTGGAATCAAGGCTAGGACACACCTATCCTGGATTGTGGAGTTTAGCGTGATTCCTATTCCCTTCTAGAAACCATCCCTCGGCACTGCAACCTCAGGGGTTCTCCTCCCAGCCCTTCAGTCCTACAACACAGTGGACACGCAGTTGCTACTTAACACGCATTAAGTGTTTGTTCCTTATATGTTGTTCATTGCATTTTTTCCCTTGAATTTTTGAATTGCTATTTACCTTCTTTGCATATGTATCTGTTTTTCCCAATTAGATTATAAGTGAGGTCTCTGCTCGCAGGCTTATTCTTATCCTGCTATCTTTTCCTTCCTACTGTAGTTAGGCCAGGGCAAAGTACATGGGAGAGATTTACTAAGCCCAATATGAGTGAAAAAACTTGTTATAAAATGCTCCATGAGCAGAGCCTCCATAGTTAGCTAATGTCTATGCCTCCTCTTTCCATGATTAGTTCTTTCAACAGGCCCATTTGTATGACCTTATGCAAGAGGCTGAGCAGGATGGGAAGATGAAAAAAAGCCTGGTTCCTGCCCTCAGAGGGTATACACATAGCAGCTGACACAGGTGTAGTTATTAACAACTAGAATTCAAAATAGAAATTGTTCCATGAGAGGCACAGATAACGCTTAGTACAGCAGGTCAGAGGAGGGAGAGATTGTTTCCAGCTGTTGAGAGCAGGGAAGATGGCTTCCGGGATGTTCACTGTCTTATGCCACTCACCCCCATCAAAGAGAGATGACCTCAAAAGACTTCAAAGGAACCTGCTAAGTAGATAACTGAGCAACTGGAGAGCCTAGTCTTTTCTGCGGCCCTTGGAATACTTTTGCATTTACTTTACACTGCAAAGTGGAATCCTGTTTTAAAGACTTGCATTGATGAGAGAGCTCAGAAGAAGCGGGCGAAGAGACAGCCCCCAACTTCGGTAATTATAGAAAGAGAAGTTTTAGAAGAATAATGAAAGCAGAAGCTAGACTGCAAGGGAATGTATAAGCTGGAAATGTATAATGAGGAATGGAGACATTCACTCATTTATTCAGCAAATATTTGAGTGCCAACTATATTTCAGGCACTGGGCTAGATGCTGGGGATAGAAAACTATGCAAAAATATACATGTCCCTACTTTTCAGAACTAGCAGCCCATGAGTTTTCTTTCAAGAAGACTGGGGAAATGTTGTGTGTCAATTGCGCCTCAATAATTTAAAGAAAGAGGAGCTTGGAGGTGTCATGAGGACAACTAGGAGAGTAGAACCGCAAAGTAGTTGAGGGAAGTTGTTGTTGTTTTGATATTAAGAAGAAAGAGACCAGGGTATGGGCTCAGGTTGAGGGAGAGTTTGAAAATGCCAGGAAAAGGCAGATACCAGAGAAAGAAAAATCCTAGAGGAGATATGTGTAGAATGCTTAAACAATGCTGGCACTGTGCTAAGCACATCTTGTAAATAATCTCATTGGACACTTATAATAACCCTATAAAACTTACTATTAGAAATGAGGAAACTGAGGTGCAAGGTCACAGAGAAGGTAGGTAGAAAGAGATGTAAAGCCCAATTCAACTAAAAAAGCCAGGCTTTTGGGAACTTCAATGTTTCGAGATAATGTGGCCAAGATGACACTCAAGTGAGTCTAAAACTTGCTTTTAGCTTGGCTATGTTGCAATGTTTCAGTCCTTTGAGCTAATGCTAACCTGACTTTTTCACAAAGTTTTGAGCAGTGAAGCATAGGGGTGAGGGGTCATATTCTCCTATTTCAGGTGGCCCTAAGTCCACCTGCAATTACATCTTGGTGCAGATCTAGGTGGCTGGTACCAAGGCTGACTGCTCCTTCCTCTCCTCAGGAAGCACACTGAATCATCCTTGGGTGCTACTGATGCTTCCTTTGGCAAAGCCCCAGGACCCGTTCTCCTAGCCCACTCCTCTAAAGTCAGTCGCTCTCTCCCCACCCACTGCATTTCAGGGCCTCCTAACTTAAAACAGTTATTAGCACAGAGTAAGTGATATAGAAGTGATTGGCTAATATTTTATATTCCTAAAGCAAACAGTCCACATGGAATATCAAAAAGGCAGAGTTGTCCAGATGAACCTAGATTTCAATTCCCCTTCTGGTACCTAGAAGCAGCATGACTCAGAACAAGTTACTCATTCTCTCTGAACCTGTTTCTTCACCTAAAAAATGGGATAATAAAACTTTTTTCATACACTGTAGTGAGGATTAAATGAGATAATTCATATCATATGTTAAATGTCTCCTCCATAGTGTGTTTCTAATAAATGTTGGTTTCTTCCCACCTCAAATACATTTTAATAAAGCACTACCCTTCACAAGAGCCTGGATTAGGATTGGTTTCCTAACTCTTATTCAAGACTGAGGGAAAGTGTCAAAAAATAACAGGACTTAAGCATCTTTCCATTTGTCAGAAATCTAACTGGGTTTGCTTTTCAAAATAGAAAAATCTCTACCTTTCATATGTGGTCACAAAAGACATTTGCACACCAGAAGGGTGACTTCAAAGTAAGCGAGAGGAAAAAAACTGCCTTTTGCAAGCAACAGGCATGGTATTAATGACATTTTAAAAAACCCACTGCAGAATCCTCTAATAGAGTTCATTTGTTGGTGGCGTCATGAGATGCCTGGCGGATCTTAGAGGACTCGTTCATTAGACTAGGAGAGAGCCAAAACCTTTGACAGGGAAGTTCTCCTTCCATAAGCAACAACAGATGAAACCATGGTAATGATCTCACCCACATGCCACCTGCTCCATTCTGTGGATGGCGTGGGGGGCAAGAGCAGGAGGGAATGTTCTGGGAGGTAGTAAGCCATCTTCCCAGCCCACTGAAAACATCGACTTCCGGTGAAGTCTACATGACTCTTCAGAACTGTCATTCTGACAACCCCCTGGTCCCATTCCAGCTCATGAACCTTGAAAAACTAGAAAGATGTGGGGTTTTACAAATAAATTTCAAAGCTACATCCAAAGCACTTGGTTGGTAATGAAGAAAAATGATTTTACTTAACAAGATCTGTAACTACCATCGATGAGACTTGATGGCGTGTGATTTGATTTCTCTAGCAATCTAAAATAATCAGTTTAACTCTAATAGAAGCAACCAGAGATGAAACTGTGTTGCCCGCACTACTTCTTTTGCCATAAACAAGGAATCATTGTCTCTTTTTAGGATGACAAAAAAAAAAAAAAATCTCTTGTAGGGTCTAAAAGTAATTTTTTCCCCTCTTCGAAATGAATATATCCTAAATGTTTTGCTGAGGCTGGTATCTGAGAAGAAAAGTTTTGACAACCTAACATTCAAAAGGTCAAAATCAGTCCACAGGATAATTTGATTTAGCCCATTAATTTTCCAGCCTGCCAACCGAATGTTTAGTGCTTACATGTGTAAAGGAGATAGGGCAAGCTAGAAGCAAAGATCGAATAATATGTTCACATCTTCTACTTTCTAAATCTTAAAAATTATTTACTTTGTAAGAGGGAAAAGGCGGGTTAATCTGTTTGAACATTAACTATTTCAGAAAAATAATCTACCTTTCTCTCTTTTTCTCCCCCCTCCCTTTCTTTCTTTCCTTCTTCCTCTGCTTAACTCTTGAGAAGAGTCAAAGGATGAGAGAGAGTTAGGGAATTTTCAACCTAAATTCACTTTACATTTTCAGGACTGGCTTTGAGTAAAATTAGGAATTTAGCCCTATTGGCCTTAAGTCCATTTCGTGTCCTGCTCACATTCAACTAGACTCATCCAGCTCATAGTAACCCAAGAAGACTAGGAAACCACATTTTCTGGGCCTCTCCAGCCTCGCCACTGCCAGAGATCTGAGGCTGCAAAATTGTATCTCTGCTCTCCTCTGCTTTCCTACGTGGCAGGCAACTGCCAGCGTCCGTGACCATTTGTGACATTTGAACAGCATGTAAATGGCTGACTGTGGGTGCAATTCAACGGTACATGCTCCTTGGTATCTGCAGTTTTGCTTTTGAGCAAAGGAAAAGACCACAGTGGGGAAGTTGCCCCCGCCACAGCTCTCTGTCCTAAATACGGAGGACTGCCTAAAGGAAGACTATTTTGATAGGCTGAGAGCAAACAAAAGAGTGGAAAATTTCATGAGTACATCAGCATCATGGTTTCAAAAGGTAGTTTAGGGGCAGCTGCTAAGCAAGCTTGAGTTTTCAGGATCCTTTTCAAAGCTGAGGGGAGATTAACAAATGGTCAGCCCTCATCTTTGCTGGAAACATGAATTAGTGGTGCCACCTCCTGGCAGAGACAAACTCCCAGCTGGGAAAATGTGGCATCCATTTTGTTTGGGGCACCAGAAGGTTCGGAGCTGGAAGAAATCACAGGGCCTGTTCTAGTCCAACCCACACTCATTTTACAGGAGAGAGAAGCCAGGTCTGGAAAAGTGACATAATAAAATCAGTAGCAGAGCTGAGACTTGGGAAGCAGATGAACCACATCTGTTGAATCCTTACTAAAGGATGAGCACAGCACAAAGCACGTTACAGCCTCCCAACAACTCTAGGAAGAAGATACTATGCTCTCCCATTTTCCAGGTGGGGAAAAAAAAAAACAAGTGAGAGCCAGAGAGGCTCAAGTGACAGCTAGTAAGTGACTGAGCTCCCTACCACCTTTCTGGCACAGTACTTCACAGCTGCCTTGCAGACACGTGGACATAATGTGCAACAGATATTAAGCGCAGCCTCCAGTGTATCTGGAAAAAAGTGCTGCCACTGAACTCGCCATATTACCTGGTCACTGGTCCTAAGAACTTGAATGGAAACAGGCCCTGCTCTGTGAAGCAGGGCGCGGGTGGTAGGGACCCCTGGGAGTGGAATGGAATCTCTACAAGGCAAGTAGTTCCTGGAGAGTCAGTCAGTAGATGACACTTGTTCTCTCCATTAGCTTCTTCATAAATGTCAGAGGAGCATCTTTTTTGGAAAATAGGTTTCTATGTGGAACCCAGTAGAAACACAACAGATAATTAAATTGTTCCAAAAGAGAATTTGGAGGGCATCTCCCCTTGCAGTGCTGTAGTCCTCCTTTTCTGTCTCTTAACTCTCTTCCTTCCTCCCTTCTCATAACCCCCCCCCCCCCCTAAACACACACATGAACACACACTTCTCTCCAATTCCTGATTCAGCTTGAATATCTCCAGGGAACTCACTATTTTCAGAAGTGGCTAATTTTCAGTGAGTGCTTATCCTTAAAATCATTCCTATTTTTGAATTAGTTTGTCATCTAACAGTTGTACTCCCGGGCCCTAATTCTGACATCTTGGGCTGTAATAGGACCTATCTCCGTTGTCTTCTGAATACCAATGGTCAAGCTTCCACTGGCTCCTCCCCTTACCTTAAATATCTTTACTTTCTTTTATAGTTTCTTAAGACCTCCCTTCTCTGGTCACATTGTGTCCTCAGAACTCTACTCAGCTTCTGGGCAGATTGGCTATTGAGGAGCAGGACCTAATTCTCTTGTTTAGGCCCAGGACTCCCAGGCCCGGGACTGCCTACTTCTGGGCTTGATATTTAAGAAAAACAAACCTGTAAAGCCAGCTAGCTCTCTGTTGCTTGCAGCCGAACACTTTCCTAACTGAGGTACCTGCTTGGTACCTGGCCCTGTGCTGGCTACTGTACTACTGCCATCTCCAATCATTGGGAAAATTCAATAACCTTCTCTACCTCAGTGTTCTCATCTGTGCAGTGAGGAATGTGGGCCAATTATCAATGTGGTCCTTTAGGTATCTGATGTCGGCTCTACTGGCATCGTCGCCGAGAGTCTAATGCCTTCACTGAACTCCAAAAGCAGTGCTGGCATTTTTCTTACGTGATTTACAGTCACAACTGTATTTAATTTGCATTTTGATATTTTCCTTCCTGGAAATATTTTCTGTAATTGCAGAATCTGTTCCTGCTGAGTTGGAGGATCCTTAATTTTCTAGTTCATCTCTCCTCCTCCATCTTGTCGTCCATTCCTCAGGCTAGGCCAGGATCAAGCACCTCCAGACTCCAGCCTCTATCACTTGGTGCTGAGAGAGATCTGGGGGCTGGGGTGAGAACTGGGGTAGGGGTTGTTGGGCACTGGCCACCAAGATCCAGGGGAAGTGACCATACAGAGTGTGTGGACATCCTGATGAGCCTGATTCAGTGCTGGCTACTAACCAGTGCCCGGACATCTCTAGGTCTCTGTGAGTCCATCTGTGTAATGGAGGATGGGGAATGATACCTGCCTAGCCTGCCTGATGAGATTGCTCTGAGGCTGTACATGTCAGGATAAATTTTAAGATTCTGATAGCTACTCTTTCCAAGTGATTATTTTTATGACCAGAATTATCATTACTGTTACAATTCAGAGCTGGTAAATGAGGAACATTGTCCTAACCCAAATATCTTCATGTGGTTAGAACATACACTTATTTGTACAATCACTTCATTTATCAGACCAGAGAATACAGAGTTTAGACCATCTAATTACTCTGGCACGTACCCCTTTAAAGTAAGTGACAGTTGAGTGGCTATGATTATTAAAGACACCGTTACTTCTGACTTTTACTCCTAAATCTTTGAAAACCAAGGGAAAGGTTAATGCTGAAACTCTAAATCTAGCCCAACTTCAGGGCTGTGGCTGCCAGTGTTCCTGGTTCCCTTGCAGATATAGAGGAGGCAGGTCCTACTCTAGTGGCTGCCACTCCATGAGAATAATCATCAAAAGAAAGAGGAGACAAAAATATTTTAATTGCCTTGTAACCTCTCCTTAGTTGTGAAACAAGGTGGCTTTTACATCTGTCCACCAAAGAGACTAAACACTGGGCCTGGACTGTTTTGAATGGAAAGCTATAAAGCCTAAGCATTTAAAAGCAGTGTTACTCTGTAATCGGCACTGCTATTTATAGAGCTTGCCCTGCTGCACAGGCTTACAGCTGCACAAAGAACACCTGTAGGCAACTGCCTTTACCAGTTGATCTTGCTGAGACTGGGGTTGAGGTTCTAGTGGGACCAGCAATTGGAGGAAGTCTGGGCCCTCTGAGGCCACAGTCATTCATACAAGGTTTCCCAGGAAGGAAACCACTGCTTGAACCCAGGCCAGAATCTTGGGCTGTACAGAGCCAAGCACGGAGGAAGGTGAGCTGACAAGTAATCCCCATATTTCCCCTCTCTCATACACAAAACTCTTGGAAGGTAAGATCTGTTCCCTTAGAAAAATAAAATGCTTTTAAGAATTTTAAATTAGAAGTTCTCTCCTAACAAAATTGAGCAGCACTGGAATTGTCTGGATTCCTGTATTTAGGGACTGTCTGGTGGATGGCTGGCTCTTCCTGCTTAGTCACTCCTTGGCTGACAGCCCTCTCCCACTGACACGATTTCTTAATCCCTCATTCTTAAACACAAATTGAAATTCAAGGATCACCAGACAGTTGGTCCGAATTACAACATGAATGAAAGAGCCAAATAGAAAAATTGACTCCAGAGGAAACAAAGATAATTTAGTGAACAGAAGAGAACTTGAAAAAAAAAAATCTATAAATAACATCCTTAGGAAAATGTGAGCAGGTATTGTGCCCTTAAAACAAGAACAGAATGCTGAGTTTTTGTTTTTTGTTTGTTTGTTTTTTTAGAATGCTATTTTAAAAAGGATAAAAAGAAGCCTTAGAAAATAAGATATTAATGTCTAATATCTATTGAGACATTCAATAGAGATTTTAGAAACAAATTCCCTAGATGGCAAAATAAAAGACAAAGACACTAAAAATAGGAGAAAAAGAAGAGACATAGAAGGCCAATCAATGAAGTCTAAACTCTGTCTTCTGAGTTCCTGAAAAACCAGATAGGAGGAAATTATAAGAGGAAGAATTTAGAAAAATGTCTAAAACTGAATGACATTCTAATGTCGGTAAATGACATTATAATTAAAATGGTCCACTGAGTGCCCAGTACAATATATTTAAAATATAGATTCATACCTAGGTATAGCATGAACATTTACAACACCGAGACTGAAGATCCTAAATGCTTCAAGGTAGAATAAAACAGAATATCTGCAGAATAATCAGAATGACAATAGCAACTGTAAATGCTACAAGACAATGGGACAAAGATCTTAAAATTCTGAAGATTATCAACTTTTATACATCCAACAAAACTATCATTGGAAGATAAGGGCAAAGCCAAGGCATTTTCAGACATGTTAGGACTCAATTTATTCATGCGAACCCTTCACTAGGAATTCACTTTATGATATATTCTTGAAAAACGACGGAATAAATTGAAGAAAAAGTAAAATCTAGGAAATACTGGAGCTAATATAGGTGGTGAGCCTAGAGACCCCCAGAGATTTTTAGAGCCAACTGTCCAACCTGAGCAGGAAGCCAGGAATATCAGAAAAGAGGTCTCCAAGTTTAGGAACAGTATTTATATAGCTTGTCTCTAACCTTATAGTATCCAAACAAAATACTGTTTTGCAATGTTATTTAGGTGACTTCTTTTCTTCCTCAACCCCTTCAGTGTAATTGTTATTTTCAATTTGGTTGGTTCATTTTTCACTGTATGTTCCATCGGGTTCTCCCAGATCCTGGTTGATTTTCAGTGTTTATTCTTGGGTGGTATGTGAAACATTAGTATGGTTCTGAGTCAGAGCTTCATAAAACATTTTATTCAGAGAGTTGTTGCTCCCTCTTCATCCCTACTACCTTATTCTAATTCTCCCCTTCTCTCAACCTCTTTCCCACCCAACCTCTGTTGGGAACTGTGTTCCCTAAGGCTGCCTTACAAAGCGCCACAAACTGAGTGATTTAAAATGACAGAAAGTGATCATCTCACAGTTCTGGAGTCTAGAAGTCCATCATCAAGGTTTGGCCATGCTCCCTCTGAATTTTTTTCTTCTATTTCTAGTTTCTGGTGTCTTGTTGGCAATATTTTGAGTTCCTTAGCTTGTAGAGGCATTGCCTTTTCCGCTGCCTTCATCTTCACATGGAGTTTTCATGTGCCTCTCTTCACATGGCCATCTTCTTATAAGGACACCGGTCATATTAGATTAGGAGCTCATCCTATTCCAGAATGACCTCATCTTAATTATATTTGCAATGACCCTTCCAAATAAGGTCACATTCTGAGGTCCTAGAGGTTAGAACTTTTTAAATGTATCTTTTTGCGGGGAGAGTGGAGAGGACCACAATTCAACCTACAGTAGTAATCTTTCTCTTTAGCTTCTGGTTTATCCTTCCCATAGTTCTTTTGTACAAAGGAATGAATATATATATTTTTTATATCCCTTCTTTCATACGTGTAGGATAGCATACTATAGATGCTCTTTGGCATGTTATTCTTTTTACTTAACAGCATATCTGGAAAGTCACTCCGTATCAGTTTTATAGAGGCCTTTCTCATTATGAACCAGTTTATTCAATCACTCCTACGAATAAGCATTTAGATTTGTAATTACCAGCGATGCTGAAATAAACATGTGTACATGTATTTTCACATTGTTGGAACTATACCTGCAGGAAAGATTCCTAGAAGTGGTACTGGCGGCTTAAATTGCATAGGTAGTTCTGTTAGGCATCACCTGATTCACTTTGCAGTTTGCATTCTTACAAGCAATGTATGAGAATACCTGTTTCCCCACAGCCCACAGAATGTATCGTAACACTTTGAAATTTTCACCAATATCATCATAAGAAATGGTATCTCAGTGTTATTTAATTTGCATTTCTCTAATTATGAGTGACTTTGAATATTTTTTCATATATTTGAAGCATATTGTCCCATGTTTTCTATTGAATTTCTGGTTATTTGTCTAATAGTTTTTTAACACTAAGATATAATTCATACACCATAAAACTAACCCCTTTCAAGCACAACTCAATGGTTTTAGTATATCCACAGAATTCTGCAACCATCATCACGATTTAAGTTTAGAACATTTCATCACTGTGAAAAGAAACCTTGTATTCTTATCCTCCCTTATGCCTAGCCCTAGTCATTCTCTTTTTCTGTTCCTATAGATTTTCCTGTTGTAGACGTTTGATATAAATAAAATTGTATGATAGTGGTCTTTTGTGACTGGCTTCTTTCACTTAGCATAATGTTTTCAAGGTTCAGCCATCTTACAGAATACATCAACACTTCATTCTTTTTGTTGAATAACATTTCATTGCATGCATGAACCACATTTTGTTTATCCATTCATTAGGTGATGGACATTTGCGATGTTTCCACTTCTTGGCTTTTGTGAATAGCACCACTTATCAAAATGCCCATCTTTGCCCTATGTTTTGAGATGTCTCCTTTAATGTTTACTAAATTTCCATATGTGCTTGGGTCTATTTCTGGGCTTTCTATTCTGTTTTACTGGTCAATTTGTTTATTCATGTGGCATTACCACACTTTTAATTACAGTATATAGTATAATGTCTGGTAGGGCCAGTCATCTCCTGCAGTTGTTCTTCTTCAAGAGTTTTCCTGGCTATTTTTGCAATTGTTTTTCCATTTAAACATTATTTAATATCAACTTGTCTAAAATAGCTTGCTCGTATCGTATCAGATCTTTAATTAACTTAGGAAAACTACATCTTTATAATTTTGAATCATACTATGCAAGAACAGGAGGTATCTATTTGTTCAAGAACACTTTGTGTCTTCAGGAGTGTCCAACTATATTTTAAAACTGCTTTTCAATTATTGTAGGGGATATATTGAGTTTTTAGGAATGTGATAACATACAAAATGAAGATAACATTCTATGCAGAAGCAGCACTAATTTCTTAAATGCTAATATGATTCATATAGTGAGAGATGTTTTAAAAACCCATAGCGTGATGGACCAATGCCTTTGATGAAATTTTATCAATGTCAGCTGTAGGGAGATGCTTTGGGCAGCCAGGGAATGCCAGAAATGCAGGATTATATTCTTTCTTGGATCTTTCTCTCAGGGCTCTGCAGGGAGCCAGATTTTTCTCACCTAAATCATAAAATTTAATGAGAAATATAAACAGCTTTTCCAGGGGGAAAGGGAGAATGGATGGCATAATGGATAGAATCAACTATCTGAGAGAAAAACTTTCAGAATGGAGGAAAAAAATAAAGTGTATAAGGGTTTGTAGCCAAGACAGCAAAGCCCTTACGGAATAATCAGGCACCGGTATATTGCAGAGAAGTTACACATATGCAATCAGCCTTTCTACCCGCACATACACCCAGAGGACAGAATGACAAAAGAATTGATCAAGACACAAAGGTGAGAACACAGCCCCTGACTCAGCTACCCTAGAGAATTTAGAGCATACCCCCTTTTTAAGTGTGTTATCCTAAATTAAAAGTACCTTGATACATTAGATTTCTAATAGTTGAAAATTTTAACTATTCAAAAAATGTTACCCATTGCTGACACTTATTTTGGGAATGTCATTTACAAGTCTCAGTTTAAGAACCAAATAAGGTTGTATGAAAAACATAAATCTCCCTAACTCCTACTGCCTGTTAGTCCCTGGCTCAGGGATGCCTGTGTTTAGCTTGTCCATACCCAGTCTGTCTGCAGAGAGGAAGGGTACTGGCTATATGACTGATAGTCCTAGTGGAGGGGTTCCCACCAAACCTCATCTGCATGTCGGGCATAGTGAGATCCAGGTGAGCTCTTTAGACCTGATACACAGTTCTGCAGTTGTATAAAGCCTGGGTCAAGAGACCACCCACAGAGGCTGACCTCCCTTCTAGATCCATGTCTGCTCCTAATTTGCTCCATGACCACAGCAAACCCTTGCTGTGTCTGGTTTTATCTTTCTGATCTGTCAAATGTGAATAATGGCATATGCACCACCTACTTTATTGGCATTGAATAAAATAAGACAATAAATGTGAAGACAGTAAAGAGAAATAAAGTGCTATCTAAATGTAAGGGATGTTCTAGAGTGGTTCAGAGAACTCTGTGTTCCAGTACTTTTCAGTATCCTGATTAGGAAAAGAAAATGAGTAGATTAGCTTTCGAACATTTGTCATGGATCAAAAAAAATATTCACTCAGTGGCTGAGTCACTATACTAACCATGTTTGTATGTATGCTAAAAGGGCAAGAAATCCTTCCCGCCAGCTGAAAAGACTTGCAAGCCCCCATCACCTGGCAGACAGTCTTTGGAGGAAGCCATTTCCACACTGGTGATAGGGAGGCACAGAAGATGGAGAAAGGTTGACTCAAGGGGAAAAAGTTATTGTCACTCTGGAAAAGATTCCACAGACTCAGAGGAGCGTCTGTTCTATTTAACTAGGAGACCAATGTAATGAAAAGAAAGCCTTACATTCATGTCTGTCCCTTCTGCTGTAAGCTTTTCTGTTCTCTCCGAGTTCATGCCCAGGAATAGTAAGCACCTTGTAAGTAACGCAATAATTGGAAGTATTTTGCATTGTAGAGATTTGTTAAACGCTTCTACTATACAACAGCCTTACGTGAAATCTCACAGAAATGAAGTAATTCAAGCAGTGACCATGCTGCAGCTGACGCAACTGCCCACGCCATTTCTCTTGAACGGACATTGATCCCAGGTAAACAGGGCCCAGAAGACAATGGCCAGGCTGGGAATTCGGTCTTTTAGGACTCAGCCTCCCATTTCAGGGCGTTTTCCAACCTAGGGAGGTGTCGTTTTCCTAACCTCTATCATTGCTGGAGCAGGTCTTACCTTACTCACACTTTACTAAGAATACATTTGGGGTCAGGAAACTCTTCGCCTTTGTTTTATAGTTTCGATGTCTTAAGTACGAAAGTGAAAGGTCTTATTTGTTCTTAAGATAATTTTAGTCATCGGCAAATAGGTATGTAGTGGGGAGGGGGAGGGGCATAACCGATTGCCCTTGAATCTTACCATTCCTGTTGGGAGGCCAGTCCTGAGAGAAAATAATTTAGTCATTTGGAGAGGGGCTTGCCACCTTACCTGTTCTCTGTCCTGGAGCTGCCAAGGCTTCCTCCAGGTAGGTGCCCGGAAGGACCAGCCTGCTCCCCAGCTTCTCCGCGCTCTTCTCTGCTCCCTAACTCACTCCCAGTCTCTACCTCCTCTTACCCAAGATGCCCCAGGGTCTCGCAGCCCATTCTCCTCTGCTTCTCCCTCCTCGGGCCACCTGTCTTGTTTCGGTTTCTCCACCCACCCACACTACCTCGTGCAGATAACAGGTGTTTCTTATCCATGAAGTTTTCACGGAGAGGCCGGGTCAGAGTACCCACAGCTCTCAGCCTGCTGCCTCCTGAGTGCTAAAGTGAAGAGGAGGGGGCCAAGTTGTCAGTGGAGGGCACAGGCAGGGTCTCAAAGGGAAATTTGGCTCTGGCACAGGGGAAAGTGGGAGTGGGAGCCCAGGTCATCAACAGGCATCAAGCTCAGATGTGTGTGCAAATGTGTGGGGCCCGGGGGAGGTCAGCGCCAAGTGGAGAAAGCTGTTGGCAATAATTACAGATCCTGGCATTCCTAACAAAGAGAGGGAAAAATTAAAATCTTGGTTTTGGCTAGGAAAACACTTCCAATTATATTGTTTGTAATCTTCCCCCAATCACCACTTATTCAATTAAATACAAAGTATAATAAAATCAACTTATCGGAAGTGATGCTTGATGATTCGGATCCGCTCTCTT
Source organism: Rousettus aegyptiacus (assembly GCF_014176215.1). NCBI lineage: Eukaryota > Metazoa > Chordata > Mammalia > Chiroptera > Pteropodidae > Rousettus > Rousettus aegyptiacus. The sequence continues at coordinate 125,454,723 of NW_023416306.1, forward strand.
AGTTCGCTGCGCATGTAACATGATCTCCTCGTGGTTCACAGTCATCTGCTGATAACCTCCAAGTCTTTACCTGCCTCAGGTCCACAGCCGCCCACCGGAAGCCTCCCTTTTGGTGTCACCATGTGCGAAGTCCTACCGCTTCAGCGTCAGTGGCAGCACGGCACCCAGCCAGTTGCTCCCCTCTGGCTGTTAGAGGAGGTGCAGCCTTCTTGCCCGTCCCTACCCAACGAGGGGCCAGTTCAACCTCTCCACCTCTCTCCACACCGACGTGTCCACCCTGTGTCCAGATGCTACCATCTCTCACCTGCATCACTGGAATGCTCTGCAGCTCGCACCTGTCCCCCAGTCTTACTACCCTTAAACCGGTAGAATGAGCTTTCTAAAGTTCATACCAAATCATCCTTTTTTTAATTTTTTTTTTTTTTTTGGCTTATGACTTTTGAATTGCTTCCTCCTTGTTGATCAGGTTCCTTGGCGTTGAATATAGGGCCTTTCATGATCAAACTCCACTATTTCTCCAGCCCAATATTATCTCTGCTATTTCACCCGCTGGGAGTAACTCATAATTATCTCTGGTGAGTCTCTTGTTTTATTTCACTCTTTTTCACGGGCCACACGCACTGCTGAAAATTAGAGGGCTGGTTCCAGTTCAAAGCTTTTAGCTGGGCTGAGCTCTCAGCCAGAAGTTATCCATCTGCAGTCTATTAGCCTCCTGTTTGCATTTTGTTATTCTCTTTGCACCAGAAAAAACAAACAGATGTCTCTCCCACAGTCTCTGCCTTCCCCCCAGTGTCAAAGAGGTTCTCGCCCAGGTGACCCCCCGTGACCCCGTGGAGTTCCTTCCTCTGCAGTGGCCTTACCCTCCAGGTGGTCCAGTCTCATTGTCACCCTCCCATTTCTGGCTGTTTCTTTCCGATAAACCACCCTATTCCCTGTCCCCCTTGCCTGTTTAGTGATGATCTTGCAAGGCCCTAGATCTAGGGGTTCACACGGGGTGCTGTGCCAATGATTCTCATATGTTTGCTTCTGCTCACAGCTTCTATGACCTTCAGTATGGGACAGCTTCAGTATCAGCACTGGGGATAACCTCGGCACTCGGGAGCAGATCTCAGGATAACTTGGGGATTGAGCTTCCCTCCCCATAATCTGCATCGGCTCTCTCCCAAGCCATCACTAGAAAACATCTCAGTGGAAATAATATACTTACAGTATAAACACAGCTCCCCTTTCCACCAAATCACCATTCTTTAGCTCCTAAATGTAAAATTTGGAATTGCTACAGAGTGACTATTTAGAATGTTGCTTAGTTTTCAACATTTGGCTTTCCTAGCAGAACTTCTTTCAAGTCTCTGGAGTTGCTTGGAGGAAGGAAGCTAATTTAGCACATCGCCAGATGAGCCACCTCTAGCTGCTTCTCAATTCCCTTTTGCTGTATTGAACCATGACCTAGGCTCATTCCAGTACTGTTCAATATGGTAGCACCAGCCACAAGTGGCTATTTGAAATGTGACCAGTCTGAATTGAGATGTGTTGTACGCATAAAATACATACTGCGTATCAAAGACTTGGTACCAAAAAATGAAAAATATCTCATTAACAACTTTATAGTGATTATAGGCCAAAATGGTAATATTTTAGATATATCAGGTTAAGTAAAATATATTATTACCAGTAAATTCACTTATCTCTTTTTACTTTTTAAAAATGTGCTACTAGAAAATTTTAAATTACAGATGTCACCTGCATTATATTTCTATTGGACAATGCTGGACTAGACCTCAGCTCAGGGTAAGGCCTTAAATATGTCTTCATACACCATCCAAAGGCTTGCAGAATGTGCTACATGTTCCCTCTTCTCTGCTCCTGGCAATACGTAAATTAATAATTAGAGTTCTTGATGATAAACCCTGAATTCTTATCCACATTGTCCCCAAATGGCAAAGGGACGAGTATATATATATAAATTGAGTCCCTGGGGAGATATTCAGAGTCCTAGTAGTGACTGAATTAATAGAGCTTTCTTTTCTCCCTTCTCGTACTTCTTTTGTAGAAGTAGGCAAGGATAAAACATGACTGAATTCTCCTTAGCTTAAAGCCACACAACATCAACATGCATTCATAGGCAATATTACAACGAACAGCGATACTAAAAAAGGAAACCCAGCTGGCTACCCTGCATTCATCACCGAGAACTTGGCCATCCTGTTGGAGGCCTACACATGAGCTATTCCACTGTCATCAGGTCTGAAAGAATATTCATGCTATGCTTGGGCTAATGCTCAGTGACTGTGTCTTTGCAAAGGCATTATTAATCTGGATCATGTTTTCAAGTCCAATGCCATGAAAATCCAGTTTGTTTAAACTGAGTTCATACTGAGCTCGCTGTGTTCATTACCTCTTATTAATTTGAGAGACTACGTTTAAGTATCCCATTTATAAAATATATGCATTACAGAAAAAAAACAACTCTCAAGAAGGCATGGGGTTTGCCTTGCTAATAACTTTATTTTTCATAGGAGAACTTAAAACAGAACCTAAATGATGAATCAAGTATGTTCATGAACGTACAGCTATGGCTTTAATCTTCGGTGAGCTTTCCAAGGAGAAAACTCTGCTCCACACTTGTGGGATTGCACAGGACCTTCCAAGTGACTAGGGCATTTGGAAGTGCTTCTCTCTGCCTCCCCAGAGACTGGGACCCAGCAAATGACCAGTGGATCTATTTTGATTTGCACCCACATCATCATCTAGAACATGATTTTGTTGGAAAGAATACCGACCCTTCAAATAAATAAAAAGAGTAGCTTGACCTTTTATTTCTGTTTAAATAATAAAGAATCTCCTAAGAATGAGCTGAATATGATTTCAGGCCAATTCGACCTTGATGCTGCAGACAAAAGCACTGTCCGGCAGCTCACCTGGGAGTAGTGACTTGTGAATTTACAGCCCCGGAGGTTGAATCTCACTGGCTGACATGAGCATTAGTTTGTCTGGCTCTTCATTGCCAAAGAATGGAAAACTGACCTGTGCACTCTAAAATTAGATGTATTTAAGTGTTTTTCCATATGAATCTCCATAACCCTTTGCTATTCTCTACATTGCGTGGGAGGCAGAATTTCTAGGAATGGCCCCCAAGAGCTTTAGCCCCCAATCCCTGCAACCTGTGAATGTGATAAGACTTCGCTCTCCTGATGGTTATGCCTGTGGCACAGTGGACCTTCAAAAGCGGAGACTATCTAGGTGGGCCTAATCTTTTCAAGTGAATCTTGAAAACTAGAGAACTTTCTCCAGCTGGTAGCAGAGGAGGATGGTAGAAGGGGACATGGGAAAGATTCTAAGCATGAGAAACATTTGACGCATCATTGCTGGCTTGAAGATAGAGGGGGCCAAGTGATGAGGAATGTAGGTGGCAACTAGAAGGTTAGAGTGGCCCCAGCTGACAGCCATCAAAATGGGGACCTCGGCCACAAGAAGTTGGATTCTGAAGGATCATGGAAGCAGGTAAGAACCCAACTTGTTGACAGCTTGACTTTGGCCCTGTGAGACCCTAAGCAGAAAACCCGGCTGAGCCCATGCGGACTTCTGACCTACTGAACTGTGAGATAATAAATGGGTGTTGATTTTAGCTGCTAAGTTCATGGTTTATAATTGGTTATGTAGCAATAGAAAATGAAAACACCATGGCTTTTGTTGTTGTGGTTCATATTCTACTAAATTACAAGCTGTGCGGCCTCAGGTGTTACTTGCCCTTGAGCCTGTAAAACTTGCCTCGCTGCATTTTTATGAAAATTAAAAGGATTATATGCTTAAACGTTTAATGCAGACCCTGGCTCTCAGCAGGCTCTCAGTAGAGCCCCCTCTCTGCAGGTGTATTGATATAGTCCCCAATGTCCCCCCAAAACCGAACTTTCTGCATATAGCACAGTGCCAGGGACACTCTAGGTGTTCAACACATGGGCGCTGAATGGATAGTGTACACAAATGGTACTCATCACATCACCATAGTCATCAAATAGTTATGTGCTGGGAAATGAACATATTAAAAAGATGTATACAAAGTAGTTTCTGTTCTCAAGATGCCCAAAAGTGTAGGAGAGAACGATGTGAACACTTGTAATACAATGCCATTCATGTTAGCATATACCAAATGCTGAGGCCTCGGCCCCTTTCCACTGGTCCAAAAGGAGGAGTGATTTCTCAAGTGGACGTTAGGTGTGCCAGGCAGAGCAGGCACAGAAGAGTCTGTGGCAATTAGGGGCTGGATGGGGGCCTGGTTTGAGTAGAGCATGGGGTGCCTAAGTGGAGTATGATGAAGGTGGAACTCATATATTAAGCTGACAGACTGTATTTCATGTCAGTGGGTTTGGGCTTCATGTTTCTGGCTAGGAGCTCCAGAGGCTTTTTGGCTGTAGAGTAGCCTGATCAGATTTGCTTATTAGGAAGGAAATACTGGTGTGGGATGGAAGGACTATATGGGATAGAGCACAGAAGAGACTGGCAGAACCTAAACAGGGAGCTAGTTTGGTGATAATCTTAACTTTTAAAAATCCACAAAAATCCACTGAACCCCTTTATTCATAGTGAGGTCCTGAGAGTCTAACACTTAGGTTAATATCTGTTATAAAAGGAATGTGTCTGCCCCCATGGACAGCAAAGCAGGGACCGCCTGTATGGTTGATGCATGGTGTGGGCTAGCTACTGCTTGAACCGGTTAGCCCTAGAGGGGGTGGGAACAGAGGGGGCAGTGGCCTGGGTCCCAAGGATTCTCTGGATTTTAGTGGAAGCAGAAGACTGGAACAGCACCTCCTCAGAGCCGGCCTGGGGCCAGGGAGTAGATTCCCTTCCAAATGGGAAACTTCCAGGTGTCTAAGAGGAAGAAGGAAAAGATACCCAGTTCTGAATTAACACTTGGAACTTTTTTTTCTCATAGGAACAACGTTATGAACAGTGGTTAGGTTCAAGCCTGGCCTCTTGAATGAGCAGCACCAGTGCCTGAAATCCAGTCCATTTGTAACTTCATTGTCTTCTGGATATTTCACTAACAACCAGACTTCTGGAACAGAACATGACCTGTGTGTAAAGTGGAGACTATCTGTGGTTAAGAGTGTATCATGATGTTAGTTCATCAGATATAAATTCAAGATTGTCTTGAGAATTCCATATGTGCTTCAAAGGACTAGGCCAGAAGCTATCACCCATAATACTGGCTTGGAGTCATTTCTAATTAAAAATGAATCACAGTTTTTTTTCTTTAAAATTAGAATAGAACTTTATTTGTGGTATCAAGATTTTTTTAAAATGTTATAATTTACAGTATTCAATAAATTTTGATACATTAATCTTGATATACATTTGACATATTAGATTTTTAAAAACAAGGTCAATGGTTTATAATCAAAACAAATTAACTTCATAATTATATGGAATAATTTCAGCATTATAAATAAAAAATGAAAACAAATACCATTTAAATTTGAGTTTGGATGAAATGCATCTGTAATGCAATTTTGTGTCTATATTAAAATTTGAGTCCGGAGAAAATATAGGCTAAAATTATGTGCTTATAATTTCTAGAAATACATGATTTCCTTGCTTTAAGACAATGACCCTATTTACTCTCCAGCCACAGAATACATTTGAGATACTTTTCTTTCTGGGGTGAGGGGCTGTATTGCTTGAAGCAGGTTTCTTCCAGACTGTCGGCCCACATCTGGGAGATGAAGGGGATTATGGTCTGTGGCTGGGGGCTGGTAGGAATGAGTCTGGTCTCATTATCACTCTGTTTTATCTGAGTCATAGGATCATCCAAATGACTATCAGTCAGATGAAAAGCAAGTTTTATTTTTTCTCAAGCTCTGATATCTGCTATGGTATTTCATAGAAGTAATATTTAGACAATCACATGATAAAATCCCGTTTTAGCAAAAATAGTTCTCACATTCAGTTCTACATATGAGGACATTCCAAAAAGCAATGGCCCATGTTAATTACTTTGCTGATGTAGAGAAAATGATTCTGATGGTAAGATCAATGTATAGATAAACATATGTATATATGTATGTCTGTTATGTATTCAGTATCAGAGATATTCCTTCTTCATTGTCTATTAGGAGGCCTTTTATTTTTAAATGATGAGATTCTTCTTTGGGAGTGTAATTAGTGTCCATACTAGTTTCGACAAAATCTGATGGTCAGCACAAAACACCTTCTGATTGTATGATACCTTACAAAAGACCTCTCTGGAATCACCTCACATGACAATGAGAGTTGGCATGATGATTCTCATTTGACAGATGAAGAAATAGGAGCCCAGGGAGGTTAAGAAAGTTGCTTCAGTTTAAACAGTTGGTAAATGATAAAATTAGGACTATACCTGGTGGTCTTGCCTGAATGCTGGTTAGCATGGCTGGATGAAACACAGGGTGTGTTGATCTGAGTTACTCTCCCTAAGCTGAGCTGTTGATGTGCTGTTGGGAAAGTGGTTTTGGTACTATCACATCTGAGATCTCTACCAGGTGCTGGCAGGTACCTATCTTATTATACCTCAGCCAACTTAAACCAATAGCCAGAAGCACTTTTTACAACTCTCAGAATGTATATACATATATGTATTTAAGAAGATTCATAACATATAATTATTTACAGTTATGCCTAAATCACCAAGATACCATACTGAGAAATAGGTTTAACTGTTTACAAGAGCATTTTCTGTATAACCATTCCAATATAAGTATAAAACATATAAATTCAGGCTTGGATACTTTATCTTGGCAGGTACACTGGAACACTTTCGCTTTTGCCTTATTCTACTCACTCCTACTTTGATTGTTTACGAATTCATTTACACACCTTTAAGTTCCTTGGGAGTAAGGGCTGAGCTAGAGTTCTCAGAAGCTGACAACTCTTACCCCAGAGCCTAGCACAGTGCTATGTGCATGGCAGGCTTTATAAACAAATAAACATTTGTTGAATCCATGTACATGGTTTCTATGTACTTCAGTTTAATTAAAGTAGGATTCTATCTGTAGCATTCTGCCGAAGAGTTTTTGATTTATAGTAAAACATCATCATTTTCATAGTAAACAGTATTTTTTAAAAAGCATAAGGAATATGATAATAAATTTAATACATATTATGCATTATAATAGTCTTTGGTTATTTTAACTAATTATTTGGTTTACTGACTAAAGTGAAATACTAAAAATACAAAAAGGCAACTACAGAAATTCACTTAATGTGTAAACATAATAAACCCTGTAAACATATAGTTACTACATAATTGTGCAAGTGTAAAGAATGACTAGTAAAGGCAAGTATTATACGTTTAACTTAGTTCATTGAGGCACATTTAGAAATACTGCTTTGTGGAGCTTTAATGTTCGAAGAAGGAATTCTGTTAACTACAACATGAGAGAGCAATGGCTATACCAATGAACCACAAGGCTATACAGGCAAGAGGATGGCATTACTTTTTACCCTTTGCAAATGTGAACTTGCTTCACATGTCTTATATACCACTTTGTTTAGTAAAACCACATATTAACAAAAACCAAATACTTTTAAAATGAAGAAGTAAACAATTTTTTTTCCCCCCAGTGAGTCAGTTGACTAATATAGCTAACACACTTTCCAAGGTTTTTCCAAAAATCTGGGCAGTAAGGTGCATGAGGCAAGTCCACACAATAATAAACAGCTGCAGGCAGTGCTAAATATAGTGTAGTTTACTCAGTATTAAAGTATTCTTTTCCAAATTTCAGTTTCCTTCTCAAAAAGCATCAAACTTTTCACACATGACACTCATCACAAATATTTCACAGTTATAATTTCAGTAGTTTAAGAAAGGACTGCCTGGAAAATACTGTAAAAGAGGTAAATGTTAAGGACAGGACTCACTATTTCAGGCACAAAGGACTTAGGTCCTGGAGTGTGAACTCTATAGATAGAATGAAATAACTGTGTAAATGAAACACATTATTTTAAAGTAGATAAAATAATGATAAAGTTGTCATATTGTTTCTCCTAATGCTTTTAAATGATTTTCTCCAATATCTGAGAAGAATCAATGGCTAAGTTTTACTAGTTCCCTGGAAAATTTTAGGTCAAGATTTTGCTTATAAAAAAGTATCAGTAAAACACCGTAGACTATTATCTGTAATCTAATCGACGCCATCAAAACCCTGAGTGTTCTCAATTGCCATCTGAAGTTTATCCCACAATTCTTCAAATGATTCATAGGGTGGCAAGTCCAAGCGATTAAAGCTGAAAAACAGAGAGGAACTGGTTATGGCAGACACTGACAAAGCAAGTATCACCATGGTGAACACTATAATGCAGCTAATTATGATGGTATGTATGTTCAAACAATACTAAAAAATGTCTTATATGGGGCAGAAGGAAGATATAGGACTGGACTCTAGGTATGGACTCTACCCATGACTTCTTGGTAGAGTCCTCTTGCTCCTGCCTCACATTCCAAATGTCTGGGTTCCTCTGTCATTTTAACCTCCGAAAGGGAATGTTCTAGCTTCTGTCATTCATGGGATGGAGGCAACACATGGTCCACACTTTAGATGGACCTCTCCAATGTGCAACCTGATGTCAAGCCCAGGCCTACCTGGTAAAGAAACACCTGTTCTTGGGTTGGTGCCACTGCCTCCTTCTTCTCCTTCCCTCTCTGGTCCCCCTCCTCCTGCACAGCTACCGCAGACACAGTACAGAGGAGGCTAGACCTTCTGTACCTAGACTGTTAGGAGAACTTTGCTCTCTGAGAGCTTGTTCTCTCAGGGTCAAAGAAACTGCTTACCATGTGTGGGCTCTTGGCAGCTTTTCAGGGGTACCCCACTGTTCAACTGTAAATGACTGTGGTCCATTTGAGCCTATAAGAAAGAAGTTTGCTTTGGTTTCATTTCCTCTTGACAGGAATCCCCAGGCAGTTCACAACTCACTTTTTCTAATGTAAAACTTAAACAAAACTAATCTAGTTTCTTTAAACTCAAAAGAAATGAAGGCTCTCCTGTGCTTAATGGCTTTACTGTCCTGCTATAAAATGAGGGTTTCTCTTCTATCAGTTCCTTTGTGACCACCTCAAATTCTACTATTAAGTAGGAGTTAATATTTCCTCAATCATTTTGTGCACGTGTGTACATGCATTTTTATGTGCATGTGATCCTGTTATACATGCTACATTTTTCTTTTATTATGAACATTTTTAGAAACTCTTTTTTTCTTTGGCATTTTCATTTATCTCTTCCATCTCCAATTCTCAATGTCCTCCAATCACCCAGGTAAGCAATGTTGATGACACGACGTGTAACCTCCCATACTTTTTTCCGTGTCTTATCATCATACCCAAATATGCGTCTGTGAGTAGAATTGTTGGAAACAGCACTAAAAATATTTAATATTCACGATAGTACAGCTTTCTCAAAAAGCATCACTCTTCACAAATTACCCATCCAAACTATGTTCATAGTGGAAACTTCAGCAGTTTTGTCACTGTTTTCTGTAACATGGAATCTTATCTATTCTCCTGCCCCTTGATGTTCTCACCTAAACAATCCATCAAGAAAACGCCCTGTAAGTCAATCAATATAAACATAACATACTTTTATTGGCCAGATAATATTAACATTTTGAAGCAACTTCTGCTTCTTTTTGTATAAATACATAAGAATCTGAACTTATATCCCACCATTAACAATTCTGGCTCCATGTGTGGGATACTTCTACCAAGTTCCAAATAGTTTGTGAAATCAGTAGATGGCTGTAGGCCTGGGCGCATAAAAGAGGGAAGCAGAGCTAAAGCTGGAAAAAGGTGTTCATCGTGCCTTGATTTTCTCTATGAACTTGCTAAAGCATAGGAGCAATGGAAAGGGAGTCAGGTGAAACCACAAGAAAAATAAATGCTAAGAAATCCAATCAGGCAAGAAATGAGCCCATTGGTTAGTGGCACAGCTCCTGGTCTCATACGTCTTACTGGGAGTGGTTATTCTAGGTGGAGAAGTGGCAGCTGCTTAATAGGTTCTGCAAACAAATATAAATGAAGCTTAACAAGACCAGGTTTGCCAAGGAGGAGATAGAGAGGGTTAGCAATCCCATCATTGAGCAAAAGCTTTCTATTTGCCTGAAAAATTCAGCTTAGCAACTACTTAGGCAGCAGTCCTTGACTTCTAGTTCCCAGAACAATTTTAATCTTTGTTGCTCCGAGTAGGGCTCAAATCTTAGCTATACCTTCTTTGAAAGATTTGTTCTTCTTGTTATATTTAAAAACAAGTAAGTGTCATTCCAATAAACAATATGTTAACAGATGGGAGACAAGTTGCTGTGATCTACGTCAGAAACAGTCCGTTTTTTTATACAAAATACACCTCTTGTGTTATGAGGTAAACTGACCAGAAAATAGTTGGACAGGATAAACAAAATTTCACCTTATGGAACACTAACTTAATAGTAGCTATACGGAATAGCAAGAGATATGTACAGTCTTGTCCCCAGTCTGGCCATTTCCCACAAGGATGGGAAATAGTAGCCTAGAGATTCTCCATCTCCATGCACGAGGATTCTATGATTGAAAAAGTTTTGGAAACACTGTTTTGTTTTGTTTTCCATAGTAAAGGTTCTGAACGGGTCCCAAAGAAATCTATTTAACTTTGTTTAGCCCAGTATTTCCCATATGTATTCTACTTTAGTACTCTTTTTGCTGTTGTTCTCGTTGCTGTACACTTGTGAACATTATGTGGAAATTTACATGCTGTCCTAAACTCAATCTACAGGCAATGCTTTTTCTGTAACGGAATGCAGGATTAGAAATTCAAGTATGGAAAATAAGTGATTTAATGTTTCAAGTTTTCTGGAGGTATACATATATTTTGGCCTATTACAGTGTACTAAATTATATTATTTAAAAATCTTTTTTTTATTAAGCTAAATATCTGTATAAATGATAAAGCTTGAAGACTAATCAGCCATAATAAAGACAATTGCATCACTCCATTTTTAAATCACATATGGAAAATCCTTACCATATAGTTCAGCAAATCCATTCATAGGCACACGAGATGTGCCAGTGACAAACTGAAGTAATCTTATTCTTTTTTCTGAATCCATCATTAAAACAGCCTGAATAAGGTAAAAACAGCATGTAGGAATACCATTGGAAAAAAAGGGTTACAAAACTCTCCTGAAAAATATGCCATTAGAATTTAGTTAGAGCATTAATGATCACTTATTAAATCTGCATGTTTCTTCAGTTAAACTGGTGTTTAGGGGTGGTTTATAAAGTTCTTAAAAATTTCATATCCAAGGCAATGTGGCAACTCTTTAGAATGGGATTATAACTTAATAAAATAACAAAAATTCCTCCTAAGAGGTGACTCATGGCTTTTAAAAAATGAAATTTATTGATATTTTTGAGTGGCATACACATTTCTCCACAAGACTGAGACTTCTAGAGAATAAACAGCAGATTATTGCAAGTTCTCTTGAAAAGTCCCCACTTTAGTAAGGAACTATAAGTGTCTATCTCAGCTGTCACTGTCAATAATACCTTCTGAGCACTTTACCTTACTTATCTGTAACTATGTCTGGAGACCAGGACCATACCCAGAAGGCAGATGTATACAGTACAAAATTAAACATAATTTGTACTGGCCTATATTTTGTCTTATCTATAAGAGAAAGTAACTAGCAAATATGACCGAATCTATCAAAAGTAATTTATGAAACTAGAAGCTTTCAGTTACCTTCCAAAACCACTGGATGACTTGATGGTTGATACTGTAGCCATTTTTATACTTTGTGTGTTCTCGCCAGTCGTTCACATCAACGTCTCCCAAGCCACACATAAGAAGCTGCATAAAAAGAAATGTCAAACTGTAGGCAAGAAAAATGGGTACAAAAGTCCTGTTGTAAATATTATTATGAAAATAGTATTTCTTACCTCTAGCTCATTTTCATCAAAAATTTTGATGAGATCCTGTGGTATTAGTTCAAAAAATCCCTAGAAGAAAGAATGGATTTAAAAGCCTAGTTAGTAAGGTCAATAGACAATCCTTTACTTTAGCTCTTGTGTGCTACTGGAGAAATTATATATTCATGGGCTCTAAACTCAACTGAGATTTAATATTAGCAAGAAAGTCTAAGTGTCCATAGTCTGCTCTCTCACTGATTCCTCAAAGTGGCAATTAGAAAACTTCGTTTTCCCCATACTTCTCAAGCCTTGTCACCCCCTTCTTCACAGCAGATAATTTCTATCTGAGAGAGAAAACAGGTGATTATGCAAAATGGAATGTACTCAACCTTCCACATCCCCATGTACCAACCAGCACCGACATCCATCATGACCTCCTTCTTACTGCAGTGGAGAGAGGTATTACTTCCTCTCCATGCTTCACCTGCTTCCTCAAGGAGGTCATCTCACTAAACCTCCTTCTCTTTATTAGCTCATTATTTATGCATTTAAATTTGTTCCAGCCACATCTACCTTAAAAAACCAAACGAAAGGGCAAACACCTCTTCTCTTCATAGCCAAGTTCTTGACAGTGTTACACATTCCTGAATCTAACCACTCACTTCCTGTCTATCTCTCGACTCATTGCAGTCTGACTTCTCTGCCCCTGCTCCACTGAACCTATTCTAGAAAATGCCAAAAATGGCTTTGCAGCCAAATCTGATAAACACTTTCTAGTTCTACATCTTAGCTGACTTCTCTGCAGCATGATATTGTTGAAAACACCTTTGTTCTTGAAACTTTGCTGTTGATGGGTTTTCACTGATGTCTCTCTCTGCCTTTGCTCATTTCCTTTACCTTTTTTACCGTCCATTCCTTAAATGTTGGTGTTCCCAGGTCTCCATGTGTGGCCATCCACTTTCACCTTGCTGTTCTTTCAAATTTTCCACAGCTCCACTACATATCCACTGATGATTCCCAAATCCATACTGCCGCCCCAAATATCAACCCTTTAAATCACCCTATGTGGTGAATCTCCCCGTCTGAACACCGTTCAAACGCACACACAGCTCTCTTCCCGGCGCCACTGTCTTTGCTCCTGCCTTTGCCTGCATTATGGTAACACTTTCTCACCAGCCTCTCCTGCCAGTCTTGCCCTCCTCTAATTCACTACATATCATGGCTAGACTGATCTGACTAAAATGTAAATTGAATTCCTGGGTTTTCTTGTTCAATAGTCTTTAATGCCACCTTCCTTCCCCTCAGTTGACTTCAGAGAAAACTCTAACAAACAGGCCCTTCATAATCTGGTTTTGGTCAGCTCTCTAGGCTTAGTTTTACCTCTTACATCCTCTTACCCAGTATAGAAATTGCTTGTATTTTCTCTAATGTGCGCATCCTGTTGTATTGCCAGACTTCACGTACGTTGCTCCCTCTGCTCGGAATTGCATTTCCCTCTTTTCTGTGGTTTGCCAAACCCTCTAGTTCTTCCCTGCCCTTTCTTCCATTTCTCTCTGCTCTGGTTTCTTCCTCTCATCTGTGCTTCCCTAGCACTTCAGCTTTGCCTCTATCCATTTTACTCTTTAGATTATCCGTTCCTTGATAGCAAAACCTATGTCTCATTGCCTCACATAGCACCAGACACATAGTCAGTGCTCAATATTGAATAAATGAAAAAGTATGCAACCATTATTTAACAGAAGATTTTAAGTTAGCTTAAGACATGAGTGCCCTGTCAATAGCTTAATTGTTCATCGATTGGGCAAGTTTAAATAACTTATAAATTTATATTATGAATAAAATACGGCCACAAAGAAAGGTAGCTATATATCTTCAACACGTAAGGATCTGTAATAGATAGCTGATAAGAGAATAAAGCAAGCCGCAAACCAACATGTATAGCAGGATCCCATTTAGAAAAAGAAACAAATGGCACATTCTACTATCCCTATAGCACTTGTATTCCTTTGTTCACCTAACGTTACTCAAGGTGAGAGGTGTAGGACTAGAAAAAGGTGAAGGGCGGTGATAGGTATGAAGGTTTATTGCATGGACTTCCTGAACATCTATTCACTTAATATTTTGTTAATATAAAAATAATCATTTGAATGGTTTTGAAAAGCAAGTCACATACTAATTTTTTTTCTTATGTGATAAGACCCATATTGAAAACTTATGGACTGTATTTTGAAATTCCAGAAGAGTAAACAAGAGAAAATGAATACCTCTTTAAACGCAGCCATTTGCTTCTGGATTCGGTTCACAAATCGCCACTGTATTACAAGACTAAAAGAAACAAAACATTTCATCTTTTTCACATGAACCAAGAAAAAATGTTAAGGTACATTTGTTCTGGCTAGAAACAAAAAAATAAAGACTGGCTGGGCCCAAGGTAAAATTAAATATGAGTGGGTAATAGGGCATTCCTATAGAAAGAGAAAAAGATCTGAGACTCTGGCTAAAGAAAAAGAGAATGTACAATGGGTCTTCCCAGAAAAGAAGTAAAAATTATTTCCAATAAAGTATTTACTCAGTATGGTAAAATACTTACTAACAAAATACTTACTAAATATATTCCTTTTTGTTCTTATTGGTGACAACTATTTCTGATCCACCAGTTTTCAACTCATGTTGATGTGTCTAAAATTAAACATGATACCTTGATATGTTATTTTAGTGAAAAAAAAAAGTATACATATTATAGTTATACCAGAAACCTGGTGTTTTAAATTAAATCCATTCAAAAGCTAAGAAAACTTAAAATATTAGTCTTACTAAAATAAATATGAAATGAGTCAAATGTCAAAGAAAACAGAAATTCTTGCTGAGAGACAGCTTTTGTTACTGGAAAATAATTTTAAAATAGAGCACAGAAGTGTGTTGAGCATCTGCAGTAGTTAACATCTAAACTTCAGTTATAATATTTGTTTCACAGTTTATGTACCACTTTAATTAATCAAAATTTACAAACCTGTCCAAAAAGTTCTTCATCTATGACAAACCTAAGGTCCAATTCTGTTGGATCATTTTCAAGAATCCATCTTAATGAGTTATAATATTCACTATCCTAAATGGAAAAAAATCGCATATTTAAAAGTTACATATAAAAAGAAGATACCTGACCCTCCAAAGAAATTATACTGAGGAGCTGAACAACTGAACTAAAGATAGAAAGGTCTTGGGACAACTTTTTCATACACACACAAGTATTATAAAAACAGATCAGTGACCAGTAAGTGTGAGAGTAAAAATGCATATATATTAGTAGAGTGGTGACTGCTTAAAAGTTTAGAATTTATCTGTGTGGAAGCAGTAAAGGTACAGATTTCATTATCCAGTTAAAGGTCAATAAAGCGGTTTTCAGAAGAATCCTAGCTTCCACAGATACCCAGGAGCACCTAGGACCTTTCTCATCTGGTCTATGAGATGGCGTGTGAAGTGTTTAAGCAGCTATGAGGAGGCTGTTATTTATACCTGGCCCGAGTTAAAGAAAAATCTCAAATACAAAATCTTAATCAACCAACTCAAATAACTGTACAATCTTATGATTTATAAAGAATCATACTGTTCACACTGATAATGTGTCACGAAAAAGAAAATAAAAAATGAACTTCGTACCAAGAAAGATTTCTCAGAATCTAGGTGTACATCACAGTGTTTGAGGCTATTCAGTATGGGCTACAGCCAGGATTCAATACTTGCGTTTCTGTTTCTTTGCAGTGGCCTAATCTCAAGGCCTTGCCTTTGAACTATTATTTTGAAAACATATACTATGCATCATTGAAGATCACAATTCAAATACTGATGCAAGAAATACATAAAAATGTTGTATAGCATGTTGAAGTATTTAGGAATCAATTTACTGATATCTGTAACTTTCTTTGAAATGCATCAAAAAATAAGATGGGGTGATGGATAAAGGGGTAGACAGGTGAAGAGGTAGGTGAAAAGTAACATAAAAAGCCAATTGTGGAATGTGGGTGGTGGATATGCACATGCCCACTGTAAAAATTTTTCAATTTTATTATATTTTGGAAATTTTTTCATAATAAAATGTTGGGGAAAATGTTCATTTGTATTTTGGAACATTATAATCTATTAATTTCTTCATCATTAAAAGCTAACTCTAAAATATTCAGTTGCCAGTTAAATAATACTCTATATTATAAGTGAAAAACACATACCACTGATTCCATATCATGAAGAGTTATTGGTTTGTGTAGCATCATCTTGTAAAATGGGCGGATGAAAAAACCTTGCAAAAAATCAAATGTATGTAAAATGACTACCAAGTGAATGGAATCAGATAATTACATTCTAATTATATTACATAATTATGCCATTACATTATATAGTTACATATAATTATACATATAATTACATTATAATATAATAATTACAATTACATATAAAAGTTTTAAGCTTAATACCAACCATCCAACAATTTGCCATGATAAACTGCCATTCCAGCTACCCGGCCAATAAAGCAGAAGTAAGAAAGGTGATCTTCATTACACAACCCAGAGTTTGGATTTATCTGTAGGGTATAATTATCCCTGTAAAGACAACCACATTTAATATTCCTCACTATATTTCACGTAAAAATTTTAATACAACAATTATAAATTATTTCTCTTTTTAGAGTTGTTTACCTCTATTAGAACCACATCACATCATTGATCTAATGGTTTAAAAACAGTGATTTCTGTCAAAAGGTAGAAACAACCCAATGTTCATCAAAAGATAAATGGATAAACAAAATTTGGTATATGCACATTATGGGATATTATTCAGCCTTCAAAAGGAAGGAGATTCTGACACATGCTATGATATGAATAAACCCTGAGGGCATTATGCTAATGAAATAAGTCAGTCACAAAAAGAGAATACTGTATGATTCCTGTATATGAGGCACCTGGGGTAGTCTAATTCATGGAAGCAGAATGGTGGTTGCCAGAGGCTGAGGGAGTTGGTGTTTAAGGAATACAGAGTTTCAGTTCTGGAGAAAGATGGTAGTGATGTTTGCACAAAAATGTGAAAGTACTTAATTCCGCTGAACTGTACACTCACTTTAAAATGCTTAAAATGGTAAATTTCACGTTAAGCATATTTTACCACAATTTTTCAAATGTTATTTTGTAACAACACTAGTTATACACTTCTCTTTTTGGCATATTGTAACATACATTTTTTCTTGGGTCATACAACTCTGTTACTTTCAAAACAGTGATTTTTTTTTTTTCTGTATACAGTCACTGTAAAGGTACTTACGTAGCAGAATATTCAAACAATCCATAGTAAGGGTTAAACATTTCTTTTGAGATCAGAAAGAACCATTCTCTGGCAACTCCTCCGTAATCTAGTCCCTTTTCACCATCAAACTCAATCCACAGTCGAGCCTTGAGGAAGTCTGCTCTCTTGACACCCATAATCCTCCTGTAAGAGTCCTCAAGAACATTTGCACGGCGAAGTTTCATTTCTAATTTGCTTGGAATGTCATTCTGAAAATCCAGAGAAGATTTATGCTTTAAATCAATTCAACATGACAGCAAATTTATCTCATGGAAGTTGTAAAATTCATTGTATTCTACCTTGTGACCAAGACCTTTTTTCCAGGGAAAACATGACTAGGAATATGGCCAATATCTCTTCCCCATGCTCTTGAGTCTCTCCTTCTGGAATAACTTGTCTCTTAACCTTTCTTTCATGTTTTTATCTCTTTATATAACTTTGCCTCATCCTGGATAATTTCCTCACAAATTTTCTCTCTTAATCATTGATACGTTGTGATGGTTAAGAACACGGGCTCTGGAGCTACATCACTTGGTTTGTATCTAGCTTTGCCACTGATAACCATGGGACTCAATCACATTATCTAATCTCTTTATGTCTGTTTCCTCACCTGTAAAATGTGATAATAACAGTCCCTTCCTTATAGAGTAATTTAGAGATTACGTGAATAATACATACAGCTTGCTAAGAAGAATGCCCAGTATTTAATGAGAGCACAGTAAATACTACTGCTTTCATCATAATTTTGTGTTCTGTGACCTGTTTTTAAAGGCCTTGTTCCATATATTCTGCTGCCTGGAAGACATCACTAATTAGATACTATAACATGTTTACAAGTGTTCAGAGCGACAAACAGAGGAGTTAGTGCTGCTATTCCACCAGCATCTTTTCATTAACAGTGAACATATTTACCAGACAAATGAATCAACAAGGATGTACAATCCCAAAGAATTTTAAGAAGTAGAAAACAAATTTCCAGAGCAATTATAAGACAAAGTTATTATTGAAGATGAGTAACAATATTTTACAATTTTAGAATCGTATTTAGGTATAAAATATTTACACTAAATAACTATTATATTTCATTCTTGTTAAATTGTGGATGAAAAAAAAATCTGTGGTAGCAGACCCACCATCTTGAATCTTTGGAAAAGCAGGCTTCCGGCTTAGAACGCAAGAAAGTGTAACCCAATATAGCCACCTAGTGGTAGTATTCCTAAACTGCAGGGAAAGGGGAAAAGTATGAGCAAATTAGAAAGGCATTAAAAAACGGTCATCACCAACAGAAATGAAATAGATGGGTAGATGATGAGTTTAACTCCAAACATAATGAATTTATGGTGATGGAAAAAAAGTGTAGTGAACATATCTGATCAGCAGAAGGAGACAAGCAACAAGAGCACTGTTCCAATGGCAGTTGTACTTTCAAATTATGCAGTAATATGTTATATTTGAAGCTGTAGAGAATGAACGACTATCACTGGAAAACAATGGTCAAAGCATAAAAGGAATCCAGAGACTCCTCCTACACAATCAAAGACTGGACCAGGAGATATACTCCTGAGCTACTCTTGCTCAGATTCTACAAAGCCCAAGACCCACAAACCCTACTAGAAATATAGGTTAGAGCTCTTTAAAAGCAAACTTTTAATACTATTTTTCCAGATTATAAGTTATCTTAAAAAATAAAGACATAAAATAATTGTGGTCTCTAATGATATATCAAATAAAAAGCATCCTTTCCCTATAAGAAACTATTTAAAGTTGCTACAAATATAGAATAAATTCTCTATTACATTTTTTTCTTTTTTTGACCCCTTTCACCCATTTTAAAATGCATTTCCCATTACTTTCGGTGTATATAACATTCATTCCTAAGAATTTATTACAAGTATCACTAACCTGCTTCTTCAACTTTCTTCGGAAGAACTCATACTTTCTTTTGTAATCCCTGGAGTAGGGAACTGCCTTGAGTTGAAAATTTTGGAAAAATAAAGAAGGTTTAAGTTGTTTTATTTTGGAACAAGTTTCTCTCTGGGTATTTTATAAACATAAGTTAAAGGCATTAAAAAAAGATATTTGGAAACAAAAGTTTAATTGAAAGAAAAACAAATATAAAACTTAAAGATTTTAATTTCTGTTTAAGTTAAAATTGTATTCAGCAATTCCTATGGCTGTAATTTTCATCATTTGATATTCTTGAAATGCAACATGCCAGAGACACAGGAATTTTTTTTCCAAGTAGAGAAATATTAGAAATGAAAATTTCCATTTCTAAAGAGACTTTCAAAGTGATTTCTCCATTAAGGGAACAATTTGAAAAATGTACTTTTTCCTTGAACTCTGAGGAGTTGCCTTTTTTATCCATCATTTTAAAAGACTAAACACGGAGACTAAAGAGTAATCTAAAAGAACCGATCTTCAATTTTATTTATTTTTTTTGAATTAGAAAACAATGGAAACTGAAAAACTAAAAATGAAAAAAGTAGCTATATAAAAGAGGATAATGATTTTCTTATTAACCTGACTCGAGCAGCATAAACATCATGCATGGCAACATTTATACTTAAATATGAGTGTGTTGTATATACATATCATATCCATATGAGTATGTCATATCTTGTATCTTATATATACAATGATTTCTGCCAAAATATTCAAGACATGACCCTGGAATGGATAGGGCACTGCCTGCCTCCTCACCTGGTACAATCTTGGATCTTCTCTAATCTGCTGTGAACTGCCAACATCCTTTGTAGACAATGGCAAGTACCAGCCTGAGCACAGCGGCCCACTGCCTTAGCATTTTGACTGCCTGGCTCACTAGTTTCCCAAAGCTATTGTGTAGAGTAAGAATAACTAAGACCTGGAGTAGGGGTGGTGACAGAGAGAATTGCAAATGTGCTCCACTCTCACTGCATGTAGGTTTATACCCTTGACCATTTACTCTTGAAGAAATAGGCGAGAGAACAATTCCATCAGAACACACTGGTACAAAGAGACTTACTGGTCCAGTTATTGCTACGTTCTGCAATCGAGGATCTTCCCATTGTGTTCTTTTTATATCTGAAAAGAAAGAAAAAAGATGTTCTTCATTCTTATGCACAAAATTCAATATTACAAAAAATAACATAATGAAAAATCATGCTGCACATACTGTGATTTATGTAGAAGACTCTTCCATCTGTGTGAGTTCTTTCTTCCCATCCTGGCTATAATAGAGAATGCATTTCAATTATTTTATGAAAGGGCTTTAGATGTATGGGTAGAAAAATAGCATTGGTTATATGGTTACTTTAATTTGCATATTTCATTCTTGGTAAAAGGCATCAATGCTTTAATAATATTAATTACAGTTGTTAAATAACTACTGTATTCCAAAATGTTTGAGATAACCAAGTTAAATTGGTGGCAGTTCTATAAACTTACAGGTAAAGGCCCCAGATCATTGGAAGAATCAACCAATGTCTTTCCTCTCAGATGAGTTGGAATTTTCAGTCTTGGATCTTCCTTTTTTGGCAAATAAAGAAAGCATGACATACACAAATTTTAAAATCATGAAAGCCAATTTGTTACTATGTTTTCTAATATCAATGGATATTTAAAATATTCTCTTTTAAGAGTCCTCTTTTATGATATTCATAGCAAAATAAAAAAGTCCACTTTCATTTCATTTGCTTATTTTATCTGTAAAATAAGTTTCTCTGTGTAAAATCTATCATTCTCGGCTTACAATATTCAGTTCTCAGATCTCAGAGGAGTTTCGGTGTTAACTAATCATCTCTTTCACAGAAACCATTCAGAGTATTTTGCCCTGCACTTTAGGGATTGTGTCACTACCTAGCACTCTTCTCTAAATATAAACTGGTGAAAGAATGGGACAGTCGACTGAACCACATGTTATTTCTGAGGCCCTGAACATGCTTTTTGGCACCTATCTGTTAAGGTGTTGATTTATTAATATTTTTGAGAGATAGGAAGGTAACTCAAAAAGGTTATTAAAGTCAATCAAATTGTTGAGAGAACAAAATTCAATTTATTTGGATTGACTTACATGGTATTACTTTAATATTATTTTATTCAATAATTCATTAAACTATCTTAGTTTTATTTAGGTACGCTGGCCTCTTAAATAAATTAATCAAAATGTATTCACCTCCTGATGATTTTCAGTAAATTTTCTATTAGTGGTGAACCAACAGCCAAGAACTTTAAGCCTTACCTTAAAAGTACTAGCCTCACAAGGATTTTTGGATATTAAATGAGATATGGATTTAAAAGTACTTTGGAATTATAAAGACCCATATAAAGATCAAGAATTATTAGTAAATATCTTCCTAAGTATTTATGATTAGTGAATTAAAAAGTGGAAATAAGAAATACATGTCTAGGTGACAAGCCCCAAAATATTAAAAACAGCTACAAACATATCATGAATAGAAATAACACTGTTAAGAATTCAACATAGCTTTAAATGAATACTAGGAAATGTAAGTTATACTAATGTACACTTAAAGATTATAAAGAACTATCCATAAGATGAATTTCAACTGAAGAGTATTAAAGTTACCCAGGTGGTGGTTTTGGTGTTGTGGTCAATAAAGAAAGGCCTCCCATTTGGTGCATGCCGGACTTCCCAGCCTCTAGGAAGGAACCCTTGCTCCATCTCAGATGACTGAGTCACCTGCTGTGCTGAATCACTTGTGGGAACCTGTGGTTGAGGGCTCACAGAACTCTGGCTTGATGGCTGCTGACCAGTCTCCACTGTGGCCTAGCACATTAATTAAATCATGTTGTAATGTTTTATAGAGAACACACAAATAGACGTGGTTATAAAGGTAACTTAACCTGCAGACAGAATACACACTTATAAATAGGCATAAACATCAGAGGCTCATTTTCTAATAAGATGTTTGTCAAACTTAAAAAAATTAGTTTATAACTTCTCAGCTAATTCTTGAGCAGTAAGATGCTGGTTAACAAAGTTTTTGTGGGTACATGTGACTGAGGAGGCTTGGTCCGTGGGCCTGGGCCCCAGCTACAGGAGAAGCCACAGAAGGAGACTGTCTTTGCTCCTCAAAAGACTCATAGAATGAGAAATTCCCCATATATAGAAGTGGATTTAAATGTTATGTAGACAAAATGAATGGTGAATATACATTTATAGAAATGAATAATTGGAATGTAATAAATTCACCTGATGAAATATTAGGTAGTAGTTAAAAGAAATACACTGGACCTACATATATAAAAAAATATGAATAGTGTTTTAAAACAATATTGAGCAAAAAAGATTCAGAATTCTACAATATAACACCTTTGCAAAATTTGAGACACACGGACATAAACAAAATTTTGCATTGTTTAGCTCTTTATGTAAGTATATAAAACAAACTCAAGATGGTGGTTTCCTCTGGGCAGTGGGACCAAGTGCTTGGCTAAAAGGAATTTCGTTTTATCTGTAAGATTTTATTTTTAAAAATAAAATGATTATAAACAAATATGGTAATTTGTTAATGGTAGTAAATTCTGGGTGTTAAATGGATATTTGCTCTATTATTCTCTGTACTTTTCAGTGTTAAAAATTTCCCAATAAGAGAAATGGTGACAAAAATAAACATTTTCTTAAATACTTACAAAGAAATATTACAAAAATACTCACTGTTGCCAAGGACAAAGTGTCCTGAACACAAATTAATAGATACAAAACACTAAAAGTAACTTTTAGCAAAACAATGGTCTTAACCATTCAAATTAAAAAATTACCCAATTGACTAGATCATTGACTTTGTCTTCTTATTTCCAATTAGACTTGTTTTACATAATAACAAGTGGTAATTCATGCACAGAAGAGATCTGCAGGAAATAGTAGACACTTAGCACCAATGTCAGAAAATAATTCAAAGATGCTAGGAGCATCCAGTATATACCACAAAGTGATGTAATAGCTTCCACAGAAATATGATCGTTCAAATTATGTAAGAAAACAAGTTAATGGATAGATTGCAGGGTACCTGTATAGTGGGCTTCGTCCACGTAGTAGTCCTGGAATTATGATCTACATAATATGGTCTTCCTCTTTCATCTTGTTTTTCTTCCCAACCTGGTGGTAATCCAGATGAAGTAGGCAACAGCTAAAGTGAAGAATAACAGGAGAATTAGATATTAATAAGAATCTTAAAAAGGACAACATCTCTCCCTTCCACTGCTGGCTCTCTTTAAAATGAAACATGTTTTCGATCATATTTTAAAGTGTACAAAATAAAGTAGACAGCAGTTCACTTAAGAAAACCAGAACAGACAATCATGATGAGAGTGAAAACACTAGTAAAACATGACAGTAATAACAATCATACTAAATGCCGTAACATAGATCATGTCATTTAACATCCACACAGCTCTTAATGAGATAATTGCTATTACTGTCCCTTTTTACTTACAAGGAAATTCAAGCTTAACAAATTGAATTAATTTCTTAATAGATACTTTGCTGTTGTGGAGCTGAGATTTGAGCCCAGGAAGTCTAACTAGAGAAATTATCACCCATACATGCCAATTCAAAAGTTACCCCTGCTTTCTTTCTGTAAGAGCCAGGGTGGTGCTATTTTTATTGTTTATTACTAATGAACAAAGAGGACTGGTTATTTCCAGGTTTATTTAAAATAGTCCAGATCTGGCCTTCCTTTTGTCTTTTGAACCGGATTCTTCAAGGCTTGGCCTGTCTTACACATAAAAATGTTCACTAGATACATGGTTCCCTAGACACGTAGGAGGTAAATGTACCTCGCCGACAGTTATCATGAGCCATTACAAAACAATGGAATTCAAAGTTGCCTAGTTTTACAAATGTCCAACAGCTGGTGAGAAAATTAAATGTCGTAGATATATCTTCACAATGGAATACTGTGAACTACTGAAACATGCAACAACATGGATAAAGCTCAAAAGCATCACAGTAAGTGAAACAGGCCAGACATAGAAGACTACATACTGTATGATTTCACTTATATGAAGTTTCTAGAAAAGGTAAAACTGCAGCAATAGTGGATGAATGGCAGAGAATAGGTCTTGGGATTGCGGGAACTTTTCTGGGTGATAAAAGGGTTCTTAAACTTGATTGTGGTGATGTTTGTACAACTAAATAAATTTACTAAAACTCATTTGCTCACTAAATAGTATGTGAATTATAACTCAAGAAAGATATAAAAAAACAAAAAGACTTTAATCAATCTACGGACACAAAAAAGGCATGGAAATAGCTTTTCCAGTGCATAAAATATAAATTATTTCTAGATTCTGTTGCTCATCTGATAAACTAAAATTGTTTCTTGGATGAATGGTTGTCAGCCAATCAGAAATTCAACAATTTCATTGTATGGAGGATATTACAAAGTACAGAGGGAGAAATACCATGGAATTCCCTTAAGCAGGCTCCAGTCTAAAGCAGAAGGCCAGATAAGTGGCGATAAGTGAGAGTAAGGCTGGTGAGGTCAGTCTTTTGGTGGCATCCACCCTCTGCTGCTGATGGTCAATACTGAGTAGGCTAATTGCCCAGGTGGGTGCCCCACTCCTTCCTCAGCACAGGGTCTGTGTCCCTCTCGGTGTAGGGCCACCATTTTAGACAAATGAGTCACTTTTGGGTTGAGGAATTTTGAGCCTCTGCACTCCTTTGTTGAAACTTCCATAAAAGTGAAAACGATCTCACTTTTCAAAATTATTATATAGACTGCCACTCAAAATTTCACAAGGTTGGTGGAGAAAAAGTAAGGAGGTCATTCCAAGTGGGGAAATGGCATGGGCAAAGACCCGGAAGAGGGAGAGAATTTGGATATGGGAACAGCATTTGGAAGAAAGAGCACACGGGAATTCCCGCAGCAAGGAGGGATCTGTGGGTGGATAAAGAGAAAGGTAAGCTGAAGGGGATGGGAGCCTGAGAGTTTTCATTTGGTTTTAAAAAACATGTGCGGGCCACGCAAGGGAGAGAGAGACTCAAAGTAATGATTATTGAGTCAGGAAGAAGATGGGGGCTGGGAGACCAAAAGGGAGTCAACGGTCCAGACATGAAGTTGTTAAGGTCTCTGATCCGTTTAGGGCCATGATTGGGAAGGCTATTGATGAGGAAGTGGAAGGTCTCTGCAGACTAGCCAATGTGAGACTGAGGAAAGAGAGAGAAGGGGGACTAATAAACTTCAACCTGGCCACCGAGTCTGCTGACACCAGTGCGCACCTGGCTGAGGGACCAAATCATGACACGACTCTTCAAGCATGGGGCAGAAATGGCCAAGTACAGTGCAAAGACAGCTGGACGCCATAGCCTGAACTGCATGTGACCTCCAGCAGACCTCCAGCCAGTACAGCCCTTTGACTGACAAGCCCGGATGTCACCTACAGTCACTAGCAGTTGGAGACTTGGCTTAATTACTGTGGGAAAGGCCATTCTTCCAGTTTGGTCTTTAAAGGGCCAACATACCCAATTTACCCTCCCCCGCACCTCATACCCCAGAATCTAGATTCTGTGCTGGATTCATACTCTGCTAGGCAGTCGAAGGTTATATTGTTTTGTTTTGTTTTTTTTTTAAAAAGTTGCTGAGATTTATGTTTTTATTGATGATTGTGGGGAGAGGATAAAACTCACCACAGGAAGCGCAGGCTGTTCCTCAAAAGTATAGGCTTGTAAGCTGCCTCTTCTGCCGGAATGATTCTTATTTAAAAAAAAGAATGATAACCTTAGGTCTTAAATTCATCTTTGAATGGCAGTTAATATAGTGGGGGTAGGTAGGACGGAGAGAAAGAAAGTACGCTGGTTAGGAGGTGACCGTGAAGACTGTGAATGCAAGCGCGCAGCTGCTCTCGACACCGCCCCAGGTGGTGCTCCTGGCAATGGGTTCGCTGGCTGAAGAGCACAGACATAACAGATATTTGTACTCCAATGACCATTTGGATTATCCAAGACTCTGCTCCATACTATTAGTGGAAATAGTTCAAAAACGACCATGCTGTAAAATCCCAAAGTCCCTAACACATTACTATATGCAATTTAAGACAAAATTTTTCTCATCACGAGAAAAAAATTTTGTAAATATATGAGGTAATGGATGTTAACGAGATTTATTGTGGTGGTTGTTTTGCAATATATACATATATCAATTGATTATGTTGCACAACTTAAACTAACATGATGTTAGATGTCAATTACATCTCAATAAACCTGGGGGGAAAAGACAAAATTTTATGTAAAAGTTAGATACTGAATGGAATAACGTATGTAATATAAAATCCTGAAGCTACAACAAAATCTAAGAGCATCTTACTGAGCTGGATACTGGCTGGCCAGTGGCTGAATTTCCACTAACAGTGAGTAAGGCATTCAATTCTTCAATTCTTCGGTTTGATGGTGGAGGTGATGGGAAGGCCTGACTGCTATACACGGTGCCTTCATCTTCTCTTATGATTTCCCAGTTCTAAAATGAACAGAATAAGCTCAAGCCACACATACTTTAATCTATGGCTATCACATGAATTTATCTACGACAAAAAGTAAATTATTTTTACCTCGGAAGACTCTTGGTTGTCAACACTTTCTGTTTCCTCAGATATCTGCCGCCTGGTGGTAAACGCACGTTGTGCTTGCAGTTGAATGTTACCATTCTCAGCGTCTGTTAGGCTGTCCCTATATTAGAAGTATAAAAACTATTACTCATGTCCGAAGAGAGTTAAAATGATAAGCAAATATTCTGTCATCATTTAAAAAATACCTATATTAGATCGGAATTTACTGTTTTTGGCCAGAGCCTATTTCAATATGCACAAATTAAATTGTAGGCACATTAGTATCTTCAGAGTACCTTACGGAGTTAAAGATTTTGTGAAAGTGTGTAACATGTTTGACTTGGATGTTTTAGTTCATCACTGTGCTTGAGAGAGTGGCTGACACATATGGGTACTCAAAAATATTTGTTGAATGAATGAATATCTGAGACTTTCACAAATAATTTCATTATATTATTAATTTGTCATGTTATTACTAGCATAAAATCTAACGCGGTTTGAGAAAATTCATAAAAAGGAAGCTTTTAAAGAGTTGCATATATATCTTCATGAATCAGTAACATTTTCTAGAATTGACCTTAAGCCAAGAGTAGAGTTCCCAAAGCATGAATGTAGAAGGCAGAATGACAGTGTAAGGACACTATAATGAAAAACTTAATATACTACAAATTAAACGGTATCTGTTTTTGATCATATATAGTAATGGTCCTGGTGTGAAAAAGGATAATAAGAATGGTACGACTGGGTTTAAGAAAGGCACAAGGCTACCGTATGTCATTGCCACTGTACCTTTCCTAAATTATCCCAGTCACTTATTAGTTATATTATTCTAGTTATTTGCATTTATTATAACCAGACCACCAGAACAAGAATTTTGTACAAATATTTAATAATAAAATTATTGTTAATTTATTTAACCCCGTTTAAGCCCAGGATAGTGAGGACCAGTTCTTACTGTACTATTGCTGGAGAAAACATAATTTGACAGATGATTCTAGAAAGGCTTCAGATTTCTCCCCTACAAATTCTTGACTTTGGCTAGCTGAAAACAACAACTATAGTGAAAGAAACGTGACTCATCTCATGTCAGGCTTGCCATAAAACTGAGTTATGCAATATGACAATTCTGCAGAATTTTATCGTCTTCAGTTTTGCAATGTGTATATCATTCTACAGAGATCAGTGCCTCTGTGCCATGAATCACTGATTGGTTTTGGTGGGATATGAGAACAGGAAATACCTATGAAAGGGCTTGGGCTATATCAGATACAAAATACCAAAGCCAAAAATTAGAAGGTTAATGGACGAATAAGAAAAAATTTAAGTCTGCATCAAAAATCAGAAGACTAAAGAAAGACTTCATAAGATTATAAGAAAAAAGAAGTGGAAAGATATTTGATAACAAATATAAATAATGGAAGAATTTATAAATATATATTCACAAATACAGTCTGATGATAAAAGAAAAATGTCACTGAGGAGATGTAAATTAGAAGAGCCGAAGGTTATTCTGTCTTTGATTTGTGTATGTTGGAAATCATGTATACATTGATCGGATTGGCAAATGGTGTTTAACAAAAGATCCCTGTTATTGACTCCTTTATATTTTACAAATAATTTACATTTTAAAAATAATGTACTGTAGAAATTGATATTTTATCATATTTTAGTAACAAACTATTAAACATCTCCAAGATTTTCTAAATCAGGCTGAAGAGAAAAATGTACCCTTTGTAGCTATATAAAATTAAAAACATAAATAATTGACAATTGATTAAAATAAGCAGTTAGAAGAGTAGGATTTGTAACTCGAATAATTTTGAATATTATTAAATCATTTTTAGAAACAAACAGCTACGATAGCATTTTTAAAGCCTTGGGTCATAAAAATCCTGATATTCTTGCAGTTTATGAATTCTTATATTATTGTGAATGCATTTGAGAAAAGATTTCAAAATGAAATGTATTCAGATGACAAATGTGCAAGCCATCAGCACATACTGAGGGGTTGGTCTTTTCCACTGTGTTCTTCTAGATTCATGGTTTACATAGTAGGTCCTTCCAAGAATATCCTGTCTCTCTTCCCATCCTGGAGGTAGAGGAGAAGGTTCTTGTTGCTGTTGCAAATGGCAAGCAGCATCTGGTTGGTCCAAAACAACCCAGCCAGGCTGAAAAACAAAACAGTAAAAATTCTGTTAGTGCGTTTTTTTAACCTTATAATTTATGAGGAAATTTCAAAAGTGATTTAGCTTACACAGTTCCACAAATTATATAAAGATAAAATAAGCATATTGTCAACTTTTAAGAGCATAATATGAATATTTTATAACTAGAAAGACTTTTTTTTTGGAAAATGAAGACATTTAAATTTTGCTTAAAACTTTTACGAATTTTCAAAAGAGTTTTAAAACATCTAATAGATAACTAAAAGGACAGAAAAAACTTTTAAACAAACAATGATGGAAAGTACTGAGAAACTGAAAAGCACAGTTTAAACTGGTATAACCTAAGGTTTTTCTCTAAATTATAAGCAAATAGATGAAGGGCAGGTGGGGTCCTGTCCTCTTGGGTATGGCCCTCCCACAGAGAAAGCACCTTGTATAGAGTGGAAATCAATAATGACCTGAAACCTGAAAAGATCATTAAGTAAAGGTAGAATATCTCGAGGAAATATAGAAGGGCAAATAATTTAGAAATAATTGCTACAGTGAACTAATGATTGAAAAGTCATTATGATTCTCTGATCTGGCTTTTCTTGTTCTCCTCTGGCTTAAAGGAAGGCATTTTGGTCAAGTCAGAAAGCAGCCAAAGAAAGAAAGTTTTGTTTTGTTATGTTTTGTTTTGCTTTAAATGCTAGGAAGGCACTGGAAATTTCCTCTGAGCCTAGTGAGGGCGTAAATATTATAAAGCCTCAGCTAGGTAGTTAGAGTAAGGAATTAATTGAAAAATGTAACGAGTTAATGACATGCCTTTATAAAAACCTCAAAACAGAAAAAGAAATAGGTAAAAGTTTCTACTAAATACGGGAATGGTTAGGAAAACATAAATACACTAGTAAAGAAAACTTAAAACTTCTCCTAAAGGGACAGAAGAGAAGACCTGAATGAATGACGAGACTTAATATAATCTTGGCCTGAAAGACTCAATTTCACAATTCTGCCCAAGTTAATTTATAAAGTTGCCAAGATTCTGATAAAACTACAGTATAGATTTATTAAATAATGAGACATGGCAAATTTCAAGTTCATAGATATTAACCCTACCAGATAAAATGTATTATAACCACAATAGTTAAAGCTGTGTGGCACTGGAGTATGCACAGACAGACAGTTCAATACAATAGATTATAAAGCCCAGGAAAAGACTCAAAATTTAGTATACGATAAAGACATTTCAAATTTGTAGGAAAAAAGGCAAATTATCTAGAAAATAATAAAAATTTAATTTAGATTGCTACCTCATACCATATACCAGAATCTTACAGATAGAGCAATATTTTAATGTTAAAAGTCAACCCAAAATGTATTAGAATAAACCTAGGAAGATTTTAAAAATTTATGCAGAGAATGGGGAAGTCATTAAGTATGACACCAAACCCAGAATGCATAAAGAGAAGATTGATAAATTTGATTACAACCCACCCCCCCAAATTTGTACATGGCAAAAACTACTAAATCGAAGTGGGGGGGGGGAGAAAGAAAAAGGACAAACGGGGCAATATATTTGGTGCTATGATAATAGACAAAAAATAATTTCTTTAATATATACAGAGGTTTTCTTTCTTTCTTTTTTTTTCCCAGGCACTGGGAAACCTGCACTGAAGGAATGTATTGTGCCAGCCAGTGGACGGCTTAGAAGATGGAAGAGAATTCTTCTATGTCAGAAGTCTGGATATGAAAATGAAAGATGGGTGAGAAGAGCTTGGAAGGAAAGGAATATGTTCCGGCAGTAGGGGTTTCTACAGCAAAGTTGATCTCTTCTGGCTAGCCCTGGAGTAGGCAGAGCAGAAGGTGAGGGATAAGCAGAAAGGAAGAGAGTTATTCTGGGAAAAGGAGAGTGAGTGGGGAGTAACACTGACTCTCTTTCTTTCTTACTCTTCTTTAATTTTTCCTTTTTATCCCTTCTATGGGAACTGATATCTCTTTAATTTTATTTCTTTTTAATGCCCAAATTTCCTTCTGTTCCTTCCTTCTATCCTCTTACTTTTTCTATTTATGTTTACTTTCCTTCTCCTTTCCTTCCCTTTAAATGATCATAATATAGCATCTACATACCTAAAAATTTGTCTTGTATATATTGAATTAGATTTTACTTCTCCAGTTTCAATTTCAAAAGCATGTAAGTTGATGTAAATTGAATCTCTATATTTCATTCTCAAACAAAACAAAACAAAACAAAACCCTAACAATGATTATTTGTTAAATATGGCCATTGATTGCTTTTCTGCAGATTCATGAAATTTATTAATAAAAAGGCCCTCACTGATGCTTTAAAGAATTGTAAAAATATCCAGAGCTAGGAATACAGTACCAGAAAATATTTCTTTAAAATCTCCTTAAAGATTTCTCTCTTAAAGTTCTATTTATTGAATTTGTTATCCAAGTAAATCCAAGAAGGAGGGGAAACTAATTTAATTAAGAACCTTTTAAAAAATCTATTTCAAGTCTGAAGAAGTACAGTTGTACATTCTAACACTGTTTACAAAGACTGAGTTTTTATTTTTCTGTACATGACTCCCTATTAAGCATGTATCCATTAATATTCTTCACAGAATATCAATGAATGTTACTTAATTACTAACCTGAAAGCTAATGTGCAAGTGCCCACAATGTAATGGCGTCAGAGAGTCAGAAAAAAGCATTCAGAGCTATAACAAACATTAGATGTTAATCTTGTAAAATACATACAACTAAATCGAAAGTTGCAAGGAATAAAAAAATCGAATGTTATCTAATTATCTATTATAGCCATACTTTGTTGTACTAAGGAATACAAAGTGCCTAAGAGTGATTCTCTTATGAAAATTACAATGGTTTTCTTTAAATAGAATTGTGTATATTTGGTCACAAACTAGATGTCAAAAGCAAGACTTTTCTGTCATTAGCTACACAGAATATAAATAAGCACAGATTCGTGTGTTTGAATTCCTAGGGCCTTTCATAAATAAACTCCTACACGCTTACATCTACTGAAATTATAAGGTGCATTCTGAGGGAATTCAAACATTGAGACATGAGACCACAAAATGAAGCGAAGCAGCTCTACCCACAGAAACTGAACTGTGAATAAGGTACCTGTGATACTGCATGTGGGCAAAACTTGGAGCAGGTTACTAAATAATAAAATGCTGTTAATTTTTTTTAAGTTACTATATAAAGAATTTTCTTTCTTTACAGCAGACATCCTTCATTTCAAACAGAATTTGATTATGCAAGATACCTTGTGCACCAAAATGCCAGATAAAGTTTCACTCAATAAATATCTAAAAAAATTTAAAGTGATTATTATACGTTAAATTAGAGAAAAACTAAAAAGAAAACAGAGGTAATCAAATAAACTAATATAGACTTAAGAGAGGATACCAAGTTCTTTGATGGCCAAACTAAGGGCTAACTGTATACTTTGAGTCAAAAAAAAAGTTCTTTCCTTCTTTTATTATAGATTCCCTACAAAGTAAAACCTCATTAGTGCATATAAAAAATTCCCAGAAAGTCTGATGCAAAAAAGCACTGCTTGTTCTCAAGCTTTCTTTCTCAAGGTGGGTGGTGGGCTTGTGAGATAGAGCCCAGCCCTTAGGAAGTTTCCTTAGCTTCACAGATCTTCTGGAGACCTAACCAGACAAAGAGGTATGGCTGTTCAGGGAGACACATAAACAAAAAAACCTTGGAAGCAAACTGGTGCTGATACACTGTGTGCTTTCAGTAAACGTTGTTGAGTAAGATACTACCTTTTGATGATAATGATCCTTCAGTGGGAATCTCAAGGGGCGGGTATGTTTTGTCCCCTTTCAAATCTTTCTGCTGTAAGAAACCTTAGAGCTCATTTGGCACAATCCTGTCCTCTGCCAATGAAGAACCGGAAGTTCCAAGAAGTTCAACTTACACAGAGTCATTTGGCTGGTTAGTGGCAGCAGTGGCAATTAGGATTCTAGGCTCCAAATCTCCCTCCAATTCTGTTCCAAATACATTGTCTCTGCCTCTTCTTCACTCACCCCAGAAGCATGTAGTTCTGCCCAAATACTTGACTTGGACTTCCTCTTATCCTTAACACTCATAAAAAGTGTTAAATTCTATTTACCCCAAATGAATGTGGCTTTTTACTAGATCACTTGTATTCTTTCCCCTACCTCTCTCATTCCTTCCTTCCCCATGAGTCTTCCACCCCAACCATGATAGGAAACGTAACAGGAATTACATTCCATAAAATAGTTTCTAATTAGTAGTCTCCTCAAAATTTCCATGTATTTAACTTACAAATACTAAATTACATTCCTACTTTAATGAATGGAAACATGACATGGTTTTAGGAAATGCAAAAACTAGAAACAGTTAATGACTTAATTACAATAAATGTTTTAATTTACAAATATTATATTCTCTATTTCCTAACCTTTAAGAATGCCATTAATAACGGTTATTCATTCTATAGAAATATCCTTAAAGGAAAGAAATGTTTAATAAATGCTTGGGCAAAAAAAAAAAATATCCAGGTAAATAATTTTTATTGCACATATTACCTCCATTAAATAAAATCATTTTTTTCTTCACAGTATAATAAAATAAGAAATTAGATATTTTCTTTCAAATGTTTATAAAATCTTACCTCTAGTTCCTCAGTCTGTTCTCCATTATCTTCTTCTGAGCCACTGGTTTTAGGTAAATAAGTCATTTTTAATCTCAGATAACCTTTAACTCTTGATTTGGGACTGTAGAAAAGAAAATAATTACTCACAAAACTTTCACACTAGGAAGAAAAGCTTTCATTTAAGAAGAATTTATTGAGCACCTACTGACTACCAGAGGAGACTCAAAGACAAATTCCAGTACAGAAAACACCTAGAAAAAGGGATAGTGGAGAAAATGGAACATATATAAGTAAACAATTGTTGAGAGATAAATAAGCTACTAAGAAAGTTTGAGTGAAAGATTTGAAAGAGAAGTTGGCATTTGAGTTGGGACTAGAAGACGGGGAGGATTTTGACCTGTGGCAGTGAAGGGAAAGGCATATACGTAAAGAAAAGAGCAAAAAGAAGGAAACAGATGGGAAACCTAGAGTACAATTAAGGAAATGGCAGGAGTTGGGCTGGATTTACAGGGTCCATAAAGGAGGTGGAGATGATCTAGATGATGAGGTCCAGGTAAAACAAGGGAACTTGAGATTTTATTCTGCAGACTCTCTGAAGCCAGAGAATTTGGGGGATAGGGAAAGGCAAGCTCAAAGATGTGCTTTCGGGACACTAATCTACCCCTATTGCATAGGATGATAAAAATGTGGAGAGTAAATCCTGATAACTGTCTGGATGATAAAAATGTGGAGAGTAAATTCTGATAACTGTCTTTCTTTGACAGCTGTTTGAATCTGTCATACATTAATTTATCTGATATATTTTCATACTGTATCACCTCTTTGAATAATGAGTTATTTAAGCTAAAGGCTGTTGCCCATTATATTAATATTAAAAAAATTTAAATCTGTCTTTTTTAAGCTTCTAACTTAGAACTTAATTCTATTGTACCCATCAATTCTAGCATCCTATTTAAGAAATCCTTGCTTGTCCCACCTTTCTATATATAATGATGTAACCAATTAGCCTTTTTCTTTCTAGATAAGAGTCCTAATCCTTTCATTCTGTCTCCAAGAAGTACTCATTCCCTTCATGCTTCCTGTAATCTTTTTAGTTGTTGTTTTTTTTGTGTACAATTCTCATGGATTTGGAGTGTACCTTTCCCGTGTGGTCAATAAAATCCCTGATGCTTAATTCCAAGGTCACTAGGTGGCTGTCTTCATATTTAAGGGAGTGTGAATACTGACTTGTTGCTATAAAAGATTGATACAAGATCTTGCTCTGATAATGTTTTATGGAAGGGTTTCTCCACAGTGATGATATGTTTCACGTCTTTCCAATTAGATAATAACCCTATTGGTTTAGACTTTATGGGGCTAAAACAAAAAAATCTAGGAACGTAGTACATTTTTAACCTGAATAAAGTTCTTTCTGCACTTGTAGTAATATCCAGTACAGACAGAAGATGTAAATTGTTCCAGTGTTTAAGATTAAGATACTAGAAACATTTGAAAAATTGCAAAGCAGGCTACTAGGGCAATCAAATAAGAGAAGAAATATCTATTTAGTTATTCTTGGTATGCAGATGTCCCAATTAGTCTAAAATTAAAGGAAGAAAAGAGATTTATATTTCAAGACTTCTACAGAAATTAAATATGTGACTTCTCTTAGAAAAAATAAATATTAATAGATGGAGGGCACTGCTCATTTTGTTTTGTTTTAATATTTATATTTACAGAGTAGTTTTTAAAAATAACTTTTAAATGAAAAAAATTTGCTAAGTTCCCATAGTATGTTTTTCAAATGCATTTACTAGTTTTATAAACAAGACAAATACTGTTTTCACAGATGTCCTTCCTTTGCTTTACTTTGACCTTTTGTCAGTAAATCCACACACAGGTCTTGACTAGATTTCACTTGAGTA
Organism: Rousettus aegyptiacus; assembly: GCF_014176215.1. Taxonomy (NCBI): domain Eukaryota; kingdom Metazoa; phylum Chordata; class Mammalia; order Chiroptera; family Pteropodidae; genus Rousettus; species Rousettus aegyptiacus. The sequence continues at coordinate 125,490,219 of NW_023416306.1, forward strand.
TGTGTTACAGAAGATCAAAAGGAATTTTATTTATAGCTTAAGCTTTAGAATTTTGACAAAATTCAAGTAATTTAGTTTAGGAAAATAAAATTATGGGTTTTAAATTCTGGTCTTTACTCATATGTTATTTTCTCTAAATATTTGAGTTTCCAGATGTACTTTTTCTAAATTAAAGTATGCAAAAAGTAGTTAGGTTTTTCTGAAATTGATTTTTTTGCATGTCAAGTTGGATATCAGTTTTACTGAACCAATGTTCTTGATTTTTTCTAAAGCATAGTATGACGAAATTACATATACTTTAAGATATGAAATCAATATAAAATGACAAATTTCAGCATTCTAGTCTGATAAATATTAGGGGAACAAATCTTTCCTAAAGTAGTGTGATCACTTTACTTTGTAATAAGACATACAATGAAGCTTTAAAAAAAATAATGTAATATTTAGCAGTAGCTTATTAACAAAGGTTTAACCTTGAATTTCTAAAGAGGCTATTATATATATAAATAAGAAATTTTTAAAAATTTAATATATCATTTTACATATACTGACCTTCTTGGGTGAAGAACAAAATCCTTAAATGTATATGGTCTCTCCATTCTTGGATTTTCTGTCTGGAATAAAAGAGAGGGTTTTTAAGATATATCTATAACATCAAAAATATATTTTTCAAGGATACTCATGAACTATGATCTCAGGCATAACAAGTTAGAAGTGAGAAAAAAGTAGCTTTAGATCAAATGGTTACAATTGACAGTGCTTTCACTTTCCTACACCATAGGAACTGAAACCGTCATCACACTCAGTCTAAAACTAGCTGAGCAGGTATGTCGTGGAGCCAAAAGCAGAATTGGAAGTGAAAAAAAAAGGAGAGTGGTTAGTGGAATATACACAATGTCAGCAGGCTGGCATGGTTAGAGCACAAAGACAATTCCAGGAGAAGAGGAAAGTAAACAGCCTGAACAGTAAAACTGGATTAAATATGTTATTAAAAGCTTTAATCTCGGAAGACTGTAGAGAGCCAATAAATATCTTGAGACTGATACAGTAAAGTATTGTTTCTCTTTCTTATCAAGTTCAGCAGCCTTTTGTTTTTATTATCCTTTACTTCTCTGCTACATTTTGAATTGCTAACTACCCATTCAGTCATAAAACTCTTAGATTCTCATGACATTATTATACTTGGCTCTTTTCCTGTCTCTCCTGGTCTATCTTCCTTTCTACTCTGACAGACTAGACTCATGATGACTAAGGTTCAGGGTTTGGCCTTTGGTGCTCTCATCTCTCTTATATGGACAACCCATCTTGGAGATTCTGCTGTTACCTGGATAGAGATAACTCTCAGTTCTTTCGGTCCCTTTTCCTTACACAATTTATTTTCATATCTCTGTCAGCTGACCACTTTAGGCTTTCATTTTTCCTGTTTTCTATTGAAATTCAACATGGCAAAAAATAAATATATTGTTATTTCAAAACAAAAGGACTTTTCCTCCTAACTTTTTTACTTGAGACATACCCTTATCTCCCAAGTTCAACCTGCATTATCTTTACTTTTTGCTTTTTTTTTTTCAACCCCAATGTCAGAAACCTGATCCAATATAGTTTTATTACAGAATGTTTCCTGAATCTGTTTTCCTCCATTACTATATGCTTGGTCCAGATTCAGTTTCATACTTATATTGTTATAAACTATCTTAGTTTCCTTCTGTGGCCTAGGCTTTCTCATTCTAATTATTCAGTAGACTATTTCCAAATTGATCTTTCTCAAACAATGCTTTCATGATGTGAACAAATTTCAGTGGCTCTAATTCTTACTTGGCTTAATGTAAGGAGATCTTGAAGACAAAATTAAAATAGAAAATTGAGATAAGTTTTCAGAAAATATATTCAAGAAATAATAGCTGTATATATTTTAGAAATCAAATATTTATATTAATTATATTATGTATTTATAGATATTTATTAAAATAAAAAATAAACATAAAAAGTAAAATCATGAACGTCTATACTAACTGGTAATGGATAAAGAGGAACATCCACTTGACCTAGGAAATCATCTCTTGTCTATAAGAGAAAAAAGAAAAAATAAGATTAGTAATATGCTCAATCATTTTAGAAAATTTTGAGGAGCTACTATTATCATTCATAAAAAATGTGGATTTTTTTTTGTTTAATCCTATACAATATCAACAGAATATAAAAAAGTAACATGGTGTAAATTCTGGCAATGGCAGAATAAAGTATATTAGACTGATTTTTTGCAGATAATAATTATATACTCTAAAAAATTTTAAACGATTTGAAAGCACCACAGAGTGATAAAAAGCAAACAGAAATTAGAGGGAAGTCAATCTTGAAAGGAGGAACTGTCTACATTAGGAATCATATGGCTTTTCACCTGGTAGTACTCTATAGTTCATATGGTGAAATAATTAGAACTTAAGTAGGAATGTGCAAGCCTGCTTGATGGAGGAATCAGAAGACCTAATTTAAGGTTACCAGTATAAGTGGAAAGTGAGGGGGACACGGAGTCCCTCCAAATATATACATATAAACTCAACCCAAATTCCTAGCTTATCCTTGAACTGCATACGTGAAAGGCAACAGCTGGAAAGCTGAAAGGACTGAGTATAGATTTCAGCTGGTGTTCACTTTAGGGGAGATAACATTTGGAGTTCAGCTAAGTTAACAACTTGCTGGAACAAAAACCAAGACTGTTTTAGAGAAAATAACAAAATTCATTATCTCCATCATATACCACACACAATATCTGGCAGACAATAAAAAATATTACTAAACATGCAAAGAAATATGACCCAGAATCAAAGGAAATATAATTAATAGAAACTGACCACAAGATGAGCCAGATCTAAGAATTAACAGAAAGGGAAATTAAAGTGGCTATTATAAAGATATTTGAACTTAAAAGGAAAATAAAGTCATAATAAATGAATTGATGGAGAACCTCAGCAGTGAAATGGAAATGAAAATGAATCAAATGTATATTTTAGAACCGAAAAATATATCGGAATTAAAATCAGTGGGGGGAGCTTAACTTATGATTGAAGATATCAGGAGAAAATAAGTGAACTTGAAGATACAGCAATAGAAATTATCTAATATGAAAATTAAAGGCACTTACAAAAAACATAAAGCAGTCTAATAAATATATGAGTAACTGGAGTCTCAGAAAGAGGAGAAGGAAAATAGGGCAGAAAAATATTTGAAGAAAAAAGTAGCTATCTTCCTCAATGTTAACATATTATATAACCAAAGCACAATAATTAAAAATTGGCAATGCTTTTACTTAACCTACAAATTTTATTCAAATTTTGTTAATTGTCCCACTAATTTTGGCCCAGGGTCCAATTCATGATCACACACTGCATTTAGTTGTCATGTCTCCTTAGTTACTTTTAATTTGGAAAGTACTTCAGTCTTTCTTTACCTTTCAAAATCTTGACAGACTGTCCTTCAATTTGGGTTTGTCTAATGTTTCTTCATGGTTGAATTTAAGTTATGCATTTTTTGGGCAAGAATACTATAAAAGTTGTATTTGTGCTTTCCTTGGTGCATCATATCAGAAGGAAATGAATGCTGAAATTTTACAATTTATGGACATTTAAGGACCACTAAATATGAGAAAAGTCTATAACTTGAAAAATAGAGACCTAACCCAAAAGGCAAACAGAAAGAGGGAATCATAAATAAGAATCAAGGCAGACTGTAGGAGAAATACTTCAGAAAAGACTATATTAATATTCTCAGAGATAAGAGATGAATCATCTGTCAACAAGATTAGGAGGCTATAAAATGGAAAAAATTAGCAATCGAAAAAGAGCTCTTGAAAATTAAAAATATAACTTAAATTAAAAGTTTAAGATAAAGTTAAAAAATTTTTCATAGAAAGTAAAATTAAACAAAATTTCTAAAATTTCTAAAAGGCTACAGGATTTCTAAAATAAGAAAATGAAAAGATACATTTAAAAAGTGAACATCTAAAAAATAAGCATTCTGGAAAGAAAAAAGGAAAGGGAGGAAATGATCAAAGAGTCATTTAAGAAACTTTCCTTGATTTCAAGGAAATGAATTTTGAGAATGAAAATCCCCACTGAATATTAGGCAAAATGCATGGGGGGGGGGGGAAGACCCACAGCAAGGCACCCATTGTGACATTTCAGAGCACTAGAAGTAAAATTCTAAATGTTTTGAGGGACACCAAACATATCATACCCAAAACTGAAAGACAAGAGACATATTGACTCCAGAATTGCGAAAGAAAAATATTTGCTACATAGAATTCTATACCCAGTCAAACTATCCCTTTCACTAACGAAGGTAGAATAAAGATATTTTCAGATATTGGTATTCTTAGAAAGGTAATGAAGGATATAATTCAGCAAAATGAGTGAATATACTATGGTAGGGGCAGATGTAGGGGATCAAAACAGGAGAGAAGCAAAGAGTATTTCCAGAATGATGGGAAAGGGAACTCATAGAATAATAGTAGTGTAAGACCCACAGAATAATCGGTGCTTACTAGAGTGAGAATATATATACCTGTAAGAGAGATGCTTCTAGAAGAATAGAAATAATCATATCTACATAATAGGGTTTTGTGAGAATTAAATGAGATTACATATACACACACACAGCACTTTATAGTGCTTTGCATAATACTCAGCACACAGTAAGCATTCAATAAATCTTAGCTATTATATTTGAAATGCTAGTTCTATAATAAACACCCTGCTCCCTTTCCTCTGGATCAGACTGAAGAAATTTCAAACAGGTACATACAATAAAAGGAGCATGGCTGGAATCTGAAGTCGAGCAAATTAGCTTAGTTTAGTGCCATATTCCTATTCAAGAACATGAGCTGAAAATAGTTTTTGAAATGTAGATGTTAGCTTTTATTTACACTTTCAAGGCTGTGCTGTGTTACGTTTTTTTTTTTTTTTATTCCTATATTTATTGCAAGTAGCTGTTATACTCCATAAATGTGATCTTCAAAAGCTTTAGGCAAGGAAGTAAAATACAACAAAATATAGTAAAATCTCAACCAGAATGACTAAGGAATAAAATATTTCGGTTTGTTGAATTATCTAACTTAGGTTTAGGCTTAACCAGATAAAGAAATAAAACACTTTCTTTCAGGTTCAGTCTTATTGAATAGCCTTGCCCTTAGTAAACTGAACTAGTAAATGAACATTTTTTTGATGATTCATAACCTTGTAGTGCTTCAAAAACATGGCCGTGATAAAAGATCTTTTGAGTAACAGGTATAAATAGAGTTTCTCAACTTGGATACTACTGACAATTTTAGTCCGATAACCTCTTTGTTCTGAGGGCTGTCCCATGCATTAAGGATGTTTAGCAACATCCCTGGACTCTACCCACTAGATGTCAGCAGCACTCCTCCTCCAGTTGTGACAACCAAAAATGTCCCTTGGCACTGCCAAATGTCCCCTGGGTGGCAAAATTGTTCCTCGTTGAGAACCACTGGTAAAGAAGGTCTAAATAGAATGTCTAAACCAGTTAGCAAAAGACTCCCTCTTTGCCTTTTAAAAATAACACCTTTACTGAGATATAAGTCACATAGTATGCCATTTAACTACTTCAAGTGGACAGTCAATTTTAGAACATTTTCATCACTCCTAAAAGAAAACCCATACCTATCAGCAGTCAATTCCCATTTCTTTCTTCTCTCTTCAGCCTGAGGCAACCACCAATCTACTTTCTGTCTCTATGGATTTACTTATTCTGAACATTTCATATAAATGGAATCATATAATATGTAGTCCTTTATGACTGGCTTCTTTCACTTACCATAATGTTTTCAAGGTTCATTCATGTAGCAAGTATCAGTACTTCATTTCTTTTTTTTTTTTTATTGCCAAATATTACACTGTAGGTATATACCACATTTTATTTAACCATTTGTCAGCCAATTGGCCTTGAGGCTGTTTTCATTTCTTGACTATTATAAATAATACTGCTATAAACATTCGAGTACAAGTTTTTGTGCCAACATGTTTTCATTTCTCTTGGGTATATACTTAGGAGTGGAATTGTTGGGTCATATGGCAATTGTTTAATCTTTAGAGGAATTGCCAGACTTTCCAAAGTGGCTTCACCATTTTACATTCCCACCAGCACTGTACAATTTCAATTTCTCTATATCCTTGTCAACATTAATTACTACCTGTTTTTTTGATACAGCCTTCCTAGTGGGCTATGTATCTCACTGTGGCTTTCTTTGCATTTCTTTAATGGCAATGATGTTGAATAAATCTTTTCAGGTGCTTATTGTGCTCCATATTTCTTAAAAACTCAACTTATAAATCTCCCTAGAGATTCAGTCTCTATTGCAGAGGCAGTGCCTGGTCATTGCAAAACAGAAAGAAAACATTTCATCCCATATATTGCTCCAGACATTGTTCATTGATTGCATTTCATGAACAAAAGTATAGAACAAAAATCCCATGTAATGAAAATTTCCTTGTCTCAAGTAATGTAGATACATAAAAATATATTTTAAAAATTTCTTGCAACACATCATCCTTACATCTTCCTTCTATGAAACAAATGCTCTGAAATAAGTTTAACTTCTACTTAAAGTGAAATGATCCCAAAGAACTGTATATTTCTAATATTAGAATGAATAAAATTTCCAAACTAAAAGTCAATATGCCTGGTCTGAGGAGATGGAGATAATAAAACTAGGAACTATCCTGGAATGTCTGAGACATATGGTTGCTATAAATATGAACAATTAGAGGTTCGAAATTTTTCCATTTACGAAGAAACAGTAAGTTTTAAATTCATTCCTATGAAAGCAAGTCAGTCTGTGATGTTCATTATTGTTTTTCTAGCCAACCAATTGTTCCAAATTCTGAATATCAAGCATTTCTTTGCAAGAGTTATTTCCTACATTTGAACTGCATGCCGCTTATTTCATAAAGCAACTTTGGATTTGGTAAAATATAAGTAATTCAAGAATGCCCAAAAGTCTTAGAAAGAATTAAGAACAGCAAGTGGTTTTAAACTGTAGTGGGCACAGCTTAGTCAGTCAATAATACTTTTTCTAATATTTTAAAGATATGAATTTCAGTTTCTTAAAACAAGTTTTAGAATATGAAAAGAGGAAAAAATCCAAATTGCTTTTTTTTGCAAAACTTCAATTAGGACTATAGATGGCTCTAAGTTTAGAAGGACAAACTGTTATGAATTTTGATGAGCCAGAATAGCGGCTAAATGTTCTGCTTTAAGAGAATCCAATGTTACAAAAAAAAATCAGAATTTTAAAAACAGATAAGTCAAAGTGTCATAACTTTAAAGAATACTCGGCTTTAAAAAAATGTTTCCATTAAATCTGAGTTACAAATAATTTCCCAGAGTAAGTCTATAGTATAAAGCAAATATTAAAGGAAGAATCACTTCCTCATAACCAGAGCCAGAAAACATAGCCCAAATTTTCTGCTGTAATATCCAACTCTTCATTTTATTCATGCTTTTTAATCAGTAAAAATGGATTTTATACATGAATGTTAAATACAGTATAGTTTCAGTTGTCAGACTTAGCTATTGGCACTTTTGTAATCGAGATGATTTTTAAAGTATTTTAAAAACATAGGATACACATATATACACTAGGTACAAAATTAAAAGGAAAAAAGCGTTTCTAGCCTCTAGCGATCTTCCATTCACTGTTCCTCCGAAAGGCACAAGCAGTCCTATTTCTGTTTGGATATATATCCTTTCAGGTTTTTCTTGGACATACTGTTATGTAGCTTGCTTTTTTCTCCTTCAACAATATCTCTAGGACCTTCCAATATTGGTCCACACAGAGATGCTTTACCTCTTTAATGGTTGAATAGTATGCCATTGTATGGAATACCAAAATTTATTTAGTTCCTATTGATAGACATTTAGGTTGTTTCTAATCTTCTGTCATTACAAACAACGCCTCAATGGATAAACCTGTATTTATCATTTGGCATATATACCCAAGGTAATTTTTATTTTGTGTAATAATAGGGACTATAGTAAACTAATCTGAACTCATCTGAAATGGAAACAGATCTCGATGACTGACTGGATGTTACAGAAGTAAACAGTGTCCTGAGTAATCCAAAAAGCACATATATGTTTCAAAGATAAAATCGAGATCAAAAATTCAAGAAAAGAAGTTTGCATTTGAATTAATATCTGAGTAAGTGCCAATAACTACTGTCTCTACACAGCTATATTCAAATTCTCTTATGTGCAAATGCCATGATTCTTCCGTAATAGATCACGAATTCTAAACAAAACAAAACAAAACAAAGAATTGGGGCAAGTAGTAAAAAGACCCCAAAAAGCAATAAATTCATAGCTATAAAAATGTCCAAGCCATTGTTAATCATATTATTTAAATTAAGTCAAGAAAGCAAGAGATATTTAGGAGATCATAAAAGACTAAGTAGAGTTAAAAGCTCTGGAGTGGTGAGGCTAAAAGTGAAATTATCTGAAAACCTCTTTGTGTAAGTAGAATTTATACCCTCATTCTATTTATGAGTTAAGAGGTTAAATGTTTTCTTGATTTGAAACACGAAAAGTCAATGTTTTGACAGAGGATATTAGCACATGTGAATCTCTGAGAAAAATAAGCAGAACTTATATGAATGGACTCATTTATACTATTTTTAAAAATAAGGAACCACATATTTTCTGCTACCAAAATTTTATAAAAGCTATTATTTTTAATGAACAGCCTTCCTCTCAAAATCCATACTACATGGATTCATACTATCTCCTAGACATTATAATAGAAAAAAGAATTATGAAAACTATTCTGAATTTAGCTTAGCTATTTTCCAATGTATGTAAATCGTAAGCAAAATTTCATTTACATAGCTTCTACCTTCTTACTTATATACAGACTCACTCTATACTATGACTTGTTTATTTTAAACATTTTTTTAGAAGTTCATGATTTATTGATTCAATCTTTTTAGCTGAGGGGAAAAGGGTGTTAGCCAAATACACAGTATAATCTGATCTATGCTATAAAATCATAGTGCTATGGAAACCGGATGTCTTTGCTTAAAACAAACATTCAACGTCCCAAGCTTGTGATTTGCTCAGCCAGCCAGGCTGTCTGGTAGATTTACCTATGAGACACAAACTGTACTTGTTCTTTGACAATAGCTTTATACTGCTTGAAAATTTAGGTACATGCCAACTACAGTCCTTAGCAACCTTCGCATTTTATTTTATTTATTTATTTTAAATTAAGTTTATTGGAGTAACATTGGTTAATACAATTATATAATTTTAAAGGGATTTTTACCTAAGGGATGGGGATGGGGACGGGGTCAGGACAAAACCTCTGTCTAAATCAATTTCGGTTTGAGTTCTCTGAATTTCAGTTTCTTTGGAGGTCTCCCCTTTATAATCATCACAAACTTGTGCAAACCGACGATTTACTTTGATAAATTCCTCTATCTTTATATGCTTTAAAGTTAAGTTTATAATTTACTGTAAGGATTTTCAAATATAAACCATATTTTTAATATGCTACAGAAGAGAAGGAATCTGAAGCAGATGAGAATAATAGGAATCAGGTTGTGCTGTAACAAACACAAATAGGATTTAATTATTTTAAAAATTAAAATGAAATATATCCAACGTACTTTAGAAGTAATTTGTATTGTATACCCCTAAACTAGAGGACTATAAAAGTTAGAAGAAAGTTTTGCATTTATTACAATTTTCCTGCCCCCTCAAAAAAGGGGAGAGGCTCATGAACTTTTCTCACTGTTTCAAATTTCTATTGCTAAACAAAGGAAAATAACAAGAGTACTAGTGTATAGAGTTATAATTTAACCAGGAAATACTCACAGCTAGATAATTGATAAAAGGGATAAGGCTCTTCCTTGCAGAGAGAAAAATATTCATTCTTGATTGAAAATAGAGATATACTCAGTGTCTGAGTGCCACTTAATTATGATGCTACTTTTATTTTCTTTCTAGGAATGTCTACCAAGATACCAGAGAAAGAAAAAGGTAAACTTTTGAAGTGACTGAAGTTAATGTTCTCTGGGGAATCACATCTGTAGTCTAATGAGAACCTAATATAGTAGATGGCTGCCACTGCTGAGAAAGATACAGTGACTTTAATTCTAAGAAACCACAGAGCTATGTAAAGTCTCAGATATTTAATTTAAAAACAAGTAAGTGTGAGATGAACTAAAACCATCATTTAAAAATGGATAAACAAAAGTTGTGGCAGCTGAGGAAGTAGAGGCTTCTGCTCTCAACCTAATCTAGAATTTCAGAATATTTAGGTTAGTCCACTCAAATGGTTTTCAAACTGCAGTGTGTGTCAGAATCATCTGGAGGGCGTCTTAAAAACAGATCACTGGGCCTCACTCCCAGAATTTCTGATTCAGTCTGGAATGGAGCCTGAAAATTTACAGTTCTTACTAGTTCTCAGGTGATATTCATGCATCTGATCCAGTAGTCACACCTTGAGAACCACATCTCTATTCAATCCTTGGAGAAAACCATAAAGAGTAAGCAGTGATTGATAATAGCTGAAAATGGGTGAATGAGGTATCTAAATTTATCTATTTGTATCCTGCCAGAAGCAGTGCCAAATGGACTTGGTCTTTTTAAGATAATACACAATGTAAATTAAGACAGTTAAAGATAACAGGAGAACAGAATCGCTCTAAAAGAAACAAAAGGAGTTCGGTATCTATGTATTTGCATTACTTTCTAGCTTAAGTTGTAAAAATAGAAACATATATTCTAATTATGGCAGTCCTCTTCAAAACTTTTGAAGGCTCGCTAGTGCATAAACATCATTTCCCGAGTGTGTTCCGAGGAGTAATAAATTTACTGGATACCAAGTGAGTTTAAAGGTGGCCATATATTCGAGAACATTTGGTTAAACGAAGTTTAAAAGTTTATTTTGTTTAGGAACTTAACTTTACTAGTGTTCATTGTAACATTTTAAGAAATACAGTATGTGGCATTATACAAATTTATCTGTCAATGGGATGGGTTTTATATAAGTTATCTTACAGACTGGTGAGGAACACATTTCAAAAGTATTGGTCCAGAGAAAGAACTACAAATTCCTTAGCATTGGATTCTAGGCCCTCCACATTTGTTTTTCCAATTTTACCTTATAGCCTTATCTATTAAAATAAGCCTCCTCAAAAGAGTACTATGCCTTTGCTCTCAAATTCACTTCTGCTTCCAAGAAAGTTTCTTTTTCTCTCTGCCTGTGTAAATCCTATCCAGTTATGAGGCCCACCTCAATGTTATTTTAATGAAAATTTTCTTGATGAGACTAAATTGCTAATTTCCCCCTCTGTAATTCTACTTCGATTGTATCCTTTAACATCTGTGTTACAGTTCTCTTCTACTCTAATGAGACTATAAATTCTGTGAGGTCAGCAAATGTTAGTGTTTGGCTTCTACAGCCAGGCTCTATACTAAGTGTGGGAGAATGTTCCTGATATCATGGAGTGTACAGTCCTGCCTGGTTGACAAACATGTACATATAATTAAAGTGTGTGTAAAACTGAAGGAAAGTACAGAATTCTATGGATACATATAGGAGAAAGGTTAAGAAAAACTTTTATTCTTTGTTATATCCCAGTGATCCCTGCCTTTATGGATATTTAATACCTAGTGATAAATTCTAAACTATTAGCTTTTTTCTTAAAATGAAACAGCCTGACCTACTAGAAAATTATAGTATCTTTATATTGATTTGTTAAAACTAGCTATTTAGACCCAAGGAAGTACTCTATGATGTGGAAAGAACTTACCAGGAAGAAAATAATAATAGTTCTAGCATTCTAAAACCAAATCAGCAATGTGACAGGAAGTAGTACAATATCAAAAGAAGATGGTTATCATATTTCCCTTGCTAGACTCAAGCCTGCTTGCCCATTTCAAGATGGTCAGTATGTTGAACAGTGTTGGAGAAATAATAGAAAGGGTTAAATGAGCTGCTCCCCTCCCTGCAATCAGACAGCCTTCTTGAACCTGGACTTGAATTTAGCTCCCTGTCACGAATGTGACAGCCTGGTAACATCCAGGCTCCAGTCTGTTTTATTGATTCCCTGGCCATGTCTCTCACCGTTTTGACTATGGCTCCTGTTCCTCGATCACGTACTGGCTTTCCCGCCCCAGGGGCTGAACTGTATTTTCTTGAGTTGCAAGAGGCTATGTTCGTTACACAGAAGTGGTGCAAGCTTTTTCCTGCACTTCTCTCCAGGCGTCTCCATCTGTTCCTGACCTTTTCTGCCCTCTAGTGACCATGAGCCACTCTCTCATCCTTGCTTGGCACATGTAATCCATACTTGGAATCTGCACATCGTTGATAATACATCCATTAGAGGTGAAGTCCACAACTCACATAGGCTTAGATGCAGACTAAACTACTCCATTTATTAGTTTAAATATAATCTAAGCATAGTTAATGGGAACATAGTTAATGGGAAGGTTAAAAATAATTCCTAAATTTTGCTATATTGTTCAGGGCCTAGCAACAACTTGCACATAATAGGTCATTATTTAGCTCATTGTTAGGTTAATTGCTAAATTAACTGCTTCATATTCCGGTTTAATCCTCTTTAAAGGTAATTAAATCTGAAGTTTATAAACCATTGAACTTTATACTAAATATGTTTCTTCAGTGTCTTGAACAGCAGCTAGTATTAGTGGGCCTGGAGAACACTGCTGATGAATCAAAGATTTCAATACACAAACTATTTTAATAAGCTGATCCTCTTGCAAACTCCCTTGCTTTGTGAGCAAGCATCCCTGAAGCTACAATCATTTCAACTCTCCAATCCTTCTGTAATTAACACCAAACTATTTTATATATATTCTTTGCCTTCCTTGCTTAGACCGCCCCATCAAAAGTTGGGACAATGTCTTCTACTCTTTTGTATTTTACAACAAAAGACATTTAAAAAGCAAAATCTGCTTGTTGCAGTTTCAATAGTATTTTCCCTAATCATCGACAAATAGTAATAAGCACAAAGGGTGCACAGTCATTGGCAAATACATTAGAAGATTTACGTCAGCAAAATGAGCTCACTGGGAGAAGACCCAAGGGACTAGCCAAAGAATACCTCTAAATAACAAACAAAATCATTATCAACTGATTCCCAGAGTGGTCTTTCTGTTTTTTTCTTTCTTCCCTTCTTTTTTTATAAACCTTAGTACAAGACTACTTTTGTAGCAGTAGAATGAAATGTTTTCTTTAACAATTTTTACTTTTTGAAATGATCTTTTGTTTAAAAAAAATTTTCAGAAATAGAAACTGATTACTCTTATAATCTGATTACCTGATTATGTGATCAATATAGGTTCAGCTTATATCTATAAATGGTTTTTAAAGTTTCTCCCAGGGTTGAAGACTCATAATTTTTACTGAAGAATGTAATGTATCAATGAAAATGGGTGAAAAAATGGTGGGCATGTAGGTTAGTTGTTTAAGAAAACAAGTACTAAAAGGATTCTTTTAAAGCCAAATTTTGCTTGTTTAAACAGCAAGACAGGTACCACTGGAGAAAAATAAGGCCATTGAACATGGCTCCACTCCTTCAGCCACCACAGCTACCAAGCACTGTACCAGTAGGCGCCTCCCTCAATACGCTGGAGCACTGTCAAAGTTACAGGGGTATCAGTGCTTTGCAGCTCATATGTACTGTTCTAGAGGAACCACGGCCAATAGAACCTTCTGTAATAATGGGATATTCTGTGCTGCCCAATGTGGCCACTAATCACTTGTGGCCACTGAGCCCTTAAAATATGTCTAGAGCAAATGAGCTTCAGAGTTTTAAATATGATTTGATTTAAATTAATTAAACTCTCAATAGCCACATGTGGTTACTGGCTCCTGTACTGGACAGGTGGTGCTCTAGAAAATTTTTTAGTAAAACAATACTTTCTGGTTTTAAGATTTTATTTTTAGTTCTTGCCTGGGGATTCAGATAAGTCCTCGAGCTGACTGTTTTCCCCACTACACATATAGGATTAAGAGTTTAAAATACAAATATCGAGATTTTCTCCAACTTAAAAAAATTGTAATTGAGGTTTCAAGTTCTAGGGACAGTGAGCAACCAATATTACACTCCATTAGAAGACCATTATGGCCTCCTCTTCCTTCTTGTTCTATACCCAAACCCATTTTTAATAGGTCTGTCATCTTCCTTAGAGTGACAGGCATGCATATTTACATTTAAATGTACTGCCAAGAACATAAAAGGTTTTGAAATACGTTAAGGAAACCACATAGTCTACAGAATGTTCAATTTATTCTTTCTAGGAGTATCTCCATTTCTAGAATATACACAATGCATTTCAGACAACAGGTATGAAAATCAAGCCCCGCACTGTAAATTAATTAAATCAGACCTTAAGAATTTGGTAAGTACTTTTAAGGTTTGTTTTATCTGAATTAACTCAGTTTCAGAACCTTCTTTCTTTATAGAAAGAAATCACCTTCATTTCTAATATATCACTAACCATGGCTATAAAACATAACTAGGCAATCACTTTAAGTTTCTTCTCTGGAGAAACTGACCTCTGAGAAAAAACCTATAGATTCTGAGTAAAGGTCTCCTAGCAATGAAGCCTGCCAGTTGAAAGGCCCATGCAATTACAGTCTCCAGATCACTTCATGGTGACACATGGTCAAATATGGACAGAGTTCACTAGATACCTGAAGAAAAATGTCTAATAACAAGAAACAAACAATAACAACAAAGTGACTCACAACAACCAGAGACAATGTAGGATCCATAACAAAACTCAAATAAAAAAAGAAAAAAAATAACCTAAAGTAAAAAACTTTCAGAAAAATAAGAGATTGTAATTTATAAAGTAAGAATAAATATAGGGAATCATCAGAAAATTAGATAAAATTTTAAAAATTAAAATAACCAAAATTCTAAAATTAAAGAGAAGGGGAAACTTGGAGAAAATCTTCCAGAATAGGATAAGGAGGCAAAGAGAAAACAGGAGAGAATAGTAAATTATAAAGTCAATCCAAGAGGTGCAAACTTTGGCTAATAGGAATTCTAGGAAGAGAGAACCCTTCAAAGAAATAGCACTTGATTATTTACATAGGCACATGTGTTATCTTGATGAAAATTAAAATTGGTTAAAAATTACATAGGTAATCACATATCTCAAAGCTTAGGTGCTCACCTCTCTGAAATTGGAATATGGATATTATTATATATTATACTGTATTGTACTCTGGTTGTTTGAATGGCTTATGTCATCTTCTCATCTAAATTATAAACTCTTCGATGCCAGGAATAATATTTGCCACTTACAGCAGAGACATATTCTATTTCTGATAAATACTTGTTAAACTCATTTGCTTTGAAGATGACTTGGGTTTCCATTAAGCTCTATGACTATTTCAGAGGGTTCAGTCTTTCAGCCTTGGTACAAAAGGTAAAGGTCATTCTTAGCTAAAACAGTTACTTGAAACTCTAAGAACAACTGAGAATCCAGTTCTTCTACTAAGTCTAAAATGAAGTCTTTTTATTAAATAGTGATAAATTTAAAGCTAGTCAAATGCCCTTTGTTTAAATACTCTTAAAAGTTTTGGTCCATTCAATCTTCTTTTTTAGAAAACTTGATCTGAGCCTCTATCCAGACACATAGTTCTACAGTACCAGTTAGTGGAATATGTAGGCTATGAATCAGACTCCACTGTGGAAACTAATCCTTGAGTCACGATCATAATATTCCATTGGCATCCACCCCAGGGGACAAGGTATTCATTTAAGAGTGCCACTCTTTTACCCAAAGGATGAAGCATCAAGCAGCTCCCACTCACCATTACAGTCATCACTTAAACATCCTAGCTTGGTTTATCTGTTTGTGCAAGGCCATCTGGTTACCCTCATCTATAAGGACTCTACAGTCATCTCTACCCCATTCCAAAGGGTCCCTGGGCTTCGTTCTTTAATTTAATAAAATATTTATTATCTACTTTTAACTAGGCACTGTTCTAAATTCTGAGGACATAGCAGTGAATAAGACAAAAAGTCCCTGATTTAAGAAATGACATTCTAGTAAATAAGAGCCCAGAAAAGATTATCCATTTGCTCAACCCCTTTTCTAGTTTTCTTTCTCTGATCAATTCTAGGACAAATACATTTGCCTGTTTAATTGCCTGCCTATCTATTTCTATCTTCCCATCTTTAATATTTTTCTTGCTATGCTTCTTTTTTCTCACTTCTTACCTGAAATGTTTAATATTGTATGAGGCTCCCTGAAATTAGGCTAAGCCATTTGTAGCCACAAAGACTACAAACACCTTGCCACCAATAAGATTCCTTAAACTACCTGAATGGAAGAAAAGTTCTTAAGATTTTATAATATTTATTTATACTAGAAAAGTATCAAGTATCATACAATTTTAAGAAGCACTAAAGTTATATATGAAGGATTTTTAAACTTTTTCCTTATAGAGCTATCAAAAGGACAGTTCATAACTAAGCATTGATTATAAACAGTGTTTCAGTTTATTACATAAGCCAATGTAAGACTTAAACTTTCTTAGTATTACCCTACCTGGTACTGCTAGAGGAAAGTAGATTCAAAAGATTGAAAATGTTCACAAAGAGGAAGATAGATGATATTGCTTGAATAAGCCAGATTAATGAAGAAAAACATAACATTTAATTGTGTATTTTTCAAAAATTTATGCTGTGAGGAGAAAAAATATAGGCAACAATTTAAAAAACCGGAATAACAGTCATAATAAATTCAAGAGATTTAAGTAGAACCGCATGCCTTATAGACCAATATTTTTAAGTTCCTAAACGAAACTAAAATGTTTCATAAAATGTATTGGTTAGAATTCTGGAGGAGTCATATTGAAGTTCTTATATGAGGCAGGTAGGCAACCTTGCTCAAAATGTTTCTTGGTCCAAACAATCTCTTCTAGAGTACATGATCTCGACCAATAACTAGTCTAAATGCCTAAGTGAATTTAAAACTTTGCAAATTTTTTGGCTCTGGGCACAGTATACCTACGGCTCTTCTTTATGTAAAAGTGGGAGGAGAACTCACTGGATATTTCAACTATGAAATGTATTGCCGTTGTCATGAAGGAATGGTTTTAAACCTTGCTTCTCAGCCTGTGTTTGGGGAAATAGTCGCATTGGTAGGATCTGGGACTCTCAGGCCCCACCACAGACCTGCTGAACCAGAATCTGCATTTAACAACAGACAACTTAATAAGCCATTCTCTAGTTACAATCGTTAAAGCATTAGAAGGCAAGCATACCAACAAAAATTTGAGAGAAAAAGAAAAGAAAAAAAGGAAGTAGTCCTAGATAACATTATTTTAGCTATATCATAAAATGTTATACTCTCAGCTGTTGTAAGGGGGACAAAAGATTAAAATTTTGTTAAAAATATTTCTTTATTTAATGAACAACTGAATTTAAAGACATTGTCTGCTGTACTACCAATAGCCTTGACGTAAATTTCTTTTAGCTTAGTAATATTTCCTTGTTAAGGTAAAGCATAAAATGTTTTAGTGTTAAGGTTTTGTAATATAGCTAAGTCAAGAGAAGGCCTGCTTTCCCCCACCCCAAGATACTCTAGAGCCTAAATAGAGAAGTTATGAATGCTCTTGGTCAAGGTGTTCTTTATTGTGACTTGTCCATGAATTGAGCTACAAGGTAAACAGTCATGCTAGCTGCTCGCCCTCCTAAGTTCTTAGATCTGCTCTAGTTACATCTAAGCAGTTTAGTTAAATCTCAGTGAAGGTAAACTTGCTTTTTAACAACTGCTCCCATGCTGACAGCCTTCCAAATATAATCCCCAAAATATCTCACTGAATTGGGATAGATCTGTTCAGCTCTTGTTTTGAGAGGCTTTCTTACACTTCTAAGTGTCTGTCTTCATCTGACCAGTCTTCCAATCTCACACATGGGCAAACAAAGAATTCTGAACCACAGACTGGAGCAACGCTTCAGGTATTTCCTGGACTACATCACTGGTTCCCTTTCTCAACACTCATGTACTCCTTCTGCTAACTATCCTCCTGACCTCAACACATTGGCTGGTCACACCCAGGGACTTGGCCAAACCTCTCCTCCCTAAATCAGCTCCTGGCCCTGGCTTCTCCTGGTCTATCTCATTCTAACATCCCCCAAAATATAAAGGGAGAGTGATTTTTAGAAGGGCGAGGCCTCACAATAGCTAGCACATGGTGGGTACCATATCCTGGAAAAAGCCAGTGACAGGAAGACAGAGGGGCCTATTCTCCACGTAGTTTCTAGGAATAGGCCTTAAACCCTGACTTGTTTTCTACATGGAAGCTCTGTTTTTGTTTTGTCCTATTTTTGGGGGTCAGGAGGAGATTGAGAAAGAGTAATGCTGTTCAAAATGAGATGCGACTATAGATAGGCCATTCTCAAGTTTTCACTTCTAATTTTGTTTTTGCCATTTCACATTACTGAATCTCCATTCGGTTCTCACTATACGTATGCACTTATTCTATAGTTCTAAGATGGAAGAACCGAGAGGTAGAGTCTTTTTTTCCCCTAGAAAATAACTGCGATGTTCTTGTAGACAGAGAATCTGTCTTATGCATCTTATATCCACCTAATACTATACCTTCTATATAGCATTTACTAAATATATACCTTGCATGCACTATCTCATGCCTATTTTATGACATTTAACAAGCAATCTATGCTCACTGTTTTGCTTCCTTGCCTATTTCATTCATACTTCAACCAGGCTTTTACACCACTCTCTAGAGACTACTCCTGCAAAAGTCACCCAGGCCCTCCTAACTGCCACATTCATTGGATACATAAATTCATGAATTCCTCTTCCCTTGAATTTTCCCTTCCATTGACTTCCATGCCTCCATGGTTCCCTGGTCTGTCTGACCCTCCAGTGGCTTTCTTATACTCTCCTCCTTATCTTTTCTTCTACCATCTCCTCAAAGTTGGTGGTCCCAGAATTCTGATTTATTTCCACTTCGCCCACCACCCATCTCACTTTCATGCTTTCTAGTTCATCTTTACCTAAGGCTTTGATTGTACTCATAACTCCCAAGCTACATTTCTAGCTCTCATTTCTCTCCTGAGCCCTGGTCCTCTATCTCTAACTGCTCTACTTGACAGCAGTACTACCAGGGCAGCTGCTGGTAATAATGCATGGTTTCTTCTTCACTCTCCCAATCTGACCCCTTTCCCTGAATTCCCTGTCTTAGTTCATGACATCGCCATTCACCCAATAATCTAAGAAAACTTTGATTCTTTTATAAATCCATGGTGTCATAAAAAAAAATTACCATCTAATAATGTAAAAATAAGCATGTTACACTCTCAAATAAAGACTTCTATTGCCTAACCATCGTTTGTTAGCAGAAGACATATTGCTTTCTCTTCAGCATGAGGGACTACGCCCAATGAGACTCCAACCTACTTCTAGTTCATCATCTCCTCCCACATTTCTGGACTCCCTATGATTGAGTCACACTGAACCATTTACAGAGTGATTCTTTCACACAACTAGCCTTGCATGTGCAGCTGCTTCTGCCTAGAGCAATGATTTGCAACAGGGGTCAATTTTGCCCCTAGGGGGCATTCGGCAATTTCTGGAGACATTTTTCAACGGTAACAACTGGGGGAGAGGGGTGCTACTGGGATGTATGTGGTGGATGGAGGTCAGAGATGCTGCTGAATATCCTACAAAGCATAGGATAGCCCCATTCAAGAAAAAGTATCTAGCCCTAAAGGTTAGTAGTGATGAGATGGAGAATCACTGCCCTAGAGTCTCTTCCTTGATTTCTCTACCTGGTGAACTCCAACTCACCTACCAAGACTCAGCTCAAATGTCATCTCCTCTGCAAAGCCTTCCTCTACCCACCAGTTCCTCTTTTCCTGACAAATATTGTCACATCTTTCTCACTTTCTCATATACATCTCTATTTTAGCACATCACACATTAGACTAAAAAATTTTTTTTGTTTACCAGTGTTTACCTATTACTAGAATGGGAGCTCCCCCAAGCAGACACTGCACTTTATTATCTTTAATTTCCAGTGCTTGGGTTAGTGCCTAGTGATTAGTAGAGACTTAAATGTGTGCTAGATGAATGAATTAAGGCACATCTACAGAGAAATACAAAGTATTTCTGAAGCAAACAATTCAACTCCCTGAACCACTCTGAAATTAATATTATAGTTCCTCATTTTTAAGAATATACATATACAAGCATACACTTTTCACTAAATTTCCAAAACTGGTCATTAACATTGTTGCATCACAGTTTGATTGTCAATATTTATAAAATGCAATGCTTTTTATGGGAAAGATTAAGTGCTGTTCAAAATAAACTTAACAAATAAAATAAGGACCAAGAAAATAATGCAACACTAAAATAAGTATATATTTAAGACATTTGTTTTAGGAAGAATAACTAAATAAATTATTGAAATATAAAATCTTGAAATTAGTATTAAAGGCTTTTGAAATAATTGAGACATAGTTCTTTAAAGTTCTGCTAGACTAAGCTTAAGGAATTTACTCACCCAAAATTAAGTAAGAGAAAGTGAACAAAAACTTTTATAATAAAAAGAAAAAAATGTAAAGCCAAACTTTCTGATAAAAACATGCATATATATGGACAATGGAAGACATGTACAAGCTTGGGCAAATGCTAAGGTATTTTAAATAATAGGGTAATGAAATCTCTGAGCATCCTAACAACTTAATATAGGAGATTTAGAAAACAACAGATCAGGAAAAATAAAATAATAACAAACTATTTACAGAGATTTTAGAAATCTGAAGAGTAATTTTTTTAACTGAATTAAAAACTGTCTTAGCTCCTTAACCTCTTCCTTAATCGAGCTGACAAAATATTACACACAATGTTAAAACATCAAATATTTATTTTCAGATCAAAAGTCATTATACAACCTTTACAAAAGTAATATTACCCTTTAAAAAGTATATAGAATAAGCTTATGTCAGTTATTGTTATTTTTGTCAAGTAAATAAATAAAATACACACTACTATGCAGACTACAAAGTCTCATCTTCATTCTAAGTTGTAAACACAGAACAGAACCCTGTGGCAGATACAGGTAAAAGTTCTCACTGGGTTTAAAAAATTAGCCATTAATGAACTGTTGATTATAGAGAGCTAGAAACTGGATACTACACTGCTAGAGACTGGTAGCTAAACACATAAGAAAAGAATGTGTAATCCTCTCAGTGCTTTAGAAACAAGGGTCCCTTCCCAAAGCAGTGATTTAATTTCATGGCTGCTTGGTACAGATAGCTGACATTACTAAATGCTACTCTAATATCAACTTGTTAAATATGAATCCAGACTCAGCATATCAGAATACTTACCCAGACTAACTGGAGTCATGGGAAATATTTTGGGAGCTGTTTATTTATAAATGAGTTACAATGTACTACTATAATTAGATTAATATATAATTATTGATAAACACAGGATTATTTCTAAAACCCTATTATTGTTGCCACTGCTATGTTTAGAAAAAAAACATTAGTCTTTTCCTCTTAAAAGAAGCCCTTGATTTATCACTAATCATTTAGATCTGGTATATGTTGGATTATAGTGATCTGGTTATTATATTGTTTATAATACTTTTATAAAGATTGTTTAATAAACATTAAAAAAGAGAATAATTTAAAGCTCTCCAGCAAATTATATACTTCTGAACTATTTTATAATCCATAATCTACTCCAAAAAGAATCTGCACTAAACTAGGCATTTAGCTGTCACAAAAAAAAAATATTTGTCAGCTCACCTAAGTTTAAATAAAACCAATAAAAGTTTATATTTTTAGCCATGCAAAAGGTATTTAGCCACACTTTATTAAAAAAACATTTAAAACATCATTTTCAAAAACATAAACAATAACAAACTATACTATTACCACAAAATCAACTATTTTAAGGATATTTCTAGGTTAATTATTCCACGCAGATTAATTATTTCATTAAATGTAAAATAAATTTACAAGATGCACATAAATTCAATTAGCAAACTATTAATACGTTTCTTCACAGTATCACCTCATTACTTTCTTTTAGGGGAAAAACAGTTGAATGGATTATAATCTCCTAAAAT
This sequence comes from Rousettus aegyptiacus, assembly GCF_014176215.1. NCBI lineage: Eukaryota > Metazoa > Chordata > Mammalia > Chiroptera > Pteropodidae > Rousettus > Rousettus aegyptiacus. Next base: position 125,512,393 of record NW_023416306.1, read on the forward strand.
ATGGTTTTTAAATGGTTTTATAAATGGAATTAATAATTCTAAAAGATAGATCAGAATATGAAATTTGATCATTATTCATCCTCGGTAAAGTAGTTGCTTATATTAATATCTGGGCCTTGGGTAACAATGATTGTATTTACCAATTTCAAAAGTGAGAAAACAAACTAGCAATTTCTTATTATTTTATTTACCAACCTACTTGTTCAGAAGTTTTTAAAAAATCTTAAATATAGATATTGAGTGTTATATAAGCACAGATAAACAGATATGTTTTTTCCCCAAAAACTATTTTGTACTGTCATCTAGAATTGGCTTAGTCAGAAAAATTTTTTAATTTCCTGGTATTAAAAATGTTTTAATAGCCTGGCAAGACCTTCCAAACACAGACATTTAAAAAATCTATTTAAGGTCGAAACACTTAACATACTTTGGAAAGGCACACTACATAAAAAACTGTTTTGGTTAAGATTCACTAGAGTTAAATTACTAATATAATAAATCAAAATTAGCAAAATAATAAATTAGTAAGGTAACTAAAAATTATGGGAAATGCCTAGCAATTGAAAACAAATCTAAAAATCTAAAATTTAGATTTTAATATTTTAAAAAGAGTAAGTTACATTTTAGAAGGCTTTCTTAACTGGTAGCTAAAGAAAAATAGGGTGGAAACAAAATTCCTGTGGTTAAGGGTATATACAAATGAAAATGCCATTTATTTTTCCTCTGCTTTAAACTTGCAGCATAATAGTTTTCAACAAGGATCTAATAAATACACACATTTTAGAAAAACATTTTTTCTATGTTCATTTCCAAGAAGATTTTCACATTTTAACATAGGCTTTTTATTATTTAATATTTTAAATAAACATTTATTTCACAATGATTAAGGAGGGGAGAATAACAAATGAGCATTTTTGAAAGTGGGAATAAAATATGGAGTTAGACATTAGAATACCATGCCACTTGAGGGGAGGGAAAAATATATCAAAGCAAAGTGTTAAAAAATAAATTACGTAAAGCTTGTTTTTATGCTACAGAAATGTTTTAAATCATTTAGGAAAGGCTTTTTTTTTATTTTGTTTTGTTTTTAGTGAATATTTTCTATATTGGTAAAATAACAGAGGGAAAAACTAATGGGGATCCCTTAAAAATGTAAAGTTCATGACCACAAAATACTTGCTAGCTAATGACCAAGAAGGTATATAAAGCTGCTAGGTTATAATAAATTTCAACCAAATATTTCACAAAGTTTTTCTAATATAAATTAACATTCACGAAGACCAAAGGAAACTTACCTTACAAGAATGCTTCAAAGGATTAAATAGTTCATTTTTGAAATCTTTGTTGCTGTTTCTTGATAAATTATCAACTTTACCTTCACTTCCAGATGCAAACTTTATGAGTAATTGAGATGGTCCCCCTTTAGAACAATTGTGCTTAATGCTGGATAAACAGGAAACATTTGGATAAGTTCCTCCTAATGAAATACTTCTTTGTAAAATAGCATGAGTCTTGTTCATCTGTAAATTTGGTCTTTCCAACTGTCCACCGATATTTATTTGATAATCTACATTTGGGGATGATGGTAAACACGCAGATGTCTTACGCATAAGCTTCATGTACTCTGAATCAGAATTAAGCTTCATTTCTGACATCTCTGGTTTACAATCACCATTTGCTGCTTCACAATCTAAAGTAGTTGCTTTTTGTTGCGTGAAATGTACTGAAACACAAGAATATCCTTCAGATGACTTTTCAAAGATAGTCTGATTTGGACTATTTGCAATAACAGTTTTCTTTTGAGATGAGCCCTTCCCCTGAAGTGGTCGTACATCTCTTACTTCTACGGGAGCACAGATTGTTTTGGATAACCGAACTCCATTGACAGCTGTTGAAAGAAATCCCTTAGCACTAGTACCATCTTCGTTGTGAGCAATTTCACTAGGAGAAATAATAAACTGGTGCGAGGTTTGATAGGATCCTTTGCTTGGAAGAGTACCTGTACTTGTCGAAGTTGGTGGAGTATTCGAAAGACTCCTAGGAAAAATAACTAAGGATGAGCAACGTTTTAGTGGAATTTTCGAGTTCTTGCTAACGGGCAGTTTCATAATCTCTAGTCCATGTTCCAGGTCATCCTGGACAAAAGGAATTGTACTTGTACTTCTTGGAAAAAAATCACATGGAGTAGTATTCCTGTTTGGCACGCTTCTGTTGGAGGTGCCCTCAGAAGATAAATTTCCACCCAAAAAAGTATCATCAGTTGATGCAAAAGTGTAACTACTGCTGTCACTGTTGGTGTATGAACCTCCACTTGTGATACTTGTGCATGACCCATAATCACTACCGTTGCTGTTGTAAGAACCATTGTCACTGGTTGAAAAGTTACTAAAGCTACCACTGCAAATGGCAGAACTGCTTAAAAAGTTACCATCATTCTCAGCATTCAGTTCATTATCAACCACAGCACTGCTGTAAATGCCGTCCTTCAAGACACAGGTAAATGAAGCATCATCACCATCAGCTAAAACACTGCTAGACTGAAGACATTCACTGTACCTTGTTGGCTGTAGTGAAATCTGTAGGCAGCTGCTCTTTTTATTAACATTTTCAGGTGAAGAAACAGATGATCTCTCCTGAGACTTAACGTTTTCCTTTATTAACGGAGCTAGTGCAGTCTGTCTGGGAGTCAGCTTCATTTGAACAACGTTAGGCTTTGAAATCTGTGCTGGTCTTTTGAAGCACATGTGAACACTGCTATCCAAATCATCTCCGGAGGTTTCTGACAAAGGATAAGTATTGCTTCTTCTGGCTGCAAAGTGCAATCGTAAGCTTTGTGCCATTTGTTCTCATTTCCAAACATGTTAAGGGCTGAAAGTCATAACAAAGATCTCTGTCGGTAGACAGGCTAAAAGCAGCTGCACTGTGTCGAAAGAAAAAATCATTTGTGGTGCCTAAAAGAGCTCTTAAGTAGTAGTCTTTATCCTAAGTAAAACATTAGATACCAGATATTATAGAAAGAAAAAGACGACCCATTCCTGAGAGTGACGTTTCCAAAATGTCTTGAATTGCTTGTAGTCAAAATGCCTTCACTTACAAAGCACTTGATTTCCAGCGACCTTTAAGCTGAGCTCAGCTGCAGCACACTGCCTCAAACACTGCCAACCTTGTTTCAATTATACCTTCTCCAATTTGCATGAATGAGTAACACAAGAACAACAATCTTCCAGCATTTCAAGTTGAAACAGTATTTTTTTTTCACTCCAGCTCTACTAAATGAACATTTAACTATGTGAATCACGGTGCCTATACTTTCTCCAGCAGAGTTTGACCACTAATATTTTTACCCATAGGGATAAAATTACAGGAAGTTGGTAGGAATGAAACCCCGTGTAATTGAGTATCAAATCGAGGATTGAATTTCCAAATAGTAGCCATACTAGGAATCTAGTCAAGTTAGTTACTGTAGAAAGGAATATAAACTGTTAAATTTTAAAAGATAAATTCAAACAGTTATACAATTTGGAAATACTAAAATTGTGGGTGAATTAAAAATTTAGCATTAAACCAAATAGATAAATATTTTAGCTTCCAAAACACTTCTTATACAAAGTGAAAGCTTAAGGATAGAAATACAAAATTAGCCTACTAATACTATTGCAAAAATTGAGTATACATTCAAGAAAAAAGAAAGTTTAAGAGAAGCTGTCACCAGGCATTTCTCCTATAATTTTAAGGCCTTTTCCAGCCAAGTAGTACAGTCTTTAAATGATGCCATTTATATTTTGACTATTAAAACTCTGCCAAGAAATAGGCTAAGCAAACATTCCATTAAAAATATATGCAGATTAGACAGAAAAACTATACCCCAATGTAGTTTGAGCACACAAGATATTTTATTCCACTGTCTCTGCAATTCATTCACTTAAGAGAGTGTTGCGGTAAGTAAAGAAGTCTAAAAAGGATTTAGCACATCAAATAAACATATCTCAATGCCAATTTTGTTCTGAAAAACTCTAAGAGCTCTTTGCTGGCCCCTACTGGTACACTGAAATGATCCATTTAGCTGTTTTATATCTAGAAAGAAATACAAACCATGCTGCATATTTCTTTATATAAACAAAGTACATACTTGTTTACATTTTTGAGTACTAGCACTGCCTTAGAGATGGAATTACTTACTACTGCTGATAAAGCTCCCACAGTAGAGAACAGTAGACTGTTTGTCCTCATAGAGGTTGTGATTTTGTATATATATATTTTTTCTGCTTTGTATTTATTTAACCTTTACTTTATTTTCAGTTTACTAGGTAATAAAAGTTTAATATTTTAATTTCTGTCCCAAATGTCATAGACCAAGGTTGGTACTCTAGTTGAAAGAAACAAATTTATTTTTAAATAATACTCTAGGGTATATTTAAACTCCTTACCTGAATTTTATAGCGGGAACTTCAGTAATAAATATATACTGGCTCATTCATAGGAAAGTAAAAAGTAAAATAGTTCAGTTGTTTACACCACATGGTACTACGCCCAAGTTGTATTTTTCTAAGTAAGGTTTTTTTCTCTAAGTAAAAGCAAATATATAAAATATATACTTGCACTTTGTTTAAAAAGAAAACTCTGTTAAGATTGATCTGTTCTCAATCACAATTTTCTAAACAGTATTTTTAATCAATTAAGACATGACACAATAGAAATATGGAATTAACTAAATTATACTTCTGACTAGAATGAGACAGTACTATGTTTCAGAATGTATGCAATAATTGCAAACTTAGTAATAAAATTATGTTATTTGGTTTTGTATAATCTATCCCCTTCATGATTTTACGAACTTCAGTAAATACTCCCTAATGATGCTTTTTTTTTTTAGAGAAGGAAGTGTCTTAACCTTTTCTCTCTGCCTTCAGATAACTTAAGCTTTCCTTCTTGAATTAAGTTAGGGGTCTGAGAAGTCAAAAAATAGATCACTTCTTATAGGCTAATTAATCAATGAGATCTAACTGTTCATGCCTGTGGCCTACAATGTCCAATTAATAGGCAAAGCTCCTCTAGTGTTAATATAAAATAATGAACCTCAACTAGATAAATGTTTTCTCTTTGGTAAACTTCACTATAAACATCAGTTTCATGTCCCCTAACTAGATCTTAAGCTTCCAGAATGTGAGGGCCATAACTAAACATTTCTTCCAATCCTCCTGAGCCCACACTGGGCACAAAGTAAGCACAAGTAACATCAGAGAGGAGGCTAGCTGGCTGGATGAACAGTCACCGTATTTCCTCTGACTGCCTAATGCTTTCTTTCAGGACTTTTTTAAAAAAGTTGATCCAGCTAATACTTCTAAAGAAATAACAAGAAAGCACTATAGCTGAAAAAGAAGAAATGATACTTGAAAATTTTGCAAAGAGGGCTTCAGCCAAGGAAATGCGAAGTAAGAGAATCCTATGCACTTCCTTGCAGTCCAGTCTGAGTTTAATTCTGGAGGCTGAACAGTTTGCATTGCTGACTCTGGCCTGAGATTGCATGAACTTGGGGCACCTGGGGTAAAACGTAGCCCCTTAGCCAAGCAGATGCCAAAAGAAGAACATTAACCCAAGTGGAGAAGAGCAAGAGTGTGGTAGCAGCCCTCAACTGGGAGGAATCTATGCAAGTCCTACAGAATTTCACAACATTTTGAAATAAAACAGATAACATTTTAGGATTAGATTGAAGCTCAGGATCCCACAGTCTGACCAGTTCGATTATTGATGATCTACACAGAAAATAATTTGATTATCTACATGCTATGAATAAGCTCTAGATAACCCTAATCACTGACTAGAACTTTGAAGGCCAAAGTCCACAGCGATGATAAAATGTATGTGTCAGCTTGGCTGGGTTATTTTGCCCAATTATTTGGTCAAACACGAGTCTAGATGATGCTATGAAGCTATTTTTAGATCAGTAGATTTTGAGTAAAGTAGATTACCTTCACATTGTGGTAGGAGTCCACATAGAAATCCTGCCTGAGTTTCCTTCCAACTTGTTGGCCTGCCCTGCATATTTCAAGCTCAAGACCAATATCAGCTCTTACCTCAGTCTTCAGCCTGCCATAGATTTCAGACTCACCAGCGTCCACAATTTCATGAACCAATTCTTTAAAATCTCTATCTGCCTACCTATCATTTATCTATCTGTCAGTCTCTCTCCTATTGGTTCTGTTTCTCTGGCGAACCCAGACTAATCCAACCACTAAACCTGACAAACACCACATTTCCACCTGGAATGTAGAATGTAGACATCTCCTAAGGCTTTGGAGGCTGGATGTGTGCAGGTCTATCTTAGGTCAGTGATACAGAAGCACTAACTTTGCATTGGTGAGTAGAATTCTTTTAAAGGCACATCATTCTGAAATGTCCCATCACTGTCAACACCACCATTACTATCACCATTACCAAACTATAGTTTATAATCTCAGGTATTAAAATTGGCAAAAAATAAAAAAATTAAAAAATAAAGGAATATAAGCCTACCCTTTCTCAAAACAAATATCACTTATGTTGCAAACATTTTCCAGATGAACAGAAATTATTTCTGCTTAAAATCATATGTGTGCTCTTTGTTGTACATTTCCAAAGAGAACTTGCTAGGAAAAGAATACATTCTTAATTTAGTTGTGAATGCTACAAGAGAATAAAGATAAAATGACATTCACAGCGGGTTAGGCCATGTATTGCTATACAATCAAGCGTGTTATTCTACCAACAGCTATAGTTTCTATCACATCTCAGGCGATCTGTACACTTCAATTACCTGCTAGAACTAGCAACGAACCAGAGGATTAGAATGATGCACACCACCCTGTTCTAGTTATTTCTTTACTAATAAAGTGAGGTTCTTGAGAAAAGCTATGTTGCTAAGGCATAGCAGAGTATCTAACACAGTAGAAAGGCTAAATGGCATACTTTAGTTAACACAAAAAATATGATATCAGAGATCCATAAATGCATGAGTCCATGAATGTTAAATAACACTTTATATTAGATGAAAATTTTTCTGAGTGCTTTCACAGCCATTGCCTGGTTTTATCCTCACAATATATTTATCAAATAGGTAAGGCAAATCTTGTTATCCCCATTTTTTATACATGAGAAAGTATTTTCAGAAGGACTGAATGATTTGCCCAGAGCTCTGAGCTCATGTACCACATCACAGGCAGAACCACAACAGGACTTCCGACCCTTTGGTGTGGGGATCTAGAATGTCCTGATCAATGCATTCTTTTGTTTTGCTTTTAGCTTTAAAGGTTTTTAAAACTTTTATATATCATGTTTATCACTCTGGAAATATCCCGTTGTTAATAAAAGAGGCAATGCTTTTTTTCTTTTGGCATATTATGATGCCCTGCGTAGCACTCTATACATAGTAAATGCTAATGGTATGTTAATGAACCGAACAGAGTATGAGAAATATCAACTGTGGCAATGAAGAGTCACATCTTACTGAAGTTACTGGCAAAAAAAACGACTAGACAACTAAAGTGAAAAGCACAAACATGAGTTCTCTCTCCTTGTGGACAACATGCAAATAACTCACATAAAATAGTTCACCAATGATGCACCTAAGAATCAGGGAGAAATTCACTTCAGTGTCAGGAACAACAAGAGAAATAAAACAGTAATGCCACAACCCAGTAATTCAACCCTAAAACATGAAACCCTAAAAGAGGAAACATAGCGAGAATGGTCATCACTTGATAATAGCAAAAAACTGGAAGCAACACTAATACCTATTAAGAAGGATAAATATATAAATTAAAATATTATGGTATTTGCAGATGGAGAAAAACCATGCATCACTGAAAATGTGTTATTGTGGAGCAATCTCACAAATATAACATTTTTGGTTTAACCAAAAAGCATGTCACAGAGAAATGTATTCGGAATCGTCTTATTTTAATAAATTGAAAAATATGCAAAAGGAAACTGTTTTTTTAGGGATATATATCTACATGATAAAAATATTTTTAAAAACAAAGAAACAATAAACACAATATTTAGGACAGTGGCTACTACTTGTGAGGTTAGAAAAGGAGATGCTATTGGAAGGGGGTACAGGGGGCTTTTTGAAGATTGTGGTAATGTTCTACTTCTTAAGTTGAGTAATAAAGAGCACAGATATTTGTCTTATTATTTAAAACAAAGATTTATATTATATAGACTTTTTCATATATACATTTCATAATTGAAAAACTACCAACACTAAATTTCACTTGGTCCCATCTAGAAGGAAAACATCTGTACGGGGGAGAACATTCCCTATTCTGTAGCAAAAGCAAAAACGCAAACAAACGAAAAAAAATCAAATCATAATCTGTCACTCGGCCTTAAAAAATGAGATTGCCAGTTAGTGATTAAGCCTCCTTTGGCAGCAAAACAGCCTCTTTGCTTATTATGATGCTAATTAGATTTTCTTTGCAATACTTTCATAGTTACTAGCATAGTTATCATTTCTTGGGGTGGGAGTGTGTGAAAAAACATGTTATGTAGTCTAATACTAAAAACATATTCTTTTAAAAAAAATTCCAGTGTGTTTGTTAGCTAAAAAAAACTGTTAACTTCTTTTTTTGGTGCTACTGTTTAATCACCAAGTTCTGAACATAATAACTGTTCTTGTACCTTCATGTTCAAATCATAACAGGTTTAAATATAAAAGTAAGATGCTAGAAGGTTTGAAATAGGATCCCAAAAAGACAAAATTAGGAGAATAGGACTTGAAGTTAGTCTTTAGAAAATCAGAAATAAAAACTGTCATTAAACAATATAAAATCAGGTTTAACTTTGCTTTTTGCCTCTATAAGAGCCGGCAATCCTTTATTTTATCGGTATTATTTCCTTTGATAAAGAGTGGCGATAAGAGAGTGGATAGGATGTTGTAACTGGATATAGGTAACTCTCTAAAATCCATGGAGTGAGGAGGCACAGCCCCAGACACTCTGGACCACCGACCAGGGTACACGGATGAGAGTGAAGGGAGGCAAAACAAAGAGGCTGTCTTTCTAGTCATCTGTCATGACTGGCGTTGAGTAAGACCTGACAATCGGGAAAGGTGCCAGAAGGAGGATGGAAGGGTAGACTAGCACCTAGAAGGAGAAAAAAAAAATTGTATCCACCTCACCATATTGCACATGTTGCACAGTCTCCATAACCACCCTGAATCATTTCTCACATCACAGATTCCCAAACCACTTTTCCCTGCTGCTTTGCTGAAATATACCCTGGCTTCATATTTCACACAAGTATAATATTACTTACCAATCGATTTTCATCAAATACTTCAAAGAGAAGCCGGTGCTGCTGCGGATGGACCTAAGTAAGGCAAACACAACCTTTCTTTAAAAACCAATGAACAACAACCTACAGGGACTGAGAAGTAAATGCTTGAAAATGTTGCTATTTCCCAATCCCAAGATATTATAAATTATATGAGATACTTAAGACAAAAGCGGACCAGTCACAGGTCATCTAGTTTACATAACAACAAAATGGATTTGGTTGCTTATTTTTCCAATTTTTCTAAAAATGATTAAAATTTCAAAAAACTTGTTTAAATGTTTGGCAGCACTTAGAAATATTGACTAGATTTTTAACCTCTTATCAATTTTACTCGTTTTTTATTTATAAGGTTAGAACTACCCAAAATAGATGCTGATTTTGATGGGAATCACTGTTCTGAATCTTTTTACTACTGATTTGATAAAGGAAATTGTTGTTTCTACTGTAAAAAGCACATAAACAGTAAAGAAGTATAAACTGAGTTTTCACTTATTGTTCATATTTTCCACATGAGTAAAAACTAACACGCAAAAAAATTAACATGTTGTATTTTATTTTTCAAAGCTGGTGCTGTCATTTTTGCTGAACTATTTCAATATCAAGTTAAAATTTACCTAATATCTGAAATAAGTTAGAGAAAGACAAATACCACATGATTTCACCTATATGTGGAATCTAAAAAGCAAAATAAATGAACAAATTCATGATACAGAAAACGAATTGATGGTTGTCAGATGAGAGGGGAGTTGCAGGGATGGGTGAAAAAGGTAAAGGGGTTATGAATAAAAACTGCCAATTGTAAAGCAGCCACAGGGACATAAAGTACAGCACCGGGAATATAATCAATAATACTGTAATATACCATGTATGGGGTCAGATGGGGACTAGACTGACTTATCAAGGTGATCTCTTTGCAAGTTATATAAATGTCTAATTACTATGTTGTACACCTGAAACTAATATTGTATGTCAACTGTAATTTAAAACTTTAAAAACTTATTTTAAAAACTGCTTAATATCAAAGAAAATATTTAATAATTTTTTATACTAGAGGTTAAAATGTGTGAGATAATAGAAAAATATACATACATATATATACATACATACATACACACATTGGTCCCTGCCCCCAGTTCCTGGCACAGAGCTCCTAAAACCCTTGTAATTTCCTAAGTGGTGGGAGCACTTGGAACATATTTTGTTCTAATATTTGGTCTCTGACCCCAGTTCCTGACCTAGGGCTCCTGAAACCCTTATAATTTCCTGGGTGACAGGAGTGTCTTTTGTTCTGAAGTGAATTTTGGTGGGCTCTAGGATGAGGGCTGGTCACCGGAAAGAACAAGCCATAATTAGAAGTTTAGAATTTTCAGCCTCAACCCTCCATTCTATTGAGAAGGGAGGAGGTTTAAGAATGGAGTTAATGATCCATCATGTCTACATGATGAAGTCTCCATAAAAAAAAACCAAAGTACGATGTGAAGAAAGCTTCTGGGTTGGTGAACACATCCACATATAGGGAGGGTGATATACCCCAGCTCCACAGGGACAGAAGCTCCTACCTACCCTCAGGACCCTCCTAGATCTCACCCTACGGTCCCCTTCACCTGGCTGTTCATTTTTATCTTTTATTATATCCTTTAATATGGTAAGCATACGGAAGTGTTTCTCTGACTTCTATGAGCTGCTCTAGCAAAATAATGGAATATGAATAGGGGATCATGGGAATCCTAAATTTGTAGCCAAGTCAGACAGAAGTTGTAGGTAACCTGGGGACCTACTACTTTACACTAGGATCTGAAGTGAGCTCAGTCTTATGGGACTGAGACCTTAACCTGTGGAATCTGACGTTATCTCCAAGAAATAGAGTCAGAATTGAGTTAAAATATAGGACACCCAGCTGGTGTTGCACAGAATTGCCCAGTGTAGCAGAGGAGGGGGAACCCTCCACACATTTGGTGAGCAGAAGTGTCAGTATTGAAGTGTTCTGAATGAGTAGTAAGGAAAAACACGAGGGGTGGAGAACTAGATTTATTTTCTCTATGATAAATATATTTCCCCACTGAGGCTAATACAAGATTATGCATAGGTTGATTTTTCCCCATGATAAATAATATTAAACACTGTGATAGTTTAATACTTTGCTTTCATGTCAAAAATACTGATAATGTCCTATGAATATGACAGATAACTAGCCCAATGTCTACTCTCCCTTTCTTTTAAGAACATAATCCTAATTTTACCTGCAGCAATGTGCCCAGAGCCGCCATACTGCATAAGTCTGGGGGAAAGTTTTTTTTTTTATTTGAAGTATAACATATATTCAGTAAAGTATAATGTACACTAAACTTAAATATATAGCTTGATGACTTTTTATATATGTGTACTGTATCATCATCATCCAGATCAAAATAGCAAACACTCCATTCTATTTTATGTATCATTTTCCATTTGGATAGTGCCCTCTGGACTTTTTTGACATTGAGACTCTGAAAATGTCTATCTAAAAATGACTCCCTTGCACCTAAAGGCAACCAGAGAGGCCAATCTGATGGCAGTCATAGGATGGGACTCCTGGAAGAGTTCTTTAAATAGGGCGGTCTTAATTGGAGAGATGTTCCTCTTTCCCTTTGCATTTCTCTCTCCTGCCTGGAACTTGGGTGGGGTAGCTGGCACTCCTGCAGTCATATTGTAACCCGGAGCCACTCTAAGGATGGAAGCCCTAATCAAAGACTAGAAACAATAGGGAAAAACAGCTTAAGACTATAATCTCTTCTAAGAAGATGTAACAGAAGTTTTGAGGAGAGGAAACTTGAGCTGTAACTTGAAAGATGGGAAGAATCTGAATAAGAAAGTATAGAGAACATCGACAACAAGATTACATAAGGAAAGGCTTGGGAGCAGAACGAGCATGCTCTAAGATCTAATGGATAAGAACCTTTTTCTATTAGAAAGTGCTATGAAAAATTTGGTTAGTTAGGGTACAGCCATGCTGAAATCACTGAAATCTAAAAAGAAGTTAAGGCTTGATTGGCGAGAAAGAAAATTACATAGGTCATATGTAAATATTATTTTGTCAGTTATACGTAAAATGAATTGAACGAGAGAGAGAAGAGAGAGAGAGAGAGAAAGAGAGACACCAACCCTGGAGTCCATTGGAACTGTGGTCCAGTAACTCAGGTATGAAGCGGTGAGAACTCTGCTTGGGACTGTCCCAGTGAGAACAGGGAGGAAGACAAGGCCACGAAAAACATTTTGAGGGAAAAAAATCAGATGTCTCGCTGTCTGTCAAAGTATCTAGTAGACATGTAGGCATCCAATATCAATGATGAATATTCTAAGAAAATAGGAGTACTATCTAATCCAACAGGCCACAATTAATAACTTCATAACAGGACTTCCTACCGCAACTACTTCTCTTTTTAATCTTTCCTACTATAATTGGAGTGACTTGCCCTAAAAGACAGTTTGGGCCACCTTTACTTTCCTACACAAAAGTTGTTCTTCATGGCTTAAAGAATAAAATCCAAAACAGCATAGAATAATGCTTCTTGATGAGTTCAATTTGCCTTTCCAGCCTTGTCTCCTACAACCGTACTCTCCTGCCCACTCAAATAGACTAGAAACAGACTACTCACTGCTTACTGAACAGAATTAAACCCTAATGACCTAAAACACAGGTTAAGCAAACTATAGCTTGTGGGCCAAACCCAGTCAGCCACCTGCATTTTTTTTTTCTTTCTACAGAGCATGAGATAAGAATTTTAAAAATATTTTTAAATGGTTATATTTTCAATGAATACATTAGTACCTACATAATAGCCCCAATTTTTGCCTCCTGGCTCACAACACCTAAGATATTTACTATCTTGCCCTTTAAGAAAAAGTCTGCTGATCCCTGACATTCACTGTGTGTTATCTATTAATTTCTCTCTACGTATCTAGAATGGTACTGACATCCTTCAAAGATGTGAGAAAACAGTCACTCAAACCACTTTGTGTTCTGTGGTTTACATGAGGAGTTCTGGTTAAGAAATATAGAATCGGTCTGGGAAACTGTGCATCTAACTCGTTGGAATCCTCAAATGATAATACAGAGGGAAGAAAATTATTAAATAAATTATTCACACAAAAATTTCAGAGCTGAAGGGAAACAGTTGTCTTGAAATTGAAACGCTCAGCAAAGGCCCAAACAACGAATTTTTAAAACTGTACACACAAGGCATATCACTACGCTATTTTAAAACACTAGAATAAAGATAATTAACAAAGTTTTCAGAGAGAGGAGGATCACCTCCAAAGGAATAAGAATCCAACTTTTCAAAAGCAATGCTCAGAAAAAAAATTATTTTCATCCTAGAATGCTGTGAGGGGCCAAACATAAGTTGGCTATTTACTCATCTATCATAGCTGGAAGTTAATTTGGGACATGGATGTATGAGCTATTCAGCAATATGGAAATAATGACAAGAATAACAAAAATAAACAGTTATAAATGTTTCCTTCAGGGAAGCGTGGAGGATGGAGAATGAGACTCTAGAGTTGGTTGCTTTTCATTATAAACTCCATAATACTATCTGATTTTTAAGCTCTGTGTGAATTCTATGATGAGATGATATTTAAACAAATTTATTAAAAATAGGAGTAAATCTATGGTCACAAAAATAGTTTACAGGGTTATATTTATAGAAAAGATGAGAAGGAACAAAAATAAAAATTCTAGTAATAGGTTTTTTGCAAAAAGGATAAATATGAAAATCCATAAATGCATAAAAGAGTAGAGAGAAAAAAAAAGCTTGTCAGAGGAGTAACCAAAATTTCAAAGAACAACAAAAGTATTGGTAAGTGTCAGTTTATTCTATGGTGCTCATGAAGAACCTGAAGTAAGTTCCTGGAAATTTAGCTAGTGGATTCAGGAAAAAAACAAGTAAGCATGTTTTTAAAAATAGCTTTATTGAGATATAATTCATGTACCATACAATTGACCCATTCAAAGTATACGATTCAATGGCTTTTAGTATATTCAGAATGTGTAACCACCATCACAACTTTAAAACATTCTCGTCATCTAAAAAAGAAACCCATGTGCAACTACTTTAGCAGTTACTCCTAGTTTCCTCTCAACCTCCTCAGTCTGAAGCAACCTCTAATCTACTTGCTGTCTCTATAGGTTTGCCTATTCCAGACATTCGATGTATGTGGAATCACACAATATGTGGTTTTTTGTAATTGGCTTCTTTCACTTAGTAGAATGTTCTTGAGGTTCACCCATGTTGTAGCATGCATCAGTACTTCATTCTTTTTAATAACTAAATAATATCCCATCGTATGTATATATGTATTTTGTTTGTCCATTCATCTGTTGATGTACATTTGGGTGTTTCTACATTTTGACGTTAATGAATAATGACGGTATGAACATTCGTGTGCAAGTTTTGTGTGGACACATAAGTGCATCTAAAAACTGTAAAAAAAAAAGTTAAATGAATTAGATAAATATTTTATAAGCATAAAGCATTATATAAATAGAAAGTATCTTGGCATTTTTATATATATGTTTTATGTCTTTCTACTTTGTTCCTCTGTACAGTTATAATCAACAATATAAACATGAATTATAGATACACAGTCAGGGGAGAAACCCAAACAGTAAAAATGATATATAGTGAAGTATAAATCTCTTATCCTTGTCTCGCCCTCAGAGAAAATATTGTGAACAGTTTCTTAGGTCCATCCAGAAGTATTTTCTGAAAATGCCAGCATAAAAGAGGCCATTTTTTTCTGTTTTTATACAAAAAGGTATATCATATACACAATGTTCTACACTTTTGTTCTTTTGTTTAATATATTTTGAAACTAATGCTGGATCAATACATATACTTCTCTTTTTAAACAGCCGATGTATATTTCATTGTGTGGAAATACCATAATTTACTTAGTGCTTTATTAATGGAGTGCCCCCTCTTCTTCCTAGCCAATGGAATTCTTATTTTATTCAAATACTGATGACAGTGTGAGTAAGGGACAGAAGTCCCCTCCCCACCCCCAGGGGCTATATCCTGATTCCTCTAAGCCCTCAGGGTAATGCCATTCTCCTTACCAATGATTGGGTTAGAAATACTCACATGACACAATTCTAGCCCAAAAGATAGGAATCAAAGTCTCCTGGGGAAACTTTTAGAAAAGTTTTAAAAGAGACACGTGAAGGAAAACTCCCTTTTCTGCCACTGGACATCATCATGTCAGGCTATGACATTTGGAATTGCTGCAAGCATCTCATGACCATGGACAGAAAGCCTAGAGAATCCCAGAGAGCCTGGGTCAGACATGACTGCTCAGCTGCTGCAGTCACCACCCTTCCTCTCTGCATGCTTCTTGGTGATTAGAGATAAGTGTGTTTATTGTTTAAGCCAAGGTTAGCTATTACGTCAAGTCTGTTACTTGAAACTGAAAGCATCCCAAAGGATACATTTCCTCAGCGGGCCTTTCCTAAATCCTCTAAACTTAGGGAGTCCCCTAACTTCCTTAATATTCCCCTGATACTCGCTCCTTAGCACCTGGTTTTCCCTTTCATGATGCTCAGCGCACTAATAATTATTTTGAGAAACTTGTTCATAGGGGTCCACAGCAGACAGTACGCTTCACTGAGGGTGGGGACTGTGGCCATCTCGTTAACCAGCATTAGCAAAGTGCCTGGGAAACAAGCATAGAAAAATATCACACAAATTTTGTGTGTATATCTGTGAAGGTGGATGAATATAAATATATTGACAAAAATACCAGAAGATCAAACAATCAGTGGTGGTTTTATGAAGATTAAATTATGGTTGATTTTTATTTCTCTTTATAAAAATATCTATAATGTACATGTTACATTGCCTCTGTAACATAATACAAAGATATACACAATCATATACACATTATATAAATATAATATGATGAATATGAATGCTAAAGATACAAAACGAGCACCATGGGGGTATAGGGAATGGCATGGGGCTCCTTTTCAGATGCTCACACACTATGCTCATGCATAGAGTACATATGTGTATATTAGAACTAATGTGATTTCTTTCCCTCCTATAACTTGCCTCCCTTAGCCTCATCTGAGAAGCTATAAGTGTAGATCTAATTATAATTTGATATTGAACATTAACTTCAATTTGTAGTATCCCCTATTTGTTAATCTGCCAGTAACAGTTTTCCACAAAAACTTTCTTTGAACTTCATGTTTTCTCAAAGATATAAGGGCTCCCTTCAACTTCTAACCACAATTTCCATTTGGCCAAATGCCTAACAACCAAGTTTTTACTGTAGTATATTATCTCAATAGACATTTTTTATGTGAATACATTCAATTGAAAACATTATGTCCTATGTATAAATAATGATATAAATGACAAAGAGGAAAGTAGGGGCCCACACATAATAATTTCCTTTATATAGAAAGTACTAAATCACCATATGTTTTCAGTTCTTTATCTAGCTGTGATGAATTAGCAGTGATTCACACAAATTGATCTAGTTATCCTTGCAATAAATACATCTGCAAATTTCAGATTGAAATAAACGTGCTGCCTGTGATCACAGAATAAAGTAATGCTGGTTAGAACACTTAGTAAAAGTAAAATCACGGTAAAAGAAACAATGAGTAAAAGGCGATAGAGTCCTGAGCCTGGTTTATCATTTCTAAACGACTTTGTTTCTTATTTTTCTGGTAACATCTCTAATTCAAAAGTATACTGAAACCTACATAATTTTATTAACCAATGTCACCCCAATATATTTCATTAAAAAAGAAACAAAAAAAGAAAAGTAGTACTGACTTTCAAGCATCTTTTCTAATCGAAAATCGAAATCATCAAAAATAATGGAAAGATTGTTAAAATTTTATATTTTTAAAAATTTTAATTTTAATTCTGCTAACAGAATTAATATTCATATTGGTTTGCTATTCATATTGGTTTGCTATGTTTTTGGCCTTTAAAGAATTTTTCCATTTTAGCTAAGTTGTTAAAATTATTGCCATAAAATTGCTCATACTATTACCTTATTTTTTTGTTTGATGGACATTCCTTTTATTCCTGATATTGGTCATATGAGTTTTCTTTCCCCTCTCTCTTATTTGAACTAGTTATAGCATAATAATTTAATCATCTTTTCAAAGAACCACCTTTGATTTCATTTATTTTCTCTATTTTTCATCCATTTTCCATTTCATTGATTTCCATTATTTCCTTCCCTCTACTTTTTTATTTTTTTTTTTTTTTTTTTTTTTTTTGCTTAGGGTAGAAACTTAAGATCATTGATTTGAAATATTTTTTCTTTTGTACATAAGTTTATGAAGGTGTAAATTTTTTTGTAAGCGCTGAATTAGCCCATCCCATATTTTCATATGTTATGCTTTATCAGTCAGTTAAAATATTTTCTAAATTTATAATTTCCTTTCTGATCCATGACTTATTTAAAATATGTTGCTTAATTTCTAAATATTTGTGGATTTTCCAGATACATTTGTGATGCTGAATTCTATTTTAAGTCTGCTGTAGTCAGAGAACATAACTTGTTGAATCTCAATCCTTTTAAATGCTGTCAGACTTGGCCCAATATATGATCTACTTGGTAAATGTTCCATGGGCATATAAGCAGAATGTATATTCTTCAGATATTAGATGTAATGTTCTATACATCCAAATAGGCTAAGTTGATTGATAGTGTTTTTCATATCTTTTATGTACTTTCTGACTTTTTTTTTTTTTTTTTTTTTTTTTGCCTAGCTGTTTTATAGATTACTGAGAGAAGAGTAATAAAATCAACTATTCTGGACTGATTTATTCTCTACTTAATTTTGTCAATTTTTGCTTCATAATTTGAAGCTCTTTTATTAGGTACATACAAATTTATGACTGTATGTCTTCTTGATAAATAAGCCTTTCTATAATCATAAAATGTCCCTATTTATCTCTGGTAACATTCTTCACCCTAAAGTCTACATCTTCACCCTAATGTTAATATGGCCACATCAGAATTTTGTTTGGGGTTTTGTGGCTTAGTGTTTACATGGTATAACGTTTTCTGTACTTTTACTTTTAACCTGTCTGTGTATTTATACTCAAATTGTATCTCCTGTAAACAGCATATAGTTAAATCTTGCTTTTTAAAAAAATGACTGAGATAGTTGACTTTATGCCCATTATCTTTCTATTTATTTTTCTATTTGTCGTTATTCCTCTTTTCTTCCCTTTTATTTTTTTAAAAAATTACTAATCGAGTATTTCTTGGTATTCCATTTTATTTTCCTTATTGAATTTTTACCTATAATTTTGTTTTAATTTTTTAGTGGCTGCTCTAAGGATTACAATATGCATCCTTTAATATCGCAACTGTAACAGCCAGAGTTGAGCCACTTGGATGTCTTTCAGATCTCTTTCAAGAGACCCTGCATAGTTGATTGAAAGCCCTCAGCTACCCATGCACCTTTGAATCTACTTGTTGTGTTCTCCTTGCTTTCTCTCCAAAACTAGACACAGTGGGGGTCTAGAGCCTGGCCATTCTTGCCCAAGACAGGACTTCCCTAGCACACGACCTTTGCTTGGTAACTCTTCATTAACTTGGCTGAGATATTCTCAGAATGGTGCTTGCATATCTAATCCCATTTTGGTGTCTGCTTCTCAGAGGGCCCAAGCTAACACAGATGGTATGGGTAGTGGGGTTTTAGGACCAGACCACATATACCTAGCAGGCAAGGAACTCCCCATCCTGAGCTGAATGTGGGACACATAAAGCCCCAGGCATAAAATAGTGGCTCGGTTCCTAAAGATTTCTCAGGTGGTGTCCTGGAGGAGTGTCCCAGTGGAGGAGAACACCCTTGCCAGAGTGATATTTAAGGCACTTAGAAGAATGAGCAAGAATAATGCCCACGAAAACAATGAAGTTGCCTAGTTATTACTCTTCTGTATTGAAGACTTACGGAGAGATAATGAGAAAATAAGGGCAGTTAAACAGCTAAAGATTAAGTATGAGAGACAGAGGGCCTCTTTGGTAGCTTATAAAGAAGACTGCATCTCCTGGAGTAGAAAAAAGGACCTAACTGGGGAGCAGACTCAAAGTTGACAGAGTTTCAGAGCTCAGAGACATTTAAATGTTCAGCCATTGCAGGTCAAGTCAGGGCCCTGGCAGGGAAAATCTGGGACCCTGATACACAGGATAGGAGGATCTGGGTGGATGCTCCGAGATGTCGGTTCCACGGGTCCCTGAACTCTGAGCTTGCAGAGTAGCCCATCCCTCTGTAATAAGAGCAAGCACTTCCCCTGTGCAGGAAGACACTGCAGAGGCTTCTCCCCCGCAAGGAAAAGGGTTCCCTCCTCGGGAGTTTCTCTAACTTCTATTCTAGCTACCAAGGTAATAACCAGTGTTAACTTCCAGCATAACCCAGCTGGGCCTGATATAGGATGAAAGAAATTACATAGGGAAGAAAGTAAGAACTAAACAACATATACTGGAAGGAGTCAGAGAAATACCCCTGGGACTAAGATGATCAAAGGAGCAGAAACATAAGACTGGATAGCAAGATTTCATTGATTTGGGACTTAACATCCTGTCGAGGGCCTCATGAAATGAGGCGAACTTTTTGCTGGGGTGGCTCTCAGAAGCCTGAAAAAATAATGAGGCAAGTGGAAACATCTGAATTTCTCTGGCAGATGGTAGGGGAAGGAACAAAAAGGCCAATAAAAGTGGACATGCTGGAATAAAAAAAATATATATATATATACACATACACACACACACATATAATATATATGTATATATTATATATATATATATATATATATATATATATATATATACACACACGCACATTCCATGAGGCCAAAATACATATCAGATTTTTGTTACACGGGAGGCCCAAAGGACACACAATTTACTACAGTCATTAGGCATGTGCTGGTGAGAGGGGCAGCAGCATCACCAAGAAGTGTGGTGGTGGCTCTCTTCTGCATGTCAGGACTGATGGTAGGAGAGGTGATCACAGAGCTGGGCTCCTTAATAGCCATGAGAGGGGATGATCCTCCCCTTTTCCAGTAACAGAGGCAGCTAGTGGCATTTCACTGTCAGAATCAAGGGGCTACAATTATTGTAATGGCTGATTAGGTTGCAGGGGAAGTAAAGTAGACCTGACTTGACATGCAGAGTATAGAACACGGCACCCCTGGAGGCAAAACTTGCAGGTAGCCAATGAAGGTGCTGCTTCACATGTACAATCAAGATAAGACAGCAGTGGAGAAGCAGGCAGCTAAGGGCAGTTGACTCGGTTAGTAAAAAAATCAGAATCCCTTGTCTAGTTCTCCAGCCTGAGCCAATTTCTAATCCAAAGCTATTGATTGAGGAAGTGACCTAATCCTCTGAAGGATTCTGCTTCACTGTAGGAAGTGTATATTGTAATGATCCCTCCCTTCCTCCTCCAAAAGGACTATGGCCATTTATTTGGGTGATTGTATATTGGGGGAAATGAATACTCAGACATATCGAGCACTGTTGGAAACAGGTATGTGCTGATACCTAGAAACCCAAAGCATTGTCATAGCTTCCCTTATTAGGGCAAGGACTTACAGGGACTAGATAATAAATGGAGTCCTGGCTAAAGTCCGCTGGTTCTGTGGATCTGCTTGGTGATCATTTTCCTGGTTTTCAAGTATGTAATTGGGACAGACAGACTGGAAGCAGGATTCCTCACACCACCGCACTGACTCCATGTTTATGGAATAAGAGCTCCTAGTGAGAAGGTCAAGTGGAAAACTCTGAAACTGTCCTCCAGTTTCAGACTGTCCTCCTTGACCAGAGGGTCAAGATAGTAAATCTAAAACAATATTGATTAGAAATGACAACAGCACAAGCAACAATGACAAAAAATAGAAATTGAATATCATCAAAATTAAAAACTGTCATGCTTCAAAAGAAACCAATAATAACATCAAAAGACAGCCCACAGAAAGGGAGAAAATTTTTGCAAATTGTGTATCTGACAAGAAGCTTGTAATCTTGAAATATAGAGAACTATGACAACTCAACAACAAAAAAGACAAATAACCCAATTATAAAACGGGCAAATAATCTGAATAGACATTTCTCCAAAGAAGATACATAACTGGTCAATAAGCTCATGAAAAGATGCTCAACATCCTTAGACATCAAGGAAATGCAAATCAAAACCACACTTAGATACCACTTCGCACTCACTAGGAGGACTATAGTAAAAAGACAGATAGTAAGTAATGCCGAAGATGTGGAAAAATCAGAACTCTCATACACTGTTGATAGGAATGTTAAATGGTAAAGCCACTTTGGAAAACAGCAGCTCCTCATGTGACCTAGCAATCTCACTACTGGGTACACACCCCCTCATGAAAATTTATGTCTGCACAAAAACCTGTACACGAATATTCATAGTGCCTTTACTCATAATAGTTAAAAACTGGAAAGAATCCAAATGCCCATCAATTGATGTATGTATAAAGAGTGGTTATCCAAACAATGGAATATTATTTGGCAATAAAAACAAAGTACTGATATACACTACAACATGATTGAATCTTGAAAACATTATGCTAACTGAAGAAAAAACCAGACACTAATTGTATACCATTTATAGGAAATTCCCAAAATAGGCAATTCTAAGAGACACAAAGTAGTTTGGTGGTTGCCTGAGGGGCAGGTTTTGGAGAGAATAAAAGGGAGTGACAGCTGGTGGGCATGGGGTTTCTTTTTGGGATGACGAAAATGTTCAAAAAATGATTTTAGTGATGGTTACACAACTGTGATTATACTAAAAAAACACTAATTGTACACTTTGAGTGAGTGAATTGTATGTTATGCGAATTATATCTCAAAGTTGTTTAAAAAACTAAAATATTGCAACCTTGTGGGAATGTCAGGATTCGTACCGCCACTAAAGACCTAAAGTATACAAAGGTGGCTCCTATATTTTCATTTAATTCTCCAGTCTGATCCCTGCAGAAACCAGACAGACCCTGTAGAATGACATATACGCAAGCTCAACCAAGTCATAGCTCAAACTGCCTGCTGGTTCCTGGATCCAAGGAGTGCAGAGTGCCCTGGAAGCAGCTGTAGACTGGTTTGATGGGACCTGACTATGTCCCATGGAAAGACTATGCTACCTTTGAGGACTTGGACCTCTAACTCAACAGAACCCAGTGTTCCAGGGATGAGAGCACACAGTCCTCCACAGGGTCTTTGGCAACCGTGGTAAGTGGGCCTCCTGCTTCTACTCCTTTGTTCCTGGACCCATGTATACTTTCCATTGTGAACATAGCCTCCTCCTCTTAATGAATAAACTGGCACCCCATCTTTGTAGAGTATTGCCTCCAGATTGGTGCTTCAGTTGTGCCTTCGGTAGGTCATTCCAGTGCTCTGTAAGGATGCCTGCTTCTGGATAGTGTGGCAGGTGATGTGACCAAAACATCCTATGGTCACGGACTCATTCCTGCACCTCCTTCTCTGTGAACGGGGTCCCTGGAAGGATGAAATGTTGGGTGGATTTCCATCCCTACAGAACAAACATTCTGTAAACCCCTAGATAGTTGTGCTAGATGAGGTTCTGCAGAAAGGAAGAGCAAACCCATACCCAGAAGTAATTTGAAGACAAATAAATGCCCCTTTCAGAACGGAAAGGGTCCAATTTAGTAAACAGCACAAAATGGCTACGGTCATGAGGGTTAATGAAGAGTGTGCAGTTTTATCTACTTATAAAGTCTGGTTCTGCTATCAGGGTAATACTGGCCTCATGAATGAATCAAGACATGTTCCCTCCTCTTTTATTCTTGGTAAAACATTATGTAGAATTGGAATTATTTATTCCATAAATGCGTGGTAGAATTCAACAGTGAAACCATCTGGGCCTGAAGTTTTCTTTGTTGAAAGGTTTTTAACTTCAAATGCAGTTTCTTTAAGAGACAGAATTTATTTCTTCTTAAAATTTTGGTAGTATATGTCTTAAAAAACTTGTCCATTTTATCTAAGTTATTGAATATAGGCAAAGGGTTGTTATAGTGTTCCTTATTGTCCATTTAATGTGTCATTTCCCCTGACTGCTTTCAAGGTTTCTTCTTTATCTTTGATTTCGGCAATTTGATTATGGGTCTGAACATGGTTTCCTTTGCATGTACTCTGTTTGGATTTCACTGAACTTCTTTAACCTATAAATGTATGTCTTTCACCAAATTTGGAAAATTTTGACCATTATTTCTTCAAATATTTTTTCCACCAATGTCTTTTTCCTCTTCTGAGACTTCAATGACCCAAATATTAGACTCTTAATATTGTTCACAGGTCTCTAAGGCTTTACTAATTTTTTTCAATCTTTATTTCTGTTCTTCAAATTAGATAATTTCTACTTATTATCTTCAAGCGGTATCTTCATTATTCTTTTTACTGCTACTCCATTTTATTATTGAACTCGTGCAGTGATCTTTAAAATTTCAGATAACATATTAAGTTCTAATATTTCATTTCATTCTTTTTTTATGGTTTCTATGTCTCTACTAAGAATGTCTATCTTCCCACTCATTACAAAAGTGTTTATGTCAAAGAGCATGGCTATAATATTTATAATAGCTGCTTTACAGTTTTTACTGATTATTCAAATGTCTGGGTAATTGTGGGATTTGACATTTATTGATTGCCTTTTCTTTTAAAAGGCAATTTTCATAGTTTGTTGTATGTAAAATAATTTTGGATACATTTTGAATATTATGTTGTGAAACTGGATCCTGCTAAAATCCTTAATAGCTTTACAGTTGCTTATACCATCAGGTTAAGTTCAATGCACTATTTCAGCATCATGGCTAAAATTAGAAGCGTCAATTTTTTTTTTTTCGCTCTTGCACAAAATAATAATAGCTGAATAGCTCCTTTAATTTGATAAATAATAAAAATCTATGTTTAATGAAGAAAAGCTATATCCATTCTCATTAAAATCAAGAACAAGACAAATAAACATCCATCACTATTAAGACTAAACATTATTTGACATATGCAAGCCAATGACATTAGAAAAGAGTACAAAAAAAATTCGGTGGATTGAAAACACATATTTCTAAGAACAATGCAATAAAATATGTAAAATAATAAAAGTGTGAATAAATAAAAAACTCAACGACTCAGGAATTTTAAAACTCTTGCCTAAGCAATAACTTGTGCCAAAGAAGCAATCAGAACCAGAGGTTATCAAATCTGGAATTCATTTCAGTGAAAGTAAACCAGAAATTTAGCTTCATTTTTCTCCATATGACTATCCAGTGGACTCAATACCACTTCCTCAAGAATCCAAAATTTCTAAACTGATTTAAAATATTTTTATGCCACACCAAATAGAGTCAGGGAGATCCTTCTCTAAAGAAGAAAACCAGAAGCACTCTAGTTGGTGCTTTTGGCTGGATCTTCAGTAACAGCTTCTCGGAAATTTGCTTTAGCTGTTTCTTCCCTTCTAATTCACTTTATTAAAACAAAACAAACAAAACAAACAAAATACCTTCAAAAGTGGAATATAGAAAGTGGCTTCTGTTTTCCTGACTGAAATCAAGTGTGGCACCATAGAGGCTAGTGTTTCAGTAACTGTCAGCTATGTCAAATGCTGCTAAAAGCATGAGTAAAATGAGATTAGATTAAAGTGGTAGATAAGATTAGGTGACTTTGGTAAGAGTAGTTTCTTTCAAGTGATGAGTTAGACTACAGTGGGTTAAGGAATGTATTAGAGAAGTAAAAATGAAGAGGGCAGTCAACTCTTTCAGGAATGTTGGTTATTCAGGTGAACAGAGAAATGAGTCAACAGCTAAAGGGGAATATGAGGTCAAGGAATAATGTTTTAAGGATGGAATACACAAATGGGAAAACTATATATATACCAGTATTACTGAAATGTATCTCTACCACTGCTGGTAGGGTACTATCTGACATCAGTAAGAACTCTGGCAGATTGGTGCAAGGAGACATTCTTAGTTTGAGAAGCCTGAAATAATTGCTGACTGGAGTTTGTTCTTATGGTATGATGAGGCAATGTGAGGGGAAAGGCAGGAAAGTGAATGAAGGCTGTAAAAGAAGAAATGTATCCACTTATTGGTAGGCCCTCATCATCTCTTCCATCAGTCTACTTAATAAGTGACCAGGGAGACACAAATATTGCATCATCTTTAAGGAAAACACCAAAATCTGTTGAAGTGGAATAGACTACAATATAGCTTCTTAAATCAGAATTAAATTAGAATAAGATGATTCCAGGTTTACAATCATCTTTACCTTTTCATTACCTTACATATATGTTTTTCGTAATAAGCTAAATGGTTCCAGGACTATGTTTTCTGGGGATACCCAGATTTAACAGTTTTTAAATTTTTAAAAATCTAGACAAATTCTTATAAGATACATTATAGAATATTATAAGTGAGAACTTATCATTCTAAACTATGAGAAAAAAAATTTTGCTCTTTTAGTGAAATGCATACTTACTTTGAATAATATTTCTTCATTCCATTTTGGATTCAAAGTCTAAAAGACAACAAACAAAGTGTCACTAGTTTTTATATTTTGTCATATAAAAATAAAATGGTGTATTTAAAGAATTTTTGAATACTGCTAAGTCTAACCTTTTTAATGGTTTTCGTTTGTACACTTGTTAAAACTCCATTCATTGGGTCATATAACGTCACTCTCACATAAGGATCACTGTTAAAATTAAAAAAGAAAATTAACTGTTGCTTATTCCCAAACTCATATTACTCAAACTATAAAAATCACAGAACATTCCTTGTTAATAATTTCTACAATTATTTCCTACACTTCAAGGTAAAGGTTCCTTAGGTATTGGTAAGTAATTATAATTTTTACATCTTGTTAAAAAGCTAAAGAACCATGTTAGTGAAACAGACAAAAAATTTCAAAGAAAATGTTTTAGTCACAATTTAATGATTTACAAAATAAAGACAAAATGTTTTCAGTTCAGAATAGTTATCTGTCATGCAACCTCTTCTACAAAGAGTTGTGGAGAAGGAAAAATAAAGATTTTTGTCCATTTTGAATTGTTTTTATTGTATGATTGAGTTGTAAGAGACCTTTATATATTGTGGATTAAACATGTGAGATACATCTTTTAAATGTATTTCTTCTCCATCTGTGGCTTGCCTTTTTCTTTTCTTTACTGTGTCTTTCAAACGACAGAAGTTTTTAATTCTGAAATAGTCCATTTCAACAATTTTCTTTCTTTTATGGTTTGTACTTTTTGAGTCCTAGTCAAGAAATTTTTGAGTATCCCAGTAGAGCAAAGATTTTCTCCAATGTGTTCTTATAAAAGTTTTATGACTTTAGCTTATTAATTTTCTATATGTTGTGTGGTAAGGAATGAGGTTTATTTTGTTCCATACAGATAACCAGTTGTTCCAGTATCATGTATTGAAAAGACTATCCTTTCTCTTGAATTATCTTAACACTTTTTGTCAAAAAACAAACTGACCACGTATGTATATAGAGTGTGTGTGTATGTGTGTGTGTGTGTGTGTATTTCTACACTCTATCCCATTCCATTGAACGATACCTTTATCTATTCTTATGTCAATATTACTCTGTCTTGATAAATATAGCTGTATAGGAAGCCTTGAAATTAAGTAGTATAAGTTTTACAATTTTGTTATTTTTCAAAATTGTTTTGGCTATTCCATGTCCTTTGACTTTCCATAAAAATACTGAAATTAGCTTATCAATTTCTCCAAACAAGCAGAATGGGATTTTGATTTGGGACTGTACCAAATCTAGTCAACTTCGAGAGAAATACCACTCTAACAATATTAAATCTTCCAATCTAGGAATTTGGCATATTATCTAGTGATTTATATCTTCAGTTTTCCTCAGTAATGTTTTCTAGTTTTCAGTGTATGAGTCTTGAAAATATTTTGTTAAATTTATTTCTAAGTTTTTATTTTTATGCTATTGTAAATGGAGATTTAAACATTATCTAATAGTTCATTGATAGGATATAAAAATATAACTGATTTTGATACAATCACTTTGTATCCCGTGGCCTTGTATCTTATCAGTTCTAGCTTTTTTGTAGATTCCTTAGGGTTTTCTGCATACATGATCACATTGCCTACAGATAATTTTTTCGTTTTCAGTCTGCATTACTTTTATTTCTTTTACTTGCCATATTATATCACTTGGACATCCAGTACAGTGTTGCATTAAATGTGAGAGCAGACAATGTTATCTCATTCCTGAGTTTAAGAAGGAAACCTTCAGACTGTCACGGGTGAGTACAATGTTAGGTACAGGTTTTTTCCACAGATAATCTTAATTGGGTTTAGAACATTCCTATCTCTCTCTAGCAAGGAGTTTCTATCATGAATGGGTGTTAAATTGTCAGACGCTTTTTCCGCTTTTATTAAAATGACCATGTCTTTTTCTTTCATTCTTTTTCTTTTATTATCTCTCAAGGAGTTTTTCTATTTCATCTAAGTTGTGCATGATTCTTTATTAGTATGAAGTCATGCGCAATATTCTCTTTCTGTCTTTTTCATTTCCATAAGATCTATAGCAATATCTCTGCTTTAATTCCCATTATGGTAATTTGTGCCTTCTCTCTTCTGGTATTGATTAGTCCAGCTAGAAGTTTGAAAATTTTATCGATCCTTTCAAAGAACAAGCTTTCGAAGTCAATGTTTTTTTTCTACCATGGTTTATTTTCCATTCCACTAACTTCTGCCTTTACCTTTATTATTTTCTTCCTTCTACTTACTTTGGAATTAATCTGCTTTTCTTTATATAATTTCTTAAGATCAGAACTCAAATCATTCATTTATATCTTGCTCCTTTTCTAAGTTAAGCATTTTAAAACTCTAAATTTTCCTCTATATATTACTTTAGCTGTACTCTATAAATGTTGATATTGCTATATTTTCATTTTCATTCTGTTCAGAACGTTTTCTACCTTCTCCTGTGATTTCTTCTTTGACCTAGAGATTATTTAGAAGTATATTGTTTTATTTCCAAATGTTTAGGTTTTTCTAGATATCTTAATGTTATTGTTTTCAAACTTAACTCCTTTGTTATCAAAGAACATCCTGTATATAATTTCAGTCTTTTCAAAATTCCTGAGACTTGTCCTGTGGCCTTACACATGACCTATGTTGGTGAATGTACAATGTGCACTTGAACAAAATGTGAATTTTGCTGTTGTTTGAGTTATTATTTTAGGGTCCAATATATTATGGCAGACAGACTCCAGGGTAGCTCCTATTATCCCTACCTCCTAATGTTCATGCCCTTTGTGTTGTGTTCCTCTTAAATGTGGGAAGGACCTACAAATTCTAATCATACATAATGGCGAAAGTGACAAAGTATATGTGATTGCATCACATAAGATTGTAACCTATCTTGCCAGGACACTATCTCCCTTGCTAACTCTGAAGAACCTGGCTGCTAGCTTGTGGCCTGCCATATGAGGAAGGCCATATGACAAGAATCCTAAGGTGGCCTCTGGCTGACAGCCAGCAAGAAACTGAAGCCCTTAGTCTGGTAGCCTGCAAGGAACTGAATGCTGTCAATGACCACACCACATGAGCCTGGAAGTGGATCCTTCCCCAGACAAGCCTCGGATGAGTCCACAGCCCTGGCCTATACCTGATGGCAGCTTTGTGAGAAGCAGAGGACCTAGTTAAACCAAATGGGCCTTCAGACTCACAGAAACTATGAGATAATAAATGTGCATTCTTTCAGCTACTAATTTTGTGGTCATAATAATTATGCAGCAATAGATAAATAATACATGTATGATTTATGTTGGTGAATGTACCATGTGCACTTGAGAAGAATGTATTTTGCAGTTGTTAGAAACAGTGTTTTTTAGGTCAAAGTTGTTCATAATATTGTTCGAATTTATGTTTTTGTTGATTTTCTTTATCTAGCTGTTTCATCAATTACTGAGAGAGGTATTAATGTCCCCAACTATGACTGTGAAATTTTTTAACTCCCTTTAATTCTGTCCAGTTTACTTTCATGTATTTTCAAGTTCTGTTAACAGGCACATACAAATTTATGATTGTTATATCTTCCCAATGAATTTATTTTATTTTTATGTAATGTCTGCAAGTAATTCTTTGTGTTAAAATCTATTTTACCAGATATTAATATATCCACTTCAATCTTTTTATTCTTACTGTCTGCATGGCATATTTCTTTGCATCCATTTTATTTCAATTTAGCTATACCTTTATATTTTAAGTGTATCTTTTATAGACAATGCAACTGAGTATTGTTTTTCAATCCATTCTAACCACCTCTGCATCATCTTTACCTTAGACCATTAATGTTTAATGTAATATTAGGTCTACCTGATTATTACACTAGGTCTACCAATTTATTGGTTTTCTATTCTTCCCCCCTCCCTTTTTTCTTTTTACTGATTACTTGTTCTTCCTTTCCTAGCCGTCTGGTTATTTTATTTTTTCAAGGATTTCATTTTTTAAATATCTATTGTTTTTTTAATCTGTAATTTTTTTACATTATTTTTAGTAGATCATTTAGGTATATGCCCTTTATTTTTTATTCCACTTACACTTAATATTGTGCCACTCTACTAAATCGGTCCATAAGCCACAGCTATCCCTGTCCTTTATGCTATGGCTATTATATATATATTCCATCAACATATAATATTAATCCTGCAAGACAATAACTTGTGATTTAAATATGCATACGTTTAAATTTTAAAAGCTTTTATGAAAACGAGAGGTCTTTTGTATGTTCCCATATATTTACCATTTCTAATACTCTTTATTTCTTTCTGAGGATCTGAGTTTCCATATTTTCTATTCTTTTTAGCTGGAAGAATATCCTTTAGCTTTTCTTATAGTGCAGGTCAGCTGATGACAAGGTCTCATAGTTTTCTTTCATCTGAAAAGGTCATTATTTTGTCATCGGCCAGCAGGATATTTTCACTTAATAATTGACAGTTGTTATTCTATTTTTCCATTTTCTTCTGGCCTCTATAGTTTCCTATGAGAGGTCAGTCTTTAACTGAATTGTAGTTTCTGGGTATGTAATATGTCATTTTTTTTCACTTTCTTCGGTCAGGATATTTCTTTATACTTGGCTTTCAACAGTATGACTACTATGTGTTTTAGTATATTCAGCTTACTGTTTACCTTGCTTGGTATTTTTAATACTATATATTTTTACCTTTCATCATTTGGGAAAAAAATGCCCATTATTTCTACAAAAAATGTTTTGCCTCATTTTTCTCTCTCTCTTCTATTTCTAAGACCCTAATTACACGTATGTTAGGCTGTCTGACCTTATCAAACAAGTCCCTTAGGCTCTGTTCATCTTTTAAAATTTTTCAATCTTTGTCTCATTTTTTAATTAGGAAATAATTTATACTGATTTATCTTTAAGCTCAATTACTTTTTCCTCTTCATCCCCATTCTTCTGTTGATTACATCCAAGAACTTTAATTTCAAATATTGTATTCTTCAGTTTTAAAATATTCATTTTTTATGGTTTCTGTTTCATTCCTGAGGTTTCCAATCTTTTGATTTATGTGAGTATATGCTCTTTTCTCTACTGAGAATGTGTTCCAATTTCCCAGTTGTTTATATATCATATAATTCTGAATTATATCCTGGACATTATAAGTGTTAGGTTGTGGAATCTGGATTCTGCAATTTTTCTCTGATGAGTATTTGTTTGTTTATTATATTTTATCCTGCAATTATCTTCTTTGGACTAGAACCAAAAACCCTATTTATTGGGCAGTAACTCTGATCTCTAATCATATCTTTTGTCTTTAGCTGAGTTGGTTTGAATCTGCTATCAGATGTGTGATTCAGGGTCAGCAAGAAACATCAGTAGATTAGTTTGGGAATCTCTTCAACAGTTCTTTCTCCTCCAGAATCCTCACCATTGCCATGTTTTTGTTTTTGTTTTTTCCCCAGATAAGTCGTCTAGCTTTCCAGACCATGAAGACTGTAATTTTTTCAGGTGCTGGCTCCACTTGGCCTCAGACTAATTCATAAAATTGGGAACTCAGTACAATTCCTCACCTCCACACATGGACTCCCTACTAGGCTTTGCCTGCTCTGTTCATTCTCCATTGCCTTCAGGTTGCTGCTTTTTGTGTTATACTCAGAGTTTATGGTTGTTAAAGAATTAGTTCTGTTAGAATTTTATCAATGCCCAGAAGCAGAATTCATAAATGTATCTTACGACTACCACCGAATTGTACCTTTGTCTAATTTCACAAATTCAGTAATTCAGATATCAATGAATTTAGCAAACTACCATGAAATACTGTTAACCTCTTACAAAAATTTACTAATAATATTATTCAATTTTTCATCTAACCAAAGTTTAGAAACAATAATTAACAAGTGCAAAGTTTTAAAAGTATAACCCAAATTCATATACTTACCTAGCTCCCAAGATATCTTTCTTGGCAAGGCCTATTCCAGCTATAACTTTCACCCTCACAATTCGGGAATTTTCCTAAAATACAAAAATGGATATTTATTTTCATGTACTTTAAAACTTATCTAAGGGACATATTTTTATATATATATATATATATATATATGTATATATATATGTGTATATATATATATATTCTCAAATAAAGTAATCAGGATACTAAAATTAATTGAAGAAATCTTTTTCAAGAATTAATTTGGTTAAGGGAATTCCCGCCCATCCCGGAGGTCAGTGGAGCCCCAGAGTGGTGCAGCTAACAGAGCCGAGGAAGGAGCAGACTCCCAGCACCGGTGCATGCCAGCGCTCGGCAGGTAGACAGGGTGGGAGGGCAACTGCAGGGGTCTGCTGGGCCCCACCAGGCAGTATCTGGGTCCCAATATTTGAGAAGCAGCAGGAGCCTCTAAAGAGCCACGCACAGTTTCTTTTGAAAATGGGGATACTGGACTTCAGGTCAAGATGGCAGAGTAGGAAAATATTGTGCTCACCTTCTCCCATAGCCACATCAAAATTACGACTAAATTGTAGAACAAACACCCTTGAGAACTTAGCTGAACAGAAGTTCTGTAACTTAAAGATATAACGGAGACACCACATGGAAACTAGTAGGAAGGGTAGAGACTCTAAATGGGCTGGTCCCACACCCACATGTGGCAGTTGAGAATCGGGAGGGATATCTCACACTGAGGAGGAGGGGTTTTAAAAGCATCAAGAGAAAAGCAGTTAGTAATGTACAAGGGAACTCCCATAAGACTGTCAACAGGTTTCTCAACAGAAATTTTGCAGGCCAGAAGAAACTGGCGTGAAATAGTCAAAATGATGAAAAGCGAGGACCTACAACCAAGATTACTCTATCCAACTAGGCTATCGTTTACAATCGAAGGAGAGATAAAGAGCTTCCCAGAGAGAAAAGAAAGCTGAAGGAGTTCATCACCACCAAACCAGTATTATAAGAAATATTAAAGGGACTTCTCTAAGAAGAAGAAAAAATTTAAAAACTATGACTAAGAAAATATCACGAAGAAAAAAAAATTCTCACTGACAAAGGCACACACATAATAAAAGCAGTGGATCAACAAACACTCAAGCTAGTACAAAGGCTAAAAGGCAAAAGTAGGACAATTATCTGTAATTACAATAGTAAATTAAGGGATAAACACAAACACGCACATACACGAAAGAAGTAAAAAAATAATGACAAAAACATAAATGTGGAGGAGGTGACTAAAAATGGTAGTGATTTTAGAATGTGTTCAAACTTAGGCAACCATCAACTTAAAATGACTGCTATAAAGATAGTTTGGTATATATAAAGCACATAGTACCCACAAACCAAAAATCTACAAAGGCTATACAAGAAATAAAGAAAAAGATATCCAAACACAGTACTACAGAAAGTCATCAACATACGAGAGAAGAGAGCAAGAGAATAAAAAAAATGAGAACAACAAAAACAATCAGAAAACAATTAATAAAATGGCAATAACTACATACCTATCAAAAATTACTTTAAATGTAAATGAATTAAATTCTCCGATCAAAAACTGAATGGATAAAGATGTGTTACATATATACAGTGAAATATTACTTGGTCATAAGAAGGAAGGAAATCTTCTCATTTGTGACAATATGGATGGACCTAGAGGGTATAATGCTAAGTGAGTATGTCAGACAGAGGAAGACAAATACATATGGTTTCACTTATATATGGAATCTAAAAAACCGAACCAACAAAACAGAAATAAACCCACAGGTACAGAGAATAAACTGATGGACGTCAGATGGGAAGGGGCTCAGGGGGTGAAAAAGAATAAAGGATTAAGTACGAATTGGCAGTTACAAAATAGTCATGGGGATGTAAAGTACAGCATAGGAAATATTGTCAGTAATATTGTACTAACTATATATGGAATTAGGTGGGTATAAGACCTACTGGAGGGAATCACTTCATAAGTTATATAAATATATAACCACTATGCTGTACACCTGAAACTAATAAAATATTGAATGTTAATTGTAAATAAAAAATTTTTTAAATTTTTTTAAAAAGCAAAAAAATGGGGATATTGGTTTCCATTGTATTTTTCAAACTTATTTTTGTATATATTAACACTAACAATTTTTATACAAAATATTAATTTAAAAGCTTTATAAGAAAAAAATGAAAATTATATTGTTATTTGTAGATGACTTGATTATCCACCAAGAAAGCCAAAAAAACTAGAGTCAAATTTTTATACCGAGTAATAATTTGTCATTGCTTCCAAGAAAATCTACAAAGTCATTAGAACTAATATGAATTTTTCATTGTTGCTATGTATACAATAACACAAAATCAAGAGTTCCTAATAATTTGTAATAACTATTTAGGAAGATAATTATTTTTTAAATCCCATTCAATAGGTTATATATTAAATAAACACTATAATGTATTGGTACTATAATGTATCAAATATTAAATTTCTTGAGTATCAATACTACTATGAGGTTTTATATAAGAACGTATTAGTTTTAAAAGATACATATTGAAAAATTTAGGGATAAATTGTGATAAGTCTGAAACTTACTCTTAAATGACTCAACAAATAAAAAGTTGAGCACTGAGAGAGAGAGAGAGAGAGAGAGAGAGAGAGAGAGAAAGAGAGAGTGTGTGTGTGTGTGTGTGTTTGTAAGCACGCAAATAAAGGAAATAAGCAAAATGTTACCAATTTCTGGATCTAGCTGATGGGTATATAGGTATTTATTATACTACTTTTTTAACTGTCCTATAGATTCGAAATCGTTCAAAATCAATAGCTGGGGAAAAAGTTATAACAGAGTATGCATATATTTAGAAATTCCCAAGTAACCTGTTAGATACAGATAAATAAAATTAATTTTAAAAAAACATGTAAAAATCTTTATGGATAAAATTATTTAAAAAATTGAAGAACATAAAGACTTAAATAAAAAAATTCACTATATTCACAGATGAAAATAATTAATATTATTGTTTATTTTCTCCAAAGTAATCCATAAATTCAATTCAATTCCAACTCCCTACCTTGAATTTTTTCATGGATCTTAACAAATAATTCTGAAATTCATAGGGGTGAGTAAAGAAGTAAACAATAATATTCCATCACTATCTTATACTACATATAAAAACAAATTCCAGATGCATTAAAGTCTGAAAGTGAAAAAGAAAATGTTTTAATTTTATAAAAAATTAAGACTATTTCTATAACATTGGAGTAGGAGAGGATTTAAAAAAATAAAAACCCTAATGGGAAAAGTTGTTAGATTTGGCATTAAGCTGTGTGAGAAATAATGCTGTGAGCAAAATGAAAAGTCAAGGGGAAAGACAGGGTGTAAAAAGTATCTAAAATATGTACCATTGACAAACCTTGATTATCCAAATTATATTTTAAAAACTCCTAAAATCTAGTAAGTGAAATATAAACAACCCAATACAAGAAGTCATAGAGAACGGCCAATAAGCATATAAAAAGATTCTCAATCTCACCGGTAAACAGAGAACTCTAAAACACTGTTGGTAGAACTGCAAATTGAGAATCATTTTGAGCAGATATTTGGCAATAGCTACTACAGGTCTAAAGCAATAACTCAGGAATTCTACTTTTAGATACAGCCCCTAGATAAACACTTGCTCATGTATTCAAGGAGATAAGCATAAGAGTATTCACAGTACCATTTACAAGATCAAAAAAGTATGAAATAAATGTTGCCCAACAGATAGTGACCTGATTCTATTCTGAAATTATCCCACTTCCAACAATCATATTCCTTTCTGAGGAAAGGTCTGAGAGGGAGAAAATATACATATCATAGAGCATTTATTTTAATCGTCTTCCATTTCTATGTACTCATAACCACCCTGTTCCTGGAGGTTTCACTGAATAAATATGATAAACAGGTACCAATCTCCAAGACTAAATTCTGAAAATTAGAAATCTTTTCTGTGATGACTTAATAACAGTTTTTTCAGGTGACAATGTGTAATCAAAAGTGCCATCAGCAAATAATGTTATTTGATGATCTTACCTTTTCTAAGCACAGACAAGTGTTTATAATTTGTATATGAACTTAATTGAGATTATCTAAAAAAAAATTAATCCATATTTGTGGAGCCTCTACTGAAACTATCCCCCAGAAGTCCCTGGAGAAAAATGTAACAAGCATTAATTAAAAACAATTCCAGGAAATGATAAATTACAGTCACAGACACGTTTAACTTTTTAACTTTCTCCTTGCATTTCCCACTATAAAAATCAGAATTATATTAGATGCTGTGGCTAACTGACGTGAAGCTATACTGATTTAAGATCCTTTCATAAAATTAAATAAGAAAAAAAAGAAATGCCATGTATTTTCATATTTGTACTCATTTAACTTTATTTTATAAATTTATGCTAGCAAATTTCAAAACTGGTTTTTAGTCGCATTTATAAGCAGAGATCATAACACCTCAGTTCATCTTTGAAAATAAAGAAAAGCATAAAAACTTCAACTGGAGAACAAACTCTTCAATAATTTTAGAATCATGATACTAAAGGTACTATTAGCAGAAATCTGGATAGCTCTCAAGTGAGTAAAATAGAAACAAAACTTAAACATCTTTTCCTGAATCAAAACAGGGACATTATCCTCAAACAGATCACAGCTTTTCACTAAAGCTGGAATCTTCCTCTTCCACTCATAAGAGAGCATTACTGATTTTTGAAAGTGAAATGTATAAGTTGAAAATTGTAGATAAAGATATGTGGCTTTTCTCAATGACAGGGAGAAACAAACTGGTAATGTGTTACCTATACAGGTGGCTTTGGTAATTAAAAGCAGCTTCCCAGGGCTGAGCTTTTCTCCACAATTCATAAACAGCTCCTTAATCTTCTGTCAACGCTTCCCACCCCGCATCCCTGCAAAAACCAACCAACCAGGAATAGGAAATGCAGAACTTAGGTTTATCCATCTCTCACAGGTCTTGTGAAACTCTTTATTACTCTCTTAATCCTTCTCCCATCCTTTTGTTGCCCACTCTCCTCACCAGTCTAATTTTTTTTAAAAAATAGATATATCCTGTGTTTCCTTATCCATGAGTTTTTATACAAGCTGAGTTCCCTCTGCCTAGGATATTCTTCCCCATTCCCTAACTCCTTCATTGTTAACATCCGATATCTTCTAAGCAGGTATCTTTGAAGTCATTAAAATGTAATTATTAATATTATTTAATGATAAAATAATTACAAGGTTAACTAGAAAAATCAGAACACCGAATATTTATTTCGTGATAACTGTAAAAACGTGTGCAGATGGATGAAGGAAATATGCAACAATGAAAAGAGCTGTTAAAATAATGAGATGATTGTTTCTGTTTTAATTTTTAAACTTTTTATATATTTTAAATTATATTTTCATGCTCGGGTTTCTCTTCAAAGTGAAAAAATCTTTCACCTTTTTAAATTATATTTTTTCCTTAAAAAAGTTCTGCCTTTCTTTAAAGTCTAAATGCCATCTTTTCTAAAAGCCTTAACATGAATCTTCTTGTTGTTGTTATAGCTTCATTTACATAGCATCTATCACAAACTACCTTGTATCTGAGGCAATAAACTGTCTTTCTCCACTATTAAAATCGTGAGACTCTGAGCTTTTTGAGAAACTTAGCTTTCTGTTATCTTTGTATTTTCTTTAGAACCCAGCAGAATACTTGGCACATAGTAGGGGCTGACAAACTCTTGATTAACCTCAAACCTTTCTGAAGCTGCTGAAAGTAGGAATAAGGCATCTTATTAATAGCAAGAAAAAGAGTGAGCCAAGAACATTGGCTGCCAGACCTACATCCACCAAACAGACAATAAGAAGACTTCTCTCTGAGGAAACTGAGTGGTCCAAGGTGGGGTGGGGGGCAGAATCAAACACTATAAATACTGATATGTGAGAGAGTCCCAGTTAAATGGTAGGTTCAAATAACCCTACTGTGAAATACTCCAGTTAATAGGACCTGCACTTATACAGAGAATCTAAGTCAGCAAATGAGGGACTCAATTAGGAAAGAAGACAAGAGATGAAGGAAAGTGAGTCCAACAGTAAAGAGATCAAGAGAATTCTCACAATGACTCAACCATACAGAAGCCCGCAGATGATGGCTGTACAACAGGTGTAGAGTGTAAGCAGTTCAGGTGGAATACAACATAGCAAGGGGTTGTCTCTAATAAGAATAAGGAAAAAGGAATAGATAGCATTTGTGAGATATATATCTAGACCTATCTACCTATATATTTTACTACATTGAGTGATTTTAAAATTCTACCAGTTTGCAATTAATTTGTGATATGTGTACAGAAAACTAAAGCAAAATCTGTGCAATAACTCTGAACATGGTGCAATGGTTCAGATGTGACTACTACTGTATTTATATAGTATACTAATATAAACATTGAATACTTATTTAACAAAAAAACTGCTGTGGCAAGATGTTGGGATGTGTATTTTTTTACCTTTTTTTTCAACATATGCTATATGACTTATGAGGAGCATATTTTCCAAAGTAAAAATTAGAAACTACGAATTGACAGCAGTTTTCTTCCTCTGGTGTTAAAATTTACTTGAAAAATTTTATAAAAATTTAAAATGCTAGATCACCTTTATTGAAAAATAAATAAATAAACAAATAAATAAATGAAATCAGTCCTAGTAAAGGTGGAGGACATGATTGCTATAAACTTGCTCTGCACGGTCAAAGCTCCTCAGGAGTTTTTGGCAGTAATACTCATGATAAAGTAGAATACTCAGAATCCTTAGCTTTAGGAACAGTAGTGGTTCTCCAAGTGTGTGTCTGTGTGTATAAACATATATATAATTCCTTCTCATCTGCTCTCCCTGGTGCAGAGGAGTCAATGGCAGTCTTATCTGAGGCAGAGTGTTGGGGCAGGGGACAGTTTTATGGAGGTGCTTGCTTGCTAGCATGAGGCATTGGGGGGAAGAGGGGAGGTGTCATACAGAGATTCTCAGTAGCATGCCTATTGCTGTGGGACACAGCGGAGAGGAGGAGGGTGTCATGTAGACATGAAATAGCAGGACTTTCACTAGAGCTGAAAGTCAGGGCACAAGTGGTAGACAAAGGAGATACCTTCATAGTTAGAAAATTAGTTACACCAAAAGGCGTAAGTAAATGGATTAAGCACATAAATTAATATAATGAGGATAATAAAAGTCAGAATTTTCACTGTTCGAGGAGGTATGTGTGGCTATAGAGAACCCTGAGATATTAGATTTGAATTGAAAAATTTGGAAAGAATTGACGATTTTTAAATAACTGTACATAGAATGATATAGAAATAGCTACAGATTTATGTGTGTACTTATATATGTGCGCAGTACACACACACATTAATTTCTTAACTCTGTTTCCTGAGACAGCTGAAGAATAACAACATGAAGTAACAAGCACATCGAGCACCCAGATTCAGCTAAATGGAACCAGTATTCCTGAGAGAAATGGCTGATTCAAGAGCGCACTGGGCCAGGCAAAATACAAGAGGATCCTGGAACATCTTCTGCCAGAAAGTAATGAAGTGTTCAAAGAATGATGGGGACTTGTCACAATGATTTAGGAATTTCCTCGAAAGGGCTTCCACTGACCAAACTGGGATAATTTGAGCAACAAAATATTTACTGATAGTAATTAATTACAATCCATTGAATAAGATAGGATTCTACAAGTTCATGCTGATACGAACAAATGAATAAATAAACAAAGGGTAAAGTAAAAGCTCTTCTTACAGAGAATGTCAATTAATAAAGATGGAAACAAAAAATGGTGGTGTTTGATTCTGGTGGAAGATGCTAAAACTGGTAAATGGAGATCTGATGAATGAGGGATAGGATACTAGCATAATCTCTGAAAATACTAACCAATTATAAAGGGAAAAATGGTGGCATTACAAAGAAGAAATGTGGCAGACACCAAAACGACCAAGTGATCAAGAATATCAGAGAATGATAGGACAAGTCAGTATCATATACCCCCTGATGTGATGCACTGAGAACACAGCATCGTCTCTAATTCCTGCCGAAAAAGCATAACCTAGCTTGCATCTTGCAGGGTCATGAGGAAACAGTCAACGGACCCAAGGTGAGGAACAACCTAGGGATTACACAGCCTATACTTCTTAAAAGTGTCAAAGATAAGAAAGGCTGAAGAACTCCATCAGATAAACTGTAAAGACATGACAAGTGCAGGCACTATATGTTCCTAAATGGGATCTTGGACTGGAAATGAAAAAGAGAAATTATTAGAACACTTGTCAAAGACTGAGTGGGATCTGTGGACTGGATGATAGTTGAATCGATGTTGATTTCCTGGTTTAGAGGGTTGGATAGCTATGTAGGAAAGTATTCTTGTTTTAGAAAAATATATTAGAGTATTTAGAGCTGATAGTGTATTGAATCTTCAAATGATTCAGAAAGAGGCTAATGAAAATGGCAAAAAAAAAAAAAAAGAGTGATGAAGCAATTGTGGTGAAATGTCAGCAGCTGAAGAATATGAATGAGGAGCATTTGGAGTTCTTCACATTGTACTTCGAAATTTTCTGTTGGTTTAAAAGATATAAAAATTGAATTATTAAGAAATAAACTGTATTTATCCCTTTTTTTCTCCCATGGAACCCCCCCCCAAAAAAAATACTTTAGAATGATAGTGGAATTAGCCAGTTGCAAAAATGCAGTAATGGAAAAAATAATACATGAAAGATGGAGCTAAATACTAATGCAGCTGCTGCTTAAATTGTGCCTCTCTTTCTTTGTGTGCAGTGAATAAAGGTTTGGGAACTTTGTTCCCAGGCTCCATATAATGCCATGGCAGGCAGGGTCTGCTTCTGCTCAGACAAGTGGGTCTAGAAATGTTAGAATGTACACTTCTTAGTTATCCTGTTGCTAATTCATCGCTTTAGCTGACACCATCAAAGGCATCCATTCTTCGATACATGCAAATTATGGAATGGAAACTCTCAACTATTTCCTTTTTTTCTTTCTTTTCCTTGTTTCAGTCATGTTTCAGTTATAGGAAATAGAAATCACTCAATGTTTTAGGAAGAAAGAAGTTAATACAGGGAATTAAGTGTTTACCAAACCTTTGGACGAGCCAGAGGGGCAGGCTGCAGGCTGGGTCTCTGGGGGACCTGAACCTACCTCTGTACTGGCCCACCCAGGAAACTGTCATCTCTGCCCCAACAGAAACATGAGGAAGCCACCAGCACCCCCACTACTACTTGCAACTTCCTATCGATACCCACAAAACAAGTTACCAGATACTGGAACACTTCTGTAGAAAAACTCAATGTCTACATGACTATGCTTGTCAGCAGAAAAAGACACACACACACACACACACACACACACACACACACACACAAAACAAGAAGCTCTGTTCCACTTCATTTCCTCCTTCCAAATCTCAAGTAAATGCACCTAATTGGGAAACCTATTTCAAAACCTAGTTCCAGGCACAAGAGAGTCTGGGAAACATGGTGTTTAGCTTCC
This sequence comes from Rousettus aegyptiacus, assembly GCF_014176215.1. Lineage (NCBI taxonomy): Eukaryota > Metazoa > Chordata > Mammalia > Chiroptera > Pteropodidae > Rousettus > Rousettus aegyptiacus. The sequence continues at coordinate 125,553,766 of NW_023416306.1, forward strand.
CAGCCTGTGCATAACAGAGATATCCACTGAAACGAGGTTGGAAGAGATGCTGATTTCCAGTCTCCATATCTACCACATGCCTCATCAAAGATTAGTGGGAGTTATCTTCTACTGTTTATCCTAAGAGACTATCAGAGCAAATTTGGTATAAATTATATTATACTACTTCCTTAGTTTGTTATGCTTTAGGGCAAAATTCTACACATGGAGCCATCTCTTATTGAAAGATGCATATGAAAGAAGAGCTAAAACTCAGTAAAAAGTGTGAAAGAGGTAGGATCTAAACTTCAGCAGACTTTGATACTAACATACTCATAAAATGTCACACAGCTGCTATTCAGTATATACTGGTTAAATTACAATTCTCTCACTATCTTCCATCCCATGTCTATTCATCTTACTCTTTGTTTGTTTCAAATTTAAAATAAGAGTCATCTATTTTTGTTGTAATAGGAAAAGCTATCTTACTTTCAACCAACAGCAGAGGGCTGCATATTCCCAGACTAGTCTGAGTTTTAGAGAATGACACAGCTACAATGTTATTTTTTTAAATAGGGAGAGAGAGGCTTTTCTAAGCCCTCTTTGACTTTTGTGATGGATGAGAATATAAATGGCAAATGCTAGTGATTAGATGGCAATCCCTACCAGAAAACAAGTGATTTTTTTCTTTCCCGCCAGAATATGAGTTCCTCATACGACAGGCAGTAACTGTTTTTTCTCTCTGTGTTCCTGATGCCTACCTAGCATACTGCATGAAACTGAACAGAGTTAATAAATGCTGAATAACCTAAATTACAATTGAAGAAGTGGAAGACAACACTTCATCATCTTGTCTCTTATATTTCTGTTTCACTCTCTTCTTCAATGTGGACAAAGTGGACTGAGGGAGCTGGAAGGAAATTTGAGTCATGAGACTGACAATCAGACCCCCATCATGCAAACAGAGTGGGCCCCATGCCATTATATTTCCCAGAAGTACATATCCTTCAGCAAGTCAGGAAAACCTCATTTCAAAGGGTGGAGTTTCTGGCCTTTAACCCCAGTTGCTTAATGACCACCCACTAACTGCCACAAGTCATTTCATTTCAGCTGGGAAAAGGGATGATGTGAGAGGCAGATAACTGAAAACATAGATTCTATATCAAGAGGAAGAGAACAGACAGTGAATGATAACTCTGGCAATATTCTATGATCAACTGATTCTGCTGGAAGGGAGTGAGATAAGAAACCTGGAAGAGCAGGGCCTACTTCTGAGTAAACAACCACCACAAACAACAACAGGGCAAGAAAGTCCAAAGCCAGCCTGATTAGGTTGGATGCCAGCTTAAGTTTATCTGCACTGGACAGCTTATTGTAACAAGCAAGAAGACCTGACTGATAAGAAGAAAGCTATCATTGGTTCAACACTGAATTATTTTCCTCTGATTTCTTCTACAGAACATTAGCTGAGAATTATCTTTAGCTATAATGTATTGACTGTTGTTTCCAAGGGACTACCAAGCTGCCACCATTTATCCATTACCACTTTGCTTCTCTTCTGGTAGCAATAACTAAGTAATTAAAGTCACATAATCATTCTCAAAACACTCTAACTTGCCTACATCAACAAGTTGCTCACTGTTTATAAACGAAGAACTTTCAAGGGAAATGTAAATGACATTTTTTGTAAAAGACATTTTAAGATACCAAGTACTAGGAGAAGGCACTATTATGACACTCTCAGAAGACACCAAAGCAATTAGGCTGAAGGATTTAGAGTGAAGCGGGTCCAATCCTGTTAACAGGCAGGTGTGATAGCTTAGTCAACAAGAATGCTTAAATTTTATGGGTTTTTTTTTCTCAGACTAGACAGCCTTTTCATCTCCCGTTCACTCTCATTTTTTGAGACAATCAACAGGAATACAGGAGAGCCACATCTCTTTTAAAATGGCCTTATTTTTAATAAGCGTAAAGCAAAACCAGTATAAGTTATTTAAGAGATAGCTTTGCCTTCTCAAATCGCAGAATTTTCAAAACGAACAGCTGTGGGAAATTTTCTCAAGTATTTATACTTTTACAGCTTTATTTTTTTAAATATCGACCAACTGGTGAAACACAGCATGAACTTTCCACACTTGACACTTGTTGCTAAATTTGAGGAAATCTATCTGACTGCTTTCCAATTCCCCCTTCCAATTGAGAGGTCAAAAAGGACTGCAGATGAAAGAAAGGAGAAAACCAAAACAGATAATGACAATTCACTTGGAAGTCTTCAGGTCAAAGTCCATAAAGTTAAGCCCTGTGGGCCTCTGCCAGAGCAGGCTCATCAACTGCTGGGATGCTACGCTCCGGGGAAATTCGCCCCACCGTCCCGGAGCTCACGCACACTTGGCCAGGAGTAGCAGGAAGGGGATGGCGGGTGATGCGGGTGCCCCCGCGCACTCACGCCGCTCGCCCCCTAGCCCCCTCCGCAACACTTCCTGAAGGAAACTGACAAGGAAGGCGGCGGCTCAGGAGGGAGGAGAGGGGTAGGAGTCTGCCGGTTTGCAGGGAAAACGCGGTTCCCTAAAGCAAGCCCCATCCCCAGCCCGCGCGCGCCGCGTCGCCCCCACTATCCCCACGGCACCTCGCGCGCTCCCGGGTCTCGCGCACAGGAAGGAGGAGGCTGACAGCCGAGCCCCTGGCCGCCACCGCCTCCTCGGGGCTGGCTGATGGGCAGCGTGGTGGGAAGCCCGCCCCACAGCCCCGCGGCCCCCGCACCTCGTCCTCGGGGAGCCCGAACACCTCCACTGCGCAAGTTGCCATCTCTGAACGGTCCCAGTAAACCGGACGCGCTCACCGCACCCAGGGAGTGGGAGCTGGAGTGAGGAAGAGGAGCAGAGGGAGGAGGCGGGAGGAGTTGGAGGAAGAGGAGGCGGCGCTCCGCCGGGCGGGCGCAGCGCCTCCTCTGGCCAGGGGGCGACAGTGGCAGGGCGGGCGCGGCGGGGGCACGCGTGGCGCGGGCGCGCCTTCCGCCCTCGCACCGGGAGGTCGGTGGCTGGCAGGCCCGCCTCACAGAGTCGCGCAGCCTCAGGGCCTTGCGCCGGGCCGGCGGCGGCGGAGGCCTGGGGAACGTCGGTCCCTACCCCTGGGAAACAAAGCTGCGGTTTCCCTCAGCAACAAGTCATACTGAGATCCGCTCCAGAACTCGGTCCCTCACTAGACACTTGGATTCAAGAGGGCTTCATCCTAGCCTCACTACAAGCTAAAACTCAGATGCCTTCTTATGGGTTAAGGCTGCGATTCCAATGGAAGCTGGACCTTGGGACCTCCACGGAAAGCCCAGCCTGAGCGAGGCAACAGATGGGGAAGCCTGAAGAGATCGCATCGGTCCTGCACTCAGCACCTCTCCCTGTGATTTGCAAACACTGTGCCAGTTCATAAGCTATTTCATGTCATATAGTCTATCTTTAAGGCCTACCTATAACGTCCAACCTCCAAGCTTATCCCTCTAAACCTGCTTAGTTAAGCCTTGACCTGCAACATCATTGGAAGGCAGCGAAGAAGGGGAAAAGTAAAATAAACGAGGACTTCCTGTGCTATGGAATAATTATGCTTATTTATAGTCATGTTTAATGAGTTTTATAGTTCCATAATCACAGGAGAACCCCCACCGAAAAGCACCCAGAAAAGAGAATGGGGAAAATTATAAACACTCATTGTCAAAATTAATATCATCATTTTTCTACGGTTGCAGAAATTTGCAGAACTCTAGAATCTCAAAATCTAAGTTCCTTCAGGAATCCATAATAAATGGTTTAAAGTGCTGAAAGGCAGAAACAAGACTATAGTCCACATTATTAGTTCGTTATATAAGATTTTATCGTACTTTAATTATGTTTGGCAGGGTCCACTTCATATCATGTATCAATTCTGTTAAGACATAAAATTATATCATGTATTGGGGTGAAAGGTGGCAATTAAGTAAACAGGAGTGCAAAATTCCAGAATGGTCATGAATTGTTGGCTTACCTAAAAATAAAAAGCCATCATAATATTAATTCCTTTGTTTTATAAACTCGCATGCCTGTGTTTTTAGTGGGTTAGTGGCAAGATAACCTGAAAATATTCAGTATGTCCTTTTACTTTAGAAATAACACTTTTCCCTAATCTCTCTTATACACATTTTATTATTTAAAGTAGGACATTCATGTTATTTCGAGACATAATTACAAACAAGTGTAGAAACAGCTTCCATCGATGCTACTAAAATTTGATAAATGGACAAGAAGTATACATACACCCTAAAACTGGCAATAAAATCTACCATAAATCCCAGGGGTTTATAAAGTATCAGCTGATATAGCTTGTAGGCAGTACTGAAGATAATTCCAAATGTCAATGATTTGACTCATGATTTCTTATTCTTTCTCTTTGAATCCAAAATCATAATGAATTAAGCAGGCAGCTACTGATACATGATGAACTAGAGTGATAATTATTTCCCAGGCAAAAGCCAGGAGAGGCTCCATCAGTTGGGGACTTAAGATGAAGTTCAAAAGAAAGGTGGTGTCAGCTGGTGGTCCAGTAACCACCATGACTGCACCATCAAGGAAGCTGTTTGGAATGAGAAACCCCTGTTCCACTCCCTTTCTTCCCCCCACCAAGAGATAACTACTATTCTGACTTCTATGTTTACTATTGTCTTGATTTTTTAAATTGTTTCACTAGATGTGTATGTATTCCTAAATAATACATTGTTCGTTCTTGCTTTTTCGAATTTTATATAAATGAAATTACAAAGTAACTTCTATTTTTTTACTCACCACTCTATCTATTTGTGAGATTGATTCATGTCGATGTGGTTGCAGTAACTTATTTTCAATACTGTGTAATATTCCATTAAATGACTCTGCCACAATTAATCATCCTATTATTGTTGGACATTAGAGTGTTGCCAGGGTTGTTTTTGTTTTGTTTTTAATTTGTAAAGGCCTTTTATTATGTGATTTAGCTATTTCCAATGTTTGCAGTACATTGTTGAGATGAATTATATAATGATGTCTCTGAAATGTAATGATGGTTCAGAATTTGTATCAGTTGAGGTAAATGAGGCACTAGTGAGATTACTAATCTTTTCCCAAAAGTGCATTATGTTCAAAGACAAAAATACCAGTTTGCAATTATGGTGTTAAAAGACTGGTCTTGGAGTGGCTCCATAGTGTAGCGGTTAGCACATCTGCTTTACACGCGGAAGGTTCTGGGTTCATGCCCCAGTAGAGCCACAGACCCTACCCAGGGTGAGCTAGGCCCCCTGTGCGCTTGCCTGCCTTCAGAGATAAAGTTCTTAAAAAAAGGGGGAGATGGCGACATTCATAGATCAAGGGTGGAAGTGGGGAGGGAATTAAAGAGGGGGGGGGAATTTTTTTTATAAATAAAAATAAAAATAAAAAACTGATCCTATTATACATTTTTTTAAAAACAAAATTAAGTAAATTCTAAAAGTTTTTCCCCGCTATAACCCAAGTACAGCATAGTGCTTCTTGTTTTAACATTCTCTTCCATGTCATGTTAAGAAGTTTGGACTTCACACTTCAGCAGTGAGAAGCAATGTTTTCTCTTCTTTTTTTTTTTTTCAATTTTTTTCTATTATTATTTTGTTTTGCTATTACAAATAATGCTGCTATAAACAGCCTTGTTTATAAAGTCTTTTTATGAAACATTTCGTTATGCCAGGAAGCAATAAAAGTAATGATGGGGACATGCCAAAAGGACACAGGAACAAGCTGGAAGAAGCTCCCACTGGCCAAATATAGACTAACTTGAACACCAAAATAAATTATAATAGCAACAAATTACATTCCAATGAATAAATTCAGTACTATGAATCATACTCATGTAAATGATAATAAATGGGTAAATTCAAAATCTGACAAGTGAAATTTTTACAGAGTTTGACTTAAATTTCCACAAAATACTTATCAATTATATAAGAGAAAGGCCGAAATGTACCACCTTAGTCAAGTAATCAAAGTGAAGATCAGTAATAGGACAAATCAAAATCTTCAACCTGATAGGATGCATTGAGAAGAACAGAGCATGACTTCAGTGCTATTTCTGCATAACCTGAATCCAATCATTAGAAAACATCAGAGAAATCCAATTTAAGGGACATACTATAATATAACTGGACTGTAATCTTCAAGAATATCAAGGACATAGAAGTTAAAGAAGTCTGAGGAACTATTACAGACTGACAGAAATTAGAGACTGTATTAGGGTTCTCTGAAAAAACAATTTATTATTTATATAGATAAATAATAATGAATAATTTGTTATTTATATACAAATAATTTATTATCAGGAATTGGTTCATGAGATTATGTAGGTTAACAAGTACAAAATCTGAAGTGCCATCCAAAAACCTGGAAACCTAGGAGAGCTGATGGTGCAGATGAATTCCAAAGGCTGTCTGCTAGAGAATTCCTGCTTCCCAGGGAGACCAATCTTTCTGTTCTACACAGGACTTCAACTGATTAGATAAGGCCCACCTACATGCTTTACCCAAGTTCATCAATTTAAACATTAATCTCATCCAAAAATACCCCCCAAACTGACACATAAAATTAACCACCATAGAGACATAACAAATAAAGTTACCTCCTGATTCTGAAACGTATTGCTATATAGACATTGGGACATTTACTGAAACACGAATGTATCTGAGGATTAGAGAGTTGTAATATATGAATATTAGCTGCTAGATTTTGATGGTTGTATTGTGGTTGTATAGATGAGAATGACCTTGTTTGTAGGAAGTATACACTAAAGTATTAGGAAGTAATGGGACAGAAAGTTGGCAAAATATTTTCAAATGGTACAAGAAAAAAGTTTCTTTATACTTCCAACTTTTCTGTAAGTTTGAGATTGTTTCAAATTTTTTTAAAAAGAAATGAAATTTTTTGGTTTAAAATAAATAAATGTCTCCAATATATGGAACCAAGGCTCTTTGGAGAAATGGCTGAACCTAGGACTGGGGTAGGAAATGCACAAAATGAGCTTGCAGCATCTTATACTGCCAGAAGGTAAAGAAGTTTTTGTTGTTGTTGTTAGTTGTTGTTGTTATTGTTTTTGCTTATTTGTTTTAAATCAAACCCACAGTAATGGGTGTTATGTCAAAGATCTCCCAATAGCCAAAACTGGAATAATTTGAGAAACAATTAAGTAATATTAGATTATAACCCAAAGTATAAAATAAGTATACATAAGTTCATACTGATATAAATTAATGATTAAATAAATGGGGGAAAAGTGACAAATCTTTGTATAGCATTTCAAATCATTTGCGTAGATACCCCATTCTTAAAGAAGGGGAGCATTACTCCCCACTGCTACAGTGTAGGCTGAGCAAAGTGACTTTCTCCTAAAGAGGACAGCATGGAAAGGGATAAGAAAAGTACTCTACAATGGAAAAGCCTGAAAACACTGCCTCAGACAGGTGATCAAGGTCAACATCAACGGTGCCGATTATCTCCTGAGAAAATCTTTTTTTCTTTTAATCTTTTAGTATGATATGTTTGGATGAGCTGTGGTAATTAGTTATGGTAAATTTTAGGTCTGATGTTGTAGTAATTCCAGATTTTCTCAGCCTTTTCAGATTGTATCTTAATCAAAGTATTATTTGCATTTTCTCCCCATAATCTCATGAATGGACTTTAAGGAGCAGGAGTTTACATACGGTCACAGCGATAGAGAATGGCATCTTTTTTTCCTGTTATCCCTCTATACTGAAATACTATGCTGTCCTCAGCTTACCCATCATCCTCTGGTTGTTGTCCCATCTCTAAGGGCTCGTCTGGCTCACTGGCCCTTTCGCGACCATTTTCCACCCTTTTTTAGCACTGTGGAAACTTCCATATTCAATCCCATACTACTTCGGAGACATAAATCTTGGGGGCTGGACTCTAGCACACTGTCAAATCATACCATATTGTCATTTCTACTATAGCTATTGCTGCTATACTCAAAATCCAGGCTTTTGAGACTCAAAAAATCTTTAGTCTCAACCTATTTTCTCTACTGAGAGATTCAAAGCTTTATACTGAAACTTGTAAACGGAGCATTGACTCATTTTTCTCTTTTTGTTTCTGCATTAACAGCCCTCCCCTGAGGCAATGAATACAGAAAGCATTCACTGCTGACTGGGTTGGGGGAGAGGAAGGAAGGCAGGATATTCCAGGAATAATAGAGAGCTATCAACAATAAAATTTCACAACAATATTGTGCCACAGCTTCCACACCCGTAGCTCCTTCCTAAGCTTTGCACGTGTATTTCTCACTGGCTAACTCTCAACCGTCATGGAAAAAACCTCAAACTGAACAGATCCACAACTGAACTCACCATCATCCTATATTCTCTGTCTCTGGAAATGGCATTACTATCTATCCAGTCTCAAAGGGTAGAAACTTCCTTAACTACCACTGACAATTTGTTATACAATAGAAATTATTTTCCCTTCAATCTCAGAATATTGTTTTTTTCCCCTCTAATGTCAATGTACTACTATTCTTTGGTTTTTGGCCCAGAGAGGTAGATAAACTTTTGCCTTTCTTGAGCTACCCTGTGTCTTCTGAAACAAAAGTTTACATGCAAGTAGTTTATTTTGGGACATGCTCCCAAGCAGTGGTGTCCTGGACTCAACTTCTAGTGGCTCCCAAGGGCCAATTTGTATATCTCTATCCAACTGCAGATTCGGTGATGTCATATTGGTAGTTTAAAATTACCCACAGAATGAGTATCTACACAACAGAAATTGGCAAACACTATAAACCAGGGTAATTTTTTTTTATCCTGGAGAGACAGTTTATTACACATTTACTAGTAAGCTACTGATCATAGGAACATGAGAGCCTGACACTAGTAAAACAAGAAAGAAGGTAAAACCAGTACAATAATTTTTGAGTTACTGAGTTGGATTAATATTGCTGAATTGATGTGGGGCTGGTTTCACTAAAGGCTCCAGAAGAGCCACATGGAATGCACCTCAGAAGTATCCTCCCAAGAAAGGAGCATTTATCTACTAGCTTCTATTTTCTGTTAGGCAGGTGTTGCCTCATAGGGTATTAACTCCCTTTCGTTTCCAGATTGGCCTGCTTGTGGAATGAGTAGGTTCCTTTGGGCATCTGAAGCCCAGGTGCAGAAAGTGAGAGTATGCTGAACAACTAGAATTGCCGTGTGATTACATCTCTACACAGCTTGTTGCGGGGATATGAGGCCGTGTATAAGAGGAATCCGAACAAGGGTTCATAGGATAAGCTGCAGCTACCACTGTAGTCACTGGTCTCAGGGATATAACTGAGATTCATCATCTGTCTCCTACACCGCCCTGTCTAGATTTCCCCCACCTTTGGCCAGCATTTCACTAAATCTGGGTCATTGCCTGGTGGTGACTCAGACTTTTACCCCCAAGGGATATGAACCATCAGTTGTATTAACCTTACTGAGCTTTAGTTGCTTTAATAGCCCATTTACAGTTATTATTAAACACACAAATACTAAGATATCTCTCAGTGAATTCCCTGAGTTCCACACATACTCTTCTTTGTCTTTCTTGTGCAGCCCAAAACTAGCTCCTCATGATAATCAGAGTTAATCCCTCTAACTCTTTTATTTGTCTAGGGGTCCACTAGCACGAGAAGCTGAAAATGACTAAATAATAGTCATAATTTCAGGTATAGTGGGACTCTTAGTGTCTCCTAGAAGAAGTACCCCTTTATCTGACCCCAGGAACTAAAGTTTCTAGCAAAGCCTTTGGATCATAGATCTGAGAGACCAGCTATTAGAGACACAACACCAAAGGTCAGGCATCTTACTCTCCATTGTAGTAATATCCACAGGCTTCAGCTATTCCAGAACCTTAACATCCTTATAAATCTAGTTTCATGATAATACCTGCTATTGCCATCCCTGCCCTATAGAAAATTGCCAATAAGCTCAAAGTTGTCAGTATTCCCTGTATCGGTGCCTTCCTTATTGCCTTTGTCAAGTGTCCTCTTAGGGAACAGAGTTGGGTGGTGAGTTCTCTGGCCCCACATTATAAACCAATCTAATATTCTTCCCTCCCTGAACCTTCTGACTTTTTCCACAATAATCCCAACGAGGCAGTTCGGGCATCTCTTCCTCATTTGCTATATGCCACAGTCATGTCCAAATAAATCTCAAGGAATAATCTCAGCAGCATATTAAGTTTGGATCCAGGAATTCTTATCAGGACTTTAAACCCTGAATTACGGAAGAATGCTCCCATGTAGATAAATTTTCCTTTGTAGTCAACACCTTCAAGACATGCTCTCGTTTACACTCTGTTAGTTTCTATAAGGCTTGGTTATTCTTAGGTGTGTATCATCTTTATTCCCAGGATGGAAAGTATATTTCTTTGTGCTATGCTGTGACCTGATCCCAAATGCATCCATTATTTATCTGGAGAAATCGATGGGCCAGGATCTTGAAGAAAACCAGCATCATCTTGAGAGGCATTTGTTTCATGTAACATCTCCAGATGCTGGGGGCTACTCAACTCTAGCGAGGGCAAGGAAACTGTTTCTGCCAGTCCAGAGATTTATGGGAAGTCAGGGTGTTTCTGTATCCTAGAGCTACCATAACAAATTACCACAAACTAGATAGATGGCTTAAACAATGTAAATATATTTTCTCACAGTTCTGGAGGCCTGAAGTCCAAAATCTAAGTGTTAGCAGGGCTGTACTCCCTCTGGAAGCTCTAGAGGAGAATCTATTTCATGCATCTTCTAGTTTCAAGCAGCCATTGGCATTCCTTGGCTCGAGGCCACACCTGTATCTGCTCTACACTTTGCCTTCTCCTCTGTCTCTCTTATAAGAACACTTGTGATGGTATTTAGGGCTCACCTGGATAATCCAGAGTAATCAACTTATCTCAAGAGCCTTAACTTTATCACATCTGCAAAGACCCTTTTCCAAATAAGGTAACATTTTCAAATTTCAGAGTTAGGACTTGATTTGTTTGGTGGCCATTATACAATTTGCTATAATAGGGTTTCAAGATTCTCAGGCTCTTCCAACCAAATATCTACCTCTGAGATTTCAGAGCTTGGTATTTTTTCCATCAGAGCCCTAACTTTGGTATGATCAACCTGTTTAGGCTACAATTTCAGTCTCCTGTGTAAACTTTGTCAACTTCACCATTAAAGTTTGGGCCTTGTTTCCAGCACAATCAGCCTAGAGTTGCAGGAGATACAGATTTTTTCAAATGCTGCATGGGAAGATTTCTGACTTTCACTATTCTATCATTTTGCCCAACCTGTCTTTCTGCTTGCAATGCCTTTCCACTTCACCTGTCTTTGACTGGAAGGTAGTTACTCATTTTTTAAGTCCAGAGAAAATGTCACCTACTTCCTAAAGTTTTTGATAATTTTCTCACATAGACTTAGTTGCCTTGTTTCATAGCCTTCTATTTTTACCTTAAAAAAACAACAACAATGAAACTCTAATCAGGTTTTATTCTTTTAAAAAATTGTTCATACTTCTTTTATAGTACCTAACTTTGTCTTATAAATTATCTTACGGCACTCTCTGAATTAGTTTGCGGGTTCCTTGAATATAGGAATTGTGTGTATTGTCTTACCATGGTACCCAGTCAACAGTTATGTGTTGAATGAAAGATATTATTTCCCAGCAATGATGGAAAATATAACATGCATATTTTTACCTCATAAAATTTTTATATTTATGGGTTTTACATTGTTTTCTTATTGCTCATGACTCAGTTCTACAACAGATAAGCCATATCGATATCATTAATACTCCACAGCTCAAAACCTTTGAGCATATGCTGTTGTTTGTTTTCACTTCCAAATATAAAATAAACTTAAAAATAACATTCAATATTAGTTATTAATCGTTTTCCAGTGATTACCTTCAGATAAGACCAAGAAGACCATTTGGCAAACAATTAGAAACTCGATATTTTTTTAATTAGTGAAAGTCATCCTACACGTAACGTGGTATGTGTAGTTTGTGAATATGTGTAATTTTTGTCTTCTTTCTTTACATGCCACATTTCTGAGGCAAACAAGTCATTTCTAAGTTACACATAGCCTCAAATGTCTAAGCCACTGAGAAAACTATCTTCAAGTTTTCATACCAAATTCATATTAACATTCCAGTTTGTTATTAAGAAATAGTAGATGATAAAATGGCTTGAGGGCTTTGAAGAAAACCACTTACAAATTAAGCTAAAGGTCTTAGTCTACCTGCACAAACTTGTTTAGCTTTTGGTTGAAGAGACTCAAGTGCAGATAGATAATCTGCAGGCAGTTTGCTAAATAAATTTGCTGCATGTGAATTCTTCCTTATTCTCTTGATTCATTTCTGAGGCTGAAAATAAAGTCACTTTTTCTAAGGAGATATTTTTGAGGTCAAAATACTATACCTGTCTAGGGTACAGAGTACAAAAAACAACTTGGCATCTCTTATTGGGAATACTTATAGAATCACAGAATTTTAGAACAGGATGGCACATTCTTCATTTTATGTGCTAACTCATGCTAAAAGACAAAGAGTGTTATTTGCAGAATGAATGCAAAAATATTGACTGTAAAAAGTAATGTTCTTTATTTCTCTGTGTTCCACATTGAGCTTTTTGGATGACTCTTATGTACAGAAATATTTTCCCTATTATGTGAAAAATTCATGACAAATAATATGAAATCTAAACAACCAAATTCACTTCAATAGGGGAATAACTTAAGTAAATTGTAGCATATTGATACTCTATATTTCCAGACATAGAAATGTAAAAAAGAGTCAATGACTATGTACCACCATAAGACAAAGTGTAAAGGAAAAAATACTAGTAGCAGAACAATGAATATTGTTTCTTATTCAAGTGGAACTGTGCATATTAGTACACATAACAGTGGTTACTTCTGGTGGGGGTGGAGGGTACTGGGATTTGGGGATTTGGTCAAAAGGGGTTTTAGCTTTATCTATAATATATTGATTTTTTAAAGAATAATTTTAAATCTATTTTTGTATTATAAAGAATTAGTTAAATGATTAAATGAGAATGAATGAAAAAATTAACTATATTGTGCTACATTAACATAAGAAATATGAAAACATTAGATAAGATTTGGTGTAAGGAGGAAAAGATAAAGCATTTAACCAAAATTATTCCTGATTCTTATTTGATAATAATATGGCAAGGAAATAATTTTAGAATTACCGAGAACCATAGCTTAAAATTTCTATTTAAATGATAGAATAGCTTAAAATTTCTCTTCAAATGAGAAACCAAAATGCTGGTTTATGATGGCTTGAGGACACTGTCACTTAAAAAGAAGGAAGCAAGAGATGAGTATTTAAATGAAAACTTAAATGAGTATTAAAGTGGAAAGTTTGTATCATTTGCTTTTAACTGCACAATGGATTTGAATTTGCTAAGTTTCCATTATTCCCACTTCAGATAATCTTGAAAGAATGCCAATCAAAAGTTCCTATACCCCTGGCCACGTGGATGAGAATGTGGTCCAAGCTGGGCCAGTCAAACTCTCTGCTGGGAATTTAAGTTTTCAGTGTGAAATCTACCAAAGACCTCAGACAAAGAAGACAGAGCAATAAAACACTTAAATACCTCATAAAGTATTTAAAATGCTTAAAATAAAAAAATAAAACACGTAAGTAGGCGCTTCATAAAGGAAGATACAGAATTATTCAACAAGCATATGAAAAGAAGGTGCTCGCCATCGTTAGTCATCAAGGAAATGCACACAATGAGATAACACAACTCACTCAACAGAAAAGATAAAAAAATTTAAATGACACTACCACGCGTTGGCAAGGATGTGGAACGATTGGAACTCTAATCTGCTGGTGGGAATGTAAACTGGCACGGCTTCTTTGGAAAGCTATTTGGTAATATTTACTAAATCTGAGTACATGCTTACTTTTATCACCCAGGAATTCCACATTCAGTGAATGAAAACATGTGAACCAAAGACATGCGCAAGAACATTCATTTGTAGCTTTGTTTACAGTATTCAAATTGGAAACAATCTAAATGTCCATCAAGAGTATCGTATTGGAGGGAGGAGTGAAAAAGGGGAAGGGAGTAAGCAGTACAAATTGGTAGTTACAAAATAGTCATGGGTATATAAAGTATAGCATAAGGAACATAGTCAATAATGTTGTTATAACTATGTACAGTGTCAGATGGGTACTAGAAATACCAGGATGATGACTTCTTAAGTTATATAAATATCCAATTGCAATGTTTTACATCTGAAACTAATATAATACTGTATTTCAAATGTAATTGAAAAAATAATTTTTTTAATGATATAATATTCATAGAGTGGAATACTATATAGCAAGCAGAACAAGGTACTGTAATATGCAACAATAAGGTTTCATCTCACAGGTATTATCTTGAGTAAAAGAAGTCAGACATTAAATGATTCCATTTAAATAAAGTTCAAAAATAGGCAGACTAAATTTGCATGATAAAATCAGAATACAGGATACCTGACGGGTAATGATTGGGAATGGGTATGAGGGAGATTTCTGGGGCACTGACACTGTCTTGTATTTTGATCTGTGTGCTTGTTACATGAATGTGTTCACTTGGTAAAATTCACTGAGCTGTACACTTAAGATATGTGGACTTTATATATGGTATATTTCCATTTAAAAGGTTTATAAAATAAAATCTTTAGCAAAGACACACAGAGATAGAAGACGGTTAGAGTTGAGTTATCCCAAGTCTGGCCTCTAAAAGGTGGTGAATGAGTTCCCACTTCTGAGGTCCCAAGAACTTCAGAGATGTTCTAGTTTCTCTCCTTCTCAAGAACAGAACAGGTAGTTAAGTTCCTCTTCCTTTTTTTGATTCTCTGGATCTTTACAATAAATTTCTTTCCCTTTTTTTTCCCCAATACACTTAGAGTTGGTTTCTTACTAAGACCCAACTTAAGTTGCCAAGAGAAAATATTCATATTATTCTTGAGGTAAATAGTAATATTTTAAGGAAAATATCTTATAGGTGAAATGATCAGAAAATTTTCTTATAAATGATAGAAGCCTAATTGAGTGCACTGGAATGTTTGGCTACAAGCAAGAACTTTATATAACTGGCATCTGTACTCTAAAGGAATACCATCTAACTTAATAGCAATAAAATACAGATCTAAAACAAGAATTAAAAGAATGATATCCACATGGGCAAGAGCAGCTAGAGCTGGGGGTCTACTGCTAATCACTGCTCGTGAGCACAGGGACCTAAACTCAATGAACTGATCCTTAATATTTCTTGGTGCAAACAAGAAAGCTGGAATGTTTAAACAGAAATGTTTAAAATTGCTAACTTATAAGGACAATTCTCTTCTAAAGAGAGTGGATTCTGTTACAAGAAAGTCCCTTTTGTCTTGCTGAATACCTGGATAAGTTTGGATATACAAAGTAAGCCCAGAGCTAAATTTGGGCTTGAAGAGTTGAATTGTTCTGCATTTCAGAGACAGAAAAAAATTAGAGTTAATAATATATCCAGTGAGTGTAGGTGGGTTAAGGAAAGAAAGGAAAAGGATGGCAAGAAACAGCAGAGAAATGGGCAGCGGGGAAAAAATCCCATAGGTTGCACACCCTTTAAGAGTTTAACATACCTTGAAGTTGTTTGCATTTTTATAGTGTAATCCCATATCTGTCCCCCCAAAATATTTAATTATGTTACTAAACACATAAATATTGTGTGTGTGCATATTTCAAATAAAAGAGTTGTATTTCATATAAAAGTTGGTATGGTGTTTAACAAACAGCATATAGCTCAGCATACACTAGAGAGTGAGATGACCCATAAACTGAACCACTGCCCGCAGAGGACATATGAACATGAGTACATCTAGAATTCAAGGACATCTAGAGGAGAGTTTCGTTTTTCTGTAGAGTTCAATGCACTATCAGCATAATCTCATGAGCAAGGAAACTCCAACTAGCACATGGCTTATATGAGACCTTATAAAAGCGAAGCAATAACAAAAGCTAGGCAATAAACACACAACACCAAACTAGATTGTCTGGTTATGATTTGCTCACCGTAAATCCCAGTCCTCTCTCCACTTGACTCCATGTTAGACTTATCTATCATTCAGGGAACTATACCAAGACATCTCTTGTTTCAGTTAAGAGTCTTTCTACTCCAAATAACATAAAACCAACTCTGAGGCTTAAACAATGAAGTTGGCTCACATACTCAGAAGTCTAGACATATTCAGGCTTCAGGTACAATATGATTAAGGCTCTTACTCTATTTCTTGCAGTTCTCTCAGCTCTATGTTTAAGTTCTGTTCTCAGGCTGACTTCTCCAAAGTCACAGAATGGCTGTAAGCAGCAAACGAGACAACAGGCTTCTTTGCTATTTCAATATGGACGAATGAGATTGACTTTCCATCACTAACACTCAAATAAAAGGAAGAATCTTCCTAAAAACTTTCGGTACCTCAGATTTCATTTGCAAACACGGGGGCACATTCCCATTTCTAAACCATTTGCTGGCCAGGGCAGGACTACCATGATTAGCTTACCTTAACCAGTCTTTGTGAGCCGAGGATGGAGCAAACTTTCTCTGGGTCACAAAGGCTGTGGAGAATAAGGAGTGGTACCTGAACAAAATTAGAGATCAAAATTAGAAAAGAGGTGTGGTAAATGGATCATGAGTAGGTACCAAGAATATTGACTACATATATATTCTACCTTTGGATTCTTTCACTACTCTCACCCTTGCTTTTTGTAATCCAACCACTTTTTGCACCTTCACACTCTAAGATCTTTGCTCAGGCTCTTCCCTCACCCTAGAATTCTCTCCTCCCACTCTCTTTTCTGGTTAAACACTCATCTGTCTGCGTTCCACTTCAAAGTCAGTCCTTTGGTAAAGCCTTCTCCTAGCTTCACACTAGCTCAGGAGATTCTTTTTTCAACTCGAATTAATGTAAACCAAAAACAAACAAACAACAAATACAAAAACAATAAAAAAGAAGAAGAAGAAGAATAGGAACCTCCATACTGTTTCATAGTGGCTATACCAATTTATATTCTCACCAGTAGTGCACAAGGGTTCTCTTTTCTCCACATCCTTGCAAATATTTGTCTCTTGATTTTTAGATAATAACCATTCTAACAGGTATGAGGTGATATCTCACTACGGTTTAGATTTGATTTTCTCTAATTAGTGATGTCAGCATCTTTTTATGTAATGTTGACCATTTGTATGCCCTTTTTGGAAAAATATTTATTTAAATCCTTTGCCCATTTTTTTTAATGGAACTTGGGTTTTTTTTTCTTGGTTGTTGTTTTGTTTTGTTTTTGTTATTGAGTTGTATGAGTTTGCTATATTTTGGATATTAATCTCTTATACAATATATGGTTTGCAAATACTTTCTTTCATACTTTATATTGCTTTTGTATACTGCTGATCATTTTTGTCATTGTTGTGCAGAAGATTTTTAGTTTGTGTAGCCCTAGTTTTTTTGTTTGTTTGTTTGTTTTTGCTTTTATTGCTTGTTTTTTGTGTCATCTCCAAAAAGTTTTTGCCAAAACCAATGTCAAGCAACTTTTTTCTCTATGTTTTCTTCTAGGAGTTTTACAGTTTTAGGTCATACAAAAGTATTTGTATTTGTATTTTATTTTCTTAAGTTAGTTAATTTTTTTTCAAATACAGTTGACATACACTATTATATTAGTTTCAAGTGTATGACAGTGACTAGACATTTATATAACCTATGAAATGATCACCTCAATAAGTTTAGTACCCATCTGACACTACACATAGTTATTGCAATATTATTAACTATATTCCTTATGCTGTACTTTACATCCCGTAACTGTTTTTATAACTGGTAATTTGTACAGCTTCATCCCTTCCCCCTTTGCAACCATCCCCCAACCTTCTCCTATTGTCAACCATCAGTTGTTCTCTGTATCTATGAGTTTACTTGTTTTATTTGTTCATTTTGTTTTTTAGATTCCTCATATAAATGAAATCATATGGTATATGTCTTTCTCTGCCTGACTTACTTCACTTAGCATAATACCCTCTAGGTTCATCCATGTTGTCAAATGGCAAGATTTCATTTTTTTTTATGGCCAGGTAATATTCCAGTGTATACACGTACCACTTCTTTATCCACTTGTCTATCAATGGACACTCAAGTTCTTCCATAACTTGGCTATTGTAAACAATGCTGCAATGAATATAGGAGTGCATATGTCTTTTCAAATTAGTGTTTGGGATTTCTTCAGATAAACATGAAGAAATGAAATTGCTGGGTCATATGGCAGTTCTATTTTTAATTTTTTGAGAAAACTCCATACTGTTTTTCATAGCGGCTGCACCAATTTACAATCCCACCAATAGTACATGAGGGTTCCCTTTACTCCACATCCTTGTCAACACTTGATTTGTTGATTTATTGATGATAGCCATTCTGATAGGTGTGAGAAGTATCTCATTGTGGTTTTAATTTGCATTTTCCTGATGATTAGCAATGTTGAGCACCTTTCCATATGTGTATCACCACCTGTATGTTCTCTTTCAAGAAATGTCTGTTCAGATTCTCTGCCATTTTTGAATTGGACTGGGGTTTTATTTATTTATTTTTTTGGTGTTAAGTTGTATGAGTTACTTATATATTTTGCATATTAACCACTTATCATATGCCATTGAAGGTTTTCTCCCATTCAGTAGATTGTCTTTTCATTTCGTTGATGGTTTCCTTTACCTTGCAAAAACTCTTTAGTTTGCTGTAGCCCCATTTCTGTATTTTTTCTTTTGTTTCTTTTGCCTAAGGAGACATATCCCAAATGTAGTAAGAATAATGTCAAAGAGGTTACTGCCTACGTGTTCTTCTAGGAGTTTTATGGTTTCGGGTCTTACATAAATCTTTAATCCATTTTGGTTTACATTTTTGTGAGTAGTGTAAGATAGCAGTCCAATTTAATTTTTCTGTATGTGTTTATCCAATTTTCCCAAAACCATTTATTGGAGAAACTATCCTTTCCTCATTGTGTCTTCTGGGCTCCCTTGTCAACTGTTAGTTGATCAAACTACCTCCATTTGGAAGAGCAAATGGCAGTACAGGCTGAAAATATAGAGAAAACAATGAAAAACTGGCCCTGGAATGGCTTTTGAATATGAAGGGAAACTTCCATCCTAAATCCAATTTTCCCAGGCAGACAACAGCAAATATGTATCCTAGAAAAAATATAGTGATCTAAGCCCAAGTCAAAAAGACTGTCTTTACTGATTCACTCATTATAAAACCATCTGCTGTGAATTTATATTCTGGAGAAAGAGATAATAAGGTGAAATATACAGATTCATAAAGGATATACATCTTCTACTTTAGAAACTATATGTTCAGGCAAGCATTTTTAAATGCATACATTAAAAAAGTGTTTGCACACTTGAGGTTGGGAAGTTAAACTTTGTTATAGGTCACACGTAGAATTTATATATGAACTGGCAGTGGGATTTACTAAAATCATGATTTAGAGTTTTATCACACAGTAGAGTTCGTTAAAAAAATTACATCTCAATGAAACTGTGTATATATATATATGTGTGTGTGTGTATATATATATACTTAAATACCATTGATTTAAAGTCTTATAACCTTCCTTCCTTCCTTCTTTCTTTCTGTTGTCCTTCTTTCCCTCTTCCTTTTTTTAGAGAGGACTCAAACCATCAACCAGTTTGCACAGGGCTAATTTGCCGAAGAGTTGATTTCTATATATTGCATAAACTATATTTGTACATTTAAAAAAGAATTTAAACTCTCAGATAATTCATTATCCTCTGTTACTTCTTTCTATCATATACAATCTTCCAGAATGATAAAGAGATTGAGGCTCTGTTCACAATTAAATTCAACTCTCAGGAATGATTAAACATCCTCCAAATCCCCAGGAAAGCTGTGAACTAAACAGAGAATAACCATGCAAGTTAGGCTGGTGGTTTCCTCCATTGAGATACTGTAATGAACCCTAGCTCAGAAGCAGAAAAGAGCATGGTTTTGTACTAAGATTATGGAATAGAGAATGGAATAAAGGTTCTAATTTCTCTGAGGTCAGGTCTTCCAGCAAATTATTTTGCCCAAAGTTTTGTTTCCAGAAAAATTAGACACCAATTCTCAAACATTAAAAAAATTCTATACATGAAAGTGTTAAATTATAAGAGATTTTTGAAACAGTAATTCTTCATAACCATCTGTCTATCTCTTTACTAGCATGGATAATTTGGAGTTAACTGTAGGGTTATTACATAGCAAATAAATCCCACATGATTTTCAGGTTAAAGATGAGAAAAAAAGGTGAAAGGGCAATTCCTGTACCTTGATGAAACACTTTATTCCATCTACAGAAGTAGCTGTAGCTCACAGGAATGACTCACAGTTGGAACAGTAGAGATAATAGAAAAAGAGCATCACGTGCTGGCAAACAGTGTGAGATGACAGGTCAGTTATCTCACTGGGTAGATGCAATCCTGGAATTTCCTGAATTGAAATACAATTTAGAACCAGAAAAGGAGAGGCCCTGGGCTGTTTGGCCTTTAGATGATTCTGCTGTGTCTCTGTCTCTGTCTCTCTGTCTCTATCTATCTATCATCTATCTATCTATCTATCTATCTATCTATCTATCTATCTATCTATCTATCTCATTAGGCCGCTTCCTTCTTTTCTGATGTGTGAGGTGATAATTACTAACAATTACATTGTGCCAGACTCTCATCTAAATATTTTACTCTTTTAACTTTCAGAAACTCCAATGAGGTAGGAATTCCATTTTATAGATAAGGCAACTATTATGCAAAAACTACCTAAATACAATTGCTTCAGGTCACACAGAAGAAAACATAAGACACTTCTCTCAGAGATGTATAGCTGAGGATTTTGGCTTCCAGAGCTCAGGCTATAACTGCCTTTCAGGAAGCCCTAATCTTAGAAAGACCATGGCCACTGTGAGTCATGACAAAGAAGACATTGCCACCTCAGTAAACTCAGTGCTCTGGCCATCTATTTTTAACTTTGAAATTGGAGCTTTCTTTTAATTATATCAGAATCGTATTTTCCTACAGCTGTTTCATGTTGCTTAGTATTTTAAGATTGTCTTCAATGTTTCACCAGAAAAGGGTTACCACCTCAGATCTCACCCATTGTTTTAGGATTTAATTACTTATTTATTTGGGGTTTTAAGATCATTTTCAGATAAAGGCAAATGATCCAGTCTTAATCATCTTTTATAGCTCATTATTTTGTTCTGAATTTAACACCAGTATTTATATAAGAGATTAGAAAAAATATGCAAAGAATATGTTAGTTCAATGATTACCCTCAGGTGCCACACAATTCGGAATCCATGTGTCCTTCACTTATCATCATATAGAAATGGAGGAAACTATAAACATATAACAATCTTGGAGGTCATATTAATGATGGGTTCCATTCAGCCTTGGATGTTTTGGTGTAACAGTTCTAACTTGTGGCTACACTAATCCAAACTACATATTCCTACTGGCAACTTACTAGGAAGGCAAGGAGCACAGATTGAGTATAGATTGACTGTGCAAACTTACTACCTGGATCCCAGGTACCCAGGACCCCATCCTTCTAGACAGGGATAAAATTAAGTATTCAGAGTTAATTCCAGCCTGAGGCTCTTTTACTATTTCAGTTTACTCTTGAGACAGAGTTTAACTCTTGCTCTCATGTATTTGTGGAGTTACTAATGTTTCAAAGGTTAAAGTCAAGGTTCTTTGGGGTCACCGTCCTGTTAGTGCCTCTGGCAAGTGCTACTTCAGGGTTCCTTCCTTACCTATTAAGACTTATCTCTGTTTAAGGGAAGACATGCCATACCTAACTAATGTAGGATAAACAGAACTCTTCTGTTAGAACTCTTCTATTAGAATATAAATTCTAAATAAATTAAAAGTATGATTTTTAATCAGAAACATACAAAGATCTTAACATGACTGATGCTTCGATTATTGCTTATTTGAAGACTAATTCCTATCTCGTCCCGCCTCATGGCGTGTTAAATGTAATCAGTAGACTTACATTTTTAAGAGGGAGGAATACCTGTGGAGGGAAATACTAATGAAAAGTGGGTGATTTGCCCACAGAACTGAAAGTGTTCAGGACTTGGAAGTGCCAAGTACCTCAGAAGGCAGAGGGTGAGGTATATAAGAGTGTGTGTGTGTAAAAGGAGCAAAAGCAGGGGGATTGTTTGAAAGTTGGTATAAGCAAGTCAGATTCCCCAGTCGCCATCCATACCCTGAAGCCCTACTCCTCCCCAGTACTTGCAGCAGAGGGGATGCTTCTGAGAAATGAGACCAGAAGCTCTGTGCTTGAAGATGCCAGGAATAAAGGAGAGTGAGGATGAGATGACAGATTTAAAATAAGGGAAGTGATATTCTGCATACCGAAAGGTACAACCTCTTTCTTCTTCCCCTACTGACTTTCAGAATAACAATAGCCAGTCTCATAACCAGGCAAGAGCTGCAAAGATGGGCAGCCTCAGGAAAAACATGTCTAAGCATGCTGACTTTGGGGTTACAGGAAGAAAATGGCAGTTGGCCACCTGAGTGCCTGAAGATCGCCAACCAACAAGCACTATTCATTCATACCACTTCAATTAAGTGTGAAAATATATATGTATACATATACACATATGTGAGTGTAAATGTGTGTATATCCCAATACCATAGTCATAGTAACAAAAAACACTGAAAATAGACTTAACCAAAATTTGTGAAAAAAACACATTGTAACAATAGATTAGGAGAAGGTGAGGGAGTGTAACTCTTCTTCTGCCGTAGTCATAAATAATTTAGATAATCTCTAAAATTGATGAATGGCAACATTTGCATGTTATTTAGAAATATGAAAGTAATGCCAGAATAAACATAAAAGAATTAAGTAGTTACTTCTAAGGAACAGAACAAGAAGAAGAGGGCAGGGATTTTGCTACATGCCTTTAATGATTATATTTGTAAAGTATGGATTAATTTATTTTGATGAAAGTGATATAACGTACAGTTAGTATTAAATTATTTCTTTTGAGTTAATAATTCATAGAGTGATCACCTTAATTTAGCTAAACATGTTATAGGTAAAATAAACTTGTGCCCTTCCAGAAGGAACTAGAGTGCCCATTTAAGGATATTTTTTCATACGGGAGCTAAATTTAACAAAGGACAAAGAGATTCCCCAGTAGGGTAATTCCATGAAGACATTAGAACCCAGAGAAGGTAATGGGAAGACTGTCTTTCAGTAGAGGCATCTTTTTCTAAATTAGCCTGGATATCTTTGCAGTAAATGGCTATTACCTACATGGATATTCAAATGTCTCATTAGTTAAGAATGTTGTTGAGCTGTAACCTGAAGAGATAACTTGAAAACTGTACACTGAACAAACAAAAAATTATTTGCAAGTCTTTGGTAAATACATCGTTTCCTTATTAATTGTACAGAGTGAAAGACTCTAAAAAGTATTTCAAAACACATTACCTCTTCATCAGTAGTAGGTCATGCCCCAGGCAGAAATCAAGACCAGCCGCAGATACTAAATGAAAAAAAAAAAAATCTACAGGTCAGGAAACATAGGTCAGGGCTTAATTATCTGGTTATTTAGTACAAAGGGTTATATGGATTATTTCAAGTCCCTTTGAAGAAACACTGACAGTTTTTTCTAGACTCTTCTTCTCAAGGAGTAACTAAATATTATGACCAAAGTGGAGATATGAAGAAACAGGCTGCTAAATAAAGTAAATCTTAAATTTATTGTTTCTTCATAAGTTTACCAAAACACATTTTAATTCAGTAACTAATCAATTTTTGTCTTTCCCTATAATATCTCCCAGTTTCAGTAGGGGTTCTTTCTACGGAGTATCAGACTATGAGAGATCTTAAATAAATCAGAAGAAATAACCAAGTGTGATAAGGAAATCTCTAAGCCCAGAAAATTTGATAAAGCCTTTAAAACTCTGTTTAACATCCAGCTTTCCATAGTGGCTTTGCAAGACATGTCAGTAAAGAAGTGGTTCATCAAATATTTTTAATGTCATGACAGCATTCTTGAAGAAACAGAAAAGGTCAAACGAAACTATACAATCAGCAATAATTTCAAAGTATGACAATGTCTTGGCATGTCTATAAATGTGTACTGAGACAATATTTTAACCTCAGACTTTTTCCTGTCTCCTAAAATCATTCTGAAGTTCTTTACCAGTTGGTAATGGCATCCACTGTTTCAAGAGGGCAGGCACTGCTGCCTACAAAGACATAATTCAAATACTTTGATGGAAAGGCTGAGTAGATTTTTAAATTCAGATCTGGTAAAAGAGTCTGAAATTACAGCATTCTGGATTTGTATGAGCCAAGCCTTTGACTGAGGATTAATTTTGTTTTGAATTCAAAGAAGGCTTGGTTCCAAAGTTTGAACCAGTTTGGAGGTTCAGAGTTTAGGCTTTTTGAAAAGTAACCATAGAGTCGGGAACAATACAGTCTATGACTCATGAGCAAGCAGTTCCTCACTGTACTCCTTCACCTGCAAGAAAATCAATGAAACGTTTCAGGGGCTGGAGACAGGAATGAGGGAAAGAGGGAGAGGAGAGCAAGAGAGCTGTAGTGACCAAAGTGAGGACTGCTTCCGGTTCCTTCTGGGAGCAGTCAGACTCGCAGTTGGGGGGACAAGTTGATGGATCTTGATTCAGTAATCAGGGCAGAAGAAGCTTATGCCCCACTTCCCACATGGAAGTCTGGGAGGACACCCCTGAAGAGTGTCCCATGCCACCATGCACAGTCTCAGTAGAGTAGAAATGGTATTACGATGTGTTTGGTAGATGAAGAGAGCCTAAGCCACAGGTTCCCCATGACCTGGCCAAGATCCATTGAGTTCCTGAGTTAGGTGTGAATGGAGCCCGGGATGCATAGACCAGGAGTGCAAAGTGAAGACAGACACCGGATAGCCGGCAGAAGAAAGGGAAGAATGTGGAATTCTATACTTTCTTGGACTCTGGATCATTCAAAGATCTAAACCTCTTTTCAGAGAGATAAAGACATGAAGTATCAAATGAAATCATACAGCAGCTTGGGCTGTAAGGGTGGAAGCTTAAGGAATATTTGGAAAGACTGAGCTCTAGAGAAAGGGACAAGATTTTTATAGCTAAGCCTGAAAGAAAACCCATTGCTAGTGACATAGAAGCTAAGCCCACCTTGGAGGTCCTGAGGAGGCAGAGAAGAAATGGGGGAGAGCCACACTGGCCTGGGGAGAACCTCAGCTCTTTCTCAGCCACAGGCCAAGGAGGACACTGCCTCTAACAGGGAGAAGAGGAGATCTGGATTGAGGAATCAGCCCACATTTTTTATTGCTCTTAAGGAAAGACAGAAGCCTACCTTGCTGATGTGAAGTGAGGGTCACTATGTATAGCCCTATGGGGGTGGGGAGCAGCAGTGTTACACATATGGCCTAGGATAAAAGTGGTACCCCAGGGCTGCACAATGCACAGCCTGCACTCCTCTGCTTGAGGGCCCATCTAATGCCCGCCTGAAGCTTACCCCCCATCAGGGGAGGCTCTGTCTACACCATGGCTGAAGCTTCATAAGAGGCAGGGTCAGTGGGAGAATGAAGAAAAGCCACCGATGAAGGATTTTACTCAAGACCGAGGTCACCTAAGTAAACCTAGAGGGCTTGCAAACAGAGAGAGAAAACAGATTCTACAGAGAGGGCCTCCTGGAAGTGGGAACATCTAGATGAGAGTAAATGTCTTTATGGTAACTATGGAAAATTCTCTTGCAGAAGAAATGAACTTGGAATTCTGTGCGACACTGGGAAAATATAAACCAAGATTTGTTTTCCTTAAGTGAACAAACAAAACAGAAACAAACTCATAGATACAGAGAACGAACTGATGGTTGACAGATGGGGTACTGGGGAATGGGCGAAAGAGGTGAAGGGATTAAGAAGTACAAACTGGTAGTTACAAAATAGTCACGGTGATGTAAAGTACAGCACAGGGAATATAGTAATATTGTAATAAGTGTGTACGGTGCCAGGTGGGTGCTAGACTTACTGAGGGGATCGCTTCGTAAATTATATAAATGTCTAACTGCTGTTCTGTATACCTGAAACTAACATAAAATAATACTGAATGTCAACTGTAATCCAAAAAAAATTAGCAGAATTCTACCAGAAGGAAAATGGTACTTTGGAGAAATTAGCTATGTTTAAAATAAACCGTATAGAGAGTTATTGGGGGAAGAAAAGGATGAATATGTATGAGTCGGAGTATGGCAACTGGGTCTACCATGCTAAAACAACAGTACCTTAACATTTAGGCCAGGATTTACAAACCTGAATATTAAAAAGTGAAGAGTACACAGTAAAATATTTCATGTTCTTCTTAACTACACTCCAAAAATCAAGTCTGAGCACCATCATGAACAGCATCTGACGTGGACAAAAGAGAGGCGGGAAGTAATGCAACTCATAAATATGTGCTTGGTTTAAACTCGGCTCCTGCCTCTTGATGCCATGTGGGAATCTGGGCACAGTATTGCCAGAGATCATACTTAAAAAAAAAAAATATTACACAAATCTACAGTTCTTCTTGAAGTGACCTGATTTGTAAATCTTGACAACTACTTTGATATTTTAAAAGAATACACATACACACACACACCCTAATACTGTGAAGACCAAACAAAATAGATATGCAAACTGGATATAACTTGAGAGACACAAGTTTGTGACCCTTTTTAAGCAATGGGAACAATAATTGTCTATAAAAACCTTCAAATGAAAAGTTTTGTTTTCTTTCCAAACGATACTTGTTTTGCCCAGTGATTCTTCACTCACTAGAATGGCATCCATTCCTTCAGGGAAAGGCATATTCCACCAGAACAAAGAAGGCCTTTGAAGGCTGAAAGGTAGTGTATGTTCTAGTGTGTGTGTATGTTGCATATTTGCAAGTAGGTAGGAGTGTGGCTCTTACAGGTTTTCATCACAAGAAAAAAATTTCTGTAACCAAGTATGGTGACAGATATTAACTGGCCTATTGTGGTGATTATTTTGCAATGTATACAAATATCAAATCATTACATCGTACACCAGAAACTAATATAATGTTATGTCAACTATACCTCAAAAATATTTTTAAAATATTTTTTGTCTATGAAGTAGCTCTCTTAAAAAAAAAAAAAAAAGTAAAAAGAAAAGTTCTCTACCCTCCCACTATTTGCGTAAACGCAGGATATAAATTGACAAAGGTGTCCTGCTTCCCTTCTCTACCAGGAAGGATAAAAATTAGCCATGGGAGACTTCAGACCCTTATAAGTCTGGAGATGGCACCAGTAGACTCTACATAACAAACTTGGCTATTTAGCCTTTATCTCCCATTAGTTTTCCTTATATTTGTCTTACCACCATTTGCCGCCCCTGGAGACTTAGGTCTTTTTCCTTTGTCTTGTTACTTCTCTGAAATTAAGTGTTCCTTTGCCAAGACACTATATAAAGTTCTAACCAAACCTTTGTTATTTATTTCTAGGGTCTTCCATATGTTACGCGTGTGATATATGTGTTAATAAACTTCCGTTTGCTTTCTCTTGTTAAACTTTCTTTTGTTTAAAGCTCTCAGCTGAGAACTTAGAAGAGTAGAGGAAAATAATTTTTTCTTTCCAACATAAACAATTTAGTATTCAAATTTAGTTGCTTCAAGCTCAAACTCCATGTTTAGGCTTTTCTAACTTATCCTACCCTTTGCCTCCAGGGCTGTGCTCTGAGTATGGGTGGCAGGTGGCACACAGCCAGCACTGCATCGTGGAGAGAAGAAACTGGCTCTCCTACGGCTCTGCTGACCTTTGCACTTTGCTGGCTAAGGTGTCTTAGTCTCTGCTATGTGCACTACCCAGCTATCACCTGCTTGGATCACCTGCTTGGATGCCAATGGAGCTTGCCTTGGCTCAAGGTGTATGCTCTGCCCAACTGGAATTCTGTCCTTCCCCAGAAATACCCTTTTAGCAGGTGTGCATCCCTCATGGAGGCACGTGGCCTCTGGATCTTGTCCAGGAATCACGTAACCTCGGAAAACCCATGGAAAACTATAATCAGATTGTTTCTGTGCCCAACACCCCACCCCATCATTGCTACTCCATCGCCACTCCTGTGCTGGTGTGGGGCATTAAGGTGGTGTCCTTCCAAACTTCCAGACTGAAAGTAGTGCATTAGCCCCCGCTTATCTAGGAATCTTAGCTTGAGGTTCTTTCTCCCCTCCTATCCCCACTTCTGGAGCTCAAGAATCCTGCTCTCAGGGTTTTTTCCAAGCTTCTCCTTCCAAGCTGGAAGGGTTTTTATTGCCTTTCTGAATGACAGGAAATTGCCATGACCCCACATCCTGTACTCGAAGACGTTTATAGAGAACATTTTAGAAGTTGAAAACAAAACAGAACAAAATCCTGTTCTGTCTCAAATGGCTGGCCTATGTATTTGGTGCGCAGATTCTAAACTGTTTGCCCTCCAGTCCTTTCCTGCCCTGCCCCTGGCCAACTGTCTGCCTGGGGCAGGAGGTGGTGGTGGTGCAGTGGGCAGGCCTGCAGGCCCTCATGTTAGTGGGCTCTGGTGGGGTTCAGCCACTGGATGACACTGGTAGATGGGGCCGGGAGTGGAAAGGGAGAAGTCTGAGCATTTCTCTCTGCTCACTGGTATCTCTGGCAGGAGTTGCCTTATTCTACTGTGGATCCAGCTTCCTGCAGTACTGGTCCCTCCCTTGGTCTCGCCAGTCTTACTGATGTTCATCCACTTTGGTTTCTCCCCATCCACTTTGGTTTCTCACCTCCTCCATCTCTTGTGAATCCAATTACCTGTACTAACTTAACTACGTGTTTTAAGTTCTTAAAGGGATTTCTGTCTTCCTGTTTAGACCCTAATTGCACCCCTGGCTTTCAAGATTCTTGCTAAACAATGATTCTTTGCATTCTGCTGTTAAAATCCTAATCCTTCTTAAGGCAGAAAAGGCTAAAAAATTAGGGAGAAAGTCATGGTCAAGGAAGTACAAAAATAAAAAACACATTAATGTATTTCAAAATATTTCACTACCAAAGCATCCACAATTATTGAATTCATTGTACTGTTGCCTGAATAGACATTTTTACTGCTCTTATATACTTATGCGCAAAAGTTCTCAGGTGTTCCAATAACCGTGTGATTTTTCTTGGGTCTTAGGCTATGTTTCTTATATCTTACGTACGGCAAATTATACCCCCTTCGACAAGTCAGCTTAATGAAGTAATGGCATACATGCTCAGTTGTGACACAGTAATTTTTCACACTGACCACAATGTAGATGCAGGAGAGTGTTAGAACACCAGTGTGGATCGACTGGTAAAAACCAGTTCAACAAAGGTACTACAATCCGCAGATCCAAATGGGCGGACACGAAGATCACCCAAACCAGAGGTCTGTGGGTCCAGGCGGGTGACATGAATGAGAAGGTGGATGCTGTGTATTACAAAAGGGAGCAGTGGCACTGTGGGAACTCCGGCGTACGTGGTCTCGTCCCAGCTCCAGCTGGTTATGCCATGTGAGAAGGGGGACCTCTTGTTATAAAATTTTATGACATTTGATGAGAAGCCAGAAATCTAGATTGCATATGGAAATCTTGTGGTTTGCACAGTAATATCAACTAAGTCAAAAAATTTAAAAATGTTCTGTAAATTTAACAAACATGTCTCAAGCTAGATAGGACCCCACGTCACCATTTTGCAATCTCTGTTCTAATTAGACCTTATACTTTGGAGCAATACACATTATGTGAGCAGATAATGCTGCATCAACTCAATAACTTATGTGGATATTTTAGAGTTACCTCCATAACATGGTCTATTCTTTTGAATATTCTCATTTGTATGAAATACACATTCCTTAATAGCAGGTCAAATTCTAAAAAATAGTCTACTTTTTAAAATCAAAGTCTATCTCTTATAAACAAAGAAAAAGTGGGAAAATGAATTCAGGTTTATTTTTTCTCACTTTCACTACCCCCCACACATTTAGTTTTTACATATGTGAGTTTAAAAAATGTCTCTGGCATTCTCATTCCTTCCTTCCTTGTTCAAGTAATGACCGCCTCCAGTAAATCATCCCAGTAAACTTCCCATTTCTCTGAGCTCCCAGGATACCCCATGTGCATCGTATTACGGAGCAGTTAACATGTACTGAGCACAATGCAAAGGCACTCAAAGATAAGCTGGGAAAAAAATCTCTGCGCCCCCCCCCCCGCCCCCGCGCCAAATTCATATTCTGGATTTGTTAGTAGATACCAGGGCTATGGCGGGGGTGGGGGGGAGGTGGGGGGAGTGCAGATAGGGGAGGGGCGGGGCAGGGCGGGGCAACTCGGCGGGAAGGAAGCCATATGGAGGAGCAGGGTCTCATCATGGATTGGCGCCTGTCACTCCTGTCACACACACCCATCGCTGACTGAATTAGTTCTAATCTCTTCAACATTGCATTTAAAGCAAGATAGTTCTAAACTACATATCAAAGTCTTTTCTCTGCCAAAACTGTACTATTTGGTGTTCCATGAACACACTATTGTGCTTTCATGCTTGTGTGTCTGTGTGCACAGCCCTCTTCACCTCAGCCTGTTGAAATGCTACTTAAACTTCGAAATTCACATACGGTGCTACGTCAGTCAAAAACCTTCTAACTCTTTATAGTTAGTTATTCTTTCTTTTGAGTGTCCATGAAACCTCTTGCCTGTATTTTGACATTTATATCCTGCTTCGAAATATAAATTCTTGAGGTCTTGTCTTACCCCCCACTAGACCACAGAAACATTTAGGGCATCATCTGCATCTTGATTTTGAGCATCTGTTAGGGCTTGGCATTGAGCTTTGCACAAAGTAGGCAATGGAGATTTCTGTCTTGTATTGGGGAGGTGAGTTCTCCATCTAGTGGCAAAACTAAAAAATTGCATGCAACTTTTGCCTTGGAATCTAACACAATTATGTTGGCGGCACCCCCCCCCCCCCCCCCCCACAAAAGACTGCCTCATTGATTCTACAGATTGCTTCAGGTTTACTCTATATTGAGGAATGCACTGTTAGTTCTCAAGAAGACATAAATCTCTTTTATGGCATTTTTGGTTAAAAACACTTCATCAAAGAATTTCTCTAAATGATAAAAGATGATACAAACAATCAGTCATATAGATTCCTTTAAATTAGTAAGCTTCTTTTATCAAGCTTAGGTAAGTGCTGCCATTGCTTTCTGACCCATGGCATAAATATCTTAGAGTAAGAGAAAACATTCTCAGACTCTTCTAGTTCAGTCAATTTGTATTTGTGGAATTTATGAACCAAATGATTCTCTACAAGATATGGTTCTCAGTATAATTTAACTATTAATCACTCAAGGACAAGCCCAGAAGAGCTAAGTTTAACACGCTAAAATGCAGGTTTTTACAGAAGTTTTTAGAGTAGGATGTCTAGTAGATCAGGACCTACCCAATGACCTGACTGAGTTTCAAGCCACTTGCTGCTTTCATATTCTACTTTTACCTTACTATCTTTTCCTCAGGTTTAACAAGATTTCAGGGAAGAATAAATAGCTCTCGCCAGTAATGGCATCCTCCTGGGATGATCTCAAGATATGAGGAAATGTTTCGTAACTCAGAAAGCAGATTGGAGACCCTGCTTTAGCATTTGGTATCTTTCTTTTAAAATTGGTGTTCTAAAAATAAAAAATAAAAAATAAAGTTAACTTAGGTGAACATGAAAGGGGTTACCTGGCAGGCCTGACAAACTCAGTGATTAAAAGTAACCACACAGAATGGTCCAATTATAACTTCCTAAATGGGCAGGTCATACATAATGGGTAGTCTCCTCCCAGGCCTATAGCTTCCTTAGCAAAGGTCGATCTTTACCTTAAGCAAGCACTGTCCGTTGTTCTTATGCATTAGCATACAGTAACTTTGAAATGTCACAGTTATTTTTTCCCAGACCCCTTGGAGGCACAACCACTGGCACCAAAGCCAAAAACCAGAAACTCCATGTTGTTATCTTGTTACTCACATATCATCTCTATTTACTGTAATGTTCAACGTTAACTATATTGTACCCACCAATGTAAAAGATATCTCTCTATTTTACTTTTGATCCAATACTACAGATTTCCCTGCTTTGCTCTCTTCTGCCTCCTTAATCTACCACCAATGGATTTCATGTAATTTTCCTTAAATTCTCTCCTGTGATTCTAAATGCCTAAAAAGAACTGCAAATGCCACTCTCCAGAGCATGTTCTCAGTCCCTTGAGAACTTGTTTCTGGGCATGTCCTCAGATTTGGCTCAACTTGGTTCTCTGCTAGATCCCCATTTTTTGGCTCTGGGCTGACTGACTTGCTTTGACATGCAGAATGTGGCAGAAGTGACACTAAACAAGTTCTAGACACTCAGCTTCAAAGAGACATGAAGCTCCTGCCTCTTCCTTTGAGGAATGCTGTCCTAAGACCACCAGGTAAGGAAACTGGTCTACTAAGGATAAGAGACATGTGGAGGAGAATCAAGATGCCCCTGTGGACAGCTAGTGCTGACTGCCAGTCCTATAAGTGAAGCCACCTTGAACTGTCCAGCCCAGCTAACCTTCCAGCTGAATGACGCCCTTTGAGTGAACCCAGGTAAAACTTCTGCCTTTTGATATGAGAACCCCAAAGAATGTGAAGCTATCTTTAGTCCATCACGGTATTTCTGTTGCATGCATCTATTGCTTTTTAACTAGCTATGGCAAAATTTAGCAGTTTAAACATTCCCCCCCACCACCACCATGTATTTACTCACACTTTTGCAATTTGGGTTTGCTAAATGTACCAGAGCAGTTCTTTGTCTGTGGCTGGAAATTCAGGATAGGTTTTCTCACAAGTCTGGTGTCTCATTGCAACATCTGGAACATTTAGGGCTTGGCCTGTGTGGCACTGTGATAAAACAAGACATATATGTTTGGTCTTTGTCTCCAGTTCCTGTCACAGAGCTCCTAAAACTCTTGTGATTTCGATAGGAGTGTCTTTTGTTAATTATAATAAACTCCTTTCAACTGTAATTGAGATTTTGGTAGTGTGATGACTGGTGGGACAAAAACCCACACATAGTTTTAAGATATGGCCTGGCCACCTGAGGAACCAACCATGTGATTAGAGAATTGAAACTTTCAACCTCACCCCCCAACTTTCAGGGAGGGGAGAGAAGCTCTGAGATTGAGATGATCACCAATGGCCAGTGACTTAATCAATCATGCCTATATAATGGAACCTTTCTTCACAAAATGACTAAACTGTGGAGTTCAGAGAACTTCTAGACTGGCAAACATATCGATGTGCTGGACGAGTTCATACTCCAACTTTATGAAACAGAAGATCCTACTATGTTCAGGACTCTTCCAGACTTCACCCTATAAACCTCTTACTTTGGCTATTCCTCTGTATCCTTTATAGTATCCTTTATAATAAGCTGATAATAGTAAATGAAATATTTCCCTAAGTTCTGTGAGCCATTACAGTAAATTATCAAACCTGAAAAGAGGTTTGAGGGAACTCCTGGTTTGTAGACAATTTGGATAGAAGTGCGGGTAACCTGGGAACTCACCACTTGTGATTGATATCTGAAGGTGTGGGCAGTCTTATGGGATTGAGCTCTTAACCTGTGGAGTCTGTGCTAAATCTGGGTAAATAGCATTAGAAATGAATTGAACTGTGGGACCCCCGAGTGGCGTCCGCAGAGAATTGGAGAATTTCAGAATTGCTTGGTGTGGAAAACCTACACACTTGTTTTCAGAAGTGTGGTGAATAGAGAAACAGTTTTCCTTTAGCCAGGCATCTTTCAGCCCTCCATCTGGGGAGCTGAACCCCTTTCTGTGTAGTTTGGGGCTCCAAGAGGCAAAAGTGGAAAATGCACAGTCTTGAAAGAACTGGCACAGTGTCACTTCTGTTGCAATCTATTTGTTAAAATAAGTCACAAAGCCAGTCCAGATTCAAGAGGAGGGGAAACAGACTCCACTTCTCCACACGAGGAACAGAAAATGTTTTGTGGCTATCTCATCTGTGTCCGTCTATCCTCTGTCCATAAATGATCTGCATTTCTCCCATATGCAAAATACATTCATCTTCTCCTAAGACTTCCCAAATCCAATATGGTGGCAGCTTAGTGTTCAGAATTTCATCATCTAGAGCAGGTCTAGATGTCAATGAGGTTGCCTGGGTATATCTTTTCACAATCTGGAAACCTCTGCTCTAAAAATTCAAGTTATCTGCCACCATCACTACTCCCCTGCAACTGAACTCCACATATAATAGTGAGAGAGGGATAACAGTGACAGATACTCCCATTCTCGTTGGGAGGAAATGGAAGGCACACAGCAAGCTCAGGTCCTTAATGATCCTAAAATCCAGCCATGCACATGCTGCCGGTTCCCCTGATCCAGAGGCAGGGACTGTTATATAATCTGAGTCTGTTTCTATTCCCTTGAAATGGTCCCCTAATCCATCTGTTGGCTCTGTCCTCAGACATCTTTTTCTTTTTCGGTGAGAAATGGTTCATGTTTGTAATTTCTCAACTGCTTCTTGTTCACAGAAAGTTGGGGGTCAGGAGGCCTCTTTTTCATTTTGTTTTTATTCCTTTAGTTTGAGTGAGTACTATTCCTTTAAAAGTGCTGTGGGTTTCTTGTATATTAAGTTATAACCTATTTCATTTGACAAAAGTCATTCACACATCTGGAGACAAGCCCTCTCTTTGAGCTGTGAAGTTTTAAAACAGGTTTTACAGCCACACCCTCCACTTGATCTCGACTAAGGTCACATTTTGCTGGCAGCATCCTCAGGCTATTTTTTACATGGAAGATCCTTAGGGCGGGAGAGTCTGGAAAAGAATAGGAGCTGTATTTTCCATCCCAGCAAGCATGAGGTTGCAAATATTTCCTCTAAATTGTGCTTGAAATCTGAACTACTTCTTCGGTTCATCTCTCCTTCCCATATTTTATCACAGGCAGCCAAATAAAGGCCAATCAGCCCCTTCTGTATCCTATTTGGAAATTTCCTTTGGCCAGATCTACAAGTTCATTAAGTACATTTTCTATCTTCTGTGTTACTCTGGTCATCAGCTTGACTGATTGCTCCTCTCCTCAAAAATACAGATGACCATCTTTCTAGACACCGATCACAATTTCCGCACTGCCTTTTCCACCCTTCCAGTCTTCCCCCGTGGCTCAGTCTCGAAACCATCTGTTTTAGTTTTCTGTTACAGCAGCACACCACTTCCAGGTACTACTTTCTGTTTCAGTTATCTACTGCTGCGTAATAAACCACACCAAAATGTAAGGGCTAGAAACGATGATTTATAATTTCTCACAATTGTGTAGGTTGGCTGCAGTAATGCGGCTGCATCCGTCTGGGAGCTCACTTGGCCTAGATTATCCCACGTGCACGCATGCTTCAGACTGTGTCTCCATGTGGCCTCTCACCCTTCCATAGTCTGGCCTAAGTCCCTTTTCAGCATGGTGGCTACCTTCCAGAGAGAGGGTTCCAAGAGAACAAACCCCAGTGTACAAGTGCTTATTAAGTCTCCTTCCATCGCCCTTGCTGATAACGTCCCATTGGCCAAAGCAAGTCACGTGATAAAGGCCAGACTCAATTTTTGAGAGAATACCAAGGGCGTGAATACTGGAAGCATGATTTATTGGGGGTCATCACCAACCATGTTCTCCAACTTTAACATATTTTCCCTTGTTCACTATGCTCAACTTACACTGTGTTCCTTGTTGTTCCTTGACACAAACATCTCTTCCTTGCCTTAGTCTTTGTTTTATATTTTCCCTACCTGAATCACTCATCTCCAGTCTTCAAACTGCTGTTTCTTTTATATTCTTGTGGTATTGGCTGAAATATCAACCCTGCCCCCGCCCTCCCCCCCTCTCGCCCCCCCCAGTACTATCACATTACCTTGTTCCTTTCTTCCTTGCCATCTGAAATGACCTTGTTTATCAGTTTTCTAAGTTTATTTTTTTTCTTCCTCCTACCAAAATATAAGATCAGGGGGTCTTTTTTTGCCCCGGGGGTCTCATCTACTTTGTTCACGGCTGTATTCCCAGCACTCCAAATAAGCTGAACACATAGTAAGCACTTAATAAATTTTTCTGATTGTATGATGAACAAATGGATGGATGAATGAAGTACTTAATTCTTAAAGAAATTTATAATAAATGTTCATTTTTTACAAAAACTATGTCAAAGTTTTAAACAACTGTTGATTACTAAAAACCAGGAGTGATCCAAAAAAAGTCTTTTTTGAGAATTGGACTTAACGTTGGTTATAGCTTGCTGAGATATTTCAAAATTTGAGATTTGTTTCAAAATGATTTGGAGATCATGGGGAAATGGGTTGGGGTACAGATGAAATGAGGTTGACTGTGAATTGACACTTATTTAAGTTAGGTTAAGAGTACATGAAGGTTCATTATACTGTTCTCTTAAATAATACATATATTTGAAATTTCCATAATAAAGTTTTAAAATCACATGCAGATTAATAAGGAATTAAAAAGCATTAGAAAGATTGTGAAAATTTTTCACAACTATGACGTAATTTATTAATATTGTCACATTTCCTACTTCTTTTAGAAAGAGATTTCTAGTCTTATATGATAGAAGGCAGGCATTTTTAAAGATCATCTAGAAACATCATTGGCTAGATGATCTGAGGCTTATTTAGATGTTGAACTTAACTTGTAATGGACCTTTGCATGCAGAACAAATTTCTGTAAAGCACATCATTTCCCCATTGATTTCCATTCAGTTTTGAAAGCATGCTTGCATACCTCCTGTTGAGTCCCCTGTCTGCTACTTATAGCTCAAGACAGGAAGTACAGAAGCTCATGAAAGCACAGACATTCTGCCTTGTTCTGGGGTTCAAGACAGGTGACCGATGTAACAAATTTTTGTGTTTTCTGCCTAGATCAAGAAGAAGCCAGGGAGAGCAGGAATTTGCTCCAACAGATGCCATCCTCAAGCTGACAGCCGCTTTGTCTGGCTCTGTATCAGTCTGGGGAATTGCTCATCTGCCGGCAAAATTCAATTACTAAGGAACTTTTAATTATCATATATCTTCCACACGAGTCTTAATTTGGGGGACTATAAAAGAAAT
The DNA here is from genome assembly GCF_014176215.1 of Rousettus aegyptiacus. Lineage (NCBI taxonomy): Eukaryota > Metazoa > Chordata > Mammalia > Chiroptera > Pteropodidae > Rousettus > Rousettus aegyptiacus. The sequence goes on from NW_023416306.1 coordinate 125,590,981, forward strand.
ATGGCTTTGTCTCTGATACCAAGGAGCCCGAAGACTTAAAGGGCTCAGGAACAAGTCTGGCTTTAATGCATTATCTGAGAGTTTCTACCCAGAACTAGAAGAAAACCATTACAAGGTTGAGGGCCGCCATATCCTGGGCATTCATTTAAGGAATCAGGACCATGGAGCCAAAATCATCCAGTGACAAAGCCTACTCGTGGGATGAGCCCTGGAACAGATGACATAGTCGTGTGGGCAGAAGACCAGGTGGCTGGTTTCCAGGCAGAGCAGGATGTTGCTCTCGTACTCCTAAAGAGCCCAGATTTATAACCAGGCAAATCCATTCAGGAAGCCCCTTCTGCTGGCCATTTCTGCCTCTGGAATAGAGATAAAGAACCAAACATGAATTTGTTTTAATGGAAGTCTCTACTGGAATTTGTCCTCACTCACAGCTCACACACAGCCTTCATGTAATGCTGTCAGGTTACAAAGCTGGTTGGAGAAAGGCCAAGATACAGAAATGGAGGTGTGGAGGGAAGAAACCTGGGGTAAGACAGGCATATCAGTGTGGGTTGCTTTCAGCTGCAAGTAACAGTGAACTTCGTCTACTCTCACCCCCCAGACAGCTGCACCTTCTCGGGGGCGGGGGTGAGGGGGTGGGGGGGGGTGCGGGTTCTGAATTTGTAGTGGAAAAAGCACTGGGCCAAGGGCCAAGCACTGTGAGTTATGGTCTTGATTCATTGCTTTCCTCGCCTTCCAAACCCTATTTTCCTATCTGAACAAGGAAGAAAGATATCTAAGATATCAGTTCTAAAGGTCCAGAGATCAGTAAATAAGTGATGAGATAAAAACCTTAGGCTATTGAAGAGAAACAAACTTAGGAAGGGTTTGTAGTTAGGCCCTTTGGATAACAGGGTGAGGAGCAGATCTTCAAGAAGTAGGAGGAACAAGTCTTCACTTTGAGATTATGTTAAAAGCCCCAAACTGACCTTGGCTTCTTGGAATAAGTTAAATGAAAATATCTAGCACAGTCTCAGTAATGTTAATGCTCCCTTCCTATAAGTGAAGCCCACATTCACTTACATAGGACCAACTCACTCAGGCAAGAAAGAGAAGCCCTCCTGATTTGCAAATGCAAACACAGGCCTATGTCAAGATTTCCTTTAAAAAAGGGCTTTTAAAAAAACGTTTAAAATATATTAGCATAGCATTATTTTTCAGACTACAATAGATTCTAGTCACCAAATTAAAAAATACAAAAATCGTATCTTTTTATTGGAATTCATTTGGATTTGAGAATGTTCCCATTCACAGACTCACACAATAAAATAGTAGCTTAATCAAAGATTTGTTTAATGCAAATATTTGGCATCCTACCAGAAAGACCATAAGGCTATTGTCAAATCAGTTAAATTTCTGTTACAAGCAGTAAGGAAGGCCATCTGCTGTGGTTGGCAAAGAAATTAACATATTTTAAAATGCAAACACATCTCAGTCTCTCCCTACAGATCTCAAAGCCAGCATCTTGGCTATAGACAATTTGGATCTAATATTTAAGGACTTCAACTAAAATGACATCCAATGTCTTTGAATAGGCAAAAGATATCGAATAATAAATGTTATATTTATTTGTTATTATGAAGGCTGACAATTTCTTAGCTTAATACTTTGTGTCTTCTTGAGAAACTCTATTTGAAATCATCAGTGGCAATTCAAATCAGCAAAGTATAGTACCCTTGCTATAGACAAGTCATTGGCCTTGGTATTTTGAGGCATATAATGAAAGGGGCCTTTAAGGAGCTTCCAATTTGGTGGGGATATGGATACATACTTGCTTGTCCACACAAGGCAGAATACTATCATAGAGGCCTGAATCTAGTGTCACAGGAGTCTTCTTATTTTATAGGCAGGGGTGGCAAAGGCTTCCCGTCAGATGGAGGTTAAGGTGGATTTTGGAGGAAAGTATGACTCATTAAGAAAAAAAAAAAAACAAAAAACAGAGAACAACCTGAGTAAGACTTAGAGGAATAGAAGTGTATGCTCTGTTTAGGAAACAGCAGGTGGTTCTGTTTGACTGGACATGTTGTATAAAAGCAAGCTCCAAAATTTGTGTGGGAACAATAGTGGGCATCTATTATGTTTTTTTGCCTGGCTTTGATTCTCCTTCTTCTGGAAATAGCACCCTGATTTTCCCTTAGGGAAACTAGCCCTTTTTCCAGCTCTTGTGACTTGAAGCTGATTGTGCAATGTCATGAATACTATCCCAAGGAACTTGGAGTAAAAAGTTATATATTTTAAATACCTTATTTAATAGGATGAAGAATCATAAAAATCTTTTTAAATGGAAAATGTTCAAACATATCCAAAAAACAAACACACACACACACACACACACACACACACACACACACACACACACACACACACAAAACCAGCCCAGTGAATCTCTATAAACCTATACCCAGGCTAAACAATTACCAAGATTTTTTCATTCTTCCTCTGTCTTTTACCAAAGTATTTCAAAGTAAATCCTGGACAGCCTGTGTTTTCACTTTTACACATTTTAGTATGCATCTCTAAAAGGTGTGGACATTTTCTTACAAACAAAATGCCATTATCACACCTAATGATTCTTTGCGATTGATCGATACCCACCCAGTTCATATATTTCCCCAATTATCTCAAAAATATCTTTTTCTGCTGGTTTGTTTGAATTATGCTCTAAACAAGATCCACATATGCCATGTGGTTTTTATAGCTCTTAAACCTGTTTTAATCTATAGCAGACCTCTTCGTCCTACTTTTTTTCTTAATGCTATCGACTTATTGTAAGTTGTTCCTTAAAAAGCTCCCGATTCTGGATTAGTCTGATTACTTCCCTGTGTTGCTATTAAATTTGTTCCTCTATCTCCTGTATTTTTTAAATGAAAATTACCCTATATTTGTCTTATTAATAATAATGCTAATATTGATCAGTAGGTTTAGGTCGTAACAGCCTGATCCTTCCACTGTAAAATTTCTTATCTATTAGTTTCATTCATTGATATCTTTGCCTAAATTCTATTTCATTAGAGATTGCATAATATTGATTCTCTAATTTTAACTCTTTTTCTACACTTATTACCTGGAATTTTCTACTATGTCAAGTATGGCTATTTGGTCATTTCAAATACAGTTGATATAGGAAAGGCAAATTTCCTTTTAATTGCCAATTTTCAACACTTTAAAAAATCTTTTAAAACTGCAAAATGTAACATACAGAAAGCCATATAAAATAAATTAATACCTTAACACATTACTGTAAGCAAACACCCTTGTAACCACCACCTAAGTGAAGAAATAAAACTTTGGCAGCCACTCCAGAAGCCCTCCATGTATGTGTCCACTTATTATGATATTTATGGTAATTAGTTCTTTGTTTTTCTTAGTATTTCATGCAGTGTGCATCCCTAAATACTGTTAATATGTTTTTTACCGATTGTATCCCTATGACATGCTGTTTCACAATCTATGTACTTTGCGTAAATTGGTAATTGGACATAGACTTGATTAGATTTCAGTTTAATTTCTGGAGGCAAGTTACTTCAATGTGAGTTGTGTTTTTCTCTTATGAGAAACATAATGTCTGTTTGCCTCTTTTCGCGATATTAGTAGCTATCGATGCCTATTGTCCAGGTCAATTCAATTGATTAGGGGTTGAAAAATGATATTCTACCTTTATTACTCCTTCCTCATTTATTAGCTAGAGTATTTCTATATAGAGCACCCCTGCCATATATTATTCGGTTTTGCAGGAGCACAGCTCTCATGAAAAAGGCAGGAACCAGAGATCCATAGAATTAGAATATCAGTTACCATTGGTACTTTTTTGCATTATATGCACAAGTCTCAGCAAAAATCACCCATTCTACCACCACTGATATTATTGAAAAAGTTAAAAAATTGCATAAAACATGCAAAAAATTGCTCGCTGTGGCAGCACTAAAAATATATATATACTAAAACAATGCAAAGAATATTAAATTTAAAAAGTTGTTTTCATATACTCCCTCCATTTCCTATAGTTGTATTTTATCTACATTTTCAGAGCATAAATCCAATACATAGTACATGTTCTCCTCTTTAACCCTTATGTCGTCTTGGTTTTATGAGTAAATAGGTTATTTAATGCTTACCACCAGTCCTTGGGTTGATATTTCCCTAGACATATGAATTTTGTTCTCTAGTAGATCTTACAAACCAGAGTCTTTAGAAAACATGTAAGGAAACAACATTGAATGACTGTGCCCCCACAATGTTTCCAATAGAGGATGCTGCCACTTAGATTTTTTTTGCCAACCTGCTAAGTGAGAAGTGATAACTTGGTATAGTTTTAATTTGTATTTCATATTATGAGTCAAGTTAAACATTTTTTTCATGTTTCAGGATCATTTCTTTTTCTGTGAACTGTCTGTTCACATCTTTTGTCCACTCTTGTGTTTTTGGCTTTCCTCTTTCCTCCATTTTTAGGAGCTCTTTCCTCATTAGAATTATTACCCCTTTTTATGATATGGGTTACAAATATCTCTTCCTGTATTGTCATTTGTTGTTTGACCTATAGAGATTTTAACATGTGACTCTACAATATGTTTAATACCTTGTAGTTAGACACTAAAATGTTTTGTTCCCCCAGATTTCTGCGGGGCTGAAATTATTTATGGCCTCATTTTAAATGTATATTCAATTCGTCTAGCACTAGAAAAAAATCTTTGTTGGGATCATGTTAAATTTATTTATTAGCTTAGGGAGAATAGATATCTTTGAGTATTTCTATCGAAGATCATAGTTTCTCATTTGATATGCCTGTGTTTTTCAGGAAAAGTGCCTTAAAAGTTTTCTTATAAATTTTACATGTTTCTTATTAAGTTCATGCCTAGATATTTTACATTTTTTATTGCTAACATATCTCTTGCATTTTATCTTCTAGCTGCTTATTGCTTATACCTATATTGACATCTGAATATGAAAGCCTTTTAAGGATTCCCATGGTGAACCTCTATAGAAATTATTAGAGAAATGAGAGATGACTCAGTATTTCGAGTGAGAAATGAATCTATGTATCAGGGTTGGATGGGGAGGGAAAGGAAGGAACGAAGAGACATGTACCTCAAAGTATATAACTTGGAAAGTAATGCGATATTGAAGGAAGGATGAAGGCCAGTGCACAGAAGCTTTCAACTGGGTGACTGCAATGATGACAATGTTGTTAACAGGTAATAGGAAAAATCTGAGGAAAGAGGGAATGAATTTCAATTCCAGACATTTAGATTTTGAGAATTAAAGTCCGCGAGAGGTCAAATCCGAACATTTAGCTTTGGAAGACATCAGGTAGCTGTAGCAGTGTTTGAAAGGAATAAGGAAAGTAGAACAAAAAAAAGCCAACGGTAGAATAGGAAAGGATTTCTATATTTGAATAATAAGCAGAGGGAGCTGACCCCGGAAAGAGACCAGGAATGAGGAGTCTGAGGAAGGAAGTGAATCAGAATACAAAGTTATAGAAACCAAAGGAACAGTGTCACTAGGCTTACCAATTATAAAATTACCAGTAATTTTTTAAACAGCCATTTTGAAACTGTTGGGGGTGAGATAAGGCTGTGAAAGATAAAGTTGACAAGAGGTGGATGGATTTGTGTGGGAAATTTAAACTGTGTGTATTTCAAACATGTGAAATCCAAATACAAGAGGTCTCACGATTTAAGTAACCTATGTAGTTATCAGTGAAATGAACATGCTCAGATGACAATAGCTTAGCCTAAATTAAATTTTATTAACAGTAATTTCTTATTTATGGCCATGTAACCCAAATTCAAAGTTCAGGCCTTTGACTGAATGTACATTCTTGCTTTACCTCCTGACAGGTAGTGAGGGGTGTGTTGGCAGGGTGGGGGCGGGGAGGGGGGAAGGCTGTTCAAATAAAAACCATTTAAGTTCCAAAAAGAACAAGGACTTTTCTTACTCCTACATAAGTATCTGTCCGTTTATGTAGGCATTTATAACAATCATAATAGCGTACACTTAGGGTTTACAAAATATTATCATATCTTACTGAAGCTCACAAAAAATTCTGGCAAGTAACCAGAATAGGGTTCATTACTTTTAATAAAGTGCAGAAAGGAGAAAAGAATAACAAGACCAGGTCTAGATTTCAGATGTTCTTGACTCCTAGCCTCCAGGCTTGTTGAGCATGAGTCAACAGCAGGAAATGCTTATTACAGCTATTTTAAGCAGAAAAATCTTAATGCAGGGAATTAGGTGCTTATACATAAATAGAAAAAACAAGTTGTAGACTGTACCTTTAGACATGACTCTCAGAACACGGTAGGAGCTGACCACTGAGCGAATGAGTTCATACCTGGAATCACTCAAGGTCAGGAAGCTGGACCGGAAAGCTGCTGCTGCTGCTACCACCGGCACCACCACGCGAATGCATCTTGCCATTCACAGGACTGGCAACTTGGTTCTGGAGCACTGACCATTGATACCTAAGAATCTCAAGAATGAACTCTAGAACACTGCTTCTGAAAACCTGTTTCTGTCACCTTGCTTGCAAGAAAAAAGGGAGTAGGCAAATAGCTTCATTTTCACTCTCCAAATCTTTCATGAATGCATCGGATAGAATGTAATTCATATCTAGAACTCAAGCTGAGGAAGTCTAGAAAACTTAGTTTTGGCTCCCCAGGATCTACATACCAAGGAGAGGGTGGAACGAAATTGAGCAAGCCAATCCACAATATTTGCTAAAGCAATTTTGTCTTCATTCGACATGTTGGCAAAAACAATGAATGGGCCAGAACCATTCGGCCCACCACTAGACAGTGCTCTGTAGATGAACATGAGTACTAATATTCCAATGACTTGCCCAGGGGTCATGGTTATAACTGGCAGAGCTGAGACTTGAATCCAAGTCTGACATCAGTAACTTGAATGTCTATATTGTCTTACAATTTGATTCATTTTCTTTAGCAGCCACCATATCAAACTACAGAAGGTAGTTTGAACAAGTATCTCAAGTATAGCATAATGGTTAAGAACTAGGCTTTGGAACCAGATTAATCCAAGCTCTTCCTGTTATTAGTGTTTAACCCTAACAGTAAATCTCTTGAGCTAAAATTTCATTTAAAAAATAACATCCTTTCAGAATTGTTACAGAGGGAAATAAAAATATATGCAATTTAATAGTGTCTAGTGCAAAGAAATATTCTACACATAGTAATACCACTTTTATGATACATTTACAGAATTCTCGGTCCTTTCCAAAATTAAGTACTTAGAAATAAAATCTATTTTGAAAACTAGGTTGTCATTCCCTTTCCACCCTTATGAGCAGGTTATAGTTCAAGAGCTAGTCATATACATTATTTTTAAATATTTCAGATTATGTATCATTGATAAATAAGGCCATCCACAAACAGGTAATTCTAATTATTAAAAAATTCATATAAAGCAATGTACATCAAAGCTAACCTTTATAAACAAAATCAAAATTTACTCTTCTATTGTGGTTACAGGTGTGGAGGCAATTTACATTTATAATACCTAATTTTTCAACTCAGAGGGAAGGCAGTATACCAGTTAACAGTTTATACTAGTAAACAGTCTACTTTCAAATCTAGTCTTTACTAAGAACCTCCTTTTGCCCTGTTCCAAGCTCCTTGGTATGAATTTTCACCTTTTCTACTAGATAGGTATTAAATTATGTATCTCTAATTGGCACTTCTTAAAGAATGTGTAATTCTTTCCAAGACTGTGAGCCCTCCTCAAAGGTGGGCACAAGATTTTAAATCTCCAGTAATTTCCCTAGGTTATGGAACTCATTTTAGGTAGATGAATACATGCTCCAGGAAATGGGCCTTCCCCCCAGCTATAAAAAATGAATCGAGAATCTCAGCTATTTGGCTTTAGGGTGGGCTTTTGACCTTGTTTTGTCTAATGAGACTAAATGGGGGTGGAGGAGTGGAGAGTAAGGTGGTAGTGCCTAATGAGAGATTCTGTGATTTTTTTTCTTCTATCTGATAAAAGGCTAAGAGCGGCCTTTACCACCGTGTTTGGGATGTATGACGATATACTTTTTGAAGCTGTGGCAGCCATCTTGTGACCATGAGGCAATACACACAAATGCAAAGTTAAAGATGATGAAACGGAATAATAGAACCTGGTTCTTGATAATGTTGAGCCATTAAATAAACCCTGCCAACAAAATTCTTAAGCTAAAAATGTGTCCTTATGGTTTTAGCCAATGTTTTTCTCTTACTTGCAGCCAGAAGTACCTCATCCATTACACAATATTTTTTCTTCTAGATTCTACTATTTCATTATATCCACTGATTATTCACATGTTCTTGATTAAATTTTCTTTTCCTTCTGTCGTTAAGAATGCTAATACTTTTATCTTGAGCGATTGATTCTCATTCTCAGGACTTTCTCTTGAAATATTTTATAATTTTGGTTTGAGGCTCATCTTGCATGGGAGTCTTCTGGCTCTTCATCTTTCTTTTCTTTCTTAATCTCTACTCTCTTCTTTCCTTTTAAAACTGATTGCACCACCTATTTATACCCAGGGCTGCAGGACTGTGGTGAGAGTAGGGCTATCACACACCTGTACACACAGACAAGCAGGCTGTCTGGCTCAGGCCCTGACTACATGTTATCCCATGCGCTGGTTGTTGCTGCATGTTTCCTTTCAAGAGTGAGGAGACTCCATCTCAGACCCTGGTTTCATTACTCTGTAGCAGCTAAAATTTCGGGTTGCTCTTTCCTGTTTCCATACCTACAATTCAGGTTCTGATTTACAAGTTCATTGCACTTACCACTTTGTATTTCTGGCTCATCTCTACGGCTTTTGGATATAGCTATGCTTTAAAATTTTCTCCATTTTTTATTACTCCTCAAATAACTAAGTAATTCTATAGGGCTAACATTTTAAAGCAAACATATAAATGAGCAGAAGAAATTTTTTTTTTTCTTTTTTAGGCAACATAAAGCTCTAGGCCATGTGCCATTCCCTGGTGAACAGCAGAGCTCCGATGAGTAAGACCTGTGTATCCTTCCGGATTAGTAGAAGAGAGTAGATTAGCAGCATTGTCCTGCATTGTACTGGTTTTTATCCATTTCCCAGAATTTCATAAGCTCAAATAAAGAACAGTAGTACCAGGTCTGTTTATAAAACGGCATGCTGGCTATGTAAAACACATCCCATAAATCATGTTAAGATCCAGTCAGTTTAATATAAAATGTTTTTAATTGTTTTTGAAAACATTTAAAAAAACAATTTTTGAGCACTTTCAATAAAAAAAGAGAACTGAAATGCTACTGCAATATTCAACTACTGAGTTTCAGCAGGTACAACAGACAACAAAACACTGGGGAAATCTGACTTTTTGCACTAAATGAAAACATGAAACAGGGCTTGTTTTTGTCATTTATGATGTAGTTAAGCACATTATAGTACAAGACTATTATATGAACTTCATATGCACTGCACAAAAACACTTTCCTTCTTTTCAGTTCAAAAGTCAGTGCTTATTGCAATTAAATGCAAAATTATTTACTTCATGAAGTCTTATCATGATAAACAGTATGCAAAATGTTTTAAACATCAAAACGATGAAAATAATCTGAGAAAAGAACATATTCAACAATAACTAAGCAGAATTAGTAAACATAAAAAAAGTAAATAACTTGTGAATAACTATGCTTACCTGGTTAACACTGAACCAGTTTCAATACAGCCAAGAAAAAAAAAGTGGTTACAGGAATACCTAGTACTGTACAAGATAAGTCAATAACACTCATGCACATTTTGTGATCATGTATTAACATGGTGAAGCAAACTAAACTTAATTCTTCCTGCTGTAATATTCTCATGTAAGAGAATAAGAAATAGAAATATCTCATTGAGATCAATGCACATTGCTACATAAGACAATTTTATCTGTCACTTTGATGACATTTTGTCTTTTCATAATGAAACACATTTAAAAAGTTTAATCTGTGGACTGTATTGGTTGCATTTATCCTAAGAGATGTGCCTACCACAGGTTCAACAAATTTAGTGCAATATATGAACCTCAGAAAGTTTGCTGGACGAATTCAACCAAATTTAAAGTGTTTGCTGCAATACTATACAGGGGGTTAAAAATCCTCCAGTCTTTATATTTTTATCAAAAAAGATTTCCATTATTTTTATATTAGTAGGAAGCTAATAATGTAAACAAGGGATTAGAATGGCCTCAAAAATCTCCTTTTCAGAGTATCTCATATTCAAAGGCTCCCATCATTTGTTAAAAGATATCACACAGTTTCCTTTGGGTATTGCATACTTTGGTGTGCAGTAGTGCTGTGTCTCAATGTACAGTGAAGAAATAACTAGCATCAAGGAAAAAAAATCTAACAGATTATTAAATCAGGGTAACAGCAAACACACACAAATGCCAATAACTAGGACGTATGAATTATATAAACCTCTGAGCCAACCCTAGCACCATTTATCAAAATATGTTAATACCCTACCTTGCAAATTTATTGAACATTGAAACCTTATTAAACCCTTCATCACAACTGTTAAATATTCATTGATTGTAGTCTTCTGATTGGCTTACTAATTGAGGTAAGGGAAAGCTTAGCTAGGTTCAAGGTAATGCAGCAATGGTTTAATGTTAGCTTTAAAAACTTAATGGTAACTTTTAAATCTATCTAAAAGTAACCATGAAAACACCTAAATGGAGCTGTCAACTAGGGAGGTTTGTGTCAATACAAAATGTATAAATAATTATTCATAAAACAAAATGGGAGCCATAGAGAGAAACATTTTAAAACAAATCCTGAGTGCTTATTTTGCAATTGTGGTTATCACAATAAATAAATTAAGCATGTAATAAAATGCTCCTCTTCTTCAAGTACTATTGATATCCCCCTTTGTTTTAACAGAGATATAGATTTGTGGCTTCAGACCTCAGGTGATACAATGTTTTTTTTTGTTGTTCAGTTTTTTATGTTATCTCTCTCCTGCTTGTTTTTCAAAGAGGTCCCAGGATCAAGCTGTATTACTATATTCAGGAGGAGCGAAGGAGTCAGTGACTAACTCTTAAATACACTTTTAACATGTAGATACAGCCACTGTGATGAAACTAAGAAAATGTTATTTTTCCTTCTAAATTCCCCTATCTCGATTACCAAAAAAAAAAAAAAAAAAAAAAAAAAAATCATAAAATAGTTTTTGTAAAATGTATTTGTTCTATTAAATTATAATGTCTGGAGTTATTCTTGTGTGTGTGTGTGTGTGTGTATTCATGTCTCTGTGTATGTGTTGGCTCCATGTTAACGTTTTAAAATAAGACTAATGCAAGGTCACAAGTATAAATGGTTACTAGTTTTTCCTTTGAAAACATTTTAGTGCAGCTTCTGCCTTCCTTAAATTAATAATTTCCCATTATTTTCTCCTATTTAAGCCCTTCATTGCAGGTGCAAATGGTACTGAAGTCCCAGAAAGTTCTACAGAGATTTTCATTCTACAGTAGCTCTATGCTTCAAGCCTAAATACTTATAAAAACCTGAATATCATCCCTGTTTCGAGGAAGACCTTCTTGTTACAATTCACCTTTGCTATGATTTCATTTCTAAAAGATAATGTCAATGACAAAAAAGCCTATACCTAAAATCAATGGTTTCCTCTAAATTCTGTGTAAATCAACCAATGAATTAAGATGAGTTAATACAAAATAAAAGTCTAGACTGCTCTTGTAAAAGCTGGTTAGTCAATTATTTACTAGCAAACAATGTGATTAAAACGGGGGAACATTATAAAACTCAAAACCTAATACTTGTTCTTCTACAGCCTACTGTCTTCAGAAACTTTTTAAGAACTGAGGCAAGTCTAACCATTTCCTATTGAAGAAGAAACCACTTCTGCAGCAAACTCTTTTGAAATGTCACAATTAATAGTAAGTGTTTCTGCTGCGGGAGGCACTTCCATTAAGACAAATACAATACATATGTCTTTAGATACAGTGTGCTACATATTATAAAACACAATTTAACCCAACATTTCAACAGTAGGATGGTCCTTGCTTTCTATCCATTCAAAACCTGATGAAGTCATAGAGCTCATAGATTCACTGCAAATTTGCTGAAATAATGGGTCATTCTTTAATTCTTCCAGTGTAGCTTCATCATCTTGTCCCTGCTGACGACCTGGATCAAACAGTAGATTTGGGTCTAAAGTGTTCAAATCATTGATGCTGCCTGAGAGCTCAGAAGACAACCTGATATCACTAGAGAAATCAGATGCAGTAGTAGTAAGATCAGATGCTACCTGACCTACCAGCTGCTGGTTGGTTTGCAAGCCGTCTCCACTCAACAGGTCTTTAACAGTGCTACTGAAATCTAATTGTTGCTCTTCAATTTCTGATTGTGCTTGATTATCTCCAGGAGAAAAACTGATCTGATCGGTGCTATTACTTTTGGTGAGGTAAGATGGTGTTTGGAATTCATAAACTGAAGTGCTGGAATCGATCATATTCTGAGGATTGGCACTAGGAAAAACAGTGGAAGTTTCCAAAATCTGAGTGAGATTCATCCGAGCTGTGTAATTGGAGGGCAGGTTGTTCATGCCCAAACCTCTCACTGCATCATCATTGTCAGAATCTAGTTTACTCAACAAAACATTGGTTATTTTTTTATTGTTTGTTTGCTTCTGAAGAGCGTTTGGGAAGGCTGTCTGCATCATGACTGTTAATGGAACTGATTGACTTCTTTGAGCAATGTTGTTGGCACATGCGTCTGTATGGATATTTGTGAAAACATGAACGTCTGGTGTTACTGGACTTCCAAAGGGGGTTACATTAGATCGAGGGATATTAGATACTGGATAGAGGGTGCTTCCACTAAGATTACGTTGGCGATGAACAGCAGGGCTCACACTCCGGCATCTGAAGTTGCTGCTGGCAGACGAATTAGTTCCTTTATTGTCAAGAGGGGCAGGGACTGCGAAACCCTCCTGTTTGTTGGTATTATTTACAGTGGCACCTTGATGCTGCACAGGAGAGACAGGAGTCAAACGACCAAAATGAGTGTCATGATGTCTGGATTGAGACTGATAAGACTGTCCAGGCACAGCAAAAGCATGAGGTTTCCTGAAACGGTCTTCCACTAGCTCCTGATAGCTTGGGAGAATGCCATGGCCAGAAACTGAAGAATTACCAACCCCGCTATACCCATTATTCATCCATTCAAGCTTGGTTTTGTCAGGGTGTGTGGCCATGGGTCTTTGCATCGGTTTCACAGGACTACTTGAGACAATGCTGGCATCATGATATGCCATACTGGAGCTTATAGGGGTAAATGCAAATGGATTCCTGCATTCAACAGGGCTGGGAGGGACACTACTGCTGCAGTTAGAATGTGGAGTACCGATGGGTGTGTGTCGGCTGCTTCCTAAAGCACTATCCACAGGCGTGGTCTGGGCGAGCCTGGAGCAGGGGCTCTCTCGTGACAGACTCTGAGACCCAGCAATCATTTCGGATGTTGGGGTTGGCGTTGGGGTTGGGGTAGGAGTGGGTGTGGGTGTGGGCGTGGGTGTGTGGATTGGAGTGCCATTGCTATGGATCGGATGATAGAAGTGGGTGCTGGAGACGTGAGATGACATTGGCGCTCCCGGAGTTACTGACTGATTCTGAAGGGTCATTCCCAAACAGTTACCATAAGAATGAGAATTGTTCATTGACATTTGCTGCTCCATAAGCACCAGCTCTTCTACAATACTATCCTGTGTAAGTTCATCATCAAAAGGAAAGTAGCTTTCATTTGTCTGGGAAACAGAAGGCTCAAACTCCTTCAGTTCGGACTGTAGAGGTAATTGATCTGAAGACTGTGGTTGTATTTGATTCAAAGACGACTCTTGCATCTGGTTATGGAGCTGCTGGGTATACGTGTCCTGTGGCATTCCTTCTAATTCCCAAACAGATTTCTCTAAGTCATTGATATCAGAGTGCTCAGGAATTGTCATCACACTGATATCTTGCTGTTGTTCACAGCCAGCAGATACAAACTCAGAATCCTTAGTGACCTGTTGCCATTCATTTAGATTAAAGCTGCCATCTGTTTTTGAATCACTGTCCAAGAGAAAGAGACTCCCTTCAAGTTTCACTTTTATATCTGGAGATGATGATGGTGTTTGCTGTTCCAAAGCTGAATCACTGGTAATCAGAGCCGAAGAATTCAAGGGTCGATTTGCCACTACGTGTGAATTGACATTTATTGATACCTTGCTAGGAATCAGAGCACCTGCTATTGAGCTTTCTGTTTTCCCTGAATGTGGAACCTTTTGGTCTTTCTTAACACTGCCTGGTTTCTGACCTTCTAGGGTAACTGCAGAAAGCTGTTCCACGATTGGTTTCTTTACAGGAGGCACCTGGGACTCTTGCAATGCAGAAGACAGTCGCTTTCTTGGACTTTTAGTGCATAATTTAGGGTCTTTATTTATTGAGTCACCATTAGATGGTGAGCTGGTGCTGGTGAATGTTAAGTTCTGCGTGGCAACTGAGAGAGAGAGAGTGCTTTGATTATTGCCTGCTGAAGTGCCTGGCAGGATTTCATTACAGCGACTTTTACATTTGGTCCTCTGGTCACAGACCTTAGTTGCCTTTATTTCAGTGACACCTTCAGTTGAAGGTTTTTGCCCTACTCCATCTGTGTGACTTTTCGGTACCGAAAGGGCACTAGGTGTTGTTTTGGGAGCTTTAGTCCCATCAGAGTTCTCTTGGCACTGTACAGGATGCTCCTCTGTTGATATTTCAGGTTCCATTTTGACTTCCACAGCAGATGTCCCCCCGGCACTGCTGGTTTTGGAGCCAGGAGATTGAAGTGAAACAACAGAACCATTCTTGATTTGTGGAAAGGTCCTTGATTCTTCTGTTGTTCCTGCAGCACTGTTTACTGAGGCAGAATGTTTAAGAGGGGCACTACTATTGCTGGGTGTGAGGGATATTGTTGTCATTTTCACCACATTTAGAGAACTCATATGTGAAGTGGGTACAACAGCCGTTTTGATGGGACTGCTAGTGAAGAGGACAGTAGTTGGAGAGCGGATGGTGAGAGCACTGGTGCTGGCTGGTTTAGGTAAGATCTGAGGGTAGCGGTGCCGGGCAGAACGATCCCCACCAGGACTGGCAGGAACGTTCTGAGGAGTCTTTGGTGCCTGTTTCACAGACTGCATGTGCTGAGTGACCACCTGTACGTTGAGGGGAAGAACTTTGCCATCAGAAGAACTCATTGGACTTGGTGAAGTTACCAACTGCCTGGTCCGCTGGACCTGTTAAAAAGTGGGAAACGAACAAACAAAAAAATCAGATTTGACAAGTCTAGGATATAAACAATAAGTCATAACTCTGTATAGTATTAAAGCATTTAATAAATGTAATGCCAAAAAGGAAAAATAAGACAGTTCCTATGTTAGATGAAAGTTCTTCTAGACTAGATTTTATACAATTAGACCCACCAATATTATAAGAAATGTAACACAGTATGACAGAGTTACAAAATATAATAATATATAAGAAGAATGTTAAGATGATGAATACTTGCCAAAACCATGATTTTTAAGGAGGTTACAGGAAGAGAAGATAAAATCTCGAAGAAACATTCAACTATAAAGGTATCTACCAGAGTCTGTGCCAAGAAGATGGCTCACAGGGAAGACGGTCTCATTAATTGTACCTTGGATGTCAGAAAGTAAATCACTGTGGGTAAGGTCTCAGATAAAACTACCCTCCCAGTTTGCTCTACAGTGAATACTGCAAGAGGGTGGTTACCAGGCAGTCCATGTTTTAATGACATGATAATGCTAATGATGGTAAGAATGAGAAAAATAAGATGATAAAAAGATAATAAAAACAAGATAATAACAAATACCATATGCATGGTATTTAGCGGATGCACTCTCATTTTAAAAGCCCCTTTCAGCATAACCTCGGTTGCGTGAGATGGGAAAGGAGAAGGCTATAATCTCTATTTTTTGATAAGAAAACAAGACTCGAAGTAGCCAAGGGACCTGCCCAAGGTCCTATGTCCAGCAAGCCACAGAGCTAGGTCTATGTTAAAGCATCGTCAACACCCATTAAAATTTTGCTCCTTCTGAATGCTAAAAAGAAATAAAGTTTAAACAAAAAAGTTTGCAATTGGGTCATCTTGGCTTAGCTAGAGATCTACCCACTCTGAAAATGACTCATCTCTTACATGCTCTGACTGGTTATGTGCATATTTTATACAGCCTGGATTTCTGTATTTTCATTTACATTCATTTTATAGCTCACTTTATAATCAACAATGTATATCCTGACTAAAAGACAATCGACTGAAGCTGAATCTATCTGTGGTCACAAAATCAGTTTATAACTGAATCTACACCTATACTTGTTTCCTTCTCATTTGCCACTTTCAATTAAATGACTGATTTCCCACCAATCCAATAAAGCCATACACTATTTAATGATATTACCGGAATGGGACTGGGGACAGCTGCCACAACGATACCAATAGGTTGAGGAGAAAGGATCGCAGGATTTCCATTAGAAAGATTAGTCACTCCATTGGTTGTAGTGCCTTCTGATTTTTTTGCTGGGGATTCTCCTGGCAAAGGAGATTGTAGTTTCTGTTCTTGCTGCTTCTTCTGAATTTTCCGTTGCAACTGCTGTTTAGCATCAATAGGAGATGGCAAAGTCTTCATCTGAGGCTGAAAGGAATTACTTTCAGCTGTAGGTATAAAAGCAGAAGGCTGGGTAATTCCTTTAATTCCTGAAAATAAACAGAAAGGAGAGCCAAAATAAATACTCTCCTTTATAGAATGCAGTTACACAGGGCAAAGCGACCCAACTCAGCAAATTTTAACCCAATTTCTTTATAAAGCATAAGTATTAGACTTCTAATTTATAAACATTTGTCAATATGATTTTAACTGACACCTTCAAATATGGTTCAACTCAGGTGAGAGTCAGGTAAACAAGCAATAACAGATGAAGATTCTGAAGAGTAGCAGCTATGTCATAAATGTGTAGAAGCTAAGATAAATACTGAGAGCATGTTTTATGTTTTATCAGTAGATGTCTGAAATTTCCGTCCCTCCATCTCTAATTAGAAATTCATTCATTTCCATGATTTAATAATCAGCCCACGAGGGGCACTCAATAAATATTTGCTGAAACCATCCGTATCTTAACAAAAATTTCTATGGAGAAGTCTTTAATTCTACCAGAAATTCATGAAAATAGGTACTACTATTTTAATTGCTACTGTATAATTATTCCACTATGACCTATGAGAAATTAAGCACAGTTTCTTAATAAGACCAAGGTTAAGTTATTTTGAAAAAGTGTCACTGAGGAAACTTTTTACATTGGTAATGGTAATAAGATTAACTCCAAGAAAAAGGAAAGCAAGAGAGAAATTCTGATCTCAGAAAAAGTGGTTATATAGGACCATTAACTTTTTAAAAAGCTCATTTCACACTTAGGCTGTGACACTAAGATCATTAGAAAGCTGTGGTTGGTAAAAACAGTGTAGAGAGGAAATAGAGAGGACCACACCACCCTGCTGATACCTCTTTCTACTCCTTTCTCTAGTCTGATTTTTGCTTTTTGTTATTCAGTTGGGGAGGGGGAGACAGGAAGGAGAGAAAGAGTGACTATAAGCTCTATCCCACATACTCCTCAGTGATGACTCATCTTTTGACTCTCCTTGTATCTACGTAAGTACCACTTTTTCTCACCGAACCCAGCTTGCTGGACTGCACTGCTCAATCCTGGCCCCCAGCCTCAGCTCTGGCTTCTCGGCACCTGCACCCCTCATGGCCTCTGCCAAAGGCTCAAAAAGCTGTCTTACCCCTCCTGCCAGCATTTCTGGACAGAGATGAGATCCAAGCAGCTGACTTACAAAAGAACATTTGTAACACAACCTGTTCTTAATATGGAGACTTGATTTATAAAAAACCAAATTCACCTTCAAAGGATGAAGATTAATCACTACCAAAGGTATTAAAAAAACATATGGGAATGGCTGAGAACAAAATTTCAAGAGATTCTAAAAATGTCTGAGTAAAGATACAATTGTTACAATCAGCTTCCCAAGCAGACTACTTTCACAAAGGGAAAACACATGTTTATATATGTAATATTTAGTATTTTTGTTTAAAAACACATTTTCTTTAAACTTACGCTTTAAAAATTCATTCAATTCATTCACCATTTCTTTCAGTCAGACTTTGTGAGCAATGTGGAAAACAAGAAAGAGAGCTTTCTTTTCTCCATGATACCTCCTAAGCCCTCAATTTGTTAAAAGTACTCTTGGTGTCAGCAAGGGTAGGAGAAAGAGAACACAGAAAGCTGAAGGGCCACTATCTTTTAAAGCTTCACTTTGCCAGAAGATAAAAAGACAGTATGTTGTAATGGAGAAAACTTGGGCTTTTGAGATAGACAAGTCAGATTTCAAATCCTGGCCCCGCTATGTATTTATCTGCCCATGGACAAATTATTTAACTTTCCCAAGTCTGTTTCCTGATCTGTAAGATGGGAATATCACCTACCTCGTAGGACTGCTTGGGGAGTGGGGTGACACATGCAAGCTACCTAGCTAGGTAAGGCTGTTCGAGCATTCTTCTGTTCATGTGTAAGTGTAAGCACACAGATATGGGTCATATAATCTATATCTGGACAGGAAAAATTATGACAAGGCTCTTGTAAGAGATTATTTTCCTGAAGTGGGCCCAAACTGACCATAAAATGAAAGAACAAAACAACTGCAAACACACACAGACACACAGACACACACACACACACATCCCCACAAAAATTTAAAGCTGCTGCTAAGTATAAACTGGAAGAAAAATAATCATTCAAGTGATTAAGACAAAAAAGTGATGTTATTTAAGAGATTATAATTCTGGGTGAGATAAATCTATTGTAGATTTAAAAATATTTACATGGAACAATCAGAAGAATCAATTCTGGAAAACAAGTTTCATGTTAACATATTTTTCAAAGAAATCATAATTTCCTAGAGTAATAATATACTTTATTCACTTTTTCAGGTTTCTAAGGTATGACCAAAATGAAACACTTAAAAAATTTCATCAAATATTTTATACAGCTATTAATTTAGGCAGAAGTAATTTATCCCAACAATGCTGTCGATTCCTAAAACTGTCATTTCTAAAATCCCTATTTGAATGAAAATACTCATTTGCATGTTAAAATATCACTCTTGCTATTTTATAAAGTTTTATAAGAGTTTATTTGAGCCAAACCAATGACATATGCAAGGGAGCAAGATCTCAAATGCTCTGGAGAATAACTTTTGCAGCTTCTTTCATGCATTTGAAATTAAGGAGGGGACATAAGGATGACTGGAAAGGCAAAGCAGAGATTGGATTGCAGAGTAGCTAACAATACCCACTTCCAGAGACATTACTTCTGGAGTTTCAAAGGTGTGTTAACGTAGATACACAAGAACAATAGACAGGGCTGACTAAAAACCTATTGATATAGGCTGGGGGCATGACTACTCACCATGACCTGCCCAGTCTGGAATTTATGATCAGTTTACTTTTTTGTAAGACTAAGGTACCTCTCACACTATTCAAAGATCATTTTATTTATAAGCTTTAGTTTCTGGAATGGGAGTCTAGCAAGTAATTTTAAAATTTAATCTTATCTAATATTTATTTTATTAATTTAGATACAAATATACTTAAAAGTATATATAATTACATAGTCTTTAATTTTAAAATAGCAATGGAAAAATTAGTATCAACTGGGAAATCTTTAAGAAGTTTCGTATTTCACCAGAGCAATATACATAACTATAACTTTAAGCTTTAAAATGGACTATTTTTACTATTTTTGTTGGCTCAACAAACCCATACGAATTTAGTGTTAAATAAGAGTGAATTTATACAAATACTAAAAAGACATAGAAGTTCTTTGGCCAAACCCTTCTTTCGCTACCAACTCGAAATATAGTTAACACCCCATCAGTGTTAGCTTATTAACAGTAACTTTGTACCTGGTGGTGCTGCTGCCATTACAGTGAGAGCTGCCATTGACTTGGTGCCTATATAATGACTTTTTACAAGGAAGCGGGCCAATTCCAAGACTGTGTCAAATGGCTGGCTTAACACTTTCTGGGCCCACTCACATACAAGACGACATGCAGAAGAGATAACTTCCTCATCAATATTTTGAAGCTGCCCAGAAGGTTCAGCTCCTTCCAACTAAAAAGAAGAAGGAAAAGTTAATTTTAAACGAAAGTTCAGAGAAAGTAAACTAAAGCGCATTCAGGATATGTATTCTTTTAAAAATATATTGATACTTTTTAAAATTAAAATTATTGAAGTGACATTAATAAAATCAAATAAGTTTCAAGTGTACAATTCAAACGTATATATTGCACATTGTGTGTTCACTACCCAAAGTTAGATTTCCTTCTGTCAGGTCAAAGTATCATGAAGTAACCTGATATCAGGCATAAAAGAGCCTTGCAAATAAAAGGCCTATGCCTATACCCATCAGTACAAAGCCATCGGCAGCACTGTGAACATACCATTTAATGGCTGTTCAACAATATATGAATACTGAGGCCTTCTGAATGTTTCTAAAAACCTTTTTGGATATTAATGAACTATGTCACTAGACATATTTTCTCTTCTGAAAACATTTATGACATACATATTAATCTAAACTTTTTCTCTCAACTAAAATTATATATATATGTATATATATATATAAAATAGATATATTTACAAAACAGTAAGTTTAGACTTACCTTTGTTCCCCCTAATTTCAGAAATCATGTTGACGTAAGTCACATACACTAACATTTTCCAGCCACTGTTGAATTTTCTGTCTCATTTATTTTTCATAAAAGGTATCTGAGGTTTATCCCAATGAGACTATGCTGTATGCATGTCAATGCTGATATTAACGTACACTTTTAACTTATTAAAAAGACAAGACAGAATTCTTACCCCGTCTCCAGTTTTGTGAAAGTCAAGGTTGGGCAGTGTTGGCATATGAACAAAAGCTTTTTTTCTTAGTCCACTGTAGCAATATGTAATAAACAGTTAAGGTCTAAAGTTTTCTAAATTAAATGAACTGCTTATATAATTAGCACTTGAAAAGTAACCGCATACGAAATAAAAAATAAAATCAGCATGAAACAATATCTACTTTCTGAGTTCATCAGTAAGAGAAACCTTAGTATTATCAACTCAGGACTTTTACTCTTTTGAAACTGGAACAGACTTTGTAGAATATTACTGTCTTAAATGAAACGAAATGATTCTCATCTGTTATAAATTTAATGAATAAATGTTTCTAATAAGCTATGCCAGTCACCAGTAACAAACAGGTCAGAAGGAAAGGAATATTCAGATGGAAACCTGGCACACAGAAGGGAAACTTTAGCCCAGGGCAGTGGGACAAAAACAACTCTTAAGAGTGTCACAAGGGCTTTAACCTTTTCGTTTCTCTTTTTCCACTGAAACGCACAGGATTATCACCTGTAACATGCCAAAAACACATCAAGACATTTTGTTTGTACTCAGGAAACAAGAACAGGCCATGTAACAAGTAGTTAAAGAACACCTGGAAGCATTTTTAGACAAGCAGTCTTCCACCTTCCCCCATCTCTCCTCTCCTCCATGGCAGAGAATTTTTATGTTGTGAAAAAGGCCAGAAGCTAAGCACAGAGAAATGAAGTATTTCTAATATGATACAGAGATCCTCTATTTTACAATCTTCTTCCGAGAACTTTAATAAATTCTTAACTTTCATTTCCTTACTTCTGTTTGTTCCTAAGAATTTCTCCATCACAAGAGGAACCTTTTCTATGGCCTGGCTTTAAATTTAATGCTGGCTTTAAACAGCTGGCTGAAAAACACTTTAACGAGAACACTAATCTTCCAGAACAAGTTCCACAAGAAAAATTTTTTTTGAATGTTGTATATTTTGCTAAAGAGATCTCTATTTTTCTAAATAAGAGGAAAGAAAGAAAATAAGCTAACATTTTTCTCCACTTTCATTGATAATTTACAGTTGCTGCACTGTGGGGCTTGCCTCAGCAATCCTATTGCTAAAGAAAAGGAGATCGGACCATTAAGAACACGTTACAGTGACAGAATAAGATGAAATCTATCATAGTTCTATCACCATTAGTTATTTCTCTTGCAGTTTGATAAGTAGCTGGGAAAATAACATTTACAGTTATTCTACTAAGCAGTTTTGAGTTCTTTATATTTATTGATTTAAATTTATTTCTAAATATAGTTACTGCTTGAACTACAACTGCATGCTCTGTGATAAGTGAGAACTTAAAGAGATTATAAAAACCATTCTGGTAAAGGATATTTCGATTTGCCTCTCGTGCCCAGACGACGTGCCTTCATATTTGGAAATACATTTTTCATGATCTTTCCAAAGTCAGCAGCACTGAGTGGATGGTAACCAAGATTGTCACAGTAGCTCCTGAAAAAGAAGGAGAGACCAACTTAGAGAGCAACAAACCTCAGAATTATATAGCATAGTGCTATTTCAATACAATTTGATCCCTTTGACAAAGTGAAAAACAAATCATCAAGCCATTCACAATTTTCACTGACATATGACTATTCGCAGGTTCGGTTACCTTGTTTCATCCTCAGGGTATACAGTAGAGCTGCTTTCAATAGCATTCAAGAAACTCACAATAAGAGATAATGGTGGTACAAAGTTTTCCAACTACAATCCAACCAAGCACTCCGAAATAAGTATATCCAGATCAAGCAGGGGAGCTACAAGTTTCCACATATATATCAAGCTCACATACTGAGATAATTTCCAATGTGAACATTACATACATCAGATATTAAGAGACAAAACTACTACACAGTTTAATAAAATAGAAACATGATATATTAGAACTAAAAGAGACCTCAGAAATGATCTGTACAAACACTTTCATTTTACCTGGAAGGGGAAAAAACTAAGGTACAGAGAAAGGTCCCAAAGGTCCAGTGTTTCCCCTTTGTCCCTACCACCCTTATTGTCAGGAAAAAAGTACATTGTATGGCAGTGACTTCAAGTAGGACCAGAGAAATGAACCAAGTCTTAACTACTACTGGCATTCTGTTTTTCTCTAGAAGTGCCAGAGGTAAAATGCCAATCTCTGCTCTAACCAGTTCAGAAGCAGGTCAAGGCCACAACTTGTTCTGGCTACTGACACCATCCTCATAATTGGTGGACTTTGGGAAAACCACTACTTAAGAAATACCAAAGAGGAAGTCGGAGGAATTCCAAAGGACTTCAATCAAATCTCCCTACTTTACCCTCATTTCAGCACCAACGAGAGCAGCTTCTTGATCCAATCATGCGGTGGAGAGCCAAAGGGAGAGATTGAGGATGAAGAAAGGAAGGCCTGGTGGGCAGGGTGTAATGGTAACTGGATGTTGAGTTCCTGCAGACTGCAGGAATATTCTGGCGACATTCCTGAAGTGACCCGAACACAAGAAGTTGAACTGGGGGAAGACTCAGGAGAAGGTAGGAACCCCCGCAAGTCTTAATAGAGAAAAGGGGTAGGTCTAGAGACGATGGTATTGTTCTTGATAGTGCTCTCCCTATTCCCACACCAATCCTGCATACTTCTAGTGGAAGCGGAGGGTGAGTGTGTGCGGAGATGCCTAGCAAACACATTCCCAACAGTGCTGAAGGGTAGGGAGAAGGGAAAGGAGCTAACACCTATTGAGAATCTTTTCTACAGTAGTATTAGATTAGATAGGTCATATTTAAATTGAGACTACAAGCAATATTCCAAGAGGTTCAGCATCAGGTTTAGGTTACAAAGTAAACGGGTGACTACTTTTGGGTGCTGATAATTCAAATAAATTGTATTAAGTCATAACCATTTTGGTAGCAACATAAATCAGTCGCCCTTATGGCTTAAACAAGAACAGAAAATAAATGTGAGAGAAGCTCCTTTGCACTTCAGGGACTAGACGTTATGTTTCTGGAATATAATTTTTCTTACCCTTGAAGTCCCAAATTAAATGTTATGGTTTCTGACAGGCTGTCATCTGACCCCCCTATCCAAAGTGCCCTCATCTGCACATCCTCACCATATCCCCTATCAGTGTACTCTGTTTCTTTTCTCCTCATGACTTATAATTTTATATGTAACAGCCAATTTACCTGTTGTCTCCTCAGTCAGAGCACTGGCTCAACTCTAGCTGGTTCACCATCTTATTCTCAGCACCAGGAATAAGATTTAAGAGTCACATTAAGCCTTAATATGATATTAAGTATGTTATATTTAAAATGATAAGAACCTAAAGAAACAGAAAAAGACACACACACACACAAAGGCAACCCCCTTTCCCCCCCTCCGACCCACAATCAAAACCAAGACTGCCCACTGGCTCCTATGACAACACTGGCAGATGGGCCCCCAAAATTGATACCAAATAAAGAAAAGCAGGGCAATGAGTTTAAAGAGAGATAGAACATTCATTCTGGTCTTCCTCTGCTATTTAGATTTTGATGTTTTTTCATTCTATAAGTTTATCAAAATTTTTACTTTGGTAGAAGTGGTAGGTAAAAGGTTGGCAAAGTTAAGTATCAAGATGATTGATTTGCTTGTCATATAGAACTAATCCTGAGTGTAATTCAGGTTGTGACCATCTGATTTCATCTAGATTTTGATTCTTAATTATTCCACTAAAAGAGAAAAATTCATGTTTTGGAAGAATATATATATATATTTTTGACAATGACCTTATCATTAAAATACTCTTTAGTAGATAAATATAAAAGGTATCTTGTAAATAAACAAACAGCTCAGATTATTCTTCCTGAATAAAACAGAAGGTAATGTTAAGAATAAAACTGCTTATGACTCTAAATTCTGTATTTGATGTCTTACATGTCAAAGAGAAGATAAAGAGAGCCTCAATTTAAAAGCAACACTCATACTGGAACAGATCTTCGATTTCTTTAATTTTGTGAAATCTTAGAACTGGAAATGAGTTCAGCAATTGTATAACTGAACTTCCTGCCAGATGTGGAAATGGCCAGACTCCTAAATGATGTTACCTCAATGAGAACACTTCCTCTGATGGGGAGGGCTCTATATTTTGAGGTAGCCTATCCAATTTTCAGTAGTTCCAATTTTTAAAGAAAAAGAATTTCATTATTAGAGTCCCTTCCCCATTGGAAAGATGTAGGTACTCAATGATTCTGTTTTTAACCTAATTAAATATTCATAGGCTATTTGTAATTTTAAAGCCAGAGCTTTACAACAAACCATAGGTCATTACAGGCTGTGTGAAGATCTTGGTTAGTTTACATATTGTTTTCTTGCTTTATAACTAACTGCAGGTTGATCAAGCAAGATATGGTGTCAATTAACACCTAACAGCATCAGATTATATTTATATAAAACTCAAAAAAGGAGAAGAAACAGAGAATGTTCTGTTCACAGGATAATAAACACTCTAATACCATTCTTAAAATGAGATCATTTGTTTTTCTTCTCACTTTTTCTAAAGTTGCTTTTAAAACTTTGAAACTAAGCCTCACATTCAATATGACCATCAATGCCACTCAAAATCCTTGTTGGCAAGTCAATCTTAAATGTTTAGTCATAGCATTTAGAAATTAATTATATAAATTAAAGATATGCATTATTTAAAGTTACAAAAATATGAACAAAAATCATAAAAGACAAGTGGCAAAATGGAGTCCAAGGACACCTATACAAATCTGGACGTTTTCTGAATGTTTTGTATGCATTACATTATTTAATCCTCATATTTTTTTCCCCTGCAGAGTTATTTTTATGCTCGTTTTTATACTCCCTTTGAGACACTAAGTTTTGAACCATTACTCAAAAGTTCTTATTTACTTATAGGTAATAAAAAATGGTCTCAACGTTGTTTTTTTTTGAAACATGCGAACATATTTCACTATAAAGTATACTCCCATTATTTATAGTGTCTATTCAATAAATGCCAGTTGATGAGGACTGTGATAAGCAGTCCCTAAAATGCACTTAAGCTGTCTCATAATAATGGCACATTACTACGTAAAGTGATACAAAGAATGATCTACACTACCACGTAGAAAATCAAGGAAAACGTCATTACATGTGTATAAAATGCTATAAACTTTACCTACATTAAAGAACATGCTTTTAATTTGTGTAGGAAAAAATTGCATTCTTGGCCGTGGAATCCAACAATTCATGACATACTATACTTCTGTTTTAATGTATGATTTCAAGATCCAGACTGCTTATTTTTTAAAACCTTTGAACCCTTTCACCAGTATCTCCCAACTCCCAAACCCCCATCTCTGGCAATCACCAATGTGTTTTCTGTGTCTATGAGTTTTTTTTTTTTTTTTTAAGATTCCATATATGTGAGATCATACAGTATTCGTCTTTGTTTGACTTACTTCACCTAGCATAATGTCCTCGAGGTCCATCTATGTTGTCACAAATAGGATTTCATTCTTTATTATGGCTGAATAATATTCTGTTGTACATATACACACCACAATTTCTTTATATTCATCCACTGATGGACACTTACACTGGTACCAGTCCATAGCCTCTTAGGAACAGGGCTGCACATGAGGAGGTGAGCAGTGGGTGAGTGAGTGAAGCTTTATCTGTATTTGTAGCTGCTCCCCAGGGCTAGCATCACTACTTCAGCTCTACCTCAGATCATGAGGCATTAGATTTTTATAGGAGCACCAGTTCCTGGTGCTAAAAAGATTGGAGACCACTGCTCTAGTCAATTCCACTGACTTGTCTGTTTTTATGATAACACTGTATTATTTAAATTACTACTATTCTGTAATAGAGTTTGAGATCAGAGAATGTGATGCCTCCAGCTTTCTAATTCTAAAGATTGCTTCAACTACAAGGGGTCTTTTTGTGGTTCCAGACAAATTTTAGGATTCTTTGTTCTATACTGTTCTATTTGTTTCTTGAGGTAGGCATTTATAAACTTCCCTCTTGGCACTGCTTTTGCTGCATTCCATAAATTTTGGTATGTTATTTTCCATTTTCATTTGTCTCAAGGTAAATTTTGATTTCCCTACTGATTTCTTCTTTGATCCATAGTAGCATGTTGTTTAATCTCACATACTTGTGACTTTTCCAGTTTTCCTCATATAATTCACTTCCAGTTTCATACCGCTGTGGTCAGAAAAGATATCTAATTTCAATCCTCTTAAATTTATTAAGACTTGCTTTGTGGCCTAACATGACCAATCCTGAAAAATGTTCCTATGCAACTGAGAAGAATGTACATTCTGTTGCTTTTTATGTAATGTTCTGTATATATG
Source organism: Rousettus aegyptiacus (assembly GCF_014176215.1). NCBI lineage: Eukaryota > Metazoa > Chordata > Mammalia > Chiroptera > Pteropodidae > Rousettus > Rousettus aegyptiacus. Next base: position 125,618,364 of record NW_023416306.1, read on the forward strand.
TGAATTTCATCTGGTCTAACGTTGTTTAAGGTCGATGTCTCCTCATTGATTTTTTTGTCTGGATGATCTATCCATTGATTTAAGTGGGGGTATTGCAGTGCCTTACTGTTATTGTATTGCTGTCTACATCTTCCTTTAGGTCTGTTAGTATTTGCTTTATCTATTTAGAAGCTCCTATGTTGTGTACCAATATTTACAAACGTTATATCCTCTTGTTGGACTGACCCCTTTATACTTATGTAATGCCCTCCTTGGTCTCTCATTGCAGTCTTTGTTCTAAAGCTGATTTTGTCTGATATAAGTATAGCTACCCTAACTTTCTTTTGATTTCCTGTTGCATATCTTTTTCTATCCCTTTACTTTCCGTCTATGTGTGTCCTTATATTTAAAGTGAGACTCTTTTAGCTAGCATATAATTGGTTTTATTTTTTTTTTATCCTTTTAACTACTCTACGTTGTAGATTGCAGAACTTAGTCTATTTACATTTGAAGTAATTATTGATAGGTATGTATTTATTGCCATTTTAATTGTTTTCTGCAGTTCTTCCCTGTTTCTTCTCTTGCTCTCTTGCTCTGTGGTTTGATGACTTTCTTTTGTGGTATGTTTATGTTGCTTTCTCTTTATCCTTTGTGTATTTACTACAGGTTTTTCTTTGTGGTTACATAAGGCTTACATATATATATATATATATATATATAACGACCTGTAGCTATAATAATCTATTTTAAGCTAATAAAAACAAATTTGACTACATTGTAAAGTTCTATTTTTATGCCGCATTTCACATCTTGCATATCCCTTGATTATTGTAGTCGTAGTTATTTTTCCTACTTTTTTGTCTTTTTAACTTCGCACTAGCTTCACAAGTGATTAATCCACTACCATTATTATATATTTGCCTTTCCAGTGAGATTTATTTTTTCCAGATGTTTTCTTCTTACTAGTTAGCACCCTCTAATTTCAGCTTGAAGGAGTCCCGTTATCATTTCTTGTAAAGTTGATTTAGTAATGATGAACTCCTTGAGCTTTTGCTTGTCTGAAAATCTCTTTATCTTACCTTAATTCTGAATGATAATTCTGCCAAGTAGAGTATTCTTGGAGATTTTCTTTTGTCCAGCACTTTGAATATATCATGCCACTCTCTCTGGCCTGCAAAGTTTCTGCTGACTAATCTGCTGATAGTCTTATGGAGATTTCGTTGTATGTACCAAGTCCTTTTTCTCTTGTGGCTTTTCAGATTTCCTTTTAACTTTTGACATTTTAACGTGTTTTGATGTGAGTCATTACGGGTTCTCATTTGGAACTTCCTCGATCAGGATGTCTGTGTTTTTCCTCAGGTTAGGGGAGTTTTCAGCCGTTACACTTTGTCAAAGAAATAATCTTCCCCTTTCTCTCTGTTTCTCCTTCTGGGAGCCCTATAATGTGAATGTGAGTCTGTGTGATGTGTCCCATAAGTATCTTGAGCTATCTTCACTTTTTCTTCAATCTTTTTTTTTTTTCTATTTTCTACTCGATTGGGTTGAGTTCCATTGCCTTATCTTCGAGTTTGTTGATCCTTTCCTCCACTTCATCTAATCCAATGTTGAATCCCTCTAGGGTATTTTTTTCAGTTCAGTTATTGCATTCTTCAGCACTGTGACTTATATTTGGTACTTTCTTTTACTTTCTATTTCTTTATTGACATTCTCACTGTGTCCATCTATTCTTTTCTGGCATTCAATGAACATCTTTATGACTATTACTTGGGTTCTTTATCAAGTAAATTAGTTATCTCTGTTTCATAAAAGTTTTTTTCTGAGGTTTTATCTTGTATTTTCATTTTGAACATATTCCTGTCTTTTCGTTTTGTTCTACTCTCTGTATTTCTATGCAGTATGTGAAACAACCACCTTTTCCAGTCTTGAAGGAGTGGCCTTGTATAGGAGACAAACCTTGTCTTTCAACCCTGCCCTAGCTCTTGGTTGTCTCTCGAACCATTAGGTTTGTTCATGCAGTTTATTATATTTTTAATAGTTTCTAATATGTGCCAAGACCTGTCGATGTCCCAAAGGGGAGGATCTCAGCACCTAGACTCAGACTAACTGGGAGTCTGACTCTCAGTCAACAGCCTTAAATTAGTATATAAATAATACAGTCCTGTGGGACTGAAAGTATGAGCCCCACTAGCCACCAGGGCCACGTGTCCTGGAGGTATCCCCTGGGTGGCAGTTAACAAAACTGAAGAATCCTGATGAGTGTATGAGCTCTTTTCTGAGAGATACCAGCAAGCTGGAGCAAGGCAGAGGGAGAGCACCAAGACAGCATCCACAGCCTTCATTCCCTAAGAGCAGCTCTGTAGGCCACTCGATGTATGCCAATTTTGAAGCCTGCCCCTTAGGGCCAAGTTCCAGGACAAGCAAAGAGGCTTCCTTCACAGAAAGACTGAGGATGGTAGCCTGCCAAAAATTGTCCGATTGCCACTGTCCTGTGGAACCCAGGAATGCAAGCACCACTGCCCAACAGAGCCAGACAATTAAGGGGATGTTCCTGGGCCACAGCTGTAAAAAATCAGGGTACAAGACACATGTAAGGCTCCCCTCTGGGAGACTCTAGTGTTCTGGAGCAAGGTAGAGGGAGAGGTTGAAGATAGCATCTACCCTCCAAGGTCCCTGGAAAGGGTTTCTAGATGTGGGTTTAATTAGAAGCTCGTCCCTCAGGCTGTAGCCATGATAATTAGCTAATAGATCTCCTTCACAGAAAGATCAAACTCCTGGGTCTGCTGTCTATTGCTGTGCTCTGGGGGGTGGTAACTGTTTTAAGAATACTTTGTCAGTAACAGCTGGAGCGGGGGGTGGGAAGGGAGGAAGGGGAGGCAGCGGCACCAAAGTCAGCCTCTGGTAGTAGCTACAAAAATCAGGGCACCAGACACAAATATAAGCTCCTTTCTGGGTGACTTCTGTTAAAGTCCTATGGGATTGGAATGCAAACTTCCCTGGCCTCCAGAGCTTAAAAAAAATCAGGACACCAGACATGTGTAAAAGCTCCCTTCTGGGAGATACTGGTGTTTTGATGCACAACAAAGACAGAGACTGAATATGGCACCTGCTAGTCTCCATCCCTGGAGAGTGTTCCAACAGGGTGCTAGATACGCATGTTAAACTAGACACCTGCCCCTTGCGCTGACACTTATTAATATAAAGGGACAATCAGCTGCCTCTGAGCTGACTCAGGGCGGATGAACCCGACCATATCGGCCTTTTAAGAGCCATTTCTCAGATCAACTACAGTCCCATGTGTCTCAGGACGAAAGCCTGTTGTGTTTCAAAATTAGGTATTTTAGAGGCTTGTCTCTCAGATGCAGGTCTTAAAAGTTGGGGTTCCAATGTGCAGTTTGAACCCTTTGTTTTTCACAGAGAAGCTCCAAGTTTTGAGTTCCCTCCCAACTGCGAGTCACCACAATATGGGTGGGGTTTATGGCAGGAGCCAACCCCATCTCTCCTATCCATTTTGAAGCAGTTTTCTTCTTGTTTCCATGATGTACAGTTGTCACTCAGCCGGCCTTTAGGTTTTTTAGAGAGGAAATTGTTCCATTTGTAGCTGCAGATTCTGCCCAAGGGAGGAGATGAGTTCAGGACCTTCCTACACCACCATCTTGAACCTAAGTATTTTTATTATACACATTTTATAGAGGAGGAACTTGCACAGAGAGGTGAATCTCTGGAAATATTTTGGTTATCCAGCCTAACCCACTCATTTTATAGATGAGAAACTTTTATTGCTTAGTGATTATAAGCAAATTAAATGCTTGAAAAGCAACCAAAATTATATCACTAATTTTTTTCCTAGTATTTATAAATAGAATAACTTATTACAAATCATTAATTTTTACCGAAAGCCCTTTTCTTACTAGGATCTACACTATTACTTCGGTGGGTTTTAACATTCATGTATTATGAATGACAGTGAAAGATAAGGGAATTTAAGGAGGTCACAAAGAGATAGTAGAAGTACGTTCCCTTTAAAGTATTAATAAACAACACACTTGCTAGGTTATCTGGAAGACAAATGAGGTAAAAGTAATATGGTCAAATATCTAATTAGCTTGAGCCTTTGAAAGTGGAACAGTTGTTGAAATCCTCCAATATTTTTAAGGTGCTATTAGATCCTGAGACACTGGAGAGAAAACTCTTTAAAAGTACCTGACCCTGATCATAAACAGATATGATTTTTCTTATTGTTCCATGTACTGGGCAGGACAATGATACACAGTTGATTCTGAGGCATGGCTAAAGTCCACTGGGCTTTGGCATCTGGCAAGAACACTCGAAAAACAATGCAGAAGTGCACGGTGTAATATACATGATAGTTTAGTGTTCCCGAGGACAGAACACCTGGAAAAGCACTGCATAAATGTGTTGGTTACTTATAGTGTCTTCTAGTATAGGTCCTAGAGAGAAATTTAGAGTTGTTAGTAGTACTATTAACCTAAGCTCAGAATAAGATCGAATATCAAAATTCAGGTGATTAAATCTTATTTTTGCGGTAACTACATAATGAACAATATATCTGAATGATTACTTTGTTTTAAGTCAATGAAATTAATTTAAAGAGTAAAATTATCATATATATAATAAAGAAATAATCATGTATGACCTTATTAACCAGGTTTTTCCTTCCATCTTGCCTTTCATTTTTCATGGGATTATTAACTAAAATTCAGTCATGGTGAATTATCACTGACATATCGAGGATCTTACCTGGAAGTTCATAAATTACTAATAAAAGAACACACACTTTAAGGGTAGTTATTTGAAGAACTAATACATACAGCTATAATATAAACAGTATAACATTCTTCTACAAACTATGTCAGCAGAAAATGATGAGTGGTATATATTTACCTGCCTTTAATGATTATATACGAGAAAAAAAGACAAAGACTTAAACAAATTCTTCATAAAACAGGATATCCAATTGGCAAAAACAAAAAACAAACAAACAGACAGAAAGAAACATTCTAGTGATCAAGGAAATGCAAATCAAAACCCAAACGGAAAAAAATCCTCATGTCCATACAGAGTAGAGTAGACAAAGAAACTGTGGTATATAGTTATAAATAGTAAACTGAACAGCAGTTTAAATGAATGAAACAAAACTGCACAAAACAAAATGCATAGCTCTTACAAACATAATGTTAAGTAAAAAAGAACCCAGACACCAAATTATTGTATAATTTTTTTCATATAATATTCAAAAATAAGCAAAGCTAATTTATAGTGTCAGAAGCTGGATAGTATTCACTCTGGGAAGGGGCGTGGTGGAGGTGGTGGAAAGGGTGGTGACGAGGAGGACACAAAGGGCCCTCGGGGGTGATGGGATGCTTAGTCTCTTGAGCTGGATGCTAGTAACACTGAGTGTACTCAACTTTGTGAAAATTTAACAGGTTTTAACTTACAACTTGTGTACTTCTCTGTGTGCATACTATACCTCAATAAAAATTACATAAAGCACTGTGAAAAATTCGAGGACAGATAAATAAGGTGCCATGCAACCACAGAGAAGGGAGGAGTAATTTTAACTTAGATAATTAAGGGTATGATGACATATGGAGAAAGTGGATTTAAATTGGCTTTAGAAAACAAGTAGATTTAATCATATGGCGTTAGGGTGAGATGGGGTGAGGCATATCTATTTCCTGTGGAGGAAAGAGTGTGAATAAAAACTGAGAAGAGTAGCATATGCAATTCAAAATAGCAAAGGTATAGAATGAACCGTGGACAAAAGAAGGGAGAAGTAAGTTTTTTATAAAATAAGGTTTATACCAAGCAACGCCAATATGTTGGACTATGGAACCATGAGTTTGAATAATAATTGTTGCAATATGTTGAAGGCTTATTATGTTCTAGGCACTGTGATAAACATATTACATATATAGTTTTATGCCTTAATAAAAACAGTATGATATTTTTACATTTTACATTAAAGGTTAAGGATCTGCCTATGGCAACAAACTCCAGCACATGTCTAAATTAGGACTCAGACTTAGGTATTACTAGTTCAAAAGTCCAAACTTTCTCTACTGTATATCTCTGCCTCCTTCTGTAAAATAAAAGTCTTTGGACTTTACTCTGCAGTAATGGAAAATATAAAATATAATTTGGAAGGAGTCTTTTTCATAGTTTATGCTTCTTATAAACTTTAAAAAAAATCTTTGTAGAGGTTTTCATCTTTCAGGCTGAACAGTTTTTACTTCTCATGAGTAAAATGACCACTCCATTTGCTAGATCATTTCAGTTAATTTGTCAATGAAATATAGTAGTTAGAACTGCACATAACATTTCTGGTCCTTTAACGTTTATGGATTTCAATTTTACAGTTCTGGTGACATTAATGAAAACTGTATAGTAAGGGCCACCCTAACTTACTTCTCCATAAAACAATATAAAAACTGGCAAAGATGGTTAACATCAACTTCAGAACTCTGGAAGTTAACCCAAGGCTTGCAGAAAATGGTGAGCATTTATCCAAGAAATACGACTATTTTTAAATAAGAAATGCTTTGTTTCATTTTAACTTGCTCTCACTCTCTAGCAGTAGCACTGAAAAATAACAGCCCATATTACCAGTTCAGACTGGTAGCGATCACATAAACATAACACAGTTGAAGCACTCTCAAAGCCTCATCCCAAATAATTGTCATTATTTGTCTTGTGTCGTAGATTTTATGGAAGACTCCACCTACAGTCTATCTGACCTTCCATGTAGCTTGTGCACTGAGAAATAGTTTCTCCTTTGCAGGGTACAGCGGGGAAGTTGTTAAAAAGAATTATAGGCAAATGTCTTAACTGCGTGGTTGCCTGAGACAGTATATATAACAGTTGAAGCAAACAACAGACTAACCAAAAAGCTTAAAAGAAAAAGCTGGGTAATACGATGTCCACAGAAGTTTTGAAAAACTGACATATTCCTAGGAATCGAGAAGGTCATGCACATGCAAAGAGCTGTGTACTTTTTGAGAATTGAGAAGGCCCTAAACTCTCACTTCTGGCTAAATGTGAGGCTCTATATAAAAGCCGGAAGTGAAGGTTAATGAAGGGTTTTCAACTGCTTGGCTGAGGGTTTATGGTGTACCCCAACACACACACACATATAGAGACCGTTAGCATATTAATGGGTTCAAGATGTTTAAGGAAATCTCTGTCCAAGCAATAGCTGAACCAATAAGCCAATCAAGTAGAGAGTCCAATGGCTAGAGAATCATTCGGGCTTAGATGACACGATGCTAAACAATAACTCAATTCACATGAACAATTAAAGAGCACCGGTAAATATAGCTACACAGGCAAATGTAAAATACAATCTAAATGTATGTTTGACTTGTAATTCTTTTATTCTATCTGATCTAAAAGACAGTTGCATAAAGCACCAAATATAAATCTGTCAAGTTGATGGGTACACAATGCATAAAAATGAATGGGGGTGAGGGTGAGAACAGATATAGATGTAAATATAAAAATTAAGATGTTAACAGAAGAAAATAAATTTTAAAATATACATAGTAAAATAAATTAAAATAGTTCAATAGAAAAGACCTATTTGAAGCAAAAGAAGTCAGTAATGGGGGAACTGAGGAATAAAAACAGACATAAGACAAATAGCAAATGTAAATCCTCTCTTATCAGTAATTACATTAAATGTAAATGGATTATATTACCCATTAAAAGGCAGGGATAGGCAGAGTAGATATAGAACAAAATATGATCAAAGTATATGTCCTCTACATACCACATATATATTTTTAGATTTAAAGACACAAATAGGTTGAAAATAAAAGATACAGCATACCAAAAGCAACCAAAAGAGAACTGAAATGTCATGCTAATAACATAGAAAAAGACTCTAAGATCAAAATTGTTACTGGAGACAAAGAAAAACACTATTTCATGATAAAAAGGTCAATCCATTAAGAAGAAAAAACAATTATAACCTATTATGCACCTAACAACAGAGATCTAAAATACATTTTAAAAAATTGGACAGAATTTAAGAAAAGAGAAATAGATAATTTGATAATAATAACTGGGGATTTCAATACTACACTTTCGAAAATGGAGAGAACTAAGTAAAAGATAAATAAGGAAACACAAGACATAAAACGACAGTGTAAATCCACTAGATAACGGGTATCTACAGAACACTCTACCACCTAGCAACAGAAGAATAATACATTCTTGTCAAGTGCGCATGGAATATTCTCCAGGACAGATCATATGTTAGGCCATAAAACAACTCTCAATACATTTAAAGGGAAGGAAATTATACAAAGCATTTTCGCCAACCATAAAGAAATAAATGGAATTAGAAATCAAGAAACTGAAGGAAATGAGAAATTCACAAATACATGGAAATTATGAGTCAAAGAAGAAATTGTAAGAGAAATTAGAAAATACTTTGAGATGAATACAAATGAAAGCATAACATATCAAAACTTATGGAATGTAGTGAAAACAGTGCCTAGAGGAAAATTTATAGCTGTATATGACATTATAAAAAGGTCTCAAATGAATAACTTAATCTTCCCTGGAAAGAAACCAGAAAAATAAGAAACCAAACCCAAAGCAGGCAGAAGGAAGGGAACAATAAGTCAAGGAAATAGGGAATAGAAAAAAATGAACAAATCCAAAAAATCGATTCTTTGAAAAGATCAATAAAACTGGTAAAACTTTAGCTAAACTGACCAAGTTTTTTGTTTCAGGACTCAACTAAAATCAGGAATGAAAATGTGACATTATTACAAACCATCCAGAAATGAGACTATAAGAGAATCCTATGAAAAATGTAAGCCAATAAGTTGGATAACCTAAAGAGATTGAATTAGTCATTTAAAAAGTACTCACAAAGAAAAGCTCATGCCTAGATGGCTTCACTGGTGATTTCTACCAGTTAAAGATTAATACCAATCCTTTATAAACATTCATAAAAATAGAAGAAAGAATATTTCCAAACTCATTCTGTAAAGCCAACAATACCCTGATTCCAAAACCAGACAGACATCACAAGAAAGAAAAATAAAGACCAATATTCCTTAAGAATGTCTGTAAAAATCCTTAACAAAACTAGTAAACCAAGTCTATCAACATAAAAGATAATACATCATGACCAAATATGATCTATCTCAGGAATACAAAATGGGTTCAACATATTAAATCAATCAATAATGTAATACTAATGCATATTAATTGCATAAGAAAAAAAATCTGGTATGATGATCTCAATAGATGCAGAAATGGCACTTGACAAACTTCACCAACCAACAATCTGGTAATAGAATGCAAGTTTCTAAACCTGATAGAGGTGATCTACGGAAACCTACAGCTAATTATTATACTTAATGGTGAAACACTGAAAGCTTCCTCCTTCAAATTGGACAACAGACAAAGACGTCTGCTGTCACCATTTCTATTCAACATTGTACTGCAGAGTTCAGCCAGGACAATTAGGCAAGAAAATGGCATAAAAGCCAGAGTAGAAAGGAAAAGGTAAAACTATCTCTACTTTCAGATGACATATTATATATAGACAATCCTAAGAAATGCACTAAAAAACTATTATTGGAGCTAATACACTCGTTCAGCAAGGTTGCAGGATAAAGATCAATATATGGTCATGTGCAACTTAGATTACATCTTCGTTTTTTTCCTCTAAAAGTGATTTTGATTTTAATGACTATTAAAGGGGCTGACTTTCACACAAGTACATCTAAACATTGGTGCAATGAATTACACAATGGTCCACATACAATAGGAATAATTTAAAATAAAGGCATTATTCATATTAATAACCTTTTTTCATTGAATATTTAGAACGGAATCAGTTTAAGATTGGCCATTTTAGGTTTTTTATTCAGGAAACCTTAAGGCACTCTGAATAGTAAGAGGACTAGTCTAAAAGGTCTTTAGAAAAAGACAAAATTTCTTTAAAAATCTTTACAGACAAGAAATATTATTTTGGATCTAACTGAAATCTCTCTTGTGATTTAAAACTCTGCTCTTTAAAAAAAAAAAAAAGTATATAGCTATACTCCGTTTTGCTTTCTTTAGACAATATAATTAAAAACTTTTAACCAGCTATTTCCTTATACTTTGATCTACTTCTTGCCTGTCTGTAGTCTATTTTTCTTATCTCTCAATTTATTTAAATCCACATGGCAAATTATGGTTTTAGGAAATGTATAATCGAATAAAAGGCTAGAGCTCTTACATACTACAATTCTGTGGAACATAAACATACTTTCTTCTTAGCATATGTCATGCTGCTAACATGTTACTGTGCTGTGTCTCTTATAACATTCATAGTATTTCTATGCATGTATGCTAATTAATTGTATGTAAACACACTCATACTTTGAGCAGCTTATTTACTCACACTACGTGTTACTCACACAACTTTATTTATAACTACTTGCCTAACCTTTTCTACCCACTCAGTTTGATATTACTCATATTTAACAAGTTTGCCTTCTCACCTATTCTGAAACACTCATGGAATCTGTTTTCTAGCCTTACATTCACCCCTAACTAGTTCTGAGACACTGAAAGAGTCACCCGACTTCCCTGTACTTTAATGTTTTTATCTACACAACGGAGATGGGAGTGTACTAAAAGACTTACAAAATTTTTCACAATACTGAAATTTTATTATCAGTGTCAGAGATCAGACTCCATTCCAATTACTGTGAATTTTAAATTAGTGACCACTGTGGGGAAACAACAGTAAATAAAACATGTTTTGTTTTTAACTAAAATAGACTCAGACACAACAGTACTACAGTATGTAAAGTACTATACTGACTGTAAGGACAGGCATAGTTATTAGCATAGTTCTTTCAAATTTCATGAACAGAATATTTCTTTCCTACTCATATTACTATTAAGAATTTCCCTTACCTACTACCTTTGAAAACTTTAATCTATATCACTTTTGTTTATCTCTGTTGCTCTCTAATGAACTGGAAATTAATCGCTCAAAACTGGAGCTCCCATTCACTTCAAAATGATGTTGTTTTGGTTGTCTTTCGTTTAAGACAACCCTTTAATTTTTCTTAGTGAAAAAAATTATAAAGATTTATGGAAACCTAAGAAAACAATTTAATAGAAAAAATAAAAAATACTATAGAAAAACACAACCGTGCCTCGGCCAAAGCAGGACACTTTAGGGAACATAAGGACTGCTTGAATGAGCGAGAGTCACACTCCACAAACATAGGATGCCATCTCTAATAGTGATGGCAAAGGGTTGTGCAGTGGAAGGACATCACATCAAAAATATGTAACCAACCATCTTATTAATTCATTATGGAAATGTCACATATTAAAATTTGCCTTTTGGGAAACTAGCAAGACATCTTTGGACAACTAGTTCCTCAAAGGCCTTTAAGAAGTCTAAGTAAAATACATGTTTTAGTTTCCCACAGGCACTGATTTATTTATTGTCTTCCACAGTCCTAACCCTAAACAAATCCTTCCTGTTATCCTTCAGAACTCTGCAGGAATCCTTTGATTTAGCAGTCCTATGCCCTTGTCCCTCTACTGTTAGATAACTCTCTTGTCATCTGAAAGAAATCTAGAGAAATCTTTTTATTCAGTAATCCTGTCCTTTGTTACATATGTTACCAGAGAAACTTAGCGATGGAAGGAACCTTGAAGATTTCTCAATTAAATTCCTATATACCACCATGATATTCATCAATGATAAAACAATCATTGTACCCAAGTATAGTACTTAAGTTCTTTAATACATCAGCATGTCTGACATATACACATAAGACTTACTTGTACTCATCATAGACTTCCTGTTTGGGCAGTGAAGTCTCAGGATGTTCCTCTAGGGTATTCCGAATCCAGAAAAAGGCATGCCTTTGCTGTGCCCGACTAGATGACATGGCATTCTGATCACTAATCATGAAAAAAAAAAACATGTTTTAGCTGAACTAGACAGCAATTAATTGACAATTTTTGAGACACGCCTAAAATGTTCCAGTAAATAACTGTGTGTAAACACACTGTGAATGACCAAACTAAATTCAGGACATATAGAAGATGCCTAGTTATCTATATACAAATTGTCCACCTGTGGTTGCGAGCCATGTTCTACAGCTAGTGACCAACTGAAGTTATTGTTCTGTTCCATTCCTCTATAAGTGATGGCACACTGACAACATAAGCTATTTATTTTGGCCCAAATTACCTCTGATTGGATATTTAGTCACTTACCTGCCTGTTCATTCGGGCAAACTTAATCAAATAATCAATCATTTATTTAAAAGTTATGGGAAAAAACTTTTTCTATTTTCTTAGCATTCTCAAGTAACTACCTTGCAATCTTACTAAAGCACTTTGTGCTCCAGAATGGAATTCATACCGGAGAGATCTTAAAAGGACAAATCTCCCCTACTGCCCTTCCAGTAACTGAATCCCCTCCTCAGGCCAACGCCTCCATTAAATATTATGTTTGTATTACATAGCAGTGCCATTTATTCCATGAAATGGACACACAAGATAGTGTTAGGAAATTCTATCGATTCTGGCATTCACCTCAGCTATAACTTAACAATAATTCAGTTTAACTATAACAGTAATTTATTTAATTCCAAAAAAAAGACAGTGAGCAAGTTTCTAGGATAAAAAATGATTTAAATAATTATAAAATTTGATGAGAGGGAAAAAAAGTAAATGCAACAGTATTTTTATTCCATTTCTTTTTACACACCTTTTTATAGTAATAAAATGTTAAGTACAACTTATATAAATAAAATTAATCTTGAGAAACACCTAAAAGGGTAAAGAAACGTTAAGAATAGAATATGTGAACCAATTTCTCTATTTCCTGTTATTAAATATTTTTAACAAAAATATAGCAATACCAATTGCTTAAAACAGCTTACATTTATCATAAATTCATGTTACATAAAGGCAATTCACTTTTTAAAAATTTTTTTATAGTCTGTGATCTGCTCACCTGACAGTACCTAAAATACTCTCGCACTTACTTTACTGCTTACAATACTTATCTGTTTACTCTTTGGTTTTCAAAATCCCCTATATACTGATCTCTTTATAAAACATAACCCAAATTCCATTTCACGGCATTTACCCAAGTGCACAAACTGTAGGTAAACACTTAAGCAAATATGATCAAAGACTAAAAGGATCTATTCTTTGCCATTGTGTTCTGATGATTTTTGGAAGTGTAAAATAGTAACCACAACACATACACACACACCTTATGAGTTTCCTACAAACAGTGTAATTAAGGCAAAGACAAGAAAGAACATACCTTTTCTCTCCATTGCTGAGACCAGAAGGCAGCTGAAGGTAGAGGTAGAGTTTCTCTAGGTCTGTAAACTTCTCAACTTCTTGCTGATTACAAAAAGAATGAAAAAGAAAGAGCCTTTTTAAAACACTTGTTTCTCCTTCAACACAATTTACTAACACTTCCCTAAAAATATTTGACTGTCTAAATTTAAAACAGATGAAATGAACACTTGCCAAAGAAAACAAAATCTAGGCTTTTTTTCTCATCACTAAAAGAATAATAGTTAAGCTGTTTGATAAATCTATTATATATGAAAAGTTAGTAAGAGATAATGGTACTTTCTTATTAATTCTTATATTCTAGGTATAAATAAACCAAAGATCAATGCTTAGATAAAAATTTATTACTTTTAATCACATCTGAAGAAGGAGGATTGTACAGCATTACCAGAAAAGTACCAGACTCTTATCAAGAGACTATTATTAGTTGGCCTTAGCCAAATCATTTAACTGACATTGAGGCTTTAGTGCTCTGGTGAATTTTCCTTTCAACTATAAAATGGATGAGATGACTTCTGGGATCTTTTCTAATTCTCAAAAACCTAGAATACATGACTGATGATGCTGTCACCTGTAGATGGATCTGAGGTTTAAAATACTGAATTATGACCACCAACCCTTTTTGCTTTTTGCAGATGTAATTATTCTTTGACTTGCAACAGTAACTACCTACTTAGACTCAATTACTATTGTTCTGCAACTTTGTTATTTTATCTATAAATGTACCCTTAAAAACAATTTCTGCTACATAGAAGATTGTATAGCTTTCTTTCCAAACTTAGTTTACCAAAGAATAGCTTTAAATGTGCCACGAATCCTATTACAAAAAAAAAAAAATCATAGTAAAATTATGGTAGCCTAATCAATTGCATTGCAATTGAAAATGTGGACAATAAAGGTGAATTCATTTACCCATTTATTTATTTACTCATTTTTATTTTCTGCCATGTTCCAAAAATTATTTTACAATAACTGATCTCAGACTGTATTGTGACCTATACAAAGACTAGAAATACACAGATGAACAACACAATAGTCGTCCTTGCCCCTAAGGGACTTAGGATAGTTCTCAAATTACTAAAATGTCTAACCAGCTGACATCTTTGTCTCTAATCTTTCCCCATTTTACTGTGTCTTAAACACAGTCCTAAATTATTTTGTTGATTATTATTATTACCTGCTTAACCCTAACAATGCCTATCATGTAACAGGTTATGTCACCAAAAAACACCACAAAAACATCATCATGGGCAAAGTCTGAGAAAATGTAATACAAAACATCACCTTTTGGATAAAGAAAATATATGTATATTTTATATTATATGTTTATATAATTTTATATTACACACACGATGGAATATTATTCAGCCATAAAGAATGAAATCCTGCCATTGCTACAGTATCTATAGAACTTGAGGACATTATGCCAAATGAAGTCAGACAGAAAAAAAAACATGTATTATCCAATTATATGTGAAATCGAAATAACAATAACAACAACAAAAAATAAAGAATAGAAATAGTCCCACTGCCCCATGAGCTCATGCATTTAGAGAACAGATTGCTGGTAGCCTGAGGTGGGCAAAATGGATGATGGGGCTCAAAAGGTACAAATTTCCAGTCATATAATGCATAAGCCACGGGGATGTAATGTACAACATGGCGACTATAATTAATAACACTGTACTGCATATTTGAAAGTATCTAGGAGAGTAGATCTTGAAAGTTCTCATCACACACACGCAAAAATTTTGTAGCTGTGTAGTGACAGATGTTAACTGGACTTACTGTGGTGATCATTTTGCAATTTACATGAATATTAAATCATTATGCTGTACACCTGAAATTAATATAATTTTATGCCAACTATACCTCAATTAAAAAAAGCCAAAAGAGGGGGGAATCATTTTTGAGGACTAAGAATAAAAAAATTTTATACTGTTATAGAACCCTTGGATTCTAAAGGTTTCAAATTTTATATATACTAAATAGAGAAGAAATTCCAGTAGGGATTCAGAAGATAATCTAAATTAGAATAAAGTGCCAAAGAGATGATTTAAAGACAAATGCCAGAAAAATATTTTTGAAAAAGATCGAACTCAGTGTCCTGTTTTGTTTGTTTTTGCCTTTTGAACAATAAAAACTTACTATTGTGAATTATAATTTCATTTGTTATATGGGACTCAACACACAGAGGGAAAAAATGTGGAGTTCACAGAAACTGATATCAAAACTCTATGAAGCACATGTGAACAAAATGACAAGCGTGTGGTGATGGCATGCTAGCCCGGCAAGGCTGAGTTCACCATGAAGATTTTCGTTTGGTTTTGGATATATCATGTTATTTACAGATAATTACTGGCTTCTCAAACAATGATCAGTGATGCAGAAGAAGACTCTAACCTTGATTGATTACAGTATGTTAAGCATTAGATTATTTGTTATTCTTTAAAGATTTAAATGTGAAGAATAAGTTTTCTGTTTCATATTAAGATTCACTGGTTGTCAAAAAGAAATATGCTGGCTGGATTTATAAAATAAAAGACAAAGTTGTTTTATTTTTAGAGCACTGGAAAAAAGGCTAATTGTATAAACTCTTAAAAATTATAATTTTTAAATTCAGACACAAAAAGGCATGAGGTACTGATACTACTACAACACACATGAACCCTAAAACATTATACCAAGTGAAAAGTCAGACACAAAAAGCCAAAGATTGTCTAAGTCCATGTCTATGAAATATCTAGAAGAGGCAAATCCATAGAGAGAAAAGAAAGATTAGTGGTTGCCAGGGACTTAGGGGAAGGGAGTATGAACACTAACTGCTTAATGGTCTCCTTCATGGCTGATGAAAATGTTCTGGATCTCAACAGAGGTAGTGGTTACACGACACTGTGAATACACTAAAAATCTAGGGTAAATTTTACGCTACTTCTATCTTACAATAAAAATTATAACTTTTAATACAGCTGAGCATGTTTGGCAGACATATCTGACCTGAGATTTCAAATAACAAACATCCACATCCATATTTACCAGGCATAAAAGTCTTCATTTTCTTGAGTTGAAGACGTTAAATTCTCAAAGTTATTGAAAATGGTTTCAAGTTTAGGGGAACCTCAAATATTATCTAGTTTGTTGAATTAATTAAGGTGATAATTTCCTACTATTGTGGTTGAAGATCTTGCCTGAAGGCTTATGAGAACGTCATATATTTCAATCTTTGCAAGAAAATATCTAAAAAGAATCTTTGAACTAAAGTTTGATTTAGATGTCAAAGACATTCCAGAAAACCACTTTGGAGAATTTTTGATTAAAAAAAAAAAATTTACATTTACTCCAAATAAAGTGAGCAGAGTTGTATGTCATCGCACCATTTACATAAGCATACGTTTATGAAGCTGTCTCCGCCTGCCCCCCCCCCGCCCCAAACTTTAGTTATGAAAATGAAGCAATGCTACAGACTTAATCACCTAGATAATATTTTGATCTTTTACATCCTGGACAGAAAAGCCCGTAGCAAATAATCAGAGTCAAGATTCACTTTTATATCACGTGATCCACAGGAAAATAAAGGTATAATGTAAGATACACAAAATTCAGGAACTTGAGGTTTAAAGTGAAGTTTGGTTTGAATCTTACCACGCAATCATCTTCTCTTCTGAAACTGTGGCTGATAAAAAATTTTCACACAAGGAACAAGTGGCATGGAACTGTCTAATTCCTTCTTTGAGGTGCAAATAAAGTGGTAATGAGAACATGGGATACAAACAATGCTCATCAAGTATTCCATCTGCTCAGCTACACTTTTCAGTCTCTTTTGCAGCTTTTGGCCATGAACTAAGTTCAAGTAATATACTTCATTTCTCAGCTGACATAGTTGAGAATCAATGTATCAAGTACAGCATAAGAACATAGTCAACAACACTGTAATCACTATGTATAGTGCCAGGTGGGTACCAATCAGGGGAATCTCTTTGTAAATTACACAAATGTCTAACCACTGTGCTGTGCACCTGAAACTAATTTAAAATGATATTGAATGTCGACTCGAATTGAAAGATAAAAATTAGTATGTACATGTAACATCTCTCAAGTGACAGGTTTGAAATATATACAGGAAAACGTACTTTTAATATTCCATTGAGTGCAACGATAGTTTATCCGTAGATGTATGTGAAATCTGTGAAATAACTTTCAGAAAACTTAAAAAAAAATTAGTGTGTCACCTCTCCTTTTATCCCATTCATGGCACCTTTGAAGCTATGTGTTTCACTGATGAGGCTAAAACATGGAAGTTTCTGTCAATATGGGTTCCTGAAGACACTAACAAGTTGTGTACATATAACTAAATGAAAATAATTTTTTGTGGTTAGGCCACTGATATTTCAGGTTTACTTTGTTAAAGCAGCATAGCCTAGCTCATCCTGATTAATACAGAAAGTTAGACTTTTCCCTCCAGCACTTCTGAAAGAACTAAGACTCCTTTTATGTGTGCAGATAGTAATGTGGGGACAAGGGCTGCTCTCTGTAATCACAAAAGCTTTCATTCACTCGTTTTTAGAATATCTAACTTATTTTGAAATTTCAAATTATATTTATGTTTATCAAAATGGGGCATGGGCTAATAAAAAAAGGTTGAGAAGCACTAGCTTAGAATATATATACAGCCTTCATACATTTTTCCAGTTAACTATGACTTAAGGAAAACTTGGTTAAAAATTCAACCCTACTAAGTTTTGTACACATGATCCTACTACATGCCCATTTGCCCCTCTGCTTTGGTACACAGCATTTACTCAGGAATTTATACTCACTAAATTTGCATTTAGTTATCATTTTAAAAAATGTTTTCAGTCTAGTTATACCTTCCCCCCTCAATAAGACTGAAGATCCTGGTTTGTCCAAACTCAGTCATTTTTTGAGGTAGAATCCTGAGAGATAAGACAGAGTCAGACTGGAATCCTTTTACTATTTTAACAACCTTTAAAATTTAAAATTATAAAGTATTTCAAATAAAATACAAAGTAGGTACACATGTACCACTATCCATATTTAAGAGGTGCTAACTTTTTGCCGCATTTGCTTCATAATTCCTTGACTTTTAAACAGATTCATACAATAGTGTTATATGGATTAAAACAAGTTTATTCATTTTCCTGATAACCAGTTATCATAAAATTTTACTATTTCAAATATTGCTGCAATGGAAATCCTCTGTGACTGCTGTGTCCTTGTACAAGATTTTTTTAATGGTATGTACCTAAAGTAGAAGTACTTACTTTATTTAACATTTTCTGATAGAGATGGGATTGAGTTATCTTTTCATATTATTTATCATTTGAGTTTACTCTAATACAATGACTATCAAGTTTTAGCATGCTTCAGAAACACCTGGAGAGCTTGTTAAAAGGCTGTAGGACCCCCACTTTTAGGGTTCCAGGTTCTGATTCAGTAGGTCGGTAGTGACAGTGGAAGAATCTGCATTTCTACTAAGTCCCAGTGATGCTGATGCTGCTAGTCAGAAGATCACATCAGCTCAAGAAACTGCACATTTAAAAATGGAGATATTTATCATGTAGTCTGTATATTAATCCTCTACTGGTTAAAAGTACCACTAATATCTTCCCCCAGTTGTAGCTTGTCTTTTTTTTTGTTTTGTTTTTGAATCTTGTGATAATTTCCAGGCAACTATATCAATCTTTTCATTTATAACCTGTGCTTTTTGCATCTTGTTTTGAAAGATATCCTATGTTTTCTTTTTTAAAGTTTTGTTTTTCACATTTAGGTCTTTAGATCTTTAATTTTTCTGGAATTTATTTTTCTATAAGATACAAAGTACCTAATTAAACATTTTCCACAAGGTTAGCAAATTGTCCTAGTATAATTTATTGAATAATTTAGCAATTCCCTTCTAATTTTTCATGCCACATCTATAATAAGATTTTTATTGTAGCTTAAAAAGAATGCCATTTTTACTTGAAGTATTTAAAAACATCTTTCTCAGAGCTGAATTTATTTTAGAAAAAAGTCAACAATTTATTCTTGAGAGGGTGATTTGGCAAAATGTATGATTCATAAGTCATTAAACTTGTGTCACAGAAACTTTTCATATATCACCAAGTAAATGATTAGTATACTAATAAAGCAGCTTTGATGGAGCTTTTTAAATCTGAGGTTAACAGGAATGTCTCCTAGTGATAAATTAATAGCTAGTAAATACAGAGTACCTATATTATATATGACAGATAAATGAAGCAGTTGCTACTTGAGCTTGATTGACTGACTTTTCAAATTGAATCTACCTAAAACAGTGGGAATATAGTGGTAAGGTACAGCATACAGAATCAGAAGGCCTGGATCTGAGTTGCAGATTTGCCACTTGCTAAGAGCTTTATGATATTAGGGAAGCCATTCAAGTTGACTATTAATTTTCAAATATGTAAGACAGTGGTAAAATGCTCATAATTTGAGTATTAAAAATGACTTATAAAATATATGTATGATAAATATTATAGAAATATTATTCTGAAATATAGAATTGCTTAAAATTAGATTTGGCAGAAGAGTTTATAATTCAAATTCCACCAACAAGTACAGAGTTTTTTTATTTTAAAAAGCAAGCTATCTTAAGAAATTTAGGAAATATTTTGCCTGGTGACCTCCACTATCTTGGGAGATATGTCCTAAGGGCAAGGCTCCTATATTTTTATATGTGAGCATCAGAGTTGGCCATAGTTATTTAAGACAATGTGCCATCAGCACTGACCTTTCTCAGGGTGAGTGCAAAAAAGGGCAGATACTATGCTCTCCTGAGCCATCAAGATAAAATTGAAGTTAGAAAATATTTCCAACAATAATTGTGCTACTAGAGAGAAAGGGATCAATTTAAACAGAACAGGTCAGAAATAAAAGCTTTTCCCAGGTTTGACAACAAAATGTGTAACTTTCCATTTGTCATCTTCTGTCATAAAGAAAAAAAATACCTGAAACAATATTCTATATTTCAAAAACAGAGTTAATATTTGATGTTTCTGCTTATCTGCTTAGGACATCTGCCTCTGATTTGTCAATACACACCAGATGGATTGCAGAGACCCAGGTTGAATTTTAAATGTCTTATTACTAAAACTTGAAGGCCTTCAAACAGATGGTAAGGAAATATGTTCCCACTATTTACTGGCATAGAATACAGTTATAAAGTAGGCTGAGTGGAGAGATCTCCTGTGTTGGGGGACTGTTTTAAATTAGATTTACTCTACAGTTTCTCAAATGTTAATAAAAAAGGATTTTTCCCGTTTGACGTAAATTTCTCTGTAGTGACGTGTTTCCTGTTGTGAGAATTTCCTCTCACGTGTTATTCAGGGAATTTTTTTTCCAAGTTCACAAACTTGGGGAAGGACTGATGCTTATAAAGACAGTAACAAAACTTAACTGAGGAGTTTTCATGTAAATCCTTGATGGTGAAATTACATCCAATGTGTGTTATTTTTATTTCCAGAAGAAACTCTACTGTTGAGTTGTCTAAACACCTTTCAAGAATCATCCAGGTTGGCAATGACTGAATTCTGATGAAAGATGACCAACAGGGTATCATAATTAGTTCTTTAAACTTTACTTTTCAAACTGGTATCAGAAAAAGGTTTAAATTTTTTTTTTTTAATTTGTATTTAGAACAGTCAGCTTAAAATCCAGAAACCTAAATTCTCCAGTTTGACTGTTTCTTCAGTTAAGTTACTATGTATGGAGGGAAAATATATACACTGATGGGATAATCATAATTGACCTTGATTTTGTAAAAAAAAAAAAAACAGTAACAGAAAATGAAAACCAAAAACCAAAAACCAAAAACCAAAACATGAAAACAATCTAATTTTCTTTCCCCTTCGGTGGCACTGATTCAGCAGCACAGTTCTAAAAGGCCCTATCTTCACTAGAGTCAGTGACAACAGGACCAAAAGGGAGACGGCAGAACGTTATTCTATAAGTTATTTTTTTAATTTATGAAAACAATCAACATACCCGGTATTCTATTTTCTCAGGTCTCAGAAGTTGTAAAAACTGTCTTCCCACAGGACTGAATAAGGAAGACAGAAAAGGTCAAGGTCTGAGGACTATGTTTTTCAATGCTTATTCAGAATTCTTAATTTTCAGTTTCCTAACCTACTATGAGAAGCATGATGTGTGTGTGTGTGTGTGTGTGTGTGTGGGGTTCTTTTGAGAGCTGCCTACTGTATATAATAAAAGGGGAAATTATTTTTCTATGCTCAGTCCTAGAACATACAAATCAAGTAAGTGTAATTTTGTTGTACTTGTATTATTGTGAGGATTTTCTCTATTTATAAACCTACTGAATGAGATGTAAAATGAAAATGGTTTATGTTCTGTTCAAAATGTTCTGCTCTGAGATAAGAAATACGATCTGAGTCCATTTGAAAGCTCTTAGTTACCAGGGGACAGCTAAGAAAAACTGAAGCAAGGCTGACCAGCAAACTTCTGCAAAACTTGAAATCTATTTCTCACTTTCTTCTAATGAATTCTACTGCGTGACCTAGAGAATTCATGACTATCTGAAAACAAACTAATAAACAAAAAACTACTTTTAACTTGCATGAACTACAATCAAGCCTAGAGGAATTTGAACTTCAAGAAGCTCTGAGCGATGCAATGTAAGCACTGGAAAATTCGTACTCCAAGGTAGATATATATTTCTGAGTAGATGCTGTGTATATTAGAAAGGTTCTGCACATAAAATTGGAAAAAAGCATTCTAAGGACATTGATTGTATCTAAACAGTGATCATTATTATGAATGCACTCTATCATATACTTTGACTTTCAGGGCTTAATGATAAAAAAGGAAGCTGAATCTCTGAAACAGAAATAATGAATTACATGGTAGCAAATATCGAGGCTACAGAAGTGCCCAAACAACTAAAGATCAAATAAAACATTGAGATAAGGGCATACTGCTAAAATACTCATACTGCAAGGTACTAGGGTCTGAATAAGCAGAGGGTACATAAACCCATAGATTTACATCCCTTTGAAATAGGAAGAACTCTGTCCATAGTTAAATTCTATAATAAGTGACCATCATGGAATGATCATATAATATTTCTCTGGATCATTTGGGTCATTATCAATATTTCTGTGTGCTGTCTCAAAAGACTTTAGGGTTCCACTAGCGGTTAGCGATAGGAGTGGGGACGCTAGAAAGAATAATAAGGTTTATTAGATCATTGTAGTCACTGTTTTTCACTTTTTTAGCATGAAAAGGAAGGATGGTCCCTAAGAGCCCATCTATTATTATGTTTTCAAAAAACTGAATTTCTGATTCTTCAAAATTACAAAGTTAGTAACCTCAATGAAGTAGGCCATGGAGAGGAACAATTAGTTCTTTAATTCCTGTCTTTGCTCCTAGTAACTTTTTCTCTTTTCTCCCTTTGTCTACTTATCTGTAAGTCTGAAATGACTTAAAATGCAAAGATAGAAAAACTAGGTGACTATAAGAATTCATTTGTTTTCTATCAGAGCACATTTGTGTGTATTATGTCATTCTTTGGATATACAAATATTGATGAAAATGGAGTTTCTTTCAGGTAACAGTGAGAGAGTGCCATGATAATCTTTCCTACTCCTCTTTGTGACAATAAAATAAATCTGAAAGCTAGCTGACAATGATTAGGGCTTTTTTATTTTTAATTACGACACAGAAAAGTTACCAGAACTCACAATTTGGGCCTTAATGGCAATTTAGAATTTAGTCCACTTGAGTCCCTAACAGGAGGGAAAAAAACAAAAACATTACCTATACTGTCCTCCCACAATGAAAGAGGTTAAAATAACTCATATGCTTATTTTTAAAAAAAGGGGGTTCAAAAAATCCCCCAAATAGCATGACCTTATACAGATTATTTCTTTTTGTAATACTCAAAAAACAAACAAACAAAAAAAACAAAACAAAAACAAAAACAAAAAAACAAAAAAAACCCATGGCTTTTAAATCCAGCCCTTTTGTCAAGTTTTTTCTCCCCCAACTAAATTCCACACAAAAATGCTCCTTCTTTCCAGTTACCCATTTCTTCTCCACCAAGTGACTGAAAGGAAAAAGGCAGATTTTGAAATAGATCTTTACTAACAGTAACTCCACTGCCACACAAGATAAACCTTATCTTCTATTCTAACAAAAAGCCTTTTTTAAGTTAGATATCCCAAACAAAATTTTAATTAGATATCCCAAATGAAATTTTCAGTTTCAGTCAAGTCTGGGTGAGTAAATTGATCCCAGTCATCATTTAGCATCCACTATAGCAAGGACTTGAGGTGAGAAAAGAGTGCTTTCTCCTATAAAGGAGAAAAGAGAGGAAGTTTTTTCAAACTGTATATACCTGATAAGTGTCCCTTCAATGATGTATTTATTATATACCTCCGGAAGGTAAAGAGGAGTTGTGCCTCTCATTGAGAATTATTCCTTGATCGAGTTACTCAAATTTATTTCTCAGAGTGTGTCATCAATTTTAAAAAGTCCCACTCTAATAATACTAGTCTGGTTCTCAGGAAGCAGATATTCTATACCCTAATGTTTCACATGTCTTTTAGTTACCATCCAATCAGTTCAGCAGTAGGCACGTGAAAAGAATTGGCTTCTAACTTAAAACATTAACCTTGGGATAGACTTGAAAATTTAAAAATTAAATGAGATCATTCATTCATTTATTCATTCAGCACTGAGTGCCTACTATGTTATAGGCATGACCTTACATTTTAATACCAGGGACACAGACAATAAAAAATTAAAAGTAAAACATATGTTATATGTTGATGATAAATGCTATGAAGAAAAAGTGTTGGAAGGAGATACAATTTAATCTAGAGTGGTCAAGGAAAGTTTCATTGGGAAGTAAGAAGATAAAAAGTCTTGCACAGTGGCTCACCAGCAGGAAAGACTTTCAAAAGAGTTAACATTATTCTTTCCCCTATCTTACTTTGCTTGCTGTTGACTGGCAGTTGTAACGGCCATCCAGAGAAAGAACTCACAGTAAAGAGAGGCCACAATACTAAGAGACAAAAATAGAGGCTGTCTTCTCACTCTCTGTCTTCATGAATACAATGATAGCTCTCCCACCCCTGTAAACAATGGCTCCTGGAAGATCCTTGCCTTGCCCCAAGAGAATCTAACACAGAGATCACAAAGGCAAATGCCAAACAGGTAGTGCATGCAAATGATTAAAGATTATAGGTAACAAAGATGTCAATCCTGAGGAGCTAAACACAGGGAAGAAACTGAGAACACTGGAGAGTACACACCATGTTTGAAAGGGATATCTGCTACCAAAGTCTAGCCAGCTGTTGTTATGCAGAAATAAGGACTTAGTGTCCTAAGTTTTCTAGAGAAACCAGACACCTAATTTTTTCTGTGAACTCATCTGATTTGGAAATTTCAATTTTGAAACATGGTGACCAATTTGAAATTTAAAAAATGTCAACATTGGGCAAACTTATTCTCCAGAGTATTTGAGATCTTGGTTCCCAGCATATGTTGTCAGTTTGGCTCAAATAAACTCACAAAAATTCTCTACAGTTTTGGACATTTCTTAAGTCGATACCTTACAGGAGGACCCTACTTGGAGTTCTCCCCTCAGAGGGAACCTATTTCACTATTGAATAACCTGCATGATGGCATCTGTCACCTAGTTTCAAGTTTCTCTAGCCCTCCAGAAAGAACAGGCATTCTGGCAACCTCTCATCTTTTGACTTCTCTCTCCTAATGGTTACCCTAGAAAGCCCTCCTTTGATCAAAGCTCACAAATAAACCCTATCCCCGTAGAGGTGACTTAGGGTCAGGATGCCCACAGACTCAGTTGTGACAAGCAACTTCCTGGATGGACATGTTCAATTTTTGCCCAGGTGAGTTTACTTAGCCATCGAGGCGCAGAGTAGAGCATGCTCATAAAACAGTTGTTGTATCAGGCTATTGCATTTTTTAAACTTAGAAGTAGCTGTAAAGATATGAATCCTCTTTTAGAACATTGGTCAGTTAGCCCTGAAAGTGGGCTAACTGGAATTAAATGAATTTAAAATACTCGGGTTTCCCTTATTCCTTGTTTTAAGGCTTGTATCTCTCCAGCTGATGGAGGAAAAGTAAACAAAGACTATCTATTCTCATCTCTATAATCTTACTATTAAATTGTCTGGTCCATGAGAGAGAAATAGTTTATTTCTTGCTTTCAGCTGACTTCCTGACAAGGTGAATATTATTTGTTTTAATGTTTACATTAGCCACTCCTAGCAGGAACAAAATATAGGGTCATCCACCGCCGCTTTTAACTGTTATTAGTTCTAATAACTCTAAAGCAGAACTAATCAATTTAGGGGCACTGAAAATTAGAATTGGTAGGAAGATTGCTTCCTGGTGGTATACACACCTAAAACAGTAATATAAACAAGAAGTTCTCAACATCCTGGTAGTTCTAAATGGTAACACATGGGGAATAATTTCTCTATTTTAGAAACTTGACGTATAGATTTTACCAATCACTTCTCAAATAGTATGCCCTAGAACACCAGTTACATGAGAAGTTTTATGAGGAAAAAAAGTTCAAAACACACTAAATATTTGATAAGATTCATGATATACAGCAGCATATTAATAACAGCTCTGCAGACACCTTTTATTCCAGAGTCCATGAAACATATTTGACTTTTGGAAACTTTTTTTGCATAACATATTAACATTCTATAGAATTACTCTTCCAAGGACCATATGAGACTATTATTTCCCATCCTCCTATGGCTGACACTTACCAAACCAGGCAATTCCTATACCAAATAGTCGGGATTTTTTTCTCTCACATTTTAGATCTTGCTACAGCTAAGACATGTAGACTATTTAATATGGACTGAGCAGCTTTCAAATTCTGCTGAGGTATAGCTAATCATCTGGTGTTAGATATTTCAAGGGTAAGATTTTGCCTTGACTATTAAATTGGTTATGAAAAATATAATTGGATTGGCTTTACAAAGGTACAATGGCATTATAGATATAAAATTGTTACAACTCATGAGAAATTTAAGACATGTTAGTTATTAAAAGTAAATAAAAATCAACTGTTTTATTGCAAAAGTATTAAAATATTAAAAAATATTATTTACAATTATGCTACTATAAATATTTTCATTTGTCTTTACTGATACAGTAGGTGAAGTTCTAAGCTTTAAAAATAGCATAGATACAATGTTACATTTTTCACTTCCAGTATATTTCATAGTGCCATAGTCTTCCCAATTGTAACCAATTTAAATAACGAATTATTTTCGCTATTTTGTTTAATGAGTATACTATATGTTTTTTAGATGTCATTCAAACAACCTGCTTGCATAAAAAAAAGACTGCATATAGAATTACTGATTACTAAAATTCAGTAAGATAATGAGGCCAGCTTTTAATTTTTCATTTCAGATCAATTTTCAAAGTAGAAAATTATTTTCAAGAACTTTTTTTTAGCATAAAAAGTAGTAGAATTTAAAAAAAAAACAAATAAGCTCATATTTCAGAAACTTAAAAAAATGATATAGTATATTATAGTTTTTAAAAGCCTGGGCTCTGGAGTCAGACTATCTGGATTAAAAGCCTAATTCTACCAATTAGCAAGTTTTATAACCCTGGGTTAGTTACTTAACCTGTCTGAGCCTGTTTCTTCATCTGTAAAATGAGAATAACAGATTAACCTCACAGGCAAATTATAAGAACTGAATGATGAAATATGTAAAGCACTTGTCTGGCACATGTTAATAAATATTCCATAAATGCTAATAATAATAGCAACAAATACAAAGACACTCCCTGTCTAGGGGATATTATGGACATTTTAAACATTTTTTTTTTAATTAGTGTTTGTGAATAATCATTTGGCAATTTTTTACTGAGTGTCTTACATTTACCATACATATACAGTGCTAAGCACTGGAGATACAAAGACCATAAAAGATTGTCCTTACTTCCAAAAGCTTATTTTTGGAGGAGACAGATTAATCTGGTGATTAGCATACTATATGTTAAGAGCTTTAATAGACGTATAGAGCTTTTTATGGGTCGCAAGAAAGCAGGGGCCCTTAACATAAGAAGGTATGGCACATAAGTTGGATTCATACATATATTGCTAAACACCATCTTCTTGGTCTTCCTCTTGTATAAAGGCTAGAAAACAAAATACTCTGTCCTAGTTTCCCTTGCAGATAGGGGTACCCAAGTGCCATTACTCTAAAGGTTGACGTTCCTGAAGTGGGTTTTCAGAATGAAAGTAGGTGTCATGAAAATATAAACAAAGCTTCCCTAGAAGAAAGCCCTTCCTCCATTCTTCCTGCTTCAGCACTTAGAAGGCCTGCAAGCACAGCAGCCATCAATGATGTAACAGGACAAAAAATGACACAGCAAAAATGAAAGAGCTTAGGACTATTGCTGAGTTATTGCACCACTTCTTGAATGCCCAGCTTTGGACTTACAGGATGACACAAACTCTTACTTCTTAAAGCCACCGATAGCGGGGGTTTTCTTTTATCTGCAGCTGAATGCATTCCTAGTAAATAAATGAAGCTTTCTGAAAAGGTTTTTGAGCTGAGTCCAAAAGAAGGAGTAGAGATTATCCAAGTGAAAAAATCTGACAAGGGCACAGCTGGCAGAGCATCTACAAAGGCCTGGAGGGGGAGGGAGGCCAGAGTGCTGATACTGGCATCTGTTCTACAATATGCACCTTCTGGCTTCCTGGATGGCTTTAGCCGGTGATTCCAAACCTTCTCCATCTTTCACTTCCTATGTCTGAGGGATTCAATGCTCTCCCCTCAGTGGTTCCATATGGTGAGCATTCATTATTAAATGGTAAATTCTGTGATGGACATAAAATATATTCCTTAACTTATGTTTAGACTTCTAGAAACATAAATTTGTGACAATTAAGTCAATTAGATCCACATTATCAATTTACACACATAATGCCTTCAACTGAAGCTGCCGTGTGTGGTATGTGCCAGGCACCGTATTTACACTAGTTAATTCACCGAATTCACAACTCAGTAGGCGCGCTTTCTCTCTCTCTCTCTCTTTTTACAGAAGTGAATTAGTTTAAAACTATCCAAAGTCAGACGATAATGGCAGTAACGGCAGGGGCAAAGATTCAAACTCAGATCTGTTTCATTCCATAGCCTTAGCTCTGAGCCATTCTGCTATACTGCTGACCAGTTTCCCTTAGTTTCTGGCCTGTATGGCCCATTACACTTGCTTAAATCCTTCCTGAATCTGTACAGTAGTTTTAGTTCTCCACCTATACTATGGGGATGAGTGGGGGTGCTTCAAGCAGGCAGGCTGTCTCTTTTAATAGGAGAATATAGAAAGAAGGGGCATACCTATGCTAAGTAGAACAGAAAAAAAGGAAAGAATGCCAAAAAAGAAAAAAAAAATGTTCTTTTCCTCTGGAGGAAATGTGGTAAGTCTCTGTTCTTATTGGCAGACTGTGAAGTAATTCCAAAAAGTAAATTCAAAATTTTAACAAATGTACGGTCTTTATAAAGCCTAAATTGAAGGTGGCATCACTTCTTTACATTTTATATTGTAATGTGCTTAATAATTGATTCATTAGTGTATACTCATTCATATATTTAACACATTTATTTATCATCCTCATGTGCCTCTGGCATATTCCAATGAATATGTTCCTACACACAGGAAGCAATAAAAATGCTAACTATAATTATTATGGAGGTGACTGCACAATACAAAAATAAAAAAAAAAAAAGCACAGGTAAGCACAGGATATTATGGGACAGAAGATGTATTAAACCTTAGACTTGAGAAATCAGAGACAATTTTCCACAAGTTGTGATCTCTAAGATGAAGCTTAAAATACCACTAGGTATCTAACCCACCTCCCATCCTCCCCCAAAAATGGCACAGTCTAGACCACCAGACCAGAGTTTCTCAACTTCAACACCATGGACAATTTCTGAATGATTAAGTCTTTTATGGGGTGACGTCCTGCATTTTGCAAGATGTTTAAAACGCATCCTTGTCCTCTACCCACTTGATGACTGGTAGCCCACCCTGACTGTGAAAACCAAAAATGCCTCCAGATATTGTCAAATGTCCCCTGGAAGTAAAAAACTGCTCCTGGTTGAGAACCACTGTTCTGGACCTGTACTATCCCAAATGGTTGCCACTAGCCAAATGTAGCTAACTTCAAATTAATTAAAATTAAGTTAAACGTGCAGTTCCTTAGCCACACAAGCCACATTTAGAGTGCTCGACTGCAACATGTGATTAGCAGCTACCACACTGAATAGTGCATACAGAGAACATTTCTACCACCACAGAATGTTCTAATAAACAATGTTGTTCTAGACTGAGAGTACATATTCTCTTGTCTACCTCTAAAACTGTTCACTACAGCTTGCTGACAGCCTGTGGAGGGAGTGGATAAAGATGAGGATAAACAAAGAGAAGCCTGAGGATGAAGGGTCGTCAGTGCCTTTAGAACAATGGGAAGCCAGTGAAAGCTTGTAAGCAAGGGTATAAAATAAACAGATTCACATTTTATACAGATGATTGTGAGAGTACTGTGGAGAATGGAATAAAAGTGGACAAACGAGAACCAGAAAAACAGCTACAGTATTTCCGACAAGTACGATGATCTGGATTAATGCAGTAGTAGTACGGATGGATTGAAATAGAAGAATTAAGAAGAAAGAGTTGATAGGACTAGGGAACAACTACATGTGAGTTACGCTGAGGAAGAGGATAACGTTAAAAACAACTATCAGATTTTTAGGTTGGATGAGTGAGTACATTCACTAATATAGTAATATGGAAAGAATAACGGCCCTCCAAGATGTTCATGTCCTAAACCTCTAATCCCCAGAACCTGTGAATCTGTTACCTTACATGGCAAAAAGGCTTTGCAGATGCAATTAAAATAAGGACCCTGAGATGGGGGGATTATCCTGGATTATCTAGTAGGCCCAATGTAATCACAAGTGTCCTGATAAGGGGGAGACTGAGGGAGATTTAACTAACACAACAAGGGTGTCAGAGTGATAAAACTCTAGCAGCCATTGCTGGCTTTGAGGATGCAGCTACTAAAAACTAGAAAAGGCAAGGAAACAGATTCGCCGCTGGGTTCTCCAAAAAGAACACAGCCTTTCTGACACCTTAATTTTATCCTAATGATATCATGTTAGACTGATGACCCATAGAATGGAAACATAATAAATTTGTGTTGTTTTAAGTCATGGAGTTTATGGTGATTTGTTATAGTAGCAATAGGAAACTAACACAGATATGTTCAGAATTTGGGGTATGATACAATGAGACTAGTTCTAAAAAAGATGAGTCGAAAGTACCCATGGGATAATCATAGCAAAACTGGTCAATTAACAGATAGATATATGGGTCTGGAGTTTAAGTTGGGGATGTATAATTATGAGTCATTAGTATATTGAGATTAATTGAAATCATCAGTGCAGATGGAGGGCAAATAAACATAATGCAGAGGACTTAGGTAGAGGAAGAGAAGCCTGTGAGGGAAACTGGGAAGGAACAGCTTAAGATGTAACAGGAAAAAAACTAGGATAGAGTGGCATCTAAGAAATTAAAAGAATAAGAATATAGTAAACCAGGAAGGTAAAGGGATGATGGTCAACAGGATCAACTGAAAAGGGTTGTCAAGTTGGGAATGGAGATTGTCTGTTAAATTTAGCAATAAGGGGGCATGATATCCTTAATGGAAACAAATGTTTCAGAAGAGTGGCTGTTAGAAGACAAGTTACTGGGGTTGAAGATTGAATGGAAGGTGAAGCAGGAGGCTGAGTTCAATCAACACTTTTTATTAAACTTTGACTTTCTCCTTTCAAAAAGTGTTGTGGGAAGTATTTTTATTATAGATGGGAAAAAATTAAACATTTAACTATTAATGGGAAAAGGCCAGTAGAAAATGAGAGAATAAAAAACCAAGAGAAAGAGAATAATGAAGTGACTCTGATACAGGAAGAGATGGGATTTAGAGCCTAAACAGAGAGAGTTCAACCTTCAGACAGACAGATATTTCTTCTGTCTGTTGGGAGAAAAGAGAAGGAAAGAACAGGTACAGATGTGAGCAACTATTGAGTTGAGAATAAGAAGCAGTGTCGATTTTGTGGAATACTTACACTGTATTACATGGTCCTATTTTCTCAGAGAAGGAACGAGTAAGATGATATGCTGACAGTGGGAGAAGAGGCGTGTTTCGGACCTCTAGTTAAACAATTATGAAATAGTTTTGGTGGAGAAGAGTGGAAAATAACTCACTAGGAAACAAAGAGGGTTGAGAGGACCTATATATTTTACTGAATCCTTAAAATAGCTATGAATGGACCTCCCTGCATGTGGCCAAACTGTAGTACCTCATACTAAAGCAACTCTCCCAGCTTCGCCAACTAAAAACCCCAACAAAATACATGCAACAACTTTTTTTATAAATGAAGAAACAAATGAGATGGTTCCATCTGACGTCAACTTATGAACTGTGGTACAGGGAGGGGGAATCTAAGCAGAATACTGCAGTACTGATGAGCTAAAGAGACAGAGCTCAGTATTTGAGAAGGCAAAGTAAAAGGAAGGAAGATAAAACAGTAACTTCAAAATCTACACAAATCCTTATGTAGATATGGAATCTACTACTGAATTTTAAATGTGTATGGGCAGAGGAAAACTACAAGAGGCTGGACAAAAAAGCTACCAAGAAACTATAAATAGCGGTGACATGCTCAAGTTCTAATGAGACAGAACTGAGAGATCTCAGTGAACACTCAAGGAATGCAACACAGACATCACAGAGGTAGTAACATTTAGTAAAAAAAGCTAAAATAACTCTACAGTAAATGCCATTCTTGCCCCAAAAAGGCTTAAACAAAGTCTCAAAAGGATCAAACCAATCTATAAGTAATTACCTGCACCCCAAGAAATCAGCCACACATTTAAAAGAGAACAAAGTCCACTCGGCTCTAAACAAACACTAAATTAAAAATTACCAGATATGCAAAGAAGCAGAAAAACATGACTTGTAATTGCAACAAAAATATTAGTGAATAAAAAGACTCAGAAATAATATAAATAGCAAACAATGACTTTAAAATAAGTATTATAATCATACCCAAGGATTTAATAGGGAGAAAAATAGAGGATATAAAAAAAGAACCAGATGGAGTTTCTAGAAACTGAAAAAAAAAAAATCTAAAATGGATAATTTACAGAATGGGATTTATAGCAGATTAGATACTCTGGCAGAAAAGATCAGAAATGTGATAAAAAAAAAAAAAAACATAAAATATCCTCCATTAAGCAAAAAGAGAAATAAACAAACATAGCCTTAGCAACCTGTGGGGAAATACTGAGAAGTGTAACATATGCACAGTTTGAGTCCCAGGATGAAGGGAAAGGGAGTGAAAAAGTTCAGAATGGCTGGAAATTTTTAAAAACTGATTAAAAAAACATGAACCCACATGTTTGAGGAAACTTAATAAACCATAAGCAGGCGAAAAATAACAACAAAAATATATTAAGATTATAATAATAAAATTTCTGAAAACTACTGCTAAGGAATCTTTAAAAAAGCCACAGGAGAAAAAAATGAATTCATATAGTAGTCCCCCCCTTATCTGCAGGGGACACATTTCAAGATCCCCTGTGGATGCCTGAAAACTGTGGATAGTACTGAACCCTATACATACTACATTTTTCATTATACATACATATCTATGATGAAGTTTATTTTATAAATTGAGGACGGTAAGAGATTATCAATAATTAACTGATAATAAAATAGAAAAATTATAACAATATACTATAATAAAAGCTCTCTTAATCTGATCTCTCCCTCAAAAGATCTTATTGTGCTGTATTCACCCTCCTCACTTAAAGGAAGTACTTTACGACTTCTCTTTGGCATATCCGAAATTGCCAGCATTACTACTCTTGTGCTTTGGGGCCATTATTAGATAAAAATAAGAGTTACTTGAACATAATCACTGCAATATCATGACAGTTACTATGACAACTAATATGGCTATAAAGTGACAAATAAGCAGGCAGCCTATACAGGGTAGATATGCTGGACAAAGGGATAATTCATGTCTTGAGCAGGACAGACCAAGACCATGAGAAATTTCATCGCGCTTCTCAGAACGACACACAATTTAAAACATGAATTGTTTATTTCTGGAATTTTCAATTTAATACTTTTTTGGACCTCAGGTAACTGAAATGCAGAAAGCAAAACCACCAGTAAGAGGGTACTGCTGTCTATATAAGGAAACAAGATATGAATGACTATAAACTTTTCAATGGAGGTCATCATGCAAGCTAGAAGAAATGGATCAACACTGCTAAAATGCTGAAAGAAAAACTATCTAGAATTCTATCTCCAGTAAAAACACTCTTTGTAAATGAAGGGAAATTAAAGACCTTTTACACTACAAGGAGAGACATATAAAAATGACATATATACATTAAATATACAGGTAATTACCAGACAAAGCTTGTCAGACTAGATAAGAAAGACATAGTGTATGATGTCAACAAGAAGATATACCATGCAAATAAACACTAATTATAAGATAGAGGGAGTATGATAATATCGGATAAAGTAGGCTTTAAAACAAAGAATATTAGCAGTGATAAAAATGGAAATATCTTTTATGCTCCAATAACAACTTTGAGACATGAAGCAAAACCTGACAGGATCAGAGAACAAAAATAAACAAAACAAAAAACATCACAAGCACAAGTAAGAGATTTTGGCCTCCCTCTCAGTAATAGAAATAACAAGTAAAAAGAAAATCAGTCTTGAAAAAAGACAAACTAGACCTGATATATAAAGAATATTTCATTCAATGATGATAATACATATTCTTTTCAAGTACATATGAAATATTCACTAAGATATATCAAAACTCAACTATTTGGAAATTAGTTGATCAACATACATCTAAGAGTCCCATGGGTACCAGAATAAATAAGAATGGAAAATTAAAAAAAAATTAATTAAATAGTAAAAACACAACATAACAATATTTATGTGATGCAGCTAAACCAGTGTTTAGAGGAAAATTCATAGCATGAAAATGCTATAATAAAAAAGGTTAAAGTTTCCTATTTTAGGAGCTACAAAAATGAAAGTAAACTGAAACCAAAGTAAACAAGAAAATAAACAACACATATTAGAGAAAAATGGAAAATTGATAAAGAGAAAAAAAACAGTGAAGCCAAAACTTGCTATATTAGGAAAGAACAATAAAATAATTAAACCTCTAGCTAAACTGATCAAGAAAAATGAAAGAAGATTCAAATGGTCATTATCAGGATTGAAAGATAATTGCTACAGATCATACAGTCAAGAATGAGGTAATAAACTATATAAATGTCTAACCGATATACTGTATATTTGAATAATAAGATAAAATAAAAAAAGAATGAGGTAATACTACATCTAACAAATTCAGTAATAGAGCAGAAATTTAAAAATTCCTTGAAAGACACAAATAACAAAACTACATTAAGAAATAGAATTTAATAGACCTATAAATTCTTTTCCACAGATGGTTACACCAGTGAAATCTATGAAATGTTTAAAGAAACATTAATTAATTTAAAATAATTCCTTCAGAAAACAGAGAAGGAAGGCGTCATTATTTAATGCCAGCATTACTCCGATAGCGAAAACAGAAAAAGATATTACAAGATCAGAGAAGCCTTAATTAACAGATGAGACTTTAACGAAATTACAAATCTAATGTAGCAATCTGTGAAAATATAATGCAACATATGGAAGTATAATTCATCATGTGGAGTTTACCTCAGGAATGCAGGGATGGTCTACTCTTTAAAAAAAAATCAGTGTAATTTACCACGTTAATAACAAGGGAGAAGTACCATGTGATTATTTTGATAAGTGAGGAAAAATAATTTGATAAAATCTAACATATACTTATGATTAAAACTTCTTAGCAAAACAGGAACAGAAGGGAACATGTCAACTTGAAAGGAGCATCCATGAACAAGATACTGCTAACGTAATATTGTAAGGTGAACAAATGAATGATTTTCCCCTAAGATTAACAAGAGAAGGGAATCCACTCTCATCATTTCTATTAACCTATGTCCTGGAAGTCCTAGTAGTGCAATAAGATGAGAAAAATAATTAAAAATACATTCGGATTGAAATGGAATTAAACTTTTCTTTATTCATGTACAATATGATTGAGTAGGTAGAAAATCCAAAGGACTCTCCATATAAGCTAATAAAGCTAATATGTGAACTTAGTAAATTTATAGACTTCAAGGTCAATATAAAAACTAGCAATAAAACAGATAATATTTTTTAAATGTCATTCATAACAGCATCCAAAATCTTAAAATACTTAGGAATATTTAAGCAAAATATATACAAAAACTATACACAGAAAACTACAAAACGCTGCTGAGAAAAATTATAGATTAACCAATTAACACGGTTATACCATGTTCATAGAGAAGACCTGTCATTAAGATGTCAACTGCCCCCAAAGTAATTTATAAATTCACCACGATTCCAGTCAGTCACCACCTTCCTATGTTTTAACAGCACTTGAATCTATTTTGACAACAGACTGAATTTCTTGAGGGCAAGGAAATACCTTTTTTATTTTGTAACCTTTATAGCCAGCTTTAGGAGGTGTTCAATAACTTTTTTGAGGTAAGTGCAAAAGCATCCATTTCTTCATTTGTAAAAGGGGAGTGACAATATTACCTACTTCACAAGGTTATTGTGAGGCAAAAAAATGAACGACAGAATAAATGAAAGCATCCTGCGTATGTCCACTTTCTCAACCATTAGGTTAGAAAGAATAGGAGAACTGATCAAACTAACTCTTCTTTGAACTACTGTTCATTCACCTATCTAGTAGCTAACTGTTAGCTAATAAGGTATCAAACGCTATTTCAACATCAGACAATAAAGACCCTTCCCCCGCACCCCTTCCAAAAAAAGTTAATTTATAAGGAAGTTCTGATGTCACAAATAGAGAAAGAGAACTAAATACGATGACATTTGGGGGACTCTAACAGTGTAGAGTCACTGAATATTCTAGAGCCTAGGTAATATTCCATCAGCAGAAATTTCATGGAAGAGTCAGTAGCTGTATGCCTCTTTCCTCACATGTTTAAGAGAACTAACCTACGGAACTAGAAACCTAATTTAAATTTATACTGTTATGGTGTCTTAATTCCTGAAAGCCAGCAACTCAAATATTAAAAGTATATTATAGCAACAAAAACTAACCCATAGAAGCATTTAAAAAACTTTTATTTAAACAAATTCTTAGAGCTCAGTAAGTACAATCTAAATTTAAACTATTATAATGGAGTAAATTCCTAAAGTCTAGCAACCCAAATATAATAAAATATGCTATCACAATGAAACTAATCCATCAAAACATCTTAAATCTTATCTTTAAACAAATGTTTTGGAGTTATTAGGACAGAAAAATAAGCATCCACTTTACTAAACGTTTAAGTGATCTTTAGTAAAAGCCAGTAAATTTCAAAAACATGCAATTACCTCAGATTGTGATTTCATTACTGATGAAATATAGGAAAGTAGATAGCTTACAGCCAGTTCACCCCTAGGGTTGTAATTAAATATCAAGTTTTATTTACTAAAATTGGGTTATATTTAAAATAAATATTTGCTTAAAAACAATATATAGTGGTAAAACCTTATTACAAAAGAAATTTATTTAAGATTAGTTATTTTACTTACCAAAATGCAGTCCACTTTAGATTGTACAGTTTTGCTGAAAGAAAAAAAAAGTTAGGTTATTAAGAATGATAAATTTATTAAATCTTGAAATATTCTCAAACAGATATGACAGTCTTTCCTACTGTGAAAAAAGTAACACTCCTTATTAAGTATAGGCATATACTTAATAAAACTGCATTTTTCACAAAGCAAAACAAAGATCTATTTCCTATTCACTGTACTAAAGCCAATCCCAAAGCAAAAGACTATTTTCTGAATTTACTGCTATAGTCAACCTGTTGTTACATTGTATCATTATAACAGATGTTCTGAATAAACAAATTTTTAATGATACATAAAAGTGCAGGTGTACTATTATACTTGGAAATAGAGCACAATTTACATTAAATTATGATTTTTACTGTATGCCTGCCACACTGGACAATGATTTGTTTAGCATTTAAAAGCCATAATGGTGTAATATTATCTGTAGTTCTAAAGACTTGTAATAAAGTAGATTGTCCAGCCCTCTCTTTATTGTACACAGACATACACACAGACACACACACACAGACACACACGAAGAAATGATTCCCTAGACATAAAAGTAATAATGAAGATTAACTAATATGGTAATAAATTGTAGGAAAAGAATACATTTATAAATAACACATTAAACTCACTATATATCAATTTAACTGAGCTATTGAATATAAGTGAACTCTTAATATGTACTCAGTATAAATGAAGCCAGTATGAAATAACTGAACTGTCATTTGAATTTTGTTGTAACACAATAAAGTGAAATGCAATGAAATCATGCAAAAGTCCAGAAATAGTTTAAATACAATCTGTAAAGTGTTTCAAACCAAATTATTTTCCATAAAGTTTCAGAGCCAAATGTCAAAAAGTAGATTATTTGCCTTTGTGTACAGCTACAGAGTAAATAAAACCCAGCATTTAAATCTCATTTTAGTTAATGCAATCAAAAATCTCAAAACTTTATACCTGTACTTAATTTTAATTTCCATTTTTTAAATAACAAAGTATGACTAAATTAAGTTCAATTGCAAAGTTCATAACGACTAAAAAAATAATCTAATTGATCTCCCTGCTTCTGTTTTTACCCCATCACCAATAATCCTGTGGGCTATTTTCAACAAAGCAGCCAGAGTGATTCTCTGCTCAAACCACATTAGCAGAGAATAGCCCAGTCTTTGCTCCATAGTTTTTAACAAGGCCAACAAAGCCCTGCATGATCCAGCCCTCTGCTACCTAATTTCTTCTCCTACTAATCTACCTAATTCAGCTCCTGCCACACTGGCTTCTCAAGACGGGGGCAGGACCTTTCCACTGGCTTTTTCTGTGACCTGCTGAGACTCTTCTCCCATATAATTTATCTGTTCATTTCCTTTGTGACTCTGCTTGATGTCATCTTTTACAGACAGTACTTCCCTGACTTCCTCATACAAAAAACTCTATCCCTCTTACTCTGCTTTACTTTTCATTATTGCACTTCAACCACCAGTCATTTTATATTTTTATTAACTCATAGGTTTACTGGATATCTTCCTTGGCTAGAATTTAAACTTCATGAGAGGAGGCTCTGTTTTGCTTACTACCGTATTATCATCTGGCATATGTTAGGTGTTCCATAAAATCTGCTGACTGAATAAGTGACAAAAAATACATTCAGTCCCCACATGAAAAAAAAAAAACTCTTCGGAAAAACTGGGACCATTTAAGACAGGATTTTTAGAGAAATTAATATGAAACTGAAAATGTGACTATTTTTTAAACTATGGATCTAAATATATTCCCCTTCTATCAGAAACAGACTACTCTATGGGGTATCTAAAGAGGATAACTATGTTTTCCTATCACAAGCCACTTGATGAATTTCTAAAAAGTACATGTAAAAGCCTTTTAAAGAATAAATTTATAAAATAAAATGAAAGCACTTCTGAGTTAGATATGAACCTTGATAATCACATAATCTAGCCCTTTATTTTTACTTCATACTTAATACAAATATAATAGATATTTGTATTAAGATAGAGATGGACAGACAAGATAGAGATGAAGTTTAAGTCCCCTTTGTTCTGTCTAGTCTTATACTCCCCCTATCTTCCTAGACAACCATCGCTAATCCTATACGTTAACTTTCCCAGTTGGTATTTTGATACCTGTATTAGGTATACAAATATCTATAAGCATCATATGCTTGTTCAATGAAGCTTTTACATGTTTACATAAATGCCATTACATTGAATATATTCTATAACTTTTTCTTCAACATTGGTTTTGACATCTATGTAATGCTGATACACTTAAATTAAGTTCTTTCACTTTAACTGCTAAAAAGTATTCCATTGAATGAATATATCAAATTTATTCATTCTTCTATTGAAAGTCAATTATGTACTTTCAAGTTTTTCTACAAATAATGCTGCAACACATGTCTCTGTACATGTCTTCTGGTATGCACATGCAAAAATTTCTTGGTTATAAATCCAGAAAGCAATTTTCTGGAGCTTGTGGATGTATCTTTTAAATTTTATTGTATATTACCAAATTTCTCTCCCAAGTACTTGCATCCATTTATACTTCAAACAGCAGTATATGACAATCCCAATTTTCCTATAACCTTGTGCAAATATATATGCATGCCGATTTATATATACATGACACATAAAATACATATTAAAAACATGCCTAGCTAAAAGATATGAAAAATTTATTAAATTTGTCATTTCCCCAATTACTAGCAATACCGTATATCTTTTCAACTGCTTATCGGCCATAAATAACCAGCACTCCTCCGTAAAGCACTGGTTCATAACTTTTGCCCATTTTTAAGTGGTGTCTACTATTTCTTATTAAATTGTAGTTATTTATGTATTCTGTATATTAAGCCTTTGTTACATATACTTAATTTTGTTAATGATATATGTTAATGATACCTTACTGAATGTAAGTAGTAATTATATTTACTAAAATTAAATTTTTGATTGAGATGAGTTTATTTATTCCTTTATGACTTCTTTTTAATCTTAAATCCTATTTAGCAAAGGTGTTACTTTCTATATTTCATTCTAAAATTTCTAAAGAAAGCTTTTTTTCTATTCTGATCTAATTTTTTCTTTTTCCTACTTTATTCTAATTAGAATTTATTCTTGTGTACAGTATGGTGTAATATATATTTTTTCTATCTGGCAAGCCAACTGTTTCCTATTTCATTATGCCAAGTTTCTATATACACTTGGATCTGTTTCTGGATTTTTTTTCTGTTTTGTTATTAATCTACCTGTCTAACCCCAAGCCAACATTGCATTTGGAATTTATTAAGTGCTTTACAAATTAGGTCTAGTTATGTGACTATGTGACCATCCTTGACCATTTTCAGAACAGTCTTGATAATGCTTGGACCCTTAATTTTCCACATGAATTTTTCATTTGTTCCAACTCCACAAATGTCCTAAGATTTATATTGAGCTGTGCTGATTATTACAGATTGAACTGAGGGAGCTGATTGATAATTTGAATTTCTATCTGTCCATAAAAATGTCTTATAATTTCCTCCATACATTTTGTTAGAAAGAGCCCTAGATAGCTTATAAATAGAATTGTGAATTGGATCTTTTTTATTATTATGGTTCAAATTGGTTTCTGCTGATGTGCAAAAAACAGAAAACCAAAAAACTATTAGTTTTCTATGCTAACTTTATACTCAGCAGTCTTCCTGAACTCTTATTAGTTCTACTAGTATGTAGAGTCTCCTGTAGGTAATAATTTCACTTACAATTAATTAAAACATTTTTCTTCCTTCCCAATCTTTATATCTTTTTTCTTATCTAATTATTTTGGCTAAAATCTCTAGTCTAATGGTGAAGAGTAGCAGAGACAGCTGACATCTTTATTCTGTTTGCCAGTTTTGTTTCAAAATTTTAATATGTATTGTAATATTCTACTTAATGGGTGTTTTACGATTTCCTAAAATATTCCTTCAATATTGGATGCTTTGATTGACTCAATTAAAATAATGCTTCAATATTGTAATGTTCTGCTTTGGATAATGAAGCTATATTGAAGTAAACTTCTCCCACTGCAGACAAAATATAAAAACAAACATTAAAGTGAAAGAGAATGACTAAAAGTAGGTAGTAATTGTAAGGAATTCATCCTTAAAAGAAAGGAACTGTATTGGGTAAGATTTGTATTTAGAAGGAGGCTGTTGCCTGAGGGCACTTATCAGCCCAGGCAGCAATGACCGACCACTCAGGATTGAAGCAGAAATCTGCTGTCTTGTCATTGGACGAGCCAGAGGACAAAGTCTTGGGATTCCAGAGCCACTGCAAAGTAAAAGATGAAATCCCAGAAAGGAAGTCGCCACAAATTTTCTGTATAAACTATATCTAAAAAACTGGATACCCGTCATCTGGAGAAGATGCTAAAGTTTCCAGCAAAAAGAAATAGTTGGAAGTTGGAAAGATCTGAGTTGAGACTTCTGCTGGTACCTATTACAGGAGAGATAATGTTGGGATTTGAACCCAGCCATGCTAAGTGTCTACCAGAACAGAAAAAAATCAACACTCATCAGAGAAAAATGATATAATCCAAAATCTACAACATACCACAGACAATGCCCATTAGAGAAGCAAAATCTACCAGAACAATCAGAAGAGACAAAGTTCAAAAAAAAAAAAAAAAAAATGGCAGCTCACAGAAATCAAATCCTAAATGACCTAGATGTCAGAATTGGCAGACAAAGATCTCAAAGCAAATTATAAATATGTTCAAGTATTTAAAGGAAAATATGGTCACAATAAATGAACATGTGGGTGAAATCTCAGCTGAGAAATGAAAGCTATTTTAAAAAAAGGATATTATAGAACTAAAAAGTAATCTGAATTTGAAAAATTCATTGAGTTACCTTAAGAGAAAATCACATACAGCAGAAAAATGGTCACTAAACTTGAAAATAAATCAATACATCTTATTGAATCAAAAGAAGAAAGAAAAAGATTTTCAAAATAATAAATAGAGCTTCAGAGATTTATAGTACAATATCAAGTGGTCTAACTATGTACAACTGGAAATGAGACAGAAAAATTAATGATAAATGGCCAGAATTCCCTCAAATTTTAGGAAAAACATAAACTTACATATCCAAGAAGCTCAGCAAACTCCAAGCAGGATAATTATATAAAGAAACCATACAAAGATGTATCACAGTCAAAAGGATGAAAACACAAAGATGAAAAGCAAATCTTAAGGCAGCCAGAGTAAAGTAACGTTATATGCAATAAAAAGATGATATAAATGATATTTGACTTCTGTTTAGTCAACTGATTTGCAAAAGAGATACCAAAGCAATTCAAAAGATAAAGGAAAATCCTTTCAACAAAGGCGGATGGAATAACTGGATATATCTATAAACAAACGAACATACCTCAGTCTGTAGAAAAATTTGAGTTGGATCATAAAATTAACCATAAGAGCTTAAACCATAAAGTGCCTAGAAGAAATCATAGAAGAATATCATGATCTGAGAATATACAAAGATGTCTTAGGATATAGAAGCGATACTCATTTTTTAAAAATCAATAAATTAGCCTCCATCAAAATGAAAATAAACTTTTATGCATCAAAAGACATCAAATAATAAACAGGCTACCAACAAAAAGAAAACATTTGCAAAACATATATCTGATAAAAGTCCAGAATATATAATGAATTCTTATAAGTCAATCATAAAGACA
The DNA here is from genome assembly GCF_014176215.1 of Rousettus aegyptiacus. Classification (NCBI taxonomy): domain Eukaryota; kingdom Metazoa; phylum Chordata; class Mammalia; order Chiroptera; family Pteropodidae; genus Rousettus; species Rousettus aegyptiacus. Next base: position 125,661,279 of record NW_023416306.1, read on the forward strand.
GGTAAATGAGCAAACCACTGGAATAGATAATTCACAAAGAAATAATATACAAATGTCTAATAAGCACATGAAAAGATGTTCAACATCATTAGTCTTCAAGAAAATGTAAATCAAAATCAAAGTGATATATTAATATATACTCAATAAGATGGTTACAACTGAAAACACCAAAAGTTGGCAAGAATTTAGAGCGACTACAACTGTCATACATTTCTGATGAAAATGTAAAAGGTTAAAACTGCTTTGGAAGAACTTGGTAGTTAAATATAAATCTATCCTATAACACAGAAATTCTGCTCCTAGGTTATCCAAAAGAAATGAAACTGTCTACAAAACAGACTATATAATAATGTTCATAGAATCTTTAGGCACGATAGTCCCAAATTAGAAACAATCCTAAAGATGTTCAATATAAATATGAATAAAAACACGGTAGTTTCATGGAATGGAATACTACTCAGCAATTTAAAAAACCCCAACTCTGATACACAGAATAACATGAATAAATCGAGTATACATTTTACTGAGTCAAAGATACCATCAAGAAAAGTTCATTATGTATGATTCAACATATATGAAGTTCCAGAAATTAATCTATGGTAAAAGAAAAATTAGAAAAAGTGGCTGTCTTGGGATGAGGTTGCTGTTAATTTTGAAAGAGCATGTATGTATGGACTTTGTAATATACTGCCCATTCCCTCTTTTCAGGAAAGAAGGACTTTGTCCTCTATCTGCTGAAAGTGCTTGCAGCAAGAAGTCCTCAGCTGTCAGCCCCTCATGGGGATTCCCATCCTTTGCAATAACCAAGGAGGCTGGCATTGTATCTATATGGCTCCCTTCCCTTCTGGTATCCACGGGCCAATATTAGTCCCTAGAAGGAGATGAGAGAGCAAAAGAAGAGATGGGGCCGTATTTATTTCACCTGCCTGCAGGCAATGAGAGTTAGTAGTTTGTAGCAAGTCTTTTAACACGTTTTTAACTCATTAAACTATGAGCATCTAAAACTTCCAACAAAAAGTAACAATTAAATGTAGAAAAATTTAAATTAAAAAATTCGAAGTTATCAAACAAGATATTGGTTATCTATGGACATAATTGGAATTATATTTCCATCATTACTTCGACTAGCTAAGTTTAATAAAACTTTTTCAGCAGCAGAAAAAAATGCACAAAAATACACTCACTGTGCAATAATGAGTAACATGTATATGAGACTGAACTTTAAAAAGACAGAAATCTGACTTTTTAATATTTCATTTAAATGTTCGTTTTTCTTTTTGACTAAAACTATTTTAGTAATTTTATCTGCAAATAACATGTTCAAATTATAGTGCATGTTGAATTTTAATATTCTAAGTTTTTTGATATTTTCTAAATAGATGTTAAGTAGACATTAAATTTCGTTGCTGATTATATTTGATATGCATTAAATGTCTGGTCTCACTAGGTTTTAAAAAAATATTACTTTTATAGAAATTTTAATAGTATCATTCCTATATTTTGGTATTAGATTTTAAAAAATCATAATTTTGCTGTGGTATTGTGACTACTAAGTTTATGGAACATGTTAACCATTTATCTTCTAGATCTTTCTATTTAGGCTTTCGCATCTCAAGTAAGATGGCCATAATGGAGTAGCAGAAAGGGGGAACATACCAACAAAGACAGCAAATAACAATTTAAGGAAGAGAGATACAATTTGAGAAAGCATATTTTGTTTTCCTTAAATTACACAGTGAAGCTAGGGAAAACTTCTTACTTCCTGGGGGAGCCACACGAAAGAGACAGAGTAAATTTAGAATGCATGTGATTAAAAAATAAACTTAATCTAAGCCTATTTTACCCCACAGAAACACTTCACAAAAATACCATTTAATATTTCCCTTCTCTCAGACTTAAATATAATAAATACATTAACAGTCATGGGCCAACCATACACAGCATATAATACATGGTAAGTATACAAAAAAGAACATTTAGAGACTGCATGCTAGGAAGATTTCAGAACCTCTGTCACCCTGGTTTCAACAAATAAACTATTTGTTTATTGCAGATAATATCATTCTGAGATGCCCACTTATCCTTTCAAACATAAGGTTTGGCCTCCATCCAAAAGTTTAATACTAGTTTTACCTTTATTTGGAGTCCCCAAGTCTGAATTCAGAATGACTCATAAACCCTATATACCTGACTCAAAACTCTTGTGTTGCAGAAATAGAGATCTGTGAATACTAGATACTAGACCTCACCCATGGAAAATCTATGGGGAGGTACAGTGTAATAGATCAAATGTAAGAAGCTCTTGCATTCTAGCCTTGCCAGGATAAATCAAACTCTTAGCTTCCTCTCCTGTTAAATAATTCTGTTAAAAATATATTGACTTCAGATCTTTTTTGGGGGATTATGACTCAAATCACAGTCCATCACAGGAAAACATTTTTACCTTATACTTGTCCATAACAAATGTCAAGCATTTTAGTTTGCTCAAATGAGAACACAATTTTACATTAAAAAAATAACCATAGTAATAGAGGCTAATTCCATACAGACTGAAAGGTATAACCAGAAACTTTTTAAAAAGGAAACAGAAACTACCTTGAATCCCACTATCTGGACTTTTTGATTCATTTACTTAGTATCTTGTCTTCAAAATAATTGGAATCTTTTGGTGAGGTTGGGGGGAAATTAGAATCATTTGTACACTGCTGGTGGGAATGTTAGATAGTTAGATAGTTAGAAAGTTTGGTGTTTCCTCAAAAAGTTAAACATAGAATTACACATGATCCAGCAATTCTTCTCCTAGGCATATACACAAAGAAATGAAAATGAGTATTTTGATAAAAACATGTATATAAATATTCATAGATGCACTGTTCACAAAAGCCAAAAAATGGAAACAACCCAAATGTACATCAATGGATGAATGGATAAACAAAATGGAATATATCAATACAACGGAATATTAATCAGCAACAGTAAGGATTGAAGTACTAATACATGCTAAAACACGGATGAATCTCAAAAAAAAGTTCTAAGAGAAGGCAGACACAAAGTCATATATTGTATGAATTCATATATATGAAATATCCAGAATATCTACGTCCAAAGAGACAGAAAGTAGACTGGTAGCTGCAGGAACTGAGGGGACAGGTGAATGGGGGGGTGACTGCTGAATGCATAGGGGCTTCACTTTGGGGTGATGAAATGTTCTGGAACTAGATCAAGGTGATGGTTACAGAACATGGTGAATGTACTGAATGCCACTGAACTATATATTTCAAGTGGTTAATTTTACGTTACATAAATTTTACCTCAATGAAAAACAAATAAATGTGATCATAAAACTAAGAAAAAATAATCTGATACTACCAGTGCCTCATCAACAAAGTACCAATTGTCTCTTTTTATAACTCAAAATGCTTTTTTAAAGTAATTGTTCACAGTTCTAGCCTGCTCCTAAAAACTTTCAAGGGATCTGCTTTGAAAAGAAATTAGCCTGTAGACCAATGTTTCTCAAAGGTGCACTGGCATTTGCTGGTGAGTCTGTCCTATGCATTACAGGATATTTGGCATTACTGGATGCTGTCCACGAAAAGTCAGCAGACATTATGACAACCAAAAATTGCCCACATATTACCATACATCCCTAGTTGAGAGCCACTGCTCTAGATGATAGAAAACAAAGTCATTCATATGCTGTGTGTTAAGTCACATAAGTTCCCTCATATACCCAGTGCAATGTTCTAAAATTGAGTCATTTCAAAAGTGAACTTCTTACTTTCCACAAAAATATTATGTTTGTTAATTTTATTACTCATTTTGTAGCTTTGAACATTAAAACTAATTTCAACCAGAATTATTTCTATGACCAGGTAACTTTTGCCTATTATTTAATTATTCAATTATTAAAATTAAACTTTCAACTTCTTAGTGACATTATTCCATTCAATAAGCTAATATTTTCTCTTATTATTTTAAAATAATCAAGTTGCAAGCATATGGGAAGGTTATCAAGAATAATATAATACTTGTGTTATCTGCCAGCCAGTTTGAATAAATCTGAACATTTTGTCTTCTTTTTTCCCTTAAGAAAACTTTATGGAAAAAAACTGAAACCTCTCTGGGCCCTTTCCCAATATCATTTCACTCTTCTTTTCTCAGTGCTGACCACTACACAGAAGTTGCTCTTTACCATTTCTGTGAATGATTATATTTTTAATATAAATGTTGAGTATATCCATAAACAATATAAAGTTTGTTTACTTGACAGACATGGAGTTATGATGCATATATCATTGTACCTTTATTTCCTTTAAATTAATAGGCTTTAGAAGAAGTTTATCTATTTTGATTTGTTTTAGTTTATCCATTTTAACTGGAACATAGTGTTATGGGTTAAATCATGTCCCTTCCACCCTCAAATTCATATGTTGAAGCCCTAATCCTCAGTACCTCAAAATGTGCCCTTATTTGGGAATAAGGTCTTTACAGAGGCAATCAAGTTATTTGGGCAGACTGACTGATGTGCTTATAAAAAAAGGGAAATGTGGACACAGACACACACAAAGGGAAGATGATATGACGAGACAGGGAGAAAGCCATCCACAAGCTAAAGGGAGCAACCTGGAAGAGATCCTTCCCTCACATCCCTCAGAAGGGGGATCAACCCTGCCAACACCTGGATCTTCGACTTGTAGCCGCCAGAACTGTGAGAAAATAAATTTCTGTTGTTTAAGATACATAGTCTATGGCTACCATGGCCCTAGGAAACCAATACATATAGTATTCCATTGTTTGAACATACCACTTTTTATTTATGCATTCTTTCACTAATGGACTCTATTATAGTGTTTCCAACTCTGTGCTGTAATACACAATATTGCAACAAATATCTGGCACATAGATCTTGCTATGCACATTGCCAAACTTTTTCTCAAACAGATACATACACAAACATACCTACATAAACCTTGCCAGGTGAATTCTGGTATGCTGATCTTTAACTTTCTATTACTGCTCAATCACTTCAAAGTATACTCTAACAGCTGTGTATGAAATGATTTCTTTCCTCTCTAAGATCTGGTCATGATGGACTTTTGCCAATCTGATTGATGTATGTGAAATAATTTGTTATTTTAATATGCATTCCTCTACTGGTGAGGTCGAACACCTTTACATGTTCAACTAAACTTTATTCTGTGAACTGCCTATTCATATCCTTTACCCATTTTTATATTTACTTACCTTATTATTATTTTATGAGTCTTTTTTATACTTGTATACTTGGGATATTAATTCTTTGCCAAATATTTGAAGTGCAAATATCTTCTCCCATCTGAAATTTGTGTTTCTTTTTATGTTCATTGTTTTATAGAAAACTTTTATTTTAATATAATCAAATTTATTAACGTTTTTCTCCATGAGAAGTGCTTTTGGTGTCTTGTTTTCAAAAATTCTTCCTTATTGTAAAGTCACAAAAATTTATTTTCTTCAAATGTTTTGCTTTTCACATTTGGTGGTTGAATTTCCCTGGATGCTATGTACGATGTGTGGTTTTCTTCTCTTTCTTATAGATAACCAAAGGTCCCAGAGGTCCATCCTTTCCCTTGTAGACAAGGCCTACATCTTGTTAATCTGTTTCCTAAGTCTAGCACTTTTCCTGGTACGCATTAGGCCATTATAAATTTGTGATCAGTAAAAGGTAAGATAGAGGGAAGAGAAGGGAGAAAAGGAGGTAAGGAAGGAATGGGAATGTGGGAAAAAGTATTCAAATCATGGTCCTTGATGCAAACTTAAGTATCAGAATCATAATAGTCAAAGTGTATTAAACAGATTCACGGGTTAGATTGAAGAAAAATGAGTTTTCCAGAACTCTGGAATGCTGGAGGCAAAGATACTGCTCATAGGTACTGACTCTGCTTTCTCCTTCTCAGGATGCAATATGGCCTTGCTGGTGCTGAACTGGTTCAAAAATCCAGAAAACTGTGATGTTTTATATATATCACTTGCTAATTATATTAAATTTTTGCAGAATATTCACAAAAGCCTAGGTATAAGGGGCTAAGACATACCAAGAATTTGATAAAGCAATTCTAGCCAAATTTTTCATGCAGTAAAGGTGGCTATGTGCACCATGGGAAATCTACACAGATCAGAAAAGCTGTTTTAAAGACACGCTGCATTAACTACTATTCAGAATAGTCATTAACTAAGGAATTCAAGAATATACAACAGATGGGTGATAGTCTTTTCCCAACAATCTCTAACTTGAAGGTCAAATGAGGAAGGGAGCACACAATAAAAAAACAAAGAAAAAGAAGAATGGGACCTAGAATGACTTTTGCCTCAGCAGTCTTCAACAGAAAAATAGCTTCTCAAAACAATACTATAGTTGAGAAGGTATGTTCTATAAGAGTAAAATGAGGCTTAGCATCATGATGGAATATACAACAGCCTATGAAGTATTCTTGTTAGAAAAATTGAACCATGTCTACATACTGAACCATATCTATATCTAACTACCAATATGTAGGAAATAGAAAGGAACAGAAATGATAGATAGCACCACGGGAATGAAATCAACAAAATCCAGATTGTAGGAAACTCCAGGAGACAGATGATCCAGTTTCAACAACACAACAACAACAAAAATTTATAAGACCGGTAGATTATGAGGTATCAATCTATAGCAATGTATGAATACTGACTCAAACAAACTATGAAGAAAAGCAAACAAGACAAATGAGACATGGAAATTTCAGCAATGATTGTACACTTGCTAATATTAAGGAATTACGACTTTGTTTAATGGGTTATTCATATAGCTATACTTACATGTAGCAAGGGAAAAAAATGGTTTTTGAAAGAAAGAATTCCAATTTTGCCACTACTGGCTATATGCCTGTTACTTAGATGAACTGTATTTTTCCTGAGGAATATGACACATTGTCCAAAGTTTTCTGTGAAGATGAAACATGATTAAACATAAAGATGATTTATATGAATGTCATTATTGTAATAATGAATGAGTAACAGATTCTTAGTAAATGTTTAATGAAACTACATCTAGTCTAACCCTTTTATTTACAGTAAGGAAACTGAGGATCAAAAATGTTAAATGACTTGTGCAAGGTCACATAATGATTTTTTTATTTGGTCCCACTATCCCTAACAATGCTACTATATACTTGATAATTATGCCTCTATTTTACACTGAATTTTTAATTAAGAATATCTGTGCCCTAGTCTCATCATCTTGGAACTTCCTTCTCCAAAAAATGTTAGGTATTCTCAGTGAGTTAGATGAACTTTTGGCCAGCTCCCAAGTCATTCACTCTTTGCTGGGCTTCAATGCCCTCTAGTGCTGATCTGCAGAGGCAGCCTCAGGTTCCAAACACAGGCAAATTCACCTGGTATATAGAACAGGTAACAGAGAATGAGGTAGGTATATACACAGAGAGACCTATCTATAAGAATAACTCGGTTTAGGAGATGAAATTTTGAGAGGTTTTACTTTACTTTCAAACTTTTAAAAAGCTTTTTATACTTCTTGTTTGAATTTCAATAATAAACATATAAAACTTTTAAAAACAAACTAAAAGAGTAGGACAGAATAATGTGGATAGCCCAGTGGGAACAATTACTCTTTTTTCCCTATTGTATATCTTTTGAAAAAGTTATACGGCCACGCACCTTAGTATTTTCGTATTTTACAGAAAGCTAGGTCAGAGATAAGGCAGATCCTTAAATTGAAAACAAAAAACCCCCGAGAATAAAGGTAAGTGGCTTCACTGTCTGTGGATGCACCTTCTGTGTCACCAATGAATTTGCAAATATGTGTTTAAGTCTTTTCAAACTGAAGAGCATTAAACCAACGTATGGAATTTATATTAGACGCTTAACTGAGATTCTAAAAGAAGGAAACCAAAGTGAGAATGGCTATAAAGGACTGACGTTAAAATGAAATTTCCTCTAAGATGGCAGACTCAGGCAATGATGCTGACAGGCAGATTGGAAACTGTTAATATCTCTTGTAAACTGCTACAAGAATATGTGAGGTTGAAATGACCCTGTGTATACTTCCTTTACTCTTAAGATATGACTTATTGCTTTTCTCTAGAGTCTATTTGCGGTAGAGTTCAGTATCCCAGTATCTGTTCCAAAAAATGAAGCCACCAAGTTCAATGTCTTACTGTCTGTCCTCCATTTAATCCCAAGAATCACGGGACTTTTATTATAATGAAAGGCAACAAACATGAAAAGCAATTTCATAGTTAATATTAAAATTCTCTCCCCCAAAGCACTAAAAGAACCAAAAGAGGAGAGTGTCTGATTTAAAAATGTTGTTTCATTCTATATAACAGAATGCTACATAAGGAGATCAAAGAATACTCAATGTTCAAATGATGCTTTAGACAGGAAGATGCGAAGACTGATATGTTTAAAGGTAAAACAGTTATCAATGGAAATAGGTAAAATAATTTATTAATGATGTAATTCAAAAGGTCTAGAGTTTTTCATCTTTCTCCTTGCGCCTAAAGTATGATTCCACTTTGGAAGGTCTGGTATTAACCTCTTTTAGGGATACTTCAAAGAGACTTACGGGGTGAAGGATCATTTGATCTTAAGCCAAAAGTTTTCAAAATATAAACAAAAACAGAGTTGTCCCTGGACCAGAAAGCTTTACAAAAAAAACAAAGTAATGAAGTTTAGTCTCCAAGACCTATCCATTAATGGGAAGAATGTCTATAGTCACATTGTCCAAAAGAAATATAATACAAATCATATAAGTAATCTTAATTTATCTAGTGGTCACATTAAGTAGTTAAAAAAATGAAATTAATTTTAATAAAACATTTTATTAACAAATAAAATATTACCACTTCAATATATAATAAATATAAAAGCTATTGAAATTTTTTAGATACTTTTTTCCTTACTAAGTCTTTGAAATCTAGTACGTATTTTATACTTAGCAACACATCTCAATATGATTTAGCCACTTTCAAGTACTCAATAGCCACATGTAATAGTGGCTAGTATTACTTGACAGTGTAGGATTATGGCACAGTATGTCTCATGGGCTATTCTTAAAAGTGTAAAAGAGTTCGGTGACTGATTCAGAGCTGAGCATGCAGACAAAAGAGGTCAACTGTTATTCTTTAATTATTGGACTTACTCCTTAAAAAGTATATTAAACTATCAATCCCTTGGGTAGACTACTTTCAATCATGATACATGCATAATTCTGTCCTAGATTTTACTAGGATAGTAAAGTGATCAGTATCCAGATATTTCACCTGCTACCCTCAAAGTCATTAAGCTAATATCCTAGTGCCTTTCACTTAAAGCCAAAAATCACAGGCAAAGATGATAAAACATTTATATGTTGTAATCAGTAAGGGATTATACTGTTAACACAGGAAAAACATAGTTAAGTATAAAGGAGTATGAAAATATTAGAAGGCTGCCATCTGGAACAGCTAGAACATCCCACTATCTGGAACAGAGAACTGTAAAGTTAGCATACATTAGTGACCAGAGTTGAATTTTGTGAGAGCTGTTCATCCCAATATAAGTAGGTATCCGATGGAAAAAGTAGCCGATATTCAAGTAAATTTAGGAATTGCTGAGTTAAATAAAATTAAACATATTCTAAGTTCCCCGATCCTTATAATGCAGAACTATTTATAAATCTTAATATGCTTCCATGCACAGTGTCCGTCTTAGAGTAAGTTAGAAAGAGGGCTATAGTACACAGCATTTCCCAACTAACTTAACACAGAAATTTTATTTTCACGGATGGTCTTGAGGAACTAGTATCCCAAATTGGAAAAAAAATAGGACTACTCCCATAACCCTACAGAGAATCAATGCTAGAGTACTCGTGAGGGCTTTAAGAAAAGACTATATTGCTGGGCTAGTCTTGAAGGTCTAGTTCCTAAGAATGCATTCTAACACAAACTCTAAGGACAAACTGATCAGAAACATCTTTTTGATTTGTTCAAATATAAAAGGTAATGATCTATCTGTAAAGATCTAATACCCATTCTATTCCTACATTCAAGTAATAATGGCTATGAAATAAATATTAATTAAAATTCTACAAAAAAATCTTATATTGGTCCTATACTCCTATAGACTGAAAGAGAAAGAAACGTTATAAAATCAATGGAGAGTGATTCATCTGATTTTAATGCTGCTGCAGTTGAAACTAGGCATGTTTATGAATTTTGTGAACTTTACAGCACAAAGTTAAACAAGTAACAGAACAATGAGAATAATTAATGTATATAGAAATATCTCAAACAGCTACAACATCTGGAAACAAGAGATCAAAAAACCTGTAAGAGTACCAATTAAGACAGTAAAAGCAAAAAAAGAGTTAATTACCCATAGGAAGATTTTTCTTTGGCTTGTAGAGGGTGTCACTGGTAAAACAAACACACATCAAAAAGTATTCTGTAATCTCTACAAATGCAAAATCTGGATTAAATGCTCCTACAACATGATCAAAGGACAGAACACATAAAATGAAGGTAATGGTAACAAAGCATTCAGGATAGATAGTTGTAATTGCCAACAGTAGGAGACGTTTAATTTTTGCCAATCTGGCAGGTATGAAAAGATCGTCTTGATTTGCCTTTCCCTAAGCACTGACAATGAAAGTTCTAGTGTGTGTGCTTTTTTTACATGTTTCCTTTTCATCAAATGCCTGATTATGCTTTATACCCAAATTTACCTGCTTATGCTGTCTTAGCAATCTGCAGAACTTCCTTATATATTTCAAATACCAATCTTTCAGTTGTGTTACAAATATGTTTGTGACTTACCTCTTCATACCTTTTCAACTTTCATTATGTTGACACAAGATTAATAAAATGTTAGAATTAAATATAAATGCTCAGAAGTGCTAGAGAATTCTACTAAATGTTTAAGAACTAAAACCAATTCTGCACAATCTTTCCAGAAAACAGAATAGGAGGGAAAACTTCCCGCTTCATGCTATGAAGCTGGTATTACCATCATATTGGCAGAGTGATAAGACACAAAAATCAACAGAGAACCTCGAAATAGACCTAATTCAAGTTTGCTCGACTGTTTTTTGACAAAGATGCAAAAGCATCTTAAGGGAGGAAAGGTAGATTTTCAAAAATGGTGCTAGAGCAATTAGATGCCCCTGAGTTAAAAAAATGAGATACCACCTCACAGCTATTAGGATGGTTGTTATCAAAAAGTGGAACAAATTACATATTGGCAAGGATATGGAGAAACTGGAACCCCTGTGCCATTAATTACTGCAGTCATAATTATATCGGTTGTGTCATTTGGTATTGCAAGTTCTTTAACTTTGTCCTTCCTCTTTTAAGAGCATCTTGGCTATTCTAGGCCATTTTGTATTCCATGGAAAGCTTAAAATCAGTATGCACGGTTTACTAAAAATTATTTTGATTGAAACTGCACTGAATCTGTAGACTTGCTACGAAATTTAAAAATCTTGGAGGGCTGGTGAAAAAAGTGAAGGGATTAGCAAGTACAAATTGGCAGCTACAAAATAGTCATGGGGATATAAACTATAGTATAGAGAATATAGTTAATAATATTATAATAACTATGCACGATGCCAGGCAGGTACTATGCTTCTTGGGGAACACCTCATAGTTATATAAATGCCTAACCACTATGCTGCACACCAGAAATTAATATAATACTGTATGCCAACTGTAATAAAAAAAAATTAAAATAAATTTTTAAAAATCTTTCTGGTAGTCTTTATTTCAATAAACAGTATGTTTCTCCATTTATTTAGGTCTAAAAATCTTCAATAAGGTTTTAAAATATTTTTTAAAAGTTTACACATCTTTAGATTTAAAAAAAAACTATTTATTTTTGTTATTGAATATATTTTTAAATTAAATCTTACATTTTATGTACAAATTTTACACATAATTCTTGTTGTACATACAAATGTGAATGCCTTTTGCTAGACTTAATTTCACTAATTTTTATGAAGATTGTTTTCTATATATATTAATATATTAAGTCTGTTTCTTCGACTATTCCTTTTATTACTTTTATGTTTTTATTTCTGAATGTGCCAAGAACTCTGTACAATGTGGATAAGAGTGATACTAAGCGTGCCCTATTTTGTTTCTAATTTTAAAAGAATGTTTTATATCTTTTGCACCAATAGATAGGTTTTCTAGTTTCTTTATAGATATCCTTTATCAAGTTAAGGAAGTTCTATTCCTAGCTTGCTAAGAGTTTTATCATAAACAGATACTGAATGTTAATAAAATTCTTTTCCTGCACCAATTCAGATAATCAAATAATTTGTCTTCATTTGTTAAAGTGGTAAATTATATGAATAAATTTTCTAATGAACCAAATTTGTACTCTGTAACAAAGTCAAGTTTGCTAAGACATTTTACCTTTTATACTTTTTTTTTTTTTGGCTTCAATTTTCTAATTTTTGTTTTGGATTTTCTGTTCTTATGTTTGAGTGGGATAGAATTAAAGGCTATTTTTATATTCTATCTGGTTTGGATGCCAAGGTTATACTAGCTTCACAAAATAAGCAGGAGTACATATTAGTTATTGTCTAAAAATTTAATGGTTTAAACCAACGAATATTTGTTATCTAACAGTTTGTGTGTCAGAAACTTGGAAGTGGCTTAGTGGGTGGGTTCTGTAGAAAAGTTCCTCATCAGGCTTCAGTGAGGATGTCAGCAGGGGCTACAGTATCCACTTTCAAGATGTCCCACTCATATGCTGTTCCTCATCCCATAAGTCACTCCAAAAGGCTTGAGTGTCCTCATGATAAACAGCTGGCTTCTCCATGTATGGGTAATCCAACGGAGTGAGGAAGAGGCTGCAGTGCCTTTGAAGAACTATTCTCTAAAGTCACACACCCTCACTTCTGCTTTTTTTTCTTTTAGAATTGCATCATTAGGTTCAGCCCATATTCAAGGGTAGGGAATTAGGCTCCATCTCTTGAAGGGAAGAGCACCAAAAGACTTTAACATATTTTGTAATGACCACAGAGTATTCCCTCTTTTTCTAATTTCTGAATTTGTGTAAGATTGGAATGATCTGTTCCTTGACTATTTGGTAGATTTCACATATAAAAAACTATTGAGACTTGGTATTTTCTTGGTAGGCAGTTTTTTAAGAATTCAACTTCCTTAATGGATAACGGGCAATCAGATTTTCAACTATGGGGGTAATTCAGAGTTTTCTTGGAATTTACTCACTACAATTTTTAAAATTTACTAAATTCCCTTATTTTGATCTCTGCTGTGTCCACAATTATGTTTCATTTTTTATTTCTAATATTATTTACATCTATGTTTTTCTTGCTATGTCATTCCTGAGTCTTGACCATTTAAAAGGATTTTGCAAAGAAACCAACTCAGTTGCTGATCCTATCACCTTAGTTTTCTATTAAATCAGTTTCTATTCTTACCTTTATTATTCTTTCTATTTTGGGGAAGTTAATTCTGTTGTTCATTTTTCATCTTAAACTGAAAACGTACCTCATTAATTTTCCATTTTTCTTTTTTCCTAGTAAAAGCCAGTAAAGCTATAAATTTCTCTATTAAGTACCAGCTAGCTACATATATTAGTTCTGATATGGAATCTTTGCATTATCAACCAATACTTAATATTTTCTAATTTTCATGATTTCTTCTTTGAAGGCATTTTGTAAAATTGCCAAATGTTTAAAAAAAGTTAAAGCAAAGAAAATTTTAAAGAACAGTATAACAAATTGCATACACTTCACCTAGATTCAGTAATAATACATAAAATGTATTTTCTCTTTCTACACACATATGTAGTATACATAACATGTATTTTGCTGTACAAATGAAAAGTTATAGACATTAAGACACATGATTACTAAATAGTTTGGCATTCATCTCCTAATAAGCAAAATCGCCTAAATAACCACAATTCTATTGTGTCACCTAGAAAATTAACAATAATTCTACAATATATGGCATGTTGCTTACATTCACATTTTTTAAATTATTCCAAAATGTCTCAGAGCTTTTACCCCAGAACAAGATCAAATCCAGATTCAGGCATTGTAAGTGGCTCTTCTATCTTCTGTCTAAAACAGCACTTCTACCTCCCCTCCCCTACCCCCCTACACCATTACTTTCTTTTTGAAGAATTCAGGACACATAACTTCAGAATGTCACATACTCTGGATTTGTGTGATTTCTTCCTCTTGATGGTACAAGTGAATACATAGCCTATTCTAAAACAAATGCTTTATTTTTTCTACTAAATGTTTTAATTTTGGGGTCAATGTCCATATAAGTTGAATATCTTAACTGAATATCAATTAAGATATTCAAGTTATATGAGTATGCATTAACAGAAATGCATGCTATGTAAGATTTGTTTATAGCTTTACTTTGACACAAATTTAATGATATGTATAACTTGTGTGTGTGTGTGTGTGTGGCACAGTATTCAGACACAAATGCTAAGTAGCTCATATAAATGATAGTAATCAATATTCTTTTACTCAACCAAACCAATCTGTCACAGTTTTTCTTTCGTTTTTATTATTTATTCAATAATGAGTCAGCACCAATGTCTATTACATGAGCAATACATCAGTTTAATTCTCAAATTCAATTATTCACATATTAAAAAAGGTCCAAATTCCTGCCTTCCTCCTTGAACAGTAATGACTGAGATTTAATCTAATCTTTCCCTATATTTTCCCTAAAAGAAGAGTCCTAAGGAGTCCTTCAGCAATTTACTGACTACTGCCTATTGTCCACATCAATAGTCTCTTAGGTCTTAAAACAAAAACAGAAAAAACATAGTGTCCCTAGGCTATGAATAGCCCATTTGGAAAACTGCAGCTGGGGCAATGCACTGCCAGTCTGATAAACTGGGAGACTGGAGAAAATAGTGAGCCTGGTTTATAGCTCTGTAGCATCTAGAAGGAAGGAGGGATAACAAAATAGAGTACAGTTATTCTCCACTTGAGAAGGAATTAGAGATCAAACTTTAATAGTATGTGCAGTGAGTAATAAGAAGGCTCTAACCACTTCCATCTAAAAGAGACAACCCCCCCCCCAAATAATAAAACAAAACAAAAACTCTCCCAGATGATAATGCTATCACGCACCGAGTGCCAATTTACAATATTTTATATACATTGCTTATAGAATGAGGTACTAAGAAATACAAATCTAGAAAAGGAACCGGAATTCAAATCTAGGTCTGGCTTAATGTAAACCTATATATTCTCACTATTTACCAATACCAGGTAATGGAATGACCTAATTGAACAATTAAAGATTCAATGTATATTAAAACAGTGAATGAACAAATACAAGTGAGTGAAGGAACTCAGTGTGGTAATTAGTGAGCAGGAGAAACACTAGGAGAAAGATAGGTTGGCAACATACTGGCATTAATACCCTTCTGAAGTTGATTATAAAAAGCTATAATGTAATAATACCTCAGTTATTCACTGGCAAGACTACAATATTTACTTTTATTTCTTGCTTTCATCAGTTTGTGTGATGTATACTGAAGCTTCATTATATGGCATGAATACATATTTAGGATGTTATGTCTTTCTGATGAATTGGCTCTTTTATCATGAAATGTCTTTATTACTGGTAATACTCTCTGTCTTGAAAACTACTTTTTTGGATATTAATAGAACAACTCCATTTTTCTCGTAATTAGTGTTCGTGCATATGTCTTTTTTCCTTCCTTTTACATTTAGTCTTTATCTTTAAAGTACACCTCCTATACACAGTATATAATTGGGCCTAGCATTTTTATCCAGTATGAAAATCTCTGCCTTGTAACTGGTGTTTAGTACATTTACATCTAAGATAAACATTACTATGGTCAGCTTTGCTTTATATGGTAATTTTAAGTATTCCATTTTATCACCTCTTTCGGCTTTTTAGCCAGACCACTTTGTTCAGTGATTGCTTTAGACTTACAATATATATCCTTAATCTATCACGGTCTAACTTCAATTAATATATGATTCCATCATATTACAATCCAATTCAACTTGCCTTCCTCTTATCCTCTGTGCTATTATGTCATGTTTTTTACTTGTGTTATAAACCATAATACATTGTTAACAGTTTTGTCTTCAGGAGGAAATATTTTATAGAATTTTTATAGAAAAGAAACAAGCAAAAAACGTTATTTATTTTTACCTATATAAAAACCAGTTCTGGCTCTCTTCATTTTTTCATGTAGAGCTGAATTTCTGACTGGTGTTTCCTTTTAGCCTGAAAGACTTCTTTAGCATTATTTCTAGTTAAGTCTGATGGTGATGAATTCTCATAGTTTCTGCTTATCTGAAAGCAGTCGTTAATGCTGAAAAATATTTTGTTTTATTTATAATTCCAGGTTATTTTTTTCAGCACCTTAAAAAATATATTCCATTGTCTTCTAGTTTCTACTCTTTCTGATGAAAAGTCAGTGTTCATGCCTATTACTGTTCCCCTATGCACGATGTAATGTGTCTTTCCCCTACTCTTGCTATCTCCATAATGTTCTCTTTATGTTTGGTTTCCAGCAATTTGACTTGAGATATGTTCGTATGGTTTCTGTTGTGTTTATTGTGCTTGGAGTCGGCTGACCTTCATGGAGCTATGGGTTTTCATCAAATCTGAATATCTTTCAACTATCGTATCTTTAAATACTTTTCTGCTCTAATCTCTCTTCTCTTTCTTGGACTCCACTTACACATATGTTCTACCACTCAATACTGGCCATGGCTCACTGAAGCCTTTTCATTTTTCCTCCCCTCTCCTTTTCTGTGGTTCACTGAAATTTTCTTTTGCAGTTTCCAATTTCCCACTAACCATATCCAGTGAATTTTTCATTTCGGATAATAAATTTTTTCTGTTCTAGATTCTCCATTAGATTCTTATTTAAATTCCCACTTCTGTTGAGATTGCCTCTCCGCCCGATCATGCCCCTCATTTCCTTTAAATCCTTAAAAATATTTACCAGAGATAATTTTATATATTCACCTGCTAATACTACACCTTTGTCATTTCTGAGTCTGTTCTCATTGTTTTTATCTTCTAGAAATGAGCTGCATGTTCCTGCTTCTTCACTTGTCTAATAATTTTTTATTCGGCTGGACATTGTGGGTACTATGTTGTTGACCGGAGTTCCTTCAAAGTGTGTTTTGTTCTGGCATAAAGTTAACTTACTGGCAGCTCAACCTGATACTTCTGAAGGATGGTTTTAGAATGGGACTGGAATAGCTCTTACTTTATGGGTAGAGTAGCCTTAGTCCTCAAATATAAGACTTTCTAGGTCTAAACTAGTGCTCAAAGTGCTCAGCAAGGTCTTTCTAGTCTGGCTGGTTGAAATTCTGTCTCTTAGTACAAACTCCTGTTGACTTTCAGGCCCCATCAGTTGCTCCTGAAAAGAGACCAGCCCTGTACATGTAGAGTTCAGTATTCAGCCCAAGAATCTAAGGATCCGTGTGGAGATTTCTGAACCTCCTTCCTTTCTAGTACCCCAAATTCCAGATGCTTCAGCAGCCGTCCATGCACTGCTCTCTGTTTGGGCTCTCATTCTCTGAGCTGCAGTTTGGAAAGCCAGAGTGAGTTTGCCTTTTGGATTTTCTTTTCTCAAGGATCAGAGCCCTTACAAGAAGCCAAACATTACAATTAAGAAATGGGCAGAAGATCTCAATAGACATTCTTCCAAAGAAGACATACAGATGGCCAACACATACATGAAAAGATGCTCAACACCATTAATCATCAGGGAAATGCAAAGCTAAACCACAATGAGATAAGATATCACCTCACACCTGTTAAAATGGCTATTATCAAAATGACAGACGATAACAAATGCTGGTAAGGATGTTGTGAAAAGGGAACTCTTCTGTATTGTTGGTGGGACTATAAATTGGTACTGTAATTCCAATATGATCCAGCAATTCGACTTCTGAGTATTTATCAAAAGAAAACAAAAATATTAACTCATAAAGATACATACACTCCCATGTTCACTGCAGCACGATTTATAATACCCAAGAGATGGAAACAACCTACGTTGGATGACTGGAAAAAGAAATTGTGATATACTTGATGGAGTATTATTTAGCCATAAAAAAGAATGAAGTCTTGTTATTTGTGATAACATGAATACACCTCAAAGGTATTATGCTAAGTGAAATAAATCAGACAAAGACAAATGATGTATGATCTCTGTTTATGTGGAATCTTAAAAGAAAAATGCTCATAGAGAATAGATTGGTGGTGGCCAGAGGCAGGGGGTAGGGGTGGGAAAAAATGGTAAAGGGAGTTAACAGGTTAGATGAAGAAGAAAAAGCAATGCCAGGGGTAGTCTAACTGATTTCCCACTGCATTTTCAGAACTAAAGTATGCTTTTCGTAGGTGAGCAAACAATATTTTTGGGATGAATTGGCTAGTCAACTCTTGGTTTAAAAAACCTCTATTATATACACAGAATACACCTCTATAAATACAAACCCCCCTCTATTCTATACTAGACATGAAGAGTGGAAATTGCATGTTGAAAAAATAACATATAAAAACTATTTGTTTCAAAAAAAAAAAATTATAACAACAACAAAATATCACAGCATTATGCTTTGGTATCTAATGCTAAGAAAAGCTCCGTTACTTCATATATTTTATCCAGTTTTAGAGTTGATTATGGAGAAAGGATAAGCTCAATATCCATTACTCTATTATGGTAGGACCTGAAAGTTAAAATGTATCAAAATTAATTTCAAGCCTTTTAAAAATTATAACATATAATCATTAAAACTGAGAAATAAAAATTAAAAAAAAATTAAACCAAGATCACAGCCTACAGAGAACTTCTGTTAACTTCTGGTGTATTTTTTTTAGTTATATTCATATATTTGTATATATAAAAGTGTATAAAAATATTTTTTAAAATTAGGGTGAAATTAGTTTTATATTTGCTTTGCACAGTTAACAATGCATAGTGGGCACTTTCCCCAAGTCATTATATATTTACTGGCAACAGAATCTCTTTATGGCTATGCAACAGAATCTTGATAATAATTTAAAAATAATAAGCATTCTCTTTTTGTTGGACATTTAGGTTCTACCATTATAAATGTTTTATGTTCAGATATGTACATGCCTTACTCCATAAATTCAGGTCTTTATTCATGTGTTACGCTGATTAGGGTCCCTTGACCAATCTATTTAAAACTGTCATCTTCTCGCTGACGTACACACTCCTTCTTTTCCTGCTTTGCTTTTCTTTAGAGAATTTACCATTATATCACATAGTATGTATGTTTTATTTATTGTTTATTATGTCTCCCTACACCATAATGCAAGCTTTATAAAAGCAGAAATTGACTATTTTGTTTACTGATGTAACCCAAGTTCTAAAAGAACACCTGCATAATAACAGATACTTATTAATATCTGTTGAATGAATGATTAGATGAATATTAAGGAAGGATATATTATACAGTATGATTTAAAATAGACCAAAACTAACAAAAAAGTTGTTTACAGAGAAAAAAAAAGAATCAAAAGAAACATGTTTTATAAATAGAGGAAATAAATTCCTGTTTGTTTTTTACATTTTCTGCAATTGACATGCTTTGCTTTTAAGATATAAAAACACAGTACATTAAGATTACATATCGAACAAGAAGAAATGAATATGGGTAAATAGACTAAACCATCTTTCTGACTAGTGTTTCAGACTGTGGCAAGTCATTATTTAAGTCAACTTTAAGACCATAAATACATACTAACATAGCATCCTGGGAAATACAAAAATGAATAAGATAAGGTTGTTGCTCATCAGAGGGGCTTAGTTACCTACTAGGAAAGAAAGATGCCTATAGTAAAAAAAAAACATAGTATGTGCAAACTGTGATAAGTGCTATACTGAAAGAATAAAGTAAAAATCGTGGTGGGGGGGACTGGAAAGAATACAGTAAACTGGGGTAGATTAATTACGGTCTTGAAAGCTGTCTTTGAAAATACAAAGGGAAAAGCAAAGCATTATCGCTAATGGGTAAAGCCAAAGCCAAGGGAAAGAGATGGAAAACTATACAATAGTCCTTTACAAGAACACGAATACTCTAAAATATCTATTAAGCAAGGAGTTCGCAGGAAAGAAATTCTTCAGGGATAGGCATACAGCCTAAACATGTGATACAGCTGGACCTAATACAATTAAGATGTGGTGGGCCATGTAGTGAAATGGAACAAGTTGAAGGTATTGACATCAAAATTTGTGTAAAATTTTGTAAAAAGCACTGTGCTAATCTCTGGTAGAGACACTGTGAAGAGAATGGAAGACAGAGAAGATAAGCTGGAAAGTCAAGCTGGAAACAAATTATGAAGTGCTTGAACTTGATCCTGTAAGCAATTTAAAAATACATTTTTTAAAGTAAATTGTTTTCAGAAAGGCCCAAAAATACATAAAAAATAATTTTGAAAATCACCCATATCGCTACTCCCAACATTAAAAGGTAATATTTTGGTGTGCTTTTCTCCCATTCACTTTTTCTAAGATTAGGGTGTGTGTGTGTGTATGCCTATTTGTGTACAGTTGTGTGTGAGACTACGTAATTATGCTACTTTTATCTAATATTCTACAAAAAGATTTTATTCTTTTATTCTCCTTGAACATTTTTAACAGCAACATAACCATTCAAATTTTATTCTGTTCTAATTTATCTTTTAATTTAGACTAGAAGGTGAAAAAATTGAACACTTAAGGTTTTCCTTTTTGATTTTAATTAGTAAAAATTTTTTTTGGTTTGTTCTAAAATACTTCTAATAGAAAAAACTTTTCCGTACACCAGAAATTCTCTTCTATTTTGTTCTAGACTCTTAAAAAATAACTCCAGGTTTGTTTTTTTTTTTAACCATTTATTAAGATGGAACCATGTTGATGACTGCTATGAGTTGAGGCTCTAAATGTAACCGATTACACTAATATCATTTCTTAAATGATCTTCATGCTGATCTGTGAGTCCCCCTTTCTCACATATTTGTATTATAATTGAAATACAATTTGATTATGAATTTAAATTTTAAAAAGAACATGAATGAAGTAACAAGTAAGATGTGACAATAATAAACAAAGTTTCATTATTAAATATTACTGAATGTAAAACAGTTTTAAATTTGGGGCTCAGGGTATGAGCAACTGCATTCCAAAACTATGCAGGTCCAAAATATATTGTTTTGTTTTCAATCTGTCACAATCACTCCAGAGCCCATATCTTCTCTTAGGTTATCAGACATAAACTCAGCTACATAATCAAGCAGCAAACATACTATAGCACTGACATCTCAGAACTATTTCCTATAAAACTGGATTTCACTGGCTGGGTTTCAGTTATAGTACCTCAGAGTTCATTGTCTACGTCCAGGAGAGCAGCTGGCTGAACCATCTAAGTTCTTCATACTGCACTGCAAATGCTGGAAAACACATTCCAATTTCCTTAAAAAAATGATTTTCAAAAACTATGGAGAACTTATTCTATAGAACTTATTCTACACTTGCTTTATTTAAATAAAGCAAGACAAAAGTTCTACCTCTATCCAAACAGATTGAAACTTTAGAAACTTCACTACATTTCACATCTCACTTCAGGAGTTAGGAATCCCATGTGTCCTTTTAGCTTAATTTCTGTCTTCAACTG
Organism: Rousettus aegyptiacus; assembly: GCF_014176215.1. Classification (NCBI taxonomy): domain Eukaryota; kingdom Metazoa; phylum Chordata; class Mammalia; order Chiroptera; family Pteropodidae; genus Rousettus; species Rousettus aegyptiacus. Next base: position 125,682,982 of record NW_023416306.1, read on the forward strand.
TTCGGACTTTGGCAGCCTTATAACTGGAGACTAAAGCAAGCAAGCAATCAACCTAGCACAACCCTCTCCTTCTGTTAAACTTGCCTGCTGACTCATATCTTCTCTACAGTACATTATTAAATAATTTTGCATAATCTTTTTCATATCAAAGGCTCACCACATCTTTTCTTAAACAACCTAATTAGGCTTCCAAACAACTAAAGAAATATAAAGCTGACAACTTCTCAGATTCTAAATGTAAGAAAAGCAGACATAACATTCTAATAAATTATATAGATAAGTACTTTTTTAATGGGGAGAGGAAGGTGGGAGATAGAGTTAAAAGGTAAAAGAAGAGGGAGGAAAGGACAAGAACAAGAGAAAACAAGACAATAAAACAAAAAAGGGATGGAGAAAAAATTCGAAGATACAACCAGGAGGTTCTGAATTATTCACTATAAACACCTTGTACTGTAGTAACATGGAACGCTGTGAGGAAGAACTTTTCTTCATAATTCACTGGAAATTATGCATCTTGTCTTAGACTAGATGATCCACATTTACAAAATACTAGTATAAAGCAGTGGACATAATATAGCTATCCCCAACCTTTCTGGCACCAGGGACCAGTGATCCTATGAAAATCTAATGATCTGAAGTGGAGCTGAGGTGGTGATGCTATTATTGGGGAGTGGCTGCAAATACAGATGAAGCTTTGCTCACTTGGCCATCACTCACTTCCTTCTGTGCAATCCGGTTCCTAATAAGCCACAGACTGGTACCAGTTCAGGGCCCAGAGGTTAGGGACCCCTGATGTAATAGACCAATGCAGATATTTTGGGATCACAGAGAGTCCGCCTAAAGTAATGAATGACTAGGAGGAGAAGTGAGGAATTGGTGATTAACTATAAAGATTAAAAACAATACAAGTGTAGGCATCCAACATTAGTTATCCAGACAGAAATCAGAAAGCAAGCAAGGAATAGATTAGGGAAGGGTGACAACAGATATCATGTGCTAACTGCAGAGGCAGAACTAGAGGAGAAAAAAAAGTAATGAAAGAACTGAGAAAGAAAAACAGAGTTTAAATATGCTAGAAGCAAAGATGGAGCAAGAAACATAATATAGAGAGAAAACTGTAAATACTTGCACACTGTTAAGACCTGCTATTTAATGAATGAATGAATGGATGAATTTAAAATTAAGTTTATTGGGGTAACATTGGTTAACAGAATTATATAATTTTCAGGTGTACATTATCATTTGACATCTATATTCTATTGTGTGTTTACCACCCAAAGTCCAGTTTCCTTCAACTACCATATATTTGGTCCCCTCTACCCACTTCGCTCTCCCCTTAACCCTATATTTGACCCCCTTTACACCATCTATCTCTCTCTCCTCCCCCACCTCACTAGTAACCACTAGTCTATAGTCCTCTGGTGTCCATGTCCATGAGTCTCTGTTCGTCCTGCTCATTTGTTGCTTTTAGGTTTATATCCCACATATAAGTGATATCAGGTGATTTTCAACTTTTTTTGTCTGGCTTATTTCACTTAGAATGATTATCTCGAGGTCTATCCACGTTGTCGCAAAAAGATCTGCTATTTAACACAAAAGTGTACCCTGATATAAATTACCCACTCGTATTCAAGTCTGTATCCAAGGATTTCCTTATCATAATCTATAGAATGAAAAACTATAAATAATTGTGCATAAATTGTATGAAACCCTCCAGAGAAGAGCATAAAACCAAAACTTCAGCTCCAAAGAAAAATGGTATCCAAGACTGATATTTAAGGTAGTCAGTCAGACATGAGCAATGGGGGAATAAAGGAACGAAAGCCCAGCCCACAGACAGCCAAGAGACCACCCAAAGAACACTCCATTTGTAGTTAAAGAATTACTCCTGCATCCTGAGACAAAGGACTGGAGGGTCACAAACCTATAGCTGGTTTAGTCTGGCCACAGACATTTGTGTAGAAAGTACTACCCTAACCTACCCATAACCTCAACCTCATTATACCATCATTATAATATCATGCCTATGCCCGGAAATTCATTAATCTAATTATAATGGACTGAATTCTGGGTAAGCACATGCCCAGTGGACAGTTACATAATAGCCAGATGTCAATCAGAATGATCTCAAGTGCCAATCAGCTAGGAACACCTTTGTTTTGTAACTACTCATTGTGGCCCTAATATAATACAGACTTTCCCATTTCTGCGTTATTACAGTCCTCTTCGCTGAAAACCTGCTCCTCCTTTGGAATGTACTTTATTGTTTATCTTTTCACCTCCCAAATTACACAGGGCTACAGCCTTCCTTAGCATGGCCCTTCTCCTTCTAAAATATACTTTTAATAAATCTTACTTCTAAATCTCGCTATGCTGGAATTATCTCTGCGTCAGCGAGAATCTCCAGTGTTACCAGGGCAGCGCCAGAATTCAGACTGCCCCACACAGTAACACTGGGATGGCAGTAAGAGTGGTAAGCCACTAACCGAAGAACAAAAGGGAGCTTTCTTTCTTTGGAGGGTCCTCATATCTGTTTTATACAGGAGAAACTTTTTGGAGTTCTTTGTGTTTTGGTTTAAAAAAAAAAAAAATCTCTGAAAATCCCCAGGAACAAGAAATAGTGAATAAGAATTTTAATAATCTCCATGGGGGGAAAAACGTGATAAAAAAGATTTTTTAAAGAACTGAAATAAACATAAAAGCACAGTTAATCGTGAATTCTCTGGAAATGGCTTTCAAGAAAGAAATCACATCACCTCCAAATTAAGGAGCAGAGCTAAGCAGTGTATAGGCTGTCAATATGCCAGACCTTCTCTAATACTTTGTTTTCAACAAGTCAGGCTACACTGATCTGACATGTCATGACTTCTAGAGATTAAAAATTAAAAAAAATGTGGCAGCGACATCACAAATTTGTTTTTTCTCCTCCCCTAGGTCCCCAATGAGAAATTATAAAGAAATTTAACAAATCTCTCAGAGCCTTTCAATGGCTCTCATCTCACTCAGAATGAAAGCCTAAGTCTTAGTGCTTACTAGACCTGCAAGGCCCTACACAAATCTGCCCCTATTCTACCTCTGATCTCACTGTTACAACTCTACCATGGTCTTGCCACTTGGCCTCCTGGGGTGACCTTCTCAGGACATTTGCATTTGCTAGTCCTTCTGCCTGGAAAACTCTTCTTTCAAATATCAGTATGACTCTTATTACAGTACAGTAATATAATAATAAGAATCAAAGTAATCATAAAATCTTGTAAACAGACAGTATGTTAATGTAAAAAAGTTCTTTTAATTTTATTGTGGTTAAAAAATAACAGCCAACATTTAGTGATTACTTACATTAAATGTTTTATATAAATTATCTCATTTAATATTCATAACCACGTTATGAGAGAAGCACTATTACTATCTCCATTTTACTGATAAAGGAAACAACTTCAAAAAGTTATGTGATTTAGGTGGCAAACCCAGGCAACTAACTTCAGAATGCATTATAATCACTTATACCATTTACACAGACTCTTTATGATTGGTTGTTTTCACCTAAAACTACGAAATATGTAAGATTTTATAAATAAAGTTACTCTAATTTATGTTTTTATGCTTGGCAGGGAAATTTTCTAACCATCTTAAAGAGGAAATTTAAGAAAATACAATCACCTCAATGGTTCAAAATGTTACAGAAAAATGACAGCTCTATAATTACATAAAGTAGAAATGTATGAAAATAATGTGTGCCACAGGAAGACTCACACAAGTATTTAACCAGTTATAATGAAACTCAAGGCAATACTTAAAGACAATTGTTTTTAGCAGTATCTACATAGAAGCTTTTTTTAAAAAATCACATCTTAAGTAATGAAAACCTACTCCACAGAGAATAAAGACAAGGAAAGATGGTAGAGAAAAAGAACAGAGCCAAGAGCAACTTCATCTTTTGAGTTTCTAGAAATCCATGTCCTATTGTTAAGTCTCACCAACATGTCAAAACAAAACACTTCCATTAATGTTCCTACTGCCTCTGAACTATGGAATTAAATAACCTCTCTACTTCTAATCAATCTTGTCAATATAATTCACTTTTCAACTGCTTTCTAAAAAAAAAAAAATCAGAACATTCTAAAACTACATCATGGTGATAATTGTATCAATTTATAAATATAACGAAAACCACTGACTTGTATGATTAAAACAGCTGAATTTAATGTAGGCAAATTATCTCATTAAAGCTTGTTAAAAAAATAGAATCTACATAAGAAATGCTCAATAATTACTTGTAAAATTCATTCTAAATAGAGGAAATAAAAGTTTATACATAAAACTGGGCACGAAATATGACCATTTTACCTTGAGCTCTTTATAACTTAAGTATCTGCCGATTCGCTTGCAACTTTTATAGCAAAGGTTCTGAAGTATGTTAGAATTTGTTACTAAATGATAAGGTGTAAGAGTCTGTAAGTGATACACTTATATACAACATATAATGGGTCTTGTTTTTTCGATCTACTTGACAGTCTGTCTTTTAATTGGTATATTTAGAGCATTCACATTTAAAGTGATTATTGATATAGCTGGATTAATGTGTACCAAATTTTAACTGTTTACAATTCATTGCTTTTTCTTTTTTGGTCTTCTATTTCTGCCTTCTCTGGTTTTACTGGAGCATCTTATATAATTCCTTTTTCTTCATTCCCTTAACATGTCAATTATACTTCTTTTAAAATCTTTTCAGTGGTTATCCTAGGGTTTGCAGTGTACCTTTATAACTAATCCAAGTCCACTTTCAAATATTATACTGCTTCAGTTAGTGCAACTACCTTTTAAGAGTATTCCCAATTCCTCCTTCCCATCCTTTATAATATTGCTGTCATTCATTTCACTTATCCATAAGCTATAATCACCAAATCGATTATTTTTAACAACCCATTATCTATTAGATAAACTAAATATTGAAAAGTTTTATCTTCATTTATTACTTCTTACTCTTCTTTATGCGGATATGAGTTTCTGAAATGCCACTTTCCTTCTCTTCACAGAACTTTTTAAAAACTTTTCTTGCAAAGCAAGTCTACTAGTAACAAACTGCCTCAATTCTTGACAGAAAATTTCTTTTGACATACCTTCATATTCACTGAGTCTTTCCTCAGTCATGTCTAGTCTACTGATGGGCCATCAAAAGTATTCATTTCTGTTACAGTGAGTTTGATTTCTAGCATTTCCTTTGGATTCTTAGTTTCAATCTCTCTGCTACATTACTCATCTGTTCTTGCATGTTTTCCACGTTTTCCATTAGAGCCCTTAGCTTATCAATCATAGTGATATTAAATTCAGAGATAATTTCAAAATCTGTGTCCTGTATCAGTCTGGTTCTGATGCTTGGTTTACTTCTTCAGATTGTGTCTTTTGCTTTATAGCATGCCTTATAATTTTTTGTTGAAAGTCAGACAATATTGGGTAAAAGGAATTGAGGTAGGCAGGCCTTTAGTGTGAAGTTTTAGGTTTAGCTAGCTAGGAGTTAGTCTGTGTTTACTGTTTGCTGTAGTGTCTGAAGCTAATATTTTCTCTAATGTCCTTGTTTTTGTTTCCTACGTTCTCTTTGGGAGTCCCAAGAGACTCCTTAAATAAGGTCTGAGGTTTATGGTTGTTTTTATCAGTAATCCTATTATTATACAGGAGCCGTACTGATGTGATGATAAAGTGTGTGGGGGCAGGGGGGGGGTGTAGGCATACTATTGTCCTATGAATGATTAGGTTTTAGTCTTTCAGTGAGCCAAATTAGGTATTTCCTTTCCCCCATACGGAAGACTAAAGGGTCCTGGAACTGGGTATTGCTCTTTCTCACAGGTCAATGAGGCTTTAGCAAAGCCCTAGTTGGTTAGGCTCTGGTAAAAGTTTCCCTTAAGGCAAGCCCTGTTAAAGAGAAGAAGGAGCTCTGGATTGTTTCAAAATGGTTACTTTTCCCTTTCTCCCACTGCTTCCCTTCACTTCCTCCTCCCATGCTGGAAGTAGGAGATGTTACTTACATCTTAACAGGGAAAGCCTAGTAGGGCTCCTAGAGGTAAAACTCAGGAAAAGTGTGGGGATTTCCATAAGACTAGGACACTCTTCAAGCTAGGCCAGGCTGAGTTTCCAGCAATTCATCAATTAAACTTTAAAGTGCTTCAACCTATAGTGGCTTTAGTTTTGGACTGCTATTCCAGGGATGCTGCCAACAGTAAGCTGTGATTCTCTGTATCCGCCTGTCTATAGTTTTCCAGGCAGCCGTTTGCCCTGTTACCTCAATTCTCTGATGGATTTAAGAAGAGTTGTTGATTTTCTGTTCTGCATTTTCTCTTGTGATGACAGGAGTGAGAACTTCCACGCTTTTATGTGTCAAAGCAGAAACCAGAAGTCAATATACTGTACTATCATCACTGGGAGCTGAGTTAAGACTATCTTTGAAATATAATTCCTACTCATTTGCATTCTAATATGCTTCACACATAATCGTGGGTTTACCTAAGGGAGAATTACAAGACAATACCAAGCAGGTGACTATCATCCATTGTTTGTCAATAAAAGCGAGTGAAGATTGAGAACCATTATCTGTATCCTTTGAATAGTTTTCCCAGCATGGCAGGCAATGAGATACAGGAGTCCACTAACTGCTGCCCAAAGGCCAAATTCTGCCAGCAGTGGAACAAATACCCTTCATTTATATATTGTATATGACTACTTTCCTGATACAATGGCAGAGTAAAGTAGTTGCAAGAGAGACCTATGCTCTACAAAGCCAAAAATATTTACTATCTGGCCCTCTGAAGAAAAGGCCTGATGACTCCTGGGTTATTCATCTAATACTTTCTTGCACATGTGATCACTGGTGTGTGTGTGTGTGTGTCTTTTAATTGTTGACCAGGGCTGAGTGCAATGATGACTATGCACTGTTTAATTTTTATTCATCAATTCATACATTAATTCATTTAACATACTGAGACAAACAATTTCAGTTCAGAGGAAATCTTTTACCACACAGTGTAAACGATGCTATAGTACAATTATATTCAAATATTATGAAAATTAAAATAAAGGAGTTATTAACTCTACCTGAGGTACGCAAAGATTAAAAATACTAAAGTTTTGCCGGAGAACGTTGCCTTAATATTTATTAGAAGATATATCCTCTAAGCCAGTGGTTCTCAAATTTCAGTATCAGAACCACCTGAAGGGCTAGTAAAGCAAAGACTGTTGGTCACACCCCTAGAGCTTCTGTTACAGAAAATCTGAGGTGAAGCCCCTAAATTTACATTTTAACAAGTCCTCAGGTGATGCTAATGACAATTTAAAAACCACTGCTCCTAAACCCAGTAACATCACGTAAATACATTTTTAAGCTTATCTTTAAAAGAGGCTTTTAAAGATAAGTTATTGTACCTCTCTAAAACAAAGACTAACCAACACACACACACACACACACACACACACACGTGCGCGGTTTATGTCACATAGAAAGCCCTAGCAGACTAGCCTGTTTTCACGGATGCGAATCACTTCAGGACCTCAGAATTGTTTTCCTACTTTAGTCATTCCCTCTTCTAGTCATCCCTAGATAAATCCACCTCCCTCAGTTATTTGCCCTTAACTCACAGGTTTCCTTTGCCGTCCACCTTCAGGCTTAGGCCATGACTCGACAGGTTATCTCAGCCTCATGTCTAGGCTCCTAAAATAAACAGGTCAAACCCTCCACCAAGACCAAACTTTAAAGAAGCTATCTTCGGTTCAATGTTAAGGAGGGAGAAGGGGTCTTCAAAATTCCAAGTTTACCTCTTAGGCTGGGACACAGATAGCTGATCGGTCCACAAAACCCTAACTAAATACTACTGTATACTTATTCATGAAAGGTTACTGAACAATGTACTAGTCATCTTGCTCAGTATTTTAAAAATAAGAGAAACAATGGCTCTTGCTTGGGACATACATTACTTTTTAACCTAGATATATAGTGAAAGGTATTTGACTAGTAGAACTAAAACTAATAAATGATTGCTTCAGTTTTACCAATGCAATTTTTAAAAATCAACTACTATAAAAGCCCTCTACTCTCTAAAACACAGCGTGAGTTTAATAATTTAAAGAGAAAATTACCACATTAAAATATCAAATATAGAAACATTAATATGTAGGAAAAAAATAAAGTGCCTCTGAGAATATAGGAGACAAAAATGGTATTCACTAGTACCTACTTCTAAATGAAAAAGATGAAAAGGTGTTGCCTCTAGCTTCCAAGAACTCATTAAAACAGCATAGGACAAAAATTAAGCGTGTTTAAATGCTTAATTGTACAGAACTCACTACATAACATGAGGTCAAGAAAAGGCCAATGTGGATTAGAGTAGCTAAAGAATGTTTCATAGTACAGTGGCTTCAAAAATGGTTAAAATATGATTAAGTAGGATTTGGAAACAGGGAAGTGCAGATTCCAGAAAAGACAAAAAGCAGGAATGAAAGCAGAATGACAAAACATAAGGCAGACAGTGAAGTGCTTCCTGGACTGAACTGAAGTTGAATGCCGGCAAACAGCAAGAAATAGGGTTGGAATGACTGACTATATGGGGCTGGATTATACAGGCCTTTAAGACCTGATGGAAATCTTTAGACAGACATGGTGGGCAAAGTGAAACTGTTAGAGGTTTTTAGAAGGGAACTACATGAAAATGGATGTTTTAGATTTATTTTTGGCAGCAGTATACAGCTTAGTTCAATGGGGGGAAAGGCCAGGGACAGAGAGCAGCTAGCTACGTTGCTGCTGCAGTATTCCAGGAATAATATGGTAAAGGACTGAAGTCCTAGAGACACAGGAAAACAAGGAGAAACCTAAGTAACAATGCAAAGTTGGCAACTTGTTAAAATATTGGGCAAGGGGATGGGAGAAAAATCAAATATGAAACCAGTACTGCTAGCCTGACAGAATGAAGGAACAATGATATCTACTATTAAAAGAAGTAGAACTGCACATGAAAGGAAACTGAAGTAGCAAGGCATCATGGCACAGAAAAGGGGTTACTGTGAAAAAAATTACAAGTTTAAGGTGCCAGTGGTAGTTCTATGTACTCTGGTGAATGAATGAATGAGTAGATGTGGTTAGTTTTCTGTTCAGCCCATCTATTTCATGACTTTAGCAAATTAAGTGAAAAAAGAAAAACAATGGATGGCTGAGAAATAAGTGTCTAGATATTCAAAGTTAAGGAGCATCTAGAGGAAAGGAGCAGGAAAAATGTTAATCAGAGGTAGGGTCCATGAAAACAGGGATCTCGTATCCTTGGCCATGGAATCCTTAATGCCAGGCAGAGTAGCTGATGTAAAGACAGCTTCCAAAAAGGAATGAGTTTCCAAAGTGCGAAGAAATCATAGTGACAAGAAGAAAAGTTAGAGACATAATCAAAGATAAAGACTGAAAAAAAGCACACTGAGTTGGCAAGAAGAGCAGGAAGCCAGACTGCAAGAGTTAAAAAGTACAAGAACAGAGACAAGATCTAGCTCAGTGGGGGTGGACAGAGGTCAGCTAAAAAGGAAGAACAGCAGGGTAGACAAAGGGCATTATTTTACTTGTTTGGATATTTTTCCAAACTAAAAATAACGTTTGCTCATTTAAGAAAACTTGGAGAATACAATAAAGTAGGGGGAAAATATCATACAGTATTCCAGCACTTAGGTGCAAACACAGTTAACACTTTTAAAATGTTCAAACTTATTCCACCAAAAATATGAGTGGGCTTACATACCATATAATGAGACAGAAACTAAGGTACTGGAGAGGAGGGAAAGGGATAAGGAGGAAAGTAAAACCAGGAAGATCAGTTAGCAATAGTTATTCTATTTCTTAAATCTTTTCTTAGTGGTCAATAAATAGTACTTTTCTGCCCTAACAATTTTTTATTAGTGAAAGTAAAGATTTTTTGCATATTTGTTAACTTTATATTCTTCTTCTTATAAAATGAGTGTTTACATTCTTCATTCACTTACCTACTTGCTTTTTCTCTTATGTCTAGAAATGAGCTCTTTGGGTTATTGAGATCAACTCTGTTCCACCACAAAATTTTTTTCTCTAAAGTTATTTGCTGCTGTTTTGAGGAAGTCACAGATATATATAAAGTTACAGGAAAAGCAGCCGGTGGAAAAGAACAGTTTGATGATGGTTACTGAAATGGAGTATGTGAGAGAACAAACTCCATAAATAAAAGAATAGGAATGAATCCAAAGGGAGAAAACAAACTGCATCCAATAAAAGAAAAGTATATAAATATAGATGCCAAGATACAGGAGCCAAGATATGGGATGAATGAGATACATGAAGGACCCCACATCAAACACTCTAATTCTCTTCATGAAATGGCTGTACTTCACTGAGAGTTGACTCAGGATACAGTCTTCTTCCGAAACTGTTACAGGAGCAGTTCCTGGTTCTCTGTCTCGGTTCCCACTCCCACCCTATCTTTTCTTCTCTGTTATTATTTTACATTCTTCTACCTTTGTACATTAAAATTACCTTTATGAGAGGATTCTGATTGGTAGAAAACCCACTCCCCTCAGTCAAGCAAATTTTTTCCTAAACTATTTTCCTCTAATTATTCTCACTACTGACAAGGCTTACTACCATCAACAATTCTCAACCTAATTTCTGCTAGTGGGAATAAACATTTCCCAGTAAGCATATTGATAAGTATATCCGAATCAACAGACCATCCCTTAATTTTTTTAAAGACCACCACCTCGCGTTTTGCCAATAAAAATATGTCCTCACTGAATCCTCCTCTCTTCTAATTCTGTATTTGTTTATACCATTGATTACACCAGCAATGCATTTAACAAAATCTTATTTTTGTTATATTCAATTAATGATGCATACAACTACCATACAAGGGGTGAATGTTTTAAGAGTAAAGTGTCTTATTACTGTTTAATCTTCCTATGTCTGTACTAGTAGAAATTAAAATACAAATGTGTACTGAATTGAGTTTTCCTTGACCATTTGATTCTGTAATTTCAGGATTAGTCTTTGACTTTCTCACTTCTTTGAAATGTTCGTATATAGGATTTAGCCAAACACTCTTTGTTAATATCTCCTCCTTCAGAAAAAGGGATCATGCATTTACTAATCTGACAGTAAAAAGAGGCACCAACTTTAAACAAGATGCCACTGAAGTGACACTATTACCCCACTAAAATTTTTAAAATTTCATATATACTGAAAAAACAATGGCAGGTTCTTGGCTAATTCATAATATTTTATTGTCATATTATAAATTAATTATTATGTAGTATGTGCTTTGTTTCAGGTTTATTCAGTCTTTGAATTCCTGTGAACTTTACATATTAGAAAATAAAAATGTTTCACTTAAATTCAGTAAAAATTCACTACAATGGACTCATCTCAGGTAAAGGCAGTCTAAATTACTGAAACAAAAAAAATTAATTTACACAACTCAGTTCATTATTCCCTGAGAAATGTGAAAAGTTCCACTGAAGCAATGGCACAAGAGCTGGATCTTAGACTTAGACACAATATCAGCCAAAAAAAAAAAAAAAAAGAGGCTTTTAAGGTAGCAGGTGAAGAGACCAGCAATGGCATAATTAGAGACCTGAGATAACGAGAGCAAAGAAAGGGTCAAAGTGAAGTACCCACTTAATACAGTAATCCTGTTTTCATCTTGTAGCTACCTGGTAGTACCAAGTGATCAAAGTAGGAAAGTCACAGAAAGATCCGAGAAAAAACAAATAAACAAGCAGAAACCTAAGTGCTCTCCATGCTTGGTTTGTACCTTAAATTTAGGTATCATAAATGGCAGTGGCATAGCCCTAAGGGACTAATACTCTCTAAGATGACTGATAGTTTTATCTGATTCTTTACCTATAATAGAGCTCGAATTCTAAAAATTACACATTTCAGAAAGAAGAGGGGAGGTACTTATAGGGCATCCGTACAATCACTTCCTACCCCATGCCCTTGGTAGCCATCACTAGTCAATCATATTTAGCACACAAATTCAAATAGATTTGCTAATCCTATGTTGGAATTAGTGTTAAAATATCTTTTGTTATCTGAACTATTGCTATCCACACACAGATTACAAATTGTTTTAGGTAACTTCTTTTTTTTCTTTTCTTTTTTCTTTTTATTTAGATACGGCTATTTGGCGATGGTATTTCACACCATTTGAATTTTTGTCTTCCAAAATTCAAGAACCTAACAGATTGAAATCTGTCCCTCTGGATCTCTTGTTCTTCAAATTCGGTAACCAAATAGAGATTCAAATATCAAGGAATACCTACCTGTACATTTTCAGTTTGTTCTAAGATAGGAGGAACATAAAACCTCACGTCCCATGCAACTTTTTGTAATATAAAGAGAAGTTACTGTAATAGATGCCTGATAGAGGTAGTCTGTGTAATTAACCAAACATCACTGTTTTCTATTTCCTCTTATATACAGGAGGTATACAGGCCATGAAACAGAAAAAAATAAATGTCTTAAGAAAGAAAAATTAAGTCATGTTTTAAAGTTTTTATTCTTGTGGGTTAAGGTTAAGTGTTAACTATCTTAATCTCATAGTCAGCAATCAAGTGCATTTAGGCCTCAGAGGTTATTGTTCCTTATTTATTATCCTGCCCAGGTAGGAAGACTGTTCCTCCTATTGGTCCATGCTGCTCATCCTTAATCTGAACTCTCAGAATACCTGAGAAAGCAGAAGAGAAAGCAAGTAAATATAGAGACACTAGTGGAAAAGGAGGCACTGGATAAGACTGGTCTAGTTTGGTTGAAGATATGGAGTAACCATCTTATCATTTTGTTTTTCATACTTATAAAGAACATTCTGTCACGATTATGCATTAAAATGATGAAGAGGAAAGTTGTGAAACTCAATCCTACCCTAAATTATTCTGAAAAGAACATGCACCTTTCTTATTTACATAACCAAATTTATAATACAACATTCAGCACTGCCTTAAAATATTAAATTACTACAGGAAAAAGATCCTGTGTGAGGAGGTGCTTTTAAGAACTGAGCACCTCTTCATAAACAAATCATGCACACAAATAACCACCCATTGAAATCTCTCAACTAGCAACTAAGTGAACTCCCCAACAACAGGATTACTGCATAGCCTTACATATTTTTGCATAATCAACAGCTCTTAGAATACTTTAAATGTAATACATGCTCAATAAATATTTGTAGACTGAATCTCACATAGAACAACTCTTAAACAAGGTAACAATAAGTGAATAACACCTTCAGGTAGTCCCTCCAGGGCTGAAACCAAAGGAAACATTAACAAAGCCTAATAATCTGTCCATTAAAAATGTTCTGCTGATTGCTGTGATTAGTTAATACTGTTAGTCTTCACTGTGCTTATGGTATGTTTTATTATTGCTGTCAATATTAATTTAGTAACAAGTTATAATTTAAGCTAAAGGAACTTGTTGCAAGGTCACTAATATAAACCTTTCATTTTTTAGACAAAGAAACAAAGGTTCACTTTCCCCACAATTAACACTTTGACACTTGTCACCTCCTCCCCTGGTCTCCTAACTGAATAAAAGAAATGTTTTATAGCACAGTTTTGCTCAGGTTAATATTACAAGTGAATGGACGGACATTTCTCAAATGTCAGTCTCTTGCATAGTATTTTGTATATAGCTGATCCTCAGGTGAGTATTACACTGTTCTTGCTTAAAGTGGTCGACTTGAGTGAATGACAATGGTTTATTTTAATTACTTTCATTTGTATAATTTTAATGTGCAACATTATTTTTCTAATATCAAGAGATTTGACGTAAGATTTTATTCAAAGCATGTTTCATAACAAATAAGACACTTCTGTCTTTTCTACCACTGTGAAACTCCTTTCCCTCAACAGGACCAAAAACTAACAGTGATATAGAAACCAAATCAGTTTTGTACATAACAGCATTAAAGACACCTCCCAATGGGTCAATTATTTATACACACACATCCGTTACCTAAGCTAAACAAAGCCAGAGAATCAAGGGGCTCGAAATTGCTTAACCTGCCTTTCTGGTCAAAGAAGAAGACAATTTCATCAGTTTTAAATCACAGATGAAAAGCAAGGAACTGCCTGCTTTCTGGAATCAGAAACATTTAAATGTTGGGATGCAACAACCATCACATTTCGTCTCAAGACAGGCAAGCAAAAAGCACCTTCAGTCTTTGGTGTGCTTGGTATAGAAAGACAGGCTGAACTCAGGGAAGACAGCATGTCAACTAACTCATCAAAAGTATATGAAAGTCAGTCTTTAATTTTAAAACAAAATGAAGACCATAGGCTATGGTTAAAGTAAACTCTACAGCTATGAGCTTTCCAGTAAATGTTTCCCACTGCCGTTGAAAGAATAAAACTATTTCTCAGACAGGTAATAAATTGCCTGACCCAGACCCAAGGACGAAATTTAAGTACCAAGTTATAGATAGAGGACAGAAATCAGGACTAATATGGCATCACCATATAAACCTTAGGATCACCATACTTTGCTCATTGTAATTAAGAAATAAGAAAAGTTAAACAAAACTACTCAATTTGGGATTAAATTAGAATTTTGATAACATTCAAAATGCCCATGTATAGAATTCTACTTTTAAGTCCAAAATGTTAAGAACAGATTCAGAAGTCTATATATCTTACAAGACTAAATAAAGACAGGGAGCTCTGGCCCCTGCACTGCTCCCAGAGTCTGATAATTAATCAGAGAAATCATACAGTTTCCCTGTCATTCAATTTATCTGTTTCCATAAAGTGGGTAGAAAAATGACACATTTTATAGGACTGTTTTAAGAAATGGTTTACAAGGTCTTACTTGCAAATAAAGATTTACATAAATAAAAACAATCGATAACAACTAATTTTTTTAAGAATCCCAGAATTCATTTGTTGAGTAAATACAGTATTAGAGAATTTTCTACGATAATATATTAGGGTTTCTTTTGAATTTCTAGGTAAAGGTTTATAGTCTATGTTACAGCCTATTTGCAAATATGTTAATCCCTCCAACCCATATAGGTATGATTATTCTTAAACCTAACTAATCATAAACAAGCATAAGAGATGCAATGTAATTTTTTCTATCTGATTTTTTTCCACAGCAATTTTATTCTATCAGGATTTCAAGTAAAACTGCTTCAAAAAGGAAAAAGAAAAGCACTTAGTAAATTGTATTTTTGTTTAAATACAATTTCTTTTTTTCTTCCTTTTTTTTTTTAAACTATGAGACACTAGGAGATTAGAAGATAAATTTGCTTTTGTAAACTTGCTTTGGTATCCTTTTTCTGGGTAACCAATAAGGGGAGCAATGAAAGTTAAACAAATTTGCAGTGAAGTTAGGTTGTGGCTTTGTTTTAAGTCGCCAGTATGAGTCTTCATTTACAAAAAAAAGAATATAAGTTGCTAGTTTTCTTTTTTTAACAAAGTTTATATTACAATTCTATTGTTTAGAGAACACGTACATAACACTTACATCATATCCAATATTAAACACACCTCTGCAAATAAATCTCCTTTCAAGTGAGTAGTGTTAAGTGATCTAGGCCTTTGTCTATGAAGTGGGGATGAGGAAGATCAAGAAAGGTGAAGGCTTGTTACTTGGACCTCAGTTGAAGATATTCATAAATATACCACGCAAATAATACAACGCTATCAAGTTAACATTTTGTTTTCTATAACTATCTTAAAAATACATATATCCAATTCTTAAGAAAAATAGTTTCTGATCTCATTAAGTACCATAATTTCAACTTTGCATACTTAATCTTGGTTTTGAAGACTCATTTAATGCTTGAAATTACCATGGGTGTACTTTTATCAAATAGCATTTTAGTTTAACAAACAAAAATAAATAATTATGAACTGAAATAATAAATAACTCATTGTCCAGTTAAAGGCCTACATCACATACTATATTTATATTTGTAGAATAGGAGGACAAGTACAGACTTGTTTGGATCAGCAAGTCCAATAATTTAGAAACTCTGATCAACCTAAATGCAAAACCCATTTAATAATTTTTAAATGCCACATTTCTGTTTAATGTAATTTTAAATTTCCATCAATAATGTTACCAAAGATTGATATATGGAATAGTACAAAACTGATAATCTCTAAGAATATTATCTCAGGTGATTTAAAAAACAATAAAAAGATATTGTTGCCTTAATGAGATAAAGAATTGCAACCTTATCTATTAAAAATTATTTTAATTTAATACATGTATACTATTTCTTAGAGAGTACTGAAGAAGCTTTCACTTTTTAATGTCTTTATTTTATATAGTTACTTGATAAAAATATAAATCCAGTATTGTGGCGCAGGGGATATGAGACTATAATTAAATATAACCACTAATATTGTTTATGATCACTAGTGTTCTTCTAAAGTTATAAATGATAAAAAATATTTTTCGCAAATAGGATTTCTGAAGTTGAAAATTAATCACTAGTAAGTGCACTATTACAATTTTAAAATAAAGATAAAAAATTGCAAATTTGGGGATTAAGGTGTTTGTTGCCCATTACTTTTTCAGAGCAAGTACCAAAAACTGAAGTGCATTCTACTTCGAGATAAGTTTTTCTCACATTAAAGTCAGCAGTTAAATTGTAATATGTGTAAACATAAATTATCAACGAAAGAATATTAAATAATATGATTTTCCAAAACACCAAAAAGAGCACTCCACTATCATTTTTATTCAAATACTTCAGTTAGTTGCCTATATGACTTATTAATTTAAAAAATATAAAATGAAGCTTCCTTTCTTATTATTTTCATAATAAAATATACATAACTAACTCAGTTTTTTAAATTTGTCTTTGAAAAGGATTTTAGTTCTTTTAAATTGGATGTCCCTTACCTGAATGTAAAAACCAAAGTGCTTATTAATTCAATTCAATGATGATTTCAGGTACACTAAAGTTGCATCAAGTTAATGGGGGGGGGGACCCACCCTGGTTTCTGGAAACCTTAATGGTAAGCAGATTAACCATCTCTTCCTTTAAATTGCAGCTTTAAAAAGGGGGTGAAGGGATCCATTGAATAATAAATAAAGCCCCCCCACACACACAAGAATCCTATTTATCTGACATAGTGAAGTTGCCAAAACATGACTATTGTCAAAGCCAAAAAATTCTCCTTTAAAATATTTAAACTTCATTTTCAAATTAAAACAGAAAGCAAGATACTCAGCTGCCAACTACTGTGTAGTATGAAACTATTAAAGCCTGCACTGACCTACTTCATATTAGCATCATGACAATATGGATGCACGCCAAGAAAATAATTAAAATTATTTAACTATATAACAAACCTTAATTTTGTTATTTAAAAATTGTCACTGTTTTGAAGTGTGCAAATATCATACTGCAATGTCAGCTGTTTTATGATACATTTATTTTGAAATTGCAATATAAAAGTAATAAGTTTTGATATTCTGAATATTGATAGTTGTCATATTCAATGATGAACATGAAACATTTCATTTTTAAAATCAGAACTTTCTTATACCACATTTAATTCTACCTTTAAACGTCTATTAAAAGCAATGTCCTAGACCAAATCCCAAATATTGCTTTCCATTTTTAAAATAGCACTACACTTTTTTAAAAATGCCAGTTAATGAAGAATTCTATCAAAACAATCCAAGTTCATGTTCAAGGAATATTTACAATGGCTCTATCAGGACGGACTTAACTTGGTGTATTTAATTATTAAAAGACTGCCATCAGTCTTTCATAGTTTAATGCAGAAATATTGGAAATCCTCATAACAAGAAAGTACAGGAATAGCAAAGGATATTTCATCTAAGGTTTCAAAAAACGACACACGAAATGGCAAGACTATTACTTCAAAGATATGTTTAAATTAAAAATCACTTTATAGTGTGAACTACCACCTTAAAACAAAATATACTAACGAAGCCTTTTCTTCACAATTAATGCAAAGAATAAACTCCCTGGAAGAGAAATTTAATATCAGAATAAAGAAGGCAAAAACATCAGAAAGAGCAGCTAAAGCAACTGAAAGGAAGAGACACATTACGTTTGGTGCTGCCTATTAATATTCCTACGCACAATGTCTGTTTGGTGAAAATTCACAATACACTTCTTCCTCCCTGTATGACTGCAAAAAGGTGTAAACACATTTCACATTCCTCAGTCCCCAATTCATGCTACCATCATGCAAGATGACTTAATTTCGACCCATATTCCTTTAACACATAAGTGAAAACCACAAATAACTTGTTTATCTGCACTTACAACTGAAGAGGTGGTAAAAAACAAACAAACAAAAAACAAAAAAACACAAAAACAA
Organism: Rousettus aegyptiacus; assembly: GCF_014176215.1. Lineage (NCBI taxonomy): Eukaryota > Metazoa > Chordata > Mammalia > Chiroptera > Pteropodidae > Rousettus > Rousettus aegyptiacus. The sequence continues at coordinate 125,701,339 of NW_023416306.1, forward strand.
AAAACCACATTTGGGGGCTATGGAGACCAGGGGCTGATGCAAAGTCCCCACACCTCCAGAGGCCCTATAAATATGCACCCGACTCTGGATACCCACAATCAATGAATGCATCAGCCTGCTCCTCCGCTTCCCCGCCCGTCGCCAGCCGTCCCCCACCCCCTTTGCAGCAGAAATGTGCCTGGGCTTTTTTACCCCAGCGATGGAGGATCCTCTTACCAGATGGAGTTCTTGATCTCGTGTTGCAGCGCGCTGGCCTCTGTCCCTGGCAGCCCAGGCACAAGGGCTGGCAGAGCCACCCCCGAGTTGGGGGCACTGGGGGGAAGCTGCTGATGGGCATCAGGCTGCTGTGGTGGTGGCTGTTGTTCCTCTGCCATCGCTGCTGGAGGGGTGGGAGGGAGGGAAGACGGGGGCGCGGGGAAGGGTGAGGGACGAGACGGGGAGGGGAGGACGAGGGGGGGAGAGAAGGAGGGGGGAGGGGAAGAGGAGGAAGAGGAGGAGGAGGAGGAGGAAGGAAGCTGGATAAGCTAGGCCTTTACCCCAGGGCTCGAGTGAGTCGCTTTCGCCTGCCGCCTGGGGGACATCACCGGGGAGACAGAGCGGCTGCTCACGGCCGGGGCGCTTCACCGCGGGAGAGGCATGGCGGCGCCCCTCAGCCCCCCGACGCCGCCTCCTCCCGTCAGCGGCCGGGGCTGGGGGGGGCGGTGAGGAGGGGGCGTCTGAAGACGAGGTGGGGGGCAAGACACCCCCAAATCCAAGGAGAATGGCTGCTCGGGGACTTTGCGGCCCGGCCTTCCTTTCTCGCCCCTGTGGCTCTCTACTCCGGCAGCCCCGCGCTGCTGCAGCCCCAGACTCAGCTCCACGGCACTCCCCACGCTGCCGCCGCCGCCACCGCCGCTCGCTCCGGGCCCTGCCGCCGCCGCCTGCGCCGCGGCAACCGCTGCCCTGCCAGCCCCGGAGGCAGCCCAGTGCGCGCAGCCGCACTGCGGCCCGGCGCAGACGGCAAAACACCTACCGCTCCGCTGGGCTGGGGAGGGGGCGGGGGCGGGGGCGTGGACCAGTGTGTGCGGGTGACGGGCGCGGGGGCCTGGGAGGGGGGCGCACGGGTGCGGAGGGCGGGCGCGGGCCACCCGGGCCCGGAACGCGCGCCGCCAGGGCCGACGAGGGGACTGGCTGAGCTGGTGGAGGAGAGCAGGGAAACATGGGGGAGGGGCTAGCGAAAGAAAGAGAACTTGCGTGAGGAGGAGGAGAAACCAAATTTAATATTTGGCGTGGAAATGGAATTTTTCGTTTGTTTGTTTTGCATCTTCAAAGCAAGTGCAGTAAAATTAATCAGCATTGTTGCCCCTCCCCTCGACCTGTGAGGATTACTTTCTCCTTGGGTAAATGGAGAGAACTGAAGCAGGTAAGAGGCTAAGCTGACTTTTCGGAAGCCCCCAAAGAAAAACACCCATTGGAATTAACCACCCTTTAGGTAATTCAGTCTTGAACGGAAATCGCAAGTCAGGAGCTGGGTTGAGTGCTCCTCAGTCGGGCATTCAAAGCCCTCCAAATCTGGCCCCACTTTAGCTATCCAATCATAGCTGCCTCCATCCCCCTGCAAGAACTCCCAGCTCCAATCAGTGAAGTCTCCATGCCATTCTCAACGCGCAGCAGATTCATTCTTCCTTCGTGCCTTTGCTCATGCTGTTCCCCTCACCTCCCCACCCCACCCCCTTTCCAGGAATGCCCTCCCTCCTCTATACAGTCTCAAGCCAACCCAAGCTCTAAGGCACAGCTCAAGTCGCGGCTTGTCAGGGTCCCTGGCAGCCAAGGCCCCTACCTGCTTCTGAAAGAAAGGCGTGTAGTTCTCTCAACATGGAGGCTCAGGCTCCAGGCACAAGCTCTTTCGTTTGGAGCCAGTTGCACCCCTGGACACACTCTCTGCCTCCTTCTCATTCATACTTAAGAGCTAGCTTTGTCCATTAAGAGTAAGACTCCCTACTAGAAACAAGCAAGTTCCCTTTAAGAGCAGAATTGGCTTTTCTAGGTGGGGCTGATCGGGGAGGCCTAAACTGCCTGGGTGTAGAAGACAACAGCCAAGGCCTCTGGCACCAGATGGAACAGCTGCTCAGCTCACACTGACCTTTCTCTGGGTCCGTGGGTGTTATGAGCTCTTCAGCTTTAACTTTTCTGACAGTTCCTATCAGGTCTCTACCTGACAAGATTCTCTGGCCACTTTCCTGCTGTGCTTGGACTTTGGGCCCTGAGGCTCTGCCACCTTTTAGACTCTTCGTAGGTAGGGAATCTGATTGGCTTTGAATGCTTCCTGGCCTTTGTAGTGCTCAGTTCCCTGCCTTGGCCTGGAACCCTCTTTTGCACCCCTGGCTCAGACTACACTCCCGGATTTGCCCTGAATACTTAACTTGCACATGGTAGGGAGAGAAGGGAGGAAGGGCACCTGTGTGCAAAACACAGCTCCTCCATGAGGATTCCAGGCCTCTTGGGGTCTTTCGTTCCCTAAATATCTTCTGCACTGATTGTTTAACACAAATGAGCCCCCTTTTCCATAACCTATGGTTACGGTAAGCCACTTTAGGAAAATACAGGTTGTTTATGAATTTATTTGCATATGTACCATGTGTCCTATGTAAAGACAATGTCTGTACTGAATTGATAGACACCATATGCCCTAGACAGAAACTTTGAAGAATAAAAATAGTTAATGTTTATTGAGCACTTACAGTGTGTCAGACTTGACACTTTCCATATATTATCATAGTTATTCCTCCCCAAACTGCATAATGTTGATACTATTATTCTCTCCATTAAATATGACAAAAGCTTAGAGGGGTTAAATAACATTTTTAAAATTACCCACTTAGTAAGTGAGGGAGGCAGGATTTGAATCTTATAAGTCTAAGAACCTGCAAGCCATGCTGAAAATGGGGTTAAAATGAAAAATTTTGAATGTGTATTTAAGCTCTATACCCATGGAGAAGATGGAGGAAGTAAAAAGGCACTGGGGAAAGGTTGCCAGTCCTCCATATTCTAATTTTTTACCTGGCCAAGAGAGAATGATGGCTCCACGTTGCCACATCCTGGAAGGGGGAGATTCTAGGAAGTGGGAGATTCATCCAAGAAAGGTAAACCAAGACGTCTCTTTAAAAAGTTCGCTACCGGGTGTCACAGAGGCTGGCAGAGGCTGGCTTCCTGGGTACAACTTCTAGTTTTTTACAGGTTCCATAAAAGCCGTGCCACCTCAGCAGCCACTAGAGGGCTCAGCAGAGCTGCAACCCCTTGCTGCCCTCTAGCGGCGGTGCTGAAGAGGGCATTGTTGAGCCTTTGGGGGCTTTCAAGGACCAACAGGCGGTTGGAGGAAACATCTGGGACTCTTAGGTGTAACCAGCAACGGGTGGGGTGGCAGATAGTATCAGACTGAAGAGACGTTATTGCCAGAATGAGACATCCTTATAAGAAAGAAAGGGTCAGCCCCCCTGCTAACAACATCTGAGAGTAGAGTGTGCATTTTGTTACAGTCTTCAGAGAGGGCTGTGAATACAATTGTGCCACTAGAAACCTAAATGAAACCTGATGAAGTTACCCAAAATCTTGGGTGAGACTCAAGCCAAACCCAGACTCTCTGTGTAAAGGTAGCATTGTAGCCATGTGCTTCTGAAATTGTGTTATGTACCCCTCTGGTGCTGAAACCTTATACTAAGGTCCCTTAGGGACCCAATCAATGAGACTTATTTTCTCACAACTTCAGTTTGACTCAGTGAGAAGTAATGGAAAACACAACATTATAGTAAGCATGAAGTTTTAGGATTGCACACTAGATTTTGAGCTTATATTTCCCAACCCTGAAAGATATAACTATTCTCATTGTAAAAATGTACTCAGAAGTAGAAATTTTTGAGACACACTGACATAGTGGGGAAGAAAGACTTCAGTCTTGGAATTAGAAGACCTGGGAATACAAACCCTCTGTCTCCATTTCTATGAAAATGAAAATAATGACCTTCCTCACAGGGTTGTTATGAAGAACAACATGGAAAATGACAACTAAACCACAGAAGTGCTGTGCACGTAGAAAGGCAATCTACAAAGTGGATGGATTGTGAGCACCTTAAAGGTAATGATTGTGTTTTATTTATCCTAATTGTGTCCCAAGACACAATTCTTTACTCCTAGGTGTTTAGCAAATATTTGTTAAATTCAGTAGTTACCTAATCTTAATTTTCTTAGCCTAACATATTGTACCATCTTGCTATCTTATGCTTGCAAACCTTGTCTCCTTTATGAAAGTGACCTTTTTATTCTGTCTAGACTGTATGTAACATATACATTTATCATATATTTAACATACCTGTTACATAATAGTATTGGGCACAGATAGATAAATAAATAAATAAATAAATAAATAAATAAATAAATAAGAAAGACCTGGTCCCAACTTGAAGTAGTTTACACTTTTTGGAGCCAAGAGACATGTTAATATATACTAATTGTACAAGATTATGAACTCCGAAATAGTATCATATTTACTAATGCTATGGAGACATGCTAGAGAGAAGAATTGGTCCTATTCAGGTTAAAGGAACTATTTGGAGAAGGCCGCTTGGCTAGCATATGAATTGAGTCTAATTTGGTCAACAAAAAGTTCAATAGGCAGAGCACTGAGGGAAGAGGATTTCAGGTCAAGAGCAGCATGAGCACCGGTATAAAGCATGAAAGGTCACATGGGTGTGTGAATAATGCATAGCCCGCTGTTAGCTTCTGTACTCAGATCTTTAATAAAGTGTATAGGAGAGGGAAAGGATGGTGAGGGAGACACAAGCCCATTTTGTTCTGACAAAAGATGAAGCCTAACATAGGTTTGGTAGGTGGTAAATATTGGTCAAGTTCTTAAAGTGTACATTTCATTTCCCCAAATTACGATGGTTTACAGATACAGAAAAGATAGTCTCCATTTTATTTCCCCTTAAAAATTAAAAACAAAGTATTTCCTCGTTCTCTGTTCCCTTGATTGTTACTCTTCCTTCTTCCATTCCAAACTTTTCCCCTTAGGAGCTGAAAGAAGAATATGTAATCATCTGTATGTTATTATTTGCGAGAACAAGGAAGAAAGGCTTTCTACCTCCAAAAAAAAAAAAAAAAATCTTTCTCCATATCAGAAAGAACTGGTTCATTTCTTTGGGCTAAGCTGTTGTCTTTCAACATACATGTAGTCCTAGAGGAGTTGATATATTAAGTTCCATTGGTGTAATATAATTGAGTTTTCGTTCTTACTTATAATAGAATTAGAAGGAGGGAGACAATAAAAGAGGAAGCAAGATTACAGAAGAGGGAGGTTGTAGGATTCTAAAGGAAATGCACATTGGCAAATTTGGATAAGTATTCTCCATGCCATTCTTACTAATGTAAGTATGTTATGAAAGTATGAATTCTCTTGTTAGAACACAAATATTCCATTGTGTCATTAAAACAATGGTATGCTAAGGCAAACTAGCCTAACTGTTCAAATACTGGGCAAGGCAGCAGGTTGTTAACAACACTGTCACTACCTGGCTACGTGACCGGTATCTATATAAGCCATTCTTTCAGGTCCCTTTACTTATCTCTAAGGATTAATGGGATAAAGTTCTCATAATGTACTTGGCTCTTCCAGTGAAAGGTATTACGAAAATAAATGCCAGGTACTGCTTTGATTTCACTTGGAATTTTCCACTGTTGTTACCATATACACTTTTATGTTGTGACCTGCAATTCTCTTTATATTAAAGAAGGTTCAAATTAATATCATCTGTCCGAATTTTAAAGGAAGTGTTTACTTTTACTCTAGAAAAGTGAAAGTACAAATTTTAAATGTTGGAAATTCAGGCCAGCAGCAGCTGTGAACAGAAACAGATAAAGAAAAAGCATATTTGCCTAACCCTGAAAGTGACAATGAAAAGACACTAGAGCCAAACCTACAGTGAGGAAGTCAGTGTCGCTGCAATCTGAGCTGGTGGAGCCTAATCAGTAATCCACAAACTCTATCATCTTTCAATTCATTTCGAGGCACATTTAAGTACTTATTATGCTGAAGCCTAAGAAATATTTTAAAATAAATGGCAAACACAGTATTTTTCTGATCTTCAAGAAGTTCATAATTTAGTTGGAACGCTAGACATCTCACCCCACACATCTTTTTAAAAGTGAAGTAAAAATACAGGAGACCAAAAAAAAGTGTGTGAGAGGGTAATTTATTAAGCTATTAATTTGGTTTGTGTTCTACTTATATTATCCCTCCTCTCCATTCCAAACAAGTTTCAAGGGAATATTCCTAGGAAGAAAGTTATTTGATAGGAACTCTCTCTTAGACAACTCCAGGGGACACCACTCACGTTGTAAATGAAGCCCCCTGGACCACAGCTCCTTAGAATGCAATGTCAGTGTTATGCCTGGAGTTGTGTCCAGCAATCTGCCTTCCCATTTCCTTGCTTTTTGAGGAGATTTTGCTAGGGGATTAAAGAGGTAAGGGCATCTAGGGAACCAGGGAAAGGGAGAGAGAGAGAGGGAAGGAAGGATTGTGGGTAGGTGTAATTATAGAGAAAGAAAAAATTCCCCAAACTGGAAAGTATTCCAGTATTGGGGATATCAGCCTTGCTTCCTAGAAGGACTCCCAAGAGATAGCCAAACCTCAGATAGATGCATTATGACCCTACAGAGGGTGGGAGCCTTGGTCCATGAGCAGGGTTTTGCCTGGCTTCGAGGGACCATATATTCCTGAACAATGAGGATGCCAAAGTCCACCTTCCCCCCTTTTTCTAGGTTCAAAGTAAATCTTCCAAGACCCTAGTGAAGCCCTAGGGAAGAAAGGAAGGGCACCCAATAATAACTGGGATTGGATTTTCTTCTCCTGCAGCAGAATTAAGGCTGGGATTACTTAAATCTGAGGTGAATTTAATTTGATTTAAACAACATAAAGGAACATGACATTTCTTGCACACCCAAATTTGATGTGCAAATTTATACTGACCAGTGGTAGATACTATATATGAAACAGTGTTGGGTGAGACATGTAAGATTAAGAACCGCAGTGAATGGCACAGCTAATAACTGCTGAGTTTAGAGAAAGAAAAGAGCAAAAAGAGCAAAAGTAATCTGAGGTTGCTTCACAGAGGACCTGGGACAGAGCTAGAGTGTAAGGAAAAATGAGGAATTTATAAAGGTAGACAAAAGATTGGAGACAAGTAAGAAGGGAAAAATAGTGTCAACAGAAGCAGAAAAATGAGCAAGCATGTGAAGAGTCTCAGAGGAGATTGTCCTAATTGGAGTGAACAACTGATGATAAAGGTTATATGGGGCACCAAATTCCAAGTCTGACCTTCCATACTCACTGTATAAGGCAGAATTCTATCAGAGAACAATCAGCAGAAGGTACATATATATAGATTTTATTATAATATAATTTATTATAATATTTACTATGATTTTATTCTAATATATAATTCGAAGTAATTAGCTTAGATTGTGGGAGCTAATAAGTCAGATTAGTAAGGCAGGCCAGCAGGCCAGAAACTCGGGCATGAGAGGATGCTACAATCTACAGGTGCAGTTTCTTCTTCCTCAGGAAAATCTCAGTTTTGCCTTTAAAGCTGTTCACTTAATTGGATGGAGCCCACCCAGATTATCAAGAATAATCTTTACTTAAAGCCAACTGATTGTAGATGTTAACCACATCTACAGAATACCTTCACAACACCACCTAGATTAGTGTTTAATTGAATAACTGGGTACATTAGCCTAGCCAAGTCGAGACACAAAACTTACCATCACATTCACTACCCTTTTTATGTCATCTCTTTTGTATTTGAGAAGAGGAAGAAGTCTTTAGATTTTTTTCTTATGGACCTCAGGAAAGATAATTTCCTATGAAGTATCCTTTTGTTGGATATATTTCTATGTTCTTGCTTGTACATAAGTATACTTATTCCCACGAATTTTCTATTTTTCTTCATCCTTTTCCCCCCTTATCACCACCACCTAAAGTTATGTAAAGTGACATGTGAGTATGGTGGTTGATGTTAGTCACCCCCGCCCCCATTTATAGTACTTCTACTGTATCTGTTAGTGTCATTTTCCTGAACTGACCAAGCCTCAGGCTGTCTGCCAGATGTAAGCCTCCATTCTTGTCACTTGTAGTCCTTGCCCTCTAGTTGGAACAGGGCTCAGCATCCAACACAAGAACAACCAATCTGCTGGCTAGACAGTGATCTGTGAGCTGGCTGAATGTAAGAGCTTTGCCCAAGGATGAAGGTTAGTAAGTAGCAAATTGATTTCTTTCTTGGACAATATGAATATGATAAAGAGAGAAGGTTAGGCAGTTAGCAGTAAAAACAGTAGCTGAAAGACATAAGAGAAGGCAGACCTCAGAAACCATTAGGCATCAGCAGAGATAATAACTAGGGAGAAAATTTGAGAGACGACCTGAAAAAGCTTACGTAAGATAGTTGCTTAGTAATGGTAGGAGCAATAGGCCCCGCGGTTCATAGGAACTGAGTAGATTTTCTGATGGAGCTTCAATGTAAGGGAGCACAAATGAGAAAGAACAGATGATTGACCAGGCCTTATTCTGGGAAATCCAGAATAACCACCCAGAAACTCAAGAATATACATACAGGTGACCTCATGGAAACTCGAAGAGAGCTCAGGAATTAAAAGTTCGTTTATGTTCTAGTGTAGTTCTAGCAACTGATTTACCTATTCAGACCCCCAGAAGAAGATTTTCATTGCTCGTTATGGCCCAGATCATATGAAGGGCTCAATCATATGTCGAAAAAGTGCATCCTCTTGGAAGTGTTCCCTTATCCATTCCCCAACCCACACCGACCCTGGTTGAGTTAGCTGTCTCTTTTCTGTGGTCCTATAGTACCTTCCAGAGCCTTATGTCAGAGTTGTTAACCTCATTATGTGGGAATTGTAGGTATAATTGTCAATTTCTTGTATCTGGTTCCCAGTACTGTTTTTCTCTACATCTCCAACATAGAGCGTAGTCCTTAGCATAAAGTTGCCAAACAATAACTGCTTTTTGAATGGAGTTATTGAGTTAGAGATGGCATCTTTTGTCTAGGCCAAGGGGGGGGGGGGGAAGCAGAATTCCATAAAAAGCAAAATGAGCTAATTAGAAAACTCAATAGCTTATCTATAATAATTGTGCAGGAGCCGAGAATTTAGTTCATTCGTATTTAAAATTCATGTCTCCATGATACTACAAAAATTTCCCAGCAACAAAATTTTATCTGTTCAGCTTGACATCTGGTGCTACAATTCTCCAGTTTTAAAATTACTTTAGCCAGCCTTATTCCTTTTAAGGAGAAGAGTCAGCTGCGTTCTCCCTTTAGCCTCCAGTTTCTCATCTGAATTCGATCCACACTTCGGGCAGGCCAGGCTTGAAGCTCACTCTCAGGGTGATCCCATCGGCTTCATTGCTCAGAGTCCAGTATCCAAATCCCAGTTCTACCACTTGCCACTTTTGTTGTCTCAGGCAAATTCTTCACCTCTCTGAGCCTCAGTTTCTTAATTAATAAAAAGGTGGATAATAACAACTTCCTCACACGTTTATACCGAGGGTTTGATGCAAAATATTTGTGAAAATACCTAGCATAGTAATATAATGCACATAGTAAGATAAATAATGTGATTTCCCCTTCCTTTCTATTCTCGGGGAAGTAGAGAGGAACAGGGAAGACAAAGGGTAATAGTAAAGGACAAAGGCCCTGACAATGACAGGTGTCTTGAAAACCAAAAGTGCCAGTAACCTAGGGACCATGTACCACCACTTGAAAATCTGATGATAACGGGCAGGTTGTGTTCACCCAAAGTACACAGTACCTGAGGCAACTGTCATGGGAGATTCCTTGATCAGAGTGTGTAAGGACATTCAAACCCCGCCAGGCTGAAATTGGAACATAGCAGAGAGTGAGAGAGGTACCATTGATGGCAAGGTAAAAAAAGGTTTGCCTACCCCAAGCAAAGGAAACTGATGGAGTCATTAAATATTCTTTCAGAGAGCTCTGAGTGTACAGAGGTATCTGACAGCAAAGCCCTACAAAACACAACCTCGAGACTGAAAAAAGAAGAAAGAGGTGAAGTTATCAATAATCACTTGGGAAATCTCAGAGTATTCATAGGGATTTCAAACATATCCATGCCTTCTGAAGTCCCTAAAGAAAGCTAATTGAGACCAGTTACCCTGATTTTTAGGGACTTAAGAGCCAAATAATATGGGGAGTCAGAGACTATGCTACTCTCAGAGGAGTTACCTAAATCAGTATTAAAAACTGATAAAATTAGTTAGCTCATGATATATTCTGAACAGGCTTCTTCGCAGGCCAGGGATGAGGTATGGCAGGGTGGTAGAAGAATTCCAAAACAGGATGAGCTCATTAGCCAAATTTTTCTGACTGAAAATATCACAACTGTCACACTGATCACTGCCTAATGTGCCTGTCAAGTTTGTTATCAGGTGGGAAAAGTGGCTAAATAATTATAGCTCTTTGGCAACCAGTGTCTCCCACTCCCATGAAAGAATACTTTTAATTGAGTAGACTACCGCATTCTGTTTTGAAAGGCAGGTGACTCAAAGCTAAATACCCGATTCCACTATAGTTCGTGAAAGTTAGTTTATCATTTCAAATCCTCTCAGAAATATTTTTGGAGTAGGGCTTTAATTTTCTTTGTATGTCAAAAATACTCTTTCTGAGTATCTTTTAAAATGTTTTGAAATAAAAATGGTAAGATAATAAGTCACCACCCACAAATAAATTATATTTGATGGTGTTTTGAAATAGTTAATTTAAACGTCTTGCATATGAAGATGAAGATGTCAAACTGAGGGAAACTTACCTTTACCAAAGCTTATGAAATGACAGAAAAGGCTGAGAGATGAAAGGGAAGGAAAAGGGAAGGAGAATAATTGGTAATAGGACTGGGGACCAAAAGTACCATCAATATATCAGAAATTCTGAGGAGATGGTATCAGACAAACTAGAGCAACTGAACCACAAACACTTCTGAGATCAAAACTGCGAAAAAGGTAAAAGCAATTTCAGGAAAGCTCCCAGCTCAGAGACAGCAGATTCAGTGGATAGAGGGTGTTAAGGTAATGACTAGAGTGATAAATTGAGATGTTGTATTTGGAGCAGCTGGACTACGGATCCCTTTCCCTTCTCCTGCTCATAATGGTCCATAGATTAAAGCAGTGAACTCATGAGTCCTGGAAACAGTACCAATGGACCTCAGGAGGGACAGCAAAACTCCTCACTCTAAAAATAAATACTCTGCCCAGCAGTATATCCTTTTCTTCTGTAATCACGAGTTAACTCACATTAAGCAGAAGCAGAGCTAACAGGGATTCTCATTTACAAAGTACAAGAATAATCAAACACAAGAAGAATACAAGTTCGCAGAAGCACCAAATTCAATAAATTCTGAAAAATATTTAAGGAATGAGAGTTAATAGTTAAAATTAAAAGATAAGTATAAATTATTTTATAAATTTTATTTTATATTTTTAAGACAAAAATAATTACAAGTAAAATATATACTTATAAGTATTATAAATATAACAATTATTCTTACAGAGATTGAGGATGTTATTATAGCTATTAAAATGAAGCAAACAATGATCTAAAGATTAAAAACATGATTGTCAAAATAAAAAGCTCAGCAGATGTGGCTCACCAATAGACTCTCCTTAGAAGTTTGGCTGTACTATGAACTCTAACAAAATAAATTATGAATCCAAGAATGATGAAGATGTTCAGAAAACAGTGGAGGAAAGAAACTATTTAACTTGTAGTTGTCTAAATATGGCATTATTTAAAAATTAATAACATAAAATTAAACTCTAAATTAGATGTTGACAAATTTTTTCCGTAAAAGGCCAGAGAGTAAATATTTTCTGCTTTGTGCAAATACTCAGCTCTACTGCAAATACTTATCTCTGCAGCCATAGATAATAGGTAATTGAATAGGCATATGTTCCAATAATTCTTTATTTACAAAACAGGCAGCAGGACAAATCTGGCCTGCAGATCAATCTTAGATGTTGGTTCTAGATGATTACAACATAAAGATGGCAGAGACGAAGCACAACAGAGATTAGGGAAGTTCTAAAACCATGATCTCTGTCTATCTGTCTTTCTCTGTCTCTGTCTCTGTCTCTGTCTCTGTCTCTCTCTCTCTCTCTCTCACACACACACACACACACAGTAAAGACAACCTCAAATTTTGTGAAACGAGAATATCAACATATCTAGTTATAAGCTATTTAGCAGAAATACATCTAAAAAGAAGGTTGAAAATGAAAGAACATACAAAGATATATTGGCCAAATACTAAAAATGGGTAAGTGTGGTAACATTAATATTAGATGAGAATTTAATATGATAAGATAAAAAATATTCGATATTGATGAAAGATACAATTTTATAAGAAATTCTTTATATGACAGATCTTTACAAACCTAACAATATAGCATCAAAAGTCATGTTTATACTATAACTTATAAAGTACAAACTGATAGAAATACAACTAGGAATGAAAATACACAGCCATTTTGGAAGACCTCAAAATGTCTCAGAAATTAATAGATTAGGTAGAAAAAAAGGTAAGTAAGGGTAAAAAGGATTTGAAAAATACAATAAAGAATTTTGATCGAATAGGTATGAAGGACTTTTTTGTGCAGTAAACACTGAACGGAGTCTCTTCAAACACACATGCTGTTAACACACAAAGAAAATGTTAATAAATTCCCAGAGAAGAAATCATTCAAGTGACATTCTTTGATCACACTGCAGTGAAATTTGGATTTAATAAATAAGAAATATAATTTTCAAAATGAAAAATACGCTTTTAAATAACTTTAACTTTGCATAACTAATAAAAAAAAATTTAATGTTTCATAAACTAGACTGAAAAAGTCGAAAATCACATGATATCACTTCTATGTGGGATATAAACCTAAAAGCAACAAATGAACAGCACAAACAGAGACTCAGGGACATGGACAATGGATTAGTGGTTACCAGAGGGTAAGGGTTGGGGGAGGAGGGAAGAGGTAGATAGAGTAAAGGGGGTCAAATATAGGGGGTTTGGAGAAGTGGGTAAAGGGGCTCAAATATATGGTAGCTGAAGGAAACTGGACTCTGAGTGGTAATCAGAGTAGAATATATAGATATCAAATTATAATGTACACCCCGAAATTAAATAATTGTATTAACCAATGTTACTCCAATAAACTTTTTTAAAAAAAGAATAAAAAGAACAGAAATAAGCAAAAAATATTTAATAAATAAATAAGGTTTCGATTATTTAGAAATAACAATACTTAAAATTTATTAAACAGTACTATATAACCAGCATTGTACTAGGTGGTCTACATGGATTACCTCATTTTATTATCACAGTAATCCTGATAGGTTGATTTTATTATCATCTCATTTCACAGATGAGAAACTGAAACACAAACCTCTGTTAAAATCACCTGCCTGAGGGCACAGAATCAATTCATGATGGAGTTGAGATCTGAACTTAGATAATATAGTCCAGAACCAGTATATTTAGCCACTACAACAAGAAGGATAATGAGATCATTACAAATCAAAATCTAAATATATTCAGAATTCATGCCCTTGAATGCATACATTAGAAAATAAGAAAAGATTAAAGTAAATCATGCATAAAAATTAAAAGGCTAATGGAGAAAAAATAGAAATATGCGAGAAAAGTATTACTAAAGAAAAAAACCAGAAATGAATGAAATAGAGGGTAGGGTAAATTTGAATAAAACTAAAATCTGATCAAAGAGAACCAAAAATGTCTTGCCAAGGTGTGAGCGTGAGGAGAGTGAGACGGAGAGAAGGTGGGAGGGAGATTATCAACATTAGAGATAAGAAGGAGACATAATTATAGGTTTCGAGTAGATTCTAAGTCTGAGATAAATGCTAAATATAAGCTAAAGAATTAGAAAAATCTAGATTAACATGATTTCTAGAAAATATATATCACCAACATTGATCCAAGAGGAGATACTCACCTTAAAAGAACAAACAACAAAATGCACTGAGTACATTGAAAAAGTAGTCAAAACTCTCTTATAAAAGGTCACCAAACACAGATGGTTCTACAAGAAAGGAACAAATAATTTCCTGCTATGTTGTTAATAAACTGAAAGTATCAGAAAAATAGAAAGTTTTCTAATTCATTACCTTGGGCTGACATCACCTGAATATTAAAACTACACACAAAAAAAGCATACACTTGTTTGTGAATACAGACACAGAGATCCTGAGTTAAGTATTAGCAAAATGAATCCAGAAATGTATTTTTTAAAGCCATAACTAAGATTTATCTGGCAGATACAAGGGTGATTCAAAATTCAGAATACTAATGCAAATATTTATATTCAAATTAAAGAAAAATATACAATTATCTTAAGAGATGCAAAAAAGCATTCACACAATTTGACAACTATTTTTGGTTAGAGAGAAAACGACTTCACCAAACCAAAAGTAGAAACTTCAGTTTTAAAGATATCTGTATACACAAGCATCACACCTAAAGATAAAGTATTAGAAGCCTTCCCATTTTTTAATACTATTTTGAGAGGCGTAGCCAATGCCATGTGATAAGAGAAAGATAAGTTAAAGGTGGAAAATCAGGAGAAAATGTTCTGTATATATAAATTACAAATATATTTTCTATGTTCAGAGAGAGATGTATGTAATACACAAAACACAAAAAATCAATAAGAAAAATACAAACAACCTAATAGAAACATGTGCAAAAGATATAATCACTTCAATAAAAGTAATATCTATGATGAATAGAAATATAATTTTAAATCACAGAAATTGCATATTTTTTTTTACCCTTAGAACTGGCAAAATTTTTAAAAATTGATATCTAGTGTTTATAAACGTGTGAGGAATTAGGTATTTTCATGTACAGTTTATTAGAATGTATTTTGTAAGGCTTTCTTCGAAAGCAATTTGGCAGAATTTACAAAAAATTTACTCTACACTTTTAGTCAACAATTTTGTTTCTACAACTTTAGCCAAAAGAAATTAATTGTTCATAGTGCTCAACAAAGTACTTCCTTGTGTGCTCAAAGAAAATTCAGGAATGTTTGTTGCAGCATTGTTTAAAACAGTGAAAAATTAGGAATAATCTAAATATCTACTGGTAGGTAAATGACTACTTAATTATGTTACATTGGTACTATGGGATATTATGCATCTGTAGAAAATGAAACTTATCTGTATTAGACATAGACAAGACTGCATAATTTATTTTTGGAGTGAAAATAAATACAAAATTATTATAAAGCATGAATGTATTTTTTAATGTTACACATAAATGTGCATGCATATATGCATGAGAATTTATACAAAATAATTTGAAAGCAAGTTCACTTAATGTTTTTTAGGGAGGACAGCAGGAATGAGGGTCAGGAAATGAAGGTAGGATTAATGTTTTACTCTATATTTCAGTGTTTGAACCTTTCAGTGAAAATACACTCATGTAAACTTCTGATTGTTTAACTTTTTTGTTAGTTTTAACATATAGAATAAAGTGTGCAAATTGTAAGTATACAGACCAATGAATTCTTACATCTGTATAATTCATGTAACCATGACCCTGATCAAGATATAGACTATTTCTACAGAACGCTTCATTGTGCTCCTCCATTGTACCCATCACCATAGATTATTTTGTCTGTCTGCAAAATTCATAGAAGTAGAATCAGAGTTATGGCTGGCTTTTTTTTGTTGTTTAATATTGTCTGCTATACTCATCTGTGATATCAGTTCTTTGTTATTGCTCGTAGTATTCCGATGTATAAATGTACCATAATTTATTTATCCATTCTGTTGTTGATAGACATTTGAGATAATTTCCATTTGGGGGCTGTTATGAACTAAACTGCTGTGAACAACCTTGTAAATGTCTTTCGTGTGACATATTCATGCATTCTCTTATATACCTAGTACTGGAACTGCTGGATCTTATGGAGGCTTTAGTAGACTCCAGTGATTTAAAGCAGTTGTAACAATTAGTACTCTCACTAGTACTGTATGAAAATTCCAGTTGCTCCATATCCTGGCCAATACTTCGTATTGTCAGTCTTTTTCATTTTAGTCATTCTGACGTTCTGTGTTCTCGTATTTCATTATGGTTTCATTTTTATTTGCATTTCCATGATAACTAATCATTTGAAGCATCTTTTTAATATGATTAGTTATATTATAACTAATGGATATTATTTATATCCATACAGACATTCTCTTTTGTAAAATGTCTGCTCAAGTTTTTTGTTCATTTTGTTAGAGCTGTTTATCTTTTTCTTATCATTTGTTGGCATTTCTTAGATCTTGTGGATATACCTTATTTGTTGGATATATATGCAATGTATATGATAGGTATACATATACATACAAAGATATATTTACATATATCACAGATATCTTTCTTTAGGATATGTCTTGTTTTACTCTCTTAATGGTATCTTTTGATAAATAGAATTTTAGAATTTTAATGTATTAATCTTTTCTTTAATGGTTCATAGTTTTTTGGGACTTATTTAAGAAATCACTGCCTACCACAAGGTAATAAAATTATTCTTCTACGTTACTTTCTAGAATAAGGGTCAGAAAACTATGGCCTGTATGATCAGCAACCTTTTTTGTAAGTAAGTTTTTATTAGAATATGGCCATTCTCATCCATTTATGGCTGCAGAGTTGGCTAGTTGCAACAGAAACCATGTGGCCCATAAAGTAAAAAATAGCGACTCTCTGGTCCTTTACAAAAAGAATTTACTGACCTTTATTCTAGAAAATTACTGATTTTCTTTTATATCAGATCATAATTCAGTTGAAATTAATTTTTATAAATGGTATAAAATACTGTTAAAGTCTGTTCATTCCATATGAATTATCTAAAGTCTGTTCATTCCATATGAATTATCCAATTGCTCGTGCATCATTTATTTAAAAAAATCTTATTATCACAAAATTGCAGTGGGAACTTTGTTGTACATCATGTTACTGCATTTGTGTCAGCCTGTTTCTGTACTCTCTCTTCTGTTCCACTGTTTTTGTTTGTCTGTTTGTTTGTTTTTTAACACCTACAGCCCCTGGTCTTCCTAAGTGGTCTCCCATCCAAGTACTAACCAGGCCTAACCCTGCTTAGCTTCCAAGATCAGATGGGATCGGGTATGTTCAGGGTGGCATAGCTGTAGACTTCCACTGTTCTATTTGCCTATCATTGCACCAATACCACACTGTCTTAAATGTTGTAGCTTTATGCCAAGTTGATACCTGATACTGTAAATCCTCCAACAATTTCTTCTTCCTGTTTTCTTAGCTATTATATGTTATTTGTATTTCCATATAAATTTTAGAATCCTCTAATAAATTTTCACAGAAAAATCTGCTGGGGTCTTAATTGAGATTGCACTGAGTCAATTTTTGGGAGAATTGCCATCTTTGCAATATTACATCTCCTAATTCATGAATGTGGTATAGCTATCTATTTGTTTAAGTCTATTAGAATTTTTCCAGCAACATTTTGTAGTTTTCTGTTTAGTGAGCTTGATGCCTTTCATCAGATTTATTCCTAGATATTTGAGGTTTTTCAAAGCTTTTGTTAATAGCATTGTTTCTAAGATGTTATTTACTAATTATTTTTGCAAATACATAGAAATAAAATAGATTTTTATTTATTGAATTTATACCTAGTGACCTAGCTAAATCCATTTATTAGTTCTAATAGTGTATATATTCTTTTGAGTTTTTCTATTTTACAAACATGTTACCTAGAATGACAATTTTACTTGCTCCTTTCCAGTAGTCATGCCTCATAATTTTTGTTTTGTGCCTTGTTACACCAATTAAAACCTATAGTGCAATGATTAGTAGAAGTAATAAAACAAATGTGTTTGAGTTGTTGCTGAACTCAGGGAGAAAGCACTTGACATTTCACCATTCAATATGTTAGCAGTAGGCCATATGTATATAAACTTAATCATATTAAATAAGTTCTCTTCTGTTCCTAGTTTGCTGAGAGTTTTTATCATGAACTAGTAGTTAACTTAATCGGATGCCTTTTTGTATCTGTTGAGGTAATTAGGTTTTTCACTTTGATTATATTAATGAGGCAAATTATATTAACTTTCAAAATTTTATTCCTAAAATAAGCCAATTTGGTCATGGCACATAATGTATTATCCTTTTTATATATTCCCTGGATTTGATTTTTTAACATTTTGTTCTAATTTGTGTATCTGTTAATAAGAAGTATTGTTCTATAATTTTCTCTTCTCATAATTTCCTCATCATATTTTTATCAGGGTTATGCTGGCCTCATAAAAAGAGTTAGGAAGAAATGTTCTCTCTTATTTCTTAAAAGAGGTTGTTTAAAATTAGTATTATTTATTTCTTAACTGTTTGGGAGAGTTTACTTGAGAAACATCTATATGTGAAATTTTCTTTGGGGATAGGTTTTTAATTATAGACTTGATATTTTAACAACTTCAGATTTTCTGATTTTTCTTGTGTCAATTAAGATAATTTGTGATTTTAAAGCAAATCTCTTATTTTATTTAGCTTGTCATATTTATTTATATCAAACTGCTCATAATAACCTTGTATTATCTTTTTATGTCTATGTAATCTGCAGTGATATACTTCTTTCATTCTGATATTAGTAATTAATACTTTCTTATTTTTGGTTGGTCTTGCTAAGAGTTTGTCAAATTTGTTATAAAAGAACAAACTTTTGATTTCATTGATTTTTCTCTAACTTATTTCAGCTTTCTGCTTGCTCAATTTTATTTTTATTAATTACCTCTTATTTCTATTCCTTTTCTAACTTCTTGAGATGATAACTTAGAAATTGATTTTAATTTTTTTTAACATGTGCATTTAAAGTCAATTTCCTTCTAAGCACTGTGAATCAATAGGTCGAATCAAGAGAGAGAACTCACATAGTAATTAGAACAGAAAAAAAGTTAATATAAGGAATTTTAACTACATCAGGGAATAGTAGTAATAAGAGATTAGTTAGGAAGAAGTAAAGAGGATACTAAAGAATATAGGAATAGTGTATACATGGAAAAGCCACTACTTACAGAGCTGAGATAGCATACCCAAGAAAGAGGCTCCCCAAGCCTGAGTTCCGGACCTTGCTGTAGAAGGCACCACTGGGGCTTACTGGACAACAGAGAAGCTGTTGTGGTGCCATTCTGCTAGAAGGTGCTCTAAATCCACCCTCTGGAGGGCCAAGGAAAACTTTACATGGAGATGTCTCACTGGAGGCCTTTTGCTGCAAAACCACCTGAAAGGGGTGCCACAGAAAGCTGCTGGCTGCTGGGTGCTTCTGGCCACTGTGTCCTGCAGAAACCTAGTGCCAGGGAAAGGAATGTCTCCAGAAGCTTGCTGAGCAAGCACACCAGAACCAGGAAGCAAAAACGTTTTCTTCCTATAATGTATTTCAGGGTTCTCTAATAACAAAGTTCCAGCTGTCAAGAAAAAATGTTTAAGGGGCTTCAACACCATTTCACAAAGCAGAAAAACAGGTGGAATTTGGAGCTGAAAGGCAACAAAAAATTGAGCACATACACTGCTGTAGCCAAGCCCCATTAATTTTGGTTTGTTGTTTTCAATATCTGGTTTCCGTTGTTTTTGTTAGTTTATTTAGTATTGCATAGCTTGAATGTTTTTATATTGATCAAATTGTTTTCAGTAGAGTCATTGGCAGAATAGGTCACAATGAGAAACACTCCAAAATTATAGAAAAAATATAGCTAATCAATTAAGATACTTTTCAAACAATGTAACACAAATCTTTTTGTTGCTCCAAGTAGAACGTGAGTTATAAAGATGACAGAGTCCCACTATCAGAATCCCACATGTTTGGCTCATTGGGTTTAGGTAATAGTTTTTGCCATCTTTACTGAGTCTGTTCAACAGCACCAAGATTTGAAAGACAATCTCTTGGGGACAAGTCACAGAAATGCGATTCATACATATTTCTCCAGTAGCTATATAGCTTGGATTGAGATTTAATTTCAAATCTCTGGAATACAGGCGCATAAAATGGTAAAAGTTGAAAGAAGCATAAAACTCTAGTCTGCCCAACCTTCCTCTTTTACATATAAGGAAATTAATGGCTAAGGGGGACATATCTTGCCCAAGTCTAAGTCTAAACCAAAGACCTGCCTCTTAGGATCTTTCCTCCTCTTTGTTGTCTCTGGAGGCTGAAGAAGCCTGTTGCTTGCACTCAAATGATAACTTCTGAGAGACAACAACAAAGAAAGCCAAGTAGAAACAGAAGCAATAGCATCTACATTAATCTAAAATCATTATACTTTCTCAACTACTGGGTTATTTAGAAGAGCATTGGTTAATTTCCAAACATTTAGATTTTCTAGTTATCTTTCTATTAATTGATTTCTAGTTTCATTCCACCACAGCCCAAGAACATACCCAATATAATTTTACTTTTTCGAGATTTGTTCAGACTTGCTTTATGCCTAGCATATATCATATTTTCAATAATATTTAATGCGCATGTGAAAAGATTGTGTATTCTGTGGTTGCTTGCTTTAGTGTCCTATATTTTTATATATTGTGTAGGTTAAATTTGTTAATAATTTTGTTCAAATATTCTATATAATTTATGAAATTTGTTATCTAGTCCTTTTGCATCTAACACATCAGAAATAGATATACTAAACTATGATTGGAGTATTGCCCATTTCTCCTTTACTTCTATCAATGTGTGCTTACATTGTTTGAAACTATGTTACTATGAACATACAAATTTAGGATTGCTGTGTTTTCCTGTTGAATTGACCCTTTTATCTTTAGGAATTGCCACTCTTTGTCTTTATTACACTTCTAGCCTTAAAGTTTACATTGTCTGATATTCATATAACCACACAAGCTTTATTAAGGTTACTGTTTGCATGATACATCTTTTCTATTTTGCAAGATACATCTTTTCTATTCTTTTGCTTTCAATCTGTGTACTTATATTTAAAACGTAACAGCACACACTTCAGTTCTCTTTAAATTGGAGTGTTTAGTCTATTTGCACTTCATATCATTATTCATATAACTGACTTGAAGTTTATCATCTTGCTTATTTTTTTTATTTCTCTCATTCACTCTTTTTTCTTCCTAATTTTTTAGGATTAATTATTGAATTATTTTGTATTACTTTCTATATAAGTTTTTCTTAAATTAAGACTTATTCAGGTATAATTTTTATATAGTAAAATTCACCATTTTTACTATATGAGTTATGAGTTTTGACAAATGCATGAAATTGTGTAGCCACTATCATAATTAAGATATATTGCAATGCCATCATTCCTCAAAACTTCCTTGTGCTCTGTTTCAGCCAGCCCTTCCCCATACCCTTACACCCTGGCAACTACTGACTTATTTTCTAACCTTCTAGTTTTGCTCTTTATAGACTGACATATAAATGGAATCAGACAGTATATAACATTTTAAAATTCCCACCAATAATGTATAAAAATTCCACGTCTTTGTCAGCTCTTGGTATTGTCAAGTTTTTTTTGTCATTCTAGTGTTATTGTAGTAGAGTCTCATTGTGATTTTAATTTGCATTTTCCTAAAGATTACTGATGTAAAGCATCTTTTTATGTGCTTATTTGTCATCTATATGACTTTTTTGATAAAGTATTTTCTTGAGTCTTTCACCGTTTTTTTTCCTTAGTCATTTATTTTCTTCTTGCTGAGTTTTTAGAATCTCTATAGAGCATGAAACCTTTAACTGATATATGTTTTTCAAATGCTTTTTCCCAGTATGTCACTTAACTTTTTACTTTCTTATTATGGTCTTTTGAAGAGCTGAAGTTTTTAATTTTATAGTTCATGAAATTATTGACTAAGAAAGCTATGAGGTTTGCATAACCTAAAGACTTTATCCTGTATTTCATTGTAATAGTTTTATAGCTTTAGATTTTTTATATCTCTATAATTTATTTGACTTAATTTTTTGTGTATGGTCTGTGTTATGAATTGAGGTTTCATTTTGTTTTTCAAATGGATATTCAACTTTTCCACACTATATTTGTTGAAAAGACAACTGATACTTTATTCAATTGCTGTTGAAATTTTGTTGAAAATCAATTGGCTGTATATGTGAGGGTTTATTTTTGGACTACTTTGTTCCATTGATCTATGTGCCTGTTCTTTCGATGATATCACACTTTCTTTATTATTTGATTATTTATAATAAATCTTGAAACCATGTAGAAAGAACCCCTCAACTTTATTCTTCTTCCCATTTTTTTTTTGTGTACTAGCTCCTTTGTTTTCATATAAATTTTCTACTTTCTTAAGGTAAAATCTTAGATCATTTATTTGAGACCTTTCTAATTTTCTAGTATAAGCATTCATACCAAAAATTTTCCTCTAAGGAAAGCTTTATCTGCATCCCAATAATTCTGATATGTTGTATTTTCACTTTCAGTTAATTCCAAATATTTTCTAATTTTCTTTTGCTAATTTTCTTTGGCCCATTGGTTATTTAGAAGAGTTATTTTTTTTCAATTACCAAATAGAAGATTTTTTCACAAATCTTTCTTTGTACTTTAATTCTGTAATGACCAAAAAACATACTTTGTATGCTAATTCTTTTAAATGTGTTGTTTGTTTTGTGGCAAATTTTGGTGAATGTTTCATATTCCTTGAAAAGGAATCTGCTATGATGGGTAGAGTGGTATATGAATATTAATTAGGTCAAGTTGGTTGATAATGTTCTTCAGGTCTTCTAATTTCTTATTGATTTTTCGGTCTAATTGTTTTATTGATCACAGAGAGAAAAATGTTGCAATTGCTACCTATGATTTTGGATTTGTCTACATTTTAAAAATTCTAACAGATTTTGTTTTATATATTCTGAAGATCTTGGTTAAATATATGTGTACTTAATGTTTTTTGTGTATTCTCGTTGAATCGAACCCTTTGTTATTATGGTATTAATTTTCCTCTTTATTCCCAGAAATATTTCTGTTCTGAAGTTCAATTTTCTGATATCAATATTGCCACTCCAACTTTCTTTTGATTAGTATTTTTATAGGCCCCTCGAATTTTCAGTCTGTCACACCAGCTTCTGTAACCTCTCAAAGAACCGCCAGTTTTCCTTTCATGTACTTTAGTCTCTTTATCTTCACCAAGTTCAATCCTTAATCCAAGGCCAGAGTTAGCAAAGTTTTTCAGAGAAGAAAAATTGCTTGCTAGCATAAGCTTATTAGAAAGGGCTCTCCCCACTCAGGAATATTATCTAGTTTTTTAATTTTGTTTATTTTTTGTTTTTACTTCCACATCACTCTGGTGTCTTTAAAAATGTGATTTTTGTCATTTATCTATTGTTTCTAATTGTTTCTTTTGGAACATTGGCTGATGCAACCATTAAATTCTACCTATAACTGGAACTTTTTTTTTTTTTAATTTAAGGAAAAACCCCTATGCATGTACTTAACCAGTGATGGAAATTTTTTAAAAAATGCCTTAATTAATGTTTACATTCAGAAATATGACTCAGGGGTTTATAGTTATCTCATATTTTACAGTATTTAAAGCCACTTACCCTCATGTTGTGTTGAAAAAAGTTTGGGAGGGGAATGAGGAAGCTTTGGCCTCAAAAGTGAACTATGTGTTGAACATGAGAATTATCAATATGTAATTTTTTAAAAATTAAGACTTCTTTCTTATACAAATATTATAGTGACCACATATTAAGGAATTCTCCTCTCATTATTGAAGGAACTATGAAGATGATAAAACTGTTTCAAGGGAAAATTAGAGGAACTTAATTTATATAGTTATTTAGTGAAAAGAAAGCTGAAATGCATTTGCTAACAGATACAAACTAGTTAATGTCCTATAATGCAAGAGAACCATAACCATTGGGGTTACCTTTACTTCCAGAGAGAAATCTAAAGTTAATACCTAATTCACAGAATCTAGCCCCTAATTAAGAGTATGTAAGTCAAGCATAAGTAAAATCCCCTACTAGTTGAATAATCCTTAGACAGAGCCCTCAGTGCTTTGGAATGACATTAAAAAGGTATGTACTCATATTTTACCTTATTTCCAAATATCAGAACAGTTTTCTTAACAGAATTATATTAAGCAAACATCTCAGAAGTATTACGTTTGTGTACAGAAACATAGAAGATGTGGTATGACTATGAGGATTAAGAGATAATTTGGACACATTTTTCTCCCTATTACTCTTGCTAACAATTTTAATTGGCATTGTGAGAAGAGGCTTTGGTGTCATGAAAATGAAGGATTTTTTTATTTTATTGTTAACCCCTCACATTGTGTAAGCCTCAAAAAATATATATATTCTCATGCAGGAATAACTTGACCAGAGGGATAGCTTTCCTCCTATCTTATGAACATTCTACCCAAAGGCAAATTTTAGAAGGGTAATGATAGATAAAATTTCTGTACATAAGTAATAAATTACATGAGCCAAGATAAATAATGTATGAATGTGGTTACTGCAAATAAAAGCAAGATTATGCCTATTCTATTTTTTCAAACAGATTTATAAGGAAAGGAAACCTCATCCACAAGAAAAATACAACAGAACATAACTCCAAAAAGATATTTGTAATTTTAGAGAACTGACGTCCAGAAGAAAGTTATCTAAAGAGGGATATAACAGAATCATTAGAGCCGGGAATGATTTCTACATCTGTCAGTCCCTGGTGAATCATTTAAATTCTCAACCCAGATTTTATGCCTAAGAGTGAGCATTAATTTAAAAAACCAATGTTATTGCAAAGCCAGATGAATAACAAATGCCTGGCATAGATCTGCTAAAGTAATTTCAACCAAAGATTTGTGTTGGGATATCGGTAAGTGAATTAAACCAGAAGCCCAAGCAAAGTTGGCCTTTATAGCTTCAGAGGGACTTCATGAATTCAAGACTCTTTCTTTTAAACGTGTGATAGAAACTTTTTACTGAAGGGGTAGAATGGCATCTGAGTTACTTGCATATTACCTTCAGCATTATAAAAATGCTAGTATTTCTGAATGTAAGGGCTCCTGCATGCTTGAAATGCCTTAAAAGACATTTGTGTCACAGAATGAGAAAGGGAAAAATAGAACCCTTTTAAAGCAAATGAAAAGACAATTCAGAGGTTAGCATATAGGAATAAAGCACTCAGGTAGTCAAAATAAGTGAAAATCAAAAGAAATCTATAGTATCTATACAATAAAGTAATTTTGTAATATTCTTACACTTTGAAAATAAAGTCTCTCACCTAGGAACTTGTAGTGAGATTGGTGTGATTGTTTGCAGTTAGTCCTTATGCCTATTACACTTTATACCTCTTCCCCAATACAGTATCCACTTCTAAGAACTACAGGTTGAGGAATTTGATTCTCTCAGGAATGATGAGATGATATGGGTTCATGCTAATCAAATTAAAAGATTCTGTTTTTATCTATCAGAATATCAATTATTTTCATTTATAATGAAAGACATTTCTGGCCTAAGTTGTGACTACTTACCCTTTAAATGTTGATATAGTCTCATTTTAAGATACTTCTCTCAAATTATAAAAAGATATTGCTAACCTTAATAATACAGGTGCAAAAAATGCTAAACAAAGTGTAAGTAAGAGAAGACAACAATACAAATTTTTAACCTAGAAGAACCATAGGATTTTATCCCAGGAAAGCAATCAAGATTCAACACTGGGAAATTTTTTTCTGTGATATATTATATAAATAAGTCAGATAAAAATCACAATAATCTCAGCAGATGACAAAAGGGTATTTAATAAAATCAAAATCACTCATATTCTATAAAATAATAGGACTAGTCACTTCCTTAACGTGGTAGAATACATATTTCAAACCACTGGCAGTAGCATATTTTAAAGTAAAACAGAAAAGGGGTATTTTTTAAAAGTAGATACAATATTAGGGAGTCCACCATCACTATTATTACTTAATATAGCATTGGAAGTTCTGATTAGTGAATAAAGGTAAATAGATAAACTATTATTATTTGAAAATTAGGTTTTTAGACATCAAGAAATTTCATAGAATTTCCAAAAATAATCAGTTAATGGATGTATATAGGAAGATTTGTAGGAGAAAATATCACAAGCTGATACTCGAGGGGTGGATCAAGATGAAAGAGGATGTGGGAAGGGACTGAAGCAGATGAGGTTATTGTTCATATTCAAGAGAAATTCCTAGGAAAGGACAATAGGAAGCTCTTGATGGCAGAGGAAGTGAAGGAAGTTCAAAATGTCTGCTCGTGCATGCAAGATTTGATGTAATTCCAGACAAAACTTCAGTGGGATATTTCGGAACTTCACAAGTTGTTTTAAAGTTCTTTTCTGGATAAGAAATGTACTACTATTATAAAAAGTAAAGGGGGAAAAGAGTTCGAGAACTGAATGTATAATATGAACCAATTTATGTGAAACTTGGGGATGAAGAAATAGATATTATGTATGTTCTTATAAATATATACATGGACAATCTCTGGAAGAATACAACCAAAGAAATGTTAAAAATGACCTCCAAGTAGCAGAACTGAGAGTTTGAATGGGACATGGGGTGTAAGGAGACTTTTCTGTTTGCTTCATTCTCTTCATTATTATTTTCATTATTTCTATGACTATGTTCTACTGTTATAATTTTGTTGAAGTTTTTTATATTAGTGTTTTGAATCAATCAGAAAATAGTCTTTACTGAAATATTTCTAGAAGAAAAACAACAAAAATATTTTTGAAAATCATTTGTTAGTATGGGTCCTACTGGTATTGAAGCATATTATGACATACAATTATAAACACCTTTAAATACTGGGGTAAGGAGAGACCATCAGAGGCAATGGATAGCCCAGAAATAAACTTGAATATAATGTGAAATCAATGTAGACAAAGGATATATCACTAATTAATGGAAAAGGGTATTATTCCATAAATTGTTGGAGCAATTGTTCAGCGATTTGGGGGGAAAAAATCATGTAGATTCTCACTTCACATCTAACATCAAAAGTAATTCTACATGGTTTCAGTTCAATATATAAAAACAAATCAAAACAGGAAAAAATACAGGTGAATATTTATCAAACTTTTGGAGACAGCCGAAAAGCAATAGAAAAAATTAGGGAAATATTTAACCATGTGGACATTTAAATTTTTTTATTTATCTCCAAATATAAACCACAACTAAAATTAAAAGACAAACATGAACCTGGAGGGAAAAAAATCACAATTAATTTGATAGTGCTGATAAAATTTGGTAAAATTATCAGACTTTAATTGATTTACAACTGAAATAAATCCACAGAAGAGAAAATATAAGTCTTCAATATACATGGGAAAAGTCCAATCTTACTAGTAATCAGAA
The DNA here is from genome assembly GCF_014176215.1 of Rousettus aegyptiacus. Lineage (NCBI taxonomy): Eukaryota > Metazoa > Chordata > Mammalia > Chiroptera > Pteropodidae > Rousettus > Rousettus aegyptiacus. The sequence goes on from NW_023416306.1 coordinate 125,728,792, forward strand.
AAATGCAAATTAAAATGACTTTCTATTTTTCACTATTTAACACATTTTTAAATATTGATAGTATAATTTTTAATATTAGGAAGGTGCCTACATTTATTGCTGACACAAAGATAAATTGATACAAATATTTTAGGAAGCATTTTGGCAATATGTGTCATGACCCTAACAAGGTTTATTTCTTTTGTCTCAATAATTATACTTGAATCTTCCCTAAGGAAATAATCCTAAATACAAAAAAAAAACCTTTATGCATAAAATTTTATCTAAATATTATTTAAAATGATATCAAGCAATAAAAGAATGTTATGTCATCATCTAGATAGAATATTATATTTTCATTTCACCAAGTATAAGTTGTTAGAATGTAAAAATGACTGTCATACAGTACTAAGTAGGAAGAAGAAATAAAAAATTATATTTATCGAATGATTATTACTGTGTTAAATAAAAAATAAAGAAAAAATAGATGAGAAGAAACCATAGCGGGATATAATGATGACTATGTTTGAGAGAAGATTGCGGGAGATTTTTTGTTTGTTTCTAATTTTCTAAAGATAATGCTTTTTTTCTAAAATAAAAAAAAATGACAAAATTAAAAATTTAAATATTCCTAATACCAACACAGTGCTACTTATCCTTTTTTCTAAATTTTCTTTTAATTTAAAATAATTTAATTGAAAATAAAATATTTTTCACATTAAACATCTTTTTTTCACTTTTTTATTAGTATTAAGTATATAGTACCTTGGTTAGAAATATACATAGTTTATGAAATGATCCCCCCGATTACTCTATCTTTCCTCTGGCTCTACACATAGCCATTACCTTACTGCTGTCTGCATTCCCTATCCTGTGCTCCCCATCCCCATGACCCTCTATCAACTACTAATTTGTACTTTAAACCTTCACCACTTTCTCCTTAGCCCTACCCCACCTGCTCTCCTCTGGCTGTGACCCGTTTGTCCTCTATATTTGTGGGTCTGTTTCTGATTTGTTTGTTCTTTTTGTTCCTTAGATTCCATATATCAGTAAAATCATATGGTATTTATTTTTCTCTATCTGATTTATTCTGCTCAGCATAATTAATCACTTCTAGATCCATCCATGTCTTAAACGTCAATCTTAATGGTGGAAGTTTGAATGCTTTCCCTCTAAGATCAAAAACAAGACAAGGATGCTCACTATCACCTCTCCTATTCAACGTAGTACAGGAAGTCATAGCCAGAGCAATTAGGCAAGAAAAAGATTTCAAAAGCATGTAAGTCAGAAAAGGAAGAAATAAAATTGCCTCTGTCTGAATATTATTTATCTTATGTATAGAAAATCATGAAGACTCTACCAAAAAAACTGATACATCTAATAAACAAATTTAGTAAAGTTTTAAGATATAAAATCAGTTGTGTTTCTATATACTAACAATAAACTATTTGAAAGAGAAATAAAAGACAACGATCCCATATCTAATAAAACAAATATTTAGGAATAAATTTAGCCAAGGAGGTAAAAGCTCTGTACACTGAAAAGTATAAGATATTGATGAAAAAATTAAGGAAGAAGACACATATAAATGAAAAGATATCCAGTAGTCATAGATCAGAAGAATTAATACTGTTAAAATATTCATACTACCTAGAGCAATCTACAAATTCAGTGCACTCTCTATCAAAATTCCCATGGCATTTTTCAGAGAAATAAGAAAAATAATCTCAAAATTTGTCTGGAACCACAAAAGACCCCAAATAGCCAAAACAACTTTGAGAAAGAAGAACAAAGTTGGTGACACTTCCTGATTTCAAAATATTTTTCAAAGCTATTGTATTCAAAACAGTATGATATTGGCGTGAAAATAAACATGGACTAATAATGGGAAGGAATCAAGAACAGAGAAGAAACTCATGCATACATGGTCAACTAATATTTGACAAAGAAACCAAGAATATTTAATTATGAATCTTTTCCATAAATGGTATTGAAAAACTAAATATTCACATACCGAAAAAAAAAAATTGGACCCCGATCTTAAACTACTCACAAAAATTAACTCAAAATGGATTAAAGACTTAAAACTTATAGAAGAAAAAAACTCAATCATAAAAGTTTTAGAAGAAAACTTAGGGGAAAAGCTCTTTGATATTGGTCTTGGTGATGATTTTTTTAATGTGACACCAAAGGAAAAAAAAAAGCATAGGCAGCAACATAAATAAACAAGTGAGACTATATCAAACTAAAAATCTTCTGCACAGCGAAAGAAATAATTAACAAAATGAAAGGGCAACCTACAGAATGGGAGAAAATATTTTCAAACCCTATATTCAAAATACATAATGAACCCATGTAACTCAAAACGAAGAGTCAAATAATCTGATTTAAAAATGGGCAGATGACCTCAATAGATACACAATGGCCAGCAGGTACATGAAAAGGTGCTCGACATCAGTAATCATTAGGGAAGTGCAAATCAAACCCACAATAAGGTATCACCTCATACCTGTTAGGATGGCTATAGTCAAAAGACAAGAGATAAGAAGTGCTAGCAAAGATATAGAGAAAGGAGAATGCTTCTGTACTGTTGCTGGGAATGTAAATTGGCACAGCCATTATGGAAAAGAGTATAGACATTCCTCAAAAAATTAAAAATAGCACAATTATATGATCTAGCAATCTGACTTCTGGGTCAGGAAATGAAATCACTGTCTCAGAGATCTCTTTACACACTCATGTTTATTAAAGCATTATTCATAATAGCCAAGACATGGAAACAAGTGTCCATTGATGAATGGATAAAGAAAAGAAAATGTCACACACACATACACACACACACAGGATTATTATTCAGCCATAAGAAAGTAGGAAGTCCTGTCATTTTCTAAAACACGGACGAAACTTGAAGGTATTATGCTAAGTGAAATGTCAAAGAAAGACAAATACTGTATAATCTCACTTACATGCAGAATCTAAACAAGCTGACCTTATAGAAATGGAGAGTACATTGGTGGTTACCAGAGACTAGGGAGTGAGGCAGGGCGAAATGGTAAGATATTAGTCAAAGGGTATAAACTTTCAGTTATAAGATGAATAAGTTCTGGGGATCTAATGTATGTAGTGGTGACTGTAGTTCAAAATACTGTATTGTATTCTTGAAAGTTGCAGAGAGTAGATCTTAAATGTTCTCACCACATATACAAAAAATGATAGCTATGTGAGGTGATGGATGTGTTAATGAAAAAAAAAAAACATTAGTAAGAGTGGAAACTGGGTGGCAAGAGGTTGCAGGGGTATATGGGAAGTCTGTATTTCCACGAAAATTGTTTTGTAAATAAATCTAAAACTGCTTTAAAAAATCTATTAAAGTGTTTTTTCTATGTAATTTTAATCATGTTTGATTTGTTGAGACTTGCTTTATAGCCCAATTTTTATGATGTCTTATTTGTGTTTGAAAAAAATGTGTTTTACAGTAATTCTTTATTTAGGTCAGTTTTCTTAATTTTATTCACTTCTATACACTTATATTTTTGTGTCTATTGTTTGGGAAAATTTGCTTTAAATATTTTGAGACTATATTATTAGGATTATAGAAATTTAAAATGTTTGCATCTTCCTGGCCAATGACTCTTTTTTCATTATGAGTGATCTAATCTCTAGTAATTCTTTCTGTATTTGCATTTATTTGTTTGAAATTTATATAGCAACAGCAGCACCAGCTTTTTAGGAAGGTGTTTAGTATTTGGGTAGTATATCTTTTTCCACTCTTTTAATTGAATCTTATTGTCTTTGATGTGTTTCTTGTAAACATCATATGGTTACACTGTGTTATCTTAGCCTGAATCTATGTCTTTTTCCTAAAGTCTATGTCAGGCAATCTCTGGCACATTTGGGTTTAAATCTATTATTTCATTCTGTGATTTCTACTTTTCCACCTTTTCTGTTTCTTTTTCTCTTCTTTCTTGCCCTCTTTTTGACTGCTTTTTAAAAAATGTTTTTAATATTGTATCTTTTCTAGTTTGCAAATTATACATTAGATTTCTCTTACTGGTGAAACTAGAAATTTAAAAATTTATACCAAAACTTATCAAAGTGTAATTAATACTTTTACTCTCCTCTAGCACAATACAAGTTTCTTAAAAAACATTAACTTCATTTTCTCATCTCTTTATATATTGTTGAATTTTAAAATTCTAAGTTACAATTTTCTAATATTTTACAAGACATTATTGTTTCTCTTTTGTTAAGTCATTGTTCATTTACGTTTAGTCATGTATGTACACCTTTTTTGTTCTTTATTCTTTCTTATATCTCAGACTTCCCATTCGAGATTACTTTCTTTTTACCTGAAGTATATCCTTTAGAATTTGCCTAAGTCTTAAAGATGTTTTCTCTTGGTACATGGAATCTTAGGATGGCAATTATTTCTCTTAAGAACAGTTAAAAATGTTCTCCTGTTTTTGGATTCCATTGTTACTATTGAAAAATAAGTCACCTACAGCCATGCCACCCTGAACAAGCCTGATCTTGTCTGATCTTGGAAGTTTAGCGGGGTCGAGTCTGCTTATTACTTGGATGGGAGACCACCTAGGAAGACCAGGTGCTGTAGGCATAAAAAATAAAATAAAAAATAAGGGATTGTAAATTGACAAGGTCTTTGCAATCTGTGAGGTCAACCAATGGTTGCTTCGCTGAAAGAAAGAAAGAAAGAGAGAGAGGGAGGGAGGGAGGGAGGGAGGGAGGGAGGAAGGAAGGAAGGAAGGAAGGAAAGAAAGAAAGAAAGAAAGAAAGAAAGAAAGAAAGAAAGAAAGAAAGAAAGAAAGAAAGAAAGAAAGAAAGAAAAGAAAAGAAAAAATAAATCATAAATTATTCTTTGAAAATGTTCTTTTAGATCTGGCTTCCTTTAATACTTTCTTTGGTGTTCTGCATTTTCACCAGGATGTACCTAGATTGTGAGTCTTTTTATTTATCTTATTTTATTTGAATATGTGGATTGTTTTTGGATCAGTTCTGGAAAATTCTTAGCCATGATCTTTTAAAATATGACCTCTGTGTATTCTCTCTTTCTTTTTCTTCTGGAATTCTGAAAAATGTATATTAGACCTTGTCATTTTATCTCCATGTTTTTTGACATTTATTTCATATTTTACATCTTTGTCATATATAATGCATTCTGGATAATTTCTTTTAACTTCTACTGGTTTTCATTTATTGAACCTTGCATTTTTCTGTACTTGGTATTTTGACTGTATATGGCTCATTGTTCCTGAACATTATTGGTAGAGATTCTTTGAGGCCTATAACGAAGATACCTATATATATTTCCTATTTCCGCTATAACAACCACAAACTTGGTGGCGTAAAACAACGCATTTTGTTCTTTTAAGTTCTGAAGTCTAATGTCAGGGTGTCAGCAGGGTTGCATTCTTCCTGCAGACTCTAGGAAAGAATCTGCTTTCTTTCTTTTTTCAGCTTCTAAAGGCTACCTGCTGCATTCTTTGGCTCATGGCCCTTTCTTCAAATCACTTTAACCTCTGCTTCAGTTACCACATGTCCTAATTCTGCCTCTTATCCTTCTGCTTCCTTTTTATAAAGACTTTGTGCTTACTTTTGGCCCATCTGGATAATCTGGGATGATAATCTCTCGATCTCAAGATTCTTAATCACATTTGGGATATCCCTTTTGCCAAGTAAGGTAACATATTCACGGGTGACAGGAATTCAAACGTGAACACCTTTTGTTTTGGGGGAGGAGACATTGTTCAGCCTACCAAGTTCTTTCTCCAGAGAGTATTGGAACTTCTGCCAAGTTCCAGTGCATGACCATCTCAAAACAAGTTCCCAGCTTGAGATTTTCTGGACCACCAGGTGATATAAATCCAGGCTGCACATCCATGAGGGAATGCACTGTGTAGTCACAAATTTTCAGAGTTTTTAATCTCTCCTTCTTATTCTTTTTCTTCTACTCCTACCCTTCCTCCTTCTTCTTTTTTTCCTTTTTTACTTTTGAGCACCGGAACAGTGTGTTTTTCTGCAATCCCCTGGAAGTAGGAGTTAGAGCGGATTTACTTGTTTTATCTGTATCCTGAGAGGCCTTTGGAGGCCTCAGTTTGATTTGAGTAAATCTTCTAGATTCTCCACCTCCATCTTGAGATTTGACATCTGTCTCCATTACCCTACAAGCTTGCTGAAACCAAATTCAAGTTTCCCAGGAGTGACAAAAACTCTCAGGCCAAAAGTGGCTTTGGTGTTGTGACTTCTTTTTCCAGATTTTAGCTTTCCCATGGGTTTTGGCCTGGTAGTTTCTTATGATTTTGTCAGTTCTTTAGTGCTCTTAATTAAAACATATATATTTTATTCTGCATTTGTTGGTGTTCTCAGCAAGAGCATTAGTTCAAATACTTACCTACCATTATACAAAATTAAGTGTCCGAAGAAATTCTTTATAGTGAACATGTATTAGTTTTGCAATTTAAAAAATGATGAGCAAAGGTCTCAGGATATTTGAAGAGCAAGATTAGTCACTAAACAGTCCCTGATTATTACCAAATTGATGATGATAGTGATGATTATTTCTTTTGCGTTCAGAAGAAAATGAACTCACCATAGTTTGGAAGACTTTGATAAGTTTAATGACAGAAGTGTGATTTCGAGTGCAAGATAGACTAATGGATTTAATGTAATACAATACGAATTATTTTATTAATTTTCATGGCTTTACCTTTATTAAGCCATGATCAAATCTGTGTGGTTGGAAGCTATTTTGAGATATGAATCGATGGGATTTTCATCTCTATATTTCCCCTCTTTTTACCTCCCTTTCGAGCATGGAGCCCTGTGATTATTGCCTGGAAGGAAGTATGCAGCAAAAAAGGAAAGCAGATATAGCCCAGAAGTCTTCTCGGTTTTTGCATTCCAAAAGTGTCAGACCTTAGGAAAACTTAAAGGGAAAGTTAAAAGGAAGGGAGAATACAATTCCCAGGTATGAATGGCCTGTCTCAAAAGATACAGGAAAGAACAAAGATCTAGCTCAGACTAAAAGGATATTCTGTTGGATTGAAGGTAGAAATAACAAGATCTATGGGGTGCAGGGCTTGGACACTGGGGTATTGCTTTCAGCTGGTGCCACCAGGGAGACAGCAGAGAGAAAGAATGCAGCCAGGGAAAGAAATGGCTCTTGGACCATCTAGACAGAAGAAAAACGTAGATTCCCAGGCATTAAATTGGCACAAAAGCAGCAGAGAGAGCTTCTAGAATTGGAGGGGCCATGGATCTAGAACATTGGACTCCCACTGGGAACTGCTTAAGTTCCCCTCCTTGCCCTGGCACTATGTAGGGCCCTGAAATTACGGTACAACCCAGGGAGAAAAGGCATCCCCAAGAATGGCTGAGGTCAATTTTTCTGTCAACCTAGTGGAATGCAATCAGAAAGTTAAATCAGTTTCAGAAAGTAAGTTGAAATGTAGAAAAAGAAAAATGTTATAACTTAGCCAAGCTTGTGATTGACATTCAGATTACTATGTCTTTATCTCTAGTTCTGACGATTTTTTCAAGTTCCATCCAAGTGCTTACTGGAAATTTCTAGTGGGGTATTCAACTATCATGTGAAATTTGGCATATTTATTACCATACTACTAATATTCTCACAGAGGCAGAGCCAGCTGGGACAATTACCTCCATACTTTCCTTCCTATAATCAGAGAGAAACCCAGGGATAGGGAAAAGCAATGTTAGCAGAGTTTGCCTTATTGTTACTTAACGGTATAATGCTTTGTAATTTAGCCTGGGTCAATGGGGTTATTTTCTTTTAACACAAAGCCCAAATTTGCCATAAATAACATCAAAGTTTACCAATAGGAGAAATATGAATCTTCTGTGTAGAGAGAGCAAATTAAACTTTAAGATAGATGGGTGCTTGGTTATGATTACTTAGAAGCATTCCAGCCACAGTTAGTAGAAGCATTCCCTCCACTTTCCATGTGACAAAACAAAACTGTTAAGAACAGTAAAAGATCTGAGACTGAAACCTACTTGCATGCTTAGAGTTATCTGGATAGAGTTTCCGGATTGCTGGCAGAACACACAAGACTCCTGGGTTAGAAACAAAGACATGAGACATTTTACTCCTGGCCTAGCAGACAGCATGAACTTTATGTTTCCATTGTTTCCTTTTCTCCCCCAAGTTGTATGAGGGTGGTACAGAGATGGTATCAGGTAGATTTTGCTCGTCCAATAGATGTGCATCAGGCCCCAAGGGGGTGTGGAGTTAGGAGTTGGTACGTTCTATAGGGATAGGTAGCAGGCTCCAAGAAAATAGAGAAGCAGACACTGCAGAACGTGCAGAAAGAAATAGAGTAGGTTAAAAATAGGGAAATTTTCAAAATGAGAGAGTGAAGGAGAGTTTCTAACTACTGTCTGAAGGTCTAGAGAGTGAAGCCTCTTATGAAAAAGAGGACGAATTGTGAAAACCAGGACCCAATGCCTCATTTTCTACTATTGCCAGTCACTCCACCCGTCTCAGTAAAATATCTATATTATTTTGATTTGGGGAAGGCATATCCTACAGAGTGGGTTTTCCAGGAAACAAACTACAAGTTAGAATTTAGAGTGCAAGATGTTTATTACAGAATACTCCTGAGATTAATAGCTGTAGGGGAAAGAAAAGAAGCTAGGTTGGCGCAGAGAGCAAAGTCAGGCCTGATGACAGCTTTTGCCAATGCCAGGAAAAGCTCTGGAGCTAAAATGGCTTGTCAGAGTTCTCTTATTTTGGATGGAAATGATGAGTCCTTTTAATGTCCCTCACCTCTTAATGTTAATTAGATCTTGGATATCTGCCATTGAGAAGGAGGTGTGACGTTGGGTAAGGGACCTCTCTGCAGCTGAGGCAATCCCAGAAGAAGCTGAGAGCCAGTCCAAAAAAAAAAAAAAAAAATAGTGACTGAGTGGAAGTTCTTTAAATGGGGGGCCTAGGCATCATAAATTTGGGTCCATCGCTGTATGCTCTCTGCATTGTTCAAACATTATTCTTAAAATTTGTTCAGAGAGAAGGTCCCTCTAGGATTTTGGTGGACCTTCACTACTGGGGGAAACTTACAAGAGGAATGTTAGTGAAATGAACTACAGCCCCATAATTGTATCTTGTCTCAGTCTAGGTGCCTCTTGCCCTCAGCTGGCACCTCTGCTATTTTTCAGGAAGCTCCTGCATTCATCTTAAAACGACATCCAACAGTCCCAGATAGTCTCCTTTTCCCAGTATGCATGAAGCTGTGTAAATAGCCATAGGTCCCATTGGGGAAAGATTTTACCACGCCCATTTCCTCTGCTGTTGTACAGTTTCTCTAGGAAGTTGGCACCCTCCGGTTCCAAGGGAAAAGGCTCAATTCTGAAAACTGAGCAAAAGATCATTAAGGTTTATTGGGACAACTGCCCTCAATGTCCTAATTAGTCATTCTTGATTTCTACTGATGATGCAGGTTGAGTAGTGCCTTTGGTTTTGTCCCTCTGTTTTGCTCCTAGGAATCCTGCATTCTGCTGTCTCCACAGCCCTCTGTGGATCAGCACCCCCTTGGTTGCCAGTCTGAACTCACCACTCATCACAGCAATTGCATCTACCTGGATTCTGCTAATTAAGTGCTACCACTTGGTCTTTATCTTTTTGGGGGTCTTAACACCATTGCTGTGAGTAAGCTTGGTACTGTAATAGTCTCTGGTATCATCAGCCCTGATATATAAAAGAGTATCAATACTGAATTTTTTAGTGATGCTTCTTTTTCTTTCACCAGCAGATCCTGTATTGCCTTGCTAAAGTGTATATCCCTTAAATTTTCTCATTGAACATAATCATTTAGAGGGATTTTTTTTTTGATCCGATACAGTATATCAACTACAGCAGGCTCATTCTGTTGTGCCATTCAATCCCTTTTTCTATCTGCCACAGTAATTCTGGCATTTTGAGCTCTCTTATTCTGGTCCATCATTTTTTGCCACGCTTCTAGGTGATATCCAATTAGTGAATTTAAACTCTCTCTTGGGATCCTTGCTGTAAGTGTTAAATCCTGTATTTCAGGATTTCATAAATAACTTTTCCTCAATCTTTTGTTCTAATCCCTTTGATCAGGCACTCCAGGCATACTTCCCAAGCTCTTTCCATCACATGCTGGCTGGGTCCTGTGTCTCCTTTCTGTCTTTATTAGGCCCAGCATGTTCCCAAAGATAGGAAGCCCAAACTACCTACCTCAACGAATTCTGAAAGGGACACATCTTGCAGGGGAGAGAAATCTGCATATTCTTAAGGCAAGAGGAAAGTGGTAGCTCTGAACAAGTTGGGTTGCGCAACTTTTCAGGCTCACAGCTTTCAGGGAAATCTGAGAATTTATGAATCTCAAGGATTTCAACCCAAACGTTCCCACTCTAAGTGTTCAAATCCAATTCTTTCTCAAACAGGATCTTGACAGTATAACAAACCCATTTTGTTTGATGCAGACCCAAATGCAGCCTTGACAGACCTCGCGGAGGAGCTCTAGAGCTAAATAGCCCTCCATAGTTTCCCTGTGTTGGGCCCAAATGGCAAAGCCTTTGTACCTCCTGTTAGTGAGTCACTGGCTGTAGGCTGCCCTGGAAAGGGAACGACCTTAGGTGAGGCTCTATCTATACCTGAGGCAGACCCCATAAGTGCTGACAGCCAAAGCCTGCCCTCTGACAGCACTTTTATCAGCTGGAGCGAAAATCCCTTCCACAAAGGGGGATCTGTGCATTCTTCACAGTGAGTGAGGCAGTAGGTAGAGCATTTATGTGCAAGCCTTCTCCTTCATGATTATCAACAGGCATCAGCTTTAAACTGTGTACTATAAAGGATTAAACACCCAGTTAAACAAGCCAGCCAAAGAAAACCTAATGTTGATCCCTATGACCTCCCTTTGTTCTATTGAGGAAGGAGACTGCCACATAGTTTCCACCCAAATATCCCTAATTACATTTTCCTTCTGTCAAGTAATGGTGCCATCAATATCCCAACCAACCAATTTTAAATGACAATATTACGACTTTCTCAGTCTCTCTAACATTTTCAATAAGTTGGCAAGCCCCGTGGGTTTTTTTTGGAGGGGGGTGTGTGTGTGTGTGTGTGTGTGTGTGTGTGTGTGTGTGTGTGGCAGGGGGGTGGTGGTAAAATACACATAACATAAAATATATCATTTTGACCATTTTAAAAGTCACAGTTCAGTGGCATTAAGTACACACACAGTGATGTGCAGCCATTATCACTCTCCAGTTCGAGAACATTTTCATCATCCTGAAAAGAAACCCCGTACCCATTAAATAGTTGCTCGCCATCATCCGCAGTCCTTGGAGACCACTAATTTGCTTTGTGTTCCTATGAATTTGCCTATCCTGGATATTTCAAATATATGGAATCATACAATATTGGTCTTTTTTTAGTATGGCTTATTTTACTTAACATAATGTCTCAAGGTTCCTCCATGTTGTAGCATGTATCAGTACTTTATTCTTTTTATTTGCCAAGTAATATTCCATCATATAACTATACCACATTTTGTTTATCCATTTGTTGTTTGAACATTTGAGTTGGTTCCGCTTTTGGTTGTTATTATGAATAATGCCACTATGAACATATGTGTACACAATTTTGTTTGAATACCCGTTTTCAGTTCTTTTGAGTATATACCTAGGCGTGGAATTACTGGGTCTTATGGTAATTCTATGTTTAACTATTTTAAGAAGAGTCGAACAAACCCTAAGTTTTGAAATGGGTTTTTTATCTAACCACTTTTACTGCATTCAGTACGAGGCGTTATTCTCTCATGCTTGAAGTACTTCAAAAATTCTCTTACTATCATTAGTTCTTCTTCTAATAGTTCTGAGTAATGCCATCACACAAATGGCAACATTTGGCATGAATATTTAAGACTGGAAAGCTTGAATTCCAATGGATAAGAAATGCTAAAGTTAAGAAAAATGCCTCCTCTCCTACATTATTTTAAGATATTTTGATTATTGGGTTAAACAAATAGAAAATGTACACTTTAGTTGTTTTATGCAGTTTAAACGGTATTTGCTAGAGAAGACAGGACTCTGCAGCTCCTATTTTTCTTTCATTTTCTGTAGCAAACGAAATTCAAGGGTAGAACTAGCTTAAAGTGGAAAAAGACTAGAAGCCTCTAATAAGTAAAGAAGTGGTCTTCATACACCTAGATGCTTTAGATAAATTTAGAATTCTTTATTTTTACAGCTTATAATGTGGATTGAGCACTTTTCTAAATACACATGTGAAAGATCTTCTGGATCAGAGATGTTACAAATCTGGGTAGGGTAAGAGGAATACTGTTGGCCTTTGTCATGACCATGGAGTGTGGTATGGAGCTGAAGGGCCAATGAAGCTTGTTTTTGCTTGCGATAGTTATGAGGAGCATTTAAACTTCTTTGAGGAGACCATTTGGTTTTCTTGAAATCATTTGGCAGCAAGTTAGTTACATGGAATAATATTTATCTTTGAAAGAGCAAAGATTCATTCTGATTATGATTGTTATAGGTATGGGTGCGTCTTTCTTGTTCACAGAGCCTAATCTAACTACTCATTGAAGGCTTACAGTGTTTACTGACATCAAAGTCCACATAATATCCCTTTAGAACAAAGGACACACCTTTTGGCAAAGGAGATAAGGCAATTGCATAGGAATATGGAATGCACTGGTCTTGCCACATATAGCACAACCCAGAGCTGTCAACCTGATAATACAGTGGAAAGTCTTCATTTTTAAAAAGTATGTTTTATTTTTCAATTATAGTTGGTGCATTATGTTATATTAGTTTCAGGTGTACAACATAGTGATTAGACATTTATATAACTCATAAAGTGATTACCCTGATTAATCTAGTACTCATCTGACACCATACATAGTTAATACAATATTATTGACTATATTCCTTATGCTATACTTTACATCACCATGACTATTTTGTAACTACCAATTTGTACTTCTCAATCCCTTCCTTTTGTTCACCTACCCGCCCCCCTCCCCAAACTCCCTACATCTGGCAACCATCAGTTTGTTCTCTCTATGAGTTTGTTTTTGTTTTGCTTATTTTGTTCCTTAGATTCCACAAGTAAGTGAAATCATATGGCATTTGTCTTTCTCTGTCTGACTTACTTTACTCAGCACAATACCTTCTTAGGTCCATCTACATTGTTGCAGATGGCAAGATTTCTTTCTTTTATTTATTTGTTTGTTTATTTTTATGACCGAGTAATATTCCATTGTATATATGTACCAGCTCTTCTTTATTCATTCATCCATTGATGGACACCCAGGTTGCCTCCATATCTTTGCTATCGTAAATAATGCTGCAATGAAAATATGGTTGCACATGTCCTTTCAAAGTAGTGTTTGGTTTTCTTTGGGTAAAGAGCCAGAAGTAAGAATACTGGGTCCTTCTTTGTCTCTTGTTATAGCCTTTGTTTTAAGGTCTATTTTGTCTGGTATAAGTATTGTTATGCTAGATTTTTTTTGTTTCCATTTTTATGAAATATCTTTTTCCATCTCTTTATTTTCAGCCTGTGTGTCTTTTGGTCTGAAGTGAGTCTCTTGTAGGCAGCATAAGAAGACAAGACAAAGGTCTTGTCTTTTTATCCATTCAGCCGCCCTGTCTTTTTATTGAAACATTTAATTCTTTTTCATTTGAAGTAATTGTTGATATGTAGTTATTGCCATTTTATTATTCACATTTTTGATACACTTTTTTTTCTTTTTCTTAAAGAAGTCCCTCAAACATTTCCTGTAATACTGGCTTATTAGTGAAGAACTCTTTTAGCTTTTTCTTGCCTGGGAAGCTCTTTATCTGTCCTTTGATTCTAAAAGATAGCTTTGCTGGATGGAGTCATCTTGGTTGTAGGTCTTTGCTTTTCATCACTTTGAATATTTTGTGCCAATCTATTCTGGCCTGCAAAGTCTCTGTTAAAAAATCAGCTGACAGTTATATGAGTGTTCACTTATAGGTAACAGATTGCATTTCTCTTGTTGCTTTTAAGATTATCTCTTTGTCTTTAACTTTTGGCATTTTAAGTACAATGTGCCTTAGTGTGGGCCTCTTTGGATTCATCTTGTTTGGGACTTTCTGTCCTTCCTGGACTTGAATGTCTATTTCCTTCACAATGTTTGGTAGTTTTTCAACATTATTTCTTCAAATAGGTTTTCAATTTCTTGCTCTCTCTCTTCTCCATCTGGTATCCCTATGATGTGAATATTGTTACTCTTGATGTTGTCCCAGAGGCCCCTTAAACTAGCCTCATTCTTTAGGATCCTTTTTTCCCGTTGCTTGTATAGTTGAACCTAGGCTGCTGTTTGCACATTGATGGGAAGGATTGACCCTCAGGCTAATTGTTTGTGAGGATTGGCTGGTGAGGAGTGGACCGTATGGAGCAGGATTCACTTTACCAGGGTTCTGGTGTCTGCCCAGTTTGCTCTTTGGATATATCCTCCTCAGATGCAGCCCTGGGTGGTGCTCCAGCTCCTGTTAAAGCAGGCTACTGGGTGTGCTTGCCCAGCGGCCTGCCGGGAGGGGCCCAGCTGCAGGCCTAGTTCAGCTTCAGCCTGTGCACTGCCTGGGGCCATCTGGCATGAACCATAAAGCAATCCATAGATAGCTGCCACCCATGCTGGGCTTAGAGGTGCCTCGAGAACTCAAGCCAGGAACCGAGGTCAGCTGTTACTAGTGCTGAGCTTGGGGCTCCTCAGCAAGAGGTATGGGGCACACCGACCCAAATGTTCCTTCTTTGGGTTTTGTGAATCTTTGAGAGATTTTAGAAAAGTCCATAGCATGAGCCAAGACAGGCCATTTGTATGGGGTGGAGGGAGGAAACACTGGAGGCAGGTTACGTGGGCCCACAAATTGAGAGGGGCAGGGTCTCAGGGAATAACCTAAGCAGGGTGACTAGTGTTAGCTAGGTTGACGGAGACTCAGATGTGGTGGCTGCCTATGTCTGTACACTGGGAGCAGGGAGGGCTCAACAAAGGAACAATGGGTTCTGCCAGTACTTTTGTCTGGAAGAAAGCTGTTCCTCCAGTCCTCACTCTGAAGCCAGACAACTTAGTGTCTCCCTCTATGACCCTGGTGCTACTCGAGCAACTGCTCCAGCACTGGAGCTTAAAGTAAGTGAATCTGTTACTAGGTAAGTCTGTGCATGGGCCCTTTAAGAGGAATGTCTGTGACTCACACAGCCTTCTGTCTCACTCAGCCACCATCTCCGCTGGTTTTTACAGCCAGAGGTTGTGGAACTTCTCTTCCTGGCGCTAGAACCCTGGGCTGGGGAGCCCAGTGTGGAACCGGAAGACTTGCTTTTCTGGGAGACTTCTGTAGCCAAGATATCCTTACCAACTCTCAACCACCACATGTAGTTGTGGGCCTGGCCCATTTCACATCTCCTCTCCTCTTACCAGTCTCAAGGTGGCCTCTTATCATGTCCCCAGTTGTAGGACTTCCGTCCAGCCAGACCTCAGGTGACTCCCAATTATGATTGTTCTGTAGTTTCATTGTAATTTTGATATGGTCATGACAGGAGGTAAGCATAGTATCTGCCTTCTATGCCATTTTGACCAGAATCCTCTGGAAAGGCTTCTTGAAGCTTCCACGGAGGTGCTAGCTTAGAGATGATTTATATATATATATATATATATATATTGCATTGTGTGTTCACTGCCCATAGTTAAATAGTTAGATTTATTTCTGTCACCACATATTTGACCCTTTTCGTATACATCTTAAAATGATGATTTTTTATGGTGCTATGTCTTCAGTAGTTAGAATAGATAGGTTTATGAACTAAGGGTAGGAATAGTAGTTTTGTCTCTCAGCATCATTCCCAATGATGGAGTGGCAAATTTGTCTTCTTGTCTTTGAAGCTTTAGGATCTGTGAATTAAAAGGGCTATATTCCCAGGAGGCTGGGGTCCTTTCACCAAGGAAAATAGAGTACCTCTAAACTTAAATCTGCTTCCTGTTCAAGTTGAACCTTTTGTCCCTCTGTAGCAGCTGGTAGACAAAGAAAATAATCACCACACTGACAGAGGTAGTTGACCATCATTATGAAGAGGTAGAACTGTTGATATATAAAGGAGCAAGGAGAAATGGGTTTGGTATTCAGGTGATCCACTTTGGCATCTCTTAGTATTCCTCTACTTGATTTTAACTGTAAATACGCAAAAATAGCAACCATGGCCTGATAACAGCCTCAATCCTATTCACAATGAGGGTTTGAGTTACTCTGGCAATCCCAGATCAGTAGATATGGTTGACAACAGGGAGGGGAATCTAGAATGAGTGGTAGAGGAGGGAGATGATGAGTACCTGGTCATATGATCAGATGTAGCAACATGGATCTGAAGGAGTTTGTCCCATTAATTCTCTTTTGTAACTTGCCTCAGAAATTGTGAGCATCCTGAATCCTAGAGAAGTTGTGATTGTGTGGAATAAACTCACTGTGACAGGCAAGCCAGTCTGAACAGTGCAAAGTGTAGAGTATAATTCTGTCATGCCCTGCATAATGACATTTGGTCTATGGTGGACCCATATATAATGGTGATCCATAAAATTTTAATAGAGCTGAAAAATTCCTATAACCTAGTGACATCATAGGTGTCATAAAGTTGTAGTGCAATGTGTTACTCACTTATTCGTGGTGATGCCGGTATAAAAAAACCTACTGCACTGCCAGTCATATAAAAGCAGTGTATTGAAGAAAGAAAATATTTAAAATAGATTTAGTGTCGTTCGGGAGTACAGTAGTCTTCAGTAGTGTACAGTAATGTCCTAGGCCTTCATATTCACTCTCCACTCACTCACTGACTCACCCAGAGCAACTTCCAGTCCTGTAAGCTTCGTTTATGTTAAGTGCCCTTGTACAAATGTACCTTTTTAAATCTTATACTATGTTTTTACTATATCTTTTCTATATTTAGATATGATTAGATACACAAATGCTTACCATTGTATTACACTTGCCTACTGTATTCATGTTGTACAGGCTCGTAGCCTAGAAGCAATAGGCTATACCAGTGGTCCTCAACCTTTCTGCCACCAGAGACTGGTGCTCCTATGAGAATCTAATGCCTGATGATCTGAGGCGGAGCCGAGGTGGTGTTATTAGTGCTGGGACACGGCTGCAAATACAGACGAAGCGTCTCTTGCTTGCCTGCCACTCACCTTCTCCTGTGGGACCCGGTTCTTAATAAGCCACAGACTGAGGTTGGGGACCCCTGGGTTATACCATATAACCTATGTGTGTTGTAGGCTATGTTATTTAGGTTTGTGTAACTGTATTCTATGATGTTTGCAGAATGACGAAATTGCCTAATGTAGCATTTCTCAGAATGTGTCCTGTCATTAGGCAATGCATGACTGTAAACGCTATTGGTGGTCCACCCACACACCCTTTTCCAGGTCAGTGCATCTATCTTTGAGCTGCTGCCAATGTGGCTGATATTGGCTCACAGGTACAGTCAACTCTGGAGAATTGCCTTGGGTCACTAGTTGCTGCCTCATCCAGAAATGCCTGGGAAATAGACTCTTCCTTCCCATACTTCCCATCCAGTGGTGGCTCACAGCCAATGGCTGACTGTTATGGCAGTATAAAGGCCCTTTCAAGGTGAGTCAATTCAGAGGTGCAATCAGTCATGCTTACAAGTTTTCTGTAGGATCTGGCTATGGCTGAACTTCAGCTCCATTTCTTTTTAAATACAAGTACTATCAAGCTTCCCTAACATCTTGATAGCTCTCTCCTGTGAACAGTCCTTCAGTAAACTACTTACACAAGAATCCTGTCTCAAGCTCTCCTCCTAGAGATCTCAGTTAAAACAGTCCCTTCTCTATCTCCAGAAAGAAAATTCCTGGGGAAGAATTTTGATTGGCTCAATATATAGGAAAGAATTAATCTTACCTAGAGAGAGGTCCAGCTTTTGTCTTCAACTACCAAGAGGTGATCTCTAGGCCTGTGGAATGGCCTGCCTGATAGGAGTATCTTTGTTTGCCTGGAGACCTTGGCCCATATTGAGTCAATTTTGTCTCCATAAGGGGTTGGAGATATCATCCCAACCTCCAAGAGAGGCTGGAGATTAAAGATCAGCCATGTAGCCAGTGGATCCTCCTAGATTCTGCCCTATGCATCTCTTTCCCTGGCTAATTGCAATCCCTTTTATAGCCTACAGTTGAATATAGCAGCTTTCTGTGCAATCTGAATTATTCTAGCAAATTATTAAAACTGAGGGTGGTTTTGGCAGCACCCTAAATTTATAGTTGGCATCATAAGGGAGGACAGTCTTAGGTGGACACTGCTTCTTCTAATCGTACAATTGGCTGAATTTTCATGCCTGACTTGGATCTCATCTCTACCTCTGGAACCATCACTAGGGCTAGGTGAGAGAGGGCAGCCTTCCAGTACATTAGATTGCAGTTAAGAGGGAGGAGAGCTGGTGGGATAGACTGACAAAAAGATGTTCAATTTTCACCAGCATTTTCAAGGACCTGGAATCTGCCCTGCCCTGCCCTGACAAAAGTCTGCTTCTTTATTCAGATTATTGCTGATGCTGCTTCTTTTGTTTTTTTCCTTGTCCTGCATCAAAGAGAGTCATTCCCCTCTCATACCTAACTTTGACCTTCCTGCTCTCTACAGATACCCAATGTATGCTTTTTGTGTATTGACACATCTGATACTAGTTTACTTGGAAATCAGTAATATCTTAGTATTGCAGCTTTCTTTATCTGATGCACATATTTATATGTTACAACTCCTAAACTATTTTTATCTCTGGAAATTGAGTTTCTAATTAACAATAGATTTTAATTATAAATTTTTCTTTATAATGAAATTTTTTTGTGTGTGAATAGATGTAGTATGGCATCCATAACATCTTCTTTATTATTTTAGGAAGGCTGTGGTAAATTTTTCTAAATTTTTATTATTCTAGCTAATATTACCTTATTCCTTAGCTTTTCCTGTCATCAAGTATTAGGTGATGTCAGGTGCTGGATTGTGGCTGGGAGGAGGCTCCATGGGAATGTTTGGGTGTGATTCAAAGGCATGGAGGAAATGTAGGTTGGAGTTAGAATACCAACAGAATTTAAACACAATTTTTGTTTTACTTGAAATTAGTGTAGGAACTGGGGTAATGTATGTATAGACCAGTTGGGGGAGCAAAAAACTGGACACTAAAAAAACAAGGCAGAGATTGAGAAGAGTAGATATTATCAAAGGTTTCACTAATATCTGAATGAGAAAGGACCAGTGAGCATTAGAATGTCACAGTAATGGAGCCTATATTTTATTTTCATTTTGCTATATATACATCTATTAAATTAAGCTTAACTATATGTGTAAATAATTTTTTGCTTAAATTAACTTGTAATAAACTATATATTTTATTCTACAATATAAATCTATTTCTTCTTAGCTGCTTTACCGAAAGCAGACCAAGTTCAGCACCTTGGTAGCTGAGTGTCTGGCGACTATTTACTGTATCTCTCTGAAGCTTACTTTCTCTATCTATAAAATAGTGGTAAGTCTAACTATCCTGTAGGTTGTTGAGAGCATTATAGATAAATGTAGTAGTTACTATTACCTCTCATAACATTTAGGTTTAAAAAAATCACCTCACTTAGTATTCTTTTTTTTTTTTTTTAACCAAGTATTCTTAAGGAGGTACCAATTTGGTTTCCTAACTGAATGTACCAGTTAAGCAGCACCATCTTTTGAATTTATCCAAGTACAAACCGTTTCTATTTGGATTCTAAATTCTTTCTATATCGTGAATAACTTCTTGAGGACTGGACTCTTATCAGTGTCTGCCGCTCTTTTGAAGGCACTGACATTCAGCCTCATCAGAGTCCTGACCATCTTGCAGCATTGCTTTTATCTTTGTACCTATGAGGCAATATTTTATCAGACTCAAACCAGAGCTGTTGGAGTGTTGGATTAGTTATTGCTTTAAGCCTGGATCGTGTGTGCCTGGGGAGAGCCTTAGCTTCTCGTACGCTCCAAAGCCTCAGTCTCTGCTCATCCCTCTGTTATCCCAGGCCATTTGAATGGATTTCTCTCTCAGTTAGCTGTTTAGAATTCAACCTCTTGCTTTGGAACAGGAGTTCTGAATCAAGTGCACGTGAATGGAACCGGAGCCTACCTGCTCTAGAGGGGCTGAATCCTGTGCTCCATAAAACCAAAGCTTTGTTAAACTTCTGCTTCTGAAATCCAAAACCACTGTGACTTTATTATTTTCTAGTTTCTATACCCTTGCCCACTGGAATGGACCAAGTTTCAATACCAGTCTGAATCAGTGGTGAATTTGCCATTCGAGCACTAGCAATTGGATCAGTTCCTCTTCCTGCCCCTTCTTGGATTCAGGCCCCAGTATATCTCAGGGTCAAGCATCATCACTGCTAAATGAATTCTGGTATTACATCTTTTAAAAAATTCACATAAAGTATGTTCCATTTAATACCTTGTAGAGCTACCTTCTCTCTTCTGTGTACCTATGTACTTCTTTTAAAATTTTTAATTATCTAATTTTGTGACAGTCATACTAGCTTGTTACTGAGTTTCAAATTCCATTTTATTTTAGAGCCCTAGGAAGATTGCACACGTTGCTTCAATTAGTATCAATTTGGTTGTCAAATTTTCAAGATAAAGCCATTATGTTTTAGCATTATTTAAAGCTGGGGCATTAAAATTAGCTGGGGATTTTTCAAGAATCACTCATTATGACCCAATTTTAAAGTTATTTTAAATATCACATAAAAAAGAATTATTAACAAGTCTGTATTCTATCTCTTTGGGCTACAATATCTGAAAGTTATATAAAAAGCTGTTACGCAGCTTTTCACCGCATAAACTATACTGTCATCTCGGTTGTCTGTATCATGAGAAGTAGAGGTTGAATAATCCACAAGTAACTAATATTTGTCTTTGGGATGCTTTTGTCCTTACATTTGAATATGGGTGAGTCTGATGTCTAGGGAATTCACGTCAAAATAATGAAACTATATTAAAGACCTAAGATCAGGAAGCTGATAAGTGCAATTATTCTACTTTTTTTTTTCTTCTTTCTTTTAGTTGCTCTCTCAGTTTGAAAGAAGTAAGCTGAGTTCCATTCGTCTTTGGTAGATTAGAATAGTGAACACAGATGTTAAATCGTGGGTCTGGGAAGAAATCAGTAGCAAATTAGAAGCTGCTGAAATAAGGATTTTTAGATCCCTATTGGGTTATATGATTAGGCTTTTTAAAAAGAAAGAAATGGAGGAAACAAACAAAAAAGGAAGATAGCTTATATTATAGAAAAAAAATTTTTGAGAAAACATTGCAGAAATTCTGTAAAAAGAACAGGAAATGACATCTGCCCAAGCATTACACTGGCTTAGAATATACCTACCAAGTTCTGTATATTGCATGCTATGGAGAGAGAAGTAAATTGGAGAAGGAAAGGAAATAATCAGCTAATGAAGTAAAAACTAGTGTTTTTGAAAATTAGGGCATTTCTTATGTCCTAGTATATAGGAAATGCTATATGCATGATATGTAAAAACAAATACTCTTTGGTAACATTCGAATCATTTTGTACCATCTGCATCTTTTATCTACTACCCGACAGCAACAAATTTGAAAATAGACATCCTGAACTTGAACCAATGTAGAATTTAATAGTAACAACAAATGTTTCTCCTAGTGATAAGTACCTAACACTCTACATAATTGACTTACTTTTCCACAAAATTTTTAAATTGAAAGACAGCATGCTTTGTTTATCTTCTGCAACTAGACTATACATGCAAATATTGTGCTATAGTTGTTTATATCCATCACAGACTCTAAGAAAAAACCTTTCACATAGTAGGTACTCGGTTTTTGAATGAATAAAAGTCATGTATCTGAATGCATTAATATCTCTGGTTGGGTCTGGATGCCCCCCAAAACAACACAGTAATCTGATCATTTCAGCCATTTTAGTGCTCCACCAAATTGCCCTTCCTTGATGACTGTGAGATCTGTAGGGAACAATTATGGCTATTGCAATTTCTTTTATTTGTACTCCACCTCATTTACAAAAGTTTTTAGGTGGCACCAAAATTGCTCTATTGACTGTGTCCTTCTGGTATTTTTCTTTTTTTGCTAACCATTTTAAAAGTGCTGTGCCACGTATGTTTAGTTTTTCTCTCATGGTGATTCATATTTTGGTAAAATATTTTTTACTTCTGCAGATGTACTGATCTCATTTAACTATGTCATACCATCATGTTGTAAAAATATAAGGCACATCTGATAGTTGTTAACATTCTAACCATTTTAATAAAGGGAATTGATTGACTGGCATATAGCTAGCTAGGTTTTTCAAAGATGACTCTTTTCTTTCTAGTTCTTAATCATATAGATAACTAATATTTAGCAATAATAGCTAACATCCATTTAGTACTTGCTATCTTCCTGACACTGTGCTTGGATCTTTAAATGCTTTGTCTTATTTATTCGTAGTTAAAATTTTAATATATGTACATATAATTTTATATAATTTTATAAGTATGATTATACCATACATGGTGGGAAGAGCATGAAGTCATGTGTACATCCCTTTTACCTTAAGGCAAAAGAGAGGAACTGAGGGAAACCACTTAAAGATCTTAATCTGTGTTGCCTACAATTTGGGGAACACAGAAGACTGGTGTTAGAATTACACCTGAAAATTCTAAAGGATGATAGCTTAGAGGAAGTGGCCAATGACTGTAGTTTGGGAAGTAGCTGGCCTTTTAGAGTCTATCACAGCAAAAGAGTTGTGAGGTTTCCCAAGGATCAGATCTGGGTAGATAAGTAGGGGAAAGTCAGCCCCGGGTTGTCTTAGTTCCTGCCCAAGAAGAACTAAGTAGAAGGAGACCAAAAGTAGACCGCCAGATACCTCAGGGTATGGATGAAAAGAAATCACAAATGACTAGATGGAATAGAGATAGATTTGAGATACCCAGCAGTGGTGATGGTGGTGGTAGGGTTTACAAAATAACTCAAACATCCTCTAGGAGAGAAAGAACCAGATGTAAACGTCTGGCAAGTCCAAACAAGTCAATAGCAGCCAGCATCAGCATTGGTTAAGAGTTTTCCTGCCATGCTTTTCTCTCCTCTATGCACTCTGGCCTTAGAGAGTTATCTTTCTATTTACTTTATTAATTTATTAGAGTGACAGTGGTTAATATGACTATATAGGTTTCAAAGAGAGTTATAAAACTGGGGGAGAAGCAGTGAAATGGACGAGAAGAAGTAAATCATACTTCTTTTCCAGGCTGCTGGCTTCTCTGAATGCAGGCTTTTCTGGGTGCAGCAAATCTGATGCAGATGTGTGGAAAACAAGCCCAAAACATAAACAAAGTTTATAATTTCAATTCTTACATGAAAATTGAATTTTTTTTGGTTTTCTCCTAAACGTTTAATTTATTATTCTTCATTAAGATATAATCGACATAATGTTATAGAATTAGTTTCAGGCGTACGACAGAATGATTCCATATACATATATATTACAAAATGATAATCACAGTAAGTCTAGTTAACATCTATCACCACACAGTTACAATTTTTTTTCTTGTGATGGGAACTTTTCAGATCTATTCTCTTAGCAACTTTCGAACAGATAATACGGTATTATCATTTATAGTCACTGTACTGTGCTTTATATCCCCAGGAGTGCCATCCTGTTTTTATTCTTAGTTTCTAAGTCTACTTCTGTCAATAGAAGTTTCACGTTATCAATAAGGAAACTAATCTCCAAGTGGCTTCAGTCACCTCTATACTTTTCTTTCAAATTAAAGTTTACCTTAAAAGTCACTTTTGACTTTCCTTTCTTTCTTTAACCTAATGGAAATATACTTTAATTAGTTAGAAATCTAAATTGCATACTAGCTTTTAAATAAGTTAGTATCCAAGTTTCCTTGATATGGATTTATGTAGAAAATGTGGATTTGTAGTTTATTTTTATTTACAGATCATAAATCATTTTTATGTTATACTTTTTTGTTCTTCCAAACTATCTAAATTGGGCACACATTACATCATCATAAAAATAATTACTAAATTTTTTCACCTTGCCTCTTTTTTAAGCTATCTCATCTAACCTTCCCTCTACTGCTGAACTCGAAAAAGGAGCCAACACATACAACTTTCACGTTTTCACTATCCACTCACTCTTTAATCCTCCCAACTGTGATTCACCTCTCTAATGAAACTGCTTTTCAAAGGCCACTGTTGTCCAATATAAGATTCAAAGGCTCTCTCTTAGGGCTTGATCTTTTGGATCATGTTTGTGACAGTACTTAATAAGAGTACCCAGTAATCACTCAATTCTTAATATGTTTTAGTTCTATTCCCACAGGAATTTGTTTAATGTTATTGATTAAATAAGTATATGCATAGTGTTCTTTATCTGCATTAAAAATTGCATCAAATGAAAACTTACGCAGTTCAGTTATGTCTGGTTACCCTGTTGCTAATACAGTTCAATAATTTTTAATAGTCTTTTTTTCACTCGGATCCAAGGTATAGGGCCCAATATTTTAGAAGTTCAATTCTCATCTGTTCTTTATTGCCATACTTAGTAATATAATTATTTATCTAAAATATTAAATAAATTACTTTGGGGGATGCAATGTGACTGTAGTTAGCAACACTATATTGTGTATTTGAAAGTTGTTCAGACAGTAGATCTTAAAAATTCTCATCACAAAAATTGTAACTATGCGAGGGATAGATATTATTGAATGAAGCATTGTGGTAATCATTTCATAATATATACATACATAAAATCATTATGTTATACACCTAAAACTAATATAGTGTTATATGTCAACTATATCTCAATAAAACAGGAAAATTATAAATCGCTGGCAGGAAAAAGACTAGGTCAGCCATGATATAATCAGTCGGATACCTATCCTAGCTCTATAAGAAATCAAGCTGGCAGCCAAATGAAACTCAGGTAGGTAGAAGCTGTTAATTGAATTAAGGTGCCTCCAGATCATAAGCCTTGATCTCTTTTATTCTCCACCCTCCTCCAACGTTTATTGTCTGGAATGGCTTCTGGTGAAGAATCTGCATCTGTTTCCCAATTTTGAATTCCCCATTGTTTACCACAGCTCCTCTCCCCAGCCCAACAATCTGGACAGCTGTTTCCAATTTCCCCCACTGGCAACCCTCAGGCAGTCCCACCTAACTGCTGCCAGGACTGAAGGGGATCAAAGTTGTTAAACCCTGGGCAGGAAATAGCCTCAGCTCTGTTATTTGAATTTAGGCTGATGGGAATGAAACCAACCAATGTTTATTAAATGCCTACTGTATGCCAGAAAATTTTAAAATAACAGCTCTATTGAGATAGAAAGCACATCCATAAAATTCACCCTTCCAAAGTACACAATTTAGTGATTTTTACTGTATTTGTGGAGTTGTACAATCATCACCATTATCTAGTTTTAGAACATTTTCATCACCCCAAAAAGAAACCTTTACTAATTAACATATATTCCCCATTCTACCTTCCCTCAGCCCCTGGAAGCACTTATCTACTTTCTATCTATATAGATTTAGCTATTCTGAACATTTTATATAAATGGAATTATATATAGTATTTTGTGTCTGGCTTGTTTAACTTAGCCTAATATTTCCAATGTTCAACCATGTTGTAGTGTGTATCAGTACTTCATTTATTTTTATAACCTAGCAATATTCCATTGTAGGAGTGTATCATATTTTATTTATTGATTATTTATTGATGGGCAATTGTGTCATTTCTACTCTTTATACTATGAATTATACTATGAATAATGCTACTGTGAACATTTGTGTACAAATTTTTCTGTGGGCATGTTTCAGTTCTCTTCAGTGTATATCTAGGAATAAAAATATTATATCATATGGTAACTAATTTCTGAGAAACTGCCAAACTTTTCCAAAGTGGCGTCACCATTTTACATTTTACCATCAGTGTATGAAGGTTCCAATTTCTTCATTTCCTTGCCAATACTTGTTATTTATATTTTAAAGTATAGCCATCCTGTTGGGTGTGAAATAGTATCTTATTGTGATGTTGATTTGCATTTACTAAAAACTAACAATGTTGAACATCTTTCCATGTGGTTATTGATCATTTGTCTTCTTTGGAGAAATATCCATACAGATCTTTTGTCCATTCTTGAATTCAGTGATTCGTCTTACTATTGTTGAGTTGTAAGAGTTCTTTATATATTCTGGACATTAGGTCTTTATCATATTTATGATTTGCAAATAGTTTCTCCCATTCCATGCATTGTCTTTTCACTTTCTCAATGGTGTCCTTTGAAACAAAAAGTTTTCATTTTGATGCTATCCAATTTTTCTTTTTCTTTTGTTTGTGCTTTGGGTATGATATCCAAGAAACCATTGCCTAACCCAAGGTCATGAAGATTTATCTCAATGCTTTCTTCTAATAGTTTTAGCTCTCACATTTAGGTGGATGATCCCTTTTGAATTAATTTTTGGATATAATATAAGGGAGACATCCAACTTTATTTTTTGCACATGGATGTCCAGTGGTCCCGGTACCATTCATTAAAATAATTATCCTTTCTCATTGAATTATATTGCATCCTTGTCAAAAATCAATTGACCATAAATAGATTTTTTTTCCCTGGACTCTTAATTATATATACCATGGATCTATATGTCTATCCTTTGCTACTACTACATTGTCTTAATTAGCGTAGCTTTGTAGTAAGTTTTGAAATTCAGAAATTGCCATCTTAGTGTTGTCTTCTGATCCATAAATGTGAGATGTCTATCCATTTATTTAGGTCTTCTTTAATTTAATAATATTTTGTAGTTCCCATTGTAACAAGTCTTGCTCTTTTGTTAAATTTATTCTAAATATTTTATTCTTTATTATTCTATTATAAATGGAATTATTTTCTTAATTTCAATTTCAGCATGTTCATTGCTAGTGTATAGAAATATAATTGATTTTTTTTTATATTGATCTTGCGATCTGCAACTTTGCTGACTTCTTTTCTTAGTGCTAATAGTATATTGTGTGGATTCCTTAGGATTCTCTATGTAAAAGGTCATATCATCTGAAAATAGAGGTGGTGCCTTCTTTTCCAGTCCAGATGCCTTTAATTTATTTTTCTTGACTACTTGCCCTGGCTAAACCTCCAGTGTAATGTTGAAGTAAAGTGGCCAAAGCAGACATTATATTCTGGTTTCTGATGTTAGAAGGAAAACATTCAGTTTTTCACCATAAGTATGATGTTAACTGCAGGTTTTTAATGGTTGACCTTAATCAGGTTGAAGAAATTCCCTTCTGTCCCTATTTCATTAAATGCTTTTATTAAGAAAAGGTATTGAAATTTGTTAAATTTTGTTCTATGTCTATTGAAACAATGTGGTTTTTATTTTTTATTTTATTGTCAATCAATCTTGACCAAGAACTACAAGGCAAACAAAAGCTTCATTTAGGGGTGTTCATTTAGGAATTGCATTTGGAAACACAGATATGGGTAGAAATCCCCACCTGTGTTCTGATGAGAAAAGAAAGGGACAGAATTAATAAAGACAGAAAAGTGTCTTCCAAAGGAGTTACACAGGTTGCTTGAAAGAGCTGTGATTGGTACTGACAAGCCGACTTGCACTATGCTATACGTAATTGCTTATGCCTACTGCTAGGTAAAAAAATCATTTTTTAATAGAGAGTTTAGTGATTCAGAACCAGTTCCAGGAACTGTACCAGGATTTAGCCATTCTGGTTTAGCCCAGTGCAAAAGTTCAGTTTCATATGGAGAGGTATATTAGTTCAGCTTCCTGGAGGCCTCCATTTTAGATTGCTCTTTTGGCAATAGCAACTCCATTTTGCTGTTTTTCTTTCACATTATCGATATTACATTAATTAATTTTCAAATGTAAATCTGACTTTGCAGTCCTAGGTTAAATCCCACTTGGTAATGGTTAATAATCCTTTTATTACATTACCGAATTTAGTTTGCTAGTATTTTGTTAAGGATTTTAACATCTATATTCATAACAAATATTAGTCTGTAATTTTCTTCTCATATGGTATCTTTGATTTTGATAAGTTAATACTGTTCTCATAGAATGAGTTGGGAAATGTTCCCTTCTCTATTATTTTTTATGGAAAAGTTTGAAAAGGATTAATATTAATTCTTCTTTTAAAGTTGAATAGAATTCATTGGTGAGGTATCTGGTCCTGAGCTTTTTAAAAATTTATACTTCAGTATTTTACATATTATGGCTTTATTCAGATTTTGTATTCTTGAGTTAGTTTGGTAGTTTGTCTTTCTGGGAATATGGTCATTTCATCTAGGCTATCAGATTTGTTGATAAACAATTATTCCCTTACAGTTGTTTTTTTTTAATTTTGGTAAGATAGTAGATATCCATTCTTTATTCCTAATATCAGTAATTTAAGTCTTCTCTCTTTTTCTTTATCAGCCTTGCTAAAGGGTTGTCAATTTTGTTGATCTTTTCAAAAAGATAACTTCTAGTTTTGTTGATTTTCTCTATTATTTTTCTATTTTCCATTTTATTTATTTCCACTCTAGTGAAAATTATTGTTTTCTTCTTGCTTTGGATTTTGTTTACTCTTCTTTTCTAGTTTATTAAGGCAAAAGTTTAGACTGTTAATTTGAGATCTTTCTTTTCTTTTTATACAGTTACTTACAGTTATAAATTTCCCTGTAAGCATATATTTAGTTGTGTTTCATAAGTTTTAGTTGTTATTTTCATTCATCTCAGAGTATTTTCTAATTTCCCTTTTGATATTATTTGGTCGTTTAATTATTTTGGGGTATACTTTTCAATTTACACATATCTGAGAATTTTCCAAGTTTCCTTCTATTATTGGTTTCTAATTTTATTCCAGTGTTGTTGGCAAACATACTTTGTATGATTCCAATCCTTTTAAATTTATTGAGACTTGTTTTATGACCTAACATAGATCTTTCCTTGAGAATCTTCCATGTGCACTTGAGAAGAATGTGTACTCTGCTATTTTTTTCATAGTTTCTGCGTGTATGTGTGAATAATATTCCATTGTGTATATATATACAAATGGCATGACTTCTTTCTCGTATATGGCTGAATAATATTGTGTGACACGTCGTTTCCATGCCTCTGCTATTGTAAATAATACTGCAATGAACGTGAGGGTCCAATATCAAGGTTCTTACTGCTTCAGTTTCTGATGAGAGCTTTCTTTCTGGCCTGCAGATGGCTACCTTTCACTATGTCCTCATACAGAGATGTGAACTCTCTGGTGCCTCTTATGATAAGCATACTAATCCTATGAGATATGAGCCCCAACCTTTTGACTTCACTTACCTTCAATTACCTCTTAATAGGCCCTATCTCCAAATGCAGTTACACCGAGGAGTATAACTTCAAAATATTCTGGGAGTACACAAACATTTATTCCATAACAACCCCTAATACTTAACACAATGGCTTATACATAGTTCTTGAATAAACTAAAGAAAGGATCACATTGAAAATATGTGCCATTCCGAAAAACATGTAAGACTGAAGTCTGGGAATTACCGTGGCAGTTTGTTTGCATTTGGATATATACTGTTTATTTTCTTCACAGTGAAAGAGTGAAAGGAAGAGAGAATTCATTTACAATGAGAGCTAAGAATTCTCATGCTCAGAGAAAGATACCTTGGGTACCACTGTTTTGTGAGATGAGGCCCCATCTTGGTCCCATCCTCAGCTGTGTTCACCTTAGTACCTCAAGCTGTCTGAATGTGGCTGGAGGGCCCATAGAATGAGGTTGCTGAGGATCTGTTTGCTTGGTGAAAGAACAATGCTTCAAGGTCAGAGTGAAGGAAAAACTCAGGGAAGACCAAAATGTCCGACATTCAGCTTGCTATTGTGTTGGATTTCTTCCATTTGTTCTTCCTCTCCACCCTCTTCTATCCTGTTTTGTTTTGTTTTGTTTTTCCCTCAGAATTTTGACCTATATGGACTGCATCAGTGGGCTTCCTTGCCCTTTTGGCTTTTACCTAAATTGAGGTTCTAAAAGAAGTAGGGTAAATGGCTAAAAACTGGTCACATGTCTAAATAGAGCCAGATAACAAAAGCCAGCAAGCCCTAAACTGTATGAGGTGGAGCCTAAAGGAAGCTGATGTTGGGCAAAGATTTGAGGATAGATGGAGAGATTCCTAAGTCAGCATGCATAAGGCTGTATCAGGTTTAACGAAGTCTGTGCCTTAGTTGGTGTTGGCCTCTAAGAGTTTTTATAGAAGCAAGAGAAGAGAGATACGAAGCTCTAAGTTCTTAGCAATAAGAATTCACACATATTCAAGTATCTAAATAATCACTGTACTGCATAATAACAGAAGACTGCTGCAGTCCAGCCTGTCAGTAGAGAGAATTTGACTTCTATACTATTTGCCTTCATGAAAATAAAGGTTACAGATATGAAGAAACAACAGTAATTTTATATGGATATGTATGTTGTGGGCATGTGTGAAATACAAGAGATTTTATATTTCCAGAGTGAAATACATTGGACTTTGAACTTCTAGTGACATTACCTAAGATGATATCAGAGCCTTGAAGTATAGGGGATAATCATTCTTCAGGGCAATCATGACTACCGAAATGAAAAAAGATCATGATGTGATTAAATAATAATGCTTATAAATGGCTATTGCTGGGCTAGAGCTGAGGATGATATAAATGCCTCATAATTTTGTTCAGTAGGGGAACCCATTTTCAATTCCAGTTGTAACTAGGAAGAGATTCTTTTGTCTCAGGGAAATGTTTATATATAATATGTTGTACATAACTAGGATAGGGTAGCCAGAGAGTATATAGTAACCCTACTTGGGCCTCCAACTCCACATTCCCCTCCCCTTGTCACATGCCATGTTCTGGTACTCTTGATAGAGGCATATGTCCTACCTCTGAATATCAGGACCTTCTCATGTTTCAGAAAGAGGCCAGAAGGATGGGAGACCTGCAGGAACTTCAGTGCCAGGAAGAGCATAGAAGACAAGAAATTCAGGATTCCTTCCACTGAGAAGTGGAACTTGGCTTAGTTTTTTATTTGTTTCTGGATGGTGGGAAAGATAATACAAAAGAGTCATCTAGGACAAGCCTAATAGGTACAAGAAAGAAGAGAGAATTCATGCTTCAGTCGTGTGTGTGTGTGTGCGCGCGCGCGCAAGAGAGAGAGAGAGAGAAGGGGAGAGAGAGAGAGAGAGAGAGAGAGAGAGAGAGAGAGAATGAGACTTTTAGTGCATGATAGACCCATCCACTATGGCAAGTGGTTCAAACAGACTCCTGGAATCTGGCCAATCAGTCTTTTCCAAGAGGAGGGAGAACAGTTGGGAGAAGGAAAGCTGCTGTGAAAGGCCTTCTCCCCAGCTGCCTGAAGTGTTCAATCAGCGTTTTTTCTTTTATTCACTTTTTTTCTTAGGTATTATCCTGAATGAACAAAGCCATAAAATCACAAAATTGGAAGGAACCTTCAGTAACATCTAGTGAAATCCAATGCTCTCATTCATGTCTGGAGATAAGGAATCTCAGGCCCAAAGGGGTTAAACGATTTTCACAAGGGTGCCTAGACATTTATTGGTAAAAATAAGTATAGAGTTTACTGTAACAGAAGTAGAGCTGCCTACAACTCGGTATTTTGTTAAAAGTAAGAACCATATAAACCATTCACATGCTGGCTCACCTGGCACATAAATGTAATACTCGGAAAGAATAAACTAAAGTATAATTTGAAAGGAAAAAAAAATGTCCTCAAATAGCATTGCAGAACTAGTCTATTTTCTTACACATGACATCTCTCTCATCTTTATCTGAAATGATATTTTACTTACAAAACTGTCTCCATGTTATCCTAAGAAGTATAGAATTACTGAGGGCTTCTCAATGTGCAATATGCCTAAACAAATAAGCTGTATTAAGAGAGCATTTTGTTAACAATTCTGTTTATCTGGCTTTTCTACTCTGGATTTTGGGATTGTTATTGTAGGTAGGGCCCGCCTAGCCCAGTTAAGGCTTATTTAGCTCAAGATTTTGTGAAACTAGTGGTAGATGTGTTGAGAATGACTAATCCCACACACTCGAATAAGAACTAGCTACCTTATAATATATATATTAATATCAGAACTGAAAACATAAAGCAATGGTTCTTAATTTTTTGGACTTTTTGAGAATCTGACAAAAGTTATGGGTAGGTCTTTCAGAAATTTTCATATGCATGAGAAGTTTTAGTTTATATTCACAGAAGTGACAGAGATCCTATGGTCTATGCATGGAGCCCAAGATAAGGACCTCTGCCATGTAATGACATCTGATATCTTTCACGTCCACCTTCAGCCGTTTTGGCTAAGAGATCAGTCTCTGTTCTGGTCTAATCTGCATGGCTTTCTGCATCTCCCTCCTGCTTGTCATCCTCTAGTTTCAGAGGCCTTAATATTTCTCATTAGCTTCTGTATTAGTGAAAAGATAAATTCCAGACCAAGAACTGCCTTTACGGGTATGGCATTTCCACTCCGAAAGGTATTACAAAATTCTGGCCGCCAGTTTTTCTTTTCAGTACTAGGAATGACTTCGATCCCTTTCTTTGACCCTGTATCTCTCTCCTTGTATGTCTGATTTCTAATGGCTCCATATTTACTGCAGATGGAGACAGAGAGAGTTAGATGTTATATATGTGTGATGTATATAATTAGAATAGCCATGTAATTTATAATCAAAATTAGTACACGTTGAGAGTAAATAAGGTGCTCTCAATAATTGTTTCTGGACATTAAGCATTGTCCTGGCAAACAGACCCCATGTTTCCACTAGTCTAAGACTAAAGTGCCGCTTGCTTTTCCTTCGCCTTCTCACGGATCTTGTGAGAAGGAGTGGCTGGAACTGGGAAACAATGAGCCCTCCAAGGTAAACTCATAGCCAGACCCCAGTGTAGCCCTTCTAATATGCATGAGACAAAGCCTAAATAGATTGGGACTCATCAGTGGTTTTTCAAGCAACTTTGCAATCACAGCCTGCCAGATATGTCAACCCCTGGTATTGATGCTGCAGGTGCAGAGGGCACAGAAACTGACCTGTGAGCTTTCTTGTTATTCCTACTTCTTACTCCTAGGAAACTCAAGTGGGTGTGAATGATTAGTGGGTATGAAATGGTCAAACCAGTGCTGCAGAACCAGGCTGGAAATTGAACATTGGCACTTAAACCCTTCAATTCTAGGGCACACTCAAAATACAGATGTGGCAAACCAGAGAGCCGAGGGCAAAGCACAGAACACTCAAGTTAAGAAGCAGCTGCTACCTGAGCCAGAGAGCACAGATTCAGATGGAAAGGGACAGGGAGCTGCAAAAACTGAATAGGTAGCTGGCATTTTGCAAAAATCATCAGAGAGACATCTTCAGCAATTCAGTGACATGATTCTGTGCTTAGATTGCATGCAGAAAAGGGACTTTAGACATTTGTAAATTCAAAGAAAAAAGTACCGTGTCTGGTGTTAAGGGCATTACTGATGATACAAAATAACTATATGAGGGGAAGGATCAGATACTAGGAAGGGAATTAGCAGAGCCTTGATAAAATAGGAGAGATGGAATCTGAGTTAAGCCAGACCAGGACAGAAATTATTCTTCAAACTACCCCAGCTTAGGTTTTACCCTGAGAACCTATATTACACTCCCACAAAAACTGATGTATAGCTTATTACACATATCCATACTTAAGTTAACATTCTTTCGGTCATGTTCAACTAATTACTTTATCAAGTCCCACTTTGAATAACTCCTGAAGATATTAGAACTAGCTTAACCTTGAATAATGGTTACAGTCAAATTCTAGGGCCTAAAAATTATAGGAATAGAGAACGGAGAAGTAATTTTAGGGTTTGGTGGAGGATGGGAGAAAAGTTTGATTACAAAGGAGCTGTAAGAGAATTTTGGAGAGTGATAGAACTGCTTTATATCTTGACTATGGGGGTGGATACATGACTCTAGGCATATGTCAAAATTCATAGACGTGTACATAAATGAGTGAATTTCACTGTGTGTAAATTTTTTAATAAATAAATAAAAATTAAAAAAATAAAAGAATCCAGGACCTAAATGGGCAAAACCAGATAATCTCCCTTCCCCACTCTTGCCAGTCAAAACTGTTGCTTTATTTCTTTCTTATGATATAAAAATATATCTTTCCATGTGTAGGCATGTTGTAGGCCCTATGACACAGTAGGAATAGAACATAGAAGCATGAAACCTGCATCATCAAAAATTCCCTATACGGTAGTAAGTAGAACCCCACACACTGATATTTCTCATCATTCGAGCTAATGGTGTAAGAAAGAGGAAGGTATGGGGATAGAGGAAAGTGACTTATGAACACAGTCCTGAATGAAGCGAGGGAGTGAATCATGTCGAACTCTAAGGAAGAGTATTTTAGTCAGAAGGAACAGCAAGTGCAAAAGCGGTGGCCACATACTTTAGGCTTGAGAATCAGCCGGTATGGATAGAGAGGAGTAGGCAAGAGGTGGGGGCAGCCATATCATATGGTAGGCCTTTCTAAGAAGTGGTTTTATTGTAAGTATGTCAAGAAGCCATCAAGAGTAAGCAGGGGAATTATCTGGTCTGATTTGCATTTTTAAAAGCCTACACTGGTTGCTATATGGAGTTCAGACATTCAAGGGATCAGTATTGAAGCAAGAAAGCCATTGCAACCATGTAGAAATGGTGGTAGCATGGACGGGTTTTAGTGTGAAAGGAGTGGATGAGGGGGAAAGCTTTGTTCTATTGCACGATCAGAACCCCAACTCTGGCTCATCATTGCAATTATATATTTAATATTATCTTAACATTTCTTATTCTCTTGGGCCTCAGGTAGACATTGGAGTACATGTACTAGACAGCTTGAAACCTATCCAAAGTTGGAGACTAAGAATTTTCCTGGTTTCAAAGCACATAGCTGTATGATTTTTCTCTAGTAATATTCAGACGCTCAGGTGCACCCAGGTACACTGAAGATGGCAGATGGTTTAGTTAATATAGAGTCAAAGTTTTGCCAGATGTATGTGAGGGATGAACAAATGGGCCCAAATAATATTACCATAATTCACATTGAAATGTTAATATCTTAATCTAGTACATAATCATATTACAAAAGAATATCATGGTAAAGAGAAGAGGGTATGAAGGATGATAAGAAGACAGTAACAAGAATGGTAAATAGAGAATGGGATGAGCAAAACTAAAGAGAGGATAGGGAGAAAGTGAGAGTGGGAAGAGAATGTCACAGGGCACTATCTAACAAAAATAAATTATGAATGGTGCAACTTCAGGTCTTTTTGGAAGCCCTCACATTATATTTTGATATCACTATAATTTATTTTAGAATAGTTCATTATGGACAATGTAATATATATGTGTAATTTTAACCAACACCCAAGGCAAGCTAATTACCATTGAGTTGAATATGCAAAAAATAGGTAAATTACATTCCACAGGTGGCATTTCTAATCCCTTTAACCATCACAGAGGACTTGTTAGTTAGCACAATGTGTGTGAGAGATTTTTTTCATTGGTAATATGAGTAGTATTAAAAAGATGGGGATAGGTTAGGAAAATTGTATTGGCCCTTCCACAGTTGCATGAACATGGACAAGAAATGAGAACCCATTGGTCTCTTCCCTTTAGAATAGTACCCTATGCTTAGAATTCCAATTATTCCTGGATACAGCCAGATAAGAAGGGTTTTGTGGTCCGACTTCAACTTTACGATTAGCTCAATCATGTTGCATCTGCCTTGGGTGAATCTTTCATGCAAATTAATTGTTCCACTCACCTCTTAAAAGGACAGAAGGGTAGGACTTTAGCAAGCTTACGCTGCAGTTTGGGTGACTGTTTTTATTCCTGCTTACTAATAAAAATGTGTAAGTATATTTGATATAGAACTTGATAAAAATCCACATTGTGGATGTGGATGGATGTAAGGTAAAGAGACTTCTAACTATTGGAAGCTTCCAATAGAACTAATAATCAGAAACGATCAAAATGGCTTTAGTCATTTTGGAAATACATCAGGTAAGAGTTCACTTTAGAAACCCTTTGGTTCTTTGGTAGATTAGTATGTATTCTCTCCTATGTAGCCTTGAGTACCATCCTTGTAGAAGTATAAAATGTTAATACCAAAAGGAAACTTAAAATCATATAGTCTGATTCTTCACATTGCACAAAGAGAAATTAAGGCTCAGAAAGATTGTTACATTCCCAAGGTTAATGCACAAGCTAACTAGTTGTGAAAGAGGAACTAACTAGGTTGCGGATCTTATAACCCAGAAATCTCATTGCCACACATTAAGCCATGTTTTCCAAACCAAAACACATGAGATGTATGTAGAAAGTCTGATATGACTTATCAGGCTAATAGGACAGAATACTTGGGATTCCAAAGATTCTAGCAAAGCATCCTCATTGCTTTTAGCCATACTTACTGCTCCCTACATACCCATTTTTCTACTTTTATGATGCCATATTTTCTAATCTTCTCTAACTGCACTAGGAATTTACTCATTAGCAAAATTGCGGGATCTAACAATGTTACATATTGGCTGCTTCTTCCCATTCTGTCTCTCATAATGTAGGTCAAGGAAGAAGTGTGTTTCCTTTTGTTTTAAGGATACATAATGAATTTTCCTATTTATCTAAACTGACTACTTCTTGATCGTCTATGGCTTATCCACAAGATATTTCAAATGCTGGAAAATTGTATAAAATAAGACTTATTTCACAGTCTGACTACGGCCAGGATTAATAATGACAGTTTTTAAGTCAACATTTTTTTCGACCCAGACTTAGTGATTTATTCAGAGTCCCAAATCTCCACCCCTGTGTTTTGTGAATGTGCACTTGCCATTTGCACAAGATGCTGCAGTGGTCCCTTCATGCACATCTAAAGGTCTAGGAATGAACATATGGTCCCAAATAATCCAATAGTCCAAGTGTCCAGTTCACTGATAGCTACATTGTTTGATAAATTAGACTCAAGAATTAGAGACTACAGGCTGAAAGGGATTTTAAAAATCCTTCAGGCCACTATCCCTGTCAAGAGATCATCCAAATTCTGCTCACACACTCTCTGAAATGTCACTGACCGAAATGTTTTTTTTTCCAAAAACAGTTTATTCCAATTTGGGGCAGATTTAACTGCTGGACAGTTCTTATTTGAATAAAAATACTTTCCTTTGTGACTTCCACCCACTAGCCTCTTTTTCTATGGTTTCTTTGGTTTCATGATGAATAAATACATCCAGTTTTCCTTTTTCTTATCAGCTCTTTAAATATTGGAAAGTAGTTTTCATGCTCCATCGCAGCTTTAAAACAAAATTATAGAAGAACACAGAATGAACTCTTAACTTTTCTTCTGATTATGCTTTTATTCTTATATAATGTCAGATTTGTAAAACAGCTGACAAAATATTTTTAAACTTTTATTAACTTTTTATATAAGTAATCTGATGTTTAGTAGAAATATTCGAAAATTGGAAATATCTTAGAATGAGTATGCCCAGAAACAAGTGAGATGAATATTTGAGTGTAAGGAGCTTATTGGGAAATGTTAAATATCTTAGGGGAGAAGAGAAGAGAATCCAGCCAATGAAGGGTGTGTTATTAAGTCAGCTATCAAAGTCAGCAACTAGAGAGAAATCTGATGGAGAAACTCTGGGATACACAAAATAAATGCCTCAGAATTATGCCACCTCAGGAATGACCTACTACCTCAGCATTTTCAGCCTGCTCCCAGGCAAGCTGTCTTCCACAGTTCTGGAATAAAAGGCTGTCAAGCACAGAGGAAGCCGTTAGAAGTTGTCTAGATTACTGCATGGGACACTAACAGCATCTGGGATAATAAGCAAAATAATGATAATTATAATTATTAATGATGAACATTTTGATGTACTTTCATTCATAATGTTTAAAATAAGTAGATTTACTAGAATATAAATTATCATAAAATAAGGTCATTCTGCAAATATTAATTTGCAGGCTGCTTTAACACAGTAATACCGTATATTACATCTATGCCAATAAATATAAATCTACTTATGACTAATGATGATATACTATACTAAAATTAAATTACTATCCTGGTTAGACATTTAGATTGGTTCCAGGTTTTTGCTGTTAAGT
The DNA here is from genome assembly GCF_014176215.1 of Rousettus aegyptiacus. Lineage (NCBI taxonomy): Eukaryota > Metazoa > Chordata > Mammalia > Chiroptera > Pteropodidae > Rousettus > Rousettus aegyptiacus. The sequence continues at coordinate 125,767,009 of NW_023416306.1, forward strand.
GAGATGTTTTATTTCAACCTCACCGAACAATGAATTTATACTTGGTTCAGTTGCCACTTGACTATATATTTATTATGATAATATTTAGAAGATATAAACAGTGTGAGAAAGAGTACTTTGTATTCAAATTCCAATAATTCTTACTTGCTTTTCTATTTAGAAATCTTACATAATACAGATAAGTTTAAAATCAAAATACTATATTATACCTTGTGATAATATCACAAGACACAGCCATTTAGGTTACAGAGATTCAGCTTCATGATTTTCATTTAGCACCACTACCACACTTAGGATTAATTTCTTTACGAAGATTGATTTGGATTTTAGCTCAATATCACAGTTCAGAGCCATCATGGCCTCTCATGTGCAGTTATGTAGTTGGAGTACTTTCTCCTCAGAGTATTCGCCATTTGTTAGTTTATAGCAGTGCTAAATTATGCATCATATCTCCATGATTTCATCTTGTTCTGGATGTGATATTGTCTTAGGTGAGGTTTCCTGAGAAGCAGACTAAAATGGAGATTTGCATGCAGGAGGTTTAACGGGAAGTAGTCCAAGAAACATAATTTTACCTCATCTGAAGACAGCTTCTCTTGGATTCTAGTCACTCTTTTTTTCCTGGAGAAATTTACAAGAAGTTTAGTGGGGAAAAATTCCAAATCCTGACATTGCATTTGATCCTGATACTCATCATCCCTCTCCTCATGTACACATCCTATACCCCTTAACTTTCAAGTAGCCCTGGGTGGTTTGTCTGATGGGGCTATCCAGATTCCTTTCCTTGAAGAATCTGAGCCACTACTTACCATGTCTGGTTTAGACAGGATGCTGCTCGTGTCCATTTGCCATCCAAATTGGTTAGGGGAGTTATCAAAAGACATTCCAATGGATCAGATAAGGACTAAATAGTCTTCCTTTCCACCATTGTGGAACAGCAGTGCTACCTTGATCAAGTTAATTACCATGCCAGGATGGGAACTCTCTTCCTGGCCTGCCAACTTCTTGGCACAAGGAATGTGAAATGACCAGGTGATAATCATAGCTTAAAGTTTATTGAGACTCCTTCTACTGTCCCTTTTTGGAAGCATGATCCCTATGCAAAGTAGAACCTCTAGGTCTGCAGAGCATGGAGTTGCAGTGACACAAAGTACTTGGAGTGCTGATGAGAAAAGTTATTCCTATTCTCACAGCCTTGGGTTCCCAGTTTGGAAAATATCACCATGCAGTGGTCACTGATTCGAGGTATCAACCTATCCTGAAGGAAAATGCTTATCTACATATGATGCTGTGCTTTCAAAAGTCCATTCCACCTCTCTATCAGGCCTGCAGGTTTGGGGTGATGAAGTATGTAATAGGATCAGTGAATCCCATAGTCACGAGCCCACCACCAAATCTCATTTGTAAAATAGCTCACTTGATCTGAGACAGTGATCCCTTGTATAGCAGAGTTGGCTGAGGCACCTCGGGTAGGAAAATTAAACCCATACCTGAAGAGAGGTCAATATTTAATTTGGAGGAGATGTCTCAGCAACTCCCAGAGCACTGGACTCCTAAAAACTTCACTGACCTAGGTAGGCCTGAATTTTCATAGAGTTTGCATACTACGCTCAGGAATACATGTGTCTTACCAAAGTGTGTGGAGTACTTGTACATTTCATACTTATTAAATCCAACTAACATATCACTAATGTCATAGAACAACGTGATGTTCTGTAGGATATATAGATGGTCCAGATATTTTCTACTATATTATAACAAAGTATAGAAGAGTTGACTTATTTCTGGGGCAAGACCACTAATGTGTACTGTTGTCTATCTCACGGAAAGGCAAACTGCTTGTGCTCTTCCCACCTGCTAGATATTGAAAACGGCTATAACAAAGATATCACGTCCATCATAGTAGCTACAATTGGGGTTACTACTTAGTTAAGTTTGTGATATTATCCACCTTGTATTTTAGAGGCCAGACTAGACACTTACATAGAGATATGATAGATACCACTAAGCCTGCATGTTTTAAGTCTTTGAAGATGGTACTAATCTCTATGATTTCCCCTAAAAGCAGTATTGTTTTTGATTTTACAGTCTCCGAGGGATGCGGAGGGGATTTTAGAAGTTTCCACTTGGTCTTTTCTATTATTTTAGCTCTCCTTTCATGGGTCAGAAAATCAATGTTAGAGTTGCCAAGTATGTCCACTCTAATTTTGTACTGAAGTACCAGGAAAATCACCATTTGTATTTATATTTACTTAAAATTTTGGAACCAATGGACTCACTATGAGATGGACATGGGCCAAGATTCCATTTATTACCTAACCTCCTTCCTTATTCCAACAGAGGTGTCATGATAACACTGTGAACTATTGGGTATTCAACTCGGTGTTCACTCAGACCTTCTATCCAACGTCTCTCAAAAACTTCTGTGTGTTCCCTTTCCTCAGTTTATAATTACCTGAGAAAAGCCTTTTTGGAGCAGGACTAGGGAAATCACTGTGATACACTTGCTCTTGTATCGCAGTATCCTTCCTCAAGGGGCCTGGCCTCTCTTCTATTTGATGAGTTTTGAGTCTGAAAACTGCCTCAGGTCTGAAAATGAGGCAAGGTATTATATCTTTCCACTGGGGCAGCTGATCTCAATCTTCATATATATCATCGATTGATTGTATAAAGCAATAGCCTTTTTGGATCCCTGTCTTAGTCCTGGACACATCATGTTCTATTAGCTGTCTCCATAGATCAATGTGGGTCAGGCTTCCCTGGCTGCCATTCTATCCTTGTTGCCCCAAAGAATAATTACACCCACCTTGCTTCTGACAATTAGGTGCTGCCACATGGCTTCTACTATTCTAGGATCATGCCATTGCTATCAGGGAACCCAGTTCTGTTATAGAATTTCTTATGTCAGTTCCTTCTTATAATAAGTATCTGCATGCTGCTGCTACTGCACATCCTTACCACTGAATTTCTGATTGCTTTGCTGAATGGAATGCCCTCAGGGCCATATCACGGAATACATTAAATGTTGAATTTTCCTCTTCATTTAACATAGGCCATTGCTTTTCCCAAGCACCTAAGAGCCATCCTAACAACTTATTAGGACTGGATGTCAAGCTCCTTGCCAGGGTGTTAAATCCAGTGTCATGGGAAAGTGCATCTATTGCAACAAACTGTCCCTTTTCTGCTTTATTTTCTCCCCTTGATTCAGCATCCTTGGGATCTACTTCCTTGCATGTGATTCCAGTTCTCGTTGCCATATCTTGTCCCTCTCCTGCCTTAGCAGACCTTACACTCCTCAGTTATGCTGAGATTTGACCCTAGACATTAGTTTGATTGCCAGGACAGGAGTTGGTGGCAGATCTTGAGAAGAACAAGCATTGTCTTATAAGCCACATGGCTATTTGAAATGGCTGCATATTCTTCAAGCAGAGCAGAACCTGTCTTCTAACAAGGATGGGCGGGGCATTTCTGCAGCTTCAGAGAATATAGACATACTGGAGGTTCAAAGTTCTGAGCTGGATCTGCCCAGAATCCTTGCCCCAACTCTCAGGGTCTTATTTCTTTTATCTCAGGACCCTAATTTTGGCATAGAAAATTTTCTAGGGTTGAGAATGCAATCTTTTCTAAAATTCTGCTACTCTTAATATTAGGTCCTGAACCAATGAGGACTTCTTTAAGTGCTACCTAGTAGGATCTTTAATTTTTATACTTTGCTTTGGATTGATGAGTGATCATCCTTAGCCTATCATTTTTTCACTTCAAAGCATTGATCATGTTCAGCAACAGCTATATAATTTCACAATCCTTATCATTATAATGTCAGAAATATTGCACAAGCCAGTGAATCCTTGTCCACATCCCATCCCAGTTAGCTATAGCTGGAAAACCTTATTGATTTTCCTGCTTTGGCATTCCAGGAACTATCAACACTCTACCTACTAGTAGTTATGGGGTCCTCATTGGCAGCTAGAAGGAGATCCAACTCCTGAATACCATTCGTAGAGTCTGTTTCCTAGCCCACTCCTAATACCAGTGTGTCATGGGAGGGATCGTCTAGAAGCAGAATTTGAGACAGGGATTCAGGTGCAGGTTATTTATTATAGTGTACTTCAGGAGAAACCTAAGAGAGAAAGAAAGAAACAGCATTGGTAAGGGGAAAGAACGTGCCCGGATATGGTCTCAGGTTAAGTCTATCTTTCACCTGAACAATGGGGGTAGGTCCTTCTGAAATATAAATCACGTTGAGAGTTTTCTCAGCTTGAGGCAAGGGGACCAGGCTTTTACATTCCTGTATTAGTCATTTATTAGCATCCCTCACCACTACCACATGTACCTGGCATGTTTCTTTTTTACTTTAAGCAATAACTAGACATCTAGATAACTTTTTTAATAATCGGTCTCAGACATTTTTCCTTTCCTTTAAGATTTTCTGGTTAATTCTATTGGAGAAAAGTACTAAAACCAAAAATTTGTAGCTCCTTAACTATCCCATTATTAAACTATGATATTTGAGTAATAAAATAACAACATTAATAATTATTATTATTTAAAGAATTGCTAAAAAGATGAATCTGTGAAAGGTTATAAGTGGATAAGAATATAGGAAAAAAATAATATAAAGTTTACAAAAAGATAATTATAAATACAAAAATGTCGACTACAATAGGAGATCTTTAATATCAATTCTAGATGCACATGAGAGTTAGTGGTAGACAAAAATACTTATAATTACAGAAATAGACAGTTTTTTAAAAAGTTTTGAGTTCATATTGATCTTCCTAATTTATTATATGTGCCTGTCCTCGATTTTTCTTATTAACTATGTTTTTTTCTGGGCAAATAAGATTTTCTATTACACTGACACGGATTCAATTTTATGCTAATTACTGTGATGAAGCTCAGAGTCTGGATATTTTAAAGTTCAAACATGAGCTTTTAACTCAGTACTTAAATATAACTCCTTCCTCTTCACTTGGCACTAGTACTGGTGGTCACTTCTCTATGGTCCCATAAAAATATAACTGATGTATGATAGGGACTCTTTTAACACTTCATTTTATTGTTCTCACTTTTCACAGTAACCTAACGAATTAAGAAGTATTGTTATCCCAATTTCTCAAATTAGAAAACTAAGGCTTAAAGAGGTTAAAAAGTCACACAGCCAGTAAACAAATAAGCCACACAGCTACCTTCGTTCATTGTAGAAAATGAAATCCCAAGATAGCTGGTTTAAAAAAATCAAAAATAAAGAATAATTTTCCTCTCTGGGATCATCTGTTTTACTTGCAACAACAACCTTCTATCTACTCATCTGTGGTCAAGGAAAGACATAAACGCTATTATGGTTCAGAGTGTTTAGTATTTAATTTAAAAGAAAGAAAAGAGAAGCTATGTTTGCAGTAGAAAAGTTGGTGTTGTGGTCAGGGGTGGCAGAAATAAACACATCTAAATATTGGCCCAGTGAATTCTTAAACGGGTGGCAAATTACTCTTTAGAAAGCCTCTATAACAAGAAGGTAAGCAAGAAGTTAAACTGGACTAAAATATGATCTACAAGGACAAATGTGGCTTTTTAAAGGATACTATTCAAGAAACTTCCTGTAGCTACATCCAAAATGGTGGCTCCTGAAAAGAGAGAGAGAGAGAGAAAAAGATTCTCTCAGCTGTTATTTCCCAACAGTTAATAGGATGTATACATTCCTTCTAGGTTAATGCTCCAAGTTACCTAAATCCAAACACAATCAGCCAGAAGAGGAGAGAAATTAAACATAGTACCCTCAAATAAATGATTTTAATCTTTTCCTAAAGGTAAAAATTAATCTTGAAATGCCACATAATGCTCCAACTTGCCTTTCGAAGAGGCTGCTAGAGCAAGAAAATATAGAATGCCGGCGTAGCAAGAGAAAGGAGAAAAAAGGACTTTGGGCAGTGGAAAGAAAGTCCTGTGATTAAGAGAAAAAAAAACAAAGATGTTTATAAAACTAATTTTAAATAATTCATGGATCGGAGAAGAAATTGCCACATAAATTAGAAAATATTTGAATATATGACTCATCAAAATTATTGGATGCAGCTAGTGTGGTGCCTAGAGAAATTTTATAGCCTTAAGTGAATAAATCAGAAAACAAGAAAAGCTAAACATCAATTTTCTAAGCTTCCAAAAACTATAATAAGAACAGCAAGTCAAATCTAAATAAACCAGAAGGAATGAGACAATAAAACTAAAAGCAGAAATCAAACACTATAGAGAAAAATCAAGAACACTAAAAATTGATTCTTTGAAAAGATTAATAAAATTGATAAACTCTTAGCAGGACTAATCAGATAAAAAAGGAGAGTGAAAAAATTACCAGTATGAGGCAGAAAGATAGGACTTCACTACAGATCCTATAGTAATTGAAAAGATAATAAAAGTGTATACCAATAAATTTTAATTTATTATATAATAAATAATAATTTGGATGAACTGGATAGTTACTTTAGAAACACATCTTACTATAAAGAAAGTGAAAAAAAGACAGCTCACAGGATGGGAGAAAATTGTTGTGAGTCATATCTGATAAAGCACATATCTCGAATATAAAAAGAACACCTAACACTCAATAATAAAGAGATAAGTGACCCAATTTTTAAAATGGGCAAAAGATCTGAATAGATATTTCACCAATGAAATATACACATGACCAATAAGCACATAAAAAGATGTTCGACATCTTTAGCCATCAAGGAAATGCAAACCAAAACCACATTGACATACCAGTTCACACATACTAGGATGGCTATAAACAAAAAGTAGTGATATGGAGAAACTGGAATCCTTGTACACTGCTGGTGGGAATGTAAGGTGGTGCAACCACTTTGGAAAACAGTTTGGCAGTTCTTTAAATGGTTAAACAGAGGGAGTTACCTTATGTCATAACAATTCCATTTGGTATAGGTATATACCCAATAGAGTTGAAAACATATGTTCACAAAAACTTGTACATGAATGTTCATAGCAGCATCATTTATAATAGCCCCAAAGTGGAAACAACCCAAATATACCTAAGCCAATGAATGAATAAACAAATTGTGTTATATCCATATCGTAGAATATTATTCAACCTGAACTAAGACAACAATTAAATATTTGCTTCTATTATATAGTGTCTGTAAAGCCTAATACAATTTTTTCTGTGTTTATCTTTTGTTTATCTTTTTAAAGTAAAGAATACATTTGAAACTTGAAAAAAGCAAAACAGGAATGTTATACCCTTCATCATTAAAAGAACTGTTCCTGTCCAAAATAATAACTTGATCCATCCACAACGCCTGCTATTATACATTCATTACTCAAACTCAATATACTCATTAAGCAAGGTAGATAGTAGCCTTTTATGATTTAGAGAAAATATGTTCATCTTGTTTACTTTTTTGTTTATTGATTTACTTAGTTACTTACCTATTTTTTAATCTATCTACCTGAATTCTTCACTTTTTTTTTTTCACATCAGTGGTAATCTTGTAAATACAGATATTCCTAGAACTTTTTGGATCTCCTCTCATAGTAAGACATACTCGCTAAATAAATACAAACTGGGCATGGGCGAAGGAGTGAGTGGTAAAATAGTAGATATTTTGGAAGCGTAGACATCAATGGATAGGGTAGTTTTCCATGATATAGTTGGGAGCAGAAGGCTATAGCCAGAACACACAGCAGGGTAAAAAGGTGGTAATTGCAATGCCAATCAACTTGTAGTTTGTACATGGAAAACTGTGTTGAGAAGGATTCTGAGCCTGCATCCTGGATTCAGAGGGAAAGTGTTTCCTGGCCTATTAAGGGAGAAGTGGCAGCATATGTGTCTGCCAAGTTCCATGACTCCAGTGGAGGTTTTCAGAGTAAGAGTTGCCTGGTTGTGGATAGTAGGAAAACTTGAACAAAGAAACTGCCAAGATAAGGCAAAGGTTGAGATAACATGACCCATACTATGGAAATATTATGAAGGAATAAGACCTAAAGACAGTAGATACATCAGTAATAGCTTTGAAGGAACAACTTGGAGTCAGAAATGCTGTTCTAAAGACATTCTGCTGGACAGCATGTTATTGTGGACATCATTGGATGTCTATGGCTGGACCTCATCCTTCTGATTCATAATGTGGAAAGGCCACAGAGTTAACCTGGGAAAAGCAACTGGCCAGTTAGTGCCCACCATAAGTGGGAATCAGGATGCATGGCAGTGACGAATACAAACTTAAGGATGTCTAACATAAACGTTGCCTGCTTGCCCTCTCATGAAGTTGTCTGTATCTTGAGATCTAATAGATACTTATAAATTCTTAAGGTTTCTCTAGAAAAACAAATGTAGTGAGGGACCACAATTCAAAAGAAAGTGTCCAAATGGGAGTCAACTTTTCAACTGAGATTGGAAGAATATGTCTGGGAAAAGCGAGAAAGGAGCAGGTAGGTGCAGTCCAACTGTGATTCAGGGCATCTGACTTCATTCTTTGGGGGACGTGGGTTGTATGAGTTTGCTAGAATTGAACAGTAACTAAGCTAAGATGTGCATCTGGCTCTTTGCCAGGGGTGGGCCAGCACAGGATTGCGAATGGTGCTTCCTGGAGCCCAGGCTCATATACATTCCTTTCTAAAACATTTTAAATGAACCTAGCCTGTCCATGAAAGGAACCCCTAAAAGCTCTTTTTTCTTTAAAATTAAACCATCTCACTTCTTGTTTGCTATTCTGACTTGCAGTGCAGAGTCTCAATTTCTCCAACTCATTTCTCTCCTTGTTTAGTCCCAATATTTCTCATATTTTTTGGTAACTCATTTTGGAAATGCTTTATGACCCAACCACACATTCTTCTCTAGGATGTGTGCAATGCATGTGGAGGTAGTAAAGACCAACCCCCATGCATCTCAACTCTTAGCACTGATCATTATGTTGTATTTTTATTTTTCTATTAAAAAGGAGGGGATGTAGATTTCCACTCATAGGAAGATGTGGTAGATTTACTTTCCCCTATTCCTCCCATTACAGGCAACTTAAATCTTGATGTATTTTCCTCTATTCCTCCTACTACATGCAACTTTAAACTCTGAAAATTGTATGTAAAATAAGCATAAGACTTTGAAAGATGGATAAAAGAGAACTATGAACTAAGATCCTATCTTCAGCAAAAATATTCTTCAAAAATTAAGGGGAAATCAACACATTCTCAAGTGAAGGAAAATTTCATAAGAGAATTTGTTGTCAGGAGACTTACCCTAAAAGAGTGACTAAAGGAAGTTTTTTGTTTTTTTTTTTTTAAATTCTACTCTGCCATCTTTACCAGAACTGAAAGGAAATTCTTTAAACAGTTATGAATCAATTAAATACGAACATGGTAAGCAAAACTATGGGTAAATACAATAGGCTTTCCTTCATGAATTTTCTTAATTATGTTTAACACTTGAAGCAAAAATTATAACACTGATGTGGTTCTCAATGTATCTAAAGAAAACATTAAGACAATTATATGCTAAACTGGTGAGGGGAAAGGATGTAAAGATAGCTAAGTTTTCTATACTTTACTCAAACTGGTAAATGATGATACTCATAGAGTGTGATTTAATATATATATGGAATGTAATACCTAGAGCAACCACTAAAAAATATTAAGGAGATATACTCAAAATCACTACAGAAAAATCAAAATGAAATTCCAAAAGTATGCTCAAGTAACACACAGGAAGGTAGGGGAAATAGAGAAATTTAAAAAAGAGATCGAATAGAAAACAAAAAGTAAAATGGCAGAGGTAATCCCTAATCTATTAGTTTTTAGAGTAAACTAAAATGATCTAAATATGTAGATTAAAAGATATTAATCGATTTTATTAAAAACATGATTTAGCTATGTGCTGTCTACAAGAAACTCACTACAACTATAATAATATAGATAATATTGTTAAAAAGATCAATCCACCAAAAAGACATAGCAATCCCAAATGTGTATGCACAAAGCAACAGAGCTACAATACGAAGGAAAAATTGATAGAAAGGGGAAATAGACAAACCCATAATTATAGTTGGAGACTTCAGCACCCCTCTCTCAATGATTAATAGAATGATTAGACAAAATCAGCAAAGATATGGAAGAATTCAAGAACACCCTCAACAAATAGGATTTAACCGACATTTTTTGAACATTCCATCCAATGACAGCAGAATACACATTCTTTTGAAGTGTACATGTATCATTCACCAAGATAGATCATATCTTGGTCCACAAAATGAACCTCAAAAATTTTAATAGAACTGAAATCATACAAACTGTGCCCTCTAATTACAATAAAATCAAACTAGAAATACATAATAGAACTATAATGGGAAAATTTCCAAACACTTGGAAACTAAACAATTCACTTCTAAGTAATCCATGGGTGAAAGAGGGAGTCCTGAGGGAAATAAAAATATGTGTATACTAAACTGGATGAAAATGAAAATATGACATGTCAAAATTCATAGGAAATAAAGCAATGCTGAGAGAAAAATTTATAGCATCTAAATTGCATACATTACAAAAACAGAAAACTCAAATCAATAAGCTAATCTCTCACCTCAAGAAACAGGAAAAGGAAGAGCAAAATAAAACAAAAGCAACCAGAGGAAGGAAATAATAAAGATAGGAGCATAAATCAATGAAATTGAAAACAGAAAGAAATAAATGAAACAAAAAGCTGATTCTTTGAAAAGATCAATAAAATCAAGAAGCCTCTAGGAAGACTGACAAAGAAAAAAGGTAAGAAAAACACATATTACCATTATCAAGAATAAAACATAGCATAGGTGCTATGGTGTAAGAGAGATGCTTGTTGAAGGAGGATATGAAATTCAGAAGTCATGCCTTAGATAAAATTGAAGAAAGGAAGAACAATTAGAAATAAAGGATTTGAATGTATGTCATAGCTAGATAATTCAGAGACAATTCACTGTAATTGTTTCATCTGATTATTTAAGGAACTGACAGATTTGTTGTTTTCCCATCCTTTAGTATTCCTTTCCAGTGACCGGCTATTCACCTCAGTTTTCTTCTTTATCTAGCCAATATTCTCCTTCAAACAGTATAAGAGAAAATATTCTAACTAGCAGAGGTGAGAAAATCTCTCCTTTCTTTTAAAAAAGATTTTCAAGAAAAAACTTTTCTTTATTCATTGAGTTCAGTGGTGCAGTTATAGAAAAGGAATACTTTTCTACTGCAGTTTGTGGTCTCTGTGCTAGAGATCTCTGCTTCTGGCTCAGAAACTTCGTTTTATTATTCTCAAATAAATGTGGCACAGTTTCGGAGCTGGAGTAAAGTAAGTCCTATAGTAATGATCAGGTACCACCAGTCCTCACTTCACCTAAGCTGTGATCCCAATAGAACACCTGGTCTAGAAAAAGTCTAAAAAATAGCAGCCTGGAGAGCTACCAAAAGACTTGACACCTAAAGCAAATACAGATGCTTTCAGAAGAAAAAGTGATTCCAGAAGGGTGTGTAGCCCCCAGAATTTGAGTAATCAAAACTGCATGAGGTCCTCAAGCTATAAAGTGGTTAATACTTGTAGAGGCTGTTTGATTTTCAGAATCCAAAGATGTATTCATCATTGTTATGGGTACATTCTGAGTATTTCAGGCCTTTGGAAACCAGAGACTGAATATAATTGCAATGAAGTTGGCAATCATTTAGCTCAGATTTTTATTTGGAAAGAATACGAATGTTCAAGGGATTTCATGAAATATGATGCAGTAGAGTTGAGCATAATATAGGAATAGAAATGGGACAATGAGGAGAATAGGGATTTCTGAGGAAGCAGAACATAAGGCAGTAAGAAACTTTGCTTTATAAAAACCGGCACTGGAAAACAATCCTCATTCACTTTTTAATTTGTTTATTCATTTATTTCCCCCCCACCCAATAACACATCTGCTTGAAATCTGCCTATGCATGTGTAATTCATTGGTCAGCTAGAGATTCGGGTAGAGTTCATACATAGCATTTTGGGTTCTCCCTCTCTGGCGCTCTTTTCCACTTGCCCCCAACTCTGTCCTCTGTTTCTTCTGGGCAGGAAGACTGTGGGGTCCTGTTTGTTTGTTTGTTTGTTTGTTTGTTTGTTTGTTTTAATCAGAGTTTTAGCCATCCTATGTTTGTACCAACTACAGCTTGTCCTCAGGTTAAAAGCTATAAAAACAGGAAATTAATTCCATGTCATTCCCTTCACTCAACTATAATTTTCCTTCCATAAGTTACCTGCTTTTGGTCACCCTTTGGTGTCTTTTTTTTTTGTATTATATCCAGAATTTATAGTTGTTTTCTGCAAATGGTTGGTCTGATAACTCAGTTATTCCTGAATTTGATCTCCTTTCCTCAGTTTTTACCAGAAGAACATTTGTTCATTTGTCACGAATCAGTTAAGACATTATTTTCTCAGAGAAACCCTCTCTTTTCTCCCATCCCATCTTCTTCAGGTTGAAAGATGGTTAGCTACCCAAAGGTTGGTTAGGTGTTTCTCCTCTGAGCTTTCATAGGACCTTGTATCAAATTTACTTATTGTATATATTTATTTTACTATAAGAATTTGAGCTCAGGGACCTTAGTTTATAAGATCAGTATATAGGCTAAATATTTTGTTGAACATTCTGTAATGCTAAATACATATATATGTATACATAAACATATATGTACATATATACATGGACACACACACACACACACATATATAATTTTTATAATTCTCCCCTTTTGGTAAGTATGTAGTATCCAGATAATTAAATTACAGAGTTCAAGGAGCTATGTCCAATATAACTCTTGGTCTAAAAGGGGTAGGATGGTTATGGTGAAAGTCAAGTAGGCGTAAGTCCTATGAAAACTTCCAGACTCAGCAGTAGGAATGACCATTAAAACTAGGAATGGAGGTAGAATCTGTCCTATTAAGTAGATAATAATGGTAGGGGCCAGAGAAGAAAGCAGCCACAAGGTAGGCCTGTAGGTCCCTTGAGAGTTCTCATTTCATTCACAACTAATTCCAGATTCTACTCACTTAGTCTGGAATAGCCTTGGGATCAGTGAGTCTGACCTTTAGTTAGATGATCTTCCACCATTTAAGGTTTATTTCTTCTAGGGGATACATCAACCCTGGTCCAAGAAATATTACATTTTTTAATGCATTTAAGTAGGCTTGGAGCTTGTACTGGCCCTTAAAAGGTCCCTAACTAAAGTAAAAATAACTGTGGGAGGGATAACAGTTTTTATCAGCAGTCCCCAACCTTTTTGACACCAGGGACCGGTGTTCCTATGAGACTCTAATGCCAAATGATCTGAGGCGAAGCTGAGGCGGTGATGCTAGGCTGCAAATACAGATGAAGCTTTACTCGCTTGCCTGCCACTCACATCCTGCGGTGTGGCCCAGTTCCTAACAGGCCACAGACCAGTACCAGTTCACAGCCTGAAGGTTGGGGTCCCCTGGAGATGATAGTCAATTAACTGATAGCTAGCTGAAGTCAAGACAAAGCAAGAATGTGACACATGATGAGTGTTACATTGCCAGAGCTTCATTGAGGGTCACTGTTTCTGGAGACCCTAGGTCAATTTTCCTTTCATAGGCTACCAAGTCCCAGACACTTAGAATATAATGAATAGTGTTTTCCTTCTCTTTTGAGCTGTTTAACTGTGATTCGTAACTCTTACCCAGATTTTGTACACCCTAAGAAAGATAAATTTCATATTATGCCAAGTTGAAATTTATGCCAAGTTGCGATTTATTATCTCTAGTAAAGGACAAAGAAAGACCTGTCTAATAAACTTGTCTCAAATGAGATAATGGAGTTATGATAGGATACCATCACTCTTGAACATTTCGGCCCAAAAGCAACTCTAAAAAAGTTAGAACACCCTGCTTTGAAGATACCTGTTGTAGTAGGCAAAGGATTCTAGATTTTGCCCCCAAAATGTCAGGGTGTGTAGTTCCACTTGAACACACAAAAATGTATATCACATGGAGAGAACTAAAACTACACAAGAGTTGAACTGCAGTCAAAGGGGTGATGTCTGGATTATTGTGTAATATCATTTTGAATGGAGCAGAATGACTGGTCTCTAGGTAGGCAAAAAGTTAAGCCCAGCTAGAGGTTTCAGCAAACGTCTTAAGCAATCAGGCTTAGCAGCTGTCAAAATATTGAGCTCAAAAATTTCTGGTTTCAAGAAATCATTTTAAATATAATCACAAAGCTTGAGTTAAGAATAGCCTATTTGTGAAAGAGAGAGCTGCTAGTATATTTGGCATTATGAATTTTTCTAATTCATAATAGTATTTTCAACTGAAGTTTAGGTATACAAAATAATCCCTGTTTGGTTTCTCTAAGTCCTAGTATGAACTTTGTTAACAACACACTTTAGGCACTATTGTCATCCTTAGTACTCGAGATGAGTGGGAGAGGATGCATGGTAAGTATCTAGTGAAGCTCTTGGTCTGAAGGTTATTTCTTTAAGTGATCTTAAAGCTATGCTAAAGTGAACAAAATTGGAAAAAGAAGCAACTTCAGTGCTTTGGGAAATTAACTTCATTTTCAGGAAGTTAACATGTGAGGGAATCCCAGACAGAGTATTGGAAAGCGTTGAGTGATGAGGTGCTAAAGGCACACTCAGATGTTAATTGCTGCATTTCTATTTCAAGCTTTTCCATGTGTCTGCCAGGTTTATACTTATTTAAGGTATAAACCTATTTAAATAATTTTCTCTTGACGAAGCAATGGCTGACAGCACCTCTCTATTCTTGTTTATTATCTCTGTTTTCAGTAGTCTTATCATATGATGCTTTATATCAGGTTACTGAAATATGTTTATCGTCACATCAGAAATATATTGCTTTAAAATAAAAAAAAATAAGCTTTTCATGCAGAAAATTTTAGTTACTTCACCCAGACTCTGAAATAAGATATTCAGTCAGTTAATAAAGATTGAGCTCTGTTACATAATTTCATACTATATAAGAATGCTTGAAAAATACATTTCTGAATATCTTTGAATCATTTTTCTTTCATTGTCTCTCCAACTT
Source organism: Rousettus aegyptiacus (assembly GCF_014176215.1). Taxonomy (NCBI): domain Eukaryota; kingdom Metazoa; phylum Chordata; class Mammalia; order Chiroptera; family Pteropodidae; genus Rousettus; species Rousettus aegyptiacus. The sequence goes on from NW_023416306.1 coordinate 125,782,061, forward strand.
AGCTCATTATCTAAACCACCTAAGGTAAGTTCTTTCCTATTATTACATAAAACTAACAAACAAATATTTAGATATTTGTGATATAGGGCATAATATTTGGGTACCTGACCTACTCACAGCCCCTTTCTAAAAAAATAGATGGGAAGCAGCCCTTAAGCATAGGATACCATGCTTAGGTTTAGAATGAAGCTATTATGAGAGCCTTGGCTAAGAGTGGTGCCCTCGTGCCCAATAACTGGCCAATACTAACAGAGACTTTTCTTAGAGACTGAATGAGACACCTGATGTGAAAGGGCTATTTCACTGTTATTGGCAGGAGCAGCAGCAATAAAGATAGTAACCGAGTGGCTGAGTACTGGGATTGGGAGTAATAAAAGTCTGCTGTTGTTGGGATGATGAAGTAAGCAGACTGCTGAAGTTATGTTGTTTCCATTATGATAACCTAGTTCCCCAGGGCCTGGCTGTATAGTTATTGAGACGGTTTCCTTTTCTTCCAGTGACCTCTCCTTTGTATATTCACAATAGATCCTCATTAATTGAAATAACATGAGAATGTATCTTACAATTCTAAAAAGCCCAGAGTGGTGCTTCTCAAATTTTAACATGCATACATACGTATCTCTCGGGGAGCTTGTTAAACTTCTGATTCTGATTCAGTAGGTCTGGGGTGTGGCCTGAGATTCTGTATGTCATAAGTTTCCAGGAAGTACTGATCCTGTTAATCTATGGCTATGGACTGCACTTTGAGTAACAAAGGCTTAGATAACACCTATTCTATGAGCTACATGCTCAGTGAATTATTGATCATTTAAAGTTCCTACTAAGGAATACATCTATAAAGATTATTTCAAACTCTTCAACAATCGAATATTAATAGTGGAGAAATCATCTAATTCAATGTTGTCTTGGTCCATTCAGGCTGCTATAACAGAAATACCATATACTGGGTGGCATAAACAACAGACATTTGTTTCTCATAGTTCTAGAGTCTGAAAGTCCGAGATCAGAGTGCCAGCATGATCGAGTTCTTGTGAGGGCCTTTTTCTAGGTGGCAGATGGCTGACTTCTAATTGTTTCCTCACATGATGGAGAGCAGAGAGAGGAAGCAAGTTCTCTGGTGACTCTTATAACAGCACTAATCCCATGTATGAGGGCTCTACTCTCATGACCTCATGCAATCCTAATTACCCTCAAAGGCCCCCTCTCCTAATACCATCACACTGGGAAGTAGGGTTCTGACATATGAATTTTGGGAGGACACACACATTCAGCTCATAACAAATGCCTCGATCAGTGCAAGAACCCTTTCTACAATATCCATAGTGTATATATTTTCACTCAGCTTTTGTTTGAATGCTTATTAGCGACATTCACTCTCCTACAAAACAGTCTGTTGTATGAGGAAACAACTCTGATTATGAGGCCTCATAAAGTCAGGGCCTAACTACAGCGAAGCCTAGTCAAAATATGCAAAAACTATGAATCATAGAGCATTTTAAAATGATTGTAACTACCATCTATTGGTTATTATAATGACTTACAATATGGGTTTCTTTGTTTTACAAATAGGGAAATTGAAACTCAGGGTAGTTACTTATCCAAAGTTGCACAGTAGTCTTTCAAAGTATAATTTAGTTCATTCAAAATACTTTAAATGTCTGGATTACCAAGACAGTTTCTTAGCTAGGACCCTTACACATAGTTTCTCTCTACTTATTCATTTTACTCATTCCTGTTAGGTAAATTTTTGTTAATTTTTTTTTTTTTAATTACAATACCTCTGCCAAGTTCATGAACCTTCAGTCTTCTGAGTATCATTCACACCTTCTTACTCACTGCTCCCCACCATAATCCTCTGTTCCAGATATCCCAGTCATGTCCTCTTCTCTTTATATCCACATGAGTTTTTGTTTTCCAATGCTTGCTAAATGTTACAGGTTGTTAAAGGCCTGGATCAAAACCTTCATTCTCTGTGAAGTTTTTCCTTATTTCTCAAGACTTTCAGGAGTTTTCCCTTCTTGAATTCCTACAGCATTTATTATATGGTTTAGCCGTTACTTAATCGCAAATTCAATCAGATCATTGTCATGACTTTTGCATTTTTTCAGTCTCATTTCCTCCAACACTAATTTAAACATTTTATGAACTCCCAACATACAATTTATATATAATAAATTTTTCTGCCTAGCCCAGTTTTTACTTCGAAAGTAGAGAGTGTGTTATTTTTATACTTTTTATAGTTGGCTGTACATATAATGGCAGAATAGAACTTTTTCTTAAACCATGTACTTTTAGCATTTCTAAGAATTAAATTTTGATTCTGAAATACATAATAGAAAATAAAATAATTATACCAATTATAAAAATACTACTCTAATTAAAAAATTTTTATAGTAAAAAGAGTGATGGAGTTGGTGTCATAAAACCTGGCTTTTAACCCCAAATCTACTTTATCTTGAGTAGATTGGGGTTCTATTTATAAATAATGTCAAGGATATCTTTGATATTCACATTTTCCATATTGTATTTGCTTCATGCACACATTAAACTGAATTCTCATTAGCTCCTCTTCCCTCTCCATTAGCCTTGTCTCTATCCAGTTTCTAGCTCCATATTATTGAATTAATGTGAATGTATATCTAAGTCATACTCAAAGTGATGAACTTAATTGGTAAAGATTCAGAATTTATAATATCCTTTAAATTCTTCTTTGTTTTCACAATGTTTCCATAGGACAAATGTTATGTTTTATACATTCTCATTACTCTGAACATTATTTCAAAACAGATGTGGTTGCTACATAGAACTATATAAATTTATATAAAAATATTCAAATATTTGTAGAATTGAATTATGGAAAACTGGTTTTGAATTTGCAAGTTCTGTTTACAATAGAAGTAATCACATGCATTGTTATCACAGAGTACTTCCTTATTGAAGCGAGGCACTGTGAGAGAAAATATGTGCCATCCATGACTTGACTTGCAGCCGGTTCTTTTAGTCATTTAGTAGGTAGATAAATATTATCTGAAAGACACCAGAAAATTGGTATTTTCAAGGCAGGACTTGAGGAGAACCTCGTCATTCGGGGGATGACAGATTAAAATATGGTGCAGCTTTGCAACCTGATCTAATAATTAATGCCCATAAACACTGGCATAGAGAATATCTTGAATAATTGCAGCTAATGCTCTGTTTTTGCTCAGGAAAGGCTACAGATTTAACATACTCTTGTCTGACCTGATCTGACATTAATTACACAATGTTCTAAGGTAGGGAACAGCTGCTGAAAAATACATAACAAAAAATAAGGGGTGTGAATGTGTCTTGTTTGCTGCCAATTGTCAATCTGCTGAGAAAAAAATAACATCCAGAAATAAGCCCTCCCTCCCAAAATAGATTGTATAAACATGTTTAGGGACAGCAGTGAGATGGAAAAAATTTTTTTCTTGACTATTAATGTTATGTATTCAGCATGGCTTTTGTAGGAAGCTGACTTTTCTATAGACTATTACTGTATATAGTACTGAACTAGTCTGTTCCTTAACGTTTAAAAAATATTCTTTTTTTTTCTGTAATAACCTTAAAGCAAGTCACATAAATAGATAGAAAGATTTTGCTTAGGCATCTACATTTATCATAAAATATTAAGGAAATAACCCATATTTTAATAACAGTAGCTTTTTCTACAGCTGAAGAGAAACTGAGAACTTTCTCCGTTTGAAAGTTCTTTAATAACTGAAGCTGAAAAACACATTTAAAGTTTTTCTACTAAACTTATCTAGAAAAGATAAATTAAGTTGATTCCATAATCCTTTTCTTATTGCTCTGACTGGACTGGCCTTGTTTTCTTTTTATCCACTTACAACTACGTAATACATTTTAATGTATATTTGATTTATTGTATTGTTTGCATTTGCTTGTTTTAATTAAACTAATGTATATGCTGTTGTTTTTGATTCTATTATGCTTCAAGACAGCCATGTTGAAGAGAATAGTCACTTCCTAAGGGTACCACAAAGAAGTGTTTGGCTTTGGACATTTTTAAGTAGAAAATTAAAATAACGATTATTGTTCAATTTCTGATATCTCTAGAAAACTTTTGGGGAAAATATAAAATTATATGAATACTCTAAAAGAGAGCACTTTTGAAAATCATAACCTACAACTTTCGGAGTTGTGAATAACGGCTTCTTTTTAAGGTTACATTAATTTAAAATGAATCAAATAATTATTAAAAGAAAATTTTGACCATGATTAAAGTGTCATTTTAAATGAATTATTTAAAGTCAAATCTAACTAAAAGTAGAAAAAATTCTAACAAAAAGAGATGACATGGTAAAAATTTTAAGTGACATATGAAAAGAAACCAGCATGAGGCAAGGCAGTTCAGTTGGTCAGGTATTAGCCTCAGATTTTTGGATATGGACTGATTTGAAAGACATGTGCAACCATTTATCAGCACCAAATTCCTCAAACATACTTTTATAGTAATTTTCTTCCATTTATTCCCTTCTAATATGCTTCTAATTCTTCTACTTTACTATTAATATCCTTCCTGAGGCCAGCAGGAACTTTTTTCTTGCCAAATCCAGAGGCCTTTTCTCAGTATGACTATGGCTCAGTCTTTCCTTGTATTTTAGATGGGTAGCCTCATATTCATTTCATTTTATTTTTAGTATTCTAAATATTACAAAAGTAGTGCATATTCTTTGTAGTGAAATAGAACATACAGATGTTAAAAAATCATTGTGCTAACCAACACTTACATTTTAGTGGAATCCTTCCTGGCTTTTAAACACATGTATATACTTTGCACATTTGTATCCTGAGTTTGCTCATTTGGGGTCAGAGATAGGAGTTATTCGTACATTAATACTCAGATATTCCTGACTTTTGCTTATCTGCTGACAGAGAACATTATTCACTTCTGCACTGTCTTTCAGATATTTCTGGTGTCCCTAGAGGTGTCTCTCTGGTACTTGCAAACAAGTCTTACTTTAAAGATACTGCTGCTACTCTGTGAAGTTTTCACTTCCCTCCCACCAGGCATTGTGGACTCTGTTGAATACCAACCTTGGTTCTTTAGAGCCCTTGAATTGTCAAAGTAGGGCTGATCTCTAAAAGTAAAGAGATGAGGGAAAGATAGACTAGGAAAGTGATAAATCAAAAGAATGTCAAGTTATATTTATATCAGATAAAATTGACCAATCAAAAAGTATTTTCGGAGATAGACTATTACATAATAAGAAAAGATTCATTTCACTAGGATTTAAACCTTACTTGTTTCTAACACATTTCAATTCAAAGATGTCCTTTATTCTTCACATTTTAATATATCTGAAGTCAGAAAATATCTTATAGTCATAGTCACGTAAGTGCCAGAAGCAATGCGATCATCACTAATTGAACATTCACATCAAAACTTGTAAAATGGGCACAGAGACAGGGATGAAAATTATAGAGAAAACAGTAGAGCCCCTTTACTAAGTGCTGTACAACCAACACTTGATGATACAGAAGGAAATACTATATGGAGAAGTATGGACATCTATGACAGTTGAAAAGTGATTCAAACAAGTCAAACTGAATATTAGGAATTATTTAGGAATGTCTTAACCAATCTGTTTTTTCCCATCTTTATTGAGGAATAATTTATACACAATAAAATTCAGCCACTTTAAGTTTATAGGTTAGCGAGTTTTGGCATTTATATACAGTCAAATGTCCATGACCACAATCAAGATATAAAACATTTTTAACAACCGAAAGTTTCTCTTGGCTCTTTCCAGTCAGAATCTTCCTTCCTCTCCAATTCCAGGCAACCGTTGATCTTCTTTCAGTCACTATGGTTTGCTTTTTTTTAGAATTTAATATTAATGGAATCATATAGTTGTTAGTACACAGAGACCCAGGTAAAAGCCCCAAGACTAAAAATCTAATTCCATAAGTAGAGGGCAGGGAAAGACCAAATAAAGAGACTGGCCACTTCAGTCTGGTAGTCAGTTGAGTCAGTTAATTAAGAGAAACTTGCATAAGAGGCATGTCTTGGGTGCTGCAAGATGACATGGAGCCCCACACCACTTGTCAGGTGCCAAAAAACTATATAGGGTAAAGGGGGAAATAGAATAGTCATGGCTCTAGTGTGTAAATGCTACCAGGTACAGGAAATTACTTTACATGCTTCACTGGATCAGGACAACAACCTGTTCCATGAACACGCACAAAGCAGGAGGCAAGAGAAGGGTGCTGATTTATTTCAGAATGAATGTCAATTATAAGCAGAGAGTCCCTATGCGGAGTTTGCAGAAAGCAACCTCCATTTTGACCCAGATCCAGCTGTAGGACAGAGAGCAGTCAAAGAACAGTCTTTCCTCCACAATAATATGTCATTTTTTGTATTTGTCATATGTTTTAATTTGTCTTGGGCAATCATCTAGATTGCTGTGTTGTATGGCAACCATATATCAATAAGACACTGCCAAATTGTTTTTTATGTGATGTGAAATATGGGACAAAGTCAACTATTTTTCATTTGGATTTATAATTATTCCAGCAATATTTATTGAAAACCCTATCCTTTGGCTCCACTGAATGCCTTTGCACCTTTACGCCTTTATTTTAATGTTTGGGTTTACTTCTGGACTCATCTATTCCACTGATCCATGTGTCTACACTTTTTGTCAGTACTACACTGTCTTAATTTCTGTAATCTTAAAATCAGGAATTGTGGGTCCTCCAACATTGCTGTTTTTTCTCAAAATTGTTTTCACTCATCGAGTTTCTTTTATCATTCCATATAAATTTTAGAATAAGCTTGTTAATTCCTACAAAAATCCTGCTGGGATATTCATTAGAGAGAATTGACTTCATAATATTAAGTCTCCTAATCCAAGAACATGGACTATCTTTTCATTTACTTGGTCTTTGATGTCTTTTAGCAGTGGTTTGCAGTTTTCAGCATATAGATTTTGCACACATTTGGTAGATCATATTTAAGCATTTCATATTCTTTTGGTGCTATTGTAAATAGGACTGCATTTTAAATTTTAATTTCAAATTTTTCATTGCTAGTATATAGAACTACAATTAGTTTTTGTATATATTTACCTTGTATCTCAAAACTTTGGTAAACTCACTAAATAGTTCCATGGATTTTTTTTTGTTAAATTCTTTGGAATTTTCTAAATAGACAATCATGTCTATTCTGTGAATAGAGAATTTTATTTTCTCTTTTCCAAGATAAATAAATGGATTAAATTACCTTATTGCACAGAATGGAAACTTTAGTTATTCAATATGGTTATGAATAGGCATGTTAAGAGTGGAAATTCCTGTCCTGGTCCTCATATTAGGGGAAAGCATTTTTTTTTTATTATTAAGTATGATCTTGGATTTATTATTATTATTTTTGAGATACTCTTTATCAGGTTGAAGAAATTCCCTTCTATTCCCCGTTTGATGAGAATCCCATGTTTTAATCTTCCTTTTTTGAAAAGGCAAATTAGGCATTATTATTAGTGGTAATTTTGGAGAAATTATTTCTTTAGACCTACATACATGTTTACCATTTTATTGCTTTAGTATTCTTCTGTTGTCTTCAAGTATTCCTCTGGTATTATTTTCTTTCTTCTGAGAGCACATCTTTTAGAAGCTCCTTTAATATGAGAATATGGGTGGTAAATCTCTTAGGTTGTATTTATCTGAAGATATCTTGATTTCTTCTTCACTCTTGCAATACAGTATTAGTGCGTCTGTGCATAGTTCTAGACTGAAATTATTTTCTTTGATCACTTCGAAGATAATAAAATCTCCTTATAGTAATATCAGTGAAGATGAAAATTTTCAATTTCGATTGTGTTAAAAGCAAAGTAGGTTTATTGTGAAAATTGAAACGAGTCATTTGAGTCTGTCCAGCTGATTGGCCAGAAATTCTAGTGGTCTGACTCTATAATTAAAATCTTTTCTCATCCTGGTTGTGATTTAGCACCACTTGGTGGCTGCTTCAAAATAAATGTCAATGGTGCCAATTTTGGATCCCATCTCACTAGCTAGAACTTCCAGAATAGTGGCAGCTGGAGCCCATTTAGTCAATCTAATCAAAGAAGATCGGATTGGAAAAATACTGGCAATAAAAAACTTATCCCACTTCCTGATACAAGGTGCTCACTTTTTCTCACCCAGCCTTACCCTTTCCTCCATGTCTTCTATCCCATCTGCTAGGAATGTAAAAGTTTATCATACTCAATTTGAAAATGGGGGCTAGACAGAAGGCAGCCAATCATTAATGATCCAAATTATTATTATAATGGAGCTTGTTATCCTGGGATTTCACTCATTTTACTGTTTTCTGGCTTCCATTGTTGCTATTAAAACATTTGCTTTCAGTCTAATTGTTTCTTTATAGGCTGTCTTTTTTCTCTCTGGTTGCTTTAAAGATCTCTTTTTCTTTGGTGTTTTGAATTTTATGACAGATCTAAGAATGACTTTTTAAATTTATCTTTCTTGTGATATTCTATGCTTCTTGAATTTACATTCATGTCATTTCTAAATTCAGGAAAATTCGAAATAATTAACTTTTGTAATATTGTTTCTGATTTCTTAATATCTGTCCTTCTTGCAATCTGATTATTTATATGTCAGATCTTCTCAGTCTAACTTCTATAATTGTTTGATATTTATTTCGTATTTTCCCATCTTTTTCATTCTCTGTTCATTCTGGATAACTTTTTTAGATACTTTACAAATTATCTGTGTTAAACCTGTCATTCAATCCATTCACTGAGTGTTTCCATTCCAACAACTATATATTTAATGTCTAAAAGCTTCATTAATTATTTGTCACATCTGTTTGGTCATTCCTGATAATCCTGTTGCTTGCTCATCATTATGATTCTATCCCTTATTTCTTTAGATAGTTTCTAGATAGGTATTCTATATTTAACAGCTGATAAATTTTAGTATCTGACTTTCTTGGTGGCTCTAAATATTATTTATTCTGATTACTCACTCATGGTGGCTTGCTTCCTTTATGCTTGGTGATTTTTTATGGTGAACTCACATTTTCTTAATCCTAATCCAGGAAGCTGGTGAGCTTAAGTAGATATATTTTTTTCTTGGAAAAAGATTTGGGCACTCCACTCCAATAATCTGGAGCTACATTACCCTTTTTTAGTGAATTTAGTAGCTAAGAGTAAGGATTTCAGGTTCAGCTCCTTCACATTACTGTTGACCTAAGCCTTGTTTTCTGAGCACAGTTCTTTTATGGGTATTTTCTCAGGCTAGTTCTATTATTCTTAATTGCCCGTTTGAAGAATCAGTTTTGTTCATTTGAGGGGGCAGAAAGCTGGAGGAAGATATGTCAGGAGGACACAGAAATTTTTCCTAATTCCTTCAAGTTCAGAAATGTTTGTTGTTTTAACAATCTGGTTGTTCTGCAGTATAAGGGTACCCCATGATCGAGCTCACAATTCTGTTGGAGCAAAAGTCTCTTTTAGCTTATTTTTTAAAAATAGTCTCTATCTTTTAGAAAAGATTTAACCTTACAGAAAAAATGAGAATATAGTACAGAGCTCCCATATACCTTGTACCCAGTTTCCCCTATCAGTAACATATTACATTAATATAGTAAATATGTTAAAATTAATAAACCATTATTGATACAATATTATTAACTTAAGTCCACAGTTTATTAAGATTTCTTTGGTTTTTTAACCTAATGCCTTTTTCTGTTCTAGGATTCTTTGCAGGATAACACGTTACATTTAGTTGTCATGTCTCCTTAGGCTCCTCTAGGTTGTAAAAATTTCTCAAACTTTCCTTGGTTTGGATGTCCTTGATAGTTTAGAGAAGTACTAATTAGGTATTTTGTAGGATGTCCCTCTATTTGGATTTTTTTTTATTGTGATAAAATATACATTACATAAAACTTACCATTTGAACTGTTTTTAAGAGTAGGATCTGGTGGCATTAGATATATTCACACAGCTGTGCAATGGTCACCATTATCCATTTTCAGAACTTTTTCATCATCCCATACAGAAACTCTATCCATTAAAAACTAATTCCTCAGTCCTTGCTCTCCTTATTCTCTGGTAATCACATTTTTCTGAATTTGCCTCTTTTAGTTACCTCATATAAATAGAATCATACAATATTTATCCTTTTATGTCTGGCTTGTTTCACTTAGCATGCTTTGAAAGTTCATTCATGTTCCAAGAGGTTTTTTGGTTGATTCTTTAGGATTTTCACCGTAGACACTCATGTTACTTCTGAACAAAGACATTTATTTCTTGCTTCCTAATCTGTATACTATTTATTTTCTTATTATTATCTAAGACTTTAGACATATTAAATAAGAATGATGAGAGAGTACGTATTTGCATGCTCCCGATCTTAGAGAAAAAGAATCTAGTTTCTCACTATTAAGTATGATGATGTTAGCTGTAGGTTTTTTATAGATGTTCTTTATCAAGTTGAAGATGTTCCCCCCATTCCTAGATTGCCGAGAATGTTGTTGAATTTTCTCAAAAGCTTTTGCTGCATCGATTTATATAATTTTTCTTCTTTTTCTTCTTGATATGCTGAATTACAGTGGTAATTTTAGAATGTGCAATCATCCTTGTATACCTGGAATAAATCCTACTTGGTTGGGTCATATAATTCTTTTTGTACATTGTTGGATTCAATTTGCAAATATTTCTTGAGGATTTTTATATCTATGTTTGTGAGAGATATCGGTAGTTTCTCTTATAATGTTTTTAACTGCTTTTGGTATTTTGTAATGCTGGACTCATAAAATAAGTTAGAAAGTATTTTCTCTACTCTTTTCTAGAGGAGATTGTGGAGAATTGGTGTTATTTCTTACTTAAATATTTGGTATAAGTCACCATTAAAGCCATCTGGGTCAGATGCTTTCTTTCTTGGAAGGTTATTAAGTCAGTCCTTGACTACTCAGATTATTTATTTCTCCTTGTGTAAGTTTTAGTAGTTTGCATCTTTTGTAGAATTGGTCTATTTCATCTAATTATCAAATTTGTGGATATAGAGTTTATAGTATTCATTATCTTTTTAATGTTCATGGGATAATTAATGATGATCCATAGTCTATTGTTGACGCTGGTATTGTATTGTTTATATTTTTAAATTTCCTGTATATTATGATGTTCTGACATTTTAAGAAACCTTTCTGTTTGGGATAGCCTGTCTCTCCTTGAGCTAGCCATTCTCAGAGATAGCAAAGGGCTTGGCCAGAAGTATATTTTTGATATGCAAACGACTCAGTCCAAAATTATATCTCCCTATCTGTCCTGTTCACCCCAAGAGGCAATATTCCTCTGCCTTAATTTCCCAGGGCTGGTTACCAAGCAACTAGCAACAGCTCTTATCCCCTAAGGCCTACTGAAATTATTCAAACTAGCCAATTCTAAACTGTTTTCCATGCCTTGCCTTGCTTCTCCTATGGAAACCTCAATAAAGGCTAGCCTAGGTTTCCCCCTCTCTTTCCTGTTTTGTCTCCTGACCACCCTAAAGTTTTCCCATGTAGTCCTGTATGTCATGCTGTGCCTCCTGTTTCTAGGACCTTGAATATAATAAACTTTGTCTGCCTAAGCCTTTCCTGTGTCTTCTATTGTGGTTGTACCTGACCATCACATAAAAGAACACAGAACAAGTAATTTTGTGTCTTCACTCTTCTTTTCTTGGTTAGCATGGCTAGAAGTTTATTGATTTTTTTATCTTTTCAAAAAAAACAGATTTTGGTTTCTGTGATTTTTTTGATTGTTTTCCTGTTTTCAATTTCATTGATTGCTGCTCTAATTTTTTTTGTTTTGTTTTCTCTTCTTATGCTCTGTTTAATTTAAATTGCTCTTCTTTATCTCATCGGCTAAGGTGGAACCTTAGATTGTTGATTTTAGATTTTTCTTTCTTTCTAAAATATGCACTTAATGCTAAGTACTCTAAGCACTGCTTTCACTGCATCCCACAAGGCTCTGTAAGTTGTATTTTCATTTAGTTCAAAATGTTTTCAAATTTCTCTGGACGCTTCTTCTTTGACTCATGTATTATTTAGAAGTGTGTGTTTAACCTTCAAATATTTGGGGATTATCCAGCTGTTTTTCTGTTATTGATTTCTAGTTTCATTCTACTGTGGCCTGAGAACATAGTTTGTATGATTTCTGTTATAAGTTGAATTGCTTCCCCGCAAAAGATATGTTGAATCCCTAAACCACCACCACCCCAACCTGTGAATATGACCTTATTTGGAAATAGAGCATTTCAGATGTGATCAAGTTATGATGTGGTCAATAGGGTGGGTCTGTAAAATGAGTGCCTGGCAATAAGCTTTTTAAAATTGTAATATATGTAACATTAAGCTGGGGCATCCATTTCAAAGACATCTATCCCAAACAAACATATTATTAGCTGGATGTTACAGTTATTAGCTAAACAACTAGATAAGGATCCAGTCTTCTCCCTCCCATGAAGTTCTCCTTTTAGGAAGTACTGGTAACCTAACTGACTACTTGATTGGTCCCATGTATCCCTTCCTGCACCCTAATTCCTAGTCTTATGTTTTAAAACTCACCAATAAAAAGTGAACCTTTGAAACCATAGGCACCCCATTCTCAACCTTGATAAAGGCAGAACCCTAGGTTTGCACACTCTCTGTCCTCAACCCTTTCTCTTTGCATGGCCCTTGGGCTTGCCATGTATCCTCTGGGGCTTTTGAGTAATAAACTTTGTCTTCTCAAAGTTCCCTGATGGTTGTTGCTGAGATATATTTTGCAATCATAATGAGAGCCATAAGATCCAGTCCAGCCACAACACTGGTTCTGGTTGGGGAAATGTCTTTGTGTGTATAGGATGTTTGTGGAGGTGACCACAAGTAGTAAGGGCCCAGATCAGTACTCCTAGGCATTCCTAGCCAATAGCATCACTATTAATAGGCTGAAACTAACATGAAACAGGGTCCAAAGCCAATAGACTGGAGTCTTTATGAGAAGAGGAAGCATGTAGACAGAGACACACAGGGAGAATGCTATGTTACTACAGAGGCAGAGATTGGAATGATGCAGCTACAAGCCAAAGAATGCCAAGAAGTGACAACTGCCACAAAAAAAAAAAAAAAAAAAAAAAAGAGGCAAGGAAGAAGTCTTCCCTACGAGTTTCAAAGAGAGCATAGCATGGCCCTGCAAACACCTTAATTTTGGACTTCTAGCCCCCCAAATTGTTAGACAATACATTCGTTTTCTGTTAAGCTGCCCAGTTTCTGGTATTTTATTACAGCAGCTTGAGAAAACTAACATAATTTCTATTCTTTTAAATTTATTAATGTGCATTTTATGGCCCAGAATGTGTTCTGTTTTGGTAAACGTTCCATGTGACCTGGAGAAAAATGTGTATTCTCCTTTGTTGGGTGGAGTATTTGCTAAATGTCAATTAGATTGAGTTGATTGATAGTGCTGTTCAAGGCAATTATATCCTTACCAATTTTCTGCCTGCTTGAACTATCAATTACTGAAAGAGGGGTGTTGAAATCTCCAAATATATCAGTGGATTTATCTATATCTCTTTGCAGTTCCATTAGTTTTTGCCTCATTTTGACACTCAAATTTTAGATGCAGACACATTAAGGATTGTTATGTCTTCTTGGAAAATTGACCTCTTTATCATTATGCAATTCTCCTTTTTGTTGCTGATAATTTTCTTTGATCTCAAGTCAGCTTTGTTCGAAATTAATATAGCTTCTCTAGCTTTCTTTTGATTAACACTAGTATGGTGTGCTTTATCTCTTGGCTTTTTTAATAATTTATTTATTTTTAATGTTTTAACAGCTTGATTGATGTATTACACCTATTTATAATTCACCCACATACTTTACTATTCATTGGCTTTTAGTATATTCACAGAGTTGTGCAACAATTATCACAATTATTTTTAGAACATTTTCATTACTATCCCCCTACCAAAAAAAAGAAAAAAGAAAGACCTTATGACCACTTAGCCAACTCCCCATCATATGCTAGGGCTGGCAACCACTAATCTACTATCTCTATAGATTTACCTATCGTGGATATTTTATATATTATGTGGCCATGTTTGAATGGATCATGTTTTTTTGTGAATTGCTTCTTTCATAAAGCATGTTTTTAAGGTTTATTTGTATTGCAATATGTATCAGTACTTCATTTCTTTTTGGTGCCGAATATCATATGAATATAATACTTTTTATTTACTAATTACGGTTTGTGATCATTTGAGTTATTGTCACATTTCGGCTATTCTGAACAATGCTGCTTTAAACATTTGTGTATAACTTTTTTAATGGGGTATACGTTTTCATTTTTCTTAGGTATATACCTAAGAGTGGGTTGCTGGATCATGTTGTAATACTACGTGTAAACTTTTGAGGAACTGCCAGACTGTTTTCCACAGCAGCCGCACAATTTTATATTTTTGAAGGTTTGAATTTCTGAAGGTTTGAATTTCTCCATAGCCTCCTTAACTCTTGTTATTGTCCATCTTTTTCATTACCTTATAGTCACCCTAGTGGGTGTGAAGAGGTATTTCACTGTAATTCTGATTTCCATTTCCCTGAAGACTAATGATATTGAGCAGCTTTCATTTGTTTTCAGCTGTTTGTATACGTTCTTTGGAGAAATGCCTGTTCAGGATCCCTGCCCATTTTTTACTTATTTGTCTTTCTATTTTTGAGTTTTAATAGCTCTATGTATTCAAAATACAAGTCTCTTATCAAATGTAAGATTTACAAATTTTCCTCCCTTTCTGTGCTTTGCCTTTTCACTTTATGGTATCCTTTGAAAAAAGACATTTTTAATTTTGTCAATGTTCAATCCATCGATCTTTTTCATTTGTCGTTTGTTTTGGGTGTCATATCAAGAAATCGTTACCTAATTCAAGATGGTGAAAATTTATACCTGTTTTTTTTTTGAAGAGCTTTATAGTTTTAGCTAAAGTTTAACTCTTTGATCCATTTTGAATTAATTTTTGTGCATGATGTGAGAAAGGGTCCAACTTCATTCTTTGCTTGTGGACATTCACTTGCTCCTGTACCACTTGTTGAAAGATTATTCTTTTCCCCACTGAACAGTTTTGGCATCCTGGCTGAAGATTATTTAACCCTAAATATAAAGGTTTGTTCTGAGCTCTCAAGTTTATTTCCCCCCAAATTGGAATTTTTGACTGCTTCCTATGTTCCAAGCACAATGATAAGCACAATTCATTTACTCCTAGTAGTAACTCTGGGCATTATTCTTACTCTCATTCTACTTACTGGTCACCATAGAGTGATCTACCCAAGACTATACAGTTAGTAAGTGGCACAGCCAGGACAGAAACTACTAACTTGAGAGTCTGAGCGCTTACCAATGCTATCAATAAACGTGAGATCAGAATTTAGAAGGCGACTGAAGAGTTCATTTTAAACAAAACGGGTATAGATCCGATTGTCCACCAACTCTGGAAAAGCACAACGGTGTAGGGGCTTTACCGTCCTGCTTCTTACTGAGTATAGGCAATGGACCTGCCTACCTTGGTTGGTTGAAAATTCTTCACGCCAACTTAAGAATTTTTAAGTCGACGCACTATATTGGCTTCCCGGGGTCCTGGGGCAGCGCAACGCCTAATTAAGCCTTTAAAGCGGAGGGGCAGAGGCCCAGCGGAGCCCACGTCCAGACCCCTGCCCCCAGCCGTCCAGCCGTCCAGCCCTGCACCCCTACAGCCCTGCACCCCTTCACCCCTGCACCTCACCACCCTAGCCTTGCCCAGCTCTCCCCTCATGAACGTGGGAGTGAGCGGGGTTGGCGCTCTCGGCGAGAGGCTGCTAGGGATGAGTTAGCTCTCGCGGGAAGTTGCGTCGTTGCTTTGGTAACGGCGTCGCGGTCATGAAAGATGGCGGGGCGAGGTCTTGGCGTCAGGGTCAGTTCAACCCGACTCCTGGGTAGGGAGTGGGTTCCAGGCGGGCCAGAGGATGGCAAACTTCGTTAACTCCGGATCTGAAAGTCTCGATTTCTTTACAGAGACGGCCCGTTTCAGGGACTCCGCTCCCGCCGCGCGTTCGGCAGCATCCTACACCTCGACGGGACCTTCTCGCCAAGGAGGAAGAATATAAGTAAGAAATTTGTCGGTTCACCTTATCCTTCTTTCTTTCACCTAAGTGAGGCTGCTTAGAAGTACTTTTACTGCTGACCGATTGGATCTTTGGGATTACTCGCCAGCATTCTCTTTCATCATCCTGTTCGCTTACCTTCTTCATCTTTTCTCTTTAAACATGAACTCGTCTGCGTCCTAGAAGGTGTTTAAAGTGGGCGAAAATTTAATTTAACCCAAGTAAACATATTCGTCAATCAGATACTGCTAGAAGTGGTTGGATAGCGGGAATTGCCACGAATAGTTCGATTTCTGGCGTAAGGAATTCCACTTAATTCTCAGTTCCTAGAATTTATGTATGTAAATTTTTTTAGACTTTGTTTCTAAATTGAAAGCATGTTTCTCAGGGTATTTGGAATTACCGTTCTTGTCCACATTTGGTGGACTTGGGGGAAGGATTTCCATTCTTTACCTGCTCTCAGAGTAATTACAACTATCCTAACAACACGTGTTTTCACTCTTAAACCATCTCTCTTCATCCCCCAGTTTTCACACAGATGCCAAGAGTAATCTTTTAATTAGATCATGTGACTCCCTTGTCTCAGACTTGAAGTGGTTTCCTGTTGCATCTTTCCAACTACTCTCCAGCCTAACTGGCCTTTTAGTTCCTCAAGCTTTTCCCTTTTTCCTTGTGCGCTTGCCTTCTACCTGAGAATTTTGAGTGGCCTTGACTATGCTAAATAGGCTCCCGTTACTTTTTTTTTTTTGTCTTATTAGTTTTTCTTTGCGAATAGCATAACGTTACAATAAATTCATTTGTTAATTTTATGTCTTTTTCTTCCAACGGACAATGAGTTCCACAAGGTCCAAGACCATGTATTTTACTTACCATCGTATATACTCTTACAGAAAGATTATGTTTTAACACTTTCTTTTTAAAGTAACTAATTTAAAAATTGGAAAACATTCTAGCAGTTCATCAAGTGCTTAAGCAGAGTTTAAGTTTATACTTAAAATTAAACCATATTTAAAGTTAAAACTGAAGTATACTCTAGATGAACAAGAACATGCCAATTTGCCATAGCATATGGGAACATAATCATCTTCTACTTGATGAAATGAGTCTATTATATTCCAATTCAAGAGTGCACGTAAGCAACGAATCTGTTGTCTACATACAGTTCTGAATCAGCCATGCTCAACTAAAAATGGTTATTTCATTAGCATACATATAGCACTAAATACCTGTCTTATTCGGTTTATTCATTTTGTTTATTTAAGGCTATACTTAACAGGGCGCTGGTTGTTAGAGATATGGTCCTGCTTAAAGGCAGACATCTATAGGAGCTGTTCTATTTCAGTAAAAATTGTTTTCTGGTAAAGGCACCCAGGTGTTACTTGTTCTGTTACCTGAACTCTGGTGTGCAAATCTGAGGCATTTGAACAGAGTAGTTCCCAAGCTCTGTCTGAAGCTTGTTAATCACTTCTGTGCCCTGGAGAAAAGTAAAATATGTCCATTCTTTTTTTTTTTTTTTTTTTTTTTTGGTGGTAGAATTGGTATGCATTATGTGTATTTCAGGTGTACAACGTTGTAATTCAATATTTGTATATATTACATAGTTATCACCACTGTAAGTCTTCGCTTCCCCCTCCCCTCAGTACCCTGCCCCTCTGGTAACTGGCCAATCTGTTGTTGGTATCTATGTTTGTTTTTGTTTTTGGGTTTTTTTTTTTTCAGATTCCACATAGAAGAGAAATCATATTGTATTTGTCTATGACCATTCTTATAGGCAAGAATATGAGTTCATAAAAGTTTTTTGCTACATGTTGTCTTGGTGTTAGGCATATTAGAATGTCTTTTCAATCAGTTGAACACAGGACTTCCCAGGAATCCCAATCCAGAATCTTCTACAATCAGCTCCTGTCAAACAGTTGGAGGAAATAATCACTATCTGGGAAGATAGACTAAGGAATATGCCGATCATTGAAGTCAATAGATTTTTCAAATTTCATGCATGTATATCATAAAACCAGAGACCTTAAAAAATAAGGTAATGTGTCATCTTTTTTAATTGGCTTTGAAAACTAGTAGGGCAAGCCTCAGCCCCTCTCCCTAATTGCCCAACCCCTTGTCTGTAAATGCTAATTACATTGTATTTATAGGTTCATTTGTATAGAACTGACATCTTTATGCTATTGAACCTTCCTTTCCACGAATATGGTGCATCCATTTACATAGGGGAGTTTAAATGTCCTTTAAAAATATTATATTCCTACATAAAAGTCTTGCACATATAATCTTTTCAAGGTACTTTATAGTTTTTGTTGCTATAATGAATGACCTTGTTTTCTACTGCAGTTTCTAAATGGATAGATGTGTAGGAGCTTTATTGATTTTTGTATGTTCATCCTACACTTATAGATAGATAGATGTAGATTGTCAGCTCTGCTAAATTTTTATTCATTCCATAGAGTTACTTGGATTTTGGATAAAGACAGTTATATGCAACTTATGATATAGAAAGTGGTGTCGAGCATCTTTATCTTGATTATGATTCAAAGTAGCCCACTTTAAATAACTTGTCACTGTGTTTGCTGTAGATTTGTCAGGCTTAAGGAAGCTGTTTCCCTTAATTCCTGTTTTGAAGGAATATTAATTTTATCGAACTTTTTTTCCTGAAGTGATGAAATGTTTTTCTTACCCCCTTGTTTAATGTTTTAACATATTGACCTACTAAAACAGATTTCTTGTTTTTCTTTAAAGACTGTTGGATTTGATTGCTTTATTTTACACAGGTTGTCTTTTTTTTTTTTGCATCTATGAATAAAAGTGAAGTTGGTCTTATACTTTTTTCTAATTCTTTTTCTTTCTGATTTTGAAACCTGTGTTATCCTTGCCACATGAAATAAGCCGAATGGTTTTCCTTTTTTGTTTTATTCTGTTCTTGGAAGCTTTATGTTATCAGGGATCATCTGCTCCTTGATGAAAATTGTGAAACAGTCTGGTATGGGGTACTTTTTGCCTATCAGTTTAATTTCTTCAATAATTGTTGCTTCCAGAATAAGTTTTGGGTATTCAATAGTTTTCTAGAAAAGTGCCCATTTAATGTATGTTTTAAATTTTATTAGCATAAATTTATTCTAATTCTCTTATGTTTTAAATTTTGGCTGTGTCTGTAACCTTATATACACCTTTTGGGGACTTGCCAATATTTATTTTTGTCTTTTTCTTATCTGTCTTTCTGGTAGATTTATATATTTATTGGTTCAAAGAATTAGCTTTTGGTTTTATTGCTAACCTATATTTTTAAAGTTTCATTAGTCTTATCTTTAGTATTTCTATCTGTTCTAATTGTGGATTTATTTTTTCCTTTTTGTTTTTATTTTTTAATAAATATATTTAATTCTGTAAATTGCATTTACAGCTTATCTGTAGTTCAGGACCTGTTTTTATATGAAAATGTATATGATATTGATTTTCAGAAATGTATTGAAACTTAGTTGTGACCAAGTACATGCTCACTTTTTGTAAATATTCTTTGATAAAAAGGATATTTATAATATATTGACCGTCTATTAGATTAAGTTAATTAGTTTTGATATCCATAACATCAGTATATCATCATTTTATTTCTTCTAGCTATATTGGTTCTGTTAGAGATGCGCTAAAATCATCTGTAATTTTAAAGTAATTTTGATAATTGTGTCCATTTTTGTTTGGGAGCTATATTTGATTTACTTAAGTTCCGTAGATGAATTATTCCTTTCATTATTACAAACTTATCTTTTTTAATTCCTTTATTTTCAAATGTTTTATATCATTTAGCTTTAAGAGTATTCCTTTTATATTGTGTCTGAAAATTTCTGCCTTCTAATAAATGTATTTATATTATTTATTTGAAGTCGTTTTGGCTATCTTATTTTTTGTTTTCTATTTACTATCCCTTTTCTTTGGTCCTTTTCTTTCTTCTGTTAGATTGAATGAGTTTTTGTTATGTCTTTATTTTTCTTTTACTGGTTTGGAAAGACCTTAGACTGCTTTAACTTGGTTTCCCCTTGTCTGTCAAGTTAGATATTAGGTAATACTTTACTTTTTTTTTGTTTTGAATAACCCTACCCATTATTTTCACAGTCTGTTACTAATTTAGATTTATCATTAAGTTTATCATGATTCTTTTCTCCAGGTTCAGTTTCTTTATTCCTGAAGTCTAGATCCCTGAAATTTTGAGTCTTAAATTCTCCAGTCTTTTCTGAAAATTTTGTTACTTTGCACATGTTCTCCAAAAACAGTTTAGCTGAACATAGAATTCTAGATGCCTGTTTTTTCTCCCGCAGTGTTTATTAAAGACCATTTCATTGTCCACTGGAATCTAGAGATGTTGATGAGCCATCCGATACCAGCTTTTTAGATAACCACATTGGCAGACTGTCTGTTCTTATTAAATATTTGCTTTGGTAGTTTAAAGAATATTCTCTTTGTGTTTGAAGTTCTGCTGTCTCCCTACAATGTGTGCAGGTGTGGATTTGTTTTCTTAATTCTGCTTGAGATCCATATCTTTCTTCAGTTTTGGAAAATTCTCAGCTTTATCCAAATCTTGATGTTCCCGCCTCTGGAACTTTTTGCAGCAACTTCTATTACATAGATATAAATCTGTCTTTGTCATACAATGTCTTTAGTGGATATTAACCTCTCTTTTGTATTTTTCTTTTTTTCCTTGCAGGTGATTTCCTCACATCTGTCTTCTAATTCATTTGCTCCCTCTTCAGTTTATTCTATTGTTCAACTTCCTCATTAAGTTTGAGTTTTTTAATTTCAGTGACTCTCTTTATAAATGTAATTTCTATTTGTATTTTTTCCATATTCAGTGTTTTTTGTAATGTCTGGTTCTTGCCTATGGTTTCTATTCTTTTGTCTTTTTTTAAACAATGCGTATTTAAAAATCTTTTAAAGATTATTTTATTATATCTAGATCTTACGGGACAAATTTTGTTGCATCTGCTGATTCTCCCTCTTACTGACTTGTTTCTTTATGCAATTTGTTATCTTTACAAAGTAATCTTTAACAGTGTTTAATTTTTGAAAGAGTTTAATATATTATATGGTGAGTAAATGTCCCTGCGGGTGGTTTTGCATTTAGCTTATTAGAGTTATCACTAGTTCTAGACCAACTCTCTATATTAAAGTTTGACAGAGAGTCCCTATACCATCTGGGTAAGATGAATTTGGACCACACTCCTGTGTGCTCTCATTACTCACAAGATAGTCTTTTCCACTCATGGCTCTAATTTCATTTCCATTCACCTAAGGTAATGGGTAGTGTTTTGAATTCTTTGTTTCACAGGTGTAGCTCTTCATGACTCCCACACATGCATCATTTTATAGCTGTTGAGCTATTTTGGTTTCTGTTCCTGTTTACTGCTCTCACTTTGAGTTGTTGCTTTATTTTTGGTGCCAGGGTATTTCCCTTGTCTGAG
Organism: Rousettus aegyptiacus; assembly: GCF_014176215.1. Taxonomy (NCBI): domain Eukaryota; kingdom Metazoa; phylum Chordata; class Mammalia; order Chiroptera; family Pteropodidae; genus Rousettus; species Rousettus aegyptiacus. The sequence goes on from NW_023416306.1 coordinate 125,803,646, forward strand.
TTTGACCTTAGCAATATTTCCTTCATTACATTTTATCCAGCATTTCCATGGTTTAGAGCAGAAGAATAGCCTCTGAGTCATCTTGTCTACTATATTAACCAGAAGTTTCTAATGGTTCTTGTTAGGAAAATGTGAAAAATCAGATAATGGTATCTTAAATGGAATTTTAAATTTTTATTAGATATATTTTTTGATTAACTCATCCTAAGATGTAAAAATATTTCTTAAAACACTGACTGTTTTAAGAAAGGACACAGTACTGTTTTTTTTCCCCCCACTGAGAGTGTTATAAGTGGTTTGTTACTTCTGAATCATATAGCTAAAAAAACAACAAAATATCTTATTTTTAAAATTACTCAACCTATTTCCTTCATATAATTTCAAAAGATTCTACATGGTCTAGAAATGTGATTGATCTATGAATAGAATTAAAAAGTTATATGCTTTTGAAGATGTTTATTATCATGTTATCCTTTAAAAGTGAAAAAAGGACTTGAACTAACAATAGGAGTAGATTAGTACATTGTTAACTTCAACACATTAGAATATTTTATAGCCATTGAAGGCACTGATTATAAAGATATAAACGTATTCCTCTGTTATGGGAAAACATACTACAAAATTGTCTATATGCTATAGGTGAAAAAATAGGAGGAAATGTTATAAAAATGTCACGGCAACACTTAGACCAAAGGAGGGCTCTCTCCAGCCCTGTCTTACTCCTGTCCCCAGCTGGAGTTAATCCCAAGATGAAAAAATAGAACTGTGTTGAACCCACCAGTTTATTCTTCCCAAATAAGTCATTTCACCTGAAGTGAAGGCCGGAGAAAGGCCAGCAGTTACACTGTTTGAATTTCTACCGCAAAGGAGTAATCATGGGAAGTTGGAAATAAGTGTTCAAATAGTTATGTTAATTTTAGAATAAAATATTATGCTTGTTTTGGCATTTGTTGATTAGCTAAAGTGTAGTTACTAAAATTTCATACCTTTATTTGTTAGAATCTTTAGTATATCGCAATTATTGTTTTCTGCTTTTAGACGTTTAAATGCAGAATTGGAGGCAAAAACAGCTGATCTGGTTCGACAAGCTGAGGAAGTAATAGTAAGTAAATGTACAATTTTTAGTAATTCCATGTAAGTGCTACTATTTTAACCTATTAATATGGTTTATGACAGACAAAAAAGTACCCAAAGCATAAATTTTCAGTTCAATGAATTGAACATGAATATATATAAGTATGTGTATACATATGTATATGTTTTTGATAAGCACACATTTTCTAAAAGCCACTGAAAAATTGTTTTCCATTTAGATGTCTTATCAGCTAATTAGAATATTAATATTTAATAATTATTCCCACTATTTTAAGATTAATATTTGAGAGTAGCTATATAGAATTAACAGTGGTAATTCAGTGAGGAAAGGAATAAAGTGGTCTCTGGACAAAAGTTAAATAAAAGATAATAATTATCAGATAATGATTAGTTTCTTAAACTCTGCAGTTGGATATAACTGATTCTTAAGGCTAGACCATTATCAGATTTATAGTCAGGAAGAATGTAGTGAGATTTTAACACTAGAGAATGTAAGCATATTTTGCCCCATTCTGGGTATCAGATTGGTTATTCTTGTTTTAAGCATCCCTCCTTAAGTACCAGCATTCTCATTATTAATTGATAAGATATAGTTGCATTTCTTGAAATAAAGTGGCTGCTTGCAAACTTTATTCTATAAATTGAATTATAATTCTTTCTTTTAAACCCCACCCCACCCTGCCTTGGTGCTGATGGGAAGAATAGGTTATATTTTATTTTAATGGCTTATACAGATCCATCATTATTTGATAATTTAGGAATAAAAAGCGTGTGTGTGTGTGTGTGTATGTATAAAATATTTCAGGTAATATATTTAGATTAGTTGTAGATTTGTTAGTTGCATTTATAATTAAATATTTCACTAAAAAAATATTCTATTACACCTTTTAGTTTTTGCTAGTGTCTGAAGAGCAGGATTGAATAAAGAAACCCAATGTTATAGTAGAATGAGGGATTCATTATTCTTTCTGCTCAAAGGTCCCTCTAATAAGGACTTTATATAGAGAGAGTAGAAAACTGGGAAGGGCTGGCAAAAGGGAGAGGGCATTTATATCTCTACAGAAGCTAATGGATATAACTTTTGCCACATTGAATTTTTGTTTACTTACTTTCATTTCTTGATATATCTTCACCAAAAGCATTTACTCTTAGTGATTCCTTTTTAGCATTTTCATGATCTCCTTAACATTGAAGCTTTGTATTATTTATAACAAATTTTTCTACCCATTAAACAGATTTATGTTTTCATTTTTTTGTGAATACAATTTCCTTTGGATGTTACACAAGATGGAAGACTATAATGTAGTGGGGAAACAGGAGTCGATAAGATCATATAAAGGCATTTACACTCTTATGTTTATCCCTTAAAATTGACTTTCTTAACCCAGAACGGATAAAAGTGAAATCTTATTTTCATACCATAGCATGTAGAATTTCAGTGCCTTGATTTCATGGAAACCGTGGCCAACTCTGAAATGATTAATAATCAGAAAGGCACTTGAATAAATCTTAGTTTTGTGGCGTTGTTTTCCCTCTATGACTTATCCTTATTCATTTAACTAGAGAGATCAGCAAGAAGTACGATCTAGGCCTACTTCAACACAAATTAAATCATGCGAAGAGGAAGATGATTACAGTTTAAAGTAAGTGGCTTAAATTAGTAAATGTTTTAAGATTTTATTTTAATAAGGTATAATTGATATACAACATATTTCAGGTGTATAACATGATGATTTAATATTTTTCTATATTGGGAAATGGTTACCACAATAGTCTCAATGTCTGTTAACATACATAGTTACAGAATTTTTTTTCTTGTGACAAGACTTTTTAAGATCTACTTTCTTAGCAACTTTCAAATATGCAATACCGTATTATTAACTGTACATTATTCTCAATTACTTATTTATTTTGTAACAAAGTTTGTACATTTTGACTCCCTTCATCCATTTTGCCCACCCTCCATCCCCAAGCCTATGACAACTTTCAATCTGTTCTCTGTATCTATGAGCTTGGATTTTTTGTTTTTGCTTTTGTTTTGATTCCACATATGAGATCATACAATATTTGTCTTTGTCTGACTTAATTCACTTAGCACAATGGCCTCGAGGTCTATCCATGTCGCAAATGGATTTTATTCTTTGTGGCTGAATAATGTCTCATGGTATTTGTATACCACATCATCCTTATCCATTTATCCATCAATAGACATTCATGTTGTTTCTGTATCTTGGTTATTTTAAATAATGGTGCAGTTAATATGGGTGCATAAATCTTTTTGAGTTTGCATTTTTGTTTTCTTTGGGTAAATACCCAGAAATGAAATTGCTGGATCATATGGTAGTTCTAGTTTCAATTTTGTGAGGAATCTCCATATTGTTTTCTAAAGTGGCTATACCATTTTATGTTCCCACCAACAGTGCACAAGGGTTCTCTTTTCTCCACATCCTCACCAGCATTTATCTCTTTTTGTTAATTGCCATACCAATAGGTATGAAATGCTATCTCATTGTGATTTTAATTTGCATTTCCCTTATGATTAGTGATATTGAGCATCTTTTCATGTACCTATTGGCTATGTATATGTTTTCTTTGGGAAAATAATGTCTATTCAGATCCTCTGCCTTTTTTTAATCAGATTTTTTTTTTTTTGCTATAGTATGAGTTCTTTATATATTTTGGATATTAATCCTTTAACAGATATATAATTTGCAAATATTTTCTTCCATTCAGTAGGTTGCCTTTTCATTTGTTGATAGTTTCCCTAGCTGTGCAAAAGCTTGTTAGTTTAAAGTAGTCCTAGATGTGTATTTTTGCTTTTGTTGCTTTTGGTGTTAAATCCAAAAAAACATCTCTAAGACTGATGTGAAGGAGTTTACCACCTATGTTTTCTTCTAAGAGTTTTATAGTTTCAGGTCTTACATTCAAATCTTTAATCCATTTGAGTTAATTTTTGTGTATGATGTAATGGTCCAGTTTCATTCTTTAAATGTGTCTGTTTAGTTTTCGCAGCACCATTTATTGAAGAGACTGTTCATTCCTCATTGTTTATTTTTGTCTCCTTTGTTGTCAATTGACTATATATGCATAGGTTTATTTTTGGGTGCTCTATTCTGTTCCATTGATCTATGTGTCTGTTTTTATGCCAGTACCATGCTGTTTTGATATAGTTTTGAAATTGAGAATATTTTTTGATAATGTATATGGATCTTTTATTACATAAAATCTTTTGGCATGTATTATAAATCTATAATTTAAAGAATAACGTAATATATAAAATACTAATAATTGGGGGCTTATTCCAGTCAGATACAATATATAAGTCCTTTACATTATCATTTAATTCTCAGTGTTATTTTAAAATATTATTGTCCTCATTTTAAAAATGAAGAAAGTACAGCTTAGAGAAGTTAAGCAGTTTGTCCAATGACATATGGATAATACGTGATTTTACTGAGATCCAAACCAGAGTTGATAAGATTTCTAAACCAATTATCAGATACTATACTACCTTTCTTTTAAATTTGCATATCAAGATTAGGTAAAAATAAATTCGTGAAAGTAAAAGGTATTAGATCTTTTTTTTCCTTGAATTTCATGTGAACTTCAGATATGTCACGAAATTAGCAACCAAAAAAATATTTAGGATTAAATTTAACAGGAAAAGTATAGGATCTATGTGAATAAAATTATAAAATCTTATAGCAGAGGCAGTGGTGATCACCAAACATTCCAAGTCTTTTCAATGAGCAAAAATCAAATTATTCTTTTCCAAGCCTAAACAGACAAGTTAGTCTTTGAACCTCCAGCTGACTCTTTCTGCTGTGATTAGTGAAAATTGAGTTGGTGAAACCTCCCAGCCTGGTCTCTGGATGATTATGTGGAACATAAAGAAAAAAGCCCTTTTTCCCTCTCCACTACTCCTTTGTGTTAAGCCACTGAAAAGCATAAAACTATAGGGACAGAAATCAGATAAGTGCTTGTATGAGGCTTGGGGGATGGGAGGGGATGAGCTACAAAGGGGCACACGGGAACTTTTTAGGATGATGGAAATATTTTCTCTTTGTCGTTCTACTGGTTACATAACCAAATAAGTCTGTTTAAATTTATAGAACTGTATAACTAAAAAGGATGTATTTTACTATTTGTAAATTATATCTCACTAAAGCTGGAATAACCAGGTCTAGCTACTGGTGGTACAATGGTGAGTAAACAGACTGGGTGCTGCTCCCAGGGAGTTAATGCCTAGTGTGTTGCTTTTTAATTTTTTCTGAAATTAAAATTTTCCAGAAAACATTTTTATATCATTTGAGATTTACATGTCTATATGTACATATAACATAGAGCTACTTGCCTTATGTAATGTTCTGATATTTTATGAAAAATGATGTTTAATAGTTATCAAAATTCCAAACTTTGGATTACAAATAAGATTAGGCACAGCTTTTCTTCAGTAAACTAAAAAGATTGAAATAATGGTAACAACAGCTGATCTCTAGGTTCTGTTGAAGCAAGTGAGAGACTGATTTCACAAACATAAAAATAAATCCGTTGATTTTCTTTCACTAAAATTTCCTTATGTGCAAAGTGGTGATGACACCTCTGTTTACCTAGATCAGGTGGGGTTTTTTTAATGATTCTGTTTGAACAGATGGCTTTTACCACGTGACTATTAGTTGGAATTGCTGAAGATGAGAGAGAATTCTGTTAAGAGACAATCTATTTCAGCTTGGAACAACAATAATTTAAATTATTGTAAGCAGTGTGCAATAGGTCTTCAACATCCAGGGTTATTCTGCCAAGCAATATAATAAAGAAACCAGAATTTAGTTTCCTAAAAGTATAGCATACATATCCTTCACTTTGCTGGAAGCAAGTTTTACTACACAAATCATTTCAGTCATATTACACACAAACATTTCATGGAGATGTTTAACAAAAATAATCAGAATACTGTGTTTTTTGTTCATTTTTTATGGAACTATACAAGCAAAGTAATAACACTCTGCTAAAACTAATGGAAACATAACCGTTAATTGTCTCTTGGCTGATATTTATGTGTATGTGGCAGAGGGAGGGGTGATAGAAGATGCAGAAAATGTAAGGAAATAGCCAATATTAATTTAAAATGAGAATGATTAAACAGGATACTTAACATTTGTATAAAATGTGAAACCATTTTCATGTCATATGTGAGAATGATTCTTTAGTCTCTAATTTTATCTTAAAACCTCATTTTTCTCCCAGAGCTATTTCTGGTTCTTTAAGTGGTTGTATTTAATAATATCTATCTAAGTATATCTTTATGTTTAACATTGAAAAAACCTATATACGAGTAGTTCAGTAGGTGGCACCTAATGGAAAGTAATTTTATTTTTATGTCCTTTACTATGGTTAGGAGTTCTCAAGGGATATGATGTAGTTTCCTTCTTTTTTATTTCTCATAGCAACAATAGATTCTAATGTAAGTTTTCAGAAATTTTAAAATGTGTTGGAGATGATCTAGAAAATTGATCGAGCATAGACAAACTTTTCCTATGAAGAGTCAGACAATAAATATTTTTGGATTTGGGCTATACAGTCTTTGTCACAACTATTCGACTTTGCTTTTATAGTGGGAAGACAGCTGTAGACAATGTGTAGATGGATGGATATGGTGGATTCAGCCTATCGGTCATAGTTGGTAGACTCCCATAAACACTCTTTGTTTTAAACAAGAAATATATTTTGAAAATTTTGTGCATAAAAGTCAATTGTATTTTAGATGTATTTATTTATACATTTAATAAATATGTTTTGCCAATTTAAGAGCTTATATGCCAGATACTATGCCAAGTACTAGGCACAGAGCAGTGAACACTGCAGATATGATTTCTGCTGTCATAGAGTTCACAATGTAATTGGGAAAACTGATACTGACCAAGTATTAAAATGCATTATACAAAGGATAACACCGAGTGGGCTCACACTAAAAGGCCCTGTGGGTGAATCATTTTATAAAATAGATAATCCCTGTATATAGCCAGTAATCACTCCTTCTGAGTTCTCGTTTAAGATTTATACTACATTTTCCTTAAAAAATGTTGGCATTTTAGTATATTTTATCAAAGGTGAATTATTTAACCAAAGCACTTTTGTTACACTCATTTAAAATAAATTAACATATGCATAACTAGAATTATAGCAAAGTCTACTTGATATATAGTTTCCCTTTCAAATATAATTGCTGTTGAATTTTATTGTGTCTCAGCTTAGTATCATCTATTAATGTATAATGTTTATTTTTGGTCTATAGAAGCCTTTTATCCTCTGAAGGGACAGTTTATCTACATTCAGAAACTAAGGTATGAAATCAAACTTATGAATGTAATTTAGGTTACTTTTTAGACTTTTCTTAGACAAAACAGAGACTCTAGAAATAGAATATAAGCCTTACTGCTCAGAAGAGATGCCTTCATGAAATGTTGCTCATAAAATTTAATCCTTTGTCTCATAATTTCACTGAATAATTTGGAGATACGTTGGGAAAAATTCTAAGTGAAATGAGTCTATAACCTAAGTATTTTTAGTTTTTTTCTGAAGCCCAAATTTACTAGATAGAAGACCTGGAAAAGAAAAGTATTGATATACAAAATATGATTTAAAAGGTTTTGTTCATTCATTTAAATATTTACAGTATAGAGATCACCGTTGCAGGTGCTGGGCTTTCTGGAATCTACAAATTCCCTACCCATGGGAATCTAGGCTGAGGTGACAATATACATGAAGGCTTGTCTGGGGAATAATCAGTAAGGAGAACTAAGTTCTGTGAGTCAGAATGTCCAGTTTAACATCCTTGACTAAATAGCCTTGACTCTTTGGGATTCATTTTCCTTATCTTTGACTCTCTTGGTCCTAGTGCTATCTAGGTCTTTTCCAGGTATACAGTTCTGGTTTCTTTGAAACAGCAGTCTCCAACCTTTTTGGCACCAGGGACTGGTGCTCCTATGAGATTCTAATGCCTTATGATCTGAGGTGGAGCTGAAGTGGTGATGCTAGCACTGGGGAGCAGCTGCAAAAACAAATGAAGCTTTTTCGCTTGCTCACCTGCCACTCACCTGCTGTGTGGCCCCTGGTTCCTAATAAGACGTGGATTAGTACTGGTCTGCAGCCCAGGGGTTGCGGACTCCTGCTTTAAAACACAACTTGATAAATTTAAAGAAAATAATTTTTTTATGTAGCAAACTAGTAAGTCTGTGCTACAGAATTGCTTTCCTTGGCAAATGGTTAGAATCTAATTAATAGTTAAATTCTTTTTATGTAGCCAAAGACCAAAAATGTTGATCCAGTAAACAAGGTTCAAAACAAACTAAACTCTGCAAATAAAGGAAGGAAAACAAATTCAAGGTATAGTATGTTTTTAAAAGTATAGTTTTTAAAAATGTATAATTGACAATATCATCATTGTTATTAAGCTTGTTCTGTTTCTCCAAATCTTTTTATACCCCAAATATACAAAATTGCACAATATGTATCTATCCACATTCAATAATTTAAAACTTTTTCTACTCAGAAATGTCTTAGAGCAGTTAATTTTGCACTGTTTAGAAAAATCACAATTCAAGTTTTTAAGATGTTACTTTTAGTGAGATAATTTCTTAGAACTATAATTAGAACCTAAGTGTCTTTTTCTGCCTAGTTCTCATACTTTTTGAGCATTTAACAAGGCACCATATATTATCGTATATAACGAGATAAAGAATGATTTGGCATGCTCTAAATAAGACTATAGTACAATTATAATTTATGTTCTGTTGATTTAATGAGAAAGAATTCGAGACTGTTTTTAGTATTTTAAGCATAAAATGGGACCAAAGAGGAGGCTCTTTGGATTGGAGACCTTCTAGAAAAGGGAGGGTCACATCTGCAGTGGGCTGTACCAACCAGCCTCTTATTTACAGTAAGTTATTAAATTTATGTATTTTATTACTTACCTAAACTGATGATTGCATTATAACTCTGGAAAAATCTTTGTTAATTCTTGTGCCTTTTAATTGGCTAAGTAACTCCCCCCCCAATAAAAGTGAAAAATAGTAAAGGATAGGAAGAGAAAATCTGAAATTGATTGAAGAGTATATATACTACATTCATAAGTATATACTCACATAACTGGAAAGGGTTATCTTATTTTTAGGTTTTACTTTGTAAAGAACAGTTGTTTTTCTAAATAGAATTCAGAAGCCTTTGTTTATGTGTTAAAAGTAAGTTAGACTTAAAATAAGTAAAAAAAAAATAAGGCTGTTGTGACCATAAACTTGATGGGTTAGGCCTGGCACATTCCTCAATCCCTTTAGAAATGACTTATTTCATATTTCTTCCCTTCATTAAAAAAAAAAATCAACATTTTGATCAACTTTGATCCTGATTAGAATATGTTTCTTTAGGTTGAAAAATTGTTGAGTTCGACCTAATAACTATTCACTCTGTAATTCTTTCTCAAGAGATATTATTTTTCAGTGTTTGAAGAATTATGGCTAGAGTGCTATCAATTTGTACAGTTCTTCTCTAGCAGCATATAAAATTAAAAGCCACAGGCTAGTTTGGTCCTAGGAGGCCAAGTTCAGTACTCTTGGTTTTGATGTTTACCTATTTGGAAGCAGTATCTAGATGAACTGGCCTTGTAAAGCCTTCTCTAACTCTGTGGTTGTATAATCCCTCAAGTTTGAAAGTCTGCTAAGTCTCTTTAAAATAGTCCTTGAAAGTATCAAGTATAGATTTCAAAAATTTAAAATTTATAATAATTTTGATCTGTTTTTTTTACTTGAATAAAAGTCATATCTAAGAGTCATACCTACTTTCTATATTTGTAAAATATAATGTACATTTAAAAATTTTTCTTAATTTATTTTTTCTTACAACATTGGTTAACAAAATTTAGTAAGTTTCAGGTGTACAATTTAGAAGTAAGGTGTATATATATTGCATTATGATAATGTACACTTTTTTGTATTTTCTTTTTTAGTGTAAAATTGAACTACTCTGATGTACAAACTGTTAATGATGTTGCCATTCCGGAGGATTTCTCAGACTTTTCTTTTGCAAAAACAGTTAGCAAAATTGAAGAACAACTGGAAGAAGAAGGCTTACCTGATTATGTAGATGACGATATTTTTTGTGGTGTTAGTAAAGACATTGGAACAGGTAGGTTTTCTTTTGTTTATTTTCATATCAAAATTACTAAGAAAAATATATTTGGAAACTTTTCTTTTGCATTTAAAAATGTATTGAGATGCCTTGCATTTGTTTCAGATTCATCTAATGGGATGTGTTGGGAGGAATGAGTGGAATTATAGGTGAAATAAAATCGGTTATGAGTCAATAATTGTTGACAATGGATGATGGTTAAGCAGAGTTTCATTGAACTAGTGTCTTTATTTGTGGACATATTTGGTATTTTTCATTATAAAAAATTTAAAAACGCTATGTGGTATTGTTTCATTGACCACTTTTCAACTAAGTTAAAGCCAATCATTAAAACATTAAAATTAAAATGTTTTCTTGAATTTTTAAATTTAATATTACTGTATTCTATTTATTGCATATAAATTAACAATGCAAAAAGGATAAATGAATTGTTGATATATTTTCAGGTCAAGTGATCAAATGAGTTTCTAGTGAATGTAATTTTCTTTCATGTAAACTCATTTTCTTCATACCATTAGAAAAATATTACAAAGTTTAGATCATCTAAAAACGTTATTTTAGTTACCAGTAATGCCTCCAAAATTGTTAAATGTAAGCGGAACCACCTATGCTATTGTAAACAAAAAATGAGACTATTGCATGTATATGAACATAATTAATGCTGAACTATAAGTAATTATGAGTTCAGTCAAGCTACTTAACCCCTCTGAAATAGCAATTTATTAGTTTGAAACGTTAGCAGTTTGTATTAGATGATAACAAAGTTTATCTTTAAAATTCTGATTCTGTGAAAATCATAAGAGTTATATGTGTAATGATTATCGTGCTGCATGCTAGTCATAAATGAGCAATTTATTTATGTACTTATTACATTTACTGACTTATCAAAGCTTTCTGGGGCTAGTTGTGAGGGGGGAAGTTAAATGAAGTAGGAAGTTGCCTTTATGTCTCTGTTAAGATGCCTTCAAAGACATGAATGGTCAGATGTTGGCTATTTCTTAGTACACGGTCATTCATGGCCCTGTTACAATGTTCCTTCTCCCAGATACAGGGAATCAGCACAAACTACTGTAAATTACTACTTTTTACAATTGCAGAATCACCTCTCTATCACTTTGCCTTCCTATCTTCCCTTTTGATAATTTTGGCCTTGGTGTCTCCTCTTGTTTATTCCAGATAATTTCCTAGGGTCACATGTGGTGGAGAAGGGGGAAATCAAAAAGTAGTTTAGCAGCACGAATTCCTTTGTAAGACTTAAAAGTTGGAGTGGGATGGGAAGGACGTTAATGGTGTGGCCCTGCAAAGAGGAGAGCAGTCAGCTCCTTGACAACACTGCTAAGGATAGAGTTGGGGAAAGAAAGAGATGGGAAAAGCCATGCTCTCCCATTCTTCCTTCTTTTCCCCTAGAGACAAACTACTGCAAACCTCACACTTTTGAATTCATCATTTTCCTTCTATCCCCTGCTAACCTGACATTACATGAGAGGCTAGGAGAGTCGAGACTAGAGAAATCGAGGTGGGTTAGAACCAAAGTTCATTATCTCCATGGTAATACTGGGGACACTACCTATTACGAGTTTTGGAAGTGTGTATGGAGATGTTTTGTACTCTGCAAGATTTATTCTAATGACTCCTCAGAGATGATTCAGAGTGTTAACTCAAGGTAAACTCCACCAGGGCTTGTAATATCCCTACTGTACCTGGAACATAGTAGAGACTTAATGTATATTTTTAGAATAAATTATCGAATGAATTACTAGGGAGTTCTAAGTTCATTTTTCATTTTATTTATGTTTGAAAGCCTATAAACCTCAAAGGTTTACAGCTGATGTTATTAAATAAAGAACTTTTGCTAGCAATGAAATAATAAAGGTAGATCTTAATGAGGGTTTGTGGGAGAAAGCTTCAACAGTAAGATGTTAGTGTATTTCTTTATTTCTAAGATAGCTGTCCCCAACCTTTTTGACACCAGGGACAGGTGTTCTTATGAGAATCTAATGCCCACTGATCTGAGGTGGAGCTGAGGCAGTGATGTTAGCGCTGGGGAGTGGCTGCAACTACGGATAAATGAAGCTTTACTCTCGCTTGCCACTCTCCTCCTGCTGTGTGGCCCAGTTCCTAACAGGCCACAGACTAGTGCCGGTCTGCTGCCTGGGGTTTGGGGACTCTCTTCTAAGACACATACAGTACATTTTAACTTCTGTAAAACTGGGATGTATCTTGGAGTCAAAGGCATTTTATAAACACAATGGCTGGATTTGAAATAGTTTTGCTAGAGAGGATTTGTATTTATTTCTGCCAATCACCTAGGGACGATACTGACTTGAGACCACTTTAGATTCTGTTTGAGGTATTTTGGACCACTTTGGTAAGTATAAATTCAGTTTTCATACTAACGTGAATACTGGTTTATGGTTCATATTCTCAGTAGTGGTTTTTTGGTGGTTTTCCTCTTTACTTGGTTCCATTGTTGAGATATAAACAGTTTGTTTCTGTTGGGTGGACTTGTTTTTTGTTTACTTTTACATTAGTGATATTTAAGGTCTTTAGTGTTTCCAAACAGAGATTTCCTGTTAGGCTCCCCATCTTGAGCATTTTTTCCCTCATAATAGAATAGTCTTATAGTTGATGACATCTTAGATTCAGTGAAAGGCAATAAATATAATTATTTAAATCCACAGAAGCACAGATCAGATTTCTGAAGGCTAAACTTCGTGTTATGCAGGAGGAATTGGATAATGTTGTATGTGAATGCAATAAAAAGGTAAGTTTTTAAAACTTTTCAATATATATGCTCTAATATTCAAATACATTTAAGAGCAGTTTCAATTATATTTTTAAAATAGTTTCATCGAGATATAATTCAGTTAAATTTTGAATTCAAAAGTTGTATGTAAAAACTAAACTTTATTCTGTTCTGAGATGTTGAATTTTCTATATTTGAATTTTCTCTATTTGACTTACAAGTGTAAGCTATTAAATACAAAACATCAGACTTCTGTTTTTGAAGGTGAAAATCAAAGATCACATGAAGTTCTTTGTTTTGATAGCAAATCTTGTGTGTTTTTTATATAACCTATAATTTCATAACTATAGGAAGATGAAATCCAGGATTTAAAGTCTCAAGTAAAAAATTTTGAAGAAGATTGTGTGAGACAGCAGCGAACAATTAATTTGCAACAGTCTCAAACAGAAAAATATAAAATTCTTTTCGAAGAAGCAAACAAAAAATGTGATGGATTACAGCAACAGCTGTCTTCAGTAGAAAGGGTAATTATTTTGCTCTTTTTCCTAACCCGATGTCAAAGATGCAATAAAACATTAGTTACATGTTTGTATAGCCACTACTTTGAGTTTAGTTCTTTTGTTGTGCTGTTTTCAGGTCATCTTCAGGTGATTCTCAGTGATAATTGTTTTATAATTTAGTTGTAATTTTGATGTGATGAGAGGAGGTGAGCACTACAATTACGTTCTCTGCCTTCGTGATGGAAAGTCACAAGCTTAGTCCCTTTAAGACCTGGTTTTAAGTTTTGCTAGGGTGTGTCTAGAGTAGCCTCAGGAATTGTTCAGTTGTACCACTAAAGCTTTCCCTAAAGAGACCTTATAGGATATCACCCAGTGCCCCAGCTGATCACTCCAGACTGTTCATTCTGGCAAGTAGAGCTGAAATGTCTTCCTGCTATGTGTGAGCTATGGGAATTGTTCTATTTACAACTCCGTGGTTGTTCTTTGCTGTGCTAAGCTTCCCTATATGCAGTTGTGGCCTACTCCTCAGCAGACTCAAAGGATTTCCTATGTAGATTCCTTAAGTTCTTTCCTAATATAGTTTCTGCTTACTTGATCCTCTATACAAATTGTGGCTAGCTCACTCAGTCTCCTCCAGTTCTGATCTCTGTTTCAACTCACCAGACCTCTTATCGTTTTCTCCTTCCTGTACCCATAGTGTGGATATTGCCTCCAGCCAGGAGTAATTGTAGGACTTCCTCATTTGTTTACCTTCTTTCTGGGATCAGCAATCCTAATGTTTTCACATATCTCCAAACAGTTATTGAGTATTTTGACTATTTTTTTCTAATTGCTTAACTGTTTTTTTTTTTTTTTTTTATGGTAGACCCTTATTATTTCATCATGGCTGGAAGCCTTAATATCTGTTTTGTTTTTCTGGTGAAATTCAAGTAAGTAGGTACACTGCACAAGGTTCTCTGACCATGGATAATATCACATGAACACTCATCATTAGTAACTCCCTTTTTAAAGAAAAAGTCTGCTCTCGTTACCTTGCTCCAACTAAAATTGAGCTCTTTGTCATTTCCTAAAGATGCCTTGGTCTTTTCTACTTTCATGGCAAAACTTCTCAAAAGCATTTTTTCAACTTGAAGTCATTTCTTTATCTTGCAAAAAAGCTTTTTTTCATTTTTGTCTGTTTTATACTAGAAAGCCATGATAACAATGGTACCTTATTTAATAGTGTACGGTTTATGAGTTGCTCTCATATACAAATGTACATATAATAGTTGTATACTCTCATAATATTTTAATTATATAGATCTGCCCCTTCCTGTGTTCTTTATTCTCTTCTTCCCCAGCTTAGTTTCCATGACACACAATTATACATTGCCTATATTTTTAATTTGTCTGCCTATGTGGCGTGTGGGTAAAACTCAACCCTAGTCATTCCTAACTTACCCTCTACTGCAGGCCTCCTCATGACCAGTAGATTGATTATGGCTGGACAAAAATATACTGCCAAGTAGATTGTTCCTACTTTAAAATCATTTATAAATACCAAGTGTAGTGCTGTTTTCCTCTTCCACTTTTTGAGAGGTCAGTTCCCCCTCCCACTTTCAGAGGTGTTTTTTTTTTTTTACAGATAATCTTTTCATCTCATTTTTCCAATACCTTCCTATTCTCAATTCATGAGTTTGCCCCCTATTTTACTAAGAAAACAGAATCAAAGGATAACTCTTCCTCATTCTGTCACTAAATCTATTGATTTTTCTGCCTCAATGTCCATATATTCTGCTTTCTCCCTCATTATGATGCATTACTACCTCTTCTATCTAAAGCTGATCACTCTATACTAGATCCCACACCCTCTCTTCTACTCAAAGACATTGTTTCTATAATTATCTTGTCTGTCTTTCTCTTGCAAAAATCAGATTTACTCTATCTATTGGATTATTCACATCAGCATACAAAAATGCTATGTAATTTCATATGTATATATATTTTAAAACCACTGTAGACCTCACATCTACCTCCTTCTTCCCTATATTATTGTTCCCCATTACAGTGAAGCATCTTAAAATAGTTGTCTCTATTCAATGTCTGTATTCCTCCTTTGCCATTCTCTCCTGAAAATACTCCAGTTAGGCTTCCATCTCTGCTCTGCCTCTGAAACTATCCTTAACAAGGTCACCAGTAATTCACATTGCAAGTTCTAGTTAGTTATCGTTCCTCATAGTGATTTACATTTCAAAAATATTTGACATAGTTGATTAATCCCTCCTTGAAACACTATTCATTTGGCTTTTGAAGCATTGCAGTCTTGATTTTCTTCCTAATTTTTCTTACTTTTACATTTGCAGTGCCCAAAGCTCAGTCCTTGGTTCTTTCACTTGTCTACATCCAATTCTGAGATGCTCTCATTCATTTCCATGGCTTTATATACCATCCATTTGTTTGTCAAACCCACATTCTATTTCTTCCTCTGACCTCTTTTTTGAGCTCCAGATTTTTACTTCTTTCTGCCTCTTCGATATCTCTGCTTGGGATGTTAAAATTCATATGTCCTAAATGGAGCTCTTGCTTCCCCTGCCCTGTGTAAACCTGCTTCTCTTTTCTCTCTCAGGAAAACTTCATGCCAGAATCCAAGAGTCATTCTAATCCTTCTCTTTCCCCACACCTACATTCAATCCAACAAGTTTTGCCAGTTTTGTCTTCAAAATACATAGAGTTAACCACTTCTCAAAAACACATTACTTCAACCATAGCCCAAGCTATTTACTGTCTTTTACCTGTATTATTCCAATGACCTCCTACACTCAGTAGCAGTACTACAGTAGCTGGAGCAATCCTTAAAATACTTAGATCATGACCCACAGACACACACACACCCCTACTTAAACCTTCCAGAGGCTTCCTGTGACATTCAGAATAAAATCAAAACTGCTAGGCAGGGTTTACAAGGTCTACCTAAGTTCCTCCTGCCTGTTTCTGCTACCTCAAGACCTAACACTATGCCTGTGTCACTCAGCTGAAGACCTAACACTATGCCTGTGTCACTCAGCTGAAGCCAAGGTGGATCATCTAAGTGACCTATGAATATGCTAAGTGGATTTCTGCCTCAGAATCTTTGTCTTCATTGTTCCTTTAGTCTAATTCTTTCCTCCAGATCTTTGCATGAATCATTCCTTCATTTAGAAGCCTTCCCCCTAACCATTTTATCTTAAATAATTATGCCCTTCCCCCATTTCTCTGTCTCCTCACCCATATTTTTCTTCATAACCCTTATCCCTACCAGATTACATGAGTGTGTACATATGTATGTGCTTCTCATCTCTCTCTTCCTCTACAGGGCAAACTTTATGAAAGGAGAAATTTTAGTTAATTATCATGTGCTCATCATGTTGAATAGTACCTGGCACCTCGTAAGTGCTTGATAAATGTGTTGAATAAGGAAAGTCTTAATAGGTGTAGATAGTCTTACTCCTAATTTCAGATGTGGAAACTTGGTCTACCACAGGTGGCAGGTTATCAGACTCCAGGTTTATTGCTTATTGTTTCTTGTTTCTAGAACCTTATCTGATCATTTATTTGTTCTCATTGCATTATTCCTCATTTGAATTATTATGGTGATTTGCGTTACTCTCTTTTTTTTATTATGGTGACATTGGTTAACGAAATCCAGTAAGTTTCAGGTGTACAATTCAACAACAGTAAGGTATATGTATATTGCATTGTGTGTCACTGCTCAAAGATAGATTTCTTTCTGTCACCACATATTTGACCCCTTTTACCCCATATACCTTCCCTCTCTCCCCACCCCCCACCCTCTGGTAACCACTAATATGTTGTCCATGTCCATGAGTCTCTGTTTTTCGTGTTTGTTGCTTTTAGATTTATATCACACATATAAGTGATATCATGTGGTTTTCAGCTTTTTCTGTCTGGCTTATTTCGCTTAGCATAATTATATCAAGGTCCATCCATGTTGTCACAAATGGCAGTATTTCATCATTTCTTATGGCTGAGCAATATTCCATTGTATATTCAATGGAATTTTGCATATTTCATTGTATATCCACAGTTTCTTCATCCGGTTATCTGTTATAGGACACTTTGGTTGCTTCCATGTCCTGGCTACTGTGAATAATGCTGCTATGGACATCAGTGTGCAAATATCTTTTCAGATACAGGTTTTCAAGTCTTTGGGGTAATTACCCTGTAGAGGGATTGCTGGATCATATGGTAGGTCAATTCTTAGTTTTTTTGAGGAACCTCCATACCGTTTTCCATAGTGGCTGTACCAATTTGCAGTCCAACCAGCAGTGTATGAGGGCTTCTTTTTCTCGGCATTCTCTCCAGCATTTGTTATTACTTGTCTTGTTGATTATAGCTATTCTAACAGGTGTGAAATGGTATCTCATTGTGGTTTTAATTTGCATCCCTAATAGCTAGTGATGTTGAGTATCTTTTCAAATATTTGTTGGCCATTTGTATGTCTTCTAGAGAGAAGTGTCTGTTCAGGTCCTCTGCCCATTTTATATTAAGGTTCTTTCCTTTTATATCAATTTTGTTAAGTGTTTTGATCATAAATGGATGCTGTATCTTGTTGAAGGCTTTTTCTGCATCTATTGATATGATCATATGATTCTTATTTTTTAATGTGTTTATGTGATGTATCTCATTAATTGATTTGCGTGTGTTAAACCATCCCTGTGCCTCTGGGATGAAACCCACTTCATCGTGGTGTGTAATCTTTTTTATATGTTGTTGTATTTAGTTCACTAGTATCTTATTTAGGATTTTTGCTTCTGTATTCATGAGAGACATTGGTCTGTAGTTTTCTTTTTTTGTGTTATCCTTACCAGGTTTTATCAGTAATATTAGCCTCATAAAATGAGTTGGGAAATATAGCTTCCTCTCCATTTTTTTGGAAGAGTTTGAGGAGAATAGGTATTAAATCTTCTTTGAATGTTCAGTAGAATTCACTGGCGAAGCCATCTGGTCCTGGACTTTTACTTTTTGGTAGGTTTTTGATAATTGTTTCAATTTCCATACTGTTGATCAGTCTATTTAAATTTTCTAGACCTTCTTGATTCAGTCTAGGAAGGTTGTATTTTTCTAAGTACTGGTCCATTTCCTCTAGGTTATTAAATTTGGTGTTAGATACTTTTTCATAGTATTCTTGTATGATCCTTTGTATTTCTGCAATATCAGTCATAATTTCCTCTCTTTCATCCTTGTTTTTTGTGTTCTTTTTCTTTTTTCTCTAGTGAGTCTATGCAAGGGGTTTGTCAATTTTATGAACCTTCTCAAAGAAACAGCTCTTTGTTGCATTTATTTTTTCTATTTTTTTTCAATTTCATTTATTTCTGCTCTAGTTTTGATTATTTCTTTCCTTCTACTGATTTTAGACTTCATTTGTTTTTCCTTTTCTAGTTTTTTTTTTAAAGATGAATTGTTAGGTTGGTGATTTGGGCTCATTTTTGTTTTGGGAGATAAACCTGTAAAATGATATGAACTTTCCTCTTATGACTAGCTTTGCCGTGTCCCAAAAATTTTGATATGTTGTACTATCATCATTCGTTTCTGTGTATCTCTTGATCTCCTTTCTTATTTCTTCTCTGACCCAGTTATTCTTCAGTAGCAGGTTGTTTAATCTCTATGCATTTGTAGTTCTTCCTGATTTCTTTTTGCAATTGATCTCTAGTTTGAAAGTATTGTGATCAGAGAATATGGTCGGTATGATTTCAACTTCTTATATTTGTTGAGGCTATCTCTGTGTCCTAGTATGTGGTTGATATGCCCAGTTGGTATAATGTGTCATTTAAGGACATTATTTCCTTATTGATTTCTATTTGGATAATCTGTCCGTATCTGTCAGTGGGGTATCAGTATTAGGTCCTCTGCTACGATAGTGTTTTGGTCTGTGTCTCCCTTTAGTTTTGTTAGTACTTGCTTTACATATTTCGGGGCTCCCTGATTGGGAGCATAGGTTTTAATAAGTGTTATGTCTTCTTGGTGTATGATTCTATCATTATGAAGTGTCCCTCAGTATCTTTCTTTACCTTTTTTATTTTGAAGTCTATTTCATCTGATATTAGTACCACTACTACCACTTTTATCTGAATGCCTTTTTGCTTAAAATATCATTTTCCATCCTTTCTCTTTGGGTCTATATTTGTCTTTGGAGCTGAGATGTGCCTCCTTGAGGCAGCATATGGTTCGGTTTTGTTTTTTGATTTATTCTGCGACTCTGTGCCTTTTTATTGTTGAGTTCAGTCCTTTTACATTTAGGATAATTATTGAAATATGAGGTCTTTTTATAGCCATTTTATCTTTTGCTTTCTGGTAGCTCAATGTTTTCATTGCTTCCTTGTCCTTGTGTTCCCATTTTTTAAATTTCGTTTGTTTTTGTGGTTTTTCCCTCTGTTCCTTCTTGTTTTTTGTTATGTACTTCAGTTATGAATCTCTAGCATGTGGTTACTGTTATGATGAATATGTAAAGGATAGTTATATATATACAGTCGCCCATTTTCTTCTGCATGTTCCAAATCTCCATTCCCTTTTGTGAATGTAGATCTTTGAATCCTCCCCTTTTCAGTCATCGTTGTCTCAGTTTGTCCCTATATATCCTGAACATTCATTACTATCTTGCTATAGCAATTCTTTTATTATTATTTAAGCTTATAATGCCCTGTTTTTAGTAAAGGTTGCACTCCTCTGCTTCTATTTGCCTGATAGTCACCTTATGCTATATATATGTATGTGTGTATACACACACACACACACACACACACACATACACATATAAGTGTGCGTGTATGTATTTTTTTGTCATTTTGTTTTAAGTGACCCATTTCAGTATTTCCTGTAGTACAGGCCTCATAGTAGAGAATTCCCTCGATTTTTGTATGTCTGGGAAGGTCTTTATTTCTCCTTCATATCTAAAGGAGAGCTTAGCTGGATACATTATTCTAGGCTGGTAGTTCCTTTCACTTAATATTTTGAATATGTGATTCCACTCCTTTCTGGCTTGTAAGGTTTGTACCAAGTCTAACGATAATCTGATGGGTTTTCCTTTATAAGTTATTGCTTTCTTCTGTCTAGTTTCCCTGAGAATTCTGTCTTTGTCGTTGATTTTTGATAATTTTAATACACTATGTCTTGGTGAAGGCCTTTTTGGCTTGAGATAATTGGGTGTTCTGTGGACATCTTGAATTCCAAGCTCCAGCTCATTCCTTAGGTGTGGGAAATTCTCGTCAGCTATTTGTCTGAAAATGCTTTCTAGTCCCTGCTCCCTGTCCTCACCTTCCATAATACCCATTATTCTTATGTTTCATCTCCTGATGTTGTCAGCTAGTTCTTGTATTTCTCTTTCATTATTTTTCATTCTTTGGTTTATCTTCTTCCTTCTGATTTATTTCTAGATTTGTGTCTTCAATATCACTGATTCTTCCTCCATTTGGTCGACTCTATTTCCTAAGCTTGCTACTTTATTTTTCATGTATTTTAGTGTGTTCTTCATCTCCAGAAGTTTTGTTTGGTTCTTTGTTAGGGTTTCAGTCTCTCTGCTAAAAAACTCAGTCTGCTGATCTAGGTTTTTTTTTTTTTTTTTTCCAATTCCTGGAATTGTTGATATGAATTATTTTGTCTCTCTTTGAGTTTTTCCAGAAGTACCATCCTGAATTTTCTGTCATTTAAGTCACATGTTTCTGTGTTTTTAAACTTGTTTTTTTGGAGGATATCTTGGTTTTTCATAGTGCTTAATGGACTATTTCTCCACCTGGTCATCAATGGAAACGTATTCTGATTTTTTTTCCCCCCAGAAAGAAGATTTATTATATAAAAGTCTTTCTTTAGCCTGTTGCTAAGAAGGTATTTTCCTTTTGGTTTCCAGTAGGTGTTATCTAAGCCTCTTGGATCCCTGCTTTATATATAACCTTAATAATGCATTTTTTTCTTATAAATATTCAATCACTATTGCTACCCTCAGCCCCAGTCCGTCAGTGTTATCTACAGTTTTGGTAGTGTTTGCTCAGATTCTCCTGGGCCTCCTGGTGTTTGGTTTTGGAGGATATTGGGGGAGGTGCCCTCTGAGTTGGAGGACGGGAGCAGCAGCTTGGCTTCATGTTTTGCAACCGCAACTGTTAATAATCAGCCGTTGCTTTTCTGCCATCCCCACTTCCCTGCTTTCTGACCTGGTCCCTGGGCACTGCCACTGTGTCGAGCTCACAGCTCTCTCAGGCACCTTCTCTCCTACCCCTCCTCCTACAGGGAGCTCTGGCTATGAGAGGCACTTCTTTGTTTCTCCCAATCTACTACGTGACTCCCGGGGTTTTGACCTGTGGTAGCTCTTATTTGTAGATCCCTCACTCAGATGTGCTTGTGTGCAGGTTGGGTGCTTTTCGTTGAGTTTAGTTGTTCAGCCTATTGTTGTTTCAAAGGGAGAGATCTGGGGGCATCTCTCACTCTGCCATGTTTCTGATGTCACTGAGAATTTTTTAAAGTCTTTATGCAATGGACTAGAAATGGTCCCATATTCCATTCAGACAGTCTGTAAAACACTTTGCTGTCTCAAGGCTGGGTCCTTGAAAAAGGCTCAGCTGTAATCTGCCTAAGTGAAGGTGTTTCGTGAGTATTCAGTAGGTCTAAGTGCCAAAGCTTTTACATGGAGGAGCCAGGTTCAGCAATTGCTTCCCCAAATTATAGTGTTCACCAAGACAGAAGGTCTTGATTTCCCTTCTCTAGTCACCAACAAAAGTGCTTCTCTCCCTAAGAATTTTAAAACTGACCACACTAAGAAAAGGAGTGGGTCTTGCTCTGAAAATAGACACACTGGCTTTTAATGTTAAGGATTAACCGCTCTCTCTACTAGGCCACAGGCCGTCAAATAGAATAACCTTGAACCAGTTACAAAACCTGTAACGTTCTTACAAAAGTGATCCTAGTCTGTCAAATTCCTAATTCCCTTCAAATGGAAGGTCTGGAATGAAAAACTTGAACTCTCTTGTCAGTCCCTACCTTTTAGGCAAATTATTTCTCCTTGGATCTCATAGTAGCTGAGTGTTAAAAATTTGATTTTATATGTTATCTAGTTTTTTTCTTTTAAAATTAATGTAAAATTCAGGGCTTCAGATTTTTCATAAATTTTTTCTCTAGAAATATGAAAACTGCCAAATTTTTTGTAATAATAGACTTACTTTATTGAGTATTTTCAGGATCGAAGTTCACTCATAACAATATTGATATCCTGTATGCATTTTGTAAAAAGTACTTGAGGATGATTGAAAATAGAAATGTTTTCAAGTTTTTGAAAAAGTTTTCCCTGTCTTTAGTGGATTTACTTATATAAGAAAATTTCCTGCTATACTATTCTTCTGATTATCCTTTTTTTTTTTTTTTTTCCACTTCTCCCACAAAGGAGGACAGGCAGTATTGATTCAGTAGTAGGGGACATCATGTGGTGAAGGATGGTTTTCATTTTTCTATGAAGTAGGTTACAGTTACCAAGAATTGTGGACTTTGTAGCTAATGAGAATTTCTGCATTTTCCATGTGAACAGTGAGATAAATTGGGCTTGCTCTTAGTGTAAGCTACCACCCACAAAGCTGTGAAGAAGGCTGGTGATAGCAGATGGTATTCATACACAGTTTGATTTGTTTAGAAACTTACATAAAGAGCAGCATGTGTTTTGTTTTGTTTTCCCCTTAATTACTCAGAGCCAGAGAGATCAGTTTTGAAATAAAACACAGTGAAACAGCCAGGAGAAAGTGTATAAAAGAAGAAAAAAGAGAACTGTATTTTTAACTGCATCATTTCAGTTCCATGATATTTATTATGTTCTTTGTATAAGGCTCTGTACTAGGCATTGTAGGCTATGCAAAGAAGAGTGAGTTAAGTATCATGAAATAAATTCTGTTCAATACACATGTCACCAGTGCCTCTTATATGCCACTACAGTGCTGGGAATTTGGAAATTAAGACAGTTCTTATCCTCAAGAAGCTTACTCTATAGTGGGGAGAATGAACTAAATGTTGCAAAATAGTAGAGGAAGCTTATGATATATTTATAAATGCTCCATATATCTCTTTTACTTTACAGGAATTAGAAAATAAAATACGACTTCAAAAACAAGCTTCTACTAGTCAAAATGCTACAGAAGTTCGCTTGAATAGAGCTCTAGAAGAAGCAGAAAAGTATAAATTGGAGCTAAGCAAATTAAGGCAAAATAACAAGGTATGGAAAAATTGAATAGTCGTATTAGTGATTACCTTCGCTAACTTCCTCGTTAGGCAAGAATCAATAATTTTTACATTATAATTCTCATTGTCATGGTGAACATTTCTCTTTCCAAAAATACATTTATTATCGATATGTACATTTTCAGTAAGTTAGGATTAAATTGCTTGGACTGTTGCCATGATTGGGTGATAGCATAACTATTTGGAGGATTCATTTTTTTCATACAACAAATATTCATTTGTTTTTTACACCCAACACATATAATACTATGCTCATATTTTATGCCAAATACTTTTCTAATCTCTGGAGATAAATGATGGGGAAAAGTCTCTTGTTTCTCAAGTCTGTTTTATCCTTCTTTGAGACCCCATTTTCTAATATATAATGCCAGGGGCTATTTTATAGGTCAGTGGTTCTCAAACTTGAGCAAGCACCTTGTGTACTTGTTAAAACATAGGTTGCTGGGCCCTACCCTCAAAGTTTCTGATACAGTAGGCTTGAGAATGTGCGGTTTTAACAAGTTTTCAGGTGACACTGATGTCACTGGTTCTGAGATAACATTTTCATAACTACTATTATGAAAATACTGTATTCCAAGTATTTAGCTAAAGGTTGGCATAGAATTAGCACTCAATTTCTAAAATATCTGTTGAAGAAATGAAGGCTTAAATACTGATGTGTGTGAAAACCTTTGTACACTCTATAAATATTGGCTGTTAGTTTTTGGTTCTGTGTCAAGCTGAAATGCTCCATTGGCATCTCTCCCTTAGAACAATATTTAAGAATTTAACAATGGCTTGGATAATGAAATTAGGAGCCACCTTCATTACATACATAAAACGATATGTTTTGGGATTAAATTAGTAGCATTATAGGACATAGAACAAAACTGAACTTGATAAGTCCTCCAACGTGTTTAACAGGCAAATATGTTACAGTGACTACAGAGTTTTAAGATATTCTTGTGAAACAGTTTGTATAATCAGGCTATGTTCGTATTCAAGAGCCACTGATGGCATAATGACAAGGATTTATTAATAGAAGTTATTAAATGAACAAGTTAAAAAGTCTTGCCTTATTTCTAACTTTTCTTGTTTTGGGGATGTTTTTGGGATATACAGTAAGTTATTGGGGTCTAAGATTGCCTATAGTCATCAGAAAGTTAGATTTATTTAAAAAATAATAATAAACTTACCCTCTGCAGAGGTTAGGAAACCAAGTAATCTGGTTTTAGAGTGACTTTTGAAATGATGTCATTCAACTTAAACCAGATGCCGCGTGAGTGCAAGAACCCCAACTGTCTCATTCACTGCTGTGCCTCAGTGTCTGGAACACAGTAATTGCCTCTGAAACACACTGAAGGAAGAAATGATGAAAGACAAATATGTGATGGTTTAACTGGAATTCTACTTAAAAACAGGACATTTGATAGATGGTTGCTTGAAGCTCATTTAAAATATTAATAAGTCCATGTTACTTCATTTATGAACAGATAATTTCTAATTCTTCATGAATTCATTTAGAAATATTTATGAGGCCTGCTAGGCACCTGCCAGATCTTTATTAGAGGCTGGAGACATAAAGGTAATAAAAAATAAATGTAGTCCTAGTAGTCATGCACCTTATGAGTGAAGAAATTGGATGTTATTTAGACAATTCATCAAGCAAAAGTAAAGGGCAACTGTAATAAATGCCATGATGGGGATAGATGGTGCTTTAAGCAGGTAACCAGGTCAATGAATGCTTTTTAAAAATATAATGTTAAGCTAAGATTTGAATAACAGTTACATGCCAGGGAGAGGTTGTGGACACAAGGACTAGTATGTAAAAAATAGCTCTATGGCAGGAAAGAACAGAAGGCAATTAAAGGAATGGATGTGAAGGGAGTGTTACAAAGTGAGACTTCAAATATAGGTAAAGTCCAAACCATCTAGGTCCTTCAGGTCATGTTAAGTATTTTCAATTTTATCCAAAAAGCAGTGCAAAGCCACTGCTTTGGGGGAGACTATGCCATGATCAGATATGCATCTGGAAAGTATTTTTGTTTGAAGAGTAGAGAATTGATTGCAAGGAGGCCAGAATGAATGCAGATAGACTGGTTAAGAGTAACTATGTAAGTGAGATATGAGGTAGCTTGGACTAAACTGTTAGTGGTAGAAATGGAGAGAAAACAAGTATTGAAACATACACCTAGGAGCGAATATCACTAGGATGTGGTGATGGACTATATATGGGATCATGAGAAAAGGAAGCTTAAGTTGAGGGGGGGATGTTTTGACTTCTAGTCTTCAGAACTAGATACATGGGGCCATTCACTAAAATAAGCAACACTGGAATAGGTTCGAGGAAGAAGACTGAGTTGTTTCAAACCATGTTAAGTTTGAAGATACTCCAAGAAATCCAAAGGGGGGTATTAAGATTTAGGGGAGGAGCCTGCACAGAGATAGTAGCAGAAGCCACTAGTGACTAGGAAGACAAGAGTAAGAGGAGAGAGGCAAGAAACCAAAGCTGAACTTCGAAAAGTTCCAGTACAATATTTCCAAAGAAGTCATCAGCATTGTTGACTACTACTGAGGTGTGGTCAAATTCTATAAGAACCGAAAAAATTGGCTCAATTCAACAACACAGATGTGTTTTGGTAGAGTGATAGGGAAGAAGCTAAATTCAAGGGGATGAAAAATGAATACAGGTGAGAAAATGAAGACAGTGGATGTATTCTTTCAAGAAGCTTAGCTAAAGGGTAGAGCTGGAGGGACAGAAAAGAGTTGAGTGAATTTTTTTTTTATTGAATTACTTTCCATACAATAAAATGCACATATTTTACATGTATAATTTTATGAGTTGGGGCTTTTGTACATCTATCTGTGTAACTATCACTTTAATCAATTATATAGAATATTTTCACCACCCCCCAAAAGTAACCTTGTGTCCTTTCCAAGCACTACGTCCTCCTCTCAGAGATACTACTGTTCTGATATTCTTGTTCTTGAATTTCATATAAACTGAATTACGTAGAATGTATTCTTTTGTGATTGGCTTCTTTCGCTAGGCATAATGTTGAGATTTAGCTGTTGTGAGTTGTTTTTTCCCTTAATCAATCTTGTTAATGCCTTATCAGTTAATCTTTTCAGAGAACCAACTTTTGGTTTTCTCTATTTTCTGTTTTCTATTTTCACTGAATTCTCCTTATATTCTTCTGTCTAAAAATTAAATTTTTTTGGGGGGGTGACATTGGTTAATAATATTATATAAGTATCAAGTACACAATTCTATAATACATCATCTGTTTACTGCACTGTGTGCTCACCACCCAAAATCTAATCTCAGCATGTATTTGACCTCCTTTACCTTCATCCTCCCCCAACCCCCTTCTCTGATAATCACCACACTGTTGTCTGTGTCTCAGTCTGTTTGTTCTGTTTGTTGCTTTCTGTTTTATATCCCACATATGAGTGAAGCCATATGTTTCCTGTACCTTTCTGTCTGACCTGTTTCACTCAGCATGATACTCTCAAGATCCATCCATGTTGTTGCAAATGGCAGTGTTTCACCCTTTCTTATGGCTGAACAGTATTCCATTGTATATACCACATCTTTATCCAGTCATCTGTCAGAGGACACTAAGGTTGTTTTCATGCCTTTGCTACTGTGAATAATAATGCAATGAACATAGGGGTACATATATCTTTATAAATAAATCTTTGCAGATTGTTCTGGTAGATACCCAGAAGAGGGATTCCTGGGTCTCTCTATGGTAGCTTTATTGTTAATTTTTTGAGAACCTTTTATACTGTTTTTCATAGTGGCTGTACCAATTTACATTCTCACCAGTAGAGGGTTTCTTTTTTCCACATCCTCTCCAGCAGTTGTTTTTGTCTTATTGATAATAGCCATTCTACAGGTGTGAGGTGGCATTTCATTGTGATTTTAATTTGTATTTCCCTTATAGTTAGTGAATTTGAACATCTTTTCATATGTCTGTTGACCATTTGTTTGCCTTCTTGGGAAAAGTGTCCAGGTCCCCTGCCTGTTTTTAATTGGATTGTTATTTCGTTGAGTTCTGTATGTTCTTTATATATTTTGTATATTAGCCCCTTATCAGAGCTGGTGTTTACAAATATCTTCTCCCATTTGGTTGGTTGCCTTTTTGTTGATGGGTTTCCTATGCTGTGCAGAAGCTTTTTAGTTCGATGTAGTACCATTCATTCATTTTTGCTTTTACTTCCCTTGCCTTTGGGGCAAAGTTCACAAAAGCCTCTCTGAGACCAAGATCCATAATTTAGAACCTGTGTATCTTCTATGTATTTTATTGTTTCAAGTCTTATATTTATGTCTTTAATCCATTTTGAATTAATTTTTGTATATGGTGTCAAATAGCAGTGTAGTTTCATTCTTTTGCATGTGGCTTTCCAATTTTCCCCACCACCATTTATTAAAGAGGCTTTCCTTTCTCCATTGTATGTCTTCAGCTCCCTCATTGAAAATTAGTTTCCCATTTACATGTGGGTTTATTTCTGGGCTCTCATTTCTGTTACATTGGTCTCTGTGTTTTTCTGCCAGTACCATAATGCTTTGATTATTGTTTCTTTGTGGTATCATTTGAAGTCAGACAGTGTGACATGTTTGCCTTTTCTTAGGATTGCTTTGGTTCTTTTAGATCTTTTGTGGTTTCATACAAATTTGATGATTTTTTTTTTTTTTGGTCCTATCTCTTTGAAAAAATGTTATTGGGATTTTGATGGAGATTGCATTGTCTGTACATTGCTTTAGATAACGTGGCCATTTTAACTACGTTGATCTTCCAATTCATGAACACAAAACATCTTTCCATTCTTTTCAACAGTCTTAGTTTTCAGCGTATAGGTCCTTCACTTCCTTTGTTAAATTTATTCCTGGGTATTTTAATCCTATTTGTTGCAATCACAAATTGCATTTCTTTTTCTGATATTTCATTGTTGGTATACAGAAATGCAGTGGATTTTTGTACATTGATTTTGTATCCTGCAACTTTACTGTTTATTGTTTCTAGATTTTTGGTAGAATCTTTAGAGTTTTCTATATATAGAATCATGTCAACTATAAAAAGAAACAATTTTACATGTTCATTCTAAATTTGGATGACTTATTTTTTTTATCTCTTGCTTGATTTCTCTGACTAGGACTTCCATTACTATTTTGAGTAGCAGTGGTGAGAATGTGCCTACTTGTCTTGTTCCTGATCTTAGAGGGAAAACTTTCAGTTTTTCACCATTGAGTATGATAGTAGCTGAGGGTTTGTCTTTATTATATTGAGGTATATGGTCTTTATTATGTTGAGGTACTCTCCTTTTATACCATTTTATTGACTGTTTTAATCATTAATGAATATATCTTGTCAAATGCTTTTTCTGCATCTATTGATATGATCATATTATTTTTATCCTTTATTTTGTTAATGTAGTGAATCACATTGATTGATTTCAATATGTCGAACCATCCTTGCATCACTAGAATGAACCCCACCTGATTGTGATGTGTTATCCTTTTAATGTATTGCCGTATTCAATTTGCTAGTATTTTGTTTAGTATTTGTATATCTATATTGATCAGAGATATTTGACTATAATTTTCTTTGTCCTTGCTAGTTTTTGGTATCAGGGTGATGTTGGCCTCATAAAATGAATTTGGGGATGTTGCCTCGTTTTCAGCTTTTTGGAAGTTTGAGAAGGATAGGTGTTAAATATTCTTTCAATTTGTGGTAGAATTGACTAGTGAAACCATCTGGTCCTGGACTTTTGTTCTTTGTAAGGTTTTCAATGACTCTCAATTTCCTTACTGTTAATCAGTCTATTTAGATTTTCCAGTTCTTCATGATTCACTCTGGGAAAGTTATATATTTCTAACAATTTATCCATTTCTTCTAGGTTATTGAATATGGTGGCATATAGCTTTTCATAGTATTCTTGTATAATCCATTGTATTTCTTTGGTATACATTGCAACTTCTCCTTTATCATTTCTAATTTTGAGTCTTTTCTCTTTTTCCCTTAGTGGGTCTTGCCAGAGGTTTGTCAGTCTGTTCAAAAAACCAGCTCTTAGTTGCATTATTTTTTTCTATTGTCTTTTTCTCTATTTTGCTTAATTCTACTCCAAATTTTTTTCTTTCTATCAATTTGGGGTTTCATTTGTTCTTTTTCTAGTTCTTTAAAATAAAATGTTAGATTGAGATTTTTCCTGTTTCTTGAGGTAGGTCTGTAATTCTATAAACTTCCCTCTTAGTACCACTTTTGTTGCATCCCCAAAATTTTGATACGTTGTATTATTGTTCTCATTTGTCTCTATGTATTTTTTGATCTTGTATTTCTTCTTTGACCTAGTAGTTGGTCAGTAGCTTGTTGTTTAATCTCTACATAGTTCTGTTTTTCTCAGCTTTCTTTCTGCAGTTGACTTTGAGTGTCAAACTGTTGTGGTCAAAGAATACGTTGGTATGATTTCAATCTTAAATTTATGGAGGCTAGTTTTGTGCTCTAACATTAAGTCTGTTCTTGAGAGTGTTCCATATGCACTAAAGAAGAATGTATATTATGATGTTCTGAGATGAAAAGCCCTATAAATATTGATTATGTCCATTTGGTCTAATATGTCATTTAATGCTGATATTTCTTTATTTTCTGTTTGGATCATCTATCCATTGCTGTCAATGGGGTAGCTGTGTTTTTGTCAGTGTCTTCTTTTTCTGTTAGTAATTGCTTTACATATTTTGGTTCATATATATTGGGTGTACGTGTATTGATAAGTTTTATGTCTTCTTGATGTATTGTCTTTATCATTATAAAATGTCTCTCGTTACCTTTTTTATCTCGAAATGTATTTTATCTGATATAAATACAGCTACAGCTGCTTTCTCTGGATTGCTTATAGTATCATCTTCCACCACTTTACTTTGACTCTGTGTTTATCTTTGTAGTTGAGATGAGTCTCCTGAAGGCAGCATATAGTTTTAAAATCCATCCTGCTACTCTGTGCCTTTTAATTGATTAATTCAGTCCATTTGGATTTAGATTTATTGATATATGAGAACTTGGTCTATGAGCTCTGTTGATATTTGAGGACTTCGTATAGCCACTTTTTGTTTTCTAGTTGTTCTATATCTCGATTGTTTCTTTTTCCTTGTGTTTCTGTCTGCTGTTTTAGTTTTGTGGTATTCTACAATTTTTTCCCTCCATTTCCTCTTTTATGTAATGAGTCTCCAGTCTAGATTTTTGTTTTGTGGTTACCAGTATGTCTACACAGAAAACAAGTTCCATACATACAATAGCCCCTTTTCTTCTTATTGCATCTAATCTCCGTTGACCTGTGCAAAATTCAGTTTTCCCCCTCCCTTTTGTGTTTTTTATTGTCACAAATTATCCCATTTTATGCTGTGTGTTCATTTCCAAATTGAAGTAGCTATTTTTTTAAAAAATGCTTTTACCATCTTTAACCCTGGTTAAAAAGGTGAAATAGAATTGCAATTTCCTGCTTCTTTTCTGTCTTTGTCATCTCACAGTTTTGTATCCTTTTGCCTTTTTGTTTCAGGTAGAAGATGTCCTTTCAGCATGTACTGTAATGCAGGTCTTAGAGTGGTAAATCTCAGCTTCTGTTTGTCTGGAAAATGCTTTATTTCCCCATCATAGCTAAAGGATAACTTCGTCAGATATATTATTCTTTGTTGGTCATTTCTCTTATAATATTTGAATATTTGATTCCATTCACTCCTAGCTTGAAGAGTTTCTACTGAAAAACCAGTGATAATCTAATGCAGTTTCTTTTATAGGTTACTATCTTCCCTAAGTGCCTTGAGAATTCTTTGTCATTAACTTTTTAGAGCTTTAATATAGTTACCTTGGACAAGGTCATTTTGCATTGAAATTGTTCTGTTAGCTTCTTGGATTTGAGTGTCCAGCTCTTTCCATAGGTTTGGAAAGTTTCTCATCAATCATATGGTAGTTCTAGTTTTAATTTTTGAGGAGCTTTCACACTGTTTTCCATTGTGGTTATGCTATGTACAGTCCCACCAACAGTGCACAAGGGTACCCCCCTCCCCCACATCTTCATCATTTGTTATATGCTGTCTTTTTTATCATAGCCATTCAAAGAGGTGTGAGGTGATATTTTATTGTGGTTTTGATGTGCATTTCCCTAGTGATATTCAGTGATGTTCAGCACCTTTTCATGTACCTACCTGTTGGCTATGTGTATATCTTCTTAAGAAAAATGTCTGTTCTGGTCTATCGCCTATTTTTAAATTGGATTATTTGGTTTTCTGCTATTAAGAGATCTTTATACATTTTGAACATTAACCCTTGCAGATAGATGGTTTGCAGATATTTTTTCCCATTCTATAGGTTGCCTTTTCATTTGGTTGATTATTTCTTTTGCTGTGAAGAAGCTTTTTAGTTGGATGTAATCCTACTTGTTTATCTTTCATTTTGTTCCTTGTGCTTTAGCTGTCATTTCCAAAATATTATTGCCAAGACCCATATCAAGCAGCTTTTCTCCTATGTTTCTTCTAGGAGATTTATAATCTGGTCTTACATTTAAGTCTTTAGTCATTTCATGTTCATTTTTGTTGGTGGTGTAAGATAGGAGTCGTTTCATTATTTTACGTGTGAATATCCAATTTTCCCATCACCATTTATTGGAAAGGTTATTCCTGCACATTCCTGGCTCTCTTGTCAAATACTAGTTGATCATATGGCCATGGGTTAATTTCTTGCCTCTTGATTCTGTTTCATTGGTCTATGTTTCTGTTTTTATGCCAGTACCATACTATTTTGATAAATATAGCTTTTTAGGTACCTTGAAATCAGGAAGTGTTATGTCTCCTACTTTGTTATTCTTTCACAGGATTCCTTTGGCTATTTTGAGTCTTTTGTAGTTCCATATAAATTTTAGGATTGCTTTTCTACTTCTGTTTTAAAAAAAGCCACTGGAATTTTGATGAGGATTGCATTGAATCTATAGATGACTTTAATAATATGGACATTTTAACAATATTCTTCCCATCCATTAACACAGATTGTTTTTTATTTGAAATTTTTTATCTTAATATAGGCATTTATGCAATGTGCTTCCCTTTCAGAACTTTTGCTTCATCCCACAAGTTTTGGACGTTGTGTTTCCATTTTTATTTGCCTGAAGATGCTTTATTTCCTTTTTAATTTCCTCTTTGATCCATTGATTGTTCACTAGAGTCATGATATCTTTGGTGAAATGTCTGTACAAGTCTTTATTTCATTTAGAATTTTTTAAAGTAAACTTTAATTTTTAGAACAGTTTGATTTACATAAAAGTTGTGAAGTTAGTATACTGTTTCTATAATCTATGGTTTCCTTTGCTATGAAGATATACATTAGTATGGTACATTTGTTATGGTTAATAAGTGAATCAATAACATTATTAACTAAAACCATATTTTTGTATTTCCTTAGTTTTTCTTTCCTTGGTTTATTTTTTTTTAATTGAGTCAATTTATTATAAACATTTTAAAAGTTCTTTATATATAATAACTACATGTCTTTTGTTAGATAATATGCTTTGCAAATATCCCTTGCCTTTTATTTTTAACAGTTTTTTTGACAAAGTTATAAATTTTAATAAAGACCAATTTATTATTTTTCTTGAATTTATGCTTTTCATCTCCTACTTAAGAATACTTTGATAAACTTAAATTATCACTAAACTTAAATTATCTTTTCTTATAGATGTTATAGAGTTTGAGCTTTTATGTGTAACTGAGTTTCTGTGTATGATATAAAGGTTAGGATTACTTATTGCCATATGTGCAGAACTATTCGTTGAGAAGGTTATCCTTTCATCATTGAATTGCCACGGCACCTTGTTGAAAATCAGTTGCCTAGAAATGTGTGGATCTATTTCTGAAATCTATGTTTTCCATTGATCTGTACATCTCTTTATGCTAATAATAATTCACTATCTTGATTCTTAAACCTTTATACAAATCTTAAAATCACATAGTATGATTTTGTTCTTTTCATAATTGCTTGACTATTCTGGGTCCTTTGTATTTACATATACATTTTAGAATCACCTTGCCAGTTTCTAAAAAAAGTCCTGTTGGAATTTCGATCGGCATTGCATTGAATCTGTAGACCAGTCTGGGGAAAAGTGACATTATAATATTGTCATTCATATCATGAATAGAGAATATCTGCTTATTTAAGCCTTTATTTTCTCTAATCACCTTTTTATAGTTTTCAGTATATATATAGGTCTTGTATATATTTTTCAATGTTATCTCTTAGTAATTCATTTTTTTATTATAAATTTTTAAAATTCCAATTTCTAGTTGTCGCTAGAATTGAGAAACAACTTTTTTATACTGAATTTGTATCTTGAAACTTTGCTAAAGTCACTTATTTTAGAGTCTTTAGATTTCTACACAGGCCAAGGATAGTCAAACTTTTTCTGCAGTGGACCAGCTAATAACTGCTCTAGGTTTTGTAAGCTACATGTGGTCCCTGTTATTCTTCACTGGTTTTTTTTAAAAAAAATTTTTTTGTTTGACCCTTTCAAAAAAAGTCTTAGTTCATGTGGAAAGATTTTAGATTTCAAATTCAATTTCTTTTACTGGCATGAAAATATTTTATATAGAGCTGTTTGTATCTTACTGTGTGATTTGGGTATGTCTTTCAAGGAATCTGTCCATTTTATGTTGTCAAATTTATCCGCATACAGGTTTTTACATTGTTCCTTTATTGTCTTTTGCATAACTGTAGAATTCGTAGTGATGTTCCTCTTACATTCTCATGGGTTGTTTCCCTCCTTCATACTTGATATTGATAATTGTGTCTTCTTTTCTTTTCCTAATCAGTCTTACTAGAGGCTTACTAAATCTGGTGTCATTGATTTGCCTCTACTGTTTTTGTTTTTTATTTATAGATTTCTGCTCTTTACTGTTTCCTTCTCTCTCTCTATTTTGGGTTCAATTTGTTTTTTTTCCTCATTTCTTAAAATGGATGCAAAGACTACTGATTTGAAACCTTCGTTTCCTAACATAAGTATTTAATATTGTAAAGTTTCCTCTATGCATTCCTTTACCTATATCCCACAGACTTTGATTTGTCATATTTCATTCCATTTAGAATACTTTCTAATTTTCTTTTTTATTTCTTTTTTAAATCCTGAGTTATTTGCAAGCATGTTACTTCACAAATATTTGTAACTTTTTCCAGACACCTTTTTTAATGATTTCTAATTTAATTCCATTGTGGACATATAATGCATTTGGTTTTATTTGAATCATTGTAAATTTATAGAGACTTATTTTATGGCCCAGAATATGGTTTATATTGGTAAATGTACCATATACCCTTGAAAATAATGTATCATCTGCATTTATTGGGTGGAGTATTCTATAAATATCAATTATTCCAAGATGCTTGATAATGTTCATGTCTTCTGTATCTTTATATATTTCCTGTCTACATGTTCTATCAGTGATTAAGAGAGGGATGCTAATCTTAGAATACAACTGTGGATCTGTTTCCCCTTGTCAATTTTTGCATCAGATATTTTGGAGCCTGTTTTAGGTAGATTAACATTTAAGATTGTTGTTGAATTGTGACATAACTTTATATTCTTGACAAAAGTCTTTGTTCTAATATGTATTTTGTTAGGCAACTTTGGCTTTCTTTTAATTAATGTTGGCTTATCTTTTTCCATCCTTTTACTTGAAACTCTGTTGTTATCTCCTTGTAGGCAGCATATAGTTGTTTCTTTCTTTTTAAAAAGCCAATCTGACAGTTTCTGACTTTTTAATTGTGTATTTAGACCATTACATTTAATGCGATTATTAAAATGTTAGGTTTAATTCTATTACCTTGCTATTTATTTTTTATTCCCACCTTTTTCCTTTGTTTTCTTCTTCTTTTGAATGTTTTAAAAATGATTCTCTATTGTCTTTTTTGGCTCATTATCTCCACTTATTTTTATGTGCACATTTTAGTATTTATCATACATATTTTCAACTCGTGTACCTTCAAGTATTATAGCATTTTATGAATAATGTAAGAACCTTTTTGCAGTATACTTCCACTTACTCTCTTCTGCGCTTCTTGGTGCTGTTGTCAAACATTTTAATTATACACAAACTCCACACTACATCGTTTTTCTTTGCTTTGAACAATTTATTCAAATTAAAAAAAAATTGTGGTATACTACACATAAAATTTACCCTCTTGTTTGTGTGTGTACATTTATTTTCTTTTATTACAGTGACATTAACGAAATCCAATAAGTTTCAAGTGCACAATTCAGTAGTAAGTCATATATAGCATTTTGTGTTCACCGCCCATAGTTAGATTTCTGTCACCACATGTTTGACCCCTTTTACCTCTACTACCTCCCCCTTCCCCCACCCTCTGGTAACCACTAACCTGTTGTCCATGTGTCTTTGTTTGTCATGTTTGTTTGTTGCTTTTAGATTTATATCACAGATATAAGTGATATCATGTGGTTTTCAACTTTTTCTGTCTGACTTATTTTGCTTATTTTGATTGTCTCAAGATCCATCCATGTTGTCACAAATAACAGTGTTTCATTTCTTCTAATAGCTAAGTAATATTCCATTGTACATATGTGCCACATCTTTATCCAATCAACTATTGTAGGATATTTCAGTTGCTTCCATTTCTTGGCCACCATGAATAATGCTGTTATGAACATCAGTGTAAAAATATCTTTTCAGTTAAATGTTTTCAAGTCTTTGGGATAAATACCCAAAAAAGGGATTGCTGGATCACATGGTAGATCAATTCTTAGTTTTTAAACCAACCTTCATACAGTTTTCTAAGTGGTTTTACCAATTTGCAGTCCCACCAGCAGTGTATGAGCATTCCTTTCTCTCCTCATACTCTCCAAGACTTGTTATTATTTATCCTGTTGTTAACAGCCATTCTAACAGGTGTGAGATGGTATCTCATTGTGGTTTTGATTTACGTTCCCCTAATAGCTAGTGAAGTTGAACATCTTTTCATGTATTTGTTGGCCACTTGTATGTCTTCTTGGGAGAAGTATCTGTTTAGGTTCTCTGCCCATTTTTTACGAGATTGTTTGGGTTTTATTTTGATCAGTATCAAAATATGAGTTCCTAGTGTATTTGGATATTAGGCCCTTTTTGGAGGTGTTGCTTGCAAACACATTTTCCCATTCGAATGGCTGCTGCTTTGCCTTGTTGGTGGTTTCTTTTGCCATGCAGAAGCTTTTTAGTTTGATGTAGTCCCATTCATTGAATTTTGCTTTTACTTCCCTTGCCTTTAAGGTCAAACTCATAAAATCTTTTAAGACCAAGGTCCATGACATTAGTTCTTGTTTTTCTATGAAATTCATTGTTTCAGATCTTATATTCAGGTCCTTAATCCATTTTGAGTTAATATTGGTATGTGGTGATAGACAACAGTCTCGTTTCATTCTTTTGCAGGTAGCTTTCCAGTTTTCCCAGCATCATTTATTGAAGAGGCTTTCCTTTCTCCATTGTATGTTTTTGGCTCCTTTGTCAAAAGATTTGTGCATATAAACGGCGGTTTATTTCTGGATTCTCAATTCTGTTCCACTGTTCTGTGTGTCTTTTCTGCCAATACCATGTTGTTTTAATTACCGTCGCTTTGTAGTATAATTTGAAGTTGGGCAGAGTGATGCCTCCAGCTTTGTTCTTTTTTCTCAAGATGGCTTTGGTGATTCAGGGACTTTTGTGCTTCCACAGAAATTTGATGATTTTTTTGTTCTATTTCTTTAAAAAATGCCAATGGGATTTTGATGGGGATTGTATTAAATCTGTATAATACTTTAGGTAATAAGGTCATTTTAACTGTTGATTCTTTCAATCCATGAACACAGAATATCTTTCCATTTCTTTGTGTTTTTCTCAATTTCTTTTAAAAAGAGTCTTATAGTTTTCATTATATAGATCCTTCACATGTTTCGTTAGGTTTATTCCTAGGTATTTTATTTTTTTTGTTGCAGTTGCAAAAGGAATTATTTTTCTATCTAGAGACTTTATTTCCTTATTGTTTCTAGTATTCTTTTGGAGTCTTTAGGGTTTTCTATGTAGAGAATCAATATTCTTCCTTTCCTGTTTGGATGCCTTTTCTTTCTCTTGGCTGACTGCACTAACTAGGACCTCCAATGTTATATGGAATAACAGTGGTGATAGTAGACAGCCTTGTCTTGTTCCTGATCTTAGAAGAAAGGTTGTTAGTTTTTCACCATTAAGTATAATGTTGGCTGAGGGTTTGTCATATATGGCCTTTATTATGTTAAGGTACTTTGCTTCTATACCTATTTTTATAAGTGTTTTGATCATAAATAGATGCTGTATCTTGTCAAAAGGCTTTTTCTGCATCTATCGATATGATCATATGATTATTATTTTGTTTATATGGTGTATCACATTAATTGACTTGCATATGTTGAATCATCCCTTTGCCCCAGGATGAAGCCCACTTAATCATGGTGTATGTTTTTAATTTGTTGTTGTATGCAGTTCGCTAGTATCTTATTTAGGATTTTTGCATCTGTGTTCATGAGAAATATTGGTTTGTAGTTTTCTTTTTTGTGTTATCGTTAACAGTTTTGTATCAGGGTAATATTGGTCTCATAAAATGAATTAGGAAGTATTGCCTCCTCTTCAATTTCTTGGAAGAATTTGAGGAAAATAGGTATTAAATCTTTTTTGAATGTTTGGTAGAATTCACTGGTGAAGCCATTTGGTTTTGGATTATTGTTTCAATTTCCATACTGCTGATAGTTCTATTTAGATTTTCCAGTTCTTCTTGATTCAATCTAGTAAGATTGTATTTTTCTAAGTACAATCTAGGAAGGTTGTACTGGTCCATTTCTTCTAGGTTATTAAATTTAGTGTTATATACTTTTTCATAGTATTCTTATATAATCCTTTATATTTCTGCAATGTCTGTCATAATTTCCTCTTTCATCCCTGTTTTTGTTTATTTGTGTCCTTTCTCTTTTTTATTTAGTAAGTCTAGCCAGGAGGTTGTCAATTTTATTAACCTTCTCAAAGAACCAGTTCTTTGTTGCATTTATTTTTTTCTATTTTTTTCTCAATTTTATTTAATTCTCTAATTATGATTATTTCTTCTGATTTTAGGATTCATTTGTTCTTTTTCTAGCTTTATAAGATGAAGTATTAGGTTGTTTATTTGGGCTTGTTCTTATTTTCTGAGGTAGGCCTGTAATGATATGAAGTTTCCTCTTATGACCACTTTTGCTTTTTGCTGTGTCCCAAAAGTCTTGATACGTTGTACTATCATTTTCATTTGTTTCTATGTGTCTCTTAATCTCTTTATTTCTTCTCTGACCCAGTTACTCTTTAGTAGCATGTTTTTTACTCTTCATGTGTTTGGGTTCTTCCCACTTTCTTTTGACAGTTGACCTCCAATTCAAAGAATTATGCTCAGAGAATATGGTTGTTGTGATTTCAACTCTCTTATATTTGTCGAGGTTATCTCTGTGTCCCAGTGTGTGGTCAGTCCTTGAGAATATTCCACGTGCATTAGAGAAAGAATGTATAAGCAGCTTTTTTTTGAGATGAAAGCTTCTGTAAATATCAGTTATGTCCAGTTTATCTAATGTGTCATTTAAGGATGTTATTTCCTTATTGATTTTCTGTTGGACTATCTGTACATATCCAACAGTGGAATATTTAGGTCCCCTACTATGATACTGTTTTGTTCTGTTACTCCTTTTAGTTCTGTTAGTACTTGCTTTGTACATTCCGGGGCTCCCTGATTGGAAGCATAGTTTTTAATAAGTGTTATGTCTTCTTGGTGTATGATTCCTTTTATCATTATGAAGTGTCCCTCAGCATCTTTCTTTACCTTTTTTATTTCGAAGTCCATTTCGTCTGATATTATTACTGCTACCCTCTCTTGTCTGAATGCCATTTGCTTGAAATGTCATTTTCAACCCTTTCACTTTGAGTCTGTATGTCTTTGGAACTGAGATGTGTCTCTTGGAGGCAACATATGGTTGGCTTTTGTTTTTTGATCTAATCTACAACTCTGCCTTCTTATTGGTGAGTTCAGTCAATTTAAACTTAGGGTGATTATTGAAATACGAGATCGGTCTTCTTATAGCCATCTTATCTTTTGCTTTCTAGTAGCTTGGTGTTTCTGTTGCTTCCTTGTCCTTGCGTTTATGTTTTTTTAATTTGGTTTGTTTTTGTGGGTTTTCCCTGTGCTCCTTCTTGTTTTATGTTACATACTTCAGTTCTGAATCTTTGGCATGTGTTTACCATTACGAATATGTAAAGGATATATATATATGTGTGTGTGTGTGTGTGTGTATATATATATATGTCCATTTTTTTCTGCGTGTGCCTTATCTCCATTCCCCTTTGCAAATGTGGATCTTTGAATCCTCCCTTTTTGTTATTGTCTCATATTGTCCCTGTGTATGCTGAATGTTCATTTCTATCTTGCAATACCAATTCTCTTCTTATTAAGCTTATAATGCCCTGTTCTTCATAAGGGTTGCACTACTCTGCTTCTCTCTGCCTGCCAGTTGCCTTATTCGTAGTTATGTATATTTTTGTCATTTTGTTTTAGATGGGTTGACCCCTTTCAGTATATACTGTAATGCAGGCCTCATAGTGGAGAATTCCCCCAACTTTTGTATGTCTATAAAGGTCTTTATTTCTCCTTCACATCTAAAGGAGAGCTTTGCCAGATACATTATTATTGGTTGGTAATTCTTTTCATTTAATAGTTTGAATGTTTGGTTCCATTTTTTTTTCTTATAAGGTTCATGCTGAGAAGTCTAAATAATCTAATGAGTTTTCCTTTATAAGGTACTGTCTTTTCTCTGGTTTTCTTAAAAAATCTTTGTCATTAGTTTATGATCATTTTAATATGTGTCTTGGATAGGCCTTTTTGGGTGTTCATTTAGTTCTTAGATTCGAAGCTCCAATTCATTCCTTAGATTTGGGAAATTCTCATCAACTATTTGTCTGAATATGCTCTCTGACCCCTTCTTCTCTTTTCCTTCTGGAATAGCCATTATTCATGTTTCTTTTCCTGATGCTGCCAACTAGTTCTTATATTTCTCTTTCATTATTTTTCATTTTTTGGTCTCTTCTTTCTTCTTAATTATTTCTAGATTTCTATCTTCAATATCACTGATTCTTTCCTCTATTTGGTCAACTCTATTTCCTAAGCTTGCTACTTCATTCTTTATTGCAGTGTGTTCATCTCCAGAAGTTATTTTTGGTTCTTTTTTAGGGTTTCAATCTCCTTGGTAAAAAATTCATTCTGCTAATTTTTTTCTCAATTTCGGGAATTGTTGAGCTGAGTTATTTTAGATCTCATTGAGTTTTTGTAGAAGTACAATCCTGAATTCTTTGTCATTTAAGTTGCATATTTCTGTCTTTAAGCTTATTCTCTGAAGATTTTTCTTTCTTTCTGAGCTGCCTTGTCACCTTGGTTGTCCATAGTGTTCGATGGACAATTTCTCCACCTGGGCATTAATGGAAGTGAAATCTGCCTTCTTTCTTTCTCAGAAAGATTTACTATATAGAAGTGTCTTTTTAGCCTGTTGCTAAGGTGTTTTTCTTTTGATTTCCAGTAGGTGGCATCCAAGCCTCTTAGATCGCTGCTTTGAGACAGTGATGCCTTTTTATCCCATAAATATTCAATCACAGTCTCTACTCTGTCTCAGTGCCTGTCAGTGTTAGCAATAGTTTTGGTAGCATTTGCTCTGATTCCCCTAGGGCTTCATGGTGTTTGGTCTTGGAGAATATGAGGTGGAGGGAAAGTGTGCTCTGGGTTGGTGGGTGGGGGTTGCTGCTAGTCTCCATGTCTCAGCCTTGTACTTTGCAACTGTGGCTACTAAGACCCAGCTGTTGCCCCTCTGCACTTAGTTCCCGCTTTGCTTTCTGTCCAGATCCCTCAGGCAGGGCCATTCAAGGAACCAGCCACACCTTCTTTCCTTGCCCTCCGGCTGCAAGAGGCAGCTTCTTTGTTCCTCTCAATCTACCCCCAAGACTCCCATGCTTCTATAACTTCTGGAAGTTCTTAGGCGCAGATCGCTTGCTCATATGTGCTTGTGAGCAAGTTGGGTGTTATTTGAGCTTTAGATGATCAGCTTACTATTTCAAGAGGAGAGATCCAGGGATATCTTTCACTCTGCTATGATTCTGACGTCACTCTACCCTCGTGTTTTTAAGTATACAGTTCAGTAGTATTACATATATTCACACTGCTGTGCAACCAAACACCGGCACTCTTTTTTCATCTTGCAAAAACTGAAACTCTTAAGTCCATTAAACAATAATTCCCCATTCTTCTCTCCCCAACCCCTGGCAAACACCATTGTACTTTCCATCTCTATGATTTTGACTACTCTAGATATCTCACATAAGTGGAATCATACAGTATTTGTCTCTTTGTGACTAGCTTACTTCACTTAGCATAATGTCTGTAATGTTGATCCATGTTGTAGCATGTGTCAGAATTTAATTCCTCTTTAAGGCTGAATAATATTGCATTATATGTATATCTATATTTTATTCATTGGTTGATGGACACTTGGCTTGCTTCCACCTTTTAGGTACTGTGAATAATACTGCTATAAACTTGGGTGTACAAATACCTCTTTGAGACTCTACTTTCAGTTATTTTGGGTATGTACCCAAATATGAGATTGCTGGATCATATGATAAATCTTTTTCAATTTTTTGAAGAACTACCATACTGTTTTTCCATAGTGGCTGAACTATTTTATATCCCCGCCAATTGTGCACGTTATTTCTTCATAAACCTCACCAACACTTGTTATTTTCTGATTTTTTGATAGTACTCATCCTAAGGTTTATTAAGTGGTGTCTCATTGTGGCTTTGATTTGCATTTCCCTAAGGATTATTGCTTGTTAGTCATATGCCTGTCTTTTTTGAAAAATGTCCATTCAGGTCTTTTGCCCATTTTTT
Source organism: Rousettus aegyptiacus (assembly GCF_014176215.1). Taxonomy (NCBI): domain Eukaryota; kingdom Metazoa; phylum Chordata; class Mammalia; order Chiroptera; family Pteropodidae; genus Rousettus; species Rousettus aegyptiacus. The sequence goes on from NW_023416306.1 coordinate 125,846,377, forward strand.
AATTTTTTTTTGATGCTGATTTGTATGAATTCTGTATATATTCTGGATATTAACTCCTTATCAGATACATGCTTTGCAAATATTTTCTATTCTGTAGGTTTCCTTTTCACATTGTTGTGTCCTTTGATGTAGTCCAATTTATCTTTTGTTGCCTGTGCTTTGTCATCATACCAAGAAATCACAACTAAATCCATTGTCATGAACCATTTCCCTGTGTTTACTTCTAATTCATAGTTTTAGGGCTTACATTTACATCTTTAACCAAATTTGAGTTAAATGTTGTATAGGGTATTAGATGGGGGGGTACAACTTCATTCTTTTACATGGAGATATCCAGCTTCCTAGTGTTTAAGAGGCTGTCCTTTACTAGTGAATGGTACTGGCACCCTTGTCAAAAATCATTTGATTTTATATGTGAAGATTTATTTCTGGGCTTTCTATTCCATTGGTCTATATGTCTTTATGGTAGTACCACTGTTTTGATATCAGGAAGTAAGAGACCTCCACTTTTGTTATTCATTTTCAAGATTATTTAGCTATTTTTGGGCCTTTGAGATTTCATATGAATATTAGGATGGCTCATTGGATTTCTGTAAAATACGCCATTGGAATTTTGATAGGAATTGCACCAAATCTGTAGATCTCTCTACATGTAATGTAGTTGGCCTTGTTTTTATTAATCCATCCACATTTCAAGTAATTACTAATAGAGAAGAACTTCCTACTGACATTGTTAATTTTTTTGTCTTAAAAGCTTTTTTGTCTCTCATTTAAATTTCTTAATTTCCCAAGAGGTCTGCTTATTTTCGGAGCCTTAGATGTTGTGTTTTATTCCTCTGCCCATAATCTCCTGTCTCTAGGCAGCTGTGGTTCTGTAGACCTCTGCAGCCCTCATGTCCAGCAGGACCCAACATTGCTTTCAGCAGCCTCCAAGCTGCTATCCAAATTATGCCACCATTCCATCAGTGCTCTTGAGTCAGGCAAGATAGAAACCAGTCCCTTAGGCAGCCCTCAGACAAGTTAGAACATCACAATCAAGTTCTACTTTTTTCTTTCCATTATGCCTGGGAGGTGAAAGGATGAACATAAATGCCATGAAATCTCCTAGTTTGAATGTGGCTTTTGCTTGGTTGCTACTGCTTAATTGGCTTCTAGAGTCCTCATAATGCTACACTGGTCTATATAGTCAGTATTTCCCATGGGTGTTCCTTGGGGAACAAGGACCCAGATCTCCCTACTTTGCCGTCTTGCTGACATCAATTATTTTTTAAAGAGATTAAAGATATATTTACCATGTTTATTACTATTTCTGGTACTTGTGTGTGTGTATGTGATCCAGATTTCCTTCTGGTACTTCCTTTTGCATAAGATTAAGTATAGCAGCTCCTTGAATAGTGTTTCATTATGTTAATGAGATGCCTTAAGTACTTAACTTTTATCAATTAGCCTGTGCTGAAATTGGTTTCGTTATATTATCATTTCACTTAAAGTCACACTGTTGATGACGTTGAAGACTTAACTGTATAAGATCTTTCTGTACTTAGTAACCTGTCTTAAAGTTCACCCATCCTCTTTCTGCATTGTCCAAATTACTTCGGAGCTCATCCACATAATTTCTACCAGGATTACAAGCTCGGTCTTCCATCTTGGGCAGTGGTAGAATTCTTTCCTCGGCTCTTTAGACCACAGCTGTTGCCTTTACTGGGTTCCTTGGAATCTCACTCTGCACATAGTATTTAGGTATCTGCAGATTTTAGGGGCTCTTTTCTTACCTGGAAATTTCTACCACCCCAGCAGCTCTGCTGGCTCATTCTTGAGCCCAATAAGACTGCTGCTTTTTGCTTCAGATCTATTTCTTGTGAACCCATGAACTGGAAAGTGCTCTCAGAAGCCAGCTGAATGTGGATCTCAACCAATATGCTTTATTTTTTTTCAAGGATCGTATCGCCTCCAGTTTCTGCTTATTAACTACTCATCCGTGCTTTCAAATGTTTTTAAAAATTGTGTCCAGAATTTGTTTGCTAGTATCAGGAGAATTCATTTTTCAAAATGTGAGACCTAAGCATCATAAAAGTTATCAAAGAGAACTTTAACAAAAATTTTATATTTCAGTTAAAAAATGGTTTTATTACTGATGTGATGATAGTTTTTATAATTCTTCCATTAAAAGACTACAAGAGTATGTGGTTATTTTTTTTCCTTTTGCAGGATATAGCAACTGAAGAACACAAAAAAATCGAAGCATTAAAATCAGAAAACAAGAAGCTAGAAAAACAAAAAGGAGAATTAATGATAGGGTTCAAGAAGCAATTAAAATTAATTGATATTTTAAAAAGGCAGAAGGTGAGTCTACCCTAAAAAAGTTAAACCATATATTTAATCTCTGTATGACATAAGATTTATATATAACATCACCCAAGCAAATTAATAATGTGAAAAATGGGACTGGTAAATACCATATACAAAAATAGCTGTTATCTTAGGGGATGGGTTTGCCGCTTGATTCCAAACCACTGCTGTTCCATCCTCTACATGAGTTACTTGGTAGTAAGAGGAATTCCATTTTTCTGCTACTTTTTGCAAAGGGTCGATACTAGCAGCATTTTGTTCCTCATAGCAGTTGGCGCAGTACCGCCATTGGACAGAAAGGTGACCCTTGAATATAACTACCATTTCAAATATGTTTATTTGATTTAGAATACACAGTCCTACAACAGCTTACAATTTGCTAGCACATTCTACACACGAATTTTCTGTAGTCTACTCTTAATACTAAATTAGACAATATTGACATTTTTTAAAAAACAGATGCATATTGAAGCTGCCACGATGCTGTCTTTCACTGAAGAGGAGTTTCTAAAGGCACTTGAATGGGGAAATCCTTAAATGATCTTTACTTGGTCTCTACGATCTACAGTATGTAATGAATATACATATTACCTTGTAATAGTTTGAATTATTTTTACTCTTAAGCAATGACTATATTTGATAATGAAATTAAAACAACTCCAAAGAATTCCTTGTTTAGGTTGAGGGGAAATATAAAATAAAAGTAACTTTTGATTTTTTCTTATGACCTACTAGCCCTTTCTCAACTATACTTGAACAGAAAATATTTTACATTTTGGAGCTTTAGCTCTAGTTCATAAATGATAGTTTATCTGAAATTGTTTTTAATTACTTTTCTTCTCTCTTACAAAGTGAAATCTTCACATTGTGTTTTTAAACATTAAGTATTTTTAAAAGTACTTTTATATCTATTGTATTAATTTGCTAGGGTTGCCATAACAAATAATTGCCTTACAGTTCTGGAGGCTGAGGGCATGGCGTTGGCTTCTTCTGAGGCCTTCCTTGGCTTTTGGATGGCTGTCTGCTCCCCATGTTGTCACATGCTCAGACAGATGCTTTAAACAAAAATTAATTCTAAACATAGAACTGTAGCCCAAATGGGGATGCATAAAAAGCTCTGAACAGTAGGAGTGGTATGGAGAAGTTAGGCCAGAGTATACTATGTTTATATGTATGGATTGCTATAATGTGGTATAGAACTCAGATATTCATATTATCAGTACAAAAAGACTTTGACTGAAAGCAATTTTGCAGTTAAAAGTATTCAGGATTTTAATTATCAGAAAGCATGTTTTCTTATTGTTTACAATTAGACGTATCTTAGAAAATCCAAATAGACAATGGAGTCCTAACACTGAACTGGAAAACAAGAGTTACACTGACATCTAGTGGTAACATGCAAAAGAACCCAGGTTTTACCACATCTTGTCATCACTTCTCTTCACAAATTTCACTCCTTTTCTGATATGCTTTCCTAAATTCTTCACCAAGCATATCAATATCATCTTCTTTTTTGAACACTCCCTACAAGAAAAATATTTTGTTACTCTGAATGCCAGAATATATCATTAATGCTTATATATAGACATGAAATTTGTAGTTATCTCTAAAATTTATGAAAATCATTTTCTGAAATTATGACTTGATGTATATATTGAATATTCTTAGACTAACCTAATTTCTGATTTATCAGTTCCAATGTCAAAAGCATCACAAGAATCTGGACTCTTCTACTTTACTACTATAAGTACTACTGCTTGGATTGGGTGAATGGGAAAGAATTTATACTATACCCTACCCTTATCTGGAAACAGCCTTACAATATGATATGAGGGGACAGGGTAATGAGACTGAGCTTTGCCAGATCCGTGCATGGGAGTGGCTCTTGCCTCAGTTCTATGGCTAATCACCAAACATTCAGTCTTGCAGGAAAGAATTCAGGTTTGGAGTTAAGCCATTTAAACTAGCCCTAGCCCTTTGAAATTCTCTTTTCTTTTCCCTTACAGTAAAAGGCTCTTTAAAAACCAACTGAACTTAAGTATGTACTTATAATTAAAGGATCTAAAGAATAATTTTGGTCACTTGGGCTCATCAGAACCTAAAGGACAAAAGTTACTTTAGGATATCTGGTTTACTAGACTCTTCATCTCTACAGTTATTTCCTTAAAACATATCTAAGCCTCAAGACTCTCCAAGATGTGTGGTCTATTTCATGGAATTTATCAATTCCATATGGCTTTTTTTTATTAATACATTTTGTATTCATTAATCCTGTTTAAACAATTAAACTATAAGATCCTGTGAGCAATAATTACCTGTTTCTTTTTCCTTCCTTACTTAGCACTGGACTAAATACAAAATAGGCACTCGATTCTTCTTTAATATCAAATGGCATGATTTCTGTATCTGAAGGATGGAAACTATTTACATGAGTTCATATGTTTATGTGGCCTATGAAACTCAGTTATAGTCAAAATATTTCAGATGTACATGAAAGTTTGCTATCTTCTGGAAGAACTTTTAAAAATGGGTTACCTAGTTATAACACAACCTCCTATTGTAGAGCAGCTCTATCACAGACTCAGTTCAAGCATGCATCTGTTGTTGGTATTAATGATATACAGGGAAAATCTTGTCATCAGTATCACCTTTGAGAAACAAAGTCTCACAATTGCTTTAGGGTAGTTTAGTTTTAGGCCTCTTATACTGAAAGGGGAGGAAAAAAATCTCTAAAATTTAATTTCAATAAATCTAGCTTATACTTCTAGAAATGTGCCAAGACTAACTCATTTTAAAGCTGTTCAGTGACTGGCTAAGATCCCACTGCTGCTGCCTGATAACAGCAAGAAGTGAGCAAAACCCAGGCCTTCTGTAACCCTAATACCATAGTTTGCCCCACTGGTAGAGGTCATGAGGAACCCACTTTGAGTTAAATCTCACTTACTTTAGGGAGATAGCCTAATAATTTTGTAGCATGTTCTTTGAGAAGTTTCTGTCTCTCTTCTTCAATAATTGCATTAATACATCCTTGTCTTCTTTGCTGCAACTGCCATTCTTCCAGTTCATGTTGCTGGAAATTTAAGTAAAATTTTACTAATTATCACAAAATACATTAACCTTTTAAGAAGTTATCAAAACTTACCCTTACAATGAATTAGATAAGATTAATGAACATTTATTAACACTTCAAAAGACACCAGATGGTATATACATATTATATATACATACCTTTTACAGTCACTATTCCTTTAAAGTTACAAAGAACAGTAGTTATGACTGGGATTTTTAGGGAGACAAGTACACATTTTCAGGACAATTTCTTCCTAACCCAAGAAGAAATGTTCAAAGAAGTCATTTCCTAATTAATTCAACAAATATTTATTGAATGCTTATCCTGTGGTTGAAGGCAAGCTTGCAGTGTCAGACAAAAAAACAGTGGGTAAAACATAATAGGGATATCTAAAAGATATTTCCATATACATCAAATTTTTAAAAGCTTGTATGAAGGACAAGAGTACCAGCAAGAGTTATACAGGGGGAACCACTATTTCTCAGGAAAGACTTCCAAATACTCAATCACACCAAAATTCTGAGCCATATGATATGGAAGAGAAGACTAGTTTTAAAAAGTGTTAGGGCTTAAAAGATCTCTTATGAAAATGTAGCCCAAAAATCCTGTTAGATAGGGAAGGATGCTAAAAGAAGACCACTGAAATAGTGAATTGCAGCTCAGAATTAGGTTAAAGTAGTATTAATGCAAAGCTTTTCTATGGAATAACTAATTTACTATGATCACTATTTCTTCAGACCACTCCTTGTCAAAGTCATGGAAACCAGAAAGGGAAAAAAAATGTATGTGTTATATGATTAGTAAACAAATATCTAACATTATCTGGCACATCAAAGGTTCTCAGTTAAATGTTTAGTGGATGAATACATGAGCCAGTTGCCATTTAATGACCAAAAAACAAAACACTTACTTTGTCTGCAAGGAACTGGTTGCGACGCTCTTCAATAAGTTTTTCCACAGCCCTCCTGTGTTCTAGTTGTTTCATTCTTTGTTTCTGAGCATTCATTAATTCTATTCGATCATCCTCAGCAAGTTTAGCTAACATAGCTTTTCTAAAGATCTCCTCTTCCTCTTTTGCAGACTGTAGTACTAGTTCCTTCAGGGCCATTTGTTCTATAAAATTTTGCTTCAACTCCTTTTGCTTTCTCAATTTCTCTTCTGCTTCCTCCTAAACAATAATGTATATAGAAGTTAACTTTTTTTTACAGCAGTTATAAAGAGTGGGACAGTTTAGGTAAGCTTAGTGTTACACTATGAACTAAAACTAAAAAATTAAGCCTTTTAAGATAATACTTTGCCTTATCCTTTTAAAACTGGTTGGTTAAAGGAAATGTTACTTTTACTTGTTTTTAAATTTTAATTTGTAAATTTACCATCTTGTTTTTGTACTCAGAATTAACACATAACTACTTTGAAAAGAGCTGATATGAAAACTTTTTGTACACCTAAGTTTATCAAATCTGTGTTCTGTGAAATTTGTACCAACTATGAATCATTCTAGAATTTTGCCTGAAGCTATTGTTCAAATCATTGATAATTTTCAGAACAATAATCTAGCAATGACAATCCTAAGTTTTTAATGGACATTCCAATTTACTTGGAAAAGTTAATGTCCTTTCCTAGATTTAATTTTCCCAACATCCATGAAAAATTTCAAACATAACCAAAAAATATAAATTTTACAGTGATTACTCATATACTTAACACCCGCATTCTGCCAATAACACTTTATTTATAATCTGTCAATTAGGAATGATGTAAATTTTAAGTCCTTTAACCTTGCCTAATTCTCACACAAGCTCCATATAGTCCCATATCCTCAAGGCATTCAAAATATTGGCTTAACAGCTATACAGTCCAGGTTCTTACTTACAGACTACAAACTATAAGGGATTTACTACTGGCCATCAGGTGGCATACAGAACTCCAAGAAGTCCAGGGAACCAAGACGACATCCTGCTGCTCAAATTCCATGATGGTAACTCTACCAAAGCTACCCCAGTAACCTGGGTCTTCCTGGTGTGGCTACTGTCTCATTTTGCTAAATTACATCTTCACACCTTGAAAGGGCTGAAGATAACCTACATTGTATGAAGAATTCTAGATAAAAGAAAAATGTAGTTTCAACTTTATAGCCTTTATAATAAAATGTTTTTAAAAAGTGGGGTTTAAGTGAGCCAATCTGCATGTACTCTTTGATATGTCTGGGTTAGGAGTATAAAGTTATATAATTTTCCATCCTTTTCTGTGTTCTAAAACCTATTATGTAGTTTGAGAAATAGCTGTCCACTGAATGTTTGAAATTTCTGTACAACTACTCTGAGCCTGCAAACTTATAGAGATCTTAGTCTGGGTTTGCCTCTGAAAGCAGAGCCTTAAACAAGGACTTGTATATAGGTATTTTATCAGGGATCTCAAAGAACATCGGCGAGGGACAGTGAAACAGGGAAGGAAGAAAAGTCAACACAGTGGTACATTACTGAGCTCCTTACTACCCTGGGCAGCACGTGAGGCTTAATATTGCCAGGACCTTGTAAGGAAGGCATGGAGCACCTTCAGGACCTTCCCTCACCCTTTCCCAAAGGCCAACAGGAAGAAGCATTTATCCTTCAACTTCTATCCACTGTTAAATGTTAACTCCCTGTCCCTACCCTCACCTCCACTCTTTAGGAAGCTGTCGGCATCGAGTCAGTCTAAGCCCTTACAATTGTTCTCCACAGCTGTCACTGAAATCGGAGGTGAAGCTGAGAGAATGTGAGGCAGGGCACAAAGGGCTTTTGATATAGGAAATATCCTTAATATTATTTTGTATGGTTTTTCCACATTTTTTGAAATCACTGTATTTTTAAATCAGTAAGTTGTGCTGTCTAGATTTTCACATTACTATTTTTTCCTTTGTTCCTGGTTTAATAATTGCCTCAGATTTACAAAATCTTATAGATTTTGATATGTAGTAATCTTATCCTCTAAATTGCAAGTTTTCTCTTCAACCAATAATAAAAAGAATGCAGACTTTCAGTTGGTAGGTTAAAATATTTGTTTTTCATCTCTAGTGGTGTTAAACACCTTTTCCCCTTGTAGTATTCTGATACATTTTCTTTGGAGCTCTAATAGCTTTTAAAGTTGTATACTTCAATGTAACATTACATGGAAGATTAAATGTTCATTATTGATTATACCTTTTATATACGATATCTGTGATTCACTTTATGTTCTACTTATTTGGTGATAACACTCCTGTCTTCACCATTTTATTCTTAACTTTTTTAACTAGAACCCTCATACGTTGGTAGTAGGACTAAAAAATGGTGCAGCCATTGTGGAAAACAGTTGGGCAGTTCTTCAAAAAGTTAAACACAGAATTACCATACGACCCAATAATTCCACTCCTAGGTACAACCCTAAAGAATTTAATATTCAAACAAAAACTTGTACGCAAATGTACACAGCAGCAAGGTTCGCAGTAATCAAAATGTGGAAATAAACAAAACATCCCTCAATTGTTGAATGTGTAAACAAAATTGGTGTATCCATATAGCTTAATGGGTACAATGTAGCCTTCTGGGATAATGAAAATGTTTTGGAACTAGACAGAGGTGATGGTTGCAAAACATTGTGAGTGTACTAAATGCTGCTGAACTGTACACTTTAAAACAAAATGGTAAATTTTATGATTCATGAATTTTACCTCAAAAAATTGCTTTGTGAATAGTGAAATATACAAATCCACAATTATGGTTAGAAATTTCAACAACCCTCTCTCAACAATTGATAGAACAACTAGACAGAAAATCAGCAAGGATACAGAAGAACTTAACACCACCATCAACCAACAGGATCTCATCTACATCTGTAGACCAGCAGGATACACATTGTTTTCATGTGCCCACCTAAGAAACAAAATAGTTGATGTCTACTCTTGTCACTCATACTCAACGTAGTGCTAGCTTTAGCCAGTACAATAATAGCAAGGCAAAAAGAATAAAAGGAAATGTGGATACAAAAACAAGAAGTAAAACTGTCCTCATTTGCAGAAGACATAACTGACAACGTGGGGGGGGGGAACCACCTAGACCTACTAAGTGAATTCAGCAAGGTTATAAGATACAAGATAAATATAAAAAAGCCAATTCATTAGCAATGAGTAAATGCACACTGAAGTTAACATTAAAACTCCATTTACAATCACTAAAAATATTACTTAGATATAAAAGTAACAAAACAAACAGGATTTCTATGTTCCAAACTGTAGAACGCTGATGAAAATGCTCAAAGATGATCTAATAAATGGAGAGTCATACTGCCTTCATTGATTGGAAACTCAACATAGTAAACATGTCAGTCCTCCCGAAACTGACATTCAGATTTAATGTAATTCCTATCAAAATGCCAGAAGACTATTTGTAGATAGAGACAAGATAATTCTAAAAATTATATGGAAAGGCAAAGGAATTCTAAAGACTTATTATATAGCTACAGTAATCAAAACTATGTGGTATTGATGGAGGGACAGACATATCTACATACAGACAGAGATCCCAGGAACAGACCCAACAAATATGTTCAACTGTGTTTAACAAAGGTGCAAAAGTAATTCAGTGTGGGAAAGAGAATCTTTTCAACAAATGGTATGGAACAATGGGACATCCAAAAGGAAAAACTGAAAGCTCACCCAAGTCACACACCTTATGCAAAAAGTTAATTCAAAATGGATCGCAGACTTAAATGTGAAAGTCAAAAACTTAGGGGAAAAGGGGAAATTCTTCAGGGTTTAGGCAAAGACTTCCTAGAATTAATGCCAAAAAGTACAATCCATAAAAACAAAAATTGATAAATTGGACTTCATAGAAATTGAAAACATTTGCTAAGAGAATTACCCTGTTAAGGGGATGAATAGATAAGCAACAGATTAGAACATATTTGTAAAATACACACCTGACACAAAAAATAACACAAAAAATACCCTCAAAATTCTATTATAAATGAACAAACAACCCAATTAGCAAATCAGCAAATAACCTTGACTTGACGTCAAATTTATTGACATTGTTGTTCAACACTATATCCTATGGTTTTCTAACTACTTAACTATACATAAATAAGAAGAGGTACTGAAATCATTAATTATAATTCTGGATCTATTTCTCCTTTTGGTTTTGCCAGTTTTGCTTCACATATTTTGAAGCTTGATTTAGGTTCATCACACTTAGGCCTAGTACATCCTCCAGATAAATTAACCCTGTTACAATCCTGATTTTCACTCCAACTTGATTTTGATTCATGTTTGTGTGGTATATCTTTCTCCATCCTTCTGCTTTTAAATGATACGTGTCTTCATATTTAAACTGTGTTTCTTATTAACAATATAGTTGCATCATGCTTTTTAATGCAATTTGTGAATTGCAGCCTGGGTCTAGCATTTTTGTTCAGCCTGAAAATTTCTTTTAATTGTAGCGTTTACACTATTTACATATAATTTATTTATCAGTATAGTTGGGTTTAAGTGTATGTTTCTACTGCTTCGTTTCAATTTCCAAAACTTACTTTTAGCTTCCTCTTATGTATTTCAGCTTGTTCTTCCTGATATAATTCTTGTCGCACTTGTTCCAAATCTTCACGTTGCTGCAACATTTCTGCCAATTTCTGAGCCAGCTATTAAATTTTTTTAAAAAAGAACAAAACATTCAAACATTTATAGGAACCAAATCCCATAACAAACATTTCAGAATTTCTCCAATGTTAAATAAGTGATTATTTTAATACCATATTCTGAAGCTGTAGCCTTTTTTCTCCATTTTCTTGAACTTTTGCCATCCAATCATTTTCTCTTTGTTGCTGCATATTGACAAACTCTGAGATTTTTCTGTTTTCTTCTTCCATCTCCTCATATTTCTTTTTTCTCCAGAGAGCCTGCTCTTTTTGAAACTCTTCTATATAGCTTCGAGTTACATTCATTTTTTCTAACTTTTGCTGTCTTTCTCTAAAATGTAATAGTGAGTAAAATAATTTCAAAAATGCAACAAATATCAAAAAATGTCATTTCCTTCAATGTGGAAAATGGCTTTCTTATTTAGTTTGTTCATGCAACATTCTGAGTGTCCACTATGTGCCACTAAATGAGTTATGAATTTTCTCTGAGTAAAATACTACTATGCCTCTTCTCTAACCTGTTAATGAAGTTTTATGCATCTCATTTCAAAAAGGCTACAACCTTTTTACATCAGCCTCACAGGACCCTACACTTCAGCTGTCTACCACGGAAATTCATCAGAAAAGAAGTCCTCTGACATATAATATATGTAGGCATATTTAAGAAAAAGGTTTAGTCATTAATAAGCATTTATTAATTACCACATAATTAACATACTAACAATGACAAATAAGAGTTGTTATCAGTTTATGTGATCTTAACATATACTAAGGACTTACTGTGTATTAGATGCTATTCAGGTGCCATACCTCTTCAAAACAAGCCTGTGATCAATCTAATGTAAATCTTTAGGTATGTCAAAAGTTTGGATTAACTTACAATTGATCTTCTTCATAGATTTTCCTAACAATTTCATCAATCATGAGTTTCTCTTTCAGCAACTGCTCATAAGCTTCCTGCTTTTTTTTTTCTTGTTCTTCAAGTTGTTTCTCTAAGTCAAGGTAGTACTGTGCTTTTATTTTATTTCGTTTGACCTCTGCAGCATTCTCTTCCTTTATTACTCTCTCGTGTTCTTCCATCATGGTTTTGGCTATTTCAGCATCATGTTTCTATTATCAAAACAAAATTTATCTTTCCATTTTCAAATGTGAGCACAGTATGATAGAATATTTTAAATAAATGTAATTGAGTATCATAAAACCTGCTACATATAATATTTTTATCTGTCTAGGGAACAGATAAAGGGAAACATGATGAGACTATTGTTTATAAGACAGAAAAGTTTACTACCTAAAATTATAGTTTATTTTTTAAAACATTTAAAAATAAAAAATTTAATAACATTAAAATATACTGATCATGCTTACAACTTTTACTATATTGGTTTGTCAAAGAATAATTGGTTAGAGACCATAAAGAATGTTAGGAGTTACTGAATAAAACCATTCATTGTTAGCAGCAACCTAATTCTTTGTCTCTGAAAGGCTCTGCTATTAAACAAGGCTCAATGATATATAATCCATGATTTCCTATTCTCTAAAGATCTGAAAAGTATAAAAGTATTTGAGAAATATAGCAGTCTAAATTCTTTACAGTATGTAACAATTTCCAAAAAATTGGTCTATTTTTAGTTTCCTAAATGAAGCTAAAAATACAGAAAACAATGAGCAGAAACGTGATTACCATTTGCTCGTATTTAATGGCATCCTTTTCGGCAATCTGAGCTGCCCTTTCTTTATTCATGTAAGCTGCTTTTAATTTCTTCTCCAATTCTCTGAGCTCAATACTGTTTAAGAAACAAAAGACAGAAATTTAAACTTGAGGACCACAGTGCTCTTACTATTTTAAAAATAATCTATATCTGAAATTTAAAAGAACTTTTTTCTAAATAAATAAAACATTTATATAACTACTTTGAAAAAAGTCTTTTTCTTCCTTCATCTACAGAAAAATCAGAAAGCATTTGAAATGAGACACTTATTAATTTTCTAGACAACCCAGTGCTTTTATTTTCAATAATCATCACTAAAAATCTTTTTGCCAATAGCTGACTTAGAGAAGGTACTTTATCAATATTGGTTAAAATTTCTGCCCAGCTACTAATACTATCACGCTAAAAGGGGGTTTAAACCTAAGCAGGTTATTTAAATTTTGTTCCTCAGTTTCGCTATTTGTAACAGGGGGTAACTGTGGGAATTAAATTAGTTAATGTGTCTAAACAGCTTAGAAAAGTACCTGTTACACAGTAAACACTCTATAAGTGGTCATTATTTTTTGATGATGATGATGAAGAGTGAATGACCAGGGAAAGCTTGTTTCACTTCTCTGGGCTTGTTTACTTATCTGTTAAAAACTGGGAATTGGCCTCAGATAATCTCTGAATTACTTCTGAATCTATCACTTTCCTAACCTTAGTGAAAACAATATGCTATATAAAACTTTTCATTTTTATGTGCCAGCCATAATTCTGAATACAATCGAATATGAGAATTTTGAGTTGGAAGGATCCTTAGATGTCACCTAGATATATATATATATATATATATATATATATATATATATATATATATATATATATATATATATATATATCTCTTAATTCTTACAGGAACACAGAGGCACCCACCTAATTATAAACTCAACTTCAAGTACCCCACACCTACAAAGAGAGAGAGTCATAAGGGGTAAGGGAAGAGAAATATTCTGGTGTTATGATGTGCCCCCTTCCTGCCCTTACTACTATAGTTGCCAATGTGTAGGACAATGGATTGCCTGCTGTCATAAAAAGATTATAAATGAGGATTAAGTTTCCCAGTCTATATATGTTTTTACTAACAATCTGAGCTACGTATACAAGCTTTTTTTTGGGGGGGGGGGGTATTAATGATTGTGAAACTATGTACAAACCCAACCACAATTTATTAATATTGCCTTTACCAAAAAATGTGCATCAAATTCCAAACGACCAATGTGTTAATAATGACATTCATTTGAAACACAAGTGCACACATTTCTATTGGATATACACCTGAGTAAAATTTGAGTCAAAGGGTAGACTATATTCAAATTTGATAGATAATACCAGTTTCCCGATAATTTGTACAGATTTGCAAACAGTGCCTAAGTGCTCCCACTGCTACTCATCTTCACTAAAGCCTTTTTAGTTCAGGCATTCTTTTTAACTTGAACCACTCTTGCAGATGTGGAATACAGCACTGGAATTTTAAGTTGTTTCCCTATTACTAATAGAACTGAGTCATTTTTATATCTTCTGTAAAGTTCTTGTTCAATATTTTTTGTCTATTTTTATACTGGATTGTCTACTTACTGTTGCATAAAGTTCTTTATATATTCTGGATACATATTTCTTGTTGGTTATATGCACTGTAAGTATCTCCTTCCAGTCTGTGGTTACTCTTATAGTGATTTCTTTAGATGAAGAGAAGTATTCTTAATTCATTGATCTTTTTCATCACTGTCAATGACTTTTGTGTTGTTTTGATAAATGGTGCCCACCCCACAGACATAAAGATATTTCCTTATATTAGTCTCTCAAAGCTTTGTTTCACTGTTCATTTTTAGACTACAACTCTTTAGGAATTGATTTTTGTGCGTGGTGCTAGGTAAAAACCAAGTTCATTTTCTTCCATATGACTATATAATTGATCCAGCAGTGTGAATACATGCATGGATCTGTTTTTGGATTTTCCATCCCATCCTTCCTAACCTGGGGTTCCATAAGAGAATTATGCCTCAAAGGAAATTGAGTGACTGTATTTTTAATTTCCTCAAAGACAGTGATATAGCCAGTATTATTTCAGATCCACAGGAAGTTAACTCATTACATATAATGGATGCCTTAGGTCATTAGGGCTTCAATTTTCTTGTAGAGAAGAACTGCTTTAATCTATTCCTTTGATTCATTTGTTTATCCCGTGCTAAAACAACACTATCTTAATTACTGGAGCTTTAAAATAGGTATTCATATCCTAGAGAAGAAGTCTTCAATTTTGGTCTTAAAGATACCCTTAGGAGACTTCCGGTTAAGATGGGAGTGTAGGTAAATGCTGTGCCTGCCTCCTCCTACAACTACGTCAAAATTACAGCTACATTAGAGAGTAATAATTGAGAACCACCTGAAGGCTAGCTGAACAGAATTCCTATAACCAAGGATATAAAGAAGCCATGTCGAGACTGAAGAAACAGAAGAGGTAAGTCCCACAACAATGGTATGGCAATTAAGAATCAGAAGGGATATCTTGGCTTGCAGAGGTTCCCCTTGAAGAGTGAGGGGTCCCAGCCCCATACTAACCTCCCCAGCCTGGGACACCAGTGCTGGGAAGAGCAGTTCTCATAACATCTAGCCATGAAAACCAGAGGAGATTACATCCAAGTGAGACAGAGGGCTGCAGGAGACTGAAGTGTTCCACTTGAGAAACCTGTGCATGAACTAGTTGCTCACAAACTCACTTGACTCTAGGCTCCAGTACAGGGGCAGCAGCTCCAAGAGCTCCAGGGACATATGGGGAGGAACTAAATTGACTAACTTCAGGGTAAGGCCTGGAAGGGCAGGGGTCAGGCGCAGCTTTCTCCAGGGACTGAAACATTAGTAGGTGCCATTATTCCTTTGTTGAGTGCTCCTTCCACCTGGCTGGCAGCCACCATATCTGAGCCTTTAATAACCTGGCTAACACCACTGACCATCTCTGAGACCCTGTCCCACCCAACTCGCACACCTGGCCCAAACCTCTTCCAGTGGTTTTTCCACACAAGCAACCTGTCTTGGCTCATGCTGTGGACTTCTGTAAAAATCTCTCCACAAACCCCAAACAAGCAGCATCTGGCCTCAGTGTGCCCATAGCTCTTGCTAAATAGCCCCAAGCTCAGCACAAGCAGAGACCAATAACAACTTATATAACTCCTATCAGGTGGCCCCAAGCCTGGAAAAGGCAGCAGCCAGTCTTGGCTTGGAACATAGCTTCAACTAAATGGTCACAAGCTCAGCACAAGTGGTGGCTGCCCTCAGTTCACATTGTGGTGCCCACTAAAGGGTCCCAAGCCTGGAACTAATGGCAGCCAGCCTCAGTTCACGGCATAGCCTCTCCCAAGTGACTCAAGGCGCAGCACAAGGGGCAACCACAGATCACTTTGTAGTGCCTACCAGGTAGCCCCAGGCCGGTCACAAGCAGCAGCTGAACTTGACCTGGACAGGAGTCCCTCCCAAGAGTCTCCGGAACCAACAAATCCAGTGGCCACCTTCAGACCACACCAGAGCATGACCCAGCTAGCTCACAAATGGCACACTGGAAGGGAGACCCACTAAGGTGACCCTAGTTCTGTGGGGTCAGCCCCTGCACAACAGCTAATCCACTATAGTCATAGCCAGTCCTCACGACCAGTCTCCCTGAGGGTCAGTCTCACCCACTGACATGCCAACAGCAATCAAGGCTCAACTACGACAAGAGGGAACACATACCCACACAAAGGACACTCCTGGAGGACCCGGCTCAGGTGACCAGGCAGATTGGCCCCATGGGACACCAACTACGTAAGGCCTATCTGACAAGGTCAGGAGGTATAGCACATCCACCTGATACACAGACACAAACACAAGGAGGCAGCCAAAATGAAGAGACAAAAAAACATGTCTCAAATGAACAAACAGGACAAAACTCCAAAAAAGAGCAAAATGAAAGCAAGCAATCTACCAGATGCAGAGTTCAAAATACTGGTTACAAATATGCTTAGTGAACTCAGGGAAAGAATAGATAAATTCAGTGACAACTTCAACAAAGAGAAAGAAAATATTAAAAAGGAGACAGAAGACTTAAGAGTAGTTTAGATGAAACTGCATCAAATTAGCAATCTGGAAGACAAAGTAGTGGAAAACACCCAATCAGAACAGCAAAAAGAAAAAAAAGAATTAAAAAAAAAAGAGTGAATAATATAATGAACCTCTGGGACAATATCAAGCATCCCAACATTTGCATCATAGGGATCCCAGAAGGAGAAAAGAGAGCAGGGATTGAACACCTACTTAAAGAAATGAATACAAACTTTCCTAACCTGGTAAAGTAAATAGACATATAAGTCCAAGAAGCACAGAGAGTCCCAAACAAGATGAACCCGAAGAAGCTCACACATCATAATTAAATTGCCAAAGGTTAAAGACACAGAGAGAATCCTAGAAGTAGCAAGAAAAAAAGCAGTTAGTGACATATAAGGGAGCTCCCAACAAACTCCCCAGCTGATTTCTCGACAGAAACTTTACAGGCCAGAAGGGAATGCCACAAATTATTCAAAGTGATGAAAACCAAAGACCTACAACCAAGATTACTTCTACCCAAGGAGAGATAGTTTCCCAGACAAGAAAAAGCTAAAAGAGTTAAGTACCACTAAACCAGTATTATAAGAAATATTAAAAAGATTTAAGAAGAATAAAATAAGATAAAAAATATGAATAAGAAAATATCTTCATTGACAAAGGCAAAAAATAAAAGTGGATCAATCAACTAACTATAAAGCTAGTACAAAGGTTAAAAGGCAGAATTAGGAAGACCATGTGTAATCACAACAGTAAATTAAGGGATACACACACACACAAAGAAGTAAAAAACAAAAACATAAATGTGGAGGGAGTGAGTAAAAATTATAGTGATTTTAGAATGTGTTCAAAATTAAGTGAATATCAACTTAATGTAGGCTGCTATCAACATAGCTTGAATATATGAAGCATATGGTAACCACAAACAAAAAATCTATGAGATATACAAGAGATAAATGAAAGAAATCCAAACATAACACTATAAAAAATCATCAAAATACAAGAGGGGAAAAATAAGGAACACAAAACTACAAAAACAATCAGAAAACAACAAAATGGCAACAGCTACATACCTATCAATAATTAAATGTAAATAGACTAAATGCTCCAATCAAAAGACATGGTGACTAAATAAAAAAAAAAAAAAAATGACCCGTACATATGCTGCTTACAAGAGACCCACTTCAGATCAAAAGACAAACAGATTGAAATTAAAGTGATGGAAAAGGTATTTCATGCAAAAGAAAATGAAAAAAAAAAATCAGCTGGGGTAGCAATACTTACATTACACAAAACAGACTAAAACAAACACTGTCACAAGACAAAGAAGGACATTTCATAATGCTAAAGTGATCAATCCACAAGAGGATATAACACTTGTAAGTATGTATAAACCCAACACAGGAGCACCTAAATATATAAAGCAAATAATGATGAACATAAAAGGAGAGTTTAACAATAATACAGTCATAGTAGGGAATTTTAACTCCATTGACATTAATAATAAGAAGAAGAAAATAGATCATCCAGACAGACATATTAGAACAGATAGACTTAACAGATTTTTAATTTTTTAAACTGATTTTCTTGAACATTTCACCCAAAAGCAGAAGAATATACCTTCTTTTCAAGTACACATGGACCATTTTCCAGGACAGAACACATTTTAGGCCACAAAACGACTCTCAATAAATTTAAGATTAAAATCATATCAGGAATCTTATCTGATCACAATGGTATGAAACTAGAAATCAATCCAAAGAAAACTGAAAAGCATACAAAAACATAGAGGCTAAATAACATGCTCCTGAACAATGAATTGGTTAACAACAAGGTTAAGAAAGAAATCAAAAGATATCTTGAGACAAGTGAAAATGAAAATACAACAACTCAAAATCTATGGGACAGTGAAAGCAGTTCCAAAAGGAAAATTCACAGCAACACAGGCCTACCTTGAAAAACAAGTAAATCTCAAATAATATAACCTTGTATCTAAAGGAACCAGAAAAGAATAAACAAAGCCCAAAGTGAGTAGAAGAAAAAATCAGAGCAGAAATAAATTTAAATAAAAAACACAATATAAGAGATCCATAAAACCAAGACCTAATTCTTTGAAAAGATACACAAAATTGATAAACCTTTAACCAGATTTAAAAAAAAGTGTGCCCCAATAAAATCAGAAATGAAAGAGAGGTGACAACCGACACCACAGAAATACAAAGGATTGTCAGAAAATACTACAAAAATAGGCAGTGAGTTTCTCAATTCCAGTTAAAAACTGATATTTTCTTGGATTAAAAAAATCATGCATTCAAAATCAAGTCTCATGACTTCTTAACTCTATTTAAAGCACCACAGCCAACATTTCCTTGAATTTAGACTTGCCATTTTGCAGATGAATACACTCATCAGAAAAATGGTCCATTTCTGCATGTCAATCAAAATTTTACGATGGCTTATGCACAAAATAAGAAACTATTAGCAGTTTTGACACTGCTGAGAGGCGCCATACTCTATTTGAAAGAGTACTCAACTGGATGACTTCTGCCTTAAATTTGAAGGAAATTTTCATAAGGTATAGAATTCTAGATGAGCTGTTATTTTCTTTCAGCCCTTTAAATCCAGTCTTCTGGTTTCCTGCTGCTCAGAATTCATCCATACTTTTTATTGTTGCTCCTTCGAAGATTAATAGTCTTTGTGTGGCTACTTTTGTTATTTTTATGATTTTCTCTATTGATAGATTTCGAACATTTGACTACGATGAGCATAGGTGTAGTTTTCATTATTTATTGTTTTCTAACCTGTGGCTTTGCCTTTTATCATTTCTGAAAATTCTTGACCAGTATCTCTACCAGTCAAGATGCTACTACTCTGTATCATCCTCTTTGATGTCTACTACCAGGACTAAAGTTATATATGTGTTAGAACTTTCCACCATAGCCCATATCTCTTTAAGTTCATCTATATTTTTCTATCCTTTTGTGTCTCCATGCTGTCTTCTGGACGTTTTCCACTAACCTACTCACACTTCATCTCTTCATCTAATAAAATCTAATTAAATTCTGTATCACTGAAGTAAAACCTATACTAAAGTACACAAATCTGAAGCATACAGCTTGTAGAATGATGTCAAACACCTGACCAAATGCTTATTGGCCGAATTCTGTTTCACTTTCAGCCATATTTCTGGAATCAGTAGAAACCTGCAGGAGAAATGCAGGTGCAAACGCCAGGCTCACCATTCTGGTTTCATTCCTTTCCCAGATCTTATTTATATACTTTCTCCAGGCAGTCTGCTCTCAGAGGGAGCATATATCTGAAACATCTGGTCTACAATTGCTAGAAGTGGAAAGGTCCTCTATTTAATTCTTCTATTAGTGAATTTGACAAAAATATGAGGAAATATTTGTTTCATCTTCAGATAGTATAACAACATGAGTGACAGCTAACAATGATTGGAGAATTAAGGTCCAAAAAGATAGTTCGAGACTAGAATAATAAGAAGACATTAGTAGTAATTCTAAATCTCTTCTTAAGAATAATCTTAGAGAATTGATAAAAGTTGTGGACCTGGAAAAATACATGGGTATATTTTACAAACATATAAATATAATGAGGCTCAAAACTCCTGAAGCTCATCCATAGGTCATATATTCTGCAAAGCCCTGCTCAGTTAAAATATAATGTAACAACTATCAAAGTAAATTTCCAATATATTCAACTAAATATAGGATGGCATTTAGTTAGCCTTGAGTTTTAATCAACAAGGTGACATGGGTGCTCCTAAAAAGTAACTCACCCTGTGGTTAACAGTCCCACTCTTAGAAGTACTAAACAGTACCCTAGTGCAATGATATAAAGAAATCGTAGGGGCAATACTTTGTTAAGGAACACCAACAATCTAAATAGATCTACAGAAGAGAACCTGGATGGTGAACAAATAAAAGAATGGGGAATATTTAACATACAAAACATTTAGTGGATTCATAAATAGGATGTCCTACAGAAGAACAAAATTTGGATGGTTTATTTTTCATCACATAGCAGAACTCAGATAAATGGATGGATGTTACAGGGAAATTTATTTTGAAACAATGGGGAAAAATGTTATTCAAAGATAGGGCTGAATGAAAAAGAAAGTTCCTATTACAGTCACGAGAGGTGTTGACCACAGGTGACCAGCCACTTTCCAGGAAATTCATATAGGGGTATAAAATTAATTGACGTATCACCTAAGGTTTCTCTTAAGGGATCACTTTAAAAATTACATTTAGAGGAAAGAGAAGAATTGATTTTTTTTCACCTTAAATATTAACAATTTACTACCATGAATACAACTTTTCTAAAATGTGTGTGTGTACAGCAATAAGTATTTCTAAGCAAAATATTAACTAAGTGCAATGATATGAAGAAATTTCACTCTTAGGTACTAAGCATTGCATAAAAGTTTAAAGATGATGACTAAATAAATAAAATTTACAGAAACAGATACCTGTTTTCTCTTAATCGTTGCCTCATCTTTTCATCCTTTAGACTTTCATGTTTTAGTTTTGCCAATTCTGTAGCCAATTTTTCTTCTTGTTCACGCTGGAGTTCCCTCAATCTTTTGTTTTCTTCTGCCTGAATAAAGATGAATTTATTTGTTTTATAACAAGAAACTACAAGTGCCTTCAAGAGAAACAACTATGTTTTATTTTAAAATACAACCTATGACTTCAATAAATACTTTTCCAAATATTGTGTCATGGAAAATTTCAACCACCACCAATAGTAAGAAAAATATTAAAGTACACCCCCAGGTAGACATCACTCATCTTCAACAATTATCAGTATTTTGCTAATCTTTCCCTACTCTTCCACTCCACTTTTTTTTTTTTTGCTAGAGTATTTTAAAACAAATCCTAGATATGTCATTACCAAATACATAATTCAGTATTGATCTCTACCTAATAAGAATTTCTTCCTATAAAAACCATGCCATTACTATGTCTAAACGATTAACAATAATTCTTTAGTAAGGTCTAAAACCTTGTCCATATTCAGGTGTCCCTAATTGTCTCAAAGATTTTTTAGGTTTGTTCAAATCAAAATCCAAACAAGGTCCACATATTGCACCTAGTTACTATTTTTTTAAGCCTCTCATTCTGCTAGTCACCTTCCACACACACTTCTTTCTTCCAAGCCATTGATTCATTGTAGAAATTAGGACACATCTCCTAATTCTGAAATTGACTGATTTAACTTGTTTCTTTCTTTTATTTCCTGTAAAATGGTAGAAAGATCTACAGGCTTAATTAAATTCTATATTTAGGGAAGAAGAAGCACATGAATAGAGAACAGATGTTCAATGTCATTAGCCACGAGGAAATGGAAGTTAAAACTACAAATGGTCTATCAACACATACCTGTTAGAACGGCTAAAATAAAAACTGACAAAACCAAATGCCGATGAGAAACTCCATTACTTACACATTGCTGGATGAGTATGTAAAATGATGCAATCACTCTCGAAAATAGTTTGGTAGTTTGTTATAGAGCTAATATGCAATTACCATTACAATTCAACAATTGTTCTCTTAAGCATTTATCCCAGAAAAACTAAAATTTATGTTTATTTAAAAGCCCATCCTCAAATGTTTACAGCAGACTTACTTAAAAGAGACAGTGCTGGAAATACCAGACATTCTTCAACAAGTAAATGGTTAAGTAAACCATGGTACATCCATACCATGGAATACTACTCAGCAACAAAAAGGAATGAAGTATTGATACAAGCAACAACCTAGATGAATCTCTAGGAATTGGGCAGAGCGAAGAAAAACCAACCCCAAAAGGTTACATGCTGTTTGATCCCACTTAAATATTCAAGACAAATTCTTTATTTTAAAATTGAGATATTCACAAAGCATAAATTCACCTTTCACAATTCATGACTCTAGCTAGTTTTTACTGTACTCACGATGTTGTGCAACCATCAACACATTGCAGAATTTTTTTAAAAAAATTAACTATTTTTTGGAGTTTTGGGTTCACAGCAAGTTGAGCAGAAAGAACAGATTTCCATTTACCTTCTGCCCCCACACACACATGCAGAGTCTCCCTCACTGTTATCTCCCACCAGAGTGGTACATTTGTTACAATCGGTAAACATGCACTGACACGTCATTATCACCCACAGTCCATAGTTTACATTAGAGTTCGCTGTTGGTGCTGTATATTATATGGGTTTTGACAAATGTATAACGATATCAATCCACCATTATAGGATCATATAGAGTAGTTTCTTTGCCCTCAAATTCCTCTGTGCTTCATTTATTTATCTCTTCCTCCCTGAAATTCCTGGCAACGGATTTTACAATCTCTACAGTTTTGCCTTTCCCAGAATGTCATATACTTGAAATCATACAATATACAGCCTTTTCATATTTGTTTCTTCCATATAATACACAATTTAGGTTCCTCCATGCCTTTTAATGGTTTGATAGCTCACTTATTTTAGCACTGAATAATATTCTGTCTGGATTATTTACTTAAGGACATCTTCATTGCTTCAAAGTTTGGATAATTATGAATAAAGCTGCTATAAACATCCATATGCAGGTTTTTGTGTGGCCATAAGTTTTTAATGTTCCAGAATGTATCCATCATCCCCAAAAGGAACCCCATACCTGTTAGCAATCATCCACCAGTCCCCTCCACTCCCACCTCCAGCCTCTGGCAATCACTAATCTTTCTCTATGGATTTGCCTATCCTAGGTATTTCATTTCAATGAAATCATACAATATGTGGCCTTTTTGTGTTTGGCTTCTTTCATTTAGCATAATGTTTTCGTGGCTCATCATGTCGCAGCACATATCAGTAACCCATTCCTTTTCACGTCTGTATAATATTCCGTTGCATAGCTATAACATCTTTTGTTTATCCATTCAGCACCTGATGAGCATTTGGATTGTTTCCACTTTGGGGCTATCATGAATAATGCTATGAATATTTGTGTATGAGTTTCTGTGTGTACCTATGTTTTCAATTATCTTGGGTGTATGGGTAGGAGCAGAATTACTGGATAATATAGTAACTATGTTTAACTTTTTGAGGAACTACCAAACTGTATTCCATAGCCACCAACACCTTTATACATTTCTGTGAGCAATGGATAAGGGTTCCAAGTTCTCTGTATCTTTGTCAACACTTATTTTCCTTTAAAAAAAAAAAAATTGCAACAATCCTCATGAGTCTGAAGTGGTATCTCACTGTGGTTTTGATTTTCATCTCCCTAATGACTAATGATAATGAGCATCTTTTTGCACTTCTTGTTCATTTGTATATCTTCTTTGGAGAAATGGCTATTGAAATAGTTTGCCCATTAAAATTTTTTTTGTCTTTTGATTAAGTTGAATATTTAACATTCTTGAAATGACAAAATTATAGAAATGGAGAACATATTAGTGGTTGCCAGAGTTAGAGATGAGGTGCAGGCGGACAAGAAAGAGATAGGTTTGCTTATAAAAAGACAAAGGGATCCTTATGGTCTTGGAGCTCTTATGTATCTTGACTGTGGTGCTAGACAGACAAACCTACACGTGATAAACTGTACAGAACTAAATACACACACATATACATATATTCTAACATGAGCACAAGCAAAATTGGACAAATATGAACAAGAATGGTGGATTGTATCACTGTTGATATCTTATTTGTAATACTGTACTACAGCTTTGCAAGATATACCACTGGGAGAAATATGGTACAGGAAACGTGGGATCTCTCTATTATTTCTTATGACTGCATATGAATATACAATTCTCCCATTAAAAGTTTCAATGAGTGAAAAGCAACAGTAAGTACTGATGAGGCCACAAAGCAACCAAAATGCAAAACAGTGCAGCAACTTTGGAAAACAGGCAGACTCTCAAATGAAATGTATGACTCCCACTTGACCCAACCATCCTACTCCCAGATTTCTATCCAAGAGAAATGAAAACTTTTGTTCAACAAAAGTTCAAACATTTGTAACCAAATGTTTATAGCAGTATTATTTATAATTGCCAAAAACTGGAAATAACTCAGATTTCTTTCAACCTGTAAATGGATAAACAAACTGTGCTATATCCATATAATGGAATATTACCACACTATTCAGCAGTTAAAAGGAATGACTAATCCAACAACATGGAATCTTAAATTTGTTTTGCTAAAAAGTCAAACTCAAAATTTTATATCCCAGGTAATTTATATGATACTATATGGGAAAGGTGACCCTTTTTTGTGTCAAAAAATCAGTAGTTTCAGGGATGGGAGAATGAGCAGTTGACTAAAAAGGGAAGGAAACTTCTGCATGAGGGGACTTCTGGTGTAATGGAATTGTTTTTGCATGACATTGTGATGGTGGAAACAGAAATCTATGCATTTGTCAAAATACACAGAACTGTTACAAAGAATGAATTTTATAATATTCAAATTTTAAAAGTTAACCAAAACATCCACACCATGCACTACTAGCCAATAATAGAAAGGAATTATTGATACATCCAACATGGATGAATCTAAAGAGCATTATGCTGAGTGAAAGCCTACTCTGTACCTATGATTTCACATAGGTACAGAGTCAAAAACATGATTACATTTATACAACATTCTTGAAATGACAAAAAGAGAGATGGTGAACGAGTTAGTCACTGCCAGGCATAGTGGGGACTGAAAACATGTGATTATAATGAGGTCTTGGTGGTGATGGAATAGTTCTATATCCTGAATGAGGTAGTAGTTGCACAAATCTACACGTGACAAAATGACAGAAGTGGATAAGCATACTGGACCAACGTCATTTTCCAGGGTTTGATACTGTACTACGGTTATGTAAGATGTAGCTACTGGAAGAAACTAGACCTTTTTGTACTATCTTTAAAACTTCCCAAGAATCTAATTATTTCAACATAAATTTTTTTTAAAAAAAAATGAAATAAACCAGATGTGGGGGAACAATGGCATGCAGATGATGACAAATGAACTAGATTAAAAATCAGTCATAACCACAATGCTGAAGACAGGCAGGAGTGGCCCTAACTTTGGAAAACTGCCTAGATATTGTCAGGCTAAAGACAAAAGAATTGTGCATAGATCTATATTGTAAATGTGTTGTTCACAGGGGTGCAGGTTAGCAATTCTGAAACTACTTTATATATTTACTAGAGTAGAAAAAATAACTAAATATGTTGTACATAAGAGCCAGCTTTCTTTTTGTTAAGAAACCAGTTACAAAGAGAGGAAAAGCTAAAATGACTACTGTGGTACTGGACTGCAGTCAGAATTACCAATGTAGACTCATGGTATGTTTTATTAATATATGCAGATAGGCACAAAATTAAATAGATGTGTGTATGCATTGATTTGATTAGCATACATTTATTTTCTATTTCTTTCCATCTAGAGGGAGTAGTCCAGTAAAACCCTTGTAATAACAAGCACACCTATCATTCAGATCTTGGTTTCTAAATACAATTCTTCAACAAAAGGAACCAAGTCTCTTTAGAGAAATGATCGATTCCAAGGCAAGGAAAGAATAAGCTGAGCCTGGAACATGTTATGGTGCCAAAAAGCAAGTAAATGCAAAAGAAGAAAAAGCAGAACATGTCAGAAGGGCGTACAGAAGACAACTTGAAAAAATTACCGAAGGGCAAAATTGGAACAACTGGAACAACAAAAGAACACTAGTACTGGATTATAACCTAAAGCATAAAATAAGTATTTGTCCATACTGGTATAAATAACTGAATAAATATATGGGGGAGAAGGGACAATTTTTTATTACAGAAAAATTCCAAGTAATAAATGAAAAAGGAATGAGGTAAATAAAAAATGACCTTTATAACCCAAAAGTAATAATTGCTAAAGGTAGTGGGAGACAAGAGTTTAAATAGAAACGGGATATCTGCAGTCTCAAAGTATTTCCTTGAAAATATTTAGTATTTACACGGTGCAGAATAAAACTTTACAGGGAAGAATCCTGTTAGATACCACCTTAACCAAGTGATCATGGTTTAAATCAAGAATACATATCAACATCTTGTATTCCCAACACAATGCATGAAAAGGGCATGAAGGACCCCAATCAGTTGACTTTGCCTTAACCAGAAGGGAGACTCTCCAGGTGGGCCTGACCTAACAAGGTGAGCCTGAAGTAGCTAAAGTCACTGCTCTGTGGACCTTAGGGAAGCAAACTGACAGTTTGTGAAGAGGGTCATGTGGCAGGGAATGTCAGCAATATCTGGGAAATAAGGGCCTCAGTCTTACAACTACAAGAACATGAATTCTTCCAACCCCTATAGGATCCCAAGATCCAGATGAGAACGCACTTCAGACAACACCTTGATTTCAGCCTTGTGATACTGTGAAATCCAGCTACCATGTTTGGATTTCTGACCTACAGAAACTGTGAAGTAATCAATGGATGTTGCTTTAAGCCACTAAATTTGTGATAACTTGATACAGAGCAACAAAAAACTAATACAACAAATGGACTATAGTCTATAAAATTGTCAAGATCGTGAAAGACAGGAAAAGGGAGGAACTCTCATAGACTGGAGAAGACTACAGTTGAAGGACACTCAGGAGGCATGACAACTAAATGCAATTTGTGATCCTAGAACAGAAAAAAAGACATTAGTGGAAAAAGTGATATAAATCAGTATTTAAAATCTGAACAAATCCTGTAGTAACGGTTTTGTACAAGGCTAATTTCTTCATTTCAATAATTGTTCTACAATTATGTAAGATGTTAACATATAAGGAAGTCAGTTTAAGGGTATATAGAAATTATCTATACTATTTTTGCAACTCTTCTATGAAACTAAATTTATCTCAAAATAAAGTTAAAAACATGCATATTTTCAAGTTTTGTCCCAAGAATAATAAGCATATTTAGCACCCAAATTGTCTCAAAATATTATTTCCACTAAATGATAATACGGCTCATTGGTACTACAGTAGATTCTGGATGTGAAGCAAGAAATTTACCAGATGAGTCTTACGTTAGTTAGGGTTTTCCAGAGAAACAGAACCAAGTGTATAAGGAACTGGCTCAAGTGATTATGTAAGCATGCAAGTCCCAAGATCTGCAAGGGGAGTCGGAAAGCTGAAGACCCAGAAGAATGAATGATTTAATTCAAATTTAAGTCTGAAGGATTGAGAACCAAGAAAACTGATGGTGTAGTTTCTCTCTGAAGGCTGGCAGGCTTGAGACTCAGTAAGAGCTGATGTTTCAGTTCAAGTGTGAAGGCAAGAAATAAAGCTTATCAGTCCCAGTTGGAAAGCAGGAAGGAGTTTCCTCTTACTCAGCCTTTTTGTTCTACCCGGGTGTTCAAATGATTGAATGAGGCCCACCCAGCATAGGAAGAGCAATCTGCTTTTACTCAGTTTACAAATTTATTTATTTTATTTAATTCCCCCACCACGTTGCCATCTCCCCTCAAGAACTGAATCTCTGAAGGCGAGGCATCTCCTCCCACATGCTCACAGCACACACCCAGAGACTGGAGCACCCAGGGCCTGGCACACCCGGGGTATGGACTACGGCTCCACTGGGGCTCGAACCCAGGTCCTTCTGTGTGTCAAGCAGACGTGCTAACCATTAGTCTATGGAACCGCCCCGATTTACAGATTTAAATGTTAATCTCATCCAAAAACACCCAAAATAACATATGACCACTCCATGACCTAGTCAACTTGACATATAAAATTAACAATCACTAGCCTAGAATATTTTGTTCAGATAAAAAATAAAGAAACTATCACAGATTAAGGGAGTCTGGTCAAAAGGACACAGAAGCAATAAAAGAGCATCTACTGGCAAAAGATGGGACAATTTGAGTATCAAAAAGTAATAAATGCAATTAAGTATATAAAGACCCATGAGTCCATAAAGACATTTTTAAAAAGAAAAAGTGGAAAACTAAAGAAAACAAAATTTTAAAAAACAATATCAGCAAATACCAATAGAAGTGACTAGGGCACCAATTCTTTAGTCTGGAAATTATGTATTTATTCCCCTTCCAATATGAAGTATATTTCAGGGTATCAAATAACCCTGGTTGATGAGGGAAAGTTCTTTAGAGGAATCTCAGCTAATTGTGAAAGAAATAACAAAATTAGAAAATCAGTATTTTATAACCCCTAATGAAGGAAAATATTCATTGGTGAAACCACAGATGAAAGTTGGAAGGGAATCTTTACAACAGCGCAACCAGGCTGTCTCACTAAACCCAATGATCAACAGTAGCATCATGTGCCTGCTGATGTGATATGACATCAAGGTCAGTGATTGCCACAAAAGCTGTACACAAATCTAACCATGCCTTTAGTGTCGTTAGTGTCGACTTGCATTTAGAGGAAATATGAGAAAGGAACCAACGAAGACATAAACATGTAAATTCAGAATGTGGGATGTCCTATACAACAACTGGCCTAGTTTAACAAGT
Source organism: Rousettus aegyptiacus (assembly GCF_014176215.1). NCBI lineage: Eukaryota > Metazoa > Chordata > Mammalia > Chiroptera > Pteropodidae > Rousettus > Rousettus aegyptiacus. The sequence continues at coordinate 125,875,747 of NW_023416306.1, forward strand.
TAAAAACACGATGTTAAAAAACTGAGGAGGGGGCTGTTTTAGATGAAGAGAGACCTAATAGACATAACAACCAAATATACTATATGAACCTTGTTTGGATCCTGATTAACACAAACCAAATGTAAAAGCAGATTTTTGCACAACTATAGAAATTTGATTATGGAATGGTATTTAATGATACCTAGAAGTTACTGATAACTCTATTGGGTGAGACAGTGGCATTATGTTATTAATATGTAAGAAAATATTTTATAACATGCATACTGAACTATGCAGGACAGAGTTGATTTATCTGAATTGTCTTTAAAATTAAATAAAAATAAGAATAAAAAGAATTTTAAAAATCTAATCCCTAGGATCTTGCTCAGGGTTAAAAAAATCATGTCTAAGCTTCTGGAATTTGGAACTCAAAGGGAGTTAGAAATTTCCACTGAAAAACTGTCTCCATATTGTAAGAGTTATAGCTGTATAAATTCCCTAAATTCTTCAAGGCAGTATTTCAAAAATCAAAAATAGGAGTAAATTCATACCTAATACGTAAGTGTTGTGTTCATTTTCCACCACTTAATAATATACATGTTTAACCTCAGTATTTCTTTTAAGTTATTCTTAAATTTTTGTTTTTAGAATTTTATGGAAAGCAACATAATTATACTTATGGGAACAAAATCGTAGTAGTAATTATAGATTTCATATTTACGGGGGAAAAACCCTGAGTGCTTACTCTTCCAAGCACTATTCCAAGAACTTTGCATGTATTAATTCATTAATTATTAAAACAATCCTATGAAGTGGGTACTATGATTATTCTCATTTTACAGACAAGGCATTAAACAGTAAAAGCTGCCCACCCCAGGTTCCATAGCTAATACATAGCAGGACTAGGATCAAAGACTTATAGTCCAGCTCCCAAAACCCAGCTCTTAACCACTACACTGGAGCTGACTTACAATAAGGCACCCTTTGCCTGATGTTACTATCTACTCCATTCCAGTACTAGCAGCTGGATTTCATCATTTCCAAGTAGCAGATGAAGAAAAAAATGATGTAAAAATGAATAGTAAAACTTACCTTTTGAATGGCTTCTTCCATATCCAACTCAAATTGTTCATTCTGTAATAATCTGAGGAATCTCTTGTGCTCAACTCGGTCATCATTTTCATACTGTACCATTTGGTCCCTGATTTGATTCTCTATCTTTTTTAGTGCCTTAACATGCAATTTTGTGCTGTAGTTTTTATCTACTAATTTCTGATGCTTTTCACTGATACTCATAGTTCTCTTTTTGGCATCCTATAATGCAAAAAGTAATAACAAAATAAAAGTATGCAAGTTTTGGTGTTCCAAAATCTGATTTTTAAAAATATATTGATATAAGAAAGCCCCAGTAACAAATTATACAAAGATAGGTAACAGAAATAAAAGGGACTTTGGTAGATAATAAATAAGTGGTAGATAAATACGTTGATACATTGATGAAGTAGGGACTATTATTCCCCATACTACAGATGAGGCATGAAAAGTCAAAGCAGCTTTACCCAAGGTTTCTCAGCTGATAAAGAGCAGCAGTCCAGGAATCAAAGACAAGCAGTCGAACTCTACAGAGCCAGCTCTTTACTACTATGCAGGGAATCCCACCCTGCAACCCCCGCCTTGGCCATAAAGTGCTGCTGAGATGCCTGGTCAGATTTTCCTAATACAGATTTAATAGAACAACCCACTGCTACTTATTCGTTCACTGTCTCCTGGACTTTTATTTCCACTTGTTTGTTCAGCGGCTCTTACTCATTTCCTAAATTTCCTGAAATATGGGAAAAAAGATATTTACCGGGCAAACCAAAGACATGGGGAAAATGCAAACAGGGCTGGAAGCCACCACGAGCGTCCCTTAAGTAATTGCACCTGAGGCCTTTGAAAGCAAATACAAGTTTCCCACTAAGTCTCAGGTTAGGCATTCAAATCCTTTTTAAGAAGCAGGCTGGCTCTAAACTACAATTCAATCAACAGATTAACAAGTAGTTTTGAGATCCCCCAACCGGCTCACCATCTTGGTGGAGAAAATTCCCCCTCCGGCTCCCAGAGCTACCGCCTCCCGCAGCAAACGAAATGGCTGGCTGAGCGCCTTTGTGTTTATGCGGTTTCCCAGCAACGGCCGCCGAGGAGCCCCAACCAAGGTGCGGCCTCCCATTGGACAAGCAAGATCCAATCGACCGTGAGCTTCTTGGGAGGCTGGCAGGGCGGCTACTTCTATAGGTCTAAAGGAGACTGGTGGGAAGTTCAAATTTTGTGTCCTAATGCAATCCCTTGGCAATGTATTAGGGAGCTCAAGGTTTTCCTCAAATGGATACTGTTTGGTGGGGTTGGGAGCCAAGCTGAGGCCTGTAGAAACTGTTTACACAGAAATACATAAACTCCTGTCTAGTACAAGAGGCTAAGGTCACTTTCCATGCACAGAACATCCTGTGCCCTCACTGCCTATTCTACCTGTGTTGATGATTGCTTTTGTCCTCAGCAGTGGGAGGCCCGGTCACTGCCCCTTTTGCTGGGTAATTGGGAGACGCTGGGTAGCGCTTGCTTCCAGGAGCCTCCTCTCCCTCTCCACTCCCCGCCCACCCCATACACAGAGAAGCCGTTGGTAAACTTACCAAATAAAAAGTATGGGCCACATGATCCAGGTACCAATGAGAGAACAGACAGATGATGATGGCAAGATGTTGGTCTGGTTTATCTTATCTGCAAGTTAGACACTAAAGTCCATTTTAATTGGAAGAGTTTAAGGAACAGAATAGGCCAGGTAAATTAGTTAAATATATTGATTTTAGAGATGACATTTTTAGAAAAATCGCATCAAAAAAAAAATTAAGGTAATGAGTATCTGACCTAGTTTGTGTTACCTAATTTGAAGTTCGCCTTGTATAGCAATGTGTCTGCTTAAAGATTAATAACAAAAAGACTTCCAGTTTCAGCCCAAAATATAAAAAGCTTGGAAGTTATCATTTACATCCTTACTACCAGAAAAAGCAAAATAAACTAAAAATTAATCATTTTTCTTGGACTAATTATAGAACCAAGATAACAATGCAGCCCACTACCCTGGAATCTTGAGAGAGAGGTGAAACTAGGGAGTCACAGCCAAGACCTATTTTCCTGGAGCAGAAGCCAATGAAGCCATGAACTTGTAACACTCAAATGGTAATGTTGATGAGTTGCTGGAGAATGAGTGTGTACTAGCATAAGTGAGACGACTGAGGGCTACAGTCTTAGGGAGACCCCCACATGTCCACGGGCTTCGCCTCCAGAAACCCAAGCAGGTTTTCACAGTGAAGAACCAAGAAAGATCTCCTGTGGGATGAGAAAGATAATCATTGTGAACTATGTCCAGAGCCTTCTCCATGACAGAGCCCTACTTTCTAGAGGAAATTATTTTACCAGATCCTATCCCACATGGGGCGAGGTCAGTTCTCAGAATATAAACTCCTCCAGCCTTTCTGTCTCACCTAAGCCCTACTAATAGAAAGGTAATCATTAAGTTATAGAACACTTTCCCTTTTCCATGCTTTACCACCACACCGGTGCTCCAGTGTAACTACAGTTGATGACAGCTGGGAGCGCTGCAAAACTCTAAGGAGAAATTCTTAGGGAAATCCAAAGACGGCAGGAGACAAAAACAAAAATACTAGAGGGATTTAAAGCCTCTGGAACCTATAGCTATAGTAAACATTAAACATAGCCCAACTTCTAGTGATATAATAAAAACCTCACACTTCACTAAAGCCCTATTTACTTCAGTTCCTGTTAAGGTCCAGCTTTCAACAACAAAAAAACTACAAAGCTAAAGGCAAGTTGCTAAAAGGCAGGAAAAACAGTCTGAAAGGCAAAGTAAACATCGGAACTGGACTCAGCTTTGTGATTATTAAACAGAAATTTAAAATAACTACGATTAATATGTGCAGAGTTCTAATGGAAAATGTGGACAGCATGCTAGAACAGATGAATAACGTAAGCAGAGAGATAGAAATGCTAAAAATCCAAAAGAAATTCTAGGAATCAAAAACACTAAGAAATGAAGAATGCCTTTTTAGGCTTATCAGTAGACTGGACATGAAGAGAGAATCAGTAATCTTGAAGCTACATCAATAGAAATTTCCCAAACTGAAATGCAAGAAGACTGATAGCAAAATGATAACTCTGTTGGGCTTAGAGACCTAACCTTAAATCCAAATTATTTTCCTACATTAGAAGAGGACTTGCATGTGTTTGGTGGTGGAGGTGGTGGTGGTAGGGGGGTACTATCAATAGTTTCTGTCTTTGGGGGGGCCTTATTATAAACCTGGCTACCACAAAATTAAACTTTACTATAGGATATATACAATATAAAACATTTTAAAATCACGATGCAACTCTTATGCACATTTAATCCCATTAGTGAAGCAACTTACACAAGAACTCTTCAAAAGACTTGGTTGATGTATAGCTTCTCACAAACTAGCCTCTAATTAAAGCCTGTTGGCTAGGCTGTCAACAGGAATTTTTGTTTTGGACATCGATGTATCTCAAGTATTTAATATAGTGCCTGGCATGTAATTGTTGCTAAATAGTTGTTAAATAAACAAATTATTGAAATATTACTGTTAGGCACATAGGGGAAGCCTCTATCCAGAAATAACTATGAAGAAAGATTGTTATTCATCAGTTTTATCAGTTATTTATATTTTCAAAGAGCAAATTTTTATTAATTTTTTCTATTGTTTTTTTATTTCCAAGTCCACCGATTTCTGCTCTTACCATCATTAGTTCCTTCTTTGCTTGCATTAGGTTTAATTTGCTCTTCTTTTTATACTTTAAGGTGGAAGCTTAAATCTTTAAGACCATTCTTTTCAAATATAAATGTATAAATTTCCTCCTAAGCCCTGCTTTAGCTGTCTCCAACAGATGGATATGCGGTACTTTCTCATAAGATTCAAATATTCTAAGATTTCTTTTTTGACCCATGACTTATTTAGAAGTGTATTGTTAATCTGTAAATGTTTCAGATTTTCCAGGTATCATTTTTTTTTTTACAGATTTCTAGTTTAATTCCAATACAGAGAACATACACTGTATGACTTCAAATCTTTTAAATTGGTTGAGGTTTGTTTTATTGTGCAGAATATGATCTATTCTGGTTTTGTGTGCACTTGAAAAATTATGTGTTTTCTGGTGTTCTTGGGTAAGATGTTCAATAAATATGTCAATAAGGTCAATTGGATTGACAATGCTGTTCAGGTATTCTATATCTTTATAAATACTTCTATTTGCGCTTTATTAATTACTGAGAGGAACGTTGAGGTCATCAAGTATAACTGTGGATTTTCTTTTCTTTTTAGTTCTTTTTTTCCTTTGTGTGTTTTAAAGTTCTACAGTTAGGTTTATATACCCTTAAGATTATTATGTCCTGATGACATTTTGACATTTGCATTTTGAAATGACTTCTTTATCCCTGGTAACATTCTTTGTTCTGAAGTGTATTTGATATTAACGTTGCCATTCCAGCTTTTTTAAAACTGGTGCTTACATGGTATATTTCTCTCCATGCTTACTTAGAATCTACCTGTGTCTTTGTTTAAAACTGCCTTCCTGTAAATAGCATATGGTTGAGTGCTACTTTCTTATTCAGTCTGTCAATCTGTCTTTTAATTGGTATGCTTATGACATTTACATATTACTAGTATGAATTAAAATCTAGTTTTGCTAATTTTAAAATATTTGTTGCATCTGTTCTTTGTTCATTTTTTCTGTCTTTTAATAACTGTGATTCCGTTTTATTTTCACTATCGGCGTATTATTTACACCTCATTATTTTTAGTGATTGCCCTAAGACTTAATATACATGTATATTTAAATATTCATATACTGTAATTCTGCCTCATTTGTCCTGTATAAACCTTACAACAGTACAATTCCAATTCCTTTACCCCATATTTTGTGCTATTATCATTTTCCTTTAACATATATAAATCTACAATACATATGTTTCCACATATGTTAGACTATTTGATATTGCCTCAAAGCTCTCATGCTTTTTTATTTCTCTAATCTTTTCCTCTTTGTGTTTCTGTTTGGGTCATTTTTATTGATCTATCTTCAAATTGACTCTTTCCTTAGCTGTGTTAAATCTCTGCTGAGTCTGCAAAGGCGTTCATCATTTTCATTACTGTTTTCATTTTTAATCTAACATTTTCATTTAACTCTTTCTTACAGTTTCCATCTTCTCAGCCACAATTACCCATCTTTTCATGTATTGTCTACCTTTTCCATTAGAGGCTTTAATATGTTAATCATAGTATCTAAATTTTTCCATCTGAGACTTTCAGCATCTGGGTCATATACATTTTGTTCTGTTGATTGCTTCATTTTTATACATTTTACAATGTTTTTCTTGCTTTTCTTTGAATAAATGTAAGAGAATAAATCATATTTATGCCTGGAAATAAACACTTATTCTTCTGTTATAACAATGTAGGAGGTTGAATCAATATAGTCGGGTGTTGAGCTGGGTTTAAACTTTGTTGTTGCTATAGTTACCTTCATTGGGTTCAATCTCAGGGTTAGGCCACCTAGGTCTCTGGTGTATGGGGGGAGGAGTCTCATAAATTAGAATTTTTTTCCTTAGTGGTAAGTGTTCACTGTTTTCTAATTGCCTTTAAAGAAAGTTCCAAAACCCTAACCTGGCCTATAAAGGCTTATATGTCTACCTCTTCAAGTTTGTTCCTCACAAAATAGGCACGGTGGACTTCTTTTAACTCCTTCCTGCCAGAGAGCCTTTGTATATGTGAGTCTCTCCCTTAATTTTCACACTCTGGAAGGCAGAGCAGAAAAATGGGAGTTTTGGATTTTTATGACCAAAGACCTACCACACCAGCCCTGGCCTGCCTAATTTCTGACTTTATGCTACAGGAAAGAAAAAGAAACTCAATTTTTCTAAGTCTCTGTGTCTTTTTTTTCACCCAGGATTAGCCAAATGCAATTCCTCGCTGATAACAACCACTATCTCTTTTTACTCTCATGGGTGAAAGTGATTAAGAAAAACACTTCTTAAAGAATTAATCGCCTCTTTAATTCAATGTTTTATTTTAAAGATTATTAGTAGGTAGAGTGAAAAACCTCTGATTTCCTTTCTCACATTTTTCTTTTTTTTTTAAATCTTCCAGAAGCTATTGGCCAGTTCTTTTCTTACCTTAATCTATGTGCTCTGTCTTGATCACAACATTTGATTCTTGATTTTGTTTTCTAAAATATCCATGCAACATGTTTGTCTAATAATTTGACAAATCCCAGAGTCATGTCATTTACAAGTTGGATAAGCATGCCTTTTATGTTTTCAAATACTTCACAAATAAAAATGTAGACTAAGGTGGGTGAACACAGAGCCCTGACATACACCACTAGAATATCTCTCCCTCTGCAAATAGATGAACATCCTCTGAGTATGATCATTCAACCAGTTACCAATGCACCAATTTTAATAATATACTACCAAATTTCTATATCTTTTCTGTAAGAATTTAAGGGGAGAATTCTCCAAAGAGATTTCATTAAAGTCTAGGTACATTAAGATTTCTTCATTTCCCTTATCAGCCTAATATGATCCACTTCATTGCTTAACAACCAAATGATAATTTTTTTGGTTGAATAGATTTCGGTCAACATTATTTACCTAAAATGTTCATGGCTCAAGAAATACAAATGTCTTTAAAACATTAACAGACTATAAATATGATCATTAAATGTTTAGTTACTTGATAAAGGTAAGTTCTACCATGTACAATGAACTTCTAAATAACACGAATACATTTTTATAAGGATATATTTGTAACTTAAATATTAATTCACTAATCAAATACACAAAGTATTTTATTCATCAACACAGATTATCCATTTAGGCAGTTAAATATACCGATACCACTTCTTAAAATATTCAGTATTTCAGAACACCAGTAATCAATAGTTTAAAGGCCTTACTAATTATCTAAATTTACCAAAATATGGCTAGCACAGAGCCCTGAACATAGTAAAGCTTAATAAATATACGTTGAAGGATTCGCAACATATTTAGAATGCAATAATTTGAGTATCAAGATGATTGGAAGAATAATTCAGATGGGGAATCTGTGTAGAAAGAGGGAAAATCTTTGAATTTCATCATAAAGGCGAAATCATGTAGGTCAAGGGAAATTATAAGACGAGAGACAAAAGAATTTTTAAAAGGCCAAACCGTGGAATGGTTGGCATATTTTAAACTACAAGAGTAAAGGGAGCTGAAAAACCAATAGGATTCTGACCAAGCAGAGATCAAATTCTAAAAGTGAGTATACTCATACTATACTCCAGGTTCCCCTGGCAAAGAATCCCTACCATAAGGTAATGGTATCATAATAAGAACAATGTGTACTACTGAAGAAAACAGTGATTAATGATAAGGCCATATGTGATCAAGTTAAAATATGCAACATTCATGGTGAAGGGAATTCTGGTAAGGAGTGTGAGAAAGGTATACATGTGGCAAAGACTGAGACCATGAGAAAAAGAATACGGAGCATGAATAAATGCTTAACTCTTGAGCCTTGAAAGAGTTCTTGTGAGCTACAAACCTTTCACTCCTCTCTCTGTCCTTGGGTCATTGACCCAGGTTGATTATATCTACTGCTCTACTCATTGGCAATACTGTCTGAGAGAAACAGAGAGAAGGCACAGCTCACCCTCTTGGTGTTCATGATAAAACGACCTGGTCTGAAGCAAAGCAGGAAGTGCTGCAGACACCTTGACATTATCATCTTCTCCAAAGAGTCAGGCTCCCTGTAGTGAGGGTAGGAGATGGGGACAAGTTCAGGGTAAAACAGTTGCTATAGAGTAGAATTGTTCATTTCTAATAGTGAAATGTGATGCAACATTGCAAAGTATTCTAGCAAACATGTATGTTCTTTCATTATTTTTTACTTTCCTAACTGTGAACATTTGACCCTAAATGAAATTTTAGTTATAGCTCTTTGTTTCCATGGGTATTGCAGATTCTACAATAATTTATGTAATTTAATAAGTGGTTTGTCAAAGGACTTTTGGCCTAAATGTTCATCTAAATCAGAGACAAATGTAATTAATTGCAACAATTAAATGATTTTACCTGAAAACATAGCCTAAAATTTTTTTAATTAATAGACTGCTTTTTAGACCAATTTTAGGTTTATAGAAAAATTAATAGAACACAGAGTTCCCATGTGTCCCCTCTACCTTCCACACTGTTTCTACTATCTTTAGCATCATACAGGAGTGTTGCACCTTTGTGACAATTGATGAACCAATATTGATACATTATTAACTAAAGTTCATAGCTGACATTAAGGTTAACTGTTTTGTACAGGTTTATGGGTTTTGACAAATGCATAATATCCTATATCCACCATTACAGTATCATGCGGAATAGTTTCACTGCTACAAAAATTCCTATGGTCTACCTATTCACCTCTCCCTTCTTCCCTGCAAACCCCTGGAAACCACTAATCTTTCTACCATCTCACTCATTTTTTCTTTACCAGAATGTCATATAATGAGTCATATAGAATGTAGCCTTTTCAGACTGACTTCTTTCACTTAGCAATAAGAGTCCTCTATGTCTTTTCGTAGCTTGAAAGTTCATTTATTTTTATCACTGAATAATACTTCATTGTATGAAATATTTTTAAAATTATAAAAAATTATTACATTTAAAGATGACTTATCATGACGAATTATTACTATCATCAATGGTATTTCATTGTTAAGGAAGGATTTATGCCCTCCCAGCATTAAGGAGAAATCTTCTGGTTCATTTCCCCTTGGAAGATAGCTTTTCACCTACAGGTCTAGACTAAAGGTCTAGAGGACTAGAGGGAAAAAGATTTTCCTAATAATAAATGATGGATTATACTGATTAATGTTTCCCCATAGTTAAATATAACAGGATTGAACAGATCAGAGTTGCTAATCTGAAATAAGAAATGTTAATAGGTATACACTTACAAGTTCTAACTATACAGTAGAAATTATTTACAAAATTGGATTGCTTTATAAAATGAAGCAATTAGAACAAAACAATTTTTCTTTCCTTCAGAAAAACGCCCAAATCTAATCTAATTTGCTGCAGCTGGACACCACCTGCAGATGACTGTTTAAGTACTCTGAACATTACACACTTATCTTTTAAATATTGATAATGCCATTTTTCATTTTCTCGACATGAAATCCCTCAGGGAATAATTATGCTAATAAACCTTAATGATTCTTGCAAATAAATGATCAAACTAAATTGCTACTGTTGATTTATATTAATGGATGCCTTTAGGATGAGATTTGCCAGTACGGTGCTGTCTCTTGAATCTCAATTCATCTTATTTAGCTGAAGAGTGTACATAGTTTGCTAAATAGATGAAGTGTTTAAAATATAATGTGTTTGTGCAGTTTTTGCACTTCATAATGTTCAAGCATTACCATCTTGCCTTGTGGCAAATCTGCATTTAATGATTTTATTGTATATAACTTCCTTTCTTACTTTTTCTCTGTTGTATGCAGTTAGGAAGTGACTACTTTCTGGTTGATTCTGAATAGGCCACCTTCCATATGTTGAATCTGATTGTTTCATTAAGACAATAAGATCTGTTTCTGGATATTTTAGCCACAATAATCTGAGAATCACATTGGCTGTGTGATGATGTGATGAGGTGCTAAATAATCGTTTAGGGGGAAAAGGGGAACAATTAAATGGCTTATTTGTAGCCCCACTGACACCTAGGTTAGTGGGTCTCGTCTGTCCCTGCTTTCACTTTCACTATTGCCGTTGCCCCTCACCAAATCTATAGGAAACAGAATTCACTAAGTCAGCAATTCCTTAAAATAACACTGAAAAACAACTACAGAAATGTTGTCTATGTATTTCCAGGGTTGGGAACGTTACATAGAAAGAATGTTTATTTATTGTGGATATGAATTAAAATTTTATCTAGGTAATTTTGTAAAAAAACAAAAAAAACTAAAAAAAAAAACAAAAAAACACTTATTTAAAACACTACATAATTGAAAAAAAAAATGACCTTCATCCAAAAAATTACCTTGATTTCCATTTTCGCACATTAAAAGTCACATTCTAAGCATAGGAGGAAGACAGAGTGGAGACAGAACAAACAGGTATAGGCACAGAACTGAATAAAAAGTGAGGTAAATTAGTAATTAAAAAGGATTGAGATATATGTGTGTATATACATACACACATACACATACATACACGTATGTATATACATATATACGCGTGTGTGTATGTACATAGATCATTTATACCAGGGTAGGGAACTTGTGATGTCAAATAACCCTTGCTAAGGGATTTGTCATGTGGGACACAGAAACTAATTTGGTTAGTGGTAAAGCAAAGATGACTAAATTTAATTCATTGTGAAGAGTAGAGGAGTTCCCTTCTAAATTATAAAGCACTTATTAATTTTAAAAAAGTATTTATATTCATGTTAATATATATGCAAACTACCTGTAGAAAGATGTTTTTTAACTTTAGAAAAAATACCTAATTTGATCAATTATGGTACATTTATGATTTTTTTCTAATGAAAAACTAACGAGACCAAAATTTTAAATTACTATTTGCTGTAGAATTTAGCAAAAACTAAATGGCAATCCAAATATGTAAGAGTAAGAAAATGATTAAGTAATGATAGCACATCAGCTATGTACCTAGAGAAAATGTGGATGTCTCTGGAAGGCCAAAGGGGCAGGCCAGGGGCAATGATTTGTGGGGAGCCTGAGCAGCCTCAGAGGAAAGGAGACTGACTGGACACTGAGTACCTGAGCAGTAACTCTAAGGTCTTAGGGAGAAAGAGAGACACGATAACCCTCCAGGAGGAATCACAGATGAAGAAGGCAGAACCAAAGAGCCCAAGTTGGCTGTGTGCATTTGGAGACAGGCAGAGGAGTACTGGTGTCCTAGACCAAGCTCTGCTCACTCCATTGGCAGAAGAGAAGTGGGGTGTGGGGGAGAAGAGGGAGAAAAAAAGGCTGTATCAGTTTATAAAGCTAACAGACAAGAATAGCCCAGAAATTCTGTAACAACCCTACCGTGAGGCAATGGATAGTAACTGTGTATAAGGAAATACAAATATTTGGTTTTAATATATTAGAAAGCATTATCCTGCTACTTCGTCACTTACTGAGCACCTACTACATGCCGGTCACTTCACAAAAAATTGTCATAATCATCAGAACAACCCAGTTCATTTTACATATGAAGAAAACAAGATTCAGAAAAAGTAACTTTCCAAGTTTATGAAAAAGGCCAGTAGTGAGATAGTTTTGTACCAAGTCTATCTCCCCAGCTTACGCTCTTTTCATGAGTTCAGCATCTTTCAAACTGTAAATTGCAAATAGTATTTAAGTAAAAATAGCCCTGAAAATATTAGAGTGTATCAAATATAGTAAGGTGGGTATAGTTTTGTGAAAATTTTAATAAGTGATAAGGAATAAAGAATGTGTATACATATATTGGATCATGATGTAAAATGAGTTTCTTAATATGGATCAAAGTCAAAAGAGTTTCAAAACAACTGAATTAGATCACATTGCCTCTCAGAGAGATTATCAACTTCTTAATTATAGCAAATTTATCATTTTATGAAGTATTCTCCACAATGCCTACGGCATCACTCCATGCAAAATTATTTTTTCAAATAATTGCTGAATGAAATGTGTTTAGTATTGGTATAGTTTTCTACAAACTATACCCAATCCTTCCAATGATTATGGCATAGTATAAAAAAGTGATCCCTATATATTCTTTCCTAGGCAAACCCAACTTTCATTTTGTTAAAATATTATAATGGATGACTATAATAAAATTTATCATGTTAACAATATAGCATAGATTGTGTAACAATTTATTTATATGCAATGTAATATACTAATTGTATATACAGTACTGATTAATTTGTGTCCAGATAAGAAAAAACAATCATGTTTTTTTGGAGGCAGAGATTTTTCCCATTTTGGAAATACAGGGCATGCTAATGGAAACTGATCAAGGCATAAAGGCTGTGTCTGGAGAGAAAGGAAACAAAGGTTTTAATCCTAATTTTAAAAGCAGTCATTTGCCAAGGAATCCAATTTTGAATAAGCAGATATATTTCTGGGGAATTCAGGCGACAGGTCCTTCCATACCACCCATCTCCCTGGAGACAGTTGGTAAGCTTACTGAATTTGCTTGGTCCTCCACTTGGTCCTTCTGGCCACATATCAACATGGGGTTCAACAGTGAAAATCTTGGTCATATGTCTCATTCTACAAGATACTGCTAGAAATATGAAAGAAGAACCAGAACTATAAGATGACTATAGTCTATAAAGAAACATATCATAAAAGTAGAAAAAAAAAGTGAAAGAGTGAATAGATCCAGAAATGAAAGAGTATATTTTTTTGCTTCCTATGAATTTTAATGCTTCATCAGATCTCTAGTTATTTGTAGACTACTATATCCATAGCAGTCTCTCCATCATTTAATTCTACTCCCTAGGGTTTTCTTTTCCTTTTCTAGTAGACATACCTCATAGCCAAATAATAACCCACAAAGGCTAATTCAGCCCCTTGGTTCTTCAGAATCTATTACAGTGCCTGGCACCTGGTGACCTGAATTGAGCTAATGTACTTTAGTGAATCTATTATACTATCAATGGTAGGATACACCAATATTATTCATCAGTAAAGAAGAAAAAACTCTACCAATTAAATTGGTACATCATCTATTTTAAGACTCATCCCAGTTAAAGAGCAAAAAAAATTATGTCTTAAAATCTATGAAACAGATTTTTTTTCCACTGAAAGTAAATTTTACTACAATAGTACATGTTTCCTAAGGCCAGGCCATCATGAAGAAGCACAATTAGGAACTACAATAATGGCAACTGCAACCACCAAACAGAAACTATTATTATCAATCTCCCATCAGCAAAGTACAACACTAATTCTTTCTCAAGTCATTTTTTTTATTCCTCATTAGCATCAACCGGGGCAATTGCTGTACTTTGCATCAGCTAGGGTCTTCTGAGATGCAGATGCAAAGACAGAATTGGCCAGTCAAGAGGTTTCTTTGGGAAAAGACCTATAAAGGATAACGGGGGAGAGGCAAGTGGAGGTAGTAGGCAGGGAGAGCTTTCAGAACTGATGCAGTTCTGTTACCTTTAAAAGGAGAGAGGAAAAGAGAAAGCAGGAGCTTTGAAAAGTAGCTAAACTGAGAAAGTCTGTGCCGAGCCAAGCAAAGACTTCTTACTAGAGATCACAGCTCTAAAACGCATCATGCTTAGGCATTAGCTGGGAGCAGCTTTGTGAGAATGTGGCCTCCACATGATCCGAATGTGCAGCAACTGGAGGTTCTCTGACAACTAGTTTTGTGCAGCAAGTTCCCTTAGAGTTAGGACATGTGAGCAGAGCACCTCCACGACTGACACATGGCTTGCCACCACGCTTCCCATATTTACAGTGACCATCTCATTTCCTCTCATCTTCTCATCTTTGTTACTATTGCCTGATATCTTATCTAAAAATACTCCATGTGCCAGCTTTTTTCTGCTTGCATCTTGGAATCAGGCACAAAGAACCCTTAAGGGATGGCTTGGCCTGCAAGTTACCACCAGGATTAGGTGTAACTCACACTGTCAAACTCTGGGACCTGTTTGTCCACAGGTCCAAAGAGGTCTGCTCCTGTTTCCAGAATTCTGTTGAGTGAGAGGACTAGAATAGTGCCCCTCCCACTCCCTCTCTGCTGCATAAACATTATGGAACAGGACTCACATTTTAAAAAATGAGGCTTGGAAACCCTTGCAAGGAGACATTCATGAAATGAATTTCCAGGTATTCTGTGAAAGGCTATAACACAGGAAAAACCTGGGTTCAAACAATATTTCATGCTCAGATGCAAAGAAACTCATAAAAGCTTTAAGGAAGCAATACTCAACCTATTCACAGGATACAGTGGCAAGGACAGACAGTATTTTTGACCTTGAATACATCGTTTAACCTCCCTGACATTTGTTTCCTTGCCTATAAAATGCAGAGGGTGGGCTAGATAATCCTTGAGGCCTCGTCTAGCACTAACATTCTATGAAATAAAAGTCAACTTAAAGATTAATTGGGTTTCTGAGCCTCAAGCAATTAATTACACTGTCGCTGCCCTTTAACAGGCCCATCACAAAAGAAAATTAGATTCAACTGACAGATTTTAATCTTCAACAACTCATGTTGTTTTTAAGTCCATTGTCATTTTTAAGATTTGCAAATTAATGCTTTTGCAAAGGGTTCAATAGCTTTCTGGGAAAGGATTTTGACCTGACAGACATAATACTAAAGCCATTCTTTTCACTTAAAAAATTAGTCATTGTTATGGTCCCCCGCCCCCCCCCCCCCGCCCCAGGATTCAGAACCTCAGCCAGGCACTCTACGAATTTTATAAAATGACAGTAGTTTTATATTCTTCACCAATTTCTGAAGTGCTCAGTCACCTGAGGCCATGGACTTCAGCTGTCCCCACACCTACTTCATCTAATTCCATTATGTTTTTTACATTCTACTTTGGCTTCTGCATTTCCTTACCTTGCTTTTACCTTGGGTCAACATTGAATTATTAGCAGAAATGATAATAGTTCCTGTGTAGTTTAGATTTAAAAAATTAATCCCACATTTATGGAACTTTGATTTCCGATATCTTGTTTTTACTTTTGTGTCATGTCCACATGCACTGGTAATATTTGCAACATACAGAAAGGTATGGAGAATAACATGGACACCCAGTCTCCACACCCAACATAAGAAACACTGTGGAAGCTGTTTTTGTGCACTGGTTTACATCTTTCTGTCTCATTTCTTTCCCCTACAGATAACACCATCCTGTAATGTTTATCATTCCCATGCATGTCTTTATGCTTTTAATACCATGAGGAAACCTCCAAAAAATATGTGACATTATCTTGCATGCTTTAATGGTAAAACTGAGCTATACTTCTGCAAACTGCTTTTAATTCCACATTATGTTTATGAGATCACTCCATATTACATCTATTTTGTTTTCCCCAAGCAATGGTTTATTTTTCTTCTTTCTCTAAAATGCCTTTTAATGTACAGAAATTAAAAATCCAATGCAGTTAAATTTATCAATTATTTTCTTTATTTCTTATGTGTGTGGGGGGGTTTTTTGTTTTTTGTTTTTGCCTTATTTAAGTGATCCTTTAACAATGTGAGCTATAAAGCTTTTCATGATCCAACTATATTTCACATGAGGTTTACATGTTTTTTTTTGAATTCTGTAAGGCAGGTGAACAATTTTATTATTCTTTTGTCCATATGAGTAACTACTGTCCACACTACTATCTTTCCCTATTGATATGTAATGTGCAATTTCAGTTTTAATTACTATACATCTATAATAATACTTGCTACCTAGTATAGCAAGGCTTTACTTGATTTATTGTTCTTTAAATTTTTTTTTTTTGCTCTTTATTCTCCTACATAAATTTAGATTTCCCTTGCCAGTTTCCGTGAAAAGAAAAAACTGTTGAAAATTCGATTGGAATTCCATTGAATCTATGGGTCAATTTGGAGAAAAACCAATGTCTTTATGATAGTATGTCTTCCTACCTATGTAGAGGGTATATTTCTATAATGTGTTTTTGAATGTCATTTCATTAAGTTTTGTAATTTTTCTATAAAGATTTCATGCCTCTTTTTGTTAAGTTTATTCTTAATCACTTTCAATTCTTCATTATCATAAATAATATCTCTATCATTTAAGGTACAAGTAGGAAATAGCACCTCCATTTAGGTCATTTACAAAGATGTCGGCAGGGTTTAAGGAAAGGGCCAGGGATCAAACAGTACCTGGGGGCCTGTAATTTGGGGGAACCATCACTACTCCTAAACCTAAGAGCAAGCAGAGGAGGCACTGTTTTAGAACCCAGACACAAAAAGCTACGTGGAGAGAAACCTTTGACAGAAACTGTGACCTTCAGTAAAGGCACACAGGCAGCAAGGAACAATCCCACAGGGAGAAAAGTGAGGTAATATAACCCCCATCCTCTTTTCTCCCTCCATCTTCTGCTGGTACCACAATTGACCAAAACTAACAAGAAGCCAGAGGACAAGGCGGACTGTCATTCTAAGTCAGTAAGGCACTGCCAGTGTAGACAAGGGTGGAGAGCAAGTCTGGAGGGGCAAACAGAGGTCCAGCACTGTCTCTTTTACAAAACTAATTTTGTTTATTGTTGTTATATAAAAGTACAATTTCTGTATATTTAGTTTATATCCACTAGTCTCATTGAATTTTTTGAAATTCTAATCATTTATCCATAGATTCTCTTAAGTTTTCTATGTTGATAAACAATTTTTCTTTTCTTTCCTCTACTTAATACTATTAAAAATTTTCCCTTCACTTATTGAACTGGCTAGAATGTACAATAAAATTATAAAATTATAAATAGAATAGGGGCATCACTGACTTATGTCTGACATCTCACCTCTAAGTATGTTTGCTGTAGATTTTGTTTTTGCTTTTATCATTGCAAAGGTGGTATATATATATTATAGAAATAATATATAGATGACTGAATAAGACCAGAACACTGTTTTTATCACCTAGAAATTACAACTATTAACACTGAAAGTCCAGGCAACAAAAGAACAAAATAGATAAATTGGACTATATCAAAATAAACTTCTGAGCGTCAAAGAACACCATCAATGGAGTGAAAAAGCAACCTATGGAATGGGAGAAAGCATTTGCAAATCATATATCCAGAGTATACAGAGAACTCTTACAATTCAACAACAACAACAAATTTTAAAAATGGGCAAAGAATTTGAAGAGGTACAAATAGCCAACAAGAACATGGAGATACTCAACATCGCTAATCATAAATCATTAGGGAAATGCAACTCAAAATCTTGAGACATGATGTCACACTTCATAGGAGAACTACTATTAAAAAAAAAAAAACAGAATCAGAAAACAATTGTTGGCAAAGGTGTGGAGAAATCAGCATCCTTGTACACTGTTGATAGGAATGTAAAATGGTGCAGCCACTGTGGAAAAGTTTGGTGCTTTCTTAAGAAATTAAAAATAGAATTACCATATGATCCAGCAATTCCATGTCTGGGCATGTACCCACAATAACTGAAAGAAGGGTCTTGGAAAGATCTGTATACCGAAGTTCGTAGCAGTATTAGTTACAATAACCAAAAGGTAGAAGCAACCATGCCATCGACGGATGAATGGATAAACAAAATGTGGTATATATGTGAAATGGAATATCATTCAGCCTTAAACAGAAAGGAGATTCTGACATATGCTACAACATGGATAAACCTTGAGGATATTATCCTAAGTGAAATAAGCCAGTCACAAAAGGATCAATACTGTATAATTCCACTTGTATGATACCTAGAATTATCAGATTCATAAAGACAAAGTAGAATGGTGGTTGTCAGGGGCTAGGGTAAGGGAAGGGAGTGGGAGGTTACTGTTTAATGCACACAGACTTTCAGTTTTGCAAGACAAAAAGAGCTCTGGAAATAGATGGAGGGGACGGTTGCTCAAAAATGTGAATATGCTAATGTCAATTAACTGTATACTTAAAAAAAGTTAAGATGGTAAATTTCATATTATGTTTAACTCATTTTTTAAAAATATGCAGACAAATGAACCCCACTTGCTAGATGGTCTGGTTCAGGAGAGGTCAGTTGTGGAGCCCTGACATTTCTCTCACAGCCTTTAGAGTAAAAACCAAAACAGATTCCTTTAAGTAATAGGAAGTAGGCTGGAAGAAGCAACAGAATAAAATGTAAATAAAATGCCTAACTAAAACTTGATTATTTTCAACTTCTACTGGATGCTCATCTTCCCTGATGCCTTCAGTAAAACCTTTATATTTTAGAAATTGTTCTCACCTGTAGTAAGTCAGGATATCAAAGCCTATACAAACATAGTTATAATTTCAGGAGCAATTTTCATTTTAGCTTCCCTTTTCTGACTTCCATCTATGCCTTCTCTCTATGGCATCTTGACTTAAACTTTATTTTTAAAAAATGAAACAAACTCCTCAAACTTCCTAGAAGCTTGAGGTCTGGGGGAAAATTCGCAAATTGTATAATTTATTCAGGCTGAGTTTGTATCTGTAACTAACTTTCTTCAAATAAAGGAAACTATGCTTCTGGTGATCACATTGCTCTTGAGGTCATTGTCTTCACTACTGACAACAATCTTCAGTATCAATTAATAAACGTATCACGTCAATGTGTGATACCATGTCAGAGATAATGGAAGTTTTACTAAAGCAGCACAGAAATGTGGTCCCAATTCTAAAGAAACATATTTGATAGATTTTAAAAAGATATAACTGTTAACCTTTTTCATAATCTTCCTTTTAGCTCCTCTCAGAACATCCACCTGTTATATACAACTGGTTCATAGTGGGCATTGAATACATATTTGGAGCAGAAAAAGCAATGATGTGTCCAAAACACATCTCTAAAGCATTAAAATCAACAGGGTTTCTAACATAGTAGTTTAAAGTTTCCAATTAAAATACCTAAAATGTGCAAGGGTACTAGAAATGTATTAGGTTTCACAGAAACCCATTCCTCCTGCCCAGTTAATAACTTAGTGGAACAGAACCTAAGTTGGCTACAAAATCAAATTTTAAATTCTGTTGAATTTGACAAATAAGTTAACTATTACTCATCTAATATTTTGTGAGAAAAGCAGGTTGTTGAGTTTGGCTAGTGCCCATCTTGTTCTGCTCAGCTAGGGAAGGCTTTTTGGTATAGAAAAGTAATTCCTTGACTGACTTGTATCTTTTGTGATTGACAGAAATGAATTCTAGGACTTCCATCGACAGCAACAGTCACTCCTAACATAACATTTAATACAATAGTTGTCAAATAATGTTGTTTCATTCAATGTTGTTTCATTATAACATTGATGAGATGCTGTAGGAACTTAACTCTTGTTTATATCAATTAGCCTATGGTAAAATGGTTTCATTACATATCATTTAATTTAAAGTTGCAGAACCTATCAATTACAGTGAGGACTTACTATAGTACCTTTGCTACCAATAAGTTGTCTAATCCAGCTCCCACAGTTACATCTAAGTTTAAAAGCAGATTATCTCATTGGTTTTAACTCTGCATAGAAAATATTCTTTATTGCTATTTTATTTACTTAATTGTATGTATTTTAAAAATCAGGCCAATGAAGGCTAGCTGCCTCTTTGTCCCAGGAATTGTCCATATGATTCTTAACCTTATCTTATACCTATGAACTCATTCAAAGCAAATAAGACCCAATATTTACTGGTTTTACTATGTGCCATCAGCACTTCATATCAAATTTAACCATTTTAACACCTCTAGGAGTAGGTATTATGGTCATCATTAACTTAGAGAGGAAGAAACTAAGAACCAGAGCAGATAATTTGGATGCCTAAGATAATGCAACTACTAGTGATGAAGCCAGACTTTAGGAGTCCCATGCCCTGCCACTGGACCATATTGCCATCCAAACGAAACAGAGTAGTGCATCCTTAGCAATAAACTGAAGCTGTGAGCGAGCAGATGAACATCTCTCATCCTCTTCAGATGCTGGAGATAGAACAAGGAGAAGGATTTGGACTCAAGAAGCACCTGGTACCAACGCCTCGTCTCAACCACAAAACTAGAATTCCAGACAAGTAGACCATCTCTAATAATCTATTATTTGCTAATGCTTGCTCAAACGTATGTAGAATTTACTAAGTATAACTTCCTTGCTCTTTCATGTCCATGTTTTCTGTAAAAATGAACAAGGTGTAATTTAGTCTTATTTCAGAGACTAAATTTGCCAGGGTGAAAAACTATAGCAGAAAAAAGTTCCTTTTGTTTTTGTCCACTGGCAAGGGCTGAGCAATGAAGCCTACAATTGTGAGTCCTGACTGATTTACACAATAAGAATCATTTTCCCCCCTCATGCGGGCCATCTCGGTTTTATTTCCCACCTCTGAGCCACAGAACACATTAATTCTCAATTATGCTTACTAAGGGCCCTGAGCTGCAGTCCTTATATACACAAAACTATAATGGGAAGTCTGAATAATTAGTTCCTCTGACATTGCCTAGGCTGGGGGATTTATTTATTTTGTTTATTTTAAGGAAAACTTCTGGGACTTGTATTCAAATGGGTCTGCAGGGTTAATGAGAGTGGAATCTTATCTTTCTAATCAACCAGACTGGCCACTGCAGATGCCTAAGAAACAGTTCCAGGAGCCTGGTGCATCCTGTGAATGTTTTTCCACAAGATGTTAAATAAGAATGACAAGGACATCAAAAAACAACACTTAACCAGTATGATTATAGCACATTATCAATAGAAAAGTCAAAAGTCAAAGTATTTCAGAAACACAGCATTAACAAGAAAAAAATTCCTCAGTAGTAAAGCCAACTCAGTGGAGACTTAGTGTATAATTTATCCAACTGCCTTGCAACTGATACCCAGAATCATGTTAGCAACCTAAAAGAAACATGAACATGAAAACACTAGATATAATGGATGCTGTGTTGCCCAGGTCCGTCTTCAGGTGTAAGTACTTATTTCCCTAGCTGCTGACAGTGCTAAGACAGTCCTCAGCTGTCAGCCCTCTCCAGAAATTCCCCTGGCTACAGAACACCCTCTCACCCAGGATCAGCTTGCATCCAATGTCTGATTCACGTAGGAGTGTGAAAGCCCAGCCTCACCACAAGGCGAGTCAACTCTAAAGAGCCACCCCAGCTCTTTGGAAGAGCTCCCCAGGTAGGGGGACTGAGGTCTCTGTTGAGACCCCACTGAGATCAGCTTTTCCCCCTGCGCCATTGTACCGCCTTCCTCTCTACAAATGTTGATCCCAAGGGTACTCCCTAATGCACACTCTACACGCTCTTCTGAGTCTCAGGGAAAGCAGACTGGAATACTAGGGAAATCGAATTCTTTGTTTCTAATACGTTATTAAAATATAACTATTACCTTATAATGAGAAACCATGTTCTTAACCAGCATTTAATATAATACTGTTTTGGTATTTTAAAATCAGCTGCTACAGAACTACTTTCCTCAGGATATAGGTAAGGCTGGTTGATTAACTGTGATAGAAAAGCAATCAGGGGGAGAAGAGTGTTGGAGATAGATTACCATATCGTCAAGTTCCCATACACAGAAAATTACAGTGGGGATTAGGGAATATATTGGAGGTACATAGGAGAGTGAGAAATTAGGAGGTTGCTAGTCTCCATGGAATCCATACAGGAAGTTTTTTCGTTAAGGCCTGTAAGCCATCCAGCTTTCTACAGGATCGATTTCCTCAAAGAGCTCTGGCAAAGTCATGAAGAAAATTTAGTATGACAATCATCTGCCTTCCGTCTGTCCTTAGTCCCCTCTGCTCTTGGTCCTTCTTCCCAAATCTATTTTTAGCCAACAGACACATGTTGAGGGTATTTGAATTGCAGCAGAGAATTCAAGAGAGGTGAAAACCTTTTAACATAGTAGCATGAATCTCAATTGTTAATGGAAGAGCTTCAGACACCATGATGAGATAAAGAAAAGTTTAGGGCAGACAGAGGCTGCCCAGTGGCTAAGCCAGACATGCTCCTAAAATACCTTTAATGGCGTCTTTAATTAATCGTGCCTTGTGCTGAGATTATTCATCCACCTCATGATGACTCCTTGGTAGTACAGTCTGCTTCACTTATCGGTTTGCATTCCAACTCCGGATTTAACACTTCATTCAACAGATAGTTGAGAACCTACCACCTGCCAGAGATCCAGTATTGAAACAGAAGGTCCCTGCCTTCCACTGAGGGTAGACAGAAATAAATGCAAATAGTACGTCAGATAATAAGAGCTAAGAAGAGAATAAAGCAAGGTTAAGACTGAGGTCTCGTGGAAGGAGGGCTGGTGACCATTTTAAACTTTGAGGGGCTAGGTCATTGAAGACTTTCCTTAAGACTAACACGAGGAAGGTCTGAATGGTAAGCACCAAGCCACGTGAAGACTGAGGCAGAGAGCACCCGAGGCAAAGGCTACATTCTTTGAACAGCAAAACCGAGGTGTAGCAGGAACATAGCAAATGAAGGAGAGAATGATAAAGGGGCTGGAGTAGTATGAAAGGGTCAGATTATGAAGACCCCTGAAGGCCAGGCTAAAGAGTGTGAATTAGAGTGCTCATAAAGCCGGTCAACGTATGTGTTACTCATTGTTAGGCAGAGATAGAAAGTCAAATACGATGCACTTCTTGCTCTCATGGACTGTTCAGTCCCTTGAGGAGGGGGCTCACAAATAATTACAACAACAGTCGTCTTGATTCTACATCCACATCGATCTACTTGCCATTCCCATTCCCACTAATCTACTTTAGCCCTTGAAAAAGGAGTAAGTGTCCTAAACAGTCTCCCTGTGCCCACTCTGTCCCTTCTTATTAATCTAGTTTGCTACCAAATTCCTTTTCTTAAAGCACAACTCTGTTCATGTCATTAATTTAGATGGTACCAATTTCATACCCACTAAGAACAAAAAGAAATACTACAATTTTACCTATGATAGAGAGTCAATTTCTGGCTCAAAATCTTGATTGCATAATCTCAATCAAAAGTAACCTTAGCGGCTATCTAGTCCACGGCTGAACCCCCTTTATAAATCTCTATAAATCCTAAGAGGGTAGCTGGATAAAAGCACACCCAGGCAGCAATTAAACCTCCAAGGATGGAAAATCCACTTTTTTCAAAAGAGTTCAATATACGTTCAAGAGGCTAGAAATTATTATAAGCTCTTCCTTTATAGTGCTTTCTGCTTGCCAGTTAGAGCGTAAGCTTCCTGGCTGGCATTCAAGGTCTGCTGTAACTTGACCCTAAGGTGTTCCACTCTCAGCTTCTAACACCCTCCTTCACATTTCCTTCTAAAATGTGCTTTCACACAACTACACTTTCCTATACCTCCATATCAAATCTTTCAAGATTGGGTTCAAGTACCACCTTTTCCATAAAACCACACTGGGTCAGCTATGGGACTCATTATCTCATTTACCTGAGACCCTTCAGAGTTACTGCAACCTTCCTTATGGGTTCTCACCTTTAGTGACTGGTTCACACCTGTTTTTCATGCCTCACTGAAAGGTCCAGGAGAGCTGGGCCCACATCTGTTAGTCTCCATCTCCTCCACCCAGTGCAGTGACTTGAAAGTTTCATTAGACACTTATGGAATGAAAAAAGCAGCAATTCTGTGGATCTAATTTCCATTTTGTGGAAGGGAGCTATAATAGCTCTCCTTCTGACTCTAACGTTCTGATTTCCACATTTAAAGTAAGTGTTAGACACTTAATGCACACTTGATATTACGTTTTTCCCCACATCAAAGGCACAATTGTGCTTTAGATGGGGAGGACATAACATGAAACAATTATTTCATAAACTGATTATAATAAAAAGTTAAAAAAGTTAAAGCAACAGAAAACCACAAAGGCGGTCATAGAGGGAGGAGATACACGTGGTCAAGAGTCATCGTGGAGAGTTCAGAGAAAGTCAGTTGAACTGGGCTTTGAATCTCTTAAATAGAGTTTTTAAGTGCTGGGCATTCCAGGCCTGAAACAAAGGCTGAGCCAGAGACACTAGAGGGAGCCAAGGCCTGCAGTCTGGAAAGAAAGCTTGCTGGCTCAGGAGGCCTTGGGTTTGTGGATTCCAAGACATTTGCTTAGTAAATTGAGGATACTTTATGACACATTCAGATGTGTCCATAGGACAATTTCAAAAATGAAAACTATTTGGAGTTTTTTTGGTTTTTACTGGTGTTAAACTTCTTTTGATGAGATAAATACTAAGTACTTAATGTCTGTGCATTTCATGTCATTTTCTGCCAGTGAATAGCTCCTGAATTTTAACTGTGAGCTAACCTAAGGCACTGAACAACCCCTCATGGGTGTTGCAGGGTAGAAGTAGAGAAGGAGCGGGTGGGACCTTGTTCCAGTAACCACCGCACCCACTCAGTCCTTGACCGCCAGTTAGAACTGTCACATCATCAGGCCAGGAGTCTGGACCTTGCTACCTACGCTTTCAAATGCCAGGCCTCTGGGGCCAATTTTAACACAGAGGTCACCCCTCAAGCCTTTTCACTCGGTCCAAATCCACAGGAAGTCCTAAGCAAGAGTTTAAAAGTACCTGTCAGTTCAGGGGCAGCGTGTGAGCTCATCTGGCCCCAGTCAGCACCCCCGGAGCTGACAGGCGGACAGCTAAAGCCAAGCCTCCGATCCATAGCAGCCGTTAAGAGTAAGGAGTAGCGGGAAGGTGGGCAAAAGCAAACTGGGTACAGCTGTTTCATTGCCCTACCTCAGACAAGACGGCTTCAAACAATGTGAAACTGTACAGCTACCAAAGGATTAGAACCGAATCATATATTCTTTGCCACATATAAATGTTTGCTTGAACTAAATTTTGGAATACAGGAACTTAAACAGATTAAAAAGGATATCACAACTCTAAAACAGCGAAAAAATAAAGTAAAATTAAAAAAATAATAATAAAACAATAGCGCATTAGAGCTTGCCCAGGCCTAAGGGAGAAGCCTCAGGGCACTACCAGACAGAAGCCAAAACACCAGGAGGCAGGGGTAACTCACCAGCTGCTGGAGTGCCCAGGAGGCCCCCTTTTCATCCAGAGGCCACTTTCAGAATTCCTGTTGATATGGCTGTCACCAGCTTCCAGTTAAGTTGAGGGCAGGAGGCTGAAGAGTCAGGTCTAGAGGGAAGAATGAAGAGCAAATTGTGGGGGCAGGCTTCTAAGTTGAGTGGAGAGGTGCATTATCCAGCATCTCTCTGTTCCCCACCCCTCACCGCAAGCTGCTGTCTTGGCTTCCTGATGCTTTCCCTGTTCCCTGAAATCCAAAGAGAAAAAGGAAGAGGAGACAAGAAAAAAGGTAAGCAGAGGTGGAGGGTGGAGATTGCTTAGGCCACGGGAGTTGCCCAGAGAGGATGAGCCGGGTGGGCAGAAGAGAAAACAGGCTGAAGCTGCTACCCCTGGGGGTGGGATGGAGCAGAACCGAGTTCCAGGAAGAGTCAGGAAAAGTGACCTGGAGTGTCTGGTTTGGGCAAAGGGCCCTTCTGTGGAGGCAGGAAGGCTGTGGAGAGCCACCCCGAGGAGGAGTAAAGGGCATGAGGACAGCCTGAGGACCGAGGCTCAGATGCTCCTTACTTGTGTCACCTCAGTCGGCCTAGCTTCTCTCCATGGAAGGTGCAAACCACTGGAGCCAGAATACAGGAGAAACTGAGAGGGCACTGTTTCATCTCCACAGGCACAACTTGAATCCTGTGGTAACCAGGGCGGGGCTGAGGCACGAATGTAAACACACCCCACGTGCATGCGGGCAGTGAGGGGCTGGGCCCACAGGTGGGCCTTGTCTAGAGTGCTGGGGCTGGGCTGGACCAGATAGATAAGGTCAGGGCTCATCTCAGCCAGCCTGCTGCCAAAGGCAAGTGGAACCACAAGCTTCCCTGCTCTTGGGGGTTGGGGGGGGGGGGCGCGGGGAGCAAGTTAATCTGAGAAACAAGGGGAGAAAGATAGCCCCCTCTGCGTGGGGAGCTGGAGATGGCCACATGGAAAAGCTCTGATTCTGGTAGATGGGAGGTCCACCTCTGCAAACCCTCAACAGGCTCACCATGGATGGGAGCCAGCTGATCCCTGTGGTCCGGTTTTGAGATGAATGTAAAGCTTGGTAAAGTCCAAAATGCATTCACACTTGAAAGCTATTCCCCCATTCCCGCATAGCAAATCCTTCAAAATCAGGTTCAGGTGCTACTCTCTCCATAAAACCACCCTTTAGCTCCTCAGCTGACCCTTTATTTCCCTCACCTGAGATCCTGCAAACTTATTTTTACCTTCCTTATGGGTTTCTACCTTTGGTGACTGGGACATACATCTTGTTTTTCATGCCTCACTGAAAGGAGAGCTGGGCCCACCTCTGGACAGCTCTGTCTCCTCCACAGCAACCAGCACAGTGACTCGAAAGTTTCAGTAGACATTTGTGGAATGAATAAAGCCACAATTCTATGAATCTTTTCTATTCTATGAGGTTTCTACAAGCTCTTACATTCTGATTCCTAATTTAGATTAAGTATTAGACACCTGCTGCATGTCTAATACTTTGTCAGTTCAAAGAAGTAAAAGACAATATAATCTTGTAACATGACATATAAGGAACAAGTAGATGGTGAAACCTAATATAATGAAATGCTAAACAGTACATTGTAAGAGGAGCTCAGAGGAGGGAGAGATGTACGTGGTCCAGCAAGGGCCTAGAGGAGTAAAAGGGAAAGCAGTTAGCTGAACCAAGCTTTGAGGATGGGTAGACTCACACGGGTTGGCAGCCTCAAAAACATTGCAGCCCTTGACCTTGATGTCCTGCCTGTGGAGCTCTTCACTGCTGCTATCAGCACTAAGTAAACTAAAGGCAAGTCAGGAGCCCAGGGAAGGCCCTCGCAGAATAGGGTACTATCTCCTTGGCTGTCCTGTCCTCATGTTGATCTCCAAGACTCCCAGGCAGAAGTTGCAAATGTTGAGAAGGGTCAACCATCAGGACCCTTAGATTTCTGCAACTCAGACCTTGGGAAACTGGGGTGGGGTGGCTGGGGGTCTTCCTTGACCACATCTTACTGCTCAGCTAAGCAGGAATGAGCTTCACTGGAACACTTCCACATAGACCTTGCCCTGATCATCCAGGTTGGAAGCTTCCAACTTCTTACCCTTGCCAAGATCCACTGAGAGTCTTTTTTTTATAGTTCCCACCATCCGAGTATTGGGGAGTTACTCCAATGCTTCACTGGTGGTCACAGGAACCCAACTGTCTTCAGCTCAGGGATCCAAGATGCCTCTAATTCCTTTCCTGAGAAATGAAACTCTCCCTCTCTAGATTCTGGTCCATGTCTGGTTAACAAGAAAATCATGTACCCTTGGGGGTAAGCTTGCTGCCTTATGTCTTAACAGGAGAGACCGTAGGAATAGAGCTGCCTAGGAACCAGTCTTGAGCCCCTAGTATTGCTTCATCCAGACATAACAATTGCTCTGGGATGCCATGGTCTGCAGAGAGGTGCACACTAAACTTGCCACACGGACTGCTGTTGTAATGGTGGCATGCTTTCTGGCTTCCCACGGGCTTCATCTTGCTCCCTACTGTGGCCCCATCTTCCATCCCTATGTGTATCTTTATCTCTCCAGTGCCTATCACAGAGCCTGGTACACAGAAAACATCCTATAAATGATGCTGAACCCTGTGGAAGACACTAGGCAGATGAATGACACTAGCTAATGCAGCCTTAAAGATATGATATGACGCAATGATAAAAATAAATATCCTCTATCTCATTTTGCAACAGCAAACCTGAATCCTCTTCTTTTGGAGAAGCATTGTCTGTCAAAGGATCCTGCTTATCAAATTCTGCTGAGTGTGGAAGGAGCAGCTCTCTGTAATCTATTTACCTTAAGGAGCTCAGTCACATGCTCAGCTCACAGCCCGTTTATCAGGATGAAAGATGCTCTCTGGAGAGAGCAGACAGCAAGACAGGCCGAGCTCAGATGACAGTCTACCCTGTGGAGATTGACTTTAATGAAGCACAGAATAAACAGGAAGATTAAGAGGGTGCAAAAATCAGTGACAAGTTTTGAGTTCACCTCTCTGTAGGAAATGAAAGGTTCTCTGTACAGCTGAGAGCTGTCTCTGGGTTATAGATTGGGGCATCTGCTTGGTCACTAATGATCTCATGCTACCTAAATCAGCCTCTGTGCAAGGAAAGAAAAGTTTTCTCTTAATTTACAGGCCCACTTCTGTGCAGTTTAAATTTACCCGCAATGTGATTTGCTTTATAGTGATTAGAAATATTGGAGTTATTAAAGGGTTTGAAAAATTATTTAATAGGCTAAAATGTTAGCCTGATAAACAGGGACTAAATATTTTTCACATTGTTCTCTTATATATCCCTCCACTTTGTGCTGAGAAATCACGGTCACTCAGAAGTTTATGATTAAAAGATATTGTCAGGACTGTCGATATGGCTCACATGATGGAAGGACTAAGTTATTCGAATAAAAAACAAAAACTAGTCTTCCTCATAAAACAGTGCCATTTCCATAGGAACTTAATGGCAGCCAGATATTTTATTGTATATTGTTTTAGTTCCTTATTTCGTATATATATGATTTTTTGTTTCAATAAATAAAAAGAAAGACTTACAAAACATCCAGGAAACATATCCGAGAATTCACATTCTTTTTTTTTTTTTTTTTTTTTTTTTTTTTTTTGGAGATGATGGTTTCATTTAGAAGATCCAAATGGGGATCTTTTCTTATTTCATTGACATTATTTTTGAAAACATAGATTTTACTAAAGGTGGGAGAAAAGTACTGACTTGATATAGTATATTCCTTATTCTTTAATCAAACTGTGAGAACATGTGTGTGTGTGTGCATCTACTGAATACGTATATTAATTAGGGAGAATGTAATCATGTTGATAATAATGTAGCATTTATGCCAGTAGATGGCACTCTGTTTCAAATCGATATTCCCAGCTTCCAGTTGTCTAGCAGTAACATTCACTGAACCGTGACTGTGAGGAAGACACTGTACTAATCAGCTGTACCCAAGTGAAAATGTGTGCGAACTATTTTAGGAAAGTCGACATGCATTAGGATCAGATGGGTTTGGTTGAGAACTCTTTCATGGAAGAGCTTCCTTAAGTAGAGTACTTTGAATGGAGCAGAAGGGAGGCAGCAAGAGACAGACATTTCAGGTAGGGGAAGTGGCCTTGTAGAAAGGTTTCTTCGGGAGCCAGAGAAGTGCATATAAGGACTACGAAACAGTTTGGGTCTGCTTTGAGAAAGGTACCAGGCTTAAAGTCAGTAGCTACATTTCACATAATGAGAAAAAAGTGGAAGGGGTGGGCAGGAGTGCGTGGGGAGAGCAAGAGAAACACTCAGTTTTACAAAAACAAACAAACGAGTAAAACATAGTCGAAATTATGCCTTGCATCTGCTTTTCACTTTTGATTATTTATTACAATAAATAAAATTCAAATCGGCCAACCGAGCCAATATCTTTAATTTTTAGTTTTACATAAGCACCTATATTTATATATTACATTATGTAATTCTGGAGATGGTGGCACTTGAACCAGTCAAATGTAAACTCTGAGTTTTCTACCTAAACATAGAACTCTGAACTGTGTGTCTCCAGCACTTCCAAAAAGACTTTAGTTTTTTTGTTACCTTAATAATTTCCTAACCTGGCTCTCTCCTTCTGCACATTTTTTTTCGTTCTTGTTGTTTATTTTGTCTAAGCTTAAGATAACAGAAAGGTCATAGTATAAACAGAGAAATGTATTTGTGGTTGGGATTTAGCCTGTATTTATTTTTAGAGCGTTTGAGGCTATGGAGGACTCCTAATTGGCATTGTACTTTCGAATGCAAATTCAAAGTTAAAGCAGTAAGGAAGTGTTTTAAATAATTCAGCAGAAACTGTACCAAATGAACAGTTAGTTAAATCTCTTTTAGGTTTCAAGTACAGTAAACCATTAATGGGAACTATATTGCTTAATCTACAGAAAGTGTTTTCCATTCACCATATGTTACCAGGACTATCATTAAAATAGTAATTTATTATGAGGATGAGTCTTTAAAATGCGGTGCTGAGGCCCCAGGTTCTGGAATCAATGGCTAGGTCAGCACTTTGTGGTTTTAAGCAGTGATGTGCCTTGGGTAAGAAAAAGAGAATGAGGTTCATTAATTCTTGATGTTCCTTAAACACAGAAATAGTGTACTTTTTCCCCCCCTGGAAGTGGGAAAACCACCCTTGAATAAATAGGTTAAGTACCCTGATGGGTTCATTCTCTTCAAGATGAATAATGTCTCCCTTTCAATCTGAGTGGATGTTCCCAATGAGCTGTCATCAGGACAGGACTTCACGGTTTGCTGAAGAAAGGGGGTTTTTATGTGGGCCCTGCTGTGGTCACAGTTTTGACTAACAGAACCAACCTGCAAGAGGGCTAGATGAAGTTAAACACACAGTCTGATGGAAAAGAGGAAGTGCAGCTGTCTTGCTGCGGGTCATGACCTCAGCCTTTTTAGCCCTGGGCTCTTGCCAGCTTGCAGGTCAGTCTCCAATCTTCTGAGCTTTGAGGTGTTGCTGCCATTGTACTGCCAGGTTTGCTGGCCTTGGTGTCTGAAGATAGTCCCTAGGCCATGTTCCTTGAATGTGAAAATGCTTGTTCTGTTCAGGTAAACTTGTGTAACTGGAGGGAGGTGTGGACCTGAATTAAGTGGGACGAGTGATAAAAGATTAATCTAGAAAGATAGGAAGAAGGCAAG
Organism: Rousettus aegyptiacus; assembly: GCF_014176215.1. NCBI lineage: Eukaryota > Metazoa > Chordata > Mammalia > Chiroptera > Pteropodidae > Rousettus > Rousettus aegyptiacus. Next base: position 125,907,201 of record NW_023416306.1, read on the forward strand.
CACACGGTGGAGGGGTGGAGGTTCGTGGACCCTAGTACTTGGGTCTTTTAGAAGCAACGTCTGGGATTGAGGCCACACACACACTCTTACATTTAGACTCAGTTGTTTATAACATATTCGCCAAAGCGGTTGCAACTTAATTTTTTTTATTTCCAAACATAACCCATGAAAAAAATCTTATAGCCCCTAAAATATTCATTTATTGCTGCTGCATGTTCATACTAGAATTCGAGGGCTTGCCTTCAGCTATACCTTAGCATAAAAGAGATTGTACTAAAAATAATTGGCATGAAGCCATCAACTTGCTCATTTGCAGTCTTTCACTGTAAGACAATAAAGGAATTAAACGATGTCTCATTTGGCTTCATACATTTGCATATTCAAATGTTTGGATGCTTCCCTGCTAAGCAAACTGGGCCTGATCAGATAAGCTAGTAGTGGGTAGATACCTAAAGTTTTCAAATGTATTAACTGGTAATATTTTTATTGACTATTATACTGTATCAATGCTGCAGTGTTGAATGATGAAGCAGGTTAACAAAGCCGTATGTTACTTACAAAAAAGTTATATGCATGTGATATTTTTCAAAAGACACATAATATGGTAATACATACACACACAAATGTAAACCAATATTTCGAAGCATCCTGTGAATACAAATTGTCATATTAACACTTAATGGCCCAAATACAACGGCCTTGACCTCCTCTGCTTTTATCCAGTCTTCTATGAAGGCCACTTTCCAAACTATTTCTGAGAGCCCCAGGGGAGCTCACAAGCTTAAAAAAACATTAGTCTCGGGCCCAATGACCCCTTTAATGTATAACCCCCAACTACGTGTCTGCCAAGTTTAAGATTTGTTCACACAAGGCAAGAGCTATGAAAAAAGACTTATGTAATTAACTATTCCTGCCAACCAGAGATTTTTCATTTTGTCCAGGGGTTTTCCTCACTACACAAAAGCAAAGCGGTTTGGCTCCCAAGTGAAAGGTACACACACACACATTCACATTCATATTTACATATATGCACATTACCTTTCTCCAGGCTATAAGCCATCCACAGGGCTTAAAGTGGTACAACTTTCTATAAATCTCCTTCCACTGTGAGCATCTCATTCGTTTCCTTCCTTCATTCTCTAATTGCACTCTTCTTACAACAACTACAAATAAACAACATGCTTCTGTATGAATAAATTATCAGCACGGTACACTCAGATTGGATACAGAGAGTGAAAAAAAGAATTCCTTCCTCCATCACCCACTTCAGGCCCCATCTTGTTTCGTTGACACTCACTCAATCCTGGATTAGGAGGTTTTTAAGTCTGTATGGCCAACTTTTGTTTATATTTTTGAAAACCAAATATAAAGATTTAACTGACGAAATTAAGAATTAGAATCTATCTACACTACCTACCCTCTACTTGAACACAGATACACTCTATAATGTATCTATCATCATTAAGAGAAGTATACTCCTTTATCAAACACATATGAAATATTCATAAAAATCAACTATGTAATATAGGACATGGCAGAAGCCACAATAAATTGCAAAGAATCACATGATATGCAACAAAATAAAATATCAATAACAAGAAAAGGAAATTTAAAATATACATGTCTGAAAACTAAAATATGTACCAAAACCCTTTGGTTAAAGAGAAAACTTAAAATTAAATGGTATTAAAAATATACAGGTCAGAATTTGTAGAACACACTAAATCACTACTTAGAAGGAAATTTATAGATTTAATAAACTTCTATTTATCAAAAAAGCAAGAAAGATTTAAAACTAATGAGGTAAGTTCTTACCTCAGGAAGTTGGAAAATGAACTGAGGAAACCCAAATAAATATGTAGGAAGGAAATAATAAATATAAGATGACAAGTCAATAAAATACTGAACAACAGCAACACCAAAAAATAGACAAATTTAGTTAAAGCAAGACCTGATTTTTTTTTTTTTTTTTACAAAAGCAATAAAATAGATAAGCTTCTGGCAAGAATTATAAAGGGAAAAGAGTAAGACAGAAATCGGAAATAAACAAAACACAGTCATACAGAGAAAAACTAATATATGATTTTACTTATATGTGGAATCCAGAGAGCAGGATAAACAGACAAAATAGAAACAAGGTCATAGATACAGAGAACATTTTGATGGTCGGCCGATTGGAGGATGGGGTTGGGAGAAGTGGTGAAAGCGGGGAGGGGATTAAGAAGTACAAACTGGTAGTAACAAAATAGTCATGGTTATGTAGAGTGTAGCATGGGAAATGTAGTTAGTTGTATTGTAATAAGTATGTATGGTGTCAGAGGGGCACCAGATTTATTGGGGTGATCACTTTGTAAGTTACGTGAACACTAATCACAGTGTTGTATACCTGGAACAAATATAATATTGTATGTTAACTATAATTGAAAATAAAATTATACGCACACATATATACACATACTAATACATTTGAAACCCTAGACAAAATTATTAAATGTCTTTAAAAGTATACTAATGCCAAAATTGATGCAAGACGAAATCTAAAATATGAATAGATGAAACCACTAATGAAACTGGAAAAATAATGAAAGAATTCAGCTTTCCATAAAAAGTATAAAATTCCTTCAGCCCCAGACTGTTATACAAGTAAATTGTACCAAATTTTCTGGGAATATACAATTCTTACCATATACAAGTTGTTCCAGAAAGGAGAAAAAGAATGAAAGTTTCTCAACTCACTTTATGAAGTCTATAAAACCTGGATTCCAATACAAAAGAAAACATACCCATTTCATATGTGGGTGTAAAATCCTAAAAAAATATATATCTAACTGAATCTAGCTGCATTTTTTAAAATAATATATTAATAAAAAATAGGATTTATTCTAGGAAAGAATAATTTTATAACAGAAAAACTGTCCATGTAAATCACCATATTAATGAACCAAAAAGGAAAAAAATTATATAATTATCTCATAGAACCCTAAAAAGCATTTTTAAAAAGTCAACAACTATTTGTAATGTAAAAATATAAACTCTCAGATAACTAGGCATAGTTATCTGGAAATTTCTGGAATTTAAGGCTCTATTTTGCCACCTGCAGTAAACCTATACTTTCTAGAAAAACTATAATGCAACTATTTTATGATCAGAAACAAGGCAAGAAAACAGGTATCACCTTTATTATTCAGCATAATTTTGGAAGTCCTGGCCAGTGCAGTAAGAGAGAAAAAGAAATTAAAAGAATTGAAAGGAAAGAGAATTTTATTGTATCATTTTGTGCTGATAACATAATCACCTACATGGAAAATTCTTAGAATCAACAGCGTGTCAGAATAAAAGAGCTTGTGTTTTCATTACACTAACAACTAAAGAAAAAAAAATAATTTTTGCAGTGACATCATTCACAATAATAAAAACAGCTACATAATAACTAGGAATGAAATAAATCATGCATAAGACCTCTATGAAAAAAATCTAAAACTTTTAAAGGATATAAAAAACAATCTGAAAATGTCAAGATTTTTCCTGTTAATGAATGAAACGACTTACATGTTTTAGAATATCGGTTCTCCCTAAATTCATCCATAAATGCAAGGGAATCTCAATTTAAATTTCAGCAGCAATTTTTGAGGAGTTTGACAAACATTCCAAAATTTATATGGAAGAATGCAAGTCCATGGGATAACATCGATTTTGAAAACAAAGGATGGAGTTGGGGGACATTTACCCTATCAGAAATAAGAGCTATCATAAAACATTGTGGCAATGCCATAGACATAAGCGAATAGAACCGTGGAATAAAATAGACCCCCATATATATGGGTACTTGATAAATGAAAAAAGGTGACACCTCATATAGTGGAAAGAAATGGATTCTTTAGTAGATAGAGTTGGGGGAATGTTGGGGTCATCGAGAGGAGCCGGACCCAGGCAGTCAGAGGCTCCTCACCCCCTCCCTGGCCTTGGAGCGTATGCTCTGCCCGCCATTCCCACACTAGGAACTATTTCAAGGACATAGCCTTGAGAGAGAGAGTAACATGTTGTTGAGACCATCTGGACTGAATACATGACTGAACCCAGGTAAGACCTCTATATAAACTTTTAAGATTCTGATAGGAGGAAGTAGAGATCTATCTTGTGGCGACCCAAGACAAGTCTCTGTTGTAAGCTCCCTTGCTTATTAAAACTTCCACCTACCAATCTGGAGTGGTTTGTTCCTTTCTTCAGTCTCTCCTTGCCCTCTGTGTTCAGGGGCCAGTTTACGAACCAACAGGTAACTTTCTCACTATTTGAAGAAAAACAAATCTAGATCCCTACTGTATATCATACACAGATGTGAACATCAGATCAATAAAAGATTAAAACTATAGAGCCAAAAAAAGAAAATGTAAAGAGTGGCTTTGTCCACTTGGAGGTTAGAAAGAACTTCTTAAATAAGACCTAAGAAGTATACATTGTAAGGTAAAAAAAAAAAAATCCTGATGCATTTGACTTTATCAAAACTGAATATTTCTGTTCAATAAAGAACACTATGGACAAAACTAACAGCTGACACCCTAGGAAAATATATTCGTAACGATTAAAAGAGCCAAGGGATTAACATCTAAACATACAAGGGAGACCTGCAAATAAATAAGGAAAAGAAAGAAAGTCCAGCAGAAAAATAAAGAACATGAACAAGAAATTCACATAAAAGACAATCTGAACAGTTATCAAATCGTTGCAAAGATGTTCGATCACATTAGCGGTCAGAGAAATATACGTTAAAATGGAATGCCTCTTGACATACATAAGTTTAGTAAAAATTACAAAGTCAGAAAATACTATATGTTGATAAGGATCAAGGGGCATGGTACTCTCACATATTATTAGTGGGAGTGGAACCTGGCATAGCTGTTTTGGAGAGCTATTTGCCATTAATTGGTAAACCAAAGATTCACAAACCTCATACCTGCAACCCCAGTCTTGATTGTATATCCTAAAGAAATTCCTACCCTGATTCATAATAGGATATATACGAGGATGTTTATTGCTGCATTGTTTGTTCTCAAGGGCAGTGCACTTCTTGTTCAGCTTAAGGGGAAAAGATCAGAAAATGTGAATAGATTCTGTGGGATATAATGCAAAAGTAGGAAGCAATAAATTAAATATACATAGAGCCACAAGATAGATCATAAAACACAGTTTTGAAAGAAAAAAAAGTTACATCCTAATACTGTTTGTGTGGATTAAAAACACATACACATACAAAACAGCACAGTTTCAAGGATACCTGAATATCTAAGGACACCTGCCAAATCCATCAGAGAGGATGCCTCTGTGGGGAGGAAGGGAGGGATGTGGGGATCATGGATGAAGGGGGAAATGAAATAAAATTGAAATACAATGAAATAAGTGAGGGGCTACGTATAGACCCATGTCAACAGGATTCCATGAACCAAAAGTACCTCAGCTCTTGGCACCTGAGGGGAAGCAGGCCCACAGAAAGAAGGAAAGACAGTGCAGTGCATTAACCTGCCTGAGATGAATCTCTATTGCTTCACAGCAGAAAGGTGTCAGGATTCCTCAACCTCCCCATCACCGTTAGATAATACCCAAGCTCTTTAGCAATACTTTCAAAACTTTTCATCATCTGACTCGTTTGTGTTCCCTTCAACCTAACTGAACTTTTTCCCTAAGGAGGCACTGGACTGTTTCATTCCTCTGGGTCTTCACACCTGCTACTCCCACTGGGATGTTTTCTCTCCATTTGTCCAACTGACAAATTAAACATGGCCCCTTATGTGAATACCTTCCTTGAACTTTCTCCTCCTTCACCTGCTCTTCCCCCCATACATATATCTATCGGGGCATGCATCACACATTGCAATTACTTGTTTAGATATCTTTCTCCTGGACTAGATCACGAGCAACTTGGGACATGCTTCTGTCATATCTTAGCGTTCTTAGGACATGCCTAGAATATACAAGCTTCCTACAACTATTAATTGAATAAATGAAAGCATTCTCAGTTGTGGGAATCTGTAGAGATTTTTAATGAGTGTCTATCTTTAGGCCCAGAGACTCTCTTAAAGAAGTGTTGGGGAAACACCAGTGTGCAGGGTTATGGAAGCTGGAGTAGTGAGAGAGGGGAATTGTGAAGCTAAAGACATAGGGAAGTTCCAGCCCGTGTCAAGGGTCCTGCCACTTCCTCTCCTTTTTGTGGAATTCCATCTTTACTGCTCTAGAAATAGCAGCAGGCACCTGTTAGAAGCTACACTTTCTTAGTATCTTTGACCACTTGATTTTCTCTTAGTGGACTGCTGCTATGATTGCCATCATCTTTGTGCCCTCCCAAACTGCCAATTTCTCTCAGTCTTGCAACTTTAACCTCATCAAACTTAAACCTGAAATTCTGACTATGCATGACTTCGGCTGGCTTGTCACTTAAGCTAACCAGGAAAGACTTGAGGGGCTCTGATATTTCAGTGCAGCTTCCTGCCCACAGTGATCTTCCCCGGCTGTCCTGCTTCCATGGTTGGTTTTTCTCCATCAGAGTCAGACAAGTCCCAGGCTATACACATCCTCATCGTAGACTTTAAAGACAGTGCCTTGCAGACACCAACATATTTATACCCACTATCAGAGCATCACATTAGCAACTCATTACCTGGGCCAGGGATCCAGAAGTACATCCTAATGAGGATGAAGGAAATGGCAGACAGGAAGGGGAGGTTAGGGAAGGTGTCCCTGGACCAGGTCCAAGCATCTAGGAGAGGGCAGAGAGCATTAAAGGAAAGAGAGAATGGCCATGGATGGACCAAGAATGTATAATACATTTCTCAAATTTATTTCCTGTTTCTTATACTTCTTTCATTCTTATTATGGAATTCTTACCTGGGCAGCCTTCGCAGGTATAATTTTTCTTCTCTCGGGTCTACTTGCTCACTCTCATAAACAAAGTTTCTCCCCTAAGACTTCTTTTTACCTATGCACATGAGCTTTCATCATGAAACTCACTGTTCTCCCACCTCCACTATCCCCAATAAACTCTCAATGTAAAGTTAAACTGATTGAGCTGAAGGTCAGTAACATTATTCTTAAATAAGAATAGGGAATATCAAAAACATTTGGACACACAGTGCAGATGTCTGCAGCTACACTTTGATAAGCCCAGCAGCTGTGGCCATTTGAAGTCTCTCATGGAATTAAGAAACTAAAATCCATAAAACAATCTTCAGGCAATAATATTGAATCTGCCTCCCCCACAGAGAATAGAAATCAGTGGAGTAAGACTCAGTATCGGTGAGCTTGGTACTGAATCTAATTTTGTGGTGTGATTTTGTTGTGGGAAATGCAACAATTGGTACAACTTTTAAACGGTTCTGAACCTAAACCTATTTATTATTTGATCTCATTTAACAATGCATTTCCTAGTAAGTATTATTGAGAATAAAACCGGAAAATAGAGTGTGTGTGGGGGGGCAAGATTTTCTTGTCTGTTTGTTGCAAAAAGAACAAATGGGAATAACCCTTAAAACTACTGAATTACTTATACATTCCTGAAACCTATTCCTTTCTTGACATGAACTGCAGGGTCTAAATATCAGTTTGATCAATTAAAGTGGTATGTTCTGCTGATGCATTTATTCTTTGCCAAGTAAGAATTATGATTTAAATACTTAAAAGGCAAAAAAAATCTTTTTTTAAGAAAGAACAACTATATGCAATTCTTATCACAAATTGTACTCTATATCCAGTACCAACCAACCTATCACTGCTTTCCTCTGTTGAAGGTCATCTGTAAGGACTGAAAAAACAGTCTAAGGTAGTGAACATTTACAAAGGCACTGTCAGATTCAATCCAAGTTCAATTCGACTCACTAAAAACCCCTTGCAAAAACAGTTTACAAACAGTTGTAACCACTAGTTTGACTGAAGTAAAGACATTTTAAACTTTTGCTGATAATAGCTCTTTAGCCATCGAAGTCCATTTATTGAGCAGGTACTATATACATATAAGACCCTATTCTAGACAATATTTACATTACATATAACAAAGCTAACTTCGGAAATAAGGAACATGAGACTCAGAAACGGTAAAGAACTATATACCATGATTTCATAGCAATGGTGGGGCAAAGCAGAGATGATAACGTGGTTCTGTAAGAACCTAAAGCACAAGTTCTTTCCTCTCCTCCATAGCCTCTCTTTCAGAAGTGCCTTAGGGCCACCAGCACATGTTTCTGATATTTCTGAGTAGGAAGTTTTATCCTTTGAGAGTATACTAGATAGTTAACAGCCCAGAGTCTTTTGGAGCCCCATCTGCTGAGTAAGGTGTGCCATCAACCCCGATTTGAATAAAAGAGAAAATAATCATTTAGGAATGAGGCTGCTTTTCTGGTAGGTCTTGTACAGCTACCTCATTTTGCTTCTACTTCACTTGTAACAGGGGTAGAATTTAGAAAAAATATTCATGTGGTTTTCTCATTTGCTTCCCTGAATACAAGACTTTTCCCCTAGTCTTCTTGTGTTTATGTGTGTTTACTGGTGGTGGTGGTTCCAAAAGGTGAATAAAGAGAGTGAAGACTACGGTCCGTGGGTCAAATCCAACCAGGTGACCTATTTTATTTTGTAAATAAAGCAAACACCCTTTCATTTACACGTCGTCAATAACTGCTTTTGAATTTCAGAGTTGGGTAATTGCAACAGAGATCGTAGGATTCACAATGCCTAAAATATTTACTACCTGGTCCTTTATGAAAACAAGTTTGCCAATGAGACAAACAAGAGACAGTGCCTTAGGGATCAGGGGAGCCAGAACATACCAAGAAAATCCAAGGACCTTCAGTGAACTTCCCTTAGTCACAAGGTCACATAGCATAAGCCAGTCCCTTCCCTTCATATACCCAGAAGCTATCCTGGAAAGAAGCTGGGAAAAGACTAAAGACTGAACTAAGAAATTCAAGAGGCTGAGCATTTTTCCCTAGAGAGATTGAATATTATCTAAACAGATCATTCTACTATTTCATTAGATTGCCCTAAATATAGTTTCTTCAATACAAAAGGGTTGAGATTCAGGAGGAAATCCAGATCAGACATAGATAAAAAAATTACATTTCCTCTGAACATCACATAGTGTGAGTGGATTTTACAAACCACCTACCAATATATGGATTATGAGACCTGGAGACATCAGATATACCTTAAACCTTTTCTCTCATTGTACAGATAAAAAAACAAAAACAAAACAGTGTCCCTGAAAAGACCATGTTCTCGTAGTTAGGTAGAAGTTAAACTGAGACTGGAATCCAAGTGCCCTGATCGAGTGGTTCCAAATACCAAGTCTTGGGGAATGAAAGCATTATTAGTGTTTTATCCTCAAGGTCTTGGTAGGACAGAGCACAGTCAAACATCAAGGACGTGAAGAGAGTTTGATTAGGAGACTGTTTACAAAGGTGTTGTTAGGTAGTCAGGCATGAGTGACAGGACCCAAGGCCCAGCTCTGTAACCATAGAAACTTCCCTTGAAGACCTTCCTTATGCACCTCCCAGAAATACCTCCCTTTTAGGATTATAAATTACCCAAATCCTAGAGCAAAAAGCCATAAAAGCTGCTGACTAAACCAGCTACAAACACTTCCGCAGAAAGTACTGCCCCTAACTTCAGCCTTATTATATATACCATCATTATAATCTCATGACTATGCCTCGAAGTTCATGAATCTAATTATAATAGACTGAATTCTGGGTAAACGTATGTACAGTAAGGCAAAGTTATATAGCAGCCAGGTGTCAGTGAAGGTGACCTCACATAGGGATCATCTTGGACTTCCTATTACAGCCCAAATATAAACAGACCTTCCCGTTTTTGCATTGTTACAGTGTTTCTGGCTGGAAACCCATCCCTCCTAAACTCCACAGGGCTGCAGCCTTCCTTAGTGCAGCCCATCTCCTTCTAAATGTATTTTCAATAAATCTTACTTTTTCTAAATCTTGCCAACCTGTAATTCTTTACTGTGTTGGCTGGCAAGAACCAAGGAACAACACACAACACCACTGTTCACTATCCACCACCTCCTTCTCTCTGCCACTGGGGTGACACCGGATTTCACCCCACCCCAGCAGAGTGACAATATGGCCAAGGTTTAGGTATTCAAACAGTATGCCTGGGCTAGCAAGGATGGGGAGCTCTTACCCAATCCAGTGGCTGAGGCAAGTACAACATCTAGCCAACTTAGCAGGAAAGTTCGGCAGGAGAATTCTAAAGAGAGACATTTCTTCCTCACAACGGAATATGGAGTCCCATAGCTGTAACAATTATTAGAGGTGGTCTCTACATTTCTGATTGTACTCATTTTCTATTGCTGCATAACAGATTATCACCAATTTAGCAGATTAAAGTAACAAAAATATATTATCTCATATGGGCTAGGAGTCCAGGCATGGGTAAACTGTGTTCTCAGCTCAGGATCTCACCAAACTGAAATCAAAATGTTGGCTGGGGCTGGGGTCTCATCTGGAGGGTTGGGGGCTTCTTCCAATCTCATTCTGGTTGTTGACAAGGGTCATTTCCTTGCAGTTGTAGGCCGGAGGGTCCTGTTTCTTGCTGGCTGTCAGCCAGGGGTTACTCTCAACTCCTTGAGGCTGCCTGCCCTTAGGTTTAGTTACAGGGCTGCCTCCATAAGGTCCAATCTCCCAGGTCCACCCATATAATTAATATCCCTTTTGATTAACTAAAAGTCAGCGTATTAGTAACTTGATATGTGATATCCCATATTCACAGATTCTACTTGTACTTAAGGGATGTATAGGGGATGTATTTCAGGAGGCAGGAATCTTGAGGGTCACTAGAATTTTGCCTTCATAGCGGTGCAAATCCTAGTGCTCTTCAAAGTTCACAGATTTTTTCCCCCCAGATAAACAGTCTGCTTACCTTTGTCATCCTGACCTAGAATCTTTAAATTCTGGAGTGCTTTGTTTTAATTTGGGAATATTGCCATCGTATTTTCAGAGACGCAGGTTGAGGAAGCTGGGGTGTCACTGGCGATGCTTGCGTTTAGAGCCACGTCTGATGAGGGAGTGTGCTGGATGCGACGTCATGCACGAAAGAAGAAAGAGGAGAGAACGTTGGGGGGAATGATTATTCAAAGCACCAAGTATAACTTACAGAGTCTGATCATATTTATTTACATACTTAGCCACATTTGCTTGGCTGCAAAACTTCACAAACACGATAGCCAGAGTCTACAATAATTTGTAGACACCTATGAAGAGTTAAACTAACAACAGACCACTTACAACCAAAATCAATAGAGCATTAATAGACCAAATAATGTTTAAACATAATGCCAAAAATAAAAACATTTTTATGCTTTCCTGAATGATGTCTGTGAGAAAAAAGCATTGATGCAAATAGCCACATCAGACTCTTTAAAGATTTTTTTTTTTCATTTAAAAATGAAGAAAAATTCCTAACAGTAAATGCTTACAGGAATTCAACTCCAAAACTTTACACCATTTTTACCTCAAAAATCAACATGAGCCTTGCACAAGATGGGATCATAGTTGATTACAGACTTTTTAGGACTATAAGGAGAAAATCTTTGACTGTATATTCTCTTTGGATTTTGTTTTGATTTTATGATAAATGCCTAGGCAGTTCAATGTCTCCTCAAGGTATTCTTTCGGTATCTTTGCCAGGTAAGGAAGCTGAGGTGGTTTTAGTAGCAGTGTCCTCACCGAAGCCACCATTTTGGTATGGACTGATTTTGTTACTGTGATGATTACATTTTGGGAAAAGTCCATTAATGGATTTAGATTTAGATCGATCAGGTAATAATCAAAGAAATTGATTATTGTTTGAACTCCCCACTCTTCTCACTTTCCTAACCTCTCACTACTCCCTTGCAACTTCAAGCATAGGAACTGTAGGAGTGAGAAGGGAGAGGAGAGCACGGAAAAGGGAGAGAAGTACTGTGGAGAGTGCTATAGAAATCACCCAGAAATGGTTTCTACTTCCTCATAAATGGAATAAAAAGAAAGTCTTCGAATACAGAACTGGAGAGTATTCCACCTGGTTCTACCTGGGCTCACATCCCAAATTCTATCATGTTAACCTGCTCAATCAGAGAGCTGCCACCATCACAAACACTACTGTTGACCACTGGACTTAGCTAATATATTTAGGGAGGTAGATACCACAAAGGTAGAAGACTTTAGAGAAAGAGATTCAGGGGAATATTCTTCTTCTAATCTAGACAAAAAATAGCTTTCCTGAAGGCCCCACTCAGATCACTTTCTCTTGCATCTCATTAGGCCATACTGGACCATTCGGTCACCCCTAGCTTCAAGGAAGAAGTGTTTGAAAAAACTGGCACGTGGCTGCCATAATTGAAATTCTGTTAATATAAGACAAGGACCAGCAAACTTTTCCTGTAAAGGGCCATACAGTAAATATTTCAGCTTGGTAGGCCAGAAGGTGTCTGTGGCAACTGCTCAGTTCTGCCCTTGTAGCACGAAAGTAGCCATGGGCAATACACAGTGGGGCTGTGCTCCAATGACACTTTATTTATGAAAAACAGGCACCAGACTAAATTTAGCCAGCATACCATTATTTGCCCACCCTTGATGTAGGAGAAAGATATTAGGTAGGCAACTGGCAGGGTTTCCCATCCCACCTGTCTGGTTTTTTTCTTTTTTTTTTCAAGAAAATGCAAAATTTATTTCAACTCTACATAACAGATGTCTTTTTTTTAATATCAAAGAAACATTTTGTTGCCATATGCAACCACTAACGATAATATGCATATTGTACAATGCAATGCAACATTCATGTATATATCCAACAGAGTCTTAAAATGGCAGTCACCCACTAAAACAGCTTTCCCATTCACAGATAAAAAACGCAATATATAGACTTTTTTTCAAGGTCTTATACCATTATATACACATTATTCTGTTTTGGTAATTTTATGCGAAGCATTATTAAAATAGCTTATATACTTGTGGCAAGTGTTAATTCAATGGGAACACCATTTAGGCCACTTGCAAAAGGCCTAGTAAATGGCTTAAACCTACCTTCTAGTTCAGATTCTTCATCCTTTCATTATAATACTAACTGTACACAGAGATACTACAGAATCACATAAACATAAAATACTATTATCAGCATGACGGAAGTTCTGCAAAAGTAGAAACATGGCCTTTGGACGCCATATCACCACTGCCATCCAAGATCTATGTTTTGGCCTGCGGCATTAGTACTTCCAACTAGATCACGAGAGCTAATGATGCTAGACATTTAAGCACAGATTCCAAACTACAAAAAGCCTGTTTATTATTCTCTAGTCATCTTAGCATTAACAAAAATTATCATCAAGATGGCTTTAATAGTACAAAAAAAAATGACGGGAAAATGTCAAAACTTAGGTGTACCGAAAATGAAAATGTCTCATTAAAATAACCAAATGGAGCTTAGTGTTAAAGAAAAATCTGAGTGCAGCAACCCAAGGTTACTAAGGCATGGCAAAGGCATCTAAACCTATGCACTAATTATTATAGTCTCCCCCATCTGTTTTTAAGAATCACTCCCCACTCCTCTTCCCCGTCCTCTCTTCTAGTTCTTGAACATACCAAGAGAGTAGGGATCATCAAACCTGGCATTTCACATTTGGACGGGGCCCAGCTTCTGGGCCGTCACAAGATTCGGTTTCTAATCCTCTGCTGGCATAGGTGTCTGTGATTCTGTGCAAAGTGGAACACAGCTACTCTGGTTCCTTAGTTGTGTCATTTACTCAAGTGCAGGCAGGCCCCACAGTGCCAGAGTTGAGAAGTTACAAGCAAAAGTGAAGAAGTGGCTGTCACAAGATGATGAATGGCTGCCCTCGGAAGTTTTGACTTGGATCCTAAGTGACAAAACCGGACCAACCAAGGAAACTTGGTAATTTTCTCTGCTGTAGAGCAGCCACCTGGCGAATATCACACTGCAACCACCAACCCTTGGCAGAGGTTGGAACAGCAGCTATAATTATAAAGAGCAGGGAGGAGACTTTAAAAATCTCTTCTGAGTGGCAAAAATTCTGAAAATCAAGATAATTACAACACTAGCTCATCCTGATTTGCTTGGCTATTTATAGATGAGGAGAAGCTGATGCGCTGAGAGCTTTTTCTTTTTTTCTTCTTTTCTATTTGCGTTAAATCCTGTGTGGCTCCTCTCTGAAACGTGTGCATATGCTGAGTCCATGTGAGATGCCACCACTGGCACTTGTCATAAGAATTAAATCCCTCTCAAGCTTGTTTACAGCTCAGCACTTGTCATATGGCTCCCTTGAGCTTCATGGCTGGTTGGGTTCTTTTTTTCCCCAGCTCTGTGGAAGATTTAATTTCTTTTTTGTTTATGTGTGTACTTACCCTTGCAGGTGCAGGAATGAAAAAAAATTGCCGTGCCCAGATGTTTTGAAGCTGCAGTAGCATACATACAACTCAGATTAGATATAAAAATTGCATAAGATAAGGCAGACACTTCGAGTATATTATTCTGTAGGGCATTTAATAAACCTATCATGTTTTCTTGACAAAAAAAAAACCTCTTGAATATTACTTTAAGAATAGAGGACTATTTTAAGGCATCCCCAGCTCTATTCATTTATAGATGATTTTACAAGGAGATTTGTCATTTTTGAGTGGGGTCTATTACATTTACCCCATTTTCAACTTAGAAAATATCTCCCCAGGACAGAATAGTCTGGGAATTGGGTAGAAATATTGCCTATCAAGCTGTCCGAGTTCATTATTGAATTGATTAGACCTCAGGGATCTGAAGCCAGATTTCACCTTAGTTTTGAAACAGCAAACATAAGCCAAGCCCAAACAACCCTCTTGCTGCTCGTTGAGCCCTGTACTAATAAGCAAAAGGCCTGCCCAAGTGGCAGATGGATAATGCTTCTGTGGCCCCTCAGTTTGGCTTTCTCTTATTTGAGGCGATGGAGTAACCTCCCTTGCACATAGCAACTCTCGAATGAGGAGAAGGATTCCACTCAGGAGAAGAGACAATGTTCAAAATTCTCCAGACTCTACTTCACTAATCTCCAACAATTGTTTCCCATGACTGCACAGAGGTAGCTCATCACCTTTGGCAACAAGTGGTTTCAAATATTCCCTTGCAGCCCAAGCCTAGATCAGGATGCTCATAGTAAAGGTTGTGAAGGCCAACACCACATACCCACCCCTACCTGCTTTGTGACATCATCCCCTTGAGGGTCCTGAGAGCATGTTACTGTTTTTATCTTTCCCAGGAGGTGTGGGAGAGTTCCCATCTGACCTGCTTAACATGTTAGTTTAAAAGAAAAACTCTGTCTCCCTTCGCTCATGAAGCTAAAGACTCACGGTAGAATTTAAAAAAGATTGCCATAGGCCTCTGTTTCTCTGTAGGGAGGAAAGATGTTGTGCCAGAAAAGAAAAACAGAGAAGCTCTCCAATTTTAATTTGAGTGCCACCCCTAATCCCCAGTTGGCAAAGCCTTTTATAGTCAGTTCTTGGCCCATCGTTCTGCATTTGCAAGATCAGAGCTTATTAGTATCATCTCTTATTTCCGCCTCCCAATGCTGCCACCAGAGATTGTGAAAGGCTTAGACCATACACTCTGCAAGGCAAATGACTCTTTCTTAACTACCACAATGCAGGTTTTTGCTTACACTGAAAGACTTATATTCCCCTAGCCATACTGATAATATTAAACACTCTCTTCATTTCAATATCTTCTAGAACCGCCACATAGAACGTGGAGAACATATTAGAAATTTTTATTTCCTATAATGGTCTTTGTGAGAAAGGCAGAACAGTAAGGTCCAGGAAGCATCTTCAGTTTCACAGAATCCTGATGCTTCTGCTGGTAAATCATTGATCAGTTCTGGTAACAAAAACATCATATAACTTATAGTCTTGTCTGTTTGTCTTTGCTCTCTTTAATTTGTTCAGAGCATCCCATTAAACACCAATTATTCTTAAGGCAGGAAACCTACAGATTCATCATGAAATAGTGGGACTCTATGAATAAAATCTGTTGTGATGGTGGTTTTGCTAGTGTAAATAATTTACTACATCTTAACAGGTAATGATTATAAATATTTTAACATATGACTCTTGTACATTGAAGCTCCAATCAAGCATAGCTGCCCCACTGCCAGACTACAGATGATAAGACCACAACTACCCTCAGGCAATGAGACGGTAATTGGTTAGATGTGGCAAGCTCTTCACTCTCAGTGAAGTGTGAATCCAGGTAATGACTTCAACAGCCCCAAAAGTATCTCTTCCCCTCCTTCACAAACACACAGACTTACCTGCCAGATCCAAAAATTAATTTGTGCAAAATCTTGAACACTTCTGCTAAGAGCCAGGTGTATTGTGATGAGAAGTAGCATGGTGAAGCTACTATGTTTTCACATGTGTTTATCAATTTCATTTGGACCCACAGCAAAGCCACAAAGGGAGTCCAACAGACTTTGTTAGATTAGCAAAATAAAAGAAGCTAGAAAGAAATCTGGAGACAGAGGTTATTCTTGGAAGAAGGGAGGGAAAGCAGAAGGGAGACAGGTTAAAATGGCCATCATCAAAAAGACGGGAGATAACAAATGCGGGTGAGCATGTGGAGAAAAGGGGACCTTCAGGCACTGTTGCTAAGAATGTAAATTGGTGCAGTCATTACCAAAAACAGTATGGAGGTTTCTCAAAAAATTAAAAATAGAACTACCACATGATCCAGGAATTCCACTGCTGGGGCTATGTCCAAAGGAAATGGAAATACCGACTCGAAAAGATGTTAGCACCCCTGCATTCATAGAACCATTATTCACAACAGGCAAGGCATGGAAACAACCCAAGTGTCCATCAGTGAATGATGGATAAGGAAGTCATGAGATACACACACATATAGACACATGCGCACACAAACATAATGGAATATTATTCAGTCATAAAAAAAAAATGAGGAAATCCTACTATTTGCGATAACATGGGTCGACCTTGAAGGCATACAGGAAGTAAAATAAGTCAGTTGGAGAAAGACAAATACTGTATGATCTCATTTATATATGGAATCTAAAACAACAAACAAAAAACCCCACCAAATTTATAGAAAAAGAGATCAGTTTTCTGGCTACCAGAGGTGGGGGTAGGAAAAGGGGAAATTGGAGAAAGGTGGTCAAAAGGTACAAGCTTCCAGGTGTAAGATAAATAAGTCCTGGGGATGTAACGTACATGATGACTATAGCTAACACTGCTGTGTGCTACATAGGAAAGTTAAGAGAATAGATTCTAAAAGTTTTCATCACAAGGAGAAGTTTTTTTTTTTTCTTTTTATTGTATGTATATGAGAAGACGGGTGCTAACCAAACCTCTTATGTTATTATTTCACAATATATGTAAATCAAAACATCATCCTGAATACCTTAAACTTATACAGTGATATATGTCAATTATTTCTCAATAAAACTGGCGGCGGGGGGGCGGGGTGGGGACATTCTGTATGCATTTTGCCTGCTTCAAAACTTTGTCTTGGCAATGACTGGATTAGCAGACAATAGGTGGAAGCCAAGCAAGGTCCACCAGAGGCAAAACCATTAGCTCTAAATCCACAGTTCAGAGGTGCTAAAGCTTTCAATGCAATTATTTCTTCTTTTCTGAATAGTAGTCCCAACCTACCTTTCCAGCTCATCTCCCACCACTCTAATCTTTACCTAAAGCAAGTCATCTTTCTTAGACATTTCGTGCAATTCAGCACCTTCATATATTGGCTTAAGCTGTTTGCTCTCCTTGGAAAGCTCTTTGACACACTTGCATTTGAAAACTTCTGCCCATCTTTTAGAACTGAGTTCAAAGATGTCACCTCCTGTGACGTCTTTCTCTGACAGATCAGTCAGTTCCTCCACTGTGTTTCCAGTGTATGTCTTACACATTTATTGCTTGGTACGGGAATTGTTTGCATGTTGCCCTCTATCAAGATTGAACTCCCAGAAGAGTAGTGATGGCATTTGATCATCTATGTATCCTCAATGTTTAGCCCACAGTATGCCCTTGATATATGTTTAATGGATGAATGAAGAATGGTGAATTGTAATTTTTAAGGAGTGGAAAAAAGAACATAAAGAATTAGGTGAGAAAGTGCCAAACAAGGTGCTAGTGAAAACTCTAGCCACTTTCTTACAGAGGCTTATCTTTCACTTCTAACTCTCAACAGTAATTTCCACATCAGAGCCATAATGCAGGCAACTATAAAGGCTTAGAAAAACCATAGGAAAAGTCTTGAGATCTTGATAAGTTGAAGATGAATTTAAACTTCAGTGAAGTACCAACATTGCCTGCTCATGTTATTTCTTTATATATTTAATAGAGCACTTACCTCTCAAAACCCAGCTATGGCTTGATCTTACATTTTCTCCATACTTGCTTGAATATCTGTTAACCACAACACTGGGGCTGCTGGTCCTGGCTCGTCTCACTCTCTGAATATTGTAACCACGTAATCATGTAACAGTGTAACCATAGCTCTTTAGCTGCTAGGTTGGCATCCAATCCGGGGACTAGGGCTGGCCTCTGGCCCTGGGGTGCTTTAACAGTCACCCTAGTCCTTGGTGCAGTAGATGCCTACCACCCTCTCCTGGCTCCCATAGCCTTTTGCTCATCACAACCTTATATAGAGCCCATCACTTTGGCGTACTTAGCTTTTGTGTATTGTTCACCCTTGCTGGACTGCAAGTTCTGTGAGGGAAAGACCATGTCCTACTCATTATTGTTTCTCTCACACTGAACAGGGACGGGCATTAGAAAGAAAGAATGAAGAATGAATGAATGAATGAGAAGTGAAATGTTCTCATTAAAATTCTTTGTTGGTACTTGAATTAAATCATTCATCACTCCTATCAGTTATTATCCCCCCCCAAAAAAAATAATACTTCTGATATAGTGTAATTGGTTGTTTTTTTTTTCCTTCAGTCTAGAAACAGGTATTCTTTCTTGATTATCAGCAACTTTGTAATACAGCTTTATGATACTGTAATAGAAAAATAGAAAAGAAAAATCTAGATATAGTGTAAACCTGCTAATGACTTTCTCTCTGAGAGATAACTTTGTACATCTCTAAATCACATTTAATAATATTTGATTTCCTCAACCTCTCAGACCAGTTGGATATGGCATGATTTGCTTATGTGGCTGAGTGTATCTAATTCTATTAGCACCACCAATAGAATAATGTTGTATTTAAAAATACTACTTGGAATGTTTTCATTTGAAGAATAGAATGTTTCTGCTTTTTTTTTTTTTTTTTTGTATCTTAAGGAATAGGTGTCTCTCTGGAATCTTTGGGAAATTAAGCAATATACTAAAACTTTATCATACTTTTTAGTAATAACATTGCCAAACAGATGAATCTGCCCACTTGAATTATTTATCTTGACTCACCTAAATTGAATTTTCCACTTCCAAGTGATAGGGTGCTTGTGGGCATGGCCAGTGAGGGCCCGGGCCCAGAGCTGACTAAAGCTGACTGATCAGCTTGGCCACAAATTACCAAACTCCTTCTCCTCACATCTGTAAAACAGGGATAAAAATATTGACTGCACAAATTTCTTATGAACTTAAAAAAAAGAAATGCATGCATAACGTCCTTAGCCAGATTTTGTGAAGCAGCATTTCCTGTGTTGATGTTAGTTCCCTTCCTTTTCTGACTACCTAGTCTCCACAAGTGCTTCTTTTCCCGGAGGGGCACACTGTGGTGCCAATATGTGGGCGTAACTTCCTGTAGCAGAAGGAAATCTGGGGATGTGCGCTTCATAGAGGGATACAGTGGAGGCACATGGTAAGAACAATTTCACAATGTTTTGATATTTTTCGCTCCAGAGATTCATCTTCTAAGCCTCAGCTTTTGAGACTATTGATCTTCCCCCTTCACCCACATTCCTTTGCTCCTAACGCTCCAAATTCCAGGAGCACAATCTTTGCTTCTCTACCAGCCATACTGGAGGTTACCTTTGATATCAGTTCCGCCAGAATCCTCCCTGAGTTCTCCTTACAGGAAAATGCCCTGGCTTTCCTAGTCCAGACTCCTCTTCTCTGACCTGAGTCCTTCCCCAGGAGCACCCCACAAAGTGCCATTCCTATCAGATCCACCCAAACACTCATGTTTTCAGATTTTAAGGCTCTTCTTGATGGGGTATTCCTCCAACTTCTTCACTGGGTCATTTTATTTAATTCTTCTCTGGAACTTCAGTTATTCTAAAAACTATCTTAGCTTGTCACAGTCACTCCATTCACTATTTTAATCTTAGACTTCTGTGGAAAACTCCTGTCTTTCATAGAAATAAAAGAGATAACCACAGTCAAAGGCACATTTAGAGCTAAAGAACACTTTTGTTTCTGGGAGTCGGTTCTCATCTTCCTTTACAAAAAGTAGAACTAGTTCAAACTGCATATTTATGTTTTGTTACATCTACTACTTCCACATTTAACTAACTAGTTACCTTTCAATTAACAGTCATTTTGGGAGAAAGAAGATTAAAAAATGTTTAATGTTAGTGTTCCTCCTCTTTAAAATTTTTATTGTCAAAAATGCAAAAAATAGCGGAGGCAGGGCAGGTAGATAGGAGTAATGGGTGAAATATTTGGTGGCAGAAGGAAATTTAACTTTGGGTGGTGAATACACAATGCGATATACATATGATACATTATTGAATTGTACACTTGAAACCTATTTAATTTTATTAACCAATATCACCCCAATAATTCTAATAAAAAAATTTAAAATACCAATAAGCAAAAAGGAAAATATATTATACTATATAATCCCATAAGCCAGACCTAAACACTGTCAATTATGTTGTTTTGTTTTTTATTTAGGCCTTTAATTTCTTTTAGCCATGTTTTATAGTTTTCAGCATATAGGTCTTGCCCTTTTATTAACTTTATTCCTAAGAATTTTATTCTTTTGCATGCTATTATGAATGGTAATGTTTTCTTAATTTTATTATCAGATTGCTATACTGGCCTTGTATTATGTGGCCTCATCTCTTAATTCTAGTAAGTGTTTTGTTTTTACTAGATTTCCTAAAGTTCTTGAATGTTAGAGGGGAAGGAGACTCAGGGTTCTCCCTGAGAGAAAAGCCCCTTCCTAGCCCAGTGTCACCCATTACAGCCCTAGTTCCATCTTTACAAAATGTTGAGGTTCAGCTTAAAAAAAAAAAAATTGAATATGAATCATCTATTTTATTCTCCTTTCACTTTTCAGATGAGGAAACTAACTGATCTCAGAATCAATGAGTAAATTTGATGTGTAGTTTAAAATAAAGTGAAAAATTACAGTAGCAAAATAAGGTATGACATGGATACACAAAAGAAGTAAGTGAATCAGTAAAACTTGCAGCTAGTCTTGTTCCTAATGAAATATTTTGTTCTCTTATTATACATATTAATTCATGGCAGATATAACTCTTTAGGTTTATGCAAATTTCATAGAAGAAAAATATGTAGATTGATCATTTTTCTTATCTCAAATTGAAGCTGCATTTGAAAAGGTTAAAAGGCTGCATAATTACACTGTTATTAAATGTCACATGAACTGATATTGTGCAAGTTGGGCCAAGTGGCTCTGTAACTTGAGTGTTAATTATTTGCAAACCGGCATATGGAAGTCCCCCAAGGATATGATTACTGAAGTACCAGCCCTTCTCCTGACCTCACTGCTGTTAGAGTCGGCAAAGCCAGTGAATCTCAGCCTTGGCTTTCCTGTTTATTCACAGAGGGTATAGTGATATTAATAGCACTATTCTTGCTTTTCATGTATAATTGTTTCTACTTTTGAATTTATATGTCATACATTTTAATAATCTTTTCACATGCATGGCTCACTTAAAGTGTATAAAAGCCAACTTGTTATTAACTCTTTTTGACAGAGAGAAGTTAGTGAGAGCTGAATACTAACAAGCAGAGAAAGAAAGCCACCAGAATTCTTTATTATTAATAGAAATAGGAGTCACACCCAGAGACTTTTTGACACAAGGTACAGGAATTGAAGGATCTTTAAAATGGCATGAGACTCTGACAGTAAAAATGCTCTAAAAATTTCAAGTAAAACAGTAGAAGCAAGAAAAGAGAATATCATGTGTATGTGCATATATATATATATATATATATATATATGTATTTTAAATTTGGAGAAGTATGCCACTTAGCTTTGATAGAAAAACTAATCAAAGTTGTTACACAGTAATTACAAACCATTGAATTTTTGTCATTTACTTAACTATACTTACATATTGTAGGCATCAAGTGTCTTCAGCTGGATAAGAACAAAACAAAATAGCTATTAGTTATACAGTATAAAGTGCAGGTTGCTATTTTTAAATCTACCACTTTTGTTGTTATATCAGGAGGGTATCAGGGAGCACCTGAAAAGGAGAAATTGGGCCATTGCTACACAATGAGACATTAGAAATTTTAACATGGCGTGAATATTTTCACTTTGAACCAGGTTTAAGATTTTGTGTTCCTGACAATATATGTACACAGCTATAATCCTCCACTGTATCTTAAAACAGAAAACTTATTCTCTAAGACTCAAAGATATTTCTATAAACATATTGCTCATACAGAAAAGCACACCATATAAATTACAAATGTAACACACAAGGAATATAAATATAACTAACATATTTTAGATTGATTACAAAAAAAATTAGTTCAGCAGTCATTTTAGAATTTAGAGGCATTTTTGGTAGCATTTGGTGGACCAGGGAGCATTTCAAATCCTTTGAGATCATGTATACCCATGCGTTCTTTTTGTTCAATTTCCCTACAGCAAGAAAAGGTGTGCAAGATGATTCCCTCGACCTTGAAGCTGTGTTCAAAATTTATTTTATGACAATGGTGTTTTTCTTATTAATAGCACTTTACAAAAACAAACAAGATTCCCTGTCCTTTTGTACCTGCCATAGGAGAGAGGGCCACTGCAAACATTATACATTCAAAATGGTGCCACCTCTGAAAGGCAGCATGCTCCACCCACATCAGGGAGGTCAAGTGTCTGTGGGGGCGGGGGGGTGGGGGGAGGGTCATATCTTGGTTCTGTCCCTTATTAACTTATGAACTTGGATAATTTACGTAATCTTCTCTAAACTTAATTTCACCGGGTAACACCACCAACCTCAAGGGATTGTTTAAAGGATTAAAATGACTGTTTGTAAACATAAGACCTGGCACTAGATCCATGGTAGCTATATAGTAATAATGTTTTGTTCATCACTATCTCAGGACCAGGTGATAAAACCTGTGGTGGGAAGAGTAAAGAAACAATGAAAACCTTCTTCTGCTCTATTTCTTGCTTGCCTTCTGTCCTCTTCGTATTTCCCCACTGCAGTAAGTAGTAGCAAAGGGTCAATGCTGAGGAGAGCCATGGCCAGACTCCAAGCTTACCCTGGCATTGGTTCCTGAATTTCAGTGAATAAAACGGAAGCAGATCATTGCATTTACTGCAGGTCAGTTCACTAGGGTAATAACAAAGGTGGAATCAGAAGCCTTAGTTAAGAGGTAGACCACATGCTGGGCTCCCGAGTTCTGTGTTGCATTTCTCAAGGAGTCTGAGAAGAGCAATCTGTGACAAGATAGGCTGCAGGTCCAGAACCCAACACAACTCTTAAGCCCAATAAGTTAGAAAAGGTAATTTAAAAAACTTCTAAAACTATGTGTGAGTGGGCAATGGAGATGTGGGTTAGCCCATACATTTCTGGTGACACTACAAAAGAGTAAGCTTTCAGGACAGTAAACTGAAAGAAATAAATATCATTCTTCTGTGACTTTGAAGCTTTAGAGTTACTAACATTATTGAAGACTATGCTGTTGACCATCCAAGGCCTACATCATGCACCTTAAGATGCAAAAGAAAGAGAGGACTATCTTTCCCTCTCCAACTTGGGCACTTATTGGATAGACTTGGGCTGCATGTCCTCCCACCAACAGAATCACTGCTCAGAGGAAGACGAGACAATGACAGAGCTGCCAGTGAAGGTGGACACCATGAATGACCATGCTTTCCAGACTCTTCTCCTTCTTTTGCATCCTCCCAAAAAAGGGGGATGATGGTACCAGATGACAGAGGATGGGAAAATGTCATAGACAAAAGTCATTACAATCCAATATTTTAATCATGCCCTTTGCTGTGATAATATTATTCCTGAGAATATATCCCCAAAACTAAGTTGACACAGGAGTGGAGGAAGGTATGTGTGACTACTGTACCATTATATCATAGCTATGTACATTAAAAACAAAATAACAAAATAAAACCCAACCTAGAAATGGCCAAAATGCTCAAATGCTGAGGAATGTACTTTGGTGTATTATAGTAATAAACCATCTTAGCCAATTCAATTTACTAAAGATTGAGAGTGTACTTGGTCCAGTAGTTAGAAAGTGGGACTACAAGGATGGATAAGACACAGTCGCTCCCTCCCTTTAAGTCACTATATGGTATAAGTGATAATAGTAATGGGCATTTTTGAGCACTTACCTATTGATAGACAGTGTGTCAATTCCTGCGTTATTACAAATTCAATCCTCTGAATAACATTTTGAGATAGGTACTTTTGTTACATTCATTTTATAGATAATGCAAACTGATTTTAATTTTCCTAAAGTCATATAGCTAATAAATGATGAAAATGGGACTCCATCCAAGGCCTTCTAATTCCAAAGCTCACAGTGTAACAGAAGTTTAAAACAAAACTGTAGGAAAAGAGAGAGAATGATTATTTTTACAGTATTATTGCATGTCATTATTTGACATTACCTAGGAGTGGAAAGGCTGGTTCATATGGTAGGTGTATATTTAACTTTTTCTTAAGATAGACTTCTTGGGACAATTGAAGATTCAAATGCAATTGAAAAATAATACAGAGATCCTGTGTACCCTTTACCCAGTTTCCCCCAATAGTAGCATCTTGCAAAACTATACTATACTATCAAAATCAAGATATTAACAATAATAAAACTAAAATACAGAGTGTTTCCATCACCACAAAAATTCCTCATGTTGTCTTTACGTAGCTACATCCACTTTCCTCCTGAACCTCCCCCCTTAACAAAACACTAATTAGTTCTCCATTTCTAGAGTTCAAGGATATTATACAAATGGAATCATACAGTATGTAACCTTTGGGAAGTGGCTTTTTTTCACTCAGAATAATTCTCTGGAGATTTAGCCAGGCTGTTGATGTATACTACTCAGCAATAAAAAAGAATGAACTACTGATACATACAACAGTTAAAAGAATTATAATAGACGAAAGAAGCCAACTATAAAAAGCAATGATTTTACAAAAGGCAACTTTAATAGGGCTAGAAAAAAATGGTTGCCAAGGGCTGGGGATGAAGGAAGGAGATTTACTTTCAAAGAGGCATGAAAGAACTTTCTGGGGTAATGAAAATGAAAATTTTGATTGTAGAGATGATTATATGACTGTGTTTGTCAAAACTCATCAAATCTTATACTTAAAAGAATAAATTTTATTGTATGTAAATTTTAACCTCAATAGATCTGACAAAAATTATTTATGTAGCCAAGTTTGCTACATCAATTACAACTAATTTAACTTTGCATTCCCACGTTATTGGAGTTCCTATACCTCTATATCCTGCCAATGGGGTAATATTAAAAAATTTTTTAACTTTTGTTAAAATTATAAGTAAAAAATAGCATCTCATTGCTTTTTAAAACTTTCATCTTTTAAAGTATGTGCTAGATGAGCATTTATTTTTACTTTTACTATGTTTACATATGAAATGGCTTTTCATATCATTTCGCATATTTCTATCGGTGGTATTCATTTTCTAGTGAGCTGTAAAAACTAAGTGTAGATTTTATAACAGCACTTTGTAACTTATATTCAAATGTTTTTGCTAATATGTTGTTTTAACTTCACTATATATAATTTTCATAAAATTGTTATTAATTTTTATATAGTAAAATTTACTTATTATTTTCCTTTATAATTCTGGTTTTACACCATCCATACTATGAGATGCCATCCCTACTGCAAGATTATATATAATAATAAGTGTTTTCTTCTAGTACCTTAGAGAATAATTTTTATTATCAAATTTTGCTTTATGCAGAATTTATTTTGGTATAAGTTGTCTTATGGCTTATTTGAGGAATCTTGCTTTTTCCCACTAATGCCACCTTCACGATATACTAAATTCCCATATCTAGTGGACCTTATGGATTGTAGTCTATTCCATCAGTCTTCCTAGCCATATGTAATATTCACAATCTTGTGCGGAGAAATAGGTGTGCATCTATCTTCCATACACATCTTATCATGAGAAAGATAAGTAATTGCTCAATTTAGTATTTTAATAAACCCAAAGCAAAGTATCAGTCTTTCAAACACACTATTTAATAACTATTACTGAATGCTATATTTATATTAGATCAAAATAATAACTCGAAGTGTAATAAAATAGGATACTAGAACAATTTCAATATTTTAGCATTAGTGAATAAATGTACAGTTACCCTATTTAAGACCACTAACATAACAAAAACTTTTTGTAGTCTCTGCCAAAGGATGATTGGTAATTATGTTTAGTGCCGCAAACAGTGATTTTCTGATTGCATTGCAGCTCTAGTTCATTAGGACTGAGCTAGAATGAGCTTGCACATTCTGAATTAGACTGCAGAAGGGTGCAAGTAGTAAATGAACCTTAGCACCATTTCCAGATTGGCATGTGAAAACCCAAAAGGTGCCCTTTGTCCATTGTCATTTCTTAAAATACTGAAGAATTAATAATGCTTCTCTTCCAAATAAATATGTTAAAATTGGAAGACTGGAGAACAAATCTTTTTTAATAACAGGGTCAGTAAACATGAATCATTTGTTTACATATCCAGCAGATTGTTAAGAGTAGAGTGAGTGTTCCATAGCTTCTCTGCTTGGGTACAAATGGGGTCACAGTAACAGTGACAAGCTCATGTCCTCATCCTTTTTGTGTCACAATATTTTACATGAGTTTTTGAAGAAAACATATTGTATTTTGAAGCCCTGTTTGACAAACTTTCTGTTTCAAAAGATCGGTTTAATCTATTTCATTTATCATGATCACTCATATACTTAGATTTATTCCAACTATACTGTATTGTTTTCTATTTTTTGTGCTTTCTATTTGTTCTTCCTCCTATTTTGCTTATTTATTTACTTATTTGGTTGATTGAGGTTTCTTTACTCACATTTCCTTTCTTTACTGATTGATTTGCGAGTTACTGACTATACTTGACTGAAAATATAAAATCAGTCAATATCTCTTCCTCCTTAAAACATAAGGACTCTGATCATACCAAATCTACACCACCCATCCTCTTCCATGTTCATTCAGATTGTTTCTAAGCTTCATCTTATTTTTTCCAGTTCCATAATAGTAATTCTTTCTTTATATAATTGACTATTAATTTTATTTATCCACACTTGTTTGCACATATTATTCTTACAACTCACATCTTACTCTGGTTTAAATTTCCTAAAGTAAATACTTTTATAATTCTTTATTTTGAGATCTGAGTGAAATAAATTTATTTTTTTATTTGTTTACAAGATTTTTTAATGTTTTTCTAACTTTTGAAGACAATACATCTGGGTATAGATTTATAGACTGAGAGTTATTTTTCCTCAACATGTTGAAATTATTATTCTTTCATCTTGTGATTGTCAACATAACAAGCCTTCAGTTAGTCAGTTGACTTTTTTTCCATTATAAATACACTGTCTTTTCTGCTTTGTTGTCTTCTAAATTTTTCTATCTTTGGTATTCTGTCCTTTGATGGCAATGTGTCTAATTCTGCATTTCATTTGATCTGTCCAGGAAGGGATTTGATGTACCTTTAGTCTGAAGATTTGTGTCTTTTCTTTTTTTGTTTTTTACTAAGAGATTTAATTCCAAAAGATTTTCGGCCATTTTCTCTTTAAATATTGATGCTCCTCTATTCTTTTCTTATAGAACTGCTTCAAGGTGTATGTTTGACCTGCTCTAATTATACCCTTCATATCTTACAGACTCTCTTTTGTGTTTTCCATATCTTTAGTCTGCATTCTGTGTAATATCCAGAGATCTAACTTCTCAGTCACCAATTCTCTTTTTTACTATTTAAATATTTAATGAGTTTTAAATTCCAATGACTATAATGACTATGTTAATTTATAAAGTTTACTTGATTCTTTTTAAATTTTGCCTCTCTTTTCCCCTAGTGGATTATTTATCATTGTGATTGCTATTACTTCTTTCATCACCTCAAGGTGGTATCTCAAGTCTCCATAAAGACATTAAAACACAGTCCTTAGTTACTAAACTTGATTAGGATTTTCCCTTCTGATAATCATGGACTACGTAGTTTAGACCAATCATCCTACAGAAGACAACTAATAAAGTGCTAGAATAGAACCATCATATTAACTAATAAAGTGTTAGAATAGAACCATCATATTCTTTAAAACATCAAAAAAGAATACTGAGAGAATACTGGAGTTAAATTCAGAGAGAATAACAATTCATAAATTTGCTTTCACTCAGGGGCATTTGCTGATTCCGAGAAAGTAGCTGAGGGGACACAGAGCTGTCCAGATCCCCCATCAAGAAAGTACTTGATGCCCCATCTGCTGAAAGTGCTATCAGCAGAGAGCCTTTATTTAGTATCCTTTTCAGGGGTTTTCCCGGTTGTAGGAAACCACCTGGCCAAGATCATGTTATCCTAGGATAGCTCACATCCAGTAATTGGTTGAGAGGGGCGTATAAAACCTT
Source organism: Rousettus aegyptiacus (assembly GCF_014176215.1). Lineage (NCBI taxonomy): Eukaryota > Metazoa > Chordata > Mammalia > Chiroptera > Pteropodidae > Rousettus > Rousettus aegyptiacus. The sequence continues at coordinate 125,936,018 of NW_023416306.1, forward strand.
GGTCATTTTGGTCCCACTTACGACAACACAAATATGCCATTCCAACTCAGTTGTTATTGGGCCTGCATCACAGCCTGACTTTTACTTCTACTCAATCTTGTTTCTCTCCCCTCCATTTTACAACTGTTAATCTCAATGGCATTCACAAATAAACATTTTAAACACTAACCTCCATCTACCTCTGCAGAATTACCAAAAGCATTTCTGTTGCCAGTTGGGTATTCTGTGAAACAGAGCTTTACATAGTTTTGAAAAGCTAGTGTGGAAAACTTAGAATCTAGGACTTAACTGAAGGTCTTCTGTAACCCAGAATCTCTTAAATCTTGGGATTGGAGTATGCTAATTTGAGATGGCTGGTGCATTTATTCAAGCACTTGACAGCAGCAACACAATCCACTTTGGAGAACTCCTACAAATCAGTAAGGAAAAAGGATAAACCAGTAGAAAAATGAACGAAGACTTGGATAGGTGCTCGACTTAACAGTCTTCAGGAAAATGCAAACTAAAACTATAATCGACACCACTGATTATCCACCAGCATAGCTAGAACTTGAGACTAACAAAATCAAGAGTTGGCAAAGCTATGGAGGAACAGAAACTATCATTCGCTTGTGAGGGAAGCATAACTGGTACAATCATTTCAGGTTTTAGTTTGATGTTATCCACTAAATTTTAATATATACACACCTCATGATCCAGCAATTTCATTGTTATGTATATTCATTCCCTATTGAAGTACATGTGTGTATAAATCAAGAGACACATACCAGGATGTTCAAGGATGTTCATTGCAGCCAATTAACTGCTATTCATAATATTATTATAGTAGCAAAAAAAAAAAAAACTGGAAAATATCTGAATATCCATTAACTATAGAATATAAAACACATTTATTACACAACGAAATAATAACACTAATAAAAAGAAATAAAGTACAGATACAATTCAGACACAATATGGATAAGCTAACATAATGTTGAATACAAGAAGCCAGACACAAAATAATACAGTTGATGTGATTCAATGCATGTGAAGTATAAAACCAGACAAAACTAAATTAAAATGTTTAGAGATACATGTTTTATGTGGTCAAGTATATTAAAAAAAACAAGGTCATTATTACCATAAGTCAGTACAGGAGACCCTAGAGTGGTGTGTGTGTGCATTTGTGCGCATGCACGTGCACACACACACACGTTAGAATTAATGAAGGAATTCAGCAAAGTTTCAGGATGCAAAATCAACACACAAAAATCTGTTGCATTTATATATACTAATAGTGAACAACTGAAAAAGAGAATTAAGAAAATAATTCCATTTGCATAAAAAAAAGTAAGATACTTGGGAACAAATTTAATCAAAAAGGCGAAAGACCTGTATGCCGAAAATAAAACATTGCTGAAATAAAGTAAAGACACGAATAAATCGAAGGACATCCAGTATTCATGGGTTGGAAGACAATATTGTTATGTTGTCAATACTACACTCTATGTGATCTAGATTCAATGCAATCTCTACAAAAATTCTAATGGCATTTTTGCAGAAATAGAAAATTCCATTCTTAAATTCATATGGAATATTGAAGGATCTAAAACAGCCAAAACAATCTTGAAAAGAACAAAGTTGGAGGTCTCACACTCCTAATTTCAAACTTGTTACAAAACTATAGTAATCAAAATAGTGTGGTATTGGCATAAAAAGAGACATCTAGACCAATGGACTAGAGGAGGAGGTCCAGAAATAAAACTTTGCATATATTGTCAAATGATTTTCAACAAAGATGTCAAGACCAGTAAAAGGAGAAGGACAGCCTTTTCAATGAATGGTGTTGGGATAACTTGATATCCACATGCAAAATAATAAAGGGAGAAGCTTACCTTACACCATATACAAAAATTAACTCAAACACGATCAAACATCTAAGTGTAAAAACTAAAATTATACAACTCTTAGAAAAAATGGGAAATCTTCATGATGTTGGATTTTACAATGTTTTCTTGAATGACATCAAAAGTTCAAGCTTGGACAAAATAAAAAAAATAGACAAGTCAGACTACAACATAAACAGAATGGAAGAAAATATTTGCAAATCATGTATCTGAAAAAAGGGTAACTATCAAGAGTATGTAAAGAACTTCCACAACTCAGCAACAAAAAACAAACAACCTGACTCAAAAATAGGCAAAGGACTTGAAAAGACATTTCTCCAAAGCAGATTTAAAAAGTAGTCAAGAAACACACAAAAAGATGCTCAACATCACTAATCTTTAGAGAAATGCAACTCGAAACCATAATGACATACCACCTGCCATCTATTAGGATACCTATTGTCAAACAAGCAAGCAAACAAACAGAAAATAACAAGTATTGGCAAGGATGTGGAGAAACTGGGACCCTCATGCACTGTTGGTGAGAATGTAAAAAGACACAACCACTGTGGAAAAGTGTTTGGTGCTTTCTTGAAAAATTAAAAAGAGAATTACCATATGATCCAGCAATTTCATGTGTGATAATATATATAAGATAATTGAAAGCAGGATCTTGAAAAGATATCTGTACACAGATATTCATAGTAGCATTAATCACACTAGCCAAAAGGTGGAAGAAATCCAAGTATTTATTGATAGATCAATGCATAAGCAAAATATGGTATATACATACAATGGGATATTATTCACCCTTGAAAAATAATGGAACTCTGACACATGCTAACACATGGATGAGGACATTATGCTAAGTGAAATAAGCCAGCTTCAAAAAAGAAAAATACTGGATGATTCCACTTACATGCTGTACTTAGTCAAAATCATAGATACAGAAAGTAGACGGTGGTTGCCAGGGATTTAGGGAGAGGAAATAATGAGGAGTTATTGTTTAATTGATATAGATTTTCAATTTTATGATATGAAAGAGTTCTGGATATAAATGGTGGTGATAGTTATGCAACAATATGAATATACTTAATGCCTTCAAACTGTATGCCTAAATAGTTAAGATGGATAATTTAATATATTTTACCACAATAAAAATTTTGAAAAAGAATTAATTGGTCATGGATATATGGTTTATTTCTGGACTCTCAATTTTATCTAATGATCTATATGTCTTTATGCCATATAATATTGTTGTGATTATGTAGCTTTGTAGTAAGTTTTGAAATCAGAAAGCATGAGTCCTTGACTTTGTTCTTTTTAAAAATTATTTTGGCCATATGGTGCCCCTTCTAATCCCATATAAATCTGAGAATTGGCTTTTCCAATTCTGCAAAAAAAGCCGTTGGCACTTACTAGGGATTGCATTGAATCTGTAGATCACTTTGGGCAGTACTGTCATCTTTATAATATTATGTCTCCCAATTAATAAACACAGGATATTCAAATTTATATAGAATCTCTGTATTAGTCTGCATTCTCCATATAAACTGAACCAATAGGATAGATGAGAGAGAGAGAGAGTGACCAACCGAGACCATAAGGAATTGGCTCACACGGTTATGAAGGCTGAGAAGCCCAAGATCTGCAACCAGCGAGCTGGAGACCCAAGAGAGCCAATAGTGTAAGTTCTAGTTTTAGTCCAAGTCTGAAGGAAGAAGATGACCAATGTACAATTTCTGAGACAGGCAGAGAGAAAAATTTCTTTCCTACTCAGCCTTTTATTACATCCAGACCTTCAACAGATTGGACGAGGCCCACCCAGATTGGGGAGAGCAATCTGCTTTACTCAATTTACCAATCAAAAGATAATCTCAACTAAAAACTTCCTCACAGACACACCCAGAAATAATGATTAACCTAATATCTGGGCACCATGGCCCAGTCAAGGTGACACATAAAATTAACATCACAATTGGTTCTTACCTGTAACCAAGGTTGAGGACCACTGCTCTGGGTATTGGAGAGAATGAAATTAAAACCTGCAACTGTCTCCATGGAGTTAAAAGTCATCTCAATGGTCAGGCGCTTCTCATAATAAGTGGGAACGTAAGATTAGAGAATGACTGAATAGGTCAGTTTAGGATGAGGAAATTGGAGGAAATGATATTCGAACAAAAATCTAGAAATGTATTCACTTTTTCCCCCCATATATGCAGATAAGAAAAGGAGGTTCTAAACATGTAGATAGGGATTTTGAACCTTTTAAGCAATGAACTACTTCAAAATTCTAATGTAGGGTTTGTTGCATTGAACAAGAAAGATGACTTTAATTTTCTAGCATAATTTGAAAACTTGCCATTTAATTACTAAATATTTTAAAACTTTCAGTATGTTCCCTCTTGTAGTCTTATAAACCTTTTATGAGTTGCAGGAAAAATCAGTGTAACATTCATGAATAAGTAAGCACAAAGACTGCACTGGTGCAAATTCAATAATCATTGCTACTTTGTTTTGTCATTTGGCAGCAAGAATAGACTTAACATCTAAACATAATCAGCACTGAATGTGTGATATTTTATTCTATAGCTGCAAATTTCGAAATACAGAATTTAAATCTGATTATCCTCTGGTAGTACATTTAGGCACCCAAGGCAAACTGTTGAGTGTGAATCCTGTTTCCTACTGGCAAAGTGTGGACCTGTTCTCTATTTAGTGAAGCATCTTTGTTACAGCAACTGGGAAAAGGTGCACAAGGAGATGAGAAAATCCAGGGATGTATTCTTATCTCATTCAAAGGCTGATTGTTGACTTCTTTGTGATTATAACCAAGCTAAACTCAGAGCTCACCATCCCTGGGAAGACAGAAAAGCACCTCAGAATAGGCTTAGACCACCTGAGTTCTGAACTCTATTTTCTTATTCTGTATGAAATAGCTAACTTTGAGAATGTTATCAAAGCTCCTCAAGTCTCTTTTTACTAATTTATACAGCAGTTTAAATTTATGATTTGCCTAACTCTCAAGATTCCATTAAAATTATATTAATGGGGTTAAATGACAGGTAATGAGTATACCCTTTCTCAGCCAAACTCCTTCCTATCTCTCCAAAGATACCTACCTTATTGACTTCAAAAAAAATTATGGCCAAGTACACATCACTAAATTTATCATCTTTACTATTTTTAAGTACACAGATTAGTAGTGCAGTAGTGTTACATACATTAGTGTTATTGACTAACCCATCTCCAGAACGCTTTTCATCTTACAAAATTAAAACTCTATATCCATTAAAAAATAACTCCTCATTATACCTTCTCCTGAACCCCTGGAAAGCATTTTACTTTCTGTCTCTATGATTTTGACTACTTTAAGTATCTCATATAAGTAGAATCATACAATATTTGTCTTTTTGAGGCTGCCTTATTTCACTTAGCACAGTGTCCTAAATATACAATGGAATATTGTTCGGCCATAAAAATATTAAATCTTACCATTTGCAACAACATGGATGGACCTAGAGGTTGTTATGTTGAGTGAAGTAAGTCAGAGAGAGAAAGAATAAATACCATATGATTTCCCTTATATGCAGAATTTAAAGAACAAAAAGAACAAACTAAACGAAAACAAGCTCACAAATACAGAGAACATTCTGGTGTCGGCTAGAGGGGAGAGAGGATGAGGGAGGGACTGGGACATATGACATGTCTTCCCTAATAAGTCGCCAAATATTTCTCAATTTAGACTTTGGTTTCAACTGCCTATAAAAGAACATTCATTTTGAACCACAGCTTCAGCTCTTCTGAGTTATTTAACTTATCTAAGTCTTACTTTCCTCATCTCTAAATGATTATAATACCTGTATTTCCAAATAAAATTGCGAGAGATTATGGATATACAATATTTAGTATAGTGCTTGGCACATAATAAATAGATGGTGAATATCATAAAGGTCTTCTGTTTTCCCATATCTGAAAAAAAAGTTTGTCTTGTACTCCTTCCAAACAATAATGTTTATTAAAATGACAATGACTTAAGTATTAGGTACAAATATATCGAATGAGGTAAAAACAACAGGCTAGGTTTCAACATTGCATTGAGAGAAGAACTTTACCTTTCATTTTCCCATGTATTCATCCTTCTTATCGCCTCTGCTATATCCAGACACTCTCTTGTGTATGGAGGATACAGGGATCAAGTTACTTGACTAAAGTTGTTACCTGGTATAGTGGTGTTAATTATTCCCAGCAATATCTCTTCTCTTTCTGGTAGGCATATGTCAGCTGAGATTAAAATTACATTTCCTGGCCCCTGATAATAGCTACGTACGGCCACATGACCAAACTGCAGGCAATGGACTGTTAAGAAGTGAATGTCACTAAAGGGGGAGTGTTTTTTAGTTGTCTTTTTTTTAAATGTATTTTTTATAGCAGTTTTAAGTTCGTGACATAATTGAGGGAAAGCACAGAGATTTCCCATTTACTACTTCCTGCTGAAAGACATTTTAAAAAACTTTTCTTACCATGAAGAATTAGGTTACATAAAATTTTTTTAGAAGACTAATACTCTACCCTTTTGATGATTGTTTTTGGTAGTTACATATGAAAACCATAGAATCATTTGATTGAGGTCACATTACCATTAGTTAGATTCTGTTCCTGAGTTTAATAACTTTAAAATTTTGTATTCATAGTTTTTATTGACCTAAACTGGCCACATTTAAGTTGCTAATGGTTCCTATATTTACCAGATGAAGCAAAGGATGGAAAAACATTTCACTGGGAAATGTGTAATCCTCTAGGAGTTTGATCAAATTGTCTTTGCCCACCAGCTACAATAAAGCTAATGTATCTACTAACATTAAGTAATGTACTGGTTTTGTCAAGGTTTATTTACTAGTATAATGATTATTTCAGTAGAGCCAGGGTTCTAAATGACAACCACATGGATAATTGCATTGTAATGTGTTTCCTTTTCAATTTAGTCAGGTTTAATTCTGTATCTAAAAGAACTAGTGCCTTACAAATGTTGTGGTTGGTATAATACAAATGAAAAACAAATAATTTATTAGTAAAATGTTTGAAGATACTGGCTCTAATATCATCTACTGTGTTCTTTTCAAAGTATTGCTTATTAATATTAATATCAATGTCATTTATCACTCATTTGATAAATTAACTTTTATATTTGAGAATAAATATTATAAACTTATTATACATTATGAAACTAGGAAAGGTTAGTTGGCTCTTTATTGGCTCTTTTCTGCTTTGAGCTCTGTGACTGAAATGGAACTTGACACAAGGGTCATTTGATTAACTCTTTGTTGTCATGAAATTGGCCATTTAAATTCTAAAGAATTGTGGCTTGCCTTATTATTTTATATAATAATTTTAATAATATACTGTGGTATATTATTAATATACACACCTTAATTATAATGTACTCAGATTGATAACTCTTCCATTACGGTTAATGCTTTTTCTATTCTGTTTACGAAAACTTTCTACTACATTATCTCTGAAATTTTTATTTCACTTAGATTTATAATCTACCTGGAATTATTTTCATGTATGATGTGAAGTAAGGCCAAGTTGAATGGGGCTTTCTCTCTCTTCTGATCTACAATATCACCTTAGGGTGTGTTATCGCACAGCTATAATGTCATTACACAATAAATAAAATAATTTTCCATCTAATTAGATAACAAAACATTCCACACTCCACTGGGCCTTAAAAACATGACATTTTGAGTACACTTTTACCTTTCTCACTTGTTTTGACATGATGAGAATGCACTGGCAATAAAAAAATAAAATAAAATGTTGCACTATGGCAGTACACCTGACACCTGAAGCACTGTTTAGTTATAATTGCAACACTGTGATTTAGTGACATCAAGCAGCAGTATGAAGTGATAAGAGTTCTACATATGATTTCTGTTGCAACTACTCAACTCTGCTGTTGTAAGCAAATGAGTGTGGTTGTGTTCCAATAAAACTTTATTCAAGGCCACTGAAATTTAAATTTTAAGTAATTTTCAGGTATTGCACAATATTATCCTTTAATTTTTTTTCAACTATTAAAAAGGCAAAAACCATTCTTAGCTCAAAGGCTGTACAAAAACAGGCAGCAGGACCAAATTGGTCATTTCAGACCAAACTTTGCCAATTCCTAACTTAAATGGTCATCCAGAATAGTACTTATCAAAATGTACTTTGAGGAACTCTACTCCTATGAAATCTTTCTCAAGAATAAAAACGTCAAATAACTTTATATAAAGCCAAATACTATATTTCCCAAATGTAGATTCATGCTGTAAATATTAGTATTCTGAAAACTTCTGCAATAGTGAAATTTGTCTATCTTTGCCTAACCCAGCTGTAATGAACCTTATTTATCTTCCAGAGAACTCTTATTTACACAGCACTCCTATTTGCACGCTTTAGAACCAAAGTACGGCATATTTTTTTAGAAATGTTGATATTGTGTCTACTTATGAGTAAAATAAGTAACAAAGTGCTGAGAATAAAAAGTTCTTATTCTTCTAGAAAAGGGCCAAACATCTATTGTCCCTACAACACCCAGAACCAGTTTTAAACATGTTCTATCTAATCCATTAATAACTTCACATCAGTAATCAGCCAATCAATGCTATCCCCCTCCGAAAGTCAGCCAAACAACAACCACCTCACTCGAGTACACATGCTTCTGTTAGGCAATCAGCAATAGTCTTCATTTAAGTAACTATAGTTCAACAGCTAAAGGTTAAACACTTCTTGCAAGCCTTCAAGCTTTTATATATAATGAAACAAATTTTAAGAAGAGGTTCACAGGGAAAGGTGACTGCTTAAATAAATTCATTAGTTGGAAACAATTTTCCATTAGAATCTAGTGTGTTCTACTACATTTCCAGGTGAAAAGTTCATGGGAAACCAAAGGCAGGCTAGCTGAGAGTAAAATGCCAACTCTCAAAGCTTGGTGGATGTGAAGTAATACAGGCATTTTGAGGACAGATCAAATCTTCCTTATCCTAAAGGCATTTTTGGTATGTAGGGTAGAAACGACTACTGGAGACAATATGTTTGGCCACAAAAGTTTAATTTCTGGGCCTAATCCAAAGATTTATAAGTCTTTATCTTTCACCTATTGGTTCTTTAAATCTGAAAGTAGCTTTAAAGGTGCCCACTCATTATTCTAGCAACAAAATTTTGGTGGGTTAACTGCTGATAATAAGAAGGTTCTCATTCTCTGTCCTAGGAAAGAACTGATTATTCCCTGCCCATATCATTAAGTACCCTCCAGAATCAGGTTTTAAACCTGTCCCAATCTATCCATGACAATTTTGCATCAGTAACTATGCTTCTGAAAGCCACACATTCATCACCGAGCTGATACTTTCAAGGTGCCCTTATTGCCTTTCTCAAGGTAAGAATTAGTCAATCATTCAACTCTTTATTGGATGCCTATTATGTGCTATGATGCTCTAGGCCAGTAGTTCTCAACTTTGACTACATATAAATTAACTATAAAGGTTTTTAATTGTGGTACTTCGGTCCTAGGCACAGTAATTTCTCTGTCTAGTATAGCCTGAGTACAGTGTTTCTTATGAATTTTGACTGGTTCTTTTCTGCAAGAATTGAAAGCAGGATCCTGAAGAGATATTTGTACTATGTTCATAGCAGCATTATTCATAATAGATAAAACACAGAGGCAACTCAAGTGTCCATCTATGGATAAATGGATAAACAAAGTGTAGTATATACATACAATGAAATAATATTCGGCCTTTAAAATGAATGAAATTTGAACACATGTGACAGCATGGATGAACCTTGAGGATATTTAAGCTAAATGAAATAAGCTAACTGCAAAAAGACAAATACTGTATAATTCCATTTATATGAGGTACTTAAGAGTAGTCAAAATCAAGAGACAGAAAGTAAAATGGTAGTTGATAGGGGTTGGAGGGAAGGGAGAGTAATGGGTTATTGTTTGTTATTAATAGAATTTCAATTTTATAAGATGAAGAGAGTGCTGGAGATGAATGGTGGTGATGGTTACTCAACAATATGAATGTAGTTAATATCACTGAACTGTATCCTTAAAAATGGTTGATGGTAAATTTTATGTAGTATACCACAATAAAAAAATTGGAAAAAAATTCATTTGTCATAGATATATGGATTATTTCTAGACTCTCAATTCTATCAAATGATCTATATGTTTGTCCTTATGCTACTACCACATTGTTTTGATTTAGCTTTGTAGTAAAATTTTGAGTCTTCTAGCTTTGTTCTTTTTTAAGATCCTGTGGGCTATTTGGGGCCCCTTGCAATTATATATGAATTTGAGAATTAGCTTTTGCGATATTGCAAAAAAAAGGCCTCTGGAACTTTCTAGGGATTGCATTTAATCCGTAGGTCACTTTGAGTAGTATTGCCATCTTAATGATATTGTCTCCTAATCCATAATCATAGGATGTCTTTCCATTTATTTAGGTCCTCTTTAATTTCTTTTGAAAATAATTTGTAGCTTTAAGTGCACAAATATTTCACTTTCTTGGTTTGATTTATTCCTAGGTATTTCATTCTTTTGAATATTATTATAAATGAAATTGTCTTACTTTCCTTTTTAGATTGTTCATTGGTAATATATAAAAACAAACTAATTTTTGAGCTTTGATCTTGTACTCTGAAAATTTACTGATTTTTAAAATTAGCTCTAGTAGCTTTCTTGTGGATTATTTGGTATTGTTTATATATGAGCTCATGTCATCTGTGAATAGAGATAGTTTTATTTCTTCCTTTCTAATCTAATGCTGTCTATTTACTCTTCTTGCCTAATTGCTCTGGCTAGAACTTCCAGTACAATGTTGAACAGCAGTTGTGGAAGCAGGCATCTGTGTCTTATTCCTAATCCTAGGGAAAAAGCTTTCAGTCTTTCACCAGTGAGTATTATTTTTGTTGTGCATTTTTTATAACTATCCTTTTTCATATTGAGGGAATTTTATTCCATTCTTAGTTTTCTGAGGTTTTATCGTAAAGGGTGTGGAATTTTGTGGAATTTTGTCACTTTTTTTCTGTACTCATTGAGATGATGGTGTGGTATTTTTCCTTCATTCTATTACTGCGATTTATTTTCTTATTTTGAACCACCCTTGCATTCCCAGGATAAATCCCATTTGATTAAGGTGTTTAATCAATTAATATGCTTTTGGATTTGACTTGTTAACATTTTGTTGAGAATTTTTGCATCTATATTCATAAAGAATATTGATGTGTAGTTTTCTTGTGATGTTTTTATATGACTTTGCTATCAAGGTAATGCTAACCTCACAAAACGAGGTTCCATTTTTTGAAAGAGTTTGAGAAGGCTTGGTACTGATTCTTCTTTAAATGTTTGGTAGAATTCACCAGAGAAGCCTTCTGGCCCTGAACTTCTTTTGGTGTTATTGGGAGGGCTTTTATTACTGATTCGATCTCTTTACTTGTTATATAGCTCTATTCAGATTTTCTATTTCAATTTTGGTAATTTTTGTGTTTCTAGGAATTTGTCTATTATCTAGGTTATTTAGCTTTTTGGCATACAATTGTTCATGGTAATCTCTTATAGTCCTTTTTATTTCTCTAAGGTTGGTAGTAATGTCCTGACTTTCATTTCTGACTTGGATATTTTTGCCTTCATATAATACTTATTTTGTAAGCATTTTTTCATTTTAAATCAACCCGAGTAGCTTTTCTGTAATCTGTAACTGGGACGCTAACACAGCAGGCATTTCTGACCTGCTTTTGGTTTGGTGAAATTTTAAAGTTGGTTGCAACCTAAAATTTTCCTTAAATTTCTATGGAAAGTTTTAAGAAAACTTTAGGATGGTACTGTAACTGCTTACATGTCAAATTTGTTTAATTTTTTTTATTTTTATTTTTATGAATAAACAGTCTCTCTTGCTATTTTAATTACAAAATTTCTATAAGGATTCCAGTTCTGGGTAAGATGGAGTAAGCACACTCTCTATTCTCACTCTCCCACTGAATGAGGTCATAAAACCTGGACAAAATGCGTGTAACAGTTTTTTGAGTACACTGAAAAGTAAGTCATAGTAGGTGGATTGGAGAAGGAGGACAGAATTCAAAGTACCACCTAATCAGTGGTGAGTAAACTATTTTCATCCCCCAGTATCCCTCAATCTGGATTTAAGGCAGCCTAAAATGAGGAAATGGGCATTGGTGTGGCCAGGAAGAAATTCCAAAGAAGTCTTCTAGTTCAGGCTCAAAGACCAAACTAGGGGGGCTTGTAGTAGCTATAAGACCCACAAGCACCATAAACTCTGAAGGAAGGAAGATTTCCAATCAGAGGAGTTGTAGTATCAAGAAGGTGAGGTGATCTCCATTGCTTTGTAAAGTCTCATGGACCTCCCTCCACTTAGCCCTGACATAGTGGGCAGTTATGGTAAATACGTAGCAGAATGAAGTAAATAAAGCCCCAGCATTATAGACAGAGGATCAAAAGGGAGCCCTAGGGAATTGGTAAGCACTGAGGACACTACTTAGAGGTTTTGGACAATTACCTGATAAAATTGTTTATGAACTCTTGGTATCACTTCTGAGGAAGATATGTGTGGTTCTCATAATTAACAACATACTGAAAGCAGAGAAGTGAACTAAGAGAGAGACCACTTAGCCAGGATTCAGACTAGCCACTGAGCAGCATACATGAGACATATTTGAATAAAACTGTGAAGCCTTCAAAAATAGAACTGACATTGAAACCACAACCCACAGATGTCTGGCTGGAGCTTGCAGCCTGAACCCAACCAGGTTAATTGACTGCTAAAATAAAAATATCAACAACAGTCGCCATTGGATTTAAACAGAATCCAGAGTCTCATAATATAGTATTCAAGTCATCCAGGATACAGGCCACAATTGCTCAGTATATTAAGAGCCAGAAAGATCTGAACTCACATGAGAAAAAGATAATCAACATATACCAATGCTAATTTGACACTGATGTTTTAAATTATTGAGCAAAGCACTAAAGAAGCTATTACAAAAGTATTTCAGGAAGTAAGGGCAAATATTCTTAAAATGAGTAGAAAGATATAAAGTCTCAGCAAATAAATGGAAGATAAAGAGAACCACAGAGGCCTAGTTTTGGACTAGTGTCCTGAATGACTAGAGGGAGAAAACCACAAAATAGCCAAACTTGGAAGAATGAATATAGAAAGAAGCAATGGAGAAAATACTCCCACTAGAAATGGATCTGCAGATGAAAATCTCAAACCATATGATGAAAGTTAACAGAAGAAAGACAGCCAAGAAAAGAATTCACTGAAAATAAGCAAAAAGTCTGGATAAAATTTTAAAAAATCTTCTTAAATGCATCCATAATTGAGTGAGCAAGAAAGAAAACTCAGGAGATAAACTTACTGAATGCAGGAAGAAACCCAAAGAGTTTGAACACCAAAATTGGATTCTGCTTTGAGCACATTTGCTGAACTGGCTAAATCTGAGCATCAGTTTTTACAGTCTTGTCCCTGAAGAAGGAAAATGAAGCATATGTCTAATAGGAGACTGTCTTACAAACCTGAGCCCACAAAGGTCTACTCCTCCTTGGTATGAGGGTGAATTAGAGACGTTCACACGGCTTCCTCAACCACTGGATTGCGAGAAAAATATCTGTCTTAAACTGTGGCATGTTCAGGGTAGGGAAGATTTCTCCTGAGAATTTATATTCATAAGCTGACCTTCAAGCAGGTTTGCAGCCCAAATTTATGTTGTTTTGGTAGTCCACCTTAAATCATGAATTAAAAGTAGTGATGAACTAGTAATGCCTCCAGATGCCTGACACAGTCTGACCCTCTTTGGAGGAAACTTCCTTTATTCCAGGCCTCTAAAAAGTACCGTGTAAGGAAAATCACAATAAAAAAATGATTGAACATCAAAGACATAAGACGCCATATGTGAGAACAAGCAGAAACACTAGAAAGCAAAATCAGACCTGAAAGAACTTCAGATATCAGAATATTCAGACACAAATCAAAATAATTTTGCTTAATATGCTTCAATAAAAGAGGAGCTTGAAAATGAGTAAATCACAAGCAGAGTAGAAGAAAAAATCAAAGAGAATATCCATGATAAAAAATAATAATTAAAATTTTAGAAATTTAATGAATGTGGTTAACAGCAGGTTGGACAGACCTAAAGATAATATAGTAGAAGAACTGAATAAATTACGCAGATGATAGCCCAGAGTAAAACATAAGGTTAAGAGGAGGATGGAGTAAAAAAGTATAACAGAAACTTAGAGTTTTAGAGTGAATAGAGTAGAAACAATATTTGAACAGTGTCTGAGAATGTTTCAGAAAGTCAACAATTCATAGATTCAAACTTTTATAAATCAATCAAGATAATAAAAAGAAATATATATCTGTTCATTAAATCTATATGAATCTATAGAGCACAAAAGACTAAAAGATCTTAAAATCAGCCAGAGAGAAGCAACAATTAGATGAACAGCTGTGACATCTTAGCAACAAACAGAAGTCATAAAAAAGTAAATTTTTTTTAATATCTAAATGAAAATTACTATCCAATTTATAATTCTACACTTAGAAAATTACTTTCCATAATGAGGATTAAAATAAAGACATTGTGATCAAGCAAAAACTGAGAATCTGAAATCTGAAAACCCCCTACCGAAAAGCATTAAGAAGGATATACTTCAGGCAGAACTGAGATAGACGTTTGAAATACGAGAAGGAATAAAGACAAACTGGTAATTACGATGGTAAATCTAAGTGAGCCAGACTGATATGTTCATTTCCTCAAGAGAAATTCTTAGAACTCTGGAATGAAGTGGGGGTCTTCTAATGCGAATTAGCTCTGTCAAACATTTAGAGGCATTGCTCATCAAGTGGTTAAAACAAAAGATTAACACATATTACAATTGTAGGGGCCAGTATTATGCTGCTCCAGAGAAGTGTGTGTGTGTGTGTGTGTGTGAGTGTGTGTGAGAGAGAGAGAGAGAGAGAGAGAGACAGAGACAGAGACAGAGACAGAGACAGAGACAGAGACAGAAACAATTGGCTTACATGGTTATGAAGGCCAAGAAGTCCCATGATCTGCTGTAAGCAGCATGCTGGAGGAACAGGAAAGCTGGTAATATAATTTGGTTGAGTCCCAAGGCCTGAGAATATGCGGGCTGGTGGTGTAAGTCCAGGTCTGAGTCAGAAATTCCGATAACTAGGAGCATCCATCAGAAGATGGATGTCTTAGCTCAAGAACAGAGAGAGCAAATTCAGCTTTCTTTGCCTTTTTGTTCTATTTGGGCTCTCAAGGAATTGGATGATGCCCACCCACAGTGAGAAGGCCCATCTGCTTTACTCAGTTGATCAATTCAAATGCTAATCTTTTCCATATTCATCCTGACAGACACACCCAGAAATAACTGTTTTACTAGCTATCTGGGCATCCTTTTGCTCAGTCAAGTTGACACATAATTTTAATTAATTGTCACAGGGCCCAATAAACATTTAGTGAATAAATGTATGAACGAATGAATAGTAAAATTAGCTCTTTATTAGTTTCCAGCAGAAGCTAAAAACTGGCTTGTTGGCCATTTCTGGTTTGTAAATAGTTCGTTTGACCACCAACATATTGGCCAAGACAAAAAACAAAAAAAAAACCCCAAACATACAGACAGACAAAAAACAAAAAAAACCCTAGGAACTGAAACATCAAGGACTGGGCCTTTGTTTCTAGTTTCAATCGTGGACTGCAACTTAATACACAGCTGCCACCTTACTCTTCCACAGGTGATTGAAATTGAAGTGTTTTTACATCCTTATTTGGGATTAGGTTAAAAATAATTTATTAACTTCATTAATAAATTAAGGATATTTGGTATAATTTCCGGAGTGCCGAGCAGAGGTTACTAAAAGTTTTTACTTTTCTGATGTAACAGGGAAGAAAGCACCACACATATGGCAGGGGTCTCTGTGTGAAAATGGCTGCACCCGCTACTGAATAAAGCCATGATGAAACTTCTTTCTTAGGCCCAAGCAGAGACCTATAACTGCTGAACTGTCAACATGTTTTTGTTTTCTTCACACGTTTTTGGCCAACGCTTAAAAATCAATAGATTTCATATCCCACTCTGAACTTGCATTTCTAATTGGCAGCGGTGGACTAGAATTGAGTAGCAGAAGCCACCTTTAGGAAGGAGTATGTGGTCTCAAATGGAATTTAAGTGTTTTTAGTCTTCATTTGGGGAAAAAGGTAAATATAATTAACTTTAGACTTGAATAAACTAAAGGATACATTGTATAATTCCTGGGGGTACTGACTAAAAAGATTTTTTAAAAAATGTCAGGATGAATCTGAAAAGATCAGCATTTCTTGTATTGCAAATCTCTTGGTGACAAATTCAGAAAAAGTCTTTGTTTTTGACAAGCATTTTTGCTGGGAATATAATTTAGGGTAATAGCTTTTTCTTTCAGTACTTTTAAACCAATAATATATAAAAAAAAAGATGAGAAAAAATGTTTAAAAAGAAGACAAGATAAAGATAAAGGAAGAGCAATAGAATGTACAAAATTGATCATTACCATAAATATAGTGGACTAAATACTATTATTAAAACACAAAGATTGTCTGGATTTTCAGAAAGACTGAAAGTTTGTACAGCTGTATCAAACAAAATGAATTTTAAGCAATACCAGAGATAAAGAGGGTCACTACATAACACGTCTCAATTCACAAGAAAAATAAACTAAACTTGTATGTATAATATAATCTCAAATTAAAGCATAAATTGATAAAATTACAGCTATAAATAGACAAATCCATCATTAGAGCCAGAGATTTTAAAATATTTCTCTAATTAATAAATCAAGGGAAAAAAAAACACTAAGGCTATAGAATATTTGAACAACACAATTAAGTAATTTGATCTCAGGTGTATATCTTTTGCATGCAAGACTTAGAATTTCCTGTAGTGCTGATCTCTTGGTGATAAATTCAGAAAAAGTCTCTGCTTTAGTTTTTGACAAACATTTTTCTGGAAATATAATCGAGTAAATTTTTTCTTTCAGTACTTTTAAGGAAATCTTATGTCATCCTTCTTTGTTCCTTTGTATGTAATATGTCTTTTTTTATCTGGCTGCTTAAAATTTTCTCTTTATTACTGGTTTTGAGCAATTTGATTATATTGTCTTTGTAAGTTTTCTTCATATATTTTGTGTTGGAGGTTGTTGAGCTTCTTGGATCTGTGAGTTTATAGTTTTCAAGTTTGGAAAATATTAGGCCTTATGACATTGTTCCATAGCTCACTGGATAGTTTCTATTGCTGTCTTCAAATTCACTGATCTTTTCTTGTATGTCCATCTGCCATTAATACCATCAGACTAATTTTTATCCCAGATGTCACAGATTTTACATCTCAAGTTCAATCTGGGTTTTTAAAATATCTTCCTAACTTTTTGAAGATAGTTATATAACTGTTTTAATGTCCTAATTCTGACACCTGTGTCAGTTCTGGATAACTTTGGCTATTTTCCTCACCATGGTCATGATTTTCTGCTTCTTCATATATCTGGTAATCATTTATTGGAGACCAGACATTGTAAATTTTACCTTTGTGGGTACTTGATACTTTTGTATTACTATTTATTTTGAGTTTTTTCCTGGGATACAGTATATTTATGTGGAAATTACTTAACTCTTTCAGGTCTTGCTTTGATGATTTTTTAGTTGAATACAGAGCAGTATCAGTCTAGGACTAGTTCTCTGGCAAGACCTTCCTGAGTTCTCTATCCAGTGTTCCATGAATTATGCTTTATGCATTCTAGCTGGTAGGAACAGGCACTGTTTCTGGCCCTGTTTAAAGTACCAGACACTATTTCCTCTAAACCTTTCTAATTGTTTTTCCCTATTCCAGGATTGTTTTACACACAACATAATACTCTGCGGAATACTGCAAATCTCTGTGTGGCTCTCTCTTCTCTGAGTTTTATACTATGAACTCTAAGTGTCTGGGTCTCTCCAAACTCTTAAGCTCTATCTTCTCAACTCAGGGAATCTCCCAGTTTTTGCCTCAGTTCCCACTCTCTGCGCTACGGCTTAAAAGCTCTCAAGGCAGTAAGTGGAGGCAATCATAAAGCTCACCTAATTTGTTTTGTTTTTCATGGATCACTGTCTTCCATTCCTGATGTCATTTCATTGTCTTAAAATCCATTGTTACATATTGGTTTTTGTTTGGAGTCTGGGGGTGGGGGGTAGGGGGGTGGTGGTGGGGGGGGGGTAAATCCAGTCTTTCCTACTCCAAATTGGCCAGAAGTGAAAGTCTTACAACTATTTTTTAAAATATGCAATAAAACAATTCTTAAAATTGCTTGGGGACTAATATTAAATTACTATGCATAGTAAAAGACAGGAAATGCTGAGACAGATCTAAAAAGATTAGAAAATCCTGATAGGTCCTCAGGCACTGGCATGAAAAGATTTTCATGATGTTATTATCAGCCAGGATAGGTGAGAATTACATTGTAGTAACCACCCCCAAATCTCAATGAAAGCAACAAAAATTTATTTCTCACTCATTTTTAAAGTCCATTGTAAATTAGAGTAGTGATTCTTTTGTTCATCATTGTTATAACACTACCTCAAACGTTGCCAATAAACTAATCAGAGGAAAGAGGCTAGAAGGTCTGAAATTGGCAATTCAGTGCTCCAGTTCAGAAGCGATATGTATATTTCTCAATTGACAGGCCAGACCCAGACAGATGGCCCCATCACAACTGTAAGGAAAGGATAATTCTGTTAGGTATCTAGTTATCTGGAGAGAACCAATAGTTGTAAGGTGAATAGCTCTAATGGCAATCACAGACCACTCTTCTGGTCAATAGTTATTCAATGCGCTCTCCTTTTTATAGTCAAAATGCACTTTTCCTCTAAGGAGATAACTCAAAAGTCCCATTATATTAATGGCATTGAGGTCAACGTTCAGTATCTCACACTAGTCTCTAAATCAGGGGATGATATGTACTAGTCTCCCTTTGATCTGTTGACCTAAAAAACTGTCCTCTACACATACAGGTTGACACAGACAGAAAACTGTAATAAACACTCCTATTCAGAAACAGAAAGATGGATGCACACAAGTAGTCACTGGCCCAAAACAATTCTCTGTTACAAAGACCCTCTACTCCAGTGGTACAAAAATTCCTTGATTAGAACCTGATTCTGCTCACTGGGAAGCGATCCCTAATCAATTGCTGTCCAAGGTTATCAACCCCACTATCCAGGATATTCTTTCCTTCTGACCACATCGAAGGTGGACATTCGGAAATATGTTCTATTTGGGGACCAATCAACTTTATCAATCTGCTATCTAATGTAGAAAATTTTATGTCATTAGCAAACTTTTTAGTTTAGACTCATGGTTTCTTTGACAGTACAACTCCATCAAAAATTATATTTCTTATGTATGTAAGTCCAGTCAGCATTGAGCCAACGGTCACATCCACCACTTGAAAGTCATGCTCCCCCCAGCTCCTCCCCATACTGAGTTGGAGTACCTTCAACACATCAGGCATTGGTAGAAAGAAGACTGACACTTTAGCACCTGTTTCCTAAGTCATTTTGTAATTGGCATTTCCAATTCCTGAAAGATATTAATATTTAGGTTGTGGGAATGAGGAATCAAAATTTTTGGGAATTCTCAGGAATCCCCAAATTATACAGAATCATCATTCTGTACTGTTCATAACAATAACACTATACTTAACGTATTTTTAAATAGTTGTGAATGACCATAATAAACACCTAATTGTTTTTCTGTGATATAGTGTTTCAGAAATTTTCTGTTAAAAAGATAATAATATATGGTTTATTAGCATGAACCAATGTATTGTGATAAGATTATATATTTCAATATCACTTTCGCTACCTGATAGTTATGATAAAAGACATTAAATAAAGGAGCATTACTATAAATGCTAAATAAAAATTTAGCATTTTAAGAATTGGAAATACCACAAATATGTTTAAGTTATTCTTAAAATGAAATTTAAAAACACACAATGTATTAATTGCCCTATCCAACTCTTTTTATTTTGTAACAAATATTTCAGACATAGAAAATTCTTCCATTTTTGTATTACTAGTCTAATACTAAGGACTATCAAAAAACATCTTCAAGTTTGCATTAGGTTACAGTCGGCTTCACAGAAACTGTTCCTTTTTAATGATGAAACTATTTTGTCTGCCCTGATTTTGGTCTTGGAGTTGAAACTGATATTGCTTTTGCTAATTAAAGTTTAGGTCAGTTTCTAATTTCATTTCAGAATGTTCTGCAACATTTACTTTTCTTTGCCTTTCTTGTTAAAATATTTGCAAAGAAAAGTAGTAGCCTTTGGCAAATAATCATGCACTGGAAATGCCAACAAATTTGATAATATTTGAATACAGTAGTCTTCCCCCCCCCCCCCAACCAACTCCCACACCCTTATCTGAGATCCATTCCAAATCTTCAGCGGACGCCTGAAGCCTTAGATAGCTTCAAACTCTGTATATTTCTCCCTATACACATACCTTTTCACTTATAGGAAGCATTTATAGCTTCTCTTTGGGGTATCCAAATCAGCAGCATCACACACTTGTGCTTTGGGGCCATTATTAAGTAAAATAAGGGCTACTTGAACTCAAGCACTAGGATACTGCAATAGTTGATCTGATAACTGAGATGGCCACTAAGTGACTTGTGAGCAGGTAGTGCATGTATACAGGGTGGATACTCTGGACAAAGGGATGATTCATGTCCCACATGGAATGGAGCAGGATGGCATCAGATTTCATCCTGCTATTCAGAAGAGCATGCAATTTAAAACTTATGAATTGTTTATTTCTGGAATTTTCCATGTAATATTTCTGGACTACGGGTGACTGCAGGTAACTTAAAGCGCAGATGGGGGGAAATGTATAATGTTACATTTGGATCTCCTATCAAGGGTAACAACATCACACAGACCACAAGTCAAAATTGCCATTTAAGGAATTATTTTGCTTCCACAATGTGTTGTTTCCTCAGAACACCATTACTAGAATTTATACAAAGTATACTATGCATATAGACCTTCTAATATTTATTTTACTTACAAGAATAACTCACTGGTCACGCAGACAGGTGCATGAACACATACTTTCAGCATGGCAATAGCTAGAGATAAAACTGAGTGATTAGATTGTGACCAATTCCCTTTTACGTGCTTCCATTCCAGTTCCTAGAAGTGTTGACCTTACTCCCGATTTCTCATGTTAGCATTCCCTGCTTTCTTTTGGGTTTGACGTCAGTGGATTCCTTCAAATGAGTAATGGCTCTAAATTGATTACTAAGCTTTAATTCTTACAGGAGAGTTACAATAATTTTTCCTGTTTCACCAACTTTTTGAGATTTGGAAAAATATATAAATTTCCCAAGAAACTACGGGGCCTCCTCTTAACCTAATTAGAAGTTTAAATAATTAGTGTGATGTCTGTATTCTTGATTCAATAAAGCTTTGTTGCTTAAAGGCCTTCTTCTTTTACTGGTTGGAGATGAGAAGTTGTTGCCTCTTCTAACCCTGCACGTATCTGAATTTCTGGACCCCTTTTATTCTCTTTTGTCCCTACAATTTCTCATCTGAGTTCACGTCTTTCTTGAAACAGCTTGTCAAATGCAGCTAATACAGTAAACAAAACATGCATTATCATTTTGTTATCCGAACTCTTACAATAAAGATACGATTTTATTAAATATATTATTTGTCCTCCAAGTATAACAAGTTCACCAAATCTTTCACCACGGAATGTGGATCACCTCAGGCAGCCTCATCACTTGTTTCCTAAGCCAGTGCAATATGGTTTAATTTAGTTGTTTTTTGTTGTTGTTTGTTTTTTATGGCAGCACTCCACTTTCAGGACAAATTCCTTTATTAGTCAGGATAGACTAGATTATGTTGTAGAAACAAGAATTTCCTAACAGCAGTAAATTAAAACAAATGCTTATTTCTCCCTCATGTTACATGTTCAAGGGAATAAACAGGGAGGCTCTGATCATATTCCTTCAGGAACCCAGCCTGATGGATCAATCGCAATCTCGAATGTAAGGAGTCACCATGCCAGAGGAAAATGGGGATTCTGAAGTCTCAGGTCAACAATTAAATGCTCCAAACCAGAAGTCATTTATTTGTACTCACAACTCACTGGCTGGGAACAAATCATAGGGTTTCATCCTAGAAATATTTGGTGAATAGCAGAAGTAAAAATCACATTCAGCTAAAAAAAGTTGTTTATAAAAAGAAAAAATCTAAAGAAATAAACACAACTCTTAAAAGTTTATAATAAGACATGAAACTTTCCATAAGTACTATAGGTAAGAGAATTAAAATAAGTGTAGGTATTTATTTTTCAACTTAAAAACAAACTGAATACTCTTCAATCTAATCAATTGTACACTTAAGAATTCTAGTACAGGTAATAAAAAATGTGGACCAAAATTTTATGTGCAAAGAGTTTCACTGTAGTGTTTATCATACTGAAAATAAAAGAACAGTTATAAAATTATGATAGACTCTTACAAAAAAAATAAAGGGTGGGGGTTTGCAAATTTTTTCTTTAGACTTATGGGGCTACATGTTCTCTGCTGTGCACAACTGTGCTGTTGTAGTGCAAAAGCTAGAACAGACAATATATAAACAAATGACACGGCTCTTTTCTAATAAAATTTTGTTTAGAAAAAGATGGCCAACTGTGGGTTTGTTATCCTCTGATACAGAGCAATTAATATCATATTTTTAAGACAGTGGGTAAAATAAAGTATTTTGAAAGTTTAAAACTATAGTTTATAGTTCCCAAATCCTCTACAAATAGCATGTTTTACTTTAACATTTAGGAGGGGAGCCATTTTTTTTTTTTTAAAAAAAGGCTGATGAACCTGAATAGACACAAAAAAAGAAAAAAAAAAAAAAAAGGACCTGAGTAACCAAAGGAATCTTGAGAAAGACCAAAGCTAGAAGCATCATGCTCCCTGATTTCAAATTCTATTACAAAGCTATAGCTATCAAACGGTTATGATATTAACATAAAAACAGACACCTAGATCAATAGAACAGAGCCCAAAAATAAACCCATGTATATATGGTCAAATAATTTACAACAAAAGAGCCAAGAATATACAGTAGGGAAAGGATAGTCTCTTCGATAAATTGTGTTAGGAAAATTGAACAACCACATGCAAAAGAATGAAACTGGACCACTATCTTATACCATACACAAAAATTATCTCAAAATGATTAAGCACTTGAATGTAAGACCTGAAACCATTAAACTAGAAGAAAATATAAGCAGTAAGTTCCTTGACATAAAAATTGGTGTTTTTTTTTTTCTATTTGAAACCAAACAAAAGGCAACAAAAGCAAAAATTAACAAGTGGAACTACATCAAACTAAAGAGCTTCTGCACAGCAAAGGAAACCATTAAAAAATTAAAAGGCAACCTACTGAATGGGAGAAAATATTTGCAAACCATATATCTGATAAGGGCTTAATACCTGAAATATATAAAGAATTCATACAACTCAATTGCAAAAGGCAAACACTCCCCTCTCCACCCCAAACATTCCAATTAAAACAAGGGGAGAGAATCTGAAAAGACATTTTCCAAAGACATACAGATGGCTAATAGGTACATGAAAAGATGTTCAATATCACTAAGAATCGTGGAAATGCAAATCAAACTACAATATTACCTCATAACTGTTAGAATGGCTATTATCAAAAACACAGAAAAAAGCAGGTGTTGGCAAGGATATGAAGAAAAGGGAACTCTTGTGCACTGTTGGTGGGATTGTAAATTAGTACAGCCACTTTAGAAAATAGTATGGATGAGAGGCTAAAGAAAATGTGATATATACACATATGCATAGTGGATATTATTCATTTATTTAAAAAAAATGAAATCTTGCCATTTGCAACATGGGTAGACCTTGAGGGCATTGTGCTAAGTGAAATATGTCAGAGAAAGATAAATACCACATGACCGCATTTTATGTGGAATCTAAAAAAAATTCCTGAGCTTATGGATATAGAGAACCGCTTGGTGGTTGCCAGATGTGAGGGTAGGTGACACAGGTGATGGGGTCAAAAGGTACAAATTTCCAGTTATAAAATAAATTAGTGAGAGGGATATAATGTACAGGTGACTAAAGTTGATAATACTATAGCCCATATTTGAAGGTAGCTAGAAGAGTGGATCTTGGAAATTCTTGTAAGAAAAAAACTGTAACTATGTATGATGTTGGAATGGTGTTGGATGCTAATTAGACTTAATTGTGGTGATCATTTTGCAAACATATACATATATCAAATCATTACACTGTATATCTGAAACTAGTATGTTAACTATATACCTCAATTGGAAAAAAAAAAAAAAGGTTGAATTCATGAGTAACACAGTCAGTTATTCTATTATATGGAAAAGTCAAATGACCCCAGATGTACCTGGGGCATTTTCTGGAAACCAAAATCCAAGGTAACTTCTGTGATCAGCAGTTATTCAGGCTATTAACATCTGCAGCTACAGCTTCATTTATAGCTTGATCCAATAATCTTCATAATGATGACACCCTACGTAATCAAAGAAGACTAAATTATGCTTAGTATCTTCTTTTAAATAATGAAGGTGATTTTATAACACTTTTAACAAGCAATTAAAAGTTACCTTTAGTTAACTAGAAAAGTAATTTCACCCAGGATACCACAGCCCCTGATGTTACAGTTTTTGGTACAGATGTTTTATTTCCTTACAAGATGATCTAAATGAAGCATCTTTGAATTTATAGCTAAGTTGAAAATTAAACATTGCTATGACTTTTAGAAATCTATTTGATTATTCATTTTGTCTACATGGATCTGCATATGTGCCTCATTTAAAAGAAAACACAAAATAACTGTTTTTCTCTGTTAAATCTTAGAAATAGGTACATTGTTTCAGCAATTCCTTTGCTGGAAAACAAGTCAGTGTTATAGTAATCTAATAAAAATGAAATACTTACAATCCTTTTTTAGTGCCTTTTTACATACATACAAAAGTCCTATTTCACTGAAGACAGGAATGATTGGTGGTGGAGTAACAATTTTGATGAAACAAAAGATTGTGTCAACCATGAAGTAAAAAAAATGACATTATGAAAACCTACAAAAATGTAATGATGCTAAAACTTCTATACTTATTATGTAAAGTGTATCTTTAAATTACATGCTATCTTTCCTATTAATAAAATGATTAGCTAACCCCTCCTCATGAGGTAAAATTCCTCAATTCCTATTTATAAAAAGATTAGGTCCTTTTCTTTAGGTTAAGAAGTTCTCCATTCCACATATATATAATCGCTGTAGGAATAATACAAACTATAATTTTACTATCAATGGAAGGGTTAATTGCAAAAAATATGTGTTACAAAAAGCAACATTCAATATAAATGCTGAGAACTATAGGTATGGCAGAAAACAATAACTTTAAAAACAGATCAATTTGAATTAAAATCTTGGCTTTGTAACTTTAGGCAAATAATTGTCCAGGTATTTGATTTCCTCATCTTTTACTTACAGCCAAAACAAGGTAACTCATACCTTGTCAGTTCCTTTAAAAAAAAATGTTTGGAATAGCTCTTGAAAACGTTATAACGTGAAACAATTCCAATTTCCTCCTAAAACACTGGAGAGATGCAAAGGGAAAGAAACACAAATAAATATGGTATTTAGATTGTCAATGTAAATTAGAAGTGCATCCCACAAAATCAATGTCACTGAACTGTACTTTTAATCCATAATTCTATTGCTAGGTAACAGGGAGCTCTAATATAGTAAGGCACCTTAGTAGTTAGGCGAAACAGTCACTAAAGTGTGTCACTGGCTTTCATAGTCATATCAACGGAGTCTAAACTCTCGAAAGCTGGAGGAGGCAAACTACAGTAGTCCGTGGGCTAAACCCAGCCAACATTGTTTTTGTAAATAAAGTTTTACCAAATCACAAACAGGCTATTATTTATATACAATCTATAGCTGCTTTCACACTAAATGGAACACTTGAGTAATTGTGACCACATGGCCTACAATTAGTTAGTATCTGGCCCCAAAAAGAAATTTCTAAGCTTGCAGACCACTGTTCTAAAGCACTAATGTAAAGGTTTGGTTTGCATCCTGAACTGTTTGTTCCTGATCAGATATGGTATAAGGATATCATATGAGAACATAAATCAATTATGTTACCAAGTACAGTGTTTATTTCAACTACTTTTCTGTTTTCATTGCCAGACTTTCTCAATGAAGAACTTATAGTTTGGTGGAGCTTCCTCTTCTCATAGTGAAAAGGTATAAACAGTTCATTGATTAGCTACTTTGAATGACAGTACTCTAAAGGTATATAGAGACAAGAAAAAGGACAACCCAAAGCTCAAAAGGGATTACAGTGTCACTTGGAGACTTATTTTGGAACAGTGCTCTAGGGTTTTGTAGCATAGGCTTGGCAGTTAATTGAATGAGATTCAGAAAGTGGTCCTTACAAAGATTTTTTCCTACTCTCTGCTCTTCTAACATTTAAATTACTCCTGAAATTTTCTCTGCTATCGATTTATGTTTCAACCAGGTGAAGGGTGACAGCTAATAGGTCCCTCTCTCCCTATCTTTTCTTGGAAGCAGGAAAGACGAAAATATTTGCACCCCCATCCCCAAATATTCAAGAAAATAAGTCAATAATATATTTTGCCCATTTAGCCTCTTTAATTTACCGAACAGATAAAAAACTATGATATTTCTCTTGAAATGAAAGAATTTATAAAGCAAATCTATTCTCTGTGAATACTAGCAGTATTTTCCCTGTACTTATACTAATTTAAAATAAATCATGCATCAATTAAAGAATACAGAATGAAATCCTACCACTAATTTTAAAATGAAATTTCCTTGAACAAGAATAGTTTCTAAAGGCGCCAAAGGTAATCCGACTCAAGCAGTTTTCTGAAAAATAAAATTATTCAAGAACAGATTTTTATTGCAAATATTTACTCAAAAACTACTATATACAGCAGAATTTTAATAGCCATTTAAAACACTTAACATTCAGTGAAATAAAATTTAAGAATTCAAAGCACATTTTAAGAAGTAAAAATGTAGTGATTTAAATAAAAGTTTATTAGTACTTCAAAGCAAACTACTGTTATTCATATCATTCACTTCTAGATCTATTATTTTCTAGATGATAAGAAACAACTGAAAAATCAATTCAGCAGCCATCTTATGGATAAATTAGACTAAATATCCCAAACCAATTTTTTACATCACTGCTTTAGGTCCCATTTGAAGTTTCTATTTTACAATTAAAGAAAAAGTCACTTAAACATGGCTGAATTCATGCCAGGACATGTTTTCAGTTTACTGCTTTACAGTATCTACATTATGCCATACTTTGGTTTGGTTTCCAGACCATTTTTATGGGTCTATTTCTAAAGATCATTAAAACAGTATTAAAAGCATAATAGCTACGGGAGTTTCAACAATGGGCTTCTACTTTATACAACTAATACATCAAGGGATTTCTGCACAGCTTACACACTGACAAAAAGCACAAATATAAATTTATATTTTAATAATTTCACTTTCACTGAAAGTTTAATTAAGGTAAGCTTACAGCCTAGCAGGCTAACACTTGTATGGAGGTACACAGATTCAAATATTCTGTTTACATGCTTCTGACAGTCTGGAATGTTATATTAAATCCAAAATTAAGTTTATGTTCATCCAAATTCTCATTGATTTTTTAGCACTCTAAGCATGCTCCATTTACCAACATCATACCTATAATAAAGCCTTTATTAACAATGCCAATTAGACATTATTTTAAGTCAATTATTCCCAAAAGTTATGTGGTTTCCAAATCTCTTTTAAGTTAATTGAGAAGGCTATATAGGTAATATGGACTTTTAGCTTAGGATTGATGGAATTTTCAATGCTTTATAAATGTAAGTAATATTCTAATTATCAATTCATATTGGAAACCAAGTTCCATTTCTTTAAGGACTGTTAAATGAAGCCTTTTCCATTGTGAACTTAACTTTCATTAAAATCCTACTCATGTTTTAAAACCTCTTGGAAATCCATTCTAATCATGCTATTATTGGTGAATTGATTTCTTTAATAACTTAAGTTGAACATACAGGTAAAGTGTATGAATGGCCTCCCTCACATTTTGCTATTTCTGAACTCTATCTATAACAGCACCACTGAGCTCACCTGATAGCACTGTTCCAAATGCTCTTATCGTTGGTACACTAAAACTTAGAATGACTTAACTAATTTCAACTCTTTTCTTTTTCATCTGCCAGGTCTACTGTTGTCTCTGTTGTGCTAGGGCTATTTCCTCCAGAAACATCATCTGTTTGATCAGACACTACTTCATCAGTCTTGGCTGAAGATTCACCACTGCCTTTCTGAAGAATCTCTGTGGCTTCATACTCAAGTACCTCTGATGGAGTTAAAGGTTCCAGATGAATGCTGCCTTGCTCACTAACGTCAGAACTAACAGATTCAGGTTCATCTCTTTTTCTTAAAAACTGATCAATTCTAACATCACCAGATGTTAACCGTAAATCCTTAATATTCTTTGAAGAAAACCTAGCTTCACTGGAGTTGTGATCTTTAATCTCATCACATGAAATTATGTTTTCTGAACTTTGGCACATCTTCGATTCTGTTTCCTGACAAATGTGTTCTATTTTTTTTTTCTTTTCCACTTTATCTTCACCAATATTTGAATCATAACTGAAGATATTCTTTGAGCCAGTTTCCTTGTCTTCAAGACAGGTATTTTCCTTATGTGAAACTACTATACTGTCTTCACTTTTTGTTGCTGATGAGTCTTCAAATGAATTTGGATCACATTCAATTTTCTCTTCCTCTGAAGCTTTATCTTGTTTACTGAAAAAAATCATGTTTTTAAACATTATCAAAATATATACTCTAAAATTTTTTTTAAAGGTCAAGGCAAAAAAAAAAAAAAAAAAAAAAAAAAGAAGTCAAGGCAGACTTGCCCACCAAAAAGAAAAAATAAATCCAAAAATCCAGGTCCATGGACCTTACCATGATATTATGATTTAGGAAGCAGCCATTTTTCTAGGCAAGAGAGTGAAAAACTACAGAGTCATATATGTAAAAGTAGACCTGGGGAGCCTATCAATTAGTTTTAGTCCTGGTTAACATTTTCACCTGTTTACAGCGTTGCCTGTTTTTAGTTAAAATTTAAGCATTCTTATTAATTTGAGTGTTTTAAATAAGGAATGAATATATATGAGAAAATAAACCTATATTACCTTTATAATTTATATATCCTCTTACGGTTAGTGTGTCTTTCCTTATGCAAAATCAGGTATTTACAAACATTTGCCTAATTTTTGATAGCCTAATTTAAAAAACATAAAGAATACACATAAATATACAACATGCATACATACATAGGTGTGTATGTTTGCATATGAGTGTGTATGTGTGTTTACTCTTACCCCTGTGTATTATCAGAAACTATTTTGTGAATAATAAAACATTAGAACAGAAGATTTCTAAGGAGATCTTCGGCCCCCTACCTAGATGCTTATTTTATCAAAAGTAAATTTAATAATTATATATATTTTATTTCTTACATTCATCCACCCGGAATTTAGACTTTTTCCTAATGAACTGCCCAAATATTAAAGCAACATTATCAAATAGTTGTAATTTATTAAATTATATTCACATATTTATACTGTTTCTCTGCTACGTATTTTGTTTTGTCTTCAGACAATTCTTGGGCCAGTACCAAAGTCTTAACAATTATAGATTACCAATGTACTTTATTATCTAATAGAGCAAACTGCCTGGACGACTTACTGCCTAAATTTAATCCTTTAAAAATGTAAAAGATATTTGTACAAGGATTTTCGTTAAATGAATGTTTAAATAGTACATGCAAAAACAACCTATTATCTAACTACAGAACAATAATTAAATTATGGTATTAAGAGAAAAGTATGAATCTTGAACTTTGTCAGTTTCCAAACCAAATCCCATTGGAATTTTCAACTATGTGTTCATTAAACGCATACATTAATTTGGACAATAGCCTATTATTCAAGTTATTAATATATTTTCTATCTCAAGAAAATTTTTTCATTTAGATGTTATACATTTCTAACTTTTTTTTATTATTGTGAATTAACTCTTTTGTCCACAATATTTTATAATCAATCACATATTACTGGTATAAAGTCTTAGCTCATTTTCTTGGATCTTATAGGTCAAGTACATGAACTGCAAAAAATAACATTTTCCTCATTTAAATTTGTATAATTATTATTTTTGTTCAGCTCTTCTTGGACTAACTACAATTTACAGAAAATGTTAAATAATACAAAAGTGACAGGTCTTTTTTTTCTAAATCCTTAAATTTTAGTTAATGCTCCCTTCAGTGTTCTAGGAAAAATGGTAGGCAAAGAAAGTGCTAGATAATTTTCAAGTGAAGTCTAAGGAACACTTTCATAAAGCCATAATTTGCTTTTTAGGGGCAATAGATTAATTAATTTCATCAGATTAATTTGCAACCTACTGTAAAACAGACAACATCAAGATAGAAATGGGGAAGTCATTTAATTTAAAAGAAAAAATAAAATTTATCTGGAAAAAAGTTCTAATTAGAATGTTGGAAGTCTCTTTTATCAAGAAAGATTGTAAAATGTCTTATGTTCTTTAGTGTTCTACTTGAGAATTATATTTTTAAAAACCAATCCTTAAATTCTGAAACTTTTAGGCTGAAATGCCACCATAGAAGTAGCCTTAAAGCTTTTTGAAAATACTTAAAAAATATATTTTAAAATTAACTATTTGCAATAATTGTCCCTACGGTGTAACCTGTAGCATCTTGAAATTTTTCTCATTTAATAGGGACAATTAAAATATGTCAACATTTTACTTACTAGTAAGTACTTTAAAAATTCTACATGTATAAAAGTATTTCAAAACTAAGAATCTGTAGTATATTCTTGTTGCAATAAAATTTCAAAATTTTATTTTAAGTAAAAGCCATTACTAAAAGCAACATTATATACGTAAGTTTAAATAGTCCTTTATCAATTAATTGAAATAACACAACTCAAGTGTCATTCTATATACTTGGATTTCAAAAGATTAAGTTTTTCCTCATATTTACCTTTCAGAATTTGATGTTTCTGTTTCTTCTTCAGCCATATTAGGTCTTGCAATTTCCTGAAATGATTAATAATAGTATCCTTTTATATCCACGGATAAGCTTAAAACCAACTATTTTTTATTATACTAAATTTTCTGGATAAATGAATTTAAGTGTGTAATCTTATAAAGCAAAGAACTAGAAAAACAATTTTTTAAAGTATATACTAGAATAATTCTCATAATCAAAAGTATGATTTAAAAAATTTTAAAGAAACTTACAAGAAGTTCTTTATACCAAAAGTTTCGGAATCAAGGTCACAAAAACAGTTATCCAGTTATAACATACCTGCTTTCCTTAAACTCTGATTCTAATATGTGCCTTAATTATAATCATAGCTGACCCTTGAACAACATAGGTTGAACTGTGCAGGTCTGCTTATACACAGATTTTTGTCAGTAAATATAGAGTTGGCCCTCTGTGTCCCTGGGTTTTGCATCCAAGGATTCAACTGACCTTGGATTGAAAACAATATTTTCAACCTGAAGTTGGGAAGCTATCAATGCTGAGGGCCAACTGTATGCATTATTCTATGCCATTTTATATAAGAAACTTGAGTATCCATGAAGTCTGGTTTTCATGTAGGTGGGGTCCTAGAACCACTCCTCTGCAAATACCTAGAGGCAATTGTGCTGCAGTTAGGTTTTTGGGAAGTCAAAAGTTACATGTGAATTTTCAACTGCGTGGCGTTCAATGCCCCTAACTCCCATGTTGTTCAAGGGTCAACTGTACTTGAATTGAAAACCAGTAAAACACAACTTATATCTGAACAAGTTGCATTCACAGTATTTTATAGAAACATATTAAGTACAGACACTTAAAAACATTTCTAAAATGAACATTTCATATATGGAGTCACGGTAACCCTTCTGCTGTCAAACTAAATAATACTGAATGATAGACATATATTTCACTTATTTCAAGTCATTTTATGCACAGGAAAGAATACAGTAAAATCTCAGTAAGCCAAAGGCCAGTTTATTACAATTGCAATAATTACAAATGCCAACTATTGGGTACATATGATGCATGTAGTATGTTAAGAACTTTACATTCACTATCTCACTTAATTTTTACATTAGATATCATAAACTCCATTTTTTTTTTTTAAAGTAAGAAATAAGACTATATGGGTTAAGGAGAGAACCCAAAACAATACAATGATAAATGGTGAAGATTCAAATCTAAGCCTAGCTCTTAACTATTATAGTGATTGACTCAAGTCTGTGAAATTGATAATGGCGTAATCGTAATCACACATTTATTTTCTGACTTTCTCAAAATGCTGCTAAAATGAAGGCAAAGAAATAAAACATTTTCACTTATAAAGATCAAGAAAACACCACAGCAGACTGTCAAAGAGATTTCAACAAATTTTTAGAAAGAAAGTAGCTGGAGGAGTGGAAATTGACTTCACAGTGTGGAGGAAGGTACAATGAAATGTCTGAGTGGGGAGTGCAAGAAGAGAATCAATTTGGCCAAGGAACTTAAGAGATCTGGTATTTGGCGGAATTCAGTACAACATATAGCACATAAAAGGTAAAAATGAAGCACGAGCACTGCTAGGAAATCTAAATGTTCTTTCTACAACTCACACAACAGGTACCTATCCTTTACTCTACCACAGAGGCTAAAGGTTTAACTCTGAACTGGAGACAATCTAAACTCATGAACACCAGGAACAACGAAGGGAAGGCATGAGGTACTGAGAGAAAATAAAGTATTTCAGTAAAAGTGCATAACTGAGTAAAGGGATCGATCCACAGTCTCTCTTCCTGTTTGGATCCCAGAATGCCAGCAACCGGAGGAATCGGTTTTCATCCCAACACCCCCAACTGGAATCTAGAAGAGTTCCTCTTTAGAGAAAATTACCAGCCCCAAAGAAAAGATTTCCCACAATGACTTTGAGAGCATCCTCCCCACCAAAGAATCAGTTAGCTGAGCACCTGATTTTCCTAAGTTGAAGTCGAAGCAACTCTCACGTAATTTGTGTAAGTTGTAGAGCGCACTAATTCAGGAGGCAACCTTCACATTATAATTCATGCCAGTAGTTCTCCAAGTGCGATTCACAGACACCTGGGAGCTCCAAGACACTTTCCGGAGGCATATGAGTTTAAAACAAAAGCAGTGGTGGATAAAAACCCTACATCTTAAATCAAGGGACTGGCACCAAATCAAAATAGTACTATAATCATTATATTCTTCATCAGCATACACCAACAGTAAAATTTATTTTATTATATGTCAATCCTTGAGTTTAGGTCCTTTTAACATTCTATGATGTATACATAGAGCACGATATTTGCATATTGAAAACACTGGGGTCTCTGATTGAGTTGTGAGCTGAACTTAGCCACACTGTTTTCCATTTAACATCATTTTTATTTTAAAGAATGACTGTAAAACTATGGGCATTTTGACTTGGTTTAGTACATGTTTTTGTAGAAATTGACAAAGTGAGCCTATGACATTAAACAACTGACAGTAATTGCTGCCGGTAGTAAAATTCAAGCAAAAATTAAATTTTAAGACAACTCGCATTTACCATCGGTGAAATTAATTATAACATTAATATTATATAGTGAAACATGTTAACAGTTGCAAGATTTAAGTAACTCAGTGAATCAATATTTTAAAAGTGATCAAGGCCTGACATAAAATCATCCATGGATAAAAAACTCAATCAAAGTATAAAAGAGAATGGATTTTAATGTACGATACAAAAAGTTCAGTGATTTCACACTGCAACAAAACTTCCACTTGTCTACTCTTGATGTAATACCAAAGGAGAACAACCAGAATTATTTAAAAATATTATTAAAAGACTGTATGAGGCTTCACATTCTTCATATATTTCAACCAAAATAATGTATCACAAATGACTGAATGTAGAAACAAGGAATCCAGTTTTCTTCTTTTTAACTAGACATTTAAAGTGATATCAAAAAGTGAAAAATAATGCCATTCTTCTAAGTTTGTTTGGTAAATAATTATTTTTCAGGAGAAAAATGTTCTTTATGTTAACATATGGGGGCTGTTATTATTTTTAAGTATTTTTAAAATTTCACAATTTTAATTTCTAGTATGGTAAATATCAATAAATTTTTAGAGTACTAATGGGTATGTGTAAATAGTACCCTCTGGAGTTCTGCAGTGCACAACCTGAATGGCTATGTAAAACAAGCTTATTGTCATCCAAAACCATATGGTTTTCAGTGAACCTATCAGTACTTCATTCTTTACTGTTTATGAACAGCCAAAGATCAATCACACAACTGAAGACGCCTTTTAATATCAGAAAAATCAAAAGTGACAAAAAGAAATAAAACAGGGAGCTTGGGGACATCGGAGACATTTCTAGAAACAAAAGAAAAAAATATATAATTAATACAAATTTAATGTCCCCAGAGAGGTATGAGATGTTATTACATCCATTAAATAAGAACAAAAACTGTGAAAACAGAACAAGTGAAGAACAAATAAATTAAAGAACTCTTCAAAATTAAATATATGGCAATTAAAATAAGCTTAGAAAATATTTTTTAAAAGATTAAACTAAAAAGACAAAAAAATGGAAGGCAAAAAGAAAATATCATACAATTAGAGGAGCTGATGCAGGAAGTACAATGTCAGATCAGCTAGAGTTTCCAAATAGAGAACAGAGAAAATGACATTGACAATTGACCGAATACCAAAAAACTTCCCAGAAATATACCAATTACAAAGGTTTGTCTAATGCCTACCATAATGAATGAAAAAAGGACAACAGGTGAACATATCCCTGTGAATATTTCAAAACAGAAGAGATAATCATTAAATTGCCAGAAAGAACAAAATAACTTAAACACAAAGAAACTGGAGCAAGAATGGCATCAGTTACCAAAACAATACTTTCAAAACTACATTGCAAATTGTTTTCAATATACTTCAGCTGAACTATTATTCAAGCAAACATAGCTTTAGATATACAAGGAGTGAAAAAAGATGTACCCCTTTGGAAATGCATGTTTCATCAAAATAAGTAGTAAGTCAAGGAAAGAGAACTCATGGTTCAGAAATCAGGACATACAACAAGTGACAAAAGAAAATCCTGATACAACAAAAAGGCTTTGTTAGCGACTAGTTTAAATTGAAGCATGTATCTACTTCACAAATTTGAAAACTATTATCCATAACGATATATGCACCCCAATGTTCACTGTAGCGTGATTCACAGAGGCCAAGACATGAGATGACCGAAGTATCCTTTGACAGATGATTGGATAAAAAAGATATGAATTGGAATATTACTCAGCCATACGATGGAATGTTACTCAGCCATATGATGAAATAACTGCTATTTGTGACAACATGGATGGATAATAAGATTATCATGCTAAGCGAAATAAGTCACAGAAAATTTTGAGAATCATACTATTTCACTTATACGTGACATATAAAACCGAAAGCAACAAACAAGACAAACAAATAACAAAAACTCATAGAGACGACAGTTTAGTGGTTACCAGAGAGAAAGAGAGAAAGGTAAAAAAGGGTGAAGGGAGTCTCAGTATATCTGACTCTGGGTGGTAAACACACATGCAATACACAGATGATGTATTATGGAAGTGTACAGATGAAATCTATATAATTTAACTAATATCACCCCAATAAATTTAATAACAAACAAACAAATAAACTGAAGCAGATCTGAGAAGAGCTCTCAAGACCCTCCAACAATTTTTTTCCAGTGTGTGAACATTTGGAAAGAATACTTCCAAAACAGACCAAGCCCAACATTAAAAAATAAAAGCATTAGGTGTACATAAAGCTAAACAAATGAATAAAAAAGATATATAACTCCAGAAATAAAAATGAGGTGAAGAAAATCATAATACACTTCCTGGCTTAGAATAGTCTCAAAAACTGTGATGTAACTATACTGAAGTTAGTGCTATGCCAAGCTATATTGGACCCTGAAGTAAAGGAAAATTGTACCCCCTTATATACAAGTTTTTGAATATTTTTTTTGTTGTGATAAAATACATGTAAAATTTACCAGCTTAACTATTTTTAACTGTACAGTTTAGTGGTATTCAATATTCGCATTGTTGTATAAACATCACACAAACCATTCCCATAACATTTTTCATCCTGTAAAACTAACTGTACTCATCAAACAACAATCCCCTATTCTCCCCTCACCGCAGCCCCTGGCAACCACCACTAGTCTATACTGTCTTTATGATTCTGACTACTCTGATATCTCATATAAATGGGATCATACAGTATGTCTTTCTATGACTGGTTTATTTAACTTATCATAATGTCCTCAAGGTTTATCCATGCTATACAATATTGCAGATTTCCTTCCATTTTAAGGGTGAATAATATTCCTTTTTATGTATTTACTACATTTTGCTTATCCATTTATCCATCGATGAACACTTAGTTTACTTCCATGTTTTAGCTATTGTGAAAATAACTGCTATGAAAATGGGTGTACAAACATATTTTTTTGAGTCCCTGCTTTAAATTTCTTTGGGTATATACACAGAAGTGGAATTGCTGGATCATATAAGTTTTTGACTGCCATGTTCTTTAAACTGCCATAGTGGCTGTCCCATTTTACATTTCTATCAACAGTACACTAGGGTTCCAGTTTCTCTACATCCTCAAGACTTTTTTTTTTTATAGTAGCCTAACAGGTGGGGTGCATCTCATTATAGTTTTGATTTGCATTTCCCTAATGATTAGTGATGTTACACATCTTTTCATGTGTTTATTGGCCATTTATATATCTTCTCTAGAGAAATGTCTATTCAAGTCCTTTGTCCAGTTTTGAATCGGGTTTTGTTGTTGCTGAGTTTCAGGAGTTCCTACATGTACTAGATATTAACTCCGTAGCAGATATATGATTTGTAAATATTTTCTCTCATTCTGAGTTGCCCTTTTATTCTGAGAGTGTGTCTTGATGTATAAAAATTTAAAATTTTCATTAAGTTCAAGTTGTCTATTTTTCTTTTGTTACCTGTGCCTTTGGTGTAATATACAAGAAATCATTAACCAAATCCAATGTTATGAAGCTTTTTTCTGTTTTCTTCTAAGTGTTTTATTAGTTGAGGTCTTTGATCCATTTTGAGTTAATGTTTATACCTGGCATCAAGTAAGGGTCCAAATTCATTCTTTTGCATGGGAATATCTAGTTTTCCCAGTATCATTTGTTGAAAAGTTGGTCTTGGCCCCCTTGTCAAAAACCATTTTGACCATATATGTAAGAGTTTATTTCCGGGCTCTCTGTTCTATTCCATTGGCCTATGTGTCTCTTTATGCCAATACCACACTCTTTTGACTACTATAGCTTTGTATTAAGTTTAGAGATTAGAAAGTGTGAGTACTCCAGCTTCGTTCTTTTCCAAAATTGTTTTGGTTATTTAAGTAAGGTCTGTTGAGTTTCCATATAAATGTTAGGATGTTTCTATTTCTGCAAAACACATCCCGCAAGTTTTAGTATATTAGTTTTATTTTCATTCTTATCCAAGTATTTTCTAATTTTCTTTGTGATTTCTTCTTTCATCAATTGGTTGTTTTCAAGTGTGTTGTTTAAGTTCTACAGTCTTGTGAATTTTCCAGTTTTCCTTTTGTTGTTCATCTTGAATTTCATCCTGAGGTGGTGAAAGAAGAGAGTCTGCATATGATCTTTTTAAATCTACTGAGACTTAATTTGTGGTTTAACATATGGTGTAGCCTAGAAAATGTCCTACATGAACTTGAGAGGAATGTGTATTCTGCTATGGCTGAGTAGAATGTTCTATGTCTGTTAGGTCTAGTTGGTTTATTACGTTAAGTCTATTTCCTTACTTACCTTTTGTGTGATTGTTCTACCCATTATTATTAGCTGGGTACTGAAGTCTGCAACCTTTACTGTAGAGTAATATATTTTTCCCTTCAATTCTGTCAGTTTTTGCTTCATATATATTAGTGGGCTGTCATTAGGTGCTTGAGTGTTTATATTTGTTATATCTTCTTACTGTACAGAAACTTTTAGCAATATAAAATGTCCTTTTATTATTCTCTTGTAAACTTTAATTTAATGTACATTTGATCTGATATTAGTAAAGCCACTCTGCTATTCTGGTTACTATTTGTATAGAATATCTTTTTCATTCCCTCATTTTCAACTTCTCTTTGGATCTCGAATGAGTCTCTTATGGGCAGCACGTTGTTGGATCATGGGTTTTTATCCATTTTATCAATCTGTCTTTTGAACGAATTTAATCGATTATATTTAAGTTAATTACTGATAAGGGACTTAACTTCTGTCATTGTGCTATTTGTTTTCTATATGCCTTTGAGCTATTTTGACCCTCATTTCCTGGATTACTGACTTCTTTCATATTTAGCTCATTTCTTTTTGTTGTGAAATATTTAAATTCCTTTCTCCTTTGTCTTTCTGTACATTCTGTAGCTATTTTCTTCATGGTTACCATGGGGATTACACTGAACATCCTGAAGTTATAACACTCTAATCTGAATTTGTACCAGCCTAACTTCAATAACAAAAAAACTCTGCTCTGTTAGAACTTTGTCCCCACCCCTTTCAATTGTTGATGCCACAAAATTACAGCTTTATACACTGTGTGCCTCAAAGCATAAAATAATAATTTTTTAAAATACAAGTTTCCTAAATTATGTAGGAAACAAGATCTGGAGTCACAAACCAAAATTACAGTAAAACTAGCTTTTACACCAATAATATTTTCTTTAAATGTATTGATATCTTAACTCACATAGAAAATAAAAAGTATATCTACAAACCATTGTTACAACAGTACCAGCTTTTATAACTGCCCATGTACTTAGCTTTACTGAGATCTTTATTTCTTTCTCCATCCAGCTTTGATTTAGTGTGTGTAGTGTCCTTTCATTTCAACTTGCAATTTCTTCCTTGGGTATTTCTCACAGGGCAGGTCTAGTGATCACAAACTCCTTCAGGTTTTGCTTATGTGAGACCTTTTAAATTTCTCCTCTACTTTTGAAGTACAGGTTTGCCAGATATAGGATTCTTGAGGCTTTTTTTTTTTTAACCACTCTGAATATACTGGCCCACTGCCTTCTGACCTCTAAAGTTTCTGATAAGAAATCTGAAAGTCTTATTTAGGATCCCTTGAATGTGATGATTCACTTTTCTATCGCTGCTTTCAAGATGCTCTCTTTACCTTTTGAAAGTCTTATTAGAATGTATCTTAGTATGGGTCTTTTTGATGTCATCTTACCTCAAGTTCATTATGTTTCCTGGATATTTATTTTCATTTCTTTCATTAAATTTTGGGAAGTTTTTCAGTCATTTCTTCAAATATCCTCTCTGCCCATTTCTCTCTCTCCTCCTTCTGGGACTCCCATGATGTGAAAATTAGTCTGCTTGAAGGTGTCCCACAGCTCTCTCAGGGTCTGTTCATAGTTCTTTAATGTTTTCTTTCTGCTACTCAAACTCAATATTATTTCCATTGTCTTAACTTCAAGTTTGCTGATTCTTTCTTCTGTCTGCTCAAATTTGCCTTTGAATCCTTCTAGTGAAGTCTTCATTTTCAGTTATTGTATTTTTCAACTCCAGAATTTCTTTTTGGTTTCTTTTTAGGATTTCTCTTTATTATGGCTTCCATTTTGTTCACAAATTGTTTTCTTGACTTTCCCCACATATTCCTTCAGTTCTTTAGGCATATTTAAGACAGTTGTTTTAACATCTTTGTCTTGTATATCTGTTATTAGGTCTTTTTCAGCAACAGTTCATGCTGATTATTTCCCCTCTGAATGAATGGGCCATAATTGGCTGTTTGTATGTCTTCTGATTTTTTTTTTTGTTGAATACTGGACATTTGAATTTAATAATGCAGTAACTCTGAGAACTGGATTCTTCTTCCCAAGCGTTTGCTGTTGTTATTGTTTATTCATTTTTCCTATTGTTATAGGCTGTCTCTATCCAAAGCTGTAAACTTAAGGTCTTCTAAGGTTTTTTCTGAGTCTTTCCTTGAGTATATGTGATCACTTTCTAATTTTACCCAAATATGCAGTTGTTTTTTTAATGTTCTAATCTTTTATGTCTGGGACTAGAAAGGGGGAAAAGCAAAAAATAGAAGGTAGGAATGAGAAACACTGTCCTTTTAAAACCCTGGAAGTCATTCCAGCTCTTTGTCTATAACTCTGTGATTAAGAAGTAACAATAAGTGATTAAGAGTACAAGACCCCAATATTTGGAGGACATGGTCCTTTTTGCCCACCTTAGCTCCCATAAGCAGTGGGCAAGATATTCCAGAAACATGTGCACAGCTTCCTGCCATGTGGCTAGGGGTGGGTGATGGGTAGCTGCTATTGCGTTAAGTGCTTAAATTGACTAAAATTAAGTGCAATATACTGCCTAAGTCTTTCCCTGGAAGTTGCAAGCCTTCAGCAGAGTCTATAGAATTCTTGGTGACCAGATTCTGCTGGTACAATTGTTGTCTAGTTGAGGAGACAGATTTCTGGTGCTTCCTACTCTGCCATTTTCCCAGAATCCTAGGAAAAGGATACTACCCAAAAAGTAATTGAAAAATTGAAAAGTTAGTGTACTGAACTCACAACAGTAGTTTAAGTTTAAATATTTTATTTCTACCAAAACCAGAATTTATTATCACTTTACTGGCTTTAATGGAATCAAACATCAATAATATTTTCAAAATTTAATTCTTTTTATTGTTTTCAATTTTAATAATTTTAAATTAACTTTAGCTTACTGAAATGTATTTTATAGGATGCTACTGTGCCTGGTATTATCTTAAAATCCTGAATACCACTTAGTTAATCAGTTTTAGAAGACCCAAAGGCAGCATGGGCTGCCTTTCCAATTACTCGTGTCTTCTTCAATTTCTTTCATTAATGTCTTCTAATTTTCAGTGTACAGATCTTTCATCTCTTGGTTAAATTTACTCCTAGGTATTTTATTCTTTTTGATGCAATTGAAAATGAGATGGTTTTCTTCATTTCTCTTTCTGATAGTTCATTATTAGTGTAGAGAAATGTAATATTTTTATATATTGATTTTGACTTTTAAAATACTTCAGTTTTTAAAAAGCATCATGATGAAATACAGAATTTTGTGATCGAACTTCTGTTCAAATTTTTCCAATATTGGAAACCATTTTTTGAGTTGCGAATATTTGACTCTGTTGTATTATTGCTTAAAAGTATGCACAGTGAACAAAATAAAGACGAGGATTCTTTGGAATAAATGAGCTAGTTACAATAAATCAACTCAGCATTAGATCATTTTTAAGATAACCAATCTT
The DNA here is from genome assembly GCF_014176215.1 of Rousettus aegyptiacus. NCBI lineage: Eukaryota > Metazoa > Chordata > Mammalia > Chiroptera > Pteropodidae > Rousettus > Rousettus aegyptiacus. Next base: position 125,977,500 of record NW_023416306.1, read on the forward strand.
TTGAAAATCTTTGCCCATTATTTGAAACAGATACTCTAAAACCTATCTCTTATCCTTGGATGGGCCCATACTCCATTAAAATCATTTTTAGTTTATCAGAAGTAGGTGCCCATGATAAAAAAATTATTAAAATTTACTTCAAATGGTATCTTATTTTCTTGCTCACACTTAAGTTTAGTAGCATCCAAAGTTTTTAATTTCTAATTTTGTTTTAATTGTTTTCTCACACTTAGAGGAAAATTATTTAACTCAGAATTTTATAATATATTCTAGTAGTATCAAGTGGAGACGTCATCATTTTAAATACCTGGAATATTACTTTTTCTAGCCAAATGTGTTACTGTCTTATATAATTCGATCAATTTCTACATGGACTTTTCTTCTGAAAAAAGCATCACTTCGCTTCTTAGGTGCCATATTTGTTTTTAAGAATTTTTAATATACATTTCAAATATATTTTAATTAATAAATTCAGTTAAATATAACATTAAATTAATTTATGAGTTAACAAAATTCATATAAAATAATATTTATCAATGAGATGTACATAAACATTTGATTGAAAAATACAAAAACCAATGATTACAAACAACAGAAAATTACATGCCAAGTTTCTAGACAAATTTGGTAAAAAAAAAAAAATGGTAGTGAAAAAATGTTTTCAAAATAAAGAAGTGGAAAATAGTAAACTACAACTGTTTTAAATGAAGAAAGTATAAAATTTTCTGGTAAAATTATTTTTTCAGAAAATTTTGATATTCGGTCAAATTTCATGTGAAAAGTCAAATACATTGATTTAAAAATTCATATTACTTACCTTACTGCTCTTCATATTATAAAAATCACACAAACATGTATATGTAATTAAATGAAACTTTTCCTTTTACTTAGCAGTACTATGAACTGCAGCTATAGACAATGAAAACTTGCAAACTTCCCTCATGACTGAGCAAAGACTGTCAGAAGAAATGGCAACTGAGAGATTTACCTGGTTGTGCCTGCAACCACCATGTGTATGACTCTCAGGGTCATCTAAGCACAGGGCTGGATCTTGTCTTTAATTAAAATTTTGATATTGTGTTCATCATGGATTATTTGCATTAATTTTGATTGTTTAAAATAGTGAAAAAAAATATTATTAATCTGATTGCTGAATTTTTGGAGCCCCCATAAATTCTGTACCAGAGATGCGTGGCTCACTTGCCTCACTTTAATTCCTTTCTTGGCTGAGACATTGGTGGGGGACAAAGGAAAACAGGGATGGTGGTCTAAAGAAAATTCTTAATTGTAGTAAGTCAGTCATGGTGTCAAAAAAATGAAAAATCAAGAAAACAAAATACGGTTCTATTATTTAGAAATATGAAGATAAATTAGATCAAATAAAATGGCTACTTCTTAACAGTTTGATGGAAAAGGGCAAGGCAGATGATCAACTATTTTTATGATAAACATTATAGCACAACTTTTTAACTTCTTAATTTGATAAAAAGTAAAAAGTAATTTTACCAATATTGAGACTCTCAATTGTCTGAAAAAGTTACAAAGCAAAAGCAAAAAATAAACAAACAAACATCTTAGAAATTGTTTATGGAGAATCAACTCCATGTAGTCTTATAGAAATATAAACTAGAGCTAATTTGCCATTTCATTAAGGAAATAATAGGGAACCTCAATATGTATGTTGATGTTTAAACTGAGAGATAAACATTAAGAAAAAGATATAAAAACATCATAAAGTCATCCTGAAGGGACTCCTGTATATACCTACTATATCTATATACTTGGAATATAGTAGTTATTCTTACTGGATTACAATTCTTTCATGTCTAATTGCCTTACTAAATTCTGACCACCTTGAGAATAGGGAAATAACTTTACTAATCTTTGTTTCCCAATACAAAGATTCCTAGGACATGCTATCAAGTGTTCCCTAATAGCTAAGGAAGGAAGCAAAGAAAGAAAAAGGCACTTGTACCTATCTCCTTCCTCTTATCTCCTACTTAATTATAATGAAATAACTAACCATCAGACTAGTTAAAGAAGAAGAGTTGTGGTAATCAGAGTTAGGAAATAAAAGGAGTGTACTGTTGCAGTGTATAAAATATACATAGTAGTAGAAAAGAGGAAATTTTAGAAGCCACTGTATAATAATGAAAGGAATTAATTTCCAAAAAGGAAATGTAAAACTATACAAAAAAAAAAAAAAAGTGATAACAGTAAAATTTTTCTGGGGTAAGACAACATTCATTCTACTACAATGCATCTCATAAAAATCTTATTAACTCAAGTTATCTACCTTATCACATGTGTACTTAAATACCTGTGTCTACTCAAGGGACTATTTGCATCACATATATAGTTGAAAGAAATGCCTGGATCAAGAATGTTCAATATGTCTTTCCCATTCAATATGGCTTCCTTTAACTCTAGTTATGGACTGCTAAATTTTTAGCACAAGCTATATTTCTTTTAACAAAAAATAAACTTAAGAAATTTGCTTTATGTATGAAATGGCTGGTTGCACTTGACACAAACCAAACAGGGCAATAAATAGGAAGTAAGAATTTGATGATTTATTCTAGTCAAGTTTGAATGCCTCAGGAAATCAATCGTTGGACAATGCTATAAAATTATGGATTTATACATTTTCTTCATATTCTGGCTTTTCATATTTGGAAAAAAGAGAGGCAAACTCTGTCACCCCCAGGGCACAGGAACTGACGACTATTGCTGGGGGATAGAAGGAAAAAATCCTATTTTCAAGACCCAGGGACACTGAGCCATATTGAGTGAGGCTAAACCAAGACAACAAAGAATATCACCCCACTCCCCACCACCCACCACCCACCACCCACCACCAGGCTAGCAAATATCAAATAACAAGCAACAGCACAACTGCTAGAAAAAAGGCAAGAATGGAGATATGGGGAGGGGGGAGAGGGGAAGAGGGGAAGGGTAGGGGAGAGGGAAAAAGAGAGGGAGAGGGAGAGGGGGAAAGAGAGAGTAACAGACACCTTCTGAGGCTCAGCCTCACAGGGAAAGAATAAAGCTGAGTGTGGAGCAATGACATTAAGAAAAAAACCTCTAGCAATATAACTCCCACCCCAAGAACAAATTAATACTTGAGAAATTGAACCTGGTGGCACACTGAGGGTAACCATAGCAACAAGAAAATCAAAATCCAAGTCAACTCAGTACAATGTAGACCCAACTAATGATCTGACATAAAAAAAAGGTATACCTATTTTCAGATATAAATACTTTTATTTCAGTCCTACATATAATGTCTCACTTTCAAATAAACATTATACAATACACAGAAAAGCGAGGAGGAAAAATGCATTATCAGGAGAAAAAGCAATCTGCAGAACCAGACTCAGATATGACTCAGCTGTTGGAACCATCAGACAGGAAATTTTAAATTACTATAATTAATATGTTAAATGCTTTGGTAGAAAAAAAAAGGACAACATGCATGACCAGAATGGAAATTTTGGCAGAGGGTCAGAAACTGTAAGAATCAATGCAAATGCTAGAAAAACAAACAAACAAACAAGCAAACAAACCATAATCACAGAGATGAAAAATGCCTTTGATGGGTGCATCAGTAGATCTGTCACAACTGAAAAATAAATCAGTAAAACTGAAAGATAGGTTAATAGGTCAACAAATAGAAATTACCCAAATTGAAACACAAAGAAATAAAAAGAGTATGGTGGTGGAAAGGTAGCGTGGAGAGTGGAAACAGAACATAGTATCTAAGAACAGGGACTAACAAGTGATATAACACATGTGATATTGGAACCTCAGAAATAGAAGATACAGAATAGCTCAGAGAACACCATTCAGCTTAAGTGCAATAAAAGAATACACAAAGAGATAAACATGTAAATAAATGAATGAACAAATCAGACTTAGACATATCATGTTCAAACTAATGAAGAATACAGACAAAATAAAGATTAAATCTTGAGGGCAACCAAAACAATTGACATATTATATATATACATAAAAACAAAGATAAAAACTATAGTTAAGACATCTTGTCAGAAAATATGCATGCCAAGAGACAATAAAATGACTTTTTTACACTGGTGAAGGAAATCAACAAAACTGTCAATGTAGAATTCTATAGTTTGCCAAAAAATATCTTCCAAAAATGAAAAAAAAAAATTTTTTTAATGAAAACAGCATAGAAGAATTAATGATCAGTAATCTATGAAAAGATATATCAAAGGAAGTTATTTAGGCCAAAGGAATGTGATACTAGACAGAAAAGAAGAGGTACGTAAATAATGCTGGAAATGGTAGTGATGAAGGTAAATGTAAAATTATTTTGAAAAGTTTTTAATTGCTCTAAAAAATAACTGACTAAAGCAAAAACATTAACACTGTATTGTATCATTATAATCTATGTAAAAGTAAAATATAAAAATCTGAAAAAAAACCCAAAAACTATCAATATCAGGAATGCAAGAGGGTTATCACTACAGAGCCCACATTTAAAAGAATAAAAAAAATACTACAACAAATTCAACATCTCAGATAAAATGTACCAATTTTTCAAAACCCACAAACTATCCCACTTCACTCAAGAATAAAATGCTAACCAAAATATCCTATGTCTATTAAAGAAATGTATTTGCAGTTAAAAACCTTTCAAACAAAAGAAAACTTTCTCTGATATAATAGAAAGCTGCTTACAAGAAGGCTACTATTTCTACCTAGGATTTACTTATTCACTGAATAAGACAGAAATGCTATTTGAAATATAAATGTTGAACTTGCCTCCCTTAATTATACTCAGAAAGAAACAAGCGATATTAATATTTTTAAAACTGACATCAAGAAAGTACTTGAGCAAAATTATTTCTAACTTTTGAAATCAGAAATTTCTCATCTATTAGACTTCCCAGAAACATTTATTTGATTACCTTGAGTGTTATATTTATGGTGCCTGTTTAAGACAGTTAAAACATAGTTACTATATATCCAAAATATTTCCATTTTAAAAATTAGCTAACTCTTTTTACAGTCTAAATCCCCAGAAAATAAAAAAATCTGGACAGAGTAATTTTACAATGTACCAAATGTTTGAAGTTCTACTGATTTCACAATTTTTAAATGATAAACTTATTTTCATTAAACTAAAATAACGCAATGAAGTACATGATGTCTTTGTCAAAAAAAAGAATCACCTTACAATTTTACTTAGGGTTAGATATTTTTGTTATCTAATGAAAACAAAATCTCAATTCTTTCTTTCTGATAACATGGCAATAATTGTTACTAATGTACAAACAATGAATTAAAATGTTTTAAAAACTATGCCAACAATACTTTCCAATGTTTAAACCTTTAAATTATAAAATAAAACAAAATTTACCTCAGTCACACGTTCTTGTTCTTTAGGAGGAGCTTCATTTTTTAATCTTAAAAACAAAATAAGTATTGAATATTTTATTTTATAATTCAAATGGAAAAATCTGACAGCTCGTTTTGCATGCTTAAAATAATTAAAATGTAAATCTAAACTTATGTACATTTTACATTATAATAGTAAATGAGCTCTGTAAATATTTTAAAGAAAACATAAAATACATGAGAAAAGCAGATTCCATGAATGTGCTAAATAAATGAATAGACATGTATTTCCTTTTCTAAAAAAGGAGAGAGCACTTAAGACGGGCAAGAAGGGGGGTGGTTTGGGGAGCTGGGAGAAAAGGGTGAAGGGTTAAAGAAGTACAATTTAGTAGCTGATAGCCGGTCATGGGGATGGGGAACAGGGCACAGGGAATGCAGTTAAACATTAATGTAAAGGTTAGGTGGAAAGCCAGAGGAGAGAAAGAGCAATTATGGGGACTGTTTTATAAACTATATAAACGTCTAACCACTGTATTGTACACTTGAATCTAATAATAAAATTAAATTAGAAAAAAATGTTCTCTATGCTGAGCACAATTTAAAATAAAAGCTATAACATAATAAAACAGTTTCAAAAAGAGAATTATTTAAAACATAAAAGAAGTCTATATGGTTAATATATATAATATACATCAGCATTGACTATTATAGGACTTAAAAAGTGAGAGAAGATATTTTGTCTATTGTGAAATTCAATATGTTATTTCAGTATATATTACAATTAACTTACTCTAGAGGTGATAAAATCACAGATACTTAGAATTTTGGAGAATATATTCTCTTAAAAACCTTTATGAGCATAGCTCAAATATTAACTATAAATCTTTTAAATTTCTAAAAATATATGAATTGTAACTTATTACATTAACGAAGGCAGATGCCATCTATAAAATTTCTTTAGTCAATATGAAAGCTGGCTTTTCCAAAAGATTTTTGTTGTAGAAACTGTTGATGACTAAATATTATTTGCTGATATTATATATTAAACTCAATTTTAATCTGCATAATTAGGGTGGTTATCTGATCTGAAATGACATTAATACAGAGTTAAGTGCTTTACGACTTTATTAAAGTTTATTAGCTAAACTTAAATATTAAAACATTTAACATAAGCAACAACTATGTGAACTTAAATTTCATGGACATAAATGAAGGCATTTAGTGGTATAGAAATATAAACCATGCTAAGACCAACTCTCATGGTTAGTATTTGAAATATAGAATTGGGAAACAGACCTCTTGTTTATCCATTCTCTAAGGGTAAATTTAAAATATTAGGACTACTAAATGCTAATGCCTTTGTAGATATTAATAATAATTTAATTGTAAAATTATTTATCTATATTTTAGTTATTCATGAAATTTGAAACAATTTAAAATAGAGCATGTCTTTTTTTGTATAAGCTCTATATTCATAGTGTACTACAATAATTAGAATTTACTAAAATTGAAATGAATAAAACTTGCACAAAACATTAACAAAATGCACAAATGTCAAGCATTTGGGAGTTAAAGAATTTGTAAGTCTTTCAAGTATTTAATAGTGAACAATAATATTAATAAAGATGAAATAGCATATGTACAGCACAGCTTCACTGATTTAATGATTTTATATGGGAAAATAATAGTTTTAAGAGCAACAAGTATATACTAGTAAGAAAGTATGAATTATTCTGATATGAAAAGCTGATACTGTATGTTTTTATTTTTATTTTTAAGCATTTAATAATCTTAAACTCAAAAATTGAAAAACTGAAACAAACTGGTCACAAAGTAGTTTAAAAATATTTTATAAAAGGATTTTCCTTTTCAGCCTATCATTGAAAATCTAAGACCTTATAAATCAAAGTAAGACCTTATATTCTTATAAAAGAAATACTGTCATGCTAACCATTTTCACATATGACTATTGTAATAAATTGATTTTATGCAGCAATTAAAATGAAAGTTATTAAGCATATGTTACTATTACTGAATTTCAATTGGGCAAATTGAGTCCTTATAATATCACTGCCAGGGGGGTTGGTAACATAAGTTTTCATTATTCTTCATTTTACTGGCTAAAACATTGGTAAGTGAGAACAGAATAAGTTATTGGGATAACAGCATTAAGAGGCCTATCATCCCAATCTCATTTGGGCTTTAACAATACTGGTAATGTTTAAGGAACAGAACTGTAATCGCCAGTGAAAACATTTACAAAAACAAGTCTAAAAAAATTAGCAAAGCACATTATATAAAATTTCAGAGTTATACATTCATCACAAAAATGTACACTACATTTTTATAACTACAAAAGCAAACGTTAAGATTAAAAAATTATAATACACAATGACTACTATATCATTAACCCTTTTGGAAAAGAAAAAAATGTTCTTACCTGTAATTCTTATTCATTAAAGATACCTGCTGAAATAGCCATCATTTGAGATATTCAATTGCTTGGTAGAAGACAGTGAAATTTGCTAAGCTCAAAGTTCTGAGCTAATGACCTGTCATTAGATAAACTTTTCACCTGTAAATGTTGCAATAATTTTTTATAGAAAAACATAGTATAGCATTTAAAACAATTATTTAAGATTTCAATGTTAAAGAGAACAGGATTGACTAGTGATCAATTTCAACAACAAATCATTAGAGATCAAGATTGTCCACAAATAATTTTTTTTTTTCTGTATTTAAACCTGCGGAAATAGATCCCTCTGGTATATTTCTCGAGGACAATCCTTTCCTTCTAAAGTTTACATTCACACTGCAACATATCCCTACTTCTATTTTTCTACAGGTAAGATGACCTATTCAAGACTACACGTAATACCTAAACCACTGCAGGCAAAGGGCAGCTTCTACCATTTTACATCATTTCAAAGACAGAAATGCTATAATCTCTAAAAGCAAGCCACTTTTATCTTTTATAATTCTCCATGTTAGAAAATTCCTTATATTTAACAAATATCTCATGCAAAAAGTTTAAGCCCATGAACTCAAGTCTCTGAAAATAAACCTAATCATTTGAAATGACTTACAAAGCCACATTTTTTCTTTCCAATAACATTTAAAAGTCAAAAATTTCAATGTTGGTTTTGAAAATGTAATCTTTAATTTAAGAATACTTGTACGAATACTAAAAAACTTGGAAAGAGGTTGTACAACAAGCCAGTAATAAAATCATCCAGTTCTCAACATTCTCCACTTAAGACATTCAGAATTAAATTAAGATACTAATTATCATACTAATAATAGTAAAATATCTAGTGCACCATTTCTAATTATTTGTTCTGAGAAGTGTTAATATTTATTATGTGTGGAAAGGGTAACTGAGCTAAACATTCATCGGGTTGCACAATACATCAGGTACTATGCTAAGAGCTGCATCCAAAGTTACAACACAGTCCCTTCTCCTTTCAAGAAGTTCACTGTCAAGGAAACACACATTGAAGCAAATGTTTACAGCATTGTGCAAAGTGTTTAGAAAAGAGACATCGAATGACTCAGTGGCTGTATAAGCGATTAACCCACTATGAAGGTGAAAGAGGCAAGGAAGCAGTGAAGACACTATAGTGAACTTGGTTTGAGTCAAAAGTCAGCAAAGCAGGCGAAGAGGATTCAAAGCAGAGGAGAGGCAAAGTATAAAACAAGATGGCAATGATAAGATACTGAGTTGTCTCATATGATTGGTATGTAGGGAACAAAAAAGAATAACTTAAAGATGCAACTAAAGAGATAGCAAAGGACACTTCAGGAAAAATCTTGATTTCTAGGTTAAAGTGTTTATTCTAAGAACTTTATTCTAAGGCTAATGGGAAAGTATGATCAGATTTGTGTATCAGAAAGAGAAAGGCAATATTAGAAGAGGGTAAGCTCTAGTAAGGGAGTCCACATAAGAGACAGTTAATGACTTGTCTCAAGTAAAGTAGTAGCACTGTCAAGGAGAAGAGGAAGTTTAGGCAGATGATAAACAAAATATATAGTAGAATATAAGTACCAACTGGATAAATGTATATGAAGAGAGCAAATAAGACCACCCCAAGCCCCCCAAAAATGTCTACCTTGAGTAGCAAGAGAATGGCAATGCCATTAACTAAGATAGGGATTTACAAGGAGAGAAAAAGCATATTTTGCAGGAAAAATGAATTCAGTTTCAGACATACTGATTTTGTGTGCCTTTAGAATATTCATATGGAAATAGTTACCACTCAGACCTGCTCAGTCTTGTATATCTCATCCTTAGAAACAATGCCAACTTGAATATAGATAACCCCAAAATCATCATCTAGAGCATGATCCCTCCATTTTTATTATAATTTATTATTTTTCAATCAATAATTCAATTCAGAACTATCATAGTGTATTAGATTAGACCTCTAAGTTCCAAAAGATTATCTAATTTTCTCCATTTTGTAGATGAGAAAATATAAGGCCTAAAAATGCTAAAGTAATAAACACATTAAGCAACAGAACCAAGATTACAGTTCTACTTCAAATTTCCAACGTACTTCTTCACAGCTCGTTTTTCTGTGAATCAGGCTCCCTAATAATCATGTCAGGAGAAGTAAAAAAGCTTAACTGATCTCTCTGCCTCTAGATGTTTTCCACTCTAAAACATGCTAAGTATCATTGCCAAATTAATCTTACTAACATATCAATTTATGCCATTGTTTACTGAAATGTTCTATTACCCATATATCATAGTAATACTGCTATAAGATTGGAAGGTAGTATAATTGTGTCAGTTGCCTATCCTTCATTAAAAACAGAGGGTCTTCACACTTAAGTTCAGTCCCATTTAGTTCCTCAGCCACTTATAAACAAAACAGGAATTACACATGGAATCGCAAGTATGACCAGAGAGAGAATACAGTACTTTTAGCCTGTGAAGACAGACATCTATCATTTAAATTAAGGTTCTTCACTTAACAGCTATGTTACCTTGGTAAACTACTTATACGTACCTCAGTTGTTTCATCCATAAAATTGGCACAGTAGCAGTGCATACCTCATTCATCAGTTTTTGAGAATTAAATGGGCTGCTAAAACACTTAGAAAAGTGTCGGCACATTGTACATGCTCCATAAATGTTAGCTATTGACTGTCATGGGTAGAGTTGGGAATTAATCTTACTGTCTAGAACTTATTTTCAATGTTTTGAGATTTTTTTCTGCCATACTTCTCTCCACCCTCAAACACAATACATTAGACATTTCATTGCTGGTCTACTTCTGTTAGGACAAGCCCTGCTTGCTCTAGTATAAAATGACCTACCCATTTCTGAATGCCTGGGCATGATTTGATCAATTCTGGTTACTTTTGCCATAAATATCTTTGTCATTGACATGTCTGCCATAAGATTTTTGGGCAAACATTTTGCTGCATAACTGGCCATAAGGCAATTTTGCTGCAAAAAAAAATCAAATCAAATCAATTTATACTCATCGGGTATCATATAACCATTTCTTTTTTGGAGAGATAGGAGGAGCATAAAAATTTGGTAAAGATGGCATTGGATAACAAGCTGTTGTATCTAAATTAACTGAAGAATCAGTAATTAATGCTATTGAAGACTGTGAATTACTACTGCCTCTTTTATGCTAAAGTAATAAACCCATTAAGTCATAGCTTGGTAAACTTTCAGTTTTAACAGGTGGAAGGAATGGCTTGTTCACTGAAGGATTTGCAAACTGATAATGTTACTATTTTCTAATATAGTATGCAATCTGGCTTGACACTCTCTTATTTTACACTTCCATTAAGTTTTATCACCGTATTTTCTATCAAGTCAATATATGTAATTGTTATTCTATATTATTTTAAGACTGCTCTATCATCTACTCTTCACTGTATAGATGATTTGAGGGCTAATATTTCTATAATATAAAAATGGGAGTATTGCATCAATGGAGAAATGAAACCAGTCAATTAGTTGAAACCAAACAAACAACTGTCAATCAGTTCTTTTACCTTTTTAATGGCAAAACTACTTTAAAGCCAATTAGTTATGTAAAAATTCTTGCGACAAACATGTCTATGGCAAAGACGTTTATGGTGAAAATACCAGACACACATTTGGTCATATAAAATTAGGGAAGACAGAGCAAAATAAATCATTATAGATAGAAGAACTAAGATAGAGAAAAGGAATCAAGGAAACAAAATATTTGTCTACAAAAATGTGAAGCAAAAAGTCAGACCATCAATGGAGCCAGAAGACTTTAAAGCCAGACTAAGGCTCTATTTTATTTAAAATTTTGAATTGAATTAAGCCCTGGATACTTATTTATATTCTTCAAGCAACGACCAGGACCGGGAGACTGAAAAAAATGGTAATAACCTCAGAATCACTAGTAGAAATTGGTACAGTTTACCCTAAGTGAAGGACTACACTAATTATTTATTCTTCCATTTCACCGGGTCTCCCAAGGGTTTCTGCTTACCAGAGATCAAAGGCAGACGTACAAAACTGCCAGAAACCAGCATATTTTGACACACAGATCTTACCTACTAATTTTCAATTACATACCAGAGGCAAATATATTGCATCTATTTTGCAAAGGAAAAATGATTTTATAGTTGCTAAAGATTTACTTACATGATGTAATATATACATGGTGTTGGCGGTTTAACTGATTATGAAATCAGTTTACTGTGTGGCCTTATGAAGATGTGGACTAGGTGTCTACACTTCTGACTGCCTTATTCTGTAATTACCTTGGGGGCACGAACTATGTCTTATCCATGTTTCTCTTTCCAGTACTTGACACAGAGTCTCGCACACAGAGAGTAGAGAATTAATGTTCAGGCTATCTATATCAGACTATGAAAGAGCCATGTAGTTACTACTGGTGATAAATATAAAATCCAGTAGCCATTCTGAAATACTATAGAGAAACTCAGTTCCAAGGAAAGTCATTTTTCCATTTCATTTCTTCCTAGTACTCTTTAAATTAGGGAAATTTAATAAATTATAATACACATAAATTTTTATCTGTAAATATATTTTACATCTCTTTTAAATTTTCAAAACAATAATACAAATATTATTTTCAATTTCATTTCACAGATGAAGGAGTTGAAGTAACCTGACCATAAAATGAGTGAGAACAGAGTCTTGAACTCTGATATTTTGACTTCAGTGTCCTTCCATTGTACTTTGCTTAGAACAAACTTGGAAGTCAGAGAGAACTAAGTCAACTTTTGAAATCACTTTCAAACTGTGCCTTTGAGGACATTTGATTCTATCAATAAAATAGACAACTCGTTAAGTAGCCTAGTTTTCCAAGCTCAAGTTACTATGGATTTACAACTGATGTTTATGTTCTGAAGATATGCTAGAGGAAAATACCTTTCTATTCTCAAATTTTTGTCAAGAAAACGAACCTTCAAAATTTATAACTTAATTTTTATTCTATATTGTAATTAATCTATTCAGGTAGATATACTGAAGATAGAAGAAGGGAAAAATATAGTTAAGGGAGAAAGGAAAGAGCAATTCCATGACTGAACTGCGATCTCTCTTAACTTCTGAGAAAAGCAGATTTTTAAAAATCAATTCAAAGGTCTTTTAAAAAACCAGCTACTTTACTACTGTTAACTAGAACAATTACACATTCTCATAAACTTAGTACTGGATAAGTAGCCAAGATTACTAGAAATGAATGCATGGCAATAAAAAGTTTTCTTTAAAGAAGGAATTCTGTAACCTCAAAAGGAATGTTTTCCTCCTAAACAGAGAGGAATATGAACTAGTTTTCAAGAAAGGAGTTCATTCATAGTCATTAGGTATGAAAAGTCAGAACATACAATTCTGACATTAGAGAACTATACCAGATGAAATTGAAGCACTGCAATAATATGGCATCCAGCCAGCAGTTTAGAGGAATATATTGCAAAACCTGTGAACCAGAAGACAAAATTACAAATAACCACAGTGCAGACAGACTGTCACTAAAACTCTCAGTGATGAGAGGATTCTACTGATATGTAGTACCCAGGATCTCCGGCAATCAGGAATAGCAGTAATAATAGTAGTAACAGCAATAACAGCTGGAACAGCAGCAGGAGCAATAACAGTAGCATTATCAACAGGAGAAGCAGCTGGAGCATCAATGACGACAAAAAAAAAGCATGCATTCATTGAGTGACTACTTTCTGTCAAGCTTGTCAAAAAGTTTTGTCAGTGTTAAGTGATTTTAGTTAATTATTTACATAATCCTATTTAACTGTTATTTAAATTAATAATTTCATTTCCATTATCTCTATTTCTTACAGCCACTGTGCAAGGTAATATTATATACCTTTCACCAATGAGGAAGATGAGGCTCAGCAAGGTTAGGTAATTTTCTCAAGGCTATAGAGCTGGTTGGACATCCAACTAGGATTTAAACCTGACTGCTTTATTTCAAAGGAGCATTCCTTTCAAACACCATACTTCACACAATGATATGGATAAAGATATTTTTCAGTGGAGAGGATTAAAAAAATGTTTTAACCTATTAAATATAGGTTCCTATATTTTAGTACATGATATAGAAATGGATATACACTGTAGCCTCTCCAAGTTTTTAGATGAGCGTAAGCTCTTCCATGTGGTCAAAAACGAAGCAATTACAGTAAGGCTGCACGTCTTCCAAATCAGAGAGGTGGATTGAAAGTATTAAATGAACCACAGTGTGATCAATATAAGGCAGTATAATTTAGGGAAAAATACTATTCATACTATTTATGAAAAACAGTTATGACTAAAATGAACCTAGGAGCATTCGCAGACTTTTCCTAAAAATTTAGGTTTAGTGAGCTTTAGATACCAGAAATCTAATGGTATGACTAAGAATGTGATTCAACAATAACTCTAAAGAAAGATATACTGGATTAGTTAAGGAAGGTTTACACAAATGACCTGTAAAAGTGATATAAGAAGGTTAGAATGAAAAATAGGCTAAAGATTAGAGTAATTCTATGTGAATGAAATGCAGGCAGAAATAAAATCATGAATAGTAGTAATATAATAATAGTGACAATGATAACTTTATAACACTTGTATAGTACTTCTTATGTGCCAATTACTTTTTAAGTACCATATATATATACACTAACTCATTTAATTCCCTCAACACCTGATAAGGAGTTAATGTTGTTATATGCATTTTACAAATAAGGAATGGAACACAGAAGTCTGATACCCTATACAAAATCACACGTATCTAGTAAACAGCAGGGCAGAACTCCAAACTAGGCAATGAACTTTGAAGCTAATGTTCTTTAACCTCTATACTACACTGTCCCTTTAAGAATCTGACAGGGTTTAATGTGGAGCTGGATATCAAATCTCCTGATCTTAATCAAGGAAGACCACCTGATGATGTTCAAGCAGGAAGTAAGACATTACATAATAAGAAACTCCTTAACATACAATAAAGGCTAGAGATACAAACAGTCTCAAGAAAAGTAGATAAGTGGATTGATATCCTAAGCATAAAGAGTTACAGAGGGAATCCAGAAATAATTATGAGATGCGTAAGCTTCTTTGTATGAAATCATGTAACCATACCTCCTAACAAAAATTTCCTTTGCTGCTACAATCAGAGGCAGAATAAGCTAAAAATCAGTCTGTCCCTATAATGTATTTCTTATTTTATAAACATAATAATGAGATTTTTTTCATGATAAAATTTCTACAAAATTTTTACTTTTACACTTATAAAAGGATAAAAATGATACATTGCTAGCATAAAGTTAGTTCTAAATTTCACCTTACAAATAATCCATAAACATGAAGAAAATCTCTGAGTCCAACTTATTGTCAACACCCTACACAACTGCTTTTTATTTCCCAATTCAAAAATCTAAAGAATGATTACTCTAGATCAGCATTCTACATACTATGAAAGTTAATGTCAAGAAGTTAGTAATGAAAGAAAAAAACTCCAACATCAAATAAATATTCTCTTAGATATTCACAGGCCAAAAATATCTCATATTAAAGAAACTATTCAACTTTAACTTGCATTTCCTAAATTTATTTGACCATGGAAACTTTCCCCCTAGACAATTTATAAATTAAGGACATTAGTTCTATAGCACAGAGTTTGGGAAACACTGACCTAGTTACCTTCTTTTACAGAAATTCAAGAGAATTGCTTTTATGAGTATATGTAGAGAGTTAAACAAGCTGAAAAATAATATGAACAATTTAATCTTCTCAAGGTCAAAAATAGTCCTTATTTCTGCAACTGGGGATAAGGATATGTGGCATTCTGAATTTATCTTCTCAGAAGAACAAATTATGACATGAGGTATAACCAATATTGAATAACAGAATCTCAGAACTTTAGAACAAGTAAGCACTCACATTTACAAAGAGGGAATCAAGGCTCCCAGGACACCACTACTCACTTGGTTTTCTTCTCACATCACCGGCCATTCTTTTTGTTTCCTTTGCCAATTCCTTCTTGTCTCCCTAATCTTTTATTGTCAGACTCACTAGAGCTCAGTCAGTAGACCTGCCCTTTCTCTGTCTCAACTGTATCCCTTGGTGATCTTATACAGTTTCATGACTTTATTTTTCTGAAATTTTTCCTCTTGGGACAATTGTATATTCACATGCAGTTTTAAGAACTAATATAGAGTGATTCCATGTACCCTTGTCCAGTTTCCCCAATAATATTTTACAAAATATTACAATATCGTAACCAGGATATTGACAGTGATTCAATATACCAATCTAATTTAGATTTCCCCAGTTTTACTTCTATTCATTCTCGTAGCATTTTAAAATGTTACATGATATTTACAGCCTAGAATATTCCCCTAAACTTATACAGGTAAATAACAGTGACTCCACTGGATATCTAATAGGTATCTCAAACTAAAACATGTCACAAATCAAAGTCCTTTTCTTTCCCCCCAAATCTATTCTCTTAGTCTTTCCCATCTCAGTTAATATCAATGTCATTTTTCCAGCTACTCATACAAATAACTGTGGAATTACCCGACACTTTCTTTCTCTCACACTCCACATATAAATCATCAACAAACTCAAAATGTATCCAAAATCAAAACCTGTATCACCTACACTGCTAGCAACTTAGCCCAAACCCCCACCATCTCCTACCTAGATTACTAAAACTGCTCCCTAACTATTCTTCCTGGTTCTGTCCTCGGTCTTCCACAGTTATTCTCAAGGTAGCACCTACAGGAATACATACATTCTTCTGGGTTTTTTTTTTTTTTTTTTCCGATTACGGTTTTTACTGAGGTATAAAACACAAAAACCTTTAATGGCTTCTTGTCTCAGAGGAAAAGCCAAATGCTTTACAATGGTCCATAAGTCATATATAACATAGCCCACATTACTTTGCAGGCCTCATCTCCTCCCTCTTGCTCACTCAATTGCAGCCAAACTAATCTCCTTGCAGTTACTCCTTCACGTCTTTACTCAAATATCATCTCTCAGTGAGGCTCAAAATATACCTACAGAATAAATAAATGAAGCGAGCTGGTCTAACAAAATGTGATAAAACAGGGTAAGATCCTTGTCCCTGCAATTTAGGAGTCACTTTTTTTCTGAGAATGGTGATGGACTCAAACTGACCCACTCTCACATTTTATTCAGTGGTAAACAAAAGCACACATGCATAAAATGGCAATTTCTGATCAGGTGAATAAATTATTTAGAATAACTTGATTGGATTCAAGCTAAAACTCATTGGCACCAAATTAAACTTCGACTGTCTAAAGGCCCATGGAAGAACACAAAATAGTACTCCTATACTGTTATTATCAAGAATGTAGTTCATCCTATTTTTGAACTATAATCAAACTAGAACAAATATCTGTAAACAAAAAAAGAACTTATTTTAATAATGAAAAAATGCTGTTTCTGGGCAAAATTTAAAAATTTTTTAATTGCATAGAAAGAAGGTGAATGATAAAACTTTCCTAGAGACAGAGAAGACAGATAAACACTAGTATGATTTTGGAAAATCATTAATTTACAGTAAAAATTAGTTTGGAAGTTTAAAACTAATGTATTAACTTTTATTGATTATTAATTATAAGAAAGACATTACATATTAAGTAGTCATCAAAACTGGCTTTGAATCTGTTTCAAAGTAAAACAGTTCTAATTTTAGAGTAAAAAACACAACTGAGTCATACTTTCAGAATCTGCCTATCCTTATGGCAAATAAGGTCACAAAAGGCATTTTGCTCGTCTTCAATTCAAAGAATTGGTAGAGAGTTAAGTAGTGACCTTTCACTTGAGCTGCAGGAAAAAGTGTAAGATGCACTAAGTATAGTTATTAGTCAGCAGGTCAAATAAAAAGGCTTCCCTAAAACTTTAAAGCAATGTGTACCTATTTATATGATAAAACCTATAGTTTTCATATAAAATGATTTATCAGTAAATAATTCCTGAGGTACTTAAACTATACAATTTTTAATTAAGAAAACAGCATCAAAACTGTTTAGTAGATCTATATGCAACATAACTAAAATTTTAAAATGGCAAATTTAAAAAATATACATGTATATGAAAAATATATATATATGAAAGAAACAGTACATTATGGGCCCCCATATTTTTTAATGTTATCTTTACCCAAAAGGAACTATATTAATGGCTAAGTAGATGTTAGCTGTACCAATATGTAACTTTAAAACTTGTTTTGAAGTCTGCAATATGAGGTTTACTTTTACCTTAGAACTCACAATTATTAAGATAATGTTAATAATAATAATTCTCAAATAATTCAGAGGCTATCATAATGTCTAATGATCTGAACAACAGTTAAATTAAAAAGCTGTAAGTAGGCAGTGATAGGAAATCTGTAGCGAATTCTAGGGAATCTCTTGAGAGTCTTAAAACAAAGCAAACACTAAACAACATTTTTAAAGAAAAGAATATAAAAATAGACATAAAATCAATAAATCTGGAAAACATAAAACTATCAAAATTAAATTAATTTATTAAAAATAAAAAATGTGAGAATTAGTATTGTTGAAAACTAGAGTTAGTATTGGGAAATATATTTTAAATTATAATAAAAATAACTGCATGGAACATAATTGTAGAGATCTGCTGTTCCAAGGACATGAAAATAACCATGGTTTCCTAACAACCAGAGTTTTTATATTCCTTGGATTACATTCATGCTAGAGGAAGATTAAAGGGCAGCAGCCAAATGACTAAACTTCAACTTAGATGTTGAAGCACTGATCTGATGGGCTTTTCTTGGCCAGAAGTGACTCACAAGCTTAAGATCAAGAGCCAAAGTCCCCAGTGGAAATTTGTGCTCAGTTTGGTGGGCTTTGAGACCATCTCTGGCTAAATTAGCATCAACCTTATGGGAGGCCAGCCATGAAGTAAGGGAGTCTCCCCAAGATCTGATTTCTTGACCACAACCTAGAGCAGGTCCTACAGTCAAATTATTCATATTCCTTGGAAAGAGAGAACAGGCATCAGTTGTGTCCATCGAAGGGGGACACTGTCCAGGTGTACCCTGGACATTTTTTGAAATCTCTGGGCTGCTTCTGCATCTGAAAAATAAGAAAAATAGCACAATGACAGACAACGAATGAGGAAAAAGACAATCATCGGGCCTAAACACTTAAGACTTATAAGAAATTAAGGAAGCAGACAAAACAGACAAAAAGACAAACAGCCATGTCATTTGGAATGTATTATTCTGAAGGCAAGTACAGCAGAGAAAAACACAAATTATTTTAAGCAAAGTAAGAAATGACTATAGCAACAAAAGTTATTTTGGAGAGAGCCAACTGGAAAAAACAACATGTTAAGATATGTCAACCTGACACAAAGATAAGGTGGAATAAGAATCTAGTCCCATTTGAAGCTGAAAAAAGCTGAATAATGAGAGCTAGTGTCATGAACTTGGCTGCTTAACTGCCTTGTGTAAGAAAACATCTCAGAACTTTGAACTTAGGAAATTCCAACTTGTCTTGCACCAGGTCACGAGCTCCATAGAGCAGGAACCTATTTCAACAAGCAGCTTTAAAAAAAACAAAAACAAAAACAAAAACAAAATACTTTAATATTTTTCATTTCTATTAATGATACATTTTAAAATACAATAGTGCTACAATCCATCAAAGTAAAATTCATTGAATAAAAGTTAAACTTACTCAGAAAGATGGTCAGAAGTTGGGATACAAACAGAAACTGAAATTAGAAGAAAAGTTTTATATTTAAAATAGTATATAAAATATGATGAGTGAGAATAATGATTTCATAAAGAGCCCATATTGTGGCTCACCAAAAATACTTAAATAAATATCAAAAATCCAAAGTAACACAATTATAAATACACGTACCTTTCTCTACTACAACTTGGCAAGTATGAGTTTCATGTTGACTTAAGTGTGTAGCCATGTTATCTAAGCCAGTAACATCAGCTAGGAAATCACAATTAAGGCACACCAGAGTAATGCCCCTATTAAAAAAAAAAAAAAAAAGAGCAAAGAGCAAAAAAGAAAAAGGTTTTTTATCTTTTATAAAAATCCATATGAGTTCAATGATTATTTTCCATAATTTGCTTTTTGTGTCATAATTGTCTTTCTCATTTTTTGTCATATAAACTCAGTATAATGGAAATGATTCTCTAGAAAATGGCACAGCCATATGCAAATTATACTATCATTAATTTACAGAAACTATTTTTCTTTATAAACTTTTACCTCTCAAACTAGTTGCTAAAAGCTAAGAGTTAAGAGACCAACAGCCTAGTCCTGGCTCCATGAACAACTTGTATCACTTCAATAAGCCATAATCTACGGGTGCCTCTGTCCACCTACAATGCAAGGGTATAGTGTTCATTCACTCAATGTATATTTACTAAGGCTGTCTTTATACATGTTGTACTATTGTACTGTGAAAATAAATGAAAATACTGTCTGTGCTCTAACAGATTACAAACTAGTGTAATTATTTAGGTGAGGAAAGAATTAGAAGAGAAATGTGAAGGCTTTAAATATGGATCATGTTGTAGCTGCCATCATGTATGTACTATGTGTTAAAGATTTTACATATTATTTCATTTGACTCTCACTGCAATCATCTAAGGTTGGTATTACTCTCATTTAACACTGAATTAATTAAAGTAGTTAATTCAGTATTGGAGTTCAAAGCTTGAATTGCTCAGTATCCTAGCACTATGAACTAGCCCACTTGCTGGGGCCTAAACTACTTCTTTCCTTAATAAAACTTCACTGAGTGTTATAGTTCTTAAACGAAATATGTAAAGATTATAAATTTTCAAAAAGGCTGGGAAATAATTCCCACAGCATCTATCTTTTTTATTGAAGTCAGGAATAGTTTTTATACTCATTATATCAAACTATGAAGCACTTGCTATTCAAAATATTTAAACATAGCTGGCATATTATAGTACGTGACCACTGGCCTAAGATTCTAGTAAAAAATGTTTAAACTTTTGATTTTTAGTTGAAAGGTATTTTAAAATATTATTAAGCCTGAAAACGTATGTAAATGTTTCAGAGAACTAAGAAAGCCACCCTATGTTTATTATAAGAGTTAAGAACTTGGGATTGTGTTGGGTTAAGCATCTGAAGTGCTGTTTAAAAAAATAATAATAAATTAAATGTATAAATGTTAAGTTAAAGGAACTTGAACTGTAAATAAGACTATTTAAAAAAATTTAGTCTGTTCAACTTAACGAACTTTAATTAACGCCTTCTTGAAAATGATTATTTAAAGGTACTTGATTTTTAAATGGAATATCTTTAACTTTAAAAGGAAAGGTAAGATTTAACTATAGTCTTCTCTGTTAACATACTATCCTTGCAGACACTAAAAGTGGTCTCAATAGTAAGTAGTAGCTAAATGCCTCTTTCACTGGGTATCGAAATTATATTGCAATTATTTACATTCACCTATATCTCTCACCCAATAAACTATACATTCCTTGAAGGTTAGTTCCAAGACTTCATCACTTTCATCTTTATAGAGATATAATAAATAGCTAAAAAATGATTATTCCATTCCAATAAGAGTAATTACAAAAATTACTATTCTATATAAGTAGGTTATAGTCCATTCACAGGAACTGACCAATTTTCAATTTGATACCTACTCAAATTGAGAAAAAAAAGGAATCTCAGCTTCTAAAAATGATACAGTTACTTAAAAACCGAACACACAACTAAGTTTGACATCAGTGAGGTAAAAATTAAACTAAAATATCATCTTTTGAATGCAGTAAAACTCCTGTCATCCTTATAAAAATTTTCCATAATGGCAACATCTAATATGGCTTAGTCTATTCCTTGAATTCAGTAAATGTTTTAAAATTAGTATTAAAATACTTTTTAAACTAAATCGATTTTTTTCTGTGAGCTACTAGTCCAATGTCATAGATGGGTCCTGCTCTCCACATAAGTAATTTTCAACACATACTTTAATTTATTCGAAAAATAATTACTGAGTGCTCACTATGTGCCAGGCACTAACCAATGCCTTGCACTGACAAAAATCAAAACCACATCCATTCTAGTAAGAGGACACAGAAAATGAACAAAAAAACATAAAGTATATAGTATATAAGATGATAAAAATGATCTAGAGAAAAATGAAGTAAACAAAAAAGATAAGAAGTGCTGGGATGAAATACAGTGCAGAGATACATTTAAAATTTTTGTTCTCATTTTATGATGCAAATGCATGAAGATTTCATCTTGACACCACTTGTCACCACTTAAACAAATTTAGCAAGAGAATATAGGCTAATCATACTTCTAGTCTAATAATATGAATAGAACTTTGTAATATGTAGCAGCAATCACTGAGATTTCCTAATCTAAGTGGACATCTCAAGAGCAGGTTAAAAAAAAATTATAACCAACCCCAATAACATACCACTTCAAACCCACTAGGGTGGCTATAATTAAAAAGAAATAATGACAAATGTAGGTGATGATGTGGAGAAACTGGAACCTTCCTATACCACTGGTGGGAATGTACAAAAGTGGAGGTACTTAGTACAACAGTCTGCCTCAAAGTCTCAACAGTTACCATATAACCCAGTAATTCCTACCTCAGATATATACTAGAGAGAAATTAAAAGACATGTCCAGACAAAAACTTGTACACAAAAGTTTATAGCAGCATTATTTATAATGGCTTCAACGTTAAAAATAACCTAAATGGATAAACAAACTATGGTATATCCATATAATGCAATATTTATTCAGCAATAAAAAATAAAGTACTGACATATGCTACAACACAGATGAACACTGAAAACATGCTAAATGGAAGAAGCCAATCACAAAGGATAACATAATGTATCATTCCATTTATATGAAAAGTCCAGAATAGGCAAATCTATACAGACAGACAGAAGATTAGCGGTTACTTAGGAACAGGGGAGCTGGAAGGAAATGGAATGACCATAATGGGTACAGAATTTTTTCTGGACTGATGAAAATGTAATAAAATTAATTGTGGTGATGCCGACACAATTCTGTAAATATACTAAAAATATTAATTGTAAAATTTAAATATGAAGTTGCATGGTATATGAACTACAGCTCAATAAAGATGTTATATAAAAAATTTGTCATACAATTTTTCAATAGAAAAAATAAAAAATAAATCAACTAGTTACCTGAGATCTTCTGAATGCTTCTTAAAAATACAAAATCTTTTACTTGGGCGGTTACTGTGAAAGCTGGAGAGACAAAAAGGATTTTATAAATTTTATTCTAAAGTAGTCATATTAATTTATAGCTATATTCACATCTATACTTAAATTTCTAGTTTTGAGTAAGAGGCTATGATATAAATAATAAAATATTTGTCATCCTTGCATTAATTCAACATTTTATCTTATATTCTATTTTATCTATTTATTTTCTGATGACATGAACTTCTCTAAGCATATTCTTATATGATCAGTCATATAATTTATAATTTATCAGTCATAAAATTCATCATTACACAAAAAGGTAAATATTCGAGTTTTAAAAAAAGTAAAGCACAAATTAATTTTTATTCTGTTAAGAATTGAAAACAATTTAAAATTTTTGCTAATAACATTTTGCTATAGTATGGTTATCAATAATAATCATTATTTTTTAAAAAATCATTTTTCTAATTCTAACATGCTTATGTCAGGGACGGGAGATAGAATCCAAATGATCCTGGAAGTAAACAGTATTCAAGCTAAACACTACTGTTTGCCATTTGTAAAATCAGAGAATACTTTGCAATTACTAGTAGAGGTTTTTAAAAAAACAATTTAAAGCAGAACTCATGAGCTAAAACAATGCTTCCCCACAGCACAGAATAGAACAGAAAACCACTAACAAAACTTTAACACCAATAATACCTTTTATATACCCCTTTAAATCTAGTAAGGAAAGCTTCTCTATACTAATTAGAAAGACAAGATTACTTTAAAATAATATTAGAAAAGTGAAGTTACAGGCTAAATGTCAGCATCACCTGAGAGCTCATTAATCTTTGGCAGCGGGGCCCAGGAATGTGTTTTAATAAGCTTTCAGTAATTCTTACGCAAACTAAAATTTGAGAAGCAGTAGTCCTAACTTGCACTAACAGATCCAAAGTGGCCAACTATCCAGGTCAATGGTCACTCTCGGATACAAGGTTAACTATCACCAACACAGCATGTATCTATGAGAAAAGAAATATTCTGACGAGCTATAATCCCCAGAAAATATCCTCTGAAGATTTCTAATAGTCATTTCTTCAATCTGGGGATACTATGATAGAGTTTACAAATTCAAGACATCACAAAAATAATTAAATGCTTTTTTTTTTTTTTAAAGAAAATATGGTGTTATAAAATACTGAAATTATATGCAAAAATTTCTTAGAGGAATGAGTCCAAGATTTTATCTGATTGCCAAGGAATGTGAACCAAAATAAGTTATTAAAAAACAACAACAACAACGATATCTTCTTTCTCCTCAAACTATTTTGGTTTGCTTATTTATCTGCTGAGAGAAGAAAAAACTTATAAGGCTTTAATGATGTCTTTCATTTCTGTCTATAACTTGTACCTTATTAAAATGTTGGCATTTTTAAATTTTAGTTGTCTGAATGCAGGTTTAAGTTCCCTATCTATAAAAAAGACATACTATCTTTTTACTTATATTTAATACACAAATTCTACACTTACAGTTTTGTGTATTATAGGAATGAAAAAGTGGATCTCTAAGCTAATAAAATAAAAAAGTTACCCTCTTCCAATTAGATCTACATAATGTTAATAAAAATATAGAAATAAATTTAAGAAAAGAGGCAAAAAATATTAAGATTTTTATTATAATAAATACATGTTAAAATCTAGATTTTAAAAACTCACCACTTGTTATATGACTATATAATTATCAAAACTCATTAAGCTAGTCTCTAAAAATAGGTGAATTTCATTGTGTATATACAAACTGTACCTCAAAAAGACTGGAGGGGAAAAAACTCCCTTTGACTAAATTTTCTTAATTCAGTATAAGTAATAACTTTATTCCCAAAGAAACACAAAAGGAACAATTTCCTAAACATCCAATAATATTGATGGTATGCCTACTATTTAAAATACTAGACTACAGGTTAATGATACAATAGGAAAAAGGCAAATTGCCATAGAGTTCTAGGTAGCAGGTGGGATTAGGGTGAGTCAAACAGTACCTGGCACAGAATAAATGCCCAACAATATTTGTTAAATGACTGAATACACATTCATAAATAATTACCATAGGATAAACATCAACAGTAATACATAAAAAGTTTTATGGTTTCCAGTAGTTGGATTACAAGCCATCTACTAATTAGTTTTCAGTTAAGAAAGTCCCTACCTGCCTTGCTCCACGCAAAGCAATGAGCAAGACAGAGAGGAATTTTTAAGAAAATAAGAGTTGAAGAAAATGAAAAAGTAGTTAGGGATTAGATATTGAAAGGTCTTATATTCTTCAAAGTCTGAACATTATCCTATTAGTGTTAAGAAGGCAAAGAATTTTAGGCCAAAAAAAATGACCTGACCACATAGGCCTACTCTAAGAACAGAATTTCTTCATTGGAAAAAGGGAGATGGATGGGGGAATGTAGACAGGAAACTAGCTTTGATGCTATCACAATAATCCAACTGCTCTTCTATGACTATTAGAGCCAATAAATCTACATAAAATATATAATAAACTCAAGCATATCTTATAAAAGTTCAATACTATGCCTTACCTACTATATAGGAATGAATTGTTATACCAGCTTCCTTTTTCCTTGGAAAATTTTAAAATCATCCTTCAAAGCCTAAGTGAATCATCATTTATAGAACACCTTTCCTTATTTCTTCTTTAAAGAAATTGTTCTTATCTATTCTGTGCTTTCAGTCATTTGTTTATCACATTAAGCTAGGTAAATATGTCTCTCCTACTAAATTGTGAAAAATAAAGGAAAAGACTTTAGCCACAATACTTAATACTGACAACTTAGAAAAAATAATAGTTACAAAGACTTGAATACCTCAGAAGTGCAAATCATGTTATAAAATACTTTAAAGTACATTTTTTTAAATAATCACAGTAACTTTCTTTTCAAGAAAAGGAAACTGCAGGTCAGGTTAAGTAATCTTCCCAAAGTCACAAATGCAGATGGATTCCAATGGATTCAAATACAGATTGTCTGATTCTTCACCACCAGCTTGTAATACTTCTTAGCAAACAGCAAACTCTACTAGAAAATTGGATGTTAAAATATTTATGTCTGTTAACTTAATTCTACTATATATAAAGAAAAAGCCTTCTTATATATCATGATGAGGAATAATACCAATATTACATAGCAATTTGTTTGGATTTTTTAGGTGACTTCTATTGTTACCTAAAAGCTATAAGCAAATAAGCTGCAATAAAACAACCACTTGAAAACTACATGTTTAATGATGCTCTCTTTGAAAGTCTTATTCCAAAAATTCTCCAACTGCATCAAGATTTTTGAATATCTTGCAAATTTTATTTAGAACCTTTTATAATTACAACAAATAATGACTATCACTTGTTGTTTGTAATATAGTAGGTAACATGGTGAATACGAAGAGCCTCTTCTTCTTAAAGGAGATATATACACACAAATATAATAAAGGTAGAACAGATAAATGATACACAACTCAAAGTGCAGAATGATCCCTGTGAGTGGTGGTGGTGATCAGATCCTGCAAAGAAGGTAAAATGACAGAAAGGAAAAAGGCATTCCAGGGACCAAGAAAGAATATATAAAAGCCACTGTCAAAAATGAGTACAGAAAGAAACTTTACTCTGGAGAAGATTAGCCAATTTATGGGGATGGGACTCCTCTTAGAATGGATTGGGGCACATATGAGAACAGAGGGAAAAAGACCAACTGAGAGTACAGAGGTAATATGAGATAGGGATTAAAAGCACTCATCTTCTGGAGAAAATGAAACTTCTGTATATAGAAAACTCAAGCTTATAACAAGATTGCAAACTGGGCAGGGGTACTGGTGGGCCATTCAATGGGAGATACCAAAGGCAGTGAGTGAGGCAAGGGTACTGGAAAGAGGACTTACCAAACCCCTAAGAGTGAAAGTGGAAGCTTCCAATTTCATATAAAGTTATCAATGAGTAATACCTTTGTATTTGTGATGACAATAAAATGTAGGTTTGGGGCTCACTGGGAATTGGGAAAAGTGTATAGACAGAGTCAGGCTAACCGGAAACATTTTAATATAGAATGGATTTGGAGGTTCTATAGGACAGGTGGAAAGCCTATGATAAATAGGAGAGGGAATGGTGAAATGACTCTTGGTTTAAGAAAACACAAAATATTTTCCAGTTTGATCCCCTATAAATTAAGGGAAGAATTAAAGGCCCATTTTAGGGAGCCATGTATTTGTCACACAGTAAGAGAGAGTCCACACAGAAGCATACTGGGGGAAGGAATGCCTGAGGGCTGATTTAGAGGAAGTGTAATACAGAGGTAGACCACTGCAGGAGTTGAGAAGCAGAGTGCCAGAATGCAGAAGGTGGAATCTCAGGAGCCATGATGCACAGTGGCAGATCAAGCAAAGTTCATGAGCTTAAAAAACTTAGGGCAGTAAATTATTTCAACCTGGTGTTCCACTATCACACAAATGATGCCCTGGAAGAGTATTTGAGTGGTGGTTGTGTGAATTCTGTAGATTATAATGTTTGGCTCATTTTTAGATACCAGTGAGTCAAAGGTAAAAATATCTATAAAATAATTAGAAATATAGAGTTGAATCTCAGGAAAATTAAGGATTGAAATTGGAAGATTTAAAGTTGAAAGGAAAAAGTAACAGTGGTTAAGTTAATAAGGACATGTAAAGAGGTAAGAAGGGTTGAAGAAAGAAAAAGCAATGAAATAGAGGAGTAGCCAGAAAAGGAAAACAGTGGTAACAGTTTAACAGAAGCTGAGAACAGTTTCAAAAATGAGTGACAACAATGTCAAAAACTCTGAAGTCATGGAGTAGTTAAGAATTTTAAAAAGTGAATAAATGTGGTAATAAGTACATGCCAGATAAAAATGGGCAGGGTTAGTTAGGAGGTAGAGATAATGCACAAAGTTAAGGGGAAAGAAATAAATCACAAATAAGCTAATAATACTTTTTTTAAAAAATGTAAAATGGTAAGAGAAAGACAGGAAATAAGCAAAGTAGGCAGTAGGAACAAATCTCTCTCATCTTAAAAAAGAAAAAATAACTGAAAATATTTGTAAGCAAACGTACCTGGTTGAAAGAAGAGATGAACTAGCAAAATAACTGAAGAAGGTTGTGGAAGAACTAGAGGAGATAAGGGGCAGGGTTATCTTTGAAGCAGAACATCACTGATTTCTGAGATCAATGTCTGGATGAAGGTAGCAAGAAAAAAACTGATGTTGAAAAGATTGATTAAAAGAATGACCTCCAACTGAGTAATTAGTAGGCGAGGTCAACAGCTAAGAGACTACAATAAAATCTTTAACATCTGAAAAAGGTTTAAAAAGACATTATATGTAAAAATAAAGAAGTATATAAAAAGACAGGATCCCATTAAAGTTAAAGATCATGAAATCAGGGTTAGAGTTGATTGAATCAAGAGCCTTTGGTAATCTAGGGCTGAGCATAAAGTTCAGAAGTGGAAGGCATTCAAGTTTCATCTTAGCCTTTTTTCAGGTGAGCATGTCTAAAGGTCTAAAGGATTCTTGAATAAGAACAAAGCAGCAATCACAACAAATGACCCTGAGGGTGAAGTTGAAAATAAAGTTATATGGCTGCTGGACTTTGAAAAAAGGCGTCAAAGCCCTCGAAAGTCATGGAGTAACAGGAATTCAAAAGAAATAAAAAGTGTACCTGATAAAATTAAAATGCTGCATGGTAAGAAAAGGGGTACAATACATTAAAATTTGATGTGAAATGCTGGCGCTAAAGAAGACAAGGTATCACGAGGTCACGCTAATCATCAAGGTGGGGAAGAACTGTGAGAGAGGGGCTGAAGCCATCAAGAAACGTATAAGAATCCTTGAAAAGAGTAGCTGATAATGACAAGTGACATAGAGCTCATGTTATGATCTATAAGAAAATCACTTTTATAAGTTAAACTTTAATTCTAACATAAAAAAAATGAAACTTCACTTGGAAAAATCAACATAACTGGTTTATATCTGAACAATTATTGACTATTTTAAAAAAATATAAAATACACCCAGAAGGATAACCCCTACTAATGAGATACAAACAAAAGTAATATGGGCTATAGAGCCTTTCTCTACATAAATACTAGGTATTCGAATAATCTAAGTGGAATGAATTAGTGAAAAAAATTCCAACAATGGCATCATGACTAGAATAGTCTCTCATTTCACTGACTGAATATAAGGATGGATGGCTTGAGAAAGAGGGAGAGGGAGAGAGAGAGGGAGAGGGAGAGGAAGAGGCAGAGGGAGACACCTAATAAAGTTCCTAGCATCTTTGAAAATCTGGAGTCTCTCAAAGTGACTGCTTTGAAGAGAATAACACTCATGAAGTTATATGTATTTGTTTGGTAAATATATTTAAAACATTTATATTTTTTATCTCTGAAAATAACTATTTTTGAAAATCCTATAGGGAAAAAAATTCTCATAGAATATTTGTTTCCCTAATAAACCTATCTTAGTTTCATTAGTCTAAATATTCTCAGAATTTTAGTTACAGTAATTTTGAGTTACCATGCTAGAAAATAGTACCAGGCATTATCCTGGAAGTATCCTATTACTAGATGTTTTTAGTTCCTTAAAGAGAAAAACTGGCTTCTAATAGGATAACTGTTTTCAAAAACCAAACTTGCTGAATCATAATTTAATTGCTACTATAGATGTTTAACTCATCTTACCTCATCATATGATTTACATAGGCTTTGCTACAGCTAGTGTTGTATCTGCAAGAACTGCAATGAACATATGTGGGAAAGTGGTTTGCAAAATCTTTTACTTCAGAACAGCACTCAATGCACTTGTGAACTCCCCGACGAAACCTTATGGAAATAAAAAGAAATCATTAAAAATATATTTTAAAACAAAAATAACATGGAAAATATTAATTTTATATTAACTAAAGCCAAGTTGTTTAAATTAACATTTTAACACAGACTTACAATTTGAAAATCTGCTATGGAACAACAGCTAGAATAAGTGTAAACAATTTAATATCAGTTAATGCTTGTCACTGGAATAAAAGGGATTAAATTAACCAATTCAACATCACAATATATAAGCAAAACATATAATACCAGTGTAACAGACGAATATTATAGAAATAATATAATAATTAAGTATTGTTCAACAGTTGTGAAAAATCTTTTTATTATTTGCTTGCCCTTTATGCCACAAGTGATACCAAATGTATGAGAGTTATGTAATAGGGTACATTTATATTAAAGTTTTTACTTTTTAATTTAAGATTAAATTAGTATTGTATATCAAGAATAAAAGATTACCTTAAGTTCCTCAATGCTGTATTGACTTTACTTTTTTTATTGCTACTAGCCAAAGTGTTTTGTTTTTTTTGCATATTAGAGACTTTTGATTTGAATTTAGATTTACTTCCATTTGGCTTACTTGCATTAGGTTTACTTGCATTGGATTTAGTTGTATTAGGTTTACTTGTGTTAGATTTTGTGGGATTTTTAGCAGTTATATTTTTTGTCCTCGGAGGTGATAGCTGAAGGGTAGAAGTGTTTGCACTGATGGAAGGCGTAGTTGAAGATCCTGATTGAAGAGGTCCGACTGAAGCTCGAATAGTAACCTACAAAAATGAAGATAATATTTACTTTAGAAAATTAATCCTTGCAGTAGTATTAAAATATCACTGTGTAACAGAAAGTTAAACATCAGGTAGTTTGAAAAGAGTTAAGTATAAACTATAATCAGATAAGTCTTTCATTTATTTTTAATGTTTAAATGAAATTAAATTTGATATTTATTTACTTGTAATAGTACATTTTTTATTGATATCAGTTATATGTTAACAGTTATTAATGGATAATTAGAAGTTAATGCAAATTATATGAATATCTATATCTATTTTTATGCTTGCTATAACTAAAAAAATTCACAAACACAGAGGTCAAAATTTAAATCTCCTAGCCTGAAAAATAACTCTAGAAAGGCCTGCATAACCTTGTACTCTGAATTACCCACAGTAAATGTGACTTCCTCTTTCCAGGGGCTCACTGGGCAGAATTTATGTTTACAAAGGTTATGGAAGGAGTTATATCAATTCAATATATTCATGGAGTTTACTAATATTTAGAATTTCCTGAAAGAGAACTAATATAAAGCTTATAACTTAGCATTCAGAAATTATATTAATTAATTGACAATGGAAAACATGATATCTATCATTTGACTATTCTCCACCTAGGTATATCAGGAACAGCCTATGAGAAGTCCTATGTAAACATGTGCTTTGGTATCATACAAAAGACTGGACTAGGAATCAACGACTTGAGGTTAAATCTCATACTACCTCTTCCTAGACATGTGGCCTTGAATAATAACTTATCCTCTCTAAGCTTCTCTATCTATAGTATGGAGCAACACCTGCCTTGCCTACCTCACCAGATGCCTGTATGAATTAAATAACAGAATCTATGAAAAAGCATACCAAAAGCCTAATTCTAAGTAAGCTGCTATAGAACATTTAGTATCATTATTATTAATATTATTATTTATGAATAAGGGAAGATATGAGAGAGGACTGCACTGCTTACATTAGTGTTGTGCATGTCTAGTCCCAGCAGGGAATGAATGGATTGCAGGGAAGGATGCTGGATAGCTTCTCTTGCTCTAGGTCTTCAGAGCATGGCTTTATATTGTTTTAGTTAATTCAAATAACAGACATACCCATATTCAAAGGTAAGTACCCAAAGCCAAATATAAATGTTTTGGGGATTATTTCACTTTGGATTATCCAAGCCTCTGTTTCCCTCCACTGGAGCAAATATTCAAGAGCTGACTGTATATAAAGAAGTCAAAAAAAAACAGAGGAATATAAGGCAAAAAGGGAAAAGTAAATTACAATCATCAGTATGCAGTCAGACATGTGTTTGCCCACTTAAAATATAATGCCATCCAGCAGCAGAACTTGCTTCTCTGAAAGTAAACTCAGTAATAACAACTTCAATAAACATCTAAGAACCTATGGCATTCAAGGTACTATACCAGGTGCTGAGGACACAAAGATAAATAAAACATGATTCCTGATCTCAAAAGTTTAGTAGATCAAACGGATAAATGAGCTGCCGACTAGAACAGCTCAAAAACAGGCTATATAATATTGACACAGCCCACTGATCTAGGGAACAGTTAATATGGCTGCACTTTTTACAAAGGAATACCACTCTAGCAGAGCGCACACCACTGACCAAGAAACAATGGTTAGAGGGTTTTTTCCTAAATATAAGAATGATCAAATCTAAAATTAGAGTCAATAAAAATCAGAAATCGACTTTAAAGTATTACATTCAATAGATAAAACCAAGCAGGTATTAATTTCTATTATTATATCAAATGTTAAAATACAACATATTTGAACTCACTTTTGTTCCAGGAGGCAATCCTTCTAGTTGTTTAGGTTTTATAAATGTTCGATGATGCTGAGTCTTGTGATCCATTTTCTCTTTGCATGTCAAAAATTGCAGTCTGCATTTTGTACAACGATGTATTCCTTTTTTCTGTTTAGGAAACAGAAAAAAGGAAAAATAATTCCTACAACCACAAATCCTAAGTCTTGAAACCACTATGATTTAATTTTAATGATATTCAAATAATATTTAAAATAGTATTTTATATCTCGCCATAAATATTAGCAAAGTATAATTTCATTTTTTAAAACACTGCACTAGTATGAGTTTCAAAATGTCTATCACTATACAGAAATTGAACATGAAAGTTCTAATGTAAGTTCCCTCAAGAGTGGTGTGAAAGCTCCTTAAATTGTAATTTTAAAGGATTTAGACATAAAATACTGTGAAGAAAAGCTATACTACATTTTTATCCTAGAAAAAAGAAAATTTTTTTATTTTTTGTTCTTCTCATTGGTTAACAAAGTGGCAAAAGAAATTCAAATATTTAACCAGACATTTCAAACAAGGTTATTATAGAAATGGTGCCAGCTAATAAAACTTTCTACAATGCTGACCAGTTTATTGAGCACCTGAAAGTGCCAAGTACAAATGAGGAACTGAATTTCTAATTTATTTAAATTTAATTAATTTAATTTTAAATACCCACACGTGGTTAGTGGCTACTACACTGAACAGTATGACTATCGAGGAATAAATTAGAACTGTTCCTAATTTACTTACTGATTGAGACATCCTGAGTCCCTCCTTAAACCTAGTCTTGTCATTATTCTATAGATAGGAAACAGGAACCCAAAAAAATTTTAATCATTTCCCCATAGCTAGTTAGTGGCATTTCCAGCTGATCCAGTGTTCTTTCTACTACATAATATCAACTACAATCTTTACCTATATGCTTATTACTTTAAAAATTATACGTATGTACATAAAATTATGCATGTATACACATACATATATACAAACTTAAACAACATGTAAATACAAAAGAATGTTTTCTCTAAAGTTGCAATATGCCAGATACACCACTATTTCTATTTAAATACAATCAATCATTTATAAAATTCATATATGGTAAGATACTGGGAAATATCTAACATAGTTACTGACACACAGCAGGCATTTCATTAGTTACTTACAAAACTCAAAGCAACATACAAATATAATGCGTTATTATTACAATTCCAATTTTAGAAGTGTGGTACATTGGGTTATGTCATAGGTACAAGCAACTTAAACAAATTCATTTATACTGGCTCAAGGAAGAAGATGAAAAAAAAGAAAACTTGGCCAAGAAGCAGATTATCAAGACAAAATGACAAAAAGCACATTCTCCAGGATCCAGTTCCCAGAAATCTCTTCTTTATCTATAATCCCTCCTTGTTACCTCACCCAGTTTCATGACTTTAAATACCATGTATCCAACTGCTTACTTGACATCATTACTTGATATCTAATGTATAACTCAAATCAACATGAAAAAAATTGAATTCTAGATTTCCTCCCTACATCCTTGCCCTCCCCCCCCCCCCACAGCCTGTTCTTTCCTCAGTCTACCCCATATGACAGTATATGAAAATTCACTCTTGCAGGTGCTTAGGACAAAAAAATTTGGTCACTCTCTCATATCCCATATCCAACCCATTAATAAAACCTTTTGGTTTCACCTTCAAAAACTTTCACAATCTTCCCACTTCTCATTACCTCAAACAACTGCTACCATTCTGGTTCAAGCCACTCATTTGGGATATCATAATAACCTCCTATCTTCTCCTTGTCATGTTCTTTCCTCCTTATGGTCTATTCTTCCCATAGCTACCAATGACCTTAAAGCACAGCAGATCTTTTACATGCTTGAAATGCTCTGATGGCTTTCTAAAGTCCTGATTCTGATTCATAAGGTTCTACATGAACTGACCTATATTCTATTGCTCATACAACTTTGTCTCCTACTGTTCCTCTTAATAGTTTACTCTGCTTTAGCCACAACTGGCTTCTTTGCTATTCTTCGAGTGTCCCTGGTATACACTCACACGTCACTGCCTATCTAATACTACTTCTCCCAGATTTCCACTGGCTAACTCCTTTATTTCCTTCAAAGAGATCCTTTTGACCACTTTATATACAAAACAGCAATCATTCCTCCATTCCTAACACCTCCCCAATCCTTGGCACTCCCTATCCTCCACATTTCCTTCCACAGTACCTATCACTAGCTATAATGAATATACATTCAAATATAAACACATATATTTATTATCTTCCTCCACTATAATAGAAATTCGAGAGGGTATAAACTTCCTTTTGTTCACTGCTATATAATACCTAAAACACCACCTAGCATATAGTAAGGCAACCAATAAATATTAAATAAATGGATATTGAGGCAGAAAGTAAGAGACTGACAGAGAAAGTGCATATGAGTAGCAGTTACAATTTAATTAATTCCAAATGTCTAGTGCCATTCTATTTAATAAACGTTGGTCCGAAGCTCTGAGATAGAATATATTAATCTACTATTCTCTCAGACACAAATCTTGAACATCTCTCGTGTATGTATGCATTTCAGTGTGCTAAGGGTGATAAAGATACAGTACGTTTTTAAATAATATGATGTTCAACAAAAGAAATAGTGATCTATTTGAAGGTTAAAGAGAAAATTGTTTATACTGACCTTTCTGAAAAACATACTATATTGCTGGGGAGACTTGAGGATTCAGGGGTAATTCTGACTAAATGTAATTTTTGTCGTTAGACCTAAAACCAATATGGAATCTGACTCTGTAGTAGAGCAATAAAAGGTTGGACTCTGAAGTCAAATTTTACTTTTGCTTTTCATTAGGTAATGTGACACTGGGCAAGTTATTTTCGCTAAAATTTTATTTCCTTATCTATAAGTTAGAAATAATAATACATAGAGTGCTTGTCAGGATTAAACAAAATAATACATGTAAAGCACCTGCAGATGCTGTAAGTTACTGTATATCTTAACTGCTTGTTTTTATTAAAGATGTAATGAGCACACTTAACACATCCGAAGTCACTTTCACTGTCTTAAAAGTCATACAAACTGGGTTGTTAGCTCTAAAAATAACCCAAGACTTAATTATATAACTTCTTTTTTAAAAAGTTACAATAAGATCTTTAAAGACAAAAAAATGAACCAGAGTCTATAATTCTTATTGCCTAATACCGCACTAATAATATGCCATCTCACTTACAAGTTTATAACCTCAGCTAAGGTTTTCCAGTCTTTTGTAAATAGTTGCCTGATGATCCTTCCTATTAATTTTTCCCTCTTTACTGCTGGCTATGCACCTCTTAGGTACTCCAAACAAACAAAAAGAAAACTGGCACTCATGGCAAGACATAAAACATAGGATATAAAAACTGACTATAAATCACATAGCCCAAATAGTGAGCCCATACATCTCTATCTTACTTTGGGGCTTAGTAAATCATATGGGAAAAATTACGTGAAAAGCCTCACAATGAAATAGAACCACAGTCTTATATCTCATTTTCTTTTTCAAAATCAGATGAAATAGAGTACCAAGAATAATGTTTCCCAAACTCTGTTCCTCAGAAAATATTAATTGGTATTTTGCAAATAAAGGGTTTAATGGCCAAATAGGTTTAGGGAATAATACATACAATGTATTATTTACAATGCATTAACATTTTAAAAGCTCTGAGATATCCTGTTTTAAAAAGAGACAAACAAAACCATTTAATTTTATAAATCTAGATATTTACCAAATTTATTTATCAGTAAGAATTTTGGGGGAAACATCTATTAATACCTGATGGAACACTGTTAAGGAAACCTAGAATAGAAAGATCTTGCCAGAACTTCTCAACATAGGGAGCATCCCAGTCACAACACAGATGATTACAAATTCTTTGGAAATTCTACTTTTATGATCTTTCCGAATTAAAAGCCACAAGTCGTTTCATGATTATTTAATGAATGAAACTGCAAAGGGAGCAACCAATGCGAGTAAATTAGTATGCCAATTTAATCAATAATAAATGAATGTAATGAGCTGATTAGTGAGGTGTCAAAACTTGATTACATGATCAGATTCAATAAATCCATTGACTTCTGGGTTTGGCAAAGGCACTGTTGCTCTTTCAAGCACTAAAGAACAGAATTAGTGTTACATAAAAGTTTTCAGCCCAATCAAAGGATAGTTTAATTACTTCAGGAAAAGAACCAGTAAATAAAACATCAAAATTCAAGAGAAGGGTATAAGCACTAATACTGAGAAGTTATCTACAGAACAAGTCATGACCTATATAGTTCTTTGGTAGACTTGATATACCCAGCAATAAGTGTCATTACTGTTTTCTTTATTACTGGCAGCTATAAAAGATAATTCCTGGTCAATGATGACAATATGTCTTCTCATAATAAGGGGACTGACTAGAAAGTAGAAACAAAGTTGGAAGAGAAAGAAGACAATAAGATTATGATTCTTCAATCTTTTATTTCTCAGTTCAAATTTATCTTTCCCCTGTTCCTATTAACTACATTCAAAATCATTTCCATACCCACTCTTTGACCCCGAAATATCTGATCTTTTGGATATTCCACTTACCTTCCTTTTTCCCCTTTATCTTAGGTTTCCTATTTCTAGCTATCTTTCAAATTTTTCATTTATGACCTAAAACGTCACCAGAAAGGAAGGAAAAAAACTGCAAGTTTCACAAGTCATTCAACACAAACTGCAAATTAATTGTGTTATTTGGAACAACACTGCTTCCCTTACAGAACAAAACTAACCAACGTTCGTTCTAAGTCATATCCTATCTTTTCACTAAAACAAGAACAAATAAGAACCAATAATCTCACCTGATGCTTCATGTAATGATGCATATAGGGGGTTGCTATTTTAATAACTTTGAGGCAAAATGGACATAGCAAGTTCTTAGTGTTTTCATGGGATGTTCTAAAATGAGTTTCTACATCAGAAAATGATGATGACCTATAATTGCAAACCTACAAATAAAAAGAAGGTTTAGTTTGACTTGAAAATTTATAATATATAATTACAAAGTAACAATGATAAGTCATTGGTTTAGAAGAACATTATGTACTATTAATTCAGCTGATTCCTATACAACCAAGAATTCCATTAACACAAGCACCAAAAGATAATCTCTGAGACAAAAAAACTTATTTTTCCAAGTTTAAGAATATTTCTCCAAATATAATTATATTTCCTTCTTTTTATTACATCTTTTTATCTATCACCCCCTATCCTAACTTGAATTTTCAAGCTCTGACACCTCTTGTCCTATAAAGTTTTTTCTCTACATAAAACAGCATCCTCCTTTAGATTATAAATGGCTTCCAGGCTATTGCAATGATAATTTATTTTTATTTTGCTTTCTCATTCCTTCGAATTCTGGAAAAACACTAGCCCCAAAGCATTTGGTAGGGTTCTCTGTATCCTAAATTATTTCCCATTTCCCTTGTATGTCTACCTTCTTCCCTACAGGGTAAGATAAGTTCATATGTCTGTCTTTCTCCCATAGCATTTTCTTTCATCAAGTTCAGAGATGGGCAAACAATGGCCTACAGGCCAATTTCAACTCTCTACTGACCCCACATAAAATGCATGAATTATGCCATAGGACTTTCTACTAATAAATTATTTATAAGAAATTTTAATTTAGTAACCAATGTTACCTAAATGGTTAAAAAGTAAAAGAATATATTTCATGACACATGAAAATTATATGGAATTCAATTTTCAGTGTCCATAAACAAAGCTTTAGTGAAACACAGCCATGTCCGTTCATTTACTTATTGCCTATGCCTGTCTCGTGCTACAATGACAGAGCTGATTAATTGCAACAGAGACTGTATGACCCTCGAAGCCTGAATATTTACTATTGGGGTCTTTACAGAAATAACTTGCTGACTTCTGGTCTAATAGGTTTAAATCTTATGACCAAAACAACAGAAAACAAACAAAACAAACAATAAGTACACAATAAAACATGTGTATACCTGGCAAATATAGGGCATTTCACCGGGTTTATGATTGTCCTTCATATGTTGCAAAAGAATATGCTCTGTTTCAAATGATAATTCACAGATTTTGCAAATGGCTAAAAGTGGGAGAAAAAGGATATTACACCATTTCAAGGTACATGTATATGCACACACAAATATTAAATCATACTGTATATCTAAAATTAATGTCAATTATACTTCAATTTTTTTAAAAAAAGTATCCTCTTGAGGCAGAGAATGATGTATATATATACATATATACATATATATATAATTCATTTTATACATCCATATCAACAATATAATAAGAGAACTGGTGATGGCAGTAGTAAAGTTATATAATTAACTGTGTTCTAAGCACTTTACTTTCATTAACTCACTTAATTCCCTTAACATGATGAAGCACGTGTTTTTATTGTCCCCATTATATAAATCTTAAGTAATTTCCTTGAGATAACATAGCTGTTTTAAGAGCAGAGCTGGGTTTTGAGCCCAAGCTGTGTAGCTCCAAAATCTATGATTTTAACAATAATTGTAGTTACTTTTCTTATTCAAGTTTAAATAAAGGGCACTGATTTCATATTTGTAGACTATGATCAGAAGCTTCTAATTTAGTCCCCCACATTAGTCACCTTAATAAATTATTTATAAGAGGAACTTTAATTTTTATAATTAATTTTATTTAAAAGTTTATATTAGTTAACATGTAACTTTTTCAATTTTTCCCTCAAATTCCAAAGTCCTATTTTTATTTTTCTAACAGGCTTCTTAAGGTTTTCTCAGAATATTGTCAAAATCAATAATATTCAATTCTTGAATGAAATTATAACTTACTAGAAAATTCATGGGGAGTATGTGTACTTTCAATGTGACACTGCAGTTGAAATGGTGTGGGAAACTGACGGTAGCAGTGCTGGCAGGTGGTGTGGTTTTCCCAGCTCTCACTGCTCTGCTTCTCAAGTTCTAAATGGTGTTTCATGTGGTTCATAAACCTATAAATGATTGTCAACAGGTGCAAAAATTCAGATTTAAAAACAAAAATCTCACAAATATCTGAATCTGAATCTTAAAATGTAGATATATTATTCAAAATAACACATTTTGAGATATAAAATCCCAAAAGCTAAAAAGTCCTCTAGAAAAGAGTGTACATTAAATATTGCTTTCATTAAGTGGCTAAGTAAACATTTTTTCATCTTTGTTAAAAAAATTCATTAATGTAATTAATCTCAAACATCACTAACTTGCTCTAACACTTATTTCAGATTATTGAAATGTTTTCTTAAGATAAAATAGCAGGCTTATTCTCCATACATGAAATACTATTTATATTTTTAAATAAAATACTGAAAGGAAGGAAACCCTACCACCAAAGGCAGCTAAAGAGTCATAAGAGTAATCTTTTAAGGCTATGAAGATATATACTAGATTCCGACTGCTTAAAAGACAAATTACTAGTATTTTTACTTGTATCTTGGTTTCTAAATTCATGTAATAGCAATTTTAATGCCTACAATCACAAGAACCTTTTGTGTTATTTAATGATACTGGTTTACTGTTAGCACAGACTATTCATTTTAACTTGCATACTGTGCCCTTTGTAGGCAATGTCCATTTTTCAGTTTTACATTCTGCCATTTCAGCTTCCCTACAATGCTTCTTATGAGCAGGAACTGTGACCTTCAACAGCAGAGAATGCAATATAAATGGGAATACCTATTTAAAAGAGCTTATTGAAGCTTTTTGCTGAATTTGAAAGTAAAGTTATTCAATCAAAATAACAACTTTTAGACTGCAGCAACTATTAACAATTATTCACTTTAAGCCCCTTAAGGAAATAATCCTGAAATGAAGTGATAATGTCATCACTCTGGATAGCAATCATCATGAAGATCATAACATTATCTCTTTTCACACCTACAGAACACAACTTCTGTTTAAAACAGGTATGGCATGCCTTGAAATACCTTTCATTCTTCCTTTAGTTTTAACTTCAGCTCCACGAACACCTATAAAAAATCTTAGTCTTGGCTAAATATTTACCGAGAGAGAAAAAGTCATGAGCCATTAAACTTTCAGCTCACAACTTTAAGCAATTTAAGTTTTTATCTATACAAAATAATCTCTTAACTAGCAAGCTTTCTCTGTTATTATATAGACCCCCATCAGGAGCTCACGCTAATTAAACCAATGGATGAAACTGAGGGAAACAAAACCAATCCTCTTGCAAGGATGTGCACAGAATTAAATAAATCTAAGTGTCTTTTTGGTGACACTCAATGTAGGGGGGGAAAAAAGACCACATCGCAATATGCTGACATGGCAGAGATTACAAACCTAGATCTATTAGTTTCTCACCATTCTCTACAAATATTAATTTGCCTTTCCAGTTTCTACAGTTAAGGTAAAATATTATTTAACATATATAACTTTGTTGATTATGAAGTGTTTCATTAACATTACATTTACTAAACAATCAGAATTTCAAAAAATGATCAATTCCTGGATGTTATCAAATGCTGTTGTTTGAAATGTCTATACATTCTGATACTCTAGAAATATTTAACTAGTCTTCTAAAATAATAACAAAAAAAGAAAATTTTTCATATGCTTAATATCAAATAGGCTAATCTTAAAGGAAAAGCCAAAAAACTGTTGCTGAAATAACTTCTAATGTCATATACATAATATTTAGGTATAACAAGGAACTAAGTGAACCATATTTCTATGTAATTTACCATATATACTAACATTTTTTCTTATTCATTTTACTATTAAAATGATAAGAATATGAAAATAGGTGACAGAGTGCAACTGTAACATTGTTTCAGTGCTATATCACAAAGTACAATATCCTTTGTTAAAGTCTGATAAAAAGAAGTAAATGTGAAAACTCACA
Organism: Rousettus aegyptiacus; assembly: GCF_014176215.1. Taxonomy (NCBI): domain Eukaryota; kingdom Metazoa; phylum Chordata; class Mammalia; order Chiroptera; family Pteropodidae; genus Rousettus; species Rousettus aegyptiacus. The sequence continues at coordinate 126,018,977 of NW_023416306.1, forward strand.
TAAAATATTATATGTGAAAGAATTTTTAAAACTATAAAACACTACCGTAAAAAAAAGCATTAAAAAATGCTACAGAAGTACATCACAGTGTTTTTCAGGGGTTTTCTATAAGCTTCATTTTGAACCCAAGAAGTCACAGGAAAATAAAATAAATTTTGGGTCCAGAAGTAACCTATTAATGTTTAAGAATGCTAATTACAAATAGTTATCAAGGATAAACATGAAAAGACATGCATATGTTTGTGCATACACGTACAGACAAACACACCTTCCCCCTCAATTAAGGGAAGTAAACTGATGTTGCAACTTACTTTGAAATGCACACACACACAAAAATAGGTTGAAGGAAGGATAAATAGATACATGATAAAGCAAGTATAGTAAAATGTTAAATCAAAGTGATAAGTAAACAGGTGTTCACTGTAAAATTTTTAAAATTCTGCTGAATGTTTACAAAGCTTTTATAACAAAATGCGGAAAAACAACTTTACCTAATGTAAATGTAAAGCTATATAACCAATGGAAAACATCATTTCTTGTCACTTTGTTCTACTACTAACTCATTTATAAGGTGACAGCTACTAGTTTACCATGTAACTCAAAGATTATAAGGTATAAGTTCCTAAAATTTAAAGCATGCACATATAAATTCTTCAAAATTCCACTGGAAATTAAATCTCTAATTTTAAAGAGGCTAAATTTCAAAATAAAGCAGACATGCTTCCTAAAACTGGTACTTCTCTAAAGATCACTTTTTCTGCAAGGTAAATGTTCTAAAAATCATAAAGATCAATAGAAAGATTTGAGAATAAGATTAGTTTGGAGGAGGTCAAACTGGACAAAACATAAAGAAGTGGTTCTTCCTGTGATGTAAAAAAAAAATCCAATTCAAAAGCAACTAAAAAAAACTCATATAAATTCCTACATCATTGATAACATAGGTAAAAGGAGTTAATTTTGCTTTATGTGAAATAATGTTCATCCTTTCTTATCTTAAAGAGATATAACAAGTGGATCTCACAGTCAACTCAAAAATACAGAAAAGGACAAAAGCTTTTCAACAAAAGAAGCTGCCTTTGTTCTTAGTAGAAAGTGTTAAAATTTAGAATGGTACCAAAAAATGCAAGATAAAGACACAACGTTTATAACTGCAGCATTCCAATTCTCAAATAGAAATAAGAATAAGTATTTACATACCTAATATTATTTTTAAGAATTTTCAAGCAACTGAAGCATTTAAAGGTTGTGTGAGTCTTCTGTTCTTCCTGGACATCTCCTTCATGTTTTCCATAATAAAAGTCATTAACTAACATGATCAATTTTCCTTTCTCTGAATCAATAGTCTGATTTTTATTTGCGGTACTTGAAAATTCTGTTTTAGTCAATCCCAAAAAGTTATTTATCATGTCTGGACAACAGTACTGAAAGAGAAAAAAATAGAAGCCTTATTTATCCTTCAAAAAAATAGACACCAAAAAATGATTCTGTGTTTATATCTATACTATGTTTATATGTTTATATATATACTATGCTTGGCAATATATCTGGAAAAATATTCACCAAAAGTTTGTGATGCATATACATAGTCTAAAAATGCAAACAATAAACATCTATTATCTTAATAAACAAACAAACAAAAAAGCTAAAAGAAAAAAACCTTAAAACTAGGACTTGGCTATTGGTCTAATTGTTTTTTCCTTGCAATTTACCTTTTCAGATATAAATTTTTAATAATAAATACTTAAATTAACCAAATTAAATATCATCATTTCATATCCATGTCAGGATAAAGCATAGAAAAGAAATATAATTTTATGTGCTGTAATATATATGTTTATCTAGTAATAAAGTGAATTTCATATCTGGTTGGAAATGGACATTGAGCACAGATAACTTGCCATTCCCCAGATTCAAGGTGCTAAAAAAGGTATGGGGAAAAAAAAGAAAGACGTATCAGTTATTTCCTAAAAACTTTAACACTTACATCTTGACATCCAGAATGCTTGAATATTTGAAGGGAAAATTTAGTTCCTCATGAGTAAAATCAAGATGTTACTTAAACTGGTTTTAATGTGTAATATTTTCATACATGAGCTTTTTTCCCCCAATAAGATATAACTAATTCCTTTATTTACATAATTTTCAGTTGTAGAATCTCTCTTGGGCAGTTTTTCTTAGAGGGCAATCTAAGGAAACCTTGAATTAGAAAAACCAGAAGTGCTTGTCAAAATGCTAATTCTTAGGCACACTTCAGACTAATAAACCACAATGTCTAGAGGTGGGCCTCAGAAATCCACAGTTTTTAACAAGCCACCCAAGTAATTATTTTACAACATAAACTAACTGACTTAAACTCTTCCTAAATGTGTTATTTAGTAAATAATTAGTAACATAAGAAAATTAATTTTATTCCATTTCTCAAATAACAACATCCACTTCCTGTCCTGGCGCACTGAAATGTTAAAACATTAACATTTCTTTAAGTTGCACTTATTTTGTTCACTTGTCAATTCTGAAACCTATAAAGGAAAAAACACCAAAAAATACTCTTAGCAAAATCTAAAATAGATCCAGGAGGTGGGGGCAGGGGGAGGAGAATACTGAATAAATTAGTTCTCTAATACACTGTGATCCTCTGTAGTCTATCACTCAGAATAAATACAGTTGAAATGAAACCACAACAAAAGAAAATGAGAAAAATTTTTCTATGTATGTTTCCAGATTCTTCTTGAAACATAAAAAATATATAAGAGCTCAAACTCAAGAAAGTCAGACTATTTCCAAGAACTTTTACCAGGCTAAATTTCCTATAAAAAATGATGTTTTTGACATTAAAGACAAATGGAGAAAAAGGTGGCTCAGAGTAAATCCATTAGCACCATTAGAAAAACTATTTAAAATATGTCTTACTACAAATGATGTCATCAGTAGAATCAGTTTAACAAACAAACTCCTCTCTTTTTACTACAGTTTTACTATAGATATGATCTCAATGGGAAAAATTATAATACACAAATATGATGTAATGCAGAATAGTTTCCCTAATTAGAAACGTGGAACATCTTATATACTCAAACATTAAATCTCGCTTTCAGACTATAGAAGTTATTCTGAGTAATATTTGAGACAAATCTTTTCTGCAAATCTACAAAATAACCTATGTAATCTATAGTAGAGTGTGCTACAAAGTTTATATTCTTTTAAAATGTCTAATTTGGTACATCTATTGAAGTTAAAATTACTTTAAATACCAATAACAGATGATCAACTGCCTGTTGTTCTTCCATTTTATTTTACAGAAAAAGAATCCATTTTTTAAAATAAACATTCATTCACAGTATTCTACAAAATGACTAAATGATAAACCACTAACAATCAAGAATGGACAATAAGGTGCACTGAACTAGACTGAGGATTTAACAACTGAGAGGACAGCAAAGTATCCTAAAGAAAATATCTAAAAGACAAGAAAGCAACGTAAGAAATGAGAACTAGGAGGTAGTTCCATAGTGTAGCAGTTAGCACGTCTGCTTTACACACAGAAGGTCCTAGGTTCATGCCACAGTGAAGCCATGGTCCATGGTCTATGGCCATGCCACCCTGAACAAGCCCAATGTCTGATCTAAGAAGCTAAGAGGGTCAGGCCTGGTTAGTACTTGGATGGGAGACCACCTAGGAAGACCAGGTGCTGTATGCATAAATAATAATAAATAATAAAAAGAAGAAGAAAAATGAAAACTAGGCTCAGATTTAAGATTTTATAGGAAGACAGGGTATGTTATTGATGGCATGGCTGAGCTATGATCCAAGATCAACTGGTCATTTTTCATTCAGCCCAACTACCGTCTTGGATCTAGCTCTTCACTATAACCCCCAGGATATCCCTTATTTCCTGGGTTGGCCATTCTGCAATATTAAATACCATATACTATAATTTGATAAAAAGAAGATACTATCTAAACACCATTTTTATCTTCATTCCTCTCAGCAGACAGATCATGTTCTGCTGCTTTTTAAGTATCTAAAAATTTAGGTAGGATTTTCAGAGCAAAGAATGTGGATGTCATTTTTAAACGGTAAAATAGAACTTCCCATATGATTGTCCTACATTAAGTCAACATTTTCCCTTTCTCCTGGGATTCTCTCAAAAGCCAACAACGAAATTCTAAAGATTTTGTTTTCACTGAAACTATGAGCCAGATAAAATCCAAAGACTCCACAATATACGAAAGCGTTATCCAAAGCAGCCAAGATCAAAAAGAAGACACGTAGTTGGAAGTAGATAAGAGAAGTCAAGGACCCAATGGTAACAGATCTTAGAAAGCATCAGCAAAAATATACGTTCCAAAAGTAAAAGATACATACTGAATTGAAGTACAAAGCTATATCCTTTGTTTGCAAAAACAGGTACAAAAGCTGGGGAATGATACCAGAAGTCCTTCAGACCTTATTTGGTACAAAGAAACAGGAAAGGTAATGCTACATATAAAATCAGATGCTTAAGTCACACTTGGAGGAAGTAGTTTGTCCACCAAAGAGTAAGCTAGTAAACTGTGGCATTACCCTGGTGACCTATGTTTCCCGAAAGGTGCCTTGTACAGAAAAGCTAGCCCCCAAAAATCCAACATGTTCGATGTGATAGGAACTTATATCTAAAGAAAAATACTTTAAGCTAAAAAGGAGGAAAATGTAAAATTCTGACAAAAAACCATGGAGCAGATCCATGCAGATCCTATTAGGCCAAAATTGTTGCCACAATTTTTAAAAAATCTAATGAACCAATTGTGTCTATCTGAAGATTACAAAACAAGAGACGATGGTAAAACAAAAAGGTGATGTAAAAGAGTGACGAAATTGAGGGAAACAGTTGAGGGGAAAAAATCAAATCAGAGAGATAATGACAGATTAGAATGGAATACAGTGGTGAGCAGACATTGGAAAATAATCAAAAATAAAATAAAGTAAATAAAATAAAATACACAGAGCCTAGTAATGAGAAAAGCAAACAAATATTTTTAAAAAGTTAATAGAATTATAAAGATAATAACAAATATGACAAAGGATATCAAACAAATGCATACTGGACAACTCCCCCCCTCCCCCCGAAGTAAAGCAAAATAACTTCATGGAATAAATATTTAAAACTATAAGTCAAGAACATGCTGTATGTCAGAGAAGACTGATTCAAAATTTTCACACCAAGCCATGTCACTGTAAAATTATCAGTCTTTCCAAATATAAATTCCTGTGGATTGTCAGACGAAGACTTCAAATCACTTATAAATGGTAGAGTAATTCAGGCTTACCCTAGATTTCTCAACAGCAACATTCAAAATTGTAAAACAGAAGCACCACCAAGATTCTCAGATGGAGATCCAACCTACTTTATATTTAAACAAACTGTTTTTCAAGAATGAATTACAATCAAAGTCTTCTGAATATGAAAAGACTCAAAGAATGCTGTTCCAGGCTCTTCTTGGGGAAATTACTAGAGGATGAACTTCAGCCAAACAAGAGATAACCAAAGAAACCATTACAAAAAGACTGGTGATGAATACCGAATATATTTACTGTGATAAAGGATTAAGACAAATGTAGAAATAAGGTTACAAAAATTGAATGCAAATGATACAGGCCCTGACAATGGAAAAATGATATATCCAACAAATAAAAATTGGGAGGGGGTTAAAAAGACAATGAATATGAGGTCAGAGGGTTCAGAGTGCCACAAATATGCTAGCAGCACTTCAAGGAATATCATTTAGAGCTACGAAATAAAGTAGTATAGGTATGAGCATTGTTAACAGTACAGAGGTAACACTCAGAAAAATAATATTGAGTAAAATCAAGTAGGAGAGGAGAAGGTAAGGATGAATGGGTCAAAAATAGAAAATTTAATGCTACTTTAAACAATTTTAATAGTAGAGAATGGCCAAAGGAATAGACTACTGGAATTACATTAACATTAAAATTATGATAAACGAGAGAACAAAAATATGATTTCCCTAAAAATCCAAATTATATAACATATAAAGCAACCACACAGCAAAAGATATTCTTTAAAAATAGGACAACAAAAAACTGTGACAGAACCAAGACCATATACACCAATCAAATTGAAAAATATAAATAAATTTAACTCAACTACTAAAACCAGAGTTTTTCATACAGGCTCACAAAGGAAAAGACAAATCTGCTGAAAGCAAGAGGGATATTTAAAACAAGTGATCCAGAAGGGTTAAAAATAAAAGGACAAACAAAGAATATATCAGGCAAATAGAAACCATAAGAAAACAAGGGTTGTGAACCTAAAAGGCATTAAACATTAAGACAAAATAGGACATTTTATAAAAATACTAAAGGATACATTCAAATAAAGTTATAAGAGATTCGTCCATAACGTAAATAGAAAAATAAAAACATTTGTATTTATCTGTATATGCAGAAAGAAAATTGGGGAGGATACAAAATAAACTAATGACTTTCTTTGAGAGTCATACTGGTAACCAGGAACATTAGAGACAGGAGTAAGATTTTTCTCTTGTATGTCTTTGTAAACTCTTTTATTTTAAATCATATGACTTTATAATGTACTCAAATAATTAAAAATAAAGATAACCAAAGAATTTAGCCCTTTCTTTTTTTCTCTCCATCCAAAACATAAAACATAAAAAGCATCAAAACAGTACAGAGATAGGAAAATTAAAAGCACTTGTACAGGTTGATTTTCCCCTAAGAAAGAAGCACAAAGTACAGTTATAAGGGACAACATTTTGGGAACAGGAAGTAATGACAGACCAAATACAGTTTTTAACCTGAACAGAATGTATTTAAAATTCTAAAACAGTTCCTTTTTTTTCCTACTTTTTTTGGTAAAATGTTAAATTTCAATAAAAATTTGTCATTGTCTGAAATAGTAAGAACTCTTCCTTAGTTATTTCTCTGCCATTGCACTCTTCTTCCTTCTTTTCTTCATATAATCCACACTACTTTATGTCTTCTCTTTCCCCTACTTCCTGCCATTTATACTGGGCATGGAAGGAGAATACAGGTTATCTATATAGACACAGCAGAATACTGTAAAATCTAGTAAAATATTCTAAGTGAAGTATTAGCTAAACTCCGTATTTCATTTGTGCTTTGAAAATTTCTTAAAATATAATTTCAAGAGCTTCCTATACCAATAAAAAGCTTGAAATATTTTATAACAATTACACAAACTACATTCTGGATTGAGTTAAAACAATTTTTTCATATAAAGTATTCCACCATTTGGAGTGTTTGAGTGTTGAAAATTAAATATACAACTCAGATTTTCATTGTGTATTGTGACATGTACATGTTAGAATGGACACAAAAATAAGGTAACTGAAGAAATTGTTAACTTATATGAAATACTAAACACATAATAAAATGCCTGTTTCCTAAGAAGTTTGAAGTATGGCACAATCTAGTAAATCAAATATTCTAATAAATTATTTGCATTTAAAATTAGAAGAAGCATATATTCTAATGTATAAAAGCTTCATTTTTTAAACTTGATGATTCAGAAGAAATTTTAAAATTTTATATGAAGATAAATCATTTTGAATATTAATTTTAACCTGTTATTTGAAAATAATTCGAGAAGCATTTGAGATCTTGATCCCTGACATATATCTTCAGTTTGGTGCAAATAAACTCATAAAAACTCTAGGAAAAAAAGAAAAAGAAAAAGAAATACCAATATGATATTTTTTATCTATATATATGAACACTGAACAAACCATTATTTACTATAAATCAATCAATAATTTCAGGGATTGGCAAACCTTTTTAAAATTAAATTTTGAAAGTTTTACCTTCATGTGATTTTTCAAAGGGTCCATAAGATTGAAATGAATATTGCACTTTGGACAAGCTCTTGGAAAAGGTGTTCCATTTTTAGATTGATTTGATGAGGAAGTTATACCTAAAATAAATTCAAAACATATCATTCAAAAGTCATCACTTTTTAACCTTAAATAACTAATAATAGTTTTAAGTTTACTATAATTTCTAAAATGCATGTATAAAAACATAATTTCTTTTTCATATGCTACATTTCATATTTACCTTTTGATGACACTGCCTGGGGAGATGTCACTGAAAGAGATTTAACTGAAGGAAATATAGCTGAGGAATTTGTTCCAGAAACACCTTCGCTGGGCTTAGGTTTTTTTGGATTAATACTGTTTACTTCAGAAGAAGGACGTTTTGACAAAAACAAACTTTCATTCACACCTACAATAACGTAAATAGTGGAAAAAGTATTTATTTTTAAGCACTAAAATGTCACTTATAACTAAATAAAATACTTGGGAGCTAAATTAAAGGTAACATAATTGAACTATATCATAAAGATGACAACAAATAATGATAAAAATTGATGTTATTAAGTTAGGAAATGAAGAAAAACTGTACAAACATCTATTATGAACTATAAATATTCAAATTTTTCATAAAATAATCTTTCTACACAAGAAAATGTTAAATATGGTTACGAATAAATATATAAACAGCTACTATGAAAGAAGCTAGACCAAAATATCCCAAGCCAAAAAATATTAAAGCATACAGAATACACCAAACTAAGTTCCTACCAATGAATTACCTTCAGAAGATTAAGTGCATTAGAGTTTGTTATAAAAAAAAAAAGTATTCTAAAAATGCAGAGAAACCCTTTAGGAGCTTTTTATTTAACAACTTAAAATGTTTAATGGAAAGCTAGTTCTTTTTCTTACCTAACAAAGAGGTGGTCTACTCATGGATTTAGGTTATATTATCCATTTATTCTTATGTACAAATTGAAAACAACTACTCTTGAATAATACCTCCTTCATCGACACGAAAAGGCTCATAATAGAAGGAACTGGTACAAGTTTTGAAATTATGTTCCCAGATATTCATGGGCTCCTTTTACAGAATATGTTGGACATGTCTGACAGAGAAATTGTCCTTTCACAGATTAATTATTAGACTGTTGCATAAAATTTTGTTTGTAAAGGGATTTCATTCTTAAAAAGAGTTTTTAGTCTGAAAACCATTACCTTAGAGCTAAAAGGATTTTAGTCTTATTCAGAGCATTAGCAAGAGAAATGGGGATATTTAGGCTATAATCAGGCCAAGCAAAAATCCTTTTTGAAAATAACGTGCAACTGTACTTGGTAATAAGAATTCTAAACCTGCACACTATGTTTTAATATTCCCAACTATACATTAAAAATAGAATTGATAAAGTAAATGTATTAAAAATATTCCAGGCTTTTAAGTTACACAGGATTAAGTTGAAATCCAGGCTCTATCACTGACTAGCTATGTACTTAACTTCTCTAAGCCTCAGTTTCCTGTTTTGTAAAACGAGAGTTATTATACCTGGTTTTACAGACCTGTTTTAAGATCAAGATAGTGTATTTAAAGTATGCAACACAATGTCTGACACACAGAAAGCATTCAATAATAAATGACAGCTATTATCATTACTAAAAAATATTTTATATCTTAATTTACTTTAGGGGAAAATAAATTATTCTAATATATTAACCAGTCAGCTTTTTAATAAGGGGAAACATGCCAGAAAAATAAGAACATTACACTAGTTGGCTCCTCTGTTTCATCCTTTGACATAACATAAAAACAATTTTTTCTCCATCTTCAAAGCATATGATTACAATGGCTATACTATGGTACTTGGGAAGACTTTGCGTAATCACAATAGCATTCTTGTGTGATGCTCTGATTGCTTGAAAAACCAATGAGTGCTGGTATTGTGGATTAAGTATCTTATTATATAACATAACAAGATGGACAGTAGAAATAAATTGCCTTAGTGAAAGAATTTTTAAACATAAGAAATAAAATCACTCTGCATTTAAGAGTTTTAAATTCTGACCATTTATCTCTGTTGTGTTTGGTTTGTTTTAACACTGAACAGTTCTATCTCTGCCAATAAAAATCCTATTCTTACTCAACATCAAGCTCAAATCTAATCTCCAAACATCCAAGATGACTTGACAGTGGTCAATTAAGCATGGTACTGAATATATAGCACATATTATCATTCACAACAACTGTTTGTTAAATTTATAATGCATTTTCACGTTTTATCTTATATGGACCGCAAAATGCCCTGATTAAAGTAGAACAAGAATTAAAATTTGATCTCCAAATGGCTGATTCCAGATCTGAAGAATTAATGTTTTCAATAGGAAAAAAAAATATATATCCTTTTTAATAATATGAGAAAACTGAAATGTAAAAACTTGCTAAAGACTACAAAAATCTTAAGGGTAACAGTTAAAATCTGCATCTTCTAAATCATCCTACTTACCGCACAGGCTGAAGACTCTCTCTCTCTCTCTCTGCAGTAGAAAACTTAAGAGACAGAGTAGGAGTCACTGCCCCTTACTCCAAGAAGTTTCAAGAATTTTGACTTTTTCTATGAATAAAGTCCATGAGTTTTGTAAAACCAGATTTGTGACAACTACATTTTCTCCTTGTTTCTTTTGGGTCTTACCTATTTTAAAAACTAGATTTTTACAAATGTATAAGTGACACCAAAATAAGTGAATTTCAACTAAATATTATTGAAATTAACAAACATTTTAGGCATGATATTATTATTAAAAAACTGGGAGTGAGTTTGGTAAATTCTCCACACTGATTTGTTAGAAAATAATCTAAAAATTCTCAAACGTCTTGTGTATCTCTATTGAGTCAAATATTTGTAATATATCAAAATTGCTAATATACAAAACATAACTGCCTTGATTACAGAAATTCTCAATTAGGTAAAATTCTTTCATAGCACATTAATTTATTTTAGGTTAATGAAGAACTCAGTTATAATATACAAAGAACTTAAACTCTTCTTTAATAGGGAAATTTCATTACTCCTTTAATAAGCATTTTCTGAGTACTGACACTGAGTATATTGCAGCTAGTTTAGAATAGCACTCTATAATCATATTTAACTATTATATGTAACTCATATGAAATAGAAAGGCACTAACCTAATTAAGAAACCAACTACAATCATACTTTTTCACGCTAGTCAACACAGAAACTAATTAATATTTCTTTTATCAGAGCATTTAGAGTAAGTATCAGAAGACTTTTGCTAACTTACAGAAATTATTTCCCAATTTTTTGGCCCAAGTGTAGTGCCAAGTGAGAACAATCTCAAAGTTAGGCAGCCTCCTTAATCAACAGGAGGAAATAAAATATTATATTATTAATAATATTGTATCATATTATTAATAAGATTTTATTTAAAATTACCCAAGAAAGGCATTTAAGATTAGCACCATTCCATCTTATAATATACAAAAACAATATGAAGGTATGGACTTCAAAACATCCATATGTATATTCATCAATTACTTTTTCTAATTTTTTTAAAAAGCAGTAAAACCAACCTGCTATAGAAAGCGTTGGCCCCCCTTGGTAATGTGATAATCCTGTATCCTGGGTCAAGTCAAACAGTAACTCTGAAGAATTACTAGATGCAACTTGTGATGAGTTCATTATATAACCCTGTTAAAATATTCCAAAGAAAAAATATTACATTTATCTGTTATAATTATTTTGTTTTATAAACTTTTATAAAATTTAAGTGTATAAAATAAAGAAAACCTTTGATGACTCAATTACTAATTTTATAAAACACAAGGGTAATTATTACTATGTGCCAAGTGATCATCTATTAGACCTGAAAGCAAATTTAAGAGTTGGCTTATTCCAGGCTAGCTAATTAAAATGAGGGCCAAGGGCTAGTCTGATTTTTTTCAAGACAAAAGACACATTAAAACCATTTTAAATCAACAAGATCGATATACTTTAGAGGGCAACTAAAAATTCAGTATTCCCATCAGAGCAAATAGAACTAACCAAAATTATGGGTAAATGCAAGCAAAAAAAAAAAAAGGAAAACATACTGATATAACTACAAATTTAAAAGCTTCTATACCTCTGTAAAGACAAAATTATCAAGGCATAAACTGAGAATAAATTTGCAGTATTATGCATCAAGGTTAGGGATGACTATATCACACCATATGATTTTCAGAATTATCTTTACTGGAAAAATTTATAAGCCAAGGGTCTGGGAGTCAAGAATGAGCCCCCTACTCTTTCCATTATCCCAGAGAAAGCCATGCTAAGCCAGGCAATCTCCCACTTCATAGGGCAAATATGAAAGCTGCTTGGGTGAACAAATAAAAACGCCAGGCAGACAGGGGTTAGATAGGAAGCTGTTATAGGAATGATCCAGGCCAGCTGGAGGCCTTAGGGGTCAAGGAAGTTTCAGCCCTTTCATAGGGTCATCCTACCTAGCAGAAAGATTGCAAGAAGAAACAAGCATGAGATGAATCAAAATGTGGTCAGGTATAACGTAGTATAATTTATGTTAGCATATACATATGTTTAGTGTAAGTATGAAAAGTATGAGCAATATAATTTAGTGGTATATACTCATACTATCAAATATACTGACAAAAACATAAAATACATTCCAATGCTATTTATAAAAGACCATCAACGTGGAGAGTAAGCTTTCAGAGTGACTTCAGGATCATTCTATTTATCTTAATATATAAAAGCACAAGTTTTAAGATTAACCATGTTTAACAATCAAAAGGAGAAAAATTCACTTAAGAGAAAAATGGGCAAAGGGCATAAAGTGAGATATTTCAAAAGCAAAATACATGAATACGTACAAAAAACTTTCCAACTTGCTAAAGAAATGCGAATAAAGACAATTTTTATACTACTGAATTGGCATTGTTTTGAAGATAAGATCTGAAACAAAGTAACTGGCCACTCCTCTTAATAGAATCAAGGTCATGAAAGACAAAGAATGAGTAGCTAGAAAAATATGAGACTATGAAGATGTAACTAACTGCAAGGTGTGATCCTGAATAAGATGCTGGGAATGAAAAATTACATTAATAGAAAAACTGGTAAAATTCAAATAAGGTCTGCACTTTAGTTAATGTTAAGTACCTGATTTTCATAAGATCTTAACATTAGGGGAAACTGGGTTGGGAGTATATGGAACGCTCTTGATTTTTCCTGTAAGTCTAAAATTAGTTTTAAAAGTTAACATTTAAAAATTAAAAAGTAATGATAACATTCACTATTGGAAAAGTAAAAGTTATCCTGTGGTACAACTTTCCTGCATGAAAATTTTGGCAGTAGCTATTAAAGGCTTTATATCCTTTGGTTCAACTATTCCACTTTAAAAGTTTATAGTTAGAAAATGAAAATATATAAAGGAGATTATATTTATATAATTATATAAAGGAGAAAATATATAAAGGAGAATTATTTTTAATAGCAAAAATAATTAAAATCTCTATGTCCAACAATGGAAGAATTGTTAAATAAATGATAGACTATCATGTAACCACTGTCATTTTTTTTTTCTTTTTTGGAATAACCCAAATACATGTTCCCAGTAGAATATGCAGTGAAAAAAGAGGAATACATATCTGTACATAGAATATGGTTCAGATTTGATACTCTATACTGCCTGCAAAGAAAAAAATCAAAATATGTACTCTTCTCTTTCTATCCTTTTCTCCCAAAATGCATATTATTTTAAAATAGAAACAAAAGATTTTGTTTTGTGCTTATAAACTGAAGTGTATATAAAAAAGGGATAATTAACTTTTAAGAATTTTGGTTGGCTACTATTCTATTAACATGGGTTTAAGAAACTATGAAAACGAATAGGTGAAGAGAGTCAAAGGTACAAAATTCCATTTATAAATAAGTCATGGGGATGTCATGTACAGCATGGTGACTATAGTTAACAGTACTGTATTGCATATTTGCATTGCTAAGAGAAACCTTAAAATTTCTCATCAAAAGAAAAAAAACTGTACATAAGGTAACAAATGTTAACTATACTTATTGTGGAGATCATTTTGCAACATATACAGATTTCAAATCACTATATTGTACACCTGAAACTCATATAATATTGTATATCAATTATGTTTCAATAAAAAATCAATTAGATAGATGAGCCTTCTTTACCACACCCCACACAAATTGCAGATTTATGACTAAATGATTGCTATTGTTTAAAAAAAGAAAAAATAATAAGTTATGGAAACAGGTTTTGAAGTAACCCAAATCACTCCTATTATTTGAGGCTACCAGAAAGATACCTGCATTTGAGCCTTAATGTGTAGTATTAAAAATCAGTAATGCCATATGACTTAATTGTAACCAAGCACAATCTTACTTCGAGATATTTTCTCTAAATATGTGCACTTCAAAAAATGAAAAATATTCACTTGCATTTGCCAAAATAATACTTTAACAGAAATATAAACGTAATACTGATAAATACTTCTCTAGGAAACAACTCTGGTTAATTAAGCACCACAATTTCAGAGAACAGGTACATGTTATCCAACAATAACTGGTTAAAATAATTCTGCAATAGGAAATGTTAATGTCTTCTAAGACAGTCCAGAAATGTATCAAACACAATAGTAAGGGTAGAATAGGTGCTAGACTGGGATTCAGAAGACCTGCACATTTAATTAACTAGTACTTGGGCAAGTCATTCTGAGCTTCAAGTTATTAACCTTTCAAACTTAAATATACTTGCACTTCATGGTACATGTACGTATTAAATCAAATAGTTATCACAACAGTACTACCAAAGACCAATTATACTCCATTTTATAGAAAGGTAAACTAAGATTAGGTGTGGTTATGTAAAGTTCCCAGTACAGCCCCACTTTTTATTGATGGAGCTATAATTAGAAACTAGGTCTGTTTGATTACAAAGCCTATACCATACTGACTTTAAAAGTGATAATATATTCCTGCTACCTGACAGAGAACTGAAAGAGATGTTGAAGTATAGAGATATTTCATGAAAAAACACACATACACAAAAAAACATGACATAAAATGAAAACAACAATAATTTATTAAAAGCAGTGGCTTCCAAAATTCAGAGTAAATTCCCTTAAATAGAATTCTCAATTCATTCCGGAATACACCTCTGTCATTCTTAACTTTGGCTTCACATTAGAATAACTCTGAGTTTTATTTAATGCATCATTTCTGGACACACCAGAATGGTAAAATCTCACCTTCTGAAAACTCCCCAAGATTGGGAACCACCAATTGAGGTACTTTGATTTAAAAATTGTGCCCATAAAAATAAAACGTTCTAATTTAGAAACTCTAACTTATATAACACCAAAGATACCACTGCTCGCTTTATTTTTTTCTGAGTTCAATGTTGGAAAAACTTTGTTCTGTCCAACTGAATGAAGTATAAGTTTCTTTTTCTGGTTTTCTATCCTCCAAATGCCATACAGAAAATCATTGCTTTAATTTTGATTCCAACTAATAGAAAAGAATCTTTGTATTTTAGGTAGCTTTCCATCTTTTGAAACATTATGACATAGCCTGTGGAACTCCAGAATCCAAGACTGAGAGTCAGTGGTCTGGGTAAAATCTTTAGTTTTAGAAATGAAGAAAATGAGGCTCAGAGAGGTTTTGACAATAGTTAAGAACAAAGCAAAATCAGCACTCAAGTCTCTCGCTTCAATAGAAGTTTTTTAAACTACAAGTCCAGGGCTCAAATCAGTATTAATCATTATTTCAGAATGCTGAAACCACAGAAAAGGATCTGGGATTTGTTGGGGGATGTGTTTACCCAAAGATATTCTTATTTTTAATGATCTATTACATCTTCAAAATATAAGTGGGAGTTGAGTATATTTAGCCATAGATTTAAAAGGCTGTAGCCTTTTCATTTTTATATAAGTTAAAATTATCTTCTATGAAAGATACCACCTCAAAATATCATTTTTTTGTGCTAACAGGTAGATTACCTGATAGTAATATGAAATATAAGAAAAAATGGATTATTCATACTAAAAATATTTGGATTCAATTCTGGTATTAAAGTTAATTATTTGTAAGAAAATTTACAGATGCTTTGGTAGTCATTTCCTTTACTGTCAAAAATACAGTTTAAAGAAAATTTATTATTTCTCTAAGGCCAATTTCAAATAGCTTATGATAAGAATGAAAAAATAACCAGAGTTAATTAGATTCCAACCAATAGCAAAGAATTTTTACATTTTGGGTAACTTTTGTTGTACTTTAACTCCTTGGTTTCAGGATCCCTTTACATTAAAAATTACTGAGGACCCAAAAGAGTTTTTATTTAGGTGGGTTCTACCTACTGATATTTACCACATTAGAAATTAAAACAGAGAAATTTTTTTAAATGTTTATTGATTTAATTTTAAAGAACAATGATAAACCCACTACAAATTAACAATAAATAACATTTTTATGAAAAATGACTATGCTGCAAACACAAAAAATTATCGAAAAAAGTGGCACTGTTTCACGTTTCCCCAAATCTCTTTAATGTCTAGCTTAACCAAAAACTGCTGTAGTCTCATATCTGGTTCTGCTTTCAATCTTTTAGGACATGTTATTTTGGTTGAAAATATAAAGAAAATCTGGCTTTGTAAAGATATATATTTGAAAAAGGGAGTATTTTAATAGCAATTTAGGATATCTGTAGATATACTTCTTTGATACTACACCAAAATTCAACAGTTGGTATTTTCTTAAAGGTTTGTTTCAATGTGGAATCTTATTCTTTATCACTGAACTTTTTGTACTTTGTTACATAGAAATCTATTGGTCTATCTTATACTTTGATGGACTTTTTATGCGTGATTTTGTAGCATTATGCATTGGTTCTTTGAAAAATGTTGATTTCTTTGAATTATGCACATCTTCCAAATGGTGACAGAGTTCACTACACAATAACAAAAAATCATATTTATTAACACCACCACCAATGACAAAAGTCTTTAAGTGCTGAGAAGTTATCAAGATCACGGTGGCAGATCCAAATTTTACAAAACTCTAATTTTATCAAAAAGCTAATTTTATCAATCACAAGAAATACTCTCTGTTGTTTTCCTTTAAGTGATAGCTGCCCTTTGTTCAATTTTGAGGAAATGTTTGCCAAATAACCAAGATTAAATCTGATAACCCTCAAGGAATTGAATGCTGCCAATAACCATGAGAACTGGGAATCAGATACTTCCCCAATTGAGTTTCAGATGAGACTGCAACCTCAGAGCCCACACTTTGAATGAAGTCTTGTGAGATCTTGAAGCAGAGGATCCAGCTAAACCATAACCTGACTCCTAATCCACTAAAAATGTGAGATAAGAAATATGTGTGATAACACTGATATGCAGAAATAAGTAATACACCATGATCTGTCAGTCATTCTTTCAAGTAAAAAATGGTCTTCTATTTTTTTAAAAGTAGGTAGTTCAACTCACAATTCAATCATACAAATGTTTTTCCTCAAGATGACCATACTTCAGACACAGAAGTGCTTTATGAATATTACCCATTTTATCACACAAAATGTTTTTTAAAGACATATTCAAGAGTAGAGTTAAAAATATTAATAACATTTTAATCATCAAAGAAATTGAGTAAGACTGTAATATTATTTATTTTGAGTGCATGGTGGTGACTAATACAAGAACTACTAGTACAGCTTGGTACCACTGTCTTGATTCATAGTAAGGCACCAGCAGTTTACCCACCATCGGTTTTGCACCATCAGTGCAAATGTTAACATGGTGCAAAAGGTAAATAGTGTCTCTGTATTTATATGACAATAGTGATGACTCTCGAACCCCAAACCCATGGAAGAGTCTCAGGGGAACCCCAGGGGGCAGAAAACTGCATTTTAAAAACTGGCACACTAAGGCAATACTTTCATTTTTTTTAAAGTATATACATTTATACACAACATATATGTATGTATGTGTGCAAATATTATGAACTATAGGTGAGTCTAGATTAAAATCCCAAATTTATTATTAGCTGTGTGACCCTGAGTGAATTATTTAACATCTGTGAGCCTCAGTTTCCTCAGCTATAAAACAGGAATAATAATAGTGCCTACTTCACAGGATCTTTTAAGAATTGAATTAGATTAATTTATGTACAGCATTTAGCACAAAGCCTAACACATATTGAGTTCAATAAATATTAACTATTACAAGTAACTATTACTTTTTGTTAAGAACTTTTTATACTAAACTACAAAGGTATGTTTCCAATAAAAAGGTATGATAGCCTCTCAACAATTTTCCCAATTAAGATGTAAGAACACTTGGCCCAGTTTACAACATTAAATAGTTTGACATTATGCAATATTCATCACTGACTAATTTTATTCATGTTTTGATGGCACAGATTTTAATACTGTACCTATTTAATTTAAGCATATTACCTGATTTAAGAACAGGCTGGGTAGTTAATTCCTGCAGTTACTACTTTGGGAACTGGTTGAGCTATGATAAAGACAGTGACATTTTCTGACACTGATTATGCTTCTATTTGATGACTACCCATGATAGTCCAGAATTTTAACTGGGTATTGTTGATATTGATAAATAATATCCAATGTATCCCTGAGCTGACTGTGTAGTTTCAGAAACACTTACAGGTTTAGACAAAGGCTGAACAATAACAGAACTATCTGAAGATCTAGATTCAGGATGAAAATTTACTGGCGAGGCAGCCACTGGATTTGATGTTGAGTTCGTGTAGTGTTGACTTGTAGGCTTGAACGCAGCAGTAATACCTGTATTTCAAAATTACACAATATATTGAATATATTTCTATATAATCAATGACATCAAAATACTTCACTTTAAAATTAAAATAGTAAAATTATACTGTACCTCGACTGAGTGCACCATTCTTTATTCCCCTCGAATATGAGCTGGGGTTTACTCTATTCAAAATATCTATAAAAAATATTTATTTTAAAATTCATCATTTGAATGAAATATATATATTAACAGAAATCATGAACTGAAAATAATTAGATTCCAGGAAGGAGTATATGTTATCACTGATTTACAAATACAGTTAAATTTAAACATATATATCTTTATTAATGACACAAGATTATCAGTCTTAATTGTCTCACAGAATTAGAACCTTTTTAATTATCAAAATCCAAAAGCCAGAAGTAAAAGATCAATAAATCAGACTAAATACAAGTCAAACCCTCTGCATGGCAAAGAAATAGTTCAGATCATTAGTAAAAATTTTCCAAAAATACATTCAAATACGACCTACAATTTAAGTACATAACTTTCTTTGAAGATGACAGGGCTGTATAAACTCAGGTTCCTATTACTCAAATTCAAATCCTTGTCCAAACTCCATATCCCACTCGCATCCCTAAAAGCCTTGAGATGTCCTTATGAAGGATCTCACTGGATTATCTACACCATTACTCTCTGGAGTTCTGAAAAGGAAACTATCAGAGACTGCAGACTAAAATGAACTTACAGTATTCCAGAATATCTTATAACTTAAGGGGTTTCAAATCTACTTCTATACCAGAAGTCAATCTGAGCATAATAAGACTTTCAGGACAGTTTCAAATTCCTAATTCTTGTATGCATGTGAACTCTGTGACTTCCAGTTTACTCAATAATCAAACTGAAATTTGGAAGAGTAGGCATTTGCCTAAAATTGGTTAGAAAAAGGTAAAAACACAAACACACACCAAACATCATTGAAATTTCCTTCTCTTCCCTCATAGTAGAAAATAACAAAATCCCAAAAAATAATTCTATAAAGAGCCACACAAAAAGTAGGGTTGTATTCTGGTAAAAGCAATGCAGTACTCTATACTTAAACACTACAGATGTCTTGTAGAAAAAAAACCTGCTCCAATTACTTAAAACCATTTTCATTCAGAAATTCAAGATTAAGTATTTACCTAAACCATTAAAGAACTATTGCTAAAGTACTTTTTGGTGGTTGTTATTTTACAAAGCACAAGATTTTACTCTCCTTCTGGCAGTTCTATATAAATACTCAACCCATAATCCTTATATTAAAATATTTTATAACAATAAAATCATTTAAATTCTGCATCTTAACAGTTCAAAAAATAAAATGTACTGGGGTCAATCTCCTTTTTGACAGAATTATTTTAAAACTAATATACACTCTTCTAGCTGAACACTATTAAATCATCTGTAATCAGTATAAATTCAATTTGAATCCTAACTGTCATGTTTTCAATAAGAGAATTTCAATAACAATTTTGTAATATGGTAATATTCCAGTATAAAATAATCACAATGACTAAAACCATAATTAAAGGAATATATAATTATGTTCCACTATCATCAACAAGCATCATTCAATTTATAATCAAAGTGGCACTCCATCTGAAACCTCCATGAGAGATTATCGACCTGTCACAGGAAATGGTATTGAGAATTAAATTGGTTAAGTTACCCTCCTTCTAATAAAGCTAAATAAAAGTGTCATTATACATTTAGGGGTAATGGAAGAAAGAACCAGCTTTCAGAAAATTTTAAAGTAGTTTCTTAACCACACTTTTAAGCACTGCCTTGGTAAGAAAACCTAAAATTTGTACATTATCCCTTTGTGTTTCCCTATATTTTTGAGTAGACTTTTTAACAAATGTCATTGATCTTTGCTTTGACATTATAACAATGTCAAACCCAATTACTCTAACTGAAATCTAATAATCTGCAAAGGTATTGAGGTGTTCTGCTAGAAAGCCATGAAGATTTAAGTTTATACTAACTGCTATGTCATCCAAGTACAGTGGCTGTTGACAGTAACCTTCTCTTCCATGAATATAAATGGGAGTTGCTGAAAAATGAGTAGTCAGAAGCCCTTGTTGGCATACGAGCCAGTGATTGTGCAATCATTCATTGCCTATACATTTTGTAGCTATGTACGGATAAACAGGTTAGCTGACTCCATTAAAATTATGATTTCCAGTATCAAAAGATCTCACTGGCTAATCTTAGTCCATATCTTCTTCTCAGATCTGATATTTCAACCTCTTACCTCCTTCCTCAAGTCCTCGATCACATTCCAACCCTTTTTCTGAAATTTTTACTTATCTCCCACGCAATCTTTCATCCCCAACTCCTTACAGAAGAACAAAGACATAAGTACCTATAAGACACTTCATAATTTTTTCCATTGGAAACAGTATCTTATAAAACTTGGCTTCCCTGAAAGCAAATGCTTACTTGAAATTGCTGGTTTTGAACTTGATATCTCTCCAACAAAGATTGGCTCATCATCATCATCATCCTCAACCTCTTTCACTTTCTTCTGCCATGGTTCCAATTCTTCTTCTTCACATTCCATAAAGAGTTCTGCCATTTTTGAATTATCTAATTTTCAAAAGGAAAGCAAACCTTATTTTCAAAAATATATTTTTGTAACACATAGTATGATATTTAAGATTTACTTTAATAACCCCAATTGCAATTTGTAACCTGATATCTGTAGTTAGTACATGGTAGCAACAGTGAGAAACTCAGAGCTCATTCTCTAAGATAGAGATGACAGATAACTAGATAGACAGAGAGACGGAAAAACAGATATAAATAGATAATGGTTGACTGAGTTCATTACAATGGATAGAAAATTTGGGAACAATCAAAGTGAGTTTCAGTCATATGCCTGGAATAGGATTATACCTACAAAAAAGACTGCACCTAATCATTATCTGAAAAAAAGTATGAACAAATGAGAGATAAACTAAAAATAAGAGAAAATTGGTGGGAGATGTACTACAAAAAGTGAACCAAATTCAGTAAATGCCAGGCACAGAGCAAAGCAGGGATGAGGTGCTAGACTAAAATAAGGGAACAAAATGAGACTTATTCCATTCACGGCAAATTAGATATCTCTTACCTGAAGATACGGACTAAAGAACATACAGTAAATATCACCACCCTAGATGTTCTGACCAAAGACAGAGCTAACAGGAAGCATTTTTCTGCTTTGCTTTTAAATATGGATGGACAACCAATAAGTACCAGAAATTTTAGGATAACTTCCTGTCTTTCAGACCAAAATCAATAAAACATAAAAAGAATCCTAAGGAAAAGAGGTGATACAGAGAGTAGGAAAAAAAAGAACAGAAAATACAATTAGCATCTTTAGAGCTATTGTAAGAGAAGAAAAAAATGTTACTAAAATACCCAGAAAACAAAAAAAAACATAGGATTAAAAATATGATAGCAAAAAATTTTTCAATTCAGGTCTTAAAAAATTGAAAATGTCCCTAGAGCTGGAACTGAGAGAAAAAAACAGGGAACCATGCATACACACACTAAATAGATACAAGGTTAGAAAAGTAATTTCAAAGATACAATGCTCACCTAATAAAATTAACAGAAAGAGAACAGAGAAAAAGTAGGGGTAAGGAATCAAAGAAATAATGCAAGAAAACTTCCTAGATCAGAAGACACAATCCTCTGTGTTGAAAGGCCCCACTAAATACCCAGATCAATGATGAAGAAAATTTATATCAAGATACAACATCATGAAATTTCAGAACAAAAGAGTAAAGAGAATATTCTCAGATCTGCAAAGGTGGGGGGCATAAACAGGTCACACATAAAATATCAAGAATAAGAACAGTAGCTAGAGGACAGTAGAATAATACTTTAAAAATTCTTACCAAAATTATTTTTCAGTCTAGAATTCTACAACCAACGTTTTTGTCAGGTATGACAGTAAAGACTAGCAACATCACACAAGATAGCCAATGCAGCCTTTCTCAGGAAGCTAGTACAGACAGAATCCAGCAAAACATGAGTCTTAATCAAAAAGAGGAAGACACAGATGTAGGAAATATGGCATTCAACACAAAGTCCCAGGACAAGAGAAGTTCAATAGGCTGAGAACCACTAGTCCAAGATAGATCAAGAGAACTGTACTTCAGAAGGAATGTCTCTGAGAGACCAAAGACAAAAATTGATTAAAATGTAAACTTTACAATTACCTACTTGCCAAGTTTTACTGTGTAAAATAATTGAGAAACTAATGAAGGGTATGGGAAGACTTGACTACAAATTTTTAAAAACTTAGCAAATGAAAGTATTAATTATTGGATAAACCAAAAGAAAGGGGGAAAAAAAGAAAGATCTGCATCCCCCATATGCTAGTCTCTATAAAACAGCATATTAATAACATTACTATACTCATCAGTGAACATTATTTATTATGGTCATAATGAAAACATCAAATATGGATTTAATCAAAAACTGAGATATATTAGGAATAAGTGGAAGGGGTATCTGTAAGAAAGCAAAAATCATCAACATTAGAAATGGTTAAAACATTATGCTACAGATGGCACACATACATATGTACATAGGCATACAAGCACTCTTCAAGAAACTGTGGTTAAGCCATCTCTAGTCTTTTCAGATTGTTTGACTTTTAAAACGATGTGCACATATTTCTGTAAGCTAAGAAAAAAGAAGAAGAAGGAAGAGGAAGGGAAGGAAGACAATACTGAGGGCCTAAACTAAAGAAATAGCAACAAATGGATACAAGTGGTACTAAACTAGATAAATGAAATAAGACATAAAGACTATGGTGCTTTGGGGATGGCTACAAAGGAAATACTTTGTCAAATTAGGTGTCAATCTTCTACAAATTTTTTTTTAATTTTTCCCTTCTATAAAACTATATAACAAATCATTTCTTGATCTAACATTATTTAAATGTTTAGTAGTCCACCTACTGAAAAACTGTCGTTATTTTCCCAAATGTCATGACATAATGAACTGATTGGTTTCTTTTCTAAACTATACTGCTTAACTTATTATATATGAGCTCTTTAAGTCAGATGTTTAAAAATATTATCATATGTCCAAGGCCAAACTGAGAATCTTGAGAGTATTCTTCCCTTTATACTACAGATAGGCAGGAGGCACACGGTATATAATAATCTATGGAGTAGGAAACTAAATAAGCAAAGTCAGGCAATACTTAATTTTTAACAGAATTAGAGAAATTCATTGTACATCTGTCCCTCAATTTATGTCAATCATCTGCTACACGTGTTTTTATGTGGAAGAAAACTGTGTAAAAAGAGTCTACCAGTATGAAAAAGATACCAAAGAAATAGGCCAATTTAAGTCATAAAAATATTTATTTCACATATTTTCACCAAAAAATGCTACCGAAAATTTAGAATAACCAAAATAAATTTTATTTGCTGTCAGTGTCTGTGCTGTAATCTAAAGCAATCAATCTTCTCTTTTTAATTGGCACATAGTCACTATCTTCATCACTAGAAATATCTGGAAGTACATACTCACATGGCTATATGCAATACTTTATGTGGCATCAATTCCAGGTATTCAATTTTCTTGAAAAATCTTTTTTTTACAAGTATATGTCCCCTTTAAAATTGTTATAAGTAAAATCGGGTCATGCATAATATTGGTTACTTGTGTTTACTTACACTTACTTAAGTTATGTTATCTTTTTAAGTGTTAGTGATGTAATCACAAAGCAATATGCATGTTACTAGTATCTTTATTTGAATTATGTTGCAACTGGTGTGTTGTGTCAATCTTACAGCTATCAATTAGTACGTTAACATTTTGTTAAATTAGTTTCAACTGTTACTGACCGCAGCACAACAATTAACTTTCAAATGCTGCAGTGATAATTGTGTATTAATATAATTTCTTTGTATGTTGCTGAGTTAAGCTATTGTTTTTTAGAAAGAGTAATCGCCAATAATGGAAATGAAAAAAAAAAAAAAAGAACAGTGTAAAATGAGACCATGTAAATGGAAACCGGGCACAAAAAAAAATCCACATAAACAGAGGGGGGGGTGGGCAGAGAAGAGTATTTACCACGTACATAAAAAAAAAATGCTGCATAAATCAAAGGATTGGGTGTATACTGATTTAAAAAGGTATCATTTATTTCCAGTTGGTATATGTTACGGGCTCAAATGTATTTTTCTAAAATTCATATGCTGAAGTTTTCAATGCCAGTAGCTCACTATGTTTGGAGAAAGGGACTTTAAAGAGGTAATTAAGTTAAAAAGAGGTTACGACAGTGAGCATTAATCCAACATGAATGGTGTCTTTAAAAGGAGATCAGGACACAGATATATGCATGGAGGTAAGACCAACTGAAGACATCAGAAGCAGATGGCCATCTGTATG
This sequence comes from Rousettus aegyptiacus, assembly GCF_014176215.1. Lineage (NCBI taxonomy): Eukaryota > Metazoa > Chordata > Mammalia > Chiroptera > Pteropodidae > Rousettus > Rousettus aegyptiacus. Next base: position 126,044,083 of record NW_023416306.1, read on the forward strand.
AAGAGAAGCCTGGAACAGATCCTTCCCTCACGGCCCTCAACAGGAACCAACCCTACCAAGACCTTGATCTTCTAGCCTCCAGAATTGTAAGAAAATAAATTCCTGTTGTTTAAGCTATCCAGTCTTTGGTACTTTGTTATGGCAGCCCTAGTGAGCTGATGCAGAAGACGAAGGTCTTCCTCATTCTTTTAAAAGGGCACTGCCATTATCAATACAGTAGTCCCCTTTTATCCACAGAGGATACGTTCCAAGACCCCTAGTGGATACCAAACCCTATGTATACTTTGTTTTTTCCTATACATACATACATACCTATGATGAAGCTTAATTTATAAATTAGGCACAGTAAGAAATTAACAATAACTAATAATAAAATAGAACAATTATAATAATACATTACAGTAAAAGTTATGTGAATGTGATCTTTCTCAAAATATCATATGGTACTATACTCACCCTTCTTATGATGATGTGAGTTAATACAATGCCTACATGATGAGATGAAGTGAGATGAATGACAGGCACTGTGACATAATGTTAGGCTACTAAAAGGGGACTTGAACACAAGCACTGAGACACCTCAAAAGTTGTCTGACTACTGAGACAGCTACTTAAGTGACTTGACTAAAGGACAGGTTATATTATGCAGCATGGATACACTAGACAAAAGGATGATTCTCATACAGGGCAGGATGGAGCTAGACAGCAAGATTTCATCACGTTACTCAAAAAGGTACACAATTTAAAAATAATGAATTATTTCTGGAATTTTCTATTTAATATTTTCAGACCATGGTTGACTACAGGTAACTGAAACCATAGAAAGTCAAACCTTGGATAAGGAGGGCCTACTGTATATCCAGTATATATATCGTTGGGAAAAAATTTTAAAGATATATAATAGCTTTATGATTTTTTTAGAAATAACTTTTTTGTCTATGCATAGAAGAAACGTATGTGATTATGTATACCAAACTGATAATTAATAGTAGTTTTCACTGGGAGTAGGGAGAAAACATTTCATTTCTACTTTACTTATCTCTTAATTTGTTTTTATGTAAGCATGTTACTTTAACAATTTGAAGTGTTTTTATCTTTAACGCATTTCCCATTTAGGAAAAAAAAGTACAGCTCTCTGCCAATGTTAATTTAATTTTACTTAAACAGTTTTGAGGCCGAAGCAAATTGAACCGGTTTTTCATGTGAAGATAAAATATAAAAACTGTTCTTGGAGTTATTTCTAAACAAAACTTGTCTCTAAACCTAATGTAACAAATGTATACATAAATCAGATTCATCAAATGACTCTTTGGCTAACAACTGTTCGAGAATTATGTTAACATCATACGCAGGAATGCTACGTTTTCTAGGACTTGACATTTTCAGCGATCAAGAATGATTACATTTTGTAAATGGAAACACCGCTACTAAAATCAGAATGATATAAATAGAATAATGTCATTTGTTTCCAAAGACTATGGACATACTAGAGTGATGCAAAAGTAATAATAAAGTCAAGGTATTATGTGGCAGACTTTAAAGGTAAGGCCAGCAAGCACTTAACCCATGAGTTATCTCAGGGTAAATGCTGTAGCCACAAGTGCAGCCAACGAGTATTCTTGGGCAAATGGGAAATGGGTTCAGAAAATGTACCTAGCTCTCCTCTTTTCTCGTGAAGCAAAGTTATCATTACATAAAGCCAGGTATACTAGTATTAGTCCTGGCAGCAACACTTACTTTTTGGCTGAAAAGGATGGCATCCATCAAGTTGCGGAGTTGACTTTCTGTAAATTGTACTGGTACATTATATCTATAAATTTTATGACTCACTTTATGTAATGCCAAATATTGAAAAATGAAACTTAAAGTTCAGAAATTGTTGGATCTAATTTTGATCTTCAAACTCACCTTGTGATTGAGACAATAAAGCAAGTTATATCTGTTTTCCTTCCTATAAAGATACCTAGTATTAAAGTGAATTGAATGTCTTTAAATTAAATGTATATATATTTCATCTTTTTTTCCTATAAAAGCTCAATTTTTAAGTTTGATATGTTTGACATATATATATATAATATTTTACATAACTGGTTCATTCCTAAATGAACTCAAATTCAGTAAGTAAAATGGTGATTCTAGTAAGCACTTACTACTTGAATAAGTCTAAATTATTAAATTATAAACTGTTTAAAAGCATCCTTTTGTAAAAATGACTAGTAACATCATAATGTATTAAGTAAGCTAATTTTCAAATGCTAAGTGATATTAATCTTTACTGTTACCTATTCTTCATATTTCAGATATAAATGAAATTATCTTCATAAGTAAACAATTAGAATACATTTTAATTTATATTTTTCTGATTTTTTTCAATGAACTTAAAAGGAAAAAAAAGTTAGTTGGATATATTTTGCCAGAATAATTCATTCCGAAATACTACTCATTGTCTTCTGTATGCAAGGTAATGTACTAAGTTCTAGAGAAAAATCAAAGATGAACAAGCTACAGTCCTTGCCTTCAGAAATTATAGTATATCTTTAATTCCTTGGGCTGAAAAACAAATGCTATTAGAATAAACATTATTTTAAAAAAACACATTTGAATTGCTTTAAAACAAAAATGTTTTCTGGATTCACACACACACACACAGAACTGCATAAATTTTACAAAATATACAAATTTCTGTAAAACTGTTTGTTATAAACCAAAAAAGTTCAAAAATTAGATGGCAGAAATTTAAAATATTGAGATACACAGTTAATTCAGATTCCTCTTTATCCTTAGGCTGACAAAGTTTTTCTGCTTTTCAATTTCTAAGGTATTTGGTCTGAACTGAAATAGTCCACAGAATTGAAAAAATATTATTTTAACTTCATAAGTAATTGCTACAGATGTGTCAACCACCACCACAAGAGACTCTAGAGACTCTTGTGTTTAATGAAATACACCAAGTTTTGAGGTCTAGCTATTTAGATCGCTTTAGCTCAATTATTTGCAGCTTGTTTCTAAACTAAATAATTGTACCTTGTTTCTAAACTAAAATCAATGTGTTTATATATATATATGTGTGTGTGTATATAGATAGATAGATAGACAGACAGACAGACAGACAGACAGATAGATAGATAGTCAGGTAGATAAATATGTGATAATTCTTGCTCAGCATTAAGGACCTACTACAAAGAACCACAATTTCCCAGCATATGAGACTCATTATACAATATTTTTGTTAAATGATCACATAAATGTCTTAGCAAAACTCTAAAATTAACATTCGATTTACAAATAAATGACCTGTCTATATGAACAAGCTATCTGCTGCCTGTGACTATACAGGTAACTTTAAGATAACCTACTTCAAAAGCCTTAGGACCATATTAGCTACTTACAGAACTAAATTCATAACATTTGCCAACACACTAAAAAGTTGGAAATCTTCATATGCAGCTAGAACCATTAATTTCAGCCTAGAGCTCCTTAATATTCATAAACACAAATTCTAATGTTAATTTCTTTATAAAATTTCATATTTAAATACCTGAATTTTATCACATTTTAGTTGAGGGTCTCTCATTCAATTATATATGGGTTTACTGCTTCCAAAGTAGGTTTCTATTTGTGTGACTTTTCTTATAATGCCAAAGTAGATATCACTGTTCTCAGCTTTTCGAATCATGTTACAATTAATTTCCATGATGAAATTAATAGGTGATAGATACTAAGGTAATATAAAACTAGAGTTTTAAAAATGACTCTTCTCATAGACTGTGTGTTAAGATAATGAACATTAAGTTAAAATTAATTTTTTAGTGTCTCCTTGAGATAGTTGGAAATTCTTGAATTCACAAAACCAGAGTTGGAAAATTAGATTGTTACACATAGTAAGAACCCATTTTGAATCCTTAAAGCTCGATTCACTGAGAATTGGAATTCTAAAATTAAAGACCTCCTTTTCAATATGTCACTACTGACAAAGACTAAAGAATTATTTATAAAATGAAACAGAACATAACTCAAAACTTTAATGTTAGTGGAATGATATGAATGCCTGATCTCTTGGAAAATTTGTAAGAGGAAAAAGTAACAGATCAAACTTTTCTGAAAAATATTTCAGTGACCCTGTGTCATCCAAATCATTCCAATGGAAAAACAAAAACTCTTCTAAGTATATAAGCAACATTGTTGAAGGTTTAATGTTTCTTACAGCTAGCATGTTAATCTTAAAGTAAATTTATAAGTTAGTTGAACTTTATTTTTCTGTTATACTTATTTTGAATATAAAATTATGCTATTTGAAATGATTAATGTTTCGTATTTTCCTTTTTATGTTAAGTTAATCATATTTGTTTTTGGTGTTGCTAACTTCTTGGTTAGAAGTGCAACCTCCAATTAAAACATTGTTTTTATGATGAGAAAGATTAATTTTATATAGTGGTTTATTGGATTATTCTATTGAATAACTCTAACTTTTGGAGTCTGGGAAGATGGAGAACTTACCACTTACCATATTCCTCACATTCACTTTTGTATTCTACTTATAGACAATTCATTTTTAAAAAGGATTTTTTTAGAAATTAAAATACAAGACATATGTAAAATGAAAGGTTTTTTTTTAATGAAAATCTTATAAGACACTTTATCCAAATATTAATTTTTATATGTTGGTATTTTTGAATTACATACTTGTTTCACTCTATGAGATTAGTAGTATATAATTTAACCATGTTGATAAATTGTAGGTATGTGTGTTGTGTTTATATGAGGGTTTAAAGTTATATATTATGTGTGTTTTATCTAGTTTATAAATGCTTTTTTAAAAAATGATGAAAAGGACGTGGTTCCAAAGTGCAGCGGTTAGCACGTTTGCTTTACATGCAGGTCCTAGATTCGCACCCCAGTGGAGCCATGGTCCATGGTCTACAGCCATACCACTCTGAACAAGCCCAATGTCTGATCTTGGAAGCTAAGCAGGTTCAGGCCTGGTTAGTACTTGGATGGGAGACCACCTAGGAAGACCAGGTACTGTAGGCATAAATAATAATAATAATAATAAAATAAAAATAAAAAATGTGGCAGGACTGATTTTACAGCCACATTCCAAAAGGCTTACAAAGCTACATTTCAGTAGAAACACTACTGAAATGAAGATCTTATATCATCTTATATAACAAAACAATTTCTAAATGCTCAGCTGATAGCCTATAAATTCCATTATAATGAAATTGTGATCTGCTCTTTAAAATGGGATTTAGCCAGGAGTTAAAAATGGTTAATATTTATTGAGTGATTTTTGTGTGCCAGGCACTGAGCTATGTGCTTCATGTATATTATCTCATTTATCTTCATTATGACTCTGTGATATACTATATATAGAGATAGAGAAAGGGATAGAGGAGGAAGAGAGAGAGGGAAATGCAAGGCGCAGAGATTTACTTACCCAAGGTCATAAAGCTAATATGTGGTTGAATTAGAAACTGAATTTGGCATTCACTCTTTACTAGGTTTTAATGTTTATGGTTAATAAAAGTTTACAGTATATAGTGTACAGTAAAGTATAAAGTATAGTGCTGAATTAAACCTTAAAGATCATTCAGTTGAACTAAGAGCTTAGACCCAGAATTGCAAGGTGACTTGACTGAAAGTTGTGGCAGTGCTGGAGCTATGACCTGGTCCTTCTGGCTACTAGCCTAGTGCTCTTTTTTATGTGCAGACTTGATAGCTGTGGTTTGTGAAAGTGCTTAATCTTTTCCCTTATCAGATAGTAAAAAGATCTATATCTAATATGTAAAACATCTATGCACTAGAGCATAGGTGTACTATGTGCTAGGTCAAATGCATTGCCTTTATTGTTTAACACAGTGTCATTGCATCAGTTGATATCTATCAATGGGTAAAAGTAAATTTTTCAAACAATTAAAAATTCAGTCCCACATTTCCATTTTTAAAAATTTTTTATAGAAAAAATTATTTAAGATATAGTTTAATGTTAGATACATAAAAGCTGAAACAAAAAATAATAAAATAGGAATTATAATTAATTATGTTAACAGTCTCCAAAAGTGAATGACCATCTTTGATAAGTCACTTGGAATTAACTTTTTTCCTCTGCAGAAACAGGTGTATGAAATATGAGCAGGCATGAAATTTCTACCTGAGTCAGTAGCTGAAGTAGAGTGTTCTCTTTTTCTGGCTATTTTGGAGCCAGGTCTGAGCTGCAGAAGCCAGAGATCTTTTGGAGCTTTGAGATTCCCACTTCATATCTTTGCTGGATATTCCATTTCAAATATCAATTGATGTAATTCTTCATAGAATTCTATACCTTACTACCAAAATTCTGAAGTGGCTACTTTTGAGGAGTTTTTATGGTAATAGTTTTGGTATACTCCAGTAGCTGAAATGCTAAAGGAATCCATGAAAGCATTTATTAATTAAAAACAATAATTAAATATGGCAATGATTCTTTATACCAGTGTTGTTCAGTAGAAATATTCTGTATGTCCACTACAGTAGCCACCAGCCACGTGTGGCTCTGAGCATTTGAAATGTCACTCGTGAAACTGAATTTTAAATTTCATTCAATTTTAATTACTTTAAACATAAATAGTCACAGACATATTCTTGAAAAAAACACATTCTAACCACAAAAATGCACAATTAGAAACATCAGATCATTAGCAGCTAAAATGCTAGACAGAATATTGAGGGATCGTAGAAACTTTAGAAGTTATCAAATCACTTAATTTCTGAAAGAATCTAATTTTTTCAAGTAGAATATTGCCTTCTGAAAATGGTCACTCCAAGAAAGAGACCTAAAAAAGGGGAATATGGATATGCCTAGTTTTATTTTTTAAAATAAACCGAAAAGTTCAAATGCCATATTTAAAAAAAAAAATTATACATTCAGGAATCTTAACAGGCAAACAGAACAGGGGAAGGGTTGGAACTCAGTCTAGAAAAAAGCGGCCTACAAATTAGATCAGAACTAGGATTAAAAAAAAAAAAAAAATCCAGTCCTAAAAGGGGTTGCCCTAGCTATTTCCAAGAACAAGGCTCAAAGAGCAATTAGCCTAGATTCTCCTGTCCACCTCCTAATTTAAAGAAAAAACTTCATCCTCTAAAGGTAGGTAATCAAAGAATTACCACTTTAATACTCAAAATAAGGAGAAATCCAGATGGATTCCTTAAAACCTGAAGGGGATCTGAATATGCCACCCCAAATGTATCACTATGGCATAAGCACTGCTTTGAGCTGAATACAAATAAGAAACAGAAAATACAGAAAGAGCTCTCTATCCTCTACCTATCTCTCTAAAAGCAGGACAAAATTGTGCTATTATGAAGGGTTTCCCCCATACCCTCTCCCATACCAAAAGGAAAAATTACCATTATCATTGGAGACAGAAAGTCAGCACCAAGTTGGGTTTACACAAACAAATCTTACTAAAATAACCCTTATCTTTTATTAGTTTCTTCTATATATTTATCTACCATCCTTCAACTTATCACTCCTAGGAGACTAAATTCCTTTTCCTTTGTCCTGCCACTTCTCCACAAATTTATCATCCTTTGTTAAAATAGTAAACATAAGCCCTCGTCAGTGTCTGAACACCTCTTTGTCTCTTCATTTTCTTGCTATGAAGACCACTATGAACATAAAAGTTAAAATACTAACATCAAATAAAATTTGTGTACCTCTTCTCCTGTTACCCTTTTTTTAAGTTTAATTTGCAAGTCCCAGGCATTTAACCTAAGAGGATAAAGGAAATTTTTTCTTCTATTACAAAATAATTCCCCAAGTTACTAAGCTCAGATTTTCTAAAGACAATATACTTCATAATAAAAACAATTGAAACTTTAATCATTTTCTATCTAACACAAGGCACAATCCTCAACACTACATGGAATATGAAAAAAGTTCCTACCTCAAGAAACTATCTAGTAGGGAGATTATGATAAATACATAAGTATTATACAAAATATGGAATGGTAGCTATAATAATAAAAATTAAAACTGCTATAGGAGAGTTTCTTGATCAGGTATTGGGGGAACCATAGAAATAAGAAATGTACAAAATTTTATGAACACTTGTGTTAAGGGTGGAAAATTTTCCAGTGGGCCAACTTCTGCTTCTGTAATCTGCTTGCTCGTTTGATGTGGTTTTAGGTTTTATAAATTGCCTCCTCTGGAAGCTCGGGGCTGATTCTCTGACCCTGCGTTGTGGAGAGTCAGTCCCTGGCGGGCTAATCAAGGCTCGTAATTCATCTCAATTGGCTCCGTGGGTCTTAGATTTGAATGCACCACAACAACTTGTACACTTTCAGGGAGCATCAAATTCTCATAAGGGTCTATGAATCAAAAATGCTAAGAATTTCTAGGTTAGGGGATTGAAAAAAAAATCAAATCTAGCTGTAGAATTTGGAAATGCCCCCACGTGGAAGAAACATACATATTAATCCTTAAAGGAAAGATATTTTTGTTAGTTTTTTTTTTTTAAGTAAAAATGGTCACTGAAAATGATTCAAACATACAAAAGTAAATGAGGTAAAAAGTATGAATCCTTATTCCCTCTCCTGCCCAATCCCCAATCATGCTCATGAGAGTTTGGTGTGTGACGCAATGGATAATAACAGTGACTGCAGATAGTTCAGGTTATGGTTCAGTGGTAAAAAGGGCATTGATATGCTTTATATGTGTTAACAAAGGGCAATATTCTAGCAACGATTTAGACAAACACCATACTGTGTGCAGATTAAATTTATAAATGAATAAATAGTATAATGCATAGTAAATAACAAGGCTTTCAAAGATTTCAAAAAGCTGGAATGAATGATAAAATCTAGAATTTTGTATTTGCTCAAAAAAACAAAATTTACAAAAATGTAAATGGAAGATATACTATTTATCACTTTTGGTTACCAGAGATCCAATGAGTCAGAAGGTCATTAATTTAAAAATTATATTTATTAAACATTTACTGTGTGCCAGACATTGTGCCAGGAAGGAATACAATGATGATCAAAAATTAAGACACAGGTCCTACACTCATGAAACTTACAGTGTAGAGACAGGTCCTGCACTCATAAAACAGTATAGAGACAGGGACAAACACTCATACAAAGAGATGTAAATTGACAAGAGTACATGCTACGAAGGCTATGAAATATGAAATTTAAAAACTCACAGAGTAAGGTAATTAGGTCTAGTTATCATAATCAAAATTGGTTTCCTTAACCCATTTCCCATTTGCCCCAAGAATACTCGTTGGCGGGGCTTGCAGCTGCAGAGTTTACCCAGAGATAACTCACAGATTACAGTCCTAGCCTTACCCCTAAAGTTTGCCACGAAATATCTTGCCTTTAGTATTATTTTTGCATCACTCTAGTATGTCAATAGTCTTTGGAAACAAATGACATCATTCTATTTATAACATTCTGTTTTTAGTAGTGGTATTTCCATTTACAAAATATAGTAATTCTCGATCGCTGAAAATGTCAAATCCTAGAAAACGTAGCATTCCTAATTGTGATGTTAACATTGTTCTTGAAGAGTTGTTGTTAGCCAAAGAGTCATTTGATGAATCCGATTTATGATACATTTGTTACATTAGGATTAGAGACAAGTTTTGTTTAGAAACAACTCCAAGAACAGTTTTTATATTTTATCTTCACATTAAAAACCGGTCATTTTACTTCAGCCTCAAAGAGTGTGTTTATGTAAAATTAACACTGGCAGAGAGCTGCACTTTTTTTGTAAATGGGAAATGGGTTAAGGAAGTAATGATTAAGTTGTTACTTAAAGAATGCCTTGGAATTAACCAGGAAAACAGAAGAAGGAAGAAAGCATTTCATACAGAACAGGGGTCCCCAACCCCCAAGCCAAGGATACCAGTCTGTGGCCTTTTAGGAATGGGGGCCACACAGCAGGTGAGCAGCAGTGAGAGATCAAAGCTTCATTTGTATTTACAGCCACTCCCCAGTGCATCACTGCCTTAGTTCTACCTCGGATGATCAGGCAATAGATTCTCAAAGAAGCAATGGTCCCTCAGGCCAAAAAGGTTGGGTACTGCAGATATAGAAGAAACAGCACGTGCAAAAGAATCTACGGCACAGCAAATACAAGAGACTGCAAAGAAATCAGTGTAACTGGAGAAAAGAAGCATGGGAGTATATGGTAGTGCGTAAGACAGGAATTAAACAATGCAACACCTTAAAGACCATGTTTAGAAATTTTGTCCTTAACCCAAGAGTAATGGAAAGCCACTGAGGGAATTTTAAGCAGGAAATTATATGATCGAATTTGTGATAGTTTCAAAATAACAGAATTTGAATCTAAAATCAAAGAGATGGTGGTTTTATACAATCTGTTCTAATTCAAGCCCTACTTAGAATACTGTGATTATGATTCTTTGGACTGTAAGTAACAGAAAAAACTCAACTCTGAGGGGCAATGCAACAGAGAATTTATTGGCTCATTTACAGAGCTAGCTACAGGCACAATTTAAACAATGGTATTTAAACCTGCATTTTCTCTCTCCATGCCCTGGCTTTGCTTCCTCTATGTTGATTCTATCCTCAGAAAGGGTTTCCTACTGTGAATGACAGTAACAGCTCTAACCTAACACCTTCCAAATTTTAAGTTCCGGGCAGTAATAAGAGGACCAGCTTTGACTGAAACTGATTGGTATTGCTAATGTCATATGCCTTTCCCTAAGTCAATCACTACTGCCAAGAATCTGTGATAGGTTTAGTCCTAGATCACATGATACCAGAGGTATAGACCCAACCACCAAACCAAACCAAACCAAATCAAACCAAACAAAAAACCCACTATTAAAAACTAGAGAAGGGGGATAGTTCCTCAAAGAAAAATTAAAACACGTTACCAATGTAAGAGTGAATGGATGTTGGGTAGCAAAAACAACAGATGTCCACTACAAGAAATTAGAATTAGAGCTTTGTCTAGGTCAAAGGACTAAATATAAATAACCTTGGAAACATGAAGCTGTGGGGCAAGGGTAGTAGAAGTAAAAGCTGTTTAGATATTTTAAAGTCTGTCATAAGAAAAAAGTAAAGAAGGTGACTTGTTCTTTGTAGATCAAGTGATAATAACAATAACAATACTAGTAATTATATTTATTTTTAATAAATGAGAGAACTTCATTCCCAGTATTGAGCTTCAACTGCTTAATTCATTATATACTACTATACGTTATAAATTATAATTATAATAACAATTATTGCTACCATTAGGTAATATTAATTAAATGCATATATGATTTTATCTCATCCTCAAAAAAAAAATCTATGAAGTTGACCCTATAATTATGCTTACTTTATGGATGTGGAAATTGAATCATACAAGTACACAAACTAAGTAACACAACTAAGTGGTAGAGAAAAAATTCAAACGCGGGCACTTCAAATGTCAGAGATTTCAGCCACACACTATTTGCCTCTACCAGGAATAAGACTAAAATTACAGTGAAGTAGGTTTCGTCCTAATATAAGAACGAAACAATTAGCAGTTAAAATATCAGCAAATGAAATGAACTCAAGTATGATAGATCGCCAAAAAAAAAAAAAAAAAAAAAATCAAGCATTATGTAATTGAAAATGGTCACTTTCAAGATCCCCAAGGATCTTTCCGAGCATAATATTGTAAACATATCCACACAACACAAGCATGTGAATTTCTGCCTAGTCTGAAAGGAGAATTTTTATTATTTTATTAAAAAAAGAAAAACTGTCCTAATTGAAAATGTTGAATTATAAAATTTCATTTTGTAATTATCAATAAAACATTTTGGTAATCAATCTACTATACTCGAAACTTTCAAGTACAGTAAAATGAACAAAGCAGTTGGGTTGAAACTCAACACCAGGGATGAAATTCGTGTTTATTCAAAGCAGATAAATTCCTGAAGAAAAATAAGTGATAATTTTAAATGAACAACAAAAGCTGCATTTTAATAAATAAATCTGTTTGATGGTTTAATTCAGAACTCCCAATGTTAGCGAGATCTACAAAAATTTTAAAGATAATATTAATAAGCAGAAAGCCTTTGCAGATAGATACTTCTTGTTACCTTTCTTTCTAGAAACTACTAGTAGGTTAACTTAATACACAAGAACCCAAATAATTTTTTTAAGTCTTCTGTATTAATTATACTTCAAAATGACACAGAGTAAGGAGACCAGAATAATACATGTTATATATTTGTTACCAAGTATAATATCTGTATTATGAAAGATGTAAGTTTGTCAGTTGTCACTGTTGTTTCCTTGTAACAAGATATGGAATAAAATGTGGCAGAATGATCTCCATACTAAAAAAAAAGCCTGGGCTTCAGTAGACTGCATAAGACTACAAATCAGTCTAAATCAAAATAGTCATGAAAAGTATCTACATAAAAGGAATCCTTCTTCAAAACAGAGTATAGGGAATCTCTCTTTGCACCACCTTCCACTTCAAGTAAAATCCCCTGCTGATCTTGATCCAGGCTGCAGACCATTTGCTCTGGATACCACTGTCAGTCAAAACTAAGCTGAGTGCAGCAGGCACAGCTACGTTTTCTTCTTCACAGTATTCCACTGAAAGTATCCATCTGAAGATCCCAACAACCCTCATGATTAAATTACCCTTTCATTTTTTTTTCCTTACCTATTTTAACCTAATTTCTTGAAATATCCTTAGTAATTTTCTGTATGCCAACAGACTGGTTTTCTATCCACCTCCTCCTCCTCTTAACTTCACAGATTCTTCATATTCTCTTCCTCCTTAGATAATGTAAAGTCAGGTGTCCCATAAAGTTTAGACCTCAGTCCTATACAAATTGTTCCTTAAAAAGAAAGATCTAACAAATTCCACAGTTTTAGCTATCAGTTCTCACAAGTAGCCTATAAAATCATAAAATATTAAACTCCAACAATGACTTCTCTTTTAATTGATGAAAACTGCTATATGGATAACTTAAACTCATGTCAAATTCAGTATTTCCAAAGTGAAAACAACTTCCCACAAAACTTAGTTCTCCAGCATTATCTGTGATAGCCAAAATGTGGAAACAAGCCAAATGTTCATCTACTGATGAATGGAGAAACAAAATGTGGTCTATCCATATAATGAAATATTATTCAGCAATTTTTAAAAACTGAAGTACTGATATATCCTACAACATGGATGAACCTTGAAAACACTTTGTTAAGTAAAAGAAGTCAACCACATACTGTATGATTCCATTTATAGCAAATGTCTGAAATAGGCAAATCCAGAGACAGAAAGCAGATCAGTAGTTGCCAGAGGCTGGGTGAAGGGGAAAATAGGGAGAGACTGCTTAATGAGCAATGGGTTTCCTTTTGAAGAGTTGAAAATAATCTGAGATTAGGTAAGTGTTGATGGTTGCCCAACATTGTGAATGTATTAAATGCCACTGAATTGTACTCTTAAAAATGGTTACAGCAGTGAATTTTATATTAATCTTACTTCAATTTACAAAAATTAGTTCTACCTTTGCACTTCTCTTTTCCTACAAATGAGAACTGTCATACTTCTGATCTTGTGTGTCTTTTGAGTATTTTTCAATGTCGCCCTCTTTTATTCATCACATCTTATGAATTCCCCAGTCTTATAGAGTCTCCTTTCAAAATATTTCCCACAACCACCCTTGCCTTTCCATTTACGAAGTATTTGTTGAGGCACTTACCTCACACCTATATATAGTAGTAACAAGATTTCCTTTATAAGATTCACTTTATATCTAGTCTTTCCACATCTGGATCTGCTTTCATCCACTCAATACATAACCACCAAATTAGCAATTTCCTAAAACAATGCTTTCACTGAATCTCTTATCAATTCCAAACTCTTCAATAACTCCCCACCAATGCATGCATTGTTGGGTTATCCCAGGGCTAAAAGTTTCCAGAATGCAGTGAGGTAAAGAGTTGGTCAAATGCTCCAGTAGCTGGTGCTTCCACTAGTGGCTGGTGCTGCCAGGCTGCAAGACTAGCCCTGCGCTTTAAGTAGCCCAACAAAGAGAACATACATAACCCCAAAATAGAAAGGCTGAGTGGCTAAAGTGTGGGAATATCAAGGCATCACATTCACAAAACGACGAAACATAATCTGGTACTCAGTATTTCAATGAATGAAATGAACTTTTTCTGAGACTCAATTTTCCCTACAAAGTATGGATGATGAAATATCATCCAACTCAAATAAGTATTTAAGGGTGAAATATAACTGTGAATAATTTTGTAATCTCTAAAACACTATAATAAAAGACTAGAAAGACATCTCCTGTGTTATAACTTCTCAAATGAACACAAATCCTAATAAATCCAGTGCCAAAAAAAGTATTGCCAATACTCTTTACATTTTTCCTATTCAATAAAATTGGGAGATCTATTATTTTTCCAAATGGAACTTAATAAAGCCATTTCCATCTTGCATTTTCTTTATGAGGACCTTTCTATCAGCAGTTACTAATCCTGTAGAGTTGACAGATAATCTTACCTCTTGAATAGGAAAAGTAAACTGAATGATGAATGAGTGAAGTAAACAAAGCAGGAAATAGGGATCAGGATATACCTAAAACCCCCAGACCTCTCTCAAAGCCTCTCAATCCACTCAAGGTTTTGCTTCTCAAACTTGCCAAATGTAATAATTACCCACAAAATAAGGAGCGCACAGGGGTAGAGCCTACAAGCAAGGAGCAAATTATTTCATAGACTAATGATCTTTGCTTTGGTTAATAACCCTCAAATGAAAGGCATTCAGGCAGTTGTTATACTTAAGAAATCCCAAACCTGGCAAAAAAAAAAAAAAAAAAAGTGTGGCTGACTAACATCTAAGGATGGAATCTTCACCCTTAAGTCCACAAACCCCAACCTAAGCAATTTAATAAATATATATTTACCTTTAAATATATAAGTATTTTTGTGAATATTAAATACTAAGTATGTTTGTGAAAAATAACTATTTTTCCAAAACAGAAATTTAGAATGGCATTTTTACATTTTAACAAATCTCATTAATGTCTTAATAAAGACAGATGGATTCTCTTACCTGCTTCTGCACTCAATCTATTGTACTACATTGTTCTGTTGAAGTGAGGAAAATTCAACCTCATGAAATGGGTGGGTGGTAAAGAGAGGGCTGTAGAACCTTTGAAAGCATCTCAAGCCCTCGGGATCACACTTAAAAAACTGCAACACTAGATAAACTGAGTCAAAGCTTTTATTTAAAAAAGAGGGATAAACTACTATACTGACTATATTGGCTTGTCAAAAATTTTGGACATAACACGAAAAGTAAAGTAATCATTTTGAACTCAGAATATTCAAGTGATGAGCACAACACTAAGAAGCATTTCTTAAGCAGTTATTATGTATAAGGCATTGTGTTTAAAAACACAAAGAAGCAAAGCATATGTCATTCTAAAAATCATATATTGTTTATCATGGTATACTAAACCAGAAAAACCAAAATACTTGCAATAAAAATAATTAAAATAAAAAATATTTTTGGTTTAATCCAGTTCACCAAGAAGCCTAAATATTATGATCTGATCCTATAAGGTTTCAGTTAATCGTTTTTTACTACGGAGGATCTCTGAATGCAAAGTTTAGAAGAAAGAGAAGAAAAAAATGGTAACAATGAAAATATTTTGGAATGGAAACCTCAAGGAATAACTTTCTAAGTACTACCTGCATTCATTAGAGATGTAATGCAAAAGACTAACGAATCTATCATGGTGCAAGGAGTGGGAGACGTTTAATATGTTGGAGATGGGTGGAACTCTCTATCTGTCCAAATTAACCATTCATCTTCAGTATATTATGAGCCCATAGAAACAATTTTTGTTTTTTTCTTTCTTGAGTAGTTCTAGTGGTAAAGATTGACAATTTATGATTTTTATTGTTTCCCAAAGATTTTCACAGGCAACGAAGAGAAAATCTATTATTTTTAAATAGAAAAAAACTCACTCTGTATATTCTATCTTATAATTGCTATGTGAGTTTGCAAAATCCTTCTATAAGACTAAGATACATTATGGGATCTTAGTGATTTCATTTTTCCTACACCTTGAAATATTTTGCTAATTCCATCATTCTAGATGTTTTTTCACCACTGCTCAATTATTCTTAAATATGCTTTTAAAAACCTAAAGTAGTAAGTAAAGAGAAGATTTAATTGCCTATAAAGATAACTCAAGAGTGAAATAATCACTAATGCATTATCCTTTCTTTTTTTTTTAATGTTCTTGCACAAAATATTGCATCATCTTTCCAAAAGGTAGTAGAAAGCTGAAGACATCATCGTTCTCATCTGTGTTAGGAAGGAAAAACTTCTCCCTTTTAGATTGTAATAGCTGGGGGTCTATGACTTAAACTATCAAAAGACAAAGATTAACAAGAGAAAAAGCACACCATTTTTATTAATATTTACATAGGAGTTCACAGAAAAGAAGTAAAACTCAAAGCTTATATACCATTTTAACAAAGGAAAGGGGATTTGGGCTGTGAGAGACAATAAATTACAGAAAAGTAACTAGGAAATATATGGGCAAGTAAATAAAGATAAGGTTATTTTAGTTAGGTCTGTTTATGCAAACTCATCTCAGTGTCAAGTCTCCATCTCAGGTGATGAGTCACTCTTTCCCTTCTAGTAGGGAAGGAGAAGAGAACACCACAAAGGAAAATTTATGCCCTACTTTAGGCAGGTAACAGGAGGGCAGAAAACACTTCCTGCATCTGTTGATTCTAAATTGTCTTCTGCTCAAAATAATTATTACGTCAAAGTGTTACATTGTGGGTGCCATGACCTGATCCTCTCCAACTGCTTTTAGTTTTCATTGAATACAGGTAAGAACTCAGAACTTTTTATTTTCTACCCTTAACGGAAGAGAGAAAACTGACAGAGGAAACATTTCATAATTAATTATTAGATGAACCTGAAGGCAAAAGCAAAGATAGATAACAAGCACTTCAAACTCTAATGATGACAGAGAAATTGGGAAATCTCAAACTGAGTCTTCAGATTGGACATCCAAGATAAATTTCCTCAAACTCAACAATCAATGAGTGATCAATGTATTTCTAAAAACTAAAAGGAAATACAGTATTCTCATTTAGCACAAAGGACTTCTTCATGCAATATTTTTATAAGAATGCAAACCATGCTATTTTGCTAAAAGGACATGTGATAGTATTTGTTCATCCTTCATGTTCGTGTGCTGAAATTCAACTTGATACAGTTCACAAGTGGACAAGTGCTGAAGGCCGGTAACTAGAAGGAAATGCAGAAATGTTTTTAATTCATTGGACTGTTTATTCTAATTGGTGTCTACAAACTTAAAACTAAAAATATCTTGCAATTATAAAGGAAAGATTGCTACCCTCTCTTCAAATCTCTTTGTATGCACTCAGAAACATGAGTTTCAAAAAATTCAAGTACATGCAAAAAGAAGACCCAGAAGAAATGATAACCTAGAACTCATTAGGGAAGTATCTAACATCTCAAATCAGTATTTACAAGAGTAATATGCTCCAGGTTCATTTATGATGATGTTGCTCATTTCAAGTACATATACCTTCAAAACCTGGAAAATACAGAATAAAAATCTGGGCAACATGTGACAATGAAACATGATAAAATTGGAAGATGCAGATCTACAGAGGTCCAGAAAAGGGCAAAGCTAAACCCAGAGTATTACAAGAATTACAAGAAGTAACAAAAGAATTTTTAAATTGTCAGAAACACAACTTGTGACAATTTTTTTTCAAGTGTAGAATTGGCTTAGTACTATCCAGCAAGAAATTTTCCTTTGTTGGCAATATATGGTTGAACAGGACTGAAAAAACTTCTGTAAAATTTCACAAATGGAAAGCAGAGAAGTCAATTTCACATAGTCTGGATTTCAAACATATTTGATGATTTTTAGCATCTTAAGAAAAACCAGTTACTTTTCTCAATGCATTCTGAAGCATCGATGAATTTAAAAAACCCTGTATATATCCTGAAGAAAGCTATATTACAAAAGGACTAAAAGAGTGGTAGATACACTCATTGAAGAGTGTCAGAACCTATACTTGGCAAAAGAATGACTTGAAGATGATGGCCTATGATTAATATTAATGCAGAGAATACTTTCATTGTAATGGAGGAAAGCTTCAATTACAAAACCATAAGTTACCAAGAAGAATAATTCCTCTTGATCTAAGAACTTAGAGGAACTAGGAATTTTGTCTTAACCTCTACCCAGAATGTTCTTTTGCACAGGACTCAAAGTGGGAAGAATCAAGGAAGATATTCTTTGTATGAAAACAAAAACTTAAAAAAAAAAAAAAAACCTAAAAAAGTATGCTGCAATTGTAATAAGAATGTTTGCCAAGAGCATTCGATTGTGATGTGTATTCACTGTAGGGGTAGTAAATAATTAAATGCATAAGATATATATTTTTTCATGTTTCTGAGTGCATACAAAGAGATTTACTATGTTTAGATTCTTACTATAAGCTCTAATAAATTGTCTTAGATTATCCCTTTATTCTGTAAATTATATAAATTAAATTATATGACATAAAATTATATGATTTAAAATATTAAAAAATAAAATGGTGATATCTGTTTCCCAGTAAACTGAGAGTTAAAAGAATCCTTAAAATTGTTTTACAAAAATGAATTCAAAATACACATTTCTGATACAGTTACCGAGTAAATCAAGTCATTATTTTTACCTTTAAAACAACCTGACTAAAAAATCAAATACTCTTTAGTCCTCTGAAGTAGGGAAAGATAAACTATTCAGAATTGTGTACTTAATTAATGAATATAAGTATTTTTCATCTTTCGAAAGTTACTTTGGGAATAACAAAATGTCAACAATAATCTCTAATTTCCTGCCACCTAAAACTACAGTTTACTTTCTACTTACAAAAATTGCTATTTCTTTGAGGTACATCCCCTGCCTAAATCATATAGAAATTAAAAATATATATAGATTGGTATGGTTCTAAATGTTCTCTTGAATAAAGAAAACAAATGTAGGAGAAGAGGGTACAAAACTATTTATTCTTTTCCTTTGCCCTCCTCATCCCTACTAAAAAAGCCAATGCTGATTAGTAAAACAACTGGACAGAAGCAGCAAGACTGGACTAGATAGCCTGACTGGAAAGAATAGGTTGAAGTTGCTATGTTGAGATTTGTAGTCCTCCTAGACCAAACTACCTCAGAATTTTTCTATTTATCCTAGCTCACTACTGCCATAAGCAAACATTCAAAAGAGACAGTCTTTCTAACATTTACTTTCTGCTCCCTATGCCCTACCTACCCTAGGATCTGATGCCATCAGCAATTCCGAGTTCTCTAAACTAGATAAGTTAGTCCTATTCTCCAAAAATGCTCCCCCAAACACCCATTTCTAGAGGATTGCTCACAATTATATCAGATTAGTGCAGATAAATGCATACCAAATACTAACGCCTATATATCTTTAACAATAGGATTTTGTCCCAATAAATCCATCATAAATTGAAAATGTCTTAAGACGAAAATGCAAAAAAAAAAATGCATTTAGTACACCTAACCTACTAAACGTTTTTGATTAGCCTACCTAAACGTGCTTAGAACACTAATGTCACTGGGCTAACGTTTCTCAAAACTAAACTATGTCACAAGCTGTGCTTGCTTACAGAACTAAAAAGGATTACTGGTAAGTGAAGAAGGCCAGCTGCAAAGACCAACATGGTGATGGGACATCATGTGCAAAAAGGGCCATGCACAACAGAGCCAAGTGCAACAGAATAACTACGCCTGCCTAAAAGAATTTAATAACTCCACGCCGCAGCCTATAAATACAGGGGGCTCCTTCCCCTTTGGGTAAAAGGTGCCATTTGAGCATGGGCTCACCATTCTCCATTCCTTGACCAAAGAAAGTTTCTGCTCTGCTTTACCAAACTCATTCTTATTCTATTGGAGCAAACAGCACTAGACAGAAGGTTCTTGATTTGGGTCTCTGAGTAGAAAGGTAGACAACATGTGGGTACACATCCGCCTACAGCTGGGCAAAAATCATCTGACAGCCAGCCGCTGTCCAGCATCATGAGAGAGTATCACTAGCCGGAGAAAAGACCAACACTCAAAATTCAAAGTTCAGTTTCTACTGAATGAGTACTGCTTTCACACCACGATAAAGTCGAAAAATCATAAGCTGAGCCACTCTAGGTCTGGAACCATCTGTATTTGCTAATTGCAAAAGGAAATCCTTACAATGGAAAGTATGTCAACAGCTTACTCAAGAAGTCAAATTTAGATTACTAACAGGATAACCCTACTTTATCTGTCTTCTGATGTTGTATAATGCAAAGTACACTGTATGACCTATTAAGTATTCTTGTCAAAAATATTAAGCCTGATCTATTCAAAAAATACAGGAGATCGAGGCTACAATTTAAACCCCAATAAGAGAAACTCAATAAAATACGGATTGCGGGTTATTTTAGAAGACCACTGGCCTGGTCTCTTTAAAAGGTCAACATCCACACATCCACACACACACACACACACACACACACACACGGAGCAAACTACACTAAAAGAAACTAACACAAATGAAATGCATGACTGTATACTGGTTCCAAAATAAATAAAAAAGATATTCTGGGGACCACCAATATGTAAATACTATGTAATATAGACTGTAGCTATATTCTAACCTTAAAGTATTATGGTATTGTGGTTATATAAAAAATTGGCCTCAATCTCATGATATACACACTGACACATATATAGTACTCTGGTGTAAACTGTCACGATATCTGCAACAGGCTTTGAGAATGTTCACCAAAAGAATATGAAATTGGTAGATAAAACAAATGTGGCTAAGTGGTAACAACTATTAAAACTAGGGAATAAGTATGAGTGTTCGAATCACTATTCTTCAATTTTTCGATGTTTGGGGGGAAAGGAACACGAAAAATAAAAGGTTGAAAGGCTAAGAAATGAGTTCTTAAAAATAAAAATGTAATAGAAGGGACAATTGCATAGTATTTCTTAAATTTTGTGGCTGAGCCTCCTTGCCTCTTCTTACTGCACATGAAAAAATAACACACAATATAGTGAACTGAACATTGATGAAGAATCAGAAGACCTAAGGTTCTAGAAATGTCTCTATCACTTCCCAGCCATGACCCAATTAAGAATGAGGGGTTGAGCGTGGAATGACTCTCCCTGATGCTCTTTCCTCACCTTCAAAACAGTTCTATCACCACAGACCACCGTAAAAGGAGTTTTGAGGTACAAATGACAGATACCAATGCAGGATACAATTATAAGGGTACTTGCACTATGTTTTAAAACATCCACAGCACGAAGCCCTAACTTAATTCTCTAAGCACACCAGTGCCTTCACGGGCACAGTAAGTTTCTGCTTGGGTTGGCACAATAGTCCCCCAATGAAGGACACTTCGCAAATGCAGAGAGGTAGGTGGCTTTTGTGCTTTAGAACTCTCCTCCTACATTTTAATTTTATGTTTAAAGGCACTAAAAGACGTCACATTATTAAAACACAGTCCAAACCTGAAAACCATAAATAAATAAATCTTAAGTTCACAGAATTTCTTATAAACTAATAAAATTTGCAAACAAAGAGAACCCCTAGGACGAAGGTCTCCCGTGCTTGCAGAAGCGGATTCACTTTGACGTTTATCCTCTCTAGCAGATTCCTCCGTAAAAGCGTTAAAACTTGAGACAAGTTGGGAGGAACTCCCTATATCTCTAGAGTAGGATAAAACCTCAGAGTGAGATCATTCTTTCCTTCTCATGTAGTGAAACCTGAAAGCTCAGTTCCAAAATTGTGTCTCCACGTTTCTCCCTTGGGCCTTTTTCTTGGAGACAATAACGGGACGTCTACGGCAGAGTAGGGAAGTCCCTTCGACAAGAATGAGGGGTTGAGCGTGGAATGACTGGTCACTGGGCCGGGGAACCAGGGCCCTAGGGTCTGCGACGCCTGAAAGTTCGGAACCGCCTGTGGTCCTTTTGCCTACGACGGAAGACTCCCGGGAGAGCTGTTGTAAGATGGGTCTCCGCCAAACATCAGCACAAAACGTATGGAAGACCAAAGGGAGCTGGCTCCAGAAAGAAAAGCCAAAATCAGGCTGGGGGCAGACAGGCAGGCGTACGGGCCTTGGGAGGTGAGAAGGAGGCGGAGGAGGAGACGCAGGAGGCGGCCGCGGCGGCCTGCGCGGTCCAGGCCTGCCGCCCCGAGCCTGCCGCGGCGTCGCGCCGGGATCCCTCCCCCGCCGAGGCCGGCGCAAGATGGCGGGCCGGCCGCCACCGCGCAGCGGGTCCCCTCCCCCGCGCCCTGGTCGCTCTCGGCGACCCGCGCCGGCCTCGACATCCCCGACCCAGCGCCCCCGGAGTGAGGCGGCGCAGGCCGCGCGGGAGGGCCTCTTCCTGCTGCAGCGCGGGGCGGGCGGGGGCGGGGGGCGCTTACCGTGAACGGAGCGGATCGGCCTGACTGGGGACCCGAGGAGGAGGAGACAGAGGAGGAGGAAAAGGAGGAGCACGAAACACTACACAGCGGCGACGGCGGCGGCTCCCATTGCGGAGCACGCAGCTGAGCCGCGGGAAGGGGGGGGCGGGGGGTTCTGTCGGAGCCGGCGCGCTGCCTCATGGGTAGGCTCCGGGTCAGCCTCCGCTCGTCCGGGCTCCCGTTCTTCTCGCCGACGCGGGAGGCGGGCGCGGGCATGTGCGCCGCGTTGCAGGCCCTCGAAGGCCGCGGTGCCCAGCTGTGCGCGGTTCGCGGGCGACGGCTCGGACCTAGGCTGGGGTCCGGCGCCGCTGTGGGTGCAGGTCTGCTCGCCGGCAGCCCGAGGCAGCAGTCCCGAATTGGGGCCGCACCAAATCTGAAGGCGTGGAAACGTGCGTTCCGGGGCCTCCCTGTGTGTAACAGCTAGTTCTCCTCAAGCTTGGAAAGTAAGAAGGTCTAGAAATAGAGGCGCCGTTAAAAATGACATACCCTACATGAGGTGCAAAAATATAAACCATATAAGAAGGTGAGTTCTTTTAATAATTAGCTAATTTTGCCAGATTCGTTTAAAACAATCTTCCTCATGTCTCCTTTAATTCCTAACTCTTGCCATATGGATGCCTATGACAAAAACAAAACAAGATAAAGAACACTTGCCAAGATATGCTTACATAAATACTTAATAAATATTGTATTCCTCTCCCAGTTGTCCTAACAAGATCAATGGTATTAGTGGTCCAGCTCTCAAGAGTAACCCAGTTTTGAAATCTTGCCTTTTGTTAGATCCTTAACACACATGCCTTCACTACACACAGCATTCAATCGCTGAATCATACTAATTCTTCCTGCCTATTTAAATTAGTTTCTTCTTCCTCATCCCGAAGGCTCAAACTCTTTGCTGTTTATCATTACAGTTGCTTCCTTAGTGATTACCATTCCCAGATCAATCTTCTCCAAAGGTCACTTGCATTACCCCTAGAGCCCTGGCATACTTACAAATAACCACGACCAATCTCTCTTAACTAGGCCAGGGATAGTAAACCCAGCTTTCCCTTTCCTGCTGGCCTTGAAAATAAGCTTCACAGGAAAAGACAGAATAATCAGAATAACAAACATGGAAAGCTAAAAGTACAAAAATGTTGGTGCATTCTTAAGTCATTATATTTCAAATATAGTTCCTAATTGTTAGCTAGGCATGCTAGATAGAATATGAAACTGAACTTAAGATTTCACTCTGTATTCTAGAGCCTGGTCCAGAGTTTGCAGAGACAGAAATTTAAGTGAGCCCCCAGAAGTCATTTAAATCCAGGAGAATGACTCATGCCAACCAAAATTACTAGACTGATATATAAACCAAAATTCCAATTTTTTTTTTCATGAAAAACAACCACCACGAAGACCAGAAAACTCTGGTCAACACATTTTCACTCAAAAGTAACATTTACACGAGAAGCCAAATTATAAAGGATGCATGGTAAGTAAGCTATCAACTCACAGGAAGTAATTTAGACGATTTATTTCACTACTCTATCCTTAAAGCTCCTCCTTTGGTTTCTAAAACATTTCTCTTGGTTCTCTTGATTTAGTCTCCATACCTTCTCATTGTTTAAGAGCTTCTCTTCCTGACTTGTGTTTTCTGTCCCTTTCCATTCTGTACACCCTCTCTACGTCTTTTCACAGTACTCATTCTCCTTAAGTGAGATCATTCTCCACACTCTTCTCTATGACTGTTACAGATATAAAGTGATTTCACAACTTCCATTCTACAATTCTGTTGTGTTCACTCATGCTATTTGGGTGGAATACCCCACCCTCAACTCCAAGGATGATCCCACTGGCCTAAAATTATCAGAATTACTCTCCCCCCCTTTTGAACTAGTTTTTGTTTCAAAAGGCAATCGGAGTGAAGCACAGGATTTTTGTTTGTGAACAAAAGAGTTCTTTCTTCCTCTAAAACTACGATCTTTTTTTTTTTTTTTTTGATAGTAAGGAGAGCCAACAGAATAAAACTAATATGTGGAGGTGGGAGAGCTAGGCAAATCAATTATAGGAAAAGGAAGTCAATCCGTTAGAGGATCATAATCTTCCAAATCAAACCTAACCTGAACCCATGCTACCTCTAGATTTCTCTATTATATAAGCCAATAAATTCCCTCTCCCTTTAAGCTGAACGGTCAAGAATAAGCCACTGTGGCATTAAAATTATTTTTAGTTGAAGGCACTTGAGTTCCTAAAATTCCTTATCTGCCTTTGAGGCAGAGATTCCAAAAAAAAAAAAAAAAAAACTTCAGTTATCATAACTCTCCCAGGGAGCAAGCAGGAAAGATTGATTCTTATCACTAGAGACAATGAGAATTGTCACCACACCTAAACATTGTCACAAACCTATCATATCTCCCATCTATTCTCCTAAGGGCCTATTTATCTTTCCCAAAAGTTGTTTTCTCATAAGTGCCCTCTCTCCCCCATCCACCTTCTAAGAAATCCTTTGTTTTTACCTAAGTATCCTCCCCTCCCCTTCAACTACTAAAAGGATATATAAGCCCCAAATTCTAACTACCTCTGTGAGTCACATTTCTTTGTAAATTCCCATACATAATATGTGATTAAAATCTATCTTTTCTCTTACTAGCCTGTCTTTTGTCAGTTTAATTCACAGGCTCCCCAAAACTAAATCTAAGAGGGTAGAGTAAGAGTTTTTCCTTCCTGACAAAGCCAGCTTGAGTTGGGATTTCTGCTACTTGCAACTGAAAGCAACTGTGGAGGAGACAATTTTATATATTCACCACCCTAGTTGCCCATATTTCTTGGCTCCCTTACTTCTACATTAGGCATGTGGCTGTTTCTGGCCAGTGGAATGTAGACAGAAGCAGTGATTGCCCAATGTAAGCCTGACCCTTAAAACTTCTAATGATTTTATAAGTTCCTTTTTGTTGTTTATGCATCAGTCAGCCAGATATAGAAAACTTGGAGGACCTGATGGCAGCAACATTAGATGGAAGGACCCTGGGTGGGTCTCTTAATAATTACACGAGCATATCCATTACACTGATACTTACTAGACTGATTAGAGCAAAACATAAACCTTTACTGGTTTATGACACTGAGATTAGAGGGTTGTTTGTTGATGTAAGAAATGTCCGAACTTGTAGAGAATTTTTATAACAGTTTATTTGAGCCAAACTGATAACATATGCCAGGGAGCAAGATCTCATATGTTCCACAGAATAACAATTTTGGAGCTTCTTTAATGCATTTGAAATTAGGGAAGAGATATAAGGAAGATTACATGGAGGTGGGGAAAAGCAAGGCAGGGATTGGATTACAGGACAGTTTACAGATTACTGCTCTCTGGAGGGTGGTTTATTTCAAAGTTGTGTTAACCTAGATGCATAGAAACAATGGACAGGGCTTGCTTAAGCCAAAGATAGACTTTTTACTAAAGAAGCATGACTACCCACCATGACCTGCCCAGTTAGAAATTTATGATCAGATTACCCTCTGAGGTTACTTTCGATAGAACCCCTTTTTTTTCTGTCCACAGTTACTTTCCAATAGCTACAATCACTAATCCTGATTAATAATAGAAATGGTGCCCTACTATAACAAATTTAAAATATGTACCATCCATTTAGCATAGAAAACATGTGGGAATTATGAAAACATGTAGTGTGCTGGATAACGAAAGATTCATATTAGGCAGTGGCTATTGCCTACAATACCTTAGAAAGCAGATCAGTACAAGTACATAATTTGTAGCTCAAAGGGAAGAGTTCAGAAAGCAATACTAATAGCAGATGTTGGTGATTTTTATGTGATTAGCAAGGTATTATTATCAGAAAGAGATTAGCATGGAACAGAATTAACCAGTGTACAAACAGAAATGAACGAGAATAGAGAAAGTCCATTATTTAGGGGTCTTGCAGGGTTGGAAAACTCAATACTTTTAGATTCTGAAGAGGAAGAGAGATGATTTTAAAAGGCTATGAGCAAAAAGCCACAGTAGGATTTGAACAAAATGACTCAGCCCTTAGGAAAGATCAGATGACACATGTATCAGCACTATTATTTCAAAGTAGCAGCTATTATTTTTTTCCCAGATTTATTGAGGTGTAACTGACCAATAAAATTATATCCACTTAAAGTTTACAACCTGATGATTTGATACACATATCTATTGTGAAATGATTACCACATCAGGTGAATTAACATAGTTACTGTGTATGTGTGTGTAGTGAGGAAGCTTAAAATCTACTCTCAGCAAATTTCAAGTATACAATACAGTATTATAAAGTACATTAGATCCTCAGAACTCAGTCATCTTGCAATTGAAAGCTTTTGATGAGCATCTCCATAAAGTAGCACCTATTTGTGAGAGAGAGTTGGTGAAGAAAGTAGAGAAATAAGGCAGCTTATAGAACTATGTCCCAGAGGGAATATTGTTGTTGCTTCAACCATTACTCTTGAATATTCTTCCACCTTTTTTGGGTGCTCCCTTTGCACCAAGTTTCACTGTGTTTTTACATCCCATAGCCAGGATCTACGGCTCTTTTTTTAGGGAACTACACATAGGCTATTGGAGGCACTTTGCCTGCCTTCACGGAGACTAGAAGTACCTGGGAATCTCTATTTCTTTAGAGCCATCTCTTAACCAAGGACCAATAAATGCAGGAGTGTGAAAATCCCAATTCCCTTGTCTTCAGTGGGAACAACTTTAAGGCATACTTTAAACTCCAGAATTCCCCTATAGGGTCAGGCCGAAGCTACCCTCTGAGGGTTTTTTCTGAAGCTGTACCCCTGCTTATAGGCATATTAAGCTATTACTCCAGCTCCAAAGCCACACTTCATCACTGAGCTTTATGATGCTAGGAGCTGGGAATCTTCAAACCAATTTTTTGTTTTGTCAGTTGCTACCTGTTATGTTCTGCCAATATAGGACACTAAAGGGAGACTGCAAGGCTTAAGGAGAAAGAAGGGATTGCTCCTTCTCTTTCATTTCTATTTGCTCTATGTTCCTAATGAGGAATAGTGAAGAAATAAAATGGAGTCACTATAGTAAAGCCACTAAATTACTAAAATCAAGTAGGTTGAGACATGAGGAAATGATTCTATTCTTGTTTTAACTAGCCTAGGAACTTAAACTTTTGAACTTTCCAGTCCTGTGTCAATACCTGGACATATATAAAACCTCCAGATAACCCTCTGATTTCCTCCTTAGGGAAAGAATGTTCACGTATCCAGACCTCCAGATACCTGCTATGCAAACTACCGATCATCTACAGGCTTACCATCTCGGACCAATCCAGAGGCTAAGAATGATTCCTCTAAAGATGTGCTTTTTACTAAAAGAACTCTTTTCTCTCTTCTTCAGTACATTCTAGGTATGGCCTAGTTGTGCTTCTGGTTTGCAAACTCTGAGACCCTTGAATAATCTTTATCATTTATTTCTAGCCAAAGCCTCCAGATTCTTTTTGAGGTTGTTATTGTGATTATGAATCCCGCAACTTTTATCAGTTCCAGCAATAACAATTCATCTCAGTAGAACAGGCTGAATCCAATTTACAGTTTTCTCAACATGTACAGAAACCCCACAGAGACATCAACACCAGCCACCATCACCACCTCCTCAGAGGTCTGCATTCCAGCTCTCTGGTACTTCTCCCCCCAATCTTAGAGACTCCAGCACTATCTGAGCAGTGCCCCTTTCTCAGAGGTCTGAGTTTTGTCTCTATGGAGCCATTCCTCCAAAATTCCTGTTTGTTATAGATTAAATATATGTGTCCCCCCCAAATTCGTTTGTTGAAACAATAATCCCCAGTGTGATGGTATTAAAATATAGAGACTTTAGGAAGTAATTAAGTTTTGAGGTGGCACTTGCTCACTCACTCACACCCTCTCTTTCTCTCCCCTGCTCTCCCTCTCCCTCTCCCTCTCTCTCCAGCAAGAAGGTGAACTTCCCAGCCTCCAGAACTATGAGAAATAAAGTTTGTTATTTAAACCACCCAATCTATGGTATTTTTGTTGTAGCAGCTCAAACAGACTAAGACAGTATTTTAGTCATTCAAACCTCTTCTCTTTATTCCCTCAGCCCTAAAGCTGCTAGCTGCTTCCTGTAGTTGCTACCTCCATAATATTTAGTGTCCTCTTTTGGCCTTTAACATTGTTTATTTTAAACTGTCTCTGTTAAAGTAACTAGTATGCTTCTGTCTCCTAACTGTATCCTCAGTGATACACTTGGCTTCCTATACTTCTTTGTCCTGCTGCTCCACTCTCAAATATTTTAAATAAATCATTGTTTACAAGTCCTCTTCTCAGGAGCCACTTTTGAAAACTCAATATTAAACAGTTTCAGAAAGAACTTTGGGTGTTGTTGATGGCATACTGAACTGACTGGAAACGGATTGATAAGAAGCCTACTACATTTGAAGGAATTGTATTGCCAAAGCAACCATGAGCCTAATCTAACATCATTTTAAATGTTTAAGCTGTTAAAACATCTTTGGTTGACCCCTAACCTCTTCGAGTAAGAAAACTATACGTTTTCAAAAAGATTAAACTCTTATTCAGTCATGGACGATTATAGACAAGGAAAACTTCCCAAAGGGCAGAGCCAGAGGAGATGGGATATATGATGGTTAATTTACCGTGTCAACTTGACTAGGATAAGGGATGCATAGATAGCTAGTGAAACATTTCTAGGTGTGTTTGTGAGATTATTTCCAGAAGAGGTTAGCATTTGAACCAGTAGACTAGTAAAGAAGATTGCCTTCACCAATGTGCGTAGCCATCATCCAATCTGTTGAGAGCCTAAATAGAACAAAAAAGACAGAAAAAGGGTGAATTTGTTCTCTCTGCTTGAGCTGGGACATCCACCTTCCCCTGCCCTCAGAGTATTTTGAAGGGCTGGAAGGCAGTGGAGGTACTAGATAGAAGTAAGCTGGGTTTCTGAATGATGATGGAACAGAACCCTGCCTCCTTCTTTCACATAGACCAAATACATCAATCCACACTAGACTATAAAGTGAGTGAGAAATAAACTTTAATATGTCAAGTCACTGAGATTTAGGGTTATTTCTTTTGAGTAGCTAGTATTAGTTACCTAAATGCATTGTTACTGAATTTTCCTATGACACCGACCCAAACCTTTATCCTTCTGTAGTGCCCGTGATAACCAAACTCTGAAGAATCTACATTCTTTACATGTTCCTAACCTATTTCCTACCTTTGATTTCCAGTTCCTCTATTTCACTTGAGTGAAATAATTAATTCCTCCCATGCATCATACAATCATTTTTCTAAAAAGCAAATCTAAGTATATAACATCCATGCATCAAAAATATATCAATTTTTTACACAGTTCTTGAGATAAAACTCATGTTCCTTAACATGGTGTACTAATACTATGGGTTGGCCACTTCAATCTCCATTCCATTCTCCTTCTAATTGGAGATAAAGAAAGGCTAAAGACTATATTCCCCACACAGCCTTACCACTAGAGTTCTAGATGTGGTAGGTTCTGCCAATTTGATGCACTTGCACTAAATTTGGAAGATAAAAATGAGGTAGATGTTGTCTTCTGTTATAGTAGCTACTGCTGGCAAGCACTGTTATGAATATGTGAGTGTCAGAGGCAATTGCAGTAGCTAAGTTCTAGTATCTATTCACTAGCTCCATGGATGTGAGAGGCAACTGAGGCAATTATCAATGGCAGCAACGGCTTCCTGAACCCTGGGTTTCAGCTATAAAATCATAGCAGCCCATTGACTTCTATTCCTCCAGCTCTTCAACTAATATTTATTTCCCTCTATTAAATACCTTTTTATCTAAAATACCTAAATAGTTTCTATTTCCTATTCATAACCTGACCAGTTAACATGATATACAGGGTTTTTCATGATACATCCTTGATTTCTCCCACCAGTCTAATCTCATGATGTTCTTGCCCACTGCCACATCATACACATCCATCCCCATACCCTGTAGCTGAGCCATGCTGAACTACTTTCGGATCTTCAAATGTTCCATGTTTTCCTCATTCATGTTACCTTTCTTTCACTTTCTAACTCCTATTTATTCCTTTTGTCTAAGAATTTTTTATTAAAATTATTGGGGTGACATTGCTTAATAAAAGCAAATAGGTTTCAAGTACACAATTCAACAATATGTCATATGTAAATTGCATTGTGTGTTCACCACCCAAAGTTACATTTCCTTCTGCCACCAAATATTTGACATACACACCCCCTTTCTTATTCCTATCTATCTCCCCTCTGCCCTCCTTTCCTATTTTTTCTTTAAGATTCAATTTGAATATAACCTACTCTGGAAAGCCCTCTTTGATATCTCTGCCTTCAGCTGCAGGCTTGTAGTCAAATTTCTCTCTTTTTTTTTTTTCCTATGTAGCATCTGAGCCCCTTACCTATGTTAGACATAGTCCTATTTTTATGGGACAGAGGCTTCCACCTGGAAATGCCAGTTACTGGCTTTCCCACCCCGCCCCCCTTGCAGTTAGGGATGTACACATGATCTATGCCAATAAAACACATGTACCCCAGATTATGAATTCGAAGATAATGGCATAAAAAGGCTATTTTTTTTTTTTTGGCATAACTCTGACAATGTATAGCAGTGGAGAAGGCATCTTGAACCACTGTCTAGAGGCAAATAGTGCCAGTAGTTGTAGCAACAGTGGCAGTGGTGTGGGCCTTTTGAGCTGATGTGTCTGTGCTACTGACAATAAAAAAATGTCCTCTCCAGCCTAGCTCTGTATGACTTTGGAAGTTATTCGTGGCTGCATGGTCTGTAAGAGTGGTTTTTAAGCCTTCCAAGAGATTTTATGGGCTAATCAAGAGCTCTTAAATAAATTACTTTTCCTCATAAATACGCCAGAGTCTGTTTCTATTGCTTATAACTAAGAAGTCTGATTTATATAATATTCTCCTTGCTCTCTCCCATTGCACTTCATATGTGTGTTTGGATTATTGTTCAGCAAATACTTCTGTACACTGCAGTATATTTCCCTGCTCTATTGGTGTTGGGCTTAACCATAAGTTTCTATTTTGGCCAATGAGATGTCAGCATTTGTAATTCAAATAGAGGCTTAAAATATACTCGTGTGTTTGAGCTCGCTCTCCTGTACTCCAATGAGAAGAGCACGTCCCAGGTGGCTGGTGATTATTCAGCCTGGCCCCAGAGTGATATACAAGATGCAAACCACATACTTCAAGCAGCCACTGATTCAAAGACAATGAACACCTGGAGCTGCCCTGAACCACATCTTCATTTTCAAACTCAGAACCTGGAGCATAGAGTCTCCCACAGACCTATGAGCAAGAGAATAAGCTTGCTATTTTAAGTTGCTGCATCTTTTTTATTTTTTAATTTTTTAAAATTGAGGTATAATTGATATAAAACAGTATAATAGTTTCAGGTGTACAACATAATGATTTTAAATTTGTATATACTGTGAAATGATCACCACAATAGGTCTATTTAACATCCATCACCATACAGTTACAAAATTTTTTTTCTTGTCATGCAAACTTTTAAGATTTGCAACTTTCAAATATGCAATATGGTATTATTAACTATAGTCACAATTCTGTACATTACACCCCCCCATACCTTATTTATTTTATAATAGTTTTTGTCTATCTTTGTCTAATTTATTTCACTTAGCATAATGCCCCCAAGTTTCATCCATGTTATCACAAATGGCAGGATTTCCTTTTTATAGCTGAATAATATTCCATTTTGTGAGATATACATATATACATAAAGGTATACATAGATATGTGATACACACGTACATCACATTTCCTTTATCCATTCATCCGAAAATGGAAACTCAGGTTGTTTCCATGTCTTGGTTATTGTAAATAATGCCACAATGAACACAATGGATGCAGATATCTGATAGTAATATAATTTCTTTGGCTATATACCCAGAAGAAAAAAATGCTGAATCATATAGCAGTTCTATTTTTATTTTTTTAAAGAACCTTCATACTGTTTTCCATAGCGGCTGTACCAATTTACATTCCCATCAACAGTGTACACGGTTCCCTTTCTCCACATCCTTGTCAACACTTATCATTTGTCTTTTTGATAATAACTGCCCCAACAGTTATGAGGTGATATATCACTGTAGCTTGATTTGCATTTCCTTGATGATTAGTGATGTCAAACACCTTTTAATGTACCTGTTGGCCATTTGAATATCTTCTTTAGCAAAATGTCTATTCACGTCTTTTGCCCCATTTTCTAATTGGATTCTTTGTTTTGTTTTTGAGTTGTATGAGTTCTTTATATTTTTTGGATATTAACCCCCATCAGATATGTGATTTGCAAATATTTTCTCCTATTCTGTAGAAGGCGTTTTTATGTTGTTGATTGTTTCATTGTGCAGAAGCTTTTTATTGTGATATAGTCCCACTTCTTTATTTTTGCTTTTGTTGCTTTGCTTTAGGTGTCATGTCTTAAAAAATAAAAATAAAAATAAAAAAATAAAAAAATCATTGCCAAGACCAATATCCAGAAACTTTTCCCCTATTTTCTCTTAGGAGTTTTATGGTTTCAGGTCTTACATTTAAGTTTTTAATCCACTTTAATTGTTTGTGAGTGGTATAATATAGGGATCTAGTTTAATTCTTGAATGTTAATATCCACTTTTTCCAGCACTATTTCTGAAGAAACTATCTTTACTCCATTGAGTACTCTTGACTCCCTTGTCAAATATTAGTTGACTGTATATGCATGAGTGTATTTCTGGGTTCTTAATTCTGTTCCATTGGTCTAAGTCTTTGTTTTTATGCCAATACCATGTTGTTTAGATTACTATAACTTGGTAATATAGTTGGAAATTAGGACACATGATGCCTCCAAATTTATTCTTCTTCCTCAGATTGCTTTTGGGTCTTTGTAGTTCCAAATGAATTTCAGGAGTTTTTTCCTATTTCTATGAAAAATGTCATTGGAATCTAGATAGGATTGCATTGAATCTAAAGATAGCTTTGGATAATATAGGCATTTTAACAATATTAATTATTTAAATCCATGAACAGGATATCTTTTCATTTATTTGTGTCATTGCAAATTTCTTTCATCAATGTGTTATAGTTTTCAGTATACAGATGTTTCACCTCTTGGTCAAATATATTCCTAGGTATTTTATCATTTTTAATACCTTTGTAAATGTAATTGTTTTCTTTATGTTTTTCAGATAATTTATTGTTAATGTATAGAAATGCTACTGATTTTGTATCTTGCAACTTTACGAAATTCACTGATTAGATCTAACAATTTTTTCATGGAGGCTTTAAAATTTTCTGTATATAAAAACATGTCATGTGCAAATAGAAATCATTTTACTTCTTTCTTTCCAATTAGAATGTCTTTTATTTACTTTTTTTTTTTTTTTTGTACCTAACTGCTCTGGCTAGTACTATGTTAAATAGGAGTGCTGAAGGTGGACACCTTTATCTTGTTCTTTATTTTAGAAGAAAAGCTTCCATTTTTGGCCACTGAATATCACGTGAGATGTGGGCATGTCATATATGGCATTTATTATGTTGATTTATTTTCCTTCTATACACAATTTGTTGAGAGTTTTTACCATAAATCGATGTTGAATTTTATCAAATACTCTTTCTGCCTCTATTGAGATGATCATGTCATTTTTTTCTTCATTCTATTAATGTGGTGTATCACATTTATTGATATGTGTATGTTGAACCATCTTCCCACCTAGGGATGAATCCCATTTGATCATGGTGTATGATCCTTTTAATATGCTGTTGAATTCAGTTTTCTAGTATTTTGTTGAGAATTTTTGCACCTGTATTCATCAGGGATATTCTCTTGTAGTTTTCTTATAGTTTCCTTATCTGGCTTTAGTATCTGGGAAATACTAGCCTCATGTAATGAGTCTGAGAGTGTTTCCACCACTTCACTTTTCTGAAAAGAGTTTAAGGACCAGAATTACTTTTTCTATAAATGTTTGGTAAATTTCACCAGTAAAACCATCTGGTCCTGGCTTTTTCTTTGTTGGTAGGTATTTGATTACCAATTCAATATCCTTTCTCTATATTTGTTTGTTCAAATTTCTTATTTCTCCATGATTCAGTCTTGGTAGGTTGTATGTTTTTAGGAATTTAACCACTACTTCTATGTTGTCTAATTTGTTGACATATAATTGTTCATAGCAGTCTCTTAAGATCCTTTACATTGTGGTATCCATTGTAATGTCTCTTTTCATTTATAACTTTGGGTCTTCTCTCTTTTTTCCTTTATTAGTCTAGCTAAAATAAAGGTTTGTCACGTTGTTAATATTTTCAAAGAATCAACTCTTAGTTTTGCTATTACTTTCTATTGTTTTCCTGTTATCTATTTCATTCATTTTTGTTCTAATCCTTATTATGTCCTTCCTTCTGCTAACTTTGGGCTTAGTTTGTTCTTTTTCTACTTCTTTGAGCTGTAAAATTAGAGTATTTGAGATTTTTTCTTGATATATTCCTCTATCACTATAAACTTCTTCCCTCTTGGAACTGCTTTTGTTTCATCCCATACTTTTGATACATTGTCTTTTCATTTTCAGTTGTCTCAAAATATTTTATTTCCTTTTTGACTTCTTTGATTCATTGTTTTTCAGGAGTGCAGTGTTTAATTCCACGTGTTTGTGATTTTTTTCAGTCTTCCTCCTGTTATTGATTTCTTGTGTATACCATTGTAGTCAGATAAGATACGTCGTATGATTTCAATTTTCTTAAATTTGTTGTCTTGTTTTTTGACCTAACATATGATATACATCCTGGAGAATGAAATGTGTCCACTTGAGAAGGGTGTGTATTTTGCTGCTGTTGGATGAAATATTTTGTATATCTCGGTTACATATAGTTCGTCTATAGTGTTGTTCAAAAATACCGTTTCTTTATTGATTCTCTGTCTGAGTTATCCATTGTTGATAGTGGGATATTAAAGCCTTTAAATACTATTGTATCGCTGTTTATTTCTCCTTCTGTTAGTACTTGCTTTATATATTTAGGTTCTCTGATGTTAGGTGCAGGAAAATTTAGATAGTGTTTTTAAATGTATCTATGTAATGCTTTGTTTCAAAAAAGACAGTATATAACGATACAAACAATATGGCAAAATCAAATAAGTTAAAAATAAGAAAATAAGTCAAAAGCAAAGAAAGATTGGAAAAGTTTCATATCTTAATGCAGAAAGCAAATCATTTTCTTAGGAAAGCAAATCTATGTTTGAGTCAAATCATGGGCAAGATTCTATGTATGGTATGCTTTAATCTGGGAGTAGACAGATTTCAATGTATCCAGAGAAATGGACAAATTACAAATCCCTTAAGTGTTTTGAACACTTAAAATCCCTCCTTAGTGTTTCTTTCAGCTGAGCTTTAAAAAAATTGTAAACAGCTCTGAATTTGAGATTAACCCCCTGAGAAATACCTAGAATATAGTCACTAATTAAGTACAGAGCCTTATGTTTTAATAATTAGCAGAGCTAGGGGGTAGCATTGACATTTTCTAGTGAATATTAAAACATGCAAAAACCTGCCTGTATAGAAAGTCAATCCACCTGGTACTTGGAGTTGTGCCAAAGAAATAAAATACTAGGAATAAGGATGAGATTGTCTTCAGAAAGTAATTTGTGTCCGCTCTAAACCACAAACAAATGAGTAACTGACATTCTAGAGTTCCACACCATAAAGTATGGCAGCCATAACTTTGGTCTGGAAAATGTTAAATATCACCAGTACACTTTGCTGTTAAAATTTTTTTATACAAAAATATCCATAGATCATCCAGATGTAAGTACTGCTAATTTCTTATAGAACAGCCCACTTTAAGCATATCTGCTTTTTGAATATAATATTAGTCCAAGGTAGCTAGAGTTGCACTTTATCAAGTATAAAAATAACATTTTAAATGACATAATCTGGTAAACAACACATAAGTGAAACATCTAATTTTCATAGCACAAAGGAAGTAGTATTTAAAAAATGGAATGGTCATGTTGCAAATATTTGAGAGCTTTAGTTAAACGGCCAAGTTATTTTAAGTTGAGGTTTTTCATCAGTTCTGTAACATCCTTAGTCATTCTAGTATTGCCTCTGTTCCACTCTCTTCTTCCTCTCTTTTTGAAACTCTGATTAAATGAATATTAAGTCTCCTGGTCTCCTCTATGTTTCCTAATTTTTCTTCTATATTTCCCATCTGTGCTGCAGTCTGCATAATTTCTCCTAAAATACCTTCTAATTTGCTGTTATATTTATCTACTTGTATTATTTAATACTCATATATTGTATTTATTTCTAAATGATATCAGATCTCTTAACTTCATTCAAATCCACTGGAATTCATGGATAGCCAAAATGACATGGATTTAGGAACCACACAGACCTTTGTCTGAATCCTGGCTCTGTCTTATCATCTGTGTGGGTCTAGGAAGATTATTTAGCTTGTTCGGGCCTCAATTTTCTCATCTTCGAAAAAGTGATAAAAATTATCTACCTCCTGAGAATAAATTCTATGTATATAAACTGATAAGCCCAGTTTATAGCACATAAAATGTTCTCAATAATTGTTCACATTCTTCCTCCTTAATTTATGATGTTTTTCTGACTTTTTAATAATATATATGAATCTTTAAATAATTTGTTGATTCTCTAGTGATATTTAAAACTTCGTAATTATAAATTAGGTTTTTTTACATTGAGAAATTACAGATTTTCACACTTTAATCTCTTTCTGGATAGTAGAAAAGCACATTTTACTAATTAAAGGCACAACATTCTAAAGAAAAATTATGAACATGGTTTGGAAACTCATGTACATATTTATTTAACACCATTTCATATCTTTATGAAGGCTTTTGGAAACTTATTTAGAAAGCTGAAAAGTACTTGAATACCAAGTGGTTTAACAGGAATTTTTTAATGAGTTAAGTGTAAATGAATCAAAAACACATGAATTCTATTTTCTGTAAATAACACATGGTTTTGAAAAGTGAAAATGTACTTAAAAAATGTCTTCTGTATACTATTGAATGAAAACTCTTAAAAAATAATGTTCCCCCAAATGAAGGAAGTCCCATTTGGATTCTAGAGTGATAACAGCTGAAGTTCTCTCTGTCTAGAAAGAAAACATTGACCATGCTGTGTCTTACATATTTGATTTTATTGAGAGAGAATTACTTTAGGATGGTGTCCAAGGCTACATCTGATGAGACTCCTTGCCTATTTCCATTTTCACAGTGGGTAGGATTAAATCATTATCTTTTTAGACTAAGGAAAATCAATTATTTTCATCAATATAAAATGGACATATGGGAGGTAATCTAGGCCCTCAGACATGAGAATAGTGGGGTTTGAGTGAGAGGGGGAGTGTTGGCAAAATATGGCATCATAATTTCCCAGGAAGAATAGTTTATTTTGTCGGAAATACAGGAGAACTAGTAAGTCAAATTTTCATCAAGATATTAAAACTTTGGGGGTGGCTCCATACTGCAGTGGTTAGCATGTCTGCTTTACACCCAGAAGGTCCTGGGTTCGCACCCCAGGTGAAGCTACAGACCATACCCCGGGTGTGCCAAACCCCCCGAGTGCACTGGGTGCACCAGGCCCTGAGTTCACCAGGCACAGGGTACACCAGGCCCCAGGTACACGCTGCAAGCGTGTGGGAGGAGACACCCTGCCTTCAGAGATCCAGTTCTTAAGGGGGAATGGCAACATCCATAGGTCAGGGGTGGATGTGGGGGTTGGGAATTAAAAAGGGGGGGAGATATTAAAACCTTTCACTAACAATGCCAAGAATATAAGTGTCTCCAAATATTTCAGCTTCACTCTATAACTTCATCTCTCTGTCCCTCTCTCCCCTCTCCCAACCAACCCTGAGAAAAAGGTAGCTACCACATTTGAGATCCAGATGGGGCAATCACAATTTTAATATTAGCGTTCTTCTGGATGGGACCATCTAATTCCTTCTTTTGGTATTCAGAAGAGTTTCTATTAGTTCAAGAGTTTCTTGATGTAGTCGACATGACTTTTTATAATCAGCAGTCCTCCTCTCCCTTAAGATGGTGAAACAGATGACATTTTATTAGCTGTGGAATGAAAAACATGAACATGAAATTGCTTTGGAATAAAGTATATGTTTGTGCAACAAATAGACCCTAATATATGACCAAATGGACACTGATTTAAAGAACCAGAAGAACTGGCAGAAGGATAGACATGTAGATCAATGTAATAGAATTAAGAGTCCAGAGATAACCCAACTTAAAAGTTGACAAAGGATTTGAATAGACATGTCTCCAAAGAAGACATACGAACAGACAATAAGTACATGAAAAGGTGCTGAAAGTCATTAGTCATCAGGGAAACACAAATCCAAACCACAATGAAATACCACTTCATAACTACTGGGATGGCTATAATAAAAAATACAGATAATAATTGCAATACCTATTAAAATTCCAACAGCATTTTCCACAGGACTAGAATAAATAATTCTAAAATTTGTATGGAACCATACAAGACCCTGAATAGCCAAAATCATCTTGAGAAAGAAGAACAAAGCTGTAGTGATTAAAACAGTATGGTATTGGCATAAAAACAGACACACAGATTAATGGTACAGAATAGAGAGCTCAGAAATAAACTCATTCATATGTGGGCAATCAATTTACAGCAAAGGAGCCAAGAACATACAACGGGGAAAGGACAGTCTCTTCAATAAATGGCATTGGAAAACTGGACTGCCATGTGCAAAAGAATGAAACTCAATCACTATCTAACACCACACACAAAAATTAACTCAAAATGGATTAAAGACTTGCATGTAAGATCTGAAACCATAAAACTTCTAGAAGAAAACATAGGCGATAAACTCCTTGACATCTGTCTTAGCCATCTACGTCTTTGTGGATATGACTCCAAAGTCATGAAAAACAAAAGCAAAAATAAACAAATGTGACTACATCAAGCTAAAAAGCTTCTGAACAGTGAAGGAAACCATCAACAAAATGGAAAGGAAACTTCCTGAATGAGAAAAGATATTTTCAAACCATATATCTGATAAGGGGTTAATATCCAAAATACATAAAGAACTCAACCCAACTTAAAACCAGATCTCTTAACTTCAAATCCACTGGAATTTACAGATAACAGAAGTAACATGGACTTAGGAACCACACAGACCTTTGTTTGAATCCTGGCTCTGTCTTATCCTCTCTGTGGTTCTAGGAAGATTATTTAGCTTGTCCAAGCCTCAATTTTCTCATCTTTG
This sequence comes from Rousettus aegyptiacus, assembly GCF_014176215.1. Taxonomy (NCBI): domain Eukaryota; kingdom Metazoa; phylum Chordata; class Mammalia; order Chiroptera; family Pteropodidae; genus Rousettus; species Rousettus aegyptiacus. Next base: position 126,083,918 of record NW_023416306.1, read on the forward strand.
AAAAAGTGATAAAAAATATCCACCTCCTAAGGATAAATTCTTTGTATATAAACTGATAAGCCCCAAAAATGGGCAAGGGATCTGAATAGACATTTGACTTTTTTTTCAAAGAAGACATACAAATGGCCAACAGGCATATGAAAAGATGTTCAACATCATTAATCATCAGGGAAACGCAAATTAAAATCACAATGAGATACCAGCTCACTCCCGTTACCATGCTACTGTCAAAAAACCAAGAAATAACAAGTGTTTTTTTTCTTCTCTCTGTGTGTGTGTATGTGTGTATAATAGAATACCACCCAGCCATTAAAAAGAAAGCTATCTTGCTATGTGCAACAACATGTATGGAATTTGAGAGTATTATGCTAAGTAAAATAAGTCACAATAGGTATTATATAACTTATATGTGGAATCTAAATAACAAATGAACAAAGAAAATGAAAAAACCTCACAGATACAGAGAACAGAACAGCAGTTACCAGAGGGGAAGTAGGTTGGGGGGAGGGCAAAATGAATGAAAGAATCAGTTGTATGGTGATGGATGGCAGCTACACTTACAGTGGTGATCACTGTGTAGTTTTCAAATATCAAATTATAACACTGTAAACATATATATTATATATGTATATAAAATATATAATATATAATCACAATAAAAAATTTTTAAATAACTTAAAAACCCATAAAAAACAGACAATAACAAGTGTTGGCAAGATATTGATATATTGGACCCCTTTTGCACTGCTGGTGGGAATGGAAAATGGTGTAATTTTTAAAAACAACCTGGACATTCTTCAGAAGTTTAAACATAGAGTTACCATATATCTTTATGGCCCATTGATTCCACTACTGAATGCATATGCAAGAAAAATGAAACATATGTCCACACAAAATACCAAAACAAATGTCCACCTATACATGAATGTGCAGAGCAGCATTATTCGTATAGCCAAAAAGTAGAAACAACCTATGTCCATCAACTGACAGAATGGATATATACAATATATAAAATGAATATATAAAAATCCATTTATACATGATATATAAAATGGATATATAAGCTATATAATGGAATATTATTTTGCAATAGAAGAAATGAAGTAGTGCTACGTGCGACAATATATATAAACCTAGAAAATATTATGCTAAGTGAAAGAAGCCAGTCACAAAAGACCACATATTTTACAATTCCATTTATGTGAAATGAACAGGCAAGCTCATAGAAACAGAAAGTAGAGTGGTTGCCTAGAGCTGAGATGGTTAAGTAAAAATGGAGGGATGACTGCTAAAGTATATAGAGTTTCTTTTGAAGGGAATGAGAATGTGCTAAAATTGGTTGTGTTGATGGATGCATAAACCTGTGAATATACTGAACACTACTGAAGCGTAGACTTTCTAAGTGATTAAATTGTGTGGTATGTGAGTAAAATCTCAAAAAAGCTGTTCTGTTCCCCCAAGAAAGAACCAGAAACAACTAATAGAAATATTGGGTGATTTTTTAGCCTCAAAATAGTTTTAGGTAACTTATACCTAAACTACTGTGTGTGTGTGTGTGTGTGTGTTGAATTTCAGATTAAAGAGTTGAGACAAAGGATAGATGATCTCTTAAGATCTGACTATAATTGTCTTTTCTCATTTTTGTATTTCTTTTTATGTTTCTCAGTGTGCTAGTTAGAATATAAAACTAATCTTAACATTAATTATAGACCATGCTGATTCAGCTGACATATATTTCTTCTTACATAGCATATGCCGGACATTCTTTTTGGTGCTGGACATGCAGAAATGAACAGGACAACTTACCTGCTGTCAGCATACATTCTAGCTAGAGTAATAGAGTGTGGTGGGCAGGAGAGACATTCTCTTCAAGGAAGTGGTATTTGACCAGAGACCTAGATAACATTAAAATTTGGAGGAAGACAGTAACAGGTATAGGATGCAGAAATGAAGGCCCTGAGTTGGGAGAAAGCTTAGTATATTAGAGCAGTGGTTGTCCAACCTAAGCATGCTTTGGAATCAATTGGAGAATTTGTTAAAAGAGATTGCTGGCTCCACACAGTGTCTAATTCAGTAAGCCTGGGATAGGGCTCAGGAATTTGCACTTCTAGTAAGTTCCCAAGTAATGCTGATGATGCTGGTCTTAGGAACACACTTTGAGAACCACTGTGTTAAAGGAACAACAGATAAATTAATGTGGCTGAAGAAATTTGAGTAATTGAGAGAATGGTAGGCAATAGTGTGCCAAAGCCAACTGTCAAGAGACAAAATTATACATCTCTACCTAATTTTGTGTTCAGTGATGTTCCATTGTCAGCTTAATGTCAGCATTTATACCTCAGAAACTGGCAAATGCATCAAGGATCCCACTACTAATGGTAGGGATGAGGTTAAAGAGATTGGCAGGTATCAGAATTTGAGAACTCGTATTCCATGAAAAGGAATTTGGATTTAAGTATAAGGGAAATGTGAAGGCTTTGAAGAGTTTTGAGTAAGGGAGAAACACGACCTGCCTTGTGTTTTAAATGGAACATCCTGCCTACTAACTGAAGTAGATTATAGAAGGTAAGTTTGTACACTCCAAATTCAATCTCTCCTTCTTCTTGGGTGCAACTAGCTGCTCAACTAAAGGCTGCATTTCTCAGCGTTCCTTGCAGTTGCATGTGGGGAGATACCTCAATAAATTCCAATGGGTTGTGAGTAAAATGATGTGTGAAATTTCTGAATCACTAGATAAAAAAGAAATCCTTACCCTAATTGTCCACTCTTTTCCCTCCTGAAAGCCAGAATCCAGACACATCAAGGACCCATAGCGGCTGACTCTGCAAATGATGACAATACCCAAGAAGATGAAGAAACAGTGACTTAGAAGTGACCTCGGTTTGCTAATCACTAGAACAGCAGAGTTCCCATCAACCTACAACAGATAATGAAAAGTTTTCCTTTACGCAATAAGCCACAGTATTGTTGGACCTATTTGTTGAGTAGCCTAGTCTTATCCTAACAGCAGGAAATGTTAGAGTGGAAGCAGGAGGAAGATTTAGAAGACTACTGTAATAACCCAGTCAAAAGATTACAGTGCCTTGAATTAGGGTATGTGCCAGCTGGGCCCTTTTGCTCTCAGACCTATTTCTCTCCCTTCCCTTCTTTTGCTGGCTGACCCCTGCATTTTGCTTTTTCCAGGCTCTCTGTCAGCTGGCTTCTGGCAGGCTATAGGCACTGTTTGGAGATGGGGGTAGAGGTAGGAATAAGGGGAAGTCAAGTCATTTCTACCAACCCCCACCCTCACCCCCTCAATCTCTGCCTTAGGCAGCATCTCTGGCAGGAATGGAATGGCTCCAGATCCTGCCATACGGTATCACCATTGATCCAGCTCCCTCTGGGTGATTGTGACCCCTTTTCTTTTTATCTTCTCAGCCTGGACATGGCAGCAGCTTCCTAAAATTGGCTTCTCACTTCTTACACCACTTGTGTAACCAATTCTCTGCATAAATCCCCTCTGTTTAAATAGTTTCTGTTTTCCTGAGTGAGCTTGAACTGATACAGAAGGTGATGCTGGATTGGTGAGAAGTGTTGGAATAGGGGCATATTTCGAGATTGAAATGACAGGGTTGATAAAGGACTGAATATGGGATATGAGGGAAGAGTTTAAAGTTCAAAATGGATCATGACCCTGCATTCTCCTCACTAAAACTGTTCTCAGTCTTCCTGACTCAGAAAATTACACCATCATTTACTCAATCTCAAAACAAATTCTAGACCTCATCGCTTATGCATGGGATTCTTCCATGCCAGTAACAATGCAGAGCAGATTAACTATAACTATACTCTCAGTTGATCTTCTATACATGTGGTCCCCAGATCAAATGTAGGCTGTGGTTTAATTCATAATTAAAATAAAATGTTTTCATTGCAGAAATTCATTGCCAACACGTTTAACTTTGTGGAGAAAATATTTGTGGGTAATGGTGTAGGGTACCAAAATTTGGGGAAGAAAGGCAACATTAATGTAAAATGATCTCATAAGAAGAACCTCATGAACACTATTATTTTTTTTCTCTTCACTAACTAGATTTATAAAAAAGTGGCAATGTGTACTTGTAGACAACTCATATTTACTTGCATCATAATAAAATAAGTTTTTATAAAACACCTTGTAAATTTGATTTAAAAATATTCTTTATATAAACACCTTAATTCTCTAATTTATAAAGCCAGTCAGGATATCTTTCTAAGAAAAAAACTCAAAATGATGAGGACAGGATAGTTTTGTTTTACTAATTCTTTTTTCTGATATTTTATTTTTTCAAAATTTATAGCAATAGGCATGCATTAATTTTTGTTCCCCAAAGAAATTAAGATTCAAAATATACATGGTGCTTGTATGATTACTGGATTATTTCTGCTTAAGAGTTGGCCTGCTCTGTCTTTTTATAGCAAATCAAAATGAAAAAATTAAAATTAGTTACTTGCTCACACAAATGTACGCAATTATTAATTTTATGTGTCAACTTGGCTAGGCCATAGAACCCAGATATTTGGTCAAACACTAATCTAGATGTCACATTGAAGGTATTTTAAAAGTGAGATTAACACTTAAATCAGTAGACTCTGAGTAAAGCAGGTCACCCACAGTAATGTGGGCGAGCCCTACCCAGTCAATTGAAGGCCATACGAGAAAAAGACAGGTTTCAAAAGGAAAAGGGGATTCTGCCTCCAGACTGCATTCAAACTCCAGCTGCAATATCAGCTCTTTCTTGGGTCTCCAGCCTACTAGCCTGCCCTGCAGATTTCAGACTTGCCAGTCCCACAGTCACATAAGATAATTCCTTAAAATGATCTGAATCCCAAGATAGATAGATAGATGATAAACAGATAGACAGAAGTGTAAATAAATATATACATTCTATTTGACTGGAAAACACTGATTAATACAACTGGAAACAATAAACCAAACATCAAAGTAGCAAAACCATTTCTCCAAATAAAATATTTTTAGAACTTATAATAGTTTATATTTTATTATTAATTTCCCACTGATATTCTAAATCAAAATGCTACCACATGTTTTTCTTACAAGGACTATTACCTCAAAAGTTTCCCTGACATGAAAATCTCATTTCTCTTTTTCATTTTTTAATGGCTTAATTGAGATATAACACCATACAAGTCGCCCATCGAATGTATACAATTCACTGATTTTTAGTGTATTCACAGAGTTGCACAGCCATCACCACAATCAATTAGAACATTTTCATTGCCCCCAAAAGGTAATTCATACTCACTTCATCCTGCTCTCCACTGTTCAGCCTTACATAAACATTAAACTACCTTCTGTTTCTATGGATTTGCCTAATCTGACATTTCATATAAATGGAAGCATACAACAAGTGGTCACTTGTGACTGGCTTCTTTCACTAGCATAATGCTTTCAAGGTTCATCCATGTTGTAGCATGTATCAATACTCCATTTCTTTTTATTGCCAAATGACATTCCATTATGTGGCTATCTCATATTTTATTTAACCATTCCATCATGATGGACATTTTAGTTTTTCCACTTTTTGGCCATCATTATTCCTCTTTTCCTTAATCTTAGTGCTAAAATGTGAAGTGACTAAAAGATAAGCAAGAAGAAAAAAAACTGTTGAATCCTGGAGAAGTTCTCAGTTAAGTGAAAGATCACTGAATAAATGAGTTCTCAAGAAATAATATGTGCATAATCCCTATTAACTAATCATTTCCAAAACCATAACTATCAATGAAATGTCTTTCAAAATATCTGCTCATTGCAAGTATTTGTGCCCAAGTGCCTCTGTTTATGGGACAAGAAATTGGAATGACTATCTTTGTGGCATAACTCCAGCTATATAAGGGATTAAGAGTACTTTTGAGAAGGAGTAACAATGTGTTCTCTGTGGCTTTGGAAATGATGGTAAATTTATATATAATGTATGGATGACTATATTATATCCTTATGAGAGTATCAATCAATATAGCATTTCTTTCAGAAGATAGTTTCTAATTCACAAAATGTAGTTTTTACATTAGAATCTTTGCTGGGCTTAGATTTATTTAATGTTCACATTCCCCCGTTAACTTATTTTTATAAACAAGTTAATTCCGACTCTGAGCAACAACTATCCATACCAGCCTGGCACAGGAAAGCTTAAATCTAATCCTAATATCACCTCTCGTATAACATAAGTGCTACTGATATTGAAAAATCCCCAAGGTGGTGTTCTTTTTAATTACCCTTAAATTAGCTGGTATAGCCAGTACTGCTTCACAGACTATAAAAAGAACAGAGGCTAGTCTTACATAGAACAGAAATATACTCTAGAAAAAACAATAAAAACAATTGGAATTAGTGTGGAATGCAACATTTAAAAATTCCATAAAATAAGGAAGGAAAGCAAGAATTTACTTACAGGCATTTAAAAACACTTTGTCTTCTCACCAGGAATTGCTCACATACTAAACTTTTGGTTTAGTTTGCCTACGGGTATGTTTACAGCAGTCCCCCCTTATCCATCCATGGTGGATATATTCCAAGACCCCAGTGAATGCTTAAACTGTGAATAGTACTGAGCCTTATGTATACTCAGTGTTTTTCCTATACATACCTATGATAAAATTTAAACTACTCATGCATTTGGGGGCCATTATTAAGTAAAATTAGGGTTACTTGAACACAAGTACTGCAATACCAACACAATCGATCTGATAACCAAGATGGCTTCTAAGTACTAATGGGCAGGTAGTATATACAGCTTGGAGACACAGGACAAAGTGATGACTGACATTCGGGGCAGGACAAAGAAGGAAAGTTCAGGATTTCATCATGGTACTGAGAATGGCGCACAATTCAAAACTTACCTTTATTTCTGGAATTTCCTATTTAATATTTTCAGACCGTAGTTGACTGCAGGTAACAGAGCTCATAGAAACTGAAACCTCAGATAAGGGGGACTACTGTATACAATTTTAACTTATTAATAAAATGTGAGTAACAACTTGACTTGCATGCTTTTTACATAAGTCCAGCTAAATCAAATCGTTAGTGGGCAATGTTTATCTTAGTGTTCAATATTTTACCTTGGGTGTCTCTTAATTCTCATTTCCTCTGTTTCCTTTTACAGTGTTTCTCTAGAAAGATTTTTTAAAGTGATTTATACAAAGATGATAATGACAACTTACTTATTTTCAAAGAAATATAGGCATTTTCAAAGAGGCCATATTAACATAAACGAATAAATTGTTACTGATGAAATGTTACATATGCGCATAGATTCAGGACCTTCTTAAATCTACACCATTTTTTCCATAGTAAAGCAGGCCATGCTATCGACCTACAGACCTAAAAAACTGACTAGCATAACTGCGTAATGAGTATATTAGCTGAAGGGAGGGGAATTCTTAGATCACAATCCTAGTATCGGCCAGTAACAGCTGTTTTCCTCCAAATCTGAAACTTGTAGGAAAGACTGGGTGATAGAAAGACACTGATGCTTCTGATTATAGAATCAGAGGACATGAAGATGTTGCACGCACCATACACAACTAAGAATGGACCGGTTCAGGCCTCCTTCTGTGAGTGGTGCTGCTTCATGTTCTGTCATCTCATCATAATGCTCCTGATTGCAATTGTCAGCTGGATCCCCTTGGTTCAGATATCTATAATGTTACCTGAAAGGGTTATCTAACTTGGAGGTTTATAAAAAAAATAAATAAAACATTTATTTGGGAATAATTTATCCTAAAGTATGGAAGAAGAATTAGATACAGATTTCCAGTTTGAAAATAGTAAAGTAAAATTGGCATTTCCTCTTTCTCCTCTAGGAAATCACGCAAAAGAAGAATGAGAAACAGAAATGCAAACTAGAATACATATGCAACCCTAAACCACAAACAGAACAGCTGCAAAAAGCAGTGAAGATCAGACAGGATGTGGGAGGAAGGAGAGGGGATGCCTATGGATACAAATTCCTGAAAAAAAGCTGGCACTATGCCAAGATGAGGAGCATGCCTAAGATGCAGACCAAAAATCCTCGCGTCTCCTAACAGGGACAGGGGTGTGGGGTTGTGACAGAGGCATCTATATGCTGGTTTCGTTCTCAGAAGCAGGGGTGACAGGACAGAAGAAGGACCATGACAAAGGATATTGTAAGAAACAGTATTGGTGAGGCAGAGGATTCAAAAAAGAATCTGAATGGCGTGAGTCATATAGCTGCCTACCTCTGTTGGCTGGGTAGAGATAATAGTTAAGTGAACTTACACTTAACTGAGGGCTCTAGGGAGAGTACTGCTAGCTTTGGACACAGTTTTAGTATCTCCAACATACGAAACCTTTGCAAATAGCTGGTCAAGGAAAAGCCCACTCATCCAACATGAGAAATCAAAAATAAACCATCCAGGATCTATATACGATATTAAAAAAAAGAAAAAAGGGAATAAGAAAACAAATGCAGATAAACACTGATCAAAGCAGTATTTCCATGGAACAGATGAAAATTTTGACCAAATGTTTTGCCATGGATTTAAACAGTTAATAAAGCAATTTATCTATGAAACAAGAGCCCCTATATACATACATGCAGTGTATTTAAAGAGTTAAAAAGGAAGGGAGAGAAAATCAATGAAGCCAAAAGCTGGCTCTTTAAGAAAATCAATAAAATTGATAAGCCCCTAGCTGGGCTAACAAAAAAAGAGAGAGAGAGAGAACAAAAATTACTGATATGATAAATGAAAGAGGAGACATCACTATAGATCCCAGGAAAAGCATTTCAGTTCTCAGGAAAAATTGACACATCATGGTCAACACAGACATATCCTAATACAACTGTTGAACTTTGAAGAGATTAAGAAAATTTCTTTGGATAATCAGGCAAAAACAATGAGTCAGCTATGAAAGATTGAAACAAAATAGGCTGACATCAGACTTCTCTATGTGCAAATCTAGAATACTGGAGAAATGCCTTTAAAATTCTCAAGTGTGACCTAAGAAATTTACATCATCCAAATATAAAGGTGACAAACAATTTTTAACATCCATGAACTCTGGAAATACTGGGAAAATATTTGCAATTATCACAACGTGCCAATTTTTTTCCTATAAAGAATCTTATTTTTTAAACTATAAACACAGCAATCACATGCTAACAATTTTGAAAACTAAGACAATATGGAAAAGTTTCCTGAAATAATATATATACATTATAAGATGTGACAAAAGAAAAAAATTAAAAACTTGAATAGTCCTGCAACTCTTAAAGATATTGAAGTGGTCATTTAAAATCTTTCTACAAAGATGAGATTAGATAATATGAGTAGTTATAAGGATATATTTTTCTGGAGATCAGGAGAAAGGTCAAGACTAATATATGTCAATATGTCATCAGAGAAAATGTAAAATAGAAAAACAACTATGGTAAGAATTGTCAATAAACAAATAAAACCTTGAATATGTATATCAACAAAAGCTATTGCAGTTCTGAAAGGCCCAACTGGCAACTCACTTAGCCTTAGCTACTCACACACTGATATAGCCAGGCTGTTGTTGGGAGCAGAGGTTGGCCCAACAAACTAATCATAAACCGCTACTTTTCACTTCTGCCAGGCAGGAAGAACACCTTTGTAGGTGGCATTTATAGAAATGAATAAATTGCAATACAGAAAATAAGGAAATGGAGTGGAAAGTATCTCATTTTCCGCATTTTCAGTGTATACTACATATATTTTCAAAGCTCATCCTCATCTTTATTTTCAATGGGGCTCAGTCATTTATTAAGTATCATTTTTAGGATACGGGATGAAGTTTAGTGGCTAAACTAGCAGCACAAAGAGAGCTCAAGCCTCTTTCCACATGTAATATATCTCTCTTCAGTAGCAGTACTGCAAAAAAGTAACCTCACTGAACCATCTGAACATTCAAAAGGAATTTCAACCACTCTCCTAGATACAAGCCAGAGGTTCATTTGTCCAAATAGAATATCCACCAACTAGATATATTCTCTCATTCTGGCAGCAACTCCAGATTCATTTCGGCCTAAAGTAAAGATAACTGAATGAAAGGAAAAATAAATTAACAACAAAATAACTACAGATAATTTAATAACTCTGAAGATAAATGAGCAAAGAATATAAAGTTTATTTTTTGACAATGTTTTATTGTTTTGTAAATTTGTGTATCTTTGTTCCATATTAAATGCTTTTATTGAATGGTTTACATAAAAGGAAATATAAATAGCTCTAAATATATATGGAAAGGTGTTTGATCTCTTCATAAGGAGAAAGGCAAATTAAAATTAATCTGAAATGTTTAACCTATCAAATTGGAAAAGATCATAATGCTTGGTAACACATTAACGTGTATTAAAGAGGCATTTTCATATATTACCAATAGGAATGTAAATTAGTAAAACCTCAATGTAGGGTAATTTAGTAACATTTAGCAAAATTAGAAGTATACATATTTTTAGAATCAATAATTCTACCTCTATGATTTAACCTATAGATTAAATATGTACAAAATGACCTACATACAAGTCATCACAGAATTATTTGTAATAGCAAAAGACTGGAAACAACCTAAATGTTCAATCAGCGTGGAGCTGTTTAAATAAATTACGATGTATCCATTTAATGGAATCCTATGCTGCTGAAGAAAGATAGGTATATTCATTATTGATATGGAATTAATTTAATTGTATCCAGGATATAATTTAATGAAAAAAATAAGCTTCAGAGTATACAGAATGTTATCATTTGTGTAACAACTGTATATACACTTGCTCATATATACATCAAAGAATGTATAAGATATAGGTAATATAGGTTGCCTCTGAAGAGTGGAACTAGGCTGGCCGGATAAGAGTTAAAGAGAACTTATTATTGTAACTCTTGTACTTTTGGAATTTTGAAGCATTAATTCATTACCTATTTATACATATATACATACATACATAAATACATAAGAAAGCAATCTGTGATTCTGTTGTTTATGTCTAATATCTTTTCTGGGGAATTTGTGAATCCTCTTAGCCATGACTTTTCTTTCACCAACCCACTTTTGAGCCATTTGCTACCTTCTTCTGAGCCTTACCTCATTTATATCCCCATAATGTCCTAAGTGAGCACAGTGCTTCCTTAAATCAAGGCTTTTAATATTTCAAATAATTCTATGCTTATCCACATGCAAACACTCAAAAATTCCTATTTTAAACAGAAGTTTTCAGTAAGCTCTAACTATATCTATTTGTTAATTGCATTGAGCTTAAGGAGGTTTCTTTCTACATGTTTTAGGCTCTGCAAAATTAGGAATACTTTTTGTCTCTTGGATAAGCCAAATTTTAATTCTTCCATAACAATGAAACAAAAATTCAGGATTATAAAAAACAGAAACTGGTCAAAAATGATTAATATGCCCTCTGTTTTCTACCAAAACACATTTTGCTTATACTTTTTGGCTATACTTTTTTCAACTGTTTGCTTGAAAGTTGAAAACTTCAGTTGTCCAAGCAGTCCTGGGCTCTGAGTTTATGTAGCTTGCTCATGTCTAGATGTGGACTATAGAGGGGGTATCAAAAACCTGTAGTTAATCCCTGTAGGATATTTCTGGATTATTGCTCTAGCAAATTGGAGGACTATCCTGACTCCTTATATTTAAAAAACATATAATCTTTAATGAAGTAGAGATTGTAGCCTTCTAATGAAATTTACTTACAATCTCCTGATGCCCTGTTAAGCTTCCACCCATGGCAAAGTCCCATTAGATCTGTCCATGCTAAAGCGTATTTGATATTAAAACAAAAGGAAAGATTTTTCTGTAAGTAGATTAGGTAGGCAAAATCAAGCAAATCAGCTTTCAAAATGAGGGGACTTTAACTGTGGAATTTGCATATATTATTCCCTCCATGTAAACATGCAGATATTGCTCAGTGAACTTTGGCCTACTGGCTTAAAAATCAACGGTTGTAATATTAGAATCCCCCTTCCCATAACTGCTGCAACAGGATTTCAGGCCCCATAGGGGATTTTCACAATAACATTCTCTCACTAGTTTCTAATATCCTTACTTTAAAATGCTACTTGGAACTTTGTAAGTAGAATGGTTTTTTGCCTCTTTGTGTCAAGTTTCTGCTTTATATAATCTGTGTCTGCTTCTCTGTTGACACTTTGCACTCTCAGCTTCTGGCTAAAAGAGTAACTTCCAGGTCAAATTTAATTTGATAAAGCATTAAACACTATAAAGAGTTAATGGAATCTATGTTGTACCTTGTGTAACACTATTAAATACTCTTTATTCCATTTGGCTGCAGTCATCTAGGTTTTTGTGATTAAATTGTGCTCATGTTCTACAATTTAGTCAGTCATCTGTTCTTTGAGTCATACTGTTTTCTACCTTGATTTAATGCCTTTTGTCCCTCCATGTCAATGTATGCATTTTTTTGTGAAAAAAAAAAATGTAATTTATTATTGTCCATTATTGCTTTAAAAATTTACTCAGCGGGAGTGAGATAGAATGAGGCTGGATGAACAACTGAGAAGGCCTTATCACCTTTCTGTCCACTCTAAGGTACTAGAAAGACCTGTGTCACTTGAAACATAAATGTGATCTCAGTTCAGCAATTAGAATATCCATATTTAGAAATAATCGCAATTCTTAACTTCATTTAATGTCCATATGTGCTGGGTTTGTTGTTGTTGTTGCTGTTTAATGCCTGCAGCACCTGGTATTCCAAGGTAACCTCCCTTCCAAGGACTAACCACTAACCAGGCCCAACCCTGTTTAGCTCCCGAGATCAGACGAGATAGGGCACGCTCGGGATAGCATGGCCATAGACCATACAAGCTTTTTTTAAAGCTGGAAAATGAAGTGTTTCTAATAGCTTTTTCAGATAATTGTGGATATTCTTCTTTGATACTATGCCAAAACTCAACAATTAATAGTTTCTTAAATGTTAGTTATATGAATCTGAAACCATATAAATGAACATTCATACCATTTAATATTAGAGTCCATTTACTATCCTAAACTTTGAATTGATCTTTAACCTACACATGACTTTAAAAATCATGCACTGATCATTTAGAGAATATTAGTGTTCATTGAGTTATGTAGATTTTCCAAATGTTGACATATTTCATTTTGAGCATAAAAAAAAAAATTCACATCAGTTTCCATCACACAAATCTCATCAGAAAAATCTTTAAATAGTGGGAAGCTATCAAGTTTATGGTGGTAGATATGTTTTCTTAACTTCCACTTTTTGTTGAAAGCTCACATTTTATTATTGGCAACAAATACTTTCAATTGTTTTCCTTGAAATGACAGGCTCACTTCATTCATTTTGGAAAAATGTCCACCAAAACTGCAGTTCTGGCTAATCATAGTTGTCTGTTTATCAGTTGTTCTTTCAAGTAAAAATAATGTTCCATGAAAAAAGATGCTAATTCAGGTCACAACTTAAATAACTTTATAAGTGTTTTTCCTCCAAACAAGATGACAGCATCTTGATCTCTAGCATGAAACTTTTATTCTATTTTGTCTTTTCACAACTTGCTTTTTCTTTCTGTTAATGCATGGGAGAACGATGCTCTTTAACTCTGGCAACTATGGTCAAACCTACTGCTGAGGCCATAGCTGCATGACAAAAGTTCCTAGATTTTCTTGCTAAAGTAGTTTTTAGATAATAGAATTACTTTAGAGTATTAAATGGCTGAACGAGGAGGAGTCTGTGCCATAACAAATACCTCCAGCTGTACCTGGATCAATACCTCTGGTATTATAGCAAATACAAGAAATTAACAAACAAGGTGCCTGGCTAAAACAGACTAGTGCCCCTTCAAGTACATTTTTGGTTTATTTGATACCAACTGGTCATGCTCATGGGGGCCCTGGCTAAGAAGTATATTGCAGTCTCTTGGTATCATTCTTTTAATAGTTATCATTGTAGTCTCCCTGGTGTTCCTCCAAGGTCTTATATGCTTGCTTATAGCTATCAGATCTCACTGCACTTGGAGAAACAGAAACAAGATGAACTATGAGATGAATAGCAAAAACAATCCTTCCAGATCTGATATTACGACCTATGAATTTCACAATGAGTCAGGATCAGCTTAACTCTGAATGTGAATATGAGTGCCACTAATATCAAATTTTGGTCAATCTGTCATGTGTGAGAGGATGACCAAAGGGGTGGGGCGTTGTTAAATTAATTACACAAGAAGACCAATAGACTGAGGTAGCTCCAATGCCATGGTGGCCTATGTAAGCAAACCCAAATCTAAGCCTGTAAATGCCTCAAGATTATGAAGTCAAAACAGTCAAACAGGTTTTACACTATAACCAATCAATAATTTCCTTACTTTGTTTCTACCTTTTCTTTATAAAAATCTCACCCTGAACCCCTGATAGTGGAGTCATCCTAACTGCTTCTGGTTTGGAGATCCTGAAAGAGAGGAGCACCACCCCCCCATACTAAGGGGGCAAATCGAGGGGAATGAGACAACTATGTATATCTGTATTAAGAAATAATCATAATTCTTAACTTTATTTAATGTCCATATCTGCTTTTAACACAAGCATCAGTATATACATGCTATATTAGTTTCCTGTTGGTGCTACAACAAATTACCTCAATTAGTGGCTTAAAACACACAAATTTATTATCTTATAGTTCTATAGGTCAGAAGTCTCACACGGGTCCCAGTGGCTAATATAGGTATTAGCGGGGCTATGTTCCTTTCTGGAAGCCCTAAGGATAAATCTGTTTCCTTGTCTTTTCCAGCTTCCAGAGGGTACCTGCATTCTTTGGCTCATGGCCCCATCCTCCATTTTCAAAGGTAGGAATATCACATCTCTGTGACCATACTTCCATCATCACCTCTCTCTGACCACAGCTGGGAAAGGTTCTCCAATTTTAAGGACTCGTGATTAGATTGGGCGTACCTTGATAATCCAAGATCATTCCCATCTCAAGGTCCATAGCCTAATTATATCTGCAATGTCCCAATATCATTTATTCGAGCCAGCATTATCATTCACCTATATCTCATCTGGATTATTGGAATAGATTTCTATCTCGTTTCCATTGTTTTAATCTTGCCCACTATAGATAATTATACTCACAGAAAAATAAAATCAAAAGTTGTGTTTTCCACGTTTTAAGTTTGGTATACCTGTTAGACAATCGAGGGGGTTTCAAGTAGTTTTCTAGTACCTAGATGAATCTTCAGTTCTGGAGCTCAGGGAAAGGTTTTGACTAGAGATATAAAATTAGGAGATATCAACATATAGATGGCATTTAATACTAAAGGGCTGGAAGGGATAACCAAAGGAGGGACTGTAGCTAGAGAAGAGGCTGAGAATTGAGTCTTAGGGTATTTCGACAAGAAGTGAATTAGCAAAGACTTCTAGTCTGTCAGTGAAAATAGAAGGGAAACTAGGAGCTGTGGCTTTCCAGAAGGCAAATGAAGAAAGTATTTTAGGAAAGGTAAAGTAATCAGCTGTGTCAAGTGCTGCTGAGAAGTGGAATAATATGAACACTGAATATGAAGACTGCCAATGGATTTGGAAAGACGGAAGTAGTGACCTCAGCAAGAGATCTCAGTAAAGGCAGTTTCAGAGGAGGAGTGGGTACCAATGCCTGACTGAACTATGTAGCAGGGAGCACAGCTGAGTGGTGGCCCAGCTCCAGTCCTTATACATCCACTACATATGCAGAACAGGTAAGAAAACTGAAGTTCAAAGAGCTTAAGTGAATTTCCAGGGTTTCCATGATTAGGAAAGAATGGAACTGAGAGGTGAAACTTTGCTGATTCCAAGTATTCATTTTATTACCACACCCTTCTGCCTCAAAGAAAACACACAGGTTGGATGGAGAGTCAAAAGAATTGGGAGAGCAGAGTATGATCATACCAGGGTTAAATGTCAGCATATGGGAAAATTGGAGCTCACATTTAGGATACCAAGTCTATTTAATATACACAACCATAGATCAAAGTGAAATAGAATACCAAGCATTCCACTGGACTGATACATCATTCTGAAGACACTTGCTGGTCAATATGAAATCCAAGTGTGTGGCAACAAGACAGATCCTGGGATACACTCGGACCAGAACAAGAAGGCTCAAAGCTGACAGCAGGAGGAAATAGTCAGAATTCCTGAGCCACTAGAGCAATGCTGCAGGCATTTTTATAGTGTGCCACAATTAGGCTGTAGTTTGGAAGGGAATCATGAAAGATTCTGAGTTAGCAGGGATGTAGTCATGTTAGAATTCAAAGATAAGTTTAAGGTTCCTGTCATGGGGAACCAAATGGATGCACTCAAATTAAGAATACTAAGAGCAAGGCAGGATGGGGTGTGAAGGTTGTGACAGAGGCAGATGACGAATTCCTCTTGATAAATGAAAACGTTTGGGATGGTGAAAGATTCCCCTCTGGATCTAAGGGACAATATATAATTGATTTAATGAAGAGGTAGAACTGGCGTCTATAGGTTATAGAAAGGGGAAGGATGGAGAAGAGGAGGCTTATATAGGTCCTGGGGATCAGGAAGAAAGAGGTCTTTCATATTTTACTGAATTCCTTGATCACAATGGCGAATAATACATCTTTCCTGACTTGTTTAAGCTTTAGAATGCTTACTTTTTATGTTCTTACCCCATGTCCTCTTTTTGCAAAAACAATTTCTGCTTTTTCATTATAGGAATAGAAATAGCAATAGTTAGTTCTCACTTCACATTACACAGCCTTCCTGTACATAAAAGCCAGTCAGTACCAACCCATCTCTCTCCTTCCCCTCTCCTTCTTCTCTTCCTCTCCTCTCATTCCTTTCCTCTGTCTTGCCCATCTCTCTCAATCTCTGTCTGTCTCTGTCTCTCTGTCTCTCCCTCTCTCCCCTTTGAGTGGGATCTAGATTGTATGTTAGCCCCATAGTTTTCTTTATAAACTTTATCTTCCTCATGAGAGGAGGATCAGCCATCAAGGATGTATAGTGGAAGGAAAGAGAAAAAAAAAAATCTCAAGATCCACCATAAAGAAGCAACTCCACATTGATAGTCATAGATGGGAAACAACTGAGAGGAACGTGTACTGTGCAACCTAGAAGTCTATAGCTTTGCCTGGAGTTTCATTGGTGCTCCATCTTTCAAAACCCTGGGCAGGGTGTATGAAGGACAACCAAGAGAGAAGAACCAATAAATAGAATATATGTGCAAATAAGTATGCTTTAGTTCAAATTGTTCACTAACCATTTAAATATTTTCTGTCTCCCAGATCTTATCTTTGCTTATTGAATGTAGTTGAAGCCCCCTTACCTTCTGAATAGAAGAAATCTTCTAGTTATACATGCAGTCCCTACCCTTTGCCACTGTATATGTAGCTACTGCATTTCATCTTAGTTGTCTTTTACTTTAGATTTTATGCAGTTTACATCCATTGTCTTAATTTGTTCAGTACTGAATTAATCATTTTTCATTCAATCCCCCTGTGCTCTGGATAGCTCCTTCACAGAGGATGCTACACAAGGGCAGAGTATTATTTATCTCTGTGATCTGTCTCAGAATCCCCAGTATTGTAGGATGAATAGATAAATAGATGAGTGGATGAATGGATGAATTATTTTCATTTATCCTCCATTATCTATTAATGACTTACCTTAAATGATCCTTCATTTATGAAGCCACTCTTCAGTTTATCCTCAAGATATCCATCCTCATTTATTTGAACCCATGTGGACTTTATTACCTAAGACACTTAAGAAAATCCCTTCTTGTATTTTCATCATCTTATTTTTTGCGTTTGTTTCAGTCTTCCATAGAGAGGGACTTTTGTCTCATCTTTATGTCTCCTGTTGCACCTAGCACAGAGCTTACATATAGTAGATGATAGATATTTTTAATGTAATTTCATATAGGATAATTTGATTTTTGTAATACTTCTGCAAGACAGGCAGAAATAGTATTATTGTCCTTATTTTGCTGGTTGAGTGAGATTTATAGAAGTTAATGACGATTGTCCAACTGGCCACGGACACTCGATTGGCCAAAAAGCTGGCTAGCAGGAAAGCACAGGGCTAGAAAAGGCGAACCAATTTTATCAGCACCATTTCTTGACTCGGTCTGCATTAAACAGATCTGCTTTTAAACAGCCTTTAAAAGGAACATGCTGGGTCATAAAAATGAAAAACTCCTGCATGTAGGAAGGAACTAGGTTTTTAAATATATTTTCCCGCTTTGATCTTTCCTTTAGTAGGGCATATGTCATATTTTCCTTTTCACCAGTATACACCCATCACCATACACTATCTTACCCAGATGTCGTATGTGCCTAAAATCTGTTCTTATGTTTTAACGTCACCATTGCCCACCTTGTCAAGGCCCCCACTGCCTTAGAATTACAAAACTGCTGAGCACTTTTTTTCCCCTCTAAGTCCCTGTGACTGTTTTGTAACTTTTTATATGTACTTCATCCCTTCAACTTTTTGCTGAGCTCCTTTAATTGCTCTTTCTACCATGTAGGTCCCTCCACCTTCCAGTCAATTCCACAACAATGCTAATAAATCTTTCAAAGCTACCATTGTTCCCATACTGCCATATGTGAAGGGAAAGTAGAGAACAAAAAGAAGTGATTTGGACATTTTATCATTCATTTACTGATTGAGCACCTGCTACCCTGTCTATACTAGATACTAAAAAGGCTTCAAAAATGAAAACGCATGGTCAAAACTTCCAGGAGCTTACTATCTAGTAGTATGGAAGAGACAAAATAAGTAGTTAACAAAGTAAAATTAAATGCAAAAAAAGAGTTAAATGAGAAAGGTAGGAATCAAGAAAAAAAAAGAAAGATCCACTCCAATTCTGTGAAATCAGGGGAAAACTTGGTGGTAGAAACAAAATTTGAGCACCCACATAGTTCATTTCAATATTTTATGTGATGCTAAAGTCTATAACACAGAAGTCAAAATTATATCACATTTGCATTTGGAAGATTAAAATTACAATCAGAAAATTAACAGATACTTTGGGTTCTCTAGACAGTCTGAGTTTCTTCAATATACATTTAACCAATATTTATTGAGCTCCTACCTAGGTCTGTGACTGTGCAAGGAGATGCAAAAGTAGACACAACTCAATCCTGCTCTGGAAACGTTCAAAGTTGAGTATCAGAGACATGTCAATACACAGATAATTTAAAAGGTTTACAGTAAGTGCTAGAAGTTTATACAAAGTGTAATGGAAACACAAAAGCATGTATACCTATCTGAGTTTGCAGAGGTAATGGAAAGCTCCACAGGGAAACAATCCCTTTACATGAGTCTTGGAGTACTGTAGTTTATCTGTTACACCAGTGGAGGAAGAATATATAGGCAGGGGAAATCGTATGTATAAATATTAAAAAGAGAGGGATTGCACTTGGCTGCATTTAACTGTAAATAAAAATAACAGTGGTTTAAACAAAATTGGGATTTATTTAATTTTCCCACATATTAGGACATCTACCAGTTCCTGGCATCGATTTAGTGACTCAAGGGTATCGGGTCCTAGGTCTTTGAGCTTATTTTGCATTATATTCCAAAGGAAGCTGGGAAATAAAGGTTTTCTTTTATTTATTTTATCCTTTTTAAGCTGGGCACAAAATTACTCCCAACAAAATCAAAATTTCCTTAAAAATAAAGGAGGGAGAGAATGAATACATTTGGTGTAGGCAACTAATGGTCTTTTTTCTACAGAATGTTCAGGCAATTGCAAGTCTTTGGTATAGCTGGATGATAGCATTTCAGAGAGGATTGATGAGCCTGGAGATGCAAGAAGAAATAAACCAAAGGCAAAGTTGATCCGTCCAATTTTTTCATGGAAAAATATATCCAAAGTTCCATGATGGGATATCAGGCACGTGGTCCTGGCTATAACCCAGCATTAGGAAAAGAAAGTACTTTATTCCATCACATTTGGCAAGTCAACTGATCAGAAAGCTCCCAAGTCCCACAAATGTAGCCAAGGGCAGGGTTTCAGCAGAAAGTACTGGTTGTTTTGCATAGGCTGTCTAAGACCCATTTTTCTCCCATGCTTTGTTAATGATAAAAGTTACCACTGCCAAGAATATTTCTTTTTCTTTTGTCCCTCTATTCCTTTCTTCTCACTTGGAATTTATACCAGTGTGTGTGGCCCAATGACTTCATTCCTTCCCCTCTTAATGAGTTTTCAGCAAGATTCCACACCCATGACTGAAAGCCAGGCATAGTCCTATTTAGGCTCCAGGGTTTCTGAGACTTAATTTTGTTTTTATATTTTTCAAGTTTCCCTTATTCTGTCATATTGTATGGCTCTCATATTGTACGCCCCTCATCCTGTGAGCTTTCAACAGTTCTCTTTTAGCATGTGCCCCTCCTCCCTCTTGACTCCTTCCTTTCCTGGGTCCGCTTATCCTCTCTTGAATAAGAAAAGGTCAGAAAAATGTTTAGTTACCTGTAGAGGTAAGTGCTTTCTAATAGCCAATTAAGTCTCTCCTACTACCAAATTAAACCTATATCCTCTATTGTTGATATAAATAATAATGTTTTGATGATTCTCTTTCTCATCTCAAAAGTATTACTTGTTTATTTGTACAAAAAAACTTGAAAAATACAGATCAACCAAAAAAGAAATGGGACTCGTCCAAAATACCCACTATTAACCTTTTGGTATATGTTCTTTCTTTTCAGTCTTTCTGTTATGCATATAGATTGTGTACAATTTTCAATGGTATCACTGTGTACATATTGCTTTGAACTTGTTTTTGGTTAAAATGAACCATAATAGCTTTCTTTTCCAGTCATTTTTTTAAATTTAAATTGTAATCTTATTTAAATTATATATATGCATACATGTAGTTTTAAAATCAAATAGCACTACAAGATTTTTAATGAAAAATAGTATTAGCCCCCCGCCCCGCCCTCAATTTTCAATGCCCAGGGTCAGATACTCGCAACTGTCTTAATTGTTTCTCCTGGAATAGATCTATGTATTTCTAAATTATATGCCTTTATGATTATTTCTGGGTTTTACATTTCAGACAATGAAAATCCCTCCTAAAATGGAATAGAAGGACTGATAACTCATGAACTCTTCCCTCAATGTACACACATATATCTCTCCTCTTGGAGTAATATAACAATTTTTACTAAGTCATCATTTGATGTTTACATTAAAATATCAACAATGTGATTGTACTTAATGCCACTGAACCATACACTTAAAAATGAGTAAAATGGTAAATTGTATTTATGTAGATTTTATCCCGAATTAAAAAAAAACTCAAGCTGTACTACATTTCATTTCTAGTACAACATTTGTTTTTTCTAGAGTCCATAACTGCCTGTGTTTTCTTTTCCTATTTGCTTAGTTTTTATGGAACTGATCCCAAACCTTCCAATATAGCTGTAAAACCTAAATCAGTACAGATAAATATATCAGGGATTTTCATTTTTGTTTTTTTGGTTTGTTTATTTGTTTTTGACAATATCCCCTTTGGAGTCCTCCACAATCTTGCTCCTATCAGAACTGGAAACTGAATCAAGCTTTGTTTCCAACCTGGAAAGTCCTTTCACCTCTTTCCTATCTTGGAGGTCTTGTTTCCTGAACTCCAATACTTTTTTCTTGTTTTATGCCTTTATTAATGACGCGTACTTGAATAACTTCCTGAAAAACTTTGCACGGAAGGTAAATTTTCTGTGCTCATGAATGACTGAAAATGCCTTTATTATACACTACTCTCACCTGATTGGTAGTTTGGCTGAGTAAAGAATGTGACACCGAAAACAATTTTTCCTTGGAATTTTGAAGGCCTTCCTCCATTGTTAGCTTCCGGAATTGTTATTGACGTATCTGCCATTCCGATTCTTAAAACTTTATATATTATCTGGTTTGTTTCCATGTTTTTTTTCTCTTTATGCCTGGGGACTTGAAATTCCACAATGGTATACCTTGGTATAGGGCTTTTTTTCATTTAGTGTGCTGGTCACTTACTCCGTTCTTTATGATCCTTCAGTTTGGAAACTTGTATCCTTTTATTCTGGGTAAATTTTGTTTTTCTGTGATCACTTCCATCCTTTTCATTTTTTTTTCTTTTTGGAACTTCTATTATTCAGATATTGGCTTTCTTGAACTAATAATCTTATCTTCTTGTCTTTCCTCTTTTTCATCTCTTGTCTTTTTGTATTGTTTTCTGGGAGATTTCCTCAACTTTATTTTGCAACTCTTCTATTTTCCCATGGCTCTTTATTATCCATGAAAGTTCCTTTTCTTTCCTTCATTTCTTTCTTTTCGACTTTTTTTTTTTTAAAAAAAATAAAAGAGAATTCGCTTGTGTCACTGAAACTAAAGCTATTAACTAAAGCATAAACTATTAATGCCTTAAAAATTCTTTTTTCTTCTCTGGGTATTGTTTTTGTATTTTTTTGTTTTTTTGTTTGTTTGTTTGTTTTTTGTTTTCCTAGTGTGTTCTCTTTGCTGGAAGCATTCTTCAAATATCTGGTAATCTTCTTTGTTCATAATTAGGGAATTACTAAAAAACTGACTTGATTAGAAGCCCTTTGTACCTGAATGAAGCTTGTTGATTAATGAGTTCTCTGCTATAGAAAAAACAGAAGCCCAAAATCTAACTGCAAGTACTTTCCCTTAGACTGATCAATTGCACTTAAGGAGAACCCTCCATTCTCTTGTTTAGGGAAAATAGGCCCGACTACCAGCCTAGAATGTAGCCTTGTACATGTTTTTTTTTCACAAGTGAGATCATATTATTCATAATGTTTTCTAAACTGTGTTCTTCATCTAATAATATATCTAAGATATCTTCCCATGTCTGTGTGCATAGGAATACATAAGAGCATAAAACAGCTGCCTAAAATTTCATACTATATGAGACATAACTTAAAGTGTTTCTAATTGATGGGCGTTTAGATATATTTTGCTATAACAATATTATAATTGCCTTTTTCTTTCCATACTTGTTCAGGAATATCTGTACAATAAATTTTAGAAGTGGAATACCTGGATCAAAGGGTGTAAATATTTTAAATTTTCATCAGTATTGACAAATTAATCTCTAAGAAGGTTATACCAATTCATATTACCACCAATGGTATGTAAGAGTGCCTGCTTACTTCTATTCTTGATAATTCTAGGTACTGTCAAATTTTTTCAACTTTCCCATTTTAACAGGATTTTTAAAATTATATGTAATTCCAGTTATAACATTTCTTTGTATTTTTTTTTTAATGAGCACAAGAAATTTTAGCTTTCTAGAGGCCCCAGCTAATTCACATTGTTCAGCTTCCAGATGTTTAAAATAATTGTTACAAAAATTGTTACATTTTAAATGTTTACTTTAGAGAGGTGAATACTTTTAACAAACATAGAAGAACAGATGGACTAAGCTTACAACATACATTTCTTTATTAGTGAGGTTAAATAATTTTTACTATTTTTATTAACCATTTATATTTATATTAATATAAACATTTTCTTTGAATTCTTTGCAGATTTCTCTATGAGTTATTAGAATTTTCTTATTAAATTATTAATTTCTGTATATTGAAGAAATTGGGCCTTTGTCTATTATTTACTTTGACTTTTTTTTTTTTTTTACTTTCTAGTTTTATTTTTTCCTAGTGGAAATTTTAAGGTTATATATATATATTTTATTTCATGGCTTGGGTTTTATGTAATTCTTTGAAAAGCCTTCCTTACTCTTAGGTGACAAAAAAATATTCACTGTGTTTTACCAAGTGTTTCATATTGGCTTTCATTATATGGAGGCACCATATTTTATTTAAATAATTCTATTAATAGACCTTTATGTTGATTCCCATTTTCTGAAGGCTACATCCTCTTGTTTTGTCCTGGACACCCTGGAAACCAAAGAACAATAGGTGAATGTATTGTCTATAGAAGCTTTATATAAATGCTTAAAAGTTTTTCTTATTTGGTTTCGATAATTTCAACTACTTTAACTATATTTCACTTCATTTTTTGGTTCATTTTTTGTTACTCTACACCCGAATCTCCCTGCCATTTCACATGTCCATTAAAATGCCAGTGCCCAAACTTGGCATGATACTTCAGGGTGTTACCAATTCTAAGTTTAGCAGAGGGATACTTTCCTAGCCCTTGGATGTCATAGACCTATTAATATATTTCACTATCACAGTTAGCTTTATAAAACCAGCCACACTGTATTGCTGACTCACTCTCAGCTAGTGGTTCCAGGCTATCAAATTCATAAAACTAGAAATAATGTTTAATGTCTTAGATGAAAGAAAAAAAGATCCTGGAATTTTGGAACACTGGGCCAAAAGATGAAACTTATCAGGAAGAAATAAAAAAGTTTTGCAATTAATATAAAAAAAAATAATAAATGACCTAAGTACAGGATAGGGATGATTCCACTTAACACTTAAACACTAAAACATTTTAGTTTCCTATAAACTTAACATCAGCAACAATGTGAAACAGCTGCCAACAAGCTTAATGCATTTTTGACAAGAAAAAAAATTGATGTCTGACTGTTCACAGCCTCCCCCCTTCCTCCTCATCAAGTTCTTTCATGGCAATGTCAGTTCCCTGGCCTTTTAAAGAAACTGGTGGAGTGAGTAAGAGGAAAGAAGTTTGATTGATCTATTGGAAAAGTTGGAGAGATAATGAAAATGAGAGCAGGCATTAAGAAAGCCAGTAAGAGTTAGGGGAGAAAAAGTTTGAGAAGTTTATAAAAGAGAGAAAAGAAAAAGAAATTGGATTAGCTGCTATGTGTGGCAAGGAAGGCTTTTTAGATGAAGAAGTTTTAAAGAAAGTGTCATGTGTTATGAATATCATGTCATTTTGTGTGTTCAGTGACTTAAGTAAAATTTAAACATTTTTCTAATTATTTTTGGATGTCTGAAATATGTGTCTTTAGATGGAACTTTAACCTGAGAAACTGTCACAGAATATCTGGTCTGTATACAGTTTACAAAATCTTATGTCACATCAACAGAACTATAGTTAGTGTTCACAATAATAAAGATGACAATCGTGTCACTTGGTCATCTTCAGCCCTGGATACCACAGTTTTACAAGGTGTATTAGTTTTCTAGGGCTGCCATAACTAAGTACCACAGATTGGATGGCTTAATCAACAGAAATTTATTTTCTTACAATTCTGAAATCTAGAAGTCCAAGATCAAGGGACTGACAAGATTGCTTTCCTCTGAGGCGTTGCTTCTTGGCTTGAAGATGGCCATCTTTTCCCAATGTCTTCACATAGTCTGCCCTCCATGTGTGTCTGTGTCTCCTCTTTTTATAAGGACTCCAGTCTTATTAGATTAAGGTTTGCCTTAATGACCTTGTTTTAATTTAATTACCTCATTAAGACCCCTGACTCCAAATATTGTCATATTCTGAGGTATTGGGGGTTAGCACTTCAATGAGGATACACAATTCACACTATACACAAAGCTACTGACAAATTCAAATTTTATTTTAATTTTTAGATTCCTTTGAATTTTATTGCTGGTCTTTAAGGGCTCTCGTAATCTGTAAACAACCAGAATAGTTTCAACTTCACCATTAAATCACTGGTAATAGTAAATTCACCTTGAAGATATTGATGCACATGAATTCTGTTCCACCCAAAAGAACTAAGGATCTGGTATTTTCTTAGACATATGCAAAATGGTATATAAGTTGGCCCTTTGGAGGTCACTCACTCACACACACACACACACACACACACACACAAAGAAATAATTTCCTTTTCTGTCAAATGAATCAAGTGAACTAGATAACCAGAAAGGTCTCTTCTAGTCCTGAAATCCTACAATTCTGATTCCAGAAAAACAAAAGTATAATATGTTGTTAAATATAATGTTAAATATTGGGTCTGTGTTATAAATATCAAGCATGCAGGAAAGGCAGAGAGCATGTTAGGAATTGTGAAAGCTTTTCTTAAAATGTGAATGGACAATCTAAAATATTTTGGAGGAAAATCCTTTAAGTCAGATTGCTAACCTAGAGTTAGGCCTTAAGAACCATAACTCACATTGACGGCACTCAGGTTCCCAGTTTCATATTGTTTCTATAACTAGTTTTTCCTCTCATAGTTTTATATGCTTCAAAAGTGACTCAGGGGACTTAACCATGTATGGTCATGTCTTGCCATACATTTCATACCTCTTTAAAGCTGCAAGAAAAAATACATTATATTTCTCATCTCTTTTACTTTTATTTTATAGTTTGTTGCAGAAATAGTAACACTTAATCAGCAATAACAGATGTATTTAGACATAGAAGAATAGATAGTAAACTTCTGTAGTATACAGATAAATATTTGGGTTTGACAATGTTTTACACATTATATTTATTCATATTTCCCAAGCTCACATAGAAACCTATTCATATACATTTCAACAAGCCAGGATTACACAGTAGATCTGCCAATCCCGAAAATTAGTTTTTTAAAATACCTTGTACAAGTCAGAAAATATGGCTCATCTCTTTGAAGGTTGAAGACAGGCTAATATTTTACTTTTCTTTAAAAAAATAAGATAAGGGCCAACTATTGGGCAAAAGTTGTGAAAATGTAGCAGTAATACTTAGAGGTTGCTTTCTGCAGTGAATTATTATACTTTGAAAGACTTTCATGTACTATCAAGGCTCATTTCTGACATCAAGTTAAACTCAGTTTGGCATGAATAATTTTTAAATAAAACATTTTCTGAGGGTGGAAAAGAGCCATATTGAATTTTATCTGGTTATTAAATTCAAAAAGTGCTTTGTATCAAGAAAGTGGATATTGTGCCCAGCATTATTAACATATTCTATTTAGAAAAATGACACTGTTATTCATATGAAAACAGATGTTGGTCTAGATAAAGTTAAA
Source organism: Rousettus aegyptiacus (assembly GCF_014176215.1). Taxonomy (NCBI): domain Eukaryota; kingdom Metazoa; phylum Chordata; class Mammalia; order Chiroptera; family Pteropodidae; genus Rousettus; species Rousettus aegyptiacus. Next base: position 126,110,819 of record NW_023416306.1, read on the forward strand.
TGCCTTCACCAGTCTCAACATGTGTACATAAAATTACAGAAATTAATTATAGTTCATGCTAGGATTTTGACTGATCTTTTGCTACGAAGGGAATGTTTAAGTTATCTACTGCCGCATAACAAACCATCCAAAAATTTAATGGCTTAAATTAAGGCTTGGCAAACTTTTTCTGTAAAGGGCCAAATAGTAGATATTTTTAGACTTTGTAGACAATATAATCTCTGTCACAACTACTCAACTCTACTATTTTACCTCAAAAGCAACTACAGATATAATGTAAACAAAGGGGTGTGGCTATGTTTCAATAAAATTTTATTTATGAAGAGGCAGTAAGTCAGATTTAGCCTGCAGGTCATACATAGTTTGTTGACTCTTGCTTTATTAAGGCTTATAATTCTATAGGTTCATATTTTGGACAGAGCTCTCAATGGAGGTGACTTGTCTCTCTGCTCCTCATGGTTGGATGGATTGACACATGTTTGTAGTCTATTGGCAAATTGGCTGGGGGTGAAATTGTCCTGAATAGTCTCATTCACATGTCTGGCAGTTGAGTGTGGCTGTTGGCTGGGCGCATCAGTTTTCCTGCACATAGCCTCTGTAATAGGCTAGCTGGGGGGTTCTCACATGGTAGTTGCTTTCGGTGGGGAAAAAGCAGAAGCATCAAGACATCTCTGAGGCTTCAGCTATAAAGTCACTTCACCATATTCTACTGGTCAAAGTCACAAGGCTGGCACAGATTCAATAGACTCCACCTCTTAATGGAAGGAGCTGCAAAGAATTAGGGGCCATTTTAAATTCACTACAGGGAGTGCTATCAATTCCTGTAAGACTTTTACCAACAACTTTCCTCCTTTGAAAACCTGTCAAAATCTCATGTATTATGGTCACAATTGTCACTGTAAATCATATAGCCACAAGCTAAACAAGAAACAGAAATTAATCAAAATTTCCATTCAAATAATTTTGGACAAAAGACCCAAAAAAACGAAGAAAAGAAATCCTCTTCAATAAATGATGCTAAGAAAATTGCAAAGCCACATGCAAAAGAATGAAACTAGACTATCTATCACCATACACCAAAATTAATGCAAAATGGGTCAAAGACCTAAATGTAAGACCTGAAACAATAACTTGCATAGAAGAAAACACAGACATTAAATTCATGGTTTTAGAGAGGATTTAATGAATTTTACCTCAAAGACAAGGCAAAAATAATTGAATGGGACTATATCAAACTAAAAAGCTTTTGCACAGCAAAAGAAACCAGCAACAAAACAAAGAGGCAACCAACTGAATGAGAGAAGATATTTGCAAAAAGTCAGCCCTCCATATCCCTGAGTTTGAAATCCATTCATTTAATCAACCATGAATCAAAAATAGTATTTTCAATCTCCAGTTATGAATCCGTGCATACACAGTTCCAACTGTTTGCACTGTTTTACTCCTTTTTATATAAAGGACTTAAATACCTGCAAATTTTGGTATGTGCGAGGGACCTGGAACCAATCCACCACAGGTACCAGTGACTGTAGTTAAGTTTTGGGGGAGTCTAGAGTTATACACAGATTTCTGACTGTGCAGAGGGTGGGTTCCCATAACCTCCACATTGTTCACTGGTATTCAGGTTTGTTCAATAACGCTGGTTATAACTGCTTTCCCACTGTTGCTGCTGTCCCTCCATGTGAACTCTCTCCTCATTCCACTCATACTCTGAGACCCTGTTCCAAGCTGCCACCTCCCCACGTAGATGCCCTCTCATGCTGCTCAGGCTCCAACACTGTATGCCAACTCATCACAACCACTGCTCATGCCCCTGCCATACAGACTTTTGTACTCAATCTTGAAGGAATGAAATAATGAATGCAGTTTCTGGATTTTTCTTCTATTTTTTGTATTGGGACCCATATAAAATGTATTTGCATAACTGAAATACAAAACTTCGAAAACAGGTTTTGTATGCCTAAACCTACAAAATAAATAAGTATTATCACAATATATGCATTACCAGTGACATAGTTGTTACATTATTGCTATCACCAGTTAAACTTCATTATTCTTTTTAATAGTCCTGTTGTTTGGATGCTGTGGTGTTTAGACTTACAGATAAATGGTCCGCTGCTGTAATTATCTTCATAATTTTTATCTTCTTGTACTAGACATGTTAATCAATAGTTTTTGCCATGAGCACATCCCTCCTGAAAAAGCAGCCTATTAAATTCTGTTTAATATCACATAACTGCAATCCTTATAGGAGACAGAGCTGATTAGCCACTGACCCAAAAGACATAAACCTATGATTTGACCAGAACAGGGTTCTGCCTATAATCGATGCTGTTGGTTCCCTGCCTATATACCTTTCACACCTTCCGAATCACATTATGTCGACAACATTCTGCTCTAAGCACCTGCCACTTTCTACTTAAGGTAAATGGAGCAGGCTGGCTACGTATAAGTTAACAATCCTGGAATCAGCCCTCTGCCAATGAAAGATGGAAGTTAAAGGACAAATACCCAACTTCTTTGCCTCTTTACTGTGGCAACTCTGAGGAATATTCTACACTGTCTCCAAGAGTTCCCCCTTGGCACAGTTAGTTGCCCATAGCAGTGACCTGCCCAACAATGAATCCTTTATTGGCTTCCTTTCTTTCCTTATCTCAAGTCCCTGTTTCCCTAAAAGTGTTTCCAGGATCCACCTCTCAAGTAAACTACCAGCTCTCAAATTCTTGCCTCCAAGTCAGCTACTGTGGGAACCCAACCTAAGAAACTGCTAAAATGTCACAATAGTTATCAATAGAGTCTAACAGAGATCCTTCCTCAGGTATTTAAATAGGAAGTACAGTTGCACCACTTGATACATTCTTAGAAATGTGTTGTTGGGGAACACATTGTGTGAATATAATAGGGTACACTTACACAAACCTAGATGATATAGTCAACTGCATACCTAGGCCTTGTGACATAGCCTACTGTTCTGTAGGAAATGTGGAGGGAAAAGGGATTCTATGGAAAGTAAGCTCAGAGGGTTATCTGATCATAAATTCCTAACTGGGCAGGTCATGGTGAGTAGACATGCCGCAGGCATATAATTTCTTTTGTAAAAGGCTCATCTATGCCTTAAGCAAGCCCTGTCCATTGTTCTTGTACATCTAGGTTAACACATCTTTGAATGCCAAAGTAATCCTCCTTTTCAACCCTTCAGAGGAATAACCACCCTCAAAAGAACACATAATCTTAACTATCCAGTAATCCAAACCCCATCTTGCTTTCTCCTACCTTCATGTAATCTACCTTACATTCCCTCCTTAAGCCTAAATATGTTTTTTAAAACTGCAAAACTGTCGTTCTCTGGAGCATTAAAGATCTTGTTTGCAGGCATTGCTGTCAGTTTGTTCAAATAAAATCTTATAAAAATTTTATGCAGGTTTAGACATTTCTTACACTGACAATACCGTAGGCAATTGTAACACAACAGTAAGTGTTTATGTAATGAATTGTTCTACAGATGTCACTAGGTGACAGGAATTTTCAGCTCTGTTATAATCTTATGGGTCTGATGTCATATATGTGGTCTGTTGCTGACTGAAATATCACTATGCAGTGCATGACTATATATTTTTTAAAAAACCATTTTTAGTTGGACAGAGGAAAAGAGATATGTAAACGCTATTTGAACACTATTTAAATACTATGTGGAGCATATAGAGGAGATATAAAAATCCATGCCCAGAGGCATCATCCTTTGGATCCAGAACCACCTTCCAGTTCTAATCTGCATCAGACTGTGCTCTATTACAGCTCCTCTTGAATTTACATGAGATTCTTTTATTCTTTAACTGTATATGTGCCCTAAGAATAATGAAAACCAGCACTCCCATCACCACTCATCTGAGTTTATATTGAGAATCTCCGTTCCTTGATATTAAACAACAATATAGGATGCATCAACTTTGATTTATATTTTGCTTCCTGCCTATCTCAGGAAACAAGAAAAATCCCAAATAAGCAACTTAACATTACACCTTAAAAAACTAGAAAAAGAACAAATGAAGGCCAAGCCAGGATAAAATAGGAAATAATAAAAATTAGATCAGAATTATATGAAATCGAGGGAAAAAAGACAATAGAAAAAATGAATGCAACAACGCGTTGGTTCCTTAAAAAAAGATCAGTAAAATTGACAAACCCCTGGCTAGACTGACTAAGGAAAAAAGAGAAAATACACAAACAAAACCAGAAATGAAAAAAGGAGAAGTTACAATGGGTACCACCAAAATACAAAATATCATACAAAAATACTTTGCAAGATTAAATGCCACCAAATTCATTAACCTAAAAGAAATGGACAAGTTCTTAGAAATATACAACCTTCCCAGAGTGAATCATGAAGAAACAAAAAATCTAAATAGACCAATTAACAGTAAGGAAATTGAAACGATCATCAAAAACCTCCCAAAAAGTAAAAAGTCCAGGACCAGATGGCTCTACTAGTGAATTCTACCAAACATCCAAAGATGATTTAATACCTGTTCTTTTCAAATTTTTCCAAAAAATCTAAGAGGCAATACTTTCTAACTCATTTTAAAGGCCAATATTACCCTGATACCAAAACCTGGTCGAGATAACGCAACAAAAGAAAACTATATCCCAATATCTCTAATGACTGCAGATGCAAAATTCCTAAACAAAATACTAGCAAACTGAATACAACAATACATTTAAAAGATTATACATCATGATCAAGTGTGGTTCATTCCAGGGGCTTCAACTTATACAAATCAATTAATGTGTTATATCACATAATTAAAATAAAGGATAAAAATCACATGATCATATTAATAAATGCAGAAAAAGCATTTGACAAGATACAGCATCCATTTATGATTAAAAGACTTAATAAATTAGTATAGAAAGAAAGTACCTCACATAATAAAGGCCATATACGACAAACCCTCAGCTAATATATTTTGGATCCTGTATTGCAGCTAAGATAAAATCTTGCATAAAGTAGATACTCAATTAATATTTGTCTGATGAACAAGTCAGAGAGTTATTTAAAAGGTATGTTGACTGAGTATAAATGAAATAGGAGGCTTTGTTGAAATTAAAAATGACAAATTTTATTCAAGAATCTTAGATTTTTAAATAGGAAACATTACCAGGTAATATCCAGCATGTTCCAAAGAAAAGAGAAAGGTTGAGAGTTCTTACAGTAAAACTACATTCTGAGAAGAATCAGTCCTGCATTCTTAGCCTCTGGATTTGATGGAAATGGTAATCTTCCAGATGGCCAGTGGTCTGGGTAATGAATATCAAATGGTCTGGATAATGAATGTTATGGACACATGACCACTCTCTCCACTGGGGGTCTTGGAACATATCCCCCCTAAATAAGGGAGAATTACTGTATTTTTTTTCTAGTGGGAAAAGTTTTAAGGAAATTCAACCAAGTGTGAAAGATTTGCCCCAAAGTCTTTAATAAATGTTTCTGAGTAAATTAAAACGATTTAAGTGTCTTCTGGCCAGTTCTACTTGGATGTCTCAAAAACAACTGAAATTAATCTGAAATTGAGTCTATCTCCCAAAGCTGGTCTTTTAATAATACCCTTTTATCAGTATAATGTCACCACCATTTATCCAATTTATGTGTAAGCCAGGAACCTGGGGTTATTTTTAATAACTTCTTTGTCCTTCACTTCTCCATATCTAGTTAATGACGAAGTTGTATTATTTTATCTTCTAAACATCTCTTGAGTCTTTCTGCTTATTCCCAACTCTGCTGCCACTTCCTCTGTCCAAGCTATCATTATACTGGACTGCCGGACTACTATTCTAACCTACTAATTAGTCTTCTTTGTATGTACTCCTGTTCCCTTTTAATCCATTTTCCACTCTGAAGTCCTTCTTTTCATGTCTGAATGCAGATCTGTTTATGTTACTTCCTCTATTTTTTTCCCTTCCTTTTTTAATGCCCTGCCCCTGCACTTCCACCACTGACCCATGGATGTTGCCATTTTCCCCTTAAGAACTGGATCTCTGAAGGCAGGGCATCCCCTTTCACACACACCCAGTGTGTACCCGGTGTGCACCTGGGGCCTGGTGCACACGGGGTATGGTCTGTGGCTCCACCTGGGGCGCGAACCCAGGACATTTTGTGTGCAAAGTAGACGTGCTAACCATTACACTATGGAGCCACCCCCCACTTCCTTTATTCTTAGCCTGCTTAAAATTCTTCAGAAATCTATTGGACATCTGACGATTTCTGTCCAGAAAATTCCCATCCTCCTTATGGTAATAACATGCTAGCCACAGAGATTGTTTTAGAGAAGGGCGTTTAACCCAAATCTAAAGCACTTAAAGTACTGCATCCCCATAGCTAAAGGAATTGGTTCAATGTGGGCATGTAATTTAAACAAATCCAATCAAGGACATTGACTGGTTCTTGTGACTATGTTGGGAACCAGAATAAAGATTAAGCTAGGAGAGTCAAGGAATCCCAGAAAGCTAGACCAGAGGCATGAAGACATCATCCTCCCATGGATAAAACTGTACTTGGGTAGGGTCTGAACTATGAACTTCACCATTAGATAAACCAGTGACCTTTTCCCTCCCCCACCCCCCTCTTTGGCTTAAGGCAGATTAGACTTGGTTTTCCATCACTTGTGGCTGAAAGATTCTTAGCTAATATCCACATGTTGCACACTGAAAAAAAGCAAAAGTCCTTAATATAACTTGAAGCACATTTGCATTTGCTCCCTGGGTTCAAGTCATAGAGGCTGCCATTTAACCTCTATTTATGCCATATCCTCTTCCTGAAATCCTCTTGGCTTACTACACACCAAAATTATGCTTCTTATCCTACTTATTCAGTAACTCAGCTCAAATGCCTTCCATGACTCTTCAAACACTCTCAAAGAACAGTATGGAGTCAGTTCCTATTTGTAAGTACAGAAATTTTACATTCATTTGTGAGATTCTCTCATAAAGTCTGTCTCTTAACTATTGTTACATGTAAGAAACTCTCTTTGCTCACTACAGTTCCTGACACAGTTAGTGCTTTATTTTTGTTGTTGTTGAATTAATTAAAGAAGTCAAAGAGAGGAAGATATTCTCTGAGCAGAACAAGTTTCATTTAACATCACACTTTATCAAATAACAACTTGAATTGCATTTGAAAAGAAGCAGAAAATCACAGTATCAATGGTTCACTTACAAAATGAAAATAGGTTAGTAAAATTCATTTTAAAGCGATGGTGGAAGGAGAAATTTTCCTGGTCATATCCAAGCAATTTATAAAAATGAGAAATTTAAAAAACCGATATATCAGAGACACATACTATTTTATTTAGAAAAATGAAATAGTTGAGTTAAATTAACACTTTTGGAGGGTAAAAGTTGAATAAATTTGCTTTTAGTGTAACTCAACCAAAGGGGGCAGAATATGACCAATGTATTGATTTAGAAGTAGATGAGATGATTGTGAAAGAGCAGGATTTCTGGCAGTCATTTCCCTAGATTAAAACTGCAACAAAGAAGCTGATAAACGTTTGCAATTCTATTTCAATGTTGGATTGAATCTCAACATATACTTTCTTTCAACTATTGGGAAAAGAGTTTGGAATAATTTTGTTATACTACGAATTACATAGTCCATCATGCTCAAAAGACAATTGCAGATGAATTTCAGTTTTAAGATCATATTTCCCCACCAATTTTTCTTTCCTGGTGCTCCATCCTCACAGCAGGGAAACAACAAATGTGTATGGGGAGGTTAGCTGACCATATTGTCGCTCTAATGAGAGTTTCATAAATATAACAAAATTTGTCATATACTTGGTAGAACAATACTTTGTTGTTATTCTTGTTTTAAACAATGGCTGAATGAAAATATACCATGAGTCAATTTGGACTTTGAATGAGCTATGATTCCATAATTAACAATACCTAGAAAAGTAAAATCGTAACGTTTAGATCTCTGAATTTATTTTTTTCTTCAACCTGAAATGCCTTCATTTCTCATTTCTATCTAATCCAAATTATCCTTGATTTTTAACCACACACTGAACTCACATCTTACAATCTTATTACACTGGGTTGATTTTGTTGTTGTTATTTGTACTTGGCTAGTATACTTATTTGTGTGAGATCAGTGACTCCTAACTATCAATCCAAAGACCACATTATCTATATACCAAATTACCTGGAAAACATAAAATACGGCTTCTAAACTGTTCCCTACTCTTCTCTCACTTTTAAAATTTTGACTCGGTAAATCAGAGAATCTAAGAAATATGAAAAAATTTTAAACATTCTCTGTACATCCATGTTCATAGTGGCATTATTCAAAATAGCTGAAAGGTGGAAGCAACCAAGTATCCATCAACGATGAATGAGTAAACAAAATGTGGTTTACATACAATGGAATATTATTCAGCCTTAAATAGGAATGCAATTCTAATATATGCTACAACATGGACGAACTTTGAGGACGTTATGCTAAGTAAATAAGCCATTCACAAAAAGATAAATACTGTATGATTCTACTTATATGAGGTACATAGACTAGTCAAACCCATAGCAAGGTAAGGTAGACGGGTGGTTGCCAGGGGCTGAAGGAAGGGTAGAATGGGGAGTTATCGTATAATGGATAAAGAGTTTTACCCATTAAGTGAAAAAAGTTTTGGGAACAGATGGCGGTGAAAAGATGTGAATGTACTTAATATGACTAAACTGTACACTTAAAAATAGTTAAGATGCTAAATTTTGTTATGTGTATTTTACCACTATTTTTAAATGGTTAAGATAATAATTTTTGTTATATTCAATTATAATTTTAAAAATTCTCTAGATGTGTGATATGCTGGCAACAGTCATTTATCTTGGTTCTTCATTTTTATTATAATATTTTATTCATACATTTCTTCATAAGTATTTATTGAGTACCTGCCATGCACCAGGCAGCATTCTAGATGCTGGAGATATAACCACAATGCAAGCAGACAAGGTCCCTGCTTTCAGAGAGTCATAATTCTATTGTCTATGATATTGTATTTGTAAAAATGAGGTGGTGTAGCATGAGACATAAAACCCAATTTTATAGCAGCTTTAACACTCGAGATGTTGTTTTTGCATGTAAAATGTCTATTTGACAGGAACCAGGTTCCTTCTAGCTTTCTTTATTAGTACTAGGTATGACCATATAGGCATGATCCAAGGTGGCTGCTGAATAGCTGGTCATTGCATCTGCATTCCTACCAGCAAGAGGGAGAAAATACACCCCAAAGGGCATAACCCTTATTTTGGGGATAGTCTCTGGACATGATATTCATTAATAATAACTTAGTCATATGGCCACAACTAGCTGCAAGAGAAGCTGGGAAACGCTGTCTTTATTCTTGGCAGCCATGTGCCTAGGATTCTCTTAGTGAAAAAGAGAATAATAAATACTGGAGAACTATCAGACTCTGCCACAATTATTTTCAGATCTTGAATTCTTTGAAGGCTGAGTGGTCTCAAAATATAGAAGTAGTCAGCAGAAACCAAGGGGCAAGGTAGAGGGAGTATTTAGTGTAATATCCTTCTGAGAGCTTCACCCTTTTAACATGCCCCTGCCTATTGATGAGGATTGCCTTACCTTAGAGCAGACTTTTTATGTAATGGGCCAAATAGTAAATACATAGGCTTTGCGGGCAATCGATTCTCTGTCAACCACTCAACTCTTTTGTGATTGCATGAAAATAGACATAGAAAATATGTAAATGAATGTGTGGCTGTTTTAAATAAAACTTTATTTACAAACACATGTGGTAGGCCGAATCTGGCCTGTGGGAAATAGAATGCCGATCTTTGGCATACCTCACAACATAAGCCCTTAAGAGGCCTTAGTATTTTATCCATATATTTTACATTTTGTCACCTTCATGGGTAGTAATCAAAGCTAAACATGTGACTCAGATCTCTCAGGAAGTTTTATTTATTCCATCAAGTCAGCCAATGGCACAAGTAGAGGTAATAGTTAAGCATTAGAGTAATTTAGAATGGATAGTAGAAGAGGTGTTGTGGAGGAAGACCAATTGTGGCAATTATTTTCTCTTTCTTTGAGATGTCTTTTCACTTTCTTGACAGGGTTTTATGAAATACACAATTTTAAAATTTTGATGAAATACAATTTTTACCTTTGGTTACTCATGTTTTGGTGTCATATCTAAGAAACAATTGTCTGATCCAAGGTCACAGAGATTTAAACCTTTGTTTTCTCTTAAGAAATTTATAGTTAACTCTTATATTAGATCTTGATCCACTGTGAAGTAATTTTTGTATATGTTATGAGGTAGGTGCACAACTTCATTCTTTTGCTTATGGATATCTAGTTCTCTTAGCACAATTTCTTGAAGAGATTCTTTTTACTCCCATTAAATGGTCTTGGCACCCTTGTTGAAAATCAATTGCCCATTAATGTATGGGTTTATTTGTGGACTCTCAATTCTATTTATCTATCCTTATGCAAGTCCATAATTATTTTTACTAACCAGAATGCATATTTTGCAGTATTATAGTTAACATATCCTTTTATTTATGTAATCATTTACCAAATATTTTCTAAGCACCTAAATAGTGCCTGACACATAGAAGGTGCTTAGAAAATATTTGGTAAATGATTACATAAATAAAAGGATATGTTAACTATAATACTGCAAAATATTTTCTAAGCACCTTCTATGTGTCAGGCACTATTTAGGTGCTTAAGGAGAAAGGAAAAACATTGTCATTTAGATTATGTTTAGGTACAAATAAGACTCCTTGGATGTGCTTCCTCAGATATAGCTCTCTGGGAACAGTTCCTTTTGATCTGTAGACCTATAAACTAAAGAGACAAAAAATCTCTTCCATACATTCCCAACATGCCATGATGTTGGCACAAAAATAACTGTGATAGATACTGCCATTCAAAAAGGGAGACAATCGAAGCACACAGAAGTCATTGGTCCCTAGCAATACTAAAATCCGGCTGGACATATATTGCCAGTTCCTTGATTGAAGGATCATTCCCATTGTCTGAAAATTATTTGCCATGACTCTTGGCTCTGCCTCTGTATTCTTGACCTTTTCATTTTCCATGGAAAATAGCCCACATTTACAGCTAGGTAATTTTCTCAGCCTGCTCTGCCCTTAGAAAGTTGGGATCCAAAGATCACTCTCTCGCTCCCTTTTTTTGTACAATCTTTTTAGTCCAAGTTGATATAATTCTTTTAAAATCTTTGTAGAGTTTTTAAATGAATCAATTTATAATCCACTCCATTAAACAAAATCTATACCCATGGGTCTCTTTGGGATAGCTTCTCTTACTTTGGTCTTATTAGGCTCCTGAAAGGACAATATCTTTAAGAATTCTTAGAAGTCCTCTTTAAATAGAGATGCCCTTAAAATCCTCAGAGGACATTGTGTCTGAGGAAACCACTTTGGATTTTTCTGAGATCATAACAATAGACCTTGTAGTTCTTCCTTAGATTTGATCTTCGCTGTGAAGCTTTTTCCTCTTTGAAATCTGGGAGAGCCTGAAAACAATAGTTTTATTTTCAAATTCAGCTCTTCATTTCGCTTATTTCTGACTTCTCACATTTTACTGTAAGCAAGAAGCATCAGCCAGGTGGCACTTTCAACATTCTTCCAGGAAATCTCAACTACATCATCGAGCTCATCAGGTATATTTTCTACTTTCTCCTTTATCGCACGTTATAGTGTTGCTAAACATTCTGTCACTATGTAAGAAGAATCCTCTTCCTCCTATTTCTAATAACGCCTTCTTTACTTTCTTTTAAGCCCTCTCCGAGAGCCCTTTTGAGGGCCATCAGACTCTGCCATCAGTCTCTTAAAGGCACTTTCACCTTCCATCCACTGTCCCAAAGTTCCAAAGCCACTGCCATGTTTTTAGAGTTTTGTTACACCAACATCCTACTCCCAGGTACAAAACCTATTCAGTTGCTATGATTGCAGTATAAACTGCCTCAAACTTGGCAGCTTACAGCAACTATTCATTATGCCTATAGATTTTGTGGGTCAGGAACTTTGTGGGAGTGGCTTGTCTCTGCTTCATAACATTTGTGAGATGGAAGACTTGAATTGAAGTTTGGGAACTATATTCACCTGAAGTCTCACCAATCTGTGTGGAAGTAGATAAACCATTCATTCTGGAGCTCAGTCCCTCTCTATGTGGTCTCTCTGAATATGCTGATTTCCGCTTCCTCATATCATGGTGACTGGGTTTAAGGACATGTATCTTAAAAAAGAGCTAGATGACAGCTCAATTGCTTTTTGTGACCTAACTTGGAAGTCACACAGTGTTATTTCTGCCTTGTTCTATCAGTTAAGATACAAGGTCCTCTCGGGTTCAAAGACTCCACTTCTTGATGGAGAAGTGGCAAGTGGAGAAGAAACATGAAGAGTAAATGAGACCATAAAAAAATGCTGTGGCCATTTTGGAAAACACATAGGAAGCCTAGAAAGGTACTCCTTCAATACATCTCTTGCATGAGAATTCCATTCCAGGCTCTCCTTCTAGGAAACTCAACTGCATTAGTTTCAAGGGCTGCTGTAACAAAGAACCATGATCTGGGTGGCTTAAAGAATAAAAATTTACCCTTTCACAGTTCTAGAGACTAGCAATCCAAGACTGAGGTATTGGTAGAGTTGCTTCTTTCTAAGAGCTGTGAGGAAGAATCAGTTCCATGCCTTTCTCCAATCTTCTGGTGGTTTGCTTGCAATCTTTAACACTCCTTCACTTATATAGAAACAGCACTTCAATCTCTGCCTTCATCTTCACGTGGCATTCTCCCTGTGCGCATGTCTCTGTGTCCAAATTTTTGTAAAGACACCAGTCATATTGGATTAGGGCCCACACTAATGATGTCATCTTAATTAATTACATAAATTAATTACATCTGCAATGACCCTATTTCCAAAAAAGGTCACATTCTGAGGTACGAGGGTTAGGACTTCAACATATGGATTTGGGGGAACACAGTTAAACCAATAACACTGATCTAAGTCATAAGAGTACCGACATTATAGTATTATTGCAAAGAATACCTGAAATAATGCATAGGAAATTCATAGCACCAGCTAAATGATCAATACATGTTAGCTAACATCATGATTTATCTTTGGATCCAGAGAGACTAGCACAGTGCTTAGCACATAGTGAGCAAATAATGAACATCTTTAAATTTTGTCTGTCTGGATTTCACTCCACATTTTCTGGTAAGAACATCCTGAAACAGTTCCCTTGCCAGTCTTGATGAGGCAATCATGCAAATGCCTTGGCCTCCCTCAAACAGGTGGTAAGTAGATGGATGACCCAAGAATGCAATTCAAACTCTTTTTCCCAATACTTAAATCCACACTACCTCACTACGAATACTTAAATCCTCCTGCCTCACCATGACTTAGCCATTTGGAGAGGGTGTAGTGGACATCTGTCTGGAGCCCAGCACTTTGGGGACACTTTCCCTCTATTTAGAGAGTTTCCTTCCTTCTCAAGTTAAAAGTCAGAAATTGTGCTTCCCTAACCCTCCTTGTGGCTGGGAACAACTATATGACTCAGTCAACACCCTGCCCACCATCCCCTAACCCCCACCCCCAGACACTCTTGTGATATGTCCTTGGAGAAGAGACTAATATGGGGAGAAATGCCATGTGAAATCCATTTTGCCAGTGAGAGTGACACCACTGTCACTTGGCCTTCAGAGGCGGCACTGTTGAGTTTCTGGTAACAGAGCTATCAGTAGTACCTGCATCAGTAAAATTGCTTCTGGCAGAGGAAAATGTAGCATTGAGTCCTGGGAGGCGAGTATGGAGGCAGTAGCAATGTCCTCAGGCTAGTTCTGATGACCGTTCTAGGTGGTATTCTGGAAGTTCTACCTGAGCCTGGCTCTCTAGCCCTCCTGGAAATTTTGTGACCTGCCAAATATTCTTTAATAAATTTCTTTTTGGCTTAACCAATCAATTATATTTCTGTAACATTCAACCAAAACTTCAATCAGTAAAATTTGTTATACTGATTCACAGTATTAAAAATCTGATAAATTAATGATAATTCTGTGAGGTAAACATTGTTATTCCCATTGTATAGATGAAAAACAGATCCAGTAATATTAAGTGCATCTGGCCCAAGGTCATGCAGCTACTAAATCCTAGTGCAGAGATGTGAATTCTAGTCTCTTTTTTTTTAAAAAAACAAAAAAAAACAAAAAAACTCCAAAGTTCATTTTTTTAGTATGCCATTTGAAACTTGCTTTCAGAAGTAATCTTTTGACAGAATAGATTGGTTTACTCACAATTCATCCTAATCTCCTTCTAGTGTGCCTTCCTATACTACAGAGACTGAGAAATTAAAATTGCTATTTCCTAGACTCATTTACAACTAGGTATATGATTTAGACTCCACCAAAGAGATGTACTTGTATGAAAACTGAACTTAAACGAAGTTGGAAGGCAGGCAGGCCTTCATTTTGATGGTACATATCAGGTACACATGGTTTGACACCAACAATTGAGGCTACAACTTTCTGATTCCTGAATTGTAGCAAAAGTCGTGTGATCTTGGAGCTGGCAGGTGGCGCAGGGACTCTTTGATTCAACAGCTTCCTGACTACTGCAGAGAGAGTTCTTTGAACAGGTCAGCTCTGTGGTGGTGTCCTGGAAGTCATCACTGGAGGCCCAGCCTAGAGCCCATTCCTCCAGCCTTTTATACTGTGAGTATTTGATTCCCTCCATCTAATTCTTTTCTGCTTAAACTATGAGACTGGTGTCTGCTACCTGCTTCTGAATCCTGTCTAATATAAGCATGTACAGAGGTCAAGTACTACATAATCAAGCAGCACTGTAAAGAGATTCTTATCTTCTCTCAGAGTCACAATTAAGGTGGGGGGGGGGTGGTATATATTCAAGGTAAATCAATATATTGAAGTCATAAACATCATGGCCTCTCCAATCTTGCCACACCTGTATCTCAAGGACACTTAGTGTATCAGTTAGGGTAGAGGCAAGCAATAGATGGCTCATTCAACCTGGATAATTTGGCGAGACACAAATAAAGACCATTTTTCAAAGATATGCACAGGGCACAGAGAACCACAGAGGTTATACAGTGCCACCAGACCTAAAGTAGCAAGGAGAAGGAGCATGTTATGGACTGAATGTGTCTCCCCCACCTCTCCACCAACTTCATATGTTGAAATTCCAACCCCAATATGATGGTATTAGGAGGTGGGGCCTTTGGGAGGTACTTAGGTATGAGGGTGGAACCCTCATGAACGGGATTGCTGCCCTTATAATAGAGACTCCAGAGAGCTCTCTAGCCATTTTTACATTATGTAAAGATACAGAGAGAAGTCGGCAGTCTGCAACCAGGAAGCAGGGGCTTGCAGCCCCAAAACTGTGAGGAATAAATTTCTGTTGTTTTTAAGCCACCCTGGTCTATGGCACTTTGTTATGGCAGCCTGAACTAAGAGCCCTTATGGAAACCTGGAGACAGTTATATAGAGAGGATGCCTTCCAGGAGCTGTGAAAGTTGGTTGAGGGATGCGGCTAACTCATGGCAACCTCATACTCGCCCTCCTTTCAGTCACCTGCCCATTTCCAGAACCCACATGCCAGTCAGAGAACAAGAGCTTATATTGTAATTCATATAGAAAAACCTCCCCGGGTGAAAAATGATGGAGACTTGATCTGAGGAGCAAATGAGAGATACCCAACACAGCAAGTGAAAAGATAAATAACCACAGTGCAGCAAGAAATCATAAAGAATGTAAGTGGAAATGTTTTGGTGCTACTGAAACATTTTTGTCAGGGGGGAATACAGTTTTCTGTGGTGGGGGTTGGGGAGTTGGTGCTACTTAATTTTTAATGCTCACGGGTTGATTTTATTCATTCCTTTTAAAGATAGTCAAAATAATCTGCTCTATGTGATTTGAGGGCATTTTACTCAATTTAGCAAGAGGGTCATAGAGCATGAGAAGTGGAAGACACCTTAGAGTTCTCGCTGGACATTTCTCATGTCATAGATAAGGAAACTAAGACTTAGAGAAAGAAAATAAATTCCTCCAAAGTCACATATCCAAGAAGTTGCAGAATCAGAAGGCACACCTAAGTCTAACGATGCCCAATTCAGGGGTCTTCCACTACCTGCAGCTAAAATCCATATTGGACACAAGATATGCTCATTACTAATGGCTAGGCTGTAATGTGGCTACAGTCTTAGTCTTGAGCATCTCTCTGCTTTGATTTTATTTTTCTCTTCATTTTAAACATTTACCTGAGAAACTGAATTTCAAAGACACTTTTCCTAAAAATAACTAGAAGCTACGGAGGATGAAATTAGCATAATGTATTTTATCTATAGTTTACAGTGTGTAATCTAAAAATGTGCGACAAAGCAAAGCTAGTAGTGCAAAGAAAATTCCCCTGAGATATTTGGTGCCATTTAAAACACCTCAGTATGGGGGGATGTGGGAGCAGCAGCCTGTGACACATTTCCATCAGGGTAAAATGTTATTCCAGTGATTCACAGAAAGAAGCCTGACAAACACTTCGAGTCGATATAAAGGTTCTTGCCATCAAGATAAAATGAGAATTGCAGTGGGTGGTCCCATTCTAGCTTCATGTCTCCTTCTACTTCTGTCCTGACTTAGGTGGTTGCCCTGGAAACAGTGGGGTGGCAAACAAAACCATTTGGAACAACTTTTAGGAAGCCTTATGCATGAAGGCCTAATTTTTATTTGCTGCTGCCTTTTTTTCTCTTCTTAAAGGGTAACTTTTCCATGGTTGTCATTCCCTGAGAGGGTGTGCTCTTTGGACTACCTTAACAGCTGAATTATTCTAAAGTCTTTAGCAAGGTCCAGTTGGAGGGCTAGCCAGAGTTTGGCAGATAGTGGAGGAAAGGGGTTTTATTTCTCATTATTCAGCTTTGGATCCGAACACAGATGGTCCTGATCTCCTCCTCCCCCACTGAAGAATTTTTCTAAAATGACACCCAAGTTTTTCTTGGCAGAAGTTATAATTCCTGGCAAACAGTTCACTGCAGCTCTAATTATGATGACAGCTTTAATGGAGAAGATAATCATATTAAATGGTTCTTATTCAGTTCCATGTGATGAATTAGTGAATACCAGGAAATGTGTTAAGCAGCCAAAAATAAGGGGAAGGGGTAAGGTACTGAGCTACAAGTTGAGGTTTGAGGGATTCCAAAACTGGGTGGGAGATAGGACAAAATGATCTTAAAAGAGGAGATGCTGATTCTATTGTCTCAGGTGGCTTGTTTACTAAGAAACCCCTTCTGCCTGATGTGTCTGAAAAAAATTTTCTGACTTATAAAAATGGTGAAGAAGATTTTATTCAAGACTATTGCAATAGGAGCTGACTCTACCACAATAGGGGACAGAGATCAGGCTCAACTCCTAACATGGCAAGATAATTGAGGATTTAAGCCCAAAAGCAGAGTGAGGGATCAGTGGATGGAAAATTAAAAGGAGACACAAAAAGTAGGGAAATTCTTTTTCAACAGGATTCCTGCTAAAGGCAGGTCAAGGATTTATACATCAAAGGTGCGGGGGCAAGGGGGTGGGGGGTGGCAAGAAGCTCTACCAGACATAGAGGGTGATCAGATATCAACAGTTGAGCGGACTCTCATTAAACTTACTTAGCAGGATTCTTGTTAAAACTGGGCTAGGCATGCCAAAGACAGAAAAAGGCCAAAATGGAGGCCTGCGAATCTGTCAGTCCCACTCCTTGTTTAAGGAAAGAAGAAACAGTCTTCTTTCATTTGAACAATATAAGTCCATTTCTTGTTAGTTTCCTTTTGTTCATTAAGGGCTAGATGAACCATCAGTTGGGACTAGAGGATATTTGCTGGATGGTGCAAATCATCAGACATTTAAGAGGGGGATTTTCTAGGGGAAAAAAAGAGAAAAACATAAATTAATGGTTAGAGCAGACTATAAATCCAGTTTCTGAGTCAAGGGTAGCCAGTTGAGATTTCTATATATTGCACTTGAGGGATCATTAGATGGTAGAATGAGGACAGTAGTGGCAATCTGACAGATGTCCTTACAATCTGAATGTCTTTGGCGATGGCAAAACATCAGTGTCACAGTCATGGCTATTTCCCAGAGCAGAGTATGGAAGATGTGAAACTGTCACTACACTTCCTGAGTGGCCTACACAGCAGCATCTCCAGGCATGGAGGACTGACGAAATGTGCAAGATGGCAGAATTCAGTTCAACTTTCAAGGAGATAACAAAATCTCAAAGATAATGAATAGGACCAGGGCCTGATAACCCATGAGGGTGTGCTATAATTTTCCATGGACACATAAAATTTTTCTCTATACTCACCCTTTTTTTCAAAGAAGTTACTCAAAGTAAGATTATTCTTATTTATAAAACAAGTCTGTTCTTATTAGATCTGACCTATTATTTACATAAGTGCAGCAAATAATAGTAATTGACCACACAGAACTTTGGAAGTTTGCTTTGCTCGAACTTGTTATAAGGAATTTCAAATCAGACTTTTAAAAGCTTCTCAAGACTAGGAAGCCAAGCCAGAAACTTGCCACCAGACTTGATCTGCAGTACCTATAGGTCTGGGTGAATTTCTCTCTTCTTTAGGTCCCCAAAATATCCTAAGCTTCCTGGGCCTGCCTGTAAGTGACCTGTGCTCACCTGTAAGGCTGGGAAGCCTGTAAGCCAGGTACTAGGCCTGTTTTCCCAAAAGGGCTTTGTAAAGCATTGGCTCCATAAAGTCAACCTTAATTGCTTAAAACTATCTGGTCATATCTGATTCTATGTACATCATTCTCAAATATGACATTCCAGTCAAAGTACTGGTTATATAACCACTGTTTTCAATTGTGTCTTTTAAGGAGGACAGATTCTTATTGAACTTATGCAAATAACTATATTGCCATAAAAATAAGAACACTCAATAAGCGTTTTTGAATTCTGGAGAGATCGGGCAGGCAGAAGAGATAAATGTTTCATTTCTGTTTACAGAAGTGTTATCTACTAAATTGTTGTGCGTTATAACTTAAAAGGGAAAGGGGTTCCTTAAATTCAGCAGCAATATTCCAAACAAAAGTCATAATCATACTTCATCAGTTCATTCAGTCTCATGTAATTAATTCCTGTCCTACTTGGACTTGGGTTAGTGGTTTTATGAACCTATTAGCTTTTCCACTAGAGTTCTGGAAATCCTTTCTCAGTTAAGGTATGATCTCAGAGTGATTTTAGCAATGCCATCAAAAGCCTGAATTACACAGACCTGTCAGTCTTTTCCATGGATCTTGGAGACAGTTCCTCTTTGTTGAAGATGAAACACTCTGCTTATATCTGATTACAAGTGCTTTCAGAGAAAAGTCAGAGTAAAACAAAAAATTTCTGTTGATGACCAAAGGCTTAAGATGTCTGTGGGTAAAGATCTGAAGAGAGTTCATAATAAAAATTATTCAACTGACAAAGGAATTATTTCTACAGCATATAACATTTAAAATAACAAATTATGACTGATGCCATTAAACCAGAACATATCATGAACAGCAAGGGTATTGACAAATTTCATACAATTTCTGAACTATTTATATTAATAATATTTTATTCATACAAATATAACCTAGAGAAAATTAAAGCATCCCTCATTCGACAATGCTTTTCTTGCAACTGAACATATCAAGTAAACCTAATTGTTTTTTGGCATCTCTCTTTTTATAATATGAAACTAAAAATCCTTTGAAATTTTCCAAGAGCCATCTGAGAAATCTTAAGCTCAGTTCGGAATCAAGATTTCATTTAGGATTTGATTCTGGAAAAATAAAATTGTCCAAAATGTCAAAAGGTTTGAATACTTGACTAAATACAATCCTAGGTCACTGTGAAACAATACTTGGCTACCTATTTGATCAAAGTGACCATAAAAGAATTCAAAAGTAAATATAGGAGATAACATGACAATAAAAAAATGTTAGCTCTTGTTAAAGTGAATTAATTAAGGACATAATAAAGGTTAACATAAAGCACAGGAAATTATTCTGAGAAGACAGACAGTATCTTTGTTTTGCTGGTTTAAAGGTAAGGAAAAGCCTTTTACAATCTCTTATTAAGAGAAGACCAATATGTTAGTTTTATTTTTAATTTTTTGAGGAATTTCTAAAGTGGCTACACCAGTTTCTAATCCTACCAGCAGTGCACAAGGGTTCCCTTCTCTCCACCAATACTTGTTCTTTGTTGTCTTTTTGATGATAACTATTCTGACAGGTGTGAGGTGCTATCTCATTGTGGTTTTGGTTTTCATTTCTCTTATGACTGGTGATGTTGAGTACCTTTTCATGTGTCTGTTGGCCCAGCAATACCACTTCTGAGTATTTACCTGAAAGAAACAAAAACACTAATTCAAAAGACACATGCAAGGATCTTTGGAAACATGACAGAGTGAGAGATGTCCCCAGATCTCTCCCCTTGAAACAACAATAAGCTGAACATCTAAAACTTAACAAAAAACACCCAAACTGCACACCAGCAAGTCTGAGCGTGGGATCTGAGCATAAGAACTACCACAGGTCAGAACCCCAGGTGTCAGGCAGTGGACAGGGAGAAATAAAGAAGCTACCTCTCACAGCCACCAGAGCTCCCTGTAGGAGGAGGGGGAGAGTAGAAGGAGCAGCGAATTTGTGCTGCGAGCTCCCTGAACATTCCTGCTGTGGCTGGCTGGCTGCAGGACCCAGTCATCAGGGCAGAAGGCAGAGAAACAAGTATGGCAGAAAAGTGGGACGGGACCAGAGAGAAGCAGGATGGGATCACAGAGGAACAACAGCTGTTTTCTGTGGGCTGCGGTTGCAAAACTGAGGCCAAGCCACAGCCCCCAACCCCCCAATCCAGTGGGCCCCTCCCCCACAACTTCTGAGACCAAACACCGCGGAGCCCCAGGACAATCTGAATAAACGTTGCTGAGACTGTTGCTGACACTGACAGGGATAGAAACTGAAGGTAGCGAGCGTAATTAAATATCTACAAGAAAATTTAAAAGGTGTTATTAAGACTTTATGTAAG
Organism: Rousettus aegyptiacus; assembly: GCF_014176215.1. Lineage (NCBI taxonomy): Eukaryota > Metazoa > Chordata > Mammalia > Chiroptera > Pteropodidae > Rousettus > Rousettus aegyptiacus. The sequence continues at coordinate 126,131,912 of NW_023416306.1, forward strand.
CAGGGATCCAAGAGGCTTAGATGCCACCTATTGGAAATCAAAAGAAAAGCACCTTCTTTGCAGCAGGCTAAAGAGAGACCTTTCTATAATAAATTTTTCTGGAAAAACCACAGAATACACTTCCATTAATAGCCAGGGGGAAAAATAGTCCATTAAACACCATGAACAACAAAAGTGACAAGGCATCTCAGAAAGAAAGAGAAAAATCTCCAGAAAATAAGCTTACAGACATAGAGATATGTGACTTAAATGACAGAGCATTCAAGATGGTACTTCTGAAAAAATTCAATGAGATTCAAAATAACTCAATTTCAGGAACTGAAAAACAACTAGATGAGCAAAGCAAGGAGACTGAAACCCTCAAAAAGAACAATATAGAACTTCTGGAGATGAAGAACAACTGCAAGAGTTAAAAAATGAAATAGCAAGCTTGGGAAATAGAGTCAACCAAATGGAGGAAAAGATCAGTGATATTGAAGACAGAAATATAGAAATAAATCAGAAGGAAAAAGAGAGAAACCAAAGAATGAAAAATAATGAAAGAGAAATACAAGAACTAGCTGATACCATCAGGAGAGGAAACATAAGAATAATGGGCATTATCAAAGGTGAGGAAAAGGAAAAGGGATTAGAAAGCATTTTCAGACAAATAGTTAATGAGAATTTCTCAAATCTAAGGAATGAGTTGGAGCTTGGAATTCAAAAAGTCAACAGAACACCCAATTATCTCAACCCAAAAAGGCCATCACCAAGACACATTGTACTAAAATTATCAAAAATCAATGACAAGGACAGAACTCTCAAGGCAGCCAGAGAGAAAAATATGGCAACTTATAAAGGTTAAACCCATTAGATTATCCTCAGACTTCTCAGCACAAACCTTACAAGCCAGAATGGAATGGAATCAAATATTTAAACTATTAAGTGAAAAGAACTACCAGCCTAGAATAATGTATTGAGCTAAGCTCTCCTTTAGATACAAAGGAGAATTAAGACTTTTCCAGACATATAAAAATTGAGGGGATTCTCTACTGCAAGGCCTGCACTACGGGAAATACTGAAAGGGGTCAGTTCACCTAAAACAAAATGACAAAAAAAAAAAAATTATTAGGAGTAAAGTGACTATCAGGCAAATAGAAGCAGAGGAGGGCAACCCTTACTAAGAACAGGACATTATAAGCTTAAATAATAAGAAGAGAATTGTTATAACAAGATAGTAATGAACGTTCAGCATACATAGGAACAACTTAAGATAACAATGACTAAAAAGGGAGGATTCAAAGATCCAAATTCACAAATAGAGATAAGGAAATATGGAGCTTAATGGAGATAAGGCACCCACAGAAGAAAATGGACGACTATATATATATAACTATCCTTTACATATGCATAATGGTAACCACACGCCAAAGATTCAGAACCTTTGTATAAAACAAGAAGGACCAGAGGGAAAACCCACAAAAGCCAACCAAAATAAAGAAAATAGAAGCTCAAGGACAAGGAAGCAATGGAAACACCGAGCTACCAGAAAGCAAAAGATAAAATGGCTATAAGAAGACCAACCTCATATTTCAATAATCACCCTAAATGTAAAAGGATTGAACTCACCAATAAAAAAGCACAGAGTTGCAGAATGGAACAAAAAACAAAACCCAACCATATGCTGCCTTCAGGAGACATATCTCAGCTCCAAAGACAAAGGCTCAAAGTGAAAGGGTGGAAAATGATATTTCAAGCAAGTGGCATTCAGAGAGAAGCGGGAGTAGTGGTATTAATATTAGATGAAATAGACTTCAAACTATAAAAGGTAAAGAAAGATACTGAGGGACAATTCATAATGATAAAGGGAATCACGCACCAAGAAAATATAGCACTTATTAATGTCTATGCTCCCAATCAGGGAGCCCTGAAATAGGTAAAGCAATTACTAACAGAACTAAAGAGAGAAACAGATCAAAACACTATCGTAGTAGGGGACCTAAATATCACAGTGTCAGATATGGACAGTTCATCAAAATGGAAAACCAATAAGTAAATAACATCTTTAAATGACACATTAGACTAACTGGACATAATTGACATTTATAGAGCCTTCCATCCCAAAACAGCTGCATATACATTCTCAAGAATCAACCACATACTGGGACACAGAGATAGGCTCAACAAATATAAGAGAGTTGAAATCATACCAACCATATTCTCTGATCATAATGCTTTGAAACTAGAGATCAACTGCAGAAAGAAATCAGGAAGAACCACAAATGCATGGAGATTAAACAACATGCTACTGAAGAATAACTGGGTCAGAGAAGAAATAAAAAGAGAGATCAAGAGATACATAGAAATTAAGATCATGATAGTACAACATAGCAAAAGCAGTAATAAGAGGAAAGTTCATATCATTACAGGCCTATCTCCAAAAACAAGAACAAGACCAAATAAACAACCTAATGCTTCATCTTAAAAAACTAGAAAAGGAAGAACAAATAAAGCCTGAAGTTTGCAGAAGGTAAGAATAATCGAAATTAGAGAAGAAATAAATGAAATTGAAAATAAAACAAAACAAAAAGATAGAAAAAAATAAATGCAACAAAGAGTTGGTTCTTTGAGAAGGTTAATAAAATTGACAACCCCCTAGCCAGACTCACTAAAAAAAAAAGAGAGAAAGGGCACAAATAAACAAAATCAGGGATGAAAGAGGGGAAATTACAACTGACCTCACACAAATACAAAGGATCATACAAGAATACTATGAAACATTATATAACACCAAATTTAATAATCTAGAAGAAATGGACCTGTACTTAGAAAAATACGACCTTCCTAGACTGAATCAAGAAGAACTGGAAAATTTAAATAGACTGATCAGCAGTATGGGAATTGAAACAATTATCAAAAACTTACCAAAAAGTAAAAGTCCAGGACCAGATGGCTTCACCGGTTAATTCTACCAAACATTCAAAGAAGATTTAATACCTATTCTCCTCACTCTTCCAAAAAATCGAAGAGGAGGCAATACTTCCCAACACATTTTATGAGGCCAATATTAGTCTGATACCAAAACCCGGTAAAGATAACACACAAAAAGAAAACCATAGACCAAGATCTCTCATGAACACAGGTGTGAAAATCCTAAATAAGATACTAGAGAACTGAATTCAGTAACATAGTAAAAAGATTATACACCACGATCAAGTGGGCTTCATCCCAGAGGAACAGGGATGGTTCAACATATGCAAATCAATTACTGTGATATACCACATAAACAAATTAAAAAATTTAAAAAATAAAAAGTATTATATGATCATATCCATAGATGCAGAAAAAGCCTTGGACAAGATACAGCATCCGTTTATGATCAAAACACTTAACAAAATCAGTAAAGAAGGAAAGTACCTCAACATAATAAAGGCCATATATGACAAACCCTCAACCAACATTAAACTTAATGGTGAGAAACTAAAAAACTTCTCTCTAAGATCAAGAACTAGGCAAGGCTATCTACTATCACCACTGTTATTCAATGTAACATTGGAGGTCCTAGCACATGCCATCAGACAAGAGAAAGATATAGAAGACATCCAAATAGGAAATGAAGAAGTCAACAGTCACTATTTGCGGATGACATGATTCTCTATATAGAAAACCCTAAAGACTCCACAAGAACACCACTGGAAACAATAAGCAAATAAAGTCTCTAGATTCAAAATCAATGTTTAAAAATCTATAGCATTCTTATACTTTAATAATGAAGAGTCAGAAAAAGAAGTGGAAAAAATAATTCCTTCTGCAACTGCAATGTAAAGAATAAAATACCTAGGAATAAATTTAACAAAACAAGTGAAGGACCTATATAATGAAAACTATAAGACCCTATTAAGAGAAATCGAAGAAGATACAAAGAAATGGAAAGATATTCTGTGTTCTTGGATTGAACAAGATATTCTGTGTTCTTGGAAGAATCAACATAGTTAAAATGACCATATTACCTAAAGTATCATACAGATTTAATGTAATCCCCATCAAAATCTCATCAGCATTTTTTAAAGAAATGGAACAAAAATCATCAGATTTGTATGGAAGCACAAAAGACCCTGAATTGCCAAAGCCATCCTGAAGAAAAAAATGAGGGTGGAGGCATCACTCTGCCTGACTTCAAATTATACTACAAAGTGACAGTAATCAAAACAGCATGGTATTGGCAGCAAAACAGACACACAGACCAGTGGAACAGAATTGAGAGTCTAGAAATAAACCCATATTTATATGGGCAAATAATTTTTGACGAAGAAGCCAAAAACATACAGTGCAGAAAGGAAAGCCTCTTCAATAACTGGTACTGGGAAAACTGGAAAGTCACTTGCAAAAGAATGAAACTAGACTGTTGTCTATCACCACACACCAAAATTAACTCAAAATGGATTAAGGACCTAAATATAAGATCTGAAACAATAAAATGCAAAGAAAACATAGGAACTAAACTCAAGGACCTTGGATTTAAAAAGGATTTTATGAATTTGACCTCAAAAGCAAGGGAGTAAAAGCTAAAATGAATGAATGAGACTACATCAAACTAAAAAGCTTCTGCTCAGCAAAAGAAATCATCAACAAGGTAAAAAGAGAACCATACGAATGGGAAAATATATTTGCAAACGACACCTCCGATAAGGGCCTAATATCCAAAATATACAAAGAATTCATACAACTCAATAACAACAAAACAAACGATCCAATCAAAAAATAGGCAGAGGACCTGAACAGACACTTCTCCCTAGAGGACATACAAATGGCAACAAATACTTGAAAAGATGCTCAACATTGCTAGCTATTAAGAAAAGGCGAATCAAAACCACAATGAGATACCATCTCATACCTGTTAGAATAGCTATAATCAACAGGACAAGTAATAACAAATGTTGGAGAAGATGTAGAGAAAAAGGAACCTGCTGGTGGGACTGCAAATTTATATAGCCACTATGGAAATAGTATGGAGGTTCCTCAAAAAAACTAAGAATTGACCTACCGTATGATCCAGCAATCCCTCTACAGGGTATTTTTCCCAAAGACTTGAAAACCCATATCCAGAAAAATATTTGCACACCAATGTTCATTGCACCATTATTCACAGTGGCCAGGACATGGAAGCAACCAAAGTGTCCTATGATAGATGACTGGCTAAAGAAACTGTGGTACACATATACAATGAAATATTACTCAGCCATAAGAAGAGATGAAATACTGCCATTAGCGACAACATGGATGGACCTCAAAAGAATCATGCTAAACAAAATAAGCCAGACAGAACAAGTTGAAAATCACATGATATCACTTCTATGTGGGATATAAATCTAAAAGCAACAAATGAGCAGGACAAACAGAGACTCATGGACATGGACTAGGCTAGTGGTTATCAGAGGACTATAGACTAGTGGTTACTAGTGGGGTGGGGGAGGAGGGGGTAGGTAGATAAGGTAAAGGGGGTCAAACATAGGGTTTAGAGGGGAAGGGTGAAGTGAGTAAAGGGGATCAAATATATGGTAGCTGAAGGAAACTGGACTTTGGGTGGTAAACACACAATAGAATATACAGATGTCAAATGATAACGTACATCTGAAAATTATATAATTGTATTAACTAATGTTACCCTAATAAACTTAATTTAAAAAAATACATGCACCCCTATGTTCATTGCAGCATTATTTACAATAGCCAAGATATAGAAGCAACTTAAGTGTCTAACAATAGGTGAATGGATAAAGAATGTGGTATATATACTCAATGGACTATTACTTAACCATAAAAAAGAATGAAATCTTGACATTTGTAACATGGATAGGCCTAGAGGGTATTATCCTGAGTGAATAAGTCAAACAGAGAAAGACAAAACTGTATGATTTCACTTATATGTGGAATCTAAAACATAAAACAAACAAACAAAACAAAACAGAAATAAACTCACAGATACAGAGAACAAGTTGATGGTTACCAGAGGGGAGTGGGTGGGAAATGGGCAAAAAAAGTCAAGAGGATTAAGAAGTACAAACTTCCAGCTATAGAATAAATCACAGGGATGTAATGTACAACATAGAAAGTACAGTCGATAATATCATAATAACTTTGTATAGCAGCAGATGGTCACTAGGCTTATCACAGTGATCACTTCATAAGGTATATAAATGTCTAATCACTATGTTGTACACTTGAAACTAATATAAAATTGTACATCAAATATAATTTTAAAACAAATATAAATATTTTTCAAAAGGGCAGACCAAAATTCTAAGAAAACTTTATTATTTCAACAGAGAAAACCAAATTCTAGTTTTGCTTCAGTGTACTTTTGATATGATAATTCATTTTGTAAAAAAAAAATACCCTTTAAATAAATCTATACAATCTCAACTACTGTTGATCACATGAGACAAGATTCCTTTTCCAAGATTATTTTCCTACAAACCTTCTACAACTTTTTATATCTATTCTTTTTTTGTCCTATATTTTCCTCTTTTATTTTAGGACAAAATTACTCACTTGTTCTCCTAACAAAAACCCATTCAACATAATTTGTATACTTTTCTTATCAAAATACATTCTACTTTCCTTACATGCTTTTCATACGAAGTTGTTTCCTTTCACTCTTATTGTTTCTAGTAGTTTTGTTTACAGATATTGATTATAATTTTTAACCATTAGTAAACTTTTTAATATAAAACTATGATGTATTCAATTGTGAATTGTCTATTATAAACCAGCATTCTGTGGCTCATTAGCAAATTTTATGAATATACCACCTCATAATTTGTATAGGTATATGCTTCCTGATAGTACGGTTTTTCCATGTGTCAAAAAGAGGATGCTTATTAACCTACTCAATTATATTTAGGCTCTCTGTATCATGTAAAAATAAGAAGCTAATTTGTGCTTAGTAATTTAAGGTTTAATAGTTCCGCTTATTTAGAAATGATCTACATATTTAATGAATATCTACTAATTAACTTAGAATAACTCTAAGGTTGCAAGTTACCAAAAAGATTTTAGAAACTATTTTTAAGCAGATATATTTCAAAATTAAAAGAAAGTACCCATCATCTCAACTTGTTTTCCTGTTAACTATTTTTATAGCGCATGCATGTTAGGCAAGCAACAAAAAAATTATAAAGCAAAGAAACCTTTAAAAAGTTAAATACAAAATATGTGCTGGTATTATACTTAATGCTGATAATTCAGAAGACATTGCTATTTTTATTAACAATATTAAACTAGACTTTTTTTTTTTTTTACCAAGATTTTCCCAAATTACATAAACTTGAAAAGCATTTGGATCAGTTTCTATATTTTGGGGAGTTTTCAGAATATTTAATTTATATAAGCACTTATTTATCTGTCTTCCATAGAATAGAGCTCCTTTATGACATTTTATAAATTATTTTGGTAATACCATCTAGAGGTAGAAAAATACCACATATACATAACATACATATACAAATATACATACATAAATATACAAATGCAAATAGAGACCTTATAGCTTTCATTTTAAAATTTTAGACATGAGTCAGATAAATATAGCAATATAAAGCTCACTGGTTTATGCAAAAGAGTTGGCTCTCATCTTGACTCCATTTTACATTTTTACCTAAATTGTGTTTCTTACAAATGGAACAAATTAAGGTTACCTGATCAAGATGAGAGCTAATGCTTTTTACCAATATTTGCGGTGGAGGCTTTTAAGATTTTCTTTTTCCCTGACATATAGTTTCTTTTGGGGTACCCTTAGTCTTTTGGGAGCCCTCAATGGGGCACAGGGGACCTAAAGTTCAAGTAACTATATGGAATTGAGTGGCTAAAGTGAAAAGAGAAAAGTCTTGCAGGACTAGACAGAGATGTAGGAAGTAGGGCCTTGAAGGTATTCATATTAGAGGACCTAAGGGAACTGAAGGGAAGACTGAAAGTGATAAAAGGAGGAAGGAGAAACAGAACAATGGTAAAGGAGAAGTCAGGGGAACCAGCTGGGGAAGTCATCAAAGTTCCAAATTATGCTTTGTAAAATCATTCAAACAAGGAGAACGTGAACAGTTAGTGTCGTGGTAGTGGAGCATATGGTCAGCAGGGGTATGAGATGAAGTTTCAGCCCACTGAGAAACTGCAGGTTCTTACCACATGGTACTTTGTAAACAAAGAAGCCTTGGATGCCAACCTAACCTCCCATTTGCCTATGACTGTAACCCAGCTTCTAGAGTAGAGGCCAGGAATTTTCCGCTTGAGAGTAAGGGAGTAAATCCCCACTCAAAAAGGTCCCAGACTTCCATTCAGAAAGATGCTTGCTCAAACAGGTTTTCAACCAAAGAATCCTGGGACTCTGACCCAGCCTTAGAGAGTATACTCAGAATTTTAAGAATCAATATCTGTCCTTACCAGGCTTCAACAGACTGCCATCCAGAGTACTGGCTCAGGAGCTGGACTTGCCTATGGATCCCCAATCAGTCAGGAGTGAGACAAAGGCTTCAAAAGTGCACACTTGAGGTCTTGGATGAAAGGTCCAGGTGTCCGATGATGACTTTAATCCTGTCTGATTCATGGCACCATAGCTGTTAAAGAAAAAATTATTCAGACACTTATTAACATGGTACGGAAGACTTTATTTGAGACTACTGAAATCACTCATTGCAGTCGGGGAGAGATTAAAACAAAGACAGCAAAGACAGCTAAGGATTCATAGCCAATGAGCAGAGTGAGGGGGTCAATGAATGGAAAATTATTCAGAACAGTAATTAAAAGTAGGGGTATTCTTACTAAACCAACTTAATAAGATATTCTCTTTGTAGGTAGGCCAAGGTGATCAGATATGGAGAGTGGGAGATAAGGAATTAGATCAGATATTGAGGGTGATCAGATACCAAGGGTAGCAAGATTCTTGCTAAACTAACTTCGCAGGATTCTTGCTAAAATTGGGCTGAACAAGCCAAAGATGGATAGAGGCCAAGGTAGAGACCTAAACAAGAGGGTTCAGAGGAGCCTAAGTAAAGTTTAGTCAAGGAAAGAGTCTGTCATATCTACCACTAGTACTATATACTTTTACATAGTGACCTAGATATGAGAAGGTAAGAGGCAAGGAGGAACGAAGAGGAAAGAAAGAAGGAAAGTTTTTAAAATTGCCTTCCGAACTCAAGACTATTCTGAGTGCTTCCACATATTTGTTTGATGAAGATAAATTTGATCTTTTGAAACAGCCAAGAAACATTTGGGGCCAAGTTTTAAAAATAAGAAGGGGATCAAATTGAGTGACACAGTTATGACTACAAAACAATGAGCTGGTGGTTCTCATGTAGCTTATAAATAGGATGACCAAACTTGACCCAGTTTGCTTGGAACATTCAAACCTTGAGAACTGAAAATCTCCCTTAGTTCCAGGTAAACCAGGAAAATTACCCAAGGCTGTCTTAATTTTCAAACTAGAATTCCTACATCCTGGGAAACCCTTCGGTCCTGGAAAAACTGAGATGGTTGATCACCCTATTTATAAAGAGTGCTAAGGTACTTCCAAACAAGAAGTTTCAAAATCATTCTGAGTCATGGCACATGACCAACTAGGTGTCTGGCTTTCAATATAAGGGTTATTTGTTTTGTTTTTTAAAGCCACCTCATTTGTTTAGTCATATATTATATAGAAATGTAAATATTCACTCTGACTCCTATTTAGTTAGATGTTCATTTACTTAAATATCTTAATTCAAGTGTGTGTGTGTGTGTGTGTGTGTGTGTGTGTGTGTGTGTGTTGTGGGGTGGGGGTGAGGGTCTTTCATGGGAAAACAACCTTCTTTATTCTCATCTTCTCCAAACCCTAATTTATTCATACTTTCACTCATTTTCCCAAGGGCTGTGTTATTCCTTTAGAAGGCTTTTTTTTTTTTTTTGAAGGGGGCAACTAGAGATGGGTAGAGGATTGGATGGCCAAATTTTGCTCAGAAAGCTCTGTTATTGCTGCTGCTGTTTTAATTAATCAATAACATTACTTTATCCTTTAAAAATCTATTTTACATGTTCTCCTGTGTGTGTGAGGACGTCCCCCACTAAAAAGAAGAATCCAGGCAGGCTAGGAGGGCAATATCATAGTTGGGAGCCTGGGACATGTCTGAGGTTAATTGGAGCTGAATAGGTAGAGATTCAAGAGGACGCAACTTAAGAAGTTGAAATAAAAAACCACTTAATGCCAAAATATCCAAATATGAGGACAAAGTGGGAAAACTGCTCAGAACGAGTAGGTTAGAAACACAGTATAGACAGAATCTAAAGAATTTTAGTAGTTCTTTTGACTTTTTTATAGGTTGCCAGCAGCCTCAGCCTGATGGTGGTGGACATTTTAACCAGAACTTGCTCTTTTTCCACTCCACACTCCAGTAAACTGTGTTGTCCAGTTTGGGTGGCTGAAAAGCCTTAACTTGCTCAGGTGGGTTCTGAATTCAGGTGGGGGACTATCATGTATTTGCTTCTTTAACTGGCATTCTTTCTATTGGACAGAGCTGGCTGTGGCACTGCTGGAAATCCAGAACCTTCCATAAGATTCTTGGGTTCTTCTAACTCAGTTGTCAGGATAAATTGATGGGATTCTGAGTTGCCAGTATAGTCTCACTTGCTGGGCTAGCAGGAGCTGGTGAAAAGAGACTTCATCTCTACTTTTTCTAAGAAAGCAGAAGCAATCAGAAGATAACTATGACAATTTCCCATCATCACTTTTATAATTTTTGCCTTTCCTTCCTTTGTGACAGAAGAACTGTCCTGGAGTGTAAGTTCTCTTAGATGTCACCACTTAAGCCCTGGATCCCCTCTCACCTATTCAAGGGCTTTGCTCTTTTCATCATCCATTCTGTCCAACATTTCCACATTTCCTCTCTCTACTGTGAACAGTACCATCAGTGTATAAACATGCTATAATAGCCCCCATCTTAAAATAAATCTGTCCTTCCAAAAATCTATGCTTTCTTCCAAGTACCCCCTTCTGCTTCTCAGGTCAACTTGCATCACCATTTCCAAAATGAGTTGTCAATACTTCTCACTTCATAGTCTCTTTTTCGATCTTCTTCAATCACATTTTCTTCTCTACAACTCTACTAAGCCATTCTTCTCAGTATCAGCTATGAGTCCCATCTCTCTAAATCTTCTGAACAATGCCCACACCTTCTCTCACTTGACCTCTCAGTAGCATTTGACTCCATCAATCAGTTGGCTTCTGTGTCAACGTATCATCTCAGTCCTCCTCCTACATCCCTAATAGGCTTTGTCTTAGTCTGCTAGCTCCTTCCTCTTATTCCCAGTTTTTAAATTTGTTAAAACCTCTCCTGTTAACTATACCTACTCACTTAGGAGAAGATCTTATCCAGTCCCATGGCTTTAAATTCTATCTGTCAGAAACTCCCTGATCTACATATCTTCCAGCCCTGACATTGCCCCTGAACTCCAGACTTAAGAAACATATTCTGCTGCCTATTTGACATTTCCATTAAATGTGTAATAAGCATTTCAAGCTGAACATTTTAAAGATAGAACTTGATCTTATCTCTCAAAACTGTTTCTCCCATAGTTTCCCCACTGCAGCTACTGGCTTTACCATTCACCCATGCTATGGTTTGAATGTGTCCTCCCCAAATCCATGTTAAATCCTAAATCCCAAAAGTGATGGTATTAGTAGGTGGGGACTTTAGGATGGTCTTAAGTCTTGAAGATGGAGCACTCATGAATGGGATTGGTGCCTTTATAAAAGAACTCCAGAGAGCTCCCTAACTCCTTCTGTCATGTGAAGATGCTGGCTATGAACCAGTAAGGGGACTCTCACCAGGTGACCCCCTGCTGCATGATATCAGACTTCCAGCCCCCAGATCTGTGAACAATAAATCCCTGTTGTGTGTAAGATACCCAGTACTTCGTTATAGCAGCCTGAATAGACAAAGACAATTCGGTAGCTCAGGATATAAACTTAAAGCTCACTCTTAACTATTTTATTCATCTTACACCTACATATCATAAAAATCCAATTGTGTGGGTCTCTATCTGTGTCTGATTATAAATGATAGCTAGGACTAAATGTCCTTAGAATTCTCAGCCAGATGATTTCTCAATGGTTGGCGACATTCATTTGGGTGGGCTGGGTCAGGTAGGTTAGCGGAAGGTTGGAGGAATTAAGCAAGGTTCACTGGGAAGACTGCATTTGCCTCTGAGAACCAAAAAAAGCCTATTTCAGTTTTGAGAAGGTCAGCTATTAAACAGACAAAGAGAAGAAATGTGTAATTAATCTTATAATAAATTTTAGGAATTATTAAATATATTTGATGAACCGTGTGAGCCTTACTCTAGAACCATGAACATTTGAAGCATAATGCAGATATCTTGGTTGTACAGAATACAATTCAGGACTTCTTCCGTTGTCTTGGACTTGTACTTTTCAGAGTTGGCCTGCAGGTGGTGGTGTAGCCTGCAGAGGACTGTATGGACAAAGGACTGATGGGATGTTAGATCCAGATAAGTATATTAGGATTTTGTCCAAGTAGATATCGCCTTCTTGATCCCAGATGTGATTCAAGAATATGACTAGGACACTACATGGGCAAAATGACACCATAATCTTCCAGACTTTTCCATTGATCTCAAAGTTCTTGGAGCAAGCAGCATATCAGGATATGTATAACCTTCTCTATGTCCACGTAGGTGATAAGAGAGAAACTGCCTCCCAGATAAGTCCCAAATGAACTTCCCATGTGAGGTTGCTAATGCTTTTGAAGAAAGGGCATCTATCTATGAGGCAAGAGGTCAGTTCTGTCATGATGCTGGCTCTTCGGCTCAATAGAGTACGTTAGCCCCACCCCACCACATATTCCACCTCTGCTAAAGTTTGTGAATAGAACTGCTGTCCATAACTGGCTGGGCAGGAAGTCCTACATATTTGTAGTGGTGTCACAAATTAGTTCACTCTGATCTTAGATGTGCATAGAAAATAGCTTCTTTATTTCTCCATAACTCATCTGCTCATCCATAGGGAACTGAACCCTAAACTTATCCCATTCAGTTAAACCTAATTCAGTTAAATAATTCAGACAACTCTTTTATGTGAATTCTCTTTGGTTTCTTTGAGCAAAATGTTGTCTTTAAAACTTTTCCTCCATCTCCTTGTTCTCCGTCAAGACAACATCTGTGTGTATTGAGGTCTGTAAGAGTTTCAATGACCCATAGCAACAGAGGTGGTATTACCTAAATCTTCAGTGATAGTGGAGTGGCTGGATTTTGTGTTCCCTCAACTGATGATCACTGAAGTATAGTTTTTCTGGCCTTCTCAAAATTCCTATTCAGCTACCTCTTTGTTTTGACCAGAGCCCTTTGATATATCTCTGTGCTCTCAAGACTATGTCTCATCAGAACACAGGAGACTTGCTGGGTCACTGGACTTGGAGGCCTAGGAGAGATGGCTCAAGCTCATCTATCAAGTCACCTCCTACTACACCTCCTCACCATCAGTCCTTGCCAAGATTCTGGCCTCTGACCTTGCCTCTTCTTTGTCTTATTTCTTTCATAATCCCTTAGAATTGAGAGGGGCAGACTTTAGGCAATTCATTTGTCTGTGTAATATTTCCCTTGTAGGCTATAGCAGTGAGCCTCACACCTAAGAAAAAACCTGTGATTTGAGTCCCCCTTCCCACCCGCCTAATTCTAGACATGCCTTAAGTCTGAATTTAAAAAATCCTTTCTTGACAAAGGCTACCTTTAAGTCTTGATATAGAATCAGTGCAAAATACAATGAAGGCACCAAAGGTCAGAAATTACTTTGTTGTTCCAGAGCTACGCTGTTTACTATGGTAGCCCCATGTGGCTATTTAACTTTAAATCTAACATAATTAAAATGTAGAAATTCAGTTCCTTAGTCAAATGTGGCTAGTGGCCACTACAGTGGACAGCAAAGATACAGAACATTAACATCATCGCAGAAAGTTCAATTGGACAACTGTTCTAGAGGTATCTTTCTCCCTTCCCTGAAGCATTAAATGTTTTATTTAGATGGAAGCTTCCCATACAAATAAGTTTTGCAGGATATGGCACTACATCTGAAAATACATTTGTAAACAACTACTCCTAATGTTTGTTGCCCTGGACTCCTAAGAAGCTGGGTTAGTCAATAAGTCCCACTCACTTCTTCAACTGTCAGTGATATTCTCTGTTTCTCCTAAGGATAGGCTACAAAGTTGTGGGGCCTAGTGCAAAATAGAAATTTTGAAATTTTATTCAAAAGTTATTAAAAAATTTCAAGACAGCAAAACCAGAGCATTTACCCAAGTACTGGCTTTACTGAGTGTGGGGCCCATTGTAACTGCAAGGGTCTCACACCTATAAAGCCGAGCTGGCTTTATTCTAAGATAATCACACCTGAAGAGAAGGCAAGGCAGCTCTCTGCAGGTTCACTCACTGCAGGGAATTTACTCACCAGTGGTAATGCCAGGGTCCACAGCTGTGCTAGTGATGGCCAAGTTCAGATGTTAACTCAGACAGCTGCCCAGGGAATGCCTGTGACTGAAGGCAGCCACCTAGCCAGAAAGTAGTGATAGAAAATAAGGATCCCAAAATACTGTATTGGGAAGCCAAATGCTGGAAGGTCTGGGCATGTCAGCTGCTTCCAGTTGGGTATGTTTCCATCACAGCCAGGGGCATGCACAGCCAGGAAGGCTGAGATCTGTCAGGGCTATCATTTAGAAATTGCTGGAAAATGAATCAAAGGCAGCACACCTAGGAACTTCAGCAGAGAGAAGTATGTCCAGTTGTCCAGTTGTCCTACCTGCACTGTGGATGTTAACACAGCATAGTGTCCAGGAGCTTGTGTATAGGGGAGGGCTTGCCTGCCTCAATCTGAGAAAGGGCATTTGAGGAAAGGCTAGAACAAAGGCCACTCAGAACTTCAAAATGAATCATCATTGCCAAGGAGCAAGACAAAGAAAAAAGAATCTACTTATAAGTTGACTAACAAGAAACCGAGGAAAAAAGATAAAAACAAAAATATCTGAAGGGGAAGGTGAGACTTGGAACTTGTAAACATTCTGTAAGATAAGTAAACTAACTCCCACAGCTTTTTATAATGTAACAGATTGGTACCTACCTATGAAAATGCTGATTAAAAATGCAATGAAAAGTAAATTTTAAGTAAGCAGCTAAGTTCAAAAAGAACAGTTCCAGAAGGAAGACAGACAAAAAAAGCCACAATGGGTTCAGTCTGAGCTGACCCTCTGATTCATTTGATGGTCTACATATTTCTTGTTCAGGGTTTTCTTCAGGTGCCATTTCACCTCATATTAGCCTCTGGCCTAAGGCAGAGAAGTCCTGGCCCTGTGCCCAGCCAGCCTCTTGGCCACCTTCTCTGTTCCAAGTTCAGAAGCTACAGAAATAAATCCACAACTATACTCTCACTTAATATATGACAAAGGAGGCAAGTCTCTTCAATAAATGGTGCTGGGAAAATTGGACAGATATATGCAAAAAAAGAAGCTGGACCATCTTCTTACACCGTATACAAAAAACAGAC
This sequence comes from Rousettus aegyptiacus, assembly GCF_014176215.1. Classification (NCBI taxonomy): domain Eukaryota; kingdom Metazoa; phylum Chordata; class Mammalia; order Chiroptera; family Pteropodidae; genus Rousettus; species Rousettus aegyptiacus. The sequence goes on from NW_023416306.1 coordinate 126,147,465, forward strand.
TCAAAATGGATTAGAGACTTAAATGTAAGACCAAAATCATAAAACTTCTAGAAGAAAACATAGGCAATAAACTCTCTGATATTGCTACCAGTAATTTCTTTTTGGATGTATTTTCATATTAAAACCTTGGGAATAGTAAGAAATAAAATATTTGTACATCTGCAACCTCTAAAAACATATCATGACAGAATCCCAAGGATGGCTGAACATTAAAAAGCTAACAATGTACTTATATACTCAAAATCATTCGAGGAGCTGTTTAGCAATAGATACCTACAGCAGCCATTTCCCTTCAGCTATTTGCCTAAATGCTCTGCACCACCAAGGTGCTCGTTATCATCAATCTTCTTTCTGTCTTTCCTGTCCAGTCACTTTCCCACAAAGCAAAGCAGCCTGAGAATCCCTCTTATTAGAGCATTGTTCCAAACACAAATGAATTCTCGTTTTCCCTATTAAGATGAAGGAAAGGATATTAGCTTATACATGACTGAAATGAGTACATTTCAATATTAGCAACATGAAAATAAAAGTTTCAGTTGTGATATTTAAAAAAAATCTAACAATGCATCTCATTAATTAGATGAGCAGCTTATAAACATGCAATTTATGGGAGGAAAAAAGAAAAACTATTAGGAAACTAGTAATGAACTACAACCTCATGTCCTAATCAAGAGTATTGTAGGACTGGGCTTGGCTGTGAGTGGCAGTAAACTCCAAACTACATAGAATTTTATTTCCCATGTAAATGACTGATTAGGTGAACCAGAGCCAAGTTCCTTCTATCATTTTATTATGTTGTGCGTAATCTTTATTCCTAAAATTACTTCAAGTCCAATATGATTGCTCCAATTCCAATAATCACATCTGCATTTCAGGTGGCAGATAGGAGAAAAGAGGAAAGTGGTTATGTTTCCATTTTAGGAATACTACTAAAATTTGCATAGGACTTTTACTTACATCCCAATGGCGGCAAGTAAGTTATGTACCCTCACCTAGTTGAAGATGATTGAGAAAGGCAGGCATTTTTCTTAACACCCATGTCTCCAAATAAAATTTAAATATTCTACTGGGGTAAAAAGGGGAGAACCAATGGGAGGGACTCCCAACAGTGTCCTCTATAAGTATCTACCAGAAACCTCCAGTGAACATGATACAACATTATAAATATGCTCTTTGGAGTCAGAAACAAGCCAAGTAACGTTTCATCACAGCTTCCCTTAAACACCGGATAGAGTCCTAGCCAGAGCAATACTTTTAAAAACAATAAGAATTAGAACGAAGGAAAGAAAGATGTCCTTATTTGCAAACTATAAAATTATTTATATAGAAATTGCAAGAGAATTTGTGGGCAAATAATTCAAACCAATAGAAGAATTTGGCATTCCAGATACATGTTCAGGGCGTAAGAGAAAAAAATTATATATGTCTACATATAAATTCTCATTTACAGTAGATACACAGGCAAAAACTAATGAAATACATGCAAGACCTATTTGGGGAAAATTATATGAAAGATGCACTAGATAAATGAGATACTGAAGGATTGAAAGATACTATTAAATCCTGCAGTTCTCCCCATGAATTTACAATGGATCTATATGATTCACTGTAATTCCAATCAAAACCCCAACAATCTTTCCATGAAATTTAACAATCATGTGGAAGATTCAAGAGATCAAAACCACCAAAGAACTTTTTGAAAAAAGATACTAAGGAGTAGAGATTTGCCCTTCCAAGCTAATTATCAGGTTATAGTTATTTAAACAGTGGAATATTGGGACAAGGCTTTAAAATAAGCCAAAGGAACACAAAGGACAAAATTAGTCCATACTGATTATAAGTATATGGAAAATTGATATGGACAGAGATGTCTTTACATATCAGGAGGGAGTGGTAACCATTAGATAAATGGTGCTAAGACAACCGTCTATAGCCAGTACATACACGGAGAGAAATTTTTTAGATCTCTACTTTATGCCATAACAAAATATACATCCCACACCAATGAAAACCTTAAATGTATGGGGAAAATCTTTAAAGTTAAAAAGGAAGTATAAGAAGAAGAATGTTTTCATTACATTTTTTTAGGTTTTTAAACAAAACACTGAAAACAAAAAATATAACAGAATTTAAATGAATTAAAATTTTTTAAAGGTACCATAAACATTAATAACGCAAGTTACAGACTGGGAGAAGTTCATTATAATACACATTACTGGGTATTAGTATCCAGAATAAAAAGATCTCTATAAATCAGTACAGGAAAATAAGTACTATGACAGAAAAATTGTCAAAGGTTTCAACTGGGGATTAAATAGCCAAAAAATGTATAAATGATACCTTCAGTAACAAATACAAATTAAAAACCATAATGGGCCTTATTTCACACTTATAAGACTGGCAACATTTTAGAAGTCTAAGAAGCCCAAGTCTTGGTAAGAATGTAGCAAAAAGAAAAAAAAAAGAAAAGAATTTTTAAACATAGCTGGTGTGAATGTGTATTGTTAAAAACCACAATGGAAAACAATGTTGCAATATCATATGATGTTGGTGTGCACATACCCTATGACCTAGCAATTCTACTTGTGGGTGTATATATATAAATATAAATAAATAAATACACACACACACACACACACACACACGCACACACACTAAGGGGACATGAAATAACATGTTAACTGTAGCATTGCTTTTAACAGCAACAACAATAAAAAAAAATTGGAAACAACTTAAACACTCAAAAATAGAACTGTGAATAAAGGATGCCAGAGTCAGACAATGAAATACTAAATACGTATGTGCTAAATATATAAAAACCAAGCAGGAAGGATACATGCTAATTTCAGTATAGTGATTACCTTTGGGCAGAGCACAGGAATTGGGCAGTGGAGGGTGTGGTTAAAATGTATCTGCAATATTGAAACAAAACAAAAAACCCTAAAGCTATTATAGCAAGATGTCAACATTGGTTAAATCTGTTGAAAACAATGAGCCTGCCCCATATGTACAGACTGCTAAGAAATTATTTCCAGGGTATATTGCTAAGGAAAAGAGTAAGCTACAGAAGAATAGGGAGAATGGACTACCATGTGTGTAAAAACTAAAGGGGAGGATCAGACTGTGTCGAATATTTCTGAATGGCACAAAATACACTGACAACAATGATGGCCTCTAAGTGGGGAGAAGACTGAGGACTGGGGTCAGCAGTAGGAAAGAGACCTACTTTAATGCACCTTTTTCTACTATTGGGTTTCTTTTGTCACTTTTTCTCAAAAGTAAAAATAATAAAGCAAAAATAAATAAATAAATAAAATGAACTCTAACCCAACAATGCACTTAGAACCAAAGTTACTGTTTTGAGGAATATTTTGCATAAAAGTATAAGTATATCTTCATGTTTGCCATCTTCCCAAATGACTGATTTTTCCGAAAAGTTCTTGATAATAAGCTCCTTATGATTAGTTACACAGAAATATATACCCTGCCTGCTGCATCTGCTTTAACTGTGCATCTATTTATATGGGATGACAGATACTTTCCCTAATAAATCTTACCATTTTCTCTGCTAAGGAACTGAGTGCTGACTAAATGGCTGATGACACATGGAAGTTATTCCTACATTTTCCACACACAGTGAGACAAATCAATGCAATGCAGAGTTCTTCTCTTACAAACATCAATAGCTTTGAGATATGTCAAAAAGGGCTCGGGGTAGGGGGTGTACAATGAATCCATAGTTTCTAGACTTTCCTGTCAGAGACAGCCAAAGGCAACTTGGGAGGAAAAGCAGGATTTGGAGTTTCTAATCTCAGGCATTTTATTTCCATTATCTAATTTATCATCAAGAGAGCCTCAATACTGCCAGATCTAGAACTCAACTACTCCAAACAGTGATCCTTTCTCTTATATTTTGCATTGAGTTTTTAAAACTTGTTTTTAGGTTGTTTAAAAGCTAAATACCTGAGCAGAGTAGTATTTTCAACTTGATTGCTTAGGACAATTTTAGGAAACAAAATGATCCAAAACAATTGACTCTCCCTGCCTTCCGTGACCCCAAGCTAAACCCATAGGGCTCTACGCCCCAATTGGGGTAAAGTGCAAGGATCTGGTTTATTCCACTTCATAGGTATCAAAGAGGCAAGAGAGAGACTCAAGATAATGAGGGGAAAAAGGAAAGAAGATCAGTCATCTTTTAAGTCTTTCATTTCACAACTTCTTCCTTCCCAGGCCTGCTGGTGTACTCCCTTGCCTTGTTCCAGAGCCAAAAGACAGGTCAACTTCACTGCTTCTTATCCAAGTTGGCAGAGGTTGTGGCAGCAGGGTGGTAACTCTGCCCGATGTTCTCAAGCTGCAGTTGGGACACGTCCAACAGCAAAGTCACTCAGTAAACAGTTCTCTGTTTTCTCTTTTCCTTGAGTTGGCTGGACTATCTCTAGGCCCAGTACCACCCACTCTTTAATTCAAACCAAACCCACAGATCAGAAACTTCACAGATCACCCTATCTTAAAACAGTCTTTTGCTGGGTACAAAATACCATCTACAAAATCATTGATATGCTACACTGTTTCAATTCTAAGCCCTATAGATGTCACTTTGATGGAGTGGTTTTCATGTTTTTAGTAATATTAGTTGTACATCATTCAGTTCAATAGTCAAGAACTTTATTAAATATCTATTTTGTTCCTAGCTTTGTTCTGGGGTGGGGTAGGAGAGATTAACAAATATTGCATGTAACAGTTCTTTGTTTTAAGAAGTTTACAAACTAATTGGAAAGGGAAAAGTCAATATGAAATGAAGAATAACTGAAGACAAAATATCTCTAAACCAAAAGCAGGGGATAAACATCGGAGACCTGGAGAGGTGAGGTAAAGTTTTAAGAAGGATTTAGATTAGAGCTGGTTTTTGAGGAGGAATGGAGGGTTGGGAAGGGCTTTCTGATAGGACAAGATGGTCAAGACCTCAGAGACTGGTCTCAGAAGAGTGGATTGTGGCACTATCAGAGACCAGTCTAATACCCAGAAACCAGTTAAATAGATAAACAAAACCATAGGGCAAAGATATATTAAAACTTAGTTAAGAATTACTTATTTTGCTCATATAGACTCCTAGAGATCAAAGGGACCTCAGGAATCACATCACCCACCTTTTGCATTTATTATACAGATGAGAACACTGGGGATCAGATCGGTAAAGCAATTTCACCAGATCAAATGGTAACAAATTAGTGCCAGAGCAGAAATTCAGCTCCAGGACTTCTGACTCCCAATCCATCACACTCTGCTTCAAACCATCACATTATTATGCTCAAATGACTCAAAACCAATAGGTACCAGTGACGTATCAAAGTAACAACACAATAAATTCAAAAACAGAGGACTGTAGAAGGGATAAGGCTTACTTTGTACTTGATACTTGAGATATTTCTAATTTTTTCTTTTCCTGAATTGCAGTACTTATTGCATCATGTTTTACCTCCTCTGCTTGACATCCAAAATCTTCCATAACATGACCCTGTCCAGTTTTTCTGACCTTATTTCCCAACACTCCTCACTCTACAGCCTCCACTCCAGCCACATATAACCATTCACAATTATAAGCCTTTGCTAGGCTCATTTTTACCTCTGGGCCATTGCTCCTGTCATTTCCCCCTCCTCTAAGGTTTTTTCACCAATTCAACATTGACATAAAACCCAGGACTCAGTTAGGATCTTTGGCTACCTCGAGTATTCTCTATACTCCTAATTGATTCAATGTGAAATAATTTCAATGAAATTTTATGGAGGGCCTGCTGTGTGCCAGGCACTCCCACTAGGCCCTCAGGATTCCAAAATAAGTAAAGCACGGGTGCTGCCCTCAAGGTACTAAGAGTCTAGAAGTGGAATGCAGACATGAAAGCAAATTGCTAACACCCAGAATCACAGAAACTGGTACAAAAGACAAAGATAGCACGATATGGAAGATGGAAAGGGAGGAGACTTGAGAGGATAATGTCTGAGGTAGGTTAATGGATGCGTCAGAGTTTACCAGGGGCTTAGGTTGGGGAGAGGGAAGAAAAAAGGCTATTCTAGGCAGTGAAGACTGCATGTGGAAGTACACAGCATTTGGAAACTTTGGCTTTGTTTTGTTTACTAAACCAGGTTTGGGTTTAGTACCAGGATTTAGTTTGCCTTCAAATCAGTATGCTAATAGAAGAGCAAGGGAAGATAAAGCAAGAAAAGTGGTCAGGGGCTCCTTACCAGGCTAGGAGCCTGGATTGCATTCTGTAGATGACAAAGAGCTATAGAAGACATCTAAGTGTCAAGTATTAGGGTGGGTGGTTCAGAGAAATGTGGGCCCCCCCTTGTATTCAAGCAACCAAGTAAAGCTAAGTTAAGGAAAGTTATGGAGACAGATCTTGAAGAATGAATAAAATTTCAATAGACTGAAATGGAGGGCCAGTCATTATATCATTAGTGGAAATGGCAAAGTAACCATTTAATTGTTACCTGATGATTCCAACTATGTTAATAATATTTTCTCCTGAGACATATTATCTAAATTTTTCAAGGACAGGGATTATTTTTCAAATTTCCTTTTATTAGCTCCAAGTAGCTAACACAGCTCTGGATACACAGTGGGTGTTTGGTCAATTATCAATGACCTTTTGGGATGTGGCAAAAAAAAAGCGGGGGAGGAAGAAAGAGAAAAAGAAAACCCTTCATATTTGTTCATGACAGGAGCTTGTTTTATTCCTAAATCTGTTGCTAAGAATGAAAATTCATAAGGTTTTATAGATCCATATTTTAAATGAAGATGGTGTGTATAATTGGAAGCTTATGGCTGTCTAATAAAGGACAGAAGATTCCAATTAAAGCCAAAATTCCATCTCTAAGCAGCCTTTCTCACTGTGTGGGCATCCCAACTGCTAAGTTTGTTTAATAGATCAAATTAAATGGATGACTGCTTTTGAAGGGCATCTTAGGGACTTGGGACTTAGCTTTGCTTTGGAACATGTTTCCCTAAGCTCGCCACTGACAGAAGTAGTCGGTCTTATTATCAGAAAGTCAAATCACTTTTAGATATTAAAGAGAATGATAATATGATATAAATATTTCATGAAGGCCCATATTTGCATGTTATTTCTTTTTTCTTAAAGAGAAACAAAGGGCACTGGGTTTCATCAATTCTCTTTCCCTGTTCCAAATCTGATCGGGTTCTGAAAAACACCCTGCCAAAAAATTTTTTCAAGTGCTAAGTAATTTTTGTTCCATAAAGATCAATGTCCTTTTTATGTGTTCGACAGTGCTCATATTGCATTACATATGTTATTTTTAACTCATAAGTGGTGAGAGACTGTCATGCAGGGATGATATTCAAAACAGTTAACAATGGTACAGCATGTACACCAGCCATTCAGAATGGACCCCTCAGCAATCTAGATGGATGCTAGCTGGTTCATCAGAACTGCACACACAAGCTCCATCTCAGTCCTGGTGTAGTGCTACTTTTGGCCATAGATTTTCCTTCTGGTAATAGCCAGATGTTTTCCTTTGGAGAACTGCCCTACTCTATTCCAAGTGATCTTAAAAGACAAAATGGCCATCATGGGACCTCACCTTCCCTTGGCCACAATGCTGACACATGTGATCCATATTTAGCCAGTCAAAATACTCCATTCTTTCAACACAGTAATTGAGAAATGGATGCATAACCCAATTTAGTCCGAGCAGACTTTTTCCCAAAACTTTTCCTCTGGAGTTAGTTGGGAAGATTCCTCCTACTTTGGAGATTGCTAAACTTAAAGGAATTGACGCCAGTGCCTTCATAGAAAAGAAATCCTACTGAAGAATGAAAACAGAGTTCTCACAACATTGTTTGAGCCTCTGGAACCAGTCATGCTTACAGCCAGATGCAATCTGCTGTACTTCCGATTTACTCAAAAACATTTTCTTTTTTCTCTTCCCTTTCTTTCTCTTTCTTTCTTTCTTTCTTTCTTTCTTTCTTTCTTTCTTTCTTTCTTTCTTTCTTTCTTTCTTTCTTTCTTTCACTTTGCTTAAATTGAGTTGAGTTTCTGGCCCTTGCATTCAGACAAGTACTTAATAATTATGCCCACATAACATAATTTTATATAATTTCCATTACACAGTGCTGATGAAATCTTGGACTTAATTGAAAACTCTGCTTTTCATTAGACTGTCCTAAGGCTCCAAACCAATACATTATGCAACTAGAAGCCATCATGGGTCCTAATCAGAGGAATAACAAAATAAAGATGGTGTTTTAGAAAAGTTTGCCTGGCTAGAGATGTGTGGAAATAATCAAAACAACATATGCTCATATATGTATTCAGAAATATATATTTATTATCCTTAATTTCAAATATGCCAGATGCCATTTCTTTTTGTATTAGCATAACTGAAAAGAACTATTATTGCCCATACTATAAGAATGTTTGGAAATTATCATACACTCTTCCTTTAATTATTTGGAACACTGAATCATACATTTATATCATTCATCTATCCTATAAGCATATATTAGGATATTACTATGTTCAAGTTACAGGCTCCAGGGATAAAAAGATGAGTAAGATGATTTCTCTGCTCACCAAGAATTCACATTCTGGTGAGAGAAGCAGAAGTGTAAATAGTGTAAGAGCTGTCAGGACTGGAACCCTTCCTTTTGCTGGGTGTCTCCTTTTCCTTCTAGGAAGCAATGTTAGTCAAGAGCTAGATGATGTGGAGTACAGTATATGCACACAACTCCATAAAAGCAGCTCCTGAGTATTCCAGGCTAAGCTGCTCAGTGAATCATGTAGTCCTGGATTTTCTGGCATTTCAGGCACAGGTCAGATTGCTTTGGCCTTTTTTATGTAAAGAACTTTCCTATGGGAAAAATAAAGAATGAGGTATCCATGGTTGATGGATGTAGCCTTAACTCTCTTTACAAGGCCAGATGTGATCTTCAGGAACCTACTTTGGTTGATTCATACTTCCATTTGTAAATTAAATTTAAATTTTAAAAGTTTAATTATGAACAAAATTCTTGAGAACAGAGAGGGCCTTATTTACATTTTCAGACATTGTCATGCCTATGCTTATTCAGAGCCACTCCTTAAAGATGTACAGTAGATAGATCTTTAAGAGTGGATTGTGTTATAAGAAATTTCTCTAGGCTGTCTCATTCTCAATTCCTCGTTAGAACTTTGCGATAACTTAACCCATAGTTGGAATTCACTTACAAATTCCTAGGAACTAAAAGCCAAAAGGACACTGACAATGATTTCTTTCACATTTTTTTTTTCTTATCCTAGGACATGCATCTTTCTGTGAGTGTTGCTTGGCTTCAGTGGATGATTGGTGTCTTTGAAAAGCAGAAAAAAAAATGTCTTCCATTTCCTTTTCCTTTCTATTCTAACTAGCTTTTTAATTTTCCATCTGCACTTTCACATTAAATGTAGTATAAAATAGTATGTATGTATGTATGTATATGTATATATGTATATATATACATATATATATTCCGAAGTAAGTCTTAAAAGAGAAAAATAAAATATTTATTGTGTCATATTATTTATTATAAAGGATTTAGTGTCTGACTTCTAAATTACATGATTTGGGGACTAGAAAGGTCTTTAGAAATTACCTAGTCCAAATTCCTCATTCTATAAATATTAAGCCGGGTAAAATAACTTGCTTAATTCACAGAGCTAGTAAGGGTCACAGCCAAAACTAGAACCCAAATCTCATCAACGTACTCAGCACTGCTGATAAGTTCCCTGCCCATTTCTCATAACAGCTATTAAAATCTTCAAGACTGTTTTCCTGAACCTTATACTACTACCTCCCCATCACTCTGGTCCCTACTTCATAGAAAATTAAAAGTCACCAAGCATGACTCCAGTTTCTACTTTTAAACTTCCTCATATCTCATCTTAAAGGAACATGATCATTATTTTTCAAGGGTAATCCTGCAATTTGTTATCTGTATCCCAATGAGTCCCATCTCTTCTGAGACTTTATTCTATTAATTATTTCTTCTCACATATATGGGAACCTTTCTCCCTTAATCCCTTCTTTTTATTACATAAACAAGCTCAAGGATTTGCATGTGTCATGACTTTGTGCCCCATTCCAGAAACATTCTTTCTTTTCTTTTCATCATAACAAATCTTATTTTAGGAAAGGTGTCTTCTACTGACACTACATTCTCATCTCCAATTCACTCCTTCAACTTCAAAAATATGACTTTTGACACTACCATTCAACTGAAAATGTTTTGGCAAAGACCATCTGTGACTTTTAAGAACATTTCAATTCTCTCCTTTTGAGAACTTTCTTCTCTGCTGGCTTCCTTATTTTCCTCTTAACATTGGGTTTCTGTTTTTCTCTCCTCCTTCATTTATTCCTTCATTATTGATACTTACCAGGGTTCTTTTCTCTCACTCTGTACTTCCTCTGGGTAAGTCCCACTTATATCTACAGCTCAGCTCTCACACACAAATTTGTATAATGTACAGATGCCTTTTAAAGGAAAAAAAGTTTTTCTCTTAAGTTTTTATTATATTATTTACTTATTAAATATAAAACTAAATTTAAATTACCTATGCTTATAGTTCTTACACAAGTATACAACCAAAACCTTTATAAAATGAATTCAAATAAATAAAAAATTTTAAAACTCCTAATATGAAATAAACATTAATTTATGTGGATTGTTATACTGTTTTCTTGAAACCAAATTGCCAACACACGATGTGAGTATGGGGATCACCACTAATAACACAAGTTATTCTTAATTTAAATTAAACTGTATACCATGTAAAGAATCAGTTCTCCCACCACTTTTCTCTATTCAAACTATATGAAACCTTCATTCACATGGGCAAGCACATGATGACACCATTTTGTCTTCACTTGACCTGACTGCATCATCTACCTAATAAGCCTGGCTCTATGATACTTGGCACCAGCAAGATCATAAACATAAATACAAACACAGACACTGAAATACACAAGCAATACTCATAGGTGGTCAGTCATTCAGATGATCCAGATTATTGTTGAAATGAAAGTATGAATATAAAAATCAGTTAAGTATATACACAGACCCCTGATAATATATTTGATAGATGTCAGGAATCTGGGAACCCCAACTTCGTAAATCCCAGATCTATACTAATAGTCCCAACCCCTCTCCTGAGCCTCTGCCCTGTATTTCCAACTGCCTACTAAAAATTTCTCTACCTACATGACATAATCACCTCAGTGTGACATATACAAACTGAATTTGTTTTCATCCCACGCACACACCCACCTTAACCTGTATTCCCAATCTTAGTTAATGATATCATCATCTACCCAGAAATCTAAGCCAAAAACTTTAGTCTCATACTAGATTCCGTCCTCTGCCTCACCTCTTACATGCACGTCTTGTAGATTCTACTTCCTAAACTTCTTTCAAATCAATGCTCATTTTTCTTTCTACCCAGAAATCCTACTCAAAAACTATTCCAAGGGAATAACCTAAATATTAAGGAAGCAACAAACAGACAAAAAACAAAGTTCACCTCACTATTACACTTAATAGAGAAAAACTAAAACAACATGACCATTTAAGATTAGGGAAAAGAATAAGTTCTTGGCAGACTAGTTATCAAAATATTTTTTTAATGCCCAGGAAAAACACCTTAAAAATGCTGACTAAATTTTTAAAAAAGTTTTTGTAGATGAATGGCTGATCTATCAATAATGTAAGAGAGATTCTCAGAAGCCAAAATAAAGAGAAAGAAGAAGAGGATCATGAATCCAAAGAGGTATGAGAGATCCGAAGCCAGCTCCAACCTTGGATATCTATCAATCTTTGGTGGCCTAGAGCTTTAGTTTTAAGAGACATTGAGCATGATAGACAAGAGACAATGTAGGCCAAAGAAAGGCTGGATATTATATTACAAAGCCAGGAATTCCAGAAAAGCAATATCCTCAGTGAGTAAACTAGAAAACAATCTACCCCACAGAAGAAGATGTGAAGGAATATTCTCTGTCCTGGTCTTGGCCATAAAAGGAGAAAAAAAATAGTCACTCTTGATAATTTAAGACTATAAGCCTACCCTCAAATGGGTTTGGTGACAGAAATTACAGACTCTGAATGGTCCCTGATGTGGAAATTTTCATTTAAATTAGTCCAGGTTGGTGGTTCTCCAGACATTTAGCAGAAACTAAAATAAGTCTCTCCCAAGAGATCCAATTTCAACCTGGGCCTCAAAATAAATTCCACTAAAAAATTTCAAGGAACATAAAACCTATATAGTACAACATATTGAAACATGAAGAATTAGTTATTGTGAACAAGTGTCAGCATAAAAATTTCAGGATAAGACTCACGAAAGCTTCAGTTATAAAAGTTATTGATGCAGAATATAAAATAAACATGTTTAATATATTTAAAGAAATAAAAGAAAATATAACCAAAGAATGAGTCTATAAAAACATAGCTAAGTTATAAAAGAACTAAGAAGAACTGTTAGAAATGCAAAACATAACTATTGAAATTTAAAAAACACCAGTGTATGGACTCAATAGCAGATTAGTAGATTATACAGAGCTGAAGAAATAATTAGTAAATTAAAAGATAGTTCTGAAGAATTATCCAGAATATACAATTACATAGAAATTACATAGAATATATGTAATAAGATGGATACACAGCACACAGTGAGAACGTCTAAAAATAAATATTTGCAATACTGAAAGATGAAGTGGAAAATAAAGGAGATAATAATATTTCCAAAATTATTAAAGACATGAATTTTTAGATTCAAGTAGCCTACATTACACAGTAAAAAAAAAAAAAAATCTAGACATAAACCACCTCTGGAAAACAGCTACTGAAAGTTTTCCCCCTAAGATCAGTAATGAAACAAGAATGCCTACTATCGCCAGTGCTATTCTACACTGGAAGTTCTAGCCAAAGCAATTAGGCAAGAAAAAAGAGGCACACAAATTACCTATTCACAGGTAACATGATGCTCCATATAGAATATCCCCCCAAAAAACGTTCATAAAAACAACTGATAGAGCTAATAAACTAATTCAGCAGAGTTGCAGGGTATAAGATGAACACTCAAATCAGTTTTGTTGTTATACACCAATAGTAAACTATCTGAAAAGGAAATTAAGAAAACAATTTCATTCAAGATAGCAACCCCAAAACAAAAATAGCCCAGGATAAATTCAACCAAGGACGTGAAAGACTTGTACAACAATAAGTATAAAAAAATGGCTGAAAGAAATTAGAGATAAATAAATGGAAAGACATCCTGTGTTCATAGATTAGAAAACAATGTTGTTAGATGGAAAGAATACCCAAAGTGATTTATGGATTCACTGAAATTCCAATCAAAATTCCAATGGTCTTTTTTGCAAAAATAGAAAAGCCAATCCTCAAATTCTTATGAAAGTGTAAAGGGCTCCAAACAGCCAAAACAATCTTGAAAAAGAATGAATTTGGAGGCCTCACACTTTCTGGTTAGAAAATTACTGCAAAGTTACAGTAATCAAAACAGGATAGTATAGGCATGAAAATAGGTCTATAGACCAAGGAAATAAAATTGATAGTCTAGAAATAAATACATACATCTTTGGTCAATTGATTTTCAACAAGGGTGCCAAGACCATTCAAAAGGGAAATAAGAATCTTTTCAATTAATGGTATTGAGACAAATGGCTATCCACGTGCAAAAGAATGACTTTGGACTCCTACCTCACAGCACATAGAAAAATTAATTCAAAATGAATCAAAGACCTAAATGTAAGAACTAAAACTTTAAAACCCTTAGAAGAAAACATAGGGGTAAATCTTTATGCACTTGGATAATGGATTCTTAGATACGTCACAGAATGAGTAACAGAAGAAAAAATAGATAAATTTGACTTCATTAAAATTAAAAACTTTTATACATCAAAGGACATTATTAAGTAAAAAGCCAACCTCAGAAGGTAAAAAATATTTATAAATTATATCTGATATGATTCTAGTGTCCTAAATATATAAGAACTCCTACAACCTCATGACAAAAAGAAAACTCAATTTAAAAATGAGCAAAGTACTGGAACAGACATTTCTCATAAGAAGAATATACAAATGGTAAAAAAAATATGAAAAACTGCTGTACATCATTAGTCACTAGGTAAATGCAAATCAAAACCACAATAAAATATCACTTCACATCAATGGGATAACTATAATTATAAAACAAAAACAAAATAACAAGTGTTGATAAATATGTGGAGAAATTAGAACCCTCATATATTGCTAGTGGGAATGTAAAATGGTGCAGCCACTGTGGAAACAGTTTGGTAATTTCTTAAAATATTAAACATATAACTACTAAATGACCCAGCAATTCTATTCCTAAGTACATACCCAAAAGAATGGAAAACAGGGACTCAAACAGATACTTGTATGCTGATGCCAACGTTCACTACACCATTATTCACAATAGCCAAAAGGTGGAAAGAGTCCAAATGTTCATTAACAGATGAGTGGATAAACAAAATTGTGTGTGTGTGTGTGTGTGTGTGAGAGAGAGAGAGTGTGTGTGTGTGTGTGTGAGAGAGAGAGAGAGAGAGAGAGAGAGAGAGAGAGAGGGAATATTGTTCAGCCATAAAAAGGAATGAAGTACTGATACATGCTATAATATGGTTGGACTTCAAAAATACTATACTAAGTGGAAGAAGCCAGACACAAAATGTCATATATTATATGAAATATCTATAATAGGTAAATTCAGAGAGACAGAAAGTAGACTGGTAGCTCCTACAAGTTAGAAGGAGAGAAGAATGGGGAGTGACTGCTCATTGGGTACAGAGTTTTCTTTTGGGGTGATGAAAATGATTTTGAACTAGACAAATATGGTAGTTACACATTAGGAATGTACTAAATGCCACTGAATTGTATACTCTAAAAGAGTTATTTTTATGTTAACTGAATTTCAACTCAATTTTAAAAAGATTTTTAAGTTCACAAAGAAATGAAGCAAACTAACAAAATGTTGTTTGTGAACCTAGGTGAATAATAACTTAGTTTCAAGATATAGAGAGCAAAAATTCACAAAATCACAAGGAGAAATGAACAAATCTATCATTGAAGTGAGATTTTAATAAATTATCAATAATTAATAGATCAAACAGATAAAAAGTCAGTAAATAATATTTGAATAGTAAATAGTATTTGAATAATATTTAATATACATAGAACATTGCATCCAACAACTTCAAAAATATGACCTTTTTAATCTATATAGAGTACTTATGAAAATCGACTGTGTATTAGGAGATAAAACAAGTCTCAATAAATTTCAATAAATCAGTATATATCCAACGCATACTGACTACAATGCTAGTTGTCATAAATAACAAAAATATATATTCTTTAAAATCTACATCTGGAAATTTTAAAATACATTTCTAAATTATTCATGGAATAAGATAAATGTGATGAACGTTAGAAAACTGGAATTCAATGGTAACAAAAATAGTGCACATTGAAACTTTTAGTACTAGAGGAAATATATAGCCATCTCTTAGGGGATAAAAAGCTGAAAGTTAGTGACATAAGCTCCATCTAAACAATATAAAATGAGGACAGGATAAAAATAATAAAAGTGAGAAAATAACAAAAACATAAATTAATGAAACAGAAAACAAATATACACCAAAGAAAAAACAAAAAAAAAATTACTTTTAAAAATATTTTAAAAATTGACAAACCTCTGGCATGATTGGTCAAGAAAAAGGGGAAAAACAAGTTAACGTATTATAATTGTATAAGAGAAAATAACTACAGAGGCAGCATAAATTAAAAACATAAGAATATTAAGAAAATCTTTATGCTAATAAATCTAAGTGAATAGAAAAGTTCTTAGAAACTAGACTCAAAAAATGGAAAAATGAAATAAAAATTGAAAAATATGGTCTTACAATCAATACAGAAATTGAAAATCTTGAGTATCTTAAAATTTTTCAAACACATACACACACACAAAAAATACTAGGTCCAAATGATTTTACCACCAAGTTCTACTGGTAAGAGTTAATTTTAATTTTAACCAAATTATTCTAGAGAATAGAAAGAAATAAGCACTTCCCGACTAAATTATAATAACAGGATAATTCTGATACCAGATTCAAGAAGGGCATTACAAGAAAGAAAATTTCAGATCAATCGCGCTCATGAACATAGATGCAACATTTATAACTAAAATATTAGCAACCCAAATCTAGAATATTTTTTAAAAGCTATTTATGATGAATAAGCTAGTTTTCCAGCCAAAATCAGTAGTTTGCCGATTTCCATGGTGTAAATACTACAAAGCTGGCTAATTTCAAGCTACCAGCACGATTTCACTGAATGCAGAGTTGAGGAGAGACACTAACAATCAGGTTTCACAAATCACTGGGAGCTGGTTCTTGTATATCGTTTACATGATAGAGGTACCACTGAATAACAATGGATAATTAGGCTATGATAATTGGTTATCCATTATTTTAAAATGAAATTAAGTCTCTACCTCATACCACACACAAAATTCAGTTCAAAATGAATCATGGACTTAAATATGAAATACAAATTTTTGAGAAGTTTAGAGAATAATATAGGAGAACATCTTTTTGAACTTGAGGTAAGAACTTACTTCTATAAGACATAAAATCACTAATGATAAAGGAAAAGATTGATTTTTTTTATTATATTAAAATTATGGAATTTTGTCCAACAAAATATACCATCAAGAAAGTGGAAAAACTCCCACTGAGTGAAGTGAAAATTCTCATTTGGAGAAGATTTTTATCCCCACACAAGTACAGCTGAATACCATTTTCTTCTGCCTCCTTGGGGCCCTTGCCCTAGCCACTAACCCCTTTGTTTTGTAGCTTAAATCTCTCTCTCTCTCTCTGCTAGCTTTTTTCCAAAACACTCCCCTATCTCTCCACAGCCAGGCTTGTTCAAAGGTTAATAGATATTCCCCTTTTCCACTTACTCACTTCTCAACCCAATTCTTAATTCAGCATTTACTTCTCATTTCCACTACACCCTGATTTCTTGGTTGATACAACTGTCTCTAAGGTGCCCTGATAATGTGAAATTCACTGAATGCTTTTCAGTGTTTCCTTGACTGGCCAATCCTCAGAAGCAGTCAATAATGTTGACCACTCGCTTCTTAAAATCAGTTCCTTAAAATATAAAGAACAGAATGAAAATTATCAGTAATCGTAACACCCAAAGCTGGTAATTATTAACATTTTAATTAGTATATGCTGTCTGACTTTTTCTAGAATATATATTTATTTTCATAAAATGCTAACTATCATTCATAATAATCCTTTTATCATTCACTATAATGTACACTCTCTTATACCAGTACAGAATACTGTTACTCTAATTATTAATAGCCAATCTTCATTGAGCTTTTACTAAAGGTACTGTGCTAAACTATTTACATATATTTAAACTTCACATATAACCTTATAAGATAGAAAGAGTTTTATTACCACTATTTTACATATGAGAAAACTGAGGCTTTGACAATTTAAATAAATAGTCCATGTTCTAATAGCAAGTAGCACTTGTGAGAGCTACTCAAGATTGAAACCCAAGCTGTTTAACTCCAGAGTTAGAACTCATTTCACTATCTATAAAGCTTTATTAGTCAGAGTGAATTCATTTGTAAATAATAAGATGCCAACTAAAGGAAAATTAAACAATGAAAAAGTCTTGAATTTGATCAGTTTAAAGTTGGGTGCACTACTTAACAATGCAAGACTTTGGGTTGTCATTTTTAGGATTCTTGTAGCTTTCCCTCAGAGTCACAAGACAGCTGCACAGCTCCAAGCACCACATTCTTCACACAAATATCTAAAGATAAGCAGAAATAATTCGGGTTTTCTCCTCATAAATCTATTTTTATCAGGATAGAAAACTTTTCCAAAAGCTCCAAGGAAAAATACTTCTGTATTTCATTGACCAGAAATAGATCACCTGTTGACCTCTAAACCAAACACATAGGTATAGGGTTACCATCATCATCACACTTCACTCCCTGGACTATGCCCACCTTCTCTGATCATATTATTACTCAATATCTAAAATAAACCAACCAACCAACCAAACAAACAAAAAACAGCAATTCTCTTAGCAAGGGAGAATAGGAAAACGACTGTTAGGGTGACCACCAATATGATGCCAACAGTCATTAAAATTTTTATGTATGTATCATGATTTAGTTAAGAAATCCCATGTTGTAGGATATTTAGGTTGTTGCTAATTTTACACTATTTAAAGAAAGCTATAATGAACATGTTTGTCATACTTTTAAATTTTTCCTTAAAATAACTTTTTTTATCAAAGCAAATTTTTAAGGTTAAAACAATACGTTGCCAAATTACCCACCAAAGTATTTAAGCAAATAATGTTCTCACCAGGAGAGTATGAGAGTACCTACTTCTTCACACTCTTAAAAACATTAATTAGCTTTATCACTGTTTTAAATATTTAAAAATATAATTTAAAATTGTACAACTTTCTTCTAAATCTTAATTTTTAAATTACAAAAACAAAAATTTTTTGACAAAATCTAACCTTTCAAATATGTAAGAAGTAAACATCCTCTCAACCCCACACCCAACTGCCCCTATCTCATTCCCCATCGGTAATCACTATTAATAACTTTTTAACACAGTTGCAGTGGCGTTGTCTATCGTGTGCTTTGCTGGGTCCCTAGTTAATAGCTTATAATGCACTTAATAAGTGTTTATTTGTAAAAATGGCATCATATCTTGACATTATTTTCTAAAACTTGACCATTTCACCAAACATACTGTAAATATCTTTTTATTCTTTGTATATATAGATCTGCTTCATTTTTAAAAAATATGTGAATAGCATTCCATTGTATGTAACAATTTATCAAACTCCTAGTTAGGTTATCCCAATTTTTCACTATTATAAGCACCACTGAAATGACTATCCTTGAAAGCATATCTTTGTTTTGTAGAGCAAATATTTCTGAGGGCTAAGGTCCTACAGATTCAAGGTCAAAAAATATGTGCCAAATCGCTTTCCAAAAGATTGTGCCAATTTATATTCTCTTCAATATGTGAATGTTTTTCTAGTCTCAAGCCAACATTTGATCTCTTAAGTATTTTACCTTTTGCTACTCTGAGATGTTAAAATTTTATATCATTATTTGAATTTTAGGTATAACCAGTTAGGCAGTGATTTAATAGTTTCTTACAATCATTGGCCATTTGTATTTCATCTGTAAATCACCCCTTTATAACATTTACCTATTTTCCTATTAGGTTTTATTGTCTTTTTTTTTTTATTTAAGAAATTATTGACATACTAGAGTTACTTTTTTTCTACTATATATTTTGAAATATTTTCTACCAGTTTGTTATTTGTTCTTTAACATTGCTTATGTATCTTTACCATACATGAATTTTAATTCATATCTTTTTCTGGTAGAGTACCATGGTGCCTTAGTTGTTTTAGCTTCATAACATAACATAATATTTTTCTATCTGGTATGGCAAGCCCCTCCCAAATCCTCTATTAAAAATGTCTTCACTTTTTTTTCCAATTTAATTCACCAAATTTGCCTAAAAAATTGCTCCTATTTTTGTTCAAAATTTTGTAAATAGACTACCATGTCAAATCACCCAAGTCAAACAACTTCGATTCTTTCCTCTGTCTCCCCAGAAGTCTATCTCTTCAAGATTCCTCAAGTCTTACCCCTCTTAAGGTCATTGACTTAGTTCAGGCATCATCATTTGTGAACTGAATTATTGGAATAACCTCCCAGTCTCTAATGTCACCTCATCCAATCCATTCTCCATAATGTGATCAGAGACAGTTTTCATTTAAAGAAATCTGATCATGTGACAACATATTTAAAATTCTTCAGAGAACAGTTAGTATCTTTTATCATGGCAGTATCTACCTATTACTTTGGTCTCCTTCCTACCCACTTCTTTATAATTTCTTGCTGATTGTCTTCCCAGTCTCTTATGACTCTTACCTCTGTCTAGAAACTTTTTCTTTGCATGTTTATCTACTACTAATTTCTTACTCGCCTAAAAGTTCAGCTTAAGCTTCACCTTCCCCAGAAATATCCATTTGTGATGTCACATCATCTAGTGGATAGTCTGTCATAGCACCTAAACCAACTAAAAAATAAATAAAAAATAAAGATAAAAAATATCTTTTGAAGATATCCTCATAAATCAACAAAGGATTGAATTCAATAATCTATTAAGCATTCCTGAAAATAAGTACAAGATAAAGAACAGTCAGTTCACAGGAAAATAAATACAAATAGTCAGTAAACCTATAACTTGTTCAATAGAAACTTCTTAGTTTGATGTAATCCCACTTGTTTACTTTTGCTTTTATTGCTTCTGTTTTGTGTGTCATATACATAAAATAACTGCCAAGACCTATATCATGGAGCTTCTTTCCTATGTTTTCTTCTAGAAGTTTTATGATTTGAGATCTTATATTTAAGTCTGCAATCCATTTCAAGTTAATGTTTGTGTAAGTTATAAGACAGGAGTCCAGTTTCATTCTTTTGCATGTGAATATCCAGTTTTCCCAGCACTATTTATGAAAGAGGCTAGCTTTTCTCCATTGAGTATTCTTAGCTCCCTTGTCAAATATTGGTTGAATATATGCACATAGGTTTATTTCTGGGCTCTTGATTCTGTTCAATTGGTCTATGTGTCTGTTTTTATCTCAGTACCATATTGTTTTGCTCATCGTAGTTTTGAAGTATAGTTTGAAATCCAGAAGGGTGATGACTCTGGCTTTGTTCTTCTCTCTCAGGATTGCTTTGGCAATCAGGGTCTTTTGTGGTTCCACATATCATTCAACCATGAAAAAAAAGGAAATCCTATCATTTATAACAACATGAATGACTCTTGAGGGCATTATGCTAAGTGAAATAAGTCAGACAGAAAAAGACAAATTCTGTATGATCTCACTTTTACATAGAAACTACAAAAAAACAAAGCTCACAGAAACAGTAAACAGACAAGCAGTTGTCAGATGATGAAAGCGGGGCTATTGGGGGCGGGGAAAATGTGTGAATATGGTCAAAGGGTACAACTTCCAATTATAAGATGAATGTTTTGGGGATGTAATGTCATGGTGACTATAGTGAACAATACTATATTACATATTTGAAAGCTGCCTAAAGAGTAGACTTTAAAAGCTCTCACCACAAAACCAATTGTAACTATGTGAGGTGATGGATGAGTTAATTAAACTTATTTTAGTAATTGTTTTGCAATATGTACACATATAAAATAATTACCGTGTAATTGTAAACCTATACAATGTTACATGTTGTTATAGCTGAAGAAAGCTGGAAATAATAAAATAAATAAAAAAGTTGTTCGATATCATTAATGATTAAAGAAACACAAATTATTTTCCCATGATCTTATTGTTGAACCTATAAAGGTTGACAATGGCCCCCCAAATCTAGGCTAGGTCAGTGTTCTCTTGGAAGCAGGGTTTCCCCTCCTCAAAGCACAAAAAAGTAACTGAAACATGATCAAATCTATTCTGCTCACATCTGTCTATATGACCTTGAGAAAAGCATATCAATGCACTGGGTTTCCATGCTCAACTCTGGGCAATAAAAAAGGCAAACAAGATACTCCCTCAATCCTTGCCAACTCTAACATATCTTCTCAGATTAGCTTAAAGGCATATTTCCTCTAAACTGAAGAGATGACGCACCTTTCTGGAGTGGCCATTCAGTAACAAATGGCTATGCCATGGCCCTTGCATTAACTATTTTATTTAATCTCTATCACAACATGGGAAGGTTTTTATAAAGGATAAAACTGAAGCTCAGAGAACCTAAGTAAAAATATAGTTCAGTATTCATGTTCTTTCCATTGCTTTGTAAATAATCAATGAATTTTTCTCCAGTCATGTGCAAAACGGCTCTGAAGAACCTTCAATTGGTTAAAGTTCTATAATTAGTAGAAGTTCCACATGAAATGCTGAAAACAATTTTAATGCTGCACATTCCTGTTATAAATTCTGATAGTTATAATATTGTGTTGCAGTTTTAAACTGAAAAGAACACTGATCTTAGAGAATGAAAGATCTGATCTCAAATCCCAGCTCTGGTGCTTACCAGTGGTAAAATCTTGATCAAAACCTGATTCTCTACGCTAACCCTTGACTTCACTTCCCATTGTATGTTTTATATAGCTCTATCATTATACTAACCATCATTTGACTTGTTTTTGAGTTGTTTATGTTGCAGTCTTCTCAACAACTGTAAGCTGCTGAAGGACAATCCCTTTGTGTCCTGACAGCATCCAAAAAGTTACTTGTACATAAGAGTTTTACCATACAGATTTATTAAATAAATATCTTATTATAAACAAAAACATGAAAGACTGGCAATACTAAGAGCTACCAAAAAATGGTGAGGCCATCTGGTCGGGAGAACAATTTGTCATTGATTATTAAAAGGAGTGCTATAAGGAATAAGACCAAATGTCCCCCCAACACCTTTCAACACTCTCCACCCATACCTAGATCCCTTGACTTTCTTCCAATCCTTTGAATTGAGAGAAAACTACTTAACAACAGGACCATGTTTTATTCATCTTTGAATTCTCTGAAGTAGCATAGTATAATGCTCAACAGATGACTATTGAAATAAACTGAATGGTAATCTTGAAAAGGAGGAGATCATTGCATGCAGAATATTCATCTCATGAAATAAAGTTACAGTTTTAATTTATTTTCAGTTGTGATCCCTCCATAAGTAGGAAAATTCTATACCAAAGACTAAAGAAAAGCACATCATAAAACATGGTTCGGTCCATCTCAGTGCTGTTTCAATTTTAGCACAGAATGTGTTGAACTTTAGTGTTCCTGATTCACATATTTCTAATGTAAATACATCAAACTTTCAATTATTCAAGGGTGAATCATCAAATTTGTAGATTAGCAAGGCTTTTTGATTCTTCTGCTCTCTCTAGCTATACAGACTTTTGGGGAGCTTCTCTTTTCCTTGTGCATGAATGGCAGTGAGATTAACTCATTATGAATAATGGAAACATCTGTGATGCTTAAATGGCGGTAAGAAATACAGAGAAATCCAATACCACCTGTATGTATTCTATTACTAGTCATGAGTTGTACTGAAATAAAACACAATATTCAAAATTCAAAGGACATTTCTTGAAGTAGTTCATCAGAGAACAATTTTTCCTCATAAACAACTAAATGAAGCATTTCATTCACAATAATAAAAAATGTTAAATTAATTCAAATCACCAACAGCGCTTACACACACAAAAGAAAGCGGATGTCGAAATCACTCAAAGATTCGGTCAGTCAGGCTTATCCTAGCTTGTCTGCACCTGTCATTTAGTGGCAGGCAATCTACCATCAGTTTCTATCACTTAGTGGTCAATTAATGTTTTACTTCTATTCAAATCCTTTGCTTTGATACAACTGTAATCATCTCATAAATCTAAGAAAAACCAACCCTGTTTACAAATTATGAGCATTTTAAATCCTAGTAAATGTAATTTCTTTATGTTCTTACTTATATTTTCTATTGCTATTAATACTTCGCATAGGTGTGAATATAAGCTTCTATGCACACACACACACACACAACTCTCAGTTTAATGTCAACACATTAAAAAATAAAAAAAAGACATATAGGAGAACCAATGTGTAAAGCTTTAATATGTGCATGTCATCTACTGAGTATATATACTTACTTATATTTATGAGAAAAAACAACAACGATAGGAGTGAGGAAAAGAAAAAAGTTAAAGCGACCGAATGATGGGCCTTAGCGCTACCATGTGTGACTGCATGGATTGGTCACTGCAAAACTTCAGGGATATCAGTAACTGACTGCAAGGTGGATAGCACTCCCTAGAGTTGTGCAATATGACGGTCTTGGTGAACTTTATTTTCTTTCGGTATTTAAACATCCTATTAAAAGGACTAGACTGTAACAACAGCTCCAAATCAGACTCCTTAATCTCCTAGCATGGTTGGCAGTAACTTCTTCCCTTACAAGGGTATAGGTAAAGGAGAAAGAAAAGTAGAAAGGAGAGGAGAAAGTATTTATAGAGGTAATAATAATAAAATAGCAATAGCTATATATTTTTAAATATTTATTATGTGCCAGGTATGGTTCATAGCACTTTATACACATTAACTCTTTTAATCCTCACAACCATAATAGGAATAGATACTATCATTAGCCATGTTTTGTAGATAAGGGAATTGAGGCACAGTGATGTTAAATACCTGGCCCAACACCACACAGCTGTAAGTGAGGAAGATGTGAGGCAGAAGAGCAATAACTGACTGACTCATACACTTTGCAAAATTGTGACTATCAATTGAAGGTCAGTTGGAGTTCTTCTCATTTGAATCATTATTTGTGCTTCCCAAAATAAATGTTTATAGGGAAAGGCAGTCTCTTAAGAAGACCCTTTGTCTTCAATCATAAAATCAGATGTAAGAATAAAGAAAAAATTATGTTCCAATATAATACTGATAAAATAATAATTCTCCAAAGTTAGCCCCAAAATTAAAAAATAAAATGCCTAGGGTTACATTTACAATTAACACAGTGCTAGAGAGACAAAAAAAAATTCTTTTTTAAAAAATTATTTTATTATGTAAGTTTCAGGTGTCCGGCATTATAATTTGACATCTGTATACACTACAAAGTGATCACCACAAGTATAGTTCCCATCCATTACCATACAGTTGACCCCTTTTGCCATTTTGCCCACATCCCCACCTCCTTTCTCTTCTGATAATCTGTTCTCTATATCTATGTTTGTTTTTATTTTATTTTGTTTGTTTTATTCCCTTTTGAGTGAAATCACACAGCATTTATCTTTCTGCATCTTTATCCATTCATCCATTAATGGACACTTAAATTGTTTCTATGTGTTGGCTATTCCAAATAATGATGCAATGAACATAGGGGTGCACATATCTTAGGTGCCCAGAAGTGGAATATCTGGGTCATAAGGTAATTCTATTCTTAATTTTTTGAGGAATCTTCATATTATTTTCCAAAGTGGCTGCACCAATTTAAAACACCACAAAGAGTGGAACAGGTTTCCTTTTCTCTATAACCTCTGTAATACTTGTTATTGTCTTTTTGATAATAGCCATTCTGACAGGTGTGAAGTAACATCTCATTGTGGTTTTGATTTGCATTTCCCTAATAATTAGGAATGCTGGGTATCTTTTCATGTGTCATCTGCGTATCTTCTTTGGAAAAATGTCTATTTAGATTCTCTACTATTTTTTAATTGGGTTGTTGTTTTTTGTTGTTGAGTTGTATAAGTTCTTTATGTATTTTGAATATTAACTCCTTATCAGATATATGTTTTGCCGATATCTTCCTCTGTTCCAAAAGGTTGCCTTTTCATTTTGTTGATGGTTTCCTTTGCTACGCAGCTTTTTAGCTTGATGTAGTCACATTTGTTTATTTTTGCTTTTGTTCCCTTTGCCTTTGGAGTCTTATCTACAAAGACGTCACTGGTCTTACATCAAGGAGCTTATAGCCTATGTTTTCTTCCATGAATTTTTTGGTTTCAGGGCTTACATTCCAGTATTTAAACCATTTTGAGTTAATTTTTGTTTATGGTGTAAAATAGTGGTTGTTTCATTCTTTTGCATGCGGCTGTCCAGTTTTCCCAACACCCTTTATCGAAGAGGCTGTCATTTCTCCATTGTATGTTCTTGGCTCTTCTGTAACAGATAAATTGTTCCTCTCTGTGTTTGTGCCAATACCATACTGCTGTTTTGATTACCACAGCTTTGCAGTATAGTTTGAAATTAGGGAGCATGATACCTCAAGCTTCGCTCTTCTTTCTCAGAATTGCTTTTGCTATTTACGGTCTTTACGGTTCTATATAAATTTTAGAATTATTTGTTCTAGTTCTATGAAGTATGCCACTGGAATTTTGATAGAGATTGCACTGAATCTGCACATTGTTTTGGTAGTATGGACATTTTAACAATATTACTTCTTCCAGTCCATGAGAACAGAATATATTTCCCATCATTTACATTATC
Source organism: Rousettus aegyptiacus (assembly GCF_014176215.1). Taxonomy (NCBI): domain Eukaryota; kingdom Metazoa; phylum Chordata; class Mammalia; order Chiroptera; family Pteropodidae; genus Rousettus; species Rousettus aegyptiacus. Next base: position 126,173,602 of record NW_023416306.1, read on the forward strand.
TTCAATTTCTTTCATAAATGCCTTATAATTTTCAATGCACAGGTCTTCCATCTCCTTGGTTAAATTTATTTCTAGGTATTTTACCCTTTTTGATAAAATTGCACGTGAGATTATCTTCTTAATTTCCTTCCAATAGTCTGTTATTAGTATATGGAAACACCATGAATTTCTGTATATTAATTTTGTATCTCACAACTTTACTAATCCGTTTATTAGTTCTAACACTTTTATGGTGGCATCTTTAGGATTTTCTATATATAGTATCCTGTCATCTGCAAAAAGAAACAATTTTACTTCTTCATTCCCAGTTCAGATACCTCTTCTTTCCTTCTCTTGCTTGAATGCTCTGGTAAGGACTTCCAATACTATGTGAATAACAGTGCTGAGAGAGGTCATCCTTGTTCCTAATCTTAGAGGAAAAGCTTTCAACTTTTTACCACTGAATATGATGGTAACTGTGAGTTTGTCATATATGGCCTATGTTATGTTGAGGTACATACCCTCCCCTCTATAGTCACTTTGCTGAGAGCTTTTAAATAATAGATGTTGAATTGTTGAAAATGGTTTTTCTGCATTTATTAAAATGATCATATGATTTCTATCCTTCATTTTGCTGATGATTGATTTGCAGATGTTGAATAATCCTTGCATCCCTGGATAAATCCACTTGATCTTTGTGTATAATTCTTTTAATGTATTGTTGAATTTGGTTTGCTAATATTTTGTTGAGAATTTTTGTGTTAATGTTCATTGGATATTGAAGAATATTGGCCAGTAATTTTTTTTCTTGTGATATCCTTGTCTGGTTTTGGTATCTGGGTAATGCTGGCCTCATAAAACGTGGCCTCATAAAATATTTGGAAGCTTTCACTCCTCTTCAATTTTTTGGAAGAGTTTGAGAAGAAGAGGCATTAAATCTTCTTTGAATGGTTAATTCAATTTGCCAGAGAAGCTATCTGTTTGTTTAATTTTGTTAGTTGAAAGAATAATTTTTAATTGATCAGCTAGCACTTTGTGAAAAATTCTAGCTTTTAGAATGAATAAATAAAAATGTTAGGAGGAAATGGGAAAACATCACAGAGGCACTGATAGAAAAGAGGATCACTAAATGATCACAGAGAGAAGCAGTCACAAGAAGCACCACAACTAAAGGAAATGGGATTTGGGGGTAGGGCAAGTTACTAATACACTGCTTAAGAAGCCTAAAATATTTCTAAAGACCTTGTATATCTAATTGATTTCTTGTTTCATAACTTCTGAATATTTGAATTTCTGCACATATAATTTATCATACTAAATCATAATCATGTTTAAATGACTTCAACTTCATATAAAATTTTAATGTGAAAAACCAACTTAATGAAATTATGACCTAATAAGAAATTGCAACAATTATCTCTGTGCATTTGCTCCCACAGCCCCATCCCAATGCTGCTGTGTGAAAGTAAATTATTTGAGCAATTGAAATATTTATAGCTACAAAGGAAATTGTTAAAGGTAAAGATAAAATCGAGTTTGTAATGTAAACACTATCACAGATCTGGCCTAAAGATTTCTGGTAAACAGTCTATTCTCCATCTTGTCAAAACAACCTGTTTTCTGAGCAGGTTCAGAGCTTGCCGGTTTTCATTTATATCAGAATGTCAGGAATTGGAGAAACAAAAATATTTTGAAAATGATCTGCAATGTACATTGTTTTGTAAAATATATAACCTAATTGGGGCAACCTGTCAAAGTCAAAAAATGTTACATGGCTACAGTGGGTAGGATGCAGAGCTGGCCACCCACTTACCAGTTACAAGAAATGAATTTAAAGTAAATTGGTCATTTGTCCCAGGATAACGAACAACCACTAAATATTTGATTCTAATTTGTCGGCCCTGCTCTATGCCAGTGAATTCCATCAATCCAACCAAGGCCAGTCACACTGCTTATTCTCTCCAAGACAATAAGCTTCATCCAATACATTTGTTTAAGTCATCTGATGAATTCTTTTAGATTATGCCATGTTCCTAGTACTGTTGGCATTTTGCATTCATGTAAGCTTTTGCTGCAGCAGCATGGAAAGAAAAGAAAAGAAGGCTCTTGTAGAGCAATGAGAAGAGAATACATTTTTAAACTTTCATTTCTTTCCTCTAAAATTAGCACCTGGCATATGGAATGTTCAGCAGGTGGCTCAGCAGGGACAGGCTTACTGTTTTTCATACCTACCACTGAGATGTTTGACATTTGACTTGCTAAGGAACATGATTTTTGAGGCCATTACTCTGTGTGTGTGTGTGTGTGTGTGCACGCGCGTGCACGCGCACATGTGTGGTGGGGCGTAGAGAGAGAGTACGCACATGCACTTGCTTATGTGCATGCATGTGCTTGTGGGTATGCTGAAGAACACCTCATAAAGGTGTCTTAGAGTAGATAGTGCAAGAGACAAAAGCACAAAGTTATACAACTAAGAAAAATTAAATTCTAGACAAGGGAGTGTATTTGCCTGTGCCTCATCCATACTATTGAAGTTGAATAATTCAAACCCCACTAGTGGCAGAAAATAGGGAATTACTTTGTGACATAAATAATTCCAGGAATTACACTTTTAATGTAGTAAGAATACTCTGAATATTATTTGAACACCCCAATTTAAAGTTCACTGATATAACTTCCCTCAACTATATGGAAAGCAGGTATTTAATCAGCATTTCGCAAACATTTATAAACATAAACAGTGTGGATCATGCACTATCTTAGGCAATGGAGATTTTTTTAAAAGTAGAGTTTCAAATTTGAAAGAAATTTAGGAAATATGATAAACTAATCTTGAATATGGAAAGTGATGGAGACGGAAGAGTCTTAGATAATCCCTAGACTTCTGGCTTGATGACTGGGCAAATGGTGTAATCTTTAATATTTCACCTAATATCCACTCCACTCATTTTCTTATGTAACTGACCTATATAGTACCGAAGATGGCAATATGGCCAGCTAAAAACTATATAAAATCTATATTTTCCAATCTCCTTTATATCTAGTAAGATGTAATGGCATAAGACATAAGCAGACATCTTTGGGTGGGGCATCCACGAAAGCTCTCTAAAGTACATTGACTCAGCAGGGTGGCGGCACTTTTTCTTTACCTTCCTTCTTCATGCCTGGAATGTAATGGTTGGAGGACAAGCAGCTAGTTTGTGACTATGAGGTAGGTAACTTGAAGATGAACATTTCATGCTAAGGATTGTAGAACAAAACATGTATTCCTGAAATTTGGTCATCGTGTTGGCACTAGGTTACCTAATTCTGGAGGTTTATTTTGCTAGAAAAACAAATCTTTTATCTTTTTAAGCTACTATTATCCCAAGCCTCTGTTACTAGGCATTAAAACTAATCCTAACTGATACCCCATTATAGAGAATCAAGTTGCCTGGAGCTTTTTAGTAGTGGTAGCATTAGGAAGAAGTTCAGCTTTGGATGTGTTGTATGTCAGGTGCTGGTGAAATGCCCAGAGTCACTTGGAAACACATGCTAGAGATATAGATTTGGGATTGATCCAAGTGGGAGGCTAACGTCTGTAGCTTATCATTTCTGTTCAGTGGGTCTTAATTTTTTCAGCTCATGTCTATAGTAAGGACTTCGTTTTTTTTCATTTCTGAGCATTTAACTTGCATTTTACCTTGAATAAAATAAAGGCCATCTTTATTTTGCATGGCAGTGCAGAACCATAAAAATGAGTGTGCAAGCTGAAACTGTGCAGTGATCATAATAATCCTTGGAAAAATTGTGATTGTTCTGTGACCTTTAAAATTTTTGTCAAAACATTAAAACTCTGTCAGTTATAAATGTATAAAGAAAAATAGTAAAGCTATTATTTACTTAGTATATTAGAATTTAAGGCATTAGGAACATTGAGAATTAAAGTGTTTTATTTCTTTGTTAAACATGTATCCAGCATAGTTTGAACACTGCTTGTATTCTTCACATTGTATAACTTACTATAAAGGTGCGAGGATCTTCTGTATGCCCTAATAAATTGCTATTCTCCTTCCTAAATTTGTATCGGCTTCCAACATTTTACCCTTTGCACATTCATGTTGTGAAATGATTCCAAAATTCCATTAATGTGGAGGGTTTATTTTGCCTGTGTTACTTCTGGTTCATCTTCATCCTTTTTTGTCACAACCGCTTTTCTTCTTTATGATAAGTTTGCCTTCACCAAGTTCTTCTGGCTGCATATCTAGAGTCTCTCAAATGGTGGCAGTATCAACATTCCCACTGTCAGCTATTTATTCTATAATTCCATTCACAGTCAATTCAAATTTCACTTCCAGCATTGTCTTTTTGGGATTATTTGTTATACTTTCATCTAATTCTTTCTTTTGATTATGCATTTTTTGTAAACTGTCACATGGGTTCATCATTGGGAGACAAGGTGGCAACACAACCACATAGTTTTGCTATCTCTGTATGTGAACTGAATAACAGATGCAGAGTGACCAATCACTGACAGACTTTGAAAGGCGTAATGTGATTGGTCACTGATCATGATGTGCATCTATTATTTACATAGTGATTTGTGGACTGAAGAGCTAGCAACAAAGTTTGTACTCTGCAATTATTGAACTGAACTGAACCATGGTAACTGAAATGTGCACTGTGATGTTGGAAGACTGGCTTATTTAACTAAACCATGGTAACTAGAAATCGTGCATGTCAGAACCATGCAAAGTGAGACCTGTGGTACATGATCCAGTACAGTGCTGGTAAGTAAAATCTAGGTGTGTCCAGGCAACATTCATTTTCTCCTTTTCATGCTTCCTCCTTTTATCCACTTTTAGCCATTTCATTTCTAATAATATTACTTCTAGACAATGTAAGAGAAATTTGCAATGCATTCTAAATCAATCGATTTTGTAACTGATGGTTTTAGTTAAATACATTGGCTAAAATGTGTGTGTGGGTAGGGGAGAGAGGTGTTAAAATTATTTTCTGTACTGTTCTGATAACCTATTACTATGGATTGCTGAATTAGCATGGCTTTAAAAATGTTTTGTCATAAAGGGTTTTTATTATAATAAATTCTGTTATTCAACATTTTTGCTAATCTGAGTTACCATTTTATTCATCCATTCATTCAGCAAATATATGCTAGACAATGTACCATGTGTTTGGAATATTCTGTATCAGTGAGTAAACACAATAATCCTTTCCTCTGTGGTATATACATTTTAGTAAGTAGTTGTGAGAGGCTGGAGCATGAGACAATAATGAAGCCTGCTACAGCGCTGCAGCGTTGTCAAGCTATGATGAACTTATAAATGGGGGAAAAAACAGATATTCAAGTGTACATGTAAAAAGAAGATATTAACAACCTTGACCAATGATCAAAATTAATACTGCTAATAAAGTGATATGATAGATATCATGTACTTCTAGATATAATGCCCTAAGAAGGACAGAATATCACTATGTAATATTCCGGCCAGATATGTATAACTTAAATTATGTGGAAACATCAGACAAATCCCGAATCACGAACATTCTATACAAAAGGAAGTATTCTCCAAAATTGTCAATTCATAAATTTTTTTTATCTGATTTTTAGGGCCCTTTAATTGCCAACAATTCTTTGTACCAAAGGATGATGATCATTCACATTTCTGTATCTGCAGCAAATTTTGACTAAATTTATTTATAAAATATCTTCTTAAGCACTCATTTTGATACTGTTTGGGGCACTGTTTTAGCTTGGATTCTCTAGAAAAAAAAAGGGGCCTGAGCAAATTTGGGAAGTTTGTAATCCAAGGATGTTGAGACTAAGGAAATAAGCAAATGAGGCAGAAAAGGAGGAGAAATAAATTTAAGGATGCATTACTAAGCTGGCCACAACTTCATAAAGAGATACAGTGAGGACGTGTCTCAGAAAACTATATGTAGAAAACAGAGTCGGGGCCAAGCTTAATATTTATGCTTTATCTACTTTATATCACTTTGATTATTCACTAGCCTTACTGAACACCTGCTGGCTCGGTATTAAAATATCGCTGAGGAGTTTATCCCTAAGTCATCCAATTCACATCTGTATGAATCTCGCTACACCTTGTGTTGTTTTTCTGTAGACAGTCCTTTTGAACTCAATTTTCCACCTTCCTGTTTACTGAGAAGAGCCAAATGCGCAGTTGCGGTACCATCTCTATATAGAAGAGGTTTAATGGTTCAAAGTCTTAGAGCTTGTACTCTACATAAGAATGAAAACTAGTTTCCTGACTTCTCCTGAGTTAAGCCTTTACAATATTTACTTTGAAGACTGCTACAGACTTATATTCAGACGAAAGTTAAAAAAAAAAAAAAAAGATTCTAATGCCAACTAGAAAACTGTGAGGGTATTAATATGATCCCATGTCCTTCCATTGGCTAAAAAGGCCTGTTATAAGCTCAATGGTAACACAGTGAAAGAAATTTGTTTTTGCTATTCCTCCACTCTCCTCTTTTTCCTTGTCTATTCCCCTACCTCCAATACACACAAGTATCCTGAAAACTCATGTTGCTCCTTGCCTATGACATCCCCCTGAGGTTGCCTTTTCCAGACAGCGCCTTTTACTCATATTTCCTGTATTAGTTTGAGAGGGCTGTTATCACAAAATACCATAGACTAGATGGCTTAAACAACAAGAATTTATTTTCTCACATTTCTAGAAATCCAAGAGACTAGAAATCCAAGAGCAGGATGACAAGAGGGTTCATGTCTGGTGAGAGCTCTCTCGTTAGGTTGCCTTGTGTTCATAAGGCCTTTCCTCGGTAAGTGCGGTAAGTGCACCGGGTAAGAGTGGGTGGAGAGCCAGTTCTCTGATGTTTCTTTTTATATAGACACTAATCGTATCAGATCAGAGTCCTACCCTTATGACCTCATTTAATCTTAATTACTTCCTTAGAGGACCCATCTCCATATACAGACACACTGGGAATGACAGATTCAGTATGTGAATTTGGGGTGGACACAAATATTCAGCCTATAACACCTCATGTCCTAAGTCTATCCTCAGACCTTATCTTCCCCTAGCATAAGCCTTAGAGACTTGTTTTTCCCTAGGTGGCTATTATAATGAACTAACCTGGGCTAACAGACCAGTTCTACTCTTAAAGAGCAAAGCACACAGGAAAGTATACAGACCTTTATCCCTCGGAGAATATCAGTTTAAAAAGCATTTTATTAATTCATTTAACCACCAAGTACTGCTGCCACACTCAGCCCTCTACCCAAGCATTTGCTTAGGGTCCAAGGTATTTGGTGACTAGGCATTATTTCTCCATTTCTGGCATATACTGCTTTGGATTATTAATTGCATCAATGATGTTCATAGAAGAAACTTTATACAAGAATAGCAACAGAGACACGGAGATTGTATATTCTAAATTTGAAATCCAGTTCCATAAGTAATTTATGCATAATCCCAGAAATGAAGTTAATCAGGCTATATCATGGTGATTCGTGAAGATAATTAACATTTACTATTTTGAAAAAAATTGTGCCAGTTTTCAATTTATTGCCTCTCAGCTCCAAAATCACCTGTCTGGACTTTCTCTGCAACATTTCTCCCTTACAGTGAGCACAATGTTAAACTTTATCAGCACAGAGCTTGGGAAGCACATTGCAGGAAGAAGGGGATTTTTCTTCCTGATTGCTGCATTTTGCTTTTTCTAGTTCCTGCTGCATCATTAGCCATGCAAATGTATAGGGTGGGACTTCTGGCTCTCCTCCAACTGTGCACCAAGTGAATTACTTTTTAAGAGCAGAGCTATCCTATTAGCCCAGATTAGTTCATTACAAAGCACACATTCCTCAGTGACCTTGCAGACCCTGGCCCAAACTTGTGAACCCCTTGCCATGGTCGTTCCAATGTAGACACCATCACTTTGAACCTCATGCTCACAACAGGGCCTCAACTCCCTCAGCCCAGCAGCCTTGGCTCACCTGAACTGAGGAAGGAGACCAGTTAGGACATTCTGGCAGAAGACTAGGCAAGATATAATGACCTTTTTAAATTAAGACTATAGAAGTGGAGATGATGAGAAATGTTTGGTCCAGATATAACTTGGAGTTATAGTCAATAAAATTTACTGATAGATTGAGTGTTAGATATGAATTAATGTGAGAAATCAAGACATTTGTACCAAGCAGTTAGATAAACAAGAGAGCAATAAACAATGGAAAAGATTTAGGGAGGTCCACACTGGGGTACTGGAGAAGACAGATGGAAATTAAGTTTTCTATTTTAACCATGTTTAATTTGAAATATAAGTGAAGACATCAAGTAAGCGGTTAGATATACTAACATGGAGCTCAGGAGAGAAAACAAGGTTGAAAACTTTGTTTTCCCCTTTTTACTTCACTTGATGGTTCATCAGCAAATTGAAAAGCACAGGTGATAATTAATAACATCCAAGCCATTTTTATTTCCAGGCATTTATACCATCTATATTACCATTTGATTTCCAGATCTTGCCCTGACAAACTCGATTTTGCCTAAACATTGATTAAATGAAAATTGGTCTGGGAACTATGACTATGGGTAGGGTCAGGGTCCTCTTGGCAGTGATGTTCTTGGCTGGAGATAAGCTCTACCCATCATCCTTTGCTTCACCTTTCTTCTCCCAACACTGAGCACACATTAACTGATCTCTTTTCTGTGATCTATTTTCCTTCTTAATATTTAACACTAGTGACATTATTTCCTTATCTGTTTATTGTCTATCTTACCCCACTTCCATGTAGAATAACAGCTCTATGAAATCATAGACTTTGCCTCTTTTTTTCATCCCTGCTGTATATGCTCTCCCTGGACCAGTGGCACCTTCTAGCTGCCCAATTTTGTTAAACAAATGAACTTACCAGAAATTAGCTTGGTTAAAATAGGAAAAATCATGTAGTACAAAAATCATTTCATTTCCTCCTCAAAATTAAGAGGAGTATATTTTGTAATGAATAAATTATGGTAATAAATACACACAATACATTTGTATGTCAGCATAAATTCTGACAAAGTTTTTAAAAAGGTAATATGCCCTTTGGGGAGTCATCATTCAATTACCAGGTTACTCAGGCCTTTGCCACTCCCTCTGAAGCTGGACAGTTTGGGAGGGATATGTCTCATCTATTTATATTTGCATTCTCAGTATGATACCAGAAAAAGAGAACAAACATGGTGGGGAAACATCTGAAGGTCAGCTTTAAGGGGACCAGATTAGGAACGAGCTTCAAGGACATCACAGATCTATCATATTCTTTCTCTCTCTTTTCTCTGTCTCTTTCTCTGCACACCCCCACCCATCATGTTCTGGCTTTCCTTGACACCAAAAACACCCACCCTATCCTTAAATTGCCTTCAAAGGAGTATACCTTTCTCACTCCAGAATATATGCTCTTAACCAACATGCTAATTTTTAAAGTCTATTAAGCAAGCACATCCACCTATTGTCCGCTATTCGTGTTATATTTTTTTCCTGTATTCTACTTGTCTTTTAATTTTGTTAAATCAGCTCAAGCACAGAGATTGGCACTAAATAAATGTTAGTTCTTGTGTCTCCCTCCCTTAAGACACAATGGATTAAGCATCTGAGACTCTGTGCCTGGAATGCTCTGCTCTTGGCTCTCAAGCACAGTTAGCTCCTCCACCATGAGGCCACTATATCCATCTTACATAACAGCCAATACCACCACTATACTCTATCATAAGACTCGTTTGTTTCTTTTGTGATATTTAACACAAATTGCAGTCATTTCAGTTACTTGTTTCCATGTTGATTGTATCCCTCACTACACTGAGTCGAATCCTTGTCTGTCTTGTTCACAGCTAAATGCCCAATGCCTAGCAGAGTGCCCAATAGATAATAGTTGTTGGGTAAATATTTGTCTGATGACAGGATAAGTAATGAGGATGAGCGCAAAAGGGGAAGGAGAAGAAGAGAAGAAGAAGAGACCTCCCCAACCCTCAATCATCTCGCTTTTCTTCTGAACTCCTAAAGGGTCTACTGTCTAGTAGTCTTCGAAACACCTTCCTTGTGTACCTCCTAAAATAATGTATTTAAATGATATATATCCTCACACATGTTTAAGTTGATATCTAAAATTTTTCATCATAAGTTTAAACAAATTCAAAGAATATCCTGTATACTGTATATATTAGCATTTAAAATGAATCTATTAGACAGTGTTCCTTAAAATATTCCGATGGAACCTAAATACAATAGAAATTTGATATCTACCAGTGTCAATTTTAAAAAGGCACAAAAATCCAGCGATACCACTCTCAGACATCAGAAAGTGGTGTAGCAGTCCTCAAAAAGACATGCACAAGAATATATCCATAGCAACTTTACCAACAATAACCAAAAATTGAAGAATAATCCATTGTTCTTCAGCAATAGAATGGCTAAATGAATTATGATACACACATATATACATGCACTGGGATATTGTATAACAGTGGTTCTCAAACTTTTTGGTCTCGCGACTCATTTACACTCTTAACTTATTTAGAACACCAAAGAGTTTTGTATCTAGTTGGTCATTTCTATCAATATTTGTTATATTAAAATTAAGATGGAGAGATTTTTTATTATTTAAAAATAACAACAACAACATGGGTAAATCTTGAAGACATTACACTAAGTGAAAGATGTCAGACATAAAAGGAAAAATATTGCATGATTCTACTTATAGGAAGTACCTAAAGTAGTCAAATTCATAAAGACAGAAAATAAAATGGCAGTTGCCAGGGAGAAGGGAAAGAGGCAAATGGAGAGTTATTGTTTAATATATAAAGTTTCTGTTTGGGAAGATGAAACGTTCTAGAGAAGAATCGTGGTAATGATTGCACAGCAAGGTGACTATACTTAAGATCACTTAACTATACACTTAAAAATGGTTACCATGATTAAAAAATAACAATAATAAATCAACTACAGGTCAATGTACATATCTCTATGTATGACTACATTTTCCAAAGAAAAACAGTAAAAAGAAGTGGCATTATTTTATATATTTGCAAATCTCTTGAAAATCAGTCTTAATAGAAGACAACTGTATCTTAATATCTGCTTTTGTTTTCAATTTGACACAAAATGTTGTTTTGGTTGAAGTATATGAAGAAAATAGAGCCTCACAAAGATAAATCGTGAAAAACAGAAAGACTGTTTTAATAGCCTTTTCGGAAAATTGAGAATGGTCTTCAATAATATTATATCAAAACTTTAGCTCCCTAAAATATTGGTTCACCAAAATATGAGATCTTCCAAATACTGACACGATTCATTATATACCAAAAAAATCACATTTGTTAATATCCCGTCAACCTTAACAGAAAAGCCATGAAGTACTAGAAAGATGTTAAGCCCAGAATAGTGAATATAAATATCCCAAAATTTTAATTTTTGCTTGAAAATGCAAATTTTATCAATGTTAACAAATATAGTCAGTCGTTTGCCTTGAAGTGACAGGTTTACACCATTTTTTTTTTTTTTGACAAAATAACTGCCAAATACCTAAGTCTGAGTAATCACTTTGTCCTTGGTTCTGTCAAGTAAAAATGATGGTCTATGAAAAAAAAAACTAATTCAGTTTACAACTCAATCACAGAAGTGCTTTTTCTTAACACGATCATCATACTTCTATGTGATGTACTTCATGAAGTACTTCATGAGTATTTTCCACTTCATCACATAGAATATTTATGAGAAAAATTTAAGAAGATGTAACTAAACAGAGAGATAGACCATGTTCATGGATTTAGAGATTTAATATTGGTAAGTTGGCAATTTTTCCCAAATAAATCTATAGATTCAATGCACTCTCAATCAAAATCTCAGCCTTTTTGTAGAAATTGACAAGCTAGTGATAAATTTTATATGAAAAAGTCAAACATCCAGAATAACAAGATGAATTTTGAATTTCTTTCCTCTTAATTTTTTAAAAATAGGTATGACTGTTTAAAACAAGGGCTTAAAACAAAGATAGATCCTACAGAGATTAGAAGAAGAGAACACTATGAACAACATTTTGCCAATGAATTCAACACATAAGTGAAAAAGACAAATTAGGTTCCTATAAGAAAAGAGAAAAACATCAGGGAGACATGCTTATACAGAGAAAGGGCATGTGAGGATACAGTGAGAAGGCAGCCCTCTGCAAGCCAAGAAGAGAGGCCTCCCAGGAAACCAAACCTGCCAACAACTTATCTTGGATGTCTAGCCTCTGGAACTGTGAGAAAATAAATTTCTGCTCTTTAAGCCACCCAGTCTGTGGTATTTTGTTATGGCAGCCTCAGTAAACAAATACTCCAACATAAGCTTAATATCAAAACCTGAAAAAGATGATGTAAAAAAATTACAAACCAATATCCTTCATGTACATAGAAGCAAAATCTTTAATAAAACACTAGCCAAAATCAACAGTACATAAAAAGAATACCACTTCAGGACTATGATTTATCCAAGGAATGCAATTAGTTTAAGACTTAATAATCAATCGATGTACAGTAAGTCCTCAATTAAAATTATCATCATTGATTGATTCTTGGAACTGTAGCAAAACTATATACAATGAAACCAATTTTATCATAGGCTAATAAATATAAACAAGAGTTAAGTGTCTAGGTATCTCATCATTATTAACAGACAACATTGCATGAAACAATATCATTGGAGGACCTGCTGTAATTTACTATAATAATAGACTAAGGGAAAAAATCCGTATGATCATTTCAATAGATACTGGAAAAACATCTGACAAAGTACAAATTAAATCCTGGTAAAAACTTTCAGCAAACCAAAAACAGTAGGGAACTTCCTCAAACAAATAAAAGACAGAACTGGTTTCCCCTTCAACGAGAACAAGACAAACATGCAATCATCACTTTTACATCTATTTAACATCGTACTAGAGAGCCTAGTCATTTTAAGAAAGAAGAAAAAAGAAATAAATGACATTAAGAGTGAAAAGAAAGTAGGAAAATTGTCCCTATTTGCAAATTATATGATTATTAATACAAAAAAAAAATCCCAGAGAATCTAGAAAACAATTACTAGAACCCATAATTAAATTTATGGAGTTCATACACAAGAATCTGTTTAAAGCAAATATTAAAATATATCTTTTTATACTAACAACAAACTATTAAAAAATAAAATTTAAAAAGCCATTCCATTTACGAAAGCACCAAAAATAATTAAAAATAAGTCTAACAAAAGATCTTGGAAACTGCAATAACATAGTTAAAAGAAATTAAAGAGTAACTAAATACTAGAGAGATAACCCATGTCCATGAATCAGAGGATTTAGTATTGTTAATGTAAGAATTCTCCCCAAATTTCAGTATTAGTGAAAGGATAGACAGATAGATCGATGAAACCGAGGACAAAGTCTAGAGAGAGACTAGTTTATATACATGTGGTCATGTGAGTTTTGACAAAAGTGCCAAGATAATTCAATGGAGAAAGGGAGAAAGAATAGTCTTTTCAACAAGTAGTGCTATGACAATAGGACATGCATATTTAAAAAACTACTGATCGTCAAGTCATATTATATGTAAAAATTAACTTAAAATGGATCATAGTACTACATGTAAGAGTTAAAACTACAAAACTTACAGAAAAGAGTATCAGAGAAAATATTTGTGTCATTAGGTTAGACAAAAATATTCAGAAAAGACAAAGAAAAAAATATTCATGCCTAGGTGCCAGCAGTTTTAACCACCATTGCTTTTGCATCATTGATGAAAACATCAATGCACTGAAAAGGGCAAATAAACAAAATCCTAAATTAATATGAGAATAATTTTGACTCATAGACTACTCCCCCCAAACACACACTCCCCTCCTCCACTGAAAATTCTCAGGAACATCCCTCCACCACCACCCCACCCCCAGCCCCAGAGGCTTCAGGCCACACTTTGATGAACTCCAGTGTATGCAACAATGGATGCATCATACTGACTTAATGTTGAACAAAAGAAGCCTGGCATAAAGGATATAATTCTATTTATATAACTTCCAAAAACAAGTTGAAGTATTCTATAGCATAAGTCAGAATAATGGTTTAATGGGTATCTCTAGGAGGTGGAAAGGAAGAAGATTAACTTCAAAAAGTCATAGTTGGGAGGTGCACCACCTGTATCTTGATACAAGTGGTGGTAATGTGCATGTTACTGTAGGGACGTCATAACTCAATAAAAATATAAAAAGAAGTAACATAAATAAGTTCTTAATAGCTTTATAGCTTTCTTTATTTCTCCTTGAACTTATATTTCAATTTTATTTCCTTACAGAATAATGCTCTAATGAAGTATATTTCTGTACTCTAAAGTTTTATGAAACATCTTCTAATACTTCTATGTAACAAAGCCATAGACATATTCTCAATCAGGTCAATTTCAAGGAAGAATTCATAATGAAGTTGAGAATTTGGAAATTCTAGTTTGAAGATGATGGACTTGAACATTCATTTGGCACTTTGTACTTTAATAAAGTATCATTTTATCTATGTATGTCTTATTTCAGTGGAAGGTTAGTTCCTTTAAACAGAAATCATCTTGGGTCTTCCATAGCACAGGACCTGGCACAAAGTAGTTGGCTCATTGAGTCATTTACTCATTCATTTATGTAATGAAGGTTTCTTTACCATTTATGTGTAAGGTACTTATGAGGCCCTGGGCAAATAATGATGGGTAATGTGGGGCTTCCTGTTGATAAATGATTGATAATTATCAGCTACGTTTCAGAAAGAGTGTAATTCTCTTTCTCTTCTGAACTCCAAGTACAGGTGCACTACAGGTCTAAAAATGGGGACACCAAGACACAGAGATTAATTAACTGACTTGCTCAGGGTCATGCACTTCATCATGAGTTGAGCACGGATTAAAACCCTTACAGGTTCTTTCCTGAACTGAGATGCTAAGGGAATTCATTCAGATTGACGAGTTCACATTTCATTTAAATGCTCTCCCTTCACTTCTACTATATCTACCTTCTCTGACTCATATTTCAGGACCCGCAGTCCGAATTGGTTTACTTCCACTTCAGATGCTGTCAAGATAAATTAGTTACTGAGGCTCCATGACACCATCTGAAGCAGAAGTACTATTGGTAGAAAATACATAAGCAGTTTTACATTTCAATATAGTGTAGCACTTTTTTGGAGAACCTAATTTCTACTAAAAATGAAATGGGAATAATAAACCTGGGTAAATTTTAAAATTTGATTTTACCATACATCCTTAAGCAAGTATAGCCAAAGAAAGGTAGGATACAGTATTTTTATCTCCTGACAACATATCTATATACTATTCTGCTGAATAAGAGCTGCCAGTTTCCTGACTGTGAGCAGAGATAGAGTAACAACTCTGATGATGCCCAAACTTGTATCAGATACGGGCTCATTTTTGCTGTATTCATCCATCCATAGCCTAGTCTGTTCAGCTGACAAGGTATGTTATTAATAAAATGTACTGTACCATGAGTGCACTGCCCTACACGGTGTTTATATTGCTGGAAACAGCAATTCTGTGAAACAATGGCCTCTGTGAAAAGATGTGATATGTTATGAGCTGGATAAAGATCAAAATAATTTAGACTAAACATGGGTTATGCTGCAAAGAGCTAATGACTCAGCCTTGCTTTTAAGTTTTATTTCCATTCTGCTCCCTGCGAGATAACCTGGAGTTCCACGCCAAGCCTTGTGGAGAGACAAAGTCTCCCTACCAGAATATAAACACTCTGAAGGCAGAGAATTCTGACTTATTCATCAATGTCTCCTAACACATAGTTCAGGATTTGTAAGAATCAATATTTGTTAAATGTAAAAAAAGGAATGAATATGAGTATAAGAAAGAAATGAACCAAGTTTCAGGTTCAAGTTAAGCCATTATCAGCATTCCCCTAAGCTGTGGCCCAGAAAAATAATGGGACCCAATCTCCAGGAGATCAGTATTGGTAGTGAGAGTGAGGGCAAAAGAGAGGTAGTCTGAAGCTAGATAGCCAAGGATACCACATGGCACTTCCACTTTGCTGAGGCAGACAGAGAAGCACTGGGCATAGAACTCTTAAGAAAGGCTAAGGCTTGTCCTTGGTCCTCACTTCCCCACTCCTGCCCCAGCTCCACCCAAAAAGATCTGGACAAGTTCCTGCATCTTTCAATCTGGATTCTCCTGAGAAAATAAAAGGGGCTTCAGATCATCTCGGATTCTCATTAATAGAATGCTAGGTGGAACAGCCTGCAAGTTACTGTATGTAGTTTAGAGACCACTGCACGGGGCTAGGACAAAAGCACGGTCTTAGGTAGGTAGACAGACAGACGGAGGACCACGTCCTGAAAGAGAGCTAGATTACCTCTCCACTGATATAGTAAAGAAAAAACATGGAGGATGACAGAAAAATTTAGAGGTGATGTAGGAGAGTAGATACAGAAACATTTTGAAGTAGAGGAAAGAAAAGATAAAGAAAACTTTTGAGGCCTAAACAACAGCTGCTTTATTTTTTTTTTTCTGGCAAAATTTAATGTTGTTTGGATTATACCCTCCTATATGCTCATGGAGAGTGATTTCTCTCCCTAGTATAAAGAGTAGATTATAATTGCCATCATTCTTTTCATAAGTAATTAATTTAGGATGTGCGTGACACAATTCTGCCCAATGAAACTCAACACTGCTAGAAGCCTCTAGAAAGGGTTACCCTTCCTTTATTGTGAAAGAGACAGAAAGAGGTGGGAGACAACTTCTCTCTCCTTTGCTGGGTGCCCCTGACTGCATCTGACACCAAGAAATGCAAAAGCAATGGTGCGGTCTTGAAGGGAGATGGCAGGAGAGACTACCATCATCTGAGGATGGCAGAGCGGAAAGAAGAAATCCACTTGAGCCCTTGAAGACATCCTTGAGTTACTCAACTAATATAGGAACATTTTCCTCCAAATTTTGTATTCTATGAGGTAAAATCCTCATTTTCTCAAAAGCTACCTCTAGTCAGGTCTTCTCTTGCTTGTGCTTTTGTTGATAGTTTGATCTTTTCCAGTAGAGCTGAGAGCATGTGTTATGAATGTGAAATGTAGGATTTGAAAAGTTTGAAACAGATATTTCAGCTTTCACCTTTAACTTACATCTTTTTCTCCCTTTCTTATACCTTCCCCACTCCTACTGGACTCAGACAAGGGTCAGGGTACACAATACTGGATGTAAAAGGACCTCTCTCTTCTCAAGACTTAGTCTTTGTTCCTGTCTCAAGCACACTATTCGGCTCCTTCATGGAGGACATATTCACTCCCAAGAAGCTTGTCTGTCACTCCGGTAAACAGGCTTCTGGGACCTTGCCCCATCAGTTTCACAGAAATACAGAGACATGTCTGAACCCCAAATCACAGCTTAGGCTCTTGTGAAGCCCCAGTCACAGCACTACTCTGTACCAATATCTATCAATGCTCTGTGGCCTTAGAGCAGAAATAGAGAATGAAAATGGCCAAGACATAGGGATGAGAACTGGCACAGGCATGGGAGAAGATCTGAAAATGTAAGAGTCAGAGATGGCCTAGTAGATTATAACTCCCACAAAGACCACATAGCACCCAGCAAAGAACTCTATATCTACAGTCAGTCTCAACATATGCATATTAAATTTAAATGAAATGACCAGATTGTAAGCTGATGGTCAAATGGCTTCCTTTAACAGAATTTTCTGTTGAGACTCTCTTTCATCAACTTCCCCCACAAAATAAAACCTTCAATGTTTTCACTCAGTTATCTAAGTTTATTTTTATAATATACTTTGAGATAGGGAGCAGTAAGAATAGTTTTAACTTACCAGAAGCAGTGAAGACACAAAGAGATGATCTGACTTGGCCATGATCCCAGAGGGCATCCGTGGCAGAGCTAGGATGGTCACTGAGTCCCTGGGGGTTCTCAAGCCATTGTTCTGATGTCCCTGTATGTAATTGTTTTGATAGCAATTTCCCTGGCTCTCTCTTACTAGCCTGCTAATCATGCATGTCAATCACATTCAGGACTGCCATGGGCCTAAGGGTCAGCACAGTCTCAGGAGAATGCAATTCAAAAGAGAAAACAAGGCACAATAGAGTATTTTCTCCTTCAAGAGAGCATGTCCGTTGTAGCCTCGTAAGTCTGACAATGTGGGCCAGAGAGTGTTGCTGCTGCTTCTTTTTCTTTCTTTCTTTTTTTTTAAATTTATTTTGTCCAGATGGAGAAAGGATAAATCAAGTGCTCTGACCACCACTGAAAACCCAGTGACAAATCTACCAATTTAAGATCCTCTTACTAGAGTCTCAGCAGCTTCACTCCAGGCAGTTAAGCAAACCTGGATGGTGGTGCAGCAAAAGTGTAAACCTTGACATAGATGCTAAATATCCTTATCCTACAGACCACTTGGCCTTCAGTCCTCATTTCACTTTCACTTTAGAGCAGTATCAAGGCCGGAACCTGGAGAAGGCCCCGAGGAGAAGCGCGCGTACGGCCCAGGGGGCGGCTGGGCAGGGGGGCGTGCGCGGGATCGAGGATGTTCGTGTGAGGCGTGGATTCTGGAATGTGCGCGTGCACGACCCTCGGGCACGGCCCGCGCGCCGCTGATTGGCCGGGGGGCGCGCAGCGGGGGAAACCCTTGGCTAATCTCCTGCCACTCAGCCGGGCCGACGTCGGCGGGTTTGCAGCGCCGCGCGCGGAAGGACAAATAGTCCCAAAGGCAGTGCCGCGCGCCCCTTCACGGCTCTGCTCGCCCCGCCCGCGGCTGCCGGGGCCGCGAGGCCCGGGCGGCGGGGGAGGGTTAGCTTCTGAGGCTCGCCGACTCCGGCTGTCCCTTAGCGGCTAGAGGGGTGGATGGCGTTCCCTTGGGAAAAGTAATTGGATTCCGGGGCTCCCTGCAGCCGGGATCAACGGAAATCGGAGGCTGAGCCTGCAGCTTGGGAGGGGCAGCCGGGAAGGAGAGAGGTCGGGGAGCGCCGTCGGGAAGGGAAACTTGGGAAAGCGCCACTATCTCCTCAAGTGCTGGTGTGCTTATTTCTGTACAGGCCGCGGTAGAAAGCTGGGTGGTAAAGAAGAATCAACGGAGATTTCCCTTGGTGCCCTTTTTCGCCTAGCATATGACACTTGCTCCTCCAAGTTGTTACCATTCTGAAACCCACCTGGTTGCTGATCCCCAGGAAGAGAAATATTTTGGCACCTTTGAATCTTTCAGCCACCACCTCTTCCTTTTTCTCCCAGAGCTCTACTTGGAGCTTGGATGGAAAAAGAACTCTGTCAAGTCCGGGATAAAGATGTCTCTTCTTAACGGGTTAACTCGGAGAAATAGCATTCTTTCCAGACTCATCCAAGAAAGTATTATTGCAAGGCCTTGCCTTAGCAGTAGCAAACTTACTTAAATTCCCTTTGCCTTGAGGAGATGAAGCAAAAGCGGGAGTCTTAAGCAGAGTTTTTGGCTGAAATGATAGGAATGTTCTAGGAATTCAAGTGACTAACAGCCCTCTTCTGATTTTTTTCCATCTCATTTACTGCATTTCACTCATTCATTATCATCAAACACGCTTTTATGGGTGATTTCTGTGTGCCAGGCTCTGTTGTACTTACGTGGATACATGAGTATATATAGTACAAGTCCCTGCACTCCTGGAATCTCATTACAGTTCCTCCAATGAGGGAGACAGACAACACATTTACAAACAGATCTACAGTATAATATGTAGTGATTAAGTGCTATGAAGACAAAGCAGAGTAGAAGGGCAGGCAGTGATGCAGGTGGGAGTAATGTGTTATTTCATATTTTAGGTAAATTGATTTAGAGAGGCCTCTTTGATGAAGTTATGTTTAAAAAGAGATCTGAATGAAATGAAGAAGAAAGCTAAGCAAATGAATGAGGGAATAACTTCTCAGGCAGAGACAAAGCAAGTACAATGGCTCTTAGGCCAGAGAGTGGTAAGTTTAAATTAGTAGAAAGCAAGGAGGCCAATGCGAATGCTGTTCAATGAACAGGAAGAACAGCTGGAGATGGGCTAATCAGTCCAGTGCCATTTAGACCACGGTATGCATGAGCTTAGCATTTGCTTTTAACATCATCCGATGCTTTTCTCTAAACTTTTTATGCACTAAGGGGTTCTGGCTCTCTTTCTCTGTGTCCACCAAGCACTAGATCCACTTCACTTTGGATACCAGATTTCCCTGCTGGGCTGTAACATTAAGTTTTAGTTGTTGCTTTTCTCTCACCCTCTGGTGGTCCTTATCTTCAACTGTTGCTTCATATTTCTTCTCTGCAGATCATTATCTTTAAAGTCACCTTTTTCCCAGGTTGCATACATCTTCAACTACCTAACCAACACTTCTAATTGGATGTCCTGTCATTTCTTCAATTTCGACAGGTCCAAAACCAATCTTACTGTCTTTCCAAAATCATCTCCTTTCTCTCTCACTGGTACCACTGCTCTCCATGCCACCAAGGCTTGAATACTTGGATGTCACTGTTGACTCATCCCTTATCTTTATTCCTTTTATCCAACCAGTCACCAGGGCCTTTGATTTATCCTTTAAACTATATCTTGTCAAATCCCTTCCTCTGTCTCTACTTCGTGGTCCCTGTCTAAGTTGAATGCTGCCACCCAGAGCTAGCTAGTTCAACAGTCTCTCTACGGTCATTGTGACTTCCCTTTCTGTTCCAATCTAACCTGCTAGAATATTCATCCTAAATCTTCGCTTTTAGCACATTTCTTCTTATTTTGATAATTTCATAACTATAAAATTTAAATATACATTTAAATTCTTCTGACTGATTTTAAACTCTTGCCCCAATCTAGTTCCCTCTTCCCCTGTGAATCACTCTACAATCTACAGTTTTAGTTAGGTATTTCCCTCAAGTGTATACATGTACTTTTATTTTTATGTATATTTTATATAGATCTTCCCTCACACAACTTAGTATTGATTCAGTAAGGGTCTATGGTTGCAAGTGACATAAAATTCAACTCAAACTGGCTTAAACAGAGAAGAGACTTTATTGGCTTACATAACTGAAAAGTTCAAAGTAGTGAGATATGGCTCAGCTGAAGGGTTCAAATTATATGATCAAGATTTGGACTCTCCCTTGTATGTTAGTTCTTTCCTCTGCTGTCGGCTTCAGTCTCAAGCTCCACAAAATGCACAACCAGCACCCCTAGGCTCCCACTGTCCTCACTACTAGCAAAGGTTAAGTGCCTGCTCCTAAACCAATCACTGTTTCCAAGACAATGAAATTCTCAGATTGGCCTGGACTGTTTCACAAGCCCATTCCAGGACCTGTGTTTGTCAGTAACACATGAATGGCACAAGAAGGTGATTCCACTTAGGAAAATAGGAGTATGGTCATCAGAGTAAGGGTGGATGCATCCTGGGTAATGGAAACAGCAGGCACGCCACACATCCCTGTTCTCTCGATATCCCTAAACATTTTTCCTCTACATATACCTTCAAAAATATCTATGCCTACTCAATGCAAAATATTCTTTTACCACCAAAAATGTACTCACTTCCTCCCTGGAAAGAGATGATCTGAACTTTCATCTAGTTATTGCAGACAGTTCCAAGACCAGGAAAGCAGGGTAATCATGCAGCAATGGAGCGCTTCATGGTGTAGTAACCTAAGACTACATGATAAAATTAGCTATGAAATACTTAAAATATTATGACATAAAAAGAAAGAAACAACTGCAATGAAAACTCATATTTGGAAAAATGACTAATGGCAAACACAGTAGTTTCCAATTCATAACATATATCATATCTAGTTGGACAGGAAGAGCAAGGGCTTACTACCATAAGAGAGGAGAAAGTTCTTTGATCAACCCATCTGGCTGCCATATGTTCTACTCTTGAAGAATCTCTCATTCATTGTTCCTCTATGCCATATCTGTAATGGACAATGGAGAGGATAATCCTTCTAGGACCACACCTCCTCAACATTCTCCTTCCTGATACAGTGGGTATTATAAAATCATTTACTGTGGCAAGTGAGATAACTAGCTAGATAACTAGCTTTTACTGCCAAATAGTGTGATTCTCTTCTGTTATGTAGAGTTGTTGCTAGGAAGTAGCTTCATAGCCAGTGACTAGGAAGTAGCTTCATTTCCCAGCTTCTCCGTTAATCTGGGGAAGTCATGTGATTAATTATTTCCATTGGAATATGAGTGGACATGATGTGAATCGCTTCTTGTCAATGTGGTTAAGAACAAGGTTATGACTTCTCTGGTTTCTTTTTCCTCCTGTGGCTGCACTGAAAGGACCCTAAGACCCTGGAGGATAATCATAAGAGAGCCATGAGATAGAAGGAGTGGGCAGCTGAATGACCTTGTAGGAGACCACCTGCTGATCAGGATTACTGATACTGAACTTTGCGAAAGTAAAAAAAAATAAAGGTCTGTTGTGTTAAACCACTCAAACTTGTGTATTACCTGTTACAGCAGTTAGTGCTAAGACTAAGTAACCTAGCCTTTGTTCTCCAGACTTAGGATTTCTCTCACGACACAATTTTCTTGGCACTCTTAGTAAGTTTTCAGTCTGTTTACATCGGGCTAATTCCAGGAGGGAAAAAACTCCAGAGCCAGAGGTCATCTTAAGCTGCAATCTTAATATTAGGTCTTCATATTCTTCTAGTTTAATGGCCTCCATTCTGGTTTCTGCCTGAGAACAATTTGAAACAATAGCCACTAGTTTTGCAAGGGGAAGGGTGGAGAGGGAGGGTGCAGTGGTGCTGGAGGGAACAGAATGGGATAATTATTACCTTTCTAAGCAGGCAGGAATTGCTTGAGAGAGGCCTGGGTGTGTTCACTCTTCTTTCAAGTGCCAAGCTTATCTATTTCTTGCCTTCATCACCTTTAATAGTCTCTTGAGGCTTTTCCAACGTTTAAGGGCTCCAGATTATTAAAGTTTTTGTCATATTTTATTGAAGCCTAGGAACAAAAATGGTCATTCATAACAAAGTAGTACTTTTCCTTCTCTATCTTAAATAAATCGAGCTTAATCCTAAACTTGAGTCTTTCTTGTAGGACCTTACCAAAAGTCAACATGTAATACTTGATGTACTCTAGTATCTGACCTTTTAATAACAGGCTCTTTTACATTTCACACTTGATAAGCACATGTTCTGAATCCTAGTGTCCACTATTGAATTCCCAATCCAATATAGAGGTGGGGCCTTGTCTGAATCAACTGATTTAAGATCTTTCTCTTACTAATAATTCCCACTTCTGTTACCTATTTATGAATTGTTGGAGCTATTTTAGTTGCAGGTGACAAAATAAAAAAAAAACACACACAACTCAAATTGACTATGCAAAAAAAAAAAAAAAAAAAAAAATAGAGCCAAAGAGGGCTATTGGCTCACATAACTGAGGAACTAGTGATATATTTAGCTTAAGGCATAGGTTGATCCAAGGGCCTAAGCAATGTCATTAGAATTCTATCCTGCCTCATCTCTTGGCTCTGTCTTCTGTATTGGCTTCATTCTCAAGCTCCATATGGTGGCTCCTGGCAGCTCCAGTTCACATAATCCTTACTGTTACCAATCTCAGTGGAAGAGTACATGTCTCTTTCCCACAAGTGCCAGCAGTAGGGTCCTTATATTTCATTGGCTCTGATTAAGACATGTGGCCAAGGAATCTAGTAGGTTAGGCCTGATTCGCACGATTTACTCATGTTGTTGAGAGTGGAGTCCACTCTACCTAAAAGACACTGATGGAGAGTAGTAGAAAAGGAAAATCATGGTATGATTAGAAGACTGAATGGATGCTGAGTAGTAAAAACTCAAGTGTCTTTCACTATGTATAGCGTCTCAGGAGCAGGATCATATATTATATATTTTGACAGTGTAGGTCCAGCAGGCAGTCCTTAGATACCAGCTGATTGATTGCCTCTTCTTGTAACACCGAAGATGACACACTCCAAGAGGGTAAAAAAGAGCTTAATAAAGAGATAATTTACAGAGGTATGGGAAGGGTTAAGGGACCCAACAAGCAATGGTAAAGTGTGTAACAATGGGAAGTACTGGTAACCACAAAAAGCCTTAATCCCGAAGGAGCGGAGGAAGGAACCCAGTAAGAGCTGTAGTTTGGAAGGGGACACCTGAAAAAAGCTGTGACTATAAATAGAGAAATGTAGCCACTGCCAAAATGTGGCCCACCAAAGGACTGAGAATAAACACTTGTCCTCTTTTTCTCCCACTCTCCAAACTTCTATTGGTACCTCCCATCGGCCAAGTCAAACCAGAAGCTAGAGGGCTTGGATGATACTGTTTGTAAAGGTCAGCCTCTAGTATGGAGCAAGGCAAATAGGATGAAAAACGGATCTAGAGTAGCAAATGGAAAATAACCAGGACATCTCTGCTTCTATTCCTAAGAGCAACCCTAAATAAGAGCAATTCATATTCTGTGTTAATCATATAGCCAGGATTTACCAGAAGAATATAATTTTACCCTTTTAAAAATTTTGTTAAATATATAACTAAGGTACTTTAATTTTTATAGAATTTTAAGAATTTAAAATTCATGAATTCATAAATTTTAAAAGTCTTTTGTTAGCCTATGTAGTTAAAAAGCTATCATCATTGTATTGATATGGAACTCCTCAAGAATATCGTATCTGGCAATCCATCAGAAAGACTTGGCACAGTACTTGTCAAATAGTGACAAATTTGATAAATGTTTTATGATTTGAAGAATGATTAAATGAATAAATTAAAGCATTTCGAGCCAGACTCTAAGCGGGAAACTAGATGGGTTTTTCTTGTTAGAAGTTGTTAGTAACCATACAACATCTACCCATCCTATCTCTTAAAGTCTGACATGGCTTCTTAACTGTTGATCAAGGTATTGTTTCATAGAAAATTGAACCGCAGTAAATTTTCTTTGTCAATCTTTAGAAGTAAGAAATTCTCTAATTAACTGTTATGCTAATGAACTGACTATAAAGTCCATTTCAGTAAAGAAATTAATAATGTTTTAATCTAAAACTGGGTTTCCTCATGGAACTATCATTCAAATGTAAAATATCCATATCTATACCTATATCTATACTTGTTTCAATATATAAACTGGCATTTTAAAATGTCAGTCCAAACCGTTTCTGTAACAGACTTTAGTTAAGCCAAAATTCCATACTTCTGTTCTTTGGCAATCCTGTATATACATGGCTTAAACAGTTTTACAAAATGTTTTCACGTGTATCACTGTTCATTTATTCATGCAACAAATAGCACTGAGTACCTACTATGTGCCACACATAATTTCTGCCTTCACAGAACTTACCTTCTAGTACGGTGTTTCTCAAACATTAATGAGAATATAAATCACTTAAGGATCTTATGAAAATGCAATACTAAGTTTGGGATGAGGCCCAAGATTACATTTTTGGCCAGCTCCTGGATGATGCTGATGCTGCTGGTCTAGGGACCACATTTCGAGTAGTAAGAGTCTAATGGACTCATTTAATCCTCAAAACAGCAACTCTATAAGAAATGTATAGGTGTTATTTTATTATTTTGAGTACTTATTATCTACAAAGCACTGTGCTGTACATTGTAGATAAATAGTTCACTTAGACATAGTCTTTTGGAAATTCAGTATATAGTAGAAAAAAACTAGCATAGCAAATAATTATGAATGTATGACTTTATATATATGAAATATCCAGAAAAGGCAAATGAATAGAGACAGAAAATATACTGGTGGTTGCCTGGGCCAAGGGTGGGAATAGGGATTAACATTAATTGGTCATGAAGGATCTTATTGGGGTGATGAAAATGTTTTAAAAACTGGATTATGGTAATGGCTGTACAACTCAATAAATTTATTAAAAATCATTGAATTGTACACTTGAAATGGGTGACTTTTATGATTTGTGAATTATACACCAATAAAGTTGTTAAAAACAAATAATTATGATATAAAGTGAACAAATACAATAATAAACATGTAGTCTTTACACCCTTTAACAGCCAAAGAAATGGAGCTCACAGAGGCTAAGTGATTTACCCACAGTCACATAACTAGTTAATGACATAAGCATATAAATCTAGTCCTATTAAGCCAAGGCTAGTTATTGTCAGAAACTTCATTGCCAGAGGAGGCATAGAGATGTATGCCAGGAAATAGAAACCCTTCCACCAAGTAGAGGTTGTACCTCTCTCAGAATCATCCTCACCATGTGAGGCAGAGGCAGAGATCATCTTGAGTGGTGACCGGGGTGGCATCCCATACACGTACTGCCAGTTGACAGGCTGTGCAAGCCAGCTAGCTTCTGGCAGACCCTTTGGCTGCCTTGGGGTTCTCAGTTTCAAGTAACAAAAATTAATTACCACTGACTCAGTAGCAGAGGAAGTAGGCAGCTTACAGAATCATTATGAGGGTTGAGAGCTAAGCTCAGAATTGTTGCAGTCAAGAACAATGCTCAAAATCATGCTGCAGAAACAACTGGAGTAGAAGCCTGCTCTAACTGACATTGCTCATTATGCCAAGCTCTGCTGTCCCTCCGTCATCACCACTGCCTTGGGAACTTAATTTGGCCACAACTGCAGTGTTGCAAAAAAGAGAACTGACTGCTATTCTTGCTTTTTTAAGTTACTAGTTCACTACTCAAGGCCATACAGGTGTTTCTTATTGGCAGAGGGCAGGTCAAGTTCCTGAATCCAGGCTGCAAGGGAGGATCAAGGGAGGATGGTAAAGTATTTTGCAACTTCTATCTATTGCTAGATAGAATTGGGCTTTACTTTCTTCCAAGACTCAAATGTCAGTGAATTCTCCAAGCTCAGAGAGTTCAGATGCTGGGCCATCAAAAATCATTATTATCATCATCATCATCATCAACAACAACACAACAACAGCAACAACAACAACCACCACCAACAAAAAAAGACTTTCATTACAGCCTTGCACAAACTGTGGTTCATGGAATAGCAACAACAACAACCACCACCAACAAAAAAAGACTTTCATTACAGCCTTGCACAAACTGTGGTTCATGGAATAGCAACATCAACATCAAACAGACGCTTGTTAGAAATAGCAGTATCTTAGGTTCTGTTCCAGATCTGCAAAATCAGGATCTTCTTTCTAACAAGTAGCTGGGGGTAACTAGCACGTACATTAAAGTTTTAGAAGTGTTGCTCTACATTATACAACATGTAGTTCTTTTTAATTTTCAAAGATTAGTCATTATTAGGCTCTATTCATCCATGAGGTTGCCAGATTTAATGCAGGATGTCCAATTAAATTTGAATTTTAGATCAAGAACAAATCTTTTTTTAGAATAAATATGTTCCAAGAAATATTTGGGATATATTTATACTAAAAGTTATTCCTTGTGTATCTGTAATTTAAATTTAACTGGTTTTCAGTATTTTATCTGGCACTCATATGCATCCACAAAACTCTCTCCTAACAATGATCAGAAATAAACAAAAAGAAAGAGAAATTAATGTAACTGCATATTGGAAAACATTTATACCAGTTTTATATTTTGGTATGGTAAACTGTAAGTATCATGAGATCAGAACATATAAGCTTGACAGTTTCAACCCACTCTGAATTCTGCTTAACATTTATTGTCCCCTATAATATAAAGAGTGAATATTCTGTTAACTCTGAATGTTAACTGTTCTGCAGGATGAGTTAATATTTAAATATACCTATGAATTGTAACTAACTTCATTTAATGAGTTTTGACGAATAGCACCTTTGTCCTGCAGAAACTGACCACACGAATTGACTATGTAAAGGAAATAAGTAATGACAATCACTGTTGGCTTCCCTCTGAGACTGCTATTATAATTTCACTTTCTTTCTAAAGAAAAGTGTTCCTGCCTATGTCCAGGAGTTTTAGAAAAAAAGCTTTCAAATATTCTAGGGAAAGAGGCAGATTGCATGGTATATCAATTGGAATTAGAAGCATGACATTCAAAAATTAAAGAAAACTTTTAGTACTCCAAAATGTATATTGATTGCATTTATTTGGAAGATGACTTAATTTACTTAACATTTTAGCCAGTCCAAATATTTCTAAACTGCTAAATAGGGAATTTGGGGTGTTTGGGAAATGGTGACTTTCCTTTTATAACCTTTTGCACAGTTATCAGTGAGCCACTTCCAGTAGTTTATCATCAAAAATCTTCCATTTATCATACTTCTACCAAGCCTTATCTTATCTCTTGGCTCATGATGAAATGTCCAGGAGCTATGAGAGGGATTGCAATTCCAAGAAGTAAAATATCCCTAGGGGCTGATGAGTGTTGGGACTAAATGTACATAGCCTTCCCCTACTAGAAGTTTTGTATTATGTTTGCTGCCACTTTTTAATTAAGTGTTTGCAAGCTCCACCCTAGAGGCAGATGTCTGTAATAGCTGAATGATAAACCCTCGTTTATGGGCCAGGCCATAAATGGGCCAATTGATTAGCCTTTCTTTAAATATTAAATAATAGAAAAAAACATTTATAAATACATGATCAGTCACTATACATGCTAGTTCTAGAAAACAGTTAAGTACTTAATTTATAATAGTGAATTATTAGAAATTACCTGAAGCCTCTTCCTTCCTCAAGAGTGAACTAGTTAAATAAATAATGGTATATGCATAATATACAAGCACTACAAATCATCTTTTCCAGGGCTCTTTGGAGAAATGGATGATTCTGGGACTGAAGTAGGAAATTACAAGATGATCCTAGAACATATTGCTATACCAGAAGGTATGTATCAAGGACTTCCGGGTCATGTCAAAAGTGACTAACTTGAAGATGTATGCATTGGTCAAAGAGGAGGCAATGTGAGCATGAATGAGAATAATTCTAATAGAATAAAGCATATTATATATGTTTTAATCTATTAGCTCAGACAAATGTTCTTAAGTAATAAACTATTGGTATCAATGGAAAATGCAAAGAAACCAACTCATTATTTTGAAAACTGGAAACTAAAGAGAATGAATCAAGAATTTATCTCACTTCTCATATACAAATTGTACCTCAGGTTAACCTAATAGTTGATAAGAGGAAGTTTCTCTTTACAGAGTTTTCCAGCTAACAATAGATATAGAAATTATCGAATATCATCACATTGTAATCCCTAATGAAACAATTCAACTAGGAAATGATCATCAGTGAAAGCTAACTTCACAAAAAGAGAGACAAGCAGACAGTACTTGCCTCCTGTATATCACATTGCATATGAAATATTCTTGCTAAACTAGAATTTGATCAAGGCCATAATATAAATAATGATTTTCAGAAAATATGGGAGATAAAGGAACATATTAAATAACACAAGAAAGTTGTAATCGGAAAACCCAGACTATGGAAAATCCTATAGGACAAAGAACACAATTTAGCTTTAACAAACCAATTGAAAGAGAAGGAAGGGGAAACCATAGATTAACAGGCTTAAGACATGTAAATAATTCACTGTATGGATTTTATTTGGATTCTAATTTAAACATATCACCTGTAATAAAAAAAAACATTCATGAGACAATTGGAGGAAATTTGATTTGAAATCATTATCCTAAAGAGATATCTGCATTCTCGTGTTCATTGCAGATTTGCAGTATCTATCTACATTCAGTTACTTTCTGAATATTTGAAGATATCAAAGCATTTTATAAACACTGTGGATGTGATAATGATATTGTCATTATATTTTTTAGAAGCAACTTTTAGATATAAGTGCTGAACTATTTGTGGATGAAATGATTTGATGTTTGCTTCAAATTATTTGAAAGTGGGCATGTTTAAATAATTGTGAAGCTGGGTGGTAGGTTTAAGGGCATTCGTTATAGTATTCTCTCTACGTTTGCATGTGTTTGAACATTTCCATAAAATAATAAGTTTTTAAAATTCTGTTTAGAGTATGAACTCAATTTTAAGTTTGTAACAGAAATGCAGAGAATTAGTTCCTACTTGAGCATATCTCCTCCCCTCATCCGCACTTTCTCACCCATTACCCAATCATCCTAATGCTTCAAACAGTTCTTTTATGTTCTATTATGTACCTATCTCTAAAAGAGTTCAGTTCTTAGGAGAAGCAAAAAATAACAGACATCTGATGTTATTGATGGGTTAGTGGCATTCTTGTGCTCTATCCTTTTGGGACCAATACTTTTTGAGATGGTCAGAAACAGAAGACTGATCTGTAGTGAAGAGACCCCTGCTTCTCTGAGAGAAGTTAACAGATCCTTTGGGGATAAGCCTATGATTTCGATCTCATTAGCATTGTGAACTCCATTCAAGTGTAACTGACAGTCACACAAGTCAATACAGGAGCACTTCAAGAGAGCCAAGTTAGAGAGTTTTTTTCTTATGGATTAGTGTTTCTGTTCTTGCAGAGCTCATCAGAAAAAACAAATCAGAGCACTTTTGATTCAACAAATGAATGTAATGAAGCTGCATTTCTAAGAAAAGTGTATTATTGGGCTAAAAGAAAAAAACATAACACTAAATTATTTGTTCAAATAAAAATGTTACTGAAGAAAATGGAAGTATATTTTAGATGATTATTAATAGTTTCATTTTCACTTTAATCCTAATGCAAGTCATATCTAATAACTAAATGCAATCTCGGAAATTTAGAAAGTAAAGAATACTTATATCTTTGTCAGTTTTAATCCACCAAGCATACTTTATTAAAGATTGAGTAAAATCAAGATGGACCACCATTATATCATTAGAAAAAGAGTGGAAGAGAGTACCCAAAGACTGGGAAGAGTAAGCCAGTCCTATCTAGCTTTTTCCTCAGGTTTCATTCCTAATTCCAGAGGAAGTAAAAGATGTTTATATATTCAATGGCATCCTTTTATCATGCTGCTGAATATAGTTTGAAAGCTTAAGGTAATATGTTTAAAGATCAAAAATAATTTTTAAAATCCTGTAGGCTTATAATGCAAATGAAACAGGAAAAATTATAGCAAGTTATTTTGGATTTAGAGAAGTGCCAATCACCAAAACTTAATGTGTAAGTACATAAAAACTGGTTCAGTGAAATTAGAAATTAAACAGATTGTCCCAAAATAAAATATTTCTGCAATATATGAGAACACTTTTCCCCTAACCCCTCTCAAATGAACGTGTGGATAACTAAGTGTCATCTAACTCATCTAACCCAAGTCAATCAATTCACTTTACCAAATCACCCATGGGAATGAACTTAAGACAGGCAACTTCTACTGAAAATATAACTTCTCATTTAATTATTAATCAATTACTGATAGATTATTGGGGTTAGAGTGAAGATACAGTCATTACTAAGAAAAGGAAAATACAACTTTTACACCTGAAGAGCTCCTATTTGAGAGAAACTGGACATATGCTCCTAAAACCTTGAGAACATTGACCATGTATCCTCCTGATTTTTTGTAAATATTAAGATAAACAATAAATTGACTGAATTTGCATAAGATATCAATGAATTGTATGAAAAGATTTATAAGATCTGACATGTGGTGAGAGCCAAACTTGGTGTCACCTAGCGTCCTCTTTCTGGACTTTTCACTAGCAATAACTTTTGCTTTCAGCAACTATTTAAAAACAGTTAATTTACATGCACTTTATTCCCTTCAGCATTGCCCCATCTTTTTAAGTACATTTCTCCAATGGTCATTACCTCTTCAAGGTGAATATACTTTGGCTGCCCACTTCATGTTCATTTTTATTATCCTGAAGTATTAAGGACCTCACAGGGCCACCATTCTAAGGCACAATTTCCCAAACTTTAGTGTGCATCAGAATCACAGGGAGGACTTGTTAAAAATAGATTGCTAGTTCCACCCTTAGAATTTCTGAGAGGGAGCTCCACTCACAAAGCAGGTCTAGGATGGAACCCAAGGATTTTTATTTCTAGCTTAATGGCCTTCTGTATGTCAGGTCATACTGATGCTGCTGGTCCAGGGACCACACTTTGAGAATCACCATTCTTAATGGTGTCTATCTGCTTATTCTCAGAAGTAAGAAAGGTGAGGTCACAAGAGGAGTTGAGGAAGCCAAGAAAAAATTTTCTTACTCCCATGAAAATCTCAGGCTTGGCTCTGTTCATATATTTAAGGGCAATCTCTACCCTTTGAGAAGATTCCAGTGTTGTCTTTTTAAGGTAGGCAGGTTCTAGGACACATGTGCTCATAGTAGCATGATGAAAGTCAGCTTACATATTTAGAGAGAAGTGCAGGCTAAACATATATACTAAGGATTAATTATTTCCAAAATAGGTAAGATAAAAAACAAAGAACAGAATCCTTACCATATTAAAGTACATGTAATAAGTATCTCCTTACCACAACACTAAAAACCCAAGTATTAGGGAGCTAATATATGACCAGAATAGGGAAGGGATGGCTCATCTTAATAATTCTTGGAAGTGTTATCAACTGCAGACACTAAGTTGTCTGTCCAGGTGATAAAGAATGAGATTATCACTGAGAGTAACAAGAATCTCATAAAAGCTTAACCTCTAAACTTAGAGTTCTCCTGGTTATTTTCTTTCATCTACCACTTTTCTTTCTTGATAATTGAGCACAGGTTCTTTAACACAGTGAACTGAATTAATGGATTAAGTAATTTAGTATAGATACCTAATTCAGAGCATGGAATTCAATAAATGATTGGAAAAAATAAATTGGACCCCTACCTTACTCCTTATACCAAAATAAATTCCAGGTAAGTTAAAGATTTAAAAACAAAAATCAAACTACAAAAGTTCCAGAAAAAATTATGAGTGAATTTTCCTTTTTATAACCTGAAAGGGTGATAGACCTTCCTAAATACAAGTAAAACTCAGATGCCCATGTAGGATAAATCCATTGGACTACATAAAACAGTTTTTAAAATTAGGATGCAGAACATAAAGAGAAATTATAAGTGTAAACATTTGCAACTAATATTACAGAAAGAGGGCTATGTCTGATATTAAGTTAGGAGCTCTGCACATCAAAAAGGAAAAGACCAACAACCAAATGACAAAATGGCAGCTCCAACCAAAGCCTGTTTCCTCTCATTGCTCACTTCCGAACCAAAGTCTGTAGGTGCCTAGGTCACAAGTCTGTGTCCTGGCTGCAGAGTCTTGGAAATTTTTGGCTCTGACTTACATGTTAGAGAGGCAAGAGTCATATCATGGCAATGTCCTTGAATACAAAAAGGCTGTTTAAAAGGTGGTGGACATTCATGACGATGACAAATGTCTGCTACCGTTCTTTTGCAAGTTTTACATAACAGTGTCAATAGGAGATTATAGGTGCAAATTTAAGATTTATTTTTCAAAATCCTGGAAATAGAGCTGCTATTTTGAATATTAAAATACCTTCTGTCATTCATTTATTCTTTTGGTTTTTCATAAAGCCAACGAATATTAAGCACATACTACGTACCTGGCACTGTCTTTTAGCTGCTTAGAATACACTAATGAATAAAATAGGAAAAAAATTGTGCCTCCGTGGAGCCTTTATTGTTGTGGGGTGTCTTCAGTCTCCGTTGGTATTCCATATCTTTTGTTGATATTAACGAGGAGTGATTAAGTGGGTGGAGCAAAATAAGTAGTATGATGTTTGTCAGTTTTTCCAAGACAGTTCTACTAGTTGTTCTAGTTTCTAGGCACCTGCCTCTTTGAATACTTGTCAAAGATACATTCCAAAAAAGGTATTTGCTTTTTAGGATGCTTCTCTCATTGTAGTGAATAAACTGAGTATAAACAATATGTATATTGAATTTGACTGTACTCAAAGAGAATAAAAATAATTAAATGAGGATTCTTTGCTTGCCAAAAGTTCAGCAGACACTAATATTTTTAAAATGCTTTAGAGATGCTGAGAAAATAGCAAAAACTGTATGTGTATTTGCAGGTAATGTCACTGTGTATTCTATCTGGGACACAGTTGGGTGTAAATCACAATGATTCAAACTGGATAAAGGCACTATTTGATTTAAAAATTATATATAGAGTTATTATTTTTAAAATAATATTATAGTTTCATTAACACAAATACAACATGCACACAAGCTGTTTATTTATTTTCTGTGCAGCCTGGCATTGGAATTGGCGACTCTGATGTCCAATTTCCATAATGGCTTTGCAGTTCTTTGAGGAAACATCCTGAGTAATCTCAGCACATTAATATTTGTTGCACAACAGCAGAACTTCAAGCTCCTTGAAATTGTGGACCAAGAACTTCCAAAAGCCCCTGGGTAGCATGTGCTTTGTTTTCTTTGTTCTCCCATAACCAATGTTGGGCATCAAACTCTGGCCCTTGAATCTTCTGCACATCCTATTGTCAATGCCTCTAGGTTTCCGCCTGTTAACACTTAATTTTGACATAGCTGTCTGACTGGTGCCGGGTGAACTTCTTGGGCCTCTTTTTGATGATCTTGGGGTTCATGAAGGGTCTGAGGGCAACCACAATGCCAAATAGGATATGGCTGCCACCTCTGCAGACAGAGCTGTGGAAGAGAGCGAGAGTTATTTTTAAAATACTTCCAAATAAGTAATCCATTTAGCAAGGTTTTTTTCCCCTTTGGAATATTTGAAGACCTTGTTCCATTGCCCTCTAGTTTCCAGTATTGTTATTTAACAATGGGTGCCATTTTGTTTTTAGTCCTTTGTATTCGTCCTGTTTTGTGTTCTCTCTGGAAGCTTGAAGTTCTTCCCTTTGCTGTGTGCTCGATATTCCTGGTCACCTGCTTTGGTATAGATCTATTTTTATCTGTTGTGGTGGGTGTTTGGTAAACCCATTTAATTTGGCAACTCATGGAATTTTTCTTAGATAATTTCATGGATGACTTTTCTCTTTTTTCCTCCTCACCTTTCTTGTTGGATCCCTTGTTATTTAGATTTTTCAGCTCCTAAACTGGTCTCTTTTTGCTCTGCTTTCTAGGCAATTTCCTTAAGTCTTTTCTTTTATCAAGTGCCCTCCCTACCCCCATCTATACCCTCTGTCTTCAATTCTAAATGCTCTAAATGTCTAAATGTCTCACATGATAGTGGCTTTCCTCAAATGTTTGATATTCCTTGGTTGTCTGCTCACATTTAAGAATAGGGCAACAAAATGCTGGTGGGAAATACTGAGTGAATGGGTGGGTTTTTGTCAGCTTTTCCAAGAGTTTTATTAGTTGTTCTCTGTTTGAACTTATCTGTAGAGTGACTTGATTGGGTGTATAGTTAGGAAACCTCCCATATCAGTATCTTCAGGTCTTTCCTCTTGGATCGATTGTATTTCATAGAGAAATATCATCTAATCTCCCTTGGAAGTTGAGGGCCTGGCTGCTGAAATGTGGGAGCCAAGTTGGTAAAGATGTCTGGGGGTCTCAGTAACCAATATACAATGTTCACTTAATCCTTCTAATCCTACCCCCACCCTCTACCGCCAAGACCTCCTGTTTCACTATTTCCAGAGAATAAGTCTGCAGTATTTTATCTAGGTAGGAGGGAGGCATTTGTTTGCATGACTGCATGGAATTGGAAAGGGAATCTGGGGCTCTGATTGCTTTTTAAACATATTTGCAAACAACCTCCTTATAGTACTTCCCTCTTTCTCACTTCAAGAGGAGCTGATTATGTCTTTTGGTGACTAGTTATGGTTAGTTATGAGTCTTTGGTGATACTACAGTGTATGGGTTTGGTGACTGATTTACCTCAGTGCTGCTTTAATAATTTTGTTAGTCTACTACATTTTATTTTTTATCACTCTTCCACTTTTCCAGCTAAAATCCTTCTCAAATTCTGTTGCCATTGCCTTTTTTTTTTTTTTGGCTCCCCATACTTTTAATCCATAAAAAGTCATTTTATAACATGACATGATGTACAGAATTTACTTTAACATGGGGGTAGGAAAGTGGGAGGAAAGACAGAAGAAGAGTCCATAATAATTAAGTACATGAGGTTTTTCAGACTGTTCTACCTTTTTAAATAGGTTTGAAATTTTCTATAATAACAATATTTTTAAAAATCTCTTTATTGATGTCTTAATGTGATTATAAGAGGGAACAAAATTTGGAATGTGTGTTAAACTACTGTTTCTACCTAGAAGTATAGAACAATTCATTTTTCAACAAAAATCATTCAGCATCTGCTATATACTAGGCACTGTGCCAAGATACACATAGAAATATGGAAAAGAGAAATTATTATTTATCGTACTTGATTAACTCTACCAAGTTTTTAAAAATTAAAATCTGTGGCTTTCTAGGTTTGATGTTTAGAGAGTTTGAGTTTTTTCCTTTTTCTGACTTCTGAGTTTATCTTGATTTTAGTGCAAACGTATGCTTTTATGAAATATGAAAGAAGAAACCCTAAAGGGGAAAAAGACATTAGATATGAGATGGACTATTAGGGAATAGCTCTTTAAATCTGAAAATAGCATTCATACAAGGCATTTAATGGCTTAAGTAATAAATGACACTAGCAAGGAATAGAGAACTCTTTTTATTTATGAACACAGAAAAAAGGCAAAATCTATACCAGAAAATCCCACAGATGTGAGAGATTCTTGCTGGCTGATAGAAGAGAATGGGTACAGTGAACTGTTGATGACTAGCAGTACCTTGGCTTTTAGTTCATCAGTGATGGAGTACCATGAACCAAAGGTAATACTTCCCATTAAACTGTTACATAAAATTGTTCTCTTTAGTCCCAAGGGGATAGCTGTGAGGAAAAAAAGGCATGGACTTCTATTTGCTCTCCTATGGAGCAGGGAGCTACAAGGGAATTCATTAGCCATCAACCTTGGTTCTAAGTGGATAATACCAGAAGGCCTGTCACTTCATATACATAGCAACCTGCCACTTGACTTGATTAGCTATATTCTCTTTCTACCTTCTTCTCTTTGAGCTTCCTCAAATACTTGCCTTCTTAACAAGAGATCAAGGTCAAGTCAATCTCCCAAGGAAGCAAGTCCCATTTGCTTTCGCTGTTTTTCCTTTTCACGGAGTGACATAAAACTCCAGTTTTATACTTTTTGTCTTCTATACATGTCGGGAATAAGAAATTCATTGGTGGGAATAATACCCTCCTATTAAAAATGATACACACGAAGATAACATTATAGCATGAAAAAATGTCAAATGATAGATCTAATTCCAGTCCCCCTTTTTTGAGTGTCTACTATGCACTTGGCACCATGTTAGGTATATGGTATAGGTAAATGCATGGCAGTCCCAGCTCTCAAGAAGTGTACATTCTAATGAGGAAAATTAAGTATAAAATGATATGCCACATAATAGCTATGAAAAACTTCACCATTCAATCTTTTAAAGGAGTGATGGAGCTCCCATGACTGAGGGTTTGGGCAGAATGCTATTTCTTCCTCCTAATTAATTGTTTAAGAAGAAAATGGGTCTCCTTTTCTCTTGAAACAGCATGAACCCTTCAAATGAGATTATATTCTTTTCCTTTCTCCAAGATTTCACTTCAGTTTTAGTGGTGAGACATTAAATCTTACCACTGACTTAAGTTTTAGTCAGACTTCCCATTTGATGTTTAGGTATTTGCTATAAAAAATGGTCATTAGATCTACATTGCTTAGAGTACACTAGATTACAGATAGCAGAAAATGCTAATCCTGTTGGTTTAATCAATGAAGGGAAACCTGGATTCCGAAGCTGTTTGATCAGAGGCTCAAAAACATCATCAAAGATCATATTACTTTCTGTCTATGCTTTCTTTATGTATGGTTGGACCTTGTGGTTGGAAGATGGCTGCCTACAGTTCAGGGGCCTCTGAATTTTTTTGCCCCATACAATATGCTGGTAATATGCCTTCAATGTTGGGGGAGGGGGCAGGGGTTATTTTTATGCTCCTTTTTTTTTTTTTTTTTTTGAGTACATGCAGAAAGGTTGCTCCTAAAACTCTTGGAATGTGAAACAGACAGACAAAAACTTTCCCCAAAGACCCCAGCAAATAGCTTCTCTCATTGGCCCAACTGTGTCATGTCCATTGCCAACCAATAACTGTAGCAGAGAATGGGACCATGCTGATTTATTTAGGTTGGAATTATGCTAACTTGATTATATTGGAACCATCTACTCCAGTAGGCAGCCAGGGCAGGCATGTGACCCTAAGAAGGGGTGATTACCTAGGTAAGTGGGAGTGGATGTTGGGGAGGCTACCACGGGATCTGGCACAATGTCTAGGGTGTAGCCATTGACGTCATGGAAATCCCTATCCTCAAGCTACAATTGACTTCTCCCGCTGGACAGCTCCGGTTGTAATAAAGTAAAGTAATTGCATATTTGCAGGGAATCTACCTCTTTGTTTCCATGTAAGTCTGGGCTCCAATGGCTCCTTCTTGCCATGTTGTTACACTCAAGGCGTTGGCTGCTTCTCTCAATTTGTTACTTTGCAAACATCTCCTTTCTTCACACTGTTTCTCTTGCTCGGCTCTGTTTTTTTTTTTTTTTTTTTTTTTTTTTTTACTGAATTCACTAACCCAAGAGTGAAAACACTGGCTGCCATTAGACAAAACCTTACTTCCATCTCTGAATCGAAAGGAATTGAGGTTTAATTATTTTGTCTTCTTTCTATTGTTTGGAGCTTCTTCAGGCCAAGTTCAGAACTTGTGCCAAGATAGTAGCTGCGCGACAGAATCTCCCTGGACCGTCTTTGTTAAATGAAGGGATTGGCTTGATCCATTTCCAAAAACTCGTCCCGTTGTGAAGTTTGGTGGCTCCGAATGGGATTTGGGTGGGTACAAGTGATTGTAGAAACGAGGGCTTGAGTGAGTGGGGTATTTGGGAACCTGAAGCCCACGCTGCTTTGTGTGGTTTGAGGGAGGTTTTGCCTCTTCTGCTTTCCGCTTAGCAACAAATATGACCAAACGCACCTACTCCAAGAGTGGATCGAGGTGGCCAGGTGTCCCTGTCCCACGCACGCATCTTCTGCGCCCAGCGCCGCTTAGCCTCCTGGAGTTGTAACCTCCCGACCCCGCGGGAAGCAGGATCCAGCGTCCAGCGTCCAGCGTGGCTTGCTCCGGAAAGGCAGCCTTCAGGGCTCTGCGGCCTCAGGTTGGGTGGCCTGGGGAGCGGATCCAGATGGGCCGCAGAGGCGTCTCCGCTGCTCCACTTCGGGGCCCGAGGCAGGAGCTGGACGAGCTGGAGGAGGCGCCACGGGGCCCGCCTCCCGGCTCCCGGGGGCCCGGGTTAGGCGTCCTCCGCAGGCGGCCCAGCCCTGCTTTGCGTCTCACGCCCCTCCCCGCCGGTCCGACTCCGTCCCGCCTCACCCCACGGCGGGCTTTGTCCACCCGCCGCGCGGCGGCCCCTCCCCGTTCCCGCCGGCTCCTCCCCGCCCCTTCGCCGCTGGCCCCACTTCCTCGGCGCAGGCGGCAGGAGCGGGCCGGGAGCGAAGGGGTTAAGCCCGGGCTCTTCCCGGCGCGGAGGGATCCAGAGCTGAGCCAAGCGCGGTGCTGAGGCCGCTTCAGCGAAAAAAATGTCCGCCTGAGGAGACCCACAAGTTCTATTCGGGGGGACCGCCAGCCCGCCCCGGGGAGGAAGGGGCGGCCAGGCCGGAGAGCCGCCTCACCCGCCCGGATCCGAGAGCTCGCGCGGGGCAAAGTGAACCGAGCCGCCGGGCAGTACGAGGGGAAGCCGTAGCTCGCTCTCCCGGCCAAAGTGAACTTTAATCGAGCTGGTTGGATGCGGAGACGGGGTGGCAGGTAATTGCGGGGAGGCGAGCGGGAGGGAGACGCCGTGGCGGGGCTGGGGGCTGCGGAGCGCCGCCGCGTCCTTGCGGGAATGGAGGCGCCCCCGGCCCGCGCCCCAACTCTGCGCCCCTTTGTACGGAGCGCCCCGGGGTCCCCTCTAAGTTGGGGATCGGAGTGGGGGCGGAGGCGAGAGTCGCGGGCGGCCAGGCCCGCGGGCGGCGCGCTTGGCCTGCGCGCCCTGTTCGGCGCTCGGCTCGGGCTCCGGGGCGCGCGGGAGAGCGGGCTGCTTCGGCCGCCGAGCCAAGCTCATTGTTCGGCAGGTTCGGGGCCGGCCGGCCGCAGGCAGGGTAGCAAAAGTGGGAGGGGGCCGGGCCGGGGGAGGAGGGCGCCGGGCGAGAGCGAGACTAGTTGTCAGTGTTTCTGTTTTC
Organism: Rousettus aegyptiacus; assembly: GCF_014176215.1. Classification (NCBI taxonomy): domain Eukaryota; kingdom Metazoa; phylum Chordata; class Mammalia; order Chiroptera; family Pteropodidae; genus Rousettus; species Rousettus aegyptiacus. The sequence goes on from NW_023416306.1 coordinate 126,213,676, forward strand.
TTTTCAAAAACGCCCCTTGGACGCGCTGGGGGTGCTTTCCGAACCCCCAGGCCCACCGGGGACGTCCGGGCGGCGGCGGCCGCCGACGCGGGCCTGCGAGCGGCGCGTTCCCTGCAACTTGTCAGTTCTATTGTTGCCGAGCCAGTGAGTCACTTCGCATCTCCCCTGGCCGCCGCTCGGCTCGCTGGACCCCCAAACGCCTCTCCCTCACCCGCCCCTCGAGACTCCCGCCCCGGCCGGGCCCGGCCCGCGGAGCTCCGAGCGGCGGCGCACAGTAGGGAGCGCTGAAGAAAGAAAGGGACCGGCTTGGAAACTTGCGGGAGAGGTGGCGAGTTGCGGGAGCCGCTGCGTCGCTCTGGGGCCGCGCCGAGGATTGCGTGGATTCACGGACCTGGCGTGGGCTCCCGGCTCTACCGCCTCTTCCCCGCGCGGCGGGGGTAACCAGTTGGGTATTGAAAGTCTGCCCCACGCTTTTGCTCTTCTACACCCCTCTCCTCCCCTCCGTGGTTTCTCGCTGAACCTGGATCTTCCTCTACCTTAGGACCTGTTAGAAGTAGCCGAAGATGAATCCTCAGCAGCAGCGCATGGCCGCTATAGGGACCGACAAGGAGCTGAGCGACCTGCTGGACTTCAGTGCGGTATGAGAGCTTTCCGCCGCATCTTGGGGTTCTGCTGAGGTTTATAGAAAAAGAAAGAAAAAGAAAGAAAGGAAGTTGGGGGAAGCGACATGGAGACTAGGCAGCGTGAACTCCCTCTGCTTTGAGCAGTTGTTCTCGGGGCTGGAGTCCAGCTGCCCCAAGTTGGACACCTGAACTTTGATGTAATGTCTAGACTTGCAGATTTAAAACTTTATTGCCAAAGGGGTCGTTTGATTTTAACCAGTTAAAAGGAGAACAATGTAATCACAAGCTTTGGTTGAGTCACCCTGTGACCCTGATGATTATTAGGGATTTCGAACTTAATATGAAAAAAGAAAATTGTTTTTTCTTTGACACTCCTAACCATTTTTCTCCCCAACGTGTGTGTTATAGTTTATCGTACCTGAAAGATGTCAGTTACAAGAAAGCCAGTCAATGGCTAGAATTTCCAGCTTTTTGAGCTAACTACTTTTAGGGTACATATTGTGTGTGTGTGTGTGGGGGGGGTGTGTGTGTGTGGAAAAATGAGTACGCGTATAGTGTATTAAAATTTTTTTTACATAGGAAATAATTGAGTGACTTAAAAGTATCAGCTAAAACCTAAGAGCCCACTGCCCTTATTTCTAATCGGTTGAACTCCTTTATTAGCCGCTGTTGGGAGGCAGGACCAATCCCTACTTTATAACACTATTGTAATGGATCTTTACAGTATGTAGTAGTTTCAATGGATAAGATTCTGGCTTTGTGTATTAAATTGTAGTGTAAGAGTAATGAGATTAAATTAGCTACAAAGTGAAGCTCCTGGAAAAAATTTACCATTTAAATTTAATAATAATCTTAGAATCTCTCATGTAAGTGACTGGATTTTTAGGATACAATATAACTATTACCAAGTAGTGTTAGGAAATAGTGTCACTCAGTGTATTTGCCTTTCTGGGTCTGAATGTGTATTTCTAATTTTATTTTAATTTCCTTCTAAAATATAGTAACTAACTGACGACTCTTGGTTTGAAAGGAGTGTAGAAGAATTTCAGGACTAACAGATACTTTTGGGTTATTTTGCAGATGTTTTCCCCACCTGTTAATAGTGGGAAAACCAGACCAACGACACTGGGAAGCAGTCAGTTCAGTGGATCAGGTAAGATGCCTAAAATCAAAAACTCATATTTTGGTGTTGTGATACACCAAATATATTTTATTAGAAAAATATAAAGTGTTTAATATCTTTGTTTATATTATTCTTCATGTCCAGTTAAAATTGTAAATAAAAACAAGCCTCAAATGTGGGCTGTTGCTCTAAGATTCTTTGATATTTTTGTAAGAATTTTAATGTGGATTTAAAATTACTGTCTTTTCTATGAATTTTTAAATTTGAAATTGTCATGTTTGAGTACATTTAGAAAAGTACTAGAAGAAAATGATTTTTGGTCCTTGTGTGGTCTTTTACTTTTTAATGTTTATTTAAACATGTATTTTAAAATTTTTTTGAATTTTCAGCCCATTAGCATTATTAAATCTGGGGTTCTAAGGAATTGGTAAAATAATATTTAATGTATGCACATGAAAAGTGAATTGAGTCAAGCAATAATTAGTAAGACGTTAATTTTTAAAAATGGCCATTTTCTTAAAAGTCTACAGCAAATTAAAAATTTTGTAGACAGTTATTTAAAATGGTAATAAAAGTTAAAAATAAATGAATAGGAGTTGGATATATTTTCAAATGACACCTATTGGATGACTGAATTTTCTTACATCGAGTACATTAGGATAATGTTTAGAGTAAGTTAAATTAGATTCCTATTCCTACACTAGTGCTGTTCTCTTTAAATTTACTTGCATATTTGTAACAGTGGTGCTCCATTTTCCCATATTTCTTAAGTATGCATTTTTTCTAACTTATTTAAATTCTTGATTTTAAAAAAATAAACATTCCAGAAGCAAGGTCCACTCTAGTGTACAAAAACTATAATTTTCTGTCTAACTTAATTTTATTCTGAGTGCTGAGAGACAATTAAAGCAAAACCAGAAAAAACTAAAGCCATGACAGTATCACCTTAAGAAAACCAGCTGTCAAATCTCTGGGTTGAAACTCAGTAATTCCTCTTTGACTGGTACTTGTATTTCCCCTAGTAAAATGATAATTGATTTCTTAAGATACTGTGAGAGCACAACATCAGAAGGTTAAATTAATAATAATTTTACCACTCTATACTACTTTATATTTAAAAAAATGTTTAAAAAATCTTACACTAACTTAATTTACTAAAATTCATTTTTAATGAAGTTGTAGCTTATAGAGAAAATAATAGCATGCCGTTTAACATTTCGAATTAAGTAAAAAAAAAAGTACTTTGGATTGTAAATATCCTATGGCTAATGTTATCCTTAATCCAAAGAATATCTTAAAATGTCAGCCAAACCTCAACTCTTCTCCTACCTCCTTCCTTTTACTGGCAATCATTTGAAAATTGTCACTTTTGGGGGAGGGGAGAAAGTTATTAATGTAGAAGAGGACTATATTTCCTTTCTTTACTGCTGTTTTGAGTACATCTCAGTTTTTGCAACTAATAATTCTCAGGAACTTTCAAATTTACTTTGTCTAATAGTAGATGCTTAGTATATTTCACTAAATGAATAGTGATGTCTTATTTCAGGCTGTTCCAGCTTGAATTGTGGAAAGTATATTTAATTGACATTCATTGATATCAAGGACAGCAACTTCAGAAAGTTACTATTAGAAATACTTTCTGTTTTTTAGAATAAGGGCAATTAATTTTTTTCACTTTAAAATTAAGAAGGTGAAATTAAAAAGTATGTGTGAACTTGGTGTGTATTACAAACATGGCATTGGAGCAGTTGTGGGCCCTTCTTTCTGTAGCTTGTATCCTACAATGAAAAAGATTATTTTCCTATGTTGTACAAGTAGTCATAGTATTTGATTCTTTGGAGTTGGAAATTTTTAGTTTTAAAACTGTTAGACTTGTTAATTCATTAAAAGTTTGAATTTAAACACCTGTATTCAGTGGACATAGTAATAGTTATCTGTGTGGTTTGTTTGAAATTCAGAAAAAAAATTAAAAAACTGTGACCTTTTAATTAGTGAATGGATTTAATTTTGGAGAAGAGAAAATGGCATGTGATTATTTTATCTCAAAGTCCATATACATACTGGTAGATATGGTTTTCCTATAGCCATTTCTTATCTTAAAGGAAATGTCTGAAAGAAATTGATATAGCAGTATTATTTAATTTATATATTTTATTGATATTTGAATAATCTTGTCTTGATTTCAAAGCATATGTAATACTTCCTAATGCCTGTTTATTTGCAGCATATGAGGATCTAAAGATTTGACTTTCTTTCCAAAGAGCTGACTTAAAGATTAGACTTTTCTTGTCTTTGGAGGAACATTTGTAAAACCCCAAGCCTTTTACCTCATGAAAACTAATTGTACAGTATAATTTCCTTTCTTGATTATTTGTCTTTTTTCAGGATGACTTAATTTCACAGTGGGATTTCTTTTGAGCAATAATATATAACACTTTTAGAATTTTTAAAACTAAAAACATATGCTAGAGTACATGATGTATTTTTAAAATCTTATTCTTAAAGCAAAAACTTGCGTGATAGCTGACACTTCATCAAAAGTCAACGTGGAAAAGATAAATGTGTATTTACTATACTTATTTGTCTTGAGTCTGTTATAATGCCACTTCTTCATCAGGTGTTAATTTTCATTGTGTGATAAGACTGAATTTGTCTGCCTGGTATGATAGAATCTATGAAATGTTCTTACAGGGACCTTGAGAGAAGTATTTCTTTTTGTAGGAGTTAAAGGTGAAGCATTGTGTTAGAGCAGTGTATAAGGGGAAAGCTTGTTGAAAGGATTGACAAAATGGAAATAGTTTAGGTGATTAAATACACTGTCCTCTCTAACTTCAGGAGTTGAGTGCGTAGAACTAAATTGTATTTCATTTTTAGTAGTTTAAATGATTACGCACTATCTGAAAATTTTCCTTTGTTAGTTTTTGAACCCAAGTAATAAGAGATGTTGGGAAGGAGTGAGATGTATTTGTTTTGTGAGCCATCTGTATATATTGAGTTTGTCTGTCTGATATTTCCGTCTAGAAAGTTATTTTAATTAGCAAGTAAAATTTTTGGAAATAATTGTAAGAACTATTTTCTACCTCTTAAATATTAAAAGGTATATAATTTTTTATTCTTTAGTTACTGATCAATTTTGGGGTGGAGAAGTTTTTCATATGTACATAGAGGCTTCTTGAGAATGTTACTGTAGGGCCAGAAAAATAAATTCTCATTAAATTGCTCTTAAGTATTTTTTTTTTTATTAAGTCTTTGTTTCGAGGTAATTGTAGATTCCTATGCAGTTATAAGAAACAATAAAGAGATGCCATGTACACTTTACCAAGTTTCCTACAATGGTAATATCTTGCAAAGCAATAGTACAATATTATACCTAGGTTATTGACAGTGATACAGTCACGATACAAAAAACAGTTCCATCACCACAGGGATTCCTGCTGTTTCCCTTTTATTATTGCATCAACTTCTAAAGTAATTTTTCAAAATTCTATGGTAGGATTATTAAATTATATTGAACATGGAGTAGGCTTTTCAAATTGCTTTACCATTATTCGAAAATATCAGAGAAATCAAGAAGGAGAAGACAATTTTACCAATATGTTCTTTAATAGTAATATTAGTAGGAATGGCAGTTTAAAACAAGGTGGAAACTAGGTTTGGCCTTTTCACTTAAGGTATTTTAAGGTCAAGAGTAGGGTGTGGTTCATATTGTGTACCTGTCAGTGTCGAAGTTTATGATAACTATAATGTGTAGTAAGACACACTTGTTCAAATTTAGTGATGTTATTTGAGTAACTGAAACATCTTAGACATTTGCTTTCAGCAAGCTGTAGTGATGAATGGAGTGTCTAACAGAGTCAACAGGCATGTGATGGAAAGTATAATATTTTAGGATAAATATTGTCTGGTGTTAAGTGGCTCATTTAAGGTAAAAGTTTAGTAGCAAAGGCATCTTAGAGAAAATCTGTATGTGAAAATACAAACTTGGAAAACAAAAATTAGAGACAAAATTATAACTGAGTATTATGAACTTTTCAGAACAGTTTCTTTAAGTAGTCATTGGCTTATTAAAATGGATTTGAAAAACAATTTGGTCGGATCACATTATTTTAGAGTCTTGTTTATTATGTACAGTGTGGTATACATATAATTATTATTTTTATCCATTTTCATTAACAATTTAAACAAGTTCAGTTTTCTGTCTTTTAGGCTATCCTTTGGTGTATCTTTTTCTTAGAGTTTTTAAGTAATTCTCTTGGAATAGGAAGATAAAGATGAAGCTATGCAACCGTAAATATAAACACAGTTATTTTCACTCTTTAGATTTAATGGAGTCATTTAGAATAATCTCTTATTAAAAGCCAGATAGTCTTTTCTGTTCTTGGACATTTGGTAATCATGCCTGGAATGTCATTAGTGTTGTCAAAGACTTGGATAACTCTTGTCATAGAAGAGTAAAGTAATACTATTAGAAAGGGTCTCCTAAAAAAAAAAAAAAGGGCTGTTTCTGGACAGTGTGGGATACCTTTTAAAAAATAATAGGACTGCTTTTGGCTCTCACTTGAATATGCTTTTTGCATTTATGGAATAAAATGAGAAGACAAGCATTTAAATATATCAGTTCAAAAGACTAATGAATGACTTTCTGCTTTGTTAAATAGTTGACCCATATTTATTTCAGATTTAACAGTTAGCTGCATATTTATTTAGTATCTATTTTGTGCAGCCTGCTGTTCTTGTAGCTTTTGGGAAGGTGGGAAATGGACATAGACCAAAAAAAGTAGAAGCATTTCATTGTCTAGTTAGGAATATAAAATGTAAAGTTATGAGGTAGATAAACTTCAGTAACATAAATTGTCACCCACTGCACATTAATGTTGTTTAAATTGAGTCCATGAAAATAAGGATATGCTGAGGAGTCAGAGAACAGGCCTAAGGAAAACTCAGAGATACTGAATTTAGAATTGACTTTTGAAGGCGATATGGAAAATAAATAAGGAAAGAGCTGGCCTCCTAGGTGTGGAATAGCCTGAAAAGAGACCCTGCAATGGGAATTTGGCTTGCATCAAGGGCCTGTACATTTCAGGGCAAGAGAAGTTGGTTTTTATTGATTACCACTCTTGCACTCCTGGAGGAGCTCATATTTATACTATTATTTGGAGCTAGACTGCATGGGTTCAACTCCAATAATTGCCACTTAATAGCAAGGTGATCTTGGGTAAATTACTTAACATCTCTGTGCTTCTCTTTCTTAGTCGGTAAAATAAGACTAGTAGTAGTAGCTGTCTTCATAGAGTTGTTGTGAATGTTGACCAAGTTAATACAGATAAATCTCCAAGAACAGTGCCTAGCACATATTGAGCTGTGGCAGAATGAATTGTTAGTGGTGAGGCAATAGGATGAGGAAATCATTTATTCTGGGGTTGTTGTACTAATCTAGGTATGAGCTAGTGAAGATTTGGACTTGATATTAGTATAGGAAGTAGGAAGGAAAAATACCAGAAGAAAAGGATTGACAGAATTTGAAGGACTGAATTTCGGTAGGTAAGAGAAATGACTTAATAGTTGTAGTTTTGGTATAATTGGAGGATGGTAGTCTGGAGGAAGTAAAGATGCTGAATTGTTTTGAGCATTTTGAAATCCACGGGACCTGGGACTTTTCTGGCTAACTTGGGGATTTATGAGCAAAGAATCCAGGGAGATGAGATAAGATGTCAGTTAAAAAAGAAACCAAACAGCTCTTTTCTGCCTATAAAATTAATATACAGTAATTGACAAGAAAATTGGAAAACAGAAAAACCAATGAGGGAGAAAAAACCCACCCATTATTTCACTATCCAGAGAAAATTGTTTATTTCCTTTTAGACGGTTTTTCCTGTTGGTTTTATATTTGCAAAGTTGAGAGCTTAATGATGGTTTCATTTTATCTTTTGCTTTTTCAAATTTCACTTGATTGATAAGGATTTTCTCACATTCTTAAAGATTCTTTATAAACTTGATTTAAAATTGTATATTACATGGAATGGATATAGCATAGCTTATCAAATCAGTTCTCTTACTGTGTGACATTTAGGGATTTTGTTAATTTGCTTTTTATTATAAAAAATGTGATAGTGAACACCATTTTCTGTATACTCTACTGTTATCCACACTTGGATTTCCTTTGAATAGGAGATACAGATTTTGTTTTTTGTGTCTGTAAGTTATAATTAAAGCTAAGTGAGTGAATGAATACCCTTAGGGAAATGAATTCAGAGGGAGATAAATTATCAGGCCAAGGATTGATGCTAATGCTGGAGTTAGATGTATAATATTGGTGACTTTGGTTGATGATTTAATGTACATATACAGATTTTTATTAGTAAATAAATGGCGGATATGATGGCATTTCGTGCAGATTTATGTATAAATGAGTTGTATGGTGACTGGAGAAATTCCTGTCATTCTTTGACCTGTGTTTATTGAAATGGAGTGGACTCTAACTAGAGTCAGATCGGTGAGAGAGCCCTTGAATTCTTGACTGTAATAAGAGAGACAGTGTAGTGTACTGGGAAGAACTGGGCTTAGGAGTCAGACAACTGGATTGGAATCAGTGCTTTGAGATTTACTACCTGGATGACCCTAGGCAAGTCATTTAAATGATCTGAACATATTTTTCTCCTTTGTGAAAAGTGGATGATAATACCTACCTTCAGAATCTTTGGGAGGATTAAATAAGATTATGTATTGCTTGTCACATTTGGTAGCTGCTGTTATTATTGTGGCCTCCTAAGTAATACCATTAAGTAATGGTAATATTTATTATTAATAGTAGCAATTAGAACCACTTTTATAGTCAGTGGTTATTGAACTATTATTATATACTAGGTACTATACTAAGCAATTTACGGACATTATCTCGTTTTACTTTGGATAAAATGAGATGTTTCCTGGTGGTGAGGAAGTAAGGAAGGCAACATATCAAAGTTGCTTTTTAGTGTCACAAAATTATATGTATTGTTAAAAGTCTAAAAACAAATCAGGCAGAAGAGTAGTTTTGAAAGGTCATCAGGTACCTAAGAACCCTATGTTTTATTTTTGTAGTTGATTTCTTCTTAGTACTGTTATTTTGTAGACTAGATATTGTCTAATGCAGAACAGTGAGCAGAAATGTGTACACCTTTTGAAAATCCTCTTCCGTGCTTAGGTACCACCACTTGGATGTAGTATTTTCTTCATCCGGGTATTCGAATTCTTTTTGGAATGAGGTGTGGTCTCAGTAAGTAAATGAAATAAAAATTATGTGACCTGAGAGGATAAAATAGCTGGGAGACAGGTTGGAGAGATTGTTAACCGTCTCTAGGGTAGAGATTCTCCACTGTTTTTTTTTTTTTTTTTTAATGGCAGAGAAGGTACATAAACTCCCCCGGTAGCCTGAAGCAACACATTGCAAGTGAGCAGAAGAAATCTTAAAAATTCATGTGTATTTTACTTTCTGCTTTGTAAGACAAACTATTTGTTGTAATATAAATGCTTTAATTAATCATTGAATAAAACTGAAGTTCTAGTAAGTCGCATTATATTTAGCTTAAGGCATTGCCTTCCTCCTGTTTTGCTTTGTATCTTTGGGGTTAAGGGCTAGAGTGGAGTGGGATGCAGGCCTATGCTATCCTTTCCTTAATAAGAAGCCCAGCTCTAAAGTATATCTTTTAGCTGTCTTTGTTCCTGGATCTTTTCTTGCTTCCACAGAAGTCTATGAAAAGGGATCATTACATTAAGGGGAAAATGGTTTTGGTAGGGAGGAAATTGTTATTATTCTATAAACCGAAGCAGAGATTTGTTAGTAATGTGATTGTCGTTTGAACCTGTTTTCTGTTTCCAGCTAGACCATTCTGTAATTTCTTAATATACCCATGACTTGAGAAGAAAACATATTTTTTAGAGAGAGAGCTTTTTTGTTTGTTTCATGTTTAAAATGTGGTCTCATAAAGACCATAGTGAGTTAACCAAGCTGCTATAAGCTGATTGGGGACTTAAAGATCACTTTTAAAGATCACACGGAAATGAAAACAGATTAAGGTTTGGTTACTAATTTTTATTGCATTGGGTGAGTGACTCAAGGATAAAACCTTCAAAATAAAATCATAAAATGATTTGAGATAAGGTACAAGACAGAAAATTTTACTTTTTAAAAACAACCACTACCATATCTTACAATATTTTTGGTTATTAAATATTGAGAAAGTTGGCCCAAGATGTCATTTCGTTATTTGTTTTAGGTAGTAGGAAAGTATCTGAATTTTAACTGAGGGAGTTCTTTGAATTTGAAAGATTATTCCAGTTACCCAAAGGAAGTCTCTGTGGATGCAGCCCTTCTCAAAAGTTGTCGGTTTATTTTATTCTGGTGGTTTTTCCAGTGAGCCATTGTGAGGCTTTAAAATGAGTAAAGTCAATTCATGATCACTATTCCACCATTTCATTGGTGGTTAATGTAGGGAACACAGGTTGAACTTAATATGATCATGTAACTCCAATCAATGAACAAATATGCTGCTGCTCTCTGTAAGTTGTGAGTAGTGGTGGAATACTGCAGGGATCCCTGCTCGGAGGGAATTAAAGTCATCAAACTTCTCAGTCCTGGAGACATATGTTGTTTTGAGGTTGTTGGGAATAAATAAAAGGTTTGCTGTGCCACTAGAGAGGAAAAGTTGCTAGGCTCACTTTGAACTTATGGCAGAAGCATGAATTGGCCACAAGTTAGTTTAGAGAATCCGAGTTTGTATTGGGACTCATAGACCGGGGGTGACAATCTTTGAGTTCTCCTTAGTTAGCAGGTCCTCTTAGGTTTTTGCAGTTTGGAAGCCCTACTGTATACATCCAGCTGACTTTGTCATCTGTTAGAGGCCCCTCTCTTATCTGCTTGGCATTGACATGCTAAGGTTTTGGAAGATGTTTTCCATGGTTGGTCCCAATTTGGAATAAAGTTAAAGGGGAAAGTTGTTTCATATTGAACCTCTTGGTGGTAACTTACAATTTGCCAGCTAGGCAAGTAATTAGAGCATTTTCAAATCTATACTAAATATCCTACCTGTCTCTTATCTAAGCATCAGCTAGTTCTTTTTGTTCTAGGTGATAGCATAGTTTGTTATATGTCAAGACTACCTTTTATCTGCCAAATATCCACAATGCCTGATCTATAATTTTGAAATCATAAAAGGTCTGAATCCAAACTTTTCCTTTAAATTCAGCATAAACTATTTCTGTGGCAAAATCTGGTCTTTTCTGAAGGGACATTCTCTATCGACATTCTCTATTTTCCTAGTTATTGTGTTATTATCATGTGCTGGGGGAGTGGTTTTTAACATATGGTATATAGTAGTCAATATTTCTTTCTAAAATACGAAAAATAGTTTTAAAACCCACTTGGTCCCATGGATTTCTGATAAGCTATTATAGACCTCCCTCTCTGTTTGTGTCTCCCAGGTATTGTTTTCAACTCAAGTAGTTCTTTGGACTAAAAGTCTGTATTGGAGGCTTTGTTACTTTAAATACAAAAAAATTGTGGTGGAATTGTTAATATAAAGAAAATTCTTCTTGGAATATAGGCCTTTCAGGCTGAGCTTTGTCCTTTGATTAGTTCATTCAGTACATTGGTTCAGTACATTGGTTTAGGGAATTGATTTCTGTTTTGAGAAGGGACAACCTTTTTCATCTTTTAGGCCAAAAAATATACTGATATTTCCTTGATCAGTTTGCAAGGAAATTTTCAATGTGCTAACAGGAGATATATTTATACATACGTACATACATACATACATACATAACACCAAATGATAATAATTCACATACACACATAAAACTATGATTACCTCCAAAAAGAAGGCCTCCATCCTGACCATGCCCAATTTTAACTGCTGCCTGAGAGCAAACAGAGAAGAGAATCCTGCCAAGCTATCTTCATGAAGAAAAGGAGCTAAGATATGGTTTCGTAGAGAACAGACAACAAGTCTTTGGTATTTTTATTCTCTCCTTTTATATCTGGTAGAAGTTTTCATAGATTAGTAGTATGATGTTTATTGCTACAATTTACTTATTTAAGGGATCTTCATTCAAACAAATTGTTTCTCATGAGTGTATGAAAATTTCGTCAGGAGCCTGTCATTGGCTTAGTCCTAGAACTATTTAATATAAACTATGAAAGTAGCAATGAAATGAGTGTGTAATAGACAAGTTTATTAGGTATCTGTTTTGAGAGGCAGGCTAGTTGGCCATTCTGACTTTTCAGGTTGTCTTGCAGCCTTGTTCCCTGTACTGTTCCCAGTGTTACTGTTTCAAGAACCATGATACAATGTTGAAAAATTAAGTCCACTTAAATTTATTGGAGTCTGAGGTGCTCTGCTGTAGGAACACAAAAAAAGCCATAACAGCCAGGTCTCTCTTGCCTTCACAGTTATATAACCTCTTTTGTTAAGCTTTAAGAGTAGTGCCACAATGAACAGACTCTGGAGGCATGCCGAACTAGTTGTGTAGCAGTAGGACTTTACCCAGTGACTGATTGGGTAAGGGGGAGGTGTCTTATTCTTTAAAAAAATCAATAATGATTAAAGTACTTCATAAGTATTTACTCATACATTCTTTACTTCATAATTCTTATAGGAAGTTGGTAACTCTTCATTTTACAGAGGAAATAAGAAAAATCAAGAGTGATAATACATTTCTCTGTGGTTTCTTATTGCCCCTCATAAGCAGTAAACTGATCAGTTGTAGTTGCACCTGCACTGATACCAATCTACACCAGGGCATGGTTTGTCTTGAGGAATTTAATGTGTCTAATCTTTAAAATTTGTTGTTGTAACAAGAAAGAGGTTTAAGTGGTATAATGTTGATATTCTCCAAAAGAAAGCGCTTCAAGATTTATTTTTATTAAAAAGACAACAGAATAATCAGAATCCTCCATAAAACTTCTTGTTTTTTTAGTATTGCCAGATATTAAATACAAGCAACTATAATCTGACATGTCTTTAGGAGAGTAGAATTCTTTTTATGTGGGGTCTTCTTTGTTCAGCTTCATCAGACTTTGTGCCTTGGGAAGAAGTTGAAATTTGATAGATGTAAAATGTTGGAATATTCACATCTATTATTTAGTTGAGGCCATAGAAAAGAATGGTTGCCTCATAGTGTGGAAAATTCTTTATTTTCATTTTCTCTTTTCAAAGATTTAGTATTTGTTTAGTTAAAATGGAAGTAAAAGCAGATGGAAAATAGTTATTCCATTGTTATCAAACATACAGAAGAGATTTTAATGTTAAAATTAAAATTTGGATAGAGAACTTTCAGTGCATTAAAATAATAAAAGTTATGTTAACTTATATAATGTTGAGAGGGTGCTGATTAGTCCATTTTCATTTGTTTTTAGCATCTTTAGGTATGAGAGAGGTCCTACTAATGCACTGTTTTATTGTAGAATGGTTTGTTTACCAGAGGAGGGGATTAGAGTCACAGAGTTTTGATTCAGTATTGGCTAAATCGTTTACTAGATTTTGGATCCTAGGGCGTTAACTTCTTCGAGTCTTGTTTATCTTATCCCTAAAATGAAGATAAAAATACTGCCTTAAGGGTTTGTGATAGTGATCAAGTTAAGTAATTTTTAAAGAAATTCTAAAATATGGAGGTTTGTGGTTCTGCATGAATATTAATTGTGTTATGTTAGTGGCATAGCAACTCTTGAAGGGATTCCAAGCTCAAGATATATATGGAGAGGGTGACTCTTTATGCAAAACTAATACATTTCAGTTACATACATAACAATTAGTTTTTGAAGATTAGATCAGGTGACAGAGAGGGATGATAGCCTAAGGAACTTATAGTAGGTAATCCTCAAAATCTTAGAATTCTTCTGGAGAGTTTTTTCTTTTTCTTTTTTTCTTTTTGGTTAGATGAGGGAAGTTAAAGCAATAAAGTGAAAGAAATTCTCACACATATTCTTTGTTAAAACTCTGTTAATTATATCTCAAACCATAAAGCCCCCAAATTAGTACTCTTGAGTCCTTTATTCTTAGTTTAGTTGTTTTAAATGCTTGTTGAGCATCTGTCGTAGTGACAAGGTTAACCCTAGGCTTAAGTAGGTGCAATAGCTGAATAGTTCTTAGGCTAGTCTACTTTTGCTTTGATGGGCAGTAATCTGAACAAAATTTTAGTGTTGATAAGTCAACCTTTTAAAGATTTAAAAGTACAGGATGTGGTGGCCTTGATATACTCCTGAGGATGAGAGCGTGCAGTGTTGAGGTTGGGAAATGTAAGTGGAAATCCCATCTGCTTTATGCCTGTTATTCAAGTGGGGAGGGCTGATTTAGTCTCACCCATAAATGACAGGGTGTCAGGGCTTGGGGCTGTCTGCTGATGCTACTGTTCCAGGTTTCTTTGTGATTAGAGAAGATGAGGGCTCCCTCAGTTCCCAGTACTCCCCCTTTCCATTTAGTGTGTTTATCTGGGTATATAAAACACCTGGCTCACCTTTTATTGGGAAATAAAAGGTTTTCTTGACTATGTGCTTATGGGATTGTATTGTTTAGATCTTTCCTTTATATTAAAGAAGGAAATCAGCAAATTGGGTAGCTTTGATGGAGGCCTGGGGCCTTGTGGGCTCCATAGGAGCCATTTGCTGATTGTTCCTCAGATAAGACAATGAATGGGTTTGGGTAAGATGGGTTATAGGATAATTTGACAGTCACTTGACTGGAGCTGAGAAAGTTTTGGGACCTTTAGTCTCTGGGTTTCCCATTGTAATAATTCCTAATGATTTCTTGAAAGAGTTATATTAAATTGCAATGATATGAGAGTAGATGATAGGTGAAACAGCAAAACTAAAGACGGGGATGGAGAGCAAGGGTTCCTGAATATAATTTCTAGAACCCTGGGGCCAGGTGAAGTAGCATATTTTTCTTGGAGAGGTAATTGATGACTTCTGCATTTCTGCTGCCACCTCTGTAATCTCTTACTTCGCTACTGAACATTGCAGTAGTCTCCCTCCTTACTTGGTCTCCTTCTGCCAGTTGCTCTCTCTTCCAATCTGTCTTGGTCTGCTCAGGCTGCCATAGTAAATACCACTGATGGGGGGGCTAAAACAATAACAATTTATTTTCCAACAGTTCTGGAGGCTGAAAGTCAGATATCAAGGTACCAGCATGGTCAGGTTCTGGTTCTAACTCTTGCTGGCTTGCAGATGGTGGTTGCCTTCTTGTGTGTTCTCCCATAGCCTTTCCTCAGTGTGTGAGTTAGTGGAGGTAGAGGGAGGGAGAACTCTGGCCTCTCTTTTTATAAGGGCACTAATCCCATCACAAGGGCTCCTCTCTGATGACCTTATTAACCCTACCCTAGTTACCTCCCAAAGTTTTCACTGCTTCCCAGTGTGAATTGCATGATTCTATCGTAGTGGTCTCCTTACCTGACCTTCTGCCTCTAGTTACTCTTTTTTCCCCAAACTGGGATACTGTCTTGGCGTTATTGTGCCATTTGAACCCTCATTCCTTTATGAAATCTTTTCTAGCTATTTCAGGTCATAATTTTGTAAAAAGCCTCTTTCAGATCCTTTAAAGACTCTTGGGTGAAGGAAAGTATGGGTTCTTTTTTGCCCCTGAAGGCAAAGCTAAGGTTAGAATGGCGGTTATGGCTAGTAGATTTTGAGTCCAATCAGTTGTACCTAGACAGCTTTGTGAGTCTAATCTTATAAGTTTAAAAAAAGATTGAAGCCTACTTCTGATGATTACTGGACAAAAGATTTATGTTTGTAGGAGTTGTACTCTGACTTCTGAGTTCTTTTTAACCCTAAAATTCTTTAGAATACTTCCATCTTTTAAAAAATTATATACATATTAGCCAGATTATAAGCTCCCAGGAAGCAAAGATAGTGTTTTATACTTGTTTTTCTTCAATGTACCCCACTTTGAGGTCAGTAAACACCTGGTGATTGACTGTTTTTAGATTTGGGGATATTTGATAGGTTGGTGGAAAGATTAAACTCCTTAAATTAAATTTCCCAGATTAAAGTTTCTAAATTGCATTTTTTCTTTTCTAGCATCAGCTACATAAGTGAGGCTTTAAGGAAGCTCACTGAGCTTGTGTAGATTAACTAACTGGAGACCTGAGGTGCTCATTGATTAGAATAAACAAATTTCACCTGTTCTATTCCAAAAAGATCTTAGCTCATCCAGGATCCCACATTTAAACATCAAGGTTGAGCAAGAAGTGTCCAAGTGGTAAAGCTGTTGAGATTGTATGTGAATACAACTGCCTCTACCGAACCATAGCCAGACTTGGCTCTGAAAAGCAAAGAGAAGTGATACTTTCACAGTTTTTTTTTCACAGGTTGTGTGTCACTTTTGTTCTTTAGTAATGTCAGATTGTGGGGAGAATAGCTTGTTTGATTCTGGGATCATTGGATAGAGGAGCTCAGTTGTATAAGAGCCATAGGAACCAGTTTACCACAGTCTGAAAATCATGAAAATCAGTAGAGGGCCAAAATCTTGCAAGCGATACTTTTCCTAAAACAACACAGACTTTTGCCAATTGCATTGAGCCATGGAAGAGAGGTTGTATGATCTAGCATTAGCATAGATGTGGGGAAACATCCATAAGAGCAGAAAAAGATGATCTTATTTAATGGAACTGAGTCCATTTACCTGCCTAATTTGTGAGAAAGGTGAATTCACTTAATGCTTCTAAATCATCTTCAGTTTGAGATTTTGGGCCAAAGCTACTTTTGTTGACTGTAGGAAATATTTGTTAGCTTTGTATTTCGAAGTTAGGCTACAGGTCTAGACTTGATGTCTTTGACAGCTCTTTCTATCTGCCTCTGTCTCATCATGTGTCTACCACCCATCCATCCATCCATCTATCCATCCACTCACCCACCTACCTATCTGTCTATGCAATTTGTCATCTCTCTGTCCATCCATCCGTCTGTCCATCTATTAATCATCTATCTAACTAGGAATTGAGTTTACCACTCTGTAATTTGGGTCTTAAATGTTACCTTCCTATGTGGAATTTGGAAAAATCTTGTTTCAAGAGAAACATTTATTGAAGGTTAAGGAGTTTTGTTAGGAGAGACCTAGGACTGTTTCAAGCTGGAGATGTGATCTGGATGATAAAGATTATAAAAATTCTCATTTACTTCAACAAAAATTTTCCATCGTAAGTTTCTCACTAACTTGAGCTATTGGCTGCTAGACTACTTCTATACATCTCAGTTGTCATATAGCTTAACTTTGTAGGATATATGTTCTTGTGTAGTCTGATAGAATGGTTTTTATTTCAAGTAGTAACTTTCATTGCTTGTAAAACCTGCAGATTTCTGAGAAGCCACCTTTATAGACTTAAGGTTGATTTTTAGTTCTCTGAAAAGTGTCCATTTGCTCTCTGTGAAAGGAGCAGGTTTGCATGTATTCAGTGAGTCTAAAATGAGATAATTGGTATTTTTACTGTTTGAATGGAGGCTTTGTAGTTTTGAATTCTGTGAAACAAAGCTGTGTTTGTAAACATTTCAAAACTATAAATGACACTTTTTTTTTGGTGAAGATGTTAACTGAATAGCAAGAAAGTTCAGAAAAAAAGCTTTTGTTAACATTTAATAATAATCTAACTGTTTTCATTGACTATCTCATTAATGTTTAAAGGGTACCTGATTATAGAACTTTTTGTATTAAAAATAATCTTCAGATTAGGTTGTGGTAGGAAAATATTTTCTTAATATCCAGTGTCCTGTACTTGATATCCAATGTCCTATAATTTGAGGTTTTCAACTACTGTCTTGGTTTAGAAGAATGTGTCATAAGCAATGTACTTCAGTGTAAAAATAGTCTTGGGAAATTGTGGGATAGCATTTGGTTAGTGCTCTGATGTAAGATGAACAAGTTACTGTGGTACTGGACTAATAACAAATATTTTGATTTGGCTCAACTGGTTTAAGTATAAATAAATGGTGTAAAAATGTTCAGGCAAAATCCAAAGTGAGTCTTTAGCTTTGTAAAATAAAGTAGGTGATTTTATATTTCCCCGTAATTCTTTCTTATTTTAAAGATCTGTTGCTATTGTAATGAAGTTGTCTGTTTAGGTCTGAAAGTATTATTTCCAGAGGAAGCGTATTATATTTATTTTCACTAATTTCCTAGGTGACATGGGAGGAAAGTGTTATACTTTAAATTAATTTAGAAAGCCTATGTGTAAATGACTGAAAATGGTTTATTTTAGTAACTACTTTTGAAAAACTTTAAAAGTATAAGCCAAAGCTAAAATAATCTAAACAACTTAGAAAGGTATTTGGTGGAAAACTAAAGTTCTTCTGGTCATTTATTCCTATTTCCCATTCCCACTCCCTTTGTAGAGATTGACTTTGTTTCTTAGAGTTTTTCATATGTAAATGAGTAGCTTTTTTTTTTTTTTTTTTAAAACAGTAGAGAACCATAGTTCTTCTACTTAACCTTTTCATTTAACAAAAGAGGGAGTGTAGGGAATGTAAAGGATGTTCTTGAAGCCCATATTGATTTTGGTAGGATATTTGATTTTCTAAAATATGTGGAAAGATTTGACCTGTTATAGAAAGTGACATATTTGAACAATACACATGACATAGTGAAGCTAAAAAAACCCCAATACATTAGCATTTGTTGGCAGTCTTAAGATTCCACTTTGACCAACTTAATTGTTCTCCCTTTTAGAAAACAAACTCTGAAATGAGTTTTATTGTAATAGGAAGCATTCAGTAAGATTTAGTTCCTTATTTATAGGCACTGTGTGTAGGGCACACTTTTACATGAATTATTTCGCGTAATTTTCATAATAAATCTGAGGCAGATTTAGTTTTACTTACATTTTTGCAAATGCGGAAACAGGCTTAAGGTGGTTTGAGTAACACAGCTGCTAAGTGGCAGAATCAGGTTTCAAAGCTGACCCATACAATTTTGTAGTAGTAGCTAGTTATTCAGATTGTTTTAAAAAAAAAATAGCCTCATAGGTAGTTGTCTAATATCCTGTTATGAAATACAGTTATTTAATATCGAAATTTGGTGAAATAATTCTTGTTAAAATGTGCTCAACAATGTAATAGCGTCATCTGAGGAGCTTTTAACAAATATCTATTCCTGGATTCCGCACCCAAGATATGCTGATTGCAGGGATCTGGGGCAGAGCCTAGGAATCAGAATTTTTAACAAGCTACTATTTAATTGTTAAGCAGCCAACCTGGTTCCAGTTTAGAACCCCTGGAGTGTGTCTGTTTCAAATTTATCAGTATGAGGTTTCAGTTCTCCACTTGTTTTCTCTCTGAAGGTAATGAATTATTACTTTGTAGAAACACGTGAAACTTGAAAGTTCATTTAGTGATGTATTCAAACAAAACTAAACTTCATCTTGTTGAACTGTATTATATGTTGTGCTATAAGGACTTATTTTCTTCATGGACCCCACTAGCCAAAAATAAGTTAAACTGAAGACTTGATCTTGTCTCTTGTAGAGGCGAATGCTGTGGAAACATTTTGTAAATACTCTCTAAAATGTATAAACAGGGAAACAAAATTAAGTGATCAAGATTGAAAAGGCTCTAGAAATGGGTTGTCAGTTTCATTTTTAGTTGAGAGAAAGATAATATTTATCCAAAGAAATAAATTGTGGATTAGATCTCTTGTCTTGATATTGCTTTAAATATTGAGCTTTGATTACTATGCTTCTAAGGCAAGATAATTCAAAAAAAAAAAATCACTTGGCTTTTTTATTTTTTATATTTTTTTCTGCATTTTGGTAAACCTGGATATAGGCAGTGAAAAATCTTCTTGCCTCCTTTAGAAATTCTACTTACTGTGAGCCAGAGAGGAAAGATTGGCGGTATTTCTGGCATTGGTAATTTTTAGTGCACAAAGTATTTTCTCACAATATTGATTTTTGGCGAGGTTTCTTACCATAGGGACAGTGAAGTTAGCAAGTCATATTAAATTCAGGAAACACTATTTACTGAGTTATGTTAACTGCAAAGTAATGTAGGATATAGAGAAAAGAATATGATAAAGTCTGTGTAAACACTGGTAAATAAAGTTAGAGGAATGAGTTAATTCTTCCATTTGATATATTAATGTTGACAGCTTAACAATACCGAGTTTTCTAATATATGAACATGGTGAATCTCTCCTCATTCACATCTGTAAATCCTCCTTGGCAGTATTTTGCAGTTTCAGTATAGAGGTCTTGTGCATATTTTGTTAAATTTATCCATAAGTGTTTCATGTTGTTTAATTCTGTTATACATGGTATTTAAATTTTTTTCCAATTATTTATTGCTGTTGAATAGAAATATGGTTGATTTTTATATATTAACTTTGTATCCTGTGACTTTGCTAAATTAAATTCACTTATTAGATATAACAACTTTTTTTTAATGGAGACCTTAGGATTTGCTAATATATAGTCAGGTTGCCTGCAGATTAAGACCGATATATTTTTTCCATTCTAATCTGTCTATCTTTTATGGTTTAGGATACCAGCTATCATAGTAAATAAATAATGTTATATAGTAGTGGTGAGAGTGAATATCTTTTCCTTGTTCTCAAGTTTGAAAAGCATTCAGTTTTTAACCATTAAATATTTTAAGTGTAGGTTTTGGTAGATGTCCTTTACGAGGTTGCAGAAATACATTTGTAATCCCAGTTTCCTTTTTTTTTTTTTTATAAAAAAAAATCATGAATGCATTGAAATTTTGTCAAATGCTTTTTTGAATCCATTGAGATCATAGATAGATTTCTTGCTTCTTTCCATATAATGAATAACATTGATTGATTTTTGAATGTTAAACCTTGTTCTTGGAATAAATTCTACTTGGTCATGATATATTATTTTTATAGTACTGAATTTAATTTAATATTTTGTAAGGACTTTCTGTGTCTGTATTTATGATGTATATTGATCTGTAGTTTTTTTCTTTTTTTTTATGGTACTATCTGCCTTGGTTTTGGCATCAGGATCATGCTGGCCTCGTCACATGAATTAGGAAATGTTCCCGTACTCTCTTGTTTTTGAGAGTATTTGTGTGGAAATAGTGTTTTGTCTTCCTTAGGTATGTAACAGAATTCATCAATCAGGCATTCAGGCCTAGTGTTTTCTTTAAAAGGTTTTAAATTGTGAATTCAGTTGTTTCAGTTGATTTAAAGCTACTCAGATTTTCTATTTCTTCGTGAATCAGTTTTTGTAATTTGTGTCTTTCAAGGATTCTTTCCATTTTATTTGTTATTAAGTTTATTGGTCTAAAATTATTCATAGTATTCCATTAGCTTTTTTATTGTGCAAAGGTATGTAATCATGTTTCATTTTTCCCTTTCGATATTGGTAATTGTGTTTTTTTCTTTTTCTAGTCTTAAAAGAATGTTTATATTTATCTACATATTTTTCATTTCCATTATTCTTCATTCCATTATATATATATCCAATTTTCTATCTTATTTTCTTTCTGTCTGAAATTTCTTATGGTGCAGAACTGTGGACAATGAATCTTTTTACTTTTGCTGGTCTGAAAAGGTTTATTTTGCCTTTATTTTTGAAGACTATTTTTTCTGGATATGGAATTTTAGATTAACTTTTTTCTTTTGACAAGTTAAAGATCTCTATTGTATTTTTGGCTTTTGTTGTTTCTCGCGACTAGTTTTCAATAATTCTTATCTTTGTTTCTTTCTGTGTAATATGTTTTTGTCCCCTCTGGTTGCTTTGAAAATTTCTTTGTTTTTAGTAATTCGATTATGAGTTTCCTGTGTGTGTTTATATGTGTTTGGTATGTATGTTTATAGTGTTTTATCAAATTTGAAAACATTGTAGTCATTGTATTGGCACATGTTTTTTCTTGTAGGACTCCAATTACACATATGTTAGTTCTCTCGATATTATCCTATGGGTTATTAACATTCTATTTTTTTTTTAGTCTTCTTTATACTTCAGTTTTAATAGTTTCTTTTATTATTGTGTCTTCAAGATACTGATCTTTTCTTTATAGTGTCTAATCTGTTGTTTATCCTATCCAGGAAGTTTTTCATTTCAGCTACTCTCTTTTATTTCTAAAAGTCCCTTTTTTTTGGTCTTATATCTTTCCTTATGGTGATCCTGTTTCTCTTTAAATCATTGAGCAATTTGTAATAGCTGTTTTCAAGTCTTTGCCTAATATTATCATCTTTTTATTTTAGGCACGTTTCTATTGACAGATTTTTCTTCTGGTTATGAGTCACATTGTCATGCTTTATATGTCTGGTAAATTTTGTTTAGATTCTAGACACTATGAATCTAACATTGAGTATTGGTATTTTGTTGTCTTCTTTTAAAGAGCGTAGGACTTTGTTATGACATGAAATTAAGTTACTAGAGATCAACTCAATCCCTTCAGTCTTGTTTTTAAGCTTTTTTAGGGTGGGTCTAGAGTAACTTTTATGTTAAGGACAGTTTACCCTGTTACTAAGGCATCACCTTTCTGAAGTCTTTACTTAAATGCCTCAACTTTTCAGTGTTTTATGCACTACTCTACTTCCAACTTAAAAGTCCTTGGTTATCTCTTGGCTGCTTTTGTGGAGTTTTACATATGCCTGAGTAACATACTTAAGGGGACCCCATGCAGATGTCTGGAGATCTTTCTGTGTATAGCTTTCTCCCCTGGATCTCTGCCCCACAAATCCAATTGCCTTTGCTTCTCAGGATTCTGATCTCTGTCCCCTCAACTCAGTGGTACTGCTTTGCTCTGCTTGCCATTCCCTTCCTACACAATGATCTGCAGATTGGTTCTAGTCAGGAGACCAGGATGATGGTAGAGTTCACTTAGTTTGTTTCCCTTTTTTCAGGAGTTAGTCTTACATTGTTTTCTAATTTTCTGATTATTTGCAGTGGGAGAGTAAATTCAGTCTCAGTATATCATGGCTGAAATCAGAAGTGTCCCCCTTTGTAGGAAGGTAAATACAGCTAGTAGAAAATGTGTAATAGGAAGAATGGAGGCAGGGTTCTTGGATGCGGGCTGCATTCAAGAAGCCAGGACAACCATATAAGTCTGGTCAGGTGTTACCCTGCATTGTAAATGATGGCCCTGGAGGTGTGAGATACACAGTTTAAATGATAGCTTTGCATGGAGCAAAGCTGGTAAGGATACAAGTGAGAGCATAGAGATGTGAAATTGATAGAACTTCATTTTAATTGATTTAGTAGTGTGAGGTAGAGTGGGCCATCTGAGGTGATGTCAACGTTTTGTGTGATTTATCACTGTGGAGGTGAGTAAGCACTATTCAAAAGGGTTTCATGAAGCTTAAATGAGATCTTGCATGTGAAAATGCTTTCTAAATGACAAAACAATTTGAAGTATTGTTTAGTGCTAAAGTCTGTTCTCTGGATATCTACAGAAAAGCCTGAATAATGTTGCTCTGAAAAACTTAGTGTAACTCCAAAACAGCAGAATTCGTCTCCAGGGCAAGTTTTCTTTCTCTCTTTGAAGAATTTAGTCAGTATAAGAGTTTTTTAGCTTCAGGGCAATCTGTATAAGATAGCTCTTTAAAATCCCTTGACTCCAGAAGAGACTATTAAGACAAACTGGAGTAAATACCAGTGGAGTAGTAAATACCAGTGACATTTTGTGTAAGTTGAGGAAGTTAAAACATTGTTCTTAATGGTGCCGTCACCTCAGAATGAAACTGAGGGCTGAAGTTTATGACAAAATCAGCTCAGAAGTCATAGTCAAAAGTATAGAAGTGACAAAAGCCTTTAAGGCTTCTGTAGAATATGAATATGTTTTTTTATTATAAGCATTTCCACCCCATTCACTTTCTATATGTTTTACATGCACTTATTTTTCTATGTCATTAGAGGGAAGAGAATGCTTACACTTTTCCATAGTAAGGACACAAAAAGTCCCACTCTTTCCCTAGATAAATCATAACCTATAAGACATGGACAATAAGGCTTGAATACAGATTATCTTAAAGTTAACTGATTTTCTCTGTTTGATTTCTCTTGATTCCAACCAGAGTTTGTTTGTGACTCTGCATTAGAGAAAATATCCAGTTTCACAATTTCCAGAAATGGCCATTTCACAGTACCCTGAAAAGGCAAAAACAGTTGTTACCTTTTAAAAATATAGTTGAAATCCTTGATTTTATTTTTATTCATTCCATTAAATTGTCTTAACGTCTATTTATATTTTTAAGTGTTTAGTTTTCATCTCTAGAATTTTGATTTGTGTCTTTGTATCTTCTGTATTTCTAAACTTCGAACATATGGAATAGTTTATAATAACTTATTTAATATCCTGGTCTGTTAATTCTTATATCTATGTCAGTTCTGGTTGAATTTAATTGATTTTCTTTTCTTCTGTATTATTTGTACTTTTCTGCTACTTTGTGTGCCTGGTAATTTTTTAAATTATTATTACGTTCTAGACATTGTGAATTTTACATTGTGGATGCCGTATAATTTTGTATTATCAAAAATATTCTTGATCTTTGTTCTGGAATGTAGTTAAGTTACTTTGAAACAGCTTAATTCTTTCTGGTCTTGCTTTTTAAGATTCTTTAGGTGGGTCCAGAGCAGTGCTTGGTTTAGGATTGATTATTCCTCACTCCTATGGCCAGTGCTACAGGACTCGAGCAATTTTACAGACTGGCTGCTAGGAGAACAGATACTGTTATTGGCCCTCTGTGAGTTCCTGGCACCTTTTATCTTGTGAGGTTGTTCTTCCTCCGGCCTCAGGTAGCTTCTTCACATGCATGTGCTGAACAGTACTCAAAGGGAGCCCTCTGCAGGAATTTGTTTGTTCTTAGTGCTGCTGCTCTCTGGTTCTCTCTCCTTCCCACTCTTGTGAGATCCACGTCCATGTTGTCAGCTCACTGAGTCTGTCAGTCTTCATCTTCATTCCCCCTTCCTGACCTCAGCCTGGAAACTTTCAAGTCAGAAAGTTTGGCCATTTGTAGGACTCATCTAATTTGTTCTTGCCTCCTAGATATCGCTGTCTTTTGTTACCTGTAGTTCAGTATCTTAATCATATGTCATTCATTTTCTCCATTTTATGCTTTTTTAGGCAAGAATGTTTTCTAGTTTCTGTTTCTCCCTATTACTCTATCTTTCTGGAAACTAAGTTCAGCCTATTTACATTTAAATCAGTTTTAAAAAAGAAAATTCAGTTCCTCAGTTGCCCTAGCCACATTCTAAGTATTTAATAGCCACATGTATCTAATGGATACCATATTGGAGAGTACAAATATAGATATTTCCATCATTGTATAAAGTTCTTCTGTACTGTGCTTGTGCTGCATTAGACCATGTATTATATACAGTGTGCTCACGTATATAACAAAAGCTTACATAAAAATTGTAATTAGATTTATGATTTTTTTTTTACCATAACATAGTAATTAAGTTTATGTTTAAATTAGGTTTATGTATTTCTGTTTACACAAAGAAGTCTAGCTTTTTAGTTTCGAGTTACCAAGTTTATATTTCATATCTAGCAGATTGTGAAATTTGGAATGGGTTTCAACTTAAGTGCTTTTTCTCTGTATTATGCTGCCTTCCTGGAGCAGGGTGAGAATACTCTGGATTGTTGGGTCATGCCTTATTTTGAAATTTTTTTGTTTGTTTCTTGTGGCAGATATTATTCCAATTGATAATGTTCCAGCCCTTTATATTCCCAGGCCTGCTTAAATACTTGTTTATTCAGAAAAATATTTGAGCACTTACTATGAGGCTGGCATTTTCTTTGGTATATGTGGATGAAAGACTACTTTTTGCTGCAACCCTGTGAGTATCCATTGTTTCCATACAGAGGCTATAATCCCTGAAAGTAGAATGGACCTATATCCTGAAAACTTAAACTGTATTTCCAGCCACTCTACCATTTGAGATGTGGAATGGCACAGTCAAGCTGCCTTATAATCTTAGTGAAAAATAGTGTTCCTCTTTCTTTAGTGACTGTCAGAGCTATTTCTTGTAGATAGTAAAGTCTCTAATGGTTTGATGAGAACTATTGAAGAGCTATGAATGTTAGTTAACCAACAGAGTTCTTTAAAAATGGAAGCAAGAATCCAGTCTTTACAGGAGAAACACTTTCTACACAAAGGAAACCATTTTCTTCCAAGAGTCTCTAATCATTGTAAATTGAGAAATTGGAGACAGTTTAATCAAGTTTCTTGTTTTGAGTTAGCTGTTTAATTTACTTAGTTGTTAAGAAAAAGATTTCACATTCAAGTATCAAATGATTATTAAAATGGTTATTTTTATTGTTTACCATTTAATAAAATTGTTTAAAAATACGTCACGTTTTGGTAATGGTACACACAAATGTTGAATTAGAAGATGTTCAGAGGCATCTGTTTCTTTTAACTTTGGTTTTAAAAAGAAATAGCAAGGTGAATGTTTAATTTTTTGACATGACAATCTGAAAAATCTAAATAGCTGCTGTAAAATATAGTGCATATCTTTTACAAATAAAATCACTATCTCTCTGACTTGTAAAGCTTGAAAATGCATTTGTCACATATGTGATTTATTTGTATTCTGACTTGTACTCAAGAATTTGAGTCGGACACATGCACTGGCTATAGAAAATAAATGATAAAGTTAAATTTACTAACTAGTAGTATATATTTCTTTTTAGTAGTGGTTTTATTAATAACTGGATTATGGAATTTGGTTTAAATTGTTTTGCAATAGTCTTATTTTAAATAAATAATTTAAAAAGTGTTATAAATGTGTGGAGCAAAATTCGGCTTTCGGGGTTTGCTTTGATATTTGTGGTATTTTGATAGCTGTATTCAAAAGTACTTTTGTTAACCTAAAGCTATTTTAGTGCCTTATCCTAATTCTTTGAGATATAAACTAATCTTTGAGATTAGAGAAAACCATTAGTTTAGTAAATAAGTGCCTACTGTATGCTAAGCACTGCTAAATGAGGATAATAAAGATGGATATGGTCAGTGTAGTTCTGTATAACTAATAGAAGAGAGATAATTGTAATAATAATATTTAATAATTGTAATATAAATATAAACCTATTGGATTCTTGTGGACATTTTAGAAAAAATACCTGTGGAAAAATTCTTAATGAGTAAATAAATGGGGTCACAGGTCAATGTTTTCTTCCTTATATATCTAACCTATTGTTAAAATAAGTACAAGACTATATAGTTATATTTGTATAAGCAATCCAAATATTTTAAAATACACTATGTAGCACTGTACAGTCATACTGATAGTATTACTCACATAGTATGTGTTACTAAATATTTGGGGGAATGAAAACTGTTCTTAAGGCTTTGTATCAGTAATAGATAACTTATGCTTTCTATCATTTTTAAACTGCAGGCCATTACCCATTAGTGGGTTGAGAAAACATTTTGGGGATTGCACACAGCGTGATAAAGAAATGGGAAAGAACAGAAGCTATGAGAATGTATCACATGCATCTAGAAGATTGTTTCTATAAAATTTTAGTTATATAAATATACATTTATGTACACTAGGTGGTGATATAAAAATATATTTAACATTGGATTGTGGTAGGAAAAAACAACAACTTTCAAAGCCACAGCTTTGGTAGTTAATTTTAGCTGCTTTTAAAGTTCTGGTCTCTACTATTTTGTAAGGTGTGAAAATGATTTGATTTGCATATCTGATGTGTGGTGAGTTTGGTCCTTGTTGATGCTGCTTTGCAAAATGCTTGATAGGCACTGTGGTTTTAACTCCACTCCAGATTTTTCTGCATTAGATATAAGGTCTGTTACAACTTTCTTTGTTCTTTTGTCTTTGTCTTTAAGGTCACTGACCTTTAACTCAGCTTCCTCTAAAGAAAGAAGGCTGCTCTCTTGGTTTTGGAGGCAGTAGACATTTCTGTTGGTATTAAAGAAAAGATCCCAGAAACATGAACAGAGACTAGAATGTAATTATGTTAAAACAAAAACTAAAAACAGTAGCAAAGAGGAGAAAATTTAGTTAATGATGTAACCTGCCTACACCTCAGTTTGGAAAAAAAGAGGAGGTTGTTATTTGATCTCTCAGGTTACTTTCTGATAAAATTTGGAACTACTGGACATCTTTACATTTCTTTCAGTTCTGGACTCCTAGTAAATATTTGGAATGATAATAATGAACAGCTTGATTTTCAGGAATTCAGAACCACTAATGAAGTAAAAATAAACTGTGTTTCTTAATATGTGTGCATTTAAATGATGTTATAAGAGCCTATGTACTGTTCAGCAAAGTTTATATAGGAAAATTAAATGCTCATAGCTTGTATATTGGAAAAAAACACCTTAGAACTTTCCCTAAAGTGAATGTTTCTTTGAAGCATATTTAATTTGTAACAATGCGTCAAGGCCTTTCTTTGCTCTCTCTAGGATTATTTTTTGAGATTATAATGAAGTGATTTTAATTGCA
This sequence comes from Rousettus aegyptiacus, assembly GCF_014176215.1. Taxonomy (NCBI): domain Eukaryota; kingdom Metazoa; phylum Chordata; class Mammalia; order Chiroptera; family Pteropodidae; genus Rousettus; species Rousettus aegyptiacus. The sequence goes on from NW_023416306.1 coordinate 126,241,828, forward strand.
GAAGATAATTCAGCATTTAAACACTCTGAAACTTTCATTTTCTAGAAATACATATGTCTTAAAACGAGGTTATTTTCAGAATCCTAGATCGTTGCCTTTATTGCTTTTTTATATTACTTGATTTTTGGATTTTATTGTCATGGTATTAGCTGTTAACTTGAGGAGTACTAGAGCATAGAAAACACAGCTTACTTGATTTAGAAATGTGGGGCTGTATAAGTTGAACAGAGATGGAAAAACAATTTCTTTAGATCAGAAATATTTTACATCTAGAAACATACCCTCAAACTCTGGCTGTAATTTTTCCATGCATGCCATTTATTAGCTAATATATTCTTTCTAAAATTTTTGACAGTGTACTATAGAAATGTTTTCAGAGTTTCTGCTCTTTCTTTCTAAGGAATGCTTTAATTCTAGGCAAAATTTAACTTTGCTGGTTTTGATAAGGTGTTACATCTTCAGTCAGAGTGGGGGACATTATTAACCAGCCAAAGTACCACACCTGTACTGTTTTCTTTTTTCTTTTATCTTCACTTAATATTTTTTAGGAAAGTGTTCTGAGATATTTGAAAAGGGAGAAATCTTTCAGTGTTTTATTTAATTGACCTTCATTCTTTAGGGCATCTGCTTTATAATATGAAAGGGGGGTCCCAACCACAGCCCTCCCTCCCCCTTTCTGGATGCAGCTTTTATTTTCAAGTAATCCTGGTTCTCTATGAACTGTAACATACTGTTGACACCTTGTATTACAGCAAGTAAAAATTGGTACCGTTGTGACAGGATATACCTTGTGCCTCAAGGAGGCATCAGGCAGAGTTTGAACATTGTTCCGTGTATGTATCATAGGGTGTCGCCGACTGGGTTTCCAGAGAACACGAGATTGCCATGGCAACAAAAGCTCTTTGAAGGCAGAAATCTTGGCAGAATGGTTAGGTCTTTTGAAGTGCTGGGTGTGTTGATAGGAAAGGATCCAGTCAGCAATAAGCATACAACTGTAGGCCAGCAGTCAAGTAAAAATAAGCATTTAGTTTTTAGCTTTAACCTGAAGCCAGATATATTTTGTTTCCTCCTTAATGCTAATCTTCCTTCAAAACAAATATTTATATGAGGTTTTCTTTTTATATGTACACTTTTTCAAGAACATAACTTTATAGGCATGTGCTGTATGATGTTTTAGCTAGCCTAAATTGTTGCAGTTTTTGTTAAAACTGTGGTGAAATGCATTCTAGTATTAATGGGTTCTGATATTAAAAGCAGAGTAGATAAAATTATTACAAATTACTCAATTCGGAATTTGATTTTGTTTAAAAACTATTGAAAAATAAAAATAAATCCTCAAACTTCATGATCTGCCCATTGTTTTCAAGATCCTTATCATACCTGACCAACTTTCTCTCTTATTCTCTACTTTGATTCTCAACCTTCTGCATGGTTTTGCATTTGTGGCTATTCCTGCCTGCTTCTGATCCATCACTCACGTTGTGCCTCCTGCCTACCATGCTTTCTCATTTTTCTGCCTCTGCAAACACTACATCTCAGAATTTTTTTTCTCAGGTTTCACCTTTGTTATTAAGCTTTCTCTGACTACTATAACCTCCAGGAATCTTTTCCTTCCCAAACTCTTGATTAGAATTTATATGTGGAATCATACAGAGTTTAACATGATTTACACATTTTTTTGTTTGTTTATGTGTTTAATGTTTTGTGTTGGACTTATAAATAACAAGCTTTTTGCAGTCAGGAACTGTGCCCAGTCAGTACTCTTGTGCCTTATTATAAAGGACCAGATATATGGTTAATACTTAGTGAAAACTAGTTCATTAAGGGCTTTAATTTGAAATTATTAATGTTCAAAAATTATATTCAAATAATAGACTATTTGGCTTTTTACTAAGTTGTATATGTAGTCATCATAGACTACATATCTTAAGGATACTTGCTACTTTTTATGCTTGATCCTAGGGCTAATAATTTGTGTAGATCTGTTTCCAATTGCAGTTCTTTACCTAAATTGAAAATGATTTGAACGACTTTTCAAAATTCTCCCAAGAATGATACATAACTAATATCATTATAGATATCTAAAAGTTAATTCAGTCCATATAGTGAAAGTCTTAAGGTACCAGAGTTTAATTCATATATGGAACCACAGTTGAGAATGGGACATATATGAGTAGTCATTTCTATATGAACAGGGTTTTCTTATGTGTGAATTACTTGCTTGAATTTTTCTGTACATTGATTTTGTTATTCTCTATTGTTATTTCTTTTTTAAAAAAACATAGAGGGTGGTCAAACTTTTAAGGAAAACCGTTCCAGGGACTAGGTGGAAGTTTTGCTATTTTGATTTATTAGAAGCTATTTGAAATGATAACCCAACTTTAAGCAATACCACTGTCTGCAGATGTAAAATGCAGTTCCTACTTTTTAGGCTAGGAAATTTTTGGTTTTACAAAAACTTTTAAAAGATTTTCTCCCTCTATAAATGAAGAGGAAGGTAAAAGCTAGCTGCTGAATCAGATGTTTTAGGATTATTTTATTACATCTTGTCTGCAAAAGACTTCACAAATTATTTGCATGCATCTTTTACTTAGAAATGTTAGACTTCAGCCTTTATTTTTAAAATTAATTATTTGTTGAAGAAATATCTAAAGTACATAATTAAACTCAAAACTTACATTTAGCTTTTTGCTTTTGTTTACTGAACCAGGTCTAGGGGAAAAGACTTAGGGCCTTAGGGGAGTGCCAGGATCTTCTGGGTCTGATAATATTTTAGGGATATTCCCCATTCACAGTATAGTTATTATTTCCTTAAAGCAAATGGAGTAAAGAAGCTCTTGCAATTAACCACTATGGAAAATGATTTGATAGTTAATGATTTATATATAGTTCTTCACTGTTTATGATAGCATAAGTTATAGTTAGATGAATTTATTTGAAAAAATAACACTAAGTCATTTTTGATTAAAATCTTTATACATTCTTATTATTTTCTTAAAGCTTACTAAATATGTTTTATCAGGGTTATAGTCATGAATACTTTTGTTTTTTGCTTTAATACAGCAATAGTGTATTGCATTATAATGATAGAATTGTTTGATTCTTTGCAAACCTTTTTCCAATTATTGTGCATTTATATAAGTGGCATTTTAATTTTTTATTTCCTTTTTACTTATAGTTATTTCTCAGCTTGTTAATTTTTAGCAGGACTGACCAATTTTTAGCTTTAATTATGTTGTATAGTCTTTATTCTGCTCTGTAATCTAGACAGCTAAAAACTGACCCCCTTAAAAACTGACCTCCTTGGGGTTAGCGAGATAGGTAAGCATTGTTACAATCAGAGACTGTGTTGATACATGAAAATAGGGTTGAGAAGAGTGCATGAGCTTTGTTTAAGCTCTTTTTGTAGCTTATTTCTGTTTGCCTAGAGTAGATTGTAGTCACTTGATGTACGACTATGTGAGATATGGACTATTGTCATTTCTCCTTCAGGTGACTGACATTTAAAAATCTTTAAGTGTTTTTTTTCTCATATAGTAGCAAAATTTGAGAAAATATTCAAATAAATGGCTTGTTTATGTTAAATGTATTAGAACATGAACTTTAATGCCAACCGATTACCAATTAAAGGTATTTAAAAAATTTATTAAATAATAGAAATGTTTTTGGCATAAAATGAATTAATTGGAGATATAATTACTGATAGTGATTACTGTATTGAACTCTAAAATGCCCTGATAAGGAACATTCTTTTGAATACTTTGTTGCCTGGTCCAGTGTGAAGAAAATTTTTTGTAAATGTAAAGAGAAAAAAAGAACATTTAAATTCCCCCTTTTGGTTATTGAGAGTAGAGACTGAATTGATCAGTTAAGAAATACCTTTTCAAGGACATGTTTTGGTACTAGATGTAACATAATAATTTATTAATTCGATGGGTTCTGTGTAGTTCCTGAAATTCATGGCTCTTGTTTGAGCTTTTTTTTTTTTTAACTCTGGTGTCCTGTCATTTTTCTATGTTTGAATCTGTCTAGTTTACTAAGTGAGGAGGAGGATAGTCAGAGCTGTGTCTTCCAAACACCAAGTGTGCCTCTTTTCTCACGGTGGTGCGCCTGACTTTTTGCTGACTTTAATGTCTAATGGATTGGGCCAGACTCAGAGGAGAGGAAGTGGGGAACCAACTGATTAGGACTTGTTCTGAGTTCAAGAAAAATTCATGAAGAGAGTAAGGATGTTCATTTCCAAAGATGACATGGAGGACACTACCCCTGGTTTTCAGCTCAGCCTCACTAGGGTGGAAGAATGGAGATCAAGTTTCAGGGATTGTATCCATTGGAGAGCTTGAGGAAACTTGAACACAGTAACATAGTGGAATTGCCCCCTCCCCCCCCCCCAAATGAGTGTTGTTTCATATTAAGCTAGTAAAGTGGAGGGACTTCTCCTTTAGCTAGTAGAAAAAAAAATCTTTTGAGCTACTCAGTGGTTACTAAGTGAGAATATAATTTCGATCTCTATATCTTTGGCTTAGGTTTAATTAGAAATAGTTGAAAAAGCTGGCTCCCATTAATTTCTTTTGAATTCATTCATAATATTACTTTTGGAGCATTAACCTCAGAGGGATCAGGTTACTTTTCAGTCAGTTTGAACAAATAAGAACTATTTGAAAGTGTTACAATATGGCTTTGACTTTCACTCTGAATGAAATGGGAAGCCATTGGAGGGAAGGCCATCTGAGTTAATGTTTTAACAGGATCACCCTGGCTGCTCTGTAGAGAATAGGATAGAAAGAGGAGACCAGTTAGGAGGCTATAGATAACATGTGCTTGAATTTTGAATATTAAGGTAGGACTGACGGATATTCGGCCCGAGCAACAGAAAGGAGAGTTACTATTAATTGAGAACGGGGAAGACTGAAGGAGGACCAAGTTTATTTTTTTTTAGAAATAAGACTGGAAATACAATTTTAGACATGTAAAAATACCTATTAGACATCCAGTTGGAGCTATTAGTAGGTAATTTGATATTCTGGTCTGGGATGCTGGGTAGAGGTATGAGCTGGAGGTATCAACTTGGGAGTCGTCTGAATATATATGGAATTTAAAGCCATGAGATCAGAATGAATGTAGATGAAGAAGAGATCAAAAGACTTTGCACTTCAGCATTTAGAAGTTGGGTAATGATCAAGAGAGGCTTGAGAAGGCATGTTTAGAAATACAGGAGGAAAATGAGGCAAGTGTAGTGTCATGGAAGGGAAATGAGATTGTTTCAAGGGAGAAACAACTGTTACTAACAATTAAATGCTGCTGATAGGTCAATTAAGAAATGAGCACTCAACAATGTGGAGGTTATTGATGGATTTGAAAGGAGCAGTTGTGGTAAAATGGATGGCTCAAAACTACTGGGTGGTTTTGGGAGAGTGGAAGATAGCAAAATACAGGCTCTTCACATAACACTTTGCTCTTGTGGGGAAGAGAGAAAAGGGCTGTAGCTATGTGGTAGTAGAGGTGAGTCAAAAGTAGTTTTTATTTTTTATCTTTTTTTAAGATTGAGAGTTAATAGTGTGTTACGGGATCGTGGGAATAAGTCAGTAGGGAGAAAAATAACTGGTGATTCAGGAGGGAGAAGGAGAATTACTTGAGTAGATGAGAAAAGGATGGGTCAAGTGTACAGGTAGAGGGAATGGAGTGTTGGGTAAGGGCAAGGACAGCTCATAGCAGCAGGAGAGAAAATGAAGAATATTAGGTTAATATTAGGTTAAGAATATTTTAGAAATATAGAAGTGAATATACTGTTGTGATCTTTATTTTGCTACTTTCTATATAACTTTTATTAAGTCTAATAATAACCTGTGACTATCATGGTAAAATTGATATTCGAAAGATATGGAGGATCTATGAAATATTATTCTTAAAGTTAAGAAGACTGTTGAAATTTATTTAATTAAATAATTTTGCCCATCATACTTAGACATTATCTGTATATATGGTTCTGTTAATTATTAATTGATGTACAAAAAATTTTAAGGTAATACTTGTAAATTAGCAGATCCTAATGTATCTCAGCTTGCTTAAATAACTAGTTTAAATAATTATTGTCAAATGTATATGATTAGACCAATTAGTTTTAGCATGGTCACTTAATAGTGAAGGACTATGAATGTGGTACAAGTTTCTGTTTAAGAATTGAATATGGAATGGAAGATATCTTAAGCTACATTTAGTCTGTTTAGCAGATTAGATTTTCATTTAATGTCATGCAAACAACGCAAAATAGAATAGAAAAATTCAGATATAGTCCAAAGAACATATGTAAATTTATTACATGATAAACCTAGCATCTCAGAGCTCTGGGGCAAAGATGGACTTTTTAATAAGTAGTAAATCATTTGGAAAAAAATAAATTTATATCTGACATCATACAGAAAAATAAACTTCAAATGGACCAGAGATCTCAATATAAAGAATGAGACTATATAAATATGAAAAGAGTACATGGGTTAATTCTTCTGTAATCTGGGTGTGAGGAAATGTTTTCTGTGACTTCAAATCCAGATTCAACAGAAGGAAAGACTGATAAATTTGAGTATAAAAAAATTTAAAGTAAGAATTTCTTGTAAAAAACACATAACAGTCAAAAGACAGGATGCCAAACTAGGAGAAAATATTGCATTACCTATCTCAGATGGAGTGCTAATATCACTAATATTAATGAACGTTTAAGAATAGAAGATGAAAAGACAAGACCAAATAGAGACCTGGTGGAAAAATAGGCAGGAGACTCGGATAGACAGTTCTCACAAAAAACTATAAAAAATTCCCTTAAACATATGAACAGATATTCATGCTTACAGTAGGAGAAATCCAAGGTAAAACTTGCACTGAGATGCCACTCTTCACCTATGAGAGTGATGGAAATTTAAAAATTAACAACCAAATACTTTTTTGGCTGTGAGGAAAGAAGTATTTTCATACTTTGTTGACGGCAATACATAGTGGTATTTTGATACCACTGTATCCCAAGTTGGCACAGGATAGCTCAAAAAGTGGCATCCTTCCGGAGTGAGAGGGCAGAGAAAGAGAAGAATTTATCACCTAAGGCATTTTGAGACATACATCTGGCTACACTTGGTCCCTTCTCTTACAAATCCCTGGAGTCAGAAGGAGGTGGGAGTTCTGCCCCACGCATTTCTTTCTGCCTTACTTAAAACTCCATGGTCTCTTCCACCAAGACTGGCTTTTGAGATACTAAAGCTAGGTGAGTTAAGGAACACAAACACTCCTTTCCCAAGACAGTAACAGAACTAAAACATAGGAAATCATGTTTTTGATTGTAGGAAACTGAATATTCACTAAATGTGGTGTTATGGTCTTTTGGTAACAAATCATAGTCTCTTTCAAGATAAGTGGATTCATTAGGTATGTGAGAGCAAAGGTTAGGTGTTTGGAAAGGCTAACAATATTTTAATAATTAAATAGAATTATCTTCATTAACTGATTTTCATGAAGCATGCATTATATATATGTGCAAAGAGACATGTTTTGGAGAGGCATATGATATGTGGAATATATCAAAAAGAATGTGTACTTAGAGTAAATACAAACTATCATGTGCTATGTAACTACAGAGCTTCTACCTTAACTCAAAACCATTATATCCTGCACTTTATGTATACGCATTGATAATTAATTTTTAGATCAACAATACCACAAGGAAAGTTAACTAATCTTATTCACCAGTGACCTTATTATGTATCATTGCATTTAGAGTTACTTTGTTTGTGCTAGTTATTAGAAATGAAATGGAAGGTGGTTTTATAATATAAGTCAAGTTAAAAGCAGGTTATCTTGGTAGAAATGTAAAATGGTACAAGCTGCTTTGGAAAATAGCATGGCTATTCCTCAAAAGGTTAATCTGAGTTAACATGTGACCCAGCAGTTCCACTCCTAAGTGTATACCTGAGAATTGAAAACATGTCCACTCAAAAACTTGTATGTGAGTGTTTATGTAAGCAGCATTATTCATAATAGCTAAAAAGTGAAAACAAACCAATGTTCAGCTGACGAATGTATAAAGTGTTGCATATCCATACAGTGGAGTATTATTCAGCCATAAACTAGAAGTACAACACTAATACATGTTACAATATGAATGAACCTTGAAAATATGGTAAAAGACTGCTTATTGTATGATCCATTTAAATAAAATGTCTAGAATAGGCAAATCTATAAAGATAGAAAGTAGATTAGTGGTTACCTGGACCTGAGGTGGAGGGCAAGGGAGAATGACTGTTAATGGGTGTGGGTTTCTTGGGGATGTTGTGTGGTGAAAATTTTTAAAATTAATAGTGGTGTCTACGGCCATGCTGCCCTGAACGTGCCTGATCTCGTCTGATCTCAGAAGCTAAGTAGGATCAGGCCTGGATAGTACTTGGATGGGAGACCACGTAGGAATACCCGGTGCTATAGGCATAAAAGGAATAAGTAAAAAAATAAAATAAAATTGATAGTGGTGATTCAATGCTTGCACAACTGCGAATTTAAGAAAAGTATTGAATTATTACTTTAAATATATGTGAATTGTGTGGTCTGTGAATTATATCTCTGTAGTTATCATAAAAGTGAGTTATCTATGCTCAGTGACTAATAATCGATTTTTTCCCCCACTACTAAAATGTCTATCCCATTCCTATACATTGCTGGTGAGAATGCAAATTACTGTAACTCTTTTGGAAGGGACTTTGGCAGAATATGGCAAAACTACATATGCATTTACTTTTTGACCCAGTATTCTACTTCCGAAAATTTACCCTGAAGATTTGTCTCCAGCAATACAGGAATACACACGGACAAGATTATTCGTTGTAGCATTATCCATAATTGCAAAATATTGGAAACAACTTAAATGTTAATACAGAAGAGAATGATTAAATAAGCTATGGTACCATCCACACAATGCAGGTATATAAAAGAATGAGGAAATTTCTACAAATTAATATGGAATGATTTTTAGGATTAAATGGTTGAGCTCCATAAGGAAAGTGCAAAAGAGCATCTTACATCTTGCTTGATGTAAGAAGGAAGGCAGCATACATATATAAATATACATATATCTGCAAATGAAATACAGGAAGGATAAACCAGAAACCACAAACACTGAGTGGGAACAGGGTGGAATGAATGAGGGATGAGAATGGGAATAACAGAATTGGAGGAGGTTGTGACATTATTGACTATAGCTTTTTGTATGGTTCTGACTTTTGGAACTATGTTAGTGTTTCACATTTAAAAGATTTATAAAGTTAGAGAAAAAACCAAAACTGAAAAAGGAATAAAACAAACAAATGAACTCAACTAACTTCAAATGAATCATATATTTACATGTGGGTCGGGGGACAAACTAACACAAATAACTTGTGCATACAATATTTGGACTATATGGCCTCAATTTGGAAGACAAAAAACTCAAAAAAAATATTGAACTTAGTGTGTAGGCTTTCCTTTTTTTGTGCAGGGCTATGGAATAGCAAATCTCAAATGACTGTACTTTCTGTGTATACCAGGATTGAGCAAATAGATAAATATTTTATGGGTAATGGAAGCCAGATTTCTTATTGTTGGAGGAGTTTTTAAATATGAAAAATGGGAAGCAAGAAAGAAGAAATCATTTAGTGTTCACTTGGAATCTGAAGAATTAATATAAAACTCATCTTTCTTCCTTCTGTGTATCTGTCCATCAGTCTAGTCTGTTCATTTATAGAAATAATTATAGATGAGACAGGTAGTTGCATGTATGTGAATATGTATATGAATGTATGTGTATATGTATATGTTAATTTATTTCATACTCTTCTATACCAACCCCTTATATGTATCTGCTTCCTAGTTGATTTTGGTCAATAAATTTATCGTTGGCCAAGCTTGTTAGGTAAGCTATTACAAAAAAATTTATTGAAGTGCTTTCTTTGATTTTGTAGTTTGGCCATATGTAAAATGTTATTTGTTAAATACATTTGCTCAAACATTAGACTTCTAGCTATTTAATTGTAAATAGTGGACCTCCTTGAAATATATTTGATTTAATTTTGTCAACATCTCTCCAAATTTGCCTTTAAAAATTTTTTACATTGTTGGTAAAATGTTAGTAAAGGGTCTCTTTTGACAAAAATTTTTAGCTTATGTGCAAATGGAAAGCAACATATCTGTAGCTATCTTTTGTGATTTAATAGATTAAGTTTATTTTAACATTGGGATTTATGTACCAACATGTAGCTAATGGCCATGATATAATAATAATTAGGATATAGTGACAGGTCATTTAAAATATTAGTAATCAAGATGCTTTTATCTATAGTTGACAAAATGTAGGCTAAAGCAAGAATTAAAGCTGTATTGGAGTCGTTGAATTTGCTACTAAACCCTACATTAAAAAATATGTAATTATAATTATACTCCTATGCTCTTATTTAATTATACTTCTATACTTTAGGAAAGAATATATGTGTGAATTGTGGGTATTTCAATAATTGTTAATTATGTAATAATTGAATTTTCTTTTGATGATTTTAAACTATTAGAATCTTAAGAAAATTGAATTACCTAAAAAAGTCTGCCTAGCTTTATAACCTGTGTGAATATGTTAAAAAATAAAATATTTTAGTAACTAAAAATCTTTTTGTTTATTATTCCAGACAACTGGAATTGCAAGTAACTGTTTTATTAAAAATTAAAGTTTTAAAAACCATTTTCTTTACATCTAAATTGAGGTCTCTGCACAGTATTTCACACTAAAAGTAATCAGAGATACTTGGAAAATATAGCTGGTTTCATAATTGAGCTGTGAAATGTACAAGCTAAGTCTTGAACATCTTGTCATACCAGATAATAAGAATTGAGCATTTATCCTGCCTTTCCTATAAGAACTATATCATTGGGCAACTACATAGTAGATGAAAGGAAGTTTATTTTTATAGAATTATTATTTTTATAGAACCGTCTAGCAAGTGAGAAAGGAATTGTAAAATTAGAATATCACCATTTTGTAAGTCCTAATAAATTAATGAGTGGAAGTATGAACATCATAGATAATAATGCTACCAGAGAAAGACAGCTGGAACATTTGTCTCCTGATACAAGACAAAATGCCACCCGTGAAGTAGTCTTGCCCCCTCTCCCCCCCAAAAGAATTGAACCTCAGTCTGATTAAGCATCTAAATTAAACTGTTAACTTATAGAAAAATACAGAAGACGAAAATGTTAACTAACAGGAAGAAGACATAATCAGAAAAATCCAGACTGTAAGGAATGCTATAGAACAACCTATTAATTTATCCCCCCCTCCCAGTCTCAAAGCAAAAGCGTGAGGGGACACATTTTAAAATTTAAATTAATTAAAATTAAATTAAAAATTCAGATTCTTATTTGCACTAGTCACATTTCAGGTTCTCCACAGCTGTGTTGGACAGTGTAGATATAGAAATTTCCATGATTACAGAATGTTCTTTTGGGTAGGTATTTAAGTTTCTTAGGGCTTTTCTAGCAAAGTATCAGAAACTGAGTGCCTTAAAATAACAGAAATTTATTCTCTGACAGTTCTAGAGGCCAAAATTTTAAGATCATGGTGTTGGCAGGACCACATTCCCTCTGAGGGCTCTAGGGCAATATCCTTTAATTCCTCTCCCAGCTTCTGGTGTCACCGTGATATTTTCCGGTTTGTGGAAGCATACCTCCATTTCTGCCTTCATCGTCACATAGTCTTTTCTCCTGTGTCTCTGTGTCACAAATTGCTCTTCTCTCATAAAGACACCAGTCATTGGATTTAAGGTCCACTCTAAATCCAAAATGACCTTATCTTGAGATTCTTAGTTACCTCTACAAAGACCCTGTTTCTAAATAAGGTTATATTCACAGGTTCTGTGTGTTAGGACATAAACGTCATTTTGCAGGGAGGCACATTTTTAACCCACTCAACATTAAACAGCGGTACTAAAAATTAAGAGATTTAAGAGATGTATCAAACAGTTGCAGTGTCTGGACTTTATTTGGATCCTGATGAAAACATTATAAATTTAAAATTATGAGATCATTGAACATTTGAACCCTGGATATTTATATTAAAGAATTTTTGTTAACTGTTTTACATGTAATAATGGTATTATAATTATATATAAAGAAAGAGCCTTTATCTTTTAGAGGTACAGTGATACTTAACAGTTGAGATGAAGTGATACATTGGAGGTTCTTCAAAATATACTTGAATGAGGAAGTGAGTAGGGTTTTAGATCAGAGCTTGTAAGCTACTGCTCATTTAGCTTGCATACTGTTTTTAAAAATAAAGCCATGTTACCCTGAACAAGCCCGATCCCATCTGATCTCGGAAGCCAAGCAGGGTCGGGCCTGGTTAGTACTTGGATGGGAGACCACCTAGGAAGACCAGGTGTTGTAGATGTAAAAAGTAGATGAGGGATTGTAAGATGACAAGGTCCTTGCTATCTGTGAGGTCAACCAAGGGTTGCCTCATCTAAAAAAAAAAAAAAAATTAAAAGAAATTAAAAAATAAAAATAAAGAGTTATTGGAAAACAGGCACACCCATTTATTTACACATGGCCTATGGCTGCTTTGCAATGCAGAGGCAGAACTGAATAATTGGAATAGAGACCCATTGGTCAACACAAACTTAAATATTTACTCTATGGCATTTTACTGAAAAGGTTTCTTGACCCCTGTAGAGATGAAACAAGGTATACCATTAAGTGATAATAGCAAAAGCTTTCTTCTTTTTACATGGTTGAAATTTGCCAATGTTAAATTATCTGAAAAATAATAGTGGACTCTCTGATTTTAGAGTAAGAAAGAACTGAGTATAAAAAGAGAAAATCAAAGGGAAATATGAAAAATTTTTAGTCTATAAAAAATTCTATTTTCTGTAACATTTCTTAAAAGTCTGAAATGGATGTGGTAAGATAACATTTATTAAATCTGGGTGGTAGATACATTATTATATTTTATATTTGTATGCTAAAAAACATTTTCAATTTAAAAAAGCAAAACTCTGTTGTAAATCTAAGTTAAAATGTGTAAGGGCAAACTACACATTTGGGAAAGTATTTGCAATACATTTACTAGCCCCAGTACATATGCAGCCACTATAAATCATAAAGAACGAAATTTCTGTTACAAAAATTAGAAAAGAACATATGATATTTTCTAAAGAAAGGCAAGTGGACAAGGTATATATGGGGAAAATGGTTTTAAAAAAGAGAAAGAGACCATAATCAGAAAATGGTTAATTAAAAAAATTAGGATTAAAGTTATATCTATATATATACACACAGAGAGTAAACTGTGTATATATGTAGAGTTGTTTGTGGCTTTATTGTATTTTGTGTATATTTAGTTAATTGTTTTGAATATAATATTTTAGAGTAAGCTAAAGTTTTTAAAGTTCAGCAATAGCAAAGGAGTAATCTTTTTAGTAATTGAGTTTATTGGTTAATTATTAGAAATTTCCATTCATATATATGTATGTTTAACATCTTATGTATACTGATTGTTGAGATACTTGTCTAAAGGTTCTTAAACTTTAGCACACATCAGAATCACTTAGAACAGTGGTCCCCAACCTTTTTGGCGCCAGAGTCTGGTACTCCTATGATAGTCTTAATGCTTGATCTGAGGTGGAGCTGAGCTGTGATGCTAGCGCTGGGAATCAGCTGCAAATACAGATGAAGCTTCGCTGCTTGCCCGCTGCTCACTTCCTGTTGTGTGGCCTGGTTCCTAACAGGCCACAGACTAGTACTGGTTCATAGCCCTGGGGGATTGGGGACCCTTGACCTAGAGGGCTAGTTAAAACATAGACTGCTTGACCCCATTCCCAGAGTTTTTGATTCAGTGGTTTTGGAATTGGGCAGAGTATTTACGTTTCTAACAAGTTCCCCTGTGATCTGATTCTTCTCATTGAGGGACCACATTTTGATAAACCAATGCTCTACAATTTTTTTTTTTTTTAAAGGAAAGAAAAGGTATATGAATGTAAAGCAACTAAAATCTGTCTTTGATGCACAGGAAGTTATTCTCATTTTGGTTTATGATCAGTTAAATGTTTATGAAAAAACATTCATTTTATAGAGAATCATTTGGAATCTTAAGCTTTGTGTTTGTAACCTGCACAGCTTTGATACATAGGTGATGATTTAATTGATTCAGGCTTAGTTTTTTTTTTTAACTAGAACTGGGCTCTTTGTAGTATATCGAGTAGCAGTGTTATTTAGATGAATGAAAATGAACTTAGAGTAAGTCAAAATAGTGAAAAGAACAAGTGATATAAAGAAAAAATTTGATTCTGCTAATATAAAATGAAGCAGGCAGAACAAAATATGTATTTTTAGGGAAACATATTTGGTAAAATTATTTTTAAAAGCAAGGGAATAATAAAGCTAAATTCAGCATTGTTACCACCCAGGGAGGAGTATTTATATTTCATTATTTGTCTATAGCGTACACATATGATATGAATATTCTTTTTAATATTCACTAAGAAATACTAAAAGCAAAGTGCTCCATTTCTTTCATAGAAAAAAATTTTTATGAAGAATATAGCTTCCTTAGGCTCTTTAGTCAGGGCTGCTGAATACCGTAGGCCAGCACTGTCTGATAGAATTTTGGCATTGATGAGCGCGTTTTTTAATATGTGCTGTCAAATATGGCTAATAAGCACTTGAAATGTGGCTAGTGCCACTGTAAAACTGATTTTTTAATCTTAATTATTTAAAATTAATATTTAAATAGGCATGTGTGGCTGATGTCTACCGTATTAGACAGTATAACTCTAGGCAGTTTAAGACATAGGTTATCTCTTGTGTTATTAATTATTAATTCTCTTACAGAATATGCAGTGTTTGGTTTGCTGACATTTTGCTTAATCTCTGATTTTTTATTATTCTTGTCTCCTGCTTCTGCTTCTTATGTATGGTGGTAGCAGTTTGATTTATAGGCATACTTCATTTAATTGTGCTCCACTTTATTGCACTGCCAAATATGTTATTTACAAATTGGAGGCAAGACCCTCCACCAGCAAAAAGATTGTGACTTTATATTGTTGCTTGCTTTATTTTGGTAATCTGAAACTGAACCTGAGGTATGCCTTTACTCACTTCTTGACCCTTCTAAAATTGAGTCTTCAGGATCAGCTACTGGACTAAAGTTTATTGAAAGCATAGTAATATTTTACTGATAATATTACTTGAAATTTTTATAAAATCATATTTTTTGTATGTCAGTTTTATTTGATTTTTTTTTACTTAATTTAAATATTTCTCCCATTGGCTTTTGAATCCTCAAAATTCTTTTTATTTAATTTGGTTTATACTTTAAGTCATTCAGTAAGTATTGCTTGCTTGTTGTGAACCGTACATTCCTGAGAAATTGAGAATGATAGAGAAAATAGACTGACTTATGCTGTGAGTATATTTGGAAGTATCTTTTGGAAGCAAAATGTCCCTAACAGAAACACATTGGATAGTCATGGCGGAATGAGAGTAAGAAAGTGTACTACTGGGAGGGGACCAATAGAAAATGTTTATATATTTCTACTTTGTTATGTTGTCACTTGATGGTAATAGAAATTGTGTATCAAAGTTCTTAGCAGTGATCCAAAGTTCTTAGCTTTCTGTATATTGTGAATTCTTAATTTGCAAAAATTATATTTGAAAAACATTTGTACTTGTAATATATAAAGAACTTATACCAAAAAAAGACAATACTTTTTTTTTTTTTTAAAAAAAGGACAAAGGATCTAAATAGGCCCTCCATCAAAGAAGATATATGAATGGCCAGCAATACTTGTAAACATATTCATTGTCATTAACATTGTTATTGGAGACATGAACATTAAAACCACAACAAGATATTTAGCACACTGATTAGAATGGCTAAGGTAAAAAAACCCAAAAACCAAGTGATAATACCAAATGTTGGTGAGAATGTGGAGCAACTAGAACTCTCATATATTGCAAGTGGAAATGAAAAATGATGTATCCACCCTGGAAAACAGTTTAGTATTTTCTTATAAACTCAAACATACACTTATATGACCCAATATTCCTGCTCCCTGGAATTTATCCAAGAAAAATGAAAACATATGCACATAGAATTTTTTTCCAGAATGTTTATAGTGGCCTTATTCATAATACTAACTGTGAAACAACCTAAATATTTATCAACTGTTGGATAAATTTTAAAAATTATACCACAATACGGATATATCACATCCATATAGAGGAAAACTACTCAGCATCAACAAGGGACAAATTATTGATACATGCATACATAGTTGAATCTTGAAAGCATCAAGCAAGTGAAAAAAGATGTATGTGAGTTTATCTACACAAAACTTGTTTATCTTAGTGATTCTTATATTTTTTTCTGCTACCTAGGTGATGGGTATTGACTTTAATTTTAATATACTAACTCATGATGTTATAGCTTTATTCTTCATCCTGGGTTGCTAGTTTATTATAGTACTAGGTGTTTTCTAAATGTCTGAAACCTGTCATGTGGTGCTTAGAAGAACATTTTTAGAGTTTCACAGTTATCTGCATATAGTTGCTAATCAGAATCTCAGGAGTATGTAGTTTGTGGAAAATTAAAATAGCTGTTATAGTACATGGTTGCAAAAAAAAGGACTCATGTAGGCTGGTTCAAGTAAAGATACTTAAATCTCAGAAGTCCAATTTGAAAACAAATACAGTTAGGTTTTGTAGGAATTAAAAAATAGAAACTGAGTCTGTTTTCTCTGTCCTTTATGGGCCATAGTCTTTTGATTCAGCAGGTTCCTAGGTGCTATTTGCCTTTTGCTCTTCTTTTTACAGATGAGCTTCCTTTAGTTATTTATTACTTTGCCTAAATTCACAAGACCTACAGCTTAAGCACTATCTTTCTGTCTGCCTCTTGAGTCCAGTTTGCAAGAGAGAACATTTGGTGATTAATACACCCAGGGATTGACTAGTCTTAGATTGACTGCTCACGTCTCATTAAGTAGGGGTTAGGGACATGATTGTTGTTAACTGGTACAAACATGGCTGCCTAGGTCTGCCCTTTTAACTGGGACTGTGAGTGAGGGTTCTGTATATGTGTATTATAAAAGTAATTAAATGAATTCATGTAATAAGTTATTTTAGTTACTTTTATCCATGTTCATTAACAGACTTTTTGAGCACCTATTATAAAAAGATAGTGTCAGGTGATGGTGCTACAAAGTTGGCTAGGCTAGAGGAAGGTATAATCTTTGCCCGCAAGGAATTGTAGTCTTAGCGAGAGTGTCACATAAACAATAATGCAGTGCAATGATAATAAGCAGGTAATTCTAATACAAGTAGTCTACTTAATAGTCATACCAAATAAGGGCTCAGAGTTGGATTTCTATTCCCAAGACAATGTGGCCTTGACTAGTTGCTTAAAATATCAGAGTACCAGTCGTTAAAGTGAGAGTGATATGCAGCTTCACTGTATCACCCCAGATAATGTACATGGAAGTGTCATATAAAAATGTGAAGTCTAACAAAAGTATTATAATTATTGTATTAGACTGTTTCATTGCCTTCAATTCTAGTGTAATCTTTATTTTCGAAAGACTGTAATTTCTCTTACTCTTTCACCCTGGGAGGATATATCATCTTCTTGATCTTTCCTTTCTTTTCATGTAGACATAAATTTTGCTGTGAGTTTTAACTGTATTGTCTTTTTTTATATTACTTATTGCTCTCTTAATTCTTCTACTAGGTTCTTTGACATTTTATTTGGTTCTTTTCTTGTCTCGCCATTCTGGTTGTTTTTACTTTTAAAATTGTTTGAACTTTAATACAAATATTTGAAGCTGTAATTTTATATGCAAGTATTCGTATATATATTTCTAATAAGTTGCTTTGCTTTTAAAACTAAAATTGATTTTATTGGTATTGTTTTGTATTAACTTAAGTTTATATTGGTTTACCATTTTTAAATGTTTAGTCTGGAGTAAAGGTGCCTGTTACTTGTATGATTGTGGATCTATGTATTTTTGCCCCCAGTTCAACTACAGGTTTTGTTGTTTAGAAGCCAGTTATTTGGTGCTTTCAAATTACATTGCTTTATGAAGTTAATTATGTTGGGAAACCTGAAAACGATTATTTCGTTTCTCAGTTGAGGCAAATACATGCTGCTGGCTCTAAGTCACGTAGTATTAAATAAAATACTCACATTTGGATGACTGCTTTATTGAATGTACCCCACTTAATTTTTCTGTCAGTACTTTACATTAAGACAGCCATCATCAAAATTAGCTCTTCAAAAAGGTGGCTGACAAATATATATTAATTATATACTATATGTATCTTGTGTAATGAGTAGTAAGTGTAGTTATGGATTCTGGACTTTAAAAATGGCATTCATATAGTGATTTGGAAGAAAGCATATATATTAATTTTACATTTCAGATTATATTTTCAACATTGCCAAAGCAGTGTACACACACTCAGAGAAACGTATACATAAAGTTTAAAAATGTAAATAAGCAAAAAAAATAACACCATTCCCACCACCTAGAGATGATACTGTTAATACTTTAGTATATGTTCTTTCAGATATTTTCCTATGTAAAATGTATATACATATTAGTTTTTTCCTAAAATTATACTATTGTTCATGTCATTTTAGTATATGCTTTTTTTTAGTTAACAATCATGTAAGCAGATCTTTATCTAATACCTGATTTATACTCACATTTTTTCAATTTTCCAAAAAATACTTGTCGTTGATCTCTCCAAACCTGGTCCAATACTAGATGACTCATTGCATTTGGCAATTACCTCTTAAGTGTTTTTAAGTCTAGCAAGCCCCTCCCTTCACCTTTTTCTTGACCATGAGTTTTGATTAGACCTTGTCTTTTGTTTTGCACATGTATTTTTTTGTGGTGGGGAGGGGATATGCCTGGTTGCTTCCTCTTGGTGCTCATTGGCTTATTCCTCCATACCTTGTATCTTTTTTTCCTCAGCTCTCTATATCTTATATTTTAAGTAAGTGTATAATTTTAAATCTAGCGAAATTATAAATACCCCTCCAATTAATCTTTCAACCACATCAGTATGGTAAGTAAAAGTTTTGAATGACTTTAATCCTCATTTTTCTTTTAGCTCAAAGACTAGAAAAGAAAACTGAATTTTCATAGATTACCTATGTATACATTTCTTAATTTAGGGTAAACTAATAAAAAGAGGAAATCTAGGTTTATTTATATCCACAAATAGTACTTGAGTATAAATTCAAGTTATCACCAGAGTTTTCTTTCAAAACATTTAAAGCATTTAAATTAATACTTCTTAAAAAATAATGTGAAAAAGGTGCAATGCTCAGGCATTCGCATACCTTACCTTGTATTACTGTAACCATTATTGATCAAATTATAAAGTTTTAATCAAAGGACCAAGTCTTAACATTTACATCTCCATATGTTTCAGGTTCTGGAAATGCATATTGCCTAGTGCAAAATGTTTTAATGATTATTTAAGAAAATGGATTCCTGTGAGATATCATGTTCTGGTATATTACTTATTTGGAGTCTGCCACGTCTTATTTTTCTTCGTAATTGGGAAAGTGCTGATAGACTGTCATACTAAACTTTAAAATGAAGTTGTCCATCCACAAACTGCCAAAACATGGAAATATGAGTAGCTGTATCTGAAAACATACAAAGTATGAACCTCGAAGGTTATTTTTCTGGAAACACCATTGGTGATTTTACAGTTGTGGAATTCGACTTTGTGGGTAAAACAGGTTTTGGGGACTAAAATTGCAAACCTGAGTCCTTATATATTTTTATATTTATTAACCCAAAAAAATAAAGACAACTAAACAAAAATAATTTATGAACATTTTACAAATTTCATATTATATGAGCATCATGCAATTAATTTCTGTTTCTTGGCCTTGATTATTATAAACATTTTGGGATTCCCTCCCCTTAAGTTTCAGTGGTGTAGTTATATTAATTTTTATGTCACGCAAATTGAGTAGTTTTGTGTTTTTTATTCAGGAGCTTACTACCTTTCTTCATTATTTTTTTTTCATAATGTATATACATAATTTTTTTAACATTTTATTTTTTTATTTTCCCCCTCTCTTCTGATAAACTACCTTTCTGATATTACTTTTCAAGAATAATTGATGCCTGCTCCATTCCCATTATGTATCCAGAAACAGACTTGTATATGTGAGCAAGAAAAAAAGCTTTGGAAAATCTTCACTTATTCAGTGATTTTTTTCTGATCCTTTACTGTGCTTTTCAAAATCAAGGCAGGAGCATAACTGAGCTCCCTGACTTGGATCAGGGTATTCTTTTCATATCTAAATTCCCTTCCACAAAGGAGTCCTCTTTCTAAGGCCTGGTTTTAATTTCCTTTCCTAAGCCTGAATTACAAAAACCTCTGTAACTACTTGGTCATCTGTTTTGCCTCTATATTATGTATTTTAAAATAATTTTTAGGTACCTCATTTTTAAAATAAGATTCACTTGAATAACTGAATTTGAATCTCTTAGTTGAGGTAAATGCAGTTAGAAATGATTCTACATGTACATAATTAATTGTCCATTAGAAGGTAAGGAGAGTTTATGGTTTAGAAAATGTGTGTGTATATTTCTATGTACTATATTAATATGTTGAAGTAAAGAGTGATCTTGATTTTTCAAGTTATAAAAACAGTATTACAGGAACAAAACAAAAGGAGAATTTCTCCCATCTAACTTAATCTTAATTAAGCAGTTTAATTTATTTAAACTGATTTTTTAGTGGTTTTCTCCAGAAATGTAGATTTTTCTTCATACCCATGATTTAAATGATTTACCCAGTTATACTGCTCAGTAGTAGAACAGATCGCCCTCATCTATTTTGGTTATTGGCTCCCAGCATCTGTAGAATATGATATTATTTTAGAAAGTAAGGGATAAAAAGGGCACCTGTGCTAACAGCAGCTGTGTTGGGAGGTTGCCTAGTCTACCAAAAATTCTTGCTATTTCATAGCCCTTCTACCCAAGTCCAATTCAGGAAATATTTATTGAACATCATTCATTTGTATTTGAGCATTCTTAGTGGTTTGGGTTGGCTTCAAATTGGAACACTGACTGTTGTGGAGGAAGTTAATCTTAGTACAGGGAGGGCATAATGAGCAGAATGATAGGAAGGAATATGGGGTGTTGGTAGGAAAGGAGGTAAGGTATAAGTCCCTCCCCCCGCCCTCACCCCTGCACATGGGCAGAGCTCAGAATACAGTGATTTCAGTTAATGTTTTGGAAACATCTCTCTTCTAATCCTCCTGAATGTTGACTTGGAAACTTTTGGCTTGGAAGATAGTTCTTTCAAGAGAAAGTGTGGGCATTACAGCTTGTTATTTTTAAAAAAAATACTCATTCATGGCCTTTAGCACATTTTTACCCATGATACTAGTAAGCGAGAAGCATGAAAACGATTGTCTACTTCTAGATCTATTTCTTTTGTTCCACTATCTATGCTCCTGGGTCATTTCAAAGTTTATTCCCACCCTATAAATTCTCATAGTGTTGATTTCAAAAACCAAGAGAAAGGAAAAGGCAGAGGCCAGATTTAAGTGAATAGAGGGGGTAGTGGCAAGGAAAGCTGGAAAAGCCAGGCCAAGTATTAATCCAATGTTTACACAGTAACAGGAGTGATTTCTTTATGTGGTTAGTAAATATTCTATAATGGAACTTTCTGAAAAGAAAGTTCTGAAATTATTTGAAAAGTGGCAGTATAAATTAAATAACTATTAAGCTTTCCAAGGAGACAGTTTTGAAGAAGAATATAGTCTTAGTATAAGTATTGACGTGCTTATTTAGAAAAGAATTAGTCTTGTTACAGATCATTTTAAATGGTTTAAAATAGCCAGTGAGTGGAACAGCTGTTGATTGCAATTTATGATTCCATGATGAGGTACAGAATTCTTGGTCCAGTTTTCAAGATCAAACTGTTTTCTGTGCCTTTAATTTTAGCTACCATTTAAGTCAAACACTTTGGAACTTTTGAGGTCTCAGAAGTAAAGTAAAGAGATGAGAGTATGACTGGTTTAGTAAAAATAAAAGTTGGTTCATGTATTAAAAGTTAGTCAGGTATTATACATTCTAATAGCATCTGAAAGAAAATTGAAGCTTCTAGTGTTTATGAGATGGAAGCTCAAAAAACAGACCTTTCTGCTTCTAATACAGTAATTACACAACTACAGTCTGGCTTGTGAAAAAGGAAGAGGAAAAAAGCTAGCTAAATAGACCCAGGTCAGTTCATTTACCTGTAAGATATTCTTTTCATAGGAAGATCATGGTGTAAACTGAGTGGAAATAGACTGGGAGACACTACTTGTAGCTATATTTTCAGAACCTCATGGTTATATTATTGTATAAATTATGTAATCTTTCTTTGAAGGTACTTTTCTTTACCCAGGTAATAGTAGGCTCTGGGTTCTTTATCATTAAAAAGTTTTCAAAGGATAACAAAAACAACAGAGACAAAGCAAATCAGACTTCAAGTTCAGCCAGCTACAGCCAGGGCTATTGTATAAATAATCAGTTGAAATAAAGCTCACAAAGCTAAAAGCTTGATTTTTATAGGAAGGGTTTGCGTTGGAGCTATCGGTAAAATGATGGATTAGAATGAAATTCTCATAATACACACCAAGATTAAAAGACTAAATTATCATTAGAAAACTTCCATTTTCATAGGATGTCTTATTTCTTTAATCGCTTCACCATGGATTTTGTTGATTGTTTTAATCTTTTATCCTTTGTATTCTCTTTTATGTTTTATCTTGTAATATTTAAAAAATATTAAAAGATAATGAGAATTTTTAATGAAATCATTTTATAGGCAGTTTACAGGAATATTCTTTTTTTCTGAAAACAAGGTATACATGTAATATAATCAAAGCTTTTAAATAAGTTTATTTTATTTCTTGTATGGGAAATATCCTTAGTTTCATACTTTTCAAATTATAGTGTTATGTATTATTTCACACATATTCTTAACATGTGTTTACCCTCAAACTGTTCCTTTTTTTAAATACTCAAGTATATTCATAGATACTACCCAATGTTTGAAACATAATCACTTTTATAATTATACATTTATTCTTCAGTCATAGAAATAATAGTTTGTGTTACTGCTGAAGCTCACCTGATTTCCCCCCGTCAGATGCTTAAAGTGATGATTTACCAAAATAAAATAGCCTAAATACTTTTTTAATTCATTACATTTATTTATACCTTCAATAAATGTTTTAGAATGTTTTCTATTTTTGCCTTTCCAAAGAAAAGGTAAGAATCCTTTCTCATGTTAAGTTTTTCATTAGTTTGTCATGGTAGTATGACAGTTATGAAGCATAATAATATCTCAATTTCAGGGGTTGCATTATTTTATTTAGACTGTTGGATTAATGGGTAGACTCAGAGTTGCACACCCTATTCTTAGGGTCTCTCCTGCAGCTGCTATAAGTAAATTGATTGAGTAATAGAATTCTCTCTGAAGGACTAAATCAAATCTGGTGTTAGGTTATGATGGCAGAGTACAGATTAAAAATTCTCAAAAGACTAATTCCTACATGTTTTCTGGATTTCTTATCAAGTGTGATCAACTAGAAAGAAAAGCTGTAAGCCTGTATAATATCGAGTGCATTTTAAAGTAGCAAATAGTTTAAAAAGTAAAAATCCCAATCTCAATAAACAATATCTAATTGAATACCTACAATATTTCTAGATCTGTGTGGGAACCTTTGAAGACTATTAAGATACGGTTTTTGCCCTTCAGGAAATTATGGTTCTTTTTGAAGAGACAATGTTAATAGTTATGAAAGAATTTAAATTTAGGAGCTTTAGAGTAACTGACATGAAAATGGTAAAAATGAAATGTTAGTATTCGAAGCTATTGATCATGTGGTTTTGACTTGAGCTTAAACATCAAAGGATATGTAAGATTTGTTCCATTTATTTTAGGTAACAGCAGACCGAGTTACTTTTCTAGGACCACTTCGTAAATCTTATGCTAGTCCTAGAATTTTAGGTTCCAGAGAGAATAATATTTGGTTAGGGAGCTGTCCATTTCAAAATAGTTTAATGTTAGCTCACTTTTAAAAAATAAGTTTTATTATCTTTCCCTGTGTGTGTGTGTGTGTGTGTGTGTGTGTATTCTTCTGTACCTTTGCTTATGCTGTGCCCTCTGTTCATGATGCCTTTCTCTGACACGTTGGTCTTTAGCACCCTCTCAGCTCCTGCATATCCTACTCCACATTCCTGTGGCAGCCAGATAGTTGTCATCTCATTTATGAACATGACTTTCAGTTTTAGTCTACTTCTCATTTTTGTAAGATTTTCTTCACTCTGCCGGTCATGTTTGACTCTTCTCTCTCACATTTGTGGTTTTCTTGAGGATAGATATTATTTATATATGTATTTGGGATGCCTAGCATAATGCTGAGGACATAGTAGATAGTAGCTAAATTATTGAATTACCTAAATTCTCAATATTCAGAATTAGAAGTTAGTTTTTGACGTTTGCAGAGGATTAGGCTATGACGTGATCATCACTTTCATAGATTAATCTAGAGTTAGAGCTACAAGTCCTCATCTTTCTGTATTTTCAGTAATAAAGAAATTCAGGGCTAATGGTAATTCATCTAACAACATGAACTTGCAAAAATAATTTGATAAGACTGAATTCATTAGTTTACCGAAATAATAAGCTTTCAACAGTAGATTTTTAAAAAAGTAAGTTTACTTTTATGTATAGGGTTTACTAATTCTAAATTTAGATGTAATTTATTCATTTGGCAAATATTTATTGAATGTCTGCTAAGTTTCAGGCACTCATGTAGGCTTTGGAGATGCAGTGGTGAGCAAGACCCATATAAGTTCATAGAGCTTATTAAAAAACGAAAAGAATAAAGATGGTTAAACATGAATATAATGAATTATTCAAAATTTTAAGCTTCTTTGGCTGATATAACTAAATTAAGTTTATATTATCACCTTTTATATGTCTAATTTAGTTAAAGTGTTATAAACAAGGTTTAAACATATAGGTAATTTTGAAATTTTTATTGATTTTTGATGGCAATTACTTCCGATATAGATGTAATGATAGACTTCCATGAAATCTGTAGCTAGCCTGTTGAATTGGAGCTGGTTCATCTTGTCATCTTGCAGTGGCTTAATAACTTTTATTTACCTTTGTGAATGAAATAGCGGAATCATTCGGTTTCAGACAAATTTAATAAAATTAACCTCAGTAAATATTAAAACACATTACTGCTTTTAAATATTATTACATTTTTTTTTTAAAAAAACCTTATATCTACACCTCGATTATGTATAACATGCTTTAATGTTTCAAGGAAGAAGGATGCTTTCTGTGAAGAAAACATTTAGTGGAATCTTCTTGACTAGTGATTTAAGTTGATTTAATTCAAACAAATTCTGTATCTGAGGGATAAATAGTTGCTCATCTAATCTAAAAAGTAACTGCTAATTAAAAAGTCATTTATATTCTGTCTTATATTATCTGATTATCTTAAAGTAGATATGGATTCTGAATTATCTTTGGGATAAACTTCTGGGTAGCTAGTAAATATGTTGTAGGTGTTTGATAGTCCGAGATTAAAATATGTAACATTTATACAAATTTATTATATAAAGTGACTGTAGAGTGACTGTAGAGTACGAAGGTCAAATGTATTAGAAAGCAAGCTCGAAACATTTTGTTATTAATATAAGTTCGTTATTATCAGAAATAATAGTAGCATTGAGAATATGGGATATTCTTAAGATTAAAAAGTCCTGATTTAAATATTTAAAATGTTAATATGTATTCATCCCTTTCCTGTTACTTCTGTCCCCCACAGTTGCTTTTGGGTTGCTGCTGCTGTCTGTAGTCCAGAGTAAGCCCCCCCCTTTTTTTTTTTTTTTTTTTTTTGCAAAAGGGAGGTTAATAAGCATTAAAGAGAGGAGTTAAAGACAGTAACCTTATTGTGGGTTCTTCCCTCACTCCCTCTACCCCTCTTCTTTCTAACTTATAGAAGATTGAAATTAGTGAAAGTTGTAGAGGAAAGCAGACAAATTATATAAACTTTACATTTTTAAATATAAAAGTATTACTCCACAGTTTCTTAGCCTCAAACCTTGAGATTGGATTTGCTTTAGAATCCAGAATTTCTTGAATTTTAAAAACTGAATTAGTGATACGTACTTTATTTTGTAACATTCCCCAGAGGACTCTATGGCAGAACCTTATAATCAAATACATCAGTATTTCTGAGTTGTAATATATTAACATGCACATTGAGTGGGATAAATTAGAACTATAATTATCCTCATTTCAGTTCAGGTCAGGTTTTACAATTTAAGTAAGTTATGTTAAACTTCAGTTTTCAAAATTCTTTGGTTTTTAGAATTTTTGAATCCATATGGAACTGTCCCTCTTTTTTCTTCAGTGTTCCCAAGGTTCTGTAGAACCTATTCCTATGAAGAAAGGAAGATATACTGTTTATTTTTTTGATCTTTATGAACTATATGTGTTAAGATGATGATGATGATGATGTATGTGTGTATGTGTATAAACACATTTATACAATATACATACATACATACACCTACCTGTATATACACAGATTTAGGGAAGTGTGAGTGCGTGTTGATGTGTAAAAGCATGCATGTGAGAACGTGAGAGGTGTGTGTGTTTGTGTGTGTGAATGGGGGGGATGGAGAGTGGTGAACATGGTCCATTTAGTTGTTTCATCTTTGTGCTAGCTCTGATTTGGTTACTAACATGGTGTGAAATAAAACCTTAATTCAGTTTCACAGCTTTGTTAGCACTTGTGCTTATCACTAACAAATCTCTTGACAGGTATAAAATCTAGAAATTCTGTGTAAAATTACAATCAGAACATTCTATGTGTCATACAAAATAACAGTAGAAAAATTATACAGTAATGACAGAATATGGCTTAAGCTACTGTTTTACTAAACTTAAGTGAATATGAAATGATTTTGGTGGTATATAGGCGCCCAAAGAAGCCATTTCACATTGCCTGTTTAATAATTAGCGCATGGACTGTGGTTCAAGACAGGAAATGAAGAATAACTGAGCCAATTGAAATGGTAATAGGAATTTAGGTAAGCAGAAACATGATACAAATTAGAAATAGGCCAGGGCATTGGAGATTAACACCTTCCTATTATGAAAAATCTCATGAGATCTGAAATGGCCACAGGAGGCTTGCATTTTTGTTTGTGAGAAGCTTTGAAAAATACTCAGGCTTTAATGTTGCTTAACTGTGTTAGTACTGTAAATGTGATAGAAATTACGTTTCTTTCCACTCACATGTAAAAACTAAATGTCAGGCTCCAAATCAGTCAAATGAAATGAACTCTTGGGTTGGAATGCTATATTTCCTTTATAAATATAAAAATCTTTAGTATTTTCTAAGTTAAATATAAGGTCCCAGATCTTTACAAATATAACTGTATGAGAAGATACCTTGTTATACACTTCCAGTGCTGCTTTGATGCTTTTTCTCTAACCTTTTTGTTCTTTGCTGACAACAGCAAGTGTGTGTACTTTGTGAGGTCAGTATGTGCTGATTCCTGCAAGAAGAAAGATCTTAGGAAGTAAGCTTAGACGTTGTGAAGAGGAAGCACAAAGAATGAGGCAATTCAATGAGGAGTATTGCAAATGATTATTTAAAAGTGTGAGTCAGAAGCCAAATTAATAATACTTCCCCTGAGTCTACCAATTTTCAAATGTATATGTCATAGTTTATTTTGGTTTACCTGGTTAGTTTATTCAGATATGTAGATGATAGCAAATTGACGTTATCAAATTTTCCTCTTTTTTATACCAAAAAGCTAAATAAGTATGCTTATGGCTGTAGTTCTTGTCTCCAAAAAAATCTACTAATAAACTGGATCCCTGTAATTTAAAGTTATAAAATAGATGGTGTTTAGTGAGGAAAAGATCATCCTTATCCCATGATGTCTACTTAGTTAAATCTATCTTTTATTTTTCCTTTTAGGACACCAAGGCTTATGAATTCTACTGTAACCTGTTTAATTCTAAATAATTATTGTTCTGTTTAAATGAGCTCAATAACTTAAAAGTTATTTCTTTAAATAATAGAATTTAGAACTTAAGTGTAAAACAGGATCAACTATGAAGCTGAGGGAATTTCAGTTAGGAGATTTTTATTTTTTATTAAACAGTATGTTTTGAAGAGTGGGGAAAAAGGGAAGAGGAACATTTTGAAATTATCCCAACAGTTTTCGATCTTTTGTTATGTTAGCTTTTTGTGATGCTAGAGATGACTGTAATTTGACACTTGAAATCTGAAAGATTTGTGTATTATATGATTCACATACTGCTGTGTTTTTCACATAAATTCTTTACAGAAACAGTTTTAAAAACACACAGCATGAGAAGAGGATTATATTTATTCTATAGGACTTGGAAACTGACCTATGTTCTAAAAAGATAAAAAGCATGGTTTATTTAAAATTATAAATTAATTTCCTTCCATTACTGCTTACATTTCAGTTTTTTAGGTTTAGTAATGTTAACTAAACAATATGTTGACAGAACCAGAGAATAAAATTGAGCTTGTGTTGCTAAATAAAATGTAAATGCTACTTTTTAAAATAAAACTTTACCCTTATAGACTGTTATGTATGATCTGTGTGTTTCATGAGGAAATGTTGATTAAGTAGTTTCCATTTTGGTATTACAGTATGTCCTGTTGTAAGTTGCTGACTGTGGAAAAATCTTCTAAGTCAA
This sequence comes from Rousettus aegyptiacus, assembly GCF_014176215.1. Lineage (NCBI taxonomy): Eukaryota > Metazoa > Chordata > Mammalia > Chiroptera > Pteropodidae > Rousettus > Rousettus aegyptiacus. Next base: position 126,270,673 of record NW_023416306.1, read on the forward strand.
AAAAGCAGCTCAGCTTAAAGCCCTAGTATTTATTATGGCAGAAACCAGAAATAGAAATCTACCAGCAATTTTATAATCTATTGAATTCCTGATGTCTTTTGGGGGTAAATTAGTTTTAAAGGTTTTTAAAAAGAGGCTGTTTTCTGTAGAACTGAGTCACTTTGTTTATCCTTATACAGAGTATTTTTCACTTGATTTACTAAATTACACGTGTGCAGATTTTTTTAAAAAAGAAGCCTTAACCTAAAGCGACAAAATTGTCTCTGTTTAGTGTATTTGTGAGGGGTGTTAATCTATAATATAGGCTAATTAAATACAATTCTGACAAGATTTGTTTATATGTAATACTTAGCAGGATAGACATTTTGTATGAAACAAAAAGTCTTCAAGATCTGTTTTCTGTTAAATAAGTATCTTGTCTTTGCATTTTTTTGAGAATATTTGACTATCCTTGGTAACTGAATCTGAATTTGTAATATTAGTCTACTTAAGTAAGATAAGTTTTTGAGGATAAGGCCAATTCTTGAATTTTGATGTCTACTTGCAAAAGTCCAGTAATTCAGCATTAAGTGAGATGAAGTCTTTGCCTGAAAATTATTACTAATAGGGCTGTGGAGTGTGGTCTGTATCTTCTAAATAAATGTTTTAAGGTTTTTATTGCTTCGGTCATCAAGAGGAAAGGGAGACTAAGAAAACTCTTGCAGCTGCTATTTTATCTGAAGTTAAGACTAGTCAGTATTTAGTAGCTGTGGAATCTTTATTATTTTGCAATAGCTTTAGTACATGGCACGATCAATAAGTTTTACTTTTAAAACATTTTAATGATAATAAATTTTTTTTTTTTTTTTACCAATTAACACTCTATTATAAAGAGAACAGAATATGAGTGACACTTGGATAGAAAAGCTGTTGTTTGTACTCTGATATGTATTACTCTAATTTAAATTTGTGGTTTGAGAGAATTAAATTTGGACTTTAACATCATTCAGAAGTAAGACCTACATGCATTTTCAAGATAAACCCGAGAGATAAACCATGAAGCAAAGACTGGTTTTTGTTTCAGAACACTGAGAAGATATGACTTTTAAATGCCTTCTACACATTCAAAGTAAACCTCTCATTTATCAAGTTAGAGTTAAATTAGTCATAATGATATATGATATATATATATATTAGTATGTTGTCTCATGTTTACAAAGTTAATAGTGTACTTCAAAATGATAGCTAAAGCATATCAGCATTATTTTTAATAAAAAATAATAAAAGGAACAAAAGAAAATTAAAATACTGTACATGAAAACTACCACAGCTGTTTAATTGTACCTTAGTCCTAGCAGAATACATGTCTGATTTTTTAATAGTAACATTTTCTGTCAAAACTATATTTTTGTTTGAACTGTTTATTGACTGGTAATAAGAAGTTGTATTGTTCAGTATGACTTTAAATGTTAATGCTATGGTTATAAAGTGTGGAGTAGGCGTAGAATATATTTATGGTTTTTGTCACATTTTTTACTATGTTTTGAAAGAAAAACTGAAGCTAAGAGGAATATAGTAGACAACTAAAATTCGAATTGAACTTCAAACTGTATTAAATATCTTGTGATATGCCTGAACATTAATTTCAAAGTAGTGACCTTGAGAGTCCAGATTAACAACTCTGACTTCTGATAAAAGAGGTCTTTCTCATTGTTATATATGATGAAAGATGTAAAAATACCATTTTAATTCTTAGCAGTTTGATTTATAGATAATGGTGAATACCAAAGTGTTACTGGACCTGTATGTCAGTAACCACATAACTACAATTCAGGTCACAAAAATATTTTTGGTCTATATTTTCTTATAAGTTTGCACTATAATCTTTCATAACTATTTCCTGATTATTACAATGATATACTCACTTATGAAAATTTGGAAAGAACATAAAAAAGATTGAAAATAACATTTACAAAGATTAGTTAACTATATATTGACATTTTGATGTTGATTTCCTTCCTCCCTTTTTCATGTGTTTATATTATATATTATGTATGTTTATATCAGCATTTGAATTGGGATCATACTGCTTCTGTAATGTTACTAGATTTTAACATTAAAAATATTGGTTCTGTAAAATTATATTTACATGCTATAAGTTTATAAGGGAACACTTTTTGCTTTATAGAAGTCAGCATACTTTTTCTGAAAGGGGAAGATAGTAAGTATATTAGGCTTTGCAGGCCAAGAGGCAAAATTCAGCATATGATATAGGTTCTCATAACCATTTAAACTGTAACTATTAAAAAATTTAAAAATTTCTCTTCACTTGCAGGACTAAAACAGACAATTGCCTCGATTTGGCCCATCAGCCATAGTTTGCCAACCTCTGCTTTAGACAATTATTTGTTTTTATTTTATTTATATTTCACAATGAGTGTGCGCATGTGTGTGTTTAAATCTTTAATAGTTCATGACACTACTACCTCACAGGCATTTGAGCCAGCCTGTGTGTTAAAACCCAAAGACCCAGATTGTAATTCTAGTCTTATTGCTGCAGGAATAAGTTTACTGGCTCCTAGAGGAAAGGCTGACCTTGACTTAGTAAAATACTGTACTTGCCGTCTCCCCCGTAGAAGAGCTAACTGAGCTAAAAAGTGAACATAATTCAGCCTTTACAGGAAAATAGGAAAGTGTTGTACTTGGGTCTGATGCCTAGGAGATGAGGATACTGTGTAGGAGTGTTGGACCCACCTGAAAGTGTTACTTTACTTATTAGCCTTGAAATGTCAAGGCTGCCCTCCCAAATCTAGGTTTCCTTGACCTAGTTGTATTCCCTTTTTAGTATCCATTTGTCTAACTTCAGAGATGGAACTAAATAATAAAGGAGTTTATTATATGTGGATGTAAAAGGATAAAGAGAAAAAATAGCTAAAAATAAAATGTCAAAATGCACTTTTTCTTGGGATAAAAAATTGTATCTTAAAATGTATACAGCAGAGAAAAACTGCTGTAGCTTTTATATTGCAATGATATTGTTTATTTTAAGTATAATTTTTTTGCGTATATAAATATTACAGTTCCCATTTTCAGATTATGTGCATAAGCTCTCCAGTTAACTCTTGTCTTTTTGTTGCTCTTCATGGTGTCTTTAGTGAAAGAAAATGTGTTTAGAGCGGAACAGTAGATTTAAAATATGATATCATGAAAGCTATACCTCTAATGATATACAAAAGCCAGGATGTTCTAGCACCTTTTTTGGGGACAGATTTGCAAACTTACTTATGTTATTAGGCAATTACATACTAAATTTTTATTTAAACAAAGCTCTATCTTCAGATGGTTTTCCTTTATGGTGGTTGTATTTTCCAGGGATATTTAGAGTGACATGGTGCTTTTATTTTTCTTTGCCTTCTAATTAGCAGTTTAGAAGTATTGGAAACATGCATTTGAATGGTACATTCTAGATTGCATTTCCTAGGATGTGTTTCCTGTAATACTGGAGATACTTATTTTAATAAGAAAGGAGTGATAATTAGTTTCTAATAAGGGCAGCTTTGCTGTTAATAATGCTTATGCTGTACATGAATGTTGGCCTTAGCATCCTTCCTGCAAAACTTGGAGCAGAGGTAGTATGTGTTTTGGTGCGCTTCTGTGTTCTTGGAGTATGTTTCGGAATACTGCTGAACTTTTAAGAATTTCTTAACAAATTTGACCAGAACTCCTAAATTAAAATTTTCATGTCACTCATTATATTTGTTAGTTAAATTCTCAGGTGTTTGTTTTAATTTCCTAGTGTCCCTTTATGGAGTTAGGTCATAGAATGAAAGATGATATTCTTGACCCATTATGTAAGTTCTTTTCCACTAATGGAAAAGGATTTTTCTAGGCTTATTCATTTATTCTTCTCTCATTCCTTTGTCTTTTCTCTCTCCTCTTATTTCATGAATCTTCCCTTCCCATCCAGTGACTGGTGTTCTACATTGGACAAGGTAGAATGGTTGACCAGATCTAGGGGAATAGAAAAAAGCTGAATATTGAACTTGTGTGGAAAAGGTTAAATTGCGACCTAATGTTATCTTCCATGTAATTCTATTTGCTATATTATAATGTCTTAAATTACTCAGTTCAAACTTTTAATTGGTTAAGAAAGTAATGTATGGTTCTATTTAAATAAAATTTGGAGGAAATAAGCTCTCATCAGTATGCATTATGAAAAAAGTGTCTTATAGTCTGTGAGTGCAGAAACCTGCCTACTGTTTGAGTGATGATGGTCAGAAGATTTAAAAGACATTTAGGGTTAATAATTTTTCATGGTGCAAAGCATTTAATATTTTTTAAAGAAAAGAAAATAAGCACTAATTTTTTTTTATCTTAACTCCTTTTAGATGTTCTTGTCAGAACTACAAAGCTGCGTCTCATATAAGTAAATAATTGTATTATAGTGTCCTTTTTATTTATCATTATTGACTGATACATTGTAAAAGAGTCAACTGTCTTACGACATTTATTAAGTTGATTAAAAAGCAAGTCAATGAAGAAGTTTTGAGTTTATTGTGGGGATAAACACCTTTGTTGTGTGATTCCTAGATTTTCTTAAAAATTAGCCTCCCTAAATGTTCAGCCTTGCTCTCAAATTCAGTTCCCCTTAAATTTTGTTGCCATGCACTTTCTGCTTTTGATTTTTTTTTTGCTCTTATAAAACTAAATTTTAAAACTTTAATTTTCAGTCAGCTACCAGAGTTTGAAAGAGTTTAAGAGCCACTCTATTGAAAGAAAATATGTCTTTAATGATTTTGAGTCTACTACAGAAAGTCCTTTAACTCTTCCTTGAATAGTGATTCTTAACTAGTTACCTGTAAGTGAATTGCCCACTTTAATACCCACTGATGCGTCTATCATGTCATTGTAATTTCCATAAACGGAAAAAACGAGTCCTTCTTTTTAGTTTTAAAAAATATTTTATTTTGATAATTTTACTCCCAAATAGTAAATGATACAAGAGGAAATAAAATTGGATGAGCTACGTCTCTTAGATATGATTAAAAATATTATACTTTTATCATTTTAATTATTTTAATTTTATAATTATAGTTTGATTATAATTATTTTGGATATCATAAAATTTAAAATTTTTCTTAAAAATTTTTTTAGTTTTATTGAGATATAATTGACATACAGCATTGTATAAGTTTAAGGTGTACAGCATAATGATTTGACTTGCATATACTGTGAAATGATTACAACAGTAAGTTAGCATTCATTATCTCATATATAGACAAAACTTTTTTAAAAATTACTTTTCCTTATGATAATAATTTTTAAGATATACTCTCTTAGCATCTCTCAAATATACCATAAAGCAGTGTCAACTATAATCATCATGATGTACATTACATCCCCAGTACTTCTGTATCATTAACTGGAAGTTTGTATGTTTAGACCACCTTCATTCTGTTCACCTTCCTCTCACCCTGTCTGGGTCTTTTTTATGGCTCAGTAGTATTCCATTGTGTATACACACTACATTTTCTTTATCCATTTATTTGTTGGTGGCTCCTTAGGTTTTTTCCACATGCCAGCTATTGTGCTGCAGTGAACACGGGGGGATGTGTACAGATGTTTCTTCAACACAGTGATTTTGTTTACTTTGGATATATACCTGGAAGTGACATCAGTGTATCATTTGGTAGTTCTACTTTTAATTTTTCGAAGACTCTTCACACTTTTTCATAGTGGCACAGTGCACAAATGTTTCCTCTTTATCCTCACCAGCATTTATCTCTTGTCATTTTTATGATAACCAATGTAACAAGTTAGGTAATATTTTATTGTGATTTTGGTTTACATTTCCCTGATGATTAGTGATGTTGAGCACCTTTTCACATCCCTATTGGATATCTTCTTTCGAAAAATGTCTGTTCAGATCCTTTAAATTAGATTATTTGCTCTTCTGCTGTTGAATTATGAATTCTTTATATAGTTTGGATATTAATCCCATATCATATGGTTTGAAAATATTTTGTACTTTTGTGGTTCCATATAAATATTAGGATTATTTTTCTTAAAAAAATGCCATTGTAATCTTGATAGGGATTTCATAGAATCTGTACATCACTTAGGTAATATGGACATTTAACAATATTAATTCTTCTAATCCGTGAACACAGGATATCTTTTCATTTATTTGTGTCTTAAGAAGAGTCCTTATTTTCTAATAGTGCACCATAACATTTTGAGGACCTTGCAGGGATAGTCTGTAATCATCAAATTTCTTTGGCTAAAATATGGTCAGGTTTTCTTAGTGTTATGGCTGTCTTTTTATGAGTTAGTAGCTATGTGAAGTAGGGCTTTTTTTGGTAAATGGAAGGAGAACTCAGGACTGTTTACTTATTTTAAATGACTGATATCTTCTGATATTTGAGGCATCTATATCTGAGTGGGAATTGAGTGAGAAGGGAATTTAGAGAATGGTTTCATTTTTAGATAGATTAAGCACATATACTATTTCTTCCACTGGATAAAATGGATGGACCAGCTATTTGAGGACTCTGAAGAATAAATAATAGCAGGTGGATTGGGAAAGAAGGTTCTAATCCAGAGTACTGTGAAACTAGCTGTGAGTTTACCATCTTTTTTCCTTCCAGTATCCCTGAGTCTGAACTTAACATAATCTGATGGCTACGAGTGGACATTTGGGTATAGACAAAGGAGCTCCAAAAGAAGCCTACTAATTCTAGCTCAAGGAGTAAGAAAGATAACTCCTAACTCTCAATATGAATATGGAAATTCTGTCTTTTATCATTTCTCTATTCTCTCCTGCAATATTCACAAGTTATCCTTTGGTAATGGCAGCAAGGACTGCAGCAGTAGCTTGCAGCCAAAGTGCTGAGAGATGGGAACCTTCCTCTCCAGTCACAATCCCCTATCACTTTTTTCCTCTCTCTGTCCTTCCACTGCATGGCCCCAGAGCATGTACTATAGCAGATAACCTAAAGCCCCAGGATTCAGGCTGAATGAAGGAAAAGGGATGCCCTAGGGAATTGGAAAGTACTGAGATCTACTGCCCAAGACTGATTATTAGATGATACAAGGTGGGACAGATTCCAATAGAATGGCAAATGCTTTGAAAATTGAGCTGATATTGGAACTGTGTCCAGAGAAGCCATGTTAGAACCTGTAGCCTGACCTTAATCCATGTTGATCACCTGTTAAGGCAAAGATATTAACATTATTCGCAGATTTAAACAAGAACCAGTTTTATACATAGTGTTTAAAATGTTCAGATTACAATAGAAAATTATCTAACATATGGAATATCAGGAAATTTTTAGTTCACATGGGAAGAGATGATTAAACATACACCATTATTATACAGATGTTGGGATTATATTACTGCAACTTTATAGTAGCTACTATACAAATGTTCAGTGAGCAATTGTGAATGCTCTTGAAATAGATGGAAAAGTAGAAAGTCTTAGCAGAGAAAGAAGATATAAACAGGAACTGAAAAATACAGTAAGTGAAAAAAGAAAAACCTCACTGAATGATTCAATAGCAAAGAGGAACAAAATTTTAAAAAATTGTACAGAGCTTCAGGGAACTATGGGAAAATAACAAATACTGGACATTTTAAGATGTTTTGTGAAAGAATGTGGTGCTAAAATTATTGGAAGAAATAACGGCCCAAAACATCACAAATTTAGTGGAAGATTTATACATACCAGTTGAGAAGACCTGAAACAGGATAAACCAAAAGAAATCCATGCCTACACATCATAATAAATTTGAAAACTAAAAACAGGAAAATCTTGAAAGCAATCAGAGAAAAATGACCTATTACCTATAGAGGAACAGTGATTTGAATGATTGAGGTTTTCTCATCAGAAACCAGGAGGCAAGAAAAAAGGCAAAACATTCATAAAGTGCTAAATAAAATGAATTTACTACAACTAACAAAATTTTTTTTTTAGGGATGAGAGTGATATAAGGACATATTTAGATGAAGGAAAGCTAACAGTATTCATTATCAGAAGACCAGACCTAAAAATTTAATTAAGAATGTTCTTAAGACAGAAGGAAATATCATACTAGAAGGAAACTTGCCTATCAGGATTGAGAGATCAACAGAAATGGTAAATATCTGCATAAATATTATAGACTGTTGAGTTCTTTAAAATATATTTGACAGTTGAATGCAAAAATAACATTGTCTAATGTGATTATCAGTGAGTGTAGTATAATATATAATATCTGTGGTTCACTTGAAGTGGTGAATTACTGATTCTAAGTAGACCGAAAAGTAAAGTAGATATGTTATAATTCCTAGAAGTACTACTTACAAAATACATATGTTAAAATCACAATGGATACATTAAAATGGAATAGTAAAAAATATTAATTCAAAAGAAGGCAGAAAAGGGAAAACAAAGAGAACAAGCAGAAAACAAAATGGTAGATGTAAATTCTTACATCAATAATTACATCAAACTTTTAAATTCTATAAACATGTCAATTAAGAGATTGCCAGAGTGGATCAAAAAGACCTTATTATATGCTGTCAATTAGAAACTTAGTTCAAATATAATAACATAGCTAGGTTAAAAGTAAAGGAATGGGAAAAGGTATTGCACAACACCAGTCAAAAGCAAACTTTTCTGGCTATACTAGTAACAAACAAAGTAGACTTCAGAGCAAAGATAATCACCTAGGATAAGTAGGAGTATTATCTATTGATAAAAGGATTAATTTACTAGTCTTAATTGTGTACATACGAAATAGAACTTAAAAATACATGAAGCAAAATTTGAGAGAACTTTAAGGAGAAATAGAGAACTTAACAGTTACAGTTGAGGACTTCAACAGTTCTTTTTTAGGAGTAGAACTAGCAGACAAATCACCAAGGGTACAGAATGCCTGAACAATACCATCCACAACTTAGATTAATTTATATTTACAGAATACTTGACTGAACAATAGCAGAATATGCATTCTTTTCAAGTACATTTTACCCAAATAGAACATTTCTTGGTCATTATACGAATATTAACAAATGAAAAACTTGAACTCAAAGTATGTTGTTCTCAGCTCTAAATGGAAATGAAGTAGAAATTATTAACAGAGAGATAAAAGGAAAATCTCCAAACTCTTAGAAATTAAAAAGCGGATTTCTAAATAATCTAGTGAGTAAAAGAGGAAGCTTCAGGGAAAATTAAAATATATTTTGAATTGAACAAAAATGAAAATATAACATGTCAAAATTTATGCAGCCCAGGCAGTGTTTATATTAGAAAAAAGAAAGACCTCAAATCAATAATCTTTGTTTCTATCTCAGGGAACTAGATAAAGAAAAAATAAATCCCAGATAATGAGAAATAAATAATATTTGAAGCAAAAAAGAAGAGTGAAAAATCAAACCCAAAAGTTGTTTGCGTGTGTAGATCAATAAAATTGATAATTTCGAGCAAACTTGACAAAAATGAACCAACATCAGCAGCAAAAGAGAGGCTATCACTACATAACCCAGAGGAATCCAAATAGCAATAGGACAAAATACTAAACTTATGTTCATAAATTTGGCAAATTATGTGAAATGGACCAATTCCTTGAAATAGACTAATTCCTTAGCCAACTATCTGAACTCTTTTGAGAAGGAAAAGATTACTGCGAATAGTCTTATAACTATTAAAGAAATCGAATTCATAGTTAAAAACCGACCAAAAAAAATATCCAGACCCAGATGACTTTACTGGTGAATTGTACCAAATACTTAAAGAAGAAATAACATTATTTTTCTACCATGTCTTCCAAAAAGTAATAGAGGAGTGAATACTTCCAACACTTTATGAAGCCAGAATTAAACAGATATCAAAACTAGATAAAGATGGTGAGTAATGAAGAAAAAAAGAAAACTATGAACCAGTATACCTCATCAATAAAGTTACAAAAATCCTCCACAAAATATTTACAAATTGAATTTTACTATTCATGAAAAGAATGATGTACCATGGTAAAAAATCTTACAAAAGCCCCTACAACTAACATCATGTTTTATGATAAGGAACTGAATGCTTTTTCCATGAATGAGAACAAGGTAAGGGTGTGTACTCTTACCTCTCCTATTAAGATTTTACTGAAAGTTCAAGTCATTCTTTGTATGGCAACAAAAGGAAATAAAAGACATAAAGGTTGGAAAGGAAGAAATAAAACTGTTTCTATTCCCAGACAACATTATCGTCTATGTAGGAAGTCTCAAAAGTCTCCTAAGACCTAGAATATGCGATTTCAGCAAGGTTACAGAATACAAGATCAACACACACACAGTTCATTGTTTTTCTGTATATTGGCAGTGTCTAAGGGGAAAGTGAAATAATAAATACTGTTGACAGAGGAATGAAATACTTTGGCATAAATATAATATACGTGTATACATGATGTGTATTTCGAAAGCTAAACAATGATTAAAGAAAAAGAAGAGCTAAATAAATGTAGAGGCATACAGTGTTCATGGATCAATAGACTCAAAATAGTAAAAATGTCAGTTCTTCCCAATTTGATTTATAGATGTAATGCAATTTTAATCAAAACTCCAGCACATTTTGTAGATTATATTTAATCCGTCTTTAAATTTTATATGGAAATGTAAAGGAACTTGAATTGCTAAAATAATTTCAAAAAAGAATAAAGTTAGAGGAATTACACTTCTATCTACAGTAATCCACACAGTACTGTATTGGTGAATGTCATGGACATAGATCAGTGGAATGTAATAAGAATACTGAGGAACAAATAGTCACACAAGTATAGCAAAGGTGTAAAAGCAATTCTATGGATAAAGGATAATTTTAGCAAATTAGTTTTAAAAATCATGCTTTTTAGGGCAAAAACCCCCAATGTTAAAATAATTGGACATTCATTTGTGAAAAAAGAACTGTGTTTTAAATTTACATATCTATAAAAACTAATTCAAGATCAATCACAGACCTAAATGTGAAATATAACTATTAAATTTTTAGAAGAAAACACAGGAGAAAATCTTCCTGGTCTAGGGTTAAGCAAAGAGTTCTTAAACACATTGTTTTCTACAAAGTATAGGTGTTTACAGCATATTATTATGTAAAAATATTTAGTATATAACTATCTTTCTGCAAGAAACAGTAAAACATGTAGGTCAAAACAAGGCTATTTCATCATACTTCAGCATTAAAATTCATTCAGAAAAGTAAGCATGGGCCACTGTTTTCTGTCTTTCCCTACAGTTATTTGTAGGAAGTCCTTCTTAGCAAACCTAGTCTGAGTTGGATCAAGAAAAATGTTTTCATTTGACAGGTAATAAAGAAAAACGTATCCATTTGACAGGTGAGTTACTGTTTCCCCACCCATATTCTGCCCTTTTGAAGGAAACAGTCACTAAAAAATATGAAATGATGGATATGTTGAGAGTATGTTCAGTATTTTCCACTTTATAGTAGGAAGAAAGAATGATCTTCTAAGGTTACTTGGTCTGCCATTAACTGTTAATATTGGTCAAGTCTCTATACTTCTAGGCCCAAGTTTCTTTCTTTGTAAAATGAGGAGGCAGTATTAGATCATCTCGTAGGTCCTTTCCACTCCTAAAATTTTGTGGTTTTTATGTGTAATGGTAACTGATGAACAAAAATAAGTCTAAGGTGCTGACAGTTTGAGATATATATTCTGAATTTCAGGGGAGATTATATAAATGAAATAATAGTCTTAAAATAATACTCATTTGAATATATTTTTTTAAAAATTTGTTAGTTATGGTATATGTAACTTTCACATTATTTTTACTGAACAAGTTTTTCTTTAATCAATCTTGATTAATGAAAGTTTATTTTTTGTCTTAAATCCCTTAGGCATCAGTTTTGTTGAAGTCCTTGTTACACAAATATTCATAATCCAAGTTCTCCACAGATAGAGAATTCATAAAGAAGCAAAAGTTTTCATGACCAAGAATATTTACCTATGAAATTATCTCCATTCAAACCTATCCCTCAGCTAGTCTAGCCATGTCTTTTGGGCCAAAACATTTATTGGTTGCTCTGTAAGAACAAAGTGCAAACTGAGCATAGATAAAAATTGTAGATAATGCAAAAAGTGCAGTATTTCATGGAGTCCATGAAAGGGGCCATTGAGAACAGTTCCAGTCATATGCAAAGCCATGTGTGGGTGAGGTTCTGACAGAAATAAATTAGTTAACAGTTATAGAAGAGAAATTTACCAAGAGAATGACTCAGTATTTGCTTTAAGAAAGAGTGGTTTGGAAATCATAGATTAAGAAGGACGTTTGTTTGAAAACTTACTTTGTTTAGATCAGTGGTCCCCAAACTCTTTGGCACCAGGGACAGTTCCCTGTCTTGCCAGCTATTCACCTCCTGCTGTGTGGCCCAGTTCTTAACTGGCCATGGACCCAGGTTTAGATAATGTTCTGATAGTTAGCTGGGCAGTGAAGAATGCTGTTAAAATTACGATCTTCTTTTCATTTTTGTTCATTCTTTTCAGAATTAGCACATGGTTGTGAGAATGACCAAAATTTTGTGATGTAAAAAATAATTTTATTTTGAAATTAAAGTCCTAATCAAACCTTTTTTTCACTAGTTACTGTGAAAATTTAGTCTTGTTTTTACATGGATTCATGAGGAGGATTTTTTTATTTAGTACCAGTTATCCTTGGGTATTGAGAATTCTGCAGATTTATAGCCAAGGATAAGACTTGTAGGTTTCTTGGTATGCAACACCATTTTTTATGTCAGTGCTACAGAGCAGTTATTGGATATCTCCCTTATTGGGTGTTGTAAGTGTATTAAATTTATTTCCTTTGCTGAGAGAGAAAGGAGAAGGGAGAGAAGATCACAGAAAACATAAATGAAGGTTATAGACAAGCAAAAAATCAAGCTTTATGTGGAACATCTCTGAATTTTTCAACTCACATTTATTCTGTGCTACATGAAGTTCAAGGTCCCAAAGGAGATGTCATTTTCATTCTTGTCTGGCCTATATACTTAACCCAAGTTGAAGTTAAACACTTCCATAGACTTTCCACATATAATTTAAAAATAAAATGAACCCATGTGTGTCTGTGTGTAAAATGTTTTTATGTTTTTTGTTTGTTTGTTTTTTGAAATAAGCTGTTGGAGCCTTTATATTTGAGGGTGAATTTAAGTAGCCAGTGAGGGAAATCATAGGGACTCTAAATAGGAAAATCTGGTGTAGAGTTAATGCTTCCTTTACCCAGTATGGGTTTGTGTACATAAGATCCTTGAATAACGTTTCGTTATAATAATGAGATGCCGCAGGAACTTAACTATTGTTTATGTTAATTAGCCTTTGGTAAAATTGGTTTTGTCATATGTCATTTTGCTGCAGTTCCAGGATCCTACTGACAATGTTAAGTGAAGACTTACTGTATTTAACATAGACATATTAGCACATTCTAATTTTTTCCTTTGTATATTTGATTTTATTTCCTTTTGCATGCAGTGTTTGTTTTGCTCGATTGTTCCTGCTGCCTACTCACCCCCTTTATAAACTCCTCAATAATAAGGAAGGCCAGGAAAGGTACAAAGTATAAAACTTGGACCTAAGTAGAGAACATTAGTAACATTCATTTTTTTTGCTGGTGGAGAAGCAGAAATAGGGTAATGGGAGACAGCATAGTTGGTAAACTCTGAGACTTAAATACAAGACATGTAGCCTGACTCAGTAAAAAAGTGAAAATTCTTCATAAAATTTTTTATAAAGCAAAATTTTAAAGCAAGTCTACCTTAACATTGACATAACCAAAGAATAGGAAAGAGAGACACAGTAGCATCTGTTTGCTTTTATTTGCAAAAGAGTTTTTAACCCAATTGGTCAGAACTGATTTCTTTTATAAGGGAAGTCTTTTTCCCTCTTTAAAGCAAAAGTAAGGAAAATAGTTATTTTCTAATTTGCTGATTATCTAAAAACAGGCGGAGGGCAGGTGAGAACCACATGAATACTCTAGGGCTGATGTGGTCCATTTTAGTTCTAAAAGTTTAGATACCCTCTTAATTTTAGAGGATGGTTAACAAGCATTCTTCTGGATGTAAGTTCTTAGATGTTCTTGATATTATATTCCTTAAAATAGAATTTCTGGATGTTCATGAGGCCCATTTTTATTTAATCATATTGCTGTGGGTCTGAGAGGTCGGCAGGTAGACAGACTCCTGAAGTTGGTGCTTTTTACACATTTTAGGAGGTGGAAAATGGCTAGGATTTTTAACCTTCTTAAGGTAAAGGTATAGCTTTTGAGTTTGTGCTAGCTATCTACTGGACTTAGCACCATCAGTATCAACACTGTATAAAATGCTTAATAAAAATTTTGCTCTCCATGGTAGTTATTTTAACTTTTTGAAATGATTAAATGTTTAAGAAACCATGTTTTATCAAAGGTTGCTCCCCCTTTCTCCCATTATCAGTATTTCCTTATTTCTTGAGTTGGAAAGAATGAATTTTCAGTTCAGAAATTTACAGAGTCTGATGGCTTTCTGTCAATTTTTTAAAAAATTTTTTGTTGTGGACATGAACAATAGACTAGTGGTTACCAGAGGGTAGAGGGGAGGGTAGAGGAGGGAGGTAAATGAGTTAAAAGAGATCAAATATGAGGTGACAGGAAGAAATCTAACTATGAGAGGTGAACACACAATGTAAATATATATATGCCTTACCGTTAAAATGTATAGGTGAAACTTATCTAATTTCACTAACCAATGTCACCATAAAAAAGATAAATAAATTTTTTAAAAAAGAGAAATAAAAGAATTTTTTGATTTTAAATACGTCTAAGGGAAAGATTGCATTTTGAGAGCAATTATGAAAATGGACCTAGGAAGTGTTTTCCTACATTTCTCCATGTAATTAATTCATGTTCTAACTTTGTTGCTTGGAATGAAGTTTGTATGAGATGATGCTTTTGCTGATGTGATGTCTAATTAAATAATTTCTAAATTTTTGCATTTTGCCGTTACATTTTAGGAAAGTATTTTCTTCCTCTTAAGCAGGGATTTTAATAGGAAGACTAGCTTTCTGAATTTTAATTTGCTTAGAGAAAATAGAATACTTACTTGGAGAATTTGTATTATGTTTAGAAATTAAAATATGGAAACATAAGACCATGAATAACCCAGTGTTTAACATACTTAATTTATATGTTCAATTACTGCTTGAGTTTAGAAGGAAAGAAGTATTGTACCAGCCTGGAAAACAATGCTAATTGGTATATACACTGAGATCTTTAACATGCTTATAATTTGCAGTATATTGATCTTTCCTTCTTTTTTAAGGAAAATATTTTGGTCCAGTTAGTACTATCAGAAATAGTAGTGGCCTTTTGATTTTACAATATTTGTTTCTCCATCTATAAGAATGTACAAGTGGAAACTATTATAGGTCTTTTAATTCTTATATGCTGTACAGATCTACAAGTGGGGCTCTTGGGAATTGCTGCAGATGGATTCCATGTGAAGCCTGAGATAGAGTTTAGCTTATAGGATGTTCATTGGGAAGCCTGAGGTAGAGTTTAGCTTATAGATGTTCACAGATGTCCTTGGGATCAGCATCTGTGAAAAAGAGAGGACAGAAGTAGGATTGGACTGAAGGAAAAGCTGTGCTGTGATTCAGAACCAGTGAAATCCTTGACCAGCCCTTTTGAGAATTGTGACAAGAATGTCCCTTCAGAGTTGTCCTGAGTTGAGCTAAGATTGCCAGGCCTTTATAACTCACAGGGATCTGTCATTGGTATGGGCTCTCCAGGAAGGGGCATAATCTTTTGGGCAAAAGCTGTTCTCTTTGGCTCAGGTACTCCTAGCAGTTGGGGCAGAAAGTCCTTAATTAAGAGGGATTGGGTAATTGGGTGGCACATCACAGTATCCTCCACAGGAATATTTTGTTGAATCAGGTTCAGGCTTTTTTGCTTTTTTTTTTGTTTGGTTTTTTGCTTATTTTATCATTTCCTTTGTGTCTCTGGGATAAGTTACGTCATTTTTCTTTCTCCTCTGAGCAAGGATAAGAAGCCTGACTTACTTTAACTGCTTTAAGAATTATTGTGAGTCTCTAAAAACAAATACTTTAAAAATGCTTCGAGATCATTATATATAAGGTGCTTCAGATTTGTTTCTTTGCAAAACTCTATAATACTGAGTTAAAAGAAAAACGATGTGTTTTTCTCTTGAATTTCCATATACATGATCTTCTCCTTGGTTATCTTGAGGCATTAGTTTGCCTCAAATGGGGTGAGGATGAAGTGTATTAGGAAGTCAGAATAAAAACAAATAATATTTGGTTTCGGATTTTATATATATAACATATAAAATATAAAAATATTATATGTATAAAACAATATATATATGTATAATGTACCAGGCACTGTTATACGCTTTGAAAATAATAGAATTTTGCAGCAAGAAAATGGGCTTAACAACTCGGCATTTTGAGCAAAATGAAGGATTTCCAAAATCCCCCTACAGTGGCTCGTGTGTGTTAGAATGGGAGGAGGGGTGGGCATAATAGTTCTCTGCAATTTTTATTTGAAAAACATACCTTTGTTTTTCTTGTACTTAACTCTTCCAGATGAAGAGACTGGGTATGAGAAGGAAATTATTAAATAAAAATTGAATTTATGGCACGAGAATAGGTCGTATTGATTTTCCCTGGCTTCTAGGGAGGGAATGTCTTTGACCAGGGGAAGTAAGAGGGGATGGGATGGGATGGGATGGGATGGGATGGATGGGATGGGATGGGATGGGATGGGATGGGGAGTAAGGGGATGGTCAGGCAGGGGTGGAGGGGTGGGGAGATTGGCATTGGGGATGGTTAGTGATCTTTGTCTTTCAGAACTGCCCCCAGAATCTTCCTCAGGAAGGAAAACTTCCTGATATTGCTCTCCCAAACAGTTGCAAGTGTCTTAAATTTAACTGAATGCTGGATTTGCTGTTTACTCCCAGATAGTTCTGACCATGATTTGATTGTCATTTCTCTTAACCGTATGGAGAAGTGTATTGGAAATAGCAGGGAATGTCCCCAACTCCTATACCTTTCACACAATACACCTATCAAAACCTCCAGGTGCCTTCCCTGCCCCCATTTTAGTAGCCATTGCTCAGTCATTCTGTGAAGTGGCCAAATGCCAACTGGCTGATGTTTGGACAGATAAGACAGATTGGATTGACTTTTCTTAGGCAGTCTCCAAAAAATAAGGATGAGATTCAAACTAAATTGAAAACCCTAAGGCACACCAGCCTGTTAAAAGGCCACATTTAACGTATATCAGCGTTTACCCCTGACTGATTTAGGTCCTACTTATGGACCTCCAACAGTGTAAACAGCATTCCAAGGGCACTTTTAGCACTCTTGGCATTGTACTTTGTGTATGGAGGGCAGGCATTAACTTTCCTCCTTACCATAAACAGTGACTCACATCATAGAGGAATAGTAAGAGACCTTCAGGGATTCAATGAAACATGTAGTTTCCAAATGATATAGAGATCTCTCCAACATTAGGCTAACCTTGATTATTTTGGGGAACTTTTTGGAGGGAAGATTGGTTCATTATTTATATGTATTTTGCAGGCAGTTATACATAGGATGGAGTCATGCAGTTAGGATAGGTATTATAAAATCAGTCCCTGACTTTAGCTCAAGTGATCAGTGATACCACCTTGTCTCTAGAAGGTATTCAGGTCATTTCAGGTCAGCTAAGTCACTGGCCAGGGTTGTTATGAATGATAGAATTGCCTTAGATTTCCTTGCGGGTCATGTGGATTACAAGGCAGATTCTGTTTAATTGCTAATACATGCCTGGATTAATGCTTCAGTCTAAATGGAAAGGTCAATTCAGACATATAAGGAGGCAGACACTTGGATTTCTATGGTAGACCCTGATGATTTATGGGATTTGTTCAGCTGATTTGGCCTAGGACCTTGGAGGACCTGGTAGAAGTCAGTACTGTAGGTTAGCCTCCTCTTGCTTCTTGGAGTCTTATATATAGTAGGGTTAGTAACATGATGCTTAAGACAAATTAAAGAATAGATTTGGGCCTAGTTTCTTGGTCAGATTAATCAGCTTGGTTGATAAAGTAGAATGCTTTAGAAAAACCTGCCTGATAGTATAGAAACAAAGGATACATAATGTTGGACATAATTTTCCACTATCCTCTTAGAATTCTGTATGTTTTGCAAGTAGAGGCACTGGCTGCCTTTGTTTCAGACTATCCTTTCAAGGATGCATGTATCCTAAACAGCCTTGGAAAATAGACATAGTGTATCTCTCTGGAGCAAAGGGCAGATAATGTTTACTGTTCAGGATAATAGAGATAGCATCTCCAGAACACAGGTAAGTCATGCCACTGCACTCTCTGAAAGATTAGGCTCCCTAAACTTAGAGTTCCTCTCTTATAAACCCACTGTGTGTACAGACATCCATTTGAGCTCATCTTTGTTCCTGATGTAGGATATGGCTAATAGTTTATCACCTGACTCATGAGTCTCATGTCTTCTGCTTTCATTCATGGAACTGATAGTCTGCCTTGTTAGGTTATAAGTAGGGCACAATCTCAGACCCTTCACAGTTTGTGACATCGGGTACTTATTATGGGTACTCTCTGGAATATCCATTTAGGGAACCTCATATATCTATTTAAAAAATGATCTATTTGAGTATTAATAAAAATGTCAAATGCATATAATTTTCAGTCTGGCATTGCCATTTAAATGTATGTTACCTCTAGTAGGGGGTCACAAACTACTGCCCTAGCCCTTGGGACAAAATCTGTCTCACTGTTTCTTGTAAATAAAGTTTTATTATAATACAGCCACACCAATCTGTATTTGTATTGTTTGGGGCTACTTTTGTGCTACAGGACACAGTTGGGTAGTTTCAACACAGACTATATGGTCCAAAGTAAAAAATAATTATTTGTTCCTTTAAGGAAAAGTTTGGAGCCCTGTTCTATCATTCTAGACCAACATTATTTTCTTTACCTATACTTGCAGAAGTGTGTCAGGATAGATGTACAAAGATGTTCACAACAGGGTTGTTAATAATAGTGAAAATGAAAATCAACAGAACACTGGAAACAACTTTAGAAATTTTGAGAAGGTCTAGATTTATTACCTGAACATTGACTTTTTCTGCAGATTTTCACAAGTCATCCCTGGGACTGAACTCTTCCCAATGAGTCTGAGACACCCATTCCATAATTGGACTTAAATATATATGAAACATAATTTTCTTCTTCAGCTAGAATAAGGGGTTGTCAGATAATATGATCTGGAAGAGAAGACAAGGACACCAGATTAATTTGGCTAGCCTCTGCATATTACAGCTTCCAGGGAGTGTGAAGATCACCCAGTGAGAGGCTGAAGTCCTGCTGTTAAATTTTGCATTATAGTCTAAAGATTTGTTATTTGTTTTTAATTTTTAATTAGAGTTGGCATTAGTATTATATTAGTTTTAGGTGCACAGCACAGTATTTAGACATTTATATAATTTACAAAGTGATCCCCTTGATTTGTCTAGTACCCACTTGGCACTATACATAGTTATTACTATATTATTAACTATATTCTCTATGAAAGCCAATCAAAAGGTAGTCATTGGGAAAAGAAGTAAAACAGAACAAAAACCAAACCCAAACAGATTGCTGTTGTTCACCAATGAAGGTATTCACTTGATGCAGTAGCAATTACATCAAATGCAGTAGCCACACTTACTACTGACTCTTCTCTAGTAGGGGGATCCTTTGATTGTGTGCTCAGGTATGAGGATAGAACCCTTAAATTAGATGGACGCCATATGTGACTGAAGTTTAGGAGAGAATTACATTGATTTTATTTTAATGAGCCTTTAATAAGGAAATAAAGACCAAACTGTTATGGAGTTTGGTACCTGGTAAGAAGAGGAGAAATTGATAGCCTGATAGGCACTTAAATTTTAGAAACTGATTTAGGGAGAAAGAAGGTAGAGTTCTAATATTGTGGTAGCCAGCATTGGCCAAAGTACAGCTTTTTAGTGGGCAATACTGAAAATGTTTTAGAAATATTTTGCTCTCTGCCTCTAGAGGGGTTGTATTTTGCTTGCTGCTTTTTGGTTGCAATATGTTTTGAACAGCAAATATTATTTAATACTTTTGGTTAGACAAAGGAATTAAAATTATTTTTATTCATGAAGACTTAAAAATTTATAAAGATTCAGTTATATTTAATTGTACATTGACATCCTCATGGGGAAAGAAAGGGTATATGAGATAGGGATTGTCCCAGAAAATCTAGGACATGAGCTCCATATTTATGTACCCCAGTGTTTTTAACAGGTTGTGGTCAGGAAATAAATGGTGAACCTGTTTTGTGAGGGGTAGGAGCAGAGGCAGATGTATTGAGTGCATCTATGGTTTTCTTGCAGCGAGTTCAGTATGTTGTAAACCTTGTGTTTATGTTCTTCAGGTGTGAAGCTGGAGAAGTAATATCTTACCTGGAAAAGTTTGACACATATTGGTAGGGATGTCTTTTTTAAAAAGTCTTTTTTTCCCTTTTGAAAAAATGTAGAAGTAGCGAGGGGAAGAGAAGATTTAGTTATTTAACTTGTCCAATTTCCATAATGTTTATTTTGCCTCAGACATTAAACTTCCAAGTGTTCAAGTAACCTAAGGTAGACAAGCAGTGTAGGGAGCAATTATATTCTACCCAAAGCTAATATAGCCCAGCCAGCTGAATAAGAACACTTGAGAAATGTGCTCAACTAAATACATTGTCTAAGTGGTTTATTTTCCTATGTGGGCAATTAGGTAAGCATGTTATTTCAGGTGGCGGACGTGGAGGAATTTTGGGACTATGTGTAGGTAGAACAATGCTAAGGTTTCTTCTTGTTAATCAGCGAAGACTTCATGGAAGAGGATGAGTAAGTGTGGATAAGAACTTGAGGGTGGTATGGGTATCTTTGTGAAGAGCTTCAAAATCAAGGAGCAATGTATCATTTTTGAAAATAAGGATGACAAGCTTTAATTAATGTGTAACCTGATGTGGATGGAGGGGCTAAAACACTTATCACCTTGTATTTTTTTAGGCTTGATATGTGCTATACAAATTTCATGTTTACTTTCACTATGTATTTTCCTTTAATAAGATTAAGAGCATTTTGAAGGTGAGATTTATCTTTTTCTGCTTCTTTTGTACCCCACATAGAACAAAATTATAGACTCATGCTAACAAAAGTTTCATTTTTTTAAAGGAAAATTTAAGATTTCAAATATGGAAAGCTTGAGCATTTTGTTAGCTGTTGGGCATGATGTAAGTAAAAAGAAGACTTGGGACCCAGACCTGGGGCAGAACCTTTAAAGCAGTGCTAGCTTTGAGGGCCAAGATGAGGTCAGAGTATCATGGTGAAATTGGAAGAGAGAAGTAAACTCCTGAGTATAGCAAGTTAGACTAGTGGTGGGAGAGGAAACATGGGTATTAGTGGCTTAGTATATGGTTGTAGGTCAGAATTCTAACCAATCATGAGGAAGTGATTTGGGACTGCTGTTTAGAGTAAGATCCATGTCTCAGAATCTGTGATGGCAAAATATGTTCATTTAGGATAGGATCCAGGGTCTTGTTCTTTGCAAAGAACTGACTTCTTTGGTCTTTACATGGTTTTACTGCAGTGACTGAAACCTAGCAGATATGAGCTATTATACTTACTATACTGTATATAGTTTTCAGGTTTGGCCTAAAGTTGTAGTAAGTATGATTCTGAATAGTTTCAAATTTCTTTTTTTCTTTTAATAATCTTTTACCTTTAATAGTACCATTTTTTGGATGGATCCTCTCTTGTCAGGCCATGGGACTGATAGAAGGAAATATGTTGTAATATCTTAATTTCATGGGATTTCTGAACTGAAAGGATAACTGGTCACTATTTCTAGCTCATACAGGTGGGAGTGGAACAATCAGCACAGTGCCAAGTGGTTTTCTTTCTTTTTTAGGATGTTGAGGCTTTTCCTCTCTATTGATGTATAGAGGCGTTAAACGTCGTCATGCTATTGGAGAATAAATTGTTTTGGTTGCCAGTAAGGTCAGCTGGGATTATGAAAAATAATCTCCAACATAATTCCAGTTTTAACCTCAAGTAGATTATTCAGATAAGATTGACTTGTGTAATAGATTCTGTTTAGATATGGGGCTTGGTTCCATTCAGTGTTGGCTTTGTGTATTTATTGAGCACCTGATTTGTGCCAGATACTTCTCTAGGCACTTTATACCTACTATTTCATTAATCCTCATGGAAACCTTAAAAGAAGAATAATGGTATTCCCATTTTTAAAGGTCAGGATATTGAAGCTCTCTTTACCAGCCAGATTAATCAATCGTTTTTATTCCCTCTGGAAAATACACGTACTGATGACAGTGTTTCCATTGGCCACTTATACTCTAGTATCATACTTCTGTTTTAACCATATGAGTTATATCCTTACCAAGAGTCAATTGCCTTTGTTCCCAAACCTGTTAATAATTATTTATAATTAAAGCAATATATTGATAAAGAAGGTTATTTTATGAAAGCTGACTTGAATGGAAAGATTCAATGACAAGAGGCTAAAATACTAGCTATTGAATTAGATGTAAATGAGACAGCATCAATAAATTGGATGAAGAATACAAGTGTGGAAGATTCGGAATTTCTTTCTTTGCAAATGCATTAGTTTTTAATTGTACTTTAAAGAAACAAGCTGAACACTGTAGAGAATGCATTAAGAGAAGGGCAGGTGGAACACTAATCAGAGGACTCACACTCAAAAAAAGAGTGCCGATCCCGAGTTTAGAACCAAATGAAAAATAAGACACAAAAAAAGTGACATAATGAAGATTAAAATGTCAGCTTTATTAATGACACAATGATTAGAGTTCACGGCTTTAGAACTGCTGCTGCCAAAAGGGCTTGCCAACACTTCAAAGAAAATGCCCAGAATTTCTGCCTTATACCATTCCAAGATCTGATTGAAAGAATTGTGCCAGTCACTAGTATTGGCAGATTTATTATTGTTTTAACTCCACATATTCAAAAAACGTGCACACTAATCAGGAAGCTCTCCCTTCCTTGAGATAAGGTAGGTAATGGAGGGCAGGAAGTTCTTCCAGATAGAGACCTGAGGCTAAGGAAGGGTAATTCCTTCATCAAAATGTTGGGTTATGTTTTATGTTGAAAAACTTTTTAGGTAATGCTTGTCCAGTTCATTATATTCTTACTTTACTCTACTTCTGAATTATGATCATGTGTTGCATAGTTAAAAAGGGAGAGCTCAAATCAAGTTTAGTCCTGTCTGACTTATGAGCCTTTGCACTTTTCATTATATCACATTTGTTGAGGTTTCTTTTGGGCACTCCTGCCTCCCTTTTTATATCTCTGTCTTTGAACCAGTTCCCTAAATTTACCCCTTGAAACTTTGATTACAGAGCCCATTTTGTTCATTCAGGAGAATAATCCTCAAACTAAAAGGCTTGTATCAAACAACATAGAACAGAATAGAATTGTAGCCTACAGTAGCTGAAGAGCAAGAAAATTATTACCTAGGAGCTTTATTAAATACCTGAAATGGCATCTGGTTTCCAGATCCAGATGAATTTTGTTGAAAAATTTGTGGATACCTCCTCATACAGTTTTTATTTACAAAAGTAATACATGTACATTTAAAAAAATTTATTACCGTAAAAAATGAGTCATCAATGTGATGGAGCATAAAAGAAATGAAACCTTAAACTGCATAAGTAGAAATGTGGTGTCAGAGTCATAGATACTAATGGTTCCACCGTCATCTTAGATGGGATGATGAATTAATTTTTATATTTTAAGAGAGTCACACATCAGCTAGTGTCTAGAACATGCTTAGGATTTGGTCTACTGAAAATGATGACATAGGAGTAATAGTAAATGGGGTGGAAAGACTAAGAGCAGATGGGCCTAATACTTTCCACGTTTTTGAATACTGTCATATAAAAGAGGGTATAGACTTCTGTGGTGTTCCTCTAGAACAGTGGTAGAAAAACTTTTTCTAAAGGGCCAGATAAATATTTTAGGTTTTATGTTGCAGCCATTTGACTCTGCCATTGTTATAGGAAAGCAGCCTTAAACAGTATGTGGTAAACAAATGGGAATATCTGTATTCCAACAAAACTTTATTTGTAAAAACATCGTAGGCTGGATTTCATCCACAGGCTTACTCCTATTCTAGAAGAGCATAGTTTTCTTCTCAATTTAAGAGAGAAGTTTTCAAGAGACTGTGGGTTTTAGCAATTGAAAAACTCTGTCTCAAGAGGTGAGAGTGCCCTCTCACTGATTTATTATAACCATCCACCTAACATGCCTTAGGTAGGACTTTGCACTAACTAGAAGAGAAGACCAGATGACTGCTAGGACTCCTACTAACTTTTCCCCTCTCAGTTTTCCATGCTTTTCTAACTGACAAAAATTCTTTGATTTAGTTGTTTAGATATTTATGATTTAGTGGGAAAGATTCAGCCCAGAAAATAAGTTTGTATTAAACTTATCTTTGTATGAGTTTGCTTAATTTCACTTTACTGAATTTAATTCAATGTAGTATTTTATTTTACATATGTATTTTATTGTATGTATGCATTTTGCATATAATAAAATGCAATATATATTCTGTATGTTAGGTTATATATCTTATCGAATTATATACTTAAAATGTATGTATTTTGTGTGTATGTATATAATAAATATATGTACTACATATACATATATAATGAAATACACATATTTTAAGTGTATAATGCAATAGTTTTGAGATTTATTTTGACAGATGTATAGAAGATGTCCATCATTCCAGAAAGTTGCCTTATATTCCTTTGCAGTCAATTTTCCTCAACACCTGTCCCTTGGAACCACCGATGTGATGCTATCACTGTAAGTTAGTTTTAGCCTCTTCTAGAAATAATCTCATAATAATGGAATCATACATAATAAACACTTGTATCTGGCTTCTTTGACTTAGTAGTTTTGAGATTCATCCAGGTTGACACGTGCATCAGAAATTAGTTGTTTTTAATTGCTTAATAATAGTTTTTCATATACCAGTGTTTTTTTGTTATTTATTTATCAGTTGATGATATTTGGATTATTTACAATTTTTGGCTATTACGAATAAAGCTGTTGTGAAATTATCCTTGACTAAAATACCTAGGAGTAAGTTTCCAGGTCATATTGTAATATGGTTAATACTCTACAAAATTGGAGAACTGCTTTTCAAAGTGGCTGTACCATTATATGCTCCTACAAGCAATACATGATTGTTCCAGTTGTTGAACAGCCTCTATAACACTTAATATTTTCAGTCTTTTTTTAAGTAAAGGCATTAAAGTGGGTTAGTGGTAGTGTATCGTTTTGGTTTTAGTTTTTGTTTACCATCTTCTCATATACTTATTGTCCATTTATGTATCTTCTTTGCCTATTTTTAAATTGAATTGTCTATTTTTTATTGAGTATAAGGCTTCTCATAATTTTGGATATATTTGTCATATATATGTGTACTATGAATATTTCTCCCAGTCCATGTTGCCTTTTCATTTTCTTAACAGTCTTTTGAAGGACATTAGGTTTTAAATTTAATGAAATGATATTTATTAAATTTCTTTTTGTGATTAACAAAGCTTTCCATGTTTGTCAAAAAATCTTTGCCTACTCCAAAATTACAAAGATTTTTTTTCCCCCTGTGTTTTCTTCAGAACTTAGATTTTACATATAGGTCTCTGAACCATTTCGAAGGTTTTGTGTACAGTATGAGATAGGGGTTGAGATTCTTTTTTTTTTTCTCCATGAGATATTTACTTCCTGAGATACTTACTTGTTCTAACACCATTTGTTTGAGACTGTCTCTATTGAATTTTGTTTAGTGTCTTAGTTGAAAATCATTTGACCACATGGTTTAGTTCTATTTCTGGATTCTATTCTCTTCTAGTGATCAATGTTTATTGTAATTTATGCCTTCCTCACAATGTCTTCATTACTATAGATTTATGGTAAATCTTGAGGCCAGATACTATTGTCCATCTGACTTTGTTTCTCTTTTAAAAAATTATTTAGCCTATTCTGAGCCTTTGTGTTTCTGTATACCTTTATTTTTAGTAAGCTTGCTAAAATTTTTCTTGGAATTTAATTGATTGTTTGCTGTATTTTGTTTTTGGCTACTCTGTAATCCTTGTTGTTTAAAGAAAAATATATTTTGTAACGTTCTGTATGAGTTGTTTAAGAGGGCTGGTTTTAAATTTTATTTTTAAAATGAACATATAGTTAAATTGCCTTCTTTTCTGATGAATAGTTCCATGAATTTTAGCACATGTATAAATTCATGTGAGTCCTTCCACAATCAAGATACATAATAATTTTATTATCACCCCAAACTATTTCTTTTCCCTTTCTTCACCTCTTAATCCCTGGCAACTACTAATCTGTTCTCTGTTACTATAGTTTTATCTTTTTGAGATCTTCATATAAATGTAATAGTACAACATGTAACATTTTGAGACTGACTTCTTTCACTAAGCATATTACTTTGAGGTTCAACTATATTTTTGAATGTAGTTCTTTTTTATTTCTGAGAGGTATCACATTATATAAATGTACCACAGTTTCTTTATCCATGTTAAAGGACATTTATGTTGTTTACGGTTTTTAGAGAATATGATTAGAATGGCTGTGGACATTTTTGTACCAATGTTTGTGTGAACGTAAATTTTCATTCCTCTAGGTTAAATACCTTGGAGCGGGACTTCTGGGTCACATGGTAATTGTGTGCAGATATTTTTTTAATGACTTTCTTATTTTGGAAGTAGTTATATTCATTAGACTAAATTTAGAAACTGGGCAGGAAGAAAAAATAGGACAACTATTACCCATTTTCTCTATGCTGAAACCTAAACACAAAATTTCAATGTGTTTCCTTTTATTCTTCCTCTTTCTCTTCTTGTACCTCCCCCCTCCTCTCTTCTTTTCTTCTCTTCCTCTGCGTCTTTCTCCTATCTTTCCTCTTCTTTCTCTTCCTCTTCTTCCTAGTAGTAAGCATATTGAAAATATAATTTAATATCTATTTTCTTTTTCTTAATTAGATTTTTTACTTGTAAGACTCACCAAACAGTAATTTCTAATTAGTATATGGCACAGTATCTAGCATGTACATAATCACAATACACATTTGTAGAAGTGAGTAATTTTATTGCATTTGGCAGTGCAGCTGGCTAGTGCTAGATTTTTTTGGACTAACAACTTTTCTTTACTCATTAAATCCATTTGGGCAACTGTGGACTCCAAATGCCTGATCTTGGGGTTGCTGCGGTTGATGTCAGCCACTTGCCTTTGCACTCAGATTGAATAGAACCTTAATAGAACCTTAAGGCAGCTAAATATTTCCATTGTTTATTATGTGAGTGATTATTTCTAGAGTAGACTTTTCATCTAAACCTCAAAAGAATAACGTGCTGATTTGTATTCATGACACAAACAACATGTTTCCATGCGGTCTTAGAAACAATGCAGCTAGCTCCATATTTTTCTATTTGTTACCTTTACTTTCAAGTGCTGTGAGCTTCTGCTGTTTTAGGAATGTTGGCTCTTCTCAGGTGGATTGGTAAGGCCTTGATGTGGTCTTGTAGAACTCAGGTAAACACTCCGTTCTTTGCATTTGGCTAAAGTGTTAGTGGTTTTTATGTTACCTTTGCAGCCAGGAGCTTGGCTAAAGAATTGTTTGGTTTGAGATTTGGAGGATTAAATCAATCAGTCCTTCTGACCTGGATTCTCATCATAGTTAGATAGTAGAGAATTTCATTAAGCTAATAGATCCTATAAGTCAGAATTTAGAAATTAAGAAATGTAGGTTCTTTTACTTATTTAAAAAGCGGTAGTAGTCTACGGCCATGCTACCCTGAATAAGCCCAATCTCGTCTGATCTTGGAGACTAAGCAGGGTTGGGCCTGGTTAGTACTTGGATAGGAGACCACATGAGAAAACCAGATGCTGTAGATGTAAAAAATAAAAAAAATAAAGGGTTGTAAGCTGATAAGATCCTTGCAATCTGTGAGGTCAAACAAGGGTTGCCTCTCCTAACAACAACAAAAAACAGTAGTATCTTCTGGTTCTCAATAATAATGAGTAAACACACAACCCCCTCTACACCCCCCCCTTTTTTTTTAAACAACTGACTGTAACTGTAAAACCTGCACAGAATGCATGATAAATAGCAGCAATCAAATTAGAGAAGAACATCAGATTTTGAAATACCACCAAACCTTTAGGATCCCCTGACCTAACCTCTGTGCAGCCAGAAACTTGGAATTGAGCAGTGTGGTGTAGATAGAATGAGATCCAGAAGCCCTCTATTTCTGACTTGAGGTATGAGAAAAGGTGAAGAACTCATAGAGTTGAGGTCATCCCCTGTTTTTTTCCTTTACTTTTTTCTATTTTCTCAACCCGGTTGGTAATATCAGTTTGCCATGGGTGTCTGTAGGAGCCAAAACTCTGAGGGAGGGTAATCTTATACCTTTGATGCGGTTGTTCCAAGAGAGCTGAGGCTAACTCCATTGCTTTCTGGGAACAGAAACCCCATGGTGTTGTGTACAAACACCTAGGCTTACTTTCCACCTGTGCATATACAAGGATGTTATCATAATTAACATTTCAAAGACTGAAAACCGAGATGAAGGATAAAACTCCACCCAGGTTGCAGACTGACCACTGGGTGGCACACCAATGGGAAAATCCAAATAGCATTGCAAAGGCTTTGAAAACTGAACTGATGTTGGAATCACAACCTACAGAAAGCATGTTGGAGCTTGAAGCATGAACCTAACCTGGTCAACTGCTGGTGAAAACAAAAATATTAATATACTCTGTAGGATTTAAGAAGATCCTGAGTTTTATAGCATATTATTCAAAAGTTCAAAGATATAATCCAAAATCACTCAGTATGCAAAAAACCACAAATAACGCACATTAGAAAAGGCACTGACAGACACTACTGAAAAGATAATATGAGTGTTGGAATTATTTGGCAAAGGCTTTAAACCAGCCATGATAAAAATAGTGAATAAGAGACATTGCAAATACCCCTGCAACAAGTGTCAAGCTAAAAGTATTAGCAAATAAATAAAGGGTATAGAGTTGAATCAAATACAATTTGAAACTGAAAAATACAATAATCATAACGAAAAACTTACTGAATGGATTTAACAGCACAATGGTGATGAAAGAGGAGAGATTAACTGAATTTGATAGGTCAATAGGAATTTTTCAGTGAGAAAAATGATAGGAAAAAAAAAGAGCTTTAGAGAACTTTGGGCCAGTAACATAAGGGGCCCCAGAAGGAGAAAAGAAATAGTGCAGTGCAGAAAAAAATGTTTGAAGAATTACTAGCCACAAACTATAATTGTGTTAAAATTCATAGAACGATACACCAAAAAGGAAAGGGGGTATTTTATTGTATGAGAATTTAAAAAATAGAATAAATTTGGAAAGAGGTGGCATTATAATTTGTGATGGTAATGTAGAATTTTTATTTAGCAGTGGTAAATCCTGGACTCCTCAGAGTAACTTCATTGCCGTTTGCACACCCAGTCATTTAATTTGGTTTCTTCATGCAGGGTTTCCCTCCCCCCCCCCCCATTAGTTGGGGAATCCACTTTTCCATCTATTTCAGTAAATGTTTTCCCTGTCTTTGGTTTTGTTTGTCTGTCAAACCTTTAACCAGGATAAAAATGTGTCCTATATATTCTATTATAACTTAGCGTCTTATTTTGTTGTTGCTTTGACTAATATTGTAGAATTTTTAACATCTTATAAAGGATATATTTATACCTAAGGATTATTTTTGACATTATATTTACATATACTAAGAGAAGTTAGTCTTGGATCATTTTCCCTGCCTTCCTCCACTTCCTCACCCCTACCTCAGTAACCTTTGTTCTGTAGCTCTCTGTGAGTTATGTTTGCCTGTTGAGTCAGTGGACCTTCCTTATTCCAGACCAGCTTTTCAAGAATCATGAGACCAATTTATCTGTACAGTTCAAGCTTCCTTCTGGACCTCCGTCAGGACAGGTAGAGTTACTAATCTAACTGCCCTCTGACATAGTAGCGACTAATTACTTAGTAGTCACAGTTTTTGAGATTGTCAAAAGTCACGTTTGGTTGTCATCCAGACCTAGTAATTTTTTTTATTGTCGTTATTACTTTTTGATCTAATATTTTAAACTTCTGTTTCAAAAATTATTTAAATATTTCTTAAACAGCTTCTCCAATAAATAGTGAAGCATGGAATCAATGAGTATCTCTTTTATCTCACTTTATTCCCTAAATAAGAACTTTTATTAAAAATAGTTTTTAAGTTATTGCAAAATTATTCCCAGACTCCTTTTCAGGGATTATTTTCTTTTGAGAAGTTACCTTCTCTCCATGAAAACATGATTATATTAATTCTGATTTATTGCCTTTTTGTCATAGAATAAATTTTTAATGCAACCAAGTAGCAAAAAATTCCCAGATACTAATTACCTGTTCAGTCTAGATTCTTGTTTTGTTTATAACTCAGACTATATATTTGATCGTAGAGCCTCTCTTCACATAATGCATGATGGCTTTTCAAATTGTAAATTAATGATATTTAAGTAAATTGATTTTTTTTTTTTCCTATTTGTCCTCATCAGTGGATTCAGTATCCAAAGAAAGCTCTTTGGCAAGTGCATAACCTGAATTAAATGTCAAGGAACAGATGGAAAGGGGTTCCATAAGAATTGGCTGAATAATAGGAGTTTGACTTTCTGTAAAATAGCTTTACTGGCTTTCCTCTTTTACAGAAATGATGTTAAAAAGAGCTCAACCTTCAAACCAAGGAATAGATGTTTTTAGGCTGGTATTTAGTAGGAGATAAAAGCCCTTTCATATAGTCTTAACAGTATGGTTTATTTATTTTTGAAAGGCTGTGAGTTCTCAGAACATTGAGAATACTACATGATCAGATGTAAATACAAAAAAACACAATTTAGAGCCAATAACATTTTTTTTTAATATTCCTAATGATATTACTGCCTTGATTAGGGTGAAAAATTGCATTTAGGGTAATTAACTTAGTAATAGTATGGCTATGAAGGTAACTGAGTTTATTCATGAGTACAAAGATGGGTTTTGTGAAAGTGACTACCGATTCTCTTATGAGCATATAGGGTATCCATGCATATTTTTAAGTTTCATTGTCGAGTACTGAAGGTCAAACTCATAATATTGTATAAGTCCCTTTTAAAGTATTGATTTATTGCATGATCCACTTATGTGACTCAATATCGAAGTTCTCAAGTATTAACTTTAAAAGAGTAAGCTGTCATTTTCACAGTTACTTGAAGAATCTGTGGCAGGAGAACCCTACCTGACATTAAGTACTTCTGTATTAGATAAAATATATTGGAAGAATATAGAAATGAAGAGAAAGATGGGCATTTTGGCAGCCAAACAAATTTAGCTTTGACTGCTGGGGCTTGGGATGGGGTGGGGAACTCATCCCTGATTACTCAGGTTTCGATGCATTAAAATTGGATGTGATCTTCATGATAAATTTTTTGTGTATACTGTCAAACCAAGTACTTCTTTCTCTTATTTGCTTTTTACATCTTCAGGTAAAGAAATAAGGTGCATGTTTGTGTTTTTTACTTTTGAGTCCATAAAAGCATAATTTGCAAGCTTTGACTCAGTGCAAATTAATTGTGGCAGTGGAACCTAAAATGTTGTTTTATGATAATTTTATAATGTGTACATACTGCAGAAGTTAGACAGAGGACCTAAGTTAAACAAAGATCTAGAGCTACTGCCAAACCTAAAAACAACAATGGCACAAAGAAGAGAACAGAATGCAGAGTCCAAAGCCAACAAAATCCAAATGTAAATTTGCTTGTTGACAGGCATCACATGTAAATTGGCTTACTTAGGCAACTGTTGGAGTTAAAATACAAAAGATGTCTTATACAAAAGCAAAAGTAATTGAGATTTTTTTTTTTTTAAAGAAAATGGTCTTTCGAAATTTATAGTAGCCATTTAGTTTGTATAAAGAATGCTGCCTTTCACTTTTGTTAAAATCTGTTTATTGTTTAGTTAATCCCATTACTAATGTATTGTTTTTCTTCATGTTCATAAAAGTTATTTGGGGTGATATAAGAAGATGTGACCATTACATCAAAAGTTTACTGAACACCTTTTATTTATTTTTTTTTAAAGTCTCGGGTGGGGACCCATAGTTAGAATTCTTTCGTGGTATGTTTGCAGCATATTTTATGTTATGAGTATAATTGTCATTTTCCAGCCCTTACCCGTGTGGCATTTATGTAATTACAAAATGCCTTTTACCTTATTTTATGGCAGGGAATAAAATAAAATGAATCTGTACCTAGTTGTGGATCTGACTCAGTTGGGGCTCATCAGATGGCCAAGGGTGAAGGAAAACAAAAGTTTTCTTTGATGAGTAAGTTAAGGAATGAAAACAGATCATTCTTATAGAAATAAAGATATAAGAAATGGGCATCACTTTCTGCATGTTTGAAAAACAGTGATTCCCCTCCTCCATTGGATGGTATTATTTACATATGAGCATTCTTATTTATGAATTATTTGGTGTGTTTTTTTTTCTTTTAAATGTGGTAAAAAACCACTTTAACATGAAATGTGCCTTCCAAACAAAATTTTAAGTGTATAGAACAGTATTGTTAACTATACAGTGTATGAACATTGTTGCACAGCAGATCTCTAGAACTTTTTCATCTTGCATGACTGAAACTCAGTCTCCATTTTCCCCTTCTCCTAGCTACTGGCAACCATTCTGCTTTCTGTCTCTATGAATTTGATTACTTTAAATACCTCATATAAGTGGAGTCACGCAGTAGTTGTCCTTCTGTGACTGGCTTATTTAATTTAGCATAATGTTCTCAAGGTTCATCTATGTTGCAGCATATAACAAGATTTTTTTTAAAGGCTGAATAGTATGAATATACTGCATTTTCTTTATCTCTCTGCATTTTCTTTATCATTTTCTACTTCTTGGCTATTGCAAAAAATGCTGCAGTGAACACAAGAGTGCAAATATCTCTTCAGTATACTGTCTTTAATTCTTTTGGATAAATACCTGGAAATGGCATTGCTGGATCTTATGGTAGTTTGATTTTTAATTTTTTGAGGAACCCTGTTTTCCGTAGTGGCTGTACCATTTTA
The DNA here is from genome assembly GCF_014176215.1 of Rousettus aegyptiacus. Classification (NCBI taxonomy): domain Eukaryota; kingdom Metazoa; phylum Chordata; class Mammalia; order Chiroptera; family Pteropodidae; genus Rousettus; species Rousettus aegyptiacus. The sequence continues at coordinate 126,303,917 of NW_023416306.1, forward strand.
CATTCTCACTAGCAGTGTATAGGGTTCCAGTTTCTTCGCATCCTCACTTATACCAATTTACTGGTTTGTTTGTTTGTGTGCTGTATGGGGTGATATCTAAGTGTGGTTTTGATTTGCATTTCTTCGATGATTGACAATGTCAATAATCTTTTTTATCCACCTGTTGGCCATTTGGAGAAAGTAGGTGTTCTTAATTCATTTAAAGCAATATTTAAATCAGTGAAATGTCAACAAAGTAAAAGAACTGAATTTCTTAGTCTTTGTGATTGCATCTGAATTATACATAATGAGAAAAATGTTTAAATAAAAAAAATGTTTAAATATAACGTAAATTAGGCTAGGAGTGGTTCTGAATTTGCTCATTGATTGCTTTTGGCTTAACTTATGATTTTTAAAAAAACTTATTTTTAAATTATATAAACTCTTAAAATGTTTTAATATAAATTTATTTCAGAAAAATTGAAAAAGTACAAAGGAAGAGAATAATAATCTAACTTTTCAAATGGAACTATTAGTACAGTTTTTTGCCCATCAGACATTATTTTAAAATAGTTACTGTAGTAAATATGCAATTTGTATCTTGCTTTTTTTACTTAAAACTGTCATGGAAAGAACATTTCTATTACAAGAAGCTTAACAGATAAAAGAGAAAAATAAGATAGAGTGATTTGTGTCATTCGGATTGGACATTTTCAAATTGGAAACAAAGAAAAAGCTTTTAAATGGGAAAAGTAAAAATGCAGAGATGTTAGATGCTACTGCAAATCCCTAAACTAGGAGGAGAAAGGAAGAAATAGTATTGTATTGTTACATTTGTATAATCTTAGAAATGTAGACATGAGTCAGAGCACATTTTATTAAATCTATACAGTAATGAGCCACATGATTCTACCGGGTTTTAAATTTTTTATTGTTTAAAGAATTTATCTGTGGATTTTTAAAGTGCAATTTAACATTCCTTACATTGCCAGTTAATTACTTTTATTTTAATCAACTTTTTGTTCATTGGAGAAACTCTTCCAGGACATACATTCCGTTTGTGTTGAATGAATCATCAAGCTCAGAGTTCCAGATTTATGACTGATTCACCTTACTAATTTTTCTTCTTTACTGGATTTTCTAATTTTTTATTAGTCTTGCTTGTACACATTTCCTGACAAAAATTAAATGCATCTTTTTTACTTTGTTAGAATTAAAGCTTTTCCATCTTGATTTCCAGTCATGTGAATTTCAGGTTAGTTTCTTATAGGACTATTTTTAGGGTGACTTTTCAAAAGTTCATAAATTTGTTACATTTTCCACACAAATATATACTGTGAGGTCAGTGAATATAAAATGTAAAGGAGTATAGAGGGAGAATACAGGTGTAAACAGTGGGGGAAACTTCATCCGTTTTGTTGACTGTAACTTGCTTGGTCATTTATAGTGCTTGGTGGCCTGCCACACAGAAGATATAAAAAGCAAATAAGAGAAACTTGGTGGGGGAATGAATAACAAGGTATGGTTCCTGACTCAGTAGATCTTTAGTAAATGGGTACTGAATACAAATTGTTAAATTGTGTTAACAGATAATTAGGTAATTGTAGAAAACAGTGACATAATGATAACATTTTCTCTCATGTGTTACCTTAGTCCTTTAAAACAACCCACAGAACATTGCAGGGAAACAGTGTTGTGAGGATAGATAATTGTAGAAACTAGTACATGCAAGATGCTATCCAGGCACTTTATATACTGTTTCACTTAAGGAGGCATAGCCAGTGTTATCTGACTTTAACAAATTAGGAAACTGAGGCAAAGAAAAAGGTGAGACATTCAAGTCATACAACTTGAACTATGTTTGGTCTACTATCTCAGACACTTCTCTCCATCCCCATAATATGAAGATACTATTTCTTTTTTGACTTTACAGTTTTTTATTCTCATAAAGACAGGAAAAAAACAGAAGTTGATTTGGTGTAAATTTGAGTGTCTTTGCAGTCTGAGTACCTTTACGGTGGGGTGGGCTCCAGTCGTGTCAGTGTTCTGCTGTATGGTCAATCTTTGAGAGATGACATCATTTACTATAAATAATCTGAGTTTTAAAACACAGATGATGACTGCCATAGCAGTCTATCAGTTTTTCAGTCAGAGAGTAATTGGTATTTGAAGACGCAATACCACAAATGGGAACTCTAGTTCTAGTCACTTAATTAAGCAGCAGATAACGTGCCTCCCACAATTATCCTCAGTGGCAAGATTGCCAAATGTGTTCTCTTACAATAAAGAACAAAAAGATCTTCCCTATAGGTTCACATTAATCGAGTATTTATTGCGTGACAGATACTGTACTAAGTGCCTTATAAATATCTTATAAATAACTCATTTAATTTTCACTCTCTGAGTTATGTACTATTATCAACCCTACTTTATAGAGGAAGAAACAGACATACCTAGTAAATGGAAGAGCCAGGAATTGTACTTAGGTTCAGCTGACTGTAAAGTGTATTTTTCTGATATGGCTTTGGTAGTTGCAGAGTTTGCTATATCCATTCTGCCCGCTATTTTGAGCCGAAAGGACAGAGTCAGAGACTAATTTGATTATGGAAGGAAATCAGCTGGATCAATTTTTCTGGCATTCTGAAACATCTGGAATAAATATATTAAATGTTGAGAATATGTCAAGTTTTCTTCATGCTATCAATAGATCCCTTTCTAAGGGAGAAATGGGCAGGAAGAATACTAATAAATAACTAAGACATTTAGTATTGTATATAGATATAGAATTGGGTAAATCAGTACAGTTCATGCCTTTCCACTTTGAGACTGACAAGGAGATATATCACTTAGAATTGAGTGCATATTCACTTGCTGAGTTGGTGGAAGACACAGATCTGCTTTTGATTACCGTGAAATCAAAGTATAGTGATTTGCTCTTCCCATTCTCTCCTAAAGCATCTCTGAGCAAATAATAAACTCCTCATATTTTACCCATCTTCCTCCCTACGTTGTTAATGACCTAACTAGAGAAGTTAAGCCAAATCTGGTTCCTTGCTCATAGGCAGAAATCTATTTAAACTATGCAGTTCATTTTTACAGAATCTTTGGTTTGGCTGTTTGAAAGTTTTAAGGGGAGGATCATGGCTAACTTAGCCAAAGGCCACAGAGCAAAGTTCAGAGTGCATAATGGGTTTATAGTTTAGAAAGTATTAAAAGTATATGGTGAGCATTTTACTATTGACATTGTTTTATTTTTCCCATAGTTTAAATACTTAAAAGGTATTCTGAATAAAACTTAGAAAACATTTTAAATGATAGTGTAAACAGGTTATTTTAGCATCAGTAACAAAATTATGAGTTTCTAGTCCTTCCCCTTTATTTCAGGTTAGCAAAGAAGTAGGTCTATGAATAGTTTCTTTAGGTTAGGATCTCTCCTACTTGTATACTGATTAACATCTTATTTTTAGAAAGATTTAACAAGATAATGATTTCATATACTTAAAACTATTTGAAAATAATTTGAGCAGTTTAATGGAGATGCTTAACATAAAAAATTGTACTGGAAGTAAATGACGACAGATTGGTGGGTCATTTCCCCCCTTTCACTCTTTTTGGATTGTGAGAGAAAACAGGTATTTCTGAAAAATTTATAAACAAAATTTTAGCCTCAGCTGAAAAAAACTTTCCTCTTGAATATTGAGTGTAAGTCATACATTTACAACATGAATTTTTCTACCTTTGACTTGCATTAAATTTTCAAAGAGAACATCGCATTTACCTTCTTACCTTTTAAATTTAGTTCATCTCCTAGATGTTATTGGATGAGTTTGCCAACCTTAAGGCATCACCCATATTCTTCCACTGAAGTTGTAACCATGGTAAAAGACCAAGTCCTCTTTACTATTTTGCAAAAGGTATGCACCCTTTATCATTTAGGTAGTTTTTCAGTTTATCATTTGGGTTGGTACCAACTTAACACTATTAATGAACATAAATTGCTGCTATTTAGTTAGCTTATATGTATACCCTTTATTTTCTGGGAACTCACAAATTTAAAGTTATATGTGCACAGAGCCAAATTGGCTCATAATATGATAAAATCCACTGAATACTTAACATAGTGTTTTGCTTTTACAGTATAAGTAATCTTTATGTATGTATTAATTCTTCAGACACCTCTGAAAGAATTAATCATCTGAATGATCTTTCCGTAGGTTCTTTCTGTAGTTCTTCAGATCATAATTATTTTAAACGTGTGATAGCACTGTGATGTTTGTGTTGGTAATGGGTCAGTCATTTTATTTCATGTTGACAGTCTCAAAATTGGGGAAAAGGGATATTTATTGTCTGAATAGATAATATTTGAAAGGTAGGAGTTGGGTTTTACACTTTTTTTTTTTTTTAATGAAAAAAATCTCATAGATATTTGCCTTCTGTTGCTTCGGCCAACAGTAGGCTACTGTTTTATGTGAGATCACTATCATCCTTGCCACATGAGTGTAGACCTTTATTTGAACTTCAAATGAATACCTCTAAAAGTCAGCAGTTCTTTCCCTTATGGTCTCTTAATAGTGGTGGCCAATTGCTGTAGGTACCCACTACTATTATCAGAGCTATCACTTGACTATGGTACTGTCCTTGTTTCTAAAATTTAATCTTCTGTCTCTCTTCATTCCAAGTTGTACTTTGTTAGTGTATAAGTTTGGTGGGTCTTTTTGGGAGAGGTAGGGGTCCAAAATAAGGGTATAACATTTTTTAAAGAAGTGTTTGGAGGGAACTTCTGGAGGTGTGAAATTTATATAGAGTAAAACGAATGCATTTTAAGTGTATATAATTCACTGAGCTTGGTAAATGTATACACATTCATATAACCAGTACTCTAGTCAAGAAATAACACTTTTCTCTCATGCCGTGTAGTGTGGAGATAATGGAGTGCTTCCAGGATCAAACACTTATTTTTCAAGATTCTGGGAATGTTGGGGTATGACTTTCACCAAAGTCCCTCTTTAAGAATTGCACTCTGCTGAAGAGAGCCATCTTGAGCATGGTTACACCCACTTTCTGGAGGCATCCTGTATCCAATGACTTGTCCATGCAATGGTGGAGTAGGGGGAGAAGTATAAAGATCTTGGTCCACTTGCTGCAGTTTTGGACAGGTCCTAAGGGCCGTCCCAGCTGGAGAACTCCCTGTATGCTGCGCTAAGGCATTTGTTGCTGTGTCACGGTTCAGCTTCAACCTTTACCCATTTGTACTCCCTTCAATGCTTAGGTGTTGAACATCAGAATGCTCCCCAGTGTCTGCTGCAGTACCCCATAAAGTTCCCCCATGCTTCCTTCCAAAAACCCCCACCCACCTAAACAACTATCATTTTAATTTTATCACCTTAGATTAGTTTTAATTCTGAAACTTCATATACAGTAGTCCCTCCTTATCTGAAATTTTGTGTTCCACGTTTTTAGCTGCCCATAGTCAACCACAGTCAGAAAATATTAAATGGAAAATTTTAGCAATAAACAGTTCCCAAGTTTTAAATTGCACTGTGTTCTGAGTAGCCTGATGAAATTTTACAACATCCTGCTTAGGTTGTGAATCATCCCTTTGTCCAGTATATCCACACTGTATACATCACCTGCCCATTTAGTCAGTAGCCATCTTGGTCAGATCAACTATTGCTTTATTGTTGTGCTTGTGTTTAAGTACCTCTTACTTTACTTAATAATGGCCCCAAAGCCATTTACATAACTTTTTATTACAGTATATTATTAGAATTGTTCTATTTTATTACCGATATTATTAATTGCTTACTGTGCCTAATCTATAAATTAAACTTTATCATAAGTATGTATGTATAGGAAAAATTATAGTATTTATAGATAGAGTTCAGTATTATCCATGGTTTCAGGCATCCCTTGCAGATAGGGTGGGGAAGGGCTTACTGTACTATAAATGGAATCGTATAGTATTTCCTCTTTTGTGTCTGGGTTCTTTTGCTCAGTCAATTCATACAAGTTGTGTATAGCAGTTTATTCTTCTTATTGCTGAATTATTCCTTTGTATGAATAAACCATCGTCTATTCATTTAGGTGTCTGCAGGCAGTAGGTCTGTTTTAAGTTTTTGACTGTTATGAAAAAAGCTCATATGAATAGTTTTGTATAATTTTGTGAATATATATGTTTTCATTGTTCCTGGGTGCATACAAAGAGTTGAATTTCTAGGTTATAATGTAATGTAGAAGTATGTTTAACTTTCTAAAAAATTGCCAAGGAGTTTTTCAGAATGATTTCATTGTTTGAGACTTCTAGTTGCTGTACGTTTTCTCCAACACTTCGTATTTGTGTTATATTTAGTTCCATCATATTGTTATTTTCTTTCCTGCCATTACTTTTTTGGTGCCTCAATTCTTCCTCTTTTAACCTCTTTTTTATTAATCAGATATTTTTTTGTACTCAATTTTAATTTCCCTAATGACTTTTTAGCTGCACTTTTAATTATTTTTAAGGATTGCTCTGGGAATTACAATGTATTCTTGTTATGGTCCACATGGAGATTATGTTTTACCATATCAGTATAAAATAAAGAATTTTAAAAGTATTATTCATTTTACCCTTTCTTATTCTTTGTCATAAAAATATTAAAAAGCTTTCAAAACAAGTTTATAGTTTCTGCTTTAAACATTCATGTACTTTAAAGTAAATAGAAGAAAAATAGTCATATATCCTTATCACGTATTTGCCATGTCTGTACCCTTCCATCTAGTGTTATTTTTCTTTGACATGAAAACTTTAGTATTTCTTGTAATTTATATCTAGAGGCAATTATTCTGAGATGACCTTGTTTTTTCTTCTTAGAACTTTAAAGATGTCATTCCATTGTTTCTGATCTCCATTGTTTCAGATGAGAAGTCAGCTTTTATTTATATAATTTTCTTTTATGTAATTTCTTTTGTTTGTGCTTGCATTTCAGCATTTTGATGATTGTGTTTATTGATGAGGTTGCTGAGCTAATTGGATTGGCAGTGCAAGTTGGATGTTTTTCACCGATATGGGAAAAATTTCACAAATTTTCTCCCAGATATATATTCTGCCTTCTTTTTTCTCTCATCTACTTCTGGTACATATAGAGTATTTTAGAACATTTAATATTGTCTGATAGGTAGCTAAGGCTCTGTTTTTTTTTTTTTCCCAATGTTTTTTCTAGTTCATATTGAATGATTTTTTATAGATTTATGTTTAGTTTCACTTATTTCTTCTTCTGACTCCCGTTAATTTTTAAGCTTATTGAGTAAATTTTTTATTTGAGATAGTGTAATTTTAAATTCTAGAATTTTCATTTTAAAATATTTTCTTCTGCTGAGTCTCCATCTGTTCATTCATTTTGATCACCTTTTTAAATGTCTTTGAATATTTATATTAGCTGCTTTAAACTCCTTTTTTGCTTATTTCAATATCTGTCTTCTTGAGGTATGTTTGTATGGATTTTTTTTCCCCTAGACCATAGGTCACATTTTTATTTCTTTACACATTATTGATTTTTTATTGATATTGGAAAATGTGTAAGATATGTTGTAGAGGCTTTGGTTTTTCTTTTTCAAGGTTTTGTTTTTGCGCTGGTAAGTGGTTACAGTATGGGTTGATTATTTTGAGGCCTGGTTTTACGCTTTGTTAAGGCAGGTCTGTGTAAAGCCCAAATTATTTACCAGGTCTTTGTAATTAGTTTCATCTGTGGTACCCAGCAATGAAATATATGCTGTTATTTTAGCCTTCAGTGGGTTCCTTGTATTCTCTCCCACATTTATGTATAGAATTCAGCAGAGTATTTGAAGGGAGTTTAAATGTAAACTTTTGGACTTTCCGCAAATGTGACTTTCTCCTTTCTTGGGTTTACCCTCTTTACTTTCCAGCCACACTTGTATATTCAAATTCTAGTTTCTGGCCCTTTAAGCAAAGAAGATAGTGGCTCTCTGCTTGTCCAGCCACCATATGCAGTCCTGACTGGGGAGTGTCTTCAGTGGACAAACCATATAGATTGGGATGTTAGCCAGTGTCTGGTTTTGTTTTTTCACTGTAGAGCCTCTCCAGTTTTTGCCTACTTTTGTTTAGCTCCCTCGCCTTCAAACATTTGTTTTTAAATCTTTTGTCCACGATTTATAATTATTATTTTCATTTGTTCAACCCCAGGTAAATGGTCACTGACATTTGGTTGTTTCGTAAAACATTTTCCTCATCCCATAAAGATCTCTCATAATGCTTTGTTGGCAACTGTCTACCCAAGAAACTACCAGTGTTTTTCATCACTATGATTTATTTTGTTTTAGATCAATATATAAATGGGATCAATATTTTATATCTGATTTCTTTCACTAAGCATGTTTTTGAGATTTATGTATGTTGTTACATGTACCTGTAGTCTATTTTTTTATTTTGCTGAGCAGTATTACATTGAATGAGTAAACCACAGGTCTTTTATCCATCTTTTTTATTGATTGTCACCCTAGTTGTTTCTTGTTTTAGCTGTTATAAATACCGTTCTTAATATTCATGTAAAACGTGAATATACACACTATAGGTGTATATTTTTTATCGCTTTATCTTAGGTAAATAGCTCGGGTTAGTATTATGTCGTTGGGTATTTGCGTTAGTCTTTTAAGAAACTGCCAGTTTTCCAAAGTGTACCATTTTACATATCCATAGGCAATATGTAAGATTTAGGGTGCAGATCTTATTTTTTTCAAGATTCTATTCTGTTATAAATAGAGGTCATTTTTAATATATATTTTTAATTCTTGGTAAATAATTTTGATAATTAGCCCTCTTTTTAAACTAAAAATATTGTGATTTCGAGATTTCAAGAGTGATATACTTTATTTATATAGGCAAAATTCATCTTTTCCAACTAGATTTAACAGATCTAAAAGTTGGTTGCTGGGTAGCTGTTGATGTAATTATTCATCTTTATAAGTTGTAGATGTTTTTAAATGACTTAAATTTAATTTTTTTACAAGCTAGACACTAATTATGAGAGTTTAAAATTAAAAAATTTGTACATGGCAGTAATTTTTGCTACATTACTATAATAAATATACAAGAGTGTGAACAAGAGAGTTTTAGTTCTTTCTGTTAGAGCATTAAAATGAAAACCAAGTGGGGGCCTTTATATTTGTGATTAGGATAACTTTTGATGACCTGAAAGTTCAGTTTTATCCTGTAAACAAATGTTTACTGAGAGCATTTTATGTGCCTGGCATTCTGTTTTTGCTGTTGTGGTCTGGGAATGGTCTAGATACTAGTGAGAGGTTGATTAAGCGAGTGAATAAATTGTAAAGGGTGGTCAATGTAAATTCTTGTTTTGTAGAGAAATGAGTAATACTTAGAAGAGTATATGAGGAAGAGATTTTTAAATATAGGGAAAATATGAAGGAAACATTTTCACATAGTTCTGGGAGAGGCAGAGTGCTGCCATTATAGGAATTAATGGTCTAAGACTTGAATGCAGAGAGTACATGGGCCTCATTACAGGAAATGAATAGAATTGTTTGTGGAATTAAGTTAAGAATAGTAATTGCTCACACAGCTGTTTTTAAATAGCAAATTGTGCTAGGTAATCAGCAAAAATCCACTAAAATGTACTTGATAGTTATGCAGAAGCTACTTTATTGGTACTGACTTATGATCCTAATGGATATGAGAAAAACAAACTAAAAACCTTTGTATGCAGTTTTCACAGTGGTATGGTACAGTATATTTTTTGTTCAATATACAAGTACAATTGTAATGTTTCATTTTACTTTTCCTACTACCAAACTCAAATACAATTGTTTGTTCAAGAAGAGCAGGAGCATGAACTTTATGAGCTCACAGAGCAATGAGGTGTGTTCTTATTGAAAGGAATAGTTATTTATTTGATTGCTTCTCTGGCTTCCTCCCTAAACAAAAATGGAATGTTATATATGCGGATTTAGGTCTGCTGCTAATTCATTCATTCATTCATTCATTCATTCATTTATTCATTTTCCTATCAGTATTTGGTTTGACTGTACTTCTATTCTTTTGGATTTGGCCGTTTCTTAGGACTCTATTTTAATTTATTAGTTGGCTTTTGGGCGATATTTGTGTTTTTTTTTAAAGCCTCTTTAAAAAATTAAGTATGAAAGATGTTAATATACATAATTAAGTTCTCACAGTCTATTTAGAGTTAATATTGTACCGCTCACATAAAATGCAGAAACTTTGTGACCTTATTTATTTAACCTCACCTGTGCCTTCTTTTATGCTTTGTCATATGCATGACATCTAAATACATTATAACTCCTATGAGGAATGTTATAATTTTTTTAATATAAATAATTTTTAAGGAAATTAAAAGGAAAAAATAATCTTTTTTTTTAGGCGAAGCAATCCTTGGTTAACCTCACAGATTGCAAGGACCTTGTCAGTTTACAATCCCTTATTTTTTTATTTTTTATGCCTACAGCACCTGGTCTTTCTAAAAAATAATCTTTTATATTTATTGTTTCTTACACTTCTCTTACACTTTTCTTCCTCAAGATCCAGGTTTCTCTCTGATGACATTTCCTTTAGCTTGAAGAGTTTCTTTTAGTATTTATTATACTGCAGTTTTGCTGACAACAAATTCTTAATTTTATTTTATTTTAAAATATATTTCACCTTCATTCTTGAAGTATATTTTATTCTGATATACCTCTTGCCCATATTTTAAAGATGTGTTCCATATCTGCTGACATCCATAGTTTCTGAAGACAAGTTTGCAATAATTTGAACTGTTGTTCCTCTTTATGTAATGTTTTTCTTTTACTGTTCACTTTCAAGGTTTTCTAGGTATTTCTGGTTGTCAGAAGTTTGATTATGATGTACCTAGGTATGGTTTTCTTTATATTTATTCTGTTTGGGTTCATGCAGTGTTTTTAATTGGTAAATTTATGTGAGTCACCACATTTGTAAATTTCTTGGTCATTATTTATTTATTTATTTTTCTACTTTGTTCTCTTCTCTCATTATGTCTACATTAGACTTTAATATCTTCCTTTACATCTCTAGGGTCTTGTTCATTTTCTTTTTATCTTTTTTTCTCTTTTTATCAAAATGAATTATTTCTTTGATCAGTCATCAGCACTCTTCCTCCGTCATCTCCATTTTTCTCTTTAATCCTTATTCAAGATGTTTTTTAGATTTCAAATACTTTAATTTCTAAAACTTCTATTTGCTATTTTTTGTTTTTAATTCCTCTGTGAGATTTCTAGTCTTTTCATGCATTACGAGCATATGTCCTTTACTTCATTGATCATACTTAATGTCCTTGACTGAAACTTCTTATCCGGGTCATGTTGATGTTGGCCTCTCCTGATCATCTTTTCTCGTGAAACTGGATCACATTTCATTATCAAGAAATTTTGGATTGTATTATGGATATCATGAGTATTATTTGTGGAAATTTTGTTTCTTTCATATTCCTCCAAAGAGTTTTAATTTCTTTGTCCTAGCGAGCCATTAATTGGATCACACTCAAAGTGAAAACTCTCTTGCCTAAGGTGGCCACTGCTCATATCTCAGTTTTGATTCTTTGGGCCTTAGCTACAAACTGCCTTGGGCCTCCCCTGTGAGCGTGCATTCCAGGGCTCAGCCAGAACTTGGGTAGAGATATACCAAAAAGTTGGGAATCCACTTTTCTGTCTGTCTCTTTTTGGGGATTGGATTCTTCCTTTCTGGTAATTATGATGGTTGTCCTGGCTCTGTCCTCTTTTTCTTCAAGCCAGAAAACCAGTGGGGTCTTTAGAATTTTAGTTCCTGTGTGCTATGGCAGCTACTTGCCTGCAGGATAAAATTTTAATAATGGGACTCGCTTGTACTGATCCCCAAAAGCTGTTAAAAAGAAAAAATCACTCATCTGGTTTCTCCTTCCAAGTTTATATTTCTAGACTAAAACAGCTTGATTTTGTTTGCCCTCTAGGGTTTTATATAGTTGTTTTATATTTATATTCCCTCATCCCCCCCCCCCCCCACCCGCCGCTGCCAGAACTTAAGTAGCTATCTAGAGGAGCTTAGTGTATCTCATTGGAGGCCAGACTCACTAAGTCAGTTTTGAGATTTCCTCCAAAATATTTACAATTTTTTTAAAAAAATAATACTCTCTTTAAAAATAATTATTACATAATTGTTCAATAATTATTGGATAATTAAAAATATTTTTAAATTTATCTTTCATTATTTTATGACAGCATATCATGTGAATACCTTATTTTTATGTTTTAACCAGTTAATTAACCTTTTAATGCAGAAGACTGTATTTCTGTTAGATACTAAAAGATCATTCAAATGAACAAGATATGTTCCCTGTTATAAAGTTTTTATTGATAGGATATACATGAAAACAACCATAATGGTTAGGATAAAATTAAGATAAATTAATTTCTGAAGAAATGTGATTAATTTAGTTGATGTAAAATACTTCTTATAGGAGGGGGCATTTTATCTTAGGGTGATTCAAAATTAGAAATTAAATAGGGGAAAAAAAGAAGGTGGATAGTCTATGGCTAAGAAACAATAAAAATAAATATAAACATATGACAAGTATTGTCATGTTTAGAGAGTGATTAAGGTCTTGAGGCTGGAACATTGAGTTTTTGGTTAAGTACCGAAGCTGAAAAGGTAGATTGAGGCCACCTTGTGGAATATCACGCACAAGAGTGTGCATGTTATTCCTAAAGATTCAGAGGATCATGTCTGAGTAGTGAATGGATGTGATCCAACTTGTGTTTATGGCAATATAAATGTGTTGGCAATGTTAACTGTGGATTGCAACGAGTACATAATAGAAGAATAAAGAGTACACAGGATCTGAACCAGAGCACAGTATATATGAAGGAAACAAATAGGATAGTTACTCAAAATATTGCCAAGGTAGAAATTAATACAATGAGTGAATGGTTAAGGGAATATGAAGAAAGAGTTACTAAATTCAAGAGAATCATTACATGCCTAACCACATTTGTAAAAATCCCAACATCATGATAAGTATATGAAACTTGGAACATTTTTTATTTACAATTCCTTTTACAGTAGTGTACTTTAGGCTGTACTGTAGTGATTATAAAGTGATAATTTTTTTGTGTGTGGGACATGTGAAGAGGTAATTTCAGCATCGCGGTACTTAAGATCTCTGTGTGATGTAGCCACCAAGCCTAATGAGGATTTAGGTTTCTCTAGAACTTTTAAATTTTTGTTCTTTGGAGGTAGTTACTTGTTTAGTTCATAGTCATTCAGTCTAACTGCTTCTCACTGGAATTTTCAAAATATTCAGTTATTTTGAATGTTAGTTTTGATTATTGTATAAAGAATGATAAACTATCAAATAGGGAACCACTTTCAGCACCACTTTTATTAAATTATTTCCACTTTATGCATTCATTTTGTCTACAAATATTTATTAATACCCTCTGTGTGTCAGGCACTGTTTTAGGCACCAAATATATAGCAGTAAACAAAACAGGCTACATTCTGTTTTTAATGCAGCTTTCAATGTATTAGGGACAGATAGACAGTAATCATCTTTCCATAGGATAACATTTGAACAGAGACCTGAAGGAGATTAAGGGACGAGACCTCAGATATCTGGTAGCGGGGGAGCATTTTATGAAGGAAAAAGCAAGTGGAAAGCCTCTGAAGATAAAGCATGCTTTGTGTTTGTGAGCAAAAGCATGTTGTTGAGATAGATTGATTTAAGGCAAAAAATAATAGATGAAGTGAGAGGGATAGGCGGCAGAACCTATAAAACGTTGTAGACCAAGGGATTTAATTCTGAATGTGCTAGGAAGCACAGGATTGTCATGATTTGAGTTATTTTTAAAAAAGTTATTCTAGTTCCCATGTAGAGAATACAGACTGTAGGAGGAGCAAGAAAAGGGAGACCCCTTAACAAGCTGTTTCAGTAATACATGTCAGAGATCATGGTGGCTTGGACTAAAATGATCATATTAAAAGTAATGAGTCATAGGTCAAGTTTTGAAAATGCTTATAAAGTAAATCTAATGGGATTGTACCTTTGAGAAACTAAATAAGGTCCAGGACTTTGGTATTTAGTTTGGAGAGAGAGGTATTGCAGTTGCTTCTCGGTTGCCGTGGGAGGGTTGTCCTTGTTTCCAGACTTGACAGCTAGTTTAAGGGAGGTTTTTCAGGGTTAGACTGTCTCTTTAGATAGGCAGAGCAAAACCTCAAGATACTCGGTCACTAGACAGTTCTCAAGGTGGTACAAAATGCCTGCTTGCCCTCTGAGAATTTAGTCTCAATCCATGACTGCCAGATAATTTCTGTTTTTCTTGAAGAGGTAGACCTGTCATTCCTTTTGATCAGCTAATAACAATAACATAGTAAAATCACTGTGTTTGCAAGTTATTTTCAAAATTAGTTATTTTCTTGAAATTAGCCATGTGTTTACTACCTTATTCCAGTGTACTGTGGCACTAGAATATCACTACTTAGGAATATTTGTTCTCAACAATACCAAACAGAAATCGTGATTGAATTTCAAAAGGTGATTTGAGAAAGCAAATTCTTCTCATCTTTTTACTGGTCTTACTTTCTTACGTACTTAAAAAAAGTCAAACTGTTTTATTTAACATTTCATTGTACAGAATCTCAGTTTTTAATAAGGAAAAATCTCCATAACCAATGTTACGTACTTCATATGAGACAGCATGTCTTAACTTTTCTTAAATTTCCTTACAGTTTTAGTATTTTCATAGCTTTATTATGTTTGTCATTAATGTTTAGCAAAACAACAGATTTGCTATTATATTCTAATTGGCCCTATTTCACAGTGAATTTCTAAAAAAACACGTTGATTTATTTCATGAGTATTCAGAATCTGAAAAATACAGTAAAAATGGTGGCGGTGGGTTTTTTAGGTGTATGTTATTTTACAAGTGATTGCAGTTTTTGAATCTTACCTAGAAGACTGTCATTGTTCTGTAAATAAAATTGAGTAAAGAAATGATTGAAAAGACACATTCATAGCTTTGGTTATATGATATAGCTATCTCCAATAAGATTTCTTTCATCAAGTCATTTATTGAGTCACTCTGTAGTGGATGGCAGTCCTGCAAAGTATATTATCTTTCTCTTATTTGTAACAATGTTGGGATATGATATTTTTATAGTGCTACCAAAGACTGTATGTGTGTGGGGGTGAGAGGGTAAAGGTAGAGGTGGATATACAGTCCCCTGTGGTGTAACTCCCAACTTTATACATGTCCCTCTTTTGTAGGGTAGACTCTGGCATGATATTGAACAGAGTGGCTGTATTGACTTGTTTTTCTTGCCAGCTTTGCTACAGAGATATCTTAATTACTCTTCTCCTTTCCATTTTTTGTATTGTCCCCTTCTTCCTTTCATCCCTTCTTAGCTCACCAGACTCCCCACTGCTACCTGAAATATTTTCCTAGTTCCAGATCTGTTTCTCACTTTACCCTAATCTTAGTTTAGGGTGGCAGAGTGTTTGGTTCTAGGTCTGGTAGTGGCAAGAGGGAGAGGTCATCTGTAACTTTGCTCCTTATTTACCCCTGTTACCTACAGACAGGTTTTTTCTGAGCCTCACCATGTTAGCCCCAACAGTACAGAGTTTGTGTACATAAAATAATGCTTTATGTATACAAACTCTGTACTGTTGGGGCTCACGTGGAGCAAGAACAGGTGTTAGGGTGTATGTATGCTACCCTTCCCCCCAAAATCTGTTTCCAGTTAGCTAGTTCTTAAAAACCTAGATAAGTCCATAGGAAGGACTCTACTTGGAGAATGAAAGAAGGGATAGGATAGGTTAGAAACTGTGAGATAATTTTATGATTGACTCAAGAAAGAGAACACCTTTGGTCAAAAACAAAAGATGGTGGCAGTGGACAGGAAGCAGGTAAACTAATATCTGAGTACTTCATAGAAAAGAAAGTAATGCCAGGTGTTAAACTTTGCCAAGATATTTACTTGCTCCTCTAAGAGTCTTGCTGACACCTCAGCAACTTAGTTTCCACCTTTATTATTCCTTCTTTTCGGTCCCTACCCGTATGTGTAGTAATCTATGATTTGCTTTCTGTTGCTTTTTCTATTAAATGCCTTACTAACAGAGGAAGCAGATTATTTCATTGAATTTACAAACTTTTGTTTTTATATATAAAGTCTAAAATTTAATCTTTGTTCTTTACTGAAAATATTAAATAAAAATAATATACCTTAAAATAGGACACATGAAATTAAAATATATATCAGATTTTATTTAATTCATTCCATTCAGAAAAGCAGGTTCTTAAGAGATTGTGTATATAAAAGATTAAAACAGAAAAGGGTCATTTTAATTTCTATTAGTTAAAGTATTCATTAACTCTTGTTGAGTGGAAATAGAATAATTAATTGGAAAGTTAAGCAAGACTCGCAGCGTTTCTACTACTTAATTATTGGTAAACTTCCTATTATATTTACCATTTTAATCAGTTGAGGAACTAGCTTTTCTAAAATTATTGAATTGGCACGCATAGACTGGAAATGGGAAGGAAAGAAAATACATGGCAGTAATGGTTTAGATATATCATCGTAAAATTGTTTTTCCCCCTAATCACTGTATTGCAACTGTGGTATGTTTTCTTGTTGTTAAATAGTTTTACAGATTTTGACCAATTTGTATAACTTCTGTATTAACTCTATTTTCTTTGTGTAATTTTCTGTTGTTGTTTTGTGTGTTTTGTTTACCTTGATCTTATGGCCGAAGCTTTGGAAAGTTTATTATTCCTGTCATATATCTATGTTTGTACAGTCATTGTCTTTAGCAGAAAGGAGTCATTGATGCTTAAAGATGACTCTTGTCTTTGTCAGTGCCAGCCACGACCTTCTATTCAGAGTCTGGATATGTTAACAATAAAACTATACAACTCCGAGTTTAAAACTAACACAGATCCTTGTTATTTTATCGCATCCTTTGAGCTCCCTTCCATGTCCACATTATTGGTATGTAGAACTCTTTAGCTGGTGGCTTAATTATCATTTCATTTAATTAACCTTTGCTCTTTATGCTGTGGAAGTAATTAGTGTCACTTGATAAAAATCGAGTATGTGTTTTCACAGAATTTCATGTATCTCTTAAATTTTGTCTGAGATGTTCTATAGCAGGCATCCATCTTTTCTATATTCCCTTTTACAAATGTATTTAAAGTAACACATAGGCCTCATATTTATTAATCATTTAAGACAACTCAGTCCTAAAACAAATAAATTGTGGTCCGATTATTTTCATTAGGGTAGGATCATCGAATTTCTATTATACATTATAAATGAAAGTATCATTTTCCCCAAGTCCTTTAGCCCCACCATCCTACTTTTTATCTCTGAAATTGACTACTGTAGGCACCTCATATAAGTGGAATCATGACAGTATTTGTCCTTTTGCGATTGGCTTATTTATTCTACATAATGTCCGGTTCATCCAGGTTTTACCATGGGTAAGAATTTCCTTCCTTTTAAAGGCTGAATAATATTCCATTGTGTGTATATGCCACACCTTGTCTATTTATTCATCCTTTGATAGACACTTGACTTGCTTTCACCTTCTGGGTATTGCAAATAATGCTGCAATAACATGGGTGTACAGATACTTGAGACCCTGCTTTCAGTAGCCAATTAAAAAAAAAAAACTTTTCATGAAATTATTTGCAGTTTCATAAGTAGTTTTATATTAGCAGACTTTGTAGGTTAATAGTAACCTTCGTCTTGGATTGGGTCTCATAGGAATCTTACCTGCTGTTCTGCAGTGTTAATTGCAAAGAAAATGCTTGGAAAATAGCCCACAGGTAACTGGTGATATTGGAGAGATGGTAACAAAGTTTGTTTTTATAACATATGCTCCAAACCTGCAGAATCTTTCTAAAATCTGGAATTTTAATAAGAATTCTCTAAGAACGAACAAAAAATTGTGTATTTTTACATTTAATCTCTGTGTTTGCAAAGCTTTGGGTTCACTTGAAATTGTGCCTAGAGTGCGGTCTACAGTAGGTACCCATTGTCCCTCTACATTGTTTTTAAAAACTTTTTAAAATATATATTAATCACTTGATGTAGGAAGTATAGATTAATTAAAAGAATAAATTAGGATTCTACTAACTAACTGAATTAGTAATTAATAGATTCTACTTTGGAAACAGACTTCCCTTTCCTTGCTTTTCATTACTTATCCCTTCAATTGGCAATTCCCTATGAAAGAGCTTGGGGAATGGTGGGTAGTTATTGGAGAATTTGGGACATTTATCTTACAACACATCACATTCTCATCTAAATTACAGAGGACTTACAAGAAAATTTTTGAAGAGAGGTTCTAAACTTAGTAGAATGTTGTCTTTGTGACATCTAGAGTTTTCTCAAGCAAGAATGAAAAAAGTCAACTATTTGTATTTTATCATAGAGAAAAGCTCAGAAAATATTAGGAAAGTATACCCCGTTAGGAGTCAAGGATGAAAAAGACTGGTTCTCAAAACAGAAAAGGGAGAAATGGCTGAATTGAGAGATCTTCAGCTCTCACCTTTTTCTAGAGACTGATTAGAAGGTGAAAATAATGGAGCCAAAGCTTCAGACGGTACGTTAAGGAGCACAGTGATTTTTTTTGTTGTTAATCATTACTGATCCTTTCTTACTTTAACTTTTCCTTTGCAATTTTCATAAGAATGGATGCACTCATTTGTACTCAGATTTTAGAAGAGATTTTATTAGGATGAATTATCATGTCTTTGGGTTAGTTTTGATATTTGATATGGTTTGATTTAGTTTGATGGTTTTAGTTAAGAATATCTAAATAATTGTCTGGTAGAAACCAGTTTTATTAACTTAAACAGTTATTTGACTTGTTTCATTTTCTAATGCTTATCTGGAAGAGCTGAATTCATCATATTTTTATGTAGGCAGTACAAAACTAGAAAGCTGTGGGGGTTGTCTTAGAAGTAGCAGTGGATGAGGATGAAGATGGAGAGATCTAGATAATGTCCTGATCTAAAGTCTTCAAAGTTATATTTTGTTCCTGAAATTTTGCAATGTATATAGGGCATTGTATGAAACAGCAAAGAAGATGTTCTGAAGTAACTTGTTTTCTACAGGTTTCTGAGACAAGGATTGAGATATAGCCAGTTCCACATAAATGCATATGCCACTTAACTGAATTGTACTCTCTGCTATACCATATCAAAAAAAAAAAGTATCCTTTTGGATTTACATCTTTGACTTTCTTCTTTCCATAGGTATGGATGAAAGAGGAAGTACAACATCTTGGGGAACAAGTGGTCAACCCAGCCCCTCTTATGACTCATCTAGAGTAAGTTTGCTCATCAACCCTTGATTAAAATTGTAAAGATGATTTGGCAAATAAGTAAGTTCTTTCATATATGAAATCTATTTCTTAAGAGAAATGAAGATTAACTTATTTTCATTGGAATATAGTAGAATACCTAGTACCTTCATGGTAACATTGAGTTCTTTCATTAACTGTCTTATATTGATAGTTCATCTCCTACAATGAAGGAAATATTCTTGGTGTTATTTCTACACTTGGATTACCTACAATATACTCTGCTAAAATTGGAAGAGCTTGCAATGCCTCACTATGTATTCTCCATGCACAGCCAGTTTTTTTCATTTATTTATTTGTTTTGAGAGATGGCTCACTGGCTTTTGAGTACCAGTTTCCAATCTTCTGTCTTCTATTCTTGCTCTGGTGGTCATCAGCTGTTTATATCAGGGGTTCTATAGCCCTGTCTCCTGGAAGGATGTCAAAACAGACATATCAGATGACATTTCTTGGTTGGCAGTTAAGGAAAAAATAGGACCAGCTAATGTACTATGCACTGAAAGGTCAAAAGGTTAGAGCCTTTTCTAACAATAAACAAACAAAAAATCCCCTAAAACTTATAAAAATTAGACTGAGAGATTGAAAATTAGACCAAAGAATTGGTAATAAAATTAAACATTGTGCTCCCAGATGCCCCAGTAAGTTAATTGGTGAGGTTAAGATACCGTACTTTGAACGATTAATAAACTATTGATTTCTCTAAGAGAAGGTGGAAAAGCATAAAATTTATAGTAGCTTAACCCTAGAAGCAAATTGGCTTAAGTGGAAGGAAAATGGAGTAAGTATGTGATTAGAGTTCATAGTTTTCATATGGGTTACACCGTTTTGCACTGAAAAATGCCGAGTTAAAGTTCTTATTAAAGTCTGTGGTTTTGCTATCATATTTGGCAGTAAACTATGTTTAATTTGTTTTAAATACCATGGTAAGAACTAGGATATTTATTTGGAATCTAAAAAGATATAGAGTGACTGTTAAAGTTTTAATGTTTCTTTTCAGGAGTCAGTGCTGAGAAAGCTAGGTTGTAGTGTAAAAAGCACTGTCCTGGATATCACAAGACTTGGATTTATTATTGACTTTCTGTGTGCTTGCCGTTTAATCTTGGACACCTTATTTTATTTTATTTTATTTTATTTTGGGGATAGTTCAACTGGTTAATGTCTATATCTCCTTCCACCCTTAAAAGTTTTTGATTATTTGAGTAATACTGTGAATAGGAAAGGTAGATTTCCTGTTTAGATTTTGAAGTAGGGATTTTACATAGTGGAGAATACAATCCTATTCATTACTACTGAATTATTTTCTTTCAGAGGCTTGAGTTAGTGTAATCAATAACATGTCATTTCTTAAAATGCATTAAATGGTGTCTTTCGTACCTTATGTTTACTTCCCTTCCAAGCTTTCAATTTTTTTCTACTTGAGTACTAAATAGGATTTTAGGAGAAGAGAACATAATAATGTATCTAGACATTTACAGGTTTCATGATCCTGAAATGAAGTTTGCCTCTAGAGATGAACTTCAAAGCAAATCTTATTTTTCTTTTTTGCTATTTCATTTATATGTCAAATGTTAAGTGCCATTTTTCACTCTTAATTTATTCTTTTGAGTGTATATTTCATGCAGTGAAAAGTTAAATTGACTTTATAGTAAACCGGTTTTCTATTTTAAAAAATAAGATTAATCTAGAGATTAGTCTCTAGGATGAATATATGTATTCATTTCTACTCGTCTTATGAGATATCAGGTAGAGTGGTCCTTATTGAAATCCGTTCTTTACCATCCTCCTTCTATCTTAGTCATGATTTTGAGTCTAAAATGGTTTAGTGAGCTAGTTAAGAAGTTATGTTTTACTTAAAATTTCAAACCACCATTTCTCTTCTGAATTCCTCTCACCAACGAAGACACTTATGGGTCCTTGAAGCTACCCTTAGCACTCATTTATAGGAATATTATCAGCTTTTGAGGGAATTTTATTGTTAAACATTATTCACCATCTTGACCCTTTTTTCAGAAAGTATAGATGGATATAATTTTGTTAATAAGAATCTCAGTTGACCAAAGTACTTTATTCTCCTGAGTATTTTAATGTTGAAGTTTTTTAAATTCAGAAATAAATATTGATATTGGCTAAAAACCAGTTCAACACATTGTAGTAAAATTATTGTCAATATAAGCTTTAATGGAATTATAGGTACTTTAATAGAAGTTATGTGAAGTTTATTTAGACTTTACCATATTATATAAATAGTACATTCCTATCATAGCAAATTACATCATTTAAAATATAACTTGACTTTACATTACTAATAGAAAAATTTTTTAATTTTTAAAAGTTTGAAACTATTTAGTAGGCTCCTAAAAGATATTTTAAAACTGCAAGATGACTAGTTTGGTGTAGATGTAAAACATATGCTTTTAATTTACATGTATTCAACTATCTGAGTTGCTCTTCTCCTTCTCTGCCCCCACTCAAAACTATAAGGAAGAAAATAATTTTTTGTAGTACTGTAAATCATATTTGACACATGAACTCTATTAATACTGTATATTACTATTTTACTCTACAAGATTGGCTATGCAAAATTATACAGACCAAACTTTTTATTTAACAACTTTTTAAGGGGAATTTTTTCGATGTTTACTTTTTGCCTAATAGTTTCTGACTTTAATTCTAATGAAGATACCATTTCCTTTAGTAACCTTGATGTATGAAGGGAGCTCTTCACCAAAGCCTGTGGGTTAAGAGGCCACAAACTTCTCATCATTGTGTTAGTCTTATACCTTTTCTCTCAGAAGTAGGAAAAATCACTCCAGCAGAGCTCCTATCTGGTGTGTCTGCCCCGTTTTTCCCAAATCCACCAGAGAAGTTGCCTCACAGTGTAGGTGGTTGGTTGAGTTTCTGATTATTGGAATTACCCACAGCACATCATTCAGTGCAGTTTTTGTTAGGCAGACACAGAAATAAACACAATACCTAACAGTGGTTATAGAAGAAATGGTTAGCATTCTTGGAAAATGTGGAGATGACACAGAACATATTTGAGATACTCAGAAAGAAGAAACACAGTATATGTGATGTGAACCTCAGACCTCTCTATCTTTGTTAGAGTGCAGGTTTCTGCACTGTTGACCTGCTGCCCCAAAACACACAAATAAACAAAAGCATCATCATGCAGTGAACAGCACTTCTAATTTCAGAAACATGTGAAAGTGATAATTAAAGTTAAATCACCAGAGATTGAAAGAAACAATTATAATCTCAGATTTAGACATGGACAAGCAGTATAGTTAAAGAGTTTGTCCCATACCTCCTGTATTTTTTTATCCTTTCCTTCAAACAAATGTTTTCTCTGTTTGACATTGTATCAGACATAAAGGCCAGAGAATACCATGATTTTTCTTATTTACTATAGTATTAATTCCAGTTTCAGATTTATTCCAGTTTCAGATTTTTTTTTTCCTTTGTAGAAGGCAGTGGTTAAGAGCACAGACTGGAGCCAGACTTTGGGTATGAATCCCAGTTCTGGCACTTAACTGCCTTTTTGATTCTGGACAATTTACTTAAACTCACTGTAACTCAGATTATTCATGTGAAATGGGGTTAATAATGAATGCTTTGGAAGGTTATCGTGAGGATTAAATGAGATAATATATGTTAAGTGTTATATAAGTATTGGCTTTATTCCTGTGTATAACAATTCATGTTAGATCTAAGTGTAATGAATAAGAATTATTTGCTAATTCAGTGATGCTTAATATACTTCTTTCAGATATAAATAAAATTTATTTTCCCTTTTAGTTGTTTCTTGGGAAAGCAGAACTTTCTGACAAACTTTGATAAAAAAGTTTTAGTCCTTCTACTACTATGCTTTAAACATATGAATGATCTATATGTGTTTGCTGAATATAATCAAATTGAGGAAGAATCATTAAATTTACTAGATTAGTTGTGTTTGGTGATCAAGGGGGCAAAAAACAAAGTTGACTTAAGATGGCGAAGCTTGAAGTAGATGGTGGTGCTATTAATAGCTATAGACCTTTCTTCTACGCTTAAAAATTATTGTCCTGATTAATGACACAGCTATTTAAGATCACAGCTTCTGGAGAGTTGTACTCTGTGACCTTGGATAAATTACTTAGCCTCTTTGTTCCTCAAGTTTCTCTTCCCTAAAATTATGATAATTTCACACAACCCATATAAGATTTTAGTTTAGATGAAATGTAATAATAGCTATGAAGTATTTCATTTATTAATACAGTAAATGAAAGGTACTGTTAGTATTATTAATATCATTATTATCTCCAAATATCTAATATTTCATTGTGCATTTTAATGGACCTAGTTCCTGATGTACATATTCTGTTTCTGATATGTTATCTGGTCCTTTTGGTTCATGGAAATTCCAAGAGGCCAGTTATCTTGGATTTCCTGCCTCCTAGCTCTGCTACCTGAGCGGTATTAAATTTAAAGTACTAAAGGACCATTGGGGTTTGTACTTTGTCCTAGGGGTTATGATGGGGCTCACAGGAGAGAGGAGAAATCTTCTTATTGACACTCTTTCCTAATACAGAATTTTTCATTTTTTAATTTAAAAGGTAATTGAGTTCATTTGTAGGTTACCATTAATAGAAATTATATTTATAGGCACCATTAGTGACCAGGATTTAGCATTTTAATCATGAGCATTTTTCAGGTGTATATAATCTGTTGTGGTAGTTATTTTTGGAAAAGAAGTAACATTCAATCAAATAGAGTATGAGTGCTTATTTTTTCTGGTTACTAAATTTCCACCATAGTTTTCCCTTCTCTTAATAATATGGTTTGCAAAATGAAACAATCATGTCCATGTTGCTCTTCCTTCCTTCCCCATTTGCAGTATCATAAGAGTTTTCAAAACTAGAAGATATATTAATTATTTACATCAAATTTTTTTTTTTTCTTAAATGAGAAAGTTTGAGATTTGGCTAACTTGTGATGTATGCTTTTGATACAAAATACACATGAGGTTTGGCCAGATAGTCTACGTAGTTAACGACAGACTCTGGCCTGGAACTTAGATATTCTGAATTTTGTGCTAGTAATTTTTAACCCCCTTACCCAACTCAAAGAATAACTCCTAAATTTTCTCTATATACTGAGGAAATGGGAAAAGAGAGAAGAGAAGGGTAAAAGAGAAGAAGATCTGCAGTTGATATCCACAAAGGGTACATGAGACATTATATGATTTTTTAAATTTTGCTTAGTAAGTTCAGTGTATTATAAGGCAGGATAGCATAGAATTTAAGAGTTTGATTATTGAAATCAGGCTGTCTGGATTCTATTTCTAGCACTCTTGCTTCCTAGCTGTATGACTG
The DNA here is from genome assembly GCF_014176215.1 of Rousettus aegyptiacus. Taxonomy (NCBI): domain Eukaryota; kingdom Metazoa; phylum Chordata; class Mammalia; order Chiroptera; family Pteropodidae; genus Rousettus; species Rousettus aegyptiacus. The sequence goes on from NW_023416306.1 coordinate 126,328,632, forward strand.
TGGGCATGTTACTTCTCTTTGCTTCAAACATTTTTTTCTTTTCCTTTTTTCGTTAGGGGGTTGGGTTCTAAGAATAACTACTTTGCTAATGTTCTGGACTGAGGCTTATTAGTGGAGAAGGGGAAAACCACTTATTTGGTAATGAGTTGGCTTTAAAATACTTGGGTTAGCTGTTGTATATGACTCAGCACAAAAAAATTTCAGGGACTTTTTATTAATGGATAAATAGTAGGTATGTTTTGAGGTCTTTAATTTTAATACGTACTATGACTGCTGCACAATGAAAGGATATGACGGTTCAGTTTATTTAAAACGCACCAGCAGTGGTCATTTCTCAGACCAGTTGTCAAGAATATACATGAATGGCAGCCTGATAAACCAGGTCAGGTAGCAAATGAAGATATGAGAATATAGAGATTCAGGAGTTGCTCTAGCCTTCTAAGAGTCATACACAAACTATAGATTGGGTACCTAGGATAAGGGAAACAAAAATAAAATAAAAGTTCAACTAGAGTAAACATACAGCTTTAGCTTCTCTGGAAATGAAAATGAGTCCACAAGGTTATTTGGATCAGTTTAATGTTACTTCTCTAGGAACTGCTGGACCATTTCTGCCAGATGTGTCTAAAGGAATCTTTTGCTCATTTCTTTCTCTATTCTTAGCAGGCATTCAGTATCTTTTCATTCGTGTGGAAGAGAATGACTAAGAGACACTCTATAATTTGATGGATAGTGAATTGGAGACAGGGTAATCAAGCCTTAGTTCCTCTCAAATGCTATCTATAAAAATACATAGAGGTCATTCTGATCCCAGGGAGAGTTACACTGGCTAGAGTTTTGGGAGAACATGGTATGTAGTTCATGTATATTTTATAATAAAGGCCTTGGGAATATCTAGGGGTAAAGAGAACCTGTAGTTTGCTTTTACCATCAAAACACAGTAGTAACATGAGAGGCACCATTATAAATAAGGATGGTAACATTGCCTGCCTGCTTTTAAGTAGTTTCTGATTTACTGTGGTCCCCAAGTTTAAGAAGCTGACATTTGTAAATGCACTCAGTTTCTGAAATAGAAGACGTGAATAAGTGTATGTCTTAGAGATTAGGAAATATGGTTAGAAATACAACTTATATTTACCTAAAGAGTTAAATTAATTATAAAACTTTAACTCTCTTAAAGCAACAAATAATTAATTAACAACTTAATTTCACTGATAACCACGAGATTGTAGGAAGGGAGAGATTACTTTGGGTGGTTAGAAAAGACTTAATAGTAGAGGAAATGTTTGAGTAAAATATATTATAGTACAGAAAATATTTATATGAGTAAGATTGAAAGGAAGATGACTTTCTGCAAATGTGAAATTATGGGACCATAATACAGAGGCTCCCAAATCACAAAATTTAGTTACTAGAAAATCAGCTTGCTTTGTAGTTGAGTAGTGTGATAAGGCAGATAACCTTTCTATAGGAGATATATAGTCTAGCCTTTGAGAAGTAGAAAGTCAATTAAAAATAGACTTTTATACAGGGAATGACACAAAGAGTTTTATAAAGATCAATATATTGTGGTATGAAGAATGGAACCAAAAAGGAGTGACAAAAGGAGTAATGAAGTAAGACTTAGACTAGGATGGTAGGATCAGGATCACAAAATAATGGAAAGAAGGGTGATTAAACAAAGGGAGAAAAAACTGGCACACTTGGTGACTGGGGAAGATATAAAATCATATAGACTTACTCCCCCCACAGAATGTTGATTCCTGAATTAAACTCCTTATGTTTTTTTTAGGCTTTGATAAGTTAGCTGTAGTTATGTTATGTAAGTACCAGATTGTCTAATTTTGATAGTTTTGCTTATAAATAGGAAATCTAGTTATATAAATAAAAATTAAATAAAATAGTTTTTACTTTATTGTCCCCCATTTGTCCACATTGATGGGTAATAAAGATTAGTGTTACTTTCTCTCCTTTAGAGTAGATATTTTCTTTCTCTAGATTGTTTGTTGTTTGCTATTTTTATTTTTGAAGGGAAAGTGGTGTAGGTTTTATAGCTACTAGGAGTTCAAATGCAATAATTAGAAAGGACACACAAATTTTGAAATAGTATTTTATGCCTCTTGATCTCAGGTGCAAAACACGAGATGAAGCAGTTAAATAGCAAAGCAAGACAGGAGGGACAGAATTAAAGTAAGTGTTTTCTATATATTGCATTTATGTTCCCATTAATCTCTGTTTTGTTATGTAACTGCTCCTTCTGAATATTCCGAATGTGAAAAAAACTATGGGTAAGAGAATGTTATATTCTAAAGTTAGGTTTAAATAAACCCATGAGGAAAATGTTTTTTACTTTTGGTTGTATTCAAAACAACAGCTGCCTATAAAATATAATTCTAATTTTTTTAGATAAGAAAATAATTGCGTTAAAATGATATAAACTCCTTTAAATTCCTTGCCAACAAATATTTAAAATGAAAGTAATCATATACCTATCAGTTTGTCCACTTTTCCATTTTAAGCCAGTCAAACCTTTAGTTTTTTCAAGTGTAGTTGTTATTCCAGGGACAGTGCCTACTGAGATGCTCTAGTCTAACGTAGATCTTTTGGAAAGAGCCTTTATGTCAGTTTCTTGCCTCATTGTGATTTTCACTTAACTTTGTATGCCTCTGAAATAGCATCTTTATCAGAATTGATCTTTATAATTCTCCTTTTTTTAAAAATCTTCTCATTATTTAGCCTTTAAATTTAACAAGAAGTCAAAACATTAATCTTTGAATCTCATGTCCGTTTTTGTAATAGTTGAGGTCTTACTTTTTGATACCTTTATATTTGTTTCCTATAAATTTAGATATTTCTTATTCATGAAAATATAATAAAGGATAAATTCTGGCTGAAAACATTTTTAGGCCTGCATTGCCTATTTTTATTAATAACAATAATCATAACAGGCATTTTTCACAATATAGTTTAAAACCTTTTACCTGTTGTTTATCCCAAGCTTTACACTAGCTTACCAAGAAGTCATTTTTAAAATCTTGTCCACCATTTTAGAGGTTGAGGAAATTGAGGCTCAGAGAAAACTTCCCAGATATAAACATCTAAAACTAGTGTATAACTCTAAATTACTGTCCCTTTCTATCAATATCACACTCGCCAAAGTAGAAAAAGACCCCAAAACTGTTGTTATTTCTACTTGTCCAGGACTTTACAGACAGATACTCAAAAAGTTGTAAGATGATGAGATGACCATCATTATTTATCAAAATATTATTCATGTTTTACATGTAAAAAAAAACCCCATAAGTCATGGAATAAATCAAATAAGTTTGCTTCCTGGTTTCATCACTATATTTGACCTTGGAAAAGATAAAATACTTAATTTCTGAGCCTCAGAAATTTCTCATCTGCAAAGAGATTTATCTCATAAGAAATGTGTAAGAATTAAATAGAGGACGTTTTACAAAACATTTAGCACAATATCTGGAATTTATTAAGTATCTGTAAGTGTTTCTCTTTTTATATCCTGTCTCATGAAAAGTATATAGATCCATTCTGATACAAACCATAATAGGAATTTTGGAAGTCTTAGATGCTCCTTAGAGAGGAAGCTGTTTTGAATTCCTAGAGTATAGCCTGAACAAGATGAGGACCTATTACAGTTTTTAAATACTCATCAGTAGGTTCTATAAATCATAAAAAGTAAATTATGTTTACAAAATTAAAATTATTGAAAAAGTTTATTGCATTACAGATTTGAAGATTTGAATATTTTTTGGGGGGGAATAGATATCCTAGATTCTTATAAATGTAGATTCTAAAATCTAAAATTTACTAGGCTGTAAGTTACTTAAATCTGTTTTAAAGGATATCTACGTTACAAGGTAGTTTTGAGATCCAAATGAGATTGTGTGTCAGAGACTTAACATGATCAATTAATTTTAGTTCGTTTTATAGTGTACTATTATTGTCATGTATTCTAACATTTTTATTCTTGAGTATAACAAGTTTGGAAGGTTTTCCTTCAACATAATTAACTGGTGCTTAATCTTCTGTGCTTTAAATGAAATAATTATCTGAATGTGGTTTTACACTATAAACAAAGTGCAATTTTTTACGTGGAGCATACCATATTCTTGGTGTTTAATATGGGAAATTATTTTGTGATTAAGCAATACTGTATCAGCTGTCCTGAACCAAATATCTTCTCTGCATTGGTGATGCCATTACATCTCACTGAGTTTGTATTTTTCTGAGTTCATGCTCTGTAAAAATTATTCTTGATTTCTCATTAACCCTACCTTACTCTTAGATCACTTTTCCTCAGTATTTTTTTTCCCAGTTTCAAATCTTCAGTTGTCTCTTGGACTTTGTATTTTTGTTTGTAGTCTATTCACATTTTTTCTTCCACTTCTTTCATTCATGAAGTATTAAGATTCCACTGTTTTTCTAGTCCTGGGATTATTTGGGCAAACAAAAATAATTAGTCTACATACCCTGGTGAATTGCTTCCTCTTTTTTTCCTTATCAGTATGGCTAGAGGCTTATCTATTTTACTGACATTCTCAAAGAACTTGTTTTTAGTTTCATTGGCTTTTTCCTATTTTTTTTTTATTATGTTTGATTTCTACTTTTACCTTTACTTTGAATTTAATTTGCTTTTTACTTTTTAGTTCGTTAAGTTGGGAATTGAGGCCATCGATTTGAGACCTTTCATCTTTTTCTAACAAGTGTTTTAATACTATAAATTGTCCTCTCACCATAGTGTTATCTGCATCCCATATTTTGCTGTCGTGTTTTCATTTCATTCAATTCAAAATACTTTATAAATCTCCTGCTGATTTTCCCTTGACCCATGAATTATTTACAAATGCACTAATTTTGAAACATTTGGAGGATTCTCTAGAGGTACTTTTTTTTTTATTACTGATATTTAATTAAATTCTGTTATTAGAGAACATACTTTGTTTTAGTTCTCTTTGTAGATCTATATTTCTGTCTGGTATTATTTTCTTTTTGACTGAAGGACTTTCTTTAACATTTCTCATTGTGTAGGTCTGGTGCTAATGAAGTTTTACATCTTCCATGTTTCTGAAATATTCTTCATTTTTGTTACTAGGTGTGGAGTTCTAGGTTGAGATATCTTCTCTTTTTCTCTCCTGCCCCCCTTAGCAGTCATAGGATTCACTTTGTTTCCACTTTCTCAAAGATTACTGTCCAGTGTCTCAAAACCGTTTAATATATTTTGTTTAGATTTTTGATTATTTCAACTTTGAAGGTTAACCCAGTCACTGTTATTCCATCCAGTCTGGAAGTGGAGGTGGAAATGAAATTCTTAGCCATGCTTATCTGATAGGGACCATGTATTCGATTCATCAATGAAATTACTAGGAGTAGCACATTACGAGTGAATGGAGAAATGAAGTCTGCAGTATTTGCTTTTCCTGTACAATACTGAAAGTGTAAGCTTATTTAAGAGATCCTTGGAATTTTTATACCCATTTGATATTGTGCAGTTGCTTTCCTTGCTACAAATTTACCCCCAAAATTTGTCTGTGAGTATTTTGTAATTGGAAGCCAAAAAGGTGTCCTTTATTATAGTGAGGTTAGATTCTGCCATTGAATAGCTGCATGATCTTAGCCATGACCCTTGACTTTCCTGAATCTTTCTTCCCCATTTTTAAATGAAGTCTCTGTCTTAAATAGTTTTCAACAAGCAACTCCAAATTCTGACTTGGTATTGGTAATGAGAGTTCATGATTTATTTTAAAACGTAGTAAATACAGTTAACCTTTGAACAACATGGATTTTAACTGCACAGGTCTACTTATATGCCCCTCATCCACCATGTTGTTCAAGGGTCAATTGTACTCTAATCCAGCAGTTTACCTAGTATGTTCCAGGGACCTTGGGTTACCCCAAGATCCTCTTAGACTATTTGCAAGGTCAAAACTACTTTCATGATACTATTAAGACTGTATTTGCCATTTCAGTCTTATTCTTTCCTGAGTGTACTGTGGAATTACCATATACTACATAATATGTGATGATGCTTTGCTCTGATAGTTCTTGTGTTTTTAAAATTTCTCAAGATTAATTTCTAACATGGTAAATATTAGTGGATATGTCCCACATAAACAATAGCTCTTTGGATTCTCAATATTTATTAAGACAAAAATTTTTTTATACAAGAGGTCCTGAGACTGTAGGAGTTCTTAGACCTTGAAAATGCTGGCCTAATGGAAAGTATTCACTATTTAAGTGTGTACTCTATTGCCATATGTCTTGGTGCTAGAGTTTAAAAAAAAAAAAATAGTGACTAACTTAAGTTATCTGCTGACATAGTTCCAAGTTTAAATCAGTTCTCTACCACTCCATGACTTTGGGAAAGTTATTTAAATTCTCTAAGAGAAAATTTCCTCACCTGTGAGGTGGGGAAAATCTAGTATCTGTATATAGTTTAAATGAACTGATACAATACATAAAAGCCCTTAATACAGTGCTGGCATATATTATATCAGTTAATTTATTTAGTAAGTACTCAATGAAAGTTAGCAGTGATGATTGTGATGCCACAGAGGTTTGCTCATTGACATTTTTGTTTTCTAGTAATCAACATGTTTCATTCTGCTTTAGGGCATTCTTAGTAAATATTTATGCTATTTCTTTGCCTTTCTGGCAATGCTCATTCTGCTTTGTGTTCCTATTTGAAGCTGTGCTATTATATTGCCATCTTCTAAACTATTCATACCCAACCCAGGAGTTTAACTTGGAAGTTGGCAGACCGGCTTAGGCTTTTTAAAAAAATTTCACTGGTTGTGCCATCTTGTCCCTTAGACTAATAGGGAGTTTAATAATACTAACATAGAGTAATAATGTGGAACAGTGGGAAGCTTCTTGCTGGCACTTGATAATTCAGAGTTTGAATCCGTTTTGTAATCTTTGTTACTCTGAGCTTTAGCGTTTTAATATGTAAAATGAGACCAGTCTTTGTTACATTTGCCTGTTAGTTTTAGAATCCCCTGTGAATTAATATGAAGTATATGGCATTCTTATTAATTCCAGCTCTGCCAGTCCCTTACTTCCACATTTTTAGCAGGACACTCAACTGGTGTGTCTTCATCTGTATGGTAGGTAAAATGAAGGAACTATATGATGTCCTCAGCCATTAAAATTCTCCTATTCTGTGAAACAGCTGGACTCAGTAATATATATATTTTTTTGCTTTTCCTGTTTCAATAAATGTATGTTTTCCTGTGATACCTAGAGATGTTTTGATTTCTCCATATATAAAGAATGAACTTTAAATGGCCTAAAATACAGAAACTTTTTTGCTTATAAACTCTCCAACACAACAAAAGCTACAAGCTGGACCAAAAGAGCATCAACTCTGATTGCTTCTAACAGATGGCATTAGCAGTTACTTTGATAAATTTGTGAAGATGGATGGGCTCAAGTTAGAACTGAACCTGTGTGAACTTTTTTAGGTGATCCTCTGGAACCTCATGTTCAAAAGTATTTCATGCCATTGTAGTAAGCAGCATTTCATGTATCTGTCATATTTTCTAAGGATCCTTTCCCCTTTTAAAAGATTTTGATTCTCCCTTGCCATTCACTCATAACAATTCAAGAGTTGTTCTTTAATCTGGGTTCATAGTAGTTCCATGAAGTTATCCTTAGCATTAATAAATAAAAGTTACTCTGAGAAGTTCATTCTTTCAAGAAAAACTTAAGCATTTACTTACATGCAAAAGTTCTGTGCTGGTTTCTTTTGGGATCATAAAAGAAAAAATAAAATGTTCTCGCCCTTTTGGAATTTCTGGATCTGAATGACAGAATCCATTTCTCTGTTAAAAAAATTCTATTATATGTTAGCATCTGACCTATTAATTAATAACATAACCTTAACATATTGAATATTAGGTAGCTTTTTCATATGTAGACCTGATTCATTAACAGTGAGCATTATTCATTTTTATTCATTCATTAAATTAACAAATTTTATTAGTCATGTACTATGAGCGCATTAATGTGCTTGTCACTATTGATAAAGTAAGAAGTGATATAGACACAGTTCATCTCAGGTAACAGACTATTGTGTTAACCCACCTGTCTTTTTCATAGGTGTATTTAACTGAGAGACAATCACATTCAAGAATTTGTTTAAAAAGTATACCTTATTTTCTAGACATTTATTTTGGTATTTATCATAGGAGTAAATAAAAAATGCAACAGGACTTTTATTTCTTTTTTAAACTTCATTTTTTATTTCTATTTATCTTTATTTCCATTTTACTTAATTTTGAGGTACGACCATTCATTTATATCCAGGCCTTGTCCAGAGCTTTCTGGTGGCTTAGACTTTGTCTAATTCTACTGGTTTTGACCACTTAAAAGCTATAGGATTTCAAGAGTTGTGATGAAATCTTGTGGCTTTTTGAATACCAATATTTCTGTGTTTACTTCTTTCATCCAGTTAGATAAGCTAGTACCTTAGCCTTTTTTCTGCTAGTTATTGGGTGTTCTATGGAAAAACTGATTGAACCTTTTTAATATCTCAAGCCTTGTAGCATTTAAAAGATTTAGCGCTAAAATCTCCCGTCTGCCATTTATTGAGCACCAGCTATGTATGTGCCGGCCATTGTTTTGAGGATGTAATTGTGGAAGAAGCAGACACAGTTCCTGCTTTCTCCGAATGTGTAAGACAAATCTCTGAGATTATAATAATGGTTATTAGCATTTATTGTGTGCTTACTACATGCCAGGTACTTTTCCAGTTGCTACATATTTTAACTCAATTAATGCTTACAACAACTTATAAGATGAAGATAGTATTGTTATTATCCCTAGTTTATAGATAAGGAAACTGAGGCAAGAAAGATTACATTGCCCCAAGTCACATAGCTAGTGTATGGTAAAGATGGAATTTATATCTGCTAGTCTGGCTACAAAAATTCCAGATTTATCCAGTATGCTGTACTGTGCAATTATAACAGATAATTATGGTATAATTTAAATGGATAATTAAATAGGTAATTTCAGTAAGTATGAGCAGTGATATGATGGAAATGCTTTCTGCCGTAGGAGCTCAGAATGATTTCACTCAATATGCTAGAGTCAAGGAAAGCTCTTCTGAGGCAGTATATGTATCGAATGAGCTCCCTTACTTCTTTTTAACTATTGGAAAGAATTGGAAAGAGTATCTTAAAATAGAAATAGACAGTGGCTTTCATGCAGAGAAATAACAACATAGGTTAGAAAAATCATGAGTCTGTTCTCAACTTGGGAACGCTCTCTGGTGATTGCACCTTATTTGTTAGTTGGATGAAATAAATTGTTAAATTAGCTATTTAAAAAATTAAAGGAAATTTTTTTGTATTTTTGAGGAGACAAACCAGAGAAGAAAACTATTACATAAATAATACTAGGTGCTTTTATCATATTGTAGCAGGGATTAACATTTCTAAATTCTGTACCATGAAATGAGCATAGAGAAAAGTACAAAATGCATTATATAAAACATTTTATAATGTTAAAGCTTTTACGAAGTATTATATATTCATAGATAGGATTATTTAAGATATACAAATTAAAGTGTAATTTAGACAGGTTTTAAGACAAAATTAAACAGTTTTGTGATCTATGTATCAAATGATTTTATCAGTTATTAATCTTTTGAGAGCTTTTCATTTTTATTATAAGACAGGAACAGTAATTTTTTAGGGTGTATTTGGGAATATTTTTGTGGTCAGTAGCAAGCATGCTATCGTGAAAAAGCTACTATGGTAGATGGTTCTGGTAGTATTGCTCTGTTCTTCATAGTTTATAGTGTTTATTATCTCTCACGTATGAAACTCGTTTTTATTATAGGTTATTGTCATGGTAAAAACATTTTAAGAGTCCAGGGGGTCAGATTTGACAATTTTTGTTAGTATAGTAACACTCTATCAATTTAAAGTACGCACCATGATTGTCCTGTATTTAATGGTCTCACTGGTTTACTTCCTGTATATTCCAAAATTGAAATAGCATTCATTATTCAGTAGTATTGGCTGATTTACTTAGGCTCCATCTTAACAATAGCTTCCTTGGTTTTTGTCCTTTCTCATCACTCCAGTGCCTCTCAACCCTCCCACCCCTCCCACCGGCTAAGTCACCTTCCCTTTGTTTTCTCCAGCCATTTGATATTCTAGCAGGTCACACTCACTGCATTATTCTGCTTCCTTCACTGCTATTCTGTCAGCCCCATACTTACATATGTAAAAATATTTTGTTATTCTGATTACTTTAGATTTTTTTGTTAACTGTGGGATTTCTTTCTAATTTGTATTTACCTGGAAACTTCTGGTGTTTAATATGGTTCAGGGGTGTGTAGGGGTGGGGAGGGACCTGGCTATTGCCTGTATAGACTTGAGTTTTACCCCTCTTCCATGTGAAAAAGATCTCGATTTCCAGATTGTGCAAGTTCTTCCTACTAGAAGTGTGGTACGTGGACCAGTAGCATCAATATCAACTGTATGTTAGAACTGCAGAATCTCAGCCCCAGCTCAACACTTTATACTTCTTAATCTGTATTTTAACAAGACCTCCAGTAAATTGACGTGAACACTAAAGTTGGCAAAGCACCGTTCTAGGTATCATCCAGCTAGTGGACACATTAACATGCTAACTGATAGATATTTGTATCTTTCTAAAACTTATCTTGAACATGAGACCTTTAGTGATGTTATTTAAACATTTGTAAATTATTTTGTAAATACTAATCATGGTTCACCAAAAGTTATATCCTGGCTGGATATCACCACTGCTGTGTGGAATGGAAGAAATGACAAAATTAATCTCTAACAGTAGCCAGGCCCAGTCTTTTAAGTGAGGATTTGGTATATATTAGATCTAAAACTATGACAAACATTTATAAGTTTGGTTTCTTTGTTTCTTCTCCAACATCAGTTTGCATCTGTAGATGAAGAACTATCTCTTTCTTGCCTCTTAGACTATGGCTCTTTGTGAAAATTATATACACTAAGACAAACCTTTGAGGTGTAGGGAAAACTGTTCAAATTACTATTTAATTTTTATGTTAAATAGGCAAAATTTCATGTTACTGAAATTCGATATATTCCTTAATATATCACACACACACAATTTATGAATAAATAGATATTGAGGATCCATATTCAAAATCTTGCTTGTATGTGATAGAGTTTATAGACTCCTTCTATGTGGTAGAATATGACAATCTTATTAAAATTTTAATTTTAATTAAAAATTTTTATGAAACTCTGTGAGTGGCCTGGGATATAATCTTGTAGTAAATTCTATACTATGCCTTGCTGTATGTAGGTGCATATGGATAAGGAACAGTGCTATCATTTTTATATAGTTGCTAGTAAAGTAATTGTTTTATAGTCAAAGCACATATTAATAGAGGCTTAGAGACAGATTCTTTATGCTACTACATGTAATCTATGCAGTTAATACACTATTTGTGTATGATCAGTTGATGATACCCTAAACTTAGATTTATTTCTATATTTGTGCTTTAGGAAATAGTTTTTAAAAATTCAATTATTTTATTTTTAACACATAAAGGAAAAAAATTCTTTTTATTGTACTTCAAGAATGAAAGGAACTGAGAGCATACAAAATTAGCATTCAAATCAAGTGTGAATAATGTGGCCCACCTATGAATGCATTTCTGTTGTCATTTTTTAGAGTAATGGTATTGTTTAATGATAATAAACAATATTTCAATGAATGTTTTGTATGTTTCAGTGTCTTCTTTCAACTATATGCCTAAGGATGGCAGTGAGAGGGAGTGACAGAGAGAAACACCTAGATGTATGTGAGAAAGCAGTATGTAATATAGCAATTTAAGAATGTTAAGTTTTAAGCAAGAAAAGTAAACTCCAAAGAGAGTGACCTTAGCTAGGAGCCATTATGTTTTGTATATAGTTTTTGCTGTGTGTGGCTGTGACAGACATCACCATGGTTTTGGTTGCCAGAGGACACCCTTGTGGTCATAACCAAGTTGTAAATGTCACCGAGATTCTTCTTGAATGTCTATCATATATATCAGTGATTCTAAAGTAGATAAAAACGAAACAAAGATCCATTTGGGAGTTAGCACTCCCCGAAGATTAGTTTTAAAACAGAACAGCAGAAGGAGTTGTGACATGCATTCATAAGCAATTGTAATGATTTGACAGTTATTTAGCCCTAAGTTCCTAGCTTTTTGGTTGAACTGACAGCATGTCTGCAAAGATAGTGAGGCCTGTTTCAGCCCCATTAATGTCTTCTTGAATATTATCCTGCAGTCTGGGTAGTGATAAATGTTTAGTGATTGATGATTTTATAGTCCCAGGGGATTCTGGGTGGTTTCTGGTTTGTGTGAGCCAGGGCAGTTTTCTTTCTTATTTGGCCCTCTTGTTAGTGTTTCTGATCTTTACGAAAATTGTTTGAAGTAGGCTGAAGGGTAGGTATATCTGCAGTTTTAATTAATAGCTAGAGTTCGAAGCCTTATTTAGAAACAATATGATTTCAGAAGCAACACTCAGTACGTGTAAGAGTCTGAGAACCAGAACAGTTTTTAATCCGCAAAGCTTTTGTAACACTTTATTTGTAATTTTATTCTCTTTTTCTTCTCTTTTAAAAAACATAAGGAGAAATTTAATAACAATTATTGTGAAAAATAACATTAGCTTTATTTTCATCATTTGCAGTTTCATTTTTCAGATTCTTAAGAATTTAAATCAGCTATTTTTAGTAAGTGTTTACCTTTTTTACATGGCTCACTTTCTGTGAGAATATGACTTATACTAGTATTAAAAGGAATATAAACAGATTTTTGCTAAATACTTACTTGCCATTTAGTAGAGGACTTATTTCTAATTTGTTGATTATGGATTATTTTCAGTATTATACGTAAAACTTGTAATTGCTTAACCATTTATTGGTAGGGTATGGAGGCAGAGAGAGGAGGATAGAGATAAACATTTTAATAATTTATTACAACTCAGAAATACATTTCCTTAGTGCATCCTTTTTTAAAAGAAGATTTATAGAACTTTCTTCTTGGATGTAAAGAGATCACAGGGCTAATTTTCTTTAAGGTGAATAAAGGAATCTTTTTTTTAATTCTAAAACCTTAAAAGTAATAAAAGAAGCATTTCTGTTTAGTTTTTCAAGTAATAAACAAGAAACTTGGTTAGGAATGACCATTCGTAAATCTGTATATTAATTAGATGAGTGTCATTATGCTCAATTAGCAGGACTGCCAAATAATCTCTTTAATACTCCGGTCTTTTTTTTCCCCTAGGGTTTTACAGACAGTCCTCATTACAGTGATCACTTGAATGACAGTCGATTAGGGGCCCATGAAGGCTTGTCCCCAACACCTTTCATGAACTCAAATCTGATGGGTAAGTTGGTAATTTTCTGCAAGTCGTCTTCACAAAGCCTCTTTGGTCAGAGACATATTTTATCCCCTTGTCTAGGAAGGACACATAAGTATCTAAGAAGAAAGTTCCTCATTTTCTAAGGGCATCTGGACTTTTCTGTTCAGCTCAGTTTGAGGAGCAAGCATCCAGAAATGTGGGTCCTTCTTTTAGAGCATTATTATCATTGTTATCAAAAAAGAAAGCAGCAGTGTTTAACTCTCAGTTTCAGCAGTGTATTTATGACATAAGCCTTGTATGTTTTCTGCTTTCTGGGCAGAGAAGCATTTCTGAGACATTTGTAATTTACTATTTGTCTTAACAGTTGTATCTTTATGATAATTAAAAACAGAACAAAGCCATGATTTTAGGCAGATTTTACTCCCGCTGGACAATATTTTCTTTTGGCACTCTGATTAAAACTTAATAGTATATTTAGATGTTGCAGCATTTGTTTTAAGCACTTGCATTCATATTGGAGATTTTAAGTTTTGTTCTGTAATAGTAAAGTTGTACTTTGAAGGATATTAACTTCCACCGAAACCTAATTATTTTAGCAAAACCTTTAAGGTTAGCCATTCTCTGTATCTCCCCTTTATTTCCTGTAAGATACCCCTCCATCACTCACTCCCATTCTCCCTCCCCTTTATCTTTCTCATATGAAAGTTTATAGGTGGTCAGTCTAAAATGATAAACCCAAGCATTTTTTAAAAATCAGTTTGGATACCTCTCTCTTTTTTTTATTGATAATTTTATTTTTCTGCAGAACGTGACTCAAAAGAATCTCTGTTTTATAACATTTTTCCTTCTTGCTTATGCTGGGGCTGAGTACATTACAGAAGCTTTATTTAATCCGTTTTTTTACTGGTTGTTGGTGGCATCATATAAATATGGAAGGTTTGTGTAATTGTCACTGATTTCATTCCTTATTCTATTTCTTAAGGACGTGACCTATATTGTGATCTTAGAATTGTCCTTTTAAGACACAGCCATGATAATCTAAGTGGATTACCCAAATCCAAAATCCTGGTGGTCTGCAATTTCTTTATAAATGATTTTGCTTTACACAGTCTTTATTTATTTTCTTTATCTTTTATCAAGTGTTGAGGAAACAGAGTCTGATATTTTAGTGTGAATTTTGCCTAAGGCAGTTACAAGTCTAAAGCCAGAATCATTGAGTGTGACATAAGGGTAAAATATCTAATCAGTGATAAAACTTGTGTTTAAAATGACAGTTTATTTCAACATAAATGCAAATAAAAATCCTGGTATTAAATACATTATCATTCCAGATTAAAATCAGAATTTATACTAATAAATTTAGAACACAATATTTATATTTGCATTTGACCAGGGAAAACTTTATAATTTATTTTTTAAATTTTCTGTTGAGCTTACCATCAAAATAAAATAGATATGACACTCCAAGTAATTTCTTTTTGTCTTACAGCTTTTCCCTAAGTAGCATTTAATTTATAGTAAATGTGGCAGAGCAAGCTATAATCAGTGTTTTTGTAATTTCAGTTTGAATTAAGCTTTCTTAATTGAGGCTGTAAGTCTGAATTGTGAAAAATCAGAAATTGTCCTTTTTTATATTTATATTCTTACCTTTATTCTTAGTTCATATAGATGACTCATAAGCCCGGAAGAATTTTATCATTAGCACAGCATTTGAGTCAAGGCTACTGTTAAAATTGTGGGGTAAGCGTGGGAATTAAATGAATTCTAAGAAGTATGTGTCGGTCACTTGCTCTAAGCAGCTGTTTACTAAAAATATTTCTGTAATTCAATTTGAGGTAACATTTTTTTAGTTGGAGCAATTATGAGCATGTACTTGTTGGTTTCTTGAGTTTACAGTAATTATTAGAATACTTTTAATAGTCATCCAAAGAATACTTTTAATAGTCATGCTAATAGTCTTCAGCATCTAAAATAAGTCTTGGGGGAAAAAAATACCTCAGATTTTTAAACAGATCGATCTTTTCACAGTACAAATTTTAAAAATCTGCATTCATCTGAACCACATTGTATAAGCAGTAAGGTACAACTTTGCATATTCATTGTAAATTTGAAAACAAATTTTAAAAATGTTAATTTACTTATAAGAAATAGGGAAACAATCCTGAAAAGATTAGATAGATATATGTTCAAAAGCATTTCACTGGTCATTGGCAATAGCTGATTTACTATACTTCCTTCCCTTTATTGTCAGTAAAAATGATCAAATGAGGCAGTAATAATTTAGTCTAAGCAATCAACATGACAATTGCTTTTTGAAATAGATGTCTTTTAAATGGTAGAGCAGTTCTATACAGCAACAGGCATTCCCACTTGATGTGAGCATAAGTAATTGAACTATTAGATTCTCAAAATATGGGTTTATAGCACTTGGTAGAGTTACAGTGGATAGATTCACTTTTCTAACCATTGACAATTTAAGGGAGTTTCAGGCTAAAAACTGTTGTTAAAGTACGACCAAAATGTGTATGGTAGTATTAAGAGCATTTGGAATTCTTAATACCTAATCATCATAACAGGTAACACTTCAGAATGCCACAGTGAATGATGAATGCTCAGAAACAGTTAAAGCTAATAGGAAAGCAGTAACATATTTCATCATTGCTGCACACATATAAAAACACCATTAACGGGGCGGGGGCGGGGTTGATTATATGTCTAGGGAATGTTGTTATTTTTTGTCTTATGTTCAGCTATAATAAGCACATTTGCCTGAAGAAAGAGTGGATTATAAAGTGCCACTATCTTTCATGATGGAGCTCTCAAATACTTTAATGATTTTGCACACTGCAAAAAATGAG
This sequence comes from Rousettus aegyptiacus, assembly GCF_014176215.1. NCBI lineage: Eukaryota > Metazoa > Chordata > Mammalia > Chiroptera > Pteropodidae > Rousettus > Rousettus aegyptiacus. The sequence goes on from NW_023416306.1 coordinate 126,344,884, forward strand.
AAATTTTGTCTAACAAGAGTTGATAATGATTCAATAATGAACAATTTACCACAGAAACATGCATTTCTATATTCATTTAGATATTTTGAAGTGTTTTATATAGGAAGTAAAGCTATTATGTTAGATCAGTTTGTATTTCCTTTTTAATGAATTCCAGAATTATCCAGTTGATTTGTCAATATGGAAAAAGGGCATTTCTTATGTTTCAAGTTGAAATAAGTACATCCATTTGGCATATCACTGAGTAATTAGCATAAAACAGTTTTATACTCTATTATAGTGAAACTCAAATCTTTGACAATAGCTATGAATTGCAGTAGTATCTCCAAATATTCTTATCTATTTTTAGCTTCTTCCAGCTTTGTTCCATTTCTCTAACCTTGGACCCCCTCATTAATTTCAGTAATATTTGCTTTCCTTTACCTATTGTTGATTAGATGTATTTTTGGCGATGGTAGTACTAGTTAATTAATTGAACGTAGAAATGAATTATTTCATAGAATTGCCTACCTTCAATTCCCAAAGGATTGTGGAATGAATTACTCTCATCTTTTGACCCCTCCACTTTTACCAAAGCTTTACTTATTTTAAATATTGTGTGCAGGTGTTGTCAATGGGAAATTTAAGATGAAATATTACCTTCAATTTTCCTTTTTTTCCCTGAGACCTTTAGTTGTATTCCTTTTTGAAACCAATTTTGCTTCTACAGATGTTTTATTAATATTTTGTCTTTTAAAGAGTGGAAGCAGTGTGTGGTAGTATATGAAAAAATGCAGGGCTGAGTGTCAGGGGATCTGGATTTTAATCCAGATCTTGAAAATTACCTTTCTGATAGAGTACACTGGCTAGTCTCAAAGATTTCCTGCGGCTCTAGAATTTCATAATTCTGTAATCTAATGTATCTTTATATGTTCAGCCTGAAAAAGGCTACAGCTAACATTGTAATTGCTGTTTTGCAATTGATAAAATTAAGGCACAGGAAAATTAAGTATTTTTTTTCCTGAGATTACAAAGCCAATAATTGGCAAAACTGAATGTTAAACCTATGTCTCCTGACGTCCAGTCCAGTGTTCTTTCGTTAGGTACATTAGGTTTTTAAGGTACTTGTTTTTTTTTTATAAAATGCTTCTTAGTTTTTACTAGCTCAGCATTTTCCTAAACTATAATTGTGAAAACACTGGTCTTGAGAGATGACCATGAGAAAAAGGTTCCATAGTGATGTAACTTTGGAAAACATGTACATTATGTGTTCTCTCAGAGATTCAGATTGTACTTTGGGATATTACAGGATACCTTGTACCTTAATGGTTTAGAGTGTTTTCTTTCAATGCACGTATCCATTTTATTTGTAATACTCTGTTCCTGGCAACATCATTCCTTTCTATATCCCTACCCTGCTTCCACAGCCTGAAAAGCAGCCTCTTTCCATAGTTAAAATGGCTTTTGATAGCCATTCTTTTTAAGCTGCGATGAGCCAGAGATGAACTAATGGCGTCTTTCCTACGCATTCTGGGAGAGACCAAACTACTGCTAATGCCTCACTTTGAAAGAGGTTCTACAGTTTTAAGGGTACTCCTATATAGACTTAGGTCCTTTTTATCTAAGAGTAGTTAGTTCTGGAGTGAATTACTTAAAAGAATTACTTAGAATTACTTAAAAGATGCCAAGATTTCAGAAGATAGAGGGGAAAATTATTTGAGGCTTTATTTTGAAAATTAACTAAAATGAGAAAGTAGTATTAACAAATCGAACAATAATTTATATTACCCGCTAGGTCTTAAGTGAACAAAGAGTGAATCATTGAGATTTTGAACATTTTTTTTCTTCAGAAAATTGTATAGTAATATAGAAATGTCTTTTACTTCACATTTGAACCTTGTTGATTTTCTCTTCGGTTATTAACTGACTCTAATGCACTTAGGTCCTAATCTGTTGATGGCTCTTGTGTTTGATTAAATGGTTCTTTTAACATCACCTTCAAGGACATCATGAAATTTTTAGTCTCTTGTATAATATTCAACTTTCAGTGAATTTCTTTTGTATTTGCTTTGCCTTATGAAATATTTAGCAAAAGATTGACCAACAATGCCATTGACTCTGGCCTGAGATAGCCACACCAACTATGAAGAATATTTTACTGGGATTTTTATTTTTTAAGTTACCTGGTCACTAGTGAATATTTTCATGAGATCACAACATGGACTTAACTCTGTAGCATTAAAAACCGGTAACACTAGGGACTCATGTAAGGAGGACCACCTTTATTTTTGTATACCCAATCCATTTGTTTATCATCACTAGTGTGTATGTGCTCTATGATCAATAATAATCTTTACTGATCTTCACAGTTTTATTATGGGTCAATGGCATAGATCCGATAAATGGTTCTTTTAAAATCTTCCCATTGTTTGTGTCTAATTCTAGGCAAGTGAATGAACTCTGAGGGTATTCTGACTGAGTTCTGCCTCTATGGGGTGGATGACAAAGGCTGTGGCTGCCTGGTTAGTAGGGATCAAAAGGATGATTTTGTTTAAAAAGAAACTTTTATAAACGTTACTGTTTTCCTAGATTATCCATACCATGACACACGGTTAAGAATTTGGGGCACTATTTTGATTAGGAAAACTTCTAGAGCAGCATTATCAGATCATACCTTCTATTTGGTAGCATTTTGGATTCAGCATTTATGGTTATAATGATGCTTTTATCATTTACTATAGGTTTTCCGAGTGTTTTGTTAAATATAAATGCTTAATACTGACATTCTCATAGACCATTTCAGCTGGACTGGCTCTTAGAGGTTTTCTAGCTAAGTGGTTCTCGATTTGGGAGTGCTGATATATATAGATTGATATATATATAGTTATCATAAAGACTATAAGTAGAGAGGTACAACTGAGTATGAGGGTGTTATTTCCCCTACCCAGGAGACTCTGGAACCTCTTTCAAAATGAACAGTTAGTATTAGTTTGGTTTGTGGTCACAATGTTTATGCAAGTTTTAATTAGTCACCAAGTAAAAGTGAAATTTAAAAAATTTGAAAAGCATATCCTCAGTTGCTTTGGTTTAAATTTGTAAAAATGTTACTGTTTGAGGTATTCTTGACATTTATCCTTCAGTTGTATAGGTTTTTTACTATGTTGCTGTTTTTCAATATGCCTCAAATGTTAAGAGAGGGCCCTCAAAAGACTATTGCTTATTTTGAGTGTCGACCTAACATTTTTATAATCTTTAGATCTCAGCCTTTAAAAAAAAGTATCTTTCGCTTTTCATACCTCAGGGATTTTTTTTTTTTTTTTTCTACTTTCTAGTCGAATTTGTTTCATTGTTTTTGCTATTTGAGATTTTAGGTTTTATGAACACTAGAACTTGCCATTGTACCTGTATTTTAGGGTTCGTGTGTGTGTGTGATTTTACATAATTCTTTCCTCTTGAAAAAAATTTTTTTTGGCTATTGCCATGTACATGGTGTGGTGTGATGTAACAGTCATTGTTATATTACATACTTGTTTTTTACTTTGAGAATACTTCTGGAGGATTGTCAGACTCCGCAGATTGTACGACATTTTGTATGACATTTCTAGGGAGTCACAATTAAATAGTAGTAGAGTATAAGGACATTTAACAGCAAATTAAATCAGTTTATATAGTTGTAAATTTGATTAATTTCTATTACATCTTTTCTATACTGGTCCCTGAGATCAGGGCTCAGCAAACTTTTCTGAAAACGCCAGATAGTAAATAGTTTAGGGTTTGCAGCCCAGGAGGCAAAAATCAATGATATTATGGTAGATACTTATATAAACATTTAAAAATGTAAAAAACTATTTTAGTTCATGGGCTATAAAAATGACAGTTGGTCGCCTGGCTTTATTCTACAGGCTATATAGTTTGTCAATCTTGTTCTAGATGATGCTTTAACAAAAATACTTCAAACAGTAGTAACCCTATCAATTTGTTGAGGAGGTAATAAATCTGTGGAACACCCCAAGGTTTTGTGGTGGTGGATTATTTCTAAAATTATTTCAAAATTCTCAAGTTTCTTATTGAGTTATTTTCCTGTAGCTTTTGTCTTTAAATATGATTGATAGTTAGCTTTTTAGGCAAATGTCAGAATTCCTTCATTCGAAATTCTGTTTTTTCATTAGTTTTCTATAATATGAAAATTTTAAAAAACTGCTTATCAAATAGCAATATAAAATTATAGTTGTGATGAATTGAACTACCTCATTAGGAGAGGAAAAAGTGAAAATTAGATAACTCAGTAGCGATGTGGTAGTAGGGCAACTCTTTAGAGAGAAATATTCAGAGAATAGCTGTGGAGAAGAGTCTATAGAGAGAATATGTGATAAGAAGCTAGTGTGAGAATGGCACAATCATCAGAAAAGTATACTGTTGCTTTAATGCTTTAGTGAGAATCTACATTCTTGAATTTGGAATTTCCCCAAAGAGAGTGTACAATAAAAATATTATAACATTTCCTAGGCTTGTATCTGAAGAATTTTTTGTCAGATAAATGTAAATTATGGATTTTTATTGTATTTTATAGAATATGTACTTAAAATTTTTCACATACAGTGCTTAATAATTTGTGTTTGAGAAATTTTCTGATTTGATGTGGTATTCATCTTTAAGGCTGTCTTCTATCCGAATATTTTAAGAAGAAATGCAGTGCTCTAGTTATAATTTTTACAAAATTTTGCTCAGGCTTACAGAAAGTGAAATATGCTCACATTAGTTGTTCGTACAGACTAATGAGTTTCAAGAAAATAAGTTGTGCAGGGCACTTTTACTCTTACCTTGTTTGTGTACGTGTGCATGCACACCTGTATGTTTAGACAAGGTAGGAACTTCTTAAGTATAGGCTTTTGTTTTATTTCATTTTGCAGTAAGATTTCAATTAGATGTCTTAAAAATGTAAATAGTATCTTTAGTTGTTTTATACAAAGTTATTAGAAAACATATCTTCAGATAGTAGAGCAAGTGTAGAGCATAGTAGAGCAGGTGTTTGCTTGTACTTTACTTTTTCTCTAGAGATATTGTAGGAATATATGTATATGTACATTCATAATTTGAATGTTGTATATGTCATCTATTTTTGTTTATATCTTTCTTTTAATCTGTCTCTGATCTTTTGGTCAAATTGTTGCACTGAATAGTTTTAGGACATTGCAACTCATCTGACCTTCCTAACTGTTTTCTTTATGTAATGTGTGTTTAACTTTCCAATTTACCATGACACCTTTGGAAGGAAAACAGTACTCCAAACATACTTATGAAGATGAATTTATATCCCTATTAAAAAAAAATACATTATGTGTCTTCTTAACTCCATCAGGAAGAAATTTCACCTGGGAAGTAATTGAAATTTTACATTGGGGATGTAAAATTGTATAGCCCTTCCAGAAGACATTTTGGCAATTCATTATGAAACTAAAAATGTAATTACCATAGAATTCAGCAATTGTACTCTTGAACATTTATCCCAGAAAAATGAAAACTTATGTTCCAACAAAAACTTAAACATGAGTGTTTATAGCACTTGTATTCTTAACAGCCAAAAACTGGAGAAACAATCCAGTGTCCGTCATTAGATAAATGTTAAGCAAACCAGTACATTTATACCGTGGAGTACGATTCGGCAATAAAAAAAGATTGAACTATTAATTCATTAACAGTTTAGATTGATCTTGAGTTAATTAGGCTGAATGAAGAAAAAAGCCACTCTCTAATTTCATAACCGTATGATTGCATCTGTATACTACTCTTGAAATGGCCAAATGACAGAATTGAGAACAATCGGTTTCCAGGACTTAAGGAGACAGTTGGGTGTGGTTATAAAAGGGCGACACAAGGGATACTTATGCTGATGGAACTGTTGTCTATGATGATTGTGGTAATGGATACATGAACCTACACCAGTAAAAGAAGCTAGGGACATCTGAATATGATCAGTAGATTCTATCAATGTCAATATTCTGGTTGCAATGTTGCAAAGTGGGAAAAATATTGTAAAAGGTGCACAGAATCTCTCCATTATTTCTTACAACTGCATGTAAATCTAGTTATCTCAAAAGAAAAGTTAATTAAAAAGTAGATACCTGAATATATAAATAAATTAATTGAAAGAAATAAAAAATTGTAGGAGAGTAAATATGGTAATATAAGAGAGAAGAGAGAAGAGACAGGTCAGAGATGTGCAGAGATTATTTTTCTAGAAACATTTCTGATAGAAATTATACCAAAATAGTCACCCCTGTGGCTTTTTAAGTCACTGAAAATTTATATTTTTTAGGTAAATATGTCTCTCGAACTTTAATTTTTAGAAAAGTGTACAACTTTAATAAGTGGTATCAGCAAGTGAGAAGAATCTTTTTGTTATGCTTCTGGGCAGTAGGGACTGGGAAACATCAAAGGTCAAAACCCTTGTGTGTGTTCTTGAGGACATTGACAACTTGATAACATTGATAACATCAAAAGCAAGATAACCTATATTTTAGAATTGAATATTTTATGGAAAAATATCAGCAAGAGGGCAGTAGATAAACAATTGGTGCCTGGAGTGAGGGAAAGATAATAAGCGTGTCAGAGTAAAGCATTGAAAGGTCCCAAAGTTCATTCTTTAGTGATAAACTTTACCCTTGTCACCTTTTTCACCCCTACCCACCTCTGCCCCGCAGAGACGAAGTTAGAAAGATGCAACAACAAATTTTGTCTGGGCTTGTCCTTACTTTTACTTGAGTGAGAAATAAGATTTAAGGATTAGGATGAATGCCATCTATAAACTCAATTGGATGTTAAAAATTCCCTCCTCTCCCCTAAAATGTTAATCCTTCTTAGGAAATTCTTGTGCAGTTTTCAGTTAACAAGTTACAATAAACTCTCTCCACAGGAAGAGTTTGAGAATCTAGGTAAGGGTATTCTGATGGTCCCTGTAGTTAAGTATTTTAGGAAACAAGTCTCTTCAAAAGAAGTGCTGGCTTGGAGTCTCTTGAAGTAAATGTGGGGGAGAACAGAGGAGCGTTCGTGGAAATAGATTTGAGAAAAACATCAGTAGGCTAGTTCGTAACTTCCTCTTGGATTTTAAAAAATTCTACCCAATTTGCCAAATTTTTCCTAAGCTTTTAAAAATAATCATACTTTTAAATATGTGTACAAAGAGCCAGTAATAAATAAAAATATACTTCTGTGTTGTAAAATATTTTGTGTCATTTGTGAAAAGCAAAGGCTATAAATGTGGATATTTTAAAATCATAATAAATGATGGTACATTATAAATTTAAAGTTTTTAGAAATATTTTTATATGATTAGTATAGAAATGTGGATGAGTCATTGGGGGCAGATTTTTTGCATATGTGAAAGCTGAAGTAAAAACAAACCATTCCATACTTTAAAGAGGTTTAAGATAAAGTGGCTAAATCTCAAATATCTCTTTTTGGTTCATTGTGTCAGTTAATCTGGCAGTAGGGTATATTTATCTACTGTGAAGCCCACTGATGCATGTAAAGCTAAGCAGAGTACAATTTTCCCCAGCGAGTCTTCTTTCTCTGGGCATTTGTAGCTGTGCTTCAGTGTGTAGGGGTCAGCTAGGGAAAGCTAGCAGCACTGAGGTGTCAGCTGTTGTAAAGATACTAAGATCTTGTCTAAGAAGGGAATGGGAAATATGCAGTAACGATAATTAGTAATATATTGTAAATAGGTCAATCTGTTAAGTTCTGCGGTATTTAAAGAATAATTCTGAAATTCTTTGTAGTTAGCTTGTGCTTTTCTATAAGAGTATTAGAAGTTCTATTTCTCTCATTTTAGCATCAAATATTTTACCTTATTCTTACATTTAGTTAACTAGAACCTATGGCCTAAGTTAACTATTAACTAATTAAAGAGTTCAGATTATTTATCCTAACCTATTGTCATATATGGTGTTTTAGGTTTTTTTTGAGTTGAGTACTGAATACTATTGTATATCACAATTGAATAGAAATCGTCAAAGGCAGCTTAATTGGGCTTTCAGCCTTTCTTCACAAGAAATATTAGTTTGAAGTTAGAAGATTTATTTAATGTCATTAAATTTTCTTATTTAAGTCATTTACACATTACCATAGATCATAATTGTCTTGATGTCAACCATGAGGAATTTCTGTTCCATGCAAATGCACTTGTAAAGTTTCTAGAAAACATTAATTTTTGAAGGAGCAAAATTATAAAGGTTAAAATGTCCATCAAGCTGTATATAATAGATAAAATAATATTTTAATTCAAGATTTAAATTCTCCTGATATTTCTGATGAGAAAATATGTAGATTATTTAGTGTGGCAGGAAACTAGACTATAGAAATTTGGTAAAAGTAAAAGTGACTCCTAAATTACCCAGTAAGTTGTAAAGAATAGCTTTCTCAGCATGTATATCATGCTAGCATAACAATAGTGTCATAATGGATTGCCTTAAAAGATAATGGTTCTAAGAGTCAATAAAACACATAGTAGGAAAGATTTAATTACACAATGAATGTGGGTTCAAAAAACGAGACTTTGTGTTCATCTGGTTATTAAGATTTTATTTTAAAGAGTTCTGTTTTAAAGCATTTTAAGTCTGCCATAGTCAAGGGAAAGGACCATACTTTCACCTTTGAAAGTACTGGCAAAATAGAAGAGACACAGAATCTTCTCGGCTTGTGTTAATAGTCTCTGATCTAAGTATATGACATTTTCTATTTTAATTCAGAATCTAAACAAATATTTATACACTTGAGAAACTGGAGTCATCTTTCCATAGTGCCCATTACTTAATTCCTCTGTGATGAGGCTCTTAGGAATTTGGTTGAAAGTTTGTTTTTAATTGGAGAAAGTGAGGCATTTGTGTACAGAAAAGAAAAATGCAAGAGTAGTAACGTAGGCTGCTGCCTTCTGTGCAGTTCCACAAAACCCTTTAACTTAAGAGGCTCAGTCTGTCTTTATGGGTTGTTTGGACTGGGCTAGACAGAATGGATACATTGGCTGTTGAACTCTAAAAATGGACTTGGTTCATCTTGTACGAATGAGGAAGCTGAGATGTTAAAATTAAGGCACCTAGAAGCCTCCCCTTACAATAGTCCCAACATTTATTGAGTTGTTAGGGGAAAACGAAGAAAGTTGATACGATAACAGGAGGTTCAGATTGCAGTATATAGGTTACTGCACTAAATTTTGAACAGAAATGTGGAGTTCCAGTGAGTGAAGAATATATATACATCCTGTTCCAGATGCAGTGTGCCTAGTGTTAGTCCCACGTATGGGGTCTTGAGATGAATGTTCCTCTCTTTTCTGGCTTGCTCTGATCCCATTCTAGATTTTTTTGTTAGTGTTTTTTTTTTTTTTTCCTTCCCCCTTTGGAGAGTGGGCATTGTTTTGTTTTGTTGTTTTGTTTTGTTTTAAGATTGAGGTCATCTGGAGCAAGACCAGCTGAATGGACTTCTTCTTTTGGTTTCTTGATGGAATGTTTTATTATTTCACCGTGGACAGAAGCATGGAACAGCTGGATTCTAGTAAATTTCAGGCCAAACTCTCTGAAAACATAGTGCTTACAACTTTCTTAGGGATTTGTTGCAAGCATAAAAAGGATTCACTGAAGGTAGTGGCAATTGCTTATCCTCTCTTAATACCTAAGAGAGAGAGAGAGGTATTTAGACTGAGGTCTTTGGTGTTTGCTTATTGAGGGAAAATGACACAGAAAGAGCTGATTGGCATACTTTGATGAGATTTCATGCCTTGTCTGTGTGGCATAGAGGAATTGATGGGCTTGTTTTATGTCTCTTGGAAAGAATAAACATTGTAAGTGGGGAAAGGGCCAAAATAGAACAGTTAACCCAAAAGTGGCATATGAACAAGGGGCCAACACCTTTCTCCTCTACTTCTTTTAGATACCATAAAGAACTGAAAACATTCAGTAATGGTCACAGGAATATTACTGGAGTGTATAGTTTAGATTTTCTGTAATGTAATTTAGAAGGAAAGGAAGTCCTCTCCCCCTCTTCAAATCTAGGGAAGGCGGAAATGAGCTATACTAGAAATTTTTCAGTCCAGAAATATAAGCCTTCTCACAGCTGAGGGCTCTGTCTCCCTAGATTTGGGTCAGAAGTCCTGGAGCTGGGAATATTGTCCAAGCCAGACTAGCCCTGTGGCCTGACCTCACTTGAATTTTCAGGTGATCTGACTTTCCATATCTGACACCACGGTGCAAAGGAGCCAGTCCTCAAGTAGCTTTGCATGGATAAGCCATGGGTTAAATCTGTGCCTGAAGGAGCATGACTACTTTGGCAGATGACTTAGAGGAAGGAACACTACCACTTGGAATCCCCTAAGCTATCTGCTAACTGTGAGTGATTGTGCATGGCCAAGCTGCAACTTGATTTTAACAACTATTCCAACACAGAGGAGCTATAGAAGGGCAGCTAGATTGCTGTATTCTAAGAGTGCTGCAGTTGAGGTAGCATCCTTTTAGCAAGGCTTATATGGCCTTGGTTTTCTGTGGAATTTGTTTTTATGAAACTGATTTGGTATAGCACAAATTCTAATAGTTTTTCTGGTAAGAGTTTTATTATAACACCTGAATCTTCATATTTTATTGAATATCTTCTCTGTGTTACACTGTACTTGAGTGTGGGAAATACTAAAATGAGAAAGACATTATCTTCAAAAATAATGATGAAGGACTCAGATTTTGTACTTAAGTTTATAATGTATATAACATAGAATATTGTATAGATATTACATTTAAGATTAAGAACATAGTGCATTTGATTTAAGTGGGAAAAGGAAAATAAAATTTAAACTCATTTAACTTAAACATGATTTTCACTTTGAATACTTAATGTTTTTCAATGGTGAATTTTTTTTTTTTTTTCTCTTTACAAGAAGCTTTCACAGATCTATTCACATCATCTTCCTTGTCCCTTACCTGCAGGGTAAAGTCTAGGTTCCTTAGCATGGCACTTGAGGACCTTCATTTTCTGGGTCAAGCATCATTTTTTCATCCTTATCGCTATTGAAGGACAGCTATATCCCAGCAGCTCTGTATTTCTAGAACTGTCATTCACTTTTTATTATTTTGCAGTGTTTTCCCTTTGCTTAATGACATTAGGATCAGCTCACATTTGACATCTGCGACCTCATATAGAGGTAATCGCTGCCTCTTTTGTATTTCCTTAGTGCTTTGTGCAACTTGCATAACTTTTTATCACCTTTTACCATAGAGTTGTGTACACCTCTGTCTTTTTCTGTTGAACTATAAATTCCTTGAAAACAGGTCTCATTATTATTTATTTTTATATCTATCTGAAATATAGTTGATTCTCAGTAAATAATTAAGATGACATTTGCGTGGTCTCCCTTATCTTTTAAGAAAGGAGAAATACTGTAGTTGAGGGTTTTTTTATGCTAGAAAATACAGAACAACTTTTGAAAACTAAATTTAGAAGTTAAAGGTGACTGTGGTCCTAACCTTGAAGTAGAGTCTTGGGCTTTGGTAATGATTTCCTCAATAGGGATACAAGACTTTAGTGAGCGTCTTAAATTTTGAGAACCATATTTAAGCCTAACTAAATTTATTCTTGTTATCCCTTTTTGAAAGCATGTTTATCTCAGTAACATAGCATTACTTCTTGCTCTTTGACATATGAACATATTACATGATGTTTTACTTATTACTCCATCAGGAGCTTGGTAGTTGGGAAGGTTGGCAGTCATCTCAACATGTTTTTCAGCCAGTGAAAAAATTGCAGGTGGTTTAATCTACTTTAATATTTACGTAAACAACTATGATTTTAAGCGGAGGTGGTGGGATAGGTAGATTGGAATGCGTTAGCTTTGTAAGCATTTTTAGAATACACAAATTTCTCTCAAAATTGGTTCTAGTTCAGCCAAATCGATGGTGATCCTTTCTACTCTTCCCAAATAGACAGTGTTCTTGGTTTTATAATGTACTTGGTTGACTTTTAAGTTGTTTTATATCTTTTGGTACCTTTATGCCTTGCATTAATATGTTTACATTGAATAAGTGAATAAAACCTGTTCCTTATTTAGCTAAGAACTAAAATAATGCAAAGAGGAAAGAAAATTGTGAATTAAAATGAAGCATCTTCATTTTGCTCTTTTTATATGATGATAAAATACATGACAATAAAAATAATTCTCAAACAAATGTGTAATTTATCTTGGTTTAGGCTGAGAATACAGTGGTGTTCAGATTTACTATATTTCTGTGGTTTTAGAAAATAAAGATTTGGGGGAATGCCTTTACTTCATAGGGTATATATTGGTCTTCCACCTTTTCTTTAATTGGAAAAGTTAAAGAAATTCGAAAGTTCAGAGTTCTATTAAAAATTACAGTTCAACCTCTATTGATACTTACCAATTTTAATGCATTTCATTCAGGTATTTATGGAGCTACATAAACAAATAAATGAAACAAGTGTATTTTACTCTAGGTGTTAGTGTCTGATGAGGGTAAATTAAAAACTCTACAATTCCTAAGGTTTCAACATAAAAGTGTATGGTTTTATAGTTACTGTGAAGTTGGCAGTGACATTGGAAGCTTATAAGCAGCTGGCTGTCCTTATCTACACACTGTCATGGAATTTATTTAGAAATACTCATAACATGGTGAGGATGTGTATTATATTGGAAGAAGCTGTAACTAATAGAAATGACTTAAAGAAGCAGCTATGTAGGCAAATTCTTAGGAAAAGCTGGTTTGTCCATTTTTGTCTTAAATTTTAATTTTGTTTTAGTGGATTATATCCTACCAGTGTTTGGTTTGGATTAATAATCATAATTTCAGAACATTAATGTATTATTAAAACTTAGTCAAGTTAGATTGCTTAATTCCTAGCAGAGAAGTCTTAATTGAAGAAGTGAATTCAGTCATTTTGGAGTGTGATGTACAGTGGATTACACATTACTTCAGTGAGCACTCTGCGCACCAGGTAAGCAGAAGGATGCTAGGCAGTAGGAGAGGATTAAACAGTGAGAGGTAAGAAAGCAAGGTATACTCCTCTCTCTTGTACTTAGAAATGAAGGAAGAAAATACCATTTTCCTCTCTCCTCTGTCCAATTCCCATACTACCATTTGCATAGGACCTTATTGTATTGGATTCTGTTCTAATTGTTTCTATAACATTTTCTCTTTTAATCCCCAGGAAAAACATGTGAGGTAGGTATTATTATGCTTATTTACAGATGAGGAAACAAACACAACAAGGTTAAGTATTTTCTTAATTCTGTTATTAAGGACAGGGAAATATTGGCCTCTGACCCCAAAACAAAGCATATGTTCTTTATCCTAACTCTGGGATCCACATATGAATATTTTTTCTTACAGATATAAATTCTAGGTTCCTAATATAGCTGACTTAAAAATGAGATTATGGGACTTAGTGGCTTGTAAGTTTTATTTTTTACTCTGGTAGATATTGTTGCATAATATTTTCTAAGTATGGATTTTTTTAAATAGCTTATTTAGATGATACATGAGAGCTATGTGATCTTTCCTTCTGAGAAGTTACAGTTTAGGATAGTTTATATAAAAATTGCCATTCTCATTTCATTTAGACTGCTGCATTCTTTCATTTTTCCCCTATGGAATTTAATAACTGGGAAGCAGGTTATTTAGTTTAGTTGTGATAGAGTAATTGAGAAGAAGCCTGGAGACTGAATGATGAAGTGATCTATTAACAGCTTTTATTGACTCACTTTCTTAAGTGTGAGTTGATACGAGTACATACTAAGTTTCCAGATTTCATCATTCTTTGGCATCACACTGCTAACCATGTAAGTTTATTCTTTTAATTTCAGTTTTATTTATGAGGAATAATAGAACTGTAGTAGAAAAATGCTTTTGTTGAAATTCAACTGCCAACGTCCTTAAAACCCAATAAAATAAAAGAGGTAGGATAAAAGCAGATCTGTAATTAGATGTTATTAACTTTGATAGAAGATGACCTCTCACATTACTATAATTATAAGATCTGCCTCAAATGAGCAAAACTTTATTATTATAGATAAAAGTTACTTTCCTGCAGCATGACTGATGTCAGACTACCTGGATTAAAATTCTGGCTCTGGTTTCTTCAGTTTCTTTACATATATATGAGAATAATAATTATACTTAAGTTATAGGATTGGTTTGAGAATTATAGGACATACTTAATGAAAAGAGCTTAACTTAGTACCAGGCAATTTGATAGTACCAGTAAATGTTTAATTGTTTAATTGATAAATTAAAATTTGTAATATTCTTCTCAATTTGGGATGAAGGTCATTTTATTTCAATTAGAATCTTGCTACTCAAAGAGAACTATTGTTAAAATAGTTGTATAATCACAAAAGGAATAAGCTTGCAGATATTTAAAAAATTGTTTTTATTTTGTGAAGAGATCATATTAACTAAGTAATATGCCCACTGAAAACTAATAGGGAGGCATATTAAGTAAAAGTTCTGTTGTTAATCATTTTGAGTCATTTTTGTCTGTTGTCTTCGTTCTATCTATTCTTGTCCTGTAGAAGGCTTTTCTTGTATTCAGTGTAGTGATCAACTTAATTGGCTCTGCAGTATTTAGGATGAGGCTGCTAGGCCAGGTTGTATTTGGCAGTATGAGAAAGACAAGCTTCAATGTTGATTATAACTCTGCCTCATCTCCATCGTGTTATTTTCTAAGTACAGATACAGCTTGGCCCCCTGGTAGTGATATACAGCAAACATCAATAACAACCTTTATAAATGTTAACTAAAAGCAAATTGAAGTGCACTAATTCTTTAGGAAAGAATTTTGAGCAAATAAACTCTTATTTCTATTAACCCATGTTAAAGAATCACTGACTGTCTCTTGAGTCTTTGGATGCAATTGATCTAGAAGCTATGCAGATAAAGGGCTTCTCTTCTCTTTAATGGGTACTTTGGATCTGGGATATGTGTTGTTCATTTGAAATATCTTTCTCTCTTTTTTCTTTTTCTTTTTTTAATCATACTTTGACATATGGCCAGTTTGATCAGCATCAGACAGTGATGTTAACCTGTATTTGCAGAGCAGTTGTCAAAAACTTTCTAAACTTCCTATCTATGGAGAAATTTTTTATTATAGATTTTCTAGTTAGTTGCGTGTGTTACTTCCTGAAACACCTCTCCCCACCCCCCTACCCCCCACCCCACCCTACTTGGATCAAATCACCGGTCATTCTGTCGCAAGTAGCCTTGCAAGGCAGACAGCCCAGCAGCCAATGTCTTTTCAGATTTTTTGTGCCTAATGTGTTTTCTGTTTCCATTCTAGTTTTTCTCCTCTTGCTTAACCTAGTACAAAAGCAGCCTATGTGTCTTTAAAGTTAGCTTTCTAAAAATTCATTTTAAATGCTACTTTAGCCAAAATTTGAATTTGCATTTTTGTATATGTACATAATACTTACTTGATAATATTTTATCCTTTTCTTAAGATACACTTCAGATTTTCAAGTCTTAGGAATTTTTCCCCTTTGGCAGGAATGGGGGGATATGATTTATTATCTACCTACCACTTTCTCAGAATAATTCATGTCTGTCGTATTATGTACTGTGATGGATTAATCATGAATTTGCATTTAATGAGGGGCTATTTATTTCATGCATACCTTCATAGATTTTTTAAATTATTATTATCTTCTGCATCCTGGAAACTACTATATGCTGCTTTTGAGACTCTAATCAAATAATTATAAACAAACTAACAAATAATTTTAGTTCCTTATTTGTATTTTTGGACACAAAATCAAGAAATAGATTATCTTTTCTTCCACTTTATTCAGCAGTCCTCATGGAAACTTTATACTTTAGATTTTAGAATATTGTAATTCATAAAGGAATGGGCAGTAAGATTTCGGTGTTATTGATTTAACAGACATTTAGTAAATATTCACTGTGCTCCCTTGGCAATGCTAAATAGAAATTCATCTCATCTTCTGTTTTTCCATAATACTTTGTATCTCTTGAAAAATAAAGCCAATCAGTTGTTTACATTATTACTACATTAAATGTTTGTCGACTGCCAACCTTGTTTCTATTTCAGAACCTCAGTGAAATCTAGGGCATTCAAATATCTCATTCTTATTTTCCATCACTTCTTGCCTTGAGTCTTAAGTCCTAATATTGTTAACCTGTTTATTGTTCCTCACTTAGTTCAAATTATTTCATGTTTGCATGCTTTTTCTCACCATATTTCCTCTAAATTAAATGCCCTCCATACCTGCTTTGACTAATTGATTTTACCACTCCATTTCAAAACGTACTGAATTTCTACCATTTGCTAGGTCCTATTTTAGCTACTTGGCTATACATTGGTAAAGAAATCAATTACAACCCTGAACCTTTTGGAATTTTCAACTCATACCTTAGCTTTTCCAAGAAGCCTTGCCTGAACCCCCATCTTGGACTCGATGCTCCCGTGTCCATGGCATCCTATACATATTATACTGAGTTGTTTTTAAACTGTAGAAAAATTATGTGATCCCTGCCATTGATGAATTCTCATGAATTATAGCTTTGGCTTGTGTTATGACACTAAATTACCAGCTTCTTGAAGAATACAGTGCTATCACATTGATATTGATGTGCCCCATCATACCTAATACCTACATAGGAGGTTTGAAAGTGACCCTTTTCTTAAGAATGTTTTCGCTAAATGCTGACTCCTGTGAGACCTACCTGAGTGAGCAGATATTGTTTAGGGAAATCAGGTGTAGCTTATCTAATGAGAAACTGGAAGAGCTTGTTTGTTGAGTGGGCTCTGAAAATGCCTGTTGTCTCTGCTCTGAAAATGAACTGATACTGAAAGGTAATCTGGAGGAAGAGTTTTATGGAAGTCAGTTTTTGAAATTAGAAGAAATGACATTTTTAAGGTGTGGTCTGGAGCTGACATGAGATCCAGAGACAGTATAAATGATGACATCTACCAGTGAAGTTACATCACTGACAGAAACTGAGATCACGCTGCTAGTCTAGGACAACGATGAAGCTTAACTTCACTGATGGGGGAGCCAAACTTTTTATCACTTACAGAATACATTTCTGGTGAATGTAGCTAAATACGAATTCATTCTGAAATTTGAGCAATTCCATGCACTTACCAAATTAATTTGAACAGTAGTGTTCTTTAAAAAGGATAATGTTCATGGATACCGTCCATTATTCCTGAAATGATTTGAAAGGGAGTCCTTGGAGTTTTGTGGAGTTGTATATAACTAATTTGATTCTCATAAGTAAATTTTCATTATGATGAATGAACACAGTATGTCCATGGGTGAGATCAGAATAAATTAGAGATCTTTATTCATACATTATATCTTTAGCTAACATTTACCATCTACTCTAAGGTATTAAATCTAAAATGTCTTCAGTTTTCCTGTTTCTCATCTCCCTTTCTCCTGTAAAAAACTTACCCATGCTTCAGAGCCCTGCTCAAATGTCACTTCCTTTAAAAAGCCTTGCTTGATTTTTCTCTCGTTTTTATCTTTCCCATGGCACTTTTAAGGAAATGTGAAATTTGCCTTGCATTATAGCTTCAAGTCCGCTTCATCAGACCATAAGCAATGTGAGGAGAGGGACATGTTTGGTTATAGAACTTTGTATTTATATCAAAACCAAAAACTAAGGGAAAAAAAAGAATATATTTCTCGTAATGATTGTATGACAGAAACTGCAATTTGTTCAGCAAATATCTTTGGGCCAAACATTGTGAAAAGTGTTTATGTTAACCATTTCATTCATTTCTTATAAAAGTGTTTTGTTTTTTTCTTTTTTATAAGTAAAAGAACAAACTTGAAAACCAACTAACAAATTTGCTTCGACAGCTGTTAAGTTATGAATCAGGAAGTAGAACTCAGCTCTCTCTGACTCCAAAGTTGATACTCTTAAAACAATACTACACTGCTATCATAGTTTCTTAATTTCAAATAGAACCACCGAAAGAACTTGTTCACCTTATAATTTTCTTTCCTTTTTTCATTAGGACCTTTGGAATGTGTAGTTTAAATAAAATTAAATTTGGAGTGCAGTTTGCAGGAAAATGTGTAGTCAGTAGACCTCTTTATAACTGGTTATAAACTAAGCCTTATGAAAGTGAGGCTTATAAATTTGAGGATATATTCGTTAGCTGTAGGAAAAAAAAACTAGAGCTTTTAAAGAGATTTATTCTATCTACATAAAATGGTTATTTGGAAGAACTTCCTGGTGAACAGAAATACTTTTGCTATATTGTGTAAATTAAGCATGATGGACTAACTAAAAATAGCTGCTTTAAATTATTTGATGGAAGGAATCTTAAATTATTATGGAGGTAAGGTTGAGTGGATGAGAAAATCACTTAAACTAAATACTAAAATGATGACTGACATTAAAGCAAAAAAAGAAAAAGATGTCATTCACAACTATGAAAGATAAAATTATTACTATAACCTACTTTTATTTGCATTTCTTTCTTGTTAAATTTAAACTTTAGATTTTTGCTGTGTCATAAAATATTTGATTTACATGACCTTGACAATATAAATGAAATAAATGAACACCAATGAAGGGACTTCTTAAGGAATAAAAGTCTGAGACTTTTGCAGTAAATATACAGTTAGCATAATTTTTTAACCATGAGCTTTATTGTGAGGCTGTAAAGACTGGTAAAGACTTTTAAAATTTCTTGAAATTATTTATTTGATATACTGTTATAGAGCTAAATAACTTTGAACCCCATTCTTTTTCAGTCCTTTTTCAATCTTTTTTATTTCTTCTGAGTAAGAAACAATCTCCACTTGCTGCTAACACCTCTAACTCTCGTGAGTTTACTTTTTAAAGGAAGAGAGGTAGGCCTCAAGCTTGGAGTATAGAGCAGGAAAGATTTCTGTTTATGCCAAGTGCTGCTGATTTTCCATTGTGTTCTACTGGAGTTTCTTACATACTTCAGTTTCCACGTTTCTACTTCTACTTTGTTCCTTGAAAATTTATCATTTTCTTTATCAATGACTTGATTTAAGCCAAAAAAAAAAAAAAAGTGAAGAAACAATTAGTATAGCTACAGCAAATAATGCTGAAGCTGGTATGAGAGTGGTTGGGGGAGTCTGGGAATCAGCGTGCTTGGGTGTCTGGTTATATTGTTTTGTTGACACTTCCTAGAATTCAAGACAGTCTGTCAGACTTCCTCTAAGCCAGCATTTTTTGGTACCCTTTTCATATAGGAAATCAGACGGATTCCATGGGTGTTTTCAAGACTTCTCAGGTGTTACAGGTGGAGCTGCATTTTCTCCACAAAAATTAAGAAAACGCAGGGGACCATGCGTGTCCCAGGAAGACTTCTTTGTTGACCTCCCACTGCTAATTTGTCAATGAGCTGACATTTTTACCAGACAATGTCTTGGGTCTCGGACTATTCATTTTGTCTTACATTGGCCACACCATCTTGGTTATATATATATATTTTTTCATATAACTAAGCATTGCCTCAGCAGGCAGAAACCATCATCTGAATGGGGTAATAATGTGGATCCCACTGCGAACAGATAACTGAGCTTGCATGCCAGGTTCAGCTGCCTTTCCAAAATCTGGCTATATTTGGCTTGGTTAGGTCTCTATGGAAAATTATTTGATGCCTTTGTGTGCACAGAAATCTGAGAATACTAAATGTGGATTGAGGCCTGAGGTATAATAGGCCCTGCTCTTCTTTCTCCGATGGAGTAGCCTAAAATAAAACATGCTAATGACTTTTTATAATATTCTTTAAATATAATTGTAGTGGATGTACCTAAACCTGAATAAAGTCATATAACTACTGCTATAATTGGTAATATGATGCACCTAGTTAATATAAGACAAGGTGCAAATGAAGTAATTAATATTTTACTGTTACCTTGGGCAAATGTATAGGTAGAATGAGCAATAGTACTCATGAAAAAAGTAAATGGAAAACTGTTATAATTAGCTTTTAAACTTCAAAATACTAGATTAGCAGTGAATTTCTGATTAGCTGTGGTTCTACAACTAGTTAAATAAAAGTAAAGTTTTACTTTTTTTCAAACTAAGCTAATTTCTAGAAAGAAATTTTCACTTTAGAGTAATGAATTTAATACTGTGATGTTTTTGATAGGTATAGGATGTACTAAAAAAAAAGTTTCCTGTTCTTCGTTTATATAGTTTTAAATTGTTTAAAACCCTTTAAGTAAATGGTATATATCTTTGTATCATGGCTGTAAATAGAAGCTATTCTTATTTAGCTTGTTTTCTTCACATATAGGAGACTGGAATTGGAGAAAAGATATAAAAGCAGCTAATCTAGTTAAGAAAATGTTTTATCATTTTGAGGTTTATCACATATTTTGTGTATAAAGAATCTTATTTTTTGAACTGAGGCCTTGATCTATTATAATTTGTTTTTACCGTAATTTTTTTTCAGAGCTATCTCCTTGTGATATTGTCTTTATAATCTTATTAGCAAAAATTTGGTTGAGCTTTTCATTCTATTTACTTATAAAACCAAAAAAGTATACTGAAATATTTTTGAATTTTTACAATCTCTACTCTCCTTCCCCTTCAATATAATATGCTCTAGTTCACTCCCATTTGAGAATCATTACCTGTGTGTATTGCTGTAAGAAGCAAAAACCCAAACTTCTTCCTCCCTCTTAATCTACATATTAGAAAAATTTCACTTGCTTGAAATTAAATATATTTTCCTGATATTGTTGGTCCTTGGCTTCTTAGTCAGTTCCTATCTTTCTTCTTCATTAGTGTGCCTTAAAAACTGTATCTACCAATTTTGCTTTATTATCTGATCATCTAATTCCCCTACGGAGTCCTAAAAGATTACAGTAGAGATCTCTATGCTGTATATTTGTTAATGTTTAAGGGAAATTTCCTGTGATAAGGCAGCACAGCATAACTGTAGGTCAAGATTCTTTGTGGTTGGCTTCATTATATTAGTCCTGTGCGGCAGTGTATTTTGTGTGGTGGGTTTTTTGGGGGAGAGGAGATCCTTTTTCATGAAAACAAATCAAAACTGTGAATTTATTATTTCTTATTCTCCTCTCTTTTTTCTTTTATGTATTCCGTAAATATTTATAAAACAACTATAATATACAAGAGGTTCTGCCAAACTTGAAGAAGACAAAGATGGTTAAGGAACATTTTCAGTGTTAATAGCTTTTGGTCATCCAGAGATCACATAAGTAAAAGCAGGCTGTAATGGAGAGAGTTGCACTTATTTATATAAATGCCATCACCATTTGTATCAAGAATTTTTGGTTCCTTTAGGTTTTCGTCTCTTTAGAGTATCTTCTCACTTCTTCCCAGACTGATTTACAGTAGGTGGGAATTATTCACAGTGTCCAGGACATGGAAGCAACAGAAGTGTCCTACGATAGATGATTGGCTAAAGACGGTGTGGTATGTATATACAATGAAATATTACTCAGCCATAAGAAGGGATGAAATACTACCATTTGCAACAACATGATGGACCTTGAAATAATCATACTAAGCTAAATAAGCCAGATAGAAAAAGTTTAAAATTACATGATACCACTTAATATGTGGAATATAAACTAAAAGTAACAAATGAAAAGGACAAACAAAGATTCATGGACATGGAAAATGGACTAGTGGTTACCAGTGGGGAGGGAGGAAGTAGATGGGGAGGAGGAATTTAAGTCATTTCTTCAATTAAAAAAATATATATATAAAATTTAAAAAGAGCCCAGTTTGGAGGGAAATGATGTGTAAGTCTGTACACTGCGATAGCAGTTTCGATACCAGATAGCATGCCAATGTGCAGATGTGCAAAATTGCCACTATTCTCTTACAGCTATTGCAACGCCATGGCATGGTACTGGGCTCTGAATCTTCCTCTCAGAATAATTGTGTTTGATCATAGGCCTGCCCTCCAGAAAAGACACAGTATTATTTTTGTTGTCTGTTTTTCTGTGAATTGCCTGTGAAGTTCCTCAAAGTTAAACCGACAACATGAAAGCTGATAGACTTCCTAAACAAATGGATTGTTTACAAAGTTTAAATTTATTTCTTTAAAACATGAAATATATGGAAGCTCTCTACTTATTTATTTTTAAAATAAATAGTAAGTTAGCTCTTTGCATTAGCCCATAAAAATTTAAAATAAAATAGGTGGAAACCCTAATTGAGTTTGAGAAGTATTTATGAAATGTGAATGTGAGACTAAATCAGTAGTAAAATTATTTGCCAGATAATTCATTGGTCATCCCCAGTGAAAGTATAAGAATAAATATAGAGAACTCTTCCTAGAGGTAATGGTACCCCATGGGGAGAGGTATCTCTCCATTCTTCACTATCACCTGGGGAGATAAATTAATTGGCATATAAGGACCTGCCTGTTTTATTATTTTGATCAGTGTTAGTAGTTCTCAGGAGAGCCATCTCATAGCATGAGACAATTTTTTGCTTGTTTTGAGGTTCAAATAATACTTTTCTGAACATCAAAATGTCTAATCCTGAAATTAGAGCAATTTGTTTTAGAACTTACCAAATTCATTTGAACAATAATGTTCCTTAAAAAAAAAAAAATCACAGCTATAGCTTTATTGTTCCTGATTGCCGACAGATTTGGAAGGGATTCTTTGGAATTGTATATAAATAATTTGGTTGTCTCCAGTATATTTTCATTATACTTAGGTCTTCTGATGTGGGCTGGTTAGTAAGTCCATTTTCTTTCATACTAATAATAGATATGTACTGGTTTTCCTGACTTTTCTGTATACTTATAAACATGTAGTTGTGCTCCTTCGTTGCTAATCAGGTGACAAAAATTGGGTAGCTTTATTAAGCTATCAGGTTAGAATCAATGTCATATTTAAGTTCTGTTGTTTCTGCATTTGACAAAGGGAAAAGGAGATCACATTTCATTAAGAACCTCCAGTGTGTCCCAGGCACCATTCAGAGTGCTTTAGCTTACATTATTTAATATTCCTAACCTCATGGGAGTGGTTTTATTAATCTTTGAAACTCAGTATTTTTTAATAACAGCTTTGTTGAGATATAATTCACATCATAAAATTCATCTTTTTAAAATGTACAATTCAGTGACTTTTAGTGTATTCCCTCTCAGAGTTGTGCAGCCATCATCACTAATTTTAGAATATTTCCATTACTACATGAAGAAACCCCATACCTAATAGAAGTCAGTCTTCATTCCTCCCTCCACTTACCCCCAGCAGCCACTAATCTACTTTCTGTCACTGTTGATTTGGCTGTTTTGGACATTGCACATAAATAGGATCATACACTATGTGGTCTTAGGAGGCTGGCTTTTTTTTACTTAGCATAGTATTTTCAAAGATCACCTATGTTGTAGCATGTATGAGTACTTCATTTATTTTTTATACTAAATAATATTCCATTGAATAGGTATACTTCATTTTATTTATCCATTCATCAATTAATTGAGATTTGTGGTGTTTCTACTTGTTGGTTATTATGAATAATGTTGCTATAAACATTGGTATACAAGTTTTTGTTAGGACACATTTTCATTTCTCTTAAGTATGTACCTAAGAGTGGAATTGCTGAGTAATATAGCTCTGTGTTTAACCATTTGAGGGACTGCCAGACTGTTCTTTCAAGTGGTTGTGTACCATTTTGAAATTCTACCTGCAGTTTCTTCATATTCTTACCCTCATTTGTCTGGCTTTTTTATTTTAGCCATCCTAGTGGTGTGAAAACCTCATTGAGGTAGGTTTTGATTTTCATTTCCCTAGGGACTAATGATAACGAGCATTATTTTGTGTGCTCATTGACTGATTACATATGCGCACACGTGCACACACACACACACACACACAGACATGCATCATTCTTTGGAGAAATGTCTATTCAAGACTACTTTAATCTTTGAGATAGTAATTCTGATCTTGCTGTATTCTTAAGGATAATGGTGTATTCTAATGCTCAGCGCAGGGCCTAACATTTAAAAGACATTCATTAAATGTTCATTTCTTCTTTTCCATTTCATCTCCAATTTCACAGATGAAGAAACTGAGGCAAAGAGAGAGAGGAGGAGAGGGGAGAGATCTACCAGAGTTCATTTGACATTTAGTTGGTGAATGCTAGATTCAAATCCAGATTTTTCTAATTCTACTAGAGTCAGCACTGTACTTTTCCCAACAGTTCCTCCTTTTTGCCTCTGCTGAGCACCCTTCTCTACTGTGAAATGGCTACTATGACCAGGTAAACTTAGTTTTATTGACAGTTTGGGGGTTTTTGTGGATACCAGTGAAGAAACATCTGTCAATTGGGTTCAAATTTACCAACTTTTTTTTCTTAACTTTGCACAACTAATTCTAGAGAAAGAAAAGGGAGATACCTTTCTAGACAAAAGCAGAAACCTCTACTCTTTTGGTAGATTTTCCTAATTTAGTTTTTGTAAGCTGTATTATCAGGGGGCTGGCCAGTTGAGGCATACATTGACCAACCCTGCAATTAATTGTTAGTTACCATAATCTATCTGTCTGTTTTCTTGTGAAGTATTTTTTTAAAACAACAGAGTTGGATCAGTATGTTTATGGACCGAGACTTTCTCCTGTTTTTTGGTACTTTTAAATTAGTGTTTTAATTTTTAACATTACATGATAACAAAAATTGCTTGCTTCCCAGGTTAGGCATGTTGCTAACCAAGCACCATATGCATTAGTTCATTTAATCTTCACAACAGCCCCTGAGGGGTAGGTGTTGTCTATATTATTATTCATTTTTTTAAATCAAGAAATTGTGGTTTAGAGAGTTTAGTAACTACTAGTCCGAAAGTCACAAAATTAGTAACTCATGGAACTGGCATTTAAGCCACAGTGCCTGAATTCAGAGCTGCTCTCTTAACCTTTCTCTGTATTACCTTTAAATATCATTTTGTATTCACAGTGGTTAAAAAGCGAAAGTACGGTTTTTCTTCTTTGGTTTTCAAAGCATTATTGTTGAGCATGTTTTTAATATATTTCCTGTATCTTGGGGGGGAAAGGTTCAAATGTAGGTGCTTTCACTAAGGATTAAACTTGGAATCAAGAAATAGATGCCTTCTGGTAACATGCTGTTCAGTGTCTCCTGCTGATTTGCTGAGGCCAGTCACCATCCTTTATCTTCCATATTTTTCTGTTAAATGGGTTCAGTCCTTATCATTTTTAGTTTCAACAGAGTTATTGCAAGATAGCTCAGCCTCTATGTGAGACACTTCAGGAAACTTTAGCTCAAAGATTATTTGAAAAGATTTCATGCTCCTTTTTAGTTGTGATGGTTCAGAGGCGGGGGTTGTAATACTATACAATTTTGGTATTGTTATTTTATCTGGGGAACCAACAGACTTCAACTCAAATTACTTCTGTAAACCAAAGGAATGATTGTCTTTTGTATCTGCTTGTTCATTATAATAATAAGTACATTTTATTCTTCCTTGCCAGGCATTTAGGGCGGGCACACCTGATCTCTATTCATCCCTACATGGTACTCTGAAAACTACTAGATAAAGCCTTTAAAGATATCAGGCCACAAAGTGAGACCGTAAATTAGGAGAAACTTCAAGATCCTCTCTAATCTGGTCACTCTACACTTTAATAAATTGAAGTCTTCAACGTAATCTGACCTGATGAAGACTAACACAGCTAATTAGTGAGAACCTGAAATATAGCATCCTAGTCTTATGACTTGAATCTTGTGTCCTCTTCTAGTCTAAGATACTCCATTTAGAAAGAAGTTAGGTGTGCATTTTAAAGTAAATGCTATGTAATAAACCACCAGTGACATTATCTTGCCAGTTATTCCTTTGTGGAATAATAATAACAATATATTTCTTTCACTAATCACCGGATTTCTTTCCCAAAGTGACCTCTGTTATAGTAGATATATTTTCGTAAAATGTATACATTCTATTTTTAGCCTGTAAAAGACATGATCACTACTAGCCTCATATGAGGAAAGCATGATATTCATTGGATTTTCTATATGTTGTTTTAATGAGAGAGAACATGATAAGAATATTAGTATCAAAAATCAATCACCCAAGCCAACGTTTAATGTTGTCACATGGTCCATTTAGACTCTGTTACATGTCTTGCATTGGTTTCCACATGAACTTTGGCTCTGGTGATTGATGTTCCTAGTAGAATCTAAGGACCCTTTAAGGTCCCAAAGTGCCCTCTGAATTATCGAAGGAATCTGCTGTTTAAAAACAGATGGATGCCTGACCTTCTTCCACCGAGGATTTGAGTTAACTAGTTTTCTTTTTTAGGATGAAGCATATTTTTCCTGGTTTTCCTTTTTAAATTAGGTCATCTCTATATGGTGTATGGTGAATCAATTATTCAGAATATTCAGTTATCCAGGATATCCCTGCCTAAATCTCTCTGTGAATGCTACCTAACAGAATGGAACTCTGCCTTGGTGAAAGTTTAGCAGTGTTAGTTGGAAATTGTTTTATTTATCTTCTCCCATAATTGTGCACTGTACAGAGTCACCCTTCAAGCACTGGAAAACTCAGCCAGTAAATATACTATTTTATTCATGGTCACCTAATATTTATTTGCAATTCAGTTTTAGTTAGGTTACTTTAGAAAAATGTGAAGCCTTTTTATCCCTCATACACGATTACCAACTTCCCTTTTTATTTTCATCCTCCTTTGTCCCTTATTCTTTCAAGCATACTATTGTTTAACAGTTGCTTTGTATAAGATACTAGCCTTGCATGCCAACTTCGATGTGGCAGAATGAATCATATTGCCATTGATCTCAGCCTGAACACAATAGTCATCTCCAAATAGGAAGTTTTTAGCTGCAGGTTGTTTCAACCCTGCATGCCTTGCCTAGCCTGCCGTGTAAAGTCAGTTGCTTCACTCCAAACAGCACTGTATTAATATGCACAACATGACCATTTTCAGTAGAAGGTTATTAGAATGCTAGTTTGTATCCTCTAGTGAATGAAATGATGTGTGATTATGAAGTCATCAGGCATGGACCAGTAAGACTCCAGAGAGCCTGCCCCCTCTGAGGTCCTCGGGGTGCCATTGATTGGTGGCCATGTGTTTGTGCCCGATAGACTGTGAAATGGTGTGTTGCTACACGGCTGTGTTGCACCTGCGCCCCACCGAGGTGATTGATTGGTTTGGTCATGTGGAATGTTCCCATCTGGTCTGCAGTAATGTGTTTTTTTTTTTCTTTTTTCTTTTTTCTTTCTTTTTTTTTTTAATCTGTGAATAGCAAGTGCTGGCTGGATAGTTACAGCAAACAGTTTCAGAGGCTAAATAATCCTTTTCCTCTAAGAATAAATTGGGATTTGAAGGAGTTTGTTTTTGCACACCATTGTTTTTATGAAGGTTGTCATTCTCCATCAGGTTTCTACCCCTTCTGTCTAGGATGTTAAACTCCTTTCTTTTTTGACCTGTTTCTGCCTCCTCTTCCTCATACTGGATTCACATATACTTTATATAGTTCTGATTTGTATAGTTCTAAAGGAAAATCTGTTCTTTTTGCTGTTCGTTGTTCCGACATGCCACTTAAAGTGGTTTGCAGTTTTTAAAAAGATGGTTTCTATGATCATAATTGGATTATCAAAATACTGATATATTTTTAAGCGTTCATTTAACCTCACAAAAGTAGTGGTTTATTTATTGAAAACTACTGATGTTGCAGTTTAAATGTCAAGAAATTATTTATTAGGTTCTTTTTTTAAAAGATTCTATAGTTATATTGGGCGGTCTTGTTTGATATTTCTTAATCTTAGTCCTTTTTCATAATTGATCTATTCATTCCACCTAATGACTAATTACATATCAGAGCACATCATCAACCACATTCATCATAGTAGAATGTAATAATCAATGACATTTCAACAAAGGAAAAAATAAATATGCAAATAAGGCCTCATTAACATTTGCATGAGTTGTTTGAATAATCACGTTGCTGACAAGGCTGTAATTAACAGAAATTGATGCTGAGTTCAGTATTTGATAGTGTGTTTTCTCAGCGTTTTATTGTTGTCACTGCAGGGGCTGAAATTAAGTTCTGCTCTACTTGTACCTTGACTAGAGTTTGATGTGCTGGGCTGTGCCAGGTACCAAAGGCTTCTGGGAGCCCTTGATTTGTCCGTGACCTACACTTAATGTATATAAAGACACTTTATTTAAATTGCCTTATTTTTTTAATGAAGCATTGTTAGATTTTACCGATTATAAGACAACTGTAAAGAAAACAAACATGAATATTCAAATTATTCATTATTTTGCCTGAACTGCTTTATATGATCAGATACTGTAAGACTCTATGTTTAGGTTCATGCCATGGAAAATTGATGTCATTAAATTTTGTTTTTTCTTAAATATGGCCCAGTGGATCACTGTTAAGAGGTTGGAGCTTACTGTAATTGAAAATCACTTGCTTAGGGAAAAAAAATCTAATTATAGAATGTACAGTTTTTGTTTTTTTTAATAACTCTGTTCCCCCACATTCCTCCTCCTTTTCCTGTACTGTTTCCTGTTTTTGTCATGGATATTAACTGAAATGCACTAAACACAATAAAGCTGTTTATGTCAGTTTTTTGGATGACTGCAAGTGCTGATTATAACAAGTTTAAGGAATTTCCTTTGTTGAATGTGTACCCGTGCCATATGGCTCAACATGGAACATTAACTTGACAGGGATAATGGATTGTGGTATATGGAGACAATTTTGCCTGCAGCTTTACTATAACTCATTCTGGTTGGGGATCACAGGTTTATAGTACGGGATGCAGCAAACATCCAGATGGATTTACTTTACATAAAAGGGTTGCATTTCTTTTTATTTCCTCCTTGTAATTGGAAAAAGAACATTTTTTTAAAGAAACAAAATATAAAGAAGTAAACAAAGAAGGAAAGATTGTTAAAAAATGGATTCTGTGCAGTCTTTTGTAAAATGCTATGAAAGAGATTATTTCTATATACATAGCACATTACTTTAAAATTGTTGTTTACATAGGCTTGTTTGTTATTTTTAGAGCAATATCTAAAGTGAACTTTTCTTTTTAACATTACAAAACTGACTATTGTCAGTTTTCTTCTTTCAGGTTTGTAGACCTGAAAGAGCAAGGAATGTCATTTCCGAAATTGTTTTAGTAATGCTTAAACAGCAGCCACTCATGAAATGAATTTAATTTGTAAGGTGTAAGATAGAAAAACCTTTTTAAAAATGTTTTCAGTGTTTTAACTGAACAAACTATATTACATGTAACAGTAGAAGATAAGGTTTGTCGTTCTGTTAAACAGTAATAAAACAAAATTGGTAACTTTAGGCTGCTTTATTTTAAGTGTGTCCCTGTTATACTTAATCTGATTTGTCTGGTGAGAATTAGAAAACTAAAATGATCAGTGTAACCAAAGATTAGTTTCTTATAGAATATTTAAATGTGTTGTTACTAAGAACTACATATATTTTAGCTCAGAGAGGGAAAAACAATGTAGAACATTTTTTATGAAACAGTCTATACTAAGAAACTGGCTTGATTATTTTCAGTTTCTTTTGAAATCACTGAAATTTTTTTTCCCGCATTGTTTAGGCGAAATGTAGAACTGACGTCATCAAATTATGTGTAATTCTACATTTTTCTTTCTAAATAAAATAATGGGCCAATAATTTTGAGCTAGACTGTCTTTTATACATTAGGTAACGTGCCCTCCCTGAGCAAAGGGGATAAAGAAATGTATTTCTCACATCTTCTACACTAGCCCTCAATCTATTGACATCTGTGAAAGTTTACTCTGAGCATCTGAGACATACATAGAAGTTAAAGGCTTTAGAATATGCTTATAAATGAAACATATTTCTGCTATTTAAATATTATCATTTGCATAGAATGTGGAATGAATAATGAAAGTTTTTTTCCACTTTGATAAAAGTTGGACACTTTGATGGGCTTTTATCATTATTTTGAACAACTCGATAATAGCCAAAGATTTTTAATTGTTTCAAATTTAGATCGTGCTGTCTAAAATTACTATTTCTAAAAATATGTTTTTGGTTAATTGGGAGCATTGAAACAGTTGCAGAATTCATACATTCTAACCACTGATATTCAGTGATGATGGTATTGCTTCTATAATACAGCAGCACTGCAACTACTATCTAAATTTGTTTGAATTGTAGGGTACAATAATTTTAGAAAATTTTGTTTGTTTTTATATTGGCAGAAGTTACAGTTCAAAAGAACTGTGCTTTTCTCTCGTGTTGGTAGTGTTTATCATAAAGAAGATTTGATTTAAAGAATATTACCACTAATTCTACTTTTTCCTCTCTTCAGCAGCCTATTCTTCTATTATTATGCCAGTTTTCTCCTTGCTAGCACTTTATCAAAGAGAACAGAGGTAAAGGAAAAAGAGTTCCGATTTTTTTGTTTTCTTTTTACTTGTTAGCATCACTGAGTGGCCAAAATTTTCATGAGATTGGACTTTGATCTCATGTCTAAAATAACATTTTAGCACTATTAGGATTTCTGTTTTTCATGCTTTTTCCTTTAACACTGTTTGGAACTGGTTCTCATTGCTTAAGCCAGGTTTTGGAAGTTTTTCCCTAAGCTTGGCATGTACCTTAACTTAAAGCCTCTTTCTCTTACTGTGTTTGTTAACCATTACTGGCTTACAGAAATCATTGGTAAGTCCAGGGGATTGCTTGGAGAGTCGCCGCCTCCAGTGGAAGTTCAGACAACTGCAGCTACTACCCCAGACAACAAGTACCGCACAATTAACCAGTTTCCAAACCATACCGAATAGTAAAGTTTTGCAGGGGTTAGTCAGGTGTGTCACCTTATAAGCCATTCTTGCAGTTAATTCTAAGAAAAAGGCAGCTGTTTATTTTAGAAATGACTTGTTATTAAAGGAATTCATTAGACTGGGAAAAGAATAGGCAAAAAAAGGCATTAGAAAAGCCCTAACCATCTTATTGGGATTAAAAGATAAAAAGCAAAATGACCAAATATTATGATGTGTGAACAAGTTATAAGCCATTGAAATAGTCTCTCTTTCAGATGCATGCTATCATTTGATGCATTAGATTACTAAGACTTCTGCTATTATTAAATGATCAAAATTTTAGATTTAGAGTATTATAACTAATATTTCTGATACTGTGAAGTTTAAAGCACGTAAGTGAATATACAATTATATTAACCAGTAATTGAGGTCATTTCAATTCAGAATTTAAGTTCAAATTCCAGTTTCTGAAAGGACTTTGAGAGGTCCTTTAGCTAAGATCGTGTTTAGACTGCCAGAAATACATGAAAATTAGTCTTTTCTATCCATTTCAATCTGTCTTTCTATTTCCTCCTTTCCCCTCTCTCTTGAGGTGCCCCTTTCCTCCAATATCTTTTCTCTTGCTCTAGTATTCTCTTTAATATTTACTTTGCTGTGCTCTTAAAATTTTTAATTAACTTGTACTACAAAGAACGATTATCTTTATTTAATAACTTATTTTGTGGATGTTAACTACATACCCTAAATTTGAAAAGCAAGTGTCTGATGTCCTATAGTATGGATATTTTTGGAAATCTTGCTAAATATAACTAGATTGCAACTACTTCCATATTGTTTAAGGGTATTAGCAGTGATTTTGATAATCGGGAGCAGAAGATAGATTCCCTGGACTAGGCATACTGTAGTGAATCTTAATGCTTTTCCCTGTAAAAATTAGTACTATCACTCATCACACAGAGCTTTGCTCCTGTATCATAGTTAAACCATTAAAGAACTCTTCATGTATCTAGCCATCGTCTTTATTTGCAATCACTAAGAAATCTCTTATGTTTAAATCTTTGAATTAAAACCCCAAAAATGTTTTATAGCTTTGGACTATACGCATAGAGGAAAGTGTACTTGCAGTCCTAGTGCATTTGAGCTGCTGTAACAAAATACCACAGACTTAGTTGCTTATAAACAACAAACATTTATTCCTCACAGTACCAGAAGCTGGGAAATTAGGGTACCAGCTTGGTTGAGTCAGGGATCTCTTCTGGGTTGCAGATTTCTCATTGTGTCAACATGGTGCAAGGGAGCTAGGGAGCTATGTTGGTCTTCTTTATAAGGACATTAATCCCATTCATGAGGACTCTGCCCTCATGACCTTGTCATCTCTTAAAGGTCCCACCTCCTAATACCATCACTTTGGGGGTTAAGTTTTGACATAGGAATTTTGGGGAGACCATAGTAGTGGCCCTAATATCTAGAGGCCAGGAATATTCAAGTCTTTGTTGTAATACACTCACAAGAAAAAGTAATAGCAGCAAAAGAAATTATATATGTTTTCATTTTTTACCATAATCTCGCTATAGAAAATGTAGACAGTAAAGTAAACCAAAAGGGAGACAGTAAACTTGATTCGCTCATAATTTCATCATCCAATCAGTTTTAACATTTAGGGTATAGTAGAAGTTCTCTTTCTTACAGGAATGTGAGGGGTAGTCATTTAATTAAAAACAGTTTATTTCTCAAAAAATTAAAAACAAAATTACCTTATGATCCAGCAGTGTCACTTCCAGGTATATACCCCCCACGATTAAAAGCAGAGTCTCGAGATTTTTGTACACTCAGTGGTCATAGCAGTATTGTTCACAGTAGTCAAAAATGGCCAAATCCTTTATGCACCAGAGAAGATATAAAGATAATAAATCAGTATCTTACTAAATAAAGTCCTTCAAACAACAACAACAACAACAACAAAGGCGGCAATCCACGTGCTCATTGATGGAAAATGGATAAACAAAATGTTTGGATAAACATACAATGAATATTTTAAAACCTTAAAAAGAAAGAAAATTCTGACATATGCTACAACATAGATGAATTTTGAGAACATTATGCTAAGTGAAATAAGCCTGTCACAATGAAGACAAATACTGTATAATTCCACTTATACGAAGTACCTTGAGTAGTAAAATTCATAAAGACAGAAAATAGAATGGTGGTTGCTAGGGGCTTGGAAGTGAGGGGTGAATGGGAAATTATTTAATGGTTATAGAATTTTAGTTTTGCAAGACGAAGAATTCTGAAGATTGGTTGTACAACAATGTAAATATACTTAACACTACTGAATTACACACTTAAAAGGGTTAAGATAATAAATATTATGTGGTGTGCATTTTACCACAATTTAAAACATACAAACACTTCATCGAAACATATTAGTATACATTCAGTCACCATTCTTTTGAAGAATAGAGACCAGGCCTACCTTTAGTGGTTAAGACCATTCGATTGGGTTTTAGATTACCTTTCTTGTTTAAATCACACCTTTTGTTCACCATCTGAAAAACACAAATGGTGAATTATAAATGTAGTCAATCAAGAAAAATAATAAATGTATAGTATTAAGTAAAACAAATATTTTAAGGACAATTGTGTGTATTCCTTTACATTTTTGTGCTGACTCCCCCATCTCTTAAAGTTTTCTAGCTTCATAATTAGATGGTGATTTTTTCACAGATGAGGACATATTCAATCTTGTATTTGGCTCACTTAATATTATATAATAAGTACTTACCATAAATATGATTTTGAAGGACTCTAGGTTATGGTAGTATAATTTTCTTCATTCCTCACCTGTTACTGGCAATTTAAATTGTTTATAAACAGTTCTGTATTGAGTGTCCTTTATGTGTAAAGTTTTGTCCTAACTCAGTTATTTCCTTATAAGGAGAAATTTTTAATTTAATAATTAAGAAGTTTCTTGGTCAAAAGTTATGAGTTGCTTCGATGATTCTTCGATGTACATTTTGTTGTTGATAATATCTAAGACACTTAAAATTGTTTATATTTTTTCTCCAACCCAGATATTGGGGAGAACCTAGTATCTGACATATGCATTGAGTCCTAACTAGGTATATGTTGAATATATATTCCACTACCGTTCACTCAGTCCTAGCTCTTTGTTTTAGATAGGCAAGTCCACTCACACACTCTGCTCATTTCTTCTTTTGTAATTGCTTTGAGCTTTCTTTCTTACTCATGCAATACTATTTTCTCCTTTCATCCCCTCTCCTTTCTTATGTTTCTCAACTTTTATCCACCTGTTCTATGAAACATGTAATAGTCCTGATCTACCTAGCTCTCTCTTTTCCAACTCCTTTTTTGAATTTAATTCAGTCAGCAGTGTTAGGTGCTGAGAAAAATAGCAATGAACAACTCTCTTTAGTCCCACCTTCATGGAACTTACTTTCTAGCATTAAATATATTATGCCATGTGATTGTCTTGTTTCATCAACTAGATTGTAGGTAAATATGTTAGGCCCATAAAAAAGTATCCATCTCATTGATTGATCATTCTAAATGGACAAAAAAGAAGATTGCCAATGATTACTGACATTAAAATGAAGGTATTCTTTCACTAATACCACATAGCTGGGTCATAGATTATCAGCATTAGAAAGGACTTTAAAAGGTTCATAATCTAACAACCCATTAGTATTTTAATCTCCTTTTACTTAACAAATATTTATAAATGTTGCGCTAAGGGCTGGGGACAAGGAACAAGATTGATAAAACCCCTAAATTTATAGAGTTAATGCCTAATAATTAATAAAACCTTCCATATCTTAAGAGTTTGTTGCTTACAAAGTACTATGTAATTACAATAGAAAGCATTTATTAAGTATTTGTGACACTGTTAAAAATTAGTGTCCAGAATTTAGTTTCTAAGCCTTTTGTATATATTAGTGCATTAAGTTCACACAACAATCCTATACAATAGGTAAAATTGTTTTTACTTTACACATGAGGAAACTGAGGTAATTAATTTGCCCAGGATTGACAATATACATTGCAAACCCAGTGAGATACCACAACCTGTGCTTTTAACCACTATATTGTGACTTCTGACTCCAAGTCCAGTACTGTCCTTTTTGTCTTGCCTGCCTTTACATCTCCATCAAGATGTTGTCCAACCTATTCTTTGAATATCTTCAATAATGTAGTACCCTAAGGTAGTTGTATAATCTTTGGATATTCTATTAGAGAGATCAACTTTATGATATGCTTTAAAAAACCAAAATGTCTCCCTAGAACAGCGGTCCCCAGCCTTTTTGGCACCAAGAACCAGTGACTCCTATGAGAATTTAATGCCTGATGATCTGAGGGCTGAGGTGATGATGCTAGCAGTGGGGAGTGGCTGCAAATAAGATGAAGCTTCGCTGGCTTGCCCACCGCTCGCTCACCTCCTGCTGTGCAGCCTGGTTCCTAACAGGCCATGGACTGGTCCCCAGTCCATGGCCTAGGGAAGAATTTTCCTATTTTGCTTACATGCACTTGAGATTACACCGAAGTATGGCATCTTATAAGATATTTAAAGCAAACTCTCACCTTTTCTTCTCCAGAAATATTTCTCCTCTCAAAACCTATGACTTTCAATTTATTTATTGTCATAATCACTGTGATTTTCTTACTGTGGATTCAGAAGTTGTTGCATTATCTCCAGATATAGATAAAAGTTAAATTCTCCACCTGAAGTAGTAAAAGCAGGCGTTTGCTCACAGTTTCCCACTCTTTGTTCTTAGAGACTCTCCATTTATTTAGTAAATTTTTTTTAGAAACATTTGAAGTATTTACAGCTCAGAGAAGAGTCACCTTTACTTTCCTTTTATATCATATGGCCCTGTAATTCTGCAATCAGATATCAGAAATTAGTCAACATAGGCACATCTCTGACTTGCAGAAGGGTGCAGTGGGTAGGTAGGAATAGGAGAATTGATATGTTGTGGAAAGGTTGGAAAAAGATTTAGGAACTCTTGATTGAAAATCATAAAGGGAAGAAGCACAAACCAGAGGGATAGTTTGGGTGTTTAAAAGCTCGAAGGAGAGAAGACACAGGCATGGTCCCACTTGGTTTTGTGCAGCAGCCTCTTTGGAAGCCAATGGTCACAGCAAACAGGAGTCGGGGAAAGAAGAGCTTCTGTGCTAGATGGCATTCACACTGAAGGGTAGAGGATGCTGCGATGGCAGCAATTGCAAGTGGGTTATAGATGGGAGGGGAATTGATTAACTAAGTAAATACATTTATGGGTAAGGAGATTTCTCACTGGTGGAGAATAAAGTTACAGATAAAGGAAGAAAACTAGAATGAATCCTATAGTATTAGATGGGACTTGAAGATATATGTGTGAACTCATAATTTCTAATAAATATAGTAAGAGAAATTGAGCTATAAATGTGTTTTGTGTATATATGTGTATGTATGTGTATACATATATTCCTTTAACCTGTCCATTAAGAGACAGGGAATAGCAAAACTTTAGTACCACTGACCATAACTCATGTCCAGAATTTAGTTTCTAAATACCATTCTCCACTAAAAGAAACCAGGGCTCCTCGGAAAAATGACTGATTCTAGGACTAGGGCAGGGGAAAGGAACAAGATAAGTCTGGAACATCATATTATGCTGGAAAGTAAGGACATACTCAAAGAATGATGAGGACATGAAAGAACATCACACAAAACAGCTTGAAGAAGCTCCCTTTGGCCAAATCTGTGACAATTTGAACAGCAAAATAAATATTGATAATAATGGATCATAACCCATTGAATAAAATAGGAAACTGTGAGTCTATACTGATATAGATTTAAGATTTTGTAAAGAACAAGATTTTTATGTAGTCTTAAAGTACCTTCCCATAAAAAAATTATTAATTACAATGGGAAAAGTAACATTTCAGTTGAGAAGCCTTGGCAGACACATTTATGAAGGGATCAAAGTGAACATTATCAATAATGAGATAATTCAGTTTATGTGTCACCTAATAGGATGTATTGGGAAGAACACAGCTTACTTCCGTGATATTCCTACTGAAGATGCATGGACTGAATGTAATGTTTAGGAAACATCAGACAAAGCAAATTCAGATTGAGGGACAAGTAAAGAAAGTTAGGAAAAGAAACCAAAGGAAATTATGATTCTGAACTTGGTTCTTTTGCAAAGGCATCTTTGAGATGTTTAGGAGAACTCAAATGGGATCTTAAGATTAGAAGGTAGTAGTGTATAAATGTTAATTTGATGATTATGGTAGTTGTATTGCACAGTAGTTTCTTGCACAGAATGCAGTAGGACATACTAAAATATTGGGGGGGGTGGAGCTTCATGTCTGCAATTTATTCACAGAAATGGTTCAAGGGGGAAAAAATTCCTTTTACTGTAGTTATAACTTTTTCATAAACTTTGGAGTTTTTTGAAATTAAATAAACAACAACAAAAAGGGTTAGATTAGAACCTGAATGTGGAGAGCTTGATATGTCAGAATTAAAAAATGATTTTTGTATGCCATGCATTGGGAAACTTTCATCAGTTTTGAACAATAGAATGTAGTGATGAAAGTGCTCTCAGAATGAGTTTATCATCAGTGATAGGTGGGAGCAAAGAGAGACAGGTGAGGATACCAGTTAAGAGGTAATTGCTTAGGTGTTCATCTATATAGCAACTTGAATTGAGATGGTGGTAGTTGATGGTGGAAAGAAAGCGATGGATATGAGATGTCACATCCTAAGGTTATCTTGAAATTTCTTCAGTGTTAAACTGGAAGTGACAGAAAGAGAAATAGATGATAGTTGGTGCAAATAGGCTCAAATTCTGAACCAGAATAGTTGATATTTCTGAACGTGTTTGAAAATAATTAGTCTTTCATTTCCATGGGTTCTGCTTCCATAGATTCAATCCACCTCATATCAAAAATATTTGGAAAAAAATGTTATGTCGTTGCTGATGTGTACTTTGTAGTTAGACCTACAATGGTTGTATCTGTACTGAATTTGTACAAAGTTTTTTGCTTTCTAAACAATACAGTATTATAACTATTTACATAGCATTTACATTGTATTAGATATTATAAATAATCTAGAGATTATTTTAAAGTATATAGAGGATGTGTGGAGATTAAATGCAAATACTACACCATTTTATAAGGGACTTGAGCATCCTCAGATTGTGGCATCCACTGTGACGAGATGGGGAGTGGAAACAATCTCCCTTTTGGATACTGAGGGATGACTGTAATTTGATGAAACATTACAGCTTTTATATAAATATTTATTCTGTAAACAAGTAGCACTAGTAACTACATAAATTACTGAGATTTTTTATATTTTTAATGCTTCGCTATCCTATATTTGTGTTCACTATAACTGTTGTGTAATGATGATTAGGTAAATAACCTAATTTCTTCATGCACATATTAAATATTTTATGTACATGAATTCTTGTAAAGGTTTTAGTTTATAAAAATTGTTATGTACCTTTAAAAATGTCTTTTCCCTAAATCAGACATAACACACAGTTATTATAAAAAAATCAAAATACAGATGAGCTAAAAGAAAATGACATTTTTATACTATTGCCAAAAATAAATCATTCTTGTCTCCTTAGCATTTAAAAATATGAAAACTAAAAATCAGAGATTGATTTACTTGATCAGACATCCTATCCTGCACTAAGTGGCAAAGCAAGTATTAGAATCCAAACCTGTTTGATTGTAAATTCATCATGTCTTCTATTTTGATTGTCTGCCTCCTCAGTTGTGTAACTGTACCTGCTAGGTATTTCCTGATTGGCTAGGAGGATAAATGATTCTTTCTTGACACATGAACATGTTGTGTTTTCTTGTTTGCCAGTTGGAACATGTACATTTTCCCCCATAAATACAGTATTAGAAGTAATAGGAGTAGGTATTCAAACTGGTCTACAAGGAAATGACAAATAATATAGCTGGACTTGCATCTAGAAAGAGGATTATTGTGGTACAAGGACAAAGAGCAAATGGTGTACCTAGAAGAAAGAGTTCTTTTGTGCCTCACAGGGATAGGCATAAATATATACCTATTTCTTCAGTATAATTTACCTTTGGGATCTTCCCACCTTCATGCCTGCAACCCCCCTTTCTCCTTCTAGAGTCCCTCACTCCAAGTTTCCATATGCTAAGTACTATTATGCTGCTTTAGTCTTCAGCTATAAGGTTCTTAGCCAGAGTGCTCTGTCCAGAGTTTTCTCATTTTTCTCCAGTGATTTACCAGACTTCAGTATACTAATTCAGCTACTATTAGGAAAGAGCAATCTAATTAAACTCATTCACATTAATGAGTAGTGATAGTGTGGTATAGTGCAAAGAACTTAAGATTTGGAATCAGGACCTGTATCTTAGCAGTCTGTTCAACCTTCACTAGTTGTTTGACCTGGGGTAATTTAGTTGATCTCAGTGATTCTCAGCCACTTCATTTATAAAATGGGAGTAATAACAGTTGCTTTTCAGGACAGGGTGAGTATCGAGTATTTGAGATAACAGTAAATGTGGGTTGTGATGTATAAAAAATATAAGTACTAGACATCATTGATAATGAGTGGCAGACTTACAGTTTTTACGTAATTATTTACCTTTTGAAAAGTTTACTTCTTGATCATTCGAATTAAGCTCTTAATGGTCAGAGTTTTGTTTGTTGCTTGCTTTAAAATAGTGATTTCAGAGAGTGGGAAAACAGAGTTGCAGTAGGAGTCACTTAAGTAAGCAGGCAAACCTAGTTTGAGTTATATACTCAAGGTTACCTTCTAAAGCTGTTTCTGATTTTCTTTCTTTGACTCTACTTGGTCTCTAAAGCTACTCCCATGCCTAAATAGTCAATCAGGTCTCATCCTCCACCCCTTTGATAGTTGGGGATAGGACAGCAGAGAGTTTCATAAGCTTTAAAGACAATAAGAATCTTCTGGGGATCTCGCCAAAATGCAAGTTCTAATTCAGATCTTTTGAGATGGGGCCAGAGATTCTGATTTTTTACAGTGTCCATGTCCAGGCCTCTAGTATAAGTGGTAACATTTTGAGAGGGGTTAAAATGTGGACGATGTTTTTCTGTATGTTTTATTTCTAAAAGTTTATGTAACTTAGAGAATTTCTCATATTGTCACTGCAAATACCTTTTAAAATTTCATGTTAATTTCCTCCATTTAGTACAAATTGTTTTCTATCTAGGAAAGCATGGACCTCACTAGTTCCCTAGGTGATAATGAAGGAAGCCAATACTAGTACATAGAATCGCTACCAGAAAAAATGTAATTAATTGATGGTGCTGAGTTATTTCTTTTCATTTTTAAAACCGTCATCCTCTCTTACTAATAGCAAATTAAATACGAAATTTAAAATAAAAATAACTACTGAATCTATCCAAATTCATTACATTTTCTTCATATTGCAGATTATACATGTTAAAATCACTAATATTGAATAGCCAGTGTATTTATATGTAATAAATTAAGATTTTTTTTGTCTTAGGAGATCTGCTAGTCCTGTTTATCAAGTCCTGTTTATTTCTGTGATATAAAATTATCCAAATCTGTACCATAGAACTGTGAGGAAATTAATATTGGATTTAGTCAAAGTAAAAATACCAAGACACAAGGGGGCACTGTCTTACCATAATTTGATTGAATTTAATAGCTTTTTTGTTTAGTGTGAATTTGAACATCGCTTCCAAAATTCTGTCTTCTCTTTGGTTATCATGAAAACTTAAACACTGTATGTTTCTCTAGAGCTGTATGTAATACTTAAACCAACCGATCTTTCAGAATTCACAAATCAGATGTGCTCTTAGCAAAATTCAGGAACTTTTCATTGTATTTGGCATAAGTCTTGGAAGAGTGGGTGATTTAATGATTGGAGAATAGTATAGCACATTTAGTTGTTAGTGTTTAGGTCTTTGGGTGGGGGTGGGGAAATCACTGTAAAAACAGTTCAGTTTCTTTGGAGAAATATAGTGCCTCTGTTCTGCAGGAAAGAGTTGGGATAAAGATCGAACTGTTATAAGCTGCAGCTGCATTTGCCATCAAATACCAAGTTGGTGCTGATGAATGTTTTGTTTTTATTGTCATGGAAACTTGGAGTCAGAGAATGGATATTCTGTTCTTCTGGGAAAATAGCAGTTCCTTGCATAAAACATAAGGACCTTCCAAAGCAGTTCCTAAAATAGATATAGGCTGAATATAATCCAAAAAAGTTAAGGAAGTAAGTATAGAATAAATACAGTCATTTCTGGATCACTTCTGTTCTCAATACTAAGAATATGTCTGTATATTCTGTTATTAAACTTATTATTGCTGCTAGAAAGTTGAATTCCAATGAGCATGGTATTTGTTTAACAACAATACGATAGTTACCTACCCTTTAGGAGCTGTCTTTTTACTTCTTCCTTGAGCTTAAGATCTCTTTTGATAACTCTGAACTTATG
Source organism: Rousettus aegyptiacus (assembly GCF_014176215.1). Classification (NCBI taxonomy): domain Eukaryota; kingdom Metazoa; phylum Chordata; class Mammalia; order Chiroptera; family Pteropodidae; genus Rousettus; species Rousettus aegyptiacus. The sequence continues at coordinate 126,386,139 of NW_023416306.1, forward strand.
TACTATTAAACAATTGCTTGGGATCCCTGAATATTTTTTTTTTTAATTCATGTTACTTATCTGCTATAATTTCCATTCAGAATATTTTAAAGCATTTTATATTGGGTATGGGGGAAGCACCTTAAAGAAACAGTTACTGAAACACGAAATAAGATTTTTATATGGTCTGGAAAAAAAACAAAATATAAAATTTAGTAAATCATAAAGATGCAAGTAAATTCTTATGTGTTTTATAAAGTCGTGAATAGAAGACATTACAAGAACAGAAAATGCAAAGGGATTTTGGTTTCGATGAGAGCAAATGTGATACAGTAAAATATAATTAATAGGAAATGATAGGAAAATGTAAATAAAGTGGCAATACAAATTAAAGCGCTTTCTTTATATTACAAAAAGGGAAAAAATGTGAGTTATGAAGTTTTACCAAAGGTTAACAAGCTATATTATATTACCTCTGCAGAGGAAGCAAGGCAATATTTATGACTTCATAAAATATGATAGAAAAAGAATAGTTAGAGTGGACTATTTTAGATAGGATAGTCAGTCATAGAAGGCTCATCTGAGGAAGTGGCATTTGAGTGAAGACCTGAATGTTCTGACAGAAGAACATGTCTTGCAGAGAGGCCAACAAGTCCAGCAGCCTTCAGTGGAATTGAGCTTGGAATGTTTTAGAAACAAAATACAAGTTTATGAACAAAGTTGAGAAAAAAACAGTGTTCAAATGAGCATTTAAGTACTATGATTAGAGCAAGCCCAGTTTTCTTAACGTGAGACAGGTCCAGGATTAGAGGCCGAAGTCAAAGTTTAGGTTTCCAGGATATAGCATTCTCTCAGTGGAAGAATAGAATTGTTTCAAAATACAAATTTAAAGTGTGAGTTTTACTGTTTATTTTTTCCCCAAAATATTTTAATGAAATTACTGAATATAGTCTGATGTAGGCAAGAAACAATTCAGGAAAAATGTGTCAAAAATAAATGTAACTAGCTAACATTGTCAGAAATATAATCTTAAGCAATGACATAAGAAAAAAAGTTTAACAACAATTTTCACAAATATTTTCATGCTATATGACATCTAGAGCATATACATGTGTGTAATATATCAAATTATATTAAACATAACTAGGAATTGAAAATCTTAACAAAAAAATACTTAAGGTTCAATTTAGAGAACTAGGCAACATCCTGAAGGAAAACAGTACAGAAAATACAAACCGGACATTGTATTCCATAACTGAAATTATGAATAAGAGCTGGAAAATTGCCAGCTTTATAACCTTTTAAAAATAAGGATGTGTGTAGTGAGTGCAGGAGATCATATTCTTAGAGCAGTTTGTTCCAAATTCAAATATGTTACCAGACCTAGTGGAATTCAAAGTATTTTAGAAAGAAAATGTCTGAGGTTAGAAATAAGAGAACCTCGTTACAGTGTCATAAAAACAAAAGTAGTTTAACAAAGTTTTTAAATTTTCCAAGAGTTTATCAGATTCAATTTCTGTTGTGGTAATATCTAGCCAAGCAGGATGTTTTTAATTTAGGGTATTGCAAAATGTAAAGATGGTAACAAATTTGGAATCTGTTGTATGTTATCTTCTCAATCCTCTGAACAGTTTTTTTTTTTTTTTTGTCATAAAATCTGATTATTTATAGGAGTCAAATTTTGCTGTGTTCTAGCTTTCTGATCTATAAAATGGGGTTGCTGGAGAAAGACCAGGAGAATTATTATTTTTTTTTTTTAAATTTTGGGTAAAGAGGGGCTGGTGGAAGGATTTCCAAGAAGTGTAAAAAGCTTAGCAAGTTTTATAGTAGTCTCAATTAAACCGTTAGTTTTCAAACATTGGACAATAAATGGTGCATGGGTGAAGGGAAATAAATAAGATGAGTTCCACAATTCTCTGACTGACTGCCTGGAGGAAGATTCCAAGCCACAGCAATGGGAAGAGGAAATCAAACATCATCTAACAGTCTTACTGAGTTGTGACAAAGAACAGAATTCAGGGAAGCCAGGGAGGGTTGAATTTGCAGGGCAAAAGAGAGGGAGCAGAGAGGAAGAACTCGAGATCTGCAGAGGGGTTCCTTCAACTCTTTGGCTGACTACTGATATGTGCATACATAAGAGAAAACTTAACTTGAGACCAGTAAAAACACTTGAAAGGAATAGGCGGAACAATTCCTGAAACTCACACAAAATTGGGAATAGTTCTTCCAGACAGCCAAAGTAGAAAGATCTAATAATACAGGTATATCTCCTTTTATTGCATTTTGTTTTATTGTGCTTTGCACATTTTTTTTTAAGTAAATTGAAGGTTTGTGGCAACTCTGACTGGATCAGGTCTACTGGCCCCATTTTTCCAACAGCATTTGCTCACTTTATGTCTTTGTGTCGCATGTTGGTAATCACAATATTTCAAACTTTTTCAGGATTATTGTGTTATATTTGTTATGGTGGCCTGTCTTTGATGTTATGATTTTAATTGTTTTGAGGTGCCACAAACTGCCCATATAAGACAGTGAACTTAATTAATAAATATTGTGATCTGACTGCTCCCTGTCTCCCTCTTCTTGGACCTTCCTATTTCCTGAAACACAAAAATTTTGAAATTAGGCCAATTAATAACCCTACAATTGCCTCTAAGCGTTCAAGTAAAAGGAATAGTCAGGTATCTCTTACTTTAAATTGAAAGCTGGAAGAGTACTAGAGTAGAAGGCTTGTTAAGAGCCAAGATAGGCCAAAAGCTAAATCTCTTACATCAAATAGTCAAGTTGTAAATGCAAAGGAAAAGTTCTTGAAGGAATTTAAAAGGGCTAATCCAGTGAACACACAAATGATAAGAAAGTGAAACAGCCTTATTGTTGATACAGATAAAGTTTTAGTGGTCTGGCTAGAAGATAAAACCAATTACAACATTTTCGTAAGTGAATGCCTAATCCATAGCAGGGCCCTAACTCTCCTCAGTTCTGTGAAGGCTGAATGAGGTGAGGAAGCTAGAGAAAAATTTGAAGCTAACAGCTTGATTCATGCAGTTTAAGTAAAGAAGCAGTCTCCATAACATCAAAGTGCAAAATGAAGCAGCAAGTGCTGATGCAGAAGCTGCAGCAAGTTATTCAGGTGATCTAGCTAAATGAATTAAGGCAGCTACATTAAACAAAAGATTTTCATTTGAGATGAAACAGCCTTGTATTTGAAGAAGATACCATCCAGTACTTTAATAGCTATAGAGAAGTCAATGCCTGGCTTCAAAGCTTTAAAGGACAGGCTGACTCTCTTGTTAGGAGCTAACGCAGGTGGTGACTTTCAGTTAAAGCCAATGCTCATTTATCACTCAGAAAATGCTAGAGCATTTAAGAAGTATGCTAAATCTACTCTGCCTTTGCTTTCTAAGTGGAACAACAAAGCCTAGATGACAGCACATCTCTTTATAACATGGTTATTTTGAGCTCACTGCTGAGATCTGCAGCTCAGGAAAAAAAGATTTTTTTCAAAATGTTACTGCTCATTGACAATGCATCTGGTCATCTAAGAGTTCTGATGGAGATGGATGTTGTTTTCATGCCTGCTAGCACATCCATTCTGCAGCCCATGGATCAGGGAGTATTTTTGACTTTGAAGTCTTACTATTTCAGAAATAAGGCTATATAGCTGCCATAGATAGGTGTTCCTGTGAGGGATCTAGGTAAAAGGATTCACCATTCCAGATTAGTTAAACATTAATGATTCATTGGAAGAAGTCCAGATAACAGCATTAATAGGAGTTTGGAAGAAGTTGTTTCCATTCCTCATGGATGACTTTAAGGGGTTCAAGACTTCAATGCTGGAAGTAACTGCAGATATGGTGGAAATAGCAAGAGAACTAGAATTAGATGTGGAGCCTGAAGATATGATTGAAGTTTTGCAATCTCATAATAAAACTTTAATAAATGAGGAGTTGCTTCTTATGGATGAACAGAGTACATGGACTCTACTGAGAAGATGTGAAGATTGTTGAAATGACAACAAAGGAAAACTACATAAAGTTGATAAAGCAGTAGCAGGGTTTGAGAGGATTGACTCCAATTTTGAAAGGGTAAAATGCTATCAAGTATATCACATGCTACAGAGAAATTGCTTGTGAAAGGAAAAGCCAATCAGTGTGGCAAACTTCATTGTTGTCTTCTTATAAGAAATTGCCACAGCACCCCTGTCTTCAGCAACTACCACCCTGACCAGTCAGCAGCCATCAACATAAGACAAGACCCTTCACCAGCAAAAAGATTACAACTCACTAAAGGCTCAGATGATGGTTAGCATTTTTTAGCAATAAAATATTTTTAAATTGAGGTACATTGTTTTTTGGACATATGCCTTTGCACACTTAAGAGACTACAGTATAGTTGAAACATAACTTTTATATGCACTAGGACATAAAAATTTCACACGACTCACTTTATTGCAATATTCACTTTATTGTCATGGTCTAGAATGGAACCTACAGTATCTCCAAAGTATGCTTATAATTGGCATTGTGTAGAGTCCTCAGAAGGGTATTGTTTTGATAAGTCGAAATTAGCCTGGGGCTGAAGGCTGTTCTGGACCTGCCTTAACAAAGCTTAAAAGGCAACTCTTGAAAGGGATCCAAATGATGCTCAGTAACTCAACTGCTTACCAGGACAAAACCCAACATTCTTTAAAGGAATACAACAAAATCTAGCACTCAACACTGTGAACTACATAATATCTGGCATCAAATCAAAAAGTACTAAGCATCAAAAGAAGCAGGAAACTATCTCTGTAACCACGAGTAAAATTCATTAGCAGAAACAATAAAGCAGGAAATCACAGGGATGATAGAATTAGCAAACAAGGTATTAAAATAGATGTTATAAATATGCTCCATAGTTCACAAAACTATAGAAGAAAACACAAATATGGTGCAAAAAGAAATGAAATATATGAAGAAAAAATCTCCAGAAATGAAAAATAGAATAACTGAAATGAGAAATGCACTAGATGAGATTAATAGCAGATTTTTTACTGCAGAAGAAGAGATCAGTGAATTTGCAGACGTGGAAACAAACTATCCAAAATGAAGATCAGAGGACATCTAGCTTCTTCTTAAGACATAGAGAGCTACAAAGAATGCCATTTCTACTCTTAACAATGAGAAAAATAAAGCCTCAAAAACTACAAAATTCTTTTTTGAACCAATCACAGAGCTGAAATCACAAGGCAGTCATGGGACCTGAACTCCAAGGAGAAATGGGACACATGAACTGTCTTACCTATGACAGAGCATGGAAGAATAAGATGTCATACCAGTGACAACGCAAGCAGATAAGAGGAATCAGCTAAAATTTTAAAGTTTAACAGAAGGCCTGTTATGGGCCAGCAACATAGCAGTTTGAAATAGCCGAGGGCATCTAAAAAAAGAAGAGTTCAAAAGGGGATTTCACACTCACTCTCAAGTTTTTTCCCTCAAATCTCCAAGAAAGAATAGGGGGTAGGGCGGGAGACTGAAAGGAATTCCTGTTGATATTGCAGGCGTGCAGGTGCTGATAGCTGTCACTGTGGGAAAGACAGAAAATCCTGCCAGCTTCCCTGAACCCTAGGTACTGAAAGACTTAAGCTAATTTAGGAGGGGCAGCAAACTGGAAGACAAGAAACTGGTCTTAGACCTAAGATCCTATGCTGATACTAAGTACAGGTCTTCTGCCTGTCAGGGAGGAGTGAAAACTTTGACCAAAGGTCAACTCTAGCTATAAAGCAGAGTTTTGCTCTTAAAGGGAAGGGAGGGACGAGGGACAGGAAAGCAGTAACAGTCTACCACTAGGGGAGTGGCAAAACCATGGCGAGAGACCCACTAAGGGACACAGGGTCATAGGATCTACTCAAAACGGGATGAAAAACTAACTCTGGAAAAAGTCCTTTAGCACACCGGTAATATGGTAAGCACTAGGCAAAAGCAGCCACTCAAGACATGGAGTTGAAGTCTCTGGTCAGCTGATTGGTAACTACAACAATAACAATAATCCCATCCAGCTAAACTCTTGACGTGATTAAATTTCCCACAGTAAAGGTCTTATACAGGAGAGGAATGCTCATGTCCAGGCCTAAATACTGTTTACCTCTTCTATACATGATGTCATTTGTTCAGTCAAAATTATGACACACATACGTAAGAAAAAAAATTGTCAAGAGGAAAAATAATCTGGACAAGACTCAAAGGTGATTCATGTTGGAGCTATCAGACATGAATTTTAAAGTAACTCTAAGGTATTAAAGAATCTAGTGGAAAATGTGAACAACATGCATCAATAGGACATTTTTAGCAAATAGACGGAAGTATTAAGAGTCAAATTAAAATGCTAAAAATACAACGCATGATATCAGAGATGAAGAATTCTCTTAGGATCATCATTAGACAACACTGATGAAGAAATCAGTAATTTTGAATATAGGTCAGTAGAAATCCAGCTGAAACACAAAGAGGAAAATGAGTGATAACAAACAACTATGGGGCAATGTCACAGTCTGTTATGTGTGACTGAAGTCTCAATTGGAGAGAGAGAGAGAAAATGTTATAGATCCAAAGTTTTAAAAGCAACGTACACAACTAGGCTATAGTATGTTCAAATTGCTGAAAACCATCAATAGAGAGAAAATTTTGAATGCAGAAAAACTTGTATGTATAAGAAAATAAAAATAAACTTCAGCAGACTTCTCATTAAAAACTTTGTAAGCAAGACGATGATGGAGTACATCTCTAAAGTATTAAAATTAAAAAAAAAATTGTCAACCCAGAATTATATATCCATTGAAAATACTTTTTTTAAAATGAGGGCAAAGTAAAGACTTTTCCAGATACATGGAAAGCTGAGTTAATCCATTCCCAGCAGACTTGTGCTACTGCAATTGTTAAAGTTCTTCAGACAAAGGGAATGTGACTCCAGACAGAAACTTGAATCTACACCAGGACTCAGCAGATTTTTCTCCACGAACGGCCAGATCTCTAATATTTTAGGCTTTGTGCATTAGACATTCTCTGTCACAGCTATTAACTGTCATTGAAGCACGAAAGTAACCATAAACTACATAAACAAATGGATGTGACTGTATTCCAGTAAAACTTTATTTATAAAAACAGGAAGTAGGCCACCTTTGGTTTATGGGTCATAATATGCCAACCTCTGATCTATACAAAGCAATGAGAGCTCCAGAAATTCTAAAACTGAAAGTAAATTTAAAAGATACACGATTCCTCATTTTAAATTACAGTATAAAATAACTAAATGTCTAAGCAAAAATAGTAACACTGTATGTGTGGTATATAATATACAAAAGTCAAATATATGATAACAATAAACCAAAGGATGCAAGGGAGGATTTTGGAAGTAAACTCTTGTAAGGTTCTTATGCTCTTAAAGGGAATGGAGGGACAAGGGACAGGAAAGGGACAAGGGACTTGAAGGTGGGCCCTGTTAATTAAAGGTATACTATATTGTAAATCGAGAGCAAACATTAAAAAATAAAAGCCAATGGTACAGACTAATCAGAATACTCAATCCAAAAGCAGGCTGGAACAAAACAAAACAAAAAAAAAAAAAACAAAAAAAGCAGGTGAGACAAATGGAAAACATCTCACAAAGTGATAGTTCTAAATCACATTAAATGTAAATAGTCAAAATGAAGCACACAGAAACAAGAGCTTAAAAGAGAATTTTTTGACTTTTTCATTCTGTTTTTCAAGTGGTTTTATATATACTTTTAAGGATTTCTTCCCTAGTTGGAAACATCTTATATACTGCTAACACTGTAACAAACACTTCCTAGCAGTGTAACACTAACACCTCCTTTTTACCTAATAAAAACGATCTGCCTCTGCATTCCCCATGAACCTCAGACAACAACCAGACTATCTTAAGCCAGTGGTTTAGAACAGTCAGATGCAAGGTCATTCTGTAACCCTTTACCCAGCCCTAGTGAAAAAGGGAATAAGCAAGTTAAGGATGACACCCCAGCTTATCTACTTTATTTCCTCTGTATTACAGATTCTATAACTCTGTTAAAATTCACTTTAAATTGTTCCTTTATAATGCTGTCATTTCTCTTCATATCCCTTACCTCCTTTTCCAGATTTCCCATGTGTCCTTTGGTCTTTCTTTCTCTTTATTTTAGTTGTGAACAGAAAATTAATTGTGACTAAGTATTTATAGTGCTAGAGATATATCCATTCATTTATGCTAAGGGAAGAGTGAAGCCATTAGCTTTTAATGAAATTTAATGAAATGAAAGGCATAAAGAATATTAAAAACTTCAAAAGTATCCAAAAGTTTCCTTTCATTTATTTCCCTGGAATCTGCCTTTTTTACCCCTCAAATTAAAGGTTTTTTTCTTCAAGAATTGATATTCAAGGTATACATACATGGATTTTGTAGTTGATATATTTCATTTTAAAAACAATAACATTTAGTTAGCCCTTTCTTGTGTTTTTCACTGTTATAAGCACTTTGTCAATACATTTTACTCTCACAAAAACCCATGAGGTGAAACTGTTATTTCATTTCACAGTTGAGGCAACTAAGAGACAGAGAAGTTAGGTAATGTTAGTAAGAAGTAGAGTGGAAATTTAAACCTAGTTAGTGTACATCCAGAGTCTCTGTTCAAACTTCTTTACCATGTCTCCTCCCTAATTTTATTGTGTGTTTTTACCCTTCCTTTACTTTCTTTTTCCCTTCAACACAGAAACATTGTGACTTAAATTGATTTGTATAGCTATTTATAATAAGTTGGTGTATAAAGAACTTATTTTTAAGTTATTCCTGACCCACAAATGAACTTTGGATTATAACTCGTTGAGAACTTGAGGCCAGCTTTTATCTGATTTTAAACTGCAGAGGTAGGATGGCAGTAAATTGCAATACTGGAGGCCACTCAATGAAAACTGAATGCCTCATGTTTTACTCACAGTACTTGTCATGTAGCAAGAACCTTACTTAAATCTTAGTGGACCACAAAAGAGGATTTAAGACTCTTCTTGTCTTTCTCCATGTGTTTCAATAAAATAGTCTCCATTCAGTCGCTTTGTATTTATGTATTTTCTATGGTGTACAAAGTGTGCTGCCTTTTCTCATTATATAGATAGAAGTCATTGAGCCCCAGTGAGAAATTTTATTAACATTTAGAGTTTTTCTTAATCTGAGTAGAATGAAGTCTTTAATTCTGAGCATATTGATTTCAACTTGCTATATTCAACATATTATATTGGTGGTTAAATATCTCAAGGTGCATTAAAGAAATGTATGATGAGCTGCTTATACACTTAATTTTTGTAACTGCACATTGTCATTATTCTAAAAGTCCCTACATTTTTTAGCAGCTGTCTTCTTTCTACTGTTGGTAATGTCCAAATTTACATTCTTTAGGAAGGGGTGCCTGATGAATAGCAAAAACAGATGAGACTGTCAGTTTCATGAGATATTAAAACAAAGATATCATCTAATTCAAACTTGCTTAACCCATTTCCAGGTAAAGAAATTGAGGCCTGGGGATGTTTAATGACTTCTTCACGTCACACAACTAGTTCACAACAGAGACAGAAATAGGCCCTCCTGACTTTTTCCATGATTGTTTCATTCCATTCCCCATTTTTGACCAGATAGTTCTGAGTGGTTGCAGTTCCATTGACTAGTTTCTTTCCTTATATGCTAGTTCTTGCTGTCAAGGGAAAATAGCTAATTAACAATCATTTATTGTCTGCTATTTTATAGCGCAGTTCTGTTAAACTGTCTCTCTGCTTACATGTGGCTGTGTGCCATAGATAGAGCCTTGGAGTAGAATCTGTCCCTGGCATACAAACAAAACAAGTCTAGAATTCCAGATCAGTGTACTTTGAATAAGTGGCATCTGCCTTTTGGTCCTTGGGTGCCATAAAAAACAGATTCAGATACCGACCTTCCTGGTAAGGTCATGGTTTAAATTAAACAGCTAAAATATAGAAAGATGTGAGAAAGTGATTGGAGTTAATAATGAGCTTAATGTTCTGTTTATCATTGTATGATACAAATATTTTTGAGAGAAGCATTCATACAAGAATTTGGTTGAAATTGTATGTCAGAAGGAGAAGATTATTTAAGTGTGTAATTACCAAGATAATTTGATATGTCCCCCTCTCTTCTCCCAGTCAAATTATTTGGTGATGTGATTTTTACCAGATTTTTTTCTTTTTCTTCATTTTGGGGTAGGGGAGTAGATAAAATTAAGGTGTTAAAGGATTAGGTTAAATTATTTAATCCCTAGAAAGTCATAAAACATCAATTGAATTATTTCATTCTTTTTTAAGAATGAAATAACTATTGTGATACAAAGGTTACTTGATTATTTTTAGAGAATATACATTTAACCATGTTTTCTCCTGAAATGTAGCCAAAGGTGATATGACTCCTCGTTCATTCTATGATCTGTCAGATTGCTATAAAAATGAAATGTTTTCTTTCTAAATTCTGAATAACATGGTTGGGAAAATGTAGACATTAAGTGAGAAAATACACTTAAATTTTGAACCTAAAGAAAAGCAACAATGCAATATAGAAATACGATTTCGGGGACTATTTAGAAAATACAATTATGAAGTAAACTGTCTCAGAGAAGTGGAGTTTAGATTTTGAGTTACCTGTAATAAATATCTTGTTAAGTATTATGTATGCAGCACAATTGAACCATACAATGGCCTATAAAGTTTTTGATAAGTGGCTAAAATTGACCAAAATGTATTTATCTTATTCTTTTCTGTTCATTCATTCTTGATTTCTAACTACACAGCCACCTCACCCTGTCATATTGAATTCTGCATTTTAATTGTCCTCTCTGAGCATTCCAATGGCTAAAAGGTAAACTGTTTTCTATAAGCCTTCTCATCCTCCTCTACTTGTTAATATTTAATGTGTGAATCTGATTTTAGGTGGAGGGGTGGAGAGCATGGGAAAGGATAGCTGGATTGGTGAATGTTTGCATTCTGGACCACTTCATCTCAGATTTAGTCTCAAGAAGTCATTTCTAAAGCTTCTTCAAATTGCCCAGGTCTGACTTCGTGCTCTTATTAAGAATAATGAGATACTTTATTGGTACTTTAGCAGTTCTGCAGGAATTATTGATTGGGAAGCTGCTTATGGTTCTGATGCCTGTCAAAGGAAGTTGATGCAGAGTTAAGATGGAATAAGTGAAGAGATAAAGGCTAGATTAGAAAAGTGATTACAACTGGGAACTTGCTAATCACTGACCTCTATAGGGATCCTCTGGTTTATTGCTAATCTCACTCACACTTGGCATTTTCCTATGCTGCAGCCTCATCTTTCATAGCTGTGTGAGTAATTTGGCATGGAGTGAACAAGAGGAGGGCATAGAGAGTCTAGCAGCTGTGCTTATTGGCACTAGATATTTAAATATCTTCAATGTAGCCAGCAGTGTGCTTGGCACAAACGTTAGCCAATAATACTTAAACAAATTGTTGTGAAGAAAATAGGCAGGCATTTATGTTAAAACTCTTTTCTTTCCTTAAAAAAAAAAAACTGTTAGTTTGAGATTCTTTTTAGGTTTTCTGTAAATTTGAGCAGATTGCGACAAAAATGATGTGTATAAATCTCATAGTTAGTATTCGCCTTGGTTCTTTAAGACAAGAAGTACTTCATAAGCATTAATTAAACTGTGCAGGCCTGTGTGGGGTGCATGTTACTAAGTTGATTTTCCTAAAAGAGTGAGTGGGCCCACAGATGTTAAGTGCCTTGCAACTCGCCTAGTTCACTTAGAGAGAATTAAGAGCCAAGAGTTGAATCCAGTAATCAGAATTCCAAAGTCTCTGCTGTGATATACCCATCAGCATTCCAGATTTGCACACTTTGTAAGATAGTACCTTATGTTTCTCCAAGTGGTTAGCGAGATTCAAATTGTAGGTAACCTTTGGTAGTATTCACCCACAAAAAAAGAAGAAAAGCTGGGGTGGTTCCATAGAGTAGTGGTTAGCACGTCTGTTTTATACGCAGAAGGTCATGGGTTTGTGCCTCAGTGGAGCCACGGCACATACCCCGGGTGCTCCAGGCCCCAGGTGTGAGCGCATGGGAGGAGATGCCCTGCCTTCAGAGGTCCAGTTCTTAAGGCTTCGAAGACAGCAACATCCTTAGGTCACAGATTAGGCAGAGATTTCTTAAATAGTGTACCAAAAAATGTTAATCACAAAGAAAAAATGGACAAATTGGCTGTGTTAAAATGAAAAATTTCTTTTTATTAAAAGACACCATTAAGAGAGTGATAAGGCAACCTACAAAAAATATGACATAGATATAAAAGGTTTTACATGAAAAATATGTGAAGAACTCCTACAAATCAACAATGACAGACAATCTAATAGGGAAAAAAAGTGGGCAAAAAACTTTATAGTACCCTAATATCCAATAAACAGGAACTCACAGTGATTCCCTAAATAATAATTTGGCTGCTAAAAATATCTGTTGTCTTCCACTGCATTAATAAATTGCAAAAAAGAGCTAATTGTTTTATAAATCTCTTTACTAAGAACCACTAAGATGTTATATAACTTTTTGCTAAGTTTTTATTTTACTTTTAGAAATTCTTTTTTCTGCAAGTTTTTCCTTATAACAAGCTAAAATAATGTGTCTCTGTAATTTTATCCTTTGTTTCTAAGTCTCTTCACTAGGACCAAACAGTGTAGTCTGATTCCTCCTTGGCATAGTAGCTCTGTAAAAAGTGCAGAGACCACACTTCTCCCAGATGCTCTCTTCTCTAGGCACACTTATCCAGTTCTATTAGCTGATCTGGTTTCCAGATCCCTCGCCAGCCTGGCCCTTTGGGTTTGTTTGTTTGTTTGTTTAGTATTATTCTTAAAATGTGAGCGATACAAAGTAGAAAGCAGTTATCAGTGGACTTTTTTTTTTTTTTTTGCGAAACTGTGTCCTACTAGTACTGCTTTGGGTGGGAATTGGACTAGGTAGCCTCTAAAGTCCCATTGAAAACTGAAGCTTTGATCCTGGAAAAGGTCATTTGGTTTCATTTGATAAATCTGATTACTCAGAAATGGATGTGTGAGTCCTATAATTCGCTTGATCTTCAAGGAGTTACTAAAATTGGACTTAAGTTTTACCCTCTTTAAAGTCTGAACACTTAAAACCAGGGTTCCCAAAATCGGGTGTGGCACATTCCACCCACTTAAATGACCCTCCAAGAGGATTCCTGTAGTTTCAACTCTCTTCCACTTCCTTGGGTGATGTATGTGTCCTCAAGTCTTAAAGTGGAATAAGTGTTAGCAATTTCTAGTCATGTTCTTCCTACATCTCTTGTCTGGAGCTTTCACATATATAAAATAAACTCAAATTGACTAGGTTAATATGATGAATCAAAGATGAAATTTAAAATAATTTTTAAAAATAGAGATGTAAAGTACAGCACAGAGGAAATATATTTCTATATTATAATATTATAAAATACATTATAATAATATTGTAATAATGGTGTCGGATGGGTACTAGACTTATTGGGGTAATCACTTTGTAAATTACATAAATGTCTAATCACTATATTTAATACCTGAAATTAATGATATTGTATGCCAACTATTGAATTTTTTTATTTAAATAAGTGATTAATAAAATAATTTTTTAAGGAAATGAAATCCTATATTTAGGTTTAGTAAAATAATTTGTATAAATACAGGATAGGGTGACTTGGTCTAACAGTGGTTCAAGTTAAAAAACAACAAAAAGGTCTAATTTGTACCCTCAAGGTAGTATGACTATGTAAAAAGCCAATGTATTCCTGACTGCTCTTATGGAATAATAAAATTCAAATGTAGTTGTCTAGGAAGGCAGTTTCCCATGTTTCTCTTCATGTATGTGTGTTTTACATTTTCTTTTTTTTTGTCCTTCTGTGTTTTCCATCCTTATCTTTCTACCTACTTCTTTTCCTTAATGCTGATTAGGAAAAAAAGCATTTCATTGCTTCTGAAAAAAATCTGTGAGCTCTCTTCTGTAAATGAGAGATAGGATCCTGTTTATACTTGGTTCTCACCACACCAGACATTCTCAGGACTACCTACATTCCCATTCTTTCACCTCTGGGTAAAGGAAGAGTATTAAGGTCTGGCCTTATGGTTTACTTGTCTCAATCAGTACATATCTTTTTTCTAATTGCAATTGTTTGTTCTGATAGTTTTGGGACAGCATGACCTAGGTCTAAATGAAAACGAATTTGAAAGCTCTGAAACTATGTGTAGGACAGAGTACAGCTTATCCACCAGACAAATTTTATTGGTAAAACATTTACCTAAAAAGCCACATTGTTCTTATGTAAGCCACCTACCCAGAAGACCCTTCTTCTGTGACATTGTGGGTAATTTCATCTCCACCTTTAGTATGACCAGAAGGTGCCTATTTTTCCATTTGCATTTGAATGGAATCCTACTGGTTCAGTAGGCCTTATGGATTGCCCCAGCCCCAGGCAATTCCTAGTCTACTCCTTTACAACCACCCATAGTGCTTTTAGTATCTGGACCTCAAGACATCTGACCTTTATTATAAAATTTTTTTCATCCAAGTGGGATGTAAGCTCTTCCACTAGTTGATTCACTTTAAAAAACAAATGAGTAAGAACACTACTGTCAGTGGTCAGTACTGTGGGACATCTGTTCTTCCTCTAGAGCGGGCCCATTCCATTCCTGTCACTTGGCCATCTAACTTTTGAACTGCAGATGTAGTCTCATCAGGAATTTTTATACATTTCAGGAAATAGTATAAATTGGCATGGCGAGTTCAGAGAATAGTAAGCCAATACTATAAAATTGACAGTGCACATCCTTTAATCCAGCAGTTCTACTGCTTTGTGTCTTTCTGGAGAAACTCTTATGTGAGTGTAAGACATGCACAAATACATTTGTTTCAGTACTCTTCATGATCACAAAAAAAGTAGGAACATTCTATTTTTTACTAGGGAAATAGATCACCTGTGATTTTATTTGTATAATGGGACCATTTTCTAATGGTAAAAATGAATGAACTAGGTGTCTTTTATCAACGTATATCTCAAAAATATAATATCGCACAAAAAAAACAAATTTCAAAAGAAAGATACTATGTAATCTCATCTGTTTAAATGTATTAAACACAGTCTATGGCCATGCTACCCTGAACAAACCCGATCCTGTGTGATCTCAGAAGCTAAGCAGGGTCAGGCCTACTTAGTACTTGGATGGGAGAACACCTAGGAAGACCAGGTGGTGTAGGCATAAAAAATAAAAAATAAAGGATTGTAAGCTGGCAATGTCCTTGCAATTGTGAGGTCAAGCAAGGATTGCCTCACCTAAAAAAATAATAATAAAATTAAAAACATTTAAAAAATTAAAAAACAAAAACAATGGTTAAAAATAAATGTATTAAATACAAAATGTATTTTAAATAAAAATAAATAAGGTAAATAAATGTATTAACACAAATAGTATTGTATATTATTTGAGGACACAAATATATATTAAAAGGTTAAGAATATACATAGAAATCATATACCAACTTTATGATAGTGATTACTTTGGAGTGTAGGATGAGATTTGACTTGTGTTTATACTGTTTTAGTTTCAGAGAGAGAGGAGAGAGAGAAATGTTCAGTCTAAATCAAATATGAGAAAACATATTCCTCCCTAGTGGGTGCACGGTCATACTATTGGCTGTATAGAGGTCCATTCTTTTCTATTCTTTTCAGTATTTTCTAATGTTTCACTATGAAAAAAAAATATTTAGTAAAATAAATGTTATTATATGTAGAAAGTCATTTGACTGTTAAACTGTGGAACGATAGAAAGTTTTTTAAATTTTACTTATTGGATTTTATCTTGTTTCTAATTTGTTTGTACTTCCAAACCCCAGTATAATTATCATGAATGGTCTAGAAGTTGAATTGACTATGAGGATTTTTATATAAAGTTATTTTCTTTGCTTTATAGGAAAAACATCAGAGAGAGGCTCATTTTCCCTGTACAGCAGAGACACCGGTTTACCAGGATGTCAAGTAAGTTTAATAATTACAAAAGCTGTAAGATTATTTTTTAACACATAAATAAAGATTCTAATGGAGGAGGTAGAAATTTATCCAATTTATTTCACCATTATTTGTGCCTTTAATTTATGACAAAATGTGTTAAATTTTTAGTAATTGAAAATGTTCTTATGCTACTTCTGCTTAAAATGGTTTCCCTTTCCTAGATTGAAGATTTTAAAAACTCGCATCCATTTTAACTGGAAGCAGAGTAGCAGTTATTTTCCTACCCCTTTCTGAAATGCTTATTTCTGAAAATGATTTTTACATATTTTCTAAACAAAATAGTTACTGATATATTACATGAAGAGCATACATTTTCTCTGTGAAGCTTGAATATTCTGTATACCTATTAACATTAGAAGTATTTTCATTTCAGTCCTACATCTAATCAATTTTTTAGGCTTCCTCTGGTCTCTTGGGAACTCTGTTTAACTCTTCCACATTCCCTAATGGTCATCTTCTTTGCTTTTTTCCCCATATGTTTAGACTGAGAGTCCTAAACACTTATTTCACTGCAGATTTCCATTAGAATCAAGCCAAAAAAGAATAGAAAGGAAAGGCAGAATGTGTTAAATTTGTTTTCTGTCTACATGCAGGCCCTAATTTCACACATGGGCATGTGAGCCAGTTTTAACTGTCATACTAACAGTACTACTCCATTTAATGCATACCCCATCATTGTGCCATTTAGAGTCAGAAGACCTAGGTTCAAATCCGATTTCTACAAGTTATCACCTATTGTCCTAAGAAAAGCCATTTAACTTTAAATTCTATTTCTTCATTTGAAAATTGATTTCCTCATTTGAAAAACAGAATTAGCAATTTTTGCTTCTACCAACTTTGTAGGTCTCTCTGAAGGTTAAACTCCATGTACTTGTGAAAAAACATTTTATAAATTAAATAAATATTTTGTAAAGGTTCTGGTTCCTATAACCTGTAAATGCTATTCGAGTCCTTAATATTGTTTTTTTTTTTTTTAAGTTTATTGGGGTAACATTGGTTAATACAATTATATAATTTTCAAGTGTACATTATAATTTGACATCTATATATTCTATTGTATAATTACCATCCAGAGTCCAGTTTCCTTCAGTTACCATAAATCCTTAATATTGTTTTTAACAGATCAAAAAGTTTGAGACCCACTGGTCTAATGTTCACACTACTGCTAAACTTAAAAAAACTATTGTAAGCTCTTTGAAACTACAAGTGTCTAATAAATCATAGTTAATGCTTATATTAATGAGTTTTCACTTACATTTTCTAAAACTCTCTTGGCAAAGGTATTATTTAGTTAAAATCAGTGGTAAGGTCTATGTATATAATTCTCCAATTTTGCAAAATGAATCTTAACTGTTTTTGCCAAGAATTAATATATGTTTATACCGGAATTCTCATATTAAAAAACATTTATTTTAAATGTACATTATAGTGTTCTGATAACAATTGATAGCATTTACTGAATGAGTACCACCTGAGCCCAGGCATTGAATTAAGCATGATCACATTTGATCCTTTTAACAGTACCCATTTTGCAGATTAGAAAAGGGGCGTTCTCCAGAGGTATTAATAATTTGCTCAAGGCCATACATCCAGAAAGTGTTAAACCTTCTAAACTCATGCTTGATGTTTTTAACTATGATAGAACTATACTCTGCCGTAAGAATCCCTTAGATTCCTAGTCTGTGCCCTTATCTCCCTCCCATTTTATCTTGTTTGTTTAAGGAGGGGCCTGAGAATTTATATTTTTAAGTCTCCTAGGTGATTCTGATTTACATGGGCTACGGATTATGTTTTGAGAAACCCAGTTTCTCTGCATATACCAAATAAAAGCATACATGAAATATAAAAAAAGAAATGATAAGATCACTGTTTAACAATTGTTTATAACATATTGGAGAGATCATATAGTCCTGTGGAAAAGAGAAAAGTAAGATTACTGGAATGCATGAAGTATAAAATAACAATATTGCTATATACAAGAAGATTTAAAGGTATTCAAGTGAGGGAACGATTTGTTTACGAAGAATTCACAGAAAGAATGCATGAGCCCCAAAAAAGAAAGCCCCAAATTCAGCCCAGAAGAGAGAAGATTATACCAAAGACAAATACCATCAATGAAGACAGGAGGGGTCTTCAAACAAGTAAAAGGATTCCTTGATGTGAAAGAAGCAATGGCTTTGCTATTTATTATTGTTACTTAGTTCTGACTCTGCTGCAGTTTATAGGAGAGATTACTATGGTTGGTACCATCTGATTATAGGCCTAAGTAGTAAGCTCAGGGAATTCAAGAGTTAAAAAAGATGTATCACTCCCATTTTAAGAAAAAACCTATGTTCCAAATAGTTTTTATTATAATAGGTCAGAGAAGAAGAAAATACACCTCAACAACTACTTGGCTGCCATTTTGTCTTACATATTCACAAGTAACATAAAAATTTTAATCACACAATGATAATACAAAGAAATATAAATAGTGACTACAAAATTACGTCTAAACACCACTTTGAAACCATCGTCCTTCAACAGAATCCCCCAAGGAACATTAACTCTGCTATTAATGTACATAAAATGCTGCTGACATACTGCAAAATTCAGGCTAACTTAATAATGCCTGATGGGCTTTACTTCATGTTAAGATGATGTAATAATATGTTGCTAAATGAGTCTCCTCATATTACCTTCACGGCAATTGCATAGCTGATGAGCCATTAAAAGGAAACTGGTATAGCAGTATTACTGGAAACATTGATAGATCATTCTGCAATTGAATTTTTTTTGTATTGATTCAACACAGAGCATAGAAGCTAACATCTTTATTAATCATAGGTATACTACTTTAATAACTGCCATCATGAATTGAAGAATTCTTTTATCATTAACAACAGTTTCTCATTGAAATCTCTTAAACAGTTATTTATTCGAATAATTTATATATGTTTTTCTCAAGTATTCAAACTTAGAAGAGGAAGGGTCTTGTTTTTTTTCCACAGAGATTTAAGTTTCCTCAGAATTCCGGAATTCTACCTTTGAGAAAATGCCAATTAACTTTAAAAACTCAGTTACCATTTAGTTATTTGGAAATTTACCCATACCATTTGCTTCTTTACCATCTTTTTTTCCTATTTTAGCCAGTCTCATTTTATGCAGATATTTGATAATGATAAAATGATAAGAATTAATACATCAAGAAGATATAGCAATAATAAATATGTATATACCTAATAATGAAGCTTCAAAATAAATGAAGCAAAAATAATAGAATTAAAGAGACATAAATAATTCACAATTATAGTTGAAGATTAGAATAACTCTGAGAATTTGACAGAATAACTAGAGAAAAACTTAGTAAAGACATAGAACTAAATGAACTGTCAACTGTCTTGACCTAATAAATGTTTACAGAACTGTTCCCAACAACCAAATATATAAAAATTCTTGTTACATTCAATAATATTGAACTATATGCTAGTCCATAAAACTAGTGTCAATATATTAAAAATGTTCGAAGTCATACAGAGTATATTTTCTGACCACAAAAGAATTAAACGAGAAGCCAGTAAGATACCTAGAATAACACCAAAAATTTGGAAATTAAAAAACCTATGTCTTACCCATGGTTCTAAAAAGAAGTCACAAGGGAATTTAGAAGGTGCTTTTAACTGAATTATAATGAAATGTTATATAGTAAAATGTATTGATGCAGCTAAAGAAATGCCTAGAAGAAAAGATATAGCTTTAAATGTTTGTATTTGAAAAGAAATTCTACAATGCACCCCCTGAGGCTCTGCCCTAAGAAGTTGGGGGGGGGGGGGAACAAAATAAGTAGAAGAGAGGAAATTATACAAATAAAAGCAGAAATCAATGTAATATTACACAAATAATAGGAAAACTAACAAAGCCAAAATTTAGTTGTTTTGAAAAGACCCATAAAATTAACAAGTCCTAGCTAGACAGATTAAGACAAAAGGGTACGGAAGAAGCGTAAAGAACAGAAATTACCAATATTTAAAATGAAAGAGAGATTTATCACTGTATATGGCATATACATTAAAATATAATATGGAAATATCATAAATAATGCAGTAAACTTGACAATTTAGGTAAACAGATTTCTTGAAAAAAATGCCAATTGGAGACAAGATGAAACAATCTGTAAATGAAAGTAAATTTACCTCAAAAACTATCCCACAAAGAAAACTTGAGAGTCATACAGTTTTGTTGGTAAATTCTTTCAAATGTTTAGGGGGAAAAATAACACCAATCTTGTAAAAATTATTTTCGAAAATAGAGAAAGAGGGAGCAGTTTGCAGCTTATTTTATGAGGTGAGCAACACGCTAATACTCAAACCACATATCTGGTTTGTACCAGAAATGAAAATTTGGCTTAACATTTGAAAATTAATCAATTCGGTTTCCCCAATTAAGGAGGAATTAAGGAGGAAAACAATATGATTATTTCCTTAGATGTAGAAAAGGTATTTGACAAAATCAAGTACTCGTAATAAAACCTCTCAACAAACTAAACATAGAAAGCAGGTTCCTCATTTTGATAAAAGACATAAATTAAAGATTTATAACTGAGTATACTTAATAGTGAAAAAGACTAATGTTTTCCCCCTAATATTAGAAACAAGGTAAGTTTTCACTCTCATCGCTTTAATTTTATGTACTGTGGCAAGTGCAAGGGAGGAAAAACAAACAAAAACTGAGAAGGAATAAATTAAGCTGAATTTTCAGAAGATATGTATGTGTGCATGGGAAATCCTGTGGAATCATCAACAAGACAACTGAAACTAGCAAGTGCTTTTAGCTATGTCACAGGATACAAAACCAATCTAAAAAATCAGTTGTATTTCTATACACTAGCAATGAATAATTAGAAAATGAAATTAATAGTACCATTTATAGTCACATCGAAAAGCGTAAAATACTGGGGGATAAGTTTACCAAAAGATTGTAAGACTTCAACAATGAAAAGTATTAAAATACGGTAGTTCCACTTTGGGGATGTGTTACAAGACATCAGGTGATGCCTGAAACCACAGATAGTGTGAACACTACATATACTATACTGTTTTTTCCTATACATAAGTACTTTTGATAAAGTTTAATTTATAAATTAGGCACAGTAAGAGAATAACAACAATAATGTAAAATAGAACAATTATTATAGTATAATAGAAGTTATGTGAATGTGTTTTTTTTTCTCTCAAAATACAGTATCCCCCCCTTACCCATAGTTTCTCTTTCCATGGTTTCAGTTACCTTAGCCAACTGGGATCCAAAAATATTAAATGGGAAATTCTGGAAATAAACAATTCATAAATTTAAATGGTGTGCTATTCTGAGTAGTGTGATGAACTCTCACGCTGGCCTGCTCTACCTGATCCAGACATGAGTCATCCCTTTGTTCACATATTCATGCTGTATATGCTCCCCGCCCACCAGTCATTCAGTAGCCATCTTTGTTATCGGACTGTCGCAGTATCTCAGTCTTTGTGTTGATGTAATCCTTATTTTATTTAATAATGGACTCAGAGCACAAGAGTACTGATACTAGCAATCCAGATGTGTCAAAGAGAAGCCATAAAGTGCTTTCTTCAAATGAAAAGGTATGTACATATAGGAAAAAATATGGTATATAAAGGGCTTGGT
Source organism: Rousettus aegyptiacus (assembly GCF_014176215.1). NCBI lineage: Eukaryota > Metazoa > Chordata > Mammalia > Chiroptera > Pteropodidae > Rousettus > Rousettus aegyptiacus. The sequence goes on from NW_023416306.1 coordinate 126,407,866, forward strand.
ACTATCCGTGATTTCAGGCACTTGGGATCTTGGAACATATTTCCCCTAGATAAAGGCAGACTGTTTTATCTTACTGTATTATACTTACCCTTCTCGTGGTGACATGATAAAATGCTTATATGATGAGATGAAGTGAGATCATTGACAGTAGAAATTGGGACATAATGTTAGGCTACTGTTGACCTTGTGACAATACATAACAAGCAACTTTGTGGTTGCTTAATGGTCAGCTTGAGATTTTATCTCACCACTCAGAATGGCACACAATTTAAAATTTGTGACTTCTTTATTTCTGGAACTTTCCATTTGGTATTTTCAGACTGGTTGACCATGGATAACTTGAAACCACAGAAACTGAAACCACAGATAAGGAAGGACTACTGTAGTGCTGAGAGGAATAAAAAAGATCTAAATAAATGGAGATAGATGCCATGTTCATGAATTAGAAGGCTCAATATCATTTAGATGTTAGTTTTATTGGGCTATAGATTTAATATATAGTCCTAATCGGAATTCCAGCAGGTTCTTATTGACATTGACAAGATATTTAACCCATTTTCCACTTGCCCTGAGAATGCTCACCAGGGGTGCTTGGGGCTACAGCATTTATCCTGAGATAATTTGTGGATTACAGTTTTAATCATACCCCCAAAGTTTGCTATACCTCTCCTATGCTTTTCAGAGAATTATATCGAAACAGGCCTGATGTAGTTGGGATAGCTTGTTTAAACAGAAAACAGATGCCAAATACTCTGGAAAAAAAAGGATTACAAAGGGACAACTGTAGCCAGATTCTGTGATAAACTTATGGCAGTGAAATGGTGTGACAAAAAGGAGGTGACAATGTTGTCAACATTTCTCAATAATACTCTGAAATAGACAACAGAAATGGAAAGAAAACTAAGAATCTATGTGTCATTGTGAACTATAAAGAAAATATGGGAGCAGTGTACTTGGCTGATCAGATGCTCACTTCTTTTCCAACTGAGTGCAAAAGGCATAGGTTTTGGTATAAGAAATTCTTTTGCCATCTTTTAAACATTACCTTGCCGAACTTCTACAGCCTGTTCAAGAAGGACAATTCTGAGCACAAGATCAGCCATATAAACTTCAGACTGACATTCATTGAAAGAATACTGGAAAAGCATCACAAGCCAGGCAGCAGTGTCTTCGAGGTCATCTGTGCTCTGAGGATGTCATACTCCTTCACTTGTCTGGAAGACATTTCCTGAAGAACATACCACCAACATCAGGAAAACAGAATCCAACTGGTCACTGAAGTTTGCTGCTGGCACAACAACAAGGATGGCAAGAAGATCTGGAGGGAAAGATGATATTTTTGTGGGGAACATGATGATCCATTTTATGTTATTCTATGCTTTGAAATCTACCACACAAAAAAATTATTAAATACCAATCATCATTTCATTTCTGTTACATTAGGATTAGAGACAAGTTCTGTTTAGAAATAGCTCCAACAACAGTTTTTATATTTTACTTTTACGTTGAAAACCAGTCAGATTTGCTTCAGCCTCAGAGCACATGTTTATGTAAATTAACGCTGGCAGCGAGCTATACTTTTATTTTCTGAACAGGAAATGGGTTACACATTCATTTGAAAAGTCACAGGGTTAAGAACCAGAAAATTTTGAAAAGAAGAAAGGAGGAAGGACTTATTTTATGTAACTTAAAGATTTAACCATAAACCAATACTAATTAAGACAATGTGGTATTCACAGAAAGATTGACAAATATATCATGGAATAGTATAGAGTCCAGAATAGGACCCACACCTACATGGTAAATAATGTTTGATAAGAGCACCCCAGCAATTCAATGAGAAGAGAAAAGAAACATTTCTTTAACATACAATGCTGAAACAACTATATACCAATATGGCAAAAAAAAAAAAAAAAAAAAAAAATTCAATCCCACCTTATACCACACACAACCAGAAATTTAAGGTAGAGCATGGACTTCAAAATGAAAGCTAAAAAATAAAGCTGCTTGGGGAAAAAAATAGATAAAATTTTTGCCACTTCAGGGTAAACAAAAGTTTCTTAGGAAGACATATAAAGCATAAAACAAAAGAAAAATTAATAAATGGAACTTCATCAAAATTAAAAACTTGTGTTCATCAAAAAAGACCTGGGTTCATCAAGAAAATGAAAAGAGAAGCTACAGAGCAAGAGAAGGTATTCGCAACATATATCTGACAAAGGACTTATATGTAGAATAACATAATAACCCCCGACAACTAAATAATAATAAAGAAGCAACCCAATTTTTTAAATGGACAGAACACTTAAGCAGACACTTCACAAAAGGAGATATACAAATTGGCAATCAGCATATTAAAAAAGCTCCACATTGCTAGCTATCAGGCACATGAAAATTAAAACCACAGTTACATACTAATACACATGTACCAGAACAGCTACAATTAAAAGATGATACATTGCTAGTGGGGCTGTAAAATGGTACAATGTGTTTAAGAAACTGGCAGTTTCTTATAAAGTTAAATATGAGGTAGATGCATATTTAACTTTATAAGAAACTGCCAGTTTCTTATAAAGTTAAATATGCATCTACCTCATGGCTTAGTAGTTTTACTCCCAGGTATTTATCCAAGAGAAGTGAAAACATTATTCACAAAAAGCTTTCATTACGAATGTTTGAAGCAGCTTTATTCATTATAGCCTAAAACTGGAACAATTCAGATGTTCATGAACAAGAGAGTGGTCAAATGACCTGTGTTATGTTCACACATTGAATGTATTCAGCAATAAAGTGAAATGATCTAATGATCTCAGTGATGTTATACTGAAGGAAAGAGGCCAAATCTCAAAAATACTGTATGACTGCCTTTATATGAATGTTTATATGATAAGCAAAAGTATCACATGCTAATAAAAATCAAATCAGTGGTTGCCATTGGGACCCCTATTTTCGAGATGATGGAGATGCCTTGAATCTTAATATACATTCATCAAAACTGAGTAGTACACTTAAGATCTGAACATTTTATTGTATGTAAAGAACAGCTTACTTTTTAAAAAATGAAAAGAAATGCCATTTACAGTAATATATAAGGAACTTAAAGTGTTTAGGAATAAATTTTAACAAAAGACTGAAAACTACTAAACATTACTTAGAGAAAGTTTTAAAAACCTTAGCAAATGCAGAGATGTACTGTGTTTATGAATAGGAAGATAATATTCTTAAAATGTCAATTCTACCCAGATTGATTTATAGACTAAATGCATTCCCAAATATAACCCCATGGGTGGTGTATGTGTGTGTGTGTGTGTGTGTGTGTGTGTGTGTGTGTGTGTGTGTGTGTGTGTAATTTACAAGCTGATTTTGAAATTTCTTTGGAAATACAAAAGACCTAAAAAAAACCAAAGCAGTCTTGAAAAGTGAAGAGCAGAGTTGGAGAATTTATTCTACCTGACTTTAAGACCTAGTATAAAACTGTAGTAATTAAGCAGCATAGTATTGTCATGATTGAGGAATATGACATTAGAAGAGAATAGAGCCCAGACATATGACCAAGCTTATCTAGTTTGTTTCGTGATTCACAGCTTTGCTGTGAATGCAAAGCTGTCCCCAAACACCAAGGTACTAAGAGGCCAAAGAACGAGGTATACAAGTTCTGCTTGTCAATTTAAAGATTATAGTAGGGGACTTAGATACAGAAAGCAGTCTTGGGTAGCAACAAGATAAATGTATCCCTGAACCTTCCACAATCTGGGAGTCAGTATTTATAAAACATGTATCTGACAAATGACTGGTATCCCAGATATAGAAGGAACTCCTACAAGGTAACCCAAGGTTTCTACAGTTTTTCTCTTCATGAAAGGAGATTTAAGTTCTGTGGATGAATAGATTTCCAGTCCCTTCTGGATTTGTAATTCTGTGATCATGTCAGGATCATTTCTAGTTGGTAGTATGATTACAAGCTTTCACATAAAAGGTACCTATGGTATAGCTACTTCTTTTATTTCTTCTCCTTTCTCCTCCAATAAGGCTTTTCTCCTAAGGAGGACAATTTTCCTTAGCCAGTAAGAAATGACAGTTTTAGAATTTGAACTATGTTATTTGATGGAGTGATTTCTGACAGTAAATATAAAGAAAACACTAAAGGGTGAGACCAATGGAATAATTATCCAGCCTAAGATACCTATAAAAATATAAGAAAGTCTTGCTGCTGTAGGGGAGGAAAGTTTTCCTCAGTCTCCTTAGGGTCCCTGGCTGGGTTTGAAAGCAAAATGACATAATAACAGGAGAAAAGCATACAAATTAATATATTTTATGTGACATAGGAACCTTCATAAGGAACGGAAAGAAACAGCTTATCTACTTTTATGCTAGGTTTGATAAAGAGTGGACAGTTGTGAAGGAATATAATAGATTAAGGAGTATGAGGTTATTGTAATAAATTTAACAAGGGGAAATTTAACAAGGCCCGTTTATTACGATTTTTCTTGGCATCCTTTTGTCTTTGAAGATAAGGATGTTCCTTTCCTCCACGTATAGGGAGGGCACTTCTCAACATTGAAGGTGTTGTGGCCTGTTTCAGGGAAGAAGGACTGAGGGAATGGGACGACCAGCATCACCTCCTGCTTCTGTGGGTTTCTCAAACTCCTCAGTTTAATATATTCATTGGGCCAAGGTACCATGTTTTCGGGTGGTATATCCTGAACCATATCACTGCTTTTACTTTTTAAGGTGGTAAGACAGAAATTTTAAAGCACTTTAAATGATTTCAGTAAACCTAATTGTTTAACACCTAGATGTAGTTTGATTTGAGGTGATTCTTTTCCAGATTTCTGTAGATTTAAAATAAATGTCCTAAGAAGTATTCGAGATTATTTGTTTTATTTCAAACCTACTTTGAATCAAATAATAGATTTTTGCACTGTTTCATAGGACTAATTTCACAGCTCTGTATATCACAATGTAATGTTTTGTTATATTTTACATATTATTGGCCAGATTTTGGCAATTTTAGTGTTTTTTATTTTCCCTAAGGACTGTGGTGCCCTTAATAACTATGGTATTTCAAAGTCACAAAGATATGTTGCAACTTTCATTTTAAGCAGACCAAATTCTCTTACAATTTAAATGTTTCATCTTTTCTTTCATGCTTCTTTCTTATTGGGTGAAAAATGCTAGGGAAACATCTTCAGGCATTACAGGATTTGCTTAACAAATAAAGAATTGAATCAATATATATTTGTTTGTTTTACCATGTATAAGGAACTAGACCAAGCAACAAAATTTGATTATCAGTCTTCAAGAAACATACATTTAAGTTGGGGGAGACCAGCTGTGTACACATGTAAATTTAACTAAAATGATAAAATGATCCATAGTAAATTTCAGGTAACTAGCACAGATATGTTAAAACTCAGAAGAGAGGAAAATAAATTAATGTGATTTTGAGATTTTGCAAAAGAAGTATAGAACTCCAAGATCTTGGAGAATCGGTAAAATGTAACAGGAGTAGGGAGGAGGATATCTTGAAGAAAGAGAGCATATGACTAATGAAATAGAGGCAGTAAATATTCAGCACATCTTGTAGCTGCTTCCTTGATTTTCTTTCACCAAAACTATAAACTTGAGAAGGCAGGGTCACTGGCTATTTGTTTGTTGTATTTCACAGGCATCTAGTTGTATGCCTGACAAATAGAAGGTATCAGTGAACACCTTTTAATGAGTGTATTTTAAATTAAAGTTAAGTGAATGTGTATTCTAGGAATAGTAGCAGTTTAGTTTGGCTTCAATGAAATATTTATTTAGGGAAACAGTGTGAGATGTTCCAATTGTAAGGACGATGCTTGAATGCCTAACCAAAGAGTTTGTATTTTATCTTACCAAAGGGTTTGGGGTTGGACACGTTGTGTGGCATGACAAAAAAATACAAGTGTTTATTAGAAAGTTAAGCTCTGGTTCAGGACATACAAGAGAATTTATAAATCGGAGACAAGAAAACTATTTGAGATGTTATTGTTGTAGGCCACATATGAAGAACAGTGAGATGAGAGGTAGTTTAGACATATCTTAGTTGTCATGTAACAACAGCATATTATGAGCGTTAAAAGATAATTTTTTTAGATGGGTAAAATTATGGCTTTCCTACAGATATGAAAAATGAACATGTATATAGATTTTATCAGTGAAGAAATTTGTAAGATATTAGAACCACTTCAAAGGAAAATTTAAAAACAGACATAGTCATAGATCAGAATTATGGAAATTAATATTCAAATGGAGACAAAACTTTTTTCCTTTGGAGTAGGGTGGTGGAGGTATTGAGAGTGGGGGGAGTGTTGTTCATCCCTTCACTGCACAGCATTTTTTACAAGTCTGTCGATATGGATTATTTTGCATTGCTAACAATTAATTACAATTTGCATGGTTGCAAAATAGCTCCCATAGAATGAGAATCAGATACCTGAAAAGATGTGCTCTAGACCCCAGAAGTCAGCAAACTATGGCTGCCAACCAAATATCAAATAACCATGCCTATTCATTGACATTTTGGTTATGGCTCCTCTCTTGCTACAAAGATGGAGTTGAGTAGTTAACAACAGAGACAGTATGCCCCACAGAGCTTGCAGTGTTTTCTCTCTGGTTCTTTACAGAACAGACCATACTCTAGGTAATGCAGAATTTTCCATTGAAGCATAGTTTTTTCCTATATAGATATGTGTTTCTAAAAAGAGAATCAGAGCTTTCATATGGAGCCAGTCATATACAAGCCTGCTGTTTTTCTAAGAGAATTAAAGTTAGTTGTTTTAAAGAGCAATTTGGATATTTCTTTACACAACAGCAAACCTGATAGTAGAGACTTTTAGCCTTAGGCTGAATTATTATAAACATAATATTTAGAATAAGAAGTTGATATTGTATACCAAATAAATTTCAAAACGGGCATAAGTAAACGAAAACTCATTCAAAGAACTAGCAAATAAATAAATAGTAAAATAACTTGCAATTCTAGCATATGGTGAATGATTGAAGGACCGAAAGCTATTTAGTTTTAAGAAGAGAGGACTCCAGTAACATGAGAAGCATCTTCAAATATTATTTGAAACATAATTTGGCATGTTCTGTAACAAAAATTAAAACTTTGAACAATGGCTAAGAGTTAAGCAATCCTGATTTTAACTTAATATAAGAATGTTCTCAGAAGATGGAATATTCAACCATGGTAGATAGTGACTTTCCTCTCATTGGATGTGTTCAAGCAGAGGCTATGCATTCACTACTGGGATTATTATAATAGAGAGATTAGAGCAGCCGTTGTATGATTGAAATAAAAGACCTTAAAATGTTCTTCCAATTTCATGAGCTCACAAGTGACAGGACACTTTCAAAGAGATGCTGATGATCCATCTGAGGTTGGAGACTAGAAATTACTATTGACATTAATCTGTATGGTTTTATATGTGTTCTAATTTTTACTCCAGTAGTACTCAGCAGACTAAATGTAGAAGCATAGACAGCAAATATTTGGATTGATATAGTGATCAAGTTTACAGGCCAATTAGGTGGGTTAATGATAATATAATAATACATAATGACTAGTATATGTCAGACACTAATACTAGGCATCATGCTAAACACCTTACAAACATTTCATATGGTCCTTGCAATACTATGAAAAAAGTGTCATTGCAGGTGCTGCTATTGCTGTTACTGTTACTCCTCCTATGTAACAGTTGAGGAACCTGAAGCTTCAGGGATTATGTAATTGATCCAAGGTTTCATTTCTCCTAAGAGGTGTAGGGATAGGAGAATTGAGGTAGTGATGAGATAATGGTTACTACAAGGTCTAGTTTTTGAAGGAAGAAAATGAAGCCATGATTAAACTTTGAGACTGGAAAAGAAAAGGTCAAGATATTGAGTGTCTTGAGGCGAAAGAGCAAGTACAAATAGTAATAAGGGGATGATGGTGCTGTAAGAAAAAATTGTGTCAGAGTTGAATGTTGGACTTAAAATTTTCAGATGTCAAGTGGTTCCCAGTACTGACAGCATCTTTTTGGAGTAGATTATTGGTTGGTGATTAGAATATTATTAGAGTCAGGAATATTAAGAAGACTTGACAGTTTTATACTGGATCAAGTATCAAAGCTAGCCAAGAGATGATTCATTCATGAAGTAGCATGTAAAAGGGTCATGCACATGGCTGGCACACAGTAGGCAGTCAGAAAATGTTTGAATCTGAGTCCTGAGATCTAGGAAAGAGTGCATTAGCAAGAGGAATAACCATCAGCTGCCTGCAGAGTAAACTTCTGGGATTTGTGAGTTGTTTGGAAGATAGGTAAAATAAACTGTTGGGAGGAAAATCTCACGGGAGTATCAGGTGGTAGGCAATTTTAATTTCCTGCTTCTGTTAAAAGGCGGGAGTTAGATTATGCAGGGATTACTATGGCAGGGAGAAAACTTCATTGTTTCTTTATTTCTTTTCTCTCCATAAAATTTGCTGATTATACTTTTGTTGGTTCTTAGTATTCTTTGGGAACATTGTTTCCAAAAGTCAGTTCATTCTTTTGAAAACTTATTTCAGGAGAAAAGAGTCTATTAAGTCGTGGCTGGAGGTTAGACATCACCTTTTGGGGGGGAAATGAAAAAAGAGGTGACTACAGACTGGATATTACATGGTAATAAAGGAATTGTTGTCAGTTGCGGGGGGGCGGGGCGTCATGTAATGAGCTGAGAGATAGCAAAATAAAGGAAGCAAGAGCAGCAGAATGCTGACATTTGTTGAAACTGTGAAAAGTACATGAAGTTTTGTTGTGCTGTTTTTTTATTCTACTTTTGTTTATATTTGAGAATTTCAGAACACAAAAAGTTTATTTTTTTAAAGATGTCCAGTATAGAATGTTCAAAATAATGCCTACTACTGTCTTTGATTTTGTGTTACTCTTAATTGTATTCTTGAAAATGAAAGAGATTGGGAAGAGGGGGTGCTCATTTAATAGAAGTGAACACTAGCATCTACTAGGGAAAGGGAGTGGCTTCAAAGTATTAGAACCTCTGCTGAAAATCTTAGGGCTATATACCACCATCTCCACAAAGGCAAAAGAGAAATGACAGTTCTTTATCTCTTATCTTTGTAATGTTAAGCACTTCAATAGTTGGCTCCTTTGTATTCACAAAAGAAATGGCTCAAAGGCATGCTAGTAGCTTTGCAGATGACTTTCAGAGGACCCTATGTAACAGAAAAGTTTCTAAATTCAGACATTCAAAAAAACTGACTGAGGAGGAAACATACTTAGAGTGTGCCCCTTCCTAACCTCATGAGAGTCTGCCTTTAAGAAATCCCTTATAACCATTTTTGGAAATGAGACTCTCTTTATGGAAGGCAATAAAATACTAAAAGAAAGTCATTTTTATTGTATATTTTCAATTATTTAAATACTAGATATATTAAAATGGCTGTTAGCTTGTTGTCCTTATAGTTGTTGTTGTGGTTGTTTTCCCCAAGACGTCTATCTTTTATTGATCTACATCCCAAATATCTCTACATAGTATCTTTCATTGGCTGGTACAGGATTCAGGAGAAAAGTTCAGAAAAAAAAATTAATGAAAAGGATTATGAAAAGGAAAATGGTAAAATTTCCCTCTGTTGCTGATAAAGATTTGGAAACACGAACTGCTAAGATTACTGCTAAGTTTTAGTAATTTAATAGTACATAGATAGTTTCTTTTTTCTCTTTTTAAGCCAGAAAGATGGGGCCGATTGCATTGGCAGGATGCATTTGATGGATGACTGTCATTATCTTCTCAAACCTGCATGACACTTTTAAGTATAGAAAATGATCATTAAATTTTCAAGAGAACACGTTGAGATTATAAGATTTGGGACTTGTAAAAGAATGAGCATAACAGTTGGCTAGTGGTGGTTGGTGTGTTTTTATTGACCCAGGAAAGGCATAGAAGCATGTCAGGTTTTCTTTCACTTTGTGTCCCTGTACATCTCCATTTCTGCCCTCCCTTCCCCCCCCCCCCACCCCCCTACCCCCTACACACAAATTAATATCTTGTCCAGTGTGTTGGTAATGACTTGAAACTATTCAGGTTGCACAAAGCATTTAATGAAATCTTGTCTTAGACAAAACACTAGAGAGGATCATAATTAATGTCTCATTTTCTGCCAGTTGCTATTGATTACTCATTCAAGATCCCTTTGTTCTCAGAATGATAACAACTGTACTTTACATCACTATCTAATGAGATTCTCAGGATAGAATTCTTTAACAACAGGCTGATAATTGCTAACATATCCCTGGAATTTCAATGTAAATTAATTTGCATGATAAAACAATTATTTCATAAATGTCAGTGTTTTCCAAATTCAAAATTTATTAGTCTGTTTTTAATTATTTGTAGAAAATTAACAGAAAACTGATACATTATTAAAGCCTAACATTTATATTTTGCCCTGAGTTCCCCCTTCACCCTCTGAGACTTTTTATTGTGACTTGGGATGAGAGGCTTCTTTGTCACTCTTCAGTTCCCCAGTCATAGTCTCCAAAACTTCAAGTGGACTTAGGGATAAAGTGTACTGTGATGTCTCTAAATTAAACGAATAATTGCATATATGATGATACTATTTTTTGCAAAATTTTGCTTGTAGAACAGTTTTGTTTCTTCATCTTTCAGTGACAAACACATGTTACAGTATAACAGTTTATGTACTCTATCATGATTGTGTTTTATACCTTTCTCTTTAATTAGTACGTTCTCATCTCAAAAAGACAAATCTAGGAACAGCTGCTTGCTTTTATGTAGTAAAACTATATACCACTTCAAGGGTGTAATATAGGCATGAAATTAAGGAATTCTGTAGAATATACACAGCTGAGGTTCCATCAATCCATATTAAATATTTTAAATTTTTTGAGATATGTGAATATACCATTTAGGTACTCTCCATTTTATTTTTCTAGAAAACAAATTAGTGATTAGTTAGTACTTTAAATTTCTAATCATAAAAGGAGGCTAATAATTTTGACAGGGTTAATTAGATTTGTATTTATCTTAATTTATGGGTATCAAAGTGTATGTAGTATAGTGTATGGGCTAAGCCATTTAATGGTAAAAAGCAGTTCATAGGATGCAGCCTATGTTTATCAAGATTTCAAACACTTTCCCTTTTAAGGGTAAAGAATATCCACATTGCAGTGTGATTCTGAATCCTCCTGGCTATCGAGCAGCACTGTTTTTACATGGGATGTTCTGTGTTCCTATTAAAACACATTTACACTACCTTCCAATATATTTAAGATGTTGCATTAATAAATGATGTTGGCCAAGCCCACTGCTTTATTTCTCTCCTTTACTTTTTGGTCAGTATCACCATGACGGCTTATACTGAATAGCCTTTTCTAGTTCACATTTTAGAGTCAGGAATTTTCAAACACATGAAGAGAGAGAGAGAACTTAAAATTATCACATAGTGTACTAAAGCTCCTTATAAAGAAATGGGAATTTTTATTTACTGGCTAGAAGTTTGTCATATGTAATTCAAAATAAAACTTACTTGCTGTCGGTTTTATTACAATAATCTTGGCTATATTAGTGTTTTAGGGATAACCCTTCATTGATTATTCTTCAGTAATTAGATATATTTTTCACAGATGAGGTTCTCGATGACTATAAAAAAAGATTCTAAGCATGTGATAAGAAATGTAGTGCTATGTTATTTCAGAATTCTAATTCTGCCTCGAATAAGACAGCCAGAATAAAACTGCTTTGCCTAGTTCTGTATCCTCAGGGATGCTTTTTTATTCTTTCTGCCTGAGATACCTCCAGGACAAGATCAGTAGTAATCAATAGTGTTTCTCATTTGTTTTAGGCAGGCAGAAAAATCAATAATGTGAGCTATGTAATTTTATTTTAAGGAAGAAATTAATTTATTATGTGTGTTTTAGTGTTACCAAAATGTTTGAAGAATAAAACAAAGGAAAAATATGTGAATTTGTTAGTGGTAGAATATCAAAATGTTAGGCTTATATAGTTTAGCCCTTGATTTTTTAGTTGTATTCTCCATTAGTTTCATGAGTATTATTTCCTAGAATATCAAGTCTTTGTGGAGAAAACCTTGTGTTAAACTCCTTTTGCATTTCTTATAGGACTGAATGGTTTATTTTAGTTAACAGGATAAAATATCATCTTGTGTTCTCAAAAAAAAACAATTTCTTAAAAAAAACAATTTCTTTTACTTTGCCTAATCTATAGCTCATTATATAAATAAAATAGGAAGAAATGGTTATTTATTGGGGCAGCTGAATGAAGAACAGCTTCTGTATTTTTTCTACATTAATATTCACTATAGAAAGAAGACAAGATATTTCCTAACCACATCTCCATATTTGTTTATAGTAAGGAAAAGGTTTAACAACATTAAAATTGATAACAAGTAAACTTTTTTCCCTAAAAAATCTTGTCCTTCTTATGCATATGTTCAAAATCTAACAGTATGTGTCCTATAGGTAACTCAGCTTTAGGGTTGTAATCCACAAATTCATGTACAGTTAGTTAACAATCTTATAAATGATAATTAGGTTCCTAGACTATTATAGAAGTTTTGGTGTATTGAGCAGAAAGAGCCTCTGTGAAGCAGACCTAGATTCAAATTAGGATTCTACTACTTGCTATCTGCGTAAGATAAAATCCATATAATAATTGAGATTGCAGTAAACATTAACTGAGATAATACATTTGTAAGTGTGTTGGTGAGTCTTTGATATTTATTCTGCGTTTCTCCAACTTTTTATTTTGAAAAATTCCAAATCCATGGAAGAAGTGTAAGGATAGTACAGTGAGCATCTGTATGCTCATTAACCAAGTTTCGTTAACATTTTACCACATTTGTACATACATTCCTTTTCTTTGACTCAGTATGTATTTATATATGTTTGTGTGCTATGTATGTGGATTTATACACACAAATATGTACTTGCTGAGTCATTTTAAGGAATAAGTTGGCGTTTTTCAATTTATTCTTGATTTAGATTGAAACAGTTTGAATGTGCCACACTACTCTTTGGATTTAGCTTCTAACTGTCAACTCCCTCTCGACTCCATGTTCTCTTTCCTATTTCTAACATCCCATATTGTAGTCATTGGGAGTTGTAACTTAACCAGCTTTGATTCAGTGCACACAAGGTCTCCTTATTTAGGACAAAGAGTTTGTGCCCAAGAAACAGAATTTAAAATGCCATTCATCTTATTTTCATTCTTCTGTGATACTTAGAATGTGGTCATCTATGGGAAAAGAAAAAGTGAAATTGAGGGAGTGTTTTTGTCTGTTTTCTAGGGCCTAAGTTATACTCACTTTTACTTAACCCTTATTTACTTCTCCCAGTAATGGTGTGAGCTAATTAGTAATATACCCATTAATAATAAAGGAAACAGACACATTAATGTAAGATAATTTGCCCAGAAGCATACAGTCAGGATTCAAATTTAGGGTAGTTAACTCCAAAGCCCATGCTGTTTCCAGGACATCAACGTTTTTGTAAATATTCATCTACTTTTAGAAATATAAGAAATGTGCTTTCCTGTTCACAATTTAGATTATTTGATGTCTCTCTTAGTCTTTATCATGACTATTATTCGACTTCTTTGAAGAAATAATTCGCCCGCTACATTTTATTCATCTGAAAGTTTACCTTTATCTTATAACTTAAGCAGACACACTTCTTCACCATCATCAAAATTCAGTCCTTGGTTCTTCTACTAACGTATTACATAAGCGATTCATAAACATTTTCTTAAAAGGGCCAAGTAGTAAATATTTTAGTCTTTGCAGACACCATAAATTCTTTTTTGCAACTGCTCAACTCTTCTGTTGACCTGCAGACCATGGTTTGTTGACCCCAAGTATAAATTATCATGTTATATACCCATTAGAATTTATATGCCAAGGAAATGTTGTAAGGAGCACTGTTAAAGAGACATGAATGTTCAGTTCCTGTCATGTATTTGTTTTTATGTGTACAATGACTAGTTCATATGTACCTTCAACATGAGGAAAAGCAGATAAAGTAATAAATATAGCACGTGCCTCGAAACATGGTATCTTGAACAGTCAGTTTTGCAATGAGCAGGGAACATCCTAAAAGACTAATGTTTAAAGGAAAATTTCAAGTTACATGACCCCTACCCTCAAAAATGTGGTAATAATATGTCCCATCTAGCATAGTATGAGCCATATTCTGATCACTGTTGGAAGAATGTTGAATATGCCTAGCATGGGCAAAAAAAGAGAGAAGAATATAAAACGTGTGACAATGGAAATTTTAGTGTAATGTATGCAAGCATTATCCTGATACAAAGACAGAGATATCACAGGAAAAGGGAAACTACAGAACAATATCCTTTTTGTAAGTTAATGTAAAAATATTCTACAAAATACTAGCAACCTAAATCTAGCAGTATATTCAAAGGATTATACACTACGACCAAGTGGGTTTTACCTGAGAAATGCAAGGGTAGTTCAACTGAGAATCAACCATTATAATTCATTAATAGAATGGAGGGATCACGTGATCATCTATGCAGAAAAAGCATCTGAAGAAATCTAATACTCTTCTATGATAACACGTAACAAATTAGTAACAAGAGGGAACTTTCTCAACTTGATAAATGTCATTTATGAAAACCACAACTAATATCATGCTCAGTGGTAAAATCATGAAAGCCTTTCCCCTTAAGATCAAGAGCAAGACAAGACTGTCCACCTTCAGGAGTTACATTAAACATTTTACTGGAAGTTTTAACCAGACACTTAGACAAGAAAATGAAATAAAAAGCATCCAGAATGGAAAAGAAGTAAAACTAACCTTATTTGCAGATGATACAGTTTCACGTATAGGAAATCCACAATAAAACTATTAGAGCTAATAAATGAATTTAGTAACATTGCAATATTCAAGATCAATACAAAAAGTAGTTGTATTTTTATACATTAATAATGAACAGACCAAAAATAAAGTTAAGAAAACAACTTCATATACAATAGCACCGAGATGGATAAAATACCTATTCATAAATTTAACTACAAGGTGTAAGACTTGTACACTGGAAACTACAAAGCACTGTCAAAAGAAATTTTAAAAGACCTGTATAAATGGAAAACTTCAGTGTTCATCGATTAGAAGACTCAATGTTGTTAAGATGGCAGTACTCCCCAAATCAATCTACAGATTTAGTGCAATCCCTATCGAAATTCCAGTGGCTTTTTTTTTTTTTTTTGGCAGAAATGGAAAACCTGATCCTCAAATTTATATATATTTTCAAGGAACCCCAAAGGGCCAAAACAATACTGGAAAAGAATAAAATTGGAATACTCATACTTTCCAATTTCAAAACTTACTACCAAGCTACAATAATCAAAATAGTATGAAACTGGCATAAAGTAAACATATAGACCAATTGGATAGAATTGAGAGTTTAGAAATAAACCTAAATATCTATGCCCAACTGATTTTCAATAAAGATGCCAATGCCAAGACCACTAAATAAACCATGTTAGGACAACTGAGGTATCACCATACAAAAGAATGAAGTTGAACCCCTACCTAATGCCATAGATACTCAAAGTGGATTGGTGATCTACATAAAGAACAAAAACTATAAACACTTAGAAGAAAATGCTGGGGTAAATCTTCATTACCTTGGATTTGGCAATGAATTCTAAGATATGTAAAAGCACGAGGAACGAAAGAAAATATTAAAATTAGACTTCATCAAAATTAAAAACTTTTGGGCATCAAAGGGCATCAAGAAGTGAGGAGACAACCTATAAATGAGAGAAAATATTTGAAAATCATGTGTCTGATAAGGTTCTAGTATTCAAAGCATAACATATAAGAACTCTACAATACACAGCAGAAAGACAACCCAATTTTAAAATGGGCAAAGGACTTGAATAGACATTTTCCCAAAGAAGACATAAAAAGGGCCATCAAGCCCATGAAGAGATGTCCAATATCATTAGTCATTAGAGAAATGCAGGAAAATACCACAGTAAGGTACCACTTCACACCCATGAAGTTGGCTATATATTTTTTTTTAAGTAACAAGCATTAGCAATGACATACAGAAGATAGAACATTCGTACATTGCTGGTGGGAATGTAAAATTAGTGCAGCCACTGTGGAAAACAGTTTTGCAGTTCTTCAAAAGGTTAAACATAGAATTACCACTTGACTCAGCAATTCCACCCCAAAGTATATACCCAAAAGAATTGAAAACAGGTATCCAAATACTTGTAAATGAATGTTCATAGCAGCACTATTCATAGTAGTCCAAAGATGGAAACAATCAAAATGCCCCATCAATGAATAAATGGATAAACAAACTGTAGTGTGTCCACATAATGGAATATTATTCAGCCCTAAAAAGGAATGAAGTACTGACATATGCTACAACATGAATGAGCTTCGAAAACATTACGATAAGTGAAAGTAGCCAGACACAAAATATCATATATTTTATGATTCCATTTATATGAAATATTCAAAATAGGTAAATCTATAGAGGCAGAAGCAGATTAGTGGTTGCCAGAGGCTAAAGGAGGGGAGAAGTAGAAGTGACTTTAAGGAGTATGGAGTTTTCTTTTGAGGTGATGAAAATATTTTGGAACTAGGTGGTGATAATTGTACAAAATTGTGAATATACTAATTGTCATTTATTGGAAACTTTTAAATGGTTAATTTTGTGTTATGTGAATTTCACCTCAATGTTTTTAAGCTGAAACCTAAAAATTATTTAATCATCATTAAGTAGTATGATAAACTGAAATAAGATTTTTTTTCTTGATTATCAGAATAGAGGCAAGGTCAGGGCTACTAAAACTGCTGTTATAAAGTTCTACTGATTCTTTCTGACCAGAGCTAAGTTTTATTTCTCAGTACTTTCATGATACTCAGTGGTTGAAAGAACTACTAAAAGTATGGTGATAGCAATAAAGGTTATTAAAATGTTGTAGAAGGATAGTAAATGTATCAGAGAAATCAGCATATTCACTTGAGAGCATCTTCTCAGGTATATCCAATACCTTTCCCAGTTGAGGTCTTTTTCCGTCAGCTACGAGAAAGCTTGGAACTAAATTCTGGCAAATTACTTTCATTGTTTTATAATAGCATCACTGGGTTAGCGGGTAAGGGCTGCCGAATCTCTAAATTTCAGTGAAGCACTGACACATTCTCATGATGTCACTGTAGCGTGCTATAGGGCTCTCTCCTCAGCCTGTCATCCTGATTTTTTTTTTAATCCCATTTTTTATGCCTGTATACTAGAAGGCTAGCAGACGCATTGGTTGACAGAGTCAGAACCTGAAAAAGATAGGAATGGATGATTATTATGAATCAAATATAACAAGATGAATTTTGTCAGAGACAAATGTTAAGTCTTGTACTCGAGACCAAAAAAAAAACCACACAAACTGGACAAGGATATCATTGGAGGAACATGACTTAATTGCAGTATATGCAATAAAGAGTAACAGAGTATGATCACTCTTAACTTTTCAATGTGAGCAAGCACAATTGGGTTGTTTAAATGTAGTCTTGAAAATTACTCTGCATAATCTGGTGCATTGCCCTCTATTCCATTTTACAAGAGACTTTGATAAACTGAAAATAAATTCAGAGGTTTATGTCAGGGATGGTGAGGAGGACATTCAAATTCATGTCATGAGACACAGTTGAAGAAAACAGGAATCGCTAGTCTTAAAAATATTGGCGCTCTTCAGACAATGAGAGCAGTCCAGAAAGGAAAAGAAAAAGAGCAGAATTGAATGCCTCATGTGGCATGAAAGCATTTAAGCAAAGACTGGGGGGTGATTTTTCAGAAATACTCATGATGATTAAAGGATGGAACCCCAAGTGACTAAAGTGTCTTTCAACCTTTAGTTTGTACAGATCTGCATAATTACTAGAAAGCAAGCAACGTAAAGATGGAGAAAAAGAAAATATAGGCTTATACCAGTGGTATTAAAGAACTCAAAGAAGTACTTATTGAATGCTTCTTAAATGCAAAACATTTCGAAGGTACTATAAATGATTCAGAAGTGATGAAATTTTCAGGTTTAGATCATTATCAGTGGGTAGATAACTTGTTTTCTTGGCCTTGTTTTACAGTCTAGTCTCCTGAGACAAGATCTAGGACTTGGAAGCCCAGCACAGCTATCTTCTTCAGGAAAACCTGGGACACCATACTACTCATTCTCCGCCACAAGCTCCAGGAGAAGACCACTCCATGACTCTGCAGCACTTGGTAAGTGTATCACGTGACAAATCCCATCCTACAGATGTTTCTCCCTCACCTTTAGTCTCTTCTATTGGCTGTACTTTTAATTAGAGAAATTTGGTTTATTGGGTATCATGTTGATATTGGAGCTAATTTGCATAAGGTAATATATCTATTAGGTATTTACTAAATAATCAATTTAATACTCTTGTTTGGTCATCAAAATAAGAACTAAATAGTGAAAAACAGGGCTTAAAAATAGGACTAGTTTTTCCTCTTAAAAAAATGTTATGTGCTCATATTAACACCTTTTTTTACTAAAATGGATAAAATGCTGAACAGTTTATAAAGTGGTTTTATGTACATTCTCATCTCTCATCAGTACAACAACCCCGAAGTGGATGTAATACTAGATTTAACATAAAACTGAGGCTCAAAAGAGGGACACATCCATATAATTAGTGGGTGGTTTACACAGGATAAAATTTAAGATTTTCTGACTCCATGTCCAGTGTTCTTTGCATATTAATTGTTTCTACGCCCCACTTTTAAAAAATTGATGTAAAATTAACATAACAAAATTAGTCATATTAAAGTATACAATTAAGTGACATTTAGTATATTCACAATGCTGTGCAACCATCATCTCTGTATAGTTCCAAAATATCACCTCGAAAGGAAACTCAGTACCTGTTAAACGTTTAGCCCTCATTTCCTTTACATGTCGCCTAACCAGATTAGTCTATTTTGTGTTGCTACTTAGTGTAAGTTTCAGGTGTACTCTCACATCTTATCCAGGCACTGTTTAAATATGGGAATTTTTGATGATTCCTACCAAAGAATCTTTTATACAGAAAATTGAAATTGTAAAGCATATTTCTATTAAAGATAGGCCAGCTTCTAAAATAAACCACCAGAAGAAAATGTATCATAGTCATTCATTCCACAAATATTTGTCGACTGCCTCCATTTATATCTCTCTTCTGTCAAGCCTATATTTTGGTGAAATATCCCTAGTTTCTGGGTCTAGAATATGCTTGAGGATAACAAAGTGCACAATGTTGAATTATCCCATTCAGCAGAGAACTTTCACGAGATGGGCCTGCCTCTCATTATGGATGATTTAGTATATGTACTGTTAGAATGAGCCTAGATGGTTTAAGCTAGTAAACTTTTTGTTATTTAAAAAATGAAAGTTGTAAAGTGTCTTTTCTCTATCTCCCCTTTTGTTTCCCTCTAAATGAGTTAGTCAAGATAAGAGCATTCATTTGCGTCTAGACATGTTAATATTTTAGAAAATATTTTGTTGGTATGTTATATGAGTATATACTGTGACAAAAAGCACTACCGTAGACCAATGTACTATTACTAAATGTTCAGGAAGAAAATGAACTATTAAAATAACTGGGTTGGGGGTAAATTTCATGAAAATTCAAATTTTCCAGAAATTAATGTCACTCACTTTTAGTTTGATTATGATGGTGATAGGTACTGTTCATTGTCTCTTCTCTGCCAGGTACTGTGCTGTACTTACTACATCTTTATAAAACCTCTATGAGATTGTAATAGTAAACTCATGTTACAAATGAGGAACCAAGACCCAAGAAGCTAAGTAACTTACTAGCCAAGGCTTGGTACCCAGGAAGGCCCACTCATGTCCTGTGTGGATATCATTTAGTGGATTATTATTTTATTCTTTATTGTTATTTCTCAGTCTTAGCCCCTCTTTTTTGGCATTGCAGTTATTCATAAAAGCTCAGAGCTGAAAGGACCTCAGAGATCATCTGTACCAATCTGAGCATCTTCTCAAGTTATTTAGATGCTTTAAGCAGTCAGCATTCTGCAAAACAGTATCCAATTTGTAGTCATTTTGCCAAGTTTTAATATAAGCCTAATAATAATGGCTAAAATTTATTAAATGTCATTCTCTGTAGGCACATCCTTGAACATCTTTCATGGATTATCTTTATCACCCCAGGAGGTGTTATCCTCTTTTTCCATCTTAGGTAGCTGAAGCTCAAAGAGGTCACTTGCCCAAGCTCATAGATGCTGTATGATGAAGCTGAAATTCGAATCCAACCAACTTACACTCTTAACTGTTACACTTTTCATCCTCCCAGAAGTGAACTGTGAATTCCAAATTCGTGATTTTAAATTTGACATTATGGGGGGTGGCTCCATAGTGTGTAGTAGTTAGCAGGTCTGCTTTACATACAGAAGGTTCTGGGTTCGCGCCTCAAGTGGAGCCATGGACCATACCCTGGGTGCATCAGGCCCCTGGTGTGTGCTGCGAGGGCATGGGAAGAGACACCCTGCCTTCAGAGATTCAGTTCATAAAGGGGAAACAGCAACATCCTGTTGGTCAGGGGTGGAAATGGGAGTGGGAGGATTAAAGAGGGGAGTAAACAAACAAACAAATAAATAGCTAGCTAGCTACCTAGCTAGCTTACTTTGACGTTATGTATGCAGTTGTATAGTGGCAGCTCATGGTGAAAGAAAATTTTCTATTTAGCTGGCAGGGAAAAATTATACTAAATATCAGCATCGTTTACTAGTAATTAACACATAATAGAGTGATGGGCTCCAGACTACTAGGAACAGTTCATTTGACTGTCTTGGAATAGAGTATGACTTTTTCTCAAGGAATGCTGTTGTGAGTAGGGTTCTAGAAAAGCTTCACAAAGAACAAAAATTTTGTCTGTAAGTTTCATAAATATAGTGTGCCAGATATTGTTTATCTTTGGCATTTTTGTTTAAGGATGTATAGGCTGCCTGTTGGTGTAGTGACTTAGATGCTAATGAATGGTTTTCCCTTAAAAATGTTAATTCCCTTTCCTCATGTGTGCTTATTGGTTTGTCGTTTCCTTTCTTACTTTGTTTGCTGTCATCTTCCCAAACTCAAGTGATATTTATTTCAGAATATATCACTTCATTAGGAAAACTTGTTTTGCACTGGAACCAGTTGGAATGAGGCCCCCATCCCCATATTCACTTGTTTACTCCTAAAAATTGGAAACAAGAAGGACAGTAGGAAAAAAATTATTTCCTGTTCATTTGAAGTCTGATCTGTTCCAATATAAATGCTGACGAAATATACTGTTTTCCATGCGCAGATCCTTTGCAAGCAAAGAAAGTCAGAAAGGTGCCTCCTGGTTTGCCTTCTTCTGTAAGTACCATTATTTTCACTTTGTGATAACCTGATTTTAAACAGTCTATATTTGCTGGCTACAAGGATATATTCTATTGGTGTCAGTAAGCACACTTCACATAGTAACTGTTCATTGCTTAAAGGACTCATTGATTGAGATAAATCCTCATTTAATGTTAGGTTTTTAGATTTCCCTGCAATGATTTGTAGCTTACTCTTATGCTTTTACTCCATGTCCCTGTCATTTGAATTCCTCTCTTGGGAAGAGGACGAGGCCGGTAGCTGTCAAAGAAGATCTCCTGTACAGGTCTTTTGATGTTTAATTAGTCATTATGTTGCTGAACAGGAGGACAGACAGAGATTAATAGCTGAGAATCTTAGAAATTTACATTTGTAATAATCCCAGTGGAGCTAAAGACATTAAGATTCGGAGGACATGTTCAGCTCAGCTTGCCTCAGTAGGACCGAGGTTATTAATATGCATAAATCACCAAGTCAGATGTTCATTGTGAAGCCCTTGTGGATTTTAAAGCCTTCATTAAGCCTTTCCTAACTTCATCCTAGCATCAGGAAAGCTTTCAAGCAACTAGTTTGTTGATCCCTCTTTGCTCAAAAATGTGTCCTTTGAGAATAAAGAGCTTTCGTGAAGGAGGCTGGAAAGATATGGCGAACAATCATTAATGGCCATGATAATCTAATGCCGTAGGGGTGTTTGTGCTATTAAATATACTTTATTCTTTTAAAGAGTAAAAGTATCTGTAAATGAACCTACATCATAAATTCACCTATAATTTAAAAATCCCTGGTGCAAGGAGAGGAGATTATTTTTTCTCTCCCTTTGCTTAGAACAAATGGAAAGTGGGGCTTTTGGATTGAGGCCCCATGCCTTGTAGGGTACATCTCTTTGTTGTGTAAATGGATGTTGGGCTTTTATTTGGCAGTACTTAACACATAGGCGCAGGTGCTGCTGGATGAGTCAGTCACAGCTCATCGAAGTATACACTGAATGGAATATCCGGCTTGGCATGTAGTAATCTAGAAGGAGCAGCATGGGTCTGAGCTTTTCCTTTTTTTTATTAAGGCTGAAGCAGAGATATCATCTTTTGGTTGTTTGCTTTCCTTCTTTCCTATATTCTCCCCTCCCTACCTTCTCCCCCCCACCCCCGCCTGCCCGCCTTCTCTTCCATGTGATACATGAAAACTCGCATTTGAAATCCTCTGTGAAACTCGGTTCCAGATGGATCTGAGTTTTATGCAGCCCAGGGCAGCTGTGCTCTGAACCTGCAGCCTACCTGGAAGGTTGGATTGCAGCTGCAGGCATTCTTAAAAGCTTTTGCTTGTATAAGCACTTGGGCCCACTAGAGGCTGAATGGCTGCTTGATAAACAAAATGAACACAATGCCTCAAATCATTATTCCCAAAGACAGGAATTTTTTTAGCAGCAGCTAAAAATAGTTGGGCAATTTACATTTTAACAGTTGTGTGCTGTGCAGGGGTAGGTGGTTCAACAGTATAACAGATGATTTCTGTTAGATTAACAGAAATCATTTAAAGCTGACAGAACTGCTAAAACATGTAACTGCAATTTTTTGTAATTTATTGCTATACTCTTTCTTTGAGAGTAATAAAAGTTATGTATTAATGTTTAGTAGAACCACACAGTGTGAAAAATACAACATTCATACATGAAAAATTCATTTCATTTTTTTTTTAAGTCTGAGATGGATTTTAAAAAAAAGCATATTTTTGGTGTTTCATAGTTCTTTTGTTTTTCAACCAAAAGGGCAAAATGGACTAAAGAGCCTAGAAAGAGAATAGACACTGGAGGTCACTAGCATCCCTCATCAAAACAGTATCTACTCCTTGGAGATAGTTCTCTGTATTGTATCCGGTGTCCAGGGCATGCCACAGAGAAGGGGAAAGGCCAGTGAATTCTGACAAAACTTTGATTTCTTTCAGAGCCACTAGAAAATTTCATAAGCCAAGCTTACTTATATATTGTGTTACTAGCTACTTTATTTGGGATTTATTAAATAGTTTAACAGTATTTAGAATTCAGTATTTTCAGTTCTATGTTTAACATCAACTTAAACATTAACACACTACTTCGAAACCATGTGAAAATAGTATTTAAACATATTGAATGCTATTAAAGATAAATAAATAATAAATGTATTTTAATTGAAAGTATATCTTAGTTTAAATTCTATGTTGAAATCTTAAATTAAAAAAACAAACATTTTTTTCAGCTTTAAAGACAGATACCTTGATAAATAATACCAAAATAGTTACTTCTGAGAGCACTTATAGTTACACTATTTACCTTTTCAGTGTCTAAAACAACCGGAAACTTAAAGTTATGATTTTCTATTTGAATGCTTTTCCTGAAATATATGTAATTTATAGACCTTTAACAATGTTAAGTGTTAAAAATATGGGTATCAAAATGACAGTGAACTATGTATATTTTATTTAATGATTATTTGAATGTTATACTTCCCAAACCAAACTAGAAACTTGACAGTTACATCTTAGATTTCATAGTTTGCTGCTTATTTCATCTACCTTTAATCTTCTGTAAAATACATGCTACCTTTGCTGAAGATACAGTGAAAGAGCTAAGTTAGTACAGCTCATACTGTTATAAAAAATAATAATAAGCAGGGTTACTTAATACATGCAAAGCATTGATAATCTACGTAATTTGACCACAGAACTTTGGTTAGAGGCCTTTTCCTTTTGTAAGCCATAATATATATTTAGGTATCATAAATACAAACCTCAGTTCCCCTATTCCTCTCTGCAGAACAACTGACTGGTAACTTCTGTCAGTGGATGAAGGTCCAATGAGGGTTTATTGACATCATTAAAGCTGTATGGTCAGAAAAATTAAGAGAATGATCTGCACAAATCTGCTGGCTCAATTATTGATTGATTGTATGACCCTAGACTTATTAGTTATCCGTTAGGAAGCTTGGATTGGAAAATCTGGAGTTCCTTTCAGGTCAAAAATGCAAAGTGCACTAAGAGTTTTAAAACTGATGTGCTCAATACATAACCTAAAAGCATGTAGGCATGGTTTTCTTCCTACTGATGAAGAATTAGTGTTCTTAAGCACATTAATTTTCTACTTGCTTGTCCAGACAGGTTGTAGCATCAACAGGAAAATGATGCTTGGACATTGAGAATTCAAACATATACACACACACACCATCATTACCTTCATATACATACACACCATCATTACCTTCAGGGGAGTTACCATCTGGTATGAGAAACAAGTGTTCAGTGAATTAATTACATTGCAGTGAGGCAAGTAAAGGTGTACCAAGTGCTCTATTAACATTGGGTAGGTAGAACTAACTTGAAAAGTACTAATGGCCCCAGTAATTGACATGTGAGCTGTATCTGGAAAGATGAGTAACAGTTCATCTGTTAGAGAAGAAGATCAGACAGGTAAAAGACATAGACATGTAAAAAGAAAAAAAAAAATGTGCTCATGCCACATCTAGAAGAACAGCATTACTGGATTCTATGTCAAATACAACCTTCGTATTGTTCCTATAGCAGATTTACTCTCCCACTCCAGAGGAAGATTGAGGAACATACATAAGAACAGTGTAGATACAACAATGGTAAACTGACTTGGCAGTGTACCCTAGATAAGGCCTAAAGTATCTTATGTCCAATAGGTAATAGGCATTTGTAATTGTTAAGGTTATCTGGGAGTCTTACCCAAGGCATGGGTGGTACTTTGACTTTGTGGGCGTTATCTTTACTTTTTTAGAGTTCCTGCACCTCTCCTCCTAACCACTAGTCTTTGTTCTTTATATGTACACCAGCTATTTTTCACTTATATCAGATTTTTACAGAGATACAATGTTTAATGGAATTTTGAAGCACTGAGTAGGGCTTGGGAGCAATTGTTTTTTGTTTAGTAGTATGTGCAAAAATTGTAACATTTGCAGTATATTTGTTAGCATCCTTCACAGCCTCGGTGTCACCCTTTTAGGGGTGCAGGACTCAACCTTTGTGAAGATCTATTACTATTATCTGTGTCATCTTAATCTTTAGTTTTTGCCACATAAATCTATAAAATAACTAATTCTTCTTCTTACAAACGAAGAAATTGAGATTCAGATATTAGACAATTCATCCAAGATCACACAGAGCCAAGATTATAATCTAATTTAATATCAAAGACCATTTTCTTTTTATTTTGAATGTTAAAACATTTTATATCTTGGTTTACTCATAAAATATCTTATTTAGTATATTAAGTTTAAAACATAGTTTATTCTGTCAGTTATGTTTTTGTTGATCAAATTTATTTTTAATTGACTTTGTTGTTTAAAGACCTACTACCATCTAAAAGGATGATGTAGAAAAGCACAGACTTCCTTTCAATCAAGCATGTGATCGATTTTATCTGGCCTTAGCTGCTTTTTATTTCATAATCTTGAGAAATTGCTTTTAAGTTCTCTGAATATCAAGTTTCCATTTGTAAAAGGAGAAAATAATGCCTGTTTCAAATGGTAGTTTGAGGTTACAACATGCCTAATATGTGCCAAGCATATAATAGACGCTCAGTAAATATCCTTTTTCTAGTTCCTACCGCCACAGCCTGAAATTAAAAGGAATTTTTAATCTTTTTTTACCAAATTTTGCTGTAAAGCAAAGGAAAACTTTGAAAATATAAGGAAGGATAAATATTATAGTAAAAAAATAAAAGTATCGTGTTACCTAAATTTACATATGTAATGTAATGCCTGACACATAGTGATTGGTAAATTGTAATTGTTATCATTGTTTAATGTGTTCATTTTTAGAAAAGGAATCTACAAAAGGAGGGAAATTTTGTTGAATCAAATTCTTCTGCCTAGAATGCATACTAGTTATTTTTGTTTTCTGAACTATTAGGAGTCTATGCTTCCCCCTCCCCACCTCCCTTATTTTTATCATTGGTTGAACATCTTTATGGCTCTCTGAAGCATTTCTCAAGAGAGAGAGTGCCTTCGTTTTTTATTCTTTATTTCTTAACTTGGTGTTAGTATTTCCAAACATAGATCCTTTTTTTTTTTTAATATACTGCAAAGATGAAGAATTCCAAAGAAAGAAAGAAGCAAGACACCTTCAAGATTTTTATTACCAGAAAGTAAACACCTAGATAAATTCCAGAAGGCCTTTAGACCCAAATTCTTAAAATTGTGTTCTCGTTCAATACCATTAGAACACATCTTTTGAACATCGGATTTTAATTATGTATCAAAATGGTATATCTTACAACTGATTTGAATATAACTGGTTTACAGTTCCATATAAAGGCTGTTAACACAAATCTATTTGTTTCTTTATCAAATGTTATTCTATCCTTTGTCCTTTGTTTTTTAAGTCTATATTTTCCCACAAAGCCATTATAGTTATCAGATAAATTTCTTTGCTTTTTCGTCAAACTCTCGAAATATATTTTACCACCCCAGCCATCAAGAAAAAAAACATTTTTTCTAACTCTTACTTTATTGTTTCTGTGATGAATCAAAGCCATTTAGATTCCACCTTTATTTGTTTTGCTGCAGACAGATACAGAAGTCTGTAGGCTTTTGATTAGTAATTGATTACACTTAGGAAATGATGCCTTCCATTTTCCCAAAATTTTTATGGGATTTAATTTTATTGGGAATGTCTTTTTAAAAATTAATGTGAATTCTGAGTCATTTTTAGTATTAATTTGAAATTTTAAGGGTGCCCCTTGAGACCATTGGGAATATCTCCTGATGTGTTCCCAAACCACAAAGACCATTAAACCATGTCCAATGGATCTAGCATTTTCATGTACATAGTAGCTAGAATTAGTAAGACTTTTAAATAGAATAAGTCAGAATATTAAATCCAGAGAGTGGTTAAACTGAGTTTTGTTTTTGTTTTTATTTTTGTTTTCTTTTTAATAAGAAAGAGAGGACAAATATAACTCTCTGGGCTGGTAGAAATAAATAACTTGGAAAACTACCATTTCAAAGATTTCTGACAATCTCAACCAGTAAGAAAAAGGTCAAGAGTTAGAACCATAAAGAAACTGTTAACTTCCATTTTATCCATGAATATAACAAGATGAAAAAAAAAAATAGCAAGATAAGCAGCAAGTATAATATTCTCAAAGGGTGTGTCCTATGGAAGTCATTAGGAAGCTAAGATACAGTGTATTATAGACAATTATCTGAGGCCTTTAACACTAGAAAGAACCTTGTGATTGTGCAATAACCAGTATTTACTTGGAGCACCAGCATCAGTGGAACTTTTTGTTAGTAAACCCTCCAGTTCTTGAGCATGAGTTTAAATAGGTATTTGCTTAGCTCCGTTGGCAGACAAGCATGGAGGGCACACAACTGTAGGTACTTAAGAGTTTCTTATTTCTGTCTGTTAGCTGTCTCTATTTGAAGGCTACTGTGATAAAAATTTCTAAAGTGGCTGATTCTTTCTCTGACCTTATAGGTCAGTCTAGCAGAAAAACCTTGGTATATAAAGGGAATGGTTCTAAAGTACATTCCAAATTTATATTCAATTTGGTTACCGAATGAAAGATAATCTTTGTACATTAATAAGAAGAAATAGCTACCGTTTATGCTGACAGAAACTACTGTTCAGAACAGTGTCAGAATTGTATCATTGTAGATAATAGGCTTTTAATCCATAGTTCTAAGATGTTCATGTTTGTGACAAGCCAGTAATGTCTTTGATCTGATTTCAAGTCAAAAAGCAGAAGGGAAAGTAACCAGTGAGTCCTATGTATCTATTCGTTTGTTCTGATGTGATGTGGTTGTACAACCACAGTGATATTTGTCATTTTCTGACCTATTTCTTTTTTAAAAAGAAAGAGCATTGCTGAATTTTAAATCTGGCTTTTAAGGTTTATTGAACTCCAGCTACTGGTGTGGTATTTTCAACTCTTTGAGACTTCACACCACTAGATACAGGATAATCATGTGCGTGTGTGTGTGTGTATGTATGTAACTTGAATGGCTTTTGAAGGATATGTGGTCGAATTCTATAAATGCCCGCCGTCAAGTGTTCAGCATCAATAGAAACGTGAAGTTTTTTGTTTTTGTTTTTGCCTAATACAATTGAGCATTATTTTTTCAAGTATAGGAAAGAAGGAATAAATTAAGAAATTCCAAATTTTAACACAAGGGATGTTTGAGGTTCCATATTTTATTCTTACTTAGAGAAGGCTTTTGCAACCTAAGTAATTTGGTGACATAAAATTTCTTATCACTTTATGCGTTTTGTTTAATCAGAAATGATTTTACTTTGAAAAGTCATTTATTGTACTTATATAATATCTAATTTTGAGGACAGTGATATATTCTATATAGGTAAATTCATAGTTAGACTGTAAAGCATTTTAAAAACACTACCAGTCCAAGGATAGTTTCTCATTTCTCCCAGTGTTTATATTCGCTGGATAGATTTTAAACAAGTGTTAAAGTGTTGGCTATTCAGAGTTTTCATCTTTTATTATCTGCAATTATTTTAACATAACCCAGTATATCTATAATATGCTAATGTTATTAGTCTTCAAAAATAATTTGGTTCTAGATATTATATTTCTGGAAATTTTGCTAGAACCTGCTTTGTTATAGCCTATATTTCTACTCTTCCTCAATGTGCTAGACCAAGAATCAGCAAACTTTTCGTGTAAAAGGTTATGTAGTAAATATGTTTGGCTTTGTGGGCCAGATAGCCTCTGTCACAGCTCCTCAACTGTAGTTGTGATACATAAGTGAGTATAACTGATGATATATAAATGAATAGGCATGACTGTGTTCTAATAAAACTTTATTTGTAAAATCAGGTGGTGGGTCAGATTTTGCTCATAGCCATAATTTGCCAACCCCTGCATTACACTTGAAGAAAACAAGTATATCTCTAAAGTAGATATATTCTTGCTTTCTTCATAAATGTAGTTCCTGTGAAAAACAGACCCAAAGAGAAGCAACTAAATGTTTTTAGATGTGTTCCTGGTGGGTTTTTTGGTTTTTTTGTTTGTTTGTTTTTTTGTTTTTTTTCTAAGATTCATTACCCATTATTCATTAGTCCCTTCATCATTTCCTTAAGGCCCTGGGCTCTGAGCCAGAGCTTATTGTATTGACAGAAACTTTCCAAAACCATTATTTGCCTTATTCTAAAATGTACTTGACTGGGATAGTGGAAGAACCTCAATGTATAAAGTGGGTGCTGTGGCATCATAATTTTTTTGGAAGTTAAATGTCACATTAGGTAATATATAGGATAGTTTATAATATATAGGATAGTTTATAACATCAGAAGCCCATAAATAGATATATTAGTAAGTGTTTACTTGGTACAATTGGGTATAAAGTATTTAAATAATTTGCCTTTGAAATAAATAGCCCTACTATAATTTTTCACAGACACACACATGCGCACACATAAAACCACCATCTTTTATCCTGGCTCAGCTTTCTCCTAGATCTCAAAGCTAAAAGATAGTCTCTACCAGCTTGAGAATCAGTTCCAACCCAAGTATGATTGCGAAATATTTTGTTGAAACATGTGGCATGTCTTTTCCTAAACATAAAAGCTTTGTACAAAAGAGAATCTTTAACCCCAAGACCAGAATATTCACTATTTCAATGTTAATCTATAAATTTAAGTGAATACGTAATGGTTTTTATTTCGTTCACTTTTTAGCTTTATAATGGCTAGTATTAAAAAATAATACTTAATAAATTAATAATAATACTCTTCTCAAGTTTTTTGACATGTGCTTGATAATTTTTTTATTTCTTTCATTTTTTTATGGTGACATTGGTTAATAAAATCCAATAAGTTTCAGATGTACACTTTAACAGTAAGGCATATATATATATTTACACTGTGTGTTCACCTCCCATAGTTAGATTTCTTTCTGTCACCATATATTTAACCCGCTTTACCACATCTACCTCTCCCTTTTCCCCTCTCCCTTCCTTCTCCCCTCTGGTAACTACTAGACCCTGAGTCCATGACCCTGAGTCACTGTCCTGTTCATTTGTTACTTTTAGGTTTATAGCCCACATATAAGTGACATCATGTGATTTTCAGCTTTTTGTCTGGCTTATTTCGTTCAGCATGATTATCTCAATAATTTTTTAAATTATAACTGGACGTTATTTGAAATCAAGTTGCCAGTATCTTTTACAACATCACCAAAGATACTTATAAATTTCAAAAAACAAACTCTTTGCTACCAAAGTGGGCATTATTTTAGTAGCTCCCTGGTGAGAGAAATGTGAATCCATTTTGTTAAGGTCAGTAAATATATATTAAGTGCTTATTGTGAATAAAGAACTCTTTTAGGCTTTAGAGATTTAGATATGAATAAGACATGGACCCTGTACCTTGTCTTCAAGATAATTATAGTCAAAAGATAACTAATGTTTGGAAAGAAATAACTTTTAAATACTTTTCTGTTGAGTAATTATTACCCTCTGGGCACATGGTAGAGTATCCAAGAAATGCTTTTTGAAATAAAAGTATAAAAATAGATACTGTTAAGCCATTTTTTTAAATTATCTATAATAGGGAACATCATTCATTAATAAGTTCCTGCTCCATGCTGTACTTTGCAACTTCCTCCTACTCTGGCTATTCAGATCATCAGAAATATGTTAACTTACTTTCTTTGTATAAGAAATGCAATTATTTGTCCTATTTTCCCCTTCAATTATGCAGTTAACTCCTAGTCATACACAATAATAGTAAATTTGCAACAAAAAAAGTAAATTATTGGTAATTCAGCCATTACTGTACAGTACACTAGGTTGACCTAGTTAACAACTTAACCATAGCATGTGATCCTCACATAACAGAGAAGTATGAAAAACCAGAATATAGGAAACCTTTCCCTAAAAAAAAAAAAAAAGTTATGGATTCATTGGCATAAAAGTAAAATAGGAGTTATCTTCCCATATTAAGCTCCTCATACGAAAATCATCTTTAAGAATTTGACCATTTGTCACTATTTTTTATTATCATCCTTGTCCCAGCCACCTTTATCTCTTTCCTGAATTATGTTAACATCTTCCCAATTGGTCTCCCAGTTTTCCTTCAGTCATTTGTATTTTAACACAGGAAGATCCTTTTAAAATCTAAGTGAGATGATATCATTCTTAAAATCCTCCAGTAGCTTCTGTTATCACTGTAATATTAAAGTCCTTAAAATAGCTTTCAAGATTTTTCTGATCTGTTCTCTGCTACCTCCCAGACTTCCATCTTCCACTAATTTACCTCTCTAGCCACACTGCCTTCTTTACTGCTCCTTAAAGATATAAAGCACGCTTGCCTCAGGGCCTTTACATTTACTTTTCTCTGCCAGAATATACCCCCCTTAGTAGCCACATAGCTAATTTTCTCACATACTTTTCTCTTTGATAACATATCACTTTATCAATGAGACTCTTTAATGACCATCCTGTATAAAATGGCAACAATGTCCCCATCACCTCTTTCTCCTTCCCTGCTGTATTTTTTTTTATAATATTTAATATACTATCTGATATACTAGAATTTGTTTATTCATTGATAAGGCAAGGATTTTATTTGTTTGTTATTGCTTTATCTGCAGTGCCTAGGTGCGTAATAAATGCTCAGTGAATGTTTGTGGAATAAATTAAACTCAAATGATTGGCAATGTAGCCATAGCTCTTTTTTCTTTCTTCCTGGACTATGCTTATTTGACTCATAGAAGGTAGAAACCACATAACATACTGGATTATCTAAAATATCCTTCAAAGAGACTACAAGTATATTTTAACTAACTATATTATAAAATATTTAACATGATTAAACTTGATAAAAGCATTTTAGGGAGAAAAAGCTCCAATTTTTCTTCAGAACAGTGAAAGTCTTTTCAGTGGCCAAAGAGGATGGACATCCTTCTCATTTACATAGGCATAATCTTTTCCTCAATTAAGATACATTAGAGCTAGGAAGACCTGAATTTTGTTTTCCATGTGAGGTTTTAGCATTTGATAATTGTGTTCTTTCATTCATATGATCTTTATTCCAATTTTAACAGTAGTAACACAGTTTGAACCTTTTTTTTATAGATCAATCATTTAAGCCTGAAATAACCAATATTAGGGCAACAGGTGTCCTTAAGAGCACACACCTGTAAAGATGCCTGTTTTTCACCCTTTTCTATTGTATTCTGTAAAGTTTCCAACCTACATATTCATTATGGTCACCTTCATTTGTAATCTACATATCAATCTATTTTACTAAATTCTCCAGCCTAAAGGCACAAAGAAAGGAAGTACAGGCCCAACTTCTTTACTACATAGTCACCTCTTAGTTTAGATGAGCTCCTTATTGATGCTTTTAATTCTTTGTTGCTTGCTGTAAGTATAACAAAGCTATCTCTGTAGAGGCTTACATGTTTATTTGAAATTCATGGCCAAAAATCTTTTATTTTCTTGATGATGCTGTATTAAACAAAATGTCTGACCTATAGATCAAATTGCACATTACTGGGAAAAAAAAAATTATCAAGCTAATTGAACAATAACATTGTTAGGTAAGAGTTGTTACCTGTTAATGTCAGGCTTCTTTTTTACCATCTTTCTTTTTCCTTCTTTCTCTTTTTACAATTTTGTTCTAGACACTACAAATCTTTTTAAGAAGATGTTAATTTTAAAAGAAACTATTACTAGGTAATAATATAAAATAAAAAATGTGATTAGAATACAAAATATTTGGACTCTTAGCTGAGAACTGAGAGTTGAAATTAAGTTTTTGGAATCCCTTTTGTATCAACTTTTTAATTCATGTGAGGCTTTAGGCTTTTTAATTATGCCACTTGCAGAAGTGATTATGAAAATACAGTTTAAGGTTGGTGTGGATATTAGGTATTATCTATGTCAGTGAGTCACAAACCCTAGGTCTTCAAAAATAGTAATCTGACAAGATATAAAATATTTTAGAATACCTAACAAGTCACATAGTTTACTGAAATTAAATTATCCATGCTAGTTAAAACATCAGATTTCTTTCAATAGAATTATTTCAGCTCAGCATGGCAATGGTTCATTTCTCTTTTAATCAGAAGTTCTGAATGAAAGTTACATGGCTTTGTGTGTTTTATTTTTAACAGAAAATATTCATTATAACTCAAAAAAGAGTTTGGCATACTAAAATCTTTCAGAATAGGAATTCACTGTTTTTGGGTGGAGTAGATAATAAAAGGTTTTATTGCTGGTGAAATGGCTAGAAAAAACTTTGACCTAGTTTAATGTGTGCATTTTGCAGAAATGGAAATTTAGACTCGGGGAAATTCAGTGACCTAGCCTAAACTCTCATGCCTCCTAAGAGGTAGAGCTAAAACTTGGATTCTTATCTCCTGACTCCTAGTCCAGTCCTCTTTTCCATCATATGTATGGCATCACAGTGTTGGTAACCTGAACAGCCTATCTCACATTACAGAGTTCTAATGCGTGGGAAGAAGAATATTTCTGCCCTACTGTGTGTAGATGTGACATAGATACATAGAACAAGTAGCTTAACATATTTTTTCTTTCAAAAGTCTGTTTCCCACTCTGTCTGGTAAGGGACACATTGTTGGGTGGTATATTGCCTTTCCCAGAGAAGCATAATAAACATTAATCAAACTTTAATTTTGTTTTGCCTTGATACACGTTGAACTGACACCATCTCCCATCGCCTACTTGTTTGTTACACCCTCCTCCTCAGATGTGTTTTCAAAATGAAATATTATTTGGCTTTAGTTGAGAGTGGTCATCAGAATTTAGTAGCAAGAAACCATTCTTTTATGATTGTTATTTTAATAAATTCGAGATCTACATGATTTCTTCTAGTGAGTATAGCTAAAATTAACTGTTACATGCACATTACAAATAAGAGGCAGGATGATTTGGTAGACTCTCCATATTTAATTAATTAACAGTATGAAGTATTAAAAAATTACTGCCACTAACAAGAATTTTACTGGCACAAAAAATAGATTGGGGGCCAGAAATAATATGGTATTTAGATCCTCTCATTGCAGATTCTTGAAATGTCTCTGGACTAAGATGCAGATGTTACTTCTGGTATCTTTAAAAATAATTTAAAAACAGAATAGAATTTGTTGTGCTTTTTCATTTCTCATAAATTGAAAGGATATGGCTCCAGCTCAGAAGGAAAAAATTGCAGAGGTCAGAAAATGAAACAAAAAGATGGTTGGCACTTTGTTTAAGGGAGCACCCACGGGACCCAAGACCAAATTGTTTACCTTCTACAGATAATTTTTTTAAATAGCTTTGTTTGCTTAGTGTTCTTTTGTTGTTAGTTGCCTAGTAGGTAAATAATGTAAAGCCTTCTCCAGTCTTGAAAGCTCTTCAAAAGTACTGGCTCATTGAGGAATTTAAAAACCTGGGTGTCCTCATCGTTTGCTTTTTTTTAAGCACACACAATTAAGCAGTCCTGTGATTATAGAGCCATCTGCAGGAAAATTAGCAAGTTGCAACATAGTTAATGATTCTCTTACCAAGTTATTTCAAGTGATAAATGAAAAGTGACAAATTACAATTCATGTGGGTAAAGAAATGGACAGCCAAGAGATGCAAGAATTACTAAGAAGGATAACCTCCCTTTAATTTTTCAAAGGAAAGTGCTGTGTCATTGTGAGTTTTTGGTTAAAAAAAAAAACATGCAGTTTGCTTCAGGTTTTACATATTCTCAGTAATTATAGTTCTATCTCGTTTGAAGGAGTGTCTAATCATTGCCTTTTAGAGGCTTTGTAAGATCTGTCAATTCTGTTAGTGTTGATGTCAGAGAGATACTGTTTATTTACTTCAGAAAGAGATCTACTTGCTTTCTCCTCCAGGGAGGTATGGCTGTTTTATATATGCTCATTATAGTCATATGGTTGTCAAAAGGAGAGTTAAACAAGTGTTCTTTTGCCCTATAAATGCGTTTTTTTTTTTTTTTTTAGCCGATTGTTTCCATTGGCTATACAGATAGGTATTTTCTAATTGTGAATCATTAAGCATTTCTAAAACTCAAACTTGAGATCTGATGTTCTGCATTTGAGACATTTGATGTGATTTGTGAACCTAAGCATGTGTTTTTACTGTGTTCTCAGAAGTATGTTTTATGTGTGCGTTGAGGCTAATTTCCAACCGGTATCCAAACAGTTACAAGTACTCAGAGCAGTCTACAATATCATCCACTATAACTCTGATTATTGGTTTGGCTAAGATTTGAGTACTCACAATTAAGGCATAATTGGGACAATTTTTTCAGAGTATCGCCCGAATAAAGATCACAAAATGAGGTCTTTTGATTTTTACTATTTTCATACAGTGGAAATACAATGTTTAGAAGCCATTTTACTGATATATTGGTATCAGCAAGATGAGTGATATTGTTGAGGTAGAAGTTCCACTACGTGATTACAGATCAATAGCATAATCTTTAAACAATAGGTATTGAAAGTGGATTGGTTTAAGAGGGATGCATTATTTCACTAAAATTTTGTATTCCTGTTTTCTTCTTTGGAAAAGTTAGTTTTCTAAATTTTGAGGGTACTAGAAAAAGACCAGAAGACCAACTTCATGAACACTTAGAAATGGCTTTATTTACAAAGCAGCATATACCAGAACAATCTGCAGTATAATCTTCAGCTATAAAACCTGGAATTTTTGTGTCTGATTTTGGTGTGTCTGATTTAGTTAGTCAGGCTAAATAAATATTCCACGTTTAGGAGACAGCATTCACCCGCATGTCATCTCCCTATAAGCTAAATAAGGAAGAGGGGGCATTGGGAAGGTTTTTTTTGCATTCAATCTACCCACTTGTAGGTTCTCTCACTTATTATCCTCTTAAACCTACCCTCATTCCTCACCCCCTTATCAGCAATCATTTATTAGTTATTTACTGATTTTATGCTTTAGGAAAATGTAGAGTTCATTTGTGGAAGTATTCACATGTGATCTTTGTTTGGCTTCATTTATCACTCTGGAAATCGTTTTTTCCCCAGAATTGATTAACTTAGAATTAATGTCGAAACTTTTCATAAGGAATCCGGTGAACAAGTTTGAGTTTTCTCTTTCCAGCTGGATCTTCTGGCCTTTTGGGATACCGGGATGTAGCCGGCTTGTTTTAGAAAAATGTACAATAAGATTAACTACTAACTGGCCTCGATTAATTAATTCAAGAGACATAATTTAGTTAAATTTTCTTTTGAAAAATTTTTAGAATTTTGGGTCATTCTTGAAACATTACTGCTTTAAGGATAGTTTAAAAAATAGGTGAGAGTTCTAGTGATCTGTGTATCAGAGATAAACAGTAGATAATAAAATACATTAAAATAGTGCATGGTTAATCCCAACAAAAATTGCATAACTCCCCAAGGAAAATCTGCCAACTTTCCAATCAACCGAAAAATAAAAAGGAAAAAGGAAATTTTTGCATGGCAGCCTGGAAGGTAAATCGAAGTTGCTAGAAAATCTTTTTGAAAATATCTTTTCTTAAATCTTCAGTACAGAAGTAAATTGCTTAGGCAAAGCACTTTATAGCTTTTTCTTATCTAGCTTAGGTTTGTGCTTG
Source organism: Rousettus aegyptiacus (assembly GCF_014176215.1). NCBI lineage: Eukaryota > Metazoa > Chordata > Mammalia > Chiroptera > Pteropodidae > Rousettus > Rousettus aegyptiacus. The sequence goes on from NW_023416306.1 coordinate 126,444,896, forward strand.
ATGACTGTCGGAATGGCAGTAAATATCACATCCTGAAACATTGAAGGGGATAAGCATATTTGCAAATTGGAGAAATGCAATAATCTTCAAACCAGGAATTATCAGTTTGCTAATAAAAGATGTATGGCTCCAAGTCATATTTTTTTCAGGGTTCTCTGACATTTTCATTAATCATGTTGCCCATATGTACAGTTATGCTCATTTGATTATAAAACATGGTGATTTTTGAGATTTTTGGACTAGGTATCATGAATATTGAGTCCGATCACATAATCTTGAAATAACACAGTGATTACATGGAATTGTGGGTGGAAACAATTCAGGGTAAAAAGTACATGACAGTTTAGAACTCCAGTGCAGACTGCATGTCTCTCTGAAATCAGGTTTAAAAAGTTGCCCTGTCTCCAGCTGACTCATTTTGTCAGACGGAGTCACAGGATTAACCCTTGACATGTTCTTTTTTTTTTTTTTTTAAAAAAAAAAAAAAAAAGGCAAGCAACGATTAAACAACTGCGTTGACCAGAGCAATACTCGATCCATCTATATGCATTTTTTCCTGTAATATGATTCTCCTTAAAAATGTGCTGCAGCTGTTATATAGATTAAATTAGATTCTTTTCAAAACATTTTAGAGGACAAGAAAAAAGGCTTTATCATAAGAGATCATTTGTAATTGTGATAAAGAAAATGACTCTACATCAACCAGCTTTGGTTTCTTTTGGGTAAGGGAACTTTAAAAACATAATATTTTGGAATAGCAAACTTAAAGGCCGTACCAGAGTGTACAGTAGAATATGAGAACATTTTATTTAGATTACCATCAGTTTTCTTGATGATTTATTTCTTCTTTTTGAAGAATGAGTTTAATGTCATATATATGTGGATCTGTATATATACCAACCCACCCTCCCTTTTTTATATACACTCTCAATTAGGCAGTGTTATGCAGTGAATGTATTACGTATGGGGGGGGCAGTCTTAAATACACTTGTCTGGATAGTGAATTTGTGTTTTTGAGAGGAGGTATGAAGAGTAGAAGCAAAAGCTTTTAATTACTAAACTCTGTTTATATTTCATATTCAGGTTTTAGGTTTAACAGCAAATCTTATCTAGTTAGTTGCTTAATAAACTGTTTTAGAACAACAGTAAGATTATGCTGTCTGGCTTTACTCTGAACTTTTTTACTTGAATATTTGTTTATTCCTTTCAGATATCATATAGTTGCCTGTAAAATAAAGAACTAATGATGAAATACTAAAGTTTTCATTGTGGTTTAATAGCCAAGATTGCATAATTGGATTTATGTTATGCTTTTGTTTTATCAGACAACATTGTACTCTCTCTCTCTTTACTGGCAGACCCCAAAGAAATGAGCCTGTTAAAGTGGATTTTTTTTAACCAATATATAAAAGTTTTCTCTGGTTGGGATAATGGTTGTAGGAAAAAAATGTTGAGGTATTGTCAGTGCTTTGTGGCTCCCTTTCTTCCCACCCCAGTCTCTCTTCAATTTCTATTCAAAAGTAAGGTTTGGGGGGGGGGGGGGTTATGTTTACATCGTTGAGGAAAAAGAAATTTTGTTTTAGATGGTTGGTTTTCCTTTTTTTAAAAAAAAGAATATCTGTTCTGTCCGAGAAAGATTATGTGTATGAAAGACTAAAATTTACTTGAATGGTTTTAAGGCATGGCATTGTTAATTGTAAATCAAAGCTTTTTACACAGTTCTCTAAGGATTGAAATGGGTCTTTGTGGTCTCTCAGGAGGGAGGAAGTTACAAACCACTCTGCAGACTGGCATTTTAATAGTCTGCTGTACAGTGATGTTCTTTTGCAGCTGCTGCTTAGCCTTTTCTATATCTGGAGAGTGTGGGGAGGTTTTATTGTTATTCTGATACCATCAACTTTTAAAACATTGTTAAGTTAACTGGCCTTATTGTTTGATTTAGTTTATTGCTATAATTTGATCAATATGTTCCACAAAATGGGAGGAGGGAGGTTAGTCCCTTATAGAATATTTAGAATATTTCTAAGTTAGAAGAGTTCTGCTTCATCAAAGTTGTCTTTGAAAAAAAAGTAATGTGCCCTTTTATGCAGCCTGTGCCCTCTCCTCTGATTAACAGGTTCCCTTAGAACTTCCAAGGCACAGGGAGAAGAGATAGTACAAAGAGATTTTGATTGGGGCAAATGAGAAAAAAGAAAAGTTGCTATTCTGTTTTTCTGTCCATACCAAAAGACAAATTAAAATTTTTTTAAATTACAAAACGTGTTTTTGTGTGAAAAATGTGTATTTGCAGACTATCTAAAACCTTTTGATTTCTAAATATAATTAATTTTTTAAGTCTATGAGACATTCATTTCCACAGATTACTTTTCCTTTTTCAGAAATTTGAGTATTTACCTCAAAATAGGAATATATTAAAAAATATAAATATATATAAAGTATTCCCTGAGAGCAATAATGAACTTAAGAGAAAAGACTACGAAACCTTTTTCAGTTTATCAACTAGAATGTCTGTTATATTCACTGACCTTTCATACTTTTTTTATAAGGGAAAACAAAACCTTGTTCGTTTTTTCTATTTGATTATCAAATTGTTTAGTACATATTAAATGTTCTAGAAGAGTCCAGTCCATTATAAACTTTTAGATAGTGTTATGAATGAGGCATTTAAGGGGCTTTCTAACCAAAAATCTGTATTAAATATTTTAAAAATAGATGTGTTTTCAAGATAATTTTTTGAATATTTGGGTTGAACATTTTCATAAAATGTGATCCTTTTCATTTTTTTAATATGATTTTACATTTTAAAAAAATGATGATTTGATCGTCCACTTTCTCCAGGAAGTGATTTCTTACTGTCTGGATCATTCTTGTTGCACATGGTTAAGTGTTTTCAATTCCTGATTGCTTGATCATATGTTTATCAAAGTTGGAAGCAACTTCAGGCTAAGACAGATGGTAATGTTGCGAGAGGTGTAGCAAGCTAGGTTTCCCTGCCACAAATGCTCTAATTTAATTAAAACTAAAGAAAGATTTGCAGATGTGTCCGTTTGCCTTTCTTTGAAATAGATAGACAGAATTTTATATATAAATAACAAAATTAATATTTACTTGGGATATTTATCTCCAGGGCACTATGCCTCTTTTCATTATTTAGCTATTTATAAGTAACTTGTATTTTTTTATTACTCCAAATTTTGTCTTATTGGTATCCTCCACAATGCAAGGACTTAATAGAAATTGAAGGAAGTTACTTCCAGCGTAAACCCTCCCTCTCTGCTCTGTGAGTTGGTTCAGTCCTGTTTTGCATAAGTTCCTTTTGAGTAGATCCATGTGTGGATGCATAGTGCTGAAGACTTAACTCTGTTTGGCTGTGTGGATGTATGTCTTGGAGAGAAGCTGTGTGCATTAGCTGCTAACAGTAACATTTTCAAAATCAACATGTATTGTGCTTATCCTGTCCCTGGAATGGGCAGCAATTCTTTGATGTATTACTACAATGGGAAGACGGTAAGTCTTTTTCTTTGTTCATATACTTCTGTTTGTTTAATGGAAAGCAGTATAAATTAATTGCTTTTTACTAAAACCTATGAGGTTTTATCATTTTTGAAATACATTTAGATTGTGTATTTCTTTGTAAATAGTGTCAGTAAAGTTGTCTTTGACATAGTTATTCAATAGTTGCTGACTTTTATTTTTAAAAAGTATAGAAAGTAAACTTGAATTTGTGAGTTATTTTTAATGCCTGATGTCTTTACTAGCAGTGAGCTCGAAAGTACATTTGTTTTAATGTCTTCTTATGTTGTAAACATATAATCTCTATATAAAATACATACACGTATATAGACAGAGAGAGGATTATTTAATGCTTTGTAGATAGAAGGCAAAGATGAAAGTCATATTGGTTATTTATAAAAATAACAAGTATGAAGCTCTGGGAATGATTAAGGAAGCAGTCAGCTAGTGAGGGCCGTATTTCCTGTTTGGAGTTTCAGGTCCAAACCCTGACTTTATTGGGAGACCATCTGTTTCCAATCAAACTAGAATTTTGACCCTGTACAGATTCATAAAATAAATCACTTTTTCGAAGAATGTATTTATACATTTTCCAAAAAATGTATTTCTGGTTGGTTTATAGCACATAGTTAGATGTTTTAAAATAATACCTTTCTGAGTTGCTAAGTAAGACTTTTTTTAATTACTTAGTATTAATTAATGTGTTTCTGCAAAACAAATACCTTTAAGTCAAAGGATTTTGTATATTCTAAAGAGAAAGTGAACTTCTCTGGAAGAATCAATATGAGTTATCTTTGTAAGATATTTGATAAACATTATAAAAATGTTATATGAATAATAATCTTGGATTTATGTCAGGAATTCAGTATTTTTCTCCTCTATCACCCCCCCCCCCAAACATCCTTCAGGTGTCTTATTAAATACATAAATGACTTTAGTGACCTTTTGGGGTTTTTTGGACGGGAGTAGAGTCATTTTTACTGTTAATGTTGGAAGTTATAAAGAAAATGTAATCACATATTCTTAAATAGGTATAAAATCAGATACATTTGTCCCTTCCCTTTTTACTACTGATTTTAAAGTGGCATATGGCTCTAGCTATCACTGCTTTGGTAAGGCCTCTTTAGACTTTGTTAACATTTGTTAACTTTTGAGTAAGCTTTCTTAATAGATGATAATCAAGCCAAAATATCCTTAAACTCATTAAAAAGTAGGTGTTCACACTGTTCATATGAGCGGAGCTTTAGAGAATGTGAGAAGTAAATGAGGTAATATAAGTGAAATTACTTGATCCTTCTGTAATTTTCTTACCAATTGTCTTTCAAATGCAAAAATACTTTTTCTGATTTTAAGTAGTCTTTTTGAAGATGGCGTGTGTGTATGTGTGTATGTATATATGAGTTGAGTAAAATTAATTTTACAGGACCTCTGAAGTAGAGAGACCATAACTCAAATTGAGTTTAAATTTTATTCTTTCGAGAGCACAGATCGCGCTATTACAACATTTCTCTTTGTTCTACATTGTTGGGGGGGCAACAGCTTTGATCGTATTAAGTATTTCCAGCCTTACGGTAGATGACAGAGTTGGTATGGTAGAAAAGTATAGCCTGAAAATTGATAGCCTGTGCCCGATATAGGTCAGAGGTGACTTTTATGTTCCTGAAAAATACATAAAGAGATGATACATTGTCTTAGTCTTCTAAATCGTAAGGCCTTGGTCTCGTATGTATTTTCTTATATGCGTTTTATTTTCATCACCTCTATCTAGTCGTTTATTATTATTATTATTCTCTTATAACTCTTCAATAAGAAAATCATGTGGTGTGTAATTATCCAAAGACTATGTAAATACCTTAGTGTTAGTATATATTGGGAAGTATCTACCCAACAATGCTTTAGAGTAAAAACTAGTACTTTAAATTAATAATTCCAGACTCTATGTGGAATATACTTCCTCATTTGAGTTACAGAATTTTTATATAATTCCCATAATGAACAGGTTAGATTTAAACCCTTTAACCCCATTTCATCAATATATTTTAAGATGATAAAGCAGATTAATATTTTGAAATGCTAATAAGTTCACATTGATTTCATTTTATTGCATTTTGATGTATTTTAATAATAAGACTGAACAGACTTTAGGGGAAAAAACATTAACCAGAGAAGAGCTTTATTATATTTTATTATTTAAGACTATGTGGCCGTATTGTATTGTTAGAAGTATAACAGGCTTGGGCATCTATTTTCAGAAAAGAAAAGCCAAAAATTTTAACACTATTTATCCCCACTATTTGAAAAGTGAAGGAGTTAATATGTTCTGTATCATATATAGCTTTTGTTTAGCTATTCTGTACCATACTGTAAGATATTAATATGTATTTATGATAGAGGACCTAAAAACCATTGTGAATATTATCAATTTTTTTTGAGATTTAAAAATAGCAAAGAATAATGGGTTTCTGAAGTCCCTTATATATAAAGAACTTGGCCTATATTCAGTTTTCTCATTGATGTGACTAAATTGTGTCCTTTATGCAGAAAGGTAGAAAGTCTTAGAGTTAAAGGAAGGAAAGTTTTGAGAAGAGAGGATTCTGGAGTTTTGGTCTTCATCCGATCTGATCAGCTTCCATTTTCTAGGCCTTGAACTGAAGATGCTACAGAGTGTTCCAGGTATAAAAATTGCTGCAAGTTACAGACATGATGCTCTTTTAACTTATCAAGGGATTATTTCAATCTTATTAGAGACAACACAGAAATCCAAGTTTTAAAACTCAAGCTTAGAAACACATTTTGAATACTAAGGTTGTTATAGAATCTGGGAAAGAGGAGATAGGAACTTGGCATGTTTATAAGGACCACTCTGTGTCAGGAGCTATGCTAGAGACTTTCTATTTACTTCATTTAATTCTCACATTCACTGTCATGTGTCTGTTTCTGGCCTCCTTTTATACAGAAGGAAAATGAGGTTCCAGGAAGTAATTTGGTCAAGCCCCACCCAGTAGTAAGTGCTGAGGCTACAGTTGAACCCAGGTCTCTCTTCCAGAAGCAGATTTTCTCTTTTATAGCACCTAAGAGCAAGTAAACTAGTATCCATAACAAAGGGCCAGACTTTATTTATCCTTACTGCCATTTGTATCAAAATATATTATTACAATGGAAAGAAAATAGTAAACCCTATTTAATTCCTACAAATAAATATATTTTGCATATATGATCAGACTAACAGTTTTCTCAATGCTAATTAATTTGATCAATTAAACAAATTGTTTCTTTTTAAGAAGAACTTACAAGTATCCTAGATATGTTTAAAAACTCAGGAAATTAGACTAGCAGGTCTTCCCTTCCACTAGAATGTGTGGTACTAAAATTTGGTTTTGCCATGGTTTTAGTACCTGTCTGCTCACATAATTTTGTATTTTCATAAGAAGTGAGGTGACAGGTAGCTAAAACTGTATTGTAAATATTTCTAAGACTTATTTTTCAAATAAACATTTTCAGTTAACAAAAGCACTAAAACAAATGGGAGAATGTATAGAGCTACATATCTGTTTCATTGGGGATTTATTGCTAATTAACTTGAGGAGAGGGGAAAAAAATGCAATTAAATTAATTCAAATTTCCAGGCTGTCTGTGGGCCCAGTAGAGTTAACTCTAACATGTATGAGGAGGAAAACATGAAGTCATTTAAAAATTCTCTGAAAATAGAATACTAAAGACATTGAATGACAAGGACTTCAGCATAAATCTACTTAAGATTGTTTTTCCCTTTATCAAAAATATCTGAGACTATATTCCTGTTATAAATCCAAAAAGGCCTTTTTTCTTCATTCAAGTGAGCACAAACACCAGTAAGTTAAAACTGTAGTCCCCCTACCCAAAGAAGATGTTGTTACTCACTGAGCTTCATCAGTGTTTTAGAAAGAAATTTGTTTCCCTTTCCACTAGTCAATGGACATGTTGAAGAAAAGGATCACGTGCTATATTGTTGGACTTAAATTTCTCTAAAATGTAGGTAAGAAGTGACACACATTGATTTGTTTAGTTTGTTATTCTAACATACATATTTCAAACTCAGTCTCTTAAAAATTCCATAGTTTATATCTCAGGAGAAAATGTGTGGTCATTATAAAAATGATAGCAGTTACAATAAAGAGCTGATAAAATATGATGAGTGATGTTAACATAAGATTAAAAAAAATGTGTTTGACTTACCTGAGAAGTTTTTTTCACAGTGGAAAACCAATAATATTCAACTATGTTTGTTAGACAGCAAAGGTAGTAATTGATTTTGAGCTGCTTTATACTTAAAACTGGAATTCTTTTTTCTTGCTGTTGTTAGAAAGGGCATTTTACTTTATTTCACCCCTAAACATGTCTCTGGAAATCCTTAGGGAAAGATACTGGTCCTTTTATTTATGAAACTGTTGCAAATATAAACATATATTTATCTTCTTTATAGAAATTCCAATTATGTTTTCAGCAGGCTAATTAGGTGAAAAGAATCTCCATAGAGATAACTTGTATGTCCCTGAGTTAGTCCTTATACTTCAGACAATTTGGTTTATAATGCCTTTTGGTTTCAATTCAGATATCTAAATATTTCCTCCCTTGAGCTTGGAATTACCTTAAAAATTGTAGTTGTAGATTAGACTTTTTATGACAAAGCTTGCTATTTTTGTATAATACTAAAATACCAAGAGCATCGAGGTGTTTATCAAATCTGTCATTTGTGTGTTCTTAGATAATGGGAAATTCTTAAAAATAGACTGCTGTTTTATAGATTTATTTAAATGTTTTAATGACTTTCTTTTGGGTTATGTTTTTTAATTTTGATTAGAAAAGGAACAAGGAAAGGGGGAAGACCTAAATTTCAGCAATGTTAAAATTTTGCCATTTATGTTAAAGGTGCTTTTTAACTGATCAGAAAAATCAACGTAAAGTTGTTCGTAGGGAATTTCTTTAACTTCCTCTAATGCTATTCTCAGTGACTATAAATATTAAACATTTTTTTTATTTACTCTTTTTTAAATAGCCTCTTTTTTTCCTAAATTCAGGTCCTACAAAATTCAGGAAGCTGTTGTTTGTTTTGTACTATATGCAGAACTTTCATAGGTTAATCAACAATAAGTAAAAAATAAATTTTATAATCACTTTTTTCCTTAGTTTTTGAATGTTAACCCTTAAGCGTGTATTTTAAAAATTATTGGCCCAGAGGTTTAATTACAGATTTTCAAAATAGGATTTGACTTGGGTTCGCATTTTCTTTTTTTCTAGTAATCTAGACTTTTATATTTTTTCAGGTTTTAGGACCTCAGATTATGTAAAAATTTTTGTCATTTAATACAAAATATAGTTATGTAAAATATCAGATAAATTAAGTGGGTATTCTTGACTATAATTTTACATTTTTATTTTAAAATTATGATGGTAGGGATAAGTTAGCCAAACGATTTTGTTTTATTTTGGTAAATTGATACCAATTGTGCTGAAGATTATATTATAATAAATTTTTTACATATTAGAGGTCCATGATAGCATGAATTAAAGCATTTAATGATATGTTATATATTGGAAATTAAAGAGAACATTATTCAAATCATCTTGACAAAAGAACCACTAGAGGCCTAAATGTAATGAAATCTCAGTAATAATTTCGGTGTTAGTGCATGTTCAGAAAAATGGATAGGCTTCTCCATCTTTCCTCTTTCTAGATTACTAAAAGTGTTCCCAAAATGTTTGAGAGTTTGGGCTGATTTGGATTTTCTTAGGCCTTGGAGGTTATGAGACTTCCAGAATATTTCTTTCAAAATAATTTATGTAATTTTAAACTGCCAGATAAGAAAGAATGATCCAAATCTGTGTTATTCTATATAACTAATAGTCACATGACTGTTTAAATTAATTAAAATAAAATTAAAAATTTAGTTCCTCAGTCATACTATCCACATTTGAACTGTTCAATAGTCATGTGTAACTAACTAGTGGCTACTGTATTTTGTACAGCATAGATACAGAACATTTCCATCATCACAGAAACCTATCAGACAGTCCTCATCTAAAGCATTCCTCTTATTTTCTGTGGAGGGATATTTTAATTAAGATATATAGCTATTCTCACATACTAAAGAAAATTCCCAACTCATCTCTACATCATTTGGGACGTTTAAAAATATCAGTCACCACACAAGCTATGAATCTATTATAAAAAGCACGGAAATGACATCGTCTTTTAACTCATTACTTGATGTGACACGATAAAAAGAAAAAAATATTTTTAGCAAAAACTTCTGCTTCCTTGCATCTTTTCTCAATAACAGAAAATCATTATGCCTTCCTGCCTTACATGAATGTTTCCAATATTAATTATATGAAGGATGCATTGAAATCAAGAGCATTGTACACAGCTCCAGCCTCCAGAGATAAACAGAAAGTGGGCTTCCCTGAATTTAGAATTATCCATATGACTAAACTGAATTATCCAAACAGGAAAAAAAGGAATCTGTTTTTGCTAACTTGACACCAATTGGTTATATGAACTACATTCCAAGAATAATTTCATGATCACTATAAAGAGTAAATATTCATTTGCGAAGTAGTCTATCACTCTTAAAAAGTCTGTTTGGGTGGATGGAATAAGAATGTCAAAGATATTAATATGGATTTGTTCTTTTCAACCAGACTTAACAGTGAAAGGGAGGTACTGTTAGATTTTCAGTTATATATTCGTTCAAGTTGGAATCAATATTATGGTTCTATTCACCACTCAGATTTCTCTCATCGTCATTCCTGAAGGAGAAAATATAAATGCTTGGGAAAGAATAAAGACAGTCCCATGATAGCTCTTGTGAGCCTGACCTGAAATGGAGGCTAGAATTCTAAAGATAATTTCTAAGTATTTCCCACATTTTAATAGAACATCACAAATTACTTAATTGTAACTGTTTCTATTTCTCTTTAAAATAGACTCCTGGTAGATTTTAATTATCTTAAAGCATATATATGTTCTTTTCTCTTAATTTTAAGATTGTTTGTTGTGATATAAAATCATACTTAAGATTTAAATGTATGATTAGATCATTAAATAGAGAAAAGAAAACTGGCATCTGTGTGCAGGTGATCAGATGACATAAGCAGTCTGGTTTTAATTTGTGGCCAGTACTGATTGTAACTAAAAGAGACTTGCTCTTTTTGTGGAATTGGCTGGCTATTTCCCTACATCTGGAGTTAATAAAGTCTTTGAGACCACATCAGTTGCGCTTTGCCGTAAGAACTCTTTGATCTGAAAAATCGAGACTGGCACAACTGCTGCTTCATAACATTGCATCTATGTTTTTGCAAGCTATGGTTAAGATACCAAAAGTAAAGTTATTTGGCCTGTGTTAGAAATGCTGTTAAATTGGCCTCTTTGAGAACCATGTTTTTCAAAACATTGTTATTATGATACAAACTTTGAATTTATGTTAGGAAATAAATGATAAACTTAGAGCAATTTGGTTTTTACCATTTTCATTTAAAGAGCTGTCCTTCAAAAGTCTATTTATTTTTTCCAAAGTCTGCTTATAAAAGGCTAACATTAAAAATAACTTTACCTCTAAAATGAGCCCCTGTTTTCTGCATACAGCTTAAAAATTTTTACAAAAGTAAGCAAGTCTCTTCTGCTTTATGTCTTGATTTTCTTGCTTTCCATGACAGTCTTTATCAACCATTATCTGATCAGCATATTCTTTATTTGACACTGATTTTTAAATCAATAAAATTAGGTTTATCCTTTTACTTGCTTTTGTAATTGCAAACCATTTAAATATTTTAACGTGTAAGTATATCATGTATGGAATAAGGATAAAGAAATATAATTGACAAATTATGTATAAATTTAAACTGATAAATTATGTAGGTTTTTTTGTGTGAAATCACACCTCAAAACCTTTCATAATTAACAGTGGGAGGCTTACATTATATACTGTTTCCATTTATAACCTGTATAGAGTCAGAGAATTTTATAGTTCATATTTTCAAATCACTGAGGGGTGTGTATAGTCAATAAGCATTTGTGACAAAAAAAAATGTTCTAGTGCTCTCTTCTAAATTTTATTGTTATTGTATTTTCTTGCTAGGTGTGTGGATTTACCATTTTTCCTTATTAATGATTTCAGCCTAGTTTGGGAAAATCTGCATATAAAGGGGACAGAGGGCATCTAGCTGTAGTAAATTTAGACACTGAAAATTAATTAAAGGGAAAAAGTGCAAAATTCCTTTTCTAAAAACTTTTTCCTGCCTCTGAACCTACAACCAAACACTATTGTATATACTCAAATATTTCATTTGAACAATATTTTTATGTAATAGCAAGCACTAAGCTAGAAAAACATGCCTAATATGTATAATGGAAAAACCATTTTATCTGCTTTATTCCTCTGAGTAGAATCCTTCTGGGTGTGATTCATAGGAATATACCTTGTCCCATACTTCTCAGGTACCACAAGTGTGTGTGTTTACCTCTGGATTGTGAAAGGTAGTAAACTAACCTGGATTACCATTCCATTAAAAAGATACACCCGTGTAAGTATTAACATAATTAGCGAGAAGACTAAAAATGGACTTTTTAACTTTTTATTTAGGGTAAATTTGTAGGATCACATTAGACAGCTAAGAAATAGGACTGACCAGGGGTAATATGTGGTGGTATAACTGCTTCTGTAAGAATAATAAAGAGATGATACTATTAGCTAATACTCAGTGGTTACTGTTCTAAACATTTTGCATGTGTTATCTTGTCTAATTGTTGCATCAGTCCCCTGATGCAGGTACTGTTAGCACCATCTTACAAATGAGGAAGTTGAGTCTGGCAGGTTAGGTAATTTGGCAGAAGTCTTTACATTTAGTTAGTGCCTCAAAGAAAGACTAAATGAATATAAATGATAGTTTATGCAAATAAAAAATTTGAAAATTTGACTTCCATTTTAATCTCATTGCATGCTTCCTCCACTTTTTTATTGATGCATAGAAATATATACTGGGTAAAAATATCAGACTGTTTAGAAGGGCATAAAGTAAATGTCCTCCTTCCCAGTTTTAAGTCCAAGTTAGTAACCGCTAATTCTTGTATGTAATTTCAGAAATTTTCTGTACTTATGCAAAAAACATGATTTTTTACACATGCTCCCATAATTTTAGTAAGGTAATTACTTTCTTCCACTTAAGTGAACACTTAGAATTTTTATTTTGGAATGAAATTTAATGGGCTTACCCTTATCAAACTAAAAAGGATTATGTTTCAACACTGCTCACAATAAAACACTATTCCATTCTTCTTATCTCCTGATTTACTTTTACAGACCATGCATTACCTTAAATGTTATTTGTTTTCCTTCTCGGTTTCAGTAGTCATTGTGAGAATGGTTTGATCATGTTTTGATTATTAAGGTTATTTGGCTGCCCATTTAGTTTTCTAGAGAAATGACAGTGTTGGCCATTTGCCAGTTCAAAATGTTCATACTTTTGCTTATCTGAAGCAAAAGTTTACCAAAGGAAATTAATATTGCTCTGAAAAATTAAATGAGATTTTACTTAAAATTGCGCCAGACTTGAAAGTTTACTTGAAATTAAAATATTAAAACCTTCCAGCAAAACTTGGTCTTAATTTTGCTAACCCTACTAAATTAAGGAAGTTTCTGAACAATTGTGTTGTACCTTTCACGGTCATCTTTTAATAGTAACAAAAGATAGTAACATTTAAGATTTAGTATTTTGATTTTGATAAATCTTGTAACAGTGATAAGAATGAATTTTATGAAACCAAATTTTATTTTGTGCTATATTTAAAAGACATTCGTTTCGACCATCACATTTTGAATCGTAAGCTTATGTGGATTTGTGTTTTATAAACAAAGTCAACATTTATGACTTTATTCAAACACCTGGTATAATTGTCACAAAAGATGCATTGTGGGAATACTTGGAGTAGTTTATTTTTCTATTCATCAGTTAAACACAAACATGTAGAGAGTAACCAAGTTAGACATTATTATATGTAGATTTAGACAGTTCTTCAGATTTGTGGTCTTTATATATTATTAGATAGGCCTTTGTGGTCATTTGTATATGTAGCTCTCATTTTATATGTGACATGATCATAATTTAGATTTTAATTAAATTTTCTATTTTAAGGTATATGCACCATCCCCAAATTCAGAAGATTTCAACCGTGAATCTCCTAGTTATCCATCTCCCAAGCCACCAACCAGTATGTTTGCTAGCACTTTCTTTATGCAAGGTAAGTACTACCAAATAGTTTTCAAATGCTACAGCAGTTGCCTATTGTATATTAGCTAATAATTTAAAGTCATAAGGAAAGAGAATACCTTTATAGGAATTCAGACATGATTTATCTAGGTATTTCTAGCTGATATAAATTAAAATTAATTGTAAAGTTTTATAGTGCTATTTTTCATTTCTGACTGCAGTTGGACTATCCAGGAAACCATTGGAGTGCCTCACCTAGTATTGATTAAATTTGTAAAGGACTTCAATTGAGAAAAATGAATAGAATTACTCTTTCTTATTTTAGGATTTAAATGTATAAAGATTTTAACAACTCTAGTTTCTAGTTTAGGTTACAGATTCATATCACTCCTGGAATTATCAGTATAAATAAAAGTGAATATCATAAAACAGAATAAGACTTGTTCAGGTAGAAAAAGTGTTTCATTTCCTTTAATTCATGCCTAGCAAATTATTTTTATTTGGTCTCCTGTGGTTTTAGAGTATGGGAAGCATATACTATGGGAGCAGTAAATTACTGCATAAGTGGTTCCTTGACTTTACAGTGGTGAGTGAAGTCATTGCTAACACATTTCGTTTAAAGGCTGACTACAGTATAGTCATTATCAATTACTTAGGTTTACTATTAGAGAAACTTATTTATTCCACAGTTTCAGAATGTTTGCTGTAATGTACATTGCTTGTTATAGATGAAGGACTTTTTGTGTATATTTATAGGTATGCCATTTAACTCAAAATTAAATTCAACCTATTCCCAAATTTGGAATTTTTATTATCTTTCATATAATTTACATTTTTTGAGGATTTTTATAATGATCCGCCTGCTAGATTGGATTACCTGTTTTTCCCCCTCTAACTGTAAAGATTTATTCTTTCTTCTTAGATAGTAATTATACAGTTTGTAGGGAAGAAAACTATAGATAGAAGAAAGGAGAGGAAAAAATATTTGGAGGGTACTTTTTGAATTTTTATAGCATCATCAAAATAAAAGAAAATTTTTTAGCTAAGGAAGATTTTATATTTCTGTCTTAGATGGGACCCACAATTCTTCTGACCTTTGGAGTTCATCAAATGGGATGAGCCAGCCTGGTTTTGGTGGAATTCTGGGGACCTCCACTTCACATATGTCTCAATCCAGTAGTTATGGCAGCCTTCATTCACATGACCGCTTGGTAAGCTCTAACACATAACTAGGGTGTTTCTTTTTAGATTACAAGTATAAGATTTGATTCTGCCAAAACTTCTCAAGTTTGCAATACTTCTAGGTTTATTGCATTAAGCACGCCTTTTTAAAAAATAAATGACAGTAGTAGCACTCTTTAGCTGCTAACTTGTGATGTTCTTTTTGACCTGTGATAGTAGTTGTCCAGTTATACATGTGTGTATTGTTCAGAAAATGTATTTTAATAGATTGTGTCTCTTTCTCCCTTTCTCTAGAGTTATCCTCCACACTCAGTTTCACCAACAGACATAAACACGAGTCTTCCACCAATGTCCAGCTTTCATCGCAGCAGTACCAGCAGTTCACCTTATGTTGCTGCCTCACACACTCCTCCCATCAATGGATCAGATAGCATTCTAGGTGAGCTTTTTTAGATTGGCAAAACTCCGTAAAACCTATTTGGGGATTTACAGTAAACCCCATGTCTTTCTATATATATTGTTAGTATAGAGTTTTAAAAAGAAAGAAAGAAAAGAAACTTTTTTATTTTCATTAATGTAGAAACTAGTAAGGAACCCATCTTTACCTTAGCTTATTAAGTATAACACATACAGAGTATTTGCTAGTTTATTTTGACAGTTGTGAGATAGCAGTAGAGAACACCCTTGAAATAATGGCAGAGTGCTAAAAAAATAAATAACAGCATGCCAGCTTGCTAAAATTCTTGATTTGTTTTCCTACTTGAAATATTCAGGAACCAGAGGGAATGCTGCTGGAAGCTCACAGACAGGTGATGCACTTGGAAAGGCTTTGGCATCTGTGAGTACTGATTTTACATGTTCTGTTGAATGAAGTTTACACTGCTAAATGCAGTGATTATATTTGTGGTTAATATGTGTCATAGTTAAAGGATGTAGTTATAACAGGTTCAGCTTCATTACTCATTTAGCATTATTCTTAATTTGTATTGATTCATGCTGCCCTTAAAATAACTCATGAGATACTCTGAATTCTCTTTAAATCATATTAATCTTTTGCCTTTTACTGAAAAGAACTCATGAGAACACTCCCACAAGGTCTATCCTTCTAACTTTAATTTAAATGTATGTCTTTGTCTTGATGGAACAGATATAGATGGAAGAGAAATTTGGACATTGTAAAACCTAGAGCACAGATGACTGATATTAATATTAAATGTTTTTATTATTTTAAATATATACTTAGCGAGTTTCCCATTAAAATCAGTCAAGTGGAACCAAGAAAGACAACTCAGTTATTCTTCTGATCTAGAGAAGGAAGTGCTTTTATAAGGGATTTTTCCAAGATGGGTAGTATTTTACATTTTTTTAAAAGGAAAAAATAACCATCTGCAACTGATTCATTCAAGAAATAGGAAATGAGAGCTTTCCCCCTAAAAAGCCAGATTCTTTGAAGAATTCATGCTAAATTGAGTTAAAACTGACTCAAAGAAATTCTATAGCATTTTCTTGAACATCTAGGTTATATTTCATCAGGACATTAATGACAAAGCAATTATTTGGTTTAATAAGCATTGGTTTAAAGCATTGGTTATGTTTTAATATGTGATTCTTAAAACACTACAACTGAAATCCTTTCTTTTGGAAGTTTTTTTGGAGAGCATTTACCAGTAATCCACAGAGATTACAAATCTAATTGTTTAAAAGAGGCACTCTCCTTTGTACTTTCTGAAGTTTCTCCTTAGGCTTTTTCTTTCTTTTTTCCTTCTGAATGATATGCCTCTCAGAATTCCCACAGAGAGTAGTCTTATATTTCCTATGACAGGCAGTTAACTCTGTCAAACACATTTGCTACTGTTCATAGGGAGGGCAGACCACTTAATGTGTGAGTAATTAATAGGAAGCAACTATTAAACATTTAAGGAGGTAAACCTCTTTGTATGTGGTTTCTGTAGATAAACCTTTCTCTGCGGCTGAGCACAAGTGTCTTGAGAAATGAAGCCAAGTCAAATTCATCTATCACCTAATGGAGCCCTGCACAAAACAGAGCTCAGTAAATGTTTGTTGAAGTCAGTCTTGCATTATATAACAAAAATAGTGATAACAAAACCCACAAAAATATCAGCTATAATTTGAATGTTTACTAGGTGCTATATACGTTCCCAAGTGTTTTCATGCTTCATTTAATCCTCAAAAAAAAAAAACCTGTGAGGTTGGCATTATTTTCCCCATATTGCAGAAGGAGAACTAAGGTTTAAAAGGTTAAGTAACTTCAGCTCAGAAAGATTAAGTCGCTTGCCCTAGGGATCACTAAGCTGGTAAAGGGAAAGCCCATATATATTTGATGAAAACCCTGATCCGATGATCTTTAACTACTCTGAAAGAGCAGTGCTACAGTAACTTGTTTTACAGGGTGATAAGGATTAAAGGTAGTTGTCCCACTTTTTTGGACTTATTCCCACCTGATGAAAACTACCTACTGAGGAAGAAAATTATTCTATAATATTAAATTTGATTGTCTCCAGATATTTGATTGGCTTGTCATATTCTTTCTGCTGGTTCTGAAGGAATCCAGTAGCAGTATTTCACATGTAGGAGGACAAATAATATTTGAGCTCTCAATTCTAGCCAACTTTTAGAAATATAATGTGCATTTCTGGGGCTTTTTTTCTAAAAGATCTTCTGTTTATTTTATTCAAAGAAAACTTATGTAAAGGAATCTTGGCACATAGGTAGGCAAGAATTTGTGATATTCTCAGTGGTCCTTCAAACTCCTTTCCAGTTACCCTTCAAGGCCTTGACTGTTATCCGGTATTATGACCAGCATACTAGCCAACCAGTTGGCATTTGGAAAAGAAAATCCAAATTCACTGTGAGTAGAAGCCAGGGAAGAATGTTTAATCTAGTTAGTGGGTGGGCTTTTGTTGTCATGGAAACTCAGCTCTGTCATCCTATGTTGTTACTAGGCAAGAGCTGCTAGGTCATTCCATAAATCATGTCTGTCATAGCTGACGGTGATGCATTCCATCTGCTCCATCACTGCATGCCATAGTCTGCACACTTCAAATCCCTTCCTTCAATCCATCTGCTGTCCCCCTCCCCATTGGACACCTCCTCCAAATACATTCTTTCTCTAACTCCATTACAGATTCGCATTCACTTTACTGCTTTCAGAATGTACTGAAAGACAAAAACACTACATTGGGGATAGGAAAGATTAGGAGAGAAGAAAAGAAGGAATTCTATGAGGATTACATTTAAGAGTCTGACAAACGTATCAGAATTTTATTTTATGTATTATAGATCTTCGGAAATGGTGACCATGAGTATTTTGAACTTGTTAAGTTCTTAAGAATATGACTTTTTAATATAGCATCTAGTTTTAGATGGTGAAACACCATGCTATTGTTACTACAAATTATTTCTAGATCCTCAATTGTCTGATATATGTCTTAGAAGGTCTTTCATGTGTGAAACATCAGAGGGTACAACCTTTGTTCTTCAGTGTAGGTATTAAAGAGCACACAGAATACTGTGTGATTAAACATGTAAGGCCAGATAATACATTTGCAAAGGTTCTTTTCTTTTAGGTTTAAGCCTGGGTAATTGTGGTCTTAATCTCAGGATAGCTAGAAAGAGAATTGTACATGAAAGTATTTACACAAAGTTCCCAAAGCCTTGTGGATTATGCATTAGTTTAGATAATAAACTAGGATAGATAGAAGGAAAGGAAAATCTGGGTATCCGTGCCATTTCTAATGTATTTCCCTGAACATTTGCCAGACAATAACCCTTTAAGATTGTGCCCATGGAGAGTTATATAGAGGAAGAAACATCTGGTTTATTTCAGTGCCTAATACCGTATCAAAACACTTGGTCTTTAATTTAGAGGAGATCAAACAAGAGAACTGTTTAACTTTGTTGATTATATTAGACTTCTTTGTGATAATTTATGTTTTGATTTTTCTACCTCAGAGACGGGGTGGGGGAAGGGGAAAGAGAGAGAGAATTTTAATCTGGATAGTTAAATGGTCAGTAGTCTCTAACAAAAGGGAAGGAAATTCAAGGAAGTTGACGTTTAAAAGTAATTCATGAAATAAGTTTCTTTGTTCCTTAGACTCAATAACATTAACATAATAAAGATTAACTGAAATGTGCACTGTGGTGTTTAAAAAATTGGGCCCACAGTTCCAGGGTTCGGTTTGGGAGCTCTCCATTGTTTCTTTTTTGTCTGAGGCCCTTTTCATTACCCTCTGGCTTATTGGCACCCTGCTGATTGGAATGGACCATGACTGATAGGAGGAGGAGCCTCATTTGTTGCAGTAAAATGAGGCATATTACCGTTTAAGCCTGGCAGAAGGTATTGGGAGTTATTCATCATTGGTCATTTAACAGTAGGAGGACCACGGCTGCATGCAGAATGAGTTCTTACTTTGTGTTTATACTCTAGATTCTGAATCACTCCCCATCCTCATTTTTAAATGACTGACTTTTTTTCTTTTTCTTTTTTTCCCCAAACATCAATATAGGAGTTCTTTAAGGTCAGAAAGTACAAAAAGTAACGTATGCCTGATTTAGATTACTCTTTGTCAAATAAAACCTTATGTTTAGAATTTCTTAAAGTAGCACAACAGTTTCTATATAGAATAAGTATAATTTGTTTGTTACTTGATAATAAAATAAATATACAGAGGTAAAGTGTAATGAAATGATCTGTGATCTAAAAGGCTGTTATTTTGCCTTTTTAATGTTGTGTTGCTCCTCCTCTTCCCACATACACATCCTTTTTATGAAAATAAAAGGGATAAGAAGTCCTATAAGTTGCCAGGCTGCCTGTCAGTTCAGGAAAAGCATTAATAATAATTCTGTCTGTTATCACTTTAGTTGAGGGCAAAGTAGAACCAGAGAATGTGATGGATGAGTGGAAAAAAATGGTTTTTTATTGTACAAATGGAAAAACTTCTTTCGAAAAAAAAACACCAGAAATTATGTTTTTATATACATTTTTGGTACTCCTCCTGTCTTTCACAGTGGTTTTTAAAAGTCCACACTTTGTATACTTTAATCATAAAATAAAGTGCTAAAATATTAATTTAATTTCAAAAGCTCATACCTGTATTATATGCAGCATCAGAGCATTTTACTAAGTCATTGCAAGGTAGTGATATATAACTTTAAAGTATAAACCTCTTCCTTCTTTGAGATAAAGTTGTCACCAGTTCTTGACGTGGTTAGGGATTATTTAACACTAATAGCAGAGTGATCAGGGAAAATAAGGATTGATAGTCTACTTGTATGCTCAAAACGTTGTGGTATAGACACATTAGCACATCAACACTAATTCTTAGAAATGGAACCTCACCACGTTGTTGTTCTCAAAGCTTATACCATAAAACTGATTTGTAAATGAATTCATCTTTATAACAAGGTCTTTTTACCCTTTTGGTACTTCTGTTACTGAACCTTGTTACATAAATACTAAGATAAATACTACCATTTACTGAACCTTACTTTTAATTGAAAAATATTATAGCAAGTTTCAAGTGTAATTTAATCAATCGGGTATTAAAAATATTGAGCACCTACTCATACATGACTCTGACAAACAATGATGGATTCAATGTTGAACAATATAAGGTCCCTGCCATTCAAAGAGCTTACATTCAAGTAGAGAAGTTAAAACAGGTATACAAAAAATGTTAATGTAGAGAATAGTGTGAAGTGAAGAACCAAAAAGAAGTACAGGCTGTTCTAAGAGTATAAAGGAGGTGAAAATGAGCATAAATGGGGAGATGACATTTGAGCTAGGCACTTGGATATGGTGTAGAAGTTCATCAAGGGTAAGTTAAGAAGTAGACATTTTGAAAGAAGAAGCTATGTTCAGAAAATGAAAAAATATTTGGTTTGAATAATAGGGTACATAATGGTATAGGTAGATTATATGGCAGAAAGATATTTTTGTGACCAGATTATGGAAGACATGAATGTCACTCTTTTATTTAGTAGGCAACAGGAAGTACTACATGAGATTTGACTGTTAAAAACTGGTTGAGGACAGTAACTCAGGCAATTATGTATGGAATGAAAGGAGCAGGGAGTAACTAGAAATAGAAAGACTTAAATAGTCCAGCCATAAGTTCTAGTAAAGGTTTGAAGAAGTGTCATGGCAGTGACAATGATTTGTACCTATCCCAGAAACTAGAGAATTGTGGATATTGATACCTGTGGTGGGAAGTGTGGCGGGGCAGGGGAAATGAGAGAGAGAAAGTGGTTTTGGTGACCATGAGAAGGGTAGTGCTAACTGAGGTAGATAAAACAGAGTAGAGATAGGAAGGGATCAGTTTGGACATACTGATCTTGAGTTGAAAAAGAATAGAACCAGATGAAGAAGTCTAGCAACCAATTCGAACATAGATATGTCAACTTGGGAGTTATTCACATGGATGTCATAGTTGATACTTTGTGAAGATCGGTATTACCAAGAGATAAAACACAGGTAAATAGAAAAGAAAGCTGAGACTAAAGCTCTAAAAAAAAAAAAAAACCTACATTAGAGGAACTGAAAGAGCAAAAAAAGGATGGGGCCTAGGTAAATACACCCAAAGATTTAAAAGAAATACTCAAATGATAATTTATCGAAAGGATGATATTTTTTCAACAAAGATGTATATATTTACAAGCACTGTTGTAGAATCTGAAACTACTGTAGATTCTGTATAATTCAAATTTTGTCTGAATAAAATTAAGTCCTTTCTCTCCTGGAACCTACATTTTATTAGGGGAAAGGGTGAGAGATAATAAACAAATAAATTTGGATTAATGTAAGCAGTTTGAAGAAAACAAAAGGAGGATGTGAAAAGAGAAATGCTATTTCTTCAATATTTTCATGCTGTTACTCCTTAGAGGCAAATAAA
This sequence comes from Rousettus aegyptiacus, assembly GCF_014176215.1. Taxonomy (NCBI): domain Eukaryota; kingdom Metazoa; phylum Chordata; class Mammalia; order Chiroptera; family Pteropodidae; genus Rousettus; species Rousettus aegyptiacus. The sequence goes on from NW_023416306.1 coordinate 126,466,747, forward strand.
GAAAATCAGTGAGTTGGTCTAGGTTTTGATGAAATTTTGCATGGAATTGAAACTTTTCTTCCTCCTCAACCACCACCATGAGTGTCATCAACCCTTCCCTCTTTTACCAATATTATTGTCAACATATTTCATAAAAGCTTCCGTTCATAAAAGATATAATTATTTAATCTTAAACATGAGAAGTAGTGATTTATAAAAGTAAAGAGGTATGTTGAGATATATTTGTGATGAAGCTCAATAATCTTAATTATTTATATGTTTGAAATAAATTACTGTTGTATGCAGGCAAATAGAAACCAAAATGTGATCTTTAGCTAATTTTCACGTCATCTGAATTTTATTTTATTTATTTTTTTTTAGGCGAGGCAACCCTTGGTTGACCTCACAGATTGCAAGGACCTTGTCATCTTACAATCCCTTATTTTTTATGCCTATAGCGCCTGGTTTTCCTAGGTGGTCTCCCATCCAAGTACTAACCAGGCCTGACCCTGCTTAGCTTCTGAGATCAGATGGAATTGGACTTGTTCAGGGTGTCATGACCATAGGCCCCCTGAATTTTTAAAAGACTAACAACTCTAAGACCAACAATATTGATTTTATAGTATCTCCATATTTCTAAGTCTTCCCATAAAGTCTTTTGAAATCTTTTTGATTGTTTTGCTTTTCCAAAGTGACTTTCTTACTTGAATATACGACTTCTAGATCTGGCTATTTGGAGAGAGTTGCTGTTTAAAGGTATTTACAGATACAATTTAGTACCAGTGTATTTTATTTGACATAAATATATTCATTTGTATTAATAGGAAAATAGACTTTCTTGCTGCTTGCAATTTAATTAGTACTGTCATCTTTTTTAAAAATGAAAGTGTTATGTTTGATGATTGTGACCTATGGAATTTTGTTTTACATGAGCCTGTCCCAGTGTCTGGCTTTTTCAGCATATTACGCTGTCTTTAAAACAATTGCTAAGACCCCTTATATGACATGATTTGGGCCTCTTTAAATTCATTAGAGCTCTGTGCTTACTCAGAGCGAAGTTATTTCTATTGGAAGTAGTTTTCCTTTTTAAAATATTTGACCACAATTTGTCCATGTGAGTTGGTTGCCCTAAGTTAAGGGCTGAAATGTGAAGATGATTTATTATGCCCATTATAAAAGTAGGGTTTTCTTAGAGAAGACCTAGGAACCCTTGCTGCCTGGATTAAGGAGACCTTAAAAAATATCTAATGGTTAATTAAATTAATATATTTCTGTCACTTTTTAGCAATATGAAATAAAGTATTGCAACAAAACTTTTAGACAAAATGTCAAAATTTCTACCTCCAGATATGTTATCTTCTTTAAAAGAAACCTCTTAGGAAGTGAAGTCAATGGATTGTTTTGGGAATATTTTTTTGAGGACTTAGGGTTTTTTTCACTTTCCTCTAGGGGACAAAATATCATTTGAGAGCAAGTTCAGTTTTTTGTTTTTTGTTTTTTGGTTTTTTTTTTTGCAATACACATCATTTGGAGCTAAATTTGGCAAAAATGTAGTTGATCAAACTGAGAGATTTTAAATGAAAAACAAGTAACTTTTTTCTTTTTATTTTTAATGGGATAACTATTTTTAAATATTATTTTCTTTCTTGGCTTTTAAAATATTTTAAAGATTCTTACCTTCAAAAGATAGTAGTTCCCTGAGATAATTATTTTTAATGGGTATCACTTATTTAGATGGTATATTCTAGAAAGGTTATTTATCAAACTTGTTAACTTTATAATCACTTCCCTTTTTATCCTAACAATTAGAAACTAAATTATTTTCAACGAGGAAAATAAATTGAAATGATCTCCTTTATTCCTCTTAAATTAGAATATATGTGATACTTTTTAATCCTAATTTTAAAACAGGCTTTTAGAGTCTTTATGTTATGGAATAGTCCTAAAATTGATGAAACAATTTTTTACTCTGAGAATTAGGGGTGGCAACTTTGATTATAAAAATAACTCCATGCAAACAGATTTATATTTTTGCTATTGTCACATATTTCTATGTGTATATCTTTTGTTTTCTGGTTAGATTTATTCTCCTGACCACACCAGCAGTAGTTTTCCATCAAATCCATCGACACCAGTTGGATCACCCTCACCTCTCACAGGTAGGCTTTTGTTTTATCGACTACTTAATAACATGGATGGGGCAGGCTACTTGGAAATACTTGAAATTTGTTTTTTCAACAAAATCCAATAAAAACTCATGGAAAAAATTTAGATTTGGGGAAATTATGTAAACAGCTTTCCTCGAGTTCATTTTGAAGAATATTAAAGTATTTGCCAGTTTTGAATTATTCATATCTTCTCTGATTCTTAAAATAACTTGTGGTAATTTCTAAGAGCAACTGTTACAACAGGAGAAAATAAGACTAGGCAATTGAAATGAAGGTACAATATAGAGGAAATAAATCAATATTTTTGATAAGATAGCATAAAAATAACTAAATAACCTGTTGAATACATGTAACTTCTTCCTTGTTCTCTGCATTTTCCATGTGCCATATGTAAGACTCAAAAATTAGTAACTGTTTCTAATAGTTTGTCTTTATTTTTAAGGCCACTAAGTTATTATTTCGTGTGTTTGTGTGTGTGTGTTTGTGTGTGTGTGTTTTCCTGGATAAAATGTAGGTTTTTTGCTAAGGAAAAGAACTCTCTATTAATGTTGATAAATATTGTTAGAATTAAATAAGTAGTTCAAATTCGCTTTATGTTTTCCTTTTTTTATGTTAGCTAGATTTATCAAGAAAAAATAAAATTACAGGAAAATGTTAATATCTATTAAGCTCTAATTGTAAGACTTGAACTTTATTTTTCTGACCAATGTTTGGAGCAAAACCATGCTGAAGAGGAAATGTATTAGTTCTAAGGAAAAGACATTAAGCAACCTGGTAAAAATTGCCATGTTTCTCCAATAGTTGACCTCAGAAATGATTCCTTTTTCCTGATCAAGCCGTTAGTTAAGTCCATGTGGCATTGTTGTTGTTTTTGTTGTTGTTGTCAAGCATTTTTGCATTGTTCAGGATTTCTGAAAATCAGGGCTCTGGTATATTAGGGCCCTGGCTATCACCTGTGCTTTGTGTATTAACCCTGTGACTCTGCTAAGAAACATTCCAGTGTGGAGATGATGAACTGCTGGCAGCTGCTTTTAGCTTTTAGTGGGTTCTGCTACTTTCTCAGACATCATGGCTTCAGCTGTCTAGTAAAAGTAGAACAGCTGTTCCACATAGACCAGACTATGAAAGACCCATTGACTTAAAGTTGCTGTTTAACAGAGCTGAAATTACAGGAAGAATGATGTAACTTTAACCCTACTCACCCTTTTGGCACGGTTTTACTGAAATTATCAGTATCATTTTTGCCACAGCCTATTTTACTTTCTCAGCTGAGATGCTGTATCAGCCCTCACTATATGTTCCCACTGCTTCTGCTCCCTTGCCCAGTAAGGTAGCTATAAATGTGGTTTTCATTAACACTGGGTGGGAAAGCAGGCAGCAGAGAAGCTCAGCATCTATGAAGGGGCATCAGTAAAATGGAAAATCAGATTTTGACATTTTTGGAAAAATAATGGTGCAAAGCAGAATCTCACATTTCCTCCTCCATCTTTGTTTAGTGGATGATATCCTCTTTTCCCCTTTAATTCAGCTGATTAATGAAAATCTGTGGACTGTTTGTATAATGAAGGTATTAATAGGCTTTTTCAATTCAGCAGTCTAATCAAAGAAAAATACTTTTATATACTTCTGCTGAAATGGCAAATCGAAGGCTGATTTTATGCAGGTTTATCTCTCTCCCATCTCTTGTATCTAGTGTTTACTCGTTATCAACACACACTCATGGTATGTGCATACATCTAAATTGGCAGAGCAGCAAAGAAAAGGGAGGAGAAAAAAGGAAAGCAGTAATGTATGATAAAGTAGTCACAGTTGAAGGGAAAATGAAAAAGATGAAGCAAACCAGAGCTCATATATAATGTGGAAATTGTGCTCCTTTTACAGCGTGCTTTCTAGAGTGAAAATCGTACCCTCTGAGTGCTGTCTGTACTCTCTGCCTTTTATGCCTTGTCAATCAGACTGAGCACAGGCCTTGTAAGGATAGATACACAGGTGCAGAGTCACATAGGCAGCTTTTAAGGCAATCATTTTTGCTTAAATCCCACTTATTTTTCTTAGAAACTTTTCAGGCCAAGAACATACATTTCTACCTAGAGAATGCTTAAGAAGCTTCTGAATGAGTATATTGTATCATTTAGAATGCTTTAGGCTGAAAGAAAGAGAAACTCTTGTCTTGGCTAGCTTTAAATAATAAGAGGATTGGTTATCTTGTTATGACGAGAAGCCCCCAGCAGAGCAAGTTCCTGGACCAGTATGTAGGACTCCTGCTCTATTTCTTTGCAATTCTTCTTCAGGCTTGTAGCAAAATAGCTGTTTAAGGTACCATATACAGATATGACAATGTCCAATAAAGGAAAAAGGACTATCCTTCCCTTGTCTTTTAAGAATCTTTTTCCAGAAGCCTCTTCAACAGATTTGCCCTCCTTACTTATTGGCCAGCACTGGCCCTAACACAATTGCTCACCACCATATTTATCTTAGAGATCAGGGTTTATCGTAAGAACTAAGAATATAATTACTCTTTACTGGTTCACACTAGGAAAGGATAGACACATACACTCCCTTTCTGAGCCAAATCAGATCTAAGGAAGAGAAAAGTGGCTGAAAGACACAAGTATTTGAGTTAAGAGAATGTGTTTACTCAGGGAACTTGGAAAGTAAACTAGCAAAATCACGTTTTGACTTTCTTGGAATATAAGTTTAATAATTGCAGCACTCAATAGGAGTCTTTGGAACATCCACAATAAAAATAAAGAAGAATGAGAAAAGAAAGGGTTCCTCAGTTTTGGCTAGTTTAATCAGGTATTTTTTATCATCATCAGTTTGTCTGCTCTTAAAGCAATTACCTAACTTCAACTTTTTATGAACTCTTCACTTATGGACGTGCGAAGCACTTAGATGAAAAGATTGGCTGGGCCAGATTGTGGAAAGCAAAGCACTAGAAACTACATTAAGATTATCCAGCCTTTCCCAAGCGTGGGAGAATCTCATGAAAACTTGAGTTTAGGGTGGGATTATAAAGGGAAACAACTAACAAAACAACTAACGAAATAGCAAAATGCATAATAAATGGTCCTAAGAATTTCAGCCACACAAAATGTTAGTATCTGTTTTTTTCTAAATGTATTAACTAGTTTTATTAGGTAAAGTACCTACTAAGTCCCACTTAGATTAAGAGCAGATCAGAAACACTGGGCGAATTTAGATTTAGAGATCAAAGAAAGCCTTTCCAGATTTTCTAGCCAAATAATTTGATTCTGTTATCCTAGTCACCAAGCTAGCTTGTTTTCTCAAAATGGTCAATAAATTTTAATATCAAATAGTTTTATTATAATCCTTCTTGAATTACAGCTAGTTTTTCTGTAAGCCCAGGGTACTTAATAAATTGTTAACTAAATAAATAGTTGAAAGCTCCTCGTGTCTATCTAATAGAAGGAAGTATAAGCCGAAAACCTCTGTGTATGTCTACCACCAGATATCAGATGACAGAAAAAGAAGGGGGACAATATCCTATTCTCTAGGAAACCCTAAGGTTTTTATCCTTTGCACTTTTGTTTTTCCATATTTGTGCAACGGTGCTACAGTTAATGATTACAAGCTAGAGATACCAATGTAATTCTAAATTTAATCTAATTTTACAAAAAGATGTCTAGTGTTAGAGGCATGCTAGTATTATGGTCTGTGTACCAAATTTGAATTCCATGTACAACCCCAAAGGTCTTATCTGTAGTTAATAAGCCCTCAGTGGACCAAAGTTGCAAAAGTCTGTGTCTGTTTTTCTTCATTGATTACATGAGAGATATACCATTAGGAAGAAATAATAATAATGCTCCATAGTCAAAAAGACCTTTAGGCTCATGAAGTGAGTACTTTGATATTTTTTATCTCATTGATTGGCCTTATACAGCAGATTAAAAACAAAATAAACTGTGTGCCTATTTTATAGTCAGAGCTCATAAGATTAATTGCTATATCAGTGAGAGTGCAGTTCCACTAATTCCCAGGATCCACTAAACTTCCATGCCCCTCTTTGAGCTTTGCCAGCCATTGAGGTCGACTTCTGCCAAAATAACTCTTAACTACCAAAACAAAGTGGGAACTGTGTCCATGAAATAAAACTTGACATTTCTGTAAATTTCAAACAGAAATCAGTGATTTAACTATGTTAATATTTTTTTTTTAACCAAGTATGTCACAGAGGGCAGCTCTGTCTATAATAAAAATAAAATAAGTTTGAGTATATGTGTACTTTTCCAGTTTAATGAATTGCATTTTGGAGATAGATCTTAGCATAATTTCTTCATATCACTATCAAAAAATAATTAGGTGATTTCTTACCTGAGTAATTCAGTGCACACATCTCATTCTTCAACACTTAGCTAATGAAGAAACACAAAAATTATGTGTTTTACAAAGTAGATGCGTTCTAAGAAGTCTGAGCTGCTTAAACACAAAACTTGTATTAATATTCTACACAAATTAAGAAATTTGATGATCAGGCTCCTATCACAGGCTGATCACCCAAGGAGATTAGGAAAGATGAAGTAAAATGATTGAAAACAAAATATTGTAAACACTGAGGGAAAGTATTTTTAAAACATTTTAAGGTCTTTTTCAAAATGTATTGTGATGAACCTCTTAATTCACATAAAAATTTATAATTCTACATCAGTGCTTTAAAAGCACTAATGCACTGAAATCAATGGTAAAGTAGTGGCTGGTTTTTACATGAATTCTTCACATAGTCAGTTACTGGGTTTTTCTGGTTGTTAAATTCTATCGTTAGTTATAAAATTAGTCCACAAACCTCGAGTGTTTCAATGAGCAATTTTAGATCGTCCTTAATTTATGTGGTTGAATAATGATCACATTTGTTTGTCTAACAGGAAGCCTTTAATTGATCTTCAAAATAATTTGTTTGAAATTTGCTTACAAATAAAAAAATGGTTAGCTGATGAAGTATATAACATATACTTTTCCTTATAATTTTAGTATTTAAAATTTTTTCTGTTTAATTACAATAGTATGCATATAATTAATTGTGAAATACAACCAAGTTATTAAGACTCTGTGTGTCCAATTTTTCAACTTGCAAAATATATATACGATTAATGGGAATACAGTTATTCAGCTAAAGTGAACTATAATAGTTCCAATTTACCAAAGTTTTTAGTTTCTTAAACATGGCAAATTAACCTGTAAAAGCAGGCTTCAGAATAACATAGTTTAAAATTTATTTAGCAATAAATGAAACAAAATAAGCCTTCAGCATCTCCAACCTCAAATTTCTAATATAATTAGGGTTATCACTAAAGCTTTTATTAAGAATAATAGTGTAAAGTAAATTGAATTTCTTCATTATTTTCTGTAAATCACCTATTTTCAAATGCACAGTCATCAAATAGTTAAGATTTTTGATCAATTGTTTTTTTCCTTTTAAAGCTATTTTGGCAACACCATTAAAATACTATATTCTCCCCAACAATGGATGAAACAATCTCTTTATTTTTTTCTTACATTATTTTTCTTTTTATCCTTTCTGTTCTGAACTCGTATCCTTTTTATCTTTATCTTTGTTTTTTATTATATTGCTACTTTTCTAAAGTTGAAGAGTAAACAAAATTTTTATATTTTCCAAATTAAATAATGTGTTCTGGTATAAATTACATTGGGAAGATTTTTAACAGATAATCCTAAATGCATATGCAGTCATTTGAAATTGATATGTTTATGCATTACTAAAGGCACAAGTTAATATGACCCTTTAGAAAGCAATTTGGCCTTATGAATTAAGGATGATAAATATGTTTATACCTTTTAATTCAGAATGCTGCTTATTCCTATGACATATTCCCAAAAAGAAGAAAACAATATTTATCATTCATAATATAATAATATTCATTTACTATTCATAATAGCCAACCGAGAGCCACTAAAATATTCAGCACTGAGGTAATGATGATTAAGCAAATTATGATCTAGAGAATCAGATGAATATTAATGTAGTCATTAATAGCATTATCTCAAAGACTGTTTAAAACCATGGGAGAGAGACAGAATTTTAAATTATATGTACTTTAAGTACATTTTCTCAAGATATGTGTACATATTGACAGTCTAAAGAATATGCAGAGATGTTCTGTTTTAAAGTATATTTTTTTTCTGTTTTCTCAACTTCCTACATTGTTGTATTAGTAATGAAAAAGGTTTTTTTTTTTTTAATGTTTTGAGCTTATAAGTAGCTAGTACTGTGTCGAAGGCCGAACAAAAGTTTTCGTATAAATTTATGTACAGTTACTGAATATCTTTACATTTTCCTTCGGAACATTATCAGGATCATGGAGTTAACCAAGTTGTGTGGGTGCTTTTGGGTTTTGTTTTAACAGGTACCAGTCAGTGGCCCAGACCTGGAGGTCAAGCTCCTTCATCCCCGAGCTATGAAAACTCACTCCACTCCCTGGTAAGAGCCTCTTAGAAATATACAGATCACTTTTATTTGATAGTATGCAGTTCATTTTAGTTGGTTGGTTGGTTGTTGTTTGTTTGGGGTTTTTTTTCCAGCAAACCTTGAATAACAATGAAAAAACAGTAGGATAACATTACACATGAATTCTTTGCTAACAAATGGCCTGATTTAGTTGAACAATATAAGACACATTGGGTGTGCCTTTTGCCATCTGTTCTTTGGGACTTCAAGCTTCTGGTCTAAGGACAGACAGCTGGTGTTAAAATAGTGTTATGAGATTTTTGTTTCTAGGGCTTATTTTTTCTATACTTTTTACATTTATGTGTAAGAGGAAACTTAAAAAAAAAGATGAAGTAAAAGCAAAAAAAATTAGTCCAGCAATGCAAAATGGTTGTATTTTACTCTTTTTATATGATGTATAGTTTATTACATTTTCATTAAAATTTTTAAATGTAATAGCAGTCATTTTTTTCATAAAGAATATTATTTCCCATTTTTTTAAATGAAAGAATGTGTTGTGCAGATTGTACAGTAAAAATATTATTTAGCAAATAAGACACTAGAATAAAGGAGCCTGTCTAGGTATTGAGCATGAAGAATTTGTGGTTGAATGTTAACTTACTATTGCTTTTCTGTGCTTACCACAGAATCACAAAATATTATAAAAAAAATAAGGATGACTTGATGGAATGCTAAGTCATGCTATTATTCAGTAATTCCAGGTTGTAAATAGAAAAGTTCTTTTTCTGTGACTAACAGAACATTTTAAATTAAAGGAAAGTTTTCTTCTCACATATTATGCAAGCAAATATAATTTGTGCTATTTAGGTGCTAACCTTATAACTTCGCTGTTAAATCCCAGCCTTCTCATACCTTAATACAAGTAGATCTCGCAGGTCTCCACGTTCACTTTACTAACATGTTATGCTGACATGCACATCAGCTATTTCCTCATCTCTTTTGGAGTTAATCTTAACCTGTGCTTTGCCTCCTGTTCTGTCTTGACTTTGCCAGAAAAATCGAGTTGAGCAGCAACTTCACGAGCATTTGCAAGATGCAATGTCCTTCTTAAAGGATGTCTGTGAGGTACTATTTCTTTTAGATGGTGCCTTTTTTGTGTTTCAGTTAATTATACTTCCTATTATCCATTTAAAACCTTCAAGCCTGTACAGACTCCAGTCTTTTAAAATCAAACAATGACCATTTCCGTATGTGTAACAGTATGTAAGAATAGACTTTTGTTCTCTTATGTTGTTGAGAATGATTCTTTTTAAAAGAGCTCTACTGGCATGTGCTTTTGATTTTAAAAATTCTAATGTTTCTGTATGGGGCATGTGTGTATTCACAGACAATATCATTTCCTCAGTTTTGTGAAAGTGTGTATTTGGATGTGTTCACTATTTCACATAGGTATGATTTATTCACTTAGAACAAAATTACAACTTAAACTTGTTGGATTTGAGGGTGTATTCCCAAATTTTCCTCATTTCAAAGATCAGTATTAAAATACAGGTTATCTTCTTTTATCAACTATAATTGAGGATCAGACACAGAAAGTAGCATCCCTCTTTTGTAGAAACTAAAAGAAATAACCTCATGGTAGATTTGTAAATTGATTTTATGAAGCAGTGATTTATTTCTGGAGCTTTGTGAATTTAGCATAGTCTGCTTTCTTTGTTGATTTGTAGTGCAAGTAATTGCTTTCGAAGCTACTTGATACTGCATTTCACTTGCTGTCTTCCATATATCCCAAAGTAGAAACATAGCAGTCTAATGAATTTAACATACCAGCAGTAACCTCCATGTCTATTTTCAATCCCTATAGCAATCTCGAATGGAGGATCGTTTAGACAGACTGGATGATGCTATCCATGTGCTGCGGAACCATGCCGTGGGACCTTCCACCAGTTTGCCTGCTGGGCACAGTGATATACACAGTTTATTGGGACCATCTCACAATGCAGCAATTGGAAGCCTCAGTTCAAACTATGGTGGATCAAGCCTTGGTACAAGCAGTCGATCTGCTTCAATGGTAAAATAGTGCTCATCTTTTTTTGTAATAAAGCCTATTGTCCTACAGTTTTTCATGAAATCTTTGGGGTAGCGGGTCCTTTTTTTTTGAAGGGAGATATAGTGGCTTTTAAGAATTTCCTTTACTGTCTTGGGCAGTAAAGGAAAGCATTGGGCCTTAGAATCCTGCTATGATCATGTACAAAAAGCAGAAACTTTCTACAGAGATCATTTCAACTTAAACTTGGATTTTTTTTTCAGATGCATAGTAATTGGTAGAACAGTTTTTGCTTCAAAATAGTGTGTGGGAAGTCTGAATAGCAAAAGCACTAAAGTAAGACTGAATTACAAGGGTCCTCTTCTAGAAAAGCTGTTTATTATAATTTAGAACCGGCCTTCAATAGCAGAAGGAATGTGGAATTATCTGTACAGGTCCAAATTTAAGCTTTATTCTCAAATGAAGAAAAAATGTTGGAGTAGTTTTAAGAATGACTATAATTTAAGTGACAGTGAAAGGAAAACAATTTTATATTAATCCCCTAAGAGAATAAAATAATTCAATCCATCTTTTCAAAAACATGCTAATTCTTTAGAGGGAATAAAGTAAAATTCTATAGCTATGCACATCAAAAATTCTATTGAATGTCTTACATTATTTTTTATCTAAATTGTCTTAAAGGAGTAAAGCTTTATTTGAACTTACTGTTTAACTAATACCATGTGTTTGCAAGTTTATGGCATGGTTTTTAAGATTCGTTGCATGTTGTGAAATATTCTTCTATGAAAGAGATTTCTAGCTGTAAGCCATGTGATCAAGGCTAAAACTCACCTATCATCAAAATAATTAGCTGCCCCAAATACTGAAGGCTTGTGTTTTGTAAAGTAGGATTGGTTCCAGATTTTCACATTCACATCTCAGACAGCCATTTATATTCATTTTGGGGCCACTGAAGTAAACATCAAACAAGGCAGCCTGGTTTCCTGAGAACAATGTTTTCAGTAACATGGGTATTGTTAGATGCCTGCACATTTTAATAACTAGTTTTGAGGGGGGTTTTTTTAATGTCAAGAAATCTTGAAATTCAGTCGCCTTTAAAATTAGTTTTTATTGCTATCGATATACTAATAAATGGGTGAGAATTTATAAATTGTTAAACTCAAATAGAAGGGAGCATGTTATCACTATTAGTTATAATAATAAAATAATTTTAACAGTATAATATAGCATTTGTTACAAATATAAATATAGAATATCAAACTATTATTTTGTTGAAATACTATTTATCCTTATTTAGAAGAAAGATTTGCAAATCAGTATATTTGAATCCCAGGTTTCTCTTACTGCAGCATTTGCAGTTCTTATTCCTCACCTCTTAATCATTTTTAAGTCTTCACTGTATATAGTTTACTGTTCCTTTTCCATTCTATCTCCTGTAATATTTGATGTATCTCTGGGTCCTCTCCATTAAAATGAGTGTGGCTATGTTCCAGTGAAATTTTATTTACAAAGAAACTTTATTCCTTTATTTGTATAAAATGGAACTTACGTCTTTGGAAGGTTGTTTTCATCAACTTTGGTTAGGACTTGCGATAGAGAGTTTTCAAAATTCATTCCTCCAAACCCATGTGGTAACCTAGTACATTTTTAAAAGACTTGTAGAGGGAAAAATTGTTTCATTAGATACTGTCCTGAAGTTTGTAATTAAGAAAGTAGCTCGCATTACTCTCTAGGAATATGCTGTCTACTTCAGAGCATCAACAAAAGGGCAGCCCCAGATATGCTTTAAAAATGAAAAAAATTCAAAGTAGTCAAGAAAGAAAGTCTTCTGAAACATGAGGTAAGCCTGGCTTAGTCTGGGCAGCAGCATCAATGCCATAGCAGCTAAGCCAAGCTTTTGCTTAGTGTGTCTATCAAGGTCTTCTGTTGAGTTCTTCTAACTTCCGTAGAGGACACATTCAGGGCTGGTCAAAATCTGCTAGGCATCATAGCTGTATCCACTCCATTTAGATGCAATCACTAGTAGAGGTGGAGATTTAGATGTTTCTGCCAAGTATAGCTTCAAAATATAAAGTTATTAATCAACAAAATCGAACACTGTCAGGTGAATCAGTTTTCATCCCATATCCTTCTGAAATGAACATTTTAGCTGTGAGACCTCAGTTCTCAGTTTCAGCAAAAAGACCAAAGGATGGAATGAAATAAAGATCACAGCCAGCCAGTGACTCTCCCAGCTAAGTCTTAAGCATACTGTTGAGGAAGATTCTTATCTTAGTGTCTATTCACGTCTCGATTTCCATCAGTACTGCCCAGGTCCCTTGCTTGGAATCAACTCTCTTCATATTTTTGGAAAGTGTGTGATTTGAGGGGACATGTTATTGTAAATATTGCCAGCCATCTTCAAGAGTTAACATCCTGCTTTTATTATTTATCCCTTCTCACCCCCATATATTCTAACTGATCATAACTAAACAAAGACACAATTTTACACTCGAATAACTTTTTTTTTTTGTCTTGCTTAACTTTCTGGTAGTCTGTATACTTTTCTTCTGTGTTAACACAAATTAGCATTTGTTTAAAGCTTCTAAAAAGGGGGGTTACTTGGCCAAAATTACAAAGTCACCATGGAAGTGTCAATTTAGCAATTCTTTATCATCACGTAGAATTTGTGAGGTTTACTTCTCAAAAATATATAATTTTCATCATTCTGTTTTTTCTGCAGAGAGTAGAATTATTCTAGTAAGTATAAATACCATTTTAGTACCTCCACAGAATATTCAGATAATACTTGTATTCTAATCGATTTTTGTTCTATTGGGCATTTGCTGTAAATCACCATCCTCATTGCACCTTTTAAATGTGATATGGCTTTTTCTTGTAGAATTTAGAATGAGGGTCAGCATACTTTTTCTGTAAAAGGCCAGGTAATAAATATTTTCAGCTTTGTAGGCTATGTGGTCTGTCATAGCTACTTAACTCTGACATTGTAACATGAAAGCAGCCATAGATAATTATGAAAACAAATAGGTATGGCTGTGTTCCAATAAAAACTTTATTACAAAAAAAAAAAGTTCTTTTATTTGTAAAAAAACAAACAAACAAACAAACAAACAAAAAACAGTCCTGACTTGGCCCACAGGCCAAACTTTCGCAATGCCTGATTTAGAACATAAATTAGCTTCTCAGTGCAGGAAACAAGGGTTAGCAAGTTGTTTTTCTTTTTCTTAAAGCCTATAATTTTTTGCTTATTTTGTTTTAATGAGTAGTTTGGGAGTTTTTTTTGAAGTAGAGTATTTGAGATGAGCCAGAAGGTGCCAGGAGTGGAAAAATAAGAATTGATGGCAGGATAAAGGTGTACAGAGAGCTCAGCTCCCAGTCTGCAATGCTATCAAGATTACTTGTGTAAAAACTACATGGACGGATTAACCAAAATGATTGTCCTTGGTCAAGGAAGTAGCTTTGTTTCTGAGAACCTTTCTTTATGTTGTCTTTAGTTATAACAAGATTATGCCAGTAAGGCCTTAATATTTGCAGGAATCAGTCGTATTGTCTTAATAGATGAAATAATGGGGGGGGGGGGTTCAATTTTTCCAGAAAAAGATTTTTGTATTTCACACCGAGGAGATAGATGAGAAGACTATGTCACTTGCCAAAAATACATGTTAATAGGAGTCAATATCTAAAGACTTAATTTTGACTGTTGTGTCTTTCAACTGAACATATTTGACTGCATCAAAGTTTAGAATTAAATGAGGTTTCAGCCACATAAACCTTTTAACGTATTTTAGCCATCTAATATATACAAAAATTAAATTTTCTGGAAGATTATTATATCAGAAAAGGAAACTAGGAAATCGGTAGTTCCTACTCCTTTTCATATAATTAGTGTAACTAGCTTGGCATAGTTTTAATATTTGCTCTTATTTTTTAATGGGATTAACATTTTTATGGACTTAATTTTATGTTTTAGTATTTTTCATGATTTCTCCACATTTGCTTAATGCAGTATAAAACTTAAGACTTCGTCAGACCCTCTTTTGGGATGTAATTGATGTATCATTTAAATTTTAAGGTACAAAATTAGCATTTTGAGAATTATTAAAATGTCAGCATTGGACTTTAGTTTTGCTCCCATTTATATAGTGTAAGAATAAACTCTTGTAATAAACTGCTGACAGGAAAAAAATACTGTATTAAATGGAAAACTGAAAAGGAATGAAATTGTTCATTTCATTTGCAAATTACAAGGAGATACCAGCAATATAAAATTATTGTACATCACATCTGTTTATGGCTGTAATATCTAAAATACTGAGGCCCATTGAGATAAATCCATGATAGCACTTTTATCTTTAACACAAAGTACTCAGTTATTCTTCGGATAGTGATTTCAACTTCAAACCAAACTAAGTAGATTAGGAGCTTTTTGTATTAATAGAAGCTTTGTGCAAATCTTAAAAAGTTCCTTATTAATAATATAGGATAAAATTCCATCTATGAGGTCTTTTGATTTTCTTTGTTACAGATCCCAAGGAAATTTAATCCAAGCACATCCCTCTCCCTCCCCCTCTCCCCTTCCTCCCCCTCTCTCCATCTTTTCTCTCTTTCCTTCTCTCTCCCTTCCCTCTCCCCCCTCCTGAGACCCCTCCTTTTTTTTTTTATTTTGTTGGGTTTTTTGTTGTTTTAAGCAGTGGGTGGAGATCCATAGTATTCTTGTATG
Source organism: Rousettus aegyptiacus (assembly GCF_014176215.1). Classification (NCBI taxonomy): domain Eukaryota; kingdom Metazoa; phylum Chordata; class Mammalia; order Chiroptera; family Pteropodidae; genus Rousettus; species Rousettus aegyptiacus. The sequence continues at coordinate 126,482,085 of NW_023416306.1, forward strand.
AGAACAAAATAAATAATGTTAAATTGTGGAATTTAAAGCTACCTTATATAATGATTTAAAAATATAAATCACATCTGTCTTCCAAATCCTAAAGCAGTTAGAGAAACTATATTTTCTGAATTGTAAGAGACTTAGATTAAGTTACTAAAGACTAACAGGCAAATAGGGTAATATTTTGTTTAAAATCAGCTTTTTGTCACTTATCAAAATAAATTCAGACTCATTTTAACCTTACTTTTAGAAAAGTATTTAATTTTATTAGTATAGATTTGTGTAATATAAAATTTTGTGGGCATCACCTGAATTAAAAGAGTTTATTTTTAACTGTATATTACTTTTTTCTAACCTGTTTTTTTAATGAGCAATTTAAAAGAATTTGACTTTCATTAAGACAATATTATAGTGCTTCGAAGGATTTTGATACCAATTTTTAAAATTCAAAATTGTTCAAATGGCAGCGTTTTTTAGTTTGAAAACTGTGAAGTTTATATGTTATGGAAATATTACTAAAAAGGAACTATAATAGATGGAATTCTGCCAAGTTTCTAGCATAAAACCCCTCTTCAGGTATAACAAAATCTATACAGTACATAAAGATCTTATTAGTCTGTAGATTAATTCCTCTCGGATTCTGAGTTCTGTTCTAATAATTTATTCAATGTGGACTATTCAGTAAATAGTATTCAGTAAATAGTCCACGTTGAATAAATTATTAGAATAGAACTCAGAATCAGAGAGGAATTCATATTGAGTATTTTTCACTTTGTTCCTTAATTCATACGACCCCTTATTTATCAACTAAGTGGAGTTACAATTTTTTCATTGTAGGTACTAAAGCCATTGGCTAAATTAAAGGCAAACAGGTTCCTTGTAGGGCACTCCCACAAATGTAAGGCCATACACAGATTGTGAAGATTCAGAATTCAGGGTGACATCTTTTAATGGGATGGGCTTTTTATTCTGAAACAGAGCTCTTCATAATAATTGAAATTTTGAGCATAGCAGGTTAAGGGTTTGCCTTCCCTGCTACTCCCCCTGTAGAAGCAGCCTGTCAGCTGTATGCTAACGAGATGAACAATTAAACAGGGTCCTATCTTGCTGGCCTTACAGGCTCTGAGCCCAAACAAAGAACTGTTTATACACCTGTTGTGTGTGTGTGTGTGTGGACAGAACCCTTTGAATGGGTAGCCACAGATTAAAGAGAACATGCAGAAGCCAGGGTGAGCAAGGGTTAAAGAGAACTATTAGGAACTATGAAAGTCAAATTCTTCAGAAAATATATGAGGGCCATTTGCAAGGGGAATCAAGTTACAAAGAAAATGTTCCTGCTAACTTCATTAATATGAAAAACTCCAGACTTCAAGGGTTTCATTGGTCTGAGGCCAGTTTTTAAAGGTTTAATTTTTTTCTTTTGTAAGCCAATATAGGTTGGTGTGAAAAAATAAGTTTCTATTCCATAGAGACAAAAGTATTTATTGGCATTTATATCTCAAAACAAACTGAGTAACCTTTCTGATTTTCCTTCAAGGAAACGCAGAATCCCTAAATATATTATTTAGGTAATGACCCTTTATCCTCCAGGCCTTTCATGAGAAAGGAAGTGATAGAACCATTTTTATTAGTTGAGATTCAGAAAATCAAAGAATTATTTATACTAATGAAATAAAAAGAGATAAGAATTCAGTAGATGCATCATCACTTACCATTACTCAAATGAGTGAAAATTCAGTTTGTTAACTGTTCAGTTACTATCTTACAGAGCTGTAGAAGGAGTTTCACACATAGAATATATAGTAAATATACATATGTTTAAAATTTTTTAGTTTTAAAAGGTCATTTCCTTTTAAATTACTTGGTATGATAGCCCAACATACTAGGTAATAGCAGAATTAGCACATTACCTAAATCATAGGAAGTCTTAAGATTATTATAAACACAGAGAAATCTTAGCTTTTACTTTATCCTGCAGTGACTTCTTCAGGCAGTCAAAATTGCTCTAGTGATATTTTATCTTTATAATATGCCTAGGCTATTAAGGTCCAAAAGAATTGCAACTGTGTATTGTGATTATAACATATCTATTTTTAGAAAATGGGATTTTTGAACTGACCTTCCCATTAGATTACTGAGTAGTTCACAGCTAACAAGAAAGCACCACCTGTGTTAATAAACATGACCAGGATGCCCTGGATACTGGTATCATGAAACATTTTAAAAATAATTTTCTCTCTTAAATAAAATTTTCACAATCTGCTTTTGCACTGGTTTTTAAGTTTAGTTCTTCAGATTTTTCTCAAGTGTGTTTTGGGGAAAATCTAAAAGCTTAGGGAAGATTTTAGTGCAAAGAAGATAAAAGTCTGTCATGGTTTCTGTGGTTCCTTCCCAGCTTTAAGACTTTATGATTCTAATGCATGATGAAATTGTGTGGTTTAGGAAAAAGATATAGTCATGCTTGATCACCTAAGGAAATAGTGACACAACTATTCCTTAGCAATGACTAATACCCAAATAATTTCAAAAGTAGTTATGGAGTACATTATATGAGGTTTTTTAAACTACATTAAAGATAAGAGTAGGGACAGACATTTCATAAAAAGAGTGGTGAAAGACCTGATACATTCTAATTAGGTCTTCTACCAAACGGCCTGCCTAAAACTTTGCTTTGGTTTCTTTTGTTTAGCTCATAAGAAACCAAAGGATAAACTTGCATGGGTGCATTTATATCTCTTAGGGTAAAATCCACACAGTCATGAAAGATAAAAAGCTATATTAATTACTCAAGAGGGATTCAAAGCTTGGCAATTTACCGAGATTGAAGGATTTATTGAAAAACTGTTGTTCTCATGTGCAACTCTAGGCAATAAACCTCTTTAATTAAAGGCTTAATCTTCTAGTTGACGTGTCTGCTACTGTTCTAATAAAAAGCGTCATTTGTAACTAGTTTTTTTCTAAAAATACTGCAGCAGCCAAACTTTTGGTGGTTGCATGCATGCCTTACCTTCCCATTTCAGGTAAATTGTGATTTGTTTAAGTTTTATTTTTTTAAAAAAAATTGATGCAGAACTTTTTAAGTTATTTTAATTTCGTATTGCCATTTGTTCTTTTAAAATTCTTGAGGGGAGGCAGAGGAAGTAAAAACAAGACACTATATGTCTCGTGTGAAGAAAGGGCATGCCAAAGTATAGATAGATATTATTACTTGGAATCTAAAAATATTTTTGCAAATGCAAATTCATGCATACTTTAATATATATAGGTAGTATTTGGAATAAGTTTTCAGATCAATTGATAGAGATTATTAATAGGTCCTATAATATATAGTGGTTTATGGTTTCTGGATTTGTTTTGTCTCTGTTAACTCATTTATAACAGTCCTCTGTGGAATATAAAATTTGAAAGTTGGAATTTTACTTTTTTAAATAAAATTTTAGCTACTATCAAATCTTTTGAAATCAAAAATCCAGAAAATTGGTATCCAAGAAAAGTTGCTAAATTCAGATGAGTACTGTTGTTTTCTCTATTAAACCCAGTAAAATAATTTTAAAAATTATTGCCCCTGAACTGTCTTGACTTTTTTTTAACTAGGTTGGAACTCATCGAGACGACTCTGTCAGTCTCAACGGCAATCATGCAGTCCTGTCTAGTACAGTCACCGCTTCAGGCACAGACTTGAACCATAAGACACAAGAGAATTATAGAGGTAACTATATTGTTGGTTTTCAGCAGTAATGCAGACAGAGATATCACTTGGAGCACTATCAACTTTTTCACAAGTGTATTGACATCTGTGAATCAAAAGTCATCTTACATGAGGGAATTTTAAATAGTTGCTACTGCATGAATGTAGAGGGTAGGTATTTAGTGTTCAGTGGCCTCTTTGGCTAAGAGAGGTGTAGATACTTATTGATGGATAGAACCACTTACAAACTATTCTTCAGTTTTTATTGGTCATTTTCTTACCTATTCCCATTTCTGTCATGTCTGCCTTCCTTAATTACTTCCCCACGTGGCTGAGTCTCCATGGTCCCATGAAGTGGGAAAGATATATCTGAATATGCTGAGAGCTTTGAATGATACTAGCTGTTTTTGAGAAACAGTTCAGTTGTAAAAACAACTCTGTTAAAAAGCAGACTGATCAGCGTTATAATGGAGCTTACAAATAAGTACAAATATATAGCTAATATTAAGAATGCGAAAGTAGAGTTCCTCCAGTTATATTTAACCCATGATGCCTATTTTATTGTGTTTATCCAGGAAAATGTCAAAGCTTATTTCCTTTACCTTGGCAGAATCTTACAAGTCAATTTCTAAAAAATCTATCAAGTTTCTCATACCTTCTTCCTTTGTTAAATAGTGCCTAAAAGTGAGCATTAGACCATTTTCTCTAAAGCTGGTGGACATGTTCTTTCCAGCTCTACATCTTCAGATTTCTCTCATAGCCCTGTAACAACTAAGGGTATTTACCATCTAGAAAGCTTTTTGCTGTCTTAGTTCGAATTCATAAATGAGTCTGGACATTTATTTTTTATTTCTTTGCCTCTTTGTTAGGTGGCTTGCAAGGTCAGTCTGGAACTGTTGTTCCAACAGAAATCAAGACTGAAAACAAAGAGAAAGATGAAAACCTTCATGAACCTCCTTCATCAGATGACATGAAATCAGATGATGAATCCTCCCAAAAAGATATCAAGGTTTCATCTAGAGGCAGAACAAGGTATTTGTTAGCATCCAGGTTTTAAATTTCAGTCATTTGCCATCAGTGAAAATACTTTGAAAATTAAAAGATGTCATGCATTTATTGAGTGTCAGCTATGTTCTAGATACTGTGTTGGGACTTTATGTATGTTATATCCCATTTAATCCTCATAGCATCCCTAAAAGGGAATCATGAAGCTGACTCCAAAATTATGCTTTCCATTATATCACACTATTTTGGGGTCTACATATAAAAAGGAATTACATCTCTCCCCTCAAAGCTTACAGTCTGTAAGACAATTAGATGACAGAATAGCTAAAACCAATTAAATCGGGCAGTATAGACATTTAGGTACATTTCATCAACAAATACATGAATGTATTAACTTCAGGCTAAGTATATGGTAAGACTCCATTATACAATTTAAACCATGTGTTGTCAGACTATATATAGCCCATGGACCAAATCCAGCCCACTGCCTATTTTTATAAATAAAGTTGTATTGAAATACCTCCACACCCCATTCATTTACATATTTTGTCCTGGGCTGTTTTTGTGAAGCAGTAATAGCAGTTTTGAGTGGTTGGAGCAGAAACTAGATGCCCCACAACGCTGAAAAAATTTACTATCTGGCCCTTTATTTAAAAAGTTTTTCAACTCTTAGTTAAACAGTTATTTGAGAAAAGTATGGAAAAGAAAGTACTGCTGATGGACTGATGTTACTGGGGAAGGTTTTCTAGAAGTTAGACTTGACCCTGCTTTGAAGTATGCATTTTGACACATAGTAAGTACATTAGTTTCAAATGATTTCCAGATTCTTCCCTCAGATTCTTCCAGTTCTACATTAAACTAGATGATTTGGAATATTTGTGATCCATCTTATTTCTTGGATATGTGTATCCATTTATCAATAATATGTATATGTCACATATAGATATTATAAATATAGTTCTATGTATTAAATTATGGTACAATAGAGATTGCATTAAGTATAGTAGATACAAATTGAAAGAACGAGCATGGTCCTTTCTGTATTCTCATACTTACAAGGTGTCCTTTTGCCTTTGACATTCTCACTATTTCAACACTAAGACATTTCTCTTGAGGAAAATTAAATTCTAAGAAACTGTCATTTTCATATGCATTGTACTCAGTTGTGCAGACGCATGAAATGAAAAATGAGTCATGGAATCTAGAGACCACTCCTTTCAGGCATCTTAATTCTTTCATCATTTTTTTATTCTAACAGAATTTTAAAGGAAATAATATTCATGTTTCCCCTTCATCTTCTCATGTTGTAGGTCAGAGGTTGACCAACTTTCTGTGAAAAGGGCCAGATAAGTAAATATTTTCAGCTTTGTGGGCCATATGGTCTCTGTTGCAACTACTCAACTCTGCCATTGTAGCCAAAAAGCAGCCATAGACAATACATAAACAAATGTGCTGGCTCTTCCAATAAAATTTTATTTACAAAAACAGTAGCCATCTCACTAGCCATAGTTTACTGAACACTATTACAGGTCACCATAAATTGAGAAGGCAGTGTAGCAGGTTAACAATAACAATATTTAGTAATTAATAATAGTTAATAGATTAATAATAGGTCCTTTGGGCAAAGTAAGGCTAACTTGGGTTTTACTTATGGCTCCTTCATATACTTGCCAGGTGACCTTGGCCAACTTATTAAAGCTTCTGAGGCTTTGCGTCTTTCTTGAAAAAGTGGGAATAAACTGAAAACAATTCATATAAAGGCCTTTACACACTGTCTTGCATGCAGTAAACATACTCAATAAATGTGCTATAGTTACCATTACGATGATGGGAATTTTAGGTTTGTGATGTAGGTTTGCTTCCACCTCGGTTCTTGTTACATTGCCACTGATTGGCTGTGTGATCCTAGGGAGGTCACAGATTTCTTTGGATCTTGCAGTGTTTTTCAACCCTCTGCACAGACTCCTGAAACATTTTAGAGTACAGGTGACTGGCCCCCAACCCAAGCTCACTAAATCAATATCTCTGGTAGTGGAACCATTGAAAGCTGTTTTTTACGTGCTCCTGAAGATTTTGATAATTGGCCACACTTGGAAGTCTTTGCACTAGATGATCTGTAAAGGTCTCTTTGGGGTCTAAGAGCTAGTGATTCTCTGTTACTGAAGAATACTTTTATGTAATTATTGATAATTAGCTAGTAAGAATCTATTGTGTACTTATTCTTTATCACAGTACTCAAGGTATTAGAAAAGAGGTGAAAACATCTATTCTTTGTGTATATCATAAGTTTTTGAGAGGCCTCTGCTCAATAATTTATTTCTGAAATATAACTAGAATTTTTAAAATTTATTCCAAAGCATCTTCCTCAAATATTTCTTTTCTGATATCTTAGTGCTTTTTTATTACAGAAATTTGGAAGATACAGAAGGGTGTGTACAAAAATCACAAGAAACTCTACTACCCAGAATTAACCACTGTTTACTTTTCAAGGAATATCTTTTCCACATATATAGTTAAAATTGGAACTAAACCAGATATAACTTTTACAATTTCAACTTTTATTATTTAAGAATGTGTTTTTAACATTTTCATCTATCCCCGAGTGTTTTCTGCAAAGCAGAATACTTTTACCACCCCAGAAAGTTTCCTTATGCCCCTTTGTAATCAGTACCTTCTCCCATCCCCTGGCAGCCATTGATCTGCTTTCCATCACCATAGTTTTATCTTTTCTACAAGTTTATGTAAATGGAATCATACAGTATATACACTTTTGTTCTGGTGTCTCTTAATTAGCATAATCTGCAGCTTGATTTTTTTAGAGGCTACATAGTAGACCATTGTCTGGATGTACTGTAATTTATCTAACCCAGCTCCTATTATTGGTATCCAGTTTGTTGCTAATGTAATATTTCTGTGATCAACTTCCTTTACATCTCTGTGTACATCTACATATGTCTCTAATTATATCCTTAGGATGAATTTATAAAGTTGGAATTGCTGATTAAGAGGTAATGAACATTTTAAGGTTTTGGATTTATTTTGTCAATTTGTCCTTCAAAAAAATTTTCCAGTTCACCCATGTTTTAAATCATCACCACTGATGATGATGTTTCTCTCTTAATCAGAAAGTAGTCATTTTTTGAAATACTTCTCTCACTCTATGTCTTCAGCTTCTCTTACTCTTCACCAGGTAACTGCCAGAATATATTTAAGAGTATTGGTTAAGCAAAATAATACATTAGTGTACTAAGATAGTACTTCTCAAACTTTAATGTACATATGAATCAGCTGGGGATCTTGTTAAAATTCACTTTCTAATTCAGTAGGTATACAGTAGAATCTGAGACTGAGATTGTTTTTAACAAGCTCCCAGTAATGCTGATGCTGCTAATCGTATTTTGAGTAGCAAGGTGATAGAATATTATGTAGTCATTCAAATTATGTTTATGAAGAGTTTCATTAGCATGGAAAAGTCTTCATGCTGTAATGTGTAATAATAAATGCATTTTAAAAGGTATGTGGTATAATTTCAACTATACAACTATATGTGTGCACTGAAGAAAGACTAGAAAGAAATAAACAATCATGTGAAGTGTAGTTAGTTATAGTGTTTGGTAAAATTTATAGATAATTTTTATTTTCATCTTTATACTTCATAATTTTGTACAGTAAGCATATCCGTGTTTTATAGGGAACCTGGCAGACATTGTTGTTACTTTATTTTCCAGCAGTACTAATGAAGATGAAGATTTGAACCCAGAACAGAAGATAGAAAGGGAGAAGGAGAGGCGGATGGCTAACAATGCCAGAGAACGCTTGCGTGTGCGGGATATTAATGAGGCGTTCAAAGAGCTTGGTCGAATGTGTCAGCTTCATTTAAAGAGTGAAAAACCCCAAACAAAACTCCTTATTCTTCATCAGGCCGTGGCAGTCATCCTTAGTCTAGAACAGCAAGTCAGAGGTAAGTAGGTTCAGCAGAGATACATAACTGTTCTGCCTCAGATGGACATACATTTCTCTTTCCAGTCACTCTTCTGCTTGGTCTCGTTGATTGCAAGTTCAACTAGTACTTCTGCCACTGCATCATCTGGACCAAGTTTTCTCTCTAGTTCTCTCACCTCTGTCTTACTGCATTGGTCAATATCCATAGGCTCAGTACTTCCCACAGACCAGTAGAGGGTAATCCTATGTAACAAGGCAGAGAACAGCCAACCTTTGCCTGCTGCTCAGTATTAGTGTTTTGTGCTGCTGTTCTTTAACTCTGGTCTCCCACACTGTTGAATTTACCTGCCTAGACCTGTGCTCTTCTTGTCTTTACTCTATACTCAGTTTCTTGCCTGCTGTGCCCTAAGGGCATCCACTAGGTTGTGCTGCTTAATAGGATGCCTGGTCATGGCCCCATCTTGGTGTTGCCTCACTTTTTGTGCCTTAACCATGTCATTAAGGTATCAGGGTTTCTTTGTTGATCCCTAATCTGAAATGCTGTGACTGCTTGGACTAGGTGCATTGGCATAGCTGTGTGTCCTTAAGGGCAAAATTATGATTTGTATATGCTCATCCACTGCTGACTCAGACAACTCTTCCAACTGTTTTACTTTTCAAGAAGTTCGATGGAATCCTATAGATGCTTTGAAACTGCATTTATTGCACATCCCTTCTGTCCCACTATTAATTAATGAGTTATTAATATATGCCCTTGAGAGGTTCTATCATCAAACTTGCTTTTTTGCATATTACTTGTATATCTTCTTATCTGAAGTTACAAATGCCTCATCCTAAGCATTTTTGCAAAGAATTTATAGATGGAACCTTTGGTTTCAGATCCTATTTCTAACCTCTGTTCATTGAGAGCAATTCTGTCTGTCTTATTTCTTAGATATTTATGTAAAATTTTATTTAAAGAAAGCTGGAAAAGAAAAAAGAATAAGGGTAGACAGGTGTTGACAACTACAACCATGGACCCTCAGCATTAATTACAAAAAGAATACTCTTTTTAAGGAAACCATAGTTTGAGAGCTAGAACACATTTTCAGAAAAACTTGCAATAGTAATTAATTTATCCATCAACTTCCTTCCAGTTTATGTAATGAATAAGAATGATGAATAGATTATTTCATGTATAACCAACCACCACTAAAGTGAGATACTTGCTCCTATTGTCTTAAGGCTTTTTAAAATATCTGTAAAGGGTAAATGTTAAGTAAACTTGATCTTCAAGGAGTTATAGACTATTTTGAGATATTCCTAAAGACATTATGATTGTTGCCCATTCATCTGTGGTGGGAACAGTTCCTTCAGCCTTCAGTGTCTCCTATAATTTTACCAAAGGTTTTTATTCAATTGTGTCTGATACCCTTTGTTTCACTCTGAAGGTAACAAGACACCTGTGCTCAGTGGTCCAAGTACATTCATCCTCCTCTTCTGCAGCCCAAGATATTTTCTACCCTGACTCTACTGTTTATCATCAAGACTATTACCTCTATCTGGTCTCTGAAAGTCTTAACTGTCTGGACAACAGTGGTGCCAGAACTTATTACTATACAACATCTTCCCTTTTCATAGTTTATTACAGCTGGAATACAGAGTCATCTGTGTTTTAAAAACATTTTTTTAAAGATCAGAAGTATATACTCTGAGATCCAAGCCATAAAAATGAGAAATTATCTCTATGTTTGAAAAAATTTTATAAACTCCACCATGCCTGGGTGGATCTTATTCATTCATTTGTAAGATTTGACTTTGTAGTAGTTCCATTTAAATAGACTAGAAAAGCTGAGTCAGAGAGGATCTAACATCTAGGCTCTTCTGGCTGCCTACTAACTTTCTGGTCACTGTTGTGGGTACAGACTTTTTCACACAGTTCTGGAAAGCTCTATATAAGGAGCCATTGACTTATTATAGAGTTTGAATAAAACATAAATATGATGAACTGTCAATTCATTACAAACTACTTTAATATTTATAATAGTAGCCTACCTTCCTCCCACCCTCAGACTCTGGGCTTCAAACCCCAGAGCCTTTATTTTCCAACTTAATGTAAAAGCCTTGGGATCCATGTGTAAGTTTCCTCCTTAAAAGGCACTCTGATGTATGTCTGTCAAACAGGGTTCATAACCCTTTATGCAGCCCACAATACCTATTCCTTGCGTATGTGAGCCCCTTCAGAGCTTAGGATAGCCACTGTCCTTCCCTGGACTTTAACTCTTAACTCCAGCAGTTTTTAGTCATTCTAGTAACCTATACATTTGTGAGAGCTTCTTCATCCTTGCAGGGTCCCTACATAGCAGTCCTGGGGCCCAGCAAGACATACATCTTGTCTGCATGTCTACTTTGGACATCTTCTGGACTCTCTGGGCTCCCCTTTGGTTGGGGATGGTGCTCTAAGACTGTATCTGGCTATCCATAACTTACTATCCCTGTACAAGTGATTATACAAGGAGGGCAGCCAGACCCAGGCCTAGCAACGCATCTGGAGAAGAACAGGAAGAGTGGCTTCCCATTCAAGCCTCAGATTTTGCCAGAGCACTTTTTGTGCCTTGGTGCCCCCACATGTTAAATTCCATCTGGTTCCCGCCATTGCCAATTTAAATTAAGCCTTTATAGTTTCGTGATTACCTTTTTACCATTACCATTTTACTAATCCTCTTCAGACTTCACATATTCCCTTCACATTGATACTCTCAGCTTTACTAAAGATTAAATAACTGGGTAAACACTTCCTCATGAAACTCATCCAATAGTCAGTTCTGTTAGCTTACTTCTCTTCCAATGATGATTTAGGAGCAATAGAACTATTACAATTTTCATTTCTTGGTCTCCTAGTAAGTTTGAAGATGAATGAACTAGGACAGTAGTTCCCAAGTCTGGCTGGTCCCAGAATCACCTGAGGCTTTTCCTTGTTCCAAAAAAATGTCCAGACCCTACCCCCTGTAAATTTTGATTTAGTTGCAATGAGATGGTCAAACATAGTAGGCTTAGCATATTCATTGATAATATTCTCCTCATCACTTAAACTACACTGAAATGGTTAAAAATGGCATAACCCACAAGGGCAGATGGGAGAGAAAACAATAGTAGATGAGAGCAAAAAATGTATATAAGATGGATAAAAAGTAGAGTAGTGGTAACTGACTTAGAAGAAGTTAAGTGGAACAGGGAGGAACACCAACAAGAAGCAGAGCATTTTGCCACACAGAACCCTAAATACTGAAGGACTCTGTACTTTGGAGGTACTGATTATTGGAGAAAGCATCAGACCTAAGAATAGGAAGATTAATTGAAGGTCTGCTGTGGAAAACTTGTATCCCTACATTTTCCCTCTACTTCATTGCTTCTGCCCTCTCTTTCCTTCCACCATAAAAGACAGGAGGAATATTTTCTGGAAAAAAATGAAATCAGAAAGGCTGCAAATCTGGAACACCAAGAAGAGCAGAGAATGGGTGAGGCATGAAGATGAACAGTGAAACCCTCAGCCCTGTGTCCTGCTTTGCTTCCTTAATGCTGGCAGCAAAGTACATTCACCCCATCTTCAAGGAAACTGGAGAATTATTTTCTATAGAAACTAAATACTCTAGAGAAAAGACCTCCAGATTTAAGAATTCCTGAGTAATAATGTCTCACTTTTGGATTACCATAGAGTGAAACCCACAGGAAGAAAAAATAACAGTAATTTGCCCAGTTTAAGACCTAAGAGTCCCTGATTCATAACTATGACTATAATGATAAAAATTATTTTTCTCTACTTCAGAGAGGAATCTTAACCCCAAAGCAGCCTGCCTTAAGAGAAGGGAAGAAGAAAAAGTTTCTGCCGTATCGGCAGAGCCGCCAACCACACTGCCAGGAACCCATCCTGGGCTTAGTGAAACTACCAACCCTATGGGTCATATGTAAACATCAGCCAGGTAAGTAAGGGTATGAAAATAAAGTACAAGGAAATCACCTTTTTCTTAAACTGAGTTAGAACTTTTGAACAGAATTTTCTGCTGGCACTGATCCTAGTAAAGGCCACATGTAATTGGAATCCAACAGTTTACTTTTCTGTTGTATAATCATACTTAAGAGAGCCAGTGTCATTTTATAAAAATTACTGTTCTCTTCAAAGTGTGCTGATATCCTGTGATTACTATAAAGAATGTTGGGTTCTTCTGTTCTGGATCATCATGTATGCTTTCTCACATGAATGTCATTTTGATCCAAGAAGAAAATAGTGCAAGGGCTCTTCTGTCAAAACAATTCTTTTTCTACCGCTCAAACTCCTCATTCTTCTACTCAAAAATATTTGACTGTATCATCAACCAGTTTTCCATTAACCATCTACCTCTTCTTTGCTACGGAATTTTTATGCACAGTTACTGCTTCTTTCCATTTGGATCAGTAGTGCAAGTTTGTGAACATGCATCTTCCTTCACTGTAAGCATATCATTTACACCTTCTGGAATCTATTAATGAATGTAAAGGTGTTATATATGATAGAACCAGAATCCCCTCCCTATGGAATTTTACTTGTTGGAAGTTTGTTCTTTTATCTTCTCTTCATGGACTAAACACAATTCCCTTTCTTGTGATTTTTTTTTTAACAAAGTGATGAAAGTAATGTGAGGTTATTGCCCAAGTAGTTAATGTGAATTATCTTTTTTTTAACTATATATTCATTTTATCTATAATCCAAGTTGTAAAGTTAATATTTAGGTGGCAGAAATTAATATAGACTGTAATTAAATATTTTAGGCAGTGACATTTTAACTAGCAGCATGGTTTAGGAATAGAGCTGGTACCTTCATTTTTATAATCTGCCTTCAGCAGTGTGTAGTTCTTTTCCCAGTTTTATCAGCACATTAATAGCAGTAAATAAAGATGAATGGATGGGAGGTATGGACAGGAAAAAAATTCAAGTATAATTTCATTTGGTCAGCTTTATGGTTTCCAATTTGAGCTGAAAATCTGAAATTTGATAGAATATTTTGTGAGCTACAAATATTAAGTCAATAACGCACCCTTTACTGAAGAATTTGGTTCCTACCACTTCTACATATATCCTTCCTAGGATCAAAATAGACCAAAACTGAAGATTTCATTTGGGAACAAGAGAATTCTTTAAGTGACAGTTATAATTCTAACATTAGCAAACTGGAGAAAACTCTAAGCCACCTCCCCCACAAAAAAAAAATATCCAGCAATCTAACTGATTATGCATGTCAAAGAGACTTCTGGCAAGAGCTAGTTAACTTGTAGATCCTCTCAAACCCAAGCTACTCTTTCATATTCTATGGAAAATACAGAATATCGTGAAAAAATTACTTTAGTTCAAAAGTAGACTTGGAAGTTATAAAATCATGCCACTCTTTCTCAATGCAAAGATGACTTTCTGAATTAGCAGATCATTTAGAAGAAGAGTGATAAGGGGTAACTTTTTCTGCTCAAGTCCCAGGTACCCACTGGGCTGTGAAAAGAGTGCTTCATATATTCGTCTGTCACATTTATCTCAGAGCCTATGTCTTATGTTTTTTTGTCCCTTTCTAATTTGTTGTACCCATTTCCTCTTATTTTCTCGCTAGTTTCACTCTAGCTCTTTCTCATTCAGTTCTCTCTCCCAACCTCATATCTCGCTTCCCTCATTCTGTTTACTTTCTTCTCTTACTGCTTTTATATCTCATACTGCTTTCATATCTCTGCCCTTATCCGTATAATAAGGAAATTGCCCCACTTAGGTTAAAAATAAACCTAGAACATTCTCACCTATCAAAAAGAGATCAATAATCTTTTTTTTAAAAAAAGGCTTCAGATGATAAATGTATTAAATGCACTTTGTTCCATTAGATTTTATAGGTTAGTGTTTATTATCTTAAAATATGTCTTAAAAGTTGATAATTTCATAAAGGTGGTTATCTGGTTTCACCTGATAACTTTCAATTCTTTATAGAAATGAATAGCAGATTAAAACTAGAAAGAAACTGGGCAACAGGAAAATGGCTGCTAGAATAAAATAGCTGATAAATGACCACAGAATGAAAGACTGTGAAAGTACAAAGATTTGCCACCATTTAATGTGAAGCCAGGTGGCTCTGAGTATCTCAGTTATCCTCCCTAAGTGTATCAATCTATTAAAAAAACAAACAAAAATACTGTGGTTATTGTTTAATAAAGAAGTGAAAAGAAGTATGATTCTTCCTAAAACTATTTTCATCAAAAATGGCAAATTTCAGAGTTACTACTATGTGTATTATGTTGAGAAAATAAATGTATAAAATTTTTACTATAAAAGTAAAGTTTTCTTAAAAATTCATTAAGCATACATTTATTGAAGACCTACTATCAAGAAACTGGGACCAGTGTGAAAATGAGTATACAATGGTCTCGGCTTTCAGAAACTTTCAGTGTAGAGGGAACAGATGGAAACTTTTAAAACATAGTATGATGGACTGGACGTAGCCGTTAATGTGTGCTTTAACATTGTCTCTCCACTCAGAAACGAATCAGTAGAACCTCAAAGCTCAGGTATTGCCAACTCGAATGCTGCCAAAATTAAGATTTGAATAATTGTCACAGCTGTTATATAAAACTAGATCGTGTGATCTATAATCACATGATTACCTTTAAAAATCTAAGTAAAACCATTTCAATTACTCCTTGAATGAAAGAAGCTCATTTATAAATAAATCATTTAGCAGACTGCTAATGTAGTGTAAACCTGGGTATAAATGAAGAATACCAACTTGTTTTTTGTTTTTTTCTGGAGGGGTGCTTAGCTTTAACAGTGATGTCCTAATTGGTTCTCTTCTCTCCCTTGACTCTCCCTGCCACAGTTCCAGAGTTATCAGTAGGCTAGATAGAAGGTGACCTCTCCTCATAAGGACTTGGACAACTCAGATAATCTGAAGACACAAACCTGATAGGAGGGAGAAGAAAAAACAAACACTTGAAGGAAGAAATGCAAATGTAATCCTACGATCAAAGCAACTGGTCAACACTTCCATCAGAAGTGAAGATAGGAAGCTCATCAGATAGAACGTCAGCCGTGAGACATTTGCAGCATATCATTTTGTTGCAAGCAGTGTGTCGCTTCTGCACAATCAGAGACTGTCTCGATCTCTCCACTCACCGTGGAAGTTGCCTTGTGCCTAAACTGAATTGACAAATGCATTGTAACTACAGATTTTATTTATTGTTATGGAACTGTAAGGTCTACATATAAAGGGAAAGTTAATGTGGAAAGCTGATCTACACTCAGCTGATGCCAGCATTCGTTAAAGCAGTTCACGTGCAGAGAACAAAGCAGTGACAACCATTGGCCCTTAGCATTCCCGGCATACCTATTAGTGTCTTAAAAAGGAAGGGAAAAGTCTTTCATTGCCCTCTCCTATCCTTTTGCCATATGAATAGTGTTTTCCATGAAATAGGAAAATATTACTTGGTATTGCATTTCTCTTGCTCATTTTTTTCATTCATTTTTATTTTCTCTTTGTGGGTGTTATATTTGGTCTCTGAATCTGAATAGTTTATGGTCACAGTCCACAATCCTCCATGTAGCCCTATGTGCTTTGCATATTTACCTTACAAAGATAAGCAGAGACCATCTGTGACCATGGCCTAGCTAAGATTTTGAAAGGGGAAATTTTGTCCCCTAGATCTTCCCCAAAATAAATATTGCTTTATTTCTAATAATAACCAAGACTTTTCAGGCTTCTAGGTTTCATAGTAAAGCTTATAATAGCAAAAAAAGTATAAATTACAAGGGAAGAATCTAGAAATTGCTTTGTTTTCCAAGCAGTAAGTACTAGATATAGTACTTATAAAGTGTTAGCTATAAGTAAGCACAAGACGAATTTAAAATACAAAGATTTTCAGGCTGTGGTTATGGTGAACATAACAAAACTCAGTAGTCACCAAGGCAGGTAGTATGATAAATGAACACACCACTCTGAGGCTAATTACCTAATGGAATACAAGAGCAATGGTCACCTGTGTTTCCTTATCCTAGCCTTTATTTCTCTCTCATTTGAATGGCTGGTCATTGAGGAGGAATTCAGTGGGTGATTTAATCAACTGCAAACCATCTGCCCCTGTCCCAAGAAGATGAGCCAGATTAGCATTAAACCAGTACTCGTCAGTCCATCTTAATACTGTGCATTAAGGCACCCCTCTGACTCTAATCCTTAAGAGTTGTTTTTTAAGACATAATCAGTTTGAACTTCCATGAAATCTGTCTTCCACCACAACAACCTGGGGAGAAAAAAAAAACATGCAAAACAATGTTGACTTGGCTTAATAATTCCTTATATAGTCAATATCAACAGCGGCAATCAGCACACAGAAGAAAGAACCCAAATCACTATGTAATTAAAGATGTCTGTTAATTTGAAAGAACAAAAACAGGACAGAACTTCAGATCCTGCAATCAGGATGATTCCTAACTAATCAGTCATTTGTGAACTTAGTGGACTTTTTGGTTATTTTAATTTGCGTATATTCTCCAATTACATCAGACTCTATCTGTGGCCTTGTTCTTCATTTCAGTGTTAATCAGCTAAACAGAAATTGTTGCTTATGATGTGTGAGTGAACATATGCCACTGCCTGGCCTTTTTTCTTCGGAGCTTGTTGTCTTTTTCGCTATATTAGACTTTGCAGTATGCCCAGAAGCTTTCCTTCATAAAATAGAAAGAAAAAAACATTTGGCTTATTTTTCACTGTAGCTAGTCTTTTATACAATAATCTTGTAAGAAAATTTCTTGAATTCTAAATATTACTCTTTCTAGATTTTTGAAATCGAAAAGTTTTCAGTAAAAAGTTTCTTACTTTATTTTATTATATTAGGTAGTAAAAATGTAGGGTTATCTATCATAACCTGTTCATTAATATCAGAAATTTACAATAGCATTTTAAGACCATAGTAGGATTCTAGCATACCGTGTAGTACCTATGGAGTATTGTTAAGAGCTAATTGTCCGAGATGAATTGCTTCTCATCTTGTTCTCCAGTTTCCATTGTTGGTTTATTGCAGATTTGTATCCTGTGTCAAATTCAAGGTATTATTGATAAACCTTTTCAACCAGCAGCAAGAAGTTCAAAATTTTTCTGTCACTGTAACAGAAAACACAATATGTATATAACATTTATGTAGCAATAAATGTGCCATCTTTTTTTTAACATAGTAAACTAGTGAGTTTTTTACATTCCTCTGTCAAAGAATAATGCATTTTGTTTTCTTTTCTCCATCTCATTCCTCCCAGAAATGCCCACAGCGCTTTTCTTTTTTTGCTCCACTTTTACAGAAACAAAATTGACATATAACTATGTGAAGTTTAGGGTGTACAACATGATGATTTGATATCTGCGTATAATGCAAAATGATTACCACAGTAAGGTTAGTTAACACATCCGTCACCTTACCTCACATATTTGCTTTTATGTGTGTGTGGTGAGAGTTTTTAAGGCCCATACTGCTTTTCATATCTGCATTATCTACATTATTTGGAAAACTTGTCAGGACAGCATCAGACTTGAAGAACTAAGTTGGTAATTGAGTCAGTAGCTTCTCTGGGTTGTGTGTTTCTCCTCTTGCTCTCTCTACTGATAGTGGCCTTTTAGCCTTTTCCTGAAAGTTGACAAAACATCATTTAGTTAAAATCTACTCATTTGCAGATCTAGAGAAGAATGAAGAAGATGGGAAAAGACTCGAATGAGACATTTCAAGTGAACATTCTTTAAAGCACTTTCGCACATTGTCTTCCTTTTCTCACTAAAAGCCTGTGTCATAATTAGGGAACATTATTTACTATTTTCAGATACAGTGTTCTGCTTTCATCCCAGTTTTTACATAACACCACCACCAAAAATATGCATAGTGATTACCTATGAGGACTTCATGCCTAGCAAGAGCTTGAGAAAAACAGTGGATGAACTTTCTATAGGGTCTGTGTGCGATGCCCATGGTCGTTATCCTGGCAAATTGCTTCTCTTGGTGAAGGATGAAATCCACTGTTCACACTGGAGGCCCAACGGATTGTTTTACTAATTGTGAGATTTGTTGAAAACAAACACTTTAGTTTGTTTCTTGTTATACAAAATGATAAATAAGTTAAAAGTTTCATTTAAGAAGAAAATATGAGGATGTTAGAACTGAAATGAAATCTAGAGACATTTCATCAACTGCCTCATTAATCGATTTGTAAACGCTGAAGCCAAGAGATGTTGTCTCCAAGTGCACATAACTGTTAACAGATCAAGACACTTAAAACTTTTACTAAAAAATCTCCCTACTTTTCTTTTCTCTTCTTTCTCTTTATAGATTTTTAGGCCAGCCAATTCTATTTGGTGGCTTTAATTTCTCTCTACTACATTGTTTTTCATTTTTCTCTCTAGTTCATATGTTTTTCTTCCATAGAAACTAATATGTATCACATCATGTGCATGTGTGTATATTTTAAAGGTTAAAGAGTATTAGCTTTGGCATCAAACAGCTCTCGATTCAAATCCAAGCTCAGCATCTAATTTAACTCCATTTCTTTATCTGAAAAATAGAGGTACATACTAGAATTGTGTAGGTATTGAATGAAACAATGTATGGGAAACTCTTACCATGGTTCCTGTCACATAATAAGTACTTAATAAATGATAAATATTTTTAAAATAGTAGCTTTCCTTATAACCAGCTCTCTGGATGATTCCTCTTCAGCCCTTCTATGAGAAGTAAATGGTGGTAAAGTCCACCCCAAGAAGATGTCAACGCGTTTTTGCAGAAGTCTGCATTCTTTGGGGACAGTCCATTTTCAGTGCCTTCCTATGGCTACATTTTATGAGGACTTTTTAAAACCTTACCATTTCAAGAATGAGGCAGTAGACTTTGCTCAGTCACATTGTATGGGTTGGTAGCAATATCATTTTGGGTCCTCTGGAAGCAGACACCAGGGTGGACTTAGATGTGCACAGGATTTTTATTAGATGTCATATTTATGGGAGACAAAAGGGAAAGGAATCGGGAGTATTCAGGGACGGGCTTCAGACCATGCTGCAGTTATGATCTCTGTGGAAGAAGAGGAAAGGATTAGATAGGAAGAGCCTCAGACCACCTTGGAGTTCTGAGGAAATCCTGGGCTATCCAGGAAGGTTTGAGAAGATCGCCCATTGAGGAGCTCTGTGTTGGGCAGAAATGGTAAGGTACTAATGTCGCCATTGTGGTTAGTCATTGGTTGGCAGTTACCTGGGAAATAGACCTTAGTTTGAACCCTGAAACAAAGGTTCTGCACCTGAACACTGATAGCTAACAGTGCACCTCATGGTTTCCACAACACCTCTTTGTTCCTACAAAACCGGCATCACCAAAACGAAGGGTCTTCTGCAGGCGCTGGGACCACAGCCAACCTCAGTATTTTCCAATTGCAATTCTTTCTTCCCTGGCATGCCACGGTCAAAGCACACCTGCACGTGTTATCCAGAGGATGAATCCCTATCACTTCCTCCCCCACCTCCATGGGCTGCCATGTGGACTGACTGGTGTAATCAGACCAAGTCTCTGAAGTTGCTGTGTGTTGTATTCTGGTGTCTACAGGACGTGACAGTCTCAGTGGGTGGTCCACACAGAGTCTTTGTGGCCACATGGGTTTGGAAGGCCACATGTCATCATTTTGGGGTGTTTCCCTATGAATATCCCCAGGCCCAGAAGTTTTATACTACTCCATACTGGAGCATGTTCATGGAAGTAGAAACATTTTTCCAGTTTTTCTTTCCGTGTTTAATCACTTATTCCAGAAGACAACCTGAAAGGTTGTCCCCGTGGCCTAAGCCTACAGTCTCTTCTCAAAACTAATAAGAGAGTACTACTGCATGGTACCAGGTTCTCCTCACCCTTGAGGGTTGATGCTCCACTGGACAGGGTCCCTAGCTAAAGTTTTGCAGGCTCTCAGCCATTTTATCCTTAGGTACCATAAGTACAATGCCCAAGGCCTGCAAGCCTTTGAAAACCTGTGAAAAAGTATGCAACCTGAAAAAAAATGGTGCCAAAAGATAAACTGCAAAAGTGAACTTCATTTCAAAAACAATTATAAAATATCTCAAATTTTTATAGCAAAATAAAATTACTATTTAATATGGGATTGGAGCTCATTTTAATATATTTGATATGATGGAGGCTAGGACTTCCAAAGGTTTTAAAACGATCCTGGGTTTCTTCAATTCCAGAGTCTGTTACCACTTTTTCTTCTTTGGTTTATTGATAGTCTCCTTGGGAAGAAATACAACTGTGTCTTCCCCTGGAAGCAAGGACCATCTCCGTACCTCTGAAGATCTACTCTGCGAAGGCCCAGAGGAACCCAGAGACAACACAGATTTTTTAGAAACTAAACAGACCACTTTTCTCCTCCCATGGGCCAGGTCTTTCCTTCCTCTGTCTCTTGCAGCCCTATGAGATTTTTTGCTTTCTCCGATTTCCCTGGCCTTCTGCAGGCTCCTTTCCTGCAAACCTGAATTTTTCTCCTAGGTAGTTGGGCGGAGGTAGCAGCCCAGGGTTGGGAGCAGGCCAGCAGGAGGAACACCTTGTCTTTGTCCTAAAATACACCCAGCGATTTGCCATGATCATTTTTCTCCATCATCTGAGTGCTCCCAATGACCCCCCTCCATGCTAGGATAAACTGGAGGATGTTCCAAAGCAGCCCAGTGTCGAAGCTCCAACCCTGCCCTGTGGCGGCCACCTCACACTCAGGAGGCCTCTTCCGTGACACCTCAAGGCATCCTGTCAGGCTGGGCCACTACACCCACTCATTCCAGGCCTCCCCCAGGCCATCCCACCTTATTCTCATTAAAGCCTGTGTTGAAAGGAACAGGGTTGTTTTTTCAGACTCTTTCAGCGTGAGTTATTGATCAACACTGATAGTGCAAGGAGCTTGATCTCACCCAGGACTGGCAGAGATTAATTAGCTTGATTCCCAAGCATAATCCTAATTAGGCGCAGGAAGAAAGGAAACACAAAGGAGCTATTATTACCAAGAACCACCGACCTTCTGTCCTGGAAGGGTGGAGGGGGAGGAGGAGGAAACTGAGGAAGAAACAAGTAAACGTGTCCCAGCACCCGAGTGCTTTGCCTAGTCCAAACCCAGATCAAGCCATGAGCACAAACGTGGTGAGAAGGGGACATCTTCTTACAAGGGTTGTATATGAAAATGTGGATTCGTTTTCTTTGCTCCCTGTCTAATGATGCACAGGCAAGCACAATTAAGCAGGAGGTACCCACTGGGGGCTGAGGATGTCAGCAGTGGAGAACTCAGCTCGAGTGGGCTGGGGGAGAAAGGTTGGGTGGATAGGGGATGATCGCCTTGAAACCTGAATAGAAATAGTAAAAAGGGACCATTTTCTGCAGCTGGGAAGCAGGAGCCATCTTCTTCTATTACTGGCATTTTTCTAGACCTTTCCAACCAGGCCCAGCGACCTAAATGGCTCTTTGCTGGTAGTGGGGAGGGCACCAGAAGGAAGGACTGGCCTTCGACTTGGCAGCCATGGGATGTGACGAACCAGCTTAACCACTCCGAGCTTCAGTTTCACCTTCTGTAAAATGGGGATAATTAATAATCATACTAGCTCATGTGGTGGTTATGAAAATTGAGAAATTCAGAGGTACGTGGAGCATAGCAGGCACGTCCTAAGGCCCCTAATGAAAACAAGCCAGGGGCTGCGGGGTGGGCGTGCAGATGAAACGAGGCAGAGAGCTGGTCATCGTTAACGCTGGGAGATAGGCATGTGGGAGTTTATTATGCTCTACTTTTTATATGTTTGACATTTTTTTATGATAAGATGTTGAAAGAATGGAGAAAGGCAAGAAAGGAGGGAGGCAGAGAGGGGAGGAAAAAAGGAAACAGATTCTGCCCAAGTGTCCCTTCTGAAACCTTCCCTGATTGCCACATTTTGTGGTAGGCTGTTTTCATTCGGCCGGAGCAGTGAAGCCCAAGTGGGGACAGTGGGACATCCAAGGAGCAGCCCCAAGCTGCAAGGTTCCCTTGGGTCCAGCCCACACTGTAGAGAGAGACAGCTCATAACATCTGGTATCAAAGGGTCATGGGACCAGGAGGGAGGCATGAGAAAGGAGACCATTAATAGCTGTTGAGAAGGAAGCTAGTGAGCCCACTTCCTTTCCTCAAAAACGGGTTGTGGGCCATTGAGATTGGTGATGGGGAGGGTGCTCCAGGAAAAGAGATTTTTTTTTTGAAGGAGAAGGAAAGCCTGCTGTACCCCCAGCTCCCAAGCAAGTGGTATCTGGAGAGAGACAGGTCACTCAAGGCAGCTTGTGGTTTGGCAATTTGAAGTGTCTGTTCCCCTACCAGCTGGTAGATGCCCTGGTCCAGGGACTGGGCCTGCCACCACTAGGGCAAAGTGTCCCTTACAAGCCTGCCTCAGGGATGCCAGGCCACCCCTGAGAGTTTGCGTGAGCAGACTGGTCTCATTTTCCTGAAGCTTCTCCGAGGTTCCCAGCAGGACAGAGATCCCTACTGCCCTGACCTTCTCCCAGAGGAAGAGCTTGTCCTAGTGCAGCACGCAAGGGGGAAAGACTGTGTGGGAGGCACATGTCCGGATCTGCCCAGAGAGACGAGACTGGTAATGGGGAGAGGGGTAGCTGCCAACCAGTTTGGGGAATGTGGATTTTGCAACAACCTGGATGATGTTAAGTGCTTGGGGGGCCTGGGAAGACCAAATGTTTAATATTTGGAAAAGAGGCTGTCTAAACAAAGTAATTAGGAGGCTCCTTTGTAGTGATATGAAAGAGATGGATTGGGTTTATCCGACATCAAAGGGCAGGAGATACAATGGGGAAGAGGCCCCTGGGCAGCGTGGGCAGGGCTGGAGTGGAGGCTCCAGCAGTCTCTGGGGTGGGGAAGGAGAGTTCCCCATAGTGTGTGTTTTGAGGATTGCTTTGAACTCCCCCCAATAAAACTTTCTCCCACTCACTTAACACACTTCCTGAAACCTAGCTCTCAGGTTCAGATTTAGCCGCCCCAAAGCCACTTTTTCATACGTGACGTTTATAACCCATGAGGAAAAGCACAGGAGCCTGTCTGCCCTGCTGTTTGCTGTTTACAGGGAAGCGGGTGTTCATGGAAGGCCCCCTTCCTGAGGATAAACCAAGGACCTCAGGCGCTGGTGCAGTCCAGCAGGCCGGGGCTTCGGAGTTCAGCAGAGCTGGGTGAGTGTCCTGCTCTTGCCTCCACTGACTGGCAACCGTGGGCAAGGAAGGCCCTGACCCTCTCTGAGCATCACCAGCCTAGCTTATAAAAACTAGAAATAATGAGCCCCAAATAACAAGGGGTGGTGCTGGAGGCGAGAGAGAAATTTGAGAAAAGGAAGCAAGAGGATCCTCTAGGTGGAGACTACTGGACACGGAAAGAACTATACTAGTCACTCCAGGGGACCTTCCCCAAGACTCTGGCAGAGAGCCCATCTCGGTGTCCCCTGTGCACGCTGCATCCTCCAGGACAGTGGGGAGGTGCGAGAAAGAGGACCTTCGTCTGCCTGAGGGAGACCTTGGCAAGGAGATTGAGCAGAAGTATGACTGTGGAGAGGAGAGGCTGATTACGGTGCTGTCTGTCATGGGGACAGAGGATGACCTTTCAGATTCATTTACCCCCAAAATTCAGTGGCTCCACATCTTAGTCTCACATTTTGAAGTGTTGATGGAACAAGTGATTTGACATTTGAAATTCATTTAAAAATATTCTAGCCAAAATAGACACACACACACACACACACACACACACACACACACACACAGTAGATGAAACAAGAATGTGAGAATATCGATAATTCTGGAAACTGGATGGAGATACATGAAGATTTATTATTTATTCTCTCATTGTATATTTGACATTTTTCATAATGAAAAGTTAAAGTCACAAAAATAAATTTCAGGCTCTTGTAACTCCAGTTCCTTAGCCAGTGGAGCTGAAGCTGAGCTGATGGGGGTCCCTGCCTCTCCCTCCCTCCAATATTTGGGGTCTCCTTAAGTGACAGGAGTGCTGTGAGAAACACAGAGATGACTGCAATGCAGACCACCATGAGAAGCAGAGAAATAACAAAGCCGTACAACATGTGTTCCTCAGGGTGCAGACATAGGGCTCAGGGTCCTGAGGATGGAACAGTTAACTCAGACAAGAGAGGGTGTCCGGGCGGATGGAGCGCATCAACAAACAAATAATATCGTCAGCAGCACATGTAAACTGGGGGCTGGGAAGAATGCTCCTGGAGTGTTTTTCACTCACAGGCCTGTCAGGCCCTGAATTTGACAGGAGGGGCAGCTGAGGTGACTATTGTCTGCAGCCCTTCCAAAGTTATGATCATACATTCCCAGTGAACTAAAAGTTCTGAGGAAATTGTCCCTATTTGTAGCTTGAACTGGGACAATTCCCCATTATATCTTTTGACTGGGTAGCGGGACTCACTAGAAAACAAGAGAGGGAAGATGCACCATCCTAAGCACACATCTGGGTTCATGCTTAACTGAGTGAGTGTGAGTGTATGAGTGTGTGTGAGTGTACAAGTGCGTATGTGAGTCTGCGTGTGCCTGTGAAGTGCTGACGTTTGATTCTGGATGCAAGGACCATTACTTCTACTGAAAAGGCTCCATCCCTTGAAAAGTGTATCATCTACAGGAGGAGAAAAACAAGATATGCCTGTAAAACAAAGAATGACTTATTTTAGGCATAATTAGGTAAAAGTGCCTAGAACAAAACACTCAATGAAATGCAGATAACATTTTTTGAAGACACCACCCAGGAGGAAGCTAACATAGAAGACTTTAGAGAGAGTCAGCGGTCTGAATCCTGACTTGGCCTGTAACCTTGGGCTTAATCTTTTTTTTTTTTTAATTTAACTTTTTTTTTTTTACAATAATTATAAATTTACAGAAGAGTTGCAAGTATAACTCAGAAAGTCCTCATATTTTTTACCTCGCTTCTTCTAATGTTAATATCTTACATAAACATGGTACATTTATTAAAACTCAGAAATTAACAGTGATACATTATTAGTAACTAAATGACAGAGTTTATTCAGAATCCACTGTTTTTCCCCCACATATGTCCTTTTCCTGTTCCAGGATCCAATCCACGATCCCACAATGCATTTTACTGTGTTCAATCTACAACTGTTTCTCAGTCTTTCCTTGTTTACTCATGAGTTTGACACTTTGAAGAGTACTGAGAAGGCATTTTGTAAAATGGACCCAGATTTAGATTTTCCTAGCATTTTCTCATCATTGGACTGGGGTTATGGATTTGGGGGAAGAATAACACAGAGGCAAAGTGCCTTCTCACATCATGTGAGGGGTACATGCTATCCACATGACTTGTCACTAGCGATGTTAACCTTGCTCACTCGGTTAGCAGGTATCTACTGGCTTCTCCATTGCAAAGTTATTATTTTCCTTTTGCATACTTTATTCCTTAGAAACCAGTCAGTCATTCAACCAGGCTACCCTCAAGGACAGAGAAATGAAGCCACACCTCTTAAAGGAAGGAGTATTCTCATTTGTAGCTGGAATTCTTCTGTCAGGAAGATTTGTCCCTCCTTCCTCATTCTGTGAAATGGGGATAATGGCTGTACTCAACTGAGAGGATTTTTGGAAAGTTTAAATAATAGAATGTGTGGAAAGCACTTAGCACTAGCAGAGGCTAAATATTATGATCAAACTATTGCAAGAGTCATTTACCTCTAGGCCCACCGTGCGCAGCTGTTGGTGATGGTCTCCTGCAGACCCAGGGAGTGACGGCCTCTGAGAGGGGATCTTTGGGCCAGGCTAGGGTCAGCCGGCTCTCTGCTCCTCCTGTGAACCTTGTAGATGAGAGGGTAGGTCTGGAGACAGAATGCTGAAAGCCCACCAAAGGCACACACTTACAGGCAGAGAGGGAAGCAGATCAGGTCTAGAGAAACACAGACTGGACCGAGATGTGGTGTATGGATTGGATTTGGGTGAAAGATACAAAAAAGATGGTGAGAATTCAACCCCTGAGATACCACTCTGCAGACAGGATGCATAGAGCCTACCTCGTAGTGACTCGTTGATGGATGGCTCAGTGAAAAACTAAACAAAGAACACTAGACTGGGAATCCAGTTATTTGGGGCTTGCATTCCAGATTTTTACGCCAACTTGATTATTTTTTCAAACTTGCTGCGTGACCCTGAGCAAGTTACTTAACTTGTCTGGGCCTCATATTCCACATATGTAAACTGCGTGGAAGTGGAGGAGAGACAGGGACTAGATCCAGGCTCAAGAGGCAAGGCACTGACCCCCACTTCTCCTTGTCACTCCACTTTCCATGACCCAGCCTAACTGTGGGGCTCCCGACCGCACTATCAAAGCACATGCTGCGATCTTAGTGCTAATCAAAGGACCCCGCATTGTCAGCTGGAAGCTTGTCAGCGTGTGCAATAAAGGCCGTTGCGACACTTGCTCTGCCTGCTTTGTTCTGTGCTTCCTACACACCGCTCCCTGTTTCCCTTCATCTCAATCGGACTGTTGTCACTTCATGTTTGTCCTCAGCTGCTGAAAGGGCCACGTTTGTTTTAGATACAAGTATGATCACCGAGTGGGCCGCCTGGGGCGGGGGACCGCCTCGTGCAGTCCTGGGGTGGCCCCACCTGCCTCTCTCTGAAAGGTGAATCTTTCCTTTTCTTTCCTCCCTGTTTATTTTTAGACAAAGACAAGTGATGGAGGGGCTCTCCGGATCACAGCCTTCAGGTGACCCCAATCATTCATGACCTTGCTCCATGTATTCCTGGACCCGGGTAGAGCAGTTCTCTTTGCTCTTCAGAGGAAGCACAGAGTCTGGGGAGGGAGATCAGACGGCAAAGGGCTTTTCAGAGGTGGGGCTGGGAGAGGGAGATGATGAATTATTTTTAACAGGTGATTTAGTTTTCAACCTGGGCCTCTCCTTCCTAGGAGGGCTCTTTCTAGACCTCAGCTGCCTCTGTAGGCCACTTCCTTGGCATCATGGTCCATCCGGCCTCCCAGTCCTCTGGCATTTTCCTCTGCGGCCACTTTTCCTGGAGCCCTCACCCCCTCTAATCACCCAGACCCGGGCTCGGGGCTCAGCGCTGCCGGTTCTGTCAACCTTTAACTTCCGGCGCTGGGGCGCCCCCTACTGCCTGAAATTGTCGTGACCAATAGACAGAGGTTCATTTTGGGGCCTGCTTGGGTTCACATTCCCTGGGCCACAAACTTAGTGGCAAACACACAGTCAAAATGAACTTCTCAGTTGTCCCCAAGCCTGCACTGTGCTGCGTATTGTGGAGGACACTGTAAAAGGCAGGCCATTTCTCCAAGGTTACCATGGCCTGTGCACCCCTGCCCGCCTCCTGCCTGGAGGTTCCACACTGACCGTCCTTCTTGCCAGACACCAGGCTCTGGGCCAGCCTTAGCCTCTGAAAAGACATCGAAGACCCCTAGGAGAGAAGGGCAGGAGAGGCGCCTCGGAGCACCTGCTCTGCAGGTCCCACACGGCTCCCCTTCCAGCTCTCTATTAAATTGTATACCTGAAATTTACTGGATTTCATTAACCAATGTCACCATTAAACAAACAAACAAATAAATCAATGACTTTTTTTAAAAATAAAAGGAAGAAATATACTTTAAGGGTGAAGAAAATGTTTTGAGATACGTTAACATATTCATCTTCATACTCACAGTCATAAAGTACAATCTTAATTATTATTTTGATGAAGAAAAGGGTCCCCAAAGGCAAAAGTGCCCAAGACCCACCAAAGTCCTAAAGCGCCCCTGGACACCTGTAGCTACCTGAGAGCTGGCGGGGCTCAAATGCCGGCAAAGGCCAGATTCCTTGCACGGGACGGTGATGGGAGCTCTCTAGAGAGCCTCATGTGGCATCTTTGCTTTTTATTTTCTCTCTTAATAAGAATGTGTAGTGTTTACATTGTCAGAGAACAAACAGAACCTTGGCTTGTGTTTCACATCTTCGGAAATGGGTCTTGTGTACTTTTGGCTGTGTCTTCGTGTTC
Organism: Rousettus aegyptiacus; assembly: GCF_014176215.1. Taxonomy (NCBI): domain Eukaryota; kingdom Metazoa; phylum Chordata; class Mammalia; order Chiroptera; family Pteropodidae; genus Rousettus; species Rousettus aegyptiacus. Next base: position 126,510,760 of record NW_023416306.1, read on the forward strand.
CTGGAAGTTATAGCATGGACTCCCCCTAGAATGGAGGGGCGGCGTATCAGGATGTTGAGGATGGAGAGGGCAGGCTCTCCCCTGCACGGTTTCTCTGGAATCCCTGCTTTGCCTTCCGGGTGGTCTTCCTCCCGGGCCCCAGCCCTGCCCCAGGCAGTCCGCTGACTCCCAGTTCTGTCCGCTCCAGCAGTGGCCCCTTCTTGTGTGTCCTCAGCCTCGGCCTTCTCTGGGATTCCAGCAACTTCTTCCATCTACTTTGTTACCTCCTCCACTGTTTCAGCCTGCTTGGCCTCCATAACAAAGTACCACAGACTGGGGAGCTAAACAGAAACTTCTCTCACAACTCTGGAGGCTAAACATCCAAACTCAAGGGTTGGTCTCTCTCTGATTATAAATGAACGTCTCCCTATATTCTCCCATGGTCTTCCTTCTGTGTGTCTGTGTCCCAATCTCCTCTTTCTAGAAGGACACCAGTCATCGAATTAGGGTCCAACCCCAAGGACCACATTTCAACTCAATTATCTCATTCCAGTCTCCAAATACAGCCATGTTCTGTAGCACGGGGTTAGGACATTAACATATGAATGGCGGAGTGGGGGAGAAGGAGGACCGATTCAGTCCATAACACCCACGACCACCTCTGCCTCCATGCACAGAAACGATTGCCAGAGCTATGAGCTTGAAAAGGGCGGCAATGCAACAGGTAATAAAGCAAGACAGAGAGCTTTGAGGGCTGCAGGCCAGGAAGCCGGTAACCGCAGCTGCTCACAGCAAAGTGCCATCAAGGCAAGGAGAGGCCACTTTGCCTGGGGGCGAAGGGGGGCTCTCCATGGGCAGATCCGCCTGGCCAGCGCTTCAGAAGACTGACTGCCTCTCAACGCTTGTAAAAACAATTATCAGCAATGGGAAGGATTTGGTGCCCCTAGCTCCAAATCCATGGAAACTCTTTTTACTCCAGGCTTACAGTAGAAACCAGCAGTACCCCCACCTGCAGACCTACCTAGATCACACGCATCGACCTAGACATTACCTGCCTTCTTCACCAAAATGTCTGAGCCTTGTTCCCATAATTACTCAACGACTATAGCTCCAAATTCATGAATTGAGTTTATGAAGAACCTCATGCAGAATTATTTTTGCTAGGGGAATCTTTCAGAAACCTAGTCTACACTTATCCAGTTGCTAAGTAGAACGTTCTTGGAAAGACACTAACTCCCAGAAGGACTTCCTCCATGACACTCTAATTTTCTTATCTCACACATCCATGCTCAGCAGAGTCAAGTTTATTCAAAAAGCTAAAGAGGAGCAAAGTGGGAAGATTTAATCTTTTCAAGAAAAAGAATTATTCCCTGTATTCCAAAGCCAAATGCAAATTGAAAAAAAAAAAATTTTTTTTTTTAGAAAAAATTCTGTTTGGAATTTTCGGAGCCGATGCTCCTCTCCCTTCCTACAGTTCGAGATTTCTGTTCCGAGCCCATCGATTCTCCTGCTAGTAAAATAAGAAATAACTAGAGGATCACTTTTTAATCTACCCATTTTGGCAGGGATCCTTTCTGGCCCTCCCTTAACCCTACCCACATTTTCCCTGGGGGTGGAAGACGTTATTACAGCTGTCTCATCTCCTTCAGAGCAAACTTCTCTGCTTAGGTCTCCAGATGCTGACCGGGTTTCGGAGGAACACCAAATCCCATCCAGATGGCCACTCAGCCCGGAGTCTCTTGCACAGAATAACAATGTCCCCTTCAACTGCCTCAGCCACAGAATTTAAACACAGAGTGAACCGCGGTCTTCGCCGACTTGCCTTTGCTAACACAATGAAGCGCAGCCTCCTCGCCTGCCTGCCTTCTCAGGAAGAGCCCGGAACAACCGGAAAGCCTTTCTGGGAATTTCTGTAAGACGTTCTCAAGAGATTCTGCGACAGGCATTGCCTTCCCTTTAGTCTCACCTCCCTAAGCACACTAATGAGCCTCTGCTCTTCTCTCTACCTAACCCAATACAATTCAAACTCGTACCCGTACAGTTTTATTAGCATAAATGTTCACATTCCAAGGGCTCGACGACCTTCCTCTGCTTAACTCGGGACCTCAGAGGCTCCCCATAGATATCTCTCAGGCCCCATGGGAGCCTCCAGACACTATCTCACCTGGGCCCACTAACCGTCCTTTCACTAGAGCTCCCAGGTGCCATGTGTTGATGATGAAACACTCCAAGTGCCATCCCCCCACGGCCATGGCCTCTGTGAGGTGCTGCCTTGGGGCCTACACCTCTTGAATAGCCGAACTGGTGCTGGGCCTCCTTCAGTGGCCCAGGCTGGGGCCACACTGTGCTCCTTGTGGCTACGAAGGCTCCCCTCCCAGTCGGTGTCTCGCCCTCTCCCCCCGACCCCGCAGCCTCTACTAGTGCTCTGTGCCCCCCAAGGACCCTTGAGAAGCCTCCGCAGGGGACAGACTTAGTTCCTGGGGCAGGTGGTTGTTCCCAGGCACCTTCACCCAAAACACGTTTCTTCTCATTTCCTTCCTTCCTCCCCACACAAAACAGAGAAGTCCCAGAGGCTGCTGGCCCAAGATTCATTAGATGTGGCTGTGCCCGGAACCCAGGGTTAGGCTCGGCTGGGGCTGCCCCCAACTGCAGTTATGCCTGGAGCTCCTTCCCAGCTCTGGTGGTCCTGACAAGGAGCCGGACACAATATCTGTGTGCACATGTACCTACAGGAGCAACATGACAAAGTGCGACTCTCCAAATAGATGGCCAAGGGCAGAGAGCCCAGGGTACCTGCCATTTCATCCACAATATTGACCCCTAACCCCTTATCCTAACCAATGAATGTCATTTATATTATTTTCACAATCATCAATGTATTAATATTTTCAATTATTGGTGTAGCATTTTACCAACTACTATCTCATTCAAGTGAGGGAAGGCTCACCAAATCAGTAAAATGAAATCTGAATTACAACTTTTAAATTAAACAGCTTTTTGCTTCAAGTGCCTGTAGAACAGAGGGAAGATAAATTTCAGGCAGGAAAACGCCTTTGGGATCCCTAATGAAGACAGGAAAACGGTGTATCGTTAGCTTATCAGTTACTGTATGGCAGTGGAAGATTTTCATAGTTCTGGAAAAACCTGCTCATTCTCCACTGCAGTGACATCTGCTTATAACATCATTTGCCGAGCTGACTCTGCCCTCGTAATTTCCACCCAAGTGAATGTCAGCCCCGATTCTGTAAAATATCACACCTTTCAAATTGCTGCAGTTAAGTGAATTCTTGATATATTACCCTGCTTTATCCCACGCTCTTAAAATGCTTTTGAAAAGAAACCCGCCCAGACCTGTGGAAATAGGCCATTCTGATCGTTTCTTTTTGAAGATAAGTCGCAGAAATGTTGAGGTTGCAACTTCATTACTTGCCTGAGTTCCCAGGGCCCTGGCTCCCCACTTGTCGTCTCTGCCTCATTTTCCGGGAATAATGCCCTTCGGTCACAGCCCAGGGCTTGAAGGCTGCTCCCAACACCTCTCCCACCCCATGTAAGTATAGCACAAACATGGCCAGTCCAGTGGTGGCTGCCTGGCATGTGACTCCTGGCCTGGCACAGAGGGCGCTCCCAGGTGTCCGTGCATCTGAGTCACAGGCATGGGGGGGAAAACGGGGACTTGTTTTCCTCATGCATCTCAAGGCTGCACTCCAACTTGACTGTGGCCACAGAAGCACAGAACCCCACAACTTCTTGGCAGTTAAATGGTTTTCACACTTCTATTTTTAAAAGCCTTGGAAACGGGTAACCTAAAGGATCACGGTGGTTGGGTGAATGTCTTTCCAAAGTTCTCCTGGTCAGAAGCCCTGTCCTGGCGGGAGTCCCAAAGCAACTGTGAAACCAAAATGCCACAACAGGGCCCGCGCTGCCAATCTGCTCCTCAGATGATAAAAACAGAAACACTCAAGGGACCTGGACTCTCAGTTCTATGTGACGACGAGGAGTACTTTCTGGCCTTTGGTCCCCACTTGGAGATTATTGTTCCCCTGCTTTGTGTGGGTTACATAAAACTTTCACGTATGGGAAGCCAGCTCAAAAGATGGTGGTCACCGCGTAGGGGGCTTGTTACGGGGATTCCTGGTATCCACCCCTGCTGAGGGAAGGGAAGCAGTGAGAAGGGGACAAGAGGGGGCAGAAAGAAGAGTTGAGCTATGGTGCAGTCTCAGTTGACATTTGGGTGTTCTGCAGTTGGGTGACCCCTCAGAGCCACAGTGAGGCCTTTATACCCCACGCATCAGGCACTGAGTGTGGCCGCCTACAGAAGGGGCGTGGCTGGGGACGAGGGGCTGACAACCCAGGCCTGGCTGTGGGCAGCGTCCCAGCCGCGGGGAGTAGGTACTTTCTTCCTGAAGTGGGAACTGACTACGTCATAGCACCCGTGACAGCATCCATGTCTCTTTTTTCGGCTGTAAACTTTTAAAAAATTGAGGTGAAGTCATGAAACATAAAATCATAAAATTAAGCCTTTTAATGTGTATAATTTAGTGGCATTTAGTACATTCACAGTGTTTGGCAGCTACTGCCTATAATGTCTCAATATTTTCATCGCTCCAAATGAAAACCCCGAACCATTAAGCAGTCACTTCCATTCCCCCGTCCCTCGAGCCCCTGGCAAACACCAGTCCGCTTTCTTTTTCTATGGATTTACCTATTCTAGACATTTCATAGAAACGGAATACTATATGACACATAATTTTGTGTCAGGCTTATTTCACGTAGCTTAAGAGTTTAAAGATTCATTCACATTGTAGCATGTATCAGTACTTGATTCCTTTTTCTGGCTGAATAATATTCCACCGTATGACTTATTCATTCATCCCTCAATGCACATTTGAATTGGAGCAGGTCACCTTTTTAAAGAAGAGCTTAGGACCCACGTAAAAGTTCTCAATTGTCAATAACATGACTTTACCCCATTTGGGAGCAGGAAAATCTCTCCTCAGGCTTACTGTGTGAATAGGACATATCACAAATTTACATCCTAGAAGAGGCTTTTGCTCAACTGAAAGTCCAATGCCCCCAGACTTCCTGGGCCTGACAGCGCCCCTTCAAGCTTGTCCCACACTCCTGCCACCATGTGCATGCCACAGTGGCCTCAGTTCAGCTGTGCTTTGTTTAGGCCACACTAAGGCATCTCTAAGGGTACTGCATCTCTGCTCCAGGGAGCCAGTGTGGGGTTTGGGACTTCTTGACCAGCCCTTGGCTCAGCCCTCCTTTCCATCTCCCTGGGTTACTGAGAAAGCGTGTCTCCCCTTTAAGCCTTAGGGCTACCCTCCTTGGCTTCAAGTCAAAGCAGCCATTGTGGCAGACACAGGAACCGAACCCATGGCCTGCCAGCCTCAGCCCACCCATAAATCTCCTCATGGCCCTTCTGCCCCAATTCCATCCTTACCTCAGAGTAAAGAAAATGTGGCCCTTCTCTGACTCCCCTTTGCCTGGGTCAGGGCAAATGTTGTGTAAACAGCCATGTCCCTGGCTCCTCATCTGGCCCCACCGGATCCTGTCTGCCCAGCTCATGCCCACCTAATTCTGCTTATGGCCTCCCCTGCCCCTCAGTCCTTGTTTCCTTGTTCACAGGCACTTGTAGGTGCCCCAGCACCTAGCACAGAGCTGCTCGAAAAATGTTTCACCAAAGGACCTCTTCCTTGGAAAATTTGACTCCATACTTAAGAGCTTCCCTAGAGAACCCTTTGTTGGTTGCATTGTGTGTGACCCTCATAGCAATGCCACCAGGTAGGCATTACTATTCCTGCTCTACAGATGAAGAAGTTCAGGAAGGACCCTGCCCAGGTGGGAAGTGGCAGGGCCACGACCTGCCTCTCAGGTGCCTGTGGGGACCAGTTCCTCATCCCTGAGCTGCTTCTGCTCATCAGGTTAGTTCTATTGTGAATCTACAATGTGCCAGGGTTAATCCCTGGGTTAATCCCTGGGGCTCCTAAGGGGGAGGAAACTGTCAAATGGCTTTCTGTCCAGCCCAGGGAGGGAGGCAGTCTACCACCAGGGTGAGAAAGCTGTGCTCAGCCTGAGGGAATTAATTAATAATAGTATTATGGTTAATGTTAATAATAAATAATAACATGTATGAACAACTATTTATATCATAGCCCAAGGGCAAAGTCTGCCCAGAAGACATTCACCATCTGATAAACCTTACTGTGAAACCATGATACAAAAAATAAAGGCAGCCCCAGCATTAGGAGAGGGGGGCTTACACCACTGTCTCATCTGCATACGGACGGACGGACATCCTGCTCAAGGGCTTTATTCCTCTCCCAACAACCGTTACTCAGACTTGAGGACAGGATCTTGTCTCACTTGTCTCTTTTTCAGCAACAAACATGGGCCTCGATGTAGAGTGGGGTTCCAGGGAAACGTGCAATGAGCAAATGCTCAGGAGGGGACGCCGAAGAAACGGCAGTGATCTTAGAGCTTGCGCTGAAGGCACAGGTGAAGTCCTTCACACAGTGTTTTCCTTCAACTATGGATGGGACGTGAGGGTGCCTCGTTTTTCTTTTTCTTTACTACGCATGCCACGAGAACCCAGCACACACGATCGGCACCCAGAGCAGAACCCAACTGACCTGCTACTGACACTGCACCTGGCCTAGCATGTCCAGGTGTGGCCATCAGCTGTCCACAGGGGAAACAGCTGAGAAGGGGTAGAGTCTGCTGCCAGCGCTCTGGGGAGTTCGGCAGGAATTGCTGGGTTTTATTCCTTCCCTGAGGATGGTCGGGCTTCCCCTCCTTCCTAGTCCACTCCCCACCCTCTCTGGAGACCCCAGGGGTAGGCAAACCCAGCCCCACAGGTGGACTGCCTGGCTGTGGGTGAGGGTTGGTGCTGGGGGAGAGGAAAGTAGGCAGCAGGTGGTGTCCACTCCCTAGCTCTCCCCACCGCCCCATCTTGTGCTGTGAGAAGGAAGCCTGGAAGGTGGGAATCAGGACCAGGGAGGCCCACAGCCCAAACAGCATCATGTCTGTTTGCTTTATTTCATTTCTAATGCAAAGCTCTAAAGCAAAGGGAGTGTGACTGGTTCTGGGGTGAGGAGAAGGTTCTGGAGGCCTAGACGTAGTGGGTAGAGCAAGCCTGAATGGGACACTGAGGTGGATGGTATGGACACAGCAGACAACTTAAGGCTCTAAGCCAGACAAGAAGAAGAGAGATGAGAGAGAAAGAGAGAGAGAAAAAGAGAAAGAGAGAGAGAGAGAGAGAGAGAGAGAGAGAGAGAGAGAGAGAGAGAGAGAGAGAGAGAGAGAGAGAGAGAGAGAGACTGGTGAGACTGGTGGCCAGGAAGCAGGGGAGAGCCCCAGGCCTCTGAGAAGCCCCTCTGCCTGCCACCTCCCAGGCCTTCTGCTGCTCGGTGCCTCAGGGGCCCTGTAGAAGTCTATAAATAGGCAACTGTCCAAGTTCAGTCCAGCAGAAGCCCCTGTGGATGGGGGAGGATGGGAGGAGCGGCTATGGGTATAAGGAAGAGACTGTTTCCCAGGAGCTGAAATCTTCCAGGCAATCACTTGTGGCAAGAATGCACACATGCATTGTACACACACACACACACACGCACGCACGCCACTCCACTCCTGGGACCAGCAGTCCCATACATTCTTGCTTGCCTGGAAGGAGAGTGCCCAGACTGGTTTCTTCCCCGTGAAATGAGTGTTAGAAGTCCAGACTGACTCGAGTTGGTTTTTCTAATTCCTTTCCCATTCTGTCAACAAGGGAAGGGGATGCTTTCTGACACAAGGGGAAAAAGGGAGGTGAAAAAGGAAGAATGAGAAGGCAAGGAGGTCTCCCCAGAGCAGCTTGGGAAAAGGCCTGGGCCACGGCCAAGGCCCAGCCACCGCCCGAGGACACCAGGCAGCATGGGTTCTCCTACCTGCAAACCTCCAAAATGGCCTGACCCCGCCTCTGCTTCTCCACGTTTCTTCATAAGGCACATGAATTTTACTCTCACACTGGTATCCCTGGTTATTGTTTTCGTTTTGAGGCTCCTGTTAGCTTCTACCTCAGCTGAAACCTAAGATTAGGCCAAGTTCTTTGTCTCTCAGACTTATGGAAACGAGAGGCCACAGATCCTAGGAAGACATCAAGAACTCTCACTGTACTTTCTTCTTAAGCCTCCGGGGACATATAATGGTTGCTATGGAGATTCCTTCATTTGTAGAGTAATGGTTTTCAGAAAAAAGAATAACTCACAAGTTCTTTCATGAGGAACAGAGTCAGTCCTTGGGGATGACATGATGTAATAGGATTTAAAAGAGGGACTATGACTGGCTTCAGTTTGTGTACTTTTTTCCTTTTTGATCCTTGTGCATGCTTGGGGTCCACCAGGATCTTCCTCTGAGCCTCACTCTGCACATGGAGTTCTGGTTGATGCCTGACACCTCCATTTGCCTCTTCACGACATCTGAGGGCAGCTGTTAAAAATAATGTCAGACACATGCAGGTAGCTTCATCGGGGAGTTACTGTCAGGGTCTCTGCAAGGGTCTTCATGGCCACTTCTGGGAAGTTATTAGCCTGAGAGTGCCACAGGGCCTTTGCACATCCATTAGCATAATGACTGGCTGGGGAGAGGGCTTTCCCTACATGGACTCTGTCTGGAAAGGCTGGGGTTAGCAATGCAGACTGGAAATTGAGGTGCACAGAGGGGAAGAGCTGACCCAAGGTCCCACTGCGTGACAGGCACAGAAGCCAGGCCTTTTCAGCAGCTGTGGCTGGCAGAGCAAGGAGCCAGGAGAAAGACTTTTATGAACAAACATATTTTCTAATAATGGGCAAAGAAAAAGAGGTTGACTAATGGGAGCAACAAAAAGAAAGAATAATGGGGGGTGTGTTAAACTAGATTGACACCTGATTGAGATAATTTTTCTTTTCTTTTGCAACGGGCACTGCATTGGGAGTCAGCTATGTGACCCTGGGGAAGTTGCTTTCCCTCTCTGGGCTTCGGTTTTCTCACCTGCCAAATGAAGGAGCTGGTCTTGAATGAGCTCAGATCTCTTCCAGTGCTGACATGCTCCCATACTGCACTAATGCTAAAAATACTAGTGAGGGTCCCTCCATGCTAAAATTCAATGTCAAGGGTTCCCTGTGGCCCATAGCGACAAGCCAAACTCCTTAGCCTGGAGCTCAAGGCTCTGTGTGATCTGGTCACAGCCCTTCTTTCCAGTCATATCTCCCATTTGCTCCTTCCTGTGGATGACTTATTGTTCCATCCAGCCAGGCTGCATGTCCTGGTTCACACCCTCTGCTGGCAAACATACCTCCTCTCAGCCCAGCGCCCTGGCCTGAAGAAGCCCAGTTAGTCCTTTGGCTCTCGGTTAAGATGCCATCTCCTTCAGGGATCCTAAATTTAGGGTCATGATCTTTCCAATCCTGTACCCACCATCACTGCTTTCATCTGAACTCGTGTTGTAATTATCCAGTCATTCAGTTCAACAAATATTCCCGAATGATTAGCATGTGCTATGACAATGACAAATTCTGACATAGTTCTGCCTCCATGGGGGGAAGAAGGAGACATTAATCAAATAATCATGTTCATGAATGTATAATTCCAAACAGGGAGATGTGGAGAAGAAAGAGAAACAGTTCCCCGAGAGCCTGTCTGGTATCTGGGAAGGAGGAAAGGGCGGGGTGGAAGGGAGATGTTCCCAGGAGGGGACAAACGCATGTGACTCTGGTGGAAGGGAATGTGAAGGATGAGAAGGGCTGCAGGGGAGCAGGATCACTGGAGGACTCCCGGGGGGGGGGGGGCATGAGCTGCTGGATGGGTGGGCAGAGGCTGGCCCTTGGGGAATGCGGGGTTGTCTTGATCAGAGGAGCCATCTGGGGAGCTGTTAACAGGTTTTAGGGAGGGGAGTGACAGATCAAATTTGTGTTTTAGAACAATTATCTTGGCTGTTGTGCAGAGAATGGCCTGGAGCAGTGGTTTGCAGCCTCAGATGTGTTGGACCGAGAAGTTTGAGCGGGACCCAAACCTTGGCCTTAGGGCCCCCCACCCTCACATCCCGTTCAGTTGGTCTGGAGGGAGGCAAAGGAAAAAAGGGGCCCAGTAGGAGACCCTGCAGTGATCCAGCCAGGAGATGAGAGCACCTTGGACAGGAACGGCAGGAAGCAGAGGGGCTCAGGGATGTCTAGGAGATGAAATTGACAGGGTTTGGCAATTAATTCCCATGGGATGAAGGAGAAGGAAGTGTCAAGGTTCAGGCCCAGAATTTCTTGCTTGTGCAAGCAGACAGAATGCGTGGCATGCCCCAAGACCGAGAGCATGGGGGAGACAGGGCGTTGGGGGTAAGGGAGTAGGTCACAGCTAACAGGACTCCTGAGACACCTCTGTTTGTATATCTCAGTGCTCTGCGCCTGCGCAGGGCTGGGGAGCCCTTGCTTTCGCGGGCCCTTCCCATTCCGTTGGAGCTCTCTCCCGCAGAGGCCTAGGTGGGTGGGGACAGGGCTTGGCCGTCCCCTCGCTTGGTGCCTCCAACGGAGATGCGAGGAAGCCCCAGAGGCAGGGCGCGCCCAGGCCGGCAGAGACCAGCCGAGGGCGCCAGGCGGCCCGGCATGCGGTAAAGACAGAACACGGCTGCTTGGGAAACAGCCCTTTCTGAAGCACAGTCACGGCACTAAGTGATCCCGGGGTCGTAGGCAGGTGTCAGTAGGACTCTTACCTGCTTCCGGATCAGCGGGCACCTCCGTGCAGGAAAATGAACGCTCGGTTCGGCAGTCAGGGGCGCTGTAGTGGGGCACCGGGGACCGTGCGCTGCGCGCAGGGGACAGGAACGCAGTCAGTCGTCCGCCCACCCGATTCCCTCGCAGGGATTCCCGCGCGCCCACACCTGTCCACATTACCTTCTTCCAGGCTCCGGAAGCAGGGGAGAAGGACTCCACTTGGAACTGGGGTATTGAGTCCTAGGCCTGTTTTTTGTTGTTGTTTTTTTTATTTGTTTGTTTTTTTAATGGGGGAATGACAAAATTTTGTGACCTTGGATAAGTCACTTATCTCGCCAGATCCTAGGAGGGATAGGAGGACGAAGACCCAGACCTGCCGTCTCTAGAGGCTTGCTGGCTCTGGCTCTAGGCAGGCCCGGGGTAAAAAGCCATACCGCAGAGCCCGCAGTTTCCAGGAGAAAGAGGGCGGAAAGGAAGGGGTGGGAGAGGGAGAAGAGGGGAAGCCATGGAAGGAGGTGGAAGGAAGAGTTCGAGGAGAAATCCAGTCCCTCCCGAGGACCCAGACCGCTCCTACTCCTCAGACCAGAGCTCTTGCCCCCACGTCCCTTGATTTTACCTCAAGGCAGGCGAGCTTGTGCCACAGTTACTTTAAAACTTTTAATCTGGGGGAGTGCCACCCTGAACAAGCCGGATCTGGTCTGATCTTGGTAGCTAAGCAGGGTGGGGCCTGATTAGTACTTGGATGGGAGATCACATAGGAAGACCAGGTGCTGTAGGTGTTAAAAATAGATAGATAGATAAAACTTTGAGGAGAGGTAAATGGGGTAATGGGGGTCAAATATAGGGGGTTAGGGGGAGGGTAAAGAGGGTAAAGAGGATCGAATATATGGTAGCTGAAGGAAACTGGACTTTGGGTGGTAAACACACAATAGAATATACAAATGTTAAATTATAATGTACACCTGAAAATTATATGATTGTATTAACCAGTGTTACCCCAATAACTGTAATTAAAAAATATTAGAAAAAGAAAAAATTAAAACTTTTAGGTTGAACTTTAAGTTGTTTTTATTTTTCATTTGACTCCTGCATGGGAACCTGTAATGACTACACTAACATACATTTTTATGCTTGTTTATAAGTGCTTTCTTCTCAACAGATTTTCGTACATTCCTCCAAGTCCCTTTGCCTGGGCCTAGAACCAATTGAAAACTCGTTCTTGTTTTCTCCTTGTGCACGCACACGTGTTCACACGTAAGGAGTCTCACTCCTTTTCTCTTTTTGTTTTACTAGCATTGGATCATACTAGATGCACTTCTTGGCCACTTGTTTTGCACAATGAACAATAAATACATCATGAAAATCCCTCTGCGTGAGCAAACAGAGATCTTAATCATTCTTTTTCATGCTGTGTGATAATCCCTGGTGTGGGCTTAATAGGACACTCCCACACAGCCAAGAGATTTTTTTTTTCTCTCCATGGTGAAATAGATTTTTATTTAATGCTGGAGACCCAAATGAGTTATTTTTACTTGACAGGGAGCGAAACTACTTGTATGGTTCAGAAGCAAAGACCAGCAGCCCTGTGCGTGGCTTTCTTGGTAAAGACAGAGAAATGGGCTCTGCCCCAGATAGTTTACTGTCCCCCTGGGGAGATGAGAGGAAGGCCAGGCCAGGCCGTTAGACGGCCATCCCCACAGCTGTAGGCAGGAGAGCCGGAAGGTGTGCCTGCAGGAGTGACGGTTCCTGCTACACCCCTGGGAGAGGGCAGCCCTGATGGAGAAAACTTGAGCTGGAAAGTGCAGAGGTTGGAAATTATCTCACGGGCTGTGTGGCCAAGGCATGAAGTTAAATAGGAAAAAGTGGGGTTATTCAAAGGATTGGCTGAGCAGCCACCTCTTTTTTACTTTCCCCCAGGAATTTCAATAGCCCCAGGTTATTTTTGGCCTTTAGTTTCTCCTCATTGGAGGTTGGGCCGCTTGTCTCTTGATTTTCTAATTGCAGAAAAGATGAAAGTCTGAGATTTCAATCAAAAGCTTAAGAAAATAATAATCCTTGGTTGCCCTAATTCTTTTCCTGAAAATACCTCACACTGACAGAAATTGTCTTTAAGCCCCTTTTTCTCTTCTTTTATGCTTTGAATTTCTTCCTTAATTAAAAAGAATTGTTTACCTGATGTGGGCTTGAAAGTGCTTGTTTATTTTAACTTATCTTCTTGTTCCTTTTTCCCTTATCTTAGCCAGCGACTTGATAACTCTATAACTCTCTATTCTCCTATCTTAAAATGTGCAGTGTCTCTGTCACCAAGGGAACAAAACGAGGAACTTTATATCAGCCTGTTTCTATTCCCACAGAGTAGAAGCTGTGTCAATAATAAGCAGAGCCTCTAAATTCAACTGTCCTAACTTGGTTGCTTGTCCCTAGCAGAGATTTTAGAATAGTCAGTCTTCTCAGAATAATTTCAATTTCGCTCACTGCTACCTTTGAGGACAAGATTAACTGTAATTAATGATGTACTAATATTTGCATTTCAAAATACCTGGTCAAATTCATTATGTAAAAACAAACAAACAAAAACAAAAAACACGCAGCCAAACTGATACTTCACTGAAATCCAGCAACTGTTGATTGACAGAATTTTTTTCCCCATCTCTTAAGGCGATCAAGTATAGTACTCAGTCCCAGAATGCCTCGGAGACCCGCCATCCAGTGACTTGGATCCTTGCTCAGAGGATTGTGATAGAATTAAGTCTGACTCAACAAATGAGGTCACTGGGAAGAAGCGCTGGCATTAAATTTACCGTTAATGCCAGGGTCAAGTTGCTAAACAGTCATCTGGTTGTGGTTCCAGAAGACCTCTGGGTAAACTCCAGAGACTGCCTGGACTGAAGATAGTTTGCACATGAAGTCACCGAATCCTGGTTAAGGTGACTTTTAGTCACCAACTCTCAGTATATCAGAAAGTATTTCCAGAGACAGGATGCCATTTTGGTGTGTAAAGCCTTTGAAATCTGTAGAGGGTGCCTTCTTATGTTAAATCTAGAAATGGGGTGGCAAGAGGGGAAGACACTTACTTTGGGGACAGGAGACTCGAATTCTAGTTCTGCCATAGAAGTTAACTGGGTTTGGCAAATTGAGTCATGGATGGCTCATTTTAAAGATGTTTTTAGATTAGGTAAGGCACTGTATGGAGAAGTGTAGAAAAGTAAGAAATTCTGTCAATCACCAGTTGTCAGGCATAAAGGATGCCTTTTCCCCTCCGTCACTGAACCCCAGTTTCTTTACCTGTCAGGTGGAAACACTAATTATTATGTACCCACCCCTGACTTCCCAGGACAGCCAGCATGAATAAGATGAGAATATAGTTATGAAGTTACCACACAAAGTTCGAAGTCCTACACAAATAGAAAGCACTAGTAAACATCTTGTCCATTTTCTTTCTGATGAAGCTTTTCAATCATTCCCAGTCACAATTTTAGGAATTTATTAAACACATCCTTGTTGATCAAATTATGTGAGTTCAGATGTCACAACCCAGATGATCAAAGGTTTCTTCTCTTCATGCGCAAGCTATCCTTGTGGAGTCAGCCTGACCTTGCTGGTTCTGTCACTCTCTGCCTGTGACACTGAGGAAGCAAGGACCACAGATGAACCTCTTGGCTCCCCCCGAAACTGCCCTCCTCCACTGTGTCTTCTGGAGTCTTCTCACAGAATTCTTGGCTAGGCAGACACTTTGCTTAAACTAAGTCGGTCTCCTTCATTCCTAGAGGCAGCTTAGCACAGGGGCAGCTTTAGGGCTTTGGGTCAGACAGGTCACTTAATTATCCATGGACTTTGCTGAGCCTTGGTTTTCTCATCTGTAAAATGGCAATAATAAATCTACTCTCCTGGGTATCTGTGAGGATGAGCTAAAAGAAAGTGGGTGAAAAAGCCTGGCGTATTACAGGGGCCAAATATATATTCTTTCCCCTTTTTCTTCTTTCCTTGTTCCTCCTCCAGTCGGCTGCCTGCAAGGCACTGTCTTCTTTCTCTCTCTTGAATAGAGGTTCCTTTTCTCTCTTCGCAAACGGAGGGAAATGTGGCCCCATGTCTGTGTATTTGCCTAGAGAAGCCCTCACAAGGCTGCATCTTCCCTCCCAAACTGGCCTTCTCTGCACTGTTGCAGATTCTTCACATTTGGAGTTATGTGGGGAAAACATCTGGATGAGTCACTTAATTTTCCAAGTTGCATCTGGACATGTTACATAGCCACAACCACCACTGCACGCTGAGAATCGTGTCTGTGCTGCTGGCAAGCCAAGAGTCGGCTTGGTGCGGGCTCCCTGTAGCTGCTGGGGTGGTCCCAGAGAACGGAAGAGGGACTCAAAGGGCCTAAAGATGTGAGGAGTCAGGTAGGATCTTACTAAGTGGGTTTCTCTAATGGCTGTTGAGACACGTCTCATAAATTCCTAGCTTCCCGCGGTTGTCACAGGAGACAACACTGTGAGTGCTGGAAATCAAAATGGAAGACGCTTCCCAAGCCGCTTGAGCTATTCCTTTTGAAGCCGGGGCGCTGGGATGACACAGCGGCCTGTACCACAGCTGTTTCTTCGTACGCGCCCCCATCCGGAAGCACTGATTCCGGAGGCGCTGGCCCCATCGCGGCTTCCCCGCCCACCCTGCGCCCGCCTCCCGACCTTCTTCCCCGCTGCTATCTCTTCATCCTTCTTTCTCCCCTTTATTTTTGTCTGCCTTTATGGCTGTCAGCGGGGTCTTGGGTCGCCCTTGTCATCACCGTCTCGTGTGTCCCGAAGTATGTTCCGTGGAACACGTGTTACTTACAGATGTGCCTCAAAAAGTGGATCCCATGGCTAACGGCAGGGAACTCTGCACCCTCCCTCTCCCCTTGGGGACTCTTGATTCATATTATTTATTAAGAGCTCTGAAAAATCCCACATGAATGGTTTCATTTTGCTTAGCTAGTTTCCCCCCAAACTTACTTTGATTATGGACCTTTTCCTATGGACTCGCAAGGAGAACCTATTAGAGTTTGGTGAATCACACTTTGGGGGAAGCTGGCATAAACAATGTATTATTTGCAGGAATGCTGTGAAGTCAAAATTCACTAATGAGAAATCTGGCATCAAAGGCCTGTGGAAGAATGTGTGTGCTCTGCTTTAACAGAAATATGACATTTCTGTAAGTCAGAGTTTCCCACCCCTTTACCAAGAAAGATCCTTTTTAGTTCTTTCCTCAAGGGATTCCATGTTTTGAAAGCTTTTATCTACCCAACGAACTACATTTATTGAATAATAATTTGTTTCTTTGAGTTTTATTCATCAAAGACATATAACTGCCAATTAGTGCTTCTGATCAGTCAAGATAACCACTGTTACCACACTGAGTTGATATGACTTCAGCCCAAAGCAAATAAACTTAATGTTTTATTTAGTCTGGGAAACTCACTGAGGTAAATGTATGATTTCCTTTGGGCTTTTCGAAATCTTGAAAATAGTTTGCAGACCCCCCTCGCTGCCTTCACAGAATGCAGGCTCGGGGGAAGCAGGACTGTGGGCAGATTCCCAAAGAGGACACACATGGTTGGAAGGAAGGCAGGGAGGTGGTGGTTATGGTGCCGCCTCTGGACAGCATGGGGAGTGAGACGCCAAGAGCTAGAGCCCCTGCGAAGCCAGTGGTCCTTGGACTGGGGGGTCCGGATCCTGGTGAACAGATGAGAAGCCACTGGCCAAACACATAAGCATGGGGCTCTGCAAATATGAGTAAGACACCGGGCAATGGTGTCTTCCCTCTGCGCGCCCCCTCCGCCCAGGTCCCCAGAAAGGAGCTGGGGAGAAGGACAGGACCATGAGAAGCCAGGGGCTCTGAAGGGCCACCAGGCTCCTCTTCTCAGACCTCCCTGATAGTTTTCATTCATGAGCCACTAGGAGGTGAGTGAAGTCAATTCCGCTGCCATCTGAGGTGTCAGTGAAGCCCTTGAGGGCTCGAGGGTCTCTGAGGTACCTGCCTTCCATTCTGCGTTTGGACCCTGAAGGAGAACCTCTGCCCAAGCTTGTCCTGGCTTAGCGGACCCCGGTCCCAATCGTGTGGGAAGCGGGAGGGCATAACGTAACGTAGCTCTGCCTCAGATGGCGGGTGACCACGGGCTCCTTAAGTAGAGACTTTCCTGGTGCATTTGAAA
Source organism: Rousettus aegyptiacus (assembly GCF_014176215.1). Classification (NCBI taxonomy): domain Eukaryota; kingdom Metazoa; phylum Chordata; class Mammalia; order Chiroptera; family Pteropodidae; genus Rousettus; species Rousettus aegyptiacus. The sequence goes on from NW_023416306.1 coordinate 126,527,632, forward strand.
GGGTGATTGGTATCTCGCAATTTAGTCTCCACCTGTCTTTGCAGAGAGCTGTTGGAGCAGCTGTGGATGTGTCAGGGTGGCCCCATTACTGGGAGTGAGAGAGGGGGCCTCTCCATGGGAGAAAATTGCTAAGCTACACACTTTGAGACTCTAATCAGCCTCCATGAGCTGTGTCCCCAGCTCGTCCTGTGCCACTGAGGTGCTGTCATGGCCCTCGGCCCTGCGTGACAATGGCCTCAGCCTGGAACACCCAGCCTGGCTTCTCAGCTGTCTTCTCTCATTAGCCAGGACCTAGCATTTTCCCAGAAGATACAATCTGTGTCTGGCAGAAGCCCACTTGCAAAAATAAATCTTTCCCTGAACATTTTCCAGGCCCATTTTAGACACAAATCTGGGTGATGACTTTTACTCATTTCCAAAGACAACTGACGCCTGAAGCCTCTCTCTGTGGCATAAACGTTATAAGGATGAGGAATGGGACCTGCCCCTCAGAAGAACCCAGCCCCTTCTTAGAGCAGGGAGAATGAGCAGTCCTCGAGACAGTCCCCTGCCGCAAATCGCTGCCGCCCAGGTCTGGGACACAGGCGGGATGGCATGCTGGGCCTGGGCGCAGGGCAGTGCACCTACACAGGGCGGGCCCTTCCCGCTTGCCTCGCCCAGGCTCTCCCACAGGTGGCAGCCTTCCCATGGCTTCTGGAAGCACTGCAGCGGCTACGGTCTCCCACACGCCCATTCCTTCATTCACTCATTCATCCATTCATTCATTCCTTCGCTCAATAAATATTTCCACCCATTATGTGTCTGTATAGGTGCTGTGCTAGGAACTGGGGATAACAGTGGGTGAACGTGTATTATGAGCATGTGTTTGCACTCTGTCCACAGGACAACAACCAAATGAGTGAGTGATGCAGAGGTCACACAAGGCTGTGGTTTTCTGGGCTCTCTATCACAGCATTACCTGACTTGATGTTCACGAATGTCTCAAAATGCCTGCAAACTGGGAAGGAAGGAAGGAAAGAAGGAAAAGAGAGAGGGAGGGAAGGAAACCTCTATTTTTCCAGTCAGTGCCCTCTGCTTTCACACGCACTATCTCATTTATCTTTCCAACTGCACTCTGGTAAGAAGGTATCTCACTCTTCACTTTTGCAGAGATGAAAGCCTAAGGAAGTGCTAGAGGAGGGATTGACTCAAGGTTTTCTGATTCCAGAGCCCCGAACTCCCTCCTGTGCAGGCACACTCACACGGGCACTCACATGTGCCCTTGTGTACACACTCATGTGTGCTCATGCACTTGCACACACTCACACACTCACACACTCACACATGCATCTAGGCTCCAGGCCTCTGCTCCAGGGGTACCAATGATTGACCCACACACTGATATTTTACTTTCTTCCATCAATAGATATGTTCTGAGCACCTGCTCTGCATCCTACATGCTCCTCCTTGCTGGGCCTGAGTTTACCACGTCCCTCCCCTTCTCAAGAACCTGCAGGGGCTCCCTATTGCCTGTTCTGTTCTTCAACTGACCCTTTGCCATGGGAATCACTCATGCCCCTCAGGTCCCTCTGTCCAGTGATTATTTGCCAAAATATCTTGGCTAAGGCTCCTGGAGGAAATTACTTGTTTATTTTATGCCAAGAGAGAAAGACTTGCTTTAATAATTTTTCCCCCCCAAGAAAATGATACTCCTGCCATTTTCTAAACCACAAAGCCAGTGCTACCTTGGCTTTCTTGTCTCTTCGAGAGCACCTTATTGTCCTGAGGGATGTATCAGGCTCAGAGAGACCAAATGAAGTGACCCGGGACAGCCACACTCACTGACTGGCCTATCAGAGGAGACGACTGTCAAGTCACGCACAAGCTTTTTAACAGAGCAGCATACATTCAGAGAACACTGGCTTCCCACCCCATCTGCACTCACTTAGCTAACATTTACTGAGGACTTACTATGTGCCAGCCACTGTGCTATGGCCTTACCGCTCGAAAGCGCTTCCTATAGGAGGGACTTATTCCAAATATGTTTCTGTGAACAGCCTTCACTACTTTTTAAATGATTACTTGTAGAAACAGAAAAGCATTCTTTTGAATTTAATAAACAGAGCCCACCAAGCTTATAAAAATCTTTCCATATTTGATCACATTTCATAACGCCTTGTTGCTTGATCTCAGAGGAGCTTCGGTGTCTGGATCGCTATTTGTTCTTTATCAAGAAGATAGACATCCTAACACCGCAATTTGCAAGTGGGGCTCAGAAAGGTATCCTTGTGGCTTGCTTCGGATCGCACAGCCCCACGATCTGCAGCCACAGTGGAACCTCCTTGCTTGAATCTACAGAGATTCTCCCCTCTAACCGCACAGGGAATCACTGGGAGGGCTTTTAGACTGCCAACTCCCCAGGTGCTGCCCCAGAGGGTCTGATTGGCAGGGCCTGGGCTGCTGAAGTTAAAGGTCCCCAGGTGATTTTAACAGGTAGAAGCTGCTGAGAACCACTGGCTGCTTTGGAGCAAATAGCACGAGCACCGTGGCCTGGGGAACCATCTGGCTCTGCTGCTAACTTGCTGTGTGATTTGAGGCAAATCCCATGACCTCTGTGTTCTTCAGTTTCTCCATTCGCCAAAAAGGGAGATCTCTATTGGGGTCTCTTTTCACACGCATGGTCTGTGAACCACAAGGTAAGGGAAGATGCTTGAAGCCCTCAGTGGGGAACACCTGAGAAAGAGCTTTGCCTCCTGGCCCTCCTCACATCAGCCTAGACAGAGGGGGAACGAGACCCTGCACAGGTGACCTCTTTGCCAGTTTCTGTCCTCCCCAGTCACTGTCCCAGGGATGCTCTCCCTAGGACGGAGGTCAAGTTCCTTGGCAAGGGGAGGGCATGATGCAGATGGGGCAGGCACCCAGGTCTTCACCTTCCTTGCTTGTGACCAGCCTCTGGATCTTCAGGACCAGCTATGGGCTTACTGTGGCCCTGCGGCAAGGAGAGAGGACACCAGTCCTGTGGACTCAGCAGCCCTGGAGGGGAGACCTACCTGGGGGGTTTCGCAGACTGCCTGAGACATGAGAGGAGAGGTCCTCCCGTAATGTGATTCTTAGAGCTTTTCTTCATTATCACTTACCGATTGTGAAAAATGTGTTGCAGAACAGACTGAACTATGTTTATGTTTCCCAGATTATGAAGGCAATTTCATGTTCTTTGGTGGTTTTTCTGTGTCTCTGACATGGAATTCATTTTTCTCCTGGGATATTTTGGGGCTCACTGGGATCTTAATGTTGGAGATTAGGGGGCTGTGGGCAGCCATTGCCTCTCCATATGCTATACTTGTTAAAGTGGTGGGGTTCAGAGAGCTCCAGGCTGGGTCATAACAAAAGGACCTGACCCACCAAAAGGGCCTGAAGTCCTCTCTTGTGAGGAGGGAGGCCGAAGTGGGTGCAGGGCCCAGCTCCATAGTCCCCATAAGTCTTGTAGAGGCAGGTGTCACTGCACTTTCCTGCCTGAAATTGATAGAAGTGGCTTTTTTTCACCCATGGAGCGGCAGACACCCTTGTCATGAACCTAACCCCCAAAGGTGGACTGGCTCTCTCCCTCTGACTCAATGGATGTGTTTCTCCGCAGCATCTGGTCCATATCCGGCTTGCAAGGATGCATATCGACTAGCCACGGTCCCACTAAAAATGTGGACCCTGGAGCCAGAATTTCTTGGTGTGAAAAAGCACTTCTTGCAGGCAGAGCCTCAGGAAGTGCATTATAAAATTGTTTTCTGAGCCTTCTCTTCTTGTGTGGAGCCTCTGGATTTAGAGTCTATAGAAATGAACCGATGACGGCCAGGAAAGGGCAGGACAGGGCAGGAAAGGGCAGGAAAGGGCAGGAAAGGGAGCCAGTGGTCACCGAGCAGCCTTGCAGGGCCATCAAGCCCTGCTGGCAGGGCGGGTCAGAGTAGTGGGTGTGGGTTTGCTCCACGACACTCAGGTGCAAAAGTCACCAGTTTCCTTTAGTTTTCTGGCTCCTATCTACCAAGCTTGGAAAGAAATCCCATCTATTGTGTTTGAGGACCTTTCAGCAATCTGGGGTCCTACGGACCAGAGAGTGTCTTGCACCATTCAGAGAAGTGGCGCTTTGTTCTCCAGGACACCATGGGCACTGCTGAGAGACAGTTTGTCAGTCATCTTGGTCCCCAGGGACAGCGGCACCACTGAGTCCAGGCTCAGCCCCCGGGTATTCACTCCCCATCCCTGTGAGCAATCTTGGGCACCCCCCACTACCACCCTGATTCCTGGACTGTTTGCTGAGACTGCCACCCTACTGCTCTATCCTGGCACTGTTGACTCCCCCTCTTCAACTCAAGATAACAGTCTCACACCCCTTCCTTTCCAAGACCACCCAGGTTACTTCCTCTGTTCACTCCCCCATGGGCCTAAGCATAAGACCTCTTTACCTGCAAAGTCACCTGGGTAGGCGAGAGAGCTCAGCCCTTCAGAAACACAAAGTGTCCTCATTCCTAGAATAGGGACGCAGAAGGAGGAAGAAAGAAGTTTTATTTTTCTTTTGGGAATCCAGCAAAAGCATTATTAGCCAAATAATACTTCCACCCCCCAGCTTCACCTCCCCCCTCAAAACAAAACAAAACAAAACCCAAAGACCAATTTTTTCATTTTACTAAATAGCTTACCTTGTTATATTAGCTTCATTTTATGGACAAAGAAACCAAGGCTCAGAGGGGTTACTTGGGTTGTCACTTGGCCCTGGACGCAAGTGTACAGAGATTCCAGCCCCTCCATTAACCTACAGGCACAGTGGTGGGCACTGCCTGGCACTGTGGCCACAGATCCCCAGGTAGTTACGAACGGGCTGAGACGCGACCTCCATCACAGCCTTGGCCGCTGCCAGAGACTGGGTGGGACTATTACATTCTGGCCACTGCAGACAGAGCTAGCTGCGCCCTCCTTCGGGAAAGGGGTCACCGTGACTTAGGTTTCCTCAACACCTGTGCTCGATTTCAGCACCTCTCCTGGACCAGGCACCGTGCTCACTGGTGCACGTGTTATCCCATGTCATCCTCACAAGACTCCTATTACTGTCATTCTGCAGATAAGGAAGTGGGTGCTCAGGGTGCTGAGTAACTGTCCTAAGTCTTATAACTAGTAGGTTGCCAAAGTGGGTTTTAAGCCGAATCTCCCATTTTTAAGTCCTGTGTTCTTTCCATAATATATCGGTAATTGTAGCTGAGAAATTTCATTTTTTAGAAAAAAGCAAGAAAGGTGGATGTCAGAATCCATGCTTTTCTTTTGTGGTGACACACAGGCACATAAACAACAGTGAAATCAAACATTTCAGTCTCAGGAATTTAGAGATGGGACGGGAGCGACTAAAGCGGTTATTCTATAAAGGACCACCAGGTGGCAATATTGCACAACAGCTGTGTGTCCTGACGGCCCAGATCTGAACCGAATGGGACAACGCCGCCTCAGGAAGTGGCCTGAGAAGTCGCTCCAACATCTGATAAGTCTGACAAGTCTAAGGCTGTGTCCACGCCCAGCCACTGCTCATGCTCCCCCTGAGTAGAGCTGCTGTCTGAATAAGGAACTCAGCTCATGTCCATTTACTAATCCATCTATTTAGCAAAAAATCCTTTGTACCTAGTAACTATTAAAATGTTTTGACCTTGTTAGATCTTTAAGTAGAATCTGGTCTGTGCTTCCTTGTCTGGAGGGATGAGGATAGATTCTTTAACACAGTCCTCCTTTGGCTCGAGGACAGCCGTGGGGTTTGGCTTGAAGATGGAGGACTCAGAGGTCACACAAGGGCAGCAGCAAGGTTCGTGCAGTGTTCGGGGCCTGGCAAGGAGGTTTGCACAGTTTACCCTTCGCCTCTGTTAGGGGTCAGGAACTTGAGAAGTTTTGCAGTTGGAGACGGGAGGGGAGAGAAGTGGGTTACTGGAGAGCAGCACCTCTCACACTGTGGATGGACATACACTCATTGCCACTGCTCACTTGGTTATAGGATTTTGGAAGTCCCTAGGAAGGATGTGGGTGTGGGGCAGGAGCCAGACATTCAGAAAGTCAGCAGGCTGGCTCTGCCCTGGCTCAAGGGTGTCCAGCATACTCTCTGCAAATTCAGAGCTGACAAGGCCCTGACGCTTGGGAGAAGTAGGAAGTAGGAAGTAGAAAGTCAAAATGTTGACATATGAAGAGATGAATCTTTTCTGACAGAGGAAAATAAAGGGGCAATCAGTGCCCTCAGTGGTGGCTACACTGGGAACATACAACTCCTAGTGCGACAAGCCCAGGACCACCTTCGAAGAGTGGGTAAAGTGTAAACCGAGGAGTTACCAGTCTTCACAAACTCCCAACACCTGTTCCCCATAAATGGAGAAGGTCAGATTTAGGGCAAGGGGCCTGGAGAGGACCCTAGGGACTTCTCAGGGACCTGGGTGTGAACTGGACGCAATGCAGGCAGCCTGTTGTCTAAGGGAACGCGCTTCAGAGGCTGAATGAAGAATGGCTTCCTCCCGAGGGGCCAGGCAGGATCTGGGCCACATCTCAGAGAGCCAAGGCTGAGTGCTGACCTCTGACCTGCTGGGAAGGAGCTGCCTCAGTGAGGCCGGGCCCAAAGCTCTCCAACTGCATCTTTTAGCTTTTATTTTCTCTGAAACCTTAACCTTTCATACTATGAATAGCTAGTAATAGAGAATCTCCTGGAAGAAATCTGGGGTGCCGGATGGAGATTCTGGGGTGTTGAAAGAAGAAACATGAAGTGCTGTGATAGACTTTGGGAATGACAGCTTAAGAGATGCCTTTTTTACTAACCTATTGTCTTATGATGACAGGTATTGATTATTTTTATAACTACTGCACAAAATCTGTAAAGAATGAATGAATATTTTAAAATGTCCTATAAAAGTAATTGCTATGACTTATTTAAGTATAGTTACAAAGGAAGTTCACCACACAATTTGTATTCAAGTACCACTGCTGTGTAACTCAGAAAAAAAATTTCATTCTGAACGACTTCTTACGTGGAAGCATAAAATGTCAGAAGCAGTTGTTCTGTAAGAAAACCTAAAAGCAGATCAACAAATAAGACTAATAAGCACAGCATAACCTGTATGTACTGTAGAAATACTTGTTTTCTATTTAGGTTTAGAGGGCTTTGAATATTTTTACAAGTTCTGTATATCACCCACAATTAGCGGCTCCTTCAAACTATTTAATGTGAATCCTGCTCCGTGGAGAGATGACGCCATTTTCCAAGTGGAACAGGCTGAACTGTGCCCTCGCAGAACTCGTATGTGAAATCCTAACCCCAGGGCCTCAGAATGTGACCATGTGTGGAGACAGGTTCCTCACAGAGCTAATTAAGTTAAAATGAGGTCACTAGTGTAGACCCGAATCCAGCAGGACTGGCGTCCTTACAAGAGGAGGGAATGTGGAGATGGAGACACAGAGGGAAGACGATGTGAGGGCCCAGGGGGACGATGGCTACCCGCACGCCGAGGAAAGAGGTCTCAGGAGAAATCAGCCCTGCCACAACCTTGCACTCAGAGTTCTAGCCTCCAGAACTGCGAGAAAGTAGCTTTCTGTTCTCTAAGGCACCTGGTCTGCGGTCCTTTGTTATGACGGCACCAGCAAATGCAGTATACACCGAGTTACACAGACTAACAAGGAAGAGGCAGTAGAGATAGAGGAGGCTACCACCGCTCCTCTCGGCGATAAATCCCTTTTCCCAGAATAATTTGTACTTGTCTTCTTAGAGTAGTTATTTTCACCTAAAGAGAGAATCATGAGTTTTCAGGTTTCAAACACGTTTGTTTCTGTGCAACTGTGTATGGCATAAAAGCAACAGTCATTTCTCTGAGAAAGTCCTCTGTCTTCTAAAGACTAACGGCCTGTGCTAACCAGAGCCGTGCCCAGACATGGACCCCAATTTGGGAAGATAAATGGACAGACTCACCTGGCCCCTGCGCCACCGCTGAGCTTGAGTTTGGGCATCGGGAACTGGCCGCTGGCCCAGGTAGCCCTGGAAACTTGGGCAGAGCCAGCCAGATGGCGAGGTGACTTCCAGGGCTATGAGGCTGGCCGCAGTTAGCCTGGCAAGGACTCTGAGCTGGGGCTTGGCAGGAGACCCCTGTGGGCAGGAATGAACGCCAAAGTGGGTCACGGAGAACGGGCCATATAGGAGTGCTTGGTCCCCCACCCAGACCTGGCAGGAGCCTGGTGACCTGGCACAGGTGGCCATACACAGCCAGCGCTCTATTTTGAAGACAATAGCTAACTACGGACCGTTTTTAAAATAAACAGTTGGTGGACCGAACAGTGCTTTTTCAAAAATCTTTTTTGTATAGATGAGCTAGAGTCTTGTAACACAGAGGAAAATTTCTGGGGAAAAAACTCTAGAATCTATAGCTCTAGGTGTGTTAGGTTGTCAGGCTAAGGAGAAAAATTAATTATTTTCGAGCTATATTACTTGGCAGTCAGCATCCTGCCGGCATTGCTGCATACAGGTACCCGAACTTTTTCTACAATAAAACCATATTAATTTGAAATCCAATGAACAAAAAGAAAAATCCTCCAACCCCCACTGGACTCTGCATATACTGAGTTCTGCTTCTCTCAGCACTTTTATTAAACAGCGATAAAAGGTGTCTCGTTGGCTGGGGACTAGCAGTGGCTTTGAAAGTCACCATTTTTAATTAACTGACATCGAAGTAATAAGTTTTACTGTAATTTGGTATAATTTAATTAACTCTAACTTTGTGTCCGGCCTCAACCCTCCCTCCCAGGTCAAGCTGGCCCTCAGCAAACTGCTTGGATTAGGTGTTTCCTAGGACATAGCCTCTCTGACGCCCTCCTGGGGCAGGGGGCGGGGACCCTACCTTTGCTCAACAGCTTATGGGGAATTGATTTTTTTCTTTTCTTTAACCTGCCATTACTGCCAACTCAACACGACTGCAAAGCTTGTCACCTTCCTCCCACCCTGGGTCCCCTGCCTCACATCTATCCACAGATTGCCAGGCTCAGAACTACCCTTAAAAAGCTTCTTTTTTCCCCCTCAAACTGTACCAAATCCTGTGTCATCTTCCTTTTCAGAGCCCCTCCACCTCTGTGATTGCCCCGCCCTGGTCCGGGCCCTCCAGGTTTCTGTCTGAGGCTCCGCCTCTCCTCTCAACCAGCTTAATCCATTCCCTTTCCAAATGACCCCTTGGTCCTCCGCGAAGACCCTTCAGTAGCCCCCCAGTGCCCATTGAAGGTTGTCTTTGTTCCACAGAGTTCTAAAAATTGGTGGAGAGACCTTGGAGATGAGGATGGGTTGACAGAGGGGACAGAGCGGTCTCAAAAAGCCGCTCTGTTCTCACCTCTGCTTTGACCCAAACAGCCTTGCTTTCCTGTAATTCATGCGTGAAACTTCCAGATATTTGATGTGAAAACAAAAAGTTTCTGTTGCTAAAAATAAGTTGGAAAACCACTGATCTGTACAATAGAACCTATACTCTTCACCTTAACAATCTTGACCCAGAGCAAAGCAATAAGGCCACCTCTCTGTTAATCCACTCCTATGTCTCTCCAATTCCACTTACCCAAGGGGTCCAGAGAACATCTTATTTACTGCCTTTGTGCCTGGAATAGAAGGATCTTCTTATCTGTCTTTCTAATTCTTTGTGCTTGAAGGCCAGGCGCAGATCCTACCCTGCTCCATGTGGCTGTGTCTGTCCTGACCACTAGGGCTGGAAGGCTGTCTCTCATTCTGCAAACCCCTGCTCCTCTCCCCGGCCACAGCTGGATGGACCAGAGGAGCCTTTATGGGCCTTCTGCAGCCTGGCGTTAAAACACACGACAGCTGGGTAATGGGGAATTGAGAATGGACATGAGCCATTTTGTGATTGTGGCTGGTGTTAGGGCAGAAGAGTACGTGGAGTTGGGAGCCACTTGTCAGTCAAGATTGGGAGGTGAGGGGTACAGAGGCTGGATAAACTGAGAAAGTCAATCAGCAAAGGTGAGAGAGTGAGGAGGATGGGAAGGTCACAGAGAGAAGGGGGAAGAGGAGAGCAGAGCAGAGCGGAGAAGAGTGGAGAGACCCTTGCTCCTAAGGACATCCTGGTTCTGGTCCTCATCCGTGAGACCCATTAGTAGATTTTGTAGCAAATCTGCCTTTTACTGGAGCCCGCTGCAGGGCCTCTGTTGCTAGTCATATCTTCTTGGCTGGATCTTCTTGAGCACCTCAAGGTCAGAGATTATGTCACACTCATCCCATATTCCCTGCAACACTGACCACGGGAACATAGCAGGGAGTGTGTGTGTGGGAGCCAGAGCTGCCCGCCTGCCTGGAAAATATGGTTTGTTTGAGCTTTACTACTAATATGCACAGCCCACACTTGGGTGGGGAGTGATTCAAAACCCATGAGCACTTCATGCCCACTAAGAAGGCTATCAATAAAAAGATGACAATACGAGCGTTGGTAAAGATGTGGAGAAATTGGAATCCTCATACACTGCTTGTGGAAACATAAAAAATGGTGCAGCCATTTTTTATAGTCACAAAGTTAACTATAGAGTGTAATATGAACTAGCAATTCCACTCTTAGGCTATATACCCAAGAAAAATGAAAACCTATGTCCACATAGAACCTTGTACATGAATGTGCATAGCACAAGTATTCATAATAAGCCCAAAGCAGAAATAACCCAAATGTCCATTAACTGGTGGATGGATAAACAAAATGTGGTCTGTCCATGCAATGGCTTATTATTTGAGAATAAAAAAGGAAGTACTGATACATGCTACAACATAAATGAATCTTGACAAAGCTATGCTAAATGAATAAGTCAGTCACAAAAGACCACCAATGATTCCATTCATATGAAGTGTCCAGAATAGGAAAAATCATAGAGACAGAAAGTAGATTGGTGGTCGCCAGGACCTGGGGGGTGGGGAGCACGGGGAGTGACTGCTAATGGGAATGGGATTTTTGAGGGGATGATGAAAATGTTCTGGAATTAGTGATGATGGTTGCCCAACCGTGTAAATATATTAAAACTCCACTGAATTGCACAGTTTAAAACGGTGAATTTTATAGAATGTGAATTACATCTCAGTTAAAACAACAACAACTACAACAACAAAAACACAGGCAGCCCTAATGAATTAAATACCTAGGCGCTAAATAGCAACATGAGCTGATATGGTAAAAAGAAAGAAAACCAGATAGTATGAGCCTCCTATTGGAAAAATGCTCCACCGCTTAAGAAGGAGCATTGCCAGAAAAAAGTGAGCCCGAATCCAACCAAGCCTGTAGCTCCAGCACAGACTTACAGGAAACAGAGAGGCAGAGAAACATGTTAAATGACACCGTGGGGATGCCGTCCAGACTGCAGGAAACTGTAGGACGCACAACTCAGTTACTACAACAAACAAATTCCAAATGGGAGAAAAAGAGGCCTTGGGAGAACCTGCAGATCATAAGAGATCAATCAACCAATTACTAAATGTGGATCCTGAGTCAGACAACCCGTTCAAAAAATTATGAAATTTGTTTTGACATACTTGGAAATTTGAACACTGACTGGATATTTGATAATATTGAAGCGTTATTGCTAATTATTTTCATATTTATTTCAAGCTTTACTGAGATATAATTTACATATAACACTGTGTAAGTTTAAGGTGTAAATAGTGGTGATTTGATACACTTGTATATTGCAATATCATTGCCATCAAAGTGTTAGCTAACTCCTCCATGAGGCCACATGATCACCATTTCTTATTTGTGGTGGGAATATTTAAGATCTGCACTCTTAGCAACTTTCAGGTAATTAGTACAGTATTGTTAACTATAATCGCAATGCTGTGCATTAGATCCCAGAACTTACTCATCTTCTAACAGGAAGTTTGTACTCTAACCAACATCACCCTGTTTCCTCCAGTCGATGTCTTTCTCAGTCTGATTCATTTCACCAGCATAATGTCCTAAAGGCCCATCCATGTTGTCCCAAATGACAAAATTTTCTTTTTTTTTTATGGCTGAATAATATTCCATTGTGTGTTTGTGTGTATCACATCTTTTTTATCCATTCATCTACCGATGGAGACTTAGGTTGTTTCTATGTCTTGGCTGTTCTTAACAATGCTGCAGTGACCGTGGGAGTGCAGATATGTCTTTGAGATCCTGATTTCATTTCTCCTGGATAAATACCCAAAATGGAATTGCTGGATCATGTGATAGTCCTATTTTGAATTTTTTGAGGAATCTTTATACTGTTTTCCACAACGGCTTAAACAATTTACATTCTCACCAACAGTACATAAAGATTTATTTTTCTCCACATCTTCTTTAAATCTTATCTCTTGTCTTTTTGATGATAGCCTCTCTAACAAGCATGAGGCGTATCTCATTGGAGTTTTGATTTGCATTTCCTTGATGATTAATCATGTAGAACACCTTCTCATGTACCTATGGCCATTTTTATGTCTTCTTTGAAAAAATTCTATTCAGTTCTTTTGTCCATTTTTTTTTAATTGAATTCTTTTGTTATTGAGTTGTGTGATATGTGCTTTGCAAATATTTTCTCCTATTCCATCGGTTGCCTTCTCATTTCGCTGACAGCTTCTTTCATTGTGCGATGTGTTTTAGTTTGATGTAGCCCCAGGTGTTTACTGTGGCCTTTGTTGCTTGCGATTTTGCTGTCCTATCCAAAAAATTGTTGCTTAGACCCGTGTCAAGGAGTTTTCCCCCTCTCTTTTCTTCTAGGAGTTTTACGGTTTCGGGTCTTACATTTATGTCTTTAATACATTTGGAGTTAATTTTTGAGAGCGGTATAAAATAGGGGTTCTATTTTGCTCTTCTGTATGCCTTTATCCAGTTTTCCCAGCACCATTTATTGAAGAGACTATCCTTTCCCCACTGAGTACTCTTGGTTCCCTTGTCAAATATTGGTTGACTGTACATGCATAGGTCGTTTTTTCTAGGCTATTGATTCTGTTCCATAGGTTGTTTTTCTAGGTTATTGATTCTGTTCCATTTACCTATGTGTCTGCTTTTATGTCTGTACTATTCTGTTTTGAATATTATATCCTTATAAAATAGTTTGAAATCAGGAAGTATTATGCCTCCAACTTTGTTCTTCTTTCTGAGGACTGCTTTGGCTATTTGGGGTCTTTTGTGGTTCCATACAAATTTTAGGATTCTTTTTTTTTATTATTTCTGTGAAAAATGCCATTAGAATTTTGCTAGGGATTACACTGAATCTTTTCAGATTTGATGATAGTAGTTTTTTGTTGTGATTTTTTTTTTATAAGAGTTTGTATCTTTTAGAATCACTGAAATATTTACAGAAAAAAAAAAAGATGTGATACTTGAGACGTATTTCCAAATAATCAGGAAGGAGGAAAATGAATGGCGGTATAGATAAAATGAGATCAGTCATAAGTAAATAACTGTTGAAGCTGGATGACAGGTAAATGGGATTTCATTATACGCTCCTACTTTTGAATACTTGAAAATTTCCTTATTTGTATGTTTATTTATTATTTTAAAATAAATAAGAAAAAAATTGAAAGGGAAAAATCATGGTTAAGTAATTGTCTGAAGTGGGGTGTCAGGCCCCATGCATTGACTGTTGACCACCAGTCTTACTTTGGCTGATCTGCTGGCTACGCCAGGGTGTCTCCACCCTCGTCCCTCCCTCACGGTTCCTTGGGCACTTCCCAGGAGGGAGCACTCTCAGTGATGGTGCTCATCTGGGCCTGGTCTCACAGCTGTTTCCAGAGGGAGAAAGTTGGCTCCCGTAGACCAAGGCGGGAAGAGTAGGCAATCGCATGTGGCCACCACTGCTGGGGAACAATGATTCTAAACTACGGTCCTTCCGTAATCAGAGAATGGAGACACCCTGGTGTAGCCAGCAGATCAACCAAAGTAAACCTGGTAGTCAACAGTCAACGGATGGGGCCTGACACCCCACTTTGGACAATCACTTTGCCATGATTTTTCTCTTTCAGTTTTTTAGAAAGCAAAGAGCTGAGGTGTATGAGAAGAAGGAAGTAAGAAATCTTGTCTAAGAGTTCACTGCAGTTTAACAAAGAGGGAGGTGATTTCTGGATCAGAGGTTGGGGAAAATCCTGATCAAAAGAATGAACTGAACTAGAGAGACAGATAAATTATGCAAAATATCTTTGAATGTACTTCTTAATTAAAATTTAAAAACCCTCAGGAAAATGTGCTTCTCCCTCGCTCAAAGATGACCACCTTGGAACATCTTCCCTCGGATGTTTGTTTAGCCAGTTTAAATATTGAACATCTGTACCTGAATCGCTAAGACAATTTTAAAGTTTGGGCAAGTTAGATAACACTTGCGTTATAAGTTAGGCCACAGACCTCAGGAATTGTTACTGGGATTCAGAGGAGGGAAGGCATCCTTCAGGTTAGGAGGCCAGGGAAGCAGTGAGATGTGAGCTGATCTTGGAGTGGCCGGATACATGTTAGGGGCAGGAGCAACCCCTCTGTCGTCTTTCTTCGTCGTTGTTAAGAAGCATTTCAAAGTGTGCTTTAGTGTGGTTCCTATGTTAGCCTTCAATCAGGCCCAGTGAGTTATAAGAGAATGTTAGGAACAAAGCCAAGTTCATCTGAGACACACGTAAATGTGCTCAGGGTGTGTTGAATAGATAATCACACCTCCAGGTCTTCAGGATGCCTTCAGTTGACCATAAGTGCCCTTTCGATTCCAGGCCCTCCACTCTCTGACCTGATTTCTCCTTCCACTTCTGTCAAAACTGCAAGGCCAGATTGACTCTTATCTTTGTTTTTATTTTTGATGTTCCAAGTATATCCTTCTCAAGTGATCTTTTCCAGCAAGCCCATCACTTCTTCCTAAAGCCAGCACCCAGAATGCAAATACCAGATCCATTAGGCAGGTTTAAAAAATAGGTCTCTGATGGCTTCCTCATTTCAGGAAGCATCAAATTAATTATTTCCACTCAGGAAAATATTATGTTGCAGCTCATTCCTGCTTCTAGTCCCCAACTGAACTCCAGGAAGAAGCAAATGAAAAGCAGTCTTAGTGCATGTAGATCAAAGGAGAAGGGGACCTCATGCTCCCTAGAATGAAATTTCAGTAATTAAAATAATAAAGAGGATGGATTCCCTTCCCTTCCTCCTTTCTACTCCCATAGCAGCCAAGCACTCATTTCTCATTTGCTTCTCAGCCATCAGCTGTATCAGTTATCTATTGCCATAATAATGCTGTGTAACAAATCCCCCCCCCCCTCATTTTTATAGCTTGAAACAATAACCATTTATTTTACTCATGTGTCTACAGGTTGGATGGGTGGTTCTGGTGATTTGGGCCAGGCTTGGCTGAACTCAGCTGGCCTTACTTTGTGGTCAGTTGCCAGCTGAGCTGGCAGCTGGTAGGTCTCACACGGCCTCAGGTAGGCTGAATTGGCTCTATATCTCAGATCAGCCAGGCTAATCCAGGCTTGTTTTCACAGCTGATGCAGGGGTTCTAAGAAAAGAGTTGAAAAAATAAATGTCCCCTGGTCTTGAAATGACATATCACCACTTCTGCTACATTCAGCGGGCCGAAGCAAGTCAAGAGGGCAGCTCCTATTCAAGGGGTGAGAAAACGCACTCCACCTCTTAATGGGAGGAGTTGTGAAGTCAGGTGGCCAAAGGCGTGACTACAGGGAGGTCATTAATTGTGGTCATGAGCGCCAGCAACCTATCGGAGCTGCCAACATGATTTTTCCTTTAATTGTAGACTTAGTCCAATTTCATACACTAACAAAACTCATTCGAATTCTACTTACAAATTCATAATTCCTAGGGAACTAGGAAAGCTGAGCATGCCAACTTTCTATAGTCCTTCTTCATGTGACGGACATTTCCAGAGTGCTCACTGTGCCAGATCCCTTGCTCGGCGTGACCCTGGGAACTATAGGAGAACGACAGCTCTCCTGCCTTCCAGGTGCTCCACACAGCAGGAGAATAGGGCTGTGGACAGGTGGAAGAGGCAAGAGGAAGTGGCCACTCAGGTGGCTCTTGTGGGAATCCTGGGGAAGTGATATTTGATCTTGAATGATGAGTCAGAGTTTTCCAGAAAGGGAAGAAAGGGAGTTTTTTTCCAGAGTCCTTGATGGAATCCAGATGATTGCATTTTCAGGAAAGAGAGCTGTTTGCAGGGAAGGGCCAGCTCCAAGTGGTGACAAAGCTTTGTCAGCTCTTCAGTGGCACATGGACTTTATCGTGAAGGACACTCGAAGCCCCTCTGGGGCTCAAGCTGGACTCGTGCTCAGATTCGCCTTTGCAGAAGCACTGTGAGGCAGCAGGGAGGTGGAGAGAGTGCCGAAGACAAGGGAGACCCTTGGAAGACTATTTCCAGTCCAAGTATATCCTTTCAGGTTGAAGTTTCTATGGCCACCCACTTGCTGGCTGAAATGAGGAGACTCTCTGGAGCATCTAAACCCTCTCAGTTGATTGCTCAGAATTCTGCAGGCCAGTGTGCAGCGGGGGCAGGGCCTGGGAGCTTTGCCCTTCTCTGCTCTTGGCTGACTTCATACCAGGTTAGCTTTTAAACTTCTGGCTCACTCCAGATACTATGCCTCTGGCCCCGGGAGAGAACTTGGCCTCCCTGACCCTGCATAACTTTTCACATTTCTGGGAAACAAACCCTATGTGTGATGAGGTGAAGGAAGCATACATAAATCCTTCCTGTCTCGAACCTTCCTTCTCTGGCCCCGATGTTTAGTGCACAAAGGTTCCATCCTGGGTTAACCACTGATGCAGTTTTCTTCTTCTGATACCTGGTTCAGTCCTCCTGAGCTCTCAGATTCACAGCCCTTCTCCCATCACAGCTTGATTATCACAGAACCTCATCGGAAGTGTATCGGGCAGAATAATGGTCCCCCAAAGATGTCCAAGACCTGGTCCTCGGAACCCATGGATGCGTTGTTACCTGGCAAAGGAATTCAGGTTGCTAATTAGCTGATCTTAAAATCGGGAAGCGATCCTGGATTATCCAAATGTGCTCAATGCAATCATTTGGGTCCTTAAAAGAGGAAGAGGGAGATGGAAGAGGAGGTCAGAGCAAGGTGGTGTGAGAAGAACTCCGCCCAACATTGCTGCTGGCTTTCAAGATGAAGAAATAGGGCCCTGAGCCAGCGATGTAGAAGCCCGAAAGGGCAAGGAAGTGGATTCTCCCCTGGAGATCCCAGAAAGGAACACAGCCCTGCTAACACCTTGATGTTAGCCCAGTGATACCCATTTTGAACTTCCGAACCATTGAATTGTAGGATAATACATGCCTGTTGTTTTAAGCCACTAAGTTTGTGGAACTTTGTTGCAGCAGCCATAGACAACCAATACAGGATGTAGAGATGACTGTGCTTTTTGAGGACAGGGGTTTCTACTACATACCCATCACCCAGCATGTGTTGTCATATGCCCAGTGTTCAGAAAGTGTTTTCAGGATGGACAGGACTAGCTGGCGTCTCCCTGTCCCATTTGGCTCTGTGACCATGGGTGAGTCCCTTCACCTTCCTATGACTCAATTTCCCTGTCTTTTAAGTGAAGAAGATGGCCTCCAGGGTTTCGGTGACTTTCGAGTTGATTCACAAAAGGGTCCTTTAACTTGCTTTTCTCTCCCAACAGCCACCACTGGGTGACTCTCCCCTCTCCTATAGGTCTCACCCACAAAGTTTAATACCATTGTTCTCAAGTGCCAAGGTCATTAATTAGTCAGCACCTGTGGCCTTCGTCAATTCTGTTCTCCCCACCCTCTCAGGAGTTCCCCGTGCTTCCTTATCCCTCGCGGGGCCCCTGTCCAAAGGTTTAATGTGAAGGTCATGGGAGGCATTGCTGCCCATACCTCCCTCATCCTCCAGACCCTAGGAAACCACCCTCTCCATTCTCAGCCACGGGGCGTGTGGTAGGGACCCCTGCTCCACAATTTTGCTCAGGGTCCAAGCCTGGGACATCTCCCTGGCTCATGATGCTGCTTTCAGTAGAGTTTTGAATTGGAATCCTGCATTTTCTCATAGCAGTGTGTGGCTATGAGGAAATGTAGGATTGAGCTTATCTTTCTTATTCAGTGATGGGGGCAATCATTGAGTTGATGAAAAAATAAAGCTCTGTGTTCTTATCAACTGTAAGAGCTATGTTGAAGTGTAGGAAGATGTTCGCGGTGATGTTTGTTTTCTTAATCCTCTTTCCTCTGTTTTCAGAGGGTAATGATATGTCTAAGTGCAGATTTGACTTAGAGGAAATTTTTTCGTTTAATAAAGAACTGAACCAAGTTATACCACAGCTACCTCCAGGTGATGGTTAAGTTTGCCATAATCACATAGTCTAATTTTTTTTTTTTTTTTTTTTTTTAGTTTACAGATATTCTTAGAGAAGGTTCTCTGCTCTGGCTGCTCACCAGAACCACTCAGGGAGTGTTTAAAAAATCCAAGCCCCGCTGTACCCCAGAGCCATTGAATCACTGGGTTCAAATCATTTGGTTTAGAAAGCGACTTCACTTTTCAGGATGATTCTGACGTGTAGCCAGGGCTGAGAACCACTGCCTCAGGTGACAGTAATTACTCCCGTTCTTTCCTTTGCTATTACATGTCAAGTTTACTTAATAATGACTATAAAGAGCGATGATATCCATGTACCCTTGATTGTTACACTAAATGATCCTTTGAGCTAACTAACCCTGAATCCCCTCTTTGTGCCAAGAGACACTTTTAGGTGGTTCAGGAATGTCAGCCCTGGGCCTTCTGACCAGCTCAGGATCCAAAGTCCTCTGGAGGTGTGTGGAGAAGACTCTTATAGGCTCTTTTAGCTGACTCTCTCCTGGGAGCCCAAAGGGACAAACCCGGCACTTACACTGATCCCTCAGGCCTCTCTGGGCAGTCACCCCTCCATCCAACCCATCTTCCCGTTTCCTCCCTGACTCCCTCATGCTTTTCCAACAGTTTTCAGCCCTGGTGCATCTGTGAGGTGTAATCCTCACTTGCCTTCTCCCTGGGTCCCTGCTGACACTGCTCTTAAACTCACGGGGTGCTCGCACCCAATCGGCAAGGAAGACTGGCACCTGCAGGAGAGGCTGTGAGGCTCACTGAGCCCAGCCTCAGAATGCTGATTGGGAGCATTCTGGACCAGGACCAGGACATACGGAGGCCTGCTGATCCCAGGCACCAAAGTCTCATCTGGACCCGCATAGGCCACATGGGGGCAAGCTCTTGGGAGCAAGGGCTTCTGGGTCACACCTGGAACATGAGAACATACTGGGATCAGTTCAGCTCACAGATACGGCTCATCTGAAATGACTTATTAATGGCTGTGAGGGCACCTGGGGACAGGCAGGGATACTGCGACCCAGGATTTAAGCAGGAAAGGGTCAGGAATATAAGTGTGTTTGGTGCTGGCCCCTGTGCAGGGAGGAGATCCCAACAGGCACTGTGGCACCCAGAGTGGTTCCTGCTACCTACAGCTTCCCTCACCCCCACGACGGTCACCCATCCTGTGGGCTCCACACGGCTGCCTGCTTCTACCAGGGACATTCGCCTCAGCCCGTGAGGGGCAGTCTCGGCTGGTGCGCCTGCCTTCGAGAGCAAGTCTAAGCCGGTTCGCACTGGCACCCCTCAGCGCTGCTGGGCCGCCACAGCCGAGTGGGAGTTACGTCACACAGTGGCATTTCCTTCCCAAGTACAACCCTCCATGACTAATAGTTCACAACGCAAAGGAAGAAATGTCCCACTTTCAAAGAGGGGAGAAACATCCTTGCTCCCAAAGAGCCGCAAACAGCCAGCTGCTAACTAGGTGTCACTTGACAGTCACAGGCATTAGTTCCCATGGCAACCCTCAGGACCGATCACAGCCTGCCCCTGATACAGCTGCTTGGGCAAGGGGTTTCAAAAAAAAAAAATCAAATATTTTAAAAACATGTTTCAAACAGAGATTTTAGGCAGACAGCAAGGAGTCCTCACTGAGGTAATGTGATGAGAAAGCCACTGGTCAAAAGGGCGGTGGCTGCAATGACCCGACGTGACTGTCAGTGGGAGCAGGACAGTGGCGTAAATGCAGTGAGACCGCATCCGATGGAGGGGACATCCTAGGCTTACTGTGGCATTTGAAAACCTGGACAGACTGCCATGCACAATGCTGTTTGGAGACATTGCAGGAAACACAGAAGTCATAGATGAAGGATGATCAATATTGCTATGTGCCTTCTATCAACCTGGGTTACACGGTGAACCCACGTCTGCACTAACCCGTCCTTTCTGCCACCTGAATGCTCTCTGGTGAGAAGAGTCCTTCCTCTCTCCCCACTCTTGGGCATTGCAGGGGATGAGTAAGATTCTTCCCAAGTCCTCTTCTCCAAGGACAGGCTTCATGGCCCACTGGAGTGGATTCTCCAGGTACACATGGCTCCTTGGAAAATAGAACTGTGATTTCAAGACTGAGAAAGGGAAAGTACACAATAAGCCAACACCAGCTTATGGTGCCAGAAAGGAAGTGCTCAAAAAATGGTGTCCAAAGGTCACAGAAGCCAACTTGAAAGAGCTCTCAACAGCCACGAGTGGGGAATTTGAGCAACAAAATAAATAACAATAACAGTGGATCATAACCTGTAGAGCAAAATGAATGTATTTTGATAAGTGAAGGAAGCCAGATCTCCAAAGCTGCATATTGCAGGAATCTACTTATCTGACATTCTGGAAAAGGCAAAACTACAGAGATGGAAAACAGATCGGTGGTTGTCAGAAATAAGGGGTGTAGGGAAGGGTTCACCACAAAGGGGCGGCAAGAAGGAATTTTAGGGGGTAATCCAACTGTGGTGGTAGATATATGACTCTATACATTTGTCCAAACCCGTAGAACGGCAGACCTATAAGAGTGCATTATACCATATGTATACTTAGAAAATGTAACCAGGTTATGTGTTCCCCAAATACAACATAAATTGTTGCAAATGAACCCAATACTGATTAATAACATCGCACTGAAGGGGATGGGGAAGAAAAGAACCAAGCTAAGTACCTCTGGAAAAGAGGATTTTGACTTGAAACTATAAAGCTCTTTAAAGATGAAAAAAAAAAAAAGTGCACCAATACTGTACTGCTAGTAAATTTGCTTCTCACAGGAGTATGGCTTAGCAATTTCAAAACTACTTTATGTGTATGCTAGGGCTGAACCAATAAGTAAATATGTTGATTCCTGGCCCTGGGTAGGGAAAATGCAAGAAGAGACTGGAGCATCCTAAGGTGCCAGAGAGTAAGGAAGTGCTAAAAAAAAAAAAAAAAAAAAAAAAAAAAAAAATGAGGGAACATGTTAAAGGGCATAGACACCAGCCTGAAAGTTCCCAATAGCCAAAGCTGAAACAATTTGGGTAACAAAATAAATAATAATAGTGTTGGATTATAACCCACATAATAAAATAAGTATATATGAGTTCATACTCATACAATCAAACAAACGAATGAGAAAAGACTGCTCTTCTGTACAGAGAATTTCAATTACTTAATATATGAAGAAATTGTGTAATAATAATAATAATTAATAATAAATGATGGAAACAGAAATCCCCTTTAGACAAATATCACAGTAAAAATTATCATGGGCCTCATCCACTAATGGATGTTAAAATCAGTGGGCAAAATTTGAGGTGAGACAGAATATTTGTATAGCCTTCAAATAGCTCCCCCAAGATATTTATTAACTATAAAAGGAAAAATAGTAACTTTACAGTGGAGAAACCCAGCAAACACCACCTTAACCAAGCGATCAAGTTTAATATCACTAGTAATAAGACATAACAACATAATATCCCCCTGACATGATGAATCGAGGGCTCATTTCCTTTGTGCTATTCTTGGCAAAACCACATAACCTCAAAAAACATCAAATAAACCAAAAATGAGGGATATTCTACACAATGACTAACCAATACTATTCAAAAGTTTCAAGACCAGGAAAGGCAGGGAAAGACTGAGGAAATGTGATAGATTGGAGGAGATTATATAGTAGTATTGTATTCATGTTAACTTCCTGATTTTCTTAAATGTACTGTGGATGAGGTAAGATGTTAATATTTTAGAGGCTAGGGTGAAGGATTGTGCAAATTCTTTCCCCTCAAGCTTTATTGAGATATAATCGACATGTAACATTGTGTCATTTTAAGTTAAGGTATATAACGGGATGATTGAAACACATATATATTATGAAATGGTTACCACAAAAGGGTTAGTTAACACCTCTATCACCTCACATAATTACTTTTTTTTGCATGCATGTGGTGAGGTGTATAAGATCTACTCTCTTAGCAACTTTCAAGTATATGATGCAGTATTGATAACTGTAGTCACCATGCTGTATATTAGATCCCCAGAGCTTACTTATCTTCTAACTAAAAGTTTTGTACCCTTTGACTGACATCTCACCAGCCCCTAGCAATCACCATACTACTCTCTGTTTCTATGACTGGCTTTTTTTAGATTCCACGTATAAGTGAGATAATAGAGTATTTACTACTTCTCTTTCTCTGATATTTTATTTCACATAGCATAATGCCTTCAAGGTCTGTCAATGTTGTCATAAATGACAGGATTTCCTTCTTTCTCATGGCTGAATAATGTTCCTCTGTATACATAATATCACATCTTCTTTATCCATTCATTGATGGACATTTAGGTTGTTTCAATATCTTGACTATTGTGAATTATGCTGCGATAAACACGAGAATGCAGATATCTCTTCAAGATTCTAGTTTCATTTCCTTTGGATAATACACAGAAGTACAGAAATGGGGTTGCTAGAAAATAATGGTAGTTCTATTTTTAATTTTTTGAGGAACCTCCATACTGTTTTCCATAGTGGCTGCTCCAATTTACATTCCTGCCAGAACTGCACAAGATCTTTTCTTTTGTTGATGGTATTCTAAATGGGATTGTTTTCTTTATTTCTTTTTAAGCTATTGATTTCTGTATGTTGCTTTTGTATTATAAAATTTTACTATATTTATTGATTAGTTCTAAGAGTTTTTTGGTGGAGTCTTTATGATTTTCTATATGTAAGACCATATATATCGTCTACAAACAGAGACAATTTTACTTTTTTCTTTCCAATGTGGATGCCTTTTGCTTCTTTCTTGCCTATTGCTCTTGCTAGGACTTCCAATACTATGTTGAACAGGACTGGTGAGAGTGAACACTCTTGTCTTGTTCCTGATCTTAGAGGAAAAGCTTTCAACTTTTCACTATTGAGCATGATGTTAGCTGTGGGCTCTTCACAAGTGGACTTTATTATGTTGAGGTATGTTTCTTCTATACCCAATTCGTTGAACATTTTTTATCATGAAAACATGTCGTATATTGTCAAATGCTCTTTCTGCATCTGTTGAGATGATCATATAATTTTTATCTTACATTCTATCAATGAGGTATATCATATTTATTGATATATGTAAGTTGAACCATCTTTGTCTCCTAGGGATAAATCCTACTTGAGCATGGTAGATGATTGTTAATGTGCTGTTAAATTTGGTTTGCTAATATTTTGTTGAGAATGTTTGACCCTATATTCATCAGGGATATTGGCCTGTAGTTTACTTTTCTTGTAGTGTCCTCATCTGATTTTAGTATTAGAATAATGCTAGCCTTGTAAAATGAGTTTTGGCGTGCTCCCTCCTCTTCAATTTGTTGGAATGGTTTGAGAAGAATTGCGTTAATTCTTCTTTAAATGTTTGGTAGAATTCAGTAGTGAAACTATCTGGTCCTGGGTTTTTCTTTGTTGAGAGATTTTTGATTGCTGATCCAATCTCCTTACTCATTATTAGTCTATTCGGATTTTCTATTTCTTCATGATTCAGTATTGGTACGATGTATGTTTCTAGGAGTGTATTCATTGCATTGAATTTCTACACCAGGTTGTTAAGAATTGATGGCTTAATAATACTGAGTCTTCGGATCCAGAAACACAGAATATCTCTCCATTTATTTAGATCTTTTTGATTTCTTTCATTGGTTTTAGGTTTTCTGTACATAGATCCTAAAGATACTTAGATTTATAGGTAAGCCTTTCCTTTTTCGTGTGAGAAGTTCTAATAAAAATGGTATTGTGCATTTAATTTCAAATTCCAATTGTTCATTGCTGGTTTGTAGGAAAGCAATTGACTTTTGTATATTAACCTGTGTCCTCTGAACTTGCTATCATTGCTTATTTTCAGGAGTTTTGTTGTCGGTTTTTTGGGGATCATTCACATAGAAAATATGTCATCTACAAAGGAATTTTTTTCTTCCTTCCCTATCTGTACGTGTTTTATTTCCTTTTCATGTCTTATTGCTCTAGGTAGAACGTCCAGTACAATGTTGAATAGGTGTTGTAAGAGGTAACATCCTAACCTTGTTCCTGATCTTAAGGAGAAAGCATCCAGTTTCTCACCACTAAGTATGATGATGTTAGCTGTAGGTTTTTTTGTAGAAGTTCTTTATCAAGTTGAGGACATTTCTATTTCCACTTTGCTGAGCATTTCCAATAATGAATGGATGTTGGATTTTGTCAAATCTTTTTTTCTGAATCAGTTGGCATGATTATATAATTTTCTTTTTAAGCTTGTTGATGTGATAGATAAACTAAATTTTCAATGTTAAACTAACCTTATATACTTGGAATAACTTCCACTTAGTCATAACATATAATTTTTCGAATACACTATTGAATTTAATAATTTTTGCATCTATATTCATGAGAGTTGTTGGTCTATCATTTTCCTCTCTTGTAATATCTTTATGTGATTTTGCTATTAGGGTGTGCTGACCTCATAGAATGAGTTAAGGAGCATTCTCTCTGCTTTTACTTTCTGAACAAAAAATTGTTGCTATTATTGGTACAGTCGATATTTATTTAGCTCTTCAACATGTTTTTATCAATTTCTCTGCTTACTGTTTTGTCTGGCCATTCCATTTTTTCATAATATTTTCATATTTCTCTTAGCAAGGATCTATAAGAAGTAAAATATCTTAGTCCTTGTATGTCCGAAATGTCTTTATTTCACCGCTGCTCTTGAATAATGACTAATCTGGGTATAGAGCTCTTTTTTAAAAGTTTACTGTAATTTTCCCTCAGCCAATTCCATTAATTATTGCACTATTCTCTCCTATCTATTATTGCTGAGGAAAAGTTTGTTGTCAGTCTCAATAGTCTTTTCCTTCTGCCACCTTTTAATAATTTCTCCTTATCCTTGAAGTTCTCAACATAACTTTTTAAACCTGAGGACTCATGTCTTTCTTCAATGCTGGGATAGTCTCAAGCATTTAAATCTTTCATTTTCCTTATTTTTCTCTGTTCTCCATTTCTGGAAGTCTTATTCTTTACCATTGGCAATCTCATTTATTTCCCATCTCATATTTTCCATCTCTACCTCTTTAGGCTGAGTCTTGGATAATTGTTTCAGCTATATTTTATAATTCATTAACTCTAGTTTTAGCTGTGTCCAAACTGCTGTATTCCTTTATTTAGGTTTTAATTTAAATGGTGGTTTTTACTTTTTAATATTGCCAGTTAGTTCTTTTCAATACCTTCTTGTTCTTGTTTCATAGCTTCCTCTTCTCAATTTATAATTACCACCTCTATTTTCTCTTGAGGATTTAAAAAATATATATTCTTAATACATATATTTTAATTCTTTCATGATGTCCTCTACATATCCACCAGTATGAATTATCTCATTTGTTGGACTGTTCACTGTCTAACACTAGACTGATTCACTTATTATCTTTTTGTCTGAGAGCTCTGCTTGCAGGAAGTTTTCTTCCTCACTCTTAGCTAGTTTCTTGGTTGCACATTCTTTAAATTTGATCTTGGTTAGTGGTCTAAAGTTCCTGCTCTGGAACTCAGAGGCTAAATTCTGGATATTGAATATGAGTCAGTTTCTAGTCATGCAAATACTCCTGTACTATCCTCCTGCTGTGGGCAAGAGGTATATTCCTGGTTCTAAATCTAAGCTATGTCAGTCCCTATTCTTGAGTGGAAAGCATGATTTCCAGGACTGGCTTCATGCCCAGGGCTCTCAGTTTAGTCTGCCACCATCCTGACTAATAGGCGAATGTGGTTCCTGTTCTCAAGCTGGCTCAGAAGACTTGGCCACCAACTTATATCTGACCTTAGTTCTCCATGAGTTTCCAGTGGCAGACCCTATAACTACAGGTTTCCATTCTGTTTGGGGGCTTTTATTTTTCATGCATTTCTGTGTTTATACTGGAAGAGAGTAGTTTCAGTCTGCATTCACTTGGCCATCTTGACCCAGAAGATCTGAGTTAATTTTTTAATGAAAAAAATATGCATTAAAAAAAAACCACATTATATATGAAAGAGCTTTCCCTATGGGCATGTGATGCATCACAGTGATGAAACACACAGATTTTGGAGTCAGACAGAATGCCATTTGCTATTTGCACGATCTTGGGAAGACTATAAAATCTCTGTGTCCCACTTTCCTGCTTGTGCAATGGCATATTGCCTGGGCTATCATTATGACCGAATGAGAAAGGGCATAGAAAGGCCCAGCAAAGGTGCATGGAAACTCCTCTCTCCTCCACTTCCCAGATCTTCACCAAATGAAACAGACATCACAATTAGACAGAGCAGATCAAACTGGCATTTTTATTACTGATGAAGTTGTTGGATAGCAACAGGAATATTAGGTAA
Source organism: Rousettus aegyptiacus (assembly GCF_014176215.1). NCBI lineage: Eukaryota > Metazoa > Chordata > Mammalia > Chiroptera > Pteropodidae > Rousettus > Rousettus aegyptiacus. The sequence continues at coordinate 126,554,307 of NW_023416306.1, forward strand.
TGGATATCTTTCCAAAAAGTGATGTTTCACATTATCACTTATTATACTTTCAACAAACTATTAAAGTGTCCAGGTCTATATACCATAAATCCTCACTTAACATCATTAATAGGTTCTGTGACTTTAATGGAAACAATATAGAAAGAAATCAGTTTTACCATAGACTCATTGATATAAACAAGAGTTAAATTCTCGCAGCATCTCATCAATGTTATAATGAAATGACATTGGACAAAAGGATGTTATTGGAGGGTCTGCTGTAATTGTTGCTGCCTCTCTAACAGTTCATTTGAATAAGAAAAATTTTCAAAATATGTTGGTAATTTTTGGAGATTTCTTAAGATGAGTTTATTGTTTGTTCATGTGGATTTTTTTCTCTTGGCTGTAGGTGTTTTGAATAGTAGGGACTGGGTACGAGACTAAAATAAAGCATGGCTAGGTGGGGCTTGAACAAGATGCTAAATGTTATAAGTAATTTTGTGAATTTCTTTGCTTACATAGCTAATTAACTTGTAATATTTTATAAAGTAAGACCCAGACTCAAATTTCGTGCATTCCCAGGTGCTTTTATTAGTCACAAAATCTTAAACATGCACTGATGCTCTTAGTTTACATTCCATCAGCCAAAAAAACCAGAAAACTCTTTTTAAAAAACGCATAAGTAATCCCTTTTCTTCTTTTTCCTTTATATACGCACACACACACACGGCATATACATACACGCACTATCAAAACCACAAACACAATGTTCTTGTGTTTTTTTCCCACGATGATCTGACCCAGGGACTCCTTATTCTTTTTTAATTATGGTAAAACCTACAAACACGAAATTTACTATGCACACTATTTTTCAAGAGTACAGTTCAGTGACATTAAGTATGTTCACATTCGTTGTGCAACCATCACCACCATCCATCTCCAGGAAGTTTCCACTGAAATGCAATGTTTTGAAAACTATCAATTTTATTAAGTACCTCTCATTCAAATAGAAACAGCCGAAGAAAGAAATGTAGCCTGGGCAACATCTACACTCTCAGCTGCAACATTTTTGAAGCAATAAAGTGTCCCCTTTTGAAAAATCTCTTCCCATTTTATCCATTCCTTGCAAATCCATAGTTTGTTTATGAAAACAAAGTTTAAAACAGAAAACAAATACTTTGTCTCCTGCTGGTATATAACAACAAAAGTTTATAACAAAGCAACTATTTTATAGTCCTCCAAGCTCATTAAAACTACAATTTTCCTGTTGTGTTCTGTCTTTTGGACAGGTATGTAATGAAGATAGATGGTGTGCAAGCCTAAGAGCTCCCTGACCAGAGAATGTTCTGACCATACAGTTCATTACACTGTACTGTTCTTTTATATGTTCCTTGGTATCATACTTCTTAGCTGTCTAAATAATATCAAATGTAGGCCACTCTCCTTCCTAAAATTCTTTTTACTATTTTAAATCCATTAAGAAAGTTATAATTATTCTGAGCTGTCTGAATTTTACTGCTGACTGGATAAATCTTTTTCTGATGTTAAGTGTGAGTATTAAGGCACTGAAACGTAAATTGAACTATATCTTTGAGAGTTCTCTTTCATGTCTTCTACATTTTCTAAAAATTCCATAATCCTATGAAACTATGCCTGGCCATTGTATTAGAGTGTGGTGCCCAGAGCTCCATTCTCCTTCTATGGGCTTCAGAATGTTCTAGAATATTGTAAAGAGAGAATGAAGCACCCAGGATCAGGAGAAGGGGAGTGTGCAAAGTCTCTGGCATAAATGGGCATTGCTCTCCTGGGTGGTCGACAGGCAAAGAAATTGGGAAGAAGGGAAGGGAGGGACAGCTGGCCAGGCTGGGGCAGGCTGGCACAGAGCGGCCTAGCACCCAAGGTGCTCCTGCCATTCCCTCACAGTGGCCTTAACATCTATTTTTTCTCATTTTTGTTTGAATTGTTCCTTTACCACCAACCCTCCACCTCTTAGTTTCCTCTCCCCCAGTCTAGAATAATATTTTCTAGTCTTCCAGAACAAATCTCACATTTCCCAGACTTTAAGTCTAAACCTAGAGACCTATTTGTCCAAAGGCCTTTGAAACTATCTCTCTGAGATTAGTTTCTTCGGTTAAATCTCACCCTCAAGGCAACAAACAGCAGGGGTTTGAAAAGGAGAGGTAGACCTACAAAGAGCAGAAAGCGGGGTGGGGGGGTGGATATTTTTGTTAAGAGTGCAAAAACATTGTTCTATTGTGATGTAAAGAAAGTAGATTTCCTCTGATAGAAATAGGATACAATCAGGTTCCCTGCTTGGAAAGTCGACTTGTAGAACAGTGGTCCCTCTCCAGCCTCAAAGGATAGTCTCTACTTCCCTCCCCCCACCAAGAAAAAGAGCAATAAGAGAATTTGCCATTGAGAAATTTAAGGTCCTAAGAGGAAAATATTATTAAAATTGAGATCACAATCTTGGCTGCACACTAGACTCACCTGGGGGAACTTTTAAAATGCCAAAAACAGTATACTGGGTCCACCTCAAGACTTTAATGTAATTGGCCTGGGATGGGGCTCCAAGCAAAGCGATTTTCAAAGTTCCCCAGGCATTCAGTATACGACAGAAGCTCTCAGTATATGAGCGGGGCCGCCTTATTCATTAGACTCCACATTGTAACAGGGCCCACAATACTTTCAGGGGCCCACAAAAATGTTTAATTTCTTTTCAAATTAAAGGGAGAAATGACTATTTATGTGGAAAGACATGTTTTTACCATATAATATAAACATATTTTTCTTTATACCAATGCATTCATAAAATATATTTTAAGTATATTTTTATAGAAGAGATCTACAATGCAAAAGTGCCCAGGGCCCGCAGGAGTCATAATGCAACACAGCTTCTGTACTAAAGGGACCGCTGTAAGACTGTGTTTTTAATATCCCCAAATATAATTATTCTGTTGACATGTTGTCACAAACTCTAGAATTCTCATGGCAAGGGAAAGTCCTATGGACTTCAATCTCCATGACCTTGAATTTCATGGAGGGCACTTGGGGCTAGGAGGGAAATGAGGGAAGGAGGTCTTTGGATTAAGCACCCCTAGATGCCTTTCAGCTTGCTGACATGTGCTTCTCCAGCAAAGCTCTGGTTCCGACACACCCGGGAGCCGTAAAGGCTGCTCCCTCACCTATGTATTAAAAATTCGATTTGGGACAAGTGGTGTGGCTTTTCTGAGCCTCCACTCCCTCATCTGTAAAATGGTGATAAGAACATCAACCTCCCTGGTTGTTGTGAAATTTAAAATGTCGAATGTGAAATTACTCGAATTGCCGAAGAAATTCATGTTTCTGATATAATCACTGCTGCCTTGACTATGGGACTGTCAGCAGAAGGAATCACCAGTCTGTGGACCTCAACTTGCTCTTGGGCAAACCAACTCGCAAGCCCTATGGTGACTCCTTATAGTTAAGATCTAGAAAAATAAATTGTATCCACTTCTGCAAGATAAACTAAATTCTAATTTTTATTATTTCAGGCCTAACCACCAAATAGTCCCAGTGTGCTACTTTTACTTCAGACATATCCAAGAAAAATGTGTTCTGGAAGGAGCAATTCCTCATTAGAGGGCTTTGGCAGTCCTAAATGAACAAAAATGCAGCATTTAAAAACATTTGTTCTGTGTTTCGGGTCTCATCTATTGCCCAGTTGGTCTGAATACAGTCTGAGAATGTGGCCCTCAAGATGGCTTAGATCATCTATGACCAAATAATTGAACCCCCATAATGGTTAATTAACTTCGTATAGAGAAAATGTGGCTCACAGAGTCAAATTTTAAATTTTTAAAAAAGGTTTTGTTTTTAATCTTGAATTTGAGCTATCCTGACTTTGGCCAAAGGTGGTGGAAAAGGCAAGCCCTTCATGTCCTGGAATTGTTTCAATGTAACTAGGATCATTTGGGGATAATATTTAAGAAATACATTTTCCTTGAATTAGTATCAGTTGGTGGTTTGGGGGTGAGTGAGGAGATAGGGATTATAAACTTGTCCTGTTTCTTGGTAATTCCTCCCTCGGCTGATTGGCTAAGCTTTGCCATTTCTGCCCCTGTTCTCAGCCTCCAGGCAGGCAGGCCAAGCTTCTAGAAAGTCCAGCCTGGCTTAGGTCCACCTGATCCATTAACTGTATATAAAACTCTTTTGACTATGCTGGATCCCTCCAAAATTGCTGTTTATTGTCTGTTGATTTTTAAAATCGATTATGCAAGTTGAAACACCTGTAGGAAAAGTCTGTGGTCCCCTCACAGCAGATCTTGGGTGTGCAGTATAGAGTCAATCTCGAGCCTTGTTTGCTTCCAGCCACCGCCCGCCCCTCCGCCACCAAGAAACTTCACTCCTCTTTCAACATTCCCACCTATATGACAAAGATGTCCTACATTTAGAACAAGTAAAATATAAAACGACAGTTCATCTTCTTATCTTCCACAGAATAAGAATGTGTTAATGGTACACTCAGTTTCATTACCTTCCTCCATACTATACACAGACACATCTGTTTTTCCAAAGGCTACTTAGGACCTTTAAATAGTAATTAGACTCCACCTCTTCCCTGTGAGGGTGCATGATTATCACCTTCCTTAACAGACCCTGTGATGCAGGCCAGAGAGAGATTAGGTTACTAGTTCAAGGACCTGAGCAAATCTGCATTAGAATTCAGGTAGGCTGGGCCAGTCCCTAGTCTGTCCACAGACCTGAGTTCAGAACTTGTTCTCAGTGGCATTTTCTGACAGCTGATGGTTTGTTAATTCATTCATCAAACATTTACTGAACACCTGCTATGTGCTAGTGGCTAAATACTCAGGGAGGGATCCAACCCTCTGCTTGTAGTCAAGGGGCTCACAGTGTGTGGGAGGGCCAAACTCCAAAAAAGAGGTGTTATGATAAAACACTCTGGGAAGCAAATGAAGAACAAAGGAGGATTTCTTAGAGGAGGAGGGACTTGAGCTAAGTCTTTAAAGATTGGAGCAAGAGGCAAGGGTATTCTAGACTAGAATACCCTTGAGAGCAGGCCCCGGGTGTGGCGGGTGGAGTGGGCGGAAGCATTGTTCCCAGTTGAGTTTTCTGGCAGTCTGGCCCAGATTATGTGGGGCTTTCCATACTTTGCCAAGGAGTTAGATTTTTCTTTTTCTGAAGGCAGAAGGAAGACCTAGCAAGTTTGCTTGCCCAGGGGACTCTAGAACTTCAAAGAGAAACTTAATATAATTGTTTTTTTTATTAAGTCCCTTTCCCTAGAACTTATACGAGGTACTTACATGACACACTGAAAAGTGAGTAATGTAAGATGGAGATTCTCAGCTTTAGGTGGGAAGCGTTGATGGTCTAAAACTGAGAGGAGGCACCCAAAGAATAGCCTCCTCTCCACCCTGGCTTTCAGCTAGGCCTTGTCAGAGAGGGCATGTTGGGTCTCACCGGATGGCAGAGAAGCCACTGTGGTGCCAGGCCCATGGAACTTGCTAGAAGTCTGACCTCTGGGGTTTTGGGGAAACTTGTTCCAGAGGAGGAGGTGTCTTGCCAGAGTCGCTCCACTATGAAACAGGTGGAAAAGGGTATGGAGGGAAGAATAGTACTGGGAGAAGCTGCCATCTGCCATATGGTATTGGAGGCATGTAGAGAGCCAGATCTGAGCCCGGACCTATGGTCCAAGCATTGGTAAAGCCATGCCTGACTGTGTTGTAATCTGCCAAGGGCAGAGAAACAAACAGTGAACAGACAACTGCTTGTGGTTTAGCGTAGATAACTGAGTACAGACAGGCCTTTGGGAGATTATTGTTGCCAGCAAAGTTTTGAGTCCTGAGAAGAAGACTCCCACCCTCTCTTTGACCTTCAAAAGTATATAATAAATGTGCTGAGCTTTCCTTGAGGTCACTGTATCTGAGCAGAGTGCAGTGTCCCACACGGCCCCAGCTTTTCCTATCTTATATCTCTGTGTTTTTCTTAATCCTCCATCCACCCCCTTCTCCCGCCCCCCTCAGGTTAACCCTCTAGGCATGCAGGTTGTGGCAGAGGCAGGGCCCGGAGGAGCCATGGGCAATGCAGGAGCCCAGGCAGCAGACAAGTTGTAGGGGCTGGGACAGCTCCATGCAAACTCAGCATCACTTAGTGCTGACAGCTTCCCACCTCAGCCCTTGCTCTACAGGTTGTTGATTCTGGGGAGCATTCAGCAACTTCTCAAGAGGCCTCACTGGACACAGCACCAATCTCACTAACATACCCTGATCATGGCTTCTGTCTTCCCTGTCTCATTTTTCCTGTTCCCTCATTTCTGCTTCTAGGGATCCCCAACTAAATACTCCACCTGCCCCTAGTCCCGTCTCAGGCTCTGCTTTCAGGGCAACCCAACTAAGGCAGCCTTTTTCAAAGCCTCCAACCAAACAGCCTCTTCCAGGTGCCCTTGCCAACCCCATATTTCTTCCCAAGCACAGTTTTTCTACTTCAACCAAATAAACCATTATATTATTTTCTGCTTGGTTCACTTCCTCCTGTTTCCTGTCTTGTGTGTCTGCTCACACCTTCTATGAATGCCCTTCCAACTCTCTCTTTGTTACTCACATCTACTACATCCTCACGGTGGGAGCCACAGGAAGTGTTCCAGATGCAGCTTTCCGTCTGTGGCCCTTCTGGTGTTCCACACTCTATAGTGACTCGTATGTCATTTACGTCACAGCATTTCTCTGAATATTTCTGCATTACGTAGTCCATGTACACAAAATTTTCCTCCTGAAAATTTCTCTTGTGGCAAGCTACCGCAATTGAGATATATATATATATATATATTTTTTTTTTTTTTCTACAGGCTCAATAACAGCCAAGGGAGCAAGACTTACATTGAATACAAATAAAGGAAGGATGTAGTTCAAAATTTTAGGGGCTTTGCCTAGGGGAAAATGCTTACTTTAGGTTGAGGTCGAAGCAGCTCGAGCATGCGTCTTGACAATAGCAGCGTCTAAAGCAATTTCTCTGATAAACGAATCTCTACCTTGCTTCTCTCCTTGTCCCCTTATTTTTGTTATCAGCAAAATATCTCCTTGGAAGTGGGCGCAATTGCTGATTAAATGCTTTTAAGACAGTTAACAAACACTTACAAAGTGTGTAATTTCTAGAGCTCCTTGTGTAAGGGTCTCTGGGAGAAGCACATTAGTAACTCCTGCTGGCTCTCATGTCCCCTTCTCCTTTTCCCTTGGCTGGTAACCTCTGCTTCCTGAGCCCTAAATTAGGGCACTTCACTCTCTTCTCTTGGCACCTGGCCTGACCCTTACTCTCCTTTCTTCTTCCACCTGGATGCTGCCCACATCTGGCCCTCCACATCCCAACTCCCACTCCCTGCTACCTGTAGGGTCACATTCACTGAAAAGTGCCATCATTACCTCATACTGAATGGAACCTTCATCAGCTCTCAGAACAAATCATCCCTCCACCTGGGGCTCCAAGCCACTAGCCTGGGAATCTCAGCTATGTCTTTATCCTCTCCGCGCCCTCACTGTACACATCTAGTCCTCAAGTCTTAGGCATCTTGGAAATTTCTTCCCAGTCCCATCCTAGGTCTCCAGGGCCATTTGAATTCCTATTGTAGGATGCAGGTTCCATTCCATTTTGAGATGTCCAAGCACTACTCTTTGGTCAACTCGAGTCCCTCACTTTGGTATTAGATAGTTTTTCTGCCATCTGGCCCCACCCCATCTTCTAGTATGCGTCCCATGACCCCCTACAGGCAGCCTCCATTCAAGAATGCTGGACCAACCTCTGAACACTGTTCCCACACCTCATCTACCTTAAATGTACTCCTGGACACACAAGCAAGCACCTACACCCGATATTTCTAGAGTAGCTCAACCCCACTTCCTCCAAAAAGACTCTTTGACCGTTGCTGCCTCTCTTGGATTCTTAAGTAGCACCCTCCTGCTCTCCCACCCCCCCTATCACTATTCCTTTTAAACATTTACTTATTTATTGTGGTATAATTGGTATGTAACATTAGTTTCAGGTATATATCATTATGACTCGATATTTGCCTGTATTATAAAATGACCCCCACAATAGTCCACTTAGCAACCAGTTACAAAGATTTCTTTATTTCTTGTGATGAGAACTTTTAAGATCTACTCTTAGCAACCTTCAAATATGCAGTACAGCATTATTAATATAGTCACCACACTGTACATTATATCCCAGGACTTATTTATTTTAAAACTGGAAGTGCTTACCTTTGACCCCCTCCACCCATTTCTCCCACCTTCCACGCTCACCACTGGCAACCCCCAATCTGTTCTCTGCATCTACATGTGTTTTTGAGTGTTTGTTTGTTTTTTAGCTGCTACACATAAGTGAAATCATATGGTATTTGTCTTTCTCTGTCTGACTTATTTCACTTATGATAACACCTCCAAAGTTCATCCATATTGTTCCAAATAGCAAGATTTCCTTCTTTTTTTTTATAGCTGAACAATCGTCCATTGTGTGTCTCTCTATATAGCTATCTCTTTCTCTATATGTGTATGTGTGTGTATAAATATATATATACACACACATATATATATATATATTTTTTTATACACACACATTTATATATATATATATTTATACACACACATCTTCTTTATCCATTCATCCATTGATGGACACTGTGGATAAAAAAGGGCCAAATACTAAACCTGACAAGCTCAGGGACACCTGCATGGCAGCTCTCAAACTCAGAGACCGAAAGTAACTACATAGGACGATCTGAACATAAAAATTCCTAACTAAAAGCGGGTCATGGCAGGTAGTCATGTTCTAGGCCTGTAGTTTCCTTGACAAAGGTCAGTCTTTACCTTAAGTGAGCATGTCTATTGTCTTTTTGCATCTAAGATAAAATACCTTTGAAATGTCAGTCTTCCTCTATTCCAACCTTCTCAGGGCACACTCACCACACAAGAGCACGAGACCATAGAGACCCTCGCTGTTTCCTTGTCCTCCGCATACCATCCCTATGTGTTGTAAATGTTAGGCATTAACTATCCTGTACTCACCAATGTAAAAGAAGTACAGGTCTCTCGGTTTTTCTTTTTAGCCAATCCCAGAGATTTCCTGTCTTTACTTTTTTCCCCGCCCCCTTAATCCACCACCAATGGATGTCACATAACCCTCCTTAAACTCCTTCTTTAATTCTAATGTATAAAATAAGCTGCAAAACTGCCATCCTCCAGAGCATTTTCTCAATCCCTTGAGATTTACTTCCTCGCAGTAGTTGTCAGTTTGGCTCAAATAAACAACAGAATTCTCTACAGGTTTGGACATTTCTTACCTCAACAACACTTAGTTTGCTTCAATCTCTTGGGGGTGAACATACGTTTTTGAGTTAGTGTTTTGTTTTCTTTGGATAAATACCCAAAAGTAGAATTGCTGGGTCATAGGTAGTTCTACTCTGAACTTTTTCAGGAATCTCCACGCTGTTTCAATAGTGGCTGCACCAATGTACATTCTTACCCACAGTGCACAAGGGTTCCCTTTTCTCCACATCCTCGCCAGCACTTATTTCTTGTCTTTTTGGTCATAGCCATCCTAACAGATGTGAGGTGATATCTCGCTGTGGTTTTGATTTTCATTTGCCCAATGATTAGTGATGTTGACCACCTTTTCATGTTTTTTTTTTTTTGCAGTTTGTATGTGTTCTTTGAAAAGGATGTTCATTCCAGTTCTCTTCTCGACTTTAAATTGTATTTTTTGACATCGAGCTGTATGAGTTCTTCATATGTTTGTACATTAACCACTTACCAGATATACGCTTTACAGATGTTTTCTCCCTTTCGCCATTACTTTTTAAAGTCTTCACGTTATTTTAAATGATTGAATATTCATCTATACCATTCGCTATGTCAGTAAACATTTACTTATTAAGTACAGGTTGTGTGAGAGTCCCAAATGTTTTTTCAGGTCATCTTTACAACCTGGTGGGGTAGGAATCTTACTCATTTCACAGATAAAGAAAGGACACCGTTTTTTGCTCAAGCTCTAACAGCAGGTCAGCAGCATCCTGCAGTTTCTTTTGGAATGGGCCTAAACCAGATCCCAGGATCTGCCTTCTGATTCCGGCCCCTCCTGCCACCAGCTGTGTGGCCTTGGGCCCCTCCCTCCCTTCCAAACAGGCACAGCCTTTTAGCACTGCAAGTGGCGACTATAATCTTCTATCTCTCCATCAGTGTCTAGACATAGTAGGTGCTCAATAAATATTTGTAGATTTGGCTGTGGTAGCAGAAAAGTTATACCTTAAGTTTCCGATTAGTTGGGGAGAAAAAGGCTGAGTGCGGAAGGGTAAGACAAAGACTGGGCCCAGAGGCTGTGGGGGAAGGGACGATGGGTGGAGGGGTGTGAAATAGGTGAGGCTTCTGGGAGGCCGGGAATTTGGAATGGCCTAGGCTTGGAGAAGAAAAACACCCCGACGACGGGAGTGGGGGGTGGGAGGACATTCCGATCTGGGGAAGGGTAAGGACGAAGCAGTGCTGGCCAGGGGAAGAGGCGCTGGCGGGAGGGGGAGGGTGAGGAGGAGGGAGAAGGAGCGCACGAGCCTGGCGAGGCAGAGCAGGGGTGGTGGAGGGGTGCCTGGGCAAACGCGCCCCCAGGGGCCCGTGACGGCGCGAGGGGACGCAGCAGGAGGGGGTGGGGGTGGCACGGCCCGGCCGAGATAGGGAGTCACGGCGCCCCACTATCCCACCTTGGGCCATCCCAGCTTGGGCCGCAAGTCCGGCGGCCACTCGGGCGCGTCGCCCCCACTCCACCGGCCCCCTGCCCCTCCTCCCAGGGGGCGGGTGGGGGGCGTGGCCGGGCTGGCCCGGCCTCCTGGCGGCGCCGCGGCCCCTGCACTAGTCCGGCTCTGCGGGCTGCGGCGGTAGCGGGACCCGGAGGCGGCGGTGGAGGGTAAGTTAGCCCGGTGCTGGAGCGGGGCTGGGTGTGTGCGGGGACCCGGAGCGCCGAGATGTGGCCAAGGGCAGCGGGGCCCCTCAGCTTAGCCCGCGCACCCGCCCTCGGAGCACCTGGCAGCGCCCGCGTCAGGCTCGCGGGTCCTCCCGCTGGAAGGTGCGCTCCTGGTGCCCGCCCGCCGCGCCCTGCCGGGAAGACGCCGGGAACATATGGTGGGGATTGCGGGGGGCCCTGCTGCGGGGCCGGGGGCGGGAGGAGGGTCTCCAGGACTTCCCTGTAGTGAAGAGGGATTGGCAGCCTTCGCACCCCTACCTCGACCCTCGCGCTCGAGTGACAGCTAGGAGGGAACCACGGTTCCTTCGGGACCCAAACGGAGCACCTCAGTCTCTGTCCTACCCTGTTTTACTTAATTTCTCAGCGTGCTCGTCTACTCTAGATCATCCCTTGAAAAGAAAGGGCTTGTGGCCGCTCATCTCTCCCTGGCCTTCGGGGTGCAGGCAGGTAGTCCCTGAACGCCCCCGCCTCACTTAGAGCATGTATCCTAGCTTTCCAAGGGACTTTTCCAAGTTGCATCACTGTTTGGCCTCTAGACAGGTGCTTGGATGTCATGTCAGAGTTAGTTACACAGGATTTTAAAAAACTTTGTATGTTTACTATGTGTGTACCCCCTCACCCCAGGGATGCAGCGTCTTCCCAGCGCTACTCACAACACGGTGTTCAGACACGTTGGGAATTGTCTTGAGGGATTGGCTCTCAAACTTGGCTGTTCATTTACAGAATTTTTAAAAGTACTGATGCCTAGGCCCACCGCTAGAGAGCCTGATTCAGCTGGGCTGGGGTGCAGCCTGAGCAATGGAATTTAAAAAGCCAGGTGATTCTGATGTGCCGCCACATTTGAAAACCTCTGCTTTGGAGTTTGCTCCCACAGCCACTTTTTGGACTCCTAGAGAAGATCAGCCCTAATACAGAGCTCATCACAGCCACTCTTTTAAATTTTTTTTTGGAAAAAGTTTCCTTCGTTGCTCACTGAAAGCACAATCCTGATCAGGCACTCTTGACTGCCTTCTGTAATCCCCCTCCCAGCTCCTGGTGGTTGGAGCTTTCCAGCCTGCGACTGCGGAGGGTGCTTTTTTCCTGGCGTTCCTTTTGTTTCTACCTCTCTGTTTACAGTAAATATTGCCGGGGCACTTTCTGCCAAGGAGGTGGGAGTTTAGGAATTGAAGTCATGAAGTCAAGGTTATCATACAGGGTTGTCCTATTGAGAGAAATAGTGATAGTTTGACTTGTCCTATTTGGAAAGGATTTCAAGAGAAAAGGAAGAAAAATACTTTAGGAATCCAGCAGCTTTTGGACACCCCCTGCCAAAAAATAATTTTGCACAACCGTGGGGAATTTTCCTTCATAAAAGCAAGCTAACAAGATCCTTAAGGTTTTGTGGTTGATACTATGTTAATACCTGTGCATTTGTTGGGTATGCTTCTTCCTGATGTGTGAGGGAGGCCAGCAGGTATAACGGTGCATATTTCTTATTGATAGAATAATATAGGAGTTAGGGAGTTAGTGCCTTACAGTAGCATGGCACATTTGAGGTAAGACTTTAGCCACTTGTCAAATGATCTTAAAAATGATAGAGGAAGTCTATGGCCATGCTACCCTGAACAAGCTGGATTCTGTCTGACCTCGGAAGTTAAGCAGAGTCAGGCCTGGTTAGTACTTGGATGGGAGACCACCTAGGAAGACCAGGTGCTGTAGGCATAAAAAATAAAAAAAAAATAAGGGATTGTTAAGATGACAAGGTCCTTGCAATCTGTGAGGTCAACCAAGAGTTGCCTCGCCTAAAAAATAAAAAAAAAAAGTTTAAAAATGATAGAGGAATAAGACTAAGGAAAAATCGAATACATATTTGATCATATGTATCTTATTAAGAAAGTGTGTTTGCAGTGCCCATGTTGTGGCAAGTCTCCTGGGATCTCGGTTAATTTACTTTGTACCTAAGCATGATGTTTGTATTACATTCTCACCTGGACGTTGCTACCTGGCCACAAACCAGTGGACTTGGTTTTTTTGGGTGCTTGCTTCTGTATTGCATTTTTTATTAGTAGTGGAGTGACATACTTTTAAGAGAATGCCCTCTAGAAGTAGAGGAACATTTGTGTTCATTTCTAGCTCTGAACATGAGTCAAAAGAACATTTATTTTGAAAAATAAAAAGTTGTGGAATTTTTACCCAGTTGGTTTTTCTCTTTTTCCCACCTTCCACTACCATGCCCTGCTCCTGTTGCTGTATTCAATTGCTGGAAGTGGGGTCACCCTAGGAGCCCTCTTAATTGTATTGGCTTGAGAATGGAGGTTATGTGGAGTGCATGGTCTCACAGGGTGGCCCCAGAGCCAAATCCTCAACCTTTGGGGAATATACCATATGGAAAGTGTTTTCCGACTGTTGGTTTTTTTGTTTGTTTGATTTTTTTTTTTTTTTGGACTAGGCCAACAGAATGAAGCCATGTTACTAAATGGTTTGTTAATTTACTAATCTTGTGTGTATTTTATGGGAAAATGTTCACTTGAGAATGTTATTGAACTCATGGTTTCTGAAAATTTCCACCTGAACAGCAAAAGTCACTCTGTGAATATAATAGTACATTTTGGAAAGAAAGGAAGGAAGGAAGGAAAAATGTATGTAAATAGGAACCTAAAAAAGATTTATTGGAACATTTCTCACTTTGCGGTAGCAGCTCTAATGTTCTAAAGTGATTAGAAGAACATGAAGAAAAATAAGAATAGTTTGTGAGTGGCTTCTTTATTTAGAGAAAGGGTGATCTTTGATTTGTTTTAAGAATAGATTGCCCTATTGGCTTCCTTTTTTTCTTCCTTCCCCCTTCAAGTGGGGACAGTTAATTTCCTTGTGCCAATGGGGTAAGGGGTGGTTAAAGAAATTTAATGGCCTCCTTAACTCCCTTTCACCCTGAATCCCATTTATTTAAGAGATGCTATTGACCTTTTTAAAAAACACAACTGACCTTGTGCTTTTCCTTTCTTTTCCTCCTCTGATCCTGGCACTAAAGGGCAGCGAAGTGGCTGAGAGGTTGGCATCACAGGAGAACACAAAGTTCAAGGGGAATTGAAAATTAGGTTATTTTCCCTGAATGACCAAGCGCTTACTTCATTCTGTCACGTGACATTGCTGTCCTCAAGAAACAAGTTATGACATGAAAACCCTGAAAATGGGGGAAAAAAGGATTGGCTGGAAATAGCAGCAAGGCCGACTGGCTTTCACATAGGGGAAGCTTCTTGGAGTCGTCAGGCAAATGCCCCAGCTCAGCCTCCCTGCGCCTTCCTCCTCACGCCCTGCCCTTCGTCCTCCAAACCACTGTCCTTGGGAGGGAGAGTGCCTCATCTCAAATTCACACCACGTTCTCGTTTGTTTTTGTTGTTTCATTTCTTTACTCACTCATTTAGCAAATTCTTATAAAGGCCCCACTCCTGGCAAAGCTCTGTATGCCTCACTGAGTTCTTGATTAACAGGGTTCAGTCTGTGACTTAAGGAGCTTACAGCCTGTGGAAGTATAAACCGTGGGTTATGGCAAGTTGGGAACTCTTAGAATTATGATGGGCACAGAGAACTGTGTGTGTTCGGGGGTGGGGGTGGGGTGAGGGAGGTCAGGTGTCACTTGGATAGATACCTACTCAATTCATGGGCACAAGAAAAGCTTTACTCCAGTTTAAATTAGAATTTCTTTTATTAGGTTCCTGCACCATGTTTTAAATGACCGATTTGAGATACTTCTCTGCCAGAGGAGAGGGAAGCACAGATCATACAGAGATGTGGGGAGCGAAGAAAGGCCAGATTTAGTCAGGTACATATTGCTCAAGGAGTATGTACTTAACCAAGTTGTGCAAGGGTGTCAGCTGGGGCTGGGAAGCTGGTGGAGAATGTGGCTGGACCATGTTTGGCATGCTGGTAACTGGCAAAATAAACTGAGTAGGGGCTACCTCTGCACCAGAGCTGGGAGGAGAGCACGAAGTGCCACATTAAAGCAGCAGCTCTTGTACTTTTAGTGCAGGTGGTTTGGTCTGTGTCTATGACTCCAGTGTGAGGACATTCGTTCTTTATAATACGGTTGTCATTTTGGCTCAGGTTTCCTTGGACGGACTAAAAGCTGGACTTTATACTGTACTTCCCTTGGGAAGGTGGTTTCCAAATACCTGACCTACAGGGCTAATAACCCCAGGGTTGTAAGAGTAGTTCCCATATGTTTATCGATCTCCTTTCAAGTGCCAGGTATTGTGCTCAGCACTTCTACTTTATTCTCTGAATCCGCATGTTCCTGAGAGGCAGGTGGCAGTGGCTTCACTTTATAGATGAGGAAACCGAAGCCCAAAGAGGAGCTGGATCTTGTGGCAGCTCACAGTGCTCAGAAGTGGCAGAGCTGAGGGCTGACGAGCGTTTGGGTCTGTTTGAATACAAAGCTGAGTTCTTTCCACTGTTCCTTGCTCCTCGTAAGCCGAGCTGATTAAGAAATTGAATTTTCAGTGCCTTGTTTTTCTTACATCACAATCTTTTAGGTCTGGATTGACTTACTGTTTTCATCTGCTAGACGATGTGTAATATTAAACTGAAGATCACTGCGGGCTTGTCATCCCAAGGGAAATTTTATGAAATCTTACTTTTTTTTTTTTTTTTTTTAACAGTGTAGATTGGGCTGTTCAGAAAGGCTCTGAATACATTCCAAATCTTAGATTAGAGAGACATTATCTCCACATTTCTTCAAGCTCAGCAAACTTCTGAATTTCTGTAGATAATTGGTTGCTGGGTGAGTGATTAACAACAAAATTCAATGTTGAACATTGTGGAGCAAAATGAAGCAGTGCACGTTCAATTCCTATTTATGTGGTACTTGCAACAAAAACAAAACTTTGCTGCATAGTAATTACCTCGAGCTCTTAAAATTACAGGTAGGAAGGGCTTAGAGGCAGAATGGAGCTATAATTAGTAACGATGAGTTTAAGACAGGGTTACTGAGTATGTGTTCATTACTGCAGTGGGTTCTGGCTCAGTACTTCAACCGGAGGAGGGTCAGCTCTCAGGAACATTTCCAGGGGACTCTGGAGGGTCGTCATGGAATTAAAAGTGTTTGGAATTAGAGCACAGGGTGTTTGTCATGAACGTGGACTATTTCTGCTGGCCACTTTGTTTATAGGGTGAAGTTTATTCCCAGTCACCCAATCACAGTGATCTCTGGTTGCCTTAGGTAGAGTCCATAATGGTTCAGGCTGTTGCTTTGTAGTCTTTTTTTTTTTTTTTTAGGTCTATAAAGGCCCTTTATTATTAATAATCGTTTACTGTTGCTTATCTTTTTGCTAGAGAATTGAAGCAAAATGAGCAAGATTTTCTAGTTTTGGCTTCAATGATCCCCTTGGTTTTTCCTCTGACTTCCCCTGGCTTTCTCTTCTTGTATTTTATTGCATTTGAAACAGGCACTCTGTTTTCCCTTGAAAATTTATAGTCCGTTCAGGGAAGAGGACCTGCCGTGACCATGACTCCTCCCTTGGATCCTGTGATCCTGTGATAGCAATGGTGATAGTCCCATTTTCTAGGTGAGGATCTGGTAAGGTTTGGAGTTAGTACTACGTGGGAGTTTGGAGATTCCAGCTCAGTTTCAGACTCTGAATAGTTGCCTTCTTTTGATTTTATTACAAAGGAAAAAGAAATGGCCCTGTTTTCAAAGTCATAAAGAAGTTCTAGTATATCCTATGAACTAATCTATATCTTTGAGCTTCATGGTAGCTATACTGATAACTTTTTTTAAAAAAAGATCTGCTTCACTATTTTTGCCTATGCGATTTTCTTATTAGAAACAGTGACTTACTCAGAATTACAGCTGAAAAGTTGTTTAGCCTCTCTCCTTGCCCTAATCAAATATCAAAAACCTGGAAAGTTTACTGAGAGTGGTGATTACTGTGAAAGCTTTAGGAGTTGGAGAGGAACTGATAGAGAAAGAATGAAGAGAGAGATAAGAGAGAATAGTTTGCAAAGGGACTGCAGGGCGGAGTTTACCAAAACTTAAGATTTCTTTTACTTGTGAGTTTCAGGGCGGGCTTGAGCACTTTGTTCCAGACATAGCCTGACCCGCTCAGCCCTAATTGTCTCTGCTGCCCTGGGCCACTTGTTAGCTTTTTTTCTTCTTTTTTATTTTTATTTTTAGGTGGGGGGTGTAGGGTGGGAGAGGGGAAGTAGGGGAGTTGGGAGGTAAGTTTAGAGCTACTGGTTATCTGGTTCTTCACACTGGTCTGCTCAGGGCACGAGCACCTGGCACCACAGTTCTAGGTCCCTGCAATGAGGCCAGCTTCCTGGGTGTGAAGCAGCTGGGTGGGGAAGAGAGAGAGAAAGACACTTGAAAATGCTCCTAGAGCATTTACCTCCAGCCCTGTCCGAGAGCTTTTAACGTAGCAACTCTGTGGGATAGGTACTGTCATAAACCCATTTTACGGGTGAGGGAAACAAAGCCGTGAGAAACAGGGTAACTTATCAAGTTGTGCAGCTACCCAGTGGTGGGATCCAGGGTTCAAACCTGTCTGGCCCTGAGCTGTGCTATTAACAATTTAGATGGCCTCAACAGAGCTCTGGTTGGTGCACCCGCTATTTGTTCACTTCCTCAATTCACCCGCTCATTCATTTCTTCAACAAATTATTGACTGCTTGTCTGTGCCTTTATCTCAGCAATTAGAACATCATTAGTGCCCTGTGTCTCACGTTTGAACTCCCACAAACCTATAAATCTGTAAAGAGGATGGATCTCTCCACTGACCTTGTATTCCTGTCTAGCAGAAAATAGGTGCTCAATAAAGTTTTAGGAAAGGACAGAAACCAGCCACTTTTGAGACTTGATATTTTTGTATTTCATATATCTGTCTCTCTCTGGCAGCCATAGTGATTTCTAAACAAAAACAGATGAGCACTAAGAAGGGTGAGAGTGTTGGGGGAATGTTTCACAAAAATAATTAGAGAATTCTTGATAAATGCGTATTTTAAAAAATGTATTTCAAGTTCTCATGGCCAGCGATCTTTTGTGTGTGTTTGTGTTTAAAGCATTTATCATTCAAAGGGCATGCATACCCCCCAAATTGCAGATTATTTTGTGAGTTAAGGAGGCCTTTCAGACTTCAGGCGCTATTGGGACTGTTGTTGCTAGCAGACTGTGTTTTCTTAGGAGTTGAGGACGAAACATCTATAGGGTTGAAACCCACCATCCATTTTCCTAGGCCAAGGCATGATTTGACATAAAAGTACATGAGTTGGTAGAAAATAGTAGTTCTCTCCCTTGTGTTCTCATTCCTTCTTCACACCGGGGAGAGGGGTAAGAGATTGGGGTCTCACCAACTTGGATTGGGCCCCACTGGGGGACATTTGGCAATATCCGGAGACATTCTCGGTCGTCATAACTGAGAGTGGTGGTGGCCAGTGCCATTTGTCAGTAGAGACCAGGGTGCTGCTCTATGCCTAACAGCGGTGCCCAACCTTTTTGGCACCAGAGGCTAATGCTCCTATGAACATTTAATACCTGATGATCTGAGATGGAGCTGAGGCAGTGATGCCAGTGCTGAGGAGCGGCTGCAAATACAGATGAAGCTTCGCTCACTTGTCTGCCTCTCATCTCCTGCTGTGCAGCCCTGTTTCTAATAGGCTATAGACCGGTACTGGACCATGGCCCGGGGTTTTGGGACCTCTGCCTTACAGTGCACAGGACAGCCCCCACAACAAAGAATTATCCAGCTGAGATGTCAACAGTGCTGAGTGTGAGAGCCCTAGCAAGGTGGAACCTCTAACAGCAATGGTCGTTTTTAATATCTCCCCTCTAAGGGAGCTAGCTGTTGGCTAGCGACTAAGAGCCCTGCTTTCTTAAGTAGGGAGGAGAGAATGGAATTTAACCTTTTATTTATGCTTCTGGATTACCCTACAGGTGCTCCTCAAGTGGAAGAGAATTACTTTCCTCTCCCTTAAGTGCTCCTTCACTTCATTTGCAATTGCTCAAATCTTTTTATATATAAAGAATACATATAAATAACTTATACGCTACAGAAATCGCTTAACGTCTCAGGGAAGTTAAGCCTGGCTCTTAACAAACACAGCAGAGTGAGACCCTGGAGTAGAAGCCGGGTGCTAGCACCCACCTGTGGCCCATTACAGACCGTGTGGGGCTTCTTTTCTAGATAAAAAGACAGGTAATCGCATCACCCTCCTACCTTATCACATTGTTCCAGGACTAAATACAAAAAAAGCTGCACACGTGAAGATAGTGCTGCCCATGTGAAGTTATAGTGTGATTCCTAAAGCCTGCCTTTTGAACATGTTTTTTCAGAGAGGACTATTCATGAGTGTCCACTCAATACATGCCACTCAACAAGGATTAGTGCTCAATAGCCAAAGGATATCTGGCTTGCGGGCAAAATGGTAAACTAGGCCCAGGAAACGTAGCTGCCGCAGCGAGCGTGGTTTGGAGGCAGTGCAGCCCGTGGTCGAGATCATGAGTGTGGGTGCAAACGACCTGGTCACCCTCCTTCCTGTCATCCTTTGGCTTCTCCTTTCTTTGTGTGTGACCCTGGGCAAGCTCCTCAACCTCGTTGCACCTTGGTTTTCTCACCTGTAAAATGAGGCTAATGGTAACACTACCCACCTGACAACAGGTGTGGGGAGGGAGAAGTGACATGTCCTTGAGAAGTGCGTGGTGCACGTAGGAAGCTTAGCTTAATCAAGGAGTTGTTAGTAAAATATTATTTATTATTTTGGTCAATAGCGTGTATATTTTTACTCAGTTGAGGAAGGCATTGCTCCTGGGTTAGGAGCTGGAAAAAGGAATTTTCTAGGGTTCCTGGTATTATTTCTTATTTTATTGTGGTTAAAATACGCAAAACATAAAATTGACCAATTTAACCAATGTGAAGTATGCAGTTTGGTGGCGTACCTTCACAGCCGCATGGAGCCATCACCCCAAGGAAGCCCTGTAGCCATTAAACAGTCGCTTCTCATTCTTCCTTCCCTCCAGGCGCCGACGACCACTGGTCTACTTTCGGTCAGTGGCATTGGCTGTTCTGGATATTTTCTATAAAATGGAATCTTACAACATACGGCCTTGTGTGTCTGGCTTCTTTCACTTAGTGTCATGTTTTCCAGGTTCGTATATGTATCGTAGTAAGTATCAGCATTTCATTCCTTTTTACCTGGTGTCTTTGTAGAGCAACCCTAAGCCTTTTTCATCAGGCCTGTTCTCCCATGTTATGTCTTTCTTCATTTATTTGGGTCCTTTTTGGCCAGCCTTATTTTTTCCACTTCTCCCATCCAGTGATCCTAATGACCCTTGAAATGAATATTGGAATGAAGCTCTCACGCCAGGTTCTTGGTACTGCCTTGCAGTAGGTCTTATTAAGTGTTTTGTTTCTGCTGAAGAATTAGCAGCAGGAGCACACAGAGCAGCCTGGAGTTGTGCTTCATATCCCCAGGACAGCGTGGCAGGTTTTAAAAACAAGTGTCTGGAAAACACCCACCAGGTCCCTTTTATTTCTCAGTTTAAAAGCTTTCCACAATGAGAAGTGGCCCTCAATTAAGTCGTTTAATAAAAACCTCCCTCTGTTTTAAAGCATTCTTGGGAAGTGTTTACATTTAATGCCACTGCGGGCTTCTAAATGAAGAGCTGTGGAGTGAGTGATCCTTAACCTGTGACTTTAATAATATCCTTTGCTTTAGATTTCCAGGTGGAGGCCTGGGCCAGATTTGCAGCTTGTCATTGACCCAGACAATCTTGACTTTATCCTGCCCCTCCTCCAGCCACTACAGGTAGAAGATTTAGAGAGGCATAGAGATGTAAAACTAGCTCTTTGGAGAGAGTCTAGACTGAAAGGGGGTGATGTGCTCCCTCCTAGCACCTCCCCCTTTTCAGACTTTAGTAACGAGGTAGGGGGAGGGGAGTTCAATAAGAAATGGCTAAAGCATTTCAGGGAGCAGCTTAGGGCTTCTGAGATTCTGAGTCCTGCCGGTGGGTGAGGCTTGAGGTTTCAGCCAGGCTTCAGAGCTTTACGGCTGAGGAGGCTCTACTTTTTGCTCTGATTTTGGAGAGGCAAGTAGACCCCACCAAGAGGAAGCAGGATGTTGGCAGCTCTGTGGGGCTGACGGAAGTCCTTTAGAAGAAACTTCATGAATTATCATAGAGGAGTGTCCAGGGAAAAGCCATGTCTTGAAATAAAAGATGCTGTAGAATGGTCTGCCCTCTGTGCTTCCCTGGGGATCCTCATTGCATGGCCAAGGACAGGAAGGTGGGAAAGGAAACCCAGAATCACTGGCTGGGTTGGGATTGACAGAGAGGCTTCAGGGCCTGGCTGTTACCAGGTCCAAATCCTGGCTCCCTGAAGAGGCAGCAGTTGGCTAATTAGCACACTCATCTTGTATTATATGAGTTAATGTTGTCTGAAGTGCTTAGAACAAAGTTTTCATAGGAAGGTGTATATGTATGTGTTATTATTCTGACACTTCACTTTTGCAGGTTCCCAGCTAGAATCATTAGAAATGCTCCTTGTTTTCAGAGCTAATCCACTTCTACACCCAGCTGGCTTGGAAGAGGGTGATATCACTGGACTCTTAAAAAAAAAACATGACATGCAGATGGAGAAATCATGCTTGATGAATCTATTAATGTTCTCTGAGGGTGAAAATAAATGTGGGAAGGAGAGCAAACCAGTGGATATAGTTTATTTAGACTTTCAAAAGGCCTTTGAAAAAACTTCATGCCAAAGGTTCTTAAATGTATGAGCCTCCCACAACTCTGTGTGGAGGTAAGCGTAAGAAGGAATATGGCCAAAACCTGTCTTCTGAATTACCTTTAAAAGTTCTTACTGTCTTTAAAAAAAATCTAGTGCCTATCTTTTAAGTAAATAGTACATTTATAGAAGGAAGTAGATTTCACCATCAATAAATATAAGAATCAGCTCACTTAAATGCGTAGATACTGAATTTCGTCCCTTCTGTGATTTGACTGAGGACAGTGAATGAATGAAATAAATTCAGAAGCTTTGTCAACACAGAACCCTTTCCCTCAGTAGGATTTAGAAGGCTTGGAGTTTTGCTGGATTTAAAAACACACACATACAGGAGTTAGTTGCCTTTGTATTTTTCATTATGCTTAGCTCCCTGTGGTCCTAGGATAGTGCTTCATGTGAGGGAGTGCTCTGTATGTGTTTAAACAGTGAATTAAGATCTTAAAATGAGCATAAATTTTTTTTATTGCATGTCTATTACGTGCCAGGCAAACTTAACATTATATTTGCTCTTACGATGGATGGTTGTATTAGTTTTTGCTGCATAATATTGCTGGGTAACAAACAGTCCCAGATCTCAGTGCCTCATAACCACAAATATTTATGTTCCCACTTACTTGTCTGTTGTTTGGGTATGATTTTCTTGACCTAGGCTGGCCTTAGCCGGCCCAGGCTGGACTGTAGTCTTCCATTTGGCCTCAAGTCTCTTCCCTATGAGCTTATTCTGAGGCCTCGGCTGAAGGGGCTGCAGTTACCTAGGGCATGCTTGTTTTGTGGCAGATCGCAGCATAAGAGGGCAAATGGAAATGCACGATGCCTCTTAAGGCTTTGACTCATAAATGCTACACTGACATTCCTTCGGCCAACACAAGTCACATGGCCAAGCCCAATATCAGAGGAGTGAGGAAGTATACTTTGGCTATTGTAGTGAGAGATCCTACAAAGTCACATGGCAAGGAAGGTGGATGTATAACCACATTACAGGGGAGTGAGGCACTCGCCTATATGAGAACAGTGCTTTAATCCACCACAGTTGCAGAGAATGAGTGAGAGGGAAGAGGGATATGCGGGCCAAACCAGTCCTTTGGGAGCTTGCTAAACCTAGAACAGCTGGGTGAAGAAGAATACATGTTTTACTCAGGTACCAGCCTAGGCTCTGCTAGGACAATAAACTAGCCTGGCACGCTCTGACTCTTGGCTGGCTGAATGTCGCTGTGTATTTATTCACTGCAATAGTGGTTCTAGGGGTTCCGTTCATCTGTGGGAAGAGCAGAGTGATGGGCTGGGTTTTCTTCTGGTCTGCAAGCATAAGCTGACATGCTGCCCACTGTGGAGGCAAGAGAGTGACAGGTAGAGAGAACAAATAGGACAAAGAAGGCCAAAGTATCCAGGGAGGCCAGGGGCTTGGCTTTACTCTTTGCATGGTTACCTCTTGGCATGGGTCTATGAGAAGTCAGCCTGAATCCCACCTTTAATAGTCAGTGATAGTGTATCATCAGGGTGATCGTGCATTTTGTCATTTATATAAGGAGCCTGGGCCTCCATTTCCATCGTCCTCCTATTACATCTGAAGAAACAGGCTTCGGGAGGTTAGGTGACTTCTCTTCAGTCACCTGCCCATTGTATAAGTGGCAGATCCAAACTAAGTCATCCAGTTGCCATTCTAGGGCTTGTCCTTCCACACCCAGGCAGAGTTGTGACTGCCATATCCCAGCCCTGTGATGATGGCGCTTTCTTTCCTGAAGGAGCCAAGTGAGCCTTGTACCTTGGGGCGATGGTTCAGGAGAAGTAGAGTGAAATGTTGGCCAAGGGTAAGTAGCCTTTGTATTGCCTTTTTTGCATTGTGCCTACCCCGCCCTTTTTTTTAGTGAAGAGCTGCTGTACTCTCCAAGGAAGAAAAGGGTCTGGCCATTAAGTGATGATGCACTGAGAATAGATGGGGCCTCAAACACTCTGCGGCCGAAGGTGCGAGGAGACAAACACTCTCACACGTGCCGTGGATGTGATTCTAAATCCAGTGGACTTCTTTTGGAAGAGCAGTTTGGCAGTGGGAGATATTTCACCTACAAGAAAACAAAACAATTAAGAAAGTGCTTTAAATAGTAAGAACATTTATTATCTCATGGAAACCAGAAGTCCCAAGTTTGGGTAGTTTTGAGGTTAATGGAAAACCAGGTACATTTCCTCTTTCCTCTTCGCCAGACTCAGTGTTTGACAGTAGTCCTCAAGCTTGTCTCCTCATGGTCTCTACGTGGCTGTAGCTGTTCCTGCCTGTACCCTCATTCACAGTGATGTTCAGTGGCAGAAAAGAGGAAAGCAGAGAAATCTTTGCTAGGATTACCCCATAGAACTTTCACGTCCTTTTGACAAAAATGGGTCTGATGCTTTCTAAACCAATGACTGGCCTGGGAAGAAAAGGCTTCCATAGCTTATTTAAATCAGCCTTAGGCCTAGATGGGGGCCCAGCCTTCCCTGAAGCACATGGTCACTGGGGTAGAGGGGAAAACACTGGAGTTTTGCTGGCCAGGGATGGGAGGAGTGGGCAGTTGCTGTGGGTAGGTAGCCACTGATGTTGGCCGTAGCATCATCTCTCACAATTAAGAATGGCAATATATAGATATACTCTAACTCAGCTGTTCCACAGTTAGGAATTTATCTTACAAATATAAGTGCACACATAGCACATATACAAAGGTGTTTATTACGTCATTATAATAGCAAAACACTGGAAATAACCTAAATATCTCTTAACGGGGGTCTGGTTAAGTAAATTAAGGTATAAGCACATTATGGGATTGGACAAATCTGTAAGTACCAATAAAGGAAAATGTAAAAAAAATTTTTCGAATAAAGTGTAAATCAGAATATATTCTGAGATCCCATTTATGTTTTTAAAAATAGTCTTAATTCTTGATTATAAAAACATTTCTGGAAGATATCCCAAGAAATACGGTTATTTCTGGGCTGTGAGAATTGGTGGTATAGTTGGGAGAGAATTTTTTTCACTTTGTGCTCTTTCTGACTGTTTGAATTTTATAACAATCCTGGCATGTATTACCTTTATGATAAAAGAAAAAATGGTAGGTATTTTCTTAGTGTCTACAGGGGCTTAAGGAAGAGAAACTGGGACCCTTTGTGAACATTGTCAAAAATGGTGGTGTGGTGGGGAGGAAGTGCCATTTGGCTGTGTGCGATCAGAGTGAAGGGAATTTGTGGAAAGAAAAGGTTCGGAAATGAAATAAGGACATTTTTTTTAATCTCCATTTACTGGTACAGCGTCTTCCACATAGCAAGCAGAGTTGCATCTTAAGAATGAATGAATATTTCAGTAAAGACTCAAAGCAACTTTTTGAAGTGCCAAAACGCAACCAAGCAGTTCAAGTCAGCAAGAAAGTAGATTTCGTTGGAAATTTATTTTGTAAATAAAATATGGCTGCCATTTCCTACTTTTTCCTTGAGCTCCCAGGGTTTAATTCGTTGCCAAGAATCAGTTTAGAATGCAACTTTCTATTCATCTTCCATCTCATACTGAAGGGCACTGTGCCACATTCTGGATAATAAAGCTGAACATTTTTACAAGTAAGGGTAAAAGCAAAGACAGGAACGATCTTCGTATGTTAGCTGTGTTTATAGATGTGGCTTAAATGAAAAGGTATCTAGAAGTCTTAAACTCTGTTAAAGATAGAATGTGCAGTTATTATTACTATTATTATTATTTAGCAAAATAAGGTTCTTTGATCCCTGGACTAATTAGAAAGTTGCTGTTAATGATTAGTCACTCTGATAACAGAGAAAAACCACAGATAATAGTGAGTAGGGATTTTCGATTTGACTTTAGGCCAGTGTTGGTAGAAAAATGTGGATGGGCCTGTTGGTGAAATGAGAGAATTAATATGTAGTAATATTTTCAAGTATAATTCTCTTTCACAAAGAGAAACGAAGGCATATGGGTATTTAAAAGCCCTTTTTCTAAGAGAGGGTAGGGGGTAGGGGAAGTAGGGTGCTATCCTTACGTTGTGCTGAATTTCTTCATAATTCCCTTGCTTGAGGGTTCTCTCTGATTTTGATTCTTGTAAATCAGAGAAAGAATGTTGTAACTGACATTTCCGTTGAGTTGCTTTAAACTTTTATACCCTTGGGTTTTAGCATTTAGTCCTTCTGTAATGGCTACCGGATGCCCACTCTATTCAGACAATGATGATATCGTCGAGCTATGGTAAGATCATTTCCTTTGGAACAAAACAAAAACCTTTTTTGTGCTCACAATTGCAGGAAAATGTAAAATTTTAGTGGGGCTTCTTTGCTGCAGGTTGAAAAGAGCCCGTGTTTGAACACCATCGACGCTGTGGCTCAGCTGTGCTGTGGAAAGGTTCCAGCGTACTTTCGAAATACAAAAAGCGAGTATATTTGGAGAAGGGTAATTTTTCACATCTTTGTTGGAATCATTTTGGGATCAAGAAAACCTGGGATCGTTGGTATATTATGTTCTAGAGTGCTTTAAATTATGTGAGAGAGAGAGAGGGAGGGAGGGAGGAAGGGAGGGAAGAAGACAGGGAGGGAGGGAAGGGAGACAGAGAGGGGAAGAAGGACGAGGAGAAGGGAGGGAGGGAGAGTCAGTGTGTGTGCATGTGTATACTTATAAAACCAAATATTCATGCTCATTTGACATAATTTTAGTACACATCCTCCTCTGGACTTTAGACTGTCCTAGATCTGCAAAATATGTGATTAATATAATTTTAGACAAATTCTGCATCTACATCACAAAAATAATAAAAATTAATAATCGTAATACTAATAAAGAACTCAGTAGTGCTTGACACTGTTTTAAGCACTTAATATCTAGTAACACATTTAGTCCTTATTATCCCAATTTACAGTTGAGGAAACTGAGGCATAGAGATTTTAAGTAACTCGATACAGCTAGTAAGCTCTGCGTCTAGGTTCAAAGCCAGACAGTCTGTCTTTCCTAAGTTGAAAGCAATTAAAATTCGATTGAAGCAAAAATTTGTGAGACATGAGTCATTTCTAAATCTACAGGTTAATCTTGGAAATTGGAGACTATTCTCCAGTGTTTCTAATGTGTCATTTAACTAAAATGGTCTTATATAATCTAAATCCTTTGCTTCATGACCAACATTTTACATTACTTTGTACAGCAAGCATATATTTAAAAAATTGCTTAAGTTGTAAATCTGAAATACATTAAGGACAGTAAATTTAGCTAGTCAACATGAAAAACTTGTAACAGAGAGTTTCTTGTCTCCTCTCTTTTCTTAGGGAAGAAAGATGAGCTCTTTCAGTTCCCACATGACTCCTCAGTTTAAAATGAATTATTCCACCAGAATAAAATATTCTTTTCTGCAGAAAAAGCAGCTACCGCTTTCAGAAGTTAAAGTCATTTTTCTCTTCAGAAGTCTGTGATTAATCCCGAGGCATGACTCCTGCCAGTTTCGTCTCTTTGAAACCTCAGCAGCAACAAAAGTAGTGATTCACCCTTCTTGAACTAAGTGCTGTGGCTGGTGTCCTACAGATGACTTCTGAATGCCCAGGTCACAGCCTGTGCGTCTGGCCTTGAGTAATAGATAAGAACAGGAACTGGGAGAGATGGTGTCGCATAGTGATTAAGAGCTGAAAGTTCAGAGCAGTGCCTGGCACCTAGGAAGACCTCAGGAGACGCTTGTCCCTGCTACTGTTGTGCTTCTGCTTGGTGCGCGGCACTGCGTTAAACGCTACATGCAGCGCCTAATTGAATTCTCATCACATTCCCATCCAGTAGGTGATGTTTTTGTTTTTATCTCCATTTACAGATGTAGAAATAGAAGCTTAGAAAGGTTAAGAAATTTACCTAAGTCCATACAGCTAGTAAGTAGAACTCTGATACAAACCCAGTTTTTTTTTTTTTTTTTAAAGTAGAAATGTACAGAATCTTTCAGAAGCTGTCTTGTGTTTCCTCCCAGTCATATTCCTCAGCAAAGATAACCACCATCCTGTTTCTATCACTACATGCAAATTTTGACTGTTCTTGAACATCATAAAAATGGAATCGTTTTTCTGTAGTGTATACTCTTTTGTGTCTGGCTTTTTTTCGTTTAACGTGTCTGCAATTTATCCATGGATTTGCATGAAGCAGTAACTTGCTCTTTCTCATTACTAAATATATTGCCACATTTCTCATTGTATATTTTATTGTATAAGTATATACCTCGATAATTGATTTATTTCCTGAGTTGTTTTGTAGCATTCGGCTGTTATTAATAGTTTTACATTCTCATATATGTATGTAGGTTCTTTGAGTATATAGCTAGGAGCAGAATTGCTGGGTTTTCATACATGTGGAGCTATGGTCGATACTGTGAAACAGTTTTCCAAAGTAGTTGTACCAGTTTACACTCTCACCTATCAGTGTGTGAATTTCAGTGAATCTGTGTCAACCTTTGGTAGTGTGTGTCATCTTCATTTTAGTCATTTTGGTAAGTGTGTAGTGGAACTGTATTGTACCAAACTTGGTGACTCAATAGATGCTTATTATAAAACTTTTGGAAAATATAGGAAAGTATAAGGTGAAAATTAAAAAACTTTTCAGTATACGATCAAGATACACAGTCATGTGCTGCATAATGATATTTCAGTCAATATTGGACTGCATGTACAGTGGTGGCCCTATAAGATTATAATGGAGCTGAAAAATTTCTGTCACTTAGTGACATCATAGCCATGGTCATATCCTAGTCTAATGCATTACTCACGTGTTTGTGGTGGTGCAGGTATAAACAAACCTAACTGCACTGCCAGTCATATAAAAGCACAGCACATGCAATTATGTACAGTACATAATACTTGATAATAACTATGTTACTGTTTATGTATTTAGTATACTTAAAGGGTATACTTTAGAGTGTGCTCTTTCTACTTATAAAAAAAAGCTTTCTGTAAAATGGCATTCTGTGTTATGTGGGCAGCAGCCTCATACCTCTCGTGTTTACTGCATCTCTTGATTGCATCATGTCTCTTGTGTTTTATTTAATCTTGTGTTGTTTTGTACACTAATATGCTTGTGGCCTAGGAAAAATAGACTATTCCATGTATCCTAGGTGTGTGGAAGGCTGTACCATTTGGGTTCGTGTGAGTGCACTCTGCGATGTCTGTACAATGACAAAATCACCTACTGATGCATTTCTCAGAACGTATGTCCATTGTTAACTGGCGCGTGACTGTATAACTGTTAATATTTGGGTGTATTTTCTCTTTTTTTCCCCATAGTATATATGTATGTATATATATGCTGCATGAAAAATTGGAGTTATTTTGTGCAAGAGAGATACTGTTAATGGGTGTATTTTGCGTGCCCATATAATGGCATAGGAAAGCCATGAAGGGAATGCTCAGGAATAGTCTTCGAGATATTATAAGTGTGCGCCATAGTTCTATTTTCCTATTATATTTGGAGGAAGAAGGAAAGCGGGGGAGGGACACTGGCATTTGCTGTGTGCCCGCCGTGTCCCGGGGCTGCAGTGCTGGGAGGTGCTGAACTGTTCCCGAGTAGACTTGAGTGCAGTGTGAAAGTGTAAACCCACATGGCCTCATATAACGCACGGCACGTTTGAAAAATGAGTCTATTTCGTACCCGGTAACTGAGCGTGTTGGAAAACCAGGCTCACATTTTAGTGTAAATTGAGCTTAATTAAACTGGTAGGTTGTTTGCCTCCTTGGGAAAGTACACATACCTCTATTGTTTTAACCCACTTGAACATTAACATACAGGGAACAAACAGCACTTTGAATGGAGAATACTTCATTATCTGTCTGGGTATTTTAAACAATTGTCTTGTTTCCTTCAAATGCATTCAGTTCAACTGCTTGTTGTTGTTCAACTTTGAATCTAATCTCAAAATCCAAAGTATACTCTGTATTTGAATAATTTGCACTATTGGCTGAAATCCTCATGACAATCAGGAGAGATCTCTTAGTTTTCTCCTAAGAGCAGAACCTATGGAATCTTTATATTCAGGATTGCTGACCTAGAGTAAAGTTCCTGTGAGTATAATTAATTTTGAGTGCGTGTGGGAATTACTTTTAAGAATAACGAATATTTAATCTAATGGCTTTAGAAAAATAAACATTAGAATTCACAAAACTTTATTCAGTAAATGCAAACTAAAATAATAGCTTAATTGTATGATATGTTGGCAATTAGATATTTCATATTAGTTCATTTTCCTGATTTTGGAAGTTTATTTCTTCAAGAGGTAAGACCAAATATTTAGCTTTTAAATTGAGATTTCAATAGGGACACATTTCCTAGACACTGAATAAAATTTACCTTTTTCATTCTTGTTGATCTCATGTATCGTGGAGATACCTTTTAAGTGCCAAAGCTTGTCTCATTCCTATATGAAATAGCTGTGGAAGTTGCTGTGCTTCTAATTCTCAGGACTGCTCCTTGTGGCTCTCCTGTCAGCTTCTGTAGCTGACACCTTGTTTGCTTCCACCGCAGCCGATGCTTCTATGTACTACTTCTACTTGGCTTTGGGTTAGGGATTGTAATGTCCAACTGTGTAGGGGTGGACGTAAGGAGAAAAGGAAGAAGGAAGCTGATGTTGAATTATTATGTGTTGGATGCTGGGTGAGAGACAGCCTGTTGCCTAGAAGGAAGCCGTGGGCTTTTCAGCATCACCATTTCACATGCTCAATGGCCATTTCAGCTTCCATTTATTTTTTTTTCTCAGTATGATAACTCATTGTAATAAAAATTAAAGCATTACAAAAACGTGTGATTTAAATTGAAAGCACCATATTTTATCACCCCAGTCATAACTACTCCTTAAGAATTCTGTAAACATTTTTTTTTAGATTTTTATGTAACTTTATACATATGAGTAACTTTATAGGATTGAGGCTACTCTATAGATTATTTTGATACTTTAAAAAACAGTGTATCTTGACATTTTCCATGGCTGTGTATATAAATCTTATTTTTTAATAGCTTCATGGTATTCTGTGATATGGTTGTAGCATGATTTAGCTAACCTATTAATGGACATTGAAGTTATTATAAACACTTTTTTTTTTTTTAATGCCTATATCACTTGGTATTCCTCGATGGTCTCCCATCCAAATACTCACCTGGCCTGATCCTGCTTAGCTTCTGAGATCAGACGAGATCAGGCACATTCAGGGTGGCATGGCCGTAGACATAAACACCTTGTATATAAGTATTTATGCACTAAGAAGTGTATTTGTATAATTCTGTTTGGGGTTAATTACTAGAACTGAAATTGCTAGATTAGATGGTATGTGTATTTAAAATTGGATATCGTCTGCCATAAATGTACCAATTTTACTTTTGTTCTCACACATGTATCAAAAGCCATTTCTCTATATTTCCTTGTCTTTTCAAAGCACAAACTGAGAGTCAGAAGCGACAGATGAGGCATTTTTGAGTTTCAGTTTTCAGGTGAAAGAGAGACCTTTATTTCCAGGGTGTGAGAAGCAAGAAAGAGGAGAAATGGATTCATCTTTGTTAAGAGGAGAGGTGGACGGGGCTCAGAGAAGGAGGGGGGGTGGCGGGACAAATAGAAGAAAGAAGACACCAGGGAAGATGCTAGTCTTCTACCAGAAGCAATCTCTCCTGTGTCCTGTGGTCTCAGCAAGGGTCACGTCTGGCCTGGCCCAAGGGTTTTCCTTAAATCTTTGTCCTTCTTTGGACCATTTCAGGATAATTCTTGGGGAACTTGAACACTCCTTGTTTTCAAGAAGACATCAGTCACTGTTCTTAATTTTTAGCAATAGTAACTAACCCTGGTAGATCTAAGCAGAGAGAGTATACTGTGAGGATATTGTAAGGCTCACAGAATTGTTGGGAAAGTGGGAACCAGGCTGTGGAAGTGGGCGGGGACCGAGGGAAGTGAGGTGGGTAGGACCACAGCCTGGTTCCGCCATAGGCACACTCTTATTAGGACAGTCCTCTGGGGCCAGGCTGCACTTGGGACTCAGTCCCACTCCCTAGCTGCTGGGGAGGTGGGTAGAGATGAGAATTGGGCATTTTCATTCCTACCAGATGATGGCGGACCCTGCCTTACTTTGAGACTCCTATGTATGGTGGGGGATTCCCCAGCACAGGAAGGAATTCTGTTCAGATGCTGACTGAAATATGGATCATCTCTAGCCTCCCTCCTTAGGTCGAGATCTCAGAAAGTGAATATAGATGTAGATATATAGATACAGGTCCATGCACACTTATATTTTAAAATCACTCCTTAAGCTCCCCACTTTAGGTGGCATTACAGCACCAAGATGCACACTTTTTTGAAGGTGTTGGGTCTAATTGCTGGGGTTAGGATTCCGTGGACAGCTGTACCATGTATTCTGGTGGCCAGATAAGGGTAATTTAGGAGGTTGGATCTAGCCTGGAAACTAAGACCGTTTAGCAGGAAGACTTGGGTAGAATGGTTGGATAGTCTGATTATCTGTGTTTGGGAACCTGATGGACCAAATTCAAGTTCCTCAGAGAGGATTTCAGGAAAAGGAAGCCTGGACTGTGAGTAAAGAGACCTAGGTTGTAGTCCTAGAACAACTAATAGACACTCTGTACAAGTCACGCAACTGTTTTACATTATTTTATATTTGAAATGAGAGTTTGGGTGAAGTCACTGTTTTTGAACCAGATCACCCATCAGAAGGATTACCTGGGTCGTGTGCGTGTGTGTGTGTGGTGCGTGTGTGCCCGCGGAGAATTTTAGGCCTCACTCCTAAACCATCTATTAAATTTCCAAGAGTGGGTCTCCGGGATTTGTATTTTTGAAAAGCTCCCTGGTGATTTTGATGGAGCCACAGTCCCAGGATGCCTAATAAATGTCCTTACCAGCTTTCACATTTTATGAAATATGTACAATTCAAAGGTGAATGATTCTGGAAAATTGGTGTTATAACTTGTTCAAAACAACTTCAACTTAATAAAGTTTTTAGTTGTCCCTGAAGAATAATGTCATTTTAACCTTCATCTCTCAGTACCGTTTTTTTTTTTTTCTATTACCAGCTCTTCTGAACTTAGATACAGCTCCAAATTGTCTCATCCTCAAATTCTCCTTTTATGCATTCTTTTGCAAAGACTGCTAGTTTCGTATCTTCTCCTTCTGTAGCCAAAAGCCTGATTTTTTTTTTTTTTTTTTTGAGGGTATAGCTGTGTACCAAGATAAAGGACTCTATTTCTCAGCCTCTCTTTTACCTGGATATAGGCCAGCGACTTAAGCTGTAGTAAATGAAAGGTGAATGCTATGTGTGGGCTTATGGGAAGGTTCCAGGGACTGACTCGTATGGACGATGCACTCCTTCACTTTTTCTCTGTCTTCCGACCCACTCCTTGGAACATGGACACGGTGGCTGAAATCCAGCAGTCATCTTGGATCATGAGGTAACTGTGAAGATGGAAGCCATTCTCTAAGGAGGACCCTGGATCCCTAATGACCGTGGTGCTATGATACCAGCCCTGGATTGCTTACCTCCACACTCCTTTCTGACTGTTTAAGCTGAAGTTATTTCGGGTTTTCTAACATATGCAGCTGAATTTAACTGATACCCTTGCTGTGTGGAGGCTTCACAGTGTGTCCTCCACACCATCTTGAAGGTGACTTACACATAATAGATACTTGGTAAATGTCCAACAAGTTAAATGTCCAGTGGCATTGAGGTGGTGAATTTAGGGGCTCCAGCTGCTCTGATCCCTGCCCTTCCTGCCATAGATTAAATTACTCAGGACTTTTTGTTTTTTGTATCCCAACAGCCAGGAAGGAATTTCCCAGTCTTCTCTGCAGGACTTTGGGGCCAGAGGCGCAAATATTTTGACAAGGCAGTGGGCAGTAGGCCTTTGAGATTCCAGCTACATGCATGTGTTATTTCAAAGGAAAATCTAAAGGCTCGGCACTTCTCTGAATCTACTCAAGAAACTGGACGTGGTGGT
The DNA here is from genome assembly GCF_014176215.1 of Rousettus aegyptiacus. NCBI lineage: Eukaryota > Metazoa > Chordata > Mammalia > Chiroptera > Pteropodidae > Rousettus > Rousettus aegyptiacus. The sequence continues at coordinate 126,587,991 of NW_023416306.1, forward strand.
TCGAATGATGTCAGAGAAGGCCGCCATGGAATCTTTTGCTATCACTTGGAGGCTGTACTTTCCACAGCGCCTGCCAGAAACTTGCTGTCAGGAGAGTCTTTGGAAAGTGACTGTTAAGGAGCCTTGATTGCCAGCTATTGACAAGGGGTCTGCCTTCTCAGTGGCAACCTCGGAGGTGGTCTTGGCCAGACCAGCCTGTCCCTGACTCATGCTAGACTCTGTCGGCCAGGCCGACACGCCCCTCTTTGGGGCCCAGGAGAACATGCTGGTTTCCTGGAAGCATTTAGGCTGAGACTCTGCCCCTAAGAAAATGATATTGTTTTTGCAAGTATGGACTAATGGGAGCATGGTTAAAACTCCCTCAACAGGAAAGCTCCTTTCAAAGAAATATAGTGTTAAAAAAAAAAAAAATAGCAAAAACAAACCAAAAAGCAAAACCTGGGAAGTGAATTGGCTTTTCACCGATGCCAAGGAGTGTATTTCAAAACAGGTTTCGTTGACGACAGGGACTTGGATGGAGGAGGAGGAGGTGGAGCCACACCCCTCTGTGGGAAACAGTGAATTCCATGGCAAGCCCCAGTGGCTCAAGAGTGTTTGCTTCTCCTGGAAATAGTTATAGAAATACGCAATCCTTGAAAGGCAACATCTGGCTGGACAGAGGCAAGCTGGCAAAGACTCAATCTAAATAGATGGAGGTGATGTTGTCCAGAAGGAAAGAAGCAGCCTGAGAAAATGGCTAGTGACTTTTAGGACACTTCTGCCTTTTCCTGGGCTTGACTTCTTCCCTGGAGCTGCAGGTCACCCTTGTCTTTCTAAGTGACAGATGCAGAGCCCAGAGCCCAGTTACCGGCCTCCTCCCCTTCTGAGGCTTCCATGGAGGAAAGGGGGCCTCCCACAGCCCCGGCTGGTACCCAGAGCCAAGCTGTATTTGTTGTCTAGGGAACGTATCCCGGGCCAGTGCTCTGTGGTCAGCCTTGACTTGTCATCTGCTTCCAGTGCAATTTGAGGTGTTGATTTAGATGGTTAGAAATGTCTCTGCCCGCTCAGTGATTTCTCAAGGAGGCCATGTGCTTGTTCTTACTGACCGAGCCCAGAACCTCGGGGGGCTCCACAGCTTTCCCAGGAAAGCAGCTTTTTCCTCACAGCCCCTTCTCCCTGCCACATTTGGAGGGGCTGAGCATTGGAACTCTTGAAACCCCAGGGCCAAACCCTTTATTTTTTCATCTTCGACTTTGCATCTCCCAGCTGGTGACAAAAGCAGAATAGCATCTTCATGGATTTATGACCATTGAGGGTTTTTTCTTTTTTCCTTTTTTTTTATAGCATGTGAGATATTTTCAAGTCAAGAATGCAGTTCTAATAAATCTAGTGAGTCTGTTAGGGATTTTCTGAAACCAAGTTTCTATGCAAGCTATGGTAATGACATTTTGAAGGAACTTACTGAAAATATGGGCCCTTAGAGCAAGTTTTTGCAGAGGATGCATTTTCCCATAAAAATGCTTTCTGTAGCAGTTTCGTTCACCGATTCTGCAGCCTCTGGCTGTGGTTTTGCAGAGTCTGCAGGCAACATTTTTAGAGGCCCGAATTTGACTTCTCTTTGGTCTCTTCAGCTTTTGAGCACTCGAGGAAGACTTAAAGAAGGCCAAATCTCTTCACAAGTCAAGAGGTCATAGAATAAATCTCTATAGGAATTCAAGAGGGCTATCTGCTTTTGAATAAATAGTTGTTAACATGACATGGATAAAGTTCTGTTCACCACATGGAGAGGGGACTCAAGAATGCAGCTCATTTGGATTCGAGGGGTTAAAAGAGCTGAGACACCTTGAGCCCTATGTCCCGTGAACTTCCACCTCTGCCACTTGTGTTTTATGCTCTCTTGGATGAGAAGTCCCTTGACCTTTCTGAACCTCAGTTTCCTTACCTGTAAAATCATGCTGCCCAACCCAGTGTCTTTTTTCTAATATGTTTCCTTTACCTCTAAAAGTGACATTTATTCAAAGAAAAAAAAAAAGACAAGATGTCCATCTGTTGTCTCCCTTCCTGCCCTGTCCCTGCTCCTCGTCAGTCCCCCAGGGGTTGAACCCGGCTGGGACAGACCGGCCTCTCTGAGAAGAGAGCGACATTGAGGGACCTTCTCAATGGAGGCGTTGTAGAGGGATGCAGTGTCTTAAAGAGTCTTCTTCTTTTGTCACCATGTTAATAGCCATATCCTTATGGCCAAAACATCCACATGACCAACTCTATGGATATGGTTTTTGGGAAGGTCATAGTTGGTGACTAAAAACACCTGCGGCATGTGAGTGCTCTGGTCCACAAGTCAGTGGTCGTCTGTATTCTGTTAGAGCCTAAATGAATTGACCATGATTACATCCCGTTTCTTTGGGTCCATATTTCCACGCATGGAAGGGATAGTGACGTTTTGGGTGGGCATCTTCTAAGTGTCATCAATAAAAAGGCATGTTGTGTTGATGGTTTCTGGACTCTAAAGTACTCTGAAAATATTACTTATCAAGGTGATGGTTCTTCTTTCTCTTCGCCCATTCTGTTGCCTCCATTAACAATGGCGACATTGACTTCATCGCTCCCACCATCACTGGGGCGGACGTTTTGTCTCTGATCCTTGCATGGTGTCTTGTTCCTGCTGTGTCAGTACCTTTGAGTGGGTGGTCGTTCTGTTCTCCTAATTTGGGAGCCATGACCTTTGCTTTTCCTGCCCTCAGGTAAGATTTTCTCTTTCCTAATCTATCCTGTCTAGGCTCCCTGTTTTCTGTAGCATTCTTTGCATGGTCACTTCCCATCTTCAGCTCTTTTCTATTTTTGAAGGGTGTGTGGGGAGGGGAGAGGGGCTGACTTTGCTCTCAGGGTTGGGAACCTCTGAGGAAGTGATCCATTAGTCTGACTTTTTCTGTGCTCCCTGCACGTTCCTCTCCGTCAGCCTAGATGCGCCCCTTTCCCCAGGGTTATGAGAAGATAAGAAAACACTTAGAAGGTGTTGACCATTTTTAACCTAGTGGGGCTACAACTTGTATTTAATATGCATACTTTTTATTCATTCATTTGTTCATTCATTAAATACAGATATTTACCAAGAGCCCACTGTATGCCAGGTCGTACATGACCCTAAGGTTATGGCAGGTTATATTGTAGTGGGGGAAACCTAGTGGAGGAGATGCCAATAAAGACACAAAGACATGTCAGTGGGTGATAGCAGCTCAGAAGAACTCAGAAGCCAGTGGCCAGATAAGATGGGTTGCGAAGATGGTGGAGAATCCTACTTTATGGGGATAGTCTTTTCTAAAAGGTGGTCGATAAGAAGTTGAGACCTGAAGGAAGGTCTGGAGTGTGGCTACCTGGAGGAAGGGTACTGGGAAAAGGAGACAAGGACATTTAGGGCCCGAAGGCATGAAGCATAAGGGCAGGAGGGTACTTGGCGTGTTTTGAGAATAGCAAGGAGGCCATGTAGCTATAGGGGAGTGAGTGAGAGGAGATGATGGGAATGGGGGTGCAGAGCATGTGGGTTTTGCAGGTCATCTTAAGGATTTTATTCGGATGGGAATTGGAAACCAATTAAGGGTTTTGAGAAGGGAGGAGGCGGGCAGCCCAGTTAGGAGCCTAGTGCAGTAACCCTGGACTTTGAGGAATTTGTCCTGCCATCATTACAGGGCGGCCAGGGCATGTTGATGTGGTAGATAGAGCAGAGTCAGTGAAAGAGGCAAAGCCCTGACGGTGGGAGTGAAAAGCCCGGAGTGAACATCTCAGGAATGCAGATGCCTGTCTCATCCCGTGGGTCCTCATTCAAAAATGTGTTTAAAGATGTGACACACGCAGGAGCATAGTAATCAAACTCCCATGAAAATGCTGTGTAAATCCAAAAAAAATTAGTATGTGTACTGACCTAATGGCCAGAGTTATCCTTAGTGCTGTGCTCTGAATACATTCTGAAACATAATTTTTAAATTAATTCATTGATGTATCAAGATATTGAGTGCTCACCAAATAGTAACCCGGTACTGACTGTACTAGTTGATACTAGAATTTATAACTGTTGTCTTATTCCTGGTCAGTTCCCATGCCACTTGGAAGGTTGGGCAATCTGTCTCTTTGACATGAGTCTTGTTATCTGATGGGGTAGAATTGGTAACTGTTGAATCATCTGCTTACTGCTGGCAGAGTCCAGTCATTAGTCCCTGCTGAAGAGTGGACTTCCCAAGTGGCTTTCTATATACATGAGGAGTTTCAAGACATTTTGTTACTGCAGCGAGAATTACTTTTTAGCATTTATAGGAGGTTTTGACTCGCTTTGCTATACCTTTCCTGATGTCTGGATCTATTCTTCTCTTTCTCTGTTTTTGGCAAATATCATAAAAAAAAAAAAGTTCCTCCTCCCTCTCGTTTCCCAAATTGTGTCTAGTTTTACCACCCCAAAAAATCTTTAAATAAATAACTGTGAAAAGTAGGCCCAGTGTGAGTGAGATTGATCAGAAAGCTCATTAGAAAAATGTATAGCCTTCTTGCTACTGAAAACAAAAGGCCCCCTTTAGATATTTAAATTAAGTCCAAAAAAAGGGGTTCTGACATTTTATTCCATGTCTGAAAGTATTATTATTCTGTTTACTATCTTCAAAGACATGGAGCTGAGAGGGTGGGGTGGAAGTTAAGTGACCTGGTTAAATTAAATATCCATGTCCTGTTGAAACCTTACAGCAAGGGAGATGCTCAGAAAGAAAGTAGCCTATCCCAAGAAGTGGGTTCCCAAAAGCAACTGAGGATGGAACATACCCTGTTATATGGGACCTCGAGCATCAGGGCCAATGAATACATACATTCATAAACCGAAATCATTTCCTTTGATGGAGACCTTTGTCCTGAGTGCCTCCTCAGGTGAATCTCTTTTCTCAAATGTGCACCGCTTAGTTGTTCCCTTTGGACTCACAGAGCTGATTATTCAGAAATGTCACTTTCAAGCCCCAAAGCAAAGTTTGTGCAGTCTTCCTAGAGCTGTGCACTTTTCCACCGGTCAACATACAACCTTCTGGGCTCCTTTTTTATGAGAGGGAATGCTCTTAAAATTGCCGATTGACCTCCAACCCCCTGTCATGCATCCATTCATTGAGGGACATTAGGAATTAAACATTGTAGAGATTAAGGGATTAGCCCTGCCCTCCAGGACACTGCAGTCTGTAATGGGGAAGTAGAGAAGTGGACAATTGTGGTGAGAGCTTGGACTGAGGTGCGCACTGGGCTGCATGTGTGTGTGTGAGGTGGTGGTGGGGATGTCGAAAGGCAGGAAACCTGGTCACGGCAGGTAGGGAAGGTGAGACCTGAGAAGAGCGGGGATTGGCCAGGCAAGCTCATGGAAGCCATGGAGCATGATGCCTTTGGAGGCCCCCAGCCTGCCCTTGGGGGGGTCTTATGTGGCCCAGGGTTGTTAGGGACATGGTTTTGCGTGCCATGCTAAAGAGCTTCTGCCTTTATCCTGACCTTAAAGGAAGAAACCACTGAATCATATTTAAGCTGAAGTACAAATGTAATGGAGAAATTTGAAAAGATCACACTGGTCATACAGAGCATGGATTGGAAGAAAACAAGACTGGAGGCCAATTTAATAGGCCATCGCCGATGGCCAGGTGAAACACACATGGCACAAATTAGGAGAGCAGCATGGGAACTGGATAGGTGTGAGATATCCTGGAGTTGGGGTCACCAAGCAGCAATCACTCATTGATGTGGTGCATGAAGGAGAGGAAGAATCTAGGACGCTTCCGGGTGTCTGAGAGGGGATGGCATTGACGTTGATGGCATGTTCCAAGGTAAGTCAGGAGTTTTTAGAAAGGACTTAATAGTTCCAGGACTGTTAGGGCTGTCAGACCTTTGGAAGTTACTACAACAAGATTAGGTGTGGTTCTAAGTTGAGTCTGACCAGAGAGCTGTGTTTTTTGTTTTTGTTTTTGTTTTTTGAGGAAAATGTAGAGAAACAAGTTCAACGAAACACTGTGTGGTTTGAAAAACCAAACTCCTGGAAGGGACTTAGGAACAAAGTTCCCTCCAGAGCATCTTCAGTGTGTGCTATCTTGCATCAGGGCCTTGCCCTTTTGGAGATTGACAAGTGGCGATGATTTCTTCCATTTTGGAATATAAAAGGCACATGCCTTCGGCTCCTCAGCTTGGAAAACGTTTGTGGTTCTGTGCAGTGAAACTCATTTGGTGGGGAGAATCATGTCCTCATTGAGGGAGTTCCTGTTTGCAGTGTGGTGACTACATGCTTACAAGGTAGCATGGTCTAGTAAAGTGGGCCAGTAAGGACCTCGAGTGCGACAGACTAGATGCCCTCGGAATCCCAGCTCTGCCATCTAATGACTTACAACCTTGTCCAAATTACCGAAACTCTCTTTAGTTCTCCTGTTTTACAAGGTTGTTAGGAAGAGTAAATGTGGACTGAGTTGACAGGGGAGCTGTTTATATTACCATTGGACGGGAACCCTGGCTTTCTGCTTATGACCTAAATGATGCTTGGTCCGTTGGGCAGACAGCCATCTCCACTTCTACTCCCTTCCAGCTGGTTAGGTCAATAGATGGAAGAGGACTTTGGGAACCCTTCATTATTTCCTCCCTCTTCCTAGGCAGACATTTCTGACCGTGACTGCGTGGTGCCAGTGTGTGTGCGCGTGTGCATGCATGTGTGTGTTTCGGGGTGAGGCAAGTGAATACAAGGAGGCTCAATAATAATTGAAAGAGGAAAAAAATTAATTTAAATACATCTGTTGCTGTATTATCTGTTAAAAACCTGTAAAAAAGGCTTATGTTAAGTACTAGAAAAACTGAAAATAGAACCTTGCAAAACTACTTTTTCAAAATATCAGACCTCTGCCCCCTCACTTTGTCATGGCTTATGAGGGTACTCTTCTGTTCTTGTATTAAACATGATGCATTTGTGGGCTTTAGTTTCTTTTCTCTTTTGTCAAAAAAAGATAAAATGCAATCTTTTTCTTACTAAGAGATTGAAATTTATTATGTTGGTGTCTTATCAGATTCAGTGGAGAAAACCAGGCTTACTTGAAAATGACAATATAGTACATCTATGGTATTTGTATTTTAATACGAGTCTGAAAATAAGCTGTAACAACTTAGAGAACACAATACTGTACCTCAAAGACCAAGTTTTAAAGGAGCCCACCTGTTGAAGGAGTTTATTAAAATTTATTAAATTTATACTCTATTAGATGGTGATATGGGCAATATTTTTCTCAAATCAAGACATTACAGAAGAGTCTCATATACAGGGGCTCCAGCCATAGACAGAAATTTTTCCGACATGAGCTAGTTTCTGAGCCTTCTTTAGAATTTGAGCTTATCTTCTACCAGAACCAGGAGGCCTAGCTCGTCAAAGCTGTCCAGAGGCCGTCTTCAGCCTCTTGGCCCCACTCAGTGCTGCTGGCTCAGCATTCATTCATGCATTCTTTTATTATACCAACTATGTCGTCACTGGAGAGTCACAGCCACATCTGGCTGTTCTTGCTTTCAGGGAGCTTACAGTGTAGCTATTCTGACATTTCTGCCATGTACTGTTCAGCTCTCCCTACTTTTCTTCTTTCTCTTCTTTGTCATGGATAATTTCATTGGCCTTTGGCTCAGCTTCTATATGGAGCTTCTTGCTCTCTTGCAATACCTCTCTGAGAGTCTTCATGCTGCTTTTCCACCTCTTTCCTAGTATTGAAAAGTTATGCATTTTAAGCCGTGAATATTAAATGCTTCTTGGAAAATTCCATCAAGGCTCCTATTTTCCGAGTTCACTGTTGATTGCCCCACTAGCGTTCACAGCCTTTTAACACGACATCCCCAGGTTTCCTTTGGGACAGGTTTGGGTTGACTTCCTTCCTCTGCCAGGAGGGCAACCAGCCAGTGACGGTTTTGAGTTTGCATTGGAGTCAGCCCAATGTCAGGGATGTGCCTGAAAGTGATCCTCGAGGTTCTCATTCATCGCTGGTCCAGGCTGCAGTCCCTTAGGCAGTGAGGTCCAGAACACCCTAACGCCAGCCTGCAGCATCTTTACTCAGTCACAAGACTTTCATTCTCAAGTCATCATTCTATACAGAGAAAAACGAAGGATAGGATCTAGGGAAAACTTTGTCCTTTGATTGTTCTGTTATCCTTCCCTCTTAAAGACTGTTCCTGGTCCTGCTCACCTCTGTGTGTCTTATCTTTGGTGTGATCATTTTGATGTTTTCTCTAAGTATATAAATGGATGATAGTTACCAAGTAAGTATGAGATAGAATCCCAGACTCTCAGATGTAAAAGAAACTGCCCATATTGAGGGGACAACACTAGAGTCACTTTTCAAATCTGCCCCTAAGTAGACAAAGCCCCGCCCTGTTTGCATTCCTCCACTGATGGGAAACTCATCATCTCCTGCAGCAGCCCATTTCATCTTTAGGCGGCTCTAACTATTAGACTTCCCGCCCCCAAACACACACACACAATTAAATTGGAATTTGTGTTCCTGGCACATCTACTCATTGTCCCTTGTTCTAACCTTTGGAGCCACACAGAGCAAGTTTAATCCCCTAAGTCACATGACAGCCCTTCCAGTATTTATATTTGATTATAGTTTGTTGTATTCTTAGCTTATTCCATTCCCCTCCTTCTCTGCCCTGGTGCCTTCTCTTAACTTCTTGGTCCTGAAACATCCTGGTCACTCTTTTCTTAAGCCAGGCTCTTGCTGATCAGCCCCAAGCAGAGGGGGCTCCCTAAGTCACCAGAGAGGGGACCTGAGCATGCCGATCAGCAGGACTCACTTGGCTATTGTGGCTGCAAGGCTGGTGGCCCCTTTGTCCTCAGGACTCCTTGCACATTCCCCTGCGGCTATGTGCTTAGGTGAAAAGGCAACTATTCTGAAATAGTGGGGGAGGTTGTTCTTGATTTTAGGGGCCTCTACAGTCTGGCTAATTGCCCTGCCCTGCCGAATCTGGGTGCGTAATTTCCAGAGATCACAGTGGTGTTTGACAAGCATCTCACCGTGAACGTGTCATCAACAGTGCTCACCAAGCCTTAAAAAAAAAAAAAAATAGGTTTGCTTCTGTGCCTCACCCATCCTGTAGTCAAATAGTTGGTTTCTTCCGGGCCTTTGATTCTTTCCATTAAACTTCATTGTGTTATGCTCGACCCATCGATCCAGTCTGCTGGTCTGTTTGGTTCCTTACGTCTCTCACAATGCATTGTCTCTGTTTCCATTTCCTGTGGTTCTAGTGGTCCAGGGTACCAGCTGTAGGGTGAGAGAGACATGGGCGTAAAGTCCACATCCGCCACCGACTGGATGCATGGTTTTGGGCAAGGGCGTAGTGAAGGCTCTTCTGGGACAGTTGACAGAGCGGATGAGTGGTGCCTCAAGGAATCCAGAGCAGAAGGCAGGAGCCTCGGGAAGTCAGAACCAGGGACTCTGAAACACGTTCTTTTCATCCCTGCTTCTCTCTGAACATTAAAAAAAAATTTTTTTTTTCTTTTCTGGAGGCTGACTTCTCCTGTCTGCTTATGTGGTAGGCGGAATAATGCCCCCCTACCCAAAATATGCCCACACCCTAATTCTGCAACCTGTGACTAGGTCATCTTACATGGAAAAAGGGATGTGATTAAGGTAAGGGCCTTGAATGGGAGACTCTCCTGGGCTCAGTGTCATCACAAGGTCCTTATAAGGGAAAGAGGGAGGCACGAGTGTGGAAGTTAGAAAAGGGGGAGAGAGGATGGAAGCAAGGTCAGAGAGGAAGCTACGCTGCTGGCTTTCACGGTGGAGGAATGGGCCAAGAACTAAGAAATGCAGGCTACCTTTGGAAGCTGGAAAAGGCAAAGGGACAGAGTTTCCACTAAAGCCTCCAGGAGGAACTCAGTCTTGTCACCACCTTGCTTTTAGCTTGGTGAGCCTTCAGGCCTCCATTACAATGAAAATGTGTTGTTTTAAGCCACTAAGTCACAAAGACCTCCTTGCCTTGAAGTTTTCCTCCATGCCGCCTACCCTCTCGCAGTAATGAACTCCCCAGCTTTCTCTCCTGCAGCGCTTTGGAGGCCCTGTGGTTTGTTTCTGCTTTCTCGCTTCCTTCCTCTCCATCGTCTGCCTCAGGGCCTGGTCCGGGCCTTTCACGGCGTGGGGTCTTGGTAAATGTCTTTGGAACCAGCGAACTCGAGTGAAACCTGATGATGCATTTCAGAAATCCAGCTGTGTGACTTTTTTAATGGTTCTCCGCACCCCTCTTCGCCAACCTCCCCAGCTCAGCAGCCCTGCCAGAAAAGAAACAGGGCCGGTCCCTGGTGATGTTCCTCCCAGTGCATTCTGAGCAGGCTTGCAGATGGCCTACATGTATTTTGATCACGCTTGGAATCCCTGCTCTAGGGTCTTTGTGTGGTGGATCCACGTGCTTTTGGAGACTGAACTATAGCCACGTTTTTATACTCTTCGAATATCAGAGATTGAATTTAAAAAAAAAAATCCTGCAGAAATATGGTTTGATGCCTTCTATTCCTTTAAGGTACTACAGTTGAAAATGTGCTTCTGCCTTCAGTCTCATTTAATCCCCATGGTAGCCCTTGAAGTAGCCAGCCCCTTTTCAGTTCGTTAAGCTTTTTTTTCTTGAGAGGATGGGAGAGACGATGTTCCGGCTCTTTACATGGTTGGGCTGGAAATCCACCAACCCTTTTCATGGGTCAGAATTCAAGGTGGTGACTTGCCCAGTCTTGCTCGTGTGATCAGGAGACATTTCTGTTCCCAGGGCTGTTGGAGCCACAGCTCTCCACCTCTTCAGAGTGGTCAGGCACATTCTCATTTTCCCCTGACAATTCTGCAAGCCCCTTGAATTCTGCTTTCCCTCCTCACTAAGCTGGCATCCTTCTGTGACTTCTTCTTTCCCCGCTGTTATCATGGCCTCTTTGCCATCTGTGCCTGTAGCTGTCAGCTGGCCATCTTCTTTCTGGTTTGAACTGGAGACGCTCTGGAAAGGCCCCCCAGATCTGCACTTGTTCTGGGGCCTCGTCTCATGTCTCCCGTTGGGGCACACACAGCATACTCAGTTGCTGCTGGCCGGGTGCTGTCCTCACACTCAGCCTCATAATCCTCTGCATGTGGTCCCCAAACTGCAAACTGGATGAGTTCCAAAAGTTTATTTTGCCATTAGTTGATTGTTTGGAGTTAGAGTGCATCTTCCTGGGGATTCAGTGTCATAACTGGTGGTTGGGCTCCAGGTCCACTTGTTGTATAGCCAAACTCTTGAGTCGTGAAGAGAATAGGCTTTGGAGTCATATAGGCCTAGGTGAGTTCTGGCTCTGCCACAGCTATGGGGGTGACCTTGGGAAAATGATTTAACCCCCTTGAGCCTCAGTTGCCTTACCTGCAAAATGGTGATAAGTAATACCTACCTGGTACGGTTGCCGAATAATGTATAAAAAGTGTTTAACAGAATACTTGGCACATACTCAGTGAATGGTCAGTATTAGTTATTACTATATTATTAATTATGTGTTTAGTTTGTTTAATAGCATCAGACACCTCATCATTATTTATACTGCCATTTCTATGGGTAAACTGACTCCAAAGTCAAACTCTGTGTTAGCGACTCATTGAAATGCTTTTTTTTCCTTCTGGCCGTCTCATATTATAATTGCGTTATAATAGGTATGCTCTGGGCACTGAGGGCGAAATGGTGAGAAGACCAAGATAGTCCCCGTTCTCATGGATCTTATAGTCTGGTGAGGGAGACAGACATTAATGAAAATAAAAGCATCATGAAATGCAAAACTACAGCTGCCGTGAGGAGCGGTGCTGGAAGCGGTGCTGCCAGGTGTTTGGGGGGCCTCTGGTTTGGATCTTGGTCGTTGGGAGCAGACACTATCTTCACCTGGGTGGCTTCGGACTTGGGCAGCACTGGATTCAGGTCGAAGCAGGAGTGGTGGTGGCGTGGTCTCCAGCAGGTATCGCGACATCAGGGGCACTTATCAGAGACAAGCGTTGCTGGAGAGGAAAGACGTCCTGCTTTCTAGTCAGGATGCCGAGTCTCAGGTGCTGCTTATTAAGGGTTGGTTTAAGTGGGACTTTAACTTGGCCACTCCTTATATTCAACCCAAAGGGCACCCCAGTCCATGCTTCCTGTCACTGTGGCTTCTGATCACAAAGCAAGGTTAATTAACATCTTTCTCCCTGTAATTGCCTTCATTTCATTTCTCATTTTCCACTCCTTTCTTGCTCTGCTCTCTACTTTTTTTCCTCTTGTTTGATTTCTCCTGTTCTGCTCTGCAACTAATTCAGCTCTTTTGTTTTTCATCCAATTTGTGTTTCTCTTTTGGAGAAGCATTTTCTGTGACTCTGAGATGGAGAAGGGGGCAGAGTTCTCTCTGACATGAGCAACTTGGTATGTAGGTTTTGCTTAATGTTCCCATGTACACTGTGCTGCAATGTTACGTTCTCTGCGGAAGGTACATCTCACGTTTGCCCTGCTCTCTATTTACTCCTTTTCCTTCCACAGGATGCAGTTTGCAAATTTCTTAGTCATTTAGTTCTATTTAGCTTGTGGAAAACTGCACAGCTCATCAGTGATCACCACGTAGAACATAGTCACGCCCACCTTGTGCAGTACTTGAACTTGGGAACTCGCCGGACATCTCTTCTGGTACCTGCGATGTGATACTCTGCGTTCACTAGGGCCCGGAAGATTGTTGGCTCTGTTCTTCCTGGCAGAGGTGTAATCCAGGAGCAGTGTTTTGAGACCTAACCAGCACACGGTGCCCTATGATCTGCTGAAGGATGCGAGTACCTCCATTCTGGCTACCCAACAGGCTGGAGGTGTAGATTGTGTCAGGAATTGCTAGTGTGGGCTCCGAAGTGATCACATTGACCACAGCAGTGGGTTTGACTGCCTGGTGGCTTTTTTTTTTTAAAAAAAATTACTTAAATTTTAGAATAGTTTTTGATGTACAAGAAAATTGTGAAGATAATTCAGAGTTTCCCTGTCACCTCCTCCCCACCAGTTCCCTCTATTATTCACAGATACGATTTCTCACACGTAAGGGACAAATGGTGGCAAATTATGTTTAACTTGAGTATGTACTTTATTAAGGTTTGTTTAGTTTTTATCTAATACCTGGTTTTTGTTTCAGGAACTCAGCCAGAAGACCATATTACGTTTAGTTGTCGTGTCTCCCTAGGCTTCTCTTGGCTGTGATAGTTTCTGAGACTTTTCTTGTTTTTGATGACTGCCAGTTTTGAGGAGTACTCATCTTATAGGATGCCCCTCTATTGGAATATGTCTTTCTCATGATAATACTGGGATTAGGGCTTTTCAGGAGATAAAGTGCCATTTTCATCACAGTACTTAGTATCAGTATGACTTATCACACTCTCGATGTTGATCTTGTTAAAGTAGGGACCTGGATGAGGTCATGTTAGATTTCTCTACTGTAAAGTTATTCTTTTTTATTTTTTCAATATTGTCTTCTCTGGAAGGAGGTCACTATATGCTGCCTACACTCAGTGAGGAGTTATTCTCCCTTTCCTTTAGGGCAGAGTGTCTAAATCAGTTATTTGGAATTCTGCATGGAAGATTTATCTGTTCTTCCCCATTTATTTATTCAATCATTTGTTTATATTAGTATGTACTCATGGATATTTATTTTTACACCTCACTTTCTAATTCAATACTACTCATTTTGTTGCTCAAAGTATTCCAGCTTTTGCCTTTGGGATCTCCATGTCTCTTTGACATACCTCCATCGTTGTGTGTGTGGTTTTTTTTTTTTTTAAGCACTTCCTTACTTTCTGACATGACAAGATACTCCAGGCTCATCTTGTATATTTTCTGCTCTGATCCTAGAATCAGCCATTTCTTCAAGGGCCCTGGTTCCTTTTATTGGAGAATTTGTTGGTCTTAGAAACCAAGATCTGGGCGCTAGGTATGCTCATTGGAGTGTTGTTAATTCTAAGCCCCTTTGGCTGACAGTAAGGAAAGACATGTGTAGGCTACATATAAATAAATAAATAAATAAATAAATAAATAAATAAATAAATAAATAAATATATGTATATATATATATATAAATGTGACCATTTGCATCAATATTAACCTAAACATGAATTTATACAATGTCTCCAGCTCTAATCCACTATCACGTAGATCATTCTAGGCTTCTCTCTTGCATATCTATACCCTCTCACTCCAACAGGCTTCTGCCATCTGCCATCCATCTGCTTGTTTAATTCCAGTATACACGTATAGTGGTTTCAGAATTGTTAACCTATCCCTCTGTGAAACACATTTTTATCCATTACATACAGTAAAATACTTATGTATAGTTCCTTTTGCTTTTGGTTTTAGAGATTCCACTTATTTCCAGAATTATTTAAATCATTACTTTTCCCCCTTACCCACTTCAGTAAGATCGTTTTATATATTTGTAACACAGAGTATTTTGGTTTGATGACTCTTTAAAAAAGAGAAGTGGTAAGATGAAAACTCAGCCCTCAGGGAACTGATTAGAAAAAGCTTGTGAACAATTAATTTTCTTATATATATCAAATGTTTGGTGGCTCTGTACAGCTGGATGACAGGATTCTTGTTATCTTTTCTCTCTTTGCTTTTGTTTCTACCCCTTTTTCTCTGAACTGAATGTTTGTGTCCCCCTAAAGTGCAAATGTCTAAGTCCTAACTCTCATTGTTCTGTGATGGTATTTGGAGATGGGGCTTTTGGGAGGTAATTATGATTAGATTAAGTCTTGAGGGTGAGGTCCTCATGATGGGATTCGTGGCTTTAGAAGAAGAGGAAGATTTCTTTTCATGCATGTGCACTGAGAAAAGGCCATGTGAGGACATAGGGAGAAGTCTGTCATTCCCAAGCCAGGAAGAAAGCACTCGCTAGGAACTGAATCTGCTAGCGCCTTGATCTTGGACTTCCCAGCCTCCAGAACTATGAGAAATTTCTGTTGTTTAAGCCCCCTAGTTCATGGTATTTTGGTATCTGAGCAGATTAAGACACCATTATATATGGAAACAGGATAGGTACCCTGGGCTGTTGAGGGGGCACTTTCTTAAACCAAATTCCTCAATTCCCTTTCTATTTTTTAAATAACAAAAGGACCCCTCTTTTCTCCAGTGCATCTGGGGTTGGAGGTGGGTCCCGGTGGTGTTCTTAGTGATACATTTAGATGTGAGAGCTCCAGGTTAAGTCCTTTTTGTTAGAATTGTTTGAGGATATTTAATGGGATGCTTTTGGCAAACTTTAGGATGAGGGAATGCTTCCCAGTGAAAAGATTATAATCACCTACTGGGAGAAAAATATAACCTCTTTCCCCAAACATCCTGAGCCTTTGTGAGAGCAGGAGAGCCTGGTTTAAAAGCAGGAAGCATGCCGAGAAGGATGGAAGAGTGCTCAGTGGATGACTCAGAGCTGGTTTCGAGTCCTGCCTCTTTAGCGCAGTCAGCTGTGCAGCAGCATCCTGTGCTCCTGTGTGGACAGGGGCCAGGAGTAGGGTTCTGCCTGAGGTTGTGAATGTGGGAAGCATTTTGTATACCATAGCATCACAATGTGGATGTGAGGGATTGTTAAAAGGTCCACGTTAAAGGCCTGGGCTTCCTAGAAGGAAGTTTTTTCTCTCAGATGCTGATTGTATGTTTTTAATATGTCTCCTTTTATTGTTTAGTATTTTTAGTTTCTTTAGACAGGTCAGCATATCTTCTCTCCACAACTGTCTGCTTACTTCAGACAAGGAGAGAAGTCATGGGAACTGTCACTGATGTAGGAAAGAAAAAGAAGCCTGAAGCTCTAGGGAAATGTGTGGCTCTTCATATTTTTTCTTTCTTTTTTTAAAAAACCTTAACTTCTAGGGAGGGACTTCCTTTCATTGTTTCCCTTTTGTGTTTCTTCCTTTTCCTTTTCAGTTTTTTCTCTTTTCTTTGTAATGATTATTATTTTTTTTATGTCCAGGGTTTTTGAAAAAAATTACTTTTATTGCCTATTTCATTTCACAACTTGGCCCCTGTTTTGATAGGACTATGTGCTTCCTGCTGCCTGGGAACAGTCAAAGAGCATGGGGTAAATTTGTCTGGAGCATCGCGCCATGATTTCCACTGCCGTGGCTCAGAGAGGCTCCCACTGGAAAGATCTACCCAAGGGAACAAATTATACTTTGGTTTTTAATATAGTACTTTTCTAAATTGAGCCCCTAGGAGAAAACTAAGACAGTTTTTACTCTTTCTTTTTACAATTTTTTTTTCTACATGGTCATCAGTTAACCACCCAAATTAAAGTATATGTGTTAATGTTCAACATTAGGCTAATGTCCAGAGGTCAGATCAGAGTAGATTAATGTTCAGTATACCAGCATTCAGAAGAATACTTGATACATAGTGCCAGCGATTATGTGTTTGTTACATTTTTATTGTCATTGAAAACTAAAGAATAGCTTCTGTGTTGTATGTTCTGGGGCAGTAAGACAAAGATGAGGGGACCTAATGTCAGTATTGGATATAGGTGCAGAAAAGTAAACTGGAATTGTTGCTTTGTTACTGGTGCAGGAGAAGTGATGGTGGGGATGGAAATGGGTCTAAAAACTTGAAACTAGAGGGCTGGAATATTGGTGGTAGGTTACATGGTCTCTGAAAGCCTTTCTACCTTTGGAATGTCATTCTCTGTAGGTTCGCCTCTACCGGGGGAGTAGGACAGTGGTGGAGGTGGAGATACGGGTGTGCATGAATAGGTAAAGGGGTTCTATAGAGGAGAGGGAAAATAGTGTTTTTTCCCTGGATTGGATTCTTTCATCACTGTCTTCTGTTTTTCCCAGCATGAAAAAGGTATTTCCATATGCATCTGCAAGTGGTCTTAATTAAACACAGACCGTACCTCTTCAGCTGCTCCTGGTACACCCTTAGAGGTTCAGCTGCAACTCAAGGCACTAGGCAACTGCCAGAGGGAGGAAAAAAGTAATATTCCATAATTAGGTAAGGTCTAGCTCAGAATTCTTTGAGCATGAATACCAGGTTAAGTGTTTTCGTTTGCACGCCTGCTCTACCCTCCCTGGGAAGATGAAACATACAGCAGAGATTTAGTGAGTTCATGGGTGGGACCTGAGTTTCCCATGACTGGTTTTTTTTTTATTTTTATGTTTTAATTTCTATGATAATTAATATTTCCCGAAAGAGTTGTTTTTACTCCATTCTTTTGTTAGCGCACTCTGGTTAGGCTTCCATGCCTTCTACTCCAGTGACGAAGTTCTTGTCAAGGTCACTTCTAATCTCCATCCTGCCCAGTACAATGGTTACTCCCTAGTCTTCATCTGCCGAGCAGTGTTTGGCTTATGTGACTACTTCCTTTTTGAAATACCAGTTTCTCTTGGCTTCTAGACAGCCGCCACACTCTCCTGGTTCCTGTCTGTCCCAGTGGCTGCTTCTCACTTGTCTCTGCCTGCTCCTTCTCTTCTTGACTTCTCAGTGTTGGAGAGCTAGGGAGGGCCTAGAGACCCTCCTGTGAATCTTGTTTGGTGCAGATAACGAGTCAGTGTGTTTGGGATGGGGCCTAAGATTTGGCATTTCTAACAAACTTCCAGGTGATGCTTTTACTACTAGTCCATGGAGCACACTGTGGACTGAGGCTCTGGAGCTCTGTCCTCAACTTCTGTAAATGCATTACTTCCTAGCTGAGTTCATCTAACCCCTGGCTTTTAATAACATCTTGACTTTCATTGGTGACTTCCTAGCCCACTTGAGGTAAGATGCAGAGTCTTATGGAGGCCCACAGACCCCGTGATTTGGTTCCTGTCCAAAGCTCTGCTCTCTCCTGTCTTCCCCTCCTCATCTTCTACTCTGTTCTGGCCAAGTTGGCTTTCTTTCTGATTCTCCCACTTGCCTAGCACATTGCTCTGAACTTGCTGTTTTCCCTACCTGGCGCACTTACACAGCTTGCAAAGATCTCATCATCTCTTTCCAATCAAACGTTCCCCTCTCAGAGAGGTCTTCCTTGACTGTCGTATCTAACACAGACTTTCACCACCACCACCTTGCTCTCTCTTTTCCCTGCTTCATTTCCTTCATAGCAGTTGTCACTATGTGAGTTACTTGTTTATTATCTCTCACCCCACTAGAGTTTAAGTTCTGTGGGGGCAGGACTGTCTCTCCATGTAATGGCTGGAGGATAATGCTTTAGAACGGTTGTAGGCTCTTGGTAAGAACTTGGTGATTGAATAAAGCATTTGTATCAGCATATCCTGAATGAGCTGGATGACCACTGGTCACTACCACTGAATCCCAATGCCTATGTTTATAATGGTTTGGGTTTCAGGTTATAGTATTTTAATTTTCATAAACTGTTGGAAACAACAGAGATGGGTTGGACACATAAGTGAGGCACCATGTGGAGACCCAACATTTTTATGGGCGACTGCACAAATGAAGGTGTTGTCGTTGTTTCAATAAAAAAGTTTGCAGAAAATTGCACAAGGTAATGTGTGTGCGAAGAAATCATGAAGACCTGCATTCTAGCAGTTGCTGTCTTCCTGTTCACGTCACGTATGGTGATTCAGTTTCAGCACAGTTAACATTATCCTTCACATTAAATTCATGTTGTGAATTTGAATTGTATTGGTTTTATAATTGTATTTGTATTTAACGTGCAGATTTGTTTTGGTTTTATGGTATTACAAAGACTATAATAGTTTTATATTGGTATATTAAGTGAACACTAAAGGACTTTGAGAATTTTTTTCTTTAAAGGCATCTGTACATTATACAGGCTTATAAAAGACTAAAATGGGAATTAATCAGTATCAAAGATGCAGCTGAGGCCAGAGGCACCTAGAATAGCTCTTAACTTCTGAAAGCGGTCTTGAAAAGCTATGTTTAACAAAATAAGAATAACACAGGCTCTGACCGACTCCCATTAGGAGATTCTTGATAATCCCAGGGCCTATTCTCTACCTTTTGAACACATTTATTACATTTTAACATGCTTTCAAGAGACTGTAATTTAATAATCTCCATATTCACATGAATACAAAAGAGTATATTGACAAACCCTAAAAGGCTAAAACATACAATACTTTTTTGTATTTATATAACTGAAACTTCTGTTTCTGATTACTGATTTAATTTCTGATTGTTGAAAAACATCCTTAATTATGAAACTTCCTTACTAGAGTCATCTGTATAAAATAAAGATTTTAAAATATAAAATAATGATAATGGAGTTGATGCCTTTTACCCATCAATGCTAGGGCCTGCGTTAGAGGAAGGTATGCAGACACAAGCTCCCAATCTAACATTTGCCCCAAGCCCTTTGCCATCCTCTGGCTCCTAGAGACCAGAGAGGAAGCGGTTTTGCACTAAGGACTTGGGACCCAACAGGGAGACAAGTTCTAGCTTTGAAAGGAGATGTGAATGGTCGTCTCACTCACATTTCATTTGAGTATATGTGTTTGTTTATAGCCTGTTCGCTTCCGTCTTAGTCTTTTTGAGCTACTCTAACAAAACACTGAGACTGGGTGGCTTATAAAGAGCATAAATTTATTTCTCATGTTCTGGGGGCTGAAAGTCTAAAATCAAGGCACCAGTACTTGGCATTCTGGTGAGGCCCTCTTTCTGGTTCATAGCTCAGCCTTCTCACTGTGTCTTCACATGGTGGAGGGGACCAGGGATTTCTGTGTGGTCTCTTTTATGAGAGCACTAATCCTACTCATGAGGGCTCTCCCCTCATGACCTAAACATCTCCCAAAGGCCCTACCTCTTATTGCCATCATCTTTGGAAGTTAGGATTGCAACGTACGAATTTTGGGGAGACTCAAATATTCAGACCATAGCAACTTCTGAATATAATTTGAGGCTCTCATACTGATGAGCCCAGAAATGTGGAACTATGAAACCAGGGAGACTGGGAGAGAAAACAAAGAGCAAATGTGAAAACGAGGTTGGGATGGCAGTGGCAGTATTTTAGGAAAGAAGAAAGGAACCTAAGGACCTGAGAAAGAAATGCTCAGATTATCTAAAATAACAATCTGTTCTTCAGTTACTCAAGTACCCGGCAAGAACAAGATGCAGCATGTTTGGCATGACTTTTGGGGTCTGGGCTATTTTCCCTTCCCCTCATGTCCAGACTTCTGAAGAGGAATTCTGGGGAGGAAGATTGAACTGGGCAACAAAGTCTCTAGTGTCATCAAACTTTGGGGGTGCTACCTGACTTGAACAACAGAAAACCTGAATATATACATGTGGGAATCTGCTGGGTTTCTAGTTTAGGTTTATTTTAATTTCACTTTTTAATATTTTGGGCAACTCCACAGTGTTATCTTCTGCTTGTTTTTATCAGTCACACTGTATAATTTCAGTAGGTTTCTATGAATAGTTCAAGGCGCCTTTTATTTATAGCATAGTCTTTCTGGGTCCCATGCAAAGAGCTGATGGATACATTACTGAGACTTGTATTTTTGTGAACTGACTCCTGCAAGGATGGGAAGGCTGCATACAAGCCAGAGACCCTGTCCGGGCGGCTCTGGATTTTGTAATCGTTTAGCCCCTCAGTCTTTTCCCTGATAAGGACAAGGATGAAAAGGTTTCTTTGCTTCAATCTTGTTTTCAGTGACCAGGTAGAGCTACTTGGCAGAAAACATTACATATTCCAGAGGAGAATGTTTAGCTCTGGAGTTCACTCTGCAAAAATGCGCTTTGAGGAGGCACCGGAATCCACAGCTGGCATTGCTGGAATTCCACAGTGTCCTTCTACTCCCCTTAGGAGATGCTTGATAACCCCAGGGCCTATTTCCTACTTTTGGAACACACACATCTTGTGAACGTGGCAGCTGGAGGTGGGAAGAAAAGCCACAGTGATGCCGATGATCAGGTTCCAGTGTTTTTAACAGTGATACATACTCTAGCTAGAGTTGGAAGGTACACTACGGAGAGATGGGCATAGAAGGTTTGTTATGAAAACCCTTGACTTTTAAAAATTGTTCAGATTTTAAAAGGAGATTTAGAGGGCGGCGTGCATCTTACATAGTTTATTAGTTCATTCATTCATTTATTCATTCAGCACCTGCTATGTGCAGGACGCTGCTGGGTTTCAGAATAGGGCAAAGAGGAAGGCTTCCCTGAGAGTGACGCTTGCACTGAGTCTGCCTTTCTGGCATGCCAATGAATGGGACACAGTGACACATTGTGGTCCACAGCCATCCCAATAACTATGTCAGGATAACTATACCAGATACTATGGGATGCAGAAAAATAAAAAGGTGATCCCTGCTCAAGACAGAGCTCAGGTTTTAGGGACAGAAGGTCTGGGTCTAAATTCTGGCCCTGGCCCTGAGCCTGGTGTGAGACCTTAGGGGAAATGATCACTGCTTAGAGTTTACACACCTCTAAAGAGAAAAAAAAATAGAATCCCTCACTCCAGAGAGCTGCGAGGATCGACCAGACCAGATGATGTAAAGGAAGCACCTTGCGCTGGTCTGGCACCACAGAGGGACGACGTGCGTGTCTGACTCGG
The DNA here is from genome assembly GCF_014176215.1 of Rousettus aegyptiacus. Taxonomy (NCBI): domain Eukaryota; kingdom Metazoa; phylum Chordata; class Mammalia; order Chiroptera; family Pteropodidae; genus Rousettus; species Rousettus aegyptiacus. The sequence goes on from NW_023416306.1 coordinate 126,609,484, forward strand.
AATCAGTTGAAATAACTTAAAATGTGGTTGTTGGGACAAAACAGAGAACCTGTGCTGGCTGTGTAGAGCTGACAGGGTGCCGGAATGCCAGAGAGGTCAGAAACTTCTGGAATGGATGAACCTGGAAGAAAGAATAGGATTTTTGTAGCTGAATGGAGATAGTATTTTTACTGAGAGGGAAAATAGTTGAAAGTAAGTGATGTAAAAATAGTATGAGGCTAGAAGCTTGTCTTGCTGAGTACCTGCAAAAATGTTCCCTTCCTATTGGTAGCCTGATAAAGTTGTATTAATGCCAGTTATGTGAACACGAGCATAAGGTATGTATTGAATTTGAAGAGCTTTTCAGTGCTCAGAGTTGACTATAATGAATGAGAAGACTGAGAAATCTGAGTCGACTCCACTGAGTTTTAGGAGGTAATTTATTTCTTGGCCATTTTAGCTTCTGCGTAGGTAGATTTGGTTAGTATCATAACATATGTCAGGGATGGCAAACAGGTTTTATTTTGTGCCTACACCGATTGGTTGGCAGTGACTGCAGAGCTGTGGTGTTAAGGATTCCGAAGATAGATTTTGGGCTTAGGGGGAAAATGCAGGGATAATAACCCTGAATTGATATGTTTTAGGCTTAGACTCCATACAGGAAAGTACAACACAAATGTCGTGGATCCGTCATCTCTAGCTAAAAGCTTTTCTGTGTCTCTGGCAACATAAACACATTCATTTACCAAGTTAACAACTATTTATTAAATTTCCACTGGGGACACAGCACTGTATTTTAGAGTCTTAGCCTTCTGGTTTCTTAACTATTGGATAAATAATTTCAGGATGTTGGTGGTCAATGCTGTTTGGTTAACCAGTGGGGTTTTTAGCCTCTGCCTCAGAAGTATTTTAAAATGTTTTATGATCAAAGTCAGCTTTCTTGTGTTAAAATACCACATTGAATTTTTTTCATTTATTATTTCCTGTTATTTCATTTGGCAGACAATATATGATTTAATTTTCCCAAATACCTTTTGAAGTCTTCATTAATAATCTGACTTTCGAGGTAGGAAAACAGTCTGAGAAGTTAAAGAACTTATCCAGAGCCGGATTTGACCTGGGTCACATGTTAGGCATGGTCCTCACCCTGCACCTGGTTCTTGTGCTCCACGACTTGTCTTCAGAATTACAGACTTCTTCTACGTCTTAGCTCTGTGTTGGTAGAACTTTCAGAAATTCTCTCATTGTCAAGAGGTGAAAAAGGACCCATAACATTTCTTAAACGTTTTGTGGACATGAATTTTTTATTTTTTTGAGACCATGTAAATTATAAAAGTCAATCACGAATCTTAAAATTGAAGTTGAGGATATAAGAACACCATAAATTAAGTGATAATACACATTCTAATCAAGTAAGGAAAGAGGAGTCGGAACAAAACCAACAAAAGTGGAACAGAGAGTGAAGTGGCAGGATACCATCATGGGGACGAGAGTGGTGCCCTTCCCGAGGCAAGGTGGAGAACCCCAGCAAAGCCAGTTTAGCGCCTGCGCTCCAATCTGAGTTTGGTCAGGTTAGTCCCTGTGACCCCTGAGTTCACACCCCTGGTTGGTTCTCCTGGGTCTCCAACCCTAGAAAGAAGTTTCCTACAGGCTTTTCTCTTCTCTTTGCTACCCTCCTTTTTGTATGTAATGGGTTTAAGGGGAAGCTGCAGCACTCAATATTAAAAATTTATATACCCCTCCCCCCACCAAATAGGAAAGTTATGGTTGTCACGCACATTTGAAGAGATTCAAACCATATCGGACTGTGTAGACAGCAAGTCTGCTGTCATTTTCAAATCTAAAAATTTATTTTTGAACTTGTTTTCCTAGGAAGTTCTGAAATGTCTACTGTGTGGGAGGACATTTCCTTTGAAATCTTAAAAGTTTGATCAGTTTTCTATGTTTGCACTAAAGAATGGGTAGATAGATAGGTAAATAGATAAATAGATAGAAAAATGAGAAGAAAGGGAGAAAGAAAAAAAAAGAAAAGAAAGCTTAATTAGGTAAGGCTGCCTCTTTCTGTCGTGTTTGGGAATATATGTTTGGGAAAAACCATACTCTGATTTTTCACTTTTATCTAGCTGAGGTTCTAATGGTATATGTCCACACAAAATCAATAGCTTCTCACCAGTCCTACAGGCAAGTCTTTAGGAGTGAACGTTTTGTCCACTCTTAACTCGTGTGTATCATCAGACCAGCAGTGGCTTCCTTCTGAAAGAGACAGTCACCGAATCCCACTCAGGAGAAGTTTCTTTTATTATTTCCTGGAATTAAGGTCAAGACTGCACTGAGGCTCACTAGCTCTCCACTTCTGCTTTAGATGCTCTTTTAAATGACTCGTATGATAGAACGATTCATTCCAAGTCAACATACGTGGAGTCCCTTCTTCATGCCAGGTGCCATGCTGGTGCTTGGGCCAGCCTGGCCTGGCCGGTGGGGGCCTTTGTCCTCAGGAGGGATGGCAAGCCATAGTGAAAAGCTTTGTGATTGCTCGGCTGCATTTCTGTGGTGGCCATGAGGGCCTCTGGAATGGCTGGTGAATATGCTTCTAGGTCTTGAAGGTACCCCTGGGAATAAGAATGGATGTGTAGCCCAGCATTGTGATTAAGCTCCCTGCTCAGCTGATGACATGTGATGGCCTAGAAAGAGGAAGTGTTTCTATCTGACATATGTTCCTAGTTCTCCCAAGTGCTGAGCTCTTTGTTCTTACTCACAAACATACTCATTGATCTCACTAACTAAAGCAATTATCATCACTTAGTGGTCTTTTCCAAAAGCATTATTTCCACTCCAAAACACCACTTTTATTTGCCAAGTGCCACAGCGTTACATCCTGGCAATTGGTCAGCATATACTGCCAAATTATGTAAGCCCTTGGTTGGATTTAGTCCTCGGCTGAGCGAGTGTGTCTGTGGAGTGCATTAGGGTTGTGACGTGACCCTGTGTTTGAAAACGGAGAACAGCTGTCCTTAAATTCATTCATTAACTCAATGTTTATACTGTGATTGGGCACGAAATCCGTATTTGCTTAAGACACCAGTGCCCAGCTGAGAAATGTCATACTGTGAAAATGTTGGATTGAGGTTTGTTGTCAAGGAAATGTAAATTTTGGACATTTCATGAAATTCAAATATCCGGATTAATTTGCTAACAGGGAGCTTAAGTTTGCAATAAACCAAAGTGGCCTTATCCAAAAGATTGAAATGTAATTAATGTTGACTATAGTAGCACCAACTAATGAAAAGGACTGTAAAACCCTAGAAAATAATTTTATTAATATTAGAAGAAATATTTTTATAGAAAAGTCAGAGCCAGAATAAGAAGAGATTTTTGGTGAGTAAAATGACCTCATTTAGTAAATATCATTTAAAAAAAGCATCGCAGTGAATAAATTTGTACAGAAGCTCTTTCGTTAAAATTCTTAAAAATAAACTTTAACAAATACAAACACTTCTAGAGATCCAGAATAAAACACGCCAGTGCAGCTCAGAAACAAGGGATCAGGACACACCCAGCCTGTCCTTTTGGTTTTGGCCTTTGTGCATTGCTGTATCAGTCTAAGGCACATTAGCTGTTCTTGTTCTAGTATCGAAGCATTTCATAAATATTATTAGCTTCATCAAGCTAGGTGCTAGATCTCTCATTTTCAAAATCTCACTTAAGAGATAGTAAAGGAATAAAAATTAAACCTACAAAGACAAGGAATGGCAGTGGGGGTGTAGCAGAGGAGAGCTCTGAAGCAAATGGAGGTGTGATGATTGAATGAGGGGAGTAGCTGATGCCTTAACCTAAAGTGCTGGCAGTATAGAAACGAAGCGATTTGCCTGCAAAACTGCTGAGAGGCTCAGAAACGGAAGATGCCGGTCACCATTGAAGGCAGGCGAGGGACCAACACCCAGGGGGCCGTTTAAGAGCCATGAGAACTGGAGTAGTTAGACCTCAGGGTGTCTTCTGCACCCTGGATATCTGGGTATCCACCTACTTCTCCCCCCGCTCCACACTACAGTAGCAGAGTGGGAGTCTGTTCTCTGGAAAAACTAAACTGGAAGTTGTAAGGGGATGTGGGTGACAGAAAACAGGGATTGAGTGAGAGCTGGACCTCCATGCTCATCCCCTGCTCTGCCCCTAATGCCAGCGGCCAGGCCTGTGTAGCTCCAATGAGGATTGGAGTTTTCTTTTCTTTAGAAGTTAAACATCTCTAGAGCATTCCGATCTGCTTTTAGCCCTTTGGTCTTAAATAGAATCAAGTAGTGAAGGATCTAAGTCATATTAGAAAAACCTCAACACAGAAAACATGGACTAAAACAAACCAGAAAACAGAAACATTGCAGAAAGTGGAGATATTGAAGGCAGCAGAGAAAATGTCCTTTTTGATAAAAGTTATGGTAACATTCTCAGAGAGAGAAGCCATTTCATGTCTAAAATGAGGTAAGCACTTATGAAAGAGAGACAGAGAACAAGAAAGAGATCATGGAAATAACAAATTAAATACTTGAATTAAAAAAATAAAAAACAGTTGACAATGTATTTCTCCAAAAGTATAATAAAAAAAGGTGGAGTCGTAAAGTAGATAAGAAAATATGTCCAAAATCGAAATTCAATCTAAGAGATTCAACATATAGATGCAAAAGTGAAAAACAAAATAAAATGGTGCTCTGAACATTATAGAAATAACACAAGAACATGTCATAGAGCTAGACATTGAAGGAATTGAAGGTATATATTAAGTGCCCATGTTTCATAAAAGCGTTCAATTTTAGGGAAACCTCACTCAAGTACATCATTGTGAAATTTCAGAACACCAAGGACAAAGAAAAATTTCTGAAAACTTTCAGAGAAAAATAATCAGGGCACACATAGAGGAAAGGATATAATAGAATCAGAATTCCTAATAGCATTCCTGGAATCTGGAAGATAATGCAGTAAATACTTTTTAAAATTATGAGGGAAAATTATTTCTAACCTAGATTCCAAATCCAGCTGGACTATCAATCAAAAGTAAGCATTGAATAAAGACATTTTACAGAATACAAGGTCTCAAAAAATTTACTCCTTTGGACCTTTTCTTAAAACCCTACTGAAAGTGCGCTTTATCAGACCAACAGGGTAAACTAAGAAAGAGGAAGACACAAAATTGGGAAACATTATAGCACAAAAGGAAGAGAGTAGTCCGACCCTAACCAGGGCAGGAGGATGGAAGGCTGCAGCGGGAGGGGGCGGGGCGGGGGAAGGGGGGTGTCACCAGGGGAAAAGATCACCAAATTGTCTAATATTTTGATCATCTGGAAATTAATACCGGTAAGCATCTGATAGTTGAGATCTAGCTGATGAAAGGATTCAAGGACGGGTGTATATAAAACAAGACAAGTAAAAGTAGCAATCGGTTATTAACTCTAGAAAAGTTAAAGTTTTATAAGAAAAGACCAGAGTCTTCAATTTGACTCTTTGGTGAACAATATTTATATAGTTGTAGTAATATAAACAGTTGGCTCTTGATTTTATCATTGGGAAGCTAGCAAAATGAGAAATTCCTTATATGCTGTATCATCTACTGCACATGGTTAAGAAATTGTACCTATACATATTACTTAGCAACATGGTGGTAAATAGTAGAAGAAACAGCTGCAATTTGCAATTGGTTTCCCCTGGGGAATGCGATCAGGATAGGGGAAGGGAAGCTGGAGAGTACAGGTTTTCATTATATCTCATGTTACTTAGATTAAAAATAAAATTATTTAAAAATGTTAATGTAATAGAAAAAATTAAACTAGGCGTGCTGAAATAATTGGAATTGGTGAATTGCAGAAGAATATGCCTCTCCCAGTTGTCTGTATCTGTAAAATGGGAGGTGGTGAGATCTACCATGTTTTACATTTAAAAAGATAACCAACAAGCAAAACCGACAGCACCATGCTAGTAGCAGGCAACAGATGTATCCAGGAAGACCTAAGACAAATCAAAAGGACAAAATAAGTAAGGATATGCTATAGTTGAACTAAATAATTGATAAGGTTGTATTAATGGGTATATTTTGAATGCTGTGCCTTAAAAAAGAGACTATACTCAGCACCCATAAATATTGACAAAAATTATCCATATATTTGCCTGCAAAGGAAGCTTCAATACATTTAAAAAGGAAGAAATATAGACTTCATTTTCTGACTACAGTGCAAGTAGAAATCGACAACATATAGAAATAAAGGCCCTCCAAACCAAAACAACACAACAACAAACATGCAGGATATGAAAAATTTTCTCAAAAACAACTCTTGGGTCAAAGAATAAATCAAAACCACAAATTGAAACCATCTAGAAAATAATAAGAAACATTACTGTGTTGGAAACTATTGGCTGTCTTCTCAATGTGCATTCTCTTCTCACTTTTTACTAACAGAACATTGATTTTGTTGAGAGTCTCGCTGACCTGCTTAAAAAACCTGTTTCCTAGCCTCCTTTGTGGGTGTTAGGGCCAGGGAAGTGTGTGTGTGTGTGTGTGTGTGTGTGTGTGTGTGTGTGTGTGTGTGTGTGTGTATGTGCATACTGTGATTAAGTTCTCACCAATACTATGCAAGGGATTATTGGGTGGGGCTTCCAGGAAAGCTCCTTAAAAGAAGATTGACTAAGCTGGTTTAATAAGCCTTTGGCATATGTGATGCTGGATCAACCATCTTATAATCATACGGTGTCTAATACATACCAAAGGTAAACAAGTAGAAAGATGAAAGAAGTTTTCCTCAAAAATATACTGGGATCCATTCCAGCCCTGGACTTGCTATCTCTGGGGAAGGGGGGCGGGGAGGAGGGGAAATCCTAACTTTTAAGTTGCTATTTTGGGTCTGTTTGTTAGTAGAAACCAACAAAATTCCTAACTGACACAGTCACATATCACAAATTATGGAACATAATTAAAGAATGAAAATAAATGAATGAAGCATGCAAGTCAAGGAATTGGAAACAAAACAACAAAATAAAGGAAAGCAGAAGGAAATAATTCTCAAACCAGAACTCAAGAAATTAGAAAATTTATAGAAAGGAAGAATAAATCTCAGAGCCAGTTCTTTAGAGAAACAATAATTCAAAAAAATATAGGCATATATTTTACCTGCATAATCAAGAAATAGGTGAAGAAAGGACAAATAAATAATACTAGATAATAAGCAATAGCTACAGAGGAGACAAGATCATTTATTCTTTGTAAAACTGTGCGAATAAATTTGAAAATGTGGATCGATGTGCTACCAGATTGACTCCCGAATAGAAAGAGACTGAAAAAGGCCCCCACCGTGATAGAAATGAGACAGCTGTCATCTGTGACCAGTTGTTACTGTTCCTTTTGCATCTCCTTTGCTGCTGGAGTTTTTTAGAGTGATAGAAGTGAATTTCTGGTGAGAGGACCTCTGAGTGCGGGGCAGGCCAGGCGTTCTGCCTGGTGATCCATGTGCCATCTCTGACAAGGGTGGCCACCCACCTGGAAAGGTGAAAGCAGTGATTCTTAGTATTAGGACCCATCACAAAATAAAGAGCTCTGAGTCTTCAATTCTTATAACACCTTTCAGATCAATGTGTTGTTCGGTCTTTTTTGGTAAAAAGAAATGATTGAATATTATTTTTAATCACTCTCGCTGTCGGTCTCATAAATAACGGATTCTTTAAAGCAAAAATGTTTTAAACAGTATATCCAAATAAATAATAATAAAGATTTCAAAGCAGGTTTGTGCATTAAAAAGGTTGAAAGGGTTGTTTTGACATCAAGGAAGAAAAATGGTACACATCAAAACACTATGGCTCTGAATTAATATCATGGAAAAGTACCTTGTTCTCTTGTCTGGTAACTGAAACATCCCTGTTGGTTAAAAATAAATGGCATAGAATGTGAGGAAACCAATTAAGGAAAAAAAATGAAGCAAACAGAACAGCCCATCAGCTAGAAACAGAATCATGAAGTTAGGCCAAAGGTGTCAGGTCAATACAGCAGTCGCCACCCTAAGGCCAGGGTTCAAGCCCAGTGTTGATAGCCACTGTGGTCACAGGGGCCCAGGGGCATCCAGAAAGGCCTTTGGTTCTAGAGTTTCCTTGATGTTTAAAGTGTTTTATTTTCTTTGAACTTTGAAGTTTCCCCACGCTGTCTTCATTTAAACAGATGTAATCTTACTTAACATCCTCTTTTTACCTCGTCTTTCCCTGGTAGTGGGAACAGTGAGCCATGGAGCTGTATTTTGGTGAATATCAACATGTGCAGCAGGAATACGGCGTCCATCTGAGACTCGCAAGTGACGAAACGAAAAAATCAAGGAATTCCCAGCATTCCAAGGCAGGCTCCTATGGTGTCAGTATTCGGGTACAGGGAATCGACGGCCACCCTTACATAGTCCTGAATAACACAGAGCACTGCTTGCCAGGCACATCTTTTTCTGAAAATGGCCCATCATTTGCATCTCCAATGATAAATAACCTGCCTGTGCATTCCAGCAATGGGGCCTTGCTAGAGAACAGTTCAGAAGAATTGCAGCTTCCAGAAAACCCATATGGCCAACCCAGCTCAGTAAGAAACCTGAAGCAGTCCTCTCTCTTTGAAGGCAAGAATGGAGTTCTAGAATGCAAAGAGGAGTCAATGAAGCCATCCCATGTGCTGAACTTTCAGAGGCATCCAGAGCTTTTGCAGCCCTATGACCCTGAGAAGAATGAGTTGAACTTACAAAAGCATCAACCTCCTGAGAGTAGTTGGCTAAAAACCTTAACAGAAGAAGGCACCAACAATAAGAAGGCTTGGACTTGCTTTCCCAAAGCTAGTAGTTTCCAGCCTTCGGAAGACCTGGCCAAGTCCAACGTGACAGCCATTCGTTTATGCAGCTCGGTGGTCATAGATGACCCTAAGAAGCAGACCTCAGTGTGCGTGAATGTTCAGAGCTGCACCGAGGAGGGGCCGGCACAGGAGGCCCTTTCCCCTATTGGGAGACCCCTAGCTGCCCACAGTCCACACATCCACCCTGAAACCAAGAAAACCACGCCGGACGTGCTTCCCTTCCGGCGACAGGATTCAGCCAGTGCCATCCTGGATGGAGCTCGCTCGCGGAGGTCCTCCTCGTCGTCAACAACGCCCACTTCAGCCAACTCCTTGTACAGATTTTTACTTGATGATCAAGAATGTGCCATCCATGCTGACAATGTGAATCGTCATGAAAACAGAAGGTATATCCCCTTTTTGCCAGGAACTGGGCGGGATATTGATACGGGATCAATTCCTGGTGTGGATCAGTTAATTGAAAAATTTGACCAAAAGCCTGGGCTGCAGAGAAGAGGAAGGTCTGGGAAGCGGAACAGAATCAATCCAGAAGACAGGAAGAGGTCCAGAAGCGTGGATAGTGCCTTTCCTTTTGGTCTCCAAGGCAACACGGAGTACCTAAACGAATTCAGCAGGAACTTGGGCAAGTCCAGTGAGCACCTCCTGCGTCCATCACAGGTGTGTCCGCAGAGGCAGCTGGCCCCCGAGCACCGTGGGAACCAGAGCTCCGGCCGTCCCTCTGACAGGCTGCAGGGAGCCCACCCCAGGCCTCCCCAGCAGAGCAAAGATGGGAAAGTCCCAGAAAGCAAAGGTGGTCAGGAGAATTTATCTGCCCGAGCTTGCTCCCTCCCAGCACAGAATAAAAAGGAGGAGGAAATCAAAACAGCCACCGCTACGCTGATGTTACAGAACCGGGGGTTAGCAACTTCTCCTGACTCTAGTGCCAAGAAGGTTTCTGTGAAGACATTTGCTTCCACCTCAAATACTCAGGTAATACTACTAGTGTGAGCCTTTTTTTCTTCTAAATGATCTAAATCCTGCAACGTCATGCTGCGGGAGATTAAAGAAATACATATCCTCCATCTGGAATGGGTAATTGCACATTCTATTTTTTTAGAGTTTTTCCCTATAGCTGTGTCCTGCCAATTGTATGGTTTTCTAAGTTAATTCAAGTACAACTAGATTCCCACTGGGGTCTCGTCTGTAAGGTAACTTGTCAAACACTATAGAGAGGTTCGACTTTTCTGTTTGTATAGATGTGAAATCTGAAAGTTTGTGGAATTTGTTTCCACACAGGAGTTCAATGCTTAGATTTGTCTAGATGTCTAAATTTTCCTCATGAACTTGAGTGACTGGGTTAATTTCTGGCTTGAGAAATTAGGTTAATCCTAAAGTGATGGAATTTATTTAAGTGGTACATTTAAGTGTTTTGGTAGTCACAATAAAAAATTAATGATGATGATAAAAATAATAATAAGGTTGTAAGTGCCAGGCACTATTTGTTATATGTTATAGGATGGCACCCACCCTGTGAGGGTAGGTCCTATAAACCTAAATTTTCAGGTGAGAAGACTGAGGTGAGGCTAAGTCATTTGCCCCAGGTTATAGCGCTACTTAGTAAATGGTAGAGCCAGTTGTAATGAGGATCCTTACCTGAGGAATCGTTTTTTGGAAAGGAGGAATGTGTTTGGAAGCTTCTGCCTTCTTCCTGGAAACATCATCCTGTGATCTAATAACAGACCTTCCGTTTCAGGCCACACCAGATCTGTTAAAAGGCCAGCAAGAGCTTACTCAACAGGCCAACGAGGAGACCGCCAAGCAGATACTTTACAATTACCTCAAAGAAGGGTTAGTGATTTTCCTTAAAGGAGCTAAGTATTGTCATTTCTGGTGGGGCTCTTAATTTCCTTTTCTGAGACCTTGTGTTTTGCCCTCCCTCCCTGCCCTGCATGAGCCATTTAGGGTTAAGATTCAATGGCTGGAGTTTTCACAACAGCCTTTTAAACTCGAGTGTGGGGAGTGAAGAATAAGAGAGGGGAATGTAGGGAAGGACATCATACTTTAAAGATTAAAAAATGAATATTTTTTAAATGACCCTTTACTATTTTGAAAACAGTCAATTCAAAGATGAGATGGATGTCTCTTATTCAGTTTTGAATTAAGTCTGCCATTGCCTTGTGTTCTTCCATGCACACAATAGTACTCTGTCATCCCTAGTAGGAAGTTACAAATAAAAATTCCTGCTTCCCTCCCCAGAGTTGACACTGGCCAGGAGCCCCTGCTTCCATTATTTTTAAAGCATGTATGAGTCATTTAAAAGCGGTGCTTTCCACATACTTATCTTGGAGGTTGAGCTTGAGTAATCTGGTTTTCAGTCTTTCTTAGATACTAATTGCGTTGGAATTCTAGGTCAGGAATTTGAAGTTTCTGTTTCAGTTCTTTCGTCAGATATGATTAAAAAGAAAAAAAAGCTTTTCAGCCTGACATAACCGAAAGTCATTTGGCAAATACTCGTTTGTTTCAAAACACTTCACATGTTTGTATTGTGCCATACAATTCTTTGTCAGTAATACAGAGGTGACAAAATAGTTAGGTTCAAAGTATGAGATAGGGGCTCTTTTGAAAAAAAAAAAAAGTAACTAAAGAGATTCTTCTAGTTAAGAAATAGTTATGACTGTCTCTCTGTGAAGAGTTTAACCATATTAAGGTTAAGGTAGAAGAAATTTTGGTTTTTAAAATTCTCTAAATTCTTCTTTTACTTTTTCTTCTTCTTCCTCCTTCTCTTCCTCCTCCTCCTCCTCCTCTTCTTCTTATTTATTTTGGCTCATGATTTTTTGAGAGACTGGTGAGACACTTTATCAGGAGGCCTTTATTTAAGAAAACTTATTTAAAATTTTTTTTTCATAATTATCAGATATGCATGATGGATGGTGTGGTAGAGTTTAATAATACTTTATCCAATCATTACCTGTGAAAATCTAGACAAAGGGCTGCTGTGTTGACAACCTTGGCTTGGGGAATTTATTGTTTTAAACATTGGCTAAACGAGCTAAGATCACTGCAGACCCTTCTTAGTATAAAATGTAAAAGTAAAATGTGTGCGAGAGACATTCATTCCTTCTTGTTGGAATGAATGTAATTCATTTGAATCAAACAATAAATTAGTAAATTTTCACTGAATGTTTTCTCCAAGCTTATTTAGAACGTGGTTATATATATCTCTTTCACATGTTTAGAAATGAGAGACCCCCGTCCCAAATTGAGTGGTAACAAAGAACAATTTATTTGACAAAAAATACACCATCCATCGTACCCTTCTTATCCTGGTTTTGTCCGTGGCTTTAATTAATTCATACCTCCTGCAATTTGTCTTCTTAAAGGGCTCCTTGTCTGCGTGCCATGGCACATAACATATTCTGAGACCTGTGGCTGTGCCCCTCACTGCTTGCTGTTGCCTCTTTTCCAGAAGCACCGATAATGACGATGCTACTAAAAGGAAAGTCAACCTGGTCTTTGAGAAAATCCAGACTTTAAAGTCTCGAGCAGCAGGGACCACACAAGGAAGTAGTCAAGTAAGTTGAAGTTTTGTGTCTTGCAGAGGGCGTTTAACACGGAATGTGGCAAACGAATTGCTGTTTCTTCAGTCTGTACGTTTGGTTGTAGCAGCGAGAAGGAAAGTTCCTGAACAGTGAGCCATACCAAAGATGGAAGATCATGTTTTGAATATTATTGATGTGCACCCTGCCTCTCCTTGTCAGAAAAGTTTTAAGATATTTTATTAAAAAAACATAAACAGTAACAGGATGGAACAAATAGGTGGTGAAGCTTAGAAAGGGAAATAAGAATTGGAAGAATGAAACAAAGTAATAGATCGAGAACCCTGGTGTTATTTATTATAGGTAAATTCGGAAGGTGAGTGTGAACTGGCTTGGACCCACGTTCTGGAACTTCAGAGAATAAGAAATAAGAGGATAAGGACAGGAGAATAAGGAGTAGAGACAGGTGAAGCTGACCAGCATCAGTGGAATGGAAAGGAAGGAGTGCAGTGGTGCCCAATTCTTTATTTTTCAAAAACTGCCTGTTTAATTGTATTTAATTCGAGTTGCGACTTGGAGATCTTTTTGTTAAAAAACTAATCATCTCATAGTTGATGAACATATGCCAGAAATATGCCAGAAATACCTTGTGCCCTTCTCAAAGGCAAGCAAGCAGGAAGGAAATGACTAATAACTTGTTACTCAGTCTTCTACCACTTTGAACTGGGACCCACTTCTTGTCTGTAAATCTTCCCTTTCTCCTCCCAGGCGGATTACGCATGGGTAGAAAGAGAAGATACCAAGAAGCAGGTAATAGGAAGTTTGTCTGTAGCTTCTTTTCAACTTTGGAAAAATGTATAGAGGATATTTTTAGATATTAATTACCTTCTTTTCTCTACTGTTCACTATTCTCGTAGCACTCAGCTAACCCATGACTGCTGCTCTGGCATCAAATATATACATGTACATGTATACACACACACACATATACACATACACATACATATAATACTCACATATGTATGCGTACACACATATATGTATGTGCACACACACACTCACACACCGTTCCCACTGGGGAATCTTTAGATTATATACTTCGTTTTACGAGCTCAACATAGTTCTTAAAATTAGTTTAGAGTTTTTGCAAAATTCTTAAATCCAAATTATTACTCTGACTCTTGCTTTTCATTTACCTGCATATCTTGGGAAGAACACATCCTTTGGTCTCTCTCTCTCTCTTTTTTTTTTACATTCTTTCGTCTTGATGTTAAAATTGTCATTGTGGCTCACAGACTCAGGGTATCCAGTCCAAACTGGGGAAGTCGGGGTAACCCATCTAGAGTCAGTGACACTGATGTTGTCTCAAAAGATGATAGAATTTTCTGGGAGAAGGGAAGGTAGGGCATTGAAGGTAGAGGGAACAACACAAACAAATATAAAATGTAAAGAGGCATATGTTTGCTATATTTAGGGGATGGAAGTAATTTTGTGTAGTTAGAACGAAGAGCACGTGGGGACAATATGCCAGAGAGGAGGGACTTTAGAAATCACATAAGAAGTTTCTATTTCAGGCTGAAGATGATGGGTTACTGTTGATGGACTTTAAATAGGAATGAGTAGTGTCGTATTCATAAACATTTATTTTTTTTTCGGTAGCTTTTGGAGAGAGGTAAGATCAGGGGAAGGGAGAACAGGTAAGAAGCAGTGCTGAATAAGTGAGCGATGATGAGATGATGAATGAAGGCTCCACCTGCAGTGCCGAGACTGCTTAATTGCCCATATTTTCCTACTCCCTTTATCTCCCTCTTCTTTTCTGAATCTGATTATTCGCTGGCAAAGTCTTTGGAGTTTCATCTTTTTGGTGTCAGTTAAGTGATTTCCTGTGAGGGAATCTAAGAACCCTCTCCCACCTGGACTAAGACTGTGCTGGAAAACAGCAAAGCAGAGTTTTTGTGTGGGAAAGAACAGTGTACAATTTCCATCATGTGGGTGGATTTAGATTTCTAAGCTGAATTGTTCCCATTTTGTGTGAAAATTGGTAATCCTGTGTTTTCGTTGACTGGGGGTTTCTGGTTTAGTTCACAGGAGTGAGTGAGGAAGTACCTCATTCCAGGCTCGTCGTGCACAACTCACACCTGGACTTAAGTGCTTTGAGCCAAGATGCTGCCTTTCCTAGCTTCGATTCTTGCTTTTCTATTTTTCCCTCTCCTATTTGTAGATTTCTAACTACTTTGCTGTAGGATTTTAGCCAAATCCTTTGGAAAGCATCATCCTATTGTTATATCCACGGAAGAAAAAAATGAGATCCATTAATATTCATATTCAGATCAGAGATGATATTTTCTAATAGACTCTCTTTAATCAGATCCCCTTTCATTATATCTCTCTCCATTATGGAAATGCAATGTTTGAAAGAAGAGAGCCAATTTAGCTAGCACACATTTATTTACTATTTGGCATACAGGGATATGTGGAGAGTGAGGGATAAAAATCTCATCGGTGGTTGTGGAGAAGTAATTCTCAATATAGCGACTATTCTGTAATAGGCATATGTACAAAGGGCTGCGGCAGCACAGAGACATGGACTTTGGATATAATTTCATGTGATAGATGAATTTGAAACAATATTTTTATCTTTTTACATTGTTTTATTGAAATATAACTTGCATACAGTAAACTGCACAAATCTTAACTGCATAATTTGTTGATTTTTTAAAAAAGAGGTATGCGTCCATGTAAATACCACCCAGATCAAGACACAGGACTCTTCCATCACCCTGGAAGCTTTCTGCATGCCCCTTCTCCATGGGGGTTTATGTTAGAATTGGGTCTTAAAATTTTAGTGTTTCTGCTCTGATTATATTCTGGGGGCAAGAAAATTAAAATAAAGTACCTTGAACATTTAAATTAGCATCTCTCTGCAATTAATTGCAGGCTTCTAATTCATCTGAAGTCAAAGACCTATTGGAACAGAAAAACAAATTGACCACAGAAGTAGCTGAACTTCAGAGACAGCTTCAACTAGAAGTCAAGGTATCTTTTTCCTTTGGATGATTATTATTTTTTTCATTTCTATCTTGATCAATAAAGAATATTTTAACTACATTAGAATGTCCAAGTGAAGTGAAAGCCAATTTTTTTTTTCACAAAAGAAATATTCCTCTCATTACAGAAGTAAATTCCAAATTCCTGTATATTTGGCTCCTGCTGTCTAAAGAACTTTTTTTTTTTTTTTTTTAAATAATCAGCATATTGAGGCTGCTTTGACAGACTCAAAAAACAAAGAAACACTGTTGGATTTGGGCAGGCCAGTAGGAAACTAAATGCATATAAAAATATCTAAACTAAGTAATAGAAATAGCAGTATGACGTATAGCTGTATTAATATTTCTCTTTTGCAACTATTACAACTCGTTAAATATTTAATCTTTCTAGTTGCAAACTCCTATGCCTTACTTATGTAGTGTGAATAACAATAATGTAGTTGTTTAATAATATAAGTGCACAGATATGGAGTCCATCATTCAGAGTTTAGAAGTAGACTTCTGTAGGGTTACATTAATGTACAATGAAGTACTTTAAAATCACCTGTATGCATATTAGAATCAACAGAACATTAAAGAAGAAAGAGAGAGGATGAAAGCAAACTTAGAAGAGCTCCAGAGCCAACATGACAGTAAGGTGGAAGAGAACTCCTTGCTGCAGCAGCGACTGGAAGAAAGTGAAGGGGAGCTCCGGAAAAACTTGGAGGAGTAAGTTTTGGACAAAGAGCCTGTGTCCTTCTTGTATTCTGCATCCGATGTAGCCAAACCTTATTGTCCATTTAGTACTTACCGGCTTTTCAAATATTTAGAGGGGCTTCTGACTCTTCCTTTGCTCCCTCTTATCCTTGTAAAATTGCAAAACTGATGACATGTATAGACTGGTAAGCAGAAAGGTTAATAATTTTAAAAAAACCTTTCATACACTTTAAAGCATGTCTTGTAAAGTTGCAGTCCTTAGAATGGATCTCATGCAGGTAAGTGAGAAGCAGGGAATATCGAGTGGTGATATCTAAAGACTTAGATTTCAAGGAGCCTGGGCCCAGCCTCCAAAAAACACCTGTCATGTGTCCTCCATAATCTCCCAGTTTGTGGATTTTATCCTGGGTGGTGCTGGTCTCTGTGACCAGAGCTTATATTCCTGTTGAGTCTTCAGAGATGGAAAGTCAAGCCCAAGAGGACCCTGTCATTGTGTTGTATTATGATCTGTGAAAAAAGGATCTGAAACTAAGATCTGAAAAGGTGCAGTGCTGTGAAACCCTGTGGATGTGATGGAAACTTTAAACAAAATTTTAAGTTGGAGTGAAATCTAGAGGGAAATCCAAGAAAAATAGTAATACTATGTAGTTAAAGCATTTAATTGCCTTTGCAGTTTCAGTAGTTTGTGCTTTTAAAACATTCTTAGAGGTTAATTTTAGAAGTTGGTAAGAAAAAGATCAGAAAATTTAGATATAGTAAATACTTTACAAAATAAAGAGGTAGAATAGTTATGAATTTGATTTAGAGGAGAGGCTGGCAAACTTTTTGTCAGGTAGTAAATACTTTATGGTTTAATAAGCCATATGGTCTTTGTTGGAACCACTCAATTCTGCCATTGTATCGTGCAAATTACTGTAAGCAATACAGAAATGAATGAGCATGGCTATATTCCAATAAAACTTTATTTACAAAAATAGGCAGTGAGCCAGATGGGCCCATCGGCCATAATTCGTTGACCCTTGTTCTACAGTACAGGGAGGAAGCAGAGAATGGGAGAGGTTCCTTGGGTCTTTAGATGACTCTTCTTGACCATTTGAAGGTCTGAAAACAGACTGGGTGAATATAAGGAGAGCCCAGAAGAGTGTCTCTGACAGACTTCCTTTCTTGTCAGGTTGTTTCAGGTGAAGATGGAACGGGAACAACATCAGACTGAGATCAGGGATCTCCAGGACCAGCTCTCAGAAATGCACGATGAACTGGACAGTGCGAAACAATCTGAGGACAGGGAGAAGGGGGCTCTGATTGAGGTAAGGAGACTGTGGGGTCAAGTGACAAGATAGGCCCCATCTTCCTGAAAAGGATGAGACGGTGGAGGGCGGGTGGAGACTGAGTGCTACGAGCCATATTCTGTTTTGTGCATTTGCTCCACCTGTGCCTATGGTTAGTTTCTGTAAGAGCATTGTATATAATAGCTTTTAAACATTGTCTTAGGAACATTTTCAGCCATGCAGAAAAGTAGAAGGACTAATGCATTAACCTCCATAGAGCCCCAACCCAGATCCAATAGTTGTCAATATTTTGCCATATTTATTCCACTTATTCATTCGTCCATTCATTCATCTGTTTTTTTCATGTATCCATTTATTCATCTTTGCTGAACCATTTCAAAGCAAATTACAGATAATACCACTCCTTATTCCTAAATTCTTTAGTGTACATGTTTGAAAAATTAAGGGTTCTTTTCACCTAAAAAATTTAATAATTCCTTTAATGTATTATATATAACAATAATTCTAATACCTGGCCCTTATGCAAAATTTGTCAGAGGATAGTGGTACAAGTTAATGGACACCATAAGGAAATAATCAGACAAATCCATGGGGGCATTGCACTAGTCTTTTCAGAAGATCAATGGGATGGGAGTAGCGGGTTGTGGGCCGGCGGGGGGCTATACTAAGATAAATGAACTCTGAGAGGGATCAATGAAGGCAGTGTGGGATTCTTGATTGGATTCTTGCTTGGGGGAGGGGAACAGAACTTTTACCTACACCTTTTTAGTTATTTTGGTATTTGCTATAACATTATCATCACCTGTATTTTTGGCAGAGTTTTGAAATTTAGTTCCTTATGAGCTTTGGTTTGCAGGAACAGCCCAAGAAATAAATGATACACAATTTAGAACAAAGAAAAAAAAAATCAAGACTTAAAGGTACCTTGTCATTGCTGAACTTTCATTTTCTGCCGATTTCCCCCAAGGGCTTGGGTCTTTTTTTGTCCCTTTCTTGGGGTTAAAAGCTGCTGGCTCCTAAGCCCTGTAGCTCCCTGTTAAGTGTCAGCTGTCAATTGTTTTCTCACTCCTTCCTTGTTTAGTTTTGAAGTTACTCCCCAGGAAGGATTTCAGTTCCTGCTCTTTAGAACATTGCCTGTCTTTCCTATGAGTTGGCAGAGAGCACAGCGCTTGTGGCCCACGGGAGTTCTCATGAATTTGTTTTTCACATGGACCTAGGGGAATCATTCTCTTCTCCCCATACGACCATTTATCTGTCTCTGTTCAGACCTTTTCACCTGAGAAGGCATCGGGTCTGTTCCTTACCACCTGATGTTTCTCTTTTTATTCAAAGATTCCTTAAAAACCACCATATTCATGATATTATACTGCTTCTCATGGCTCTGCCTTTTTCTCAGGGCTCAGAGTTACAAAGATGAGGTATGTTAGAATGGGGCTTTGAGAATATATATATTTATCGCTGAAATATGAAAACAACATAACATGAAATTTAAAAACGGGGTGGGCGGAAAAACACATATTTTTCCAACATCTTAACAACTATTTTTATTTCTACATTTTCTACTTGCCTCCTTATCCTCTGATCGGTTTCATCTACCCATGTATCATATAAGGACAATTACAGTGTCCCTGCAGTTTTGATACCTGTTTTTAAAAGTCAGTATGTCAGAAATAATTTTTTCTTATAATACCTTGTATTCTTTAAATTTTACTTATTTATTTTAAAAAATTATTATTGTTATTATCATTTTTTGCCTATAGCATCCAATATTCGTAGGCGGTCTCCCTTCCAAGTACTAACCAGGCCTGGCCCTGCTTAGCTTCTGAGATCAGACAAGATGGGGCTCGTTCAGGATGGCATAGCCATAGACTGAAATTAATTTTTAAGGAGATAAATCACAATATATTTAACTATCCTCCTATATTTAAGTTGTTTATTTTTTTTAAGTTATGAAGAAATATGGTGAACATTTCTTACATGTATCCTTTTACTTCTTTAGCAAAATAGCCTAAGGATAATTTCCAAGAAATGACATCACTGTGTAGTTTATGGCTTTCAATAAAAATGTAGTTTCAGAAACAAATTTA
Organism: Rousettus aegyptiacus; assembly: GCF_014176215.1. Classification (NCBI taxonomy): domain Eukaryota; kingdom Metazoa; phylum Chordata; class Mammalia; order Chiroptera; family Pteropodidae; genus Rousettus; species Rousettus aegyptiacus. The sequence goes on from NW_023416306.1 coordinate 126,628,942, forward strand.
AATAGAAGGTAAAGCTTTGCCGTATTCTATGATTCCTTGTGTGTATATTTCATTGATTCTAAAAGTGAAAGATGTTAAGTTAGCTATTGAGAAGTCCCTTAAGTTGCCCAATTTTCCCAGTAACTTCAATTTATGATTGTTATTAGCCCTTTCCCTTGATACCCTCTATTGTTTTAAATAACTTTAAAACTAAAATTCCCTGTTTTAGCACACTTTACTCTATTTTCATATCTCTCTCCTACTAGCCAGCTGATTCAATAAAATATTGTCTTTGCTGCTTCTTTCATTTAATGCCTAGCCCAGTGCCAGGCAACAGAGCAAATGAATAAATTTCAGCATTTATATTGTTTTAAAAATGGCACCATTTTAAGAAAAGGAAATAATTCTGAAATGAGCTATATGCTTCTTTGCCTCTTTAAACACACTATACTGTGCCTATGTTAATGAACAAAATTTAATTAATTAGTTTATTGACTTTTTATAGTGGTAATTGGATGAAGAGATGGGCCTCAGTTTTGGTGATGTATTTTCAGGCAGAGACTGATAAGGAGAGCAGGAAAGAGAAACAGAACATCTTTTCGTAAACATACTCCTGAAATTGCCGGCTTTCTAGTTGTCTCGTCCTGTAAGAGGAAACACATCATTTGCTGCTGGCTTTCTGAAGACTTGAGTTAGGGCTTAATAACCTTTTCTATGCCAAAGTGGGATACTCTCCCTCTGGAAAATCACTCTCGCTGGTTTTAATCAGTTTCCTTTGACTTGTCAACAATATTTAAAACATGATCTGTGGTTTCTCTATCATTAATAAAATAGACTCCATGTCCTTATCACTTTCAATTTATTCTTCATATCTTAATAAGAAGTGGCCTGGGGAATCTGATAACAGAGTACAGTTGTGGCCAAGTTTTCATGGCATTTGGCTTAGAATGGACAGTTAAACACAGTGAACATTAAACACTTGTGCTTTCGAATGTCTGAAAAAGGCTGAAGGCCCTATATTTTGTGAGGGCTGAACAATGCACAAGAGTTTTCATGAAATCTCTTCTAATACTACTTTACATTTTGTTAAATAATATCAGGCCCCTACATGGAACCAGTAAAGTAACATTAAGAGAGAATAAAATAGTTTCAAAAAAAAAAGGAAAAAAGGAAATAAGGAAGAAAGAAACAGAAAATACCCTGTTTTCTCTGGATGAGCCATATAGACGACTAACTAACAATAGGACAATTTTTTTATTCTTAAACAGTTGATGGTTCTGAATTTTTATTTTTAACTCAAGTGACAAAGTGGTTATAGAACAACTTCTTTGTCCATAAATGAGTTTACCTCCATTCCAGGGGAAATGTGTAAAAACATCAGACGTCTAAGTGCCATGATAATGGAGTTTTTAAGTTACTGACCGTCATCTCTGATGGGTTCCTGCAGTACTGACAGCTGGGCCTCACTCTAGCAGCCAAGTGGTGTTTTATCCCTGTCATTTGCCAAGATGCAAGTCTTTAAGTAGCAGTAAAATATTTTGGTTATGAAATTGTGTTGATCTGGGGATAGACTGTTCTAAAAAATGAGGTCTCTAAAATAACGTAAATTATTAACTTTTTCTCAGTGCACCTGTTGTGATGTTACTGAACATTATACAAATTTAAATGAAAAAGCAACTAAAAAATCACATTTCTGACCAATCCTGTTATCCGCTCTAGGCCATTTTTCTGGAAAAAAAGAGTTGTGTAATTCTTTGTTAGCTACAGTTTTGTTGTAAAACCTTTTACTTACCTTTTCATTGAGCATGGGCCACAGGTAGGGACCCTGTGTAGAACCTCTGAGAAGCAATCTTAGGCGTGATAGCATCTCAGCGCTCCAGTTTTTTTTTTTTTTCTCCATTTATGAATGAGAATAATAATATTCATCTCCCAGGAGTTTTGGAAATGTTTAGCACGAGTCTTATTATGCAGCGAGTACCAAACACAGTCAACTTTTATACACACACACTGAGTTTTTAACTCCTGGCTGTTTTCATGTAAGCAGCTAACCTGGATGCATGTAGTTTTGGAAGCACTGATTCTGAATGGCCCAAGTTTTTCTTCGTTTTCTTTGATTGGAGTCTATAGAGAGGCATGTGCATGTCTAATGGTGTTGACTTTATACATTTTCTCTTCCTCCTTTGGCTTGGTATAATTGTTAATGAAGCCACTGCGGTAATGAAGTGAAATTTTTGAAATCTGCACTTTTTGGTCTCTACCTTGGAAAACTTCAAGTGCTACTAAGTGATACGGTGAGGTGTAATCTGATTGGATTTCGGCAACATAGGCCACTTTAAGCAACAGCCCCAGGCCCAGATAACAGCATGTCAGTGTAGAATGAACCATAGAAACCTGGGTTCTTGACATGCATTGGCAGCGGAACACAAAAGGCAACTCGAAACACAGATATGTTCTGGAAAAGATAAGTGTGGGAAGAGGAACCGCCTTATCGACAAAACAATTGAGAAACGTGTGAGAGAGCAGGAAACAAGGGTTAGATTCACAAGGGCTGTGGTGAAGAGGCTGGCAGGAGGCTCAGGAAGACCTAAAAGAGGAGCCAATAGCAACAGAAATGGGGGGGAGTCTGTCCTACTCCTTAAGGGGGCGCTGAGCAGTGACAGCAGGCCATCTCCTTTGATAAATATCAAGGTGGGGTATATTTTCATTAGTTTTGCTTGTGTCCTATGTTCCGTGCTTTGGAAGAGCCAGAGTTGCCCTGGCTACCTGGATGAATCTCTTGAAGTTTCATCTGAGCTTATTAATCACCTGTAGCTAGATTTCTGAAGGGCTAAATCTTGGTCGGTGCAATGCAGCTCTACCCTGGGATTGCAGAGGTTCCCCCGATTCATTGGATGTGCACGTCCTAAAGAAAAGGAAAGAGGTTCCACTGTCAGTTACACTTAAATCGATACGAATATTTTTATCCCTTCATCAGTGACACACTTCTTGAATGGAAAGTAGCTTACCTCTGAGGGCTCAGTGTCCTGGGTGACAACCATTCCTCCGAGTCCCCAGGAGTTCCCAGAGAACAGGATGTATATTTACTCAAAAGCCATCAGTGAAAAAGGTAGACTAGTTTAGAATTCTTTTATCTCCAGACTCCTGCTGTACTGCACATGTTAATACATTTATATGCAGAGCAGACACATTCCCGACATCATAGATCCATTAATCAAAAATACAATAAACCAGATCTATATCCTTCTTTTAAGGAGCTGATGCTATAGCAGAGGAGGTAAGAAAATAAACATGTGGACTGCAAGGTAAAAGTGTTAAGTGCTGCGATAGGTATGTCTAAAGTAAGATGGGTATTCAGGAAGGGGATTCAAGGAAGACTTCTTGGAGGAGGTCATATTATATCTGAGTCTTCAGAGATTTTCTGAAAGGCAGAGAGAGGTGGGACTGAGAGAGAAGAAGGGCACCTCAGACAGAAGTTGCCATGTGGATAATGTCATAGAGACCAGAGGTGAGAGACAGGATGTGGGGAGCAGTTGGGTGGCTATTGCAAACCACCTGAGCAGGAGCTGCTGAGAGCCTAAACCAGGGAGGTGAGGGAAAGAATCGAAGACATTCCAGGACTAATTTTTTGGTTGTGAGCAACAAAGACGAAAGAGGTCAGGGCTGCTGCTAAGCTCCTGAGTAGGTGGTGCCATTCACAAGAATAATGGAACAAAGGAATAGGAAAGGAAAGAACATGATGAATTCACTGAAAAAAAATAATAAACCTACTGAAACCCATGGGCATCCAGATGGATGTGCTGAGCAGGTCATTGGAAGTGCAGGTCTGAATTTAGGTAAGAATTGGAGGTAAAGGTTTGGGAGTTATTTTATGTAAAATTAATAGTTGGAGAAAAATAGATGAGCCTGCCAAAAAAGAATAAAGAATGCAAAGTTGCATTCTTGGGGATCATCTTAGCTTTTGGGAAGAGGGAGAGGAAAGCCAGAGAAGATTGTCACAGAAAAAGTAGCTTGAGGGAAGAAAACAGGAGAATGTAGTGTCTTTGAACTTCCAGGCAGAAGGGAATATTAAGGAGACAGGTGGGGAGGATCAAAGAGGGGTCAAGAAAAGTGAGGACTGAGAAGAGACTGTTTGATGTGGTGATTAAGAGGTCACTATGACCTTGGAGGAGGCAGTCTTAGTGGAGTAGGAACAAAAGCCATGTAGCAAAAGATTAAGGAGTAGAAATTATACTTTTAAAAAGTTTGGTGGTAATCCTTCTTTCTTCTTCTTCTTTTTTTTTTTAACCTTGACTTAGAGGATTCTTAAATCTCATGGACGCAAGGAAACCAAAGAACAAAATGACATGGAAAAAAAGAGATAACTGATAGAGCAAAGACTTGGAGCAGGCTGGCTAGGGACAGACAGCTCATCGCAAAGTGGCTTCCTGTTGGGTAGAAGGCCTGAAGTTCAGGAAGAACTGGGGTGGGAGGAAGCTGAGGCTGTCGTGCCCAAGTCCTGGCTGAGGGCGAAGTAAGGGTGTCTGCAGGAGAGGGTGGGTTGTGAGCTGGAGGAGGTCTAGGACAAGGATGGCAAAGTGAAAGGAATTCCGGTTGAGCTTTTGGCAGAACACACTTGGGTTTAGGTAATGCGATTTGCTGTGGAACTCGTTGCCCCAGTTTTGTGACTTTCCTGATGAACTCTTAGCAGCTGAGGAGGAAATGCGACTATTTTGCCCTGCTCAAGTAGAAGGAGAGTGGGGCAGGGTCAGCCCCACCACTAGCATCATGGATTAAGGGTTCCAGGGGTGTGTGAAGTAAGTGAGGACAGCAAGTCGGCATGTCCCCCATGAAGCAACAGGACATAAAGGCCAACGGCAAGGGCCACGGGCCACTGCACGGAAATGAAATGAGGTGGAAGAGACAGACATGTCCCCTCAAAGCAATGAAAATTAAATCACTTACCCTTTCCCCCGTCAAATCTCAGAAAAGCTAAGATAGTCAAATCTAGGGGAATGATGGCCTCTGAGGAGTGAAAAGAGAGAGAAAGAGACGGTCTAAACTGATGTGTAGTGTGAGGAAGTGGCGGGCGGAGGAGGGCCGGCGGCGACAGTATGGCCGCTCATCTGGGTGGCCGAACTGGAGGGGAGAGCAGGGCCGCTTGGCAAAGATGGTTCATCTCCACCCCCCTGGTCCTGTTTCTTTCCTTTAGGAACTCTTACAGGCAAAACAGGACCTTCAAGATCTGCTTATCGCCAAGGAGGAGCAGGAAGACCTTTTGAGGAAGCGGGAGCGTGAACTCACTGCCCTGAAGGGAGCCCTGAAAGAAGAGGTGTCCAGTCATGACCAGGAGATGGAGAAGCTGAAGGAGCAGTATGACGCCGAGCTGCAGGCCCTGCGGGAGAGCGTGGAGGAAGCTACCAAGGTGAGTTGACCCAGCTGGTCAGTCCAACCATAGCGGGAGTTGGGATGGGGCAAGAGACGCTAGCTTGGGAACAGGTGACAGCACGGGACCGCCTCTCCCCCACCAGTGCCAGTTGTCTTCCTTCCTGTTCATTAAGGAGTGAAAATCAGTTTCATCGGATCGTGGAAATGGGGCCTGCTCACAGACACTACGCTCGACCGCGCCGCTGTTGGCTGTTTTAAGTCTGTAAACTTAAGGTTTTTAAGGACATTGTTTAAGTGCTGTTACACAAGGTGGGAGTTACCCACGAGTGGACTCTAGAAGTTCTGCAGTTGCCTGTGGAGCAGAGATCTGGACCGCTATAGGCGTTCCTACAGGTCTGAGGCCTGGGGCATCATGTGGCTTTGCTAAAGGGACAGGAGTGCAGACAGGACCCAGATTTCTGGAATCTTTCACCCCGCCCTAGCCTATTCCTTCTAACTTGTAAAGCCTTTTGTTAGACAATCTAGGTTCTTTTCTCAGCAAAGTTACGAGAGGGTTAATTGGCTGAATTGCCCAAACCCTTGCAAGATAATTTTTCTCTTAATTGAATTCTTGGCTCCTACAAATAGTTTCTAAATTATGTTGAAGTCTTTTGGTGCAGGGCTCATGTTGGCTGTTGAAGAAGAGAAAAGCAGTTTTGAAGGGAAAAATGCTTTGAAATATCATGCCATCTTTAGGGATAGAGGGGAATTACAGAGTATAATTTTTTTAGTCTCTGCAATGTATAGGTCAAAGATGACGAGTAAAGAACTCTTGATATTGTTTGTTTATCCTGTGATGATTACAGTGACAGCTCAGAGCTAGTAGGCCCTCCCTTTACTAAGCTCCATAGTGATTCACTGATTTTCAATTATGGCACAGTAATTACAAATGACAGGAAGTGAAAGATGGGTTTGTTTGTTATAACAATAAAAAGTCTAGGAAATAGCCAGTTTGGGGTTATTATAACTGAGACAGTTTTTTTTTTTTTTTTTAAGTCTCTCTTGATTTGCCGATGTTAGCTTTTTTTGAGATATAGTTTAGTTTGAGGGAGTAAAGCAAAACTGGTTGAATTTTCAGTGCTTTGAGGGGACGGATGTTTTTTCCACCTCATTTCCCTCCCGTGCAACAGCTCAGTGTCCTTGCTGCTGGCCTTTATGTGCCGTTGCTTCATGGGAGACATGCCAAGTGGTTGATGAGTAAAATGATTCTCCTTTGAGCCCATCATGTCTGTATCACCTCCAGACATTGCATCGAAGCTCGAGTTAACATGCTATATTCATTGGCGGTAGCGGAGGATGGTGTTCAGGCATGTTTACAGTGATTTGACTCTAAGGAAAATTAAACTTGTATCACACACGAGATATAGAATATTTTGTTCTCTACCATCACAGGTATTCTAAGTGGGGAAGGGAAACATGGTAGGTGAAAGAAGGTATCTTTGTTATAGAATTATAGAAGTCGAGATAATCTATAGAGGCGTAGGCTATTGCATTTTGACCCTTTTGAAGGTCAATATTGTATGTTAGTTTACAGTACTTTTGTTATGTCATTTTAAGAAAGAGAAACTGCATTGACCCACATCAGTCTGTGAAGGAAGTAACAGGTGAGTTAGCCAAGGCATATATCACCGGTAGAGAATGTAGGGTTTCTGAGCACCAGGAAGCTAACGCAAAGAAATTCACCTTAACATCCAAGGAAGTGCGTTCCAGCCAGGCTCTTTGCCCTCGATCACAGTCTATGCTGCTCCCAGCATCTTTTGTTGTTGTTTAAACAACTTGCTTGGCTTCCTGTTTCCCTAGACTTAAGTTCTAAATGATTAGCATGGGAGGCAATAGAAGTCCTTCTCTTCCAAACCTTGTCTCCAGAAAACTCCATATTATTTTAGTTCTCTCACCTCTTTGCATATGAGGAGTGACTTCCTTCCACTTTTCTGCCTGACCAACCTCTTCTCATCTTTCAGGGCCTTCCCCACATGTCCTCCCTTCTTTGGAGGTGCCCAAGATACCCCCACTCTCCTTGATGGAATCAGCCCACTTTCCTTAGAGTTTCTGGCGAACCCTGGTTATTCCTCTATCAGGAATGATTAGTTCATATCATACTGTATTGTAATTTATCATCATGTCTGAGGGCTCCATTAGACTCTGAGCTTTTTAAGCACAGGGGCCATTTTTAACCCTACCCTTTTCCCCCCCTAGACTGGGAGTGGCAAACTCAAATACCTCAGGACCCAGATAAGGACATAAATGAGTGAAGCTCTGGGTATGTTGTTGGGGTGACAGTAGGGCATGGTGGGCACAGTAACAAGCTGGAAAGTGTGTCCTTTGTGTAAGGTCATTTGTCTCTCTGCTTTAGCTCAGAGTTGCCAGTGCAGGAATGCTGGGCCCATGTTGCTAGATCTTTCAATTTTTAGAGAGAGGAGCCAGATATCTGGATGTTGGTGTGAGATCTCCTGACTTGTAAGCAGTGCTTTAAATTAAAAAAAAAAAAAAAAATCACATAGACCAAGAACAGCCCATCTGCAGGTTGGCAGTGTGCGATCTTTGTCCCTTGAGCTTAGCACAGTGCCTGGCACAAAGTCAGTCACATTGCGCAATGTCTAATGAGTGAAAGTAAATGGAGGACAAGTTCTCCTCTTAACTGGGTTGTCCGGCCCTATTATGTGATTCCTGTTGGATTTTCCCTGACGATGAATTGGGGGTCTTTTAGGAACTCTACTGTTACTGTTTGGATCTCTGTGTCCTGCTTTTGAGCTTTCCTATAGTTTCTTAAAGAAGATCATAATTGTGTTTTTACACTTTAGCTTTTGCTTCTGAAGGTGGTTACCGAACAAATGTAGCGGAAGCATATTTAACGGAAAAAATTATGTCAATTTAGTAGACAGATGCCTCCTTTTTGTTATATTATTTACATGGGGATATTATATAATAGAATTTAAAGATTATTCTATTAACTACTTGGAAGAGAGTGAATTAAATATAATTTTTTAACTTGGTAAAGAGTGTTTCCTAAATCCGTACATTAGCCTTTATCCTTTTCCTGCCCCGAGGAAGGACCCACCCAACACTGTGACTAAAAGTTGACATTTCATGAAGGAACTGCATTGCATTACAAAGTTTATTTCCTTGCTAAGTCTTAGGCAGCCCAAACTCCTGTCATCAATTTTTCTAATTTTTTCCGCTGCCCCAGGGCCAAAAACCCCTAAAGTGCTTTTTTATCATGGTCAAATAACAAATATTTCATCCTGGTCTGAGCTTGAGCACTAACAGTTTTAAATTACTAGAACATTTGGTGAAATCTGTCAAAGTATATTAAGAACATTTTACAGGTATTCCAAACAGATACTTCGTAAAGTAGTTTTTGTAGTCCCAAATAGCCTCGCTTTTTAAGGAATAGATCGGTTGCTCAACAGAGAGTTTGTGAGCGCCTCGGCTGTGTGGGGCTTCCTCGTGCAACAGAGTGAGCTGTGGCAGGGCAGAGAAATGGATCTTCATAGTCTGCTACAAAGCGGATTCTCTCTGTAACACCTTATTTTATAACATGTTTTTTCTTTGTTACATCCATTTATACTTTTTTTCCAGTTTTAAACAGTATCTCTTTCTCCTTGGGTTTGTGGCAGTGGCTGGAATCCGCATGCAGAACTGGACGTCGATGGGGATGTGCATGACTACCGCCTGGGAATAGAGTGATGACCGTCCATAGCTGTTGCTTGTCTTTTTCTTCTCTACCCTTTTCTTTCTCCAACTCTTGTGCAAAAGAGAAGCACAGACTCTTTTGTTTTCAAATTTCTCAGAGAGGAGGCTTCGCTCAAGTTCCGTCTTCTCCAGGAGCTTCCTTGGCTCCCTCGAGGACCTTACAGTTTCCAGGGACCTGGTATTACTGAAAATTTTGTTCTTGGTTTTCTCTTCCCTGTCAGGCTGAGGACCAGCATAGTTTTTCCACTAGACATCTCCAGTGTGTGTGGCGATTCACGGGTGTTCCGTAAATATTCATGGATTAGAGAAATGAATAGACCAAAGGGGAGATGCCCTTTGAGTCCCGAAAATTCCAAGGACAGGCATTAGACTGTTTTGGGTCTCATTTATGAATTAAAATTGTATCTCATGAAAATGAACAAATCTTGTCTGTTGGGAGCAATATCATAATGTTAACGTTGATCCTGGAAAGACTACTTTTGCATCTAAAAGCTGCAGGTATTTGGGGGATGATAAAAGAGCCGCTTGGTGTTTGTTTTGGGTGGTATCCTTTCTGGACCATTGGACACTTTCAGAGTGCCCAACATAGAGCACTTAAGCAATAAGTATCTCTTCAGCGAATGAATGACAGAGAAGAGAAGAGGAGAGAGGATGAAGATGCATGAGATACAGCATTTACAAATTTACTTACTGAACAAGTGCCAAGTGCAAGGCATTGTGCCAAGTTACGTGAGCGTTGTGGCGATAAATCAGATAAATCTACTTTCCAGAAGATTGAAAAGGAGATCAATAATGTTCAAGCTGATCACAGAGTAGGAAAGAACAAAGGCCCCAAGTAAGGTGGAAAAAAAGTCTATAGGAGATGGCAAACAGGAAGGGTTTCACGGAGGGGACATGTTTAGGTCGAGCTGGGAAACGGTGAGTGGTGTTTGGACAGGTGAGCATGGAGGCCGAGGACGTTTGGGGTATGGGCAATGAGCAATGCCTTGTAGGTGGGAAAGTGAGATGTGCGTTTGGGCTGGAGTCTTGTGGAACCATAGACATTAAGGTAGTTACAGATTAAAAGAGACTTTCAAGAGGCCGGGACCCAGATCCAAAGCATGTACATGTTTGGGTCCCAATTCATACCAACTGTAAATAAATATTTGAGATTGCTGGGAACATTTAAACACTGTCTCTATATTTAATGATATTAAGAAATAATGAAAAATTTTTTAGAGGCGATAGTATTATTTAAAGAGTCTTTATCTTTTAAAGAAACTTACTAAGGGATTTATGGGCAAAATGATAGGCTATCTGGAATTTGCTTTAAAATAATGCACTTGACAGAGAAAGTGATTGTGGGTATGGATGAAACAAGATTAGCCACGTGCTGAGTGTTAAAGTGTTAAAATTGAGTGCTGAATAAGTAGGAATTAGTTATACCATACTTTCTACTTTTCCTAATGTTTGAATTTTTTTAATAATAAAAAGTTTTTTTTTTTTTTTTAACCCATGAAGATTTAAGATAGAAAATATGAAGTGGAGTGAGATCATGAAGATGGTTTAAATACCATAATCCTGCATCAGATGAGCGGTTTGTAACTGGCGAGGGAGCACTTGACGTTTTTCTATTAGGGACCTAATAGGGACATGACTTTGCAGTGGTGTGACCTGGAGGTAGAAGTCAGAAGTTTGAAGAATGGTCAGAAATAAGGCACGGGACCAGGCAGGGGCTGGGGAGAGGCAGGACTGGCTCGAGAAACCCCACAGGGCGCTCGGTGCCTGGGGTGAGGGAGGAAGGAGAGACAAGCTGAGTCCAGGGCGCCCCAAGGTGTTGCACCTTTGTGACTGGAGGGAGGCCTTGCTGGGAATGGGAAGTTCCAGTGGAGCCTCTGGCGAAAGGTGGCTAGTGAGAGGCAGGCTGGCCCTGTCATTGGTAGGGTGGTGAGCGAGTCCACGAGGGTGGGGAGACACCGCTGGGGGGACTTTGATGGGGCAAAGAGAAGAAAACAGGGACTTAGAATCATAGGAAAAAAGAGTAGGACACAGATGCAGAGACCTGAAGAGAAGCAGACGAGTCCAGTAGCAAGAAAGCAAGGGGAAGAGCATTATATTTGGCTTAATTAATGATATATTTGAGAAACTTCTAAAAGCAGCCTGTTTGTGCATTATACATTTACATACCGAGTCTCTGCACTTTTATCTTGTTGTGCTTCTCACAGTGTAAATTCCAACACTATACCCGTGTCTGACAGTCTATAACTCTTATAGGAATTTTATTCAAATTAAATAATGTCGAAACATTTTTTCCCTCCAAAACTATTCAAATTATGGTTGTATATTTGTGTTTCACCAAACAATTTGGAAATGTCATTCAGTCTTATAAAGACGAATAAGTGCTTGGGTGTTCCTTTCTCATATCACTTGTGGAATTTTCCTTCCCTCTTTCCTGCCAGTCTGTGAATGGTTTCTTTCAAAGCATTAGGTCAACAGAGGGTCAGGTGGTAAAACCAGTGCTAATCTCAGGATCAATGGAATTACCTCCCTTAAGACAGGGCTAATTCGGTGGAAAATCTCATTTTTGTCTCTTCTAAGAGAACCAGGTTAGCGAGGGAAACTGTAAAGAAATTCTTATTTCCTCAGCCTTTTAACTTCAGATAATCAACTTGCTCTGAATGGCAACTGCTGCAAGGGGGAGAAGCAGCAGGGTTTGAAGTCAGGTCCCCAGGTAAAGGAAAATATCTCTACTCTGCAGACACTCTTGGGCCCAGAATGGCATAGCACTATTCATTGGCAAAAGTAAAATGGGAAAGATTCGAGGTTAAAAAAGGTCTCATTCCTTTTATTTTTTCTCTCTCTAGTTTTTTCTCCCCAGAAATGACTCTCTTAATGATTCCGGTTTTTAATCATTGCATCACTTTTCTGCATTTTGTATAGATTTAAAAGTAGCTAAGTAAGAGGCCCGTGTGATATCCTAGGATGTTTCTTTTGAACCCTCCATCCAAGCCCTAGATAAGCCCGCTCCCTGCTGTGACTCTGATTCCAGGGGCCTGGGTCCTGATATCAGCCTGTTAGAGGGCCTGCGTGAAAGTAAACAGGACATCCCTGTACTTCAGCTTTGGTGATTTAACCGGGTTGCCTTGGCCACTTGCTGTGAGTTGTAGAAGACAGAGTAAGAGTTCAGACATGCCCATTTATTTTTCATCAAACATTCGACTGTGGTCTCCAGCTTTGAGGATCTTTTACAGTCTTATGGGAAGAAAGACATGCCAACCAAATTATGATAAAGTTACAGGTGCTGTGGTTGAGGCATGTGCAGTGTAGGAGCTCAGGAAAGGCTTAGACGGCAAAATTCGGGAGAGAAATAGCACATCAGTTCTGTAGCTTGACACCCTAAGTGGCTTTTTCATCCCAAATATGTAGAATTAGAAATGACAAAGATACTTCCTTTTCTCTGGACCTCTCCAAAAATTGTGCACAGTATCGTACCTTTCTACCCAACTCCTTTTGGTAAACTCAGAGTTAACAAGTAGAATTGCTAGAAAGTTTAAATGGTCTAAAAGCAAGACAAAAAAAGAATGTCGACATGGGAGACGCATTAAATAGGTTCCATTTATTTAAAAAATTAGTTAGATTTCAGTTATAGTTAAGATTTCTGGAGGATAGGATCTCATAGAGGAAATATGTATGAGGCGGGCCTCTACCTTTCCTGGTTAGGCTGGTGGCGGCATTGAAGGAGCTGTCCTTTTGGGTCTGCTGTCATGGCTTTAGGTGAGCAGACTTAGCTGCTGCTGTTTTGTGGAGAGCATCGCAGTGAAGGAGGGAGAACTGATGGCGAATTCCCATTAGGAAGATTCCTCCCACAGGGATAGGCAGGACATTCGACAGGTTTTAATGACGATACCTTGAAGCCTCAAAAGTGCAGTTAAGCAGGAGGGCATTTTCCTGAAGCGCCAGTGTGAGAGGTGGTGGAAACAGGGCTCTCAGATGATTCAGAAAATCACAGCAAATTCACATGCAGTGTGAAGAGAAAGTGTTGTAACTTAACTGGGTGGAGAAGGAAGTTAAAACCCTTGCCCTGGCCTTAAGAAGAGCAACAGAACGGCCTGGTCTCAGACTCATGCTGTCTGTGCCTCGCCGGACACAGGCTCCAAGGCCACTGGGAGGAGGGAAGAGAGCGAGTGCCCACTTTGCCCCTGTAATGGGGAATGACAAGCGGATGAGGTTTAAATAACTCAGGAGATCTGACATTAAATAGTCAGTTTCTGTCTCAATTGTTGGGAATGAATTCTTGATACAGAGTTTCGGAATCTCTATTAAGAACTAGTTCATTCATAGTCATTAATTAATTAAGCAAATATCTATTGAGCATTTCATTTTTGCCAGACACTGTGCTGGGTTGTAGAAATAAATGGACAAAAGAGGAGAGAGAGACATTATTCAGTTAATCATCTGTATAAATGTGTCATTCAGCTATGATAAACCCTTTGAAATAGGAGGGATGGGAAACTTCCTTCAGGAAAATGAGGATGGAAGTCTGAAGGATGAACAGGAATTACTAGGTTTAAATAAAACCTCATGGGGAGCTTGTTAATTCAACAGGTTACATGGAGGCCAGTGAGGCTGGGCTGTGAAGGATGATGGAAAGTCTGGTGTGAGATGAAATAGAGAGGAAAGTAGGGACCAGCGTGTGCGGGCCTGTGTGCACCCTAAGGTCCTAAGGATTTTGTTCTTTTTTCTAAGAGCAAGAGGTGTCATGAAAGACTTCTCAACAGTGTGTGTGTGTGTGTGTGTGTGCGCGCGCGCGCGTGTGTGTGTGTGTGCGTGTGTGTGTGTGGCATGAGTAGATTCCTTCTCTGGGAAAGAGTCTGTTCGGATCTTTACGAGTAAGGTGGAATGCCCTGGAATGTTTTGTTCATGCTGTCACTCAAGAAGGAGGCTCAAGCTCTTGAGGTCTCTTCAGTAATGCAGTTCCATTTTTAAAGGGGTTATGAATTGCCCCCTCTCTGAAGGGCAGAAGGGAAGAGAGCCAGGTCATGGAAGGCCCCATTTGGTTTGCGAGGGTTTGCTCTTTGCTAGGTGCCAGTTGCCTGAATTTGTAAACTGTGTCTGTGAGCCAGTGGATGAGGGTGGATAGGGATCCTGGATGAAGGGAAAAGTTTGGTATGTTGGTGGTGAGGCCTGTAGGAGGAAAAGTTTCCATTTGTTTCTTGTCAATAAGTCTTAGTGCTGGAAATACCTTTAAACATTTATAGAAGTAGAGAGAATTACTGAATGAGGGTGCTTGCGTATCTCCCCAAATGGAATGAATGTTCTGAGATCTCTGAACCATCTGTGGACACCATCCAGAGTCCGAAAGTGTGGGCTAGGCAGGAGTGGCAGCCACTAACTGAGGGCCAGTAATCAGATGCATTTCCAGGTATGGAAATACTCAACCCACGGAACTGGGCAGTGTAATGAGAGAGGCTATTTTAAACAGCTAAGGACGATTACAACCTCTATAATATTGCAAATAGTTGAATTCTTAACATCTGAAACGAAGAATGCTTTAATTTTTATTATCAGAAATCCTACTCAGTCTGTGTTGTATTTTCTCTGATCCTCTATTTTCTCTCTGACCCTCTAATCTTTGCCTGATGAATATTTTTTCTAAAGAAGACTTGCCAAGATCATTAAGTAGATTCCTACCTGGCGGAAAATTTTGGCTCTATTATTTTATCACTTTAAGCAGAAAATGGAACATGTCGTAAGCTCTAACTCCATTAGATGAGAAGCAGAAGTATCTACAGTGTCAAAGCACAATCAGGATGGATAAGGCCCTTATAGAAGCCAGCCTCTGAGATGGCCCCTGTGACTCACGCTTCCTGGTACTCTTCTCCTTTGTAGTTCCTTCCTGTGAAGAATAGGACTGTAACTATAGGAAGTGGTGGAGTGCGACTTCCAAGGCTAGGTCATAAAGGACATTGAAGCTTCCCCCTTGCTTCCCTACACAGAAATGTGTGCCCTGTCCCCCCATGTTTGCTACACTGGGCCTTTGCTTTGCAGTCCCCTCTAATCCGGAATTCTGTGTGGTACAGCCGACCAGAGTAGAGGCTTGCCGTCAGAAATTGTGAGCCTGTTTTCACTGCTTACTGGCAGGAAGATCCTTTTTGGATCCCCCAATTCTCTCTCCTCCTTTCAATCATGGCAACCCCTTCACATGTTCTTTGGCAGATAATCTGTGTCGCTGGTTCTCAGCTGGGAATGATTCTACCCACTTACCCTGGGAGACATTTGGCAGCATCTGGAGACATTTCAGATTGTCACAACTGGAGGAGAGGGATGGCATCTAGTAGGTGGAGACCAAGGATGCTGTTAAACATCCTACAATGCACAGGACAATCCCTCCGCCATCGATCCCCCAAATGTTGCTCTTTGAAACTGGGATCTGTATGTACAAGTTTGTGTATATATTTGTGTGTGTGTATGTGTGTGAATATATATATATATATATATATATATATATATATATATATATATATATTCTTTTTGTCTTACACAAATGCCTGCTGTGTGGCCTAAAACATAGTTGGTTAGCACAGACTGAATAACTGAATACTTTTGACAAGCCACTCTGTGATCCCAGAATTCTCTTTTCTCCTTAGTAAAATAACGCGAACAGTGTCTGCCTCCCAGGGTGGTACATATTCTAGCCTCAGTCTGTCCTTCTGGCTTGCTCTCCTGTGTTCTCCTGGACTTCTCCCTATGTCCCCTGGGCAGTCCCTGTGCCTTCTTTCCTCTGTCTCTTTGCTCATATTAGATGTCTAGCTCTAATGTCCTTCACCATCCCCTGTGCCTTGGTCTCTGCCAGTTAAAATCCTGCCTGTCCTTCAGGGCTGAGCTCAGATGCCTTCTTCTTCGGGTGGTCCAGCAGCTGTTGTCCTTTCTCCCTGAGATTCCCAGAACCATTTGCCCCTCCTGTAGCATTTATTGTTTTGCTTTGCCTATAGTAGTTGTTTATTCACTCATCACATGGAGTGTTGTGTGAAGTTTGGGGTACAGAGATGGACAAGTTGGTTTCTGCTGTCCCACTGCCTAGTCCCAGGACAAGAACGTCTATGCTGCTGATTTGGCTTGCTGAGTGATGGCATCCAGGCTTGGAGAGGCTTTTATATAGCACATCAAGCAGAAATACGAAAAGGGATGACTTTACTCCATATAGGCTATTCAAGAAAAAGTCCTAAGGAGGAGTGAGGCCTGGATTGAGTGTTGGGAGCTGGAAGAGTTAACAAGGTGATCTAGGAGTGGGAAAGGACATTCCAGACAGAGGGAACATCATAACCCAGAGCATGAGACGTTTTGGATTGTTCTCTTCTGAGACATTAATAGTAGCCATTTTCCTGTTCATTTTTGTACACTTCATAGTCTTACCCTATAGTTAATAGATTTGTTCATCTGGTCATGTACTTATTCATTTGACAGATATCTTTGAGTGTTTTCTACATTTGAGGTACTGACCTGATGATATGTGGATTTAGGCACATTGCCGGTGGCTGATGGATTGTGATAAAAACCATTAGAGTAGTAGATAGCTCTGCAGTGATCAGATGTGGTTTAGTGAGTGTTGAGCTGCAGATCAAGTCGTGTTCGTAATGACGACATGTTAGGATTCTGGAAATGCATGTAGGAATAAGTCAGAGGCAGATATAGTGGAAAACTCCTCCTGCCCTAGTGACCACTAGGGAATGAAACTCATTTGAGCCAGCATTATTAGGTAGGTTTCATGAAAGAGAAAATAAAGGGCCAAGTGTTTGTTCCACAGGCTGATTGCAGCAGTTTTTACAGTAATGAATAAAGTAATGTTTTGTCAGCGATGAATAGGAGTTCGGTGGGATTGGGTCTAAGAGAGAGGTTTATTCCTTTTCTAGGAAATTCCAAAGTCATGGATTGGCCTTATCCTTGGGGACTTACAGACAAAGGAGAGAATATGGCCAAGCGCACATATTTCTTCTTCTAACACTCCTTTTTCTTTCTTTTTGCTTTATTTTTTAAATTTCTGCACATGTTCTCAAGTGTGTGGTCCAGAGAGAGGAAATACTGGCTGTGTCTGGATTTAGGAAACTCTGAGTCCACTTATAGTTAGAAAAAAGGTCTGGATGTGCTTCAAAGAGTTTTTGGAAGAAGACTGGGGAGGCGGCATTAGAGATGAATCTGAAAGTATTTGGGCAGATGTGGCATAGGAGGATGTGACAACTTTGTCTTTTCCATCTCTAAATTGTCCAAGAGCCTGAAGATGTCTGTCCTGTACCAGGCAAAGTGTTGGCTAGATGACAACACAGGAAAGACTTAGCTGCCTGCAGATTTAGTTGGAAAACACTGAGTAATTCATGGCTTTGGAGCAAGAGCCAAGGCATTAATAAAGCTCTGGAAAATAGGCAGTGGCCTTGTTCTGTAGTGTCCATATGGAGAAATCTTTTGAGCCAGTTGGGTTTCTACATATGACCCTGAACCTGAATTCAGCACAGGCGAAGCCCACAGGGTCCTCTCTGCTTGGTCATACATTTTCCTTCCATGTCTCTAAGCCTGTGACCTTGCCTGAGAAGATTCTCACTGCTTCTTTGATATTTGGTTTCTGAGACCTCAGGATGCCAGGCACCTACCCTGCCTGCTGGGCTTCCTTATACCCATCCTGTTGTGAACAGTTTCCCTTGCAGCCCCAACTCATTGCCATTTCCTGCGTTTGCCTTAGCAACCCTTCAAGGCAGAAGCAGACGCTTGTGCTGTGTACCGTGAACTTGCTGCTGAACTAGGGAGAAAACGTGGCTGGCAGGCGGTGAACTCTGGCCGATTCGGGCCCAGTAGAAAGCTGGGGTTAATAATTTACTATACCTCTGCAGCCACTAAAGTTGACCTTGACAAAACTCTGGTAGAAATTAGTCAAGCTTTGCCTGGCATTTAACTAATAGGAAAATATGACGCAGAAATAACTTCTTATTGAGAGGTTAATTCTGTCTCCGAATTTACAGTTGACATTCTTAGACATCTGGTGCTGTTTGCATCTAGCAGTGGAGAACTGTTTGCTCACCGTATTCATAGTTTTCATGAGACAACAATGTCACACAGGTCAGGGGCACTGGCTTTATGGGCAGCTGCTTGTTGTGGTCAGAGAACAAAAGCCACATTGATGGAGAAGCCCTCTAGGAGAGGCAGTAGAATGGCTTTTGGGTTTGGCGGGTATGACAGGTGAAGAGGCTCCCCTCACCCCACTCTATTTTAAATCCATAGCCCTTTTTCTTGAGCAGTTCTGAATCTTTCACCTCCGGTGCTAAGAGAAGGTTAAGCAGATTTGAAATTCAACAGTACAGTCAACAGCCCTGCTGCTTCTAGAAAGCACTTGAATGGGAGGGGCCCTCTTGCTATTAAATTTGCTCTTTCCTTTCCCTGAAATGAAACCAGCCTCAGAGAAACAAAGAAAGAAAGATGAACAGTTCTGATTACCTGTGGAGTGAGCCTGAACTACTAATGAAGGTGGTCCAAAGGTAGATGCTTACTTATTAGTGGGCGACTTAGTTGAAGATGTGCTAGGAGCTCTTGCTCTCTGACGTAGCTATGCAGTTATGTCCCTGTCAAGAGCTGCTGTCAAAGTCTAGCTGCCCCATCAGTCCTCCAGCCCTCTAACCAAGTTAGAGATAGTTAGGATAGTTCTAGCATAAAGGTTTTGGGTTTCTGGTCAGTGCTTTTTCTAGTACACTGGCTGTCACTTTAACTCAGGCAAGAAATACATGCTCTGTAAATATACATGTGCTTTTGGGAAAGGCACCTGGCTCAAGATGGGAGTGTGTGGAGGACAGGACTGCAACATGGAGCAAGCCAGAAAAAAGGAGGGGTGGAAGAAGAAGGACAGGAGCTCGAAAGGAGAGGGCTGGAGACTGGGACCAATGCTCAGGCACAGAGAAAAATCAGCATTTTAAACAGTCACGGAGGACAATAGCAGCTGGAAGTGTGGTAGGCATGGTGAGGTAGGATGAGGAAAAATGTGAAGGGGAAGATGAGGGTGGGAGGTGGTGTAGATAGGAAGTGGGGAAACTGGAGCATCAGAAGGCAGAGGAGTCAGAAGTTTGAGCCAAAGATCTAGAGGGTAAAAGGAGAAAAGATGGCCCTAAGAGATGTAAGAGGGAGACAGTAGAGATGGAAGATAAGCCACGAGCTCTGTGTATGTATGCCACGTGAGGTATCTGCTCGAGGGGGTTTGGCCTGCAGTTATCCTAGATAAAGAGCAGCCAGTGCTGGTGTTGTTACAATATTAAAAATACATGGTTACTAAATAAGTGACTTTTTAAATAAAATGTGAAGTGTGAGATACTAGAAGATGATAGATGTACCTTTTGTCACCTAAAATGGGTATTCTTTTTAGAGATTCTCTGTCGATAGTATTGAGCATGGGTATGAAAATATGCATTGAATTTAATTCTTAAAAGAGTTACAAGTGTTGTTTATTTGTCTGTGGAAAATAGGACCGCAGTTCAATAAGAATCTTCTGGTCTTTGGGTGGGAGTTGGAAGAGATGCCATTGGAAGGACATCGAAGGAATAATGTAAATGACTCAGGGCTCATCCTTGAGAATAAAACTAATATTCATTTAAAAAAATATATATACGCTAGCTGAGAATTTATATAGCCTTTTAAAGAGGATATGGACACACTCTTGGTTCCCACTGATCCATCTGTGAACTTGTGTACTCTGTGGGACCTTGTTGCTCCTACCAGTTGGCTTGGGGCCATCTCCCTCCCCTCTTGAAAACAACTTTCTTTAATATGTCTTTAGAGGTTTTCTTTTATTCCTTCCAAATCATTCCTTGATGAACAGAACTTTAAAAGCCTTCTGTTTGTATCTAGACGTTATCAGATAAGCCAATATAATATGTTATTAGCTCTAAAAAAATTATTTTTGTAGATCCCTTGGGATTCTCTACATAGTCAACTACCTCATCTGCAAAGTAGGATAGTTTTATTTATTTCTTTTTGATCTATATGACTTTTGCTGTTTTTCCTGCCTTATTTTGCTGGCTAGAACTTCCAGTACTTCATTGACTAAGAGTGCTTATTCCTGATCATAAGGGAAAGCATTATTTTACCATTAAATGTAGCGTTGTGGGTTTTTTGTTGTATTAAGTTGAAGATGTTCCCCTCTAATTATAGTTTTATGGGATTTTTTTAAAAAAATCATCAATGGGTGTTAGATTTCATTGAATACTTTTTCTGCATATCGATATGATCATGTGATTTTTCTTCTGATTTTCAAATATTGAACCACCTCTTGAATCCATGAAATAAACTCTATTTGGTTATGGTATATAATTCTTTCCATATATTGCTGAATTCTACTCACTAATATTTTGTTAAGGATTTTTGTGTTTATATTTATGAGTGATATTAGTCTGTAGTGTTTTTTGGGAAGAGGTACTGTTTTTAGTTCTGGTATCAGGGTAATATTGACCTCATTAAATTTCTTACTCTTCTATTTTCTGTAAGAGATTGTGAGGATTGCTGTTTATTCTTTAGATGCTCGGTAGAATTTTCCGGTGAAACCTCTAGGCCTGGAGATTTCATTTTGAAAGTTTTTAAATTATGAATTCAATTTCCTTAATAATTATGGGACTATTCAGATTATCTATTTCATATTGAGTAAGTTGTGGTAGTTTGTGCTTTCTGAAGAATTGGTCCATTTTATCTAAGTTGTGAAATTTATGTGTATAGAGTTGTTTGTAGTATTCCCTTATTCTTTTGATGTTTGCAGGGTTTGTAGTGATATGCCTGTTTCATTCCTGATAGTGGTAATTTGTGTTTTATATTTTCTTTTCTTATTCAGTTTTGTCAGAGTTTTGTCAATCTTAGTGATTTTTTAAAATAATCAGCTTTTGGAAAATTAAAAAATTTAAAAAATTTTTTTTAAAAAATCAGCTTTTTGTTTCATTGATTTTTTTTCTCTATTTTCATACATTTTTAATTTCATTGATTTCTTCTCTTATCTTTATTATTTCCTTTCTTCTGCTTGCTTTGGATTTATAAGGCTCTTCCTTTTCCAGGTTCTTGAGATGGCAGCTCAGATCATTGAATTC
Source organism: Rousettus aegyptiacus (assembly GCF_014176215.1). Taxonomy (NCBI): domain Eukaryota; kingdom Metazoa; phylum Chordata; class Mammalia; order Chiroptera; family Pteropodidae; genus Rousettus; species Rousettus aegyptiacus. Next base: position 126,650,097 of record NW_023416306.1, read on the forward strand.
AGACTTTTGCTCCTTTCTAATATAAATATTTAGTGTTATAAATTTCCCTCTTAGCACTGATATACCCATGTTCCGCAAATCTTGATATGTAGTATTTTAATTTTCATTCAGGTCAATGTATTCTTTTAAAATTTTTTCTTGAGGCTTCCTTTTTGACCCATGGACTATTTAGAAGTGTGTTTTTTAATTTATAAGTGTTTGGAGATTTTCCTTATTTCTAGTTTGATTCCATTGTGAACAGAAAGTATATTCTGTGTGATTTCTATTATTTCTTTAACGAATTTATTAATTTTTTTTTTTATGGCCCAAGATCTGGTTTATCTTGATATATATTCTGTGGGTTCTTAAAAAATGTATATTTTCCTAGAAATGGATTTTAAATTAGTAAATACAGGTCAATCTCAGGGGTAAAATTAGATGATTTTCCCCCCCTGGGCAGTAGAATGATTGTTAGTAGTCATTTAACCACTCCCAGCCTTAGTTATATCATCTACAAAATGAGATGCATCCTTTTTAGTGGTTTACAAGTTCAACTATATTTGCATGTTAAAAGTAAGTGGATATGTGCAAATTATTGAGGTTGTTTTCATTCAAATCATAATTGTGTGAAATTTTTTGTTTTATAATTGCTGTAGTAAAAAGAAATGATAGGAAAAAAGTCGCTTTAAAATAATTTGAACAATGCATAAGCATATAAGAGGAAAACAGATATTTTGGAATATTGACAACACATATTTTTCCCCTCTCATGATACATTTGGAGCATCTCTTTAGAGGAGCGTGTATAGTGTGTCCCCATATTCTTCAGTGGCAGCAGCACAGCCCCTGAACAATGATTTGTTAGGGGTTAGCCACCTGCCATCTCTGGTGCCTCAGTCCCACTGAGCTCTCCTAATAGTCTGTGTTCTCCTTCTAGAGGAATGAAAGAGCCTGCCAAGGTAAGTTGGCAAACCTGGCCAGGATCAGGAGGGCCAGGAACTCAGGAGTTCATGAGCAGCTGACTCAGGGGACTAGAATCAAAAGTGAGGATGGGTCAGGACCAGGGCCCCGGCTACTTAGGCAAGGTGGTGACCTTGTCGAATCATGTACCTTCCCGATGCTTCAGGACAGGGTTAGGCTCAACTGTGCTGACGCCTGAAACTTCATTTCTCACAGATGTGGCTAAGGAATGTGGCCCAGGTCAAGCTTCCCCACCTCCTCCGTATTAAGTTACATGTCATAAAAATGTAAACTGAACTTTAGGGTCCCGTGATCCTGTTTATCTCTGTGGAAATGGGAACGATATCATTGTAAAGGGTCAGGGAGGAGGTAGAGGAGGGAAAGGAAGAGGGAGGTGAATAACTAATAGTGAAGAAGAGAGACACACGGGTTGGAAAGCAAGACAGACATTGGGTCCTTCTGAAGAAGTAAACTATTCTTATGCCCAAGTCTGGTTGTAGCTGCCGCTCAGTTAAGTCTGCCCACTCTTCTACCTCCCTTCTACTGTCTATGCCCTTAAACGGCAGTCCCTGCTCACAGCTGTGGTTTGATTGGGTGAGAACAGGGTGTCAAGAGTGACCTTTAGATATTTACACCAAATGACCGAATGATTAGAAGCAATGAGAAACCCAGAGGAAGTCCAGGTCTTGGTAGAGTGTTGTGTGGTTTGAGGACTTTTTTTTTTAATATTGAGTCTGACCGTATTGAGTTTGAGAGGCCTTTGGGACATCAAAGGAGAGATATTTGACCCAAGAGAGTGGCTGGGCTGGAGCTACCAATTTTGGTTGGCCCCAGTGGGCACTTAAAATACTTAAATGATCCTAAGGAAGAGGCTGTTTGAATTCTGCCCTAGTTTTATACCATTCTCATTGAGAGGACTTGTTCTAGAACTTCTCAGGGATGGCACGGCAATTGTAGGTCTAGCCCTGTCAGTTATACTTGAGGTACTGTGGAAATAATCGATTCTTTGGCTCTATTTTCCCCAACTCGGTTCAACTATGTACTGATGATAGCCTACCTTTTAGTGGAGGAAAGATTTTTAGTGGACAAAGAGGCTTAAAATCCTTCTGGCCAGCTCAATCACACCAAATTCTAATTGCACAGCAGTTAGAAAAGACTAAGACCAGATACTCTATTGTATGTGTGTATTTAGGGGGACAAGGGTTGAGTTTTTGCAAATTTATGATTTTATGAGATCAGGATGGCTTCTTCTTGGGGGATGAGTTTTTCCAAGATGGTAAATGGGTTCCAAAGAACAATTTTTTCTTTCTCTTGAAATTTTTTAGCTTCTTATTTTATTTTGCCTTAAGCCAACATTACTTATTTCCAGGTGAATAGAGCCAAAAAATTATTAAAGAGGAAGATGGGTTTATTTTTGTTTTTCTGGGGAAGAAAATGATACTTATTGAAAACATTTGGTCAGGACTGACAGAGTAGGTTAGAATACATTTGTTTTTCACAAGTGTTTTTAGAAATTTTAAGGGTGTTCTCTGATACTGGTAATATAAATGTCATCATTTTTTACTAAATAAATCTATATACTTGGCTTTTTTTTTTGTTCAAGTTATTTCATAATTTTTAAAAGGCCCAAGTTGAGGTGGATATCCCTGTGAGACTGGGTGATTAGAACTGTTTCATTTCTAACTTTGTAGGTATTGCTTTTATTGAGAATCTTGCCTTTACTGGCTTCTTTATTTCTCATAACAGGCAGGTCTGGAATTAGAGGTTATGTATTCTGCTTAGATGAAATAGATTTGGGTACAAGTTCATATACTGCCAGGTAATGCTATGTGAGAAAAAAAAAAAAGCATTAGGATAGCTTTTCTTGAAAAGATTCTCCGATATTCTACACTCTCTAGGCATAGTTTCAGAGTATATGAAGTATACAAGTTGTTTTGTGAACAAATGTTTTTATTTATTTAGGGCATAAGCCTAGGAGTAGAGTCTCTGGGCCATATGGTAACACTATGTTTAGCTGTATGAAGAATTGCCAAATTGATTTTCAAAGTGGCTACACCATTTTACATTCCCACCAGCAAAGTATAAGGTTTCCAATTTCTTCATATTCTCCCCAGCACTTGTTATTATCTTTTTAATGATAACCATTCTATTGGGTATGAAATAGTATTTTATCGTGGTTTTGATTTGCATTTCCCTGATAGCTAATGATATTAAGTAGCTTTTCATGTGCTTATCGACTCTTGGTATATCTTCTTTGGAGAAATATCTATTCTGATCCTTTGCTTGTTTTTAAAATTGGTTTCTTTTTATTATTGAGTTGTAATAATTCTTCATATATTCTAGATGTCAGTGTCATCACATATATAATTTGCAAAAATTTTCTCCCATTTCCGAATTTTCTTTTTACTTGCTTGTTGCTGACCTTGGAAGAACAGACATTTTTCATTTTCATGATGTTTATGTATTTTTTTTTTACTTGTGTCATATCTAAGAAACCATTGCCTAAACCAAGATCATGATGAATTACTCTTCTTCTAGATTTTTATTATTTTAGCTCTTCTATTTAAGTCTGTAATCCATTCTGAGTTAATTTTTGAGTATGGTGTGAATTCGGTGTCCAACTTATTTCTTTTGCATGTAGATGTCATTTATCTCAAAACCATTTCTTAAGACTGTTCTTTCCCTGTTAAGGTGTGCTTACCATCCACATTGTTCTCCAGACTTCAGGTTTGGTGGTGAAGTCTGGATGTTAGGAAATTAGAGCATTTATCTGAAAAAGAATGTTTAAATCAGCAGTCCCCAACCTTGTTGGTACCAGGGACCAGTGTTCCTATAAGAATCTAATGTCTGATGATATGAGGTGGAGCCAAGGCGGTGGTGCTAGCTCTGGGGAGCGGCTGAAAATACAGATGAAGCTCCCCTCACTTGCCTCCTTCTGTGTGGCCTGGTTCCGAAGAGGTTATAGACTGATACCAGTTTGCATCCCAAGGGTTGGGGACCCCTGGTTTAAACCATGTAGTTCGAAGATCCTGAAGGTGAATTACAAATGTGTCCCCGAGACTCCTAGCAGTCAAAGCGAAAAAAGAAACATGATCATTCTCATGATTTTTGCTGTTTATAAGAAAACTAAAAAACTATTTCTTCGGGAGAAGTAAAACTTCTCTTGGCATATAATTTTAAAAATTATAGCCAAGCTTCTTACCTAGTATGGGGGAATGGAGATTTCATGAGCAGAGAGAGAAGGTAGATGCCAAGATCCGGATATGCCACTGTCATTTGTACATGCCCCAGGCTCACATATTATTGAGAGAGAGATAAGTCATTATCCTGGAGTCTTGACCAGCCCTTTGGGTATAGGCATTTTAGTTACACATTTTACTTCCTTATTGAAAATTTGGGGAGTACAGCCATCTTTCTGCATTGGTGGGAAAAAGGGGGCTAACCAGGCAGCCATATATGGGTATATGAGTATTTATGATTCCGAGTTCTGGTTTGATATCAGCAATAAAGACAGCAAAAACTGTAAGTATATTAGGCCAGAACTAATGCTTCTAATAAGAAGTTTATGATTTGAAATTTGCAGTGAAGTTAGTGGTGATAGAGTTTAATCATATCGATCCCCTCGTCCTTCTTCTGAAAATATTAAAAGTTCAAGTAAGAGGTGAATAAAGCAATGATCCCTGAAAGTAAGCAAAAACTCATCCAGAATTATTCAGACCATGTTCTCTTACTTCTGACAAGGTGACCAGGCAAGGAGGTTGGGGTTACAGACAAATTTGGAAGTTTTCTAGTGATAGATGTCAGAACTCGGCCCTGTCCTGTCAACTTGTTTTCCATGACATCAAGATACAGAAAGCATACTTACCAAGTTTGTAGGTGACTCACAGCAGGCAGAGAGAAACCAGCTATCACTCGATAGACCCAAGATTCAAAATGGTCTTGACAAACAGAGTAGTGGGTTAAAAATCAGCTTGATTCAACTGTAAAGAGATAAATGACATCTCTTGTTTCTCTTTCTCTCATTTTTAGAGAATAGAATGGAGAGTTCAAGGTTTACTAGGACTTTTGGTTGACCGTAAGCTCCACCGTGTCAACCCTGGCAAGCACGCAGATCTACTCATGGGCAAATGAACACACAATCAAACTTTAGGATCCTCTGAAGTACCATTTAGTGGATTCAGTGAGATTGCAAATTCTTAAATTTTATCTTTCCATCTGCTGTGATTATAACACACGTTTGTAACTTTCCTTACTTAGGAGTATTCAGCAAATAGTGAACTTTTATTAAGCTCCAGTTGTATATATGACTTGGTCCAGACATGGTAACTAAGAAGTGAGACATGGTCTCGATCTCCAAGGAACTCAGGCTTTTCTCCTAAATATGTGTGGCTGAGGGATGAAGCCGTACACCACTGCTGTACCCCACAGTAGTCAGAAGAATAAGCTGAACAGTAATCACTTAGAGAGAGATGTGAGAACACTGACTGGGGATATCAACCTGAATACCACTCGAAAAGTAAATCTCCCAAGGCAAGGAAACCATTTTTATATGCCTGTGCTCTTTCCATTTAAAAATTTTACATTTCTGGGCTTATCCAGTGACTTATTGTTTTAAAGGCGTAGCCATGATATGAGTATTTGTAACTGGATAGTGTGTGAATGAGAAGGAGGAATTGAGAAGGATCTGTGTTCTGAATTGGAGGCCAAAAAGCTTTATTTATGATGGAAATACAAAGGATTCTCTTTCTTCTTTCTTCCTTTCTAGGTCCCTGCTGTGGTTCTGTTGAGATTCAGGGTACGAAAGAGTCCGCCTCCGCCACCACTTTTCTCTTGGTCCTTTTTTCCTCTCTGCCCCTGGATTCAGCATTTAACACCCTTCCCTTGTGAGAGGCTTATAATAAACCACTCATATATGGTTAGGTCATTAAAAATAGAAATAGAAAATTAAAACGCATTAAGAAGGATGGATTATATTTTGGGAAGGGACCCAATTCCATGAACTTTCTGTTCTCTTTGTTTAGGGCTCAATAGTCCTGATTCTTTTAGACTAATTGCAAACTGGTGCGTATTACATTTTCCATCCCATAACAACTGGATTATGTCTTTCTCTGTTCATTCCTGAACCCCAGCCACTTGTGATGGTGCACAGCATTCAGCTGGTATCCCGTCCAACAGATTTTGGCCAAGGGTGTTCCCTGGAAACTTGAGTGTCTAGGCATGAGCTCAGACACCAGCATGTTTGCCATCTTCTAAATAGCTCCGTGTGTTTCTTGTAAAATACTGCCTGTGAAGCCAGAAGGTAGCTCCTCTTTTCCTCTGGTGCAATAGCTTTCCTTGTGCTTTTTTTCCTTAGGGATTTATCACCCATTTTTTGTATGACAGGAGCTGTGAAGATGGCTGTCATCACCTTGGAACTCCTTGAAGGCAGGGTCTTATTTTATTTTTTCTTTACATTCTTCTGGGGGCTTCACAGGTTAGAAGATCAGCTCACATAACTTGGTCATACCTGTGGGTTCTTAAACCAGGGACCATTCCCGTAGTTTCTATATGAAGTTTTTCCTGCAGAGTCACTGAAATAGCTTGCATGTGTAACCCAGAAACCAGCTGTCAGCAACTCGTTTGCATTATATCATCAGTATCCTTCTTGTTTTCTCAGCTCATTAACCCCCAGGCTTTCCTTGTGTTGGTCTCATTACCAGCTTCCTCATGGATCATAAGACGCAGTGCCTGTGAAACCTCTGCTGGCTTTCATACCTCAAAGATGCTTTGTCGTGTCTTGATAGAAGGCTTCCCTTCCATGTCAAGAATTCCTCATGCCTGTTACCTGCTAATGCTTTAAAATCAAACTTATTGTAAGCCCGAATTTCTGGTTTTATACCTGTGATGATTCTCTGAAATGGCCTCCTGTGCCCTTTCGACATAGGATCACCATTAAAGGGAGAAAGACTGGATAATGGTAAATATCAGCCTGCCTGGGAAAATACAATGGTGTAGCCGCCATACCATTTTTGGGTTCTATATAGTAAAGCTTTGATGAATGGTTTGAGGAGGTTCTTATAAACACCAAGAAAGATAAACTAACCCACATCGTCTTGAGAGGCGTGTACTGTGACTTGGATGACGACCAGCCTTACTCTCCATGATATAGACTGACTTTGATAAAGCATTTGTGTCCTAGTTCCACTGTAGCTTCACTTAAATCCACGTGAAGGGCGAAGGAATTAGGAAGTCATCTATTTTCATCTAAAAGCATAACTTTGGAAGTATATAAAATGAGTAATTGACAAGAAAGATGAAAGTAGATTTCTAGAAGGCCAAGAATGTCTTAGTAATCCAGATAAATGTTGCTTGTGAAAGGAAAACTGATAACCAGGAGTGACTGTGGAATGGAGCCTCATGAACTCTGGGGAGTGGAGATAAGATAAATATGTTACAGACAGGAGGAGGGAAGTGTGTGTTTTCAGGGAAAATATTCACAGGATGGTTCTGAAAGTGCAATTGGATGTGCTCATAAAGGCAACAGATATGTTCTGAAATGAAAACAAACCCCAAACTGCCTCCCTTCCTTCCTCATAGGGTCTTAAAACCAAAATGTGACTATTTCCAAGAAAATCATTCAGTTATCAACAGAATTATCTAATGAACAGATTGAGTGTTGCACTCAACCTGGTATTTGTGTGAACAGCCTTCCACTCCTTATCAAGTCTGTAAGGTAAAGGAATTATCAGGGCCCTCAAGCAAGAGGCTAGTGGCTTGTGCTCTGGTCACACAGACCCAAGATGAACCTTGGCTGTGTGATTTGGGGCAAGTCACTTAGCTGGGCTGAATCTCAGTTTCCCTTTCAGTAAAATGGGAGTAATAACAGAGCCACAAAGCTGCAGCAAGGGCAAAAACGGGATTGTTTGGCAGCCCCATCTCCGGCACTGTAGCTGTTGCCAGATAGATAGATAGTCTTAGGCCAGAGAGGAGAGGAGTGAGGGGCTGAGCCTATGACATCACTAACCAGAACAGAGCAGCAGATACCTCCCGCCCCACATCCTACTGAGTTGGGTGGCGTGAGGGTGGCAGTGGAAATAAAAGGTCAGGGAGTGATAATCGCAGAGGCTGCAGATCTCTGTGGGTGCCTGGCGCATCTGGTGACTTCCAACAAAGGGCGCCGTTGACCTTGTCATCCAACAGGAAAGAGAGTCTTGGGCAAGAGAGCCTCTTTGTTTGCTCCTGTGTGTGTGCACCTCGTCTGCCTTGGCAGGCGGAACTAGCTGTTTGTTTTGTGGAACAAAGAACAGGCCTGGTTAGAAGGGTGAGCGGTGGAGTGGGGAGGGGCGAGGTGGTTCCTGACAGAGTTCCTCTCAGTTCAAACAAACTGTAGGAGCAGGGTCTGGCCCGCATCTCTCTGTTGTGAATGGGGAATAGAATAAAGACACACACACACACACACACACATACACGCGCGCGCACACACATGCACACACACACACACACGCACACACACACACACAGGCTTAAATTTTAATTCAGCAAAGTCAAAGCCCACCAAAAAGGGTCCTGAGTGACCTGACACTTTTAATCCCAGCTTCTTATTTGTTATCAATAGGAATATTATTGGAGATGGCTGCTAGCCACAGAGTAGAATTAAAGAGGGACCTACAGTTTCTGGAAATGGGGCCAGCTCCACAGAAATGGAGGATTAGGGTGGGCCAAGCACCGGGGCAGGCTCTGCAGAAACTGCAAATGGTGGTTTTAATGTCAAGGCCATGGCAAGCTGAGCATGTGTGCTGTACAGCAACGACCTGGGCTGGCACACATGCACGTGGTGGTGGGGGCCCTTAGGATCCCTATCCATATATAGGAAGTTGTTCATTTCTCAAAGTGGACACTTCTGTGCCCCCAGTGCCCTTGGCTTCATATTAGAGAGGGGACCGCAAAAGACATTCTCCTTTCCCTTGAGGATCGCAGATGGGGATGCTCTGGGTGTAATGCAGAATCAACAGAAGGCAGCCAGCCCTTGCAAGCTTCCACACCTTGGCATGCACTCTTTTCCCTCTCTGCACTACCTTTCCTTTCCCTGTTCTGCTTGGCACCAGCATTACCCATCACCTCCCGCGTTAAGACTCTGTTATCTCTTCTCCCGTAATATTTGGCTTATATCTCCATTATGAAATATATTGTATTGTACATTCTTTTTTCATACTTTAGATTGCTTGATTCAATAATTTTTGAGTATTTACTTTGGGCCAGACACTGTATTAAAAAAACCTAGTGAGCAAAAATGGACACATGCTTCTTGCCCTCAGAAAACTTAGTCTAGTGGGAGAGGATGTGAGGGGAAAAAAATCATAGAAGTAAATACAAATTACAACTGTAATTTGGCTAATGGAAGAGAGGGGCTAGATTTGACCTACTCTGGAAGGACAGGGACCATTTCCTTGAGGAAGTAATGATTGGGCTGAAAAGGAGCTAGTAAGGTGGAGGGTCAGAGAAAGAGTCTTCCAGTCAGATGTGCAAAGGCCCTGGGGTAGAGGGAGAGGAACATGGTACAGGAGGAAAATTAAAAGCAAAGGGCCAGTGGAAACCTGAGGTGATTGAGGAGGAGGAGTGTGATGTGCCATGGGGCTGGGAAGGTAGGTGGATTGTATAAGCTCCATGGACCGAGTTAAGAAGATTTGTTGTTTGCTTTTGCCTTTATCCTTAAGAGCACAGGAAAACCACTGAAACATTTAAGCAGGGATAACATGTTCTGATTTGAGATTCAAAATATGCTCTCCTGCCCCAGTGTGTGGGGAGTGGATTGGGGAGGGCAGGAGAAGGGATGTGGGTAGACCTGTTAGAAGGCTTTTGCTGTTGTCCAGGAAAGAAAGGATGGCAGCTTGGACTAGAGTGGTGGCTGTGGATATGGAGATAATAATAGAGCTGAGATAAATTTAGGAACTCCTGGGATAAAGTTAAATGGCTTTTCTTATTATAGGACTTCTCAGAGCATTTAATATATGGGCTAAATCTCATGATTCTTCAAGAAAGGACACAACTATAAGAATTTTTTGGAACTATATGACCACAGAACTCTTCCATCCTCCCCCTCCTTAAAGAATCTTCCATGATATTTTTGTATTATAGAATACTTTTGGGGAAATGCTGTATTACATTATTCCTATTTGGGAGCTACTTTCCACAGGGAGTTCTGGATTCTATTCAGGCCTGTAATTGGTAATGAACCTGACACACATATAGAGAGAAATGTGTTTGACACAGACTTTGAAGACTTGGGCAAGTTCGGATTGACTAGGTAGACAGAAGTCAATTTAGAAAGGTTTGGAGGCCAGGCTACAAGGAGTTCGGATTCAATATGTTCTGTGTTTGGAGTCATTCTGGACTCTGAGCTGAGCCCTCTCGTGCTCTGATCTGAGCTGTGTCATGGTGGGAGTGTCCTCATGGCAAGATCCTTCTGGACGATGTGTTGTAAATGAGTTGAGTGGTGAGGTGGATGTTAGAATTGAGTATCCTAGTTTCCTAGAAGTGAGTAAATGAGAACCTAGGCTTGGCTGGTGGCGTTGGAATGGGAAAACACATCTTTCAGATTGAGAAGGAAATGTTTGATGTTTTTCTTCACACCCTTTTCCCTTGGCAGGAGGCCACTATCAGCAGCGGAAGGCTAAAAGAACCTCTTTTGTGTTTTTCTGAGGCCAGAGAAGCACAGGGAGTTCCTTGGGGCCCTTGGGTTCCCAGCCAGGGCTGGGAGAGAAGGTATGTGTCCAGAATGGCATTGTCGTTGTCAGGGAACAGGAAAGCTATTACTTAAATTAATAATGTTAAAGAGGAAGTGAAATTTAAGTCCATCAAGTCCCCACTATGGGTGAAATTCCACTGTGTGACTTCAAAAAAGTCACTTACCCTCTCCAGGTCCTGGTTCGCTCGCCTGGAAAATGAGTCACTAGAACAGATGTCAGGCTCCTCCGAAGCTGAAAATTCCATCCATCTCAGGGAACTGAAAAATTGAATTGAGAATGAGGCCTTTGTAAAAAATGTGAGAAGTGTCCAATTCACACGTTCCTTTGAAATTCATGCATCTTTTCTGAGGCAGAGATGCAGCAAAGTAAGGCAAATTTTAGTCAAGACAGACTTCTTAGTAATGCAAAGATAAACAGCATCTTAATGAAGATATCTGCTAATTGGGGACTCAATTTAGGAACTAAAGGTGCTAACATTTTATTTTTATGTGGGGTGTTTGGAAGTTGAAAGAATTTTCTCACAGAGACATTGTAATAAGTTGGGGTTAGGTTCTCAGGCCAGATAACAAAAGTTGACCTAGCTCATGACACAGCAGTAGTGTGTGTATTGATGATAAAAAAAAAAAAAAGTATAAATAGGCATGCAATGGGGCAGTGTGTACATTCGGTGACTATCATTGGATACATTAACATATACCTAGACACCAAAAAACATATGGAGAGCCAATTAACTCTCTAAACTTGAATTGAGAGTGCACTGTGTGTCAGGCACTGGGCTGGGCCCACAGTGAGATGCAGGTCCTGCCTGGGAAGAGATTGCTGTCTAGTTTTCAGCCTGTTGGTTTCTCAAGTCAGGGCGTGTGGGTTGATTAGTGCCTCTATTTCCTCATTTACAACCAAAGGATATAACAGTTCCTTCCCGAGGGGGTAACTTAAGGGTGAAGTGACATGCCCGTGGAAGTCAGTGCAAAGCCTGGCATAGAGCAAGCACTCAGTAGACGTTGTCGTGGCCCGAAGCCCGGCCCTGGGGGATGCAACCAGCAGCTCACCTGGGACCAGCAGGCAATTGGGCCCCAGTCCAGTTCCCCAGGTATAGGCCTGGAATGAGATGGGGTGGAGGGCCTTGGCCATAAAGAGAAGTATGGGTTGGAAAGGAGACTAAGGGAAAAAGACATTTTCTTTTCCCCAAAAGAGTTAAGGTATAACTTACCAGCAAAGAGAATGGGGTTAGGATGACGGGCTGAGCTCCTGGAGCCATCCGAGAAAAGTATGCAAGCCAGAGGGGTGTCAGAGGTACCCCAATGAGGAGGGAAAGGAAAAGTACTGGCAGCCAAAGAGAGGATGGAAGCAAGAATAAGATCCCAGCAGTGATGCTCTGGCTGTCACCATCAGTTCCTACAGTACTGCTCACAAGAGAGCGGGGTTCTACAAAGGGTCCGATGGAGGTCAGTGTGTCTCAAAGAAGCTGAAGCTTTCTTTGGCTTGTGGACTTTGGTTCAAGCACCAGGCTTTGTCTTCAGTCTCTATGCCGAGATGTATGATGTATCCGTGAGGGATTTTATTTACTGGGAGAGTTTGCCTCCATTCTGGGTGGTTAGTAATCAGGTTGATGGCAGACCAGACTCTTCAGGGAGTGTCATTTTGGTTTTGGGCCCCACACTTTTAGAGAGTACTTGATACTGCGTCCTGGTGGGTGAGGAAGGACCTTCAGAAGAGAAGAAAAGGCAGGATAGGATGATATGAGGGAGGTGTGAGGGCTTCAAGTATTTGCAAGACTGTCCGTTGGAGGCAGAACTGTACCATCCTTGGTTGCTGTCATTGAAGTTGTGGGAATGCAGATAACAGCTCAGCATGACGGAGACCTTTCCGTGAATGAGATCTGTCTGAAAACGGAAAGGCCTGTTTTGAGAGGTAGTGTGTTTTCCAGACCTTGGAAGCAGAGAGTGAATGGCCCGCTTATCTGCCAAAGATATGGTGGAGGGGTGGAGATGGAGGGATAGTGGAAATTCAGATATGGGTTTAAGCCAGAGAAATTTGGTGTCCCAAATAGCATTCCACCACTTTGAGTGTGTGAGACAATGAACGAATGAGTAAGTGAGTGAGTGAGTGAATATCCAGGTTTGTTTGAGATTATCTGGAGAAGTGGAAACTTTGGTGAAAAGAGAAAGGAAATAACATTTATCTGTCATTTGGGTGCCCGATTCTTAATCACAGAGGTGGACACAAGCTTAGGGGCTATTGGAGCATTGTACTCACGACTCTCTCTTTAGGCCGCAAGTACTCATATTAACTGGCTCTCCATATGTTTTTAAGTATCTAGGTATATGTTATTTTTCAGGCGCGAACATATTTAACTCTTGTGGGACTTCAAACTCCTTAAGAATGACGCTGTGCCTTGTCCAGTGCATGTAATTATTGAGTGTAGACAATCAGTGTTGAGCATGAAAATTCTTTCTTGTATTCCCTTTCCCCTGACATTTGATGACTGTGAAAATGTGGCTCAGAGAGGTTGTGACTTGCCTCAGGTCAAACAGCGAGGGAGGCGGGGCTGCCCTGGGACTAGGGTGCCCCTTTCATCCTGCCCCCGGTGTTTCTTCTATGTAGGCCATTCTCAGAGATTTGCGAGCAGTTGGGATGTTTCAGTACCAGTGACAGCCTTTTATTCAGCTGCCACCTAAGGAAGGACACGCAGTTCAGGATGCTCTTAGTGTTCGGCTAGGGGCCTGATGGCAAATGGCAGGTTTTCCTAGATATGAGATCTGTGACTCCCCAGAGCCTCACCAAAATGCTATCTACTCTCAGAGCTTGGGCTGTGAGGGGCTGCCGGGCTCTCAGGACCCTCGCTAGTAGGCCAGTAGGTGCCTTAGTGCGGGACCTCTCCTACTCCTGCACTGCTGGCCCCAGGGATGGGCCAGATCCTTGCAAATAATATTCAAGTGTGTTTCTCAAACTCATGGATTACCTAGGCTGGTGTGGGTATCTCAGGGATCAGGTGGTGTGTGGGGTCCCCAAGGTCAGAGTCCCTGGACAGAGGCAATGCCAGTGGTTCAGCCAGCGACTGGGCAGGGGGTCGGGGAGTAGGCCTCTTGTCACATAAGGCCTGGAGGGCAGTCTGGAGCCCAGGGCAGAAGGCCAGTCGAGGACTGGGCCCTCCATGTTTATGGGGGTACTGCAGCTTCACTGGCTCTTAGTGCTCCAGGGCTTGCTCAGGGCAGGTTGGATAAAGGGCTTAGAATAGAGGGGAGAGTGGGAAATTCTTGTTAACTGAATAGCTGCCATGGGCCCGGCACCATGCTGGCTGCTCCCACGGTCACTTACGCTGAGCCCTTGTAACCCCCCTGAGAGTGGACACAGAGTCACCTCCCCATTTTGCAGAGGAGGAAGCAAAGGCTCTGGTTCCACAGCTGGCGAGTGACTAAATCAGGGTGAAGAGAGTGGTGAGGGTCACTACAATCACCGCTGTTTCTTTAGTGCACGCAGCACACCTGGCCACTTGCTACATACTTTACATATTACCTTTAATCCTACCCTCCACCCCCCTCCACCCCGAAATCACCATTTCAGGAAACTACAGCTGAGTAAGGGGAAATTGATGGGCCCAGAGTCATGTGGCTGATTGGTGGCAGAGTGAAGATTTGAACTCAAGTCTGCGTGACTCTGGAAGACTTGCTCTTTCCTTGTCCCAACCCCACTGGCTCTTTGGGATGACGCTTGTGATATATTCAGAGTTCTTAGTGGACTGGGCTGTACCTGCAAGTAATAGGTCTTTCCACAATGTGATAGGCGAGGTCACACCGCAGCAACAAACAGCCCCAGATCACAGTAGCTTAACTAAGAAAAACTATTTCTTACTCACATTACATTTCTCACGTGGGTCATGGCAGCATGTGGGTGGAGGTCGCTTTGCTCATTAGAGTCACTGAGGGACCCCCGCATCCGTGATTGCTGCAGCAGTGGAAGAGGCATATGGTGAATCACTGACTGGCTTGTACTTGGATATGACACATGCTTGTACTTGGGTTGGCTGTGACACCTGCTATTTGCACTCACATTTCCTTGGCCAGGGCGAGTCATGTGGCCACATCTAACTTCAAGGAGGCGGCAAGTACAGTCATACATGGGTCTGGAGGAGAGTAGGACAGAAATGTTTGGTGAGCGGCACCGAGGACCACCTTGGTTATTCGTGGGGGCCTCTTTGGTAGCTGCCCCAAATGACTTTTAAAAAACCATTGGACTTTAGCCCTTAAGCAGTCGCGGGGCAGGTCTTTGATTAGGCCTGGTTACTCCATCCGCCTCCTTTTGTATCTCCCAGAATTTCGGGGGGGGGGGGAGGTGACATTTTGTTCTCCCTTCATTCAGAAGCTGAGGGACTAAGCGAGAGCCGTGCCAGCAGCCATGGCTGGGAAACAGTTGATCCAAGGGGACGGAGGCCAAAACGTCACCACGCCTCCTCCAAGCCTCTGTCTAGAAGGAAATCTGTGATTGAGGTTCTGTAACTTCTGGGTGGTACATACTAATTCCTTCCTGGACACTGTTTGCTATTTATATAGTGACTAGTGTTTTGACACTTGGCACTATTACCTTTCATTTTTCTTGATCCATGCAGTGAATGGATCCATAACACCACCTCTGTTTTTAAGAAAACGGAACTGCGATTCAGAGAAATTCTTGCTTGGACAAAAGCTCAGAGGGGGCGGGTGACCATACCTGGATTAGGACATTTTTGTTTCTGCCCCTTCTCCCTTTGCCCATCAGTTAGAGCTGGCCACTGTCCCTAGCAGGCCCTCAAGGAGGGGGCTGGAGACTGTGGGCTTTGCAGGAGCCCAGTCTGCTGAGCTCTGTCCCAAGGAACAGCCAACACCTTTGAAGGAGGAAATAAATAAAGGCCACCCTTGTTGTATGCCTTAACTCTGGGGACTGGGAACCACACTCAAAGCGTGGTGGGAGTATTGGCCCGGCCTCTTGCCTGTCAACCATGTTGCCAGTTCGACTTTTCTTTCTCCCGTTCCTGTGAGCATTGTTCCTGCAGCCATAGCGGTGGGGGTCCATGCGGAAAAGTTGACAATGTTTTGCATGGAAATTTGGTCTAGTCTTGGGGTGCAATGAGGTGCTAATGAGTATGGTCATTGGATTGAGATTTTTTGGTCTAAGCATTTCCATTTAAAATTTTTAAATAGCATGATTTCTACAGCTTAGGGTTGACTTTTCTCATCATTTACGGAAATAGGGGAGCAGCAAAATAGGAAAGCTGAAGGATCAGCTTTCACAAGTAACAAGATTTCTGGGAAGGGAACAGTATAGAACTGTGGACTCTCTTAGGACCTGTTGGCTTCCAGATTGAGCCTTTGGTTTATCTTGGAGGGGTCCCCACAACTGAGTAGGCAATGCTCTAGAGAACCTGCTTGTTTATCTTCTGTCTTCGAAAATCCTGTTCAACCTGTTGGACATGTGTATGCTGACAGTGAGCTGATTTTAACCATTTGTAAAGCCATCTGGTCTGTCAGTGACAAAGTGAATCCCTCACTCCTGCCTTTATTCCCCTCCCCCACACTATTTTCCTGGTGCTGCAGGGCTCTAGACACATTCCATTGTCTGGGCGGAGTCCCTTCCGCCAGCCAGGAGCTCCTAGAAGGGCTAACTGCATGGTGGGGGATGTTGGGCTCTGTAAACAGAACTCAGACATGTTGTTCGCAGATTAGCTTAGACTGAGGGCCATCACAGTAAAGGTAGTGGTAGCTTATAAATATGACATGAGGCTCTTTTTATCTGCTGGTAATGAGAGAACCACGGGAAACTGGGGACAATTTTGTAAGATTGTTTTAAGGAGTGGTGATAAAAAAAAAAAAAGACAAAACAAATGCAAAAGCATAATTAAAAGTTTGTAACCCAGAGCTCTGTTTTAGAGAAGCCCCATGAAACTCAGTTTTTATGATACAATTGCATTTTTTTAATTCCTTTAAATCAGTGTTCATGGACATAGCTAAGGTCCCCAGTTGGCTGGTGTGGATCTTCCTTTAGTCTTGTTGACTGGAGAATTTCCCCAAACAATGCTGCCCCATTCAGAAGAACCTAGTAGCAAGAAGCAGAGATCACAGACAGAGATCTGAGTACAAGCCCTAGTTATGCAGCGTTTGGCTTTCTTCCCTTAATACGTAGCTATCAATGATTAAGTTCTTACCGTGTGCCTGAAACATCGCTACACACTTAGCATGTCTCCATTCGTTGTTAGAACAAGGGGGGGAAATCAAGGCTTAGAGAGAAACAAGTGGGGACAGTTCAGATTGACTAATGACAAAGCCTGAGGTCTTTTTCTTCTTTTGTTTTTATTGAGATAACATTCACGTAACATAAAATTCACCTTTTAAAAATGTACGGTTTAGTGGTTTATATAATTCACAGGGTTGGGCAGCCATCACCACTGTCCAAGTCTAAAATATGTTCATTAACCCTAAATGAAGTCCCTTACATCAAATTCCCCACTTCCCCCATCCCTGGCAACCTCTATTCTACTTTCTTTCTCTATGGATTTGCCTATTCTGGACATTTCATAGCAGTGGAATCATGTCAAGACCTGAACTATTGAGTAACTTGAACTTTTTAAATGTGGAGTATTTTTATCAAAGGTATTTTTTATCCCCGCTGTGGGTGTCTATAGATTTGTTGCATGGCTTAAATGAGAACCTATGTCAAGTATATTCTATGAGCAAGTATGAGACATTTTATTAGCATAACTTTGGTCTTGGACCTATATCTGAACTGCAGGCCACTCTGAGAGCAAACGACGCTGTTTTTTTAACTACGTAAAGGGAAGTATATTGACTTATTTCACAGAGATTGTGAAGAAAACCAGTGATAATTTTTAACCTACGTAATCACCGAATTACTATAGGAAAAACTAGGTAATCGGATATAATTAAAAGGGGTATCTTTTATGTGGTTTTATAAGCAGGAAAATCACCATTAGGACAACGAAAAAAGCAATGTAAATAAAATCTTCATTAAGCACGATATGTTTAAGCTTGCTGAGTTGTGGCAAGTTAGTGACTGCAGGGAAGAGAATGAGCCAGCAGTGCTTTGCGCTGCTCAGTGGCAGGAAGTTGCCTGTCTTTAGATACGGTCCTCAACTCCAGATGCTGTGGCAGGGACACCAGTTAAAAACAGTCTGAGTTCAGCCAACAGCATTGGAAAATGATGGTGAGGCATGATGTTACAGGAGTAAAACCACGGGAACTTGTTTAATTCCATGATTGCCTAATGCCGCCCAGTTTCTTCAGCTTCATTTGTGAATCCCAGACTTTAGAGCTCACAGGGACATTGAAATTAGCTAGACTGGCCATTTCACATTACAGAGGAAGAAACTGAAGGCAGATAGAGGTTAAATGACTTACTTGAAGTGGTCATACTGTAAATTATTAGTAGAGTCTGGTTCAGAATCCACATCTTCTAACAAAATGAAATTGAATATTGACCTCCACTCTTCTTGGTTTTAGAATAAACTCTTCCTTGAAAATACCTGGCATGTTGGTAATGAGTACCTTCTACTTCTTTGCCACATTTATTCCCATCTCTTCCATGTACTGCTTCCTTGCCACAAACAAACATACAAACAGACAAACACAAGTAAAAAGAGCTTAATGGTGAGAAGTCCAACTGTATAACTGATTCAGTTCTGAACTGCAAATATATTAGAAAGGAATAGTGTTGGCATTTGGGAAATATAGTGAGGGAATTTTTGGAAACTCCGATGTCGCTCTTAGAGTAGGGGTTTGAAAAAGATGTTTTTTAGTGGTTCGACCCCTCTACTCTACCAAACAGTAAGCAGGCAGAGTCAAAAAGGAGGAAGGAAAACCCATCACTATACATCAGTGCAAGGATTTTAGCTTTGTCAAGCTTTTGTATTTCTTTCTTTTTGGATTTTCTGACTCATTTAGAGCAAGTATTACCAATTACATTTTCTTTAAGGATGTGAATTGAGCTCAGAGGGATCAAGGGCTTGCATAGGTCACGTGTGAGCTGGCTGCAAAGCTTGCAGTAGCACCCAAGCTGCCTGACACCCAATCCCTGGCACCCAAAACCAAGGAGCATAAAAGACTTGACATTCAGTGCCTGAGCTCAAACCTCTGCAGGAAGGCCCTGAGGTCAGAGCAGCCTCTCCTAAGAGCAGACCTCACTGGTCAAAGTGGGAGCCAGGGCCAGCATCACTGGCACCACCTGGAAGCTTGTTAGAACAAGAGTCCCTGCACCCTCCTTCCTGAGAATGAGCATTTGCTTAATGAGATCCCTAGGTGAGTCCTGTGCTTATTAACGTGAGAAGTTCTCTGGCGTAGTGGCCTGATACAGTGAAATTCACAGATGACTAGGGAAAGAGATGAAGTGAGCAGCTCATGACTAAAATATATGCTGTTTCTATTCCTAAAAAGTTTACTCTTGCTCAGGTGAACAGGAAGAAGAAGACACAATACAGGGGACCTGGTTCTCTGCACATTTGGAATGAGAAAGGCACTCATTATTTGTGACCCAGGTCCTCATTGTAGAAATGAAAGTGAATGTCCACAGCTGTGATGATGACAAGGTGGTCACCTCCCAGCAGGTGACCTGACCTAGGGGACTCCCTGGGTACCCATCAGCTGATATCTTGCAGCCTCCACACACTGGAGTGTGGGGGTGGCCAATGGCATGGAACCGACAAACCTACATTCCAGTCCCTGGACTCCAGGCCTCCACGCCTCAGCTGTTTTCACTCATTCAGCAAAAAAAGGGAGGCAGAAAAGAAACAAAAGCCAGCTCTGGCAGAAGCTTTGTTAATTAGTAAGATCTGATGTGTCTGTGTGTTAGGTAAGCACTAGGACAAGCCAGGAGAGCCTTGTCCTGTGAGGTTACCTGCTATCCATCAGGAGCGAACCTGTCCAAGGTGTCAGGTCTGTGCTCCTCTAAGGAAGGCATGTCAGTGCCCAAGGGAGTGTGAACGTTTCTAAATGTGGGTGTTAACTCATGAAAATGGGTTTATAAGCAGGTCATTATTTGCAGTGAATAGTGGTACTTGACAAAGACTGCAATTTTGTGTGTGTGTGTGTGTGTGTGTGTGTGTGTGTGTGATAAATTATATATTCCACCCCTCCCCCCATCGTCTTCTGAATCAGTAATTGGAGCATATGGTTAAAAGTCAACTATTTTACAAGTGGTGGAAATTTAGCAATTCAGCATATTGAATCATGTTTGTCTGTTTTGGAAGAATTTTCTTAGTTGCCATCAGTTTACCAGACCATCTTCTACTGGGAAAAGGGACTAAAGTTTTAGTGAATTAGCCAACCAAGAAACCTGACTTGCCCTTGAAATAATAAAGGGGTCATCTAATTTGTGTGGTGCAGTTTCCTTGGAGAGACTGTTCAAAGATCTCGATGCTCTCTTTTGAGAAATCTGGGCCTGATATTTAGCTGGTAAAGATGTGCAGATTGCCATCTGAAGCCAAGTTCGAGGATTTAGAACCACAGTGGGTGAGCTGTGCAAAGTCCTGGCCTTTTGGGAAACATACAGGTTTCACTGCACTGGTAGTAATAACAGCTACCGCAAGAACTGGCTCCTCATTTAACTAGATATTTCCAATAGTGTACGAGCTGAGTAACTTCCCCCCCTTTAATAAATGAGGAAACTAAGGCTCTGCAAGGCCAGGCCAAGCGAAAGGCCCCAGCAAGAGGCACGGCCTCGATTTGAGACTGCTTTTTCCTCTAGACACTGTTGGATATGCATTTTTAGAATTAAAAGTGAGAATTCCATTCTTGAGATGATTTATGTCTGTGTTACTTGGGCTGGCGTTTGTGTACGTGTCTTGGGCGGGTGGGGAGGAGAGTGCTTGGCAAAGCTACAGGGTAGAAGTGGCACATCTTCCCAGAACACCAGTGACACAGTCTGGTAATATAAAAAGACATGGAGTAGAATGAAAAAATGTTATGGTGTTGAATGCAAAATGTACACGCATTTTTGATGGAAAAATTCAGGCCTCTAAGGCAGTTCTTTGTAGTCTCTTGGCTGTCTATCATCACCCCACTTTGGACTTTTCTGCCTTAGGGTTGCTTGGGTGGAAAATTTGGAGAAGCACTCATGCAAGTGCAAGTCCAGGGCCATCTGGGCCTTGTCCACTCTCCCAGCTATATGTAGTGAAAAGGAATTTCTTAACTGTGTAAACCAGCGTGGGAGAGTTGGCGCCATGCTCTGTTTGTACAGCTGCCCCCCCAGGCTCCAGCGCTGCTGTCTTTCAGGGCCCGGAAGGATTTCTAGAGCTGGAGGAGATGAGAATGGGGCTGCGAAGGTGGTTGTCTTCCAAGTGCCTGTGGCTATTGATAGTCAATTCTTTTCAAAGAAAATGTATATATAAAAAATTTTAATGCCTGTTGAATTCCCATTGTTCAAAAATCAAAAGTTGCAAGAGGGTTCGTGAAGGAATGCTTTCCTCTGCTTCTTCCCATAACTCCAATCCCCTCCTCACTGCCAGTCAGCGTACCAGTTTCTTGTGGAGTCAAGTTCATACATATTTATCCTCCATACCTTCTTCTTATACAAACAGAAGCATGCCGAGTGTTCTATTCTGTTCCCTGCATTTTCCTCACTTTCTTATTCCTTTTTCTCCCCCTGTAACTGCACAGGATATCATTGAACTAATGTAACTCATTCAACAAATGACTCATTTTCAAATTTGTGCTATTGTAGTGCTGCAATTAATAATCTTGTTTATATGTCATTTTGAACATATAGGAAGAGTGTTTGAGGAGAAGTTGCTGGGTCAAAGGGCATGTACATTTTCATTTTGATCGATACTATCAAATTGCCCTCCCGGAGCTCAACCTAGTGTCGAGCCCCACTAGCAGTGGATGGGAGAACCTGCTTCTTTTGACCACCCACACGTTGCGTTATCTAGCCTTTTGACCTTGGCTGTCTGATAGGTGAAGAAATGATTTCACTGCAATTTTAGGGGATGATCTGATCTTGAAAAACAATGGAACAGCACATCTGCTAGTTTCGCCTTTGTGGTGATGTCCTAGTGTGGTGTTTTCAACCTTTTGGGATGGCAGAGAAATTGGAGTTGATTTTTGCTAACTCGTTATGACTGTCTGTATGAATGAATAATAGTTAAAATATTACAAAGCAAATTGACGTAATCCTTTTAAAAATAGATATTGCACAGGTGTTATGACATGCTAAGGCAATCGTTAGAAACTGTGCACTCTTTGGTTTTATTTATGACGGAACCTCCTCTCTAATCTTGTTTTGACATATAGGACTTAAGATCAAAGAATCACTGAAATGTTGCACCAGCAGCTTAAGTGAGGTGAGCAGTATTTATCCCTAGTAATCTTCTCTCAGTAGATTTTCGCCATTTCTGGTCTTGCAGGAGTTCTGCTACCTTTGCCACACTCTCGAGATACACACGTAAGCATCTGGGGAAGATGATGCATAGATCAAAGTCCAGAGGTGGAAGGGATTTTGGAAACCTCCTGACCGGTTTTCTTTTCACTGGGAAGTCATGGAGAGGAACTTGTATGTGAGACTTACCTTGAACAAAGGGATATGGTTTTTAGTTTTTTAGATTCCAGGACTGCTGCAGATGAATTGGATATGGTTCTAGAAAGAATAAGTTTGTCTTACGGGCTTTATATAAAATATAAATAGATGGGTGTGTGTGGCAACGTGGGGACAGGGAAGGGGTTCTGGGAAGGTTTTCTAACCAAGGCTTAAGTTAATTTATTTGTGTATAGAATGTGGTCTACCACATTATGAAGACATAGAGAAAAACATGTCACTTTTCAAACAGTCAAAACAGAACTAAGTATCTCGACACATTCAAGCTCCCTAGAGTCGTACTCACTCTACCTGTGAAGCCGAAGGCTGGGATTGGAGCAGACCCCTGCCGGCCATAAGCTGGCTGATCAGTTTGCCTGGTCATTCCTTCCAGCAAGTAAAGCCTCAGGACTCAGAATGTGCCCCACAACTTGCAAAGAGAGAAGATACCAAGTTCTAAACATCAAAACACAGTGCAAACTCCTTTATCTAGCACATCAGGGTGCCAGTGAGGCTTCAATCCGGGCTAAACCAGATTTGGTTTGCAGTGTCCTTGCTCTTCCTGAGATTTCTGGGTGAGTGTAGGAACGTTGGCCGCACATGTGATTGTTCTCCACTTTACCAACAGACTTAGGTAGCAATCCCTAGTCTCTCCTTCCTCTCACTAGTGCCTCTGCAGACCTCAGACCGCTGGGGCAAATGTGTCACCTCTCCCCTTGGTCCCAACTTTACCTGCAAGTCTCCTTTGTCTGTTTTTCCTTTTTTTTTTTTTAAATCAGCAGAATTGAGAATACAATTCACATATCATATAAAATTCTGCCATGTAAAGTGCACAATCCAATGGTTTTTTATGCTCACAGAGTGTGCAACCATCACTATAATCACTTTTGGAGTATTTTCATCACCTGAAAAAAAACCTTTGTAACCTCTAGCTGTCATCTCCCAATCCTCCTGTCCCCCCCTCATCCCTAAGCAACCACTAAGCTACTTTCCATCTCTAGATTTGCCTCTTCTGGATATTTCACATAAATATCAACCTGTGGCCTTTTGTGAATGGATTTTTTTCCATGTAGCATAATGTTTTCAAGCTCTATGCACCTTCCGGTACATATCAGTACTTCATTCCTTTTTAGGCCCCCAAAATATTCCATTGTGTAGATATACCGCATTTTGTTTATCCATTCACCAGTTGGTGGACATTCAGGTTGTTTCCAATTTTTTGGCTCTCATGAATGATGCTGCTGTAAAGTTTTTGCGTGGCCATATGTTTTCATTTCTCTTAGGTATATACTTAAACATGGAAGTGCTCTGTTTATGATAACTTTGTTTAACATTTGAGGAACTGCCAGCTGTTTTCCAAAGGGGTTATACTATTTTATTTTCCCATCAGTTTCTCCACGTTGTCCTCAACACTTGCTATTATCTGTCTTTATGATGAACACTGTCCTAGTGGGTGTGAAGTGGCACCTCATTATGGTTTTGATTTGCATTTCCCTACTAACTAGATGTTGAACATATATATTTTCATGCGTTTTTTGGAATCTCGCTATCTTCTTTGGAAAGATTTCCATCATCTCAGATACCTTTGCCCAATTTTTAATCAGCTTATATATCTTTTTATTATTTGAGTTGAAGAATTCTTTATATATTCTAGATATAGGTCCTTTATCATGTATATGGTATATAAATATTTCCTCTCATTCTCTGTGTTGTCTTTTCACTTTCTCGATAGTATCGACTGCAGCACAAAAGTTTTAAAATTTCGATTAAGTCTAATCTATCTTTTCTTTTGTCACTTGTGCTTTTGGAATTTCGTCAGAAGCCTTTGTCTAACCGGGTCACAGATATTTACCCTTATATTTCCTTTTAAGAGTTTTATAGTTTTAGATCTTACCACTAGGTCTGTGATCCATTTTGAGTTACTTTTTTTGTATGGTGTAAGGAAGGGATCTGATTTCTTTCTCTTGCATGTGGATATCCAGTTGTTCTAGCAGGATTTGTTGGAGACTATTTTTTCCTCGTTGAATTGTCTTGGCGCCCTTGTTGAAAATCAACTGACTGTAAATGTTAGGTTTCTTTCTAGACTCCCAATTCTATTTCATTGAACTATAGGTGTATCCTTATGCCAGTACCACACTCTCTTGATAACCGTAGCTTATTAGACCCTTATCTTCTGATGAGAAAGTTAAAGTAGGAATGGGCACTCTAGACATTTTCTTTCCCTGATCTGACTAGTTATTAGATTCTTTAGACCGCTCTTCAGGCTTTCGGCCACACTTTATTTCTTCTCATTTGTCTTGTTGATTTCAGTAGGAGATGAAATCCAAGCAGTCTGAGAAATCCCAGCTGTTGGGCCCTTTAATTTTCTCCATGCAATATCTGCATTCTGACTCAGTAGCTTGGCTCTGAAAGGCTTCCCAGATGTATGGAATTAAACTTTGGGCTATGAAAAGATGCTCTGGTTTCTGAAACTCTCAAATTGGTTAAGTTTAGGATAATAGAGCTTACTGTACTGTTAGATTTAAAAATCATTCTGAACAGCAACGCAAGCGAGCAAGCAATTCTGGCAGATAGTCTACAGGTGGGTTGCAACATCATCTTCAAAGCCGAACCTTGCCCTCGCTGGGCCTTCATTTCCTTGCAGGCACCTGCAGCGCTGTTCCATGAGCATTCGATTTGCTGATATTAGCATCGTTGTAGTAGTAGAGATACGGAAGGCAAGAGATCTGCCTGAAGGGGTGGAATTCTGGACAAGGCCACTTATCATCACGTCAAGTTGCTGAGCCAAAACATAAATATCTCATGTGATATTTGGAATTGACAATAATCACCCTGTAATTGTTGCCAGTCCTTTATCTTAGGAATTGTGTTTAGCACCAACTTATTTTCAGATGATAGTGCCTGGAACTTACACAATGAATTACATCATAATTTAAGCAAATCTTAATTTCCTTTTAGTATTGGACATTAAAAAATATCTATACCAAGAAACTGTCTTCCATCAAGAGTTTCTGTCAAGGGGCCCTGCGCGTGGTGAAGGGTCAGGGGAGTGAACTCGCCAGAAGGCAGTGGTTGTCAGAACAGGTTCTGTATTCCGTCTGCCTGAATGCATGTCTTCCTAAGCGAATGTGGCAAAGGTTCCTTAATCTTCCCCAGTCTCAGTTTCCTTGTTTTTAAAATGGCGATAAGAATAGTACCCACCTCCTACAGTTGTTACAAGGTTGAAATTCCGTGTCAAGACTTAACCCAAGTGAGGGTTGACAAACTTTTTCTGTAAAGAGCCAGATTAGTAAATATGTTAGGCTTTGTGACACCGTAGGCCTTGTGGTCATAACTCCTCACTCTGCTGCTATAGCACAGAAGCAGCCACAGACAGTGTGCCCGTGAACGGGTGTGGCAGTATTCCAGGGACACTATTTTTAATAGCAGATGGTGGGCCGGACTTGGCCGGCAGGCTTTCGTATGCCTACCCCTGGCTTAGCATCGTGCCTGGCACGTCGGGGTTTTTTTAATCAATGTCTTCAGACATCCTTAAAGCTGGAGACTGCCCCTTGACACTGGTTCCCGTGTTTTTAACAGAATGTTGAGGTCCTGGCCAGTCGGAACAACACTTCGGTGCAAACCCAGATGGGGACCGAAATGCGCACAAAGGCTCTGCAGGAGGAGAATGAGAAGCTGCAGAGAAGCCTTGGAGAGCTGGAGCAGAGCGTTGCTCGGCTTCAGAGGCAGGTTGCTGACATGAAAGGCGATGAAGCCAAAGCGAAGGAAACTCTCAAAAAATACGAGGTAAGGCTCATTGGGCCACACACCCAGCTTTCCTGCGTGAGGGGTTTCAGAAGTGGGAAGGGATTCATTATCATAATTTAGTGAGAAAGGTCAGAGCAATAGTGAATATGCTCTCTCTGCAGACCATTACTTTTGTTTCTCTGCAAATAGTATGCATGGGAGATAAGCTTCTGCAGAGGCTGGGCACAGGGCTGATGAAGTCAGGGAGGGAAACACAAGTGTGGCACAGGAATCCCTACCCACCCAAATATTAGACACACTGAACTTTTGACACTGCTCACGGGCCTCCACGGGCCTGAAAAGGTCATCTTAACACCACCATCAGATCAGGCCCATTCTCACTCATGACTGTTTATTCTTTCGTAACACATAGCTGATGGTTTTTGAAGTCACACAAGCTTTAACAAACCGATTCTCTGGTTTGCCAGGTCTCTAGAAGCAGGAGACTGTTTGCAAGGGACAGGACCAAATAGCTGTGAGAAATGGCACCTGACAATAAAAGAGGGAGCAAAAGAAATGCAAAGGGAGATGCGTGCCGACAGAGGTTCCCCAAATGGTCATCCATCAGACTCACCTGGAAGCCTTTTCCAAAACTCTGTGTGTCTGAGTCCATTTAGTACCTGCTGTTTCTGAAGCTCCCAGGGATGAAGCTAGAAATTTGTATTTTCAAAATCAGGTGATTCAGATGTTCACATCTGTGCGGCAGACAGGCACACACATCCAAGAACATGGCTGTTGTGTGCCACCTTGGGCCCATGGCAGGCTTGCTGTGACCACAGCACAGCTTATGTCTGTGGCTGTCTCCTTCGTTCCTTTCATACCACCACGTCAGCTTCATAGGCACAGCACGCATTTGAGTGCACACTGACCCTGTATTTCATTGTAGGGGGAAATTCGGCAATTAGAAGAGGCCCTAGTGCGCGCAAGGAAGGAAGAAAAAGAAGCCACGTCAATTAGAAGAACCCTGGAGAGTGAGCTAGAAGATGCTCAGGTAAATGCTAAGGGCTGTCATCTTTATTCCTCTCACAGGAAGCCTGAGAAGCAAAATCGGAGGGACATGTACAGATTGCCATTGGTCCTCTTCTTCCATATAGTTCCTTCATAATGATAACCACCCCAACTTCAAACTTCTTAACTGGGAGACATTTGGCAATGTCTGGAGACATTTTTGGTTGTCGCAACAGAGATGCTGCTGTCTGGTGCAGGGGTCCCGAATCCTCAGCTCATGGACCAGTACTGGTCCATGGCCAGTTAGGAACCAGGCAGCACAGCAGAAGGTGAGTGGTGGGCAAGTGAAGGAAGTTTCATCTGTATTTATAGCCGCTCCCCAGCGCTAGCTAACATTACCGCCTCAGCTCCACCTCAGATCATCAGGTGTTAGATTCTCATAGTAGCACTGGTCCCCGGTGCCAAAAAAGTTGGGGACTGCTGAGCTTAGTGAGTAAAGACCAAGGATGCTGCTAGACATCCTACAAAGCACGGGACAGCACCCACAGCAGTGAATTACCTGGCCTCGAATGTTGGCTGTGCCGAGGTTGAGAAATCCTGGCCTAGACATTAAAGGGCTTGACAGTTTTCCAAAGATAAAGTATGAATTGTGTAAGAAGGGTGGCAGGATTGGTACCGAAGGCAGTGTGGAGTAAGCTCTCTGACAGAAGCCAATTTTCCTTTCTCCTCTGGGCAAATATACTCCTGAGAGTGCAGTCCTTCAAGATGGCTTTTTAAAGGAGCAGGAGGAAGTTGTTCCCTTAAAACTAGATGGCTATCTCTATTCAAAGTCAGTAGATTCTTAGAAAATTAGATTTTTCCCATTTTAAGATTAGAAAGCCTGTTTGAAGTACATTCTAAAAAAAAAAAAAAAAAATCTGCACTGAAGTTCTAAATTGACTTTGCACAGTGACTTCCCCATGATCTAGTATGTCCTTCCTTGTACCTGCTCTCAGGTTTTTAAAGAGCCAGCACCAAGCATCCCTCAGGCGAGTTTCTGAGGAGGTGAAAGTGGGTGTTTTTGAGCAGTTGTGGAAGAGAAGGTTGTTAAAGTTTTCCATTAGGACCTTGAGGGTAGGTGGGGGAGGGGCACATGAACCCTGGTAAGAGCTGACAGGCAGTCAGGATTTATTCCTGAAGGCCAAATGGCAGCTTTCCTTTCAATAGAGGCTTCTGAGCCTGCGTGTAGTAGGATTCACTCAGGGACTCTTAGCCCCTCAGCGGTCTTCTTGTTCTCTCTGGCTTTGGACAGAGACCTTGTTTTTGCACATAGTAAAGCCCTGTTTTTTTTTTTTTTTTTTCCTGAGTTTAGTGTCTGTTCTCCTCTCTCCTCTCATTTCTCTCCTACCCTCCCTCCCTCCCTCTCCCTCTCTTTCTCCCCTGCCCCCTCCCTCCCTTTAGTCCATCTTTGTTACAGACTCTTGTTTAGTTGATTTTGTGTGGATGGCAACTTCACTGGGCTGCTCTTTAAGGCTTGCGACGGCTACAGGCTACAACCCAGCTGCCAAAGTGTGAGGTTTAAATCTGTGAGCTAGTGGGGGATAGAAAGAGAGGAAAAACATTTGTACTCTACAGGGACAAAAATCTGCACCTTCAAGTCACGTCTACACGGAGCGCTGGGGGCAGCTATTATAGGCTCTCAGTTTTCATCGTCCTTTGGTAAAACCAGAAAGTTTCACACATAAGGAAGTAGTTCACCAGCTGTGAATCCAGGCCCACAGTTAATTCTGGAGAGAAAACAGAGGATGGCCTCAGGGCCTAAAGATCTTAATGTAATCCCCACCCCACCTCCGGATCTCCGTCCCTGCCCTGGAAATTATCCCTCACATGCTACTTTTGTTCAGGCCTGTTTTTCCAGCAGTGTTGAGATGTGAGAGTGCTTCACGCAGTGTGTGGCCATGCTAACCACCGGCAGCACAATCTGGCAAGAATTTAAATAGGGCCCAACATCTCACCATCTTTATCTGAATTATGTGGCCTCAAAATTAGTGCTGTCAGAAGTGCACTGTCACCCTAAAATACTTTTGTTTTCTCTAAAATCTGGGCCCAGATAGTCACCTCCTTTAGTTCGATACCCCTTTCTGTATGCTTCTCTTCCCAAATCTGGCAATTGAATAGGAGATTAACCCTAAGAAGAAGAGGAAAGAGTAACTTTTTTTTTCACATACGCATTTTATATTTCAAAATCGTTGTGCCTTTAGCAATCTTTTGCATCTTCATGTATGATAAATATAGTTCTTTACATAGTAGCTGAAGACCATGTGAACTTAGGTCGGATTTATTATGACTCAGTCAGAAAGTCGCAAAGGGTCCAAAAGGTGTTATTTTTGGTCTGCTCGACCCCTAGCACTTGGTTTAGCACTGTGCTGCTATGTAGATCGACTTGAACTGTGTTTAAGGCAGAGATGTCTATGATTCCCTTGAGAAATGGCTTCTGCATTGGGAAAGTGAAGGAACCTTTTCCGGAGAAGGCACAGTTCTTTCCTTCAGGGAGGGATGACGGTATATATTCTGTGTGCCTTCACCTTCACTCCAACTGGACTTCTGTGTATTGAGACAACAGAATTAAAGAGCCCCAATGCTTTCACTGTTGCAGTCCATGGCTACTGTGTGCCTAGGCTCTGAGAAGACCAGCTTCCTTCTAATCAAGCCTCTCTTTCCTTAAGTCCATAGGCTCACCTGCCACTTGAATGAATTAGTCTTGTAATAAAAGGCTCTGTACCCATTGACAGGTCATGGTCCCCAAGCTCAAGTACTCACTATACATCTACCAACTTTGTTGTTTGAATTCCCCAGCTCCATGAATTTTTTCCCCCATTTTTGTTCCAGTATCAGTCAGTGGGCTTATATTGCTGGTTTTGGCAATATAATCACAGTGGCTATAAGGCATTTCACACCGAACTGCTAAATGCAAAGTTGCCAGCTTTGCTTCTTTTCACCTGATTTTGGGACGTTTCCTCAGCAGTGACGAATTGGAAGATATGTCTTGAGTAGCTAAAAGGGCTAAACAGCATTTGTAAACTTCAGAGTATATTAGAAGTATCTGGTTAATTTTAAATGCAAATTTATGGGCCACGCTCTAAGAAAAAATATGATTTCATCAGAGAGGGCTAGAATCTGCATTTTAAGTAAGGAGTACTCCACCCTTGCCTGGTGATTCTGATGTAAGAAGTCTTTGGACCACTTTTGAGGATAGGCATTAATTTTTGCCCACTGAGTTTTTATCGTGTGCCTAACAGTGAACCTGGGCTATGAGACCTACTCACATGGGAAATCTATTCCTCGCCTTTACAGGTCTTACTGCCCTGCAAGAGAGGCAAGCATACAAGAAATATTTTAAAAATAATTTAGCAAAACTGTACTTCTGCGTGTGTTGAGAGGGTGGGGGTTGGCGGTGCTGGTTGGGCGCCAGGCCCAGAGTGGGTAAGTCTGTGCTGTCTCCGGTGGCACCGGTGAGCAGGGCCAGGCTAGGAGCCCTGCCTGAGCCAAGGGTGAAGCCGAAGTGCACACACCACATGGAGAATGGATGGAGCTGGGTCTGGCTTGTCTGCTGGCTGGGAGCCCCTGGGATTGGGGTTCAGGAGGAAGAGAAAGAGAGGCTGAGGGATCAGTAGGGGGCAAGGGTTGAGTTCAATCCTGAAATTTCTCGTGAAGCTATTGGTCTCTCTCTGTATTTGTATTGTTGTTTTTCAAGAATTTACATTTTGAGATACATGTTTCTGAGAGTTTTCTCTCACACAGCGGAACTATACATTGCTTACCTTACTTTAGGGGCTCCCCTTTGCCCCCAACACTACTAAATCAACCACAAGCAGATCCTAGGCATTGACCCTGTCTCTGAGGTGTGCTCAGCTGGGCTGTGGTGGGAAGAACTCCTGCTAATTGTCTCACACCGATCTTCTGATGACCTTCCTTTAACCACCTCCTTTTCCCAAACCACTTTTGTTGACCTTGGTTCCCCACAGCAGTTAACTTCAGCCACTTGGCTGGGTCAGCTGGTTCACCCAGTACTGCCAGCTCCCAGTTCCTCAGAGCAGAGGGGCAGGAGGGCCTCTGAGAGGGTGGCTTTTTGGCCCCAGGCCATGTGGTTGGCCAGCAGAGCTGTTAGTTAACCCTGCAAACCAGGTGTGCCTGAAGTGATTTGGGAGTGTTTTCAAGAAGCCAGAGCACTGCCTGTGACAGGAGCTCGTAAACTGTTAAGCACTGTACAAATATAAACCATTGTCCTTATTCAGCCTCAGCAGGGACACGGACCGAGTTCGTCCTAAGCAGTACCTGCACTAACCAACCCACACTCAGCTCCCAACACCTGACATTTTCTAGGTGGCCCAGCCCATGTTTGGGTCCTGCTGCCCCATTCTGAGCTGAGCCCCTTCTTGATAATCTCACACCAGTGGTCTTCATACAGCCATTTAAAGAAGCCACTGTAACCTTCCTAAGATATTTTAGGATTTTATTTTAGAATTTCATGTTTTTGTTTTTGTTTTGTTTTGTTTTTTACCTAAAGAATGTCAGTCTAAATGAGATGAGAGCTCCAGGGGGACCCAGGGAAAATCTTGTATCCAAGATGGTTGCATTTTATAGTAAGTACTAGTATTTGGTGTCGATTCATCAAATAACCACTCGTATGCACTTTTTTGACTAGTGTCTCTTCCATTTAACATCTTCTACTCATCAAATTTATCAACCTGTGGATCGCCAAATTCATTTCCTTCAGTGTCTGAGTTCAACCCCAACCCATGGGACTCTCTATCCGTATAGATTCCTTTTTAGCTACCTTAACAATAAGACTCATCTGCATAGCAGAGCAAATTCTAGGATATTGGGTGCAATGCTGCATATCACAGAATGTAAACTGCCACGTAGGTGTAGGTTGGTCTCACGTATAACTTTGCCTCAGGTTTGCGGACACTCCCCTGAATCGCCACCTGCCGAAGCGTTGGCCATTTTCTGTATTTCTGTAATACACCCTTTTTTGGCTAAGTCATCCTTCTATTTTGGACCCAGAATTTCAGAAGCAACAATGTCCGTGTGTCTCTGGGCTTTATGTGGATCCCTTTCCTTATCACCGAAGTGACAGGTCTGATTGCTTCGTGTCGTGGCTGTGAAATTGCCCGTTCCTGTGGCTGACCTGGTAGGTAGATGACAGCGCTGTCCTTTCCCTGCCATCTGCAGAGAAATCTGAGTCATGTCACCCAGGAGCAGAAGCAGTTGTCTGAGAAGCTAAAAGATGAGACGGAGCAGAAGGAACAGTTAAGAAGGCTGAAGAATGAAATGGAGAACGAACGATGGCATCTTGACAAGACCATTGAGAAACTGCAGAAGGAGGTGAGGGCGCAGGAGTGGGGAGGGAGCACGAGGAGGAGAGGATTTGGGGCAGACCTGCCCTGGCTTGGGCCCCTGCCCCCTGCAAGGGCCCGATGGAGGCTAAGGAAACCTGCAGTTGTATCTAAGCACCAATCTGTCAGCAGTTTACAGATCCCCTAAAGCAGCTCTTCAGACCTGTTGAGAATCCCAGATACAGAGAAACTGGCCTAGGATGTGCCAACACCCTCTGGATTCCGGGCCCAGCTCCCCAGCAGTTACCTGAAGAAACCTGGCATGTAAATGCAGACTGAACAATTGTAACCTGAATCAGAACCTCTGCATTTGAGCAAAATATGTGCCTTTGCACTCATCTCTCTTGTCCAGGCGGGTGAAAGGCAGTTGCATAGCCCAGTGGTTGCTGCTCCTCTGTGCACCTCCGCCCTAAAATTCCCAGAAGGGAAAAGGCTCAAAGCCGATAGGCTCCTTGGATTCCAGCAGCTGACACAGTGCCTGCCATTTCCTGACACCTGCTATGTGCCAGTCACTTTACTAGCTATTCTATATCTAATTGAAATCGATCTCTGTGTGTGTGTCGTTTTCATTCTGACAACAACCCTGCAAGGTAGATATTATGATTCCAGTATTTGTAATGAGGGCACCACTGAGGCCTAGAAAGGTAAGTACATGCCCAGGTCATATAGCTGGTATGTGGCCAAGCAAAGACATGACCCCAGCTATGTATCTGGCTCCAAAGGACATAGTTGTTCATTCCTCCGTGCTGTTTCCCACTTAGAGGTGACTAAACCTGGGCGGCTTATGACCACGTGCTTTGCAAAGTCTTTGGGGAGGTCGTAGTAGAAGGAAAAGGAGATGTGTGACACGTTTAGATGGGACCCAAACCTAGCTCCTTGGCCCCAGGTAGAGCATCACAGGGTGGGCTCACACCTGTATCACTTCTTCCAGATGGCTGACATTGTTGAGGTGTCCCGCACATCAGCACTGGAGCTCCAGAACCAGTTGGATGAGTACAAGGAGAAAAATCGGAGGGAGTTTGCAGAAATGCAAAGGCAGTTGAAGGAGAAAACCCTAGAGGCAGAAAAGTCCCGTCTGACTGCCACGAAAATGCAGGAGGAGGTAATGCCCGGCCAGATCAGTTCCTGGTTCTCCCCATCCCCTCCCACCCCCCTCCCCTTACTCAAAGTATCCGCCCAGACAGCTGTGAAACTCTTTGAGGAGAGACTTGGGTAGATTCTTAAGACAGTATTTGTGTTTGATTCCTGGATCTTAGCACTTGAGATGATTACATGGTGCCAGTGGCATTCTAAGACACAAAGGACCCACGGACTCTGAGATGAAACTGATAGAACTTTAAGTTGACCGTTTTTTTGATTAATCCAAGATTTTTTGCCTAAAAAGTTAAGCTACCATTTATGGAACACCAGTGCTGTGCCCAGCTGTGTCCGGATGATTTATATCTATTAATGTTTTCATTTAATCCTAGAATAGGGATTACAGTAACCATGGATTTGTTTTCCCCCATTCATTTAGAAAATATAGACTTTTCCTGGACTGAGAATGGTGGACAAGAGTTTCAGAACAACAGTACTGGAGACAAAAAGAAATCTTCAGGAATTTATGAGTATTGAAATTATTAAAATACATTCTTGGGTTTATATTGAAGAATAATAGAACAGAGTAGCCTAAGTGTTAGTTAGCTTCCTTCAGTCTTGACTTTTAAGGAACTGAGAAAAATAAGGGGAGTGGTTCTGATCATTTTAATGGAAAACTGAAGCCTCTAAAACGTAAGTACAGTGGATGCTGATTTCTAGCAACCATCTTGCCAGCTGGATGACCTTAAGCACATTACCCCAATTTTCCAAGCATCTGTTTCTACCTCTTTAAACATACAAAATAATAACGATTTAATAATTAAATGAGATAACATTCAGGACTATATAGCAGAGGATCTGTGGGTCTGTATATCCTGGATATTAATGTTATGTTTTTGATTTAAATTCTAAGCCTTACTTTTTATCTTAAGCAGTGCCAAGAGCACCTAAGATTCCACAAGAACACAAGTTTTTCTTAAAACAAACAAACTTTTAATATCTTTGATGATCAAAGAAAAGTCACCCATGAGTCAGCTATGAAAGAACAATGGCTATTTATTACAGGCTTCTAGGACAGCTCTGAAAGGACCTTGATAACAGATCCCCTCTGGTTAAAAGCTGAAATTAGCCTATCGATATCACAGTTCTCTTGGCATAAAAAAAAATATATATATATATATTTCCATTTCTACGGCAAAAGGGGGTGGGAGAATTCAGGTATTTGCCAGGGCACCAACAAACACCTGCTGTGCTGTTTTGATCTTAGAAAATCATAGTGTCAGAGTGACCCCTGCAAAGAGCTTCCTGTTGCTTTTTGTATGATGGTTATTCTGCTAGAATCTACAGATTGGAAGGAACCTTAGAGATTTTCTAGTAGATAAGGAAACTGAGGTCCAGAGAGATTAGTTAAAGCCAGATGGTGACCAACGTTGTTTATAAAAGAACGGTAATTCAGAAAAGGACTCCTTATGATGAAAACAAAGATGGCCCTTCCTAGATTTTCTCAGCGGTGAAGTGAAGCCCTATGAGACATTGTTTTCATTTAAATGTCAGAAAGAGACACCTCATCATTCTAAAAGAAAATGACAAATACTCCCGTCAATCGAGCTGCTTAAGTCATGTAGTTGTTTAAAACAAAAGTGAATTAGTAAGCCAGGGCCGCTCTGGATCCTTTAAAAAACTCGAGCTCAGCTCTGTTGACTGCCCCCCACCTCAACCCATGTTTTGGCTGAGCTGAGTTGAACTCTGAGTAAAAAAAGTTACAGGAGACCATCCTAAGTGCTATTTTACTCGCTTTCTTTGCTTTGAGAAAAAATAGACATTTCACCTATTTCCCCTTTGATGTGGAGCTGGGAAAGTTCTGATGTAGGGAGTCTTTAGAGAATTAAGACTTAGAGTTCACTGTTGTTCAGTTATTTTCTAAATCCCACTTAGCTAAGGGCAGTTTTAACTGTGTAAAGGCAGCACTACTAGGTTCAAAAGTTATTTGCTTACTTGTGATTCCACTCTACAGTTATTCTCTTGTACATATCAAGTGCTCTTAGTCTGCCAGAGCCCTTGGGGAGGTGTTCGAGGAACATCCTGGGTGTCTGACGGTAGGAACGTGCTGGGCAGTGGGGCGAAGGGCCGAGCCGGGCATCAGGAAGGACGCCAACAGGGAAATTTGCCCATCTGTCAGTCTTTCTGACTCTCAAATCCAACCATGTTCTTTTTGGGTATTATCTCATTTGATTCTCATAACTGGCTATCAGGTAAGTTTTATAGTTATCCCAGTATTGCAAATTAGGAAACTGAGGCATGGAAAATTTTTTGTTTGTTTGTTTAAGACTTTCTTTGAAGAGATTTTGACAGCTCTGGAGTGTAGTGCACTCTGTGTAGCCAGAGATCATGCCATCATCCTTTTCCCATGAGATGATTTTCACTTTGTGCTTTCACTCACAGTTCTCATTTCATAGTCCTTTCATTCAGTTGCCACCAAAACCACCCCTGGGTTTTTATCTGGAGGGTCTTCTTCAAAGCTTGCTGTTCTCATAGAAATGTCAGGCGTTCCCATCAGCCTCCACTTTCTTCTTAAACTAGCCCAAGAAGCCTGTCTTTGGGGGTTCTCTAACTCTTCTGTGAAAATCACCCCCAAAGGACAGTATTTAATAGAGTTAGTCACTCATAGTCACATATTCCCTGAAGGAAAACCCTCCTGGTGTAGTTAATCTGTTTCTAAGACCATGCTTTCAACCATCTCCAGGAGGGTAGAAAGTTGAGAACAAAACAGACAGCCTTGGGCTTCATCACATCTATCCACACCGATGTTTCAGGTATACCTACTGTGCGCAGAGGTGGCTCAGTCCCTCTGGGAAGTTCCAGAGAAGTGGAAAACAGACCATCCCTTGTGAATCGAGCACTTTTGTTTGTTTAAGTCTGCAAAATTATTAGTTCAGTGCCACCTTGTGGATGAAAAGAACACTATTTGTTGAGACCGCTGGACATGATTTTCTTCCAGGGAGCAGTGGTTTTCACTCAATGCGGATTATTATATTATTAAATTTTGTGCCTGCAGGTTGCTTTGGGGTCATTAATTTAGGTTTTTTTCCCCTAACGATAAACCTCTGTTGAGAGGATGCTGATACAGGCGAGCAATCAATTATGTTCTGGGAGGCACTTATCTAGTTCAGTAGCTTTCACGTGTTTTTGATATGACCTAAGGTAGGAAATACCTCTTGGATTGCAACCCAGTGATTCATACATCCTTACAATAAATATTTAGTATAAAATAGTATATGTACTAAATACATACTAAATATATAAATATTTAGTACAAAAGTGTCACAAAACATTATTCACTTGTACTCTACTCTTTTTTTTTTGAGTTATGCTTAATTTTAAAATGCTGATAAACATCTGTCATATTGAATTTATATGTTACACACACACACACACACACACACACACACACACACACACACACACAGAGTTGCTACCTGTAGCCGGAAACCCCTCTCTTTTTATAGAAGAGGAAACCGTGGCCCAGAGGGAGGTGGTACTTGCTCATGTTCGCCTGATCTTTCTTGGATCCTCCCGTGCACTGTCAAGGTCTCTGTGCTCCTCACATGCTCTAGCCAAGCATCCCAACCCCTTCTTGTTCTAGATGCGCAGAATGGAGGAAGAGTTACGGGACTACCAGAGAGCTCAGGATGAAGCCCTCACAAAGAGGCAGCTTCTGGAGCAGACGCTGAAGGACCTGGAGTACGAGCTGGAAGCCAAGAGCCACCTCAAGGATGACCGCAGCAGACTCGTCAAGCAGATGGAGGTCTGTCGGCCAGGGCCTGTGGAGAGCGAGTGTGGGACGCGAGGCGGGCAGCCTCTTTGCTCACACCTCAGCCTCTCGGAGCTCTCTGCTTTTTATTTTCTCAAACTGCTGGACGATAGTAAGGACATTTCTTGCTGTGAGGAAGATGCTGCTAATTCATAGACTCATAGGGCAGCAGAGCTGGAAGGAATGATGGAAATATAGCCCAGTGTCCTCATTATCTTGACGAGGAAGCAGAACAGAGTCCTAATGAAGTTCAAGACTTTTATGTAAGGGCACATTGATAGTTCATTTTCTGTTTGCTGCTTTGGGCGGTGCTTCCAATGACAAAGGAGAGAAGACTGTTGTGATCCAGAGACAGGCCGAGCTGTGCCTTGAACCCAAACTAACTCCCCATGCTCATTTGCCATACCATGTGCTCCATTTTTGCTTCTGGATTCTGGCCAGTTTTCCTTACGGATAATCCAGCTTTGCCAAAGCTAGCAGCAAACTATAGCTTGATCCCTTTTTGGATACACAGTATATACACAGTCTAAGACAGTATATGAGAAAGTGTTCAGTGAAGTCACCAGCTTAGGGTGACCTGTTCACAGGATGAAAACAGAACACACTAGAAAAATATGAATCGAGTAATAGAATCTAGTTATGAACAGTCCTCTGAAAATGATAGGAAGAACCTTAACATCAGCCCGCCTGAACTTACAAAAAGGAATAATTCCTCGGGAACAAAACTAACCCCAAACCAGAAACATCCCCTATCCTCCTTCACTACCCACATCCTGATGGAATTTAAAAAGGGACAGAGACACCTAAAAATCTATGGGAGATATTAAAATGGTCAAGATTTTGATAGAAGTCAGGCAGTGCTCAAGGCCAGGGAGAGACAGCTTGAATTTAAAATCAATGGAATTTATGATTCAACTTTGCAAATAAATAGAAATAACTTCTAAAACCTCCAGGTGACTTAGTAGGAGTTCATATCTATGGAGTGATGTTTCAATCATCAAAGACTTTATTAGATGGACCTTTTTTAGAGGCTAGAATAACCTGGTTACAGTTTTATTCTTTTTGTAAGATTGCTGTATATTTTGCTAACACCCTGGTTCTGATCTCATTGGCAAGGGTCATTTTAAGTCAAGCTAAATTCAGTCTAGTTAACTAGAAAATAATTATTCTAGGACCTACACCATTTGGTTAAAAGCAAGCTAAAGCCCCGTTAGTGACGTAAGAGCCTTGTGTGTAATGACCCTTGGCCCGGTCCCCTGACCACTCCTGCTGGATTCTGTACAGTACAGATTTGAGGCAGGAATAGAGCCCTATGAAGAGGTGCTTTTAGCTGAACATCGAGTTGTCAGGTCATCTCCTTCTAGAATATTCTGACTAAAAAGAATATTTCTTTTTGCTAACTCAAGGTCTAGAAGCAGTGACATAACTAGGCTTCATTTGCCCCTCTGTAATATTTTAGATATTTCTCCATTAATTACAAAATGAATAGCTCTCCAGGCCCCACCCCTGTGAAGCACTTTGTGTGTGTGTTTGTGGGGAGAGGGGTTCCTCTCCTGAGAGACAGCTGGCAGGACTGTCTTGTTG
The DNA here is from genome assembly GCF_014176215.1 of Rousettus aegyptiacus. Taxonomy (NCBI): domain Eukaryota; kingdom Metazoa; phylum Chordata; class Mammalia; order Chiroptera; family Pteropodidae; genus Rousettus; species Rousettus aegyptiacus. Next base: position 126,688,897 of record NW_023416306.1, read on the forward strand.
TGACTAATATCTTGCCTGTTTTTTCAGTAGCACTTACATTAACTCTTAGGACTGAAGCACTTTCTCAACAACAGGCATTTTATGTAAACTCAAACCCAGGTAGTGATCTTATGCAAATACAGCACTTGTGGATCCTTAGTGCTTTCCAACTAGGATAAAACTGGCCAGGAAGGAGTCAGGAACCACTGAAAATTTAAGAAGTTTGGTGCAGGATTCATCTGGCTCTCTGTTCTCAGTTGGACTTTGGGACTCTCGGCTCCTATGAGAGAACTCTCTGGATTCCCTATAGATTTCAGTCAGTAACAAGGAAGGCATTCACAGCATTTTGTCATTCACGATTTCTGTGAATTTCCTTTTTGGCACATACAGAGGCATCCGGAGCTTATTAGCCAACTTCGACAATGGCAGAGACAGTATTTATGTATAGATGCTGCAGACTCGTGTTTATACTCACAGTACTGATTGCTTTTTTGTAAGTATGGCTCTGAGTTAACCCAGATGTACGATGAATTGGCTGGTGACAGTAAAGACACAAGCACAAAACTCACAGCCCCCCAGTTCTAGGTGTGGTGGTTTGTGTCAGAAGCCTCATTTTTTTCTTTTGTACACAAAGCTGTTTTGCAATGCTCTTCTCTTAACACCCAATGATGTTACATTAGGAGCTAGCAAGGAAGTTAGAAATTACTCTTCTTTTGTGATGGTTGGTTTAGCAGAATGGGCCGACACAGTCTTTATGTTATTCCAAGGCAGACTTGGGGCTGCCCAGCACTACATGTCTGAGCTGAGGTTCCTTAGAGGAAAGAGGCAGGTGCAAAAAAAAAAAAAAAAAAAAGGCTGTTATAGAATTGACTCCTGCAACGCTCTTGGGAACCCCTGAGCAGGAGGGAGGCAGAACAATGTCCCAAGCTTGCAGTATTTAGAGAAATGTGCCGTGGACGGTATCTCAGTTCCCACAGGTAACTTAGATACCTGTTAGGCTAAGATAAGTCTTTGTAAAGTTATTGATTCATAAAGAGAAAAAAAATGACTTGAGGGATACATGCTAAAATAGCCTTCGTGCTTATGTTAGGGCTTGAGGTAATATTTTTTTCCTTTTATGTATATTCTAAGTGCTCGGTGACATTTTACATTATAAGAGCAATAAAACACAGTTTTAAAAATATCTACTTTGGGCAGTGTGAGAAATAGGCACATTCTCCCGCAAACCCTAATGACATTCAGCTCTGATGTGCCCTGGGGTTTCCTAGCACAGGGCAGCCCTTGCTCCTAACCCGGATCGGTGCAAGTAGGCTGTGTTTGTTGCTTCTTTCTTAGGACAAGGTGTCTCAGCTGGAGATGGAACTAGAAGAAGAAAGAAACAACTCGGATTTGCTGTCTGAGAGGATCACTCGGAGCAGGGAACAGGTAGAGTATTGTCTGGGGTAGTGAGTAGATTGTCCTGAGAAAGGAAATGAGAGTGGTCCTACCTGAGGATTCACCTGGAGCAGGGAAGAAAGTTCATGCCTTATGGAAATGTTGGGAGACCGCACAGTCTTCACCATAGTAAGCTACTAGGAGGGAGACATAACATGTAACATCAGGCATAAAGTGGAAGTTTCCAAAGTAGTTATGGATAAAGTCTATTAGCCATAATAGGCAAAGTGCGTTCAGAGGTAAGGCTCTAAGAATCATTAGTTCAGCAAGCAATTGTGTGAAATTTGGTAGCCAGCAGTATGTTAGTGCAATGGAAAGTAATATGATGCAGTGTTTTACTTTAAGGACTTTACAAGCTAATTAGCGATATATAAACCTATGGGGCGTTCACAATACAATAACAGTACCTTCCAAGTTAATGCTTTGTGCAGTTTTGAAAGGAGTTGCACTTACGTTTCACCCTTACGGCAGCACCGGGGAGCAGCCAGAAGCAGTTCTCACTTGTCCGACACTGTCGGTAGTGTAGATAGTAGAACTAATGTCCTAACATACACTTAGTATAAATACCCAGGTTTTCAGATTTTGTTTTCGTTTTTTAATCAAGGAAAAGTTCAGGGTGGTTAAGTCACATCCTGGGAATGGGGTGTCACATCACTGAAATTGGGGGACTATTAACTGGTTTCCGTGTCCCCACTGTACATCCAAACCATCTGAGAGAGAAAAATATGGAAACATTACAGAGCAAGGATTCAGAACACTCAGTGGCAGTTTCGAAGAGAACTTATAGTCATTAATCTCAGCCTCTCATTTATATGATAGCTGTGGATACTGTAGAAACCTCTGATGGGATGTACTTTCAGGGACAACTTAGTTGTACATCTAGCTCCTGAAAATGGTGCTGGAGAAACTGTACATAGGCGTTTAGAAAACTCTTCACCTCTTGATTTGCTTTGGGCATTTTCTTATTTAAACATTGTGAACAAAATGTAAAAACCTTAGATGATGCTAAGAAAAATTTAGGAAATTATCTGTGTAAAGGATTGATGTAAAAAATCTGAAATACAGATTAATTTGGGCAAAATCTTCATTGTGCAAAGGACCGCTTTCCTCTGGTCACTCTTCCACTTTTTCGTATTCACCACCTTCTCCCATCTCAGGGTGACCAAGAACTAGAGGTTCCAGTGATCAGGGACAGGCCATTCTGAGCCGGTAGCCCCAACTCAAAGTTGAAGGGGAATCATGGCTTCTTTTCCTTCTGCCATTGTTTCCCTGTTGACGGGCTCTTTGCAAACAAGATAGGCATGCTACTTTGCTCCTGAGAGTGAAGGAAGTTCGAACTGGAGGAAGCTCCATCTACTATCCCCACTGAACTTGGATTCTGTGCAGCATGTTTCAATGCTCTGCTAGTAGCATTTTCCTGGAGGGTGGCAGTCCATGTGACCTGAACTTCAGAAGTTTAGAGAAAAACCTTCATGAAACCTAAAGTCCAGATGGAGAGCCCAACCTTGACCTTTGAGCCCTAATACGGTCTTACTTAAGCCTGCATTTTCTAAATTCTCTCACCAGTATGAAAGCTGTTTTATTACCAGTTCCTGCCAGCTTGGCTAAGTACACATTACCACAGGGCATTTGGGGATCTGCTAAGCATTCATGATGAGAGAAGTGACCATGAATTTGTTTTGCTAATGCTTCTTGTGACTTATGCAAGGGGGAATGGTGGGAAAGTATGTCATCCTACCAATAACCAGACACTTAAAACGGACTTCCGAACCCATGTGTTACACCCAAAACAAAACACAGACAAACCGAACCAGGAGGTAGTTGCTCCCCTTGGTTTAGTTTGCTTTTGACCTTTTCTTACTCCTCTCAGCTGAACACTTAGATCGTTGGGGGATAGAACTGCTCTCCATGATGTGGTCAAGGCTGAAAATATTTTCACTGAGCCAAGAACTTGCAGTAAGCCCGGGGAGGAAGTTATGGGAACTAACTTGATCTACCGGAAAGAGCACTGGGCTATATTTGTCCAGGAGGTTTCTGAAAGCTTTTTTAAATTCCAACATTGAAATGTTATGAGATGGTTGTATCAAATCAGTGGTATCTGAGTCACCCTTTAATTCCCCTATTGTCTCCCTGTGTCTGAGTTATATGCCAAAAAAGATGAGTTTCACAGTCTCTAGCGTCTTTGCCCTATTAGTTCTATTTTTTATTTTCTCTCTTCTCACTGTACTCTCTGAGGTAAGGAGGGTAAAGCCTCGTGTCTGTTATCAGTGGAGAAATGGACATGTTCAGATTGATGGAGGAATTGCTAAAACAACAGATAAAACTGCTGAGATAAAGTGATATCTCTTGATTGAGTGTTCAGGCCTCTCTTCTAGCCTGTGTCACCTCTGGATTTGTGAGGAAGGGTAGAGAAAGGTGTTGACTGAATACCTGGCTCACAGGAAAGTATTTAATTCTCACTCAAAATCGAGGTCAATCAACCTGAAACTTATTTCTTGCCTCTTAAAGTAAAAGCTCCAAGGAGAGGGCCCTGGGTGTAGACAGTTGGGTCCTAATTTTGAAGCTGTTTCAATCCACTTAGTTAATTTCTAGGGTCATGTGCCTGCTGCCTTCCTGCCAGAATCAGAACAAGGGGAAGCTTCCAAACTTAAGACCCCTTCCCCTCTGCTCCCTAAAATGCTGACCTATGATACTTCCTTAGCAGGGGACATCTTCAAAGGAATAAGAAATGATGTCTTCTTTTATCTCCAAACTGGTTTATAGCATTGACCTGGATACTCAACAAACTGCTATTAGGCCCTGAAAGGGGAAGATAGGAGAAATTTCATTTTGGAGATCTTGCTCTCTTCAAATTCAAAAGCAAAAGGTTATGGCTCTCTACTTAAACTTTACATTCTTATAAGCTCCTCTTCTGAATCTTTGCTTCCCCCAAATATCTCCCATTCTTTTTCCTAATCTTAGTGAGAGGGCTCAGGTGAAAAAGTTAGGAAAAAACCAAACAAACAAAAAAAGGGTTATCTAATGATTTAAGCAAATGGCCAGCCCCTTTCACAGAATCTTGGATCTGTCAAGGACCTCTGAGTTCATCTCCTCAGACTCTTACAGTGGAGGAGAGATCTGAGGACCTGAGCCACCGTGATTCAGCCACGTCACATAGCTGGTTAGTTGCAGAGCTGAATGTAGGTCTCTTGACTCCCAAGGTTCTATCTAGCAGTGCTTGCAAAATGTGTTGGACACCTACTGTGTTCATAGCATTGCGGTAAGGCTGCAAAATTATCAGAAGTGGGCCCCGTCCTTGAGGTGCTGTGGTTTGTTTGAAGAGATGGGGCATGACTGAAAAATGGATAACTAACAAGAAAAAGGAGCAGATACCAAATCAAAGTGGATTGAGGCAGCTAATGAGGACAAGACCACAGCTGGGTGCTGTGGAAGAGTTCTTAGAGGAAGGTGGACCTGGAGCTAGCTTCGAAGGAAGGGTAAGATTTAGACAAACCAAGAAGAGTGGGAACGGAATCCTGGATAGAATGACTGGTGTGAACCAGGACTGGGAGGCAGGATTTATACAGTATTTTGGGGATCAATGGACTACTGTGGCTTGATCAGGTTTCCATAAGGAGAGGCAGGTTGAGGGTTTTGAATGGGCTCTATCCTGATGGCAATGGGGAGCCATAGAAGATTAGAAAACCGAACAGTGAAGCAGACACAGTGGTCTGCAAGATTAATGTGGCCGGGGGTGGGTGCTGGGAGAAGGAGACCCCTGAAGGGAAGCTGTCCTGAGGGAGAGGACAGGAAAGGCAGCATGAGATCATTCTGCTCTTTTCATGTTTTTTTTTTTTTCTTTTTTCTTTTTTTCCTTGTGCATAGACCTGTTGCTCAATAAAAGCTGGCCATGTTATTTGTGAGTTCCCAGACTTCCTAAGGCCTTTGTTTCCCATACATGCTCAGGATATTATTTTTCAGACTGATAGAGTCAGGGAATCCTAATAGAGAGACAAGTTTTTCAAACTTTTTGGATGCTTAGAATTTGTTTTCAGATACGGCTAATAAGATGGAAAAAGGATGGATTTGTATTTGATAAAATGTTGTCTTCTTTTACAAAACAAAGGTGGGGAGTATTTGTTTTCTCTCCCAAATATAGTTTTACCTTATGTAACGGGTTTCCGATTGACTTAAAATGGAAGGGAAAGTCAGTTAAATAGTGGATATTTTATTGGCTTTTGGTATGTTTAAATCCAGAGAATCCTTTTTTCTTTTCTTTCTTCATTTATGACAATTGCCACCTTATTGAAGATTCCCTAGGTGCTGGGTGCTGTGCCTGTGCCTTGCTTAGGCTTTCAAGGGCTTGAGAGGCTAAGCAGAGGCCAAGGGTAACGCAGTTTGCAAGAGATGGAGCCACGATTTGACTGTACAGCCTACTGCCTCCCACCTAGTCTCACCATCAGACTGTAAAAGTAAAGACCCACCCCCAATACATTTGGGGCCACTATTTCCAAGTTAAAAATAATGCCATGGTGTCTCTCAATATGGATGAGGATTTATGTTCACCTGATTCTCTCCTGACTCTCCTCATGAGTCCAGGCTTTAAATAGCAAAGGAGTGGCCCAGTTTGGTGTGTTTCAAATGGTTTTGATGTTCTAGTTCCTTGGACACTGCCATGTCATGGCTGGTGAGTAAGTACAAACAGTTAACAGTAGAGCTGGACCTATAAAGAGGCGTTCGCTTGGCCATGGAGGCAAAGACAACCCAGCCCAGTAGAAAGACGATTCACCAACCCAGGCAGCTGGTGGTCGGGATGAAAAATAACCAACGTTAGAGTTTCGGGTGGCTTCATGGTCTTTCCAGGGGCTGATGGAAGCTGCTCTGTTGCCTTAGCAACTGCAGGATAAATCCTAGTTGCTAAAGTCTTGGGCTTTTGCAGTCACTTTAAGGAATTGCTCCCCAGGGGCCAGCTCACACTGGCTCCTCAGTCTGCATCAGAAAGATGTAACCACCAGAATGCCTGGGAAATGAGGCTCCTTGTAGTCAGTGAGTGAAAGATCAAAATGGAATTTCTTTCTTCCTTGCCTTCTTTCCTTCCTCCCTTCCTACTATACACCCTTCCTTCCTCCCTTACTACCACCCTCTTTCCCTCTCACCGTCCCTCCCTTCCTTCCTAAAATGATACTAGTCTCAGAACTGCCTTCTGTTATATCGGTTGTTGAAAAACCCAATGTGTACAGTTGCTAAATAATGATTTTCTTTTCTCAAGACAGTATCATTTTTAATACCAGCCAGGAGTGTATGCTCACCAATCCCTTTACAGCCCAATGGTAAACACAGGTGATGGGGTTAAATATTGTTATTAGCAATCATAAATATCTCTGGCTTTTCATTAACCCAGAAGGCAGCTGCTTCCAATCCTGAGAGTTGGCTTGGGTCATAAAACCCATTGGAATCTGATACTGTTATTTCTGATCAGAATGCTCAGGGTTTAGCATTCTTTCAGTCCAGCTGTGATAAACTGTTGCCTTCAGCTCCCAGTTCTGTTTTAAATTCAACTGGAAAGTTTTTATTTGGTCTATTTAATATAGCTGAAGGGTAAACAGCACGTAAAGCACTAAGCTTGTATAAGAAATGTTTCGCCAGCCTCAGATTTATTTCCCTGGTCAAAGGAGGATGCCGGCCAAGCCAGGGGCTTTTTTTTTTTTTTTTTTTTTTTTTTTCTTGCCAGTGCGGGTTGAAAATAAGAAGGATCTGATCTGGAATATTCTCAAGTCATTGAACCAGTCCTAGGGACCACTATATTGAGCACAGCTAAAATACTCCTGGTTTACAGCAAAATCCATCCTTGGCAGCAGTCTCTGTAAAACCATGTGATACTCCTTATCCAGGGCTCCATGTGGCAGATTTATTTTATAATTTACTGTCAGGCTGTCCTTATTGAAGCATTAAAGGAAGCCTATCGCGTTTGCCAAAAACCTCGGTTTCCAAAAGATTCAAGAAAAATTGACTGCATAGTCACAGTAACTGTTAGGTTTTATGGTTACACATGTGTTCCTTCCTGTACTTCACTCTGATTTATTTTATACTTCCATTTTAATAGCCGTCTTTAAGGGGACATATTTATCGTTTGTTTAATTTTGTTTTTGTTTTTGTTTTTTTTTTCCTTTGGAGAGTCACCATTTGTCTGGGGCTGTCCACGGAAGTCTTGAACCTACAGGGGCCTCCGGGATGCTGCTTCCTGAGGGTGCCTCTGCCCCCGGGAGGAGGCCCATTTCCTGGTGGGGTCCAGATTAATTCCAGTCAAGGGCAATGAGCAAGCAAGACTTTGGCCAGTGGCTGCTTCTTTTAAGTGGCACAATTTGTCTTGAATCCCAGCCTGGGCCAAGTGCTGCATGCTGTTTGGTGAGCCTCGAATCCCTCTGCTGTAGACACATCTTCCTTTTGGTCTCCAAGGTCCTCGCCAGAACTACCCCTGCTTGTAGGATTTCCCATCGTTGAGAGCCCTGGCCCTACAGGTTTGCTGAGAGGAGCTAAGGAACATATGATTTTCAGCCAGAAAGCCTGGGATAGAATCCCAAACCTGCTTCCGCCGTTCCTGAACCTTCCACCTGGAAAGTGGGGGTGCTCACATCTGCCTCAGAGAGTGCCTGGAGGATTAATGGGCTCCTACATGGACGCTCACAGTTGCTGAGGGCCTGTCACCAGAGGCTCGTGATTTCTTGGTACTTCCCTCGGTCCTCGGGTCCTCAGGCCGGAAGCACAGCTGCAGAAGTCACCACCTGACCCCTTAAAAGCAGATGCTGTACAGCTGCAGTGAGACCCTTGCCTCTGCTCTGCTGGCCTTTTATGGTCTTGGTGTTTTTGGCCTCACATCCTGCAGCAACTAAATTTCTAAATTTCTTTCTCTACAAGCCTCCAGTTCTTCCTTATCCCTTTACTTCCTTCTCCCTCCCTTCCTGCCTCCCTCCCTCCCTCTCTCCATCCCTGTCTCCCTCTCTCCATTCTTTCCTCCCTTCTCCAGTGCCCCCAAGCTACAGGAAACTGCCTCCACCTAGGTCCTGCTCTTTCCTGGGCTCAGAGAAAGAGGTTCTCTCCCACTCTCCTGCTGACCCCAGTGCAGGGCCTGGATTCTATCCCTCCCTCCCTGGATGCTCGCCCTTCCTGTCACACTCCCTTCTCATCACAGTCCATCTCTGTAACTTCTCCTTCCTCCTCGAGTCTCGCCTTCGCTGCTAACAGGTGCAGGGCATCTCTCTTGCCAACCCCTCTGTGACGTCCCTAGCCCTCCAGTTGTAGCTGTCATCTTGCCACCACTGAAGTCCTGGAGAAGAGGCAGCTCCCTCACCTGCCCTTATACCCAGAATTTTCCTAGTCTCTGTAGTCTGGTCCCCTCTCTGCTGAACCTTCCAGAGTGAACTTCTTGTCCAGCCCAGGTGCTTTTGGGACAGGTCAGTGTCCCAGTTTTCTTTGCGCCTCTCCTAACAGGGCGAAGGTGGGAAGGGCTCCCCAGGGCACATTCTTCATACATGTCTCCTTGGTGAGCTCATCTGTCCCGTGGCTTCACCTAGCATCTCCCAAACCCCCCACCTGTTTCTGAATTCCCTCCTGGACCCTGGGAGTAGATGGGGATAGTAACAGTACCTACCTTATCAGACGGCGGTAAGGATTACAGGAGTAGCACTGTAAAACTGCTCGAGACTTACCTCAGTGAATGCAGTACAGGTGTTCCTGTTGTCATAATATTATAATGGGCCCTGAGCGACTGCTCCCTGTCTGCTTCCACCTTATCTCTTAACCTGTCCCCTAATCCCCCACATGCCAACTTAGTCCTTTTAATGCTTCAGCACTTGCTTCCTCTTTCTACCTCCTGCTCTCTCTCTCTCTTTGGTGGTTCCCCGGTTTAGAAAGCTGCAGTTCCTCTCCTGCCCCGTTCTCTACCCTGCCTGACACTGACCTCGCAGGTCCCAGCCTAGGGTCCCTTTCTCTGGAGAATTTCCCTGGCCTTTTAAGTCTGGCCCGTGAGCCCTGCCGTACGTTCTGCCCTAGCACACTGTCCTCCCCCATTGTAGTTACACTGACCACATGCACAGGCCTTGTTCGATTGTCCCTCGTGAGGCTATAATGAGGGTGGGTGCTTTGTTGATCTTTTTGTCACTGTGTCATGGGGCTGACAGTATAGTCTGAACAAATGGATGAATTCACCCCATCATTCCAGGCCACGCCTGCCCCAGCACACAAGTGTTTGCTTTCCCAAACTCACTCTCACCTTGATAGAATGGGTCTTTTCTGAGAACACTCCTAAATGTCTGGAGAGGTGGGGTGGCTATCTCACCAGAGGATGGAGGCAGGGGCCTCTGGCTTCCTCAGAAGGGGAGCTACACATCATCCCAAAAGGTGGAGGAGACAGAATGTGCTTTCGCTGTCATAGGCCAGCTCCAAGGGTCCTCATGGGCCGTCTCATTCAAGTTCCTTGTTTTAGAAATGAGGAGTCTGCCTCCCTGAGTTGAGGTATCCAAGGTCACCCACAAGTGTACGTAGAACCAGGAAGGGAAACTGGTGGCCGCTTGTCTGAGTAATTACTTCCCATTGCGGTGGAAGTTTAACCATGTCCTCAGTGAGGTCCCGGCCTCGGCCCAGGGGGCGTGCACAGAACACTTTCCCCCGGGAGGCTTGTCACGCTCCCGTGGCCGAGCCGTGCTGACGCCCACTGTGCGTGGTATCATCTGCTGGTTCACAGCCACGCTCAGAGTGGGCCGTGAGCCCGCATTCGTTACCCAGGGAGTTGTTCCTGTGCCCTATAGCAGCATGTGATTCCCGAGGGCTTGGGGCCAGGCGGAGTGGGGGCTGGCCGCGGGTGAGGTTTTACGTGCTGTGCCTGCTGACCCTTTGCATGGCTGGCATTTTTCCCCTGGTGCACACAAGGATGCCCTAGGAAGACTGACTGCCTCCCTGGGTCTTGGTTTTTATGTGACAGCTGTATTTGAACCCTAGGTCTGTTTGAAGTCTTTTCACTGAGTTGGTCTAGAGAGAGCAGGTGGCGTGGGCAGTGAGCAGTGGGTTCAGCCTGGGTTCTAGTCCTGCTCCCTTTAGCTACATGTGTTACTGTCCTGGGCCTCAGTGTCCTCTGCTGTACAATTTTAAACCCTCATGTTTAAGAAGCCTGCCAGGCAGAAATGCAAAAACGTAAGCATCATTATTATTTGGACCATATAGGTACCTGCTCCTATAGGCAGAGTCCCGGCTTCCCACTGTGGTAGCTGAAGCCTCCTTGTCCAAGCCCTGCCCATTGTGTCTCATTCCTTACCTCTCCCTGTCGTCCACTCTGGGCCAGCCACACCATACCACTGGTCATGCCCTGCGCACACTGTGGTTGGGAGAGTGGGAAATGGGAGCAGATGCAAGCCTAACCCAGCACGGTGGTGTCTCCTCTTATTATTTCTGGGACTCCCAGGTCTTGCCGTCATGGCAGGGAAGGGGCGAGCTTATCTTTTACTTACTAGGGCGCTTGTACAGGTGGTGGAAATCAAGTGAATTCCAGGCCAGTTGAGGCTGTTACACAGGTTCCCCGGCATCCAGGGACTCCTGTGTGTACACCTCTTACCCAGATTGGACCGTCCTGAAGAAGGAAGGGGTGATTTTATTTGCCTGGCTCACCTTAGTCCTCCTGGGTCCTCAGAACAGTCTTGAGAACAGGATCTGGGGCCTCACCTCTGAGCTTATGACTTCACTGTGGCTGAAAGCCCACAGCGGATGGAGAGTGGAGATGCTGAAGGGCAGGCGACCGAATTTCTTTCCAGATGCTGCTCAGCTAGGCTCATATCCTATTAATATAGAAGAAATCCTCAGTAACATTTAGCCTTTGCCAGGTCACCTGGAGCTGCCCAGTGTTCTTGCTGACTTCTATTTCTGACATAAGAAGGGAGAAATCAAGCCATGTCTAAGATATGCTAACTGTGGAAGCCCTTTCTGTAGTTTGAACTTGTGATGCAGCAGTCAGGAGCTCAGGGGATTAATAGCTTCCTTCATTGCTAGTCGTGTAGATCAGGGGTCCCCAACCCCTAGCCCTGAATCAGTACCACTTCATGGCTTGTTAGGAACCAGGTCCCACAGCAGGAGGTGAGTATCAGGTGAATGAGCGAAGCTTCATCTGTATTTGCTGCCGCTCCCCAGCACTAGCATCACCACCTCAGCTCCACCTCAGATCATCAGGCATTAGATTCTCATAGGAGCACCAGCCCCTGGTGCCAAAAAGATTGGGGACCACTGGCGTAGATATCTGGTGAGTTGGGTGACTGACCCATCCCGGTTTGCCTGGGACTTTCCCAGTTTTAGCATTGAAAGTCCCTTGTTCTGAGCACATCCTTGGTCCTGAGCAGCCAAGATGGTTGGCCGCCATACAATTTGACTGATTCCTCCAAACTCTGATGTCCTCAGTGGAGGACCCTGTTTCCAAATAAGGTCGCATCCGAGGCACTGTGGGTGGGGTGGCGGGGGGTTAGAGTTTCAGTATGTCTTTTTGGAGATGATACAATTCAACTCACAAGAGCAGGGTTAGACGTGACTGCTGTTGCTTTTATCTTTACCTTTGCAATCATCGAGAAACCAAGAATATGTAAGCAACAGCACCCGCACCCAAGAGGAGAGAAGGCAGCAGGCTGCCATCATGAAGGGTAGCGAACCCAGTTGTTGAAATTCAGTATCTGGAACCAGTTCACACAAAAGATCTAGGAACAAGCTCTCTGACCGCTGGGCTTTGCTCTTTTTGGTGTAGATGGAGCAGATAAGGAATGAGCTACTTCAGGAGAGAGCTGTGAGGCAAGACTTGGAGTGTGACAAGATTTCCCTGGAAAGACAGGTGAGGGCAGCTGGCCCCATGAGCCCCTCCCTCCCTCCTTCCTCCCTTCCTTCCTGTGGCTTGGAACTAGAAACCCTCGGTGCCTTCTTCCCATAGCACTCCAGGAACTCTGGGATGTACCTCGCCCAAGAGAGGTATTTCTAAGACATTTCCCAGAGTGGATTTTCCCAATAATATTAGATATGCTCAGAAGTTTAGCAGCTGGGGGGAGGTGGAATCATAAGGCCTGTCTTCTAGATAACCTTCTAAGAAGGGCTAAATTCGAATGTAAAGGGAATAATAAAGAAACAGTGTCACCAGACATATGAGTTGCTCACAATGCTTACTTGAATCATTATTTCTTGTACACGCCATCCACAGAAATTCTTCACTAATACGGCATGTGATATTGGCAAAAGAGCCTATTTCTCCTGCTAATAGGTTTATGAAAGGCCAAGGCCGTTTGATATCCAAGAGTCTTAGGCCATGGCAAAGATTTCACTTAGGCTTACAAGGGAATGTCATAGAATCTGTTCTTTGGCCTGCCAGGGGCCGGGGTGCAAGGCCTTCCCATGGCAACACCCCTGGCTTCCCTGGACCCCCTGGGGTCACCTTTCTTGGTGTGGAAAGCAGGCTTATCACAGCCACCAACCAAAAGCTGGCTCCATCTGTCCTCTGCTCTGCACAGAGTATGGCAGACACAGCCCTTCACAGTCTCCCTGTCTTATTCCAGAACAAGGACTTAAAAAGCCGGATTATCCACTTGGAAGGTTCCTACAGGTCCAGCAAAGAGGGGCTGGTGGTGCAGCTGGAGGCCAGGATCGTGGAACTGGAGGACCGTCTGGAGAGTGAGGAGAGGTGAGCCTGGCTCAGCTCTGCGGCAGAAGCCTGATGAGCAGTGGCAGTCACATTGCAGAGCGCTTTGCTTTTAGATTCGTATCTCTTCCCATCTTCATAAGCCTTCGTGTGAGGAAGGCAGAGCAAGTACAGCCTTGCTGTCATTTCCATTTTGCAGGTGAAAAAACTCAGACCCATCCAAGTAAGTTCTCGAGGAAGGTAGTATGGCCGAACATAGCTGGATTAAAACTGAAGACTTCCGCTCTCAGTCCATGCCTTTCCCACTGTCCTTGCTGCTCTTTTCCACGTCCCCTCAATAGGACAGGCTGCTTCATAAGCTACCGAGTTTGAGCTGTAGAGAGGCGAGGGGCCCAACTCTGCCCTGGGGGCCAAGTTTTTCACTCTGCTGGCCATTTTGTCAGAGCTGGGTGGACCAGGCAGCCCTGCCTCCTGCAGGGCTGGGTTGAGGGTCCTCCTTCTGCTTCCCACGCCCTTCCAGGGACCGGGCCAGCCTCCAGCTCAGCAACCGACGGCTGGAACGGAAGGTAAAGGAGCTGGTGATGCAAGTGGACGACGAGCACCTGTCGCTGACTGATCAGAAAGACCAGGTGAGGGACCCTTTAGAAGTTCATTCTCAGGTGGGATTATATGTCCCAGGTCGGGGAAGCAGGAGGGTGGCGAGGGCTCCGCAGGCCAGCGATGGACTCGTGGTGGACTGACTCCTGTCTGTCCACTTCACCCAGTTACGTCATAGAATGGGGCGTATCTAGGCTGTGTTAGTAGGGGATTTCAGCAAACCACAAACTCTGAATTTGGCTTATGAAAAGTAGACTTGTCTGTCAGAGTCTTATCTCCATTTCCGCATGAGACTGCGTGTCCTGGTTGCCTGGAAAGAAGGTGGCCGGACCGCTGGCCTGTCCACGCGGATGCTCTTCTCCATCCCAGCGGGGCTGGGGGATCGGCCAGCACTAACCTGCCCTCTCTCCCAATGCAGCTGAGCCTGCGCTTGAAAGCAATGAAGCGCCAGGTGGAAGAGGCTGAGGAGGAAATCGACAGACTAGAAAGTTCTAAAAAGAAGCTGCAGAGGGAGCTGGAGGATCAGATGGATCTGAACGAGCAGCTGCAGGGTCAGCTCCATGCCATGAAGAAGGACTTAAGGTGGGCAGGCGTGGGGACACACAGCGGCCCTCTCCCTCCCGCACTCGAGGAGAGCTTGCTGCGTTCAGGGCATCCCCAGTCTTGTTGTCTCAAGCCAGTTTCTTGCTGTCGCCTTTTGGGGATCGTGCCACCCTAGAGATGAGAGTGGCTGTGTCCACTTCAGTCACCCCACATGCTCAGTAGGGTCTCGCATGTGTCATTCTCATACCAATGCCCCAGGGTTAATGAGGCAAATATTATCCCTGTCGTCCATATAGGGAAACCGAGGCTCAGAGCAGGTAAGACCAGCTCACGCCACCTTGGAGAGGGAGGCTCCTGGATCAGCCCTTAGGACTCCTGCTTCTATGTGACTTAGGGAGAAATAAGATAAAGTTTTGGTTCATATTCTCAAGAGGACTAGGATATTTCTAGTTTCAGGAGAGAGCCGCTTTTAAAGCTTCCCCACCATGGTCCTAAGGGGCAGCAGCCTTCCCTGCCCTGGGGTCACTGCCGAGGATGTTGGGGCGAGGGGGTGGATGAGGTTCATGCTCATCCATGGAGCTGAGCCTCTCTTGGAGGCTGGCTGTGCTGGCAGCATAGCTAGTTCTTTCATAAATGGGCAGAAAACTCTAGCCTGTTGAGAGTCCTATACACAGGCCTATCTATCAAGAGCCTGGCCCCAAAGCCAGCATTAGCGTGCAACATTTAAGGAGGCACCAAAACTCTCAGTAATCAAAATAGGTAATATTTAGTGGAGGATTTAAAGAATTAATGCAAAAAATCCATAGTGAACAAGATGTCAACATTTTAAATTAAGACCATATCCATAACAGTATCCCGATGAGCCATACTGGAGCTTGAGGCAAAAGGAAAAATCAGTACTATTGATCTTGTCCCAGCCCTGCCCAGCCCACCCTGCTAACACTGGCCTCGTGCTGAGAGGTGGGCGTTTGCTCCCTGTCGCTCCGGGGACTGGCAGGTGCAGACCAGTTAAGTTCACATGCTTCCATGCCACTCAGTGGGTGGAGGGACGGGAACCCGAGGCCCTTCCTTCGTCTCCAGGTCAGAGGTGAGTCCCAGTCCAGGACCAGGAATCATGCTCGTGTTGTTCCCGCAGATTGAAGAAGCTGCCCAGCAAAGTGCTCGATGACATGGATGACGACGATGACCTCAGCACTGATGGGGGGAGCCTCTACGAGGCGCCGCTGAGCTACGCCTTCCCCAAGGACGCCACCAGCCAGATCTGAGTCCACTTCCAGGGCTGTGGAGGTGGCCTCTCATTCCTCACTGGGACCCTCAGCCGCCCGCAGCAGGACGCAGGAAAGGCGGTGCCCTCCCGGAGCCAAGACCCATCGCTGTCTCTTCACGTAACCAGCCGACTTCCCCACGCTCCGTTCCTACTCAGATCTCTGAGCTGGGGCGCAGCTCTTGTATCTTAGACAGGGAGCCATTGCAGTTTAAATGTTGAGATGCCTGAGGCCCAGAAGCCACTGCCCATTGGGGTGTTTTGGAAAATGTAATTCGGCAGGCTGAAGTCCCTTCTACACAGCTGTCTCCCAGACCATTTGCATTGCTGCTCCTGCTCCCTCCACCCACCCACCCCCATGTCAGGAAAAAGGGTCCAAAATGCTAGTTACTATTTAATAGCCACTGTGTGGGGATGGGGGTAAATGATGTACAGGCTGTACATATTTTAAACCAGACCTTGTCCTGACCGCTGCTGTTCCATTTTGGAATGTTACAGAGGCTCCCTAGGGTGGCTTGTTTGTCAAGTTCACACATCTATATAGAGTATTATTTTTTAAAATATGATGCTACTAGATTTTAAGTATTAAGGAGCAGAGGCAAGAGAGGGAAGGTAGAATAAAGACCACTTTGGACATCAGAGTTGAGAAAAGGAATTGTGGTGACAAGGGACAGTTAACCCTGAGAAGAGAAATTCAGGTGGTCTCGGTAAGCAGCTTGCTTACCATAGAGGGAGAGTCAGAAGGACACTTGTATCTGTGGCCTTGGTTGCTTATTTTATCTAGAATTTTGTTATAACTTGTGAACCACGCTGAGATCAACTCTCAGTCACCGATTGCAATTTATTTTACACGGGGGTGGGGGTGGGGAGACTTGTAAGTAGGTTTTTGACAAATGCTGTGGTTTCTGGAAGGATGGGCTCCTCCAGCCATTTCTTATTGGTCCTTTCCTTTCTCCTCCCACAGCAGGGCTCTGACCTGGGCTCTCCTGGCCCCTGGATGGGGTAGTTGCTGGGTGAAGAATAGTAGAGTATGGGAGCAAGACTCATGGACTTAGGGATGAGGACAAGGCAGGTGGTGTCTAGTAAGGTCATAGGGAAAGGGAGAAGGGGGAGGAGATAAGCAGGTGTGTGTGGGTGTGAGTAGGAAGGAAGAGGAGAAGTTCTCGAAAGCTGGGGGGTTGATTATAGACAAGAGGCAGATTGAGCAAGATCTCAGGTTTATGTCAGAAAATGGATGCTAGGAACAGGAGTCAAACAGAGATGTGTCTGCAGGATGGAAGGCTCCATCCAGCTTCCTGGGACAGTGGGTCATCGGTTGCACCAGGCAAGAAGTGACTGGGATTGGGCGAGGCCTGAGGCAAGGCCACGTTGCAGGGACAGAATGACTGCGAGCATGGCATTGGGAGGATGTGGGGTTTCCCAGCACTTCCTTGTGGCTTCCCTGAGGTCACCTCCCACTGTGACAGTGCCCAGACATGCCCAGAGGCCAAGTCCAATCGCAGCTGAGTTCCCGTAGGTCAGGGCCAAGGAGAGAACCCTTGAGTTGTGAATATGTACAGGGCAGAGATGACAGTGTTAAGCTGCTTCCGCAGTGTCCCCAAGCATCCTAAAAGATGGGAGGCTGGGAGACCTGAGAACTCCATGACAGTTGCTATAGGAGAGCAGGGAAGCTCAGTGCCCTACTTGCCCCAGGTCACAGAGCACACAAAACAGTGATCAGCCTGGTTAAGGGGCAGGCATTATTGCCACCACCCGCTGCCCCTAGCCCCTGGTGAGGCCCTGGAACAAGAGAACCAAGCCCTTTTAAACCTCGGCTGGGTGGAGTGGTTCTTGCCTCTGCTTACTTATTTGGGATATGGGGAGATTCTTCCCTTAGGCGATTCATTCATTTTGCAAATATTTATTGGGCATCTCTATGTGTTAGGCACGGTCCTTGGCAGTGGGTATAGAACACTGAATGAAGTGGATCAAAATCCCTCCCCTCCTGGAGCACGGTCAAGGGGAATTGGGTGATGGACAATAGCCATAATAATGGATGCAGAGGCTGAGCCCCTCTGTCGTCTTGGAGATGCAGCACGCCTTTGGTTGGTTGACTGGCTCACTGGAACTCCCAGGGCTTCTTTGACCCTCAGTATGTCCTTGATTTCCATGCTACTTCCATCATCAGTAGATATTTGCCAAGAAGCCTGACTAGTTAAGCCTCAGCCTACTCATAACTACAGCTGGGGATGAGGAAGGTCTGAGGCCCAAGAACTTAGGGAGCAAGTGAATATCTGTCTTGGTTTGTGAAAAAGCCCTGGGCCCTCATGCTGGCCAGTTTCTCGTGGTTCCCTGAGACCAGCTGCAAGAAGCAAAGGAGCCCATGAAAAAGAGCACAGAGATCACCATTCAGAAGACTTGTATCTTTACCCTAAAAAATGGGCCATTTTAATTGTTAAAATGTGCCGCCCTACATGGTATTGGAGCTGGGAGTGAGCTGGATACATGCAGTGTAGATTCGGCATGGAAAGAACACTAGACTGGGGGTTAAAAGAAGTATTTTCAAGTCCTGATTCATCTTACTCCAATGACCTTGTTGGGTCACATACTGTCAGAGCCACACATTGCCCAGATGACTAGAGTCCCAGGTCCTTTCCACCTCTGACATGCTCTCATTCTTTGATTTTATTATATACACATTTTTTTTTCTGTTGCTTTAATAACTAACCCTACTCAAGAATATTTTCTTTAGCTAGCTTGAAAAAAATATTTTATTTAATAAACAAGTATGTGGCCAAATGCAATGCTGAGGAGACAATCATCATATGTCTTTATAAATTTTTTTTTTTCCTGCTTCTGAGTGTCATACAACAATGCCAGTAGGTTTATTTTGTTGGATTTCTACTTTCGGGTATGGTTTGATTGCTTTGGTTTGTCATGGGGAAGAGACATTCTAATGCAGCTACCTCCATGTAAATGAACTCCTGGATAAAGCAAGATTGCCTTTCAATAAACAGCGTCAGCCCACGAGAATCTCGACTCCCCCATTATTTTGACTCCCGTGTTCTCTCCAGAGCTTGGCTCCACATCTGCCAAGAAACAGCCAAGGCAAATGGCCAGAAGCTACTTGAGGAAGTGGAACTTGGTGGCATCCCAGGGCCAGGACTGAAATAGAAGAGTGGGGTGCAGGTCAGTGATGAGCACTGAGAGAATTGGTGTACCTGGATGGCTGTGATGTTCTGAGAAGCCCAACCTGCCCATTCCCAGAAAGTGGTAAAGGGGAAGTGCGTTGATAACTGAGAATAAACAGCACCCCCTGTGTATTCCTTATTCTTAAACTAAAATGAGTCTTCTCATAATCCAGTTTGCACATAATCTCTTTTAACCTACAGCAGGCTGACAGCAGGTACCGGGGTCTCCTGAGTGTAGGGAAGAAAGTGACCTCTCCACAGGAGGGACCTGCAGTGCTCATTGTCTGTGCTCAGACCTCGTCTTCTGGAGGTAGACTCCTCCAGGGCCCTCCAAGACCAGTGAGTGCTCTGGTTGGGGTCAGCTGATGGGAGCAGGCGGGGAGGCCAGGCGTTTCTCAGCTGCCACTGCTCACTGTCACCTCGATGCCTCCAGTCGTGTGAGCATCCTCCCACAGAGGTTCCTTCTCCCTCCGGCCTATGCAAGGAATGTGGCTCAGGTCCTTCCATGCCTGCCGCTCCTTCCTCCACGTTCGTAGCATTCCTTCTTTGAACTTGAGGATAGTTACAGTGAACCTGTCTTTGTTGGAGACGGTCATTACCCAGAAAGTTTTGTGTTTTAAGTTTTCAAGTGATAGGGAAAAATGACTCGACAAGTTCCTATCAGGGGCTTACTAGCCCAAATCCAAAGCAAGATTTGAGTGTGTGCCCCACGCTGGGTTTATCAAGGCTGGTAAATGTTCAGTGCAGTTCCAAAAGTCATCTAACAATAGTACCTATTCTGTGGGGGGAAGTTTGCAAGTCCCATCGAGCGGAATCTCACTCCATATCACAACAGATTGTCAACAACTCCTCGGGGATTGGAGTGTGACTTCAGTATTTTGGATAAACAGAATTAAACAAGAAAGACAGAAACTTCAGCAGGTAGGAAATCTTAGGCTTGAGGAAGTTGGGTATTTTATCACAGGTCACATCTGGAACAGGTAGCCCGGCCATGAGTAGAACCTGCCACTGTGGGCCAGGTGCTGCGATAGACAGAAGGTTTAAGCCACAGTCTAGGACTTTCAAGAGCTTACAATGTAATTACAAAAATGGTAATGATTAAACTAAGTGGAAACGAGGTATAAATATTAAGTCCTTCACATATTATGGCATACCAAATTTGTCTATTTTTCTTTGTGCCTGGCCCAGCTCACTGTCTATAGTCAGTTCCGCCAGTTTTTCCTGAGACCACAGACAATCCAGTAGCTAACAGGTGTGGAGCACTCACCTGCCACACATCAGGCATTGTTCTCACATGTTGACTCATTTGATCTGACCACCCCCCCAAGCAGGTACCGATGTGACAAGTGAGGCAGACCTGGCAGAGGGGGAACTAACCTGCCCAAGGGCACACGGCGGGAGGTGGGGGAGCCAGGATTGGGGGTCACACTCTAGAGCAGGAAGCTCTGCTGCCTCTCACACTCACCTCCCTGAGGGGACGAAGGCCTTTCATTGGATCCTGTGTTAGGGCCTCCTGAGGCCTCCTGATCCTCTTTCAGAGCTCACCTGTAATTGTGGTTTTCGATGCAACTCAACAACCTGCTGCCTGCCTCCACTATGAGCACTGCAGTCAAAGGCAGATGGAATTCAGCATTAACCTGTGAAGCCACAGACCTCGTGGATGTGGCTATCACAGATTTTTAGCTGCTCTTCTAACCTACCCGTTTTGGTGCTATTGGCTGCTGCGATGTTTGGATCTCTCATTTTATCTTTGATGCTCTGCTTGGTGCTGTGCTAACCTGAGTTGGCTGGGCCTGAGCTGGCTGGGATGGCTAATCTGGATGGTCATTGGGTCTCCCCACTGTCTCACAGTATGGAAAGCGGTCTCTGGGCAACATTAGCAAGCCCCTGAGTTGGGCAGTCCTCAGGGAACATTTACCTTTCTAATCTCCAGACTGCTTTATGATGAGAACCTTCTTCTAGAACAGTATATGGCAATAATAATCTTCGCCGTGTAGTGCACTTTTTATATTAGCCTTACATTCAAATCTGCACTTGCAACCTGAAATCAGCAGAGTGTCCTCATGGAACACTATCAGCTAGAGTCACTAATGAAACCTCGTACCCCAGAGGAGCTCACAGAAGAACACAGGGTTGTTGGGCTGGAGTCTGGAAACCTGAGGCTTGTCAGTGGTGGGCTGCCTTCGGGGCTGGCAGCAGAGTCTCTACTAAGCTGGGAGGACTGACCCCAATGGAATTGGGCTCTGGGTCCCTGTGAGTGAGCAGGGGGCCCTGTTTCCGGAGGAAGAGAAAGTCTGGGCACAGCCAGTTTCAGGACTTAGAGCCATGTGCAAAAGCTCATATTGAAGGAAAGGGATCCCTCTGCCCCAGCCATTCCCAGGAGAAGTAGAGCTCCTGTTGTGAAGCCAGGCTTCCGGTCTTGTTGACTTGGTGTGGGAGCTGGGAGTTGGGATTGTGTGTGTGGATTGGGGAGGTGATGGGCACCTGCCTCCCCATCCACCCAACAGATAGAGGGCATTCCTTATGAACCCCACCCAGGGGCTCTACAGAGACCAAGCAGTGTTGCCCTGTGGATGGATCCGATGGTCTTTTGGAACAGGGGGGATGACTCTTTTTTAACATCTAAAAACCCCTTAACAGGGTAGCAGCTGCAATTGGGCAAACTCCTGTGGGCCAGGAATCTTTGTACTTCATCTGATTTAATCTGCACCTTGTGGGTTGGGTGGTAGTAGGGGAACATGTGTGGAAAGAGACATAACTTGTCCAAAGCCACCAACCAGTAAGTTGTGGGGCTGGGGTGAAGTCCTGGGCTGTCGCTCTTAACAACTTGGGGTTTCCCTATACCTTGGCCTGCTGATCAGAGTGTGAATTTCATTTGGTAAGCTTTGCTTTGAACTCCAACTTAGTAGTCACCACTGACCCCCCTAGGTGAGGCACAAAGGCTGGGTGGTTTGTCTGAGTCACAGCACCCGACCTCTGGATCACAGGTCTGCACGTGGAGCGTGAGGTGTGCATGAAAGGAAGGGCGACTGCCTGGCCTGCCTGTTCCTCTCCGCAAGCCCCTCCTGCGGATCTGCCTAACTTGTTCCCACTGCCTCCGGGCCTTCTGGTCCTTTGAGGACAGGGCTGTGTTCCAAGAAAAGGCTTGTAGATTAAGATAAAGCAGGTGTCACTGGTTAAATGCCCTCCTGTCTTTGAAAGGACTGGTCCGGTAAACCTTCCAGCTCACACCCTGCATTTTCTCAGTTCCATCTCTGGGCTGAGGCTGCCTGGCCTTTCATCAGGTGCCAGTGGTCGCTGGCGATAGGCACAGGGCACCCCGCAGAGCGTGGAAAGGGAAATGAGACCCAAAAAAGATGGCGACAAGCTCCTTCTGGGACTCCTGGCTCCTCCAGGAGACAGTCCTTGTCTCTGTACACCCTCCCGGGGGGAGACTTCTCCTGGCATTTAGATAATGAAGGACTACAAAACAAAACTGACTTCCACTCAACCTGTCCACAGTCTCCTGATCTGGCCTAGCTATGTAATCCAGATCTCTGGCCCTCCTGCATAGTTGTTGTTTCTGATTCACACATGGCTTCCTAAACCAGCTTCGTTTTCTGAAAAGTATAACTCACTCGACTAGTCCTCCCCTTTATGGCAATTTAAAGAATTTCGCCTGTGGGTTTCATTGATGCTGGATTCTAAAATCAAGCTCTAAAATGCTTGTGGGCTTACAAAAATCACGTGGTCTTCCGAGGCCCCATGGAAAGGTTACATGTACCCAAGATAATCAGATTAGTCGACCCCTGTGATGGTTAGAGTCATGCAGGCAGGAAGCATTGCACTCCCCTGACCCCATCATCACATGGGGGTGGACTCTGCCGGTGCATACCCAGAGCTTGCTTCCCAGATGTTAAGAGGCCAGCCGTTAAGGTAGTCCCTGTGACTTTGCTACCAACATCAGCAACGAAGACAGGGAGCACCTAATATGGGGGAGACAGAAGTAGGCAAGGTGACACAGCCTGGCATCCATTCTCTGAGAATTTCCAGTGAAGGACTTTGGGTTTGTTTTGTGGAGGAATTTGTGTTCCCATCACCAGGAATTAATGGTAATTAATTAACATTTAGTCATAGCTGCTTCACATTTTTAAATAAAAGAAAGAAAATATTAAGGGTAAGATAGAAGGCTCTCCCTTTGTCCCCCATTCCCTACCTCATCTCTTTTTCTCCCTCCCAAAGGCAACCACTGTTAAGTTGCATTTATCCTAGTTGCATTAGCATCTAGGGTAAATGAAGTGGAGGAATGACTCGGGGTGACACTATGAGAGGTAGGGAATTGTTTTAAATGAATACTCTAAGGAAGAGATCTCCAACCTTTTTGGCTCCAGAGACCAGTGCTCCTATGAGAATCTAACGCTTGATGATCTCAGGTGGAGCTGAAGCTGTGATGCTAGAGCTGGGGAGCGGCTGCAAATATAGATGAAGCTTCACTTGCTTGACTGCTCACCACTCACCTCCTGCGTTGCAGCCCGGTTCCTAACAGGCCACGGACTGGTACTGGCCTGAGGCCTGGGGTTTGGGGACCCCTGCTCTAAGGGAAGTCCATACCTTAATAGCTGCACTGTGGAGTGGTGAGACTCCAAGAGGCATGATGATTAAGCTGCCTTCTAAAGAAGGTGAACCAGACAGGGGCAGTGCCTTGGCTTGGCTGAGCTGGGACGTCCTAGTCAGGAATGTCCAGAGCTGAAATGCCCTGGACAGTGAGAGGAGCCCAAACACTGCCTGGGGATGTTGTCTCCTCCCTGACCTCAGCATACTGCTCACCTTGTCCCTCGAATGCGGTGAACTAGTATTAGAGAATATTGATTTGAAGAAACGCCTAGTTTGGGAAGTGGCATTTTCAGTCTGCCCCAGGTGCCCACACATCAAGTTCCAGGCTCACAAAGACCAAGGTCTCACTGGCTGGCTCCCCTGGAGAACAATAGTGGTGGCATCCTTGGTCGTCCTTGGAAACACCCAGCTTTGGTCTGGAATTGCCGCGGTTCCTTGGCTGCTGCCTCCATGGTGAGCCCTGAGGTTGCAACCTCCCTTGGGTGGTTAGATGTGGGAGGAGAGGTGCTGGGCACCCCTCAGGGCCCACTGGGTGCTAGATGCCATGTAATTTCGGTGTGCTCCATGAGGACTCTTGAATATCAGAGTGTGAATTTCATTTGGTAAGCTTTGCTTTGAATTCCAACATAATAGCTGAAACCCTTACATCCTAGGAATAGCTCTTCAAAATGCATGCCGACATAGGCATGTGTTATTGTGTTTGTTCTTCCTTAACTATGTATTGCCTAGCCAGAAGTTTTCGAAAATAGAGCCACGCCTCTACTTGCCGAGGGAAACTTACATATGCTCCTGCTTAGCTTGTCACAACATTAGAATAAGTATGTTTCCTGATATTTGATAATCTTTATCACTTTAAAAAATGACGCATAACAGCCCATTGAGTAAATCCCATTGGTTAATTACTATCCCCATATTATTGAATGTCTAGAATTCTAACCGTTGACTTCCTACAATGAATACTTTTGTATCTGTAGTTTTTTCCATAGTTCGAATTATTTGCTTTGACTAGGTGACCAGAAGTAGAATTACTGAGGTATCAAGTGAAAAACGAACAAACAAACAAACAAACAAACCAGTTAAGTTTCCATATTTGTTGCCAAATTGCTTTTCTAAAGGATTTACCCATATGCATGGACATCAACAATACACAATGTGGCAGTTACTCCAGGTCCCCACCCCACCTTAATTGACCCCTCTTCCTGAATAATACACTAACTTCTTTCATTATGTGAATCTCCTTTTATATCATTAGTGAGGTTTTATGTGATAGTCTTCTGTGACTTGCCTATTCTTGTCCTGTTAATTTTAATCTATAAAGCTACTGTGTTTTTTAAATAGCATGCAATAAAAAATGCAAACAGTGCAATAGAGTAAAACAGTGAAAAATAACTCTTTCATCCTTGACCCAGTTTCTCTAATCTCTACCCAGACACAACTACTCTTTCTAGTTTTTTTTTATTTCTTCCAAGCTGGTTTCTCAATGTTTCATCCAGGCCCCAGAATTTATGTGTCTCACTGGACACATTCACAGAAATGTAAATGACAGCGACTTGAAGGGATTTATAAAAGATGGTGAGGTGAGCGTGAGCCCTGGGAGCACCCCTCCCCCAGGCTGACTCTTCCCCCACCTTCCCCACAATAAAGGGGTGCTTGGACTGCTCACCATCAGGGTTACTTTCAGAACTTGGTCAGTGAGGCGATTCTAAAGGGAAGCTGGCCACAAAGTTTTAATTTTTTCAATGATTGTAGTGTCAAATAGATGAGAGAGTTTCAAGTTAAAACACTGTGGTCTGTCTGAAGAGGTCTAGTCTTCTAAAGGGATCCAGGCACCCAAATCCTGTGCCTGGCATGCTTAGGGCTCTGTGTGCTTGAGCCCTCGGCTGTGACCATGTCAGCCCCAGACTACTTGGTGACTTTTTTCCCATTTGCCCACTCAGGCTTCACTATCTCTTTTTACCTATTTTGATGATCATCTTTCGCTTCTCACACATTTTTCTCTGGGGATCCTGGATTCCTTACTCTCTGACTTACCACTGGCTTTCGGGTTCTTTCTCTAGGACGCCCTCTGCCCCAGCTCCAGTGTCAGGCCTGGTAGTCTCTCTCCACAACAGGTTCACACAGTTAAAACCATGACAATAGGGACACTTATTGGGGAGGGCAATGAGGATGGGGACCATTGGGGCAAGTGGCCTGGGGTGAGAGATTTAGACAAAAGTCTCACGGTTTGTGGGAGGTGCCATTCCCAACCAGGCATTAGTGATGCCTGCAGGGGTATTGTTTTCTGAGGGCTACTGGGTTCTCAGGTGAGCCCCTTCAGGGGCTAAGGGGCTGATGGAATGGAAGGCTTCACAGGGCTACATGCAGTGAGTCCTAGCACAGCAGCTGCGTTGGCTAGCAGGGAGAGTTGGTGGCCTCTTCTGGCCCTGATATGGCACAGTAGATTAGTGCGCACTGGGTGCCCAGGGCCCCGCCCATCAGTGGTAGAGTCCCAAGGAGGACTTTAGACAATACCGACCTCGGTCTAGCCCAGATCATTAGAGGCTCCTAAGTTATCTTTATATTGCAAAGTTTGCATTGCGCTGATTTTAATTAAAATATTTGTTGTGAACTGCTATTTCATGAAAGACCAAAGTTTTTCATTTACACTGTGCAAAGAGCATTTGCTGTGCATCAACTCTATACTGGCCTACATCGAAATGAGTAGGACTCAGTCTCTGGACTCAGGGGGATAAGAAATGTCCACTAAGAACTAAAAACTAAGGAGCAGAGTCTAAAGAACTGAAAGAGGGGTATAGATGACCTGTGATGTTGGTTCATGATGGAAAAGACCATTATTCACTGGAGCAATTAGGGAAAGGTTCACGGAAGAAACAGTGTTTGAGGGGGCCTTAAAAATGAATGCAATGTTTTAGAACTTTTCATTTTGAAATTTTAGTCTTACAGATAGGTGCATCTTTGACTGTTGGGAAGAACAAAGTGAACACATAGATGCAGACTGAATTTAGAGAATCAGCCCATTGTGTTAGGGTCTAGGATAAACGAAGTGGAGAATGATTGGATGTGAGTCTGAAAAACAGGTTTGGGACTATATTTTTGGAGGAACTTGAATGCCATTCCCAGAAACAGGGAAGCCACTGTAAGCAAGAGATTTTGCATAGAAAAGCAGAGGAGTCGGGTTGCGTACCTTCGTGTCCTTTTTGAGAAGGAGATAAATATTTTTTAAAGTGGTGGTGAAATTCAGTTTTTATATAAAAGTGTAGTCCTTGATCATCAATAAAGAGAATCATCTCCCAACTGAGAATTCTGATTATCTATTTTAAGCATCCCAGTGTGCAAGTCTCTATTTAGTCTAAACCAGTAACCTTCAAATTGAGTGTGCATCAGAATCACCTAGAGGGCTTGTTGAAACATAGGCTGATGGCCTCACTTCCAAGATGTTTAGGATAGCTAAAAATTTGACGTGGATACTGGGCTGGGGGACCACACTGAGAACCTCTGAATTAAACCTCCTACCTGACCTACCTCAGTATATCCACTGGGTGGCAGCAGAGAGCACTGCACTCACCACACTGGCCAAACCAGGCAAAGGCAGTGGAGCGCTATTTTCTGGAGCCTTCAATACAAGTCTTTGCTACCAAATGACCTCACAAACCATTACAACAGCAAGCTCTCCAACATGCAAGGATGCATTGTAGAAGGAAGTACTTAGTGACTTAGGTCTTGTTCCTTCTCCCAGATGTCCCCACTCCCAACTCTATCCCAAAGACTTCGCTAGTCCCTTGGAACTCTCATCCAGTAGAGTATATTGATAACTTCAAGGATATTTCCAACAAGGTTTATTTCTGAGTGTAAGGTGAGCTAGAGCTTGAAAAGAGAACTGTTTTGTCCAGAATGGACAGGTTAGGCCTTGGCTGTAGGGGTCCTCTTGATGTCCCCAAACCATACCTCACAGTGTACTGCTCACTGCATCTCAGCAGAGGCCACCCCTGACCAAGGCATACGGCTGGAATTAGCAAGATGCCATCCTAAGTGAGACGGCATTCTGCCCCTCTCCTCCCCCCAGATGTCTGCAATGACTGCTCCTTCATGCAAGGATTGCCCCTGTCAGCAGCTTCAAGGGCCATTTGGTCGACATTAATCCTTTTGGGAACCCTAAAAGTGATCAGCTACACACCTTGCCTATTAGTTATTCAATGAAAGATGTCATCCCTGCTTGGGATCTGACTACTGAATCCACCAATAGCCAAAACAGTACAAATGCTTCAAAGCTTAGGGCAAATATGAACCCATATGAAGCCTTCCCTGGTCCTTCAAATTCAAATTGCTCCCTTCTCTGGGCTCACAGTCCTTTGTTCTGTTGTAGCCCTTCCCAGGTTGTGGCTAATTGAATATAGTTGTTTTTCTGTACAGCATTAGGTGGTGAGCTTTCCCAGGGCAAAGACTGCCGTCTCATTATTCATCTTTGTTTGTAGGAGGGACCTCGTAAATGTTGATGTAATCGAAATGACTTTTATTTGTCTCACATTTTGATAAATGATCAGGACTATATTTACCTAAACTTTATGATTTAGTTAATTGAAAGCATATTTCCTCTGAACCTTTCTCCTCCTAAACTGAATAGATTTAATGATTTTACTTTTATATCAGAGGGCAACCCTCCACCCAAGGAAGAATAATCAGTTTAACAAGTCTAGAGGTTTCTAAGTTAATTTGTGAATCACTGAGAAAGAATCCACTCCGTTCTGGTCAAAAGATAACAAATGGAGTTAACTTCAGTCAACAAAGAACAGAGAGTCAAACACGCCTTCTGCTGATGACTTATTTTCCCTGTTAATATTTTTCTCTAGTTCTTTCTAGTCTATTCTGCTTATGCTATTTATTCTCATTTGTTATATGCTTGAGATAAGATACCAGTTATTTTTATCCTTGTTAGTTTACTTAATATTGATAACATTTTCTAACATTTTAAAGCGTTATTCTAACATTTTTGAACATTTTTAATACCCTGAACATCTTTTAAAATCACTATATAGTATTCTATAATGTACAGAAAATACACTTTACCTAATTCTTACAGGTAATATATATTTTTTTGGATTTGGGATCGTTTTCTTGGAATTATTGTGTCAAATGCTTTTTTGTTTTCAAGTGGAATCTTTATTAACTTTTTCACTTAAATAATTTATGCTCGTTGTTAAAAAAATAAAGATAGGTAAATAATAATAATGTGAATGAGAAGGAGGAAGAGGAAGGTAAGGAGAAAAGTCACCCTCGGTTTCACAATCCAGAAATAAATATTTTTATGTATGTTGCCTTGGCTTTCGTTTATTATGTAAAATTTGGAATCATACTGTTTGTACTATTACCTAACTTTCTTTTCAAATTGCCATGAATTTTTCCATGTGTAAAACATATTTCCTCAACACAGTCTAACAACTGCACAGTATTCCATGGAATAATAATAATAGTTAACATTTATTTTGTACTGACTATATGCTAGGTTATATATCTCAGCTCACTTAAATCCTCACAACAACTCTGTGAGGTAGGTATCATTATTCTCTGCCATTTAGCAAAAGCAAAATTCAGGCATAGAAAGATTAAATAAGTTGCCTAATTATTGGTATATTGTAAAGGTGTACAAACCAATGGTCTGTCATGAGACATTTAAGTTGTTTTTTGTTTGTTTGTTTGCTGTCATAAGTGATGTTGCTATTAATTCAACAAACAGATAGTCATGCTGCTCCCACAGATGCCGAGTGTTTTGCTTGACACTGTGTATACAGGGGTAAAATTGTCAGGGGAAGGTAGGGTTGATTGGGGAGAGACCCATCTGGAAGGTTCCTAGCATCAGACCAGGTTTTTTCCATTCTGTTTCCTCACCTGGCTGAGGGGAACTCAGCCATGTGACAGATAGCAGCATCTGGCTTTGTGTGGTTTTGTCTCTTCTATCAGCATCAACATTTCCCTGTTTCTCTTCCTGCTCCACACACCTGCCAGGGAGTTGGCCTTCTTCCTTCCTGACACAGGCAACCCAAACCAGGGGGACTGGTTTTGTACCTCTGATTCTGCTGTTTTGTCTATAAGGAAAATGTCTACATAAGTTCGTGGGTTAGTTATTAAAGAAAAATGGCGTTGGCTGCTTCACAAAGGAGTAGTTTCCCGCCCAGGTTACTCCACTCTGCTAGACCCCCATCCTTTCTTGCAGGCTATTTACTGATATACATTTGGTATATTGGGAGAGAGGCTAAGACTTTTCTGGGCACCAAACAGGGGTGGGGGCGGGAAAGCAGTCTTTGTTGGGTTTTTCTGTATTTTCTTTTAAATTTTACTGAGATGTAATTTACACACACACCATGCAATTCGCCTATTTAAAGTGTTTAATTCATCGATGTTTAGTATATTCACAGTTGTGCAACCATCACTACTATCTAATTTCAGAACATTTTCATTATCCCTCAAAAGAAACTCCTTGCCCATTCTCAGTCACTCTTCATTTCCTGCGGCCCCTGCCCTGTCCCCCAGGCCTTGGCAACCAAAATGAGCTTTCTGTCTCTGTGGATCTGCCTATTCTGGACATTTTATACAATTAGAGTCACACAGTGTATCATTTTGTGTGTGTCTGATTTCAACTTAGCGTGATGTTTTCAATGTTCATCCATGTTGTAGCATGTATGGGTACTTCATTCTTTTTTATGGCTGATACTCTTTTATTGTGTATTGAATATACCACAATTTGTTTGTACATTCATCAGTTGATGAACACTTGAGTTGTTTCTGCTGTTTGGGTATTACGGATAATGTTTTTGTGTGAACATGTGTTTTCAATCCTTTTAGGTGCATACCTAGGCATGGAATTGCTGGGTGATAAGCTAACTGTATGTTTAACTTTTTGAGGAACTGCCAAACTCTTTTCCAAAGTGTCTGCCTAATTTTACAATCATACCAGGGTTATAGGAGGGTTTCATGCATTTTCCATTGTACTTATCATGATAGTCTCTAAAAGCCAGGCAGTCACAAGCCACCGGTCCATTGAATCCATCACAATCCTATAGTGCAGAGGAAATTCTCAACCCAGCTCTTACTTTTCTGCAATAGAAATTGACAGGTATGCTAGATCTTCATGTTTCATGATTGCACGTGTTATTTAGACAATTGTCCCTGATGGCTCATAGTTTTCCTACTGATACCTGACTTTTATTGGCATTGGTGACCTATGAGTTCAACGCAGAGGCTCTATCACACTTTCCCCTAGAATCCTATTGCTTAAGACTCACAATAGTACTGTGTACAGTTCTTTGTAGTTTACAAAGCACTGTACTGCTTTCTGTTCCTTCAGGGCCTTGTGCTCTGCTTTCGAGGTTTTGGCCTTATAAAGCACAGTAAGCCCTACTAAGGTGTGTTAATGGGCAATAAGGTGTTGGCCTTTCACAGTGGTCTCAGTAAGTTCTAACATTTGCTAGTGTGAATGAATGTGTAATGGCAATAGTGCCAGGCCCTACAACAGAGTAGCATAGCTTTTGAGGCCCTTTCAAATCTGGCCCTCCAAGACTCCCCTTCTATGCCCAGGCCATAAGCCTGGTATTGTTGTAGGAATGCAGCACCATGTTCAAACCAGAAGATTTTTCTAGATCTTTCCACGTATACTAAGATCATTTATGGAAAAGTTAAGATTGGTGGCAGGATTTCAAGGAATTTTTCTTTTTGCTTATGTTATTTTAATTGTCCTACACATTGATTAAGTATTTAAATGTTTTAAGGAAGGAGCAAGAGAGCGGTGCTAAGTCCAGAGTCCAGAAGCCTCTGGGGTTTACAGCTCTCCCGCAAGGGCAGTTCCTGTTTATGTGCACTCCTTGTCCACACACCAGTTCTCCAGGCCTGAGAGAGCATTCCTCACAACCACGGCTTCTTCAGGATGGCCTTTGCAGAAGACTCTTGTCAAATGGATGCCAAGTGTCAATTTAACAGACCAGAGAATGGTGCAACCTAGATAGAGAGCGAGGGAAGTTTGAAGTATGCAGAATCTTCTGAAAAAAGGGGTCCAGAAGGGGCTAAAAATAAAACTTGTTGAAAATTTGTGTGTGAAACAGTTAGATCCCCTAGATCTTCTCCCTCATCTTAGCAGAAGACTAGACAGTAATTCCCTGGAGCTGCTGGCTTTGGGCAGTGACATATCTGAGGAGAGGGACCCTGTGCTACCCAGGGACTGAGTGACAGTCTGTACACTGAATGGTGAGCCCGCTGACCCTGTCCCCACTGGATGCTAGTGCACACCAGCAGCCACTTTGATATCTTCCAGGCAGGAGCCCGAAGGATACCTTTGTGGAGAAGATGGTTGGCTCTGGGCATAGAACTTAATGGTGCTGAGGGTCGAGAGTGCCCCAATGAAGGTGTCCAGTCATATATTCTGGTGAATCCCACAGTCGGACCCCGTTCCCACATAAAGAGCTACCCAACAGCTCCTTAGCACCTCACTCTCAAAAGTAAGCGAACAGCCAAGGGTCATTGGGCATTTGAGAGAAACTGAGACAGAGAAAAAAAAAAGAAAAAGGAAAAACAAAGAGGAAGTCAGGTGTTAGCAGGTAATCTAGGCAGCTGAAAGAAAGGACCACCACAGCAGAAACAGGTCCTGTGATTGGTTTACATACCAAGCACTGGAGGTTGTACTAAGGGAACAGAGAACAGAAATAATTTTTGGAACTTAAATGTTTGAGAGCAGAAAGAAAATGAAGGAGTTAAAAAATGAAGTTAAAGAAATTACACAGAAAGTAGAACAATAATATAAATTAGATGGAAAATAGGAGAGAAAACATAAAAAAAATTACAAGATCTACCGAGGCAGTCTAATATTCAAACAATAGGAGTTCCATAGAGAATATGGAGGGGGGAAAAGTATCAAACACATAATTCAGGAAATTTCCTTACATATGAAGGAAAGGAAATGTATAGATGGAAAAAGCCTACAAAGTGCCAAGTATGTTACATGACTATAGACCCACAACAAGGCATGCAATTGTGAAATTTTAGCCCATGAAGGACAATGAGAAGAAGATCCTAAAGGCTTCTGCGGGGAGAGAAGGGGATATCACAGTCAGAATGATATCAGACTTCTCCAAAAAAAGGAACACTCTCTGCTAGGAAACCTTCAAAATGCTGAGAAAATAAAGTTTTTTTTACCTAGAATTCTACACACATTCAAACCGTCAATCAAAACAGTTTCAGAAATGCGAAGTTTTGAAAACTTTAATTCTTGTTTACTCTTAGGTGTGTTCCTCCAAAATTAAGGGGTTATCTAAGAAAGAGGAAGACATAAGATAAAAGAAGCAGGTGATCCATCTTGAGGTATACCCCAAGAATCCCCAGGGTGTTGGTAAGGGAAGCCTCAGGGTAGCACTGTGGGGCCAGCCTGGAGAAAAACCAATCCACGCTGGAGCAGGAGTTTGGGGGGCTCTGCCAGAAAGTGGGATGGGGGCCGTCTGCAGAAAAAGATGCCATTTATACAGGACAAAATGAGTTTTATTGTACTAAGAGATTGCTACTTTTGAAGGAAAATTAGTGATGAGTTAGTAATAAGTACATAAAAAGTTAAATAAATGAAGAAAAAGTGATAATTATTAACTCCAGGACAAACACAAAGTTGCATAAGAAAGAAAATATCACTATACAGTGAACTTTATGGTTTAATAATCACACGGCAATAGGGTATAAGCATTAAATACTGATTTAACCAAAATTGTGATACAGCTCTATTTGGAGGATGAAGGAGAGGATGTGGAGAGGGAGATTTAAGAGATCAAAACTTTAGTTTCCATGTGGAAAGTGGATAGGCAAGATCTAAAACCTAAGCAAAATCTATATACAGCCATATAAGTGTATTGTTTGAATATACAGTAGTTCCCCACCCCCCACCCCCAGTCTCCCTGCCCCTTATCTCTGATTTTACCTTCCACAGTGTGTTGTCCTCCGTCAACCATGGTCTGAAAATATTAAATGGAAAATTCCAGAAATAAATAGTTCATTAGTTTTAAATTGCGTGGTGTGATGAAATCTCTTGTCGCCTAGCTCTGTCCTGCCTGGGACATGAATCATTCTTTTGTGCAGCATATCCATGCTGTATACATGCCTCTTGGGCATTTGCTAGCCATTCTAGTTATTGGACTGGTTGAGAGAGAGAGAGACAGAGAGATAGAGAGAGAGAGAGAGACAGGAGAGAAAGAATGAGAGGGAGGGAGAAAGGGAGGGAGGGAGGTGACAGTCACAGAAATTTATTATAATATATTGTTATAATTGTTCTATTTTGTTTTTAGTTATTGTTATTAATCTCTTACAGTGCCTAATTTATAAGTTAAACTTTATCATAGGTATGTATGTGTGTATAGTACATATATATACAGGGTTCAATACTATCAGTTTAAGGCATTTACTGGGGGTCTTGGAAAGAATTCTATGCAGGTGAGGGGGACTACAGCATAGAGATAAATAAGGGAAGAAATAGCTAAAGGAGTTAAAAGTGATTATGTCTAGAGAGTGGCGGCTGGGGTGTAGAGGATGGAATAGGAGAATGCTCATTTTCACTATAAAGTTTGTAGAACCATTGGACTTTTAAAACCATGTAAATGTATAACTTCTACTTCTTTTAAATTAAATCAACAGCTACTGTTTACAAAATCAATATTTGAAATTGATTCTGTCTGAAGTCAAACCTCTTTCAATTACCTCAATTTTGCCTCTTAAAATAAATACTTAATATTTATTTGCCTTTAGATTCTGGTATTTTTTAGAGTCTGCTTCATGCAAATGACCCAACAACCTTCAGACTCCATGAGGGTATGGTCTGTGCTTATTTCGCTGAACATTGTCTTCCCAGCATCCCAGAAGACCACCAGGAATAAGCAGGCTCTCACAAAACATCGACTTCTCTTTAGATCCATTTTCTAAATCTCTAAATGTGTTTAGCGTTTCGATTCTTGAACATCCCTTTTAAAGGCTGTCTCTGTCCTGCATACAGACGTGAGCATCACAGCAGATGCGGATGCAGAAAGAAATTGAAACTGCAGGATCCCCTAGGGAATCTCAGGACCTGAAGGTTGGTTGCTCCCCAAAAGATGTCATTGTTGGGCTGCCCCTGACCGCACCATGGTGGCTGCAGTTCCAGTTATGGAAACAATGGCTGGCTGGGTTTCTTCGGAGAGGTCCTTCTGGAACCAAGCCTGGTCCAGAATTTAATGTGACTAGACGTCGTCTTTACTTTAAATGACTGGCCTATGGATCCCTCTTTTTCTGGTCTCCCTTCCTCCATTTTTCCTTGCATCTCGTTCTTCCTTCCTTCGATGGACATGTATTGAGCATCTATTATTTACTAGGCACAGGTAGGGAGGTTGGTAGAAGTAACCTGAGAAAATAAAAGGTGATTAATACTGTCCTTGCCATTTAGGAGCTCAAACCAAGTAAGCGAGCTGGACGTGCGCAGTCGACTTCCCAATTAGAGCTGAAGGATCTGAGTAAGAGCTAAACATGGGATGGGTGTGGGAATGCAGAGCAAGGAGCATAGTATACACCCTGGGGACTGGGGACTCTTGGTAGGCAGCTTGGAGCTCACAGTGGAGAAAGAGCTCTAGGTGTGAGGGGGACAGGACAGAGGCCCACAGAGCTCGGGTCCTGGATGGCAATGCAGAGGACATATAGCAGGAGCATAGAACCCAGAACTTCCTGCAGACCATCCAGAGGGGGCTCACGTGTCCTTTTCTGCCCTTCTCCCTGAAATGCGCTTGGAATGAGACTTCACAAAATATAAGAAATGCTGAGGGGATGTGGGAAGAATTTGGACTGGCCCCACTCCTGTCTAGAGAGGAGCCACAGCTAAGGCTTCAGGTTCCCAGAGCCTGTGGCTCCTGCCAGGCAGGAATGAGCTCTAGGGTCTGTGGCAAAGCTGGGTTGTTAACTGCAAGCACCCCAAAGCCATTAGGATTACCATAAGTGACAACAAGAACTTGTTCTGGGGTCAGAAGGGTGTCTCGCAGGGGCCTGAAGGCAAGGAACTTGCAAGAACTAGGGCTCCATAAGGAACCTGGAAAGTTCTTTCTCTCCACTGCTTCTCTGTGGTTCCCCTGCCCATGTCTGCTTTGTTTTGCTAATTCTCAGTCCTCAGAGTAGAAAATAACCACTGAGTTTGTACCTGAATGGAGTGGCTAGAAAGACTCTTGGGAGGGCCTGAGATAAACCCAAATGGAGAGCCCAGTTCTGGAAAGTCAGAAGGGTGGTCCCTGTGGGAAACTCATGCCCTTTGTGGAGCTCAAAGTCGGTCATCTAGTGAATGGAGTTCAGGTCCCTGGGCGCTGGCTTCCCCGAGCAGCTTTGCCTGGTGCTGGGATGTCCCCACTGACCCCAGGCTGCAACAGGCAGCCACACCCTGGATCTTTAAGGGGATCTTCAGAGAAGTGATTTACTTGTGTTGGAACAAACATAAGATTTGTGTAGTAACAGAGGTGGCACTGACTTGGGGTCTGAGGAAGGTGCCCCAATTCTTACTCCTCTTATTAGCTGGACTATTGAGCACTCGAGATGTAGCCAGACCGGTTGCAATGGCCTGTGAGTGTAAAATACACACTGAATTTTGAAGACTTAACACCCTCAAATATAAAATATCTCATTACTACTTCACTATTATTAACAGTAACATTAATATTAATATTATCGACAGTGACATTAATATTAATATTTTGAATATTTTGGCTTAAATAAAATATTTTTAGAATTAATTTCATCTGTTTCTTTTTACTTTTTAAAAATGTAGCTCTTAGAAAAATTAAAAATTACAAAAATGACTCTCATTATATTTTGATTGGATGCTGCCAATCTAGACTTTAGGCCTCATGCGTTGCCTTTATGGAAAAGAACAAAATCACACAGACTTGGCACTACTCTAGAAAGTTGGGGAGAGGTGTTAATACAATCTCAATGCCTTAGCCTCTATTTATTAAATTAATTAAGCACCTTGTCCTCCAGGGTCACAAACCCTGGCCCAATTCACAGCTGCCCTAACCTTTGGCACTGCCTGCAACAAGCCGGCCCTAACTATAGGAGACAGAGTGAGGACCATGCTTCTGACTTTGGTCCCGTATTCCCTCAGGGGACCTGCAGGCTATCCCACTACTCTGGACAGCTTGACAGAAATACATCCTATAGCTTTCCAAGTAAGGCTGCCTTGGCTGACGAGATTAGTTTCTTGACTTGGGGTTTCTAAGCAACCTAGCCAGGCAAGGTGGGTGGTCTTAGTTGATGAGAAGCTCTAATTCACAGTTATAACTCTATCTGATTAGTGAAAATGTTGAAAACAATTTAATTATTCCTTAATATGCAATCGGTGATGGAAAGTTTGGGAACCAGACAGAAGTAATTGTAGTCTTCAAGGTTCTAGTTCTTGCATGCTTTGTCTCCGCATTTGGTTGGTAAGTGACAGAATTCCCTTTAACACTCCCCTAGGAATATGTTCTTGGCATGTACATCCCTCAAAAATTCATAGCATTTTGAATTTTGGAAGCATTAAGTTATTATACCATTTGGGATGATGAGCAACTGTCATCACAGTCAAGGCCCCGTAACCAACCCCATGCTCTTTGTTTAGCCCATTTCACGCCTTGGAATGTATCAAGCTGTAAACTCTCTCATCTCTGAAAACAAAGTCAGAGGCATAACCACAAATTCCTTAGTTTATGCTACAGCTCTGCACACCGCTGTCACACTCACAGAACCAGTTCTTCACCCTCATCGAGATCACAGGCGCCTGGGCCCTCCCGTTGCGCTCACATCCCACTCTCCTTGACCTTGACCTGCGTCTCCAGCCCTCACCCGCAGGGAAGGCGGCATTGACCGGAAGTTAAGGGCATGTGCTCAGGGGCAGGCTGCCTGGGCTGAGGTGTCCTTGCACCTTCCTTACAACCTATAAGACTGGGGGCAAGTTACTTAATCTTTGCGGAAG
Organism: Rousettus aegyptiacus; assembly: GCF_014176215.1. Classification (NCBI taxonomy): domain Eukaryota; kingdom Metazoa; phylum Chordata; class Mammalia; order Chiroptera; family Pteropodidae; genus Rousettus; species Rousettus aegyptiacus. The sequence goes on from NW_023416306.1 coordinate 126,726,087, forward strand.
ATTTTACAATTTCCTTAATTGTAAACTGGGGTTTAGGAGAGCACCTACCCCACTGGAAAGGATGTGATATGTAATTACATATATGTATATATGCACATACCGAAATAATGTGGCTAGAGCTTTCAATGGTGCCTAGTTCACAGATGCTCTCAGCCAACGGTTAACTATTTTTAGTTTTATTGGCTCTGTCTTTTTTACTTGCTCATTGGGGATCCTCAGAGAAAGCTTAAGAATCAGACTGCTTGTCCCTGCTACAGTTACCACTGTACTTCCTATCTGGACCATTCCATGACTTAGCCATCTCTATGTGTGCGTTCGTGCACGCGCACATGTGTATATGTGCATGTAACAGTTTTTATCTATGGATATGTGTGTCAGTGTGTCTTTTCCTGGTAACAGTTTTATTGAGATATAATTTATATATCATTCAATTCACCCATTTAAAGTGTGCAAATCTATCGTTTTTAGTGTATTCACAGAGTAGCACAACCATCAGCACAATCAGTTTTAGAACATTTTCCTGACCTTCAAAAGAAACCGGACACGTTTGCAGTCAGTCTACATTTTTCTCCAAGCTTCTCCAGCCCCAGGCGACCACAAATCTACTTTTTTTCTCTTTAGGTCTTCCCGTTCTGGACATTTCGTATAAATGAGACCATACGATAGGTGGTCTTTCCTGACTATTTCTTTTTCACTTAATGTATTTTCGAGGTTTGTTCATGTTGTAGCACATATCAGCACTTTATTCCTTTTTATAGCTAAATATTACACTGTATGAACATACCACATTTTGTTTCCTTATCATTGGTGGACATTTGGATTATTTCCACTTTTCATATAGCATTCGTATACAGATTTTTGAATGGTCATATGTTTTCATTTCTCTTAAGTATATATCTAGGAGTGGAATTGCTGGATCTTATGTTAGGGCTCTGTTTAACCTTCTGAGAAATTGCCAAACTATTTTCCAAAGTGGTTGCACCCTTTTACATTCCCACCAGCAATGTAGAGGGTTCCATTTTCCCCATATCCTTGCCAACGCATGTTACTATGTGTCTTTCGATTATAGCCATTCTATAAATGTGAAGTGCTATCTTATTATGGTTTTGATTTATAGTTCCTGGATGGCTGATGATGTCGAGTAGCATGGCAATTGTTTCATCCATCATTTGCTTATTTTCTCTTGGAATCATATTGTGGGTATTCCAACATTTTCCAAACCTCGCAAGGCCCCAATTTCTCTAATCTCCAGAGATTCTATCTCGTTTGCTATTCTGAAACACCTCCATGCACTCATTCATCCTCTGACAAATATTTACTGGGTCTCGTTTGTGTGCTATGTGCTGATGGCTGGGGACATACAACTGAATAAGCCATGCTCTTTGCCTTTATCCCTCATTTGTTCATATGTGGTGGCCCATGTGATGCAAAGGTGATAAATGCATTGTCCCAAAATCTAAACTGAGGAGGGAGGAAATGCCTGGCATTTATGTGTCCAGTTGCTGTTCACAATCTGACGGAGACATGTCATTGTGGAACTCTTCTGCTTAATGTGCTTCAGTGGCATTTTAAAATTTGGGATAAAATCTAATGGCAAAATTTATGGCAACTGAGGTTCTGTGCATATATTAATGTTAAGCCAGCCCCGCCACCTTCCCTGCTATTCTCCCTGCCTCGCATCTTCTGTGACCATCTTAGGATTCAGATGAATAATTCTTTCATGCGGCCTCGTTCCTGTTCTCCACCGCCCCTCCTCGCCTGCAAGCTTCTCCAGGGCAGGGGATGATTCTCACACACTCTTGCATTTCCTACAGCCCTAGGACAATGCTTGGCACGTTGAAAGTACTGCTAGATAATGTACTTGATACATTTATTTTTGAACGAGTAGTAAATGAATAGGTGGCGAAATAAGTGTATAGATAAAGGTAGATAGTTCTGCTGAGCAGTACAATTTATTTTAGTTTTCGGTTGGCTGATGTTGGGTTCTATTCTGATCCCTCTTTCAAATGGGCCTGAACTATATGCCAGGCCAGCCGAACTGAGGAGCCTTTATTTTGATCAAGTATTTATAACAAGTAGTTATAACTCCTGGCATGTTCAGATTTGTTTGTATCCTGTAGGGTTTTAAGCAAAATGGAATAAAATAACATTATATAAAATGAAATACAATTCACACAGAAACATGTTGAACAGAGTCATGTTAGAGGAGGCTGCTGAAATCTGCAAGGAAACCTGGAGAGTTAAAAGTGTCTGGTCATGGCATATCTTCCCTCTTTGACCTTCGCATAGGCAGGACAAAGGTTTCTCTCTGCCCGGACAGAAAAATGTTTCTCTCTTGGATGCTTTTGTTGAGGGAGGGGATGGAAAGGGCGGAAGTGGGCTTCCAGTCGGGTATCCGGCCCAGCCTGGCCCCATGGGAGACAGGATGCAGGGGAGCCAGGCTCTGTAGCCACTTCTGCTCAGGCTGTTTCCTATGGTCAGAGGTATATGTGGTGGCCCACGTGATGCAACCGTGATAAATGCATTGTCCTAAAATCTAAACTGAGGAGGGAGGAAATGCCTGGCATTTATGATATGTCTGTCTGCTTATTTGCTGAGAATGTTGTCTGGGGAAGATAATAGAGTCAAGACAGTGTTTTCATAGATCTTTGTGAATATAACATCCTGATGAAGGGCTAAGACATCGATGACATCTGAAACAGGACACAGGTCTCACGGGGGAGATAAGGGATGATGCGGGAGGACCTGAGCAGAGGCACTGTGGGGGATACCGCCCACAGCCCTCTCACTTCAGCTGCAGCGAGGGGTGGATGCTAATGGCTTTCCAGAATGCCCTCAGCTGGAGGGAGGCACCTTGCCCAATATTGCGCCCCCTTCCCAGGGGCAGCTGAGTGCAAAAGCTCAGCCTCTTGCCTCAGTCAGGCACAGCTCTTGAAGGGCCATCTAACTCCAGGGCACCCCATGGGACCAGCTGAGTCCTCTAGTGTGACTGTATCTCAGGTCAGCCCTCCCTCTATCCTATTCCGCTTACTCCAAGACCCTTCTGCACACAAACCGTCCTCAGAGTGTTTATCCCAGGGAACTCAAGATACATAGAAGCATGGAGGTAAAAAGGTATACAGCATGTTCCAGAAAGTGAAAATAGTTCGAGGCTGCCAACCTGTATAATTGGGGGAAGTGAGGGGAGGGAACTAAGAGCATGCTATATAGACAGCTCCTTCTCAACATCAGAGAAGGACCCATATCTAGTTTTCTGCAGCCTACAACTGCCCAGGGCCACAGAGGCCTGAGCTATTCTAAGAGTATGCCGCTTATGATTTTGAGAAACGGCAGTTTATAACCTGAGTTAATAACGACAAAGAAATGTTTGGGAGTCATTTTGTTTATCGATGCTTTTGGAATGTCAAAGATAAAGATCAGCCTAAGGTGCACCCAGTCCAAAGGTCCCCAGTTGTCATGTGGAAGTATGAAGCCCCAGAGAGGCGACAATGCAGATAGTGTCAGAGCCACCATCAGAACGTAGGTTTTCTGGTCTCCAGTTCATTGTCTTTCCACCACTCCTCCTCGGTAGGTCTATACTTCATACCTAGTAAGAACTTAAACATAAGCCCCTGAAGTTTCACTCATCTTCGTGCTCCGACAGTGACTTGTCCACAAAGTGCAAAATGCCCTTGAAGAAGACTGTCACCAAGACTCCCCCAGGACTATGGCAGTTCCCCACAAGGCCCTACAAAGTGAGCCTGCTTTGCTGGTGCCAGGCACATAAAAGCTCAGTGTTGTCCCCATACCTTCTGCACTTTCCTCCTTTCTATCAGATCAAATCCAGCTGCTTTTCCCTCAACCATGCTCAGGGTAAACGTGGAGGCCATAGAAATCACACACTGCTCTACCTGTTTGCACACCTTTTCAGTGATTGGTGCTGGATCCGCCTATGGGGTCAGCGGCTTCGCTTCACCACGCTCCTTGGGTGAGTTCGGCCCCTCCATTCTCTACGAAAAGGGTTATCAGGTATGCTGACCTTTAAGCCAGGGAACTTGTTATAACAAATAACAGTCCTCAACTACAGTACGTTAACCTCTGAGGGATGCGTGACTTTAGACCCATCGCTGTGTGGAGACAGCAGTGCTTCATTTGGGCTGTTAGAACAGTCTAGAACTGAGACTTTGTCTTTCCACCTGGCTTCGCAGCTCGACAATTATTAACCCACATAATCGAACTCGGTGTGAACTTCTCTTTCCAGATTAGGCATGTTCCTAAGCTGCCTTAGAGCAGTATCTCCCCAGCCGGGATCTGTGTTTTGTTAGTCTCCTATTAGCTATTCCATGGGCTGGGGACGGTCCTGTGGTCAGTTAAGTTAGAGCAACCCTGCACAGTTATTTGTATTTAGAAGATGCTCCATTTACATTAGAGCTCTAAGTCCTATCCTCTCTTAAACCTGCCTACTTTTGTTTAACAGATTTTCTCAATTTTATTTGACTACTGAAACTTTTTTTTCATGGAATACCTCTTAATCTCCTTGAAGGGATTTAACCTCACCTCCTTCTGAGCCTAGTTTCCTTCCTCTGTCCTGATTCTTACGACTGGGCTTTTGATCTGGGTCACTCTACTGGAGTCATTGTCCTACGTGTCCCCAGTGTCCCTTCTGCATACCCGAATCTGGCCTTTCTTCTGTGGCTTTGCTCCCTGTTTGTTAGTCCTGGTTTGCCCAGAACTGATGGGTTTTTCTGAGATGCAGGACTTCCAATACTAAAGCTGAGAAAATCCCAGGCAAACTGGGAAACGTGGGTCATCTATCCTGAGCCCTGCTTCGGGCCCACAGTCCTGCAGCTCCCTGCCCGTCACTCTGGTGCTTCCCAGGCCTCGCCTGGGATTCTCTGTGGCTGGGCTCAGCCCGCCTGGTAGAGTGCACCTTCAACTCTCTGCTCCAGATTAATGGTCTGGGCTGTGATCACGAGTTGCTTAAATGCCCACCCCTTCTCCCACCTTTCAGCTAAACTCGGTCTCCTCGTGGTCTCCCACAGTTGGGGCAGACCTTGATGTTCCCTTGCTGCCCCTCTGAGCAGAGCCTGACCCCATTCCATCCCATTCCCTGAGTGGACCCTGGTAACCAGGGTACCCTTACCCACTCTGCTCGGACAGGCATAAGGAGAGCTGGCTCTCAAGAAGGGTTATGGTGATGGGACCTTGGCTGAGAGGAAGCTGATGGGTCAGTGGCTGTCTGATACATTTGTGTGGAAGGCAGAGAAAGCCCACGTGCCCAGGGAATAGTCTCTGAGCTACTCCCATTACTTCTGCCTGATTGTAGGCAGGGCCACATCAGTCAAGATGGCTGTGTGTGAACTTTATACTTGCCCCAGCAGCTATAATGGAAGCCTGTTTATATGAGTTCATTAGAGGTATAAAGGTAGAAAAATGTTAGGGAGTATTGTTGGTCTTCTTAGAATGAAAAAAACATGAATGCTGTTTTGTTTCGAAGATATGTGATCCTCTTCCATTCCATGCTAAGTGCAGATAAGTTCTTTATATTAATCTCTTAATAGAGCAAATCAAAGTAGGAAAAGAATGGCTTTTATTCTTTTCGGAATATCTTATGTTAACACTGGTATGGAACCCTCAATATATTTGCTTTGAAGAAGTTATTCCAAATCTAAAGGAGTGTTCCATCCTCTTTCACACTCAGAATTAGCCAAAAGAATGACCTGACAATTCACAATTTTCTTTAGAAGATTCCTCACGATGTACTATAGGCATACTGTTCATATTTTATATATTCATTCAAGCCTCACAATGACCCAAGGAGTTGGGACTCTTTTTCCCCATTTTATGGGTGAGAAGGGTTGGAGAGTGGAAATGACTTCCCCAGGATCTCTCAGCTAATATGTGGAAGAGCCCAAATGTAAACTCAGATTAATTTGTCTCCAAAGCCCACGATCTCTATTAAACAGTGTTCTTCAGACTGACTCTTCTGATATGAAACTTAGCATTTGAAGGGAATAAATGCATCTACTCTATGCCCCTCCCCCACATGACACCTGAGGTCTTTCTAGTCATCCTTGATGACATGTCTTCACCAGTGGTCCCAGACACTGGTCACAGTACAAACGGATGACCCACTAAATTATAATGTCTGTGGGTCAAGGCCCAGAAAAGTATTGTTAGCAAGTCCCCAGGTAGATTTGCTGTGTAGTTTTGTTTCGGGACCTCTGATAGAGCCACATTCCAGTGATGGGGGATGCCCTGCCTACCTCTTGAATTAGCCATGACCATTATTTCCATCCTTCCCAATTTCTTTCCTTTATTCCCTCTACTTAGCTAACTGTGGCTACTAAGGTATTCCTTAGATTGCATTGAACTCCATCTCCTTGTAGCTTTAGGTTATACAGAATAAGTCTAACCTCTGACACAGTGACAGTCCTAAGAATTGAAGTGACTTAATGTGTCCCCCAATCTTTTCTCTCTAGAGATAATATTCCCAGTTTTGTACCTGTATCTCTCATTATTTAGGGTCAAGTTCTTATACCATCTGTGTTGTGTTCTTCTGGAATCATTTGGGTGGCCTATGTCCTTTTAAATCGTGACATCCAGAACCGCAGTCTGCATTCCAGGCATGGTGGGGCCAGCACCACATTGCAGGGAGTCTTGCCTTTTTGGTTCCAGACCTGCCTTTCTCTGAATGCATCTTGAAATTAGCTGAGATGCTCTGGGTCACTGAAGGGTGGGTTTCTGTGGAGCTACTGATCAAGCTGAGTTCCACAGATATCCTTATACATGACGCTGCTGAATTGGGTCTCCTGTGCCTTCTACTGGTGCCGTTGTTGACTTTGGACCCAAATTAGAACCATAGATTTATTCCTGACAGATTCCATCTTGTCAGATTCTGCTCCTTGCTCCAGACTCTTAATTTTTTTGAACCCTGACTCTTCCATCAGTAGATTGAGTGTTTCTTCCTCTGATTCTTTTAGACTGTCAGTATTCACACTGTTTAATACCAGATACGACATCAAGATGTAGTGGACACAGTTGGTGCCTACTCAGATCTTCCCGGTCCTCTTGTACCAGCTCTGTGTTTCCCCAGCTTTTTTTGTGATTTGGTGATCATAGTCTGTACCTGTGACCTTCAGAAGATTTTCCATGGACATAGATGTTCCTTGCCCCCCATGGAGTGCCACGAGTGCCTGGGAGTGATATATAAGCCCCGCCCCCCACCTCCATAGAGGGAGTGGCTGACTAGTGTAGGAGTAAATGCCCAGCTCCTTTGTCTGGACGCAGGACTGACTCTGAGGTGCAATTTACACTCCAGAGCTGCCAATGGGATCAGGCTGGATCTAGAGCTTTTCCTAAGATGGTGCCCTTGCTCACTTCTTTCCCTTCCTGGATCTCCTCCACTTCCTTCCTGGTTTCTCCTATGAGCACCTTCTTGATAATCCCCTACACAAGAGATTTTGACTCAGAATCTACTTCTGGGAGAAGCTGAGGTAATTTGGTAGTCATAGCATGAAAAGATGTATCGGACATTTGACACGAATATACGTATATAAACATTTCATGATGTTTTTATGTTTTAAAACCAAAAAAGAATTCCCCTTTATAAATTAGCTATTCTGTTTTGGGTATAAATTCCAATAAAGGTATTACGTATGTTTTAGTTGGTCCACATGGGATTTACTGACCAGTCACCAATTCAGTATCTTTTGGAATGAATCTCCTAAATTACACCAGGAAGCACATGGGTGATGAAAGGAGGTGTGCTTTGCACCACACTGCCCCTAATTCCTTTAACATGTCTCATCTGACTTACTCCTTCCCTTCTGCGATTATTATTTCTTTTAATGTTGGGTGGAGACTGCTTCGTCTTAAAGCCAGTCACCAGGTTGTCTTCCTGAAAAAATAAGTACATTTGATTTCCGCCTTTGCACCCGCAAGTTTTCTAGTACCAGGCCACTTAGCTACTCTGAAAAGTCATTAGGATGCCTTGCTCTAGGCGTCCAGGTTTGCCCCTATGTGCTTAATGAATGACGAGGCCCCGGGGCTGAGAAAGGAATCACTTGTCCTTTAAGCCATCCATTTTCTTGATTGATTCTCCTTCGCTCAGGATCTCTAGAGGAATTGGTTGACTACTTACTAAGGTGACCTACAATTCACAAAAATTCTCTAACTTTTGGTTGGTTACTAAATTCTGTTGATTTTCTACCTATTGCACCTGTCGCCTTTTTTTCACCCCTCCCCCCTCCCCTGACTGCTCTAGTTTGGAGACTCTTTACCTCGCATCAATACTATTTCAGTAGCTGCCAAAGTACAGTTAACCCTTAAAACAACATGGGTTTGAACTGTTCTGGTCCCCTTACACACAGATTTTTTCAATAAAAACTATAAGAGATTTTTTTTCCCTTATGATTTTCTTAATAACATTTTCTTTTCTCTAGCTTACTTTTATGAGAATATAGTATATAATACATATAACATATAAAATATGAGTTAGTTGACTGTTTATATTATCAGTAAGGCTTCCAGCGAACTATTAGTAGTTAAATTTTTAGAGAATCAAAAGTTATATGTGGATTTTCAACTGTGTCTGTGGGTGGGTGGGGTTGGCAAGGGCCCCATTATTCAAGAGTCAGCTGTAGCCTCTGCCTTCCATTTGTACTTACCTCTCTGCTAGCTGATCATGTCATTGCCCTGCTTGCAAACCTTCCATAGTTCTCCATCACCTGCAGCTCGAGTCTCAACTTTAATCAAATCCCTTTGCAATCTGACTCCACCCCACTTTGTCCCTGGTCATTCTGTCCTGCCCTGAAGTTCAGGCTAATTGGCTAACACCTGTTTCCCAGACCCTCTGACCTCACTGTTTCCTCCGAGCCCTCAGCCCCAAATGCTCTGACTTCTCCTTCTCATTCTTCAGGGCCAACTCCCATGCTGCCTTTCCTGGGAAGCCTTTCCTGTTCTCTGCTGCAGCAGGAACTTGGATGTTCTCCTATGCCCACCGCAGTGCCTTGGACATACCTCAAGTCTGCTCCTATCCTAGTATAGGAGGTGAACTGTCAAGTCCACAGACTCTGGAGCCATCTTACCTGGGGCTGATGCTTAGCTCCACCATTTACTAGCATTGATACCATAGGCAAATCACTTCACTTCCTTGCGATGTGTCTTTCTTATCTGCAAAATAGGGGACATAATGATGCCTTCTTCACTGAGCTGCTAGGAAGATTAAACGAGCTGATGTATCTTCAGCCTTTTGTACAAAGTAAGGGCTGAATAACTGTTAGCTATCATTTCGCTAAGTACATGGTTTTCTTCCCAAATTGATTGTAAATTCCTAGAAAGTAGGGGCTGCCTAATTCATCTCTGTGTCCCTGGTACCTGGCACATAGTAGGGGCTTGGTACAGATCTGTTCAATGTATTGGCTTATTATTACTCTGTCAGTGGTTCATTTGTTCATGGGTTAACTGGTGAGACAGGACTATTTTCAATGAGATTATATTCCCCAGTGTGGGCCAGCAGCAGGTTCCAGCCCCGATGTCTAGACATGTTTATAAATGCTGCGTATCTGGGTGACTCGGCCAGAGTGTACAATTCCTCTCAGTCTGCTTTCCTTATCTCTAGGTTCTGTTCTCTGCTTCTCTGACACCCTATGAATATGGGATGTTTCTTGTTCTACTTTATCCAAAGGAGCTTTGTAATTCAATACCCTTGTCCTTGGGTTAGAAACATGTCCTTTTTTCATTGTGAAAGCTTGGTCTCTGGCATTCAGAATAGGAGACTATGCCAGGACTTTGGGGTATTGTGACACCTGAATGAAAGAAGGAAAAAAGGAGAGCCTCAGAGGTGTACGAGTGAAGATGGCATGAAATATCAGGAAGCCTGGCATTGCTTGGGCTCCCCTGCTCTGTGTCTTTATCCAGTGATTCAATTCCCGATTATTTCTGCTAAGAAATAACGATAGTCTGCCACTCAGGACTTTGCTAGATAAAGGCTTCCTTCACAAGCTCTTCAGCTAAAGATGCCGACGAAGAGAGAGTTCAGCAGAGGGCAACGAGGACAATTCTGGAAGTAGAGGCTGGGAGGATATGAGAGAGAATTCCATGAGTGGGATGGGAGAGGTAGGTGCAATTTAGTAATTAATTTCAAGAAAATGAAGGGCGTTTATACAGACGTCTAGAATTTTCTACAGACCTGTGCTACAGCTGAGTAATTTAGGACACCTCTTAGGAATCTGTGGCTAGTACTATGGATAGGAAGGGATGGAAGCTAAGACAATTCTGTCATAGCTCCTGTGCCCTCCAGACTGAACAGTGGCAATCTTCCGTCACCAATGCTCAGGGAGGGCCTGGGGTAGACTGGAGGAATGTCGAAAGAGAACAGGGTGTCCTTCCACACCAGTGCCCTATCCCCGTTCCTCTCACGTTTGCCCCCTCTGACTCTCAGTTCTGTAGACCATGGAGGATTTCTGGCTGGGGCAGAAATGCTTAGCCTTTCAAAAAGAATTGATTATTTCTTTTTATCTTCTTCTCCCAGAACTGTTCATAGAAACCTGTGATTATGCTTTTTTTTTTTTTTTTTTTACTTTTCTCCTTTCCCTGCTAAAGCCACCTTTCTGTTGATTTTTCAATCCCTACTCGTCTTCCCTTTTTTCTTCCTATTCCTCTTTTCCCATTTTCTGGGAGCTCCCCACTCTCCTATCTCTTGCAGTTCTTTATGTGTTGGTCTGGAAGAGAGGGGCGATGACATAAGCCAAAGGCTGGCATCTACCCAATCCCACCACCTATAGCCCTTAGTGACAGTCAGTCGGGGAGAGCTTTCCTGGCTGGGACCATCGTGGGGATCTGGCCAGCTTGGAGACCTTTGCCTATCCTAGAAGCTGGTTTGAGAAGGATCTTGATTTCTGTTTAGCTTGACCATGAATGAGTGAAATATTGCTCTGTAACATCATTTCTTCATTCACTCAACATATACTGTGCACTTACGCCATGCCAATTACTGTTCTGGGTACTGGGCAGGTAGAGGTGCAAACAAGATCCAGTTTTTACAAGGAGCTCACAAAAGCAAATGTGCAGTCTGTTGCTTTATTGAACCATAATACAGTGTGAAACATATTATATTAACAGTTTGAAAAACTTGGGTAGATGGAAGAAAAATAAATCCGTGGGCCACACTTCCTCTCAAATGCTGACTCCGACTTGGGTGGTCACTTGGGTGGTTGCCACAATATAAATAAACGTTGGTGATGTCAAGTTATTTTGACTCTGTCTGAACAGCAGTCCATTTCCTTTCTCCTCATGGCAATGTAACAAAACAATAATAATTATTAGCCTTTTTATACTGAAGTAACTATGCAGATACTTCTAAACCATGTTGGTTTTCAACAACCACTTTTTGACTGCTTTTTACTGAGAGCAGACCCAGATTTTAGTCTTACAAAACTCTCACAAGAGTAGGGGCTGTGTGGAAGTAGATAGAAAGACGCCTCTCACAGATGACCTCTTTTTAGACGTCCATGGAAGTAAGTGCATGGAAGGATGCAGCGGGGAGTGTAGTAAAAAGCAGCAGACCTGGAGTTAGACTAGAGGTCTAGTCCCAGCAATTCATCAGTTGACTTAATGTTCCTGGGCCTCAGATTCCTCATTTGTAAATAGGGATGATAGCCTTTTTGTATAATAGCAAGAATTTAATGATAAAATACATATGAAGCATTTAGAACGTAGGCACAGCGGCAGTGGTGATGACAGATATGGTAAAGTATAGGCTGTGTGACTTTGGGAAAGTCACTTTAATACTATGGTCTCAGTTTCCTCATCTACAGAAGGAGCAAGTTTCACAGGACCATTTGGAATTCTGTTCAGCAACATTTCTTGAGCGTCTTTCATATTGGTGCCACACTGGGGCTTCAGAATGGTCCAGAAGCTCACCATTTGGGAAGGGGACACACACACACACACACACACACACACACACACACACACACACACACGACTCTAACAGAATATACAGTCCTAAAGAGCTGCTAGGTTCACTAGTGTGGTTGTGCAGGGCAGGAGGGTCCTGGAGAGCTTTGGTAGGGAGGCAGTGTTTGATTTGGACTTCGAAGGGTGTGGAAAGGAGATTGTCTTTTCTTGAAGAGAAAAATACACCGAGTTCTTAGAAATCTTCCTTTACTGCCTTCTATTGCTTCTTTATCATTAGTCCATTACACTGTGATATTTTCAGTTCCTCAAAAGTATACTATAGGTTCTCTTTTGCCTATGCCAGTCCTTAAACATGACAGTTACTTTGACTTGGAACTCCTCCTTCCCCTGCTAGGGGTGCAGCCAAGTGGACAAGCAAGACACTAGGTCAGACTGTGGAGTCTGTTCTAGCTTTGCCACTCAGCAGCCAGTGGGGCCCCTGCTGTGTTACTATCCAATCTCTTGGTGAGTCAGTGTCCTCACCTGCAAAATGGGGATACAGGATAATAATAGTGCTTACCTCAAAAGCTGGTTGTGAGGATTAAATGAGGTAATACCTGTACAGTGCTTGCCAGCCCGGCCCACAGAAATCGCTGAATACTAACTAAATGGGAGCAGCTGCCATGAACACTATGCCTGACTTGCTCCTACTTGCATTTCAGGTTTCAGCTTAGTCATCACTTCCTTCTGGATGGCCTTTTACTGCTCCCATAGGTATCTCCTCTTTTACAGTATTACTAACACCTGCTATCTGTGTCCCCACTAGATTACAAACCCCATGAGGACAGAGGACAGTCGATTGTGTTGGTTGCTGGGAGGGACATATGGTAGACACTCAATAAACTTTGAATGAGTGACATGGGGTGAGGGTCCCAGTGATCCCTGGGGGGTGTGGCAGAGCCTTCTGGGGCAGTCAGGGCACCATGAACGGGCAGGTGGACCCTTACTTACATCGCAGGCAGCAGAGAAAGCCTGAACGCCGTGGGAGTCGAGGTTTCCTTTCTGCCCCGGGACAGACCCGGGGAGGACGCATAACGCGGTGGGGAGAGGACAGCCCTGAACTCTGGCAGGGTCTCCGCCCTCGGGAGAAAATGCAGCGGGACGGGTCCTGCGAGCGCTGGGACCCCGCCCCCGCCCCGCCCCCGCCCCGCCCCCGCCTCCTCTCCTGACCCGCCCCCCTCCCCCGCCGTTCCCGTCCCCGCCCTCCTCGCTGCAACCGCAGCTGCTACAGGCCCGCGGCGCCCCCACGCAGGCGGACTCCGCGCGCTTATTCCGCCGGGAGGAACACGGCGCCGAGCCCGCGCCTACCGCCGCTGCACAATGCTGCGCTCCACTTCCACCGTCACCCTGCTCTCGGGCGGCGGCGCCAGGACGCCCGGGGCGCCCAGCAGGAGGGTGAGTAGATAGAGGAGCGAGCTGCGGTCGTCCGGCTTCCCCGTCCTGGCAGGACGGCTGCAGGGATCTGGGGACGGGGACACGCGGGAGCCAGTCCTTGGCCCCGACAACCCCACCTGGGCTCTACTTTCCAGTCGTGTCCTCGCTTGGGCCCTGACCCATTTGTCTCGACGCCCCAGTGGCGCCGCAGGCTCGCATGATTTAGGGGACTTTCTGGAATTCCCAGAGATTTCCTCTCCTTCCTGACTCATCTGTAAAGCCAAGTTTTTTGGTGGCACCAGTTTAAAAAGCAAGAGAGACATTTCTGCACTGTCCCGTTCTTGAGACTCAAAGGTTATGAACGTCTTTAACACCCAAACTTACCTCCTTCCAGCAATCTGCCTATTCTATTCGATATATTTGATCTATTCTATCACTACGGGTGATAGAATAACACTACTTGCGAATGGAGTGGAATCAGCCAAAGTAGGCTTCACTCAACAAAGTAGTAGAGATCAGCACTGGAACCCAGTTGTGTGTGACTTGGGTTTATACAAAAACGCTTTCTTCTTTTTGATTTAAATATTAGCGCAGTGACTGCAGGGGCAGCCCTGGAGGCCCTGGGCACCATCCAGGTCGCCCTACGGAAGTGCTCCGTTTCTCTCATCGTCGTTGCATCTTTTCTCCCTTCTCCAGATGCTCTGGGAAGAAAATGCCACTCACATGCAGTTTGCATTTTTCCATGTCTCTTCCAAGATGAGCGCCTCAGAGCACACATCCAGGGAGGGTCTTGGGCTATGGCTTTTGAGTTCATTCATTCATCATGATATTCAGTACTTGTCATCTGGTGCCACTGTACTGTGGTTGAGATATCTCTAATTGTGTTTCCCCAAGGTTTAGCCAAGTGGGTAGTTAAGTCCAAGTCAAGGACCCCTTTGATATTCTAGTCTGTTCTGTAGTCTTGTAGGCATGCATATTTGCTTTTTTATATACCTCAGCCAAGTGACTAGCAATTGCCTTATATGCTGTCTTTCTTTGGCTCTAGAAGAAAAGCATTGTGTTACTCATGAGTGTGGGCCAAGTGATGGTTCCTGGGGGGGGGTGTGTGTGTATGTGTGCACGAGCATGTGCACATACTCCAGACTTAGGGTTGTCAGAATTCTGGTTGTTCAGTCATTAGCTTCATAAAGCAAGATCTCCATTAGAGCCTGTGGTTTCTAACCACAGGCCGGGCCTTACTTCTTTTCTATGGAAATCCTTCTCAGTTGGAACACAATTAGGTTTGAGAAAAAATGAAGTCGCTGAAAAGCTAGCCCTGAGCCTGGACACTCATGTGAGGAACCACATTGCATAAATTGCATGAAATTGTTCAAGTCCCCTTCCAGAGATGAAGACTAATCGAGGCAGCTAGAGCGATGGATAGAAACAAATGTGATTAGTATACTAGATAACCTTTCTGAAGATTTTTTTCTCAAATATTTATTTTCAAATGTTTCTTTAATTGCAAGTGTTTGGGTGTCTGGCACAGTAGACACACTATTGAGAAGGCTTTGCCTTTTGAATACGACAGCCAAAATAGTTTGGAGCAGAGGGTCAGGGCCCTGAATCAAACAATATAGGGCTGTTATGAGCCACATGATACTTATTCTGAGAAGATTTCTAAAGGTTCTAGGGTTCCCTTTATGATTTCCAACTTTTGCTCATGATTTGCAAATGTCACAGGTATTGTCTGTGTATATATGTGTGTGTAGAGAGTGTGATGGGAGGCTGTGATACTCGGATTGATTAATTGATTGGTGAAACAACTTACACAGACCTCCTTCTGTGTGATGCAGGGCTAGGCATTGGGCTCCACTCTACCTGTGGAGGCAGATGTTGTCACAGTTGCTCTCATACAAAGTGATTGTTGTTATAGTGGGGTATAGAGTTTTGATAAAGTCCAGTGGAGGCTAAAAAGACAGATTCTTCCCAAAGCATCTGAAGAAGGCCTCTCTTGACAGGAGATATTTGGTCTTTCAGGATGAGTAGGAATTTATAGGGCGATTGACATTATTGGGATACTGAGAGGAAATACATTCATCTAAATGGAACTCTTGGCATATACTGTATAAAAATGGCATACTGGACCTGCTTTAGGGCAAAACACTTATTTTTTGAGAAAAGCAAGAACAGAATGTCTTCAAAATAAAATTGTAGACCAAACAGATGATCATGAAAAGTGTTCCTAAAGTTGAAAGTTTTTCAATAAACTCTGTGTTATCTTTTCTTTCTGATGTTGGACAAGTGATGGTCTTGAACAATAACATGTTAGTTGTTAAAATAGCATTTCCGTTTCATCCACATTGCTTACCAAATTAGGGGCTGTGGGGGAACCAGGCGGTGTTGGTCCAGACATTTAAGTCAACCAGAAATGGTGGTGACAGCTGACACTAAGCAGAGAGTTCTCTGAGTCAGCTGTCAAGGGTGGTATGGCCAGACCAGACTGTTACCAGTTATTCTTCATTCAATGCCTGCCACCTACAATTTAGACTTCCTTCTTATCTGAAATCATCTCTCAAGGGGGAAAAAAAACAGGTGGGAGAGTAATTTCTGTCAGCTGATAAACAAAGCTCTAAGAGGCATTTATGGATGCCAACCAACAGAAGCTGTGAAATTAAAAAAAAAAAAAATCTGCCTTCAAACCAGTTGTGCTCTAAAAATAGTTTTATCTATGGCAACAGCAGGAAGATAAATTGGCTGGAGAATAACCATAGACAGAATGATGACCTTGGAGAATGGGGAAAACATTTTTAAAATATTGACATTGCTTCATGGTTTCGAAAGGAATTTTATGAATGCAGTTAATCCTACTGAATGAGCCTTTGAAATGAAGGGTAAGTTATGTGAACAGGCTGCGGACTTCGTGGAGAAGGCACGAGTTGCTTTATGCGGCCAAATTTTTTTGGTTAAGTGGTCCAGCTAGGATGGTGTGAGACCTGTCAAGGGTTTCCTCCAGCACCATCAGATGTATCAATGTCTCCTATTGATAATAAAAGACTGTTAGGCTGGTGTTACTGGTATTGTGGTCCCTGAGTGGCACATAAACAAAACAAAACAAAACTCAGCGAGGCCACCAGGACTGTCTCCTAGGACTGTCTCCTAGCCTGTTCTTGCCCATATTTCTATTTGGTAAAGGCTCCTCTGTTACAAATCAGAATGAGCCTGCCAGTCATCACTCCCTAGCTAATGCATCACTCTCCTGGGTCCCATTTCTGTCTTATAGGCTTGAAATAAAGAACTCTCCTTAACTGGACAGTGAATGGATCAGTCAAGTGTTTACCTCACTTCCTTTTCCTTTTCACAGAAACATCTGTGTGCATAACTTTCATGTTGTCCTATGGGCTCTGAGGAAGGGACACAGGATGTTGTGAGACCTCACCATCTGGTGGAGGGAAGTTGGCTGCATCATCCACTAGGGAGGGAGTAGACAGGGGGCCTGCTGCTCCTAGAAAACAGGCCGGCCCCTTACCAGAGCCCTTCTGAGCCAGTCCCCGACAGGCTAAATTGTAAGGTTTTGGAACCCTGGTGTCCTCAGAGCTTAGCCAAAAAGCCTTTGTCACTAAAAATTGACAGTTGTATTTCAGAAAAAATGTTCCAGTCTCTCTGCTTTGGTTCGCCTATCTCACTATGTCAGATGTAGGATGAACAGACCTGAGTCCTAGGGGTCTTAAAGAAAATTGAGACTTGGAGGCTTCCGGTCACTTGGAAAACCCTTATAAGTCAGTCAGTCTCAAAAATTGTCTAATTGAGATCAGGGAGCTGTGGATCCAGGGCTAACTAACTAGAGACCATGTTGAAATGTTTTGATCTAAAATACTTTCGGTGATTACTTACATTATGGTCTTAGAGCTTCCTGTGGCAATCCCTCTCAGCCTAAAACAGTTTCAGTGTTCCCCAACGCACTGAAGAGTAGCACAGTGGTATTTACCTCTTTTCTTTCTTTAGATGAGTGATATTTCCTAAACGTCAATCACATTGTTGTCTTTTGTTCCTTAAGGCCGGGGTGATCTTTCCAAAATGCAAAGTTCAGTCACCTGACTCCTGCTTCGAGAGCCCCCTCAGTACTGCTAGTAGAAAGAACAGAGCCCTTAGTTTAGCACCCAGGCCCTTCTGATCTTCCTTTGCCTTCTCTATCCCCTAGCCCCATGCATGTTCTTTCCTGATATATCAAATTACTTGCCCCTCCCCAAGCTTTCCATGCTGTTCCTTGTCCCGTTGCTTTTTCGGTGTCTCTCCTCTGATTAAAGGTCATTTCCTCCAGGAAACCAACCCTGAACTCTCCTCGCCATGTTCCCCTAAGGGCCCGTGCACCCCTTCATTGCTTGCATCACCTGTGGTTACCTACTTGAGAGGGTTTAGGGATCCTCTCTCTCCAGGCCTCATATAATAGATGCTTAAAAAGGGAAGTGTCACCAGGGTTCTAAAGGAGCCACACTTAACATTGAATTGGCAAATGGAAAAACAGAAGGAGAAACTTGGGATAACGCCAGCGCATCGCTGCCTCTGGCCCACTTGGTCAGGAAGCACGTGACAAATGGATGGGAGTGCCGACCCCGGTTAAGGAGTCTGAAAGTTCTGGGAAGGCCTCCAAATATTCCAGTCGCCTCCATCCTGTTGCACAGTTAGAGTCATTCCTTTGGTTAAGTCAGTGGTTCTCAACCCTGGTTACACATAGAATCACAGTGAAGCTTAAAATATCTATGCCCAGGCCCTATCCCAGACTGTTTAAATGAGAACCTCAGAAAGTAGAGAATAAATAGCATCAGTATTGTTTAGGAAGCTCTCCAGGTGACTGTAATGTGCAGCCAAGGACTGGAACTCCTTTAAATATTATTCTCTCCTTACAGTTTTTGTAGAAGTACAGATACTCCTGGGACAGTATTCTGAAGGTCCTTTTGGCCTTGTGGAAGGGCAATGTTGTTGGAAAGGCAGGATGGGGAAGTCATAACCCTCCAAGTCACACTGTGAATATTTATTTACCTACATGTTTGCTCTGATCTTGGCATTCGGGGCTCACTGTGTGCCTGGTACAGAAGTGAGCCAGCAAGATAGGAAGGAGAGGTCACTGTATCCCTATGTATGAATTTTGTCTGGAGTCAGCCCTGACATGGGAAAGAAGGGCTCCAGGACGCATTATACCTCCTGAAAAATGTGTCTAAGTATGTAGATCATGAATTGGCAAGCTATTGACCCTAGGCCAAATCTAGCCCTTGGTTGTTTTGTACATTCTGAACTAAGCATGGTTTTTATAGTGTTCTGCAAAACCTAAATATTTACTTTCTAGCCCTTAAAGAAAAAGTTTGCTCCACCCTGATGAAGATAATAGGCCTGCAAATTCAGGGCCACAGCAGAGCTAAAAGGTCTACTTCAGAGCAGAGCAGGCATGGCCTGTGTCCCACTCTCGACCTGTGCATTCTAGAAATTGTATGCTTGTGCTGAGCAGAGATCTTGGGATCTGCCTTCCCAGCCACAGCCACAGGGGACCACACCTTCTCTTGTTAGATGGAGCGAGCGGGGCAGGGCCCCACAGTCAGGGTGTGGACCAGGTCTGAGAAAAAAAATGTAAATTTATTGGCTAATTTCCTTAGGGAAATCCATTTTTGTAAATTGATTAGCAACCCTTGTCACCTCCCAGGGTCACCTTCTCCACCCTTTTTATTTGAATGGATAATTTTCCATTGGGTGAGCTCAGATGCCTGAAACTGAGAACATGATGTTACGGGGATCTCCAGGGTTCACCTTATATGGAGACCCCGCCTTCTGCTTCCACAAACGGGTCAGAAATAAGCCCCAGAGAACCTGCTTAGCCGCCAGATACCCCGACTTGCAGACAAGGGGTGGCTTGTGTATTTTCTTGTGGCGGAATTTGAATGCTATCTGCCCCTCCCTTGTTCTCCCTCCCATGAGGGTTGATTTGAAGAAAGTGGAAGGCTCTCTGGGGAGTTTCAGGTATATTCTCCTTATTGTGTTTTGGTTCAACCTCAAAAGAAACCCATACTGACATTTACTGAGCCAATGGCTATTATGTGTTGATATCATGCTGAACACTGCAAGGGCTACCAATACAGTTAGGGTACAAAGGTTGCCTGATCTCTCCTGCTATTTTTTCCCTTCTGTACATGTTGTAGTGCATGGAACATAACAGAAGGTACTCAATAATTGCTATCAAATCACTGAATTCAGATTTGAGTGTCAGTCCTTCCTGCAAAGATGGCTCCCATTGTCTTTCTCCAGAAGCCTTGTTTCTCCAGCAGGAATTCGTAGTTTAGTTAGTTTAGTCTCTGCCTATTTGTCTACTTTCCTACTCTAGCTTGTCATTTTCTGAATGGGCCAGCTTCTGTGCCTTTGGCCAGCCTGGAATGAACACCTTGCCTGGTCGTTTGTTATTCTAACAATGGATTCTCCAAACCTCACTGACCTGAAAAGTCCTTTCTTTCCTTCTGTACCCAGCTTAAATGTCATCTCTAGGAACCATCTCACCTCCAGTTAAGATGATTATTCCCATGGTAATAAAGAACACTTACAGAGTACTTAATATGTACCAGAAACTGTTCTAAGCCCTTGACATCTATTAGCTAATTTAATCCTCACCACTATCCTGAGAGTGGCGCTGCAGTATTGTTAACTCTATTTTACAACTAAGATACCTGAAGCTGAAGACTGAGTGGATTTCTAAAGGTTTCATGGCTAGTAGGTATTAGAACCAATACTTGAAAACAGGAAGTGGAGTTTTACCAGGCTTACTCGCCAATCTCAATCTACCCTGTCTCTCAGGACCTTGTGTTGGTGATACTAAGTGTTCTTGATTGCCTTGTTTGGCTGTACCTTTGAATTCTGAGTTCCTCGGAGGCTGGGCTGTTTTTTTGTTTTTGTTTTTGTTTGTTTGTTTGTTTGTTTTTCATCTTGAAAGTATTTTACAGGTAGTGGGTGCTCAGTAGCTGAGTGATGAAATACACTGAGTCCGTCTTCCTGCTTTTATCCACTGGAAGGGACCCTTGCTTATAGGGACGGCTGGTGTATTAGCAGTGGTATTCAGGGTAAGATTCAGCTCTCCTCATTGTTCAAAGTTGGGCCAGCCACTGTGGAAACCTCTGGGAATAAAGTACCCTACCTGCCTCTCAGTACCCTACTGCCCAGCCTGGGCTGCTTTGGGTATTGTGTGTTTGAATTTTAAGAAACCATGGAGATCAGCATCACCAAATCCTGAGAGAGATTAGAAACACTGCCTTGGTCTTACTCAGTGGGGGATTTTCCCATGGGGAGATTCCCGAAAGTGAATGAATAGAGGTAAACTGTACCAGCCCCACCTCGTGGGTGCATCCAGGGGTCACTTTTCTTAGTGCTTCTGTTAAGGAATTCAGAGTGGACCGCTGGGGTGTTTTCTTTGTTGCTCTTGAGGCAGCCCCATGGGCTGAGGAAGGATTGATATCTCTTTCTTTTTATCTTTCTGATATATTCTCTCATTCTTTATTAGTGTTATTATTACTACTATGATTATTTTAGTTAAAAACTTGGAACAGTTGCAAACAACACAGAAATTCCACTTTGTAGAGATCATCACTACCATCACCAGTTGTTTGTGTTTCTTTAAAGACATTCCCCCCATAAATCTATGAAAATCCCCCAAAATGCGATTATTCATGACTTTGTTTTTTTTTTCTTTTTTCTTTTGCAGCTTTCTTGTTTTTCACATGACAATACATTTGGCCATCTTATTAGGAAGGTGTCTGATCTTGTTCCAAGCTGGGCTTAAATTGCTTCTGTACAATTAGTTGGTAGTGGGTCACGACTGATTAAGAATGCTCTCTAGTGTTCCCATTCGAGCACCTCTAATGGCAAGAGGAAACCCTTGACACAGGGGTCTGAGTGTAGCCTCAAGTACCTACTACAACCGCCAGATATGATTGAGATCAAATGTTTTATTTTATTTTAATTCATTATTTGTCACCAGATAAAACTGATAGTTTAGGGAAATGCATTCTATTTATCCTGTGGGTTTGTATACCCCAGGGTACACGTGGCCCAGTGGGAGCTATAAGAAGTGTGCTGAGGGATATCTAAGTTCTGGGGGGACAAATGAAGAATGGGCTCAAGCTGGGGAAAGGAACATCTCACTTTGGACCCATGGAGACCCCTCTCGGCCTTGTCTCTGCTTCAGTATTTAGTTTTAGTTTTTATTTTTTTAATTATTGCCATTAGGGATTACTTCTCTAGGGCAATCCACCTATAAAGAGATATCACTGACAGTGCTAGTGCCCACTAGATCTGTTGACCAAATTGTTATTTCTGTGGAAAGCAGAGCTGTAGAAAGTAGGCCTGTTTTATTTTGGAGTTAGTAGGATGCTAATATCTAGATAATAATAAAAATACCTAACACTGTTGGAGGCTTACAGTGTGCAAACCATCTTCCTTTATCCACATTTTGCCCTTAATATTCAGAAAGCTTAAATAACTTGCCCATAGTCAACATTGCTAGTAGGTGTTGGACCCTGTATGTGCACCCGTGCACGTGTGTGCATGTGTGTACACATGTGTCTGTGCATACATGTGTGTGTATGGGATGTGGTGCAGGAGAAAAGCACCTCCTTTTCTCTGCAGAATTATGCTGTGGATTAGATCCAGCCCATCAGAGAAGATTATTGAGCATAATAGGCTTGAATTGCCTGCCTGGTATGAGTTATGCTTTGATGCCAGCTGATTTCAACCCGTTCAGGTGGCCTGGAGTCAGAGGGTTGCCTTTCTCTGGAAAGGCTCAGATTCTCATTAGTGTTGTTGCCAGCTAAGAGAGCTACCCGTGGAATGGTTGGTTTCTGTTTGGCCAGTGTGACTGGTGGTGCGCTTCGAAGGCTTGGTGCAAAGCAGGCCACAAAAGAGGTAGCTAGCCCTGTGCTCATTGAGCAATGAAACTTGCCCAAAGGAATGTAACGATGGAGAGAGATCTTGAAATCAAGTTGTGTGGTTAAAAGAAGTGGGGTTATTTAATCCAGAGGAGAAGAGGTTGGGAAGACAGGCGGCCTGTCTGGAGAAAGGGAAATTCTGCTGTGGCCCCTGAGGGCTCCCTGGGTCTGTTAGGTAGGAGTTCTAGGGGGAAAGTGTAAGTTAATCATCAGGAAGTTAAAGGTGCCAGATAGCTAAATGGGATGCCTTGGAGGGAGGTGACAGTGCATGTGAAAATGCTAATACTGTCCCAAACGGGCTTTCTCATCTGTGCATGGAAAACGTTGCCTCTAGACTGAGCTGCCATCTGGCAGTTACATTGTTAGGTGTTGGAGGCTCCTTCACAGTGTCGATCAAGCATAAACGAAACAGGAGGCTTTGCTAAAATTTAAAATGGCCAAGTTTTACTCAAGGGTCTTAGGGTTTGCAAACTGGAAACACAGCTAATATACTCAGAGTGTTTCGAAGAAGAAAGCAAAGTTAAGAGTTCTCATGGAGTACGCTCTTGAGAAGAATCAGCACTGTATTCTTATCCTCTGGATTGGTCTGAGATAATCTTCCAGATGTCCAGTGGTCTGGATAATGGATGTCAGGAGGTCTGGACATAGGAACATCCTTAAGCCCTTCAAAGGGTAATTAGGAGGTTATCTATAGGATCTTTATATTTATATCTCTGTCTATCTCCAGGTATTGATGAACAACTGAAAAGTTCAAAAGTTTAAGTCCTCAGGCTAGTCAAAGTAAGATAAAATCTACTCCTCATGTTCAGCCCATTTGGTCCGAACCAGTTTTGTCAGCTTGACTCTGAGGACTTCATTTTGTCAGTTTAGCTCTGCTGACTTCATCTCGTTTTCTTCACTCATTCCTCTGTAGGCTGGCAGGTCGGACTTAAATGGTCTTCTACAATCTCATCCCACCCTGGGCTTCTAAGCTGCAGAGTCATTTTGCTCAGAGTCCACCCTGTGGATCGGTGCAGACCCGTGACCCTGCAAACCAGGTTGGGGGTGTATTTGTTTGCTGGGGCTGCTGTAAAAAGTAGCACGAACCAGGCGACTTAAACTCAAACAGACATGTGTTGCCTCGCGGTTTTGGAGCTGGAAGCCCAAGATCAAGGCGTCAGTAGTGTTGGTTCCTTCTGAGGGTCGTGAGGGAAGCATGTGTTCCGGCGTCTCTCACTGGCTTGTTTACGTGGTGCCCTTCCAGGATGTGTGTTTGTCTCCAAATTTACCCTTTTTTAAGTGACATCTGTCATTTCGACAGCATTTTAACTTAATAACCTCTGTAAAAACACTGTTTCTAAATAATTGGAGGTGCTAGTGGTTAGGATTCCAACACATGAATTTTAGGGGGACACAAATCAATCCGTAATGGGGCAAGTAGCACTCCTGTAAGTCGAGTCTACATGGTGGTGGGCTGGATACTCTGAGTGCTGCTGGGGCCCTCTTTGGGCTTTTTTTTTTTTCTTTCTTTAATGACAGGATCATTTCTCCCTAGGAACTGTCACAACAGGGCCAGGCTGTGACTTTAGGGTGAAATAGACCTCACGTGGCATTAAGTCTATTCTTATTGTTGTGCAAACATCACCACCACCATCTATCTCCAGAATTTTTTCATCTTCTCAAACTGGAACTCCATACCCGTTAAATAATAACATCTCATTCCTCTGTCTCTTCCGCTCCTGGCAACCACCATTCTACTTTCTGTCTCTATGAATTTGACTATTCTAAGTACCTCATATCTGTGGAATCGTACAGTATTTGTCTTTGTATCACTGGCTTGTTTCACTTAGCATGTCCTCACGGTTCATCCATGTATCCGAATTGTCAGAATTTCCTTCCTTTTAATGACCGCATAATATTTCATTCCATGTATATGCCACGTTTTACTTACCTGTTCACCCATCAATGGATATATGCGTTGGCTTTCACTTTTTGGATACTGTGAATAATGCTGCTGTAAACATGCATGCATGGAGTTAAAAAAAATTGTGATTAAACATGTACATATCTATTGTAAAAATTTAGAGGCAAGTAGAAAGTACCCTGGCACTCCTATCACCATTGTGTGTATTTTGGCCACTACTCCTCTAGCTGTATTTTGGCTTGTGCATATGAAATAAGGTCATTCCACACCTACTGTTATGGAACCTGAACTGTTAAACAAATTGTTTGAATGCTGTGAAACCACTCAGTAGTTTTCTTGTTTTGACTAGCAGGGTAGCGAGTGCCTGTGATGGGCCAGGCAAAGACTGGTCTTACCCTTGGAGTCCCCTGTGTGACTGGTATGATTATCCACATTACTAAGTAGGGAGACAGGCTTTGAGAAGCACTAGGTCACCCAGCTCTTTCTACCCCCAAATGTGATTTTAAACTGGTCTCTTCTCTCTGTCTCTTCTAGGCAAATGTCTGCAGACTACGGCTCACCGTACCTCCCGAAAGTCCAGTCTCTATGCAAAGTGAAAAGAAGGTTGAAAGAAAAGAGCAAGTAAGCCATCTCTGAGGCAAAGCTCTGACAAGTTCTACTCTTTGTACTCTTTTATTTTAACCCCTTCCCCCTCCCGTCCTCTGTGCAGTCTATTCACAGAGCCTGAATGTCAGCAGCTCTGTTGATGAAAGGCCCTCTCGACCTTGCCACCCTTTCTCCCATCTTCCCAGAAGTCAGACCGCTCTGCCCGGCTGGCTCTGCTGGCCTCGTGCCCCTGCTCTTGTTTCTTGATGAACACTTGCTCTGTGTTGCCTCAAAGCTGTAGGAACGCCGGCTTTAGTGACAGGTGCTGCGGCAGGGAATGTGTTTTTCCTGAAAGAGCCCAGTCGGCGGAGTCAAAAGGTCCATTGTGAGCTTCCGGTGGGGCCTGAGCCTTTCTCAGCAGTTGGAGCTGGAGCCCAGCTCACTGGCGGAGAGGCTGCCTAGGGAGGAAGAGCCCAGCAGGCAGCTCTGGCATGTGGCAGGGGCACTTGGCTGCGGGTAGAAGTTCAGACATTTTTGTGCCAGGTGCTGTTCTAAGTGCTGGGCCATGAAGATAAGTCTGGCTTTGTCCTTGCCTTAGAGGAACTCGAAGTTTTTCAAGTGAGACAGACGTATAAGTAAACAACATTGATGTGATAGTTCACGTGTTAGGATCCAGAAGTGTAAGAAGGGCTCGGGAACATGGGGAAAGGAATAATTGAATCCTTGGGGGGTGACACTGAAGCCGAGGCTTAAAGGATACATAGCAGCTCCTGCCAACCTCTAGTCCTGTGGTCCCAGGCAAGCCATTTTCCTCATTCACAAGTAATTAATGGACACCTACTGTATTCCAGGCACTGTTCTAGACACCGTGAGTATAGTAGTGAACAAACAGCAAACTAACAAAGAATGCCTGTTATTCAAGGAACTTATATACTATTGAGAGGAGAATAAGAGTTAAAAAATGAAGTACATTTTAATAGAATTTAGAAAGTAGTACGTGAAAATGGAGACAAAGCAAGAGAAGGGGACAGGAGTGACGGAGTAGGGGGAACTTTTCCTTGCGCGTGTATTTGTATAAACGTGAACTAAATACAATGACATGATATAATCTATAAATTTCATAAATTGAATCATAAGGCAATGACTTTTCAAAATGCAAGCATTGCTCTGGAATTAACCAATCATGTGGTCATCTATAAAAAAGAAAGCTTTTCATTGACAGTAAATGGTTAATGATTTCCCGTGCTTCCTCTGAGTCTTTGTCTCTCTTTTCCTTCTCTTACACACTTCTCCTCACTTTCTACCAAGGACAAAGAGCTATCTATGCTCATGCAAACGATGAATGGCAGGGAAAGGAGGTAGGGAAGAAGTTATGCAGTTATGACTAGAGCAAGGTGTGAGAATGTAAAGTTGCTTATCTATTGAAGAAGAGAGGATGAGCCCCACTCAAAGGATCCAGAACACCGGCTGGTTTCAGGTTGGAGCAGGGAGAATACAGGTGAGACCCAGGATATCTGTGCTAGAAAACAAGGTAGCACTCGAAGGCGAATGGGGTCACATCAAAGGACCCAGAATCTGGTATGAAAGGGCTCTCACTGGCAAAAATGGAATAATTTGGTCATCAAAGAGAGTAATGACAGTAATGGCTTATGACACATTAGCAATTTAAAAAAAAACAAAACCCTCAGGAGTATATAGTAATAATCAAAGATGGGTAGGGATTGATAGAAAAAGAGAGAGAAGAGGAGAAGGAGGGAACTCTTCTTTATAGAACATCAGCTGATGAATTTAGAAAATCTCTATTTTGTAACCCTTAGGTTGGGTCTTCAATGGATGCAAAAACTAATGGGTGAGTGATTATTGTGGAACAATAAATTTACATGGTTTTAAAGTAATACCTCAGATTTAAAGGTACAGTGTCACAATTTGACAGTTCTTCAACCAAGTGGTACAATTTAACAACCAGTAGTGGATGGATGACCTGATGTGATGTGACATCACTTCTGAGGAGCTGTGATTTAGGAGTACACAGTATCACCTATGTAATAGTCATGCCACAATCATTTAACTAAATATAGTGATAAGGAAACAGAAAAATGCAAAAAGCAGGACTACCTGTCAAACAATTTGCCAGAATCTCTTAATAAATTCAATTTTATTTTTTTTAAAAAAGGTGATCTGTTGGGGATGAAAGAGACTAAAGAGACAACATCAAATATAATGAGTTCACCTTGATTAGATCTTGGGGTCAAAATAAAATCCAAAACAGATATATTAGTGTAATCATACAGTTTTAAATAGGAATCATGTATTAGATGTCATTGAATAAATAGTATTTTTCTTACTTGTGATAACGGTACTTCGGTTATGTAGTTGAACTATTCTTTCAACTTTTTTGTAGCTTTGAAGATTCTCCAAAGAAAAAGTTTGAGAGTAAAAAGCTCATAACCAAAGAATGTGGGGATGGCCAGGCTTCAGCCACTGGACCCTTATTGATAACCAGGGTTGAGGGTGGCCCTGTATTGCTGGGTTGATGTCCCCTTCTGCCCTAACTGATCCCCTGCCTGTCCGTCTCTTTTAGAGCCAATAGGTTCGTCAGAGAAGTAGGTCTGGGCTGTGTCCAAGGGCACATGGGCAGCTTAGCACATGGGGACTCTGAAGGAGCACTCTTTGAAGAAGGGGCCCAAGCTGGAGTGAGTGACAAAGGCCTTGGTGGCTACCCCCATATGCATGGCAGAGGAAGTGGGGACTTTGGTCTGTCCGTGCTGACCCATGCTTGCCTGGGAGATGTTTGTGAGGGGTTCCTAGTGGTGACATTGGGGCAATCAATGCTGTGAAGCACTGGAGGGCATGTGACCGCTAAAGAATCAAGTATTTCCAAAGAAACACAGGCACAGTTGTTCTCTGTCAAGTTGTGTACTGATTTGCCTATTTGTCTTAAATAGTGCTTTTTAAACTTTTTAAAGCAATAAGGCCTTCTTTTTCTTTTCTTTTGATCAAAATGTTATACTGAACCCTTATATATGATCGAGGTAAAAGTGGTGCTGGTAGGGGCCAAAGTTCTCCGTCTCCCTTCACCCCGCACCCGCAGGCACCCTCCCACCTGAGAACTCCAGGAGCACAGGGCAGAAACTGCCGATGTGGAGTGTGCGCCATGATGCTTCTTACACTGGGTGGACCAGGTGTGAGTGCACGTCCGAGATGTGTTGGTGACTCACTGCAGAAGAACTGGAGTAGAGAAGAGCGGGGTGGGGCCGGCTGAGTCCCCAGGACTGAATCCTTGGGTGGTGGCAGCACTCGAAGGCACTGGTGGTAACCACGAGGCTGTTCTGAGTGATTTCATCACCGGTCCTGGCTGGGTTCCTGGTCTTAAGTCACTGGGAGCCAGAGGTATGCACCAGTGAGGAGGCCCTGGGGGTGCCACCTCCTCTAACATGCCTTCAGCATGGCTGCACTTCCCTGGGACATTATAGCCCACACAAGTTCCATCCAGGAACTCTGGATGACCCTTCCTGGTGAGATGACTTTGGTTCGTTTGGTGGGGGTCTGCAGTGTGCAAAGGCTAGGGATTAGAGCTGGCTCAGAAATGGAAGCAGGAAGCTGTAAATGGCCCAAGTGGCTTCTGATGAAGCAAAACTTCTAGGAGGGTTTCCAGGGCCCTGTCAGAGCTATGGCCAGTGGAGCGCAAGGCCAGCCTTGTTCTTTCCTGCAGTCATGGAAGATGCTTAGTGTACTTTGAGGATCCGAGATGCCATGAAACAGCTGGCCACACATAGACACCACTGCCATTGGGCCTTTTTTCTATCCATTGTTCCCAAATCATCAGAGAGAGGATTTACTCACAGTGGAGGGGTGTGGCACGTGGTACACGTTGCCTGGCTTCATGGTGGTGTGTGTGTTTGGAGGCTTCTGGAGGCAATCACAACAGAGGCAGCATCTTTTATTGGAGTTGTGTTTTCATGGGGTGGATGTGGGAGGCTGCCTGCCTTTAGTCTTTTCTTACAGACAATGTCAACTGCCCCAGACTACTTTCTTCAGGCCTCAGATGAGCTCCCAAACACTTAGTGCCTTTGCTGTTCAATTTCTTCATTTTTAAAGTAGGCACCATAATGTCTAGTTACGAAGAGTAAATGGGCTAATATAGGCAAAGTGTCTGGTCTAGAGTATTGATTAGAGAGAGGCAGTGATTAAATACCAATCGCTTCCCTTTGAATGTCAAACCCAGCGGTTCCTGTTTTTTTTGCTTTTCTCCCTTGGTCCTTTCTGGAGTCATTCCCCTTCCTAGAACCGCCCATCCTGCATCTCCTCCTCCCTCTTGGGCTATGCCTGCTGTATCTTTTTTGATATTATCATGTCTTTTTCCATAAATCTGAGCATCCCTCTGTCTATACTGCCAGGCCTCGCCTCTTGTCCCTGCCTGACCTTACCTTGGAGAGCTCATCCTTACACGGCCTGGAGCTGCCTCTCTGGGCAGGATGCTCACCCCACATGCCAGCTCTGCCCACCTGAGCCGCATCCAGTGGTCATGCCAATTTTCAGTATTCTTGATGTGGTATTTTTACATACAGAATACAGATATTTTGTTACTGTGTTACCATTATTTCACTATTTAAAAATATGACATCTGGGTCATTTATGTAAACAGATATGCCCAGAAAGTTCTAGGCTACATTAACATTTTGAATGGAACGTAGGTACACCCATTTTAAACAATGTTCTGACCCTGTCAGAACAGGCATCCCAAGTCCTCTCACATCCCCATTTCCTGATTAGCAGCGAGAATGAGAGTCTTGTCTTGTATTTGTTCATAGGATATATTTCCCTGAGAGCCATCTGCTTGCAGGGGACTCTGCTGGAGTCATCTTGGAAATGAGGCAGGGATATTAAGGGGAACACAAAGATAGTACGTGAGGATTCAAGGGGGAGAGATGGGAGGGAATGGGGAAGGCAGGTGCCTGCACCAAATTCTCTGTCCTTTGCTGGAATCTGAATTCCCCCTTCCCTCTTAGAGCCTGACCCTTCCTTCTCTAGGATAATTTATTTGTAGTAGAACCTTCTTCTCCAAACAGTCTACCTGAGAGATTCAGTCCTAGGCCTTGGCTGTCTCTCAGATGACATGGCAAATGAAGACAAAGAGAAGAAGATGATATCTTCCCTTTTATTTTGTTAAGACAAAACAACTGCTAAAATATCAGTATTTTAATTTAGTTTCAATGTGGTGTCACTAGTTGGGTTGCAGGACTCAGAGCCCGCTGGCTAGTCCTCCTGAGTGACTATTCAGCCCATCTAAAATCATCTCAATATTATATTATTTCCTTTTTATCTTCCTGGTTGATCTGCCCTCACCAGACAGGTTCACTTGCCTCCCAAACCCGTGGCATCTGTTTCCTCCTCAGAACCCTCGCTAAGGCCCTAGCCCAGGCCTAGCATCTCTTCCCAGCTGTCTTTCAGTTTGTCCATGTCTTTCCTGCCCATCAAGGCCCGCTTTTCCTAACATCTTCCTTGATTGCTCTGCCCCACGCTTTGGTGATTATCTCATCTCTTGAACTACAGGATACTCAGGCCACACCTCTTGCTTGGTATATAGGCACCTTCTACTAAGAAGGCCCATATGTGAAATTTGTGTACAACATATACTTCAGCATGTATATACACACATATAGAAGTGAGGTGATATCGTTTTCTTTTGTCTTCCTAGAGCTCCCTGCTTACACATAATAGCTGCTTAACGAATGTCTGTTGGTGATGACGATTCGGTTTTATATTAGTTTGTTAGGGCTCCCATAACAAAGTACCGCAAAACTGTTATTGGCTCAGTTTTGGAGGGCAGAAGTCTGAGATCAGGCCATCAGTCAGCAGGGCCTTGCTGTCTCTGAAGGTTCTAGGGAGGAAGGCTTTCTTGCTGCTTCTAGCTGGTGGCTCTTGGCAATCCTTGGCTTTTGGAAGCATCACTCCAATCTTCACATGATGTTCTCTCTATGTGTGTGTCTGTCTCTGTATCCAATTTTTCTCTTTTTTTAAAGACACCAGTCATATTAGGAGTAGGCTCACTCTAATGACATCATTTTAACTTGACCATAGCTCTAAATAAGGCCAAATTCTGAGGTACTGGGGATTAGAACACCGACGTGTCTTTATTTGTGGGACACAGTTCAACCCATAATGTTTCTTTATAGACTATTATCACCTTAAATTGTATTAACAACTCAGATGAATTCGCCCTGTATTTTTGTCTAATAACATGGGAGAGAAAATGCTGAATAGTTTGTGGGCACAAATTTTATGTTGAGAAATTGATAAATGTAGAATATACTATTTATAAAATTGTCGAATATTAAAATTAAAATTGGTAGCAGATAATTTTGAAATTAAACACTTACCATTTTCAAATAACTTTGTGAATGTATATATCCATATTTCTATACAAATCTATATGCAGCATATTCTTAGGCACGTGTATACACACATACACACATACACACTCACACAGAAACGAAAGAAGCAACTCCAGTTATTATAGATTTATAATGTTGAATCAGAGTCTCACTTCCTAGTTGAATTTTAGTGAGTATGATCTGAGCTGTCCTGATTCTGAGTCTGTGTGATCGTGATGTCTTTTGCAAATCGACAAAGTAATTCGAAGCAGATAATACTTATAGTAGCTACTACCATCCCACCATTGTAGGTGTCCTTTAGTGACCTGTGTTTTTAAAGAAGCTGTTTCTCTCTCTCTACACCTGTGAGAACTCTGAGTGAGGGAGAGCAAATAAATGTGTATGCATGAAAAGTCAGGAACTTTCGTAGCCCAGTCAATGTTGAAGAGGAGGAAACCCTTGCCTTTGGGTTTTACAGTCCCCTTTCCTTTAAAAGCCCTGGGTGAATAAGCCTACTGAGTTCCTGTCTTGGTGTGACTGTTTACACAACATCACCAGCTGTTGCCAGGTGAGGGAGTGTGCTGCCAGGATTCAGATGAGTTTGGGGCTGCCCTGCGTGATCATGTGCAGGACTCCACCTGCCTCTCAGAGAACGGCCCCTCAAGGGGGATGGGAAGAGGCCCGGGTTCTAGTCCTGGCTTCTTCCCCGACTGCCCTAGTGGTTGGACCAGTCAAGGCATCTCTACGGGCCTCAGTTTCCCCTTGTAGCAAATGGAGACCTTAGCCTAAAGCCATCATTTTTCCAAATTTTTTTTAGATGTGGAACTCTATTAGAATCAATATATATATAAAGAACCGCTAGTAAAGGAGTACAAATGCAGCGGCCGTGGTTTCGAATATGTCAGGACCGTGTGCTGTCCCAGCAGTGCCCACTGCCCCCCTCCCCACCTCTACCCCACGACTTCAGTTACACACTGAGGAGGGGCTGGTTCATGAACACCCTGGACTACAGGACTCTTCCACATTTTTTTAACCTTCTGAGACTCAGTGATTCTCTCCTGATGAAGAGAAAAAAAAAAAGCCAGTTGAGGGGTGAGCATTTCATTGCTAGAGATTTTTTGACTGTGATGGGAACAGCAAAGAAATACAAGGAGAGAGGTGGGCAGACGGACAGAAGCATCCAAACAAACATGTAGACTTTAGTAGGAACCCAGGTACTCAGAAATGTAGACACCACCACCACTAATAATAGAATCCATCAAGATCTACTGGTCCGCCCAGCAGCATAGGTGTTTTATGTATATTATTCCGTGTATTCCTTAGAACAACCTTCTGAGATTGATGGCTTTATCCCCATTTTACCTTTGAGGACCTTAAAACATGGGGAAGTAAATAACTTGCACAAGGCCACCCAGCTAGTACATAGTGGGTTTGTAATTCCAACTCAGATCTGTGACTGGGCCAGGTTGCCTTGGGAATGTCGGCTTGCCCGCTTTGTCCTATCAGGGAGAGTCTGTGTAGGATATTTACATTTTATCAGTCGACGCTACCCAAGATGTGTGCTGTACCACTGGGTTCCAGAAAAGAAGTTCCTGATCCCCTCCCCCCCATATGTTCTTCTTTTTTTCCCAGGGGTTATTAGGCATAAGCATCTATTGTCTGCTCAGAAGCTGTAAAGTAATATCTTTAAGAAGTTACCTCCTATCAGGATATTATCTCATCAAAACTACACTCTTTTTGGGATTTCTCCTTAGCTAGATGTTTTTCTTTTCCTTCTTATCTTTAAGCATTCAAATGATCTGTCTTTCCCCAGGAATGAGTTTATTTAGGAAGGGGGCTCTAGTCAATCTGGGAGATTGTCAGAAATAACAAATGTCTTAATAAGCCAATGGTTTCCATTTCTCTGAGAAGCGGGGATTGCCTGTCCCCTTCCTGTTTCTCTAACAGGCTATGCAAAGACCCTTCAAGTGCGGGTAATGACCGGGGATCAGTAATTTGCTAAGATGCACGCACGGGTTGGACAGGTCAGGGCACATTCCTGAAAGTGACGTCCTCTGCCTACAGGATGGATAGGATGCCCAGTCCCCAGGTCAGCTGCTGCCCTCTGGCTGGAAGATGAGGTCCAAAGCAAGACATTTGGGAAATAACTCGGCCTCTAGTTTGAAATCATGTTCCAGTCCATCTAAGTCATACTGGCGGCCTGGATGTGTGACCAGCTGCCTGTCCTGGCCTTTGGGGCCAGGAGCTGTTTGTACTAGGCTATACCTGTCAGTGGACTTATGTTAAACAGTGTTTCTGCTGTTCTTTATTCCCTGAGAATCCTTCTTGACCAAGAGACTTTCTTCCTTGCACAGATCAGTGTCTGGGATGACCCGACACTCAAAATATTCTGGCGTAGACCCAATTCCAAATATTCCATTTCCTTTATTCCTTCAAAATGTATTTATTGAACATCTACTTATGCCGAGTATTAAAGATGGAGTCGTGAATATGACAGATAAGGTCTTCGCCTCTGTAGAGCTTATCTTATTGCAAAATTACATATTTTGGGTTGGAGAATATGGTCACCTGTCACTGGCCCCATTAAAGCTCTTACAGCAAGAATTTAGGCTGAGTTACTTTTCTGTAGTTTCTCCTTCCTTCTAAGGCATGGGCTGCTATAGATATCTTTAGGGAAAACAGCATAGCATAGCCTGTAAGTAAATTTTAAGCCAGGAGTACATTCCAGGGAACAGTTTAATGAAGAGATTCTGTTTAACTGATTCTGCCTGCTGTTAATTCTGCTGAATTTCATGCAGGGCTTCTTTCTAATGGCCTTTCTATTGGTTGTTTCCTTTCCCTTTTCAGCAGTAACTTTCTTTTCATTTCTTGCATTTATTAGGGCTTTTATTCACAGGGTCATTTTACCTTGTGTTGCTTCATGCCCAGGAGTCTTTTAGTGTACATTTTTTAAAATTCAAGTTTTTAAAATACTAAGTAGCATTATAAAGAAATTTTTAAAAATGTAATTATGGAGAATTTCAGACATATATAAGAGGAGACTGAAGTGTGGAATGGATCATTGACCTTTCCCTCAGCCCCAGCAACCCTTGACCCACGATCAGTCCTGCCCCATCTACACCCCATCTACTTCCTCCACCCCGAGATGTCATAAATACTTGAGCACATTTCTCTAAAAGATAAAGACTATCTCCTACTATAATCACAATGCTGTGATCATGCTTAAAAAGTTAATATTTATCTTAAAGGGAGATATTTTAAGGATATGAGTGGAGAAAAATTCAGCCGCACAGTGACAAAAGTATCAACTCTTTTTATTTTTTTTCTGTGTTCTTCAGTTTTTGACCAAAAGCATGCAGACACTGTGAAAATAAAAGTTGTCTCGACTCCTTTGTAGCTCTTCTGGATATCAAATTTGTCACTGGAGCAAAAGCATCAGCTCCCAGTTCCTCCATCTATGAAGAATGAAGGATGTCCCCTTCCCTGGAATCTGTTTACATATTCTGGGTAGTTCCCAGAACCTCTTCCAACTTCTAAAGTTCTATATTCATTCAGCAAATATTTAATGAGAAGCTCATTGCATGTGAATCACTGGGCCCTGTAGGTAGAGGGAATAGCCTGCGTAAATGCCCCAAGGTAAGAGAGAGGTTGGCTGATAAAGGAAAAGAAAAGAGGCAGAGAGGCTGGAATGGAGTGGAGGCTAAGTGGGAGAGGGATCACAAGAGGCCGGAAGAGACTCTGCCTCGTCCTGGGCCCACCACTTCCCGAGGGCCTGAGACCCTGAGTTCCCAGGGTCCCATGGAGAGGTGAGTTCTCATCATCTCCTGACTCTTAGTTATTTTGTAGGCACTGTGGTCAAAGGAAGAGCTTACTTTTGGGACGATATAGACAGACACTTGTATGCTGCCACCTTGGAAGAACTAGTCATATAAACCCAGCAGGATTATTGTGAGGATTAAAGAAAATGTTGTATGATAAAGTAGCTAGATGACAAATATTTTGCCCATTCTCCTTTATAAATGTCCCTTCCCTTTCTTGGCCACCGCCAACAGCCCCTGTGCTACCTCAGGCATCCTTGTGGAGTGGCCCACACTGGCGGCCCTGTGCTGGGCCCTTCCCTGTGGATCTTTCATTTAGAACCTGACTTTGTAATAATTTTTTAGCTTTAGTTCTTTGGAAATTAAAAATTATTAATTCGAAAATAATGTCTTTTCTTTTTGGCAAAAAAAGAAAATCAGTACAAAGGAGTATAAAGGAAAAAAAATAAAATCTCATTTTACTGAGGAAACTGGCACTAAAGGTTTGGATTCTACCTTTCTCAATGTTATAAACACACAAACACGCATTTTTAAAACAAAAATCAGGGATAAGAAAATCAGTACTTTTCGCTGAATGAATCTTCGATGTCTTCCTTTGTGCATAACTTAGATCCACAGCCTCTAGAGTAGTATTCCACAGAGCTTGTAGTCCTTGGCCTTGTCCCTATTTCCCAATGTGGGCAGGGAGGCAGAGTCCTCCGTATCCAGCCACCTGAGCCTTTTCCTGCAAGCCAATCCACGTGCGAAAGCCTTTGCTGTATAAAAAATGCATTTCATCAAAGCCTTATTTTGTCATCAGCTTGTTTTGCAGGAACTGGGTGGAGTCTGTGACTGAAAGAGCATGCTTTTGTTTCTTGGTATAGGGGGAATTTCATAGAGCTTTTCCTCTTCCTAATTATATGCCTCATAAACCCAGAGACGTCTAATCCCAGCTTGTCACTACACCGAGAGCTATTTAACAGCCCATTTACTTCAATTTACGTACAATTTTCAGGCGTTGCATTCAGTGCCTGTGGGACTGGAGTGTGAGACACTCAAGTGGAAGCATTTTCTGGAAGCAAAGGCAGAGTGTCATAGCCTCATATATCCCATTTCTCCCTAAGTATGTGCTAAAGGGCGGGGAACCATGAATAAATGTGTGTGTGTGTGTGTGCGTTTGTGTGTTTTAAAAGCTCATGTTGTAAACAAACAATACAACAGGGCACAAAGAAAAAATTGAAAGTTATCCTGATCTTTAGCGCACCTGCCCAACTCTGTTGTCCTCTTCTTAGAGGTCCTCACGGTTTGTCGTGTATCTTTCTAGAATTCCTTTATTTTACAAACTTGGAATGGAATCATAAAGTGTTCATTATTCCTTTACAAATGAGTGATTTTAAAATGAAAATTACAGTTTCCTATGTCAAAAAATATCTTGTGAGAGCGTGGGCAGAATTTATGCAATGGTGCTTTAATAATTAACGAGAAAACAGAGTTGCCATTATGGAATTCAGGCTTCTGTACTGTGGTTGTTGAGGTACTAGGATCAATCCCAGGGGAAACTGGGCAGAGGCCAGTTTGTCTATGAAGTCTTAGTTCCTGGTCTTGATTTTTTCCCTTGCCCCTTCCCTTTGATGTTGGGGAGGCCCCTACACTGTCCCCCTACCTCTAACAGCCTGCAGTGTGGGGAAGTATATTTAGTGTCAACCAAAATTGGGCTTGAGTCTAGATGTCTGACTATAAGCAAGTTATTTAACTTCTCTAAATTTCAGTTTGCTCAGCTCTCTAGTGGAGAGGACCATCACTATGTCACAGAGAGGCTATGAAAGTTAAACGTGCTAAGGAACATTTCTAGCTTATAGTACATACTCAATAAGTCTTAATTTCCCTTTCTCCTGCCTCTTGAGCCTTTGTTCTAGAAAAGTTGTTAGGACTTGGACATACTACCTCTTCCCAAGGGTTTTCACATTTCAACTCTGACCAAAGATTTAGATGAAGGAATTAAGGAGTAGGAAGATTCTTTTGGAGTGAAGTCGTGCCCCCTGCCTGGTTTTCAGAACTATTTCGTGAATGCTCATGATTGTGTGCTTACTCCATCTCCTTTTTCTCAGAGCTGGCTCCAGGATCCGTCCTGACCTCAGAGGACATTTTGGCTGCTAGATGGCAGCCAACATCTTCTGAGTATCTCCACCACATGCATTTCAGGCCACATATTTAGTGGTGAGGTTGAAGGCATACAGAGGAATCGTCATAAGGGGAAAAGCAGAATTACCAAGGCTGTCAGAGTTCAGACATTGCTCTTGTTTTGGGGACAACCCAAGTCTATCTGGCACCTCTGTGAGAATTACAAAAAGGCGCTCCCTTGGGGAAGGTGGAGCCCTGCACAATCATTGCTAGGTGGGTAGACAGAGCTGTGGTAGAAATTTGAAAAAGGTGCTCTTCCTCAGAGAAAAGGCAGCTTTGCCCAGGCCAGGTGCAACATGGTGAGCAGAAGCCAGACCGATTTCTGCTGGCCTCTCTCACTATTTCCAGGCATCTCAGAGCTGGGCGCAACCTGCGTGACCACATACAGTGGGCCTACAATTACAGCTTTTCCACTTGTCCTAAAGAGTCATTGTTTTTTCTCTGTTCCTACCCTCTTTTAGCATCCTGACCCCGGCAATGGAGAACCAACCAGGAAACTTCCTCAAGGGGTTGTTTATGGTGTGGTACGAAGATCAGATCAAAATCAGCAGAAAGAAATGGTGGTGTATGGGTGGTCCACCAATCAGCTGAAAGAAGAGATGAACTACATCAAAGATGTGAGTCTTTTAAGGATTTTTTGTTTCTGGTTTATACCCTTTCTGTAGCATGTGATAGAGTGGAGTTTGAAGTATTGATGTGAATGTAACAAGGCATTTTGGAAGAATTCTTAGCGTCATTTCATATGGAAATGTTTCTACATATCTTAATGTTAAAAGTATAGATGTAATTCTGTAATGAGGTATAGAGTGAGCTTTTGGATGTTACTAAGTAAGAATGCTCAAGCTTTCTTCTTCTATGTATGATACGGCAGCTCTTACATGGTTTTGCTTGTTATATTGGACACTCCTAATGCATGAGTTTAGACAACTGTATATGTTTGGGTGCTTTTGGCTACAGATGACAGAAAAGCCAACTCGAAAAGGAAATTTGTTTCATGTGGGATAGTCTCCAGGTAGGTGGGCTCCAAGCATAGCGCATCCAGGTGCCAGTCCTTTTCTCTGAGTTTCCCCTGGTTCTTTCCTCCTTCAGCCTCAAGCTCATAGCATTGTCTGAAAACATGACAGTGTCTGGAGGAAGAAAAGAGGCCACTTATTTCTGGTTAATTTTTAGAGGCCTTCCATTAGGCTCCTCTTTATGTCTCATTGGCCAGAACTGGGTCCCATGCCCATCCTCAGATCCATCACTGGTAAGGGGAGTGGGATGTTCGTGGGTGGTTCAGACCAGTCACTTGGGTTGAAACAGATGCTGGAAAGTCAATTACAATCATCATTATTCAACCCAGGACAATCAGTGTCATTTATTTGTATTTAATATTGTATTTCTCATCTTTTAAACTCATGTTCTTTTGAGAAATTTTGGAAAATACAAAAATGTACAGAGAAGAAAACCAAGTTACCCATGATTCCACCATTCAGTGAGAGCAGATGTTAGCATTTTGGAGCTTTTTCTTCTAAATTTTTAACTTCTTTTAATCTGTCTGTCTATCTCTCTGTCATCTATCTGTTATCAATCTTCATTCCTTTTTGGTTCTTTTGGTCTCTGTAGATTGACCAATGCCTTTGTTGACCAACCCAGAGTGATTACATACATAGAGAAAATGAGCTGCTCTGACTCTCATGGTCCCCAAACCCCGACCTGTGGACTAGAAGGTGCTCGTGGGTGGCAGGGGCGGTGGAGTGCCCCATGGACCTGGCTTCAAGGTTCAACTCTCTGTTTGGCCAAGCCAAACTTTTGCCCTCTTTGAGTTTCAGTTTTCTCATGTATAGATTATGGGTCTGGGAAGGGATCCCTAAAGTCAAAACCTTCAGCTCTGTGTACCCCATTTTATTTGGTAGGTTGCAGATAAATCAGTCATGTTGTTAGCTTTTGTGTGGGTATTTGAAAAGAACATCTTTTACAAAATATCAAAAATAATAAATAATCTGGGCACCTTCTTTAATATGTCTTGAATGTTTTGGATACCTGTATAATTATAAGGAATAAAACATAACCTTGTCTCGATTAAAAATAATAATAATAAATGCTTAACAGAGAAAATGAAGCAAAGCCAAAAAAGCTACACATACACGAACGCACAGGGTATGTGTGACAACCACCAGCCTCAAGTCCCCAGTCATCCTAACCCCCAAATATAATTTTTAGCCATTCTTATTTTTCATGTATAGGAGCAGCTTGGACATTTCTAGTCCCCTGTGTTTTTCTCATGGAAATACTTAGCCCTTCCTCATTTAAATGCCCCAGGTAATGTGGCACTGCTTCAGAGGTAAACCTTCTAAGTAGAGTGGAGAGTCGCAAATCTCCTAAGACAAAGACAGCAGGTTCAGGCCAGTTGTGAACCAAGATGACATAAGCCCTGGTTACAGGGGTGGTTCTGACAAGAATTGCCAACCTCCACGTGCTCTGCAACTAAAAATTAGTTTCTAGGCCCCACCTTCTGTAGCTAGCTTCAAATCCATCCTCGACCTGTTCTTTCCTAAGCGTGTTTATGGGATTGTTTGTCCTCTTTCACTCCGAGTGATTCTGGCCCAGCTGGCTTCCTGCAATTTTGCCACCCAGCTCAAGATTCCGCCTACTCCCCACTGGTGAGCAGCATGAGAGCCTTCTCAGGGCCACGGATGAGAGCCATTCTGCCTGCCCAGAATGAAAATTTGTGCTTTTGGCCTGTTTTCCCGAAACGTTCGTAGCTAATGGCAAGAAGATAGACTCTATTATTAGAATTCCATCTGGTGAAGGCTTAGAGTCTTAACTTGCCCCCACCCCTGCCACAATCTCCACCAGTATCTGGTTATCCCTAATAAACTTGTAGTCTAATTTAGAATGTGTCAACTCTGCAAATACAGCTTCAAAGTCAATTCCCCCCATGCTGTCCCCTACCGGTCGTTCTCACCAAACTGCTGCCTTTGAGCCCTTCCTGTAGTAGAAGTTCCAGAGCCTCCCTGGAGGGGACACCTGTGAGACCTCCTCTTCAGCCGAGGATCCCTAACTTTTGTCCCTCCAAGGGGCACCAGAAGAAGGGAAGAGACAGGAACTATTTGTAAGGTTCTTTTATTAAAAAAAAAAAAAAAATTAAGACCTTATGACTCCTCTGGAGGTACTACTATAAAGAATCTTAAATAGTGTTTTTGTAAATAGGTCGTTTTGGGGGTCACCTTGACTTTTGTTTTATTGTGTGCCTTGTGTATTATTGGTGATTGTTGATGAACTGACTTCCAAATTTATGGGCTCTCCAGGGCTTGTACTCCCCTGCATTATATTCCAGACGTCTAATTGTTCTTTGGCAGTCAGAGCAGAGATAGGGAAATTACAAATTGCTTTGCTTTTCGGTTTTCTAATCCTCTTAGCTCACGTATTTGCAATCAATTCGTCAATATTTTTTTTTTCTTGTAAAAATGTGTAATACAGGCAAACTTTGCCCAAATGTAGTATGAAGGTGATGGGTGAATTTCAACAAAACATTTTTTGTCATAGTTTATTATTTGGATAATTAATATTTATTAATAATTATAATGTTTCTTAATAATTATAATTATATATAGTCACAATATGTTTATTATTATTAATAGAATTCCCTTGGTTTCTAACTAGAAATCAGTAATGATCTTATTCCTTATTTTTCCAAATTTTCATATTCTTAAGATTCTTTTTTTTTTTTTTTTTTTTTTTGTGGGGCCCTTTTCTCATTAGGGTTTCTTAAAAGATTTGGAAATCTTGCATGAAAATGTTATAGCTTGATCTTTAACTAGCATCTTTGTGGGATGCAGGTAAGAGCCACTTTGGAAAAAGTAAGGAAGCGAATGTATGGCGACTACGATGAAATGAGACAGAAGATTCAACAAATCACCCAGGAACTGTCAGTAAGTCAATATCTCAGTGACTTGGAAACATGGAGTGATGGGAGAGCTTAGAACTTCTCCTGAGTGGCTAGCGTCTGGAGATACCTGAGTTTATGGTGTTCTTTATGAATGGAATCACATTTTAAATGAACCGAGAGAATTTTATCACAAAGTTTATTATTTAAAAGAATTTTTTTTTTTTTTTGGTAGTAAGAATGCTCTTCCTTATATTCAAAGCATTTCCTCCAAAGTCTGGAACAAACTATCACCATTATTATTTAACATTATATCTGAGATACTAGCTGATGGAATTAAACAAGAGAAATAACTTTAGAGATATAAAGACTGGACAGGTAGCTGTAAAGCTATCACTATTTATAAACTATATGATTATATACTCAGAAAGCCCAGTGAACCAATGGAAAAAAAGCCTTCTATAAACAATAAAAGAATTCTGTAAAGTAGCAGGGTAAAAAATTAATGGATACAAAGAGATTCAATATACAAAAAATTAACAAAAGCAAACAAAAACAAAAAGTAAAACCAGTTAGAAGAAATAATAGCAATAAAAAATTATCAAATATTTAAGAGTAAATTGTAACAAGTAGAAAGACATACCATGTGCTTGGAAAGGAAGGTTCAACGGAAGATGTCAATACTATCAAGTTAATATACAAATTTAATATAACCCCCAAATATTAACATTTTTATTTTATGTTGTTTTTCTACAACTGGACTAGATGATTTCAAGATATATGGAAAATAAATATAAAGAGTTGGGGAAATTCTGAGGAAAAAAAACAATGAGAGAAACTAGCTCTGTTAGTTACAAGAAACTGAAAAAGCCTCAGAGATTAAAAAAACAAGGTAGCATTAGCACATAAATTAATAGACATTAATGAAAAAGCAAGAAATATACTCCAGTGTATGGCAAATGTATTATCTTATATAAAGGAAGGAAAATGGACCAGTCAATATACACTGTTTAGACAACTTATATGCTGTTGAGTCAGACTTAGACCTGGACAAATTCCAAATAGATCAAAGACTTAAATGATAAAAATGAAACTTAAAAGTGCCAGAAGAAAACATATGTGAATTATTTTGTACTCTTGGAGTGAGAAAACCCTTTTATTACTATGAAATGTAATCCCAAATCTGCAAAAGAAAAGGTTGGTAACTGCCCACATTAAAATGAAAAACTTGTGCTGTCAAAAACACCAAAGTCAAAGTCAAATGACAGACTGGGAAAAAGTATTTGCCCTTCATGTCGTAGATAATAGGATGATTTTCTGAGAATTTAAAGAGTGCCCATGAATCAAGAAGAAAAAGCCTGCTGTAGGCAAATATTTGTTACAGATAATTGATACTACAGGAAAGATTAAAAGCTCTTAATTGCATGACAAGATGCTCCACCTCATTCTCAATAAGAGAAATTCAGATTAAAACCATCCTGAGATGTAATTTTTATCTAGTAGACTGTACAAAACTTCATGAGTGGGACAAGACACTCTGTTAGCAGTGCTGTGGAGAAACAGGCAGCTGGCTGGTTGGGGTACAATTTTGTATTACTCTTAGGGAGGGCAATTTGGTACTATCTACCCAAATTACAAATACCTATATCCTTTGACCCAGTAATTCTATTTCTAAGAATTTATTCTATAGGTAAACTATCACATATGTGAAATACCATGTATGAGCTTAGTTAGTGCAGCATTGTTTGTAATAGTAAAATGATTGGAAACTTAAACG
This sequence comes from Rousettus aegyptiacus, assembly GCF_014176215.1. Lineage (NCBI taxonomy): Eukaryota > Metazoa > Chordata > Mammalia > Chiroptera > Pteropodidae > Rousettus > Rousettus aegyptiacus. The sequence goes on from NW_023416306.1 coordinate 126,768,822, forward strand.
TCCATTAAGAAGGGGAATGTAAAATAAATTATATTTCTACAATAGAATACATAGAGTTGTAAAAAAAAATAAATAAAAAAGAGTGAGTAAGCTTTTCAAAGGGAGATACAGAAAGATTGCAAAGACTATACATGTTGAAAAAGCAAGATGCAAGAAGATATCTATAATGTGCTATTACTTATATAAAACAGGAGGGGAGAATAAATATATCTAGATTGTTTTGTATGTGCACAGAAAGTTGCTAGAAGGATACTTAGGAAAGTAATAAACAGTGATTCTTAATTGAGGGGCAGAACGGGCAAGGTGGTAACTGAGCAGATGGGATAGGAGCGAAAGGGAGATTTATTTTTGCGTGCACCTAAATGTTTGAACTATGTAGATGTATTACTTACTTAAAAGTTTAAGAAAAAACAACCTTTCTCTGATTTAAACAAGCTAATGCTTGTGAGAAAAAAATTAAAAACATTTCTGATTAATACTTGTGAAGAAATTCCCTGCATATATGACATACTCTCCATTAAAGTTAATAATTGCAGGAAAGAATAGCACAGTTAAAATAGTCATGTATTAGAGTTTACTTTTTGTCTTGGCTATGAGAATATCTGCTTAAGTATGACCTACTGCCTCAGTTTAGGGGCAGGGGTTTGTAAACATCCCTTGCCCATTCTCACTGGCATGTAGGAGGAGATTTGTAAAATTCTTATCTCCTTATGGAAATCACTCTGCTATCCACTGACAGACACTAACAACTGTAATTAATGTCAAAGGATTGGATTTGCAAGAGATGCATAAGCAAGTCTCTGCACACCCTTGTTTTCTTGTGCTAGAACTGTCACAGGAGCTCCGTCTCTCTGCCTACAGCTTCCTCCTCCTCCAGGCCACACCACAGATTGATTGCTAAATTACTGCCATATGAACACAACCCAGAACAAGAACATGACACCTGCTCTGGGTCCTGGCCTGCTGTTTCAATTCTCTCTTCCATCCTCAGGGTGCACCGCCTGCTCTGTCATGCCAGGCTGCTTTCTAGGGCTTCCACAGGGGTCTGCCCTTGAGCCTGCCCAGAACCCTTCCCCTAACTCTGCTGCTTCTCTACCTCTCTATATCCAGCTAGACCTATATCCAGGTTTAGCTTAAGATTGGCCTCCAGTGAACTCTCTCAAACACACACACACACACACACACACACACACACACACACACACACACACACACCCCAAAACAACACAATAGCACCAACAGCCACAAAGCAACTCTTGAGAATTGGGAGAGCCCAAAGTATATTCTTTCTGTGGTGAGTAGAATGAGCAAGAGGCACAAGAAGATATTCCAATTGGGTTCTAGTTCCAGCTGTGCCCCTTCTTAGCTCTGTGCGTGCAAATCCTTTACCTTCTCTGATTCTGTTTCCTTCCTATAAAAGGGAGTGTCTGGCTGCTACACAGTGTTGTCGTGAGGAATAAGTAAAGCCTGGTAGGCGAATGTGTAAACACTATACAAAGGAAAAGTATTCCTGTTTTTCTGCTTTCTGGGTCATGCAGATGTTGACTTTTTAATTTAAAGCTGTACTTGAAATAATCGAAGTGGATGGGCTACTATCAGGAGGAAGTTTCAGCCTAGCCAGAGATTAGTGTGGGTATATATGGATCGGTTTTGTGTAACTGTCTCCTCAATCTCTCCAGGTTTCACAAGCCCAGCAGGATTATCTGGAGAATCACATCCAAGCACAGTCGTCAGCCCTGGACAGTTTTAATACCATGAACTCGGCTTTGGCATCAGACTCCATTGACCTACAGGTATTCCCCTGATCACTGTTAGATCGCGTGCCCTCACAGAATGTCCTTGGCTCATTACTCAGAACCCTTTAAGCATGGCCACAGTGAAGGCCGTGAAAGTGTAAGGAAGTGCTTCCAAGCTGAGACTCCAACTGCGTGGCAGTTGCTTTCGCCCTCATTAAAATGGGGGTTTAGACCCTGAATTCTGTGCTAGAGATGTCATTTGTTCCACTAGATACCCAAGTGGTCTTACGTGTCAGTGCCTAACACAGCACATCAGCCCCCACCCCTTATCCCCTGTGTTACAGGAAGTTCTACCCAATCACAGAAAAGACAGACTTAATCAAAGGCCATCTGTATTCATTCATGGCAGGTAACTCCCAAAGGCTGTTAAGCACTTTTTCCTACTTTAGAAACTATTTTTGCACTAAAAGAAATCATGCACATTTTAAGGAGTCTCTCGTGATACCAGTCAGGGAAGGAGAAAGCCTCAGGAGCCTGCATTTGAGTAAATGTGTGTCGTCAACCCACTTTAAGGGGCTTGCTCTGTTGATGAATTTGATTTGCTAGAAGTTGACCCCTCAGATGCTGCCCATGGTTGCTCTTCCACCCAAGCCCCTCTACCTAACATTACTTTGAAAATATTCAAAGCAAAGCATTATTTTCACCTGAAACAGCATCCCTTAACTTTAATTTGTAAATATGTGAGCAGTAGTTTCAACCCGTCCTCCAACTTTATTTGGCCCTTATCTTTTTACCCCCCTCTTAAAAATTCCACTAGCTATTTCATATCCTTTCTGGTTCTATATAAATAATTTATCAGATAAGCAAACAAATTTTCATGTTAGGATTATCCGCTTCCCCTGGAACCTAGTATTCTTTAGTAACAACTGCTGTGGCAGCAGTGCCGCCAGGCTAGGTCACGGTTTCACTGTAGGCCTGGGTGGGCCCCTTGTTTGGATTTGTCTGGGACGCCCATTTCTGGTGGGGCCACTGTGTCCCACCCTTTTCCTGGCTCTCCACAGAGCATGCCAGTTTTCCCATGGCTTCAGGCCAAGCCCTACTTTGGGTCTGATTTGTTCAGTAGCCTTTGTTTTCCCTGACTCCTGCCATCAGGGTGGCTCCCCAAGGGTCCCTTTCCTTCGCTCTTGGACATCTCACTCCTGGCCAAGCAGGAGATGCTGTCCCTCACGTGAGTTCAGACCTGGTTGGTATCTGTACTAAGTTCCTGGATTTTCTCACCTGTGATATTTCTGATTTGCCATCCCACTGACATTTACTTCAGAGGTCAGCTGTTAGAACAGGGTCAACCATAACCTAGGTGCCCTGACCGATTCCTAGTTGTGGTCTAGTCTCTTAGTCCAGGGCACACAGAGGAGCCTTATAATGAAAGGATTAAAAACCATTGTTAAAAAGAAGGAGAAGGAGAGAAACAGGAGGAAGGGGGAGTACAAGAGGAGGACAAAAGGGAGAGAAGAATGTCACCATCTCATAGCCCGGAAACTCAACTGAGTCTCAAGATTTCTGCAAGGCCCCATCCCCTTCCATCATCCATTCTACCCTGTTTTTATTATCACTGACAGCGAGCCAAGACCCTTGGTTTGATTTCACAGAATGTCCGAGCTGGAAACAACTATTGAGATGGCCTCCAACCCTCTTGTGTTGTGTATAAACAAATTGAGGCCAACAGAGGGAAATGACTTTAATAAGGCAGCTCACTAGTGGCAGAGTCTGAACTAGAACCATGGTCTCTTAGTCCAGATGTAGATTCACGAGCACAAGAGTAGTATCTGTAAAGCCAGTGGGGCTTGGAGAGAGGGTGGTTGTCCCAGGTGATTTCTCCAGCCCCTCATAGCTTCAGCGTTCTGTGATTCCATGTTTCCGATTGGCTTCCATATTTACCACCATTGAAATGCTTTCTCTGATTCAAGTAGGTTAAGGAATGAGGCTATATATCCAAAATGGAGACAAAGGAGTTGAGGAAGCTTCAGAGGCTGATCGTCTGCAAAAAGGAAAAAGGTGCTAGGAAGTATGTTTGACATCGGGTCTCCAGATCTTCTTGTTTAAAGTTTTAGATGACCTGGGGAGATAGTAGAAGGTGCCTAGTGTCCAGTAGTAGGAATTCTGGATTCTGGAAGCTGTTTCTCTGTGATGAGGAGTTAACCAAGTAGAACCCGAAGCATTAAATAGCAGCAATACTAATTTAAACATTCTTGCTCCGGTGGGTGGCCTGGAGCAATAATCACCAGGCTTTTGACACTTGTCAGGCACTTATCTGAGTCACCAAACTCTGTTACACTCTGATATTCCTTCATCAGCCACCCTTTTCTGCCTAAGGGAGGAAGGTGGCACATTTGCAGGCTTTGCAGTAACCTCAGCCACACTGTGGCCGTGTGGCAGGCAGTCTAGAAGTACAGAAGTGACAGCCCCTGTGAGGAAAAAAAGGAGAACGTCTCCCTTTTCTCAAACACATATTTTGTTTTCTGTTTTCGCTGTGGGAATTTGGAAAATATAGAAAACACAAAGAGGAAAATAAATATCATCCATAATTCTATCATGTATGGAAAACTGTTATTTGGATTTTGGTGAATTTATTACTAGTCTTTTAAAATTTTCCTTGTATAAACACATTTGAACAAACGCTATTCTTTTTTTTTTTTTTCAAAATGAGATTATTCTATAGTTACTATTTTCAAACCCATTTTTCCCCCCATGTGAAACGATGTATTATGAAAACTTTTCCTTGGAAAAACTCCGTTTTAATACATTTCCGTCCATTCTAAGCAGTGGCAGGTGGTATTGGCAGCAGCTGTGGGGTGTTATGGGGACGTCCTCGGCCTGCCCGACTGCAGGGCGGCAGGCCTCTTCACCACCATGGGGGTCCTCAGTCCCTCCGTCACCAGGGTCCCGGGCTTGCCGCTCCTGTGGCCCGACAGCTTCCTCGGTGGCTAAAGACAAAGGGACGTCCTGGTGCATGACTCTGGCAGTGTTTTCTCACACCACTAGATCTGGTTTTGTTTTTATTCGCACCCCACCAGAAAACGCTTGTGGATATTACTTTGGAAAATAGCGACATTAAGGATCAGATCAGAAACTTGCAGCAGACTTATGAAGCATCCATGGACAAGCTGCGGGAAAAACAGAGGCAGCTAGAGGTAGCACAAGTTGAAAACCAGCTGCTGAAGATGAAGGTAAACTGTGGGCACACGTGCAGACTCCCTCCTGACCTTTTCTCTTCTTTCCTTCTCTTTCTCCTTCCATTTTCAACTCTTTCATTTCCTTTTCTCTGTTGTCCTCATAGCTGGATTTCTCCACCCTTTTGTGGCAACCGCTGCAGGGCTTGGTTTGAAGGCACTGAGGAAGTTTCTGTGTCCACTGCCATCAATTCAGATTGGGGGTGGCCTGTGTGTGGGGTACTCCCATTGGGCACTCCTGCCTTGGCCCCAGTGGCTGAGACAGTCATCACGGCACTGCTGTTAACGTACTGAGAGGCACTTGGGATGCCCGCAGGTCTGGGACTTCAGCAGCTTCACAGTTTAGGTTTTCTTTGAGTCCCAAAGCCCTTCTGTCTGGTTTGACAATAAAGAGCTGAAGGGCACTCAGAAAGAAATTGATGGATGACCAAGGACACTTGGCAATGTCCCTCTTGCCCACCAGGCTGTGCATATTTCATGGCTAGAAGTGTTAATGCTCCTCTCAAATCTGAAGCATGGATAGATTTTCAACCCTGTGGCAGGAACAGATCCATAAATAGCTAGCTCATAGAAGGCACTCGACAAATTATTTCCTGAATGAATTTATTTTTATTTAAAAATCTGGTTTTCAAATCATGTTCAGCACAGCCTTAGGCTATACTAGAGGAGAGTACCGTGTGGGTAGAACATCCAGATATTCTGCTCAAACAACATGTAACCTATTGAGGTTGGAATATGCTTCACTTATACAGAGGTTATAAATCCAGCAGGCTCAGCTTTCTGGAACAAGCCATAAGCTGACAGGAAGGGACACAAACCTTCCACAACATAAAATCAATGACATGAAGTTCACAGGCAAGGACAGAGCCTGGGCAGAAAGGAAATACCAGCCACCTCCACTCTAAACCCTCTCTGCCTGCAACTTGGCTGATTTTTTCTCATCTCCTAAGCTGGGTCTGCCCAAGCCACTAGGAGCCCCTGGTTTAATGCTGTCCAAATCAGGTGAGGATGTTTTCAAATGCAACATTTTGGAATGCACAAAGGTATGGAAAGGGTGAGTCCAGATTGCTTATATGAGCTTCGGTCTTCCCTAGTGAGTGATTGGCCAGCACAACCCTTGGAACAACTTCAACTCCACATGGACAACTTCTCTTCAAAGGCCTCCCCAATTTTATGATATAGAAAAAAAAATTAAAAATAATGTATGCATATGGGGGGGGGAAGTCAAACAATATGAAAGGTCATCTAGAGATATGCCTGCACCATTTTACATTCCCACTAGTCAGTGTTTTAATTTCTCCACATTCTCACCAACACTGTTACTATTTTATTGATAATAATCATCCTAGTGAGTGTGAAGTGGTATCTCATTTCGGGTTTGCATTTCCCTAATAACAGGTGATGTTGAGCATCATTTCTTGTGCTTCTAGGTCATTTGTATATCTTCTTTGGAGTGTCTGTCAGATCCTTTGCCCACTTTTTAATTGGGTTATTTATACTGTATCAGGGTCATAAATTTTTTTTATACATTCTGGATACAAGTTATTAAATATGTGATTTGCAAATATTTTCTCCTATTCTCTTAAATATTTTCTCCCAACACTTTTTTATTGGTACCCTTTGAAGCACAGACGTTTTTAATATTGAATATTAGTGAAGCCTAACTCATTTTTTTGTCACATGCTTTTGGTGTCATATCTAAGAAGCCATTGCCTAATCCAAGGTCACAGAGGTTTACCTTATGTTGTCTTCTAAAAATTTCGTAATTTCACCTTTTCATTTAAGCTTTTGATCCATTTTGAGTTAACTTTTATAATTGGTATATTAGGGATCCAATTTCACTTTTTTTTTGCATGGCTGTCCAGTTATCCTAGCACCACTTGTTGAAAAGACTGTTCATTTCCCATTGAGAGGGCTTGAAAATAATTTTTTGAAGTTTAATTTTTTCTAACAGGTAAATTATTTACTTGTCTTCAAAATCAATGCTATAAAAAAAAGTATATTCAGAAATAAAATATTTATATCCATAATATCCCTTTTCCTCTCTTACTCCCTTCTTTCTCCTACGGATAACCTTTTTATTTTTTTAACTTTATAGTTTATTATACTCTGACCCAATTCTAATAATGTAGTGAGTGATCTTATTTCTCAGCCCACAACAGAATACTCAGGATTAGAAAACAAAACAAAACATATCTTTCTGGGACCAATAAGGATACAGACCTACTATCCTGAGAAAAAAATGTTATTAAAATTGATAGAATAAAAAACAGTAAAAGTTTAAGGATCAAAAGAACATTAGACAGGAAAAGTCATTGAAAAAAGGTGTTAATAAGTCTGTGGCACATAGTCATATTTTTAGAGAGAATTCAATTTAAAAATGGCTGACTTTGGGATGAGGTGGGGTTGATACTCAGGTAAGTTTCTACTTTTTGAAAAATTTACTCATGTGGAACACCTTTCCCTGGTAAAATCAGTGCCACTTTTTATTTTCTGTGCACCTGTTCACCCTTTTCCTTCCATCTTCTCTTTCCCCATCAGTTCCTGCTGCCTCCGTCTATGGCAGAGCCCTGGTACATGGGTTTTACTCCTCTGTGTGTCTGCACAGGATATAGACAGAGCAAAAGGGGCTGATAACCCGGAACCCGCGAAAGCCATCCCTCTGAAATGAGTCTCTTTGCAGGTAGAGTCCTCCCAAGAAGCCAATGCTGAGGTGATGAGAGAGATGACCAAGAAGCTGTATAGCCAGTATGAAGAAAAGCTACATGAGGAGCAGCAGAAGCACAGTGCTGAGAAAGAGGCTCTCCTGGTAAGTCTGCCATGCTGCCAATAAAATAACAGAGTTTTTGGTTCATTATTGTCGATGAGAGTTAAATAGGGTTTCGGCCTGGAAGTGAGTTAGTGGACTCTCACTGGTGAGGAGTCAAGGAAGTTATTATTTGCTCATTTACTCCCTTCCTTTCTCTCTCCTTTCCTTTATTTATTCCCCTCTCTTGGATAGTCCCAATCTCTAAGTCTAAACACATCCCTTTCTCTAGCTAATCTGACCATTTGCCGATATCCAAGCAGATCCTGGGCTTACCTGCAGCTGGGCCCTTCCTCATTCCACTTGCTCTTCTCTACCTGAAATTTCCATCTTCCTGGTCCTTGATCTTACGTAAGCTCCCTAAAAGCTTCGAAAATGCCACCCCCTCCATGAAAGAGTTCTCTCCCATTCACATAGCTAGAAGTTGTCCTGCCCTTGGGAAGCCTACACTCTCTCTGCTCTTTGCTGTGGCCTTCTGTTGTACATCTCACATCTTGGCTAGATCTGGCCTTAATCCCCTTTGCATCGTTGGCACATACATTGACATGCTGAGCATCTAGTCCAGGGATAAATAACATTTGCAGGCTCTTTTTAGACATAAGGGCTCAAGGGGAAAATAAAGAAAAAAAAAGAATTAGGCCCACTCAAAAGCCATGTGACGTGTTTTTATTTACAGTTGAGAACCAGTATCATGGAAGTTGATTTCATGATCTGTGAGATACTTCTAGGCCCTAGGGCCTTACATTTAAAGAGGCATTGTGATTTAGCAAGGCCAGAGCTGTTTGGACCCTGGTTGGTAGCCTAGGGAAATATGGCTCCGCTGAGGAGAGTGTATTGCTTTTGCAGGAAGAAACCAATAGTTTTCTGAAAGCAATTGAAGAAGCCAATAAAAAGATGCAGGTGGCAGAGATCAGCCTGGAAGAGAAAGACCAGAGAATTGGGGAGCTGGATAGGCTGATTGAGCGCATGGAAAAGGTAACAGACACAGCTTCTGTTAATTGCCACTTGACCAGATGCCTCTGCATTTCCACAGATCCCCTGCAGCCCTATCTGAAGGTCTGAGATGCCCTCAACACTGACTCTTTGCATCCCTGTAATTTGTGATGAAAAGAAAAAAGACCAAATTGTAAAATAAAGTATGAGGAAATCTAAGAAAGTTCTAAATTTTCCCATGGTGACTATTTTGATCCTTTAAAAAAAAACATTATATATAAAATTGTTTATAAAAATAAGTATTTTAGCAATTCTGCTTTGCTGGGGCCCCAAGCATGAATTTAGGTTACTTGTTGAGTGATCAAGCCCTATTTAAGCCTTACATCCACGCCCCAGCCCTGTTGTTTCTGGGGCACTTGTCTGAAGGATTGGCTTTTCTATGGCACACCAGATGTCAGAGTGGGGACACCACATTTTTCTGTGGGCAGGTAAGCAGGCTGATGGGGTGGGGAAGGCATCAGTTGAGATAATGAAGCCAGCCTAGGGAAAGGGAGGAGGCCAGAGATTAGGTGGGAAGTGGAGAAGAGGAAAGAAGAGGTGAGAGAGAGGAAAGAGAAAAGGAAGGAAGGGAAGAAGAAGGGGAGGGTGACCTTTACCAGGTGATGGTTGACTTCTGGGGGTGGGGTGGTAGTTGAGGGCCAAGCTGGGACTGGTTCCTGGGAAATGACTCTAGCTGCATGTAAGTTTGCAGAATAGCAGTGACCTTCCAAGAAGGCATATTAGCACACATGTCATGCTGGATGCTGAGAATCTCCAGGCAGATGATGGAGGGAGGGAGAATGACAGTGTGAGCAAGGTCAATACCTGGGCTTCCAGTGGTTCTGAGAATAAGTCTCCTTACCCCTGATGTCTGTAGCATAAGTCCTTCCCCTGACAAGGTGAGGTGTAACCAGACTAGGACTGGCATTATATTCAGTGCCATCAAACTTCAGGGCTTGCTGGGGGTTCCCGTGTTAGGCAGTCTTTATTTGGGAGAGACTTGAGCAAACTCAATTATGATTTCACCTCTAGCCCTTGGGAAAACAGAATCCTCTCTGTTATTGAAGAGGATAAGTGACATGTTGACTGTCAGTAATGGTCGGAGGTGGTAGTAGTGAAGACTGGGCAACAAGGGCATTTTCAGAAACTTGGGAGAGCTTTCTCCCACATTACTGCTCTCCTGCAACAGCAGAAGATGCTAGTTAATGTAAATGCTCCCTCAGGACAGATTATTCCTCAGCATTAAAAGCAAGTTGAACAGGTAGCAGGGGGAGGTGGTTTGGGCAGGGCATCTTACAGAGACCGTCCCTATAGTGGGTAAGAATACAGATTTTAGAATCAGACCTAGGGTTTGATTCTTGCCTCTCTTTATAGTTGTGGTCAGTAACTTGACTTTTGCAATCTCAGTTCCTCTGTGATAAAATGCTGATAATCACAATTCTTATTTTTAGGACTTTTTGTGAGTAGTAAATGAGAAAAACCTATGCAAAGTGCTAAGCACAGTGCGTGGCATATGTATAGTAGGGACTCAAACATTTGGAGCTCTGACTTTATTTTATTACAGACTTGCCCAAGTGTCTGCCTCCAAGTCAGCTATTCTAAAGTCGGATCCGTTTTATAGCTTACTTCCTATTCTCTTGCGATTCTGGAAGTTCCCAGCTTTCCCCACGGATTTCCATGAAAGGTGTCTGAGGGGTGTATGGGTGGGAGGCCAGGGGGTGGTAAAGCTGGCCCTTCCCCGCGACATTTATGTAACACAAAACATTCCCCAAGTCCTGATGGCTTTTTCTTTAGCAGTTGAAAATTTATTGTCCTTTCCTTAAATCTCCTTTTTCCATTTGGGCTAGAGAAATGCTTGCTTTGTTTAGCCAGGATTAGATATACCAACTTACTGTTCTTTCCCCTTCAGGGATAAATCTTTGAGATCAGGAATTGTGCCAAATCTGTGTCACACAGTATGTGAAAAGTGTGTCCACGGGCGTGAACTGTGGTAGTGTCTGTGTCCTGCTAGCACCAATTTTTGGATTTTGCTTAAGGACAAACCATATGCTTTTGAATGGCTTCTCTACAATATACCCGAGTTTACTGTTTCTCTTTTTGAGCATTGTATTTGGACCACTTCTTTTCTGATTAGTAAAATCTTTTAAGGAGTATATTCTCCCAGGGACCCTCTGCAGAACAGATAATATTCTATTCCTTGATCTGGGTGGTGATTTCACCAAGTAATCAGGTACATACAGATGTAAGAAATATTATGCGGTGTACACTTAAGATTTATTGTACTTTGATTTAGAGAGAAATCGAACTTTTAAGGTGTGTGATAAATTAGGCCTTGCCCTACTTTATGACAGTTTTTGGGGGGCAGATTGGAAGAGGGACTCACCGATAAAAAGTACATCACTGTTATTTCAGGGCTAATGTAAAGTTCCAGCCAGCGGCCTACCATGTGGGGGGAAGGGGAGCAATCTGCTCAAGCTGAGCTGATGTGCGTTTACCGTACAGACTGAGATAATAACAAAACCCACTAAAAGTCTGTCTTTCTTTATGACTCTAAATATATCAGTGGTGATAGACTCTTCCTGTCAGGATAGACCGCTTCCCCACCTCTTTGGTCTGGTCCTTGGCATACTGTGGCTTATAGCTTCAGAAGTTGTGGAAGTTAAGTTTTCAGAGATTTGCTTTTAATAATTTGACAGAAAAGAGATTTAGAATCTGTTTAACAAGAAAGAATTTGTTGGGGAGAATTTCTGGGAATAAATATGAGGCACAGTAGTACTTAGAGGAGGGCCTAAAGTAGAATCATCTCCCAAATAGTGAGCAGGATTTAGTAAACTACATTTTAAGGAAATTTATTACACTAAAATCAGTGATAAATTTCTAGTGCACTTTTGGTTATGATGGGTACTATGCCTTTTTTTTTTTTTTTTTTGGTAATATTTTCCACTCTGTCCAAAGAAATAATTGCCCAGATTCTTATATCGCTTTTTTTTGGTAAACTGCTAAAGTTACATATAAACAGCAAAGTATAGAAACCTTAATGCACAGCTTAATATATATATATATAAAATATATAATATATATGTATATATATATTAGTTTCCTATTACTGCTTTAAAAATTACCACAGTTTGTGGCTAAAAATAATGTGAATTTGTTCTAGAGGTCAGAAGTCCTAAAATCAAGGTGTTGGCAGGGCTGGGTTTCTAGAGGAGAATCCATTCCCTGGCCTTTTCTGACTTCTTGCGACCACCTGTATTCCTTGACTCGTGGCCCCACCCTCCAGCTTTGGAGCCAGCAGTGTAGCATTTTCCCATTTCTGTTTCTCTCTGACTCTGATCCCCTATCCTCATCCAGGATAATGTTCTCATTTTAAGATTCTTAACTAATTACATCTGCAGCATTCTTTTTTCCATGTAAGGCAACATATTCATAGGTTTCGAGGATTAAGATGAGGACATTATTGGGGGGCCATTGTTCTGACTACCACAATACATTGTTACAACCAAATATACCTGTTGACGTGTAGGATATCACCAGAATTCAACGGCCTTTTTTGTTGATGATACAGAAATTAAGAATTTTGTAATACCACAGGCCACTGAGTTAGAGTATTGATGATCCTTATTATTTTTTATTTTTATTTCATTTCATTTCATTTCATTTTTACCACCTACAACACCTGATATTCCTAAGTGGTGTCCCATCCAAGTACTAACCAGGCCCAACCCAGCTTAGCTTCCGAGATCAGACAAGATCAGGCGCGTTCAGGGTGGCATGGCCGTAGACCCTGATGGTCATTATTTAGAACTATAAATTTCACAAGACATCTGAGCATAGGCTGACAGAATACCTTTTAAAAAAGAAATCTTGAACGGCTTTATTGAGGGTACTTGTCTCTAATTCATAAATACATCTGTAAATATATACCAACAGATTAGACATTTTTAAGCTTCGTTTGGACTCTATTGAGTGGGTATGTAAAACCCATGGGATGTTATATAGACTCGAACTCACTAGCGTTGAAATTGCCTGACACCATTCTCTGAGCTATTTGGTTTAATCCATTGATGAAAATATCAGTGTCCGTTTATTTTAGGAACGCCATCAACTGCAACTACAACTCCTGGAGCATGAAACAGAAATGTCAGGGGAAATAACTGATTCTGACAATGGAAGGTAAGACTTAGTACCCTCCATCTTATAGTAGATTTAGATGGTGAACACACTGTGTGTTTATGAGCTCACTTGGTCCTTGCATTTTCAATCATCTGCTCATCTCTTATTACATATTTATACAAGCGAAACATTGGCTAAGAGCTTCCACTATGAAGCTAGTTTCCTTAGGAGCTTAATAGCTACATCCTACAGCCCATGACTGGTTGTTAGTCCAGTGAAGCACATTTTAATTTTGCATTGTCACAAGTGCAAAAGTTCAGTCTATCAATGTTCTCTGTAACCTTGAACTCCACAAAATGCTCCTTGTTGCTGAGAAAACTCATCAACTATGACTAATACCATTGCCATGGAAACTAACTTTAAAATATCTTTCTTTGTTTACAAACTGTTCAGTCAAACCTTGCTTTGTCCCCTGGCTCTGTGTGTATAATATAAAGCCCTGTATGGAAAATATGGAAGTAGTGTATAGTCTTTTCTAGAAATCAAAAGGCAGAGAGGCCATGCACAGCCCTGTAGTGAAGGAAAACAAGATGGGGATGGTTTGAGCATTTGGGGCAAGTTACTTAACCTCTCTGCAATTCTCTGCTTATCTGTGAAATGAGAATTCTTTTTTAAAGGAAGAGGGAGTTAAAAGGATAAGAACAGTGCCCATCTCATTGGGTTATTATTGTGAGAGAACAGCTGAATGCATATAGTCCATGCTGGAAAAATGCCCATTTTCCTTATTCAGCTTCAGAGTTTGCAGTTATGGGAGTCTTCCCTAGTCTTTAATGTAGTGCTGAGGGGGCACCTGGCAGAGGTGGGAAATGGTAAGCAGACGCCCAGACCCTTCATTCAGTGCAGTGGTCCGGTGGCCCCTGAGAACATAAGAGCCCATCTGCTGGTTCTTTGGTTTTTTCGAACCACACGAAGTCAAAGAATAATGTGTGCTGTTTTAAAACAGAGGTATGAAATGTTTTAGGATGTGGTTCACTCTGTTTTGATGCAAAGAAGGTCTTTCAGCATGTTTCCCATTTTTCCAAAATAATGATATGCAGAGTGATGATAATTCTGGACTTCTCAGGGCCCTGCCGAAAGCTCTGATTTCAGATATTTTGTTGTATTGCCAGATTCTTGTTCTTCTGTTCGCCTAATCAAAGTAATTTATAGTTTCAATATCTCAAAACTGAGAGCCTCTCATACCTGACAGTGGTACCAAAAAATTTTCTCTCAGTTCCTGGAAAGTATAGTAACTATTCTTATACAGGGTAAAACTTACAAGTAGGAACTTGAAAAATAGTCTTATATTTCTTCTATTGTTGAGTGGCCGTTTGGTAGTTAGTCACATAGGAAACAGGTATATTTAGAAGGGTGAATTTTGGAGTTCCATTTTTGGTTCTTGGTGACATTCCTTTCCAGAGATGGCTTTCTATACTGGTGTTGCTGCTTTGGTGTAGGACTCAGTTGCCCTCTTTTTTATTTGTGTTAGGTATCAGCAGCTGGAGGAGGCATCTGCCAGCCTCCGGGAACGGATCAGACACCTAGATGACATGGTGCATTGCCAGCAGAAGAAAGTCAAGCAGATGGTCGAGGAGGTAAGCCTTTGGAAAGGTCGTGAGCCTGGGATCGCTTCCTGTGTTTGGGCCATTTTAGCCCTGGAGCCTGATCTGCCTCAGCTCGGTTTTCTGTGGCTCACGGTGAACTTGTTCAAGCCATTGCCATCTTGACTCAGAGGGGAATTTCCTCATAAGTCCCCTCTGGTGAGTATCTAAAAGAGGGCCTTCTCCAGATCCAAGGGTTACAGTTAGGAAAGCTGTGACAAGCACCTCTTAAGTTCACCCACTTTCAGAGGACAGCGATACCCTGCATGGGTGTCTGCAGCTCAGGGACCAAAGTGTGTGACAGAAAAGTTCACACACTTTTCTCTCAGGTCTCTGGCCTCCCCCCTCTGCCCGCCTCTTCCTGGCTGTCCCTCTTGTACTTTCTTTGTTTCTGTGTGTGTCTTCCATTCCCTTTCCCTGTCCGTTTCCTCTCTTTCTTCTCTCTTCTTCCCTCTTTCTCGTCTCCTACTCCTGTTTCTTCTTCATCGTTTTTCTTTTCCACCGTGCTTTCTCTCCTTAACTATGTAGTGTGGAACCAAGTTATAAGTTTACATATGCTAGGTATAGTTTACTGTCTAAATGAAAAAACAAAACAAAACAAAACAAAACTGGTAACTTGAGCATTTATATTTCTCTAAGAAAATAATTTAACCTGTTTTAATATCATTTGGCTCCCTTTCTTGTAGCGATACTCAGTACCAGAAAATCTATGCTGTGGTAAAGCTAACCACATATAATTGTAATTTTTTCTTGCTCAGTTAGAAAAAACAACAGTTAGCACTAACAGGGTTATAAGAATTCCCTAGGCATCTAATTCTTAACTTGCAAAGAAAAGAAAAAGTTTCAATTTAGTTAAACATTTGGTTGTCAGTGAATGGAAAACTGAAAAACAATTTTTTTCCTTCATATTAAGCACTACTCTGAAAAGTTATCTCTTTTATTAATGAATTACTAAAATTAAAAATATATCTACTTCTGATAAATAAGTCACACACATGCCAGACAAATAGAAGTTTAAAGGTATATCTCTTTGATCTACAAAATGTTGGAGATAATTAGTGAAGTGTGATTAAAGTCAGAGAATTGTGAGGATGGAGAGGGCTACCTTTTTTTTTCCTTATCTGTAAGATAAATGTGTACGTTAAATAAAATCTGCTTCTCAAACAAGACATCTAGTATGTGGTGGTGAACCCTATGAGTCTTATATTGGCTCGGGGAGCAGTAGAATAAAGCAATGGGGAGCAGATGTTCAGATGAGGAACCGTAGATGAACATTCATAATCCCTTTGCACACCTGACTAGGAACACTGCCAGAAACAGTGAGGAGTAGATCCTGCCCAGTGTCAACACTAGGTAGATATCAGGAATGTGGTTCCCAAGGAAAAGCATCACCTTGTCATAGCATCTTGGTGAACCATGGCTGCCAGAGCATAGCTCTGCTGCTTCTGAATTTCACACACATGAAGCCTGGGCAGGGCTGTTCCTATTTCTCTCGTGTGGTTCTTTGACTGTGGAGCAGTGCATTTCTCCCACCTCACCACAGGGTGGTGATCTGTATTGTTTTTGTATCTAATATTAGAGAACCAGTGAACAAAACCTCATACTGGTTGGCTTCTGATTCAGTTATTATCTGTGTTTCCGGTTGGTACCTGAATCAGAGATACTTCTTAACAGGACATTTTCAAAGAAGTTTAGGATTCTCTGTTTTCTAACTTACTTCCAATTTGAAGGGAGTGGGAGAATATCTATAAAAAATAGGGAAGCATATAAATATCACTACCCATGCCTTGCTTTCCTATCTGTGATTTAATATCTCCCAGATAAGCTTCTCTAAGCCTTCATGATGCAGTCTGGAAGACCCAGTCATTGGAATGAAATCACAGGCTGAATTTTAGCGTAGCGTCATCAGAGGGAGCATCACGCAGGGGCCTGCTAGGTTTCAACAGTGAATGGAGACTTAAAGAGAAAGAGACTTTTTATTCTACATTTAAGCAACTTTCTAAATCAGAGAGTAAGAATTAATGTGTTTGTTCAGTACACAGTGTTAACTTATATAACAAAAGGATGGCTGAAAATCTCAATTGATGTAGTCATTTGTGTGAACACTTTTTTTTTTTTTTAAGTTAGAAACATGGAAAAGGGCAATTGAAAAGAGAGCACGTTCATAAGATAAGTTGTAAAGGAGTTGAGAGCTCTAGCAAATCAGGGAATGATTGAAGGGCTTGGGGAAAGGATGGCCAAGGAGAGACTTGAGAGCTGAATTTACATCTTAGAAAAAGGAAGTCACCAAGAAGAGGGAAAATATTTTTATTTTGCATTGCAATACAAGCCCAGGGTGGAACTACTAGGTGGCACTTAAAAAAAGACAGATTTCAACTCTGTTTAACCTAAAGAAAACATTTCTAATATTAGCTGCCCTGGGAAGGTATTTAGCCCTTCACCACAGGTATGTTAATTATGAGGTAAATTGAGATAGAAGCTCCTTACAAATAAAGAATTCTAGGCTGTTTCCTACGCTGTTCCTGTCATTGTGATCTCAGTGTTATTTCTTTGTATAGTGACCAAAATCAGCAAAATTATAACTAAATCACTTCAGGGCATTTGGACCAAATTTTGAAAAATCCGGACTTCTGAATGAGTTACTTGTGGAATCTTGAACTTCAAATTTAGAAGAGAAGTATGTGTATCTGTGAACTCCAACTTACCCAGATGTTAAGACAAATTTACCCTAGAAATAGAGGCCGCCTTTACATGTACCAGATGTTAGGAAAAGTTGTCCTTCCCTCACGTGAAGTCTGAAAGCTTGTCAGTGTAATAGCTTCACATTTACCAAGGTTGAGAATCTAGTCTCTATCCATTGTTGGTGTCATTTTAGTCATAAAATCTATGAAGAAACTCAGTTTATTAAAATGATGGGCTTCCTTTAAGCTGCAAACATCCCGGTATTAGTATTGAGATTCTCAGAATCCTTAGGTGTTAGGCAATATATTTCCTTTCACTTCGGTAGAATGTAATTTTTTTTAAATAATAATAATAAATAATAATAATATACTAAATAAAAAGTAAGCAGCCTAGATTTTGCAGTTTTTAGCTCAATAATGACTTGATTTTCATTGTGTAGAATAGTGTATTTCAGTAAGGATTTGTACATGTAAGAAGGAAGGGGGCAAGATGAGCCTTTTTGAAATGAAGGATTAATATATATCTTATGGGGTCAAGTTCATTGAAAAAAAAAACAGCACAAAGTATCTGGTGTGAAGTGTGGGACCAATTACCCCCACTAGTTAGATCTATGTACCAAATTAAGTCTCCTTTTGTGGTGGACGTCTCGGACTGACTATCTCTCTTTCATCGCTAGTTTTTCTAACTGGTTCTGGCTTTGACAAAATACAAACAAACAAACCAGCAAACAAAACAACAAAAGCCTTATGTATGCCCTATTTGACTTTTAAGGGTTTGCCAGAAAGTATAGAGGGACTGAAAAAAGTAGCGCTGTGGGGAAGTTCACTCATCCATCCATCACCTGCATGTGCTCGGTGCAGGGCTGGGTGCACAGTGGGAGCAGTGCGGATGTGGTCCCACATTCATAGGTCTTCCTGTCTAGTGTTATCTGAGTTCCAGAGTAATCCTCAGCTTGGTCTTCAAGCTTCTGTTGGGATTAGGTCCTTTGCCTCCAATCAGGCTGTGTTCTTTAGCTTGCCATCAAAGGAACCAGAGGATCAGGGAGGAGCAAAAGGCAGGGAAGAACCTGGTGCCAGAGCAGTGAACACCTTGACACATCTTTACGTGTTGCTTCTTCAGTCAGCAGGGTCATTCATATCACTTTACCTGCGCTTTTCAAGGCCCCTGCCAACCAAAGCTGCTTTTTTTGCCAACAGAAAATCATCTAGAGGAAAAAACAAATTCTTATTTGCCCTCAGAAAGGGTGAATGTACATTTTTGCTCATGAACAGTGATATTATTCAGCTGAATAAGCAGTAGTTCAATAAGAATTTCTACATCAACCATAGGCATCCTTTTGTTTATCACACCCTTCTAATTTCCCACTGCATTTGTGATAGGTAAAATATTTCTTCCAAGAGAAAGTGTCTAAAGAGGTTTCCTTTCAGTTTCAGAAGAAGCGTTATATTTTTAGAATTTTCTTTTGTGAAAAGCAATTGCATGCCCCAGGCTCTTTTATAATTTAGATATTTAATGAGTACAAAGGTGCAAGGAATTTATTTTCTTATTAGTGCTTGTCCAAGCAGGCTGCACATTACAATTACTAGGAAGTTTTTTTTAAAAAATGCCAGAACCTTGCAGACATGGGTAGGAAGGAGGGACTGGGTATTGGCGTTTTTGTGATTGGGTTTTCAAGCTCCACAGGATTCCACTATGCAGCTAGGATTGAAGAGCTGATGCTCTGGATTCTCAGATTCATGAGTCTCTGTACTGGGTTTTCATGTCATGTCATGTATTCAGTTAGCTTCTCTCAGAAGCTGCTATACCTGAGGAGGAAAGCTGGTGTAATCTTGGGGTAGAAGAGCTCCAAGGAAGAAAGCCAGGGAGACTAGTCAGCCAGAACCAGGCACACTGAAGCAGGAGAGCTGGTCCAAGTGTGTGACCATCTGAAGGTCCTGTCAGGGAATCTAGCACTTCTTGAAAATCGCATCCAGACAGCGCACTCTTAATAGCTATACTGGCCTGGCCTGGTGGTATCCAGACAAATACTTCCCAGAGGCTATCCATGTCCATTTGACTTTTTACTAAGGCAAGTAGATTAGCCATACTGGTTAAGCAGATAATAGAGATGTGAAGGGACAAAATCCAATGCCAGTGGAAGCTGAGAACCTACGAGTAACAAAGAGACCAGAAGTGGTTCTCACGTGTCTCTTCCCACAGTGCTTGTGTGTGCACGTTGTCTGCCCTTACCCTGGTTTAAAGCATGTACTTCTGTCTACACAGAAGACCTTACATTTGGCCACACTGTCCCTCCTTCTAAAGAGAAGAACATGAAACCTTGTCGAAATAATAGTATTAACAATGACCACTTCTCCAGTTCAAGACAAAGCAGGATATTTTTGCAATTTTTAAGAAATCGTTTTGAAAGTATTTAATTATCATCTCTTAAATGTTTAAAGAGTGATTCTCTTATTATAATGTACCAGTGTTTTGAGGAGACAATGGATCAAGGAGAGTAGATGATGAGTAACTCTTCCGAGAGTCGAGGTAAGAGTTACTGGATCCTGGTTTTTGAGCCATTCAGCCAAGTAGGAATTCTCTTTTTTCAAGTCCCCATAACTTAACTCCCAGGCTGAGTCTTCATGCCTCCCATGCATTTAGAGACCTGGGAGAAGTACAATTAGAGACCTTCGTGGGTATGTAATAAAAGGTGGCCTAGAAAATGGTGATGAGCATGGACTTTAGAAGCAGTATGTCTGTAAAATGGGTTTTATAACAGCATCTACCTGAGAGGATTTTTTTTGTAAGAGTTAAGTGAGATGATGTATAGTTGACCCTTGAACAACATGGGGGCTTAGGGAAGCCAGACCCCCATGCTGTTGAATGTAACTTTTGACTCCCCCAAATCTTAACTGCTAATAGCCTATTGTTGGCCTGAAGCCCTATCGCTAACATTCACAGTCAATTAACGTATCCCTCTGATGTTATTATATATTGTATTCTTACAATAAAGTAAGCTAGAGAAAAGAAAATTACTGGTTGGTGAGTTCCTGCTGTGTATACCCTAAGTAAAGTTAAATAAATTAAAAACAAAAGTAGTGGGGTTGATTTCTCGACTAATATGTAGGGCTGCCCTTTCCTTTGGGAGTCTTGTAGGTCAAATGGGATATTTCGATAAACTTCTCTGTTCTCTTCTGTGCTTTGTGCTGTATTCTAGCTTAGCCATCAGTCCTGTGAGTAGAATATTTATACACAAAGCAACTTAAAAAATTTAAATACTCTCCATCCTAAGAATCTTCCATTTTAAAAATGGATCAGCCATTTGTTAGCATGCATTTTATTTCAAAACTATGGTGTGGTATGCTGAAATGCACAGCACAAAAGTACGTTTCTGCCAGTTGTCTTGTGTTTAGAGGATTCAGAGTAATCTCCATCACTGATTATTAGCTGAATGGGGGTAGGGGAAAGGAGCTATATAGCACTGAGCCCACAACCCTAATCCACTCAATTGAACTGTTTCCAGATCATGTCACACGAGCTCTTCTTCAGATTTAGTCTCCGACTCTTTGGAAGATGATAAAATGGTAGCCTGCCCTGGTCAGAAGCCATTCCTTTTATTCTTGGTGATTAGAAGAACACTTGCACTCTCTCTGCTGGGAAGAGGTGGCATGTATCTGATGAGCTGATGAACAGAACAGGAAGGACATGCTATTGAAAGGAAAATTTGACCACGTAGGGCTCTTATTTGAGAAAACGCTACATACTATAATCTCAGCTTATACAACCTCACACGGCAGTCAAGAGAACTCCAAGATCCACAGAGTCTTTTTAGAAACTTGGGTTCCTAGACACCAAAGAAGGAACTGCGATGAAAAATAGTACGAAAATATAATTCAGGAAGTGCCAGGTGGAGGCTGGTCCTAAGATCTTGGAAAATGGAGCCTTACATATGGAAAAGCTGCCAAGGACACCTGCTAAGGAGATGGGAAGCGGGCTCGAAGAACACCAGTGCTCCGGGATGTGCTCCCCACCAGATCACACCCCAGGAAAAACAGAAGCAGCCAGATGTCCATGTAGTTTGATTTTCTTTGTATGTGGGAAGTGGCCCAAGGATATGGATGTTCTCTTTGAACGGAGATCAACAGCACTAGTCAACTTAGCCCTCTTCTTGTATATTTAAGTAAAGTTTGGTTGGCTTCTATCTCCATGGACATTTTGCCTGAATAGACAGTTCAACTAACTTCATGAAATGGAGAAGTGTATCTGTTGAAGAGAGAGAAATAGATTCGGCTAAAATGTAGTGAAGTGAAATATACTTCATGCCTGCTGTATTTTTATGGAGGTCTTCTTGAGAGAGCCACAGGTGCTGGTATCTCATAAACCTTAACAATGTTGCTGGAAGCTAGGAGCAGTAACAGCAGTGGTAGGAATAGTCAGTGGGAGGTACTAGCCTATGTAAGCCAGCAGACTTGGCCGATGGAGTGAGGTCGATAAGGGGCCCAGTGTCACTTAGGCGTTGGGTGGTTCTCCAGTCCCACTTAATTGTCATGGCAAAGCATGTAGGTAGATGCTTCCTTGTCAATAGTTGTCTTCAGTCTTTCATTTTTGATGCTCTGCTCATCTTAAGCAAGTAGGCAGTGAATGGAAAAGGAAGCAGAGGAATGATTTTCCATACTAGTAATGAACTGTTAATGCAGTTAACCTACATCAGTTTTCTGTGTAAGTGCAGATCCCCAGATACTCCGCTGGGTATCCAGACTTCCACTACGGAGATTTGAATCATATTTGAGAATTGCTAATCTGGGTGTCACTCGAGTGTCATGACCTATCCTGTTTCTAGTGATACTTACCTTCACTGCCCTCACGTTTTTCTAAGTTCCTGTCATTTGTTCTAGCGAAATAGATTCATTACCCAGTTGTAAAAAATGAAGTAATATGAAATGAGAATGCAATGACTTGAAAACGGGTCACCCACATAAGCCTCTCTCCCTTGGAGTTTCTTCCCTCTTTTGGGCTACAGATAGTGCCTTATGTTATGGTGCAGAGAGTGGACGAGGTCCCTAGGTTGTCTGCAGGGCCCCGAGAGTACTCCTACCTCCCAAATTTTATGCCCCAGGTGCCTCACACACCTCCCCCTAGAACTGACACTGGGTCCTAAGCCAGTCGGTGACCCTCTCAGTCTGCGTCCCAGCCTGACCGGACCTCCCACCACCTGCTCCTCCCTACCTTTGTCCATGCACCTCTGTTTACCCTTTCCTTCCAGGATTGTGATATGGTGTGAACTTGACTTCTGCCTGTCAAACCTGAAATCAGTGCTCCAATTCCTCCCCTCTACATCCCACACCACTTCCCCTCTAGTCATCCACCTCCTTCTCCCTTTAACTGGATCATCGGCCTTGGACTCTTGCTGCAGTTCTGTCTCATAGCCATCAGGCCCCCGCCCGAAGGAACGCTACTCAAAAGTTTGAGGCAGAATTTTATAGTAACTGAAAATGTTATAGTTTCAGATTCCAGTGTTTTCATTATATTACTCACTTCCTTACTTTATCGAAAATGTAAAGTTTTTAGAATGTATCAGAAAGCTCGTATATGTGTGCGGACCTTCTTTCCCTGTGCCTTATAGAAAGGAATATTGCAGGTTCATTGTCTGACATGCACTGATGAGTGTATTCACAATACAAATTGTCCTTTCAAGGGAGAAGGTCTTTTCTTTGCAGATGTCATTAAACCCATTTTCTCTTTCTTGAGATTGTTTCCAATTGTCTCTGCAATATTTCTTAGAGACAGGGTGCCCACGTTCCGCCCATAGAGAGTATACGAGGCTGCACTGCTGTCCAAGTAACTTCCAGCTATTGGATGTTTCTCATGTTTCAAGGCTCTGCATCTAGACCTCACACTCTCATGTTAACCCTCTGCTATTATTAGCCCTTTCCCTGCTTTTTTTTTTTAGCACAGGAAACTGAGACTCACAGTTTAAAAAAATAAGTAGCTGGCTGTCTCAGCAAATGATGTTAGTGCTGGGTCCACACCCAGATCTTTGATTCCAAAGTCCGCATTCATTTGTTGCTTCTTTTTTGTTAATTGGAAAAAATGTCGAAATATGGAAAATTATAGAGAACAATAAAGACAAAATCCCCGGTACTCTCCTCTAGAATTGACAAATGTTAACGTTTTGGCATATTTCAGATTTTTTTCTAAATAGAAAACTTACAAAGAAGAGCTTCTCTTTTTACTCACTCCTCCCCAGTTCTGATCTTTTTCCTTCTTCCCCCTCCCTCCCTCTTCAGAGGCAATTTGGTCTCTATCCAGACCGTGTTTACATGCTTTTTACAATACACATATTTATCTATTATCAGTGTATAGCGTAGTTTATGTGTTTAAACATGTATGTAAATTTTATTTATAATATGTAAATAAGCAAAATTCATTGTATATACTTTTAACTTATTCCTGTTCCCAATTTTGTTTTTTATGTTGTGACGTAAAGATATAAATTGTTCATTTTAATCACTGTCTCATAGTCCATTATGGGAATTTATTGTAATGTATCCTGTTGATAGACATTTAGCTTGTTTCAAAATTTTTATTCTTTTACAAACAATGCGGAACACGTCTCTGTGCTTCTCTAGCTACGGAATATACTTAGAGAAGGAATTGCCAGAGCCTGGGGTTGGCACAGTTTCACCTTTGCTAGATATTGCCCAACTGCTCTCCAAAGTATACATATACTTCCACCCGTCACATGTGAGAAGGCAGATTTCTCCACATTCTCACCACCTCTTGGCACTGCTGGACTATAATTTTCGCCATTCGTGAAATAGAATCTTTATGTTTTGATTTGTATTTGCGTCAGTGTGATTACTGCTCATTAGGACTGACTAGGTTAATCATCTTTTCGTAAGCTTGTTGACCATTCAGGCTTCCACCCTTATGAATTGGCTGTTCATATCTTTTATTTTTCTGTTTGGTTGTTTATCTTTTTTCCTGCTCATTTGTAGGAGGAATTCTGTGTATCAGTCTTCATCGTTTATCAAAAAATATTTGGATGCCATTATCTTCTCCTTGTCAATGTTTTTTTGTGTATGGTATCTTGCAGAATATATAGGTTTTTAATTTTGGTATAAAGTTATCAATCTTTTTGAGTTGTGTGTCTTATTTTTTTGTCATAAGGATATTTTTTGTAATTGTTGTAGAGCTGTTTTCCTCTTTAGGTCTTTAATTATACCTCCCCCCCAACTCATACCCTCCATCCTCTTCCTTACTCTATTTTCACCATGACTATCTATCCTATCATCTTGTAATATATTCTACAATTACCTATTTTACTTATTTATTTGTCGTCTATTTCCCTCCATTAGAATGTAAGCTCTCCAAGGGCAGTGGTTTTTGTTTGTTTTGTTTTTAGCTGTATTTGTTAAATCCTGGAATAGCCACTGGCATATAGGAGGTGCTCAATAAATATTTGTTGAACAAATAAAGAATAATTCAAGTAGAATTTTATTTTTTTATATTTGATGTGATTGGGCTACACTGGTTGTTTTTGTTTGTTTGTTTGTTTGTTTGTTTGAGGTGGGGAGGTGCACTCATCATGTAAAGCTTGTTTCTCTAAAGCATTTGTTGAATGTTCTTTTCTTGCTACACTGATTTTTTTTTTTCATGGCAACTTTTTCAAGCTGGAGCTGTTTTCTATGTGTCACTGTCTTTAAATATTTCTGTTCCCTTGCCCCATTGCTGAAGTCTGCAGGAAATGCAGTCCTTGGGCTTAGGAGTGGAGATGGAGGTGATGAGAAGCCAGGTCCAATTTATGGGAAACCCTTGGGTCAGTCAGTGAACAACTTATGGGTCAGTCAGTGAACACTTAAGAAGCACCTTTTATGAACCAAATACAAAAATGGATGTGAGTTCCTGCCCTCAAAGGACTTTCTGATTGATAGTAAAGCCTGTTAAAACTCAAGGCAGAATATAAATGTTAGGGTATGAACTGTTCGCTGGGGCACAAAAACTGGAGACAATACTAGTTAAACTCATGGACCTTAAGTAAGTTAAATCTGGCTTTGTGTCCTTCCTCTACTCATGACTGAGCTTTAAAGTAACTTGAGCAAGTTTTATCCTTTCTCACAGTTTCCTCATCAACAGAATAGGAATGCCAATATAGCACCTGCTTCAGGGTGAAGCAGGTGTGAGGAGTGACTGACATACTGCACGCTAAGGGCTTAGCACAGCACCCTAAATGCTTACTCATTCTGGTGTGGGTGGGGAGTCTTTATGGAGGAGGTGATGTATGACCAGGTCTTACAGGATGGATTGGATTTTTCTAGGCAGAGATCGAATGGGTGTAAAAGGACATGCCAGACAATGTGCAGCATAAACAAAAAACAAAAACATGGAGGCCAGGAAGTATAGGGTGAATTCAGAGAATAGTAATCTAGTTTGACTGAGCCGTAGGAGGGGATCATAATGAAGAGGCTAGAAATGTAGGTGGAGACCAACTGTGGTGGGTTATCAGCCCTAAGCCAAGAAAGGATCTTTTATTACTTTGCTTCAAATTCCCGAATGGCATTATTGCCTGATTAGATCTAAGCCCTGGACTGATGGCTCTGGCAGGGGCTACTGGGCAAATAGGAGGGGAGAGGGTCGGAAAGGATAGCTAGGAGACTCCCAGGAGAGCTTTGGCCCAGGTGAGGGTCCATATGCCAGAGCTCTTGAATTTTCAAAACTTTTTTTTTTCTTCTTTGCATCAGCTTTGTGTGGAGCTGGTACTACCATATACATTATCTCATTACATTAGTCCGAAACAACTTTTCTCTCTGGATAGTCCTGTTCAGTGGATGGTCTTTTGTCCCTGATCCTGTATCCATCGGGAGAAGCACAGGAACAGAGAAGTTTAGAGCATTCTCTCTCCGACTTCTCCATTCCACCTTCCTCTTCTAAAGACGTAGAGGAGAAAAGACCAGCTTTAAAGACTTAGGACCCCAGAAAATCTTTTGTCAAAGAAGCTGTCACCTGCCAACATTCTTCCCAGCCTCACCTCATTTCTGGGCAGGATTGCAACAATAGGTTGTTACCAAGGGACAATGGAGGCAAACCTCTGAACATCAGTGTGAGAGCCAGGGCCTTGACATCAGAGAGATAGGGGTTTAGATCTCATCCCTTTCAGCATCAGGCTCTGTGGGGACCAGCTGTCCCAGCTAGCCTGCCAATGAGAAGGTTCCTGGCATATGAAACTTCCAGTGGTAAAACTTGGAAAGTCCCAGACGATGTGGGATGAGCTCGTCACCCTCTTTAGCCTTGTGATTTGAACCTTTCCCTCACCCCATCAACAGTCAGCAGGTACATTCTATATTCTATATACATCACCCTGCATTGCATTTACTTGTGTATTTTTTTCTTCATTTATTGCCTGCCTTCCTCACCAGGATATTTGTTTCCTAAAGATGGAGACCAAGTCTTCCTAGCTCTCTGCTGTGCTCCCAGCATCTGATCTAACACAGGGCCTGATGCAGAAGTGACCACAGGAGATTGCTGAGGAGATGAATAGATGACGAAACTGTAGGAACCTCAGTTTCTTCCTCTCTGGGAATGGCCACTCTTAGGTTTGTTTCTGAGAATAATTAATTAACCCAACAAAAGCCCTGGTACCCAGTGCACCCTTCTTTCTTCTTTCCCTGTGAATGCAAGCAGGTTGCAAATATGGGTTATTCATCCTTGCCTGGTATTTATACAGCCCAGTCATGGTGAGGCACCTGGGAGACTTGGATTGCTATCCTTTCCTTCAAGAGAAGGCCAGCTATCTTTAATATATGATAGAAATCATACCAAATTAGATTATTTTACCTCAGAAGCCAGTTTCAACTGATCCTTTTGAATGGTATAGCTCTATTATTATATATTACTTCAAACTTAATAGAAAAAAATTGATTAAAATATGTGCCCTGTTCATATCTAGCCTGGCTGAATGCCACAAGACACATTAATTGAAAATGAATTTCTACAAACCCAATTAAGCATCATGAAAATGAAAAATGTACCTTTCCCCCTCCGTTTCTTCATTGATTTTTTTCATTTTCCCCACTCAGAGCTTCATTTAGCAATTTTTCAGTTTCGTTTTGTTGTGGCCTTAATTCATTTCCTTCACTCCCTGCAAAATGAGATAATGTACCATTTTCCTTGTTCTTTTTAAACTGTTATTTTATGCTGCATTAGTGCAGGCCAGATTCTGATCTTTTCATATTTCCCTATGTTTTATTATTTTTTAGGAAAAGAGGGTAACTTTATTGTTCTTTTAAATTCTTACTGTAGTGGCTTTTTATCAAGGAGGAATGCGCTTTAAAAATACATAACAGAAATAACAGTATTACAAGACTTCTAAAATAGAATTAAGAGAAACTGTTGCAAATTTTTTTTTTTTTTTTTAAAAAAGGTTTTCAGAGGAAGAGGGTAAAATACCAATTATTTTCATTTTTCATGGTTGAGGACCAAACATGATTTCTATTTTGTTGAAGGAAACGGAGACAACTATTTGCCAGATTATAAGAGGCTGGGTTGAAAACAAGGTCCTGTCGGGACAAGAGGAAGCTAAGGGAGAAGGCAACTGGAGTCCCGAGTGAGCTCTGGAAGGTTCTTGCCTGTCCTGTTCCATCCCTGCCCCAGTCAGTTCACTGATTCACTGGCTTTCTAGAGGTTTTGAAAACAATAATGAGGAGTCTTCAAGATATCTTCCTGTGAAATTTTCAAATAATCTAACAGCATAAATTTTCCATGAAAAGTCTACAGAGGCTCACAATAAAGTGCCATATTGCTTTACTTTGACCTAGAATTCAGAACCCTGGTTATCTCATGTTGATTAGAAGCTTCAATTGGCAGTTATTCACCTTTGGCATAGTTTTTAATGGGAAAATGAATTATTTCTTCATCAATGCAATTTAAAGCAGGAACTCTTTTTAAAGTGAGGGTTCATGGGAAGTAGTAACAAAATGGGGGTGTTGGTAATACAGGTTGGGAAACTTTATGAAATGTGTCAGGTTTCGCAGTAGGTATATACCACCCCACTCCCCCCTCCCCCCACCTCTCATATCCTGATTTTGAATAAAAGTGCCGCTGGTTACTGGTTATTCTTAAAATTAGAAAGAAAACAAAATAAAACATTTCAAGGAAAATAATAAATTCACAGATTTAGTTTGGATTTTAAAAATCTAATTCCTTTCCCTTACAAGATTGTAAATAATTTAATTCAATATGACCATCAATTTTAACAAAACTTTTAGTATCGTGCTCTGTTTCAATGTGTTTCCTGTTTTACATAAGGCATTTTTCAGATATGTATATATTTACATTAGCCAGCTGGTAAAAGAAGACCCCAAAGCACAATTTCTTAAAAAAACATATCAAGTGCTATCTGGTATTTAGTACTTATTCGCTGTTTCCAATTATATTCCTTAATTTCTCTCCACATCCCCAACCTTAATATTGAGTTATGTTTCATGAGTCTTGCAGTTAGGTATTAGTCATATAATTCTAATTATAGGGCCATATCATATTCCATTATCTAACATGAAATGACCCATGTCCTACGTGTCTGTCACTAATGGGAAAACAAAACAAAACAAAACAAAACCCTCCAGGAAGCTGAGAAGCCTCGCAACATCCAGAGTTGCTCTGAATCCATGATGGGACTTTACTAAATTTTTGTACAATTTCATTTTGGTCTGGTTGACATACAAGCTCTTTTTGAAATGAATTGGGAGGAATCCTTTCACTATAGCAATCTGTTTCTAAAGCAGTTTATAAAAATGTGTTGATTGATAAGGGTGATTTCACCTTCTCAGAGAACTGCTCTTTTATGTAAGATAATTGATACACTAAACATTTATTCCAGGTGGGTTTGCTGTCTGGTACAAGGGCAAGATGTAAACAAAGGATGGCAGTGACATGTCCTGTTGGGCTTGCACAAAGGGCTGAGGTAGAACAGAGGAGGGAGACACGAATCCAGCCTGAAGGACTTGGGCTAGTCTGGGAGGTGACCGTTGAGTACTTTATGACAGCAGGAGGTTTCCTGGTGGAGAAGGGGTTGGAGGGTAGAAAGGCATGGTGAAGACACCAGCCTGTACAAAGGCCTAGAGGTATATCCATGGAGTGCTGAGAGCATGGAGTGTCTTTTCAGTACCTTCATTGTGGGATAGGATAGGCGTGAAATGAAATGGAGGAGATAAAGTGGGACCACAGCAGAAGGGCCTAACGTCCATGCTAGGGAATTGGAATATTAGAAGCTCGCATAGGTTTTTAAGTAGGAGAGTGATATATTCAGTGTCTCTGGGGGTAGAGCCTCGAAGCTGGTATTCCGTAAAAAGCTCCCCTCAAGTGATTCCAGTGTGTGGCTATGGTTAAGAGGAATTGATTAGCTCAGACCACCTATGCAGGTAACTCAGTTGTGACTAATGTTAAGAAAAACCATTATCAGTTCTAAGAAATTTGAAGACCCTTCCCCTCTATGGTCTTAGAGACCTAATATCCTACATCATCAATTAGGCGGCAGGATATATATTCAGTTTGAGTTACCAAAAAACATACAAATGAAGACAGATTAGAAAAAAATACCATTAGCATCAGTTAAAGGTTCCGGATTTTACCAAAATGTTTTTTTTTTTTTTTCCCTTTGTTCTATAAGGGGGTCTGTTGTTTGATATTTCAGTTTTACTGTTGCAAAAAGATTATGTTCCTGTATTGATATAATAGATGAGATCTGGAAAATGAATGCTTCTAATTCCTCATTTCCTAATTCCCTGACTTGAGCCTGGTAACTTGGGTCATTTGCC
Source organism: Rousettus aegyptiacus (assembly GCF_014176215.1). Lineage (NCBI taxonomy): Eukaryota > Metazoa > Chordata > Mammalia > Chiroptera > Pteropodidae > Rousettus > Rousettus aegyptiacus. Next base: position 126,798,795 of record NW_023416306.1, read on the forward strand.
TCTACCCAGTGACAGCTAGACCTAAATGCGGCTTTACGAAGAGCACATACACTTCTTGAAGGTCAAATTTATAAATTTAAATGCATCGGAAAATGAGAGGAAAGGTGCCAGGTGGATTTTGCTTACATACCAGCTGCAGGATACCCTAGATTTTGGATGGCACCTGATCTGGGGAGCTGCTTTTGGGGCCATGCCTACCTTGGTTCATGAGGGCCTCCAAGAGTCTGTTCCAGATGATCTTGCCTCTGAAGTTTAAGGGATAGATTTTGCAGAGGTAGGTGGATGGATCATTGATTCATTCATTTATTGTGTGAGAATATAAAGATGACCAAGGTCTTTACTCTCAAGAAGCTCACAGTATAAGGAGGGAGAAATACAGGTAATGACATAGTAGTAGCTAATTTTTTGAGTGCCTATCATGTGCTAGGTGCTGTAGGAGACTATAGTTCAAGGCTCTTTGAAGTTGGCAGTCAGAAATAACAACATTTTCCACACAGATACGTGATTCAGTGGTTGTGGGAAAAGAACCAGACTTGAGAGTCAGATGTCCCCTAGAATGTTATCAAATCCAGAAGCACGAGAGCCGGCTTATTTTAGAAACTGGGTACCTCATTTGGGAGAATGCGTGGGATGAGCTCCAGGGAAAGGCTCCAGGGAAGACTAAGTTCGGATTCAAGTTGGCACCCCTTGTAGGGTGTGAGGGGCCAGCCATGCACTGTCGGCATGCCTTCATGTCCTTTTTCTCTAATCTGGACAAGTCAACCCTGGTCACAGAATATGCTGTGCAAGATGGTTCTGGAAGAAATGCTCAAGGCTGAAAGCAGGTGTGCACGCACAGCATTCATTTTGCACAATAACACAATTGCTTCTTTAAGCATTGGTTGCTAGAAAACATGAGCCTTGTCATCAGAAGATTCAGCACCCCCAAATCCTTCCCACAGCTTGTTCTTTCTCCCCAGAACAGGGTGCCTGTTCACTCTAACATCAACCCTCTGTCCTCTTAGAATGTCCAAAATTTTCCCCCAGCCCTCCAGATCACATCTCTGCCTTATATTTCTTTATGAAAATCTTCATATGAGGTGTGTATTAGGGTGGCCTTAAACCACATCCCTTGCTTCTCTTGACTCACTGTGATTCCTTCAGAGATGGTGAAACTTGTGTGTGTGAAGCCACGTTTTATGTTATTTGATGAAATATTACCCCTGACCTTCTTGAAACCTTTTAGTTAATTTCAGTACCCATTTTGCCTATCATTTAAAGATTTTTAAAGTCAGTTTGAAAAAATCTTAACACCATAGGAAGGCATGAAAAAGGGTGGCTTTTGAAAATTATTCCTAATAGAAGTTAAAGGACATTTAAACAAAACAAACTTTTGTTTTGCCCATGTCGCAACCCCAACTACAGACCGATTTCGTTTATTTTTAGTGTTCGTGTAATATATTCAAACTGATATTCCATAATTTATTATCCATTTCTTTAGTGCTAGATATTAAGGTTATTTCCATTTTATGTATTATAAATAATAGGAGGAAGAACATCTTTGTATATATAGCTTTTTTCCTACATCTGAATTATCCTCAGGATAAATTCCCAGGAGTGGAATTAGTGGGTCAAAGGGTACAAACAGCTTTATGGCTCTTAATATTTATGGCTAAATTGCCCAAAGGGTCATTCTAATTTATAGTACCACTTGCAACACATGAGAATAGAGTAGCTGTCTCTCCCAGCCCTTCCAACACTGATTTCTTTAGTCAATAGTTTTAGGCAAATTTAATAGGTATTAAAGGGTAACTCATTACTGTTTTTAATTGTTAGTTTTTTTATTATCACTCTTGGACTTTTTTTCTTAAGTCTGTTTCTTATTACATTCTGTTTTGTATGGTTTGCTCTTCATGTCAGAGGATTATATTTTTTGACCAGGTGGAATTTAAAATATTTCATAATGAAAATGTCAGATGCAGTTAGGACCGAGAGAGGAATTGATGAAGCTGCCTAGATTCATTACCTAGATTCAGCAAATAGCAAGATTTAGCTACATTTGTTGTACTCACTCCTTTTTTTCCTCTTTTTTTCTCTTCTGTGTAATTATTTTAAAGTAAATCTCAGACATTTTACATATATTTTCCATACAATTCACTATACATCTCTAAAACATGTGGACTTTTTCTTATATAATCATAATGCCATTGTCATGCCTAACAAGATTAATCATTTTTTTTTTTTTGGTATCATTTAATAACCAGTCTATAAGATTTTCTGAAATGTCTTTAAAATATCCGTTTACTGATGCTTTATTCCAATCAGAACACAGGGGAAGTCCATACATTTGGTTGTTATGTTTCTAAAGTCTTTTAACCTTAAAGCACACTACTCTCTGTTACCCGCCACCGCCCCACCCCACCCCACCCCACCCCACCCCACCCCACCCCACCCCAAGTTTATCCACACCCAGTGACATGGCAAGAACTGAGTCAGTTGTCCTATAAAAGTTCTCGCATTCAGGATTTAATTTTTGCTTCTTTATTAGTTCTAGAAGCTTGGCTAGACTCAGTTTCAACTTTTTTCCTGTTGTAGAGGGAGGCAAGAATACTTCATGGTGTTGCTATGTCTGTGTGATTCATTTGGTATTGTTTCAGGGGCACATAATATCTGGTTGTGCCACTTTGGGTAATGCTAGGAATGACCATAAATTCAGTTGTAAAGTACCTTACCAGCTTTTGCTGGTTGCTTGAGGCAGTTATTTCATAGGGATTACACAATGGTGATTTTTCTAAATCTATCATTCTTTCCCCCTTTTTAAAACTGGAATTCTTCTGAAAAGTATAACTTTTTCCCTCATAAATTAGGACCCTTTAGTAATCTCAAAACGCAGTTTGTATAAAAAAGGCTCTACTTTTTCTTCTAAATTGCCAAGTTTCTAAATCAGGGGTTTGTGCCCTTGTCACTTCCAGTGGTGGCTAATGAGTTGTTGCTGTTTTGTTTTAGAAGAATCAGGGTTTTATAGATATATGTATTCCATATGATTCCACGTGTTTTACGCAACTGCCTTCTTCTTCATCATCATCATCATCATCATTTATTTATTTATTTATTTTTTTGATATTCAGATTGTCCCATCCTTGGCTCAAGGGAGACCGACCCTTCATGTCCTTGTTTTCAGGCATAACAAGATGTTTCAGTTTGATCTAGTTTATTTTTTGCCCCTTGAAATGGGCTGTTCTGTCAAGATAGCCAGTGTTTTTTGATGAGGAATGGTATTTGAAAACTATAATCTGGATATATTATGTGCTTTTTGTTATTTTTAATTTTTCTCAGTGGACAGAGTTAGGAAATCCATATTTAACAAAAGAAAATAAAAGATTCTAAGTTCATACTAATATTTTTATTTCAAATTTAGTAAACTTTCAATTTACTTTTCTGATTTCATAGTTGTATTTTTCTCTTGGGATAAAAATCTTGATTCTAAATATTATACTAGAATATATTAAATAATTTCAAAATAACAATACCAATATTACAACTAACTATTTTCCTAGTGAATGAGCGATTTCTTTGCAGTTCTGTTTATCTTTAGAATACATTCCGCTAGAAAAATATAGTCAAATTACCTTGTCATAACAACACTTTCATTAATTCTTTTCACCAATTTTATGTATAGTTAAGCTCCTTTATTACAGTTTGTTTTGTTTTAGGATTCACTTTTTTTCCTTTTTGGTTTAATTTTGTTTTTTGAATCTATAAAATGTGATTTTAAAATTAAACCTATATAACACAGTATAATCAGAAAAGTCTTTCTTCTTGTTCTTTTTCTATGTAATTTTCTCCCTCTCCCTTTTGTAACTATTTCTTAATTATTAAGGTTTGTCTTATCTTTGCAGTGTTTCCTTTTGTAAATATATATACATGTATATGTCCTTACCTGTTTTACATCAAAGTTAGCATACCACATATTCCTTATAATACACCATATTAATGTTTCAGAGATCTTCCTTTTTTCTTGAAGGTTATATTGCATTCATTGTTAAGATGTACCATGGTTCGTTTAACCAGCCACTAATTGATGGAGTTCAGTTTTCTTTGTGTTTTCTAAAAAATCAAAATCCTTTGTCCAAGTCATTTCATATTTGGCCCAGGTGTCTTCAAGATCTATTCCTAGAACTAAAATTACTGGGTCAAAGGGTAAAACGCAGTTCTATTTTTGTACTTTTTCTTGCTATTGCTTGATTCTCTTCTATAGGAATTGTGCCATTTTGCACTGAGAGGGCTTTTTAAAAGGATTTTGCAAATGCTCAAATTTAACATACAATATAGTTGGAACACTAAGGCATTCTTCAAAATCAGAAGTTGTTGAGTGAACCTACACACTGTTCCTACTAGATGTGGAACTGGTAAGATTACCCTGGTTCCTGCTTTTTTTTTTTTTTTTTTTTGTCTATGAAGACATCATGATATGTGAATGAAAAATAAAGAGTAGTCCAAGAGAGAATATGTGTATTAAAAAAACAAAGGTGAAAACCCAGCTCAAGTCTCTCTCTTTAGGAAGCCTTTCCTGCTTACCCCAGGCCGCGTGAGTCCCCAGTCCTCTGAATTTCACTAGCACTTTCAGTGACAGTGACCTTTTCCCCAGACCAAAATTTTTGACACCTGGTTGAACAAATACGAATGTACTAAGAATAACAGAGTTGAATGTTTGATATGCTGGGTGCCTGATAAATTTAAGCCAAATAATTATTTTATGTAGAGTCGTATCTGCATGTCCCAAAGCATATTCCCTGGGACGCCTAAGGGACACTAATAAGGGTTACATGGGAAAATCACTGTGGATAGGTTAGGTTAAACAAACCTAAGACAGGTGACTCCAAACTAATGTCTGATGTCCCAAGCTTATCTGGGCACAGAATCCCCTTCTTATGGAGCATCTCATGTTAATACTATTGTTCTGTGAAATACAAAGAACCAAGGTGTAGATTCTATTTAAATAAAAATGCAAGGCATCTCTTCCAGCTGATTAACTTGTACTGTTCTATATTTTTGACTAACGGTTTTCAATCTGTTTCTTTCTAGATTGAATCATTAAAGAAGAAGTTGCAACAGAAACAGCTCTTAATATTGCAGCTTTTAGAAAAGATATCTTTCTTAGAAGGAGAGGTAAGAAACTGTGTTTCTTTAAGTTGGTGTCTTCCCTACCATTAAATTTTATGTTGCTGAGGTTGCCACTGACACTTAATTAAAAATATGGCCATTTCCTGGCCTTATAAAATTGACTGAAGGTTAACTGCCAACACAGAAAATGAGGTTCTGACAGCTAGTTTTTCTTTACCACTTGGCCCTCCTCATTTTAGCTTGCTGCTCACCTCTGCTTTTCGGCTCTCGTTTTTCTTGTTCAATAATTTTCTTAGCAAGTCTGCTAAGCTTTGATTAATACTGATAATTGCCCACATTTGTGTAGTGCTTTATAATTTGTGAAGTTTTTTCACGTACTTTCCTCATATGATTCTCTTAGCAACTTTAAGAAAGGCGAGACAAAGATTATTATCTCTGCATTAACCAATACTTTTAAAGGAGGCACGGAGAAGGCAGGTGACTTTGCTCAGGATCACTCAGAGCCAATCTGAGAGACAGACTCCTTTATTACAGTTTGTTTTGTTTTAGGATCCAGTGTACTCTTATGACACTGAGTCAACACGTTTTAGTGGTGACTTAATGACACCTGAAGTTTTTATGCAATTTTAATATTCCTGACTTTCTGGCTTTTTGAAAGTCATTTTAGGGATTTTTGTGTAGGTTCCAAAGAAGAAAATTATGGAATTGGAAGAACCTTAAGAGCTTAGGTATTAATAGAAGGAGAAGCCAAAATCTATTTGCTCTGAAGGGTCTTTATTAAGAGCTTGGCATTGAGCCCCTTCCTTCTGAGCTCCCATGCATCTCTCCGTGTCTGTCTCTCCATTGTAGTCCTTCCCCAGTGGGAGGTAGCCTGGGAGGGAAGGAGGAAGTAAGGAGCCAGGGAAGAAGCGACATTCATCAAACACCCAGTATTCGCTGGGTGCTGTTAATTACTTTTCATATCCTTTGTATGACATTGAAGTTGAGAGTGGAATCAGACTTCTGCTTCTTACTAGCTGGATGACCCTGGGGAAATTTCTTATAAAATGAGGATGATAACTGCACATGTATGTGACCATGCAGTGAGAATGCGTAGAAAGTGCCTGGCATGTACTAAGCACACATAATGTTTAACTTGTTAGTGTTGTTCTCTTTTTATTAAGAGGAATGCCCTATGAGTTTTATTATATTCCCCCATTAATGGATGGGAAAACTGAGGTTCAGGGATGTTAAGGAACTTGCCCAAGGTGACAGGAGAGATGGGTAAGCCTGAGTTCAAAGCTTGAGTGCTTAATCACTGTGTTTATAGGGGTGTTGAGCTGAATCTTCATTTATTCTGTTTTTGAGGGGCTACCTACAAAAGTCACAACTAGAAGTCCCTCATGGCCCATGGGGCCCTGGTAGCACATTCAAGGCCCAAGAGTCTCAGCGTCCTGACAGCTGACTAAATGGATACTTGTCATACCCACCCTTACCCCTTCCCCTCCACAGTCCCTGGGTCCAGCTCTAGCCTTATGAATAGACATTTCTATTTCTAAGACTGCCCTCTGAAATTGCAGCTCCCTGTGGTGGGAATCACTTCTTGGAATAAAGCTGAGAGTCAGAGAGTGAGTGACCTGGTAGAAGCTCATGGATCTAGAGAGGATGGTTACAGGAGAGAGAAAAGAGATGCTGACGGGAGAGGCAGAAGGCCACCCAAGACAGCACCTACTCCCCCTTCCCCTGGCTGTGCTAGTTAAGCCAGCTCTCCTACTGGTAGATTATGAATTGTCCTAGGGGGTATTGTACATGGAGAAAGGCCTTATACACTTTTGTGCTTTGTTTAACGCTCAGTTTCTTAAGTTCATTTCTTTTAGTTTGGGTTGGCCAGACTCTGAGATATGGATGTCAGTCCACACAGTTTATTAGGAGATGATTCCAGGATGTCCCAGTAGGGAAGCAGGGCAATGAAACAGGGAAGAGACGAAAGCCGATACTGGGTGACTTATTGAGGAGGTTACCTCTGTGCGGTTTCTAAGAGATGTGTGCAGCTGGCTCTGAGTTATCCTTTCCAAAAAGTCAAAACACTGGGGCATCTATACACTAACTTCCTGTCAGTCATTGGTTGAGGCCTGCTCCTTGGGGTTGTGGCAATGCTGCCTGCTCTGGACAGAGCCGACTGAAGTCTGGTGGTCAGAGAAACTCCAGAGAAGAGTCACAAGTGGTATGTCAGGAAATGGTGAGTGTCCAGAGGATATGGGTGGGACCAGCAGTGTCTACTGAGTATATATAATAAGCAGAATTTTGAAAAACAGTGTTTTCTTGAGCATTTAAAATTTGATTATAAATTTGACAGATTAAATTCCCTTAAACTATTTAAATTCCACTACGAAGTTAGGCTGGCTAATTCCTTTTGACCACTTCAAACATCTACTTTAAACGTCAGACAAAACATATACAAGACATCATTCTGTAACTTATTATATATTTACACTTTAACCTATTCTAAAATATTAAATATCAAGAGTCTAATTTATTTCTTCATTGTTTCCATTCTTGTTGTTTATATCTTCCAAAGGCTATTGTTTTACTTATCTCAGAGTTTTCTTAGACTTAACATCATTTTAGCACTTTCCAGACAGGTGCAATGATCTTTGAGATCCAAAGGAGACAAAATTCCTTGTCCTGAAGAGCTAAGGTTAGAGGATGTGGGTAGGTACCCACCGATTCTTGGGTGGCTTCAGGGTGTTTCATTCAAACTTAGGACTTCTTATCATTGTGATATATTGACCTGGTCTTTAACATTATAAAAATGTATGCATTCCTTATTAATATTTCGGCATTCTCAGTTAGACCATGTAGAGATTTCACCTCCTAGGAAATGAAACTGAGTTTGAATATTTGCTTTCGCTGTTGAGGCTTTGCGACTGGTTATCATGTTACAAACCAACTGCTGACCATTATTTCATTGCTAATTGCATGTGACTGCTAATGCCCGTCTTTCCACCTGGCTGTCATATGACACCTTCTGTGGGCCCTGAAGTCCCAGGACGACCTGGCTTACAACTCCTTGTGTTATTCTTTCCTACTTGACACATTTTATAAACACACATATAATTAATACTCTGTAAAAGAAACTACACTGTCTTATATATAAAGACGTCCTAGTTTTAAAAATCAGTATAAGCTGTAACATATCTTATTATAATCATCCTTTTTTCCTATTAAAACTATCTTTTTGTATACTTTATATTAACTTTCTTTTTGGACGACATAATGAACACAAGACATTTCTCAGACTCATCTTGTTTCTGTGGTAATTATTTCTTTCTCTTCCTCCTTCTGTTTTGATGCTCAAATTGTCACCACTCAGCTGGGGAGAGTTCTACCTTAAGTTCTTTGCCTAGGTCGACAACAACAAAGTGTTTAAGTGCTATCCTCATTAATGTCCTGTCCCAAGATCTGATATTGGATTGTCTCCAAGGAGCCCTGCCTCATTTTAGTGAAGAACGATATTGAAGACTATCTGGGCATGAGAATAGGTGGTGGGCTGAAGTGCTATGCCTACTGTAAGGCCAATTTTAGTAGTGACAGAATTGGAGAAAATATCTATCTTTTTAAGATTATGAGGTTACACTGACGTTTTCCAAATTTATATCATTATACTGCCTTACAATACAGGGTTCTGTTGGCCACCAAAGATTTCTATTACGTTGACCTGTTCTAATATCAGTAATTTTTATACTGTGACTTTCCATCCCCGCCTTAAACCACAATGATGGCAATGGTGGTGTTTGAGATCTCTTTGAAAAGTTTTACTGGACAAATCTATATCACATCTTATTAATAAAGTAGCTATTTTTTTTTTTTTTTAAGGGCCCAATTGCAGACTCTGGAGCCAGACTGTCCTGAGTTCAAATCTAAGTTCTGACATTTACTAGTTATGTGATCTTGAGCAAATTACCTAACTGCTTTGTGCCTTAGTTTGCTCATCTGTAAAAGGGAATCCTCTCTTTAAAATGGTATCCTCTCCATAGGGTTGTGACAAGGATTCAGTTAGTTAATACCAAGTGATTAGAAAAGTACACGGCTCTCAGAAAATGCCATGTGTTTACTGTTTCTTCAGTTGTCTAGGCGCCAGGGACTTTTTTCACTGTCATTAATATATATTTCCTCTTCTGCCTTCTCCCCGTTTCTTTTAATGGGAAGAAATATGGATTATTTTGGCCCCTGAATTTATCATTTGTACTTATGTTTAAATTCATTTGATTTTGCAATTCCTCCCCCCTGCCTCACCAGATTCCTAAAAGTTTGTCTAGCCTAGCTCCATCAGACTGCATTTTCATCAATCTACTCAAAATCTTCTTGATACAAAAACATGCCCATTCTTTTTTCTGTTTTCAAACTTTTTTTTTAATTGCTCACCTTTCGAAGAAGTATCCCATCTCTTATTCTTGATATAGAAAATGTTGTTAAAATAAGATGGCACGCATGTATCTTCATAAGATGATGAGCTTTATGAAACTGAACAGATTCCATTTTATTTTTCTTTGCTGAAAATGCTATGTGTACAGCTACATTTAAGAGTAAGAGGAAAGGACTCACATACTTGGTTTTGTCCATCCTGCACTTAATATGTATTATGTGGTCCATAAACCTCTCCGCCTGTCTGTTGCTCATTCCTGGTACTATTATTAATTTTCCTGTGTAATACTAGAGCAGCAGGGCCAGGCACCAGGGCTCCAGATATGCACTTTATTGGGCACTCATTCTTGTTTAGTGCATGTGCTCCGGCTCTGCTGCTTGCTCCCCTGCATCTGAACATGTTTGGGGAGGAGGTAGCCGCCATTCATCTATGACATAATTTCCAAAAAACCCCTAAAGGTACCATACCTGCTCCTTCCTTCTTGAAAGGTGCACAGCCTCCAAGCCACCTGGTGGTATGCATTTCACATCTAGACACAAGGTGGTGGTATTTGAAAGCAGAAAAACCCTTAGAACTTGATTCTTAATCCTAGAAGCCATCTTACAGCGCATAGGCCAGGCGGTAGTCTGAGTGACTCGTTGTCAGTCCACATTTGTCATATACTGCAAGACTGAGAACAGAGTCCTTGTTTTCCTGAATCAAGTCTTGTCCATTTTATTTTTTAAGTATTTCTTAAATCTGTCCCTCCCTCTCTAACTTTGCTAGTACTACCCCTGTTCAGGCTCTCACCATCTTTTTTTTTTCTTGTCAATCTTATTGTATATTCATTTACATAAATAAACTATTCAAAGTGCATAGTTACTTATTGTGATCATTTAGCAGAATATACAAATAGCGAATCATTATGTTGTACATCTGAAACTAATATGTGTTGATTATACCTCAATAAAAAAATTAAGTGTATGACTCAATGAGCTTTGACAGTTGTATATACCTGTGAAATACCATCACAATTGAGATACAGAACATTTCCGTCTCTCCCCAGAGATTCTCTGTCCCTTGGCAATCCTTCTCTCCATTCACCCACAAGTAACCATTTTCTTTTCAGGGGCTAGGGGTTACTTTTATTACTTTTTGTCACTGTATACTTACTTGTTTGCTTTTTATATAAATGGAATCATATAGTATGTACTCATTTGTGTCTAGCTTTCACACAGCATGATGTTTTCAGATATACTTATGTTGTATACACTCCTTGGTATTGCAGAATGGTATTCTATCGTATGAATACATCACAATTTATTTATCTATTCGCTTGTTGATATACAGTTGAATTGTTTTCAGTTTGAGGCTATTGTGGACAAAGCTGCTATGAACATTACAGTACAAGTCATTATGTGGACATATGTTTTCATTCCTCTTGTGTAAATTCCTAGCAGTGGAATAGCTGGGTTGTATGGTAGTTGTAGGTTTAACTTTTAAAGAAACTGTCAAAAACAGTTTGTTAAAGGAGTTGTAGTATTTTACATTCCAACCAGCAGTTTGAGTGTTCCAGTTTCTCCACATCCTCACCCTGACTTAGTATTGTCAGTCTTTTTAATTTAGCCGTTTTAAAGGATGTGTGGTGGTATCTCCTTGTGATTTTTATTTGCATTTGATGGTCACTAGTGATGTTGAGCATCTTTTTAGACATTTATTGGCCATTTATATATCTTGTTTTTTGAAGTGTCTGTTCAAATCTGTTACTCATTATTTTATTAAGTTTTTAGTTTCTTTGAGTTGTAGGAGTTCTTTATATATTTTGGATACCAGTTATTTATTTTTGTCAGATATGTGTATTGTAACCATTTTCTTTCATTCTGTTTACTTTCTCACTTTATTGATATATTTTGGGTTTTATTTTTGATAAAGTTTAATTTATCGATTTTTCTTTTATGATTTACACTTTTTGTATCCTAAGAAATCTTTGCCTACTGCAGGGTCACAGAGATTTTCTCCTATGATTTCCTCTAAAAATTTTATAATTTTTGCCTTTTAATTTAGATGTATGATCCATTTGGAGTTAACCTTTGATTTTGTTTTCGTGTGAAGTAAGGATCGATGTTTTTCCCCCCTCATAGATACCTAATTGTTTCCTTTTAGTATTCTTGATATCGATATTGATAATTTGTCCCCCCCCCTCCTTTCATTCCTTCTCCTCTTCTTTGATCAGTCTAGCTAGGAGGTTATCAATTTTGTTGATTTTTAAAAAATTAAAATGGCTTTTGGCTTTATTGATTTTCTCTATTGTCTGTTTTCTATTTTATTGAATTTTGCTCCGATATTCATTATTCTTTTCCTTCTAATTATATTGGTATTACTTTGCTCTTCTTTTTCTAGGTTCTTAAAGTAGACCTTAGGTCATTGATTTTAGATTTTCTTATTTAATATGAGCCTTTAAAGCCGTAAATGTCCTTTTAAGTTTTGCTTCAGCTACATCCCACAAGCTTTGATTTGATGTATTATCATTATTATCCAGTTTAAAATATTTCCTAATTTCCTTTGAGAGTCTTCTTTGACTTATGGATTCTTTAGAAGTATATTGTTTAACTTACAAATATTCGATGGTTGTTTAGATATCTTATTGTTTTTGATTTCTAATTTAATTGTTATGGTCAGAGAACATGCTTTGTATGGTTTTAATTCTTTTAAATTTATTGAGACTTGTTTTATGGCTCAGCATATGGCTTATCTTGGTTAAATACTGTGATAAGAATATGTATCCTGCTTTTTTTGTATGTGTTTTACAAATATCAATTAGATTTAGGTGGTTGATAATATTGTTTAGATTATTTAGGTTTTTCTTGGTTTTTGTATAATTGTTCTATCAATTGCAACAAGATGGGTGCTAAATCCCTTATTATGGTTTTAGACCATCTATTTTTTTCTTTAATTTTGTTCTTTTTGATGTCATGTAATTTGAAGCTCTGTTATTAGATGTGCACACATGTTTGATTATTATATCTTAGTGATGAATTGACCTATTCATTACTATGAAATTTGGTCACTACCTTTGTTCATACTCTGTCTTGAAGTCTATTTTATCTGATATTAATACTAATATTAATATTGATTTCTGCCCTCTTATTTTTGCTGTTTGTATGGTACGTGTTTTCCATCCACTTATTTCAACTGATCCATGCCTCTGTGTTTAAAGTGCATCTTTTATAGACAATATATAGTTAGGTCTTCCTTTTTTTTATATATTCTGATAGTCTTTGTCTTTTAATTGGAGCATATAGATTATTGACATTTAATTATTGTTGATATGGTTGGATTTAGATCTACTATTTTATTATTTTCTATTAGTTCCTTCTGGTCTGCTTTATTTGTTTTGCTTGTTTGTTTCCTTCCTCCTTTCCTTTGGACTATTTCAGTATTTTTTTAGAATGCTATTTTAATTTTTCGATTGACATTTTTCTGTGTGTCTTTAATAGCGGTTGCTCATGGTATTACAATAGACATTAACTTTCACAGTCCACTTGGAGATAATTTTGTATCACTTCATGTAAAATGTAGAAATCTTGTAATGAAATAGATTTGCTTATTCCTCCCCTTGCTGTTATAGTTATCATATATATTATATCTACATACATTATAAACCCACAATACATTGTTAGAATTTTGCTTTAAAAATCACGTGTATTTTAAATAAATTAAGAGGAAATATAAGAAGCCATTAAAATGTTAACAATAGGAAATGCTTATAAATTAAAAGAAAAACGTAGAGAAGTGTTTATAGTGTAATCCAATTATACATGAGAGAATGGGGAATAATAAAAGCCCAAGAGGAAGTATGCCCAATATGAAACGTGGTTTTCTTTGGGGGAAAAAGAAGACAACATAGTCTTTCATATTTACTCATATATTGTCTATTTCTGATATTCTTTATGCATTCCCCAAAATTTGAGTTCCTCTCTGAAATCATTTGTCTTCAAACTGGAGAACTTTTATTTAGCATTTCATGTAGTACAGGTCAGATGGTGACAAATCCACTTACTTTCTCTTATTTTAAAGTAAGGTCTTTATTTCACCATTATTACTGAAACATACAGCTCTAGGGTGACAGTTTCTCTTAGTACTCACTGTCTTCTGGCTTCTATGAGTTTTGATGAGACATCTGTGGTAATTCAAATGATTGTTCAACTATACAAGATTGCTTTCAAGATTTTTCTTTAGTTGTGGTTTTTAGTAGTTTGACTACGATGTGCCAAGTTGTGTATCTCTTTGAATTTGTCCTCTTTGTGATTTACTGAACTTCTCGAATTTGTAAGTTTATGTTTTTTATCAAAATTTGGGTTATTTTCAGCTATTATTTCTTTGAATATTTTTTCTGCTTTAGTTTCTCTCTCTTCTTCTGTGATTCCAGTATCTCTATGTTCGACTTTTAGAAATTGTCCCTCAGGTCTATGGAGTTCCGTTTATTATTTTCAACCTTTTGTTTATCTTTTTTTGATTAGATGATTTCTATTAATTTGTCTTCAAGTTTACTGACTTCCTTTGTCATCTCCATTCTTAAGTCAACCTAGTGATTTTTTAAAAATAATTTCAGGCATTGTATTTTTTCTATTCTAATATTTCCATTGATTCTTTTTTATATTTTCTATTTCTTTCTATTGATTAAAAAAAAAACTACTTCATCAATTACATGTAAATTTTTCTTTTTACCTCATTGAGTATAGTTATAATGACTGTCTTAAAATCCTTGTCTGAAAATTACAACATCTGAGTCATCTCAGGATTCGCATCTATTGATTCTCTTTTCCTTTGGGAATGGGTCACGGTTTCCTAACTCTTCTGTGTCAGGTAATTTTGGATTATAGTCTGGACATCGTAAATGTTTTGTTATAGAGACTTGAGATTCTGTTTTATTGTTCTGAGGAGCATGAGGTTTTGTTTTAGAAGGTAATGAATTTGATTAGACCCAACTATGCTGTCCCATGCTTGTAGTGGGTGATGACTCAGATCGCAGTTCAGTTCTTTGAGCCTTGGCTGAAAACTTCTTTCATTTTGTCCCGCACATGCATGGTTCAAGGGGTCTGCCAGAGATGAGCTGAGACTATATGCAGAATTTAGGACTTCTGACTTTTCCTTGTTGGCTCCTCCTTACTCTTGACAGCCCTGGTTATCTTGGACTCTTTCTCCGGTGTATTCTACCAGAAAGATGATCTTTCTATTGAATTTTTACTGTATCTATGCTGCCACGATTGTACTACTCTCAAGCAAAGCTGCAAACAGAAACAAACAAATGAATCACAGAGAAGCCATTCTATGCTTGTCACTTGCTCCAGGTTTTATCTCTCCTCTAAAACTTGCCTGCCCTTGTAAAATCTTCAAAGACCTTGGTAGTGTCTTTGTCTTTATCCAGAGTTTATAGTTATTCTTTGTAAGAGGATTCATTGGTTAAGCTCTTATTACTCTATACTAGAAATGCAGCTCTCACTCTTTTAACTGGAAAATTATAATGACCTCTTTGACTGATCTTCCTGCCTGTAGTTCTGTTTTCTTTCAATACAATTTTTACATGGGAGCCCAAATAATGGAAGCAAAATGTATTGTTGACCTTGGTCTTATGTAAGGCATTTGTAATGGCATACATAGCCCTTCATAAATAATTTCTGTACACCTGTATCCTGCAGTAAGGTGACTTTTCTTAACCTGGTATGTTTCCACAATTCTGAAATTCTCGTCTCCATTGTTTCTTTTACTCTGTTTCCATTGCCTAACTTCAGGAAATCTTCACTTAGAATTCAGTTCTTTTTAACTCGAGTTAGGCATCATTTCTGAATTCCTGCTTAATTTTCTGTGAATCCCTCTGATGTGGACTTATCACTTTGTTCCATTATTTTCTGCTTAGTTGTCTGTATCCCCTTGAGACAGAGCTTCTCAAGGGTTGCAAATCATGCTCTATTCCTTTTAACTCCTAACTACCATCCCTTACCTACTTTTATATACTGTCTGATACATAGTAGATACTCTCTTTTCTTTTCTTTTTTTTTACTGATTACATTATATTGGTATAAGTTTTTAGATTCAGTGCTTCCGTGAGTATCTTATGTGCACATATTGAGTTCTTAAGAAATAGAACAAAGGATTTGGGGCTACCTGTCCACTATTTACTATATTTCATTTGGGGCATATTTCCTAACCTCGTCTTTTATGCCCCCTAACCATAGCCCCAGCGTTCTGTGAAATCCTAGTGATTAAAATCTGTACCAAGAAAGTATAAGGCACTGGGATTGCCGGAATTTGTAAATGGCAGGCCTTTTCTGCCTTTCTCTTTTCTTATGAACAGGAGAGTCCAGATATTACCAGAGAAAGTGTGTGTGCATGTGCGTGTGTGTGTGTGTGTGTGTGTGTGTGTGTGTGTGTGAGAGAGAGAGAGAGAGAGAGAGAGAGAGAGAGAGAGAGAGAGAGAGAGAGAAATGTTGATGTACCTCTGGCAGTGAGCCAGCACCTTTCTCCTGTACTGAGCGTCAGGTGATAGATTCGGAGTCTATAGATCTTCATGGCCTGTCAGCTGCCAGGGAGTCTGGAATGCATTCTCTTCCTTTATACCTTTTCCTACTTATTAGAAAGAATCCATAGTCCTTTACGTCCCGCAGAGCACAAGTTTGTACCAGAACTACTGCTTTGCTCCTGGTATCACCCATTCAGAGTAGGAGCTACTGAGCTGTATGTAACCCACATTCTTTCTTTCAAACAAATGAGCCTCTGTTTCCATAGAACTTTTCAACCTTCATATGCTATGTAATGCCTTAGCTTAGTGCCTCAGGTTCAACTCCAACTTAAAAAGAAAAGGCAAATACTTTAACCTTTTCCTAGTTTTGTAAATAATATGTTCACTGTAGAGTATTTATACATTTATTTATTTAATAAATATTTATCCTGCATCTCCTACATGCCGTGCTCTGAGGATATAGCCAGGAAGACAGATATGGTCATTGCTTTGTGAAAATTTAGTCCGGCATTACAGAAAAATATATAGAAGAACTTTAAAAAATATCTAAAAATCTCAATATGCAGATATAACCACTGTTAACCTCTTTATGATTTTTGTTGTATATGTTTTTGCCCTTTAAATTTCAGGCACCATCACTTCATCTGTTTTCATTCCAATATCCTAACTTTTTTGCTCCTTTGTCCTTCATTTCCCCCATGGGGCAAATTCCTGAGCATCTAATCATCAACCTACGTAATGTTTGGCTCTGGCCTGGGAAAAAAAAAACTATTTAGAATGCTAATTTTAATCCCAAGGAGCTTGTTCTACTTTATATGTTTGAGATTCCGAATTTTCCACACCTATGAAATACTAATTATTAAGTTATAGAGGTATTTTCCACTAAATTAAATTAATAGACTTGCTCATTTTATAGTTTAATAAGGGAATATTAAATGTTGAGCTGTACCTTATTTATAATTGCAAAAAAGTATTAAATATCTAAATGCCCATCAATAAGAGACTAGTTAAATAAATAATGTACATCTATACAATGGAATGCTATGAACCCATTAAAATAGTTTGTTGACATAAAAAGAAAACTAGTAAATGTGGAAAGGTATTCACAACAAATTGTTAAGTGAAAAACAGATTTATGTATAGATTAGGATATTTTGTTTGTTTCCATTTATGTAAATTGGATACATATGTATGTACATGCACAGAAAGCTATCTGTAAGGACTCAATATATTTTTTCAATTCCTACTGTGTAAGAGATACTCAGTAAATACATTATGATAGATGTCCATGTCATGGGGGAAAATCTAATAATATATATAAATTGCATTATGCATATTTGTGGGGGACATATTTACTGAAAGTACTTTTTTCTTCATCTCTAGAATAATGAACTACAAAGCAAGTTAGACTATTTAACAGAAACTCAACCCAAGACTGAAGTAGAAACCAGAGAGATTGGAGTGGGCTGTGATCTTCTACCCAGGTATTTGGGAATTTCCTGTTTTTCTGACTCAAATTCTTCTTTGACATAAGAAAATACTTTACTGAGCTGTTATTACCAGCAAGACATTCTTTCTATCAAAAATATTTTTCCAAAGATAAGTGGTGGCTGCTGAAGTATCTGACCAGTTTCTGTGAGAGCAGGGCCATTATTCAGGGTGGATAGTGAACGAGAGGTCTGGGGAAGCCACTTCAGAGAGAGATTGGCCTTACTGGTGAGTGCATGTATTTGTTCCTTCCTTCATTCATTTTCTCATTCATTCATTCATCCATTCAGCAAACATCTGTTGAGTACCTTCTCTGTACCACAGTTACGATATGGAGAAGAATGAGATTTAGTTCCTGTCCCAGAGTGCAGTGTGGAAGGAGAGACAGATGTTTGGCAGTATTTTACAACAGTGTGAGAGAGGCCTGTGAGGCGCTTTAGTAATATAGAAGAGGTAGAGTCTAAATTTGAACAAAATTCATCTATTCTCCAGCACCATAACAGATATTGTCAAGAGCTGGATCAGATACATACATAAATGATCTGCATCAGTCATGAGCAGATATGTGATGACTACAGCCTACTTAGTTAAGTTGCATTTCTGAGCTAGGACTGATGCATTCGGTATTAAGCTGCTCCACACACCCAGGCCTCGTAAGATTAGAGCCTGTGAACCAGTAACTAACCCACCATCTCTTGGTGCTCAAAACCGTGCTCGGCCTAAAGAGGGCATAAAACAAATTTATAAGAAAGATGCTGCTGACAAGTGGCTTGTGATTTAGGTAACCAAAGTCACAAAGTCACATTGTTCTCATTTACATTGCTTGCTTTCTGGTAGAAACAAGGCAATTTCATCATTCTGGTGTGATTAATAGAAAATGTTTTTTAAAAGAAAGAGAGAAAAGTGGGGAAAGAATATGTAAGTAGACTCCAGGTCTCATCCATGTGGAGTACAAAGTACATAATAAAAATATAGCCAAAAGAAATGATCGATCATGCCCAGGGACTCCTTTTAAAATATAAATAGTTTGGTTATTTCCCTCTTTTTTTGATTTTCAAGAACCAAGTGGCTTAGTCCACTCTAATTGCCCACATAGTAAATCTTGTTTGGCTAGGACGAGTACAGAACTATGTCTGAAACCAATAAATTGTTTGTTTTCTGATTCCCACATTTTGGCTTGAAACAACGCTTTCAATTTGTATGCCAAAGGATAGCCCAAAGCAAACTTTTATGGTACAGTTATGAAACCACAAAGCGGTTTTCATAATGGAAGTGCTGACAGACCCTTAACTTATGGCCACGGTGAACTTGGAAGCCACTTCAGTATCTAAAAGCAGCTTTTCCATAAATGTAACGTTTGGTTTCCCCCAGGATCCATCTTAGCACTTTAACTACCTGGGTCAATCAACAGAGGAAATGAAAACTACATATCCATATTTCCGAAAAGGCAGAATAATATTTCATTTGTTTCCTCACAAATATTTCTTAAGTGCCTACTATGTGACAGGCGCCATGCAAGTCCTGTAGTGAGGAGCACAGGATCTTTAGAGATAATTTGGGGCAGTCCTTTTTTTACCTCTGCTTCTTGGAACTGCATTGCTCTGTGCTAGGGCTCTGGGGACAAGGAGGTTCGCAAGGAGCGGGACTGTGGGAATCCCCCCCACCACAGAAAAGAACCTGAGAAAAACTCAGCTTTTAATGTGTTTTATATGTTGGATTCCAAGTATGATTTTGTCTGAATAAAGTGTTCTGTGGTCAAAACAGATTGGAATCCCCGGTTTAATTTAATTGCCATGTTTTATAAATACCAAAATTGAGGCCCAGAGAGAGAAAGTGCTTGACTGAAGGCCACACAGCCAGGAGTAGAAGCAGGCCTTCTGAGCCCTGGTGTGGTATATTTGTGGCTTTAAAATACTCAACACATAGAGAGATGCTAAATTGTGCATGTTCTAACAAAATTCTTGGATCTTACTTGGACTTCAAACTTGCATCTAGCCTATAAAAGATTCCATGGTGTTTTCTGTAATATTTTTACAACAGCCTCCTCCAAAATGTTTTAAATCGATGAAAGTATTGAATTAAGCCTGAATGAAGCAGAATTTTGCTCTGACTCCTTGTTCTTCTCCCACAAAGAACTCAGCTGTGTAGCCCAGTTGGAGAACCTCAGGCTACTGGGGTTCCCTGCCCAGCGGCTGTCAGCTGAGCACAGCCTCGGGCAAGCTACTTAATCTTTCTTAAGCCTCAGTCATTTCAGCCTTAAAATGAGAATAAAGATGGCAATATCAAATCCCATAGGATTGCTCTGAGGATCACATGAAAATAAAATACTTAGCATAGTAACTAGACTGAAGTTAAGTCCTTAATAAATAATAGCGATTATTACTATTAACTAAGTAAAAACTGTCAAATGCTTTTATGTATAAGACACTGTATCAAATAGAAACGAATCCAAATGTGCTAAGACAGTTTCATTAACTTAATTTTTATTGGTGGTTTTTAGTGATTTTATTAAATGTCTTAATAGCTTAATTAAATGTATAGGGCTTTCATATGCATTGAGCTCTTCAGTTAAACTACCAGTGGTTTGAAACCCTCTTAGGTACTGTGTAAAGCACAGGAAGCCTCAGCGGTTGATGAGGCCTCTGTCAGCTGAGACATTAGAGTGGGCCCAGCATGTTTCAAGCACCAGGCACAATGCCTCATTGTAGGATAGCCTGGCACTTCTCACTCGTTTCTCCTGATACCCGCCTGCAAGGGTTATAAAACACTGTGTTATGGCTACTAGCATTTGACTGTTGTTAGTCCTGCTCTATTTTTATATACTGCTAAAAAAAAAAAAATTGAAATCAGCCTTTGCTTTACTTATAGCACCATCAAGTCCCTTTTATTATCTCCCCTACCCCCTTTCCCCTGTTTCTGCCTGTGTACAGGA
Organism: Rousettus aegyptiacus; assembly: GCF_014176215.1. Classification (NCBI taxonomy): domain Eukaryota; kingdom Metazoa; phylum Chordata; class Mammalia; order Chiroptera; family Pteropodidae; genus Rousettus; species Rousettus aegyptiacus. The sequence goes on from NW_023416306.1 coordinate 126,819,222, forward strand.
CCCTAGGCTGCCATCCCCTGGTCTGTCATTTACTTGATGCTCAATAAACAGTTGTCAGCTGAATGAACGAAAGGTATATACCACGTGGGGACCTGGGCGACTAATCTGTTTTATAATATGATTTACTTATTTTATAAGGACTAGGAAGAAACACTTTTTGCTTAATGTTTTACTTCTCTGTGTTTATTATCTCTCTCTCCCCACGAGAATGTAAGCTTCACGTGGGCAGAGATATTCATCCATTTCACTAATTGCAGTCTCCCTGGGACTTACTTAGAATAGTGCCTCACACATGGCAGGCACTTTGTTGACTGGAGTCATCCCTCTGTAGCATTTGACAGTTTTTCCTATGCAGAAGAATGTCTGCTTCTTACCCTTGTGGGCCTTTTCTCTCCTGATTCTCTCTTACTTCCCTGGCCTGTCCTCCATCTTCTTTGATGGCTCCTCTTTTTCTTCTAAGATTTCACCTTGGGAACTCCTCATGGCTCTATCTTGGTTACAAGTAGTTCTGCAAATATCGTATCCAATCTGGTGACTTTACTTCTTGCCTCCCTGTGGCTGAGCCATCCTGTAGTTCAATCTCAATTTCAATATCAATATCACATCTCAATCTCAATCTCAATCTCAATCATCTCAATCTCAATCTTAATCTCAGTCTCAATCTCTCTGGCATATAAATCCTCATTTCTGGTTGCCTGCTGTGCACTCCCAGCTGGTGTCTTCTTTTGAGCTTCATACCCACCCTATCTATTACTGAGCGAATCATTTTTTTTTTTTTAATCAAAGTCAGTTTCTCTTAGTAATGGTCAAGAACACTAACTGGAAGTTAGATCTGAGTTTGAGTCTTAGATCTGCCTCTTGCTACTGTTGTGTTCCGATCAAATTTAAGACCCACAGAGCCAATTGAGATTAATTATGAGCCTTTATTAGCCAGCTTGCGACTGACTAACTCTCCCCTCTAGAGAATCAACCCAGAGCCTCTAGAAGGAATAGCTTAAAAAGCCCCCAAACCCTCTCTAGCAAGCAAGCAGGTTTACAGAAGCAGAGGCTGTCCATTAACATATCTTTAAACAGGATAACTACACCCTTAACATTAGCATATCTTTGCACAGAATATCTCCTAGAACTACACCCTGTTTAACATTAAACAATGGAAGCAGAAGTTAGCCATTTGAAAATTTTCTACCCTTAACACTACTACATCTATAGTGTTGGGCAAATTTCTCACTTCTTTGCATCTTAGTTTCCTCACATAGAACAGTGAGCTTTTGATAGTAATTCCCCCAGAAGCTTGCTGAGGTGATTGAGATACAGGCCTAACTTCCCCGGGGGGCAATGGCCACATTTTCCTATTCTTGTTTTGGTGCTACCGCTTTCCCAGTTACCTAAGGTTACTATACTGCAGTCATCTTTAAACCATGAATGGTTAGTTTGTTCCTAGATGCGTGTACTCAACAGTGCTCTCTTTTTTCTTCATGGCTTGCTTCATACCATTCCATTCCCACTACCACCAGCCTGCTTGAGACTAGGGTTATCTTTGTCTAATCAAGTCAGTCCCGTGTCTCTCTCTGCCTCCTTAAATTCTTCCCCTCCTTCATCTAATCTCTTTGTTACACAAATTTCTAGAGAGCAAGGATCTCTTAATAGGGCAAGGAGAGAGGGAAGAGGTGAGAAGTTACTCTCTGTGACTTCAGGGGCTTTTGAACACCTATTTTTAAAATAAAAGGCTGAGAGTTTCATTTAAAAGGTTTGATATATATTAATTAAAGCCATCGAGAGCAATTTCATGTCAGCTAACCTTAGTTCATAGAGAAAAGTGAAAAAAAAAAAATAAGAGACTTCTTTCTCCTGCCCCTAGTGAAACTTGGTTTCCAGCAAACTAATAAATTATGTCTTAATAAGTATAATTTAATGAAAAATATTCCCTCTTGTCATAAGTGCCTAGCACGTAGTAAGCACTTTAAAACACCTACATTTTCAAATTTCTGTGGTAGAAATCAGAACACAAGTAGCTTTTGTCAAAGCTTTAGTTGCTGATTCTGCTATTGTTTCCCACAGGGGAACTGCTCCTTTACGGATTCATAAAATGTTAACAATAGCTTTAATGTGTTAAAGAAAATTGTTGAATTTTAATTATGTGATTGAAATTATTTGTGTTCTTGAAACCTTGCTGTTTCTTCGTGATCGACTAAATAAAATACCTCACCTCTTTTTTGGTTGGGATATGAGAGCCTGTTTTGGAAACCCAGAAGGTCTACCTTTATAAATATTTCTGCATTTTATTGGCTTTTAGGATATTGTCACCAGAGACCATTTCTGTTATGTGGAATTTTCACAGTAGTTGGCAGAAATTGCCATCTGGCTTCTGCTCCTGGCATTCTACTAAACTGCCTGGTGAGGTCACCGAGGACTCCTCAAGTTGCCAGATCCTGTGGCTTCCTCTGTGTGGCAGGTGGCACTCTGACCACTTATTGAAATCTCTCATCCTCTGGTTTTCTTTGTCATCCATATGTGGAGTGAGACCTCTGTGCCTTCTGGGGTCATGAAGATGAGTGAGATATAGTTTTCACTCTTTAAGAAATTATACCCAGCAGAGGAACCAGATGCATGACCAGTGGGTACAATGAGATGCTTCCATTAGTGTGTCAGAAGCCTGTGTAACATTGTCAAGGTGTACATGGGGAGGACGTGGTGGAGAGCATGGAAAGGACATGCTGAATCTCTTGGGGAGAGACGTGTGAAGTTTAAAATTACCCCCAGCCTTCCAATAGACCCTATTAACTATTCTTTAGTTAAAAAATCACTGCAGGATGATGGAAAAGTTTAGCAAAAGTGAATCTGGAGGAAGCAGGAAATTGAGCAGCACTGCTCAAGGAAACTGTGAGTGCATAAGGAAAGGAAGCACTATTTCTATCGCTGGTGCAGAGAGTCAGGGAAATTGCCATATAGGAGGTGATATTTAGTTTGACTCTTGAAGTATATGCAGGGATTCATGAGATCTCTTTGATTAGGGAAACATTTAATGTGGGGGGACGGCATGTGAACAGCAGAGGTGTGCAGCAGTGTGATAAGTGATGAGAACCGAGTGTCGTTAGCAAGACCAGACAGGAGCTGTAACAGGAGGCGGTGCAGGGCTGTTAGACCATGCCGAGGAGTCTCAACTTCATCCCGGGAGCAATGGGGAGACTTTGGAGTTTTAAGAACAGTAATGTATTCCAACCGTCTTTTTAGGAAGATGTCCTTGACAGCAAAATGGATAGTGGATTCAGGGAGGGGGAAAAATTTGCCAACACTGAAGTCAGAGAGACCGTTTAGTATACTATTCCAATATTCAGAGATAAATTATGAGAGCCTGAGTGAAAGCAGTGGCTGAGGGAACAGAGAAGACAGAGGACAAAACAGTATTTAAGGAGGTAGATTTTATACCACTCAGCGAATGACTGGATATGGAAACTTAGGGGAAAGAGGTCGAGTCTGATATCTCATACACACAATTGGTCAGTGCATCAGTCAAACCACCCAGAGATCTTAGTGCTTAGTGCAGTAAAGGTGGACTTCTCACACCACAGTCCAAGGGAGGGTGGCATGGGCCTCTCTCCACACAGTCCTTTGGGAACCCACGAATCTTTCATTTAGTGACTTTTCCTGGGCTTCGAAGTCCTCTTGGCTCCTCACTGTATCCTCCACACGAAAGGGAAGAGATGAACCGTAGAGAATTCTGTAGAAGGTAAACCTGAAGTGATGTACAGTCAACTGTGTGAATAATGAGGGAGTTAGGGACACCGACCCCGACACAGTCGAAAATCTGAGTATAACAAGTCAGCCCTCCGCGTACGTGGATACTCAGCTGCTGTCTAAAAACACAGTTGACCCTCGAACAACATGGATTTGAACTGCGAGGGTCCTCTATATGCAGATTTCATGGATTTTTAAATCTGCAAATAAGTGGACCCACACAGTTCAAACCTATGTTTTACAAGAGTCAACTATAATGATTTCTGCCCTTTTAGACACAAGGCCCATCAAATTACAAGGGTGGCCGAATGTAGTTGCATTGTGTCCAGGAGGGGAAAAAAAGTATGATGTGCTTCCGTCTTAGCCACTAAATCCTATTATTTCTTCTCAAGTATCTCCCTAACCTCTACTTGCTACTTTACCTGTTACTACTACAATTCACATTCTCCCGACCGCTCTCTCGCCTCCTAAAACAGCAAAAGTGTCCTGACTGACCTTCTGTCTCCAGACTGACCCCTCTGCAGTCAGCCCTCAGTGGTACCAAGGAATCTTATGGAATAAAGATATGAGTGTATCATGTCCTACCCACTGCCCCCTTAAAAGCCTTTAATAGCTCCCCGTCTCCTTCTGAACTCCTTAGCAGGGCACACAGGGCCGACCTCCACCAGCATCATCTTTTGCCACTTTACATTTTGAACTCCTCGCTCCAGTCATATGAAGCATGTCTCCTTTCCACACCTGCAGCCTTTGTGTTCACGCCTCTTTGCCTTTGCACATATTGTCCTGTGTGCCTGGGATTCCCATCTCCTCCTTGCCCAGTTGAGGATACCTAAACATCCTTCCAGGTTCACCTTCCCTGTTCGAATTTCCAGATGCCCTCCTAGTGATGCTAACTCATTCTGCCCTCTGTTTTCCCATAGCTTGTTAATTGTTGTATTTCTCCTCTAAATTGTTGTATTTCTCCTCCTGGCAGTAAGGGAAGACTTACTTTAAGAGCTGTAAACAAGGGACAGTTATGTACTCTAGCAGCAGTGGGAGCTGTTCTGTTACCAGCCTGGACCTGAAGAGGCGGGGGAAGAAAGCTGGTGGAAGAGACAGAGGGGAAGGCCGTGGCCGTGGCCTTTGCTAGAGGATCATCGCCAACTACAGGCTGCTGCTAGGCCAGGAGGGAGCAAATGTCCTGACCTCTTTGTCCTTCCATTTTCTGGTCCCCTGCTACCATGTCCTAATTGGTCAAAACCAACTGGAAGCTAAAGGCGAGGGGACCTACTGATGCTGACCTTCAGGTCAGCCTCCCAGGGCCTAGAGTGAGGTGGAGAAGTGGGGAAGTAGATCTGAATTGGCAATGGAGAATATCCAGCACAACTCTGTGTGTCTCCATTATTGTACCCAACACATCATATTAAAATTATTTATATACATATCTTTCCCACCAAATTGAGTTTCTTCAATGTAGGTTTCATATTTTTCTGAATCATCGATGCCTAGCACATGCTAAACCTTTAAAAGTTGCTAAAATAATGGTCCCTTTTGCAACATTTAAATGAAATATTCAGCTGCATTATTACAGTCTATTTTTAAGCATTGAAAAACCATTTTTTTTTTTTTAGAGTTGTCTTACCCTAGAGCATGGAGAGTTTTGTTTTCATCTTCCGAAACTGCCTTTTCTCATTTCGCAGCCAAACAGGTCGGGCCCGTGAAATCGCGATGCCTTCCAGAAACTATGCCCCATACGCACGAGTCCTGGAATTAACCATGAAGAAAACTCTGACTTAAGCACTCAGAGATGTGCACTTTTTACAGATGGACAAAGGCCCTGGAACCCTGTGGTTTAAAGTCTGGAAATGGTGACTGTTGCTTCTTCATATATGCAGGTTAAACCAGAACGGAAATTGCTGAGGTTCTGATCCATTTCTTAAAACATGAAGGCAAGTGGAGGCAGAGGTAGAGGGGAGGAGGGAGGTTGCCGAGGTCATATTTCAGATACCCAGGCAGCCTGCCCTGCTGTAGTGGGCCATCGTTAGTTTTCCATGTGAACACTGAAGTCCTGTCAGAAGAATTCCCTCACAATTTATTTTTTGTTTTACTAGACTTCAATTGGGAGGAAAAAGGGCATTCATTTAAAATTTTATGCTATTCACTCCAGGATCATTTGTTACTGTATGAAAGCTTTGTTTACCCATAAAAGTATTAGGGCAGTGTTTCTCTGGTACAGAGAAGCCTGTCCACAGGAGCAGGGGCACCTGGGGGAACTTGACCCTGGGAGGGAAGGATTCCCAGCATGCAGTTGTTGTCTTCTCTCAGTGCCGAGGATGTGCACAGGGTTGTGGGAACCGCCGCTGGAAATGGTCCTCACGTGGGCAGACACACTTCATTCTGACATGCTAATCCCTCGATTTAATTTGTGCCTTATGCCTTTATGGAGCCAGCTGAAATCACTGTATTTATTTGACCTGTGATTTTTTTTTTCTTTCTCACATTAACTGAAAAAGAATGTTTTATGTCTTGGAAATTTAATCATTTCATGTTTGTAGTATTGATTGGTGTTTTTGTTAAATGAATGAGTAACTTGTTCATGCATGCTCTACTTTGATATAATAACCTATATCACTTATGTTTAATAAATGCCATATATTTTGTTCTACTGATGTTGTCTCTGTGTTTCAGCCATGACCACATATAAGAGGTAGAGAGAGCAGAATCAGACTCTGGAGGGAATGTCAAAACCAGGACACAGTGAGCTTTCAATCAGTACAGTCCATAGAAGCATTTACAAACTATTAGATTGTGTGTATGTATGTATTTTTAAACTCTGAAATGAAGCTAGTTAACCCACTTTCTGAAAAGAGTAAGATATATTCATGTTTATAAAATACAAAAATAATTTTTACTTTCATAAATCACCCTCCCTTTGTCCAAGCCTCCGACGCTCTTACTTTCACACTTAAAAAAAAAAATGAAAAAAAAAAAATGCCCATGACAGCAAAACAACTCAGTTGGATAAATCTCTGTGAGTCAGGTTAGTATAAAGAGGAAAATGTGTATTTTGAAGTTAAATTAATATTTAAATGATAATTGTAGGACCTTGGGCAAGCCATCAAAGCTCTCTGAATATCAGTTTCATCTTCTGAAAGCTTGGGATAATCACGGCCACCTAGTAGGCTGATGTAAGTGCCAAATGAGGTATTCGCAGAGGCACTGGCAGGTGCTGAGAGCAGAGAAGTAAGTGATCGCTGTCATTCTGCAGGTTTGTCTTAAAGCACTGTTGCCTCCTGGTTCGCCTTGCTCATGGAGGTGTTCTGGTGGTGGGAAAACATGCCCTGAGCAAATCCCGAAAAAGGCCGTCCCTGGAACCAAGAGAGGGAATCTGGACTGAGAATAGCAGAGGGTCCCAGGAGCCCCTGGGCCCCTGGAAAAGTTGGTCTGGAAGCCATTTCTAAAAGAAATGCAGTGGTATAAATCATGTCGTTTTTCAAAACTGCTCTGCACGTACCATCATATTTCCTCCTATTTTTTTCTTGAAACAAGCAAAACAAACAAACAAACAAAGAAAAAGGGAAAGATTAGTGAATAATTGTATAGTCAAAGAATGCCAGGCATCGTTCTGCAGCATTAATGGTGGTCTCTTTCTGGACCCTTTGTATTTTAAACTATATCGTTAACATCACAGAAGAACAAAGAGAACTCCTAAGGAGTACCAATTGAAACTAAAAGAAATAGGGATGATTTTTCTTGATCCTTGTCAAAATTAACTCTAGTGACCCCCAACACACCATCTGAAAGAGTTACATTCTTCAACAGCTCGTGAGCATGGGTAACGTGTAGAACTGGGAGAATGAACTCTAATATTACATAGTAAAGTTACTCTATTGAAATGAAAAACAGCAGTGTACATATAGTTATTTTAAATAAAAATAATGTCTTATAATAATATTTCAATTAATATTTTCATTCTAGTCTTTCCAGACTTTCTTATACACACACACACACACACACACACACACACACCCCATTTATTTTGTTTTTAAAACAAATACGATCCTATTCAGAGAAGCAGAACCATGTTTAGGAAGGTGGAATCTGGAGTCTGATGAGTTCAGTCACTGATGTGTGCCTTGGGCAAGTCACAGAAACTCTTCAAGCCCCTGTCAATTGAGGACAGTGACGGTTCTTTCCTAAAAGGGGTTGGAGTGAAGATAAACAAGTTAATATCCATGAAGGTCTTAGAATAGTGTTCGGCATATAGTGAGCACTTAATAAATGCTATCCATTATTACGTACTTTTGTAACTACTTTTCATTTATTATGATAATTCTTTATATATATATATATATATATATATATATATATATATAAACCATTGTTTCTTAAATTTAATTGGATTCCATTTTATTGATGTACTAGGATTTACTTGACCTATTGTTGGGATTTTGGAGGCTGTCTTTACTTCTTTTTAAGCAATCCTCTGATGAACCATATTGTACATGCATCTTCATATACTCATCTAATTATGTTCTCAAGATAAATTCCTAGAAAAGGAATTGCAGGGCTGAAAGTTATGAACGTTTAAGTCTTTTGGTGCACATGGTCCAATCTGGCCTGTGGAAATTTGAATCCATTGAAACTTTCACCAACAGGATGAGAATGTGGTTTCCCAGTCACTTTGCCAACACTGGGAATGGGAAATGAAGGAGGGTCTAAAGTTGCTTGCTTGAGGCAGACCTGTCTCCGAAACAGGCAGTGAAAAAAGTTCCTTCAGGATATTGCCTTTGGATACCTGAGCTCAGTGACTGCAGGTGTGAGCTGCAGGCCTGTAGGTTTCCCAAGGGCCCAGAGAGTGCCTGGGCAGCTGACAGGAAACAGGACTGGGCTCGGAAGAAGCTGGTGTCCCCCAGGTCCCGGAATCAGAGAGGGCCTGCTGCTTAGCCAGAAGCAAGCGCTTGCTACAGAGAGAGAAAAAACACACCACATGCCTGAGATGGGGTTTGAATCTGAGTGGGACATGATCCAGAAGGCTGATTTCAGAGCTAGCCCGGAAGAGAGGAACAACATTTGGGAAGTGCTTGGAGTTGGGTGATATGACATGGTCCCCCCATTAGAAAGTGCACTAACCAAGGCTGACCCCTAAACTAATCTGTAAGGTACTCTGGGCACCCACTTTCTCCCCAGAAAATACCACCCACCTGCTCTAGAAACTCTAGGATGGTCCTCAGGGCAAGGGTTGGGATGGAAGATGTGACAGTAAGGGCAGGTTCCTTCCTGTCCTGGCTCAGGCTCCATCAGACCATGGTGAATTGCTTGACATTTAGACCGAGAGGCCCAGTTCTATTCAACCAGCACATGCCAGGTGCTGCATGCCAGGTCCTAGGGAGACAAAGAGGTGCACCTCAAGACCTCTTTCCTCTCCAAAACCTTTTCCAGTGAATCTAGCTCCTCCTGGTTTTGGCCATCTCTGATTCCTCAGGGTACTTATTTTCAGCTCCTTTTCTACTCACATATCTAATGACTGATCATCACATCCATTTTCTGTTTCTCCAGTGATGTAAGGGCCTTGGGGGCAGTCCTTATAACATAATTTGGAGAGGACCATTCCAAACCTCCTTGAGTATGAAGGAAAATACAGATGAAAAGTATTCCAGAAAGAGCCTTGGCTGAGGGAAGTAAAAGAGACTAAGATTATTGAGGTAGACGTACTATACATACGTTGACTCTTCACAATAGGTCTATGTGGAAGATGTTATCACTCCCATTTTGTGGATGAGGCCATTGAAACTCAAAGAGATGAAACTCAAAGTCAAAGGCCTGTCTCATTCCAGAAGATGGGTGGGAAGCCCGGAGTCAGTCCCAGGTCTGCCACTAAATCGTAATACCCTCGTGGTCCAGTCATGCCAGCTCTCCGAGATTCAGTGCCCCAGTAAGAGCTTTGCCTTGGAAGCAAATGGAATTGCATCCCCCACATAGGCTTGCTGTGTATATCAAGATGAGATAGCATGGAAAAATTTCCCAGCACTGCACCAGAGACATGTTAATAATTGATACCTACTATTATTAATAGCAATTACCAAGAAGGAAGTGTTGTACCATGAATATTTGCAAAGCCAAGAATTTTCCCTTATTGGACACATTTTAGAGACTTGGATCGTGCAGAAGGAAAGTAGGGCAAAATAATTCATACATCCATACATGCATGCATGAATGCACATATACACGTGACCGGTGGCTAGATAAACAGGAGATTAAATAAACTACAGTCTTCTTTCCTGATATGCAAATTTGAGAATACCTCATTTGACTTCGTCAGGGAAGGAAAAGGCCAAAAGAGAGATTTGGGGATGTGTTTCTGGAAAGAAAGACCAGAGGCCAAGAGACCAGAGGAAGATGTAGTTTGTTAGGCAGGATTAGATTACTAATACATGGTGAGAAGTATAAATCAAAGTAGTTTATTCACATACGGATATCCAATTGTTGTAGCACCATTTGTTGAAAAGTCTACTCATTTTCCACTTGGAGTTGGGTGATATGACATGGTCCCCTAATTATTACAAGATACCATAGTACAAGGAATTGTACTCTATTTCCAAACTCTCTATTTTGTTATGTTGATCCAGTTGCCTATCTCGACACTGGTAACTCACTGGGTTACTGTGACTACCATAAACCTTGAAGCAAGGAGTCTCTCCAACTTTGCTCTTCTTCTTCCAAGTTGTTTTGGCTATTTTGGGTTCTTTGCATTTCCATATGAATTTTACAGTCGGTCAGTTTCTACAGAAGGGCTGCTGGGATTTTCATTAGGATGGCACTGAATAGATTGGTCACCAAAGAGGACACCGAGACCTTGCTGTGAGAGTCAGGCAGCTTGTAGCAACACCGTGGCCTAGCTGACAGCACTAGGCCAGCTCCCGAATGTCAGGGGCTGCTTTTCTCTTCTTCAGTTGGGAAGGTACCAGGTAGAAACTTCCATAATGTATTTTGATAAAGGTATAGTATAGTCTTTGTGGAATTTGAACAAAATATTATAAAAAATGTTAATGTGTGCCCAAGGGCTATAAAACTGATGTAATTTGAATGCAATAAAATATAAATAAATGACAAACAGTTCTTGGGGGTTTTCTCTTAATTTTTCAATACATACTTTTGAGTTTTAACATATAGCATTTACAGCATTCACCTTCCTGAATTAGGAGTGGGAGGGGAGTTGAGAAATAATTAGTAGGCAATTTTTTGGCCCTGAGACTTTTCTTGTAAATGTTTTCTTTGGCAGCCTTACTCTTGAGAACAGGAAGTAACTCTCTTGTTACAGATTTAAGACTTTTCTGAGCCAAATAACAGAAAGCTGGATTAGATCTGAAATGAAGGGGGAAAAAAACAACAACTCTAGGTTCTCGCTGGAGATTAATGACATCTTGCAAATATTTTAATTCTCCCCTTTCCTCTTAACTTGCCACCTCCTAAACAAAACACATTCAGCCTGAAAAAACTTAACTGGTCATTTTGTGGCCCAATGCTAAAATAAAATGTCTTTACGGTACCCACAAACATTTTTAAATATTTTGGAGGGGTGCTGAGGGGAAGGAAATTAGTGCTGTCTCAAGTTAACCTTTTCTCCTTATAAAATCCCCAATATGAATTTAAAGTAGAAAATGTAAAGATGTTAATGTGTCCGCGGTGATCATAAAGATTCATAATTTTCTTTGACCTTTTAAATGCTTTTGTTATAGATAAAAAATGTCATATCAAGCTTTGTAAATAATGCCCGTGTGTTGTTTGAGATGCTTGCAAACAGTTCTTCAGGAACTGTTCAAATAACAGGATTGTACACTTTGACTAGAGTACTGATTAGTCTGATTATGAAACAAGGAAACTGGCTTTCCCCCCAGGAAAGGCTGAGTCTTTTTTAATTAAAATTCACATTTTACACTTGATTCTAGGTAGGGGGAAAACTTTGTAATCTCATTGATGTTTGTAATTTGGGGGGATAGAAATTCTATGAATTATTTGAGAACCATTTGTGGGGATTCTTAAGACACAAAGGACTTAGGAAGACATTGAGATTTAGAGGTAAAGAACACTTTTCTGTGACAAGTATATATCTTCTGCTAGTGATCTAGGGAGTTTCTATGTATTAATTGTAGCCTTTCAGACAAAAAAAAAAGTGTTGGGTAAATTTTTTCATTTATGTTTGTATAACACATCCAAACTCAGATGCCCTGGTGCCCAGAAAGTTTGCACAAAGGTGGGAAGAGTCTGGGGTAGGGTAATGGGCTGAGTTGCTGGTGGGAAGATGCTCACCCAGATTTAAGTACATGCCTCTTTTAAAGTCACTCAGATTCATAATTTTAAAAAACTGACAGGCCAAACAAATTCATCTATAGATTGGATGTGGCCAAAGACCCAAAATTTGTAACTTTTTTACATTGTCGAAAATACTTATTCCTTTAAACCACCTTGTTCTCCAGTCTAGTTGAAATGGTGTTCCTTCCACATCATTTATTACAGTTTCCTTGTCTTCTGCTATTTTGACAACTTCAGTTTTTTTAACCTTATAAACAATCTGAAATTACTCAGAGCTGTCATCTATTAGGTATAAAAATTAAATTAAGCTCAAGAATTCTAGGTGATGGAAAACATTATCCAGTCTCATAAGATATGGGCAACTGTGGGAGTCCAGCAAAGGCTGATAAAACCTGAAACTTCATCAATGTTGGATGAGTATTTATTTAAAGGGAGCTACCTGCTTCCTGGTTTACTGCATACCAAATATTTCTTCTCAACATTTATGAGCTTAAATAGATGCAGATGTTGCTAAAGAATGTATTATAACATTAATCATCCTAGAATCACATAATTTAAGTGTTGAAAGGCATCTTGGAGTCTGTCTGGTTCAATATCCTCACTTTAAACAGAAGAAACTGAGGCCCGGAGAAGTTAGTTGGCCACAAAAAAGTGGTACGCAAACCCTCTCCCCACCAAAATCATGGTTGGGGATTGACAGATTTCACCACCACCCTGTCATTCTCTGATCTAGATCACTTTTATTGTCCCTTACACACTATGCTTCACTGTTCTATCCTCCACATTTTGGGGAATAAAATCAAGGAAGTCTTTTTTTTTTTTTCCTGAATAATTCCCCTGACTATATATTACACAGGCATCCCATGCTCCCTCCTTTCTATTCCCCCTTGCTGAAGATTTTCAGAGCTGTGTTCTTTTTCATGCAAGACAGAAAATTAAAGGTGACCAGTCATTTGATTCTGGCCAGGTCTTGTGAGAGGAGAGGGGTAGTCAGTTTTCTCTAACTCCATTCTGCTGCTGATCACCAGTTTCTTTATTTCATGGCCTCTGATGTACATCATACTCCAAACAGTGAGACATATGGTGTGCTGACATTGTAGTGGAGACCTGGTTCTTCTTTCTCTCCACTAAAGGCACAACTCCCACCTGCATCCCTGGAGAAACTTGAAAGGAAAGGAAATTATAAAATCTCATTCTTTAGTGACTGCAAATTACCTCTTACTTTCCTTTTGTTTTCTGATAAATATGTATACAAACTGTCTTTAGTTAAGCACAAGAGAAATGTAAACATGTTTGTCTGAGCATATTTTATTAATGAAATAATTCTTATAAGCAGACTTATGATATTCAATGTACTGGATACCTTATACAAAAATCTTGGATGAAGACATGTAGTAGGCTCTGCTTCTAGCATGGAATTTGAACTGATTCTAAGTAAAGCTTGGTTTTGTCATCCTCTTGTTTTGCCTGCCCTGCATATTCTCAAATCTTGGAGAGGAGGTCCTTTTGGGTAGCAGTCCTCGGTGTTTTGGGCACCAGGAACCTGGTGCTCTTATGAGAATCTAATGCCTGATGGTCTGAGGTGGAGCTGAGGGGGTGATGCTAACACTGGGGAGCAGCTGCAAATACAGATGAAGCTTCCCACTGCTCACCTTCTGCTGAGCAGCCCAGTTCCTAACAGGCCACCGACTGTAACAGTCCACAGTCCTGGGGATTGGTGACCCCTAAACTCACTGTCGTAATGCTCTCTCTAGTCTACTCTTCCTCTCCAATTGCTCAAAATCCTTTCCATTTTTTCCCTTTCCTTCCTATAAAATCTTACTCTTTTAATGTAAGTCATCACCTCAGCTAGGTTTTTGCGAAAAAGTCATTTGGAACAAATTCACACTCGTGTGTAAACGACTGATAGACCACAACCCTTCTAGAAGGATTTATGGTCTCAAAGTAATATCCTTATTAACCAAATTATCTTATGGGTGAAATTTTAGCCAATATGTCAAAGGGAACTGAAATAAGTCAAGGGGAGGGGAAGATATTTTAAATCTTGTTCAAGATTCCATCTCCTAAACTGAGAGGAGGGGCCTCAATGTAATATCTATAGAGTTTGTACCAAAGTGAGAACATGTGATCTTTCAAGGACTTTTTTTTTTTCTGGTTTGTGAGTTTATTCATATGAAAAGTCATAGAAAGATGTTAATCAAATATAATTAGTCAATATCTAACCAAAAATATTCATTAAATTTGCTAAATAAAAAGTAAAATTACATGAAATTTTAGAGTGTCAAACATCTAATAATAAACATCTTCTCCCACACTGTCAAAAAGATCAAAAAACACTGTGGTGGCCTGAAATGGGAGATTTGTCACCAATAATCCTCAACCATGTGAAAGTCTAAAGAGAAAAAAATTCCTTCAACTTGAACCTTATTTGGCTGGAATTTTCTCACCAGAGTCTTCCTATTTTTTTTTTCCATGGGCAACTGCCCTCTTGATTAATCCCATTTCCCTCTGTCTTAGTTTTTCCAAGCAGCTGAGCAAACAAAGATGCAGGCAGCCATTTTAATGTGCTTCCTCCCTCCAGCCCTCTGGGATAGGCCGTCTGTTCATCCTGTTCAGAAACCAACAGCCTGAATGTGCTTGGAGAAAGCAGTAAGGGTCTTCTGTCAGGATTAATTTTAATATCCCACAGTCTGTCACCTGGGAACCACAGATCCGGTAAATGGCTTTAAATTACTATTTGCTGATAAAGAGGGCGATATGAGCTGAAAATTTGGTCCCTCATTTCAAACGGTTTGGATAACTAATGCAAGAATTTACTTTTAGTGTGGAGTACATGCTTTTTACAGACTAAACCCTTGGGTAGCTGAGGAAAACCTTTTGTTGCAATGGGATCACAGTGAAATACAAAGAGGGGAAATCTGACGTTTTGTACAAGTATAGAATTTTAGAGCTGGAAGGGAAATTAAGAATTGATCTGTGAATTCCTCAGCACAAAGCTTCTTCTGAAGCCTTCTGTTTCTGATTTCTGTGCAGAAATGTTATTCCTCTTACTGCCCCTTCCACTTCTTATGTCCCCCTCTGTACCACCAGTTCCTTTCTCTTTCCTTTTTTCACTCTGTTTCTCTCATACCCAGTTCCAACTGCCTGTTTTACCTCCTTTACTTTCTCTTTCCTAACTTACCAGGTCCCTGTCGGTTATTTGTGACGTTCTGCACTGAGGAATAGACAGAAAAGGCAGCAGGGCAAGGTTGGCTCATAGATGTAGGGGTCAGGAGGTCCTAGCACTTGTCCCTCCCTCTGTGAAGTGAGGATAGTCCCCACTATCCTGTCCATCTGAGAAAGCAGTTTGGGGAATGACTGGAAAAGGAGATTTAGTAAATGGTACACAGATGTCAGCTATTATTATTTAATAAACTCTTAAGCTTACTAGCCTTTATTAATTTTTCATTAGCTATAGCTGCTATGGTTTGTTTGAAAGTTCAGCAAGTTCTATTCCCAAATGGATGCTTCAAAAAAAAAAAAAAAACAGGAAAGAAAATAGATTTCCTTTGAATTTGTTTATGACCCTAGGTTTCCTTCTCTTCTCTATGTGCCCAACACATAGCAGGGCCAGACCAAAAGCCAGCCTTCGCTCTCCTCAGTCAGCTCTGTCACCGTGAAGTCCAGGCATCAATCTAGCCTTGATTTTCCTAACAGATTAGTGCTATCAGACTCTCTATTAGTCAGGGTTCTTCAAAGAAAAAGATCCAATAGGATCCAATAGGATCCAATAGGATGTGTGTGTGTGTGGGGGGGGGATTAGGTAAGCCAATTTCTTAAAATGCATCTCTCATTTTAAGGAATTGGTTCATGTGCTTATCAGTGCAGGTTAGGCCAGTGGTCTGGAGACGCAGGGAAGAACCACTGTTGCAGCTCAAGTCTGAAGACTGTCTGCTGGCAGAATTCCCTTTATCCAGGGGGGGGTCACTCTTTGGCGTGGGGGATTAGATGAGACTCACCCACATTATGGAGGGCAATCTGCTTTACTCAGAGTCCATTGATTTGAATGTTGTTCTCGGCCAAAAAATACCTTCACAGAAACATCTAGAATGATGTTTGTTTGACCAAATATCTGCACACTGTGACGTAGGCAAGCCGATACATAGAATTAACCATCACAGGCTCCTTTGTTGGTAATCATTGTTCCTAATGAACTTGTCTGGTTTAATATCTGCCTATCCTCTCCTTTAAAATCTTTCTTGTAACTAACCTCCCGCTAACCATTATTTTGCTGCCCAAGTTCCTGCCCTGTGGCAGGAATCAGGTTAAATTTTTCATTTACACTTGCTTCACATGCCACTGCCTCTGTGACCACACACCACTGCCACTAAGGTCAATTCTAGGCAGAAAGACTAGGCACACTTCTGCATGGCCCCCTACAGTACCTCAGCACCCCGACCCTCCAGTGATCTCAACATGGAGGCAAGATCTCTGTATGCTGAGAGACCCAACAAGTGTGGAATCGAACCCTTCTGGTCCTCACAACATTGGTGTTGGTGTTTCCAACATTAGAGTTCCAAGTGAAGAAAGCCAAATTAGATTCTTTTTTTAAAAAATAGAAAAGAAGCTGACAGCAGTTAGAGGAAAAGGGCAGCTTAGGTTATAGGTAGGGAGATCTTGTAGGAGCTATTATAGTAGTTCACTCAAGGACTTCGACGAAGGCAAGAATCAACAATGGGTGAATAAGGAAGTGCTGAAAGGGTGGCAGGCGAGTGTACAGAGAAGGTGTTTCGGCTACAGGATTTCGTGATCAGTTGAGTCGAGGGAAAAAGAATAGTCAGGTATGAATACCTCGTTTCTGACTTGGGCAACTAGATGGATGGTATTGCCATTACACAGTGACAATTTTTAAAATGGAAAAGTGGGTTGAGGGAGGAAAATATAAGTATAGTTTTCGACAAGTTTAACCTAAGAAATATTTGGGACATCCAGGTGGTAAGGTCCTTACCCTGACTCTAATTCTAACCCCAGAACAAAAACTCCAGAGTTGAAAATCCTGGAGGGATTGGTAATATGGAATTTGTGGTAAGGAGGAAGTGGCCGACAGGGTCATATGCAGCAAGGAGGAGAAAGACTAAAATCTGCCTGTTAGGGTTTGGCAACCAGGAGAGGGTTTATGGCACTAGTGAGAGTGGTGAAGATGTGCAGTCAGAGAGTGTAGATGAGTCTTTGAGAAAGCTAACCTCTGAAAAAAGAAAAGAGATTGGAAATTAGAGGAGCACTTTTAGCAGCTTTATTGGGGGTATAACATGCTATATACTGGACATATTTTAATTGTACAGTGTAGTAGGTTGTGACTTACCAAATGAATACATCTACATAACCATTACTTCAGTCAAGATAATGAATGTATCCATCACTCCCCAAAGTTTTCTCCTTCCCCTTTGTAATCCCTCTAGCCTCTCCCTGCCACCCCACACCATTAGACAATCATTGATCTGCTTTCAGTCACTATAGATTAGTTTTAATTTTTAGAATTTTATATAAATGGAATCATACAGTATGTACTCTCTTTTTCCTGGCTTTGTTTCAGTATAATTGAGATTCATTGAAATTATTGCATATATGATTGTATTCAATTGTGTGGACATTCCACAATTTGTTTATCCATTTACCTAGAGATGAACATTGGGTTGTTTCCAGTTTGTTGCTATTACAGATAAAGCTGCTATCGACATTTATGTACAAGTCTTCGTAGGGACATACTTTCATTTCTCTTGAGTAAATATCTAGCATAGAAATGCCTTGGTTATAAGGCAAGTTTTAAGAAACTGCCGAGCTGTTTTCAAAAGTGGCTGTGCTATTTTACAGTCTCATTAGCCACGTATAAGAGTTCCAGTTGCTCCACATCCTTTCAAACACTTGAATGGTCAGTCTTTATAAGGTCTTTATTTCAGACATTCTGATAGTTGTGTGGTATATCATTGTGTTTTTAATTTTCATTTTCCTAATGGATAATAACATTGGTTACCTTTCAGGTACTTATATTTCATCTGTACATTTTCTTTGGTGAAATGTCTGTTCAAATCTTTTATAACCCAATCTTGAACTGACATTCCAACGCTTTTATCATTTGTTTTCACTTTTGCCATATTCTAATTGTTGAAAATGAGTCAGTAAGTCCAGCCCGCATTAAATGGGAGGGGATTACACGAGGGCAGGACCTTTGGGGGCCATACTAAAGGCTGCCTATGACAGATGGCTACCCATTTCTCTTGGAATAAAATTTAAACTCCATATCCTGGTCTACAAAGTCCTAAAGAATCCAGCATTGCCTTTTTGTTATTTGGGCATGCTGAGCTCTCTCTCCTTGTAGAGTCTTAGCATTCATTCTTCTCTCTACTTGGGATACTTTTATGTCAGATTTTCTCATGGCGAATTGCTTCTTGTCATTTAGGCCTCAACTTATAAATTACCTCCTAAAAAAAAAAAAATCCTCAATTACCCCAAACAATTAAGATAGCCTCTCAATCACTTCTTATCACATCACCTGATTTAATTCTTTATGTGGCACTTAGTACTATCTGATAAAATGCAAGTTTCATTGTGGCAGGAAACTTGTCTCATTCACCATTGTATCTCCAAAGTCTAGAACTAGACAGTTTGTACACAGGGGTTATTAGGAATTCAGATATTTATTATGATATCTTGAAGTCCTAGCTTTATCATGTAAAAGAATCTATACCATACCACTGAAAATATCTTCAAAGTAATAATGGTTAATACCTATATAAAAAGCTTAAGATTTGTATATACAAATGGGAGATTTCATTAAGAAGAGGAATATGGAGGAAAGGCAGAGAGAAAATTATGAGGGAGATTTCACTAATTAGTACCTGCTATATGCATCAGAGACAGAAAGTACGAACATGACTCTAACAGAATTCCTGACTTTACACGTTTGTTAAACAGGAAAAAGAAATCACCATGCATAACACAATTAGAGAAGCATAATATGCTTCATATAGTGAGGTTCTAACTCTAAGCACTGAAGTTATGCTTAAAAGAGAGCAAGTTGGGTTAGAATAATCTAAGAAGGCTCAGGGAGAAGGCAAGATGTAAGCTAAGATTTATAAGTGGGCTAGAGGGAAAGGGACAGCCTTCCGCAAGAGGAAAAGAGCTGGGGGCTAAATTCTCAGGCTTGACAGAAAGGCATTCTTGCCCTGAAGACACCTGTGGTCCAGAATCAGAAGGGGTTCACTACAATGGGGGGGGGAGGGGGGGCCTCCAGCTGCAGCCCAGGGAGAGATGAGGGAGGCTGTTGGGGGAGTTTGCCAGGGGACAACTACTCAAGGGCCTAACTCAAGTATTTATTTAGCTAGTTCTGGAGCAGGTTATTGAAGTCCTTGAAAGCAGAGTGTATGTTGACCATTCTGATACATTAGTTAATCTGATCAGAATGGACTGAATTAGGAGGACACAGAAGTGGCTTCAACTATGCTCCCTGGAGTGGCTTCAGATTTTATCTCGTTTCTGATTAGGAGGGAATTGCTTGTGTTTGTTATAGCCCCTTACACAGGACTGAGAAAATTAAAATTTTCCATGTCAAAGAAGGAGGAGGCAGTGTTGGAAGTTATGGGGGTGATGCTTATTACGCTGCTTTCCTCTTCTCAGAAGCCTTAAAAAAACTTTTCAAAAGTTTAGAACATTTGGAAATAAGCATAAAGTGAAGAAAAAGATTTTCAGATTGGCATCGTAGAAAGAGCAGATGGGTATTTGAATTTGAAACTCGGTGTTGTCACTTCCTAGTTTTGTGTGCTGGGAGTATTTACTTCAGTTTTTGTGCCTCTGATTTTCTATGCGCAAAATCTGAAATTGTGAAAGAGAGGTTCAGAATCCAGACACCAAATGTCTTGCAATGCCTGAGGCTGTGCCACAAATGAAGAAAAGTCCGGCTCCAAAAACCATACAGTCCCATTAAGAAACGCTGATGGTCTCTAAAAATCCTTCCAACTTTAACATTCGAGGACTTCATTCGAAGCCTTCACCAAAGACTAGGGACTACCAAGCCCCGTCCTGCACATTCCCCCAACTCACCATCGGTTAATTCATCACTCAGGTTTCGACTTACATTTCACTTCTCGGAGATACCTTCCCTGGTGCCCACACTGATACTACTATTGTTTTATTATTACTTGGTGAATGTCTGCCCCCTCCACCACTCCATAAACTCTATAACGGCAGGGGCTGCGGCTATCCGTTGGGGTCATGGTGGCACTCAGTAAATACTTTCTGAATCAACAGGTGAAGAGCTGAAGAACAGGAAAACGGCATACAACAGGAACCACTTCCCAGCGAGGGCGTGACGTCACGTCCCGTAACTTCCGCTCCTTGTCCGTGTTTGTTTCCGGTGTTTCAATAAAGCTCGATTCGGCTAGAAGAAAACCTGTTCTTCCGGGAAAATGGCGACTCCCGCTCGTGCCTCGGAATCCCTGCCGGCCGCGGATCCGGCCCTAGGAGCTGGGGCTGCCGAGGAAGCCGAGTTCCCTTCGCCTCGACAGCCGCAGCCCTCGCAAAATGTCCTCGCTGCTCCGCGGCTTCGAGCCCCAAGCTCCCGAGGACTTGGGGCAGCGGAGTTTGGCGGAGCTGCGGGAGATGTTGAAGCGCCAGGAGAGACTTTTGCGCAACGAGTAAGCTTGGGTCCCGCCGAATCGCCGCCAGGTTCATTGGATTCGGGCTCCCCGGAACCCATCTGTCCCTTCTTCCACTCCCTTCCCTGGAAGGTGACCTTGCCTCAGAAAGTCCCGTTCCAGTCTCGCGGGCGAGCGGACGGCCTACAGCCGCGAAGCCGATCGCGCGTCCCGGCCTGGCACGTACTCCCTGGGTGTCTCATGCGTGGACCGACAGCTTAGCGTATTAGCTGTTCATTAGCTCCTCTTTGGTTTTAGTTACTTAACCACTGTGTCCGTTCCCTGAAGGATCTGTACTTAAATCTTTTTGTTGCCCACCTCTTTCCCAAATCGTGCCCAAAACACGTTGTCAGTTTCACCCCATCCCCCCACCCCCCGGTCCTATTTTTAGAGGAACACGGATATAGAAAAAGTGGGATATAAAGAATGGTATATTAAGTACCATTCGGTTCACCGATCTAATAGATTTTAGCAGTGGAACAATATAATGAAAGTGACTTTTTTATCTATCTATCTATCTATCTATCTATCTATCTATTTATTTATTTATTTATTTATTTATTTATTTAAGGGACCCTTATTTAACAGCTTGGCACAGGATGCTTTAAAGGAATAACAGGCAGAAAACAGTAGGAGGATATTTTTAGAGAAGTTCCCAACAAGAAAGTTGTAAGAAAGTGAACCAGAAAAGTAGTTGTGGAGTCGGGAACACTACATCAGGTTTGGAATGATTTGAATAGGTAGTTGACAGAAATGGTTGAGGTTTGCAGCCTGTATGGAGAACCAATAATAACGATAGGAAAATTGGGAGGAGAGAGAGGAATAGATCTCAAGTTGATTTTACTTAGGGCGTGTTGAGTTGATAGGAGAGTTCATTTATCTAGTTAAAAGTTGGAGAAGTGGTCATGAGACTTAAGAAAGAGGGGAAGCCTGGGAAAATATAGGGATTTCAACTGGAGGGGATGTTAATAGTTGAAATGGGAATGAATGTCAGAGAAATAATAGAGGGCCTGACATGTAACCTTACCTCCTCATTTATTGTATGGCTAAAGAAAGGGGAATCAGAAAATGAACTCTGTCACTCAGCAAAAGGAACAAAGGATCACTTGGAGTTTTCCTAGTAGACAAAGGTATTTTGACTTTGTGCGAATGAATTTTTAATTTATAGCAGCAAATTAGCTTTTTGGTCTCAGGACCTCTTTCTGCTTTGAAGACTTATTGAATATCCCAGAGAGCTTTTGTTTTATGTGTGTGATAGCTATGGACATTTGTCAGTGTAGTAGGAATTACAAGTGAGAAATTTTTAAAACACAGGATACAAGTTCACACATTCTGTTAGCCAGCAGAGCATTGATAATCACATATCCTGTGCCCTCTGATAACTCCAATGTGCCCATGTGAGAAAATGAGAGTGAAAATGGCAAATTATGTTTTAGTATAATAAAAATACTTTTGACCTTCCACACCCATTCACTACCTTCCCTCCCTGGGAAGGTCTTGGAGATTATGCTGACTTGGAATGTCTTATGTCTTATATGAATATTACATACTTAAAATACTTTTGCTGAAATTCTAATTAGATGAGGCAAATGAAGCCTAGTGTCTGTTCTTTTTGGAGTATTTGGACAATTACTGTCTTATTTCATTCCTGTTTTGAGGCAGTTGGAAATCATATTTTTGAGTTAAAGATCAGTTTTTCCCCCTTTTAAGATAATGTGTCTTAATCTTGGGTTTAAAAACATGGCTCTAATGTATACATGTTCTTTTCCATTTGACAGAAAATTCATTTGCAAATTGCCCGACAAAGGTAAAAAGATCTTGGACTGTGTTGCCAAACTGAAAGCTGCCATTGCAGAACGCGAAGATGTTAGAGGAAAAAGTGAACTGTTTCATCCTGTTAGTTTAGATTGTAAGCTAAGGCAAAAAGCAATTGCAGTTGTTGACGTGGACACAGATAAGGTCCAGTATTCTGACCAGATACTTGATACTTCATCACTAGTTCCTGGCTGTTTCTCTGTAGATAACATTACGTCATCTAAAGCAACCTCACAACAACGGGGACTTGTACATTCTACTCACAAAGGTGATGAAGAAGCTCCAGAAGTTGAATACACAGTGAACAAGTGCCCAGCTTCCAGCAGCAGAGCCAGTGCACTTTCTTCATCTGAAGCTAGTGAGCGTCTCCCTCAGCATCAGGTGTCAAGTCAAGCAGAAGATAATTCTAGCAGCTCTGACAACATGTTTATTGATAGGTTACAAAGGATCACAATTGCAGACCCAGGTGAACACCACTCAGAAGAAAACAGAAGTACTGAGAACTTGATAGGCCTTTGTAGTGGGACACAGAAGAAGCCTCACTACATGGAAGTGCTAGATATGCGAGCCAAAAACCCAGTACCCCCACCACGTAAATTTAAAACCAATGTGTAAGTACCATCAGAAACAGGCCAGTCACAAGAGCATGATATTTGTTAAAGCATGTGGCTTTGTGGGAGAACTACTCGGAGTTAGGAATGAGCATATTGTGGAAACAATGAGGCCAGCCTGACTGGAGTGGAGGACTCATGTTGAAAATACTTTAATATTTTAGCCAAATAATTGAAAAAGTTTTAAATAGCAGATGGAGTATTAAGTTTCAGGATAGTCAATATTTCATAATAAACAGAATTTATTATGACCTTTTTTTTTCCAGAACCATTTCTGGTGTACAGCTCTGTTAGTGTCGAGTTGATTGAGAAGGGAAGGTTTTGCTGGTGAGACATTCAGTTAAAAGAACGTATGTGGAGCTGATATGAGAAGAAATGGCAGGCATAAATTTTATTGTGGAGAGTGTTTTTGCGATGGGGGACCATGTGGGTTTTATATATGTCAGAGAACACTAGTGGCATTTTGTCACATGTGTGATTCAATAAGTTAAATTATTTTTATATAAGTTAAGCATAGGTGTATGATTGTATTTAATGTAACGTATTAAATTTGGAGTTTTGTTCTTAGTTGTGAACTACCCCTTTGATTAGACTGTCAGCTAAGGAAAAAGCAATTGCAGGAGTTGATAGACTTGCTCAGCAAAAAATATTTGTGTGCTCACAAGATGTAATCAGCAGATGCTGTGATGACACGTAAGTAAAGATTCTGCTCCTCAAAGAATTTAGAATCTAGATGAGGACCCAAGGCTAATACACTTGGAAGAACATTAAACTATATAATAAACTCAGGCAAAAGGGGGCTGAGAAGGAGTTAAAAAAACTGAAAACAGATTGGGGCAAGAGGATCAAACTAGCCCGGCTTCTTAGTTCCTTTCCATGTTTCGTTTCTGATATCTCCAATAAAAGGTAGCTCTTTAAAGAGAATAGACTGTTACTTATATGCAAATGTAACATTTAAATCAGGAAGTAGCAACTAGTACCTGCCTAGATTTACATGGATGTCAAACATCAAATATGAAGTTGAACCCCTTCTTCCTTTGAAAAACTGAAAACTTCTCTTCAAGAATAACTTAAAACCAGTTTTATTATGATAGAGACTTTTACAGTTTAATCCTACCCCACCATTCAATATTTTTTAACCTCAAAACATTTTATTCTAAGAAAATGATTATATTACATTAATGTTTAATTAGGAATAAAAAGTAATCCTTAAGTAACCTTTTAGTCTTGCTTGCAGTGAGGTATGTTTCTTCACTACTGGGAAGACAGAAAACCAGTGCATCATCTAGTTAGTAAATACAACAGAGAATACCCTGATCCCAATTTTGTATTGTGGGTAAGGGAATAAAATGGCTCCCAAGGATGAAGGAAGTTGAAGAGAAAGAGCTTGTTGGAAAAGATCAGGAAATGCTGGGCCTTGACGGGCAGTAGGCCATGGCTGGTGGAGATTGAGGGTTCCAAGCTGGAACAGCAGCTTGGAGGTTGGAAAGTGGGGTAAAGTATTGTTCTTTGGCTCTTTTTTGCTCTTTGGCCTCCTTCTATGTGGTCTTCTGGCTCCATTACTACCTGGATGCTGGAGGCTGTCTCTCATCTATGTCTAGCCCAGGTCTTCCTAGAACTTCAGACTTGCATGGCCAGTTACCTGTGAAACATAACCATGTGGGTGTCTGTGGTACCTCAGGTTTATCATAACTTTCTTCCATGTTCCTTAAGTTAGTAGTGCCACCTCCTTGTCCCACCTTGCCCTCCAAGGTGTCTTTTCTTCACCTCCGTATCTGCTAGCCACGAAGACCTGACCTACATAATGTATTTCCTTGACCTTTATCTCTAATCATTCATCTTCTCTGCTAAGAGAAGGCTGCAGTACCTCTATTGGGCTATTACTTTGGTATGTTCTGGCCTCTAGTCTTAACTCTACCAGTCTGTCTCCTCCACTGCTGCCAGAGTGAAATCTGTAAAATGCAAATCTGAACCTGTTACACATAGAATGGAACTCTACTTTGTGGTCTGGATCCAGCCTGTTTCCTAGGCTTATTTTGCTGCTTTGTCTGTACTATCTGCCTCCTGTACTTCCTGTGTGCTACAGCCATGTGCCCCTCAGTCCCTGCTGGGAGGACCCTCTCCTCTCATTTACATGGTGAGCACTTTTTTCAAGACTCCTCAGATTTCACTCTTTTGAAGCTTTTCCCTACCTGTCATGAGCACTGGCCATTTCCTTTATGTTCCTGTGCACCATATATGGATGGTTCTTGTGTATCATAATACCTGTGGTATTATATTGTACTGAAACTGTTGACATATATTTATCTCCATTGGACAGTAAGCTCCTAAGCAATTGTTTTTTTGAATGAGAAAATGAAAAGAGAGCTTTGGTTCAAGTATAATGTTTAAAGACAGAAGGAAAAGGCAAAAAGCCTATCTCCCTATACCTTGTTATCTGTTAGAGCAATAAATTGTCTATTTAGTCTTCCAAAAGGTGCTAATTTAAATACTTTTTTTGAAGTCAATATATTAAAAAAATATTTTACCTACCTATGTAAATATTGGTAAACTGCCAACTGTGACCTTTGTAGAAGAATTAACTGCTAAGGTTAAAGGCCACTTGTGTTTGTGAATGTTGTATGTCTATGAAAAGAAAATAGTCCCATGGTGTAACATAAGTGTTCCCTCCTTCAGGTTACCTGCAGAACAAAGTGATCCATCTAGTCATCAGCAAAGGAGAGTGTCCCCTGTTTCCGCAGAGGAAAGGCGGTGCAGGGATAAGAAGCATCTTGATGATATCACGGCAGCTCGGCTTCTACCACTTCACCATCTGCCCACACAGCTACTCTCCATAGAAGACTCTTTGGCACTTCAGAAACAGCAGAAACAGAGTTATGAGGTATTTAAGAGTATTAATTGTTTCTTTTCTGTATATTGGTTGGTGCTTACATAAGTCAGAATTCACTCCACATAGTTCAAGCAGGACTGAATTTAACAGAAGGGGTTAGGTGCTAGAGAAATGGTTTGTTCAAGCCATTAGCTCTCAGACGCGTGCCTTTAGTTTTCGGAGTCTTTCCTGCTAGAGCTGCGGGAAACAGCTGGAGATGATCAAAGCTGCCTGTAATGTCAAACGTATTTGCCAAGAAATGTGAGAAGACTACTGTAAAATTTCACATCTCTTAAAGCCCATGCTATTAGTATAGCAGTAATATTGCTTCTGTCTTCCACCTTGTAAAACCCACGTGAGAACTACTCTGGTGGAATCTAACCAAGAATCCTACAAAGAAAATCAAAGAAATGTGGTTTCCGGCTTCTTGCAAGACAGGGGAGAGCATGAAAGGGATGAGGGAACAGTGTTGTATTGCCAACACATATTTGGACACTAAGCTTAAAAGCTTAATCTGTAGGCCCTTGCGAAGGTATAAAAATCCCTATTATGTTTAACCACATTGTATTAAAGTTTTGCAGTATGCTGTGTGTTGTCTGATACTTTAGTATATAGTAGGAGTACTTTTAGTGACTTCAGTTTGCATAGCACTTTCTTCAAATATCTATGTGTTCTGCATAGAACTTTAAACACGTATAGTGGCAATTTGTGTACAGAATAACAAGATGGTAGAAAAGAAGTGTGAGAACCGTAGTGAGAAAAAAGACTCTGATAGTAATAATTTGAGCCTCTAGGAAAACAGCAACCTAATGTCCTCATACTGCTTAGCTAGATTTTAATCAAGTACTATAAACCAGTTAATATAAAACCAGGCTGTTATTCTGCCACAGCTTTTCATAAAAGCTCAATTGGTGTGGATTGGGATTTTTAAGGCACTCCTTTTTAAAGCCATTTTTCTTTCTCTCAGTGCATTAAAATGATTGCCTACTTACAACTACAGCATTGAGGAATTGCTTTTTAAATTGTTTATATAAACTTAAATGCCCATCTTAAGACATTTTTAGGTTGAATTACACCCTTCAGTTGGCAGTCGGCTTTCATGGCAGAGTAGTAGTGGTCACTCCCACTTCAGTCCTACCCCTCCCTGCCACCCCAATATTCACAGCCCACGGGGAAGGACATAAAATAAGTTCAAGTGGTGTGACAGGAAGCATGTGAAAAGCGAAGAGCTGAATTGGGAATGAGCATTGCCACCTGCCATCACTCAGTGCTAATGTCCTCGGGTATATGTAAACACACATTGCCAGTGTCTGAAATTTACTTGGACTTTTTGTTACATAGTGATTTCCATGGCACTTTATTTGGAGAAAGATGGCCAGCTTTGCAGTATCAATTTCTTTATTTTCATTGTGGCATTGAAATGTTACTCTTAAGCCTAGAATCCATGATTAATCTAGGGAAGATGGTTCTGTCAGTTGGAGAATCTACATAGCATTAGTGATTTTTGACATTTGATAGCTCAGATTGTTCTTTAAGTTTGTATATACACATGGGTGTGCCCACATACTTAAAATTATGTGTGTGTTTATAACTGTTGTAGTGCTAAGCTGATTACTCAGTTTCTTATGTAGAGGTGGGACATTTCCATGCACTGTTTATTAATGGACATTGAAACTACAACTGTATCAGGCTAGTGGCTCTCACCAGCATGATGCTGTTGTGGTTTTGGTAGGCACAGCCATCAGTTTCATCATATTGCTATAGAAAGCACAACCCTTTCTGATTCTGTTTAAATGACTTGCCATTGAAAAACTGTAGGGAAACTATGTGAATGTGTAATTTTTTTGCTTTACATTTTATTTTAAAGGAGATGCAAGCCAAGCTCGCAGCACAAAAGTTAGCTGAAAGACTGAATATTAAAATGCAGAACTATAATCCAGAAGGAGAGACTTCAAGGAAATACCGAGAAGTGAGGGATGAAGATGATGATCAGTCCTCCGATGATGAATTCTGAAGACGGGCATTGGGATGAGCTCCTAACTCTCTGCCTGTTGAGATGTCATTATCTTCTATTAGACTTTCTAACAAGTATCAAGATCAGTGTCAGACATTGTTGAAGGAAAGAATTTTATAAAGTTACACAAAAGTAGCTATAAAAATAGCTCAGTGTGTCTTTCAGAAGATAACTTTCATGTGCTTGAAAAGGTTAATATTTGAATATTGTGTTTAGCCACATTGCATTAAAGTTTTGCAGTATGTCATATGTTGTCTGATGTTTTAGCATATAGTAGAGCACATTTTTTCCTCTGAGCCAAATGAAAGTGGGGAATTGTTTTTTTCCTTATTCTTACCTCTATCGAATAACATTACATGCCTTTTAGTGAAATATTTAGCTGTCCCAAATATCACCTGAAATGAATTAGGAAGATACAATTCCCTTTTTTTTTTTGAGT
This sequence comes from Rousettus aegyptiacus, assembly GCF_014176215.1. NCBI lineage: Eukaryota > Metazoa > Chordata > Mammalia > Chiroptera > Pteropodidae > Rousettus > Rousettus aegyptiacus. Next base: position 126,847,666 of record NW_023416306.1, read on the forward strand.
AATGAAGGAGGCAGTCTAAAGAATTTTATGCATGTTTGCATGGAGTTACTGAGGTATTGGATGTCAAATACCTAGGAAGACACTAAGACAATGCTTAAATGGCTGTTTCTTTTGTCTTCCCTTAGAAGAATGTTATCGTTCTTCTGATTATGAATAAGGTGTACAGTTGACTCCTGAGCAATGCAGATTAAGGGCGCCAAACCACACAGTTAAAATCATGTATATCTACGTACTTTAAGTTGATGGTGGAGAGTGGATGGTCTTTCAAAATGACCAGATTTGCCCAAGTAATGAAGTATAGGAAAATATAGGAAAGTCTAAGAGGACCGATTTGGGTGAAGGGAGCCGCTGTTCTTAGATTGACTTGACGAGTTCGTTGTTCTAGCAGATGATAGGTTCAGTTTGGTAAGAAAACCAATTTTTTTAAGTTATAATTTAATTGTTTTTAATATATTGCTCCCCCCCCCCCAAGAGACATATAGGCTGCAGAAACCTCAATCTCATACACACATACACAAGTTTATGTAACTTTAAAGGATTATATTGTTGTCTCAAGAAATAAACACTTAGGTTATCAAAGATTTTTTTATTTAATATGTTCTACCCTTTAAACAATGTTGAAAGGAAGAATAAAATGTCAATTAGAACAACTTCAAATACTAATGGTGATGTTTTACTGGTGCTTAACTTAAAAGAGACTTTTTGTAATTTGGAAACATTTAGGTCAGACGCACATGTGATAGGAAGGGCTCAGTTCTATGTTATGTCCTTCCAGGTGCAGCTACTGGCTTTATCACCCTATAGCCCCACAGAAAAGCAAATGGAAAACTATATTGAGATAACAGTCTCATTATTTTTAGTTTTTAAAATTAAAGTAAATGATTTCACAACATAACAAAATTATTTGATGTTCTTTATAGAATAAAATAATACCCATTATTTCTGGAAAGGTGGATAATGTGGAAGGGCTCACATGCATGTGCAGACAGTCCCTGTAATCCTCCACCCAGAGAGAGCCTCTGTGAACATTTGGGTATAGGTACTTGTACATATGTTTTCTATGCAGAGCTATATACATTTATATTTTCGATAGTGCTATCATTCTATGCATTAACTCATAATCTACACTATATATTGTGAACATTTTCCCATATTAAAAATATTTTGCACTTTAGATAGCTGCAGAATATTCTGCTTTATGGTTGTGCCATAATTTAAAATCAACTTACTATCTAACAATTTGGTTTTTAATTATAATGTAACTGTAAGCAATGTGATCAACATCTTAAAAAATAATCACATCTGTTCAAAAATGACTTATTTCCAGAAGATCCTTTCTAGAAGTAAAATTGCTAGGTGAAAGTAGGTGTTTGAGAATCTTGATATATATATATATATATATATATCAATCACACTCATCACAAAGATTGTGTCCTTTTACATTCTCACCAGCAATAAATATATCAAACTCTCAGAATTGAAAATTACTGTTTAAAATATTTTCAAATTGAATAGTTACATAAAAAGGATTACCTTAAAATTTGTGTTTCTTAATGAAGGTTGAGTGTTTTCATATTTAATGACTGTTCATATACATTCTTTTGAGCATTGCTTATATCTTTCCTATATTCTCTTGGAGAGTTTGCCATTTTTATTGGCTTATGAATTAAGATGCCCGTCTTTGATTATTTGTTATTGTTTTAGTGTGTTATTTGCCTTTTAATATAGTTCATGGTGTTAGCATGTGGAACTTTTCTTTAGAAGTATACCTTTGCAGGTGTGCTTGAGCATGCCTTCTCCACACCAAAGATGGATATATATTTATCCTGTTTTCTTCTAGTGCTTTAAAAATTGTTCCACTTTTATACTTACCTTCAATTCAAAAGAAAGTTTTTAATACATTTCAAATTTAGGGGATACTGTATGAAGTGAGATTTAATTTTGATTTTTGCCTGTAGTTGACCAAGTGGTTTGGTATTATAAACCACCATTTCCCCACTGATTTGTACTGCTGTCATTATAGAATATTCCTATGTGCCTTTTGTGTCTTGGACCTATTTTCTAGGCCTTCTGTCTCCCCCACCCACCGCCCCCCACCACACATACATACACTTTTTAATAATTATGGCTTTAATCGGAGTTAATATTTGGTAGTATGAGTCCACCCTTATTCTTCTAAATTTTGTGAAATATAACCTACAGAAAATTACATAAAACAGATGGACAGTTTAATGGATAAAAGAAATAACTATGTAATCACAAATCAGATGCAGAAAAGCTACTGCTAATCCTCCAGAATCTCCCTGTGTGTCCCCTCTTGTTTCCCCGTCTGTGTCCTCTAGAGGTAACTACTATCCTGACTTGATGGTAATATTTCCCTCCTCTTAAAAAATGCTTTTAAAGGTATGCAACAATATGGTTGGTTTCTTTTGCTCGCTTGTGAGTTACAAAAAATGCAATCAGTATATGTCGTATCTGGTGTCTTTCACGTAAATTATTGCTTATAAAATTTATCTTGTGTGGGTGTGGTTTATTTTTATTGCTGTGTAATGTGCCAGTTCATTAATACCACTTTATTCTACTGTGATGGGCAATTCTATATTTTCAGTTTTTGCCTTTTATAAATAATGCTGCAATGAGCATCTTTGTGCACATAAATTTTTGTAGAATGTTTACTTAGGAGTTTTAACTGTTGGAATATAAGGTGTGCTCATCTTTAATAATATTCACACCACCCCCATCCATCATGTATGAGAGTTTTGGTTTATCGACACTTGATGTTGCCAGATTTTAATTTTAGCCAATATGGTTGTATAATAAACATTAATTATGCTTTTAGTTTGCATTTCCCTAATTTGGAATGGCATTGAGCATCTTTATATGTTTATCGGTCACTGGATTTTTTCATTCGAAAAGGACCCATTCAAGTCCTTTGTTCATCTTTCTGTTGTGTGTTAGCTATCTTTCTCATTGATTTGTATCTTTGATACTAATCATAAATTGGTTATGTTTGTTTTAATACCCTTATTCTCTCCGGATTACTTTTTCATTCTCTTCATGGTGTTTTCGATTAATAGAAATGCTTAATTTTAATGACAAATCTCAATCTTTTATGTTCATTGTCTTTTGTGTCTCGTTTTAAGGAATCCTTCCCTATCTGGAAGTCAAGAAAACATTCTTTTTTTTTTTTATTGAAAATATTCTTTATAAATTTCTTTTAAGACTAAAATTGTTTTATAATTTTGCCTTTCCCATTATGTCTTTGATTCCACTTGGAAATTATTTGTGACCGTGTGAAGATGGATCCTTCAGTATAGCCGCTTGTCCTGGCACTGTGCCACATATTGAGCATTTGTATGTCTGCGTTACTTTCCGGGTCCTCTATTTGTGTTACTATCATACCACGTTATGGCAGCTTTAAGAAAAGGCTGGAGTAAAGTGTGCCATCCTATTCTTTAAGAATGGCTTAGCTTTCTGGCCCTTTGCATTTTCATATAAATTTTAGAATCAGCTTGCCATGTTCTCCACCTCCCCTCCCCAAAATTACCCTTGGTAATGTAAGTCTCCATTAATTTTTTAAAAAATGTCTGATATTCTGTCATTAATCAATGAACTCTTTATTCCTAACATTATGTTTTGAAACCTAGATTTGAAACCTTGCCATTTATAAACTAAAGTATACTTACTCTTTCAACTAGGATGACTATTTTTAGTCTGTGCACATTAAATAGAAAATTCAGAACACTTTTACTGTAAATACCTGAATTTATTGTGTAATTTTGATTGGGGAAAATTAGCAAGTTAGGAAGAATTTTTTTTAATGTCAAATTTAGATGTGAACAGGAGAATGGAGTGAGTCTACAGTCAAGAACTCTTCAATTTTCAAGTGATTAAGAGAAGTTAAGTGCTAAAGTTTGGGGCTTAACATGAACTGTGGAATACATTGTGAGGATTAATCTCATTACATAATAGTCAATCTATAGGATAATAAGTTTTCATAGAACCTGTCTCTAATCCACATCAGGCTCTCTAGGGATCCAAGAGCTGTGAGTCAAGTTGGAAGGTAAATCGTTTGTGGGATTATCTCGATTTCCTTTAACTGGGGTGTTGAGGTGATTCGTTCAAGGTCACTGAGAGGCAGCCAAGAAAAGAACCCAGCACTCAAGATTTCTGGGCACTGGATTGCGTGGCTTTGCACGTGAATACTACAAAACAAGGTAGTACTCGGGCTTTATAAAGTGCGAATGCTAGGCAAGAGCTCAGATGATTCTGAGGGTGTTTGTCAAGTCTCTATGACTTATACAAAAAAGAGCTTTTTTCTTCTTGTGTTTGGAATGTTTTGTTTTTAATTAACTTAGAATTGACCGTTTTGGCCACTGCTGGTATCTTCACTCTTCCCTCCTCACTTGGTAGTTGGCTGCATAGAACTTTTTGGGAAAGAGATGCAAGGAAAAGTGGCATCAGATATCATAAGCTTTATTCAGAGGACCAGGCAAAATCTGGCAGTTTGTTTTTTGCAGGCTTCACGACAGTTTGTAACATTAAAAGAAAGTAAAGTTGTTATGGAAAAAAAAAAAGATTCTGTTTTTGTACGTCTAAAGTTGAGAGTACCTGTGCTTAAATAAAGGATTATATATCCAGCTTTTATGGATAGCGTATAGAATCATCTAAAAAATATGGCAAATTGCATTATTGGCTACCTCCTTGGCAGGGAGGAGAAACTTAAAGCTATTATTTTAATTTCTGGCTAAAGTGAGGAAGCTTTGATACTGGACTGATGAAATAAACCTAGTGTTGGATATTACTGAACTAGAGCCAGACCACAAATCAGAAGTAATTCTAAAAGCATAGCATAAAAGCCTGAACAATTAAATATGATCTATTACTTCCCAGATGATTTTAGAAAACTTGAGGAGGAGGAGGTTGAAAAAGAGGGTAAACCACTGGAATAGCATTAGATTATTAGATTTAGGATTTAAATGCCACTATTTCCTTTGAGTCCAGTGGAAAGTTTTGTACTCTCATGACTATTAAGTCTGTAAGATGAGGTCAGTGACCCCTTATCTAATGTATGGGGTATGTTTTGAGAGAACAAAATTTCAAAGTGTGGCCTTTATAGAACACTTTGAGATCTGAAAAGAGAGTCTATATGAAAACCTTATTGTAACGATGGTAACAATTATGAACGAAAGTAGTTTAGGAGGCACCTTTTGGCATACGAAGTAAAATGATCTAAAATCACCACCATATGAAACTTCTAATTTAGTGTTAAAATTAACTGAGAACAATAGAGACTCCCTTAAAAAGCTGTTTTGACAAGGGGAAATTAGGATATTAAGCTAAGGACAGACCTGGCTTTGTATGGAAAAATTTCACATTATTAAGGCAAAAGAATGAGAGTTGTAAATCAAGTCTTTACTCAGGGCATACAGAAATGCTCCTTAAAAGATGGAGACTCAGCTTGGTGCTTATAAATTTTGTCTGAAAATATTACTAGTAAATACATCAGTTCTCTTAATCAGTACCACATATATTTGTATTGATTTAGATAGCATTTCTAGTGATTGCTATAAAATGAAAGCATATCTTCTATAGATTATTCAGATTTTTAATAAAAAATAATTCTTCTCCCCTTCAGCTACACTTAGTAGGGTCAAAATGAAGTACATTAGGAAATAGTTACTGGTAATAGAAGGCAAATCTTATCTCAAATTAGCATCTTTAGTTTTTAAGAAAGAAGGAAGGAAGCTTAGCTATTTGTTTTGTCTTTTCCCTCTCTTTAATTCCAACTTCCTCCCACCATTTCCACCCTTGACCTATGGATGTTGCTGTTTCCTCTCAAGAACTGGATCTCTGAAGGCGGGCCGTCTCCTCCCACACGCTTGCTGCCTGCACCCAGGGCCTGGGGCTTGGCGCACCTGGGGTATAGTCCGACCTACTGTGTGTAAAGCAGACATGCACTACACTATGGAACCATGCCCATTAGCTATTTGTTTTTCATCCTATAAATGGGGAAACTGAGGCACAGAGAAGCATGGACACTTGCCTATGGTTATCCAGCTGGTTCTGACAGAGCTAACTCTTTCCACCCTAGCCCAGTGCTCTTTGCTTGTTAATGTAGAGTCTTACTTAAAATTAATTCCTTAACACATTTTTTTTACAAAATTATAGAAAAAGCACAGTACCAGAAATCTATTTTCTAATTTTAAAACTACAGAAATGTTTAATTTCCTTAGGTAGTCTTAACTATTGCAAATAGGTTCAGTTACTACACCTTTCTTGAAATAAAAATGGATATTGTACCACTTGTTATCTATAAACCTGACCCCATTTTTCCTTTCACTGCCTGACTTGGTTACTTTCACAGTATTTCTTCCTCTAGCCTTCAACAGCTGGACTTCCACCGGCTTCCTAAAGCTTCTCAGCAATCCTTTTGTGACATCTCAGTCTGCTACAACTCCTGAAGGTAACAAGGGCCTGGCAGTTTGAACATTGTTGCTGGCTAATTAGCATCATTAATAAAAATTCCAGAGAAAGTCTAATGGCTTCTGTGAAGCACATGGATTTGGGAGGAGTAAACCTTTGAAAATTCTTTTTTGTTGTCGTTGAGGTATAACTGACATATAACATTATATTAGTTTCAGGTGTACAACATAATGTATTGATATTTTATATACCGTGAAATGGTCACAATGATAAGTCTAGTTAACATTTGTCATCATACATAGTTAGAACATGTTTTTCTTGTGATGAGAATTTTTAAGATTTACTCTCAGCAACTTTCAAATAAGCAATACAGTATTTTTACTATAGTCACCATGCTGTACATTGCATCTCTATGACATTTTATGACTGTAATTCTATACCTTTGGATCTCTTTCACCCACTGGCCTCCCTTCAATTTCATTTGAATTAAGATGTTACTTAAGTGTCCACGACGACAGCTAGGGTCAAGCTAAATTTTGCCTCCTTCGTTTGTTGTTACCTCTTTCTCTTTCTGGAAACAAAAATGGCTTGGATGAAAGCTCCGTCCTTCCCAGAGCTTCCTGGGTTTTCCAGCTCTGCCACTCTCATGGGATCTGATCCGTCTCTGCAATCAGTACCTTCTAGGAAGGGGTGCAATATGGAATGGAGGAGTGCATCTTCCTTGCCTGACTCTGGTAAAGTCTCTGATTTTAATAGTCTGGTTACTAATTTATCATTTCTTAGATTGCCTCTTGTGTCTGTTTTTTGAAACACTTAAAAATAATGGTTTAATTTACTCTCCAGGATTGTGATCAGCACTGCCCTTCAGTTTCCGTCTCTGAATCTTATCCAGAAATGAAGTCTGCAGAGCTGTGGGTTATGTGCAGTCCTCAGTACAAGCTCTAACTCTGCTTTGCCTCTGCCCTCCCTAAAGAGGACACATTGAGGGCTTTAGTAGTTGGGGGTCCCTCAGGTAATGGGTGGACAAAAGGATAACATTTGGGAACTTTATTATAGTAGTAACATAGTACTTAGCATGCCTCACAACTGGTAGAAACTCAGGGTGTCTTTATACATTTTTTGAGCAGCACTGCTCTAGGCAACACCTTCAATGTTCTTATCATTTCTACAGCATAAAAATGTAATTCAAAATGGAAAATTTCAGATTTGCAAATTTTGCTGGACAAAAGTAGGGATTGGATGCTGATGGATGGGGGAGCAATAAGGTCCTCCTGGCTCAGTGTCTTTTCCTTCCTCCAGTCTATGGCTGCCATAATTTCCTCTAAAAAAAAAAAATTGTCTTTCAGAGGTTTTTTGTTGTTGTCGTTGTTAAAATACACATGATCCCACAAGTAGCAAAACATTGATAAACTCTCATTTATTAATCTCTCGGTGCATATCAAGTTATTGTATGACTTTTTCCTGAAAGAAAGTAAGGTTTAAGGGAGTGGGAGGTGGAAAGGGGAGGAATGAGAGGAAATGGAAAATGGAGGAGGAAAAGGACAAGACTAGGAAGTAGGTCTGGGTGGGCCCCAAATAGCCAAGGGGTATCAGGGAGCATAATGTGTAAGAATTGTCTATCTCACTGTTTTTAATGTCTCTCCCATTTTCTCTTGAATCCACTCCAATCTCAACTGTTTCCTCTCAAAATTCTACAAAAAAAAAAGCTTTCGTCAGGTCACGAGTGATGTTCATGTTGCTAAATTCGGTACTTTTCAGTCCTACCTTTTCCTGACCTCTTGGAGCATTGGCATGGTTGATCACTTCCTCATCCTTGAAACACATTTTTTTTATTTTTTTTGGTTTCTAGAATACCACTCTCTCTGGAGGCACTCAGTGACCGCTTCCTCTTTGTCTCCTTTTAGTCTTCCTTCTTATCTTCCCAATCACTAAATGCCCAGGGTTCTCCCTTTGAACCTCTTCTCCATCTGTGCTCACTCATTTGGTGACTTCATCCAGCTGTGGTTTTAAATGCTGTTAATAGGTCATGACTCCTAAACTTCTATCTCCAGCTCTGAACTCCAGATTCACGTGTAACTGCAATGACTCTGAGGAGAGTCCTGGGCTCTCGGGCTAGGAATCAGGACATATTTGTGGAGGTGGTAGCACCAGAGTTCTTGCCTTTCTTGTAGCAAATTGATTATTCTTGGCCCAGTCACTTAACTTCTCAGGATTTGAGTGTTTCAGCTTCTAAAATGACAGAATTGGACCCAATTAGCATCTCCCAAAAATGTGTGTCTTGAAATAGAAGCCCTGAGGAAGATGGGATTCGGTGGTCAGAGGAGCCAGTAGGCATGCTCTGTTCCCTGAATTGTTGTGGGGGCCTCCGAGCTGATCTCCTGGCTTCTGCCTTTGCCTACACTACGGTGGTGTCTCCATACAGCAGCCAGCATGATTTTTTTTAAAGACATTGTCAGATCAGGTCATCTCTCTGCTCAAAGCTCCCCGGTGGCTCCCATCTCACTCAGAATAAGAGCTAAACTCCTTATGATGGCCACCAACACCCACTTGACCCCGCCCTCAGTATCTCGACAGTAGCACGCCACTCCAGACACACGGGCCTCCTTGCTGGTGCTGTAACATGTCAAGAGTGCTTCCACGCAGGGCCTGTGCACAGCTGTTCTGTGCCGTGAATGTTCTTTCCCCACACATCAGTGGGGCCGTCTCCTCATTTCCTATGAGTATCTCTCCAAGTGCCACCTTATCGGGAATTCCAATGAGTATAAAATAAGCCCCCCTAGCTGCTTTATTTTTCTCCATAGAGAAAAATATATATTTTTCTCTTGATTCATTGTCTAACTTCTCTCACTAGAATATGAGGGCATAGATTTTTATTTGTTTTATTTATCGCTATATTCCCAGTGGCTTAGAACAATGCCAGACGTAGTGGGCGCTCAAGAATATTTCAATAATTGAATAAATGAATGAATGAATGAATGAATGGAGTAAGAAGGGAAAATGAGCAGATGAGAAGAGAAAGGAAAGGCTTGGGAACTACCTCTACATGTGCGAGTGCCTCTTCTATGTGTAATTGTATTGCCTAATATAGAGCAATGTGTTATTTAGGACATAATTTCACATATGTGGTCTCCCTTCTCAGATGTACCCTGTGAGGTAGGTATTGTTATCTCAGCATTTTTCAGAGAAGGAAACTGAGGGTGAGCGAGGTAATGACTCTCTCAAGGTGGCACACTGTTAAGACCTGCATCCGTTTTACCCTAAGTCAAATGCCCTTTTTGATGAACTGTTCTGCCTTTTCTATTTCGCCCTGTTTGCTTGAATTCCAGGTGGTCATTGGCCTTCACCAGGGAGCTGGTGAGGATGGAGTGGGGGAAGAACACTAGATGTGTCACCAAAGGCTTACACTGGGCCCACAAGTGAGCCCTCCCCTTTGGTTCTGACAGCCGGCAGTGCTATGACAGGCTGTGCCTTTCACAGATAGTTTTCATGCTGTTAAGAGACCACAAAGGGAAAGAGAAGGCAAAGCATGGAAGCAGCACAGGTTATAGCCCTTCTGAGTTGGCTCCCTCCCAGATCTTTGATTCTGGGTCTGTAGCCACTGTGTGGCCCCACAGGCCTGCCCAGCACTTAGACATTGGCTTGAGCCAGCAGCTCAGATGCACCACTTGCTCCAGGATCACGTTGGGCAAGTGACCCGACTGCTCTAAGCCTGAAAAGTGCGAATAAAAATAGTGTCACCATCTCAGGCTTGTTGTGAAGATGAGATTGTCCTAGGTTTACAACTGTTAGCTGTGATTCTTCCTGCTTCCTGCCTGGCTTCCTGAGAAGGGTTCCATCCCATGCCTGCCCACCCGCCGACCCTCTGCATCACTGCCTTATAGATGAGAACGGAAGACTCAGGTTGCCCACTCAGAGCCCTTCCTTGGGGTTTGGCTTTGCCCTTCGGTTCTCAAGAGGGATCTTAATTTCACATGTCCCAGAGGCAGCAGCATTCAGAGTAAAAACCAGACATTCTTTTAGTAATGGGGGCTATTTAGTCATATTGTGATTCCTAAGTTTGGGAGCCAGGGTGGGAGGGATTGGATTACAGGAAGAGAACAGGTTTGAAGCTTGACAACATACACATTCAGTTTTGGACTTGGACCTTTGGGGGTTGTGCAGGAGATCTGTAGATATCTGGAGCGGGCAGTTTTTGGAAAGGCAAGCCTGACCCTTGGGAGAGAGGAGAGACTAGCAACCAAGGAGAGGCCACTCTCCATTGAGAAAGTGGTTTAAGCCCATAGATTAGATGCCCAGGGAAAGCACAGAGCACGAAGAGGAAGGACCAGTTACAGAATAGTGGGGGACACAAGAAGGGGTGGACAGGGGCAGGCCTGATGTGCAACAGACTCAAACCAGACTTACATCCTGGCCTTAAGGCCACTACAGAGCTGTCACACACATAAATACTTTTTATCCAAAGTAGGCAGGGCCAAGCTACTAAGAGAGACTAAGGACCTCATTTCCAGGCATGTGGACCAGGAAGACATCATGAAAGAGGCATTTCAACTAGGCTTTGAACCATGAGTGGCTGGCGGCCTGGCAGGCTCAGGAGATGGTTAGACATAGTGTCGGCAAAGGCAAAGAGGTAGGAAAATTCAGGACATTTTGGGAAGGGCGGTTAATAGCTGGCCAGAGGTACCCAGAGAATAATGCAAAATCAGATTTGAGTTTAAAAGCACTTAAAAAAAATATGAGTCACAGGTTGAAGTTTAGGGAGATTGAAATATATGCTAGTGTTTCAGACACCGAGATGAAGATTGGTATGGAGGATATATATTAGGGAGACTTCCTGAAATAAACACTTGTGGGAGGGAAGAAGAAGAAATAGGATCAGGCATGGAAGAAGTCGGGAGGTCTGGGGTCTCACCAAAGGCCTCACGTGACCTCCCAGGACGCTCAGCAGCTTCGATCTGACAGAGCGGTGTCCCTGTGGGAGGTCTACGTGTTTGGTTAGTGGCCACCAAAAGATATATCTGAGTCCTAACCGACAGTAACTGTGACCTCGTTTACAAAGGTAATTAAGTTAAGGATCTCGAGGTGAGATCATCCTAAATCCAGTGGCCAGTGTCCTCTCAGGAGAAAGGAAAGGGAGATTCAACATCCGGACATACAGGACAGAGGTGGAGATGGAGTGAGGCATCATAAGCCAAGGAATGCCAGAGATGGCCTGCGGCCACCAGACACTGAGAGAGAGGTGTGGAATGGACTCTCCCTCAGAGCCACCAGGAGCATCTAAACTCCTGATTTCAGGCTTCCAGCCTCCAGAACTGTGAGAGAGTAAATTTCTGTTGTTTTAAGCTTTTTGTTGATTTGTGATAATTTGTTACAGCAATCCTAGAAACAGACACAGGAGGCCAGGCCTTTTTCCATGTGCGGTCAGTCAGTCATTGGATGTGGACTGTCCCTGGAAGGAAGTGTGACCTTGGGCATGCCAGCTCCCTTCAGCAGAGGCAATCCCCAAAGAGGCCTGACAGCTGAGGGCCCTCATCAGTCAGCTTTCCCAGCAATCTGGGGAATGTGTTCTTCTTTCCTGAAGGAGATGTGGACAACTTACTATAGCAACCACTTCTCTGTTATCATGGGAATAACAGTAAGATACATCTCATAAGATTGCTAGGAGACAAAATTAGATAATACTAGTAACAAACATTTACTGAGTACTTACTGTACATATGCCAGCCAGTCCTGTACATGAATTCATACTTGTTTGCTGCCCAGCATATTGTAAGCACTCAGGAAACAGAAGCTATTATCATAGGCGGAGTGTCCAAGGTCACATAGTTGCCAGAGCCAGAATCAGAACCTGGATTTCTTGACTCTCAGGAGAAAGGCCTTTCATCTGTAATAGGCACCCTCTCTGCATGTGCCTAATTGGGCCTTTTTTCATGCCACTGATAGTATTTTTTTTCATGAAACCAAATTCGTGCTTCACAAAAAATAAATGTTATTTTGCCTTGTCATCTGAAGGGAAGAGCTTTGAGTTGTCTGAGATTCAGTCACACTCTCTCGGCCTGACTCTGTGTGACCAAAGACATTAATTTGCAAGACAGGCTGGGGCAGGAGGAGCAGCGAGGGCTGGGCACAGGTCCCTGCTGCCTACAGCTAATTGGCTCCGCAGGCCCCACATCCCAGCATCTGCTGACATGGCATTCCTGAGACGTGGGGAGAGGCCAGACACTATCGTTTTAAAGAGGACAAAGTGAAGGACAGAGAGATTAGCTGATTTGCCCTCTTAATTATGTGGTGAGCTAGAGATGGAGCCAAGAATTGAATCCAGATTTCTCAAATCCCAGATGGGATTTTTCATCAGGAAGCCTTGCCACATTCCTTCTCTTGGAACTGCCCCCTCTCTGGAGCCTAGAAACACATACCTGGGTTGAGTTCAGGGGTGTGTGTCTCTGTGTTACTGCTCCCTTCACATTACACTGATTCTTAAAAAGAAAGAAAGAAAGAAAAGCTCTTATTTTTAAAATGGGTCGCTTAATTGAGAATAGCATGGATGATACACAGATTGCTTAAATGTTCTTAACCACATCTATTTTTCAAGAATTTTGGCTTGGCACGTTCAATTCCCTAACAGAAGGACTCTTCAGATTTGACCCATGCATGTTGTTCCAGAAGAATTTTCATACAGAAGCATTGTGCACATTATTAATATTCAAAGGAGTTTTCTCCTTTATTCAAAAATCTGAGATAAAATTCACACCGACACAATCCAGGGCTAGGACAGGACAGTGGCCATCCAGAAATTTCCTTATGCATCCTTTTCCAGCTGGTGGGCACTTTAAGAGCAACAGGGCTGGCTTTCACCACTAGAGGGCTCAACCTGAATCACTCACTTAAAAAGGTTGGTCAAGTACAGCTGGTACCCATTTCCAGATTTCAGGCAGAGTTAACTTCCCGGTAAGGTAACTTGCCGCAGATTACTGTTACTGTTGACTTTAGATACATCGGACACATATCCCTGTTATGTGCCCCCTCCCCCGACTAAATTCCATATTTTCAAAGTATGGGCAATGCAAGAAACGAAACCAGTTTGCTAACTTCCATCTGCTTGATTTTGGCGACTCTTTCGGTGAAACGGCCAGGGTGGATGCCATCCTGTGAGGCCACTGGCGATCGTCCTGCCTGGCCCTCTCTGTCAGCCCCTCTCTCGTCCTGCACCTTCTTTGAGAACAGACACCGTTTTCTCTTTGTGTCTTCTGGTGCTGGTGGGCAGAGGGACGTTTCGTCATTCTTTCTTTCAAAGAGCTACGAAGTTCTTTAAGACAACAAACTGAGAGACTAAATTGCTAATTCTTTGACTTCTTGCAATGAAGTCTAGTAGGGATACTAATAATGACAGATGTGGGGATACGACGGAAGGGTGCTGTGGAAGCGTGAATCCTAATCAGCCCTCCTAAAAAAAAAAAAGGTAACTGCTCCCTTCACTCTCTTCCACTCAAAAGAAACCACATCTTACTAAAATTATTACAGCGCAGCACCGTTTAATATTGTATTATCTCAACTCTTGGATTTAAAAAGGTGTTCCTTTTGGGCTCTACTTGAAGCAAAAATAAATAAATTAGCAAGAGGGCAATAAAAGTGCTCTGAGGAAGAGTCCCAGGTTCCTATATCAAGACATATTTGGTGGCAGAGATGCGGAAGGTGTGGAGAGTGGGAGGGTGGAGAGTTCCTGCTTAGCGATTAACAAATTGAGTGCTCGGCCAGGTCATTAACTTCTGGGGATTGGAATTGTTCAGTTTCTAAAATGAAGGCATCGGACCTGGTCGGCATCTCCCAAAACATGTCTCTTAAAATAGAAATCCTGAGAAAAATGGAATTTGGTGGTCAGATGAGCTTGGGAAATGCAGCATAATCTCTGCCCTCTTCACTCACTACCCCATGGGAATTCAAAATCACCTTAGCATATTAAAGGTTTTGATAGGCCCTAGAGTAAAAACCCTGTTTAACTTTATTTAACTCAGCGTTTCCCAGATGTATTTGCCTGGAGATCCAATTTTATGTACTACCTATTAATATAGAAATGTTAGACTAGATGTTCATTGAAAAGCCAATAAACATTTATTGAGCGCCTACTTTGTGCTAGGAAGTTACCTCTCGGGCCGTATTACGTGAGTTTATGAAACTTATGATTTAATCAAATAAACAGTGTACATGGAGATTTTTCTGCAGATAACACCTTCTAATTAATCTGTCCACAGATCCCAGGGGTGACTTCCTTCCAGAGGGCACTGTTTAGTATCATTAGTGGTTTTTCACATCAGTGCCGGTTTTTTCTTCACATCGAGTTCAAATCAGATTTAGTTATTTTAAAATTAATATAGTGAACAGCAGAGGGCAGGTAGTGTTAACCTGGCTGGCCTTAACTGCCCATCAGATCCTAGTCCCGAGGACTGACCAGCCTTCAGATGCACAACACTTTTTTTCTTTTTTTTGGCATGTTCACGCAAACTTCATTTACTCTTACCTCGTTTCTTTGGAGTCCAGTTTCTTTAACTAGTTGTGTAAAATTTGGTTAGTTTTGGACAGGAGGAATTTTTAATACATGTCTCTTGTGTACATCTGATTATCAACAAAATCCTCATCTGCTCAGCTCAAAAATATACTCATTTTGTCTTTTGCCACTTTCACACACAGGAAAAGGGCATTATGTGTCTTTAAAATGTTCTTCCAGTTGTCTTATTTTACAGAAACTTTAGGAAGTGAGTTTTGACAGAGAACCTGGTTTCCTTTAATTTAAGTCATCTTACTTGAGGGTTTTTTTTTTGTTTTTTTTGTTTTTTTTTAAGGAAAGATCTGTGAGAATGAGGGAGAGGAAGGAGTACACATGGCGTATAGTGAGAAATCACACTGCTTGTTCTAACTTTGCCTTATCTAACATAAGGGGGGAAAATTGGCAGGAAGTTAGAATCTGCAAGTTAGGCATTCTAAAATCTGGATTCTGTATTCTTTTTTATTCTCTGAAATTGACTCTTATGCTGCTGATTGTAATGCCTAAGTGATAGCTGCTGATAAATATTATCTTTGTGGAGACGTAGGGCATCATCGTATGTCAAGTCTGCAGACTAATTTTTAATGCAAGCCCAGCAGATTTTTGTGGATATGGGCCAGGAATTTTAATGAAAGAAAACATCAAAGATGCAGAAGAAATGAGAATATTAGTCAAGGAAGATACACAGCGATGCTCTCTGATAACCCCTGTTATTGACATTAGAACTCTGTGGGAGCAACTTAAATAAACATCTGGACACCGAGTTTAGACATTTTCAGTGACAAACCCCAGACAGATCTTTTCGACTTGCAATAATAAATATTTCAGAGGCTATATGAATCAACTGAAAATCCTGTTTTCAATTATTCTCGTTTTATAAATAGAGCATAGTTAATTATTCAAGTATAGAATTTCTTTTGAAGATTAGGTGAATTTTATATTTCCTTTGTCCATGTTATACTTCAGTTTTATTATTCATATCAAATTTATGTCTGTGTTCAAAAATAATATAGTTGGCTTGCCAGATACTATTAAATCAGAATCCAGCTGAGCTTGATTTTTTTATTATTTTATTTTCAGCAAAGACTCTTTTACAGCCCTTAGCACTGTTGTTCCATGAACTTGTTCAGCATGGCCAGCCCCAGTGAAGGACACTAGCGGTAATAAAAGGGAAAGACGGACTCCCTAGCTCTTCTTGCCTAGTATTTTTGATTGTTTGGAGTTGTTTGGCCATTAGTTAGTCAGGAAGGAACCAGAAGGACAGCGTGCTGGTAATACATCAAGAGAACGGAACTTAATGAAAAACTTGACCGAAGTAAAAATAGCTATGGAGTCTATCACCAAAGCTACTCCAATGGCCCTGCTGATTGCTTTTGTATGTCTTATAGTATGAATACACACTTTCCCCTTAAAGTTGAAAATAAAAAATGGAAATGTGATGAATTGCATATATTGCCTCCAGAGAGCCTAAACTCTCACACATCGAGCGTTAGCCCCTGTGACAGACGCCCCAATGTTTATGACCCACTCAGGGGGCCATCTTGGTTGCAGACTGGCTTAACAACTAGTGGAAGCTGCTTATGTGGTGCTGCCCAGAGTGTACTTTCTGAAATAGTTATGTACAGATTTGTTCCTCCCCGCTCTGCAAACTCATGGACTGGGATGAGCTCATCACTGGTTTGCCCTTTTCAAATGCTTTAATTAAGAGGTGCTAGTTCTGCTTCTGATAATTGTGGAAGGAGAAAGCTTTGGGCAAACCACAATGCTTCTTTTGTCCAGTTTCAGATCCAGGACCTGATACTAGTAGGCAACATTCATTAAGCTTTTATTCAATACAAAGCACTGTATTAGGAGCTACATTTAAAGAAATACATGTATGTAATATAAAAGTAAAATAGAACTAGAAGGTTTATAATGAAAAACAGCCATCTATCCTCTTCCCAACCCCATCCTATCCTTAAAACAAGTATTTATCTCCAAATTTCTTAATAACATGCTTATGGTGCTATTGTTTAATTTTCAAGAGACATTATCTACTGATTGAAGAGCCTAGTTTAGCTCCTATCCCCCATCCTATCCCTCACATTTCTGCCTCTCTCAAAACTTTCAATTTTTGATTAAATATTCAGTGTCTACATTATAATGACTATAAGCAATATTCTCTATTGATAATATTTTCAAAGTATGAAATTACATGTCCTTTTTTATGACTTCAGTTTGCTTTAGGATTCATAATCACTTTGTTTATTTGTTTGCCTGATTTTCTATGTGCCTGGGAAAGGAAGCCTCAAATTTTCTGACAGAACCCTGAAGCTCCTCTCCATATTGTCAAACAAATCAAATAAACATCAGTTTCCTTATACTTGGAGCCTTCCCTGCTGGAGCGCCTGTCTTGCTCCACTAGTCTCCTGGTCTGCCACCTGCTGTCATCCTGAGACTTCCCTCCATCTCATCCTGGGATTCCCTTCGCCTCACTCTTGTATACGAAATGTTTTCTGGATCCCATGTCTTCGTCGTGTTTTTCTCTCCAATTTTGATGGCACACATCTTTCATCAAATATGTAAGCAGCAAAAAGGCAGCAAAGGACATGCATTTTAGATTCTTTGTATGTCTGATGGTTTTATTTTTACCTCTACTCTTGATTCATAGTTCATCTGGGTATAGAATTCTAATTAGGAAATCATTTTTTTTCCCTAGGATTTGAAGGCATTAGTGACTCTACTGTCTTTTAGCTGCTGAAAAATTTGATGGCATTCTGATCCAAAATCCTTTGCGTGTGATCTTTCTCTGTCTCCCCTCTTCTCCCTGTCTCTGTCTCTCTCCTTCTGTCAACATTTAGAGTCCTTTTTTCCCTCCAGGATATTGAAGTTCCATGATGATGTACTTTAGTGTTTGCCTTTTTATTTGCTTGGAGGTATAAAGTGGGTTGCTACTGGTTGGATTTGTTCAATCTAGAAAAATGTTTCTTGATCCCTGGAAAATTTTTTTATATTAGTTATTTGATAATTTACTCCTTTATATTCTTAATTTTCTCATGCTGGATCTTTCATTAGTCAGATATTGGATCTCTTGGATGATTATTGCTATATTCTTATTCATATTCATTAGAGTTTTTTTTTATTTTATTCTACTACTTGAATTATCTGTTTTTTTTTTTTTAAGTGCCTTCTCTTCCCTCCCTCACCCCCATTTGCTTTTGGATTATGTTAGAGGCTTTTTTCTTATCTCTTCTATCCTTGCTATCTAGTGAGTTACTAAAAAACTGTGGTGAGGGTATGTGGGCCTAGAGCGATGGGAGCGCCCAACCTTTCTTTAGGAGATCCCTGAATGTCAGCATCTATCCATCTTTCTCTTGTGCTGGCCAGGTTCTTCAGAAAGTCTCCTGTCTTTGGGCTGTGCCCTAGTGGTAGACATTCAGGGAAGAGTACTGAGACTCTAGCCATTCAGCCTACAGTCTTTCATCCTGCCCCCACCACTCCCACCATTTTTAATGAATTGCTTCACCCCCACCTTCACTGTGCATCCTTGAATGTCCTGAGTCTACGCCTATCTCTCTCTTTAGAGGGGCCACCACCAGATTCAGGGGTTGGAAGAGGAGTCTGAGGTCTTTCTACTCCCTTGCACACTATTAGTGAATCCTCCAGTTTTTAGTTTACATTCTAGGCTGATTTGCAGAGAATCTTAAAAGTAAAATAGAACTTAAAAGTTCATTTCTGAACTTTCCTGGGGTTCAGTGGTATAGATTGTCTTGTTCTTTATTGGTTTCTCTCTGCCTGCAGACAGTTACATATCAAATTTCTCTAGTAGGTGGGTGGGTACATGGGTTGGTATAATTTTTATTCTCCTGTCATTTCAGTAAGGCTTCAGAATAGAATGGATTTAAATCCATGTACTCAATCTGAAATATTTAACAGAAAATCTTAAGCAATCTATTCAACAACCTTATAATGTAGGAACAATTATTATCCCTGTTTTACACATGGTGAAACAGGCACAGTTTAGGTCACACAGCCAGGAAATGATAGAGTTGGATCTTAAACCCAGCTCTGTCTGACCGTCTGCCTCCGAGGACTAGGCTTGGTGGTCTTTAAAGCAGTGTTTCTCAACCCTGTTTGACATGAGAACCACCCAGGGAGCTGTAAAAAATGCTAATGCCTAGGCCACACTGAAATCAATTAAACCAAAGTCTCCGAGGATGGACTTGAGCACTGATGGTTTTTAGCAGCCCCCGTGGGAGAGTCTAATGTGCATCCTGGATTGAGAACTGTAGCTCTGGACACTTCTGCCACTTTCCTTTTAGAGCAGAGGAGTATCCTACAGTGTGGCAGTCTGGATCACTCTGTGAAGCGCCCCATGCCCCTTCCTCAACTGCCCTCCATCCCCTCCACCTCTACTCATCTTTTCACTGGCTCTTTTCAGATAGGGTTGCTAGATTTAGCAAATCAAAATACAGGACACCTAGTTAGAGTTGAATTTCAGATGAGCAACAAATATTGGTTTTAGCCTCATGTCCCATGTAATTGTTGTGACATACTTATCCTAAAAACTTATTTGTTGATTCTTGGAAGTTCAAATGTAGTGGAGTGTCCCACATTTCATCTGGCAATTCCATTCCATATTCAGTGCACCAGTTTGCAGAATGCTGGCAGTTTGTAGAACATTCCTTCAGGCCCCTAGGCTCCCCTTCACATTGCTACCCCCTGCAGTAGAATCCAGTGGATGGGCAGAACCGAAGCCCCCACCATACTTCTTTCTCCTCTCATAAATAGCACGTTCATACTTCTCAATGCCAGCTTAAATATCCACCACCCCCTCCAAATACCACTTCCCTGATTTTTCCTCAGTGTCCCTATAGCATTTTGTTTAGGATTAACGAACAGGTTGGAGTTATTGAGTTAATTCTGCGTGTTGTGAGATGTCACACACCTGTCTCCTCAGCTTGACTGAAAGCATCTCCAGGACCGAGGCTTTGTCTTGTCCACCCTACAGTCTCCTCAGCATTTGTGTCTCCAGGGTGTGGGGCCTAGAGGAACATGGAACTGGTTATTTGGCAGTTGTGTCCCCCTTGCATCCTTCTCTCTTAGGCTTTTGGGCTGTCCTTTTCTTGGACAAATCTCTTCCTGGCTTGCCAGGGACTCGGGCCTCCTTAAATTTTACACCGTAGTGCCTTGCTTGCCTCACCCTAGTCTGGCCCTTAGGGAAAGAGCGAAAGAAAACAGATCTCAAGTCATTCGAGTAGCAGGGTGCGTTTCTCATCCTGGTGCTTGGTTTGTGTGCCTTTTGCCTCATTCAGATCGTGTGGATGCTGAGGTTTGTGCCTATAGTCTGTGCCGCCACCAACTCATTGCCACCATATGAGAGCAAGTGTGTGAAACACACGCTCCAGGTACACAGAAGAGTCTCCACACTTTCAAATATTTAGGAACTATGTAGTGAAAATGAGTATCAGTTCCTGTCCTCAAGGAGTTTATGGTGTATAAGTGTCTTATGTTAATTGTATACCTCTCTGTTAATAAAAATACGTTCTTCCAAAAAGAAATGAAGAATCCCAAAACCTTCTGCACTATCTTTATCAGAAATAGGGTCTTTGATGCCATTACTGGCTATGTTATTATAGAAGTAACTTAACTTTGTAAACCTTACTTTCTTTGTTTGGAGGATGATGGAGGATCCGATGAGAAAATCTCTAGTCTCCTCTACATTTTAAAAGTTCTACGATTTCTCTTAGCATATCATTTTCAATTAAACCGGCACTTATCTCCTATCAAGCGACGAAAATATTTCTATTTTGGATATCTTTCTTGATTTATCCCCTGTTTTAACTTAGTTCCATATCCTGGCATACTGCTTTGTCTAAAACCTGTATTTTAATTTTTTAAATGCAATTTGTCCTTTATAACTCTTTTCATGTCCCATAAAAATGATGGATAGGGGAAGGCAGATAAAGCTACAGATCAATCTTAGATTCTGATAATCTAATAAATGCTTTGAGCACCAATCTTGCAGTTTATGACCTCTTGCCAATTGATTTATAGCCTTGTAGTAAATTTTCTCTCCCACTTATCCAATATTTATTGGAACATCTTGTTCTTAACAGACAAAGTACTGTATAAAACATCTGTCAAAACAAAAGGCAATTCAATTAAATATCTTTTACTTCCAAATCTACTTCACTGGTTCTCTCCAGCATCCAGATTGAAAACAACAAGTCATGTTATGTGCAATGTTTGAGCAAGGTTTTAGGAACATAAAACATACTTGAAAAATCATTAAAACAAAAGTTAATCTGAAAGGAGTGGTGAAAAACCCCTGCTTATTCCACAGGAGAGGCTGGACCCTGCCCACAATGATGCCGGCTCACCTCATGCTTCTCAATCTCTTCATCAGTAATGGCTGTTACTCATCTTCCCCCAGAGACCCTACAATTTGAAAGATTTTCTTCAGAAACAAACTTTATTTAAACCAGGTACAAACTAGCTTAGTTATTAGCCTAAAGATATATTAACCACCACCTCCCTTGGTTAGCCTGTGACAATCCACATTCACACACAGAGCTGATATAATGCCAGCCAAAAACAAAGGAAACGAAACGTATGTACAATTAATTTCTTTAGGCTTTAAAAAAAGTAATTGAAATATCAGATTCTCTTTGTTCTACTCTCTTTGAAGGAGCCACTAAGTAAATAAAAACAGAAATTTTTTACTCAGATCTTTTTTTACTATCAAGTCCAATGAAGGGGAAAGAAGAGCCTAATTCTCCAAGAATTGTGGTCGTGAGATGGAAACCCAGCTCTCTGCGCAAAGATTCACACATGTGTACTTGCAGTGTTTCCTTTGTGGAAGGGTGAGAAGTGCGATAGTGTCCTCGACCTCTCTCTTTAACCTGCAAACCCCTGAGCTCTACTCTGAAGGCCAGCTTATAGATGGTTTGTGTATGTGGCTTAGTGAGCCTTGAGTCAGTTTAAATCTCCATAGTTTAAATTTCTCCAGAATTCAAGGTTTCAATTTTGTTGTTACTGCTGCTAAATGCTCCCCAAATGTAAAATGGATTGATGACATATTGAAAGCATATGCATGTTTACCTCTGTATTGATGTCATTTCCTATAACGACAGGAATTATATGTGAAGTACAGGGAGGTGGGATGTGAGTGGGGGGATCTGACAAGCAGAAGCCAAGGACAAATGTATTCCAGGAGAGGACTTCATAGTATTTTTGGTGTTAGAGTTAAAACTCGAAATATATTCTTGTCTTAAGGGGTGTGGGGAGGAGAGGCATCCTGTTGATAGATACCAATCGTACGTGAGCCATTTTCTTTTCCATCCTAAATTATAGGGTATTTTGGAAATGGTCTTAACTGTAAACTTTCATATAAATTGCCATAGTGGTGGCTATTTTTCCTTTATGCTTAACTCTTCGATTGTGATATTCTCATATTTGCAGGGAGTAAGGATAGAATAGATAACTCTAATGGCCACAATCTCAAACTTGTTCCCCAGGTTTCTTACAGAAGTTACTGACGGCCGAAAGGTAAAGAGCTGAAAAATGCAAGTTAGACTAACGTAGAAGCGGAGTTTTGCAAATGGTGGATTTTTGTCATCTCTGGCCTGAGTGTTCCCAGCCCCTCTGCGGACAGAACGTATATTAAGTTCTACCTTTAAAATTCTGCCACTGAAGGCCAAAAATAATTTTTAAATGTTGCAAATTGTCCTTGGGCATTTAACATTTCAAATGTTAGCCCAGAGTTTCTCGAACGCTGAGAAAAATTCCACCGAACGCAGGTGGAATTGTGAGACCCTCCATCTGACCCCCACAGTCCCCAGACCTCTCCTCTCCCTGTGCTACCAACCTGCAATGCAGAACTGTGAGGACATAGTGCTTGCAGGGAGGCCCTGGAGTCACTGCTTGCTATGTCCCCACATGCCCTGCCTTCCTGGGTAAAGCCCAGCTGCTCCAAAAGCCACCCGCCCAACGCCTGCCTATCTGTCCCAGCAGTGTCCCCTTCCTGACCTACTCTCTGAGGGTCCAGCGTCTCTGCCCTAGGAGCGCATAGGCTCCCAAATCAAACGTCCCAGTTTGGTACTGGCCTTGGGCAAGTTATTTAGTCTCTCTGTATCTCAGTCTTCTTACCTATAAAATGGATTTTGTAAAGATCAAATAACGATGCACACACAGTCCTTAGTACCGTGCTTGGCACTATTAGGGGTGCAGGAAGTATTTGTTCTTATAAGTAGTGTGACTAACAGCATTGGAGTGGAAGTGACCATGTGCGATAATGCCTCAACACTTTACTGTGCATTGCCACATCCAAATACCTTAGAACAAAGTATGGAAATCCTGGAACCTTTACTTAATGCACCACATAAAGTTTCTTGAGGCTAATGAATGTGAAAGTGAAGAAGGCCTTAACTGTCGTTAGCATCCAGAGGTTGAAAGGCCATGAGACGGCAGTGAAATTCACGAAGGTGCTCTCACGAAGGTTCACGGAGCCCTTGCTGGATACAAAGGCTGGTATACAGCAGAAAGCAAGACAGAGCTAATTCCTGTTCTCAAGGAGCTTCCAGTTGGGCAGGGGAGAGAGAAGACAACAAATAGTTGCCCTGAAAGTCTCCAGCAGAATTTTCTTTCTATTCTAATGGCCGTATTTCCTAAGGTGGTCACTCTCCTTCTACCTCCATCTCACCCAATCTGCCTGAAGTTTGGGCCATAGGTGTGACTCCTCTCTGACTGAGGTCCTCACTACACCCTACACTCAGGCTATGGTCCTGGAGCACAGGACCCACTCACCTAAGTCTGGTTCTTGTATCTATGGCTGGATGAGTCCCATAGGTACAGAGAGCAGAGAGAACATGTTTTGTCCAGCAGATTCTTAATGAGAGATCTCAGTCTGGAGTCTTTGGGCAGGGCCCAATTAGGTTGTTTTCGAGGGAGGTTCCATCCCCCTGATATTCTTACTGATTATTAGTAGTTTTAGTAATTCGGATAATACTGATGGAACTTTCAGTATATGGGAAGCACTGTGCTAAGCACTGGATATGTACTATCCCACTTACTACATGCCCTTTTCAATCTTTGAAATCAGGACTATAATTATCCTGATTTTATAGATGAGGAAACCAAGGCTAACCAAAGATAAGCAATGTGTTCAGATCCCAGTTCGTCAGCTGCAGAGCTGGGGTCTGAACTGTTTCGCACATTCTCTTTCCTGTTGTACTCAGCTTCTGCTGGGGGTGCAGGCTCTTCTTTCCCAGTTTGAAGCTTGACATTTCTTATGTTCAATTTATATCTCATCTAAAGTCTTGTGTCTATCTGACATTCAAGGCCTTCTACAGCCAGAGATCAGCCAGACCCCTGCAGCCTCCTTTCTTCTCCCGCTTAGTCATCCTGGACTGCTCTCCACTTCTGCACTAGTGGGAGGCCCTTGTCCCACCTCTGCCAAAGACCTCTGCAGCCTCCCAAACCTGGGTGAAATGGTGCTGCCCCTACTGTGATCTGCAGGACCTTGACACCCTGATTCTCCTGCAACATTTCAAAGGTATCACCTATCCGAAGGATCAGTGCTGCAAGCACTTATCCGCGATTTGTCCTCCTGTATCTCCTAGCACTGAGCGTTGCTCACCGAAGGTCCTGGGTGTGCGTGTGTGTGTGCGTGTGTGTGTGTGTGAGTGTGTGTGAAACTTCCCCTCTGGCTGAATCTGCATTCCCCATTAAGTAGACTTGTAAGAAAGCTTAACCATCTATAGGCTGTTGATCTGACCACTTTTCATTATTATCGCTAGTTTGCCTGAGTTTATTGTTGCCATATTGACCAGTCAGTCAATATATACACAATAGGAAATGGCTGGGAAACTATGGCATGATGCCCCTTTGGCAAAATGATGAAATGGGCAACATTTGTCTGCTTTGCTGCTTGTCCTGCCTCTTCCTGTTGTGCCTTTGTGAGACCAGCGGCCTGTCACTCGCCCTTGGACACTGTACTAAAACTTGCTCGCAGAGCCCTCGCTTACTCCCAGGTGCAACCAATTGACAGTGCTCTTCCTGGAAGGCACAACCTGTTTACTGGAATCAAAGCCTTAAGGTAAAGGGGAAAAGGTTCTATAGAGGGATTGCAGGCATCCTCCTGCAAAGGACTTTGCCGAGCTTCCTGAAATTCCACCTAGGCAACTGAGTTCATTCTTGTTGGACATTTCTGCTATTCCCTAAGAGATAATTTTTGCAGAAAGATCTCAGGTGGGAAGGCTGGGATCCTGCTGGCTGTGGGAGTTCCTGGGCCAGCTGATAAGTGTGTCTGTCAGCTCCCAAAGAAAGGGCGCCCAGAACCTGACCTTGCTCTTCTCCTTTTACCTCTCAGGCTGACCCGCTATGGCCGCCTCTCTTTCCTCTCACTCTAGAACAATGGGCTTCTTTCAGCCCCTGTCCCTTCTCTTTGCCATGCCCCTCACTATGAGCTCGTCTATTCTCATGGTTTCATTAGCACCTCTTTGCAGATGACGTGCACGTCGACCTCTGCAGCTGTGACCCTTTCCTGTGCCCCAGACTGCATTTCCACCTGCTGACAGGACATCTCCACTCACATATCCTGGAGCCCCTCAGCCTCAGTGTGCCCAAATTGCTGCTCTCCATCTGCTCCCCCCTACCAGATGGGCAGGTGCCTTATCTATGTGTCCATTTCAATCAGGGCTCCTGCCAGGCTTTCAAGAGTTCCTGGCTAGAAACTTCACTGTCAGCTATCAAAAGTCTACTGAACGTCTGTTGTGTGTCAGGCAGCTTGCTTGGCCTCAAGGTAAAGAGATGAATAAAAGTCACCGAGAGACTTTAAGCTTTCAGTCTAGAACGAGGGAGAGATGTATAAAGAATTCCGGACAATCCTAGGGAGAAAGGTGTGCGGGGAGCTGCGTACAGCCTCATTTAGTAAATGCTGGTGAGCAGGATATCAGTCTTGTCTGGTCTTGACTTTCTTCTCCACCCCCACAGCCACCATCTTGGTTCAATCCCCCGTCACTCACATCGGGATTACTGCAACAGTCTCCTCTCTATATCCTCGAGTGTGAATTTCTCTCTGTCACCAGCTAATTTTTCTAAAATACCATTCTCTTCAGTTTACTTTAACTCTCAAGAAAAGAAATCACCCTGATGCCCCATCCTTTCTCTGTGGCTTCATTTCAGCACAGTGGTCAGTGCCTGGGCTCTGGCGTTGTGCTCACTGTGTTGAAATTTCAGCTCTGCTACTGAATGAATTGCTGTGTGACTTTTGGTGAGTTACTTTAGTGCAAAGTCCCTGTGCCTCAGTTTCCTCATCTGTAAATATGAGTAAAATAAGAATACCTACCTTATAGAGTTGTAAGGACAGAATGAGTTAATAGAAGCAGAATTTGTAATAAGCATTGAATAAGCGATAGCTATTATTATTATCATTTTCTATTGCTTCCAAATAGGAGGGACCTTGCTGCTCCTTTGAGGCCTTCCCAGGCCTTGGGATTTTCTGCCTCTGCAGCCCACATGATGACACCCTTAACAGAAAGACCGAACTCTTTCGGTTATGTCACTCCTTTCTGTGTAGCAGACACAGCTCAGTTACCTGAGCCTGTGAGAACTGTCCCCAGCTTCCCCAGTTCCCAGAGGCCTCTCTTTGTTATCTGAGCTTGAATCATAGACATAATCCAGGCCCTTAAAGAAAGTAGACTTCCTCTAAATATACTGCCCTTCATTCAAGCAAGTAAAGGATCAATCTGGAAAGTTAAAACTGACAGCATTAAATGTGAAAACACTACCATCTCCTGTCCAGAGTACAGGAACAACCCCCTGCTTGCCATTTGCACCCTCTGCTCAGGGGTTGGAAAACCTGTTCTGTATAGGATCAAATAGTAGATAGTTTAGGCATTGCGGGCCATATGCCTACAACTCAGCTCTCAACTACTCAGCTCTGTGTGCTGTCTCGAGTAAGCAGCCAGAGCTAGTGTGTGGCTATGTTCCAATAATATTTGATGGGAGCAGGCGTTGGGCCTGATTTGGCCCACGCACCGCAGTTTGCTGACCAGGTTCTAGCTGGAACCATTTTGCTGGACAAACCCCTCTGCTCAGCCAGCCTCCCTAAAATTTCCTCTCCACAGCAGATTATTTCCTCATTGTTTCGACTCAGCCAGCCTCATCAAGTGTTTAAGTGGACTGGGGCGGGGGACGCTAAGGTGACCAAGTGTACTCCTTGTCTGACAGCCTCGTTCCTGAGATCAGCCAGAGAAAGGTAGGCCTGGCCCAGGGGGCTGAGGACAGTTAAACAAAAGGAAACCAGAGCTTCTTCTCCTCCCCTTCTTCCTCCCTAGCCCGTCCTCCACTGCCCTCAGCCCTATTCCCAGAAGTAAATAAATATACATTTTATAACAACCTCAGACATATTTTTATTATTAAGAAAGGAAATTAAAAATCTCTTAAGTGTAGATAATATGGAGTTTGCTAGACAAATTGACAATAGCCAGGAAATTTGAAACGGAGGGTTCCAAGCTCCTCCACGAAGATGCCTTTGACCTGTCATGTCTCGGGGCTGAGCTGGTTTCAGGGCATGGTGGAACAGCTTTGACCACACTGTCAGTGGACCTGGAATTTCTCTGTGGGCCGGGCTTCTTTGCCCATAATTGATTTGGCATTCACAGGGATTCCTCTGCCACAGGCCCCCTTCTTCCCTTTACCCTCTTAAGGGGTTGATGAGGAAGGTAGTCAACTTCCCAAAGAAAGTCCCAACCTCCAAACCCTAGGTTACTCCGTTAATGAAATTTCCTGTGGGGGAGACAGAAACATCTCCTGGGACTGCCCGGCTTACATTCTCCATCTCCACTTTGGTTGTCACCAGAAGAGTAATTATAATTTAAATCGATGGGTACTTGAGAGAAGGTGAACTGTATGCCCTCCCCTAGAGCTTGACATTTTGAATATGGGACAATGAAAGGTGATTTTGTTTATTTATTAAGCTATGATGGCTTGATGCTAAAAGGGGTTCCTGCTAAGAACAGAAAGAAACATTTCGAGGGTTAAATCTTTAAGCACAATTGCTTTGTTACTGCCCAATATTTGGAGAAAAGAATCCAATGAAAACCATATTCATTTGATATTGCATATATTTTTCTATATCTCACTGGGTACATCGAAAATGAATGGTTTGGTTTCTCCTGTATTTCTGACATCTGGTCTTAATATTTGTAAGTCTTTGTTTCATGTACTTTTGATAGACAACATTTGTGTGTGTGTGTGTGTGTGTGTGTGTGTGTGTGTGTGTGTGTGTAGCATTTTGTTATTAGACTCTATGAAATGTTGATATTAATCTGAGCTGCCCTGGTCTGCATGGAACACAAGGCCAAGCTGAAACTATCCCTGGATGCATCTTTGGGAGAGTACTTTGGGGATCACGCAACATGTTTTGACATCCTTTCAGGGGCATCTGACTTTATTTTGTGGAAATACTTTGTGTGCTTTTAACCCAAAGGACCCCTGGGCAGGGGTGCTGCTCACTTCAAATCCTCCAGTTAGCGTACTGGGTACTGTTACCAGAACCTTGGCAGGTTTAAAGGTCAGAGTTCAGGATTTACCTCTTCTACTCAGTGCCTGAATCCAAAGGAATTAAAGGGCTCTGTGAGAAGAGTGAATTGTATTTTGAAAGGTACTTCAACTCCTTCTGGATATGAAATGGACTTAAAAGCTGAGGTTCATTCTCTGAGAGCCATTTTCCGGTGGTCTGGTCCACACCGCCTTCTCAGGACAGACTGCTCTCCAGACTTGGCCAGGACTATTTGCAAATAGGCAAAGAATGACATGGTCACATGCAGTGATGTAACTATTATGTGACGTCAGCATCTTTAAGGAAAAGAAGTGCTGATGAAAGTACATTTTAGAAAGTTTATGAAAATGTAGAGTGGTAGTATCATTTTTATGGAAGACTTTGGAATGAAGAAATGTGGTGAAGTTGAGGCAAGGTGATTTGGCAGCCACTAGCATCTCAGACCTGGAGGGTCTGGGACCTGGCTAGGGTCACGGCAAGTTAGTATAGTGAATAGGACTATGTCACATGACCAAGGCAGAATATCCCCTGAGGATAGAATAGAAACTCGCCTTTCCCGATTAGAAATGTTGATTTCTGTTTGCACATATTTCGTGTATTTTTCTTTTCTTTTTAAATTAGTCAAGTGTCAGTTAAACTTTTTCAATGTAGAATCTCTAGACTTTTTTAATGTAGAATCTCTAGACCAGAGGTGAGGAACTAAAACCAGTACATTATGAATGTTAGGAATATAGATGTGTGGACTTCTGCAGAATGGTCATCTCAAAACTGTCCTGTTCTCAAGCCTCTTTCAATAGCACTTGTCTTACCCCGGGAGAATGCCATAGCTTTGTTTTTAAAACCCATACATTTCTACTTTGAACTAAACTTCATTACTGGGTTGTTGATTCATAGATGCTCTTAAATTCACTGAAGAAGAAAATTAAATAAAAACGCACACAATACAATATAAATTTATCATCCGATCTAATAAATTACTATAGAATTAGAAACCTTGGATGAGAAAAAGCCCAGTGCATACCCAGCCAAAAGTTAGTGGTGCCTCAAAAGGGAAAAAAGATCTTTTAATCCCCAGGATGAACATTCATTTTGGCAACCACTTATAAAAACTTATAAAGTTACAGGGCACTCTCTCAGTCATGGTAGGCAGCTCAGCTTTTTTAAATTGTACTTATTGGCAAAAGGATCTCCAAGATGTATTGTTCAGAGAAATAAATGGGGTGGAGAACAATGTGCATATTATGTTACTGTAGGTTAAAATATTAAAAAGTATATATGTATGAGTACATGTATAGAAAATATCTGGAATAATATACAAAAGCTGGTAAGGCTGCATCCAGAAGATGAGCTGGATGGTGAGCGTCCAGGGCAGGGGAGGGACTAACTTTCCACTGTACAGTCTTTTATACCTTTTAAAATCTAGACCGTGTACATGCATTACCTATGCCCCACAAAATTATTAGTCTAAACGAGTAACTGAAAAAAACAACTGCTTTCTAAGCCCTCTATCTACTCTGTGTAGTGTTTTGGAACCCAAAAGACTTTCTATAAAAAAAAAAAAAAAACTTTCCAATCGAATTTACAGAAACAAATATTCTTACCCCAGGTCCTCTCTAGCCTATTGACAGAACAACCAACGGAAACTCCAATATTATGATTTTTAATAAATAAGTAAATCTTTCAATCCTTTATACTCTCCTCCTTTTATTTTTAGCAGTCACTGGCTCAGAAAAAAACTGTCAATAGGATATTAGATATTAAAAAACAGTTTTACATTTAGGCTGAAGGCTTGTAATGTTTACAAACAGTCGCCTTTAAGCATGGAAGGAAGACAAGCTCCATTATTTGAAATCTACCTGCAGAGGGATAAATTTATTTACAAACGAGCATGCCCAGAGGCAGGCTCTACACTGAAGGCCGGGGTCAAGGCACATGGATAATGATAAAATAAATAAAAGTGACTTTCTTAAAATGTCACATGGGAGAAGGAAATGAGAGTGAAGGGGAAACTGGCCTTTATAATCTCTTAATATTCCAAATATAATTGCCATCTGACTCAGATCTTCTCAAAGGTTATAGTGCACAGCTCATTTCTTTAGTGGCATGTCTTTGTCATTAACAAAATGATAACTTGGAAGAAAAGGCTGTAATGATTTTACTGCAGAGTTTAAATTCCTCCGTTACTGTCTCATTCTCTTTCATAGATCCATAGAGATCTCCTAGAAATGAAGCAGAAGAAATGTATTTCCCAGGGTTGGGATTTTTAGGTATTGTTCTTTTGGGGAACAAAAAATATGGACAGGGGCATAAGGCTGGAGCCAGGCTGCTTAGTGTTCATTTTTGTTTTGCCATTTCCTAGCTGTGTTGCTTTAGACAGGTCAAGCACCATTTCTGAATTTTAGTTTTGACTTCTGTACCATGGGGTTAATAATACTAACCTGGAAGGACTATTATGGGGACTAAGTGTGAAAATTGGTATCAAGCACCTGCACTCATTCGGCACTGAGAAACGTTGGTTCCTTTCCTTTTGCAGAGAGCCCTGAGATAGAAACCACTATCCCCCAATGGCAGCAGCCCCATTCTCTTTTTACAAGCTGACTGGGTAAGCATTCCAGGACCCTGACCTTCCACTGAAATCGATGAGTGCTTGCTCAAAGGTCCTTGATGTGCTACAGATGGCATTATCTGTTAGAGACATAGCCTTGAGGAGCTTGCATTTCCTTTACTTGGAGAAATGCTATTTCATAGTCCCTCAGTAGATGTCAGCAGCAGAGCAAACATCTCTGTGCCACAGTGGAAGCAGGTTGGCTTAAAAACAACTTTTCCAATTAAAAAAAAAAAAAAAAGCAGTGCTCCCTCTTTCTTCAGAAATCTCAGAACCAAAATGGTTAGATCTACTGGCCTCAGAATAGATTCTTGAGAGGATTACCAAGGGTGCATTTATGTTTTAAAGGCAACCTTTTCTTCTCGGTAATGAAAACATCATCTCAGAAATGGTTAGGGATTATAGCAACCTTTTTAGAATTTTCTGCAAGTTTATCTTGCATTTACCCTCCAGGCAAGAGTGAAATAATAGAAGATGTCCAATGTTTTGCTTCTTCCTGTGAAGTAAATCAAAACCGTGGGAATGTTATCCTCTAATTTAATTTACTGCTGTCTCCTCGAATATATCTTTTATTGTATTCAATTAACCCTCTGATTGCAACCACAGACAACTGCAATGAGGTCAAAGAATAAGACAGAGTTTCCTTGTCGGAAAAAAAAAAGGGATGATTGGAGTTCGTGGCCAAGTAATATTTGGATGTGGATATCGAGCCAAGATTTTGCTTATGACATTTAATCTATAAACTGACTCTCCCTCCCACCCTCTTGTTCATTCTTGCCTGCCCCACCCGCAGGTATGATAGGAAGGAGGTCAGTACTGCTAAGATGTGGGAATGTCTTCACTATGTACATACGTTTTTGTCACTCAAAGTATGTAATTTTGCCACCAAACTTGACTCCACACTAGCTTAACTCTTGGATTTTATATTTACCTTGCTTCTGCTTCTTGAATGTTTCTACTGGAGCATCCATCAGTGGTTGCCTGTCATTCCTATCATGGCCTACGTTTGGGCTGGAGGGAAATAGATGATATCCCAGCTTCGAGAATTTACAGCTGCTGTCTTTAAGTAGTGAGCTCCCTGTCACCTCTCATCTGGGAAAGAGACAACAACTTGGGTGACCAACCATCTCAGTTTTCCAGGAAATGTCCCAGTTTTAGCACTGAAATTCTCGTGTCCCAAGGAACCCTTTTGTTAAGGGCAAACAGAGATGCTTAGTCACCTTACTATGTTTTCCGTTCCTAGAGATTTCAGTTTAAATGAGCACTGAGATTTTAAAAAACTTCCCAGGTGATTCTACTGTGCAGCCAAGGTTTAGAATCATTGACCTTGAGGCCAAATAACCATGGTCAGAGATGCCATAGGAGGGGCTCTTGGGTAATCTGTAGGAAGAGGTGGTTTTGCAGGTTTTCTGTAACTGTTGGAACCTTGACCTGGGGATGTGGCATGGTTGCTAACACAACTGCTTTACTCTTGCATAGAAAAAACTAGGACTGGGATTAGGGTAACTAACGAGGACATTTTACCTTATGCCCAAAATTTAAGGGGGTGCAAAACCCCACAATAATTAACATAGATAAAATATTTAATACAATATTTTAAAACAAAATATCAAACTTTTAAATAAAGACAAGATCAATAACAGTGCTATGCAGAGCCATAGTGGAGCCTGAAGCAGAAGGATAATAAGGTATACCGACTCTGTATTTAACATTTTGATATTTTATTCATCATGGGCTTTTTTGCATTATTTGTGATTTTTTGATATTGCTTTAGATATGACATATCTTGATGACTGAAGTTTTGGGGGCTCCCTTGAATTTTGCACCTGCGGAGGATTCCTCACCTGCCTTACCTTGCTCCTGGCCCGGGGAAGGATGCACCGCCAGGTTAATCCTAACCAGAGAGGGGCCTGATAGGCTTCTCAGAGGCCCAAGAAGTCCACAGACAGGCAGCACTGTTTTAGTGCACTGTCTTCAGAAGAAAGTAGGCTTCCTGGAAGGTGGGAAGTGGCAATAGGCAGGTCTGAGTGGAATTCACAAGGGCCCTGGAAGGGAGCTGGGGCCTGAGGTCCTCAAACCACTAGCCAGAGCAGAACAGGCGCAGCCCTTTTGAGTCACCCATCCCAGGTAATGCTAAGTGACCTGTAGGTTTCAGCTGATTCAAACTCCTATAGCCTTTTTGGTTAGAAACCAAAAGCAAGCTGTGTTTTTCCATTTCCAGGATTAAAATTAAGCAAAAACAGAGCCTTTTTTTTTTTTGGAAGTGGAATGGAGAACAGACAGTGCAAAAACCTGTCTTAGGCAGGCTTTTGGGAAAGAGGGAGTCAGAGGGCTAATCTGTCCAGAGTTGGCCAATTATCCAGTTGGCATGCTCCCTGGGCCAGGGCCGGGACTGGCAGTGCCAACGGCAGGAAAGAAAGGATTCGTTGGCGCATGATGCTGGGAGCCTCTTCAGGCAGAGAAACCCCACGGTGAGAGCCACCTCTTTCCCTTCTGGCCTCTTGCTACTTTGGATTGGGAACTGAAAAAGATTGTACCTGTTGTAGATTTTTTATTAAAAAAGTAAGAGTGGACCAAAACATTATTATTTCTGCAACATGTTTTAATGAATCAAGGTCAGATTTTGAAGACCTGATTCCAACCCCGGACCTACCTCTGGCCAGTGTGGAGTCTTGGGCAAGTCACTGAGCCTCCTAGAGACTCATTTGAACCCTGTAAATTAAGGAGAGCCGAATTTACCCTGCTGGTCCTAAAGATATTCATGGGACTTGACTGGATTAAATTTGAGAAGGTGCTGTGTAAGGTATAAAGGCTCCACAAATAGGAGGTGTGATTGTGGTGATGGTAATTACTACTTGCTGCCTTCTCATAGTCTGTGCTTTTACTATTTATCTTGCTTACTTAATTCAAAGTTAATACAAAGTTACTTAGTAACTTTGATATATATCTTAGATTCTGCCATATGCAGCAGGCAGATAAAGGAGATAATTTTGTGAGCAGATAAAATATTTTTCCACTAAAGGTCTAGTAGGAGACAGGACAAATGTATAGCAAACTATAAGGCATGAGAGAAAGGGACAGTAATGCAAGCGGGGTGAGCAGAGGAGTGGCTACTCCTCTTGCTGGAGGAATCTCAGAGGATCTCGCCTGTAGGTAATATTGAGGATGGAGCAGCAAGAAAGTCTGTGCATTCGGTGAGTGAGCCGTGGGAATGGGCAGGCATTGCAGTGCAAGGCACAGGGGCTGGGAATTTGTTGGGGCACATATGGGGAAAACCGAGGCAGTTCGTTGGCTGGACTGTGAGGTATACCAAAGGAATAGTGGCAGAAGTTTGAAAAGACATATAGTGACCAGATTGGTGGAGCATGGGGGTCTGATCTAGGGAGAGCAATACGGACTACGTCTCTTGGGCAGCTTTGCCCCTGAGACTGTTTGAGCAGAGGATTGGCATAATCACACGTACAGGTTAAATTGGCCGTGAGTAGAACACAGGCCCTCTGCTGGCTTGTCCAAGCCTTGGTACCAAAGTTTTGCATTCTTTTCCTTATGGGACTTACTGGTGGAGGCTGACAAATAGGCGGGCTCCCCGTGAGAGCAGTCAACCAGCTTCAGGTAAGAAGACTGATTTTTCTCATCTTCTCAGGGTCTTTGGGACCCAGAATTGGAATAATTCGGGAAGTTTAGGTTGAGCACCGTATTTGTTCCAGGCACTGGGCCAGGGCTCAGGATCCAGTTGTGAACTAGATTTAGTTTCAAGTCTAGTGGCAGAAAGAGTCGAGTTTTGGGGGCTGCAGTATGGTGTGGTTACTGTACTGCCGCTGAGTGTGTGGGAGCACGGCTGGTCTCTAACTAAGGTTGGGGATGCAGATTGAGGGGGAAGAGTCAGGAAGGATTTGGGGAAAAAGGGGTAACTAAGCCAAGACCTAGAGGCTGAGTAGAGTTATCCAATAAGATAATGGGAAAGGAAAGGGCAGGGCAGATGAGTGGAAGAACCAGCAGTGTAATCCAGGTGCTGAGAGGGCAGGATGCGTGGGAAGCTGTGAGCAAGTGAGTGGAGCTGGAGGCCGGCATCCTGTAGCCAGGCCAAGGAGTTCAACTTCCTTCTGAGGGCATGTGGCCTGTCAGTGGGCTTAAGTGGGAGAGACTTGGTCAGACTCGCTTTTTGGAACAAGGACTTTGGGCAGAGTGAGGATATCTTGGGCTGGGGGAAGTGGCCAGAGCCAGGGGCTTTTCCAGGACAGAGATAATGGTGGTTAGAATCAGGGTAAGGAATGCTGGACCTGGATCCCAGGCAGGACTAGCGGGACGTAGTGTGGGGCTGGGGTCAGGCAGAGGAACAAGCCAGGAATTGACATCTACTAAATCTTAGACCTCTGTGCTAAAATGTTTTCTTCGAAAATTTTAGACCAATTTACAATCAATTCTCTACTCATTCTAAACCTACTGAGTCTTCAAAACGCACCCACAGGAGTGGACCCCTAAATTGTCATTTTCTCCTTGCTGGTTCTGGTGTTGGACACTACCACACATTGTGGTATCAGTGCTGTAGAAGGGACTTTGAAGAGCGATACCAATCCCTTGTGCGGACGAACACATTTACAGTGTTGAACAACCATCATTATTATTGGTTTCAGCATGTTTTTCATTATCCCAAACAGAAACTCTGTACCCATTAAATAATACTGGCAATGGAATTTTAAAAAGCCATCCAGCTGATTCTAAATACAGTCAAATTTGAGAACCACTCATCTAGACTACGTGCTCACCACATTTAGAATGTTCCGCCAGAGGCAACGAACCCTTCTAAGGTGAAGCCTGGCTTTGGACTCAAATATTGACTGTGACTTTGGCAAATCAACCTCTCTAAAGGTCTATTCCATATACCTGAACAGGAAATCATCTTTCCCTCATGGTGCTGTGGTAACAATGATCCGAGAGTCTAAATAAAACATTTGGTCCAAGGGACGGCCTATAAAATTCAATGATTCAATTCAAAGAATCATGCTTTTTCTGTTATTTGGACATAGAGTTTAGTGTAGTGCAAGTAGCACAGTTTTGGGAGTCAGAGAAGCCTGAAAAATCCTAACTTTACCACTTGTGAATTATATCACCTGGACAGGTTATTTTACCATTCTGAACTTCCGTGTTATTATCTGTAAAATGAGGATGATACCATCTACCTTATAGGATTGTTGAGAGAATTAAATGAGATGACATTATTATAATGACTGGCACATAGTAGGTGCTCAAATAAGTGGTGGTAATTAGTTACATTTCATGAGCTGTATCATTACTTTGGTATCATTTGTCATTTAACAACAAAAGAATAAGGCTTTTAGCACTGAAATAGTTTTTTTAAGACAAGAGAAAAAATTAGTAAAGTATTGAAGCTTTGAAATGTTCCACGTTTTTGCAATACAATAGGAGAAGCAACTGAGGGTTAGTTATCAGAGCCCCCCGAGTTATCTGAGCTCTTCCTAGCTGAGCATTCTCAGGCAAGTCAGACTCTCAGCAACTATGATTCTTCACCTGAAACAGAAAATTAAAAAAAAAAAAAAAGATGATGTATGTGCATCAATGTGTGAATTTCAACAGAGAAAATTCTTTTATTATTATTATTATTATTATTATTATTATTTCATGTTTCAGGACCTATCAAAGCTATGTTCATTTCATACTCTGTTGTTTTGCTAAGCCACCAAGCTGCCGGGGGGAGGGGGGGAATAAGAACCTTTCCTCTGTCCCAATTTCCCCTGCCTTCCCTAGTCCAGGCCCTCTTCCCCTGCCTGTAGGACCTGACATACGGGTATCACCACCAGTAATCACCCTCTTGTTCCCACAGATATCCATTAAAAAAAGTTCTTTTCAGCACCGTCTCCATTTACTCTGAATGTTCAACTAAGTAAAGACCTTTCCTAAACCAGGATCAATTTTGTTTGGGCTAAGATAATTCTGGTAATAATACACGGCCTGAACCTCCAGGAGGAAATGTCAGCATGTCATTAATACTATTCAAATATATACTGTCACAGATATGTTCCAATTTATAATAGCTTATGTCCATTTATTAAATCGCTGCGTGGCACATGGGATTGTGTTTGTACCTCGCAAGGCTGTTCTCACTGTATTGTAGTCAGGATTGATTATGCTTAAAGAATATCTTTAGATACTTTTTGTTTCTGATGGTCTAACTTTGAATTATCATCAAAATGGCTTTGGTTATATAATTAAACCAAATGTTATTATTTTTTCTCGTGGCTACTTTGAAACGTATCATGTTGATAAAATACCAGTGATTTAAGATTGAGAACAAGGCTAGCATTTCTATTTTGAAGCTAGATGTTCCATTTGTAAGACGTCAGTGAGAAATAAAAGGTATGGAGTCACATTACTGAAAACAGTTCAAAATTGCTGACTATAGGATATGTGTGTGGGGAAGTAAACTTGAGCGGGTCCACAGGACCGAGGACCTGAAGGGTCTGAAGTCCTAGGCCAAATATTGGTGCTTAATTCCCTAGCTTGGGGGTCACAAACTCAAATACCTACTGTGGCCAGGCAGCAGTGACTATAGTAACAGTGAACAAACAGATCCAGAATAAGAAATGGCAGCTTCGATTGCACTTTTTCAAATCTGACACAATTTTCTTATAAAATGTATAGGAAACAACGTCATGGCCATGAAGAATTATGCATTCTAATGTTTTTCTTTAAGCGTGGCCCTCGTAAACTCTTTCTTTGTTCTACTCTTGACAGAGGTAAAGATAGTTTTCTACTAAAAGAAAAACAACGGTGTACACAGAATTGTACGTGGCAATCCACTCTCACTTGGGTGTCAGGGCAACTGTGGGCACTGTGGCGACTGTACCATCTAGTCCCTGCCTGAGGGAGGTCTGCCTCTGTTTAGGTTTGTTTGACATGGTTGTTCTCGGGGAACATAAGCTCCATGTGGATAAGTCTAAATTTTTGAGAAATGTCAGAAATTCACTTTCTGTGAACTCTTTCATTTTAAGTGTTGACCCAGTAACGAATGAAAAAATGTGCATGCAAATCACACATGGACATAACACACATCTGTGGACTGCATTCCATCTGGGAACTGCCAGTTTTGAGTATTGCCAACAGCCAAAGAACAATGTAAGTGATGTGATCTATTACATTTTAGGAAGATTTATATCCAATAGTGTATTAATACCAAGCGTTCTAAGTGGATAAAGTAGTCTCATTGGCCTCTTTATTTTTAAACATGTATTTAACAGATACCTATATAACGTTAGCTATATCCCAGAAACTGTTTTACGTGCTTTACAAGCATTTACTCCTTCTAAAGGACATATACGATCTACATTATTACTATCCCCATTTCTTAGATGAGAACTAAGACATGAGGCCACAAAGCTAGTAAATGCATTAATATGCATTCAGAAGATTGTGTCTGTGTGTGAGAGAGAAAGGAAATGGTAAATATAATTTCTTCACTTGTAATGATATTCTGATTGTCGATGTGGCAAACATGGAGAAAAGAAATCTTTATTGATTAGACAGCATTGCTAAAAGATGAAAAATTTCTTCATGAAAAATCCTATGTATTTGGGGGAAAAAGTAATAATGTAGTCTATAAGGACTCTGAAAAGAGAGAGAATGAAAATCCTAAAGATTTTCCCCAGATTTGGTACACTCCATCGAGCCGTCAGCGGTGTCTCACTGCCACGCGGTATGGAGTGGGAGTGGGAAGGTAGAAATGAACCTTCTCTTTGGTTTCTGCAGGGAAGAGTGTCCTGGATACCCACCGGCTAGCTGGCCGTTTTTCCTTCAGCACTTGCCCTCCCCCACACTGAGGACAGAACTCCTCCCCTGATGATGCTCTGAAGCCGATTAAATGTCCACTTTCCTCGGGGCCACAGACTGAGAAAGTGAGGTGGCAAACAAAGCTCCAATGTGACCTAGGATTGGATCTTGAACCAGAGAAAGACAATAGTGGGACAACCGATGAAATTCGAATAAGGTGTGTAGTGCAGATAATAAGTATTGTGGCGATGTTAACATTCTGATCTGATCCTTGCACTGTGGTTATGTAAGATGTTAACATTTGGGGAATATGGATGGAGGGTGTACGAAAATTCTTTGTACTATTTTTGCAAACTGTTTTGTAAGTCTGAAATTATGGAAAAGTTAAAAATGTTAAGAACGTAATAATGTTAAGAATGTAAAAGAATGGACTACTATGGGGGGCCATTAAAGTGATGCCCCCCTCCTGAATGTGGGGTTGGGTACCAGCTGTGCATGGGTCATTGGCCCCTGGGAGGTTCTGTTGCAACTGGGCCATGAGTTCTGCTCGGAGAACCCCATGTGCTGTGAGTTACATAAAATGATCCATGGAATTAGTTTTGATCTGACTTAATTTACATATTGATGAAGGCTGTTAGAAGGACCCGCCTTTGGATCCTGTGGTGGTGGGGCTAGGGAGCCAGGCACAGGGAAGCTTTTGGAGCTGGACTTGAAAGCTCAGGTGGTCTGGGTCAAAATCCAAATGTATCCGGCTTGGTTGGCTAATGGAGTAAACATTCCACAATAAATACTTGAGTCACCACAAGCAGATTCCGAATCCACGAAGAATTCAAATACAAGTTTAAGCTTTCTTTTATGATTCAGAAGGCCTTCAGGACTTTGCAGGATCAACAAAATAGGCATCAGTGGGCACTGATGATACACAGAAGTCTTGGCTCTCATCCTCTACAAAGAACAGAGTGTCTCAATTCCTTCTGATCATCTTGCTGTTCTCTTTCATGTAGAAATTATTTCATGAAGTAAAAATTTCATCTGGGGACTTTTAGTATACTTTTTTAAAGGACCACAATAATAATCACAAAGGAGATGACAATGACTTAAAATAGTTGTAGCCATAAAAACTTATTCAGATGCTCTTTGACTTATGGTGGAGTTATGTCCTGATAAACATCCTAAACTGAAAATATCTTAAGTGAAAAATGCATTTAGTACAGGTAACCTACTGGACACTTAGCATAACCTGCCTTAAACATGCTCAGAACATGAACATTAGCCTACAATTGAGCAAAATCATCTTCCTGTTGCTTCCCAGCATCAAAAAAGAATATTCTACTACATGTTGCTAGCCCAGGAAAAGATCAAATTTCCAAGTATGGTTTCTACTGAATATGTATTGCTTTCATACTATCATAAGGTTGAAAAATCTTTAAGTTGAACCATTGTAAGTTGAACCATTGTAAGTTGGGGACAGTCTGTATTTATTTATTGCTTTGTTTAATTCATACATTAAACTTCCATAAATTATTAGAAGCAGAGATTGAAGATCAAAGGGTAGTAGTAGTGCTCCAAGCAGAATAAGAGATAGAGTTTAACCCCCAGATTTCTCCCTGTGCTGGGAAAGGCACTGGTTAATTTCCCATCTGGGAACAAGACAAGGAAGGATGAGATTCCTGGGACACATGGTCCATTCAGTGTCTTGGAGTCTGGTTCAAACAAATTTGTGTCTCCTTCTCTTGGACAAGAGTGAGGAGAATATGGGTAGAGAGACAGAGAGAGTTTCTTTCTTTTTAATTTCAAAACTCCAAGTATGTACTTTTGCTTTAATTCCTTTGATGAGTGGTTTGTTCTTTATTTGCAATATGGTTACTCTTGATAATTTTTCAAGTTGGGCCACAGCTCACAGCTTTGGTGGGCCACAGATCACCCTCTCTCGTGATAGATGGGCGGAGTATCTTTGGTCCTATTGACTGTGATCAGGGGCACAGGGTCACATGCATCCTAACTACTTTAGAAAAGAATTCACCTTCTCTCCCAGTGCTTCTTTCTCTCCCTGGGAAAAATGCTCCTAGCTTCTGGATTTGGAGACTTTTTTTTTTTTTTTTTTTTTAGTAGAATCCCTCTGGATTACGGATTTCCTCCTTGTTATTCATTGCAGTCCTTTCAAACTGAATTAAATCATTCTGCCTTTGGATTTTTGTTTGTTCAGGGAACTTAAATTTATTTTACCAAACCGTTCTATGGCATTTATGGGGGTATTTTCTCCTTTAGAGCAAAACTGGAGCACCCTTGGAGCTCGCATGTAATATAACCCCTCTCCTAGGCTTCCCCGGGCTGAGTGCAGATTAAGTCACATTAATGTCAATAACCGAGTTCCTGTTCTTGCTCCCCCACTTGCTCATAAGAGTCCTCCAGCCTCCTACAAAGCTTCTCCAAATATTTTTGTGACTTTACACAGAGAAGCTCCCATGGGGCTACAAACCAGCCGGCCGTCTGTAGTCACCACGTGGCTCCTGCCCTGATCCTCCCTCTGCTGCTCTTTACTCTGTCTCTGTGACTGGTGGCAACTCCAGCCTCTGTACCCAGAGCAGATTCTGCTCCTAAGCTGCCCTCAGTGGGATTCGTGTACCTAATCAGAGGGAGACGAGACCTTTCCCCTGCTTTGCGCTACGTTTGGCACCTGGGCCCCAAAGTGGCTCAGCTTTTACTGTCTCAGACAGTTCTTGACACAGCTGCTTTTTCCTTCTGCCCTTTCTCCTTCTGGAGTCCCAAAGGGCCTAGCAGGGAATGGGCCCTTTGTGACAACGTTCCTTCTTCTCATCTCTCCGTTGTCTTATGATACCCTGCAATTAACAATAAAATCCTCCGTTCTCCTTCTCCAACCCCAAACCAGAAGTCTCCATTCACATCGACTCATACATTCACGTCTGGGGACCCCTGGCTCAGCAGGGCCACAAAAGGCAAACCTCAGATTCCCGACCGGATGACCTAGACAACTCAAGATCTAATACAATGAAGAATTTGTAATGTACAGTTCAGTGACATTAAGTACATTCACATTATGCGGTCATCACCATCATCCAACTCCAGAACTTTTTCATCTTTCCAAACTAAGACTCTGCATTCATTAAACAATCATCCCCCACTCCCCACTGCTCCCAGTACCTGGCAACAGCCATTCTGCTCTCTGCCTCTATATCTGGGGACTTCATGTAAGTGAAATTATACAATATTTGTCCTCTTGTGACTGGCCTAGTTCACCTAGCATAATGCTTTTAAGGCTCATCCATGCAGTAGCATATGTCAGAATTTCCTTCCTTTGTAAGGCTGTATAAATATCCATTGTATGGAGATGCCA
This sequence comes from Rousettus aegyptiacus, assembly GCF_014176215.1. Lineage (NCBI taxonomy): Eukaryota > Metazoa > Chordata > Mammalia > Chiroptera > Pteropodidae > Rousettus > Rousettus aegyptiacus. The sequence continues at coordinate 126,889,919 of NW_023416306.1, forward strand.
CATCTTGTTTATCCATTCATCCCCGATGGATATTTGGGTTGCCACCACTTTTTGCGCCATTGTGAATCACATTTGTAATGTTAAATCTTCGAGCGGCAACATTAAAAAAGTAAAAAGAAATGGGTGAAATTGATTTTTAAAATATATTTTAACCTAACGTAGCCAAAATTTTATCATTTTAACATATAATCAGTATAAAACATTTACTAATAATATGATAAATTCTTTTTTTATGTGAAGTCTTTGATGTTTGATATGTGTTTTACATTTATAACACAGACACATTGGGGCTCGCCATATTTCATGTGGCCATTGGCTGCTCTATTGGACAGCCAGATCTAACTCATCACCGGAGAGTTTGGGAACCCTAACAATGCCCTCTTTCCACGCCCCTGGATTGTCTCTGTCGGAGAGAGCCAGTGTCTCAAATGAACCCTTGGCAAAGTATAGATTGCTGTCAGTTCTCAGCTGATTTCTTAGACAAATGCTAGGAGTTCTGAATTTCTGTGGCTCCAAATGGTTTAGCTCTATATTCAAAGAGTCAAGCAGAAAAATTTGAAAATGAAGAAGACTGATTTACATTCTCCCCAGGCAGAGCAATACATACTATCATTTATGTACGTATGTTATGTGTTATATTCTCAACACATTCAAGGCACCGAATATATTTTATCTATATATGATCCAACATACTGATGTTATTTCATATGGGTATGTGTATGCGTCTGAAAATAACACTGCACCATAACCACTTGTTTACTCATGAATTCGATGACTATTTGTTGAGTTCCTTTTATGAGCCAAGCCCATGCAATCATTGTGGTACTGGGAGACCATCCACAAGATGTACACAGTCCCCATCATTAAGGACCTTGAACTGCAGCTTACGGTCCCTGCAAGACTTGGAAAGAGGAAGCTCACCTTTCTCAGCTTGGGCAAACCTCTGTAGTTCTTCTCTCCCTTTTACTTTGAGAGATAATTCCGTTCTCTTGATTGTCCGCCCCAGTGGAAAAAGTAACACTCACTCTTTGGAATTTCTGCGTTAGTGAGTCATGAAAGTGATATGGAAACTTAGATAAATATAAGAGTAAATTGCCATGAAAATTATTAAAAACCAGAGCTCACTCAATGACAGCTGGGGGTTGTGGGCACATGGCCGGGACAGATTTTCTCTATATCACCCATACGCCAAATAGGATGCCTGGGTTTTATTTCACAAGAGTCTTCTTTTTGCAGTGAATGAGGGCCCAAGTAGCATATTCTATGTCATGATATATGTGGTTCCTACAGAGAGGTTTAATAATCTGTGGCGTATAGGCGCCAGTTGAGTCTGAGCCTGATTTCTTTCCTTTGTTTATTCAAAAAACATGGACACGATGCCTGGAAAATGCCCTTAGTCCTCTCCTTCATCCCACTGTTTATATTCACAGGAACATCAGATTGTTGGGAACTTGAACACATGGGCCATTCCCAAGAATGGATTTCTTGGTGCCTCCTTTGATTGAAGTTGTGGAGCTATAAGGACCTTTTAAAGCATCTTCACATGGTAGTAAATATAATAAATGCCTGTGTTAGAACTTTACATATGTTAACTTATTTAGCTCCCCAAAGGTGTTATTATTATTACCAACTGATTGTATAGGGAAGGAGCCCAGCTATGGGTTGAGGTGGTTTGCTAATGGTTACACGGTCCATAGGCACCAGAACCAGGGTCAGTGGCAGTGTAGACAAAGTTCTGCAGTCAGGCCAAGGCCACATGCATGGTGCACAGCCCCCACTTGCTCCTCCAGCTGGACACAAGCCTACACAATTCTTCGTCCTATCCCAGCCTTCTGTCTGGATCCTATGCACTTTCTCATGACAGCAATGCATGTCCACTACATGGGAAAATTATAAGAGGGAGAGACCTGGGGATGAGCTATTTTTCTAATTGGGGCCAGACTTCTAGGTAGGCAACAGAGGCTGTTGGTTCTTTTGTGTGATTTGAGGAACATGGGAAATCTTCCCTACCTGCTTGCAAGTCCATCATGAAGTCTGGAGTGAGGGATCCACTTCTGACTTGAGGCTGTGCTCCTTTCAGGAGTGTAGGTCGTAAGTCTCTCCAACCTTCTGGACCCCAGTGTTCCCAGCTGAGAAATGAAGGGGTTAGACAAGGTTATTGATTTTTTAAAAATTGACATATAATTTACATGCTGTGAAATTCACCCTTTTAAAAAATACAATTTAGTGGTTTTAAGTATCTTTGCGAGGTTGTGGAACCATCACCACTAATTTCAAAATATTTCATCATCCCTTAAAGAAACCTCGTATCCATTACCAGTCATCCTCAGTTCGCCACTCCTCCCAGCTCTTTGCCTGTTCTAGATATTTCACATAAATGGAATTACATGATATGTGGCCCTTTGTGTCTGCCTTCTATAATTGAGCATAATGTTTTCGAGGGTTCATTTATATTCTAGCATTGATCCCTTTTTTTAAAACTTTCTTTTGAAAAGCAAAATGCTCTGAACAGAAATCGTCGGAGGAACTTCAAATATACAAGTATATTTTAGAAATGTTGTGAGTTCAGTTCTAGACCACCGCAATAAAGCAAGTATTGCAATAGAGTCCTAATCGTCCCGCTGGCTGAGGATCTTGCCTTCAATTTGCAGAAAACAGAACATCTGTGAAATGCAATAAAACGAAGTCTGCCTGTATAACGTAGATAGAAGCGGAGGTGATCCAGTGAAGCAAGGCAGACTCCTCTGCCTTCTTGAGCACCCTCTCAGCCTGGCAACACCCACTGGGGCCCCGCTGCAGAACCCTAGGGCTTGACAGGACACAGGCAGAAAGGCTCTGAACTAGATCATCTCTCAAGTGCCTTTCAATTCAACCATCTGTTTCTCTAAGGTCCTTACTTCAAAAATGCAAATCACCCTACCAGCCATTTTCACCTGCATTAGTTCACAACATCCCTCTCCAAAAACAATTTAGAGAGAGCAGAAAATTGGGCAAATGGGAGTTTAATGGGAGGGAGAAAAGCACAAGACGGTTTTGCAGGTTTGACACTGCCTTGGAGAGGCAGTGGGAAGAATAGGAACCCTGGACATCCTGAGGAGGGGCGGGCATCTGGAAAGAGGAAAATCATATAGAAAGGAAGTGACTAGAGATAGCAAAGGAGGCTGCTTTATAATATTGCTGTGCCTGGTCTCCAGTGATGGACTTTTCTGAGAAATGTCCTTTTTCTTTGAGGCCAAAAAAGATTGTGTGGTCTGCAGCTGACTGGAGCGGTTTTTTTGCCCCTGAGACATGATCGCCTTTTTGGGCAAGGGGGAAAATATCGACACAAATCTTTGTCCAAAGTCAATTATGTAAGATTTGGAGCAGTATGGTCTGCCAACAGAAACTGCAGATCATTTGTATGTGGCCTGGTATGTGGGAAGCCTCACTCAGCTTTTTTGGCTCTTCCCTCTGTCCTCGTGGGAGACTTCAAGTAACTTCAGCAGCCTCTACAGCTGTTATCCACCCCAGTGCTCATCCAAAAGCGAGCAAGTGTCTTCTGAGTCAGCATCAGCCACCCTGACCATGCTGTAAAATAGGAAGGACCTTGCCTCCTTTACCACCAACACAGTGCCTGAGCCCAGGGTAGGTTCGGGAAGGTGGAAGGAACCCTGGATGGCAGTCAGGTGACCCAATGTTGACCAAGGAGACACAGGTTTTAATATAGGCTCTGCCTTTTTTTTTTTTTTAAACAAGCGATAGTATATGTCATGTTGTCTCCATGAGCCTTAGTTTTCTCATCTATAAAATGATTATTAATTGATTTGTTTACCATCTCGTTCCAAAAAAAGATCTAAGGCAACTCTTCTATAAAATTTAGGAGCTAGAACAAATGATTTTGAAGTCCTGTGGTTTTTTTTTTTTTTTTTTTGGTTCTACAGGTTCCAAAGACTCTTGTAAAGTGGGTGCTGATTCACAGTTTAGAGCCTTTTGGATATCCTAACAGTCTCCCCAGCATATCCGGATAGCCACCTTGTCACTTGTCATCTGTACCCAGTGGGGCCAGATTCCTACTGATTAATTAAACCCTCTTTAAAATGCCTGCCAGATGGGGAAGCTATTCTAGATGAAAGGAGAATGAAGAAATGTGAGAATGAAATGCAATGTGTGCTACTCAATGGAATCTTGAATCAAACAAAACAAACAACGACAACAAAAAAAAAAACCCAAAGCCAACAACCTATAATGGGTGTTTTTGGGAACAACTGACGTTTGAGACCAAGAGCTTCCCTGACCTTCCCAGAATGTTTTCTTTGTTCTTCTCTTTCCTTTTCTCACTCATCTTCCAGGGCCTCTCTCAAATCTTCATTCTCAGTCATTTCCCAGGTGCTCTGGCCCACTGACCTCTCCCTCCCCTTTGCCGCTGCACCCCACTTCTACTGAACTCTCCCTTCACACTTCCCTTTAACCATAGCATCCCTGATCATGAGAATTGCTTTATTTGTGCACGTGTGTGCAAGTGGAAGCTAAGAGAGGCCAGGGGTCCTGGCTTCTATGCTGTCCCCAGGCAATACATTCAAGAAATAGTTTTGCTATTGAACTTGGAAAAGGTATTCGAATTCAAATTTCACCGTGTATTTTTTGCTGAAGGCAAAGTTTCATATTCTGGGCCCCTTGCTCATTATTCAGAGGTGAGGGCAACATGGGCAAGATCAGCCTGGATCCTGACAAAGCCCAGCCTCCCCCAAGCTCAGATCCCCATGTTTATTTTACAACAATTAGAAGCATACAGGCTCCTTCCCAGACAGGTTAATATATCAGGCCAACTTGTGCAAAGCCCCTGCTTAAATGTGCCTGGTGCAAGGACTTCGAGCGCAGCTTAAAAAATTGCCTTGGTAACAGGATGTCGAGAGGCACTTTCCTTGTTTCTCTAGAAAAGGTTGCCAGGGGCCCAACCTGGGGGCAAAGAGATATCGCCACCTCCCTTTCCAAAGAAAGCCCCCAAGAACTGGGGTCAAACTCTACTCCAGGGCTAGCCTATCACAATCAACCAGCCCCTCCTCTCTTCAACCCCAAGCAGAGACAGAAGAAGAAGGAAGAGTCACCAGTTTAGTAGGCTGTTGTGGTCTGGATCCCTTCTCTTGATGTCCTGGGCCCCAAAACAAAGCATGAGGGGCTGCAAAAAATTACATCTAAAGACAAGCTCTTCCTGCCAGGGGAGAATGGCATCCTCTTATCCAGTTGGATGCCTAGCTGGCCAATATATTCATCTATTAGGGATCATTTGTCGATGTCTGGAGACATTTTTGTCAGAAGTGGGAAAGTGCTACTGGCATCTATCTACTGGGCAGAGGCCAGGGATGCTGCTAAACGTCCTGCCATGCACAGAACACACACACACACACACACACACACACACACACACACACACACAGAGAGAGAGAGAGAGAGAGAGAGAGAGAGAGAGAGAAATATCTGGTCCAAAATGTCAATAGTGCCACTGCTGAGAAACCCTGGTGTAAAATAGCTTTTGGTCAAAAGGGAAGGGATGTCATTATTCCTGGGACACCTTAGCATTTGCATCATATCCTCGTGTCCCCACTTGTGGGTTGGCACACCTACCGCCTTTCCACACTGTACATTTGTGTGCTCTTACGCAAAACGTTCAGGTTGTGGCCCACATCTCTAGGGACCCACGTGCTCTTATTTCTGCCCCAGGTGTTGTGGCCTATTAACCGTGTGATCCCACACAGGCACTTTTGAAAGGGAAGCTGCTCTATTAAAACATTTTTTTAAAAATTGCTGCACATTAGGATCATCTGGGGAGGTTTCAAAGCTCCCAATATAACAGCTGCATCCACGTCAATTAAATCAGAATCTCTAGGGGTAGAATCTAGGCAGCTAAATATTTTAATTCCCCAGGTTATTCCAACATGAAACCAAGTTTGAAAATTGCTGGTCTATGTAAGCCTCACTTTCTCAGTGCATGGGCTCAGGTGAGTCCTTTGTCCTGTTGTAATTGTAGAGCAGGGCCTGGCAGACTGAGCTATGGCGGTCCCATTCCAGATGCCAATGTGTTGACACTGGGGAGGTTGCTTTAGTTCACTCATTTCAGGCATTAGCTATTCAACAATGGCTGGATTTATTATTTAACTCTAGTATGTACATGCATACTACTGATTACTTTTGGATTTATATATTCCATACTTTTGTTTAATCATCAATCCTCCTCACCAAGGATTAGGAGGATGTCTCTGGCTTCGGAGGCTATGGGGTAGCCCTTGGATATAGCCTTCTATACCATCTGGTCAATTACCTGGAGGGTCAGGATTTTGAGCATCACACTGGCTTTCGCAGTGTTGGCTATCCTTCTATGTCTATTACCTGAGCTCTCAGTCCTTTCCTGCCTCTGCCTGAACTGTTATTACTACCAGTTTACTCTTTCATCTCTGCTTCTTCTTTGCATTGTCACTTTACAATGGACTCTGTAATGCCCAAATCAATAACTCTGGCTGCTGTGAATGCTGGGGTTATTGGGAGTTTTTTGTTTTGTTTTGTTTTGTTTTTTTTTATGGGTTTTAAATTAGGTAGTAGAATATAAATAAAGAGAATGAAGTTTCATGTATATTTGTAAAATTATATATTTATTTGTATAATTTTGTATAATAATCAAAGAAACATCTGTGATCTTGCCTACCCTCTATCCCAAGAACTAGATTATTGCCCATATGCAGTATACACCATTGTTGTTCTCTGTGCTTTGCCACCAGAGTCAGCAATATTCTAAATTTTGTTTATCCCTTTTAGAAAAAAAAGTTTTTTATCAAGGATGTATGGATTCCTGAACAATGCATAATTTGATTTTGTTTGTATTTAAGCTATATTACAATGGTAGCATACTGTATGTCATCCTTTGTGACTTGCTTTTTTTTTTTTTTTTGCAAAGTTTCATCCTTATGGCACCTAAGAGGAGCTCACTCATATTCAATGCTGGATAATATTCCATTGTGTATCTATATAAATTTATTTATCTGTATTATTGTTGATGGGTTTTGTGTTGTTCCTACACTTTGTGTTGCTGCGAATAGTGCTGCAAACATTCTTTTACACATCTCTTACTTTATGTAGATGAGCAAGAGTTTCTCTAGACCAGAGTTTCTCAAACTTTAATAGGCCTTTGCATTACCTGGGGATCTTGTTAAAATTCAGATTCTGGTTCATTTCATCTGAGGGGAGGCCTCACAGTGACACCAATACATGGGTTGCACTTCGAGTGGCAAGGCCCTGGTGTGTGATTGGCTAACTTTACAGGAGGATGCCACATAGCCTTCTAAAGTGGTGGTATCTATTTACATTCCCATCAGCAATGAATTTTGATATATATGTTCTTCAGGACTTGCTATTGTTAGTCTTGAGGTCTGAATGTGAATTTCCCTGACTATCAATTAGGTTGAGCAATCCTATATATGTTCATTGACCATTCATATGTATCCCTTTTATGAAATACCTATTTATATCTTTTATCCATTTTTATTCTAGGTTGATGGTCTTCTTATTAATTTGTAGGAGCTCTTTGTACCCTTCTTATGTTCTGATTTAAATCTTTCATTGGTTTCGTGTGCACATATTGACACCCAGCTCGTTTCTCCTATTTTACCTTTCTTTATGGTATTCTTTGATGAATGGAAATTCTTAATTTTGTTTAATTTGACAGTGTTGGCATTATATTTTATAAATTTAAGGTGTGCGGTGTTTATTTGGATACTTTATATATTGTAATATGATTGTCATTAAAGCAATATTTATCATATTATATCATTATAGCACAATATTATTGTCTATATTTATTATTTAGTGCATTAGATTGCTATGGCTTAAGACTAATTACAAGGTTTTACCCTTAAACACCATCATTCTTATCCCCTGACCCCCATCATTTTACTCTATTTTTTATAACTTTGACTTTATTACATATAAGTGATGTCATACAGTATGTTTTTCTCTATCTGACTTAATCTCGCTTAGCATAATGTGCCCAGCGTCCATCCATGTTGGTGTAAATGGCAGAATCTCTTCTCTTCTCATGGTTGAATAGTATTCTAATGTGTACCTATACTACGTCTATTTTATCCATTTATCTGTTGATGAGCATTTGTGTTGTTTCCATATCTTGGCTATTGTGAATTCTGCTTTGATAAACATGGATATGCATATATCTCATTGAAATCAGGTTTTCATTCCCCTTGACTATATACCCAGATGTAGAATAGCTAGATAGCATAGTAGATCTATTTTTAATTTTTTAGGAACCTTCCTGTTGTTTTCCATAGTAGTTGGACTAATTTACATTCCAACTAACAGTTTATAAGGGTTACCTTTCACCACATCCTCTCCAGCATTTGTTGTCTCTTGTCTTTTTGACAACCATTCTTTATGTGTGAAACGATATCTCATTGTGGTTTTTGTCTGCATCTTCCTTATGATCGGTGATGTTTTATATGCCTGTTTGCCATTTCAATGTCATCTTGGGGAAAATGTCTATTTAGTTCTTCTGCCCATTTTAAATCAATTTATTTATTTAGTTAGTTATTAAGTTGTGTTAGTTTCTTATATATTTTGGATATTAATCCCTTATCTGATATATAGTTTGCAGAAATTTTCTCCCATTCTGTAGGCTACTGTTTTCGTTTTATTGATTGTTTCTTTGCTGTTGTGTGTGTGTGTGTGTGTGTATGTGTACATGTGTGTGTGTGTGTGTGTGCCTTTTTAAAAAAGCCTTCCTTTAATTTAAATAGTTTAGTTAGTAGTATTATACCAATGTTAATTTCTTAGTTTTGGTACCATGTTTATGTAAGATGTTAACCGTAAAGAAAGCTGGGTAAAGAATATAAAAACTCTTTGTACTATTTTGGAAATTCCTCTGTAAGTTTAAAATTATTTCAAAATAAAATTTTTTTTCAAAATCTATCACTGTCATAGAGTTATGAAGATATTCTCCTATATTGATTCTAAAAGTTTTGCCTTATTACATTTATGTCCTTGGTCCATCTGGAATTGATTTTGTGTTTGGTGTGAGATATGGATTTAATTCCATGTTTCCCTACATGGATTACTGATTGCTCCCTCATCACTTTGGAGGTCTTTATGAACCTTTAAGCTATGCAGAAAGCAACAAAAATGACTTCTGTGAAGCGTGCTCCTAGGAGCACTGTGCCATACTCTCCTCAAGCCAACATCCCCTTTTCTCTAAAGTAGTTAGTCCTCCCTGGGCAACAAGATCAGAGGGACCATTCACTCTTAGTTTGTAGCTCATTCGGGACTCTCAAGCACACCCTGCTTAACTTCAAGTTTTTCACTTTTAGACTTTGTCAGACCTGTCTTGCTCATGTACTGTCTTTTGAATCACACACTGTTCAAGCTAGGAAGATGCTTGGGATGAAGTTTTCCAGCCTTTTCAGTTTATAGCTGAGAAAACTTAAGTGAGTTAAGTGAGTTGTATCCAAGGTCAGATACTTGGTTGATGGAGGAGCTGAGGTTAGACCCAACCTTTCAACTCTTAGTCGTACACTCGGATTTTTCATCCTTTCCTGTGTTTCTCATTCCAATTCACAGATCACTGTCAACTCATTTTCTACCAAGCTAGAATTTGGAGGTATTCGTATCTAGTTCCTCATTTCCTCTCTGAACTTTCTATCATGACTACATTCTGGTAATTCTGCCTCAGCAATGTTTTTTGAATTTATCCTTTCTCATTCAGTCCCACATCCAAAGCCTTGCTTCATGCTCTCGTTAATGTTTGGTTAAATTACGAGACCCCTCTTACTGGCCTTATTTCGTGTTGTTCCCCTCTATAATCCACTCACTTGCCCGACTAGTCTTCAAATTTTAAGTTCAAAAACATATGACTGGTCGTTTAACTGCCCTGTTGCTTTGTTTAGAGACCTCCATGTCTCCTTGCCAAGGGATGAAGTTATAACTTTTATTATCCGCTCCCAGTTTACCTTCTCAGGTTCATCTTTTATTACCTTTCCCTTCCCCTCCAGGTAACAGCACTGTATCCACACTGAGCTATTAATGCTCCTAAGAAATGCCGCACATGTTTGGGCCTCTGACACTTAGCACGTGCTGTCTCTGCCTGCAGCATCTTTACAGCTTTCTCCACCTATTGCAATCACATTTGCTCTTCAAGACATGGAAGAGAACTGTCCCCTTTATGAAGTCCTCCTGAATGCCCTAGTTGCAGCTAATCACTCACAGCATTTCATATGATCCTATGAAACTATGTTATAACAATGGGCTTATTTATGTGTCTGTATTCCTTACTAGCCCGTGAGACCCTTGAGGTCTGTAGCCATATTTTAATCATCTTTGTGCCTCAATTGTCTGGCCCAGTGTGGATACACAATATATTATTGATTGATTGGGTCAATAGATAAATAAGAAAAACATTTGGAAAATGTTTCTTAACATTAATTTCTTATTCTGCCAAAACATCCTTATTGGTATCACATGTTAGTCGGGACTCTTGCAGTGGCAAGAGCAGAAATTCTGTTTACAGAAACTGACATCAAATAAGAAACAAGTATTGATTCACATAATTTGCTGTAGAAAAGGCAGGGCAAAAGTTGGCTTTCTGGGCAGCTAGAACGAGTGGTTCAAAAGTGTCCAGAGCTCTCTACTCCAGGTTTGGTCCTTTGGGTTTCTGTTTCTCTGTATAATGGCTTTAGCCTCTCCTGTGGATTTTATTTCTCTCATGGGAAGCTCTAAACCAACATTAACAACAACATGACAGAGAGATAATCGTTTCTCTCCTAAGTTTAGTACGAAGCGTTCAGGAGACCTCTGATTAGCTGAGTTTAGGTCAAGCACTTGCCCCTAACCTATCTGGGGAAGTAGAGTCAGCTAAAGGAATGAACAAAAATGGCTAAAATGGAGAAGGAGAAGCAGATCCCGCAAAGATGGAAAGAATAACACCAACAGGTTACGACTGGACAACCCCTTCTCTATAAATTTGTGTCCACCTAGAGGATAGGAGACAGAAAAAGACTTTTGTTTTGTTCAGTTATAGTGTTTGGACAAGAAAAGAGGGCAGTATTTGCACACTCAGCTGAAAAACTTGATGAAGTGAATATGTCTCCCCATAATGAAGTTATTCCATTTTTTGGGCAATGTCTTCATGTTTGACAAGTACCAGGAACTTTAATTGAAAATTACTTTGGGAATCTTGCCAGACATTACAAATTAAAAATATGAAAACCCTTCTCCTGGGTCAGGAGTATAACAAGCCCCATGTCAAATGTCATTACCCCATGTGCATTCTAGGACTGTGCAGGTGGGAAGCTAAGTGTTGATTGCATATTTTAGCCCAAGAATAATTTCCTGAATGGCAATTTGCTCCTTTATTTGATGAAACTGAGGTTTTCAACAGCAGTAAAATGCAATCTTTCCAGAGCATATTTCCGTGGGTTATGAAGATTGATTATGCTGCTTAGTGAGAGATTCATTATTTGGTTATTTAGACCATGATTTATTTTTTAAAAAGCAATAAGCTAATGATTTCCAGTTAGGAAGGTTTGCCCATGAACAGCGGTATTTAGCTGAGCATTTCTTCTAATTGATAATGCTGGGGGCAGGGGGAGGGGAGCCTAGAGACAAGGCCTGTTTTAAACCAAGCCATTGGCACTTTCTGGGACCAAAAGAGGGGCTCCCTAATTTCTCTGAATTTTAGGACTGCGTCCCCACTCCGTACTGCCCTAAACTTGATGGGATTGGAATTTTGATTGTGTCCTAGAATAAGAGAGGAGTAAGGCAACTCAAAGGCCTGGCTGGAGGCAAAACTGAGGCCTGGAGAGGACACAGATCCTAGGACAGATGCAGAGAAAGTCAAAGGAAAGAAAATTGTGAAGAAGAAAAGTGGGGAATGAGCCAAGTGAGTAAAGTGTGAGTGAGCGAATGAGGAGATAGAGCAAGGGGACAGAAAATCATATAAAAGAGTTCAGATCCAGGTGGAAGACTATGAAAAGTAGGATGAAAGCAGAGATGAAGAGAGAATGGAGTCCCTTTACCTCTATAGCGGCCCTCAGCTCTGTGTGTCTGTGCTCAGCTCAGTGTGTCCGCCAGGCTTCCTGCGCAGACCTGCAGAGCAGAGAGGGGCGGCCTCTGTCCCAGCACGGACTCTTTAACAGAACTTTCCAGCACTGCAACCCTAAAGACTGTCTTTTCAGAAAAGCAAACAAAGTCCGCTCTCGGTTTTGAGAATCAAAAAAGCAAAGGGTGGGGAGCTCTGGGAGGGATATTGTTCAGATCAAGGAGGAGACTTTGAGAAAGGAGGAAGGACATGGGAAGAGCGGACAAATAAATTCCCTAGTTACTCTTTTACGTGTCCCTGTGCATGGTTGTCACACTCGAGACCCTTGCCTTCCAAAAGCCTCCTCTTGGAATGGGGCCACGGTGGTGAAGATGAAGTGGTAGACAGAATGTCCTTTCCTTCATGTCAGGAACCAACTTTAGATCTTAGAAAAATGGCCAGAAAAATCCCAGAGCAAGAGCTAAATGAAATGATGACAGCCCTAACTACTTACAACAGAATGGCTGGGACCCGATGTCATTATCTCCTTTGAATCTTATAAGAACCCTGCAGGGCAGGTTTTGTTACTGCTACTCTTTGTGTTTTGAAGGGAGGTGTTATCATCTTTCTTCTGCAGAGGAGGAAACTGAGGCTCCAGAGAGCTGGTTGTCTTGTCTAAGGCCTCTACTCTGGGAGGTGATAAACCAGATTGGCTCTAAAGACCCAAACTTTTCTTCACACCTGGCTGTCTTCCAGGCAGTCCATGGGTCAGCTGGAGCCAGTGGTCAACCACTTTAGAGCACATGTGAACACAGTCTTCTACGTTTTTGTCAGACTTGATAACCACTTACCAAGGCCACTCACGTATCACTTCAGTTCACTTTATGGCCACATGAGAGGCTGACCAGGCATCCTGTAGCAGATGAGAGGGGAGGGTGGGGAGGGGCCTTTGGGTAGAAGGAGCAGGGGAATGCCTTCTAAATTGGGTCTCTTGAGTTTGGAAACCTAGTATCACTGGTCACCCTGTCTCATGAAAGTTAATTTTTAGTTTAGAACTCAACCCTTTGCCTCTGATCCCCCCAGGTCAAAGAGCCGGGATACCATTTGAGGAAAGATGTATTTTTTGCCAGATTGCGGGGAGCAAATAACCCCACAGGTGTGATCAGGGAGATTGGTGAAATGGCACATTTAATAGAGCCCTGCCAAGGACAACTCTCTCTCTTTGAACTTCAAAGCAATCCAAAGTAGGAGAAGCACAGTTACTGGGGGAACAGAACATCCTTTGTTGTTCCTTTGAGATGGTCCCAACTCCGTTTCCACAGTCATGCTTTGAATTCCTTCAGCATTCTTACTTTTCCTTATTATTGTGTCTAAGGGGAAAATCATCTCAATACTCAGGGATCTTATTTCCAAAGATATAACTACACAGTCCATTCAAGTGATTCTTTAAACAAAATTTTTATTTTAAAAAAATGTTGCACTGTACTGACAAATTTCACAATTAATTGTTTGGCAGATGCCTCTCTTAAGATATGCATTAATTAATGTCTTTTTTCAAGCCCACATGGGATGGGCAGATTGTTTTTCTGTGCTTCCTAGATATCATAGTTTACTGGAGAAGAAAAGAAAATTTGATGAGGGTTTTCCGAATCTGAGAAATATGGAGTGGATTTTTCTGGTGCATTTCCAACTAGCAAAGGTAACACTTAACACTGAATACCAAGAAGAAGCTGGGCAGTAGTAATGAGATTTTGCTATGTATTCACATTCTAGTTGGGTTTCATTGAGCTGTAAATGGGAAACTTAAATTTAGAAAAATAGTAAGAAAAAGGTACAGACTATGGGAGAATGCATTGGCCATAGTATCCAAAAATGTGTGGTTCCTTATGACTTTTGTTAGTTTAGTGATCATAAACTTCTGTAGGTCAAGACTATGCCCTTTTTGGTCCATTGCTTGCCCCAAGACCTAGTACCAAGGTCTTCCTGTGCAGTTGTATAAACTATGCCCTGAACAAAGCTGCCAGGCCAAGGTATGAGAACACTGCAAAGGTATGAGAACACTTCCAAAGCATGACTGTGGAAACGGGGTTGGGACCATCTCAAAGGAACAACAAAGGATGTTCTGTTCCCCCAGTAACTGTGCTTCTCCTACTTTGGATTGCTTTGAAGTTCAAAGAGAGAGAGTTGTCCTTGGGGCCCTATTGAATGTGCCATTTCACTAATCCCCCTGATCACATCTGTTGGAATATATATATTCCAACAAGACCAGTAGGATTATTGACTAGTAGGATTACAGATTTTTTTAAGTTAGAGTTCAACCTTCTGTTCCTTTATACCACCTTTGATGTAAACAAGACCAGCCAGTTGGATTATATATATATATATATATATATATATATATATATATATATATATATATATATAATCCAACTGGCTGGTCTTGTGTAAGCCACAAAAACTCTCAGTTTCTTTATCAATGAAGTGCTACAAATTCTTAGTTTATGGGACAATTGTGAGGTTGAGATAAAAACAGAAAATACTTTGTAAAGTTCCTCATAACTATCAGATATTATCCTTTTGGTGTCACAGAGCCTGCCATACTTCTATAATATCAGTACCCCTAGTCAGTCACCTATACATTCTTGAAATCTCCAGCTCCACTTTTCTATGGCAAAATTTTGGGTTCTCAATAAGAAGTGAACCATTCCTGATGCATCTTTCAGCATCATAACCAAACCCATAGAATATGGGTTGTTGTTTTCTTTCCTAAGTGGAAATATTAAGAGCAAGCTTTCTGAAATAATTGCCTTTCTGTAATATTAGAAATATTTCAATAGAGACAGCTTGGAAATGCTTTAACTTTTAAATACTTAAACCAAATAATAAATAAACCCTTATGATGAATGTTTCCAGAAGGGACGATTAACATTATCCTTACAGCTGTTCATGATATAATAGCAAAATGAAAAACATACACGAGAAAAACAGCAAGCCTATGCTGACTTCACATGGCTTTTTTCCCCCCTGCAAATAGCTCTAATGTGAAGACATCCTCAGTAAGACTTAACCAACAATATTTCATCTGATCATCATTTAGCCAAACCACAACAATACTCCTGAGGCCTCTTCAGTTTCACTGACAGCATCTGTCATTTTAGTTACTGCAAATGTGATCTCTTGCGATGATGCCAGCGGGGTGCTCTGTGGCCTGAAAGGAACATGAATCTCTCTTTTCCAAATGTTTTATTTTTGAGGTAAGACTCAATAGTAGCTCAGAAAGAGAGGCTTATGGTCATTATTGTTGTTATTTTGTTTGTTTGTTTGGGGGGCTTTAAGAAAAAGAAAATCAAACGCAGATCTGGGCAAATGCATATGTTTCTGATTTAATTACGTACCTGAGGTTCTAAATAGCAAGAATTCCTGTTTACATCAAAGGTGGTATAAAGGAACAGAAGGTTGAACTATAACTTAAAAAAATCTGTAATCCTACTAGTCAATAATTTATTGGCAGAATTCCACAGTAACTTACAACTTTACGAGAATAATAACAATGACCATATGCAGGAGGCTTGCTATGTGCTGGATGCTGTGCCAGGTAGCCTTAAATACTTTATCTGCCTTGGTCTTCATGACACCCTCTGAGGTTTCTCTCATTTTGAAATGGAGGAAACCGGGGCTCAGGTTGGTTGCCAGAGTATGGTAGTGTTGTCTGGCTCCATGGATTGTTCTTGTCCACTCGGGAAGTTTAGACACCATCTCTCAGCTCTTGAAGGGATTGGTGAAGAGGCAGTCATCCAGGGCTGTCAGGAGCATTTCAGGTTGTGAACGAGATTCCACTTCTCAGCTCCCTTTGGTGGTGGTTTTCTTCTTAAGTGGGACCTTGTGTTTGGTGGTGGGGTGGGGGAGGGGAAGCACTCTCCTGAAGACTTGGCAGTCATGTCTTGTGTTTCCTGGTTCATCGAAATGGTCCTCGTCCTGCACTGACACACCCTCCTGCAGGAGTTTGTCCATTGCCTTGCTCTGATCAGCTAACAAATCCCCTGATAATCTGGGAATGCCCTGAGCGGTTTAATGAAAGGCAGTGGGGTTTTGATTTTGGATAAATGCCCAATGAAGGATGAGGTCTGGCTGATACTCTCTCCCCACTGGGGCTCAGAAGTGACAGGGGAAGGAAAACCAGAGGTGCTAGCTCTAGGCAGGTGAGGAGACCCAGACTGTTAGCTTCTGCCCAGCACTTTCAGGTGGCAGAGAAGGCTGCCTCTGACCTATTCATCAAGGGGCCTTTCCTCATATCTAGGCAGAATGGCTCATTCTACTGGGGTGTGACAGGAACTGAGTTTGGGTGCTGCCAAACTTTTTCATGTAAGAGAAAATATCATGTTATTCTAGTCCACTCTGCTCTCAAAGGTGAGGCTGGACTTAAGTCGATAGGCATCTGAAATGAAAGCAGTTGTGGGTGAAAAGCCCAGGAAATATAGCCCTCGAGGGTAGCTGGGCTCCACAGACTACCACTTATGCTGTTTTCTGCTCCTAGAATTTATCTCAAACTTTAAATTTTTAGGAAACTTCCATTTGCATAGCGAAATATGTGAATTCTGGATCCTCTGAATTCTCTTTATGGTGTGGGTCAGTCTAACCTGTATTTTAGACTCAGCTTATATATCATTGGCTCCAGGAAGCCTTTCCTTGGGAACCCCCCATTCCAGTTGAGTCCCCCCACTGTGAGCTTCTACAGCAACCGGTGCTTACCATTAGATGTCCACATCAAAATTGTCTGTTTAATCTCTCTGCTTCCTCCCTTGAAAGAAAGCATGGGGTCTTGCTAACATTTTTGCACGATATCACTGCAACACAACATAGAAAATTGTGAGCATCATAATAGAAATCCAGAAAACTACTCAAGTTCCTCTGAGGAGGGTTAAGAAAAAAAAAAATTCGCACAGCCTTCACCAAGGAACAGATTGCTCTTGGGGCGTTTATAAATTCACAATATCATGAAATTTTTATTGATGATTTCTTTTCTTTCCTTAAGTTATAATTTCTACACTTAAACCTCACTGATTGCTCTTCTCATAACATTAGCATCTTCAGTATTTGGCTCGAGGGGCTTATTTTTTGGTAAAAGTCAGTATGTTGGGTCTTTTCAAGCAGGATATCTGTTAAATAACCACAGTGAACATACCTAACTGTCATACAATGTAGTTTTTCTTAAACACAGCAATATTATCTGGGGGAATCTTCACCGGAATCCGGTTAGGCCATTTATAGCTTTCATTAAGTGGTTATGAACAAGCTGTGTTCGTGGAGGCACAGGTCACCAGGAAGGGCTCAGACCACATGGATCCTCCTAAGCCCCAGTCAGGGTTCCTTTCCAGCTGGTAATAAAAGGTCCCCTTTGTTCCAGAATCCACTCGATGTGTTAGTCACCCCAGGATGTGGATGGCTACATTGGTGACCTTGTAGGAGCCGAGGGTGAAGAGAAGCTGGACCAAAGTCCAAGTCCTGTAGAGACCTGCATGTTGGAAGACCAGGACAGGGGACAGAACGGGCAATGAGGAGAAGGGTTTCAGGCTGCTGCAAGACCCCAGCACGCAGGTCCAGTTTGTAGAAAACATGAGAGTTACATGGTCTCTGCAGGGTCTTCTAGCTTGGACACCCCACAAATGCAAGACTGTAAACTCGCAGTCCTTAAATGCAATGAAAAGATGAACCTAGATTTGGAGTTTTGTCACTCAGCTCTTTTACTGTCACCCTACCAGCATGACAGACAAAGCAGACCCCAGGAAGATGGGGTCTGTTTTCCCTCTGCATTTATTTACATGTGTATTTTGGAGTAGGAGTCAGGGGTCCTCCCAGTCTTTTTTCCTTTAACCTCACAGTAAGCATTCTTTTTACCTCATATAGAGCATTATATATATTTTCCCGTCACAAAAAACCTTCTGAAATAGAAACAATACATACTTAAGAAAATTCATGAATACATAAAAGAAACCATAAAATCCATCTATAACACAGCCAGCAGACATTACTATTAACTCCTTACATTTTCACACTTTCCCGATGCAAATACACATAGATGAGTAAATATTTGTAATATATAAAACCAAAAATTAATTTTCTTATTTTATTCATATGATTGTGAAATTTTCTGTTTTCACCTAAAGGTATGGCAAATATCTTTTCATTTCAATGAATGCATATCCATTATACATTTTAAATGGCTGCACAGTGGCGAGATTGATTTATCCAGACCCCTATATCTAAATGTCCAACAATAATTTGCTATAATGAACAATATTATAACAAACTTTCTCACCAGCTCATCTGGAGGCAGGGGCAGGAAATAGTAGCTGGGAGCTATGACGTCCGGTGATCTCAGATGCCATCTGTGGACCTTGATCTGAGACTAAACTATGAGTTTTACTTAGCAGTGGAGAGGCCCTGATCAGTGTTCCAACTGCTCTTATCTTCAAGGATCTTGAGAAGGGGGATGGCCTAAAACTAGTGGGCTAAACTCACAGAAGCTTCCAAATAAGAGATTATTCGCCCAGAGAACAAAACGACTATAATCATACCTTGAAAATCCCTTACGCTGTAGCACAATTGTTTGTTCATGTCGGGAGCAGTCAGGGAGCATGAGGGATGTGGAGGAGAGAAGGCAAGACCAAGAGACTTCAGAGGCTCGGCCTCTGGAGAAGCTGTTGGTGGTTGGTACCAAACAGACTAAGGAAAGGAAACTGGCATTGTTGGAATGTTCTGACAGTTTTAGGACCATCCTCTTATTTAAATTCACACATCAACCCTTGGAAGCATTTTCATTTTAAAGATGAGGAAACAGAAGTGAGAGAAATCAGGCCACTTTTCCAAGGTCAGCTCATGGTGACAGAGCTGAGATTTATTTGGACTCTTGCTTTTCTGACATTTTCTATCAGACTAGCCTAGGAAGTTTGAGGATTGTCCACAATCACATTGAATTGAAAACTAGTTAATATGACTTTTGAAAACGATGAGTTATTAAAAGCACATGTAAGAAAGCCAGTGTGAGGCACTGTGTCAAGGTCTATCCCCTGTGGTCGGACCTTTACTTTCTAGCTGCCACTCTGCCTTTAGACCAAAAGCCTTAGTGGGTGTCTCGAGAGTGCGGCCAATGAATGTGGTCGGGCTGAGATCTGGCTCTCATGGGGATCGTACCCTCTTCTCTGTGCTCAGCGACTTCACGACGACTACCAGATCTGATCTGAGCTGGGCCTAGGGAAGCTGTGTGAGTACAGAACATCTAGGACATTCCTTAAGTTGCCACTAGTTCATCCCCTGATGTGGCTAAGGGTCACCGAAGGCTTGGCTGCCCTTCAGGCATTGGGCCTCTGCTGTTGTGCCCATTCGTTTTTCCCTTCTTACCCTAGTTCAGGGCTAGCAAACTTTTTTTTTTTTTTTTTGGTAGAGGGCCAAATATTAATTAATTTAGGATTTGTAGGCCATATGTCTCTGTCACGATTACTCAATTCTGTTGTTGAAGGGCAAAAGCAGCCATAGACAGCATCAACAAACAAACACGGCTATGTTCCAATAAAAATGAACTTACTCGGTGGGCTGAGGTTTTCCAACCACTGGCTTAGTCCAACAGGTTTATCAAGTCCTTCACATCTTCCTTTCCTTCCTCAAGATAATACTTCAAAGCACAAGTTTTCTCCAGTTTTCTGGCCACTGGCCACTGGCGCTTCCCACCTCATATCAGTAACCGAATGCTACATTCCAACAAGTTACCATGAAACTTAACAAGAAGTAGTTGCTTTGTAATATCTTTTCTTTGGCTGCTATTCATGGCTCATGGTCACAGGTGACCTGAAGATTGACCCTCTTGCCTAAGGGAAAATAAACCCATCACATGCCCCGAGCACAGCGGTCTGAACTGGGAGTCTGGTTGACCCCACCTAGGGCAAAACCTAACAGCCCCAATATTTCATTTTGTTTCCCCAGTTGTTTCTGATGTGATACACAGTAAAGCCCAGGGTCACTTACTCCCAGAGTGTCTATTTCCTAGAAGAGTAGAGAGGACTTTGGACTGAGACACAGGATACTTGCATTTCAGCCTTGGTTCTGTCTCTATCCAGCTACTTTACCTTGAACAGACTTTCTTCCTGTTTTAGGCTCAGTTTTCTTTTCTGTCAAAAGTCATCTTTAACTGCATGCAAAAGAGTAAAGGTGTACTCTTACTTATACTATATATAAAAATTAACTTGAAATGGTTCAAAAACTTAAATGTAAGAGCTTAAACTATAAAACTCTTAGAAGAAAACATAGGAGAAACACTTCATAACATTGGATTTGGCAATGATTTTTTGGATATGACACCAAAAGTATAAGCAACGAAAGAAAAAATAGATAAATCTAATTTCATCAAAATAAAAAACTTCTTTGCATCAAAGGACAATCAACAGAAAAGACAAGCTACAGAATAGGAGAAAATATTTGTAAACCATATATCTAATGAAGGGTGAAGATCCAGAATGTTTAAAGAACTCTTGTAACTCAACAACAACAAAAATCCCCAAAATCTGATTTAAAAATGGGCAGAGAACTTGAATAGACATTTCTCCAAAAAAGGATATGCAAATGGCCAATAAGCACAAAAAAAGATACTCAACATCAACAATCATTAGAAAAATGCAAATCAAGACCACAGTGAGACAGTGAGATATTACCTAACACCCAACAAGACGACTACTGTCAAAAACAAAACAAAACAAAACAAAACAAAACAAAAATAGAAAATAGTGAGTGTTGATAAGGATGAGGAGAAATTGGAATCCTGGTACACTGTTGGTGGGGATATAAAACAGAACAGCTGCTTTAGGAAACAGTTTGGTGGTTGTTCAAAAAATTAAACAGAATTACCATGTGATCCAGCAACTTCACTCTGGGTATATACCCAGAAGAATTGAAAACAAGATCTAGAAAAGATATTTGTACACCCATATTCATAGCAGCATCATTCACAATCGCTAAAAGGTAGAAGCAACTCAAATGTCCATAGACGGATGGGCAAAGTGTGGTTTATACATATGATAGGATATTATTACACCTTAAAAATGAGGGAAATGCTGACACATGCTATAGCATAGATGAATCTTGAACAAGTTATGCTAAGTCAAATAAGCCAGTCACAAAAAGACAAACACTGTATGATTCCACTTACATAAGGTGCCAGAATAGTCAAATTCACAGATAGACAGTAGAATGGTTGCCAGGGGTTAGGGGTAGGACTAAATGGGGAATTACTTTTTAATGAGCACAGAGTTTCAGTTTAGCAAGATGAAAGAGTTCTGGAGATGGGTGGTGGTGACAGCCGCATAACAATGTGAATGTCCTTAATATCATTGAATTGTGGACATAAAAACAGTGACGATAGTAAATTTAATTTATGCATATTTTACCACAATTACATTTTTTTTTAATGGTTAAAAAAGGATTGTATTTAGAAGACTGCAAAAGTCCCTTGCCCTCTAAATTTCCATATTTCACTGTGGCATTGGAAGGGGTCTTCAGAAATACAGGAGCTGAAGTAAAGCAGGTTTTGGCCCCTCCACTCCTGACCACAGCTCTCTGTGAGGACCATGTGCTATCAAACGTTGGTCACATTGGAGCCATACATCAGTACTGTCAAATCGGCAGGGTTGTCTTATTGTGCCCGCCTTACAGAGGGAGAAACTGAGGCCCAGGGATTTAAATGCCTCGTCCAGGGCATTGAGTTAATACAGGGCCATGCAGGGCTGAGTCATGCTCTCCCCCACATACTTCTTGGAGGCCTCAAGGGTCCGCTCACGAAGCTGTTGTTGACACCATGATCCGCAGTATGCCAGGAAGTGAGCCCTGTTGGCAGCTAGAGTTTTCTCCCCAGGTACCTTGACTCTTTCGCACTTAGTGATTTCCTCTCCTTCCCTAAAGAACTTAAAGTCTTCAAGTCTAAAAGAAAGAAAGAAAAAAAAAAGTCTTCAGATCTTCTTACAAAGTGGTTTGAGAAAAAGGAAGGGAATGAAAATTTATTGAGCACCCCGGCAGGCCACTTTTCCCACACAGTAACTCTACTAGAGAAGAAATACTGCCTTTTCGAGAGATGAGGAAAATGTGGGTCCTAGGGTGGCAGGATCACACAGCAAAGGGAGTGAAGTCAGACTACAGTGGAGGAGTTAGTCCCCCTCTGCCTGTCACCTCTCTGGAAACAGGGGGCCCAGTATTAAAGTGCTCCATGAACTCAGTGCTAAAAAGCTGAGCGGAAGAACCAAACAAGCAGAATTTCTCTGCGATGGACAAGACAAGCCTCTCACCTCGATAAGTTCTCTTGGTGAGGAAACATCCCCTGAGCTGACAAGACGCCTCGGGTGTGATTCAAGGACTGAGCTGCAGCAGGAAACGGGCAGGACATGTGGCTGGTCGTGGTGCTCCCATTCCACCCAGGAGCTGGAAATAAACAGGACAAGTGTTTCTTTGTCATGCTGTTTCCAGGTTGTGCTAAGTCCAGCAAGGGAACCAAACAGGGTTCCCTGGGAGAGTAACTGGGGAATGTTTTATTTGTGACCTACAGGGAGAGAAAGAGATGCCAGATGAAGAGCAAAGGGGAAAACATGCCAGGCAGAGAGCGGAAACTGCAGGTAGCCTCCTTCTGCACAGAGCTTGGAAAGGGAAGGAGCGCAGTGTGACCAAGCACATAACTGAGGGGGGTGTGGAAGGGGAGTGGTAGCCAGCCCAATGAGTGCCTCGAAGACCACAATCCTGAATTTGGATTTTATTCTGGGAGCAAGGGGAATTTTTAAAGATCAAGTAGGAAAGTGCGATTCCACCATGGAGGCCCCAAACATCCCAAACCTCACACAGGAAGCTGGGGATAGTTCTCCCCGCATCTGCACAACGACACAACCCAGCCTGTCACCTCTACAAACTATTCCTACTACCCATATGGAAAAAATCTAGACAACATATTTTAGGAGTTATAGGATGCATACATTTTTCAATGTTTCTTTTAGGGACCATAAACCTTCACTTTTATGATGACTTAATATTGATGTTGAGCTGTAAACAGAGCTGAGTTAGTTTGATTAGGAAAGTGGCAACTTCATGCGAAACTGGCAGGTTTTTGTTTTGTTTTGTTTTGTTTTGTTTTTAAGGCATGCTTAAATTTAATGCCCGAAGCAAAGGAACTGGTTCTCTCTGGGATATTAGCAGCTTCCATATGTCCTTTGGAGCCCATCTCCTGAAATCAGAGACAGACCCTGACTTACCAGTGGTCTTCACCTCTAGGAAGGTACCTTATGTTGCAGGGAACATAGCTCATTGTAAATACCTTGCAGAGTGCCCTGGATGGGAAAAAACGGCAAAAACCGCCAACAAGTTAAGTAATCACCACCCCTTCCCGCGCCTCCCCGGCAACTCTGCAGGAACATAATATTTATAGGGCCAGCAACAGGAAGGCAGGAAGGCCCATGGTGCAAGAACTTGGGGAAAGAAAAAAATGATGAAAAATAACTTCCAGAAGAAATGAACTCATATTTTGAATAGAAACGATACTTGAAGAAAAACAAAGCCCAAATCCCAAACATCCTATCCAACAGGAAATTATCATCAGTGTTAAGAAATTCTGAAGACAGAATCCTGGGACAGGTGAAAAATTGGCATGTGAACATCAGTTGGGCTGAGGAGCAGCTGAGGGTGGATGGACCAGTCCCCCAAACATCTGGGGTGTGTTTGTTGTCCTGACACTCCCCTGACACCTTGCGGGAGAGGGAGGCAGAGATGTCAGTGTTGGGCAAGAGAAAGTGGGTGAGGTGATGTAGACTCCTGTCACTTTTTCTGTGTGGCCTCCTGCAGTCTGTAGATATTAATCACATACGGGTTAGGTGCCAGCGCCCTTCTAGGCACTGGGGCTACAGTGAACAAGACAGCTTGAGTTTCCGCCCTTGAGAGGGGCACGCCCATTGCTTTGAGAACACTCTGTTTCTTGATTAGAGAATATCAATCAGAGTGAGCTGCCCACCCTCCACCCCCAGCACAGGGGCAGAAAAGTGACCCAAGGGAGGTCATTAGATGTACTCTCCCTGACAAGAATAATGGGGAAACATAGTTTGAGCAGATTGGTTCATGTTCTTCTAGACTTTCCTACAGTGGTTGCCACCTGGAGCCTCAGAAGCTGCCTTTCAAAGGTGCCTCTTCGTCTTCCCCTAGATTCTGTGAGCTACTGCAAAACCACCTGATAAGTGTCAGTCCTGCTTAGGTTAGCCAGTATTGGTGTCTATTACTTGCCACCAATGATCCTTGACTATCAGGTGGTGGCCAAGAGGAAGTAGTTGGAGACAGACGATTGCCTTTGCAATTTAGGTCAAAACTCAAAACTACCAGGCCTAAATCTCTATTTATTACCATCAAAACCTTGTTTTCCTGTCTCAAGTCCTCTTGCCTAAATAATTGAAATCACCCTCCTCTGGTCTCCTGGCCTTTAATTTCTTTCAGTGTCTTCAATAACTATCACCAAAACGATTATTCTGAAATGTTTCTCCACTTCTCTGAAACCATCAATCTCCTTAGCCTGGTAGATTAGGCCTGCCAAAATCTGGTCCCAGAAATTGTCCTTATAGCCTGCTCCCAACATCCTCACAGACCCAGTGTTAAGGGCATGCAGGATAACTAGTCATTCCCTAGTACTCAATGCAATGGCCTGCCTCAGTGCCTTTGCTCAAGCTCTTCCCTCAACCAGGAATGTCTCTCCAGGGTCTGTGCTCTTTATCCTGAAAAACTCAACTGAAGTGTTGTTTCTGGTGTGAAGCATCCCTGAACACCCAGAAAGAATTAATCACATCTCCTTCTGTGTTCCCACAACATTTTGCTTGTAGTGCTGCTGTTTCCCTCTGTCTTGACATATCCGCATCACCTCTAGATTTGACATTATTGAGGAGGGCCTGTGTCTCTGGTGTGCCAAAGCTTAGTACCGTGCTAGGCTAAACAGACAGCACAAGTTTATTGAATTAATTTAGTTTAATTGCTAGTCTCAGGCCTCTAAGAGTTATTTATTAATTAAATATGATCTGAACATTTAGAGTCACGTCCTGATCACTCGCTCAGAAACCAGGCCTTCCTACTACCATCCCCTTTCTGACACTCACTGGGAACTGTCATTTCACTCCTCATTCAATGGCTGCTGCCTCCCCGGCTAGCCTGCCTGTGACCATCTAGTTCACTGTGGCATACCCAGTGCCTGGCACAACGCTTAGCACATGCCAGGGATTAAGAAGGTTATGGCTGAATGAGTGAATGAATGAATGAATGCTCTCGATCTTTGTTTATTCTGAGGTGAGTTCTGACCCAGGCCCACCCCTACCATGGTGAGTCCGGGTGCAGGAGTAGAAAGAAATCCCATGTACGTTGCGCCCAAGTGTTTGAATGTTACGAAGCAAGCTAAAATGCTGCTATATACAATATCTGCTATCCTCTGACCTTGCCAAACGTGGCTCCGTGACTTGGACTTCTCCGCATTCCACACTCAGATGATGTGACGCAGGAAGGCTGGTTTTCAACCTTCAAGCTTTCAGCCTGGTTGCTTCTTGCCCTTTGCTGGCTCCGCCTCAACCGTGAGAGGCCTTGTAAATCCCAGCAGTGTCCACAGTGCCCTACAAATTGCTGCCCTGGACCACCCCTTGGCTACCCTTGGACATCAAGGTATATGTATTTCTGGAATTTTCTGGCCTCAAAGGATAGATGCAAGGATGAGGCCCACTAAGGCCTGGAAGCAAACTTGGGACTTTTGGATAGAGAATACAGGGGTCCTGTCACCAGAACTGTCTAGAAAGGGAGGTGTGGGCTCCAGGTTGGTAAGGCCCTGCACCCTGCATACCCCTCACTTCATGGGGAAATAGCGGGAGAAGGGCCAGGGTGGACCCAGGGGAGTGACCCCTCATGCCTGAGTCTGGACAGCGCTGCTCTGATTTTAGTCTTAGGAGTTTTACCCTTCAAGGAACCAAGTCAGAAAGACTCCCGCTCCTTAGAGGCTGCTTTCTACACTGATGTAACCTTAGGATTTACAAATGTATCATCAGCTTAGGAAGAGCCAGAGTACTAGGGCACGTGGACGTGCTGTGGGTGAAGGTGAGCCTGGTCCGCAACAGCAAGGCCCTCTCGAGGTGGGGATGGGATTCCCCCTCAGACCACAAGTGTGCTTGGTCATGGAGGTCTAGAAACTTGTTTCTGAATGTGATTCCTGCCATTTAGTAGGAACACTGAGACATCCCTTGGACAGACCCAGGTGGGTCGGGGGGCCGTAAGGGTGATGGTGGCACTGCAGGTCTTCGAGCTGAGCAAAACCAGGGGCTGGCACTTTAAAGGAAGAAGGAGGTTTTCTGCGTGAAGCCTTTCAAACGGGCCCCTGCAGGCAGCTGTGGCCAAGCTTTTGAAATATTTCTAGCCTCTGTTTTCCTGCTGTGAAGTCTTTGGAGAAACAGCGTAGGAGCGATGAGCTGTTTGCTATTCTGGGGCAGTGGGTGTGCAGATGAAAGGGCAGATGGATTGGGGAGGAATAATTCCCAAAGCTCCCATAAAATTTTTGATCTTTGGTCTCTGCCATATAGTGATTCTGGGAATGGCCAGCTAGACAGGAGAGCTGAGCTCCGTGGACCCAGGCCTTCCCATGACCTCCATCTGGGTACCTGGGACACAGTCTTTGTCACCCAGGGCACTGAGATGTAGACTTCATGGCCCTTAGAAGCTCCAGAGACCTGTTGGAAATCAGAAAAATCTCAGACCAGATGACATTGCGGACCAGAAAGTCTGATGAGATAGGTGAAGTCCTGTGTAGGTAGTTAATTCAAAAAAGTGAACATTCCACCAAGAAAGTAGAATTTTGCCTATAAATGTGTGCTGACTGATGGCCCAATTCTCTCGGGCTCAGGTGAGTCAAGGCTGTGTGGCTTATTGAGCAGAGCACTTCGTCAAGTCAGCCAACCTGGAGTTAGCCCTGAGATCACCACCTGCCTGGGGAACTGGCCACATTATATGCCCTCCCTACCTTAGTTTTCTTTCCAGGACAAAGATTTGAAGTTACCTTTTCAGGAATGCTGGAGTCCAAGGGGCAACCTTGAAAATGCCTTCACATTAGTGGTTCCCAAACATTTTGGCACAAGGAACTGATGCTCTTATGAGACTCTAACGCCTGATGATCTGAGGTGGGGCTGAGGCGTTGATGCTAGCGCTGGGGAGCGGCTGCAAATACAGATGAAGCTTCACTCACTCACCGGCCTCTCACTTCCTGCTATGTGGCCCAATTCCTAGCAGGTCACAGGCCAGAATCGGTCCATGGCCGGTGTTGGGGGTAGTGCTGGGGACCCTTGCTTCATGTATTCCTTACCGTTAACTGATGTCCAGATTTCTATTTCTTTAGAGGACAGAGTAATTTAATTCGGGTTAGTAGTTGAAACTTTGGAGTCAGATTAGATCTAAATTTAGTACCAGTTTAGTCTCAGATAACTATGTAACCTTGAGGTTGTGTTGGTCACCTCTTTGGGCCTCAGTTTTCTTACCAATAAAATGGGGCAATCACTTACTTTCCCCTTTCATTGAAAGAATTAAATGAGATAATGGCCTTGGATGCTGGCTCAGGCATAAAGTTATCCACCTCTGCATAGCAGCATTGCTCTTGGATTGGCAAGCCTGGGCAGGCTTGCTGAGGGCCCCATGGGAGTGAGTTTACTGCATTCTCACTGGGCCTTGCAGGAGCCATTGCTGAAGTGGGCACAGGCCTTCTTGAGACAGAACGTTACATTTTCCTGGTGGGAACTTTGTGGTCAGCAGTGCGAGAAGGAAAGGCACATGGCTTAAAAGCAGGGTTTCTGGAAGCAGGATCCGCTGTGAGTCAGGTGAGACCTGGGGTCCAGATGGTGTGGTCAGACAGAGTTACAGAGGTTAAAAGGATTGTCCAAAATGCGAGGCTCTGCAGTTCAGAGGAAGGGGTATCGAATTTTGATTCAATTGGTCTGAGACTCTGTTTAATATGACTTTGTGTTCCTGGTACTTAGTAATATAACTGTCATTTAACCGGGGCTAAAAAAAAAAAAAAAAATGCATGCTTAGTGAGTTAGTGAGTAGAAGAAGGAAGGAAAGAGAGAAGAGAAAGGGATTAAGGGAGGGAGGGAGGAAGGGAGGGAGGGAGGAAAAAGGAAGGAAGAAAGGAAGGTAGGACGGAAGGAAGGTAGGAAGTAAGAAAAGAAGGAAGGAAGGAAGGAAGGAAGGAAGGAAGGAAGGAAGGAAGGAAGGAAGGAAGGAAGGAAGAGAGTGAGGGAGGAAGGGAGGGAGGAAGGAAGGAAAAAAGAAGGAAGAAAGGGAGGGAGGAAGGGAGGGAGGAAGGGAGGAAAGGCTAAGCTCCTTTCGTTGCTCTGTCACACAAGACCTGAAACCTCAGTTTGCCAATTGGTAAATGTGAATAATAATGTTTACCTCAGAGGTTTGTTATGAGGTAACTATGACATGTGTATTTTAATCTGTAAAGAGCTATCTGTCCATCATCATCATTATCATCTATCTACGATGACAATAAAACCAAAATTAGAGCTGACAGTTATAAGAATGATTAAAGAAAGTGAACATGGAGATTGAGATAAATGTCAGTCAGGCTGAAAATATGAGAACGATTGCTTCAAAAACAATGCCATTTACAATTGGGAAAAAAGCTCTCGACTGTATCTCAGTGTATCATGGACATAAATTATCTGGATGTATTTCCTTATGCTCAATTATTTGGATAAAAAGAGAGGTGAATCATAATAAAATAAACTCACTTAACAAATATTTCTTTGTTATCTGGGTTTTATCTAGACTATAGTAACTCCACCCAATGATTCTTATTCTGTACAATAAAGACGTTGAGATTCACACTCAATTAGCAACATCTTCAATCATGAAGGAAACATTCAAGCTTATTTCACATAATTTATGTTCCCGGGCAAGATATTGAACAGTTTTGTTCTCCTAAGTGAGATATGTGCAAATCTTGTGTTCCTAAGAGTACTGCCTTGCTTCTTTCTGTCACCTCGCTCCCAGTGCTTAGCACAGCAATGTGCCTACTGTAAACCTGGCACTGTGCTAGGGGCTGGGTTTGCATTATCAACAAGACAAAGTCCTTGCCCTTGAGAAAGTTATAGCCTAAGGAGATAGGCGGACAAATGAAAAAGCAATTAAAATAGTAGTGATTTCTCACATTCTAATTGCTTTGTTGCTTTTCGATAATCATTGAAAGGAAAGTCTTTGGGCTAGTTATGAAATAACCCAGAAATACAATGAATTTGGCTTTATTCAGAATAGAAGGGAAGAATAAAATAATACCAAGCTCATATTTGCTTATATTTTGTGCCTATGCGAATGTCTTACACAGATCATTTCAGGCACCCACTACCCAATGCTCCTCAAAGACATGTAGCCTATTTCCATTTTGCAGCAGGGTAATTGAAATGCAGAGAAGTCAGGTAGTTATTTCAGGGTCTTAGAGTGATCAAGTGGATCTCTCTTACACCCAACTCTTACACTTTTAACTGCACCACATTATACTTGAATAGTGTGTCCAAGTAAATAAAAGCCATTTTTCACCAACCCCTTAAATGTCTCAGGGAATTCTTGAAGTCTAAAGTGAGGATGTTTTGGGTGAGGCACTTAAGATGAGTCCAAGCCTAGGTCAGGAACCTGGTAGCAATTCTCAGGCTTTTTTCGTTATGAGCCAAGTAAGCTACCCTCCAAGTATCACCTAAGATGAGGTGACTGTTCTGTGTAGGTCTCGGCAGTAGGAAAAAGCGATTAATGGCACATTTGGCTTCAACAGTCTGGGGTCTGAGTTCCAAATCTGCTTTCATATATTTGTGAATTTGAATTCCTCGTCTTTAAAGTGAGAATAATAATAATACTTTATAGGAGTATTGTATTAAATCATATCAAGTCTAAAAAGTGGTTATTAAACATGAGTTCTGGAAAAGACTATTGGTATTTTCCCCCCAGACATTTCCAAAGATAATGTAAGATGCTGTAGGATCATTTGGAAAGAAACATTAGATTGGCCGCCTCTGAAGGATTTAATACATGACATCGACAGGCCTATGCATGTGTCTTTTGGCAGTTTTAGGACCCTTGCAGTCCATCTCTAGGTTTTCTTAGTTTGTGTTTCATGGGAGGGTGCTACTAGTGACTGAACAGTTAAGAGCATGTAGTACTAATAAAACACCTTATTAGAAGTGAAAGTCATACTCCTCTCTAATATCAGAGGTTATTAGGTATCCCATTTCTTTATCACCTGATGACACTGCCAAGAAGATAGTCTGGCTGAGTATCTAAGGGGATATTTCTTGAGTGTGAAGTGAGTTCTCCACTGTTTCTGTTTGTACCAGACTCACCCAGCTGAAGCCAACAACCTGACTCCAAAAGGATCTTTGCAGATGTTAACTTTTAAATTTCTCTACTCAATTCTGATTTCTGTGGCTCTTGGGCTATGCATGAACTTAGAGGCCTCTATCCACCTTATCAGTTCTGAGACATCTGGGACACCTCTTCAGAGCTTTAATCAAAAGTATGTTTCAAATGCAAATATGTCCAATAAGTTGTTCTGTGTTTGAAGAAGGAAACAAAGTAGGTTTTGTTGTTGTTTGGTAAAATCAAGTTTCAGCCTTTACTCTCCCTAATCTTTTTGTCCCTCCATTTACCGACATACATACTTTATTGTTTTTAGAGGTGTAGCATGTTTAAAGGGAGGTTGTACTCCTTAGAGTGCTTTTAATTCACAGAACAAGAAGTTCAGAAGTACAGTAGGCTCTAGGATTGGTTCAGCAGCCTAATGATGTCATCGAGGAGGGCCAGAGCCTTGCTCTCATGCTGGCTCTCCTCATCCAGACAGGACGCTGTTCAGAGAACAGAAGAAATGTTTCTCTTGTGTCTGTATTTTTAGACCTTGGCAACCAGTATGCTTCCCCTCACATTTTATTGGCCAGGATGGGGCTCCATGCCTATTCTCAAACAAATTCCTAGTCAGGGGTACAGGATGACCATATTGACCCAAATGAATCCTTTGGGGTGGAATGGATGTTGGGTTGGGAATCCATGACTATTACGATAGTCACAGTCACCATTCTAAATCTGCAGTTTCAGACTGGTGTCCACCCCAGCGCCATGATTGCAATAGGCTCTGAGCTCACGGTTGACAGTGATGGTTTAAAAGAGTAAGGTTTTATTTGTTTACTCCTGCTGCTGTCTTGAGGTTCCCTAACACCGTAGTCTAGCTAAACACAACTCGGACAAATTGTAAGGACTCCATACCGCTTGGAAACTCATGATGCCTCTTGGTGCTATAGCACATAAGCGGGAACTCGAGAGTGGCCCCATTCTGTGGTTTGGCAGGTCCACTGAGGCTCCTGTCCACATCCCTCCCTGAAGGCAGGATGGAGGATTAGTGCAGAGCTGGCTTCCTCCATCCAGCTCATGCAGAGAGAGGAATTCCCAAGATGCATTTCTCTGAGCAGGCCTCTGTGGTTTCCGTGACCCCCTTTGCCCTCTGATTAGCTGTATCAGATGAGGCCTAAACAATATCACCATGTTATCTGAATAATAAAATCAAGTTGTTTCATCATTTCACTTTTCGTTTGAGGGGGGGAAAAGTTTGGAACCCAAGGCCCTTCAAGACTTTTCCTGTTTCTGATGTCTCTATCACAGACTTGGCTCCAAAGGTTAAATGTTTTGGATTACAAAATGTACATTATATGGGGGTCTTCCTATAAATCAACAAGGCAGGTATGTTAAACACAGAAAAATATCTACAGCTGTTCTCTTACTCATCCTGCTTGTTATTTAACTCAGCCTGGGCCCTAAGGAACATTTTTAGTTGTACTGTCAACAGTTTCAAAACAAAGAAGAAACTGGGACTGGCAAATGAGGAACCCAGCTGGCCCTCTGTTTAGGCTCCCACTGCATATACTTTAATCCTGACACCTGCAAGCTATTTAATCAGGATTTACAATTGAACATGAAGGATGAGGGGTCCGCAGGGCTGTGTTCTTAGTGTTTGGATTGCAAATGATGGAGAAAAACTTTGTTATCGGATGTTGTAGTTATTTGAAGTTGGGTGCCCTCTAACCCATGGGGAACCCGGCATCATTTATCACTCCTCAGAACAAACTCAGCTCAGGCAGACGCTGCCCCTCACAGCCTAACATTCTATTTTTGCTTCTCCTGTATTCTAGAGTAAACAAACTCGGAATTTATGAACAATGAGAAAAATAATTTCCAGAGAGCATATGGCAAGAGAAAATTCTAAGTAAAATAATGAAAGTACGATTTTGATTTAGACACAGAGCAAACTGTAGAGAAGAAAATTAGCCTACAATCTGGACAAGTTTTGCGGTATACAGCAGGTTCTCTGCTTACAAACAAACCAAGAATCACGAAAAAGAACAAAAAAATTGAACCAGAGTGAAAGTATAGCCATTCTGCCCAATGTAATAGATAGAACTGAAAGTTGCTTGTAAATGGGTAAATTTCCCAAATGAATAAAGAAAATTGCACTAATTCTGGACTTAGAAAAATTGCCTTAGGAATAGTCCTTTAGAACAGAAACTTTCTGTAAGTTGAGAAGCTTTTGTAATGAGGTGACTAGAAAGAGCACAGAGAAATGGTGACTGATCACTACTCATTGAGTCCCCATTAGGCTGAATGCTTGGAAAAGATGAAGAAGCAGA
Organism: Rousettus aegyptiacus; assembly: GCF_014176215.1. Lineage (NCBI taxonomy): Eukaryota > Metazoa > Chordata > Mammalia > Chiroptera > Pteropodidae > Rousettus > Rousettus aegyptiacus. The sequence goes on from NW_023416306.1 coordinate 126,922,706, forward strand.
AAATCGGGCCCCCACTCTTGTTAGTGTTCAGCCTACTTGAAGGGAGCAAAAGACTCCAGTGGAGACAATAAGAAAACGGGATAGAACAATGGACAACAAAAATAATTTTAGAGAAGGGACGATCACTGTCCACTGAAGTAGTCAATAAATGAAAACAAAAATCAAAAACAAAAACAAAACACAACAACTTTTTGAAGAATTTGGAGCCCGAGTTAAAAGTACAAGTGGTTGAGGCAGCGGTTCTCAACATTTTTTAGTACAAAGAGCCTCAAATGACATTTGCATTTAGAATCCATTAATTGAGAAATACTTAACAAAAAATGCTATGAATTCATTACTATTAAAAGATGTGTTTGTATTTTTTGCCAAAGCAATATTTACATGCATTTGAAAAACAGTATAAATAGGTACAATATATAGTATTCATTAAATAAATGTACAAGATATGGTTTCCATATGGCTTCATATCTCTTTCTTCTCATAACTTCGCTGTTTCAACCCAGGGGTCTGAGGTCTATAGATTAGTAAACACTGGCTTAGAATAATATGTTTGAGTGATTATAAAACTGCCCTCAGAATAAATTTCTAACAAATGTGCAGACGATCTCATTGATGCCTTCAGAAATATTTTGGGAGCAGTGGCCAAAGAACACTGTGGCTTGGTTGTGACTTCAGTGGCCACCTTCCTTCAACATCTCTACCAGCAATTCGGCACCTTGAGTGATTCCTTTCCTCCCATTCATCTGTTTCAATGTGCCTAGGTTGGTGAGTGGCATAGATTTAAAGATCCCAGAGAGTCAAGGCTAGGAATGATGGACCACATCACTGACTACCTTCCACCGGACCTGGACCAGCTTACACAGAAAATTCCTTGACTGTCAAGAACCTTAGTGTCTTTTAAAGGTCACCAGAGACCTAGATGTAATGCTATCTCTTAGAAATTTCTTATCCAAGAATAAAGAAGATGCACTGTTTTTTTTTTTTTCCCCCGAATGCTAAAGTAATATATGTATTAGGTCCAGGAGGGCCCTATGCCTACCTCCTGTAGTGTGGGAACCAGACTCCTTCCTTACCTTTTGTGTGGGAACCTGACCTTGCTTCTGGGTTGGCAATGCTACATGCTCACTTCCTGTTTCACTGGACTCTCCTCCTTTCTCAGCCAATCTACCAACCCAAAATATTCCCACCAAAAAAAGCCCACTTCAAACCTTACGTTTCAGGTCCCCTCACATTTGGGACTGATGCCATCTTCGGCTCAGCCCGGCAGTCACTTTGCTATAATAAATCTTGCTTAAATCCCTTCAGCCTCGTGCGTTCCTCCTTCAGTGAACCTAATAGTATACTTGCTTATTTTAGAAACATTCAAAATATAGGAAAAGACAAAATAAAACTCATCCAGCACTCTCCTGTGATCATTTTGGTGTATATCTTTCTAGTCTTTTTTAAAAATTTTTTTCTCTAAGAAAAGGCAATTTTGATTGGATCAAATATCTTGAATTCTATATTTTAGTCCTGGATTTTACCATCTCATATTGGCTCCCTACCAATGTCTGATTCTATTTGGGATCTGAATTTGACCATAGACCAAAGTCTACGAAATACATGGCAGTGAGGTGGCTTCTTCCCAGATGAGCTGGAAGAGTACGAACCTTCTCCTCTTCCTCCTCTTCTGAGAAGTTGAAGAAATAGAACACTTTGCAACACTTAAGCGGTTGCTGGGAGAAGAATTTGGATGTAGAAGCTCCCTGCCTGGTCACTGAGAGAAGCTCAGGGCAGGTCATAGTGCTTTGACTCTTGCTCAGGCTGGGCTCACCCTCAAAATCTCCATTCCTGGCCAGTGGCAGTGATATTGGAGCCCAAGGATGACAATGATGCTTTTGTCACTTTCATCTTCTCTTCTGTAGCCTTCCTCACTACAGAGCTGACATTTCACAGTGGGCATTGTTCAAGTAAATATTATTCATGACACTTGTTAATGACACTAAGGAAGACTTTGGTGGGGTGGGGGGGGGCGGGCAACTAAATGGAGTTTTGCAACACAAGAGAGAGATTGGGCCCAACTCTAAATACAGTAAGGAAAAGTGGAGATTAATCATCATGGAGCAGGGTTGGGGGTCCATAGATAGAAAATTACTCAATTTTTTGCTAAACAAGAATTTCGCTGAAGGTAGACCAGGGTGATAACATATCGAAGGTGGAGATAAGGAATTTGACCAGATATCCAGAGTGATCAGATCAAGAGTGGGGAATTTTCGTTGCTGACTCAGCAGGATTCTTGCTAAAACTTGAATAAGCAGACCCAAGATTGAGCCCAAGATTGAGCCTAGTCAGGAAGAGGACTCAGAGAAGCCTGACTCAAGTTTGGTCAAGGAGGGTCTTTGTAAGCATTTCTGTCTTTGAAAGTGTCTAACCTTTCATCTTGATGTTTTTTAGTTAATTAGTTAGTTTGTTTGTTTTGTTTTGTTTCGTTTTTCCCTCAAGGGAAAAAGAAATGTGAGCTCAACTTTTAGGAAATTTCACTTTGATGCTTTTCAGTTCCCAGTTCTCTTTCTCATTTCCCTCCCGCCCTGTCTCCACTCCTCACCCCAGTCACTTCTTCCCTATCTTTCCACCTCTCCATTCTGAGTCCTCTTCACCCTTACCCCTTAGCCCTCCACTTCCACTTTTCCTTTTCACAACTTTAAACACTTACTTCATGGAATCATTCGCTTGCTCTATCACAGTACTTATTTCTCTGGCACCACTGTGCTGAATAGAAATATTAGCACCTGATTAGATTGTGTATCTCAGAGAATCTACTCTCCCTGTGGGGTCTTCCTTCTTCAGCTCACAGTTCGCCCACCTGGCCTGTTAGATAATTCTCAGCCTCCAATTTAGAAAAGGTTTGTTATTCTTACCACATTGTTTTATCATGTCTGATGATATAATTTGTCTAAAAATTTACACTTTGAGAGTAACAGGAAATACTACTATTAATTATGCCAGGGCAACAGCATGAATTGGGACTGTCCCCTGTAAACTTGAATATGCAATTAACTTCTCTTAATTTTGCCCTTTAATTCTTGGTGTCTCTGCAAGTTCTCTGTCAAATAGAGTCAAGAATGGGTTATAACACTAAGAATAAGAATTTGAAGTACAACATTTTAAAATTGTGAATAAATTAGAGATTAGGCTAAATCAGGAAAGCATTGTGCTATCAACAAAGAAAAGTTTGATCAAACAAATAGCATAATCAGAGACTTGTAGGAGACAAATCGGGCACCATTTTTACATAGTGATTTAAGCAGATGGTCAAATAAGAGCTTTGAGACATTAACACTATTGTCATTTAGATTTATTGATTTTATTTGTTTATTTTCTATATCCATTCCAGATTTTTCCTCCTTCTTCATGTGCTCTTTTTGCTTATCAAACAGATATAGTCTTATAATAATCTTCCTCGACTACTATGGCCAGTTGGTTTATTTATGGAAATTAGCCATAGATGGGTAGCAAATATTCAGGACATTCAAAACAAATGGGACTATGGTAACCTTGATTTGAGACAAACAAAATTAAAGAAACAGAACTATTTTAAAGAAGATACTAGCTTCTCATATCTTTCACTCATAAAAAAGATTTCCATATATCAGCATCTTTCAAAATATTTATCTCATTCTTTTCTCTTTCAGTTTGACATTTGTATGCTGATAACTCTTTCAAAATATTCTTCCAGCCATTAGAAGAAAACCTAAATACATCAAAAACTGTTGAAAAATGGAAAAATATTGCTAAATAATTATCTTCCCAAATATACTAGATCAATAATTTGTTAAATTTCTAAGGATCAAAAAAATTCCTATGTTATAACATTTTCCAGAGAAAAAGAAATACAGAAACATTTGAAAATTTACTTAAAAATCAGCATAATCCTAATACAAAAATTTGGCAAAGATAACGTTCAAAAATTTATAGCACAATCTCACATGTTAATAAAGATGCAAAAATCTTATCTAGCAGTAGTAAAAAAATAACATACAGAATGCATATTATGTTATCCAGGAGTTCATGGATGGTTTGCAATAGGGAAATCCAGAATATGAATTATACATTAATAGGTCAAAGGGCAGAAATCACATTATTATCTCGGTATATGATCAAAAGACATAAGACTCCATATTCTTCCTGTTTAAAACTCTCAATAAACTTGGTATAGAATGATACAAAATACAACCTTAAAATTACATAAACACACACAAACACACATACATCTATTCCAAATCAATAGCCATACAATGTCATTTGTAACTATGAAGCCCTATAGACAATCCCATTAAAGGAAGAAATAGATATGATAATATCACCAGTATTTTTATAGTCATAACATATTATGAATGATAATATAGACATTCTGTAAGTCTTTATATCTATTATCTTATAGATAATACAGACAATATTGTAAGTCTTAAAACAGGAAAAAACATAGGTATTGTTATTTGCAAATGATATGATTATTTAGACCAGGGTTTGGAGAACTACAGCCTAAGGACCAAAGCTAGCCAGTAGACTGCTTTTGTAAATAAAGTTTTTGGAATGTAGCTATGTCCTTTCATTTACATGTTGTCTAATGGCCGATTTTGAACTAAAACATCAGAATCGAATATTTGTGACAGAGACCAAAAAATATCTACTATTTAGTTCTTTCCAGAAAAAAGTTGCCAACATCTGACCTAGAGTACCCCCGCCAACCAAAATCAACTAATAAACCATTAAGGTGGCCAGATATATAATATACCAAAAATAGTTATATATCAATATAATAACTTGTATAATATTTTTTAAAATGTCACAAAAATAACACATTTAAGTATATATAATAGGCAGGCTCTACGTGAAGACAATTACCCAATTTTAATGAAAGATCTAAAAGAATATGTAAGTAAATGTAAAACACAGTATGTTTTTGAATTAGAAGACTGAATATCATATACATAACAATCCCATATTATTTTATAAGTTTAATGCAATTTCAATAAGAACTGTCATTTGTGGGGGAAACCAAAATGATTCCTGAATTTATGCTCAAGAATTATAAAAAATAATTAGTTAATAATAAATAAATGAATCCACAAATATATAATGCCACACATAATAAAAGTTTATTTCTCATTCACGTAAAGTCCAAAGTGGACATTTCAGATAGGAAAGCAACTTTCTTCCAAAGAGAAAGATTCAGGAGCCCAGGCTCCTTCTACCTTGTAGATCCTCCATCTCCCTACAGGATATCCTCTCAGACAGCTGAGAAGAGAAAAGACAGTGGGGAATTGCTTATATGGGGTTTTATTTTTATGGGTTATTCTGGATGTGCCACATGTTACTTCCCTCATACTCTATTTGCCATATGACAATAACTAACTGCAAGGGAGCCTGGGAAATGCAGTCCAGTTGTGTGCCCAGAGGAATTTATAAAAAGAAAAAAAAAAGTTTGCTGAATAGTTTGCACAGTTTGTTATAGCACCAGATGGGGAAGTCCAGAAACAGACCACAGAATATGTCAAAATTTATAATGTGATAAATATGGCATTTCAAATCAGTGAGGAAATTACAGTCAATTAACAGAGTTAGGACAATTATTGGTTATATCTTTACCCTCATGCTACACAATAAAATAAATTCCAGATGTACTACCTTTAAGTATATATAAAAATGAAACCCTAAAAATCTAGAGTAACTACAGTTTGTTTGATATTTTGGTGGGAAAGACCATTCTAAGCATAAGAAAGGAAGAAACCATAGGAGAAATTGATAGTTTAGTATCTAAAAATTAATATGTCGAAATTAGAAGTTTAAAGGCCAATGGCAAAAGGAAGAAAATATTTTCTATTTGACAGCCAAAACGTTAACATCCTTAATATATAAAATTTCTAATATTGATGAGAAAAAGATGAATTCTGCAATTGGGAAACAGGAAATAAAATGAGATATAGGTGGCTAATAATCAGAAAAATAAACCTTAGTAACAATCAAGGAGAGCTTAGAAGTGATATGATTTTATAAGTCCTCTCTGAGCCCCCCGTTTCTCCATCTATGAAATTAGAATAATCATAGAACCTATTCTTGAAGTTCTATTTAATTAAATGAAATAATCCATGGAAAGCATGCAATAAACACTCAATAAATGTGAGCTATTGCCATTTTTATTATTTTAAGTGTTCCTGGTATATTTTTAAGTGAAAAAGGAAAGATTCAAAATGTATATTCAGTATGATGTCATTTATTAAAATATACACACACAGAGGAAAGAAATACACTAGGATTTTAGCAGAGGTTCTCTCTTGGTTGTGACTTTCAGAATAATTGTTGTCTTCTTCTTAATACATTTCTGCATTTTCCAAAATTTCCACCATAAATGTATATTGTTACATTTATAATTTTTTTTAAAAAAAATTAAGTGCTTATCTTTGAATAATTGTTGCATGACCCAAATGCTTTCTTAACTATATCTGGGACTGATTTGTTTCTGAAACCAGAATCCATTTTCAAAACCACTCTCCAGGGCCCTAAGCAAGGAAAAATCACCAAATAAGCTTTGCTTCATTTTCAGCTCAACTACGAAATCTCTTTCTTGCTTTCCAAATTAAGTGTGAAATCATTATCCAGGAAGAATTTAGAATGTTAATAGAAGCACTTTGAAAAAAAAAAAAAAACTAGATTGTAACAGACAGAAACTGGGCAAAATGGTAGAAACAGAGATGGGGCTCTTTGGCTACCTTGCTCATCTCAGTCCCACTGCTCCTTCTCAGCACTGTGACCAGCTTCTGCTCCTTCGGTGACTCCCTTCCTTATCTCCCATTTTCTCTTATGAGTTTCCCCTGGCTACCTGCTCCTGTTGCTCAGGAAAGTTACTTAACCTGAGTCTCAGTTTCCTCATCTCAAATGGGGTAAATAATATCTTCTTAATGAGATTGTTTTATGTAAAGCACTTAGTATAATGTTGGCACATAGTAGGTTCTGATTAAATGAACGTTCTTATTCTTCAAATGGACATTGTGCTCATTCTTCAAATGTCAACATAAAGAATCATATATTCACCTTTTCAGCCTTGTTTCTAGGGTGGGAAATTGGGTAAAGGTCACCTTTGCACACATCTGGATAAGACATTCCTAAATAGCTTCAATTAAACAAGTTTTCATTGCATATATATTATATAGCTTGTCCTTGAAGTGAACAAATCAGGAGCATATCATTAGAAAGTCTACTTGTGGTAGCACATCTGCCCAAAATACCTCCTTGCTCATGGTCCTTTCCAAGAGAAGATGCTTCACCTACAGCTCCTGCTAGAGACATAGGTAGTCATATGTTGTCTCAGGAGAGCCCCTTCCTCCCTGACCACAACTGATTAGATCCAGCATAGGCTCCCAACAAGGGGCACCGAATGAACTATGACTGACTAATGGCATATGACAATGTTAGGGGGAAACTTCTTTCACTCCATTCCTGTTGTTCTAGAAATACTCTTCTGGCATTAATTTGCCCCAGGGAGTGACTTATCTGTCCCTTTTGAGAGTAGGCTGCCTCCAAGGGAAGATGCATTCTGCTGCTTCTCCAGAGTGGCCCTTGGGTGGTTGAAGGTTTGGGGGGTGAGGGTGGAGCGGGTGGGGTGGGAGGAGCCTGTACCAGTTCTCAGCTATCTGTCATGGGTGGTCCTATGCTCAAACATGGAGGTTTCCTTAGCAGAGCCATGTGACTCTACTATTTCATCCTGACCCTTTGGCTTCTATTGGTTCTATGTTCTATTTTCAGCTTATTCAGAACTTGAGTAAGGAAGAGGAATACTCTTTACCAGAGGCCTTCTCTATCATGTAGGCAGATCTGTTGTGAAAAAAAAAAAAAGCAGTTTGGATAACCAGATCATCTCTCAGACATACACAGACTGAAATACCCAATAGGAAACTCTCCTACATAAGCAGAAGGGAACATGGATGATTATATTCATGACAGAGCTGAAAAATTGAAAACTGCCTGCATTTTTATCAATAGGGGATGAATAAATAAAATGTGTTTCTGTTTACTTTTATTTTATTGTATTTATTTACTTGATAGGATATATACACTGGTAAAAAAAAGTGAACTAGGTTTATATGTTTTAATATGAATATGGATAAAAAATCATTATGTTGAATGAAAAAAGAAAGTCATCCCGTGTGATAACATTTATGTAAATGTAAACATATGCACACAGGGGAATAGCATATGGTGTGTGTGTGTGTGTGAGAGAGAGAGAGAGAGAGAGAGAGAGAGAGAACAAAAGGACTAATCAAAACAGTGACAGTGATTGGTTCAGGAGATCAAAAGAGAAAGTAAAAAGAATTCGGTTGGCTCAAGAGAATTTTGTCTGTAATATTTTATTTTTTATGCATTGTATAATTTTGAAAAGGTATGCACATAGGGAAAATTTAGGAAGGAAATATTTACTAATAACGAATATGACAAAACGCCAATTAATCTTGTATGTTGGGAAAATAGGTGCGCTATATCGTTTATTGTACTTTTCTGTAAATAAACATTTTCTAAAACAAAAAGCAATCAAATAAAATGAAAGACTGCTTTTGAAGGAGACTTCCAGAGCTAGGAAATGCACTGTCAGGGTGACAGCCGGAAAGCTGTCTTGAGATGGAGGAGAGGTCACGGCAGATGGAGGCCACAGTCAAGCTGGTCAGAAGAGACCAGGGCCTGAATGAGCAGAGTAAGCCAGCACATGGAGGGAGGAAAACTGCAGCCAGACTGGGCCGAGAGAAAGAGACCAGGTGGCCCACAAAAGAGGGAAGGGTGTAGTCAGGCCTGGAGTGTTCTTCTTTCCTGACCTAGTTCCCACTTCGTTCCATAGTCTTAAAATAAATCCCACGTTGTCTGATGATAGCTTAAGTGCAACCCAACGAGCTCGCTGCGTGGCTGGTTCTGTGCTTCAGGTTCTCTTTAGAGAAAACTCAAGACGCCACGTTCACTCATGTCTGCAGGTATTCCCGTGCCCTGACCCTTTCCGACCCAGAGAATGCTGAACCGACGTGAGCACAAATGCTGCAGCATCGATGGGCTTTTCCTTCTCCTGATCCGCATTTGAAAAATAAACTTTTAATTTAATTTTATGTTATTTTATTTTTATTTGAATATTTTTCAATTACAGTTGACATTTATCTTACATTAGTTTCAGGTGTACAGCATAGTGGTTAAACTTTTAAAAGACTTGTGATAAACTTTTAATTTTAGAACAGTTTTTGAGTTAAAGAAGAATGGCAAAGATAGTGTAGAGAGTTCCCATACACCCCACACCCAGTTTCCCCTATTACTAACACTTAAGTCTGGATGGTGCATTTTTTTTACAATTAATGAATCATCAATATTGATGCATTATTATGGACTAAAGCCCATAGTTTATTCAGATTTTCTTAGTTTTGAGTGTCCTTTTTTTTTTTTTTTTATTCCAGTATCCCATCCTGGATACCACAGTACATCTAGCTGTCATGTCTCTTCACGCACCTTTTGGCTGTGACGGTTTCTCACTTTCCTTGTGTTTGTCGACCTTAACAGCTATGAGGAGTTCTGGTTTGGTATTTTGCAGGATGTCCATCTACTGGGATTTGTCCGGTGTTTTTCTCATGTGAATAGACTGGGGTTATAAGTTCTTGGGAGGAAGACCACAGAGTTTAAGTGCCCTTCTCATCTCATCATATCAAGGCAACCTCCTACCAACATGACTTGTCACTGTTGACATGAGCCTTGATCACCTGGCAGGTTACATTTTAAAAGTTGTTTTTCTAGGTACTCTCTTGACCCAAGGAGTGACTCTAAGGGAGGGTAGGAGTCCTCTCCAGTGCAGAGCACACCGGCCAGTCTGCCTTGGTCTCAATTGCAGAAAGGCCTGGCTCGGTCCGCACACCCATTTTTGCAAGCGTCCCTCAGATAGGAGTTAGGACTCGGTGCACTTCTTGAGCTCTCAGCTTCAGTTCCCCCTGGGCTCCCTGCACAGAGTGGGAAATGTCCCAGGACTGATGACAGCTCCCAGAGCACAGGGGAAACCCATTGGTGGAAACCACATTCTTCTTTCCTAAGCTTTGGTGAGGGGTATCTCAAGAGCACTAGCATTTACATTAATAAATATTTAAAGAAAAGAACAAACTTCCTTTCCTGCAGCTGATAAAGACCCCGGGAAATATTTGGGCTCTTGTTACCTTAATGCATCTTTTAATGAATCCCAGTTGACTCCCTATCACAGACCCTGCAGCTGCTATTTCAAAAATTTTTCTGTTTTCATCCACCCTCAACCATATCCTATGTGATCCTCTAAACCTCAGGTATTTGTTTTCTATCTTATTGGAAGGACAAAAGCCAAGCATCCTCAGCTGTCCTGGCTGCACCTTGACACCCCTTCTCTCTGCTGTCAGGGATTAAATCCAACTCCTACTCTTCTGATTGATCCCGCAGATATGTTCATCTTCTTAAATCTACCCCTTACCACTGCCTCTTCTTGTGCAGCTCACTACGCTCCAGCTTAGTTATTTCTCCCTGGAAATGATGCCTTCTTAAACTGCCATCACATCTCTCTCTTTTCTTTAAATGGCCCTTAATGATTTAAATTTTATGGCTCATCCATCCTCACCTTTGGATTTCCTAAGCTCCAGCCAGAACAAATCATTTGTAGTTCCCTGAAAGTGTCAGGCTCTGTTTCTCCTGAGCCTCTGAGTCTGGTGCGTCTGTGGCCTAAAATACTGTCTTTTCCTGCTCCCCTCCACCCTACCATTATTACCTGGCCAATTCCTTACTTCCTGTCTCACGCCCTGGCAGACACAGCTTTCAAAGCACTTCCTCCAGGAAGCCTTTTCTGACTCCCAGAAACCAAAACGGGGTCTCTCTATGTATTCTCAGAGCATCTTAGCACTTATCTTATGGTACAAATCTTCCTGGTTTTTTTTTTTCTATTTTATCTCCTACTGGAGATTATAAGCTCATTGAGGGAGCAGAGTATATCTTGCTCATCATTATATTCCTCAGATACTGGACTTGACAAATAGTAAGAGCTAAAAAACGACTCTTGAATTAAAAGAGCAGTCTAACCAGATACTTTGACCTTGAACATAAACTCTCGTGTTCCCACCACTCATTACACTCCCACCACCCGCACTCTTTAATTTGCCTTCTACATTAACCATCTTGTGAAATGATCTTCCAAAGAACTTCCTAACTGTACCAGCCAATGATCTCGTCTTAGTCCTTGGCCTACCCCACCTCTCTGCAGGCTGTGGTACTCTTGCCCAATTTTTTCTTTCTTGTAATTCTCCCCTCCTTTGATGTCTGGAATGTTGTGCTCCCCACACTTCTGTGACTTCTCTTTCGCAGAATCTCGCACTCTCTTCTCTTCCTTCTTCTACTTTACTGGATCCCAAATTATTTTTGCCATGTTCTCTCCTAGTCTTGCTTCTTCCCCTTGGTTCCTGTGAACAGTATCATCATCCTCCATGACACAAAGGTGGAAACCTCAGCATTGTTTTCAACTTCTCTCTTCATTTATGAGACCTAATTAGGAAAAGTCAAGTCTAGTAAATTCTGCTTCCCAAATGCCACTACACACCCATCACTCTTTCTCTAGTTCAGGCCTCATCCCTTCTTGCTTGGATTACTTTTTAGATGATGATAATTATCATCATCTCTAAATTGGTCCTGCTCTTGTTCCATTCTCCATCTAATTTTTTCTTACATGTTCTGGTTGTGATACATCATTGCTGAGTTGCTGTCTGTTCCCTCTAGAATAAAGCTAAAACTTCTAAGGAAGAGTTCAAGACCTTCCACAAATTAGACAACCAACCTTTCCAGCTTTATCTCCCAACACAAGACTACTTCTTGTATTTGGACTACTTCCTGCCCTTCTCTGCCTACTGCCTACCATCCCCAGTTTCCACCTGGGCTAACTCATTCACCATTCATTCCTTCATGTGGAAATATTACCACGTTTTCATTCTTTATATAAATGTCACTTCTTCTATGATGTCTTTCCTGATCTCTCACCTTTGGGCTCTGTTTTAGTAGGATAGCATCATGCTCTGCCACCTTAACAAATAGGTCCTGAAATCTTAGGAGCTCAGCCCAGTCTTTCTCACTCGCATCACAGTCTGGTGTGAGTCGAGCAGCTCTCCTTGGTGCTATTCTCTTTCAGTGACTCAAGGACCCTAATCACTTCCATCTATCAACTCTGTCATCTCAGAATTGTCTGCTTTCAGTGATGAGAAGGAGAAGGGAAAGGCCTTTTTAAAGGATGCATACCCACTCTTAACTGTCTCAAACTGGAACCAACCCATCACTTCCTCTCACATTCTTGTTGGCGAGAGCTCAGTCACAAAGTCTCAAATGACCTACAGAGGAGGCTGGAAAATACAGGGAAGCACATGGACTTGTGGCCAGTACTGCTCTGTCATCGGCTTCTCCAGCAAAGGTGACCATTCCTTTTGCCTGGGACTATCAGAGTTGTAGCACTGGAAAGTCTTGCATCCCAAGAGAAGCCTCAGTCCTGGCAAACTGAGAAGTTGGGTTGCTCTATCTCTGGCCCTTATCTTGTACACTCACATCATATTTATATGTTTCTACTTTATCTAGATCTAGATCATGACTTCCTGAGGGTAGAGACTAGGTCACATGGATCTTTTTCATGCCCACAAGGTCAAAAACATTGTCTGTACTAAGTAGATAACCATATATTGCATAGAGGTATAACATGTCTTTTTGGTTTTTGATTATGTGAATAATATATAATCAGTGTAAAAGAAAAACCCAGGTGAGCTTAAAGGGAGAAAACAATTTTCAAAATTACCTTATGTACAAGACTAATTGAGGGGATCACTTTATAAATTATATAAACGTCTAACCATCATGCTGTACAGCTGAAACTAATATAAAATAATATTGAATGTCAACGGTAATTGAAAAAAAATCTTAATTACTAGCCCTCTTAGAAATTACCATTTAGCTTTCAGAGTACATGCACACACACACACACACACACAGAGACACACACAAATACACACACAGTTGAGTGTGTGTGCACGTATATACATGTTCATATATGTGTGTAGAAAATATATGTGAATTATAAAAAAAACTGAGACATATTTCACAGCCTGTTCTGTAGGGTTTTTTTTTGTCAAACAATACATCTCATAAATACCCATGTAATTAAATTGAAAATGGTATAATTAAATGACTTGCATTTATTGGGCCAAAATTGTAACATACCTGGGAATTCTGATATGATTAGTAGCTGTATTGTGTTCTGTAACTTGCCATGCTAACCATTTTGTATAATTGACTGGTTGTATTTCCTTTTTTGAAGTAAATGCAAGTGATAGAAATTGTTCCAGAACGTTGCAAAAGATGGTCAGTTACCCAGTTCATTACATAAAGCAAACATAACCTGGGTACCCCAAACTATCAGGATATCATTATAAAAGAAAGAAAAACTACAGACCAAGCTCATTTAGGAATACTGATCTTAAATAAAATACAAGTGAATAGACTGTAAGAAGATATTAGATAAATTAATACTAATAGTAATAATACAAGCTAATCCTTATAGAGATCTTTTTATGTGCCAGACGTTGGCCTGCATGCTTTATGTATGCTGACTCATTAATCTTCATAACACCTTATGAGGTTCCATTTTACAGAAGAAGAAACTGAGGTACAGAGATAGTGAGTAACTTGTCCATGGTCACACTTCTAGAAACTGTACAGCAGGACCACATAGGACTTTTATTCCAGCAATGCATGGATGGTCCACTCTAAAGAAATCTACTTACTATATAATAGAGTACAGCAATAGGTTTAACAAGGAAAACAAGAAAATCTTGATAGACTAAAAAGACACTTATGAAAAGGTAAGGTCTCTTTTCTTAAAAATATTACAAAAAATAGGAGTCAAAGGACGTTTGTTTATACTAAAGAATATATATTTCAAACCAATGCATTTCTGTTAAAAAAAAAAATCAGCCTCAACGTATGAATTCCTGGCTTCTATCTACTAGCAACTAAAATCTGAATCACCTAGGAATAGTTTAGCAGCGATCTCCAACCTTTTTGGAACCAGGGACCAGTGCTCCTCTGAGAATCTAATGTCTGATGATCTGAGGTGGAGCTGAGGCGGTGATGCTAGAGCTGAGGAGCGGCTGCAAATACAGATGAAGCTTCACTTGCTTACCTGCTGCTCACCTCCTGCTGTACGGCCTGGTTCCTAACAGGCCACAGACTGGTACCAGTCCACGGCCCAGGGGATGGGAACCCCTGCTTTATAGGACTTTTCAAGGTTTTCTCCTTTCTACAGAAGAATATTTGTTCTTCGTTTTAAATTTTTGAGGAAAAAGCTGAAAAAATTAAAGAGAATAAAAGTTTCTTATAAAAACTCCTCTGTTCTGAAACAACTCCTTAATATTTTCATGCACATATACTTTTTTCTTACTAATTAGGATCATACAATTATATTCTTTTGAAATCTGTTTTCCTTCTTTAAACATATACTAGGGATACTGTCCTTTGTCTTTAAGTGCTCTGTCATACCTGAAATTTAGAAGCTGCATAGTATTCCATCAAAAAGACGTACTATAATTTAACCTCTGCTGTTGGCCATTTGGGAGGTTTCCATTTTTTTTCTATTATAAACAGTAATGCAAACCCTCTTTCATAACCCTGATGTGAAATCCGATCAAATTCTTGGAAAATAGTTTCAAAAATTTTGATGAATTCTGCTAAATTATTTTCCTAGAATATTTACACTAATTTATAGTTCTACCTGTAATGTAGAGAGTGTTATTTCCTCCACACTCTCATCTATCCATAATTCAGTGGAATTATTGAATTAATTAATTATATAATTAATTATTGATTAATAACAATAAATGTATTTATTTATTCTAAATAATCACAACTCTCAGTAAGGCTTTTGTATTTTCTTCATATGCATCACACCTATCTCATCAAATCATTGATAGATGAGAATATAGAGGAAATGACACTTTCCTACATTACTGGTAGAAATGTAAGTCAGTGCAAATACTCTAAGAAGGTAATGCATCGTGCTCCTGAGGAGGAGGAATATATGCCACGAAGCTGCCAGTGCTCCCCAAAATAATTTACAAATTTAATGCAATGCCAACTGGAATTTTCTTAGAATTTGCCTAAATGATTCTAAACAATATTCTGGAAGAGTACACAAAAAAGAATCTCGAAAAATGTTGTAAAAGAAAAAAGTAAAGAGAGGAGACTGTCCTCACCAAAAATTTAAGAAGGAAGATAGTTAAAGCCCTAGCCATACAAACGGAGCACATACCCATTCCCTGATCTACACAGATTACCTGATGGAGAAACAGGTCTTCTCACCAGCTGATAAAACCGTGTGGAACCCAAAGTTGTAACGGCCACTTCATTCCCTAGTTTTAATTAAATAAGAACATAGAGAAATCCAAATGTAAGTTTGTTATTTTTCACAAGGCCTTGCTTTCCATGGGGAAAGACCCCCAACAGTAACCGAATATGCTGTAATCGAGCCTAACTGCCTCTCTCCTATCTCATAGCTTATTTAATATAATAAAGGTAGTTACATTTATATTGTGCTTTTAATTTTTTAAAGAACTTTCTAGTACACAAATTGAGAGCACAAGCAGAACTAGTAGGCACAACTATACCTCCAGATGGTAGGTTGTGAAATTTGGAGAATTCCTGTAATTGCAAAGAACTGGGGGATGTGACTTCATCTTGGCCGGTGTTGGCTGTGTTAGAGCCTGCTGGTTTAAAGATGGGAAAATGAAGCTGTTTGTACCTCCAAACCCAGATTTTTTAAATACCAGGGATTAGATTCTTTTCCTTGCTGCTCTTGTTCAAAACTTGGTCCTCTGAGAACACGTGGTCACTCTCTGCATAGACCCAAGTTTATTTGCTTAAACCCATCTGTGGGAAACTTTTCCATAGAATGTTGTTTCACAGGACTTTCTATTTAAATAATAATTTGAAAGAAAGACACCAATAAAACAGAATGTATTTAAAGAGAAAGACACTCACCCACCCACACAGATGCTCACATACAGCAGTCAAGACAGTTGGCATTGACACCTAAGCCCTCTGAGTTCAAAGCAAGAACCACCTCAGAGTTCCCACCATCTGAAGAGGACCTTGACTTCTTCCTTTGAAGTGTTTTCTTTGAAGGTCAAGGTAAAGGGGCCGTGCTGACTCAAGAAATTGTTAATCTATAGAAGGATATGGCCTCTGCTCCAGCGCACATTTGTAATGTTCACATGAGGTTAACAAAACAAATGGTTTTGACTAATGCATGAGTGGAGGTTAGGCTTTCTTCTCAAATTGTTCCCACCACAGAAATATTCCTTCAGGATAAGGTGAGACCCAGGCGAAGAAAGGACCCACGAGGTTTAAAAACCAGTTACTCAATTCATTTCAAGTCTATTGAATCTCTGTAGTCCTTTAGTCAGAGTTGGTGTCCTGCAATTGGCTGCTGTTTGCCAAAATTGGGAAGGCTGGATTTGGACTTAGAAGATCTAGATCAAAATCCCAGCTTCTCTGTCCCTTATTAAGTGGTATCATCCCTGACAAGTCTCTTCACAGTGTTTCTTCTTAACCTGTTTCATATTAATCCCTGCTGAAGAATTTCTTAAAATAAGCTGCAAAATTATAAACCTAAAATTCCCTGAAAGGCTTTTGGAGTACAAAACCCAGAGGTAGGTAGGACTTACAAGATGAATTTTAAGAGGTAGATTTCTTGGCACGCAAGTGAAATTCTATCACTGAAAAAGGCTGATCTGGGGCAGAATTTTGCCAGTAAAAGTGACTGGTTAGCAAATAGTGGAGTCATCAGCAGGCTCAGGTATATTCAAAATCCCTCTCGACAATCCCACATGATTCTCTAGAATATTTGCATCAGATGTATCATTTATTTTGGTATCTCCAGTACCTAGCACAGGCTTAGGCATATAATTTCAGTTGAATTCAATTCATCAGAAAATATAGTATGTTCTTTTTACACTCATCCTTACCCTCACTTCGTAAGTATTGTGAGTATAATAAAAACTGTATGCATTACAAATCAAATCTAAAAGCATTTCTCCATCTGGAAAAAATAGGTTGTCTGGCAGAGTAAAAAAACTGAAAATAGCAGGTAGATATATTTGATATTTTGAAGAAACTTTGATCAAATATACTGTTTTGAGACTGATGCAGGTAACATACCTCCTCCACCCCACCCCCTCACTAATAAGGTCACTCATGGAGTTTGGAATGGATGTTGCATATGCCAGCCACCAAATGGCCTGCCTCAGAGCCCAAAGGGTCATATGTTTGGATAAAGTCCCTCCAGTCTCTCTGTTGTTGTTTATCTCAAGTCCTCATTCGAGGGGATTCTTCCATCACTTTTTCCCCTAAGGAAATACCACCCAGAGAGTTAGGGAATCAACAACAGAGTGTGTAAGGTGGGTGAAGATAGAGTATTAATTTAACATGGCAAAAGAACAGGCATGCTTGAGGCAAAAAAAAATTAACTCCCCCAAGTAAAGGTGTTACATAAAAATATGAATATAAATAAATACATATAAAATTAATACATATATATACCAACATACAAATCTATCACACCTTTCTTTCCTTTCTCTCTCTCTCTCTCTCTCTCTCTCTCTCTCTCTCTCTCTCTCTCTCTCTCTCTCTTTCTCTCTTTCTCTCATATATACATCCATCCATCCATCCATCTTATATGCAAATCGGGTAGGTGTTCCTATATCTGGAACTAGTCATATAGGGTTTAAATTACATTTTAACAGCTTTGTTAATGCTGGGGCCAAAAGGAGCCAATTTTCCCCATATTAGTGCATTTTGTATCTTTCCAAAGCAGCAAGTTCACTGAATCTTCACCAAATTCCCGTAAGGTAGGGAAGGTGAAAATGATTTTTCCCACGTAAAGGTGAGATGTATGCTGAGGTCACGCTGGAAGACCGACGCTCTCCTCACCCAGGAATTAGAATGACCCCAACCAGCTGGGATGCTCCTCCCAGCACCTCGGTCGTGTGGGCGATAGAGGAGGGTGAGGAGTGCCCTTTGTCCCATTCCTCCAGATGTTCTCCTCGGTGGACAGTGGGCTTGTCACCCTGCAGTCCTTCAGGCCATCATGTGAGTGAAGGTCCCTAAGTGAATACTCTGAAGAAATCTGTCAGGAGAAGGTTACTGAAATCCAAGCATGGACACAGGGTGTGCCAGTGATGTGACCACCATTTGGTTGCCTCAGAAGATGTTGGTTCAGCTGCTTTGGGAGGGATGGGAATGATGTTTAGGGATGCAGGGCCAGAGCCCTGAATTGTTTCTGAGGTATGGCTTGAAGGTTGTGATTAATTGGGAGTATGAGGGGAAGAGTGTTGTAGGAGTTAAAGGGGCTGATGCCTTGGAGGTACAGGAAGGCTGAACCATGAATTCTATTGATATTACAAAGTTGCTCAAGCTTTCAGTGCACATTAAAAAGTGTTTATAGCAATTGCTTCACGTTCGATTCCCCTTTAGTCTGTTTTCCTTATTGCAACCAGGGACAAAGCAGACATTGGGTGTGTAAACTTGATTAGAATCCTTCAGGGGGTAGAATATTACCAGGAGTTTTATTTAGGTAGTACTGGATAGTTTTTCCCCCTTATTTTTATTTCTGTATGCCCCCCCCCCCCATAGAGAAGTGCATTGTTAAAAAAAAAAGAGAGAAAAACTCAAATATTTGTTTGGAACACTTTAAATGTATTTTTAAAGAAATTCTACATATGTTCCTTCACCCCTAGGATAAAGTATAGATTAGTTCATGATGGCAAGACCCACCATCTCAGGTTTCTGCTTTCCAACTGAGTGTGTGTCCACCACTGGGCTACACACGCTCCCTACCCTCCAGCAACCCGAACTGCTCCGTCTTGCTCCCTGCTCCCCGTTGTGCCCTCCTCACATTGTTCTGCCCCAGGGCCCCTCCAGCTCCTTTGTTTCCCTGGCTAAATCTTTCTCAACACACAAACCAACTTTAGAAAAATAAAAGAGAGATGAAAAGATGCTAAAACAGTGATAAGCAGTGGACTTCTGTCTGGTTTTAAATTATTATTATTTTTAAATTATTTCTAATAAACTATTTGTTTTTATTACCAACTTGTGCTTGTTTTATAATCAGAAAAAAAGGAGAAAAAATAAAGAAATAAGGCCAATGACTAATACTGTGGAAAACCTATACCTTTAAAAGCATTAGAATCAATAGATAAATAGGAAAAGGACAAAAAATGCCCATAAAAAGAAGTTAATATTGTACATAGTAAAAGATGTTAATTTCAGCTTTGCTGATAACAACAGAAATGCAAGTTAAACCAAGTCAAAGCACAATTCATGACTAAGGTCAAATTAAAAACAAAATAATTTCCAAAGCTGAACAAGTTAGAATGAAATTAATTACACTCTTAAAGGGCTGGGGCGGTGTACATTAATCCAGCTACTGTACAAAAGCAGTTTGGTTGTACACATCAAGAGAGGTACCAATGTTTATAACCTTTGAAAACTTGAATTCCATAGTCAGATATGCTTCTAAGAAAATTATTCAAAAGGAAAGGAAAGATAAAGATACCCAGTGCAATTTTACTTAAAATAGTAGACTGGAATATAGAGTAAAGAGCAAGCTACATCATAGTTCATCAACCCAACAGACACTTGCGATGCTATAAAAATAAAGTATATGATTGCTATCTTGAGTGGGGAGTAAACGCAGAAGGTAAATTGTTTGCAACTGGTTATGTATGACATTAAAAAATAGTAAGAAACTAGGAAGGAGAAGAATATGTTAGGGTGGTCTAAATTACGAGTATGTTTTCTTTTTGTAATTTAATCTTGATATGACATTGTTTTTAACAATGCACAAAAGTCAGAGGGAAAAAGTATTAGGAAGGCTGAAAGAGAAAACAATATTTTATACACTAATAATTACCTACACATTTCAACATCAGTTGGTGATGGGGACTTTCTTATATATCCTCATTTCTTAAATGAACAAAACAGCAGCCCCAAGAGGCAAGTAGCTTATTTAAGTTTATACATTTTGAAATTCTGGAATGAAAATTTAATTCTTTTTCTGACTCCACCATGCCATTCACTTCTAAATGTGTGTATATACATGTGTGTGTGTGTGTGTTTGTGTGTGTGTGTGTGTGGAGAGAGAGAGAGAGATAACTGGCTATTAACCTTTATGTGTCATAGACTTTTTTTGCATGATGAAAATTATCATCCACCTTCCCCAGAAAAATTCACAAGAAGGCATACAAATTTGCACATTCAGCACCTTCTAAAAGTACAGTCATCAAATACCATGGTTTATGCCTGTCGTTCCAGAAAAATTATTAACAGAGCCACCTTTTGCTCTCAAAATTGTTCTACTTGGGATCATAAATTACACTATTACCTTTCATTATAGGCCAGGTATATTCTTTACTCTTTTCTCTTTTTCCCAGTCTCACCGGTTTACCTTTAAATCTCATGTGCTTACCCTTAAATGTCACCATTCGCATGACTTCTTTAAGTAAAGCAACACAAAGGGGGCACTTTTTCCACCTACACAGTGTGGGCAGGGAACTGGTTCCCCGCCACGTGACTGACCATTTACTATCAACTCACACTCTACATTGTACCATGTAAGTAGCCTTTACCTTGGAAAGTTGAAAACAGAATCTGAAAAAAACAGGCAGCAGGCCGTAGGTAGCTTTGGTTGAATAAGGAAAAGTCCAGGGCATGACTGCAGCCTCTGGCCAGGACTCACTAGCCGCTGGCAGTTGGGACCCTGAAAACTTGGGTGGGGGGTAGGAGAAGGTGAGTCCTGGAGTAACAGAGCGAGCAATATGTGCTGGGAGAAGGTCAGCCACCAGAAGATAATATCTTAGCAGATATGTCGTGCTCCATGGCCACACCTGTTCAGCCTTTAAAGTTGTCTCTTTAAGATAAAGATATTTAAGCAAATACCAAAACCACGGTCCATTGAAGTGGGAGGGGGTCTGGAGCATCAGATGGAGATTGCTGGTTCCTGGAGAGCCAGCACCGAGCATCACTGGCCTTACTGGGTGGGAGGCAGACAGGTCCAACATCTCCCCTCGGCATGAAGTCTCCTAGGATGTGTGGCTGCCGAGATTCCCACACAGGAACAAAACAGATAAGCATCTCAGTCCTCACAACTCTCTCCTCAAACATGGAAGGACATGCTAAATACCAGCACGAGTGGCAGAGAACAAGGGCTTCAAGGAGCTCTGTGTCCGGACCAGACTGACACCATTTGTCACATCAGGAGAAACGGATTAGATACTGGCTCCAGAGGAACCGTGGCCATCGCTGGGAGGCCTCTGCTTCTTTCGGGCTGGCATCAGAAAGATGTGTTGAGAAAGACTGTCCTCGAAGCCCAAAGGAAACTAGGGGAAATTGTGAAGGATGTTAATGAGAAACACTGTCCACAGCAAAGATGCAGAAGAACGTAATGGACAAGCACACGGCAAGGAAAGGCTCCTACTTTTCTCTGACTTAATTTGTCCAAAGCAAGAGTTCTTGACCTGAGGTCCATAGACTCAGGTGAGGAAAAAATACATCCTTATTTTCTTTAATCTCTCCTAAAAGTTATTTTTTCTCTTATTACGAATATGAGTAACTACCCACAGCAGTAAAAGCACGTGACTTTTTTTTGCCAGTGAGGAAACTGAGGCACGAAGAGGTTAAGTAAGGACATGCAGCTAATAATGGCAAAGCCAAAGTTTGAATCCATGGTGTTTTCACAACTAAATACTCTACCCATTTGCTTCTCTTAGATTTGGGAATATTTTCAAGTCTCCGAAATGTATAAAGCAATATAGAAATGAAAGATATTGCCTATGTGATACTAAGTTTAAAAGATTTCATTTCTAAAATTAAGAAATGAAAACCCAAACTTAGATAATTATAATGTGATTGTTGCTCATTTAAAAAGAATTGTATACAGGGATACTTTAAATGCCAAACACTCTGCTCAAATAAACTTGGCAAAGAAGGGGGAGTTTTAGGGACTGAAGTTATATTAACTTTAGATATGTCTGTAATTTTGCAAAGCTGACCCATACAAACAACAAATAAATAAATCTCTTAAACATAATGTATGTCACCCAGTTCAACAAAAACTAAAAACTCGTAGATTTATTTCTTTTTCTACCCACCTTTAGGCAAATATCTATTGGATAAAACAGTGTTTTAGAACATTCCTGCTCATTAAATTCCACTATTACCAAATACTTTAATCAAATCACAAGGCATATAAATATATTCTAGTACTTATTTATTTATTTATTTATTTATTTATTTATTTATTTTTAAATTTATTTAGTAAGTTAGTTAGGTAGTTAGTTAGTTAGTTTTATATTTAAGACTATGGCACCTGGTATTCCTAGGTGGTCTCCCTAGGTGGTCTCCCATCCAGGTATTCAAGTACTAACCAGACCCAACCCTGCTTAGCTTCCGAGATCAGGGTGGCATGGCCATAGACAAATATATTCAATTTAAAGTATAGAAAGACCTTGTGGTTTCAAAGAGTGAAATTTTGTTGTCTTTCTCTCAAATCTGTAGTGATAGTCAAATGTGAAAAATTTTTAAATTGTGGGTCAGCTGTTGTTATGAGCAGTTTAGAAATTGCTTTCCCAGAGGTTTTTAAGTAGGTTGGTTTTCTCTGAGTGCTGGACCACCCTGGAGAAATGAGGGACAGTGGCTGGCCACCTGCCTCTCTTTCCCTGGGACCTTGCCTTATCCTGGGTTCTCAACACATGTGTGTTTTGATTAAACAAAGATAAGTAGATATGAGTGGCCCGTTCTGGAGGGTCCATGTAGCTGTATATCCCACATGGGGCATCAAGTGGAAATATCCTTCTCCTAGGGTGCGCTGGTGCCCCCTTTTTCCATTTTTTCCCCCTCGCCCTTCCCCAGGGCAGGGTCCACATCTGATTTGCCTGTGTGCATCCAGTGCCTAGCATGGTGCCTGGCATAGAGTGAGTGTAGTACATATGTGAAGGAATAAGCCCATGAGGCAAGGTGCATCCGGTTTGTTCATCCCAGGATCTGAAGTCACGATCACAGCGGGAAGCTAGGGCTACCTGGTGCAGGGCCCTTTTGAAAAAATTCTCCAAATGAGTCTTTTATGTCTAGACTTAATAAGTTAAAAACAAAAGATAAAATTAAAATGTATAAAGTCATACTGTGGCTTCTATTACGTACAATTGACTCTTCAGCCACCTGAGCAGTGGATAGAGCGGCATGCACAGCCCTGACGATAGTGTGATTCTGGTGTCATCCCGACTCCCTTTTATTAGGTTATTGATGAAGCCTTATTAAGTGGTGACTGGGAGTGTGTTTTTTCTTGTTCTGGCTCCATTTTTCTCCTTCTTTGTTGCCCACTTCTTCATGATTTGCTGATCTGCACCCTGTATTGGTTTGCATGTCAATTGCCCTATGTATTAAAGTTTTTTAGTCCATTCTAAAGAAATCATGACCTCAGCCTTTCCACCCAGAGTCTTCATCACTTTTTTTTTTTTTTTTTTTTGGTATGGCTCTAATTCAAAACTTTTTACGTATTTGTGTGTTTGTTCTAAGTGCAGATTTGGGGGCTGTATTTTCAAAATCTGTAATTTAGTGCATTTGTGTAGATAGATGGCCTATGAATTACTCTTTGGAAAGCACTACTCTAGCTATGACTGTTCCTAATTTATAACTGCAATTATCTATGCAATGACAAAATATGAAGTTTCCTCTCCTTGTATGTGTCCTCTGAGGAAATTTCTTGCCATAGTTGCTTTTGCCTGGGAAAAACCTTTCTCCATATCAATCAGCTTCTGCTATAAACAGTGGGAAGAATGGTGGAGGTATTAGTCTGCTCGGGTTGCCATAACAAAATTTCATGGACTAGGTGGCTTAACCAAAAACAATTTATTTCTCACAGTTTGGAGGCCGAAAGAGCCAAGATCAGGGTGCTGCCCTATTTAGTAACTGGTGAGAGCTCTCTTTCTGGCTCGCAGGCAGCCTTTTTCTTGCTGTGTTTTCATACGGAGGTGAGAGAGCGAGCTTTCAGGTGTCTCCTTTGTAAGCACATTAATCCTATTGGGTCAAGGTTTTACCTTTACGACCTCATTTAACTTAATTACTTCCTTACTCTAAATACAGCCACCTGGGGGGTTAGTGCTTCGACATGAATTTGAGGAAGAGGCACGATTCAGTTTAAATCAATAGATCAGCTTGAATTTTGGTAGAAATAGAACCTTTCCATCTTGGAGTTACCTGACAAAGATTTCCTTAGTATTGAAAAACAAAACACAAATTAGATATTATTGAAGCGACTGGGAGTAGAGGGCCACCCACTAGTTGGGGTAGGCTACAAAAAATTGAGACAAACTGGTTGGCCCAACTTATGCACATGAGCTGTGGGTAATGAAAGTAGCTTTGACTATGTCACTGCCATCTCTACTCAGACTTACAGATGACCAATTAAGGACAAGATGTGCAAAAGCTGTTGGAAAGGAAAGAAGAACCTGACCATTCTTGCCCTCAAGAAAGCTTAATTGGCACCTATTAGGGCTAAGGGGATATATGCCAAATTACTCTGTTAAGTAACTCACAGTCGCTCGATGCTATGCAAGCAATCATTTCTGGAAGGATCAGGGGTCGCTCCAGAAGAGGAGGCATTCAAGTACAGTTTAGAAGAATCAGGGTTGGATTTTGACAGGCAGAGACTGAGGAGTGGTAAAGAGAAAAGGAGAGAGGGGAGAGGTTTTCTAGAACAAAAAAACAGTTTGAGTAAAGGCCAAGGCAGCTACATAATTTGCAGGGTTCAGTGCAAAACGAAAATGCAGAACCTTTTGTTGAAAAACAGGAAGAAAAAAGCATCATTGAAGCTACCAAAATGTAAAACATCTCACTTTCTTCTGTGGTTTCTGTCTCTTGACTTGGTGTGGTGTTTTTTATTTGCTTTTTAATGTCAGAAGTAAAAGAAATTATAATTTTAAATTATCAGCACAAATTTTAAGGTTCATTTTTTATATTGTGCAATGCCACTTTTAAATGCATTAGCTCATATGCAGAAGTATCAAAGTTATAGAATTTTTATTTTGTGGCTTGCATATACATACGTATTTTGTTTTTACCAGAACAATGGAAACACTGCACCAAACTTACTCAGCTGTTTTTATTTCACTTTTTGATAAGGGTACTTTCTATCAACACTCTCCGCAGTTCAGCTTACTGATGAGCAAGGGAAGACTGAAAGGACAAAGAATGATGGGTTGCCCTATTTTACCTTGTTCTTCCCTGTCATCATTTTCAGCATGAGAAGTTAGCTAATCCAGGGAAGTAACACAAACAACAAAGAATATGATAGGATTTCTCAATCATTTGTTTCTTTGAACACTAGTGTCTTTTTTCTATATTTGAAGTAAGTTCTGGATCAAACAAAAAGCATGGCCATTTGGGGCTATTGGGACACCCACTTGCTCAGTCTTAGAGGTAACACGGTTACCTTGTACTGGCTTGGTTTTTTGGAACTCCCACTCCCCACTCATTGGGGGGCCATCAGAATTCTGTGCTCTGCAGGGCATCACAAACACTATATTCAAATGCTAGGAAATCAATGGGTGCGGAAGTGCATGTTAAGCAAGATATCTCCTTTGCTCGCATTGACCCACTGGTTTAACAAACACAACTCAAAGACAAAAGATTTAAGAATTTAAACATGGCACCAGCAGAGCGTTAAACCAAGCTCTAGCTCCTTTTGATCACGGGGTCTTGCGTGACTGCACAGGTCACACACCCAGGAAGCTGGCCCTGGCAAAGGCATAGAAGTGGAACGTAGATATCTAGTTTACAGACAGTTGATAAATCTCGTTAATCTTGAAATTAAGGCATATGGTAAAAAAAAAAAAAAAAAAAAAAAAAAAAAGCTAGAAAATTAAGTTGGACCACATCCTAGAGAGATTTGAATGCCATAGCTAGGAGTTGGGTTTTATTTTGCATGCAGTGGCAAAGGTGGAGGTTTTTAGTAGAAGAGCGACATTATCTGCAGTAGGCTTTAGGGAGAGAACTTTAGCAGCAGCTTATAAAACGGATCAGAGAAAGTAAGTGGGAAGGGACTGGTCATAGTCATTATAGCAGTCCCAAAGAGGACCAGAATTAAAGGTGTGGCTGCAAATAAGAAGAGGGCCTCCAGACGCACAGACACGCTTTGAAATTCAATTTAAAACAGCTCCTTCTGCACTGCTTGTCTGGTTTTGTTTTCAAACTTAAAAGTTTATTTTAAAAATAAAACTTTCTTTTCCCTTCGGAATTCTGAAGTTTCACATGTCTGTGAAAAAATTACTTGGATTTTAAAGATTTACTTTGGAAGCTTAAGGCTGTCAATCAACTTATAAGCTAGGCCCAAAGTCCTTGCAACATTCAATGCTCCCTCCCTGACGACAGTGCTAATAATGTCCCAATGCCTGGTGAAACATCAGAAAACCACGCTTTAGGCAAGTATGGTTTAAGTGTTTTCCACCCTAACTAAATTCTTTGTGTCTGTTTTGGATCATATGGAAATGATGTAGTGAAGGTAAAACAAAAATCTAACGAAAAACATCCTTTTTGGGAATTAGAGGATTAAGCTCTACCTTCAACTAGTCTTATCGAACCTTTGAAGGTTAGCCTGTGAGAAGGGATCCATGGCAGCCACGGGGGCAAAGTTCTGTTCTGACGAGCTGCGTGTAAGCTCATTAGATGGAATTTAGCCTGGCCCTGATCTAACTCTTGGTCCTAGATAGGGTAAAGCTACATCTGTACTTACTTAATGTGTCAAAAAGGCACATACAAAGGAAGAGGTAGGCAAGCCTTTCTAGTTCACACCTTGTTAGGAATATTCTTTGACAATGGCTGGGTATAAACGAAGGCAGTGCACAGCCATCAGATGCTTTGTTTGGGTTTGCCCTGTAAACCGGAAACGGTCCCTGAGGCCTAAGTGCCAGATACTTGTCAAAATGAAAATGATTTATTATTTTTTGACAGAAGCAAAAATTTACCTTGGCTTTGAGAAGTTTTTAAATGTTTCACCCACCACTTCAAACAAGGGCGACAAGCCTGATGCAGGATTTTAAAATGTTTCTCATAACAGATTTTGACTCTAAAGACACCATAAAATGTGTCAATACCTTCATTTTTCTGAAGACTTCGATTACATTACATTCCTCTTGTGTTCAAGGACGATCCCAGTGATTCTGATTTCTCCATCCATGTGGCTACAAACTGTTGTGGGGCCACCAGCCCTCCCATGGAGGTGTACTTCTTTCTATCCCAGGATTGCTTAGTGCTTTAGCAGGTAGACACTCTAAGTTTAAATAGGGAATGCTAACCCCTGGGAATGAGGAGTATCTAGAAGGAGACAGTGTAGCAACTCAAGGCTGTCATTCTAGCAAGACCTTGAAGTCCTCCAGGCTGGCAATGTGTGACAGTACTTTTATCTTAAGGAAATAGTAAATCTCAATAAGAATCAATTTTGTCCCCATGGGACATTTGAGAATGCTTAGAGGTATTTTCGACGGTCAAGACTAAGGTCGACGGGCGCTACAGGCATCTAGTGGGTAGAGCCTGGGAATTCTATGAAACATCCTACAATTCATCAGGCAACCCCCATAATGCACAAGTATCCAGTGCAAAATGTTAATAGTGCACTGTTGAGAAACTCTGCTGTAAAATAACTATTTATTAAAGGGAAAGGATGCCATTATTTCAGGAGATACCCTAACATTGCATCTAATCCCAAAGGATGCCTTATCTGAAGAAGTTGATGACCCACTGGTAAGAAGGAAACTAGCATGAGGGGGTTGGTGATGAGTCTCAGGAATTCCTTCTTCCCATTACAGTGAAATGCATCTTTAACTGACAGCATGTGTTCCTATAGCAGACATCTGTTATTTTTACCAGTCTGACATCCATTCTCTTTTCCTTTTGAGGCGAGCACCTTGACTTTCTTTTTTTAAAGAGTTACCCTTCCCTTGGCCATAGGATGAACATGGAGCCTGAGATGGGCCTCTCACAGTCTCTCCCAGAAGGAATAACACAAAGATGACAAATGTCTGAGTCAATTGACTCTTTGGGATGCTGTGCCTAGACCCCCAGTTACTTCCTTTTCAAAGTCTGGTAACTCAATGTGATTTTTCCCCTGTGTCTTTCCAATACATTCTTTTATTGGAATAATAAAAGAATTCTTTGTTCATTTGTTTCAACTAGCAAGAGTGGGCTGCAAACAAAGAACCAAAATGCCACCAGTTCACTCTTCTGAGTGCCTAGGTGATGTCATAGACTTGAATGATACCAGGCTTGAGAGCTGCTTCATGGCAGGTGTCTAGGTCCTAGAGGTTTATAGAGACTAAACACAAACTCCCCAGCCCAGTAGCCATCTCTGATGCTGGGCTGCTTAGTAGCCTGGAAAGAACAGTAATCACTCTATGCACACTCCGATGGTTTGAAGCATCTGGGCCCGTGAGCAGGCAGGTCCACTAAAAACACCAAGGAGAGCATTGGCTCAGAAAAACGATCCCAACAAAATGTGAAAGAACCTGAGAAGTATAGTCCAAAATACCTCAGATCTCTTCCTACTTGTTAACTGGGCAATCGTTTTAACTAAACCTATAAAAATGAAGAGAATAGATGGTGGAGGATAATACTAAGAGTTGTATGTTTGATACTTAGAGATATTTCATAGAGAATCCCCCCAAACTGAATGAAAATATCATGAAATCTCTTTTAACAACTTTCTTACTCTGTACTATTTCTCTCTCTCTCTCTCTCTCTCTCTCGCTCTCTCTCTCAAACTACAAAAGAATACATTTTAGCATAAAAAAATGTAAAAGTAGGTCTCTTCCTTCCTTTTTCCCCTTTCTTATTCACTATCTGGAAGAATAACCACTGTGAAGAGGTTGGTATATAATAGACTATGTATCATTCCGACATCTTTTCCTGCCTATCCAAATGTATAGACGTTTGTTGTTTTCCCTGTGAATCATAAAATCAGGATCACGCTACAGATATTTTTCAGCACCTTTCTTTTTTGCATATCTCTCAAACATCCTTCTATGTCAATACATATAAATTTTATTTTATTACTCTTTTATTTGTACATTGTACAGAATATGTCAGCATATTACCTGTTAATTTCTGAATCACTCATAAAAGCTGATTAAAAAATAATGGTGATTCCAGGACCACCTCTGGCTAACTTGTGTTATCGTTCAAGGTAAAGATCTGGCCTGCCTTAAGTATTTCCTCCAACCATCAAACCCTCAGGGTGAGAGGAAGAACCTGAATGAGCTGCTCAGCTGAGAAAGGTAGAAAGTCCTGGAACTACATTCCTAGGCCAAATGAGACCCAACAAAACAGAGCAATTTCTCCCACGCATCCCCTCCCCCAAACCCGCAATCAGCAATAATTTTGGAGAAATAAAGCAAATGAATTGCCACATTCCTACACGTCTATTACACTTGACTGTTCTTTGCAGGAGCTACTCAGGACCAAATGTTTGGAAAGGAAGTTGGCTGGCCAGAGTGTCTTTTTTCTTTTTTTTAACATATTCTGCTGCAGCTGCAAAATAGAAAAAAAAAGAGAAAAAAAAAATTCAACCTCCCTCTACCAAAGAACTTGTTGGGGAAATTCTTCCAACTTTTTTTTTGAAAAGTACTTGCATATTACACATTTGTGCTTACACATGCTGAATCTCTTAATCCACTGAGAACTGTTAAAAAAATTTTTTTTTAAGTTGAGATTTAGAAATATATTTTCTTACAAACTAGTGAGTCCTTTGAGTCAGGATTAACTGTTGAATTCCTTGGCTTCTTAGTAGCCCTAACTGAGCTCTAACGACAGCTTGTTTTTTTAGGGGTTATTTCCCGTGTGGGCCAATAGACAGCATTAATATTGATTATGACAAAGTGCTTTCCACGGTCTGCCTCAGTGTTTGTGTTTAGCATATGAAACCCTGGCTTTCCCTTCAGTCCGTATCATTGCTGGCCTCTCTTCTAGCAAATGGTAGCGAGAGTCACATCACAGAGTAATTTATTCTATCTTCTTAGCAGGGCATTGTAAACCCAGGATCCTTCCACATCTGCCTTCCCACCTTCCAGCCTCATCTACTGCCCTGGGCTGACACTATAGCATGTCCATTGTCACAGCATGGGGCCTTCTCTCCCTGCAAGGTCTTACCTTCTCCCTGCCATCTGGCAAAGGTCTCCTCATCCTTCTAGGCCCTGACCGAGGACTGCCTTACTTCTGACATTTTTCTTATCCACCTCTCCCTCTTGCCCTCCCAAGGCAGAATTAAGTCTCCACAATTAGGTAGCATTTTGTTCACACTCTAACCACACATATAGTACAATCGTAGTTATCAGTAATATTGCTATCATTTTAATAAAAACAGCCATTTTCAAGCCACTCACTAGCTCTGGAAATGAAGCCGAGGTCTTATCTGAGGTCATTTAAATCTCTTTTGATTTTGCCCCTTTTTACAGAGGAGGAAATTAATGTTCAGAGACATTGTGTTCCTCGAATGCACACTCCAAGCAAGTGGCTGAGCCAAGCCCCAGCCAGTCTGTGGTCTGCGCCCTTGGGCTGTGTGGCTGGCTCACTCATGCCTGTCCCTTTCTCTTGGTTGGAGAGGAAGCTTTCAGACAAAGTTCTCTGTTTCATTTATGTTACATTTGTTGTTTCAGGTATAGCAGACCCTCAACACTGCAGCACTTTCCTCTTAGAGTGGGTTTTCATCCAGACATGGAAGGCTGATGAACAGAATGCTTGCTGATGGGATGGGCCGAGACCTCTAACATTGCCAGCAGTCCTGATGACAGAATACTGCCAGACCCGCAGAGGTGTGTGTGTGTGTGTGTGTGTGTGTGTGTGTGTGTGTGTGTGAGGGGGTGCAGTAGAGTTGAGAGGGCCTACTGCACTGGGTGGCAGCCAGGTAGGGAGAGAGATTAAGAATGAGCATGCAAATCAGAAGTGAGGTAATCATGTGTAAAGGCCAGTTTAACCTTTGAGCATCTACCATGAGTTAGTCTCTTGATTTTTGCTTTATACTCCTCCCCATTCAATCTCTTATTTCCCATTTTCAGATGGAAAACAGAGGCTCAGAGGGAACTAAGTAACTTGTCCAAAGTTTCATGGCTAGTAAGTGGCCAAGATTCCTATCTGGGCATGGGGCCAAAGCTCACGTTAGCCTTGGATTTAACTCCACTGTACCGTCTCATCTCAGAGCCATAGCTCCAGGTATAATGTGCCTCATAGAAAATGAGCATATCAGCTTCATACAGTATAGCAATATTTGCTGTACTACTTAGCAATGAGTCAGTCAGGATGGGGTATTTGTGTCGGGGCTGATGCCTCTAAACTTTAACTGGCACACTTAATCAACATGCAAGGAAAACAGGCCACAAAATGTAGCCAGCTGTCTCTACTTGAAACAGGAAGTTTGTGGTTGAACGCTGTAAATAGTGACCCAGGTGAGAGTAGAATGCGTAGAGAACAAGCATCTTTGAAGTATGTCCAATGCACAGCAGCCTTTCGATGGGGCCTGGAGGAATCCCCAGGGGTGAGAAGAATGGTGATGTCATCCCTCAGCCTCACCCTAGTGCTTGGAAGGTCTAACTCTCCCCTCACATTTGCAAGGTTCACATACCAAGTGTCTAAATATTTAAAGTTATAAATCAAACCAATAAACTGTTAAATGAAATACATGCTATCCTCCTACCTTGACTAATCTAACTCTGTAACAATGTGGAAAGCCAGGCTGGAATTTATAATTCTTAGGCTTTTTGGAGTTTGCTAGAACGAAGTGGTACAGGGAGGAGTGGCTCCTGGACAAAGGCCCACTCACCTTCGCTGTTCATTCCCCACCACGAAAGGTCTTGAATGCACATACGTAAATATTCCAGCTCACACGAAAATATTCTATCCATACTTCCAGTATATAGCTGCCTCACAGCCACTCTGAACCTAGGAATTCATCATTTGAGCAGGAAATTCTATGGTGCCATGCACCTCGGATGAGGCCAAGATGAGCGTTATGGGCTCCTTGCCCTGTGTGCAGGGGTGAGGCTGGAGGGGAGCCAGAGCCAGGCCATCTAAAGTAACAGCCTGGGTGGGGGTCTCTCTTGCCTGCATCTACTCTGAAGCAATAAATGCTGATGGTAAAGAAATTATATTCATGAATAGAGGATTCAGGCAGAGACCTGGACTGTCTTGATCAACACTGTAGACTTTGCACCCAGCACAGTACCTGGCACATAAGGCGCTCAATAAATCATGATTGAGTGAATCGCAGTCACATAGGCCAAGATGGACTTTAAGACACTGGTTGTTAGAATACCAAAGTGACGATATGCTGAATGCTTTCTGAAGTAAAGTAAGATTTGAGTGTCCATTGATTCTTACTCCATATGCCGGGGTTCCATCCCTTCCACTCCCCACCCTTCAGCAATTTTTATATAATTTTATAGAAAAAATGCCTGCATTTTATTAACAACCTGTATTGGAAACATTGAAAAAAGTTACCTGTTTTCAGAAAGTTGACAATTTTATGTATCACCTTGAGGCAGAGAAACTTTAAATTTGAGCCCTAAAGCTTCCTATGTTCGACTCTCCCCCAACAAGAAGGAGGATGAAGTAATCACACCTGCACAACTATCCTCATTTCATTACTTCCTTCAGAGTAGACCTTTCTTCTAGTGCTAGGTTTTCCATTGCATTTGGGGTCATTATCTTGTGCTCTGATTTCTGGGGTTATACTTGCCCAGCTCTGCACGTGTACAAATGACTTGGAGCCCATATTGGTTCTATTCAGGTTATGAGTGCATTCTTCCTTTGTCTCCCTATGTTGGGAGCAAATTTGGTCTTACTGAAGTCACCATGACCTGTCCTGTATGCCTGGAATGGTATTCTCTTATTCAATTAAATACAAGTTTGATTGGGATTCAACAAAGGACATGGCTGAAACTATGCACACTATTTCATTCTGAGGAATGCCATACCAATGAATTTAGTTTTATTCATTTTATATTCTATTTCAGGCCAAACATCTCTGATCTCTTCCATTTCTTTGCCTTTCTTTGCCAAGGCTCACATGAAATGATTAAGGTTTTGGTGAATGACAGCATGGTAATCCCAACCACAAGCTTTTAAGAGATAGGGAAAGACAGATCAAATAAGGTTAAATGATGGACAACAGAAAGTGCCCCCCCCCCCGCCCTTTTTTTTTTTTTTTGACATTAATTCTAAATATGTAAGAAATTTGAGTTTTGGAGTGCTCAGCTCTTCTACTCCATGTCTGAAAGATATTACTGTCAGGATGGAAGCTATTGAAATATTACATAGGATGCTTGTGGGTTAAAAGGTTTTCTCCTTCTTTCGTTGGTCTCTACTGTCCCCTCCTTACTCCTATCCAAGATGTTTTGCCAAATTTGAGCTTCCTCCAAGTGACTGCTGCCCTCTGACCAAACAGAAATGACAATGCCACCAAGAGACCATTGATCTCCTAACCCTCAAAGGGCCTTCAGGGTTTTAGACTGCCTTGTCCAAGAACCTCGGAACAACTTCCTACAGGTTAGACTGTTGTTGATGTGAGTGGCAACTATTAACTCTTTGTTCTGAGATAAATCATTTAAGGTCCAAAATAAGGAACACACTTCATGTTCCTCCTATCTGACCAAGCTCAAGTTCCTGCCTTCAGGGCCGGCCATTCCCAAGGTTGGGATAGCCTTGATATTTTTTCTTTGTCCAGGGGAGAAATTTTATTGATGTCTATTAATCAACCCTAGTTTTTGGTTTCTCAAATTTTCATTATAATTTCTATCTAGACATCTGTGACAGCTTATTTTGCTGCAGGTACGGCATTCATATGTTATGTAGCTTTTTAGAGGCTTTTATGTTGAAAAAGGCTTTCAGTGTCTATAATGGTTTCAAGGAACAAATACGGTATGTTATGCGAGGGTTTCTTATTCAGATGAACTGTGTGTTTTGTTATAGCTGTCTCTTAGAGCTAAGCAAAGTGCTTGTCACATAGGTCTTCAAAAGTATTTGCAGAATAAGCATATGATGGTTTTATTAAGATCAACATGTTAACGGAATAGTTGGCACAGATAAGACTCTATTTTCTCAGTAATACTCTAGAGTAGTAATAAAGGAGACAGGAAGATAAAGTCAAAATTCTTTGAATGGGATAGAAAGAAAAGAGGAAAAGAGGTAAAACTAGTTGAGGTGAGTTTATATAGAAATTTGGGCTCAGACTCCAAATTTAAGACAATAGGCTGAGTTCAAAGTCACTTCTCTTCCAAAACCCCTTTGAAATCACAGGGGAAAAAAAGTAAAAATAATGCTGGGAGACAGGGAGACAAATGAGGTCCACCAGAAATTGGACATCTAGGCAATAATGAAGATAGAATGGTGTTAACAGTGGGGGGGGGGGGATGGGGGAGTGAGGGGGAATATCCTAAAACAGTTCAAGCAGAAGGTTCCTGTGCAGGTAAGGAAAACTTTTCCCAAGTCTGGTCAAACACAAAACACAGAGTGAACAGTCACACAAATCAGCATCAGAGGTGGTTCGATCAGGAAGATGGGGGGCTGCCAGCAACAAACGCCTCCTGCTTTGTCTTCACTCTATCACTCCCCTAATTACCCCACTGTTCAGAGTGATTGGCTGGGCCATTGGATAAAACAGTTCTTTAAACAAGAACATTAGTCTGTGTGCTCAGCATAGACAGAAGGTACTGTTTCTAGAGTAGACACTGAAGCAGAGAATAAATCCAAACTGAGCTCAGGGTGACTCGAGAAGTGCATGCCTGTATATTCTTTGTGCCTGTATATCTGAGATACACAGAATGGGCTTACACTAAGAGAAAAGAAATTTAGGAGATGTTTGTAAGAGATTTTTAGAAAACTCTATTTTTCAATCTGCAACGTAATACCTTCTCTGTTTCCTAACAAAACTTCAGGAACTGCTCGATGTCTTTAAACTTGAATTTATGTGTTTTGGGAGGGAAAAGGTGGTGCTGTTAGCCTCAGCTAACAATAAGGCAAGAGCAAGATAGATCAAGGAGAACAGAGCGAAAGAAGACTGTAACAATTATTTTCAGGAAATTTGAGAGGGCACTGTAACCGTAAAACAGAGAAGAACCATCAGATTACTCAGAAATTTAAAAATGTTCCCCAAAGTAAATTAAGTAAAAAGCCTTATGTACATGTGGCTGAAGAAAGAATTAATTTTGAAAGATAAAGTCGAGGATTTCTCCTGGAACCAAAAACAAACGTTCTGAGATAATGATGTTAGAACTTCAAGAATTAAAGGGAAAACCCTAAATATTTTCAGAAAAAAA
Source organism: Rousettus aegyptiacus (assembly GCF_014176215.1). Classification (NCBI taxonomy): domain Eukaryota; kingdom Metazoa; phylum Chordata; class Mammalia; order Chiroptera; family Pteropodidae; genus Rousettus; species Rousettus aegyptiacus. Next base: position 126,958,150 of record NW_023416306.1, read on the forward strand.
GATAAAAAAAAGAAAGGAAAATAGAGAAAAAAAGAATAAGAAAAAAAGAAAAAGAAAAAAAGAAATTTGAAAGGCTCAAAATCAAGAGTAGGAAAAACATATAATATGCAGTCTTGTTACCACATGCAGTAAAACTAGAAAGTATTAAAAGAATGAAGGAAAAAAAGAAATATACTTCAGTTTTAAAACTCTAGATAACTATTGGGTTAAATAATATATAAAATAGAAATTAGAATAAAGGTAGCAGTAAAGGCAAATCGAGCTAGGTCTTTGAATAAGCCAGAAAATATGTCCTTTGGGAAAGTGCTAAGGAGCCCCAACAGCAGCTAATACACACCAATAAACATTAGTGTGGATATAAAGAAGATTATTTTAAAAGATGTGCTAATTATGTATAATTCTTATTCGAATGTTTAAAGTCTGGGTCATAAAAGATTTTCTACAAGAAAAATTACCAAAACGGGTAGAGAAGACATTGATACCGTGTTAACTCTACTCCCCTCAGTGTTCACAGACTTACCCTTAAGAGTGATTTTTTTCAGATCCTTTAAAGAATATCTAATTGTAAAAGGCAAAGAGATTAAGCAGTACAAATTGGTAGTTGCAAAATAGTCATGAGGAAGTGAAGTACAGTATAAGAAATATTGTAATAGCTATGTCTGGTGTCAGGTGGGTACTAGACTAATCAAGGGGATCACTTTGTAAGTTATATAAATGGCTAACCACTATGCTGTATACCTGAAACTAATATAAAATAATATTTAATATCAACTCTAATTGAAAATAAAAATTTAAAAATTATCAAACTGGTAGAAAAAATACCATTAAAAAATATTTAATTGCCAAGTCATTTAACTGTCCCATGGCATTAACACAATACACACAAACACATACACACAGCACTTACACACACACATGCACACACACAAACATACACACTGCTTCCAACTCATATTATGCCACTATTGTAATATCAAAATAGATGTAAAACAAAATAGATCATATAAACAATTCACATGTGACCATTTTCAAGGATTTTAAGTAAAGTTTTAGCAAACCAAACGAAGTATTAAGAAAATAATATATCATAGCCAAGTAAGTTTTATCTCAGAAAAGTAAGGATGGTCCAATATTAGCAAGTTTCTATTACATTTATAAAGTAGTAACAAATGATGCTTTCAATAGATGCTGAAAGGCATTTGGTAAAATTCAACAACTATTTCCAATTACAAAAAGAAATTAGGCTTGAAAACTTGGACCTGGTCCAACATTTTTATTTTATAAGAGGAAGGAACTACAACCTCTCCTATGGCCAGCTATGTGGGAATCATAAAAAAGTTTGAGTTTTTTGTCTTTATTTTAAATTTGTAAGAAGTATTCATTTAGCAAATATGATTTCTAGGGAAAAAATGTACAAATTTTCAAGAGACTGAACTCAAGTAATATTCTAGTCCAATTTAGAATATATTCACAGCCATCTTGGCTTTCAGAAGTTCTAAGTTAATTGAAGAGTCATAGATTTCTAAACAGATTTCATCAAATGGGAATTTCTAATTATACTTGAAAAGAATCCATTTCTGGTGTCCTAGTCAAAATAACATCAGAGGAAGCATTCAATAGTTCAAGATTTACACATGATTTAAGAGTACATTTCAAGGTCATCTCACTTGTAGGCATTATTTCAGCCAATCATTTTATTTTTAACTTAGAGGCAGGCAATTGTTAATTCTCCTTCTCTCTCTCACTTCTGGGAGTACTTGTGGGACATATAACATCAATCAACTTATATTTCTTGATTTGGAGAGACACTTTCAGTATTAACTCAGTATCTCTTTGATGTAATACTATCACTATATTCTATTTGATAAACCCAGGGGTGATAGCTCAACTGCTTAACAATCTTTGTGACAAGGGCACTAACTAGACAGAAAAGATGCCCATCCCATCAGAATAGGTACCCAGTAATTTATACCAATGCAACCCAGCTGAGGGACAAACTCCTTGAACATCAAGCCTAGATTGGTCTCAACAGGCCGTAGTTCATGTTGTTTATGGAGCCATTGAGTACTTGGTTTGAGCTACAGTCTCTTGGAGGATTTATTTATTCTCAAAGCTTCAATAAAAAGCCCCAAACTCCATTCCCACTTTCCCTCTCTGCTGTGTTGCACTGAATAGTTGTACTATTTTCATCACATTTAACACATATCTTTACTCTTTTCTGCCTTACTACTATTCATATCAACACCATCATTATTCTCAGTCATATAAACTTGAAACCTGTGTAAGTATCTATTGGTGATATATTAGAGATGGTCAATATCAATATGACTGACTTGAGTGGTATTCAGGAGACCAGAGAGTCAGTTAGATGGAGCACTTGTATCAACTAAGACTCACAAAGGGCATCTACGCAAAGAACAGGTAGGACATGGCACCAGGCAGAAGCAGCCAAAAGTCAATGAGCAATGTTCTACAAAGGAAGAGGTTTACAAAATGTCTAGTCCCAGAAATTCTAGGCAGGGTCTCAAGGCAAACAATGGGTCCCTGAGTGCAAGTTAGAGCTTGGATGCAGGGGCCCAAGAAAATGGCTTGACTATTAGTACTTGGGAAAAAGGAGTTTAAAAGAGAAACATCAGTGCTACAGTGTAGCATGACTGTAGGACCAAAAAATGGACCCTCACACAACCCGAGTCTTGCTGCAGCCTATGATCCCGAGAGCTGACTGCCCACTCCAGGCCCGCACTCAGATGGTGACATGTGGAGGATTATGGAATCTAGAGGAGCTAAAGGCACAAAAGATAATGGGATGTTGTTTTCATTGCCATGTAACACCTATAGATAATGTGATCCCTGTTGTAAGATAAAATAATTATATATTAGTAACTATTCCAAGAGATGTAACTATTCATATTCAGAGGTTTTACATTAAGCAATCTCAGGAAAAACTAAATAAGCTGGTGGCTTTCGTTGCTCACAGGACTTAAAGTTCAGGGATTAATAACTTTTATCATAGATGGGGAGAAGGCAGAAAGAAATGGTTAGAAATAGACACTCACCCAGATGGTCGGATTTTGTTCCTCTCACTTTCTGATTGGCCAAGACCAAGCCTCAAGGCTCAGGAAATCCAACTTGAATCTTTGTGCATTTGTTATCCGCAGGAGATAGTGGATCGGAGGGGTAAGCCAGGCACTTGATGAGAAACCCAGATTTTGGAAGTAGGATTAAGGGGGATAGATTCAGTTAGAATAGGCTCCGATTTTTAGCTCTGGTACAGCAGAGTCCTTGTTCTAAAGTGCTTCATGGCTGCCAGCGAGCTGTAATTTAAGGAATAAATTGTTGGTCTGCTGGTTTCTGTTCCTATCTCTAATATTAAAAAGCTAGGTCAATGAGAAACGGTGTGTAAATAGGTGGGGGCTAAGTACTAAAAAACTAAGGGTCAGATTTGAGCTGTAAGATACCAGCCACATTATTAAAACTTGTGGAAAGAACACAGCTTTGGGGGATCCCTGAGGGCAGGTTCTTTGTTTGCCTCAGTCTCTGCTGCATTCCTACCACCCAGCATGCTACTTGGTACAGAGCAGTGCTCAATAAATATTTATTGAATAAATGAGTACAGACCTGTATTTAAAGCTTGGCTCTGCCGCTTACCAACTAACTGTGTGACCTTGACAAGTCATCAAATCTCTCTGAGACTCATTTTTATTTTTACCATTAAAAATGAAATATTGTGTTAAAGTACATAATAAGTGTTTCGTAAATAGCTATTGCTATTGTTGGTGGTCAAGCCCTGTCTCCTTTCCTGACTAGAAGCTCCTTGAGGAGAAGAACTTGTCTTGTATATCTTTGCAGATAGTGGATTCACACACCAGTTTTTACTTCATAAACACTCAGCAAATATTTTTTTGCCGAAGGACAGCCCAATGTTAACGTTCACAGCAAGTCCCCACAGCCAGACTCTTATGGTTAGATCTTGCCTCTACTACTAATGAGGTAGGTGACCTTGGGCAATTAACTTTTTCTTGTCTCAATTTCTTTATCTAGAAAATAGAGATAATACAGCACATTTCTCACATAGTTATGACAAGGGTTAAATGATATAAAATACATAAAGCACTTAGAATAGTGCCAGGCATATGGTAAGTGCTATTTAAGTACATCTTAATTTTTAATTTAAATCTAGTTTCTAATCTTTTAAGTTTGAAATGAGAGTTCACTCATACCCTTCACTGGGCTTCTTCTAATATCAATACCTTATTTAACCACAATACAATGATCAAAACAAGGAAATTACTACTAGTTACTAGTTAATACTAATTATTTGATACTAGTTACTGTTTATCGAAACTGTTACATAATCTACAGACCTTATTTGAATTTTCCCAGTTTTCCCACTATTGTCTTTTTGGGGGGCTCTAATTCAGAATCTGACATTGCAGTTAGTTGTCATGCTTCTTTAATATCCTCCGATGCGTAACAGTTTCTCAGTCTTTCACATCACTTTAAAGAATACCAGGCAGTTATTTTTCACAGCGTCCTCCAATTCGAATTAGTCTTTTGATTTCTTGGGATTTTGGTTAAGGAGGTTGAGGATATGTATGTTTGGCAAAAACGCCACACGTGTGACGTTGGGTCCTTCTCAGTGCTTCATTTGTCTTCCAACTGATGTTCCTTTTGATCACTTGGTAAAGGTGACATCCAAATTTCCCTTAATGATTAATAAGTGCTTTATGGGGAAGTACCTTGAGACTGTGCAAATATCCTGTTTCTTATAAAACTTTTACCAGTAATTTTAGCCATCACTGGTGGTTCTTGCTAGTAATAACTATTACTATGGTGATTTTCTATTTTTATTATTCCTTCTACATTTATTAATTGGAATTATACTGTAAGAAGAACTGTTTTTTCCTGCCCTCTTATTTATTAATTTATTTATTTATTCAATTGCTTATTATATCCATTAGATTTATGATTATTTATTCTATTACCATTATTATCTACTTTGTTGCTCAGATGTTCCCAGCATTAGCCATTAGGAGTTAGCTGACCCTTGTGTTCTTTAGATATGCAGTCATAATTTTTTGAAGTGCTTCCATCCTTTATGGAAGAATAAGATGTTCTAAGCTCATGTTGTATTTTTCCTGCTCTAGCCCTGGAATCAACCATTTCTCCAAGGAGTCTTGCCTTCTTTTATTGGAGAATGGTATTTAGAAACCAAGGTCTGGGCACTAGGTGTGCTTGTTGCTGTTGGAGTGTCATTGCCTCTAGGTCTTCTCAGTGGAGAGAATTAGGAAATATATGTATATATATTCACATATGGACATACGAATTTCTTTTAACTTAATTTTAATTAGTTAAGAGAAGTGTTCTCTTGAGATATTTTCCTAAGAGACACAGACTGTTGACCATCATCAGCTAACTTGAAATTCTACATATTTACTTATTGCTCCAGTAGGGACCAAAATAGAAGAGTGCTTTCTAATGGCTCAAGAGAATTAACTGTCTTTACTTAAGAAAAAGGAAACAAAAGGCTTTTCTCCCTCTAGCGGTCAAACTGAGTAACTAGCATTTCATGGCCTTAGGACAAGAGTTGGATGTATGAATGAGATAATGGATGGACAAGCGATTTGTTAAAGATATTGCCCAATAGGGGAACATATGCAATCATATAAAATTAGTATGTGACTATCCTGTAGCATGAATGAACCAAAAGAGAATAATTTATAGCTAACGTTTGGCCGGGTTGCTTGAGACCTTAATATAACCACCATTTTACAAAAGGCGTTCACATAGATCATCACCCCTGTAGATCCTTGCAACAAACTTCTGAGGCAGGTAGAGCAGATTTTTATTATCCTCACTTTTCAGATAAGGAACCAATCTCAAAAAGGTTAAATGGTATGCTTAAATTAATATAATTTGTTTGGGACGAGAGCGGGATCTTTGAACTTGTACAGTAAGGAAGGAGAGTTGGTTTGTTTTGTCACCACTAGCCCTCTGCTCTTTCTGCTAAAGGATTGTAAAATATGTCAAATTTTTCATTACAAAAATACAAAACACAAACCCAAAAATCTGGTCCCATGATTTAAAAATAAAAAAAGAAAGGAAGGAAGGAAAGAAAAACATCTCCCACATTTTGACTCTTGAAAACATTTTTAGCAGTTCATAAAAGTGAGAAAAAGACAATCCTAACCATCAGTGAAGTTCTTTATCAAGTTAACACCCAGTTAAAACAGGTAATGGAAGCTTTATAAATACGAAATCCAGACTCTCAATAAACTTCCTACCACCAGATGTGGACTGCGATATGCACCAGTCTGGGAAGCTGGCCACCATAAACCCTCTGAGAGCCATCGAGGAGTCATATAACCATCTTGCTCCACGTGACCACTGGTCTTTGTAGTGTTATCCTTGCTTTGGCTGAAGAGAGATAGCACCATAAATCCATTCCTAACTAAAAGGATGCATTTTCTCTTTTTCAACTACACTGATTTAAAAATAGGGAAGAGATTGATCAATACACTCATCGTTCTGCAATCATCCGAGAGACCAAAATGGCCTTGGGGATGATGTATGGCACACACAATGCAAATCCCTAAAAGCTTCTGGACTCTGAAGGTTATTACAGAGCCCATGATGGGAAGTAATAAAGCTTTGTCATTTATTTAAAGTGAGCGCCTTCATCTTGTCTCTCTTGGTACTTCCTCTCCTTTTTCTATTCCTAAAGTGCTGACTGGGCAATATAAAAAAAAGAAAGGTGCCGATTTCATCAGGAAATCCATTTGGTCAATTGATTCTAGGAAGGTAAAATTTCTCATATATTTTACCAAAAAAAGTCAGTATTAGGTTAACTTTCAAATTGATGCCAGACTCAAGCCTTGGGATGTGTCATTTTTATCTAAGTAACAAGGCAGGAACGACATAGAAACTCCCCTCCCTGTCCACTGGGACTAACATAATTCCAAGTAGAGCTACATTATTTGGACATGAGAGTGTTGGCTGTTTGCATGAAGTTCAATAGAGCTGTTTATATCTCTGATGTACTATGAAATGTAATTGCTAAACCTGGTTTGGTGAATCAGAACAGGCAAAAGTTGCTGTGAAATAGAATTTCCAAGTCTAGTTGGACAAATAAACAGGAAAAAAAAAAAACCTGTGAAAACATATGCATCAGACACTTGTTGAAGTCAAGGCTATAAAAGGAACCCACAAGTTCTATAAAATTCTTCTCATTGTCTTTTTCTCCCTTGTCCTCAGCTAGCCAGGGAGGAGACAAAGAGCAGGCTCATGTCAACATCTGGCTAGTATCTAGGCATGAGCCATTATGCTCTCCTCCCCCACACACAGGTGCTGCCCTGTGACGTCTGGCCACCATGTGGTACCGCCTAGAAAAGGGCATGCTGGGAAGAGAGTGGGTATGCCCTGTGTTCTGGTCCATTACACCCATGGGCACTCTCTCTAGAGTGACACACAAAATGCAGAAATCCTCATTTCAAGCCAGTTCTATGCATCAGGGCACACAAAGACTGTGACAATCACCCCTGCCTGCTGTCCCCTGGATGCTGGGGGAAAGCAGGAGAAGGAGGGTGTCTTTAGTACACAGCCATCTGAGGCCTGCTGACCAGTCATGCATAAGTTATCTTCTGGGACAATGCCATCTACATACAGGAATGACCCACCTTATAAGATGCCTTATAAACCTATGGAGCTGCCACATAACAATTTGGACCTTGTACACCACTCTCACCACTTCGCCCACCACCCCACACAGCTTCTTCATGGGCTCTCTTTTCCCATTAAGTTCTGGGCACGCTGTTACCTCAGTCTATAATACATGGGCCAAGTTCCTACTGCTCTGCGACTCTGCTCCTGTGTCCTTCCTCCAGAAAGTCTATGCATTCCCCACGCCCCTCTTCACCGCCTCCTTGCCCAGCAGAGTGAGCTCTTCCTTCTCTTTCCCCATGTGACTCGTGACTGCCATGGTGGTAAAGTGCTCATCACATTAAACGCGATCCCACCTCTACTCCCTCACAACAGAAGCCCCTGAAGTCCAGATCATTCATCTTGGTGTCCCAGCGCCAATTTCAGTGTTTGGGACACAGTGAGAATTAAATAAAGCTGTACTGATTGCATGAAAAAATGAGGACACATGAGAAACAGCTGCGTTGATCAGGACACACCCAGGTCTGAACTGCAACTGAAGGAAATTCTAGTCCAACCTGGTGTTTCCCAAAATGTGGTCAGTGAAACATAAACCCCTTGGAAGTGCTCTGCTTCCCCTCCCCTGAAAAGAGTACAAATTTAAAGGGTCTTCTATGATTAACTAAGTTTGGGAAACGTGGCATCCTGTAGGTTCCTCCTAAAGAATTATGTGTGCATAAGCTTTACAAAGGCCTTGGGAAGACCTACAGTTATGAATACTCTTAAAAGTTGGTTTCATCTGGTGTTGAGCAAACTAATTCTTTATAAGCCAGGTCTGGCAATTATGTACTGTTTTATGAGCTAACCCTGATCTGTCGATGATTGATTGGAGGAAAATTTCAAACAAAGGGGCTTCCATTACAGCAGTGGTTCTCAAAGTGTGGTCCCTAGACCAGCAGCACCGGTATCTGGGAACTTGCTAGAAATGCAAAAGTTCGGTCCCCCCAGACCTACTTATTCAAAGATTGGAGGCAGGGGGGCAGCAATCTGTGTTTTAACAAACCCTCCGCACTATAAAGTGTGAGTGCTACTACACTAGAGAAACTGTCGGTTCTTGGGAGTTCCTCTTACTTATTCAAAGAGGAGAATTTATCTGCAGGGTGAGTCAGGAGAAGGAGCTTTATGTGAGCGGCTCAGCCCCTTCTCAGATCTGCTGTCTGCAGTGAAGGCGTTCTGATCTGCTTTATTGGTAGTCTGTAAGCTCCGTGAGCCAGAATCTCCTGTGGGGAAGGCCCGCAGTTTTCCAGCACCGCCTGTGACTAGATGCGAAACTGTCTAATCCAGAAACAAAGTGTAAGCAGGCCTTTTGCCCACAAATCGAAAGCCTGACCTTCCTATAAGCTTATCTTTATTAGAAGATAGCATTTTTAGCACTGTTCGCCTGTTTCCTGTGTCTTATTTCTTAATTGGTTCTGAGCTTGCGTGGGAAAGAAGGTGATTTTTACAGGGCAGCCATGTTGCACAGCACAGAAATCAGTGTGGGTAGTGCTCTTGAAGTTGTACATCGCAGCCGTCCCCGTTATTCATTAGCTCCATAGAACCCCAAGTTTGTTGGCTGCTTAGAGTGCTATGTTGAGAAGATTTCTGGGACTGGGTCTGGGTTCAGTGGGAGGGAGTACTGAGATCAGTTAACGAAGTCTGCACAGGCATGGGAGGAGAAGTGGAGGCGTGTGAGTCAAATGCCTGACATTCCAGGGGAAGTTGTCATCAGAACAAGCAGTACCACACCACACCTCAGTAAACACTGCACTGTGCCACTCTTTCCCCTCTCCATTAAGCAACCGTCTAATTCACAACTGGTTCTTCTACGTGGACTAATCTATCAGGAGGGAGTAACCTGAGCCAAGGACAAATTATAGGCAACTTGCTAGATCATTCCCTCATAGAAAGCAATAAAATGGCCTTTGGGTTTATCTCTAAGTCTCTTGTGTATCTAGTTAGTATGGCTACATCTGCCAGAGCCTGGTCACCTTGAGCACACTGAGAGACCAGAGTTTATATATTAGGAAGCTGAACCACGGTTCTGGACACTGTGAGCCTTGCATGGGGTAGCCAGAGGCCTCCATGGATGTCTTTCATCATAATGTATGTCTGGGCTGAAAGACCTTCTCTCAACTCATGCTTTCCATTTCAAAAGACAAAGCATTTGGGCAGAGAGGAATGAAGAGGAGAAATTTCTAGGGAATTTGATGCTTGTGTCATTTCTCAGACAGAAATGTTTTATCTATGTCTTTCTTCAGGAGCAGGCATTTGGTACCTATATCATGTAGATCATTACATCTGCTGGAATTTGAAAATTATTTTGTGTGTCTATGAGAAAGAGATTTAACGTGTTTATCTTCCCTTGATGCCTGCTTCCTCTCTGAGTCTCTGTGACTTTAAACAATAATACCCTTGTATGTAATTTTGTAATGTGAAACCCATACATAGAATTTTTGTTTTTGTTTTTTTGGTGAAATTACTTTTCTAAAATTACTTAAGAGCTGCCAATCCTGAAAAGCAGCTACCAAATTAATTTGGAATAGCAAAAACCCCAAACTAGTTCAGATAGAAGAAAGCTGAGAGGTATAAGCGCTATCAGAGTCTTCACATTTAATCTCCTACATATTCCTACAGCTAGAGTTTAATCAAGAGACTATCGATGTATAAAAGAATGAATGTTTAGGAGGAAATTAGGAAAACTTACGCAAATTGACAAAAGAATGTCAGAACATTTCAAAGTTTCCTCAGAACTGAGAGTAAAAATGTAGACTTTTACTGTCTTTTTTCTACCTCTCCCTGTGAGACCTAAATGCTGGTTATGTCATAGGAAAAGTGCTCAAAATGACACCTTACAGATTTCTAGTGACTTCCAATGTAGTGCCCATCATATCTGAGAGCAGGGGCTGTGGAATGAGACTGTCTCCATCTGCATGTAGGCACCAGTGTTTACTGGCTGTAGGATGCTGGGTCAGTCACGTCACCTCTTGGAGCCTCAGTAAACTCATACACAGGCATACCATGTCTTATTGCACTTGGCTTTATTATGCTTCACAGATATTACATTTTTTTATTTGTAATTTTTACAAATTGAAGGTTGTGGCAACTCTGTGTTGAATAAGTCTATCGGCGCCATTTTTCCAACAGCATTTGTTCACATTTTGGTACTTCCTGTAATATTTCAAACTTTTTTGTTTTTATTATATTTGTTATGGTGATCTGTGATCTTTGATTTTACTATTATGATTGTTTTGAGGTACTGTGAACCGTGCCCGTAATAAGATGACAAACTTAATTGATAAATGTGTGTATTCTGACTGCTCCACCAACCAGCTGTTCCCCTATCTCTCTTCCTCTTCTTTGGCCTCTCTTTTTCCTGAGATACAGTGGCATTGAAATTAAGCCAATTAATAACCCTACAATGGCCTCTAAATGTTCAAGTGAAAGGAAGAGCGAATCGATGAGGTAAACTTCATTGTTGTCTTATGTTAAGAAATTGCTGCAGCCACCCCAACCTTCAGTTAGCAGCCATCAACATGGAAGCAAGACTCTCCACCAGCAAAAAGATTATGACTCACTGAAGGCTCAAATGATGGTTAGCATTTTTGAGCAATAAAGTATTTTTTAATTAAGGTATGCGCATTGTTTATTAGACATAATGCTACTGCCCACTTAATAGACTATGCTATAGTGTAAACATAACTTTTATATGCACTGGGAAACCAACAAAAATGTGTAACCAGCTTTACTGTGATAGTTACTTTATTGCAGTGGTCTGGAACCAAACCCATAATATCTCTGAGTTATGCCTGTATAAAACAGGAATCATAACAGTGCCAGCTCACAGCCCAGTAGAGAGGAATGAACTAATTCATTTCAAGGAATTAATAAAGTCTTGGGCTCATGGTGAGCACTCAGTTGACGCTAACTGTTATTACTATTATTTTGTGGGAGCAACCAGTCCCTCTGTTTGGGACTGGAGCCATTCTAATTGTTTGGCTATTTTTTTTTAATGAGGTATAATTGATAAATAAAATTGTATATATTTAAAGTGTACTATATGATGATTGATATACATAGACATTGTGAGATGATTTCATCACTTCACATAGATAGTAAGCTTAGTTACATTTTTTTAAGTAGGAGTGCTTAAGATTTACTTTCTTAGCAACTTTCAAGTATAAAATAAAACTTTATTTTTAACTGTAATCATCATGCCATATGTTAGATCCTCAGAACTTATTCATCCTATAACTGTGTAACTAAAAGTTTGTACCATTTCACTAGTATCTCTCCAATTCCTCTCCAGCCCTTTTAATTGGGAAATTTAATCTATTTACATTTAAAGTAATTCTTGATAGATAAGGACTTCTTAATGTCATCTTATTAATTGTTTTCTTCCTGTTTTCTAGTTCCCTTGTTTTTTCCTTCTTTGCTTGCTGTTTTCTTTTGTGAATTGATGATTTTCTGTAGTGGCGTGCTTCTCTTTATCTTTTGTATATTATACAGAACATTTTTGCTTTGTGGTTACCATAAGGCTCATGTAAAACATCTTATGGTTATAACAGTCTATTTTAAGCTGATAATAACTTAAACTTCAATTGTATATAAAACTCTAGCCTTTTATCCCCACCGTCCCGCCGATGTTTTATGTTTTTGATGTCACAATTCACATCATTTCATATTATACATCCATTAACAAATTATTGTAGCTACAGTTATTTTTAATGCTTTTGTCCTTTTACCTCTATACTAGAGTTAAGTGGTTAACAAACCATCATATTCTGGTTTGTTAGTCTGAATGTTTACCAGTGTGACATATGTTTTCATATCTTTTCATGTTACTAATTAGCATCCTCTCATTTTAGCTTGAAGAACTCCTTTCAGCATTTTTTGTAAGTGATGAAATCCCTCAGCTTTTGTTTGTTTGGGAAACTCTTTATCTTACCTTCCTTTCTGAAGGACAACTATTCCAAGAAAAGTATCCTTTGTCGGAAGTTTTTTTTTTTTTTTTAATTCTTTCTGTCAGCACTTTATGTCATCTCATTCCTTTCTGGCCTACAAGATTTCTGTGCAGAACTCTACTGATAGCCTTACCGGGGTTTCCTTGTATGTAAGAAATTATTTGTCTCTTGCTGCTTTAGAATTATCTCTTCGTCCTTGACTTTAGACTGTTGTATTATAATGTATCAACGGGAAGATCATTTTAGGTTGAAATCTTGCATGAACCTTTAGCTTCATGAACTTTGTGGTCCAAATCTTGGATTTAGAAAATTCTCAGCCATTATTTCTTTAAATAGGCTTTCTGCCTGTTTGTCCCTCTCTTTTCCTTCTGTTGTAGATTGTTTTTCTTAATGGTATCTCATAGTTTATACAGGCTTTCTTCACTCTTTTTCTCTCTTTTTCTTTTGTTATCTGACTGGATAATGTCATAGGGCCAGTCTTTTACTTCACAGATTCTTTCTTCTGCTTAATTTAGTATGTTGTTGATGTTCTCTATTGCATTTTTCTTTTCATTCATTGTATTCTTCAGCTCAAGAATTTCTGTTTGGTTCTTTTTTATATTTTCTATCTCTCTGCATTTGTTTTTGTGTATTATTTTCCTGTTATCATTAGATTGTCTTTTTGTGTTTTCTTGTAGCCCACTAAGCTTCCTTAAACAGCTGTTTTGAATTATTCAAATCAGATAAATCACATATCTCCATTTCTTTGGGATCTGTTACTGAAAAATTATTGTTTACCTTTGGCAATGTCATCCTTTCTTAATTTTTTATATTCCTTGAATCTGAGGTGATTTTGAGGTATAACCAAATTTGGGAACCGCTGTTAGGCCTGGTAGGAGGGCATCTGGAATCTTATCTGTTATCATGACAGGCCCCTGGCCACTCCTGTAACCTATATTTTGCTCCCACACACGTCTCCCTTTTTTCCTAATGCAAGTAGAGGAAGAGGCCTCAATCCACACTGACTTTTCACAGTGTTTTTAAGTCAACCATTAGATACAAAAGTTGCACCAAGGCCCCTGGGCAGCAGAGGGCACTCTGGAGACTTTGGGCTGCAGGCTTTCCTGGTGGGTTCTAAATTTTTTTCTCAAACTACCCACAGCAAAGAACTGGGTTTCCCGCCGCCCACACTTTTGGAGAACAGTACTTTGTAAAATACAATATATATTCATTATAAAATAAATAAATAAATAAAAACATATAAAATGCAAACCATGCTTTCCTTCCAACATTACTATGAAGCTTAAAAAAACATTGAGAAAAGCTGAAAGAATTGCAGATATCTACTGCTTAATTCTACCATTGACATTTTATTACATTTGTTTTATCATTTATTTCTTTTGTGGGTACCCCAGAGTGGGAGCAAATAGGGGTAAGAGTACCAAGTGCCAGGAGTGATCTATCTGGAGAATGTCACAAGCTTCTCCTTTTCCCGCCCCTCCATGCCTTGTCCCACAGGTTAGGGGCAGGTGACAGCTGCCTCTTCAGACAGCTGTAAGAGCAAAGCTATGATGATGAATCACCTGCAAGACATTCTAAGAGAATTCATCTTCTTTTCTTCCCTGGATGGATTGGGAACCCTCACCCAGACACTGGTATATTTGGTTACTTCTTTTTGAAATGAATTTGTGACCTCTGGGAAATGCTCATAGATCCCCAGTGGATGTTAGACATGCCTTTGAGAGCCATGGGTCTCAGAGTAGAAGGATGGGTCTGTAGGCCAGTCCTTTAGAAGCAGCCTGCCTCATCAGTTCAGATTGGTTTCCATGACATGCCCTGTCATTCTACAAATAATGATTATATACTAAGTAAAATGTACCCATTGCTGGCTACAAGAGCCCTCTCCCAGTAAACTGTGGCATCTTCCCTGAGAGTCTTCAATCTGATTGGGGAGAAAAACATGAATACCTAGTGTAATAGTGAGAACTGACACTTATGAGGCCCCTGATATATGACATTTTATAAAGGAGGAAATCAAGGTACAGAGAAGTTGAATAACTTACCCAACTTCCCACAAGTCCATAGTGAGACCAGAGTTTCAGTGGAACTAATAAGAAAGAGTCAGAACTCAAACCCAGGCAGTCAGGCTCAAGAATTCATATTCATAACCAGCACATCATACTGCACTGGTAGTTGCTAACTTCATGGGCAATTACTATGTATGAATAATTACTATGAATGAGGTCCTCTTTAAAGTGCTTTGCATGTATGAATTCAGGATTTGGTGGGTGTTCTAAGGAGGATCCAAAGGGAATCCAGGAATTCTGAAGGAAAGAGCATTTTCAGAGAATGCTTCACACACATTTTTAAAAAATGACATGACCTAATTTAGAATCCAAACTTTTCATAAGAAGTTTATGATTAAATTCATGTAGAACAAATATTGGAATCTAAGAATAAAAGTGACTACACTAAGCTCTAAAGGATAGATGGACATGTTTGATGCTCTCCCTGACAGTTTCAGAAGTGGTATAGAAATATGGGAGCCCAACTATGCTATTAACTTAAGATCCAACTGAGATCTTCAGAATTTCTGATTTAGAGCTTTCAGGACCTATGTTGGAAAATGGAATAAAAGAGAAAAAAATCTTGAGTTCTGTCTGTGAGCACTTAAATTAGTTGCGTAAGCTCTGTAGGACTCAGTTTTGCGTGTAGGCAATGAAGGATTGATCCAGTTCTCTAGTCTTAGCTTCATTACATGATACTCTGGCGAGTGTCTAGTTTTGGAAGGGAAAAGGTGGAATTGCCTGATGGGATTCACACATGATTCACAGCCAATCTGGTCTGTGTAACAACCTGTGAAACATCTGGGCATATCCTTTTTGTCAAGCATGTATATGTCATCCACCTTTGTTGTGTGTTGCCAAGGACAGGAGTTTGGGAACTGCTGGGATAGATGATCTCTAGGGCCCCTTCCAGGGTTAAGTTTTGTATCCCCAGTGCCTCTACACCTATGTCTGACAGGACACCCTGCCTCAGCCTGCTGCCACCTCCATCTGGAGAGGGCTCCTCTCTCAAAAATTACAACCAAAATCCAAGCATTAATCCTTACTCAACTTCCACAGAGACAGCACCTTCATTGTGGAACAGAAGGTTCTGAATTAGGAGGGAAACTACACCTTCTGGACAAATCATTCCTCCAAGCTTATTTTGTAATACTTTTTTAAGTTAATAGATCTCTGATTTCTAAAAGCATAATAGGTCCTTTCCATCTCTTCCTGTCTTCCTTCCTCCGCCCTCTGTCCTTCCTTTCATAGTGCCATTGTCAAGAACAACATCTGAGAAGTAAGGGGAGTGTGTGTGTGTGTGTGTGTGTGTGTGTGTGTGTGTGTGTGTGAGAGAGAGAGAGACGTCATGCCCAGTGGCTAAAGGGGCAGCAGTGTTGGAGGGAGTGCACCGAGGCAGCAGGCAGAGGAGGCAGCTGGCGTGGTTAGGAGATTGGCTACCATGAGTACAAAAGTCAATAAACTGAGAAAAATAAGAGCCAGATTTCTCACTGTCAAATAACCAAAACTAGACCAGAAACTGCTGGCAGAACTACTTGCACTTTCACCACCCTGAGAAGGCGGTGCCCACTAAAAAGGGTGGTGTCTGCAACATGCAAATAGTACTGGTCCCTTTGGCCCTGGGATAACCATAGAGCAAACAGTACATTTCCTTGGAAGATCAGAACTGTCCCCATCCCCTCTCCCCTGTCCTCTGTCCTTCTCCCAGGGCAATGAAGTGAGATCTGAGTACATTGTGACCTTTACCCTGGGATCATGAATCATGACTTAATTAATATAAAAAGGTTATTGAAAAAGTGAAAAAAATCAAGAAAGATATAAATAAATGGAGAGACAATGCTGTATTCATGGATTGGAAGACTAAATATAGTAAAGATGTCAATTCTCCTTAAACTGATAGTCAACTTTAATACAAGTACTATCAAAATCTTAGCATATATAGATATAGATGGCATTATTCTAAAAATTATATGAGTATAGAATTGCTCTAGTAATTCAAAAATAGAAAAAATAAAGTACAAAAAGCAGTCTATCCAATTTTAAGATTTATATTAGTTATAATAATCAAGGCATGGCATTGGTGGAGAAATGAACACATAGGTCAATGAAACAGAATAGAGAACCCAGAGACAGACACAAACAAATATGCCAGCTTAAGTGCAAAAGTAATTTAATACAAGAACGACAGTCTTTTCAACAAGAGATGCTAGAGAAATTGGATATCATGAGAGGTGGGGGGGAGACACTTAACAGAAATTTCATAATATGAATATCAATTCAAAATAGATCATTAACTTAGACTTAAGCGTAAAATTTAAAACTATAAATCTTTAATAAAAGAATACAGGAGAGAATCTTTGTCATCTAGGGCTAGGCAAGGAATTCTTAGACTTGACACCAAAAGCGCAATCTATAAAAGAAAAAATTTACAAATTGGACTTCATCAAAATTAAAATGTACGCTCTGTGAAGGACTCTGGTGAAAGAACAAAAAGACAAGCTACAAATTGGAAGAAAATATTTGTAAACCACATATTTGATAAAGGAATAGTTTCTAGAATGTTCAAAGAACTCTCAAAATTCAACAGTAAAAAACAAATAATCCAATTAGAAAATGAACAAAAGTCACAGTAAGACATTTCATAGAGGATATGCAGATGGCAAATATGCTCATGAAAAGATGTTCAACATCATTAGCCGTTCAGGAAATGCAAATTAAGACCACAATGAGATATCACTACATACCAATCAAAATGGCAAAAATGAAAAATAGAGACAACACCAAAATGCTGGAGAGAATGAGGAAAACCTGCATCACCCATACATTGCTAGTGGAAATGTAAACTGGTATAGCCACTCTGGAAAAGAGTTTGATAATTTCTTAAAAAAAAAAAAAAAAAAAACAGACATGCAACTATCATGCAATCTGACAATTGTACTGTTGGACATTTATCCCAGAGAAATGAAAACATATTTCATACAAAACCTGTATGTAATATGCACAACAGCGTTACTCTTAATAACCAGAAACTGGAAAAAAAAACCACAGATATCCTTTAACACGTGAATGGTGAACAAATGGTACATCCACACCATGGAATACCACTTGGCAATAAAAAGGATCGAACTGTTGGTACACTCAATGGCTTGGACGAATCTTCAAAGAATTATGCTGAGTAAAGTAAACGAATCCGAAAAGGTCACATACTGTATGATTCTGTTTATATCTCAAAATAAAAAGTTTAATTTAAAAAATTTAAAAATCAGAAAAGGGAATTTTGGTAAGGTAGATATTTAGAATAATATTTACCCTAGACAAGGTGGTAGAAACCTGGGTCTTTTCCCAGCTCTGTCTCAAACTTACTTTGTGGCTTTGAGTCACGTAACATCTCTGAGTCTCAAGTTACTCGCAGTAAAAAGGAGAATGAAGCTGGCCTAACGTAATGTATGAGTTCGCTAGGGCTGTCGTAACAAAATTTCACAGATTGGGTGGCTTAAAAAACAGAAATTTATTTTCTTACAATTTCAGAGGCTAGAAGTCCAAGATCAAAGTGTCAGCAGAGTTGGCTCCTTCTGAGGGCTGTGAGGGAAGATTCTGTTCCAGGCCTCTCTCCTTGGCTTGTGGAGGGCTGTCTTCTCCCTCTATCCGGCATTTTTTTTTTTACTTGACATTATATTACAAGCATTTTCCTACATCATTAAAATTTTTCTAATGTGCAGTCCCTATTGGTTGTATATTATTCTGTTGAATGAAAGATCTGTTTTATTTAACCAGAATCTTAGTTCCTTCAAGCCTGCCTCTCTGTGTTCGGAAAGAAATTTTTGCAGATTTGTACCATCCACCCCTAAACAGAATATTAGGTTTTTACGCACATTAGACGTGACACTAGAGAAAGCCAGCCCTCCTGCCAGGCCGTGGGGCTGCAGCTCCAGCAGCTCGATTAGAGTCCTAAGGTCCCACCTGCTAGGGGATGGAAGAGTTTGGTACTTGGGTTCAATGAATGTACCTCTTTCAGGGAGATACAGCAACTGGGAGAAGGTAGAGACCCCAGGAAAGAGAGGCTATGGAAAAAGCAAAGAAAACTAATTACAGGGTGAGGGAGGCGGGGCAGCGTCCTGTCAGGACTGCTCAGCTTTCACGTCTCAGCTTTCCGTGTTCCCAGAGCATCCTCGCATACCTTCTGCTCTTAAATGCTTCCCTGGGTTGGCTGGCGCTGGGCCGTTAACACAAAAAAATACAGTAAAAACAATATTTTTAGTAGATGAGGCAGCCCAAAGAGGATCTTATATTTAAGACCACAGACCTTGGCCCCAACTTAGCTGATGTGGTAGCGCAGTGCACAGGTGTGGAGGGAGGCCACAGCCCAACTCATTTTTATTTATGCTGCAGAAATCGTCTGCTTCAGATGGACTTTCTGGGCTCCCACAGGATGCGACAGGCCGTCACAGAACGCAGCTGTCAGGCTTTCTTTAGAATGAAGAGGGCCAACGTGATGTGAGGGAGGAACTGAGCTGTTGATTTATTATTTATTATTATTTTTAATTCGTTTACCTACTTCTGGAACTGATACAATTGTGATTACATTCATATTTCCGGTCCTTTTTTAAATGTTTATCTTTCTAGGGGATTTATCTTAAATCCCCTCAGAATCTAATGTGCCCAGATTTTGGCAAAAATCAGAAAGAAATAACTGTTGGGTTTTGCTGACGGTCTTTCATTTTGGTGTGAATAGGCAGAACTCTAGACTGAGGAAGAGAAAATCATTTTCAGTCTTGAGTTTGTCACTCATTAGATGTGTGATTTTGGACACGTTATGTGTGTGATTTTAAATGATTTAACTCTTTGCTTCTCAGTCTTCTCAAATATAACATAAAGGAATTGGATTATTGGCAGTTTCCTCAGTTTTTGACATCATGGAACCCTTTGTTTGCATGAAATCTTATGTGAGAAGACTCAAGGTTAATTCTTAAAGTATTTACCACCCAGAAGTGCTTGGACCTGTCCAGTGAGAACCCACATTGATCATAGGCCTGCAGCAGAGACCTGGGAACTCCCTGCCTTGCCTGACATTGATCATGCTTCATCTCTACCCCCTCAACTTGTTTATGCTCCTGTTTTGGTAACTGGTCAGGTCTATGATCATAGCAAATTGCGAGATGGAGCTCAGAAATTATGCTACATTGCTCAGGCAGCGGGACACACTCAGGGAACTCAGGACAGCAATTGTTTACTAACAGTTATGTTCATAGCAGGATTAGTCACAACAGACAAAAATGGAAACAAACCAAGTACCCATCGAATGGTGAATGGATAAAGAAAGTGTAGTATATCTATGTGATAAAATTTATTACTACATCATTCCATTTAAGAGAATGATGTAGTAATAAATGCTACAGCATGGAGATGAACTCTGGAAAAAATTATGGTAAGTAAAAAAAGCCAGACACGAAAGGCCACATATTGTATGGTTCCATTTACACGGAGTGTCTAGAATAGGAAAATCCATAGAAACAGAAAGTAGATTAATATTTGCCAGGGGATGTGTAGGGAGGGCAGGGGGGCACGAGAGAAGGGGAAGAACTGCTAATGGGCATGGAGTTTATTTCTGCGATGATGAAAATTTGCCGAAGTTAGATGTGGTGATGGTCGCACGACTCCGTAAAAACCAATGAATCATACACTTTAAAAAGGGCGAATATTATGGTATGTGAATTATAGCTCAGAAAAACTTATTTTAAAAGCTATTATGAAAAGCTATGTGTTTATATTTTTTGATATTTAATAAAATATGTAAGTACTCAAGAAAGCACAAAATGCCAAAATCAACACAAGAAAAAAATAGAGAATTTAAGTTGACTAGTAAAGTAAGTATTATAGAGAATAAATTAGGAGTCAAATATCTCTTCTTTCCTAGAAATCCGGGCCCAGATGGTTCTATAGGTGAGCTCTACCAAACTCTTAAGAAACACATAGTTCTAATTTTGAATAGATTGTAGCAGAAAACAAAAGCAAAGAAAAATTCACCCCACTCATTATATGAGATCAGGGTAGTACCGATTACAAAATCGGATACAAGCAATGTAAGGAAACTGTAGGGCCATTTCACTTATGAACATCAATGTGAAAAATAAAAACAAGATTTTAGCATACCAAACTAGATACTGAATTTTTAAAAAATACATCATGATTAAATAGTCTATTCAAAGCCTGCGAGGATGGCTTAGCACCTGAGATTTTATCGATGTAATTTTCCTTATTAACTGCCTGAACAACAGAAAACACATGATATTTCAAACTACTAGGAAAAGCATTGATTGATCTATTTACAATATTTTTTAAAAAATTGCTTAGAACCTAAGGTAGAAGGAGAGCTGCCTTAATTTAATAAAGGTTACATACATAAACTTATAGCATGTGTTAGATTTAGTGGAGAAACTTCAGATGCTTTTCCAGGTTTGGAGGTAGGGGAGAAGGGCTGTCTCCGAAAAACTCACCAAGTTGTCCCCACAAGACTCTCTGAGACCAGAGGGCCCCATTTCTAGGTTCCCACAGTGTCAGATAAGTAAAAACTTTCTTGCTACCTTTTTCTGCTCTCTCCCACACTTTTATCCTCGAGGAGTCAGAATCCATGATTAATGAAATTGGGAAGCAGTATCAGAGCTCAAGAACTCTAACTCAGCACCTTGGTCCACTGCAGCTGCCTTGCTCCAGGCCCAAGCTGTGAACGTGCAGAAGCCAAAACTGTGGATGAAGTATAAAGTTTAATTTTTCACTGGACTGAAAATATGAATTATTGAGATGAGACTGCTTTTATTACCTGAAAGGGACCACAAAACTCATAAGACTTGTTCTAAATTTAATCCAGGAGCAGAGGAAACTAGGCCCACAGAATAAATTTAAAAAATAAAAGGAACGACAACAACAACGAAAAAGACGCTCTATGATTACAACCCACATACAATGATAATTGGAGGTAATTGTTACATTATCATTTGTTACCATAATCCTGGTAGGTAGATGCTGTTGTGAGAATAATAGTAAACCCACAGAGGTGGAAACCCTTGCTTGTAGAGTTTAAGGGTGTTGCACAAATTCACAGAGCAGGCAAGTGCAAAGCCAAGGTTTAAGTTCTGATTTCTGGCTCTATAGTCGTACTTTAATCGGTGTCCAAGGTCCTCTCACCCCATCTCAGGACCCCAGAACCCATCCGTTTCGGAACTTTCTATGTGAAATACCCCTCTGCTTCCTACTGGTCCTCTTGGGTTAAATCTCTTTTTGAATGGCCACAACCAAAACATTCCTATGCCTGTTTGCGCCTCTTTTCCCCACTATTCTGTGCCTTGGACATGCCATCGGGACGAGGGGCGGTTCCTCCCCAGTCAGCTTTCTGCTCCCTTTTCTCCCTGCAATCTCTTGTCTGGGGATCCATCAGACCTGTGTAGACCCAGTGTAACCATGCCCCAAGCTTTAGGATATATTAGTATGTGTGCTGCCGAAGTGAGCACCCAAGCTTTAGGGAACAGAGTTACACTTTCCAAGGATCAAACTGAAGCCTTCTAAAGACTGGTGAGATGCAAAGGAACTAGAACTCTCCCTCTACTTCAAATCCTAACGAGGTGGCAGCAGCTCCTTACAAGAGACCCTCCTTACAAGTCCATGCTCCAGCTCCACTTCTTCGACTTGCTTATATTCCTGTTTTGGTAACTTGTCAACTTGTTAAATTTTCTTATTGACTCTAATCATTTTATTCTCCTGTTGATTAATTGGCTTTCCCAGCAATTTCACAAATTTGCAAATAATGATAATGTTATGTCTTCACTTCCAATCCTATTACTTCCCCCCCCCCCCATTTCTTTCAAATTGACCAGGCCTTCCATTACTGTGCAAACAATCAACATTCTTGACTTTTTCCCAACCTTAAAGGAATATCCATACAATCTTTCTGTACCCGGGGGCCAGCTTCACGCTGTATACTACCTCTGCAGTCACACTGGGCCCCACACTTGTTTTAATGCTTTCTTGTTGCTGTCTTAAGATCATCAACATTTTTGAAAAGGGCTTTGCATTTCTCCTCAGGCACTGCAAATTACGTAGAGGGTCCTGTCTTGATGAGAGTCAGTGATCGTTATGTAAGAAAATCTACAGCAGTTATGAGTCAGCAAAGTGGAATTTCTACGCAGGGACCTTGTCTTATCTAATTATCAAAGCGTTCTTTTGCCAGAGATGTATTTTTATCTTTTTTGCTGGGTAGATTCTATATAAGTAGGTTGGTTTGTCTTTTTTTAAAAAGAGATCAGCTTAAGTATATTTTAAGTGACTTTGTGGCTGAGTCTAAAACAGAGTTGGGACCATGAGAAATCAATTTTTTTTTTATTACTTCAGAAATCAAGTCATTCCAATGTGGATTATCATAAGAGGACAACCAAAATGATAAACCTGGAAACCACTAGGATACTATTGGTCAGATTCCCTTCTTAATTATGAAGACCTCACTGACATTCACTAAGGAGTGAATTCTTTTTCCTTTTTCTTGGAAGCAAATGAGTTTAAACAAATATTACTGCTGTCCTAGTCCTCAGAGCTGTCACACTAAGTTCTGTGTGCCCTTTCCTGTGCCATGTTCATACTATTCCCATGAAAAGTCACCCCGTTATAAAAGTCATTATAGAGATTATGTTTGCTTCAATGAATAAGAACCTGAAGAGGCACCAGCCTTTTGATAGTTTCAATGAGGTAAGACAGCGAGTGCCCAGGAGAAGGGCTGAAAAGGGTCAGCACTCCTCCCCTAGTGAATTGGTGTCCAGGCCCAATGTTGGAGTTTGGCTATGGGTGGTGGGCCAGCTTCCCTCAGTCCCCACTTTACTTAAAGGAGTTGAGATTGCACTGGGGTCCATGACTTCTTGGCTGATCAAAGCATTCTCACTTTTGGTGGAGGGCTAGAAGCAGGAGCATTGTCTCCAATGAGAAATAAGAAAAAAAAATAAACAAACAAATAAAACATTTTGACCAGCCGACATGATCAATATTAGTCCTTTCCCAGAGAGGTCGGGAGTTATCTCTACGTCTCGCAGTTCTAGAACAGAAACGTTGTCCCCAACCAAGGGGCATTGAGGAAGGGGATATGCTTAGCTCAGAAACAAATACTTAGGGAGACCTGATGGTGTGAGGGGGCTGCACATGTCTGTGCCGTGCCAAAGGCAGAACCAGGACGGGGGTTGCAGTGGCAGGAAGTCAGTTTGGCTTCAATATAGGGAACCACTTTACCCAGAACCCATATTAAACCCAGCTGTTCACATGGCACAATTGCAGAGGGGTCTAGAGGCTTTAAAACTTCTTTTAATTTATTGAAATATAACAAATATATTTTTTAAAATGCACACGTAAGTGAACAGCTCTTTTCAATTTTACATACTCTCCACACCTATACAATAGCACCAAGATTGCCACCAGCTCTTCAGAGGGTAACCATTACTTCAACTTCTAACAGCATTCTCTAGTTTCACCTGTTTTGTACTTTATACAAATGGAATTAGAAATTTGGAGCCTTTTTTTTTGTGCCTGGTTTCCTTAGCTCATCATTGCATGTGTGAGATTCAGCAACCATATTGTTGCTGGTGATTATATATGATTCATTCTCATTGTGTGAATATAGTATTATTCATGTAACAAGCTTACTTATTTGATGGGCATTTGGGTAGTTTCTGTTTTGGGACTGTTATAAAGACTACCATTCTGAATATTTGGGTTCATATCTCTTGGTGAGCATATACATATTTACTCCTCTTCAGCAGGAGTGAATTGCTGGATTGTAGGGTATGTGTTTTAGTAGATACAGCTAACAGCTTCCAAAGAATAAGTATCAATTTACATTCCCACCAAAAGTGTGAGTTTCAAGGCTTTGTCAGCCTCCAAATGCTTTCCCCATTTGCCCCTCTCAGAAACATTGCAAGTATCACCATTAGCAGTGCATCTGTGAGGAAGAGCCCTTCTGGACCCTTCATTTATACTGAAACTGAGAGATTTTGACAAGGATCGAGATCAGAATCAGAAGAACATTGTGCCCTGAATGGGAGGGAAAGGAGCCTGGGGCCAACAGAAAGGCCCCTGGGGTATGCCTCCTGGCCCCACACTCTGCTGTGTAGTCCTGAGGTAGTGTCTCCTGCTGTCAGGTGCACACCTGGCCTCAGCTGCCACCCCGTGAGAACCACAGGTTTGGCACTTCATCCCCAGGTTTTGCTGTGACACTGAGCAGAGAACTGGCCCCCACATTCCCTGGGGGGAAAGAGCACAGCATTGGTGTCCCCATGTCCCCTGGGAGGAGTGGAGCCCCCCCCCCCCCCGCCAAGTTCTGCAGCCCCTCAGTTCCCTCTGCTTCTCTGTCCTGATCCACAGCACCATTGCCCACGTTTCCTTCCCAGGCCCACCCCAAAGGCTTCCTTCTCTACTTTTCTCCAAAACAAGAATTATTTTGCACATTTTTTTTTCCAAGTCCAAAAATAGGAAAAAGAAAGGAACGGCTAATCTGTTCCAGCTGCTGGTTTTGCTACTTAATAAAGATTTTTTTTTTTTTTACTGTAATTCTCTCTCTGGTTTTCCCTCACATCTGCACAACCGTCTCTCTCCCACATACACCCCCTTTACAAAACCACCCTCTCTAGAATCCAGAGAATGTTTCTTCCTCAGCTGCCCATAACTGGTATCCACCCAACTAAAGGGGCTCCTCAGCAGTGCCAAGTGCCCACGCTGGGATTTTCACCTCTTGCCTTATGCACGTACATTCTGGTTGAATCACCACTGCTTTCTGTGAGTTTCGGCACATCTCATCCTAGGTGATTTCCTGGCTTTCTGGCATCACGATCTTGCATTCTGAGAAGTTTGTAGGTTAGGAGGAGATAACAAGAACCTCTCCCCCACCCCCCACCCTTGTCAGCCTCATTGAACCGGCAAGCCATGAAGCGAATCCCATTGCTTTGTGAATTACCATATGCTAAACTAAACTCATGCATTTATTAATTTATTCATTTATATAACCTGCAGCTATTGGGCAGCTAATTTACCACAGGCTTGGTGCAAAATGCTGGAATGGATGCAGCCACATTGCCCACGATGAGGAAGTTCATTCTAGAAACTGGTAATAAGGCGCTTTAGTACTTATATGAATCCGAACTTTTCTGACAGTGAAAACTGCCATTAATAATTACGTCAGCACAGTGAGCGTGAGCTGGAACTATCCTGGGCAAACTGGGCCGGATGCGGCCCCTATCTACAGGGGTAAACATTTTGCCAGCAGCTTAGGGTGCTGGTTTCACCAAAGTCATTTCCAGCTAGGTTGCCATGGGAACAGAGGTGCATACTCCCCCAGGATTCCCAGGGACCCCTTTTCCAGTACAAGTCCCTACTCGTAGTACGTAGCCAAATTCATAAACAGAAAACAGCGGATTTCTGTTCCCAGCGAGGCCTCACCCCAACTTCTCCAGCGGCCAGTGCAGCTTCACCTTCTGCCGCTCTCCTTTTATCACCTCCATTGCACCCTGATAAAAGTGGAGCCACCCCCAAGTTAGAGCCTCCACTCTGTGCTTGTTAAGCCCTTCCACGGCTCTTTTGTTGCATCTCAAGTCAAAGACAGAAATTCAGAAAGGGTTGTAGATAGAATCTTTGTCCTCAGATCCTGCATGTTTCTACAATTGGAAATATCGTGTTTTGTCTAAGAATGTGGACCTTTTTCAGTGCAAGTTCTGAAATTTCTTTTGGGAGGCAGTTGTAAAAGTCACACTTGGCTAAGCAATCCTGAGAAGGAATCATTACATCCAGATTCAGGTTGTATTTCCCTAGAAAGCTTATAGGAAGAGATTTTCATTAAGTGTGTAGAAGCAAATTATCTCATTTTGGCTGAAGAGAACCTAGTGACACGATTTTTCACATTCTCAGCATGGAGGCTCCCTATGAAGCTTTCAATTTTCCCCTGGGTTTCTGCACCAGAACAAGGAGGAAAGAGGAACTCAGAGGGGGCGGGGGAAGGAATTGCATCCACGGGGAATTACTAAGGCAGCAAATACTGAACAAGGGTAGTGTACCTTATCTACCCAGCTATCTCCAACTATTAGTATCACCAGCACTCAGTATAAATGTTTGTCAAATGAATACATGAAGGAAGGAAGGAAGGAAGGAAGGAAGGAAGGAAGGAAGGAAGGAAGGAAGGAAAAGAAATAAATTATTGTGCTTGAATTTGTCCAACAACAAAAAGAATAAACCTCAAAAAATGTCCATTTTGAATGATGTTCTCAAAGCAAAAGGGGGACAGAATTGAGTATCATGATTCCTTTGGTTGGTCACTGACCTGGGTACCTCCATGTCTCTACAAACTGGTGAGGCTGGCCAGGGAACAGGCATGTCGGTGCTGGAACATAGGTCAAGCCTCTTTGCAGCATACAGGGCTTCTCAGAATCACAGTGATTCTGAGAGGCTCTTACAGTGGGCAGCTATCACCTTTGCCTGTCCAGCATCCACGCCCCCTTCTATTGTTAGGAATTCATTAATTTTCCTCTCATGGATGTATTATTATCCACTCCCAATCAATGTGGTTCAGGTGAGATTTACTCTACCTTTTGTATCCAGTGATGGCCACATGGTTTAGATATATCCAATCGAAGTCAAGGTGATTGACTTAGAGATGGGAACATCACCAAATCTGGCTCAAGAAGGGTCAGTTCCAGTACTTTTGCTGAAACTATCAGAAAGGAGCAATGGCTGACATTCTGCTAAGCTGGGAGAATGTCAGCCTGCTACTGCAGGTGGCACTTAGTGGGAAGAACCTCACATGGGCTGATAAATTCTGAGAGAGCCATGGCTAAAGTTTGTTCTCTGTGGGCTGAAACCTCCCATGAGGTGCCCTTGGTCATATATTTTTGCCAACTCTCTGCTGTCCACACTAGATGATAGACTCAAAGGCAGCAAGTTCACAAGTTTAGGGCCATAATTTTTTCATTAGGCTATTCCCTTGTGTTTTGGTTTTCTAAAAGATCCATGTTGAGCCTTTCTTGGTGCCCAGAACATTGTCTCTGTGGACAGTGCTTCAGCATTCTGAGAATGCGGCACACTTTGCCTGGTGGGACTGTTTCCAGATTGGCCTCAACTGTTCCATGAGTCAGTGGCTGGACTGAGTTGCTGTCAGGACCCTCAAAGTGGTCCCTCATGCTAGTCTAAACCAGCACTGCTCAAAATACTCATCCTCAAACTATTTGCTACTGATCCATGATGAGGCAAGGAGCTTGCATCAGAACGTATACCAATGTGCTCTTTATTTCATGGGGAATGTCTTGCTATCAAAAAAACTTAATGATATGATTGTTTCACATGATAGTGCAAGTTCTTCGAGGACCAATAATAAAAGAATTCATGGACTGACTAGTGGTGGTCTGCAGATCACATTTTGAATGACGTTGGCTTAAACCAGCCCCAGATCCCATAGTCACACAGGAAAGTTGATCTCAACTGCAGTCAAATTCCTAGATGTGATCATCTTGTGACAGTGAAGCCCTGCCGTCTTCTGAGATTGATGGATCTATTGCACTGGTTCTCAACTTTGGCTGCATATTGGAATCACCTGGGAAACTCTTAAAAGATGGATTCTACCCCTAGACAGTTTGATCTGATTGGGCTGAGAAGAAGCCTGGGCATTTGGGATTTTTAGAAGTTCTGCAAGTGATTATAATATGCAGGCAAGGTTGACAACCACTGCTCTAGATTAGTGGTTGTTCAATGTTAATATGCATAATAATCATTTAGGTAACTTGTGTGAAATGTGTTTCTGAGCACCACTGCCAAAGACTCTGATTCAGAGGATCCTGGAAATTGTATTTTTTTAAAAAAAAACAAGATACCCAGGAGATTTTAATGCAGGTGATCCATGGACTGCAACATTTTGAAGAACACTGCTATAGATGATTCCCTGGACAGTTTAGATCAAGGTAAGCTGGAATAAGCAAGAATTAGAAGTTAGTTTTCAGTGGCTGAAGTGTCGAAGACTTACCAGGTACACTTGTTTCCTTTCTTTCCCTGAAGATCTCAACTCTAAGGACTGTCATAGCAGAGAAATAGGGAATGAGCTGGTAATAGTGTCCAGTGAAATCCAGGAATCACTGGCAACCTTAATTGCCTTAGAGCTTGCCAATCTATTGTCAGTAATATTCTGTCTTATTTCATGTCTCTGTCTCTGAGCTCTTAAACCAACTTTCTCTGCTTTAGCCTGAAGGAAATGCTATAATAGGTCCAAGATAGCCTTGGCCAGGCTTAGGACTGATCAGTTTCAATGAGTAAGTCACAAAGGCATTCTGATTGAGTGGGGGTCCCTCCATCAGCCTTTATACATAGTGGGGACATTTTACTAGTAGAATGGCTTCATAATGGTAATGAAGTGAAAGACATCTTTAATCAGGATGAGGTTGTATATCATTTTAAAGGTTCATATTATGAGCCAACCTCAGCTGGTCCAGGAAGTTGAAAGTCAGAGGGAAAGAGCAACCAGTCTCAGTGGTGAACACATTAAAGTAAAGAGAGTCTCAAAATGGGAAACATTCACATCTCCCCACCTCTTTCTTATTGATGAAGAGCACCTAGGTCCTGGTAATCCACCTCATTAGTACCTGTGTAATTGTGGTGGCTCTAAATTCAGGCCAAGAATGAGGATGTTGTTTAAATTTAGAGGGCCATGGGCCTTGGGACCTGTTCTGAGTAGTTCCACTACTGAGTGGTGGGCCACTCCTCCTGGTCTAAAATACCTAAAGTATGAATACTTGTTCAGGATTCTCCGAGCAAGGGAGAACAATATATATTAACAAAAAGTATTTTCAATGATTTCTGAAATAAGTTTTTAATAATCTTGAGTTCCTGAATCAACTAAACCTTAAATTTTTAAGTTAAATTCAATATACATTTTCTCTCTATGAGGAGCCTTCCTTCCCCCTAAAAGTTGGCTATGTATAATTTGGAAGTTCTAATTATTCCAGTTTCCCATGGATATGTTCTGATTATCCAGGACAAACCCAGTTTACATCTATTGTCCTTGCACAATTATTAAAAGTGCCTCCTTTCAGTCAAAAGTGTCCCAGCTTGGGTGACAAATTATATACCCACTCCATCCTTGGAGAATTTTTAAATTAGTAAATCAATCAATATAAGTTTTGTCTTTTTAAAGTAATGTTTGTATTTCATGAAGTGAGAAAGCCAGGTTAGGAAATGGAAGTGGGAGAGATATTTGTTTAAAAATAACTATTGCAACATTTGCAAAGTTTTCTAAGTTGAATTCAATAAGAATCCAACAACAATTTTTAAAAAAATCTCTCAGGCATTGAAAACGTTTTGTTGGAAACTGTTGACTCCTCTCAATGCCCTTTCACTTGAGGAATTCACACTTGCTACAGGCCATCAGATAAAACTGTAGCTGAATTTTTTAAAAGAGAAAAAAAGAATTGTTTTTGAATCTTACGATGAGCAACTACTACTCTAGCTAAGACAAAAGAGAATCAAATTCTTTGTTCCAGGAAAGAACCTCAGGAAATGAGAAGATATAAACAAAATGTTTTACCATGAAACTATTGTCCCTTGAGCAGTGTTTGATTAAAAAAAAAAACGTGTCTTCAACATTGAGTGGTTATGGAACAGAGTTGCCAGTCCTTGCCACCCTGCTTTTCCTCTCTTCCTGGGTCACCACTGGGCTCGGCTTCCAGCTCATTTCTAGGTCAGCCGTGTTCGATGTAGGGAAAGATGACTATGTCAGTAGCTTTAGTATTAATGAGGTCTTAAAATTCTCTCCTCTAGTGCTCCAGGTGCCCCTGAGAGGTGTGGAAATCTGGCTGCTCCATCACATCACCATCATCTGCATCATCAACAAAGCTACCACCTATTTGAGTGTTCATCATACGCCAAGAACTATTTTGAACACTCTACGTGAAGCAACTTACTCATTCTTTACAACCGTATGAGAAGAGACCATTATAATCTCCATGTGGCAGGTGAAGAAACTGAGACACAGATGGGTTAAGTGACTTTCCCAAATTCACATAAGTAGTAAAATGTGGAGCCAGGATTCAAAATGAGGAAATCTGATTCCAGAGCCTGTGCTCCCAACCTCTTTCTCTATCACCACTCTAGTATAAATGATAATCTGGACAGCACATAGCTATTTCTCCTGATACCACTTTCCTCTCTAGCTACTTCTCTCCTTCCTTTCTACAGCAAAATTTCTCAGATTCATCAAACAACATGACTATATTTGGTATCTCCAATTCCTCTCCTCCCATCCCTTCTTGAATCCCCTCAATCAGGCATTTACCCCACCACTCCACTGAAATTGTTTCAGCAAAGTAACCAACGGCCTACATGTTCATAAATCCAATGGGAATTCTAAATTCTCAACTTTCTTGATAAGTCAGTAGCAAATAAGTTGATCATTCCTAACTCCTTGAAGAACTCTCTTCATTGGCTGCCAGGTCCCAGCCCCGTTCAAGCCTTCAGATGATTACAGCCCAGCTGACATTTTTATTACAATCTCATGAAAGACTTCAACCCAGAACCGCCCTGCTAAGCTGCTCATGAACTCATGATGCATAGAAATTGTGAAATAACAAGTGTTTGCTGTTAAACACCACTAAATTCTGAGAAAAAGATAACTAATACACCTGGCTACCCTATTTAACAATGCAACTTCTCTCTTCCCAACATTCTCTATTCCTTTTTTCCTGATATATTTATCTCTGCTGCACCTATTACCATCTAAGATACTACTTATTTCACTTACTTATCTCAATTACTGACTCCTTTTCTGCCCCCACTTTAATGTAAGCTCTGTGAAGATAGAAATGTTTGCTTGTTTTATTCACTGCAAATCTCTAATAAAGAGTCAGCATTCAATAAATGTGTGTTAAAATGGATAATCTCATATGGCACTGATTGATTGGTTATGGCTACTTGAAGCCTTGTGTTAATAACAAAGATTGCCTGAGCTTAGAAGGAAGGATACTGCAATCAGTTAGTGATATCTCCAATGTGTATGAAAGTAGGAGTATCACCATCTTCACCATGTATTTGCCTTCCCTGTTCTATCCCTGCATCTTTTCTTCAGGCACAATTCATACCCTGCTAGCCTGTACTAATGATAACAGAATCTATGCTTTGTCAAAGGCTCCACATAAAGCAACTCACTCTACAATTTAACATTCATAACATTAGGAAAATATTTCTTTCCTAATTCTAAGTATAAATGCCAAGATTCAATTTGTCTGTTGGCTCTTGATTATCTTCTGAGGAGACAAAAAATAACTGGTTACCATTATCTTTGAACTAATTTTACATAAAACAGAAAATAAACATTAAGAAATGAAAGCTATAAGGCTTACAGTGGGGAAATTTTAACCTTGAAAACTATCCAACAATAGAATTCAGAGTTTATGTAGGAGTTTGAAAGTAATTTGCAAGATGGATAAAATATTTATGCAGCCCCTGAGAATACCACCAGCCTTGCTATGAATTTCAGGATGAAATGTAACATTCATGAAAATCAAATCTGAAACGTCACTCATGGACTTAGTGATCCTCTTCGAAAACATGACCCTCTTTCATTCATTCAAAACATATTTTCTGACTGCCTACTGTGTTCTTGACATTGCTTTAGGAATGAGGAATTCAGTAGGGAATTCAACAGACAGAGTCCCTGCCTCAAACATCTTACATTCTCTTCTTCGAATAGCATGGTTTTCTGGCTGGCTCTGCTCACCCCAGTTAAAGAGATAGAACTCGAGTGTCTAAGAGATTTCTTTGTTCAACATCAGCTCTTTGTTCCTTATCTCATGGAATGCAAGATATTAGAGTGGGAGAACCATACAGTTTTTCTCAGCCTGTCAGTTTTTAATTGGTTGCCCTCAAAAACTAGTCTAGTCAAAAAGCAACTCCTTTTTAAGAGGTGAATTTCAGTTCCATCTTCGAAGTCTAAGTATCACTTTCACAGGATTCTGGATATTTTTAAGGTAATGATATCTAGGTTAGCCTAGCAAATCTGGAAAAGTCTGGTGTAAGAAAGGCACTCGGAAGCACAGTGTACATCAGGTCTATTCAAGGCTCATCCATCAGACTGAACTTTGGATGCATCAAAGGCACACAAAGCAGGTCTGGGTAGGGGTGTGAGTGATGTAATGGGTTCAGTTTTTAATTTATTGCCCATAAGATAACATTGGAAAATCCAAGAAGATAGGTAGTGAGAAATAAAGTCAGTGTCATTTAGCAGTCTATTACTGTATTAGTGATAGTTGACATTCAGGGACTACAGATCAAGAAAAAGAGGGTTGAGGATATAGTTCTAGGGCAGAACATTCCACATACTAATTTGATCCTAATGATAACCACTGGGGTAGGTAGAATGACTTTGTTTTATAGATGAAAGATGAGAATCTTTGGGAGATTGGAGTTTGCTCAAGATCTCATGAAGAAAAGCCTTTGACACCATCACTACTCTGTGACATGACTCTCCAGAGCAAAATAAAATATTGCTATTACCAAACTTGTGTTCTTTCTGAATTTTTGATGATCACTCTGGCAATTCCTCCTTATAGATGAGAAAGGAAGAAAAGGTCGCCGCAGCTGGATTTCCTTTATATGTTGCGGATGGAACACAAGACTAGAATCTGCTTTAGATGACTCCTGTCACCCTGCCTGCAGCTCACTGCCCTCCATCTCCGAGCACACCTCTTTTTTTTCCCCCACTACAATCTGCGCAAGTGAAATGTAGATAAAACTCTGATAATTTTTTACTTTTGTAACAGTCCTTTAAAGAAAGATAAACAAATTCAAGTAAAATATTTTTGTTTTTAGTAAAACAAGCTACAATTAATTTCTTTTTTTTTCTTTCTTTTTTTTTTTTTTTTTTTCTAACCCAAGTTTCACCTTTGTGTGCCTTGAAATTCCTTGGCAATGCACTTATTTTTGGAGAATCTGAGTTTATTAGAGGAATGTTGGGAGGAAGCAAGCTACCTGCCCTTTTAGTTCAGTGTTAGATTTAGTGTGTCCATACTGATTTGCTTGAGGCGTTAGAACTATAAGACACGAGGATGGTTTGAATCTCTTCCTTGTCTACCTGGAGCGAGGAGCAGGGTGTTTTCTTGGCTCTGTTTTAGAGCAATAAATATCAGGCGGACAAGCAGATCCTGAGTTACAGTGCTTTTTGACTAGACTAGTATGAACTTATCCTATCCTCCCTATATCTGCTAACAAATTTCCATGAACTTCAAGGGTATAAGATGAACCTATATCACTCCTTGGAATGTCCAGTGGAGGATATGGGGCCTGTTTTTTCTTGATGGGGTGTTACACAGGAAAGTGTGATTTGCTAAGAAGTGTACTCTTTGAACAGAGTAATAAGAACTGTCCATACCATTTTAAAAAGCAATTTATCTGGGCACTGGGCTAGGAGTGTTACAACACCATCTCGTTTAATATTTGCAAAGCATCGGTGAGAAGTATCATTTTCTCCATTTTACAGATGAAAAAAAAAGCAAGACTCAGCGATGTAACATAACTTGCTGAGGATCACAAAGCTGGTAAGAGGTGAGCCAATGAATATCTGACATAGTGTCAGAAGTATGGCACTTCCTTGCCCAGATGGGACTCTGTCCCTGGTCCTGTAGCCCTTTTATAGGGAGTTTTCCTCGAATTCAGCTGGTTGCCTCTGGGTCACTCTCCTCTTCTGAATGGGGCTTATGTACCCCCTGGTCACACTGTTGTGCAGTAGGGATGGAGAACTAGCAAAAAGTAGGAGCAGGGTTTCCAGATTTAGCAAATAAAAATACAAGATGCCCAATTAGATTTAAATTTCAGGTAAACACCAAATAATTTCTTAATGTAAGCCTGTCCCAATATTGCATATGCTGTGTGTGTGCATGCGTGCGTGGATGCGTGTGTGTGGGGGCGGGGGTTGTCAGAAATTCAGATTTAACTGGGGATTGCGTTTGAGTCTGGCAATGTGAGATGGGCTCTGCTCTCCTTCCCAGCTTGGTTCTTCAGGCAGCCCTTCCCCCTCCCAAATTTTCCAAATCTCCAGAGACGCAGCCTGCTTTCCTCTCCTTTCACAGATGCCATTTCCCAGTCCCAAAGGAAAAGATATCTGGTGTCCTCGTAGTACCTGGCTTCCACTTGCCGATCTTCAAAATTAACAGGCATTGTTGCTTGCTTCTTTTTGGGGATGTTTCATCTCACCATTATAAGAACATGAGCAGGGGTGCTAACAGGAGCAATAAGCATGGAGAAATCACAAAGCTTCCAAAATGATCACAAAGTTATCTTGGTATTTATTTCCTGCTTTCGCAGCAGCAGCAGCAACAGCAGCAGCAACAGCAGCAGCAACAGCAGCAGCTTTCTCCCCTTCCCCCCTTCAGTCAACTCTCTTCTCTAGCTGGTTCTGGAGGTCTCCCCAGGGTGGTGCAAGAAGTCCCTCGTCCCACAGCCTTCAGGCGAAGTCCTTTCGTTCCCAGAGTGACTCATGCATCAGTCCTCTCCTCCCTCCACTCCTTCACTGAAGAAAGGCCATTGTTCCTGTGCCCCACACCACTGCTTTGAATAAGACTGTAGTCAGAGGAGAGATGCCCCCTACTACACTGACCCACCTTCAAGTCTGAGTATCAGCTGTCTCAGAAAGCAAATTCCCTTCTCTTTGTACCACGTCGAAAGCTTTCCCTTTTAATTTTAAGTCCAAGGCAACTATAAATATGTTCCCGCCTTTAAACTCCTTGTTTTCTACATACCATTGTATGAGTCTGATGCTCCCAGCACAGCCGGTACTACGATTGTTCCATTTTACTGATTTCTACTCATCTGGCTCTCAGATCATTGGGCATTAAGGATAAGCCATCATTATCTGGCAGCCCACTGGCTGATTGTGGGCCACAAATTTTTGGGAGGAGATTGTGCAGTGTATTGAAAAATTAGCAGGCATTAAAATTACCTAGTTATTACTCATGCTTCTGGTTTCTCTTTAAAAATCAGAAGACCCAGTACCAACAGGTCCTCACTCCTGCACACTGCATGGTGCCTGCACTCCCTGGTTCCCCCCTCCCTCCTCCAGTTTCCTGCCAGACACCTGTCAGGACCGACAGTCAGCCCTTTGCTGGAGAATTACAAGCCTTCCACACACAGATGGCTGACAATGAGTGGCCTCATGACAAACACTGTAGAGCTGGCGGAGAACCAGGTGAATTATGGTATTTTTTTTTAAATGGGTAGTTGAACATTTCTATGGAAAATCATTTTTTCGCTGATGACTAGAGAGGCTAACTGGAAGAATATTGAAATACATGCATGTGGTTGTTTTGATTGTTCTTTACAGGTTTAGAATCAATTAAATAGTATAAATATAGAGACACAAAATTATATTTCATTAAAATTAAAGGAAAAGTTTATTGGTAAATAATTAGAAATTTGACTTTACTTCAAAATACTTTTAATGTTACTGTGGACAAAAAAAGGGGTGACATACTAAACCTGACAAACTCAGAGTCTGAAATTAACCACATCGGATGGTCTGAACACAAAACTTCTTAACTGAAAGGGAGTCATGGCAAGTAGTTACATCCTAAGTCTGGCTTTCTTGAAGGTTAATCTTTACCTTAAGTAAGCCTATCTATTGTCTTTTTGCATGTAAGATAACATTCTCTAGGAAAGTCAAGAGTAATCGTTGTTTTATTTTTTCTGGACCCCTCAGGCACAACCCACCTCACCAGGGCACAAGACCACAGAACCCTTTATTATTATCCTGCTCCCCAAATACCACTTCTGTGTGCTTTAAATGTTAATTATTAACTATCATGTACTCACCAATGTAAAAGAAGTATGTGTCTCTATGTTTCACTTTTTACGTAATTCCAGAGATTTCCCCACTTTGCTTTCTCCCACCCCCTTAATCTACCACCAATGGATTTCACGTAACCTTCTTCATATCTCCTCCTTTGATTCTGATGTATAAAGTATGCTGCAAAACTGCCATTCTCTAGAGCATTTTGTTAATTTGTTAAGATTTTGCTTTCTGGCAATTGTCAGTTTGGCTCAAATAAACTCAAAAATGCTCTTCAGGTGTCTGTCGATGTATCTTACGTTGACATTACAAATGGAGCTACAATCTGTGGAATCGTATGGAAATCAGTGTCTCTTCATTTCTGCCATTATATTAGTAGTAGGCAAAAAACATGGCCACACGAACAGAGCCTGGAACTTTACTCTCCCTCTGCTAAGACTCAGAAGAAAGGAACATTCTTATTATTAGCATCTAGATAAAAACATGAAAAGCAAAGGCAATATTGGATCTCTTCAAAGCTCCCAGAAGCAGAAAAACATCTTGTGCTGAATTTTAAGAACAAAATTGTTTTTCCTCAGAGTTCAGGAGCTGTCATCATCTGATATTGTTGATCATTTTACCTAAAAAGTTATTCTATTAAATAATTTAAGAAAAATCTTTTTTTAAAGCATTTGACAATCATTTAGAGAAATAAAGCTTCCCTAATTTACTTACCCCACAAATATATGTAATATTAATATGTTCATCATATAATTATTATATTCATCATATTATGCAGTACATCTTAA
Organism: Rousettus aegyptiacus; assembly: GCF_014176215.1. Classification (NCBI taxonomy): domain Eukaryota; kingdom Metazoa; phylum Chordata; class Mammalia; order Chiroptera; family Pteropodidae; genus Rousettus; species Rousettus aegyptiacus. The sequence goes on from NW_023416306.1 coordinate 126,995,456, forward strand.
TGCAGAATTTTTTTCTTCTTTGTCACAAAAATTAGAGAATTTCCCTCATCTATGCAAATGTAGCCCGTATTATTAGGAGATCACAGAACTACGGAACCATAGATTTTAAAACTTCAAGGTGCCTTGGTGCCTTGGGGGATGCATTTTAATGTTTACATCATCGGAGTTAATTAGAGGAAACTCAAAACAATATTGGCTCACAGAGAGGGAGCTGGAGGTGGACCCCACCTGGGCAGAGCATATGTCCAAATTTTGTCCAAATTTTGCAGATGAAGAAGTTGAGACAAAAGAGGGAAATGATTAGGGCAAAGTCTTATGACTGGTTGGTAGAAGAAGGGCAGGAGCCTTGGGGCAAAGTCTCTGGGTGTACTATCCTTCCCAGCATTGTCTCCTAGATAATGCAAAATGACAGGCTGAGTCCTCTATATAAGAAGTCAGGAGGGCACGTGGAGCACTTCAAAAGATTTTCATTAAAATGATGAAGTACACAAATGTTTTTCCTTAGTGAAATAAAAGGATATCTATATATAGGACTAGAAGAATACATATTCTGATGTTAACTGTAGTCAGTGTTAACACTAAAATATAAACTCCACAAGAGCAGAAATTTTTGTTTTTGCTCACTACTGTCTCCATGGCACCAATCACAGTTTTGGAGCATAGCGGTTGTTTGATCAATAGGGTGACCACATGTGCTGGCTTGTCCAGGACAGCCACACTTATGCCTATTGTCCCGCAGCTCTACCCCATAGGCTCCCTTCCATTAACAAACATGTCACCTTAAATAATACTAAATATTTTTGAATGACTAATTTATGAAGGATAGGATTATAGATTTGTTTTTATTTTCTTCTTTTGATTTATCTACATTTTCTGAAATTTGTATAATTCTGCATAGATATTTGTGTAATGGGAAAATAAAAAAATTTTTTTAGAATAAAAATCAAAATTTTGGCTCCTGACCAAATCAGCTTCAATTGTTTAAGATATTCAGTTATACAAATTATTTCATTTCCTGATAATAATCTAAATATTATAATAAATTTCTAAAACACAGAATTTAAAAAACACATATAATTACATATACAGTGTCAAAATACTTTAAAAGCAACTAGAGAAAAATTGAAAGTCATAAGTTTTTAAAAGCTTAGATCACAACAGTGTGGTTTTCAAATCCAGATACTTTTATTTTAAACAATTTGGAAATTTGGTGTCTGTGAATGAAGAATAAAGAGACTCTTAAATATGCTAATTTTTTTAGGTTTTAAAAAATAATTAATTCTTTGTTAATTTATCTCTAGAAGTATTTTATCTCTACATTCTATTAAGAATGCCCATGCCTCCATTTTCATGAAAAAGGGGTATTCGTAAAAATTTAGTGAAAACCTGTCTGTTCAAAACCATGTCAAAACACAACTTTTTCTTATTCTATTCAGCTGAGGAAACAAAGATTTTTTTAAAAAAAAATAAAAACAGTGAAGTCGATTTTGCAGAAATACACTTCAAAATTTGTGGGTGTGGGACAAGAGAGAAAGTGATGGTGAATGCTGAGAAAAATAAAAGAAGAAAAGCAAGAAATCTCACCCCACCCACTTCCAAGAGAGAAACTGAATATAATGGGAGAGTGAGAGCTGCAGGACCACTGAGAGCAAGAAAGGCACCTTTGAGCACTGTTTTCCTGAACACTCTCCTCTTCCTGACTCTTCCACCACCTGGTTTCCAAGATGCTGTATTCTTTGACTCTTCAACTCTCCAGATTTGGGTTCTGTCCCTTTCTCCATCCTGGGGCTCAGTCCTTAGTACTCTGCTGTGGTTTCTCCCTAAGGCCCTTTCTTTACTGTGGTGCTGCCCTCCCACTAATGATTCATTTTTTTTTTTAATCCAGAAATTTCCAGCTCACCCGGCATCACCCTAAGAGTTGCATATGCCGAATGACTTTCAGATCACTTTTCTTGAGATGTCCTGCCATCACTGAGATATAATGAATGAGTGTGAAGGAGCCTCTACTATGTGCAAGCCACCATAAGGGGTGCATTTTAGTCTTTTTACATCATCAGAGTTAATTAGAGGAAATGCAGAACAATATTGACTCACAGAGAGAGAGCTGGAAGTGGACCCCACCTGGGCAGAGCATATGTGCATGGGACCCATTTACTGCTTTCATCACTTGCCTTCGTAGGATGAAACCACATCTGGATCCCATTACAATTATGAAAGGTGCAGGCTTCGTGCTTGCTCCAAAGCCCAGCTCTGATTTCACAACCAGCCTGGAGAAGCAGGAGGCAAGTAAATACTTCCTGTTCCATTTGTAATCAACATGCACTTGACATCAATAAACTGGGATAATTACATTATCATTATCATTACTATCATTATTATTGGACACAATTGAGGAGACATTAATAGAAGTTTCTGCAGAATCCTCTTGGGACAGATGGGGCTAACATTGGAGTAGAGGGTGGAGTGAATGCCATTTGTCTCTTTCCTTAGTCAAGTAGATGAGACCACTCTTTAAATGCTATGAAAAGATGTGAATATCTGACCAATAGAACAGTCAATTGCTTCCATTGTTTCTTCCACACAAAAATGACAAGATCTCTAAATCTTGAAATTTTTTGGAACCTTACAACATTAGAGGAAGAGGCACTTAAAAGATAGTCAAGTTCAGACTCTCTCTCTCTCTCTCTCTCTCTCTCTCTCTCTCTCTCTCCTTATTTTTACTTTTGAGGAAATGGAGTCCCAAGGGATTTATCAGCATGTTAGTTTTGTAGAACTCGAATAGACTTCTGGCATGGGCATCCCCTCTTCCTCCATTGGTTAAGTAGAGTTTAACCAGGCCACATTCACTCTTCAAGGGCAGTTTCTTAACCAGGGATCAGACTTTCTAATTGCTCAAGACTCTTTACTTTGGCCCTGAGGCCTTCTATACTCATTATCTAAAGTAATATAAATATTTGAAAAATAGCTACTTGGCCTCTACCCTGAAGACAGAATTGGGATGACTGAACTTTACAGCAGATAAAAGACTGGCTGGGCAAATGCAATGAGGCATCCTCTTCTAAATCTGGGCTTTGGGCTCATTCTATTCAATTTACTCACCTTCCTTGTATGAAATGACCTTCTGATTTTCCTCCACATCTTGATGATTTATTGTAACTAAGAGTTATTTAGAAGAAATCTTCCCGAAGGAATAGGAGAATTATGTAATGTCTTCCCAAGAGGCCAGTTTAGCACTTTAACTCCCCTTCCTCCAATTCAGGGCAGAAACAGGAAAATAAAACCTCATTTAACTGTTTATTCAACCCAAATAACCTTGACTCTAGGGCCTGCCAGAATTTTACAGTGCCAGAGGCAAGGGGATGAGAAACCAGGAACGAAGAGAAGGAAAGAGATTTGTAAAATGTGGGCAAACGAGGGAAGAAAACAGCTCACACGGCGTGAGCTTCCTGCCTCCTCAGACCCTGTTTATGAAATCTGAGCTCCTGCGCCCCCTGACACATGGAGCCAAGATACAAAACGGATGGAAAATGAGAAAACATAAAGCCATTTCCTGACTTCTTCAGTGTGTTCTCACCTTTTACCAGTCAGGCCCCAGACTGGACAGGTGTGAACAACAACATTTCCTTCACACACATCCCTGTTTTCCAGTCTTTGTTCCCTGGACTTCAGAGGGACTGCGCACTGGAAGGGACCTCAAAGGTCATCCAGTTCATCCTTCTGCCTTTGGGCAATACAATGTCTCACCGTTAAAGATCGCGTACTTTGTTTTGCAATATTCTATAATCCCTGTTGGTCATCTGTTTCGAGGTTGAACTGTTCCTTCTCCAAAGTGTTTTCTATTTAGAAGCAAGAAAGAAGGAAGAGAGTATTATAAAAACAAAACAAAACAAAACAAAAACAAATGAAAAACACTGACTTATATTTCTTCCACATGCTCTGTTCATTCTCCTACACCCCATGTGAGAAAGGAGGTTATCTTAATTACACTAAGACTGGGACCTTAAATGTTTGGTCTAAATCACTGAACCTCGTTGCTTAGGTCTCATAGATCATGGATGACTTAGCCCTCCTTGTTTCATTTCATCCATTAACCTGTAAGTAATTCTTAGGAGAGAATGTGAGTCCCTCTTCAGCTGAGAAGAGAGAAGAGCTGAGAAGGAGCAGAGCTTTGAGAACAATGTTGCCTACCCTGGAGCCTCACACTTGGAGTGGTGAACTTCAGGAGAAGAGCAAGAGCAGGACAGATTGGCTGCTTTCCAGCTGGTGGTGGCTGCCTGGGGTTCATTCTGAAATGGTGAAGAAAAGAAAAAGAAGTTTTTGTCACAAGCGGAGAGAAACGTTTTGTCACCTTAAAGGACTTGCTTCCAGAGTTCATAAGTCTTTTTTTTTAGAACCACTAATCTAATTCTTAGTAGTTGAAGCTAAAAAGCACTTCAGTGTTACCATCCTGGAGAGAGGTTAGCAGCATGGATACTGAAGCCAGGTTCATGGATTTGAAATACATCTCTGTACTTACCAGCTCTGTGACTATTGATGAGTTATTTAACATCTCTGTGCCTTGGAGTAGCACGAGAATAATAGCAGTGCCTTCCACATGGGGTTGTTGGGAAGATTAAATTAATTAGTATGGTGAAGCACTTAGATCAGTGTCTAGTACAAAGTAAATGCTTTTTTAATGGCTAAGGAAGCTGAAGTCCAGATCTTGAAATAACTTCTTGAGGTCCCACAACTTTGGACCAGCATTACTAAAACCAGAAACTAGATCTTGTGGCTCTCACAACAATCATCTTTCTACATCATCAAAGTGTTGAGAAGTGAATAGAAGACTAAAATGCAAAAACAGTGTGTGTAGGGAATAAGTTTCAAAATATTGGTTATGAAGGGATGAGAATTCCCACAGTAGTTAAAAGATGTCCAAGAATTAAGAGAAGCTATTTTTTTTAATTTAATTTTAAAATAGAAGATATTTGATTGTGTTCATGGGCTAAGAAAATGGAGGCACTAAAGAGAGTGAGATTGAATGATAAGGGGCATGGAAGATTTTTTAACAGCAATAAATTTTACTAGAATTAGAGTTTTGCCCTGAGTCCATGATTTTTCTTTTTGTCATTGTTGTTTATTTTTATTTTTATTTAATTGAAGAAATGATTTGAATTTTTTCTTTTTCTTTTTTTCCTTTTTTCTTTTTTTTATTTATCTTTTTTTTTCTTCCCCTGTCTACCTTACCCCTCTTTCCACTCCCCTCCAGAGATGACTTTAAAAGGAAGAAATCTTAAATGCAGTAAGAGCTTGGAGGACATAGGAAGGTTTGGGGTACAAAATTCCAGCAGAGGAATTAGCCTCAGATATCACCTCCTCTGAGAGGACTGAAAGGAGGGAAATGTAGTGGTGGATGCAGATAACTTCTAGGTGGAAATGGAGTCATCTGATAGCAGAGGTCAGAGTCATCTACTGAGTGAGAGGGCGGGGGCCAATAGGAAGTTTGAGGAGAACAGTATGGATTTTTCATAGTCACTGTGGTTATGAGAGAGAACATTAACCAGAGGAAAAGAAGCTTTGCAGAGCAGAGCTGAATGCAGTAAATGAGTGGTGACTTTTATCCAAGGTTGTGGGATTTTTTTCCTAGCATCACTCAGAAGCCCAGGTTTGGGAATGAGGATCCAGGCTGGTTGGGATAATCTAGAGTTGGAGATTTGCAGAAAGGTATGTAGAAGGATGAGGTACAGAAGATTGAAAGTGAGGGTGTCGGGATCAGACAGCACAGCACTGAGGTTCAAGACCTTAGAGGTGGAGCAGTTCTGGGAGATGACACAGTCTCCGGGATGGCCCTAAAAGTGGGTAGCTAGAGATGAGTGTAATATGAGACCAACAATTTTTCACAGCCTATTCTCTGAGTAGGGAAACTGGGCCCCCTGCTCAGATTCCGCTTGGTGGTGGGGGGCAGGGCACATGGTGGCCCTCTCCCTTATTCCTCTTTTCTGACTGTAATTCAAATTCAAAACTTCTATCATTAATATTATCCCAAAGGTCCTATGAAAGGTTCTAACAGTTGATGCAGTCTCTGCAAGTACTATACTCTTAGAGTAGCTCTGCCCTGGTGGGTTGAGCCAGGCCTCATCCAATCATACTAGAGTTAGCCCTTCCCATCCAACCCAGATTGCTTTTTCTGATGGAAGCCCTGACAAAGATTCTTTGCTTAACCAAACTTTAGTCAGCCTCCTGAAACCTCTCCTAGGCCCATCCATGTACTTCCTCATAAAATCCAGTTTTCGTAAGAACCCAGCTAGGCCAGTTTAACCAGACCCTTCCCCCTTCAGAATCTCATAGGTAGGATTCCTCATGCTCCATGTTCCCCAGGTGATGTCTGATCATCGTGGCTTGTCTTCAGCAAGAATTAACTCTGCTAAGAGGGTTTAGTAAGAATCCCCCTTACCCCTGATATTTCTTCCTAACAATTTTCTATCCACTGACCCCTACCCGGCTCCTTGGCTTTAAATTCCCACATGCTCATGCTGTATTTGGAAGTGAGCCTGGTTCTTTTCTGAAGTCCCTTATCCCCTATTGCAATTGTCCTGAATAAAATCTATTTGACCACTTTAACTATGGTCTAGCTCTGGTTTTTATTTGACCGCTCTAATGGGTTTTGAGGAATCTTCTTAATTTCAATCTTGAACGCTTAGGAGTGTGTATCAAAGAATCACAGCGTCTCTCAATAATTCTTTAATTATTACCTGTAAATTAATCTAAACTCCTTTGAATCCATTTGTGTTTTCAGCACATTAACATGCCCTGGGGTAATGGGTTACATAAATTTATGATCCACTCTGTAAATTAATAGTTTATTTTACTTGCCCTGATTTTCTCCCTTTTAAGCTTTTAAAGATATTCTTTAATTTAAGAACTTTGGATTCACATATTTTATGATTTTAGAGACCACGTTTTCTCAGCCTTCCCCTTTGTAAAGCTGAGTTCTAATCTATTTGTCCACATTCAGTCCCACTTCCTTCATCAAATGTCTGTCTCTGAGAGTGTTATTAGTTAGGAAAGTACTGCTATCTGATTAGCTTTACGGCTTTCAAAGCACCTCTCGCCATTCATCTTTTTTGAGCTCCACTGTAACCCTAAAAGTTAGGAAGAGCATCTTTCTCATTGTACGGATTGGAAAAGACAGACTTGACTTATGACTCCAAATTCTGGGCTTTCTCCGTCTACCACACACTAAAGCACTGCAGTTGGCAGCATGACATTCTAAGTCCTAGATTAAATCTCCATCGTGTTTTTTTCCATGAGCTCAGAAAAATTATTTAATTTCTACAAGATTGAATATCATCATCAATAAAATCGGGATAGATATTCTTATCCTGAAAGGCCATTAAGTGGATTAAATGAGATAATATCTATGAGAACTCAGTTCATTGTAGCTACAATGACAAATCCTGTATGTCTTTATTAAGAACAAAATTCCTGGTCCTTTTTCTGAATTATAACAGAGACCTCAATTGTCATAATATATAACTATAGTTTGAAAAATTCTTCCATTATTGCACTACTTTTCCTGACTTTAATTCATTTGCCCATTTTCTGGCTGTTCACATGTCAATGAAACAGCGCTACAGCAGAATACATATTCTTTTCAAGTGCACATGGAACATTTACCAAGATAGACTATATTCTGGGTCATTAAACAAGTTTTAATAAATTTAAAAGGATTAAAATCATACAAAGTTCATTCTCTGACTACAGTGAAATTAATGAGAAAATATAGATATCTAGAAAAATCCTAAATACTTAGAAACTAAATAATACACTTCTGAATAATCCATAGGTCCATAGATCAAAGAAGAAATTAAAGGAGAAATTAGAAAGCATTTTGAGCTAAATGAAAATAAAAGCACAGCATATCAAACTTTGTGGGGTATAGTTAAATTAATACTTAGAGGGAGATTTATACGCTAATATAAAAAAGTCAATATGTATATATTCCAAAAAAATAATTCATAGTTAAACTTCTGTATTGAGAAACTAAAATATATGCCAAACATATTTTAATAAAAAAGTGAAAAAATATAATAATTTTAAAAAGGTGCAAATAATAATAAAGATAAGAGTAGAAATCAATGAAAGAGAAAAACCATAAAAAAAAATCAATGAAACAAAAGTTGGTTCTTTAAGAGCAATAAAATTAATAAACATCTACCCTGGTTTGATTAAAAGAAAAAATATATAACACAAATTAAGAACATCAGGAATGAAGGATACTTATCGCTATGGGTCTTAAAGATGTTTTAAGGATAAAAAGAAAATAATTTGAACAAATTTATGTCAATACATTTGACACCTTTGACGAAATAGACAAATTCCTTGAAGGACACAACTTGAAAATCCCTATGTGTTTGTTAAGTAAACAGAATCTGGAAGCAGAATCTTCCTACCACAGAAACAAAGAAAAAACTATCTCAAGGTCCAGATGGATTTATTGCTAAATTCTACTCAACATTTAAGGAAGAAATAATACAAATTCTATGTAAGTTTTTCAATAAAACTGAAGAGGAGGAAACATTTCTGTAAGACTAGCATCACTCTGATATGAAAACTAGAAAAAGACATTACAAAATTACAGACCAATGCCATGAACATAGATGCAAACCCTTAACAAATTTTTAACAGATCAAATCCAAGAATATATAAAAAGGAGAATATATCATGGAAAATGAGGTTTATTCCAGGAATGCAAGATAGGTCTAAATTTCAAAAATGGATGCAATTAACCATATTAACAGAGAAAAAATGAAGAGCCATATGATCATCTAAGTAGATGCAAAAATTGACAAAGTACAACATCTATTTATGATTTTAAATACTACCAGGGAACTAGGAATACAAAGTAACTTCCTCCACCTAATAAAGGCCATCTATGGAAAAAATCAACAGCTAACATCTATTTAATAGTCAAAGACTAATACTTTCCTCCCTAAGATTAGGAACAAAGTGTGTATCCCTATTTCCAATACTCCTATTCAAATTGTACTGGAGTAACATAAGGCAAGCAAATAAATAAAAGGCATCCAGATAGGAAACTGTCTTTAAGATGACATCATCATTTATTTAAAAGGTTCTAAGCAATTTTTTAAAAGTCAGGACATCTAATAAGTGAGTTTACAATAGCAAGATAAAGAAAGGCTAAGTTGACCAAGATTCACAACTAGTGAGTGGTGAAACTGGGATTTGAAATCAGTTCTCTCTGACTCCAAAGTTTGTGTGCTTATCCACCACAGCAGAAGCTGGCATTCACATGCTCAATTTCCCAATCTTTACCGTTACGATGGCTAAAGAGATTGTGTGCGTTCCATACAATCCCTCCCGAAAACAGTGGAGCCTCTGTCAGCCTGGGTTCCTGACTATGTGAAATATAAACTTTTGTATGGTAAGCCACAGATTATGGAGCTGTTTGTTACTACAGCATAATGTATCTTGTTCTGACTGACACAATATCTACACTACATACTCCCCACTAGCCTCCCCTTGTGAAACCTGAGGATCTGTGTAAGAGTTTTGGGTTATAACTCTGTAACAGCAGAGGAGAAAGTTTTGAGGGTCTTGAATCTCGGTGTTAGAAATACAGACTCCCACAAAACTGGACATCACAGATTCAGTTTTATAAAACCATGAAAAGGCAGTGGCCTAGTTGCAAAACTCTGCTTTCTCTGTGACTTTGCCCCCTATGCTCTGCCCAGGAGCCATTTTTCTTGGTATTAAAAAGCTAAGTCTCTCACTGGCAATCTCTCCAAAGGCCCAGCCCTTTGGGCACCAAGAGCATCCAGAGCCTTCCTGTTTGGGATCTAGTGCCCTGGCTAGCTCTTGCACTTGCAGGCAATGTTTTCCTGTGCAGGTCGAAATGTTCTGTGGAAAATATGAAGCAGAAATTGTTGTGATAAGCCCGGAGCTCAGGGGCCTCTGGGGTGCAGCCCTGGTAAGCTGGGTCACCTCATTTCACGAGGGCCAGCCCTAGGGGAGGCTTCACAGGCTTAATTAAACCCAGCAGGAGGCTTTTTGAAGGAAGAGGAGCAAAAGAGTGAGGGCAGCAAATAGCAGGCTAAGCCGAACCCACCTCTTCCCACTAGAGATCATCTTGAAAAGTCCCACAGGATGGAGGCTAGTCAAAGCCAACACACAGGATGAGCGAGGGGGAGCAATGGGGAGCATTGCAGGCATCAGCGGGCAGGTGAGGAGGCCTGAGGAGGAAGGCAAGGTGGTTAACCCACAGGGTGAAAGGGGAGAGTCACAGCTTTTCTTTTGGAAACTATTTCCTGGGGCAAAGTTGCTGGTGATCACCAGGGTTACCAAACGGCTGAGTGTGGAGGTCCTGGAGGGGTCACAGGAATCCCCCCAAAAATGTGCCCATCAAATTACCAAGGAAACATTCGGAAGCCAGGTTCTGCTACCATACCTTCTTTTCAAAGGTCTGTTCTCATGCTCCAACCCAGAGAAACCTCTTTTTTTCTGTGGAGGTTCTCCTTTTCTGCACTGTTCTGCTGACCCCCTGCATTGGGTGTGTGTGGGCAGCAGCGGCTCCGGCTTCTATCCCTGTGTATCCCTACACGTAATTGCCCCATCTGCAGACTGGGCAGATTCGGCCTCTAGTTTCTGGGGCTACCGGCCTCATACCATGCTCTGGGCTGGAGAGCAATGGATGTCTTTTTCCTTCCATTGCCAAGAGCTTTGGGATTGCTTTTGAGAGAGCTTGACTTCTAGGCCAGAAGAAATGATAAAGGGGTTAACAACAGTCCTGAGCATGACTTTGTACATTTGCAGACCAATTCAGTGTTTGCAAAGCCTTTTCATGTAGCTTGTCTCATTTTCTACCTGACTAACTATGAATCATTAGAGCAGGAATCCTTATCCCAGTCATGTCGCAGATGAGGGAGTAGAGAGGCCCAAGAAAAATTAAATGACTCACCCAAGTCGCAAAAACAGACTCAAGCTTTCCCTGCTGCTTCCACTGGGAAAGTTCTGGGGGGTTTTGTTTTTGTTTTCCACATGTGTGACATTGGTAAAAGATTTCTCTTGCTAAAAAAAGGAAAGAAAAAAGAAAAAATTGTTTAAAATAGGCACGAAAAGTTGAAAGATCGATACTCTGTTTTTCGATGAGGATACAGAGACACAAAAAGGGGAATTATTTGCCCAAGCTCGCCCTGAGTAAGGGGCTACAGTGAGGCCAGAACTCATTTCTCCTGCTTTCAGAACAGTTTTCTTTTTTACCAAAAATGTGGTCCTGGGCCAGAGCTGTACAGCGTGTCTTTACTTTCTCCTAAGTCCAGTCATGGCTGGCCTTTCTTGCCAGCGGCCAGAGAGACTCTCAGAATTGAGGGCGGGAAGGAGCCTCAGCCCCAGTCGGAGGAACAGGGTTTTACATTTGACCAAGGCCAGGCAGAAGTGAGTTTGCCACATGGTACAGTAAGTTAGAGGCAGAAACAGGACGAACCTGGAGCCCCTGGGTCTCCAGGACACACTGTGAATCTGTTCCCTCCCCTGCCCTTTGAACTGTCCTCCTCAGGTCACCTCCTTCCAGCCTCAGCCTTAAGAAATTCCGGACTCTTTCCTCACTGACATCCAACTACCTGCCGTATTGGCCTGGGACAGTCCTGTCCCTCAGAGCCAGGTGGGCAAGCTCTCCAAGCTGCCGGGCCCTACACAGCTGCGGTTTTCCTCTTCACCCTGCCCTGCCCCTGCCACTGGGTATAAGGCAACATATTTCAGACTATCTGTGCCCAAAAAGAAAGGGTCATGATCTATTACAGAGTAGAAATGGTGGAGGTGAAAGACAGAGGGAGGTATCCTTCCTTAATTCTGGAAACCTTTTCGTGACTTTTCCCTTGAGAGCCCTTAATGCCCTTGACCACAATGCTGGCAAAGACTGAGAAGCAGCCTCCATGACGGAATTTCAGCTCAGCCTTTAAGGGAGGGTGATGGTGAGTCCATGCTCTCCTGCCTTAGACATGTCTGACTCTCAACTCCACCGCATCTTGGGGTGTGGCTCATTTAGCTGTGTGCTTCCAACACATACACACAGCACCAAGAGCAGTGCTTTGCACGCAGCACCAGATAATTGCTTAATATTTATTATATACTATTCTATTATAATATATTAACATGTCATCTATTAATATATTTCTATTATAATATCTATATAAATATGCAATATTCATGTATGATAAATATATATTAATAGATTATTATATTTATCATATTATCTTATATAATACAGTATTATATTATAAATGGCAATATAATATAATATCATATTATATATTAATACATTATAATATGTAATATTATATAACATGTAATAATAGATAACATAAAATGTTATTATAATTAATATTATTGACTAATTAATAATCGACACATCCCTGTATACTTGTGCAAGACCAAACTCCAAAGGAGACAGAGAAGGATCCTGAGCAATATATTTCATTAGTTGGAAGAATGGAACCTCAATCTCAAATATACTTCCCATACAGCTTTCCTTGTACATTTCCAATACCTTTAAAGCCTCCTTAGAACCACAGTTCTCATTAGTTTTCATCTCCTGAACTAATTTTCTAAGACTGAAACACACTACTTTCACTGACACTCCTGCCGCACTGTAAAATTACTTAATGGTTAGCAACAGGATACTGCGTCCCAGCCAAAGCAAACAGATGCCTGCTCTAAGGGTCTGGGGTTGGCTGGAAACATACAAACCGCAAGTTCTTCAGGAGTTCTTGATTTGGAAAATGCCCACGAGTGTCTAAGAGTTAAAAGAATGAATCAGTCTTGCTCCATGCCCCTAGCGCCAGCCCATTCACGAGCCTCAGTTTACTCGCCTGCAATGGGGTGGAGGGAGGGAGCTAGAATAATTATGCCTCACAACGGGGCTGTGAGAAACAATTAGAGAAACATTGTGAAGTGTTTGAATGAACAAATTCATCTGAAAAACCACTTGACTGGGTCTCTGGGGAACCACAAACAGACTTTTACAAGTTCACAGTTACTTAGCTAAGATCAGGTGATGATATTTTATTTCAGGAAAAAGAAAACACCATGTGCTAGCAGAGTCGCTGGTGCTTGGGCTGAATGAGGGCCTCCAGGAGGAAGGAGGTGAAAGCCGCCCTGCTTGGCCCAGGGCCTGGGAGGAGCAGTCACCCTTCCTGGTCACTCCCTGGCAGCATCTTCACCAGCACTCTGGATCCTGCTGTCTCCCTGCCCAGATGTTTGGCTTTTCCTGACATCCCCTTCCAGGGCACACTTTCAGCGTTATGTCCTATTCCTGGGTTTACTCTTGCTTTTCTTTTCTTCTAGAAAATTATCATGTGAAAATGACCCATAAAGGCTCAGCATGGAGCTTTGACACATGGTGGGAACTGGCCAAAAGCTTCTGTCTTCTTTACCTCTCCATTTTCCAGACTCTTCTTCAGGAATAAGAGAGTCCTATGTCCTATTTGAGAAATACATTCTTTCCTTCCTTCCTTCCTTCCTTCCTTCCTTCCTTCCTTCCTTCCTTCCTAAGAGCAGGGAGAGGAAGGCGGAGGAGGGTAGGGGAAGGAGGGCGGGGAGGCGGGCGGTGAGGCACGGGCTGCCTGAGTGCGGGAGCGGAGGGAGGAGCGGAGGGCGGAGGGAGGCTGAGGGAGGGAGGGGAGGGGAGCGAGGAATGAGAGGACAGGGTCTAAAGAGGAAGGAGGGAAGAAAACATTACGAAAGAACTCCCTCCCTGCGATATAGAGCTCTTCTAGCTATCTATCTATATCTCTCTCTGCTCTATATCTCTCTATACAAGCCCCCCCTCTCTCTCTCCTCTCTCTGTCTCTCCCCCCTCCCCTTTTTATGATTTCCAGGATTCTTAGCTCTGGGAATAAAGGAGTTCAGCATTTAACTATACATAATCTGTGAGGTGGCATAAGTAGCTTTATCAATCTCAACAGCTCAGAGGGAAACATGATGATGCTTTATCTCAAAAGTCCTGCAGGCTGCTCTGCTCTAGACCTGAAAAGGCAGACCCTTATGCCTTTGGGAAACCAAACGGGCATTCTGGGCTTCCGTTCCTGCCTGGAGCAACTGCATCTGTGAGAGTCTGTCTGAGAGGTTGGAGATGAGCAAATCCACTCTTATCAGCCTCACCTGTGCTATGGCCCCTCTTCCTTCAAGGTTATCCAGTCACAGGGGAAATTAGCTGAGGACAGAAGACCCAAGGTTAGCCTGGCTATGCAGGTACCACTGCATTATTTTGGCTCATCACGGAGCTTCTCTGGGCCTCAATTACTCACAAATTAACGGGAGCTTGGACTAAATCACTGAATTTCAAAATTTTACTTTTGTTTTTGTTCTGCAGTAGAAAATTCTTTCTCAAAATAAGGTCTCTTGCACAGGACCTTATTATAGAAACAGAAGAAATTGGAGCGACCCTGGTTGAAGGTGGGTAGGAGGGCTTGCTCGCCCAATTTAGGGCCCAGGTTGGGAACCAGTAGAGGAGATGCCCGCTCTGGTTCCTTGCAATTCCAGTACTCCATGATTCTTGTGCCACAGCCCCTGACTCCAGCTGAAGATGCAGAGGAGGAGTCATCTTCCCTCCCTGTTGCCCCAGCATCCCTGCCCTCTTCTGTGTTTCACAGTAACTGGTTGAAAATAAGATCCTTTGGTCGTGGAGTGACATTATGGAAAAACGGCCAGCTCACCCCCGCCTCCTTCCTCCTCAGCCTCCCAGTTTCGAGGCCCTGGCAGATGTGAAAGCTGACCTGAGTCCTGAGAGGAGGCCTGGGGGGAGCTGGTGACCTCACAGGGGAGGAGATCAGAGGAGGCCAAGCTTGTCTGACCCAGGCCACAAAGGCGGGGCCAGGACAGCTGTGAAGCCGAGTGGGGGCACTGAGTACTCTGGGTGGGGAGGGAGGAGGCTCCTGAGCCTTCTCTGACTTCCAGGTGGTACCTGCTTTCTCTCACAGCGATTTTTGTGGCAAACAGGGAGAAAGAGGGCCAGTAGAATTCCTGGTTGTTTTGCTTCTTTTCACTAATTCCTCATCCTATACGTCTCTCCCACCTCCTCTAACTTTATAGGAATTTTTAGTTATTCAACACACCCTCTTTCCTGTCAGAGTATATTTCATTTCTCACATTCCACCTAGGGGCCTAGGTTAGCAAAGCCCAGCTGCCCCAGTCAACCTAGGTGAGATATTAAACCCCACCCGCCCCAGGAGTGGCCCATCATCCTCCCCGAGCTCCGGATTCTCTCCCTGGTGAAACAGAGGTGATAACAGTTCTCATGGTATTTTCAATTAAAAATTCCTGAAATGTTTCCAGCATCAGCCAGCCAGAAAGGAGGGTGATAGAGAACAAATGGTGACAAGGAGAGAAAGAAAGAGAGAGAAGGAGAGAGAGGGAGGAGGTGGTGGAGTGGAGGAGCGGGGAGCAAATATGTGCGGAGCCAGAAGTCAGCAAGGGAGCGAGAGAGAACCGAACCAGAAAACCGATGGCAAGAAAGGGAAGCCGCCAGAAGAAAGATGAAGAAAGGGCGCAGATTAAGCTGCTAAAGTCCAACGGGCGGCCTGAGAGAGAAAGCAGAACCTGCATGTGGAAAAACTGAAATAGCCAAAAGATAAAGTGCTTTGGCGCTAAGTCAAAAAGTGTAACAAAGGTAGCTGGCACTTACTTGGCATTCTTTAGCCAAGTTTTATGTACTGTCCTTAATTATTCTTCTTTTATTATTCTTTATCATTTTCCTTATTATACTAACCAAAGGGTCCCCTCCAAAAATGTACCTGAGGCCACAGGGAAGGGAGCCACAGAGATCTAAACACTTAAGGAAGGAGGACTCTTTTATCCCAAAGCCTTGTTGGCTGTTGAGCCATTCCAGAGAACTCGGCCTGGCCCTGACCTCCAAGGCAGGCGCTTGACAAACTCATTTTGTTGAAACTGAGGTGGTCCTGTTGGGAGGGAGGTGCACAGGCAAAGATAAATATGAGAGAGATGGGGAAGAGCTGTTATGTAACATTTCCAAACACACCACTTCAGAGGGCGTGCAGAGGAGGAAACGAGAACCAGTCATTTCAAAAGCAAAAAGCAAACTAAAAACCCCACGATCACCCACTTCCACACAAAGCTGTACAGAGGCGGGGGAGTCACTGGATCAACAGGGACTGCTGCCCCCAGGAACCTGCTTGTGGAGTTCTCTTGAAGAAAAAGCCATATGAATAGGTTCTTCCAAAGAGTATGGGCTCCTCCTCCACTGTCCCCGGCCCAGGCAGTGGTGCCCCCCACCATCTGGTGTGCACCATCAGAAGCTCTGGGGTAGGCTACCTCCACTACCTCTCTGCTCTTCGTTCTTCTTTGTCATCACATGTCTGGAAAACACATCCTCCCGTCATCTCCACTATAATCACTTGACTCAGGCCGCCATCCCCTCTCACCTGGGGTACAGTAGTAGCTTCCCAATGGCCTCCCTGCATCAGCTCTTGCTCCCTCTAATCCACTGTTCACCCCATAGGCAGGGTGATCTAAACATGGAACTCTCGTGGCATTTTGCTGCTAAGAGTTTGCTTATGGCTCCTTATTGACCTCGAATCAAGTCCAAAAGATTGATCATAGCCTACAAGACTGCATGGAGCACATGGCCTTTTTTCTAGCCTGTGAACGCACTAAATTCCTCTCTGTCTCCGTGTTGTTACCATCTGTAACCTATACATCAGAGTCTCTCCTTTCTGTGGTACAAGATGTTCTCTTAGAACCTACTGAGGGAAGGGGAATCTCAAAGGATGGGCCCTTATAGTCTCCCAGGCTTCCAGGGTCCTCTGCTAGTCTGCAGCCTTTGCACTGCTAACAATTGCAGGATGTGCACAAAGTGATCGTATTGGGCAGTCAGGGGCCCTTGGCACCCACCCGGCAGCTCCCACACCTCCCTACCTCTAACAGCACCATGTCTGTTCTTGCTGACCCCAGCGTAGCCACAAGTAGTTGTTTTCCTGAAGGTTCAAGAGAAAGTCCCAAAACTGTACCAAGCAAGAAAATGAAGAATCCTGAATTAACAGGCTAACTTGTCTTCTGGGATGACATGTGGGTCAGGTGGAAGGCCTCGCATGGCTCTCTGAATAGACGGTGCCCCTACTCTTCTACCCTCGTTATTTCCCCAGGCATCGCTGTGCCCACTTCCAAGCCCCTCTTGAACTCTCCGCATTCAAAGGAGGTAATTAAGATTAAATGAGGTCGTGAAGGTAAAGCCTCCATAATGGGATCAGTGCCCTTGTGAGAAGAGCAAGAGAGGCCAGAGCTTTCTCTCCATGCTCAGGTACTGAGGAAAGGCCATGGCAGGACACAGTGAGAAAAAGGCTGTCTGTAACCCAGGAGGAGGGCTCTCACCAGACACTAAAACTGCCAGCACCTTGATCTTGAACGGTGAGAAGTAAATGACTGCTGCTTAATCACTCTGTCTGTGGTATTTTTTTATAGCAGCCTGAGCCGACTAAGACTAAAGCCCAGTCCCCATTCTTTAGGACACCCACCTCTCTCAACAGGAAACTGGAGCCCTGCTCTGGCCCGCTGTGCCCCTGGCTCAGACATTGGCAGATGCCCAGGCTTTTCCCTGCTGGGAAGGGCAATGCGTAGGTCTGCCTTGCAGGCAGAGTGACAGTGATTTCTTCATCTGCATTTTGGTCTTTCCCCTTGGGGGTTGCCCATCACTGGTGTCTTCCTGAATCACCTACAGAATATGAGTCACAATGCAAATTAGTTTTTTTCCTGAGGATGCCACAGTCTAGGCTATGAAGAAAGCCTATATATATATATATTTTTTTCTCTACATGACCCTGACCTTGTGAAACAACTCTTGGCTTTTTTATGCCATATGTAAATTTACCTCCTTCCTGAACTGTACTCATTACAAAGAGCCCCTGGTTTCGACCTGGATCCCTGTGTTAGTTGAGGTTACATTTCGGTCCCATCCAGGATGGAGGGCACTCTCTTCTTATAGTATCTCTCTGATGCCCCCAGTTTCTTTCTGGAAAGTAAAGAAGGGTCCATTTCGATTCTCCGTGGGCAGGCTTTTCCTTTACACTGGAATGTTCCTTCCTCCCCAGTTCTCTTATCTAACTGGCTTCTGCTTGTCTTTCACTTCTCTGCTCAAACTTTTAAAGGAAGTTTGTTCATTCATTCATTCATTCACTCACTCACTCATTCCTTGCTTACTCTATACTAAGCCCTGGGCCAGATGTTAGAAATACAATGATGAGCCGAAACAAACATATCCTTTATGGAGCTCCCAGGCTTGTGGGAGCAGACAATCAAGTAGGTAGGTATGAGCACCGCCTTAACAAGCTCCAACAATACATTATTGGAGGAGTTGGACCTAGTTAGAGAGGTCAAGGAAAGGTAATGAGGGAGACATATGAGTATTCCAAGCGGAAGAACAACCTGTAGTCAGGAGGGAGCAAAGTTCACGTTAAGGCCTGAAAGAGGGCTGAGGTGGCTGGAGCAGAGAGTGAAGGCTGTGTTCTACCATGAGTGTGGAGAGAGAGGGAAGGGCAGGATATGCAGAACTTTTCAGGCTATGGAGTTTATCTTGATTCTAAGAGCAAAGAGACATTAAGTGTGGGATGGGCGGTGGGGGCATTGAAGGGTAGAGGAGTAAAGGTGATGAGTGGCATAATCAGGTTTTCCTTTCAGAAGATCACTGGCTGCGTGGTGGAGAGTGGATTGCAGGGCCCTGTGAGGGTGTGGGTGGGGGTGTGGGTGTGGGTGGACCTGCCTGGGGTGCTACGACAGTGGAAGCAAGAGATGATGGTTGTAGTGAAGACAAGGGCATTGGAAACAAAAAAAAAAAGTGCAAAATTCTGGAAGATACTGAGCAAAATCAAGGGGAGTGAGAGAATATGAGTTGTTGGCTTCTGCACTGAGGGTGGGGCGGTGGCGGGGGAGGAGAGTGCTGTTCTTTGAGATGCGTAGGGCTTTTAAAATAGGATATGGTTTGGGTTTTATTGTATCCTCTCTATACAAACATATCCAGCACTCAGCACCATTGTAATTAATCATTATCTGGGTAGTTATGTATTTATTGTATAAATTTCCTGGAAAATTATTAGCTCCATGAGGGCAGGACTTGAATTTGTCTTATTCACCAGGAAATCTACAAGGTCCGACTTGGCATTCAGCAAATGTTTACTGAATAAATTAGCGCTCATGTGCCTCCTTCAGTTGCCCTTGGGAAATCACCATTTGAAAGATTCACCATTTCTGGAGCTTCCATACATCCCAAACAGAATTTGTTACTGACCTCACGCGTTGAGGTTGAAAAGCACTGAGCTTAGAGTCAAAAGATCTGGACTGAAGTCCCACTAGTTATGTGCTGTGCTAGCAAAAAGTCTATAGATGAGTCAGAAATAGCCAGATATATGTTTCCTCTGGGGTAAAGCAATCTGGAAGCCAGGCTAGTCACAGTACAAACTCAGCAACCCGAGATGACCATTCTGAAGGTGTTAGCTTTAACATGCCCTATAATGGCTTATTTATTTTATTTTATTTTGATTTCATTCATTCATTTCATTTTGTTTTATTTTTTATTATTTTTCAGTGGTGGAATCTAGAGGGACCTCAGAGTAGATTGGGGTCTCCAGCAGTGGGGCTACCCTGAAAGGCATCTTTCTAAGAGACATTTGCCTCCTATCATTCGTGGGAAGAAGTCAGACACCAGAGGGCTTAGGATATGAGTGCTGACTCACGGGGGTGGAGCACTGACCCAGCCTCAGCAGTTCTGGTTCCAGACTCAACCTGCCATGTGACCACAGACAAGAACAATCCCTCCCGCAGAGCAGGCCAGTTTCTGCATGTAGAGAATGAAGACCTTCTACTAACCTAATGCCTATTCCCGGGGTAGAATTGGGTTTTGAGGGTATCATTGCAGAGGCAGAAGAGGTGGTAGCTCACAAGGCCAAAGGCCAGGAGGGCCAGAGCTAGTGGGATGAGACTGTTGACCTGAGACCCTAGAAGGCACAAATTAAAATCTCCAGTTGCCTGTGGTCATTTCTGTTGATTCATCAATAAAGTGTCCCCTGAACTCAACCTAAAGGAGGCCCCAGGCTATTTCCTATTATAGCACTGTATTTTTGAAATAAACCATAAAAATCATACAATTTTAAGTTAAAAATTTGTGTGGTTGTATTTTAAACACATCTCTGCCACTAGGCTGTAAATTCTATTAAATTCTGCTTCTGTATGAATAGAACTTAACACAGTGCCTGCCAGGCAGAGATTAAATGAAGATATGTTGAATAAACAAATGAAGGAAGGAAGGAATGGGTGGATGGATGGATAGATGATGGATGGATGGATGGATTGATGAGTATGTGAATGAGTGAGTATAGACACAGCAGTTCCCAAGCTCCGACATTCCCTATTGTGCTAGGACTTCTGCCTTCTAGTTTTTGATGAGTTCTCTCTCTCTTCCCAAAGAACTGCTTCCCTTCCCCACCCTAGCAGAGCCCAAACTGCTTTCCCTGTCCCCAGAAGAAAGACTCACATTTTTTCGGCTTGTTTATTGGACCTGGCACTGGGAATCTTTTTACTTGTTATGTGGCTGCTGTCCTGACAGTCTTCGCTTTTATGATTAAAAGGGTTAGAAATTAGCTCAATCCTAAAGATTACTTCAGGGGACTAGCTGCCAACCAATTCTGAAATTTGCCAAGACTTCCAAGATGACTGTGGTTCTGACAATGGCAGCAGTTCCACTATTTTGTACTCGTTATTTGTCAGGCCGGTACTAATCTCTTCCCAAACGTTTTCATTCCTTCTCCCAGCCATGACCTTGTGATGTAGGTGTTATTCTTATCTCTGTTTCCCACATGAGGGCACCCAGAGGGACTTGCTCAAGGTGAAGCAAATAGCAATGAGCTAAGCCAAAACTGGATTCAGGCAGTCTGAGTACAGAACCCGTGCCTGTAACCATTACGATAGATTTCCTCGTGTACTAAAAGCGTGTTCCTTCAGTTGAGTTAAGCTCCAGCTGTGAGATTTCTATTCTAGGGTTCACATTGGGTCTCCAAGTAATGCCCAATTGCAAAGCAGGCGGGTGTGGAGAGGCTGCTGTGTCCCGGGGAGAGGAAATATTTTGATTTTGGAGTGTCAATGGTGCATACAAGTTCTGCAGATGGTCCTCTAGAGGCTACAGGCTGTGCTTTCAGGAAAAGCTCAAGTGTCGGCTCTGGACTCGATCAGCCCAAGGAGGAGGAACAGGTGCCCAGCTCCTGAGTGCCAGGTTTGGGCCCAGAGCAGCAGCAACTCCCACACACTGGCTTCCCTAATACAAGGCCTGATACTAAAGTTCTGCCCCTGCAGAGGTCAGTTCTTTCTCATTGCATTTATTTCTACTGTAAACAATAGAGATTTTTAAAAATCAAATTTAGGAATTGAATCCAAAAGTGTGCCAAGCAGCAGACATGGAGGATCAATGAGTATTTCATAAAACACCATCTTAAAGTAACAGAAATGCCCTCAAATCAGTCCTTTTAACCCTTTTTTAAATTGCGTAGATTAAAATCAACTCTTGAACAACCTCGGACTGATATGCTGTTGTTTCTTCTGTTTGTATCAATCTTACAGCTGTTGCTTTGCTAGAATTAATTCGTCTCAGAGGAGTTTCAACACTATCCTCCCTGGTGTATTTTCAGAGCCTATAATGTCATGTAATCAGGACCATATTATTTTTGTCTGAATCTCTGGGAGTGATGTAAGAGGAAAAAGGAAACTAGCTAACTCCCAACCATTTGACCAAAGGTTAAATTAGTTTTGGCCTTTCCCCAGCTGGACAGAATGCTGCTCAGTCAAACATTTATTCCACCCAGAAGAATGGAAATCCTCTTCCTTTCTTCTTGAATCATTTGCCTTAAGATATCCTTCCCCATCATGCCCCCCAAATAATATGCCAATACCCCTGTCCTCTTCCCCACGTCTCCCATCTTCACGTTATTCATTATGGATCATTAGCACTGGGGGAAGTGTGTCGAGAAGTCATACAAGGTGGAAATAGATCTTGACATGGGAACTGGAAACGTGTTTTTCTTAAGAAAGACTTCCAGCCGCTACGTGGCTGCAAGGAGGACACACTTCTTGGCCCCTTGGCCAGCCTTGTCACTAGTACAGATGCCCGGTGTTGCCAGCATCTCAAGAACACGCCAATGGCTCTGATTGTGGCTGCTTCTGAAGCGGCCAAGCAAGGCAAGCCAAAAACTCCACCCGAGCCCAGTAGCTAGTCTTCTCATATGAGACACAGGCATATTGACTTTTACTCGATCAAACTTACATTTCCTGCAAGTACAGGAAGCTCTCTTGGGGCTTGTGAGTGGATCTTAAAAACTTAACATCTCTCCATTGACACTATCTGTTTTGTATTTGAAGTAACTCCAGGACAGAAGTTGCGACTATTAAATGATATACCAGGCCCAGTGAAATAGTCATGTTTCCTTTTGGTGTTTTTCTTCTGTCAGCAAGCAGAAATTCATCCAGTGGCAAATTACAGCCTTCTGAAAATATGGCTCCTCTCCCAGGAGCAGGGGACCCTGTGGTAGAGGAGAATGAGCTGGGACTTTAGAGCTAGAGGAGCTATAAAGGCAATAGTTAACATTTATTGAGACTTTACCAGGTCTGTGCCAAGCAGTTTACGTGCATTGTTTCCTTTAGCCTGTGCAATGATTCCAGGTGGCAGGTACTTTTCTTGTCCTCATTTTCAGAGAAGGAAATGAACACTTTGAGAGTTTAGGTAACGGGCATAATGTCACAGAGGCAGGAGGTAGGAAACCAGCCTGAGATTGTTGGGATGGGCTTCTGAAGCTGTTTCAGCCTCAGTTTCTTCCTCCTTAAAATGGGAACAATAATATTTGTCTTTCCTAGGGAGAAGGGTGGTTATAAGATGCGAATGAGACACAGATGTGAAAAAAAAAATGGCACTGTGAAGCAATATGCAATGTTTTTTGCTGTTATCTTTATGGCTGAGAAATGATGAACACCAGGGACTCACCAGCTTCTGTTTGTGGCCTGAGCTCTTGCAATTTGCAGGATAGATTCTGGTGATGGAAGCCCATGTGGATGTTGGTGGTGGTATTGCAATTCTTACTGGATGAAGAGTAAAAAGAAGTAAGAACAAGAGAACAGAAAAAGACCTAAGAAACAAGAGCAATGCAGTGGCAAACAGAGAGGAGAGAAAATGAGATGCTGAAATATCAGCCCTTGGGTCAGTTATTTTCCCTCTGAACTCCCAGTCTGAAGTCCGTTTGGCCATCTTCATCCAAGCAAATTCAATCAAGCGCATCCTTCAGAGAGTTCTTGCATCTGGCTTTTCTCCTTTCTCTCTGTCAGTTTTGGTTCAGGTGACCATTACAACTCACCTTGACTTTGTCAAAGCCTTCTACCTATTCTCCATGCCTCCAGTCTCATCTCTGTCTTCCATTCTGCCATCAGAAATTTTATCCTTCAAAGACTACTTCATCCCTTGAAGGACAACATCTGAATTCTGAGCATGAGTTACTACCCTTCATGTCCTGGACCTTGCTAAGACCTGCAGCCTTAGGTGAACCACATCTCACAGTCTAGTATTCCAGCCACACTGAACCACTAGCCATTGCCCACACATGACCTTTCCTCTCTCACCCTCTGTGCTTTTAATATTTTGGAAGCTGAGAAGATGTCTTCTCCTTCCTTACCTGTTGAACTCCTATGCATCCTGCATGGTCCAATTTGAGAATTGTCCTTCCGTATATATTCTGATTGCACTATGTTTGAATTATTCATCATATTGTAATTGTAATCATTTAATATCTGTAATCATTTAATACCTGTCATTCTCCCTCAAGGTTTCTAAGCTGTGGGAACAGTGTGTTAGTCTCTATAAATTCTCAGTCTTGGTGTCTGGTACATAGAAGGCTGTAGAGAAAGGCTGTATGAAAGGACGAATGAACCTCTCAGTTTGGATTAGGCTGATATGCAAGATCTCTCTTCCTCTTCTTTGCTCGGTTTAGTGACTGTGTTCTCCAGAAATTTTTCATGAGCTTTCTAGCAGCTGTCACAATGGTATTCATGCCTCATGAGGTGGTATGGTGACTTCTGATTCTTCCAAAGTTGGAGAAATAGGCGGTATGTAAAATATCTTAAAGCAAACAAGAAAAAAATGCTTTTTCGAATAAACAGTTTTACTGAACTCTGAGGAGTATTGGAAAAGATGTTGGTTCATTGCAAGGTTTGAATAAAATCTATGCCAGAAAATTAATCTAGGAAATTGAACCCCTCCTTTATTCTGCCCTTCTCATTGGTTTAATGAAAAGGATTGGAATGGCGTTGACAACACTGTGTTATCCAAAGGAGCAAGATTCGGAGCTTTTCTTTCCATCAGAAAGAAACAACATAAACTCTGCAAGCAGAGACAGATTTCTATTATTTTTTCATGAAAACCTATTCCAGTTCAGTGGGGTTAACCACAGCTATTTTGAAGATACATTGTATTAGGTGTATGGCCCAAAGCCAAAATGTCATAAACATTTTAATTGTTCTAATTGACTAATATTCATTGATATATATAGTAATATTAGTCAATATCAATATATATATACATATATATATTCTGTTCTGAATTTTCTCTATTAACCAGCATGTACAATAACCTAAAAGTAAAAATATATTTAACTTTTAATTTTTACTGGTCTGATTACAAATGAAAATTAAATTATGTGTGGTTAAAAGCAACAGCAACAACTTCAGCCAAGTTAAAATGAATAACTTCCACAGAAAGCCTCTTGTTAGAAATATTTTTTGGGCTTAGCCAGAGTTCTAGATGAAACTAATTATTTTCTGGGAAGTTACTATGCAGGGAATGGTAATCTGGATAGCAGTTCCAAAACAGGAACTCAAGGATTAGTGGCACGTGGCTCTCCAATAGAGAATTTCAAAAGTGCTATTTCCAGATCCTGCTCAACTAGATACTGACCTGGTGTGTCTGGGGGGCCAGCTGGAAATCTGTACTTTCGGAAAGCCCCAACTGATAGTGATGGGTTTGGGGTCCACCCCACACCATCCCTCACCTTGCACAGGTGTAATTTAGGGTAGCACCTTGATAATTCTTTAAGCAGAAGTATGCTGGCGTTCTCTGGCAACAGCCACAGGCTAAATAAACAAGTGTTTGTCACTCCAAGCACTGGAGTTTGGTGCTCACTGGCAGTCAATGGCCTCTTCGTACATAAGCAATTTGTCACAGATTTCTCTGGCATTATTCTATCGTGTAAGAGCAGTGGAATGGCCTAAGTAAGGCCAATTCTTGGCAGCCTCTACTCTCACACATTCTGAAGTTTTCTCAGATCTGGGTGGGAAGGACTGAGTCTTTCAAGCTATATCATCCTCATCTGGTACAGGTCTGCCAGGGCCTTTAAATGGAAGAGCCTTTTCCACGAGGTCAGCAGAAACCAGATCCTGCAGCCTCTTCTCCAGGGTATAGACCAGACAGATGGATAAACCTTCCTCACTGGGAAAGCTCTTCAGGCAGGAATGGAGGTACGATTACCTCAGAACTCTCAGTGATAGCTAGACTCTTATTTTGAAAATAGAATAGAGCAGAAACATAGCAAGTTTGGCAGCAGGTGACCACTGGACATTAAATTGTTTCTTTAATATGAATCATTACACATTTTAGACTTCCTTCTTTGTCATCAAATAGGTATAATAGATTTTAAAGAATATTTTAAATATCTAAATTACTTTGTCCAGAAAAATGGGAGGGGGACATTTTAAAAATGATGATTTAACTGAATGTACTATTCTTGTCTAGATGAAGAAAGTAATTTAAGTTTGAAAGAAGTAACTGAGTCTTCGTTGTCATTTTCTTTTAGTTATAAGTTGGAAGCAATAGCTAGAGATTTGTATTTCTTCTTTTGTTAGTTCCTTGATTTCTTGTTGTAAAATAAATTTCTCCAAAGGAAAAATAAATTAACTATTTAACAGCAGACAAAACTGCTGCTAGTGGGAGATAGAATATTAAGTAGCACAAATCCAAGTGTTCAGGAGATAATTTCATAACCTCGATGAATTTTCAGTGCTTCATCTTTAGCTCAGATATTTACTATCTCTAGAACTGCATAGAGGTGAATGCTGGAATTGGTTCTTCCAGGTGAAACAGACCTGGGCGAGGCCCTTAACCAATCCTGTGTTTATAGATCAGGCACCAAAGCCCAGAACAAGAGTGTCCTGTCTCATGCCATGGAGATGGTAGTGGCTAGGCTGGCTCTGAAAAGCGGTGGTGATAACACGTCAGTGTCATGGCCCCCCTTTTCCGATTGTAAATGATTAACCCTGGAATGAGGGATTAAGACCCTCTACCAAAGGAAGCAATTGTGCCCTTTACATGTGTTTCCTTAATCCTGATAATTAATTCTGTCATTGCATATTCTTGTTTTCAGGGTCTCCAGTTTCTCCCCAAACTCCCCAAATCAGCAATTAAAAAAACAAAACAAAACCACTCTTTCCCTGTGCCATGTTCAAGGCTGAGGAAGTATCTGAATGGCCGGCACATGCTCCATCTTTCTATTTGGCATATTGTCAAGAACAGTGTCAATGGGATTTGCTCCTTCTAGCTAGTTCCCACCTTGTGTTCAACTTGTCCATCAGATCAAACCCGTTCTTTCTGCAGCAGAGAATAGCTCGTGGTTCTATTGCTTCCCTTCGAGGAGACCCCATAGACTCCTGCACAGAGCGCTAAAACAGAGTACGTTGTCAAGGCCTTCCTCATTTCTTCCTTCTCTCTTCTTCCCTCCTTTGATATCCCCGCTTCCTCCCTCCCTCCATCCCTTCCTTCTTTTCTTCCCTCCTTTCTTCCTTTACCCTTCCTCCCCCTTCCTCCCTTCCTTTCTTGCAAACTTCCTTTCTTCTCTTTCCCTCGTTCTTTCTTATAATATATACCCATCCCATATATCTGAAGCTTAAGGTCTATTGAATGAGCCCCATACCACGTGTTAGTAACTGGAGGTTTCCTTCACATTCCCATCCATTTTACCTCAGAGTGGGTAAATTTGCAGTAAAGTCTACTACTGACAGGAGACCTTGCCATCTGAGTTTTCTTTCTGGGGATGCAACTTTTGCCGCTAATTTGGTAAGCATTTTGCTAACAGTGTATATTCCTATTCCCTTAAGGAATTGAGGTTCCTTCAGTGGCTTCATAAGCAGTTTTTCCTCAAGGCCATTAGTACTATATTCTTTCCTTTTTTTCTTAGCAATTTATCTGTGATGACTGCTCTGAAGCCAGACATCATCCTGGTATTAGAGTCTAAGCCATAAACAATAACATCTGGGTTCTCCATCAGCCCTCAAAAGAATTCATTTCATGAACAAGCTTTTAAAATGTTAATTTTTGTTGGGGCACCCACTGATTATTTTCACAAATTTATCTGGGTTGTTCTTTATAGTGGGGAATTTTTTTAAAAAATCTTTTGGCATTCCTTGACGTCCACTGGCCTCATCAATAAAGAACTCTGAAAAGTTAGAGGAGAAATACTGAAAGTCAATCCTGCATACCAGTGAGTGTGCTCAACCTTCCTAATAGACCCTTAGACACTGAGAAAGAAAGATGTGCCATGAACACTCTGCTGGCTACGTTTAAAAGATGTAGCAGAATAACAAGAATGCTCAGATGCTATGGTGAGAATTTGATCACCCAAAGTCCTGCAGGAGACAGTGGGAGTTTGAAAGCTCACTGGGCTGAGGAGCCCATACTCCATCCATCACCTTCAAAGCAGTGTCCTGGGCAGGAGCGCTTCCTGGGTGGGCTCCACTGGGCAAACAGAAATCCCATTTGCATTTCTTTGTTGTGCTGTTTGCATTTTGCACTTAGCCACCTGTCTTCTCCAAGGTAGAAGTTCATTAAAATATTCTCCAACCTGCACAGTCCTCCTTCCCAGGAGATAGGTTTTCCCTTTTCCCACAGGCCTCTCTTCCCAGGTCCAGGCCATTCTTAGGTGAAGCTCAGGCAGGCTTTTTGTTTTGTTTCGTTTTTCCCCAAGACAAAGGATTTTCCACTCAGAAGCTTCTCCTCTATTTTCTGAGCCCCTTCCTCTTCACATTTATATCAACAGTTTATGCCTACTTGGACATACCTACCTCATTCTAATAAGTTTCCCTTGTTTACCTTTGGGGGTTAAAGTGCTTGGCTCTATTCAGGTAAACTTTCAGAAGGACAGTGGGTCCGACTGGACGGAGTGGGATCAACTGACACATTTCTGACATATAAGCCCTGCATTTGAGAGCTGAGCACCTTCATGTACAGGCATCTTTCTGGGGGTGATGAGCACTGACTCCCATGGAGGGCGGTATTTCTTTAATATTTCTGTGTCATATCCAGCTATTTCCACACCCACTGATAGATGACATCCCATGAAGGAGGCCCTTACTTGGTTCGAGGCACATTTTTGGAACATTTCTTAAAGAGTTACTCAGCTCTATTTATCAAGTTATATGTATTTTCCACCCAAAACTAGGATAAAAGTATAACAGAAATTATGATCAATGTTTCATAGTGATGTTTTTGACCTTTAATATAGCTTGAATGAAAACATTTTTCCATAGGAATGGTAACTATGTTATCTGAAACAAATATTATCAGGATACTCTGTCGGTAAGGCATGGTTATTTGGTATTTAAAAATGGTTCTGTTAGATACCATCTGAGATGTGTGTGGTTACTACCCAAATACATATGCTCATAGACGATGTTTTAATGTCTCTACTTCAACTTAGCAAAAAAAAAAAAAAAATCCTACTTTTTTCGTTTCTTATTTTTTTAAATTAATTTTAAAGTTGCCATTTAATTTAGCAGATAGTTCAATCCTCTCTAAAATTCTTGGGCAAACCACTTAAGCTCTCTGAGTCTCAGTTTCCTTCTCTGTAAATTTTGGGGTAATGATGACACCTGCCTCACTGCGTCTTGGGGACCAGTTGAGATACACAAACACAAACACTGGTGGTTAATGATTTATTTCTTTGGAGCACTGATTGAGGAGAAGAGAATCACCACAATAAGGATTATTTTGCCTCTGCCCTCAAGTAAAATATTCATACCATGAGTTTGGCTTTTGTTGAAGTTACGCTTTCACTGAGGAGATGTGTGCAAAGAAAGAGATTAACATTCTACAGGCACAGAAATGAAGCTGAGTCTGAAATTTTTATGCTTCAGAGATTTTGATTTTGTGTTATTAGAGCAGGAAGTCTTGGGAACCAAAATCTAACTGGAAGTATAAAGCTCACTGTGTCACTTGGACCCTCTGGCTTTAGTTCCCACATCCATTGAATGGCTTTGGATGAAACAGACACCTTCCCAGCTCCAACATGGGATGGTTTTTGCTGACTCATTGTAGGAAGGAGGGGAATGATAGTAAAGCTATGTTACTGAGCCTTTCTGCAGGTCAGGCACGAAGTTCTTCGCATGTGCTGGCTCATCTATCTTCACAACAAGTACTAGCATTATGTTTATACCAAGGAGAGGTTAGATGACTTGGTTAAGCTTACACAGAGCCCACGTATGCACCTAGGCAGTCTGGGGTCAAAGCCGTAAATTTCAACCACACCTTACACTGAGATAGATTATTATATATATATTACATTTTTATTCAATTAGCTTACCCATTTAAAATAGTGTATGAACACAGTCTTATGAAAATCAAAACTTTCATTGTGAGTCTGCATTGCTGTGATTACTAGTGAAAATGAGGATCTTTTCATATGCAAACTAAACTGATCTTTTATATTCATTTTTCTGTGAATTAACTATTCATATTCTTTGTCCAGTTTTCTATTGACTTGTCTTTTTCATATTGATTTCTAGGAGCTCTTCATATTTTCCGAACAATGATAATGTATTTTTACATATATGGCAGATATTGTCTCCTAGTCTGTTCAGTGCATACTGTTTTTTAAAATCCCATTTATTGAATGCCACCACGCTCTAAGTCTTGACACGTATTGTCAGTAATTCTCATGGCACTGCAAAATGTGTGTTACTCTCTCCTTCAGCTTTATAGGGGAGCGACATGTGATGCGAAGGATCAACGTCTTGCCCCAAGTCACACGCACATGGCAGAGCCAGGGTCGAAGCCTGACTCAGTCTTATGACCACTCTTGACTTTGTCTGCTCCAGCAGTCCCATTTGCCCAAATGCAAGAGTTATTCTTTTTCAACATCAGGTCATTCTTATAATAAGGCGATGAATATATGAAGTTTTAAATTCAACTAGTAAGTTTTCCTGTTTCCAGTTGTGTCATTTGGTGCGACAATATGCAAGCAGACCCAGGAAGTATAAATCCAGCTACAAACCCCTTGAGAGCAGGAGCTAAGTCTTGTTCACAGTGCTAATCCAGAGCCCATGGGGGGTGCTGAGAATCGACAAAGTGAAAGGTTCTGTCTCTAGAAGGCAGAATTCTACTTGCCTGGTATTGCCACCCATAGAAGGATTTGTGTTCTTCAGTGTCCATGGGAACATCTTTCCCCCAACGCATCCCCACCCTGGACCCTAGGCTGAGCACTGTGTGAGTAGATCCTGCCCTGTAGTGAGTTCCCTCTTCCTGACCATTCACTGGTCCTCCTGGATTCCAGCACAGCGGCTTTCAGTGCACTTGCCAGCCTGGTGCACTAGAGAAGCCTCGATGGAAATCAGCGTCATAGGGGCACAGAGCAAGGAAAAGTGGGCCCTGGTACTAAGCTTACCATCAAGAGCCCCTCATCCAGAGCATGGCCCATCTCCCTCCCTGCAGGTCTATTTAGAGTTTCAGATGAGAACAGGGCAGTCATTGTTTCTATTTGACTCTCTCTTCCTGCAAGCACCTCACTGCTTTGCTTGCACACACTTGCAATCCATCCATGCTTAACAAAGATCTCCCCTCAAGGTTGATTCCAGGTACTTTGGGTTTTCTTTTGTTGCTTACATCTGTGTGCGTTTGTGCACGTGCACACGCGCGCACACACACACACACACACACACACACACAGAAACTGCTGTGCTAGAGTAAAATTAAGTAATATTCTGGGCTTTGGACATACCTCTGAATCTTCTAGATGTTGCCACCAGGCAAGTTAAAATGTCTGATACCTAATAGGCTACATAATAAATCATAATGTTCTCACTCTCTGATCCCTGACCTATACTTGTCCCGCCCAAATCCTTTTTGGAAGCAGGGAGGTATGAAAACTCGAATGACACCTTCTCTATAAAATTTCTCTCCAAATTCACCCCAGATACTCTTCCCCTATCAAAGCTGATCACTTCCTTCGCATTGCT
The DNA here is from genome assembly GCF_014176215.1 of Rousettus aegyptiacus. Classification (NCBI taxonomy): domain Eukaryota; kingdom Metazoa; phylum Chordata; class Mammalia; order Chiroptera; family Pteropodidae; genus Rousettus; species Rousettus aegyptiacus. Next base: position 127,026,764 of record NW_023416306.1, read on the forward strand.
GCTTTTCTTCTTCTTGGTAGAGCACTATTTTAGAGTCATTCATTTGTTTCTCTGTCTCCATGTTAGACTGTGAGCTCTGGAGAACCAACACTTCTCACTCACTAGGCATTCCCAGCACCTAGTACCGACGCCGAGCATGGGGTAACTATCCTGCTAAAAGTATGAATGAATGACAGAAAGAAAGGGGAAGTCAGGGAAAGTAAGGCTGAGTTCTGGGGAGAGGGAGTAGGTACCAGTAAGCGGAGTGTGGAAATGATATCAAATAGGTGAGCTGGGGCTGGAGGAGGAGACTAGCGGAAAGTGGGGCATAGTCATGGAGATGTGTGGTGGGGCAGAGGCTGGGAGTTAGGGTCCCATCATCTCTACTGATGCTCCACCCCAAGGCCTGGAAGAAGACTGTACTGCTGCTTCCGAGTTCCCCTCAAATCTCATTGCCGTTGATGAATTGGGATTTCGTGTGCCTCTCACTGAGGGGAATGGTGAGATTAAGTGGAACAATGTAATGTGAAGAGACTATGTGAATGAGGCACCAGCATACGGAGAGGAAGTTGGCCCCGAGGGCCTGGAGTCAGCACACAGATGGGACCAGAACCCAGGTGTCTGGACTGCTAGTCAAGGGCCCCTCCTGCTACATGGAGCTGCCCCCATGGGAGGTCTAAAGGGAGGAACATCGGGTTTTCAGTAATGCAAAGGAATTCTTCTTAGGCTCTCACACAAAGCCCAGACTCATGGCCAGCTCCTAGGCCAGCCAATTGGATGCTGAGAAACAGGAAACAACCAAGCTGTGAAGTAAACTGATCCAAGTGTTGAAAAGATAATTTGTCCAAAAGCAGACCCATGGTTAAGCTTCACTGTTATTTATTAGCTAAGGGCAGGGATATGTGGAAAGGAAGGTTGCTGCGACCATTATTACTACATGAGCGTTAAGGCCATTACTGACTCAAGTATCAGGAATGAAGGCTCTTTACTCTCTAGAATTTCCAGCTCCTTTTCTGGGAAGGTTTTTCAGATATGAAATCAGTCAACTTTGGGAAACAATCCCTATATTTAAATTTTTGATGCCCAAAGGACAGAGAGAGGAGAGGAAGATGCAGTGGTGGAGCTCACACCTTCCCGAGGGCCTGAAGGGCATGTTTTTACTTTGCCAAGCTTCCCTTTGAGGCCTGGCTTGGGAACCCACAGACACCCATCCAACCATCCCAATATCACTGCGGAGCGGGGCGGGGCGGGAGGGGTTCCATTCTGAGCGCAGAAGCCCTTCCTGACAGGGTGTCATGCCAGGAGAAGTCCGCTGTCCCCTCTGCAGGAGAGGAGAGATGCTCTGGAGCTGGACACACCACTGACCCCTGTCCCTGACAGCTGTGGCCTTCAGCAAGACAATGGTACCAGCAAACCCGGCCTGGGGCCTCCACACGCCAAGCTGAGAGCACTGTATGTCAGACTTGCTCCCATTGCCCAAGCACCCTGCGAGGCGCAGTGCTTTAACTTCTCCAAGCTTCCATTCCTTCCGCTGCAGGATAAGGAAACTAGAGCAGACGCTCAAATGCCTGTCTTGAGACTAGCTGTATCACAACCACTTGGGCTGCACGCTAAAAATGTCGGTGACATCTTTGGAAAAATACTAAGAAACTAATATGGAGTCTGCTTCTGGAAGAAAGAGGGCTAGGGGATGAGGACAGGCATCAGAAGAAAATATTCCAATATACAAATACTTCTCTCTCTCTCTCTCTTTTTTTTTTTTTTTTTTTTTTTTTGGCTTTCAAGTTTTGAACCTACTACATGTAATGAACTATTCAAACTAACTAAAATAATTCCCATTCAAAATAAGATGAACCACAAATATAATTATCCAGTCCAGTTGAAGCTAACTATCCAGACAAGAAATGGGCTTAAAAGTATTTTTAATCAATTCTCTAAAATGCCAGGTTCAAGGACCCCTGCCTGCCCTTGAGAATAATGCTTTTCTCCCCACAAAGGATCCCTGTTTTACAAATAAGAAAACTGAACTCTCACAAGGGCAGGTATGGGTCCAATTCACACAGTGGCTTAGATACAGAACAGCAAGTTAAATCTGAGTTTTTAGTACCCAGATCTCAAAACCATGATATCCCCACTTTTCCCCACTGAGGACCCCAAAATCTTTCCCCTTCAATTCTACTTCTCAGACACAAGACAGACACTCCTCCTCTCCGATCCCTGATCCCTGGCCTTTCGCATCCTGCTTTCTTTAAGCTAATCTGGTAAACTGGGTGACGATGTGTTTAGTGAGTACTAATGGGCTAATTCGCTCTGTGAAAAGACACACTGCTTGAATCCTTCTGGAAACATTTGCAATTAATGACTGTGTTTTACTTCTGTAAAGTAATATGAGGGATTCAGGGTAACAATTTCCCCAAAAATTCTATCCCAGGAGGCAGAGGAGAAAAAGCATTGGACTTATCTCCTAAGACCTAGGTTGAGATTTTCTCTGTGTGGAGACAGTTCTCTTTTTATTTAGCTCATTTTCTACATATATAAATTGAGGGCATTAGATTGAATAATCTCAAAGGTTTCCTTTAACTCTTACAATTCTATTATATGACCCTGTTTAAATATTTCTTTTCTGTTTAAAGCTATATTTTCAATGATAGGCACTGGAAGATTGAATTGTCCTTTTGGAAAACAGTTCTCTGTAACAGTCTTTTTTGCAGCTCTGAGCACCAGCAAGCAGCCTGGGTTCAGTCATTTTCAGATTAGGTGGGAACCCTTCAGTGCCAATGTCAGTCTTGATCAAAAGAAAGAAGAAGAGTTTGAGATTCACTACAAGAAATTGAAACCAAACAAAAAAGTTAAAGGTGGAAGAAAGCCTGTTAGAATTGGAGAAGGCCCAGCATGGGAAGGTGTGTGTCAGCACGAGCTAGTCTAATCACCAGTGGTTTTTGCTCCTGCCGAAGGAAGAAAACCAGAGATGTGTCTGAGAAAGGGATGGTCAAGAAGAGATGCTGGATTTTTCATTCCCTTGCAGGGCTCCACTGTACCAGCTGGGATAAGGAGCCCGGATCTAAGGTTTTTCTCCTGCTAAAATGCAAGTGTTCCTGAGAAAGGCAATCATCAGTCTTATCAGCCATGTACCCCTGAGTGTACATGAATTTATCAAATGAGCAGGGGCTTTTTTTCTTTTTTCTTTTAATGTGATAAAATATACATAACATAAAATGTACAATTAGAACTATTTTTAAGTGAAGTTTTGTGGCATTAGGTGCATTCGTTATTGTGTAACCATCACCACCAACCACCTTCAGGACTTTTTCATCCTCCCTAACAGAAACTGAATCCATTCAATATTAACTCCTCATTTCACCCTCTTCCCACCCCTAGCAACCACCATTCTACTTTCTGTCTCCATGAATTTGACTGTTCTAGGTACTTCCTGTAAGCGGAATGATGTAATGTTTATCCTTTTGTGTCTGACTTCTTTCATTTAGCATAATGTCTTCAAGGTTCATCCATGTTGTAGTATGCGTCAGAATTTCTTTTTTAAGGCTAAATAATATTCTATTATTTGTACACACCACATTTTGTTTATCCATTCATTCACTCGTGGTCACGTGGATTGCTTCCATCTTATTGTGAATAACATCTCTATGAATATGGGTGTATAAATATCTGTTTCAGCCCATCCTGTGACCAGGTTTTGATAGCAGTGAGAGGACCGTATCTGGCAAGTTGGGGCATTGAGGACCAAATCCTTACTTTAGAGTTTTTCACAGCCTTCTCATGGAGTGGGTCCTTTGCCCTCATTGCTTTGGTCTGTCTATTCACTTCCTGGCGTCCACCCACCAGTGAGCCCTGCCTCATGGGCAGCTGTGTCCAGCTCCCCCAGGCTTTCCTTCCCAACTAGGGAGGGCCTGGCCCAGCACAGTTTGGTGGCTCTGTGGAACGTTTTCCTCACAAGCATAGACCTTTCTGCCTCCTCAGCTGAGGACACGGATGTATGACTCAAACCCACGTATAAGCACATCTCCCAAAATCTTAATGACCTTCAAAATAGGAAAGAATTTAATTGGAGAGTATGAGAATCTCTTGCCTAGAGTAGAGCTTTAAAGGTTACCAAAACATTTCTGAACAATGTGTTGAATAGACAAGACTAAAACCGTGGTTTAGTTTCCTGAAAAGAACTCCTGACAAGCTTATTTATTACAAAGCCCCTGATATCGCTGAGGGCGAGTGGAAAAGAAAAAAAAGAAAAAAAAAGAAAGACAAATTTTTCCAATATGTATGTGGCTTTACGCATTAATTTATTTGTTATCTTTGAGAGAGAATTTAAAAAAAAAAATGCAGCCATATCAGAATCCTGGGTCATCATGACCCAAGATGAGCCCTTGGGATTGAGTTTCCAGGCTGGTTTTAACTTCCCCAGGTGTTTTAAGGTTATCAATTCTTCTTGTGGACAAGACTTGTAACTAGTTTGTAAGAATTAAGGTTCTTGTGGGGATGAAACCGGACAAACAAGCAACAAATGAATGTATTCTGGGCATTTTTTTAGCTCTGTGGTCCCTCAGGCTTAGTTGATTTTACCTGGCTCCTGCTTGGGAAAGTATTCCTGTTTTCAACATCCCAGCCAGAGCAGACCTGCTCCTCTGAAAGGGCAGATAGTCTCACTTTGTGGCTTTGGGGAGAGGAGATGCCTTTCTGAAATGTCATTCTTCCACAGGTGTTACCACCCCTTTCCTGAGAACCTCTGCTAGGCTTCAATTTAAATATCAAACCAGACAAGTGATTCCCCACCCTGCACCGCCCCACCCAGGCTAAAAGGCCCGCCTGTTCCTTGAGCTAGGTAAAAACAAGAAACAATAACAACAGTAATAACCTCAACACAGCTAATATTTATTTAGCAAAGTGTCAAATCCCCTTTTAATTTAGCATTTTCCTCCTTCTTGCTACCTGTTCTTTACACAAATGGAAGCCAGGACATCTTCTATGTTAAGTAATCTCTAGAACTCAGTGACTCAGCAAAACTGACTCAACACAGACATGTAATTTTAAATGGTCATTATCCTTCCAACCTCCCAGCATTTCACCTGAGTTCCTGGTTCCCATCCCACCATCTAAGGCCACCTTAATGCAGGTGTCCTCTTGCCTTCTGCACAGGAACACAAAGCAATAGATTTGCTAGAGCAACCCCCCCCCCCAAGGGAATATGAGATTTACAACCTCTTCGGGACTACAACTCTTGCAAATACTGATATATTTATGACTTTTATTCATTGCTACCATTCTATCAAGCTCTTATAATGGAAACTATTAAGCACATTACATGTATTTTCTTATTCCTCTCTTATGACACCTGTGTGAGGTAGGTCATTTTTTCACCCCATTTTACAATTCGGGAAGCTGAGAGTTTGGGTGGCTAATTTTTCAAGGACACACAGCTAGTGAACAGTGAGCCACTTTAAAATTATGCTCCTTTGCCCATTGGAAGTCTTCATGTTACTAACAGGCTTCCCTTTCTGGAATTAGAGTGTGTCAAATGTGAACTTGAAAGACTAGACATGTGATGTGTAAACAACCCTACACACACACACACACACACACACACACACACACACACACACGGTCCCCAGCCTTGACAAACTCCTGTCCCCACCTCCCTTTGGCAGGGCACAGCATTTTGTAGCAATTACGGGCTGGGAGTGGACATTGCTGCAGGCTCTGAGAGCATTTGTGGCCATTACACCTCCCTCAGAGCCACCAGGGAGCATGAGCTAATTGTACTAACAAGTGGCATCTGGAATTTATTCAAGTTTACACGAATCTTGTATTGTTTAAGAATGAACCTAACTTGGGAAGTGTAGACTGCGATCTCAGCTGTTTAACAAAGAGACCCTTCCCGTGGGTTTGTCAGGCTCCATTAGAGCAGCACCATGAGTTCTTGCTCATTGCTACTCAGCTACCCCCATGAGATGCTTGAGGGGCCTACTCTAGGCTATCGATCAAGAGGAACTGGGAAAGGCTCTACAGTATCCTTCCATAAATTGGACGTACCTTCCTGGAATCTGAAAGAGAGAGGCCTTCCCAGGGTCCTGGAATCGGCGTGTTTGGCTCCAGACAACGTTGGAGTTGGAGGGGGTCTCTATTTTCTGCAGCTCGGAACTGCTTGGACTGGTATGTTTTTTTATCTTGCTCAAAATATAAAATATGAAACCAGCTGCACATCTCTGCAGAACACAGAAACTGTGTGTAGAAATTAGGCAACTCAAGCCCACTCAATAAATAATATCTACTTCGTGAAAAAGAGAAAGAAGACAGGGACCTGCTCTTAGGAAAAACTGAGACCCAAAGACCTTGAAAGCATTAAGCAGCGCTCCCGCTCCAGCAGGAATGGGGCCCAGGCCACGCAGGTTTCAGGTTCCTCTTTGCTACATAGATAAATGGCCAACGGAAACATTATCCAAGCAGTTTCACATCAAAGGCTAAATGGCAAGGGGGTCTTCCTTTTAATCTGGCTAATAACCAAGTGAGAATTAGAAATGCACGTGTTTAGGAAGAGGGCTTCATGCTGCTCCAGTGGGCTTTCCCATGCTCTCCTTCTTAGCCGGTCTCCACAGAGGAGCAGTTGTCGTGTCAGACAATTAGAGTGGCACCGACAACCCCACCAGAGCTCGGGGGTGGAGAGGTCTCAAAATCGCCCTACAGAGCGTCTAAACAATGTGTTGAATGTACAGGTCCAAAATTTGGCAGACAGTCTGGGCTGCATTCATCCCCCTCGCCCTTAGCTGGCTTAAGGAATTCCCATGAGGCCCATTGTCCTGGAAACCCACAGGAAACTCAGCTTGGAGAGTCGGGGTCTACATGATGGCCTCAAAACTGAGGGAGAAATGTTGAGTTCTCATGTGCTACGGACTGATCAATGCATTGAATAGTAATTTTACTTTATTCTTTGTAGTTGTTTAACGTTGTGTGTGTGCAGCATGATGTCTCAGACGAACTGAAGAACTATGTCATCCATGATGTGGTTTAATCCTCACACGACTTTGTGAGGTAGGCAGGGCAGGAATGATCGCCTTGATCCTCCAGAGGAAGTGGAGGCCCATGGAAGTTAAGTGACTTACCCAAAGACACACAGCTTGTAAATGGCTGATAAGGGATTCCAAGCGAGGACTTCCGATAGCTTTTCTGACCCTCTGACGCAACGTGATTTTCACTCCACCACATTGCTAGTAAGCTATTTCTGTAGGCTAAGTTGTCTCTCTGGATTACCGAGAGGTGGTGGGAAAAGTTGTACATTATCCTTTTATAAAGTGGGTGTCTGTGCCTGGCAAGGAGTTATAGCGAGACAGCAAAGAAAGCCACTGACTCCTGGCTGTCAGTGACCATATTAGGCTTCATGTTTCACAAGGGTGGGAGCTATGCCTGGCTCGCTCTGTATCCCAGCACCTGTGCCAGAGCCTGGCATGGCAAACACTTGTGGAGGGAGAGGAGGGGAGAGGAAGACGGGGAAGAAGGGAGATTTCATTTCTTAGAATCGCCGGTCTGCAGCGTCAGCTCCTCTCTCATCAGATAACGGGGCCCCCTTAAGAAGAGTGGTAGAACTTTGTGGCCTGTGTTTTCCAGTCTCATTCTGGCTGCATTAGTTTCCACCTTTCTTTTCTTTTCTTCTCTCGTTTAATTCATGTGATTTTGTTGTTTTTATTGTTCCTGTTATATTTTAAGCATTCTTGTGACTGACTTTAAATAGTTCTAAGATATTGGTCAATCGAAAAGACTAAGAAACCAACAAATGACTATATAAATACATATAACAGGCAGTGGAAATTTCCATTCTGGGGTGCAGCCGCACCCCTCCCCTGGCCAAGAAGGTGGCCAATGCAGCCCAAGCAAATTCGTAGGGATTTTTTTTCCCAGCAGACTTTCTATCTCTCCTCTTTACACCTTTCCAAATTCTACTCACTTTTAACACTTATTCCACAGCCGGTTTCCTCCTGCCTGACCTCAGCTATCTCATCCAGCTCTAGTTTCTTCTAACTTAATGCGGTGTGTATTAACTGTTGGGCTCAGGCTTCTCTTCCATGGGGCTCTGAGGTGGGTACTAGATGACTGGTAATGAGTCTGAACTACATACAGCTCAGGAGACGCCTGGTGACCGTGTGGCTGTTGCTGAGCACAGTATAGCTCTGAAAGGCCTCCTGGCTTACAGCGTAAAGCACATGCAAGGCAGTGGCTGCTACTTCGTAAGTGACGAGAAAGTCAAAATCCCCTAATGCGAGGGCTCCTCGAACTATCCTCTCTCTCTTTCTCTCTCTCTCTCTCTCTCTCTCTTTCAGCCTCTTTGCTGCCTGCCCTCCCTGGGCTCTCTCCTGGGCTCCGTGGTATGCACTTGACACAATTTCCTCATTTCTCTGACCTCAACCTCTGCTTGTTCTCCCTGGCCCTGGTTTTGTTTTTATTCTTGCACTCTTTATACACAGAGCCATTTCTTTTATGTTCATGCCATAATCCAGTCACCTGAGCCAGATTCCGATCCCTTATCTCCAAATGCCTGCTGGAGACTTCTGTCTGGATATCTCTGCATCACCACAAAGTTTACATGTCCAGAGCATGAAGGTAACATCTTTCCCCAAAACTTTGTTCCATGTTTCAACTTATGTGGCAGTGCTATTGACATTCCCTTACTCAATCAGGCTTGAAAACTTACTCATTTACTTTTCATCCTTTCATATTCATTCAAGTTCCGGTGACTCCTCCACTGGTTCTCCTCCTCTCCATGCCCATGACCCAAGCCAGTATCACACCAAACTCATCTCACAAGCAGCTTGTTTCTCCTCTCATCCACTCTGCTCCACACCACAATGCTCTAACCACTGCTTCATCACTCTCCAAAAAGCCACTGGAGATACCCTGTATTTTATTACATGGCCATGGAACGATGGCTGACCCCTAAGGCCCTCTGCAGTCTGACCATTTGCCAGCTCGTGATGCCTGGTCTTGCCAGTCTGTCTCCTCACTATCACATAAGGATGCCATGGCGTCACCTCTGTGCCTTTGCGGGTTACTCTTTCTACCAAAAATGCCCTTTTCTTTCTCCCTTGCTTATTGAAATATTCCTTCCAGTTTAAAATGCATTTCTTCTAACTTCTCTTTGATTGTCCTCTTTTCTTGGGTGCCTTTCTGTCTTACTACACAGTCTAGTGGATTTACTATTTGTTTCTGTTCTTCAGGCTCTACGTTATAGTATTCTTGTCTCCTTTGCTATCTAAAATGTCATGAAAAAGAGTGAGATCATCAATATGAATGCACTGAGGGAGTTTTGGAGGAAATGCCACAATGGACATCTCATGGTTAACAGTAAAAAAAAGACCATAAGTATGCAGTGAATGAAAGATGACCGAGTGTCTCTGTTAGTTTCATTAATTACATTTGTAATGTCGCCTTCATTCGCAAAAATGTCAGGATCATAAAGGGGTGAGGTTTGAGGAACTTGATGCTTAAAAAAAAAAAAAACTATCACTTTATGTCTATCTTCCTCCAATTCCTGCTGTCGAGAAGCTCTACAAAGGTACCTTTCCAGAGGGCTTTTAAATGATTACACGATGCCCATCTCCTTCTCATTTTCTTCCTGAACATGACGGAGATTCGCAGGGAGCCTCCCTTTTATATTTCACAGTTCAACCCAGTGCCCCGAGGACTGCATTCTCCCACGCTCCATTTGTTCCTCTGAGGAACAAGATGTCGCAGTCAGAGCATCGAATCCTAGTCTGCGGCAACGTGTCTCTCTAGGTTTGATTTCCCCTCTGGCTAAGTCACCAGTTTTTGTTTTTGTCTCATTGGACCAGGACTTGAGTGGAGATTCCAAGGGTTGAAAAAAGGGGATGTGAAGGTCTAAAAGGTGGACGCCACTCCCCAAAAGCTCAACTCTGAAAACCCTGAGAGCAAACTGGCTCGAGCTGGCCGGACGATCACCACTTAGAGCTTCCTTTTTAAAGCTGCAAAGATATTGCATAGAGTTGTCAGCTTTGACTTCATTTCACTTTGGTAAATAAAAATGAAGCTACTGCTCAATGCCACCAGTGATGTGAGCTCGCATCACGTAGCCCATGTTTGTGAGAACGAGGCCCTAAAAACTCCTCTACATTTTAGCTTTTGTGGAGGTTATTTTGAATAAAAATTGTCACTTCATGTATTTCATCATGGTTATACCTGTTTGCCATTAAAAACTGTATGCATACACAGAGTTTAAATAGTGTCAGAGAATAAGGGCATTCTGTAAAAATACCCTCTCAGACTTCGGCTCAGTAACCAGAGAGAGAGCAACTGAATAACCCAGCAGCTAAGGGAACGACTCAAATGTACCTGGTATGACATAACAGACTTATAAAACACAGCCAAATAATCCCAAGGCGTACACAATATAAATGCTTTATTACTAGCACAGAGGTTTCTTTTTAAGTAAATTAAAAGAAATAAATCTTCATTTTCACATTCTATATTGCAGTTCAAAGGTAACTAGCTGGTTAATGGATATGTTCACTTGGACACACGCTATAAGGGGAGAGCATGACATTCACATGGAAGAACTCAGAAATGTGGCATCTCCCAGGCACTGGGCCACTGAATTCACTGTCGTTTGCAAATAACAGCAAGTAGATTTCTTTGAAACATCATGAATAGAAAATGATTAGAAACGGAAAACTGATATGGTTAGAAAGCAGGAAAACAGTTAAATACAGAAGGCTATATATGTGTTGCCCATATTCCGTATACTCTAGGTTATGTTTGGTACTTTCAAATAAATGACCTTCATCTAGGTTAGAGACTGGCTTGAATTCAGCAGCTGGAAAGAGGGAAGGAGGAAAGGAAGCTGACACCACTCGTGTCACACTGGTGGGTTTGCTGGAAAGCAGGTCAGGAGTGTGTGGCTGGGAGGAAAGGGAGCCAGCCTGCTTCTCATCGCCCCCTCCGGAGGCCCAGAGGCAAGAATGGCATATGCACGAGCCAGTGGGCATGACAGAGGAGCTCTGGTGGCGCAAGGCCATCGTGGCACACGAGAGCTGTGCAAACAGAAAAAGAAAACCACCAGGCTTGGCCGGATTTTCTAAGGTTACTGCCAGTGAATTTAGGGCATTTTAAGGCACGATAGGCCAGAGTAACACCCAGATCACTGGGAGTAGCAGATGTTGGTGTGGCGGGGGCTGGTGGGGAGGTAGGGGGGAGGCAGAAGAAGCTAGAGATCCAACTGCAGAGATAATTCACTAAGAATTGTCAAATTGTATGAGAAACAATCTTATTTCTGCAAGGCACCAAGCATTACCTTTTTCCAAATTCTTGAGCTTACTCAGATCATTTTCTGGTTGATTTTAAAGATAAGCTTTGGAAAAGATCTTATCAATCTATGAAAAACAACCCACCCCACCCCCCACCTTATTCTGGAAAAACCAGGACAGAATTAAATGTGTGCAAGTGTGTGTGTGCATGTGCGCACACACAAACACACACACCCCAAAACCATGCAGCAAGCACAGAAACTGTGAACTAAACATGGTGAGCTCTGTGTCTTCATTTCCTGTTCTTTCGCACATGTTGTTTATGAATATAAGAAAACCAGCCTGAGTCGGGAACATCCCAAGCTCTCACTTCCTCGTGTATCTGCAGTATACCAGCTCCTGGCATTTTCAGTCTGGTCTGGCTCTAACTAAAACCATTTCATGTTTTGCTTTGAAGAAATGGATAACATGAAATGGTAATTTGGCTGCAAAATCTTGGAAAATTGTTCCCGGCCCAAACATCTGCCCCAAATGAGCTCAGCTGAGATCTCCTTGGAGGAGCGGGAGGAGTGGGTGAGCAGGGAGAGAGCCTGGAAGGAGGAAAATGAAGACAGTGGAAAGCCTACTTTTCCTTAAGAGGAAAGTTCTTTGTGACACAAGGTATCAGATAATACAGCTCCCTCATTCAGCCCCTCACTTTGGAAGGAGATAGTGAACATGCCGACAGCTGCTCCTCTTCCCTTCATCCCACCTTCCCCAATATTTGGTATCATTAAGGTGATCCCTTACGAAATGCCAAGAGACTGTGCCCAGCTGGTTGGCTTTAGTTATGCAGTGACTGGCCTGGCTTACATGATATCGTTTAAATCTTTAAATAAGTACTGAGTGCCAACTTTGGATTCCTGAGAGCTGAGCCCTACAGGGAGAGCAGAGAGGGAGGGTCGTGCAGGCAGGCCTTCACCTTCCTTCTTGACCTTCTTAGGAATTCTTCTGGGGGATCTTCACTGTCACAGTCTTAACTTCGGAGTACTCTCGCAAACCGAATTCTCCCCTGAAAAGCAGAAATGGGCAGTGTCAGACAGCAGAGGCCCAGGTAAATCCAACCCGAGCCACAGTATGAGTCCTGGGAAGGTGCATTTTACCACCTGCTAACAGCAGGTCCCGGAGGTTCATGTAAAACTTCTTGACAAAAGCCCAGCTTTTCTCTAAGGGGCTGGCAAAGCTGTCCTCTTATGAGCAGTCACTGTTTATTAAAAATAAATGATGAGCTATCTTCACAATATTGCAAAGAAAGGCAACATTCCCAACTACTCAGAGAAACAGGCCTGGGGGTTCGCCTTGGCCAGTGGTCACCCAGAAACCCCGCTGTGCCTGAGTTGGCACCATGGGCAGTGGCAGAACCAGGGTTCTAATGCCCGGGCTGTGTTTCTACCACGGGCAGCTGGCTCTTCAGGACCAGGGTGTGCTTTCGTCTTCGTAAACCCCATTCCTGCCACTTGACACCCAAGATGCGTCTGTGCTCTGATCTCTCTCTGAAAGAAAACCACAAGATTCCCAGGCTAGGGGCCTCTTGGGTTGGTATTCTAATTTCCTTTTCATTGGTCTTTAGACTTAATAAATGGAAATGAACACCCAAAGGCTGACCACGGAACTGGTATACTGCTCCTGGGACGTCAGCCAAGGAGAGGCTGCGGTAAGTGTGCCGCTCTTTTATCTGTACCAGCCACTTTTTTTTTTACAGGAATACGAAGAATAAACTTGGGACCTTCCCACTCAGCATACGATTTCCTCGTTAGCTCCATCCAGGCTCTGAGTCTCTTTATTACCAGCTTAGTTCTGGTTCTCTCTGGACTTTTTCCTTCCCTTGGGCAATTCTGAATGTGTCTCTTCATCATGGACATCGTCTGCCTCCTGTTTGAAATGCAGTTACTCCTTTCTTGTTTCCTGGCTTGTGCACAAACTTAGGGCAGATCCTGAACCAATTTTCTCCTGCTCAGATCTCTGTCTAGATTGTGAGAAATGTAAGAAAGTCTACAGAAAGTAGAGCATGGGAAGACTACAGAAAGGGGTATGGTTGTTTCAAGTGTGACTGTTGGATCCCATGATCTTTGGGTATGCAAAGCAATGAAAAATCCTGCTCGATGGGAGGTGCTCCTTGTCCAGGTCCCTGGCAACCACCTGTTACCATGGTGCACACGCAGCCTGCTCTGAGACAGAGGAGTGGACTCAAATCTTCCATTTAAAAAAAGTACCACCCATAGGCCCAAAGCTTCAAAGAAAGCCAGTGAGAGGTCCTAGGGCGATGCTTAGATCACAGAATGAACACCTAAGCTAAGTGTCAGCAGACAGGAGTGCCAACTCAGCTCTCCCATTATTGGCTGTATGACTTCAGATGAGGCACCCTCCTCCTGGTACCCAGTCATCTCTCAGGCAGTAGTTCCTGAATGTCAACATATCTAAGTATCACCCCTGAAGATGCCTTAAATTGCAGATCCTTGACCAGCCCCCACTGAAGATTCTGTTTCAGTATGTCTGGGAAGGAACCTAAGAGACCTTGATACAGGTGGTTATTTGGCCCGCCCTTTGAGAAACGCTGCTGTGAGGTCTGAAAACTTTGAAGTTCAGATTCTTCAGCTATTTTGCCATCTCATTCAAAGGTTTTTCTCTCAAATCTACTTAAATTCTATGTAATCCAGTTAATTCTGTGGTACATACAGTTCCACAGTCAAGGAAGAACCCCACTACTGCACAAAAGGCAGGTATATTGCTATTGACACACCCCAATCTCTCTGTGTGGTCACCTTCATAGCGGGGCCATGTACCAGGGCACAGACACGTTTAAAAGCCTGTATCCCTGCTTCTCAGCCAGAGTAGGTTATATTCCCTAAGAGGAACCAAATTCAGCATACCTACACATAAGGTAAGAGGTTAGATTCTGGTGTCTCTCAGCCAGCTGTTTTGGGAAATCAGTCAGACTCACCTATTAAATAAATAGGGATTTCTGTTTAAGGTGTATATTTCCCTGCTTTTTTTCTTTGGCTTACCTCAGCATTTCTCAGAGCAGGGTTCCCAGACCACCTGCATCAGAATCATTCCAGAAGCTTGTTAAAAATGCAGATCCTGGGCCCTAGCCCAGATCTACTAAATCGGAATCTCTGAGTAGGTCCCCAGATAGGCATGCTTCACAAGCCCCTTTCCCCAAGACTGCAGGTGACTTTCTGTGCACGTGCATAGTATGCATGAGCACACATGTACAATGCGCACGCACATACACGCACCAACTTGAGAAGCTCTCACTTAGAGTATCTTAACATTTCTCATCTTCAAAGCTTGTGTCCTTCATTTTTAAAATGCTGAAGTTCACGGCTTGCTTTCTATTCCCTAGGTTTGTGACACACATTTTAGAGCTTAGGCTCTATGACCCCTTGTCTCAGGGGAGCTTAAATGAGGAAGTAAGGAAAAGGTTGGGGAACAATGAAACAAATGTAATTAGCTGGACAGGCAGAACTGAGAGAAACTCAGCCTAAGTCTCTGACCCCTGGAGTCAGAGGCCAGTCCATCAGGCAACCTGTAGAGGGCAGCCCTCTCCACAGCTCTTTGGGAAGAACTTAACATTCCTCAGCTCCACTTGGAGCTTGTTTCCAGAAAGCGCTATATATACTTCCTGTCTCTGTTCCTCTTAAAGTTGGGCAAGGGATGTCAAGGACCAAAGCTGCATGGAGTTTATGGGCCATAAGATAAACAATTCTGTCCACATGCAGGGTCAAGTGGAGCTTCTAAGACTGTATTAAATGGGAAAGAAAAGTGGGGGGGCCAGGACAGGGCAGGTTCTTTATATGAAGCATTTCCTACCACTCTAGGTCATTTAAGGAAGAGAAAACATTTTCTGGGGGCAAGTTGGGACAAAGAAGCATATCATTTAGACAAGATGAAGGGAGTCTCATCAAAGAGCACAGTTTCCTAATTATTTTTTAACTGAAGTGGGAAGACCAAAACACTATAGCACCTATGAGTCAAGAGAAACTATTCTTCAGTATGTTGGGCCACCGTTCTGTGTGTTTTTGACACAGCCAAACTGTCTCCTGGACCATTTTTCTAGGTAAGGAGAATGTTTCTGATAGGAACAGATTGGGCCTGGACAATGTCACAAGAACCCTGGCAGGAGGCTTGGCCATGATGAGGGTCCAGAGTGAGCCTGGGATTAGGAGCCATCAATCATCGATTATTTATTACAAGTATATTTTATGCCCATGTTTCACTCTGTTAATAATCTATAACAAAACAGTCAATGCGAGCAGCATTCCACGAACCAATGATTGCTCCAACTTTCAGAGACTGGAGGAGCACAAACACAGGAGCAGGAAATAAAATAACAATTCAGCTTGACAAGTAAGAGCTAGAAAGTTAAGGCCAGATGCAAGGTAAGAAGAATACGTGGAACACATGAAGACTTTATAGAAGCTGAGGAATACTAATAATTGAGCAAATAAGATCTAAATTGGGTATGGGTTCTGGCTCTAAAGCACTGAAAGCTGGAAGCAAAGATTCAAGCAAGAGCAGTTTCTCCCTGGCATTACCAGAGACAGAATGTAAATTGGTGATATTAGCTGGATTCAGGAAAAATTCTGCCACACTCCCAAAGTAATATGTTTATTAAAATAAAGGAGGATCACCTATATGACATTCATCTATAGTACTTGATCAACAATGATGATAGCAGGTAACATTTTCTGAAGGTTTGCCAGACACTCTGTTGGATATTTGGCATAGTTAATCTTAACATTTAATCCTCATAGCTACCCTTTGGTGTAGGTACTGTAATTATTCCCATTTTATAGATGAGAAAACTGGAGTTTAGTAAGATTAAGTAACTTGCCCAAGGTTGCACAGATATTAAGCGCTAAAGCCAGGATACATATCTGAGCATTGTGATTCTAGAAACTTTGCTCTTTACCTCAAAGCTATACCTACTTTATGGTTTAGTGGCTACTATAGTCTCATTTTTCAGGTCCTTAGCATCGCAGGACTCTTCCCTTACCTTATTCCTGTAGAGATCTTATGCCTGCCCCCCACCCCCACCTCCGCTTCCTTGACTGGATATTATGGGAACTGAGTGCATTTAGAGCCACTGAAACCTAGGCTCAAATCTCAGAGATATGTAACTTACTTGCTATTTGACTTAGGCAAGCTATGTAACCTTTTTAACTCTTAGTTCCTCATCTGAACCACCTGTAATCTAAAAATAAGTGTTTCTATCCCATAGAATCATTGTGTAAATCAAATGAGACAATGTTTGGCGAAAAGTTAGCATAAAGCCATACACAAATTATGCAATTAATGATATCTATTATTGTTATTGCAAATCCCTTCTATTGGGTCTTCTTCCTGTAACCTCTGCCAAAACATCCTCTATGTGCCAAGAATCTTGGCCTTAAAAACTTTGGGATCTCCATAGCTCCCTCTAAAGAAAACCCTTTGAAAATGGGTTCAAGCCTCTCATTCATCCTATGCCTTAATCTTGTATTCCCAAACTCGAAGAACCTATAGGTACTGAGAAGGGGACCTAAGTGTGTGAATTAGGGTTTTTTTTTTTTATATAATAAATGACAACCAACATCCAGGCCCCAGCAGCAGTGGGAGGGGTGGGGAAGACGGAGCCTGAGGAGCTCACAGGTAAAGCAATTTTGCTCTAAGGGGATGAAAAGAAGCAAGTAATCTAGATTTTACATAAAGCCTCTTCCTTTTTGAATAGCAAGTAAAGATTCTGAATTGCTGTGATGCAAAACAAAACATTTCTGCAGGCCAGATTTGTCCCTGGGCTGTCAGTTGGTGACTGTTGTTTTAAACACACCAAACTCTGTTTCTCTCCCCAATGGTTTGTATTTGATGTGCCTTCAAGCTTTTGTTCTTACTGTTTCCTCTGCCTGGAATGCCTGCTCCTAAAAAACTGAAATGTTATTTCCTCTGTGAAGTCTTCTCTGAACCCATCAGGCTAAAGGAATTGATTTTTCCTTGTATGTACAAGATGTCTGACATACCTCCTTATCAGCACTCATTCCATGGAATCACTAGGACATTAATTTTTTTCTCCATTCCCACTTAACGTAAGAGAATTGTGTTTACTCATCTTTGTAACATGTATAGTAAAGTGCCTAGTGTATATTAATATGTGCTCAATAAAATGTTTGTTTAATGAATGGACGAGAAGAAAAGAATGAACCAATTTTGTGAGTATTCCTCTATGCTGCTATTCGCCATTCCTGTTTCTCTGCTGGCACCAGCAACTTTGGACACTTACATTTCTCTCCCATTTCCAGACATCTTGAATCCCCCAAAGGGGCTCTGGGCATTTAAGGCATTGTAACAATTGATCCTGAAAGAAGAAAACAGAGTACTGTTAGTGTGGATTCTGCTTGCACAGAAATGATCCCATTGGCATGATACTTCTTTTGTAAGTTTTATTTTTATTTCCTTTCTTCCAGATGAACAATTTATAATTTAAGATTCACTTTGCTTTCCCGGTCTAGCCAACAAAGAACGTATCACCTCTCAGGGTGACGTCTGCCTTCAGTCTTCCCCATCCTTCCGAAGGATGTGTGTGTATTTCACCAGGCTCCGGAGAATTACGAGGCCCCTACACCACCAGGGGAAGTGTTATGACCAGAACGATGACACAGACTCTGATCTTACCAAACAGTCCCAGCTTGCATCGCAGAGGACACTGTGAGGGCCTTGTTGATGTCATTGGTAAAGACAGCAGCTACAAGCCCAAAGTCGGAGTTATTGGCTCTTTCGATAACTTCATCCATAGTCTTAAACCTCAGAATTTCCTGAACGGGGCCAAAGATCTGCAATGAAAGAGTTTGACCCAACATGGTTGCTTTGCCATTCCTTCACCTGCTTGTCACATTTCAAAGGAAGTGTTCTCTGCCTTCATTATTTAAATGACATTTCAGTTTAGCAGCACAAAACTGTAAAATATCCCAAACTTTCCCAGAATACAGTTACGTAAGAGTCTATCCTTAGACTTTGTTTAATACCCCCGTGCCTCCGCCCTCCCTGGCATCACTCGATTCCACTGTGTGTACTAAAGCTGAGTCTCCAGGAGCCCCGGGCGCTGCTCCAGACCTGAGGAAGTACTGTTCTGCATGGCTGGCTGTTCTGCAACTGGTCCCTCTCCTACATAAACGTGGAGAGACTTGGAAGCTTTCTATTTCCTGGTTAACAGCCTGGTGAAACAGTGACTAGCTATCACGATTGTTCTGTTGGTTAATAATGGTTGCAATCATACGGCCTGTCATAGGGCCTCCAGCAAGCTTCCTTGTCTTTTTGTTTTAACTTCTTTCTTGAAACCGAGACTTTCATAGCCATGTTTATTGCTATTGTACAATGTCTATAAAATATAAAGACCTGAAACTCTATGACCATCTACTAGAAATGTTCTGGAAAGCATCCCAGGGGAAGTTTGGCTGTTGTTAGAACCCTGTATTTGGTACCTCCTCCTTGGCAATCCGCATGTCATCAGTGACGTTGGAGAACACCGTGGGCTCGATGAAGAACCCCTTCCGGCCCAGCCCTTTGCCTCCACATTCCAGCTTGGCGCCCTCAGCCACACCACTTTGGATGAGTTCCAGGATCTTGTTGTACTGTTTCTTATCAATCTACAGAAAAAGGTACCCAGTGACTGCAAGTAAAGTCCTCTAGAAAATGGAAATAAGCATGTTCTCAAGAATCTCTCATTTGTGATTTTTTAAAAACTTCATCATACCTAGTCAAATTATATGGAACTGTTGTTATTTTGACATTTTTGGCCTATGAAAAGTGGTAATTTTTTATGGTTCAACTTAATATAGAGAGAATTCCAATACATTGACCGCTCTGATGATACTGCTGAATCAGAAATACCAGTTGAAGATTTAGGCAATGTTTCTAAAGGAAACACTGATGAATTGATTGTTCATTGTTTGTCTGGGGGAAAACTGACCTCTATAGCCAAATGAAGAGTTTATCAAGTTGTACTGATACTAAAAAGAAGAAAATTAATAGATGAGTTAACACATAACCTCTTTACGTGCTACTACAGATCAAATCCTTATTAGGGTAAATTTTTAACGGAGCTGCTATTACATCATTAGAGAAAAGGATTAAGTTTAACAAGTGAGGGCTAGCTTCCTACTCCATAAAATAAGGTCAGCCTTGCATCTCAAAAGTTATAGAGTTATCACTCAGTTATTGTAAATAATATAAAAACCTACATTCACCTGAACTTGAAATGCTCAGCTAGAACATCAATCTTCTCTCGAACAGCCCCAAAACCTAGGAGGTGTGGTTTCTTATTAGGAAAACCCATGCTTTGTGATACAAATAGGATCTGGTCCATGTATTCCTTTAAAAATTCTCAGATTCTATCTACAGATTAAAACCAGAATTTCATCTGGAAATATGCGCTGATGATTGTGGAGAACCTGCAGTGCTAAAGACTGCAGGCTGCAGGGACCTTTGTGGCCCTTCCCCATCCCACCAGTGTGCGTGAAGCATTCAGAGTAAGAGACAGCCATGTAGCTGAGGGGAATGTAGACAGCGCTTCATTTCCTACACAGTCACAATCTACAAATGATTTCCCCGAAGTAGGTCAGTTGGTAGAAAGAATCCTTTGCAGCTGGAAAAAGGATCAATGGCATTGGGAACAAGAGATGCCCAGTTTCCTTGACTGTGGCATTTGTAGGGATGTTTGAAGACCAATGGTTAGGACTGGGGCTGGGTTCTAATGTCAAGATCCATCTTACCACGCCTAGGTCTTTCTTTAGAGTGGAGACTCCAATTCACCCCCAAAGTTCAGGGCACCCTGTCATAAGTAACGCCTCACTGGCTAAATTCCCAGCCATGAAGACGAGGTGGAAGAGTAAGCAGGCAGCAGGAAAAGGAAGATGGTGCTTTGCTGGGTCCCATTAGTGTGTCCCACTGGTCTATGTGCTTAAGTAAAGAAAGAAAGGGAGTGTTTATGATTTCTCTACCTGGGGTCCCTGTTCAGTGGTGGGGTCAAAGGGACTCCCCACTATGCGCCTCTTGGCCCGCTCCACGCTTCTTCTCACAAACTCCTCATAGATGGACTCCTCCACGAAGATGCGAGACCCCGCAGTGCAGCACTGGCCTTGGTTGAAGAACACACCCTGGTGAGCCTGTTCCACGGCGTAGTCCACTATGAGAGGAAACAGCCATGTTCTCAACAATGCTTCACGTGTGGAGGGGCCGGCCTATGGAGCCACCTCCCTCCCCTCTCCAAAGCCCCAAGTATAATGTCATGTTCACCACAGAGATGAATAGTGAGTAGCACAGTAAAAAGCACTGGGTTGAGAACGCAACTTAGTTCTAACTAGATCCTGATGTTACTTGCTGTCATTTTGGACACCTTCACTTCTCTGAGTCCCTTTCTTCTTCTGTAAAAAAGAGGACTTGGACCACATCATCTATAACAGGAGTCTCAAACCCCAGTGCCCAAAGGGGCTGGGCAGATGATGTAATGGTATAAATCTGCCAGGTAGTAAAACAATGTGAGGGAGACTTAGAAGGAAAGCCACTACATTTGGCCGTTGCTATGCATGAGCACACGGTTGCCAGGTTTCCAATTTTAAGGAATAACAGAAATATAAATATTTTTAATGCACAGATTTGTTTTTTTTTAAGCACTGTATAATATCTAGACACATAAACATAGTTATACCCTGCATTTGGCCTGTGACTGCCAATTTGCAACCCCTATTCTATAGGGTCTTGTAGCTGTTTTGTTTAATTAGTATTTTGGTGAATTAAGCTATAACAATGGATCTTCTCTGAAGACACTAAATTTCCTTTATAGTTGCATGTAACTGTATAATAATATATGAAAATCCTTTCACTTTTATTTTTTATACCTCAAGATAACATTAATAAATCTAGTGTGTGCTAGTTGCTAAATGACTGGCTGAATCTATCAATCAATGCCATGCCAATGAAGTACCTACTCCTCAAGAGGAATTTAGGTATAAGAATTCTGATCCCCTTGACAACTAATGTAAAGCTGAAGCTGAACTCTGTGAATCCCAAACTGAGGCTGAAATTCAGGCAATCTGCTTTCTCTTCTCGCCAGCGGTGAAATGGGGAAGCAGCTCTTGCTACCAGGATGTAAAGAAGAAAAAGGATAACTGGAATAGATTTTGGAATTTCATTCCCTGGAAAGTTTTTAAAAACAGAGACCACACCTGTGCAGAGTGAATTAGACAGTATCCTGCCTGGAGACATGCGGTTTCCTAGGTTACTGCTCTAAGCCTCCATGAAATCCTACCACCAGGGCATAATCACCTTCGATTGAGGTCTATTCATACAGAACTGATCATAGTGTGTTGTCATCCTGACTGAAAGTCATGAGAGCAACAGAAAGGCACTTGGATGAGTTAACAGAGAAGGGGTTGTGGGTTTGGGAAAATGTTGGTAGAGCTAGTGAAGAATTTTTTTAATGATCTACGAAGCCACCAGATACTCTCGAGAAGTTTCAGATTTCTTGATTCTAGGCAGAGATTATATTTCAAGTGTTCAGAGGCTTAGAGCATTCCACTATACAGCACTGACCGGCCTTTATTTTACCTCTTCTACCCTATTCTACATCACAGAGTCAAAATGGCTTATCGGTGTCTAGAAAACAGACTATTCAGTTGCCAAGTGATAAGTGCTCTTTCCCAATATTAAACTATTTTCTACTTGGAAGGAAAGATCCAGATTCTTTGTGAATGCCTCTAAGCTTCAAAGATCTTTCTCTTAATGTCCTATCAAAGTGGAGATACGAGAGAGCACTGAGGGGCAGTGTGCCAGGGCACGTATGAGATCTATGACTGACTTACAATCAGCATCTGCGAAAATAATATTGGGACTTTTCCCTCCCAGTTCCAGAGTTACTCTCTTCAAATTACTTCTTCCAGCTGCTTCTTGGATAAGCTTTCCAACCTGAAAGAAAGGAAATGGAGATAGGTTTTGCACAACACACAGTTGAGATGGTCGGTAGCCAAAGCCAGCTCTGGGCAACAGTGGCATCCAGCAATAAAGGATCCTGCAAAACAAATCAACCCATTGGATGACACAGGAATAGCTCAGGTAGTCAACCTGTATGAGCAAGATGTGACATTGCCTCAGTGACCAGGAATGCTGTCGGCTCCTTCAGAATCTGCCTCAGACTAAAAGAGCTCTCTTGACAAAGGCAATCCCCTCCCCAGGGTATCCCACAGCTACTGACTGATGGTGGCAGGGATATAAAGACCCCGCCTTTTCAGCTCTCCACAGGACAATTCTGAGAGACCACATGCGTGCCACTGGGCCACATATGGTTGGGTTGAGGCCGTCAGGACTGCACTTCAATTCGACTTCCCCTGTGTCCATTCCCCTTCAGCAGGGATCCCTAGTAAATAATCCGCATGCCAAACTCCACCTCAGGACTTCTTCTGCAGAACCTGACTGGTAACAGAGTACTGTTCTACTGGAGGGCAGAGGTCACTTTAGGAAAAATGCCAAGATGTATTATAGCTCATATGGGCAGTTTGCTCTTGTTGAGAGGAAAAATGCTACTTGTGCCTGGATCTTACCAAAAATTAGGTGTTTTTAAAGCCTGTAGAAGAGAAATGTTGAATTTACATTTGACTCTTCTAGCTCCTTGTTGAGATCCTCGAGGAGGATGACTAATTCCTCAAGCAGGGTAGAGTCATGGGGAAAGACTCTGGCGCTTGGATCTTTATTTATTCATTTATTTACCGATTCTATCACTTACCAACTGTTTGACCTTGGGAAATTTATTTAACCGAGCCTCGGTTCCCTCCTCTGTAAAAAAAAAAAAAGCTAAAAATAAGATCTACCTCAGAATTTAGTAGTCCTGGAGATTAAGTGATTTAAGACACATGGCCGTTGGAACCTGGCCTGTCACACAGTAAGTGTCTACACCTGTTAACCATACGCAAGCGTGAGAAGCTGGAGCCCCTCTTTCTCCACCTTCAGTGCAGAGAAAGGGAGGTGACCGTAAGGAGAGCTACTGCTAGATCTCCCACAGCAGGTCTCTGCTCACATGCCCCAAACTGTCTATGCCTACCAACTAGTTCAGGAAAACACTGGGGAAACTGTTTCTCTAAATTCCTTCTAGTCTCCAATATTACTCATTAGCTGGATTAAATGCTTTGAGCTTTATTATTACTCTACCTCATGACAAAAAATTTTAGAAGATATATCCTCATTCTGAGGAAAGCTAACCTTGAGGAAAAAATTGTGATGTCACTGAGAGAGGTAAAACTAGTTTCCTAGCATGCAGAACAATGTTACTTACCAGTGAGTTAGAAACATTGACATCTGGCCTTAAAGATGAATAGGCAGAACAGAAGTCAGCCAGATTGCCCCTCTCTGCCTTGCTAGCTGGTCTCTCTTCTACCACAAGATAAACTCCCTGGGAAGATGGGCCAATAAAGACCCCATTCTCAGGCAAACATTCTCTCTTCTTCAAGAAGAAAATACATGTACACAAAGGAAAAAAGAATCTGGCCCTTTGTTCAGATAAGAGAACATCAGTCAGGTGAGAATTATGACTGAAGCCTGAGACCTCTAGCGAGAGAGGGGAAACTCGCACCTACGGGCAGCTGGGCAACAGCACCGCAGGGCGTCCCTGAGGAGGCTGTCATCTGCGACTACTCTCTGTTCTGAGGAATTGTAGTGTGTGTGTGGCTCTCTCTGCCCTGAGGACACTGTATTAATTCACAGAGACTCATTCTAAAGTCCAGAAAGATGAGCAGGGAAATGTTATCTCAAAGAAGATGATCTCTGGAAGTCATGAACATTATGGGTCATTATATTAAAAAACTAACATTTATTGAGTTGGTCTGTGTCAGACGTTTCCATGCATTCACCACTTAAACCTCTCAAAACTCTGCAGAAGAAGATACTATCCTATTTTTTAAAACTTTTATTTTACTAGCTTCAAGTATACAGCACATTGGTTAGATGCCTTCTCATTTTAAAGGTGAGCCAACTCAAGAGTTAAAAGTCAAAGGATGTTACGAGGTTACTCAGCTGGTTCCTGGCAGAATCTGAGGGACTCTGTGCAGGCTGAATCCAGGGCCCAATTGTGGGCTCACTTCCTCTCCTTCCCATCCTCTCTCCCAGTTTTCTGCCCTTCCTTTCTATATTTACTAAGCACCTAATGTGTGTCTCGTATCACCAAAACCTCATCTTCGAACTGCAAATTGATTTGAAAGTGAATAGGAATATTACCTTTTATAGACACAAATTATGATCACAAATCTGTTAAAAATACACTCTGCCTTCAGACTGACATTTAAAAAACAAGCAAAAGCAAGGAGAAATCATGGATTTTAAGACATTGAGTAAATGTTTGGAGGAGGTAAAGAGAGGACTGGACCACTGACATTACATTTCTGTTAGCCTTCCTTCCTGGCCTCCGTCAAAGAGTAGTGTTGCTCAGTGATTATTTTCATGGCTACAGTAACTATACAAAAATCTTACTCAGTCTATGGTCATCAGAGAAGAATACCAAAGAATAATTTTTCCTGCATCAATGCTTTGCCAGCCTTTCCTTAGAAACCAAATTTGTGCTAAACACTGCAAGGCAAATCTCAGATGAATAATGACTTTCCTCTTCATCTTTGGAAGAAGGTCAAATCGCAGCCGAGCCTCAAGAAAGAACTGGATGTGTTAGGCCCCAGGAGAACCACTTCCATCTGGAGGGGCCTCAGGACAGGACACTCTGAAAAATCTCAGCTTTCACCAATCTCCTTCATCCAACACATATTCCTGGCTCTCCTGTTATGTGCCAGGTGCAATATTAGGCACAATCTCTTCCCGACAAGGAACTCACAGCTAAGAGACTCCTACGTAAACCTAGCAGGTGCTCAATAAGTGCAGCTTTGCAGTCCACTTAGAGGAAAATCTGGGTCTGATTTAATATTAGATCTAAACAGATGAATTTATGGTTCTATAGCACTTTGTTATAACTCAGAGTCAGACCACTCTGGGCCTTACCCATAGAACTGGGCTAGGATGCAACAACCTTCATTAGTTACGGGATCAAGCATCATATGCCTTCCCATGACACTCTCGGTTTCCAGGTCAGATTCTCTTTGGAGAATATATTACTACTCATGAATTCTCCCCGTTAGTGGAGCAAGGTTAGGTGACCCCAAATGGGAGGCACTGCTCATTATTGTTACCATAAAGGGGGAAGAGGGGATGGGAAGGAGAACAGATGCGACTCCAAAGCAGGGGATTCTTAATAGGAAAGAGTAATGTTTGAAAACAAAGAGTTCAAGTGAGCACTGACTCCATGTCTGTTTATAAAATATGATAGGTCCTGTGCAAATAAATGCAAAATATTACTTGTACAAATCCCATGCAAACCTAAATAAAAATCTATGGGGTTAGAAAAGCTAAAACAAACAAAATCTAGACATTAAACAAAGGCCTGGGGGATTTACTGGCCTATCTCAGATGGGAAAATAATTAGTAGGGTTCCTTGGGGGTGTGTGCTACACTGGTCATACTGAACCCCCTAAAATAGGATCAGAAGGTAGAAGTACACGGTGAGATTAAATGAAGAGGCAAGGACACTCGGATCTTCTAAGTGGTTAAAAGTCTAGTCAATAGGGATGAACTCCATTAAATTAAGCCCTATTCTGATGAAACAGGCAATCTGTAAGATAAAACAGACAAACATATAGTTTGAGAAACTAAGTCTTGTACGTGAAGATAGATTAATAGAATAAAGGCACAGAGACCAAATTTTGAGTTCACCATTACTTTCCCCAATCAGCAAAGATTTTACAATATACTCTTATTAGACCCCCTGCCCTATCTATGACAACCTAGCTAGTTATCACCATGCTTAGGTTTATGGACCACAGTTTGGTTGTTAGGAGTCAGAAGACCTGGGTCCTACACACTTTGGCTTGGCTCCCAACACACCTTCAATTTGAGAAAGCCATTTCACCTCCTTGGGCCTCAGTTTCTTCATCTGATGAGTGAAGGCACAAGCCAAGCAGTTAATCTGTCCCTTAGTAACCCAGTTTGTTAAAAAAGAGTTAAAAAGAACACACGGGGCTCTTGAAGCCCCTGCTCAATCTGAGAGACTGTCCTCAATTTGTCTGTATTCTGTGAGCCTTATGGAGCAAAAGTAGTTTTTCATAGAAGCTTCACAGCTGCACTGAATGGTAGAAAAATTTGATCTGTTTTTAGTCTCCCACATATATAGGTCATTATGAAAGAGTAAGTGATAGTGTTCCTATCATGTGGTTTCTCAACTTTGCACGCCCTGCAGAATCTCTCAGCTCCATCTATGTACCCCAAACAGGCAAAAGCAGAAAATTGGGGGCTCCCCCACACATAATGGAACTGGGCTAATTCTCAGCAGAAATGTTGGCACAGAACAACTCTGACTCCCATCTTGGTTTTGAATAGTCTTCAAGATTTATAACAGGAGTATCCCTGGATGAGCCACAATGTACCAGAACAATGTTCACAGCAATGCAACAGGATAAGAAATGCAACCTGGCACTTCGCATAGAAAATATTACACAGGATGAAAGAGAAGACGGACGGCTTTCCACACCCTTTATTCAAGGTTGTTGCTCCCTGAACAGAGTTTCTAAAGTTAGGTAAAATTTTTCTTTTCATTAATCAGTTGTTAACCCATATTGGAACAGGTTCCTTCTCAGAGAGATTTCTTTTTCTCTTATTGATTAGTGAACTACATATATTAGGGTAGATTCTTTCTCAGAGATATCTCACACTTTTTTTTTTAAATAGAAAAATTTCTAGTCAAGATCTCAATAAACTGGTTGAAGATGCTTTCTTTCTGCAATATATTTTTATTTTTTAAACCCCACACAGAGAGACTTTATACTTCTTCCCTCCTCTACTTAATTTTCATCATTGTATTCACTGGTTCTGACTGTGATGGAAATAGAGATCCCCAAAATGTACGTAATTCAGTATTTCTTGTCTTTCTGAAATACCCAGAAATAACAGGCCAAATGAATCTGTTCAGATTTCCACCAGAAAGTAACAGGACCAAAGCATATAAGCAGTTCCTCTAATTTAAGTGATAATAGTAATTTCAAAACTTTACTTGTGGAATTCAGACTTTGAAAACCAATTGAGCCATGGGCTACATTTCCAGTCTCTTTCCTACCATTCCTACCACCACACACCCACCACTCCAGCCACATGTAACCACTTGCCCTTCCGAGAACATGCCTCTGCGTCTTTGTATAAGTCGTTTTTGTCTGCCTGCAGTGCCTTTCCTCACCCTGCTTACTTGCTTCATTTCTTCAGACCTACTTCTGCCACCTCCTCTGAGAAGCTAACTCTCTGACCCACCCTCCCCACAGGGCTTATTAGTGTTCCCATTCCACTGGCTGATCCCACATAACTCTTACACTGTTTTTGTTTGATAGCTGTCTTCCTCACTAGACTGAATTTGTGAGCAGAAGGACGCTATTGTACACACACACGCACACACACACACACACACACACAAATGATTTTGAACATTTGATGAGTCAATGGTTTAGAACATGACAGCTGCTCTTGAGGTTTCTGTAAATAAGAGAACATGAAGTCTTTCACAAAACAGAAGAGAAAGATTAGAACACAGGTCACCTATGCCCAAGGCTTAGCTTTGCCATAACTAGCAGAATGATCTTCAGCTTTCCTCTTCTTATTTATCTTTGGCTTAAATGTCTGCATCTTTAATGAAGGGCATGGCTTCATGGTTCTAACAGTGACTGCACATGGGAGCTCTCGAGCACTTAAAAGCTCTTTCTATGTCTGGACTCTACCTCCAGAAATTCTGATCTTCGTTTGGAGTGGGGCACACAGGCATGGGTATTTTTAAAAAGTTCTCCAACCATAATGCTGTAAAACTGGAGAGCTATTGCAAAAAGAAAGTGAGAAAATACATAAAATAAAAGGAGAGATCAAGAGATACATAGAAACAAATGGGAATGAAAACACAACATATCAAAACTTTTGGGATACAGCAAAAGTGGTGATAAGAGGAAAGTTCATATCATTACAGGCCTATCTCAAGAAACAAGAAAAATCCCAAATAAACAACCTAATATTACATATTAAAAAAAACTAACAAACAAACAAACAAATCAAGCCCAAATCCAGCAGAAGGAAGGAAATAATAAAAATTAGAGTAGAATTAAATGAAATTGAGAACAAAAAGACAATGGAAAAAAAATAATGCAACAAAGAGCTGGTTCTTTGAAAAGATTAATAAAATTGACAAACCCCTGGCTAGACTCACTAAAGAAAAAAGAGAAAGGACACACATAAACAAAATTAAAAATGAAAGAGAAGTTACAACAGATACCAATGAAATACAAAGCACCTTACAAAAATACTATGAAAAATTATATGCCACCAAATTTGATAACCTAGAAGAAATGGATAAGTTCGTAGAAATATACGATCTTCCTAGACCGAATCATGAAGAATTGGAAAATCTAGTAGACCGATCAACAGTATGGAAATTAAAATAATCATCAAAAAGTAAAAATCCAGAACCAGATGGCTTCACTAGTAAATGTTTGGCTTCACTACCAAACATTCAAAGATGATTTCATACCTGTTCTTCTCAAATTTTTCCAAAAAATTGAAGAAGCAATACTTCCTAACCAAAATCTGGCAAAGATAACACAAAAAAGAAAACTACAAACCAATATCTCTGATAAATACAGATACAAGAATTCTAAACAAAATGTTAGCAAATAGAATACAGCAATACATAGAAAAGATTATACATCATGATGAGGTGGGCTTCATTCCAGGGGCACAGGGATTGCTTAACATAATGTAAATGATTAATGTGATACAATGCATAAACGAAATAAAGGATAAAAACCGTATGATCCCATTGATAGATACAGAAAAAGCATTTGACAAGATACAGCATCTATTTATGATTAAGACACTGAAAAATTCCCAAGAACATTTTAATATGCTGCTGTTTGTTAGGGTTAAGAACCATGGGATTAAAGAATCTTTAAGGGCGTTTCTTTCATACTGTCTCTACTCCTTCACTGTTGGTTCTATTTTCTAATTGCTTAATATTATCGTTTATTGAGCACCTATTCTGTGCTGCTTGTTCTCATGAATATTATTTTATTTAATCTGATGACCACCCTATGAGGCAAGAATCATTACCCCATTTCAGAGTTGGAAAAAAACAACTACGAATCAGAGAGGTTAAGAAATAACCTGCTGACAGGCACCCAGTGAGTGGCAGAGCCAGGAATGGACTTGGATGCCCACAACAGACCTGGAGCTCTCTTTGCTCCACTACAGCTTCTCCCTGTGGTTCCTGCTTCTCTTCTCCAGATGTTCTCCTGGAGAGTAGGTCCCCTCTGCTATAGCTAAACACACTATCTGCACCTGAGAGACATTCTAAACCAACTGCCCTGTACACTTAGCCATCCTTTTGTTACAGAAGACTGTTCTTTTCTATTTTGAATAAATTTTAAAAATCAAGATTTTGATTTTTTTGGTCTGCTTTGATAGGAAAAAACCTGGCATAGTCAAGTTAATAGTACTACATGTCAGTCTCACTAACTAGGTGAACTACAGGGCAGGCATCCTGGGACTATCCATACTCAGCCTGAGCTCTGAGGAGAGAAATCTGTTGCAGTCAAGGAATCTCAGCCAGCAGGCAGAGACTACAGCCTACTTTTTCTCATTCTTCTTCAGCACTCAAGTTTAGATTTCAATCTTAAATTTAAAAAAAAGAAGAAAGCTAATCATTTAAAACCTGTCCCTCCAAAGGTTTTAACACATCAAAACTGAGCTATTTGATTTAAATGCTGGATGTTTCCTGGTGGGCTCATATATAACCTTAGAAGTAGGCCCATTAGCCATTTTAAAGAACAGCTAAAACTGTAGCAGGCTACTTCTACCTAGAAAGACTGAGGCTGCACAGAGAAGAGAGCTGACCTGACTCATTACTCGAGCAGCAGAAAGGGTGTCCACATCATGCAACATGGCATTCATCACACTTAGGAAATGAAAAGAGAACCCCGGCTGTGTAAATTAGAATCAGTGATAATACAGCTGCTAGCTACAAACATTTATTTGGCACAGATCAATCTGGACTCTCCTGTAGTTTGCTTTGATGGTCTCTCTATTATCTTGTTGACTAATGATGAAATCATGGTTTGTTAATCTAACTGAATAAAGAAAACACCATACAAAGCAAAATGCAAACTGTTTTCCTGTACTTTATTGAAGTTGTTTATTGACTCTGTGTTTATTAGAACTCCTTCATATTCACTCATTAAATATTTACATGTATTGCCTATGTATTTAGCTGCATTAATAAGAGTAACTTTGTTTCCTTTTTAAAGGTCTTCTGCTAAAGTAAATGGAAAGCAGCCACCTCAAATAAACTTCTCCTTGCTGATTGTTCCAGACATTTTGTGATGTACCAATAGGCCCCTTCTCCCTAGAGTAAACATAACAGGATCCATGTTCAAATCTATAGTTAAGTGACATGTTCCCTCTGAGAGAATCTATACAATTTCCCAAGTAGCCTATAAAATTTTTAAAGGTTAGAGGGATAAAGAAATAAGACACTATAAAATGAAAAGGGATTTAAGAATTACGTGATCATTTTATTTGCCTGTGAAAATTCTCTACTTGCCACTGTTAATATGGCTAACTATAAGTTGGCTTTCATATTTTAGACAATTGCTTCTTCCTTGGGTCTTCTATTGCCTGTCAATGTGCCAGATAAAAAAAACTAAGAGATACTCTAGAGGCCACAGGATTGGCTCCTCTCCAAGTGAATGTAAACCTCTCTAGAGAGAGAAATATCAAATGCAGACTCTGTTGGAAAAATTTAGCTAAAACTTGCTCCATGTACACTGCTATAAGCTACTTCACTGTTCTGAGTTTTCCAACAGCAAAACACTTCACAGGGGCACCTTCCACCTCATTCTCGTTGCCAAATTCTCTCTTCTCTCTCTTTCTCCCTCACTGTTCTCCCATTGAATACCTGCATCTTTGAAGATTACATACTTAGTTTTTACTGTTCTTTCTGTGAAGATAAAGAATTTCCTGTGGTATATAAAGCTAAAGTGAGATAACACCATACACCTATTAAAATGGCTGAAATTAAAAAGACTGACTGTACCAAACAAATACTGGCAAAGGTGTGAGGGAGTGGGAAGTCTTATACACTGCTGGTAGGTATATAAGCCGGCACATCCACTATGGAAAACAATTAAGCAGTTTCTTAATCTAATATGATCCCATTCCATTCCTAGGTATTTACCCAAGAGGAAAAGAAATACACACACACACACACACGCACGCACACACGCGCGCGCACGCACACGCACACACACACACAACTTACACATGAAATGTTCATAGGAGCTTTTATTTATAGTATATCCCAAATTGGAAACAACTCAAATGCTCAAAATATCTATCAACAGGTAAAAGGATAGACAAATTGTGATATATCCATAAAATGGAAAGCTTCTCAGCAATAAAAAGAAATGAATAAATGAATTATTGATATATGTAACATGGATATATAAATAAAATAACTGAATAAATTAATTAAATTGAAAAATAATCAGAGTTTCGAAGGGAAAGAGAACAAATGAAGAGGAAAAAAGAAACAGAGAAAAGCAGATTATGTTGAGTAAAAATAGTCAGACCAAAGAGTTTGTACTATATGTTTTAGTTTACATAAAATTCTAGAAAATGCAAACAATCTATAGTAGCAAAAAGCAGATCAGTGTCTGGAAATGTGGGGGAAGGGCAGAGGAAAAGGTGGGAGAGAGGTTACAAACGGGCAGTAGGAAACTTTTGAGGATGATGGAGGTATTTAGTATCTAAACTGTGCTGATGGTTTCACAGGTGGATACATAAGTCAAGACTTATCAAATTGTTCACTTTATATATGTGAATTTATTGTACATCAATTATACCTCAATAAAGCTGTTAATAAAGATAAATTAAACAATAAAAATGTTACTTTATTAGAGCAATTATGCCATACATCTCTTTGTTGTCCTTTGTGGACTGTTGGTGAAGATATTTATATTGAATCTACCTGACTTTTTAAAATATGGTTTAATGGTTTTAGTAAAAGTCAAATGCATTAGGAATTAATTAAATTTTAAAATAATTAGAACCTGAAAAGGAAAGAGAACAAGAAGGAAAAAAAAAAACGAGAAAAAAGCAAGAGGGGATGAAAATAAAGAACAGATCAGAGGCTAACAAGAGAAATTATGAATGATTGGAACTAAAAGGAGGCAACATTTGAGATTATAAAACTAAATAAGAATAAAGCATTGTACTCACTATAGAAATTGACCAATTCTCATTTATCTGCACAGAAGGTAGAATAGAATTACTGAGCTAAGGACTCACTGGGTTGGTAAGGGAAGGAAGGTCATTTCCACAGAAGAAATGGCACATGCGAAGGCACAGAACTGTGAAAGGCATGTTATGTTTGGGGAACGAGGGGTGGGGGAGAGTTGCAAACAGTGAAGTAACTCCAGAGAGCAGGGGACGGTGCATGGGCCAGGTCATGAATTAATTTGTCTGCAATCTGAAGGAGTCTGGACATTCAAGTAGAGATGTCCATTCTGCAGTTAGACATAAGTCTGGAGTGAAAAAGAGGGGCTAATAATTTTAAGTGAGGTATATCAGGGAAACGTTTTAAATGAAATATTAGTGTTGATTCATTTGATTATTTTCATACTGGTAAATAAAAAATCAAATGGACCAATTAGGTTACTACGGATGAAAAATGCTTCTATACTGACAGTCTCATAGGGAAGGAAGAGAGTCAGAGAGGGAAATGGTAGTTAATGACCACATTCAGAAACAAAGTTATGACTGAAATGAACCTTGGACCTTCTTTTAGGAACAGTGCTTTTATGCAGATAAGGGCTAAATCAACAAAAATTCTACAAAGGGAGAAAATCCGATCAGCTAAGCCTGGCTGGTAAATTTTTCTATGAATTCATCAGCTGAGTCTCTGGTTTCCCTTGAACAACCGCGGAACATAACAGGCCTAGGGACATAATGGTGTGGTGCGATGGCATTAGGGCTGTGCTAAACCTATGAGATCCTCTGGGAAACAGGCCTGGAGCACAGAAGAAACAGAGAAGCGAGAGAGGAATAAGTTCATGAAGAACTCAGTTCTATCTACCAAGAATCAACTTGATTCTGTACACTGAAGGAACCCGAGTGATTTAAGGACATCTTTACCAGTGCCCGGCGCTCCACAGGGAATCAAAATGCTTACAGGATGAAAAAGGGATCTTAGTTCTAAGATGATCAAAGTCACCTCCTTTGCAGCTAGCAAGCCCATTAGTGCCCTCTGGGTGCTAGGGCTGCTCCTGTGCACAAGGAGGAGGAACTAGGGGGAAATGTCATTAACTACACACGCACTGAAGAGTGGCAGAGCAGTGGCTGTGCTGCTGCTTGTCATTGAGGTGTCGCTTATGGAAATAAGTCTTAGCATTTTAAAGTTGCACTATGGTGTTACAGCTTCTATCTGAGAAATATAGTCAAAGCAGAACTCTGCTTACATGGCAACCGGTTCACCTGCATTCAGTCAGTTTTTTCCCCAGATTACCAATATTGTAAGTTTCATAGTATGTATAAACTTTTGGAAATATTTGTATACATCTTATAAAATACTGGCATTTTTGTTGTTTCTTTGTTGAATAATTCATAGACGTAGGGAATGCTTCATTAAATTAATTTCAAATTAATCTTTTTTCCTTAGGAGAGAGACAATTCCTAGAATGAACCTAAAGACATAGCAGACAATGTGACTGGTGCCTGTCAGTTTACACAAATATTTTATTTCAGCACAGCTTAACAAACTCAGAGCTTAGTTGTTTTTTTTTTTTTTTTTTTTTTTTCTTAAGTGGGCCTGGGAACATGTTCTGGAGTATGATCCAACTTCTCTTGTGTGTAAACTAGTGATTCTTGAATGTTAATGAACATAAGAATCAGTAGAAAAGCCTATTAAAATGAGAATCCCTGGACCCCATTTCCAAATGTCCTGAGAAGACCTTGGATGGTGCCCAGGAATCTGCATTTAAACAAGCCCCTTTCCGCTCTGCTGGCCCTCCGCCCCCCATCACTGTATATGAGATGGTTCTTGAACAACTACAGAAAAAAATACTAACTACATTACACTTTGCTGCAAAGAAATTTCTCCCTACACCAGAATTCAGTTCTGGCAAACTTAGGTTGAAGGAGTAGACCCCCCCAATCTAGGCCATAGCAGAATCATAAGCAAGTTCCTTAATAGGTACCAAGTATCCTCTTCCAACGCTACTCTCTAAATTGAGTACACTATTCTATTAAAAAAAAAAAAAAGATTCAAAAATCAGTTTATCCAAGCAAGCACCCAGGCAATCTTCCAAAAAGTGAAATAGAGCAGCAAAGGCAAAAACAAAAACAAAAACCCAAACATTTATTAGAAGACAAAAATATTTGTAAAATATTTATAAAAGTCATAAAACAAACAAAAGAGAAGTAAAACTGCCAGAGGCGAGCGAGAATCCATTTGATAGACATAGTCTTTACAAATGCAAGTTTCAGATTCAACTAATAGTTACTGAATTCTTACAATACACCAAGCAACAGGAATGGAATTTTCAAATGCGTTCCCTCCATTAATCTACAAATAAACCTGAAAGGAGTTATTTGGAGCCCCTCTTAACAGATGAAGAAATGAGAGATCAGAAAAACTAAATGATTTGCCACACAGTAAGAGAGATGGGACTTGATCCAAGGTCAGCTGAATCTAGCCCCTTTCTATTACACCACACTTTCCCAAGCATAAATTGCTCTATTAATTTCATTTAAAAATAAACAGAAAACAATGACAGCTAGTATTTAGTGAGACTTTACTAAGAACCAGGCCCTGTGCTAAATACTTTAGATGTACGAGTTTACTTCATCCTCACAATCCATGAATTAGGTACAATCATCCCTTATCTACACAGATAGGAAATCTGAGGCTGAAAAATTAAATGATAACATGTACTGTGAACAACTCTACGCAATCATTATAGAGATTGAAATTATGTCTAGTTTTCTGATATGGATTTAATATATTTAATCTTGATTGCTTTTAGTATGATTTAAAGACTGTTTTTGAAATTTCTTATTGAAAAGATGATGACTTACACTAGTTATTTTTAGAGAGGCAAAGTATTGTATTCTTTCAAGCTTTCATTGCAGCAAAGCAATGAGGAGTACTTTGTTTTCCTTTAAGGGATTCTAAATAAAGGACTGAAAGAAGTCAACTCAAGCTGAACTACATAAAGCTCTTCCTAAATTTACGTAAAATTCTATGAGGAGGTCTTTGTTGATCATTAGATTGATTATTAACTGTTCAGCTCAATTATTACCTTTGCTTATGATAAACCACTGGGTAGTTTTGTACATGGAAATTAACTTGGCCTGAATGTATGAGAGAGTATATAATCTGAAGATTAGAAAGATGATTTATGGGAAATAGGTATAGGAGAAAATCTAATATTTTACCTAATTTGTGCACATTTTGTGTCCCTTAAGAATTAAATATTTCCATTAGAACACTGGGATTATGTGTTTAGCAATCACCGAACATCTGGTGTCCAGCATTGGCTCAATCTACCAAGTGTTCAGGGCGTTAGGAAATCAGACACACTAACTCCTCAGCATGTCCCATCTGTCATGATTTAGGTTCTTAGGACTGGGGCTTTTTCCCATCTCTATAAGCCTTTTCACTTCCAAGAGAGACTTTTAAGGATACACACTGAATTAGTATTAAATCTATAGCTCTGGAGTTTAAATACCTATTAAAAGAGAGCTGCCTGAAAAAAAAAAAAGAACGAACGAAAGAAAAGAAAAAAAAGAGATGCCTGAAATGTCAAAAAATGAAAACTGCATTTACTATTGAGAGGCAACAGTGGAACTTAATCTCTCATTTTACATTCCAACTGAGGTTTTTGAAAGTGCTGGTCCTTCAAATATCATTCAATATCAGGCATGGGAAGTTATTCTGAGAACAGAATGGTACCAGAATTTGTTGATTATCTGCCAATATCAAGCAACACACTACTTACAAGGGTCCCCCAGCTGAGGTTCCTTCAAATTCTTTTTGTACTCTGGTTCCCACATCTCTACAATTCCATTTTCTCCAAATAGAAAAGGAACATTTTCCCGGAAGTGAATATTAACAACTGTGGAATTAAGATGTAGAATTATCTTTTTCTTAAATGTTGTTATGTTTGCATGAAGTAGCTTTTCATTTAAATTAAATATCTTCTACTAACACTATTGCTCCTTAATGCACAGATACATTTGAAAACCATGCTGAACAAGAGAATTTTAGTTCTAGCCTTGATTTTAGAAAGCGTCTTCAAAATCAAGAAATTTTTAAGTAAAATGGTGCATAATTATCCTTCTCTTCCTCTACGTTCCCATACACACTACACTACAGTAGCTACATATTCACCTGTCTTAAACTGAACTGCACAAGTTATTAAGGTCCAGCATAGTACTTGACATTTAATAGGTGCTCAATAAACATTTGTGGAGTAGACTTAAGATAGACTGGGTTTATAATTTCTAGCTCTTATATCAGAGACTGTCAGATGGAAGCATAATGTATCAAATGAGATATAAAAAGGCTAAACATTATAATTTTAAAGTAAATTTAGAAGAAAAGGGAATATATTTGAGTTAGAACAGTGTCTACGACCTCTTGGAATTCCTTTTGACTGTCCTTTAAACAAAATATGTTCCACTGAGAGAGTATCCTTCCTATGTACCCCTTTTGATATGTTATTCCTGATTTTTAATGGCTCCCTCCACCTGTGGAATGGTGAACAGCCCCCTAGCCAGTGGAGCACTGTGATTTGTAGTACAGGCTCTGGATGTTATTCTCAGACCTACAACTGACTAGCATGTGACCATGGGCAGGTTATATAACTTCTCCTAGACACATGCTGCTCACCTATGTAGATGCAGTGAGATGATGTATGCAAAGCACTTAGCAGGTACCTGGCACACAGTAAGTGCTCAATCGATGTTGGCTATTAATAACCACAATTTAAAGCCTCAAATGCATTTTAAAAATTATCCATTTAAACAGCTTTATTGAGATGGAACTCATATACCATAAAAGCCATCTTTTGAAGTATACAGTTCAATGGTTTTTAGTATATTCAGCGTTGTACAACCATCACAAGGTAACTGCTATCTGCCTCCAGAATATTTCATCACTCCAAAAATAAACACTATATCTATTAGCAGTCATTCCCCATTTTCCCCTTTTTCCAGCCCTGGGCAACCACTAATCTACTGATTCTGGACATTTTATATAAATAGGATCATACAATATGTGGCTGGTTTTATGACTGGTTTCTTTCATTTAGCACAATGTTTTTAAGGTTCATCTATGTTACAGCATGTATCAGTACTTCATTCCATTTTTATGGCTGAATAATATCCCATTGTATGGATGTAGATAGACCACAATCGGTTTATCAACTATCATTTGATGGGCATGGACATATGGATTATTTCTACTTTTTTGGCAATTATGAATAACATCTTTGTACAAGTCTCTATGTGGCATTAAGATTTTGTCAAATGCTTTCTGTGTGTGTGCATGGAAATTACTGTGTGGCTTTGTCCTTTATTTTATCAATATGAAGTATTACATTGATTTCTGGATGTTAAACTAACATTGCATTCCTGGGATAAATCCCACTTGGTCATGATGCATAATCCTTTTTGTATATCACCAGCTTCTGCTTGCTAGTGTTTTTGTGTTTATAATTTATAAAGGACATCAGTGTTTAGTTCTCATGTGATGTCTTTGTCTGGAAGGTCTTCTATACTTGGGCCTCAATTTTTTTTAACTAATTTTTTCAAAAGCTTGATTTGTAGAATCTTATTTTCAAGTTTATCTGCCTCCCAACTTTTCTCCCCAATCCCTTCCCAAGCCCCATTCTACTCCACAGAGACTTTCTATACTCTGCAGCCTCTAGTTGTTTACTACTACTGCTCCCTACTTATCCATATCCTATAAGACCAATATCGAATCCCACTTTCTCTTCAAGTCTTGACAGACCATCCAACTCCCAGAAACCTCTCCCTTCTTGAGATGCTGATGTCATATTGCAAACTAATATTTGCTTATTGCTTATAATCTATAAAATTTATATTACATTTAATTCTCACAACCCTGAGAAATATGTGTGCTTACCATTATTAAGTCAATTTTGTACAGAATAAAGTGACTGGTCCATAATAGTATAGCTACATAGTAAAAAAGATCAAACTCTAAATTTTGTTGGCATTTTAAAGAAGAAAAGTGCTCCATTTCACAATATTACCTTCTAGCTCTGAAATTAAGCATTTATTTCTCAAAGTCTTTCCTCCTTGGTGTTACTAACAAATATTTATAACGCATGTTGACTATGGATCAGATACTACTTGAGGTAGTAAAGAGAGGCCTATGGGATAGACTCTAAAAAGAATGCTATCTTCCTCATTGCCAAATCTATATATATGACCAGAAATTGTCATCTTCTGAAACTAAAGCTAAAAAAATCAACACTGAAACTGAGAAGCAAATCAGCTCATCCAAAGAGATTTAAAATGAGTTATTTATTGTACTAAAGTCCTTTTTAAATATTCTATACTAAATAAACCAGAGACTTTTCTTTCTGAATCCAAATATCTTTAGATTTGTATTCTTAAGGCTTTAATTGTATCAACTGAAGTAAATAAACTTGTAACCTCACTGACTATAATATATCTAGTATGAGGCAATGACATACTATGAGGATAAGTAATATGCCTGAAACCTAGAGAAAGAAATCAAAGAAAAATATCAAAATTAATAAAATAGTGCAATAGGCGTTTCTGCTTCTGGTCATAATGGAGTAACTGGCACTGGACTTCCCCTGACACTGTAAACAACTAGACAAGTACGTGAAATTTCTTTCTTCAAATTGTATATCAGACAGTATGGGACTGTGATTCTAGATATAAGAGAAACAGATAAGAGAAGACCTTTCTGCCAAAAGACTTTGTAGACTGCAGCATGGGATAGGGAGACCAAAGTAGAACATAACAGTGTTACTGAATTGATAAAACAGATCAGAGTTTTCAGAGGCTGAGGGGCTAAAATGTGACAGGTTCAGTAGCAGAGGAAGAGAATGAGGTCCAGAAAATTCCCAGGAGGCCCCCCATGAGACTTTGGCTGAATGCTAAACTGGGAATACATGGGGTGAGGCTCTATGAGACTAGATAAAGAACAAAGACCAGGTAATCTGTATGCTGAATAATTCCCAGAGCTTGTACAGGCTGGCAGACAGACACCTGGGTTCTGACTGACCAGAGCAGAAAAGACCTTGTTGAACCCTGGGTGCATTCAGTAGAAACTCCAGAAGAATCTCAACTTAGTAATCTTAGTAAATTTTAGTATCTCAGTAAATGATAAGCTAGTCCTAACAAAGCTTAAAATTAAATGTTAAAAAGGTCAAGATGTACTGTAAGTGACTTAACCACCTGTCGGAAAAAAAAAAAAAGTATAGTACTCTTTAAAGAATAACAAAATCCACATGTTCAGTAATGGTCACAATGCTCAGCATCCTTTCAAAAAGTAACAGACTTGAAAAAAGCAAATACATATACACACACACATGCATGTATTGGAAGAAAATAATGGTCAAAGTTTTCCAAATCTGATGAAAGCTATAAACTCATAGATCCTTGAATTTTCAATGAACCTCGATTAGGGTGAAAACAAAAAACCACAGAAACACATCATAATCAAATTGTCGAAACCAGTAAAAAGAGTATCTTAAAAACAATCAGAGAAAAAACATTATGTATAGAAAAACAAAGTAAGAATGACTGCTAACTTCTCATTAGAAACAGCACAAGTAGGTAAAGTAGGCCAAAGAGCTAAGAACAGTTTTTGTGTTTTTAAATGGCTGGGGGGGAAAAGAATCAAAAGAAGATTAATATTTTGTGATGTGTAAAAATTATATGAAATTCAAATTTTAGTATCTGTAAATAAAGTTTATGGGCCTGCAGCCATGCTCAGCTTATACATTACCTATGGCTACTTCAGGCTACAAGGGCATAGATGAGCAGCTGAAGCAGAGACTGTATTGCCTACAAAGTCTATGTCGTTTACTACCTGGCCTTTTACAGAAAAAGTCTGCTGACCTCTGCTCTACATCATCCCTTAAAACTCATGGGCATGTTAACTGCCAACTGCACCTACAGGATCTGGTGAAAATGAGAGGAGAGAGTTGTGTTTCCATTGTAATCTCTACCAGAGATTAATTTATAAACAATAATGCTTCCATCATTATTGTTCTTGACTCAAGAAAGTCATCAGATCCCCAGCCATTGGGGCAATCTCTTCTGGAATGGTTTTCTGTTTGTGTTTGCTCCTGATATGTGTTCTTTTTATTTCAAAAGGGAACAGGGTTTTGTTCGTTTGCCTGGGTCAGGTTTTACACAGACAGCAATCACAAAAGTGCTCAGAGATCTGTGGCATCAAATGTGCGCCTAGACTGTGACATTTGTCCATCTTCCAGCTGCACTGCCAATGCTGCCCTTTGAGGGTTTGGGTGCTCACTGCCCTTTGGTGTCCAGCCTCTCTGTGTAACATTTTCAGTTTTCTTTTAAACCTTCTACTCATTTGCAGGACTAATTCTCGACCCATGGTTTCCCAGATACCTACCTCAGTAGACCCTGTGAATGCAATCTTGTCTATGCCAATATGAGAAGCTATTGCTGCCCCAGCCGTCGGTCCGAATCCTGGCAAAATATTGATGACTCCTGGTGGAAAGCCAGCCTAACAAAACAAAATTGGAGGAAACGTGGGTTGTGTGAGCTGATGAAGCACATTAAATCAGATATGCTCCAATAGGCCCCACTGTATGGGAAGTGGGGGACACTCCTGAAGGCAGTTTCTCTTACCTCCTTGATGAGGGCTCCCATGTAGAGCGCACTGAGTGGTGTCTGCTCTGCTGGTTTAATAACTACTGTATTACCACAGCACAGAGCTGGAGCAATTTTCCAGGCAAACATCAGCAGGGGGAAGTTCCACTGAAATAAAAAAACTCAAGGTTGATAGATGGAAAAATATTCCTCCACGACTTTGTTTTCAAACTGTGACTTCTCAGATTTCTCAGACTAGGCCTCAACATAAATTTCATCTCACCACAAAGTGTAGATGTTTGGATTTTTCTTAATTACTTCATTAAGAATACAATAGGACTGACCTTGAAAAGCCAAATTACTATATTCCAAGTACCCACCGAAAGAAATCTCATGGTATAAAGGGAATCTTTGTTTTTTCCCTTGTTTTGTTTTGGTTGTTCATTGTTGTTATTCTATATGTTTTTAAAACTAGACTTTGGTTCCAGTAAGTTCTTGTGTATGAGAACTTTTTCTTGCATTTGTGATTTTTACACAGGAACGTCAGACTGGTATGAGAACTCTTAGTGTGGAAGAATGAGAAGAGAAAGTCCCAGCTATGAATTACAGTTAAGTCAATGCACATTTCAAGGTAGCACCTCTTCTTTACATATGTGTATTGTCGCAAAACACGTGACTGCAAAAAATTAAGATATGCTTTGATTTATTATTGTGAAGTATATCTTTATTATTAATTAATAAATTATTAGTATGTAATAATTTTAGTTTCTCTTGTATTGTCATATGCTCAGGCATGAGGCTCAGCACTATCAGGTGTTGTTGATAATTTCATTAAGAAAGAAAACAGAAATCCTGGTCCCCTGGCTTCAGCCCCTGACCACAATGTGTTTCTGCCTGAAGCATCTCAGCTGCCATCCTTGAAAGATTCTCACTGGCCCTGGCAAGCTTGCAAAAATATACAAGTGTCTTGCCTTCACCAAACACCCAATTTCTTTTCCCCTTAGTTGTTTATAAACTTGGGAGTCCACAGTGATGTTTCAATTCCATCTACAGTATATAAATCTTGGTTGCTGTAATTGAGCTGGAGCTGGCTGACAAGCAGCTCTTGTCCTGTCAGTGAAAGCTGCAGCTCTGAAAGTCTGGGAAGGGCAAGAAGAGCAGGTTTGAGTTCCTGTAGTTAAGGTGACAGACCTCACCTTGCTCTGAGCCAAGTGGGGTTTCCCTGGGTGGTTTAGGAACAGAATTTAAAGCAAAACTCTCATTTTTCATTTTCATTCTCTAATAAATTTCACAGTAACCAGGAGTTTGTAAGTCATTAAAAAAAATTAATATCACTCAAAAAATTTTGCCCCCAAAGCCAAAGATTATCTTGACTTAGTCTCTTGTGTTTTTAAAAGAGAAACTTCTTGACTATAGTGTAAGGGTTTACTTTGAGCCTCCCCTGAAATCCTTGCCAGAACTATTAGCTAGTATTGTTGCAAGTTTCGATGTATAGTGCCAAGGCTGTGTATGGG
Source organism: Rousettus aegyptiacus (assembly GCF_014176215.1). Classification (NCBI taxonomy): domain Eukaryota; kingdom Metazoa; phylum Chordata; class Mammalia; order Chiroptera; family Pteropodidae; genus Rousettus; species Rousettus aegyptiacus. The sequence continues at coordinate 127,069,542 of NW_023416306.1, forward strand.
AGAGAGAGAAAAAAAGACAATGTTTAATGTTTCAATCCAAACACAAAGCACTGCATCTATTTCCCTTTACAAGACACACAACAGCCTAGCATGGTTTCAATTATGACCGTGACGTTAATTGTACTGCTGTGTCTTCTGTGGAGTCTTCTATCTTAGATTCTTATGAAAAGAAACAGTGGGAAAGAATGGGGATTAAAAGACCATATAAAACAATATGCTTGGAAAGATGGTGAGTCACAGTTTTAAAAAATAAACAAGCAAATATAACAAAGCATTAATTTTCCATAAGCCAAATGGACATCCATAACCAAGGGGCAGGTTATTAATACACAGGGCTTGGCTTTGCTTATTTTAATCATGAGAATTCCATGACTTGAGAACTCAACTCCTGGTAACGGAGCTGAAACCCTATTAACCTGTTCAAATAAGCATTTGCAGGGAGGCTGTTAAAGATATGTCAACAACATGAGCTCAGTTTTTTTCCCCCAGTAATGGAAAACACACATCGCTGAGGTCCATGTTTTATGTATCTTTAAGAGAACTGGTTCAAGTGAAAATAAATTATGAGGCGCAAGGAGATATACTCACCGGGATGATCTGTCCGCACACCCCGATGGGTTCGTGTCTTGTAAAGGTAAAATAGTCTCCATCTGAAGGAAATGAGCATGGTCACTACCACAGAATTCAGATTACAAGAAAAAAATGCAGAGGAAGAATTTGGGTGAAGGAAAAAAAAACTACAAATAAAGTTGAGAAAATATCCTCCTCAGCCATGTACGGAAGCTGGTAGAAGAGCTAGCACTTGACATAAGGTATCTCCAGATATGGTTCTCAGACACCCAAACAGAGTGCTGACCTCGAAGGCAAAATGCAGGACAAGCTGATGACAGTAAAAGCAGTCCTGGGGAAGGGCAGGGACAGAGCTGGGACAGCTGGAAACTGAAAAATATTGAATATGAGATTTTATATTAAATATTAAAATGACACTTGTATGTAGAACAGTTATTCGATTTAAAAACTGAAGTAACTCAAATTTTAAATAACTTTCTAAAGTATTTTTTAAAAACAAAGTATAATGCTATTGGGTAAATTTGAAATGCTAGGCTACTCGAAAAAGTGAGGAGTAAAAGTAAAATCTATTTGTAATTCAATCAGGCATTAAAATGCACTTCTTGGGCACTAAATGAATGCAGGAATATGTAGGTCTATTTCAAGAAGGCAAAAAAAAAAGTCCACTTAAAGAATGTTCCATCAATAAACCAAAGCCTCTGCTCTCAAACTAGCCATGAAAATAGGGATGACTTAAGAACCTTGTTTTCCTTATAAGAGCAAAAGGAAATTGAAATAAGCACCCTAGAAATCCAAAACGATTCTTCTTTAGGAAAATGTCATTACGTTTATCTGAATTATTTTAAATGGCTAAGTGAAATAACCAAAGAAAGACTGGTTTTAGCATATGTCTTTTCATTTCTGGTACTGGGCAAAGTCTTTCTTTTTCCCTCGGTTGCCAGCCCTGATGTTTGTTTTCTCTCTCAAAAGCTATCCCCCTGGGAAAGTGAAGGCCCTCAGTTAATACCGATGAAAAGTGTTACTATTATAGATAGGGATGAAGGTGGAGACAGGAGGAGTGTGTGGGCTGGGGGAAGAGAAATGATTTGATTGTTTATCATTGTCTCTCAGCACATCTGAATCACTTATATTCATCGCACAGAATCATTTGAATTAAATTCAAAATTATACATTTTAAAATAATTAAAGATCTCCTTCCCTCCTTCCTTCCTGCCCGCCCTCTCACTCTCTCTACTGGACTTCTTCCCAGAATTAACAGCTATCTGCTGCTGGTGTATCTTTTCAAAGAATGTTTTTTTCACATACAAGTATATGTAGCATCCTTTTATTCCCCCTTCCCATTTTTTAAAATATAAATGGTATCACATTAGTCATAGTCTTCAATATTTTCCAATTTTTTTTTTCATATAAAGCTAACATATTTGGCTGCTGAATGTTATTGCACTGGCTCAATAAATAATGGTACTACTTGTAAACTATCCTGAGAGACACAGAGATTGCTTTCAGTTTAGGCTATTATAAATAATGCTGTAAACACTTATCATTTTATATATCTTGGCATATCTGTGGAATTTCATGGTCTAAGCATATGTGCGTTTCGCATTTTGAGAAATCTTGCCAAATCACCCTTCAGAAAAGTTACACAATTCATAATTCCAACAACATGGTATTTTTTCCTACCCTTAAACACTGGGATTTTTCAAACATTTGAATTTCAGTCAACCTGACAGGTGGAAAATGGAAATTCTTTTTGATTTGTGTTTAATGATATATGGGTTGAATATCTTTTTATGTTTGTTGGCCAATTTCCTTTTCCTCAAGTTTATATCCTTTGCCATTTTTCTATTGGGTTATTCATCATTTTAGTCACTCGAAGAACTCCATGTATATTAAGGAAATTAGGCCTTTGAGTATGAGTATGAGTATATACAGAGTTTTTCCCAAATCTGCTGCTTGTCTCCTAATTTTCTTTTATGTGTATTTCTTTAAATGGCAGAAATTGGGAAGTAGGCAGCATTCAGCAAATGTAGGAAGGAAATGATTATAGATTATATCTCCATTACGACAACAACAAAAAATAGACAAAATGTGGAAACTGTCCACAGGATGGCTGTAAGAATGTTTTAAAAATCAAATTAACTATTTTAGTTTTGTATGCAAACAACTCAAGAATTTTCATAGAAATCATTCTTTACAATAGTCCAAATTACTACCCTTATTCAATTTATAAACCTCCAGAAAGGTGGGGTATTTTTAATATCAATACCTTTAATGTTTCACATTGTGTTTTTTGGTTTTTTTCCCCCACAGAAGATATAAATGTGATGTCAGGCTCTTCTTCCAAGGAAGGTTTTCTATGAGGAGCAATGACACCCATCAATAGGCTAGAGTTTCATCTTCAGGGAAATCCCTCCTAACTAAACTCTACAATTTGGCTAAGGTGATGGATTCAGGTAGATAATTGCAGACCTTAAAATCAGAGTGTAAGATCAAGATGGAATACAAATGAACTGAGGACCAAAAAAAATGAGACTATGAACTGAAGAATGACACAGGTGTTTGTTTAGCAGCAAGTGTGGGAAACTGGAATGGTTCAGAGAAAATCCACAAGGCACTTGCACAAGCATAGCATGGTGATTCAGGAAGCATTTCCACACACATCCCCACATTCTAAGTCCTTAAGAATTTAGTTATATTACTTACATAACTTTGCAAGTCACCAAAGAAATAAAAGAGAAAAGAAGAAAATGTAGGCAAATCTTAAAAAGCTGACCTCCTAAGGAACTGAACTCAATTCCATAATTGTGTCCCAAGAGACACCGAGTCATGGAGAATGAAAACTTTCTTGGATAAACTGTTTATGGACTGGACAATTAGCTAAAAGCTGACACAAAGAAAGGGACTAAAGAATCTTCCATCCCTACAGTTCCTCTATAGTTAATAAAGAAATAAAGGGTGGTAAACTCTTCCCAACAGAGAACTAAGTGAAAGACATAAAGAAAGCGACTTAGATCTTGAGCTCAGTCTGTATTCTCATCTGGTCACCCCTACTCTGACCTGGGGTGCCTGGCAAACACAAGAGCTGTGCTTTCCATGTGTACCCTTTTCTAGGGCAAAAGGCACCTCAGAGGTCCTTCATAGCTATTATGATCCTGTCCCCAGTCTCACCAAGCTTCCACACTAAAGTTACCCAGAGGCAAATTGCTCAAGGGCCATCTTCACAATTTTTGCTGTATCCAAGTATCACTTACTTTATTACTTAATAATTCTGTTAAATCAACTCATCTTTTAAAAATATATAACTACCTACTTGTCAGTCTCACCTTAATGAAAATCTATGAAACTGGTTGTATGAGCTAGCAATATTTTCTTCTATTTTTCAAATCTAATAATTAAAATAAAAAATGTTCACTACTTTATTGTACAGAATTATCTTGCAAGCTACCCATGCCATGTGGTATGTAATACTGTACTTCTCAAATTTAAATGTGCACACAAAGCACCTGGAGATCTTGTTAAAATGCAGACTCTGAATCAGTGAGTCTGGGGGCGGGACCTGAGAATCTACATTTCTGTAAGTTTCCATGTGATACTGATGCTTCTGATCCACAGACCACAATCTGAGTAGTGAGGTTCAAAGGAACCAAGTGGGTGAAGGGGAGTCCACAGGTATCAGGATGACCTACAGTTGCTTTATAGTTGCTGACTTCATTTCTATTTATTTTTTGCCTCTCTAATAACTCTACTAATTTGCCTGAAAGAAGTCTGAAGTGTAGGAGAATCTGATCAATGTTTTTAATACTTTTAAAATAGCAAAATAAGAACAAAAACGTATATAATTCTATAGAATCTTACAAAATATTTTCACATTTCTATCTCATTTCACACTCAAAACACTAAAAATATAGGGCAACTGTTATCATCAGAATTTTATAAATAAAGAAAATATGACAGAGAGGTTAAGTCCAGAGTGATATAACTAGTTAAGTTGTGGCTCCTGGACTTGAAGCTCAGTCATTGGACTTCAAGTTCATTATCCTTAGAAACATGTGAATAAGATGTTGAATTTAGGTGGATATCACAAACCATAGAATCAGTGTTATATCAGGAAGGAATGCAAATGGGGAAAAATGACAACCATTTTGTGAAAGGTAAAAATGATTCTTTGAGGATTAAATATGTGGACAAAGAGAACTCACATAAACTCCAGCATCTTAAGTTATAAAGGGAGCTCTGCAGAGCAACAGCCTCTTCCCTCGGGCTGTTGTCTCTCTCCTCTTCATCTAGGAAGAGTAGACTCACAGGGCAACAGTGTTAACTTCTCCTTCTCTCTTCTATACCCAAATTAATATATAATGATGAACTCTTTTCTGTCCTCCAAAAAATAACAACCCATATTCCTATCTTTTATGCTTAACCATGCTCTCCAAATACTACAAGGTCTCATCTGAATGTTCAAACCTCATGAGGAATAAAAAAATCTTAAAATTAGAGACTTTACTATACTATAAATTTGGTTGAACTGTGGACCAAACTTTACTGAATATATGTAGATTGAGCCATTTCTAGAATTATATTAAGAAAAGTCTTCATCCCTGGAAATGAGTAATGAAGAAAGCCTCTGCTCTATTTGTGAAACACATCTGAATTACTGTCAGAGGTTCTTTGATGGGGGCTTATTGTATTACACAGGAGAGAGAGCAAGTACTTAGTTAATTAGAACTATTTAATTATTTGGATTATTCTTTCAAGGTAAACACCACTTCTTAAAGTAGATTTTACAGTTGTTTGAAAAAAAATTTGACATGATTTTTGTTCTCATAAGAATGTCTGACATTGGCACAGTCTATAATAAACTAGATAGAGTACAAATGGGCGATAGATATAGTCAGGAAAATTTTTAAAAATCTGAAATGTGTCAGAAATTGAGAAGAAGTTATCAAAAATGGCCCTCAAGGACTAGCTCTCAATTACAATATTGAGTATTTTAAGAACTGCAACTAATTTTATGTACTTGTTTGCACACACAAAGAAATGAGATTTTTTAATAGATAAAAATCTGTAACACAATTCAGTGAATGGAAGGCCATCTTCCAATCTCTAATCTGTGTACAGAATTACCTTGCGAGGAGCTGGGAGCCTTTTCAATGACCCCAGTATTAAACACTTAGACCAGCTACACTGAACTATTCCATTATGTCCCTCAGAAGATTAGTACGTGTTTTGACAATGAACAGATCTCGCTGAACATTTTACAGCTATAATGATAAACTGTAAATGCCTATACAAACATTGAGACAACATTAGTATACAGTGGTGCTAACACTATTCTTTCCAGGAGTCTGCCGGTAGCTTCTCTGATGTTAGATTACACGTTCCCGAGTCTGTCAGGAAGTTATCTTAGCTCTACCACTACTCCATACTGTGATCTGTAAAGAAAGTTACTTTATTTTTCTCTAGACCTCAGTTTCTTTGTCAGAAAAACAAGGAGACTGGTCTTAGGGATCCCTGGGGTCTTTCTCAGCCTTAACCTCTCAAAGAGGTTACATGCGAAGCTGACTTCATGACCTCCTGCCACCACCAATCCAGGTCCCACTAACCGCCCTGCATTCTCAGGTGGGCAAAGCAAATAGTTCCTCACTCTCAGTGAACAATACGAATGAACGATGAGATCTCACCGCATGCATTCTCTGTTGACAGCACTAATCTAGACCTCACTATTGAAGGCAAAACCTTAGGCTCTAAGTCAGTGTCTGAGCATTTTTAGCTTATTCTTTGTTTAACAAGTAAAACTAAAAGGGGATTGAAGTGGGGAAATAATTACATATGACATAGGTAATTTTCTAAACTTTTCTACATGCTAATGTATCATAAAGCTATTTTATGTCAGAATTCAGCTTAAAGCATGGGCTATATTTTTCTACTTACATACCACAAAATCAATAAAATCAACACTAGTTACTGAGAAAAACTATATGCAAATAAGTTAACTTCCATTTCTCCCTCAGTTAATTGAAAACAAGCTTTGATACTTACTCTATCACAAAAAGTTTGTGAACATGAGAGGAACAGAGGATTATGATATAGTTTTAAAATAATCAAAATGGAGATAATAATACTTTCCATGCAAGGCTGCTATAAGATTAGAGATACTATAATGAGCACAAAGAAAGTGTTCAATAAATCATAGCAATGGTTATTATTTATCATTATAATTAAGAGTTGCCATAATAGAAGGGTCAAAGCATAAAATTCATGATCAGAAACAATGGCTCCATTGAGTACCATGGCAGGAAATAACAATCATCAAGACCCTTGTGAATGAAACAGAAACTACATGATTCTGTGATAACATCCAACTATGGGCCTTGAGCGGGACGTAACGGAAAGAAATGGGAGACGTTCTCAAGTCAGAAGGAGAAAAGCTGTCCAGCAGATAACTCAAAAATGGTCATGCTATAACTTTCCCCATCTCTTCCTAAGTTTTCTAGAGGGAGTCTACATTATAGGGTGAGGGGAAAAAGCAGGTACTTGCTCTTGCCAACTGATTTCTCATTATATAGTCAAACTGTTCTTTCTAAATTGCAGTTTTGATCATGACACATTTATTTAAAGTAAGTCAGTGACTCACCATTGCTATGGAATAAAACTCATGATATGGTTTACCCAGACCAAGAGCCCCATGGTCTTCTATATCTGGCTATACTTTCAGATCCACTGCCACACTGTACTCTCCTCCTTCCATGCTTTGTAGCAGCTACTACCACCACCTGTGATGGCCCTATCTCCATCATCACTTACCTGCTCTTCACCTCACATGCTTCTCCAGGAAGTCTTAATACTGGGTGAGATTGCCTCTCCTATGAAGTCCCATTGAACTTCATGCTTCCATATCTGAATAAGCCACACTATATTGCAATTGCTTGTCTACTTGTTTGTTTTCTTTATAGTATTTACTTACTGTGTAACCCCTATGCTTAAAACAGAAGCTAAAACATAACGGGTGCTCAAAAACAAACCAAAAAACCTGCAGAATGAAAGAAATGAGTGAATGAGAAGTTGAAGTTGATTCCTGGTACAGGAGGTAAAGGAAGAGCCCTTCACATTATATGGTAGATTTCCTGGCCTTCCTAAATAAGAAGTGAAAGAAATAATAGTATAATTCTTCTCGTTCTTTTTAGTGCTTATTATTTAATGTCACAGAGGCTAAGCTGGATGAACCATGGATTATAATTTGGTATAACAAAGCAGCCTTATATTTTAAATTAAAAAATAAAAGACTTTCAGCTTTATTCTTTATGGATGACCTGAAAGAACTGTGCTTTTCGTCTCTTTATTTCCTCTAGGAACAATGGTTCAGTACTGGCTAATTGGGTGTCCACATCAACATTGTAGAACATAACTACCATGAATAATGAAAATCGATTGTATATTAATCTAAAAATCTACAGAGGGAGACTGACCTTTTCCTCCTACTGCCCTGCTGAACTGGCCTCCATAAGAAGAGGGCCTATGATGGCAGAAAGAGACCTGGGTTTGAATCTCACGTCTGCTACTTACTGGCCATGTGGCCTTGTTCAAGACAATAAACCCTTGCTGTCTCATTTTCTTAGCTGTAAAATGAGTACAATACCTCTAACGATCCTTATTTGGCCTAACAAATACATTTCTATTTTGATGCCTTCCATTTCACCCTATTTCTAAGATATCTGTAAATCATTTGAATAGATATTTAAATATCTGAAACATATTTGTTGTTTTAATATGAAATGGCCAGTGGGGAGGAGCTAAAAAAAAAAAAAACAAAAAAAGCTAGGACCTTCGATCTTGTTAATTTACCTTCCTTCATTGAAGTAGAGGAGACCAACCTATAAAGGTTGACATATGTCCTGTCTTTGACAAAGGTTTAATTCCTAGGTCCTCTAACAGGTTTGCTCATACCAAATAGTGGCTCTGCCTCACTTAGGCCATTCTTGAATCCTGCAAGTGATGCTGGAGAACAGTAGTTCTGTGATATCCTTAGAGCTGGGACTGAACTAAGATTCTGACATTCCCTAAGAGCAACCTTCCCCATGCTTCTGAGTCTGCAGAACAAGGGAAACCTCTGGATGGTAGGGAAGAGCACCTATAATTAGAAGCCCATTTTCTGAAGACTAATATTCCACATGTCCCCATCACTCATTTAAAAATAGGTAATTTAAAAATAGTCCTCTGAAGTCTCATCTCTGTCCTTTCTCCACTCTTACTGTGACTTTTTCTCTTCTTGCCCCATGCATCAATGAGGCATCACAACAGTCACTGGGTTAGTGCTGGTCTCTGCATCCTCTCCTTGTTACTTAAGGCAGAGGACCAGTAGCCTAGGCATCAGGCAACTGGTTAGGAATGTAGAATCTCAGGGCCCACCCCAGACCTATTCAATGAAAATTTGCACTTGAAGAAGATCCCAGGTGATATATACACACAGAAAAGTTTGAGAAGCACTGCTTTAAGCCATTCTCACTGACAGCCAACCATCCTCTCTTCTGTTAAGTCAATACTTCTCAGCCTAGGAAGGCCCTGAAAGAGCATTCCAAAGTTCCTAGCTTTACTTTCTACTCTTCCTAGTGTGCACATGGTAATCAGGCTGTTTTCTGGAGAACACAGGTATAGTACCTGGCGCTGTACTTAGAAGCATCCAGGAACCACTCAATGACCATATATTTTCTTTCCTTACACCTTTTTACCACTCCCAATATCCACATGGCTCCTTCAGTCAGTCCTTTTTCTGTCAGGATATCTCTTCCTCCCAGTATCTAAAATGAAGTAAGTCACCAGGCTCTAATGCCAAAATTTCGGCTCTACAACTTACTGCTGGACAAATTAGGAAAACTACTTAACTTGTCTAAGCCTCAGTTTTCTCCTCTGTCAATGATGATGTGAAAGCATTCAGTGTGATATTAGCTATCACCAGTAGTCCCACTCAGATAGAGACCTTCCCACCAACTAACTTGGTTTAGTTTCCTTCCTCTTTTAAAGGACCAAGCCACAGGACTTAAAAAAAAAAAAAAAAAAGTATCAGGATGGCTGTTGTTTTTACAGATTGTGCAAGTTATTCATGGTCATTACAGAAAATATAGAAAAATATTTTTTAAAAAGAAGTATATCATCCATAATCTCACCACTAAAACAACTATTACCATATTAGAGTATTTCCTTCCAAACAAGTAGATGTTACATTTCAGAAGAGTAAGAACCAAGTTGTAATCTTCTCAGAATTTTCCCTGACTTCTCCATGCCCAATGCCTCTCCACACCCTTAGAACTTAACCTGGCACAGTGCTAAGCATATGGCAGCTGACAAACACATACCTGTTGCTTGGCTGATTAATGTATTGATGTAAACAGCCTGTCCCTGCACTTAGGTATAGACTGTCTACATACAGAAAGAGGGATGTCAGAATGATGTAATTTGTTCAGTTCAAGCTGCTGTAAGTGTGCTCATACCTGTATTCTATGTGACTGCTGTTTGTGTTTGGTGATGTAAGTGTGTTTCTGGTGGAGCCTCATGTTTCCCTTTCGATGCACTCAAATTCCACATACCTACAGGAATGGTCATCCCGTGAATTTTATCAGCCCAGCCTGCATAATACCGAAGGGTTTTGATGACCCCCTGCAAATCCACATAAAAAGCTTGCAGGAACGGTTTGCCACCATTTAGGGATTCCATGGTCTGTAAGAAAAGAAACAAAGAACTTTCCAGTAATACACTAAATTAGTCTGGAGCAGACTTATAAAGAAAGAGAAAAAATACAAACAAATATGAACAATGATGCATACCTGGTTAACTCTAATTTCCCAAATACAAAGGTTATTAGCACTATCGGTTTAGTTTAGTTTCCAGTAAAAATGACAATGAATATATATATATATATATATATATGCATATTCCTGTGGCTGTGTGTTTCCAGTAACCACTATCTCAATATATAAACACATTTCATTAACTGATGATAAAGAAATGTTCTGCTTGTCAAACCAGCTTCTGTTATATTAATGATCAGAGCTGCATGGGGATTTTTTGGAGTCTACACCAGGAATCTGAATCCATAAAGAAGACCAGGGATATGGGCTTTTATGCAACTGATGAGAATATAAAACGTTCTCCACAGCTGCCAAGACCCCTGCTGAGAAATGGAATATCCACAGTGCACAGCGAATTTATTTATTACCACCAAATAAACAAGATCTCCTCTAGGGAAGCTCAAACTTTAACAAGTTGAGGGCTGGGGTTTTTTGTAAATATTTATGTTAACAGCCATTATCTATTAAGAGTGAAGTATTTGGTTCACTAAATAAAAATAGAGATATTAAGCAGTTTTAGATTATAAATGTTATTATTTTAAGGACATGTTCCTAAAGTGGTTAAGTCTGTAACAAAAATAATTACAAATGAACATAGTGAAATGAGAAAAGAGTATTTTGACTTGAGGAATATTAAAGGTGTTACAAGTTTAACAAACGAAACAAACAAAAACATGTTGATAATCTCATGTCCTTCCTTCTCTATGAGAATATTTTGTAACACGCACTGGTGTGAAAATTATTTGAGTGCTGACAAAACTAAAATTAAAAATTCTCCATTTAATGACATGAAAATATTATTATCTACAGTATAATTTATCCACTTATTATGTGTATAAGATGGAAATCATTTTAAAGTATCATGTTACTTCATTACCATATATTAGCTTGCATTTATTAAAGGGAATCACATTATTTCCCAGTACTTGTTAGAACATTTGTATGTTCATGAGATGGGCATTACGTTCTCCATGCAGTTAGCATAGAGTCAAGGTCTACACAGCATAGAGTGAAGTACGGTCAATAACCAAATTGTTGGCCACCTAAATGGTCCCTATGAACTATTGACAGCAGTCAAATTCACCTAAGCATTGCCAGCCTTAGGTTTACTCTTAATTGTGCTTACCTGACTGCAGTATTAAGTTCAGTTTTCTGGCCAGGAGCCGTTCCAGAGACTACCCCTTTTTAAAACTTACTCCTCTCATGGCTTGATAGTGTTTAAAAGTAGGGTTGTCATTTAAGTGTCATCACAGTGAGACATATGTCAGAAAAAGAAAAGTGTCTGAATTTTATGACATGAAAATTGTAACTGCAGAAATTAACTACATCATCATCTAGTACATACTGTTAACCTAACGGAAATATTGTATATATTGAAGTCAATTAAACAGATACTTACATACCATCAATGTGCCCCTACTGACTCTTTATGTGCCAGGAACTGTGCTAGGATTACCAAAAAAGCGAAACACAATTTTCACTCTCAAAGAAATCATGATCCGGTGAAGAGATAAGCACACAGACCAGATTCTCCAAGGTGTTCCAAAGAATTCAGTTTTTCACGGTACTGGTAGGTTAGCCAGAAAAATAGTGTTGAGGCTTAATTAAGTTTGAGAAACACTGAGTAGGGCTTTTCAGAGTCTTTAACATGTTTGGTGTCTTGTGAATCTTTCAGAAAGAGCCATTTCACCATGAAATACTTTTTTCACAATATACATAAGCCCTTCCTTAAAGTACCAGATTAGAAATGTTTTAATAGACAAATAAATGTTACAAATAGCTAGAGTTCCAAACCATCTCCATAAAGGTTTCACTTCAGTTCCCGTGCTCCGAACAGATCCCTGGGGAGCATGGCAGGAGGGAAGAACCACGGTGGAAGTGACACTGAGGGAGGGGACTAACTGTCTCCCTCTCTCAAACCAAGCCCAGCAGTGACTTGTTGTCTCAAGTAGAGGATAGGATATGGTATTCATGGTTCGAATGCCCTGACTGAACAATGATACCCCAAGTCTTAACTGATCGATTTTGGGTCATCCATGTGGAGATCTCTGGTGTACGGCACAGGCATTCCCCAATGGTTCCAGTTTCCAAAAAGCCTGTATTCTCTAAAAATTGACTTTTACTTTAAAAATGGCAACAACAGCAAAAAACCATCAGGAGAGGGGAAGTTTCTTATGTAAGAAAAGGATTGTTGTTTTGGGGGGAAAAAATGTTGCCGAAAGTGACAGAGGAACAAAGAGAGAAATGAATGGAGGTCCATATCATGGCCTCTGTTTCCGAAGGATTCTCTTTAGTCAAGAGAGGTTGACTCCGGGGAGGTAAAAACAGTCCTATTTGATTCTCAAATGATCATTTGGTATTTGTTTTCTGGAAGCAGCATGGTAACTCTCCTGCTGCTTAACCGTTTTTGCTTTGTTTGTCAAGGGCTGAAGGAAGACAGGAAGGTCCTTACCAGGCACGGGAAGCTATGGTTTTGTTCTTCAAAATTCAGTAAGAAGAGACACTCAGCTGGTCGTCCACTTCCCTCATCTATCACAATAGCCAAACATCTCATTTTTTCATGTATATTATGTATTCCTTAGCTTGTTCCCCAGGTCGGTTTCACATTGTATTTTCAGAAAGACTGAGGAATCTAAATTTCAATGGAAGGGTAAATTTGGGGTAAAGACTGAATATTTTCTTTGGCTACTTACTGCAAGAATTGCTCTGTCTCGTTCCACCAGGTCTGCAAGCTTATCCAACAGACGTCCTCTTTCTGAAGCATCCATTCGTCTCCACACAGAACCAAGAGAGAAAGCCAGGCGGGCTGCCTGCACTGCTTTGTCTATATCTGCCTGTTAGAGAGGAAGAGGAACAACTGAAGAGACAACACTCCAAATAAAGGAAGAACCATCCGCTCTCACAAAAAAGGTGATGAGCGAAGGTCAGTGGTTGTGTCTGGAAAACATAAGTTTAGTGCTCTGCTGTTTGGAAGTAGTTATTTAGTAGGGAATCTTTTTCTGAGAAGGACATACCTTGTCTGCTTCTTGAACTTCACACACCTGTTCTCCTGTGGCTGGATTATAGACAGGGAACACTCTCCCGCTCTCTGAGTTCTGCCACTCGTTGTTAATAAAAATCTAAAGGAGTAGATAACAAAATGGAATTGGTGAGACAGGTGCGAGAAAGCCAGTCTAAGGCAAAGTGTTATAGAAGTATCACGGTAATCATATTTATTCTATATGCTTGCTGGTATATAATTAAAGTATAGAATTTGAAGAGTTGCAAGAGACCCTTAAACAGTACGCAGTCCTGCCTCACCTCCAATTCAGGAATCTCCTCTATGATAATTTTACCTTAATGTGATTCAAAGACTAAATATAGTGAACCTGTCAACCAGTGAGAGAGTCAAACAAGAATGAAAAGGAGAGAGTCTCAAATACATACAAAACACACACTGAGGCTGATAAAATAGTTATCGACAGGTCGAGCTCTGACCAATACCCAAAAGGAGTAAATCATGTATTAAACTGACAGTGGTCAAATCTTAGGTCTTAGTTTCTCTGGACAAGCGTAAATGACTCCACAGGGAAACTTGTAGGCTGCTGAAATAAGCATTTACTTAATTTATAGTCAGATCCTGAATGATGACCAAACTAACTAGTAAATTAAATATGTTACATGTCAAATCCAAGTTAGATTTCTTTCTCTTCATTGGGTAGGCTACATGTAGGCTTAGCAAAGGGAAAAGGTCTATAACTTTCAAATTGGTCTCTCTAGGCTTTCTCAAGAGCCTTGGATGTCTTCTTTTAAAAAAAAATTAAGATTTTATTAAAACAGCAAAGAGACTAATGGTTTAAGAAATTATTCAAGTCAATTTCTCAGATTTGTAAGACGTGAGTTAAAAGAGAAAATATAGGCAAAGAAATTAAAAATTTTTTATTGAAATTAAGAGAAAAACCAAATCTAATATTTTTGGACTATGAAAGCTCGAAGAATACACAGATATTTTACTCTATACAATTTGTGGCATGCCAGTGAGGATTTCTGAACTCATGAGCCAGTCAGTCAACTTAGAACAAATATAATGATAAACTGATTTGTCATTGCTTGCCATTTTAATAATCACAAATGAGGTTAAATGAAGATATATCTACAATTTTAAATATGTTTCTAGATTATTTCAAAACTTTGCTTTTTCCTGGATTTGATAAAACAATGAGCCTATATTGAAGTTTTCTTTTCCTAACGGCTTTTTAAGACAAAGGGGAGAAAAGACCTTAAATCTGTACAGCACTTAGTACAAACGTATTAAGCAAACACAACCTTGTACTTGTATACATGTTATAGTTCTTAATATAAAATTTATAAACATGCTTAACAAAATATACTTATTTGTTTGTTTGTTTGTTTAATAAATACTCAGATACTTCTAGACACAGTGAAGGCTAAGATGACCACAGAAGAATTCCAGCCTTGTAAGGTCTTAGAGTCTCTAGTAGTTCACAAAGACTCATAACAACTCTCACAGCAGAATTTTGTTATCTCTACAAAAGGTGAGACAATTGAGAGGTCAAAAAGTTAAGAGTCCTAAGAAGCAGCTTCTTATTGCGGCTCTGGTTCAAAGTCTCCTGCTCTTTTCATTATACCATTGTTTCCAGGATTGCTCAGCCCAAAGAAGCTCAACTAGTTATTCTCTAAATTTAAATTAGAGGTATAGTTCTTGGGGTCCTGGTCTAGTTCTCTTTTCATTCCATTTAACAAATTTCCTAACAGTTCATAGCTCATCATAACTGCAAGTTTCTTTGAAACACAATATGATTTCTAAGGTAATAAAAAAACAAACCAAAAAAAGTTACTTAAGTTAGTTTCATTAAGAACTCACTTCAGAGTATCATCAGGTTTAAGGGAAAAAGAGGTCTTACTAATATTTCTTATTTCTTTTATTCACTATTGCCTATTTGACTGAAACGTCTTAATCTTTAGTATATCATCATGATCCAATGTTAGTTTTTAAGCTTTTTTTTGTTGAGCAGCTCTAACTATTGGTAAGGATTGATATTTCATGAGTTTTATTATTTTTTAGGGGTTTTCCACAGATCAAAAGAAAAAAATTACTTATTTTTTAATAGGATAAAACTCATTCTCTTATTACTATCACTTAAATCCATTGATTATTTAATAAATCTAAGATACATTATGGGATCTCAGTGATCTTTTCTTATTTCTTAAAATATTTTGCTATTTCATCATTGATCATCAATTATTTCTAATTATGCTAAAAAAATAACTAAAATAAAAAGGGAACAAAAAAATTACGAAACTTCCTAGAAGTGAATAACCAAACATATCACCACTGTTTCGTCACCATTTGGTTTTCTTATTATGTTTTCCTAGGCAATGCATTATCTCTCAAAAGGGTATAAAAGAAGTCTGGAGATACCATCTTTGCCATTTTTTTTTTTTAGCTTTCACTGAATACAATTAAGAATTCAAGATTTTTCATTTCCATCCATAATGCGAAAGAGAAGAAAATTAACAGACAAAGACATCTCATAATTGTTAGGCGACTCACAAGATGAAGGCAGAGAGACAAAAACACTAAAGACTCTAATGATGAGGGTGAACTTGACTGTAAGCAAAATCTTGGGCTATGAATCTTTAGGATAAATAAATTTCCTCAACTTTAAGAACCAAAGAGTAAACAATATATTTATAAAAACAAAAGGAAAATATAATATTTTAACCAGTTAGCCATTCACTAGGAAGGACTTGATCATTTATTATTTTGCAAGAAGGACCTGGATCATCTTGTTTTGCTGAAAGTACTCATGACAATCCTTTTATCTTTTATGATATGTGTGGATAAAAATGTACTTGATATGATTCATAATGGACAAACGCTGAAGGCAGGTGTATACACAAAGGTGATTGGAAGGGCAGATATTCTGTAAAAATTAAAAAGTTCACTGGACCGATTAATCTAATTTATGTTTATAAAACTAAAATTAAAAACGTTTTTGTAATTGCAGAACAAAAAGATGACCATTCTCTTTTCTATGAAATTATGAGCCTTCAAACTTTTCAATAGTATTACATCGTGATAATGTGCATGCAAGGAGAACCAGAAATAATAAGCTATAATCTCCTAGAGATGTGTTTAAAATCTGAAATCAGTGTTTATGACATGAATATTTCCCATTTCATACACGAAAGCCGATGAGCAGATAGTTGTACTCAAAGGCCACTGCCCATTTCAGATACATATATCTCCCAAACTGAACTACATAGAAGAAAATTTGGTTTGCTATGTTTAAACACTTATTTTGTTGGTTTTACGCTCTCTTTATTTACTTCTGTAAATTTTTCACAAAATAACTTAAAAATTAAAAAATATGAAGAATCTATTGGACCCAAATGGTAGATATGAAGACTACTTCTCCTAGAATGACAAACTATTTAATATTTTTACTGCATTACTATTTTTGTAGACCTAGCCATATAATATGATGATTGAAAAACTTGTATTGACAAATTTATTGGTACACAAGATAGGAAATATCTCCATAAGACTTAAAGGTTTTCAGCTTCTCCGCACTATTTTAAAAATTCCGAATGATGTCTTAAGAGTACTCTGACCAGGGCTCCTTGGAGAAATAATTTATTTCAGGGTTGTATCAGGAAAGCATTAAATGATCCTGGACTGCCAGATGTGGTGCCAGAAATCAAGAATATGCTTAAAAACTAATGGGACATATCAAAAGGACACAGGAGCCAACATGAAGGGGCTTCCAACAGCCACTACTGGAATTATTTAAGCAATAAAGTAGATAAAAACATTAATAGATTATTACTTGTAGAATGAAAAAGGCATCCAAGAGACTATAATGATATAAATCTTTTAAATGAATAAATAAATGGGGGATAAGGAAAAGCTCTTCTTCACAGTAGAATGCCAACTAATAGCAGTGAAGGAATGATGGAATTAGATCATCACCGTTTGTCAATCACCACAGTAATAATTGCTTCAGGCAAAAATCATCAACAGATGGTAAAATTAATGGGAAAAAGTAGAATAAAAAATTGGATAGTCTCAAAGTATCTCCCCTCAAGATACTTATTAATTACAAAGAGAAAAATAGTAACTTTACATTGAAGAAAGTTGGCAGACAGCACCTTAATCAAGTGATCAAAGTTAACATCGCCACTGATGGGACAAATTGACATCATGTGTTCCTTATGTAATACACTGAGGACACAGATCACGTCCGTGGTATTCTTATTCAAAAGGCATAACCTGAATTTAATCATGAAGAAATATCAGGCAAATCCAAATTCAAGCCCATCTTGCAAAACAAATGGCCTAAATTTTTTTACTTTATTTAAGTGCCAGATCATGAAAGACAGAATAAAGGACACTAAGATGCATAAAAATAAGTGAATCATGTGAACGTGAATGGGCTCTTCGACCAGAAAAAAATACATATTATTGGAAAAATTGATTTGAATAAGGTTTTTGAATTAGATAACATTGTATAAATGTTGATTTCCTGATAATTGCAGGGTAGTTATAAAGGAGGTAAGGATTTGGAGAATCCGCGTGAATGGTATATAGGAATTTTTCACACTATTTTTGAAACTTTTGAAAATAAATCTGAAATTATTTCAAAATGAAAAGTAAAAAAAAGAATGTAAAGGTTAGAGTGGCCCTTTTGTGCTTACCTTTCATACCATAAATGCTCCAAAACATATTCGTTAAATGAAAGAATAAAGATTTAACATCTTCCTTTTCACAGAAGTTCATCTTCAAATGAGAATTTGTAGTAAATGAAATAATTCAAGCTCTGCCTTAAAATATGGCCAAGTGCTGCCAAAATTATTCCTTTTGAATTTACAACTTATTTCAATTAAAATACTTGTTAATATCAGTATGAAAAACTAGAAAATTCTTCACATTTTACTGAATTTCAGAATAGGTTATCAGAGAAGATGTTGCCTTTAGTACTCTAGAGCTCTTTAAAAGTAAAGATGTCTGCCTCTAGCTAAATGATTTGACCTTGCTCAGTTTCTTAATTTGTAAAATATACAAATATTGACTTATAGCATTATATAATTCTGTGATGTTCTAATCACAGGCAGAAGAAACAGAGAACTCATAAAAGGAGGTCCCTGTCTGCTCTAGGTTTCTAAGAGGATAAGACGAATTAGCTCATAAACCCAACTTTCTTTCCATGGTTGTGAAGAACTGTCCATTGACATTTTATGAGTTGCTGTTGGTATTAAAAGACATAACAAATGGGGTAGGTGCTTAATTAATGTTAACTGGATGGAATGTCTGCTAGGAGAGGACATGAATCAACACATTTCCTGATAGGATTAGAAATAAAGTACCTGCCACCCCAAAATAAAATCTGAAGCACACTAAGAACGAAGAATATATTTGAGCAATGTTTTTATTATATTGTATTTAATACATTCAAAAGAATATATGTAACATGAAAGTATATGTAATACATGAATACACATCATAACACACCATTCAAGCATTAGAATGCTTTTAATATCACTGATGCTACTTGTGTGTTTCTTCCTGATCCCATCTTCCTGCTTGACCCACTCTGCCACTAGGAGTAATCCCTATTGTGAATTTTTAACTGATTTAATCTTAGCTATACTTCTTTTTCTTGCCTTTATGAACCAAGTGTTAGGTACAGGTTTCTACAAGTATCTAATATATCGATACTGTGAAATGCATTGTTCAGATCAACTTAATGTTTATTAACGTTTTTGCTGCTTGTCCTACCAATAATTTTCAATTAGCAATAATTGCGCCTCAGATAAACCTCATTGGCTACCATACTGCCACTGTGCAAAGCTGTCCTACCAATAATTAAGAAAACTGTATTGAAGTCTCCCACTCTGGTAGATTTTTCAAAATATCTCTTAGCTCCATCGCATTTATCTTTATAAATTTTAGAGTTTACTAGTGAATGTTTGTAACTCTTAGATTCTCTGGTAAAACAGAACCATTTATCAATATGAAGCGGCTCTCTTATATTAATAATAAAGCTTTGTCTTTTAAAGCTTATTTTGTTTAATATTAGTAAAGCTACCTAAATTCTTCTTTAGTATTTTCCTGATATACTTCTTTCTATCTTTTTATTCTTAATTGTACCTTTATTATTTTGACATATCTCTCTAAATGATGTATGGTTAGATTTTATTTTATTCAATATAAAAATTTATCTTTTAACTGGCAAGTTTAATACATTTGTATTTATTGTAATTACATATTGCGTGACACTTGAACTTGATGCTTTTCGTCTTGCTTTGTTTTACTTTGTTTTTTCCTTTTTCGCCTCTATTTTTAAGTTGATTGATGTTTGCTGTTGTTCATTGTATAATCTAATTTCCTCCTTTTATTGGTTTGGAAGTTGTATACTATATTTGTATTCTTTCATTGGTTGTCCATGATATTTTGTCACCATATCTAACAACTTGAAGTCTAAAGTTAATATATGGCTTAAGTTCCTCCCAAACAAGTAAAAAGGCCTTAGAAGACCAAACCTATTGCTCTTCTCCAAGAGTTTGTTATAAAATATTACTTTATACAGAAAATAATTTCTAATTTTTAAGAAAAATTTTATTTTTATTCTCACAATTCTTATGTGTGTTATTTTCTCACAATTCTTTAGAATTTCATTTAGTAAAAATGTATTGGTGATAAATTCTCAATTCTTAATAAATATTTATTGCACCCTTATTCTCAAAAGATACTCCTAAAAGACAATTACTTTCTTACAAAACTCTGAGGATATTATTCCCATATTTTCTATGCTACAATGTTTATGAGAAGTCTGCTGTCTCTAATTATTATTTCTTTGTTGATGATTTGCCTTTTCTATCTGGTTGCTTTTCAGATCTTGACTTTGTCATTCTTAGGTTTCATCACAATATGTATAAGTATCAATCTCTTCTTTATTTACCTTGATAGTTAAGCATTGTGCTTGCAATGTCTGTGAAATTTTGTCACTAAAAATTCTGGGATAATATTATTTATATTAATGTAAATATTAATATTATTAATCATTATCATCATATCTTTGAATATCATTCTGTTCTCTCCTTCTGAAACTCCAAGTGTTACTCCTTTTTAGTCCATCCTCAATGTCTTTTAACCACTAATATTTTCCATCTTTTTAATATGTTTTATGTAAAAATAACTTTACTGCTTTTGTAAATGTGTGATACATTGTTTTAAACAATTCAAACTATACAGAATGAAAAGAGAAGCCACAAATTGGGAGAAAATATTTGCAAAACACACGTATGAGGAAAGTAAAAAATCACCTCGAATTTCATCATCCAGAGATAACTAAAGTTCACATACTCATGATGATCCTTCTAGACATAGCTCTAGGCCACATATGTGTATTATATATATATATATAATTCTACAAAACAAGATCAACTCTACATGAGCTTCGCAATGTGCTTTTTAAAAACTTAACAATATAAGAAGACATTTTCGATGATTTCTTTGTATACCAACGTGTTTATGCATATGTATATACATATGTGTATGCACACATTTGCTTGTTTATAGCTTACTTTAATCAAACTATCTTCCACTGAGGGACATTTAAGTTATTTCCATCTATTTCCTTTTTCCTCTCTTCAGATCTATTATCCAATTCTCCTTACCTAGGTCTAAGCTAACTTCAATGTTTATTTTTTATTTTTTTATTTCTAAAAGTTCTGCTTTGTTCTCTTTCAAATCTGGTCATTTTGTTTAGGTTTTAAAATTAATACTTTAATTTTTAGAACAGTTTTACGTTTACAGAATACTCAGCAGATAGTCCCATACATCCTCCATTCCCTTCCTCAGTTTCTCTTATTTTTAATACCTTGCATTTGTGTAGTATATTTGTTACAATTGATGAATCAGCATTGATATATTATTAACCAAAGTCCATAGTGTACATCAGGATTCCCTCTTTATGTTGTATAGTTCTATGGATTTGAAAATTGAATAATATACCCACCATGACACTGTAATACAGAATAGTTTCACTGCCCTAAAAATCCTGTGCTCCATCTTCCCCTTAAACCTCTGACACTTATCTTTTTATTTTGTCCATCATTTTGCCTTTTCTAGAATGTCATTTGGTTGGGTTCTTACAGTCAGTAGCCTGTTCAGGCTGGCTCTTTCTCTTAGAAATTTTCATTTAAGGTTTCTCTGTTTTTTCATGGCTTGCTAGCTCATTTTTTTTTTTTTAATACAAAATAATATTCCATTGTATGGATATGCTACAGTTTGTTTATTCATTCACTTTTTAAAGGACATCTAGGCCACTTCTAGTTTGGAGAAATTATGAATAACGTTGCTATTAACAGCCATGTGCAGGTTTTTTGGAGCATAAGTTTTTCACTTATTTGGATAAATACCTAGGAGAGTGATTGCGGGATCGCACAATAAAACTATTCTTAGTTCTATAAGAAACCATCCCTCACAATGAGTGTACCACTTTGCATTCCCACCATCAATGAATGAGAGTTCTTGTTGCTTCACATCTTTATCAGCATTTGGTATTGTTAGTTTTTTGGATTTTAGCCACTTATAATAGGTACATAGTGGCATCTCATTGTTTAAGTTTAGAATTTCCTAATGACATATGATGTTGAAAATCTTTTTACATGCTTATTTGCTGTCTGCATATCTCTCTGATGAGGTGTCTTAGATCTTATGTCCATTGTTTAATTGAGTTATTTGTTTTCTTAGTGTTGAATTTTACGAATTCTTAGTATATTTTGGATACAAGTCCTTCCTCATACGTGTGTTTTGCAAATATTTTCTCCTAATTTGTGGCTTCTCTTTTCATTCTGTTAGTGTCTTTTACATATCAGAAGTTTTTTTTGTTTTGAGCAAGTACAGTATAGCAATTTTTCTTTTCATGGATCCTGCTTCTGGTGTTGTATCTAAAAACTCACTGCCAAACTCAAGGTCACCTATATTTTTTCTCCTATGTTGTCTTCCAGAAATTTTATAGTTTTGCATTTTACATTTGGTCTATTGTCCATTTCAAGTTATTTTTTTGTGAAAGGTAAGGTCTGTGTCTGGATTCATTTTTCTGGATGTGGTTGTCCAGTTGTTCCAGTGCTATTTGTTGAAAAAACTATCCTTTTCCCATCATTGGCTCTGCAATTTTGTTAAATATCATTTAACTATATTTGTGTGAGTTTGTTTCTGGACTCTCTATTCCATTGACTTGTCTATTCTTTTTCCAATAACACAATGTCTTGATTACTGTAGTTTCACTGGAAGTTTTGAAGTTGGATACAGTCAGTCCTACAACTTTGTTCTTCTCAATATTGTGTTGATTCTTTTGGGTCTTTTGCCTTTCCATATTAATCACAGAATTGCTTTGTTGATATCTATGAACTAACTTATCAGGATTTTGATTGGAATTATGTTGAATCTACAGATTAATTTGGAAAGAACTGACGTCACAATATTGTCTTCTTGTCCATAGAATATCTCATAAGCTCTCCTCTAATTTATTTCATCGGAGTTTCAGTTTTCCTTATAAAGATCATGTACATATTTTGGTAGATTTATACCTAAGTATTTCTCTCTTTTTTGTGGTAATGTAAATGATATTGTCATTTTTTATTTCAACTTCCAATTGTTTGTTGCTGGTATATAGGAAAGCAAGTAACTTTTGTACAGTAATCTTGTATCTGCAAACTTACTATAATCACTTATTAGTTTTAGGAGCGTTGTTGTTATTTTCATTTTGGGTTTTTTTTGAGGGTCAATTCTTAGGAGTTTTCTACATAATCATTTCATTCTTGAACTAAGATAGTTTTTCTTCCTTTGTAGAATGTATACCTTTTATTTCCTTTTTTATTACATTACATAGTACTTCCAGTACAATGTTGAATAGAAATGACAGGAGAAAATATCTTGCCTTGTTCCCAGAGAGGGAAAATATCTAGTTTCTCACCACTAAGAATGATGTTAGCTATAGGTTTATGTAGATGTAAAGGAATTCCCTTCTATTCCTAGTTTGCTGGGAGTTTTTATCATAAATGGATTTTGGATTTTATCAAATACTATTTTTCTGTATGTATAGGTATTATATAATTTTTCTTCATTAGCCTGTTGATGTGACAGATTACAATAACTGATTTTTGAATATTGAACCAGTATTGTATGCCTGGAATAAATCCTATTTAGTCATGGTGTATAATATTTTATACGTTATTGAATCTCATTTCCTAATATTTTTGAGTATCTGTGCATTAATATTAATGAGAGACATTGGTTTACAGTTTTCCTTTCCTGTATGTATTTATCTGGTTTTGGAATTACAGTAACAATGGCCTCATAAAATGAGTTAGGAAGTGTTCATTCTGCTTATTTTCCTGGAAGAGATTGTGAAACCATTTGAACTTAGTGCTTTCTTTTATGGGAAGATTACTAATTATTGATTCAATTTCTTAAATATATAGACCTATCTAGGCTTAGTCAATATGAGTCTCCATCCTCAGTTCCCACCAACAACTATTTTTTCCCTTTGTGACTCTTAGGTCAGCCTCCAAGAAGGGCATCCAATTGGGTCTCTACATATCTTTTCAAGCCAGTCTCCAGATGTAAATTAAATGGCTGCCCTTGGGTCTAAACATCTGGAACCAGGAAAAGAAGTCATGTTGTACCATTTGAAGACATTTAAGGGCCAAGTCCTGAATCAGGATAACCTCTCTTCAAAAGAACTGTGGAGCGGCAGGCTACAAGTGGTAAATATTTCAGGAATGGGTCCCAATTTGGTAGATATTGGGATTTTAAAGATTACTTTTTTTTCCCCATCATAATGCCTTTGGTTTTGATATAAGGGTTTTGGTAAAACATGAGTTAGTAGGTAGTCTTTCTTCTTCAATTTATTTGGAAGATTTTGTGTAGAAGTGGCATCTTTTTTTCCTTAAATATTTGATAGAATTCAAAAGTTAAAGCATCTGGGCCTGGAGCTATGTTTTTTGTGAGGTTTTTTAGCTACAATTTCTTCAGTATGTATAGGGCTCTTCGAGTTATCTATTTCTCCTTGTATGAGTTTTGATAGAATGTGTCTTTCAAGAAATTGACCCATTACTTATCAAATTTGTGGGCATTGAGTTGTTCATAATATCCCTTTTTATCTTTTTAATGATCCCTCTTTAAATTCCCATATCGTCTGATTTCAGAAGCTAAGCAGGGTCAGGCCTGGTTAGTACTTGGATGGGAGACCACCTAGGAAAACCAGGTGCTGTAGGAGGATAAATTCTAATATTGTAACTTCTGTCTTCTCTCTTTCTCTTTGTTAGCCAGACTAAATGTTTATCAATTTTATTAAACTTTTCAAAGAGCCAGACTATGGTTTCATTGATTTTCTTTACTATTTTCTTGTTTTAAATTTCACTGATTTCTGAAACAATTTTTTTTTTAAAGATTTTTCTTCTTCTTGCTTTAGGTTTATATTGCTTATTTTTGTTCCCTAAGGTAGAAGCTTTGACTATTTCTTATTTTCTAATGTATGTATTCAATGCTATGAAGTTCCCTCTAAATACTGCTTTCACTGCATCCCCCAAATTTTGATAAGCTGTATTTTCATTTAGTAAATATTCTTAATTTCTCTTGACACTTATTTTTTGATCCATATGTTAGTTAGAAATGTGTTGTTAATCTCCAAATATTTTGAGATTTTCCAGCTATTTTTCTGTTATTAATGTTTAGTTCAACTCAGTTATGGCCTGCAAATACATTTTCTATATGATCTGTACTCTTTTAAATTTGCTAAAGTGTGTTTTATGGCCCTAATGTGGACTATCTTGGTGAACGCTCCATATGAACTTGAGAAAAATGTGTATTCTGCTGCTGTTGGATGGAGGTTTGTTTACTTTACCACTCCTAGAACCAGTATTGACATTTGTTTCTAGAAAACCCAGCTTTTGCATTTCCCTTCAGCTCCCTGATTAATTTTCGGATCACTGTTCTTTTAATTAATCAATACATTACAAATAATGTATGCAAAAATAGATGCTCTTACTATTCCTACTGAATACTGTAATAATATTTGATATTATACCATGTAATAAAGCAAGAAAAAGAAAATAAAATATCAAGAGGTTGAAAATAAGTAATGTCATTTTTATTTTCAGATAACATGATTATCAGTATAGAAATATAAGAAATCTAAAAAAAAATTACTAGAAGTATTAATTTAGCAACATCCCAGGATACAAGATCAATATACTATTGACAAATGATTGGAAAATAAAATTTAAATACATATATTATACACATGCACATTCATTCATCCAGGATCTATCTGTATATAACAGAGGATCCTTTAGAGTATCAGTTTACTTTAATTCCAGATGCAGAAATCTTGAGCAGAACTTTTGGCAGCAACTATTAACCTTTTAAATTATGCAAATTAAAAAAATAATAATCTAAAAAAAGGAGTATAAAGAAGACTTATAGCTCTTAGTTGCAATGCAACCATTTTATAAAATTCAGACGACTGCAAAACTCTTTTCCACATCCTCCTCTGTGAAATAGGTTGACAGAACAAAAATATTGTGAGTTGAAACTAAGAAGAATAGCTGAGCAGAAATCTGACTTCACAGGAAAAAAAAAAAAAGATCCTGCAATATGTTTATTAAAGGCCTATTCTAAACACAGAGTTGTTTGTAAGTACTACTGCAAATCCACAGAAGACATGTATTCTGCTGTCCTGAAGCTTATGATCAAGTTTCAAAGACAAGATTACTTTCCGGAAAGTTAAATAACGTAAGACAGTCTATGATTTAGTGCCAAGATGAATGGTAGAGATAAGTATTGCAGGAATTCTCTTCAGTGAAGGAAGATATCGGCGTGGGCTGATATGTTAGAACACTTCAGGGAAACAAGAAATGAGGGCGTATGACTTGGTGGAGGGAATGGATAAGGTAGAAGAAAGAAACTCTATCCCTAAAAAAATGATTCATCTAGCCAGATCAGGCCCTCTTCCTCAACTTTAGCTCCTGTCTGAGGAATATACGATAGCTTGGTTTAAGGACTATGACAAAGAAGGAAGAAATCAAAGTTTAGCTTCTCTCCTCCCCTCTTCCTCCCACTACCAGCAGCCTCAGTGCTTGAGCAGCCCCTATATTCTCAACACTAGCCTCTACCACTGCACTGACTTCAGAGTGAGCAGGGTGCTTTCAGGCAAGCAGGGCCCAGAAACCACAAAAATCCAAAGAGTCAGAGTATACAGGCCAAAAACTCATAAAGCTTGTCAAACAGAGTCATAGAAAGGAAGACAAAAGAAAAAAGGAAAAAAATTAAATATGTCATAAATTAACATTTAGAAAGATCAGTGGTTAAAGGCATGTAAATTCCGTAGAGGAAACAGGAAGAGGAGACTTTTAAAAGAGAAGCACAACAAATATTGAAAAAAATTTTAGAAAATAAATATTTATTTTTTTAAAAAAATTTATTTTATTATTAGTTTCAAGCATATAGTGCATTGGTTAGACATTTATATAGTTTATAAAATGATCCCCCTAATTGCTCTTTCCTCTGGCTCTCTACCTAGCCATTACATTACTAATAACAGCATTCCCTATGTATTGCTAACTATTCACTGCTGAATAACTAGCTTTCTTTTTTTTTTCACCATGAAAGTGCTGTTGTAAAAAGCATTAAAACAAGACCAGTCAGAAAACACATATAGCCTGTGGCATGAAAACAATTTGATAGCTATATACTTATGTCATCAGAATTCTATTTGCAAACATACACCATGCTCTTAGTTTGGGTCAATTTTTGCACTTTGCTAGTATCCCACACAATAGAGGAGGAATTATACTGTGAAGGGAAATGTGTTATCCTTGGCTAGCATAATCCTGATATGCATAAGTATGTGTACCTGGGTCAAAAGGTTCTCAGAAGCTATGCAAATAAATGCAGAAATAAAGACAAGGAGTCCCTGGCAATAGGAAGGGACTTTTTTGTTTTATAAAGTCTAGTCTAAACACAGCTGAACTCATGAGGCTATGTCTCTTAAGATATGAGTTTCCATGGTCTCTTCCCTTTAATACCCTTCTTCCCTTCCTTTCTTATGTCCTTCAACAGTTTTTACTGAATGCCTACTCTCTTCTAGGTATTGTACTTGATAGTGTCTCCTTAGATTTCTGTATGTTCTTTCTTTTCCAGGTTGAGCAAAGTATGTCTTTCAGGCTGAATATATATGCCTGTCTCCAGTCTATGACCCAAGAAGTACGAGAGGGCTAAAGGGGTTCCTGTGCCAGTCATCCCAAAAGACAAAGGCTTCCATATAGAGCATCAAAACACACTCAAATAATTTTGTAAGAGAAAATAAATGACTCCCATGACCGATTCACTTGTAGAAAACAGACTTGACTAAAACAAACTCAATTATGCATAATCAGGGTACCTATCTAACTTTTTACTGTCCATACTTCCCATATCTGATAATGCTACTGACGTCTGTTTTAGGAAAAATAGCAGAAACAGCGAATTGGTGTGAGCAGCCTTGGCCGAGTCACATCGAATTACAGCATTTGTTACTCTGTTGAAGCAACATGGCATTAAAGCCAAGTACACACCAATGTCAGTTGTGACATATTCCCACATTGGAAAAAACTATACTTGCCATCAGTGTTGTGCAGAAGGCAATGGGAATTGCTACTGGTAATGGTTAATGTTCATTTCTTCCTGTTCCACTTTCTATAAACAAGGTAATGCCTATACAAGCTCATTACTGTAAACTGAGCACATTTAAATTGGCAGTAAAACCAGAGTATTTACTCTAGTGCACATATAAAGTGCCTCATCCAATGTTTTGGAAATGTTTCAAGTTTTGAAACCAAGCAGCTGGCAGCTTTACAAGCCAAACCTTACACTTAAATCACTCACTCTGGAAAGTTTTTTGGTGTCCTGTGTCAGGTAGTACCATTCAGCAGGCATTCATTCCCGGACCCCTTGGATTCTTTTGCAATAAATTTGCATTCACGGGGCTCTTATAACTCTTCCAGCACCACAGACTCCAATGGCTGTTGATTAAATGTATATATCCCATGCATTTAATCTGACTTTCATTATGGCCACTTCGTAAAAACGCCACAAACTGGACAAGCGATGACACATAGCAAGAACCTGGAATCCCTGCAAAGCCTCAGATTAGGTTTTTTTCTCCTTCTTTATTAATAGTGACCATTTTGTGGCCTAGCTCTAAATCAGCAAAAGTATTTGACAGCAAATGTTCCTATCTATGGATTATATATAACCCGTCCTAAACACCAGATGAAAAAGGGATAACCCCGGGAAAGGAAGGGCTTGCTTCATGTAAATCATGTTACAAATTGGACAACACCCAGAGAGTTCATTGTTCAACCTCAACTGTGAAGGCCATTTCAATTTACTATTCCCCTAGAATCGATGTTAATTAAGGCAGACCGTGACCATAAATCAGCCTGGGAGTTTTACAATGTAATTCAGCATTAAGCATATATATTTATATTAAAAGTAACTGATTAACCACTCGAGTTTTTCCAGAAGTTGCTGAGGCCATTTCTTTATAATGAAGACATGTTACCTTTCATTTTCATTTTTTGTGAAGAGAAGAAATGAAAGAAATATAATCTTCTTAAAAGGTGTATTCAAACTAGTAAGTGACTCACAACACTGATTAATGGGAGAAAGAACTGAAAAGAGAGAAAAGAAGAAACAGAGAGGGGGCACTTGGCATATCTGTTCTCCCTTGAAGTGATTAATTCTTCCTTTATTCACAATCATTTTGTGCATCCCTCCTACATGTCAGGAAGTATGCGAGGCACTGAGGGATACAGAAATAAGTAAGGTTCAGCACCAACCTTGAAATAGGTGTTTAGCACTGTAGTGGAAAAGACCAACACAGTAACAGCTCCAAAAATATGACGTGGTCACAACATTCAAAAGGATGTATTTAATACCTACTATGCATATGCTCCAAAAAGAATATATTCGTATAAAGCACTAGACAGGTAATCTGTGTGCCTCAGAGAAATCCAACCACAGAACCATACCTTCGTGACAGGAACAGGAGGTCTAGTTTTGGTTTCTCCCTAAGTGTTCTGCTAGTCTCCCAGCTTCCTCAACCCTCAGTTTCTTTGTCTATGAGGAAGCCAGACTTGGTAACCAAAGGCAGGCTAAGCTAGGCACTTGTGATACAAATCTTCTGTCCAGACTCTTGACAAACATTGATACTTAATCACTGCACCTCCCAATCGAACTTTTGAATCCTTTCAACACTGCTAGCAGCAAAATGAAGATGTCATCCCTAATGACTTTTTAGTGGTAATACTCTGTGTTTCTGAGGTACTGGCTATAGAACCCATGTGGCCACTAGTGGGCACTCAATAAGAAAGTTTATCAGAGGCTCTGTGACACTGGAGGTTTATCTTGCTTCTTTCTTCTCTAAAGCGCATACTAATGTTTCAAAATCATTTGAATAATATATCCCCCTGCCCATAGCAGAATCTGACCTCCAGGTTCAAAAGTGACTGCCTCCTTTTCCAATTACATCTAGTACTTGGACATGTAACTAATGTACTAGAAAGACACTACTTGAAAATGCTAAATTTCGTGAAAGAGTCCTACATCAAACATTTAAAAACCTACGCAAAGTAATCATCAAGAACAACTGGAAACCTCATACCTCCCCGCAAAAAACTGGTTTTAATTTCTTGTGGAAATATGTAGTATGACAAAATCATGCTTTAACAGCCAAGTCTTACTAAAGCACTATTTTAAAATGCACTGATAAACGAATATCTTTTTCTTGGTCTAAATTTAGTGGAGACCACTTGGGTTAGGAAGAAACAGATTCACAGAGCTGGATGTGGCCTTAGATATAACCTATGCAAGTGGTGTTACACAAATAAACTTGTCAAAAATCCAGTGAATCACGCAAGGTCACATACCCCGCCAGTGGCAGAATAGAGACTGGAACACCCGTATTCTGATTCCCATCGCAGTGCTTTTTCTAAATTTAATTTTTACTGATGTTTCTTTATAAAGATGATTTGACGTTTGGCCAGAGAATTAAGAGCAAGTTTCACCGCATCTCTTTCACAGTGTCTTCTAAAAATGATTCAGCGCAAGGAATTATGCCTGAGTCTCTTTTTTTTCTTCAGCACAATCAACACAGGTGACTGTAAAATAATTTTTCATTTCCTTTCTTGAAAGCAAAACGTGTTAGGGAAACAGTGGTGATTCACATTCCTAATGTGACTCTGCTTAGAGGTGACGTCCTGGGACATGTGCTGCAGTCTCCCCAGGTGCAGAAGCAGGAACTTCTGCCAGGAGACAGACAGCAGCCAGACTATTGTGATCCTAGGATAGGAAATTATTTTCCAACATGCATTAAAGAACAGTTTTGTGCTCTTACAGTCACGGGGCTATATTTGAGGATCTAGGAAGGGGACTTCAAAACCAATCCCTATCCTAATGATTTCCCACAGGAGGGCTGGTTTTGGATGAGCAGAGGAAAAAGGGAATAGCCAACCTTGACTGATTTAGGAGCTGGTCAGAACTGCACTGCATCAAAGTGATTCTTTTTTCATATGTTCCTTTCTCTGTAGAATCTACGTATCCAAGGCTGAATAAGAAAAGGGCATCAAATGCCAAAGTCTTTATAAAATGCTCACAGATGTTTGGCTCACAGTTACTTCTCTCAGCAAAGGGAATTAAAATAAAAATTCATAATGGCACTTTATTAGGACACTCCACACAGGCATTTAAAAGAAAAAATTGTGAGTACAATTTCCTTCCATAAATATTTCATAGCATCTTAGATTCTGGGCACCTGGGCAGGAAATGTCATATATTTCTCCATCTCAGAAATTTTATTCCCTTCCTGGTGGAATGCTTTTAAGAACTTTAACAAGGACAACACTGCACTGCAACAAAGGCTTTCTGTCAAAGAGGTGTCCTTTCCCAAACCTAAAAAAAAAAAAAAATAGACATCTCATAGTGTCCAGGAGAGGTGGCCTGAAATAGGAATGGAGTATATGTGTGTGTCCTGGATTAAAACAGTAAAGACATAAAAGAGTGCTTTTTGAAAGCCAATTCAAGGTGACTGTGCTGGTTTAGACAACTTTTTTTCCGAAGAGACCATCGGGATAACAAAGGAAAATGCAAGTTGATTCTCCCCAAGACAAGTGTAGAGATTGAAGTTGCTTAATTTATTCAATTGTGAAAGTTAAATGTTACGAAGATTGTGTCTATGCATGTACAACAAAGTAGAGAGATAAGCAAATGCACTGAGGACTGCGGTGATGAACTTGCATCATGTATTCCTTTATCTTCCTTATAGAATGGAAGTACTAGGGTTGAAAGATTGTCATTTGAATACCAGTATGTCTTTTACTGCTTGTATAATCCTGAAGGATCTTAGATTCTCAAGCTCTTTGACCTTTGTTTTCTTCTCAGCAAAAATACACACACACACACACACACACACACACACACACACAAAGGCCTGTCTACCTTGGAGGGCTGTTGTATAGTTAAGTAGATAAAATATGAATGTGCCTAAGGCTTAGCTAGCTAAAATAAAAGCTTCTCTTCTTCCCAAGTTCCTTGAAGAAGGATCTTTTGGCTTCGTTTCATTTCCCCTACATTCTAACACGCAATGTTCAAAAGATATAATAAATCACAGTACTGAGAAAAGAAGTGAAGATGTAATAAGGAATTCACATTGGCTGTTAACAGGAATCCGATTTATCTAAAAGTTAATTTAAGTCATTTTATAAATCTCAGCAGTTACTTAGATAGTCAAAACAGTGCAGCTTAGCAGTGTAAGCCAACCCACATCACTTGGTCACTTTTGCAGCCAGAAGATAATGGAGGACAAATCAAGCTTACCATACTTTATGGCCCATAGCAAAGTGGCCATGACTATACAGAGAGGCTGCCATGAATTTTCTAATTGGGGAATCTAATTCCCCGAGGATTAATTCTCAAAGCAGCAGGCATTAATGGGAGTTAGGTGTAAATAATTTCCTATCTTCAATGAATCTTCGACATAAAGCTGCCATGTTTTATTTCAGTAATAAAATGTTTTGTTATTTTAATAGTGAATGCTTCGAATGATTTGTATTAAACCCTGTAGTAGATTGTGCCTTGGAGAGTTGATTTTTACTCGCCTTGCCGCTAAACGGCTTTTGGTTCATCAAAGGAGTGTACCAGATAGCAAATCAATAACCAGACTGACCTATTTATAGGAAAAAGTTCAATTAGTTTTAATTAAGCAGTACAAAGTAGTTTGAGGACTTGTCATATTAGCTATCTCCTTTTACTTGATTGCTCCATTGTTTCTACTGATGTACTTTTAAGAGATTTCCAGACACCAAAGGGCAGTACTATTATTTAACGATATAAAATTAAATTTCTATCACTATGAAAAATCGTACTGACGACCTCCTTATGCTGCTCTGCAAAGTATAAGGAGGTCGTCAATACAATTGCGTATTGTAAACAAAAAAACAAAGGTATTTTTAACTTCAATGAAAAAAATCCCCACCTATTTTACTCTCATTAAGAAGTTACCTATATCAAGTAAAATAATGAAGCAAATGATCAGATCACTTATGGATGGGAGTGGGGATAACTTTCGTATTAAAATATCTAGAGAGAGCAAAAGTGGTTCTGTTGACTTCCATTCTTCACTCTGCTTCACGCCAAAACATCTGGTTAAAAAGTGAAAAAACACCCAAATGGCAATGTATAGGAAAACACTTAGATGATTGATTGCATTTTTCACTTGAAAGTCGATGTTTTGATATTATAGAGACGTGGCCTTTGTTTAATAGGTGACATCTTTTACTTCTATAAAATTTGCTTTGACAAGAACTAATTTATTAATTCTAAATGTAAATGAATTAACAGTTTTAAATAATAGACCTAATACTGTATGTCCTGAACCCCACTTATCCTGAGTTCCAGGCTAAAAGGCAGGAAAAAAGAAAAGACTTCACTAGAAAAGACTGCAAACTAGACTTACAAAGTATGCAGATAACTCAAGGTCAAAAGAAATGAGAAACTAGAGGCAACATTTAAGACATCTTAAATGTATTAATCTAAAATTACACCAGCGTATTTTAAAATAAATGTTGTATGTCCAACACATTAAACTAATGTGCAATGATTACACTAATTGTGTTGATGTTGTAAACAGAAATAAGTTAGGACACTAACATAACACTTAGGTAGCAAAGATGCACCCAGCTTCTCACATATCCATCTAACCTCAAGGTGTTTCTGAAAGTGAAAGAACAGTGATGAGAGTACAGAGACAAAAGGTCATTAGTCATGTTCCCCAAAGGACAGTTCAGTTTGGCCAGCCTCTTGGGGGACAAATAAACTGGGAGGTGAAGTAAACTGGGGATTCCTAGAATGAAGCTGCTTGGGTGATGCAGATTAAAGGGCTCTGAGGTAATTCCAGAGACCTGTGGTGCAGATTAGGGTAGACCTAGTGTTCCATTTGACTCAGGGTTCCAAGACTTGTGGCAGCATCTCTCTACCACAGACCAAAACTGTAATTTTCCAGTTTCCCTTAGTCATAACCATTTGAATAATATATCTCCCTCCCCATAGCAGAGTCTGACATCCAGGTTCAAAAGTGACTGCCTCCTTTTCCAATTACATCTAGTACTTGGACACGTAACTAATGTCCTAGAAAGACACAATTCCAAAAAGCAAAATTTAGGTGGAAGAGTCCTACATCAGACATTTAAACACCTATGTAAAGTAATCACCAAAGACAACTGGAAACCTCCCACTTCCTCCCAAAACTTTGGTTTTAGCTAATCATGACTAGCACCTAGGTTAAATCTTTTGAGTCATCTTTAACCACCAAAATGGGCAAAGGTTCATTTCTATCTCCTCATTGCTCTCATACAATTTCTCAATGGGTAGAATTGCTATGTGTATAAAGATTACTAGACGGTGTGACTTAAGGGTGTCATTTAAACTTTCTGGGGCTCAATTTTCTCATCTGTAAAATAAGAAAATAAAACTACCTTATCCAAAGGTCATGAGGATTAGATAAGGCATTGGATTACTGAAAAGCCTGGCATAGTCTACACTCAAACTTTTAAGTGATTCGGATTCTGAATGTAAACAACCAATTAAACGCAATTTACTAGTGCTCTCAAAAAGCTAGTCACTTCTTGTTCTGCTTTTGTTTACTCATTCATTTATTCTTCTCTCTATACGTAGTATCTAAGACCTGTCTGCCAAACCATCAAAGACACACAGGACAAAAGGATGGGGGGAGAAGGTAACGATGGTGAAGGCCATCTAATGCATTAACTAGTATCCTGGAATTTCTCATTGCTACCCTTTTCTGAATGCCATGAAAATAGGTTAATGCGACGAATTCAAACATACTAAGGTGGGGTGGACCTGAGATGGTCTGAGCAGTGGTGTAGAAAATGCGCTTAGAGAAGAGGAAACTCAGGGAAAAGGCTTTAATGCCCTCTAGTCAGTCTTGAGAAAGCAGAATGTAACATGATTTCTTCTTGTCTTCTGCTTGGAAACAAATGTTCTATTGCCTATCTTCCCTGGGTTTAATTAGTCTTCTGACTTTCTCAGAATTCAGCCTGTTCATTTGCAAATGGAAGACATCAGAAAGGCTAGTGAATGTGGGTGTGGGTGTTGGGGTTGGGGTAGGCTGAAGTGTTTATTTTCAAAGCCACGGGGGTCCCCATTTGAAAAAGCACCCAGCTTATCTCAGTGTTTTTGTTTGTATGATTTTGAATTAAAAGGTTGGAGCAATTCATTTAGGAGATTAAGCTGTCTTTACAATGGGCCTAGTTGACCTATTTATTCACTAGTATTGCTAGGGTTAAAAAAAAAATCTTCCTAATACATTCTTCTTCATTATATAAGCGCAACAATTTTAAAGAATTGCTTTGGTCTTTGATTTTATTACCAATTAATTTTACATTAAAATGATGTTTATTTGCTAGTCACAGATAAAAATCACAAACTGTGTGTGTAACAACTTAGGGTTGCCAGTTTTAGCAAATAAAAATACAGGATGCTAGTTATATATGAATTTCAGAAAAACAATGAATTAGTTTTCAGTGTATGTCCCAAATCACTAACAAACCATGAGACATACTTTTATTTTAAAAGCATTTGTTGTTTACCTAAAATTCAAAGTTAACAAAGATGCCGTATATTTTATCTGCAACCCTACCAGGTTTTCATGGATGTTGTATATGTTCCAAGGATGCCAAATGAAAACTGGGAGAATTTTCATTTCATTATCATACTTAAACTTGTTCCCTGCAGAGTTGAAGTACTTCATCAGTCAAAATAATTCCCAGTTTACAAAGAGATAAAGTGATATCTCAGAAAATGAACTGAATTTTGACTACAGCATGAGATCTAGTTCTAACTGCCAAAGCCGGTTCCATTCATGCTAATTAATTCCATTTATGGTAATCTCATAAAAAAGAAAAAGTAAAACACGAAAGGGACAACTGGTATATTCAGTTGAATTAGAAGTTGAAGTCAAGAACTATTTAATTTAAATGCCAATATCATCTTTCATTTATGTCACAAAGCAAATATCCTATGCAGAAGAGCTAAAACACCCCAAGGCATATTCTAAGGTTGAAGATGCCTTTGAACCAAAAAAATAAGTCGTTTCGCCACAGGAGACTAAACACTTGCTTGTGACAGCAAACAAAAAGCAAGCCGAATTTTGTGTAGCACAATCAGTTTCATATCTCTGTTGAAATAAATAAATAGCCGAAGAGAGGGATTATTATTATTTTTAATTGAGATTAAAAATTTTTCCCTTGACTCAAATCTTAGCAAATACTTTCAAACACAATTATACCTGTTTTGTACTTAAATGATAAATTCTTCTTCGCTCTTGACCATTACAAATATGCAAAAAGATCTATGTGTTGCCTTTCCCTAACCCGGGAACTAAAATGTAATATTTAGCAGTAATTCATTCCAAAAGCCCGAGTTCATAAAAGGTAATAATGAACGAATAAGCATAACTGTGCATAGCTTAGAGAGTCAATTTCATTAAAGAAAGTCACACCTAATATTCAGAAAGTTTTTTGTAGTCATCAAAAGAACTTAATTTTTCTTTTTCTTTCTTTTTCTTCTCCTTCTTCTTCTTCTTTTTTTTTTAATAGGCACCTTCCCAGGAAAGGAAAAAGAAGAAAAGGAGACATGAAATGAAAAGCTCAAATTAAGCTTCAAACATTTGATCAAGAAATCCCTAAATGCCATTCAAATAAAACATTAGAAAAATCTTGGACTTAATTGTGAAATAAAGCTCATTTTGGCAGTTAAGTCTTGCTAAAAAAAAAAAAAAAAAAAAAAATATAGCCACTGAAAGCTGCCACTTGACCTGGAATTCCTCTACAAGAAAAACTAGCCATAACTACATGTGAGACCTGTATGAGAAACTGCCGGAATGTCAACTTCATTTGCAGTGGCCCCATATGGCCTGATCACTCTCCCTGGCATGATAAATCACTGGCAGAATCCTTACCTTCCTACGTTTGATCTCTGCTCAGCAAGATGTGGTTTTGATGTGAAGAACTCCAGATCTCTTAGGTCAGAGACAAATAGCAGTGGCACTGACCTGCAAAGTGCTAAGTCTCTATTAGACTCAAGTGAAAAGCTGTAAGCTTCTGACAAGTTCCCTCTCCACAGAGTTTAACTGAACCACCATGGTTTTCGTGAACTTAGGCTGACAGAAAAAGCCGCTGAAATGGTTTGGAAGGAAAATGCCAATGAACCTCTTCTTTCTACCACTATTATCAAGCATTCAAATCAATTTCCCTCAAAATGTAAAGGAAGAATTATCTTGGGAGTCACTGCTCTAATTTACAGTCTTTAGCTAACACAAAAATTTTGATTTCCAGTGGATCTTTATGACATTGCTAATCATTCTCTAACAGAAGGAGAATCATTAACAGATTTCTATAGACTATTCTTTGGTAATTATAAGGGCACCCTTAGGATCCCTTGGTGTAACATTATCAGACATACGTGTCATTTAGCAGTAATAACTGAAATAAAGGTCTGAAATAACCCTTAAAAAAGATACATGTGAAAGGTTTCTTGCAAAAGAGTTGGTGCGTTCACATGTCATTCGTCGCTATAAAAATAACTGCAGAATCATTCCAAAAACTATAAGATTAAAATTGCTATGGAATTTTAGTCGGCAGAAATGATGAAAAGTTCCAAGAAAGCAAAAAATGTGCCATCATTTAACAGCTGCATTATTTCAATAGCTGTCCCCTTTATACCACTCACACAATTAGAGACACTCATAAATAAGCCCCTCATTAGCTCTCTGTAGAACTAAATTCAGGACTTTGGAAGGATCCATTAAAAGCAAAATATTTGGTTTCATTTTTAGCTAAGTGTAGTTTATGTACCCATATTTGCACATACACATCTCTACTAAATGTTGAACAATAATCGTTCGCCTTAATTCAGAAAATCAAGAGTTCCAAAAATCTCTCTTTTGTGTACTTCTTTACTAAACCTCTTTTTCTCTATTGGAATTCCTGGTAATGATACCAGAATGTGGGCAAATCTCATTAGTCTCCCTGCTGTTTACAAGACAGGATTTATGCTCAATGTGCTGAACACAATGACACACATCACTAAATGGCTAGAACTACCACCCAGGCTCTATTCTGAGAAATTTTTCACTCACTACAAATACCTATCAGCACGGAGACGCATGGAAGAGCAATTATCGCCAACACATGTAGTCTTTTAAGAGTACACCAATAAATACCCATTTGTGAAGGTTAATTTAATGCAACCCAGGGTGTTATCTGGAATAGTATATGTCACCAATTCAATCCATTAAGTAATTACTAAAGTCTCAAGAGAGCTCACAGAAGTCAAATGTGGTTATTCCAGGTTCATTGCTTCTGGTCTCCCTAAGGACTATTTAGGCCAACAGCTGGAAGAGCTGACTAAAAAGGTTCCCAGGCATAACTAACCTTTTTATGAAAACAGGTAGATGAATCTAACCAAGGAATGAGTCATCAAGAGTCTGTCCGGAGAGAAATACTTAGGGAAGCAAAAGAGAAGCAGAAGTGCACAAAAATAGAAAACAACATGAAAAAGATGAGAAAAGTTTGACTGACAAATAGAGGGGAAAGAAATGTGTTCTCTCTAAAAGTGAAGACAGAGAAATTTGGAGACTCTAAGATCTGGCCTAAAAAGACAACCCCTCAGCAGTTTCTTTACATAGAATTTTTGAGCCATTTACAATGAAACATTAATCATGCATCACAACCACCACCACCCTCTGTCACTGAGACTCTATTAAGGTTTGGATATTGCATGAATTTCTGCGGACCGCTCTCTATTTCTCTATTCTGCATCCTCACTGAGGTTACAGGTAATAGACAGATCCGATAATAGTTGAGCCTTAGTGAGAAATGATTGCTCATAAAAGACAAGAGGGAAGGTATCCAGCGAACTCACTGGCAGTGTCTTCCCACACAGGTTACAGCCAAGTTACACAAATGACGGCCTAAGGGGGAGAGGAAGCATTACAAAGAATATTAAATATATTCGCTTTCAACAGTCTCATACATCCCTGTTCCCAAGTGAACATAAATAACTACAACATAGAAAAGCACTTTTGGAATAAAAAACAAAAAACAAATAAGTGTTATTAAGGGCCATGTGTGACTACCCAACCAGTGAGAAAGAACCTAAAAAATGTTCCCCACCTTAGCCTAAAAAATCGCACCTACTCACGTGATTCATACCTAAAGCATCAGTTATATAAACACTTTTTTTTTTTTTTTGGTTTGAATGCACACTCTCATCTTTACCTCAGGTTGAAATTGTTGCTAATGGTAGCTACGACAATATCAGCTAAAACTAAGTTTGTGATTTGGAGCTGGAGAATTGGGTTTGGGATTATCTTGTAAAACACTCAGCGGAGCTTTAGGCTAAGAGTTTATGATTTCTGGCCTTTGTTGTTCTTCTTGTGCTTGTTGTTGTTATGAGAAGGAAAGGAAGAGGATAATTTGAGTCCTGGAATTGCCACCGACTAGCTATTGAGCCTGGAAAAATTATTTAACTTGAATATGTTTGATTTTCTCTTATAAAATGGGAATATTAATATAGTATCCATATCACAGGGTTGCCACAATTATCAAACATAATCATATGTGAAAAACACTTTGGAAATTATAGTATTAATAATAAAAGCTGTAGCTATTAATAACTATTAATGATAAAATATAACAAGTATTCATTTAATAAACATTTCCCAAGCATTTACACTACAAACACTGAGCTAGATACTTCAGAAATATCAAAATGAATAGGAGTTTATTATGTAGTACAGTTTAGGAATAGGGAGTTACACAGAAAATACATAATAAAAGGCAAAAATTGTACCATTTAGGAGTAGTGCAAACAAGTAATGTCAGCATTCAAAGAATACAGCTTTATCCCCCAAAAATAAGTGTGGGGCCAACTCTGTTAGGTATTACGTAAGTACTATACACGGAAAGGCAAGATTTCATTTTAAGGTTGGAAAATTTCATTCTGCCTCAGTGGCTTCTTCAGAATTAGATGCACACATGCACGGATCAAATAACTTATGAAATACTAGCACAAAGGTGAATATACAACACCAGCTTTGAGTTTAAAACACAATGAGTTAAAGCATTAGCAAAATACAAAGCAATGTTATTATCAAGCCTGGTGCTAGGGAATAATTTAAATTCTCTAAACTAGCAAGATGAAGCACAGCATTGAATTAGTTATTCAAGAAAAAGGCCTTTCTATTAGAAATTCTTTTTCAGTGATCCCAGGCTTAGTGAGTCTCCTCCTGGCCTCTCGCGGCTCCAGGCTGTTGACTCCCAGATACTTCCATGGCAGAGCTGGGCCTAAATGAGCACCATCAAAATGAACTTATTAATTTATGTGTTTGCTTGTTCGAAAAGAGGGTTGAGACCCAAAACTGCAGATTCCTGCTTCCAAGATCTTAAGGACAGCAGGCTTGTGGAGGAGACCTTCACCATAGATGAAGTCCCTGAAGTCTTGAAAAGTGGTAGGCAGGCTGTGGTCCACAGTGAGATGGAGTCTGAGCTCATCAACAAAACCTACACCAACATGTTATTTCTGCAGCACCTTTCCTAACAAGCTGAGAAGTGGTACCTCAATCTAAACGGATTCTCCCTTAACTTGAAAACAAAGAATTATTAGAACAAGTTGCAGAATTTGAAAAAGCAAAATGAACATCTTCAAATAAAAAGCTCATCATAGATACAAAGCTGAAACTTGCTCCACTTAATGAAGGTGGAACAGAACTCCTAAATAAAAAGAAATTTTAAAACTTCAAGAAGAGAATGAGAAACTGAAGTCAAGGCTGAAGACCACTGAAACACAGACTATAAATGCACTGGATGAGAAGTCAAAACCAGAAAAAGCACTGTAAGATTTAAAGCTTGATCCAAAAAATCTAAAGGTTTTTATAAAGGCCCAAGACTTGAGAGACCTGGAAAACAGTTGCCACTTTAAAGAATGACTTTCAGAAGACACTTAACAAATGACAAGACAGAAAACCAGAAGTCCCTGGAGGAGAATCTAATGACAGGCAAGCAATACCTAATCAGGGTTCAGGAGCAGCTGAGCATGGCTGAAAAGGAATTAGAGAAGAAATTCCAACACACATAAGCTTACTGAAACATGAAAGAGATTCTTACAAAGAAGAATGACCAAATCAAAGACCTGAGAAAAAGACGGGCAAAATACAAACCCTAAGAAGAGAAACTGAAGATTTCATCCAGAAGCTGCCACAACACGAAAGTACAGGCCATTTCTCACCTCAGACCTGTTTGAAGCAATTTGGTACATTCCCTCCCTTTATTTTTCTAATATTTAGACTTGGTTTCTAATATTTAGAACTGAGTTCCTATTTTCAGATGCCTAATTGAGAACTGAGAAAATCTACTGATTCTGGTCGGTGGTTCCAAATTCCTCTATGAGTGCTCCAGAGCCTTCATTCAAATGCACTGAGAATTCCTTACAGTAAAGAAGAGATTTCTAGAGTGGGAATAAGTGCATAATCCTTATACTAATGCTAGTAAAAGAGTATGCCTTTTTAACTGTTATAGCTAGTAATATCTATATTTGTGCATTCCCCGGGTAAATATAGTGTTATCAAAGATAGTTATTACAAATGAATCTTATTAAGTGAAAAAAAGAAATTCTTTTTCACATTATATTCATTGTCACCTTTCCAGTTTTTCTCCACTTTTATAAACAAACAGCACACAGTGAAGAATTCATCTATTTACCACTTCAAAAATGAGTGATTTGTGTGTCTGTGTGTGTGTATGTGTGTGAGTGAGAACACAATGGGAGGTAACGTTTGAGTACTTACTCTATTCTAGGTAATATAAGAAAGGTAGGGAAATTAGTCTTGACATGAAAAAGTTATAATGATCATGTTATCCTAGAGTTTTGTACAATGACTCCTTATTAAAGGTAGTTTTATGGAATTCACCACTGTTTTTAGGTTAGGGAAACCAATGCGTATTAAAATCATCCACCAAAGTAAGACTAGTTTCTGACATTTTCCCATTATGAAGACTAGGCTTTGAGAAAAACCCACACATCCTGAATCTCCTAATCTTATTCCAAAGCTACATAGAATATAATTTTGAAAAATTCTTCACAATTAAAATTGTCTGACTTTCCTATATGTTATATGACTGTTCTTGAGACTTACCTGTATCCTTACACTTAAATAAATACCAATTACAGGTGAATTAAAATGCAAAAAATTAAAAATTTTAATACTAAAAATTAACTTTGAGAAGACTATATAGAACATCTTTAAACTTTTAGAATAAGAATGGATTTCTTAAATAAGACTCCAAAAGCACTAAATATCAAAAAAAAAAAACAGAAAAATTCCTCTATTTGCATTTAAAACAGAATGAAAATTACACCATAGAAAGAGGAGGAAGAAAATGTTCACAAAAACATGTAACAGTTAGAGGATTATAATCCTGAATATATAAAAATGTCTGTGAATCAGAAAAAACATATACATACACAAACAGAAGTGAGTAAATGATATGCTGGCCAATTCACAGAGGAGGAAAGCTAAATGGCCATGAATATATGAAAAGATGTTCAACCTCACAAGGAATCAAAGAAAGGCAACTTAAAACAGCAATAAGATAATATTTTACACTCATAAGGTTGGAAAAATTTCATAAATATGAGAACTCTAAGGATAGGTGAGGATGTAGAGTAAGGGGGACTCTGAGACACTGCTGGTAGAGGTAGAAACTCGCATAGCCATGGTGGACAGAAATTTAGTGATCCACAATTAAGCTGTAGATGCATATACCTCATGAGCCAGCAATATCACTTCTAAGTTTATATCCTAGACGGTCTTCCATCCAGGTGTATAAGGAGATACGTTGTGGAATGTTTAATGCAGAATTATTACAATAGCAAAATGTTAGGAGTATCTTAAATGTGAATAGGAGAAGAATTCAAAGTATTGATATATCCAAAGAACAGAATGCTATGCAACGATGACAACGAATGAATTGCAGGTACATGCAACAATATGGATGAACCTTGCATACATTATGTTAAGCAAACAAAGCCAATTACAGAAGGATATATACAGCATGCTATTTACATAAAAAGATTTAGCATGAAAAACAACAGCCTATACTCTTTGCAAATACATACATATACACGCACCTATGGGAAAGATAAACGCTTCTGAGGAAGGAAGAGAGAGGAAGACAGGGAAATAGGAGAAGTTCATAGGGGGAACTTCAATGTACTTCTTTTAAAAAATTAGAAACAGACACTGCAAAATGTTAAAAACCAACAAATCTATGTGTAGGTACACACATTTGTTATATTATTGTCCAGTCTCCTGTATGATTAAAACACTCCATTTCCTGTCAAGTATGTCTAACAATACAGTGTGCTGTTGATCTGCTGAGCCACAAGTATCTCTTAACCTTCTGAATCCTCATGGTGCTGTAAGTGCAGTCATTTAAAACGCGTAGCATCTTATATAATGCACCATAGTTAGATGTGTGCATGTCCTCACCCTGCACCCAAGTGGGAGTTCTCTCTGGCCTCTTCAAGACAGAACCTACATCTATGTATTTTCGTGACAGACAGCGACTACCAGTACTTTGTGCATAAGAGGCCCTAATAAATGTCAAATTAATAAACAAATGAATAAATTCAGGGAAGCAAAAGGGTAGCTCTGGCTACAGTTA
Source organism: Rousettus aegyptiacus (assembly GCF_014176215.1). Lineage (NCBI taxonomy): Eukaryota > Metazoa > Chordata > Mammalia > Chiroptera > Pteropodidae > Rousettus > Rousettus aegyptiacus. Next base: position 127,113,305 of record NW_023416306.1, read on the forward strand.
AAAATAAAAATGACCCCAAGATAATACAATTAGATAACCTTTCTGTGAAAATTAAGTTATATTGGTATACTGGGTATCAGTCTCTAAAATATAAATGAGGCAGAATTCACTTGTTTCAGGATTGCTAGAGAATTTTACCAGTCTCATACTAATACCTGATCTCCTCCCCCAAAAAAGGATTCAGTAAGGAAGTCCAATTTTCACACCTAGGGAAATAAGACTTTAAGTCGTCTCCTGGAGATCTGTGTAGACATTTCATAATTCTGTCTTTCCAGACAAGATTTTAATTCCTGTCTTCCTTCTCACCCTAAAACCTCCATCATTACATACCCCTCGACTCATAGAGCTGATGTGTGTGTTGGTGCTGGGGATTAGGAAAGTAGGGAAATAGTGTATTTTTGCCTGTTAGTGAGTTTACTAAATCCACTGTATTTTGCCAGATCCACTTACATGGAAGCAGGTTCCATCCCACCTGTGGAAAGAGCTACACAACTCATACCGTTTTCTGACTCAGTTTAATCTTTAAGAAACCCCCAGAAATCACCTAGGGCAAAAAATCCTGAGAGTCATTGGATTCAAAATCAGAAGACTTAGGCCAGATGAATGAAATTATGTATGAGAAAAATATACAAAAATATAACCTTTCAATTATTTTGAAATTTTTTGCCTATATTTTATATTCAAGACTGGAAAGTGTTTTGATAGCCATGATACCTAAATTCTTCTAAATAAGAGACAGGTGTTTTCAGTTTCAACTGGACAATGGTTTTCTTTCCAGAGATCTAGGCATAAAGATAACTGCTACTTTGACTCTCCAACAGTCAAACTGTGATGAGGAAAGGAAATAGAGCACATAACTACTTCTGAAAGTAACAGAATTGAACTGGAGGAAAAGGAAAGCTTGCTTCTATAATAAAAATTAGAATGTTCACTCACAATATTCTAATTTTTAACCACATCCTACAGAGGTCAATAAACCCCCGTGTTTAGCCATAGAGAAGTTTTGTTGAGAGCCCAGAAAAAGTCTAGATGGTGTAAGCACCCAATTATTATTACAAATGGAATTCTCGAAGGCTGGAACTATTTTCAAATCATGTGACATAACAGACTTGCTGTAAATAAACACATTAAAAGTTAAGATTATGAAAGGCAACGATTTGAACATAACTCCATCTTAGGGGATGAAAATCAATAGAGAAATGCCAGAAATAAGAAATTTCCAATTTGGATTATCTCATATATTGGAAAGGTAAAATGGAACAGAGCTCAAAGTTATGTCTGAAAAGGAAATTAAAAATTAATCGAGGTGACATTATGGCAATCACTTCGATATGCATTAAACTTGGTGTATGAAGAAGAGAAATGACTGGCTTTGAAATGACCTGTCACGGCCAATTAAAGAAGTGCTAGAATGGCTTTCAAAATAAGTCACCTTGTGGTGCTTTTACTTTGAAATGTGAAGTGCCCCAAAACTGGGCAGTGAAGACAAGTGAAAGTCTCTTCGATTTTAAATTATATAACCTAAAATACCTGCCAATTTCCAAACCATATCTACTGTCTGGGTATGTCTTCATGCTGCCACACTTCCCACATTCATGCACCAACGACTTGGCAACATCTTTGCCTAAACCACTTAAAGTAGCAGAAATGTCTCTTCGTAATCTGACATTTGGGCCCAGTCAATTGGGTATACTGAGGCATATTAACGCTGAATTTTGGCACAAGTGTCAGATATCTAATTTGATTATTAGAATGCAGTCATGCGCCACTTAACAGCAGGGATATGCTCTGAGAAATGCATTGTTAGGCAATTGGATCTTGCATGAACATCATAGAGTACACTTACACAAACCTAGATGGTACAGCCTACTACTGTAGTTGTGTTACACTTTCTAAAAATGTGTTTTTTCAATTTTAGTTGACATACAAATATTATACTAGTTTCAGGTGTACAATATAGTGATTAGACATTTATATACCTTACAAAGTGTTCACCCTGAAAAGTCTAGCACCCATCTGGCAGCATACAGAGTTCTTACAATATTATTGACTATATTCCCTATGCTGTACTTTATTTTTATACCATTGGCAGCACGGTAGGTTTGTTTACACCAGAATCACAACAAACACATGAATAACTGCAGTTTAAGTCTTGGCTGTTGGCTTTCCTTTTTGTAATGCCTTAAGCATCGATTGCCCAGTCATCCACGTCAAACAGGCATCCACTTCTAGGAAGCCTACCTGGAATCCATAGTGCCGGCCACATGAGTGGATAAAGAGCCAGGCTGCTCCTTGCACTGAGGCTGCTTTGGTTTGGAGACCTTGGTTGATTTAGATAACTGACCATTTGGGCTACTTGTTTCTTATCTTCCCACACTTTAAATTCCCTCTTTTATGTTTGAAATTCACCAATAAAGAGTGAGCCTGTGAAACCCAAGCGCGTGGGCTCTCTACTCTACCCTTGCTGTGCTGTGAGGTGCACCTGGTAGATCCAGGGTCTGTAAGTAACGAGTTCTTTTTCCTTCAAAGTTACCGAATGCTTACCAATGAAGGGCGACTTGCAATCATAACAAGACGGCAAGGGTAGGTCCAGTGGTAACATTGGTTTGGAAAGGGGGATGTCTATGGGAAGTTCGCTGGCCAGATGGGTGTCCCCAGGCATTTCTAGCCGACGGCATGACTACCGATAGGATGAGATCGCACAGAACAGTAACGCCTGCTACATTAAGATAGCTACATCACCAGGAGATAGGAATGTTTCAACTCCATTACAATCTTATGGGATCACTGTCATACATGCAGTGCCTCATTGACTAAACTGTTGTTATGAGGCACACGAGTGTACTGGCTGGGAAAATGTTTAATTGGTGATTTTTTAAAAAAGCTAAGAACTTAATAAGAAGACCTCCAAAGGATTCCATTTGATGAAAATCCAGTGTAAATGTAAAAGGTACCCATAATAGTGAACTATTCTAATTAAAATGGTAAACAATGGCCTGTTTCGTAAAACTTTATTAATCATACGATTCTGATCTCTCTTAAAATGGGCCTCCCCTAATTTGGAACTACAAATGTAATCATCACTTTACAAAGATGAAATGGACTTAGCTCTAGGCTGGTTGTCATTATATGCCATTTACTTTCATACACTTGCTTCTTTAGTCCTGACAACAATCTTGTAAGGTAGATACTATTACCTCAATTTTGACAGAAATAGAAATTGATACTCACTGAAGCAACCTCCTAAAAGGAGACACCATCCATACCTTATTTAACATGGGCTCTCTAGAACCTGGCACCATACCCCATACTGTGTGGTGAATAAATGTTAACTCTTCACACAGCAAGATTTGATCAAAGGCCTATTTTAACTCAGAGCCTTCTTTTTTCTAAGTCAAGGGCTTATATGCTTTTTCTAAGATACAGGCCATACAGTGTGCAATTACTTGATTTGGCCACTGTAGTCCAAAAGCAGTCACAGACAATATGTAACTGAATGGATATTGCAGTGTTCCAATAAACCTTTATTTGCAAAATCAGGCTGACAGTCTGAGTTTGCTGACCCTTGCAAGCTGTCACTAAGATAACTAAAAAGACAAAAACATACATCAGTATTTGTATTTCATTATCCAACTGAGAAACTGACTTGAGAGAGATGTGTATGTTGATATTAGAGATGTTTTTGGTTTGGTTATGGTTTGATCATCGTGCTCGTCTAATGTAACAGAGAACTAACTCTGTATGTCTGGCTTCACTAAAGTCTGGCTATAAGGAAGTCAGAACTCACAAAACAGACTTCTCAGAGAATCTTCTACTTTCAGTTAAAAGAAAAAAAAAACAATAATCATTCCTCACTTTATAGAAATAAAGAACAGAAGAGCCTCAGCAAATGATGATTCCATTTGGTAACATACATCTCTATAGTAGAAGGCGTCAGGGCAGGACCCCAGGAGGATTATCTAATTCAAGTTTTAGAATGAAATTGTTTAGCTTCTCTGGGTTAAATGGAAATATAAACATCAAAAGCTGTACAATTACGCAGAAGTTTTTTTTTTTTGAAAACCCGAGGTTGCCTATAAATATGAAGTTTGATTAACAATTTCTGATTAAGCAGATAATCTGAATAGAAGCTTGGAAACAACTAGACCCACACCATCTTTTAAGAAATGATCCCTGGAATAGGCAAGAATATGCTGCAGACCTAAACGAACAAACAAACAAATAAAAAACCTTCATTGAAACAACAAAAATAGCAATTTAAAGTCAAGGAATCAAATGCCACAGAAGGTGGCTCCTTCTTCAGAGTTGCAATAGAAGCAACATGAAAAAATAAAGATTTAATCTCTCTCTCTCTCTCTCTCTCTCTCTCTCACACACACACACACACACACACACAGCATTTGACTATTAGGAAAAGCAAAGCATATGATGACAAAAGCTCTAGCAATTTTTTAAAAATCAAGGCCAAGATCTTGCTTATCAATTATTCCAATTTCTTCCCACTTTTTCTTCTTCAAAATGTTTTGCAAGGATCAAATAAGATATATATGAAAGTGCTAGGTAAACCATTAGGCCCTATAAACAATGTAGGTAGCACTGTAAGTATTATTATCATAACTATTATTTTTACGTTGATTAAACTGAACTACTGCCATTGATCAACTGACAACCAGTTTCTGGCACTCAATTTTTCTAATAAGATCTTAAGCTCCTAGAAGGTGGATGCTTCCACAGCCCAAATAGCATAATAGAAAGCACAGTTGTTAGGAACATGGCCACTCAAAAATCCTTTGAACTGAATTAAAATTGACCCCAGAAAATAGATGTTCGATAAAAGGTTGTTTAATGAATAAATAAAAGAATAAATCGTAGTTACCCAGAGCACATTAGCTGTGATTATCAATCGATTGCCTTTTATTTTTTCTCTTCTAGTTTAGTAGGTCAATACCCCATAAATGTCTCCTTCTTCCCTCTGTTCTAGTGCCCCACAGAATCAGATGCTGGAGAAAAATATAACACTTTATGTTTCTGTTAGTTATGGCCATAAGCTCTCACTGAATAAGTGATCAACAGAGAAAGAGCACAATGTGTGTGTAGTGGGGATGTGGGGGGGGGGGACAGAGGGACTTGTAGAGCCAGAATTGATGATAGAGACAATAGAGAAAGTAGGGGTCGGATAAAGCCGGACAGTCTCCAAAAACCTGAGAATCTGGAAGAACTCTCCCCTGTAGTTATAGGCAGTCAATAAACTACTAACCTTGATTTTACAATGTGTGCACTCCTATAATATAATCAGCTATACAAAAATTCTAAAAATCAGACTGGTAAAACCGAAACAACTCAGAAAATCTTTAGTTCATAAAAGCATAGCTAAAAGCAATCAGACTCCTATGCTAGCTGTTAAGCATTCTCAGGCTACAAGCTAGAGAGTATATACATTCTCTATGTCCCAAAAGTGGTCTCCTCACTACTTCATATTGGTGAAGTTATTACTGTTTCTTGACTAATGCAGTCTTTTTTGTTTAACATATTCCTTAATAAGGAGTCACATTTAAAACTTGTAGGTCTATCTTGCTATATTAGGGAAATAAAGACAGACATATTCCAAAGACGGTATTTTCACTGATCTTAGTCTAAAATGGGTACTGGACCTTCAGAGAGGTAGGCTTATCTTAAACGTAATTGCCTGAAAGTCAAAATGAACAAAATCATAATTTCAGCCACTTCAACATCCTTGGGGATTGAACTTTAATTTTGGAGCATTTTCACTGGATGTCTGACAGAAAAAGAAATAACTTTTATTTCTAATGTTCTCCCTCATGCTCCTTTTATTGAAAAAAATGTAAAATACTTTAAGGAGAAGAAAACAAATGGTGAAAAATTACAGAAAATTACAACATCACAGGGCAAAGTTTTCTAAATGTATGCTGCTTGACATTTTCATAATCAAACCATTTACACGTTAGTAGTGACTTTATTTACGTTGGTCCTAAAATCAGATTTAAAAATCCTATCTCAATAGCCTTCACCATGATTCGTTTAACAAGACAAAAATGATTAAGGATCCATCTGTTTGTCTTGTACCATTTTCTGACACAAAGACTGACACAAATACTATGTGTTATTTAACAAGTCCTCCCGCATAATAATTGTTTAGCCATTACCCTTTTAGAAATTCCTAGTGAATGTAGTATCACTTCTAAAGAATTGTCCATTCTACCTTGTTCATTCTTCTGCTTAAAACTGTTAATATAATTTCCCTTACTTCTGATCATAAGTGAGTTTTTAAAACTCTTCATCGATCTTAATTTTTCTTTTAAGTACAATAGCATTAGCCATTACCCTCAGCTACTAAAAGAGCAGCTTCTACTCTTCGTGTTAAAAAAGCTGCTTGCCCACAGCGCTTGTCTCAGAGAATTTTCAAGTTTCACTAAGAGCGGAGGAAGAAAGCTGCTAGCAATGTTCAAAGATACCTGATTTTACAAGGTTTTGTGAAAAGAGGTTGCTTGTAGATTAGTATTACTCGGTGTTTATGAGGGTTGTTTGTCAAGCCCAAAATAAGGTGCCTCCTCCCCACAAATTAAAGAATCAAGTTACAATCCATTATTTCATTTCTGATTGTTTTTCTTTGTAATAAGTGGGAAAGTGGATACTGGATAAAAGTCTCCCCTGAACGTAAAGACTCCACATTAAAGGCTTCAATTAGCTATAAATCAGTTGTCTTTCCTACTGGGGTAGAAGAAGAGAAAAAAAGAGAGTGGAGTAGTTAGACAAAAAGAGAACTGGAAGAGCCTCCAAATTAAATTCCGAGATGCCTGCTGCATACCTAAAACTCCGTCCAGGGCAGTGAGGAAAATCCCATTAAAAGTAAGGCTAAAATCAAACCCTTCCAAATCTGAGGGTTAGGTCCTCTCTCACATACAGATCTTGCACCTTAAGACCTTTAAAGAGACTAAAGAGGTTAGGAACCCTCATAAAATAAAACTTTTATGCTCCAGCCTTTCCTTGCTTGTCCCTAAACCCGGAGATATTCCACACATTGGCATTATTGTTACGCAAACAATGCCTAAACAGCTATAACTATTAACTACCTCTCATTAAGATGGCTTTCAAAAATTTGTCACACTATCTAAAAAAGCTAACAGGTATGTGAAATCCATCTAAAAAAGCTAACGGGTACATGAAATCCATCTAAAGCTGCACTCAAAACACGAATCGCCTTGTTTGTATCCTAAAACTCAATGCAAGTAAAATTTCCGTATTCTCATGTTGTTTTTCTGTATTTCTTTCAACCATTAAGCCAACACCAAACAATTCACTTCTCGACAAAATTAAGTTATCTTGTAATAAGCATGATGGAAAACAACTTGTACCATATTATCTGTGCTCAGAGTGTGTTTAAGCTTAACTGGGAGAAGTTTAGGGTAGAAATCCACTGAAAGAGATAGAAAATCAAAAAAGAAAAATGTAAAACGAACTCTAAGAAATATGACTTTAAATTCCACCTCTCCCTCTGCCCAAATGCAATAACATTATAACCCCTCATGTGCATATTTAATAAATTTTTCTATGTCGACTTTATAGAAAGAAAGTAAATTCAATTTATATTAGGTAGCGAACGCATATTCTTTCAAATGCGGTACAACAAAAAAAATTCCTGCCTGGCAAACCCAAGATGTCAGAATTCGTTATAAAGAATAATTTTTTTTCAGTTCCAAAGCGAACCCGTTAATCTGCACAAATTAAGACTTTCCAAGTTTTCCAGGAAAATTGCCACTGCCTACAAAATTCGAACGCAGTGCTGACATTGGATCTACTGGTACCCAGCAGCCAGTTTCCGTGAAATCCGTAACGGCAGCTCGGAGCGCGGCACGTCTTGACAATTCCTACGGGAAAGCCGCTCCGCTCCGTCCGGGCTTCCGAGGACCCGAGCGGGACCCGCGGCTGAGCGGCCCCTGAAGGCGGAGTGCTGAGAAGAGGAGACGGCCAGGCTGCGTGGCCAGCTAGGCGGGACACCCTTCTTCCCCATTCGAGGAGCCGAAGCGGTGCCGATGCCTTCCCCGCAGCGGCCGGGCCCCCGGGAATGGGATCTGAAGGCAGCGACAGATGCGGTTTGGGGAAGGAGCGGTTGACGGCGACCTTTCTGCGCCGCGCTTCAGGTTGCGGTGAGTCCCCGAGGTAACCCTAGTCCCCGGCAGGACTTCAGAAGCCCCGACCCCGAGGATAGGGCGTCCCCTCTGCTGCGCGGGGATGACAAGCTGGCCCCTGCGACCCCGGCCCCGATCCCGTCACGCCGCCCTCGCCCCCTAACAGAGCGAGGAAAGGAGGTGAGGAAGGTTCTAGAAAGTCTCCGTGGACGGCCAGTCTTCGCCGGCCGCTTACCTTGGTGTACTTGATCTCGAGGTTGGGCGTGGGCAGTGGCAAGAGGTGCAGGGAAGCCATGAGGGCGGCGGGGTCGGCCTTCACCTCGCCGGGCATCTCGATCTTGCTGGAAGTCATGGTGGCGGGCCCGGGCGTCGCTGGCCCGCGGCGTGGGCTGTGCGGGCTGTGTGCGCGGTCGGCGGCCCGGGGGCGCGCTCGACTGTATATAGGCAGGTGTCAAGCTGGGGCTCTTCTTATTGGACGTAAGGGCCGAGGCGCGGGGGCTGGTCCATCCTACCTAGGGCGCCCCGGCGCAGCCCGGATTTACATAAACCCGCCGCCCGCGCCACGCTCCCAGGCGCTCGGAGCCCACGGTCAAGTGCGTCCGGCGCCCCCTCTGCCCGGCGGCGGGAAGCGGCCCACGCCCACGCCGCTGTCCTCGACGGCGGGAGCGCGAATCCGCGCCGCGGCCGCGCGGGGCTCGGCGGCCGCACCGGCCGCACTCGGGCCGGGTCAGCGGCGGCGGGAGGCGCACTTTGGCGGATAACGGGCTTTGGTCGGGGCCCCGGAAGCCTAGCGGGAAGGGACTGGGAACCCGAGCGGCCGGGCGCTGACGCAGCCCCGAGCGCGGGAAAAGCCCGGGACCCGGAGGGCGACTCCCGGGGCGAAGAGGGGGCCCCGCTGAGGACAGGGCAGCGACGCTGCAGCGGACGCGGAAATTCCCTCCTACCCGCGTCCCAGGGCCCTCCGGACTCTGGCTCCTCTTTACTCCCGGACGCCCGGGAGTCGTAGGGCATGGACAGGGGCGCCCTCCGCTATTCTTCTAGGAGCAGGGGCATAAGGCTCTCCGCAGCGACCCCCGCAGACACCCACGACCTGCAGCGGAGTCCGAGGTTCGCTGTGGCCGCAGGGTCGGGGACGGATAGTGATGAGTGCGAGTTCTTCGCCCCACACTCAAAACGAGTGCCCCGCAAGGCGGTCGACGCCGCGCGGCCCTCGGGCAGGCTTCTCCCACCCAGCTGCTGCCCTCTGCCGGCCGGGACCGCCCAGGGCGGTCTGTGCTGCGACCGGGGTAAGCAGGTCTTGGTCCTCATTGCTCTTCGGAAATGGATGTTTCATTTGCCCCACTGGTCTTCTCAGATCCCTTCTTCCAGCCTTTACCCCAAAATACACAGAGGTACTTGTTTTGCTTTTCTGTTCTTCACACTAACAGCTACCATCCCACCAGACATTGGGGCTCCTCACTTAACTGTCCCTATGGGGTTGGGCTTTCCATCTATACCCCCCTAATTTAAGTGTTTCTATAGCTCCACTGGCCTTCTTTTAGTTTGTAAGTGTACGTCAAAACCCAGAGACCCCGTAACAGAATGAGCTTTGGGCTCAGTGGGCTAAATCTAGGGTCCAATTAAAAAGATATTTGTAGATCACTTCTCCTCCTCACTCCCAATGTAGGCCTGACAGAGTCCTACTGATTCTTGCCTGAAGTGCCATTTTCAGAGCTCTTAGAACCCTATTTCTTTGGATGTTAAGTGACAGCCAGAAGGGATCTTGCCTTAGATACTTTCAGTAAATAAAATTGCCTAATGCTTAGTGCTTGATGCTAAACAACAGTAAAAATAGACAAAAAATATTTCATTTTAGTATTAGGTACATAGAAATAACTTCTAGCATTTCAGACTCTGAAGTATCTACCCAAAGTTACCTGAGCAAATTATTTTCTTGGAGAAACTTAGGGACCTTAGCTTAGATGGTTTCATTTCACAAGAAATCTCTATAGTCCAAAATTGTGCCGTAGTAACAGTATATGTTCATGAGATAGACTTTTATTAAAGCCTTACAGGATTAGAGATAAAACTGAGGAATAAAAAGGTAAGGTCATGAAATTAGTTGGGGAGAGAGGGAAAAGGTAGCAATAAGGAAAACCAGTGATGCTGGTAGAATAATTCTGCAAACATGTTTTGAGCACCTTCCAATACATGGCAATGTGCTAGAGGCTGGGTTACAAACAAGAGGGACAGCCCTTGCCTTCAGTGAGCTTGACACCCTTTCCCGCGAAGAAGTAGTTCACCGACTATGAGAGACTATAGGGAAAAGTTACAAGAGAACGTTAGCGACATGATCTGGTGGTGCTACACTACGGAAGAGGCCACCTCTCTGGGAATGCTAACCTTTGAGTTGGGCCTTAAAGGAGAGAGATGGCTTTAATAAGGGAGGAAAGGAGAGTGTAGGCAGAAGACTCCATAAGAGCAAAGGCATAGATATATGAGAATATCTTTTAGGGCAGAGGTCCCCAACCCTAGGGCCGCAGACTGGCACCTGTCTGTGGTCTGCTAGGAACCAACCGGGCCACACAGTAGGAGGTAAGTGGTGGGCGAGTAACCTAAACTTCATCAGTATTTGCAGCTACTCCTCAGTGCTAACATCACCACCTCAGCTCTACCTCAGATCATCAGGCATTAGATTTTCATAGGCTTACTGGTCTTTGGTGCCAAAAAAGGTTGGGCACCACTCTTTTAGGGGACATTAATGTGGCTGGAGGAGCAGCAGTAAGGTGGGCAAGGCAGTTGACCCAAGGTTATAAGGAACTTAATTCTTGAGATAATGAGAAGCCATCAAAAAATTTAGAGGAAGAGAAAAGGGAAATCTTCATAAATTAAATTACTAAAATGAATATTGTCAGGAAACACTATCGCAAATAGAAACCATTGATTTATATTTTTCTCAAAGCATAAGATGGAGTTGCTTGCCTCTGACCCACGTCTTGCTTGCGATCTCCAGTTCTATCACCATGGTGGGAAAGTCTCCCCCAAAGAAGAAACAGTATAATGGAATTATTAACATTTGTTGCACAGCAAGGTAGAGCAAATAAAGACATTCCTTTCTTCTCCAGACAGGAGGAGGATGATTCCTTGGCTTCTTCTCATGCACATCTCCACAAAATATCTAGTACAGTGACAGATGGCAGATTGCTTTGAATTGTTCCCTGATAGCTCCTTTTGTGTGGGCTTTGCTCTTCAACTAGATGGTAAAGCGATCAGCACAGGGCCTTGTCTTCTCTATTGTGCCTTCCCTCAATTCCTAAAACAGCATGAAGCATATAGTAACTATTTAATAAGAATTTTTGTTGAGTGATTTGAACAAAAGACAAAGCATTCTCTATGGCCCTATCAACTACTTCTCCTGACTACTTTCCTATGCGCTCTGATTAAGCAACATTTTCTTTTCCTGATCTTAGATTTTATTTTGCTTTCCCCTATCTTTTACTATAAACATTTCTGTTCATGGATTTTTAAGAATTTTTTTCTTCATATAATCATTCTCTGAAAAAAAAAAAAAATTCTCCCTATCTTCAGCTCATGATTGCAGCCATTTTTGGTCCAAGCTTCTTAATTCAAGTTGGGGGCTAAGATTAAGTAGAGAACAGTGAATTATAACTACTTTGTCAGTATATAGCGTATGTCTTCTTGGTTTCTGTCCATAGAACTTTAGTCTGCTGTTACTTACTTTTAATGCTGCCTTAACATCTCTTCTCACATTTCTATTCTTTCCTCCTCATTTTTCTTTTATTATCTTGTTTTATTATCTTCTCGTTTCCTCTATAGATTTCAAAATGGCTAACGTGGCTGTCTTCCCCACAACTACCTTCAAATTTCTAACATTTTGAAATGTTAAGAAACATTTTTTCCCACCCTTATAATGTTTCCCTCTTCTACCCTCCCCCATCTGTAATTATTTATTGTTTAGGATACATATTGTTTAAAACTCCCTGTGCAAGGGAATATAAGCTACAGCATGCTCTATTTATTTCCTTGTGAAAACAATTTATTAGGCCTGGTGGAGCCAATATCCTGGAGTTGTAGAGGAGAAAAATAAATTCTTGCCTCATATTTCCCCACCTAAATAACAGAATGCAAAATTGTAATTTTAAGACATCAACTTTATGTGAAGTTTGACTTTAAGGTATGAAACCATAGCAATTTAGGCTTCTTTTTAGTTTTCAGTTAAGGCCGAAAGTATTTGTTAAATCAAGAAACATGTTTTAGAAATCAATGAAGGAAACTGAATGGAGCACAAAAATTCCCCCCCCCCCCCAACGAAGGAACACTTTTGGTTTTGACAGTAACTGAATGTCCAGCTTGAACTTCAAGCTTCTATTTTCAGGGGCTATTTCAGCCTCAGGTGGCCCTGCTTAATTGCTTTCCCATTCCCATTACTAACCATGATGACAGTCTACCTTTTCTTACAGATACACTTGCATTTTAATTTATCCGCAAAAATAAATCACACATTATAGCATTTTTCTCTTCTGGGTTAATTGAATTCGTTCCTTAAATGTCTCTAACTCTAATGATTTGAAAGGGGCACACTCTTTGAAATATTTTAAAAATTAAGGCCCTTAGGTTGTATGCAGAATGAGTGCTTATTTCAGATATAAGTGTTTCCTAATGATCTCATTCATCTCAAATGAGATATGCTGGGCTACTTTAGTTGAAATGTTTCCTGAAAACTCTAACAGGAAAGCTTAATGGATGGTATACTTATAGGAAAATGGTATTTAATTTATTAACAAAAGCTTATAAAAAGCTTTACATAGTTTAATCCAGAAATGCTTAATGAAGTATTTTAGACTCATTATGAAAACTTCTATTAAATAAATTCACTTATATTTTTATTTAACTTGAATATTAACTTTTTATTTGGGATCTAAACGTTCATTTAATTATCCTTTTCCTTTCAACATCTAGAAGAAAAGAGGCTGAGATTGTGGCATTTATTAACCATAAAAATTCTCTACATATTAAGTACCTCATGCCCGATGTGGCCTCTGGTCACCATAGTCTATGAAAGGGGTATTTATGGTTGCAGGGAGTAGATTTCTAATTGGTATGACTCCAAAATTATGTTTTGATACAAAACACAATTCTTGCCTTTTAAAATATATCCTCCACCTTTTGGGAACCTCAAGAGACTATTGTAAAAGTGGAAACTAAATTTGTCTTTGTTGTAAAGCCCAGTTCCACCTCATATATGTTTAAAGGATTCAATCTAAGTGCAGAGATGAGCTCAGTACTATATCTATAATCACACTTAACAGGCATAGGGAAAAATTAAAATCCCAGCTATGCAGCCTTTTGGGCTGGGCTTGAGGAAAAAGGCATTAGCTCCCTCTACAGGTGATGGTATATATGTGCAAGTGAATATTGTCATTTAAAAAGCAATAGCTTAAATTCAACGTATTTTATCTGCTACTGATGAGAAATCTTTGGAGATGTTACATTTTCCATTTGAATTACTTTAAGGAAAAAAATTCAGAATTCAGACAAATTTTAGACTATATTTAGTTTAGGAGAAGTACTTTCATTAACAGACCTTTCGACTTTAAGGAAAAGAATAATAGTGTTCATGAGCCAGATTTACGATAAAAAGTGAAGTACTTAGAATCCTACAGTCCCTGCTCACGTAGTAGTTCAGAGCATGCAGTATCCCAGAGCAAGTCACATGGATGTGTCTCAGATGGAACTGACAATTTTTATTATGGTGGGTGAAGATGAGTTACTAATAGGCAAGCTCCAGAATTTTTTTTTTTTCCTTGCCCAGATAAGTGTTTGGCGTGTAACTAAGTTTGTTATTTTGTTTTTCTTTCACTTTCCTTAGCTTGCATTTTCCTTTTTACTTTTAAACTTCTTTACATCCACAAATAGCTTTTAACTGTTACCACTTACTTTAGGGCTCTCATATTCTTTTTCCCCAAGTCCTTCTCCCCTCATACAGTCATTCACCCAAAGGGACTTTGAGTGTTAAGAAATTCTCACATGAACTTTGGTGATATTTGGGACAGGATTCATGTTCATGTTCACTAGAAAATGAGAATAAATGAACAGTCATTGTTTCCCTCTTTTACATGCTGGAATGAGCCACTGGAAAGATAATGAGAAACACTTTGGATGTCTTGACAACAGAGGGGGAATGCCAGCCTTTTCTTCTCAATCACACAGCTCAGTCTGTGAAAGACACAGGGCAAAAGGAGAGGCATTTAGAGCCAGGACACTGATAACCAATTTGGATTTCCAGCCCCAAACTACAGAGGAGGAGTCTCTTGCTACAGGAATACATATTCCCCCTTTCGGAGCATCTGTGACTCCTTGACAGATTCAGTTAAACAAATACTCATTGATGATACATGTGAGCCAAGCATTAACAACTGTCTGTAAAGAGCAAAAAAGAAGTGTGTAGAATGATAGTAACTGCATAAGTGAAGCTATTCAAGGGAGATGAGATAGGAAAGAATCAGAATATGCAGTACAGAATGAAAGTGAAAGAGGATTCAGAAAGAAGAAAACCTATTCACAATACTTTTGTTGGGGCATTCCATGAGCCTTTATATTCTTCTGGGTGCTATGGGGGACCTGAGACACAAAAGATAAAGATAACATTTTCCAAAACAGGGCTCTACATAGAACTCTTTTGGCGTATTTTAGTTTAAAGATATAATAATGTTATCAAGTAAGTTTAAAATTGAAATTCCCAAAAGCAAATAGTTGGAGTTGAGATTGACTCCTACTTCCCAAACCCAAGTTAAATGTTCTTAAGTATAAGAACATTTGGTACAGACCTAGCCAGAAGAGAAAATAGGAGGGACCAAGAGCAACTTAGGAAGAAAAGAGAGCATTGAGTAGGACGCTTGGTCATATTTCTAATGCTTACATACCTACTATAGATTGATGTTGCTGCTTTACTCCTGCTTAGTCAGAGGGTCAGACATCCATGGAACAGTACAATGGTTTCAATTATAATCATTTAGGGAGCTTTTAACAATATGGGTGCCTGATCTCACCTCCAGAGATTTCGATTAGTCTAAGATGGGGCCCAAGGCATTGATAGTTTTAACAAAGTTTCCTTATGTCTATAAGACACAGACTGGTTTGAGAACCACTGGTTACCCCACAGCAGGTTCACTGTGGGGTTACTTGAGTCTACTCTGCAACCTCTGGACTAGAAAAGTGGACTCTATACTTCCCACTTTGTAGTGCTCTTTGATTTGCTATTTTTAATTTACTATTTGAAAAACACATCAAGCCTCAAATGGATTGACCTTTCAGCTAATGTATTTCACCTAAATTAACAGAGGCAATTAACTAATTTATATTGGAATTGTGCACTTTCCAGTTCACATTTATCAACTCTTAAATGCTTGATCTGGTGTTAGAGTTTAAATTTTTTATTATTACCCTTTAAATCTGAAGAAATGTCTTACATCTAATTAGCCAAACTTACATATTCAATTAATAGATTCATTATGGGCTAATGAGCATGGAGGCAGCACTTAGGCAACATCTGCCTGTCTGTGGGAAGGACTCAAACTTTTCTGTTACGAAAAAAGGAAAGAGTCTGCTATACAGCTAAAATGACTGACCTTTGAGTTTTAATGTTTCTGCATATTATAATGCTCTTAAGGATCTCTATGGGCCTGCTAACATAGGAAAGACAACATGTTGTCCAGAGATACTGCCTTTCCAGGGAAACATGGGAATCAGAATTGCAAAAAGAACACGTATCTGAAGACATACGTGTCTAGATTGTTATTTCAAATTATTGAGTTTTTCTAACCTGAGGTTTTCATAAAAATGTTTAAGAAAATAAACTCAATGAGAAAATTAATAACACAAAGTAAACAAAACCTTTAATTTATTATACTTTAGGATCATTCCAAACTCATGTGATTTTATAGATTTAAAGATATAGCCAGGCATTATTTGGGGAACTAGATGTTCCAGTAGTCAGTTATGTTTGAAATCTAGATAATTCTGAGATCTAAAATGAATTTCCATAATATTTTTAGTTGTTGAAATTCTGGCTTTTTATTTTTCTGACTATGAAGAAATTGACATTTTTAGTACTTATGAAAGAGTCATGAGTTTCAGGAAAGGTGGGTGAGAGCTAGAATTCACTTGAAACACTATTTTTAGAAATGGCAAGACTGGGAGGAAAATAATCAGAAATCATTTGCAGAGCATGTGATATCTTCCATATCAAAGCAAAAACTGAACAAGTGACTTTGGACCTATGTCTGCAATGTGACAGTAAGTATTTCAGGATAATACTACCAGGACATTAAAAATCTCTTTTTTTTTTAATTTTGTGTTATACTCCTTACATTCAAGCTGACACTTGGATTATTAAAAGACTGCATTTTTTATGTTCAATTATACAAGCACAAGGCCCCAATATCCTTGCTAGAATATCAAGTACACATTTATCAAATATTATAAAAATGAATTACTGCAATATTTGTATCTAATACTTATGGCCTCTTCTATCCCCAGTACTGGCTAGATTCCCTGGGGGTAAGAAAAAGAAAACTATAAAGTCTGGTCACACCTTAAGGAATTCATAATTTGATTCTTGTAAGGAAAATCTTCATAATTGACAACAAATATACCTAGGTCCGCAAGATTTCATGTGTTTCAAGGGTGGTTTACCCTCTTTGGTATCTGAAAAACTGCTGATGTGAGTAAATCTTCCCCCGTGCTGCTCTCAGTAGAATAGGAGTACAGGAAAAGCGGGAAGGGGGTGGAAAGGCACCTGGTATGCCCAGTGGGACTAGAAGGAGAACACATAAGTAGTACCTAAGTAAGAGGGATGTAGAGAACTCTGCAGTTACAAATACACCAAAAGCAAATCTAATAAAGAATCGTTAAGGACTTGAATCTCAGTGCAAGTTACCCTAAATATCCGCTGTCACGACTGACTCTGGTCAGGCCCCAAGAAAACACTTTTCCTCATCTCTTGTCCTGTGTCCTGAAAAAACAAGACAACATTTGAATGCTAGAAGATTAGTGTGTTAAGTGACTGTTGTCATTAGAATGCAGGAGAGATATGAGCAGTGCAAGCATGGAGGTGAGAGAAAAGACAAATAAGTGAACGTATCAAATCCTTTCTCTAGAGATGAAAGCAATAGAGTCTTCAAAAGAGGAAGCATTGTTTCCCAAGAGCGCGAAGTGCCCATTTTCTTGATTCGCTTTGTGTTCCAAATGATGGTTTTTGAGGTAGTCACAAATTAACATAGTAGTGTTAAGAGTTCTATCTATTAACTGAGGAATATTTTGCAACATTAAACAATTTTTAATACTCTTTATTTTAGATATATAGGTCTACACATAATATACATTACATGTGATATTTATTTTTCAACTTGGCAACTAGATGGATATTAAACTCTAGAATTGCTGATAGTTCTATTTTCATAAAAACATTTTGTAAGATGTAATTATATTTTTAAAAACCGAATAATCTTATTTATAGATTTGATACACATTAATGTCACTTCTATTTTGCCTTTTGATTTTAATAGATTTTAAATATTTTAGAAAAAGTAACTTTTGAAAATGTCTGTGAGAAATACTGTAATTTTCTATTTTTATTTAACTCACATTTCCAATGAAATATATTCCAATTCATATACTTAAAATATAATTTCTTTTTAAAAGAAATGTTAAATCATTATGATGAATGCCACTAAATTATATGAAAATCTTGATTATAACAATGTTTCATGTGTTTTTTATGTGTTTCAAGTGGTTTTGATGAAATAAAGGCAAAAACTGTTTTATGGAATAAGCATAATTGATGAATAATGCATATCGTTCGTTACTTACTCAAACATTGCTAGCACATCAACAAAACACTAAGATATACACAATAACAGTGAAATTCAGTCAAATAACAAGTATAGCTTTACATATTTAAAATTTTAATATCATGAAGGTCTATTTGTTAAAGCAGAATAGAACACAATATTTAAGAATTTGTAAATTTAGTTTAAAATTGTAAAATATTGAAAATGTATGGTGTTTGGGCTTCCATTTATCTGGATCACAGAAATGTTGGGGAGGGGGGCTGCTTTTCTCTCTGGGCTCAAGAGTTTGATGTTTCTTTGTACCCTGATTCCATGTGACTTCTCAGACACACTTGATTAGTTTGTACTGCTTACTTTTGTTTACTGTCCTGTGATAATCCTCCTCCAAAGTTTTCTCTGAAAAGGCACATCAAGTATGTCCAGAAACATTGTTTAAATGTGAATTCAATATGTTAATTGGCTCCTCATTTTTAAGTGGTTTTCACGTATTGTTAACAGGTTGAGTCAAAGTCGTTGGGATTTTTCCCCTGACTCTTAACAATTTTTTGTTTGCTTGTCTTATTTCACTAGATCAGGTCGGGAAACCCAAATCTGTTCATGGCTATTCTCTTACTTACTGTGTGGAGCCCCTGAAAATGTTCTCTACTTTCTCTAACAGAAAATGTTTATGCTAATGTGAGAGTGTCTTCATGAGAATATGCCAAATTTTATGTTAAAAAATCTGCATTATTTTTCTTAAACTACGAAAAGAGTAACAATTCCAACTCTTTATCTATGTTACAAAGCTATTCTCAAAACCGTGGGATAAAGCATTAGAGCTGTGAATGAAACTGCAGACTTCATGATAATCTCACCAGTATCCAATCTAAGATCCACCATGGGGCTCCTGGGAGTGTGTGATCCTGGCAGGAAGGGGTCACTCATTCCTGTCAGCTCTGTGGGGCCACAACAGCAGTGACTCTTTGGCAGCAAGGATTGGAGAAGGAAGTGGGAGGACAGGAGAGGGAGGAAAATCCTGGACTCAATTCCACTGAGGAGCCAGGATCAGACAGAGCAAGGGATACTTTTGCCCTCAGCTTCTATTTGTATAGAAGCCATTAAGATAAGCAAGATTTACCAGAGGGCAAAATTGTGAGTGCCACAGAACTTGTTGTTGGTGTTTACAGCCTACCCTTTTTGCTTCCCTCCTCCCATCATTTGTGCCTTCTTCCTTTTATCCCCCCAATGTATCCTTGTGCTCAACCTTTTTTTCCCTATGTGTGTAGAAATGTCTTGTCACCATCTGCACTTTGATTGAGCTTTGGCCTTAACCAGACATTTGTACTATCCAGTTTCACTCCACCCCAATCTTTCTGTGTGTGTGTCTATGTGTGTGTGTGTGTGTGTGTGTGTGTGTGTGTGTATGTGTGTCCATTTCTCTTGTTCATAAATGTATGATTTTAAAAAGTAAATTATTTCAGACTTCTGGTAAAGAAGTGCAGTAGGTAAATTCTGTACTCCCCTCTTCCCACGAGCACATCAAATTATGACTAAATTATAGAACTTTTGCCCTTGGGAACCACCCATAGGCTAGCTAAACAGAACTGCTATAACTAAGAATATAAAGTGGCCACATCAAGACTGGTAAGAGGAGCAGAGACTTGAAACAGGCTGGCTCCACACTCACATTTATCAGTTAAGAATCAGGAAGGATAACCCAGCTGCAGAGGTCCCCACTGCGGAGTGAGGGGTCACAGCCTCATACTGGACTTCTAAGCCCAGAGCACTGGTGATGGAAAGAAGAGTCTCCACAACAGCTGATTGTGAAAAATTAGCAGGGATTCAGTCTGGGTGAGACAGAGTGTTCCTGCAGACCCAGGCATCATCTCAAAGGGCCTGAGCACAGAGTCGCTTACTCACAAACACTCACCCTAAGCTCTAGCAAAAGGACAGCAGCTCGAAAAGACAAGGGACATATGGGGAAGAACTGAATTTTCAGGTTTCAGAGTGAGGGCTGGAGTGGCAGCTCTCCCTGGAACTAAATGCCAGCAGTTTCTGTCGATCTTTTATTGAGCTCTTCCCCCATACGACCTGTAGCTGCATGTGGGCACCATAGCTGAGTCTCCAAGCTAACATAGCTCATGTCCCACCCCATTGAGTCTTTGAGACTCCACTCCACCCAATTCATGCCCCCGGCCCATACCTCTTTCAGTGGGTATTTATCACAAATGGCCTGTCTTGATTTGCACTGCAAGAACTTCTCAAAGGTCCACAAATCCCAAACAAACAGCATCTGGCCTTGGAGCACCCTGTACCTCCTGCTAAGCAGCCACAAGCTGGCACTATGTGGCCGCCAACCTCTGTTCACAGCATAACCGCCCTAGGCACCTCTAAGCTCAGAACAGGAAGCTACCAATGGCAGATCACTTTGTAACTCCTACCAGGTCATACATAGGAGGCAGCTGACTTTGGCTTGCACAGGAGCCCCTCCCAAGAGGTTCCAGAAACAACACACCTGCTGGCCAGCTTCAGACCACACCAGAGCACCACCCAATTAGTGCCACAAATGACACAGCCAAAGGGTGAACTCCACAGGCACTAGAGCCCTGTTAAAGTGTATCCCACTCCATAGGGTCAGTCCCTACACAATAGCTGTTCCCTATAGTCATGCCAGTCTTCAAAACCAGTCAGCCTGAAAGTCAGTCCCACCCACTGACATGCCAATAGCAATCAAGACTCAACTATGACAGGAGAGCACACACAATCAACACATGGGACACCCCTAAGACACCCAACTCAGGTGAACAAGGAGCCTATACTATTGGGTCTCACAGGACACCTACTACATAAGGCCACTCTGCCAAGGCCGGGAGACATAGCAGATCTACCCAATACCCCATAGAAACAAACACAGTCAAGCAGCCAAAAATGAAGAGACGAAGAAATATCTCAGAAATGAAAGAACGTGACAAAACTCCAGAAAAAGAACTAGAAGCAAGCAAGCTACCAAAGGCAGAGTTTAAAATTGGTTATAAGGATTCTCAATGAACTTAGGTGGAAAATAGATGATCTCAATGAGAAATTAAAGAGACAGCAACATAAAAAGTGAGATAGAAAACATAAAAAATAACCAGTCATAAATAAAGAATACAATAACTGAAATGAAGAATATATTAGATGGAATCAACAGTAGGTTATATGAAGCAGAGGGTCAAATCAGCGATTTGGAAGATAAGGTAGCAGAAAATACCCAATCGAAACAGCAGATAGGAAAAAGAATAAGAAAAATAAGGATAGTTTAGGGGACCTTGGAGACAACATTAAGTGTCATACCATTCACATCACAGGAGTACCAGAAGGAGAAGAAAGGGAGGAAGGGATTAAAACCTATTTGAAGAAATACTGACTGAAAACTTTCCTAACCTAGCAAAGAAAATAGACTTGCAAATCCAGAAAGGGCAGAATGTCTAAGAGGCCCACACCAAGACACATTATAATTAAATTGCCAACGTTTAGACAAAGAGAGAACCTTAAAAGCAGCAAGAGAAATGCAGTTATTTAACTACAAGGGAGCTCCCATAAGACCGTAGCTGATTTCTCTACAGAATCTTTGCAGGCCAGAAGGGCTTGGCACAAAATACTCAAAGTGATGAAAACCCAGGGCCTACAACCAAGATTACTGTACCCAGCAAAGTTATCATTTAGAATTAAAAGAGAGATAAAGAGCTTCTCAGATGAGAAAAAGCTGAAGAAGTTCATCAATACCAAACCAGTATTACAAGAAACATTAAAGGAACTTCTTTAAGAAGAAAAAGAAAAGAATGAAAATATGAATAAGAAAATATCACTAAGAAAAAAAATTCTCACTGACAAAGGCAAACACATGATAAAAAAAAAACGGTGGATCAACCAACACTAAAGCTAGTACAAAGAGTTTAAGGCAAAAAAAACAAAAGTAGGACGTAAAGTACAGCTTAGGGAATACAGTCTAATATTGTGATAACTATACATGGTGTTAGGTGGGTGCAAGACTTATTGGGGGATCACTTTGTAAGTTATATAAATCTAACTACCCTGCTGTACACCTAACATAATATTGAATGTAAACTGTAATTAATGGTAAAAAAATAAAAAATAAAAAAATATTTCAGACATTGTAGAGGTGGAAAAAATATTAGTAATAGAAGATCAAGAGAGCCACCTTGCCCTTGAGATGATAATTTTCTGAAGTTTGCCTTAAAGTTTTATTCAGCCATGCAACACATATTTAATAAGTGGGAACCCTGTGTTTGAGCACAGTGTTAAATATTTGGTCTCTGGAAAAGACCAAAGGAAGTGTGAAAAAAGAACAAGGTTTGGTCCTTTCCTTTGAGTTGCTTACAGTCTAGTGAGAATAAAAGTTTAAGCAGAAAATACTGTAAGATGGAGATAGGCATAACACATGTAAGAGCCTAGCAAAGAAAATAGCCTCCTCTATCTGGGAAAAGAAGCCTTTGCAGAGATGCTGCAATTGAATTTGGGCTTTGAAGCATGAAGTTTTCTCTAGAGAGTTAATAGGGAGAAGGAAGGACATTCCAAGCATAAGGAACGACATATACAAGGATAGAAAAGCATGAAGTTTGTCATATTCGAAGGAGAAAAAACAAAACAAAACAGAAGATCAGTATGGAAAGTGTAGAATGAGTAGCAAAGAGTGGAAGAAAATGAAAAGATAGGTTGGCAGTGAAGGGTCAGCTAAGTAATGTGGCAGATTGTGCTTTTCAAAGATGACCTCACCAATATCTATCCCATCTCGCAGGATTTTACATTCCTCCCTCCGGATATTTGTCCATCTAGAGGTGGGGTTTCTGTACCCTCTCCTTGAACCTGAGCTACCTCTAAAACCGTCCTGACCAATAGGATGTGGCAGGCGTGGTGCTACATGACTTTTAAGGGAAGGTCATAAAAGACAATATGGATTCTGCCGAGAGTGCTTTTGACTCCTTCCCTCAATTCCTCCTCCTTGCCTCCCTTTTTCTCTCTGGACTTTTGCCAGACCAAATGGAAAGACTAAGCATGGATGTTCTGGTCAGTCCCAGCCAGGACCCAGCCAGCATCAGCCATCAGATGTGGGATGAATGGAGTTTTAGATGTTTTGTGCCAGCGAGTTTTCTTGCAAGGCCCCAGAAATCACAGAGCAGAAACAAACCGTGCCTGCTGTATTTTGTTTGAACTTCTACCCACAGGAACCATGAGAGACAATAAATGATTATTTTTGTTTTAAGTTCCTGAGTTTGTGGTTAATATTAATACAGCAATAGGTAACTGGTATAGTCATGCCAAGGAGTTGCCCTTTATATTGGCAATGTTGAGGAACCAGTGAAGGAGTTTTCATCTAGGAAGTAGCATCAGGATTGCAAATGAGAAAGATAGCCCTGGTGATAATATGGAAATAGAACAATGTGGGAAGGGTGGCTTAAGGAAAACAGGAGGCTATCCAAGCCAATGGGAATGGTAGGACAGAAAGCATTTTAATTCTTTGGGAAATTTTTCTTAATTTTATTTTCATTTATGAACACTTTTACTTTTATGTACCCCAAAGATGAGTTGGTAAACACCATAAAATAGTTTAGCCCATTCTTTCCCACTCTCCCCTACCCCGACCATTCTTCTGCTCCCTTATAGGTTTTCAGAGTCTATTTCATTGGTCCCTTCATTCCTACCTAATGATATCTAGATGCTAACAATACACTCCTCCTAGGTGGTATCTTCTCTCCACCACGAAAGTCATGGTACCAGTCTCATAACCTAGAGTTTCTGTTGCCTCCAGCAAATCAGCATCTGGGTTCAAAATAAACCTTAGTCTTGGAGTTTTGTAGGGCATATGGAAGGACATGTTTGAGGGGAAAAGGATCTCAACCATAGAGGGGGTAGATTCTGGCCTTTTAAATGTAGATGAGTATAATGATGATAATCATGAGACGTATAATTTATACCACTGTGTATTATTTTGACACCAAAGATGATTATAAATACTAGAGTAATGATGTGTTAATACAAATGATTTGGTTGTATAGTGTTAATTGTATAATACCATTCACCACTTAGAGCAAAACTTGTTAACTTGCCAGTTGCCGAGTATGTGTGGAAAAGAGACTGTTCTGTGACGTGATATTGCTGGACCCGCGAGCAAGACCCAGGCCAGAGCAGAGGGTACCTCTCACAGATTCCCTCAGAACTTCTGATCATAATCTATACTTTACTTCTTAAAGAAACCAATTTCTCTTCCCCATGTCCGGTGGCATGCAGGTTCCTGGAATAGGCTATTGTCCTGCCCTGGGCACGCATGTAAGGCATTTTCCCATTCCTAGGGTGAGTTCCATACTAGTCCTGCTACATATCTTGCCCTGTTCTTTATAATTCTTTAGCACCTGCCATGCAGCATGGAGGATAACTACTTTGTCTTGCCACTGCACAAGGCACACCTCATATGTAAATTTCCCTTAATATATTCTGTTAATTGGCAGACTGAAATGGCCAGCCCCTTTCTTGAGTCTTTCCCTTCCCTCCGCTTATAGAGATAGATTTCAGTCTTGGGCGTTTCTCTGGGTCTGTGTGTATGAACAGTATGTATGGCAGAATGTAAAAGTTTAAGAGATCTTTAGGAAGACAATGCAGGCAAAAGAATAACAACAAAAACAATGAATTAAAAATTTTCCTTCACTTAATTTATGCTTCATTCTTCCTGCTAAATGTTAGACTCATCTCTAAACTTATCTAAGAGTAGTTGGCAATATTATCTTATATGCACTGTTATACATTTTTATACATCTTAGTAACATTTTTTTATTTAACTTTTCCAGAATTATTTTACCGAGCAATTTCTTCCTCCCAAGAACTTTTATATTAATTATCTTACTCAACCCTCACATCAAGTTCACAAAGTAGTATTTTAACTCTATTTTATAGTTAAGGAAACTTTTCTGAATCTAAGTTGTGACATGCTTGAAGTTTAATGTCTCTCAGTGATAAAGCAGGGCTTGAGGATGGGTATTTTGACTCAAATTCAGAATTCTTTTCACAGAAAGTATGGTGGACTTAAGCCATATCTTCACAACAGCAATAATTGAACATAAACTACGTCTGCTTTTACAATCATTGAATTTGCTTCTATCCACACAGTGACGAACTAACAGATCATACTCAAAGGGTTGGGTGGATGTTCAGATTTTAGTTGCTAAGATTTTTAAATATGAAAGTTTTCACTAGCCTTGTGTGAGTGTCAACCCCAGCATCTCAATCATTCACTATTACATTGTAAGAATTTGGCAGGCAATTATGTTACTTAAAAACCCAGATTATGGAGCCAACTATTTTGATTCAGAGCATAACTCTGCCATTTGTTATTTCTGTAACCTTAAGCAATTATTTTTCCTCCCCGTGCCTTAGTTCCTTCACCTCTGAAGTGTGGATAATAATAGTGCCTATCTTGTGGGTTTGTTGTTAGAATTACATGAGTTAATGTAGATAAAGCACTTGGAACACTGTCTGCAACATACTAAATGCTATTTAAGCATTAGACATTCTTTCTTATTATTACCCACAATTTCAGGAACCTAAAGACAGTATGAAATCAGTATGGCAATTTAATAGCACACATTTATGTGTTCATGTATGTATGGATCTGTTTATAGCTGGTTTTTTTTTTTCTTTTACAGTCTAATTTCCCAACCAAAATATAAGGATTCCCATTGTATGGTACTTGAAAAATCTCTCCCTCTTTAATCATCATGGTAACTAGACAAAATAAGTGATGACTTACATTAGTTTTCTAGGGGTACCATAGCAAAATGTCACAGACTGGGTGGCTCACACAACAAAATCTTATTTTCTCATAGTTCTGGAGGCTAGAAGTCCAATATCAAGGTGTTGGCAGGTTTGGTTCTCCTAGAGGGCTCTTTCCTTGGTTTGAAGATGGCTACCCTCTTGCTGCTGCTTCAAATGGTCTTTTGTCTGTGCCCCGGTATCTCTTGTGTGTCCAGACTTCCTCTTCTTATAAGGACACCAGTCAGATTAGATTAAAGCCTACACAAAGACACTCATTTAACTCGATCACCTCTTTAAAGGCCTTATCTCCAAATATGGTTACATTCTGAAAAGGTAAGGTGCTAGGACTTTGACATAGGAATTTGTGAGGGGCACAATTCTTCCCATGACATAACTTAGATTATATTGACATGTCTGCTAGGTAGGAGCTGTGATTCTCACTAGAGTTATGTAAATTCCCACAATTTCCCAAGGATATTGTCCCTGGCAGTAGGAGACATGCATAGACACTTGGTTGAAATATGATATCTTATAACATCCTCTTGCTCTTTCAGCTGGATTTCTAAATTCTGGGGGAAGGTATGTGAGAGTATAGTTACCCCTGAGTGCCCCCCTGTGCAGCCTGTCACTGACCTGCATGGACTGCTGTGCATATATGCAACATTGAACCCGATAGAACCCAGAAAGTGGACCTGCTGGAAAAATGCCAAAATTGATCAGAATATTTTCTGTAGGTTTATTTCAAATGTTTCTAATAATTTAACTTGAAAATAGCTATAACTTGGCTTTTTCAAGGTACACAATAGAAGTCCTGAATAGAAAGGGGAAAAAAAGAAAATTGGAGGGAGCAGCTAAAATGATGGCAGAGCAAAGAAAGACTAGATTCACATCTTATATATGAGTTGACTATGAGATGCGGCAAAAAAAAAAAAAAAAACAAAAAAAAAAAAAACTTATATGAAGAGACAAGCTCCTGCGATGGGCTTAGTCGAATAGCTTTAATTGTTCTATTATTTGGCCTTCTGTCTGTCACAACGCCTTTGGGGGCTTGACTCTCCTTTGTAGCAGCAAACAGCAAGGTAAGCAATTAAGGCAGCAGGCTACTACTGGTTATTAGTTACTAATGACCTAAGTTAATGAAAGGAATTTATTATCAGTTGTTAATAGCTTAATTCAAAAGGTGGTACACCAGGAGAAAGGGTTCCAGTGTTGGAATTTTTTCTGCTACAGCAATGACTTATTTTTAGCAATAGGGCAATGTGGATTCACAAACATGGAGCTTATTTACATTGATTTTGACTGCACCAGTGGGAGATAAAACAAAACTATAGATCTCAAGTCCTTCTCAGGCTTTTCATTATAGAATTAGTAGTTTGACTTACAAACCACATCTTCTTGTGACTGCATCTTTTGTCTATTGCATAAATCTTCAGAAACTCTCCTCTAGACATGCCCAAAGGTGGAGGTAACTAGATAGCATGTGGCTTGGCCCCTAGTCATGTTTTGCCTCATTTGCAAGTAGCTTTTCTCCCTAAAATATCCTTAACATGAGGTGGGAGCCATGTAACCAGCACAACAGGAGTGGAGTCAATGTAGTTCAACATCAGTGATCTTTAAAATTATCTTGTCTAATTTCCTCTATGTTTCTCCAAAATTCACTGACTTCACACATTACTATTCTTCTGCTCCTAGATTTCCCTTATGATCAATAATATTCAAGGCTTCCTCACCTTTTATTTCTTTCTAAGATTTTTATCCTGTCATAGAAAGAAATGAACCTTTGCATGTTTTCATATCCTTCTCTTTTGACTTGTCTTCTCCTCATAACATAAGAGAATAATCAATTTAATTTATCCAGCTAAAATATTAAAATTATTAGGACAAAGATAGCTGTAATGTAGCTGTGAAAGAGTTTGGGATTTAGAATCATAGGGTCTAGATTTGCATTCTAAGTCCACTGGTTAACAACTCTGGAAGCCAAAGTCAGTTCTTTAATCTCTCTGAGACTCTGCTTCCTCCTATATAAATTAGTGCTTACATAGGGCTGAGGGGCAGGTGGGGGATTTGGGAGATGACAACTAAGGAGAGGGGAGTTCCTTTTGGGGGTAATGAAGTGTTCTAAAATGGATTGCAGTGATCGGTGCAATCTGTGATTATATTAAAAGCCATTGGATTGTATCCTTTATCTGGATGAATTGTATGATATGTGAATCATATCTTATTCAAGCTGTTTAAAGAAGAAATAATGAAGGGAGTGGTTCACAGCATCAGTTTTGGCAGGAAGGTCAAAGAAATTGAATATTTAGAAAAGGCTATGGTATTTGATGATTAAAAATTCATTGGTGACCTTTAAAAAGGGAATTTCTCCTCTGAAATGGTGGGAGCAAAAGTGAGTGGGTGAGGAGGAAGTGGAGACAGAGTTGTATTCTAAGAAGTTTGGTCATGAAGGGTAAGGCTATAGGACATGAGCACTTCCAACTTCCTCCTGCTCAGCCTCAACAGGTTTTTAAATCTTCTCATTAATATTTATTATTTCGGAAGAAGACCATCCTTTTGGGCCAGGGTTTTCCTCTTCACATAAGTTCTTAAGCTTACTTTCCATTCTCAGACCCAAAATATTGCCTGATTTGTTGTGTTCTTTCTTAGTTGAATCATGAAGAAACATCACATAAACACAAATTGCAGTGCATTAGATAATATATTAATGTTAGCTTCTTGATTTTGATGGTTGTATTGTGTTTATGTATGAGAATGTCCTTGTGCGTGACAATACTAGAGTAAATGTAAGGGATAGAGCATCATTTTGACAACTTACTCTTAAATAATTAGGATAAAAGTTCTTTGTATAATCCCTGCAATTTTTCTGTAAGTTCGAGATCATTTCTAAAATATAAATATAAATATTACTGTGAAAAAAATAATAAAACAATCTTGGGAAGGTTATCCTCCCAGCAGCCTGCAGAAGCTAGCACAAATCCTTTCTGAAGGAACACAACTTTAGCTTGAGTCTCAAGGAATTCCCACTTATGAATTCACAGTTAAAATCATAAAACATAGGAAAATACATTATCAAGAAGAACAGCCAGTAGAAACAACACATAGCAGAATTAGAACCATAAGGACTTCAGATATTGGAATTACCAAAGAAAATAAAATACAAGTGTTTAACATGTTCTAAGATGTAAAAAGGAGACTTGACTATATATAAGAAACTATAAAAATAACCAAATGGACTTGAAAACAGAGTCGAATAAAAATTCTAGAAAAGAAAAATACAATAATTGAAAATAAAAAATCAAAATCTGACATGATAATAATAGATTAGATATAATTCAAGAGAGAGCTAGTGAGCCTAATGATAGATTCAAAATTTTTTCCAGAATGTAGAGACAAAAAGATGGGACATGTGAAAGAGATAAAGGGATGTAGAGGTTAGAGTGTGAAGGACAAACAAATATTTGATTGGACTTTCAGAGAGCGATAATAGAGAATCGGGAAGAGGCAATATTTGAAGAGATAATGGCTGAGAATTTTCTCAGAAAAATCATGTTTTTTGACCACAGTGTAATTAATTTCTTCATTAACACAACAGATATTAATAAACATTCCTTACATTTTATTTAAAATACCTCTCTAGACAACTACTGGAATCAAATAATGAAAATCATAATGGAAAATAAAAACTAATAGAACAAAAAATATAACTTACCAAAAATTTTTGGATGAAATTAAAACTATACCTAAAAATAAATTAATGACTTTAAATTTTTCTTCCAGCAATTATTGAGTTATTTTATTAAACTACAGTAATTAAGACATGTGACCGTGGTACAGGATAGACAAATAAATCAATGAAAGGGAATGGTTTATTCATATACACAGATTGACATATATAGGGACATTTGGTTTATGACAAAGCAGGGAGGGAAAAGACACTTTTGAAAAAAATAAATGGTGCTAGATCAAATAGATATCCCTATGGGTCAAAAAGTTTCTCACACTGCACATAAAATTAATTCCAAGTGGTTTGCAGATTAAACATATAAAATAAACCAATAAAGCTTTCAGAAGATAATATAGAAGAAGATCTTCATATCTTCATGACTTAGGGTTGTGAAAGATTATTTAAATACAAGCAAAAATCATTTAACCATAAAGTAAAGATTGATAAATAAGACTACTTATCCTGGCCTGGTAACACCTCAAACACAAAGAGGCTTATCTGGCTCTTCTAACCAGGCCTGGCAAGAAACTCACATATTAGTGCTTTGCAGCCCAGGTAGAATTGACCTACGTATCTTTACAGGGCAAAGTCATGGTTGCTAACCTCACTGATAAACCAAATAAAAGCAGTTAAAATTATTCCATAAACCAAAGCCTATAACCTGTATCTTGAAGCTCTGCCTATTCTGAGGTGAATTTTCTTAGGGTTATGATGTATTTCCCAATAATTTAATCCCTGCTTCAACAAGGCTGAAGCTAAACTGAATTTGGTTAGGCCAAAGTTATATAGCCAAGTCATATCAAGGTCTACCACAAAGGATCACATACTCCATAAACTTATTGAGACTGTGCTGGACTTCTCCAGGTATAAATAGCCACACAGCTAGAAACACTTGTTAACCTATGAATTTCCTCAAACTGTTACAGGTAAAAACCATGTGACCTCAAACACTAGAGTCCCAAAGTGCCTCATGTGGGGGCCCCTAAGCCTCAACCACTACATGATATTTTAGACTCCATAGTGTCTGTCTGTCCTTGTCCATTTATTTAAGATTTCCAGCTAAGTTGGAAACCAGGGATTTTAGGAGGCCAAGTTCAGAAACAATTGAGAAATAAGACAGGAGTTTTTTAGACAGAGATTTTTTGAATTTAGCTTTATGATAAACTGGGGTATGTGTTTTAAACTTGCAGCCACAACAGTGAGCTAATATGTCTCTGAATTGAATGCTTCCGTCTCACTTGCTGGAGCGGAGTCCATCCCCGTGAGCTCACAAGAAAGCAGACCAACAGGCCACGCTCTGCATATCAGATCTGAAAGAGACTCTAGAAGGGGATTTACAGGCCCAACTCTTTCTCCCAGACTCATCAGTAAGATGTCTCTTCTCTGAGTGAGGAGATAGAGAGATGCCAGGGACGGTCCTTGAGCAAACACTCCGTGGCAATGTGAGAGAAAGGAAGTGCATGATTCTCCCCACACAGTATCTGGTTTAATATAAAACTCATCAGGAATCATCTTTTCTCCTCAAACAATGCATACATTACTCCATATACTTGTTTAGAATTGCAGGGGACAAACTTGATCCTAACTTGATTTTTGTTTCTTAGGAAGTTAACTAAAAATAGGAGGGGAAGGGATTCATTAAGAGTAACCAATTGAGAAAAAGAGCACAACTTCAACAATTGGTACAAAAGAAAACATGGAGAAAATTTGAGTCTGGGGCAATCCAGAACGGTCCTTAATCCAGCATTCACCGCCCAGAGGCCTACTGAAGGGAGAAGGGGAGCGAACCCAATCATGAGGATTCTCATGAATATTCTTCGATTTTTCAGAAATATACTGTAGCAACAAATTAGTAGCGTTGGTAAAAGCTAAGCAAAAGCCCTAAAAGCAGGGCTTTTATATTTTTAAAAAATATTTTATATTTAAATATTTTAAAATATTTAAATAGATTTACATATAAATACACAGATAGATGTATAAATAGATGCATTTAAATATATGTTCTCTATAATTTTATACATAAATATTATTTTATATATGTTTTATATGTTATGATTACATGCCATAAAGAACTATAACTATAATATGATACAGAGTAATAGAGATGAATTAGATAACCCACCTAGATAAGACTCTCTTGAATTGAGAGCTAAAAAGTGAGAAGAAAACAGGCTACCAGTGTTTCAGGAAGAGGAATAGCATTTGTGAATGCCCTATGGCTAAAAAGAGCTTAGTATGTTCATGTAAGTAAAAGGAGGAAGGAAGAAAAATAGAAGTAGAACAAATGCGAACCTCAATGGAATAGGTAATTTGGGGATTTTGAAAAATTCCTAAGGCAATCAGAAGTCTTATCTAGGTGCCAGGCAAAATAGATCAAAGCCTAAGTAAATTATGCCAATCCTCACCATCATAGTAGCATTATCGGAAACACAAATTTCAAAATTAAACAGAAGGACAAAAGGACAATTATGCAATTAGGTGCCCAGCTGAATTTTTTTTTCTATAAAAAAAAAAAAAAACAGCTAAAGGAACCAAAAGTAATATCTTGTTGCTGTTAAAATCACTCTGTCTAGTACAAAACTCAGCACTTCAAAAATTTGTGAACATTGTTAAATCTGGATAAAGAATAAAAATTATTCTTTTATATTTTTAAAAGTTAAAAGTTTAGCCCTGGGCTAATTCAACATACTTAAGAACAATTATCTATGAGTCCAATTAATAGCAATGAATTATTTGATAAAAGTAAATAGTTAATGCTTACTATGTGCCAGGCATTTTATATTATATAATCACCACAAAATCCCTCTGAGGTAGACACCATCATTATCTCCATTTTACAGACAAGAAAATTGAGGCACAGCAAGTATTAAATACTAGCCCAAAGTCGCACAATTGCTAAGTGGTGGAGATGGGATTTGAACTCACAAGGTCAATCTCTAGAATCTAATTTATCACTTAACCATTTCACTTTTAATTTGCTATCCAGGAAGAATGACCCTATTATAAAAACAAACTTCACCCTCAGCACAGTGAGGCAGGTTTGGGGATCTGCTGGTCTTGAACTCAAGCTACTTATTAGCTCAGTGTCTTTGGGCAAGTTACCTCAACCCTCTAAATCTTGGCTCTTGTGAAGATCCAATGACAGAATATTACAAAGCACTTGACTCGTGGTAAGTAATCAGTGAATGTTTGTTAGAAGTATTAGCTGTTAGAGTGACAGAACTGGAAGGGCCTCAAGTTTTTGATATAAGCATTTCATTTCACAAATGTGGGAAGTGAAGCTCAAAGAGGTGAAAGTCACTCTTAAGTCCTCATAGTTTGTTAGGTTTCTCATTTGTTCATTCATGCAGGCATTCTTATAGTCACTCATTGAATGAACATATGCTAAACATTTTTTCTTAACTTAAAAAATAAAATCACAGGTTCAGAAAACCATACAAAGTGAGAAATACTTTTTTTCCCCAATACTTACTCAGATCAAGAAATAGAACCGTTGCAGCCCCCTCTGAAGCCCCGCTCCAGGTGCTTCGTCCTGTTGACACCCTGCCTCTCTCCTGAATTTCATAAGTAATCCCTTCCTTGTTTTTGCTTTTGATTTTGTGACCCAAGTGTACATTCTTAGAACCTACTGTTTAATCTTGCTTTAAAAAAAAAATTTGATGTCTCTTAATCTACAGATTCCCATTGATTCCTTTCTTTTCCTTATAATTTATCTGCTAAATAAACTGCTCATTAAACCTATACAGTTTTCCAAATCTGGATTTCACTTATCACATCCTCACAGTGCTATTCAGCTTGTTTCTCTGTCCTCTTTGTTTTCTGCAAATTGGCAGCTAGATCCAGAGGCTGGACCAGACTCAAGTTCAACCTCTTTGACAAACCTATATAATGACATTGTGTTCTTTCCACAGGAAACATGTAATATTTAATTTTTATTCCTCTTCTTCCTCTCCTCTTCCTCCTCCTCCTCCTCCTCCTCCTCCTCCTCCTCCTCCTCCTCCTCCTCCTCCCCCCCCCCTCCTCCTCTTCCTCCTCCTCCTCCTCCTTCTTCTTTTTGTGTGTTAGCAATCATTGTTCCTCAGTGCCTGGATCCTTTAATTCTTTAGGGATTGAGAAGTTGTAATATTCTAATTCTATAATTCTGTTTTCATGTATTAACTGCAATAAATTTTATAGGAAGACACTTGGCCTCATTTATTATTTACCCAGTGGTATAGTTTATATAGGTATGGAGGATAAATGCTTGGATTTTTCTCTTTTATTTACCCGGGTTTAAAAGGTAATGAATTAATTCAGAAGGTGATAAATTTTGTTTTAAAAAATAATAATCTTGAGCTTGTGGATTTAAACACATTTGATGGAGTTCAATCCATTCCAATTCTTGTCTTTGCCAGAGGGAAACCCTTCAAATTTCTCATAATTCCTTCTGACAAATTCCAGTACTCTTTGATAGCAT
This sequence comes from Rousettus aegyptiacus, assembly GCF_014176215.1. Taxonomy (NCBI): domain Eukaryota; kingdom Metazoa; phylum Chordata; class Mammalia; order Chiroptera; family Pteropodidae; genus Rousettus; species Rousettus aegyptiacus. The sequence goes on from NW_023416306.1 coordinate 127,147,268, forward strand.
GCTTACTATCTAGTGTATCATCAAATTGGTGTATGCTTCTCTTGTACATTTCCTGTCCCAGATCTGGAATCAGCCACTTCTCCAAGAAGTATTTATTTCTTTTAATGGATAATAGTTTTTAAAAACCTCATCACTAATAAGTAAGCCATTATTTCAAGGCCTTTTCAGTAAGTAGAGATAAACATATATACATATATGTACATACATACACACACACACACATACATGCTGATGGTTCCGAATCAGATTCAGGACTACTGAATTTTTAATTAATTCTTTTCTTTTCAAGATGTTAATTTTATTTTTAACTTTATTTTTATTTATTTTTTTAATTATTGGAGTGACATTGGTTAATAAAATTATATAGGTTTCAATATACTGCTGGTAAGAATGTAAATTACTTAATTCTTTTACATTGACTTTGTATCCTCTTTCTCCCACACTAAGAATCTTGGTTTTCAAGGATACAGGGCATGATAGAATCACAATATCCCATAACCACTTATTTACTTTATCCATTTTATAATACTATATGGTCTAATACTATCACTGTAACAATGCAAATTTTCACTTATTTAAAATGACATTTTCTCTTCTCTTTCTCCTTGATTCAAACTGCCCTTGGGCTCACTTGATTCTTTTCTTTCCTTACCTTTCTGCATACTGCAGGACCACTCCCTTAATTATTAAGCCCTTAGGTTAGCATCAAATAGCCTTAGGACCACAGAAACAGTTTCAATCAAACCAAAGTTAACATTTTGTAGCTCCACACCCATCAGGGCAGAATGACCCTACTGGTATCCCCTTGAAACCAGACAGAGCTATACTGTGATTGATATCAGGACCTGATGCTGTTGTAGCCGCCAGCCCCGGAAAGACACACAGGCCACCAGAAGTCAGTGAGTTATAGGGACCACACTCTTTATTCAGCCAGCTGAGTCTGCCAGGGGTATGCAGACCCCAGATTAAGCAGCCCCAAAATCTAGAGGTACAGGGTTTTTAAGTCCAAAATCCCATTCTTCATTCTGTCTAAACACAAAGGTCTATTTTTCTTCTATTCACTACCTGCCAACCCACAGGTTGGGTGTGCAAGTGGGAGTACAGAAGCAGAAAGCTTATTGTTAGAATGTCATGTTCTTATGGGTGACAGTCTATGTTCCCTTGGACATAGCTAAGCAGTAATTTTCCAGCCAGCACATTCCCCACTGGCCTTAGCAGAAAATCAAATCCTTGATTCTTCATGCGGAATTTGCTCATAGCCTCTATTCTGTAATACTAAAAGTCTAATAGAATTAATTCTCTTCCTTATATATGCAAACAAGAAATTAAGAAAACATGGGCCAAAAGTTAACAAGAGAAGGAGGAGGATTAAAAATTAGCTGCAGCAGATAGAAGGGTTGTTAGCCATGGTGACCAATTGAACATCCTATGAAACCAGTTATTTGAGTCTAGTCTCTGTTTTCCCCCGGTATTTAAATTTCTCTGTACTAGTAGTAAGCTTTCTTTAATTACTCCAGAGTTATTGGCATAGAAGCAACAGGTTTCACCTACAGCCATACATAATCCATCTTGTTCTAAGAATAATAAATTTAACCCTCTTCTATTCTGAAGGACTGCTTCTGCTAGTGAATCAATTTGAAGTTCTAGCCTGCTGAGCTCAGTTAAGTTTAGGGGAGTTCTTACCCTGAACATAATAAGGGGGTTTTGGGTTTAGAACCAACCAGCAATTTTGTCCTATGTCTGGGGTGGTCTTATTTAGGACCTTCTGTATTGTCACTAGCAAAGTTATTAATGTTCCTTCTGGTTCTGGTTGTGGCTGGTCGAATGCCTGGGCTAAAGAGGAAAAAAGGAAGAAACATAGGGCTATACTTATGTACGCTTGAGTCTTAGTCTTAAGGGCTCGTCTTCCTCAGCTGTCCACTCTCATGCTGCCTTCACATGGGAGTGATGAATCCATGATGGGATGCTGTCTACTTTAACTGCAGTGGGCATCGTCAGGTAAACAGTGAAGTGTCCTTTCCATTTGGGTTCTAGTCCCTTGGAGGTGAACTTCTGGATCCACACAGAGTCCCCAGGCTGAAACTGATCTGGAAGTTCGTTCCCCAGGGCTGAGTGGACAGCACAAACCCGGGACCAAATCTCCTTCTGTACACTTTGCAGGGCCTGTAAAGACTTAAGTAAGACAAGGTTATGCAGTTCTGCCTTTTTCTCATCTTCTAAACTAGGTACTAAAGGTGGGAGTTTTTTTCCAAAGAAAATTTCAAATGGGGTGAATCTATTAATATACAGAGTATACCTGGCTCGGAAAAGAGCAAAGGGGAGAAGTTCTACCCAGGTCCCACCAGTTTCTAATCCTAACTTGACTAATGTCTCCTTTAGGGTCTGATTCATTCGCTCTACTTGGCCCGAACTCTGGGGCCAGTAGGCGCAGTGGAGTTTCCATTGCAAATTTAGGTAGCTAGCCAATTGCTGTGATAACCTTTGCTATGAAGGCTGGCCCATTTTCCAACCCTATAGTTCCAGGGAGACCAAATCGAGGGAGGATTTCATGCAGTAGTTTCTTAGTAACTACTAAGGCAGTTTCTTCCCTGGTGGAGAAGGCTTCTACCCATAGAAGTAAATATTTGTAGCACCCCAGAGTTGGGGTTACCTCAGTGAAATCGACTTCTCAGTGGTCCCCAGATAAGTTCCTCTTTTTCTATGCCTAGGTTCTTTTATCTTCCCCTTCTTTGGATTAACTTGGGCACAAGCCAAGCATCGTGAGGCAATCTCTTCTGCAATTCTTCTCCCTTCTGGAGCATCTTAGTTCACCCTGAGTGTGTGGTCTGGTGTAGTTGGTGGAGGAGAGTCCTTCCAAGGGCCCGCGAGAGCCTGATTTTTCTATCTGGAGTCGTCTGCCACTCCTGTTGGTTATGTGGTGGAGGCCCCACTGGCCTTGTGGCTGCCGTTCTTGCCTCTGCATTGGCTCTTCGGTTTCCCTCAGCCTCAGGACTATTCCTTTTTTGATGCCCTTTACAATGAACAACAGCCAGAGCCTTAGGCATCCATATGGTTTCAAGTAAGGCTAAGATCTCCTCCTTGTTCTTAATGTCCTTCCCAGCTGAAGTCAGAAGCCCTCTTTCCCTGTAGGTGGCTCCATGTACATGTGCAGTGGCAAAGGCGTATCGGCTGTCAGTGTATATTGTGACTGCCTTATCCTTTCCCCATCTTAGTGCCTCAGTGAGGGTGATGAGTTCTGCCTTTTGAACAGAAGTCCTATGGGGAAGAGCTTGTGACCAGATGGTGCCAGTTAGAGTTACGACTGCTGCCCCAGTATACTTCCTTCCTTCCTGCACGAAGTTGCTCCTGTCCATGAACAGAACTTCATCGGCCTCAGGCAGAGGCGAGTCCTTGAGGTCTGGCCGCGAGGAACACACAGCATCAGTGAAATCTATGCAGTCATGAACGGGGGTCTCAGGGTCTGAGTCTGGCAGCAGATTGGCTGGGTTGATGACAGTAGCTTTGGATTTTAGCCATACATTTGGGGTCATCCAGTGCTTCCTTGTTGTTGAACATCTTCTGGGCTATCTCAGCAAGTTGGGACAGGTTCATCCCTGCAAAACCTTCTAATTTTTCGGATATTAGGGGCTGCCTGAGTAGCAAAGGCCATATTAATTTCCTGCTGGTTCTCAGGGGCCTCAGGGTCAGTGGGGGTGTATGCCTCATTCAAGAAACGCTCCAGGGATTCCTGAGGTCCCACTCTATATAACTTCAGTTACCTTAGAAAGGTTAGTTCGCTGGTGAGCAGCCATCCTATTAGAATCTGGTGGTACTGATCTAATGTCACTCTCCCTGCCTGAGAATTATGTCCGCAGTCTGGGTGAGTGGAGAGAAATTCCTCCTTAATCTGTTCCCCTGCTTCCTCAACTCTCCTTCCTCCCATGGCTGTCTTTTGTGTTTCAGTCCAAATGTGTCCACGTTTTTCTAAGGACAAGGGAGTAATTAAAAGCTGTTGGCAATTGTCCCAGGTGGGGCAGTGAGTCTGAAAGACACTTTCTAAGAGTACCATTAATGCGTGGGGTTTCTCACAGAAAGGCAGATTCTGTGCCTTCCAATTGTACAGGTCACTAGTCGAGAAAGGCACGTAAACCATAAAGGGCCTGTCTGTGTGCTGCCCCTGGGGTGGTGCTTCTCGCAAGGGGAGGATGGCGGGGCGGTGGTATCGGCTGGTGCCCCGCCCGGAGCGGGAGCAGGAGGCCCATAGGGGTTACCTGCTGGCCGTTTGAGGAGGTGAGGCGGTGCTATTGGACCTCTGTTGTCCTGGATTATAAGGTGGGGGAAGGCCACTGTCCTACGGTGGAGATTGGAGGACTGAGGGACTGGGCTGTCTAGGAGATTCAGTTGCTGCATGTTTCAGTGTGCCCACAACTAAAATTTGTGGCCCCAGAGGCAGGCCACACTGGCGGAGACAAGGAGGGGGTTTCTGAACAAGGTTTAACCACTGATCAATGTAGGGAAACTGATAGGGATGTCCTGAGTCTTCCGAGACAACCTTCCAAACATTCCTCACCAAACCCTTGTCAAAAGAGCCCTCCGGAGGCCAGTTTACATCAAAAGACAGCCACTCAACTTCACACAATGTTCTTAGTCTGCCTGGAGAAAACTTTATGCCATAGTCAGCTCCCTTTACAAACCCTTCTTTGAAATGTCACAGGAGACACCCTAAGGGTGTCTTCTGTGAACTTGGGCTTCCCCCCATCGCATGCGCAGAAAACACAAAACAGAAAACACAACACAGACTCTCAGACAAGAACAATTACTGAGATGCGGATGGACCCAGAGAAGTCCACCACCTATAACCTAGACAGGACCAGAGACAATAAACAGAACCCAACAACAAGGCACAGGAGGCAGCGTCCCGTGGCCTGGCCATGGTCTGGGGGATACAACTGTGTTCAGTCTCTCCACAGACCCCCAATGACCAGTCAACAGAACCAGGAAGGTACCTTTTATCCAGACGCCGAGGCCTCGAAGATTCCAGATTCCCGTTGGGACCAGGAACAAAGAGCATGTCCTGAAAGTTGCATCCTTGACAATTACATTAACCCCATCACGGCATTCAAGGACCCTGGAACGTCTCGGGTTGGCCACCCCTTCGAATCCGTAAGAGACAGAAACCACTTCGGAGGCCGGTCTGGTCTTAGATCCCAGGGCCACTCCCTGAGATCTCTCTGGGGCCTCCACATGTTGTAGCTGCCAGCCCCCGAAAGACACACGGACCACCAGAACTCAGTGAATTTCCTTTATAATCTATCCCCTAGAGGCCATCAAGGAACCAGGTCTTTGAGCACTGTGTCTTTGAGCTTGGCGCCATTTCCTTAAATAAACTAATACTTTCTTTCCAGCAAACTTCTGTTTGTGTCTCCTCTGGCTTTGACATGTGCAGGCAAAAATGAACCCCTTAAGTTTGGTAACATCACTACCAATGATGATTACTGAAAATAGTTACAAAAAATTGGGAGTCATTTGCTATTTCCATTCTTCCCCCATTTTATGGCTATGCCATATTTATACTGCACATTGTAATATCATATGGCTATTACTATAATCTCTTTTAATCCTTGTTAATCTTAGTTCTAGAAGAACTGTATACCTAATGCTTTCCACCAGTCTTCATGCTGATGTCTCCATAATTACTTTGATTATCCGATGCTTGTTCTTGAGTACATTCTTTCAGAAAGGCTCATGGGGACAATATTTCCTGAGTTCTTATATATTATACCATGCTTGTTATATTTTAAGGTCAGTTTTACTACAGATAGAAAATCCTTGGTTCACATTTTCTTGCCTTCAGTACCTTAAATGTTATTTCATTTTTTCCTGCAATTAAACTGTGGATGGAAAAAAGAGGTTCTATGGAAAGTAACCTCATAGGGTGATTTGATCATAAATTCCTAACTAGGAAGGTACAGGTGGGTAGTCACACCCCAGGCATATAACTTTGCAGTAAAAGGTTTGCCTTCGCCTTAAGTAAGCCCAGTCCGTTGTTTCCCTGCATCCAGGTTAACCCACCTCTGAAATAAACAGTAACCAACCTCAAGAAAGCACATAATCTTGTTAACTATCCTTTAATCCAGTCCCCCACTGGCTTTCTCCCACCTCCATATAATCTTCCTTATGTTCCATCTTTAATTTCAAATACATAAAAGAAGCTGCAATACTGTTATTCTCAGAGCATTTGACATCATGCTTCCTAGCATACATTGCCAATTTGGCCAAATAAACTCATACAAAAATTCTCTACAGGTTTGGATGTTTCTTATTTTAACAAAGCATTGCTGTTGAAAAAGTCTAGTTTTCATTTTATTTCCCTTTTAAGTAACATGCAGTGTAAAAAAAAAAAAGTATTTTGAGAGGAAATAGTTTTAGATTTACAAAAAAGTTACAGTAGTACAGAAATTTCCCATGTATTGTTTACTTAGCTTTCTGATGTTTACATCATATATATCAGAGTATAATTATAGAAACCAGGAAATTAATGCTGTTACAATACTGCTAACTAATCTAAATTATGTTGCTTTACCTCTAATGCCTTTTTCTGGTTTAGGATCCAATTAAAGATTCCACATTGCATTTAGTTGTCTTATCTCCTTTTGTCCCCTGTTAGAGGATTATCCATCACTCTTTCTTTGTTTTTTATGACCTTGATACTTCTGAAGAGAAATGGTTAGTTATTTTCTAGAGTGTTCTTCAGTTTGGATTTGCCTAATGTTTTCTCAACTTAAACTGAGATTATGTATTTTTGGTAAGAGTACCAGAGAAGTGATGTTGTGTTCCTCTCATTGCATCACATGAGAGAATACGTGCTGTTGATATGTTTTATTACTGGTAATGCTACCTTTGATCAGTTGATCCAGGTGGTTAATCAGATTTTCCATTGTAGAGCTACTATCCCTCCCTTCATAATAAATATCTTTTTCTTATAGTAATTTTTGTAGGATCTGACCTCGATAGTGTTGTGTTACTAAGTTTTATATAAGTTCAGTTTTCAAATTTTGTTTTTCTCAATTTCTAGAAGGAAATGTGGTTCAGATATTCAATTGGTTCTTTAATTCCACAGAGTTCCCTCCTTCATTGCTTTCACTGTGTTCAAAGATAGGGAGGTTTGCCTTTTGAGATACTGACTCTGTTCCCCTCCCCTACTTTTACCTGGATCTTCTCTTTCCTTCATACCCATTTTGATTTCACACCCAGCACTTTCTTCTGGTTTTGCAGAAACAAGACCAGTGAGAAACCAAGCACCACTCAGAGAGTTGGAGAACTCAGGTTTCTTACACTGGCAGTCCCAGAAGAGCTAGAGCTCTGAAGATCTGGGGCCTGAGCTTGGGGGTATCCTTACTTTTATAGGGCTTAACAAGCAAAGGCAATACATCTGTTATCTAGACAGAATAAGCAAGGGGAGGGTGAGTCTTCAGTTGATCTCGAGGTCACCTGTCTTTTCACCCCATGCAGCAAGCATGTCTACAGATTACAATGTTAGCCATTTGAAAATTCCTCTTCATTCTCCCCTTTTGATACTCTTTAAATTCTTATAGGGCATCAACCTCTTGATTTTTCTGACCTAGGGGCTGGTACTTCCACAGCATAAGGATCTTTGCTGCAGTTTTCCTCTCTATTATAGCCTCTATAAGAGGCTTCAGTCAAGGGAGGGGGAGGCAACCCTGAGGAGGAGGAGTACTATTCTCACTAAGGTCTTAAATACTCCAAGGTGGAGAATCAACCTCCAAAGAAGTTATTAGGGTCCCACCCTTTCCAACTTTGGATGGGTAGACAATACTCAGATTAGTTAAACTTCCCGCATACCCCCCCTTCTTCTGCTAGCAAGTATAATACAGTGGGGTGGCCATTCATCCTCTCCCCACATCTGTTGTCCCTTTTAAGTAACATGCAAGTAAAAAAAAAAAAAAAAAAAACACATTTTGAGGGGAAATAATTTTAGATTTACAAAAAAGTTATAGTAGTACAGAGATTTCCCATGTATTGTTTACTTAGCTTTCTGATGTTTACATCGTATATACCAGAGTATAATTATAGAAACCAGGAAATTAATGCTGTTACAATACTGCTAACTAATCTAAATTATGTTGCTTTGCCTCTAATGCCTTTTTCTGGTTCAGGATCCAATTAAAGATCCTACATTGCATTTAGTTGTCTTATCTCCTTTTGTCCCCTATTAGAGGATTCACAGCAGTGGGAGTTGCTAATATAACATTGTGAGGGCCAGCCCAACTTGGCTGGAGTGGCTCCTTCTTCTAGTCTTTTACCCATACTTCATCTCCTGGCTGATAGGGGTGAACCCAATTCCCTAAGGGGATAGGAGCTCTTTTTAAAGTTTCCTGAGTGATGTGGCCAGAGAATCCTCCCTAAGGCCTGAAAGTGTTGGGACATTTCTAGGTCAGCCATTAATCGAGGGGCTTTTTTTAACTTCCCTGTCACTGAGGGAGGTCTCCCGTAAAGGATTTCAAAAGGGGAGTAGCCTGAAGGCCTTGGAGTGCATCATGGGCAGAGTAGAGCCAAAGGCAGCCAAGTCAATCCAAGGTAACTGGGTTTCCTGACAAAGCTTAGCTAGAGTGGTTTTGAGGGTCTGGTTGATGCATTCAACTTTCCCCAAACTTCGTGGCCTATAGGCTGTGTGCAGCTTCCATTTGATTCCTAGAGCTTTGAACAGAGTCTGGACTATCTCAGACACAAAGGCAGGTCCATCGTCTTGTCTTATAGAAAAGGGTAGCCTGTATCTTGAAACAATTCCCCTCAATAAGTCCCTAGCTACTTCTCGTGCCCATTCAGTGTGTGTAGGAAAAGTTTCAGCCCATCCGGAGTAGGTGCAAACCAACACAAGCAAGTACCGGTGGCCTCAGCAGGGCTTGAACTCAGTAAACTCCATTTCTAGGTCTTCAAATGGCATTGTTCCAATTATTTGCACCCACGAATTAGACCTTGGCTTTTGGCCAGTGTTGTTTTGTGCACAACCCACACACCTAGCACTGATCTGGGTGGACAGGGTTGAGAGCTTAGGTATGAAATAGTAGCAGCCTAACAGGCTTTCTAACTTTGTCTTCCCTAGGTGAGTCAATTCATCGTGTTGTTTTACTAGCTGAGCTGCCAGAGTAGGGAGAATAGCGTCTTTGATCTGGAAGCTCCCACCAGCCCTCCATCCTCTTAGTTCTCCCTTCACTTAAGTCCCATTGTTCTTCTTCCTTGGTGTATTTTGGGGATAGAGGCAATTCTAGTGCCAAGAGAACCTTGGAGATTGGCTCAGAGCCTGTTGTGACACTTGATTGGTTGGCAGCCTCCTTAGCTGCTTGATCTGCTAGTCGGTTTCCCTTACTAACAGAGTCAGGTCTTCTCTGGTGGTCCTTGCAGTGAATGACTGCCACTGTAGAAGGCTTCCAGACTGCCTTTAACAGTTGGAGGATTTCTTCTTTGTTTTTGATCTCTTTCCCTCCTGCCATCTCTTTATAAATGGCCCCATGTATGTGCAAGGTAGCAAAGGCATGCCTTGAGTCAGTGTAGATTTTGTCCCATTTCCCTTCAGCCTGTCACAGTGCCTGGATGAGTGCCCATAGTTTGGCCCACTGTGATGACCAATTCTTTGGCAGAGCCTCAGCTCTCATTACCTTATCAGTATTGCGTAACTGGCTTTGCGTTGTCCTTCATGGATGAAGCCCCTCCCATCTGTGAACAATACCAGTTCTGGGTCCTGAAGAGGAACATTTGTTAGATCTGGCCTGCTTGAATAGACTCCATCCGTGACCTCCTCACAATTATGGTCAGGAGGCCCCTCCTCAGTGGGCAGAAACATAGCGGGGTTCAATGTTCACACAGTTTCAAGGTGGACTCATGGATTTTCACAAAGCAGTCCCTGATAATGAGTTATTCAGACATTGGTCAGCAACTTATGTCCTTGATTATTTATTACCTTGGAGCCATCCCCGTGCTTCTGACAGAATCCAGAGTCATTCTTCAGTATCGAAGAGAGTTAGGAGGAGCTGACGGCAGTTATCCCAGGTATGCTGATGAGTTTGGAATATGGACCCGAGCAAGTCAATCATTGCCTGGGGTTTCTCCAAATAGGGTGGGGTGTGCTGCTTCTAGTTGAGGAGGTCTGTTGTGCTGAATGGCTGATAATAGAGGATGGGGTGGCCTGGCTGTAGTGTGCCATCTTCTCCCATCTCAAAAGGGCCTCGCACTTCTCAGAGGGGCATCTGAGGGGCCGTAGACTGCTGGGCTAGTTGCATAGCTGAGCGACGATACTGTGGACTTGGACTTGGCGGCCATTCAGGCTGTTAGGGTGGCAAAGGCACCGATGGTGTTGGAGAGCTGGTCTGAAAGAGAACCAAGAACACCATCAGGTGGTACACCTCCTCGTTCGTCTCAGCCCCTACCCCCGGCCCAGCCGAGCCACCAGTCTAGGAGCTCAAAGGTCCAGCATAGTTGGAATCTTGCTGGGACATCCAGAAATGTTGCAGAAACAAGACTGGCAAGAAACCAAGCACCATTCAGAGAGTAGGAGAACTCAGGGTTTATTACACCAGCAGTCCCAGAAGAGCTCTAGCGCTCTGAAGATCTGGGCCCTGAGCTCAGGGGTATCCTTACTTTTATAGGACTTAACAAGCAAAGACAATACATCTGTTATCTAGACAGAATAAGCAAAGGGGAGGGTGAGTCTTCAGTTGATCTCGAAGTCACCTGTCCCTTCACCCTATGTGGCAAGCATGTCTACAGATTACAACATTAGCCATTTGAGTGGAAAATTCTTCTTCACTGGGAGTCAGACCTCAAACTGGAAGGGAGCTTCGTTGGCTAAGTTTGGAGAGTTCATGAGGAGCTACGCTCCCCCAGCTTCTTTGGGCCTTACCGTGGGTCCTTTGCACTCACCAAGTATTAGACATGGCCAGAACTCTCCCAGTGTCAGCTGCTATTTGCTTTCTAGTGAACACCTGTTGGCTGTTTCAAAGTTTTCCTGTTCTCAGTTCTGTTTGATGTTTTCTTGCTTCTTTCTCCTTCCCCTTTTGCAGGAGCCAATAGAACTCATGTTTTGTAGCTATTGGTGGTTTGTTCACATCTGTTTATATTTTGGAAGTCATGGAGAGATCTTGTCACGTACTTTTGTTATAAGCGTTTATATGGACAAAAGCTATGCTGCCACAGTTGGTTTTATGTGCTAGGTTTTGTAGCAGGATCCCAAGAGAGGGTTGGGTATCAGGAGGAATAAGTTGCAGCTTCTACTATCAAAGATTTCATAGTTTAATAAAGGAAACAGAAGCCAAGTTCAGTTAAGATGTGCAGTGTTGATGGCTCTGTACACATATATTATGTGTGCCAATAAAGAGTTGCTTAACTTTGTGGAACAGTGGAATCGTGAGAAGGAGATTAGGGACAGTCTCCTTAAGAGGTAACATTAGGGCTGGGCTTCAAATGACGATTTGAAGTTAACCAGGTTGATGGAGTCAGAGAAGGTGTTCTACACCAAGTAAATCGCATGGGCAAAGGTGTGGAGTTAGAGATGATATGGCATAATCAAGGACCACACCTTAAACCACAGAAATTTAGGAACAGAGATTAGGGCTCTGAGAGGAAATGATGAGCCTAGAGAAATAAGTGAAGCTGAGGTTGTAAGCTGTGGGAAAGGATTACTCTGGGTAGGCATCACTTACAAATAGAAGAGAGATGTGTGCAATTGTCTCACAGTGTGCCCTGCTCTGCCTTGTTGCATGGAGAAATCATTCCAACTCTGATGCCCACTCCTTTCAAGTCTAAATAAACAGGCTCCTGTGTTCCCTACTAATTTTGGGTTATCCAAGTAGTTTGTTTATGGGTTCATTTTTCAGATTGTTCCGCAACCACTGCACACCCTCTAGCCCCAGCCTCTTTATGATTGCTGGTTCCATCTAGGACAACACTGTTCCACTTCCCGCTGTCCCATCCCTGCTCGTAAGTCCTGACTCTAAAACAATATCACATCTGGCTGCTATAGTCATTACAGCCTTCATTAATTTATTCCTTTGTTCATATGTTAAACTTACTAAGCATGTAGAATGTGCCAAAAAGTTGAATAAGAAATTCTGTCTTAGTTTGAAATATCCTCCTAATATAGACACTGAGACAAGGACTAAGGTGCAGTTGGTTTACTGGGGAGATAATCCCAGGAAGAGGAGAGGAGTAGGGAAAGCATGACAGGGAAGGGGTAATAGCCAATAAAGGGTGCATTAATGAGTGGGTCATCACTGTGGACAACCAGGGTTCAATCTCTCTGGGGAATCCTCTTTGGAACCATGTAAAACATGCCTCAGAATCATCCTATCAAAGGCTAGGAAGCTGAATTATTTATCTACAGATTTCCTCTCCTCATTGGTTGAAGTTTGCCCCTGAAAGCATTACATTTTTCACACTTCTGAGCTGCTCTGCAGCCATGCAGAATAAATTCTCATGGCGCAGGAAAAGCCTTCAGTTAGCAAAGATGGTTGACATAACACTTGAGCCAGAAGAGTGTCAGTGCATACAATAGCTGTCAGCTACAGCCTCAGGAGAGCTCAGAGTCAGCAAAGGGGACCTAGGGCAAGACATCCCCATCATCTGCTGCATAGTCCTTGCTTTCAAGAGGGTTTCTTCACATAGGAAGAGATAGGCATGTGAACAAACTGTATGCTGTAGTGCTATGGGTGCAATGGTAGAAAAATATGCAGGGTATGTGTGAGAGAAGAAAGAATGGAGAAACTGGTGCATCCTACTTGGAAAGGGCAGGGAAATGTTTCCTAGAAAAGTCACCCATAGACTCCACCTCATCCCACTGGGTCTGATCCCTCAACTGAGACACAGCCTGAATCAACCAATGGAGAACGGACAACAGGAGAATTATATGATGCAATCTGCATTTTGGAGAGTCACTCTTACAGCAGTGTAGAGGATGGGCTGGAGCAGAATAAGACCAGAGAAAAAGATCCATTAAGAAACTCTAGTAGAAATCCAGGCAAGAAAATATGATAGCCCGGATTATGTCTCTGGCAGCGGGGCTGAAGAGAAGAGAACAAATTTTAGAAGAATAAAGGAGCAAGATTGAAAGAACATGGTGATGGATTACCAAAAGAGTATGTAGGAGAGAGAAGAGTTTAAGTATGTTTCTGGATGAAGTGACTGGGTAGGAGGGGATATCATTCATGGAGGTAAGGACAAAGGAGGGAATAAAGGCTTTATGTGGAAGAGAGTGAATTCAGTTTGGGATGTGAAAAGTTTGAGTTGCCCTTCGGACATGCAAGTACAAATGTAACCAAAGGATGACAGAAAAAAGTGGGGGCGGGGAGGGTTGGGAAATGGAGGGTGGTGTGGCCAAAGAATTTGGAACTGAAAAGAATGATGATAATGGAAATAGCGAGGACTTAAGAGAGACATCTGTTTCCTTTGTCTCAGAGATACAGGCAGAAATGAGGATGTAGCAGAATGAGCCAATGGAAAAGCGTCACAAAGGAAACTGGATTCTTAGAGGAAAATAATTTAGTTAGAGACAAAAGGAGAAGCAAATGGAGAAGGTGGGTGTGGAAAGGTCCTATTACCAGTCAGGGGCTTTGCCCAGAGTTCTAAAGAGAATTTTATAAGAAGTTGACCAGGCACTTTGGACAAGGCCATCAAGGCCAATTGATGGGAAGAGGAAAAGATAGACTGAATGTATTCTCAACTTACTATAACTAAACAACACATTCCATTTGTTCTGCAGATACAAATTTAAACTTTTCTAAATTGTACCCTTTCTCTATCACGTATGGGGAGGGAAGGGTAGCAGTTTGGAGGGACCCTGCAAAATACTTTTAAATATCTTTAAAAGCCTAACTTTTAAATATCACAGGTCAAAATAAAGAATTTTTTTTCAGTTGAGTACTTTTTAAATTTTTTGTCAAACTTTTTTTCTTTGTGTAAGTCACATGATGGACCATGTTTCAGAATAGCTATTGTTGGATAGCAGAGGAAGGACCAGAATGGAGGACTTGGTGTATTTGTGGGATATAGAATTGTTTTCTGGGGAGAAATGGAAGGGAGAAAAGGAACTATTCATTCATAAGCTCCTCTAGGCATTTTGCAGAATGTAGAAGAAACTTTTTCTTTAGAATATTTACTCATCCTCAGCTAGAGGATGAGTCAGAATAATGCATAATTATAGTACTGGTCAGCAATGGCTCTAAGGCTTCATAAAGGAAAGCATTATCAATAATAAATTACATGAAGGAAGGTCTTTGATAAAACAGGAGGAAATTACAGTGGTGGTGGAGAGTAAGGATCTTATTCTCGTCAGGTTAACAATGGGAACAAGGGTAAAGCTGCAAATGATAATTCAGTCTTAGGGGAATAATTTAGTGTCCCAGCTGAGGAACTTTGAGTGTGAAATTGAAGAGATCAATTGGCATGCCCTGGCTAGTGGCCTTGAATGCTGGCCTCAGAGAATGCATTGATTTGATAGGTAAGAGGAAGTCATTGCAAATTTATACAGGAGATGGCAAGATGAGAGTGATGTTAGAGAAATAATTGTCTGGATAGTGAAAAAAGCCAGTTAGGACAACATATTTGGGGTATTGATTCCTATGGTAGGTTGAATAATGGCCCCTCAAAGAAGTCCATATTCTAATCTCTGAAACCTGTGACTTTTATGTTATATGGCAAAAGGGCCTTTGCAAATGTGATTGAGTTAAGGATCTTGAGAGGGAGAGAGTATCCTGAATTACCTGAGTGGGCCCAGTAGGCTCACAAGAGTACTTATGAGAGGGAGACAGATCAGAGTAGTAAGAGGTATGAGAGCAGAAACAGAGGTCGGAGTGATGCAAGGAAGAGACCACAAGCCACAAAATGCAGGCAGCCTCTAGAAGTTGAAAAAGGCAAGGAAATAGGAGCCTCCAGAAGGAATGCAGTCCTGCCAGCACTTTTATTTCAGATTTCTGACTTCCAGAACTGAAAGAGAAAAAATTTAAGCCACAAAATTTTTAGCAATTTGTTTCAGTGATAATAGGAACCTGATACAACTTCCTCTGACAGATTGATAGAAAAACCGCATGTATGCATACCACCGCACCAGTATTTTTAAAACTAATTTCAGGGGTTTTACAGATGTTAAAACTCTATGGACCTTCAAGAGAGTTTTTTTTGTTTTATTTTTTAAAGTTAAAAACTCCAGAGTTTACAGGGTATTTTTAATACTTCATATAGATAATGAAAAAGTTTAAGGCTGTGTCAGTGAGGTAGGAAAGGATAGTGTAAATGTGAGAGATACTATGGTAGAAGACTAAAGAAGAACAGAGATATATAAAAGGTGACTCCAAGATTGTAAACCTGTGAGACCAAAATAATAAATACGTGCTAACAAGAAATGGAGAGGGTGAGAAGACAAGAAAGCTTCTCATGAAAAGATAGTGGGTAAATCCTGTGACACAGAGCCTGCCATGTGGAGAGCCGGGATCAAAGTTCCTAGTTCATTTCAGGACTGAGCATCTCCAAGGGGAGCACTTGTGTGTGCAGAAAACCCAGAGTTGGACTCAGGGTCCAGGTAGTGGGCAAGGACAGAGTCTTTGGGGACTGTTTCCCTAGCCAAAAATTGATGGAGTTGGAGAAGAGATGGAAATTTGATCAACATGGAAACCACAGAGGTGGTGTAAGGATGGTGTCCTCGACCTGTAGCAGAAATTCCTCTAATGAATATGATGAATTGACTCTTACCGGAGAGTCTATCCCAGGACCAATTTTATCCCTAGAGGGAAGGGATTTTAGGAATTCTAGTTCAAGAATTCATTAACTCTAAGGTTAGAAAATTGGTTTTCAGTCAGAGGGTTATTGAGACAGAAAAGTTTGGTTAATTGTTTTTTTTGTTGTTGTTCTTAGGAATAAGAAATCCCGAATTGGTGCCAAAATAACAACAACAGAAACAAAACAAACAAAATGCAAGACAGACTAGTGCCAAAAGGTATGAGCCAAGACTTTTATGTCATTATTTTGGGAATCTAAGGTGACCTTACAATATGCAGACAACTTAAGGAAAGGGTCACTTTGAATTTTATGAGGGAGACAATAGAGAATTCTGGAGAAGAGTGTGGATTCTAGAACTACGAATATCTCAGTTCAAATCAGAGCTCGTCCAGTTGCTGCCCATCCCAGGCAAACGTCCTAATGCCAGGAAGCCCAGTTTTGTCATCTTTAGAACTGCCAGACAATACTTTTCTTTACAAGGATGTTGCCAATGTTACCTGTGGTAATAGTCATGAAGCAATTTGTGTGGTGCCTTGTACATAAAACTTGCTCAATCAGTGGTAGCTGTTATCTCTGTGATTAAGCAGCTGCTAAGTTATATACCTTGGAGATGGTAATGCAACGATGAATGTGCTATCTAATTTAATCTAGTCCTGAATCAAATCAAGAGGGTGTTACTCTGAAACTATAACCCACTCGATTGTATGGTGAAACATCTGAGGTCATTGAGCTATCATAAAGAAAAAGGGCTGTTTGGAATCTAGAAAAAGTATAGACAAAGAGTGGTGACAAATACTGTGTGCTTACTATTCGCCATATGGATCGTGTTATATGAAAGAATTCATTTATTCCTCAGAATAATCCTCTGAGGTCTGAACTATTATAAACCCCTTTCTACAAAGGAAGAACTTCATTTTAGTTTTCGAGGTGCAGAGCAGTTACTAACTTGTCCAAGATTCCACATTTCAAAACATACCTTTAACTCATTACCAGCCATAAGCGGTGGAGAGGAACTGGAAACCCAAGCTCTCTAACTCCAAGGTCTGCGAGTTCAGCCCCATATGCTACTCCCTCTCAAAAAAAGGAATGGGCTCCAGAACTCCTGATGGAGTCATGAGCAATGGACACAATTTTCTGGTTCCTTCCATGGATAGATCTCCACAGTAGAAATAGGTCTGTCAATCAGGTTACTTTCTGAATCCCCTCCAGGACAAAGCGACGGGGCTGGGGTGCTAGACTATTCATTGGAGAAGGATTCTGGTTACTGGGATAGATGTAGGAATGAGCAGGATCAGTGCCAAGAGTTATCTGAAGTACAGAAGCTAGGGGTGAAAATCAGGTTGAGAACCAGGGACCATCTAAGGACACATCAGTTCCAAAGCAGATGAACTGAAAGGTGAAACTAGTTTGAAGAAAAGGGAGTATGAAAAGAGCCAAGTAGATGCAGTCATCAGATTCAGGAGGATCTGGAGCCTGGAGAGAGAATCCTTGAGTGTGGAATGTGAAGTATATCATTTCTTGAAGTGAACCAGCCCCTGGGTAGAAGGAGTGATTATCAAGGCACCAGTTTTCTCTGTTCTAATCCATGTTTCCCAAGCTTGAAAGAGTAATTTGGCACATAGGAAGACTTTACTATGGAAGAGGTTTGTGTTGATCAGCCAAGAGGAGTAACATTTTTCATATTATAAATTAATGAACAGATATCTCATTTATTAGTCAGCACCTAGTGGATATGCTAACTGTGTTAGTCCTCCAGAGTTTAGTCAAATTTGGGTGACACAATAAAATTAAGTTTTAGAGCTGCAAAGCTGAAGACAACATCCTGGCTCTCAGCTGATTCCATTCAAAGGACAATCTCCTTTCAATGGGGAGTTAGCCTCCCCCTTTAACATCTTTTTTAGGTGCAAGAAGTTCCAAGAATTCTGTGTACTAAGAGTTTACTCAGTTCAGTCATTCATACGTTTACCAAATTTACCAGTTCTTAATAGGATTGAGATCATTTTGAAGGCTTACACTACTTTTCATTAATCTTCATGTGCCCAAGATCTATCACAGTGTAAGCACTTGTATACTCCAAAAATGTTTGCTGAACTAAACTGAATCAGTGTGGATAAGAAGAATATATCATACTGTAGATGATATAGGCAATATGCAAAATATGTTTTCAGAAAGTGGATTAAAACCACTTTCAAGACCTTACTTTATCTCTCTCCATCTACCAAAATCATAGTTATTTTAAAATGATAGATCGAATGCTCATTTGGTAAATATAATTGACTGTCATTTTGGTTCAATATTTTCCTTCGTGTTCTTTAGTAACATACCAAATTGCAATAGTCAAAAACCCTTTGATGTCATGGGACAAACAAAAACAAAAGTGACCTTGCTTCATTTAGTCAACACACTTTCCCTTAAACAAAGTCTCTCTGAGCAAATGTTTGAGTAGACATGATCTTCATCTTTGTACCCGGAAAGCCAATGAATCAAATCAATGAACTCAGATCATAGAGGACACAAAAGTCGCGGAGCGCGAAGTCCCCTCAGTGAGTACGCATTGGCTCTGACTATATTTAATTTAGATTGTTCAGTCAAAATGGCGTTGATTTTAAATTTTTTCTCTAGTTTATGTGATCATTAATAGGTCAGTTATTTTGATCCATTCAACTGTTAAAGCAGCTCAGCTATGTGAGGATTTAATCTGTTATTTAGAGCTTAATCTGTAAAAGGTCTACATGAGTAGCCACTATTTTAGTCTCCAGATTCTTTATGTTAAACCAGATGTTTAGAGGTGTTTTGAGGGTATACTCCATTGGTAGATATGTCATTTCAAAACATGCCTTTAACTCACTACCAGGGATAAAGATTTTGTTGCCAGTGAGTGGCCTATTCTATAGTGAGTTCTAGATAATGGACTATTTTAAACTACATGATTTTATTTTTAAATTTCTAGGAGTCATTATGATATATTTTTCACCAGCTAATAAGTTTTAAAAAATTAATTGTATTAATAATAAAACACTTGGTGGATTCAAGAGATGAGGGAAACTTACCTTGCATGTGTGCCTCAGTGTCTCTTGGGAGTCTCCCGGAAGTCTATGGACATAGACTCTTGGAAGTTCTTTAGATTAGGATGCCTCATTTCCTCTAAGAATAAGAAAAAGGTCACCTTTTATTTTGTCCTTTACTGGGAAATGAATTAGTGACCATTGCTGTCTCTCCCCCATTGTGCTACAACAAAAATAAAGTTAGAAGAAGAGGGCTACTTTAAAAAGAGCTCCAAAAACCTCTTATGCACTCTGTGCTTAATAGAGCAATTAGAATTGTAATTTATGGAGCAGCTTCTGGAAGGAAAGCCTTCTGACCTATCACTTTAAAAATCATTTTTTATAAGAGTTTATTAGAGTTCATTTGAGCCAAGCAGAGGACACACCTGGAAGCACGATCTCAAAAGACTGAGAAAAATGCTTCCTAATTTAGTACTTTTATTGACATGACTGACGATATAAGCAACTCTAAGAGTGATAGTTAAATGTTAGAACAAGAAGGCTTTCCCAGATTATCAGGACTGTATGGAGAACACATTGGGCTACTGTACAACAACCAGTAGGTGTTTGGGACTCTCCAATGGTAGAGTCCAAAAAGCAAGCAATGAACTCCTATCCTAGTAGCTGAGAGATTTGGGGGTTTTTCAGTGCCTTTCTCAGGATATCATGTCCAAAATCCTTGCTAGTGGGATGAAGCACGGACTTCAAAGGGAATAGATGTCTTAAATTTTAAGGCCACTATTAATGTGTGGGTCTTAAGACTCCTTACCCTGATCCCCAAGCTGATGAATAATTTAGCCTTCTGAAATACTAAGTTTCAGTTATATAATAGTAATTGCCCTATGCAGAATTGTTACCAATTCACTATCAGCAGGGCATGTGCTTTTGGGTTTTTTTGGGTTTTTTTTATTTTTTTTTATTTTTTTATTTTGCAGTTCTGGAGATGAATTTACACTAGATCACTCCCAGCCTGTGTAAGATTGGGAGATGCACATGGCTGGGGCTGTGGACACCACCTGTGCCATGTGTCATTTGCAGGACCAAGCCTTCTGCTTTACTCTCACGGAGAGCTGTAATTGTACCAAAGGAACTTTCCTCCAATTATACTGTATTCATTCTGTGAAATAGCATACTCATTAAAAAACAAAACAAAACAAAACAAAACAAAACAAAACAAAACAAAAAACTAGGAAAAGTTAAATAAAATATATCCATAAGCCAAAATCTCCTTTCAGTTTGTGACAAAATGGGATTTCTCCACTGTGTCCGAGCGATGGTAGAAGGCACAGTGGATCCAGAGTCCAAAGGTTCCAATTTGAATCCTCGTTCTCCCACTAACTGCATGATTTTGGACAGGTCACTGATCTTTCTTGGACTTCAGTTTCCTCCACTGTAAAGTGAGAGTTCTTTTACGCCCTAGTGCTACATGGGTTTATTCGAAGATCATGAATCACAGGCATACAAATTAATAGATATCTAACAGCCAAGATATTTTCTAACCCTCTAGGTATTTACATTGAGAAACAGCAAGTAACAAGAAATTGAATTTATATCTACCCCTTTTACTTTACTCTATTGTTTTGAGATATAGATAAATAATTTCTGAAAATAAATGTTAGATAATTTATGTTTGATAAATTGTGAAGAACTATTTAAAAAGGTCTGACATTCTGCCCATACTTGATTGTCCATACATATTTATTAAATTGTACTTCTATGATGATCATTTTATTGTGAAATGATTAGTATATATGGTAAAGACAGATAGGTTTTCCTAATTCATGATAATGGAGTACTATACATTAAAATAAGATGACATTTCTAAAGCACAATATTTGACAGGACCAACTTGATGGGGCTCTGCACTTTCTTTTTTACCATTTCCCAAATCCTTACCCACCTCTCTCAGTCTCTAAGACATATCGTTCCTTACCTCACTCCTGAAATCCCCTGACCAAGATGAGGCTATAGATGGGGTGAGTCTCAGGACACGGAGGGGAATGATATAATCTCACAGAATGTCTGTTATGCACATTACTGCTAAATTTTGTTTAAGCTGAAAGTTTAAAAGTTTATTCCTTTAGTCATGTAAAAATTCCCCTGCACCATGGTACTTGGGTAAAAATGGCTACATCAGAATGTGATGTTAACTGAAGGGATTTCTGAAGAGGAAGGGCCACAGGGAAATTTGAATGTCATACCACATATTACAAGTTAGACACACCCCATTACAGTAATATTAGAATTAATTTTGAAAACTTTCCAAGTTTTATTTTAGTTTGAGGCATTTTCAAAGCATACCATGCTGTGAAGAAAATTTTGAGAAAGCTTATTTATTTGTATGACAGATGTTTGCTGTGCTAAACCTTTTAGGCCATGCCAAGAAATATAAAACATAGTTCTTATTTTTGAAGAATTCTGTTTGGGGAGAAAAACACATGTGTGCATACACACTGACACATACAAAGATAAAAAACTGTATATGATTAAGAGCTAAGTGAGTAATTCACAT
Source organism: Rousettus aegyptiacus (assembly GCF_014176215.1). Classification (NCBI taxonomy): domain Eukaryota; kingdom Metazoa; phylum Chordata; class Mammalia; order Chiroptera; family Pteropodidae; genus Rousettus; species Rousettus aegyptiacus. The sequence goes on from NW_023416306.1 coordinate 127,168,586, forward strand.
CAGGAGTGGTATAGGCATTTGATTGTAGATTTTGCTGTTTAATGGAATTGTGAAGAAAGGATTCATCAATGTATTAGAAAGTGGACTTGACCTTCAAAAGATGAAGTTTAGATGGGAAGAAGGGTAGAGGAAGGGTGTTCTAGGTGAAAAGATACCACAGGCATGGATTTGAATGCAGAAACAAATAGGGCACTTTGTGGGACCTATATGGGCCCTTTCAGAAGAAATGGAGTGTTTCTTGTTGGGAGTATTGACTTGCAGATTTGAGCAAGTATGGAGGAGCCAGATTTGTGGAAGACCTTGAGTATCAGTTTAGGGTCTTTAGATTTTACCTTTTAGAGAATGGGGAATCACTGGGTTTTAGGAAAAGGAATGTTGTAATTAAATCATGTTTTAAAAAGATTTGTCTCTCACAGACATTCAGGGTGAGTCAATGAACAGAAGGAAAGACAGATACAAGACATATACACAGAAATAGTTTTACTTGTAGTGATCAGTTAGAAAATAGAATAAAAAGGTATAGTTTATCCTAACCCTAAAAATGAGTATGACTGAATATCAAATACCTAGAAATAAACTTAAGAATTTTCAAGATCCAATAGAAAAACAATGTAACTACTTGAGTACATAAAAAAGATGAACAAATGAAGAGATGTGAATTATATCTCTGAATGGGAAAATTCAATATTATAACTTTATAAAGTTAATACTTTTTCATTAATTATAATTGAGAGGGGAAGGAACTTAAAAAATGATTCTAAAGTTCATCTAGCTAATAAATATTTGAAAATAATAATAAGGATGATCTACTCTACCAGAAGGACACAAAAAAGTATAGTAAGACTAAAGTAATTAAAATCATGATTTTACTTCTAGGAAATTTTTATAAAGGAGAGATGGAATTTCAAATCAATGTTGTAAAACTTGTCAAACTATTTGGGAAAATATTAGAATTCCACATTACACTATACATCATAATATATTCTAGAAAAAATAAAATGTTAAGTGCAAAAAGTAAAATCATGAAAATAATGGAATAAAATATAGGACAAAGTTTAATATTTTTTTAATTTGGGGGGAGACAACAGGTCTTTCTTAGCATAAATACCAAGTTGTAAATCATGCAGAAAAGATTTATGGACTTAAGCACATATATTTTCTAAACTTTTATATGGCAGCCAAACACTATCATTATAATTGAAAGATAAATGATTAATGGAAAAGTATTTGCTACATGTAGTAGATAAAGGATTCACATCTTTATATTGGAAAGAGTGACAAAAACTTAATAACCAAAAAATTGAACATTATAGATTCAAAATGGGTAGAAGACATAGATTAAAAGAACAGAAAAACAACTAACACATAAAAGATGCTCAGCCTCACAATTAACCAAAGAAATTCATACTAAAACAATATCATTTTTTAACCATTAGATTGGGAAAAGAATGAAAGGATTTACAATAATCAATATTGAAAAGAATTGGAGAAATATGTACTTTAAAACCAATATATGTATAAAAGTGTATACATATATATGCACACACACTCACGTATATACACATATATACACACACACACATATTCTTTGATCAATAATCCAACTTTTAGATGGTTGTGCTAGGAGATAGAAAAACAAATATACACATAAGGATGTTCATTTAATGGGGAAAAATTGGAAACAACCGTCTTATCAAAAGAAACTTGTTTAAATTATGGCACATTTGTACAATGGAATATTACATAGTCATTAAAAACATGAGTTATACATTGGCATACAAGGAGGAATGGAATATTTTAAGTGGACAAAAACACTTTAGTACATATAGTATAATCCCGCTTTTAGGGGAAAAAAAGACCTATTGAAAATAGTTCTGGAGGGATGTATTTCAACCTGTTAACTGGTTATCTCTGAGGGCTGGGATAAAGAGAATTTTTTTTCTTTTAGTTTAAATACTTCTGAATTAGTTTGATTTTATCAATTTAATATTCTTTTATGTGCAAGGGGAAGTAGTTATTTCTTCTCCAAGTGAGAAAAAAAAAGAAAGTGGAGGAGAGAGATAAATCGTTACTATGAACTGAATTTTGTGTCTCCCCCAAATTCATATGTTGAGGCCTTGTTTGGAGGTGGGACCTTCAGAAGGAAATTGGTTTTGAATGAAGTTATGGGGGTGGAGTCCCCAGGTTGGGATTGGTGCCCTTAAAAGGAGATAAGGAAACCAGGGCTCTCTCTAGCCACGTGAGGTTACAGTGAGAAGGAGGCTGTCTACAAGCCAAGAAGAAGGCCCTTCCCCGAATCCAGGCACACTGGCACCCTAAGCTCAGACTTCCAGCCTCCAGAACAGTAATTAAAAAAAAAAAAAAAAGTTTGTTTTTTAAGTCACCCAGTCTATCGGTCTTGTAGGTTAAACTGACTAAGACAATAAAATTTGAGATGAAGTAACTTTGAAGGAATGCTTTCCAGAATAGATAAGACCCAAGCTTGTTTTAGGCCCTGGGAAAGAAAGCAGTGTGGGAAGAGATTGGGAAGGCGAAGGAACATTAATCAGCTGAGGTCTCAGAGGAGCTGGAGCAGTACGCCAATATCAGGGCTAGCTTTAGAAAGAAAAAGGAAAGCACAAAAGGATAGTATAAATGAAGTTAGGGCATCTTTTTGAGGAGGAGGAACACAAAAGGTATTAGAGCCAATGAACCCATTTGTTTTCCCAATGGACTGGGAGAAAAGATCATCAGCTGAGTGGGAGGGTTGGAACTAGAGCCGAAGGGACGTAGAAGAGGTATATTGATGCTACACAGAATGAAATGGGAAATGGTATTTGAATTATCAGTTATGCCTGTGAGATTCCTAGGCTCCATCCCAGATCTACCAAATCTTAGTCTCTGAAGATAGGTAATCCTAGTGCACACTAAAATCTGGAACCTTTGAACCTTTGAAATAAAAGGTTGAATAATGATATTGGGCCACTTGATGATGCTAGATTACAATTATTTAAAATAGGGTCTATCAATATATTTATATGATTTTCTCCAGCATTACTAATAACCTGGGAAGAGAGTATTTGACAAAAATACACAGCTGGGTATACCTGGAGTTGGGCTTTGGCAATGTGGGTGTAGAAGTTAAGTCGCTGGGTCAATTGAGATGCCGATAAGTACATCATTAACTTGGGTACTCACAAGGTAAGAACAGTGAGGAGAGGGAGGCATTGGACTGGGATTTATGAGGAGGATGTAAAGCAGCATCGTGAAAGTCAGAGAGTAAGTGAAATGTAATAGCTAGAAGTTTTGGTCAATGAGATGAATCTTGGTGTAAAAGATTTTGAAAGAGGAGATGGTGACACAGTTCCAACAGTGGCCATCAAAGGGGCTTCTGAACCAGAGTGGAGATCAAGTTGGCTCAAGTAGAAGTCCAGGAAGTGAGGTCAGGGGGTGAGAATGTTACCCTTATGAGCACCAGGCTTGCTGAGTCTCATGACTGAAGGCAAAGGTGGTGCACTCAAGATAAAACAAGATAGAGAAAAAGAGAATATTAGGGTCAGGGAGGGAGAGAGTCAACAGGAACTAAAGGAGCTGGGTAGACTAGCCCTGGAGATCTAGCATGGCACTGCACCTAGGAGAGCATAATTTTAGAACCCTTGGTGGCACGATAAATCAATATTTTGGCAATGGACAATATTTGGCAATGTGGTGTCTTAGATGTCCATGTGGCGATAACTGGAATTTTGGTTTAGTACTTTGCATATACTTCTATTTTGCTACATGATGTATTTATTTGAAGATCTTTGTCACTTAGACTATATAATTCCTTAACAGCAGAGATCTTTTTTTTCTAATATTGCTGGAAGAATGAATGGAAGAAATTAAACAGTCCCATATTTGTGACAGAAACTTTGGCATGAGAGTGCTTTGCAGAGGTCCCTTCCCAGGTGTAAGAGAGATGTTATTCACTGTTTATCTTCTCTGGATGCTCTTGAATATTTGATTTTATTTGGTGGCTCTCTGGGGAGTGTGAGTGGGTTATGTTTGGTGATGGGTTGTTATTGGTGATAAGTGAAAAGTGTGACTATTGTCTGAAGGTAGAATAAAAAAATAATAAAGGTTTCATTCTTCTCTACCTGAGCATGAAACATTCAGTACTGCAAGGTCAGCCTTTGCTCTCTTCAAACTCATTCTCTAGGTAACCTTACCTTTATTCATGGCTTCAGTTACCACCTCGATGAGCACGCCGGCCTTCCCCTTGAATCCAAACCCATATCATTTCCTTCTTGACATTGTCGATGTTAAAAACATCAAAACCTGTAGAGAATTTTTATGAGCTTTTTTGAGCCAAATTGACGACCACATGCAGGGAAGCAAGATCTCAAATGCTCTCAAGAATAACAATTTTGCGGCTTCTTTAATGCATTTGAACTTAAGGAGGAAGTAAGGAAAATTACACAGAGGTGGGAGAAAGCCAGGGCGGGGGGAGGAGTGGAGAGGTGGGTGGGGGACTGGATTAAAGGATAGTTAACAAGATTATGTGCTTTCTCGAGGGTAGTTACAGTTTATTTCAGAGATGGGTAAACCTGGATGCAGGGAAACAATGGACAGGGCTTGCTTAAGGGAAAGACAAACCTTTTACTACAAAGTTATATGCCTGGGGCGGTACTACCCACCTGGACCTTCCTAGTTAAGAATTTATAATTAGATCACCCCATGAAGTTACTTTTTTTCGTCCGTGATATCTTCTCTCAGAAACACCAGAAAGCCTCTTAGGCTCACCCTGCACAAGCAGAATTCATGATGTTCCACAGCAGTTCTGGTCCGCTTTTAGGATTTGCTCCCAGTTTAGCACCTCCTTCTCCCAGCAAGGCAGAAACCCAGCAATCAATCTTGACGAGTCCCTTTTCCTTATCTTCCATATCCAGTATACCAAGTCCTTCCTATTTTAAAACATAAAAAAACTCTTGAATACTTACTATTTCTCTCCATAGCCAAAGCCACCACCTAGTCCTGAAATTCTGTAAAACCCCGCAATGGGTCTACCTATGTCCGCTCTCCACCTCACAGACACAATTGTTGTGGTGCGATCAAATCAAGACCCACGGAGCCGATTGAGATGAATTGTGAGCCTTTATTAGCTGGCTGGCGACTGACTCCACCACACAGGGTTAGAAGAGATTAGCCCCGGGCTCCCAGAAGAGGCAGTTTACATAGCCACCAGCACATCCCTGAGCAGATCACCACACCCTGGGTAACAGTTGGCCGTTAACATATCCTTGATCAGATTACTCTGGTTAACAGCATCTCCTTGATCAGATTACCACACCCTGGTTAACAGAATCAAAAGTAAATATTTAATACTGGCTTACTGGAAAATTGTCCACCCATGACACGATGATCTTTTCAAAACTCAAATCTGATGTTGTCATGTTCCTGCTTAAACTACCTCAAGGACTTATTATTGATGTTAGCCCTGAATGAGATTTATGAGTCTCGGTATGGTCTGAGCCCTGCCCACAGCTGCAGGCTCATTTTGTACCACTCCTTCACTGGCTGCGGAAGACAGCCAGCAGGGGGTTTGTTTCATTCTTAGATAGGCATTATATCTTTCTTGCACCCAACCCCCAAGGCTTTCTCCGTGCTTTTCCTTCCCCACTTTCTGTCATTTACCCCTGCAGTTCCTTCTGATGTCAGCTCAGATGTGATTTCTTTGGAGGCGCCATCAGAGATCTGACAAGGTGAAATTTCCCTGTTATAGTCACTCATAGAAATATATCCCCTATCTTAATACTGTACATCTCACTTGTGATTTTCTATCTCTCTGTGTGTGATTATTTCGCTGTGCCTATCTCCCTCACTGGACTCTTACTCATTGCAGGGTAAGAACCCTGTGTGCTTTTGCTAAGTGTAGGGCGTATAATGAGTACTCTATAAATATTTGCTAGATGAGTGAGTGTAGAGACAAAAAAACACCCTTGTCCTGTGTTAGCTGTAGTTAGCAATAAAGTTTCGTTTCTCTAATCCATTCACTGGGACTTGGGAATAGTGTGGGCAAAATTAACTCTTCTAGGCAATGATAAATTAAACAGCAGTTAAAGCCAAAATGCTTTATTCTTATTCTGGCTATGCAATGGTGTGTCCTCAGGCAATACATAATTTTTTAGGCCTAAATTCTACATTTTACCTACAGATTGAGTATCTCCTTCTGCCCTTGAATTCTGAACAGCTGTTTCTCCAAGCCTCTCTTCTTTTCCTTCTTGCCTACCTCCCCAAATGCAAATGACTGTTGGCCTCCTGCAAAGGCAGGGGAGGGCCTAAAACAGAGCCAGTTTCTCCAGGGCAGGTGTAGGAGGAAGCATGGGAGCTAATTCCATTAGACTGCCTTTGTATTCAGAAACAACTGCTGGATTCTATTTCTTCGAGGAACTAGTTTTGAAAAACAAGGCTTGAATATTTGACATGACAAGAAACTAGTCCTAAACACTACTGCCTGAAAAGATGTGAATTTATGAAATTGAAAACCTAGGAGCCCTGTTTGGGCATATTTACCTCCTTTCTTGTTTAATTGAGGTGGTATATGCTCAGATTGATCTCTTTGTGGCTCAGTGATCTCCAACCAATATAAACTTTCAAACTGCTATTGCTTATTTCCCATGTATTGGGCCTAAATATTTTATGGTAAATGAAGAGGATTAACTTGATTTTCGTACTGGATTATTCTGCAGAATAAACTCGACAGGTTGCCTTCTTCATCTTTCTGATTCTTAGATTCCAAACTATCCTCAGTAGATGAAGTCAGTTTCAGTAATTGAGGAAGAGAGCCCATCCCGTCCTACTGACTTGCAATGTGAAACTGTCAATAGCCTCTCTGTATATTTATTCCTCCATCTCTAGAATGAACACAGAGGTTCTTACTGCTCTCAGGGAGGTGTCGTTAAATCACCGAAATGATATTGAGAGAAAATGAGTCATTAATCCTGCAGAAAAATACATCTATATTTTCTTCATGTTCTTCAATTTGCATGAAAATCTCCTTCAGAAAAGGGTGTTTACACTGTATGTGTATATGTGTGTGTGTGTGTATGTATGTATGTGTGTGTATATATGTATATCTCTGCTTTGATCATTCCAAACTACACCCCAACAATCCATTTTTGAATTGAAGAAAAAAAAAATCAGAAGCCTACAATTGTGTAACACAGAAATCTCTGGACTGGAGCCCATTGCTGTGGTTTGGCAACATAACCAGCACAACATCTCTTTTCTCATCTCTTGAAGGAAAAAAAAAAAACAAAAAACTAGAAAATACCTTGAGAATAAAGGTAATGATTAATCCATCAGGCACAAAAAAAAGGATAAAAGGGTCATTTTGGGATTTCAGGTTCTAACTTATTCAAATAAGTAACTAGAGCAGGGAGTGACAATTTCGCCAGAAGAGGAGTAAGTCACAGGCTGTAATTCGGACAGTGTTTTTGGAGGCAGATAATCTCATCGGAGATCTGGAATCTGAGCAGTTCTCAAAACTTCCTTTTTCATGTGTGAGTGAAGTAGGGACCAGAAGAAGTAGGTATTGGTGGAAAGAGTGGTCCTTGGAGAAGCCGCACAATGCAGCCTGAGAAGAGACAAAAGAGGAAAAGCCTCAAGCAGAGACTGGTTTTGAAGAGCAGCTTGGCTAAAGAAACACTCTCCGAGTTCTTGGGCACGTTTATAATGATCGTAAGTGTTTCCTGATTTTCTGAATTCCAACCCAGTAACATCTCCCTATCAACCTAGCCGTTGACGGAGAGTTTTGTTTTGGTTTCTTTTCTTTAAGTTCATCATTAGACGCGTGTCTTCCAGGAAACGGCAAGTTACTTCCAGGCTGTTTGGCTACTTAGTGGCACACTATTAGGTTTCCATTTACTAATTTCTTTTATCCATACGCGTTGATGCGGGTAGGAGAAAGGCAGTGAAGGTCCTTCTTTATTTTAGAGATTTACTCAGACTCTAAATATAGCTTTATGGTTAATGTCAGCCATTAGAAATTTTTCTCACTGACAAATTAATTTGTATATACCCTGCTCGTTTCATATAAACATTGAAGTGGTTCAGTCACTTGCAATAAGTATTGACAGTCAATAAATATGGATGGTAAGAAAAAGCTCATTATTACAAGTGCTTGGCAAAGACTGTGTTGACAGATCACTTGACTCTTAATAAATTAAAAATTGCATTAGCCGGAAATATTATATTGTGCAGTAATCCAGTTTTGGCTTTGTACATATATTTTTTTGCCCTTTAATTCAAGCTAATCTCTGAAGATCTTTAAATAGGCATTTACAATAACCTTCCACATATAATAGAAAGACTGATTCTTAGAACCTCACAAGGATTTCGTCCAGGGACTTAGACAAGTTCTTAATAAAAGACTGGAAAGTTTAGTGGCGTGGGCTCTAGGTTTCTGTCCTGTCGCGTATTCTTGCATTCTCTGGATCCTAAATTTTCAGCTGGAGCCAAACCATTTGTTAATAGAATATGAAATCTTTGATTGTTTTTATATATGGCAACTGTTGATTTTAACTTGCTCAAAAATAAACTGTTCAAGGATTTCCTAATCTAGGTATAAATAATTTCATTTTTCTTAAAATTATAGAGCGTTGTCCATAAACTTTGTACATTAAACGTTCTTTGGTAAAGTACAGCATGGCGACTACAGTTAATAATAACACGGTGTGACATATTTGAAATTTGCTAAGAAAGTAAATCTTAAAAGTTCTCATTACAAGAAAAATTATATCTATGTATAGTGATGGATCATTTCACAATATATAAAAATATTGAATTATGTCATACGCGGAAACTAATATAATGTTATGTCAGTTATACCTCAATCTTTAAAAAAGTTCTTCGCTTCGGTAAATACATAAAAATTTAGGAGAATGAGTCAAAATTGAGAAAACATGAACGCAAAAAACTGAACTAGTGAAAAATGAGAGTCATAAGTTTTCTGGTCTCGAGAGCCTCTTTTTATCTCATTAACTCAACTATTTTCAACGCGTTATGGACAATTTTTTGCTCTCATTGGCTGTCCTCACCTAGATGACTTAGGGGAGAGTTAGAAGGAAAAGGAACAATAAAAGCCTATGATTCTTTCAATTCCAATCACTACTTACTGAAAAATAGCCCTCAGGGAGACAGAAAGTTGATGGTTTGGTCCCAAAGAGAATGGTTGTCAGCACCAACTGACTTCAGCGCCACAGTAACATTACCGAACTTCAAGGGTTTGTTTTTGCCTGCATGCATCAAAGCCAAAAGAGACAGGGATAGGGGTTTGCAGCTAAGAAAGCAGAGGTTTATTTAAGAAAATGGCACCAAGCCCAGAGACACAGTGCTCAAAGACCTGGCTCCCTGATGGCCTCTAGGGGATGTAGGAAAAACTCATTAGTCGTGGTAGCTAAGGGAGTTGGGGTTGCAGGCCCTACTGATTGGTCAGGGCCAGAGTAGGAGGCGGTCAATCATTGCATCAGGCCCCGATGTCAGTCATGGTATAGTTCTGTCTGATTTCAAGGGGATGCCCTTAGGGTCATTTTGCCCTAATGGGTGTGGAGCTACAAAATGTTAACTTTAGTTTGATTGAAACTCTGTTTCTGTGGTCCTAAGGCTATTTGATGCTGACCTAAGGGCTTAATGATTAAGGGAGCAGTTGTGCCTTATGCAGAAAGATAAGGAAAGAAAAGAAGCAAGTGAGCCCAAGGGCAGTTTGAACGAAAGAGAAAGAGAAGAGAGAAGTTAAAGTGAAGATTTGCACTGTCATAATAACTCCTTTTCCAGAGAAGTGGAGCAAAGTGTTACAACTTCAGGTGTTCTGCAGAAAACACAAAAGGAAGTGAACTAAACATCCATTTTGCAACCAAAAAAGTTAAAACCTACTTTCTTAATGAGAACCAATTTCATAATCCCATCCTGTCTGGGTTGAGTGAGTGAAAATTGCTTTTAGTCATTCACAATTCTGTTATTAAAAAAAAAAAAAGTAAATGTGAAGGTCTAATTGGCTTTATTAAGCAATTCATCAGTTGGGCAACATCTGTTTAGCAACTAGAAAGGCGCTCAGAGAAGTTGTACAAAATGGAAGGTTTTATAAGCACAAAGAGGGTGGAATTAAGTTAAAAGTGGATTATTTTAGGCAAGGTCACCTTCCTTTAGAGGAAGACTAGGAGTTTTATTAGGAAGATTTTGTAGAAAAGAAAGGATTATTTGGGGGCTAGGATACTTTTCTCTGGGGGAGAAAGAAAAGGAAAGGTTTTTTTACCTTGCAGATTGCTTCTTCTTTCTGTTGATGGGGTGCGGGGGGCCAGTAATGGAGAGGGCTCAAGGGACAGATTACTGGTGTTTGGCCTGAAAATCCTAGACTGGTTGATTTAAGGTTGTGTTTAGGGGAGAGGTTGAAACTGCAGTTAGGTCAGGTACTAAATCCAGTTTTAGTGTCATGGGCTTTCAGCACAAGGATGCTATTCTGGACTTGTGGTTTTTTTGTTTAGCACTACTCATGCAACTAGTAGTATGTCTTCCCATAATATTCAAGGTGGGAACTAAAGGAATAATATCTTAATATTGTATGTTAAAATTAAACTTTATAACTTCTGGTTAAAGCCAATCATTTTTGAAAGGTTTCTATCTATACTGTATATTTATTTTCTAAAGCAAACCCTGATGAAATCTATAATTGTGATTATAAGCTTCAATTTTGTGGAGGCTTATGAGGATGTGTAAATAGGAAGTTTCTGCACAAATGCAATAATTTTTTAACCCATTCGTCTACATGATTTTGCTCAAAGATTTCCAAAGTAATTATCTCTGCTTTATTAGAAAATGTGCATTTCGCCTTGCTTTCTCTAGCAAAAAGCTATGCATGGAGAACAGGGAGACTTAAAAAAGGTGACAGAATATACAAGATTCTCGTTCTTCATGTTTGTGAAGCTGGTTTTTGCCTCAGACCCTAGGAATCTGGGACAAAAACTGCTCTTGGGGGAAGCTTCTCAAACTCATATTTGTTTATCCTTAAAATAGCTGCATTAGTAAGGCTTTATGTTCACTCATAAACAGTTGGGGAAATAAGGGCTCAAAGAGATGAAGTAACTGGCCCAAACCAAAAATGCATTAAACTGGGATTCTTTCTAACTCTAAAACCTATACTTTGCACACACATCGCTGGAATTGTTTCAGCAATGTCCTTGATATAAAGTGAATCAGACTCCTTCTACCTTAACAGTTTCATAGATTGGAGCCATGAGTTAGCTCATGGGCAGTTGAGCTTAAACCTGAAATCAACTGAGAACAGATTGTTAGTTAACACCCTAAAGCCAATGTCTTCACTTTCTCTGAAGCTGAAAAGACTACTCAATACCAGTGGACAGGTTTGAGGCGAAGGTAGAGAGTAGGGATTGTTCAGGCCCACGCATGTGAGCTCACGGCCTTGCAATTTCAAGCTCACATTAAATCCACATTACATGTTAAGTTCCTGACATAGGAAACACTCATTCAATGCCACCTCCATTTTGCCTTTCTTGCTCCTTCCCCTCTTCTAATTAAAGCCCTTGTAGTGTTTGAAAACAGCTGCTTTGTCTCCTCCTGACCATCTTACGGGCCCTTCCCCCAGTATCTGCCACAGAACTCTGCATATACATAAATGGGAGCCCATAAATGTGAGTTGAATTTAAATCTCTTTTTTGGGCTGGACTTTCCAGGATCTCTAGTCATTTCTCATATGTTCACTTTTCACTATTCTGTGTATCCTCCTCTCTCTTCGGACATTTCAGGATTTTTTGATACAGAGCTCATTTTACTGGAGATGCTCAGGTGAACAGCCCAGCAAGTTGTCATGTTTCCTCCTGCAGTGGAAGGGCATTCCTCCAAGGCTACACTTCTGAGCGAGTGGCACCTATTTGTGTACTGAAGAAGACCCTGTGTTCTTTTCTCACCCTGTGAAGTTTGCACATTAGAAATCTACTTTTTGGCATTTCTAAGAATCAAAAAAAAAAAATGCAAATATTTCTTTTAAAAGTAATACCCTTGATATATACCCTGAAGGGAAATAGCAAGGGCAGAGGCCTCTAGGACATAGGATATGGATGGCGTAGGGGAGTGGGCAGTACAGGAGGGAGGGAAGAAATGGGATGGACGGTGCATGAGAAACTTAGACCTCACAGCGTTTCTTATGTCCGCTCCCGCCTCCCTCCACGACTTCATGTCCAAATGTCTTTCCCTGCCAGAGTCACTGAGTTTGTCATGTCATTCTATGAGGGTTCTCAGATATGCTTGCTATGAAAATTCTAGGGCTTTGAAATTATTATTACAAAGTGTGCTCAGATCTTGTCATAGGTTTCCATATTTGAGAGATTTTCAAACAAAAAAAGATATATGATCAGCGTTTAGAGTGAAATAAGAAAGTTCTTAAGATAAGCCACTTCTTAAAATAAGTCTGCTTTGGCATAATTCAGGACAATTTTGGTCTACTGCATTATTTAGAATTCTTAGGTACTGGGAGGACATCTCTGACAGAAGGGTGAGATAGATGTCATTGCCCTTGCGTCGATGGGAAAGATGAGACACAGGCTGATGCAATCACAGCTCCTCTGAATCACGGTAGAGCTCAGTTGCTCTGCCTTATGTATATACTTGTTGTTGGGATTCCACTGTGCCTTTCCGCTGAGAGACATGGGGTGTTTTCTCACATTCATTCCTGTTTATTTTTATATCTTTCCTGGCAGAGAGAGAGGAGAAAGGTGATCAACTCCATTTTCCAGGTGGGAAAACAGGTGTAACATAATTAAGAGGGTCACCCAACGTTGCCCGGCCCACGAATGAGAGCAGGGATTGATATCTTGACTTCAGTCATTCCTAATACACCATCATTTGACGAAAACTGAGAATTAGCTCTTTTTGTGTGTGAAAGCGCGAGAGAACTTTACTAGTTTTATAGCCTAGAATACATTAGAAAGTAGGGGTGTCGAAAGATAGTTGTTGGAACAGACAAGATCATGGCAGGGAAATTTTATAGAAAATCTATTAGCATAGTTTTTGGACCTCTTTTTCACCTCCAAACACATTCATACTTCTTGTAACACCAGAGTTCTGAAGTGGGTCAGCTATACCTTTATGGCTCTAATGAACACACTGACCATGCATTACACTGTGTTTTCCACCAGGGTTTCTATTTTCTGTATTCTCTTTGAGACCACCCTGTGGCTAAGAACAAAGGACCCCATAACTCCTCGTGTTTTCTGCCTCAACAATCCCCTGCTCTGTTTCTTATGTTTTGTTCTAGCTTATTGCTTTGCAAAGGCATGCCCCACTCCAAGCCTTGGGTGTTCAGGAGGAGGGTTCCACACTGGAGCTGTCAGTTCGCCAACAGATAATAGACCAGAAGCCTCTGCTTTCAGCAGTGCTCTGGCTGATTCTGGCCATGGACGGCTAGTCTGCCAGAGGCGTGGAAGGATCCCTCGTCCTCGGGCTCTCAGACATTGCCTTTGGAATGAAATGGTCTCTGTTGTCCTGCCCCTGTGTCTCTCAGATAAGGGAAGAGAGACCCACATGCTCACAGGATGCTCTTTCTAGCATATCAGAACATCAGAGAGACTGTCTACTGTCAATCCCACCGGTTTCTTATTTTCTTATGATTTATTTCTAGTACTCAGCCATTCATGGATTTGCATTTCTGTATTTGGGTGTTCTGTCATTTTTAGAAAGTGCAAGTTTTTAAATCTGAACGTGTGGAAGAGCTAAACATGGAGGGTATGCCCTGTACCTTCAGCAGGTGTAAAGGGGCCTAAAGCAGGAAGTTAAAGACACGTCCATGTGTCTCTCTTCGAATACAGTGATGAGGGTAAAAGATAGCGAAGGGGTTAACATTTACTAAGCATACCCTATGTCCAGACACTTATTATTCCTTGAAAAATCTCATGAGATAAGGGAAATGTTCTTATTTTACAGATGAGGAAATCAATGCTCAGTCAGTTAAGCAACTTGCCCTCAGGCAAGTGTGTGGTGGAGCTGGAATTAAAATCAAACCTGATTTCTCTTCACTGTGGTTTTAGCATTCTCCTGTCTGCTTTAGAACTTTTACTACTGTCATCTGTAAAAATATATTACTCTCTTATAGGTTTTAAACATTTACATACATGGCTTCATAGCTTGTAGACCTTATACAATTTGAGATTTTCCTCAAAAGACACTTTTTGAGATTTATTTATTTGGGGGCATGTAGACGTCAGGTTAATTCATTTTAGCCATTGTGTAATTTAGTCCCCTCATGAACTTTTTTATGTAGTTTGCAATTCGTCGCAATTACCAACACTGTTACAATGAACATCTTTGTACACTTCTGCTTGTTCACGTGTTCCATAGTTTCTCTTGAGTATATACTTAGAAGTGGGTTTGGTGGCCCTAGTGCTTGTAAAATAGCTCTCCAAAGTGGTTTCAAGTTTATACTACCAGCAACAACATGTGAGTTCCCATTTTTCCACCTACTCACTGACCCTTGATATTGTCCAAATTTTATATTTTTGTCCTTTCACCATATAGGAAATAGAATTTTGCTGGTAATTTTAATGAATCCTTAGTGTAGTTAGTCATCCTTTTACATTTACTGAAACTTTAGGTTTCCCTTTTTGTAAATTGCCTGTTTATATCTTCTGCTTGTTAAAAAGAATCTTTTTCTTATTGGTTATAGGATATCAATATCTATTTAAAAATCTACATATTAAAGATATTTTATATTTTCTTATTATGGTTCAGTATCTGATTTTTGTTTTTAGGTCTTTAAATCATTAGAATGTATTTTGATGTATGATGTAGAGAAGGTGTCTCTTTATCTGGAAGGACAGCCAGTTGTTATAGTACCATTTTTGAGAAGCCTGTCCTATCTCTACTGATGTAATGGCCTCTCTATCATTTACCAGTTCACTTATAAATGTGGTTGATGTCCCTGTCCAAACCTGCGCCAATGCCATGTGTTTTCGATAATCACTTTCTAAATTATTGTTTATTCAATATTTTTTATTATTTTTTTAAATATTATCTTGACTACTTTAAGCCTTTAATTCTTCCACATGAATTTTAGGATTAGTTTATCAAGTTCCATATATACTCTGTAGAGATTTTGACTGGAATTGCACTGAATTTATATATCTTGTATAAAACTGATACTTTTATTAAAACATTGAATCTTCTCACCCATAAACATGAAATAGCTCTTCATTCATAAGTCTGCTTTTTACATTTTTATTCTGAAGTTTTATAATTTACTTAGTATGGGCATATATATCTTTCGTAAATATATTTCTAAGTACCTTATGATTATTATTATTGTGAATGGTACATTTTTTAAATTACATTTTTTAATTGGTTATTACTCAGGTTTAGGAACAATATTGATTTTTGTATGTTGATCTTGTATTCAGAAAATTTAGGATAGCCTATATAGATCAAAGCTATCAAATATGATAGCCACTAGCCATTTGTGGCTACCTAAATTAAAATTAAACGTAAGTAAAATAAAAAATTTAGTTTTACTGTCTTACTAGTTCCAAGAGCGTCATGTATGACTACTGGCCACCATATTGGACAACACAGATATAGAACTTTTCTCTCATTGGAAATGTTCTATTAGACTATGCTGATAAGATTTTTTTTCTGAGAAGATGAGAACTTTTTCTTTCTTTCTAGCCTTTAAACATTTAATTTATTCTTATTGTCTTGTTATTGTGGTTAAAACCTCTAATGCTATAATTGTGGCATTCACGTTTTATTCCCAACTTAAAGAATCTGCTTCTCACATTTTACCATTAAGTGAGATAGCTCCTATAGCTTTTAACTAGACACTTTTAATTTGAGTAAAGAAATTTCCGTCTATTCTTCATTCACTAAAACTTTCATTAGAAATGATTATTGAATTAAAAAAAAAAAGCACACCTTTCAGATAAGCATATGAGTTCCTCTTTTAACTGTTGATGAAAATATTACATTGATAAATATTTTTAGCATTAAATCATCCTCATATTCCTGAGATTTATTGCCACCTAATCACATAGCATTTAGTTTGCAATGTTTTATTAAGCATTTGGACTATGATTTTTTTTATTATTATGTTGTCCTAGTTTAGTTTTATTACTAAGTTTTCATTAGCCTCATGAAATGAACTAGAGTTCTTTCCCTCTTTTTATATTTTCTGGAACACTGTATAAAATGAGGATTATCTGTTCCTTGAAGATTATTTTGCATATGCATTTAAAAAGAGAAAGAGAAAGCAAAAGACAAATACACATGTGAGAGGTTTTTCTAAAAGTTATGTCTAATTTAGATCTATTTTTAATTCCATTTTGGCAATTTATATTTTTTACTAGAAAACTATTTCACTTTTGTTTTCAAATATAGTTTTTCAAAATTGTTATTACTTTCAGAAGTAATACAATGAAAGCAATGATTTTTAAATGATTTTTCATAATATTTGCTTATGGCTTTAAAACCTGAGATGATGACTTCTTTTTAATTTTTAGCATGTTTTTTGTTTTCCACTCAGTTTGTTTTCTTATATCCTTTCCTTGGGTTGATCAGTTTTCTCTATTTCTCCGTTTTCCCCTTACTTGCTTTTTCTATTCTTGAAATATTTACCCTTACATTAAAAAAAAAAAAAAAGTTTCTTGAGCAAACAAAGTATAAAATAAACATTAAAACTTTTTAAAAACTTCTAATTATAGTCAACCAATTCATCTTACATGTCATTATTCCCTAATATTTAAATTCTACTCTTATTATTGTTATTGGTGTTCTTAATTGTGAATACTTGCATGAATTTACTATCATATACTAGTTTATTTGCTAATCATTACTGTGTTCATCCATTACTTTTAGATGCAACCTCCTTTGCACAGTTAAAAAAAACTTTTTAGGGAATTTTTCAGGAAGGGCATGTAAGGGATAGACTTTCTCAGTCTTTTGTCTGCCAGTATATGTCTTTATTTCACTCTCAGGGTGCAATGATAAATTTTAGGTTGATGATTGATTTTGCTTGGCATTTTGCAGGTGTCATTTCAACGTCTCTCTCGTTGCTGGTGACAAGTCTGTTATTGGCCTAATTTTGTCCTTAATTATCTACATTTCTCTGGTTTCAAATAAGAGTTTCTCTTTGTTTTTTATTTTTAAATTTCACTATAATACAACTAGGCGTTAACTTATTTTATTTGTAGTGGTCAGGATTCATTGTTCATCTTTACTGTGAAGATTTGTCATTTTCACCAATTCTGGAAATTCTCAGCTTTATCACCTTGCCACTCCCCCAGTCTCTCTATTTTTATCTCTTAATCTCTCCATGACAAATTTTGTGTAGTTGTCTCAAATTTGTCTTCCAATTCACTAATTCCTTATTCAGTTGCATTTAACATCTGTTTAATATAGTCATTGTAGTTTCGTTAATGTTTTCATTTCTAGAAATTCTGTTTTGTTCTTTTTCTTAATTGTTTTTTCTTTTCTTATGTGTTTATTTCTTTTGTCTTTTTAACTCACTAAAGCTTAATATATTTATGGTATTTTATAACTATTCTATCATCTCAAGCTTTGGGGAAACTAATTATTCTGCTTATTTTATCTACTGACTCTCATCCACAATGGATCATTTTCTTTAGTGTTTTGTAAATTTTCACCGTAAACTCTTCAGGAAGGTTTATTTTTCTTTGTGGGAATTCCATATGGCTAAGTGGAAAACTGAAAAAAGAAAATTGAATGTGGATACTTTGTTGAAGAGCACTTTCCCAAAAGAGTGGCTGTCTGCTCCTTTTGTCTGACATGAGGCATGTGACCATGAATGACAGGAAACCCCATGCTTTCTCTAAATAGGCTGCTTCTCAAGTCCTTAGACCCTGAGTCAGTATCAGCTGCAGGAGGATTTTCCTGTCGGCTTCCCTTTATTAATGGTGAACATAAAGAGTCAGACTAGTCTGGAAAACTTCAGAGTTCCAAAGGACCTGGAGAAAAAGTCTATTCTGGGTCACTTTATCCAAAGGCTGCAGACTCCTAAAGCCAAAGTTGATTCTGCCAAACAGAATTCTGCTTTTGACCCCTGGGTTTTAATTTTGACCTAGGAAACTTGGTATTTTAATTCACTTTCAAAGGGGAAGTACTTTTGTTTTCTACTTTCCAGAAGTGGTTTTGGTTTGTTTTTCTTTAATGACACAGTGCGTTGCAACATGTTCTCATTATTTGACAAGAAAGGAGAACATAAGAATGAGAGCAGAAGTTGGATACTCTACTCATCAGCCTTATGATGAAGGTATGGCATAAAGTAAAGGACTATGAGGAAGACACGCCTCATAAAAGTGAGATAAATAAAACGAATCCAAATGCTAAGCAGCCCAGCAGTGAAGGTTACTTCCTTCATCCAGTCAGAACTTTATTCATGTATGAGGTAGGATTGCTACCTCATATGCCAGGAAAATGTGCCCCCTTCCCCCATCCTTCTCCATCTTGATAGATTGGCTGGTCATGCTAAGACACAGACCTGGGAAGGCCAATCAAGACCAAAAGGATCCAAGGGCTTAATTCCTCTCAAACTAGAATAAGCCCGCATGCCTTAGTCTCTGTCTGGAAGTTTAGACATTCTTAGGAGAAAATGTTCTCAGAATCTAGGCCGCTATCTGTAGGTGATTAGTTAAAGAAGTTGCAATGAACTCAGATATAGCTATTAAATATAATGAAGCCAATCTTTAGAAATCTCTTCATCACATACACATTTTTGACAGAGCATACCAGAAAGTATTCATGTTAAGTTACCTGTGGAGCGTAAAATATGAAATCTGGTGTGGGTAATAGACGAATTTCTTATATTTTATTGTATACTCTTTGTAATTGAAAAAATTTTACATGTGCATGTACATTTTCTTCACGCCCCTGTTCCTTGCTAAAAAGCTCACTCAGCAGAGTTTGTCCTTTCCAGTGTTTCAGGGAGTTGCTCAAAATGTGTTCTGAAGAACACTAGTTTCATGAAATTCAGATAAGAATTAAGTGAATGAAAATATGCTGTGCTTCCCAAACATACTTAACCAAGTTAAGCAGTTTTTCTCAACTGCAGAAATTATCAGAGCCTTTAATGTTCACTGTAAATATCTAACAGGGGAATAGAATATATAGCTGCCCCATACATATTTGATCACAGATTCCTTTTTTTTTTTTGAGGAGCATCTTATGGAACTGATGATCTGTGGAATATACTTTGGGACTTGCAGGGCCTAGGATGAACCTAAAACAAACCAACCCCCGGAACTCCTCCATCTTTAGGACTCTTCCAGATTGAGAGTGACCACGGATATTGTTGGGCCACCCTGAATAAAAAAGAACTGTCAACACCTCATCCACACATAGCACACTCAGACCCATGGCCATCCTAATAAGGAATGCACATCTTAAAGTAAATACTTAATTGGGTCCTTATTCTGGTTCTAGGATCATGATCAAGTTCTTGTCCAACAGCATTATTTGGGATGAGTTGAGAGACGTGAATGCCTGGTGTAGATCAGAAAAGGAGAGCATTGTTCTTTTCAACCTAATAGAAATAATGAAGTTTAATCATATTTCATTTCTGGAGGCCCAAGTTGCTCCTTGGTATTCTTTTCTACTCAGAGAGCACTGTGGTTGGCCGTTTGCCCATTCACCTGCTTCTCAAATCTGATTCCTCTCTTTTTATGAGCCTGCCCTAATGTCATCTCTTTCCAAGTACAGCTGGTCCCTCAGAAATGATTGATCTCATACGGATATTTTCTCAGGCTACATGCCACCAAATACTTTGTTTTAAAACAGAATATCCAGAGTTCAGTCTTGGTTCTTTGTGACTATTTTTGTTATGACTAAGAAAGTTTTATTTTTTAATTGGAAAGCTGACTGGAAAGCCATGCATCATATATGCATTCTGTCCTCATAAAGGGAGGGAGCAGACCCACTGAGAAGCAGCAGTTGCCACAAGAGAAACACAGGGCTGGGAATCACAGAACCTGGCCCCAGAATTGGATTCTACCACTTATCAGCTATATGAATTTTGTCAAGTCATCCAGTCTTCCACTTTTTAAATGAGGATTAAGTTTTGGGAGGAATAATGGAAGCAGTGTATATGAGAGTGCCTGGATCAGCGCATACATGCTGTAAATGGTTGATCATTCACTCATCCAGAGGTCAAAAGTACGTGCAGTCACACCTGGGCCTTTTCACTTACTACCTGTGTGAACATTAGAAATTCTCTTGACTTCTTAATCTTTTTAGGCTTCATTTCCTTATTTGTGAAATAGAGATAATAAGAGGACAATACTCAGGGTCATTGTGAGGACTAACCGGTTAATGTATGGAAAGTGCTTAGCTTATATTGAAGAAGAAATTTCAGGATTTTCATTAAAAGCTAATCAGCTTTTCTGTTCTGCTTCTGTAAATGTGTTTGCTACATGCAAGAGCTCACTGCAAAGCTCTTTTGCACCTTGTCCTACTTGGCTTTTACTCAACAAAATGTAACTATTTGCACTGTTTGTACCCCTAGCAGCTCCCATGTTCTGTAACAATTTGTATCTGTCAGCAACCCCTTGACAGCTCCCCAGCCTTACCCATGTTTAACTTGTAGTCCATAGCAACTCCTACCGTTTGTAATGGTTTAAGTTCAAACTGATCGATTACCTTGTGTAAAAACTCTGATATATAAGCAATGTTGCAACTGAGCCCACTGCTCAGATCTTCAGAGCACTAGCTCCTCTGGGACCATGAGTAATAAACCTGAGTTCTCCTTTCTCTCCGAGTTACTGCTTGGTTTTTCATTGGACTGGTTTGGGATTTTTCCACAACAATATAAAGCACTCAATATATATTAGTTGTTGTTGCTGTTGTTAATATTATCATTACGTATCCCAATGGATATAATCACATAATCTAAATAGGTGTGTATAGACAGATGGAATAGGATGTGGAACTTCTGGAAAGCCAAGGTTTGCAGAGAATGCCGTACTGACAGATTGGCATTTGTTCTCCTTTATCTCTAATTACAAATAGCAAAATGTTTATAGGAGGAAAGGAACCTCTCCCAAAGTGACTACCTTCTCAAGAATGGAGAATGTGTTTTTTGGTTTCCCTATCACCATCTGGCTATTGGAGGTCAAACTCCTGATACAAGATCATGGTCCTTCTCCCATTCTACCACCTGGCAAAATTAATTGAGGCAATAGTGTGAAAACCATTTTTTATTTCAGGCGGTATCAGAAGAGAAACCTTGATCTCATATAATATGAATCAAGTTTTTCATGAGGATAATCTGTTATACATTCATGTGTATATATTAATATTTCTTAGATTTAATAGTATTATGCCAGGAGATTCAGTAATTTGGAGTGTTAATCAATCAAATGAGTCAAAAATTTGGGGACACTTAAATGTCAAAATAATCATTATCTAGTCAATAAGGTTGACTTGCAAAACTCATCTCCATGCTCACTTTCCCTAGGGATAAATGCTTAAGCCATTCATTAACAACCAGCTTATTACATTAAATAAGAGTACCACACTTCATCTATACTTTACTTAGGATTTTTACAGTTCTCAGCTATCTTACCTCTTCTACTGGTCTGTGAGCTCTGAGTACCATGCTGGACACACTTAGAATTTCCAAATGTACATATATATGGAGGAAAGGAAGGAATGACTGAGTGCATGCCAGATCCCATCAGAGGTACTTGTAGATGTGGGTGGGGACCTTAGTTTACCATGATTTGGTTTTTTGAAAGACAAGGCTCCTAAAGCACAAATTTGGACAAACTACTTATTTGGCTCAGGTACAGTTGAGGACATTTAGTGTAAGTGAAGGGACACATACTTTGGATACAAATGTTAATTTCGTGTTCAACAATATCATTTCATTAGTTGTATATTCTCAGGCAAATAACTTAATTTCTTTGTCTCCAGGTTTTTTTTAGGTGAAAAAAGCAGACTTTTATTTTCCCTCAGGTTATCATGGGGACCGAATGAGAGTGTTTATAACAAACATGTATGTATGTTTGTGTGTATATGCATATCTGACACATATACACAAAGCAATTTTTAAAATACAAGTGTTTTTTTTTAATGCTGATTTCTTTCTTATGCGTTTGCATCATTTAATAGCAATTTATCTACTGAAGTATATTTTTCACTTAAAAATATGTCCTTACCTATTTCCAGGAAGACCTGCAGCAATGTACAAGGTAGAGTCATGTGTGACTTACATTCTTGGGCTGCATTGTTGCTGCAAACATGCACCACACTGACAGTTCTGAATTAAAGGGAGGATATGAACATCCTAGAAAAGTTTTTAAAACAACAATCATAAAAAAAATTCTAGCCAGGTGAACTTTGGAGGTATTGGGCATTTTAGAATGAACTCTGGTTCAGCAGAAGTTACTAATGGGGCAGGCAGAGCTAGGGGAATTTCTGTCTTCTTGGGTCTTGATGTTGAGAATAGATATGAATTCTAATAAGTTCCCCCAAATGCTGTCCAATGCAACAAGAAATCTTTGTGGCTCATGGGTGTGGTTCATCTGTGTAGAAAAGGCCTGTCCCACCATTATCTCAGACAATTCATTCCAGTACTAGGCAGGCACTAGGACTAGTCAGCACTGGGGAAATGAGTGTGACTTCTGCCGATGACCACAAAGTGGGGAGACAATATGAGGAAAGGAGATGACAAGGAAGAACAAGAGTGGAAAGGGTTTAACTTTGCTTTAGTTCTGGTTTTCCCCGGAGAGTGCTTGGTCATCTAGCAGAAGTTGTCTGTGCAAGGGGAGCTGGAAACAAAGCAGATAGAAATTAATAAATAGGTTTTCCATAAACTGAAAAAGCTGTACTTAAAATCACCAATGTGTCACATTGATCTCTGAGAAAAGAAGAGAAATGGGGCTGAAAAGAATTTTTCTCTGGGTCATGAGAAGCCTTGGTGAAAAAGCACAAGTTTTGGGGTACCCTTTCAAACCAGAGTGACATTTGTTGTCACCAGAATAACCACACTTGTCTTGGCATGATGATCAGGACCTACAAGGTGGCTCCTAAACAGGTTTTGGCCTCAGTCCTTCCTCCTTGGACTGATATATCTGGTGTACAATGAGGCCTTCAATACTGTGTAGATTGGCAACACAGGGCTGCTGCCTGGCACCTCTGAGTCTTTCTACATTCCCAGAGTGCCCTTCACTCTCAACATGCAGATGGGAAACTAGTGCCTCTACCCCACATCTGTGGAACCCCAGTGTTCTCTGTGAATATTTCTGTGAAATTGTGGGAGTATTTGTTGCTTCTGATGACTTCTGGCTCCATCCAACGTGTCATGGTTAAGAGCCTCTAAGACATGTGATCAAATCCTGTTTCTGTCTCTTTTCTTTTAATTATGCAACATTGTGCAAATCACTTGGCCTTTTTCACCCTCGGTTTCCTCATTCACAAAATGAACATACTAATACTTCCCTCCCAGGGTAGTCATAAGTTAATAATAAGATGATGATCAAGTAATACAGGTAAGGCATTTAGAATGCAGCCTGGCACAAAGAACAGACAAAATATATGGTAGCTGGAATTTATATTCTTTTATCCACACTACCCTAAACAGATGAGTAAAGATAGCAAATATCTCATGCAGCCTTTATTCCAAAGACCATGACAATGTTTCCCTAGGAGTTCCTTTCAACTTAAAATAAACAAACAAACAAAAACAAAAACAAAACAAAAAAAACACCTCTATAAGATAGGAATTATTTTCTTAATTCTGAAAATAGTGAACCATAAAAGGTAGATATAAGGCATGTTATTTTTTTCCTTCTTTGGGTAATGTTTGATGTCCAAAAGAATCACATTTCTTGCAATGATTGCAAGGTTCCCTGGTGATCCTTGGCCCCAGGTGCATGCACTTGCAAGTATTTTTTTAAGGAATTCCTAACCTTCATTGACTACTTCTTTTCTGAAGGGTTCAGTTTTTACATACTCACTGAACCAATATTTATTGTCCATTATGTACTGTGTACTGTGCTAGGAACATCTTGGTCTACACTTTAAAGGAGGTGATAGATGTGCAAGAGATCTGAGAAGGGTCAAATGAAATAAAATCTGTGGGCTTATTATTCTCTCTCACCATCCCCAGCATTGTGGTTTGCAATAATCACTTCATCACATTAGATTTTACATTGTGTCCAGTAATTAATTTGTCATAAGGGTCATGGCTAAGTTGGGAACTTCCAGCAGTCTCAACTGATAGTTCTTAGAAAATACACCTCCCAATTTTCATACTCTACCCTCAGAGTAACTTTTTCTCTTGAAAAGGCATTTACACATGGGTTTTTCCTGCATGTGTTTAGATATATCTTTCATCAAATGTTGTTTGAGCATGGAATATAAAGAAACCTGACCTGCCCTGGAAGGCATTAGAGCCTTGATGGGTGCCACAAGGCAAGGTGGGTTGTAATAAAATGACATTATAAAGACATGGTAGAAGAAGCAGAAGAGCCCTTGGGGCCTTAAGTTGTCAGAGAAAGTTCCACAAAAGGGAAGGACTTAGGCTTAGTGTTATGAATAGATTGGGTTTGGTTGGAGAAGGTGCAGGGAAAGGAGATCCTTCTGGAAGGTATACGATGAGCAGGTGTTCAGAGGTGGGAATGAGTGTTATGAGCTCAAAGCACTCAGAGTGACTAGGATGCCAGCCTGACTGATACAGATTTATGCTGAAGAACACGAGGCACTGGAGAGCCCTGAGTACCGAGCCGAGGGGTTTGTGCTAGCACTAGCTGAGCAACTGTGGCAGTGGGGGTGGGAAGGAGGGGTATATGACTCATGCCTCATCTGGCACTGAGTGGGGAGACACTAGAAGTGGGGGCACTGGTTGGAGGCTGCAGAAGAAGTTTCAGAAGATTTGGGAATGGTTGGCTATAGGTAGCCAAGGGAGAGAAGAGGAAGGGACACCAATGGATTCCAGAATGCTTGGCCCGAGTGATTGGGAATAACTGGAGGTATCTTGCTCACCAATCAGTCCTTCATAAGAATTCTGCCTTTCAAATGTCTTTCTTCCTTTTCCATTGAAAATTTTTCTCCCCTCCTGTTAGGGGCGGAACCTGATAACAACCACAGTATTTACTCTCTCCTCTTTTCTAATGTTGCTTTCCTACCAAAAGCATGAAAACCTTGCCAACTATGAAATGACTCATCTTTGGAGAGTAATCACAATTGCCAAAACAACTTAAAAGTCTTGTCAGCTTCCCTCTCCCCCTCTCCCTGCAAATTTTGATCCTATGTCTAGGAATGAAACAACTATTTCTAATATCTATGTTTTTTCCCCTGGATCTGTTGTCAGGCAGTTAGTTAATGGTTAAGTTCATGAGTCCTTTTGTCTTAGTTTATTGAATTGAGGTCTTAACTGAATTGAGGTTTTCCGTTTAAGTTTATATTAAAAGCAATAATATTCTGCACTTATTATTGCCCTTTGTTTTTTAAAAAGCACTTTTTGTAATGTTATCCATTTGAACCTTTACTGAACGATCCTATGAAACAAGCTTAGCAGATATTATTAGTCTTCTTTAATAGATGAACAAGCTGAGACTGAGAAATAACATGTTCGTTTACGTAGTAGATATGAAGAGTCATGCCTGGAATTAATACCTGGAATCTGGTTATTTAATCACCTTGAGACATCCAGGAGAAAAGAATTCAGAGAACCCTATGCCCCCTCCACTTATTGGAATGCTTGGTATGTGAGGGAAGCTTCTCCTCCATGGTCCTAAGAGTGAGCCAGGAACTAGTGGACAGAAGTTACAGGAAAGAAAAGATGTAAACCCAAATCGTTCCACATGTATTACATATCCATGTTTATAAATTGTATTTCTGTGAAGACCTCACAAATGAGCTCTGGGCAGGCTCTTTAGAATTAATTGATCACTATCGGGGAATTATATATATCAGTTTTGGACTTCCCTTCTCAGTCTTTTGTGAAGAGACGATATCTTTCTATTACCTTTCTGATAAGAAGCCTTCACATTCTTAATCTCTTTTTCTTTACCTATGTTTGTTTCTGAAACTTTTCATCCGTTTATTAAATAATATTTATTACTTGATGCTGAGCCCTCCCTCAAGTTGGTTGCTTTTCTTTAATTATAAACCCAAATTTGACTATATTCCAGAAAAAATTTGGCCAATTCAACATATGAGAACAATGATCCAATGATCCTATAGTTCGAAACTTATTTCTCCAGGACTACAATGACTCTTTAAACCACAGTGTGGGAATGTCTGATGGTCATTTGCTGTGTTGTTTTTCTACCAAATAAGTGAGATCATATAGTATTTTTCTTTCTCTAACTTATCTCACTTGGGATAATGCTCTTGAGGTTCATCTAGGTCATTGCAAATGGCAATATTTCATTCTTCTTTATGGCTGAATTATATTCTATTGTTTATATGCCTCAGTTTCTTACCAAATGTTTCTTTAATGGATCATGATTAAAAGGGTTTAATTGGTTGTTAAATGAATATATAGGATATACTAGGAAATTCATGGTGCTGTGGACTAGACGTGTTCTCCCTCCCCATCCCAACTTCATTTGTTGAAAACCTAATGCCCCAAGTATTAGAAGGTGGGGCCTTTGGGAGGTACTTAGGTCATGAAGGCAGAGCCCTCATGAGTGGGATTAGTGCCCTTATAAAAGACATCTCAGAGAGCTAACTTGCCTCTTCCACCATGTGAGAACACAGTGAGAAGTCTGCAGCCTGGAAGAGGACCCGCACCCAATCATGCTGGCACTCTGATCTAGATTTCTAGCTTCCAAAACTGTGAGAAATAAATTTATGTTGTTTATAAGCTACTCAGTCTATAATATTTTGTTATAGCAACCCAAATGTACTAAGACACATGGTAAAAAGAAAAAGGATATACAATGAAACACTTTCTTCCAACATGTACCCAGTCATTTACTTTCCTCTCACAGGATCCAATCCAAATTTCCTGTTGCTTGGATATTCATGGAGATAGCTCATGTGCAATTCGTAATACAATTGACAATGTGCTTTAACACTGCTCTGAATCTTGTTTTCAAACTAAATAATATACTCTGAGGATCTTTTCACATTGGTCCACACAGATCTCCCTCATTCTATTTTATGAATGAACAGTATTCTGCTGAGTGGATGTATCATAATATATTCAAAACCCTTTTGAATACTGATTTCATTCTCCAAAATATCTTCTACCAGCTGAAGACTGTCAGAGACTCACGGTTGTACTTTATCTTCATTTTATATCCATTTGCCAAGTACTTACAGCATTGTGCTTGGTGCCATAGGGAAAGCTATAAGTTTGGCAGCCTCTGCTCTCTAGGAAACTACAGCCTCATCAGGGAGAAAAGATATGGAGACGATATGGAGAAAAGAGAGAGAATGTCTTGATTGCGGTTCGATTCCCTCACAAATTTCCTTTTTTTTTTTGCTAATGGCCTTGTATGTGGTACAAACAGCCTTTCTACTTGTTGGATGTGCATATATGATTGTTTGTGAGCCTGATATGGCTTATACAGGGAGCCTCTAGAGCAGGGATCAAAAACTCAAATGCCTACAGGGGCCAGGACAGAGACCTAAATGAGCGAAGTAAAGTAAATGAAGCGAGCCAACTGAGAGAGCACAAGCTCTGTTTAAAGGGAGCAGCCAACTGCTACTCTGTTCCAGGAAATTCCTCCCTGTGGGTTGACAGATCTAATTGATTAAAAGGAATCCATGGGTAAAAGGTACATGGGATCTTTCTGTTTTATTTCTTACGAACTCATGTCAATCTACAATCATCTCAAAATTGAAAATTTAATTTAAAACTTAAGTCAGAAATCTGGATCATTCTGTGAAATTACCTGATTTTTAAATGTAGGCAAAATTTTTAATACTGTGCAGACCCAATCTCTGTCAACCGGATATCATCCAGGACCCCCCGTTTTGCTATCTGCGCAGGTTATGTTATGTGCTATTGATTTGGCTCTTACTCCTGATGACCTGTGCATAGCTGGGAACATTATAATTTGATTTGTATGACGCCTGTGGCAGCCCAATCCATGAGTTTGCTTGATAGGTACTTCTTGTTACTGTGATTTCCATCATTGACAGTGACCATGTTCACTTACTTGTTGAGTTTCTTCTCATTCCAGGTCCTTGGATGTGGCTCTGTTGCCCAAGCTGTCCTCAGTCGAGGACGTTCTGGAGGAACCGACACTATTGGATTTGCAATGGCAGTTGTAATGGCCATCTACGCGACTGGAGGTGTCTCTGGTAAGTACTAAAAGTATAATAGCTACTATTAAGCATTTCCATGTGCTAGGTGCTGGGCACTTTATACACCTTCATTTGTTTAGCTCCTGCAAGAATATGTATTCGATTCTATTTTTAGAGATGATAACATTAAAATAGCTAGCAAATGGCAAGTGACTTGTGCCAAGGCAACATTTAGCAAGAGACAGAGATAGGACATAGAACTCAGAACTGACTGATTCCTAAATCTGGCTACTGAATCATATTCTTCATCTGTCAATACAATTTTTTACTTGCTTGTAACCGTTTCCCAGGTACCCTGTGAGTAGCCCAGTGAAGACTGTCACTCCAACAGAGAGGCAAGTCCTGGACCTTTATCCACAGCGGTCGGAGAGAGTCTAAGTCACTTACCAAATGTCTGGTGCTTTCACAGAAGTGCAGGCATGATCCAGAAGGTCTTGGTTTAATTCTTCCCTGATTAGAAGCCATTTCCAAGGTTCAAGAAGCAAAATGAAATGCTATTTAACATAGCCTGGAAACTTAGGAAGGGACTATGAAAACGATCCATTTCCCAAAGGCTCCTGGAATCTTTCAGCAGCCTGGTCTGAGTGCTCAGAGCACTAAGATTGCTGATGATAAGGGAGGAAAAGGAACCTCTGTATGCTGGGCACCATGCTGGCTGCTGTACATACTTTAGCTCCTCTCTCTCCAGCAGGACTGAGATGAGTGTTAGTGTCTCCATTCTACAGAGAAAACTCCAGCTCTGAGGGATTAAGTTAATTTCTGCAAGTCCCATAGCTGGTAAAGAGGCAGACTAAAGATTTGACCCAGGCCTACATGACAGCAAATCTCATGTCCCCATTATCACACCACATTTCCAATGGCCTATTACAGGAAAGGCATTACAGGCAGAGCCTGCAGTTAAGCCAGCTAGCCTGGTGACAAGTACTGTTATTGGAGCACAGAAGAATGACGGCTTAGACCTCCTGGGAGCCTCCTTGGGCTGGGAACCTAGAACAGTCATTTGCTGGCAGGCGCCCTTTCAATAGCACAGTCAGACTCAGATCCTGGGGCAATCCTGGTTACAGATTCCTGTATATGTCATTTGTTTGGGATGAGCAGTGTTTCTTTTCAAACTCCTGCCAAGCCTTTGCTGTGATCCCAGCACTGTCCTTAGCACAAGAATGAGCAGGGAACCACCCTGAATGTGCCAAGGCTTAATTATAGTGCAGGCCTCAATACCAGACACAGGTGAATTAAAAGAAGCATACAGGATGTTCCACCGCCACCCCATACATTCACGCAAGTGGAGTTTCTACAAACTGCTCTATAAACGTGGGCACGTTCTCAGCTAGTTTGTTTTGTTTGCTTTGTTTTGTTTGTTTTGTTTAGGTAGAAATGTGGGATGTGGTTTTGGAGTGTTTTGCTTAAATAACGCCCTGAATTGAATATCATCAAATGTTTACTTTAGGATTAATTGGTCTCAGACGCGACCAATGTAACTAACACCCTTTACCACCACTGCTGTCCACATCTTTTTGTATCCACTGACATACTTGGGAATTCTGGCAGTCACCATAGGAGAGAAAAGGGAGGAACCAGCAGGAAGGCGGAAAGGAAGTGAAGTTAACATGGAATCTTCCCATCTGGCCCCTGAACTGAACTAGGGTTAAGCCCCTGCGCTTAGAGGGGTGAAGGCCAGAACTGATGGAACTCTTTTCACTAGAATCGTTTCTAGGTAAGGGTTGGGAGCTAGCCAAATTTTTTATGAGAGACATCCCAAAATTCAAGTAGAATAGCCTCTGAGCCTGGCTGATAAAAGGTAGCACTGAGTTGGAAAGGGAACTTATCTCCCTCTCTCTTTTTGGAACCCAGCACTGTTCAGGCCTCCTGGGCTGGTGGCTCTGGAAATGTGCACAGACAACACATTGGCCCATCAGTGACATCCATACAGACTCAGTATTGACTTCAACAGCCGCAGGAACAGGAGAGGAAGATGGTGTGAGGGAGGCGGCTTTCTCATGGTGGCTGCAGCTAACATAATGGTTTGTGGGCACCTGTGAGGCCCTCTTTGAAGATTCCAAAAATAACCAATGTATATTGGGCACACACATAAATGGGATCCCATTGTGTGATCACAGACTGGTAAGGTGAGCGACATTCCAGTTTTGAAACATAAAACATTACCTTGCTGCTTCCCTTGTGAACATGCCAGTTCTGGCAACCCAGTCGGGCCAGTCAGAACCCATAACGCCCTCATTATGCAGTGTCCCCCACCGAGCATCACACTGCCTGCTCGTACCTAGGCTATGGTGGTTGTTTCTGATGTAGCATTCTCTAAGTAATATAAATTCACTGAAAAAGCAAAATTGGTTTGCTTAATGACAAGGCATTAAGATTATCTCTATCATAGAACTGTCTGTAGGTGGCAAGGAGGAAGGGACTTGTCTAGAGCAGAACCATGAAAGAGTTCAGCCTGTTCACCTAAGTTTTTTCATCTCAGACCTCATGAGCTCCAGCTGCCCCTCGGGGCTCTTCGTGTGAATAATCTGATCATCACAACAAAGTGGCAGGGCCAAACTCTAGTGCAGCACTCTCTGGCTGTAGCACTCATGTACTTTCTACTACACTGTTCTGCCTTGTCCTTCAGGTAAGCCAGAGTGGCCACTCATCTCTGGAAGGAGAAATCTTCCTCGTTGTTTAGCAAAGCTCCCTCCCAGACACACCCTCTCTGACCACCAAACAACTTTCCCTCTCTATAGATCATTGTAGTCCGAGCTATCTGGGTAAAGGCCTCTGACTATTTAGTTCTTCAACTTTTATATCTTAAACACCTACTAAGTGCCTTGTACCATATGAAGTACAGGGTGAATAACAGTACCTGCCTCCAGGTGGTTAAGAAAAGTGAAAAAAACATAAACCTACCTATGGGAAGTTTTATTTTGGAAGAGGAGCTTGCTAAATAACTCTCCCATTCGTGGACTCATCTGAGGGAAGTTAGCTTTTTTGACTGGAGGTGATTTTTTTGTGTTCCCTTGTCCTTTCACAATGGGTCCTTCCCATCTGGCTAGGTGGCGGCTACCTAACCAGGCTCTGGGAGAAGTGGAACAGGGCTGTGTTCCCTGCTCCTAAACCCTGTTTCTAGTTTTTCTAGTAGGCCGTGCTGCTAGTGTCCAGAATAATGACTCTGTTGGATTTAAAAGTAAAGCAAGACAATTGATATAATTCTTTAGGAAACCTGTGCTTTTAATATTTGCATTTTCTTGCTCTTGTTAGCCCCTAAGCGGCAGAGGCAGGTGTAGAAAGGACTTTGTGGTTTTGCCAGCAGCCAGAATTCCTCCCTGCTGCAAGTCCACTTTGGCTTAGAGACTCGGGAAAAGCATGGTTTTCTTCAGAGGGGGGAGCTTCCAAATACAAAGTCACTTTGAAGTTCTGTGGAGAGTCAAATGTAAAGTATCATCATCATCATTATCATTATCATCATCATCACCATCGTCATCATCACTCATCGGTTTACAACTATTTCTACAATCCAAAAATCCACATTTCCATGTGATCATATTAACAGTGACTCTAATTTCCCCTGTACATAAAATCTCACCTATAGTCTTCAGAGGAACATCATTTGTCCCTAAGAAGTGAACCAAACACGCAAAGATGATTTTTGAAATTCTTTTTTTTTTCCTGCCCAATGTAGCAGAGAAGCTTTATAAACTTGACAAAGCTCTGTAAGTGGTTTAGAACATAGGATCTAGAGTTCAGATAAACCTGGATTTGAATTCTAGTTCCACCACTTTAACCATGTGGCCTTAACAAAGTTACTTTAGTTCTGTGCCTCAGTTTCCTCACCAGTTAACTGAGATAGTATTTATCTCACTGAGATCTTATGAAGATCAAGTGTGTGTAATACCTGTGATAGCATTTGGCAAGTTTTCAATAAGTGTTGTTACTAGCAGAGCCAGCTGATGATATTGGTGACTTACTACAGAGCAAACTCTCTACCTGATCTTCTGTCTAGATGAAAATCTAGAAGGCCGATGTAGGTTGGGATGACAGAAGTGTTGCTACATTTCTGTGTTTGAGAGAAATATATTATTTATGCAGAAGAACTGTGGAGAATCCCCTCAGACACTGTGATCACGCAAAATAAACTGAGTCCCTTACTTCAGTTGAGAGGCACAGCCCACCAACCAAGGGTCATTTGCCCTTAAAGAGATGTCTCTTTTCAGTACGAAGATTGCTGTTATAGCCTTTGGACATGGACTGAGGAATTGCTAGTTATAGATTTAAACCTTATAAGTGTATTGACCTTTAAAAAAATATGTTCAAGTTAACAGTTTACATCAATTTCTTTGAGATTATTGCTTCATAGATAGAGAGAACCCAGTAGATGATAGATAGATAGATAGATAGATAGATAGATAGATAGATAGATAGATAGATAGATAGATGATAGAAAGAGAGAAAGGGGAAAGAAGGAAGAAAAGGAGGGAGGGAGGGAAGGAAGGAAGGAAGGAAGGAAGGAAGGAAGGAAGGAAGGAAGGCAGGAAGGCAGGCAGGAAGGAAGGAAAAGAAAAGACAAGACAATGAGCCACTTGAGTACAAGTTTCTTTCTATATCTGACTCCCTTTTCAAAAAGCTAAACTTCTTAAACAGTGTCTAATGATGCTGTGAGGATTATTATTTCTCCCTTCCTCCCCACTCAAACTCTTTCCGTCTCCCTCTCTTTCTCTTCCTCTCTTTCTCTCCCTCTCTTTTCCCCTCTCCCTCCTTCTCTCCCCCACACACAGCATATGCATACACACATACACACAAGACTTTGTGTCCTCACGTATAGTTCTCTACTTAGAAGACTGAGTTCTGCCCAAGGTCTCTAGATAAGGGTTTTCTTCGTAATAATTCTTCCTGACCTGCCCCGTGACATTCCTAATCTTATCTTTATTGCAGGTGGCCACATTAACCCAGCTGTGTCTTTTGCAATGTGTCTTTTTGGACGGATGAAATGGTTCAAATTGCCTTTTTATGTGGGAGCCCAGTTCTTAGGTGCCTTTATAGGGGCAGCAACCCTCTTCGGCATTTACTATGGTAAGTAAGACCCCTGGGTCCTGAGGTTAGGGAAAGCTGGGCATAATTTGAAAGTCAGAATCACTTGGTAGGAAGAGGCGAGATAAGGCAAGAACAGGAAGCTGCAACGATTGTCAAGAGATTCTAAGAGTTTTCGGTTCTAAATAATAGGGCCAAAACTATCATTAGGGCAAATTCATGAAGCCTCTTAATGAAAATGGTCACAACTTAAAAGGGGGAAGAATTTAAAGGAAGCTTCTATTTAGGCCCAAGTGGTGCTACAATGTGAATGTGCCCAAAATAAGTAATAGGCTGGTGGCTTCTCTGTGGCTTTCTCTGATTTGGCTGGGAGAGGAGGTGATGTCTGGTGGCGAAGGGTATGATGAGTAAATATTTAAAGAAGGAATCCGGAGTGAAGTCTTTGAGAAATGGGCTCAGTGAGGAACTGCTTCCCAATTCCCAACAGCCAGGACTTCTGTTCTGCAACAGTCCTGGGGGCAAACACAGTACTGATGATCGAAGACCCAGACGCTAGTTCTTTGTGAGCTAAGTAAGTACCTGTGTGACTTAAATAAGTCATTTGACCTTACTCGTCTCAATTTCTTCCTGGGAAAATGAGGGAACTGAACCTGAGGTAGGAGAGACCTGGGGTCAGTGCCGGCTGTGTGGCGACTGCTGTCTCGAGGGCAACCTTACTGTCCCACAAGGCCCCACATCGTGGACTGGTATTAGGGGTTACTAAGAACACTCTGGGAATTGTGAATTCTGCCTAGTGTAGGTCTCAGATTCCACTTTGGCTTTTGGTTAACCTCAAAAATTTGAACAATTCCCCACAGAGAAGATTGGTTTCCAGGGCCCACAAGCTAAGGAGTCGACGCGAGTTCAGAGTAAACCGTGGAGAGCAGCCAGGGCTCCTATCCTTGACCCGCCATCCTGTGATTTTCTGGCATTTCTTAAACAACCTTTTCTTATAAGTGAAGAGAGGCAAACAATATTGTTCTGCCAAACCGAACCTGAGTGTTTGACTGCAGTTGGTTAGCGCAACACCTGGCATAAGCCTCCCTCACCCCTGCCCGGAGAACACTAACGTGCCAGAGCTGTCTTCCACAGATGGACTCATGTCCTTTGCTGGTGGAAAACTGCTCATCGTGGGAGAGAATGCAACAGCGCAGATTTTCGCAACATACCCTTCTCCATACCTGTCTCTGGAGAATGCATTTGCAGACCAAGTAAGTGTACATCCAGAAGGCCTGACTTTGGTGAAAAGACACGATTTCTTAATGGGACTGTATGGGAGCAGTGTAGACCTATCAGAAAGGCCACATTTCCGAACTCAGCAATCACTGGGCATCACCCAAGCTTTCTCGACAAATTTTTGCCTTTGTCAAAGTTGATACTGTTAAAAGAGTTTGCTGCTTCCTCTTTAATATATACACTTGTTTCACATCAGTTGAAGTCCAGAAAAGAGTGGATGACGGGACATTTCACCTCCTGCAGGGGCAAATGAGGTCTGCCTCACTGTTACATCTCTTTTGTGCACATGATCTAAACATGGAGGCTGCAAGAAAAGACATTGCAATCTCAATTTGAGGACCGTGAAGTGTGGTAGTTGAGCTTTAGGCTATCACAGATCCTCTGTGTCTGCCCATGTGCACAAGTTCATCTAAACCCTTAAAGTAACTCAAAGTGCCAAAGTGTCTCTGGCTTACTGACATTTAAACACGCTGCATCCAATCTGCATGTGAATAGACCCATGTAGTTCAAACCCATGTTGTGCAATGGTTGAGTTTAATGGTTAAGTGAGCATATTTACTTTATGATTTTTCCATATTTTAAATTATTTATGGGTATGGTTCTCAAATATCCAATGGGGTCATACTGAATAGTTAATTTGGTGGGGTTTTTAAAAAATGCGTATTTCTAAATTACTGCTGCATTTCTTTTCCAAAGTGTGGTACATGTTTAGTTCTACTAGAAAAGCCTGAGAAAACAAGTATCATTTCTCCAATATTTGGTATTGTTTGCAGTTTCCATCACAAATCAGTTTTTTCCACTTGCTTGTTTCTTTACTTTTCTTTTATGAATTTTCTGTTTATTTCCTTTGAGCATTTATTTGCCCATTGATATATCGCATAGTTTGTCTCACAAATTTTAATGAGCCTCTTCATTCTTCTAGCCTGAAGTTTGTGTTTCTGTTTTAGCTGGGTAGTAATTTAGCAGGATAATGTTGTAAAGACAGTCTCTAGAGTTGAACTCTGGGTCTACACTTAACTGCCACTGACTAATCTGTAAAGGAGAATAATATTAGTGCCCATGTCTAGGATTGCTGTGAGAAGAGCATCTGGCATGGTGTGCTCACCTAGTGTATGTTAGTTATTATGAGAAGGGGTGAATTTTGAGGTGGACAAGTGGGCCGAATATAAGCTAAACCCCTTGTACAATTTCTCCTTTCCCAGGTCGTGTCCACCATGTTCCTCCTCATGTTGGTCTTTGCCATCTTTGACTCCAGAAACTTGGGAGTTCCCAAAGGCCTAGAGCCCATTGTCATCGGCCTCCTGATTATTGTCATTTCTTCCTCTTTGGGACTGAACAGTGGCTGTGCCATGAACCCAGCTCGAGACCTGAGTCCCCGACTTTTCACTGCTTTAGCAGGATGGGGGTTTGAGGTCTTCACGTAAGTAACGATGGTGGTGGGGAAAGAAAAGATTTATGCTATGTTTTAGCAGGGAGAGCTGTGCTTTGAGTTGGGATCCAGGAGAATACAGATAGGAGAGTGGAGGTCCAGTGCAAAACCTGGTCATGAATGTGGAATGTTTCACTGGTGATTTGTGATATGGTGGGGCTGTGTGTGTGTGACAGGCACAAAGGAAGGGAACTAAGAATACAATGAATTTTCTAAAACAGTGATTTTCAATCAGAGGCAGTTTTATCCTCAGGGACATTTGGAACATCTGGAGACATTTTTGATTGTTACAGCCAGAGAGGGTGGGGGAAGAAGTTGTCACTGGCATCTAGTGGGTAGAGGCCAGGAGGCAAGGATACAAAGATACTGTTAAACATTCTACAATACCCAACACAGACCCCCAGAACAAAGAATCATTGGGCCAAAAATATCAAGAGTGCCACAATTAAGGAGCTCTGTCCTGGAATGATTACCACTAGAACATGAGAGGGTTGAAAAATATGTCCCCAGCAGGAAAACGTCCTTTGTATTCTTCCAATGGAGAATCAAAACAAATCCTACAGATATTCTCATTCCCAGAGCCCAGAATTAGTTCATGAGTTTCCTTCAATCTCACGTTCTTGAGCTCACTGCTTACATCAGCAAGTCACCTGTTAGCTGCACACAGACCCCTAGAACAAAGATGTCCCAAGGTGATCTGGCCTCTCTTAGAGCCCTGCTTGGTGATTCAATCAAAGGTCTATGCGTGATGGTGGTTCTTGTCTGGTAGAGATCTTGCCTGTTCTCTCTTTGCTTTGCTAAGTACATGGTAGGAGACCACGTCTGCGGGAGAATGCTGAATCACCTAACACCAAACTTTGAGCTCCATATTCCTTGTTAGCATCAGGGTCTTTTCCTTTATTCATCCATGCAGCTACCTGATCTCTTATTCAAGGCCCCTTACCAACGATGGTAAGGCCCAGTTGCTCCCCTTTATGTTCTGTTTCACAGGGGTTAGCATAGGCACTCACACAAGGTTCAAGCTAACAAGTGCCATGAAGGAGATTTGACTAATTCACTCCAGGAGCTGAGAGAAGTTTTGCAGCTCCACTTTTAGGAATTTTGAAGGTGGAACTACAGGTATTTTGTCATATCTGGACATGCTTAAATGGAGGACAGAAAGAATATTTCAATCAGGCAAAATGCTAAAACAATAAGTAACCCAGTCTAGCTGGAAGGCACATTAAGAAGGCCAGAAAGAGTGATTTATGAACATAGAGGTCCTAGACTCCCAGAAAAAATTTCAGATTTGTGCTGCTCCCTGTTCTGTAGGTTATGGGAAGCAGCAACGGATTTGGGGTAGAAGTTTGGCATGTTTAGAACTTCAATTTAGCAAAATTAATCTGATAACATATAAAATGTTGAGCCCTCCCCACTCCCAGCCTGCAGACGGATGCAGGCACCACCATATCTGACTCGCCATCAACCTGGATAACACAGGTCTCCACCCAGGTAATCCCCCGAGACTCTGCCTCTCCCAACTTATGGGCCCACCCAAGCCACTTCCACTGGTTTATTTCATATAAATATCCTGTCTTGGCTCTCGCTACAGACTTTCCTAAAATCTCTCAAAGGCTCACAGAACCCAAAACACCAGCGTCTGGCTTGGGCATGCTCTGTACTTTTTGCTGAGCAACCCCAAGCCCCGCACTAGCGGTAGCCTGCCTCAGTTTCTAGCTTGGCCTCTTGAAGCACCTATAAGCCCAACATGGGTGGTAGCCATCTGTAGATTGCTTGGTGACTTTTACCAGGTGGCTCTCGAGGTACACAGGCTGTGGCTGAACTTGGCCTTCAGCTGGACGCCTCCCAGGACTATGCCACTGGGCCCCACAGGACACTACTACATAAAGCCATTCTACTAAGACCAGGAAACTTAGGAGTCCTATCTAATACATAGAAACAGACACAGGGAGGCAGCCAAAATGAGGAGACAAAGAGAAGCATGTCCCACAAGAAAGAACAGAACAAAGCTCCAGAAAAAGAACTCAACAAAATGGAGACAATCAATCTATCAAATGCAGAGTTCAAAACACTGGTTATAAGGATGCTCAATTAACTTAGAGGAAGAATAGATGAACTCAATGAGAACTTTAACAAAGAGATGGAAAACCCAAAAATGGATATGGAAAACATAATAGGGAACCAGTCAGAAATGAAGAATACAATATCGGA
Source organism: Rousettus aegyptiacus (assembly GCF_014176215.1). NCBI lineage: Eukaryota > Metazoa > Chordata > Mammalia > Chiroptera > Pteropodidae > Rousettus > Rousettus aegyptiacus. The sequence goes on from NW_023416306.1 coordinate 127,206,810, forward strand.
AATGAAGAGCACATCAGAAGGAAACAACGGAGTGGATAAAGCAGAGGATCAAATCACCAATATAGAGGACACCCAATCAGAATGGCAATGAGAAAAAAGAATCCAAAAAAACAGATCGTTTAAGGGGCCTCTGGGACAACATCAACCCTAACGACATTGACATCATAGGAGTACCAGAAGAAGAGAGAGGGCAAGAAATTGAAAACCTATTTGAAGAAATAATGACAGAAAACTTCCCTAACCTGGTGAAAGAAATAGACATACAACCCCAGGAAGTTAAAGAGTCCCAAATGAAATGAACGCAAAGAGGCCCACACCAAGACACATCATAATTAAAATGCCAAAGATTACATACAAAGAGAGAATCTTAAAAGCAGCAAGAGAAAAGCAATTAGTTACCTACAAGGGAACACCCAGAAGACTCTCAGCTGATTTCTCAACAGAAACTTCGCAGGCCAGAGGGGCTTGGCACAAAATATTCAGTGTTGAAAACCCAGGATCTACAGCCAAGATTACCCAGCGAAGCTATCACTTAGAATCAAAGGATAGAGCAGGGGCTTCCCAGACAAGGAAGAGCGAAAGGAGTTCATTACTACCAAGCCAATATTATAGGAAATGTTGGAGGGACTTCTTTAAGAAGAAGAAAAAGAAAGTATCAAAAATATGAATAAAAAAAGGCAATAACAACATATCTATCAACAAGTACTTCAAATGAAAAAGAATTAAATGCTCAAATCAAAGGATAGCATTGCCGAATGAATTTTAAAAAAAGATGAAAAATATGAGTAATAAAATGGCAATAACTACATATCTATCAAAGGGTGCTTTGAATGTAAATGGATTTGGTGCCTCAGTCATAAGATAGGGTGGCTGAATGGATAAGAAAATAAGACTCTTAAATATGCTGACTATGAGAGACTCATTTTAGCTTAAAAGACACATACAGACTGAAAGTAAAGGGATGGAAAAAAATATTTCGTGATGGACCTAGAGGGTATTGTGCTGAGTGTAAGTCAGAGAAAGACAAATGCCATATGATTCCACATACAAGTGGAATCTAAAGAACAAAATAACGAAAACAAACAAACAAACTCATAGATAACAGAACATTTTGCGGGTTACCAGATGAGAGGGGGGTTGAGAAGTTAGGTGGAAAAGGAGGAAAGAATTAAGTATAAATTGGTAGTTACAAAATAGTTATGGAGATATAAAAAGTATAGCATAAGGAAAATAGTCAATAATATTGTAATAACTATGTAAGGTATCAGGAGCATACTAGATAGCTTGAGGTATTCACATTGTGAGTTACATAGATGTCTAAACACTGTGTTGTACACCTGAAACTAATATAATGTGGTATGCCTACTATAATTGAACATTTTTTTAATTATTAAAAAAGATGCTAATGACTTAATGGATGAGGCTCTCAAGAGTAGTGTTAATTTTTAAAAATTTACCCAAAGCAATGAATTCCTGATGATGGTACTTTAAGCAATTAATACAGACATTTTCCTGGCATCCCCCAAATCATACCATGCAAATGACCCTGTGTACATGTAAGACTGGGCCAGTCAGGGAACCGCATCTGAGCTCCTTCATTGATGACTTGTGACTCTGGCCCGAGGTATTCAGTTCTGATGGAAGGAGGAGGGTTTATCCAGGGAAAGCGGAACCTGTGTCCTGGCAGGTATCTTGGACCCTAAAATGTGAAATGGCAGTGAAAGATACACCACGAAACGGTGATGGAAGAAAGGACATGGTGGGCCAAATAATGTGGCTTATGCTTACTTCATGTGCTTCTTGAAGAGGAGGCTCTTAGCTCTTTAAAGCCCATGCGCCTCTCACAGACACCTCCATCTAGATTTGGGGGCGTGGGAAAGGGTGCTGCAAAAGAACAGAAAGCAGGGTCCTCTCTCCCATGTAGTAAGAGTGACATCTAGCGGATGCTATGTTCAATCTCAGTGCTCTTCCCTCAAGCCTGTATTTAGGCTCTGGATGATCCAAGTGAAAGAGACCACCATGAATAAGGAAGAGCGAAGCTCAGAGAGGGGAGACTTGCCCACAGACCTTCTAGACAATCCTGAGATTAGAACTAGTTCTCATGAATTCTAGGACGGTCCTCTTTTTTTGTGCTTATTTCTTTTTCTTATTCTTTCTTATTCTTTGTCTTATCAAAATTTGATACAAAACGAAAGGCCCTATGGTACATGCGTGTAGTTATTAAGCATAACAGTCAAAAGCACGCCATGTGGCCTTCCCTTAAACCTCATACTGCGGAATCCTCGTGTGTATCAGTGTGCCCCTTCCCACCCCCTGCTTCCTCTGCTGTGCCTTGAATTTTTTTGTTCATCTGAAATGGGGCGTACTGGAAAATCTAGGATGCTGGTTGCCAAGCTACAGTGAGTTCCTTTATACTTAGCTCTTGCCTAGTTAAAAGGGAGCCATAAGCATGAGAAAGACTAGCTGGTTAGTGAATAACTAGCATTAATACCAGGAGGAAGGCCACGTGGTGTATCACTAATTTCTTATTTGATTTCAGAACTGGAAAAAACTTCTGGTGGATTCCCGTAGTGGGCCCTTTGGTCGGTGCTGCCATCGGAGGCCTCTTCTATGTTCTTTTCATTGAAATCCATCACCCAGACCCAGACCCAGACTTCGAGGCAGAATCACCTGAGGACAAACCCGAGAAATGTGAACTTAGCGTGATAATGTAGTAGCATGCTCAGTTCCAGGTTTATAGTTGACTGAGCCAGTGTTCTCTTCAGGAAAGATTGTATTCAGGTATCTGCGTTTTCACAAGACTACGGTGGATCTACCCAATTTTCTCTGCTAGCTGTGTGTGTGGAGCACTTAATTGGAAGAAGCACCTGAGTGAAGTTTTGAAAACACTGACCTCTTCTCTCCCATTTCCCAGAATAGCATGGACTGTCTCCTGAAACAGCCTTCTCTCTTGCCCTGTTAATTTCATCCTTTGATGGGAATCGTTATTACTGGATAAGCACTATTAACTTGGAACCTTGACTATGAACTTATTTGGATGGTTTCAGCTGCATTGCCTATATGAAATAGTGTCACAAAAGCCTTATTTTCAAACTCACCAAGGTTATGTTCTGACAAAACAGTGGTTTCATTTAACACATCCATGAATTAGGGAACTAATGGGTTAACTGTGTTATTACAATTGTACAAGTATTGATATTCTCCAAACCTAGTGGGTGTAGGATGCAGCAAAATGCAACTGGAAAGCTCAGGAGGACATTGTGGCATTCAGAAACCTCAGGAAACAAGATAAAATTTGGAACACCAACTGGAATTTTTTAAAAAATGGAAATCATTTATTGGATTAATCTCTTAGTCTTTGCATTTTAAGAGGATATTAGTTAATTTCTGGTCTTTAGTATATAATAACTTAAAATACAATCATAACCTCAGTCATGAAAAAAACATCATTCTGTATTTTTAGCTCTAATGCATTTTCCTAATTGCCTACTTGAGGCCGGACATTTGACAAGTTAATGACTACACTCATTCATTATTCTGTACATGCTCTGTAAGCCAATACTGAAAGCCATTGGCTCCTGGTCTAGTATCACCTTTAGAATGGGAGGTCCCTGGAAAGATAATATACCTTTTGGGCTTTACAGTTCACAAAACACTTTCACATGTTATCAAATTTAATTTATTGTGAGGTAAATACTATGCTGCCCATTTTTCAGATAAGGAAACAAAATCTCAGGGAAGTAAGTGAGTCGCCTAAGATCATGTAGAAGTTGAATATCGCATGTATCCTACACCTTTCAGAAGATCAATATGTGGCTGAGACTCTTGACCAGCCCTTCCTGGGTGGCCATAAGAAGTGGGATTGGCAGCTGCCCTAACGTGTACACCTTCTGGACGTAATTCTCTTAGATCTTAAGATACAAAGACCTTCACTGTCTGGTTTTATTCCCATTGTTACTGAAGCATTAATAAAGGGAAGAGGTAGCAATTTGATCATTTTTTTTTCCCCTGAAAACATTATCAGAAGGCTTCCTGCCAGTCTCAAGCATTATATTCCTCTAATTGGTGTCACTTTAGTCAGAAGAGTCTCTATGAGTTACAAGCACCAGAGAAATTGCTATATCCAGTGATTCACCTTCAGTCAAACTGCTAGAAAGCCCAGAATTTCCCAACTGCTTTGTGATGATAACAGAACAACAAAAAGTCAATTTGAAATATCTCCAGTGGCCTGTGTTCTGTAATCTACTGACTGACATGTGGAATTATTTTCCTGCTCTAAAACTACCTGGATATTTCTGATTTGAAATAAAATTTTTTGTTTGAGTTTTTATAAGTATTAAGACTGCTAAGTACACTTAACTGAGAGGTTGCCTATCTTTTCTACAAATTGGGAGCCTTTGAAAAATGCCAATGCCCAGTTGGTCATTTGTAAATATCTAATGTGCAGCCAGGGTGGAGCAAGCACATCTACTTGGTTAAATTAAATGGGCGTAAGGTTTCTTGGAGAACCAAGTCTAGTGGTGGCCGGGTAATCCCGGCTGGAGTCTCAGTCTTGGGATGAGATTCTCATGGACTAGAGAACGGTGGTTCCCAGTAAGGGGCAGTTTTGCTCCCTTCGCACTCCCACCCACCACACTTGCAAGGGGTCAATGTCTGGAGACGTTTTTGGTTGTGACTGGGGAAGGAGTGTCACTGGCATTTGGCAGGTAGAGGTCGGGGATGCTGCTAAATATCCAACAATGTGAAAGACACACCCCTCCCCCATAATAATTATTCAGCTCAAAATACCTATAGTGCCGAGGTTGGGAGACTCTGGATTCAAGAAGAGGTGAGAGGAGTAAGAAGACGTTGAAATCCTATGCCCTGATTCAAGTTCTGCCAAAAAACAGATGCCAAACAAGTAAGAACAGCTCCTGGAGGTGAATTATAATTATTAGAGGTTGAGTCAACCCAAAATTTGAGTTTCAGGTTAGCTTGTGCAATCTATGATCCATGCAGGTGTTTTTAAACACTACTTTGTGATTAATGACTAGAATTATGAAGAGGAAATATATAGTTATGGAAATCAACCCCAGGAAGGTTTTTTTAAACAGGAAAAATCTTGTTCCAGGTGCTCACACTCAAGTTCCCTCTTACAAGTGAGTTTGCTTGTTTCAGATTCTTACCCAATAGAACGTCTACACGGTTAAAGGATCCATATCAAAAGTCAATAGAGTCAACTAACATTTATTAAACAGATCTTTTAGGAGCTAGACTTGCAACACCCTTCCCCTTCCTAATCAATCCCAAAACTTAATAGAAGCATTTATTTTGATGCCAAAATAGAATTTGATTCCCCAACCAGTTGAGAGTTCAGAGCCGATCAAAGGTTGTAGGAATTTTCAAACCAGTAAGAGCCAGAGTTAATATTCAGCTTTTGAACAGGGTAAGTGGAATAAAAGTGTCACATTTTTAAATCCGATCCTTAAGATTTAAATTATTTCTTTTAAATCGCTTTTACACATATACTTGTCTCATTTAAAGTATGTCGGTACTCAAAAATATCAGGGAAAAATAATCACGACTTTCAGTTATACAGAATGATTTATAAGTTTTATTTACCCACAGGACCTATTGTTCAAATAAAAAAACTTATGTGGTAACCCACACGTAAACTAGAGCCGCTATAGAGAAAGGACGGGGAAGGGGTGGGAGTTTCATTCTGCTTGTGATATCGTCTTACGACTCCCCCGACACAGCCCCCTGAGAGATCTCTGAAGGGAAAGTGTATGTGTGTGTGTGTGTGTGTGTGTGTGTGTGTGTGTGTGTGTGTGTGTGTGTTGGGAATCTTCTGAACAACAGTTTTATAGTTCAAAAACCATCAATAAAGGACTTGGGACAAGTTGTCGATGAACATTCTTATAAAAGTTTCAATCTTAGACAATTTTCCAGACTTTGTAATAAAATGCATTAGATTGGTTAAACAGAATACTTGACCCACCAAGCATCACCCACAAAGAGGTATATCAATTCCAAAACTGGGAATTTAGGTTCTCTGAGTTAACATGTTTACTAATCAAGCACATAGAAACGGTGGTAGTCCTGATCAGGATTACTGTGTTGACTCTTTATAAAAAATAGGTGGGTAGGTAAGTAGATAGATTAGAGATAGACAGACAGACAGATCCACCAAGCTGCAACCTCTTTCTTGTTGCTGGAAATGGAATAGCTCTTATTCAAGAGAAGCTGTCTCTGGATTAATGAAAGGAGTCCCCCCCATATACACTGAACATGAATAAATGAACTGATTTAGCTGAGGGAACCTAGGGAACAGTGTGGATGGAAATGCTGCCCAAGCACAATTTGACTCTATCTCCCTCTAGGGTGGCATTATGTCTTTTGTGGGCCCAAGGCACTTTTGCCTTCTTTGGCCCTTGCCCTCACACACACAAAAATTTTTATAAATTATATTTTATTACTGTACTGGTGATAAATTAGATTATGTATGTATATATATTTACATATATATATGTGTGTATATATATATACTTTCCATATGATATATATATATATTTCCATATGTTAGAAGATATTAAAACACTTCTGTAGGCTACTAAGTGTGGTAGGCTCGAGGCCTTGTGCCAAATGAGTAAGCTGGCACTGCCTCCTGGTTCTCCCTCTAGAGCATTCCCTGGTGGCCCCGAGCCCAGTCACACTGCAGCTTTTTCCTCCTCATGGCCCTCAACTCATGCCTGTGTGGTCTCAGGAAATAGGGCCCAGAGAAAACTGAGCCTAGAACTAGGGATGGAGACAGAGGAGAGCTTTCAGATAACCGGAGGTTGTGAGTACTCCCGAGGCAGGGCCCACAGCCTCGGGGCCCCTCCGCATCCTGGCCCCTTCCTCCCACTTGAGTGCCCAGCAGGAAAGGGGCTGCTGGACCTCCTGAGAAGAAAGCAAGGGGGTTTTGGGATCTGGGCACCATAAGCTCCAGAGACTCCATAATATATTAATGCATAATTGTGCAATGTCCCAGTTTACAAAGCACGTTCACATCCAGTATCTGATGAGGCTCTGAAGGTGTTTTACCCTCATGTCCAATTCTTCAGTAGAACATAGGATTTTGTAGCACTAGTTTACCTATGTTTTGTGCCTTTGTATCTGAGTCTTCTGTAAGATTGTTGTAAAATATTCTTATTTTTATACCAAAAAGAAAATGTATTTGCCTACTATTACTAAAAGTGGCCATCTGCCAAGAGTGACATGTTTAGGCAGGGAGGAAGTCTCAAATTTACTTGCAATTGTAGAAAAGATCTTTAGTAACTGTTGTTACATCAAAAAATGCACACTCCACAAAATGCTTGCATTTTAAATGCTAAAATGCCCTGTGAAAAGAAATCCAAATCTTTAACATCTGTGCAGCCTTGAGCGAGATACTGCGACTGATTAAGGTAAGTGAAAACTAAAAATTTCTGAGCTACTATGACTTTGTTTGATACTTAATGTCTATCTATCTATCTATCTATCTATCTATCTATCTATCTATCTATCTATCTATCTACTTTTTACCCAAAGACTTCAGACTTTCGGAAATAAAGGCTAATAAAAAGTGGCACAATACTTCCCACCTTTTGCAAAGGAAATCGCCTCTATTAAAAGGGGGTTTTGATGGCCTTCAGGTGGCTAATTACATTTGGTGATATTCTACGAATAAGATTCTGATCTAAGATGTTATAGTTATAGCAAAAAAAAAAAAAAAAAGATGACCTCCATGGATTAAGAAGAGCACACCATACACTGATCATGCAGGAGCCTGTTCTTAGCATGGGGTTAAGGGCAGGAAATAGATGTTCTGTTGCTGAACCAATGACCATTGGATCAAGACTCTGAAGGAAGTCTGTGCAATCACAGGTTGGAGGTTGTGTGGCTAGTGCTCCATGTCAGCCAGACTGAACTCTGATTCACTGTGGAATAGTTGTGAGACCCTATAAATTTCAGTCTCTTCATCATCCATGAAATGTGACTGATACTGGCATGTGCTTTCTACGGGGTATTGAAAATATTAAGAAAATGCCTGTGAAACATTGAACGCAGTACTGGGAATTTACTTCCTTCTTCACAAATGCCATCTAATTTTATTATTTCACATTTACATATTCAGCTGCGTGTCTGCCTTGTAACAAAAAAAAGTCTAGGAGTGTAAATTCACTGATCCTTAAATAATCCAATTCATGTGACTGACTTAGCTTTGACAATTTTTTTTTAATGTATTCATGTGCAAAGAACCTACACAAGACCAAACTTAGTTCGTGAATTACAGTACCTTGGTTTTGGTAAATCCATGTGGGATTTCTCACCTACAGAACTGTAAGTTAATACCAATTTGTTGTTTTAAGCCACTAAATTGATGCTATTTTGTTAGAGAAGCCATAGAAAACCAATACAAATGATGACACCCCAAAACAATATTGAAAAAAAAACAAGGTTAGAAGAGTGTTGCATTTCGATTTTACAATTTAGTACAAAGCTGCATAATTAAGACATTATGGGTAAGGATAGACATGTAACAATGGAATTGAATTGAGAGCCCAAAAGTAACCTTCACATTTATAGCCATTTGATTTTTTTATGTCATAACTTTTTATTTTTATTTTTTGAGATGATGATTTAATTTTATTCTTTAGTGTCACCACATATTTGACTCCTTTTGACCCCATCTACCACAATTGATTTTTAACAAGGGTGACGAGACAATTCAATGGGGGAAAGAATGGTCTTTTTCAACAAATGGTGTTGGTACAACTGGATTTCTGCTGGCATACGAAGGAATTTGGATCTATATCTTACAGCATGTACAAAAATTAATTTATAATGAATCAAAGAGCTAAAACTACAATTCTTAAAATCTAGGTGTAAATCTTTATTAGTGTGGATTAGACAACGGTTTACACTAAAAGCATAATCAATAAAAGAAAAAATAAATTGGACTTCATGAAAATTAACATAAGACAGTCTAAATGTGGGTGAAAAAATTTGCAGTCATATATTTACAAGGAACTTGTGTCAATTTAAAAAGAACTGTCACAATTGAACAATAAAAGGACAAATAATCCAATTTTTAAAAGAGTAAATGATTTAAAAGATGTTCTTCCAAAGAAGATATGTAAGTGGCCAATAAGTACATAGAAATATGTTCAAAATAATTAGTCATCAGAAGATGCAAATCAAAACCACATTGAAATACTACTTCTCACCTACTTAGATGCCTGCAATAAAAAAGATGGACAATAACAAGTGTTGGTGAGGATCCGCAGATTAGATTCCTTATATATTGCTGGTAGGCATATAAAATGGTGCACCTGCTTTGGAAGGAAGTCCTAATAAGCAGTGTTACCTATGTCCACACAAAAACTTGTACATAAATGGTCATAGCAGCATTATTTATAATATCCACCACCACCCCTCAAAAAAAAACAGCCTAAATGTTCATTATCTAATGAATGGATGAATAAACCTGGTATCCCCATATAATAGAATATTATTCAGCAACAAAAAGGAATGATATATGCTACTACATGGATGAACCTTGAAAACAATTTGTTAAGTGAGAGAAACCAGACACAAAAGGCCACATATAGTATGATTCCATTTATAGGAAATGTCCAGAATAGGAAAATCTATAGAGACAGAAAGCAGATTTTCCACCCCTATTTCACAGGGGCAGGGGAGAGAGGAAGTGGGGAGTGACTGCTAACAATAACCACGTTTCTTTAGAAAGTACTGAAAATGTTCTGGAATTAGATGCACAACTCTGTGAATAATCTAAAACCACTGAATTATACATCTTTAAAAGAGTGGCTTTTGTGGTTCAATAATCATTTCTCAATAAAAAAGAATGTTATGACCATTTGAAGAACGCCGTGGAAGCACCTAGTGATACTAAGAGTGTGAATCCCTAAGACTCAGGAATCTTACTCCTGTCCGTATTCTTCTGATAATCAAACCCATCATGGCTTATGCATGGAAATGTTTATTATGTTGTTTTTTTGATAGCACGGCATTAGAAACAATCTAAACTGGTAAATGAAATATGATGGATACATACTATCAACAATATATTCTTCAATGATGTATATAAATGCAAGAATATAACATCTTAGAATGGCTGCCAGTGGTAAGAAGGGAAACCGAGAGTAAAAATCCACGATGGAGCAAAATAATAAAATAAAATAAAATAGATTGAAGCAAAGTCAAGGACATGCAAATGTTGGGAACGTGTCATAACTGAGAAGTATGAATGACTCTGTCCTTGAAGTTCAAATTGCGAAAGAGAAGGGGGAAAACAAAAAGGAAGTGGGGTGGGAAGGAGAGGCGGGCAGAGAGAAGCCAACTCTGATACACACCAAGATTTCAACAGAGAATGTCTCCAAAGAATGTCATGGGTGGCGAGGGAAGCTATATTTCTCCATCCCTTTCAGAAAAAAATCTTTAAAAGATATTTTTCAGTTTTAAAAAATTTAAAATGTTGAAAAGTCTTAGATGGCTTTTGAGTGACATTTAAGGGGGCGCCTTGTGGCTACAGACAGCTAGAGACTTATAACCAGTATCATTCCCTTGGGTCATTGAAGTGGATTAAAGATGACTGCCTTGTGAAATGTAACCCAGCACCGCCTCTCTCCATTCTTATCAGATCTGTTCTAGCCTTAAGTTGACATTTCGAGTAGTTAGAGTCACCAGTAACCTGGATCCCACTCAGCTGTCATCATATGTTGTCATCTCCCTGAAAGAAAGGTTATCTCTAATAGGTTTCTGACTGGCCTTACAATAATCAGAAATCAATAAGAGAACCTCCAGGATTTAATTCAGGACCAACTGGAAGAAATGGGTGGGATGAGCAAGAATCAGGAATCTTGGAAATTCTCTTAGAGAATATCTTACTACTTTGCTTGGCTCTCTGCTGGGGCAGCACAGTAACCCCATTAGATTCCAGTAGTAGAATCTATTAGTACTTATAGATTCAACTCAGACCCAAGATCCGGTACCACCACTTTTGGAGAAGGATATGAGAAACCCTGGGTTTGGTACTTTCTGGTATCTCATTATGTTAGGCTTATGCCTGGTTCTATGACCCAGATCCTTGCTACTATATGTTATTCCATTTTCCTTCCTTACTCCCTAGTTCTTCCATGACTAGGGGGCTTTTCTGCTTCTCCAAGTCCTGCTCCCTAATCCTAGATCCATGACTTCTTAATGCTGACTGGTTTCCTACTCCATCCTGGCAAAGCTAAATAATGTCTAGATCTCACCCAACCCACTCCTAGTGGTGACAGATCAATGCAAAATATGGCAAAAAGAAAAAGAATGACCCCAGTGGGTCTGTCTGATGGCAGTCAAAGTCTCCATGAGTTGAGCCATGCAAAACATGCTAGGGCCACAAAAGGTGCCAGTTAGGCTTGGGGGAGGGGGACACATTTTAATCAATGTTTTGAGCATGAAGAACAAAGAATGAGATAGGCCCACAGCTTTGGGCAGATGGTTAATGTTAACAGATGGCAGATAGAAGGCAGCACTATTTTTATTTTTGCTATTTTCTTCAGCACGGTGCCATAAGACTAGGGATAGGCGTGTGTTATTCAAATTTGCAGAAAAGTGAAAAGAAAAAGGTCAAATTTAGAAACTACGGACTAACAAGTTATTATTACAAAAATAAAACAATAACGATGATGAAATCCAGCATATTGAGTTACCACATGCCAAGCCTGGTGTTATGTGCTTTCTATACATTATCTCATTTTAATTGTCACATCAAACTCGTGAAGTATTATTCTCATTTGACAGATAAGGAAACTGAAGTTCAGAGAAATTGAATAACTTGCCTTAGTTCACGATAAAAATACAGAATTTCAACCTAGGTGTTTTTGACTGCCAAGCCTGTGCTCTTTAAATTATAAAACAAGTTATTCATGATTGTGTAGGAAATAAAGTTACGTTCACCGGACTACAGGAGCTGATTGGCAACCAGCTGTGTCACACTAAATGTAAGCCATTTATTGGAAAATTTTACCTAGAAAGTTTGGAGAAAATCTAGAGACCAAATACTCCTTGACTTCAGCAAAGCGAATTCTCTGCAGTGTCATTGTGAATCAGAAGAAGAAAAGCACGTTTGTGTACAGCATATTAAGCAGACTTGCAGTTGGAATGATCATTTCCTAAAAATGTTGCTCAATCATTGGACCAAACCTGTTTCACAGATCTTTAGTGCCCTCCAGAGGACTCTGAATTTGCCCAGACCCATTCAACAATTGTATCAATGATTTGAATAAAACATGTGTGGCTTATTGTTAAATTGCAGGGGACGTGAAGGATAACGATTACACTGGATGACAGACTTGAATAGATTATTTAGCCAGAATGACCACTTTCTAAAGTGTTGTTCAATTAATGTATCTAAATCTATTGTGATGGAGATCTTCAGTGTTCTATAAAAAGACCGAATTTGCCTGGTCCTATTCAGCAAATTTTATCAATGATGTGGGTAAAATAAGTATGATGTGTTTGCCAAATTACAGAGAACACAAGGGATAATTAATACCTTAAATGATTGAACTCAAACATTCTCTAAAAATCTCATTAAGCCGGAATGATGTTCTTACCAGAAAGTGGGGATACTCTCCCGATCTGGTGTCCAGGTTCTTGATGTCTCCAACAAAAAATTGAGCAAGACACCGAAATACAGTAGAAAATAAAAGTTTTATTAGAAAGGAAAGTGCACTTCCAGAAGTGGAAGCAGGTCTGAGCAAGAGAAGCATGGCTCAAAAGGCCTGGTAACAAAGCCTTCAGGGTTTTTAAATCTTTTTGCTGTGTGTGGTTACTTTTCTCAGAGGAGGTGCTTCCTTGATTGACAATTAAGATGGACAGGACTCAGTGATTCATCATTTTGCTTTCCATGCATGTTTGTTCCCAGAATTCAGTCTGTTATCATGATATTAATGAAATTCCGGGCATAGGCATCATATTAAAATGATAATATAATGAGGTTTAGGTGAGTTGAAGGTTGTTGGGGTCTTCATTGCACAGGTGCGAGCGACTGGCTTAACCTGGTACCTAAATCTCTGCCTACTGGTCTCTTTGTGTGAGTTTAAAAAAATCTCTTCTGGCTTGCTTAATTGTGGGCGGAGTAGGGCAGGCCCCTTCTAGGATAGGATGACCTCAGTGTCTTTCAGGCAGACCCCAAACCCCCTAAACTAACTTTCCTGCCTAACTCTTTTCTAAGAGCCATGAACTCCCTGATTAGTATGGATGTTGAGGGACAGGAGGTCTCTTCTTCCGTATCTGCTTCCTGTTGAGAATGGCCGTAGTCCCTGCCTACAGGGGTTTCATGGAGCTCTTTACCTTTCTGCCTCAGTCAGAGCAGGCTCTTGGGTTTCCTGCTGAAGTGCCACCTCAGTCCCTAGACAAGGAAAAGAAGACACAAACTTGTTATTTAAATCGTACATCTATTAATTTCTATTATTGATTAACCTGTTAAGTGAGTGAAGAAAAATAGGCTTGGTTAATGTTTCTTAAAGAATAAAAACTAGACCTTTGGCTTAAAGTCCCCTCCCTTCTCCCGACTCTTAGGGCCCTGTCCAATTTAACGCCATTTCTGTTTAAAAATGGGCTGATGACCCTGATCGATAGCCAGAGGATTTGGCCAGGGAGAGGGCCTTTTTCCAAAGAAAGGAGGGAAGAAAACTTAACTAGATTTACTAAAAAGATTAACTCTGCAAGAGATGTCCCATTTCATTTCCTGCTAAAAGATTAAGAATTGTATCAGTGATGTCCTATCTCAATGTCATAGCAGACAATATAAAAATCATCAAGAAAAAAATATTAAAATAACTTATTCAGGTCCATACCACCATTTAGGGAGATATTAGAGAGAAGCAGCCAAACAATGATTCTGTGACAAATACCAGAGGTTTATAGTTGGCTGCGTATTCAACCTGATTCTATGACTGCTAAATGCAGATTAAACTCAGGACAGAGTTAACAGCGTCAGGATAAACAGAGGCACTATTCCTTTCATCCTCAGCATAAAACGATCAATTTTGGTTCTGGGACTATGTTTTGAGTGGGCTGTTTCCGGTTATTTATTGCTATATAACTAACTACTCAAACTTCGTGGTTTTAAATTTTTTATTCTTATCTCTCATGATTCATTGTGTTGATTGGGCTCAGCTGAGGGTTCTTCTGCTCATTTTGTGTGGAATCTCTCTTGCAGCTGCAGTCAGCTGGCAGCTGGGGTTGGGATACTCTGGAGGAGCCAGGGACAGGCCATCCAAGATGGCTCCATCACGTACAGAGCTGATACCTTCATTCTTCTGCATGTGGCATTCCTTCCTAGATGGATGGAATAGTGCCTCTGTTTATCCTGACACTGTTAACTGTCCTAGATTTAATTTGCATTTAATAGTCATATCATCAGGTTGAATGTGCAGTCAACTATAAACCCCTGGCATTTGTCACAGAGTGACTGTTTGGCTATTCCTTGCCAATGTCTTTCTAAATGATGTTATGGACATAAATCAAAGATTTTTATGGCTTTTTTTTTCCTTGATAATTCTCATCTTCTAGGGGTTTCCTCTCCAGCAGGTTAGCCAAACTTCTTACATGGTGGCTAGCTTCTGAGTGCACAAAGGTAAAATTTTTAGCCTTTTTGAAGGCTTAGGACCAAAACTGGCACAGTCACTTCGGCCTATTCTATGTAGGTAAAAGGACAGCCAAAATTCAGTATGACAGGAACTACATAAGAACATGAATACCAGAAAAGATGTCATTCATTGGGGGCCATCTTCGGAGTATATCAGAGGAGGGCAACCAGGTTTACAATGGATCATATTCTAATATTCTTATATAATGTGGAAGATAAACAAATTTAGGGATTTTAGCACAGACAGGATGTTTTATAAGTTCACAGGAGTTATTTTCAAATTCTTTGAGGACTATGTGGAGAAGAGGGCATGGATATATCCTATTTAGCTCCAGGGAACAAAATTGGGACTAGAAGTATTCATCTCAACTGCTAAGTACTCAATTGTCTAGGGGTATGCAGAGAAGTTTCTGTCTGAAGGGGAAGTCATACTTGATAGCCCCTGAGGCAGCTTTCAACTCTTGAAATCTCAGCTTCTAATTACATGCCTCCTTCTGTTAATTATTCCTTGGTATATTAGTCCTATCTCCTCAGCCAGATTTTAAATTAGAAAAGCTGAATAAAGGAATAGAAAGATTTCTGAACTAGCTTCTAGTCTTAGCGTTGCCAACAGTCAGCCACTATGTGACTTAGAGTAAGTCACTTAATGTCCCTGAGCCTCGATTCCTTCATCTGGAAAAAAAAAGGAATTAGCTTCTAACCTCCTTCTCAGTGCAAAGTGGAGATAATAAACAGCAACTGTGATACGGTTACTTTAAGGATAAAATGGAAATGAAAATAAAGTACTTTACATAGTGCCTGGGCTATTATCTGTACTTAATATTAGCTCTCATTATTTTCATGATCATTATTTTTATAGCATTTTCTGAGCCTATGATTTCCATATATACAATAAAATCTTGAGTTACTTTAGACCTTCACTTATTTTGTTCTGCTCAATGGTGATCAGAAAGTAACTCATAATCATTTCTAGTCTAAGTCTCATCACCAGGTAACCAGGAATCCACCATGACCTCATGTAAGGCAAGTTGTTGATAAATCATTGAATTAAATCTGAAATGGTTTAGGTAACAAATGTGTTCTCTTTCTCCGTGACCAGCAGAGGGAGCCAAAGCAAAGAAATAAGTCCTTTCTCAGATAAGGCACCAAAACGCAAAGCAATATAGAAGGTCAGAGGCCTTCAGAGGTCTCATTCACAGCTCACCTCCCCTCTCTAGCCCCCTCATTTTGTAAATTGTGAAACTGAGGCCAACAGAGAAAAGGGGATTTCTCAAGGTTACCAGTTAGTAAGTGGTAAGATCCTCAGAAAAACAAACCTGTATTCTCAATCCTAATTCTTGGGTCTTTGACCTATTGCCTTTTGATGCTACCATGTTGCTTTCTTGCTCTTCAAGGACATTAGCTGTAGAAAACTGTGACTTCATTCTCTTTTCCTCAGTATGACAGCGGAGATGTTGGTTTTAAATCTTGACTCTGCTCCTTACACTCCTTACTAACAGTGTGACTGAGACAAGACATCACTTATACAATTCTTAATCTTTTAGCAGGAAATGAAATGGGACATCTCTTGCAGAGTTAATCTTTTTAGTAAATCTAGTTAAGTTTTCTTCCCTCCTTTCTTTGGAAAAAGGCCCTCTCCCTGGCCAAATCCTCTGGCTATCGATCAGGGTCATCAGCCCATTTTTAAACAGAAATGGCGTTAAATTGGACAGGGCCCTAAGAGTCGGGAGAAGGGAGGGGACTTTAAGCCAAAGGTCTAGTTTTTATTCTTTAAGAAACATTAACCAAGCCTATTTTTCTTCACTCACTTAACAGGTTAATCAATAATAGAAATTAATAGATGTACGATTTAAATAACAAGTTTGTGTCTTCTTTTCCTTGTCTAGGGACTGAGGTGGCACTTCAGCAGGAAACCCAAGAGCCTGCTCTGACTGAGGCAGAAAGGTAAAGAGCTCCATGAAACCCCTGTAGGCAGGGACTACGGCCATTCTCAACAGGAAGCAGATACGGAAGAAGAGACCTCCTGTCCCTCAACATCCATACTAATCAGGGAGTTCATGGCTCTTAGAAAAGAGTTAGGCAGGAAAGTTAGTTTAGGGGGTTTGGGGTCTGCCTGAAAGACACTGAGGTCATCCTATCCTAGAAGGGGCCTGCCCTACTCCGCCCACAATTAAGCAAGCCAGAAGAGATTTTTTTAAACTCACACAAAGAGACCAGTAGGCAGAGATTTAGGTACCAGGTTAAGCCAGTCGCTCGCACCTGTGCAATGAAGACCCCAACAACCTTCAACTCACCTAAACCTCATTATATTATCATTTTAATATGATGCCTATGCCCGGAATTTCATTAATATCATGATAACAGACTGAATTCTGGGAACAAACATGCATGGAAAGCAAAATGATGAATCGCTGAGTCCTGTCCATCTTAGTTGTCAATCAAGGAAGCCCCTCCTCTGAGAAAAGTAACCACACACAGCAAAAAGGTTTAAAAACCCTGAAGGCTTTGTTACCAGGCCTTTTGAGCCACGCTTCTCTTGCTCAGGCCTGCTTCCACTTCTGGAAGTGTACTTTCCTTTCTAATAAAACTTTTATTTTCTACTGTATTTCGGTGTCTTGCTCAATTTTTTTTTTTTGAGACATCAAGAACCTGGACAACAGGTTGGGAGAGGACCCCCACTCTCCAGTAACATGACCATGGGCAAGTTACATAGCCTCTCCAAGATTCAGAATCATATCTTTAAAGTGATTGTAATAATTAAAATTATATCAAAGGGTTGTTGAGAGGAGTAAATAAACTAATGTAATATAGATGTAAATACCTATCTTTGTCAAAAGAAATTGTTTTATCTAAATGAATTGAAGCTGGATAACATAGATTTCAAATTTAGATGCTTCTAGGAGCCAGCCATTTAAATAAACCTGTCTGTATATATGATAACAAGGATCTCTGGGGACTGTGGCAAACTACAAAGTTCAAAGCCCAGTGTTGCCAGATCTTCCAATATGTCAAGAGAAGTTGAAAATCTGGGGATTTATGTACAAATTTCTGATTTTTAAAAATACTGCACAGACCAAATAAAATCGAGGCCAGCAGCTTGTTATGCCTGCTTTTAAAGCTAATTTTAGAGCACCATATGCAGACACACAACATTTTAGAACTGGGAAACTCAGCCCAGTAAATTCAAAAGAAATTATGCCTCTCCTTTGGAGGGGATGTGCCAATAATATGAACCCACAGGATTGTTTTCCCAAGGACCTTGTGTTACTCAGCAAACACATTGAACCTCCGGAGATTATTTTGCAATATGTAGGATAGGATACCCTCCAAGTTTCCTTGATGACTTTAGATTTTCTGCCCTCTCTGTGTCTGATGCCATTTAAGTTGTCGCAGTCTTCCAGCTTGACTATACATTATACATTCCAAACGGATATATTTTTTCTTTACAAGGTAGAAAATAACATTTCACAATTTTATATACAACATTCATTTTTACTTAACAGCTACCTTTATTAAATATTCATTGAAAAGAGGTTCATTGTAAGCAACAACTAGGTTCAGGGGAGAGGGGTTGAGTATTTAGAATTTTTTATACCAAACTTCTAATACATGTTAAGAATAAAAATCATTTAGTTCCAGTCAAAGAAGAAAAATAAATTTTAGGCACAGCAGAATAGGAAAAATAAAATGCAAAGTTAAAAAAAAAAAAATGAGGTCAAGCGGTTAGGTTGGGAAGGAACTAGCAGAATAGTTCAATCTTAACTTCTTAAAAATCCTTGAGTTGCTTTAACTTCTCTACCCAGTAGGCTTAAGCACTGTGGTCTGTTTGATTGCCAAAGAACGTCTCCACCACTGTCACCCTTCCTTTTGGGAAAGACAGGCTGATTGGGCAACATTTTTATTTTTTATTGTTTCTCTACCTTCCAAAATGTTCTTGGGCAAACTCGGCCTGGCGGTTTAATTTATGGGTTGGTGTGTTTCAAGCTACGCCTTCGGAGATTGGGGGATGTCACTGCCTTGAGAAGATTCTTTTGTTTCAAACTGAGGTTGCCAGTTAGCCTGGCCAAGATATGATTATGCTAATTTGCTTGTGTTATGATTTGTTTCAATAGTACAGGGAAGCTTTTTTTAAAACCGGCCTAAAGAATATTAAGGAAAATGCCATGGCAAGGTGAACGAGAGAGGAACCAAGTTAAAGAAACGAGACAGTGAAGTCCTGATTGTTGAAGATTAGAACTGAGAGGGGCTGTTCGGAGAGCCAAGGCATCCTCAGTCCGGAGGCATAGGTCAAATCAGTAGGAGAAATCACAGCCCTGAGGAGACAGGGGATGAATGTCAAGGCCTCATGTGTGCTCTGCCTCCTGAGCCCAGTCATTTTGATATGGAAAGCCATTGCAATCCCAGAAGAGATTAAAAAGCATTTTACGGAAGAAAAAAAAAAAAAAAAAAGGAAAAAGCATCTTATATCCAAAAAAGTAAGGTTAATTTTCAAAAGAGACAGCAAAGACTAGTAGAAATAACACCAAAAGCTGAGCTCTCTTGTTTTGCTAGCATTGTAGCCTCAGGCAAGCTATTTAATCTCTTTGGGTTTTAATTTTACAATTTACAAAACAAAAGATTTAGGAGATAAAAATCCAGACTCTGTCTGGTTTTATGTTCTATAGCCAGGCATTTTCCCTTAACCTTTTATTTTGAAAAGTTCAAGTCTGTGTAAAAGATAAAGGAATTGAATTAACACCCAGATTCACCAATTGTTAACATTTTGCCACATTTGCTTTATCTGTCTCTTGCTATCTATCTATCATTTATTATCTATCTTTCTATTAACCTATATATTTATCCACAAAGGAAATACAGGAGAAAAAATATATATATTTTTTTATGCAATCACTTAAATTGCAGACATGTATGACATTTTGTCACTAAATACATCACCATGCATCTAAGAAAAAGGATGCTCTTCTCTATAACTACAAATCATAATCACTCCTAAGAAATTGATTATAATTCCATACAATCTAATATCCAATCATATTCATATTTCTACATTGTACCAAATTCTTGCACTTAGGTGTTTACACTTTTGGCCTTGAAAGTTTTAAAATATTGGGTAGTGCTCATCTTTCTCTTTTTTTCTTTTTTGAAAACTTGATTTACATTAACTTTTTGAGGAGACCAGTTATTTTATAGAACATTTCACATACTCTGTTTCCCTCATGAAATTTAACATGCTCTTATATTTCCTGTACATTGAAGTGTAGTCTGGCAACTTGATTGAATTCAGGTTTAACATCTCTGGCAAGAACATTTCACAGGCAATTTTGTGTTCTTCACATGGCATTACGCCAAGAACCACATAATGTCAGACTGTCCCAGTATTTGTGATGGTAAGTTTGAGATGGTTAAAGTGGTGATGGCCAGACTTCTACTGAGCAAAGATACATTTTCTCTTCCTTTGTCCCTAGTAATCTGTGAAGTACTACTTTGACACCAAATGAATAAACTGTTTACAAAAACCTCTCCCCCAGCTATTTTAGTAACCACTGAAGATCCTTACCTGACTCCATCATTATGTTGAGGTTGCAGGTACTGTCTCACTCTGTATTAGCTAGCATTCTCCTGTGACCATGAGCTTATCCTTTTATCCTCTTTCTTCTCTCTCTCTCTCTCCCCCTCCAATTTCTCTCTCTGTTTCTTCTCTCCAACTTTTCCTCTCTGTCCCTAAAATTCTCTCTCCTTCGCCTTTTCTCTCTTTTCTCCCATTCTTTCTCCCTCTCCCTCATATTACTATATGGTCTCATGAATTTCCTTTTATTATTTAATGTTATACTCATTTATTTTGGTTGTCCAAAGGGTCCCAAATTTGGCTAGAGGGAGCCTCTTTAAAATGGATCCTATATGCTTTTATAAGAAAACATTGGTGGGCTTTTCTTTTTTCTTTCTTTTTTTTTTTTTTTGAGTTTTTTATTGCTGTCTAACACTATAAAATATTTCTGATTTGTTTTATATTTTCCTTCGCCAGACCTGGGTTCAACCAGTCCCTAAGGAGTCTTGTTTCTTTTTAATGGATGATGGTATTCACATCAAGATCTGGGCAATAAGAGTGCTCATTGCACCCAAACGTCATTACTTGTAAGTCCTTTCACGTGGGCAAAGCTATATATATATTCAAGAATTCATATATTCTGTTATGGCCGCTCTCGCCCAAGGGAGGATGGGTGGGGCTGTGGAAGCGAAGCTGCTGCCGCGGCTGGGCATCCAGGTTCCCGGCGGTTTGGCGCGCCGCCCCCCCCCCCCCCCGCCCCTGGTGTTCCTGCTTGCGTCCGCCACCATGTCCAGTGATCAATCTCCCACTGTTTCACCGAGCCAAACTATACTCAAGCCAGATGTTTCTACTCCAAATATGAGTGCTGTTTTAACCCTCGAAAACCAAACCGAACCATCTATTTCCCAGATCAGCATCACTCTCCCTCCCACAGCTAGTACAAAGAAAAGTGGAGGGGAATCCGTGGCCCGTCATCTGTCGCCTACGATTTCTCTGTCCAGAGAGGAAGCTGATAACAATGAAGACCCTAACATGGAGGAGGAAGACTTCCTCACGCTGAACAGTTCTCCATCCACCGCCAAAGACACTCTGGACAATGGAGATTAGGGAGAACCAGACTACGACTGGACCACCAACCCCGGAAACGACGAGTCCAGTTAGGCCTTGGAAGGAAACAGGGGCTACCTGGAAATCCAACAGTCAGTGAGATCTTTTAAGACCCCATCCTCAAATATAGCAGAAGAATATAGCCATTTCATTTTTCATCTTATTATTTTTGCTTTTTGCATTGCTGTTGTTTACATATCACAACGAAAGGAAGATTTTTCCTTCTGGTTCAAAGCAGGAAATGGCATGATGGTCTTCATTCCAAAAGAGTGGAGTATCATCATCTAGACCAGAATGTTAATGAGGCAATGTCTTCTCTGAAGATTACCAATGATTATATTTTTTAAAGTACTATGATTTGAGTTTGCTTATTATGTAATTTTATTTGCTTGACTTTTTATATGATACTGTGCAAATCTTTGCCACAGCTGTAGGTATTAAATGAGAGGTGGGTCTCTCTTTAATTTGCCTCGGTGCTTTTGAAATTAAACATCACAAAAAGGAATATATAATTTTTTAATCTACACTTTTAGAGGTGAATTCGATCGGGTGTCCAAAATGTGGAGCTAAACATTACCTGTTAGTTTCTATTGTTTTAGATTTCTTTATCGTACTTCTGGAAGGATTAGTAATGCTACTTTTAAAAGATCTCAAACACTTAACTAAATTCTAACATCATGGTATGCTGCTGACTCAGATTCTCTTTCTGCCATCCAAATAACTTTTTTTAAGGACACATTTCTTTATGCTCCCAAACTATAATCTACAAGGACGCATGTAATAAAACTTTGCATATAAATAACATTTTTCTCTTCAGGAAAATTGCTTTGGATATTTTTGGATAATTTAAACATAATTTAAGATAATGACATTACTCAATGTGACCACAGTTTTAGGTTAATTAATAAATGTATCTAGAAAGTCTGGCAATAGAGACTCTGCAGTTCACAATGGACATAGATAAAATGGTTTGAATTACTGAATTAAATTTAGAGGTAGAAATTGTGGTAAAATATTAAATACATGTACGATTGCTTTTAGTTAACAATTGATTATAGCACGAGTTCCTCCGAGCTTTCAAGCAAGAGGCAGAGTTTAAAACGATATCAGATTTTTTACTTTGTTTATTATTTTATAGTAACTTTGAATAAATTTTAGGGGCCATTGTCACTTAAATTTTATTATGTCTAGATCTTGGAAATTAGAATACCTGAATGAAGTTGTGTACATAAAGAATATATGTGTACACCGACTTTTTCTACCCTTGTACTTGTTTTCTTTTTTTTTAACAGCAACTGGAAATTATTTTCCGTATTTCATTTTAGCCTGTCTATCATAAAGAATCGATCAATGTGTAAATATGTGATTTGAACTGTGGTTGACTTGCAAGTGTCACTGCAATTTTTTAGAAAACATAACCCCTAATATATGTTAAACACCCAGTCACAAGGCCTGGGTGAGTGAGTGGGCATACGCTTTGCTTAGAGAGGGAAGAAGCAGGGGGACAGTCCATCCTTTCTCTCGAGTGGACAATTTACTGTCCAAATAAGGAGGGGAGCATGATAGAAATACACCTGAATTGTTTTATTGTAGTAATTTTTTTTCATATCTGAAATTGCATTATTTAATATTTTAAATAATATTTGAAAAAATAAATGGCAGAAATATCAATCTAAAAAAGAATTCATATATTCGTATTTAATATGAAATGTTTCGTAAGTTCTTTTATTTTCTATTTTTATTTATTTTCTCTTACAGTAAAGTCTTCTCAATTCCTAAAAATATTACTATATCTGCTTATGTGCTTTATCCTACAATATTTATATATAGTATCAAATTTATAATACTAACAGTAATAACAGGTAAACATAATAAAGCTTTAAATGTCATTAAAATTTTTTGTTGTTGTTCTTAAAGTATGTCCCACTCATGGGTGGTCAGCCAGTGTCCTGAAATCAAAATTTACTTGAATCAATTATTTTCTCCATGTGATTGTTTTGTCAATATAATATAGCTAGATTCATTTATTTTACAATGTATTTCCATTTTATAGTTTTTTTCTTTCCATCTCTTTTAATTTAAGTTAACTTTCCAAGTATATAAGATATTCATATGCCCCCATATCCATTCCCAGCACCTCAGTTCCACTACTCCTTCTTGTAGGTTTTATTAATTTCTTCTTGTAGCACACACACAAACACGCACACATTTTCCCTTCTTTCTGAGAAAAGGATCACCTTCTATACAGATTTTTGTACTTTGCTTCCTTCACTCAAAAATATATCCCAAAAGTTACTCCAAATCCATTCATAAAGACCTTCCTCGTTCTTTTTCATGTATCACCAGGTATTTACAAAATGAGACTTTGGGAAACAAGAACCGATAAGTACCTAACACTGTAACAGAAGACTTTAAAGTTGGGAATAGACTTAGAGACCAAGTGTGCCAATTTCTTTTACTTCGTAGTTGTGGAAACTGAAGCTCGGAGGGGTGAAATGACCTACCCTGTGTAGTGGATGCTGGGCTGTGCTGTCCAGATTCTCTTTCAGGACTAAAGAAGGAATCCCATGTCACCCCAATAACTAAAAAATAATAATAACAAATCCCACTTACTAGAAATGCCAGCCGCTGAGCTGGCTGCTGATGCTCCCCACGCGGATTGCCCTGGGCTAGAAAGAGCTACTTCAATAAAGACGCTATTCCTCTCAGACGTAAGCCTCCGACCAAACACAGACTGATGCAGGGGTATAAAGTCCAGTCTCCGTGTCCCAACTTAGGATAACTCTGAAGGGCCACTTTGGCTCCAGAACCCCCATGGGGTAGGCTGAACCCAACTTCTCCCTCTGCCCAGTCCTGCTTCCTCCCTTCCCTGGTGTTGACCCCAAGGGCATGCCTCAGTAAACCTCCTACATATGAGCACTGTCTCAGGGTCTGCCTCCTGGGGAACTCAACCTGAGACACCCAGAGTCATCCAGTTAGAGTAGAATCAAAGCTAGACACAGAAGCTACTGCTTTGCACTGTATCACATTGCCTTTTAATTCCTTACTAATTGACTTGACTATTAAGAACACTGATGCCACTAGTCAAAACCTTTGGGGCAAAAAAGTCTCTATCTTCAGAGTTACTTGCCATCAAAGATAATACTTTATTTTTGTTTTATTCAAAACAAAATGTAACCCAGATATCAGCTACGAAATCTCAATGCTTTGCAATCTGGATAAGATTGGCTCAAAGCTTCATTCCATACTCTGGAAGTCCAAAGCTTTCTGCAAGATTTTTAAAAAATCTTTGAAAAAAGTTTATAATCCTTAAACAATTCTAGCTCTGACTCCCACTTCTAAATGTGCTATCAGGTACATAGTAGGTGCTCAATAAATATTTGTTCTTTTGGGAAACGATTTATTTCCCTCATCCCTTTCTACAGTATAATATGTAGATCCAAATCACAGTGGCTACTTTTTTGCACGTGGATATTTGTGCCGTAAAGATTGGCCCACAGATGAACACGTGACCTGATCTGACCCAATTAGAATCCCCTCCAGAGAATGTGAAAATTAGGACCAAGGGAGAGAGTGCTTCTCTTCTCCGATAGCAAAGCTCTGAGGATAAGAACATGGAACCAACATCTCCTGTTGAGTGGAGAAAGTTTATCTGTATTAGGAAGAAATAAAGCCAACATGTAATGATTAGGAGAGAGATCTGACGGTGTTTGAGTCCCTACATATCAT
The DNA here is from genome assembly GCF_014176215.1 of Rousettus aegyptiacus. NCBI lineage: Eukaryota > Metazoa > Chordata > Mammalia > Chiroptera > Pteropodidae > Rousettus > Rousettus aegyptiacus. Next base: position 127,231,859 of record NW_023416306.1, read on the forward strand.
AGTGTCTGAGGCCAGATCTACCTTTACCTTTTCCAGACTGTAAACTGAAAAATGACAGAAATAAATTGTCAGTGCAACAAGCTAAATTACCTCCCCAAAAGTTGACGATAATGGTAAGTGGCAATAACTGTAGTGCAAAAAAAAAAAAAAAAAAAAAAAGTAGAATTAGAAAATAACCCACTACAAGAACAGATTGAAAAACTGAACAATGGGCAGGAGGGGGTGTTGAATTAAGAATTTCTACCATGTTCCACAGTTTTTTAAAATGCAGCCTGTAGTTGGAGAACACTTCCTTCTCCCCATTCCGCCCTTTACTCATCAGCAACACGTGTGATTCCGAAATAACCACGGTCTCTCCTCCAGAAGAATTACCCACAGAAGGGAATGTAATGATTTGACCTATCTAACCTCTCAGCCCTACAGACCTCTGCAATACGGTGGGGAGCATGAAGACTTCCTTTGCTAAATAATGACCAAGAAGGCTTCAGTAAGCTAGACGGGTTTCTATTACTTGTGCCTTATAGAATAGTGACCTTCGAGTTAGCAGAATCACCTTAAATTGGTTGTCCACATGGTCAATTTTATCAAATAATCACAAACCACCAATTGGCTTTGGGAAGTGGAGATTTTGTCATCTACCAACTACTGATACTGCTTTCTCTTTCTTTTGTCAGGAATGGAAGAAAGCCTTAAATACCGGAGGAAGAAAGCCTTAAATGCCAAAGACCTTTGTTTCAGTGGAATTAATTTGCAAATCCTTCCTCTTTGGGGATTCCAAGTAGAATAGTTTTGCTGAAATGACAGACATGACTTAGGGTTTAAGAGAGCCAACCTTCTTAGGTCAATTGCTCCCTTCCTGCCACCTCTACCTTATTTAGTTTCTCAGTGGTGCTCTTCAAAAAAGTTCCCACCAAAATTCTCCTGATACCGAGGCCTATGAGTTCTTGCAGATGAGGAGTCTTCTGGCCATCACACCCAGGTCTTCCTTGAAGTGATGAGACTTCAAAATCCTCCAAGATTTGAGATGAAATGTTGACACAGCTGCCTACAGGGGGATCATGAAGAAATAGAAAACACCACTTTAAATACCAAACTCTAGATTATAATATTAATTTCCAAAACTTAAATTCCATGAACTTTAATTTCTGCATCCATAAAATGAAGAAATACGATACCTATGTCACATGGGTGAAGTAGGGAATGCTGATTGAGTATGTGAATCACTGAACTAATTAATTTGCTGGCTAGACAGGTCAGAGTTCTTGGTTGCAAGCAATAAAAATTCAGCAGGATTAACTTAAGCAAAGAGGGAATCAACACGCAAAACATACCAAGGAGCTCACAGAATTGGTCAGAAAGCAAAAGAGCCAGGCAGGCCGGAAATGTGGGCTAAACCTGAGGCAGCAGGAAGACAGCCAAGGTCTTGCTAGCGAAACAGTCCCTTAGGATGCAGCTGCTGGCAGCCCCGCCCCCTGGACCCACCCACAGCTGCTGGGCCCTCTGCACTGTGCTGCCCCACCCGCCTAGTGCAACTGTCCTGCCAAAAAAAAAGCAGAAATTGGTCCCATTCTGCATTTCTGGGTCTCTGTGCTTCAGCATGCAATCTTTGAAAAAATGTCTGAATGTAATTATGTGAAGAAATTATTGCAATTTTGAAACAACCATTTCTCCTACAATCTGAAGAATTAGTTTCAAGTTTAGTTTATGCCTGCATACCTGCTTCTGCCAAGGACTTGTGCCCTTTTACAGATTAAAACTCAGTAAAAAGTATATATATATATATATATATATATATATATATATATATATATTATATGTATATATATATAATATATGTATGTGTGTGTATATCTATACACACACACACACACACACACACACACAGAAGGATGAATGGATGAACAAACAGACAGATTATCCAGTTGGAAAAAAAAAGATAACTGAAAGAAAATATATGTCAGGCACCTGACTTGAGCAGATGAGGACATTCGGACAATGAATTGAACTTTAAAGTACCTGGCACCCAAAACTGGGAGGAAAATGTGATGGATTACGTAGTTTTAATTTTTCTTTTCACACCAGAATTTTATCTATAGAGATAAATGTTTCCGGTAATAATCTCGTGCAAAAGATTTTCATTTGGGTTTTATATGAAAGTTGTTACATGAGATAGTAGACAGTATCACTAGTTGTGGTTTCCAAACAGAGAGCGGCTTTTTACATGTATTAGGTTCCTGTGAAATATTTTCTAAAGGCAAACCATGCCTCAGAAATGTTTCTACCAGCCACGCTGGAGACAGGGACCAGGTGCTTTGGCCCCTCTGAATTAGTTCCCAGATGCAGCCTGGAGAGTTTGGACGTCCACCTGGCGGTGCCTCCAGTGGGCCTCCCTTAACCAATGCCACATATGTTAAAGCAAGGTTTTGGCACAGTACACCCCACAAATGGATGAACTGGTCTCCGAACATGTTTTATGTGGTGTTGCAGGTGCTCAACGGGTTCAGAGGGGGCAGACTGGCATTTTTTTTCTGGAAGGTTTCAAATCTAACATGGATGTGCTCTTGAAACCCAGACAGCAGCAAAGGCCTCAGCCGGAGGAGTATCTGCAGATAAAATGCTCCTTCTTCTCCTTCTCCTTCTCCTCTTCTTCTTCCTCTTCCTCTTCTGGAAGAAGCCCAGCAACTGCTCCAATTCTGGAACAGGAATAGAGCTTTCACGACCTGAGAGGCAGCCTTCCAGCAATGCCGGTGCTTGTCAAAAACTGCATTGTCAGGGGTGGGAATGACATTAGGAGCCAAGGGGGTAAACCCTGAGTTGTTAGTTTACACAGAAGAGAGTTGGGGGAGGCAATTAGAGCCTGAAAATAACAGTGAATTTGAATGCTTATTAAAAAAAGAAAAGGAAAGGAAAGAAAACTGCTAAAATGTTGGAAACCTCAACTTCATGCCAAAAGAAGATTTGAAGCAGGTTTTTTTCCCTTCCATTTTAAGAAGAAATCAAGATGAAGACAAAAATAAAATTAGGTTAGTAAGATGAAGTGTGGCGTCGAAGTGGTTTTCTGGAAATGCATGCCACATGGTCCTGTAGCAGTTGGATAAGCCCTACAAGAACAAGCCAACCCCTCTTCTCCGCACCCCCCGCCCCACTCCTGCCATTTTCCTTCACTCTACCTATGCCCCCGTGGCAACGCACCCAGGCAACAGGCTCTGGACCCCAACCACACTCACCAAAACCCTCCCACCTCACAGAACCCCACACCCAGGCTAGGCCTGGTGCCCCTTTGCTTCTGGCAACTTTCATCCGGTGTGGGGAGTGAGGGTGAGAGGCTTGGGAAAGGTCAGGCAGGGATGAGAACCAGCAGGCTGAGAGGGGTTTGGAATTCCTGGGTATATTCCAGGGAAACTCGGTCCTGGGATATAAACCGAGGGCAGAGGGCAGCCAGAGGCTAGGAAATAAGATCTGGAAAGCTTCTCTTCAATTTGCAAGTGATAATAATGCCCCTGAGACAGACTTCTGGATAACAGAACACACCCCTTGCACACAGCATTGACCACCAACGTAATGACATATGTAATTATTATCTCAGTTTCAGGGACCTGGAAAGCCAGCCCTAGGCAAATGAAATGAGCTTCCCAAAGAAGGAGCAAAATACATAAGTGAAGTTTGAACCTTTTGCTCCCATGAAGTACATTGATGATAAAATAATTCATGAACTTTAGCAAAAGATTTACTTGTGCAAAAGCAATTGCAATGAAATCTGATGAGAACTAATAACTGTGGCTCAGTGTGATCACGGATACAATGAACCATGTCTGGTTAATAAATTTCTTACAAGTTTTATTGGATTATTACAATATAATAAGATCAACACGTTTATGACATTTTCACAAGTTATGCACTTCATGGTGTTTGCCTACCGTACTCTTAAATTCTCTAAGAGATTAAGGTAATCAATTATTTTATAAAGTTTATGGGCTCATGGCACTTCGCAGGATGAGGTATAAAACAAAAAGACTTAAGTCTTTGCTCCAGAGTCACCCTGCATTTCTAATGAGAATGATAGTATCATATGAGACAAATTGGTACCTTTATAATTTAGTCTTTAAGATTCAGTACTGAAAGGGAGGCTCTCAGAACGCCCACCAAAAAATGGGGGTGCGGGGTGGATGGTCTGGACTTAATTCATGTACACTGCCACCAGGTGGCGGCAGAGTGCCATGGGTTGTAAGGTTTGAAAGGGTGGGTGGAGGATTTATTAAAATTAGACTGATTCTGGGTTCAGACTACAGATTTACAACCAGAGAAATTTTTATTCCTTATTTATTAAAAACATTAACTGAAATAGGAAAATTCAAATAAACTATAAATAAATACTTTAAATAGAGGTGTTACAAATGAAAAGTATTGCTATATCATTCCCTTCAATCTCTTAAGGTTCCTTTTCTTTACAGATGCCTTCAAAGGAAATTATCAGCTACTCCTCGTGTTGTTTTAATGTATAATCTCCCCAAATCTCTGGGTTGTGTTTGTTTGGCAAAAACTTCCAAAGCTCAGTTTTGGGCTAGAAAGAATGGTTAAGGGAATTTATAGGGCGCTGGTGGGGAAGGCAACAGAGGGTGACCAACTGTCCTGGTTTGCCAAGACCATCCTGGTTTTAGCACCAAAAGACCCCTTAGTCCCAAGAACACCAAAATAAAAATATAACTCCCTATTTCAGACTCTCTGCTCCAAGACCTTTACTTCTTGCCATTAGGGGGAAGGGGAGAGGCAAAGTTTCCTGCCATTTGCTGAACCCCACAAATCCCACACATAGAAACCTTCCTTTAAAAGTGAGCCTTTGCTCTTGGATTATGGGTATGCTTTATTTTTACATGGAGGCAGAATATACAGTCAAGGGCGGATGGGCCAACTACATCAGGAAAATAGACTAGGCCTTGAAGAAGGCTATCAGTCCATCGTCACCTCTAAGGCTAACCTTCCCAGCCTCTAATGAAGCTACCCTGTGGGTGGAAGGCAAGCAGAAAGGAATCAGCCCCAGCTGACAGAGGATGCAGACTCTGGAGCAAAGGCCGGAGGCTCTGAGAAGAGATATATTTAGTCCAGCTCTGTTAATAGCTGACCCCCTTGAATCTCCTCGGGAACATAGCCAGGAGAGTTCTTGACAGTGAGTTGGGAGTGAAATAACAAGAATAGGCTTATAACTTGAAAAGAATATCTTTAAGGAAATGACCTGAAAAAGGACAATTCCGCGGAGATTAGATTAAAATGTTAATGTTATTCTGTGAATTGCTTCCCTGAGCAGTTTATATTCTTTACATTCATTTTCTGTATTCTTTCATGGAATTCGTTTAATCCTAATTGAGCTCTTCTTCAGGACAAGTGTTCTTTGTCAAGTTCGTGTTCTCGGGCACGAAGTACTAACAAATCTTGCTTCGTACACCTGTCATCTGCCAGCGCCTATTAATAAAGAAACCACCAGGGTATGATAATGTTCTTAAAGACAGAAATTTGGTAAGAATTACCTGCAAGCCCTCTAAAGGGTGAACAGGGGACACTGACGTGGAGACCAAGTCACGGCAGGATGGTAGGGGTAAGGTGACTTGCCCCGAGGCCCGGAGTGGGTACGATGAACAAAGATGGCTCAGTGGCACAAACGGATCAGAACAACACATTTATTTATTGACTGTGAAGCTGGGGAACGGAAGGCAGCTGAGAAATATGGTTCAGTTCCTAACTTGACGATGAATAAGCAGGCTTTAATTTACATTGCACAGTGTGAGCTGGCCATATGTTATGTAAATAGCTGTAGGTCCCTTTAAGAAAAGAAATAGTGTGCAGACAAAGCCCTTTTGTACCACTGGCTGAGGCCTACCTTGATCTGCATTGAATGAAAGAAAGGCCACCTGAATAGAGTTGCCAGATAAAATGTAAGACACCCAGTTACATTTAAATATCAGATAAACAACAAAAAGGTTTTGGTATAAGAACGTCCCAAATATTGTAGAGGACATACTTAAAAGATCTATCTGTTGTATATTTGAGTTCAAATTTAACCGGACGTCCTGTATTTTTGTTTGCTGAATCTGGTAACCCTACACCTGGGAACAAAAAGGAAAGGACCGTGAGACGGGGAGAGAAGTGTTGTCACCAAGGCAAAGGAACAGGAAGTTGGCACCCCCCTGAGAGAGGAGGAGACACTCAGTGAGAGAGTCCAGGTGTGTGGAGAAAAAATGCTGGATGCCACAGCAGAAGCTCCCACGCACCCCTGCGAAAGCTTCGGTGTTCTCCAGCTTGCCTCGTTTCTGTTGGAGTGAACAGTCCAGCACTGAAAACTATTTCATTGGCCATGATGGGGCATATAATGTTCTCGTTTATTTGGCAGAAGTCCAGCCTTTCGAAAGAGGCCTGCAAAATTCTACCGATTAAAGACCCACTCCAATGAAAGCAAAGGAGAGTGAGGGTGGGTAGAGGGGAGTTATAAAATTGGAAGGACGTGTGGGGTCCAGAATGAGCCACCACAAGTTGTGCCTCAGAAGTCTGCAGATTACTTTGAGCTAAAGGCAATTTTAGCTTCAGGCTCAAGAGAAAGGTCTGCAGATTACTTTGAGCTAAAGGCAATTTTAGCTCCAGGCCCTCCCCCACCTTGAGTTAGGGGCCTTGACCATTATAAGAGATTATCAGCAATAATTTCTTTTTGAGATCTATATGGCAGAGCAAACTTTACTAAACATCTGCTCTTCTTATCTGCAATGACTTTTTGAAGCCTCCAAGGCACTTCATCTTATCCTTAGCTCAGGATGTCTCGTATACCTCAATCACCCTTTCTGTCTCCGAACCTCACCTGTATGTGGGGTCTCTGACTCTCTCATGCATGCAGGGTTCCCATACATATGTAGGAATTAAATTTGGTCATTTTCTCTTGCTAATCTGTGTCATGTTTATTTGATTATTAGGCCAGCAAGAAGAACTTTGAGGTTAGAGGAAAGTTTGTTCCTTCTTCATGGATGAAAGAACAGGAGGAAATACAGGAAACAGCAGCCAATTTCTGGAAGAAGAGCTGGTGGGTGGAGAAGAGGTAACAGCTCTCTTTGGACAGGCCAAGGAGCTGGTACGTGCCTAAGTTCAGAGAGGCCAGGCATGCCAGAAAAAAAGGAAGCAGGGTTTTTCACTGAAGGGTGGAAACCCCCATCCCCTCACCAGTGGCTGGCGAGGAGACTGGAGGGATGCTCTCTGCAGAAACTGAAAGGTAGAAATATCAGTCTTTGAAACTCCGGATATGACAAAAAATAGAAGTTATCCGGGCTGAAAGTAGTAGGAGTAATTGAAAGTCTGCAAATGCAGTGACTGAGTCCTGGGAACCTTGATCTGCTCTGGACACAGAAGAGGCCCCACCCCAGCCCCAGGCAGGGAAGAGGAAGTTTCCTCCCTAGAGCGAGGGAATGGCCTCAGAGGAGGGACTTCCCACATGTTACCACCATCCCCACCCCCTCTGCCCCAGTACGCAAACATAACTCACATTGTTTTTAATCTGTTTATTGGTGCCATAATCTTAAACATAAATAGATATCCAAGTATTATCAACCGTTGGGGGAAATTTCCCACCCTTTCCCAAAAGACCCTCTCCCCTGAAGAAGACAAGATTAAGCAAGAGGGGAAAAAAGGAAGGAAGGAAGGAAGGAAGGAAGGAAGGAAGGAAGGAAGGAAGGAAGGAAGGAAGGAAGGAAGGAAGGAAGGAAAAGAAACTAGATGAATAGGTAATGTCAGATATACAAAAAAAAATTAACTTCTAATTAGTATCCTCAAATATTTGAGAAGGCGTGACATATTCTTCCTCCCTCAAAAGAACAGAATATGATTAAAAGGAAACTGCAGAACAAAATAATTTTGGAAATTTTAAGCATGATACTAAAACACAAACTTTATCGAGGCTTAGAATATAAAGAAGATACCTCTCATAAAGTAGAATAGAAAGACAAAAATATGGAAAATATGACAAAATATTAAAGACATAGAGAATCAATTCGGGAAGACCAATATAATGGACTTTTCACATAATGGACTTTTCAGAAAACAGAGTAGCAAGAAAACAGAGGGAAGGAAACTATCAAAAAAATGATCTTGAAAATGTCACAGAACTAAATAATAATAGCTAACATTTATTAGGGGTTTACTATATGTATTGTAAGTATTAAATCATTTACTATTCCCAATAACCTTGAGGTAGCAACTGCGATTATCCCCATTTGACAGATGAGGAGACTGAAGCACAAGGGAGGTTAGGTAGCTTGCCCAATGCCCTGAAGCCACCAGGGCCAGGACCAGGATTTAAACCCAGAGTCCAGCTCCAGAGCCCAAGCTCTTAAACTCAATGTGTCTTAGTGTGGATTCTCTAAGAAACTGAGCCAAAGGCACAAGTTTACTTACTGACCCTTCACTGGGAGGGAATGTAATCCCAGGGAAGCAGGAATGAGGCCCAGAGGGAGGGAGGCAGGAAAGGAGGGAGAACAAATGGAAGAAAGGGTGCTCTCAGGCTGGACTTGGATTCTAATGAATGCAGCTGAGTGCTTTTCAAACTCATAATCCAAACTAGGAGGAAGTAAGAAAATTGATCTCCTGGCTCCCATTTCCAGGGCTTAAACTTACTCATTAGAGTTTAACCCTCGCTCTCCTGCACTTCTTGATTGCTCCATCTGGCCCTTCCAGAGGCCACCGAGAAAGCCATACCCCATTCCAGCAACAGCAGGACGGCATCCAGGCGAGTGGCAAAGGTCGCAGTCACACCCACATGCTTGCATGTCTGCCAGCAGGGGCTCAGGCCCCGCTTGGGGCCCCAGCAGGCACATGTGGGTGCAGACTGGACCCACAGAGTCTTATGTCTCAGTGTCAATAAGGAATCCCTAGGGCAGGAGGTGAAAGACAGGTGGCATGAAGTAGGAGTCAGTATCCTGTTGAATCATGCCTATGAGTGACAGGAAGGGTTGGAGCAGTGCCATGAGGGCCTGGCCGGCCAAGTAGATGGTGACAGAGACAACTAACTCAACAGTAATTGAAACTTCCCCTCCACGGCCTTGAAGAATATTGGTTGGTGCCAGGTGATCTTCCTGGAGGACCCTCAGTAAATGGCAGCCAGAGGGCTGGGGAAGATGCATGATCGGACGTGGCATATTTAACTATGCTGGGTCTATGGAGCTCGATGCCGACAGCGACGATGTCAATACAGCGAAAACTTGTATTGAGCTGCCACCCTGTGCCAGACACGACTCTGAATGCTACATTTAGTTATTTATTTTAATCCTCACAGCAATGTCATGAGGTTTCTCATGAGTTTACAGACAAAAAAACTAGCACAGAGAAAGTTAGTAACTTAACCAGTGCCATAGTTGGTAAGTGGGGGCGAGAGTTTTTAAATCTGGGCCATGGATACAGCATACTAAACTATTAAAAAGCCCACTGAATGATCAGGAAACAAATGAAAAAGACCTCCAAAAGTGTGAAAATGTGGACCATCGAGAATAAAAAGCTGATTCTATAAGCTCCCAGGGGAACAGATCACAAAAGAATGAGAACCAGAATGTAATAGTCTTTTCAACAGTCAGGTAACAATAGAGCAACGACTTCAAAACAGTAAAGAAGATAAATTTTCAATCTAGAATTTTACACCCAAATTGTCAATCAAGTATGAAAACAGAATAAAGATGGTTTCAGACACTTTTATTTTATTTTATTTTATTTTATTTTATTTTATTTTATTTTATTTTATTTTATTTTATTTTATCTAGTTTTTAAACGGCTATTTTTATCTCTCCCTTTTCATGCACTCCCTCAATCTTCTCAGGCCGTTACTTAGACACCTGCAAGCCCAAGCTGGTGGAGTGAGATCCCCCTGCTCTAGACCCATGGGCCAAATCAAACAGGCAGAACTGGACTTTGGTTTGTAGGCTTTCCGGTCAGAGCTGTTTGTTCTGGTTCCAACCATCCTCCACCTTTTTTGTTCTTTCTTTTTCTTTTTCCTTTTGGTATGAATGAGAATCACCTAGGAAACTTGGTGAAAAAGAAAAAAACAGAGGCCCGGATCCTGCCACACTTCAACAGGTCTTCCTCTCTGAATTCTTTTTTTTTCTTTTATCTCAAAGAGAAAGCTTTTAATGTTCCGCCATTATAAATGATGCTTTTTCTAGTCCCCTTCCTTTTTTTTTTTTTTTTTGCAAATACTTTTTATTAAATTAAATAATTTCTTTCTATCTTCAGGTTACTAAATGTTTATAATAATTGGAAAACATTTTTTGTATCTATTAAGATTATCGCATGATTTCCCTCCGTTCACCCAGTAATGTTTAAACAAATCTAATTTTCTATTGTTAAAACCTCACATTATTAAGATAAACTCAACTTTGTCATGATATACAACATTTTTATACTTTGTTAAATTTGATCAACTCTTCTTTTGACTTATGTTGGCATTTTAGGTATAAAGTTTTCTCTAAGAACTGCTTTGCTTCACCTCACACATTTTTTATTCCCAACCTTCACTTCCTCCCCTTTGGCAACTATCAGCTTGTTTTCTATACCTATGGGACAGCCATGTTTAAATTCAGAAAGCTGACTTTCTTTTGTTAGAAAGTGACTGAAGGCTATGTGTCAGCAAGACAAAGAAGTAAACCAAGAAGATATGGCATCCCAGAAACAGTAATTCCAATCCACAAAAGCTGTTAAGAGACGATCCCGGGTTGTTAATCACATGGCAAGACTAGAGAGCCGCCAATTCACAATGGAGCAGGAAATGAAGAAGGCGCATCCAGGAAAAGAGTGACCCAAATAGAAAGGGTGAGATGATAGATGAGATGACGGAGCATCTGGAAAGGAGATGCAATTAGGCAATTGTTAATTCAAGTAATGACAAAAGGCCGTATAAGAAAAAATATGGAATCACAGTATTCTAGTAGCTTCTAAAGTGAATAAGATTTACATTATCATAATGATGTAGACACTAATTATTTATATAATTTAAATTATGATAAAATTAGAGGGAGAGGTTGAGGAAGGAAAGGTGGAGATATTCAATCTATCTTTGACAACATTTATAAATTTAAAAATGGCAATAAACGCATATTATTTAAACATGTGAAGGTCACTCCAGAAAAACCAGCTGAAAGTTCAAAGCACTTCTGTTTGGCAAAAGAATGGCAGCTACTATACGGTTGTGCCAATAACTACTCTTTGTATTTAAGTTTCTTAAGCGCTATTTGATTTCTTAATTATGTATATAATTATTTAGACTTTTTAAAAATATAATTTATTTTAAATGAGGCAGGCTCATGAGAATGGTTTATGTAATTAAGAACACAGACTCATGGATCCCCCAAGTCCCCCCCACACCCCACAATTCTGCTTCTTGGCACTTGATCAGCTCTTCACGAATTCCCACCCTTTAACTTTTCACCTGTACCTTCTGTTTGCAGTCTATCTTTGGTTTTGACTGTCTGGTCACCTCCGTCTTCCCATTATGACAGACACTGTCCACATAATGTCCCACTTGACTTTCTGTCGTAGACTATGGTATCTAGAACTTTCTCTTCCTCTTCACTCTTTTCCCCAATTTATTACACAAGTGAGTCAGATGTATGGCTTTAATCAATTATAGGAAATATAATCTGTTGTAACTTCATGAGACCAAATGACTCCACTTCTCACAGCTTCCGTATCTGCAAAGTGAGAGATTGAGTCTAGATGATCTTTAATCTCCTTCCGTTTCCAATGTTCTGTGATTTGTATCCTGATTATAAGCTTTAGTTGGCAGAGATGTATAAAAACAATCACAAAGGAAATGATGTCATATATTCTATGATTAGGGAAAATAATTCCCTGAAAAGCTATATTGGGTTCCATTCATTTTAAAAAGAAATTCGACACCTGAAACCTAAAAAAAAAAAAAAAAAATCAATGGTCCAGGTCTGAATTAAGCTAAAAGAAAGCTTAAATGAAAAGCAGAGGGTTCCAAAACCATTGAACTAGTCGGTCTTGATCAAGCTACTTTTATGAACCTTTTTATAAGAGAGATATTCAAATCCAGATATAATAATGGCTCAGGTGACCTCTTAATACAAAGGAAGGAGTTTGATTTTAAATCCCCTAACCTCTTAGGAGCCACAGAGAATAGCTGGAAACAGACAAAGACAGAGGCTGCTATTAGGAAAAATAGGCCCAAATGACAAAGATAAAATAAAAGCCCAACAAGGCACAGATCTCTTTATTTAGGAGAAAGGGGGATTTTACTCTTTTAGGCAATGAACCTTTTTTTTCTTTCTCCCAAAGTATGCTGCGCCAAACTGTGTGAACCAATCCATTTGCCAAGTGGGTCTTGAATCCAAACAAGAAATAATGGTGTGCACTTTAATTACTAACAGGAAAGATATAAACAGTAGGTTAAATAAATCTTCCAAAGTTAGGGAGAATATCTTACTAGATTTATGTGATCCCAGAGCCCTCATGTCACTAAGTAGATTAGGCTTGATAGAACCTTGCAATTGTGTCCCAGCGAGATGCACAAGGATCCAGGGAAGTCAGTCCTTTGAAGAACTGATAATCTGTAAGTTTTTCACAAAGACAAGAAATTAAGCAAATATGGTATACACACATTTCAAGAAGCAGGAAGTACACACAATATCCAAATAAAAGGAATAGCAATGAACCTTGAAAATCCTAAAGGAGAATGAGAAATCACAGGATTCTCAGACCTTTGCTAAAACTAAATTTATTTTTTAAAGATGGGTAACTCATTCTTCTAATGAGCTCATTCTTGTATTATGGGATTGATTCCTAAACTGGGGCATTTGGGGACAAAATAATAAAGGTATTCCTTGGTGATGACAAGTTTTCAGTCATGTATATATTCAATATGCATTTATCGAACTAATAGGAAATATTCACTGAGACTTCCCAATGCGTTAGGTATGTCACTCGGTGCCTTACATATTTTGAACCATTTTATAACAACCCTATGAAGTACAAACTTAGTGACCACATTTTCCAGGTGAAGAAGTTGGCGTAGAGAGTTTAGGGACATACCCAGATTTCATAGCTGAGTTCATGTTCTGAACTATGGTGCTGCTGGTTGATCCATCAGCAGTGGTGAGAGAAGTGATCCCATCCCTGCCTAGAATCCGACAAGATAGTCTGAGAGGGCCTAGAAACATTCCTGAGAAGCAGGCAGTCATTTAAGTTCATGTAGTAGGGTAAGTTGTTAAGAATAAAGAATACTTGGTCTTAGATATGATTTTAAATATTTAAATACTAATCGAGTATAGACATTCATTGATCAATAAACAAGTGCCAGCCACATTATCAATAGGTCATCCCCAGGGCACCAGGGGCGTATCTGCTCATCCTAACATCTCCTTTCTCCTCACCCATCTAGGAAAGAGAACCTGTCACTGTGTAACAAAATAACTTTTATATTTCGGGCTCATTGAAGAGGATTTGTCTCTCTGGCTTCCAGTGGAGGTTTGGGGTTCAGTGGGCGACCTGGGTCCTTCGGTGGGAAATTGCTGCTGGCTGCTTGTCAGAGAGACCTGATGAAAAAAACTCTGTTCAAAAGGCTGTACTGAAGACTTGCCCATAAATTTTCCAAGCTGACTAATAAGAGAAGCAGAATCAAGAGATTCCTTCATCTCTCTGGTCCTGGAGAACCTTATGCCTGGAAAAGAGGTTGTCAGTATCTCCCTGAAGCTGCTCTGGTGTGTGTCTACTGTGTTGGGTGTGTGTGTGTGTGTGTGTGTGTGTGTGTGTGTGTGTGTGTGCGCGTGCGCGCGCGCACGTGTGTGTGTGTGTGTGTGGTAGGGGAGGAGGACGAGTCAAAGAAGTTCCCCATAAGCCCACAAATGTCTTTGAAATCTCATACTTTATCTTTAAAAACCATGCTTATTTTTAATTCTTCCCCATAATGGATCAGTCCTTGATTTAATAAAAAAAATTCCCTGCTGACATATTAAGTAAATCTCATACTCCAGAGGGAGACCCCATGATTATCTAAAAGCTTCATGAACCCCGGCTCAGACCCACCTCTGGTACCCCGTGCACATGTTCCTAAACGAGAAGCAAGGCTCGTGGAGGGAGCACTGTGAGGGAGCACTATATGGGGAATGAGGCTGTGTCCACACACCCACAGCTCCTGGTAAGCTGAGGATGCTCTGGGAAGGCCAATGAGAAAATGAATGAATGAATAAATGAGCAAAGAGATGGTGACTCTCATGGTATGTTGTTTCGAGGAGACCTATTTACATCTGTTATAATCTGTCTTGACTTCAAACTGTGGGCAGTTTTCACTTATACCCAAGGCACCAGCCAAACACTACACTTTCAGAACAGACCCCTGAGATACTAAATGATGAAGCTAGCAGGAACAATTAATCACCCGGGAAAACAGAACCTGAACCCGAGAGACAAAGCAGCTGACCAGAGGGGAATTCTATGCAGAAAACATGGTGTTAAACATCTCCACTGTCTGTGGAAACAGAATAAATCATGTTGCCAACAGTACTTTGCAGGTAAGAAAAAGGTCAAGGAGAAGAGAACAGGAAAGCCAGGAAACACAGAAGGGTCTCTCGGGTAGGAAGGGGACATCACATCACCCAGGCCAGGACCCACTCAACCCAAAGAGGGAGATACACCAGGTACCCTGAAGGCAGCTTTGGTGACCCAGCTCAAAATCAAATGATGAGAAGGCTTACAGAGGGCAAGAACAGAGAGGAGTCCTCTCTCAAAGTGCTGGGCGTTTGCCTGGCAAAGAGATATGAGGGAATGGGAAGCATGGCCATTCACATTCAAGTATACGGCAGCTAAGTAATTGCATGCCATTTCTCCTCAATAATACAGGATATTTGCATTCTTGCATGCTTCAAACACGAAAGATGTAACCTTTGTGGGTTCCATGTACTTTCAAAGTTAAAAAACCAATCTATAAAATTATGAAAAGGCTTTGTAATCTGACTTGATTCCTGGGCTAGAGTTTGATGTATATGGATTTTAGATTAAAAAATCTGAGTCAATTGATATATAACATCTAGAACATCAAGTTCATCCATAGAGACAGAAAGTGGATTGGTGGTTGTATAGGACTGGAAGGAGGAGTTGGGGGAAATGAGGAATGACTGCCAATAGTTACAAGGTTTCTAATGAAAAAGGAAAATTTTCTAATGTGAACTGTGGCAATGTTTGCAAACTCTGAATATACTAAAAACTGTTGGATTGTGCACACCGAGTGGGTAAGTTTTATGTGAATGATATCACAAAAAAAAAGCTATTAAAACCAGAAAACCCTGGGTCAGTGTCCTAACTCTGTCACTTACTAGATAGATGCCCTTGCAAAAGGTACTTACCCTTACCTCAGTTTCCTCATCCAAACTGGTGATGATATTACAGCACCGCCCATCTCGCAAGCGTGATGTGAATTCTCAATGAGATCACATCTGTGAGAGGGCTTAGTACAATGTCCTGTACATGGTAGAGATGCAATAGTTGTCAGCTCCTTGTCCATGTGTGCCAACATAACAAATAAACGGATTCATTTGAAAAGTGAGGTTTGGAATTAGATTGATGTTCCGAATAGAAGGCCCCAGACTTCTAAAGAGCCTAGAAAAAAAGGACTTCACTGGGCTTCCTCTGGCTGTTTTCTGCCAGAAAGCTTGCTCGAGGTTACAGTTACCAGAGTTCAGGCTGTCCCAGATTGCTAAACTGGAAAAAAAAAAAAAAAAAAAAAAGAGTTTCTTTGCTTTAGGCTGAAAGTAGATAAACTCAGCATGGTTATTTACCAATCAAAAGTTCAGTTTGACCGTTATGTAAGTCTTTGGTTAATTATCTTATTATCATTACTTGGTAAATGCGGTCTGTCTGGGAAACAGAAATCTTTCAAAACACAGGGCCCAGGAAGTGAACTGATAAAAGAGGTTTGGATGGCGCAAGGGTTGAAACCGCTGAACCAGTCCCCCGAGCTCCGTCAGCTCTGTAGTTTGGGTTGAATTTCGGAGGATGGGCATTTGCTAGAGATCGGGAAGAAAGGCATTTCGTGTCATCGCACTGTGCTAGAATGGCAGCGCGAGTGACAGCCTGGAGGACGAGAGGCCTGGCGTGTGTGGGGAAGAGAAAAAGTCCCCTGACTCCCCTGTGGCTCCTGCTCAGCTGCGGAGACCCAGTTCTGACTGCAGGATCCAGGGCATTTTGAAAGCCACTCTAAGGTAATCTAGCTCCAATTCCTGTCGCTAAGGTATTCTTGTGTTTGGTGACACAGTGGAGGTCAAAGCTATTGCCTTAGTAACTATTGTTCCAGGACAAACGGAGGCTTGATGTGGCCTGCTTTGCCTCCCAAATCAACTCTTACAAAAAACTTTTAGTCTTCGGTGGCATTTTCAGTCTCAACAGCAGAGTTAGTTGATAGAAGGAAGACTCCTTCCCCCCAGGGACTTTGGTTCCAAGTAGGTCTGATCCTGTTCAAAGAGTTTAATTCTCCTGTTGGCAATGCATGTAGCACCTTGGACACTGGCCCTTTCCTGGACTCAGGAATTGTTCATTTGTCTATGTGTCGGTCGGCTTACAGAGAAAACTTCTGCCTACAGAAGTTCAAAGTAAGAAAAGGGGTGACAGCTGCCCTTGAAGAGGCTTCTCGATATGGCAGTTATTCATTTAATGACTTGACCATGGTCCATCCATACAGAGAGAGCAACCGACCACAGTCACATGTCTGATGCATAAAGCCATTCTCCTGCAGATGGATCTGCAAGGGAAGCCCACTAGCTGTGGAAAGGTGTTTTGTGGTTCTGAATCAGGTCAGAGAGGAGTTAGGCAGCTGAAAGTTGGCAACTGTTACGATTGCATGGGGCAGCCATCTTCACTGTAGGGACTGACTTAATAGTAGGTTGGGAACCCTTAAAAGATTGATGGTTAATACTCTGGCACCACCACCAAACAAGATAGAGCTCAGATGGATATTGCTCACTTTTGTCTCATGGCCTCTCCTTTCTTAGTTTTCATGATGACTATGCCCTTGTGATTGATCGACACCATCTGTCTTTAAATGCATTAAAATATTCAATCAGATTGGTCAAATCTCAGGGGATTGGGAGCCAAGCCATCTCTCTCAGATCCTGCCCATAGCTACTGAGATCTAGTTGGATAATTTATCTCTCTGTTCTTTGAGGGGGTCTCACTGCAAACTCTGAGTATGAATAATAGCAGACTAACATTTACTGAGTTCCTACAATGTGCCTGGCATGATGCTAAGTACTTGGCATGTACTAATCCTCATAAAGAACTCATGAGGAAGGTTTTGTTATATTCCCCTTTGACAAATGAGAAACATAAGACACAGAGAGGTTAAATAACTTGCCAAAGACCTCATAGCTCGTAAGTGGAGTAGGCAGTATTTGAACCCAGGCAGTACAGCTCCAAAGTCAATACCCTAACCGGATGTGTCACAAATACTAATAACAGTCACTGCTTGAAAAGGTCTTCTCCAGGGAAAAGAAATTAACTGGATTCCAGAAATAACAAGTGGAGCTTGTTGGAGATTTAAGACTATTAAGTGTTAAATCTAGTCTTTATGAATAAGTAGAATATGCAGCAGCCAACTTGGAAAGGGGAAAAAGATATAAGCCAAGCCCCTGGACATGGTAGTGCCCTCCTGTCCTGCCTGGTTTGGATTCCCTGCTGTTGCAATTTCTCCTTTGACTTGCCATGTTATTCATTCTCTAGACTTGTATGGAGCATTTTCTATACAGCAGATACCAGCAGTGCCAAAGAAAGATACACAGTTGCTGCCCTGTGCTGTGAGGGACCTCTCAAATATGATAAGACATTACCATTTGCTTCCACCTATGTTATCTAGTTAATCCTCAGAACCACCCCCATGAAGTAAGCTGGGTGGAAATTGATACGCCCATTTTATAATCGGGAATACTGAGGCACTGAGTAACTAATTGCTCCGACCCGTGTCTCCAGTAATCACGCCTACTAGAATTCAAAATGAAGTTCTATTTCAAGTGTTCTGTCTTCCTGCCTCCGTCTACATAAAGTGACTCATGTGGCTAGTGTGTTAGGAAGCTGTCACTACTCATTAATGAGATGAGAAAAATTAGGAGGTGGAGAGTTTTCATTAAACTAAATACCTTCTATTTAAAGAACTATCCTCTGTTCTGAAATTATGTCCTTCCTATGTTTAGGTATTAATATGTTTTTATAAACATGTATTAGTAAGGCTTTTTTTTCTTTTTAACACATTCTCCTAACCCGTTTGCTGGTCTTTGAACCATTGCCCTAAAAAGGCACAAGATCCCTGTGGGAGAGGCAGAAAGTCCATCTCACCATCCAGGGACATGGACATAGAAAAGCCTCTCGCCTTTGCTGTACCTTAGGTGCCTGAGACCATGGTCTGGACTTGGAGGACAGGGAGGCTTTGAGGAGCCCTGGACTGAGAAAAATAAAGAGCAGAGACATGCTCTGGTCCCTTTACTCTGATTTACACAAGACTCATGACTTTCCATAGCCATGGCAACTAGCCCAAAATGATAAGGCTGATTAATTCCACAAGTGCATTCATTATTCACATGTCACCAAATATTGACTCTTACCAACGCCCTTCCCCCCAGCCATCTGCCCTGGTGTGTCAAATCAAAATAAATCAACAAACAAAAAGTGGCAGGCGGATGACACCCTAGGGACCTGCAGCCATTCGCCTAGTTCCCAATGCTGGGCCGAGTTCTGAGTGGCTCCCCCGTTTCTCTATCCCCCTTCCACCCCAGTTACAAGAGTGTACACACACGCGCCACACACGCACACACACGCACCACACATGCACACACACGCACCACACATGCACACACATGCACACACATGGTATGGGTTTGTGAGGAGGAAATGGTTTGGGTTGTTCACGGGGGTGAAAAAGACAAGGGTTCTTAGGAAGCAATGATAATAGTAGATCACTTATTGAGCTCTAATCATATGCTAGATATATAAATGCTACGATAATATTTAATCCTGACAATTTTAAGATATAGGAACTATTATTATCCTCATTTTATAGATGAAAAACTAAAACTCATTTATGTTGATCAACTTGTCTAAATCCAAACATCTAGCATTTTACGGTCTGAATTCACAGTTAATGCTTTTAATCCCTGCATAAGCCAGCTCACCTTTGCTGCCACCTGGACATCTTTCTCATTTCTGCTCCTTGATAATGGACAATTACGGTACCCAGTCTACAGGCTTGTCATGAAAAATCAATGAGCTAATATATATGCAAAGTACTTGCAGCAGTCCCGTAAATAATAACTGCTCAATATGTATTGGCTATTATTATTGATACTATTATTTTTATTACATGATATTGCCTTCCTTAGCTGGATGAAGAGAGTGTGGAGGACACAGATTTCACAACAAAGAGGATATATTTGGGTGTGTGAGCATTCTTGGGGATCTAGTGCCAAGAGAACTACATTTCTATTCCCAAGAAGAAAATGTCATTTTCTCTGCACCTGCCCACACCAGGTTGTACATTTCTCTATCCTGTAGATTCCCGAGCATCTTGTTCTCCTTTCACTCCTTCTGTCTCCTCTCTTCTGACAGATTTCCAGAGAGGCCACTCACCACATCTTTCATAGCCTCTCTCCCCAGATCAAAAGCTGATAGACTGTTGGTGAGCAGTGGTTAGAATGAATCATCACCTCTACAGCGTGGGGCTGGGGTGAGCCACACCTGCAGAAACTCCAACAAAGCTCAGAGGGAGGTCAGCTCCTTACTCCAGCCTGCTCATTTTTAAAAGCAATTTCCCCCTCCACTGCTTTCCACCAAACTATGGGAAAACATGACAATTAATTGACTGTAACATCCCTGACAGCTGCTACCCAGCTCCATGCGGGGCTAGTGGTGCACGCTAATAACTTTAAATTTAGTCTTAAATTGTGTAACTTGGAAAAGATAATCAACAACCCCTGAGAATGAGTTATTTCAGTGAGTTTTCTTTTCCAGCATCTGAAACTGATGACTAAAGTCCCACTCACCAGCTTGAGTATGTCACAAATATGCTTCCTGCCCACATGACCTTCTTCTGCCACTGACTGCATTTTCAAAAGTAGCCCAAGGCCAGAGAACAGCTGTTTGCTGGTTCCCTCAAGAGCAAGTTGCAAATGGTACATGGTTGGCTTGTGCTTTTTGCCTCCTTGAGGGACTCACTTAAATGTGCCAAATGGAAGGGAGGAATCACAGAATGGGTAATAGGATGTTAAAAAGGGAAGTTTCTACTAGTCACCGAGATATAACAGATGTGAGTAAAAAGCAAGTATAGATTAAAGAGAGAGAGAGAGAGAGCCCTATAACAATCTGTGCTAGATTGTTCTAGTGTCATCCTATTTACACTGGGTACTACGTTTCCCAGAATCACTTTTACAGAAGTTTATCAAGTAGTAATTTGTGTGAGATTGGAAGGCAGAAATGAAGCTGAAGCCCTTACCCTCAGGTGGTTGCTATGGGTTAAGGGAAGTGAGAGACAAATGCAGAGGTACCAGGGGGTTCCAGTTTGTTTTTGCTTTTCCCTGTATCACATCCAGCTCTCCTTCCCAGTTGCTGGCCTGGCCGACCAGCAGCAACTCCAGGCCCGCAGCAGACACTTTGCTGTGAACTCCGAGGCAGCAGCCATGATGAGCAGACAACTTTCCACAGACTTTTGTACCTGCCCCTTTGCAGTCCTACTCCAACAGCTGGAAGAGCCTAACTTCCAGTTGTTCCTGAGAGCTCTGAGCATTCGCCTGCGCCAGAGCTGCTCGTGACCTTTCTCTGACTCTCGACTTCTCTCTTCAAACCTTTACTATCCCAGTGCCTTACACGATTGTTTCATTGCTGGAATACAGTCTTCAGACCATAATGCTTACAAGGAACCTGCCTCCCTGACTGAACCCTGACTGATGTGCTCCTGGGCCCTGAGCCAGATCAAAGACAAAGAGTCGTCACAGTGTGAAACAAAGAGAATTGTCAAGCAATTTCCTCAAGAGATGCAGCTGTGCCACGCGTGACCACATCCTCCTCTACCTTGAGTCTCATGAAGGATGGACCACCATGGCCCCCTCCAGGAGCTTTGACATATGCTCCCTGCAGTTGAGAGGGCTGCCCCCTAGCTTATGCCTCAGAAAGCTGCCGCAGAGGATCAAGGTGGCTCCAACTCCCAGAGTTGGAGTTGAGGGATAATGGGATCGTCCTTGGCCCTGACCAATAAAACTAGCAGGAGGGGCAGAGCAAGCTCAGCACCAAGAAGCGGGAAGTGGACTCACCTCCTAGGGAGGAAGCATCACCAGCCACCACCAGAAAGGAGAGGCACTGCCTGATCCCGGATCTGCGGGATCGTCCCAGCCCTAAGAATCTCGGACGAGCCCTGGAAAGTGTCTCACTGGAAAAGCCGTGTTTCATATCTACTGACCCAGAAAGCACGAGGCCAGCCCCTGGCACCGGTCAGCGCCTCATTTGCTACACGTTTCTCCCTCCTCTCTGACCCCAGAGGGGTCACAAATTGGCTAGCAAGCTGGAATGAGAGGACAGAGGAGCAAAGATTTGCATACATCATAATCTAAGAGTTTTTGATAAGCTCTTAGAGTGGACACAATTGAATTGATGCTGTGTTTTGTGACTTAAAGTGACCGTTGTTAACTGCCGGAATATATGGGCCTGCTGGTGTTTTTACCTAAAGGTGGGGAGAGTATTTCCATTTAATTTACTTTAGAGGGGGAGAGGAAAAGGAAGTGGTCGCTCACTCCCAAGGCCAGGCATTGTGCATGCCTGTTCCAAATGCGAAGGCAGAGACCAGGCCCTGTGGACCTCTCTCTGTGTTTGCAGAGCCCCAGCATCCTCTAGTGAAGCTTTGGGGACAGTAATGGCCAGAGAAGGCTGAAAGTGTGGGATTTGGAGAGCTGTCCCCTCTTCAGAGCTTTCACTACTTTTTATATTGGAGATCCAAATAAATTTTCATTTGAAAGCAGAATAGCAGTCCACTACTTTAAAAAGATCTTAAAACCCACTTTCGGTCTAACCCCATTTTAACCAATCAGAAAAATGAAGGCCATAGAAATGAAGCAATCTACCCATGGAGAAGTAGGACAGGTACCAGCATTCTCTCGTAACCCTGGACCCTCTCCTCATCACCCACAGGCTTCTACCCCGGCAAACATGTGGATATCTGCTAGATGATTACAAATTTTTCCAGAAATGCCTCACTTTAGAATTCTCTAATCAAAAATAAATGTAAGTGCAAGACAAATGAAACAAAAGATTAGAAACTAGATCAGTAGGCGCAGGGTCAAGCAGAAGGAAGGCCTTAATGAAGCAATGGGAGACTGAGCTGCTGGGGACCAAGCTCAGCTCTGGGTGTCTCCCGAACTCGGGGCGGGAGACATTGTTTCTCCTCTCAGAAGATTTAATTCACTTTCTTTCTGGGCTAGTCAGACATAAGTCCCCAACCCGCGGGCCATGGACTGGTACTAGTCTGTGCCTGTTAGGAACCAGGCTGCACAGCGCGAAGCGAGCGACGGGCCAGTGAGCAAAGCTTCATCTGCATTTGCGGCTGCTCCCCAGCACCAGCATCACCTCCTCGGCTTCACCCCTGATCATCAGGCACTAGATTTTCACAGGAGCATCAGTCCCTGGTGCCCAAAAGGCTGAGGACCGCTGCTAACTGTTAGCAGATAGTGTAACTGTAACCTTGGCATATCTTCTATCTTTCAATAGGTATGGGCAGCTGTGTCCCCAAGAGATGGCTCCAACTTGTCTAGACTGCAGCACCTCACTTTCTTCCACCTTATCTTATTTATTCAGTTTACTAGGGCATTTAAAATTGTTCCTCCCTAAAATATCAAGGGATATGGGTCCTTTTTTATCTCTCAAAGTGTACAGCCAAGTCCCTTAAAGGGCATGGCAGGAGCAGAAGGTGAAAGCTCAGAGTTCTTGCTCGATCTAAACAAATGCTGTTAGATTTCTTCCCACACTGAAAACAAATGCATTTGTTATTTTTGGTCATGACTGAGATGATGCTTAGGACATATAGCAAAGTGGCCATTATTTTTAGAAGCAGAAAGATGAAGACAGGCTGTGGGTCTGATAAGATAAAAGCAGCAGCAGATAAAAACATTTACAAAGAGGGATATGGCTATCTGCCAAACAGAAGCAAGAAAACTCTCCCGCTGAACACAAAGCAATGAAAAGAAGTTAGCCAAGGTCTGTGACAGTGACATACTGGCACCCTTTCCTGCAGGAAGGTTCAGCAGCAGGAGAGAAAATGGAAAGGATGTTGGGCGTTGGGATTTAGGGACACCGCGTGACCTTGGACAGCAGTTTCCTGTGTATAAGAGGAAAAGGAGGCCGCTCTGTTTCTCTCTCAGAGTAAAGGTGATGTTTCAGTGAGTTAGATGCAGGTTGAAATGTCATGTGAGCTGGGAGACATCACACATTTAAGGCACGGGTTCTCAGACTGAACCGGACCAAAGTGTTCCGTGGGAGAGCTGTCAAAAATACACATTCAAGAACCCAACTCCAGAGAAGCTGATTCAGTATGTTTGAGTTGGGGCCCAGAAACCTGGATTTTGGACGAGCACTTCAGATGACTCTGAAGCAAGGAGTCTCTATATGAGGTAGATGCTGTTCTGACCCCCATGTTACATGTGAGGAGACTGAGGCACAGTGAAGCCCGATAACTTGCCAAAGGTCAAGTTAGTGGTAGAGCCAGTTCCCAAGAGATTGCAGACTCAAGAAATGGGAAATGAAGTTGTCGAGATGTGGCGAAGAGAGGAATTCGTGCCCTCTGAATCAGCAAGCGGAGTGACAGCCTATTTCCAGATATCCAGAACCTCAGAAGTGCTGCATTTCTGAATCCCTTGAGCTTCAAGCAAACAAACATGCCCGAGGAAGGTGTAAGCAGAAACATGAGTGACAGAGACAGAGAAGAGGGAGGGAGGGAAGAACCTCATTAAAAAATGGAATTTATATCAGAATTGTGCTCCTCTATATCAGTCTGAAGATTCACTGTACTAAAAAATGGCCTAAAATATGTCAATGCCCAGGTGATTAAAATACCGTTCCATACTGCCAATGTACAGAGGAGAGAGAACTGCAGCCGGAAGGTCAAGTATTCAGAAAATAATAAAAAATGAGTAAGTTGGGTTACAAAACCCAGAGTCGTCAAACGCTAGAGCTGGATGTACCTCTGGGAGTTACCTTGATTAACCCCTTTATTTTACAGATGAGAAAACTGAGTCTTGGTGAGGGGACGTGCCAACGTCAGACAGCAGAGTCCAACCCCAAACATTGGTGTTCAGACCCCCAGTCTGGAGCTCATTTTGCTCCACACCCTACCCTCACGAAACTTGAAAGGAAAGGAAATCCTTCACGTAGCATGCCTTCCAAACTCTTAACTAACTCACACAGCCTTGCTTGGAACAGCGGCTGAAGGAAGAACGAAAGAGAGGTGAGGAAATGTAGTCAGCGGCTGATTCGGTAAATGGGGAAAGAGTCTCGAACATAATTAAAGGGTTGAGAGGTCCCAAGTCTCCAGCTCACCCACAGAATCGGAAATAGAGAGGACAAGTGATTGGGGGGAAGAGAGCTAAATGAAGGCTCCCCAGGAGGAGTCAGGAGTGGCGGACATGTTAACTTACCTATCACCACTTTCCTGCCTCAGTAACCCAGGAAAGTACTGGAAAATTAACACCTTTGAGACACGGGCTGCAGAGGCTAGAAGCAGTGAGGATTTCGGGAAGGGGATTCCCTCCCAGCTGAAAACCCTCGCAGGCCCTTGGCCAGGCATCCCAGGTTTACCACAGTCTAGCTGCACCCTGCCCATCCGATTTTCTTTCCTACCACTGCCCTAATGGCAGCACACATCTTATACTTCGGAGTATTCCAGCCAGACAGTACCCTGAGAAAAGTACTGGGGCCCGAGAATCCAGCCAAAGGGCAGTCCCTGGCTATGGAAGAAGAATTTCTAGGGGCCCAGGGAGACAGGGGTGGGGCTGTCGGGAGCAATCCTGAGACTAGCGGGTAAGGGACGCAGACCTCCGAAGACAGGCCTAAGCAAGGGGTACCCCAGAGCTCCGCACCTTTTTCTACCCCCTTCCATCAGCATGCTCCCCTCCACACATGGCACTGCATGAAGGTGATGACATCAAAAATGGGGGTGGGGGGGGCATGGCCCAGCCCACAGTTTCTGAGTTCTCAACCCTCCTGCAAAAAGACTAGCCAAGGCCAGCTCTAGAGCAGCCATTGGCTCAGGCCGGGACAAGAGCAGCATGTGGCAGCAGAGGATAAGACAGAAGGATCGGAATTTTTGTTTTTTCCTCCACAAAGGGATTGTAACCAGGATTATTAGCATAGAATGAGTAAACCCTGAGGCTTATCACCAGAATGGGGCATCCAAGGAGGAAAAAGAGACAAAATCTCAATAGTGAGAGATAAAAGAAACGTGAGCTTATTTTACACTCAAACGGGTAACTCAGTAGTGAGGCTGGGATTGAGGTTATAGCCATGCTGGCTTCAGCTTTAACTTTGTTAAGCCGACTGGCAACAAAGTGAAAGGGAAGATGCTCGAGGTATCCACTGAGTGACCCACTACCCAGCAGGCTTATGAAGTTGTCTTCATTTTCTGAATGGAACAAGAATGTATGGAGACACCAGAAAGAATGATTTTCCTGCCAACCCTAGTTAAGTCCTGAAGAGTCTCTCAAAATTCCATTTTTTCCTATTTATCTTGTTAATGAATTCTCTGAGCCTTTGACCTACCAATTTAGTTATCTTACCCCATCTCCAACGAAAGCCCAGCTGTGGGGAAAGATAATATTTTCTTAATCAAATGAGTATCAGTGATATCTATGGAGCCGCTCGTAACATTTTTTAATGATTTGACTCTAGCAGCTTCTGTTAGAAGAAAGCTTTTGGCTGTGATAGGAACGCGAAGGAATGTTCTAGATTTATTCAATTCATCTTTTTAATTTTAAGAGTTGGGTATATCATATGGTCTTGCTTACATGTGGAATTTAAACTAAACAAAACAAACATAAAAACAAGCTCATAGATACAGGTGAGTGCCAGAGGCGGGGGGGCGTTGGCGAAATGGGTGAAGGGAGTCAAAGGTACAAACCCCCAGTTGTGAAATAACATACAGCATGGTGACTAAGTTAATAACACCGTATCGCATGTTTGAACGTTGTTAAGAGAGTAAACCTTAAAAGTCCTCATCACAAGAAAAATAAAATGTATAACTATGTGTGATGATACATGCTAACTAGGTTTGTTGAGGTGATCCTTTCACAATACATATAAATATGAAATCATTATATTGTACACCTAAAACTACACAATGTTATATGTCAATTGTATCTATATATTTGTATGAGCTGGCTAAAGGAAACCTTGAGCTTTATAGCTTTTTCTACATAGACAATGGAAAGGAGCAATTTGAACAATTATTTCACTTCCAATCAGGATCTTCAGGCATAAATTCTTAGTGTTTTGAAAGACCTAGGTTCAAATCGTAACTTCTCTTTGCTGCAATTTTCGAGCCTACAAAAAGAGATGATCACATTCCCACCTTTATAGAGATATTGTGAGGATTATATAAAATAATGACTGTAAAACAGTTAACACAGAGTCTAGCTCAGTAAATGTTAGGTTGTCTTTCCTGTAGAAACCAAAGGAGTATCTCAAATTTCCACTTATTTTTCCTGTGTAGACACGGCCTCTAAACATTCCAAATGTCACAAAGGCAACTCTAACAGTGAACAAAGGGCCTCTCTGAGTAAAATGAACTTAATAGGCCTGAGAGTTTGTTACTTGGAATGAAAAATTAGCTAAAGATTATTGTATTTGTTTCCTAGGGCTCCCATAGCAATTTACCATAAAGCAAATGTCTTCAGCAAATTTATTATCTCACAGTCTTGGAGGCCAGAAGTTCAAAATCAAGGTGCTGGCAGGGTTGGTTCTTCTGGAGGCTCTGAGGGAGAATGCATTCCATGCCTCTCCCAGTTTCTGGTGGCTGTCGGCAATCCTGCCATTCCTTGGCTTTGTGGCTGTCTTCCAATCTCAGCCTTCATCTCTGCATGGCCTTTTCTTCTGTGTCTATGTGTCTCAAATTGCCCTGTTCTATCTCTTACAAGGACACCAGTCATTGGATTTAGGGCCCACCCTAAATCCAAGATGATCTCATCTTAGGATCCTTAATTTAATTACATATGCAAAGACCCATTTTCAAATAAGTTCATATTCATAGGTACTGAGGGCGAGGGGCTGAAATATATCTTTTGGAAAGACACCATTCAACAATTAGTTTCAATTCTTCAAACCAAATCAAGGTGTTGATTTCAGCACAGTGATACCAGTTTTGGACTTCTGGCCTCCAGAACCGCGAGAGAATACATGATAAGTTTATATTGTGCTAAACTGTCCAGTTTGTGTTAATTTGTTACAGCAGCCACAGGAAAATAATACAGACCCCAACTTTAATTTCCCCCCTCACACTAGACATCTACTTTTATGTGGTTTGATATACGGCCCGATACAAGTTTATATACTAGTAAAATATGAATTGTTGTTTTGTGGGTGTATGCATTTTTTATCAATGTTATTCATGTTATGCTCTAGATCTTATTCTCTTTTTTTTTTTTTGTACTCAACTCTGTATATTTAAGGTCTTTCCATTCTCTCATGTGTATGCCTACCTGGTTAGATGCACCTATCTGCCACAGAACATTCTGTAGCATGCCTCCACCAAATATCCTTTTTCCACTCTTGTAGAATGGATATCTATGATGCTCCCAGCTCACGGCTGTCAAACTACTACTTGAATAGAATTTAAAAATCTGCATCGTCAAGAGGCAGATAACTACTGATGTGATCTCATAGAACCAGGTGCAAAAAAACCAACCAACCAAACAACAACAACAACAAAAAAAAACGGGTATTACAGTTGGACCAAAACTATAAAAAGATAAACAGTCAGCTCTGTAAGTGTTTTAACAGCAAGTTTAATTCTTGGGTTCTCTTGGCCCATCCTTACCTCACAGGTCCTTCTGTCCTGGCCTTCCCTCTGCCCAGAAAATTTCAGGAAATTGAGAGGTCTAACAAGTCCAGATGTCTCGCTTGACAAATTGGAATGGAAGTTAGCAGCTGTTTTCCCTGCAGCATCCTCTGGGAAATCCACCCAACTACATGTTCCCAGCCTGCCCTTGCTTTCGAAGCTGTAATGTTCAATACAGAACCTTGAACCAAGTGGCAAGTGCTGCATAGAGGACGTTAGTGTAGGAAAACAGTGCGAAGGCTGGAAGGGACAGACATAGCCCCTGGGAGTAAAAGAAGCCGAAGCTATTTAGCGAAAGAAATGTGGATGGGATGGGCTCAGCTGGCTCCAAGTGTATAAACAATGATGTTAAACAACTGTGCTTCAACTGAGTCCAGGAACAGACACCGTGGACTTGAGCTGATTGAAAAACACCTGGCTCTGACATTCGAAAGGGCTTTTGAACAAGAGAGGTGAGAGGCAACAATCATGCAGCCTTAAAGCTGAAAAGTGTGAACTCAGACAAGCTCCATCAGAGCCAACGCTTTGTCTGGAAGGGACAAAGACAATCTGTCTCAGCTCTATCGCCAGTTTGCTTTAGAACTTGAACTAAAGCCCTTTGCTTTGGTTGCCTCCTGTGTCAAGAAGAGGGTTCAAAAAAATGTGGCTGTTCAAAATTAACTCAAGATATAACATAGAACTAAATGTAAGAGCTAGTTATAAAACTTCAAGAAGAAAACAGAAAAAAATCTTTATGATCTTATTGTACAAAGACTTCTTAAATATGACACCAAAAACGTGATTCATAAAAGAAAAATATTTATAAATTAGACTTCTTCAAAGTAAAAAAATAAACTTTTGGTTTTTAAAAGACACTATTCAGAAAATTAAAATAAAAACCAAAGGCTGAGAGAAAATATTTATAAATTCTATAACTGATAAAGATTGTATCCAAAATATGTAGAGAACTCAAAATTCAATAATAAGATAATATCTGAATAACTGTTTTACCAAAGAAGATACATGAATGGCTAATAAGCACATGAAAAGATGTTCATCATTAGACATTAGGGAATTACAAATTAAAACCACAATAAGTATTACCACACCTCCACTGAAATGGCTCTAAACAAGAAGTCTGGTGATACCAAGGGCTTGCAAGGACACGGAGAAATTGGAACATTCATACACGGCCGGTGGGAGTATAAAATGGTCACAGCCCCTTTGGAAATAAATATTGACAGTTCTTTAAAAGATAAACATACACCTGTCATACAACCCAGCAATTACACCTCTATGTATATACCCAAGAGAAATGAAAATATACATCTACACAAAGAGTTGTACGTGAATGTTCATAGCAGTATTATTCACAATATCACAATACTGGGAACAATACAGGTGTCCATAAACCGGTGAGTGAATAAACAAAATGTGGCATATACATACAGTGGAGTAGGAATTCAGCAATATAAAAGAATCATACTGATACAAACAATGACATGGTTGAATCTCAAAAACATGCTATGTGAGCAAACCAAAACAAAAGGCTACATGCTCTGTGATTCCATTTATACGAAATCTACAGTAAAGGTAAAATGAGAAATACAGAAAGGAGGCAATGATTACCTGGAGCTAGGTACAGGAGAGAGGAATGACTGTAAATAGGCACTACAGGGACATTGTGGGGTGATGAAAATGATAGCTTCAAAGTTGTATAAATTTCCTAAAAACCACCAATTCTACTCTAACAACAAGTGAATTTCACGAGCTGTAATTATACCTTGGCAAAACTGAAAAAAATATATACATGGCATAATGGAGACTTGCCATGTCCCTGAAGGTCAGTACAAATTTGGGGTTTTATTGAATATACACCACTTGTTCAACAATCTAGTTAGAAAATGCCTAATAATAATGAACCAGGAGGTGTTAAGTTTGTGAAATTTTACACAAAATTAGGGGTGCCCTGGGTTAAGCCTACCTTGTAAAGTAAGTGGCTTTGTCTCTTTTCTGTTATCCATCTTTTCCTCCAGGGAGTACTTCTGGACACCACATTTACCCTCTCTGTACCCCTTGTCCTCCAGTGGTTAAGACTTAAACAGACTTGTGGTCAAACTGGCAAATGCCTTAACCTCTGAGAGATAGTTCCTTCCTCTGATCAAACCGACCCCATAATACTGAAGGGCGGCCCTCCTACCCATAGGAGCTATTAGCTGTTAGCTTCTCTTCCCTATTCTCCATCCCCAAACTGACTTTCAGGAAAAGAGGGTGCTACTGGTCATTGACATCTTACCAACAATGCATTTTATTAAATCCTTTCTCTGCAGTTGAAGTTATCCTTTTCAGGGCAGAAGAAAGCCCTTTTTTTGCACTAAACGCAAAGCCAGCCTGCAGCCCTTTCTAAAAATCCCCAAATCTCACTTGCTTGTTTTCTTTGGTTACTCACCAAACCCTGGAAAAAAAGCCAGTCTGGGGCAGCCTGAGTGCTCTGCTCTCTGTTATGTGGTCCCAGTGAGTGTAGTGCTATTTCAGATTTGATCAGCAGACACACCCAGAATGCAAAGAACACAGCCACAGTCACCAGAATGTTATGTGCTTATATGTTATTGTTACTTGAAATAATGATGTAGGGAAGTGCTCAGGGTGCAATACTTAAGGAGGTGCTCACCTCCAGGTGTCGTCCTGCACTTATGTGACCCTGGGAGGGAGTGCCTCTTTAAAAGTTAAGCCCTGAAGGACATGGCCTTTAGGTGGGGCACTCCCTCTCAGAGAAGCAAAATCTACCACCCCAAAATGTGCCTCCTCGGCATGTGAATTATTGTTATTATTTTTTAAATGCCTACAGCACCTGGTCTTCCTAGGTGGTCTCCCATCCAAGTACTAACCAGACCCAACCCTGCTTAGCTTCCAAGATTAGATGAGATTGATCAGGCATGTTTCAGGGTGGCATGGCCATAGACCAGGCTGATGATTTTTAAGAAACAAAAGATTCAGGAAGTTGTTGGGGTTTTTTTGTTTTTTGTTTTGTGTGTGTGTGTGTGTGTGTGTGTGTGTGTGTTTTTAACCTCTTCCGTAACTGCCTAAAAGAAGTTAGATAGGGGGCCTATTCCAGGAAGAGAGCTGTCCCCAGAGAACAATAGAGTGTGAATCAGATGTGGTAGACTAGAGGAAAGTTAGCAAGACCTGTACACATTCCTCTGTGTCCCTTTGTCACTGTATGGCATGGCAAACCTTTGCTCTTCCCATTTCCCTATGAACTGTATCCGTCCCTCTCAAGTCCCAGACCCCTACTTTCTTCTCCTTTGCTCAGGAAGTTATATAAGCCTCAGTCACTTGACTGTCTGTGGGTCTCATTTTCTTATAGAGCCCTTGTATATATGAAATTAAATTCGGTTTTCTCCTGTTAATCTGCCTCATGCTGATTTAATTCTTAGACCAGACAGAAGAACCTAGTATGGTAGAGAAGAAAACTTTCCTCTCTAACAGTAGGCTCAGAGAGTGGGCTCCTTCAAGGTTCACCCTAAACACATCACTTGCCTTACCTTAGTCTTAGCCCTACTGTAGGAGGCCTGGGCCCAAGTCCACATGATGACGTTATCTCACCAGCCCTGCCACAAATTAGCTATGGGACCTTGGGCAGGTCAATATCCCACTTTTTTGCCTGTTCTGGCTTTATGCTTCTAGGGTTACTTTGCTCCCTTTAGCAATAAAGCAAGACAATTATGGAAATATGCATTACCTTAATCTATTAGGTCTCAGCTTAAATTTCATATCTTCTCTGAAACATTTCCTGACCATGTAGACCATTCTCTGTCACGTTCTCTTCACAACTTGTTTGTTTTATTCACAGAGGTTAGTACAGTTTATAATATAGTGTTTCATTTTATGGTTTTCTATCTGTGAGGATAGTCTAGACAATGGTGCAGTAATAAACCCCCGTAAATCTCAGGAGCTTAAAACAATCAAGGTCTACTGCTTTCTCACTCCACATGTCTGTTGTGTCGTCTAGGAGTCTCAGCTCAGGGACCAGGCTGATGAGCAGCCACCATGTGGAGTACTTCACAGGTCATCATGCCAGAGGGCAAAGAGAGCTCCAGGGGACCTCACTTAACTGCTCAGCCCAGAAGGGATACACATTACTTCCAGCTATGACTCATTGGCCAGAACTAATTGACGTCCCCACCCACTCACAAGGGACCCCTACCACTGCACTCCTAATATGTGCGTGAAAGCAGAAAGCCAGAAAGATGTGGTGAGATGTTATAATGATTTCTGCATTATTTATTTGGTTTTGTCTGAATCTTCTCATCAGAATGGCCCATCAGGACAGGATAGTCTGTCTCGTTCAGCATTTTACTGCCCCTAATACTGGCATATAGTTGATGCTTAATAACAACCTGTTGACTGACTACTGATTCTGGTAGTTTAGGGTTGGTGACTAAGACTGTTGGTTGAATGAATGTCAGCTCCCAGGAAACTGCTTGGTTATGAGAGGACTCAGGAACTCAGCTTTCTATGTTAATTGGAATCTCCTGAAAAGGGAAGAATAATTACTCTAACTACTATTTTTCACAATTTTCTCCTTGAGGGTCTAACTGCAGAAGCGAATGGATAAGAACCTCTGGGAATCTGGGAGCATAGTCCAAAGTAGTGATTCCAAATGAAATCTCTTTGTAATTTTATTCTTCATCTTAAAAGCTAATGTGAATTTTATATTTTGTTCCATATTATATCCATGGTCATAAAAAAAAGTTTTAAAATATTTAACTGAGCTTAAATTAATTCATGCTTCAGGAACATGTGTCATACTTATCTCGTGGTTTCAAGGACTCCCTAACAGCCCATTCCCAGGGTGGTATGCTCCAAGCCAGAAAGCACAGCCCACCCCTCTCCTGACACCCCCCTCCCCCACATGTCCAGGGTGGTATGCTCCAAGCCAGGAAACAAAGCTCTAAGCCTCCTTAGACAGCTTCTGGGGCCTTAAGGCTTAAGCTCAAAGCATTAGGAACACCCTCTGAATTTTATTTCTTTTCAGTGGTGACTCTTTTTCTCTGATAGGGATAAAATTCCTATTGTATGTGGTAATTTGTCTAATGAAATAAGAAGAGGTGATGACAAAGCCTTAATTTTTTTCCCCTATAGGCTGATGAACTAAATTCTTCTAAACCAGTGTTTCTCAAATATTATTTGTTTGTTTGTGTTCGTATTTGTTTTTGTTTTTTACAGAGCCCCACACTAAGTGTGTTTTATATCACTGCCTGTAATGGACACTGTCGGTAACCCCCATGCAGACTGGTGCACCCTCCCCAGCTGCTGAAATTGGCAGCTGTCTTCTTCAGAAATTGCCCTTGGCTGAGCAGGAATTGCCTTTTCAGAAGGTTATGCACCTCTCTTCTTCAGAGCGGCCTGCAGCCAATGAACCCTGTTGACTGACAGCAGGGTTCATAAAGTTACTCCCTTGTCTCAGGCAGCACCAGCTTTGGTACAATTCAAGCTTCAGAGCTCCTTATGGGATCAAGGTTCAGAGTACACCCCTGCTCGGTTCCTCCCCTGTTCCACCCACCTCCTTTCACTGCCTTTTTTTCCTGAGAGCACCCTCTAAAGAGATCTCACACATCCCCTTCTTGAGCTCTACTTCTAGGGAATCTGACTTATGACACTACCCAACACATGCACGCACACATCACACACATGTACCTGAAATAAAATTTCAAAAATAATACACTTACTTTATTTATACTTACTTTGTGTGATCCATTCTAATATTTTCTATACTGTTCTGTTTGTTTGCTTTTTTAATTGCTCATTTGTGACCCTCTAACAGGTCA
Organism: Rousettus aegyptiacus; assembly: GCF_014176215.1. Classification (NCBI taxonomy): domain Eukaryota; kingdom Metazoa; phylum Chordata; class Mammalia; order Chiroptera; family Pteropodidae; genus Rousettus; species Rousettus aegyptiacus. Next base: position 127,265,765 of record NW_023416306.1, read on the forward strand.
CAGCCTTGCACTGTGGAAAACACAACACTAAACCTTTCCGAGTTAACCTTTTAAAGGCTGGTGTTTGGCACCTGAGCAGTTGAGGGGAAAAGTGGAGCAAAGAGACTGTCTTACTGTGCACAGTATCGAGAGTTTAGAGACACAGGACATTGATTTTCATAGGGCTGAGCCTCTTAAGGGAGCACCAGTGCCTTCTGCCAGTGAGGGTGGCCACCAACCTCCTCCACACTCCTCGCTGTTCTTCCTTCCAGCAGGAATGCACTTCCTCAGGGTTTTAGTATGAATGGGGATTCCACGGAGATAAAGGAGTTTTTGACCTCATAGAAATGCACAAAGATGGACATATGAGAACGTTGATTTTGGCGTTGTCTGCGATGGCCAAAGCAGAAACATCCCAAATGGCCATCACTAGTGCAACCAGATAAAGAGTAATATGTATCTGTTAAAAATAATGAAGTAGGTATCCAAGTACAGAAAATTTCCCATGATACACTAAGTGTAAAAATTAATTGGCCCCACAGATCACCTATGCAGTTTCATTTTTGTTTTTTTTTTAAATTAAAAAGTATAAATTGTCAGTTATAAAAGTATTTACAAGGATGTAAAGTATAGCATAGGGTATAAAGTAAATAATATCAAAATAATTATGTATGGTGTCAGATGGGTATTAGACTTATCAGAAGATTACCACATAAGGTATATAAATGTCTAATTGCTATATTGTACACCTGAAATGAATATAATAATGAATGTTAACTGTAACTGGAAAAGAAATTTTAAAAATTAAAAAGATAGTAAAATAAGAATTAGTATGTATATAGTAACAATACAGAAAAATATACTCAAAATTCTTTGCAGTGATCACCTGCAGGGGAGTGATTAGGGGAAACTTGCTTTCTAGGGCATACATTTCCATAACATTTTAACATATTATCACAGGAATTATTTACTTTTGTAATCAGAAGAAGTGATAATTTTGTTTTCAAAAAAGTCACAATAGCAGCTCTTCAGCAGGTAAGGTGTGCTTTGCAAGAGTCTGAGATAGAAACTTTTTTTAGGAGTTCATGCCGGAGGCAACATGTTTGCTCCAACAGGCAGAAATATTAAATAAAATACAAACCGAGAAGATTTATAAGCCATAGCAAGGCTCAGAAACTAGCTAAACATCCCTATGTACCAGAAGCAGAAAAGAAACCCCCATCAGGAAGGAGGACTGAGGCCAAAGCCTCCTCAGCCAGGTTCTGAGAGCTGGCAAAGGGGCTTCGTTGGCCCCAGCAAGGCCACAGGGATTAAAAGAGGTTGGGGTGTGAGGTTAGGGCGAGGGGAATGCAGAGTGATGCTTACTGCTGGGAATGGGAACTGGGGACTGGAGGCAGCCCCCAGCTGCTGAAAGGAAGCTAGAAAAAACTGTCCAGAGATTTCATTTTGGGTTTCGAAATCAGGGGTGCATCTTAAGATTGACTGGGAACTCTGAAAAATACCATTGCCCCAAATATTTTGATTTAATTTTTAAATTTTTTCTTTCTCCTTCATCCTCCTCTCTGCTAAAAGTCTCCCTTGGAGAACTTAATAGACATCTAAGATTGACGCCTCATGGAAACTTTGGGCTTATGTAGGGGTGGGAAATACAGATACAAACTCTGTCCAGGCACTCGACCTAGCAAACAGCCAGCTCGGAGCTGAGACCTAGGGTTTCCCCATCATGACCTCAGAATGGGCATTTCTAACCATCAGAAAGGTATGCTTTGGGACTGGAGGTCCTGGGGAGGGGACCTAACAACATGAGATAGAGACACAGGGAGTCGGGGGAATGTCCACCCATAGGCAAATGAGCAAATTCATAGGTATGTGATATATTTATATAACAGAATATTATATAATGGAGAAATTTAATAACCCAGCATTAACATGGCACCAACATGGATAACCCTCAAAACCGTGGTGGTGAATTATAAAAGTAACTTGCAGCATGACATGGCATGTTATAATATCATTTATTTAAATTTTAAACTATAAGGAACAAAAAGTATATATTGTTTTGTGGCTAAATACATATACACCGAAACTATAAAAATCGTCATGAAAATCAAGCACACTGACTTAAGGACTGCAGTTACCTTTAGAGACAGGTAGACAAGTAATAATAAGGAGGAACAAACCTGGGTAAACCTCAAAGGCATTATACTGTGCCTAAGAAGCCAATGTCTAAAGGTCGCATAGTTTATGATACCTTTTATGACACTTATGAAAAGATAAAACTAGTGATGAGAACAGTTTAGGTCAGGGAGCCATACGGGAGTTTTATGGGGCAATGGAACCCTTCTGTATCCTGATTGTGGCGGCAATAATGTCGATCTGCAATGAATTACAATTTATAGGACTAAAACTTACAAAGATAGAAGACTGGTTAATTGCCAGGGGCTGGATGGAGGCTAAAATGGAAATTTCAGTTTGGGAAGATGAAAAAGTTCTGGAGATGGATGGTAGTGATGGTTGCAGAAAAATGTAAATGTCCTAAATGTCACTGTATACATTTAAAAAAAAAAGTTAAAATAGTAAATTTCATTATGTATCTTTTACTACAATAAAAAAAAAAGCAAATAAAAATCTTATAGGACTGGATACCAAAAGAAGGAGAAAAAAAGCCAATTTTATTGAATTTTATTGCATGGTAATTAAAACAGAACTAAAAAAAAATAGCTGAAGTAAATATTGCAAAATGTTAAGATCAGTTAAAGCTACATGACAGATACATTCGTGTCTGTTACTCAATTTTCTTCACCTTTCTGCATGTTTAAAATGTCTTAATAAGTTTTTAATAGTTTAAGGTAGAATTAAAATTTTAGGGCAGCAAGAAGCTTTTGAGATTATTCCTCCCCTATTCCTTCCTCAACAGAGAGAACTGAGTTTTCTCAGCTAAAACTCTTGACTCCAGGCCACTGTTTTATCCACGCTGATAATTTGGAACTGAAGTTTCTAATTGATAATAAAATTAGACTTCTCCAATTAAGGAGAGCTTTTGAAATGCAAAACCCACAAAGAGTGTGCTCAACTTCCCCTAGTCCATAGGAAACAATTTCTACATAATCAGAACACCCAACTAAGTACTCTCAAGAACAGAATTAAAATTTAATTAGCAGCTCTCTTCAAAAGAATGTTAAAACAATTTTTAAAGGAAAAGTCACAAAAAGTGTCGATTTTACTCTAAGATATTCAAATTGATCTCATGAAGCATTTTAGTTTGTTTCATTTCATCTTTGCATCCACCTGTCTTTGTTCTCACCCACTCTCCCGCTCCCCTAAGTACAACTTCACAAGGAATAGCTTCTGTGACCTCTTCTCACCCTGTGCCTAGAGTGAGGGTTGCTCGAATTAGAACAAAGTTTCTTTAGAAAGTAATACTCTGCAAAATTCTCAGATGAAAAGGTCTTCTGCCATCATTGGATCTTCAGGGTTCTTGGTCTCAAGCAACAGAACTGACTTCGAAGGCCAGGAAAACCAGGCCTGCACAGGGCAAAAGGAAGAAAGCCCAGCCAAGATCCCCTGACCCGCACCCCCACCCCCCACCCAAACATAACCCTATGTTATTCATGCTGCTTACGATTCTGCCTTTGGTACCATTGCCACCAGTAGGATTCTCAACTTGCTGCAGCCACCATGAAGAATTTCTCAGCTGATAGAATGTCTTCTATGTCATTCTGTCGAGATTGAAGGTTCTGGGCATGGACATACAGTTGGCTAAGCCTAGGTCCCCAGCCCATTCTCTAGCTGTCAGGAACTTCTTTAAAGACAGTCTGAGCCCCACATTTCAACAACACTCACACAGCGAAGGACTCTCCTCTCCCAAGTAGGGAGAGAATTCAATGCTGGGTAGCAAAACAAGCAAGAATTATCTACCCTAATAGATTTTCATAGGCTTCTTAGTATCCACCTGCTTCCCTTCATTTCCCCTCATGGCTCCCACAGCCCCTGTGCTTCCACCTAAAGCCATGGCAACTCTTCTTTGTGCAACCAAAAATGTACCCACCCCTGTCCCCAAAGGGACCCATAATTCAGGCAACTTTGAAAGTCCTGCTTCTACTCTTATCTCAGCACTTCTCCACTCAGCAACCAAACTGATCCTTGTAAAACCTACAATAGATCTTGTCACTTCCCTGCCTAAAGCCCTCCAATAGCTCCCACATCACTCAGAGAAAAAGTTACATCTTCACAATGGCTGTCTAGACCCTATGGTATTACTCCCTCCTGCCTGCTTGATCTTGTCTCCCATTGCTCTCCCTCTCATTCTGCTCCAGCACCCGCCTCCTCCCTGCCTTTCACACACACCTGCTTGTTTGTGTTTCCTTCCCTCAGGTTAACGCATAACTTGTTCCCTGTACTAATAGTCTTCCCAATTCCCCTTAAATAAAATAGTACCCCATCACTCTTCCCTCACCTCATAATTAAACTGTAATTACTCCTGCTTAAGTTTCCTTTATATTATCACAGCCAATGGCATTCTATGTGGTCATTTGTTTCTTGTCGATCTCTTTCTACTAGAACGTAAGCATGACTTTATTTTTTTCATCACGGCGTCCTCAGAGCCGAGATCAGGGCCTGGTTGTGAGTAGATACTCCATAAACGTCAGTTGTTGCCTAAGTGGAAGGTGAAGTCAGCTGCTGAGAATAAAGGGCAGGGAAGAGATGCGATGGTGTCTTTGATTGAGGAGGAGTGTCGATGGGGTTTGCGAAGAGGAGACAGTTAACCAGGAAAGATGAGGCTTGTCCTAGCCATGATGAAGACATGAGTGAGGCTGGAGATCATGTAACAGGAGCAAGGATCGGTGGTTGAGTCGTTGCTTTTTTATCAGCCCCACTCAGCCGCCTAGAGGTATGTCGAGAAGCAACACTGCACTTATTCAGCCATACGTGTTGACCAAGTGGGGAGGGCAAAGGGGACAGGAAGCAAGGATGTTGAGATTCACACGCAAGAAAGTCTGAGAGAACGAGCTTTGGGCTCTAAGCTGCATGAGGAGGGAAGACAAGGAAGTGGTTAAGAATACAGATGATTGCAGGTGAAGGATGGTGCTCTGTCCTAAGGAGACTAATGGACAAACCATCCAGAAGGATTTCTCCTGAGGAGTGGAGAGCCAGGCCAGTAGGTTGGGGAGAGCGAGAAAATTAATGCTAGGAAGTGCGAGACGGAGGGAAGGCACATCGAGTCTGAGTGGCACCTTTGAGCAAATCAGTATTGGGTGATGCATGGGGCTAGGCCAACAGGAGGCAGATGGACAATATGGTGTAATCTTTCCGAATTTTTAGGAATTATATGCTCTTCGGTCGCAAGAATATCTTCATTTTTTATTGTTGTTACATGCATTATGATTTAGCTGAAATGATTAATTTCCCAATGATACTTAAAGATCTTTTTTATTGTTGAACTACTCAGGTATTAATACACTAGAGGATCTAATGTAAAACTTGGTGATTATTGTGGATAACATTGTATTATATAATTGAAATTTGCTAAGAGAGTAGAACTTAAACATTTTCACTTAAAAAAAAAGTCAAATATGTGAGGAGATGGATGTGTTTATTAACTAGATGGGGGAAATTCTTTCACAATGTATGTGTATATCAAATTACTATGATATACACTTTAAATATTTTACAATTTTATTTGTCAGTTATACTTTAATAAAGCAGACACTTTTAAAAAGTATGAAAGATATTTTAACAAAAAAGGTTTACAGTAGTCTTCATTCTAATTACGCTCTTATGCCCAAGACAGAGACCAGATCTGACTCCTCAAGTAGGATCATTGAAAGGATATTGGGTAGCTCTCTGGACTTATAGAAAAACTGGAAAGACAAACTCAGAAAGCAGAGAGGCAAGGCAGTAGGTAATGCAGCCAGAACCCAGTGTCTTCTGTGGTCATATTAGCAGTGGCTAACGGAGTAGCGAAGATGACCCAATGAGAGCTGGATCTCCCCACAGTGGCTACAATGATCTTGTATTACCCACTACATTTCTGTTGCCTACAAAATCAGTGTCAAGCCCAAGAATACAGAATGCCAGGCCCCCCACCACCTGGTGGCAGCCTACTTTTCCAGTCTCATCTGCCATGGCTCTGTGCTCTCTCAAGTGTTTTGTCCCAGTTCGGTCCTCACTAATTCCCAAATATGCCATGCTTTAATGCCTCTATGCCTTGGCACAAGGGTTCTTCCCATGATCTAAAATGTTCTTCTGTCCCCTAGCGCCTAAATCAAACTGTTGAGCTCCTACACGCACTTCAAGACCTTGTTAAATGTCACCTCCTATAGTCCAGGTATACACCCAGGTAATATCTCTAGGACAATCCTCATTGTGTTATTAACTATCTGTTTTCATGTTTGTCTTCTTCACTGAACTATTGCCTAGCAGAGGGCAAGGTCAGTGTCTAATTAATTTTAGTTAATTAATTGAGTTACTCTAATTAAACTAAAGGGCAGGGCCTGGTTATTCGTCGCAATGCGGAATTCAGGGCCTGGCACATTTACATGCTTAATAAATGATGAAGAAGTAGCTTACGGAATTAAGTCTCAGAAAATTGAAAAGTATTTCATAGTGCCACTTAATGGATTCCTCTACTTTCGGGCAGGGTCTACTGAAATATGATCAATCTTTTTCTTAAATCTGAGAAGTCTTTGGGCAGACATTATAATACTTCATCTCGTACACTTGAGGAAATGTTTTTATGCCTAATGTGAATTCTTCCTAATGCATTTTTTTTCCAATTCTCTTAAATTCTCCAATCCGTGGAAAGAGAAAAGCTCTTCACTTCCACCCACACAACAACTTTAATATATACAAAAGTAGATAGGGACAGCCACACTGGGCCGGCCTGTAAAGTCTTTTCTATTAGTCTGCTAGAGCTTCTATAACAAAATATCACAGACTGAATGGGTTAAACAACGAAAGTTATTTTCTCATACTTCTGGATATTGGAAGTTCAAAATCAAAATGACGCTAAAGTTGGTTTCCTCTGAGGCCTCTCTCCTTGACTTGCAGATGGCTGTCTTCTTGTTCTCTCTTCACATGGTTGTTTCTCTGTGTGTGTGTGTGTGTGTGTGTGTGTGTGTGTGTGTGTGTACCCTGGGGTCTCTCTGTGCATGCTGATCTTTTTTTAGAAGGACATGAGTCAGATTGGATCAGGGCCTACCCTAATGCCCTTATTTTAACTTAATTAAAGGCTCTATCTCTAAATACAGTCACATTCTGAGGCTCTGGGCATTAAGACTTCAATATATGAATTTTTGCGGGGTGGGGAGGGTGAGACACAATTCAATCCATAACAGCTTCCAAACAAGCATTTTCTCTTAGTAAAACCAAAGAAAAGCTTGCTTGTAGAAAGCCATGGTGCACCTCACTAATTTATTCTTTCACCCATTCTCATTCCATCAGTATTTAATGAGAGTCATTCATATAATGGCATGGTCCATCTAAAACCAACAGAGTGATCCTTCTAAAATATATGTCTGATTATGTCTCCCTTCAGAGAGAAAGTCCTGAATGTTTACCCGAGATCCGGATTCTACACAGCTACAATTCCCTCACATGCTTTTTATGCCAATGAAACTACTTGAGTATAATGGTTCCTCAAATAAGTCACATTGAGTTACTCCTAGCTTTATGATCTCAGGCAAAAATGTGTTTATTCAATAAATGTTTAATCATCACTTCCTTTTTGGAGCTGTGCTAGGCCCTGGGACAGATAACAAAACCCCATGATCAAAGGTCTCCTAATATGGAGGAAATACCAGACGAGTAAGCAAAAATTACAAACGGTCGGTAGGAGTTATAATCTAGATCTATGAAAAAAAATGTATCAGGAGCTCAGAGGAGGATCTCCTTAAATTTACAGAGAATTAGTTTCTCCAGTAAAGTAACACACCCATCTCCAAAATTTGACTAAGAAAAAGGCCAATTTATAGCACAGCTTATACATTGTGTTAATTCTCTGTTGAAATAAATCAGAAATGTGGTTCTAGTTATTAAGAATGAGATAAGTGACATCTTACATAACTAATGAAATGGAAATTGATTACACACCCACCAAAATGTGTGGAGGCCTCAGCTGGAAATTAAAATCCCTTCTTGCTAGCATGAATCCATCTCTGGAGTGTTTTAAAAATGCACACATGAAAATCACATAGGACAACCACTGTGCGAGCCACTCCACCACACCTGGGATAGTCTAGTTCATGAATCGCCTGAAATTAGCAGCCACAGTCTGCCGATAGACTAAAACAGAATCATGCAATTTGTAATGAGGGTTATTTTACTTGTGTTTAAAACCTTCCCTCATGAAGTTACCCAGCCCAGAAAGTTGTAAAAGAAAACTGATAAGAGAACAATAGATATTGTTAAGCTGCTGCGTCATTTAGACTGCAACCTGCCCTCTAAGGTATTATGTACTCCTCTTTGTTTTTACTGCACAACTGAGTTCATGATCAGAAATGAAAATTCTAAGCAGTTATAATGAAAGTAGTAAGTGATGGACTGACTGAGCAAGCAACTTAATTAAATGAGGTAAAATTGATATCAGGTTCCAAGGAGTTTGGGTTTCAGTGATGTGTGGGAACAGGAAAAGAGCCTTGAGTCACCTGAGGTGGGGAGTGGGAAGGGGGCCCTGCAGGAAGCCAGGACTCTCAAAGGGCAGCACTTTCAGAGAAAGGTAGACTAAAAATAATGTCTTCATGAGTGCACAGATCAGGGAAGTGTGTCTTCACCCACATTCTGGGTAAGGAAAAATGTCAATTCTTATGGAGTATTTATTAATTTATTGCCTCTTAGTGATAAGTTCACCTTTTAGTACCTGGTCTTTGATGATGGGTTGGACCCTTCAAGCATTTCTCCTTTACAGTAAGCATGATACAATGTTTTGTCAGCAGAGGGCGTTAGAGGGACACCGCAAGAGGAAGGGGCTCCTCCTCCTGGTTCCTGTGTGCTGGGTTTGGCTTTTCCTTGCTCTTGCTGCATGTTTGGCCAGCAGTGTGTTTCTGTGGGGACATCCAGTTCTTCACAATCCCTCAATGACCTCAGTGCCCCAGCCCAGGGCTGGGAACCACCTTTTCATGGTCCTCCTGACACAGATCCCATTTGTTCATGCCCATAATGGCATTCCAAGTCCCTGTGTGCACCCACATGACAGCTTGTACCCCAGAGAACTGTTTCCTGCCTGTCCAACACTACAGATCTCCAGAGCCTCCGCAGTAAGCTCCTCTGCCTTCCTGTGAACTTAACTATATCTTCACTAACAAGGTCTAAACCTCATCTTAGGGGAGGGCCCCCGTGCCAAGCTTATCCTTCCTTTCAGTATTTTTTTTTATATCTTTTTTAGTCACTCTCTTATTATAGCTTAGTTATTCCTTAAACTAACCTATTTAAATTATTGTGTGGTTTCTCTCTCCTGACTAAACCCAGACTAATACAACTTGGAAATCGAAATCCCTAGTCTATACTTTATTAAGGGTTCAAATTTATATTACCAAATTTGTATTACCTATATTACCTAGTAGGAGTAAGCACAAAAGCATTGTGAAAGAATATTTCCTCAACTTAGTTTGCACGGCATTCTCATAGAAAAAGCATACTGAATATGAATTCACTATCTAAAAATTTAAAACTCACAAAAGAAGTAATCCATGGAAAGTGTTGTCAAACATAACAATTATCAGGCTTAGAATTACAATAATTTCTGATAATAAAACAATCTAAAAGAAAAGATTATAAGTATGCTTAAAAGAAAATTGATACTTTAGAAGAAATTACTTTAAATGTAAAGGGACTAAACAATTCAATTAAAAGACAAAGAAGGTAAGATCTTTGCTTCATTTCTTGATTTGGATGGTGTTTATATGCATATGTTCATTCTATGAACATTTATGCATTTATTTTTTATGATTATCCACTTTTCTGAAAGTATCATATATTTCATATATACACTTAGAAGAACATATACATTTATATGTAATTTAAAGGTCAAAAAAACTAGAAATGTTTTAGAAATACATCACAATAAAACACAATATTTCAAAACTTTTGGGATGTAGATAAACCAGTATTTATAGAGAAGAAATTAATTACTTTAAATAACTATACTAATAAAGAAAAATCTATTAGCTAAGAAAATAAAGTAGACAAAGCAGATAGTAAATCCAAAGAATGGAGAAGAAAGGAACTCATAAGGTTAGGAAAAACATGCTTGAGAAATTGTGAGTATTATTAGCTTTTCTGGTGTTAATTTGTCATTTCCTTCACGGGCAGCCCATCTGTGCAAGTAGGACACCTGCATTTTGAAACTGCTTTTGCCCCCGGGCTTTTGTTGATTTTGGCAAACTTAGACTTCAGTTTTAATAACCTCCTAGAATGAGAAAGAAGGAAGTAATGGCCCAGGGCTCGTTCTGAGACTGGGAATCTAATAGGAAACTCTCTTGCATATGAAGCTGGACCACACCCTTGAAGGAAGGTAAACCAGAGGTAGATCTGCCCTGAACCCTCCGCAGGGCACGACTGCAGGGGTTGCCTCAGTGCCAAGGGCAGCTGGTTGTCAGCTTACCTCCCTAGTCCTCTGTTTCCATAAATTCTGGCCTGATAGTTCTTTTTGATTTTGTCATTTCTATAGCACTTCTACTAGATTTTAAAATGTAGTTTAGGAAATACACACACACACACACACATTTTAGATAGCATTCAGATTTATCACTAGGAAGGGCTTGAATTCTCTAGCCCAACGTTATCAGAAACCAAAGCTCTATATGTGGTAGAAGTATAAAAATCTATCTGGGCGTTACACGAACCAACTTAGGGACAGTGGTTACTGCTAGGGTAGAAGGGAGGTGAAGAGGTGGAGGTGGAACTTTAGTTTTATTCGTAATGTTTTATAACTTTAAAAGAAAACAAAAGATCTGAAGCAAATTTGCAAAATATTAACGTCCATTAGATCCCGGGAGTAGGTGCAGCAGATATTGGTGGATTACTTACCCAATATTAATTCTTTTTCTTTCTTATTAATGGAACCTCAATTTCAATGAAGTTGGTTATGTCATTTTTCCAAAGTCCCTTTTATCCCAGAATGGCCATATTATATAGCTCTAGCCAAAGAGAGATAGGCAAAAGTCCCAGAGAAGGGCAGTAAAACAAAGACAACAAAGTTCCGTGTATGGAGCAGTCCCTTTTCTGTCTTTTTCCTGCCTGAATTAAAAATGGTGACGATGGCAGCAGCCATCTCCAGGTCGTGAAGATGGAAGCTTCAGGTAGTGAGGGTGCTAAAGGTAGGGAAGAAGCAAGACAGAAGTCTGCTCCTTGCGGACATCTCTAAGACACCATATCAGCTTTGGACAACTTCTCATTATGGCAGAAAAACAAACTTTCTAAACCCACTTTTATTTTAATTTTTCTGTTACAAGCTCCTGAGCCTAATCCTATGCGGTGCATTGGTACGTGGATTTTATTACATTATTTTTTTTATGTTGGAATGTCTCATAATTAATTTTAAAATTTAAAGAAGTAACAGAAAATATGGGAAAGTAGAAACAATTTTACCAAATGAGTGCAGCCTCTCTGCTCTGTTGAGACTGGCCGAAGGGAATTACCAGCTGTATCAAGACGTTCCCTCTGTTTCTGAAAGAGCTATTTATGCAGAACCTGATTTTTTTTTTCCAAGTTTGAAAAAAATCAAAGTAGAGTAGTGTTCAGTTCTGCTGCATTTGATCATTTCTTTTGTGCTCCTGAACAGCGGTGGCATGAAGATACTCTTCCTGTCTGCCTGATAGCACAATTCCAGCCGGTGGAGCTAAACGTGTTTGACCACTGTTGCTAACATCACTTACTATGACATTGCTTGTTCATATTGTGTCATAAGCTGAATCACATTAGGGTGGTTTTTTTAGCAAACAACAGAAAATAACTAGGTAGTTTAGGCAGAAAGAGAATGTATGGGAAGGAAATTCACATAACTGAAGAGGAGACTTAAGAAACCAAGAGGGGAAGAGGCAGAAACAGATGTCTTCAAAGATGTCAATGGCAGGAAGAGCTCAAAGGCTTTGGCAGATCATTGATTGACTAAATGACTCCAATCCTTATCTCATTCTTGTAACACTACAGTCCAAATTCAAAGGCATGTGTGCACATGTGTGTGTATACGTGTGAGAGAGAGAGAGACACACACAGAGATGGACAGACAGACAGAGACAGACAGACAGAGACTTATTAGCTAAGCATAAGCCTTAGGACTTCTTGTGTGCTACCAGGGTTTGGACTTGAAGAATATGATGAACAGAGCCTTTGGATTTTGAAAGGAAGATCATGGAACTGATTTGTTGTATCTTTGGACATATTTAAGAGAGCTCTGAAAGTAATTCGGGCCGCTGTAAGGAGGGAGTCCGGATGCCGGGCAGATAGGACAATGACAACTCTCTATTGCTGAGGCATACAGGCAGAAAGAAAGTAGGTTTTGTTTTTCAAATCCTTCCTAGAGATTCCTTGAACCACTATTTCTCTACAGGATTAATTATGTAAATAGTGCTAGTGGAAAATCCTATTTCTGCAGATATTTTTGAAAGGATAGTTCTAAATGTTCCTGTCAAATGAACGCATAGATATTATTATCAACTGAAAAGCATATTGCTCAAAACAGGGACTTAGACATTAATTCGGTTAGACATTAAAATCAGAAAAGATAAACCTTTAAATTTATTTTTAAGAGGACCTTTTAACTATGTCCATGTGAATAGTCCATCACCTCAGTTAATAAGAGTTATTAATATTACAAAAATCCAAAGATTACTTCAAGGTAAAGTGTTACTTTATAAAATCATTTATTTAAACAAATAAAATGTTTTAAATCAATAAATATGTAGACAATGACTCCCTACATACAATAAGTTAGATTTACCTTTGAAAAAAGCTTTGAAAATCTTTGGAAATTACTTTCTGAGAGTGTTCAATATTTTCTTCATCATTTTAAAGTTGATTAACTAAATGGCAATTTTGTTTTCTTGGAACTTAGGTTGACATTTCAATTTATTTTTAATCTGTCTTTTTGGTGTGCAGTCAAAACCGTCGAGCATATTCAAATATTAAGTTTGAAAAAACTGTTTCGGTTTGTAGTTCAGAATAATGCACAACACACACACACATTTATCTCCCCTTTCTCCAGAGACTGCATTAGGATGAAACTAATGGAATAAAAAAAAAAGGGGGCAAATGAAGAGAACAGAAGGGACCATGGATGGATGAAAGATTTCAATGCATTTAAGAAGATGAAAAGTGGGTTGAGACGTTCACTTCTAGGAGCATAGTAGGTTGACTACTGTGAAGGTTTGTGCTGCTAAAAACTAAATCCGACATAAATTACAACACGTGTGACTTTAAATGCATTGCTGAGATCACAAGAAAGTGAGGGGAATCTCTAAAAGCCAAAGGTCAAAAAAAAAAAAAAAATAGAGAAAGGAAGAGGGGAGGGAGAGAAAAGGGGAGGGAAGAAGCAGACAAAGAAAAAGGATAACGGAGCCAGACCCACAGGGAGGTGACAGTGACCAGTATAATGTAAGTTAATCCTTCATGTAGTATATGTGTTTCTAAAACCATCAAGCTATGGAGTTTTGCTTAATAAAAAGAACAGGACATATAGGAAAGCTAGAATTTGGGAAAACACTCCAAACTTGTGCAATCTCATAAAAAACTTTCTGAAATATAATAATAAAAATAAACAAGTACATATATATATATATATATGCTACCGCCATTTTAGTTTTCTAATGAACAAATATGATAATAATCACAGACAAAACATATAAGCACACTTGCTGTGGTGAAATGTTCCTTCTTCTGAGTCATGGAGAAGAGGTAGAAGGAAGGACAACATGCTTAGGCTGAAATTTTGTGACTCCGGAGGTGGAGGGTTAAGGCTTATTGAAACCCTCCCTTCTCTGTTTCCCAGGTTCCTCCTTTCATAATGAAGCTGTTCGTGCAGCTCCAGATAGGGCCAGACACGACTGCCATCCTGCTGCTCTGGGTACTGGAGTCATTAGCTCTAACTCCTCACAAAGGCTTCTCAGTCCCAATTAGTACAAATGATGATTGGAAGTATCCGTCTCTCCTTTCGCGGTGCTTTTTCACAATGTTGTCTCTGATGGAATGCAATGTGGACTCCTTTGTTTCCTGGATAGCACATGTTCACTCGTTTCTTTTAAATTTATAATTCTAAGCTTCTTCTCAATACTTTAAGACTGCCCTTGTTTTATTTACAACTTAGATTCATGTAACCTGAATGTTTACTTGTATTTGGAATGCTGTCTTAAATATTTATATTCATATAAGAAAAAGTGCAATGCATGCTTATAGTTTATATGGATAAACTGAGGAAAGAGAAAAGTTGAAGGGTGTGTGTGTGTGTGTGTGTGTGAGTGTGTGTGTGTGTTGTATAGCCTTCCATGAAACATTGTATTCAACAGGGTAGCTTTTTTATTTTTTTAACCCGATATTTGGCTGAAGCACAAACATAGTCAAATGTGAAAAATTGTAGATAGGCTGACACAATTTCTAGTTTTAGTGATTTTATTCCGTGGCTTATTTATCCTAAATATATAAAGTTGCCCATTACAAACAAAACAGAAGAGATTTTAATGATGGAAAAAAAGCAAGATTGCCCTAGAGGCACATGTTGATAACAGCTCTGCAATCTGAAGACTGAACGCTTTGGTCCATGGCAAAGATAGTGAGCTAAATCTGAGATTCATCCTTTAAGCTAGGACCCTTAAGGAAGGCTGAAGTATTCTTGGTTGTACCCCTAGGTGCTGGAGGAGACAACTGTCCAGCTTCTCTGGATGGAAATAAACAAACCTAGGCTCTCAGGATTCCCACAAGCCAATCTCCTTCATGAGGCATAAATTTTAAACAAAATACTAACAAATCAAATCTAGTAATATATAAGAAGCATCAGGCAAGTAGGAATTATTCTAACAATTCAAAGATAGTTTAATATTTGTGAATCAGTTTTTGTAATTCACCACAGTGACAACAAAAATGTGAGGTGAAATATATGGTCACCTTAATAGGTATATAAAAGCATATGATAATTACTCTTAGAAAATTAGGAACAGAGGTAAACTTCCTTAATCTGATAAAGAGTCTAGCCAATGAAATAAGGCAAGAAAAGAAATCACAAGGATTGGGAAGAAAGAAAGACTGCTTTATTCACAGATGATATGGTTGTGTGCATAAAAATCTTAAAACATCAAAAGGTAATTTCAGAAATATTAAGTCAATTTAGCAAGGTCCTTGGATCCAAAGTCAACATTTATAAAACACTTATCTTTTTATATGTCAGAATACACAAATAGAATATGAGGTTACTTTAAATGACACCAAAAATTCAAGCCATCAGGAAAATACAAATAATAAACATCATACCCTCACACTTGAATGGTTGTGACAAAATATCAAGTGATAACTCTACTACATCACTGGTAGGAGTGCAAATTTGTACAACTACTTTGGAAATCTGTTTGGCACTATCGAGTACAGTTGAACATATATGTACCCTATGACTTAGTGATTCTACATCTAGGTATAGACTCAATAGAAATATATACTTAACTTTATCCAAAAAATATGTGTACTAATGCTTACTGCAGTACTATTCCAAATGTCCAAATATGGATAGACCATAAGTGCCCATCAACATTAGACTGGATAAATAAAGCACGGTATTTTCATAAAATAAAATACTATACAGAAACAGGAAGAAATAAAATATTAGTACATCATCAACAGGGGTAAATACCACAAACACATATGTTGAACAAAAAAAGCCAGATGCAATAGAGGATATATGGAATTGTTACATTTACATAAAATTCAAAACAAGTCGAACTTATCTTTAGTGTTAGAAGTCAGAATAATGGGTATGTTTAGTAGAAAGTAAGACAGAAGGAGCACGAGGGGACTTCAGGTGGCGATAAGTTAGTTCTATTTCTAGATCTTGGTGCTGGTTACGAAGGTGTGTCGACTTGGTGGAAATTTATCAAACTTTACCCTTATGATTTCTGTACTTTTGGGGTATAATTATTCTTTAATTACAAGTCTTTTTTAAAAGAAAAGAAAGATAAAGCCTAAAGAAACCGGGAGGTGAAAGAGGATGATACAGGTGGGAAGAGGGAGAGAATGATAATTTTTTCATCTTAAAAAAGCGGGGAGTCAGTGGGTATTATTATTCATAGAACAAGAAATGTAGTCTTAACTATTCTGAGGTTGCAAAGGTGGTAAAAAGAGAACCCTATGGGCTAGGTGGAAAACCAGAGGAGAGAAGGAGCAATTGGGGGGGTCATTTTATAAACTATATAAATGTCTAACCAATGTGCTGTATACTTGAAACTACTAATAAAAAAAAAACGAAAGAAAGAAAGAAAGAAAGAAAGGAAGGAAGGAAGGAAGGAAGGAAGGAAGGAAGGAAGGAAGGAAGGAAGGAAGGAATCACAACTAGTGATAAAATTACAAAATGAAGGTGTGTGGCAGGCAGCAGGGGGTGAAGTAATGAACTAAATCATCTTTTGTCATAGCAGGAAATTAATGGACAATGCCAAAACTAGATAAAGAAACTAAGTTTCTTAAAACGATGGCTATTTATTATTTCTCATAATTCCGTGGGTTTGCTGGGCAGTTCCTCTGTTGGTTTTCTTGGGCTTGTCATGGGCTGCATTCCCCTGGAGAGATGGCGAGGCCGGCCATTCCAAGGTAGCCTCACTTGCTTGTGCTGGCTGTTAACTGGACTACATTAGTTCTTTTCCACATGGCTTCTCACTCTTCTGTGGATTAGACCAGCTTCCTTCAATGACAGTTGCAGGACAACTTTCCAAAAAATCCAAGACAGAAGCGATGTTTAATAAGGCCTAGTATTAGAATTTGCAAAATGTCACTTCTGTCTATGCTACTGAACAAAAGAAGTCCCAGGGCCAGCCCTGATTCAAGGGGCAGAGAAAAAACTCTGCCTCTCAATGGAAGGAACTGCCAGGTCATGTTGCAAAGGGGTGAACATAACAGGTTAGGAGGAATTTATGGCCATATTCACAGTCTACTGCCATCTACCCTCCACCCACAATCATTTACATTTTTCTCACTTGCAAAAGAAACAAGAACAGAAAGTTAAAATTGATTGTCTCTGCGAGGTAGAACAGGGGGTAAGGAAGAATGGGTACAGGGTTCTTTTCGTTCTTAGCCCTTCCATATTATTCTTTTAAAACACATGTATGTTCTGTAAAAATTAACATTTCTAATGTTATGTAAGGTTCTGTGCGTATAAACCCCTTGCTCTGAATGAAAATAAAAACTGCAAAGGCAGTTTCCCCTATCCTCATTCCTCATTTAATAAATGCTAAACAGTATTTACTGAATATGGATTTTAGGAACTATAAGATCATTTAACTAGTCAGAACCAACATTCATCAGTTTTGCCCTGCCTTCCCCATGAGACTAATGATTCAATTTAAAAATGTGATTGTATCTGCGAAAAAATGCTTCTTAAACAGTAAGTGTTTTATACCTCACTATGCATTATCCATTGCTCCTGTTCCTGTGTTGTGCTCAGTACTGTATTAAACTGTGTGGAGGCCGCAAAAGGGCCAGAAAATTCAGCAAAGAATTAACAGTCTAGGTGAGGAGACAAGATGACACCCACAAACCAATTATAGTACATTATGCTTGACCATAAGGGCCCATGCAGACAGGGACAATTACTCTTTGTTCATTGCAGCCTCATCCGGACCCCACACATAATAAGACCTTGATAAATATATGTTAATGGAGAGATGGATCAATTACCTGGCAGCCCATAATTCAGAGGCTGGACACAGTACCGTTTTGAGTGCTGGAGGCATCTGAGAAGCGGTGATCAGAGGAGCTGGTTGTACTCAGTTAAGGCACCAAGACAGGGTTTAATTTCAATTAGGATGACAAAGTCACAGTGCCGCAATAGGGGAAGATGAATATTCCAGCCCAGGAGATCCCAGGAAAGGAAAGCCGCACAAAGGTAGGAAGGAGTTCAAACCAGTTTAGGTGGAGGCAGAGAAGTGAGAAGAGGGCTGTAGGGTCTCCCAGAGCTCCTACCTTCTGCCCCTGGAGCAGCTAGACAGCAGCGGAAGCAGGGAGGTCCTCGGAACAGGATGGAGTGGTGAGAGACAGGAAGCACTCTGGGCACCTGTGCAGGAGGGAGAGAGCAAATCCTACCACTCAACGGGCCAGAGGGAACCATAGTCACAAGCACTGCTGTCCATCTATAGAGAAGAACTCCCTTTTCCACACACTTGTATTCAGCACTCAGTCTATATTAGAATTATCCAGGAAAACAGATGTGAATTGGACATTCTCCCGTTCACTGAGATATTAGAGCCTTTCACAGTGGGAGAGATCCCACTTAAATAAATAAGGCCTTGGAGCATTCCAAAATGGTGTACAGCCAGCCCTGAGCTCAGGCACACCTGGGTTCCCATCCTGCTTGCAGTGCTTGCAGCTTGAGATCCTTAGGCAAGTTAACCTTTTACAGCCTCATTTTTGTCACTTGAGACCAGTCCCTGCCACACAGGTTGTGAGGATGAAATCAGGTTCCCATGTGAAACTCTCAGAGGCTGCCTGGCTGCCTGGCAGCCTTAGTAATGTTAGAGAGAAGCACAGCTGTCAGACCAGGGAGGCTGGGTGAAGGTGCCATCTTTCAATCTGGACTTTAAAACAAGTAGAATTTAGATATGCAGAGATTGTGAGCCAGGGTGGTCCAGGTGGCAGCTAGAACAAGCTCCAACAGAGAAAAACAGAAAGCCATGAATGAAGCCTGTGGAGGAAGCAGGAGCTATGTCTGGAAGGGCAGATGAGGTATTCTGGGGTTCCAGAGCAAGAAACCAGACTTTGTCTGCAGTCAGCAGGGAATTGTGAAGAGTTTCATCAGGGAAGCAGCTGAGTCAAAGGAGGGGGTTAGGGGAGTAGGCAGGTAAGGATGGACTGGATACAGAGTGCCTTTCAAATAGATCCACTCTGACCATTCTGAGAAAGACCTAAGGTTGAGAGGTAATTCTCAGGACTGTATCTCTTTCACAACTGGCTTCAAAGAGAAGATTGGATGACAAGAGAGAAGATAAAGGGCCACGTTAATGATTGGAGAGGCAACATGGTTCAGAAAAATATCGATACATCCCGTCTAATCATTCACCTAAAAGCGTCTGAAAGTACAGCTCTGCAACACTGACCAATGAGCTAGAGTCTCGATGTGGTCTGGCTTTGAGCAAAGTGGAAAGTGGACTGCTCTCTAGATCTTCCTCAAACCTCTTTAGGGTCCCATTGCCCGATTAGCGTTCCCTTCCCTCAGTTGCCCAGATCTGCGGCCACATCCAAGTACACTGTGCAGATGCAGGTGTGGTGTAGACATTAGAGCCTTTTACAGTGGGAGAGACCTAGTTTGAATCCCCACAGTGCTACTCGCCAGCTGTGGGACAAGGGCAGGTGACTTAACGCAATCGTTAGAGACCTCTGTAGTCAATTGGGATAAAGGTGAGTCCTTCGGCCAGGGACTTACTGACTGCGAGCCTCGAGCCTCGGTCTCTTCCTCCAACATAGAGGAAAATCTATTGAAGTTCTGCAGGCACTGGACCAAAGGTCCCTGTATGTCCCTGACCCCAAGAACTGCTGAGTGTATGTTCAGAGAGCTCACGTGCTTCCATTTCAGGTTGATCCTGAATACACAGACATTGTTTGCTCATAATAACGAAGATATGCCACAGTCTGTGAGAACATCTGAACTTATAATAAATTTAGAGTCAGGTACTAGGGTAAATGTTTCAGAAACTTGTGAGTGTTCTCAGACCAAATTGTTTTTTTCTGAAGAAATTATGTGAAGGGTCAACACTGGTAAAGCAATTCCAAAACGAAATCTTATTCAGTATGTCTTTCTGCTGGTTTTAAAGTAAAATGGATTTATATGATGTTATTTCCCTTTTGAATCTGGCAATGACATAATAAGAGTGTTATTGTCATTCAATATGCCTCCATTGACTATCAAGCCATCTATGTCATATATGTGTGAGAATAAAAATGCTTTCTTGTTGGGAATATAAGGTTCATGACAACTTTTATTTCCACTACATCTAATCCTGATTAGAGTTTTGGGCTAGTGTTTAAGTTTTTATCTCTGTACTGAAGAAGCACGCCTATTCAGTAATGAATGCAGATGTCATAGCATTCACATTTGTCCCACATGAAATGCTATAGAAGAGTCCTCAGGTATGATAGAGTCACCATTTAAATAGAACATAGCCTTTTTTGTTCGATTTCCAACGGGGCTCTACCTGCAATATTTTCTTAGCTCAGGTAAAGTTCCTCATAAAAGTTGGAAATAATAAAATTGTATTTTAAAATATCTCTGAGTAATTCAGGCTAGGCTTTCTTCTATGTAGTCTCAACATGTAAGGTTTTATGTGTTAGTATTAGAAATAAGTTTGAGAGCAGCCTTGCAGATATTTTCAAACCATTCAGGTTTTCCGCCTCATCATAAACACCCCATGAGGTGGGATAAACGTGAGAGAATAATAATCAGAGTTCTTCCTTGCCCAGAACTAAAGCTGCCTCATAAACTCAAGCAGAAAAGGATTGTATTGGAAGCACATCAGAAAGATTAAAGAATCAACAGGAACAACTGTAAGAAAACCAACAGCACGAACAAAATAAAAAACTAACAAAATTAAAAGAAAACTTGATTTGAGGCAATAGAGATATTCAAAGAATAGAAAGTATCAAATCATAAGCAAGCAAGAAAGCTAACAATAACATAAGACAAAGCCATCTAGTATCCAAAGCAACATATAAAAATATATAAAATATATATAAACTTTATATATAGTATATATTAATTATATATAACATAGCTAATATGTATATAAACTTAAGGTTCTGTCTTATGTTATTTTATATGTGTTTATATACACATATATAATGTTATTCTTTAGGAAGAATCAAAAGCAAGAAGATTTGAAATTTAAAAAAATAGGTTTAAAATTTAATTTTAGGGTTAAGAATAAACTATAAGTAAGTCCTTTATAATAAAAAAGTTAAAACACAACTATGTAAGAAATATGACAGAAAAGATGAGACAAATAATGGCTGTGATCCAATTAATAGGTGTTACGGAAAAGTGAAAAAAATGGAGAGAAGGGATTTATTAACAGTAATGAAAAAAATTTCCCCAAAATGAAAGTTATAAGTCATCAGAGAATAACTTTGCCCAACATAATCTCTTTTTTTAAAATTAAATTTATTAGAGTGGCATTGGTTAATAAAATCATATAGGTTTCAAGTGTACAATTCAATAATACATTATATGTATATTGAATTGTGCGTCCACCACCCAAAGTTGAATTTCCTTCTGTCATCACGTATTTGACCCTCTCTACCCCTGTCTACCTCCCCTCCTCCCTCTGGTAACCACTAAATATTGTCCATGTCCACGAGTCTCTGCTTCTTTGTCATGTCCATTTGTTGTTTTAAGTTTTATATCTCACATATGAGTGAAATAACACAATAAAATTTCTAAATGATCCACAACTAGACACATAATATTGAGAATAAGGAAATATTAAAAACCTCCATGATGTTGGGTGGGCGGCAGAATAATACCTATAAAAGTTAAGAAACATGATACTTCTCATAAATAATACCGGGTGTCAGAAAAAACTGGAAGGAAATGATGTTTGAAGATAGAATCGTATACCCAGCCAAGCTATCAATCAAGTGTCATTAATTCAAATAAAGACATTCTCAGATAAATGATGCCTCAAAAAACTACTTTGACTTACTTAAGAAGTTACTTAGGGATATACTCCATCAAAAATTAATGAGAAAACCCCAGAAAGAGGAAGACATGGGATCCAGGAAACAGTGGGCCAACCTAGGAAGGTTATAGAGAAATCGCAGAAGAACAGCTATACCAAAGAGAACAACAGGTTGAAACTTAGGTAGGAGTACATAAGACCAGGAGAAAGACAGAGGCTCTGCAAGAGCTGCAATGTCTGGAAAGCCTTACTAAACGTGAGGCTGTGGTAAAGGCATATTCTTCTTTTTTTTTTTTATCAGAAAGGAAAGAAAGAAGGGAGAAAAGGAGGAAAGGAGAAAGAAAAAGACAAGAGATATCAGGAAGGCCGAATGCTACACAAGGAGGTAGTAATCCAAACACTAGGAAAAGCAAATTGTGAAATGACTTTAATATGATGGAGTAAAAGAAAAGAAAAAGCATGTGACCTTGATATTATCATACTTCCTCCCTTGTGAGTAGTCTGTAGCTCTTGATGTTGGACATTGAGGGACATGTCATCCTAGCATATTGTCCCTCCGTGTAGTGGGCGATAATTAACTGATTGTAATACCACAGATGCTTTTGGGGAGGGGTTATAACTTTTTCAATCAGTCATAGAGAAAGCAAAGGAAACCTTTACTACAACTGCAGGACTGAATGCGAATCTTATGAATGTTGACAATGTGAAAGCAAGATGTAGCTGACAAAAGGGGCTCTAGATTAATTCAAAGGTTGCCTTGCGTCCTTCATAAGAATGAAATTGCTGAGGAGGAACCCAAAGCAATTCCATCAATATGGAATGCCTAAATCCTACGTTTAGCAAATTCAGAAAATCTGTTTCTCATCAAATTGCACTTTAGAGAAGTAGCTCCCTCTTATAGGAGGTAAGAGATGAAAGAAAAAGAGTGATAACCTTATCTTTCACAGGGGGGAGTAAACTACTGACTGAATGTGGTAAAACAAGAAATGAAAGTTTAAGCATAGTATTTAAAGTTAAACATATCAGCAATTGAGGAATTTTTAGAAAATACTGTGAGTATGAAAATTAGGAAAATAAGAGGTGGGGGAAGTACAGGGAGGGCCACGTGATCTAAATCCCTGTCTTATTATTACTATACAAGGAGTCAAAAGAATGTTGTAAAGTGGTGAAATTAAGAAACAGCGATACAAGCTTATTATTTTGAATTATGGAATAAGCCACAGAAGAATAAAAAAGAGAAACAACTAATAACGTTGCATCAGGAGAATGGGAGTAAGGCTTGAGAGAGGTAAGCCAGGAGAGTGTTGCTCTTCAGTGAAGGCTCTCTCTGCTATTTATTTTTACCAAATACATCAACATGTCAATAATAATTTTAGGTGGAGTGTGTGTGTGTGTGTGTGTGTGTGTGTGTGTGTGTGTTTTCCTTACAGGCAAGGACCATACCTTAGCCATCTTTGTTTTCCTGGGTCTAGCCTAGTAGTTGGCACAATAGCAATAAAATAACGACATTAGGAAAATTGTCTACACGTTAAGCACCTACAATGCCCCCACACACTGAGCAAAGTGTCTCATATAAATATTGTCATTCCTTACACAACCCTACAAAGTAAACATTCTATCTTTCTAATAAAGAAATGGATTCAAAGGAGTTCAAAACAAGAAAATTTCCAAGGACATACCCTTGGTTAATAGCAGGATTTGAACCTAGGTCTGAAAACCAGCAGTGTCTAAATCGAAGTCTGACTGTCTCTAGGAACTGGGGCTTTTTTAAAAAACTAAATCGGTGTTTGAACGAATAATTGGTAATGAATGATCGTGAATAAATGAATTCATGCAAAGCTTAAAGTGAATGTCAGTTATGTTGTTCCATGCCTCAAAAGAACCCATTTTATCTTGCTACAAGTATCACCATCTTGATCCAAAAAGCTTTAGACTCATAAAGTCATTACGCCTGAAATAACTTGAAGAGGCTATTGCGAAGAATAAATAAGGTCTGGTGGAAGCCGGAGGGAAATTTTAGATTCTCAAATGTAAGTGGAGAGATTTTGTACAGTAATAGGACAAATTGAAATAATCCAGGCTGAAGGAACACTAGGAAATAAATATACATTGAATCGACCTCAACATTTTCAACTTTCTGGACTAAAATTGTGTTTTCATGCAGATTTAAATGGCTTAGGCATTAGGGCTTGATGCAAAATTAGTTTGCCTAAATGGCTGTGTCTTTGAGACCAAAGAAGGTCACACAATGCAAGAGCACGCCCTGTCTCAGGAGCACAGCACTGGTCCCCATTCTTTTTGATCTTTTAACTCTGTCGGTGAAAAGGTAGAGCGCACCCCTCCACCTGATCTATGTATCTATAAATTATATTCTGATATACTGGATTAAGATATGTATTACAGCGCACACACACAAGGATGAGCATATAAACACAAGTTCCACTTTTTCCCCTTGCCTTCCAATAGGGAGTCTTGTACAACTGCGGCTGCACCTCACTCAGGAGAACCCCAATCTATGGGATGAATTCCCACACACTTAGTAAGTAGCCATGGAGAACAAGTTGTGTATAAAAGAAAACAGAAATATTATAATGAGAGCCAACGCTCATTAAGCACTTACCTTGCGCCAGGCACTGTTCTGAGCAGTTTGTGTGTATTATCTCACTTAATCCTTACAACAACCCTGTGGGAAGGTTGTATTTTATGAAAGGCAGGATCGAGGCACTGAAAGATGACTTTCCTGGGGTCGCACAGCTGTTAAGCGTAAGATTCAGACTCCCTTTATAAAATAAACATTTTATTTTTGAGTAACGTTTAGTTTACATAAAATTTGCAAAGATAATACAGAATTTCCAACACACGGCTTCGTTAATATCTTATATAGCCATGATATATTTGGCAAAACTAAGAAACCAACATTGGTACATGACTATTGACTAAACCCCAGGTTTTATTTGGGTTTTACTGGTTTTCCCACTAATGTTCTCTCTCTGTTCCAGAATCAAATCCAGGGACACCTCTTCTGGTACGGGGCTTCAGTCTGGGTTCTGTTAGAGAAAGAGAGTCACAGAAGGATGTGGAGATGGATGCACACGTGGTGTTTTTCCGCCCGTAGGTAACTGTTTCCTCCCTGAGTCTGCACATCACCTTCCCTCTATACGTGTTATTCTCTGTGTCCAAATTTCTCCTTCTATGAGGACATAGTCATATTGGATTAGGGTCCACCATAATAATTTCATTTTAACTTGATCATCTGCAAGATTTTATTTCCAAAAAAAGGTCACCCATACAAGTTCTGGGAGTGTGGACTCCAACACCTTTGAAGGTGAGGGTAGGAGGAAAGGGGAGTCACAATTCAACCCATAGTTAGGCACATCTAAACTCTACAGGGCAGTCTATGGCCATGCTATCCTGAACAAGCCCGATCCCGTCTGATCTCGGAAGCTAAGCAGGATCAGGTCTAGTTAGTACTTAGATGGAAGACCACCTAGGAAGACCACGTACTGTAGGCATAAAAAATAAAAAAATAAAGGATTGTAAGCTCACAAGGTCCTTGCAATCTGTGAGGTCAACCAACTGTTGCCTTGCCTAAAAAATAAATAAAATAAATAAAATAAAATCCACAGCGCAGGCTGCCAGGAAGGGCAGTCTGGAAACTCTCGGGCAAGGCCCTCGCTACTGCCCATGGGCAGAATGTCTTCTACCTCTGGGAAGCCCCTGCACAGCTGTAAGTCCTTTCAACTGGTTGAATCAGCAACAGCCCCCTCCCCACCACCTTATCTTGGATAATCTTCCTTATTAAAGTAAAACAATTATGAACTTTAATCACATCTACAGAATATCTTTGCCACCACATCTAGATTAGTGTTTGAGTAACTAGGGGCTGTAGCCTAACCAAACTGGCACATGAAACTAACCGTCGCTATAATATATTTAGATTCATTTGCCAAAATCTGCATGCCACAGGGTGCCTTGTGAGGTCAGAGAATAGCCAGACCAAACCCAGACACTTCTGTAACTGTGAGCATCAACTAGGAATTCTTACACATGTACTTACTAATGCCAGACATGTGCCACACGCCTTATCTCAGTTAATCCACAGAAGGGCGCTGTGAGTTCAGGTTGCTGGCCCCACCTGACAGAGGAATGAGAAGAGACCTGCGGTGTCATAAGCAGAATTGGAAGAGAAACAGGTCTGTCTAGCTCCAAACCTTTGGGGGCCAAAACCTGCACCACGATACTGCAGTGCTGTCTTGACCTTCGAATGAGTCTTTTCAAATATTCTCTCTCTCTCTCTCTCTCTCTCTCTGAATGTTTAAGCATTTTCAAGTCATATGATTTTCACTTACCAAAAATAGTTGTATTTATTAAGTCAGTGCATCAGGCATTTTTATATGCATACAAAGTTCCCTTTGTCATTGTTTTTTCAATTCTTTTTATTGTGTTGAAATACATATCACACAAAATTTACTCCCTTAACTATTTTCAAGGGTAGTTTTTGCTCTGTCTCTTGAGGTTAAACAGGGAGAGGTTCCCTACAAAGGCCATATGCGCCTTTAAAATTAATTTGCTTGTTATTATAAGGGCTGTAATGACACCTCCCTTGGCTAATAGCAGAAAGTAAAGACGAGCAAAGACGAACATTCACAGGCACAGGGTTACGGGCTTTGCAAAGCAAGTGCTGCCAGAGGTCCAGTCACCCCAGGGCTATGCCCACACTGAGAGTATGTCCAGGGCGACAGCTCTTAGCCAGGTGACGGAGGTCAAGAATCTAACAGGGCTGGAGCAAACTTCTACAAAGTTTTGTCAAGATACAATGTAGGTTCAGTACAACTTTCTCTTCCTACCTTCTCAGTCTTTGAATTACTATTGAGTTCTCAACTAGGATCTTGATAACGGGCCGAAGAAGAGCACACTCTTCGTTTGGATATAAATTGCCAGAATGGCAGTAAGGAAAAGCAATCCCTACCACCATGCCCCCTGCGACGACGGATCTACAGTCCTGAAGCCTCGTCATTAAGCAGCTCAGGGACCCTCAGCAAGGTCTGAGGCCCAGGTGGGGTTGCATTTTATATCTCTGACCACTTTATACATGTTTGAACAGAAGAGGGATACTTTTTAGAAAGGGTAACAAGTTGGTTTTCCAAAAATGGCTGTAAAGATAGGAAAATAGAGTGTCAGGGCCACCCAAGGAGCCTTCAGAAACACAGCTGCTCTCCTGCAACCCTCACCTGCTCCCCTGCATCTCTGCTCTGTAGGTCAGAGGCTGATGACAAGGAACAGGTAAAACTTTCAGGATAGAATAAGCAGTTTCGCAACCCTGGAAATCTATCCAGTTGCCATACAACGTACCCTCTGCACAGATGAGACTGAATGCTTTGCCCTCTGTGGGGTCCAACTACTCAAAGACCACTGGGAACAACAGTGACCCAAATCAACCCCAGACACTTTTGAACATCTTCTGGAAATCCCCTCCTGATTTCCAGCCATAATCTCAGACCCATTTGAGAAGGGCAGAATTAAGCTTCCCTTCTCTGCGGAGGGAGTTAGCCTGGAGTCAAGGGTATTACAATGTGAGGCTAATTACTGTAGCCTTTTAATATTCTCTTCTCTGATGCCCTCCCGGGAAGGATAAAATAAATGCTGCATAGTAATAGGTGAAATGAACGGTAGACTGGGAACCTTCAGTAGCTCTGTGACCTTGGACAAAGTAGTTGACCCAGACTTGCAATCTCATTAACACAAAGAGAGACACGGAGAGAAAAGTCACCTTTCTTTTCCTTGCCAGGGTGACGAGGATCAGGCAGGAGCCAGAGTGTGTCAGAGAGGACTAACCTACAATACACACCCCTCGAGGTGGCACTGCCTTGTGCGAGACAATGCAGGCTGTTTATTCTGGGGTTCTTTGTTAGCTTTCCCCACAATTTTTTTTTTTCAGCTGACAGTCTCAGTTTTATTTGCCTGAAAAGTTTATGTATGGTTTAGAAATTATAACAACATAAACACCGGTGCATTCCCCATTCGGGAATGGAAATAGAATCTCACCATGCCTTAAAATCCCTGTGTCCCTCGTCCAGACCACTTTGTCCTCTTCCCCCTAGAGCTAAACTTACTAGCCTGATTTTTGTGTGAATCGATCTCTCTTGCCTTTTCTTAGCACCTGTGAATGTGTCTCTAAAAAATATATGGATTAATTTTGTTTCTGACATTTATATCAGTGCAATCATACTGTTATGAGTTCATCTGTGACTTGTTTCTTGGCTCAATTTTATGTTTTTAAGATTCCTTCAGGTCACCGAGGGCAGCTGTGTATAGTTCATTCATTTTCACTGCTGTGTCATGTTTCTTCATATACTGAAACGAATATACCACAATTTATGTGTTCATTCTACCATTGATGGGCATTTGGGTTGTTTCCAGTTTGGAGCCAGTAAGAACACCATAGCTATGAATACCCTTGAATGTGTCTCCTGACAAATGTGTATAAGATCTTCTTCAGGTAGGACTGGAATTGCAGGTCATAGAGTGCATGCATTTTCAGATTTACTACCCTGTTTTTCAACATGGTTGTACCAACTTACAGTCTCACTAGCAGTTAATAAGAGAGTTTCTCGTGAACCCTCATTAACACTATAAATGATCAACTTTGCAATTATTTTTGCTAATTAGTCTTTGCTAATTTGTAGTTTTACTTTAAATTCCCTGGCTAATAATGAGATTGGGCATCTTTTCATATGATTAAAAGTCATGTGTGTATTTCTCTTCTGTAAAATATCTGTTCATGTTTTCAGCCCACTATTCTACTGATTCACTTGTTTTGTCCTTATTATTTCATTAAAATTGTTATGTATTCTGAAAGTCCTTCGTGGTTACATATTGCAAATCTCTCTATTTTGTTATCACTCTCTTAAAGGTATTTTCTGATAAAAATAAGTTCCTAAATCAAACATAGTTGAATGATAAATCATTGCAAATAGTCGCAATGATTTATATACAAGAAGTTTTGATCTAAAGTAGGGAGAGTCCTACAGCCATCTTCTGCTGCTTCCTCAAGATTGCTTTGACAATATTTGGCCTTTTGATCTTATGTATAAATTTAAAAATCTGCTTGTCATGTTCTATTAAAAAAAAAAAAAACCCTGATGGAATTTCACTAATTTAGTGAAAGGGAGAAATTTACATCTTTATAATATTATCTTCCCATTCAAAAATATGGTAAACATGGTATATGTCTGCATGGTTTTAAGACTAATTTAAAGTCTTCCAGTAAAGTTTTAGAGCTTTATCTATAAAGACTTACACCTTTTATAATTTTATTACTAAGCACTTCATAGTTTTTGTTACTAATGTAAATGGTATCTTGTAAAATTATATTTTTTAACTAATTGCCTCTGGTATATAGAAATACAATTGATATTTTTATATTAGTTTTATACACAGACATCTTATTAACTCTTAGTAACTAGTAATTCATATAGAGATTGTTTTGGAATTTCTACATCTGCAATTAATAAGTTTTGTTTCTTCCTTCCCAATTCATATGCTTTTTCATTTCTTTTTCTAGTTTTACTATCCTAGCTGTGACACTCACTACATCATTGAGTATAAATATTAGAAGCAGACATCTCTATCTTATCTCTTGAACTTAAATGTTTGACTATTAATAATGATGTTTGTTGTAGGTTTTTAAGAGGTACTTTCAGATCAATAAATCTCTTTTATTCCTAGTTTGTTTTAGCTGCATTCCAGAAGCTTTAAAACATAATATTTTCATCATATTAATTTCTATGTATTTTTAAATTTTCATTATATTTCATTTGGTCTGAGTTGTTTAAAGTGTGTTTTTCATCTTCAAACATGTTTTTTTCTCATTATATTTTTATTATTGATTTCTAACTTAATTACATTTGAAATTATTCATAGAAAATACCACCTGTGCTTAAAAATATATAGTAATCTCCAACTGCACAGTGCAATATTTTCTATATGCTCATTTTATCAAGTTTATCTATATGTTTTGAAATCTTTTATCTTCTTATTGATTTTTATCTGCTTAACCTTTGAATTACTGAGAGAATTGTGTTAAAATCTCTCATTAGCACAATGGATTTGTCTATCTTCCCTTATAGTACTGTCATTTGTTTGCTTTCTGTATTTTGAGAAGACATATAAACATATGTATGTGTATAAGTATATATATGTATATATGTATGTATATGGATATGTATGTATATATATAATCTTATAAGTTTAGAATTATTATATATTTGGGGGAAATTAAACAGTGCACCATTGTGTAGCAAATCTCTTTATCATTCATAAAGCTATTTGCCTTAAAGTTTGTTTTTTTCTTGATATTAATATATTTTTCCAGCTTTCTTTGGATTAGTATTTGCTTGTTGTGTCTCTTGTCATCCTTTAACTTTCAATATTTTTACAATCATATGTTTGAATTGTGTCTCTTGTAAATAGCAATATATGCTAGAATATATTTCTTTATCCAGGCTATTGATTTTTGTCTTTTACCTGGGGAGTTAGTCCTATTATATTTATAGTAATTACTACTATATTTCAATTTATTTTTTCCATCCTAATAACGTGTTTTATATTTGTCTTGCTTTTCCTGTCCTTCCGCACCTCACTTCTTATAAATTAAGTGAGTTGTTTGTTTGTTTGTATTTTGTATTTCATATCCTCCATTGAATTCTATTTATCTGGAAGTTATAGTCTCCATGTCTTTTCTTTTTGTGGTTGCTCTAAAATTTTAAGAAATATTTTTAATAATTTTAAAATTAATATCTTTAATATCTTCCTGAAAATTTCAAGGCAATTTTTTTTATTCAATTCCACTAGCCACCCCACCTAATACAATGTGTACGTTTTCTGATATTTTACTTCTAATATGTTTTTTCTCTGAAAATATGATATTATTATTATATTATAGAATTAAAATTTATTTAAAGTTAATGTTTAGTCAGATTTGTCTACATATTTATGACACATTTGCTCACTTTTCCATTTTGTATCTTAGATCTTCCCTGTTGGACCATTTTTCTCCTACCTGAAGTACATTGTGTGGAACTTTATTTAGTGGAGATTGCCTGGTGACAAATCATATTTTGTTTGTTTACTTCTTTTATTTGAAATATATTTACTTTTCCTTCATTTTAGAAAAGTCATGTGGCTAGATATAAAATTTTTTGTTAACAATGATTTTTTCTCAGCACCTTGAAGACATTATTCCATTGTCCTCTGGCTTCTGTTTTATGGACGAGAAGTCAGCAGTAACACTAATCGACATTCTTTTGTAGAAGGTCCGTCTTTCCTCTCTGGCTGCTTTTAAGATCCTCTCTCCTTTTTTTATTCTGCAATTAATCTAATCTAATCTAATCTAATCTAATCTAATCTAATCTAATGTGTTTCCGTTTATTCATTCTCCTTCTGATTTATTGAAGATTAATGTCAGTTGGGGTTCTGAAAAATTCTCAGCCATTATCTGTTAGAATAAAATCACCTCCCCATATGATTGAAACGTCTCATTTTGTCCTCTCTTTTATATATATATATATATATATTTTTTTTTTTTTTTTAACTTACTTCTCAAATTTATGTCCACGATAATGCCGTTGCATCCATCTTCATTATTTCTCTCTAACTGTATTCAGGTTACTCCATTCATTGAGGTTTTTTTAATTTCAATTATTATATTGTTCATTTTTAGAAGTTATGGTTGGTTGGTACTTTTCAAGTCTATTTCCTCTCTGCTCGAATTTTGAGGCTTTCTTATGTCTTAAAATGTATTTCGTATACTTATTGCACTTTTGGCGTTCAGTAAATCCAGTATCTGGAGCTCTTGTTGATCTATTTCTACTATGTGTTTTGTTTATTTGTTTGTTTGTTTGTTTGCTGGTTCTCTCAATTATGCTTTGTTTCCTTCTGTGTTTTGTGATTTTTTTTTACTATAAGCTGTTCATTTTCCTTGGACATTTATCTGTGGAAACTCTGAGAGGACTGGGTTGCAGGAAGACTCCTCTAGAATATATTCATGTTTAGTCAGCTCATCATGTGAGCTAGTACTAAACTGAGAACACTTAAAATTTTCAGACTTAGATATTTAGGACCACACATGTGGTATGAACTTGAAGTGCAAATGCAAGTGAGAGTTCGCGTGTGCCAGGCCAGAGTGATTACAGACAAGTTTTCTTTCTCTTATCATGAAACATGTGTAGTTATTTTGGATCCCAGCTTTATTCAAGAATCTTCTATGAAGTACCTCACTTTGGTCAAGCTCTGGACTTAAATTGCTGTCTCCCATCCTCATATGCTCGCCAAAGCTCTGGCATTTGGCAGAAACAGCCAGGGTAAAAGCAAGCTTTTGTATTTGTTTACCTCTCAGAGTACTAAGTTTCTGCTTGTTTGGGAGCTGAGAAGATTTCTCACTTCCATGTTATCTCAGAGATGCATTTTTAAAGATTTTAAAATATACTTTATCCGGTATCTCAGTTGTTTTGGTTGAGTAAATTGTTCTGGCTATCTAATCCACGCTACTGCTGGAAACAGAAATGATCAAGCTGGTTTATTTTTAGCCAAGGATAATTTACAGATCACTTTGCACCTGTGCACCTGAACCAATTTGCATGAATGCCTTCCTCTTCTAGCTAAAAAAGAATTTCCAAAGAGGACAACCAATGGACTTCTGTTTGAGAAAAACAAATAGCATGCCTCTCTACCTGTCCAGGAGGCTCCCAGATGGCTATTCTCACCCATGTTTGAAACTATTATGTCAAATTACTACTAATGATAGCTTATGTTCATCAGGGTAAAACTTAGTATTATTTGCCAAACACTGAGCGTATTATATGGATTGCCTCAATTTTCACAATAACCCTCTGACATAGGTATTATTATTTATCCTATTTTACAGATGAGGAAACTGAAGAGCACAATAGTCAAGTAATTTGCCCAAAGAACATGGTAGAAGGGAGGAGGCGGTTGGGCTCCAGAGCAATATGCTCTTAGCCTCACTGTTAGGCTATCTCTGTTAGAAGATAAGCCATCGATGAAAAACTAACTGCCTGAGACATATGTTCCATATACAGTAGTTTAGGGAAGATTATTCCTCTAATACCACGGTTCTTATACCTGAGCAGCCCATCAGAAGCACCCAGGGAGGGTTTTCAAAGAATACCTGGCAACTCCCAAGAAGAAATTCTAATTTTATTGGTTTGGGGTGGGACCCTAACATCTTTATCTGCTCGTCAAAGCTCCCCAGGCATTTCTGGTGAACTCCCTTGATTAGAACCACCCCTCCATGGGTTACTCAGGCTGCCATCCTCTCTCCCGTTGTCCATGTGTCAGAATGCGTTACCAGGTGTCAACTTCTCAGAAAAGTAGTCATCAGGCAAGAAAAAAGTGTTACCATCTCACTCGTCACCATCTGGATGTCCTCTGGCAATTCACCTTCCTAAAACTGAGCCTCAGTTTCTTCTTGTATAAAATGAAAGTCTCTTTTAGTATTAATGTTTAAGACTCTTGGGTTTCTGAGTGGTTACTGAATAAGCCAAATCTCTTTTGGATCAGCACTGCATATCAGCAGGCCAGGGCTGGGAAGAGGGCAACTCTGGCTTAATTTAGGCTTGGGGATTATTTATGGATTTCATATATCCATCACTCCAGATGCATGGATGTTTGGGAGTGAAAGTCACCACAAGATGCTACAACCTAAGTGATCCTAAATAGTCTCCAGCACGGAGGACCCTTGATGAGAGCCCATGGTCTCCCCTTACTAGTAAAGTGCTTAAGAAAAGCAAGATGTACAGTTTAACTGGGGAAGAGTCACTAAGGGACAAAGTCCTAAAAAAGAAAGGGAGGACCAGATTGAGAATGCCACCCACCTCCACACACATACGCAAACACACACACATACCCTTCTGTCAAGGCTGCTGAAGCCATCTGGACAGAAAGAAGCTGCTTTTAAGGAATTTGGCTTTGTTGGGCCTGCATATAAAATTCCCACACAGATGTTCCTTGGCAACCAAGCACCTGACTTCTCTGGACCCACATGGTAACAATTTTCGCTCCCTGGCTGGTTCTAGCCCCTGGTTTGCATCATCGATTTAGTCCTTCTATTCAGTCCTTCGCAGGCTTCTGGCCTGAGCCCTCCTAACTGCCCTGGGTCCCTCTCCAGGAGACGTTAAATATTTCCCCACAGGGCTGAGCCAAGATATCGTCCTTGGTGCTCTCTGCCATGTACTTCATAGGGCTTCACGGCTCTGCTCACAGTACCTCCAACCCTCAGAAGTCAGGGGTACAAGTCACTCGATGTGCAGTTAGAGATGTGCCAGAAGAATATGAGTTTTCTGAGGACCCCTGACCAGCTATGGGATTCATAACTCGATCTCATTTACTTCAGGTGGGACTGCCCTGAGAGGTGACTTGGCACCCCCACCAGCCCTCGGCTCTATCTCCCAGACACCCCGGGCTTCCTGTGGCTGCCTCTGTAAAGCTCAGGTGAGGCCTCAGACAGGTCATCAGTTTCTCTGGAGAAAGGTTAGGGTTTTGTTCTGCTGGCTTCATAGCAGTGAGTTTGAAGATCAACAGGTTTCTTAGAAAGGCCTCTGGGTGGGGGGTTGTGGGAAGAGTGGTAGGGGAGTAAAGGCCGAGAGGACCTGGGTTTGTATCAAGTAAGCTAATGTGCTAGTGTGTTACCTGGCGCACCCTAGGAGCTCACCACACGTCGGCTATTATTATAGAGTGCTAGGTTCTATGGCAGATTTTTCAGATACCATGTGTCTCATGAATCCTAATACAGTTCCTACAGGTTAAAAACTATTATTACAATATTATAAATGAAGAAACAGATGTTCAGAGAGGTTAGGTAACTTGTTCAATGTCACACAGCCAGTGGCAGAGTCTGGATTCAAATATAAATGTATCCAACTCCAAAACCTGGACTCTTTTACATAATTCCAGGCTGCCTTATCTTCCCCTACAAATGGTAAGTTTCTCAAAGCATTCATTTCTTAAAATGACTAATAAAACAATATTTTAAAAGAAGATTAATAAGAGCTATGAGGAAGAGGCCAAATGCCAAACATTATAATCAATATGGTCAGTGTAATTGAACATAAAACTGTGCTCTGGCCTCTTGAAAGCTCAAAGAGGGAAATAAAATAGAGATCCAACTTCCCGGGCCCTCCTTTTCTGATGGCTCTTGCTCCCACCATCCCGACATCTACCTCTACCTCACTATCAGAAGGCTTGGTGCCTGGTGCTTGATTTCTTCCCAAGATAGCATCCCATGCCCTTTCCTGTCCCTGTTCCCTCAGCCTGACATCAATAAAAATTAGAGAATAAGCCACATGCAATAAAGGACTGATGTAGGCAGCACAGACAAGCACCAACTAGGGCAGAGTACAGTAAAGGGTGGAGTTTGAGGTTTAGACAGGAGGGGCGGTAGGTATGTTTCTAATGGTGGGAGCATCTCCCACGGGCAGCAGGAGTATACAGGAGAATTCAGAACAGGGACCCTACATATTGAACCATAGAGTCTTCTGCCTGCTCCATCATGAGTTGGGCTGCCTATTTTCTTAATAAGTACAAGGTCAAGCAAGTTTTACTGAACAAGACTGCTTCCCTGGACATTGTACCCATTTCCTACTCTTCTGGTGTGTGCAGCAAAGGCAGCTAGTGAAATCCTATACCTAATGCAGAGTAGGTCAACCTGTGTTTCTCAACTCCTGGAGACAGCAGGTATTTCGAGACTCTGAGAATCCATACATGCATCGAGCATTTACTGTAGACTGAATGAGTATGTCTCCCACTATTATGAACCACCATGTCACAAAGGTACCAGGCAGTATTGAGTTTATTGTCCTAGGGTCTTTTGATTTTAAGAAACAAAGTCAACGGGAAAGGTTCTTTGGTAGCAATGACATAGAGTGATGAAAGAGGTATACTCTTGTGGTATATCAGTTAGGGTTCTCCAGAGAAATAGAATAAGTAGAGGCAGGAGTCAATGCTGCAGTCATGAGTCTGAAATCTGGAGGAGAGGCCCACAGGCTGGAACATCAGGCAGGAGTTGATTTTGTAGTCTTAAGGAAGAATTTCTTCTCTGGGAAACCTCAGCTTTTGCTTTTAAGGTCTTCAACTGATTGGACAAGGCCCACCACCCACATTATCAATGGGAAACCCCTTAAAGTCAACTGATTGTAGATGTCAAGCTACACATCTACAACATGCCTTACAGCAAAACCTAGATTCATGGTTGATTAAATATGGGTGCTATAGCCTAGCCAAGTTCAAATAAAACTATCACACATGCGTATCCAGGAACAAGAGCCATCATGGCCTCATGGAGCCAGGAACAAAAGACTGTTCTGGACCTACTACTACCCAGACATAAATGCGACTCAGCTACATCCTCACAGTATCTTCTATTCCAACTGGCACATTCTTTTTGTACATTCAGTTCAGATTGTCAAGAGAGAAAATCTATTCATTTGGGCCATTGTTTTTTGTTTTTTGTTTTTTTCATATTAGTCATATTAAGGCCAATGTGGGGATTAATCGTACCAGAGTCTGGTGATCTCCCCATGGTCCAGTCAGTGGTTGCTCCTATGCAAAGACAAGCTAAGGGCTTCATCTCAGAGCAGGTGGCTGTGGGCCAAGGAGTTTCAATTAGAAGAGAATGTGGAACACAGCAAGCCCATGACTGCACACCTGCAACCCACCCTTATATCTCCACAGCTCCAACCCAATGCACCCTAGCCATCCAGAATGGGAGTGCATACAGCTGCACACAACACACCTGCTCCCAGCAAGGAGACAACCAAAGACTTGTGTCTTGCAGATACTGTGTGGAGACAACCAAAGACTTGTGTCTTGCAGGTACATTACATGGCCACTCATAAAGTTGTTTTCCAGCTTCAAGCCTATGATCTCTTGATGACAGTCACTCTTCTGTGTTTCTTCTGCAACCCTTTTTAGGGGTTATTTCTCATCATTTTGCAAACAAGGGGCAAACAGTGAACGGAACAATACACCTGATACATATGACGGAAAGAAAACAGGACATTCTTAAGCTGGCAATAACTAAAATAATCACAGCTATCTTGTTTGAAAACAAAAATGAAGGGGGCAGAATTGGGTAAAATTATGCAATTTTCAGACACTTTAGCAGAAAGAAAAAAATAAACCTGAAAAAGAGGTTGGTACTATGCCCTTAATCCTGCAATTGGCCCTAAGGCTGTACCTAACATTTATAGCTTCCTTCTTCCCCTCCTCCAGGTTCCCTTTGTTTCTTGCCCAACAGGGTGACTCTAACTTTAGCTATCAAGAAAACTTTCAGCTGCAAATAATAGAAAATCCAGCTAACAGTGGCTTAAATAAATAGAGATTCTTTTTTCTCACATGGCAAGAAGTAGAAAGCAATTTCTGGTGTTGGTTTAGCTACAATGTCAAGTCTCTGGGTCATATCTCCATTTCGCTCTCATCCTTTGTCTTGTGATCACAAGATGCCACTGTGGGCTTCTGGCAGGAAGACAAGAGAGGGATGGACACCAGCTGTATCTGGGCTTTTGATCAGCAAAACCAAAGCTTGCCTGGGAGCTTCCAGAAGGCTTCTTCTTCCTTCCATCTTCTTGGCCAGAATGTCATCAAACAACAACTCCAAGCTACACTGGAGGCTGTGAAATCAAATATCTAGCAAAAAGAGAGAGGAATGTCATAACTGGCTTAAACCAAACGTGGTGCTTGGAAGATTACTTTCCTCCAGACAAGATGAGCAAGAAAGAGGTAAGGAAATGGCTGGGTAGTAGGTGTACCTGCTTTTATAATATAGCCACAGTTTTCTGTTAACTTTTATAGTTCCCTGCCCCCAATAGTTCCCTGCGCCTTTCCTAGATAATCAACATTAAGCTCCTTTACCAAAGACCTGTAGCCCAGGATTTTTCAAATCACAGTCTTAGTTTCAGAGGGTTTTTTATCATGTCCCTCAATGGAAATATCTCCCCACTGGGTAGGGAAACTTCCAGACCAACAGAGTCCAGCCCCAGTGGTAAGAATGCATCATCGGTGGTAAAAATGCATCATCAGGTGGTAAGAATTCATCAGCAGCCCCCCCTCCGCCTCCACATTCCTGGCTCT
This sequence comes from Rousettus aegyptiacus, assembly GCF_014176215.1. NCBI lineage: Eukaryota > Metazoa > Chordata > Mammalia > Chiroptera > Pteropodidae > Rousettus > Rousettus aegyptiacus. Next base: position 127,303,741 of record NW_023416306.1, read on the forward strand.
TTTCTCCCAGTTATGGAAGGAGATGGCACCATATGAAAGAATTTTAAATTATTAACGAATTCACAGTTGTTTTTCTCATCATATCTTTTCTCAACCAATTGTTACCAAACAAGAGTTACATGAGTGTCTGTGAAATGGTTCTGACTTTCAAAAATCCTCCTTACACTTGAAGGAAGCTGGAGGCCCAATGGTCTAGTGGGACGATGCTGAGGAGTTAGGAGCCTTTTGTGCTAAGCATGGCTCTGAGGCCAGCTAACCAGCTGTGCAGCTTCAGAGAAACCATCTTTCAGCTCACAACCTCAGTTGCATGCTCTGTGAGATCAGCAGGTAGGAGTAGGTAACGAGAAAGGTCCCTTCCAGCTTGCAACATTTTCTACTAATTTACTGAGATCTTGAAATTTTAAAATCCTATGATACTATTACTTTCGGGAGGAACTGTCTTGCTCTTAGTTTGCCTTCCTTCCAGAAACTGAAGATGGACATCTTCTCATCTCCTCGAAAGATTAATTATCTCAAATATTGCAGTGACATGTGAAAAGTCCCAGTGGTCAGTGGTCATATTGTATTAGTCACGACTTCTATTTTCAAAAAATAAAGAAAGAAAGAAAAAAGAAAAAAGAGAGTTTAGTTCAAACAATCTTAAATCCCCCAAAAAGAAAAATAAAGCAAATTGAAACTGTCTGGACATTATTTGGGCCTTTCACTTTGTAGGCTAATTGGCAGTGCATCAAAATTATCACAAAGTTCTAACAGAATTCATTAATGCCGAAGTTCATTTATTCACACATGGTAGAAATATAATGGTGTACCAAGGCAAAATAAATCTTCATTTAAAAAATAAATGTCAAGGCTGTTTAAAGTTTTAAAAAATTAATCGTTTGGGTTTTTTAATGTCTTTCTTTTTTACCCATAAATGATTACATGGTGTGCTTAAAAGAACAGTGAGCCGGAATCAGTTATCTGAAACGCGTGGCTGTACTAATTGAGTGATCCTAACCAAGTCCTTTTACTTTCTTTAGCTTTAAAATAGAAATAATATTAATTAACATCCATGGCTTTGATGAGAATCAAATGATACCAGAAGAAATGCAATAATGCATGCTAAAGTTTTATAGACTATAATATAATTAAAATCAAAGACTCCTTATGAGTTAATATGGAATTGACCAAAAAAAGAGAATAATTTGTAAAATATATGATTTGTGATTAATAATTAGGTTTAAAGTTCAAAAAATCCTCTGCACCTGAGATATATTTGCTAAAATCCAAAGTAGGTGTACCAAGCTTTCTGGAAGCCAAAGACCAGAAGAGAGTGTTCATAACATTAAAACAACTATCTAGCGGTTTGGAAGATGTTTTTCTCACAATTCTTTCTAGAATGCACACAGTAAAATGTTATCCACAATCAACACCAGCCTTATTATAAGCGAAGAGTTTCAAGGATTATTTCTTCAGTTGCTCTTCAAGATAAGTTTATGGATCGTACCGAAGAGCTACTCGGCAGAACGATTCCCAGAGAACCATTTGGCAAGGGCATGCCCAGGGGTTCAGCGCCACCGAGGATGATGTGAAAGTCATAATTCTTAAATCTGAGAACATGAGGAAGTTATGGAATGTCTTCCAGGGAGGAAACGGACACTTGGCACAAACACACAAGATGCTGCCTGAGATTTCAGTTCCAGGACACCAGGCCCCAGTCACAGACTTGTCAGGGTTTTTTGAAGCCCAAATGGAACATGGACGGAAGGCACGTCCTTTAGTCCACCCTATAAAGATGCTTTCTTTCCACTGGCCTTTGAAGAAGAATGGGGGCAGCCTTGATTTCCATGTTATGTTCTCAGTAACAAGCTGAAGCAGCTGCTACTCCGCAGTGACATCACAAACGCAGAGCACTCGTCGTGACTTCTCAGGCTCATCTAATTCCTGCAATTAAAAACCCCACCTCCTTTGCTGACCTCACTTCAGCTGGTCATTAAGAGGCATCATCTTAAATAACCCACATTAAGGTTCACATGACTAACGGCCCCAACCCCACCTAAGGTTATTTTCATTTCAAATAGTGGCTGAGCATTTATTCTAATGGTGACATTTCAGAACAAGTGACAAAGGAATATAAGGAATTCTGGAAGGAAAGGAGAAGGAAAATAATTAGTGAGCATCTCCTACCTGTCATGAGTATACTGTGTGTATTCATTTGACTTTCCCAACAGGCCAATGAACTGGATATTGTCCACTTTTTACCAAGAAGGAAGCCGATGCCCAAAGGGCAAAATAGCTTATTTAATGTCATAGAGCAGGGTTCTCAACTTGCATGCACTTTGGAGTCACCTGGAGAGATTCAGAGACACGGGATCCCATCACAGAGATTATACCCTGAACTTTGGCATTTTTAAAAGATCCTCAAGGATTCCATTATGCAGACAGTTTGGGAACCACTGTCAGAGAGTAAATGGTGGAGATGTTAATTGCCTCTGTCCTTTCTTACTCTTATGGCAGACATTCTGCTAGGACACAACATGTAGTCATCCCAGTTGTATAAATTTTGAACTGTTTTATATCAGTTGGTATCTGGTAACTCAAGCTCCTGTCCTCCTCCATAGCTCTCCTTCCTTCCCCTGGCTTCCTGGTCCCCCTGACCCCCAGAGTTAAAAGTTTCTGACTGGCCCTGCCTGTGCTAGAAATGTTAAATATCATGAAGATCATCCCTGGAAGTTTCAATCAATGCTCATCCCCCTTTTCATAATACCTTAGTACATGTGGGCAAAGTCAGAAAGAAAATTTGGGGCAGATAGCTTTCTGGGAATAAGTTACATAAGGCTGAAACCCCCTAGTGCATAGTGGCCCACAGTGCTGACACTAACTGGAAATGCAACAGCAAATTGAGACCTTTGCTCCACTTTTGAAAAGACAACTCAGGACTCAAGGTCCCCAAATCTACAAAGTCTATAGGTGGACTCCTTGAGTTGTTCAGAGAACAACAGATACTAAAACAAGTAATAGAAAAAAAAAAAAAAAAGAAAGAAAACTCAAGAAATGATCTCACACTTCCCAGCCAACTACATTTTCCAATGATACAAAGAGCAGGCCAAACAAGTCTGAGGTTTGAGCAAGAAATTCCTGTCCCTTTGGGAGCAAAGAGCAGGGGGAGGCAGCTTTCCATCATTAGCCAGAGTAAATCACAGTAAATGAGACAATCAGGCAACATGCAAGGACAAGCTGGAAGCATCTGACCTCTGTATATCTGGTCAGAGACAGTAAATACAGAAAATGAAAACAAGACACTTTACTATTAGTTCAATTATTTTCATATTAACTTCAGAAAGATTTAAGTAGCGATAAAGATCTTTATCCTACCTAAGGCATCTCATCTCTCTGTGCATCCTCAGCTTCATTGCCTAAAGAAAGTGGGGCCTTCTTTACTCATTTAACAAATATTGGTTGAGCCATTACTATTTGCCAGGAACTCTGCTGGGAACTAGGGTAGAATGCAAGGCTGAGTAAGACACGCTATTGGCCCTCATAACCCAGGAGACATGCAAACAAATAATTATAACACACTCTGGGAAAAGCCGTAACCAATGCCACGTACAAGGTGCATGGGAGCTCAGAGCTCAGGCTAATTAGTTTGGCTGCTGAGTTTGGAAAGACCTCATGGGGAAGCAGTATCTGAAATGATATTATAGATGGATGGGTCCAGATGATCCCTACTGTTTATTCCAACTCTGCCTTCTGAGTCTATAAAAGAAGAGAGAGTTCAGTACAGTCACATACTAAGAGCAGTCACGGATCAAGCATGAAGAGTCCTTAAAGACTCAACCCATAGGTTGGAAACTCATTATGCATCACTGAGGCCCAAGAGAGTGGCCTGTTAATATCATGAAAAGTGTCAGACTAGGGTATAGCTTGGAGATTGTGTCATGGCTTTAAAGAATTGGCCTTCAGTGAGAAAACAGTGGATCTCTTTACTGTGAATCATGCATTTCCCAGCAGCCTCAGATTCCCTGAAACTTCCCTTGGGGATTTCCAGATGCACTAATGAACTCTTTCAAATGACACCGTTTTGATCATGTTTGTCTTAGCGCCCCAGTAAGGAAAATTGTGCTTAGTCTTTTGCATTAAAGATCTGGTTGGATTTCACTTCTTCACCTCCTCTCCCACTGCTGCTTTTTATGTGCTGGCTTGGAATGACGACTTAAAATAAAATTGAAAAGAAAACTGCTAAAATTCCTAAATAGAGGCCTTGGGGAAAAATATCGGACAACCTTTGGGGAGTATAAGTGAAGTCACTAACACTCTTCCATAAAGAAAGGCCCTGCAAGGCTCACTGTCCAGAAGCTGAAGGAGGGGCAGGGCAGGGGAAGTGAGAAAGTCCTTCTGAAAGTAAACCCAAGAGCAGATTTGGCAGAGGGGAAAGAAAAGGATTCATCAATTCTGACTCTTCTCATTCCCATTCAGCCATCACTGCAGGTTGGAGCTTCTCCCATAAACTCAGTTGGTATAGTTATCTATTTACTGAGCATCTATGTAACCCAGGTGAGGAATCAGAATACAAACGTGAAGGACAAGGCCCTCAAAGGAGCTTGCACTCTTTTTACAGGCATGTACATTGGTTTTATTTTTTAAGTTCTTGAACGAAGCATAAGGGGCAGTGCTGAGTGTGGAAGTAGTCCATCCCAGCCACCGGGTTGAAATCTGGCACTAGATATGCAAGGACCACGAGTAACTGTGTTTGAGCATCAACAGTATTAGGAGAATCAACTGAAGGTGTTTGGAACATTCCTCTTTGACCAGCTCCCTAAGACTGCCCTTCCCCCAGGGACTGTGGGCATCCATGGCTTTAAGGCAGCCCCCTACATGACAGGGGCACAAAGGCATTTGCTACCTTACACTAAGAACTGTGAGTTCGAGAGAAGATGAAATGCTGAGTGAAAAGCTTTGTGGGGGAAAAAAGCACTCCACAGAAAGTCAGGACACCTAGATTCTTGTTCCGGTTTTGTCACTCTATCACCAGGAGTGACCAGCTCGGTCTCTTGGCCTCTGTTTCCTCATCTGTAACATCAGGGGAAAGAGCAATATTATCCCTCACTTATCCCTTCAGAAGCGCCCTTGTAGCAGCTCCTCACAAGTGTCCCATGTTTCCCGGTTCCGGGAGGATCATGAGACAAGACTCAGGTCAACTGTGGTTCAAGCCTCAGCTGCGTGGCCTACGTGGCTATGCGCACGGTCTCCAGGGCGCCCCTCTTACAGCCACACATAAGAGGGCAGACACGGAAGAGATTAATTTTATGAGTCCATTTACATGAAGCTCTAGAAAAGGCAAAAACACATCTAAGGAGAAAACAATGAAAATAGAGGTTGCCTCTTGCAGGACGGGTGATGACTGGAAATGTCACAAGGCAGCTTTCCAGAGAGAGATGTTCTATATTGTGATGGGGTGTGAGACGTGTGATATACTCATTGCCGAAATTGTACAGTTAAGACTGGTGCATTTTAGTGTATGCAAATTTTACCTTAAAATTACATAAAGAAGACAATAAACATCACCCAAAGATAATCTGTTAATATTTTTTTATTATCTTATGGCCTTTTTTTCTTACAGTTTATACACTTGAGAACATACTAAACATACAATGTTAAATGTTTTAAATTTATATAAAGAAACATTTCCCCATATCATTAAAAAGCCTTAGAATCATCTTTAAGTAACTGTCTGGTATTGCATTGTTTGGGTGTATTAAAATTCATACAACATTTTCACAGCACTGGGCATTTAGGTTGCTTTGGCAATAATAAATAACACCGTGATTAACATATGTGCCCATACATCTTTGTCTGCCTTTCTGATTATTTCTCTAGAATATTCCTGGAAAAGAAATTACTGGGTAAAGAGCATGAATATTTTAAGGCTTTTTACTATCTATTGCCAAATTGCTTTCTTGAACAGTGTGCAACAGTGCTTTTTCCCACACTCTCACCAGCCTTGGGTAGTGTCAGAGTCTTACCCTTGCATGATCCAGCAGGGGGAAAATAGTATTTTATTGTTGTGATTTGCATTTCTGTGATTACTGGTAGCTGAACGTTTCCCCATTTATTTGTAAGCAGCTTTTATTTCCTCATCTGTGAACTGTCTGTTCATGCTGCCTCCCCACTTTCCTGTTTTGGTGTGTAGTGTTTTTTCTCATCTAAGTAGGAACTCTTTAAAGACCAAGGCTATTAACTCCTTCTTTTCCACCTTTGTGATTGTTATTCCTAGCTGGCTTTTAATTGAGGAGAGGGTGTTAACTTGCATTTACCATACATCTCTCTAGTCAAAATCATTTCCTTTGCCTTCTTTGTCAATATTTCTATATCTAGTAACTCAGGGTGGCATGTTCTAGTTGGGGCCACCATGTGAGCTCTGGCCTAGGAGCCAGAGAATAAAGAAAAAAGAAACAGGGTATTATGACAGACTTTTACTAAAACCGAATCGCCTTCAGATGAGGATGCTGTGGTATCATGAACTCAGCACATGGAAAATAAAAACGTCACCACCTCTATATGGTGATATATTAGGTTGGCTACAGAAAAGTACCAAGATTAATAACCTCTGCCATTTATACAAATTCTGAAGGACAGATCACACAGTGAAACATCCACCTCTGCAAATGACACTAAGTTCTCCAGGCACCAAGGTGCCAAGACCACCAGGTAGGAAGCATGAAGACCACTGTGGCCTACACGTGTGGGCACAAGATGGACCAGGAGCTACTGGATCAAACACAAATGGCACCACAGGGAGAGTGGAAGGATAGTTGCCAAGGGCTGGGCTAAGGGGATTGGGGAAGAGGATGAAATCCCATTTTAGACACGCTGAGTTTGAGATGCCTCTGAGATCCAAGTGTAAAAGTCGAATTGGAAGTTGAAAATGTAGATCTAGAGCTAATAAGAGTCTTTCGAGCTGGAAGAAAATATTACATGGACTGTAAAAGTATGGACTTTTAAAGTGATAGGTGTGAATAAGGAGTTGGGGTGGGGGCGGTAATGGTTTTGAGAAGAGGAGAGAGAATAGAACTGAGCCCTGAGGGACTCCTGTTGCGTTGTGGCCAAGAACAGAAAAGGTCGGCACTACCATCCCACTTCATAACTGAGGAAGAGGAGGCTCTGCGAGATTAAGCAGCTTGCCCAAGATAATACAGGTCAGAAAGGGGCGGGGACAGGATTTAGACCTGAACTCTACCCTCAGCCACTATTCTTTGCCCACGAAAAATAAAAATAATAAAAAATAAATAAATTAAGGCAAGAGCGGATCAGGGAACTGCAGCCTGAGCTGGACCTGATGCCTCTCTTGGCCCCTTGCCAACAATTGTTTCCTAGGGCAAGTCCCCTTTGTCAACTGAGACTGCGTTTCCTCACCTGCAAAATGAAGAAAATGTGACCTTCCTTTTCTAGTGCACTTGTTGTGGCGAGGACCAGGTGAATCACAGATACAGACAACTGTCAACTGTAAAATATTGGTTAATGGGGCTGTAGTCTCTGTGCACAGGTCTCTGAATGAAGGAAGATCCATCCTGCGTTGGCCTTAAACGATCTCAGAGACAGAGGTCATAATCTTCCCATGAATCCAGACCAGGAAGCCAGTTAATCAGTTTCACCTCAGACCCACTTCCTCATTTTTACCTTTCTCTGGAAACGTCAGCAGAGCCCAGTTCCCAGTCTCTGCCAAACTGTGGCTTCCCAACCCCCACCTGTGGGCCTGGCTCCTTCTCGTCAGGCTGGGTCTGACTGATTGCCTAATGTGAGAAATTGAATTCTTATTCTGTTCCAAACTTTTAGGCCTAAAACTGCCTTGTTTTTAGCAGATCCCCATCTCCTTGCCAGGACTCCAGGAGCCTGAGCTTCTGAGACTTACCTGGGCCTGAGACTTGCTGGGCACTGGCCGCTGCCCACTGCCCTATTTGTAGCCTGAGGCTGGCTGCCTTCTGGGCCCACCTCCTTTCTTAGAATCACAAAGCTACTGACTTCTGTGCTCACCAGGCAACTCATGCTCCCAGCAGCCTCAGCTGGGCCCCCACATTTTACCTCACACCCCTCTCCCATCTACCAGTGCCTGGCCCTCCATGGCCATTTTCCCCTATGCCCTTCATCCTCAAATGTATATATTTCCAAAGATTTCACTCTGAGATAAATTCTCTTCTCTGGATATACAGTCCTTTGACAGCCTCATCCACCCCTCGGGTTTCAACTAGCACCCCCAAGTGGAAGAGGCCCATGGGTATAAAGATCATCTTCAAATTAAAATGACCAGGGCTCAAGCCTGATTGATGCGGAAGGGAAGAGAAGGGTAGTAGTCAAGAAGGAAGCTGAATCTCGTGGAGGTTGACCCCTTTCCATGGCTGCAGATGGGAAGGCCCAGGATCCAATAGTCTGTGAATCTTCCCAGGCCTGGTGCATTGCCAGGCACACATGCTTCTTTGCATCCAGAGTCTTTTCTGGCTGGCTGGCTGGCTGGTTGGCTAGCTGGATGGATGGATGGATGGATGGATGGATGGATGGATGGATGGATGGATGGACAAACAAATGAGTTGATGCTTTCCTCACTGGGTCCTATGCATACTTTCTGAAGCCTCCAGTCCTCTTTTGACATGGGGTATACACAAGGTCAGGAGGGGAGGTGGCTTGTCAACCAAGTCCAGAGGAAAAACACTGGTTGCTGTGAGACCTGCCCAGGCACAGAACTTATCTTGCCCCTTCAGGAGACCAAGAGAAGACAGAATGGGCACCTAGACTTTGAAACAGCACCCCAGCTCACGCTGTCTCCCTAAGAAAGTTTGGGTCCTGCCAGCTTTTGTTTTCTACTTTCCATACTATTGCCTGGGTTTATAGACAGGCGTTGCATTAAGCAAGCCTTGATCTTTTTTTATCGTATTAAATTCTCCCAACGACCTCCGAGGTGGGTACTATCACATACTCCACTTTACAGATGAGGAAATAGAGGTAGGAGTTTAAGTAACTTGACCAGGCTCCCATAGCTCATAAAAGTAACAGAACTGAGTTTTTTCCCTTTGTACTGAAATTGTGCGTTCATCCTAAAATATCAGCAATTTGCCCACATGATCAGCTATCCTGGAAATTGTTATTTTCAAATCTAACAATGAACCACAGAATGATAGAAGTGGAAGAGCTTTTGAGAAAAATTAGCCCAGGCCAGAGAAGAGGAGAAAGGAGGAGGGAGGCTGAGCATACAGGCTGCAAATCCTACCCCTCCCTGCTCCTTCTGCTCCTAAAATAGAAAAACAGAAAAGAAGATTGGACAGTCACTGGATCAGAGAATTCAGCATCTCCTTCCTAACTGCCTGTGATTTTATTACCCAAGATAGCAAGAAGGATCTATTTCCTGGAGCAAATAGAAGCTAAGATCCCTCTGCCAGTAGATGTGATTTTGAAAGTAGGAAAGGACAGGGAGTGTCCAGGTTCCTTTCTACAGCTGCGGGCCTCCTCCGAGAGCCCTCCTTCCAGACGCTGTGAGGCTGAGGGCTGCAAACCCTGCGCTTGATCGCTTCTGGATTGGCTCCCCAGTAAGACAGCCCTGTCCTTCAACAAACCCTCGCCTCCAGTCTGCGTTCCTAATTGGCATCTTCTGGTGACTTCATTTTTCACTCTTGGCTAAATGTGGGCCTCTGATGATTTATTCTCTCCTGAGTGTTGACAGGCTCAAGAAGTTGTGTGGGGCGCCTGCCAGGAACTCGGGGTAGCAAAGCATGACTCACCACTCTGAGGTCAGTTTGGGGTGGGAGGAAAGGGAACCAGCTGACAATACTCAGCCTTCTACCTTCTTCTGTAAGGCAGCTACACTCCTGGAGATGCAAGGACCCCCACAGCATACTGGGACAGAGACAGGACAGGCAGCCCACAGGTCTGTCACATCTCAAGGCTTCTTCTCTGTTTTGTTTCCCACCCCCAGTGCCAAATGCTAAGCTGCCTTTCAGAGAGAGCTCCAAAAGAGAGATACGAACCAGCCCTCCTTGAATCCACCCAATCATATGTTCACAAAATATTAGTACTGAAAAAGAAAAGGGGGAGGGGGTTAGAGATCATTTAACTCAATTTTCTTATTTTACGGTAAAGAATTAGAGACCCAGAGAGGTTGAGCAACTTGACTAAAGTCACAAAGTGAGTTAGAGATACAGCCGGGACTAGAACCTGGGTCTTTTGTCTGTCAAGCCTGTGTGCTATCTACTTACCATTATATCATGGAAATTAAACTCAGATCCTGAATAAGTGGAGGCTGACTCCTTTTTCCGTGAACAAGGGCAAGAAGCACTAAGCTTTAAGCAGGGATGACTTTGCTGGAATTTCGGTCTTGCCCTTGGTTCCTCTCTCACACGGGGCTCTCTCTTTGGCAGACTACCTTTTCCTGGAGTCCTCGAGGTGCCCAACTGAGTATTTCATCTCCCAGGAATGATGTATCATTTGCAGGAAGGTGCAAACTGAGGGTGATCTGCAGACTCTTTCTTGGCTTAGCCAAGGGCAAGTTGCCCTTATAGGAGTTTATTGCATTTCATCTGGCAGCTAAATGAAGGCTTTTCTCTTTCTCTCTATTAACCTTCTGGGTAAATAAGTGGTTAGCTCAGAGGAGACTTGAACTAACTCATGGAATCAGTAAATGAAAAGGGGCCACAGAATTCCTCTAGTCTGTACCTGCTATACTCAGTCCAGGAACACCCTTCATAGCACCCAGATGAACACCACCCTCAGGTTGAACAGTTCTTCCTCCCTCACTCACAACCCCTCTGCTACTGGTCAGACCCAAGGAGTAGAGATGACCTTCTAGTACTGACTGGTGCCAGCCGCTCCGAGATGCCATTTTTGCCCTTTCTGTTGATACAGAACAAGCATTTTATTTTCTCTAGACAGTGGCTGTGTCTTTGCTCATGACTTTAGGGACAAGCCACGAGAGACACAATCATTCTTGAGCCCCCCAAAATTAAGTTTCCATTTGGTGAGCTAGGTAAGGTTCTTATTCAATTTTCTTTTCCCATTCAATTTCCATGAGTTAAGAAGGGGGGAGGGGGCTTGCCCACCTATCCTAGAGAAATCGAGTAAGAAGAAAAGATAAGTGCCAATCCTGTTCATTTGCTTCTTGCTATGATTCTGATGAAAGGTCTCCGAGGAGAGGTTGGACTTGTCCAAGAGGTACAGCGGCACCCGTGCTCTGCGATCATCCTCGTCCTCGTCCCCTTACCATTAGAGTAGACCAGGATATTCATAAAAAAAAAAAAATATCGTGGTTCTTCTAAACTCATCATTTGCCACTTGCTTCCTCTTGGAAACCACATGTGAATTTCATCCAATCCCCCCCCCCCAAAAAAAAATAATCACTCGCTATATGCCAGGCGTAATTCCAGGGACTGTAATGGTGAATGAAACAAAGTTCCTGACCCCATGAAGCATTTATGTTCTAGAAAAAAAGGCGACCATAAACTCATAGTTAAACATTATACGATACCCTCAGGCACTGTCATACACTAGGAAGAAAAACAGAGCAGTGTAAGGGACAAAAAGCGGCAGAGTGGCTACTTTGGGGAAGGGGATGAGAGAAGAAGGCCTGGGAGGTGACATTCAAGCAGAGACAGCAGTGGAGGAACGGGTCCCTCCCTGACAATATCTGAGTGAAATGTTCTACGACGAAAGAATTGCAAGAAATTCCTGCTCCGTGTGCAACTGGGATCAGTTGGAATGAGTTACAATGACTTCTCATAAATGAAACAATTTTTCCCAATTATAGTCAATATGCAATATTACATCATTTTCAGGTGTACAACATAGTGATTAGACATTTATATAACTTACAAAGTGGTCACCCTGATAGGTCTAATACTTAAAAGAAAATATTTTCAAGCCAAATTTTGCCAATAACTGAAAAAAAAATTCAATGACTTGGAAAATTTAATATCATGACATTACTTGCATATAGAAGTGTTCAGCATTCATAACCTGGTTTCCAGTAGGTGGGACCACTGGTGGATGAATGAAGTGATCGAACAATCTTACCTTTGTGAAGAACTCGCTCAAATGTTACCCTTTTCAATGACCACAGCCCCACAGGGTAGATATCATAATTCACAACAATGTTACAGATGGGAAAGGGAGGCTGCAAGAAGGGAAGTATCTAGAGTATGGCAGAGCCAAGACTAATGGAATCCGGTGTCCTGACTCTGGTCCTGACCCAGGATGTTGGCATGCAGAAGTGCCCTGTTTCTAAAGGAAGGTGTCAGGACGTTTTTCACTGAAACACATGGTATGGAGAAAAGCACGAGAACACTTGGATTTGTAAATTTAACTTCACATCAGCACAATAGCTGATATCAAGGATTGATATCTCTGTGGCAGTGTGGCAGCGAATTACTCAACTCCCCTTCAAGAGGACCTGCCAAGGGGAGCAGAGTTCCACTAACAGCCTCAGTTAGTGCCCTGTGGACGCACTTCTCTGTTGATGTCAAGGCCACACTCCCCCCAGGCTGAGCACAGTGGTTGGGGTCCAGTGCTGACCCAACCTGCTCGACACAAACTGCCTCCAATAGGCAGCCTCTGAGCTCCGGCACTCCTGCTGTCTTTTTCTACCCAATTCTTCCTTCCCTCTCTGTTGTCACAGGTGTCAGACCTGCATTATCGTCCGAAGACATTCCCTACCATCTCCTGCCACCTCCTCCTTTCTCCTTCACAGACATCGCTCCCAATAAATCTCTTGTGTGTTCAAGCTCAATTTGGCATCTGCTTCCCAAAGGGTCCACACTGACATAATTTCTAATCTAAATAGTTTTATTTTCTTCTTTATTGAAGGACTACATTATTGGTTTATTATTTATTTATTGTTCTGGACTTGAAAAACCAAAAGGAAAAGAACGTTTTTCTCTCAGCTACTTGTGTTAGACTTTTAGCCTCATTACCGGTCCACTTAAACGAAACCATATAGGAAAATTCTAGAATTTTACTGGAATTAACTGAGGTGAGGTTTTGGTCGGAGTTCTGGCAACAGCCTTTTATCTTAGCAGTCTGAAATTTGTTTTCACAGGTCCTTGGCTGCTTTGTTGCCGAGTGTTTTTGCCAAGCTCAGAACTAATCAGAGATGTCAGTGCATATTCAAAAGTATCTAAGTGGTTAGGGACGTTCGCTGGGAGTGCTGAAGGCAGGTACAGGGGTCTGAATCAGCGCTGTCCAACAGCAACATGTGAGCCACATACGTAAAGTAAAAATTTTTAGCAGTGACATTTAAAAAAGGGGAAAAGAGTAAAATTAACTTTAATAATATGTTTTATTTAACTTAATACATACAAAATATTATCATATCAACATGTAATCATACATAAACATTATTGATGAACTAGTTGACACTTTTTTTTTCACACTGTGTTTAGACAACTCACATTTCAAAAGCTCAATAGCCACATATGGCTAGTGGCTAGCATATTGGACAGTGCAGGTCTAGGAACTCCACAGTCTGAGAAATAATATTTGGATATGGAGCAGCTGACAAGCTGTTTTTCTTAGAGGTTATCTAAACTGTTTATAGATCCTCACCCCGCCCGCCATTGTGGAATTTGTCAAATCATCTCCCAGGGGGATTCTTATTCAGGACTTTGTTTGTTTGTTTGTTTGTTTGCTAGGAAATAAAAAATACTCATTTTGAAACAAAATATTCCTGGGATTGAGTTCTCAGGCATGTATGAGATGCTAGCTCCCACAATTATTTTAAATAAATCTTTGTAGCTAGAAAATCAAGTACACAAAAAATGAGGTTATTTTATTCCCCAAACATGTCTGATTTTAGCAGCTGTTCTTGTTATGTGACTGATTTCTTTCTGCCCCCGAAAGTCCCCAAAGTAACCATCTCCCATCTCACCTTGCAATTTACACCCCCAGCAGAGACCACCATTCATGTCGTTTACTACTATAAGAATGCACTATCATACTCTAATTTTTTAAAACTATAATTATAATTAGGAATTATAATTTAATACCTACTTTACAGGAGGCAAATATTATGTAAATATTTGCCTATGCATTCACTCACTTTATTTTCAGCCTTATATTATTATCTCCATTTTACAGTTTAAAGAAATTAAGTTTCAGAAAGCTAAGCAACTTGCTCAATGCCACATTGCTAATTATTCTACATCCCTTTAAAAGTTGGCATTGTAAATTGGTTCAATCTTTTCTGAGATTAACTTGGCAACATTTAAAAAGTTATAAAATATTATAACTTACCCTTTTATATATGTCCATGCCCTTTTATACAATTTATTACTAATTATAATTTCACAAGTATCACTGTAATTCATGTTGTCTGCATAAAATATTCAAATAAACACAAGCCAAGGTATATTAGATACAAATTTAAAAAATTGAACTGACACCAACTAGATGCATAAAGTGTTTATGTATTGACTACAGTAAGATCTTACGTGATTTAATGAAATGTCCTACCAAACAATAAAGTGCATTTAACAGAAAAATATTTTACACAGCTAAAGCTTTTAATTTAGATTAGATGAATTTAAATTGGATTAATAATTCTGTTCCTCAGTCACCCTAGCCACATTTCAAGAGTTGGGTAGCTACATGCGACTAGTATTAGACATTGATGCCCTAGTGGAAGGTAGGGAGAGGGTCCAGATAGCTGGACTTCTTCGGAGCTGCCTCGTGTTTCTTTGAGTTCATGACTCTGGAGAGGAGGAAAAGCGTTAGGGGTGAGGCTCCTGGCTGCCCCTTAACTTCGACCAAGGTGGCTCCACTTTTATCCGCTTTACTTATTGAATCTTCATATAAGATTTGGTTGGAAGAAAGTGTTCTTGTGTTTGTTTTTCTTTAAGGCATTTGGTCTTCTATTCTTTTGCTTCTCCAAGTGGTGGATCTAGCATTAGCATCATGAGAGCTGGTGGGAAATTCAGGTTCTCAAGCCCCACTCCAGGTGATTCACGTGCACAGTAAAATTAAGAAACAGTGGGCAGCATGAATTTGTCAGCCCCATGAAACCCTTTCCCTGTGAATCACACACACACACACACACACACACACACACACACACACGCACACTCGGTGTGTTTAAATGAGAAATTAGTCCAACGTGGAACCACAGCCAAACTCTGGCATTTAAGAAATAAGCGCCAGTCAGGGGATGCAGCCCTTAGTGTTTCCTTTTAGCAGGTTCAACCCTTGCAAAGCTCCTGTGCTCTGAGTGACAGCCCCAGAACATCCCTCCCACTCCCGTGTGGCTGTGCCTGCTGGAGCCCCAGGAGTCTGTCACTGGAGGAGCCTCTTCCTTGACATGAGAGGCATGCTTTCTAGTTAACAAAATGAGCCCCGGAGCCAAAATGAGTGAATTTTCTCCACATCCACCACTTTCCGCTCTGTGACTTTGAGAAAGCTTCTTAATTTCTTAGTGCCTCAGTTGCCTCATACAAAAAATGGGGATAATAATAGAACAAACAGCAAGGGCTGTTTTATTTTATTTATTTATTTATCTATCTATTTATTTATTTATTTATTTATTTATTTATTTATTTATTTATTTTAGGCGAGGCAACCCTTGGTTGACCTCACAGATTGCAAGGACTTGTCAGCTTACAATCCCTTATTGTTTGTTGTTTATGCCTACAGCACCTGCCTTCCTAGGTGGTCTCCCATCCAAGCACTAACCAGGCCCAACCCTGCTTAGCTTCCGAGATCAGATGGGACAAATGCTGTTTTAATGCTTAAATT
This sequence comes from Rousettus aegyptiacus, assembly GCF_014176215.1. Classification (NCBI taxonomy): domain Eukaryota; kingdom Metazoa; phylum Chordata; class Mammalia; order Chiroptera; family Pteropodidae; genus Rousettus; species Rousettus aegyptiacus. The sequence goes on from NW_023416306.1 coordinate 127,319,479, forward strand.
GATTACTATGGGTAAAACATTTAGAATACTGTGCGGCACATTGTAAGTGCTCTATACAAGCAATATAAAATCAATCAACCTCTTCATGTTTTTTTTTTTTCATTTTTTAATATAAAGAGAGTGAAAATAAACCATTTTCCTTAAACAATTTTCTATCTCTGGGCAAGTGGAGGTTTTATCTGCTATATGAAGTCTATAAGAGGTGTTCAAAATATGTTTGTTGAATGTCTAAGTGCATGAATAAACAGATAATGGATTGGAATAAGAGGTCGGAATGTCCACCTGAGCTCAGAATTCCCGCATTCTCCTCCAGGTACCGGAATCCGCAGTCGTTCCTATGAACCACAGCTTCATTTCCTTATCTGTCTTCCCCTCCTGGATGTTCACCCCAGAGCATTCCAAGAATCATTTGAGTGTAACCTCTCAGTAAATGCTTTTCATAATTAGATTCAAAACCTACAGTCAGCAAAACTGTTAGCATGAGTAAAAAAAAAAAATCTTATTTGTATTTAGTATTTATATAAAGACAGGATTTGGAATACAGAGAGAGTCGAAAATACAAATTTTAAAAAATGTAAAATATAAGGCTGTAGATGTTTTGCTGGAGACTTACTTCCACTTTATTAAAAGAGCATTCATTATTCCTTTTCTTTATTCTTCTGTCAGTGGCTCTGGTCGAATTAGCTTTCAGTTTCCTCTCATGGATCCGTGATGGCCAAGAGGAGGGGACTCCCTCTTCCATATAATGTCTCAGTTCTCTAAAAGCATGCACCTCGCCTCGTCCCAGGAATTTGATGTCAGATGTGATTTGGAGCAGGGATGGGGGGGAATGTTCTCTATCTCATATATACAATCCATTCTGAACCACACTCTGGGACAAATTCTCCATAGAAAGAAGGTAGTGGTCCCTGACCCTTCTCTCCATATTTCCTAAGAAAAATGCAAAGTAGGTGTTCTCTCACAGATGAGGTGGGGGCATAGCTGAGAACAATGGAGAGACTGAACAAGAGAGACCGAGAAGGGCTAGAACTTTGTAATTCTGTTTGCTGGAAGCACGACCACCTCTAACAGAATAAAAGGTGCCCACGGCCATGTCTGTGGTCCACCTAGGAAGAGTGGAAAGGCTTCCTAGAGCTAACATCTGAGAACAGGTACCATCTATCTAGACTGGAGTGGCCACTGGCAGAGAGCTAGGCTCACGCCAGGAAGAGTCTTGGAGCTTCCAGAGAATGTGACATGAGATACACTGGCCCTAGAGCAAGGATGACTTCCCAATCCATCTTTTTGACTGTGACCTACTGGGCAGTAAGCAACTGTGAGACACAAGTGCCAGAAAAAGTGCTTTTCTCATCTCAAGGTCCTCTGGTACAAGTCACAAAGTAGGTGCCCTGAATGCTTTTGAGTAAATTAATTCATTGGTGTGTGAAAATCCTCAAAGCAGGAATCCAAGCGCTTGAAGAACTTGAACGCCCAAGTAAACCTGGGGTCTCAGGAGCAAAAGCCGGTCACAGGAGAAGGTGGGCTGACCCTTGAAGTGAGATTTAAAGGAAAGGCACCCAGAAACTGTGTCTTCTACAAAGGGTCACAGCAGAAACATAGAGGGAAATGAAGGAGGGTTAAGGACAACCCCAAGGCCATTGTGTGAGGAGGGAGCCTTCCTGCAGTGTGTAAGATGAGCCAGAGGGCAAGGAAGGAGCAGTGAGAGGAGAGGGGCTGGGCCATAAGTCCTTGCAAAGCTGCTGGTGCCGTGTTTCCTGTTAACTAAAATGCTGCGGCAGAAGAGATCTGGGCTGTCCCCTGGGAGGTATAGTGCAAAATTAACCCACAAGACAATTGAGGGTCCTGCTCGACCTGCCCCACTGGGTAGACAAGATCCTTCACACTCATGGGCTTCCTCTCACTCTAGGGTTGTATTCTTGAGATTTCTACATTGTGGTTTCCCCACGTGCCCAGGTTCTCATCCAGGCCTCCTACACTCTGTAAATTCACTTTTCTTGCTGCACCTTACTGACTACTACTGCTAGCTGCCTCCTTCCCCCATTCCCTGAGCTATGTCCTCGGTGGAGAAAGGAAGCCAGAAGATTAGCCATATCACCGCCCCCCCCCGCCCCCCACCCCCGGGTGGAGGAGTTTCCTGGCTCTGCCCCTCACCACCGATAACAGAAAACAGTGACAATTCAACATATTCCTGAGGAAAAGAATCAGGAAGACAGTTATCTTCTATATTAAACTCTGTGATGATACCATGAACTCTATGATAAACCTAATGCTGGTGAACATGGCCAAGAAAAGGCCAGAGAAATGCTAGGTGCAGCTTCAGTAAATTCTATATATATATAATGGTAGGAAAAATACTTCGTGCTGACAGGAGACAGTTCCTATTGGAATCAATGACAAGCTCTGTGTCATCCACTCTTTAAATCAAGCCAAGGTCTGCCGTCTGTTGGAGGCTCTAAAACACAAGTGACATAATGGACCATGATGAGTCAAGAAGAGGATGGCTGAGTTGTTTTCAAACAAGATCAACTTTGCTAGATGATTCAGGCTCAAGAAGCAGGTGTTAAAAGGAAAGCAACTGACATTGTCAAAGGAGAGTATAACTCCCAGCATTTTTTCTTTTCTTTAAACATTTTCCTGTTTTTATTTTGTGTAAAAATGGTATCCCTACAGTCAGGGATACTCCTCCCCACCCCAATTTTTTCCTGGGTATGTATTTAATTCTTCATAAAAAGTATACTTTTTAAAGATTACTTTCGATCTTATTTTTAAATTCAGTGATATTTCTGTTTTTTAATAAAATTTATTAGGGGTGGCATTGATTAATAAAACTATATAGGTTTCAAGTATACAATTCTGTATATTGCATTGTGTGTTCACCACTCAAAGTCAAATCTCCTTTTGTCACTATATATTTGACCCCCTTTACCCTTATCTAACTTTCTCCCATCCACTCTTTCCCTCTGGTAACCACTAAATCGTTGTTTGTCTGAGTTTTTTTTTTGTTTGTCTTGTTTGTTGCTTTCAGTTTTATACCCCACATGAGTGAAATCAAATGGTTCTCAACATTTTCCATCTGACTTACTTCACTTAGCATGATATTCTCCAGATCAATCCATGTTGTAGAAAATGGCAGTATTTTATCTTTTCTTATGGCTGAGTAATATTGCATTCTATATACATACCACATCTTCTTTATCCAATCATCTATTGAAGGACACTTTGTTTGTTTCTGTCGTGGCTACAATGAATAATGCTGCAATAAACATCAGGGTACATGTATCTTTGCAGGTAAATGTTCCCAAAATTTTCAGATACATGCCCAGAAAAGAGATTGCTAGGTCCTAATGGTAATTCTATTCTTAATTTTTTGAGCAAACTCCATATATAGTGACTGCTCCAATTTACATTCCCAACAGCGATGCATGAAGGTTCCTTTTCCCCCACACCCTCACCACTGGTTATTGCTTGTCTTGTTGATAACGGCCATTCGAACATGTATGAGTTGGTATTTCACTGTGGCTTTGATTGCATTGGGTTACCTTTCTAATGCTGATGAGTTGGGCTTTTTGAAAGAATGAGAACTTTCTCACAAAGGGGAAGAGAAGTCAACGTCATGTGTCCATGCCAGGCTCTACTCCTAACAAAACCCCCAACTGCTGCTGATCTACCAGAACTCCAGGGCCAAAGTTTGAAGTGATGGATCCTTTTGTTTTGGTGAAGAGAATAAAATGTTTTCACTTTTTCTTTTTAATTTTTCCATATTAATTTGTAATCAATAAGTGCTATGCTCTTTGGAATAACTGAAGCAAGTGTTGATACACATCCTTCTTTAAACATATATGGTAAGTGGGTTTGTTTCCTTAAAAAATAAGATTATCTACGCATATTACTTTGTATCTTACATTTTTCATTTACCAATATATCATGAACACTCTCCAACTCAATGCATACAGATTGAATTCATTTAAATAGCTGCATAATGTGTCCATGATAGTTCACAGTGTGAACGGGCATACTTTGTTTCCAATTAAATGAATCTTAAATTTTTCTTTTGTTTGTTTGACTTTTGTTTTGTCCACAACACACATTACTGTATTGGACATCTTTGTAGATATATCCTTACAAATGGATCTTTTATTTCTGAAGAAAACATGTACAAAATGGGATGTGTTATTTTAAAAATAAATATTACTAAATTACTTTCCAAAATTAGAAATCTACCTGTCCAAAGGCAAAATATGAAAATGTCGGTCTTCTCACATCTTCACCAGTTATCTCTTTTATTGTAACTTTTGCTCTTTTCTAAAGAATACACATTCAGGGAAAAATAAGAGGGCAGGTTACCTCTTGACCTCATTCCCCATCACATCAGATTCCCATGTCATTATGCATTTGTCCAAACCTATAGAATGTACGGCACCAAGAGTGAACCCTAATGTAAACTATGGACATTGGGTGATTATGATGTGTCAGTATAAGAAATGTACCATTCTAGTGGGGGATGTTGATAACGGAAGAGGCTATACATGTGTTGGGGTGCTAGAAGTACATGGGAAACCTCTATATCTCCCCTTTGATCTTGCTGTGAACCTAAAACTACTCTAAAAAAAAAAAAAAGAGTCTTTTAAAAAGAGCAATTTGTGTGTATATTTTTGGTGGATACTGCGATACAGCCCCCAGATCGTTCTTTAGAAATAAAGGACCGCTTCCTTCAGCGGCTGGAAGTAGCACAGAAGACAGATGTCAGCGGTCAAATGATCAGGAATTGCCTCAGCTGAATGAAGAGTCACTTCTCCAAGGTCATGTCATATTTCTTACTGATATAGAGGTATAAATACCCAGCTCTCTTGTCTCCACTGGAGACGGTTTTGAAGGATCATTCATCTTAGAACTGCCTGAAGGGTCACTGTTGCTTGCTTCCCCTGAGGCTCCATCACAGCTGGACTTCTCCCTCTGCTGAATCCTGCTTCCTTCCAAGGGCATTCCTAGTAAATTTCCTCCGTGCTGGTCTCTGTCTCAGAGTTTGTTTCCCAGAGAACCCAGACAGGACCAACCATTTTAAAAGAAAGAAATTCACACACAATATTCATTCAGAGTTTCTCATGGAATTCAAAACATAATTTTTTTTTTATTCTAGCATACTGATTTCCCTATTTGATGCCTCCCACAGATGAGGAACCCACATATTTGTTAAACATTAATTATATCTTCCCTAGGATTGTGTCGCTTATTATTACTGTAAAAGAAAGTTGGAAGAAGTAGTTAATTCACCAGAGCTCTTTGCAGTTCTTGCCCATCATAAATTAAAAATTGGTTATCATTTTGTTCTTTTCATTGGCATTTCATCAACTTGTGAGATTGAGAATGTTCTCAGGTGTTTATTAGCCAGGTTGTTTCTACTTCTATGAGTTGTCTATTCATATACTTTTGCCCAGTTTTTTTTGTTTGTTTGTTTCTCCTGTATTTTTCATAATAATTTGTAATACATTTCTGAATATATGTTAGTTCGGCTTGTTTTATGGTGACTTTGATCACTTTTAAAGGTAACACTTTAAGTGTTGGTTTTGAAGGGGTTATTTTAGTTTTGATTTTTAAAACTCCATATACACAAAAGCATATAAGGAATGCTGTCTTAGTCCATTTGGGCTGCTGTAACAAACATACTACTGACTAGGTGGCTTATAAGCAACAGAAATTTATTTATCACAGTTCTGGAAGGGAAGTCCAAGATCAAGGGGCCAGCAGATTCGGTGTCTGGTGAGGGCCTGCTTCCTGCTTCCTGCTTCCTGCTTCCTAGACACCTGTTTTTTGCTATATCCTAATATGGCCATAGAGGCAAGGGATCTCTCTGGGGTCCCTTCTATAAGGGCACTAATCCCATTCATGCATCATCCCAAAGGCCTCATCTCCAAAACCTGTCATCTTGAGGATTAGTTTGGAACATATGAATCAGGCGGGGCAGTGGGTAGACACAGTCAGCCTAGAGCAGTAATAATCACTTAAAATTTTTTCACTTAGAAATATAAATTTGAAAATTTTCACTTTCCCTTGCATTTTTTATGCCAAATTTTCATAATTGAGATAATCTTACATCAAAATTCATATATAGCTTTGAATTCTTATTTTTTCATGTAATGTTATATCCTAAACATTTCCCAGGTCTTTAAAAGCCTTAACAAACATCATTTCAATGGCTGCCTCATACTTTATCAAATGGATAAGCCATTATTTAATGTAATGCTTTCAAAAGTGTTAGACATGTGGATCATTTCCAATTTCTCACTATTACAAATAATACTATGATAAGCTTTCCATGCAGAAATATCTGTTTGGATTTCAGATTATTTTCTAAATACATTCTCAAGAGTGGAATTGACTTAAAGGTAAAAATGTTTAAAGGCTCTTGTTGTATATCTCAGTTTGTTTTTGAGGGGTCATTTGCAAAGCAATGTTTTACATCTGAAGAGAAACACAGCAGTCCCCTCTTATCTGTGGGGGATATGTCCCAAGACCCCTAGAGGATGCCTGAAACCATAGATAGTACCAAGCCCCATGAATACTATGTTTTCTTCTATACATACACACCTAGGATAAAGTTTAATTTATAAATTAGGAACAGTAAGAGATTAACAACAATAACTAATAATAAAATAGGACAGTTATAACAATATACTGTAATACAAGTTGTATGAATGTGGTCTCTCTCAAAATATCTTATTGCACTGTACTCACCTTTTTACTGAAAGGAAGCATTTTATGGTTTCTCTTTGGCATATCCAAATTGCTAGCATCACTACTGTTGCGATTTGGGGCCATTGTAATAAAATAAGAGTTAGTTGAACACAGGCACTGCGATAACCCAGATAGCTACTAAGTGACTAACGAGGGGGGAAGGGAGAAACTGTATACAGCATCAATATGCCAGACAAAGGGATGATTCACGGCCCAGGTGGGAGGAAGCAGGATAGTGAGAAATTTCATCATGCTAATCAGAATGGTGCACAATTTAAAACTTACGAATTGCTTATTTCTGGAATTTTCCATTTAATATTTTCAGACCTAACTGAAACTGCAGAAAGCGAAACTGGGAATGAGGAAAGAGTGACTACGGTACTGCAGTGAAAACATCACACTCAAACTTAGCTCAACCATTAACAGTTCCAGACAATTCTCAGGGTATAGCATTCAATTAAGCAAACATTTATTACACCTACTGCTTACAAGTGACTCTTTCAGGCACTAGAGGGATGTGGATAACATTGACCAGGATCCTGCTGTCAAACAGCAAAGGACCTGGGAGAAAGATGGATAATAATTGATTAACTATAACACAAGAAGAAGTGAAACAAATCTTCAACAAATTGGAAGTCAGCACGTGTGGGGGAGTGGTAAAACAATGCTGTGGGTAAGATAAATTGTTGTATTTGGATGTTTATGGTCTCATAAACATCTTAGAGGGCATGGGGGCCTTTTGTCTAATCAATACTGAAAGTATGTCAATGCCCAGTCTAGGATTTGGAATGTGGTTTTAGGATTTTACACAACGACATAGGTTTATAGTTTTTACAGCTTTGCTTTTATGATCTGCTGTTGGCCGTCACTACTGCTTCCTTGATTCGAGGTCCCCGGCATGCAGCCTCCATATTTTTCCTGCAGAATTTCATCGCATAGTAGTAGCCTACTCTGCACAATGGGATTAAAGACTGTGCTGCATCTTCAAGGGAAAGACTGTATCACTCAATGCTGCAGGTTATGTCCTGCTCACCTCAGGAGGCTCTGGCAGGTGGAGAGAGACCCACAAGGCTGGCTTCCACCAGAGCGTGCTTTTTCTGCTGCTCAAACCGAAGGGACCCCAGACACCACAACCCACCCCAAATCACCTAAACGGTACGGTGAGATGGCCCTGGAGTCAGAATTTCTGAATCCAAACTTTGCTTTTCCACTTAGCAGCCATCGAAACTAAACAACCTGTGTAAACCTCTCATCTTTCTTTCCTCAACCAGAAAACAGAGCCAAGAATGATCACGAGGTGAAAAAAAGATAATGGATATGAAAGCACTTAAAAAGAGGTAATTGTCTTTGAAACATCAGCATTTATTATGTTTTTAAAGTTCTGAATGAAAGCTTTTGTAGTCCCTGCTCTCTGAACAAATATTGATGTCTATTGGAATGGGGAGCAAGGGGTAGTAGTACATTGATTTAGTCGTTGTTAATTTTAAAGTGCATGCCTTAAAGTGATGTGACAGAAGAGCTCTCTTTCTGGCTTTGTTACATCACTAGAGAGGCGACTTTGGCTGGTTAAGAACACATCTGTGTGTGGCTCGCGTTTTGAAAGTTAAGAGGGGACTCTCAGAGAAGGCTGAGTGAGAAAGATTCTTCAGGGTTTACAAGTGACCCCATAACCATGCAGACATCTGAGCCCTCAGGAATTACCTTGCCCTTCATCATCTACAGAAGGGGCCCTTGGGAAGCAGACTCAAATACAACGAGGAGAAGTTCAGTCGGGCTCCTGCACAAATGAAGCTCAAGATATTCTAGCAGAGATTTTCAGAGAAGTGCTTCTCCTTTATGAGCCTATGAAGAAACCTGCAGAACTGGTGTTTATCCCACTTCTGTTGGATGGAGAAGATATACTACTCCTTGAAAGCCTACTGGCAAAGTGAAGGAAGCCTTACCCTGGGTGTTCAGTTAGGCACACCTACAGGCCAACTCATCTTCATTCAGAGATGTTCAGGGAAGAGAGAGAACTGACTAGACCAAGCTCTCCAACATATCTCTTTGGCCCTGGCCAGCCAGCCATGTAACAGCCCCTGGAGAGCAAGACTGAGGCAGCCTTCCCCATCCACCCCCAAATTTGCATACTCACTGGTGCCCCGTATGGATAGGCAGTCCCTGTGCCAGGCTGGCAAGGGGCTGCATGAAGCTGTTTTCTGTGCATACCTGCAAGGACCCTCTCCTGCCCTCAGCAGTGTCCCAAGGCACCCGCTTCTTCAGGAGCGAAGCCCAGCTCCTCATGCCTGAGGTCTTGCACGAACCCTCACCAGCCACTGGGCAGCGTCACCCCAGCTCGCTGTCTCCTCAGGTTTCCATCTCATTGCTCTTCTCTAAGGATCCTCTTTCTGCACTCTGCTCTGAGATCACTGTGCCTGCCTCTGCTTGAAAGATGGTCCAGGAAATTCCCAGGACACCCTAAATATAGTTCAGTTCCTGTTCTGTGAATCTTCAACCCCCGTCAAAAACATGTGTAGCCTTGCCTGTACTCCTCGCCCAGGAGCAATGGTATTTTCAGAGGGACTGCAGAATGGGGAGGGTCAATGCAAGCCGAAAGGACAGGCCTGCTGAAAGAAATGCTTGCTAGGTGGAAAATAATAATCATAAGAATAAAAGCTATCATTTTCTGAGTCATTTTCCTATTTACTTGTGTGTCCATGTCCATCATCTCTTCGATTCCTCAATATTACTCAGTGAAGAAGATAAGCAAGTGCGTTGGCTCCACTTTACAGACAAGAAATGAAAAGCTGAGAGCAGTTGAGTAAGCAGCCACAGCAGAACCCCAAGTTCGGGTGTGGTTGATATTTGAGGCCTCTTCAGCTTTAGCAATGAAGAGCGAATGCTGGTGGGAGCAGGGGGATCTCATTAGTATTGATATTCATATCTGCATTCGTATTAGTTTCCACACTCATGTTGGAGTCCGTATTGGTACTGGTGTCAGACCCACGGGGACACATGGTGGGTGCAACTAACAGCTAGAAATTCTGGGGCTTTCATGTCTTGCCTTCTATTCTTCAAAAAGACTGGAGATTATCTTGGACAGTAATGGTAAGTATAAAGGTTCTTGAGTTCTGTTTAACCTGGGACAGGAATGAGATGACAATACACCCTCCCAGGGTTCGTGAGAGGAGAAATTACACAAGTAAAGTTTTAAGCACAGTCCCCAGATCCTACACATGAGGTAAGGGCTACAGCTAGGAAATTATGCTGGAAATGAGGACAGAAGGTCAAATTCTGATTGACCTTACAGTTATAATAAGGGATTCACCTAAAAAATGAGTCGCCACTGAGGTTCCGGGGGCTCTTTTAAGTCCCAGGACCAAGAGCCAGGATTCTTTCTCTTGCCTGATACATCACACATCACACACACACACCACATACACACACACCACACACACTCTGCACAAAGCCTCTGACAGTCGTCCATACATGGCTCTGTTGCTTTGAGCACTCTCACAGAGCAGAACCAAGCTTGTTAACTTTGTGAATCTGAGGGTTGTTCCACAGACGTCAGCCTCAGGATAACTGATATAGTTATGTTATTGACGGAGATTCTACACCACCTCAACACTTCTTTGTGACAGGAAACCGAAGCCTCGGGCTTTCCAAAGCATCAACGAGCTTGCTGTTTATGGCACCTTGGGCCCTGTTACCCACAAAAGGCTTCTGCACCTTAGGCTGTGACCACAAGCCTTTTGTGGGTAACAGGGCCCAAGGTGCCTGAGTCACCTTCAGAATCAAATACCCTTCAAAGAAGGGCCAGCACCTCATGCCCAATCCTTTAATCTCACAGCAGAGTCACACGGTGGGCGACGCAGTATGGGATTTCACCTCTCTGGAAATTTCCACCACAGGAGGCAATACAAAGCCACAGGGTTTCCTCTTTTCATGTTATTTCATGAGATAAAAGAAAGCACCCAGCCTGGCAGCCAGAGTCTGAAAAAATGCACATTCCCCTACATTCGCATTCCTTTGATCTATAAAGACAGCAGAGAAAGGCATGCTGAACTAGACAGTGGGAACCACGTCCTTTCCAGTTCATCATCTTCCTTCCTGCTGTGGGGGCAGCGATTCTCACACCTGCCTGGAAACCAGGTAAACCTCTGGGCCAGTGAAATGTACAGTGAAATGTTTGAAGGATCAAGGTCAGGTATCAGAGCTAAACCTTTAATATCAGAAATGCAAGCTTCTTGTGCTTGTAGTTCACACCATGGGAAAGAATGCTAGACCTTTCCAACTGAAAGATACCTGAGAGCTCATCTACCTTCATCACTCCACAGATGAGGAAATTTAGGGATCCGTTTCTCCAAGCCTGATCCTCTGAGCAACTACAGCACAATCACCTGTAAGCAGATTCCTCAGGTCCTTCCCTAGATTTGCTGATTCAACATTTGCAGTGGAAAAGCCTAGGCACTTGCATTTTAAACAAACTCTCCAGGAGATCATATACCCGATAATGTTCTAGAAGTACAACTGATTCATACTGCTCTGAGATCATAACAATAATTAATAATAATAATAATGACAACTACTACAACACTGAGGAGAGGTAAATCTGGGTAGCCCCAGAGACTCATTTCTTCCTCACTTAGGAGCTTAGTAAGAGCTGGCTCAGCAGGTCTAAGCGAAAGAAGAGGGAACTCTCTGTCCCTAGCCACAGTGCCCCCGAGGTTCCCCCTTCCTAACAAGGCCATTCACTCAACCAGGAAGCCCACTGACCCACAGATGTCCCCTGCTCTTCTCTCCCTATAATGAGGCAAGGTCATTCTATTGGAGATCTTTGCACAGTATGAACAGTCCTGCTAGGTCCAGCTCAGACATGCCTCTTGTTTTATTGATTCCACAAACATTTTTTGAAGAGCTCTGTGCCAGGCACTGTGCTAGGTACCAGTGTTACAATGATGAAAAAAGTAGGCATGGCACCCAAATGTGGGTCTCCACATAGGAGTCTGAGAATTGCTCCTCTCTCCCGAAGATTAAGGATTGAGAAAAGCCTTTGGATTTGGCCAGAAGAATTCCTTCTCCCAGACAGAAGGTGAAAAAGGAAAGAGCTTCTCTCCAGAGCGGCCTTGAAGAGGACACCAGAGACTGTGTCCTTAAGACAGCCCTCCAAGTGCGTCTCTTGACCTTCTGTGTCATGTCAGCTTCACATGGGAAATTGCACACGGAATGGCTGATGCTTTGGATGTTCATACGTGCTCACTTTCCTGCCGACCTGCCAGCCACAGAGCAGCCATCTTGAGACACAGACCATTTCTTGTCTCACATCTTCTCCAGAGTTTAGGGCAGGTCCACCCGGAACTGCACACCTGTATCAAGCCCATAACAAAGTACCGCTAACTGGATGACTTAAACAATGGAAAGTTATTGTCTCACAGTTCTGGAAGTCAGAGACGCAAGATCAAGAGGTCGGTAGGGTTGGTTCCTGCTGAGGGCTCTTTCATGCCTCGCCCCTCAGCTTCTGGTGGTTTGTTGACTATATTGTTTCTTGCCTTATAGATGCATCACCCCAATCTCTGCCTCAATCTTCACATGGCATTCCTTCTGTGTGTGTGTGTGTGTGTGTGTGTGTGTGTGTGTGTGTGTGTCTGTCTGTCTGTCTGCCTGTCTATCTGCCTCTGTGTCCAAATTTTTGCTATGTATAAGAACACCAGTCATTTTGGATTGGGGACCACCCTAATGATGTCATTTTAGCTTGATTACCTCTATAAAGACTCTATTTCCAGATAAAGCCATATTCTGAGGTACTGGAGGTTAGGACTTCAACACATTCTGGGGCGGGGCGTGGGGGGTGGGAGGACACGATTCAATCCATAACAGTACCACTTTCCATCCAATCACTCAGCCTCATTTGATTTCTAAGTCTAATTCATTCTACACAGGCTTCCTGTCAATCCAGTGTAATCTAGAACTAGGTGTACCCAGCACTTTCAGTGCTCTTAAAGGTTTTATCTCCAAGAGCCCTCTCTGTCTCTCTCCTCTCTAACCTCAAGAAGGTAAATGACCTTGACATTGACCTTCCCCTGTCTCAAAATAGGGACTGTTTTGAGACAGGTCATAGCCCTAGCTCCCTTTCCCAGGTCTCTGATTCAGGCCATCTGTCCAAAGAACACGGTGCCTGATACAAGCACTCTTGCCACATGCCTTAGGCAGAAGCTTCCACACCTGGCCCTTCCATTTCCTCTTTTACACATCATCATCTCATAAATGGAGAAAGTATCTCTTTGTGAAATTGCCTCTCTCCTGCAGTTTAAGTTGGAAGAGCGTTTACTGATTTCACCCTGGAGAATCATAAACATGTCGGAGCGTATGTTAACAGTTACTCCATAACACCATTCATTTTTAGTATCTGAAATTACAAAGTGTTCCCCCCAGAATTCACCTCCAGTGGTTAACAGACCAATGGGCTCAGTTCTCCTTGTCTCAGGCCTCAGAGGGACAATGTGATTGGTTCTGGTTTGTCCCCTTCAAAAAAACAGCATCTCTTGATGTGAAAAGCAAAGGAAACAGGCACCAGGAATAAGCTATGTTGCAAAACTTCTATACATGTCCAAAAGGTGGAATAGTCAATGACTATAAAAGAATGACAATCATTAGATTCAGTTTAAACCAACAGTTCCTAAATATGAGCCTGAGATGCATTTAAAACAGATACCCGAAGCTCCATCCACTGCCCCCACCCCTTCCACAGCTGGGTTTGGGAAGATCTTATTATGGAACCAGGACGAATACTGCCATATTCCACATGTGTTTCTGAGGCCTCCCTGCCTAACTCCCAACTCTGACGCTCTCCAATGGTCCCACTGGATGGTGCAATCACCCCCAGACTCTGGAGTAAAAGGAAAGGAAGGAAGGGCAGGGAAGAGGTAAGACTCCTCACCTTGGCCAGCCAGGCCAGCTGAAGGTACTGAAGTCAAAAGCCAATCACGCTCAGGTAGGGGGTCTCAATCATGTCAAGGGATTGCCATCACCAAAGCTATAGCCCAGTGGCCCTTCTGTCTATGTTGGCTGGAGCAGGCAAGTCATCCTCCAGAAGCCAGACCTGAGTCCACCACACCTCTGCCCAGGTCAATAAACTTGCCATAAATGAAGGAGCCTACAGTGCAGGCCCACACCCAGCCCTCCTGGCCCCAAGGTATTGAGACGTTTCATAAATCTGGGCCCACATCATACATAGCAGGAGGGTGTTAATTGTTTTAAGGAGAGGAGGCTGACCCAGTAGAAACCATTGCTTGTCAGTTACTGGGAACAGATACTCTGAGATGAACCAACTCTGCCCAAACTGCAGAGTGGAGGCTGACATTTCTCTCTTGGGAAATAAGACTGTATGAAGGAAGCTCCCTGAGGTGTCCCTACTAGGACCTTGTCAGGATCCTTGGGAGGACACCTCTGTCCACCTCACCTCCCCTGCCCAGGATCAAACAGGTGAGTGCACTGGGGGTTTTGCAAAGCATCCATACCCACAAGCCCCTCTCTAGATATGTGCGATATTAATTGCTGCTACTACTGCCCTTATTCTTTTTCCACTTACGTGTGAATAGTGGAAGAAAAGTTGACGTCAGTGTTGGCAAAAGTTGACACCAGTGCTGGCTGCCTATTTGCTGTGATTTCACTCAATTGTCCAGCAAATACCAACGGTCATACATAGGCTGGGCCAGCCTCCATACCTATCAAACCCACCGACCCCTCCCTTGTCCCCAGGACTTGTGAATTTCACAATTAGAAGAGACCCTGTGTTATGATGTCAATATTGTATCTCTGGAAGAGAAGGCACAGGGTGTCTATTAGTCACTTACACACAAAGTTCAAGTGTGTCGTTGCCAGGTTAGCTTTCTCCTGGCATAAAAGCAACACCTTTAACTTTTCAGAGCTTGTTTATATTGTCCAAACAATTTCTTGTGTTGTCTTCATAACAGCCCTAACTTAAGCATGGAAAACAAATATCATTTCCATTCTCAACAACAACGACAACAACAAAAACTTAAAGCGTTTCTCATGTTTAAGAGAATCTGACACTTTTTATTTTGATTTTTAGCTGAAAAGGCTAAGAGAATTTTAAGTTAATAAAGGGCTGTGGTATATTCAAGGGAACTTGATTTACTATAATTACACATTTATTGGACACAAGAGTAATCTAAATACTTTAGAGGGTTTTGCTTATTAATGTTGTAAGGATACCGTGCCAGGCATTTGAAGCGTTCAAAAAGTAAACATATTAAGTTTATAAATGCAGTTAAAGATGTTTAAGAGAGTATAATTAAGTTTGTAAATGGGACTAATTTTAATTTGTGGCCATGAGTTAAATAAAAATCAATGAACAAGTGAAAGTGTGCGTTTTTATTTTTTTTACAAGAATTATTAGATGTATAAATAAAAAGATTTGAAAGTTGACTTTACTGGCATAAAGAAAACTAGCCTTTTACATTTGAACTTGGATGTCTAACTAGGCATCTCACACTAGTCCCAAATGAAGCTGCTTATCTCTGTAGTCTCCCCATTTCAATAAATGTCAACTCTATTTTTCCAGTTACATCAGCCAAAAAAAAAAAAAAAACTCAAAAAACAAAAAATCTTAATCACCTTTAATGCTTCTCTTTCACTCATACTAATCCAAGAGAAAATCATAATGCCTTTACCTTTGAAAGACATTCAGAGTCCAACCATGTCTTAGGGCCTCCCCTGCTATACCCTGGCCCGAACCATTATCCTCTCTGTCCTAAATTATTGCAAACACTCCAACCTGTCACCTCACCCTCCTCTAATCTATTCTCAACTCAGCAGCCAGGGAGGTTCTGTTAAAAGTCAGGTCATGTCACTCCTCTCGAAACCCTCAGAGCAAAAACCAGTCTTCACAGCAGTCTACAGGACCCAGTACAGACAGGCTTCCTGTCTCCAACTTAACTTCGCCTCACCGTAGCTTCTTCTCGCCCACTCAGCTCCACCCTCGCCCACCTCTTGGCCTTGGTTGAATAGTTTAACTTGAATAGAGTAAATATTCATTTAAGACATAACAACCCTTCTCCCCTACCCTCCCCCCAAAAAATGTACAATTTTGTAGCGATTGTCTCAATACATTTTTAGAATCAAACAGAGTCTGATCCACCCATAATGACAGTTAAACAGGAAGGGGCATCAGAAATAATCATAAAAAGAACCAACCGCATTAATAAAACTGGGAAGAAGGTATGGAGGGAGAGATCTAAGAAGTGAAATATGGGGCAGCTGTGCCCCTACCAAAGCCTGAGCCTCAGCTCCACTCAGCTGTATCTTGTGCTTGGAGAATAGCAATCTTTAGAAATATCAGCCAGTTCCCTAGAACAGTCATGTGCATCTCTCTAGGGAAAGAATCCATTGGTTTTACCAGCTTCTCAAAAGGGTAAACATTTGAGGATCCTCATTCTAGAACCAGCCATTTATAAATACTTTTACCTGGATCTTGCTCAGGATTGGTGAGCATTTGTCAGACACAAAAGAAACTCATTTCCTGGTCCAGAGGAAGAGAGTAACTAATAAACGTTAAGGGGAAAAGACAGCTCTCCCCCAGCCCTATCCCTTGGCATTTGCCCTTAGTTTCTTAACAAACAGGACTGTAAGACCAAATACCTGGTGTATCAGGAAATGAGCTGTTTCTTCCTAGCCTATCTCATTCTGCTGACTCTGAAACTCAAGGGGAACATCCCTGGTTGCTCACAAAGATTTTTCACTCAGTCACATCATACATGACAGGGGCTTGTTGTTATTTATTATTTTTATAAACCTGTGTAACAACAAGTATCAAATATTAAACCTTTAGATCTCTATTTTCCTGGCATTGTCACTGCTGCTGCTGTTTCTAAGTGCCAAATACACAGATCTCCAAACATCTAAATGCTGTTCCTCCAGGTATAACCACCCTTCATGTTTAAATAAGGCTTCCATCTAGAATTGTCTTTTGTTCTTGAGATGCCAAGTCTGAGAGATCTGAGAGCAAGTGAAATAAAGATATTGAGTTCTTTGCAAAGACCATAAAGAAGATAAAGAATCAGGATGTGGCTGAAAGTGGCTGCTCATCTCTGCCTCCTCCACTCAGGAGAGAGGGGCCCTGGCTACCCCAGGAAACAGCCTGCTCCACCATTTTCTGCTGCAAATCTCTGCAAACATTTTTACTCAAATTTATCAGCTCTTCCTCTGGTTCTCCTCCTTCTTATAAGTAGTTTTAAAAACAAACCAAAATAAACAAGCAACAAAATTCACACATACTAAAGATCTACACAGTCCAAGGAAGGGGAAGGGACATCTATCCCCCAGTCCCATGCTGAGCTCTGGTGTCAGAGCAGTCTACCACACCACTGTTTCTCGCCACTATTTGGTGAACATGGTCCTTGGAGCCTGGAGGAGGAGCCCACGGTCCCACCAAGATGGGCTTAGCCAGGAAGGAGGCTCAGGTTCCCAGGTCACAGCACTGAGTGAATGCTCAGCAATTTCAACCCCAGGCACACTGATGTTCCAAGGAATCAGTTGCCTTGTCCACAATAGCAGAGATTCTTGCTGCTTTCCTAACTCACTTCCTGCTTTTTCCCCCCTAGGAATCACACTTCTTTGCAATCTGGGAATCTCAAAGGATCTTATCACAACCTTTCTCCCCAAATAGGTTTTCTCCGAATAGTACCACCAGCCCACCTCTTAAAAATGGATTGTAACAATAGCCTCAGGGGGCGGGGGGTCTATCTTAACTCAGACTGCCATAACAAAATGCCATAGACTGGATGCCTTAAATAACAGACATTTATTTCTCACAGTTCTGGAGGCTGAGAAGTCCAAGATCAAGGTGCCAGATGATTCGAGTCTTGATGAAGGCCCTCTTTTGGCTTGCAGATGACCACATTCTTGCTATGTGCTCATATACACACCCACAGAGAGAGAGAGAGAGAGAGAGAGAGAGAGAGAGAGCACTATTCTCTCTTCCTCTTTTTATAAGGGCACTAATTCCATCAGGGGAGCCCCACCCCCATGACTTCATATGAACTTAATCACTTCCCAAAGGCCCCACCTCCAAATAACTTCACAATAGGGGACACAAGCACTCAGTGCATAACAGGGTCTGAGATGAAAAAAGTCCGATTATCTCCCCTTACAGAAGGAGCTTCTTCAAAACTAAAGATTTATTTTCCTCTAAATCTGACATGATTGATTTGCAGGAACTTCTCTCCGTGGAGCAAATAAATGGTAAACATACACACAACATGAGTTAAATTTTCAACAGGATGAACTACTTGCTGCACATCTTGATAAGCTACATAGTGATCTGGCCCAGGGGCCTAGTTTTTCTCATTATCTCAGATGACTCTCTCCAGCCATGGTAGAGATGTGTGGTAGAGGATTCTACACAAAGGGAAATATGTGCAAACTCTGCTTGTGTTTTTACAAAGGTTGAATTCCAGTGTTGAAAGGGATTTTAATATCCCTGTATCCACCATCCCCCACAATGCTCTACTGTCCTCTATAGCTCTGCCAATGGATATTCAGCTTATTGTAAACACCTCCAGTCCCAGACTCCTCACTGCTTCCTAGATAGGATCTCGCTTGCTTGTTTATTTGCTTGCTTGTTTCTGAAAATACACACATATTTTTAGAAGGTTATAAGAATAGAGTAATAGACAAAGCCTGGGCTTTGGTGTTAAACAGACCTAAAAATCCCAGCTCTGCCATTTTCTGTCTGAATCAAGGGAAATGTTTTAACATCTTTGAGCTTTAATGTTGTGATATATTAAAAAGAAGGGAAGGGCAATAATACCTACTTCATAGGTTCTGCTGTGAATGTATTAGATAACAAAGTGCCTGGTATAAAGTCGGGATCAATTAATGTTAGTTCCTCTCTCACTTCCTCTCACCTTCCCTTGTAGTCTTTCATTCATTTCCTGGAATAGGAATATCTCGAAGGATGATTTGAGTTAATACAGAAGCACTGTAGCCAACATACCATTGATAAAAGCATCGCAAAATGCCATAAAGGAGTCATTGTATTGAAAAGAGAGATCCTTGGTTGGCAAGTAGACTCATAAATTCATGATACTAATTAAAGTCCTCACTTGATTGCAAATTCTTCAAGGGCATGACTCTTGTCTTATGTCCCCCCCAAAGAATCTACCATAGGTCCTTGAGTATGGTAGAAACTCAAGAATATTTCTGAATTGAATCATGTTGTCTTTTTATAAATTTTGTTTCAGAAATTTACATAGATCATGGCAAAAATACAAATATTTAGCTGTCTGTTATTTTTTTGATTATCTATTCCTACGTGGGGATGTAAAGACTCATTCTTGCATTTAAAGAGTCAAAAATAAAATTTATGTTCTCCAAGATTGGCCATTACCCTGAGGGCAATTGCATTAATAACTAAGCATTAAATACTAATCAAACTTCTGTGAAATTTAGTTATTTTCATTGTATGCATGATTGAACTACCTTTCTATTTTTAGGAGACTGGAGTATTTGAAAAGTTTACTCTTAGTTACCCTTATATTCCTAGTGCCTAACACAGTGACTCACAATATTTCATTGGTGAACAGACAGATAGAGGGAACTATTCATTCCTGAGTTTCTATTCTACTTCAAGTATGTTTTCTGAAAAACATAATAAATGCAGAATTTATTATTATACTTAACGATCTAGTATATCCATTATTTATTTAAAATAATTTAAATATCTAATTAATTTAGGTTTAATTACTGAATTCTGTATGGTTCATTGAATTATTATGTAAGGTGTGGTCGGAACATGAGTTACTCTAAAGTCATAGAGATAAGTCACCTTTTGTGAATGAATTAGTACAAATCAACAGATAGCGATGAGCTTAATCACTGGAGAAAAAAAAAACTCTTCCCAAAAGATAGTTTGTAAATGTGCTGCTGTTTCAAACTTAGTTATAAATCCAATAAAAGTAATTAAATTGTGATCTTAGTTAATTCGAAAGAAAGGACGTGTTAGAAGAGAGGTGGTCAGAAAGCAGTCTTCTTGTACAGCTGTCGGCACTCTGTATTATCTTCATATCTGTGCATGCTGCCCCCTCCCCATTAAACTTTAAGCTCCAAGAGAGCAGGGACCTTTGTTTCACACTATGGCATCCCCAGCCCCTAGCATAGAGCCTGGCACACTGTGCTCATTAGAGTTGCCAACAGCACCTAGATGTTCCCCTCTGGTCCCCTCTAGATTCCAAACCACTGGGGAATAGCCCACTTAGGAATCATCTTTCTTAATGATAGAGCTGAAAATTCAAAACAATACTCCTGCGATAAAATCCTGGAATAGGGAGAGTTTGGTCTCCAGGACAGAATTTCATTGCATGGAGGAGGCAGTGAGGCTAAGAATGTGAAATAAATACCTGTTGCTTGCAGGGAATCAAGGCCTCTTCTGTCAAAAACAATGGAAAGTCTGAGCTTTTACCCTACTCACAAGCTAAGGAGCTCTCTTGTAACTGTTTCTTGGATGCTAGCAAGAAGATATGAGTCTCCTGGATCAGAAACAAAGGACTTTATTACTCACAGCAAATGCAATAGTCAGAGTGTCAGCATGATTTTCACACCAGTTTCCATGTCCTTCCCCCAGGTCCCACAAGGGCAGTGCATATGGCTGTAGATGGGCCCTGCACATGCAGAGGGCTGTGTTACAGGAAATAAAGTTTGAGCTGAGGTGATTCACCACTTTTATCACAAGCAGAGGCAAGCCAGGGAGAGATGCTAGCTCCTTTCTCAAGGCCGCTCACTGCAAATGCAGCCCTGAGTAATGACCTGGATGAAGAGCAGCCAGAGTCTTGCATTCATGGCACACCTTAAAAAAACATGGAGAGATGCTCAAGGCCCACAGCAGATTGCCTTTCCCAACACCAATAAAACCAGGTCCCCATTCCCATGGAAGGGGAAGAGGAGGGTGAGGAGAATAGAGATGTTATTCCAACACGTCTTTCTCCTGGGGAATAGAACAGTTGGTCCCCTTATGTGAACACTACTCACCTTTTGCTTACTTAACCCACTGGTTTAACAAGAAGGTCAACAGTTTTGCCTTGTGGCTGCCCCTCGGGGGAGAGGAGAGCAGCAGTTTATCAGATAATCCTGCTCCCACATTTACCAGGTTGTGTCCCAATCCACAATTGTTCCTTTGTATTACCCCCTTTTAGAACAAATTGTGGGCAGTTCAGATTGTTCCCACTATGATGGCTAGTTTTACGTCATCTCGACAAGGCTACGACACCCACTTATTTAATCAAACACTAATCTAGGTGTTGCTGCAAAGATATTTTGTAGATGTAGTTAGCAACCACAGTCAGTTGACTTTAAGTAAAGGAGATTGCCCCCATAATGTGTGTGTGTTGGGTTTCAATGTCCAATCAGTTGAAAGGCCTAAAAAAGCAAAACTGAGGTTTCCCTGAGGAATGAGAATTCTCTCTTAAGCCGGAAATGTTAACTCTTGCTTGAGAGTTTTCAGCCTCCTACTTTACAAGTTTCAGACTTGCCAGCCCTCACAATTGTGTGAGCAAATTCCTTGAGATATATCCAACTGGTTCTATTTCTCTAGAGAACCCCGACTGATATACCAACATACCAGAAATAGGTCAGAAAAACATAATAATTAAATAAACCTGTAGCGCTGCTGCATCTTTGCTCAACAAACGACGTTGACATTGCCTGCTTAGGGCCTCAAGTTTCTGGACACCTGGGAGAACACAGCCCTCAGCAGTCCAGGCACTATGAGGTAATAGGCTGGCATCTTTGCTGTATGGTCCATATTTTCTAAACGAAAATATTAGAGCACATGGCCTGACAGATATAAGTGTACTTATAGAAAGAAATGGAGAGACTATTTGAAACTAGGTCTGTTTCCAAAAATCTGGGACATACAATTGCTGTAGTTATATATCATACAGGTTTGCTTCACCCCAAACAGTTCCTCTGTTCCAGATAAAGTCTAAATATACCCCCACAAAGCCCAAATTTTGGACACTGCAAGGTTGTGGATCTCTCAATTATTCAACAAGTATTCACTGAATACGTAGCAGGCCAGCCCCTATCTTGGCATTTCAGACAAAAGAGAGAGGACGCCAGCACCATTCCTACTCTCTAATAGCTCACGGCCTGCTGGGACAGATGGGCAAGTAAGGAGGTGATTACAAAACCTGACACTCGCATCTGGCAACGCCAGACCTCAGGTACCCCCAAGGCTGCACGACCCCACCCCAGAGGCCCACGCAAGAGGGACCTCCTTCTGTGCCTTTCACCCCTTTTTCTTAAATTCAACAAAGGCTGTCTAAGGGGTCCCAAGTAACTAAATTGTTCTCTCTGCAGCCCAGAGTCATCTCAGCTGCTCACATCCGTAGCTCTCAGTCACCTGAGGAGAAATCATGGGCCAAGCCCCACCCCAGTAATAGTTTCACGGTCAACCTAGTGGCAGGCCTCATAGTCACCAGTGGTTGTCCGGGCCTCTGGATTCAGGATCCCCTTTCTCACACGCTGCTTTTGAGAAAGACTGTACTAAGAAACATTACTCCCATATTCAGCTCTCCTAACTGGCTTCTCCCAACTGGCTAATGGCTCTGGAATGTAGGCTGCTGCTTTCTCAAACCCCGGGACAGTGCCTGGTTCAGCCTAAATGCCCAGTGCCCTGTGTTGAAGGGAGGAGGGGAAGAAGGGAAAAAATGAGTGAAAGAAGACTTTACAGATGAGAAAATCCAGTGGCAAAGTAAAAGAAAGCATCAGCCTGCTGAAGGAGGAATCCTAGTTTTGAATACAATCACCTCTGAACTTTTAGTGTGACCTTGGGCAAATGACTAAACCTTACTGACCTTCAGTTTCCTCATCTGTAACAATTAGATCATAACCGTGTTTACCTGATAGAGGTAACATGAGATGTCACAGAGCACTCAGCAGAGTATCTGGCAGACAATTAACATTCCACCTCTATTAATTTTACAGTTATTATAATTACTATATCACCTCACTTGACCTTTGAAATGAAGGGTTAAACCACATGACCCCTAACTCCCTTCAAGTCCAACAGTTCTATGATGGAGTAAGGCAGAAATCAACTCACATTGTCTCCTCTTCACAAGTGACAAGGGAAGAGGAGAGCAGAGGTGCTGGAGCCCAGCTCTGAATTGTGTCTCAGGCACCCAGGTCAGCTCCAGCATCCTATTTGATGCTATCACTAAACCCAGCTGAAAGGCTTCCATTCCTGGTTCTGCCCTCCCCAATTTGACTTGCATCTGGCCTCTTGTTGCAAGATTATTAAATCTTACTGCTCAGCGCACACTGTATTGCTATTGATTGTCACACCGTATCTCAGATTAGCTTTCATGCATTATATATGCAACCATGTACAGCTTGCTAAAACAATCATACACAGTCACCTCTCGACTCTCTGCAGGCTTTCGAATATTTTCAAAACTGTGAATTTCTTAGAGAATTAAACAAAATTTTCCTGAACAATCAGCAACTTTCATTGGACAACTGACATTGAATAACTAAGGAAAGGAACCTCAAATTTCTGTCTGCAAAGAATATAAATTACTAATGATCTATTTCAGTGACTCCCAATGTGTGAATCACTTCAGTAATACAACTATTTGGGGAAAGATTGAAAGATTGTGTCTCTTAATCTTACTCTCCCGGAATTCTGTTATTAAATATGTCCAGGGCAATAATGAATTATGGATTCATTTGAAGAATCATTTAATTTCTCAAAACTATCAGGACTCAAATAGAATTTATAAGTGGAATTGGACAGATTTGTTGCTCACTAGTTAGTCAGTAGAGCTGAGGCATACGGCTGGGTGATTTTTCTCTCATTAAAGAATCTTTCAGTACTTGAAAAGTAATAATTTCTTAAGAATTGCACTTATCTGGGACAAGCAGGATAGAACACTATGATTTTTCTTATTTCATATCCGTATGCTTCTTATTTTCCAATGAAAAAAATCTTCCACCCTTTCTAATAAAGGTTTTTTCAATTTCTCCCTGCCCCTCCCCAAAGAATAAAATCACAAGTTTAGCTAAAAATTAGATTGCCATATAGTTCACAAGTTAGTACTTAATTGTCCCCATATTACTCCTGACTGTTAGTCCTGACTCCTAAGTAGACTGAGAGATCCTTAGTACCAGAAACACCAGCAGAAGCTTTTCCAGCAGAGTTCTCCCACATGCCTAGAACAGTGGTTTTCAATCGGCAATTTTGCCTTCCAGGGTACACTTGGCAATGTCTGGTCACATTTTGATTGTCACAACTAGGCTTTGGCAGATGCTACTGACATCAATACAGGTGAGAATTATCTCACCTGTTTTAGTCAGTGTTCTCCAGAGAAAGAGACCCATAAATACATAACATATATTTTACTATTATTTTATAATATTTATAATAATATAGTATATTAAAACTATATAATAATTATTATATATAAAGAGTTGTTTCTTACTCTTGGGAGGCTGGCAAGTCCAAAATCTTCAGAGTCAATGTCCTAGGGGAAGTCCGAAGGCCGGGGGGTTGCTACACAACCAGGAAGAGCTGATTAGGTCCCCTCGCACAAGAGAATCCTCTCTTACTCAGGGAAGGGTAAGCCTTTTGTGCTAGGCCAGGCCTTCAACTAATTGAATAAGGCCCAACCATATTAGAGAGAAGAATCTGCTTTACTCAAAGTTCACCAGTTTAAATAGTAATCTCATCCAAAAACACTCTCACAGAAATACCCAGAAACATGTTTGACCAAATTATCTACGCACTCTGTGGCTCGATCAAGTTGACACGTAAAATTAACCATCATACCAGAATGCCAGTAGTGACGTGGTTGAGAAATTCTGATCTATAATTATTCCAGACACATAATGAATACTCAAAATTGTTTGCTGGTGGAATGAATACAACTGGCTTGTGTTCACATTAAGACACAGGAGAGCTCAAAGTAGAGTGTAGTGGTCAGGGAAATCATGGAGGAGATGGGCTAGGTAGAAAAGTACAAGTATAGATGATACTTAAGTGGGCAGAGAGGAGAACAGGAGACATTCTAGAATGGGAGAAGCCACATGAGAGCGGTCTGAGAGGACTAAAACCCTAAATAAACACTTGAGATCATGGGGATCTTCATAAAACATATCCTAATATCGAACTTGAGTGAACGATGTGGTTGTGGTTTTAAAACAATTGAAATTATGCGTTTTGAGGAAGAAGAGTAGGGAAAAAAATTATCTTTAGCACCATTTATATTTACATAAATAGCACCACTAAGTTATATTAACACATTTTACAGATGAAAGAACTGAGACATGGAGACATTAACCATAAAGTTTGGGAATTTTTGCTTAATGATATGGTAAAATTGCTTACTTATGTCTTTTGACAGGAGTTGGGTGTTATTAGAAGACAGCACCATTAATGTGTGGAGTCACGCGGTATTTATAACATGGAGCCAAAGCGTGTGGGCTCAGACTGGCTTCACCACTTTTAGTAGCGCGTGACCTTGGGCAAGGGGCTGAACTTGTGAATATTAAATTAGCTCAGCTCATAAATGTAAAGCAGCCAGAACAGGGCCAGTCACGTAGAATGTGCTAAGTCATGCTGGCTGTTCTTATTATCATTGTTCTTTTTAATGACAGCTCCTTAACCCCAGCCTACAAGGTTCTGCTGGATTTTCAGCCTAACAAGAAGCCTCAAGTCATCTGATAGTAGCAAAACTGAGGAGGCATTAGTAAGTCCTTTTCGGGACTTTCCCAATTCTTTTCAACAGGATACTTTCACAAATCTTTCAAAACTAAGTGATTTGAATGGCACTATTTGAGTCAAAAACATTTCCTTCTACGGCCTTCTTTTTAAGCCTGTACTTTGGACAACCAAGCAGTAGAACAAGCATGCACAGCCTGCTCCTTTGAGTAGCCAGCTGAGAAATTATTCCCCTAGAAGTAGGTGTGCGGGGAGGGGATTAAAGGCAAGTGCACCAAGACAAACTGGAGTTTCTGAGAGCACAGCCTCCGGCTGCGGGCAGCAGGGTTGCCCACCCATCCCCAGTGGTCAACACCTTTCCATGCAACTTTTGTGTCGTTTTCAAAAGGGGGAGAGAGGCTTTATCTATTAAAGTTATCTCCCTGGCTTTTAATGGCTCCTCAAGATAGAAGAGAGTCACTGAGCCGGTGAGGAGGTTGGAGTCTGTGCCCATGAAAAGGACTGGGCAGACTGAATCTAGAGAAGAGACATTAACGGGGACCATGGTAGCTGCTGCCTTCAAAGAGCCAAAGGGCCAACAGCATGAACGGTAATGAAATATATTATGTGTAGGAGCCAATTGTAAGGAGCATGTTTCAGTGCAATGTACTGAATATCTTTCTACTACTTAGAATAGTCTAAAGATGCAATTCACTGTCAATGGGTAGTGAGCTCCCTATCAACAGTTATGCAAGCAGAGGCTGAATAATCATTTTGTGTGAGTGCAGTAATGACATCATACTTTCAAGTGATTTCCAATTATATAGTTCCTAAATTTAAAACTTACTTTGCTTATTTGGATGTGAAGTTTAGATCTTGCTTATTTTCTTTACCTTCCTCAAGCTTGATTCTATACCGATGATAGAAAAGGGTTTCTATCTCCAAGGCCAGTTCTAGTTCCTTGTTCCTGGCTGCCTAGAACACTGTGTTAAGGGGATTTCCAAGGCTGTGCAGTATGATAGATTGGTAACATCTTGTTAGGGACAAAGAAAAGAAACAAAGGAGTCCATTTTTCATTCCTGTTGTTATCTCAGCAGTTACATAATAAGGGTAATATTTTTTCAGTATTTTAAACATAACTTTCCTCCTCAAGAAGCACAAACTTTCCCTTCCCACATTTCATTTCCATCACGGTGGTTAGGACATGAGGTACTTCGCCTGAGGGAAGGGGTAGTAGGATGAATGAAACTTTGACATCGCTATTGCTCTACTATGTCATATTTTTCTTCTTTTCTATGACATGGATGAGCAAAGAGTCGATGTAGTAAAAAAAAAAAAAAAAGAAGAAAGATATGACGCAGAGCAATTTCTGACAGACAGGAAGGAAAATAGAGGCCTTCCGGGAAGGAGGTGGTGAGTTGCGGAAAGGATGAAGCTGAGAACAAGCACATTCCTGAGACCCCTGTACCTGTGAGCTTTAGCTCAGGGCAGGAGTAGAACAGAGAGAAACTGTGGGGAGTAGAAGAGGGAGGAGCTGAATTCGGAGCAGAACCCACCTCACTTCCTATTTGGAATTCCGGGGGAAACCACCTCATGCTACATCTATGCCACCATGGGGCAGCCACAGCAGGTAGAAATGACATGTGGGGTGTTTAGGAAGAGAGAGATCCAGACTCAGTGTCCCTGAACAGCTCTGCTCACACATGGTGTAGGCAGAAGTTCCCACCTGCACTTGTCAAGGGATGGAGAAGCACTCAGCGCCAGGAGCAAGGGGCCCATCTTGGGCGACCACTGCAAGAGGTCAAATGGCCAAAAGGAGGATATGGCTGATACTTAGGGTATCTAGAGAACCAGTAAGGTCTGAGATGGGGCCAAGTCAGCAAGGGAGGATCCCACACCCCGAAGGTGCCAAGAGAGCAATCCCCAAGTTACACCATCATAGAGGTGTCAGCAGCAGATGCACAAGAACCAAGGCAGGGGCTAGAAAGAGTCCAGCTGGAGGTCTGAGGGAGCTGGTAGAGAAGCACAGCGCTCAGACGAGGAGCTTCTCCCTGCCCGCTGTGAGGATGGGGAAGCTTCCCTGGCTCAAAGGCATTGGGGAATGGGGAAGGGAGGGAACTTCTCTCCTGGTTTGCTTCTGGGCCCATTTGAGTCGATGCATGCCTTGAATGTTTGGAATGGTTTGTGGAGATATAGCAGTGACCATATTTCCTTTTCCAATATGTTTTCCAAAGTAAAACACCAGATATTCATGATTCAATCCATGTCCAGCATTCTGAGTGATCAAGAGCCCCTGGTATTTTAAGCTTTGGGGCAATTCATAGCTATCATGTCTAAATTGTTCTGCTTGTTCTAAATTTGCCCTGCATGTGTACATTTTAAGAACAGTTCTTTTGCTGATAAACCCCCATTTTCAAATGCAAATGTGTTTTGAAATGTATCTGTTCAATCACTTCTCCCTCAAAATCATACCATAGCTGAATTACTCCAAAGGAATCTATAGTGAAGTAAGGAACATTTTCGAGCATAATCCTGTGGTGCTTTTCATCTAAAAAGGTGACTAACAGCTTGCATAAGCTTATAACCAGACTTAAAGCTTAAAATCCCTGTTGAGTTTGCAAAGGGCATTGAGACAGTGAGCCAAACCTGGGAAACATAAATGTCTCTGCATGCTGACTTCCTACCAGTGACAAAACTAGTCTGATTTAAAATTGCTGTTACTCATTTCAGCTCCACAACCTCTATTTTCCTGACAGTGATTTGAAAACACACTCTTTCCTCCGTTAAGAAAAATAGAAATGGCTCCTATCTAACAAATGTTAATTAGGTCATGCAATGTGGCAAAAAGAGATTTGAAGTGAGATGAAACCCATGGACCACCACCTGAGATCAAATGGGTAATTACAAACACACATTTGGAAAAATAAATGAAATCTAGTCTCAGGGCCTGGAGCTCACTGGCAATGTGACCTTTGGGGAAGCCACTCTCCTCTCCAGGTTCATTTTCATTGGCCTCAATGATTTCCTAAGACTCCTTCTAGCTCCACAGTCTCATATTTTAAATCAGACACTAATTACGTGCTCAGTAAAGTGTAATATACTTAACCTGAAGGATGGCATACTGACAAAGATAGTTAAGAAGATGACAAGGCAGCATAGAAACTACTCATTACATAATATGGAATACAAATGTTGTTTATACTATCTAAAATTATGTAAGGTTCTGTGCACATTTGAACAGAAGCTGGGAAGTAAGGGGGAACAAAAAAAACAGAATGAGATCATGGGTATGTGAAGTTTCCTTATATTTTGATTTCCATCAGTTTGCTGTTTGATGTTTTAAAACCATAACCTTTAGGGAAGCACTGTTTCGTGTTCTATGGAAGGACTGTTTGCCTGGTAGTTTGCTGTCATTTATTTTCTCAGCTTCCAAGGTGATGGTAGCCAGGTTGACTTCTTTTCTATTTATGGACTGCATCGCCATAGCTCAATATTGTTTCCAAAGCGGTCGCACACCTGTGGAGCTGGGCCCCACCCTCTCAGCCCAAACCTACACCCACAGACTCTGCTTGCACTTTTCCCTCCATGCTGGCTGAGCGAGAGCAGGTATTGGATGTCAGGTCCAATCAGAGCACCTTAGGCAGACAGAGACCTTGGAGTTGGCTCCATCCTTCCAGTGAATCTACTTGGGGTGTCGACCTAGCCTTTCACGGCCTACCCTTGATCCACAACCAAAGGCCCCAGCAGCCACCTTGGACAATATTCTCTGCTCCCGTCATGGCAACATTTGATTGAACCAGTGCTGAGCACCTGATCCAAGATGGCTAATCAGAAGCTCTTTCTCAAAAATTTGAAATCGGGACTAAGAAAGAGTCAGTCTCTCTGGAGATGGTTAAATCCGGAACACATCAGTTTGGGTGCTGGGGAATAGACATTTCTGATCACCCATGTGAACTGTAAAAGCAGAGAAAGCTCATATCAGATGTGGGATATCAATGAGGAGAGAATGAGTTTGGATGTCTTCTTGCTTTCTGTTTCAGGCCCTTCCTCAGGGAGGCTGCAGCCTGCCCTGGGTTCTGTGAAACAGCTTGAATCCTTAAATGAAGTTCCCTTTCAGCTTAAGCTAAGGCAGGTTGATTTCTGTTAATTGCAATAAAAAATGTCCTAATACAGTCCGCCTCCCTCAGTTTATCAATGGGAACTTCTAAGCATGTCATGTAAGTCCCCATGTGACCTGGCATTGCCAAGGGTCCCGGCTTGTCACCCACTGGCATCCCAGCCATGCTGAATCTCAAGCTATTAGTGCCCACACACCTTCCTGTCTCTCGTCTCTCTGGGCTTTGCTGGCTGCTCTGCCTGAAATGCCAATTAGCCCATTGAGCTCCCACTCCAACATGAAAAACATAGGCAGGTAAAAGAACCTGACTGCAGGGATCTGCTTACTTCCTGCCTTTACTTTCAGCCTTGAATATGATTAAAGCTCTCAGACACAGTGCCGCCTGGGATTCTGGGAACTGCTCTTTCTAACCCATGCTAGCCAGAACAGACTCTGAGCTTTCAGAGAGCAGCCCCTCACAGGGAAGCCAAGGGAGATGAGTTTCACTGCTGCAGCCGGGGATGATGATGTTCTCATTAGGTTTTGCCACATTCTTTATTTATAAGGATTTTCTGGGCATCCAGGTTAAAGGCTGGTAGTGTCTTACATCCCCGTGCTTAATGAGGAATCAACACCATGGCGAAAAAAGTAGATCTGGGGAGTTTTTTGTATTAAAGGGCAAAGAAAGTGAAAGAAAAGAGTTTATCTGAATATGCCTGGGGAGAGGAATCTCTCTCCCAAAAGATTTTCTGAATAGCAACAAATGTGCCCATGTCCATTCTAGCAAGTAGAAAGGAATGGCAAACAATGATTGTTAACGTTTTATAGTGTATACACAGTATCTTCCAAAAGTTATCTAGGGTAGGTAGTATTATTGTCCCTGATTTACAGATCAGCAAACTGAGGTACAGAGGTTAAACAAACTTGCTGAAGTGACACAGGGACGAAGTGAGCCTCTAGATACAAAGCTAGTTGCCTGGCTCCAGTGACTGTCCTCTAAGTCAGAGGTTCTCAGAATGTGCTCCCTGGATCAGCAGCACCAGCATCACTTAGTAAGAGCTGGTCGGCTTGGATCCCAGTCCAGACCTACTAAATCAGACCCTGGTGTCAGGGCCCAGCGCTCTGAGTGTTAACAAACCCTCCAGAAGGTTCCAGTTCAAACCCTCACTATTTAACGTGTCTCAGTCCAGCTGTGGTCACCAGCAGCACCCACGAGCTGATAAGAGAAGCAAACTCTCAGGCCCCACCCAAGATCTAGTGAATCTGCATTTTAACATCTCCAGGTGATTTGTTCGAACATTAACGTTTAAGAATTAAAAAGCACAACTCTTCACTGTGAGGGGCATTCGGCATTTAATAAAGCATCATTTTAATCTTGTTTGAAGTCCAGAAAATGAGTGTGCAGTTGGGGAAGACTACCCAAGGAGGAAAGACACTGAGTTTGTTAAAAATTTCTTTGTGAGTGGGCGATACTTTTCCTTTTTCCTCTTCCACTTCATCTTGTGAGGAGATAATTTAGTGTGAGAGCTTTTTTGTTGTTTGTTCTTTATATTTACATGAAAAGCCCTTTCTTAAGTTATTTAAATTGATCTTATTTTGAAGCACTCTTTTTATTAAGCTGAGGCAGTATCTACACGGATGCATACACAAGCACTCCTCTAAAGCCCAACGGGACCTGTAGTGCGTTTTCACTGAGGGTGAGTTGCGCAACTCTGAGCTGAGGAGGTAAACTACCAAGGCTTTCACTGACCTTCAAGGGAAGTCAGAGGTGACAGTCATTCAATTCCCGCTTCTTCCTAACAGCACCTGCAATTTATCATGCTTGAGAAGACTTGACCCGCTCCCAGCCTCAGGGCACACACTGCTTGGTCTAATACATTAGTCATGGTTCCATTTTCCTAACCTGTGACTGGTTTAGAAATAGGCATGCGAACATAATTCTAACCACTGAGATAGAAGAAATGAGGGTAAATATTTCCTCAGTCTTAACAAAAAAAACACAAGGACTACTTACTTCACACCCATTAAAATAATGACTATCAAAAGAGAGAGAGAGAGAGAAAAAAAACAAGTGTTGCCAAGGATATGGAGAAACCAGAACCTTTGTACACTGCCAATGAGAATGTCACTGTGGAAAACTGTTTGGTAGTTCCTCAAAAACTTAAAAGTAGAATTAAAATATAATCCAGCAATTCCACTTCTAGACACAGAGCTAAAAGAATTGAAAGCAGAATCTCAGAGATATTTGCATGGCCATGTTTATAGCAACATTATTCACAACAAACAAAAGATGGGAGCAGTCCAAATGCCCATTGTTGGATGAACAAAATGTATATACAATGGAATATTATTCAGCCTTAAAAAAGGAAGGAAATTCTGACATATGCTATGACATGGGTGAATCTTAAGGACATTATGCTAAATGAAATATGCCAGTCACAAAAAGACAAATACTGTGTAATTCCACTTACATAGAGGTACATGAAGTAATCAAATTTATAGAGATAAAAAGTAGAAAGGTGGCCGCCAGGGGCTGGGGTGATGGGGAAATGAGAGTTGTTATTTAATGAATATGAAGTTTCATTTGTACAAGACGAAAATAATTCTAGAGACCCGTTTGTACTACAATATGAATATCCTTAACACTACTGAATTGTATGCTTAAAATGATTAGTATGGTAAATTTTATGTGATTTGTGTTTTATTACAATTAAAAATTATTTTTAAAAAAGAGAGAGACACACACACAAAGAAGAGACCATCTCCTATTCTGCCTCTGGATATTATCAGGTCTTCCTATGGTACCTAGAATAACAGCCAAAATTTTGGGACCCTATGAGAGAAAAAAGATGGGAAGAATACAAATCTTTGGTGATGACTCTGAGTCACTGCATTAAGAAGTCCTGATCAGCCTTATCTCCTGAATTCTTATAATGTGAAATAATGTTTCTTATTATTTAAGCTACATCGAGTTGGATTTTCTGTTACTTACAGCCAAAAGCATCCTAACAGAGACAGGGTTCCAAGTACCTGACAAGATTCAAGCAGCTAGTGTGACTCAAGAAAACAAAAAGACTTGGCTTTGAAGGCTTCAATTATGCTACCACAGCAGTGAAATTGTCTGGTGATGGTTAGACAGGATGTCTCCATGCCCTAATTGCTCGTAATAATCACAGTTGTTTTTTTTTATTTTCCAGATATTTTCATACAATATATGTTTTTATAAATAATTACTACATTATCATAACCCTTGGATGGTTATCTCATATTAGACTACAATGCAATCCTTAAAATGATGCTGGAGGGTTTATTATTATCATGAAAAGTTTCTTACCTGTGTATTAAGTGGGGGTATGCACAAGTTACAAAGTGGCGTGATTCAATTTCTTATGTATTAACTCCAACTAGTTATAGGCAGACAGATAAGAGATAGCTGAACGAATATAAATGTACAAATATATGTGAAGCAAGAACAGGAGAGCAAACAAAATATTAACTGATTATATCTTGGAGGTGGGGGCTATAGCTATGTTTTATTTTCTTCTTTTTCTTACATATTTTTCTAAATTTTCTTCAATGAACCCACTGTATTCTATTATAATGAAAACATGTCTTTTTAAAACCCCTTATGTAGTATTTTAATTCACTTTACTCATGGGTATATAATTTTTCTCAAAGAGTTGAGAGTTTAATTCCATGTCTAGCTTTTTTATTTTAACCATTTAGAGGGATGTCTCCACAATGTATGACAGAGGCTCCTGCCCCTAAAATGGTATCTACTGATAATAATTAACAATGTTGATGACATGAGTTTATTATTCCAGACTCCATTATTGTCCTGTGGTATCCTTCAGTAATAATAGTCAAGGGCTGTAGCGCACTTCGCCCCTCACTAAATGACCCTGTTTTTCTGTGTTTTGAGTTCTTGGACCTACTTTGAATAGCTTCAGGGTCTTCGGGCATTCCTCCTCATCCGTCGGTGTCTGTCTGTTACATGCCCACTCCTCCCTTCTAATATGCAGCTTCCAACATACTGAATTCTTGGAGATCAGATGGACTCTATGGTTATTACTGGGTGAAAAGTAGGAGTCAGTATTTTCTGAGTGAAGGCTCAAGGAAGTTTTCTGATGAGAGAGGCCCAGAGCTTTCATGCCCAGGTTTCCTTGCATCTCATGGGCGCACAGCCTTTTTTGGCGTGCCTCCTGGTTTCTGTGTGTATTCTAAATTGGTGAAGATGCTAGAGAGCTGCATAAGTGAAGTGGGAGTGTTTCTGATAACGAATAGGTACTCAATTAAGAAATAGCATGACTGATTCTCTGGACATCTCGCTCCAAAAGAAGGAGGCTACAGATGGCCAGGACAGAGCCAGCTGGGGTCCCGTCTACCCCCACCAAAGTGAGGTTATTTAGGTTCACCACCTGGTTATTAGATTCGCCAGATGGCAAGCCTGGGTAACTGCTCAGAAAAAGAGTCACTAGCCAATCCATTACCCCAGCACAGTCGCCACCGTGAACTTAACATAGGATGCACATACTAATACATAATATGGGTAATGAGGCATCACAGAGCCATCACAAAGGCAACCATCTGCACTTGTGTGGGGCGGCCATGGGCACAGTGGCCATGGGAAAAACCCAACTGAGTTTTGTGCTTCAGGGATGAGAACAAGGCGTAAGATGGGGGTGGGAGAGGCAGGAAGCAGGGTGTGTGCCTACACGTGCTGCTGTCCATAATATTAAAATATTGTGCTTCCATCTCTGGGACATTTCTGACTTCTGCTCAGCCTCATCTAGTTCTCAGGTTTTCTTTGTTATTGTTTTCAATTTTGATGAAAAAGCCATAATATTTACACCAATGCGAGAAAAATAGAATGGTGACTACAGGTGGATTTCAATACTTTGACAGTTCTAGTCCAACTCTGCCGGTGACAGAGATGGCTTTCCTTGAGGAAATGCTATGTCTGGGTGGATGGGGTTGGGGGAGGGTTCATGCCCTCTAGGTCTCCTCTAGAACAGGCTCGTGACAGAAAATGCCAACTCGTTCCACTGGGGCTGACACACATAAGACCTGGTTGCCACAGACAGGGAGGCCCAGAAAGAAGAGCTGGTGGACTGTGCCACGGCTGGAGTCAGGCATTGTAAGTTCCGCAGGGATAGGGCCGGTTTTTGTCACAGGTAGTAAATTTTTCCCTTTGCTTTTTTCTCATTATCCTCAGGGCCTACCTAGCATGGTGCTGCCCAAATCAAGCAGTCAGTTTTAGGCTTGTGGGAGTCAATTAACTAATTCTGTAAATATTTACTAGCTGCAGGCACTAGGGGAAACTGGGTAAATAGCACATGGAATTTCTGTCATTCCTTACAACGGCATATGACTGTACAATTATCTCAAAATAAAAAGTTTAATAAAAGATTAATTCAGAAAAACTTAAATATGTCTAAAAGAGAATGATTAAACAGGAACAAAGTAAGAGGTCCAGAAATGTTTAAAAAAAAAAAAAGGCAAATATTCGACAGATTGTCATGCGGAAAAGGGCATAAGCGTGCTGCAGGGTCCAAGGACAGACTTAGTATGGGTAAATAGAAGTTAAGACTGAGGATGAGACTTCACGGTAGGGTGGATGAGGTGAGAAACCAGAGGCATCCAGCAAAACTGCTGCGTCCTGAGGCAGGGAACTCCCAAACTGGTAGGATTCAGATCCCGATGGCCATCCTTAGGCATCTTCTGGGTTTCTTTCCAACTCTAGGAATGTCTGAGATGTTGACCTATTCTCAAAGCCAGTTTCTGTATGGCTCATTTTTTCTTCCAAACTGGCCTGGGACTGTAAATCGAGACTATCTATATCTTTAATCCATCTCTTCAGAAGCTCAGTACTTTTCTTGACTAAATTTCTGAGCCATCAGTTGGGGAAGGGCGAGGCCCTTGCGACCCACTCAGAGAGCTGTCATCACTCCTGCTGCTGTCTAAAGAATGTCCTCCTCAAGTCCATGCCCATAACTTTCATCATTGCCACAGGAAGGAGAGGTGGCAGCTTTAGAGTGACAACAGAGAGCCTAGAAAACTCCCCATCCATGCTTCGCACCAAACACGCAGAAATAAACCAAAAATGCAAAGGGAAATTCAGTGTACATTACATGTTTATAGTATCGTCTATATTATTGTCATGTTCATTTTAGATCATCAAAGATGAACAACAATCCCGTGAGGCCAGAAGCACCAGGTCTCCCTTGACAAGATGAGGATACCAAGGCACAAAGGGTTCCTGTGTCACAGAAAGAGTAAGAGATAGAGCAGGTCTTAACTCTCATCTCGTGACTCTAGTGCCCATTCTTTATACTCAACTTCACCGCTTCCAACTCATGATTTGCTTCCTTAGCATCCAGATGTTCTTCTTTGCCTCTCCTCACCTTGGCTGCACCCTCTCATCATTGACCTCACACGCTCCCATCCTACATTCATCCGTGTTACCATCTACCTCTTGATACTTAAATATTATGTTCAACTTCTCCATTATTCATTAAGTCATCCAACTTCAGTGTCTTCAGGCTCACTAGTCTGACACTTTTTAGCTCCTGGGCACCTGATCTTCTCTTCTGTCCTACTCCAATATAATTCCTTCTGGAGAGTAACCTGAAACAAGTCTTTTTCAGATGCCAACCAGGCCTCAGTGGTGTTCCTGCATGTTCCACATATTTTATGGCATGGGACACAGCAAGACCAAAACTAGGGAGAGCTTAGTGTCAGAGAATTAGTGGCAGGCAACAGTCCCAGGGGTCTAGCTGGGAGAGGCCAAAAGTCAATGAGATCCCAGAGTGGATGCATGAAACGTGAACGATGGATGAGGACTTGGGGAAGTAGACGATATTACAGGGGGCAAGCCTGAAGGAAGCAAATAGTTTCCTGGTTCGTCTGGCATAGAGAAGTTTTTGAATAATCAGGTGAGACTGTACGCTTTTGCTCTACAGTGACTTAAAGGCACCACCTGTCACCTGCCGGATGACTGATTCAGCAGCCTGGGAGTTCACAGGGGGCCAGCCTGCCTTGGACACAGCCCTGTTGATTGGAGCCAAAGCATCTCACACAACAGTAATAGGTTAAAGCCACCAGATGTCTTCATACCCTAAATCATAGAAAAGTCGGATCAGACAGGAATAATTGACAGTGGTCCTGATCAAAACAGACACCTTATCTCAGCATATTTAGTGGAAAATACATGGAAAACAAAAGCTGAATTTCCTAGCCAGGCTGCAGTACCCAATACATCACTGCCAAGAAGAAAGTATTCAATAAAATCCTCCTTAAAGTTGTGTCTGGAGTGGGTGCTCTATGGAACAATTAGTCAGACAGCAGCCCAACCCCTAAGCTCATGGTACATTGCCAACAAACCTGATGTGGACAACAAGCACAACACATTAACCAAACAAATATTTATTGTGCATACTTACTATGTATCAGACACCAAGCTAGGCTCTGACATTACACCAGAGCTGCCCTTTAAAATTTCTAAAGGAAGTTTACATGCATAATCAGATCTGATCTTCATAAAACCAAGTAACATGAGGTATTATCACCACTTTGAAGATGAGTAAACTGAGGCTTACCAAGGTTAGATGAATGGTCCAAGGTCATACTACTAGTACTTAGTACATAGCATTGATTCATGACCATGTAAACTTTTCTCCCCTGGGAAAGAATTTCAAGAAATACTAGTCTTTCATGTTCCTAACACCTAAGACCCTTTCCTACCCCTGCTAAAAGGCTGGTTCTCAATCTCTACACTCATTTAAACTCAGATGTCTCTAAATTTTTTCTTTAGGAAGGGTAATGTATCAGTAAGGATATGTTTGGCTTCGAGCAACAGAAAACCCAACTAAGAGTGAGTTAATCAATAAAGACACTTAATTGACAAAGGTAAAGGGAAATATAGTCAATAATATTGTGATAAGTTTGCACGGTGACAGTTGATTGCTAGACTTAGCATGGTGGTCACATGGTAAGGTATATAAATCTCAAATCACTATATTGTACACGTGAAACCAATATAATACAGTATACCAACTATACTTAATTTTTTTTAAGTATTTAATATAGCTAGATTTCTCATGCCAACTTTTTAACTGGTTTGTTCTATCATGCCAAAGGAAAGGACAAGTATTTAGGGGAAGAGGAGGCCCATCTTTCAAAGTTTACACAGAGCAGGTACTAACACTGTCCATGGTATTTAAATGAGCCTTTGCAAGGCTTTTCATGTCTTTCTAAAGAGAAATCACAAGCCCTCTCCTATACAGAGATGCCTCATTACCAGCTCTTTCAATGCATTGTTTTCTGTTCCACTGCCTTAAAGCCAACTCGGACTGCCTGTGTTTTTTTATTATTATTATTATTTCAATTAGATTTCTCTGCTTTATGACATATTTTTGGATTTAACATCTTTTTTCCACTCCACCAAGAAGTCCAAAATCCCAAATCAGATGTCTCCAAGGAGCTTATATATGTTTGCACAAACACAGAAGAGCCTTAGGAACTACAAATTATCAACCAAGAATGGCTCAAAGCCTTTCAGAATTCTGTACTTTTATTGAGGCTTGTGTTTGTTTACCTTTTACTTTAAGTGCTTTCAAGCCCATTCTCTTGAAGTACCTTGCCTTACCAGGAGCCCTGCCAGTTTGTTCTTCTTGCCTCCTTCATTCAGAAGAACCATCAATCATTTTCTGAAACAAAGCATCTTCTGTGCAGAATCAAAACCACCACATCACAGCAATGGCAAAAGAATGCAGTGAGCATTGTTGTTTGTACACTGGCCTTCATCTCTTTGAGAAGTTCCTCTCTTTGAAATGAATGAGGCAGACAAGAGTGGTGGCTTCAAAAGCAACTATCCTTTGGGCTTTTCTTGTCGGAAGTTCTGTGCAGCGCTATTACTAGAAAGTAAAGAGAAGAAAAAGGCAAAGCTGAAGCAGACTGCAGGTTTTCTATACAAGAGACTCACATCTGGACACTGGACACTTGCCTTTACTTTGTAGATTTGGGTTTGCAAGGTTAACGTGAAAGAGGCTGTTTATTTTCATCCGGCATAAAAGTACATAAACTTCTATTGCCAAGAGCCCAGGCCAGAAGTATGCTGTTTCCTCTTAAGAATGTTATTGCTGGTAGGAGTAGAGCCGCCATCACTACTGTCGCCATGGTTATGGCTTCTGGACCAGGAGGCTGGCTGAACCTTGGCCCAGCTCTTCCACCCGGCTACCATCTCCTCTGCAGCAAGAGGCCTCCTTATTCCCTGAACCATCTTGTGTTTGGCTAAAATGTTGGAGAGCATGTTGTTTTCCATGGTACTTCACGTCTCTTCTGCAGATTCTTAATGACCCTACTGTTGATTAGGGCCTAAGTCTTGGACTAGTGGAAAAATTAAAACAACGTTCAGGACTCATAGAGATGCTCAGCCTAGTAATTGGCTTGAGGATCGTTATCTTCACCTTTTGTCTGCAGAGGATTTGCAATGATGGCTTGAGAGTTCAGAGCCAAATATCTGGCCCATGACTGGGGAGTGAAAATCAAAGTACAATATGTAGTTGATGTGTTACCTCATTCATAAATTCATCTTTTTTTCCACCCTATCTTCCCTACTTACATTTCTCTCTAATATGTCTTGTATATTTTAATATGTCTTTGCATATGTTTGTATCTTTAAAAAGTGCTTTAAATCTTTTTGAAGCAAGGATGAATAGAAAGTATAAGTGTGTTCCTTAGAAATCCATTGCATTTTTGTTATTAGGATGGAAGGAAAAAGCACAAAGGCCTTTCGGTCTAGGAAGGAAAAACTACATAATGCAAAGCACCTAGAACACACTCTGTGTAAAAATCAAATGGAAAAATGTAAATGTATGTTTGCTGTTGAAAAAAAAATATGTAAATGGTGCTCACTTCAGCAGCACATATATTAAAACTGGAGCTAGACAGAGATTAGCATGGTCCCTGTTAAAAGATGACACACATTCATAGAGCATTCCGTATTTTTAGATCTTGGTCAAAGGGTACAGATTCCCAGCTATAAGATAAGTAGGATTTGGGGATCTAACATATGGCACAGTAACCATAATTGGCAATACTGTATTATGTACATGAAAGTTTTAAGAGAGTAGATCATAAATGTTATCACCACACATGCACGTGCGCGCGCGCGCACACACGCACACACACACACACACAAATGTTTATGTGAAGGGATGAAGATGTTAACTAATCTTATTGTGGTAATCATTTTGTAATATATACGTGTATCTAAATCATCACATTGTACGCCTTAAACTTACTTCCATTATATGTCAATAATATCTCAATAATACGGAAGGAAATTGCCTCAGCTACAGAGAAACATATGTACGTATGATTGGATTCAAGAAAACTTAACCTATGGCACAAGAGAGGAATAAGAACATGGCACTCCTAAACTCAGGGGCCTGCTACATGAAATCACTCACACAGGACATCTGGGCAGTTCCTTCAGAAGCCTGGGGTGAGTGATGTGGACATGCCACACCATAAGGTCAGTGCTTGAAATTCCAGTTTCTTGCACGCAGTAAAAGTTCTACAAATACATGCTGAATAAATGGAAAGGATAAGTTTTTAAAAATTGTACCTATGTGCTAAATAAATTCACAGATAATCTTCAAATTAACCCAGGTAGAAATGATTTAACAGCACCCAGAAAAGTGGATGCCATAGAGGGCTTTAGTCCTTTTCACCCTTTTGACAGCACTGCAGAGTAGATGTTTTAATCTACCTTTTTTTCAGATGACTTTAAGAAAGGTTAAGTAATTGGTGCAAGACTGCATAAGTAGACAGTGAAAGATCCAGGATTTAAGCCCAGAGCTGTCTGATTCTAAAACAGACTATTTCCTTTTTCTCCTCCAATATTTCCCAAGCTTTTCTAATGTTAAGAACTCATATCTCAAGTCCCATCCCAGAACCACTGTATCTGAGTCTCCAAGGGAGGAACTTAGAAGCATATGTTTAACAAGAGACAAAATGATAATTATTATTAGAGAAGTTTAAGAAAACTGTTTTATTGCATTAGGTAGTAAAAGGACTCATATCTCCCTCTGAGTGATCATACAGTAGCCATCAGAAATTTGAAGCCATCAATTAAAAATAAATCATAGCATTATAGAATTTGTCAGATTATAATATTACCAAATATTTATTGTTCAGATCGGTAATATAGCATTCTCTGGATCCTAAATACAAAGACCATTTTGGAAAATTAAATATGGGCTCTAGTGCAAATCTCAGACTTTTTAGCTTTCCTCCCTGTCTCTCCTTGGTCCTCTGGAGCAGAAGTGATTAAGAATTCCTTTTCAATTCCTAGCAGCTTTAACTGAGCAGAGGTTCCAGGTGTGCAAGGGCTGGAGAACTGCTGGAGGGAGACCCACAGGCTGAGAATCAGTCCTCATGTCCGGCTGCCCACCAGATGGCTTTCCTTAGATGAGCAAGTTACACGACCCAGGAAGTAGAAAATCCATCATTGCTTGGTTTGTTTTTCTTAGTTTCAGCCTTTAAACGCCTGCTGAGAAAAGCCGAGGCCAACTAGCCTGCAGCTTCAATACCCATCATGAGAGCAAACAACTTATTTGTACAACCTCAACACTTAATTAACGAAATGGGAAGCAAGGCAGTGATTCCTGACATGGCTGAATTTAAGTCAAGCTGTGAAACTCCACAGTGCAGCCAGAAGTAGAGACGGATCAGTTGAACTGAAACCTGAGAGGCGTTGGACCACTGCTTCTCAGTAATTTTGTTGTAAATTATTCCCATTATATCAGAAAGAAATATGAGATACGGTTAGAGAATAGAGCTGATTACCCCCATTTGGAGCATAGATCTTCATTTTAAGAAATTTGCTTCATCTACTATTGCCAAGAAACTTTCTTTGAATTAATGTATCTGGGCATGATGTCTAGAATAGCAAAAAATGAGTTATATTTTACAAATAATACCTTAATATGCTTCTATTCTCAAGTGTTCTTGATCTCATTTAATCTTTGCAACAACTCAGTGAGGTTGGTACTCTTATTAACACAATTTTACAGATGAGAAAACTGATAACTTTCTCACAGAGAGTCCACAACTGAGAGCTCATCTCATATCACTACGCTGTCAGCATCCTAAAGGAGTCCATATTTTTGGCCATTCATTTCTCAAAAGGCAGATTCTCATATTGGATTAAAACATAAGATCCCACAATATATTTGTTGCTTAAAAATAGGCACCTATAATTAAAAAAAATGCAGAAATGCTAAAAATAGGAAAGCTTTATTAAGGAAACTCATACAAAATCAGTTGGTAAATTGGTAAAGTTAATATCATATAAAGAGATTTTGAAGCCAAACAAGGTGGAGGGAGGGTGCAAAGGGACTCTTGATTATAATGGAAGACATAAAATCGACAGTGAAGACATGGATTACCAAAGTTAGAAATGCAAACAGAAATAGAATAAATTTGAAAACAAACAATTGTTATGGGAGATGTTAACCCATTATCAGGCTAAGACAAAAATTAGACAATCTTAAAAATGAAATAGACAAATTTTAAAAGATGAAAATTTAGAAGGCACTGAAGAAATGACAAAAATAGATATAAATTTGAAAAATAACATACAGGTTATGAAAACTACACAATTAAGACATTCTAACCAGTAGATACATATTGAACTCAGTAATAACACAGATTACATATTTTTTTCAATTTATAGGGCATTGGTGCATATATATTGGCTCTCAAATTCGGCCCCAAAAATGAAACAAGAGGAAAATTATATAAATATATTTTCTCACCACAAGGCAATGAAACCAAATGTTAATGATATAAGGAAAAACAATGAAAGGAGCTTTGAACAAAACAGTGATCTAATCTACAGGCTCGGAGGCAGACAGTCCAGGGTTTGGATTATAATTCCATTCTTTACTGCTCTGTGACTTCAGCTATTTATGGAACCTCTCTGAACCTTGGATTCTTCATCTAAAAATGTAACTGTACTTTGCAAAGTTGTTATGAATATAAGCTATAAAGCATGTAAGATAACACAATACCAAGATTTAAAAGAAGGTTAAAACCAAACATCATACAATATGATGCCATATTTTTAAGGTATTCTAGTTCTATTTAACTAGAAAAAAAAGTCCAGATTTTTGTTGATTGAAATCAAAAGTCTAGAAAATATACATCCAAATACTAGCAGTGGTTATCTCTATGTCCTGAGCTTTCTGGTGATTTTCATTATTCCCCTTTATTTTTCTACTATACATATATAATAAGTATACAATTAAACAATAATAAATATGAAAATAAATATGAATTTCTTTAGAACATAGTACAAGAAGAAAATAAATATTAATTTATTTAGAGCTGTATAGGTGGTGGTTTCTGTAAACAAGTAGCCATTTCGGTTGTTGCCACTGTCATCATCGTTATTGTAAATTCTAAAATACTCTCAATATCACTCTGTATATATATATACACACACATATATAGACAGTATATATACCATATATTTAAAGTAAAATATACAATTAAATTAATTTTAAATTTAAACATAAATTAATTCTACATTTAAATGTATATTATATAAATTCATTTATCTAAATAGAAATAAATACATATTGAGATAACTGACATTTTGATTATGGATTATAGATTAGACAATCATATGGTATCCATATGAAATCTCCAATTTCCTTACCTATTAAATAAATGTCCTGGGTTTTGTAACAGAAATTGTTTATCTCAGGAAAAAGACATTGAAATATTTAGGTAGGTAAGTAGGTATGTACATCTGCAACTTATTCTCAAGTAGTTCAGAAAAAAATCACATGTATAGCAAAATGAATAATAAAGTAATCAAGAGAAAATATGAACAAATAGTGAACCTGGGAAAAGGGTGTATAGGAGTTCTTCATACTAATCTTTTAATATTTTTGTAAGATTAAAATCATATAAAAATAAACATGTACAACAACAAGAAACAAATAAATGGGTGATACTTTCTAACGATAGCAACAAAAATTCTCCTAAGAACAGGGCTAAGAAGGAAATTAAGAACATGATAATAATTTTGGGTATTATAAAATTGAAAACATCACCTATCAAAAGTGAGGGGGATGTGAACAAATCAAGGCTGAAAGCAAAACTGTAGATGCATTTTAGAAATACGAAATAAGTGAACTAAGCACTTGATTTAAAATCTTATAAAAAGAAGACTCGACATAAGGGAAAATAGAAAGAAAATAATAAAATGATGGGCAGAAATAAATAAACTAGAAAACATAAAATCAGTGGACATATGTAAACATAAATACTCATTCTCTGAAAAGATTATAAACTAGATTAAACCCCTTGGGTATACAATAAAAATTTTTTTAAGTAAAAATCAACAAAATTTAAAATGAGACTGGTGACTTAAGAATTGACAGAAAGAATTTTAAAATATAAATGATTGCAATGCACA
This sequence comes from Rousettus aegyptiacus, assembly GCF_014176215.1. Lineage (NCBI taxonomy): Eukaryota > Metazoa > Chordata > Mammalia > Chiroptera > Pteropodidae > Rousettus > Rousettus aegyptiacus. The sequence goes on from NW_023416306.1 coordinate 127,363,498, forward strand.
ATTTATGATAATCAATTCAAAATATCTAGCCAAATGGACAATGCAAAATATAAAATATAAAACTGGCAAAACAAGATGTAGAAACCATGAAAATAATAATGAAGGAAAAGGAAATTGAGAAAGTGTTAAAGAACTACTTTCACATCCACCAAAAGAAATATGGCTTAAACAACTTTACAATATTTCTACATATTCAAGAATTAAATTTTTCCATATTATGTAATCAATTCCAAATCATGGAAAAACAAGACCTGATACGCAATTTATTCTAGGAAATAAGTATCATACTCATCCACAAATTTGTGAAAAATACCACACATATACAAACACAAACACACACAGAGACACACATAAACACATGTCACAGGATGAGAATTCTAAGATAAGTGCCAATTCCAGTAAAACTGGTTTGAAAAGATTACAACCAGGCTCAGGCACATAGTAGATTTTCCGAAAATAGTTGTTGGATAAGTGGATAAATGAATATACGGGTATGTGAATGAAGAAAGTAATGCAGTCAATTAGCAATGTCTACTAAAGGCATGAGAGGCAGGAACGGCTTATGCGTACTATCTATTTGCTGACTTTTATTAATCACTCCATTCATGTGAGGTCCAATAAACATAGAAAAATTATTCAAAACTAAGAAAAGTTATTTAAAACTAAGTTATTTCTTTGGGTCTTCATTTCCTCATGAGGGCTCCTGTGTCATGTAAAACATACCAGTTTGTATGTTTTTCTCCTCTTAGCCTGAGTTATATCAGATTAATTCTCAGGCCCAGCCAAAAGGGCCCTAAGAGGGTAAAAGTAAAATTTTGCCTTCTCTACAGGATTGTTCCTGACTAAAAAGTGATGAACCTGACTGCATGAAAATTTAAAACTCTGTTCAACAGAAAGCACCGAAGGCAATGTGAAAAGACAAAATGTAAACCAGAAGGGATATTGGCAACACATATAACCACAGGGAATTAAATTAGTAAGAAAACACTAATGAAGTAGTAGAAAGATGGACAAAAGATATGAACAGGCAATTCATAGCAGAGAAAATTTGAATGATCAATGGCACATATAAAAAGACGCTCGACCTGACCAGTAATTAGAGAAACGAAAATTAACACAATGTGATACCATTTTACATTCATCAAACAGGTGAGCATGAAATAATCTGACATTATCAAGTGTTGGTAATGATGCAGAAGAATTAGGGAAACAGTCACATTTTGATAATGATGTGTTCATTGGTGTAGCCATTTTGAAGAATAAATTGTCAACATCATGCAACGCTGAAGAGACCTGTACCTTTCAATTCAGCAATTTTACTTCTAAGAGTAAATTCTCGAAGCTCTCATTTGTGGACAATGTAAGTCCATTGTGACATTGTTTGTCTTAGCAAAAAACAAACAAACAAAAATAAACCACACATATATCCATCAACAGGACAAATTGTGCTACGTTCACACAAAGGGACCATGGATAGTAGTTTTATCAACAGAGATATATCTCAAAAATACAAGTCTGAGTCAAAAAATAATTTGCAGATAATAAGTAGAGTCAAAATTTGCAAATATACAATATAATGCTATATATATTATAGCTACATACATATAACGCAAACATATACCTAGGTACCAAACTCAGGATGGGGTTACCTCTGAGGAGGGAAAAAATGAGATTAAATTGGGGAAAAGTACACAGGCATACAGATATTTTATTTAAAAAAAATAGGAAGCATATAAGGCAAAATGTTAGGATTTGATGAATCTGAGTAGCAGTGTGGTTTTCATAAGCATTCATTATGCTGTGTGTTTGAAATAATTTAATAATTTTTAAATGAGACTCTCAGTTTTAAAATATATAAAAAATACAAAAATACATAAACTAGTACATAAAATATATAACTATCATTCATAGGTAATTCATAAAGAAAATATCCAATAAAAATGGGAGAGGTAAATTCAACTTCAACTCACCAGGAAAAAATAAAATAAAACATACATACACCATTTTGACTTATCAATTGAACATGAAATTGCAAAAATGTTAATAGTTAATGTTAACAAGAAGGAAGGGTAGGGTGAGAGGGTAGGGTACATCCATCCACTGTTGATGGGAGCTTAAAATGATATTAATTTACTTAATTTGGCAGTGTATGTGAAAAGGCAGAATGTATTTTTGAATATATTTATAACCTTTGCCTCAGCAATTCTGCTTTAAGAAATTTAAGCAAAGGAAGTGATCAGAAATATAGGCCAAGATTTATGCTTATTTATGTTTATAGCAGCATTATTCATAATAGTGATATCTTAGATCCATCAAAGTTAATAGAAAAACAATAATGAATTAAGTCAATGATGGTATACCTATAAATGTAATACTGTATTGTCATTTCAAATAACATTTTAAAATAATGTTTAATGCCACTGAAATATGTTATTAATGTGTCGTTAAGATGAATTTGTAAAAAGTTTGTACGATATGCTTGCAGTGAATTTTTTAAAATAAATAATATATAGACAAGAAAAATAATTTGGAGGTATCCACATCAAAATATCAATAGTGGTTATCTCTGGATGGTGAAGTGATAGACCTTCTTCATCATATTTTTAAAATTTTAATTAAATTTATTGGTGTAATGTTGGTTAATAATGTGAGGATTTTTCTCTATTTTTATTTTTCAATAATAAAGTTATTGATTTTGTAATGGAAAAAGTTATTAAAAATAAAACATTCACCAAAATAAGCTTTGGTTGATTAAAGATTTAAATATAAAATTTAATTATGGAAGAACTTGCAGAAAATTGAAGACAATGTTTATCGTTTCTCTGGGGGGAATTTTAACTCTTTCAGTTTTGAAGCAATTTAAATGATTGCACAATAAAAATTAGCATTACTAAAGATTTTTTTAAAGCAGGAGAATAATTATATCAAACATTACAAAGGATTAAGATCTATCATAAATAGCTAATTCAAATTTGTAAAATAAGTATCAAGATTCTAAAAGATAAATAAGTAAAAGATAGGACCTTTCCCATAAGGGAAATACAATTAGTAGACAAACAGTAGGAAATGTTGATTCTCTCTAGATATCAAAGAAATGTAAATGAAAGCTGTCTAAAGATGACAATTTACATACTCTAAAAGAACAAAAAAAAATGTTGACTGCTAATATTGGATGCTGGTAATGCTGCCCAGAAATTGATTTATACATTCATTTACAACCACATCATATCACCCCTTAAAAATGTTACCATTAAGAATTTATTCTTAAAAAATAATTTGACACAAAAGCAGAATGGTTCCTCCTCATTTCCTTGACTTCTAAATGTTGGAACTCCCAGAGCACAGCCCTTTGGCACCTTCTCTTTTCCATGCAGATGCACTGTTTGGAAGATCTCACCTGTACACCCGACCACTCTCCTCATGAGTCTCCAGCGAGAAAGCAGACCACAGCAGAGATTTTTCTGTGGTCAGGGGTGAGGATGGAGGTGAGGTGGATCTTGAGGGCAATTCAATAGCTCTGTACTCAGTCGAAGGGACAATGAAGACAAGAGGGGACAGCATGGAAGGTCAGAGAGGTGACTAAAGTGAACTTCATCATAAAATGAATCGCTTAGTAACATCTCAGAATTTATGTACCAGGGAGTACCGGTGAGGACCCCAGGAATTCCCGAATTGCAGTAGCCCTCAGCTCACCGGCAGGACACCAGAACTCAGCTGCCTTCGACCCCCACCTCCAAATCTAATGAATTATTTTCGCAAGGCTGTCCTCTCATGTTTCAGCCCCCTCCTTGAATCCTGTAAACTACTTACCTCCCTCCATGCCCTGCAGAAAGCCAGACCTTCCCCTCTGCCGGTGGTCACCCAGAACCCTGTAGTGACAAGGCACATCTTGCTCTGAGGTAAGTGAGCAAAATTGCTAGGACCCCCAAATCTCACAGACTTCTTTGTTCCACATTCATCTGCATGATGTCCCAGTCTGGGGCCTCTACTTCATGTGTGTCCTTTTAGTGCTTAAAGATGTTTATGTATTGACCATACTTCATTCTCATTCACATTCTCATCCTTCATTCTCTCTTCAACCTCATGAGGTGGGTTTCATTATTCGCCAAAGCAGAGCTACGCTCAAAGCCATTACCTTCTGCCCTCAAATCCGTGTTTTTCTTCCATGTGGCTCCAAGTCTGGCCAAGATGGGGTCTCACTACACACGTGAACAGCCGAACATTCCTTCCTTGTTTATATATTGTCTGTGAAAAACAGACAAGAGAAGTTATTTTTTTATCAACAGCTAAGACAAACAGCTTTGCTCTAGAGCTGATATGATAGCAGAAAGAGTCCCGGGAGGCAGGGAGCCCTCTGTAAATCTGATTGTGTTCTCTTCCCAGTTCCAAAATCCCAATTACACACCAGCTGACCTCTGCGATCTAATCACTGCTGTCTCCTTAGGCATTAAAAAGACGATTCACTCTCCCAAGAGTCCTCCATGTAGCCTGACAGTCAGATTAGGTGATTGGAGTGGAATTGTGGAGTGAAAAATGTCTCTCTCCAGGGTATCACTCCAGTGGCCATAAATTTAAAGGAAGCCTAGACATGGCGGTATTTTCATCCTCCACTCCCTGAACTTTGCCCAGAGATAAATAAAGCTCCTTCCCTAGCCTGGCTCAAGCAGAGCAAACACTTGTACCTTCCCTGTAGAATGCACACAGGCTACTAAAGGAAAGGAAAGAGAACCTGTGGGATCCACCTGAATAATCTGAGCTTTTCAGGGCTGAGACATGGGGAATGATGGGGTCAAATCCATGCAGGCCTCCTGACCATGGGACAGGCAGGAGTTCTTCTTTGGGGCTGAAGGGAGATCTCCCCACCCCTCCTCCACCAGTCCCAAAGGGAAAAAACAAAGTTCTCAAAGGCAGGTTTGCACCAACTACCCTGGACAGGGTTGTGTGGACAGTTTCTTCTGGTGCTCAGTACACACTGACCACCCCCTACAGGGGCATACAGACTCTCTGGCCCTTGGATATGGCCCCCAGGGTCTGCGGAGTGTCAGACTGAGGACAGACTCAGCACCAAGTTCACAGTCCTGACACTAGCGATCACTTCTCCAGGCCATCCCCCCATAAGGACCTTCTCTGAGAGCCTTTCCCACCCTAGACCCTGACCATTAACCTGATAAAAAGAACCAAGTTTTAAATTTCAATTCAGGGTGAGCTGGCTCAGGACGGGTTATGGGAATTACTCAGAAAGCAAGGAAGTAAATATTGAAGGGGGGGGGGTATTTTTTAAATAGAAAAGAATATATAACAATTTATATAGTTAATTGCAGAATCAAGAACAGGAAACATAGATCCTATCTATACTTTTAAAATTTTTCCGAAACCTTATCGTAGGAGAGGAAAACTTTTACTTTTCTCCTTTCCAGTTTTTTTGGCTGGACAAATAATTAAATTGACAAAAGACAGATTAACAGGAGAAAAACGAATTTAATTTTGTATGTACAGGAACCCCACAAAGAAGACATGAGAGGTTTCAAGACGGTTAGGCAACTGAGGCTCACATGCCATCCTGAATAAGGAGAAGTGGGTAGGTGTCTGGGATTTCAGAGGGCGAGAAAAACAATTCACAGGAAGATGAGAAGAGCAAATGTTTGGTAAACAAATGTTTGCCATGCATGTAGATAAGTCTTTTTGATGTAAAAAGTCATCTCTGGTAATAACTCTCTACCTTGTACAGGTGTTCTATCTAAATTCTTTTAGGCCATTAAGGGGGAGATAAAAGACTCTTCTTGAGTCCATTGGGCCTTGATTGTCTTCAGCTCCAAATCATCCACATGCCAAGTGGCACATGCTGGTGCAGCCTGCCCTGAACCCCAGCACTATGAATAGCTCTCCTATTCTTTAATATAGTCAGTTAAATGGGTAGCGAAAGGGAAAGAAAAGGAATGTATAAGAATAGGAGAAATAAAAAGCACAACAAAAGACTACAATCAATAAAAATAATGATGGCTGACATGTATTATGCTGGGCACTATGCACAGTTCATGGATTTTCTCATTTAGTCTTTCCTCAAACCCTATGGGGGTATTCACATCTGTTTCAGAGTAGGGAAACTGAGGCACAAAGATTTTAAATAGTTTGTCCACTAATAGGGCCAAGAGAGAAGCCAGCCTGGAAATCCAGTTCTCTCTTATCACAAAGCCTCCACTTAGGAGACAAAGATACAAAAAGAGACAGCCCTTCTTGAGAAGGAACTTTATCCTGTTATCTTCTAAATTCTGTAGCTAAGTACTTTTCTTTATCATTTCTTAACAATAGGAATTACAGGGAAAAATTTTGTACTTCAATGGAAAACTAGCATTGTCTACACACAGCACAGCCTCCCGGGTAATCTGATTCTAGTGTCTGATTCTAGTGTCCGTTGCCCTTGAGGTATTTTACAACTCTATACACTGTGGGGAACAATAGCAAGGCAAAATGCAAATTCTATTCTGTCCTGTCCTGTAGGTTTGATTGACTTCCCTCCCACACTGTGAAAGTATTTTTGCTTCCATTTACACATTCTTTTCTACATTTCTTTATTCATATAATTTGGGGAGGTTTTTGGCTTCTCCTTGGAACTGATTATAATGCCCTTAACAGCTTCCTCATTATTGAGTTAAATAAAATACCATTTTTATATGAGAACGAAGTCACGATTTTACCTTTTTAGATAAATTATCTCCTGACAGAATTATCAAAGCATATGAAAGCATCTCATGGTTGCTTTCTGGGGACCTTAGGTATGACCTAACCCAAAGGGTTTCAAGAGTAACTAGATGACTGATTACGGTGTGTAAATTAGGTCTTTCACGGCATAGTTTCGCCCTGACAATTTCCTGTCAAATACTCCATTTGGTTCATGACAAAGCTTCATGGTCTAAGGCTCCAGTTCCCTTATCTTGGCTGGTCTTTTTTACTGTTGACTGGGGGGAGATTACTCTGTATATAAGTGATATAATTCTATCCCATCCTGACATCTCCATGACATCTATCTCCTGCTCTGTCTTACAGACTATTTCAGGCTATCTTCATTAAATAGCTAAGAAAGGGCTTAAGAATATTTGTTTTGAAAATAATCATCATCATCACATGATCCATGTTGTTATCTGCGGTGCAAGAGCACAATACAATTGCTTTTTTTTTAACCTTAAACAATGAAGATCTCACCGCCTCCGTTGGCACAGCTACTTTTCTTTGGGTGGACTTGGGAATTAGTCAAACATAATTCAAATCCCATTCTGCTACTTACTGGAATGTAGATTTGTGTGACTCGGTAACCTCTCTAAGCCTCAGTTTTCTTCTTTGTACACAGGGAATAATCATATCTGACTCAGAGGATCGTTCCTGAGGTTTGATGAAATCACATAGAGTCTGGCATTTGGGGAGCTGGCCCCTGAACTGTTAACTCCTGACTTCTAGGCTTGCCTAGCAATCAACCAGTAACCATGTCAGCAAGACATCCTGTCGTTGGAAAAACAGTGAGCCATCAGCAGCACTTGAAGCAGATCTTTGGGGACTGTTCCTGATTTCTTGCAGCCAAGGACTTCATTTGCTCACCCCAGAAAGCTTTTGTGAGATGAGGGTGTGATATAGTGCAAATACCAGCTGCTGCAGAGAGACTTGGGCCATTTTGATCTTAGCAATGCCACAGCCTTGACAGATACCCAGGATTTGTTAAAACAAAAAAATCAAATGAGCTCTGATTGTGCCAAGAGTTCTTATAGGTGCATTCCATGTGACAATTTTTAACCTCACGATTTCATTTTACAGATGAGGAAACTGAGGTAGAGAAAGGTTACACAATTCACCCAAGTTCATACAGTGGGTCAGAGGCAGAGCGATACAAAGGTCAATCTGCAAAAGTTAATCAATGAGGAGTGATGATCTAAGATGAATAAATATCTGCTTGAAATACTTGAAACACTTCATTCTTTTAGTCTAAAACACCATCTGCAAATCTCGTTTTCACCTTTCATTTGTTTACTGTTTCAAAAAAAAAAAAAAACTAGGTAGGGAAAGGGTTAAATTCCAGGCTAACTCATTTCCAAATGAGGACTTGTTCCAAGTCAACTCACATCAAGGAAGTGTCCCCACTTGTTTAGCCATACTCCCATATGGTACAAGAATGTCCACACAGATTGATCTGTGACTCAACCCAAAGCTTGGTCATTCTCCCAATGGCACCCTGCCCCGAGCAGGAATAATAGAAGGTCATCGTTTTCTAATGACATGATCCTGAAAACTTCAAAAATTTCATCTTGGTGGTGGAAGAGGGTTGAGGTGTAGGAAAGAAAGTCCAGCGCAGCCCCAGGAAAGCCAGATGTGCAGAGATGAAGGGCTCGGGGCTAGAAAAACTGAGTCTAGGTATGGCCCTGATTTCCCCTCTCACAACCCTTTGTGCTTTTTGGTTTTTGGTTTTCGTTTTTGTCTCAGTTATTTATTTCTGAAATCTCAGCTATAAAATTACAAAACTAAGAATACCAATCCAAAAGTTATTGTTTAGATCACTCTTAGAACTCCAGCCTGAGGCTGCCATTCTCAAGTAACCTCAGTTTCTGAAGTCGAAAGCAAACCAATCTGATTCTGAATGTAAAACCTTGTTTCTCTCATCAGTGAACTTCACCTCGATCCCCTGGCTCCTGTCTTCCTGGGACTTGCTCTCTTTATCTCTGTAAAATATGTATTTCTTTTCTCCTGATTAACTTTCTTATCACCATTACATTTAAGGAAAAGGTCACATTCAGGTCTTCCAGTCCCAGTCTCATGAAGCTTCTATTTCTTCGAGAAGCTCTTCAAATTAAAAGAGAACAAAAACTGGACAATTTTTAAGACTCTAATTATAAAACCATTATTATCGTAGACCGAGGATTGTAGGCAGGAGAAACCACTGGGCTGTACTGCCATGGGCAGTGCTGATAACTACTGGTGGCTCCAGGTTACGCGGGGATCAGACCTGCCTCCTTTTCAGCTCTACCATTAGAATATATATATATATATATATATATTTTCACACACACACACGTATATATATACATATATACACATATATATGTAAATATATGTGTGTGTGTGTGTGTGTGTGTGTGTATCAAGTTCAGACCACGAATGTCTGGACTATTGAACTTCTGCTACAAACCAGCCACTTGGCTGGGCATCTACATACAAATCTCTAATACTCAGACATACCTGTGTTTATAGAAGTGTGACTCTCAGTCCATAAGCTCTGCCATGCAAGAAATATCTTTATATTCTGTAATCCACTTGAGTTACAACTCCAAACTCTTAGTTTTCAGGACCTTCTCGATTCCTTCCCTCTATCCCACACCCCCAGTTACGCCATAGTTCCGGATCAAACACAATACCCAGGCCTAGGGTTGGGGTAAGCCTCGGTCCTCTGTCATCAGTCCACATAGGTGGCCACTGAAAAGCTTGTCCTCCCCATCTACATGACCTGTCGGCACTGGCGTCTCACTGCTGCTCCTACCCCATGCCAGGCAGGGGGGCATCATTTGTCTACCTGTTGACACACACGCAGCCGTTTCCTCTGTGGGTTCTCACCGCCTTCTCGCAGAGTTCCTGGGAAGCAAGAGACTGCTCCCTCTGTCGTCATGGACAAGCCTGCCCTTCCCTCACCCACTTGCAAAGCCCAAGAGACTCTTCGTAGTGATGGGAAGGTGTGAGTGCTCCTTTTCCCTTCACATCCCCTTAAAGCATTTTTAGCCCTTTGCTTGCCTTTGTTGGTTAAATTCACTTGCTCTAGGTTCTAAGTTTTGAAAAGAAAAAAAATTGTAGACCTTCCTCTACTTTACCCTTCTCAAGTGGGAGGGAGAGATGTTAGGGGGGAAAATAATATTAAGTTGATATCTTGAAATATTGTTTCTGACTCATGTTATCCCATTTTACAGGTGAAGAGATGGACCTCATTAAAGTTAAGTAACGTTTTGCACAGCTAGCAGATAGCAGACCCAAGATCCTGGAGGCACTCGGATGCACTAGTGTCTTGGCGAGTTGACCTGAAGAACGAAGTGAGGAATGGGAGTGTTTCCTTACAGTACCCAGAAAACAAGAGATGAGGTGGGCCCAGGGCACAGGAGCCCAAGGTGCACAGTTAACTGATTTTAGTTTCCGGATTTCTGGAAAATAAATAAAGTTGAAGCTCCAGAGATCCTGCTTAACTGTGCAGGGTAGGACAGAGCCAGTCAGGGAGTCAGGGCAGAAGCCTCTGCTCAGAAACCGTGCATCTCAGTGAATGGCCCCCAAGCTGCAGCCATAGGACAGCACAGTGTCAGGCTTTGACCTAGGATCAATTTGTTCAAAACTGTTTGTGGCTTCAGAAGATCCTATCTATCAGTTTCATCTGAGCAATGACCACGAAGTTATCTAACTGCCTGCTCAGAATGGTTCTCCATGTCTCAGAGCATAAAAGCCAAAGTCCTTATAATGACGTCTCCCTAATCGCTGGTATCCTTGCTATTCTTGGAACACACCGCACATGTTCCTACCTCAGAGCCTTTGCACTGGCCACACTCACCATTCTGGCTGCCTGAGCTCTCCTTCCCAAGAAATCCACAGGGGCAGCTCACTCAAAGCTTTGCTCAAAGTTCAACTTTCCAACAAGGCTCACCTTGATCATTCTATTTAAAATCACTACCTCCTCCCCTCTTTAACTCTGCTCTACTTTTCTTTTTCCACAGTTCTCATGGCATACTACCAATCTACATATATCTCTTATTTATTATGTCTGTTGTCTATTACCTGACTTCCTCACCCTCAATGGAACATAAACGTCACAAGAACTAGAATCTTGATCTAGTTTTATTCACTTATATATCCCAAATGCCTAGAACAGTATCTGGCATAAAGCAGGTATAAAAAAAAAAAAGTTGAACAAATGAATAAAGTTTAAATAAAACTAGAGACTCGAGGATTATTATAAGAGTTATACATAGTGGCATTTCCCCTGCCAGATCTTGCCAAGCGGCCTTCTCAGTCCTCTACACACTTGGAGCATTAATTAACACAGAGGAGTAAAATTATATTTATTCTAGGATCATCTCTCCATGGGGTCCTAGCAAAGGCATGCAGTTTTGCATCTTCACTCTTTCTTACAGTGAAGTTAGAAGTTTTCTGCCCCTTTCAGTTTTAGAAACATTGCCCCACCACGCTGACCACAGGCACCAGCAATTTTGCTAAACTCGACAGAAAACAGATCCTCCGGGAGCTCTCCACATAGCAGAGCCCTTTGCTTTTTCTTTGGGCTTAAGCTGCAATTTAAAATATCACTGCCGTGAACCTGCAGCCCCTCTGCAGCGCTGTCAAAGGGGAACTTAAGCAACCGTGTGGAAGTCACCTACCCTGACCTTTGACAGAATTTTCAAACACAACACATTAACTTTAAATTGATTAATTTGGAACTATGACCTTGGCCTAAGAAGGTAAGAGTACATGACAAGATGTTTTACTTTCAAAATGTATCAGGATAAAAAACACTTTTGTAAATCAACCTTTTTTGTATTAGATATACTTAGATTTGGCATTGGGGGTAGTAAGGAAAGTCTGAACACTAGATAACATGTTTAAAGGTTAATTATTAATGGGCAGGCTTTCCTAACATAGTATCAATAAGCAATCCGGTCTCTCTGGCTTCAGAAATTAGCAAGAAGACCTCGGACCTTTGGGTGAGACTTGAGAAATGGGAAGTCCCCTGCGTGTCTCCATTTTCTTGGTTTTGAGCATCTTTATCCAATCAAGTGCCCATGGACAAAGCCTGGGACTAGGTAAGAGCCTGCTTTTTCTCCAGGGTTGGGTATGGATTTTTTCCTTCTTTAAATGTATGTCACAAAGAGTCCGAGTGTTCTTAACTGTGTGGGTCAGAGCTTGCTTCGCAGTGTACTGGGTGCTCTGTTAGTGGCATCTCAGGTCACAGGGACATGTAGACATTTATAACAGGAAACCAGTTTGCAAGTCTTCTAAAAGCACTTGTAGCTGGTGTTGAAGTCTCTCATATATCTCGTTCAGAAATAGTTGTGCTAAGACTTCTTCAGTGGAGAATAATCTGAAAGCGTTTCCAATCTTTCTGAGCGTTAATTTGGCAACTAATTTGCATCAGCTTGCAATGAAATGCTCCGTCTCGCTGAAGTTGTCTAATTGCTTGCTCTCTCAGAAGAGACAGGAATGTGTAGAGTCCTGTTCCCAGTCGGGTCTAAAGCAGAGACATCATTGCACGTTCCCTAGACTTTATCGTTTCTGCCAGAGTTTTACTCTGAATCTGAGAAATCTGACAGCGGTGATGCTTTTTCAGTCTGTAAATTCACAAACTAGATTGATGGCCAAAGAGATCCAAATGCTTGACCAGGTAGATGGATTCCAGGCTCCTGGCTAAACAGTGCACAGGATCAATAATTGATGGATATGAAGTGAACTGAACGATTTGATCAAATAAGACTGCCATATGGGACTTTCTTTTTATGCTGGTTACTGATCAGAAGCTAGTAATTCTAAGATAGAGGCTCAGATTTTTCTTTCCTCAAAGGCTATGCTTGGAAGGAGCTCCAAAAACTTTGAGAATCAGGAATTTACTAACCAGGATGTAACCTGAAAATTCCAGAACCCTTTTTTCTCCTGAAGAAAAAGGGCCATCCTTTGCATATAATTATTATTTTGTATCCTAGGTCAGTTAATAACTTATTGGTAGTATTAATTATTACCATCCACCGAGTATTTCATGTGCCAACCACTATTCTAATTATTTTGCAAAATTACATCAACTCATTTACAAAGTCATACCCCAAAATGATCATAACTTAGAGCCATACAGGCAAAATTGCAGACGATTTGTATTCGTTGGGTTCACAATACAGTCATTTTGCTGAAGGGCCTGCCCTGAACTGTGGTTCAAAATGTTGTTTTGTTTGTTTATTTTTTATCGAAGTATAACATATATATGGGAAGGTGCCTGTATAATAAGTGCTTAATCAATTTTTGCCATCTTAACCTGCATCCTAGAAGCCTCCATTGTGCACCCCTGGAGACTTAACATCAATTCTTTTGCTGTCTTGGAACTTCTTGTTAATGGAAGCATACAGTATGTACTCTTTTGCTTCTGGCTTCTTTCACCATCTTTTGTCAGCGACATTTGTCCCTGTGTCCACATTTGCTGGTGACTCATTTACTCTGGCTGCTGTTGCATTCCTTGTGTGAAAAATCTATCGTCCGTTTATGCATTTTGCTGTTCATTGGCCCAGACTGGTTTTCAGTGGAGTCTTAGGGGCTGGAAATCATTAGCTGGGGCAGAGGTCAAAGGGTGAGACAGCACCTCTTGCCCCCACTGTGGCTGCTGGGTACCATCCTGGTGTCTCTCAACAAACCCCGTGCTGGTCAGCCACTGCCTTCCCAGGTCCTGGTTTTTCCAAAAGCTGAGGGAAATGGCCACAGTTAGCAGGAGGATTCCTCAGTAAAAAGGATCAGGGTCAGGAGGCCTCTTGTTCCTTTAAGAGCAAAATCTCTTAGCAGAATTCTTTCTGCCAGAAATGAGTCCGATCTGTGTGCATGAGGCTGTGCAAATCCTCCCGGGCACTGCCAGGAAGCAAGCATCCCTCGTGGAGACCTTGTCTGATGAGGATCTATATTGGTGGTTCTCCACTGGGGACAAAACTGCTCCCCACCCCCACCCATCGCCCCCAGAGACTTTGGGCAACGTCCAGAGATATTTTTGGTTGTCACAGCTGTGGGGAGAGCGCTATTGGCATGTAGTGGTTAGAGGCCAGGGATGCCGCTGAGCATCCTGCCATGTACGCAACAACCTCCACAACAATGCATTATCCAGGGCAAAACATCTACAGTGCTGTGGTTGAGAAACTCTGGTCCGTAGCATGCTTCAGCCACCCCTAGTCAAGGGCCAGGAAGAATTCCCTCAAGGACCCTTCCTCCTTAACCCCACCCCGCCCAGCCCACATCTCTTCGTCGTTATTGATGACACTACTAACGGACCTGCTGATGGACTGTGCACCCAGTATGTGGCAGAGCTGCACAGACTTTCTCTCCCACCCTTACCCTGTGACTGAGTAAGCTAGCAGTTAAGCGACTTGCGGAGGTGCCATGGCTGTTCAGGGAAGAGCGGGGAGAGACACCTCGAGGGTAATGTGACTGAGGCTACAGGCCTCTCTCCGCTGTGCTCACTCCTAGTGATGTGACACCCAGCGGTCCCTAGAATAACATTCCAATCAGTTCCTCTCTCGGGAGGCAGATTCAGGCCATGGTTCCTGCCTGTCAGCACCGAGAAGAACAGGATATGGTGAGCCTCCTGAAGCCCCAGGACACAGAGCAACCATCACCCTCATCCCCAGACCTCGCTGTACAGGCCCCTCCCCACCCCCCCCAAACACTGGTGTTGCCATCAGGACCAATACTGCTTCTAATGGAAGCTGCTGCTCAGACCCCAGCAGCTCCCACCCTGTAGGTATCCACCACCTCCACAGCCTACAAGTGCCTGTGCCTTCCCCCCAATTCCAGTCAGAGCTTCCGAATCCTAGAAGCAGCTGAATCCCATTCATTCGGTCACTCATTTGTTTAACGACTGTGCACAAACATCTGCCATATAGACGGCAGTGCAAGTAGGACCGTGGTCCTCAAACTCTCTGGTCTCAGGACACCATTACACTCAAAATTATTTAGAATCCCCCACCCCAATTTTTTTTTGTATGGAATACAGCTATCAATATTTACCATATTAGAGACTAAAACTGACAGATTTTAGTGCTTTTTAAAAATAACGAATTCATCACATGTTAACATGTGGAACATGATATGAAGAATAACATATTTTCCAAAAAACAACAACAAAAGTGAGATATTATTTTACGAAGAAACTTTGCTAATTTCTTTAATGTCTGGCTTAATGGAAGAAAGCTGGATTCTTTCACCTGTTTCTGTATTCAATCTGTTGCGATACGTTGCTTTGTTTGAAGAAAGTCAGCCTCACATGTAGGAAAAGAGAAGACATCCTCAGAGATGCCTCTGGGGCCGCGGTCCACGCTCAGGACCGCTGAGTCCCTGCAGGAGACACTGCACGTCAGTGGACTGCAGAGCTGGGCCCTGCCCTCCTAAGGGCTCAGTGTCAAATCAAGGGTTGAGAGGTGAAAGCCATCTGCCCTGAAAGCTGGCAATAAGGCGGCCGTCATCTGTAGAGAATGTAAATACAAGAATATCCCTACTACAAGATGGCCTTCCTTTCCTTATCACATTCTAAATAATGTTAGTGATAAAAAAAAATAAGTAAATAAAGCTCTTTTCTCAAGAAATAGGTTTTTGGTCAGTATTGTAAACAACTGGTGTGGTTACTATCAAGCTTTATTAAAACATATATAAACTTCAAATAATCATATTTTTATTATTCTTTAATAAATATTATGTTTTATTATTCTTTAATAAATATTACATTAATTTAGAGAACTCCCAGTTATGCAGTCGGCCCCTGACTCTCACAGGTTCATTGACATTTGCTCACTGCAAGGGGCGGGGGCGGGGCGGTTTGTAATGATTCAGAGTCCTTTCAACTCGCTTTGGTCATTTCATGTCTCCAACTCTAGGGTCCTTAACGCATGTTCCTACATTTAAACGAATTCAAAGTAAAAAAAATGATACATAGTGATTGTAAAGGCAAAGAAACAGAACCTGAGAACTTCAATTCTGTTGTCCTATGTGACCACTTAGAGTTTTTGTGTTTAAAATTTTCAATGGTAAAACGTATTTTACAATGAAATGTAAGGTATAATATTTTGTTTGGTAAGTAAAAATTTTGGTCCTTAAGGAAGTACTTTTAATGCCTTTGAGTATCTTTAATGTTGAAATGTATTCTCTTTAAAATTGTTTATTTCTCTAAAACTGAAGAACAAATCAAGAAAATAGTGATTATTACTGATTTTGCATGAATATTACTGAAAATAATTTTGTCTTACAGAACAGAGGGGTATTAAAGTGATCCATTCTGGATTGCAAATACATGAAGCACACCACTGAGTCTAATAAAGGGAATGAGACATGTGTATAAAAATTCTCAAATGGAACATGGAATGTGATGAGCAGTCCAGTGGACTGAGAGTGTGTGTCCCCCCAAACCAAAGTCCATGTTGAACTTCTAAGTCCAGTATAATGGTGTTAGGAGGTGGCACCTCTGGGAGGTGAACTCAGTCGTGAGGATGGAGCCCTCGTGAATGGGATTAGCACCCTCATAAGAGGAACCCCAGAGAGCTTGCTCTCCTTCCACCATGAAAGGAAGCAAAAAAGAGTTTACTTCCACATGTGGCTACAGGGATGGCTTTTGGGAGAAAGCAGCATTTGAGCAGGGTCTTACAGGATGCAATCTAGACAAAAGAGAATGAGGCTTTTCTCATGCATGAGCAAGGGTATGGAGCCGATAAGGTGCACATGTTTTTCAAGCCAAAACACTTTCCAAAAATAGGCCTTCTGGGAAGAAGAAATTAAAAAGAAAAAAAAAATCCACAGGATAGTGTTAACAGCAACATGGGTCACAACTGCAACAAGCTGAAAACACTTTGAATGCCCAACAATAAGCCATCAAGGATGGAGAGTCCAGTTATTACTAAGTCTGTCTTTAAACAAATATTGTTTCAAATACCCACTACTAAAACTTCCAAGAATTTTGGGGGGCGATAATGATGGGATTCAGAAGTAAAAGCCTTAATTCTGGTGTTTCGACACTCATAGTTAAATGCTGGAGATCTTAACCCAGCACAGGGATGGGTTTCAGAGAGTCTGGATGCCTCCTTGATGACACCCAAGGCTGTGTGTTATGTGCAATTTGAGTGAGAGGGAGGTGAAAAATTTTAGCAAATTCTCTGAGGGACCCGTGACCTTTAAAAAGTTAAATAACAACTGGGCTTGTAGCTTTAGAAATAAGTATGAGGAAATTTTACATGTGATAAGGTGGGGAAAAAACAGTACTAAATAACTTGCATATTGAATCATGACTGAACTATATACCTGTATATTGCTAGGAATGCGAAGTATATTTAAAGATACATAAAGAGCTTTAAGGCCACGGACTATGCTTTTTGTTAAATATTTAAATGTGAAACAGTGGTGGTTCCACGGAATAGTGGTTAGCACGTCTGCTTTATACGCAGAAGGTCCTGGGTTCTTGCCCTAGTGGAGCCAAGGTTCATACCTTGGATGTGCCAGGCCCCAGGTGCACCAGGCCCCGGGTGCACTAGGCCCTGGGTGTGCGCCAGGCCCTAGGTGTGCACCGTGAGTGCATGGGAGGAGACACCCCGCCTTCGGAGATCCAGTTCCTAAGGGGAGATGGCAACATCAGCAGGTCAGAGGTGGAAGTGTGTGTGTGTGGGGGGGGGCAGTTAAATAAACAAACAAACAAATAAAAGTAAAACAAAAAAATTAAATTTAAATTTAAAAAGGCCCTGATTATCTGCAATTAGGTTGGTCCTAGATTTGCTTTCCCTTGGGGATCACTAAGAAAGGGACCTTGCACCGTCCCTTAAGACCTGCCACCTCCACCCATCCACATAGACTCAGCCAGGCCTAGAATTACTCCCCCAATAGGGCGGGCAAATTCCTGACAGGTCTCCACCTTTTCAGGGAACATCATTCATGAGTAATATTGGAGGTGGCATCCAGATATAGAACTCTTTTACCTGGGAGTGTCCATGAAACTGGACTCAGCAGAAAGCCAACTCCAGTGAAGTTTTATCTGCCCTCTGCTAGACTTCCTGGTCCTAGGGCTGAGATGGCCTAAAGCCCTCCTGAAGGTCTTGTACCTGGAGAGGACAAGCCTGAAGTGAGAGACAGCAGCCCGACTTTCTACCTGCTTGCCTTTCACAAGGGATCCAGGACTTGAATCCTTACTGTTTAATTCTAGTCCAGGTCAATAGTCGATTTTTCAGAGCAATTGAGATGGCTGCTTGTTGAAAGAACTGACCCGAACACATGAATCATGGAGTGACCCAGCCAAAAGTCAACTGTCCAATACCAAATTCCCCACTAACACCTTCTCTCTGCCCTGTTTTCCATACCAGCTGCCACAATGCTGCAAAGCATGCTGGGTCCTCACACTGGGAGATGGGGAGGAGAGGAAGGGTTGGGTCAGAGGCTGGCCTGGCTTTAGGCCTGGTTCACAGGACAGGGAAGAGCAGTCTGTTACAGTCTCCAAGGGAATGTAACTACCCTGACGGCACCCGGTGGTGCCCCTGACATCCGTGGGGTCCAGGCAAGGCAGGAGGCACAACAATTATCATAACCAGAAAGGTGGGAGTATGCTAGTTCCAAGGAGGGTATCCCTTTTAGAGTGGGGCATGGCCCAGCTGAGGTTTAGGGTTTACCTTAATAAGGGAAGAGGCTGTCCAGATTGGCAGGCAGGACATCTGGACCCCTGCCAGATTTCAGCTCCAGTATGAAAACTGGAACAATGGGTCAAAGCCCAGCTAGTCATGCGGGGAGTGGGGTTGCCATGGTAAAGTGGTGAGCAGGTGCCTAGGGCTCACACTCAGGCACCCAGCTTAGGGCAAAGAGACAAACTCCAGTTATTTCCGCACTAGAGGATTTAGGGTGTCCTGTCATGCTTCTGAAGCGAAGGTGTAATTCTTAGACATAGCCACAAGGTAGCGCACTGATGTCCTAGCTGCTTCAGAGTTTCAGGAAAGGATTTCAGGTTTGGAGAATTAGGGTTTCCGGATGACTCTGGAAAATTCAAAGTTCTTGGCTAACCTCCCTTTTCTCTCTATTCATGACTGTATTTCCAGAAACCCCCATAGTTTCCACAGTGGTATCGAGGGTGTGGGGGAAGGGGAGAAATAAAGAAAAGATGATCAAATGCATCGAAGGAGAGACCTCCTTGTCTGTCCATAGCATTTTCACCTCCACATATACAAGTTCACATTCAGGGGCCTGGTGGAATGCTGTGGGGCCATTAAAAATAGTTCTTATGAAGATTTAAAGGTGGCAACAATGAATAGTGTTTATGTTCCAGTGCCCAGTGGGACGAAAGCTGTGTACCTAATCATGTGGGTCCTGTGATTACAATTCTGAAAATATGTATATTTGAAAGGAAAATACTAGAAGAAAATGTACAAAAATGTTGATATTTCAGTTGAGTTTATATCTAAATTTTTATCTCCTCCAAATTTTATGTAGTATTATAGAATGTATAGAGTATATTTATTCTAATGATTTAAATCATTAAAAAATTGATTTACTAAAAAATGATAAAGCGAAGGGATTTGACTAGATCAGAGGTTCTCGAACTTTAGTGTGCCTCAGAAGCTTGTAAAATAAGATTTTATTAAGTCTTATTTACTTCTAAAATAAATAAATTTTAATGAACTTATTAAATAAATAAATACATCTTATTAAAATAAGACTTCTGGGCCGGGTCTGCAGAGTTTTTAATTCAGTGGGCCTGGGGCGGATCCAGGAATTTGCATTTCTAATAAGTTCACAAGTGCTGCTGGAGACCTGAGGACTACACCTTGAGAAGGACTAGAGAAACAAAACTAGACAGTTAATGACAAAACCTTAACTGGACTTGAACCCAGGTCTCCTGACTTCCAGGCTTAAGGCTCTGTGCATAGAAACAATGCTGGCCTCCAGGTAAAACCTGCCTTCATTACTAAATCCTCTGGTTGGGGAGGGGGAGGAATATTTACATTTTTGGTCCTGGGTGTTGACTTTCCTCAGGGGTAGCTACATCCCAAATAATATAAAATCCCAAGATATTTGTGACACTTTATTTCTCCAAAACAAAATACCTTCATTCTGAAAAGAAAGTGATTCTCGAAATGAAAAAAGATTCCCAAACTGAGACTTACTTGTAATTGGAGAAAAAATACTTGTTGCAATAACTAATTAACCATGCGCACTGAACCACTCCCTGGCAGGCCTGAAAATAGGATCAAGAAAATTCTTTTCATATGAGCTGGGCATTACCAAAAGCTGGGCAGAGCCTGATTCTCAGTTGACGAGGATTGGCCTTTCTACGATTGCAAAAAACTTTCCAGTGACATGTGTTTCCACTTCCTTGTCCCAAGAGAAACCAAGAGTGCAAATAATATCCTGCTTTATATCAAAACATAACAAGATCAGCAGCAGCAAATTACAGCATTTATTAACCACCTACTGTGTACTAGGCCCCATGATCAGTACACAAATGTATCCCTAATTATACAAAAATGAAAAAGCGTGCCACCATTTATCAAGAAGCTTCCTAACTGACAGGATCTCTGGCCCCCTACAGCCGTGTGTGTGTGTGTGTGTGTGTGTGTGTGTGTGTGTGTGTGTGTGTGTATTACAGATTAGGAGAGGCATAATTTCAACCCAGTGTGGTAAATGCACGATTAGGTGCAAAATATCTCAAGGAGAGAGGTTAGCTGAGAAGCTCCTATAAGGGGGAATAATATTTGAGTTGAGTCTTGAAGGAAAAGAAGTGGAAGGATATCTCAAGCAGGAGGAAAAGCATGAACCCATCTTGGAGGCTTGAAAAACAGATCATGAAATTGGGAACCCCCGAGATATTTGTTGTGGTCCAGGGTGGGGCACAAAAAAAGGAGTAGCTGGAAGTGAGGACCACAAAGGCTAATGATGAGTTTGGCCCTTACTGTGGAGCAGTGTGGCCACCATTGAAGTTGGCTGCCTCTTCTGCTGGGTGGATGGCTTTATCTTCCATCCTGGCTGAAACCCCAGCCTCTCCCTGATCGAAAGCAATGTTATCAACAGCAAAAGGCAGAGGTGGGGCTCAGAAGTCACCAGCTCTGCAGCCTAACCCAGCCACCGCCCACAAACACTCAGATCTTCTTCCCAGACAGGCCCCGGGCATGAGCAAGTCTCTTTGAAGTTTTCTTGTTAATTGCTATTCCTAACACTAAGTCATAAGAGGGATTTACGCAAAAGGAAACTGAGGCATGAACACATAATAGATACTTGAGTAGGAACCTTCCATTTACAAAATACCTTGTTCTAAGTCTGAAAAGAGCTATTTGGACATTTTCATCATACTAGCTTATAGACTTATAGCAATTTCAACTTTAAAAATGCCTTCCTACTTGCATGACATGCTCGCTTCTTATAATAATTGTGGAAAGAATACCGGGCAGGTATTATTATGACCATTTTACAGATATGAAAGCTTACCAACCAAAGACCACTAGGAACACACTTGAAGTCAAATGAAAGTAAGGTTTATTTGGCTCACTGCAGCAAGGAGAACGAACTCTAGAGAAATCCAGGGGCATCCCAGTGCCAAGAGTCGAGAGGGGCTCCTGTCACTCAGGTTTGTGATCAGGCAGGAAGATAAAACTAGGACCAGAGCCAGCCCTGGGACAGGCACAACAGTCACTCCTGTTAGCCCAAAGATGGGACAGTTTAGTCATGTTTTCGGTTTCAGAGAGGCCTCCTCTCTGTCTGGTTGCAAACACGGATGTGGAGAGTCCTCGTGGCACATTATTTCTGCTCCGTGGGGTCTGTTTTGGGTACATCATAGTCTGACTGTTGGCAGGACTGGTTTGTGTTATACTTTGTTTTCATTTTCTCATGCACCAAGAAATTCAGGTAACATCTTTGAAGTCTCCATATCTTGGCATTGGCTGCACAGCCTTGGGTAGCTGCCTTCACTCACTGCGCCTCTGATTTCCCACAACTAGTATGCAGGAGTCCCTTTCAGCACGGACATCCTGGGTGTTGACAGGGCTCATCGAGAGGTCACAGTGCCCTGAGACCTTCAACAGCTGCCTCATATAGTATCAGCTGTTTAAACGTTAACAGGGGAGAGAAATATGAAAGCAAAGTTCTGCCCACTTTAAACCTGAGAGGCTAGCAACACTCAGTTGCCTTGAGCAATTTAAAGGTTCCCAGGCACTAGGACAAAGGCACAAATCTGTTCCTGATTCTGTAAGAATAATACAAGCAGTAAATGACCATTAAACCGTTTCTTTCCCACTGCTGCTTTATACAGGGCCATACACATCAGTTTTTGATTAAGTACTAACAATGAAAACATATATGTGATGCTTTTTGGAAAGGAATGTTTACATTGCTTTGAGTAGAACCATGATCTACGAAATAATGGCAACTGTTCTTTTTAAAAACTTTTAAATGTATCAAATTTTTTGCCTATTTATTTCGCTTGATCCATGCAACCACCTTGTGAGATAAGTATCATTATCCCCATTTTATAAATGGGGAAATTATGGTCCAGAGAGATGAAGTAACTTGCCCGGCTAGTGAGTGACAAGGCGAGATCCACACTCAGGCCTCTCTGACTCCAGGCCTGCCACTCTCTGGCAAGCCGGAGAGTGGGTACCTTGGCCTTCAGAGGTGCCCCACTATAAATGTCCATGCCAGGGGAACCTGGGCCTAGCTACTTCTATCTAGAAGTTTGCACTCACCTTACCCACCATGCGCGATGGCCACCTCCTCGCTGGCCCAGGAGGAAATCCATCCCTGGACAAATTCCTGGTCCCCTCACATCTCAGCCGCATCACATTTTCTGCTTCCAGAAGGTCAAGCTCAGAAACGAAGGGTGAATACAAACCCAGGCAGCCCAGCCCAAAGAAAGGAGCAGCCCCAAGATGTCGAGTTTGAAAATTCTGGGCCAAGCTGAGGAAACCAAGGATACTTCGAAAAGGCTAAAATGTTTTTCTTCACCAAGAATATTCCAAGTACTGGTTGTTTTCACACACTGAACTGAGCTAGATCCTCCATGGCTTCTCTATGGCTTAATGACACCATCAAGACAACACCAAGAAGTCTCCCTTCATGAGACTCTCTCCCACCTGTCACACAGGTCTTGCAGTTATCCCATAACTAGTTCCCCTTGGCGTGTCGTTTGTGCCCAGGCCACCACTTTCATGCCACAGAGAGAGAGGCTCCCGTCACTGAGGTTCGTGATCAGGCCAGGTGACGCTGCAGCAGGAAGACTGGAGACAGGACTCAGAGGGCGGGTGGGGGTCAGGCTACCCACTCACAAGGGACACGTCCACATGGCTGACTCAGGTGGGGAAGTCCACACTGGGAGGAAGGATTTACTCACAGACGTAGCCACACATCAGCTCTGTGCCAGATCTTGTGGTCTGACTCCAACATTATTCAACATTCACCCACCGTATTGGTTTGCTAGGGCTGCCATTAACGAAGGGCCGAGGAGTGGCTCAAACAATAGAAATTTATTTCCTCACAATTCTGGAGGTTGGAAGTCCAAGATGAAGGTGTTGGCAGGGTTGATTTCTTCTGACGTTTCTTTCCCTGGCTTGTAGATGGCCACATTCTCCTCTTCATTTTCATATAATCTTCTTTCTGTGATCGTCTGTGTCCTAACCTTCTCTTCTTATAAGGACACCAGCCATATGGGATTAAGGCTCACCCCAATGACTTCATTTAATTGTAAGTACCTCTTTAAAGACCCTGTCTTCAAAGACAGTCACATTCTGATGTACTGAGGGTTAGGACTCAATACATGAATGGAGGTTGGGGGAAGAGAGGACACAATTCAGCCCAAAATATCTAGCAAAGACTTTCAACACCTGCTCTGACCTGGATCCTGAGCCAGGCACTGGGGACACTATAAACACGAAAGGTATATCATTGTTCTATTTGGGTTTCAACATCTTCCTGGGGGCTTCAGAGTTAGAAAAAGAGACTTATAAATACACACGAGATTAGAAAATGAGTTGTAAGTCTCCATGTCCTGAACCAAGCCCAAACAGGGGGCCTTTGCTGTGGGGGCGCAGGAAACTGTGGACCAACCAAGGGGCACAGGAGCCAGCTGGCAGCTGGAGGGGGAGGGGACTCAGACCCTTTCAACAGCACGATTAAGATTTTCTGGCAGCACAAGCAATGACTGGCAGGACACCAAGAAGGAGCCATTTATTTGGCTCATGTTGCGGGTGAGTGATAAAACGCCCTCTGGCAGGGCGCCCGAAGGAATGATCCTCCTTCCAGGCGGGTGCTCCCTGTGAACCCACACTGCTCTCTCTGGCCTGGAGAAGCGACCTTCCCACATAGGCAGTCATCAGCTAGGCCACTGCCTAGACTCACCCTGGCCTCAGGCAAGGAGAAAGAGCCCAAGGTCAGCTGCCATCCTGTCCTGGGGGCCCTCCCTTCACCTCTCACAGAGCCCTAAAGGAGGAGGGGATAATGACCTGTGACTAAGAATGAGTAGGACCAGACAGGGAAGCAAGGAGGCTCCTCTGTGCATCTGGGTTCTCAGTTCCTGGCACAGGCAGGAAGTACACCACAGACTCCTGCGGGAGGCTCTGGGTGACACAAGAGAACTGGATTTGGAGTCTAAAAACCTGGGTCTCGGTCTCAGCTGTACCACTTACCAGCAGGTGGCCTTGGGCAAATCACTGAGGCCTCTGGACAAATGCCAGTGGATGGAATGACTATTAGAGACCCCATAGGGTTGTCTGAGGCTGGAAGGGGTCATATATGGGGAAGTATTTTGCAATTGTGTGCTGCTGTCCATAAAACAAACTTTTGTAAGCATCTACTATTTACCAAGTCATCCTACTATTATAATACTCACTTGATTCATTGTAAGACTCCTAACATTTTCCCCACTTCTTATTACAAAGTGTTCAAGTATAAAAAAATTGAAAAGATAGTACAATGAATTATCGTATTCCCTCCAGGTAGATTTAATACTTGTTAACATTTTAGTATATTTGCTTTTGCTTTCTCTCTCTCTCTCTCTCTCTCTCTCTCTCTCTCTCTTTCTGCCCACATACACACACACACACACACACACACACACACACACACGCATGTCTATATGTGTACAGAACCATTTGATTTCTCTGTCTCTGTCTCTCTCTATGATATATGAATATATGAATACAGTCATGCACTGCTTAACAATGGGGATGAGTTCTGAGAAATATATCATTAGGCAGTTTTGTCACTGTGGGAACATCACAGAGTGCACTTACACAACCTAGATGATATAGCCTATTACACACCTAGGCTATCTGGTTTAGCCTATTGCTCCTAGGCTTCAAGCCTGTACATGTCACTGCACAAAAAAAAAAAAAAAAAAAAAAAAAAAAAATTAGATTAAATCAAGCACAAAAGAAAATGATGCAATCAAGAGATACAGTAAACAAAGATATATGAGGCTGCTGCTGTTGTAATACAACAAACTGTTAAGCAAACTTTTTTTATAAGTAGAAAGTGTACACTCCAAAAGTATAGTATAGTCATATAGTATAGCATAGTCATTTCTTATCATTGTTAAGTATTATGTACTGTATATAATTGTATGTGCTATCCTTTCATAGGACTGGCAGCTCAGTAGGTCCGTTTACGCCAGCATGACCGCAAACACATGAGTTAACGCATTGCACGGCAAGGTCATGACCGCCGTTGGCTGAAATGTCAATAGGTGGCCCATGACAGTATATGTATCTCATATCTGTCTCTCTTGCTCTCATATATTTATCAGCCCACTGTACCATGCCTTGGAGACCTCTTGTCCATAGTGCTTGCCTCATTGCTCTTTAATTACCAGCCAGCACACTCCCCACTGAACTGTGTGCACCTCAAGGGCAGAGGCCAGTCTCAGTCATCATTTTATCCCCAGGACACGCATAGGCCTGGTATGAAATAGGCACAGGGCAAGTGACTATAGAGTATATGCTTCCTCACCAAAGGGTTAGGCGATTTACACTTTTTGTTAAGTAAACGAGTTTTAAGTCATTTCATCTAGCGGATTCAACATCTTTCCTGGAAATAATGGAATATATCCCAGAGGAATTGGCTCAGGTACTGCCTGAACTCCCCAGCTAAAAACACGGGGACTCTGAGGTCCTTTGGGGCTCCAGATTAGAGGCTATACTCGACATATGTGATGCAGCTACGATCTGCAAGGGAGAAATGCTCTCCAGACCACAGTCTCCTCTGGAAAACAGACACACATATAGCTGCACATAGGAGCTGGAGTCCTAACCCTAACCCTAACCCTAACCCTAACCCTAACCCTAACCCTAACCCTAACCCTAACCCTAATCCGATCCCTAACCCTAACCCTAATCCTATCCCTAACCCTAACCCATGGAACCAGGAAATTACGTCCAGACCAGTGAGAATAGAAGAGGAGATGCATATCACACTTCCGTAGTTTTCTCGCCCATAAATTCCCCATAATGCTCACTACCTTAGGAGTTTTAAGCTTCCTCAGCTTCACAATGCTTCTCAAACTTTAATGTGCATATGCATCACCCAGGGAACTTGGTAAAGTAAATGTTCTGTTTCCGTACATCTGGGACAGGCTCCAAGATCTTGCATTTCTAACAAGCATCCAGGTCATGCCAATGCAGCTGGTCCTCAAACCACTCTTTGAGAAGCAAAGTTCTAAAGAATCCAAAATAACTTCTCATTTACTCAATAAACTAGTAATGAGCACCTACTACTAGACATAAGGCAGCGTGCTAGCACTGGAGGAACAGGGAAATGGGAAGAAATACACAGACGAATGAGACACAATCCTTTGCTTCAAATCCAGCTGGCTATGCCTAATTACTATGTCTAGCATTTTGCTTAAGTAGGCTTAATTCTTACAACAACCTATAACCTATAAAGTGTATACTGCTAATCTTGTTTTACATGTGAGGAAACTGGGGCGTGTACAGCCTAATTATCTTGTCTAAACTAGTAGAAGGATGCGATGAGAACTGAACTGAGGTCTATTTGACTCCGAGGCCTGTGTTTTTCCTCCACAGACTTTTCTAACACTTGGTCTTGATGCACTTCTCATCAAGTCCTCAGACAGGAAGAGCCCTGGAGGCAGACCTAGCGATGGCGGTGGGAGAAGGCAGTGAAGTGGTACCAGGCGGGAGGTTCTAAATACGCACCACAGAGAGGAATTAGGACCTAGCCGGTTGCTCCAGGCTGCCTTCCCTAGGGTCTTCTGTCTGTTTCAGGAAATATATTTTTCTAACATGGTGGCTCATGGTTTGCTGCCCAGGGCTAGCAAACTTCAGCCATGAATTATGGCCCAAACTTTGTCACCAAATGCCTGTGTGACTTTGGATAAATCACTGCCCTCTCCTGAACTCAGAGTTGCAAGCTCTTTAAGACCTTTCCTTTCTAATAAAATATTTCTAAGCTCTCTCCCAGGTTTCCCTGTAAGCCAGAATGAAAGGCTCATAGTTATGTCCCCACTTGGGGGTCCTTCAGTCCCAACTTTTTAACTCAGGGCCAGGAGTGTCTGGAGCTCACCCTGCAGTCTTCCTCCTTTCTGTCCTCACTTCACAGATGTTTACTGGGCACATACTCTGCCCTGGATCCTGTGCTGGGGCTGCAAGGGCAACAAGATGCATCCCCTCCCTCAGGGGGAAGACCCAATGTAGACAGAAGGTGTCGAGCAGAATGGCCCCAGCTCAGGCCCCAGGAATGTGGTGGCGAGCACCTCACTCAGCATGGGAGGGACAGGCAGAGCCACGGGGCAGCTTCCACGAACGCCAGGGCTTCCCAGGAATGTTCCACTTCATTCCCCAACAACCCTAGGAGGTGAGTGCTATTATTGTCTCATTTTAAAGATGAGGAAACTGAGGCTCACAGAGGTCAAGTGACTGGTCCAATGCCACATGGTTAATAAGGGTTAAATGAGACAATGTCTGTAAAAACACTTACAGACATTTATTTATTGCTTGGCCAGCAAGCGATAAATAAATGGTAACTAAAATGCTTTTTAAAATAGGAGTAGGAGCCAGTTATGCTCACTCTCAGATACAACAAATTGATGAGTTGGAGAAAGGCCTCTTGTCTCCCCTGGAGGGCAAAGCCCAGGCTTGGGACTGGCCGCGCGTGATGAGAAGACTGCTGAGGAGAGAAGCAAAAGAACCTTCCTTGAAATGGCTTCACAGGCTCCAAAGTGCCCAGAGCCCATGTGAAGGGCAGTGCACGCTCTGACGGAGGTGGCAGCAGTTAGTCATGGTGGGGGAGGCTCGGGGTGGTGATGACAGCCCCAGGGCCCTTTGTCCTTCCTAGATGACCGCTCACCCCAGGCCTGGCTGCTCTGTGTTTTAGCTGCCACGCTCTCCGTCTGGGTAATGGAGTGTTATAAGTGTGTTGGAGGCCATCAATTAGTGTTTAGCTTCATGTTCATTGGGTTGTATTTCTAAGGATGCTCCACTCGGATCCATGGCAGAGGTAAATCTCACTCCTTTTCATTTGATGGCTTGGAATTAAAATGCTGCCCAACATTTTCTCCCAAAGAAATTGAGATTTATGGATCACTGTCAATATCAACACATGTTGGCCATTATTTGAAAGTCTCGCTCCTCAGAACTGATTGTTATTTACTTCGAAAGATAAATGTGGCTTTATAATCCATGTGGGTTGCTGGGAGGAATGGATTTTTAAGTTCATTTGTTTCTTCCCTTGGAGACTTTTTTATTCCACTTTATTGTTTTCTCTGGTGGTGTCAGCCCTACCCTGCTCCTCTTAGACACTCTCATGCCTCTGAGGCTCCGGGACAGAGACAAGAGGAGCAAGTGTGTCCTCAGTCCAGGTGCCAGTGTCACAATACAAAGAGACTTAGCACCTTAGTAGCAAAATTGCCCCAGCTTATGGGCTAAATCCACTAATACATAATCTGGGGTGACAAGTGGGCACTGTTCTGAACACTTCTGCCTTTTCTGTTGCTGGGCAGGGTGTGGAAACTGAGGCAGGAGCTGAACCATTTAGATCAGCGGTTTCGACAGTGGTTCTCAAACTTGAGCCTGCATCAAAATCGTCACGTTGAGTTCGTTAAAACAGATTTCTGGGCCCCACTCCAGACTTCTTGACTCAGTAGCCCTAAGGTAGAGCCCAGGAATTTGCATTTCTAATTAGATCCCAGGTAATGTTAATACTAATGGCCACCTGAAGAATCTCCTTAGAACGAGAGTAGGAAGTAGTGGCAATGCAGGCTGTGAGTGGGAAGTACTAGAGGCCGTGAGTGGCAGAGACGGGGCTGCTGGCAGTGTTTGGCACTCTAGGAAAAGAATAGCAACATCTAAAGGGGAATTTTTATTAAGTTTTGCTTGGCAGTGTATGATTTAAGTCTTTTTTTTTTTATGAACTCTTTAGTTAGAGGTCGATTTCCATTAATAAGCTGTAAATCTGGATCTGTTTTGGAAATGTACTGAAGTGCTAATGGGTCTGTGACCACCCAGGCCACCCATCCACTAGTGGTCTGCTATATCTAGATTACTAGGAAAGTCATGGTCTAGTTACTGGGATGTTTTGATAACTTTATTGGGTAATAGTTGTAAGAAATTCTGGTTTCGATAACAGTGCCCATGGTGCTGATTCACACACCATTATCCCTAAGAGACTTTCCCTACAGTAGTAGATTTACAGGTGTAACTTGGCCTAGGGTCATGAGGAGGCACAGACTAAAGATCTTGGAACTTTACACTGAACACCAGAAGTTCATTGGAGGCAGATAACGGCTTTTCCTCTGCATTGGGACCTTACATTATAAGTCATAAGGCTGTGATTGCCCCAGGAAATATGCTAGAAAGAGTCATTATGTACCAAAGCTAGGCTGCCCCAAGACCTCCCCATCAAAGTTCCAGCCAGTGCACTGGGCAAGGCATCACTTGGGATTCATTAGTTGGAGGTGAGCATCCCCAAAGCAATCAAAGGCTCTGATTCTCACTGGCCTGGGAAACTGTTATTAAGACAGGTAGTGCAGTGTGGGGATGGAGGAAAATCAACGTATTTGGAGATGTGAAAAAGGTAGATAAGAATATCCAATGATTTTATTAGTTGGGACTTTGGGTCATAAGGACAAAAAAAAAATCCAACTGATATTAACGTAAGCAAAAAGGGGAGTTTATTTACTCAAATAACAGCGATGTCCAAAATAGAGGTGTCAGTTACAGTTGGGTCTATGCCTCTAACAAAGTCATTATGTCTCTCAATTCTCTCTCTCCTTTTTCTCCTCACATTTTCTCTTCCTCTCTCTCCCTCCCTTCATGGTGGCACTTGGGAGTCTCAGATTTCTTTGGTCCTTAGAGCTTAAAATTCCAGAGAAATTATAACACCTTATCACATACCTCTAGCAAACAATCCAGAAAAGACTCTGCTTGGCCAGGTGCTCAGCCCTAAATAGATGGCAATGACTGGGAGGATGGAATCTCCAACTGGCCCAGTTTGGGAATCTTGAGTAGAATCAGCTCTACCCAAACCTGACCAAGCAAGGTCCACATGAAAAGCACATTTCCTCTGAGGAGGAGTTGCAGTCCAGACCACAGAGTCTATGAGGGATGAGGGTGACGAGGGAGGCAAGGATGGCTCCTGCTTCCATAGGGGAAAGCAGAGTGCTTTTTCTGTCCCGGCGCACACATCCTTAACTACACATTGGGCCCCTGCTCAAAGGTGAGCTCGCAGCTACTCTACTTGGGCAGAGCTGGCCTCATGAGCATGAGATAAATCCTGAGTGACCTTATAGACTCAGGACAACGCATTTTCAATTAGTTCTTTAGCATATAGGAACACCAATGCAACTTTCAAGCATTGCTCCCTCCAGAGAAAAAAGATGGGTAAAATAAATAAAATCAGCATTTTTATTGGATTCCTAGGAAGTTTAGGGGCTTATTTATAAGCCTGTGTTAAAGACACACTTCATTGATGCTCTAATTTATATCACAGTGATTCTCAAATTATAGTTTCAAGACTAGCAGCATTAACATCACCTGGGATCTTGCTAGAAATGCAAATTCTCTATCCTACTCCAGACCTACTGAATCAGACACTGGGTGTGGTGCTAAGTGTTTGCTTTAATAGGACCGCTGGGTGCTTCTGATGCAAGCTAAAGTTTGAGAACTAATGTTCTATACATGTACTTGATTCAATTCACCAAGTTCAAACAAACCACCTACTATAAAAACTACGACTTATGGGTTTATCGATCAGTCTGAATGTAGATGCGTATAAATATGAAATGATTTTATGATCATTACTACTTTCAACCATGTACTATCAAGTCACACTTTTCCATCCCTTAATAACATCTTGGGCATATTCCTTAACTTTTGATCAGTTCTATTATTAAAAGTCTTTTTATATTATCTAAATCTAAAGCTGCATCTTGACATCTGATTTGACATACTTCCTTTTCTCCTTCATGAGTAGATTCTGGGAGGAGGTGGGATTTGTGGTATCGAGGAGAGAATCCTCCCTATCACTCCCCTTCTCACTACTGTGGAGTGGGTGGGAGAGCAGGTCTGGTTCTGGAATTGCTCCCCTATGGGAGCTGGTAATGGGGTGCGGATGGGAGACATAGAGATCCTAACTGCTTATCCGCTGTCTGGTCTCACTCTAGGCCCATCTGCCGCTGGTGGCCCTGGCTGCATGCCGGTGCTTTGCACAGGCTTTCTGAATGCTTCTCAATGTGAGACCAGCTCCTCTCTCACTGAGAAAGACAGAGGTAGTAGCCCCCTTTTGGCTTCTCCATGTCTCTCCTTTACAGAGCCTCCGAAACCACTGAGGTCTTTCCCAACCCTGTGAGGGCTGAAGGGAACTGAGGTAAAAGAGGATCCCGCCCCCTTAGACACACTTCCCCCAAGTCCTTTCTACCTCTTGGCTGAGTCTCCGGTCTTCACATTCACACAAACTCCTATGAACACAGGTCACACTCTTCCCAAAACTCCATCACCATATCCCCACCACCAGATGGGGACAAGAGTCTCAACATCTCAGCAAGCTTCCAGCCTAGAGCAACAAGACAATTGCTGCCTCCTGTAGGCACCCACACCCTGCAATCTCCATCAGTGATTTTGATAGATGTCCCCAACTTGACTTCAAAACGAGAGTCACAGTGGGAGAGACAGAGTAAATTTTCCCACGTACTCCCACCTCCTTCCTCCTGCTTGCTCCCCTACGTAACGCAGGGTAGGGTGGTGGCGGTAACTGGGCCTGCTTCCTTGGGACCCCCCTGGGATTGGAGGATTCTGGCCCCATTTGCTTACAACTCTCTTTAGAGAATATGAGCTACTCAACACCTGGTGTTTCCAGCAGAGTCTCTGGTGCCAGTCCTGTTCACTTGTCCTCTTGCACGTGCTTTCCGCAACATGTTTTCACATAGATTATCTCAGTTTACCTCACGATGAAGAATTTAATCTACAAGAAAACAGGCTCAGAGGGGTTAAGTGACAAGCCCAAGGTTACACAGCCTAGTAGTAATGGTGGGAGAGGAACCCGGCCCTGCAGCTCCTGGGCACCTGTTCTCTCCCTGCTGTTTCATGCAGATGCCTCAGGAACTCTTGTCTTACAGAAGCTCAAGGCAACTTAGAGCAACTAGCCAGAAAAGTACCTTGTTTCCAAGGCTACCGAGTAGCTGATAGTGGAGAGTTTAGGGCACAGGATTTCCTTAGAGAACACCCGAACTGGTTCAGATCATGGGTTCTGACCACCGTCTTCTCATGCCAAGGCCACATGATCTCAGAGAACCTTAAGTTGGCATTAGTCAGCCAGCCCCCTTCTGGGAGATGGGGAAGATATGAGTTGGTACTTTCAAAGCAGAAAGCTGGGCATGGAGCTGACAGGGTTGGCTGGCTGACAGACCTTGTGCTCTAGCCCCATAGAATACCCGGCTCAGGTCATATGGGGTCATGGCACCACCATCTGGGCTGCGTACACGGCTCTGCCCAGAATGACTCATTTCTGCACATGATGGGTGGAGGTTCACAGTTACACTCCCCACAGTGGCCAGAGTGCATGGCAATTTTCTAATCAACAGATGGGTTTGCACTCCTGCTGTACACAACAGGCTTCTTTCTTTAAGTTTAAGTAAAGACTTATGACAAGCATGAGACTCTCCCAAGACCTCATTCTGGGCAGAATTTCCCTGAGGGCTGGGGTTCAGTGGGAGACAACCAGATGGGCTGGGATCATATATCCCCACCAAAGATCAAAGCCCTCACCCTTGACAGAGCCAGTTGTTAAATTCAGAAATTTTGCAAATGAATAGTTTACAGCCATTATTTAAAAATTAAATTGTAAAAACTTAACAATTAAATAAAATAATTATGTTAAAACATGGTAGTAAATATTCAAAATTCTTCCATTTTTAATTATTTTACTACATTTTACTATTTTCTGTTTTTAAAGTTATTGACATTATTGGCATTTATGGTGGAAATACTCTATAATGATGAGCTAAAGTACATCTTTTCCCAACTCCCGTTAGTAACATCATTCTGGTAGCTTAATAGCAGCCATGATGATTGTATTTACACATGGAAATAGGTATTTACAAATATATTTTACATAAATATAAAAATAAATAGATAGATAAAATTAATCAGGGTTTAATTTATTGTTTTGTTGACTGCGTGGAGCAAAGATCAGCAGACTTTTTCTATAAAGAGCCAGAAAGTAAATAATTTTCCTTTTGTAGGTCATATAGTCTCTGCTGCAACAACTCAACCCTGCCATTGTAACACAAAAGCAGCTATAGGCAATAGATAAACCAATAGACATGGCCATGTTCCAATAAAACTTTATTTACAGAAGCAGACGGTTTCTTCCAGGATTATTCTTCCAGGATTCAAATATATTATCTAATACAGCAAAGAAGTAGCTCATGACTGAAGTTCCAATATACATATTCATTGTTTCAGTTTTGTCTTACTCATTGATGTAAATGAAAATTTCAACCAACATTCACATCAGAATTATATATGTTTCGTCATTTGCATCTATGGGTTGGCTAAAAATACAAAAGTTCAGCAAAAATTACTGACTGCATTTAGAAGGGTCGTTTGGCTATATAGTTCTTATAATAAAGAGTACTGTATCTTTTATTATAATTTGTAAATTGTGTAATATACATTTTGATATTAATAAAATATATAATACACGCACGCACATTTTTTTCCAGGGAGCCAGTTGTTAAATATTTCCCATCACACCACTAGCTGCCCAGAGGGACATCTACATAGAGACCTAACTGTCCAGAGCAGCACACATTAAGGAGCAGAGGCACAGTCCAGAGCACGGAGCCAGGGATGGAGGGACAATCAGGAGAGCCCTCCAAGGTGTCCTGGAAGGCTTCATGGAGGGCATAGGGCCCTAAAATATCATAGGACTAAAAAGGAATGGAGAGTGGCTGTACTTCAGGCAGGCAAATAGCGTAGGAAAGGTGTGGGGAGTGAAATTGGCCTGACTTGGTCAGGGCTACCAAGAGAAGAAAGTCAGCATTGGGAAGCATGGGAGATGAAGTAGGGGCCAGATGCATTTAATGATGTGGAAACAGGCTATGAGGTTGAGCAGCAGCAACAACAACAACAACAAAGCAGGTTACAAAATCTGTGCATTCGGGTTAAAGATTGAAAAAATACATTAGAAGAAAATGCACTTAAATATAAATAGCTCTGGGTGGTAAGATTACAGCTAATTTTATTTTCATGCTTCTTAATACCTCTCCATGACTTCATATTTTTCTTAAGTGTTCTATATTGATAATTGTGAAAAATGAAAAGATTTTTCTGTATGAAAGGCAAAAAGTAGGCAGTCCCTGCTTTGAGTTAAACCTGAAGCCACCGCCAGGGACAGAGCACCTCTAGCCTGACGCAGCCCAGAGGCTCCTGGAGGGAAGTACTGAGGAGGGGTGCAGTGGAGACAAGGAGGGGATCCCCCTCTCCTGGGAGGATTGCAGGAGCACATGGGTAACCTGTTTTCTCAACTGAAGAAGTATACCTTTTTAAAAGTGCACCTGCTTCTTTTGGAAGGGATTCTAGAGAATATCTATTCTAACTCATTTCTTTTACTAACAAGGAAATAGACACAAAGGAGTTCAAGTGGCATACATACCTCAGGGCACAGAGCAAGGTGGAACGTGGGAACTGGCACCTCAGTTCTCAGCATCCAAGTCCTGTCAAATGAGCCCAAAGGTGTATCACCAGGTGCTGAGCAGCCCCAGGCATCAGAGCATGGACGATTCTCACCCTTCTTGAGCTCACCCATGGAAAGTAGAATTGCTTCTCAGTCACTCTGTTAATCATAGCCCACTGGCTTTTCCAGGACGGAGCTACAGCAGTAGGGCATTTTCCCTGTCTTGCAGCACTCACCTGAAATGTCTTCCTCGGTGCATTGGGCCACTTCCTCCCCACCATGTTGAATGAGACCTTTAAAGCCGGCTTCTCCTTAAAGTCTTTCTACTATAAAGGCCATGTCATGTTGTGATTAGTCACCTTCATTGTTATTATCTTTACTTGTCAAAAACAGCCGGGTAATCTCATTTGATAATCAAAAGTGCTAAAAACTCTGGCTTGGTCATTTTCTCCATATAAATTTGACCAAACTAGATATAAGGTGAGGATTTTCATCTGGCACCTGAACACCTAGTAGCCTCTGTGGTCTACACAATTTCTTTCCTCTCCCTCCTGGTCCCAAGCTCATGTCTTCATCTTACCACTGACGCTTGCTCTTTGGGTATTTTCTGCACGTCTTTCTGTGCATGTGCTATGTTGTTAGTCTTAAATTATATGCTCCTGGAGTACAGGAGACATATCAGTTTATGCTTTTGCTGATCAGAAGCAACTGCAGCTAAAGGATTAAGAAATGCATTTTCATGAGCTTGATAATAACAAAATTAAATGGCAAAAGTTCTTGCTTCTCCAGTAGCTGGAAAGCTTTAAAAAACTAAATAAGCACCTACTTCAGCTTTTTACTACTACAGAGATGGGAAATTCTGGAGAAAAATGTGTGCCCATATATCTCGTACCATGCCTCTTAAAAGAAAAATTAAATTTTAAATAGGGTCATCAGGAAGAGCTTACTAAATGTGATGCTCACAAACTGATCTTTGAAGTTTGGCAATGAACTTCTGCAAGCAAGGTCGGCATATGCTATGGTTACACGAGGTGAGCCTCCCCCACACGTCTCTCTACCTTGTGCAATTACAGCATAACCCAGGGAAATGAAAGAAAACAGGGACAACTGGAATCGTGTTGGTGTACAAGCTATTGTCATTTATAACAGAGACGTTGTCCTCCTCCCCGGTTTTTTTCTTCAAGTCAAGGTATCATTTGGATGATACCTTCCAAAGAAGTCTCATTTGAGCTTTCCCACCTCTAAACCCTCTGTCTTGGATGTCTTCTCAGCTTGTAGACCAGCTTTCCAGCAGAACCAAATAACACTTTTGGTTTCTTTCTCTATGAAAAAAGCTCAGAAACCAAAACGACTTTCTGTGTCCGAACTCTTCCCAGTAGAAACTAGATCATCCTATTAGAATTGCATACTAAGTACCACCCGTCTCTGTCCCAATATCATCCTGTCCCTTATCCTTGGCCCCAGTGTCCCAACAAAATGAGGATAAAGAGGGTTATGGCACCTTCTGAAAAGGGTCCCTGGCCAGCTATGTCTCTGGTCTTCAGAAAATGGTTTAAGTTGTGCATTAAGTCAACCTCAAACCCTGCCACCAATAATACTACTGAAGTTCTTATGTCCATGGCTTTATTATTTTTCTAATGAATATTTAAGAGGAAAACATAATAGATCATAGAACATTGAGAAAGATATAAATCTCCCTTTGTCTATGGAAGCGATACAGTTTAGGAGAGAGAGATAGGAGACTCACTTTGTATTTTTTAGTTGAAGAATGTATTTTCTAGTTCTGCTGGGACAAAAACAACTTTTAGTCATTGAAAGCCAATGACCCAGTGGACATGAGGTGGGGCTGGACTCTCCTAGGACAAGGAGACCGCTGAGAAGTCTAGTCAAAATTTAGTGCTCAAACTTTGACCTTTACCAGTGAGCAGGAAATGACACAAAAGATGTCTTCTTAGGGACACTGCTCTGGATAATGCTCATTGAGGGGGCAAATATTTGCTGGCGAGCACATTTTAGTCCTTTGCTAAGTTTGAATGAAACCATCTTTTCAAAGCTTTTGGAGAACAGCTTCATTGTTTTTTTTTGTTTGTTTGTTTTTTCTTTTTGGGGTCCCTTTTAACAATAAATACATGCATTCATAAATCAAATAAAAGCTAAAACGACATAACAATTCCAAGCTTGATTCAGTTTTTCAGGAAAGCAGCAGTTTCTGGAGGAAGTCCTATGCACGCCTAAAAATGGAAAAAGTAAACAAGATGAGAGTCCACCAGCAAACAGGTGTTTTGTATTCTCTAAAGTCACATAAGAAGATTTTTACATTAAGGAGAAAATGCATAAACATTTCCCCAAACTGGGCTTGGCTCCCAGTGAAGCAGAAAACTAGCCCTGGACTCTGACCACCACCTGCAGCTGCCACAGGAAGGAACCGGATAATCCACACCCCCTTCCCAAGTACATCTGAACGAAAACAGATTCCGGTTCCATTTACCCTTTGTGGAGAAACAGAGTTATCTCGTGGCCTCACAGGCCCTGCACAAGTGTGGAACTTCCTCTGTAGCATGAGGGCCCTGGGAGGCAGGTCCTCTGGGTTCCTCTGAAATCAGAACAATAGTCAGATGTGGGTGTAGCTGGCCCTTACCTGACAAGAACTGATCTCTCCCTTTTTTCTAAGAAAGAAGAATCTCTCTTGGACTTTATCCTGAAAGCTTCCATGCAAGGCTTTGTGGGTCTTGGCCTCTCTGCTTCTAAGCCTATTTCAAAATACCCAAAACCCCTCAGCTCCTGGAGCCTTGGCCCACCAGCAGTCTGGCTGCTTCTGTCTTTAAGGACATTTAAAACGTAGTTCTAAAATAAGGTTTGGACTTGTGCCTACAGTTCTAATTTGCAAGTGAAGCAGTGAGCCAGGGGCTTTTAGGAATTCAGGAGGCAGAGATAGCTCATTGCGAAGGGGATGCTGAGAAGTCAGGGTGACTAGGGGTATCTAAAATGAAAAGGGAAAAATGGCGGGATGGGAGGCAGCATGGCGGATGGTCATGATGGGCTCTTAGACCCACCCAACTAGAGATGAGAGGCTTCAACATTCCTACGCCTTGTTCTGTGTACCAGACATCCTACCGGTTATAATCCCATGTGCCTCCCTCACTCCCACCCTGGGAAAGTCAAGACAGGTACCTTTCTTGGTCAAATGCACCCAGCTGGTAAGGGCCAGGGCTGGGCTGCACACTCAAAGTGACTGACTGTACGGCTCATACTTGTCCATTTCTGCCTTTCTACCATGTCACTCAGGGAGGGTTTGTAGAAGCTCTGGATCAGGAAAATAATAAGACACCAGAATAAGAAGCTGGAGGGAAAAGGGCAGCCTGTTAGAGGGGAAGGGGTCAGAAGCAGGAGTAGGAGGCCCAGGACCCTGTGCTATATAGCTTCGGAGTATGGCTGGTCATTTAGACTCTTTGGCCCTCAGTTTTCTCATCTGTAAGAGGACAATAGGCCAGATTGGTGCTTCTCTGAAACAGAGAGCATCAAGGCTATTGAGCAAAGAAGTGATGAGAACATGACACTAAGGGGGCCCTCTTTGGGGCTGGTCCACAGGTAGATTGTAGGGGAAGAAAGCAAGCCAGCAAGGCCAGCTTCATAGGTATGCAGAACTCCCGGTGTGAGGTAAAGAGGGCAGTGCTCAGCTGCAGAGGTTGAGGTGGTCTATGCTGCAAAGGATAAGTCAAAGCGAGACTCAAGGAACACGTCAAAGGAAAAACTCAGAACTTTCGGAGTTGAACTAGAATAATAACAGTAATAAACGCTGACATTTACCAAGGTCTAGGCCAGTTATCCCACCAAGTGCTCAACTGCACAGTCCTGACAATGACCCGCTGCTATAATCATCATTCCTGACGTGAGGAAACTGAAGCTTAGAGAAGCAAAAGAACTTGGCCCGGGTCACAGAGCTGACAGACAACAGAGGGAGGATTTGAACTCAAGCAATCTTAGTGTAGAGCCTGTGTTCCTAATCCCCACGCAATACTGCCTCCTCCCTACGTGCCACAGGAGAATAACACTCTGCCTTTGACTCACATTGACCTTCTTAAGATGCCTCCTCCTCTCCCTGATCCACATTCCCTTCGAATTCCAGACTTCAGTTCCTCCTTCAAACTTTCACACTGCTCTGTCCCCCCGCTCCACACCTACCTACTGCGGTTTTCCTCAGACTCCAGGCCAGCTCCTTGGAGTCCTGGAATGTGTCCTGCTCACACACCCCTATCCTACCCATCTGGCCTCCACGCCTCACCCAAGGCACAGCCAAATGTCATTCCTCTGCCCCAGCGTCAGGCCCACCGTCCTCTTTGCTTCTATCATGTCTTTATCTGTGTCTTAGATGTATCGCGCTGTGTTTATTATATATCATTGATCTGCTCGTTCATCCTTTCACCTTCCCTATAGGACTATGAGCACTCTGAAGGCAGAAAGAGGCTGGGCTTTAGTCCAACCTGTGCACAGTGCATGGCACGTAGGGGGTGCTAGATAAGTATTGATATGTAAACTAACATGATTGATGGATTGAATGAATCAAAGAACCTAGGCCCAGGAGAGGGGTTCTTCTGGCTCGAATCTCATAAAGGCTTTTTGTATCTTCCTCGAAGAGCTGGTACCACTGCTCCACTTTCTGCCTTGTCTGTAATCTATCCCATCGGTTTAGACATACGCACTCACACTCTCACACACACACATGCGCGCGCGCACACACACACACACTTCTCTGACTGAACCCCAAATCAAAGCCAAAGAAATAAATGTCCCTGCCCTGCTCTGTTCCCACTCAGACAAATTAATTCTAAGCACAGCAGGTGTGAACTGAGGCAGGGCAGGGATGGGCTAGCTGAACAGGAACCAGCACCTCAGAAGTGAGGCTCTGTGGAGCAGAATAATTTCCGGTTTGGCTTTTCTCACCTGCATGGCAGCTCTTGGCCTTCTCCTCTTGTGTGGGAGGGAAACAGCCCTGGCTCAGAGGCCACTCCAGATTATCCCCCCTCCTAGGCAGTCTCAGTGGGAATCCATTGGCTGAGCTCTGGCCTCTGCAGGCCCAGACAGAGGGAGCAAGCCTGCAGGACCCCTTCAAGGACCAGCCCAGCTCTGCTTCTCTGCTGGGCCCTGCCTACTGAGACAGGTCAGCAGGGTTACTCTTGGAACTCATCGACACTTTCACAAGTTCTCGAATCATTCCCATATTGCTAAGTGGCCCCCAGAATGCTGCAGACTCATCCTTGCTTTCAAAGTTATTGTAGGAGAATCCAAGAAGATGATTCCAACTATTCCCTCCTAGCAGGAACCCCGCTAGAGCAGCAAGGGGGACCTCTGGCTGTTACAGAGAGTGGGAGCCAGGGGCCGGTTTCCAGGGATAGATGAGACACACTCGTCTCAGGGAGGCAAAGGGCCTCCCTGCATGGCTGTTTTGTTCTTGTCTTCTGTGGACCACTGGAGTGGGAGGGAAATCATGTGTTATTTACTCCAGGGTCCTGAGTTATTACTCACTCAGAGCAAAGAAGGCTGCCGGGTTTGCAGTCTAGATGCCCATTTCAATGGTTCTGTGATCTTGGAAAGGGCCTCAGCCTCTCTGAACACTCCTCTCTAGCACCCATTCTGCCGCCTTAATAGAGAGAGCTGTGATCACACATATAGTAGACTCTGAACTATAAAGAAGCATGTCAGTGTGACTCGGGGGGGTCACAGAAAGCTCTCTGCTCTCACTAAACGTCAGCAGACAGTTAGGAGAGAGGGATGTGAGCTTGATCCTCACCCCCGACAGTGGATAGTCAGGACCACTCCAAAGAGCTGATTCCTTCTCCGCTGTCTATGAGGTGCTCTAATCATGGAAGACAAACTGTAGAGGGCAGACTCCCACCCTGTGGTTCACCCTGGCCCCCAAGCAGGTGCCACCACTGGGTCATCTCGGACAGGAGCTTGTGGGACCAAGGAAGAAGAGAAGGGAAGTGTCAAGTGTCTTGGGCTGACGCCTCCTCAAAACCAAAACAAACAAAACCAGGTGTCCAGTTGGAGTGCTGTAGTGGCGATCTAATTTTTTAATATGTCTGGTCAGACTGGGTGTCAGTCTGTTCTGTGTGTGAGAGAGAAGAGAGAAGAGTAAGGGAAACTGATAATTATAGTTTCTAACCCAGTGAAAGCATCATAGGTTTCAAATGGGAAAAACATCTTCCCCTCGCCCACCCTACATCCCTTACTTCTTCACTTATTACAATTACACACACACACACACACACACACACACACACACACACACACACACACACACACAATGTCCCAGGAGACTGGCCTTCAGCCCAAGCTCCTTTTCCTTTTCTCCCTAGGTCAGCCGTGTTCTTCCTCTCTCCAGGAAAGAGAAAGGAAAAATCATCAGATCTCCTTCACTCTGCCTTGAGATGGAGCCTGTGTTCATCTTCTCCACTCCTATCTCTCCAGCCCCGCTCCCCCCCCCCCTTTCCCTGAGGGTACTTATCAGCTTTGGGTACTTACCAACTTTTCCATTTTACCATCAGTCCCTTGGAAACCCTCAATTGTTGTGCTCATCTGCGGGGAAAAATCAAATAAAGGTACTGATTATCTTTAAACATTTGATTTCATAGTACTTCTTACATGACTCTCAAATATGAGGTCAATACAAATAAAATCATTTAAATTGCCCGATATTAAACACTTCTAACCCAAAGAGTAAAAAGCTTTTTGAATGATAGTTACATTGATACAAGAGTCACAATGACAGGTTTCAAAGATGAAAGTAATGGATCAGAAAATAGAACAGTAGAAAAAACACAGATGAAAGGCATATAACCCTATTTGAAATCTAAAGCTTTCATTCTGGCAGGGGGGCGGGGAATTGCCAAGAGCACTATTTTGTATTAAAACAGATCATGATGAAAGGAACACACACTTGCCACCTACTTGAGTTTTTATTCCCCCGTGTACGTAACCCTTTCCGTCTTTCAGTACCTTGGCCTTGGTTGTGACTTAGTTTTCCTATGTTGGTGATGCCAGTAACTTTAAGTGTGATAGACCCCTGCGGGTGGGTGGTGCCACCGGAGTGACTGAACTAGGCTCCGAAGAATGTAACTCCCCATCCACATGGTGAGCGGAGCCCAAGTCTAGCCTGCTTTCCCGCACAGCTAGAGCTCAACAGGGCTTTCATGAAAAGAGCACAGAATGACAAACATTTAACTAGTACAAATAAAGCGTTTTATTTAGAGCAAGATTTAAAGACATATGAATATTAAACATCTGAACCACTGTTCTTTAGCAGCTGTTTAACGCAGCCTAAGCCAGCCCTCGAGTTGTCTCAGATTTGAGGAAAATGCAATATTCTAACTCACTTTCAACCTTCTTGGGGTCGGTCCCTCCCAACCTTCATGTTGTCCTAGAACTTTCCGTGGTTTTACCAGGCATCAAAACAGGTGGGGCCTTTCTTCTACTTTGCCTTTAAAGTCCAAATAAAGGAATATCACTATTAGTGGTTTGCACTGAACTAAAGAAAAGCCCTATTATGCAGCTCTATCATTTCTCTCGGTGTTCGGAGTTTCTATATCTTATCCCGCCAGGGACCAGAGGAAGAAGGAGACTCTGTCTCATGTGCCCGACATTTGCCCGTATCACTCCCAACCTTCCTATCAGAAGAGTTAGTTTCCCTCACTTTACTGCCTCCCTAACCTCAGCTCTTTCCCCTCTGTAATAGGATGTGTTTATTGATTATATTTACTTGCAGTTGGTACAGAAGAATGCTGACAGTCTTTACCCTGGTTTCTGACACAGACTCTGCTTTTACACAGTCTTAATGAAGATTTAAGACTTAAAACACACACACACACACACACACACACACACACAAACACTTAAAAAGAATTCTATGAAGTTCCATGTGAACAAAGGGAAGGGTTTCAAAAGTTTCAAATGGGAGATTAAAGTGACCAATTAAATAAAGATTATAGGAAATTACTGACATGCAGAGCTGGGCTGGGCAGAAGAGACAAAGACCAAGTGTCCAACAAAAAGTGGGTTTGAACTGTGAGTCCTTCAGGATCACAGATTAGACTCCCTAGTGGGTGAAATTCAAAAAGAATACAGTAAGCCGAAGGAAGAGGGTGAAGAGCTTGGGTCAGGCATTTATACCTCTAGGAAATCAGCTAGAGCAAGAAGTCTCAGACAAGTCCTGGCAGTCCAAAGACAGGGAAGTTAGCGTCAGAAGGTGCAGTCATCACCAGTAACATACCCAAAGAGAGCTAAAGCTCCCTGTCCTCTGTTGTCCCCTCTACTCCCTGTACTGTGTGAGGTACACATGAAACTAGAGGGAAAATCATAGCCCCTACTATCTGTTCCTTCTAATTAACACGGAGGCGGAGGATTTAGATCTTCTGGTGGATATCTAAAAATCCTTTGATGTTCTGTTGATCCCCATCACCGAAGATTAAATACCAGTTCTAAAATAAGAAGACTTACTCCCTAAACCACCAGATGTTTGAGCTGTCATCATTATGCCTGTTCTAAACTCACTTGTGATTTCATTATGAAGTTCTGTCTGTGTGATTTATTAAGAATCGCTTCTGTAAGATTATTCGGAAAATTTTACTAGTCATGAGGTTATCTATCTACCCACCTCAATGATTTGTCTTTTATGGCAATGTAGTGGGGCATTCTGAAGGAACATTTGGTCAACCTTTTACCTCATCAATTTAAAAAGGTTCTAGAAACCCCCGCACTTTTTAAGGTAGCCTTTATCAGAAATCTAGTTTCATGAAAGGTAGACTAATGTTTTCCACCTTATACAAGTCTCTTAGCTCTCTGGGCTTCAGTTCTCTCAAAATTAATCAATAGACTACATTATCCCTAAGCCTCCTTTAAGTTCTAAGAATCTAGAGTTGTTTTAAATACTCTATTAACTATCTTGACCAAATTAGTGTCACAGGTGAGAAACAGACTACAAAAACTGAAATTCTTCTCTGGTTTATAGCCATTAGGTCAGAGCCAACCATTTTATATATTGTTTGAGTTTACTTATTGCTAAACACATAATGACCTTGTCTACATTGAAAGTCATCTTTTATTTTTCCTCCCCTTTTCACATGGCTCCTTTCCATCATCACCATCAGCTGAGTATTTTACCTCCTGGAATTCATAGGGATTTTTTTTTCTCTTTCCATATCATATAAAAAACTTATATGGTAGTTATTGCAATTACTAAGTAAAGTCACTTTTCACGTTTTTTCATTTAGAAAATCACCCCAACTTTAGTGCATGCCTTTATTCTGATAATTAATAATTCCAGTTTTCAAAGGATTTTTCAGACATCCATTGCCTCATCTGACTCCTCACAACAGTCCCATTTTTACCAGTCATTTATTACATAACATTTCTACCCATGTGTAAGAGTTGTAACAACTTTTCTTCCTAATAAACTTTAGCACGAAATTTCATCAAATTCTTTCTGATGGCAAATTTTTTTTGTTCATTGTATTTTTACCCAAATGCTTGCTTACCTCAGAAAAGAAATCTGTAGACCAATGAAGCAGGAATCCAACTTACAGAGGGCATTGGAACTAAGAGCTGAAATGGCCTTCAGGGATCGTCTGTCCTACCTGCCCGTGAACATGGGACCTTGTTCTCAAAGATCAAATGTATTCACCTCTCAGGGGCTTCCTTGTTTGAGGTACAGAACCTTTGATTATGGACTCTTATCTCTATAAGCTCCCTTCAGTTGCTCCTAAGCTCACACTTTCTGACTTGCATATCTCAGGTCCCATTTGGTAGCTTGTCCTTGTTCCCTCTCATGAGCATATTTTTTTCTTGCTTCGAAGCTGCGCTTTCCCCCAAGATGGCTGCTTTGACTTAATGAATCAGA
This sequence comes from Rousettus aegyptiacus, assembly GCF_014176215.1. Lineage (NCBI taxonomy): Eukaryota > Metazoa > Chordata > Mammalia > Chiroptera > Pteropodidae > Rousettus > Rousettus aegyptiacus. Next base: position 127,408,268 of record NW_023416306.1, read on the forward strand.
GCAACATTTGTGATCTGCTGCCAAGTTTTCTGGGAGGAAGTTTCCTGGGCTTCTGTCAGGCTGTTAAAGAGCCTTCTGGTCTTCTGCTGACCGTTTGCTCTGCTCCTTTTTTCTCCTAATTAATGCCTACATCCTATCAAGAATGGTCTGTTTTCAGAGTAACTGGGTAATTGATGTGTTTTGTTGTGTTTTCTCTTGGAACCCTCCTGATCTTCCCAGACTTGAATTAATTGAGGTTTGCTTACTGTCGCAAAGTGATCCGCCACCAGGTATCCTTTACATCAAATCATACTCACCGCTTAGAAAAACCACAGCTAGAGTTTGTTTGACCAGTCACAGGGTTTCCCACTGAGGGCCAGGGAAAGCTCAGCAGTGGAGCCTGTAGACTAAGCATAATACGTCCTACTTCATAGAAGTGTTGAAAAAAATAATCGAAATAATGCATGGAAAATGCTCGGTATCTAGTAAGTACCCAATGAGAGTTATTAGCAATTATTTCACTCAACCTTAGGGGATAGGCAGAGAAACTCATCTTATTCCAGATTACGGATGAAGGCACTGGGTTCAGAGAGGTCACATGGCTCACACAATGCCACACACACATGCGCAAGACACAGCAAAGCTAGAACCAGAATCCATGTCCTCTGTCTCTTAGAGTCTAGCTCTTTCCTCTTCCCTAGCAACACCTCTCAGAACCAAGACCTGTGTCTCCTATGGCAGTGGCTTCCAAAGTGTGGTGCCTAGACCCACAGCATCAGCATTACCTGGGAACTTGTCACACATGTCAGTTTTTGAGTCCCAGACCAATGAATCAGGAGCTCTGGGGATAGGGCCCAGTGATCCAGATTTTTACCAAGACTCCCAGGAAACTGATGCAAGCTCAAGTTTGAGAAACACTGCTCTATGGTATAATCATTTGTCTCTTGTTCTCACTCCTGAGATGGGTGATCTGCAGATTCCAGGGTGATCCCCAGTGTGAGTTTACCCTTCCAGCCCTGTGACATTATCCTCACTGGGAATTTGTCATTGATATCTACTGATACTATTGAATTGTGGAGTGGTTCTCACCCTTGGATGCACATTAGGATCATCTAAGAAACTTAAAAAATAACACAAAGGCCCACCCCAGACCAGTTAGCATTCAGTTGTAAAGACAGCCTGGATTGAGAACCACGGAACTACAGAGCTGCCATGTAGAGTCTCAATGGAACTCTACCAGGCCAGGAGTGTTTTTACCGTATTAAGGTTAGTGTGCTTTATAATCTACTTGCCATAAATTGATTTCTTGCCTTCCTTTGACACTTGGGTCCTCTGCCTGGTCAAGTCCTCCATCACCCACTTATTCACACAGCAGCTAGCATTCGTATAGGGTATTTACTTTATACGTCTCGGCTTTGCTGCCCCTGTCCACACCCAGGGCTATCCTGCACCATCTGAAAAGGTAAAGCTTTTATTTTTTTTTCTAATAACTTAGAAGGGATAAGGGAAAATAGTTTTATGAGCATGTTGGAGTGTTAAGCTCCCTCTCTGGTCCACTAGTGTCACAACTATACATAAAATACTGGTCACCAAAGAAAGAGCATAGTGTTAGCCTTTTGATTTTTTTCGAGGGACAGGAGAATCTGATGGGCTCAAGGCCATAGTGAGGTCTTCTGCTCCATTCCCTCTCAGGTGAAATCGGTAGCTTCCAAAAAGGGATACCCCAACTTGCCCACCTGACTCAGGTAAGGAGGCTGGAAGCTGGGGCTGTCTCACTCACCACAGGACTGGCCACCGTGTTCACAGTCCAGAGCAGAGGCTGCTCCCAGCCTTTTCAGGCCTCCATCAGTAGATGTGATCCTGCCCTCTGGTACAAACATGGGCTGTAGATTCTAGTTACTAAGAAATAGGGCTCTGGGGAAGAAGTGATCCCTCCTCAGCACCTCCTGAAAAGAACAGAGGAGTTGGTGGGCACTGAACCCTGAACAGACCAAGAACTTCTCTCTATGCAGGGGCAGAGCCAGGTTCTGTGTGGTCTGAAGCTTCATATAGTTGAGGATGAGGAGAGAAGGCTTACTTTAAGGAAAAGAATACAGAATTACAAATGTGAAACTAAATAGAAAGTACAAAAGGGGCCTTACAGGTGAGAAGCTAAGTTTTAATTTCATTTGCTACACAGTAAATTCACCTCCACCTAGAATTTATCTTTTTAAAACTATTTTGGAATTTTTTAAAAAATCAGTTACCCCCAGTAAACATCCTTCTCAATACTGGATGACTTTCCATCATCCTCATTATCTTTATGTAATATGTTCTTTGAATTTAAAAAAAACTCTATAAATGGGAAAATCTTTTTTACAAAAGAGGGTATTTCACAAACACAAAGACCAGCTTTTAATTTACTTGCTGAGTAACTTTTTAAAACTTTTAAAATAAAATACATGCTTACAGAATGTTTCTTTTCCTATTAAGAAAGAAATACTTGCTGAATACAGAATTTAAAAAAAAACAAAAATGCAGAAAGAACCAATTTAACCCTGTCAGGCAAAGCCAAAACTTTAGATCTTTCCAAACACCTTCCAAATATGAGTAGATAAAGGTGGAGACTTGTCCATTTGGAGATTGGTCCATTTGTCTGCCTACCTTTCAAATGGGCTTCCATAAAGAAAATTGGAAAGAATTGCAGCATGGTAACATTTTGTGGGGGAAATTATAAGCCTTTGAAATTTACAGAAGCCTCCAGATGTACGCAGTGATCTAAGAATCTAAGCCGAAGATGGCAAGTGGCTTTCGGCTCAAGTAACAATCCCATTCCATCAGGGAGGACTGCTGTAGGGAGGACTGCAAGATGACACCAGGCTCATGTAGAGGAAGAATGTGACCCATTAGCCATGTCTATCATGGGCACGGAGGGAGGAGGGACAGTCTGAGTGCCGCACACATGTCACAGTGATACAGGAGAGGGATGAATAGCGAATGAAGAATTGTCTAAATGAACCATCTAGAGTCCATGCTCCAAAAACATGAATCAATTGAATAAATTAATTAAACCAAAGAGAAGTGAATGACTATCCAATCCTCCCCGTGTAGAGAGACTTAGTAAGGGCAGGTACCTGAAAGTCCTCCTCCCACCTTCCCCCTCACCCAATTATAGCTGTCCTCGTTGGCAGTGCTCCCCTGGCCAGTCCAACCACGTGCCATTTCCCTCTTGAGAATATCCTCTGGGCCCCAGTCCTTCTGGCTCTTGCTGTCTTCCCGCTAAAGCTCCCTGGAGTAGTGCCCCATCGTGTCCTTTTTCTCGTTACCTTTCTCTATGTCTGCACAGTGTCCCTGCACAGGCTGCAAGCGTTCCATACTTAACAAATGTAAGCAAGCTCGTAGGAGTCCTGCAAGCGTTGGGCCACACTCCTCGCCCCTCACACATTTACTGGGAGCTCACTCTGCCCTTTGCATTCGGAAGTGAAGAAGAAGATCTGGCCCAGTCCCTCAAGGGCCTCATCGTCTGCGAGGGGAATAAAGCACATACACAATCATAATTAAGTAAGAAATTATAAAATTATAAATGCTATAAATTTAAAATGCAGTTATAGTTAAATTATTATCATTATTTAAATTAAAAATAATGAGAGCAACTAAGTTTCAGGTATAGTACTAAACATTTTGCTTACATACTGTATTTCTTATACTCTTTACAATGACCCTGTTAGTTTACTAATATTATTCATTTTACAAATAAAAAAAAAACTGAGGCTTAGAGCATTTAAATCATTCACTTAGTCAATGAAGAAGACTTGATTCAAACCCAAGTATGTCTGTCTATATGATTAGTAAGAGAAGAGAGTGATTTCAATCTGAGTTTAACTAATAGATAGGTGTGTGTCGTTGGTAACTTTGAAACCACCACCACCACCCTCCGACATTGGCAGAGGGGAGCTGGATAGCAGGGGAGGGGCAGGACAGCAGCCAGAGGAATATCCACTGATGCCCCAACTGCTCACACCTGTCACCTCAACCAAAGATCCCCCTCACCCAGCCCAGCCCAGCCCCAAGCTCTGGGTATCAGCTCAGAACAGAGAAGGCTGCTGGGAGCATGAGGTTCCTGCATTTCCTGCACTCAGGCTGCTAGGGTGCGTTTTATGTGACCAGAGAGAGGCGGGGAAAACTGACGAGAAATCAGAGATCTGCCAGAGAGCCACAGGAAATGCTTTTGTCTAAAAATATGTCATTTCTAAAAGGAAAACAGTCATTAGAGGGTGTGAGAAGCCCCCGTGGTGAGGAAAGCAAAACAGTAAGACTCACTGGGAGGCCAGTGGAACAACAGAGAAGCCCATTACCCACCCACTTCCTGTATGATTAGCAAGACTTTTGGAGGATGAAAGGCAAGCAAACAAAATGACAACCCACAGACAGAACTCCAGGGGACAGCATCCAAAGATGCAGCCGGGAGGTAGGAGGAGAAGAAACTGTTCCAGTTAATAATATTTCTCTCACGTCGCGGCTAGTTCAGCTACAGATTTGGCTAAAATCTCCTGTGTACTTACTATATACCAGGCACAGTGAGGGGCTTTGTGTGCATCAACTCCTGCAATCCTTTTAACAACACTGAGAAAATGAACATGAGTCTTAGAAGTGAAGTGACCTGTCCAAGGTCACAGAGCTGGTTAAGGGACAAAGGCAGGGCTCCATCCCAGGTCCCCTGACCCCAAATGTCTCACTCTTTTCAGTGTACCAAGCTGCCTCTGATAAGATCAAGTGTCCTGACCATCCTCAAACTGTATGAGTTAGGACCGATCACTCCAGTTTTTCTGGTGGATTACAGCAGATTTACATTCTTTCTTCTATTGAAGAGACTCTGGTTAAGGAAATTCCCCATCTTTTTTTTTTTTTTTTTTTTTTTTTTAATGATTCATTGTCAGCTCGAACATGGTGCAGCCACCCCAGATCCATCTACTCACCCAGGAATGGTACTCTTGGAGTGAAAAGGCAACATCTAGGCCACTTGATCCAAAGTCCTTCTACATCAGTGGTGAAGGGCCTATCCTTCCTCCGCTGAAAGTTCCAGGGATTGGAGTAGGGAATATGGGGACCTTGGGTGAAGGGAGAGACGGGACAGTTCCTTCAGGGGCATCCTGACCATTAGCAAGTTGTAAAGAGTGCTTTACATCATTTCTCACTCTGCCTGCCTCCACTCTTCTCGTGAGTTATTTGTCACCATTTTGTAGAAAAGAAAACAAAGTCTCCCTTATATTGAGTCCAGCTCTAACTCCTTTGACTGTCATTTACATGTCAGAGTAGACCGGTTCCTCTTGATTTCTTCTGTGTGCCAAGTAGTTATGGGCTAAACATCATAATGTAAACTGGAGTCAATCCTCTCCTTCATGCAGTTGGATAAACTGAGACCTAAATAGTTATAGTGACTCACAAGAGCTAAGATGCCAGGGTCCGTCCATCCGCAGGTCTGGGCCCCATTCTGCTGGCTGCACACCAAGTGGCTCGGTGCCCTTGGTTCTGTGGAAGGAGCACGGAGTTTGCAGTTGGACTCTCAGAAGCGCCAGTTCTGCCAGGTGCTAGCTTTGTGACATATCGGCCAAGCCTTTTAATCTCTCCGAGCCTCAGTGTCCTCACCTACAAAACAAGGTTGAAACCGCCTTCCTCACAAGGCTGTGGGCAGAATCAGATGGATGAAATCAGGTGTTTGGGGAGCTATAAAATGTTCTACAATTGCTGCCTGTTAGCAGTCAGCTCAGAGGAAAGTTCGTTTAGCCTTGAATTCTGTAGCCTTTCCCTGTCTGTTGGACTGCACTACACCCAGAGTTCCTCCTGCATCCCAGCAACAATCAGGCTCATTCCATCTAAACTGCACCAATGAAGAGCGCCTTGTCTCAAAAGAGCCGGTTCTGCACGACCACGGTGTCATGCTGAGTGTTTGCTGAGCTCCAAGAAGGAGTTCCCCCCGCACCTCGCCCCTGCCCCTTTACGTTTTCTTTTTAAAGGTATTTTCCCTTCAACTGTAGTCCACAGGTGTTGAGTGATGAAGCCAGCAGGTTGTCTGTAGAGTTTCTTCCATGGAGGAAAGGGGCTTGGCCATCTCCTCCCCTTGTAAACAAAATCTGCCTTACCTTTCTCTGCCGAGGTATATCTTTGGTTGGGGTAAGGTGCTTCTGAGGCTCCATGAGCCCCGTTATAGCTGAGGAAAGAAATGAAAGAAGGTGAGACAACTGTCGTGGCTCATCCACAATGGATCAGGATCCTGAGGACTTACCTAGAAAGGGCAGTGAAAGCAGAGATGGGAATGGGGCCTGCAGATATTTTATGGGCCAAAGAGCTTTTGAAATCTAATAATTTGAGGGGGAACTATTCACTAGGTCATATTAAATGACACAAAATTCCACCCAGAAAAAAATTAAAGAATTCAAATACCATTGCTAATGCTTCTCCCTTTAAGCCTGTGGAAGATGTGTTTCCACTTACCCTGACTGCCCCTGTTGGAAGCTCCCACAGTTTCGAGATGGATGACATGAAAGTTAGAAAATTGCCTAGCTACATAGTGATAGTATTTCAATTTTAGGATCAAATACTTCATCTCCAGGGGAGCCAAGCCTCAAGCAACTGATTTTCACTATATCACTTTCCCTTGACCTATGAGGACTAGCCCAATTCTTAGGGAAAATTTGAATCACAAGACAGTCTGCAGGGGTCAACAAGTCCCTCCATGACCCGATCCACCTCCCTTCTCTCACTTTGCTTCCCCCGCTCCAATCAGAGGGACCTGCACCCTGCACTCACCCCATACCTACCTGCCCAGATTCTGGCTTTCAGCTCCTGCCTCCAAAATTTCCACCGCCTCCCCACAGCTCACTGTACCCAAGCCTGGCCTAGCCCAAACCATCTCTGAAAACCACCACCACCACCCCCTGCCTTGACACCAAGTTAAAAGTAATAATTGAACCTCAAGAAGAAATTGTTGTTGTTATAACTTGCATCTCTTGAGCTGAGTGCCAGGCAATTTATAAGCTCTCATTCATTTACTCCTCTAACAGCCCCATCATATAGGTGTTACTGTGATTTATCCCCATCTCACAGATAAGAAAACCAGGACTTTGGGAGGTTATACATGTTGTCCAAGGTCGTCATCTAGCTGGTACGCATAGGAGCCAAGAGTTAAACTCAGGGTCTGGTTCTAAGCATACGACATGCTATCTCTCCTAAGGACACTGCTTTCATGCCCGGACCACTTCCCATCTTGCTCTGCTAGAATTACCATGCACTTATTTTGTAACTTTTACACAATTATATTTCAGTAGGCAGAGACATACCTCCAACAACGGTGAGCTTTCAAGAATGAATGAATGAATGAATGAATGGAAAAATGTACATCACATTAAAGAGTTAAGGCAACTTTTATAAATGTTAAAAGATTTTATTTAATGAATCTTTATCATCATGTCAATAAAGATTCATTAAGCACCAACCACGTGGCCCACATTCTGATGGGCCCTGGCCCCAGAGTTGAAGCCAAGGTCCACTGGAGTCGCAAATATTCCATGAATTCTCACTGTCCAACCTACAAGACCCAGTTGTCTATTGAGGACTGATTTTCAGTCTCCTAGTGGCTTCTCTGCTCATTATCGCTTGGCAAACAACGTGATTTATACATGAGACACACACATTAAGATGCAATGTAGTTATTCCAGCTGTCATAACTACTAAATTGAATTGAATGGCAATCCACTGATAGTTCAACCTCTGCAGAAAAAAAGAAATCAGCCTGAAAATAATCAATTCAATGTTACTTTAGAGATATTGCCAGAAACCAGTGTACACACAGTAGGAAAGGTGAAGTCATGACTGTCATTTATTAACGCGTGGAGTTTTGGTGTTTGGCACCGAGATGAAGGCCACTGAAATGTGAAGCTAATTTGTCCAAACAGAATTTCTAATAAATACCTTTGATTGTTCCTTTGTCTCTGTCCTTTTCTAAAGATAGGCAATTAGCAGCGTTTGCAATATTACAAGCAAATGAAATTGGGTCTCTGCCCAATCTGCCTACAAAGGACTTCTACAGCAATAAAAATAATCAATTGAATTCTTCATTTTTTTGCTGGGTCCATGTGATTTCCTTAATAATGTCAATGCAGATTATAATTTACAGAAAAAAAATAAATATCGCTTGCACGAGGCGTGAAATTTCAGACCACAGAAATGCCCTCTTTTCTTACAGATTTATTTTGTTACAAGGGTATGCAGCTTGGACAACTAAAATAGATCTCAGGTCTGGTGCCCAATTTCTCTTTCATAGAATGACCTATATTTTGTCTCCCAAATGTGTCTTCTGCATTTCTCTTTTTGTACCTTTGCTCTCCATCAGTTAGCAAGGGAAAGCACCACAACTGGGATCAGAAGACAAATGTCAAATATTCAGTTTAGTCACTCACTAGATAGGTGACCTTGGGCAAGTCATTTAACCTCCATGGGCCTCAGTTTGCTAATTTGTAAAACGAGGCATACACATATGAAAGTGCCTAAAATCTGAGTTCTCATGCTCCTAGGACAGTGTTTGGCCCTCAGTAGGTATGCAAGACATGTTGCTTGAGCAAATGAATGATTGTCTCACACAGTATCTGGCATGTGGTCAGTGCAAATTAATTGTTGTTTAAAAATTTAGAATCTGTCCCCTGCCTCTAACACCCACCTTCTTCCTCTTTAGAAGTACAGTTGCTGGCAAAATCCTACCCATTCTTCAAAGCAACATCAAATTCTGTTTTCTCTGAAAAGCCTTCCTAAAACCACACCAGCTAAAAAAATGAGCTCACTCCCCACTAACTGTTAACACATTTGTTGTCCACGAGCTTCACGTAGAATTTGAGCTCGCAGCCTCGTGATGTTGCTTTTTTTTCTCTCTCATAAGGGATTTCTCAGGTGCCCACAAGCCTCTTGAGGACAGTTCCAGAGTCTTTAATTTCTGGAACTCTCTATAGCTCCTGGTAAAGCGCATGGCACACAATGGATGCTTCATAAATATCCACGGACTGACTGATGAAGGGAAAGCCCAGTCACCATGGAGAGGGTCAAATGCCTACGGAGTTTTTAGATTCCTGACCCTGCCCTATAGAGGCCCCAATCCTTACAGCTCTCAACTGAACATGTTGTGTCTCTAAAGATTTCTCTTCCATAGAACGTTTGCTACACTTTGCAGAAACCTTTCCTGTTTGTGAGGAACAGGTATCCTCCTGCCTTGTGATGGAAGAGTAATTGTACAACCTCTTCAGGAGACAGTATGGCACTCTCGACAACTTTTGACTGCACATACAATTTTTAAAAATTAAAGACACACAAATATCCAATGAGCCAGCAATCGTACTTCTAAATGTTTACCTTACAGATTGACCTGCACGTGTATGGAAAGACATATGAAGAATATTCTCTGTTGGGTTATCTATAGTAGCAAAGACTAGGAATAATTTAAATGTCTAGTCAGGGAACCAAATAAATAAATCATGGGACATGGGCATAGAAGAATACTATGTAGCAATTTAAATGAATGAGTTAGACCTGTATATATTGATGTGGAGTAGCATCCAAGATACATTAAGCGATACAGTATGTATGGCCTAATCTAACTTTTGTCAAAATAGGACATGTACACATGTATGCTGTATGTGCAAAAAGTGTCTTTAGAAAAATAGCAATGGCTGATGGCAGAGGGTCGGTGGCAGGTGGGCCTGGGGGCTAGAGGCAGGAGAGACTTGTCACTCCGCTTTGTAGTCTCATTTGTAGACTAAATTCTTTAGCAAATACATGCTTTATCATCCCCCTCCTTTCCTTTTAAAATTTTATTTATTTTTAATAAGGTAATACGTTTGCATGTACACACTTATAAAAGGCACAAAATGGTAAAAAAAAAAAAAAAAAAAAATGTCCCCCCAGCACAGACCCCGGACTCCTGATGTCTGCCCCAGAGGCAATTAATTGTAGTCTTTTCTTCTGTCCCCTTTTAGAGACAGTCTACACACTGCAGGTATGCTCTTTAAAATGATCAGAATTAAGTCAGGCGGGGGGCAGCTACCATTGGGCTTATCTCCTCTCTCCAGTTCATGCTCTATCCCACTTTACCTCACATAGTCAAGTCATCTTTTGCACAGTCTTGTCTACTTATGGGGAGTCCTAGGAAGAGCTTCCTCAGGCTTTAGAGTCAGGCAGACCCTGAGTCTTCCATAAGTTACCTACCCTCTCCAGGCCTCATTGCTTTATCTGTAAAATTGGCAAGTAACACCTACCTCTTAGGTTGTAAGAAACATTTCAGGAAAGGCAGGTGGTTACTTAGCTGAATTTCCTCTCCAACCCACTGACTGATAAGTGCATCCCATGTTTCTGAGGCAACATTCTATGGCAAACATCTATAGCAAGTGGAAAAGTTTGTGGTGTGTGCTATGCTAATGGTCAACATCATTCCCTCACCCCTAGTTTAGGGACTTTTGAAAGGATTTAGGGTGAGAAATCAGGAAACTTATTTTTGAGACCTGATTCTACCACTAAGTGGGTCTCCTTGAGTGACCCGCTTCTCTTCGGAGCCTTGCACAGACTGAGCGGATGGTTTCTCAGACCGCGGCCAGCTTTATAACCTTAAGTTGGGTCGCGTTAGGGAAGTCCTTCACTCTGTGGGATGACAGCTGGGTAGGTCTCTAGGAGGTCAGGGTGATTTCCAACCTCCACAATGATCTCCGTATTTATAAAACGATGTGGGTATAGAACAAGCACTTACTAAATGCTTCAAAGCTAACCAACTCTATTCTTCAAAAAAGGAGCAAATATTTTTACATTATCTTTCATTCATTTTTATCATTACTAAAACAAAATGCAAATCATATGGACTATATAGAAGTTCGGATATAACGCTCCCTCTGTCCAATGCCAGGTTACTAAAAATTAAGAAGTGACCATTGGTAACAAAAGTTTTGCAGACCATGAAGTGGCAGTTGGGGAGATCTATTCTAGGATTCCTTCCAAATCAAGCGGGCTCTTAATTGACAAGTAAGCAACTGACACATTGGCACTGCGGTTTAGAGAGATCCCTGTGATCCGGAAGATAGAAGAGGATTTTGCACCTATCAAAGTTTCCCCAGAAACGCCACACACACACACACACACACACACACACACACACACACACACACCACTAGGGTCGTAGATGGGGGAGGGAGGGGTCTCAGGTGTCACAATAGAAGAGGGTAACCTGCGTCCCTTCACTGTGTCTCTTTCGCTGCCATATACTCTTCGGCATTCAGACTCCATTCCCAAAAATAAACCACAGATATAAAGCAGAAAGATTGTTCTCCATCTATTTTTTAAGTAAATTTGGGGAGATAAAGAGCACAGCTGCCTCCAATAATACCATGCTCATTGAGTAAAAATATCTCTTAGCAAGTTGTCCTAAATCAATTTTGTGTAATGAGTCCCCTTTTTTTCCTACTCGGTATTGGTAATTTAATATTGCTGCAAAAAGTGCTATTAAAGGTGGAAAACCGAGTATTTTCTAATTTATTCTCTGAAAGATTTATCTGTTAATCAAATATCTTAATTCCCTCCATACTTAAAAAGGGCATTTTTAAGTGACATTTCCAGCCATTGCAGATCGCTCTTTGAGTCTTATTGTCTGTTTTAAAATTTATGTCCCACATGGGTTCTCTTCTTGAGAACAGAGCTGTCGGAGTAAATTTCTATGGAAATTTTGGGTGAATCTACCAGGAGTCTTGCGTCTACCTGAGGGGGCAGGCCACTAAAACCCTGGAGGAGCACCCCTCTGACCCTGTCTTTTGCTTGCCATTCCGACAGGTGTGGGCAGTTACGCATGCAGGCCTGCCTCTGGTACCTGGTTCTGTCCCTGGCATTTCTTCATCATGCATTATTCCTCTCCAGATCTGTTGATCATCCACAGTGCACTGGGCACCTTACTGGGCATCGACATACAGAGCAATGCCTAAGCTCTAGTCCCTACCCTTAAAAGGACCTTACAATTAAGGGGAAAGAAAGACAAACACATCTAATTACATGCAATATGATAGATGCTGCTTCTGAGGTGTGAGCAAAATGTTCAGGAGCAGTTCATTTTATTTATGTAACAAATGCTCATAGAGGTCTTCCTATGGGCCAGGCATGATGCTAGTAAGAGCTTTTCCTTTACTAACTCATACAACTCACTAAGATGGATACTCTTATCGCTTTTTACTGACAGGGAAACTGAGGCACAGGGTGGCTTGCCCAAGGTCACAGAGCCAGTAAGAGTCAGCACCATTCTGAGCCCAGGAAATCCGGCTCCCAGGCTCATGCCCCTTCCATGGAGTGACATTGCCTCTCAAAACACCTTCTCCCCCTAATTCAAAGGAAATTACTTAAAATCAGCTGCAAATGGAGTCCACAGACTGAGAATGCTACAGAGTGCGGGGAGGAAGTGACATTTACACTATAACCTGAGTGGCGTACAGGAGTTACTTGGACTAACAGGGAAGAAGCGGGTTTCGAGTCAAGGTTCTGGGTGGGGAAAGAGTGAGATGTGTTCTAGGAACTGAGGAAAGCCACCGTGGCAGGAAAGAGGGAAGTAGCTCAAGGGGCAGCTGAAAAGCCGGCAGGGACCATATCATTCAGCACCCTCCTTATAGGCCAAGGGTTGTCTTGTAGCTGGGTTCTCTCAGAATAACAGGAATCTCTCACAGGGTGCAGAGTAGGGGAATGACAGCTTCAGCTTTGCATCCTCCAATGATCACTCTGGCCGCTGATGTCTAGAATGGACCAGAAGGGGGCAAGAGTGGAAACGAGGAGACCCATGGGGAGGCAGTAGCCAGGAGAGAGCTGATGGCCCCTTAGATGGGGTGGAGGTGGGTAAAACTGGTTTAAAAGAGACTTAACCTCCATCCCTCTGCCTGGCTCCTTCTTTCCCTCCCTTTTATGTGCCTACACAGGTCCAACTCTTTGGATCAGTCTCACTTTGAGCATCCCTTCCACATCTCCTTAAGCTAGATGTAGGGTGATCAGTTGTTCGGTTTGCCCAGACTGAAGGATTTCCTGGTTTGTGGAAATTTTGGTATTAAATGAGGCAGGCCCACATAAACCGGGATGATTAGTCACCCTACTCAGGCAACTGGATTGCCTCAGCTTTCTGCAAGCCCAGATATCCAAGCTATATTCATTGGTTCTCTCCTATGTCTCCTCCTCTAAAGTCAATGCGACTCCTCAAGGTAAGGTCCTGTGCCTTGTACATCCCATCCCTTGTATACCTGGGCATTGTGTGCAGTCAGTGCCATGGAATGAATGTATGACATTCATTCCAGCCTCAGAGGGAGCGTGGTAAAGGATGGCTCCCACCACCCAGCAGTCAGAGACCAAATTCCATGGCCTGAGAAAGACGGAGCTCTGGCCCATAGAAGACAAAGTACTTGTTTTGCTTTTCGTTTGTTTCACCTGCAGGCTGGAAGCTTGGGGGATAATTTAGTGGCATCCCTTCCAAGATGCCTTTAACTTGAAATAATTCAACTATAGGTGATTGGCAAACAAACAACCAGTGAGCAAGCACAAGAGAGAAGGAAAGAGCGACATGTGATAAACCAAAGGGTGGTTCCGCTCGCCAGGACACTTGGTGAGCACGCGTCTGAATTAGGTATGAAATGAAAGATGAGGCTCACTTCCCTCCTGCAGGTGCCGCGTCATGAGAGCATCCGAGTGTGATGCCGGCATGCAAAGACACGTACGATCCACACGACCGGGCCCCTAACTTAAGGAAATGCCTTCGTCTGATGACCAACTGGGAAACATATGGCAGAATCCCACACTTTACGAGTGATGAAGAGATGTTCAAGGTAGTTCTGACTGCACACACATGCTGACTTTAGGACCCTCATGAGTGAGACTCTGGGGCTTAGCATCAAACACCCCTGGGTCTGAGTCCCAGTTGTAATACTTAGCAGTTAAATGACCTGAAGTTGGTAAATGACTTAACCTGAAGAACTTCAGGTCTCCCCTTGCATAAATGGGGCTGACAGTAATAGCTGCATCTCACAGGCTTGCAGTGAGGATGAAATGAAGAAGATGTGTACACACCACTTCGCACAGTGCTTGGGACCTAGTAGGTGCTTGATAAACAGTGCCTATTACTTTTAACAGTAGTCAGAATATCGCTTTTATTTGGCACCTAAAACCTTCTAAAAATGGAAAAGCCATAAAGTCAATCTGGGCATTCCCCCATGTTCCTGAAGTAAAATACAGTCCCTTAAAATTAGCTTCCAGACAATTTGTCATTTAAAGCTAACCGCATTTTTATTTCTCAGTTATTAGTCTTATTATTTCCTACCTGATGGTTCTTGTTCTAGAACAGTTTGGCCCAAACAGACTAATTATAGCATTTCCAGAGTACATACGGTCATTCAGAAACAGCTTTCTCAGGAGCTAGGACTGAAAAACATGGGCAATTAGCAGATTTCACAGGATTTTCTTTCCCCCACCACACCCCCAGTACCGCTAACACTTTAACTTGATCACAACAATTATTTTAGAAAAATTCAGTTGAGGTATTTGTGGGGTTTGAGGTAACCTTTTGTCTACCATGGATATGTCATGGATATGTTGTCGGGAGCATTGTGAGGGGGTGGCAGGGAGGCTAGGAGGTCAGGAAAACCAAGTTCTGCCCCCAAGTCATGGTGCAACCTGGGTCAGGGTGCTCCAAAACTCTGGGCCTCAGTTTTCTTCTCAGTAAACTAAGAACATTAGGCTACTTGATCCCTAAGGGAATCGAGTCAAACATCCCTGGGGTTGAGTCCCAGCTATATTACTTAATAACTCAGAAATTGGATAGTCCTCAGAGACAGGTGCCCAAAGCTGGGTTTGCCATTGAGTTACACGTCGTTATAGTATGCTTTGGTTTTCTTATCTCTGCCATGCATCCACAGCTATTTTTCAAGTCCCTATGAGGTGGTGGGCACTGTTCTAGGGACTCACAACAGTTGCTCTCATATTCATCTTATCAGCACCCTGTAAGAATGTCTTTGTTTTTGATTAGGCTCCTTTTAGTTCCTTTGCCTTCCTGTTTCTGTCTGAAATCATCAGGGGTTGCCTGTCTGACCTGCCCTATCCTCTGCAATATGTCCGAGGAGTGAAGCCCAGGCTTCGGGTCTTTGGCACAAAGGGACCAGGTCTTAAGAGAGGGAGAAGTTTCAAGACAGAAAAAAATCCTGGGATTTTTTTTGGGCCTCTTATTATTCAGTGAGTCTACAGATGAGCAAGCCTCTTCCCTTTAAGAATTTTTTGGCCATACCTGGGGATCCCCTCTGTGAGAGCCCTAGGACATCATCTTCTGTCAACCGAGGTGTGAATTCCTCATTACATCTTTCCGGAGGGAGGAAAACAAGATTTAGAGGTCCCAGTTCAATCACTTGAGAAAGAGATTTAACCTTGACTTGTGGTTTTTTGTCATTTACAAAATGCACGTGGTGCTGATGGCTGCTTGATAAAGCCAAGTGTGCTTTTGAAAGTGCACTGTAGACTCTAACAACAATAAGTGTGGTCCATCTAGGCCTTCTTCCACTTCATAACAATAGAGAGCTGACCCTACAAATAAGCTGAAGAGATGGCCATCTCCAGAGAATTTGAAGGACATGAGAAAATTTCACCTGCGCAAAAATATCTTCCCCGTGGCCTGAAATTCAACTATTTGTGATTCCTTCGAGCACTTTATTAAAGAGTTTTGCCAATTGTGACCTACCTGCTTCAATTATGAGAAAAGCCATAATTGTATTCACTGGAACCTTACCCCATGTAGGCCCTTTGTAATACTTGATTTTTTTTTTTTTTACTCAAACCAGTATGCACTAAAGGGATTATTACTCAATATATTTTTTTAATGGGAAACTGAGCCTCAGAAAGTTTAAGAAACATGCTAATGGCCCACGTGAGTAACGGGCTCAGGACTTAAACATGAGTGGAGTTGGGAAGGCCCGAGGTAAAACACAAGGGACCGCTGACAGGGGAAGAAGGCCTGCAGGAGACATGTGCCAGCACCAGCAATGCTCAGCCCACTTTACTAGCCCAGTGCCCCCACGTGCCTAGGTCACCTCTGCGAAGAGACCTAGAATCCCCGCCAGGAAAGAAATAAAGGATGTTGATGCTGCTTACTTTCTGAAACAGCATATCTCCTTCAGCTAATCTGGAAATATTATTTACAGGCCTCTGGAATGACCCTTTGTAGCTGAGTGGGTGGATAGGCATCATGAATATTTGGCACTGCTGCTCCTCCGAGAGGAGAGCCGGCACCACTCATTGGATAATTACTCTGTTGTCTTCTCACCTCTGGGGGGTGGGGGGGATGCAAGATGCCCTTTTTCCAAATCTGGCCCTTCATGCCAGCAACACTGTATTTTTAGAAGCTGTTTTTCCCTGATAGTTTCACAACCTTTAATCTGTCATTCTCCAGATGAATATAAATTAAAACACAACAATAAACTATGGAGAAATATTTTCTCCCATCCTAATCTCCAGTTCTCTGAACCCAGGGCCAGGAGTGGGTGGAGTCCCTGATTTGTCTCCAAAGCAACGGGGAGAGGAAGGCAGCCAGGAGAAGCCGTACCTAGTCGCTTCCGGCTCTGATGAATGGCTGCCAACCAGTTATTAAGGAGGGGAAAGGGACTTTCAAAAACTTCAGGTCTCTGAGAACCCGGAACTGGGAAGCGTAGAGGCTTATAATTACACCCAGGTGGAAGCCTGACCGCAGCTCACCTGCTAAGGAAAGAGTGATCCTGTTAACTAGTCAGGAAGGAATGGAGTTCACAGGGGATTAGATTTCTAGATTGTAGTCTCAAAGTCATTCTCAAATTTATCCCTTAAAATCTGGAGGTGAAGGAACAAAAGCACCCTTTAAGAACCTATAAAGGGAGCCCCGTAGGAAGGGAGGACTGCCTACTCCTTAGCTCCTGACAGCATGGCCACAACAGGACAGACATCCGTCTCCCCGACCCCGCCCCGATAGCCCAAGAAAGCCCCAAAGCTGGAAGTTTAGAAGCTGGCAGTTCAAGAGATGACAAATACAAGGGAGGAATAATAGTGGCACAGTGCAGCAAGGCACTGCCATAGAGTGCCTGGAGCATCGGGGTTTGAGCCAGACAGTCACAGGTTCTAATCCTGACTCTACCTCTTCCTAGCTATGTCACTTGGACAGTCACTCAACTTCTCTGAGCCTTAGTTTCCTCACCTGTAAAGTGGGAATAATTATACTACTACCTCGGTTGAGGTTTAAGTGACAAGATGAACGTGAAGTGCCTGGCAAACTCCCTGGAACATTAGAGGTGCCGGGGTTAGTTTAGTCTGTTCCTCTCCACCTCACCTCACACACTAAGATGCAAATTCCTGATGGATTTCGAAGTGAGACTTCTACTAAATACTGGTTATAGTTTGTAACCAGCCATCAGGCAGCCACAACTCACAGTCATGCCCCCTTTGCCCCATCGTTCAGTGTGTGGCATGACTTCACAAATGAGAATCAGAGATCCAGGTTTTAATGGGACTTTGCCATTGCCTGACAAGGGACACACAGCACTGTCCCCCCTCCTCCTCCTGGGACTGACCACACTGTCATCACAAGAAGGCTGGGGCACCATAGGACTCTTTATTCCAGTGAGAGTTCAGTGGCACCGGAAACGCTGCCAGCCACGTGATTCCAGGTTGATTCTTCTGGGGATCTGAGACTGGGAGGCCCCTCTGCCCACACGCTCACACATGACCTGGAACCGGGAGCCCACTCTCCGTAGCTGCATTTTTGACCGAGTTGGATACCTCGACACGGTCCCAGCAGGCAACAGAGCACCCATTGTTCAGCTTTCCCAGTCCCAGAGAGGGACTGTGCCTGCCAAGTTCGGAGGTACCACCCAGATTCTGGCAGCAGAGAGAGGCTCCTCAACCCCTCACCCACATGGCCTAGGGCCCACTTGGCCCTCAGCTCCTGCAAGATTCACCAGTCTGTCTACTCAGCTATTTGAGAAAGGCAGGTAGCGGGGTCAGGCCAGTGGATGAAACTTAAACTGTGTTCTCTGTTCATGACCAGAGAGACTTTCTAAGCATTATTATTATGTATCTGTAATATATTAATATTACTATAATTAACCAATATTGCTAGAATTAATATTACTATTATATATCCATAATAGAAACATGTACTGTAGCTGTGATAGCTAACCTTTATTCTTACTACATAGAAAGTCCATGTTAACCATGATCTTATCCTAAACTTCTCACAAACATATGAAGTAGGAACTATCATTCCATCCCATTTTAGAGAGGAGGATGACCCAGAGAGGCCAAATTACTTGCCCAAGACCACACAGTCCATAAGAGGTCAAATTCTTGCTCGGGCAGTCTGACCTCAGTCCTAGGCCACTCAGCTCTGTAAATGCAGGCGCCCAAACTCGCGAGCTAGTTGTGCTGGTGGCAGAGTTCCACAGACCAACTCTAAGGGCCTCGGAAATGTTCTCTGCCCCACAGTGTCACTGCACCCCGTCTTCACTTTCTGCCTAAAATTCCTCTATCTGTGTGTTCCTTTGTTTTAAAGCTTTTTCTCTTTCTTAAATGAAAGTATCTCTTTGGACAGGATCAAAATCCACAATCAGATACCTTCATAGGACTTTATTTACGAGGACTTCTCCTCCAAGAGAGAGGAGCCCTTAGCAATCAGCAAAATCTCATCGAAGTTTGTTTTCCCCCATGTGCCTCTCATTTCTCATGCTTTTCCATTCTCCTGGTGATCCATACTTTCATCCCGTCACAAAGAAAATGGATTTAAATAATAAACTCATACTAAGGATGCTTCCCATCCCCCATGCCGTGGTATACCCCACATCCTCATCAGACCTGAAGCACCTCCCCCAACCTCATCAGAGACTTTTTAGGAAAATAAACTTCACAGCCTCAGTTTGCACTTATATAAAAGGAGGCTTAGGAAGCGCACATGAATAGCAAAGCAAGGAGGCCCTCCTCGCCGGCTGGCCGCTATCTCCCCTGGCGCTTCACCACAGCCTGCGCACTGTCTGCTCGCTTGGACTAGCATGAGGGGTTGTAGGATCCAGCACATCACTTTGATCTGCTCGACTTTAATCTAGCTAAAATTATGTCACAAATTTGGGGTATCGTGAGGAACTAAGGAAAACAGACCAACGATAAAAACTCCGTATATATTTGACCCATATTTGAGTCTTCCCAATACACATACATTAAGCTGTGTGGTCCTCAATTTTTGTAACTATAGGGCCACAAATAAATGGCTCACTATAAAAGTAAAAAGATAATTTTTTTAAAAAATGCTTCTTAAGTAGTGACTTCATGTCCCAGGGGCATCTTTGTTAGAAGGCTTGAGAAGGTGGTCGTGGTGAATCCAAAAGGATGAACCACCTGTGGTGGAATTTTGTTCCTAGAACAACCCAGGGGAGAAGATGTTTTGAGATCTGGGTGAAGGGGCTCTGGAGGAGGTCATCTGACCTCTTAGGACAGAGGGTATATGTGTTGCCAATTAACAAATTACCTCCAAAATCTAGCAGCTTAAAACAACAAACACTAACGCACAGTTACTGGTAGCGGTTTAGTTGGATGGTTCTAACTCAGGGTCTTTTATGAGGTTGCAAGTCAGTGGGGGCTGTCATCACCTCAAGACTCGACTGGGGCGCAAGGGTTATGGGCAGGCCTCAGTTCCTTGCTGGCCATTTGGCAGAAGTATCCGTTCCCTGCCATGGGGCCCTCTCCATAGAGCTGCTCATGATGTGGCACTGGCATCCCCCAAAACAAGAGTTCAGAGAAAGAAAGAGAGAATCCAAGACAGAGGACCCAGGCTTTTACAATCTAATCCCAGCAGCGAGATATCATCACTCCTGCTGTATGTTATTAGCCACACAGACCAACCCTGGTACTATGTGGGAGGGGGCCACACAACAGTGTCCATACTAGGAAATGGGGACCTATGAAGCCTTCTCGAAGGCCAGCTACCCCAGCAGGATACAGAGCATGGCAAGGTCCACAGGTGCAGGTGTCTAGATCGCTGCCATACTCCTTTGGGCAGGTCAGTTAACCTCCCTCAGCCTCAGTTCGTACTTATATAAAATGAGGGGAATAGAGTCACCAGGAATCAATGATGTCCGTGAAAGCATATTGAACAAAGTGAAGTGTTCTGTAAGGCAGCATGTACTTCAATTGTTATTAGCGGTAGCTGTGGCACACAGTTCTGGAGACTCCTACTCTGTTGAGCTCTAGGGCCTGATCCACATGTATAAATGAGAAACAGCGTGCGTTTCAGATTGCCAATACCCAAAGTCAGATAATGAAGTGTCACAAAATACAGCTTGGGTAGAACCTATTCAATGATCTGTTAGGACTGATTTATAACTAGCCTTTCACCTGAATGCAAACAAGGAGCCTGAAGTTCTTGCTTGTTCTTACATGGAAATGATCTGTTCTTTTTATTTAAAAGTCCTCCCTCATCTCATTTACTTAGCAGCCCTGGTTTTTCTATTTAATAGACAAGATGAAAGTAAGCATCAGCTTCTCACTCTCTGCCTTTATAGGACACCACCCAGTTCTGATGTCCTCGACTCTGACTTAGGCCCATCCAGCCATCCTCCCGTCCCCTACTCCTTGCCCTTCCCTAAGAGCTCTCAAGACAAGATTTTGTTTAAGTCTAGGCATGTAGGACACCGAGAACTTTCTCACTAGGAAACGCTTCTTTCTAGAACTCCCACAGTGCTGGTCAGACATGATAGGAGTCTGGATAGGAGTCAAAAAATTCGAGTGCTGACTCCGCTCTGATCCTTATCTATGGTATGTGGCCTTGGGCAGGTCACTTCACTGCTATGAGCATTTTAGATCTGATTATCTAAGAGGATCATTCTTCCTGTTATTCGCTGAGCACTTCTGAGCCTGTTATCTTCCCCTGCCCTACAGCCCCCTACCAAAAACAGAGTACGTGAAACCTTCTAAAGTATTCCTCATGGTCCTGTTTCTCTCCTTAAGGATCTTTCTTTCCTTCTGAACTAGCAGGACTCACCCGTGTGTGTCACACACTGGGTCTGGAACCATCACAACTTTGTGCTGGTAATTCAGCCTCATCTTTACAACAACCATAGCTAACCCTTACTGAGCATTCACTGTGCACCAGGCACTGTTCTACCTCATTGAAACTTCACAACAGCCATGAAGTCATAACTATCATCATCTCCCTTGTACAGATGAGGAAACTAATGCTCAGAAAGGGTAAGCAACTTAATGAAAGTCACCCAGCTTATGCGAGACAGAGCCAGGATCCAAACACAGGTCGTCTGGGATCAGCTTTCTTGAGATTGACTTCTTTCTCTACAGAGAATATAAACTTCTTAATCACAGGCCCTATTCATCTACAGTTGAACACCTTGTCTTATTCACCCTTGGATCCAGTGCCCAAGAAAGTACTGGGCATGAAGTAAAAGCTCACCAAATAAGAGAGGGCGGGAAGGGCAGGGGAGGGAGGGAGAAGAGGAGAAAGGAAGGAAGAGAGAGTATGACAGAAAAAAATATCAGGCTTCCTTTGTGGACAAAGGAAGTCAAATGCTATAAATCAAGACTTCTGTTCATAAAATAAGACTATCGACTGTTTGAAATCAATTTTTGCATCTTTCCAGAGAGAAGGCTAACTCTGAATACCTTAATTATCCTTCAGCAATAATTTGGGCCAATATTAACCAAGTGCATTAAGGAGAGAACCTAGCCCTGCTACAGAAATGTCCTCCTATTAAAATAAGTCCTGACTGATGGATGTGATAGAGCCAGTGAGGTACAAATGGCCTTTTTATAAATAACAGGTTCCTTAGAGGTGTCCATTGGGAAAATTGCAGTCCTTACAGCTGCCACTGGAGAAGACATAACAGACAGCTCTCATTCCAAGGGAGCCAAGCTACAGAGAAGGGCTAGCCAGTGGGCTGTAAATCCAAATATCCAAGTGCTGTTCATGCTTCAGCTCCCGACCAATGACAAATGGCTCCCTGTCAGAGTTGGCAGGTGATGCACCACTCCCCCTACCCCGCCTGCCACAGCGGGGCAGTCTGTCAGCAGCTGCTAACTCTCTGTAGTGGAGGAGGAAGGGGGCGATCTGCCCATGGTTACTGGGCAAAGAGGGAGCCTCTGAGCCCAGAGACCTTGGGAAATTCAGCTTCTGTCTTTTGTGGAAAATAAGTCTCTATGGCCAACTAGAGGAGAGGAGTGCTCCTCTGTGTTCTCATCGAGGTAGGGTGAGCACCAAAAAAATACCTAGAAACCATCGAATAGAAACGTCCTTGTATGTTGCTCATAAATCTCCCCAGCACCCATGTCAC
This sequence comes from Rousettus aegyptiacus, assembly GCF_014176215.1. NCBI lineage: Eukaryota > Metazoa > Chordata > Mammalia > Chiroptera > Pteropodidae > Rousettus > Rousettus aegyptiacus. The sequence goes on from NW_023416306.1 coordinate 127,430,608, forward strand.
TGGAGTCATCCCCTTCTCTATAGGTGTGCCTGTTCCCAAACCCAAATGACACTTCCCACAGGATGCCCTCCCCAGGCTCCTCGTCAGGGCGACGCCCTCCCCACTCCAGGCTCCAACTGCACAAGTGCCTCCATCACAGGAGCTGGCACGCCCCACCCCCTTCACACCCCTGGCTGGCATGGCAGTAGCTCAGCCCTGCCTGGCCGCAGTCTTTATTCCGCCACTACTTGCAGTACTGTCACTACCCACTGGGTCCTCCACTGTGTTGGCCTGCCATACAGCTGATGGATCTCAGGTTTGAAGACCCCTCACCCACGCAAGCCCCTTACAAAGCCTTTTAGCCAATTGAGTGCTCATGATTTTGTATTCCTTTCCTATAGAGGACCCCAAATTGTATCTGCGATTCAGGGCCCATAGAACGTGGCTCTTCCTGCATGCCTTTCACATAACAGGTGCTTAAGTAAAGATTAACAAGAATGGATCCTGATTATGATTACAATTAACTAGGAATCAGTGTGTAACAGGACAGGGAAGAGTTATGTTTCCCTCAGGCAGGCTTTAATAATTCTTCTGTCATTGAATCAAAAAGAACCAATGATGTCTTCTATCAGCTAATTCTATGGTTCTCAAAGTCCACATCTTGTTACTCAGCTGTGCCCTTGTTTTATACACTACATGCATATTGACTTTAAATAAAACAAAAAAATAAGATCTTTTTGTCACCTCCCCCAGAACCACTTTTCACCCCGTTGGGGGCAATGTCACCCTATTGAGAATGTGTGGACTCAATGTGGTTCTCAAAGTATGGTCCTCAAACTAGGAGCAGCAGCAGCTGGAAACTTGGCGGCAATGTAAATTCTCAGGCCTGCCTGCGACCTACTGAACCAGACACTCTGGGGGCGGGCCTAACAGGCTGTGTTTTAACAAGCCTTCTGGGGGATTTCGGTCTCCTGCATCTCTCTGGCTAAATTCCATTTCTCATTTAGGCCCCAACTTTGCCTGCCCGACCCACGAACCACTGCAGCCACCCAGGCCCCAAAGCTGCTTTTCTGTTGGACAGACTGAATTATCATAACTGCACAGTCCTGGCCTGAGCAAGGATGGGTAACAGATATGTTCCAGGTCAACTGTGTTCTGGGGTGATTAGGATGTGACTAAAGGTCTTCTAGGCAGCAGCCCTTCTCAGCTGAGGTGATGTCAGGGTGATGGGTCAGGGAGATCTGATTCAGTACCAGACATGCAGAAGTAGGATCTAGCTGGAGCAGGGAGAGGAGAATATTGTGGAGGCATGGTGATTAGACCTCAGGGTCAGGACAGGCAGCCATGTCTGCTTTCTAACCAAAACTCGGGGATTCCCTAGATCCCCCAATAGTCAAGAAGAGTGAAAAGAGCATGATTTGGGGTATCAGTTCTCCCTCATGCAAACTGTGGCAAGTTTCTTCCTATGTTAAATGGGGATGATGATGCCTGCTTCACAAGTTGTGGTGATGGCTGAGTAAAATGTAAGCACTAGGGACATGGTGTTGGCGATGCTTGGGTGGGGGACTATTTCTAGTCTCTTCACGATTGTGTTTGCTCTCCTCTGAACATGCTCTGGCTTCTTCGTGACACTTTTAGATTAAATGTCTGCAACCAGATGTGATGACCCATTATCACTTAACCAACACAGAATTGAAGAGTACAGTCACCTCCCTTTTCCAAAACATACACTTTTGACTGTGCAGTCTACAATCACACAAGGGTTGGGAGAAGACACTGTACAGTATTTACTCCTGCTGAAAATTAGAATCAAACCTGTGGGTCTTCCCACATCTGCTGCTAAGCCACAGCTCACTGTCCTTTTTTGGAGTAGTTGGGCCTAGGTACCAAGTATAACCAACCTGCTGTTCAATTTTATCTTTAACTTCAATTTCTCTCTCTTTCTCCGACTCCTGTGAAATTTATTTTGGATTTTGTTTCTGATATCACTTCTACCTTCTTGACATCAGAAAACTGATGAATTTATACCCTATATTTTTATGCAAATCAAGGATAAGATTGCTAAGACAAAGACAAGGACCGACGCACAGGAACCCTCCCTTCGAGGACCCACCAGTTCATTCAGTAGTACTTTGGGCACATTGGTCCAGGTAGTTATCCATCAACCCAACCATTCTGGCAGCCAGCCCCATCTTTCCACAAGGATTTTGAGTAACCGTATCAGATATGTCACTCAGGACCTTCAGTCTTTTTCCATCCTTCACCCCTCAGTTAGCCTCTGATTCCCGTGGATTCCACCTCAAAATGCCTCCTCTAGATCTCCCTCCTTTATGTCTCTTCAACCACGCACTCATCAGGGCCTTTATTATCTCCCCCTAGACCACTGCAGTAGCTTCCTAATTGGTATTTTCACCTTTATACCCAGACTCTTTCTGGAAAAGACTGGAGGCAGCTCAGCATATGTATATTCGAGTACGTCTACCTTGTCCCAGTGTAATCATTACCAGGAGGCCATTCTTACTATTTTTTGTCTAAAGTTTTTACATTTTTTTCAATTCTACACTCTAGTATCTCTTTGGTGACAGAAAGTGACAGATCTTCTCCCAAAATGACAAAGAATTCAGAAATATTTTCAATTTATTTTTAACATCTGTGTCTGTGAACAAAGAAATCATTGCTGGTGACAGGGGGTGGGGAGGTAGAAAGAAGGGACCTTAATTAGCTTCAGCTTTTATAGGAACTTTCGCTCATGGTGGTTGAACTGAGATGTGACATCTGATTGTGTCTAATCACAAGAAGAAAGTGTACACTAAATTGCCATGAATATATTACCAGTTTTTACAATACCAGTTTTAAAACTCTCCGCAGAGCCATTTTCCTCATGACAAAATTACCCTACCATGATTTTTTAGAATAAGCAAACCCAAAACTTCTTTCTTAGCTTAAATCAATTCATCGGGCTCCAACACTGTATTCTGAGTACAGACATCAGTGCAACTTGCAGCCTCTGGATCTCTAACCTTCGGAAAATTTCTGTAACCTGGATAGGTAGGGAAACTTAAGGATGAAATGACAAACCAGACATGTGTTATATCTCTTGGTGTTAGGTGTGGCAGTAAAATCCCAGCTCAGCCACCCTCCCACATAAACTAGAATTTAATGGGACCCTTGAGATGTGTGGGCCAAGAGAGAGGCAGTAGCTGAAGGTGCTCGAGGCTGGACCTCAAGCCTGGCTAGGAAACTGAAAGACAAGGCCGGTGAGGGGGAAACTTGCCTGGACCTTAGTGACTGTGCAGCTCCTGGCATGCAGCAAGCAGGGGCCGATGCTCCACAATACCTTCTCATTCTTTCTCTGCTGTTCCTCCAGTGCCCCAACCCAGACAGAAACCACCAGCCTTTCCCTCCTCAGAAGCCCCACAATACTGTTTGCACCTCTCCTGTAGTGTTTCTGCACTCCTACACTGCCCTCTGTGCACAGGACCCACCCTCCCTACCAGAATGTGTGCACCTGGGTGATAGGCTTGCGACTTACTCATCTAAGTATCCTCAACAGTACCTGGCACATAGTAGGTACAAAGTATGCATTCCGCTAAAAGAAAGACATGTTTGTGGTGCATCGCTACCCAGTTTGTAAACTTTGTGTTCAGTTCCATGTAAATTCCTCCCTCTTTTGCAGAAGCGTTATCATTCTGCTTGTCATCGCTCTTGCTCTGAGGTTGCAAATGTCAAAGTAGTTAGCCCAAGTCACTAATGTGTGGGCACGAGGGCATATATTCCAAAATCAGAAGTAAACGTTCTAAAAGTAAGACTTTCAATGCTGAAGAGAGGGCATAAAATGAGTAGGGCATATTCATTCATCCACTGCATATTCAATAAGCAACTTTAGGGGTGTTCCCATGTACCAGACAGCATATTGGGCTTAGGGGACATAAAGATGAATAAGACACAGTCACCATCACCCCAAGAAATGCTCAGCCTGTAGATCTCTCCTAATCTTTCAAAAAGCATTTAATGAGCCATAAGGTGCTGAAACACTTCACTTGGCCTTTCTTTTTTCTTTTAAACAAACATTTCCATTATATGTGCCAAGCATCATTGAAGGTGGTATATAAACATTATAAATCATTTATATAGACAGTTTATAAACATTAACTAGTATCTTTATAACAACTCTGTGAGGTACAATTAATTATCTATTAATACATATAGATAATCTCTTTTAATCCTCATAATTGAATAGTCCCATGATAAAAGTAAGGGAACTGAGGTTCAGAAAAGTTAACTAATGTGCTCAGAGTCACATAGCCTGTTAAGTGGTAGAATCAGGACTTTTTTCCCCCCTGAGATAAGAGAACTCAGTGTGTTCCTTAAACCCTGGTCAGAATCTGTCACAGAATTTGCCTGCTGTCCATTTAGAAGCTGGAGGAGGAAGGCAGAGGCCAAGCTCACAGACCAGAAGGAGTCAGGAGAGGTGGTTTGTGTTAGGGCTTTAGGGGCAGCCCAGGGCCCGACAGACACCAAGGATGTTTGGCAGGACACCAGGAAGCGAGGGCTTTGTTTGTATGGGTAGAGTCTCACATCTGGTCCTGTCTCACAACATCACTCTATCTGCCATTCAAACCAGCACCACCTCGTGTGTTTCCTGTCACCAGTGTGTCAGGCTTCCAATCCACCTGCTTAGCCCAGAGCCAGGTGATGAACAGGGCCCAGCTTTGAGGTGCCCACCAAAGGCAGAGGGCAGAGGCCTTAGTGGCAATGCAGCGCCTGGAATGACAGTACAGCTCTGCCCAAGCTGCTATCAACGCATGTATCCATGAGGCCCCTCACCTGCCAGGGACCAAGCGCAAAGCAAGCACCTGAGAGCAAGTTACCTGAGCAGGGAGAGCAGAAGCAGAAGCCATGGCAAAGCTGCGTGTCGGACAGCTTTTCTCCAGCCTGTGACTCTCCAGGCACTAGGACCCATACCATGGGGAAAACCCAGGATAGACTTCACACATAACATGCTACATACACAGCACATCTCTCTCTCTCTCTCTCTCTCTCTCTCTCTCTCTCTCTCTCTCTCTCTCTCTCTCTCTCTCTCTCTCTCTCACACACACACACACACACACACACACACACACACACTTCCCTAGTCCTGTTTCCTTAGGTGAGCATTTTTATGAGAAAACCAGACTATAAAAACATGATCTGTTTCTAGATCTGACCAGACATAATTTTCAAGTGGAAAGAAGAAAAGAAATTCTCAGAAAACCCCATTTACTACAGGGCTCCATACCCCAGTTAGAAATCTTCGTCAGACAGAGTGCAGGACCACGTGGTATCCTAGCTGAAGTGACTGAGCTCCATCCAAACTCAGCTGAAAATCCAGGCCCCAGCATAAACATCTCCTTTGTAGTGGGGTCATTCCAGCTCCTTGGGGGCAGTGACCTCTCAGAGCACAGGAAAATAAATATGGCGTTGTCAGAAACTCCGGGGCAGAAGTGATGAGAGCTGTCCCTTCTAAATTTTTCTTTTTTATATCGCATGGCCACCTTTGGATCTTTCAGAAAAGAGATGGCTTCTGAATCTCAAGCAGGCAATTCTTCAAGCCAAAGCTGCACAGAAATTCTAATTTTATCCATTTCTATCTCTAGAGGTCAACACTCCCCCCACCTCATTCATGTGTAGAAGGGGCCTGTCAGGTGGTCAGAGATAGCATTCAACAGGCAAAGGCACATCAGAGCCTGGTCTAAGGACTGCACTCTTCTGTCCATCGTCCAGAGGCCCTGGACGGCCTGGTCTCCTCATCACTTTGATCAACTCATTTTCTAGTTTTTTGGTTAAGAACAAATTCGGATTTCTCTTCCTCTTTTTCTCTTCCCAGCAATCTCAGATATGTCACAAAAAAAGGGGAGGAGACATTTCTACCATCATCATCAACAACAAGACGAAAATAACACACCACCATCAAATACCAGTGTTCTCGCCACCAGCAGGCAACACACCAACGGACCTCTAGACTCTGTCCAGCGCACGCACATCCAGACGGCCCCAGTATCAGCACTGCGGAGCTAGGCAAGCTGTGCTCTGGTTTATATGGCCTGTTGTGCTTCTGGTAGCAAAGAAATGATCCCCCAGTTCTTATGGTTGTGGCACTGAGGACATGAGGCACAGCCAGAGGAAGACTAGAACTCACAGGTCAATTATTTTCAGTCGTATCAGACTTCAAATCCTGAGTCACGTAGAAACTGGGGTAAACTCTAGGGCAAAGCGAATACAAATTCCCTGGATCCTGGGCATTGGAGATCCCCACTTTTCTGGGCCATGTGAAACTCAATGTGACAGCACCAAAAGAGGCCAACAGTCCATAAGGAGGCAGGAACCGAAGGTGGTAGAGAGTCCAGAAAGCTATCCAGTGCTGGCTAGAGGTGGGGCTGGCAGGGAGCAGACACGGGCCCACGTAGTTACAGGAGCCTCTGCTACATTTGTTCCCAGCCCCACTACTCACTAGCCATGTGGCCTCAGGCAAGTTATATCATCCCCAAGCCTCAGTTTCCTCATCTTTAAAAGATGAAATAATGAAAGCTTGATGGACTTCATAGCGTTGTTGTAAGGATTAAATGATTTAATATACAAAAAAAAAAAACTGTTTAGAACAGGACTCACATAGCTTAATAGTTACTTTTATTGGACAGTTGGCCCAGTGAGTTGTGATTTCTTTGAGGTGGAATAAACATTTTACGAATATGAAAACCGTTCAGATGATCTAACCTGCTGCTGTTAGACTATTCCTCTCTTCATTATACCAAGATCCATTTCCTTCATGCTCCACCCAGCCCCACACCAGCCTTCCTCTTCTTTGGCTAAATATCCCTCGGGTAACATGGTTTTCAGTCCCCTCACCCTTAAGTCACTCTCTTTGGAAAAAGCTTAAATTACTAAATATGCATCTCTAAAACCAGTTCCCACCCACGCCAACATTCCAAGGCCAAAACCATCATCTCCAACACTGACCATCTTCTTCCATTCCCGAGACTTCGGATTGCATTCTCAGGGCTGCAGACCACCGGCCAGTTCTGGGGGAACCAGCACTACGTAGGCCCTTGAGCTTCCTACTCACAGGAAAACAGTCGTTGCCTCCTTTGGCCGGCCCTCCCAGGCCTCTGGTGGAGGAACCCAACTGCTTGGAATCTCCTCGTTACCCAGCCAACCTGGAAGGGCTTCCTTAGAGGGGACAGCCCCTGCCTTGACCACAGTCTGCCTCCCTTGACCTTGTCCTCATGAGGTGCACCCTGTCAAGGTTGTGCTTAGACCCATCTGTAGAGACTATCTGCCCTGTTCTAGTCTCACACAAACACCTTTGTGGGACTCCTCCTCTCCCAGCACCTGTGCCTTACAACTGGGCTCTCTTTAGCCCAGGAGAGTAAAGACCATCCTAGACAATGACAGCCACACTGCCATGCATCGCTGAGAACAAGGGCATCATTTTGCTGCTTCCATTGATCTGTAAAACCACAGCTATGCTGGAGCCCAGAAATAGGAACCACACCCAGCCTGCTTTGGACTGGCATGTTGACATCAGTTTTTCTGCCACTGCTGGCAGGGCCCGCTTCCACGAATGACAGTTGATCGGCTGTTCCAGTGACGGTCACTGCTAAAGGGTCTGGGCCCTCCAGCAGCATAGGGGCTGAGGAGAAGGCACAGCAAAGGCGGCCCAAGCACCTGTGCCCATTCTCCCTTCATTCCCAGTCAGCTCTGCCCACAGTTCTAAACCCAGACCTCTAGCTTCTGAGAAACCCATATGGGCATCAATATTTTCTTTCTCCAGATGATAACAACTACCGAGAGGTCCCTGCAATAAAGCACTAGTGTTCTCCCTGGAGACAAAGGCTCAGATTGTGCTCTGCTCAAAGCTGGCTCTGTTTTCCCCACTCCCAAGTCCTGCTGGCTCCCTCCACCCCCCCACCCCCTGCCTAGGGAAGAGGCTACAGGTATGCAGAGCCAACCTGGCAAACATCAGCACGTTTACCTGCACTGATCAGCTCAGAAATGAGATTAGTTTTCACAATGGCTAGGCTGTCTGGAATTGCTTCTTTCTCTTATCCACTCAGGTATCTTTCTAACTAAAAGAGAAAAATATGTCTTTCTTTTTTCTCTCTCTCAAAAAAAAAAAAAATGAAATAAATATGAGCCAAAGGGACTTAACTTAGCTCATTATCAAGCATATAAATGGAATGCGATCATTCATTTGCATGCAGCTCATGTGATATGCCTATGTTTAAATTACTTCTTTGAATCAGGGCTTCCCTGTCTCCCCTCAAAATTATGGGTACTTGCCTTACTTGGATAACCAAAAGAGTTCACTAAAGTGGTCCACCCCACTTTAAAAAAAAAGCAGTCCTTAGGACAAATTTCAGCCTCTTGAATTTTGGAATGCAGAAAGGGCAATTTGCCAGTAACTATAAAATCCAGTGATAGCATGTCTAAGTTTGGAAACTGACAAGTGTTATACAAAAAGTGTTTCAAAATATGGTAATGAGAATTCTATCAATGGGCATCTACCATTATATCTACCAGTCAAATTTTAATCCTTGTAATTGGTATTGCCAATTAAATAAATTCAGAACAAAAAAAGTTTTTAAAAATAGCAGAAGCTATTTATATACCATTTTATTTCCATAAATCTTCAATCAGTTTCATAGTTAACAAAAATGTGCAAGTACACAATTATATTAATTCCTCCATTCATTTGATACATATTTATTAAGTACCTTCTTTATGCCAACATTGTGTAGGTGCTAGGCACACGGTGGCAGAAAAAAGTGACAAGGACTCGGCTCCTTGGTAGAGAAACAGGTATTTTATTTCATCAATTCTAAGGCATACATTTCTTCATGTTTAAAACATCCAAGAAATTGGAATATATCTTATAAATGCTTTGGGCCAGGTCATGTTGTGAGTTTGTTCAGAAGAGCTCATATACTTCAACTGAGTTATATGCGTGGCCAAGACTACATGGGTCAAGCTTAATTGCCAGTAAAAGTGTTTTCAAAAACACTTGCATGCAATCTATGATTTGCATGCAAAAAGGCATGGAGATGGTGGTAAGGCATGAAGTTGATATTAATCAGTGGAGAAATGACTGACATCCCATAATTTCTTACAAAAAACCAAACAAGATTTTATGAAAAGATAATCACAATATATGAAGTCACGTTTCACTATGGCATGTACAAAGGGTTGCCCGTCATCACATTCTAAGCAAAGCAACTGACAGAGGAGAAACGGCTAAACCCTTAAAATAGATAAAAGAAATCTCAAAGCAATGAGAGACTGCTGTGACCAATTTCTGCTTGGCACAGGACTATCATTAAGGCATCACATCACAGTTTAATTTGTAGCTTTCTTTTTTCCTTTTTAGTGATATATAAAACAACAGTGTATCATACTAGCCATGGCATGTTGGAGTCAACAAAACAATGTAACAAGCAAGGGAGTGAAACATAAAATCATTACAGGTCCTGGAAATGTTAAGAAACAATAAACTATAATAGGAACAACAAAACAACCTAATTTATATAGAAGGGTCAAAAAAGGCCTTCCTGAGGAAGTGAATTCGAAGAGAAGCCGGCCCTTCAAAGAACATGCCAGCAAAAGGCCCTGGGATGGGAAAGAGCATCTGCGTTGAAGAGGACTTTATCACTGGCGATAAAGTCTTTGCCTGCTTCGATGTCATGGCAGTATCATAAGGCCACAAGCCTGTCCAACACATAGCTTATCTGACACATAGCAAACATTATAATAAAAATAATTTGAAAATTAAAAAAAAGAAACATTTAGCACAGCTCATCCTGATGAGTACGTGGAGTCCAATACAGTCTAATTACTCTGGTGAAACGAAGCCCATTGGCAGCACTGCCCACAAAGAAATTCAATAGTAAGTAAGCATAGGGGAAATGAATACCCAATTCAGATAAGGCAAACTCCACTTCTCTGCCCTCTCTGGTCTGAGCGTTTTATTCTCCTGCGCCCTTATTTTTGTGTCCCTTACAACCATACATTTTGCAGAAATGCCATAAATTTCTTCAAACCAATGGATGGTTTAGGTCAGGAGACTTACAAGAGTTAAGAAGTAAATTAACCTAAATTCACCTGTATCCTGATAAACTACTTAATTTCCTATGATAAACTGGCCTTCTCTGTTGGTTTACTTGTATTCAGACACCTAGCTTGCTCCTCTAGGACTATACTGCCCTCAGGCTGGCCTGAGTTCAAGTCCTTATTCTCCCACTAACTGGCCATGAGCAAGTCTTTGAGCCTCTGCACTTTCATCTGTTAAAGTGGGGTGCTAACACCTCTCATTCAGTCCTCTCCTGGGGGTATTGAATGGAATTACTTTGCCAAGTGCCTGGCCGTCACTGGCCCCAAATGAATGGACGCTTCATTCTATCTTTGTCATCTAACCTAGGCCTGCCTCTGTGAAATAGCACAGACGTGCTGTATGGAAGACAGGCGGGTTCACTTTGGCTCACAACCTTCTACAGCTTCCTAACCAGAGGCCTTGCTGGCACCTTTAATTTTCCTTCCAGCCAAATAACCAGCCGCCAAGCAGCACAATGATGTGCCCACAGTGTACAAGTACTAACCCAAGCTGTGAGAGACATTTGGGGAGCAAAGCAGGAGCCTCCCTTTGAACCATCATCACACATTCCCTCCGCAGGCCCAGCCCACGCCTTATCTATAGCTTGGGCAGGCTTTTCATAGCAGAGGGAACAGCTTTCATAAGAAAGATTGTCTTTTCCAGCAGTGTTCTCATAGAGAAGGATAAAATTCTCACATATTTCCCTGAATCTCCTCACTGTCCTAACTGTAGAAAATTACATTAACTTCTTTAATCTACAACTGTACAAAATAATAGAAAACTGAACCCTTCATATGCGAGGCACTGTGCTAAGGATTTTACAAACTTCTTATGTAATATAAAGCACTATTATAGGTCTGTGAGCACTAACTTTGTCTAGCTTGTTTCTTGTTCTATTCCTAGCATCTAGCTTAACATGGAGTAAGTTCTAGAAAGAAAGAAGAAAGAAGAAAGAAAGAAAGAAAGAAAGAAAGAAAGAAAGAAAGAAAGAAAGAAAGAAAGAAAGAAAGAGATTGGAAGGGAGAGGAAGGGAGGAAGAAAGAGAAAGAGAAAAGAATATATATATTAGAACGAATCAAGGCATTGTTGGAGGTGACATTAATAAAATGCTTGGCATGTGGGTGGCACTCAATAAACTGTAGCTTTTCTCATTATTTTTCTGTGTTCCAACTTGACCCTGCTTCAGCAAGAAATCTGGACACATCCGAGAGAATACAAGGATCCTATTCACTTTGGCATTATCACTCACTTCATGGATGAGGAATTTGAGGCTCTGAGGAGATTACATAATTTGGCAACATTCATAAGGCCACTGGATGATGAGACCTGGGACCATGTCTCCTTTACTAGAAACCTCAAAGTCTGCAGAAATGACTATGCTAAGGGCATCTGCGGGATGAATAGAAATCCTCATTTATATCCAGTTTCCGATAACCTGTACCAGGCAGGTTCAAACTCAGAGGCTGTCCTGAAACTCAGCCAGAACTTGGTTTAGGTTTTTTAGTTTGTTTATTTTACTTTTTAAGAGAGAAAAGTCTATCCAAGTCAGAGGCAGAGACAGATGTGAAAAACACGAACGGAGTCTTTGACTGAGGTGAGATGTCGGGAAGAAAGTTGAGTGACCTGAGGAAGCCGAGTCAGCCAGACTACTTGGAAAAGGCACAGGGATCCAAGGCCACAGGAGACTTCTCTAGATCTAACAGTCTTTTAAGAAGGCAGATGGAGCCTCGAGCCTTTCCCACGCCAGCTTCAAATGGCCTAGTCACGGAGTTGAAGTCTTAGCAGATGCACGTGACCTAGAGTCAGTTACCAAACATGAGCTACAAGATGAGGGCAGAGATGAAAGGTTAAATCATACCCGTTGCCCCATTTCCGTCCTCAAGGTGCTTGCAGTCATCCTAAGGAAGTGAGACAGCCATCAAAGAGGGCCTATCTCAGTGAAGCTCACTCCACAAACATGGTCCAGACCCCAGTACAAACGTTCAGACTTTCACCTCCATTAAACTAAGCAAAACAGCAAACAAAAACACCTACCAAAAAAAAAGTACATAGAAAAGGAAACATGGAGGAACACAGAAAAGCATGCATAAATAAATAAATAAATAAATAATGAATAAATACATAAATACATAAATACGTAAATAATTACCCAAACTAATTTCTTTCATCTCAGAGGACACCTGACCTTTCTGAGGCACCCTGTCACTGAAGAAGTCAATTTTTCGCAACCCCCGGGCCCCAAATTCCACTCCACACAGTCTGGAATCAAAAAGTTTATTTAATGGAAGCTTAGCAGATTCAGATTTCTCTAAAATTCCACATCCTTTTCTGCCAAGAGGCTGTTTTGAAAGATGACACTCCCTTGATGTGTATTTGCAGCCTGCCCCATTAATGAGGCTCCACTCAGAAAACATTTTTAGATCAACCCTGTTCCAGGCACTTGCTTCCAAGGACAAACTAGAAGAAACTTTGTACCAGCTCAAACCTTTCTGAGCTCTTTGATGATCAGAAAAGAGGGAAAATATTAGAACGAATATGATTAATCCAAATATTCTCAACAACCTTCAAAGCAGACTGCTCCTCTGGGCTCGGAAGCACAGCTCAGGCAGAGCCAGCCAGCCCCTTTGACCCTAATTCTCATTAGCCAGGCCAACCTCTTATAAATAAACAGATCTCAGAACAATGGGGGGAAGTCAAAGGTGAGGAAAGGAAAGGGAAGGGGAAGCAGGTAAATGAAAGAAGAGGAGGGGGGATTGGAAACGAGTTGCAATCAGCAGATCCTCATTTTATTTAAGAAAAAAAAAAAGGGTAAAGTGCTTAAATGGCACGGCCCACTACGAAAAGCCCCATCAGTTCACTCCTGTGCAACTGAGAAGTCTGGAGAGACCCCGAAGCAGCAGCATCTGCATCCTGTCTCCACTCACAAATGGTCGAGTCCTGTCCTCACCCAATGCAACTGCCTTTCTCTCGGGTGGGCGTGGTGGGATGAGCCTTTCCGTTTCCAAACCTCAGAGCCTTTTGCTGTCAAATAAACAAACACCTCAGCCTTTGCCAACTTCACCCAGCCGGAAAGTCGTAATGCTGAATTAGTAGCATTTCAATCACTCTGTGACAAGCTGGTGACAGGCTGGAATAGGATGAGTGGAGCAATCAGATGTAGCAGGAAAGAGGCATGAGGAGGGAATAATCACAGAATGGTACAGTAATAATAATCATCATAATGGCCCCCATTTACATAAAATTTGTAATTGCCAAGATCACAAAATGAGCAAGAGCACCTGTTCCTAGTCAGACAGACCTGGGACAGAATTCCAGCTCCTCCGCTTTCAATTTGTGTGACCCTGAGGAACTTGCTGGGCCTTTCTGAGCCTTGGTGTTCTACCTATTAAAGGTGGATAATGATCTCCACTTGATAAGATTGTTTTTAGGTTTGAATGAAATAACATCTGTAAGGCATTTGTACACTAGAAATAACACTAGTAGAGGTAGTGTTGGTATTATTAGTATTTTCTATTATCTAAACTAGTATTATATACTATTTCATTTTACCTTTACCTCCTTTAGGAAAGTTTTAATCCTATTTGGTTGAAAGTAAAACAGTGATTCAGAAAGGTTAAATATTTTTCCCAGTAAATGTAAGACATGAACGGGAAACGAGGACTGTGTATTACTTTCCTATTGTTTCTGTAACAAATTACTACACATTTAATGACTTAAAACAACACAAATTGTTACCTGATAGTTCTGCAAGTCAAACGTCCTAAAATCAAGGCATTAGTAGGCTTTGTTTCTTCTGGAGACTCTGAAGAGAGAATCCATTTCCTTGCCTTTTCCAGTTTCTAGAGGCTGCCCACCTTCCTTGGCTCATGGCCCCTTCCTATGTAATGTCTTCAAAGCCAACAACGTAGATCTTCCTATCTCACTCTCTGACTCTGTCTTATAAGAACATTGGACCCATCCGAATAATCCAGGAAAATCTTCCCATCTCAAAATCCTTAACTTTATCACATCTGCAAAATCCTTTTTTGCCATATAAGGTAACAAACATATTCACAGGTCCTGGGGATTAGGATGTGGACAGTTTAGGGTGGGGGTGGGTGTCATTTTTCAGCTGACCACAGACTGTTCTATAAAATGTAACTATTTGGGTTTGAGTCTGTTTTTGTTGGCTTGTTTTTGTTTAGGTTTTGCTTTAAACTCTCTCATTTATTTATTCAGCAAAAACTTTGTGCAGGGCACATGTATAATTTATAACCTGCTTCTCTCTAGATATAACCACATCAGAATCAAGCTTCATTAATGAGAAATAAATATCTGCACATAGGTATCCTTAAAGTCCAAAAACCAGACTTTAAAAAGTGGAAGAGACCTTGGGAAATCATGAGCCAATTCTCTTATTTTATAAATGGGCAAACTATGACCTGGAGGGGTACTATGACATCCTTCATGTCAGAGAGAGAGCTTGAGAGAAACAATGAGGGCCTGAATTAGAACTGGAAGAAGAAAAGCAAACAGAGGTATTTTGAAGACAAAATCAGTGGGATTTAGTAACTAGCTGGAGACGGGGTTAAATAGATGGAGGATTCGGGCTGCCTGAAGTTCATAGCTTGGGGGTGTCATTGACTGAGCTGGGGATATAGAGCAGAAGGAGCACTTTTTTCTAGGGAAAATAATGTATTTTAATGTGTTCTGGAATTTGAACCCCTTTTTGCAGGATCGGCATAGCATCATTGTGGAATTTCCATTCCTTTTTCTTTTCTCTCTTGGTAATCTCTCACGAGTGTGAGCGTTGGGCTGTATCTTCAGCTGACCATCACGTGTCAGTGCTCTTTTAAAAAAATGAATAAACTTTATTTTTAGAGCACTATTATGTTTCAGCAAAACTAAGCAGAAAGTACAGAGAGTACCTATGTACTTTCTGTCCCCACAAATGCATAACCTCCCCCACTATCAATATCCTCCCCCAGAATGGTACATTTGCCATTATTAATGATCCTACATCAACACATCATCATCATACAAAGTCCATGCTTTACATTAGGATTCAGTCTTGGTGTCGTACATTCTCTGAGTTTTGACAAATGTATGATGACATGTATCCACCATTATAGTATCATACAGAGTAGTTTCACTGTCCTTAAATTCTTCTGTGCTCTGCCTACTCATCCTTCCCTGCCCCCAGCCCATGGCAACCACTGATCCTTTCACTGTCTCCAAAGTTTTGCCTTGGGTGTTTTTTCTTTCCCACTGTTCCCGAGCTAGGCCTTGGGGATGACATTTGTGTCCTAACTCCTACCAACTTACATTTGATCCAAAAGCAAAGGGATTGACTGTACACCTCTGTTTGAACTTTAAAGATGTTATTTCCTCTATGGCCATGCCATCCTGAACAAGCCTGATCCTGTCTGATCTTGGAAGCTAAACAGGGTCAGGCCTTGTTAGTACTTGGATGGGAGACCACGTAGGAAGACCAGGTGCTGCAAGCGTAAAAAAAAAAAATTTTTTTAAGGGATTGTAAGATAACAAGGTCCTTGCAATCTGTGAAGTCAACCAATGGTTGCCTTGCCAAAAAAAAAAAAAAAAAGAAGAAGAAGAAAAAGAAGATGTTGCTTCACGATCTGCTTGCACAGTTTCCAGGGAGATATCTGTTAAACACTTATCTGTGTTTTTTTTGTATGTAATGTTGTTTTTAACTCTGGCAGCTTTTAAAATTTTCTCTTTATCACTGGTTTTAAGCAATTTGATTATGCTATGTCTTAGTGTAGTTTTTCCCTGTCTCTTATCCTTGGGGTTCATCAAGCTTCTTGGATCTTTTTTCTCCTTTGGAATGCACAATTACACAAATATGAGGCCGCTTAAAATTACCCATACCTCTCTAATGCTCTGTTCATTTATTTTCAGTCTTTTTTCTCTGTGTGTTTTATTTTGGATAGTTTCTATTGCTAATCTATTCTTCTGCAATGTCTAATCTGTTGTTAATCCCACACAATGTATCGTTCATCTCAGACATTTTTTAGTCTCTAGAAGTTTAATTTTGATTTTTTAGTATCTTCCTTATTGCTTACATTTTCTTCTACCTTTTTGAACATATGGAATATAGTTATAACAACTGTTTTGATATCCTTGTCTACTAATTTTATCATCTGTAACTTTCTAGATTGGTTTCAATTGATTGATTTTCTTTTTCATTATGGTTGTATTTTCCTGCTTCTTTGCATGCCTGATAATTTTCAATTAGATATAAGATGGTATGAATTTTACTTTGCTGCTGGGTAGTCTTGCATTATCTTAAATATTCTTTAGCTTTATTCTAAGATGCAGTTAAATTACTTGAGAACAGTTTGATCCTTTTGAAGCTTGCTTTAAAACTTTGTTAGGTGGGACCAGGGTATCCTTTAGTCTAAGGCTAATGTGTCCCACTCCTGAGGTGATAACCTTTTGCATATTCTAGCCAATGTCTTGTGTTTACAAGACATTTTCACTCTATAGGAGGGAACACAAACTCCTCCCAGCCCTATATGAGTGCCAAGGGATTTGTTCCCCTTGCTCTTTTCTGGTCATTCTTACCCTGGCCTCCTATAGCTTCCTCACATGCCTGTGTTCACCTTTATCAGCTGAAGACTCTAGGGGACCCTCTGCAGATATCTAGAGTTCTCTCTCTCTAGCATTCTCCTCGGTAAGCTCAAGCTGCCTTAGAGCTGACTCCCAGCTCTGTCTCCCCCTCCACTGCAGGAGGCCAGTTGGCTAAAAGCTCTTCAGGTTGCAAACTGGGCAATGGTAGAGCTCTCCTCATTATTTCCCCTCTCTCAAGGTCACTGTCTTATGCTACTTATTGCCCAGTGTTTTAAAATTGTCATTTCATGTATTTTGTCAGGTTGTTTAAGGTGAGAAGATCAATCTAAATATTTTTATTCTATCTTGGCTGAAAGTAGAACTCTGCTATATGTTTTTGAATACTAGAATTTGGGGTCTTTTGCTTGAAAGAAATCAACCCACCTGTATTAAGATTCCGAACAACACTGCTTATATTATTAATAATTACACTATGTCAAAATATCCATGTCCCACACTATTCATTACCACACTAAGTCTCCCTTCAGCACCATATTCGAATAAGAACTGTTGACTATCTTACCTCATTCTCTTATTTACTCACAAAGCAAAGTCTCCATGGTTTTAATAAATACCTAACATATTTTTGGCATAAGTTTTGCACAGCACCAGACCTCTTACCTTTTGCTCACAGGGACTTGTGCCCCTCTCTGCGTGACATAGCACAGCACACTAAACTGAACAATATTCCATCAGTGAGCCTTATCATAACATTCCATATCCTCACCCAGGAGGGCCTATAGCCCTCAGCCTCTCATGTGACAGAATCAAGTCCAAGATTCAGCATTAAAAATATCTTGCTTTTATGAAGCGAACCCCTTTGGAGGTCTCACAAGAATTTAAACGAGAATTTCTGGACTGCGAGTTCCAGTGTCGAGAATTACAGCCTTAGAGAATGGCAGGGCTGTTTGAAGCCCTGCCCACAGTGGCAGGAAACACCCTTTGTATGTGAGCTCCTTTCCCACACAAATGTGAGACTGAGGCTATGACCCTGGAAATTGAACACAGGGAAACAGAAACCCCGCTGAAAATATTCTTGCATTGACATTAGACACAAAAACACCCATATAAGCTTGATTTGCCATCACAGTCAAATAGAATAATAGCATGTAAGCATTTCAAAGTGATTCCATTGACATTCTCGTTTGATCCTGACAATAAGCCTGTAAGTCGGAGAAGCAGGTAGCACAGTTCCCAGCAAAAGATGAGGGAAGAGAACCTCATAGAGGTAAAGCGATTTGGACAAGATCAGATGGCTGGGCTGGTGACAAAGTAGATCCTTGAACTTCCAGGGGTCTTCTAACTCTAGATCGAGAGCTCTTGCCGTTCCGCCTACTTCTTCTCGTCCTGTACCAAAAAAAGGAACAGATTCCATGTTGACCCTAGACCAGGGCTTCTCAACAGGGATACCATTGACATTTTGGGCTGGATAATTCTTTGGAGTGTTGAGGTTGCTGTCCTGTACATTGTAGGATGTTTAGCAGCATCCATGGCCTCCACCCACAAGATGCCAGTATCACCTCTCCCCCAGTCTTGACAACCAAAAATGTCTCTAAATGCTACCATATTGTCAAATGCCCCCAGCAGGGGAAGGTGAATGGTGCAGGGGATGGGGTGCCCCTCAGTTGAAAAACCACTGCCCTAAATGATGCCCAAGAATGAGGAGGTGACAAAACTTGTTCTATAAAAGGAGAAATACAAAGGCAAAAGAGGAACTTGTGCTTATGCCAGTGAGACTGAGAACTGGACAATACCTGGGAGTTATCTACAAGTTTCTCTTCTTAACCATCCCTCGAACTGAACCTTTTGTGTTCTCACTCCACCCTTTCAGGCTCAGCCAACTCTGCATAACCCAAACCACTTTCCAAGGAGACATTTTCAGAAGGTAACATAGAGCTAGTTAACCTGATGAGAGGCAATATGGCATAGTTTTTAAGATGCAGTCTGTACATGTAGCAACATAGAAGAACCTCATATACTGTCGAGTGAGAGAAGCCCGGCGCAAAAGTGCACGTGCTGTACGAGTCCATTTACATGAAGTTCAAGAACAGGTGGAACCAACGTCTAGTGATGGAGATGAGAATAGTGCTTATGTTTTTGGTGGCATCGCCTGGAGACAGGTTGGAGAGCACCATGTGGTATCTACACTGGTTGTAAACATATGTAGAAACTGTTGGAGCTCTACGTTTAAAATTTGTGCACCTTCCTGTGCATGAATTATACTTTATATAAATGAATAAGTTTCGTCATCTTAAAAAGAAAAAATGTCAGCTCTGGAACCAAACTGCCCGAGTTTAAGGACATCTCTGGCTACCTCAGAGTGTTTTATGAGAAGCTAGTGGATAGCACAGGACATAAGAAGGGCACAGTAAATATCAGCATCATTATAATTAAATAAACCACACTTCCAACCAGCCAGGCAAAGTGAAGGATTGAAAGAGGTGCTTTTGAACCCCTCCATTGTCCCCTCCAGGCCACCCTGTCACTGCACTGAACACAGAGTGTTACATGTGGTAGAGACATGAGAACTCACCCTAGCCCCCACCTCTGTAGGTACTCTGACCCCAGCAATCCCAACAGGCCAAGTCTCTACTATTCTCTCTCTTAAATTCTCACAGGAGTCTTGCTGAGAAGATGTTCCTATTTGCAGAGTGCTTCATCAATAGGCTGAATATTTACAGGACACAGCAGTTGTGATTAAACAGTTCATTTCACTGGAGACTGGGGTACTGTACTGTGTCTCTTCATGAGTTATTCTTGGCAGAAGCAGCTCTTGCTCTTAGCACACATTTCTTTACATTTCAAGGCCGAGCAGAAGAACTGCAGTGAAACAGATGAAATGAGGAGCAGATGGGATTTCTCCGTATCTTTCCCCTAACCTTCTCTCGGTGGATTTACTACAGTGGTGTTTTCGCTGCTATTTGTTCCTCACCAGCTTTTATTCTTCTCTTTAGAAACGGGCTGAGTCAGAAGGAAATAAATGCAAAAATGTGTCAAACGAGGATTTGATGGTGCATCAAGAAACCCAGGTTCTAGATCCAGTTTCCAGATGTAATTGATTAACATGTGTTTTAAGTTGTCTGAATCCCAGTTTTTATTTTGTTTTGTTTTAATCTGTTAAATGAGTAATTAGTCTAGATTTGTGGTTTTTGAACATATGTCAGCAATTGAAGCCCTCCAACAAACAGAATCTCAAGCAGAAAATGTTAAAACCTGAAAGTACTGTTGTTTGGGTTGAAATGAAGGTAGGTGTCCAGGAACCTGCCCTCTCCACTTCTGCATCCCCCTACCCCTACGGAAGCCCCCTAAGTACCTCTGCAGAGCTCTGGGGCTTCAAGTCCTAGGAGGACAACTTGAAGACCATTGTATTTGCCTATTAAAAAAAAATCATTTTCCAGCCAGCTAAAATATTCTCTAAAGTGTCTCCGTTTCTATTTATTCCATAAATTTTAATCAACAGACCCTCTGGGCTTTAAGAAAACCCATAAGTAAAATGTTACAATGACATATATCTACATGGGAAAGACTAGCAGGAAATACACAAAAAAAAGTTAAGAGAGTGGTCATCTCGGGTGATGGGAATGCCACAACGATGATTGCAGCAGGGTGTTGTGTGGTTCTCACTTTCCTATGACGAACATCTGAGAAGATCCTTGCGTCTCTCAAAGTGTCCAGGCCTGTGTCTCACACATAAGGTCGTGCCTTCCCTGGAGCGGCTAGCACCAACCAGCTTTTGAGACGCCGACACACACAGACGAGGGTGAGTGCAGCTCCACAGGATATAGGCGTGGTGGAAAACTGTCCTGAACAGGATTTCCTCAAGTGTGTCCCATGAGATATCAGTCCCAGAAATGCCTGGCCACAAATAGAAATGGGGGGTAGGTGCAGCCTACGCTGAAGTAACTGAGTCTGAGGACACTGCATGTCATTTGCCCCTACTAGAGATTAAATGCACAGTATGTACTGTCTTAAAATCCCTGGCCATCGAGAAGCCTGATTCATGTTGCTTAATACAACATTTTCCAAATTTATTTGACCACGAAACTCTTCTCTTTTCATAACCCCTCTTACTATCTCGACAAACAGTTTAGGATCGGAAAAGCCTTCACAAAGGCAATTTTTAAAAACTGAATGATAAGACTTGAAATAAGTGAGGAATTACAGAAGAGAAAGGGAAGGAAACTGATTTGGGGTCTGGAGGACTTTGAGACAGGACAAAACAAAGGAGCACCCATAATTCCAAAGAATGTCTAGAACTTTCTTCGTATCTGTTAGTGCTTTTTCCCCCCAGCTCAGTCTTAGGAGGAAGAGGTAGGGATTCTGTGCTGGGGATCCAATAGTTCATGACCACCTGGAAGGGGACCGTGGGTATTAAAAGTGACACTGTGTGAGTTCCTTCCCTTTGCCTGTTTCCTCCTCTCAATATTGGCTCATTTTGGTAACTCTTTCCCTAGGAAGAGCAGGAAAAAAAAATGATCCTATTAATCCAATTCAGCAAATAACCCACCTCTGTGCCAGCCTTGTGCCAGATGCTAGGACCACGTGGATGCGTAAGCCACCTTCAGCTTAGAGCCTAGTGGTAAAATCAGCAAGGACACAAAGAGCCCTTTTCTCAGACGTGCACAGGGGCCGGGGAGCACTCAGAGGGGCCCCTAGTCTGACCAGTTGTTGGAAGTTTCCTGAAGCCTCAATCCCAAAACACACATTCTCGTTCCTTCCAGGTCGAAGGCTGAGGTATAGGAAGGGGAGAAAGAACGACTGGCAGAGGGAACCGCAAGAGAGCATAATGTTTGGCGGGATGGGGAGGGTGTGGACGGAGAAGAGTGGAAAAGATCCTGCCCAGAAGCAGCAGAGCTGGTTACGTCTACAGTGAGTTGCAGCTGCCGATGGGGAGGAAAGGAAGAAAAAGGAGGGAAGAGTGGGAGATGACTGGGGGGGTGGGGGATGCGGGGCCACTGAGTGAATGCCTGGAAGAGAGATGTGGGAGCAGATTAAGGAAGTTGGTAAATCTGGTTGCAAGAAGGAAAAGGAAAGAAATGTTAAGTCCTTGACAAGTTCAACAGGTTATATAAGAAGTCCAGGCATTTATGATGATAGTGATGATGATGATTATGATGATGTTGACAATGAGGTGACTGAAATTTCTCTCCTCCCTCTTTTTCTTCTGGCTGTGAGATTGTGGCAGTCATTGTATCTTCTCTAGAGAGCACCTGGGGGCATCCGTGACTCGCCTAAGACTGGCCCTACCCCAGCCCCTGTGGGTGATTGCACCCTCCTTCTTCTGGTAGATCATGGTCCAGAGAGGCCGTACCTCAGCTCCCCCATCCCCAGTTTCTAAGTAGCCTGGGGTGAGCCATCTCCCTGAAGAAGCAGAGAGCCAGTAACACTACATACAGAACAAGGCCATGGTGAAAACAGAATACCAAGGCACCTTCCTCTTAGGATGCATCATCTTCAGGGTAGATGTTGAATTCTAGTAACATTCCCTGGGGTGTTTTCAAATCCAGACACGTTGGAGCCTTGTTCCAGCCTCACTCTGGGCCAAGGCCTGGGCTCACCTCCAGCCTCTGATGGTTCTGGCTGCTGCCCCTGCTCAGATCGGCAGGCAGCACTTAACAGGCCAGTCTTGCAGCCCCAGCGCTGCAGGCGGTGAGCTCTGCTAACTCTAACCTCAGGCCCCACTTGCCCACTTCTGTTTGGATATGCTCCTGCTCCTTCCCGCTGGCCTCTCTGAATGCCTTTTCCCTCTGCCAAGACCTCAGGCACTGGTACACCCCAGCCCTGTCTTCACTGATCTCGTCGTTGTTTATCACGTGCAGAGCCCACCTCGTTGCCACCCACATCTGGGAGCATGAGCAGGAGCTGCCTGTTTTAAAGACTTTCTGATTTTCTCCAAAGTTCAATTTCTTCCAAAGAGCCTGGCACTTCTTTGCTGCCAGTGTGAACTGTGAGTTCCCAGAGATGTCAATGGCACTTTTCAACATTTGTCATTTTTGACACATTTAAAATATCTTCGCTCCCAACACTCAGTGAGTACCAGCCCAGATGGACTGGCTGGGAAAGCATCAGTCTCTGAAAGGCCTCTGAGAGGCCCTGGGCAGAAGATTCCTGACTGAGAAACATGTGATTTCTTTCATCTCCTCCACCCCTTCCGAAGCTAAGCCAGACAAGTGGGCACCTTTGGGTCCCAGCACACTCCTTGCTGCCCAGTTTCCAAGCTCTCGGGCACTTCCTTTGTAGAATTCCTTGCGCCTGGCTCTCTATGGCTCCAAGCACTTTTACATTCCCCAGACCCAGTTCTGCCTGAGAGAAAGCTGCCTACTTGGGAAGTTCCCTGTGGGGGTCGCTTTTACTCTTTTAGGTCACCGAGGACCCCATGGGAAGGAGCTTAACTCCCTGACATATTCAACAACTGAAGCTAAGGGCCTCTGGGTCTAAGGTCAGTGAAGGCATATATAGATGGCTTTACTCTTGAGCTCTTAACTCTGTTCTGTTTATCTACGTGTCTTTTTATATGCCGATACCATACTGTTTTGATTACTATAGCTTTGTGATATAGTTCAAAGTAAGGGAATGTGATGCCTGCAGCTTTGTTCTTTCTCAAGTTTCCTTCGGCTATTCAGGGTCTTTTGTGATTCCATACAAATTTTAGGATTGTTTTTCTATTTCTGTGAAAAATGCCATTGGAATTGTGATAGGAATTTCATTGAACAATGAGTTTTTTTTTCTTTATTCCTTTTTCAGATAGTTCATTGATAGTGTAGAAATGCAGCTAAATTTTGTATGTTGATTTTGTAGCCTTGAACTTAACTGAATCCATTTGTTGGCTCTAATAGTTCTTTTTGGTGAAGTCTATGATTTTCTACATAAAAAAATCATGTCATCAGCAAACAGAAACAATTTAACTTCGTCTGTTCCAATTTGGATGCCTTTTTTTTTCCCCTTGCCTATTTGCTCTGCTTAGGATTTCCAGTACTATGTTGAACAAGAGTGGTGAGAGTGGGCATCCTTGTCTTGTTTCTTCTCTTAGAGAAAGAGCGTTCAGGCTTTCACCATTGACTATGATGTCAGTTGTGGGTGGTAATACAGCACCATTATTAGGCCGAGGTATGTTTCTTCTATATCCAATCTGTGGAGAGCATTTATCATGAAAAGATGCCAAATTTTAAATGCCTTTTGTGTCTATTGAGGTGATCATATGATTTTTGCCTTTTTTTCTATCAACGTGATGTATCAATTGATTTGCATACATTGAGCCATCCTTGCATCCCAGGGATAAATCCCACTTGATCATAGTGTATGATCCTTTTAACATGCTGTTGAATTTGGTTTGCTAATATTCTTTTGAGAATCTTTGCCTGTATTCATTAGGGATATCCAAAGCTTATATCCTCAATCACTAGGCAAGTTATTCTCAGAATGATCTGCCACCTTGGGATAATGCAGACTCTCAAGCTTCCCCAGACCTACTGATTCTGCTGCTCTGGGGATTCTGCCCAGTAGTCTGAATCTTAAGCACATGGATATGTGAGAATCACTGCCCTCAATTATAGAACATTAGGTAAAACATAAAGGATCCTGAAAGGGAAATATTTATTTAGCAGTGGTTTAAGGGCAGAACCCTAGCTGGGTGTGTTTTGCAGTCAGAGTTTTGTTTCTCTTTGATCTGCAATCTGGTTTGGCTCCAGGAGCTGCCTAATTTGAATGACATGGCTGGAGCATGACAGTTGGTAGAAGCAGAGACCCAGCCTAGTAGTCTCCAGAGCTGCTACATAAGGTCGATAGACTTCTACTGCCCAAAACAGCCTGGGCAAATGGGAGAGGGGAGGCTGAAATCTTCACTCCAAAGAGAGCCCTCCTTTTCTTGGCACAAAGGCATAATGCTCTTGCCAAGATGTGTAATGCGCTGCCTCAAGGAGGTATACAGAATTCACAGAAAGGTGCTAACTAGGCTCACAAAGACCTTGGTAGATAAGTACCAAAACGTATCTGGAAGAACTTTTGTTGGATCAAGACATAAGATGGAAGAGATCTTAGGTAAGTTTAAAAAGGGAAGAGAAGTGAAGTATTGACTGCTAAGCTCTGTGTCAGACATTTCACCAAGTTTCATCCAGTTTTTACAATGACCCTATGAGATAGTCATATTTACAATTTAAGAGAGGGGAACTGAGGGTCACAAAGGTTAAGTGAGCTGCCAAAGATACACAGCTAACTGATAGAGTTATTGATTAATAAGCGATAAATCAATACAGAGCCAACTAGCTCTAAAGCCAGTGCCCCTTCCAGAACTCTATCCTGCTTCTACCATTGCTTCCATGGTGCCCCAGAAATTGTTGGGTTATGTGTCATGGTCTGAGGGGGCAGGCAGCAGTCTACAGTGCCTCCAGACACAGGCAGTGAAGGGAGGACATGGGTCCAAAAGAATATCTTAAGAAACAAAGATAAAAGAACACACCCAGAGCAGTTTTGTAGCCTCAGAACCTGGATGTATGGAGAGTGATATAAAGAAAGGGGATTCTAGTCCTGGTTTGACATTTTTAGCCAGCTGTTGGCCTTGGACCAGACACTGAACCCCTATTTATTTCATCATCAGGAAATGAACATATAGAGAATGGGAACAGCTGTGCTGCAGACCCCAGGACCTCAGAAGTCTCAAGGGAGATGAGAGGCACCCTTGAAGAGTCTCAGGAAGTAGGCTATAACTTTGACCTCAAGCTCTATGAGTTTTGAGGTGACATATTGATCACACATGGGCTCCTCTTCCTCCCACATTCCATAGTTCTTCCCTCCCCTCAGGACCAGCCTTTGCTTTGTAATCCCCGAGACTATGTGGGAAACTGATGACACTGCTCGCCAGTGGGGTACTCCAGCTGCCTTCACTCCAGCCACCCTGCCTCTCCTATCGTTTAGCCATCGAAACACTTACCAAGCTGTGTAACAATTGTCTCTTTACTCACCTCTACCATATGACCATGAACTTATTGAAAGCACAATGTGTCTTATTTACTATTGTATCCACAATACTAAGCATAATCCCTGCCACAGAGGAGGTGCTCCCTAAATGTGTGGTGGAATAAACGAATAAGTATATGACTGAATGGGATCATGATAGGCCCTCAGTCTCTAAGATGTAAGATCTAAGAGGGCCTATTGACCTGTCCCCTCTGCTCCAAGCTGAAACACAGGGAAGCCCCAGGGACACTCAGGGGTTGCTGAGTCAGGACTATTTCTTCATCAGAGGTCCCCCAAAGCCCTGCCCTAGAGAACATATCTCACATGTTCAGCTCACATTCTCCACCCACGGTTTACTTTTGCCTTAAAGAGTAACCTTGGGCTGTTAGACCAAGTTAATGCTGAATACTTTCCTCATACTGCAAGTGTATATCTTTGCAAAGCATCGAGCTCAGATTCCAGCACAAGAGAGGGGAGCATTCCCATGGGAACAGAGCCAGGAGACCCCAGGTCACCGCCTCTCTCTAACTTTTTTTTTTTTTTTTTTGCCTAAGCAACTCCAGCCTCAAAAACACTTCTTTCTGGCATCTTTTATTTACTGAAAATTAGAGACAGAAAGAACAGTTTTAGGACATATATGTCTCAGAACCGGAGGGACCCTGGAATGGTTTTCTTGGTTTTCCAGAGGCCCAGCTGGTTTGGAAGGAAAGCAGGTTCTAGACCCCCGGTCCAGCTTGTTCAGTGAGCAGAGGACGTCTCACTGTACCACCATCAGGACCTCAGAGTCGACTGGTCCAAACTCTTCATTTTCCAAATGAGGAAACTGAGGCCTACAAACTTGAATGACTTGCTCAAGGTCAACCAGAATCAGTTAACAAGAAACTAGGACCTCATGGAGATCTGCCAATACACAGTCACACATAGTTCACCAATAGCTAAATATGAGTGAAATAGTTCTGAGTTTTTAAAGCCACAGTTTTTAAAGCTGCCTACTGCATGTAATATGCCTCCACTTCAGACTCTGAGCTCTCTTCTACGTCACCACATATATGTAGTTCAACACAGCCACACTCTAGTCCACGGGAGTGCAATTGTGATAAGACTGATTTCAATGACCTGATGGTTAGCCAGCATCCTGTGGGGTGCTGAAGGCCTGGTAAAGGAGGTTTATGGGTCTGTCCCAGTGTGTGACTTCAACTCCCTGGACTGCAAAGGAGCCCCTCTTGGCACGAGACTCACAATTCAACTACTTCTTGTGACCGTGGTCAAGACACTTACCCTCTCCGAGACCCAGTTTCCTTTTAGAATAACCTACTTGTAAGAGTATTGTGAAGAATGAATAAATTAAGGAATTCTGAGTTACTAGCAAAAAGTAAGTGGTAGCCACATAAACAGCTCTTCAACCTGCCTTACCATTTCCACCTGCTCCCAGCACCCCATTACCACGTTTAATGAGAACTTTTGGGTATTATGGGTTCTCTGGATTGGTAATAACTGTGGCTGACACCCTGTGGAGGACTTATTTGTAAGACTGCTTCACCTCCGAGATTGCTTCACCTCCCACATCAGCAAAACAATCTCACCATTTATTATTATTTTTTTCCCTCTTTAATTCCTTCCCCTCCTCCCCCCACTTCCACCCCTGACCTTTGGATGTTGCCATTTCCCCTTAAGAACTTGGTCTCTGAAGGCGGGGCATCTCCTCCCACATGCTCGCTCATGTTGGGCACCTGGGGCCTGACGCTCCGGGGTATAATCCGTGACTCTACCTGGAATGTGAACCCAGGACCTTCTGCATGTAAAGCAGATGTGCTAACCACTACTCTATGGAGCCACCCCAAGTCTCACCATTTAACCAAGTAATTCCATACCAGGTAATTTATCCCAATGGAAATAATTCTCTGAAAGGAAATGCTTGCTGCCTGAAGTTCATTGTAGCTCTGTTTATGAAGGTGAAAAACTGGAAATATAGTGCTTGTCCCAGAGAGGGAAATGGATACATAAATTACAAAATGTTCCCTTAGTGGAATATTACTCAGCTTTTAAAAATGATGAGTATGAACACTGTAGGAATAGGGAGAGATGTTTATTATATAATGTAAAATAAAAAAAAGCAAAAAGCAGTTATATCTGTACAGTCACATGAAAAATATATTTTCGTCTGGTTACAGAAATGAAACATGAGAAAATAAAAAGCCAACCCATTAAGATGATGGGAATGCAAGTATATTTTTTAATGTTTTGTTTTCTGCTGCTACTCTGCTTTTTTTCCACCAAATACACTTTTTTAAAGAATAAGGAAGAAAACCTAATACTTGCTCCAGAAACAATTTCACTGAAGGCAAGTTTCATTTGTGGAAAAATGCCTGGTACAGAGTAGGTACACAGGAAGTGTTGGCAGGAAGAAGAATGAATGAATGAGTAGTCCTAGAAATTCTGAAGTCAGTGTTGCCCATGTACAAATCACGGGCCTGACACAGCAGCCAGCGTCAGAGCTATGGCAACATTCATCTCATAGGTTCATTCCATCCTGAGCAGAGGACATGGCCTAGAGGGTACTCATGAAATTATGGAAGTCCAGGGGACTCCTCTCACTTGTCCCAGGTCTGGGAATATTTTCAATAGTTCAGGTTAACAAAGGGAAATCACACACATGTGCACGCATGCACACATACACACATTTTGTGTTAGCAATTTACATCATGAATGTGAAGATATTTCACTAATAACTCTGTGAGGGGCATATTAATACTTGCAGCTGCTGTCTGATGCACTTCTGTCCTCAGCTCCAGCCAATACATGGGAGGCGCTCAACAAACATTGAACTAATAGGAGCATCCAGCCCAGGCATCATGGGAAGAAGACAGGTCCTGATACCTGCAGAATCCTTGATTCTCTTCTATGCCAGCTCATTGCCTGCAGTCACTCACATAATGATGTCCTTACCCAAAAGAAAATGAAATAATTTGTTCTTGTATGAAATATTAGGAATCCTCAAACCTGAGGGTTGCCTTAAGACTAGAGAAATCATTACTGCAAGGAATCTAATATTAGAAATGTAATGGCTGCACCTGACTTCTTCTGACTAATTTGGAGAAAGCTTTGCTGCCGCAGGATCTTGCCGCCATGCAGAGGGAAGCCCAAGCCTCCCCAGCCCATCAACTCACTTTCCAAGTGACAGGGGTGACTCTCACAAAGGGTTTGACCACTTACCTTAGTAAATATTCTCTCTCTCGAAACCACTGCCTCATCTCCAGATTCTTATCATTGCTGTGTCTTTATCTCTTCTAAAGACATATATATAATTAGTATGTATTAATTCTACAAATAAAATATAAAATAGTTAAGAGTCTATTACAATACCACATCTTTAAAAAAGAGAGAGAGAAAAAAGAAAGGATGAGGTCCTAGACTAGGCCATCGGCAGGAAGCAGAGAAGATAATCCCGAGTCTGAGGCCTCAATATTTGATGATCCTAGTGGGTTACCAAGGGGACAGAGAGGGCATTCTAGGACAGCTCCAAGCTTTCTAGCTTGAAAAACAGCATGGACAAATGATAGTGTTACAAACCACAATAGGAAATGCAGAAAGAAGGAAGAAGAATGGATTGGGAGGAAAGAGAACAATCCATTTTGGCCTCACTGGGTTTGCAGTGCCAAACGTTTCCCCAGATAGAGATGCCCAGTCGAGCTGGCTCTGTGCAGGGCTAATGCCTGGGAGAGAGGTTTCAGTAAAGGTACAGGTGTGAGCGACAGCAGTGAGCCCTTGAAGCCATGACTCAGCTGAGGATGTTCCAGTATTCTGTGTGTTCTGTGAAGAGGACAGTCAGACTGTCATGAAGGCTCATAAACTCGGGCTCTACTCTTCACACCCAAAATGTTGTCTGAAGTGGCCTCTGCCTCCCTCCCTCAGCCATGGGACTGCTGCTAGATTTTAGTGAAGAGCCTTGCAGAGACTCTCTGTACTTCAATGCTATTTGGTGCTGTGGCCGCTGCTTCCATTAAAGATTTCAGACAGCTCTCAGAGTCAACCACATAAAACTCACTACTATGTAAGGATTATATTCAAGATAATGGCTACTTCCAGTGACCTCTTTTTATAACCCATAAAAAAAACGATCTCAGGCTTCAAGACAAGGAAAGTGCGAGCAAGTAAAACCCATGAATCAATCCTCTGTCTGCTCTTGTTTCCTTTTTCGATTTGGCCAATAGGAAGCTCAGAACAAAATCTATGGCCCATCTCCAGCAGCCTTATGGGATCACATAGCGTACATGTTAGGATGGGTACTAGTCTATTAACATTTCTGTCTTTGTTGTTTCACTGCCTTTATTTTCTCTTTGTCCCTATTTCCTCCACCACCTATTTTTGTGACCAACTTAAAGTCAAAAATTTTTTCCATGTCGCGCTCATCCATTGATTCTGTTTCTACCTACTGGAGTCAAACAAAAGAATTCTTGGCCCTCTTCCCTACAGCATCCAGGTCCTCCAAGCACCAGACCCTCACTTTCTTCAACAATTTCTCCTAGATATGAGCTCCTAAAGAATCTTTCATTCTTCTAGACTCAATTGATAGTGTCTAGACTCATCTTCTCTTGGCATCTTCCCTAAAACCCCTGCTCAGGGCATCCCTCCACTGTAGCACTCAGAGTGGCTAGCTCTCATGTTACCTCTCCTGCTGCCCTGGGGACTCCTAAAAAAACAGAGTGCATGCCCTATTCACCTCCAACTATACCCTACCTGGGCCCAGGGCAGAGCGCAATACGATAATATGTACATAATAAGTATTTGTCGAGGAAATGAATGAATACATGAATTTATGTACACAACTTCCTAAAAGAACATGCTAAAAGAAAGCCATGCCCCAAGGAAGAAAAAGTGGAACACAATTCGATTCAGTTGTTCATGGGCCTCGCCATCTGACAACTCTTTTTCTATAAGACTTGCCTAAACAGCCTTGAAACCCCAGGCACAGAGACCAAAACTTATTCTCCCAGCTAAATCTAGAGTAAATACACATAAGACAGAATTGGTCCTGTGAGGGCAACTGGGATATATTTTCACAGAAAGGATCTCACAGATCAAAAATGCAAGATGCTGGCTCCTACGAGACTCTAATGCCTGGCGATCTGAGGTGGAGCTGGGGTGGTGATGCTAGTGTTGGGGAGCAGCTGTACTTATTTTAACAACACAGCTCATGATGTGCCAGGCACTGTTCTGAGCTCTTCACAGATACCATCTTATTTAATCCTTGTAATGACTTCATGGGATAGGTATTATTTCTATTCTCATTTTATTTTCGTACAGTCATCTTAGCATTCCAGTTGGCTATCCTAAAGTGAAGGAATATGTAGCTATTCGGTCCCAAATAAAAGAAAATTAGTTACCTTCAGCTCCAATGCATAAATGGCTGACAAACACATTAGCCTGTGATCTGAGACCTGGATCCCACAGATACCACATTACGCACTAAGCATTTATTGAACACCTACTAGCACTGCCTTCCCTGAGTTCACAGACTGGTGGAGGAAACACCACACACCTGAAAAAATAAGTTACCAAACCACAGGGCAAGGACATCAGGATCAGGGACCCAATACAGAACCGGCAGCAAAAGGAAGTAACTCTCTCCGGATAGATGAGAAGACTTCCTGGAGAGGCCGATGTCTGAGTTCCCTTTTAATGGATGGGCCGGAGTTCACTAGGGAGCAGCAGAGATGGAGGACGAAGAGTGTAAAGATGCAGGGGCTGTGAAAAGGCATCTGGGGAACTGTTGGCAGTCTGGGGTAGCGGGAGAATGTATAGAGGTAAGGAGCTGGAGAATCAGGGTGGTAGCCTTGGCTGCAATACCGAGTCACTAACAGGTCTAGTAGTCACTTCTGTTCTAGAAAGACTCTTTGAACAACAGTATGTGGGAGGATGGCGAGGCCGAACAGAAGCATGTCAACAAACCAAGCACTTGGACTAGGGCACTGGGGTCTAGGAGTATTTGAGAACCTGCAGCTGTAGACTGATTAGAAGGCAGGTATAGAAATGCAAGGTGACACCTCAGCTTCTGACTTAGACGACAAGAGGGCAGTGCACACCACACAGTGAGGGACATGGACCAGGAGCCGAAGACAAGCTCAGAAGGCCCTAAGCCTCAGAAGGGCCAAACTGGGTAGCAGAAATCTTTTTCATTGTCTCAGAGAAGTTATTCAGATTTTTGCTCACATCTCCTTTTAATAAAATATGACACATTTCATTCTGTCATCATAGTGAAAAATCATTGCCCTTTACTGGAAATTAATAACCTTTCAAATTAATAACCTTTGGGTAAGAAAATTGGCTTCATTAATACCTCCCCTTGCACTTTGTAGGTTCATCATCTCTCAGTCCTGCTATCCCCTGAAACCAAGAGCCCAAGACTTATTATTTGAGAAGCCTGAATGACTTTATGCTCAGAAAGAATGATTAGGGTCCTCAGTAATCAGGATGAATTTAAATGTTTGGGACAAATCTTTAGGTTGTCCTGAAAATGCTTGAGTGTCCTTGTGTACACCCCTCAGCCACAGGGAAGCCCACCTTCTGCTGGAAGGGAGGGTGATTAGCCTGATTCCTAATCTTGGCAGAAAAGATGTCACTTCTCTGGGGGTGCCACAACCCCAGGAATGTGGCACCTCCTCAGGCTTCATCCAGCCCCTGAGCAGAGGTATGTGTCTTTGGCCAACACTATGGCCTGAATAGCTGTTGGGTTGCCTTGCAGAGCTGGGTAACAGCCCACCCCCACCCCAAAGTGGCTCAGGGTCAGGGTGAGTCCCCCCAAAAGAGAGGCTAACAAGAGAAGGTGAAATATTAAAAGCAATCTTTCTCTTCCTACCCCATCCTCACGTAGTTTTAAAAAAATTCCAAATAGATATTCATTTATCCTCTTCTGCTGAAAAGCTCTTTGGCAGCAGCCTATCATCTAGAACAGTGGTCCCCAACCTTTTTGGTACCAGGGACCAGTGCCGCTATGAGAATCTAATCCCTGATGATCAGAGGTGGAGCTGAGGTGGTGATGTTAGTGCTAGGGAGCAGCTGCAGATACAGATGAAGCTTTCCTGGTTTGCTCTGTGCTCACCTCCTGCTGTGCAGCCCAGTTCCTCACAGGCCACCAGTACCAGTCCACAGCCCAGGGGTTGGGGACCCCTGATCTAGAGTATAAGGTCCAGATTCCTCAACATCCCAGGCCCCCCCCCCCACCACCACTCTCTCTCTGGTTGCCCAGCTTTGCCCAGACTCCTGCTTCCTTATGCCCACAAGGTCCCATGCCCCTACTCAGTTGTTACCTCAACTTGGAAAGCTCTACTCCCTCCCACCACCCACCCACTACCCATATATATGCAAGAGCCCTCATTCATTCTTCAAAGCCAGCATGAGCATCACTATCTCAGAAAAGTCCTCCCTGAAAGCCACCTCTCCATCAAGCAGAATCCACAACTCCTTTGGTGATCCTCTTCACCCCAATCCAACCTGGTCTGTCAGGCTACGTGATATAATCTGTCTGCAAGTGAGAACAGATTGAGTTACGTGAGAGAATGCACCTAACTAAAATACTTTATTCACTGTTTCCCTAGCATAGGGATGTAGGGGATTGGAGTCACAGAGACACTGGTTCAAATCCTGACTCTACCACTTACTTATTCGTAGTGTGATTTTGGATGAAATTCTTATCTTCTTTGAACCTCCATCCCAACTGCCTGCCCCATATTCCTGCTGTCCTAGAGTCACTCCAGTCCTTGACTGGCTGGTCCTATAGTCACCAAGATAGCAAGATAGCAAGACAGAGGATCTGGCCCTCTCTGCCTCTGTGTTGGGTCCTCCTAGATCACCCTCCATTCTCCAGGAAAGATATGGCTATTTCCTGGAAATGTTCTTTAGGATTCTTCTAAACTGCGGCTCATGACTATATCCATCACCTCGCAGGAACCCCATCGGCTGGTGCTCTTTGAAAACTTTGGGTTGTCCCAGGGCTGACAGAGGTGGAACAGATGCCAGGCTAAACATCATCCCCAATCTTATATTCCAGAGACATTTGGAAGATCTCAAGCTGTTGAAATAAAGAAGACATTTCAGGACACAAAGACCAGATTCCTGCTGTTCGAAGGGGAAAATGATCAGGGCTGTGAGATTCAGCTCCATCACCCCGACACGTTACAACAGTGCGGCTTCAACTCTTCTCTGCCACTGGTGATGATAATCCACGGGTGGTCGGTAGGAAATTCGGACACACCTTTTTTCTCTCTGTTTTTAGACTTTCTCGTTTTCTCCTTAGTGTATTCAATTTTAATAAAAAGATAGGGAGCCAGTGATAATGACTTCATACATAATATTTGTAGAGCACATTTTCCAAGTGCTTCTCCACACATTATTTCATTGATTGTCTTGATTCCATGAGTAAGCAAGGGGAGGAAAGTATAATTATCTCCATGCTTCAGATAATAAAATGTGACTCAAAGAGGTCACATAGCAAATGAGGGTCCATAGAGATTGTAGTCAAAGCAGGTGACATTGTATATTTCACAAGAAGAATTAGAAGTCAGAAGACAGTCTCACAATGAAATGTGTCTGTCAGGGTTAAATTCAGCTGGTTAAATAACAGAAATCCAATTGGCAATGGTTCGAATAAGAAAGAAGTTTGTTTCCATTTCACGTAATAGTTCAGAGATACGCAGTCCAAAACTAGTTAAAGGGCTTTAGTCAATGAAGCCCTCAAGGACCCAGCTAATTTCCAGCTCACTACTCTGCCATCCTTTGATGTGGACCCTCATCCTCATAGTCCAAGATGGCAGCTAGAGCGCCAGCCATCACATCTTTATTTCAGGTAGCACGATGTAGTAAAGGGTGTACACAAAGGAGTCGAAGAGCAAAGTTTCCAAAAACAGCTTTATTGACATATAATTCACATACCACACAATTCATCTATTTAAAGTATTCAATTCAAAGGCTTTTGGTATAAAATAGTGGGGTTTTTTTAGGTTAGCCTCCCAGAAGCATCTACGAAATGCTATTAATTACATCCATACCTAATTGGAAAGGTGGCTGAGACATGTAGCCTCTTAGGGAAAGTGTAGCCTTTCAGTGACACTGAAAATATTATTACTTATAGAAGAAAGGGAGAGAGAATACTGTGGGCAATAATTGAAGTCAAACTAAATGAGGACTTGTCTCCAAGAGAAAATTCTGACTCCTTGGTTATCAGACCACACACAGTTTGAAGCTTAGTTCACAACATGAAACCTTTAAAGTTTGGGGGATCTATTTCATGACTCGGAAAACTTTCCCTGCCATCTAGTCGGAAACATTCTTTAAACCCCAGTCTATTCTACCCTAGAATGAAAAGTGGGCCCTTGAGCTAGGCCCTTTATATTGTACATCAGCCTATTTAATCTTCACTCTCCCTGCCTCCCCCTCACGCTCCCTAATTCCCACTTTAAGCTCCAGTAACACCCATGTGCTTATAGCTCCTTCTGCATGCCATGTGATTTCTCTCCTCTTGGCCTTGGCTCAGGCTGTGCCTTCTGCCTAGAGTATCTTTTCCCTTCTTCTCCTGTGGGACATTATTCATTATATATTAGATGCTCCAAAAATATTTGTTAACCGAATTAGTGACTGAGTAGATATCTTGTTTACGAATTCAACATGAAGATAGCAGGGTCCTCTTACTAAGATCTTTTTACCAGAATGAGCTCTTTGTTCTCGAAATCCAGTCCAGACTGGAATACATCTACTATTACTAGTAAATAATAATAACAGCAAAAAATAAAATAATAAAAAATTAAAAAACAATAACAACAGCTGCAATAACTGACATTTACTGAGTGTTTACTATGCTTCAGGCACTGTTCTAAGTGCTTCGCATATATAACCTGATTTCATTTTCACAACAATCCTGGAAGGAGGGCACTACTATGATCGTATTTGCCAGATGAGGAAACTGGGCCACAGGAATGTTAAGTAACTTGCCCAAGATCGCTGAGCTAATAACTGAGAGAGTGTGGATTTGAACCGAAGATACTACATCCACATAGAAGGCACTGGGTAAACATTTACTAAGTGAATGCACCTTACCCCAGGTGACATGCCAGGTCATCAGCGGTTGCTTTCCAGCTTCACCTGTGTAGTCTAGTATTCAGTCACTTCTGTCAATGACTTTTCTCTTCTTGCCAGACGTACCACACTCTCATGTGCTCTTCCTTCTGCCTGGGTTGTCCTGGACCTCACCACCACCACCACATTCACCTGCCCACCCTTATTCTTCTGAGAGAGGTCCTATTTATTCTTTAAGACACAGTGCAAATGTCTTTGCTCTGTGAACCCATCAGAAGTTCCCTGCAAATTGGTTCTCAAACAAGGCACATACATATACCAATTCCCCATAAACATTTCTTGAGCTCTTGGTAGGTTCTGTCTCCTAGTCCTAGTCCCTCTAAGGCAAGCAGAACGCAGTGGGTGAGAGACATTGGGGTGGGATTCAGAGGTACAGCAGAGCAGGCCTTCCGGAGGAGCTAGTGTGGGAGCCGGCCCTCAAAGGAGGGGTCAGCTTTTGGCACCTAATTTTCACAGACTTTTCCATTGTTTTAAGGATTAGAAAGTTCTAAAAATAGGAAAACGTTAAGAGAATAGTTCTCAGTTGGAGGCGGGGGGATTGTAGCCCCTGGGGAACATCTGGCAAAGTCAGGAGACATTTTTGGTTTTCGGGACTTGGCTGGGGAGTGGGGGAGGGGGTGGCGTGCTGCTGCCAGCATACCATGGATGGAGGCTAGAGACTGCTAAACATCCTACACAGCACAGAACAGCCCCACAACAAAAAAGCTTCTGTCCCCAAATGTCAATAGTGCTGAGGTTGGGAAATCCCTCATAAAGCCCTTTCTTTTGGAGAGAAGGCTCCCGCATTAGCCAAGAGTTGGAGAAGAAAAAGAGGTGAATAAGGAGAAAGAGGAAATTAGCGCAATGCATCCTCCGCCCCCTCCTGG
The DNA here is from genome assembly GCF_014176215.1 of Rousettus aegyptiacus. NCBI lineage: Eukaryota > Metazoa > Chordata > Mammalia > Chiroptera > Pteropodidae > Rousettus > Rousettus aegyptiacus. The sequence goes on from NW_023416306.1 coordinate 127,467,268, forward strand.
TGAGGCTTACTACTCTGTGGGACCACCCTCTCAGGTCGATGGCTTGCTAGAAAACTGGATCTGGCAGATGGTGGCCGCACTGAAGTCTCAGCTGGCCCAGCCAGTGAATGTGGGGCTAGCAAACTGGATCACCCTGGCCCAAAACCACTACACCATTGCTGTCCGCAATACTCGCCTTGTGGGTCAGGAGGTCGCGGCTCTTCTCCGGTGGCTGGAGGTAAGACTTGCCCTGACCTCCCTTCCTCACCCTTCCTCTAAGACCAACTGAATTAAGCTGGTCTCCAATAGCAACCCAGACAGAAAAACCACTTCTGCTAAGCTCACAGGAATGAGAAGGCCAGGATGGAGACCAGGCCCCAAGGCTCTCTCAGCTGCCTCACTTGAGCCTCTGTTTTATAGAATCATCATCTTCTTCCCCCATCCCACCCACTATTCCTTTTATGCTCACCTCCTTGGATGTGCTAAGCGATCTAAACACACCCTGTGAACCAACCAAACCCCACACGAATGAATTGGATGGCTTCTACAGGGCATTCATGTACAGTGCAAAACAGGCAGGCAGGAGCCAGCATCACCAGGCAGGGTCCCAGGTCGCTGAGGCTGAAAGGAGAGAGGACAGAGTCTGCAAGGTGAGAAACCAGTTTGGGTCTGAAGTGTAAATTAAGCACTTCATTTGCAATTGGGTGCAAAGAACAGGGTGGGAGCCTGAGCGAGCCGGACCCACAAAAGGCTCTTACTTGGCAGCTCTTCTCCTGCAACCATCTCACCGCTGTCTTCCAGGAATCTGTTCAATTTTCTCGAAGCAATGTTCATCTAATTGGGTACAGCCTGGGTGCACACGTCTCAGGATTCGCTGGCAGTTACGTCGGCGGAAAGCACAAGATTGGGAGAATTACAGGTAACCGTGCCTCATAACCCTCAACTGTAATCTCCATGACTGCCCCGGGGGCACGGAGCAAGGACCTGCTTGTCCAACGGTCTCATAATTAACACTTCCCCACTTCCTTCACTTCGTGGTACTCTAGGGAGGATGTGCAGCACTATTTCAAACGTGAGTGCTGTCATAGACTGCTGTTCCAAGATAATTCAGAAATCACAGCCTCCATTCCTATTGCCTTTCCTCAGATGAATGCCTCCCATCGTCAGGCCAAATAGGACTGAAAAGGTAGATTTTCTATGCACTTTTATAGCAGGAAAGAGTTTATTTTTCAACCAATAGTTTAAAAAGTCTAATGTGAGCACGTTAAAGAATCACGGCCCTAAATTTGCTGTAACATCAGCCACGTTTGTGCCTCAGTTTCCATGTCTGTCTTACTCTGGGACCCATTTGGATTGAGAACCTCATCCTAAGCTTTACACCATCTTAGGAATGGCCCTAGATATCCAGGAAGAACTGAAGGCATGCAGGACCTTTCCGCCAAGGGTCCCTGACACAAGCTTCCTCCCCCATGCTGCCCTGGAGTTACAGTAGAAAAAACACACTTGACCAGATGGTTCTCCAGCCGAGTCCCCAAGACCCACTGATTCTTACAATGGCCCAGGCATGGACCTTGTCGGTGCAGTGTCCCCAGGGCCCCTCAGCTTTTCGTCCCACTGTTTTCATCCTGTAGCTCTAGGCCGCCATGACACTGGCTCCATGGCCTCCTGTGCTTATGGGCCTTTATGTGTACTATTCTCTTTGTCTGGAATATCTTACTGCCATCATCCACCGAGCCCCAGTCTCCCTATAAAACTCCTCCTATTTGTCCTTCAAGACTGGTTAGGCTAAGACAATATTTCACAGGCTAAAATAATTCGAAAGAAGTTTAAGGTGAATAGCATTGCTATGCTCTTTTATTTTATCAAGTAAGAACATTTTTGGTGACTACTATCTACTAACTACATTACTTCATAAAAGAAGAGATTAATTTTAAGATGGAAAAAGATAGGGATAATGGAAGACATTTAAATTCAGTAAATTTCTCATTATGAGAATTCATTTCCTTGTTCTTATTTTTTTCTCATCTTGCTGGTGACTGGGGAAGCCTGATCCACAGACCAGTAATTGCATACCCACCCCAGTGATCTGACCCTCAATAGCCCGAGGGTGAGCAGGCCTTCCACAGAAGGCTGTTAAGGCCCATCATCGAAATTCCAGGGCTAGAAGGCTGAGTCAGAATTGCAGAGGTGGTGGCAGGCCCAGGACCCTCTGGCTCGTGTACTGGGTCATATTAGGCATTATTAGCAGGCCCACACACGTCAGAGGTAGCAGGATGGCTAATTACTCTGTCGTCATCTTGTAGTCAGCCCGATGAAGGAAGGAATATAAATCACACCAAGACATCCTTCATTTATAACTATGGCTGAGGACTAGAGAACAGGTACTCTCATGGTCCCTCGTCAATTCCTTAGCCCCCAACAGGGATGAAAGCCAAGGCTGATGTGGAACATCAAAGCACCCTCCAGAGAAGGTAAAGGAAGAAAGAAAAAACCTCGAGTACATAAATACTCCCCAACTACAATCAACCAGGAGCTGCTACTTGTCTCATGCAAACACATCTGTCACTTGAGGACCAGAGCTTTGAGGAGTCCTATTTGCTCACAATATTTTCACCAGGGAACAGTGATGTCCCAAGTCTGTTCTGGACATTCCAATGAAAAGACATTAGTGTAGGAGAAAAGCCAGCTTGTTTAGGGAAATTATTGACGACATGCAGGCAAATAAATTCCTTCTTTGATGAGTAGGTTAGAACTACTTACAATAAGCACTGTGGGTTTTTTGTATGCAAACAGATGCTCTTGAAACTAGCTTGAGAGGTTCTTAAAATTGATTTGCTTAAATAAATCAAGCATTCCCTTGTAACCTTATTTCTAATACTGGATAGTTCCTGCAAACCTCTTTTCCCCTTAGATAACAGCCTGTGTCCAATTTTCAGCACCATGGTTTTTACTGCAAAAAGGTTATGGCACGATTTTCTAGAGAAAGAGTATGACCTAAGATTTTCTTCTTCCTGCTAGCTCATGAATGTGTAATAACATCAAAAAGCTAAAAAAAGCATTTTTCCTCCCCTTCCTCTGTTCACACCTAACACTTGCCCTTGCTTTCCTGTTAGGGCTGGATGCCGCGGGCCCTCTGTTTGAAGGAAGTCCCCCCAGTGACCGTCTTTCACCAGATGATGCCAACTTTGTGGATGCCATTCACACATTTACTCGGGGGCACATGGGCCTCAGCGTGGGCATCAAAGAGCCCATAGCACATTATGACTTCTACCCCAATGGGGGCTCCTTCCAGCCTGGCTGCCACTTCCTAGAGCTCTACAGACATATTACCAAGCACGGCCTAAATGGTGAGGAACAAGAATAGCCGCTGGCCTGCACCGGCCTGCACTTCCCACGCTTGCATGGGGCCTCTGGATCCAGTGAAATCTACCACCTCTGTGGATTCTGGGAAGAGTTTGGCAAGGATGGGGGCCCAGCGTGGATGGTCACCAAGTCCACTCAGAGAGAGGGCTTGTGGGAGTGGATAAGGGCTGGTGTTTCCCCAGCGGCCCCCTCCTCTTATCAGACAGAGGTCCTTGGAGCCTGAGCTCTGAGTAGGAGCTGAGGGCACCACCAGGAATCACCACCTCTATTCCTCCTCACCCAGTGCATTCATGCAAAGTCTCTCCCAGGGTAAGTAGCCTTTCTAAAAGTTGACTCCCGATACCTGAGCTTATTCCTCCTTCTCCAGAAGCTTCCTCATTTGGGCAGCTTCCACTGTTCTGGGTCATATGAGGATCCACTTAATAGATCATGGCTTCTTGATCCTTGGTCACGTAAGAATGGAAGTAACTCTTCCGCCCCTATGAGGTTTAGTCAGCTGATCCTCCAGGACAGTACTGAAATTCCAATTCGAAGTTCAACTCTAAATATGTCCTTGTGACTTCCTTTACCTCGGGGCAAAAACTGAATGCGGCATTATCTGGGTTGTGATCCCACTTCTCTCTCAAATCTTAAAGCCAAAACATTATTAACACTGTACATCTATAACACGCACAGGATTAAAGAACAAAAATGGCAGCAAAAACCATACGTTCCACAGGCATTTCAAATTTCTCATTACTATAAAAAATCATCTTGATTAAAACATGCCAACTCACTGTAAGCCAAGTGGAGACCCCCCCCCCCGTGCCACCTTCAAACCCCAATCACCCAAAACCAAGCTGAGAACACACTCCCTTGAGATTACATCACCACCTGCACCTCTCCGTATCAGAACGACCTTCCCACTCGACATTATCTCATTTTGGCTGGACTCCCAGCCTTCCACCCTCCCAGGCCCGGAGAGGGAACGTCCCCTTATCTTTCTTTACATCTCCCTGGAGTCATCACCCCTCTCATCACCAGTAGTTCCTGGCTGACTGTTCATCCAGTCCTCCTCCCAGATCTACAGACTCCCAAAGCTCAACACAGGCCTCTAGGATGGTGTTTGGTAACCAGCTGCCTAGTTAAGGCATCTCTGACCAATGAGTGGAATTTGCTCTTTTATGTTAAACTTCAAGGTGATGACCAAGTATGTTTATGTAGTTAGCCCAAATTTGGTGTGGTTTGTCTGTTTCCTTTACCTTTATGTTGAAAAGTAACCCTATTTTAGGGTTGTTCTCACAACTGTACCTGAACAGAAGGTAACCTGGTAACTGCTTTATCATCCTAACCAACTAGGTGAGACTAGGTGAGCTCAAGTAACTTAGTGAATATCTTTGGAGTTCCATTTTCTAGCTTGTAACAGAGGCTTCAAGGACTGTGTGAAGATAAAGGGAGTGGATGAGTAAAGGCACTTCTGCATTTTTAACTATCCGAGAAAGAAATATTTCTAAAAAAAATTGCACTATCCTGCTTTCTTAAATAATTTATTATTTTCTTAGTGGCTTGGGTTCCTTTTAAAATGCCTACTGTAGCACACTGATCACAGGGTTCTGCCACACCAAGTGACTGAGAAGGGGACACTCTTTCTGTCGGTTTTGGTCCATTGTTACATGCACCCACCCCTCCTTCCTAACGTGCTGCTACTCTGCACTGAGAAACAAGGTGATCCTTTGCGTTGAAGTTACTTTAGATTAAAGGGTGATAACCACCTCCTTGCCCTCTGTTCCAGCCATCACCCAGACCATCAAATGCTCCCACGAGCGGTCAGTGCACCTCTTCATCGACTCCTTGCTGCACGCCGGCATGCAGAGCACAGCCTACCTGTGCAGCGACATGAACAGCTTCAGCCAGGGCCTGTGCCTGAGCTGCAAGAAGGGCCACTGCAACACGCTGGGCTACCACATCCGCCAGGAGTGGCACGGCAAGAAGAGCAGGAAGCTCTTCCTGATGACAAGAGCCCAGTCTCCCTTCAAAGGTGAGAGAGTACAGGTGGCCTGGAGCCTTCAGAAGGAAGGATGCAGCCACCCGTCTGAAGGTTCAGAAGTTCCCTGCAGTCTTTCTCTGCAGTGTCTTCAGGTTCTGCTACTTTAGTGTTTCTGAAACGGCACAGATTCCAGACAGCAATGTTGACACAACCTCTCTTTTCCCAAGAATGTGGCCAACTTGCTGCCAAGTGCTAGAAGGGAAGCCTTAATACTTTCTGGAATTACCCTTGGTTTGGCCTCTCTTCATCCATTTTCATGGTCCCCTATAAGGTATGACCCAGAAGGTCCGGAACAGTTACCTCGACCACCCAGGTCTTGTTACGGGGACCTGGAGGCATCTCCAAACCCAGCTGGAACCCAGTGCTTTCACCTCTGCTCATGACCCCTATGACAAAGCAACCCCCGGCTACATTTGCAGCTCCTATTTCCTCTAAAGTTTGAATCAGCTGATCTCACAGGATATCATGGTCCTGTTCAGTCCTTCTCAAGGTAAAGTTCAGCTTCCAGTGTTTCCCAGTCAGATCCTTTACCTCAGGCAGAAACCAAGCCCCTGCTACTCTCTGGGTTGAACAGGAGGTCAGAAAAAGGCCTGTGGCCACGTCTTGGGCTGAAGCCAGCAGAGAAATACTCTACTGAAGCCTAAATCCTCCTGGAGGGAACAAGGCAACATCTGTTGCCATTAACATTTCTGCCTAATCCTTAAAACAGCTCGTGAGTGATTTAGCTTCTTACGCTTCTTACGATTTCATAGCACGTGCTGTTTGCCAGCACCAGGAGGAGCCCGGTGTTGTGCTGTTTGATTATTACCGTGCAAATATTTGTATCTGCAGAAGGTGACTGCATTGTCACCATCGCTACACATTTGCACAGCATTTTATACAAAACATCAGGTGCAGCCATTGATTCGCTGTGGTTCCCACAACAGCCAAACAAAGTCCGCAGGGCTGGTTACTCCCCCATTTTAAGAGGAGGAGGGCAAACCTGGGGTGGAGTGACCTACCCTGAAGGGTTGCATCCGGCACCCAGCGTGGTGTTTCTTTTACTATCACACTCCCAAGTTCAGTCTCCCAGGTGACTTATTTTTTTAGGCGCAGGGTTCCTCTGTTTATCTGAACTTTTGCTCTCCAGCCACATTTCCTTTCCGTGAGCCAAGACGGCTCAGGAATGACAGAAATCCACTGTGGGTGGCTAATAGCTTCTGAGAGCACTTGGAGTGAGCGAACTGAGGGCCTGGAATGTCCCCTTCGCTCTCTGTGCCTTAAGGATAGAGGAACCAGTAATGTCTGGGAGCAGGTGGGGGTGTTTGGAAGGCTTCTTGCTTAAGAGAGCTCCCTTGCCACAGGCGTGGGTTAGACACTCTCCCTCTTGGGTCCTCTTTTAAGTGGTAAAGCCGCCTGGAGTGATTAAGCCTCTCAGATAATCACATTTCACTGGATCTACTTTAATCCTATAATGTTAGCATTTCGAGAGACTGCTCGACCCCTCCAGTTTCACAGATGGAGAAACCGAGGCCCAGACTGGGAAAATCACATGCCCAGGGCCACAAAGTGAATTCTTGGTAGAGGCAACCTTTAGACCCAGACCTCCAAACAACTAGTTGAGTGATCGTTTTTTTTTTTTTTTTTTCCATCTCAGTAACCTGCCCCTAGTCCGTTTGTGGGGGTGAAGGAGGGGAAAGAGATGAGGATGAGGGGTTCTCTTCTCGAGATCAGCTGGGAAGACGGAAGGTCATTTTTCGCCTTCCAGGGCTGTGTCATGCATCTGAAGTGAGGGGCTCAGTCCAGCCCCAGGGTATCTGCTGGGGGCTTGGAGATGGGGAAGGGAAGCGAGCATTAAGAAAAGGAAGAGGGTGAAGAAAGAGCAGTAGGTACAAGCCAGGCTGAGTTCGTCCCTGCCAAGGACCCTGGGCGCCCGGCTACCCTGTGCTGATCACGTGATCTACTTTCCTGTCATGGAGACCAAAGCATCGCGTCAGGGCAGCATTACTCACCCTGTGGCTACCGAAATCAATGTTCTCATTCATTCATTTCTTTGCCTAGCCAACTAGGCAGAGTCCTTACCTCAGGGGACGTGGTGAAGAACAACCCCCTGCCATGCGGTACGTGCTAACTACTGTCTCAGGAAGATAGGCCATGAGTCCCTCGGAAACAACACTTAGGTCTCTTTATTGCCAACTACCCATCTTACTCCAGGGACAACAGATGAGAATGGGGCCCATGGGGTTGGTGATATGGAGGCAGGACTACAAGGCAGGACAGCCTGGAACCTGACAGACTATAAACCTCCAGCCCCTGGCAGAGGTTCCAGTGAGGCTCTGTGGCCCGCACTGCACCCTTCCCTCCTCGGGAACCTCCAAATTCTCCCCAGTTCTGCCTCAGTCCTTGCAGTGGGCAAAGTTCTAATCCAGCCACTGGTGGGGAGAAGCAGCTCTGTGGTCACACCAAGCTGCCTTAGGAATGGCTGGGAATTACACTCAGGTGAGACTCTATCTATCTGGAAGTGGCTGCTCATGGGATGCTGCACTCTGTAGAATGCGATGTCATCCAGTGTGGTAGCCACTAACCATGTGTGGCTATTTAAATTACTTAAGTTAAATAAAACCAACAATTTGATTCCTCAGTCACACTAGCTACCTCTCAAGTACTCAGATACGTGGCTGCTGTATCAGAGAGCACAGAAATGAATCTCCATCACCGCAGAAAGTTCTGTGGACGGTGCCAGCATGAAGTCCTTAATCTAGGTCACCCTAACTGTACCCTTCTCCACCCACCATGGTGACGATCATCTCTGATTTAAGCCCCCGGAGCCTGTTTCACTGGCCACCTCCAGCATTTGATGAATACGTATCGATTCGTAAAAGAATAGACTTGCTCACCCCTGGTTACAGAGAACCCACAATCCATATTTTTCAAGGACATCTAATTGTACTATATATTCTAGTGCAGGGTCTAGCTGGGCAAGATAAACATTGCCTCCCAGCTGTAGTTTCACAGAAGATGACTAGCTTGGCGCTCATTCCTCTGGCTCCAAGATATGTTGACAAAGCCATCAAAGGATCTATTTTCTACAATCGTCTGCCAGAGCTCCGGTAAACACTGGGGGAGCACAGCCGTAGCAGAGGAGAATTGGGAAACAGTCACCGAGTGAAACGAGGCAATTTATCGCCCACTTCCATTCTCGTTCTCTCAGGAGGAACTTTTACCAGTTTGGGAGCCAGTTTTTTAAGGGAGAGGGGAGTGAAATGAATCTGTATTGGGAAAGTTCTGCTTAGCAAGGACTTATCTAATTAATCCTGGTAGCAGTCAGATGAGGTAAGTGGGTGGAGGGGAGGAAGGTGTCCCTTATGGGGACTTACTCTGACCAGGCACCATGCTGAACGTGCTGCACAAATTATCGCATTTATCATTTAATCCTCACAAAAACCCAAAGAGAGAGACAGAGACAGGTGGTGGGGTGGCGGTGGTGGGGATTAATTAATTGTTCAATAAAGAAATCGAGAGTCATAGAAGTTAAATCTTCCCAACGTCATCTGTTTGTGAGTAGCAAATGCAGCGTTTGGCCACAGGTCTCTCTGATTCCATGGCCCTTACTCTTTTCACTCTACAGGGCCTCCTGAGAGTAGGACCAAGGGCAGTCCCCTGCCCCTGACACACACGCACACACTCTTTCTCCCTGCACACCGGGCCTCATCCGGCCGGTGGGAACCTGCTTCTGTTGCTGCTCCCGCTGATGAGAGCGCTCTTTTCTTCTGGCTGGTGAGATAACCAGCCAGACTGTGACCCGGGGAGTCTGTATATCTTTAGCTTTTCTCAGCTACTTCTTTGGAAGGTTTTCACTCATTTCCGGGGAGAGTTCCAGGAGAAGTAGTAAGTATAGGAGAGAGGGAGGACAGGCTTGGGATGGCAATCAGATGTGTCTAGAATTTGGCTTTGCTGCCATCCACACATGTGACCTTGACCTAGTGATAAAACCTATGTGAGCTACAAAGCGATTATGTGTGGATGAGCATGGGAGTGAACCACTAAAACTGGCACCTATGGGTGGGGCTCAGAACCATGCCTGGTCACTCCAGCATGTGGGAAGGGAACAGGTGTCACTGGGTTAGTACTTTCTGGAAGCCTGGCACTTTCCGTCACAACAACCGTGTGAGAGAGCTCTTAATACCCATTTTAAAAATGAGGAAACCGAGCTTCGCAGAAGCTGTAAGTGCTCACGACCATGTGGTGGGAGGCGGCAGAGCCAGACTCCAACCTAGGGCTCCCGTTCCTCGATTGAGGGCTCTTATTGCCATCCCACAAGACGTACCTACAGCACAAACAGTGGGCGACAGGCCACCAGTCAGCCCGACACTGCTTACCGCTCACACACACCTCTGCTCACCCATGTACACACACATACACACGCTCCTTACCCCTCGCATACTCACACACACTCTTCTTACCCTCTCCCGCCCCCACCCCCCCCACACACACACACTCCCCATCTCCACCCCCAGCAGAAAGGGCAAGCATCCAATCTTGTGATATCGGACATAAGTTAAATGGGTTGGTACTGTCAAGCCCAAATGCGGTCGGTCACCAACCTAAGCACATGCGCGCACACATACATACGCTAGGAAAACCACTCATTCTGTTTCTTCCTCCCTTGAGCCTACTCTGAGTTAATTCAACAAACCCCCCTGCCAGCACTGGCTGCCTCGGGTGGTGGCCTTCTGCACAATAGTGTCTGTGAGCCTCTCAACCCCATGATGTTCAGCCTCCCTCTTGAATGAGAGGAGTTTCAGATCTAGGAGCGAGCCCTCGGTGCTACAGGGAAACATAAGAGATCTCATCCCTACCATCTCCACAAGAGAAAATCGATACACTGGCAAAAAAGGCTTCTTTGATGTTTGCAACGATAGTCGTAATATCTCCCAAGGCCAATATCTAATGATTCGGAATCATTTTTTTCCATGAGACAAAAAAAAAAAAAAGAAAAAGAAGAAGAAAAAATGTTCTCTCTTCATAAATTCCACAACCCGATACTCACAGTGGCTGCCTTGTGAAAATAAATTTTAAGTTGTTTTCTTTTTTAAACGGTACCAGTGGGGTACACGCTAGATTAAAATCTAGGATTTTTAGGGTACCTGAACCCCGGGAGGACTCTGGTGAGGAGAATCTTCAGAGGCCTCACGTCCCTGCTGTAGGTGGTTTGCCTGATCACATTCAGGGGTAATGGACTATTTCATGCATTTCATCTTTAAGACCTGAAATAATTTCTCCTGACTGAACTGAGGAATGTGTTGTGCTGGCCTGTTTGCAGTCACAGGATCAAAAACATTTTCCCTAAGTCATTTTTGTAAAATCCTTATTAAACATGTCATAAGTTAAAGTGAGCAAAATTAGTCACGCTTTTTTTCTTAATCTTTATAAGAGCATCATCATCCCGGAAGGAGGGTGGGGGTTAATAAGCAAATTGTCTTTATTTTTCTAAAAAAAAACATTTAGAAAAATTCAAAATAAGAACAAATAATTAGTTGTCAGTATCAAAGTCCCTTTCCTGTTTAAAAAAATTAATTTCAAGATTTCTCTAAAAAACTGACTTTCCTAGGACAGGTAATATGGGATGCCTTGCGCTATCAACGTGCTGTGCATTCTGCAGAAAAGACATAAGGGCATCCTGATTCGCTCATCTCTGTTTCCCCCATGGTCCATGGTCTTTTATGAGCTCACTCAGGCTGCTCACGGCCTACACATCTTTGGAGGGTCTGACTCCCTGCACAGGTCCCGCCCCAGGGAGACACTGCAAAGGGACAGATAATGCTCATTCACAGGATGTGAAAGCTAGAGGGACCTCTGCGGTCAACCAGGCCAACCTGGGTTTTACACAAGCACCCTCCCCCAGATTTGGGGAACCATGGCATCTAAGACCTGGAAATCGATCTCCTCCAACTCACAATTTAAGAGCTAAGGAAGACAAAAGCCCATCTCCAGGGCAGAGACAGGAAACATTTATCCCTGCTCAAGGGTTAGACATTCAGGGTACAGGTGGGAGGAATCTGCAGCGGTGATAGCCCAGATGGATGTTCATGGGTGGAAGCCGGCAGGTACTTTGTCTTAGTGGCTTCATTTGAGCAGGTTTTGAAGGCAGTGTTTCTTCGGGGGCTGAGTGTCTATCATTTGGGTTCAAAGGGCAGAGTCAGCTTACCGAACCAGAACCCCAGCAGACAGTGGGAAGAAGGGTCTTTAGGAATCAGACAGACATCTAGGTTCAAATTCTGCTCTACTTCTCACTATCTAGGTGACCTTGGACTCTGCTCTAAATCTCTTGCTTCCTTATCTGTAACTCTCCAGGATCACTGACACCCTATCTGTCTAGGTCTCAGCAGAAAACAGGACTCCACTGGCTTTGGTCAGCAGAAAAATGTAGATGGGGCTCCTTACAGAGGGCAGGTGGTATTAAGGAAACAAATGTAGGGTATCAATGCACGCTGAAACTAACAACAGACCATAATGAGTGAGGGAAGGGAATAGCCCAGGAGAATGGGCATTGTGGAGGAGGGGCCGCTGACAGCAGTTAATCATGGGATGCAGTTGCTGTGTGGTCAGGCTCCAGAGATCAATCACAACCAGAAACCATCTGGCAAGGCAGCCTGAGAGGTGTAGGCTGTGGGGTCACACCCTGCCGTTCAGAGCTGGGCAGACTGGATAGCAGGGTAGGTATAGAAAACAGAGCCTAACCAGCATGTTGTCCCTATTTCGTCTTGTTATGAGGACAAAAATAACGGAAGTAAAACACTTAGTACGCAGTCTGATGCATAGTAGGATCTCAACGAAAGAAGGCTATTTTCTCATTAGTCCTATTCACAAGTATGGTCTTTATTGTAGGATGTGTCCTGCCTTGTTTTCACACAAAGAACCCCTAAGCAGTCCTTAGATGCCTGGTGCGTGCTGTGACCTGTAGAGATACAAGCATCAATAGGACCCCAAGACTGTCCTCAGGAAGATCGGACGTTGACATTGGTGCCCAGGGCGACGAGAGTCACAGAAGTGACCGTGCTTCCCAGCTGCGAGCTCCTCCAAGGCCAGGACCGAAATCTCTGAAAGTTTAATACTTCTGAAAGCTTTTCTTTCTCCAAGGAGATTCTAATTAGAATACATGCTTATCGTAGAAAATGTGGAACTTGCAGAAAAGCATAGAGAAGAGAATAAAAATTATCTCTCTCCACTCTCCGGAGATAAGCACTCCTAATGTTTTCTGTGAGTGCCCCTCCTTGAATGCATTCTATTTTACAGTTAGTCTCGTATTACATAGACAATTTCATAGCCTGGTTGTTGTTTGGTGTTTTTTTTTTTTTCCCCCCACTTCTTTTATAAACTTTGAAGTCATTCCAAAAGTATCTTTTAATGAGTTCATAAGAGTAAAGCATGTGGTTGGGAAGATGAGCTCGGAATCAGCAGACTAACATCTAAGTGCAGCTTCACTGGGGCTTTGCCTCATGGCAGTGGACAAGTTACTTAAAGTCAGCTTCTCCAATTGGAAAATGATGAGGGAGGGAGAATAAAGTAGGCATCTTACAAAGCTGTAAAGAGAAATATTTATTTATGTGCAACTATTAGCTCAAGGCCTGGGACATAGTAAATAGCTCAATGGTAGTTATCATAATTGTCATTATTAGTCCATAGTCATTTCTCTTTTTGTGAATTAGGGTGTTTCTGATTTATTTTTCATTAAATAATTCTGTTATGAAATTTTTAAACTTAAATCTCTTTCCTCACTTCAACTTTAGGGTATATAAAGCCCTTGGTCTCAGGCATAAACATTTTAAAAGTTCAAGTTCTAGAGGCAGGTGGCCTGGGCTTACACCCCAGCCATGCTACTTACTAGCTGTCTAGTCCTGGAAAAGTGACTTAACCTCTCTGTGTTTCGGTTACCCCTTCCCTAAAAGATCATGATGTAAGGATCAAATGAGATAATAGATACAAAATGTTCGGCACAGTTAAACAAAATAAATATTAGCCAATATTGTTATCATGCATACCACCATTTACGCTCTATTACTTTTTTTAGCCCTGACAGCTTTTAGCACTGGGCTAAGCACCAGTACACTTCCAATTAATATATATTAAGCTGCGTTAAAACTGGTTGTTATGATTATTCTTTGGGTACTCGGGAAGATGCCCACCTCCTTGTTAAGAGGTTACCCTGGGTTCACTGCTCCCACACCCCCCCCCATGCCTGTGGCCTGTGTCTTCGAATGGACCTTTCCTTTTTGCCTCAGTTCAACTTACAACAGTGTCCGTTTGTTACAGAGTTCCCTTGACAGACCCTGAATAGTATAAGACTTCTCAAGAGGCTTCTGGAGTGATAGCCCAGAGTCCCTGTCTCCACCGCTGCCACCCAAGGGTTTAGGGACCCTTCCTTGGGCCGCAGCCCTTATATTATTTCTCACCCGCAGCTTTATAGTCCTGAGAGCATCAAACTAGTTTATTCCGGGCTGGAGGATTTAAGGACCTATTATGTACAGGGCACTGGAGCAAATCCACCACAAAATCCAGATGGGAAGATCGGTTTATGCCAAAGGGTAGGATCGTGTAAATAGCCCAGAAACCCAGCAACACAGGCACGCCCTGCAGCTGGAGTATTGGCAACACATCATTAGCTACAGCTGCTAGGTTTGTGTGTAGCTACCAACCTCCGGTGGAAATGCACCATTTGTAAGTTGGTAGATTGATTCATGAAGATGATGAATTTCACATGCGGGGTACATGGGATGGATGATCATGTGGCGAGCTTCATCATCTATGCTTTCCACTAGGAATTCTCATATAACAAAGCTTTCAATTCAGGCCTTAAATTATCAGAGGTGATTTCCATCTGGCTAAATGTTAATACATATCCTGATACTCCTAAGGTCATTCATCCCACAAATGTTTATTAAGTACCTACTATGCACAAGGCACACTGTATCAGGACTGACAGATTAATTATTATCTAGAACAAAAAAAAAAAGTCAAATACACAGCAAGCATACCATAAATTCCCTATCCTTTGCCCAAGGCAGACACCAATCTTCTCAAGAGCCTGGATATGGTCTCAGAACCTGTCTCAACATAGGGCTCTAAGCAGTCCTATCAATCACTTTGACATGCCTTATTAAACCTGTTTGAAATCTTGGAGCTAAAACACTAGAAGTACTTTGAAAAAATGGAGACAGCAAGAAAAAGAAGTCCAAGCAGCCAGTCACCAGCCATTTTGAATGAGGTGGGGGAATTTTTAAAACAATCCCACAACTGGTTGGTGTGACAACACAGGCCGATAGTAAACAATTTTCTTTTATTAATGTAAACTGTATTTAGGTAAAAAATAAAATAAAATAAATTTTCCTCTTTCAAACAACCCAGTAGAAGGACATTCTGGACATTCAATAAGATAGAAAACTTGAAGGCCCAAGGACTAGAACTAGAGTTATCTCGTTTCCATTGGAAAATGTACTTTTTGAGATACCCCACTCCCACCCACCACCTCCCCACTGAGCTAGTGTCCAGGAACTGCCCCAGAATACAGAGATGTGGTCATTAGGGTGTATTTCTAAGCTGGAGCTCTGCCCCACCCCAAGACTGACCCTATCAAACAGAGGCAAAAGTGAAAAAGGGCAGCGTGTCCTCCTGCCTTTATCAGGTGCCAAAAGACACATATCCTTTGACTTATGAAAGGGGACCCCTACCAGGTACAAGGAACAGTCCAACAAGATTGCATCCAAGAATGGGTGAAGACGCCGGATGTACTAGCTTCCTATTCTGCCTTCTTTTGTTGGATGATACTTATTGTTATTATTTTACAAACACAATTTATAAGTCTTCTGTAAAGATTCAGGAAATACAGAGAAGGAAAAAAAAGAAACAAAAAAGTATTCCTAATCCCAGCCCCTAAGGGAAAAAAATTGAGGTCTCTATCCATCCAGACATTTCCTTCTGCATTTTTAAATGTTTAAAATATAAGATTTTTCATTTTAAAAATTCTTGCTTAAATTCTCTTTCTCTCATTCTCTCCTCTCCTTCCCCACCACCCCTAGTTTATCATTACCAGTTCAAGATGCAGTTCTTCAACCAAATTGAGAAACCAGTAGAAACAACTTTTACCATGTCACTCCTTGGAACGAAAGAGGAAATGCAGAAAATTCCCATCACTCTGTGAGTATGAGGAGTAGCCCCGTCTATGGTGATGACAAGCTTAATTTTCTTAATTTTTTCAAAAGTTAGGCCAGACACAACTCCTTCTTCTCAGCCCATTATGACTGCTCCAAACGCCCTGGCAGATGGGCTCTCCACCCAAGCCCAGCACCTTGTCACCATGCCTCCTCAGCCTCACCCAGTCCCACCAATCGCTTTATGTGTGTGCTACCTATGTATGTGATGGGCCCGCCGCAATGTGAGTTCAGGACAGAGGGAAGCCAGAGCCGGCCCAGTCCATGTTCACAGTGCAAAAGTAGATCTGAGCAGGGAGGAGTGGTGAGGGCCAAAGCAGGTGTCCACGGGAAGGCCCTGAGTGCCTTTCCAGTGAGTTCTGAAAAGTAGCCCAGAAATAAAACTGGTATCATTCAACTTGGCACAAATTTCCCATCCCAATTGGCCTGCACTGCCAGCCCTTCCCATCTGTCCTCCCTGTTACACACCTGCTCACAACACAAGCAGTGACCTCACGCCTCCTTCAGAGGCACCCCAATTTCACTGGTCAGAAAGGGCCCATTAGTTGCTTTTCTTCAGCATCTCGACTCTCAGCATGGGCTTTTCTTGGAAAGTGACACTAGCCCTCCACTAACTCCAGGGACAGTCCTCAGCTTCCAAAAATTGTCCCCAAGCTTTGATCTCTATTCATCAAACAGAAGCAGTCACTGAGTAAGCGTCTGTTGGTGCTCTGCACTAGAGGTAGAGAGTAAACAATTGTGCTCCTAGCCTAGTGGGGTGGGGACACTCGTAAACAATTCTCTACAACAGGGGTCCCCAAAGTCCGGGCTGTAGACTGGTACCAGTCCATGGCCTGTTAGGAACTGGGCCACACAGCAAAAAGTAAGCAGCAGGCAAGCAAGCAAAGCTTCATCTCTATTTGCAGCCGCTCCCCAGCACTAGCATCGCCTCAAATCATCAGGCATTAGATTCTTTCTCATAGAAGCACCGGTCCCTGGTGCCAAAAAGTTTGGAGACTTCTGCTCTAAAACATCCTGCAGGAAGTGCTATAATGGGCCACTCAAGGGAACCCTCCATTCATCTGTCTCACCCTAAAACCAATGTTACCTGTACATTCTCCCAAATCTCTCCCCAGGAAATTGTTTTAAATAGTGGAAAGGGCATCTAGGTGTTCTGTCAATGTTGGACATTTTTAATGTCATGGAGTTTAGTGAGTAAACCTAGTAATGATATCCATGAATATGCATTAAATCTTGCTCTAAATTGGTGTATCCTTTTAATATGTGGTTTTGTATTACTGTTATGCTCTGTGGTCTTAATAGAAGTTTCCATTTAGATGTGGAGGAAAAAAGCATCACTAGGAAAAGAAGAGTGTGGTTTGGCTCTACGAAGTTAATCAAACCTACAGATAGCTGTGCAGAGGCCATTGCCAAAGCCTCACTGTCTCTGCAGGAACAGTTTCCCTAATTTGTTAACCTAGAATCTAGGAAGCCTGAGCTAAACGGAGTTAACTAGAATTTTTATTGTGGAACTC
The DNA here is from genome assembly GCF_014176215.1 of Rousettus aegyptiacus. NCBI lineage: Eukaryota > Metazoa > Chordata > Mammalia > Chiroptera > Pteropodidae > Rousettus > Rousettus aegyptiacus. The sequence continues at coordinate 127,484,337 of NW_023416306.1, forward strand.
TTGGAGCATTTTTAATATGCTAACTCAGAAAATCATATGATTTTTCGAATATTACTGGTCTGTAAAATCTTTCTTCTCCTGGAGTATTTACTGCTATCTCTACTAATAATCCGTCCAACCTCAGTTTGAGAAATATAGCAGAAAAAACTATCCCAAGTCACTTGGGCAAACCTAACACATCCTGAATGTGTCTACGCATCACTTTGCTATTACAAATAAACTGACTATGTCTGGTTTCCTTTGTGTCTTCAAAGGGGCGAAGGAATTATTAGTAATAAAACCTATTCCTTTCTTATCACATTGGATATGGATATTGGTGAGCTGGTCATGATCACATTAAAGCAGGAAAACAGCGCGGTGTGGACCAATGTCTGGAACACGGTTCAAACCATCATCCCATGGGGGAGAGAGCCCCTCAATTCAGGCCTTGTTCTAAAGAACATCAGAGTCAAAGCAGGAGAAGTACAGCAAAGGTGAGCGCTCGTTTAACCTCCTCCTAACATCTGTATCTATACATGCCAGCACTTTCACAATTTAACACTTGCATTTATCTTATGAAATGAGCACTGTTAGGTCCTAATGATGGAGTACAGACACCAGAAAGGTGAAATGACCATCCTGACTTCACCCAGCCATAGACAAAAGGACCTGCACTCAGGTCTTCTGAGTCCCAGTCTAGCCTCTTCCCACTGCCCGTGGTTAATAACTTCCTGCCTCTGGAGTTTGAGAACCACCTCACTGGCCCAATGCTTCTCAAATCCCGCATGTGAATGAATCGCCAGGTGATATCGGTTCTACTGGTCCAAGGACCACACTTTGAGTGGCAGTGACCCAGATGTGACATTTCTTTTTTGTTGTTTACCCAGAAAAATGCTATTAACAGATCACAGTCTCAAAATCTCACTCTGTGGTGGCACCTTTCAAACTTTGGCGTGTCAAAGAGTCACTGAGAAGCTTATTAAGTATGCAGAATTCCCGGCCCCACCTACAGAGCTTCTGATTCATTGTGGTCTGTAAAGAGACCCAGGACATACATTTGTTAATAAGAAATTCTGATATCGACCAATGGATTACCCTTAGGAAATGCTGCTCTGTGTGTTTTAACCTCTCCTTTGGCCTTAAGGTCTCCAGGGACAAGAAGGAGTTAGGGAAGGGGTAGAGAATGAAGGAGAGAAAGGACAGTCCAGCTGCTGATTCAGTCCTCTCAGCCAGGGAAAGAGATGCCCAACGTACTTTGCCACGGCAACCATACTTGTCTGCAGTTCTGCAGGTCTCCATGAAGGGAGAATTCTCTCTCCTACAGAGCCTTCCCCATCTCTTCTCTCCTGTGTTCAGGTCATGTGTCTCTCTTCTCCCGCTTTCCTTTGTTGGGAAGCCCATTTCTCTCTTTGGCTTGTCCCCAGTAGGGACGGAAAACAGTAGGCCTCTCAGCTCTGAACTACACTCCTCTTTCACCTCTCAGGTTTCACTGCCAGGAGGGGGCCTCAGGCAAATTTATGCCCCCACCCCCATCCCTTCTTAAGACTGTCTCTTCCTGGGATACAAAATCCTGGCAATTACGAAAAGCATACTCTGGAGTCTGCCAACAGATATTATCCACATGATCAATTTGAGAAAATTAAACTGCTTCTCTCCTCTTGCACACGTAGCCATTCGTGTGTGACTTTTTGGCCCTTGAGATCAGCTCTACTTCCGAGCACCGCCCTTCCCCGCATTCTCTCAGCTAGAGGGTAATCCCTCAGTTATAGTGTCTGTTCACCTTGACAATTCTATGTGACTTGACCTGAAAGGTGGTATAAATGGCAATGCAACCATCCTCACTAGTGCTTACTCACACAGCTCTCAAGAAGGAAAGAGGAGAAGGGTGGGAAAGGCACTTACTGAGCTCCACAGCATAGTGGGCATTGAACTAAGTGCTCTAGAGCATGAATCTCATCTGATCTTCCCAATGACCCTGTGAAACGAGCAGTACTGGCTGTGTGGATTTGGAAGCTAAGGTTCACAGAAGTTCCTCAGCTTGTGGACATTGCTAGTAATTGTCCAAGCCCAGATCTGAGTTGGGTTTGTCTGAGTCATTGTCCATTTGTTGCCTGTGCACTGCTTCCAACAGCTCCTTACTCCATCGTTTTCAGCCCTATTAATCCGAATTTCCTCAGTGCAATCTAGCAGAGTGGTGGCGCTGGACATTAATATATATGCACATCAACCCTTCCTTATGGCTATAGGATGTACATGCTGAAAAGAGAGGAAGGACGATGGGCTTGTAGTTTTTTTTTTTTTAAGTCGTAACTGCTCAGTGCTTCCTACCTGTCTTCACAGTATCAGATACCATTAGGGGATACCCAAAAAAATCTGAATTGTGGTTCTTGGCATAAAGAACTCTAGGACCTAATTAGAAAAACAAGATGCTTTAATTTTACTAATAATATAATCCATCCCAGAACTTCTCAAGACTTAATGTACGTGTAAATCACCTGGGAACTGTGTTAAAATGCAGTTCTACTTCAGTACGTCTGGGATGGAGCATGAGATTCTGTATTTCTAACAAGCTCCCTGTTGCTACTGATGCTGCTGGTCCATGGACCACACTTTGACAAGCATGAATCTAGTACTGCATGGCCTAGGAAGTCTAAGAAGAAAGATATGCAATCAGGCTGGTGCCGTTGAGTCTGTACTGTAACAGGCTTTGGGGAGGCCAGGAGACATTCCCAGAGAGCTAGGCAGAGAGCAAAGAAGAATCTAGACAGGACCTGGTGGCCTCTACATCAGCCAGCCCTAAACTCTAATTTTGGCCTCACTGCTTACCACCTGTATAGAATAAATAGGTAGAATAACTCAGAATAACTGCACCTTTTTGAGACTCAGTTCTTTAGTAATAAATGGGAATTATAGTATATATCTCATGAGACTAATAACAATTACCAATTTTTAATTACCTTCTACAAACCAAAATCCCAGAGCCAGGATGCAAACACTTAGACCTGTACTCATAATCTCTCTGCTGACTATAAGGAACAAAAAATCTGGTTAAGTCATGGGTCCTGTAACTCCACGGGAGGGATACAATGAGAGGGGATTTTTTTTTTTTCTCTGCAAGGCACAAAGTAAGGAATGAGAGGGTCTGTTGTGGGATAAAGAGAAAAGGCAGAAAATATTAGCCTCACAGCAAGATATTAAAAAGCAATTGGCTAAATGCAATGAGATGTTCAATTTCCACAGTAATCATATAAATGCAAAACAAAAATCAATGGCATTATCTCCAGTCACCCATTGGTTTGGCAGGAATTAAAAGACAGATAACATCTAGAGTTGGTAAAGGTGTGGAGAATCGGGCGTTCTCATATACTAGTAGTGGGAGTGTGAATTCCAGAGCTTCTGCAGGGACATTTCATTCAACAACTAATATTTAGTGAGTATCTATCTACCTTCTGCCAGTCACTCTTGTGGGCACTAGATACACAACAGTGAAAAGAAGAGAAAAGGCCTTGGTCTCATGGAGTTTACATCATCAAAATTTTGCATGTGCATAGTACGTATGGCCTGGAATATAATATGACCCAGAATTTAACTTTTAGGTGTCTGCCTTAAAGAAATACTAAAAATGTTCGCAACATATATATATGCACAAAATGTTTGTAGCAGTACTATTTGTAAATAGTAAACCATTGGGAAAATCTCAATATCCATCAACAGAAAAATAGCTAAATGCATTGTGTTATATTCATACAGTGGAATGCCATGCAGCAGATGAAAAAAAATTAAATTGATATGTACTCATATGACAAGTCTCCAAGTACATTATTTGGTGACAAAGAAAACATTCAGAAAAATATTTTAAAAAATTTTTATATTCACATATGAACATCAACAGATGTGTAAATGCATAAAAATAGATCTGGAAAGACAGAAAACAAACCACGAATGCACGGAGGGAGGCAGCATTGGTGAAGGGGAATGGAGAAGAGGATCTTTAATATTTTACTTTATTTGTTGACTATTTCAATTTTTCAAGAATGCATTTATAAATCACTCAAACACTTTAAATTCAGCTTTATCGAAGTGTATTTAACAAATAAAATTATAAGATATTGAAAGCATTTATGATTTGATATAATGATTATGAAAGAATTCCCCCTTATCTAGTTAATGCAGTCATCAGTTCACATATTTATTTTTTTTGCCGTTATTAAGAACATTTAAGTTTACTCTCTCAGCAAATTTTATTTATACAACACAGTGATACCAACTACAGCTACCAAGTTTTACATTAGAACCTTAGCCCTCATTAGTCTTATAGCTGAAAGTTTGTACCCTTTTACCAACTTCCCCCTATTTCCTCCTCTCCCCAGGCCCTAGGAACCACTTTTCTATGCTTTTTCTATGAGTTTGACTTTTTTTTTTTTTTTTTAGATTTCATATGTAAGTATTTGTCTTTGTCTGGCTTATACACTATTTTAATTTAAAAAGTTTGTTTGAGTAAAGACTTGAGTAATTCAAAACAAAACAAAACAAAAAAACCATAAACTAGAATTCACTGTGATACAGTTAATTTTTTTCTAATAGATGCAATTGAAGTTAGTAACACAAAACAGCACCTCAGACCAAGCTACTGGTGAAATCAGTCTGTCAACTGGTCTCCAAGAGAGACCCAAAACGAATGTGATGACCTCTTTGTCTGGATAGTATCTGCACCAATAAGAGGAAAGGACGGGGCTTACATGACAGCCAGACAGAGGCTGGTGACAATGGCCTCATGTCCAAGGACATTTAAGTCCAAAGAAAGAAGGCTGAGGAGTGAAGCCTGCCTGTGAGGAACAGTTGAAGGAGCTGCAAATACTTGCCCTAGAGTCAGGGTGATGTAGTAAAAAGAACAACAGTTACTCTCAAATCTTTGATTAGTGGTTAGAACAAAGGAAAACTGCCTCTAGAACTTTTAGTTTTTATAGAACTAAAATCATCCCAGAGCAAGGCTCCAGGAAGCCTTCCATTGATTGCTTTCACTGACTTAGGTTTTGCTTTTCTCTGAAGTTATGAAAATATTTGCAACATAAGAATCTAATTTAAAAAATATATGTATAGCATGTGTCACATCAATCGGGTATTTGACAAAGGGTAAAACACTTCAATAAGCTCCATCCAAAACTTAATGCTGTGTTTGCTTTATGTTTTCTATTCAGAATAATATTTTGCTCAGAAAACATGGATGACCCACAACTTCACCCAACCCAGGAGAAAATCTTTGTGAGATGTGACAGAAACTCTAAAAGACTGAAGCAAAAAACCTAATGAGCTTTAATAGAGACCCAATGTAAAAAACAAATGATCTCATTCCTTATTTGGAATACTTGCCTTATTTGGCAACCAAAGTTATATAAAGAATTTTGCATAAAGTTTAAATAAAGTTTAGATTTCAAGGGGAAGTGTGTTTCACTCTTATAAACTAAGCTTTTACAAACCATATTATGTAACTTTATGCAAATATTAGTATAACCAAAAATTTCCCAATTTTATTTCTGATTAAATGCAATATACACAAATTAGTGTGAGTCATTTTAGGTCTGTTGTTATAATTTAAAATATCTTTCTCAATTAAGTAAATTTCCCATATTTCTTTGCTAGTTAATTCTAATCAGTTTTTGAACCATGCTGGAAAGGTACTTCTTTATTACAAAACTAAGTGCTTCAATAAAGTGAAATTCCAATTAATCACTAGCTCTGTGTCCCAATTTTCCTCTTTTACTAATGCTTATAACAAAATCTAATGGAAAAATTGGTAATTACAAAATAGTTACGGGGATGTGAAGTACAGCATAGGGAATAAAGCCAATAATATTGTAATAATAACCATGTAGAGTGCCAGGTGAGCGCTAAATTAATCAGGGAGATCGCATAGTAAATTATATAAATGTCTAACCACTATGCTATCCACCTGAAACTAAGATAAAATAATATTAATTATCAACTCTAATTGCAATTTTTAAATTTTTTAATAAATAAATAACTTCTTTAAAAGCTAATTTAAAAACTTGGAATATCTCAAACAGTTAAGATATCCAATCTCAAACTATCCGATAATTATTAATAAATAATCATTAATTCTAATGTCGTTTGATCAGCAAATTCCATCCCAGAGCATGTGAAGGAAATACTAAGTGTGGTAATCACTTGGATATGCATTTCAGGTAATTCAGAGAGACGGAGCACACTATGCACATTTCACAGCCTAACCTGACATTTGCATAGGCTCGGCCCCCCAGAGCTCATAATACACATGCTCTTCATCAAAGCAAGATAAGTCAGAGCTGGTGAAAACAAAAATCCCGAAGAAATATCTGCCTCTGGCTAAATCAACTTAAGATTATTCACTTTTATTTCCGTTGGGAAGACCCACACAACTAAGGAATACGGGGGAAGGGGAGGAAGAAGAGTTGGCTCAATGTGGCATTGGGTCCTGAATGTTAATGTTGCCTGCAAAAGTATCCGATCAAACATCTAGAAATGATAGATATTAAAATGAACAATATTTCCCATTATGGCTAACATGCTAAGATTTACAATAAAATCATGTTTGCATTAAGCTGGCATGTTTTGTCATTAACTATCCAGAATGCATTTAAAATACAGTAGTATTATCTTTGGCTTCACTTTCCCAGTTTCGGTTACCCTCAGTTAACCGCAGTCCCAAATATTAAATGGAAAGTATCAGAAATAAACAATTCTAGGTTTTAAACTGGGAGCTGTTCTGAGCAGTATGATGAAATCTCACATTGTCTCACTCCATCCCACTCTGGAGATGAGTCATCCCCTTGTCCAGCATATCTGTGCCATACACACTCCATTCCCATTTTTCGCTTAGTAGCCATCTTGGTTATCAGATTGACAGTAATGGTATCATAGTGTTTGTGTTCAAGTCACCCTTATTTTATTTAATAATGGCCCCAAAGCACAAGAGTAGTGATGCTGGTAATTCAAATATGCCAAAGAGAAGCCATAAAGTGCTTCCTTTCAGTGAAAAGGTTTGCACACATAGGGGAAAAAAACATGTCTATAGAGTTCAGTCCTATCCATGATCTCAGACATCCACTGGGGGGTTTGGGACATATTCCCTGCATATAAGGGGGACTACTGTATCAGTTTTTGAAAATGTTCTTTGGCATATACTCTAGAGAGTCCATACATATGTATATCAGGAGACATCTAAGGAAATATTCCTATCGGCCTTGAAATCATCACAAGCAGAACTCCGCTCAAATGTCCATCAGCACAATGAATAAATGAGCCGTATTTCCATTTCTTACTAATGGAATAGTAAACAGCAGCAAAAAAGGTGAGCCAAGCTACATACACAAGAACAAGGCTGACTCTAGAGTGAGGCAAGGAGTCATCTAGGGTATGAAATGTAAAGAGGCACCCATGGATTTGTGCATTTGCACAAAGACACACAAAAATATATATAGTGTGATACAAGCAACTATATCATTAGGGATGGATAAACAGGCGGTAAAGTTATAAGTAAAAGCGATAAAATCCTAGCACAACAGTGACGCTGTGTAACTCTACGAAGGAGGAAGTACACACCAGAGTTTCCAGGTGCTAGCAAGATTGTGCCCACTCCAGGTGGCCATTGCACAGGCGCTCATTTTATAACCATTTTAAATTGTACATATACGATATATTTTATGCACTCATTTTTGGTACAAGTGTCACATTTCGCAATACAAAAAAAAGTAATAAAAATAAAGGACAGAGTTAAAACCAACATTTTTCTACTATAGTGTGATACGTTTTGATATTAATACAGTTTCACATGAAATATAAATAGAAATTATTTCATCTTTAGTAGGAAAACTTGAAGTGACATAGTACGTCATAACATTTTGGGCTGAGAATTCAATAAGCAACCAACATGACAAATGGTTAACTGGGACGTTTGAAACTCCTCTTGGCACGGATTATTTTCACTTGGGAAGATGTGTTCATCGACATCACATTTTCTGAAGTACATCTTAGTAGAGAAGTCAAATAGGGAAACTGAATAATGCAGCCACATCTGTTCATTGCACATGCAAAATGCTGGCTCGTACGCTGATTATACGCACCTCTCGCCAAAGAATGTGTATTTATGAGCCCACTCAGGAAAGATAACACTGGCATCTTGCCTTTCAGGCAAAAGCCTGTTTCTGCTGTTACTTCTAAGAGAGCACAAGGAAAGAAACAGAGTGTTATTGCACTGCAGCTGGGCTCTTTGAGGTGCATGAAGTCGAAGAGAAGGAAACAAGCTATCCATTCAACACTAAAATAAATGCTCTCCTCCACAGCAAAGCTGACTGCCCTCAGTGTTCACCTTGACACTGTTGCTGCAAATATTGTGAAAGCTTTGTTGCAGTTACACATCTCTGGGATGGCAAAGCAAAAAGCCGAACTGTCCAGTGCAATGCCCACTCTCCCACAGAGCCTGGATGAGAGGAAAGTCAGATGGATGGAAAATAAAGAGACAATCGAGAGGTCGCCAGATGGAAGGGGATTGGGTGTGGGGGGAATGGGTGGAAAAGGTGAAGAGATTAAGAAGTACAAATTGGCAGTTATAAAAACAGTCATGGAGATAGAAAGTACAGCATGGAGAGTATAGTAGTTGGTAACATTGTAATAACCATGTATGATGCCAGGTAGGTACTAGACTTACCTGGGTGATCACTTCTGAGGCATATAAATATCTAATCACTATATCGAACACCTGAAACTAATATTATACATTAACTGTAAATGAAAAATAAATTTTAAAAAAATTTTAAAGAGGCAAGCAAGAGGAAGGCTAAAGAAGTCAATCCCAAAAGTTGCCATCTTCCTGCTAACCTAACCTTACAATACCTACTTCTCCATGGATCCCAGTGGTCTGTGCATGATGAATGTCCCCTGACGCCTCATCCCTCCCATCTCTGCCTCTTCTTATGCCTCCTCCCTTTTCCTCTCTCCACCAGTATTTTCTCCTTGCCTAACTAAATCTTATTTATCTATCCAAGCCCAGTTACTTTCCCCAGTAATTTCCTAGCTTAGCCTAATCCATGGGATCTTTCTCTCCTCTGAATGCCTAGTCGTGACATGAATGATGCTCTTGACTGCTTACTTGGCCCTCGGTTGTTTGTGCCCTGCTGATTTTCCTTCTCCTCTCAGTCTCCTCTCCGCTCCCTGCCCTCTACTCAAGGGTGGCACTTGGCAGAATCCTGGCTTCCTTCTCTACGCCCTGGTTCTCTCTCTTAGGCACTCTCACCCACTCTTATGGCTTTACTCATAACCCATATAGGCCAAGGCCAACCATTCCCACATTAGAGCTCCCCCTTTACTGTCTCACAAGCTCAGAATGTTAAAAACAGAACCCACTATGTCCTCCCCGCATCCCCAAACCTGTTCCTCCCTATGCCCCCTGTTCCGAAGGCCATTGAATAATGTCACCACCTCTCAATTGCTGATGTCAGACACTGGGGGGTAGTAATCCATAATGTTTCCTCGCCTTTGGTCCCTCACAATCTATCACCAAATCCTTTGAATTCTACCTCTATTTCCTAACCGTATCTATGTCTTTCCACCTCTGCTGCCATCATCCTATCCCAAGCCACCACTTTCTCTTCTTACCTGGACGTTTGGAACAATTTCTCAACTCTTTCTGCTGTGTTGGCTCTTCTCTTCAATCCATTCTCATTGCAGCAGCCAGAGTGATCTTGGGGGGAAAAAAAAGTCAGATCATATTTTCCCATTTAAAGCCCCTCAGATGCCTTCCGAATGCTCCTTGAAAGGAAGTCCAAAATAATGGTCCTGACCTCCAGGCCTCCAGTCAAGTCTCCCACTACTTCTCCGTCATCCACTACATCATTTATTGTTCACCTGTTCCCAGATCAGCCTGCACGTCAGAACGGCCTTGAAAGCAAAACTGCCCAGGTCTCAGCTCCACATCTAGAGTCTGATTTGTTTGGTCTGGGGCAAGGCCTGGGTTTTGAGACTTAACTACTCTCCAGATGATTCTAATGTGAATGACATTTGAGAACCACGGATATAGACACAACGAGCCATTTTTCAGTTCCTTCAAAAGTGCAAAGCTCTCTCCTGCCTCTGGGCCTTCACCCTTCCCGGTACTTACATCCCCACCTCTTCTCCTGGCTTCTTTACATGCTTCCAGCTCCAGTTTAGGCGTTGTTGCCTCAGGGGTAACTTACCAAGAATTACCCCAGCTCACACAAGCTTATATTAGCTCTTCCTGCCATGCATACTCTTAACATCTTTTCATTCTTCTGGTAAAATGTCTGCAACCATGCCATGCGGAGCCATAAACAAAATGAAAAACTAGTAACACTAATCCTATCTTTATATACAATTTTGACATCGTAGAATTTTGCATTAATTTTGATTTTTAAAAAATACTGCATTCAAATATTATTTAGCTTGATAATTGAGTTTTTGGAGCCCCCTTAAATTGTGTACCCAAGGTGAATGTCTCAGTCACCTCGTCTTACAGCTTGGCAATTGTGGCATCGCTTATTTAATGCCTGTTTCCCCCACTGGTTTTGACCTCTGTGAAGTTAGGGAGAGTTTCTAGATGTTCACTGCTTTATGCTAAGCACCCAGCCCACTGTGGCAGAGTTGGTATATGGTAAATATGTGTTGAATTAACAAGTGAAAGTCATCTTTTTATAAGTGTGTCCTGTTTTTCCAATTAAAGGATTAGCTCCAACTACTGTATCTGCTCGAGATAGAGTTCACTGTCTCCTCATTCCGTTCAGGTTGGTGTGGAGGTTGACTTCCCTTCCCACTTCAAGGACATCCTCCTCATCTCTTCCCACCAACTAGCTCCTTCTTGTCCAAGCTCTGCTTCAGTCAGTTCGTTAAAAGCTCTTGCGTTCCGTGACCAAAGTTTTACTTTTAAAATAGGCCAATTACAAAAAGGATTTCCTAGAGGCTCAGAGCTACCTTCATGCCAAAGAAGCTAGAGTTGGGAGTGACCATAAGGGTCACTGAGAGTGGGGCTTCTCAAACTGTATCGTGCAAAGGGACCTTGTCAAATGCAATTTCGACTCAGTCGGTCTGCAGTGGGGACTGAGATCTGCATTTCCAGCAAGCTCGCAGGCGATGCCTTTGCTGACACCATTGCTGCTGGTCCCAGGCCGCACTGGGAGCAGCACGAATGTAGATCTGTGTTTTCCAACCTGCATGACGATATGCATCTCCCCGGGGGCACTAACAAAAACACCGCTCCCCAGACCCCCCCCCCCCCCGGAAACTCTAATCCAATGGGTCAAGGACAGATGCCAGAGATTTTTATTTTTCTCAAGAACTCTGGGTAATTCTTCTCATCAGAAAATTTGGGACGACATTGATTTAGTTCAAAACCTTCTTATGAGAGAACGGCAAACCTGTGGCTGATCGCTTCCCGTGAAGGGAGCCCTTACAGAGAGGAAATTTGCCTGGCCGTAATTTCCGCTCCTTGGTTTCTTCCCTGGAGGCCACAGAGACCAAATTAACGCTTCAAATATTAGAAGATAGCTGTATGAAACTGTGAGCTCCTGGAAGGCAGAAACTGTAATGTGTTCTGTTTGCGTGGTTTTGTTTGTATGGTCGTTTGTTTTAAATTTCTCATTTTTAAGATGTTTTACAAAAGCATAAAAGCAACATTTGAAATGATGCAAAGTTGTATGAAGAGAAAGCTAATCATCTCCCTGCATCTACCCCTTACCCATTTCAGTGAGTTAGGGCACAGAATAGTCACAGCCTGTTATGTTATTCCTTCAAACATCCACAAGCATTTGTACACACTCAGGGCTTTGCTGTTTTTAACAAAGTAGAATCTAGTATATAGATTACTTGGCAACTTACTTTTATTTTTTATTTTTCAGTTAATGATATATTGCTAGTATCTCTATAAGTCAGAATAGATTTGGATCTTTCCCCTAATTTCTACGTAAGTGGAATGCTGGAGAGACTAGGGCAATATTTTTCCTATTCTCACTTGGGCAGATGCCCTGTGCCCTGACCCACGCTAGAGGTGTGATTAGAATTTTTCTATGGTCATATACCTTGACATATATACCCATTCTCATATAGAGAAGAGCTGACACTTTTACAAAAATGTAATTATATTATACATTCCTTTTCAGCAAACTGATTTTCTTATTTGACAGTACCTCCAGAAATCTAAGTCAGATTAGTTGAGCTCATTAGTTTTGATGATTGCATAATATTCTATATTGTAGATGTGCCTTAATTTATTTGATTAGTCTCATACTGATGTGTCTTCACTTTGCTTCCAGCTTTTTGCCCCTCTGAATAATGCTACATGTAATATCCTTATATATATCCTACATATACTCAATAATAAGAAATATTTCTAGCAGTGGAATTGCTGGGCCAAATGCATATAAATGTAATAGATGTTGCCATATTGCTTTCCTAAAATGCTGCAACTGTTTGCAGTTCCACTAGTAATGCACGAGAGGCTATTCTCTTTCAACCTCCTTCCAGGCAGAAATATTTATTGCTCATTTTAATTTTTGTCAGTCTGATGAGTGTAGATGATATCATTGTTACTCTACATTTCCCTACCTACTTTAAGAATTGAGAATCTTTCCATATGTTTATTGATTTGCTTTACTGTAAATTAATTGTCCAAATCCCACTTTCTGTTAGAATGCTTGTATTTTTCTTGTCAGTTTGTAAGAACTCTGTATTTTATGAAATTTATGAACTCTTTCTCTTTCAGCTTTTTGCAAATATTTTTCCAAATCCACTCTTCTATTGATTTTAATTATAGTAATTTTTGCCATAAAACAGTAACAAAATCTAACATTTCTTCACAAAATAAGTATTTCCTGACTTAGTTATAGTTTCTCTTATTGTTGCATTGTAATTTGTAAAAAAATGAAAATTATTTTCTGAGACTTGTTTTTCTTTCTTAAAGGCTTTAATCAATCTGAAATTTATTTTTGTATATGATGGAAGATACGACGTCAATTTTATTTTCTTCTATGTGGATAAAAGTGGAGCTAACATTTATTAAATAAATTAATTTTCGATGTTGAATTGAGATCCCACTTTTATCATAAATTTAAAATACATACTGGGAACTATTTCTTAATGCTCTATTTTGGTACATTAATCTCCTTGTTTATTTCTATTATAATCAAACTTAATTGAGTTCAAAGTCTTTAATTTATTTGCTTACAGGGGCTTTATTTAGAGTATATTCTCAGATATCTAGTCTTTCATATGGAATGAATTTAAGTTAATTTAAGTTAATTTTTTCCAATTCCCCTAAAATCTCTGTTAATATTAAAATTAGGAATCAAACGAAATATAAAAATTAGTACAAGGTGAACTGACCATTTTATTACATGAGGTCTTCTCATCCAGGAACATTGTATGTTTTCCATTTGTTCAAATTTTGTTTCCTGTCCTTCAATAAGATTTTATAGATTTTATTTTTTATTTTCATTTATTCCTAAGTAGTTTAATTTTTTGCCATTATTGAGAATGGAATCATTCATTCCATTTCTATGTGATAGGGCTTATTAATAATATGTAGAACAGTTTTTGGTTTTTGTTTTTTTATTCTATATTTGTCCACTTCTCAAATTATTAACTATTTGGCTTTGTTTTGTTTTGCTTTTTTTTACTCAAATCTACCTCATGGTGCACAATCACTTCATCACCAAAACAACAATCTATACTAATTATTTCATTTTTTCACCGTTCTGGGTTTTCCAGAAACTCCAAAACAATGTTAACTTCTTAGAATGTTTTTAGTGGGCACTACTGTTTCATTCTTGATATTAATTAAAAGTTTTACTGTTTTGCCTTTATAGTACCTTTTTTTTTAGTTTTGGTAAGTAAACTTTATTGTACTCAAGTAGTTTTGCTCAATGTTTTTCTTCTAATTTTATTAGAGATGGTTGCTGAAACTTAGAAAGTGCCTTAGTAATATATGGTTTTTCTTCTTTAGTTTATTCATAAAATAAATTATGGTGATAGATTCCCTGATACTGACTCACACTTGTACTCTTGGAATAAATCCTCCTTGGTTACGATGTATTTTTTCATAACAATGCTGGACTTTAATTGCTAAAAGTTTTTTTAGAATTTTGCCTTTATTTTTATAAGTGAAACTGATCTACACCTTGTTTTGGTGTTACCATTTTCACACTTTGATATTCTATAGCTTTCATCTATGGCCTTGAATAGTTTGGATAATATCGTGATGATCTTTTTATTTTTTAATTAGAGAGAAACTCAGCTATGAAACCATCTGGTCCTTGTGCTTTTGCATGTAATATTCTTAGGTTTTCTGCTTTTACTTGTTTATTGCATGTAATATTTATTCAAATTATTTTTGTGAAATATCTTGAAGCCAGAGAGGTACAAAGTTATACATGATCACAGTAATGAGTAAGTAAAAGCATAACATTAAAGCACAGGAAAAATCACAAACTAAACTCTGAAATTCTAATAATTCTTCCTAAGATAATTAAAGCAAAGCACACATTTTTCATGGAAAATAAGATTAAGCCACAGAAATGCTGTGCAGTGCTCTGTCAGACATTAAATTTAGAAATAATACACAAAAGGAACAAAAGGGAAACCAATAGACTTCAAAGTTAAATAGTTTAGTTAATTGTCAAGAGAAACTATGTTAGAGAATGATAGTATTTCTCTCAATTCCTGGAGATAATCTCCTTAAGAATATGTTTAAATACTATCCTTTCAGAAAGTACATTTGGAGTAATTTTACCTGGAAGGTTAGAGGATTTGTTCATTGCATGGTTGATGCTCTCTGAACAGCACACATGTTTGTTTTCTACCTTATACTCTGAAATTCTAAATGAAATAAGATGTATAGTGTATCTTATTACTATTTGCATTTTTTAATAATGACATACAGTGACATATGTATGTAGGCCTATAAAGTAGGCCCATTAATTTAGGAACATAAAATAAGGTAAAGGTTCAAATGCACTTTTTAAAAAAAGTTTCTAAAAAGAAACATTTAATGAATTACAATAAGCTATTTCTGTAAGAACTCTTCTAGCTCTACTCTCTCCTTGGCTGCAATAAACTTAGTAAAATTAAAAGATCACAATAACAAGTATACATTACATCTGAGTTATCATGAGTTTAGCTCATTTTTAAAAAGATAAATACTACAGAACAATGCTTTTTTTTTCTCCCTAAGAAGGAGATTTTTACTTTTATAGTCAGAGCCAGAACTAGAGTGAGGCAAGCAAGGCACATAGGTCATGAAATCTAAGGAAGCAAGATCGTGCAAGTGCCAGCCCCTCGCTGTGCTTCCTTAAGAGAGAAGTGCTTAGGCTGCCAGGGTTGGCACTTACACAACCTTGTCTTCTTGAATTTTGTGCCCTAAGCATCTCACTTGCCTCTTGTAGTGTCAACTCTGTTTGTATTCATTCCTTCTTCATATTTTCTTTGCTTTATTTTGTTTTCCATAAGAAAAAAATTGGAGTACTTTTATTTTGAGTTATTCTTATTTAATAATAATGGTATTTAGTTTGTAAATTTCCTTCTGAATACAGATTTTGGTGTAAAGTATTCCCTTTTTCACTGCTTTCTAAATAGTTTGCAGTTATAGCTTTATATTCTTCTTTGCTTTAAAGTTATCCAGGAAGTATTCCTTAATTTATAAATATACAATTCTGAACACTATTTCTAATTCTATTGAATGTGGCTAAAAAAAAGTCTCTCATTTCTAAATTTAGTAAGGCTTTCTTTGTGATCAAGCACACTATCAATTTTTATAATGTTCTATTCGATATGTGAAAAATTCTATTTTAAGAGACTTAAGATGACCTATCTATTAAATTGACTATGTTGATTGTACTATTTATTTCTTCTATGTTCTTATTTTTTGTATATTAAATCTGATTCTGAAAAAATGTTTTGAAGTCTGTAATATTATAAATTTGTCTTTGCATTAACATTGTTTGGTAATGTTAATTCTTCATATTTGCCTTATATGGTTTCACAGTAGATTCTTCTTATAGTGCCTTTAACTTTAAATTCTTTCTTATCTGCTCTTAATTTTGCTATTCCTATTTTCTTTTTTTCATTATGTTTGCTTGGTATCTTTGTCAATACCTTTATCATCAACTTACATTTATAATTTGTTTTTATAAAAATTTTTTTCAGATATTTTTCTTCTAGATAGTGTGTAGCTGGTTTATATTTTTAGCTCAATCTAAGTGTCTCTTTTAATGTGAAAATCAAGTCTATTCACATTTAGCATAATGATTGGACTCCTATTGCCTTATTTTATTTATTTGTTACCTTATTTTACTTATTACTTTTTCTTTTTCCTTGTATTTATTTTTGTGGATTAATCGAATTGCCATTTTCCCTCCTTTCCATCTTGTTATTATGACTTCTCTTGTGGAGCTACTTCCTATATTTATTTTTGTAGCTCATAATCAGATAAAATTTTCTTTACCATTATACGAAAGCCAGACATATATTTCTCCCATCAAAACTCTCTATTCTTCCACTGCTTCCACTCCAAACTTTAGAATACTTTCACTTCCCACACAAGTTCTACAGCCACTCCCCATGAGACCTTTGGAATACTTCCCTTCTTTCAACCCACCAGATTTGCTGAGATTTGCTTATTACTTTTAGTCCCAGACTGTTTTTAGAAGAGTTGTCAAGGCAGATGGTGATGTGATCAATTCGGGAAAAGAATAGACTTTTGCAGAGTGGAGGACCCAGCCACACTTTACAGTCAGAGGGATGAGCTACTCTGGGCTTTGAGCATCCAGGTGCTGGTAGTACATTCTGATTTGGGTCTGCCTTGGTCAATTTCCAAACAGTCCTTTTCTCTCAGTTGTCTGAAGTTTTCTGTGTTGTAGCTTCCAGCTTTGCAGATAAGCAGTCTTATGCTAAGGGGATTCTTTCTCCTTTAGGAATAACTTGTTCTTCTCTGAAAACTTTTAAGATTTTTCTCCATTTTTGTAGCTCAGAGATACAGTAACCCTCAGTCTTTTTTATCATCAATTCTTCCTAGAACTCTGAGATGCAAGGCTGTCTTTAGCTCAGCAACTTTTCTTATATTATCAATTGCTTCTTCTGTCACACCTCCCACCTCCTTCTCCATTTCTATCCATTTTCTGATTTATGTCTCTTTCTATTTTTGCCATGTGCTTTGATGTGTATCATTCTCTTGTTTTCTGGGACACTGATTCACATATCAAAGGTGACCACTTTCTCCTTCAACTCATCCCTTGAAATTTTCCCATCAAACTCTTCTTTTTTTGGTCTCAGAAAATCAATTTGTGTGAATGTGCTGTACTTAAATCTTTTTCTTTTTTTAGCTTTTTGTTTTGTTTTGTATTTCATGTTTTTTGTTTTTTGTTTTCGGTTCAAGTTATCCATGCCAGCAGTTACTTCTGTACTGAGGATTCTTGCAATTCTTCTCCCTGAGCTACATTAGGAATCTTCTTTTCCTTTGTTTGCTCACAGGGGCTCTGTTTCAATCAATGGGGTATCTTAAGTGGCAACATTCTCAAAGCAGTACAAGGAACAGGGCACAACCTCCCCTGGCCAAAGCTCGGCAACAAATAGTTTGCCAGTGCTCTGGTGATGCACAAGGAGGAAGTCCTTCCTGGGCTCCTCACCTCTCCAACTCAGGGGTGGTGGCAACTCAACCCATCTGTTCAGCTCCTCAGAATTGAGGGCAACCAGGTACACTCACAAAGACCTTCCCCCTGGCCCGCCCATTAGCGCTACTTGTTACGGTCCTCAGACACAAACACTGTCATAATCCAGCACTCTGTCAGGATCCTACCAGAGCTGGAACCTCACCCACATCCCAGGCCTTGTCTGCCTCCTGGGGGTCCCCGCAGCTGCTCTTCTCAGGAGAGGCAGATGGGTGAAATTGCAAGTAAAAAATAGGCAAGATGTGTTCAAGCTGCTATCTTTCTAGAAGCCCCTGTTCTTCATGTCTCAGAACTTCTTGTTTATTTTTGCATTCCAAAGTGCTCAACAAATACGATTGGATAAACGCCAACACCCTTATCTCAAACCTTCTCTTGTGTAGGTTCTATTAATTATGATGCTTTTGGAAGCTAGCTCAAACTGGTTTAAATTAAAAATCGTTTTCTAATCTTATACCAAAAAGAGTGGGCTTCAGGGATAGTTGATCCAGCAACTCAGGAATGTCACTAAGATGAAGTGTTTTCTTTGCTCCACTGTCCTTGATGTTGGCTTCATCCTCCGGCTAAGAGCAAGTTGGCTGTTGTGTTTCCAGGCAGCACACTTAGACAGGACAACATGCAGAGAAAGAAAAGTATAAACCCCTCCATCTCTTATTGGCCAGATCAGGTTACATGCCCACTCCTAAGCTCAGCAGGGGTAATGGGATAACCAAACATCAATCCCTAACCACAGGGCTGTTTGAGAAAACACGTTAAAAACAGGGAACACCTGCTCACAAGCTAAATGTTCTTAGTTCAGTAAGCAGTCTTTCACATGAAAACAAGAACGGCTGGCATTTGAGTGCTAACCATATGCAAGGTGCCTTACAAACATTCTCATTTAATCTTCATCACAGTCCCCTGATGTGGCTAATATTATTATCCTTGTCGAAGTACCTAGAGTTAACTTTTACAAGGTCACGTAGTTAATGAACCATCATTTCCTTCCTTATAGAGTCTATATGTCTGTGAATGCAGCCTTCCGTTGCAGTCAGCAAAGGAAACCTCCTTTACATATTAATTCCCTTGGACCCCATGTGAGAGCTGTAATTAGGTCTCTACTATAAGACACTGTCTTTCATATTATGGATCCTAGTAACTAGCTAAGAGTGTAAATCATTCATGGCGGACCACTAGCTGTGCTCTCCCTGAAGCCGCTGGGGCTGTGTAGAGGCATTTGGCTTTGCCTTGGAGTTTCAACTTTATTATATAACAAGCTCAAGAATGTTCTTATATTATAAAACAATCCTCGAATCTTATTATAGAACAGCTGAGCCCTACACATTAAATGCTCTTGGCTTGCACATTCATTTGTATATTCCCTCAGAAGTTAACAAGAACCTGGGAAGTCAAACAAGTATTTCATATTCCAGTCTACATGTGAAACTCTTGCACCAGGGGCCCTGCAGAGTGTGTGTGTCTGTGTGTGTAACTGTTTTCCCATTATAAAAGCAATTCATGCTCACAGAACACATCAGAAGAAAAAAACCTGAGTTCTACTCCCTATCTCTCCCTCTCCTACCACCCAAGATAACCGCTGTTAAAACTGTGTGGTTTATTTCTCCAGACTCTTTTAGCAATGCATTTATTTTTATTTTTTGTTTTATTATGAAAATATTCAAATATACATAAAAGTAGAAATAGGATAATGAAGTCCAATGTTCCTATTGCCCAACTTCAACAATCAACATTGACAATGCATTTTAACATATTCGACATCACAATGTATTTAGTGATTTTTGAAATTATTTATTATAAGAATAATCCAAGTTCATAAAAATTCAAGCAGTACGGAAAGATAAAATGTAAAAATATACTTCCTCTCCCCAAACCCTCAATTCCAATGCTTAGAAATAAATCTTTAATGTATCAATCTAGACATTTTTATAAATTATATATTACAAACAAAAAAAAATTTCACACACAAGAAATCAGACCAAATGTATTTACTACTTGCTTTTCCACTTACTATATCTTCAAGCTCCTGTAGAAGTAAACACCTGGAAGTGGCCTGTATTCACCCACAAAAAGCATATTTACTTAACTCAAGAATGCAGGAAGGATGCTAGCTAGCTGATTTGGAAGATACATAAATTGTCTCTAAAGCCAGAGATTTAGAAGTGGTTTGCATACACACCAAGGTGTGTGCAAGAGGACCCATTGCAAAGTAGGAAGAAATATTATAACTCCCATTAATTTTTAGGTCATCATCCCTTAAAGGTTTTGCATATTTTAAAACAAACATAGTAATAGTGTTATAATTCGTATGTGTGATTTATAAAAACATGTTTCCATATTAAGAGTGTGGTACTCAAGATTTTTAAGTATGGGGTACAGGATCAACAAACCAAAACCACTGTTCCCAGCAGCTGTTTTAATGAGTATCCACAGAAAGCAGAGCTGCTTGTAAGAGTGAAGGAGGTTAACAACCTTTCCCGAATCTCTGCTACTCATCATCTGTCCGTGCTGTGTTATAATAGACATGAAATTCCAAGCCCAGTGAGAGAGAATTCCTTAAGTAAGGAGAAACTGTTCCCGGCTAGGGACTCCAGAAAGGTACCCACCATCTAAATAGCAATTCCCAGAATATTTCTGCGGAATCCAGACTCTCTAGGGACAGAAAGAACAGAAGAGTTACCCAGTTTGCAAGCGCTGCTCACTGTACGACCCTTTTGGAGATCACAATCAGTGCTACTATAATAGAGGCTCTAAGAAGTATCTGATTTGAAAAAACATCAGTAAACGAAAATAAAAGCAAAACCTGTTTGATTTTAATGCATTTCCATCTGACTCTGGAATCCATACCCACTCCCAACTATTTTTCCCGAATTATTGTTTAAAAATCTATGGAACTACAATTTTGTGGAGAAATGTATCAAGTTTGGTGTAGGAAAATACCATCTACAATACAAAATGTTTAACTTCCACTTTTTGTTATGAAATAGTCAAATAAAAATACCATAGATAATTAGTCAGCTAAGGAAAACACTCGTCCATACACACGAAGCAGCTAGGACCTCCACATTTAATTTTTAATTTCAGTTTTCTGAACCGCTTCTTCTGCCAGAAGTTATAATTTGTTACTCACATGCACAAAAGCTAAGCTGTGCTTTTCCCATTTGTGCAAAATGTGCTGGGTACATTTTACATTCTATAAATACAAGTGCATATTAGATTCTGAAAAAAATTTTCTCCCTGGGGTGAGGTGAGGAGGTTGTACTGCCAGGGGATTTAGAATCAGAGATGTACAAAGTTAAAAGTATGGGTGTTGGTGATGTGTTCTAGTAAGATTAACTTTTGTGCTTATCTTGTGAAATTAGCTTAATTGCCTGTTTACAAAACACATACCCTTTATTAAAACACTTTTATTGAACTTACCATAATCCAGTTCAAAGGAATAAAGATGAATAAAGCACATTCGTGTAGAAAACCAACAAGGGTGGGGCAATCCACACACTGGCACGAAAGTATGACAGCACAAGAATTGTCAAGGAACCGTCCTGCAGTTATATCCGTTTCTAAAAGCTTTTGACAGTAAGTTTGGACTAGAGCAAGACTTTCGTTAGAGCAAGTTTGTTAGAGCAAACGTTTACGAAGACTCTAAATCTCAGCTCATGCATCTCTCTTTTGGGAAGTCTTGCCTCACATATGGCACCTCCTCTGAGCTTCTAGGCATCCTGTATTTGTACATTTTACAGCACAAATCCCTCTGCATTATAATTGTTGGACTCTTTCCACGAGAGCATGGATTGCAGTCACGGGGTGCTGTGAGGACATAATGCAGTTAGGTTGATACATAAATGAAAATTGAAGTAGCCACTGAATGTAGACGATTCTTTCAAGAGCTTGCTTAGATGAAGCAGGCTTACGTTGCAATGTGGTATGTGCTATGACAGAAAGATGTATAGAATGCTAAAGAGCAGTAGATCAGATGGACACCTCACTCAGCATTGATAAGTTAGATGTTCTGATCCCAAGTATACGGTTGTCATGATACAGTGGTGAAGGTCAGAAAAGACAAGAGCCTATCACAACTCCCAACTGTTGGGCCAACATCCTTAAGAACAATAACTAAGCATAACATGTGGCAAAGTAGAAGCCAGTTCTTCAGTAAATGAACACAATGCTAAGCAAAAATGGAATCATTTTTAATAAATACATAAAGGAATCTGAATGGCCAGATTTACAAATAATAAAACCAGAAGCAAATGTAACCATTAAAAATTATTAAAAACCCTAAGTGATCTATTTAACCCACTTTCATCCTTCAGGTTTTGGCTCAAGCATGACTTTCTTGGGGAAGCATTCCTTGACCTTCCTGACTAGGGCCCACTTCCTCAGTCCCATCCCTGCATGGTCTGCATGGATCACCAAAGGCCTCCCCATCATAGCACTTATCATGGTTGGAATTTCACATGTATTCACATGATTGTTTAATATGTGTCCCATACCAGACCATAAGCTTCCCGATGGCAGAGACATTGTTCAGTTCACTACTGTATCCCTACTATCTAGCAGAGGTGCTGACAAAATCAAGTGCTTGAGAAATATCTGTCCAATAGCTGAGTGACAGGTCCATGTGCATAAATAAGCATATGCATACTATAGAAGCCAAAGAATTCCAAACATCCTGTGATAAGATTTCAAGAGAGAAGGGAAAAAAATGGTTAACAGGACAAATCACTTAATCAGAGGTACTACTAATAGGGACTTATGAAAACTAGCTAAAACTAAGTACAATCGCAAAACTAAATAATGAAAAATTAATCTCAACAGATCGACATCTTAATTTATAAAAACTGATCTTTTGTGTTTAGAAATATAAAGGCTAACTCCCATGCCAAAAAGGCAGAAGAAAAAAGAATATATACAGTTGGAATGAAGAATAAATTGCTTAATTTGTTCGATATTAACAAATAGCCTTCACTTTTCCAGAATGTTTTTCTAAAATTCATGCAAAGGAAGCGCTTGTTATATAAGACAATCTATGTTACATCAAATTATTCTAATTTTTTTTTACACTGAGAACATACAATTCCAGGATATCTTTTTAAAGTTCATCCCCACCGCTGGAGATCATTATCATTTTAATAAGAAAGAATAGAATCTAGTTTACTGTACTGAGCTACTTAACATTTATTCTAACATGGGACACACGGGTTAAGTGTGGATAACCTGATCATACTCCCTGACATGTTTTAACAGAGAATAAACATTTCCCTTAAATGGAAAGCAAACCCCACAAAAACTAGAGAGCAAGGAGGAATCTAAAGGTCTGCTTGTTAAGGCTGCTGAAAGACTGATAGCCTCAAGCATTCACCCTAGCAGCTGAAATCAATTAATCATTCATTATAACTGGAGCAGAATATAATTATGTTAGCTTGACTGGCTAAAGTTTAATTCCACTAAAAAAAAATCATTATTAAAAATCATTACAAACATAGGCCATGATCATAAATTATTGCTAAAACAACAATAAATGTTTCTATATGAATTCGATTCACATTTCTTAAAAAAACCTTTACAAAAAATTTCTACTATAAACACAGAGAGAGGAAAGAGTATAATGACTCTCCAAGTACCCATCTTCAACAATTATCAACTCATGGTCAATCTTGTTACAACTATGTCCTCACACACTACCCAACACCAACTCCTTTTTTAGGCAAATCCCAAATCTCATATCATTTCATTTTTAAGTATTTCAATTTGCATCTCTGAAAGGGCTCCTTTTAAAAATGTAAACACCTAAAAATTGCACCTAAAAATAATTGTAAAAATCCTTAAAATCATCAAATATCCAGTTAGTTTTCCTATTTTCTGAATGGTTTCATTTTTTATTGTTTGTTCAAATCAGGATGCAAATAAAGTCCATAAATTGTATTGGTAAATATATACCTAAGTCTTTTAATCCTTTTTTTCCCTTGCAATTCAGTTGTTGAAGAAAGAGGGTTATTTTCCTGTTGTTTTGCAGTCTGGATTTTGTTGATTGAATCTCTCCTGTTATCATTTAACGGGTTTGTTTCCTGCATTTCTAGTAAAGAGGTGTTAGATGCAGAGACTTGATCAGGATGAGACTTTTGGCAGGAATGCTTCTTAAGAGGAATGCGTATTTCCATCAGGAGGCACAAAATATTTGACTGCTATCTCTTTGTGAAGTTAGCAGTAACTGAGCCTGGATCCATTAATCATCGGAGGGTGAATTGGCAACAGCTTATCAGATAGAATATTTAAGAGCATATTCCAAAAGTAACTACGATTTCATAAACCATCTTACTAACCCATGAAGTAAAACATAGTATGAGCTTCAATTTCTTGCAGATATTATCCTTACTGATGTTAAAACTATCTCAGCTTTGGCCAGTGGGAACTTCAGGGCTCCTCCTGAAGCTTTTTTGACAGACCTGTAACAGCTTCCTTGCTTTCTGGTACCATAGTGTTTTCTAGGTTCTTCTTGTACATTTATTTTCCTGGACCTGGAATTAGCCATTTATCCAAGGAAGTCTGGTTTCTTTGAAGAGAATGGCATTTATAGACCACAATCAGGGCAGTATATCTGACTTTCATTTGAATTATGTCCAAAGCGAATCAAATCAATTAAGCGGTCTTTTACTATTGTTTCTAATAAATTCATGCAGCTGCATACATGTGAATTTTTAAGCACAGGCTCTCAGATTTAAAAGAAAACGTTTCTATAATATGCTAGTGATGGAAGTATTCTTATATATTAATGGGAAGAGTAAATTTGGTACATCTATCTAGAAGACAACATCACAATTTTTATCAATGACCTTTAAAAAAAACCTTTAACCCAATCATTCCACCTTTAGAAATTTATTTTATTATTAGGCTTACTTAGGATTTTCCTTGTAGAATTATTTCAAATAATGAACAATATGAAAACCCAAATGTCCAAATAATAGGGAACAGGTTAATTATTAAAGTGTACAATACATCAATAGAATGAAATATATACAGTCATTAAAATGATGTCGGTACAATATCAATGTACTGTTAAATAAGAAAGATGGGTTACAAAAGTATGCACATTATGCCTTTAGCCACACACAAAGAATAAAGTCTTGAAGGCTTTATTCTTTATTGCAAAATTTTAACAGTGCAAACTGGGTCGTTTTCGGGTTTCCACTGCTGGTGTAGCATTTGGCTTCCCTGGGTCTGTCTGCCAAGTCGACACTACTCTTCTCTTTGCTCTCCAGTCTCCGCCATTTTGTTCTTGTTATCTTCTAATATTCCTTGTCCTTGTTGGATTATGCTCTTTTCTTTCCCCAATTGATGTTAGTGGAAATTTTAGGAAAGAGCACAGACTAATAAATATTTTGCTTGACCCTTCATTTTCCCCTATCATGCCATTGCTTCTTATAGGAGAAAACAGACACTCCGAAGAGCCATCAATTATAAAATATATGAATTTCTACTAAAAATAATGCGCACACACACACACACACACACATATATATATATATATATATATATATATATATATATATATCTCCAAGACGCACAAACAACAGAGCAATATAAACACAAGGGCTCACTTGTAGCCTGACAATATAAAAGCTGGCTATAGAAACGATAAAGGCAAAATTAACCAAGTAATAAATGGAAAAATAGATTCAAATGGAAGTTGTTTTTAATCAAGAACATAAAACCAGAAATGCTGAAACTGAAGCTAAGCTCTGTTTAGTTGGGGCAAGTTGATACTGTCCAGTTACTTAGAAGTCAAAAATACTTTTCTGGAAACTATAATTTCTTGCACATTTAGTGACTTCTCTAAAGATGAACTATCCCTGGCAGCTGCTTTAAAATTATACCCAACTTGGGTCTCTAGTTTGGGGAGACCATGACCCTTTAAATCTGGATAACGAACATTTCCTCTTATAACCCTCAAGACGGTCTGTCTGGTTTTGTAATGCATTTACTACACTGACTCTTTTAAATTTTCACTTAGAAATACTGAACAAGAAATTAAAAGTCTTCTCAAGCACAAGGACCCACAATTGCACAGCTGCCAAGGACACTAATCCCACCTTTGGAGAAATAATAATCATTAGGTATTAAAATGTACAGACCGTAGGAAAAGATATAAGGACTTACGAGTAGTTTGCTCAATTTGAAGAAATCTTCCATTTTCACTAGTCTGTGAATATGACAAACATGAAGTACACAAAGCACAAAGTGGTAAAGATACCTCAGAAAACAAGACTGTCAGATGAAGTTGTCTTTCCCTTAAAGAAGTCCTTCCCCAAACTGTATGATATTGCCTGACACTAAGGGGATCACTAAGTCCAGAAACTGCGATAATTTATTTTACTGCTGATTATGTTTGTGAGTTGTTGACTGAATTTAGAAAACTGAAAAAACTTCTAAACAAAATTTAAGAACTCAATTGTAAGAATAACAAATTTGTGATCATCTGAATTATTGATGGTTTCATGAATAAAATTCAACATAATATACATTTTTATGTTTCTAAATTAAAGTATGGTATGTTAACTCATTTAACAAATACTACTTACTTATAGCTGGCCTCAATTTCCTAAAAATTTGGGGCTGATTATTTTGTGCAGGGTGCCCTTCTGGGCTTATAATTCTTTGTCTAGATAAAACTTAAAATGTCACTTCTCTCTTTATGTGCTATG
Source organism: Rousettus aegyptiacus (assembly GCF_014176215.1). NCBI lineage: Eukaryota > Metazoa > Chordata > Mammalia > Chiroptera > Pteropodidae > Rousettus > Rousettus aegyptiacus. The sequence continues at coordinate 127,510,735 of NW_023416306.1, forward strand.
AATTTGACGAAGCGGGAAAACGAGGCTCAAAATTTTAAAATATACTAATCATTAAACTAGACTTTCAAAATAAATAAGATACTTAGCATTCAAAGCTTTTCAAAACGCATATACACAGGTCTTTGAATGACGTTTTAACATCATTTCGCTAAAACATCGATGAGATGCTGCAGGAACTTATTAACTTCTGTCTGTATCACTGAGCCTATGGTAAAATTGGTTTCAAGTCACAGAAACCTACAGACCTCGTTAAGGGAAGACTTACTGTAAATAATACCAGTTTCCAAAATTATTCAGCTCTTCCACCAAGACAAACACTTTTAAACACATTGAATAGTGACTGGAAATAATGTAAAGCAGCTGAGATCAGTTAAGTGTTTTTAAAACATTTGTTGAGTGTACATACTCGAGATTTCTAAATTTTTTACATGGTCTTTTAACTAGGAATAGATATCTGTATTTGCATGGGAAGAGATAATTGTCTTTCTGCTTAACAATCTCTTTCATTGTAAGGAAAAGTTGCCTGTAGGAGCTTTTTTCTTTTGGTAGTTTTCAATGTTCAAAGAGTATGGAACCTTCGAGTTGATTTCATCAAGTCTATTTATTAATGCATTTCAAGTTTCAAAAAACCTTACATCTTTGCACAATACTTTATTTTTTGCAATTTTTAGTAAAAATTTCCAAAGTGAACAAAAAGATACTGTATAAAACACAGTGGACATTAAACTGACAGTAGTATTAGATCTCATTTGTCTTGATCCTTTTGTTTTACCACATCTTGATTTGCCGTGGAGAGTTCAGTGCACGTATCTCTTTTCAGAAAACATTTAACTTAGACTCAAAATAAAATAGGGCAGTGTGTACCTGCCAAAACCCTACCACAGGATAACATTACAAGCAAAAAATGTACATGTTCCAAAGTCTACCACACTCAAGAAGTTACTAAGAACTCTTGCAGAATAAAAGTCACCATTTTAGAAATGCAAACCCACTTCCAACCTTTGCAAAGTCCAAAAACAAAGGCATTTAAATGATTTAAAAGCAATTACATACATATCTACCTACTTGTTTGTTTAGAATTATTTATAGTCTATCTGGGGTTTCATGTACAAAATTTGTCTCTAAATCATGTACAAAAAGCTGTATTTTGAAAAAAGTCACCACGTACTGTACAAGTTTACAAGGAAGAGATCCCATTATTTTCTCTAGCATTTTTGGCCTTGCTGGCTTGCGTCACATTATGAGAATGATTGTGTAAACCTTATACTCTTAAGAAAAAAAAGGAAAAAAAGAAGCCAAAACACAGATTTTTTTCAACTTTCCCTAAATTTGCCTCCTATGTGAAGCCAGGAAAATCATAGCTGTTTACATCTAATTTAAGTGATGTAGCTGGAAAACAAGTAATAAATATGTCACAAGCTTAAAATGTTCTTGTAATGCCCCCTTCCATTCCTGCATAGCAATAAGCCTGTTAATACATTAAATGCTTTTGCTTTCTTTCTTTAAAAAGCCAATTATTTACATCTGTTTACAAAATAAATTTGGAATGGGACATTGTGCTGTTTCAACTCCATTGTTGTTCAAATATTTCAGGGAAAAAAAGGTCAGAAGGCCTATCCTACAATTTTAACTACAAGTAGAGCAAATCACTCTTTAGTGGTTAACAATGATCAGTGATGATATGCTGAAAAAAATGTTCAAATATTTTGATAAAATAAAGACACAGCTTTTCTTTTCCATATCACACAAAAACCAAAAACGTAATTAGCATACTTTAGATATATGAAAAAAACAAATAAGAGGTTACAAATAAAACGAATCATTTCATTGACATAATTTCTACCAAAGCATGGATAAAATTTCACCTATCAATTCAAAAATGGAATTGAGTTAGAAAGTCTAAAATAAGTAAGCAGAAATCAGACACTTACATAAAGAACTAACTCTGAAGTAGTATGCTGCATATGTCCAGTTTGCACAACACTTGTGTTCTTCAGCGAAGTCACTCATGTGCTCTTAGCAGCCATATGATAAAGACAAAATGAATATCAGAACCAATTCCATCGTAAGAAAAAGGTAAATTGATTCTCATTTCAAAACTGCCTGTGTAAAGCATTACAGAATCCTGGACCACTGAATACCACCATTCTCTGTTATCCTGAGTATGTCAATTAAACAGTAATTTTTCATTAAGAGCAGAAAAATTTTATAATACAAAGGAACATCCATATTGCAATTTCTGTTTACAATTGCACACAGAAGTACAGTGTACGTAAGAAATACATGTCTGCATATAACAAGGTATGTACATTGGCAAGTGATGTCTCCAATGCTGAGGTGGTTGAGCCTCCTAGCCTTGATTGGCAGTTGAAAAAAATATATATATATTTCAATTTGTGATAAAAGTTTATCCAGAGCCAAGTTTGCCTGCAAGTGAAGAAAATGCAGCAACGAAGAACAGGGAACATGGGGCACATAATAATATCCTAAGACTTTGTGCCATTAGGTTAAAAATATCTGTCCATAAGAAAACTGGGTTCCTTTCCACCCCCCACCCCCAAATTGGAATTTTCAGGCTTTAAAATTTAATTAATTCCACCTGGTCTGAGGACATGATCTCTTGCCATTTTTTTTTTCTTCTGTTAGTTGTAAGGGTTTAGTTTGGGGATGATTTAATAGGTGTCTCTTTGGAGTGAAGTTTTCCCATTGTAGGCACTAGGAAGAACCAAGGCAAAAGCTGCAGTTAACGTCTCATGTGTCCCATTTGATAACTCTCCCGGGGCCTCTGACGTTGGGGTTGCTGAATGGGCTGCGGAGGTCTCCTCCTCTTTAAAGTGCCTGTGAGTCACAAACAATAGTAAAAAAATTTACCGTGGGCTTTTTAATCTTTTAAAATGAAGCTGCCATTTCAATAAGAAAGGTTCTAGATCAGTAGTATCCAACAGAAATATAATATGAGCCATTAATACAATTTAAAATTTTCAGTAGCCATAATAAAAAACTTAAAAAAAATAATTTTAATATTTCTTATTTCACTTAATCCAATATAGCCAAAATATTATCATTTCAAGATGTAAGAGATATAATAAATTGTTAATGAAATATTTCATTCTTTTTATATACTAAATCTTCCAAGTCTGATATGTATTTTATATTTATAACACATTTCAAGTGCTCAACAGTCATAACTTATTAAGCTAATATGAATTCTAAGGACAGAACACACAGTGAAGAAATTACTGTGTCTTTGAGCAAATGAGTTAACCTCACTGAAACTCGAATGCTCTGTCCATAAAACAAATAATAACTAACTCATATAGCCTGTTGTGAGGATTATATGATAATTCACATGTAAAAGTGAATTAATACTTTTTTGTGAGGGTTCAATAAATGGCAGCTAGGTTTTTGTTTTTTCGGTTTTTTTTTTTAAGTTTTTAAAGGTAGAATTTGCTTAAAGTGAAATCAAGTAAGAGAATTGTTTCATTGAATGAGACCATAATTGGTAACATATGTAAAAAGTGTCATGTGGCCCTTGGAAAGCCCTAAGAAACTGACATAAGTTCCAGGGGCTAACATTATAAATTTAAGAAAAGCAATGACATAAAAATTGAATTTCTTCTGGTTCCCGCCAAGATACCATCCCCGCATGAATACTGAGTTCTTTTGCCCCACGATAGGTAAACACAGGGAAACAACTAAGGGAAAATAGAGAAAATTGTAAGAAACCCCAAATCTTAATCTGCTTTATGTAGGGTAGTAGATTTGGCCGAAGGCAAGAAGCTTCTTGAGAAGTCTGAGGGAGGTAGGAGAGGGAACTGCTGTCATCTAGCTCTGGTTCTCCTCTGCCATTGCTTTGGGACAGACAATGTTCTCCCCACACCTACAGTGAACAGAGTGCTGCTGGACCAGGAGTCCTGAGGGCGGCACAGAATCCACAAATACCTTAGGGAGGGTGAGGGAGAAATAGATGGGGACTAAATAACCTGGGACAGTTGCTTTCTACCCTTTTCTTCTCCAAATCCCTGGAGCTCATCTAAAGAGGCTCTCTTCCCAATTCTGTTTCTCTCTGAGAGGAAAAGTGTGGAGCCCTAGCCCTGGGAGTTGTTTTCAGAGATGAAGAATGGCTATTTGGTGACTGAAGCCCCCACCCTAAGACTCTCCCACAGACTGCATTTCCTTACAAAGTTTCTTCCCTAGGGAAAATGAGATTATGTGTCCGAAAATATTTGAAGGGCACAAACATTAAAAACAACAGAAGCACAGCTATTAGAATAGAAAAACCAATCATTTAAAACTAGCCTAACTACTGTAATAAAAAAAAATGGAAGATTTTAGAATTAGGGGGTGGGGGCAGGGAGAAAACAGGTACCAAACAAAAACAAAACTTTCTAGGTCTAAATATTTTTAGATATTCAGGATAAATTAACATTAAATTGGCAGCCATTGGCAGCCATTAGCAGCCATTAGCTAGATTAGATTAAAACATACACACACACACACACACACACACACACTTAAAAAGCAACTAAATAATTCATCTAGTAATCCCATTCGCAAAGAGAAAGTACTATAAAATAAGTTACTAAAGACTCATTTATAGTTCAGTTCTACCTGCTAAACAGTTCTAGTTATAAAATACCTTGCTCAAATTGTCTTACCTGGAAGAGGTTTAGGAGGAGGCAACTTTGGATTACTACTTGGAGTATGAACACTGCATATCTTAATAAATCCAGCCATTAACATGATCAGGGCAATTCCCATAAGTAATACTGCCCACCAATTAGCCTAGAAATAAACAGATTTTTCTATTGAAAAAAACTATTAAATATTTTAGGATATTTCATATTATATAAAATACAATACAGAATAGATTACATTTTAATTTTTAAAGAACATTTGGTGGTTGAGAGTTGTATAGATATCATATATAAGAGCATACGTATTAATTTCTTTATAAAAATGTATAAAGGAGAAAACAAAAATTACCCATAATTTTGCTTTCTAGAGAAAACCACTCGATCTTATTTTCCTTTCAGAATCTTTTCTATGTACCTATATTTGTCATCCACACGAATAACATGCAAAACTGGGGTCATCCTACATGTAGTTTACATTGTATTTTCCCACGTTATTAAATACTTATTGGTTTGAATATTTCCTACCCTTTTTTTGGCCTATTATTCTTATAGACGATGTTCTGTTTACTTTTAAACTCTCCATTGGCTTAGAAGGTATTATTACCTACTTTAAATTCTCTTAGTGAACAGATTTTAAAAGTACTCTTTATATTTTTTTCTAATCATCAAAGTTAAGACTAAAATTCTATCTTTTTTGAGGTTCCATTTTCCTCTTATTCTATTTCATTTGGAATCTAAATTATAGAAAAATTACTTTCTGCGCTTAACAAATTCTATTTTACAATTCAAAATATTCAAATTTTGTTTTAAGACAGGACCTACTAATAAACATCATACAAAATAGTTAAAACTTTTAAAACAGTGAGAACTTTTAAAACAATGAGACACAAATTATTATGATACATATGTATTTATTGCTAATTATTGCCAATAAAATTCCCATTTAAGATCTTCTATGACCTAGGGTCTTACAACAGTTTACAACTTCTATTACGTTTTCTTAATCCAGCTGTGATAATGTAATTAAAATAATAAACTAAAATTAAAATGCATGTTGTGGCAGAATGCCCCAAAGCTACTTTTTCAATATGTGCAAAAAGTCCTTCATATATATATATATATATATATAAATTTGCTTAATTTTGAAGGAATCTCAGACTCATGAGTTGCAAATATAATACAAAGAACTTTTTAAGATTTGGAACCATCTGAAAGTAAGTTGCTAGCATGATGCCCTGTTACACCTGAACATTTTAGCACATGGTTTCTACAACATAAGTATGTTTCCTAGATAACTACAACACAGTCATCAAAATCAGAATATTAGCACTGATATATTACTACCTCAGATCTCACTCAAGTTTTGTCATTTGTCCCAGTATCCAATTCACAATTATGTGTTGCATTTAGCTGTCATGTTGCCTTAGTCTCTGCAATATGAATAAATTCCAGTCTTTCCTTGGTTTATATAACTTTGACACTTTTGAAGATTACAGGCCAGTTATTTTGTGTCAGAATGTCCCTCAATTTGGGTTTCTCAGATGTTTCCTTATGATTAAATTCAGGTCATCCATCTTTGGTAAGCATATCACAGAAGTGATGCTGTGTTCTCACTGAATCCTATCAGGTGACACACGCTTTTGATCTTGTCAATGATGATGTTAACTGGATCATTTCATTAAGGTGCTATCTGCCAAACATCACCATAAGACAGCCTTCTCTTTTGTAGTCAATGAGCATTTTGTAGTAGCATAATTTGTAATTGTGTAAATATCCTGTTTTTCACCAACCTTTTAATTTATTCATTTATCTACTCCCTCATGGTTTCCTACTTTACTCACTGGGTTATAATCCATTACTATCATTATTGTATCTTTTGGACATGCCCCCACCATTCTTTGAGCCCTTTACCTTCTGACACAAAGTTAAGGTCTAGGTTCACCTTGTTCTTTCCTGGCCCCAGTCCTGGAATCAGTCATTTCTCTACAGAGCCTGGTTCCTTTTAGAACTGATCCTCCTATGTAGACATCCACCTCACCACACTTACACTCCAACATTCCAAGTCAGTTGCCCCTCCATGGGGCACCCTTCTCACTCTGCTTGGGCACTAACACTCCATACTGGTCTTCCACTCCCAAACCCTCCCCACGCTGGTCAGGCTCCAACACCCTGCTCTGTGTCACTACGGTTCCCACCACAGTTTCTACCTTGCTTGGCCTCATTTAATGGTTTCAGAAACAAACCATTCAAGAAAAGGCAGAGAAGGTGTAACACAATTCAACCTTACTGCTGAAAGATTTGGTTTTTAAAGAGAAGCTACAATCTGAATTATATGAGGTCTATTTTTAAATGCTGGCAACTCATTCGAATTTTCTAAAAACAATATATAGACCATACATGACATGTTTACAGAGCTGAATCTGGCTTGGAAACCACAAGTTTAAAATCTACTTTTCAGAAGGCACTTCTTGTATCCTACTGAGATTGCCAGGCTCTTCTAAAATTTTCTTTTGGTTTCTATAAAAAAATAATTTTCAAGAGAAAATTCCTTCCTATGAGTCTTTAGTTCTTCCTTTTCACTTGTCATATAAATTTTCTATAGTCTCCTATTGATTTTGTTTTATTCATCCTCAAATAATAAACACACTATTTATCAAAAGGCAGAATTTAAGGCCTGCCCTCAGTCTGTCAACTCAAGTGCTGGTTGATTTTTCTTTTAATTTCTGCTTACTGTCACATGAAGAACTATGTGCACAGCTCTATCCTGTTCCCAGTAGCCAGGGGGGACCTTTTAATATGTCACCTAATGGAGCAGGACCTTTTTCTACCTCCATTGTCTGGATTTCTGCCACTCTGACTTAGTGAAGTGTGTGTATGTGTGTGTGTGTGTGTGATCTCCAAAATCAACAGTTTGTACTGCTATACATGTTCTTCTTGCTCTATGCCTGTGGTTCTCAACCTTAGCTGCATGTTAGAATCACCTGGAAAGTTTTTAAAACTCAGATATCCAGACCAAATCCCAGACCCAAATTGGGTAGGGGCAGGGTCCTAACATTAGTAATTTTGTTAAATCTGGCCAGATCATTCTATTACATTGCCCAAACTAAAAGCTACTGGTTCCTACCAGGGGTCAGCAAACTTTTTCAATAAGGAACCAAACAATAAATATTTTAAGCTTTGTAGGCATATCATCTCTGTTACAACTACTCATTTCTGCCATTGTAGTGCAAAAGCAGCCATAGATAACACGCAAACAAATGTGTATGGCTGTATTCCAGTAAAACATTACAGTTGGCCCTCTATATCCACGGCTTTCCCATCTGTGGATTCAACCAATTGCAAATCAAAAATTGCTATTTTTGATCTACAGTTTGGAATCCGCAGGTGCAGAAGGCCAAATGTATGCACTGTTCTATGTCATTCTGAATAAAAGACTTGAGCATCTGCAAATTTTGTTACCTGGGGTGGGGGAGAGGGGGAGTCCTAGAACCAATCTCCTATGGAAATTGAGAGACAACTGTATTTTCTAAAACAGGAACAGATCAGATTTGACCCAGGGGCTATAGTTTGTCAACCCCTGTCCTATGCTCACATACAGTACATTAGTTTGGGAGACGATATCTAAATGGATACCAAACAACACTAGCTCTTCAGTTCTCACTCCCTATTACTTGCCCGAGAGTTTTGGGAGAAGCTGAGAGTTATCTGGCTGTAGAAAGAGGAGTCACATGACTGGGAAGAATTGCTCAAATAATCAGCATTCGCATGGTAAAGAAATGGTTCTCAATTCTAAGAATAATCTGGTATGCCTATTAAAACAGATTCTCAGACCACAATCCTACAAATTTCAATTCAGTTTTCTGGTTGGTGGAGGGCTCAAGCAACTACATTTTCAACAAGCACACCAAAAATTAGGCTGCAGATCAGTGCTTCATAGTCAGTGTAGACACGCTGGCACTGTGGTATGGGACCATTTTGAGCAATGCAGGAAGTTTAGCATTCCTGGCCCTCATCCATCGAATGCTAGCAGAGCCTCTCAGTTACTATGACAACTACTATACATTTCCAAATACCCTCTGGGGATGCAGTATCACCTCAAATGTGATTCAATCCAAAGACACAAAGGGTAAAGGGTCTTCCTACTACTTTCAGGCTGATTGGGCTAGTTTTGTTATGGGAGATGCACTTTTATTCCTAATATTCATTATATTCCCTAACACATTTCTTTCATTACAATATTCCCTGCTCGAAACCATCTTCTGCCTAGAATTGACTATGTCACTCCTCTATGAAAAATCCTTCTTCAAAATCTTCCCACCAAAGATCTCCAAGAAAAACCATTAAATGGGAGATAGAAAATATTTAAAACTTTGCCACACGATAAAATGCAGCAAAGTATATATATATGATTCCACTTATTTTTTTAAAATATATATTCTTGTAATGGTATAAGTAGTTTTTGAAGAATACAAGAAACTTATCTTAAGAAGATTGGGCTCTAGAGGAAAAGGAAGGCATACTTTTCAATATATAACTCTGTCATTAAACAAACAAACAAACAAACAAAAGATAACCACACTTTTCAAAAGGAAAAAAGCAGAATTTTGCTTAATTAAAAAATTCAAACTTCTGTGACTTTATCAGGTGTTCCTTCTTCATAAAACATCAACCTGTACCTTCTACTTCTACTAGTCCTTAAGAACTGAGCTCTGGCATCACCTTCTTAAAGGGACCTTCCCCAAACAGGTTCTATTTTCTATGAAAACACCAGACAGAACTGAAACCATGTTTCTATGTGCCAAACGTGACTGCAAGCTCCTTGAATTTATATCCTACAAACTCAGTACCTAATCCATGAAAAAAGTATTTGTTGAACCATTTATTATAGGTGAGTCATTACTCCAAATACTGACTTTTTGAAACACTTCTAACAGTTCATTTATTATTTCTAGATTGCCCACACATACAAATAATATGACAAGGCTCTTACAACAGAGTCAGGGCATAAAACAATTTGTGATTTTGATACCTCTGATGCTAGTTTTTCAGTATCTAAATAGTCTTAAAAAGATGCAAGTAATATGTCAGTAAGAGAAGCGGACTTTGCGGAAAACAAAGGTCAAAAGGACCTAGTCTCACTTGAGATCAACAGATATTTACTAAAATGTGACACCCAGATCCTTCTAGCAGTGTTCCTGGTCTTCCTTCAAGTTTTTCCAGGTAACTACATATCTCAAAAGCCCAAGCTTGAAGTGTTTTAGTGACAGCGATAGCAGCTTTTCAGAGTTTAGTGAATGGGGAAAGGAAACACTGCAGTAGATAGAAGATAGCAAAATAAAATGAAACAAAACAATGGTGTATTTGAGAGTGTTAGTAAATACGGCCGCCTTTGGTAAAAGGAATTTTTTAACACTTCCTTTAAAAGAGAATCAGAGAGTAGGTTAAATGCTAAATCATGTTTTCTCTTTTACATATACTATAAAATTAGGAGAAAGCCTACCAAAAGAAAAGATCGCAATTTGTCCACATGTTAAGAGTAGGAAAGAAAAGGAGAGCTATCATTCATTCAACAAACATTTAATGAGTATAAATTATGCACCAAGCTCTTGCCTTTCATAGATACAAGAGTGTTAAGTGAAACTTAACAGATAAAGGGAAGACATTTAAAAGTTTTTTTTAAAAAAAAAACAGCCTTGAAGTTAATAAACACTAAACAAAGTTTGAGAAAATAATTCTGCATAAGAAACAGACAGATGTTGTTCAATACAGTGATTTATATGGTCAAAAGAACACAATGTAGAAAAAAAAATTAAAATGACGAAAGGTCGAAATTTTCCAATCTAATTTATTGTGTACTAATTTTAATAGTTTTTTAAATAATCTAAATAAACAAAAAGGACCTATAGGATAACAAAATGATAAATCCGGTATCATTCCCCCTGCCAAAATAAAAAATCCCTAGGAGAATAGAGGGGCAAACATGTACTCAAGTCTCTTCAGACATAAAATAATCTAGTTTTTAAAGAGCCCCATAAAAAGTTAATGATGTAACCCTTTCAGTGAATATTCCAGTGTTTAACAATTCTCCCTCTCAGCGAATGCACTCTAGATTTCCTATTGGTCACAAGACCACATGGAGCCCACCGTTCCTTATGGTTATACTAATTATGTGATCCTGCAAGACTAGACTAACTACAGTCTAGTCTTTGATTAAATGTTCTAACCTTCAACACCCCACGTGCCACCTTTCACACCAATCTGCCAAGCAGAAAGCAACTGGGTACTAATCTTTTAGTTACTTAAGCTCAGCCTGTGCTAGCATGATAAAATTCCACTGACAGAAATCTGAAAACATTACAGCCTCAAAGTTAACATGCACAATTTTTATTCTTTTCCATATACATAACATTTAAGAAATCTGCTTCATTAACTAGCAATAGTATACTGAATCCTTACTATATGCTAAGCACTGTGACAACACTGCATCTTTGTCGTTCAAGTTTTATAAGTAATATCTACGTGGCCTATTCTACTAGACAATGATGGACTTTAGAGATCCATATCTTTCATCTTCCATTTTCAACATATTAGAATGACCAAGTAGAAAATTTCGGTTATAAGTCTTTTAAAATGGAGCCATTAATTGCAGAGACGGGGGGTGGGGGGAACAGTTCACAAATTTAGCATGCACCATCACCTACTGACTCAGTGGGTCCAGAGTGGCGTTTGATACTTTGCTTTTCTATCAAGTTCCCCGGTGATGCTGATGCTGCTAGTCAGGGGACTATATACTTTGAGATTCACTACTCTAGATCAAGGGTTGGGGTAAACATTTCCTAAAAAGGACAGATAAATATTTTAGGTTTTGTGGGGCTATGCAGTCTCTGTTGCAACTACTGAAAATGCAAACGCAGCCATACACAATTTGTAACTAAACAGGTGTGGCCATGTTCCAATAAATCATTCTTTTTGGACACTGAGATCCGAATTTCATATAATTTTCAAAAGAATACTATTTTAATAGCTTTTGTTTCTTTTTCAATTAAAAATGTCAAACCATTCTTAGGTTGTGATACAAAACAGGCAGTGGACTAGATCTGGCTCAGTAGCAATAGCTTACCAACTCCTGTTCTAGGTGAATGGCTGGTTCTCAATCCTAGCTCCTCAGAAATAGTTGAGGAACTTTTAAAACACCAGATATTTAAGCCCCACCCCAAGGGATTCTGAATTAATGGGTCTAAGCCCAAAGGTGATTCTCATGTACACCCAGGAGTGAGAACTGCACTTAATCAAGAGCAGTAGTTCTGAGGATAGTTAGGGTTTAATAAGCCTTACATGAGTAAAGATTTCCAGGATCAGGAAAGTGTGGAAATGAAGTTATAAATATTTTTTATTGCAAGATTTCCCACAATTTTCCCACAAATCTCTAATAGGGGACTATAGTATGCAATGTTTTCCAGATGCGTTTGACTGCTAAACCCCTGGATCTAATGTTCAGTGAAGCACTTGGGAAACACTGCTCTAATTCTTTTATAAGGAATATCAGGTACTTAATACTTAGGTTCATAAAATTACAGCAAACTATGAGAGTAGAAATTAATTTAAAAATTAGAAATAAAGCTGGTTATTGTCAAAATAAAAATTAAAAAAGACAAACTCCTGTAAATCTGAACAAATGAAAATTTTTACTAGCCACAAAATAACAGGCATTATTTAAAAAGGGATAAGAAAGTACAATGATAAATTTGAAAAACATCAAGATCGAAGAGGTTTTTCTACAACATCAAACCTAACACAAAAGATGAAGAAAATTTGAACACATCAATAACTAAGGAAGAAACCGAAAAAGAATAACCAATGCCCTCAACACCCATTTGAGAAAAGGAGATGATACAGGAACTCAACAGATTTACTGGTGAATGCTCTCAAACATTTCAAGAACTCAATAACTCCCTGATAAAGCCAAAGGATGTTTAGCATTACCTACTGGCCAGATACCTAGTAGGCACTCAGCAAAACAGTAAACATATTTTTGAAAAATATGTTCAAAACACTGTTGTCAAAAACAACTTTTCTCCAGAAAAGGAAATCTTTATCACATCATTTTCATGGTACTAGTACCAGTCAGTAACTCATGCCCTAAAGTATTAAAATTGCTACTGTTCTTCCTACTCTACCCTATGTGATAAGAAAAGATGCAATAGTATACAACAGAAAAGAAACACAAAGTCACCAGGCACCACTGGAAAAAAAAGTCAGTGAAACCATCCCCTCCTTCCTTTTCACAGCTTTTTAAACGAGAGCATCCTAATAAACCTATATCACTAACGAAAAGGATAAATTACTGACATGATGAAAGACAAAAACATGAGGTATCAATGCAGTAAAATAAACTCTACTATGCAAGTGGACTCTGCACAAAATGCAAATGAGACAAATAACTTATAAGGAACTGGATGTTTCTTATCTTACTGTGTGATCTGGTTAATGTCCACGAATGCAGCAAGAACCTAGTAGTACCCTCCTTCAGGCATTATGGACCATGCTATTTGAAAGAATGGCATGTGCATGTCAACAATGATATAAAATAAAAGCATTCTACACTGAAGGCAAACTTGTATAAACCTAAAATGCCTGAGTAATCAGTTCCAGGGCACAAAAAAAGGTTTCCTATTACTAATTCATTATAAGAAGCATTTCGTTAGATCCTCGATCTAAAGTATGAAAAATGGTTTAAAAAGTATTTTAAATAAAAATGTCATTTCTATTAAATATTTTAATAGCAATAAATGAGCTTTTGAAATTCTAGATAAAACTGAGTCAAAATTAGAGATAATGGAGAAAAGTAAAAAAAATACTATTTTCAGATGACATAATATCCTACTTACAAAATCCAAAATATGTGGCACGACATATACTCAGTAGTAGAATATAACTCTGAGTTCCCTATTATCAGATTTCTTTTCTGAACACATCTTCCTCTATAGTGTACAAGTATACCAGGTCTCAGCTTACTCTTAACAGAGATAATAAGAAAAAAGAAAATTGGATCTCGGTTGAAAACAGGAAAATAAAGGGCTAAGAAAGGTAAGTTACTTGAAGTCATAGATTGATAAATGCCAGATGGATTATCTGAATCCTTGCATAATTCCCAAGCCTGTACTCTTTCAACTTCATCATAGTATCAGAAGACATCTTTAGCTTAACAGATGTTTTTTGAATATACCTATTAAGCACCAAGCGCAGGAGTACAAAAATGAGTAACATATCATGTTTTATAGACCTAAGTTAAATCAATTGCCCAATTATTTGGTTTAAAATCTAGGTCTCTGAAATCCAACTTAAATGATCCTCTCACTACACAGTCATTACATATCTAAAAAACAATGTTCTAACATGCAAAGTATATTCTTACTATGTGTAATAAACAGTATTTTAATGCTGGAGATAATTCCAAAATTTTTATTGTAGAATGTTATTACAAGAGTACCAAAAAGGGTGACAACCCACACAGACAACTTTTTTTTGTTTCCAAGGCATCCTCAGTTCTGAACACACTCAAAAGAGGTAACAAAAATTTGGAGAAAGGAGAAAGGGGAAGAGCTGAGTTCTAAGTCAATTTCCAAAGCAAACTCATTCAGTTCAGGTGTAGCACCTTCTCAAATGCATTACTTGCAAGTTTCCTACTGATATTTTAATGTAATCACTTAGACGCATGAATATTTAAATGACTTAAGATAGTCATTCTCAGCAATCTTCTAAGAAAATTTCAGGTAATTTAACATCTGTATAACTTAGAGAAATGTTGGCTTAAAAATAACACAGTTCACTGGATTTATGTTGGATGAACATCCATAATCATTAACAAATCTGCAAAAGGCTCTGTACCTGATCTTACCCTGTTCAACATTTCCTATCACAGACAAGAAGAAGACCCAGAAATTATGCTGAAACATCAGGAAAAACCTTCAGAAAGTCACCAATTTCTCTTTCATCTCCCTGTTCAGCAAAGTAGAACCCACAGCTGGCTACGTCATCTTGAGACAAGGGGGAAGCATAAAAAGCAAGCAGGGCTTTCCAAAACGACTCGAGGAAAAACTCCCTTCAAATGCCATGATCGGATGGGCCAAAGGAGGAAGTAACCCATCCAACATGAACTAGGGAGCAGAGTAAAACCAAATGACTCTCATCACCTATCAACCCATGTATGAACAATACATATGCGGAGATTCTGATCATTTTAGAAAAAAATAACACCTGGGGATATTTGAACTTTAGACAAGTAAAGGAAAGGAAGGGGGGGGTTATTTTCTCATAACATTGATGATCTCTGACCAAGTAAAATTATGATCAAACCATTTTAAAATATGGTTTCTTAATAAATATAAATAAAGACTATACTTACCACAATCCATTCAGCAATGTTTTCATAGAGCTCTGGACTAAAAATTGCTTTTTTAAGTCTAGCTAGAGGACCATCCGCATCTACTAATCTGCAACGCATGAAAACATCACAGTAGCCTCTAAAATCATTGCACGGGGATCCAGGTTGTAGGGTGATGGTTCGACCCATGAATTGCTTGCTCCACTGCACAGACCCTGTACTGGCACAAGTTGATAGGTCCACTGGAAAAGAAGTGCCAAATATAAATTGAAAATCAGAATACCTAGCAGGCCAGTTGGGGAGAAAGAGAAGAAAGGAAGAAACTGCCTAAAATCATTATCATAACATATTATATAGACTTTAATTAGTTAAGCTAGATAACACCATTGGTAATTCACCTTAAATGTTATGATATAAACAACCAGGAACTCTTGACTTAGGGCCCACAATGTCTTTAAAACCTTTCAACATGTGTTTATATTCATTACTGCCATAAAGCTGGCAGTTTTTTGTCTAGTTTATCATTTTAAAAACACTGTAGGGACCATAATACTAGAAACACGATGCTATGCTACATTTAAAATTTTTCTCAAGGGGATCAGTTTAACTGGAAATTATCTGTCCAAACAGTGCATCAAAGTTTAACACTCAAAATTTAAGAGAAAGTAAGGTTTTTGAAACAGATTTTATATTCTTATATTTTAAAAGCCTTACTCTTCTTCATACAGCAGACATGGCATAATTCCTTATCATCTTTGCCATCAGAACTGGCACAAGTACACTCCTCCAAGCCGTATTTTTCACAGATAGAACCTGCACATTGCTGAAAAGAAAAAAAAGACCAATTATTTAATCCATATATAGTCAAACCTATTGTTCACAGTAATAGACAGATAAAAGCCTTCAATGCTAAAATAATTAAGTAAAAATACAAGTTGGAAAAAGAAAGCATAGATTAGTATCAGCAATGGCTCAAATAAACACATTTGAAAAAGAGTAAGTGCAAATAAGATAGTCGATCTTTTAAAGAAATGGCAACTTTAAAAAAATCTTAAAGCAAAAACAGAAACAGAGAGTAGATGAACATTAACTTTATGTTAGTTCTTTTACAAGAAGAACTATAGAGGAAAGTGACTATTTAGCTAAGAAAGCTTTAAAAGCTTCACATTCTTTTATTTAGGCTAGCAAAAAATTTTTTATTTAGGCTATTAAAGAGATACTCATTTATAAAACTTAAAAGCAGTACAAAGTCACATGATCAGTTACGTAACTATTTTTCTCTAAAGAATATCAAACACATGCAGTGGAAAGATGAAAGGCAAGTCAGCAAGTAATTGAATACCACCAACCATATAATACATTCATGTCTTTGTAGGGAAATAGATAGGAATATTATATGGTAATTCAATCTGCCAACCACAGTGCACTAACTGAGATTACTTTAACTATGCAGCTTTAAGTGTCAATTAGTTTGAAAAAGCAGGTTTTACCAAACTAAATTAAAAACTATATACTAAAAAACGAAAAAGACACATATAGACTGAAAGTAAAGGGATGGAAAAAAATATTCATGAAAATGGAAACGAAAAAGAAAAAACAGCTGGGTTAGCAGTGCTTATACCAGACAAAATAGACTTTAAAAAAGAAAGGCTATAACAAGAGACAACAAAGGACCCAGCAATTCTACTTCTGGGTATTTATCCAAAGAAACACAAAGCAGTAATTTGAAAAGACATATGCATCCATATATGCATTGCAGCATTATTTACAATAGCAAGATATGGAAGCAATCTAAGTGTCCCTCAACAGATGAATAGATAAAGAAGTAGTGGTAAACACACAATGGAATGTTACTCAGACATAAAGAATGAAATCTTGCCGTGTGCAACAATATGGATGCAACTAGGGGGGTATTAAGCTACGTGAAATAAGTCAGAGAGACAAATGCCATATGATTTCACTTACATGTGCAATCTAAAAAACAAAATAAATGAACAAACAAAACAGAAACAAGCTTACGGACACAGAGAACATTTTGATGGTTGCCAGATGGAAGAAGGGTTGGGAGAATGGGTGAAAAGGGGGAAGGGATAAGAAAAAAAACCATATAAATCAAATGCTTACTCCATTAATGCACACTTGTGTATGCCTATTACAGTCTGTAAAATTTGGTTTAGGGTCAGATGCTGGGCAGAGAGCTGTAATGCCATTACATATTCCTTCTTTTGCACAGTCTGAATCATCCCGACACTTTTCAGTTTTTGACTTGAATGTACACTGTGCTGTACAACAGGGACCTTGACTTGGACTAGAAGAAACATTAAATGATTAAAGAAAATCACTAGGATATTTCCTATATACATAGATATGGTCTTAATTTTTAAATCATAACTTCATCTTTTAAATGGTAAGTATGTTACTTGTATACAACTTCAAATATTTGAATAAGAGGCTAATAAGTTTCAACATTCTAATAAGTGCAGAAAAGTCATTGTCTTGTTTTAATAAGCAAGACATCTTTATTCTATTTGCCTTTAATGAAAGACTATAATAGAAAATATATTTAGTATTAAGCAAGTTATCAGCATTTTTCATAGTTATATCATACTTAAGTCAATTTATCAATTTTTTCTCACATTTATATCCTAAATCAAACTCGGATACACAGACCAGTCGCTTAAAAAGTACTGCCTAAACAATATTCTATTACTATACTACTGAAGTAATTTGATAAGTGGAAATTATATGACACTAAATGTACGGAATGCTTATTACCTGAATATTTAAAATTAAGATTCTAAAAATATAAACCATAGTCACATCTTTAAAGTTAAGAGCTAAATAATATGTATTTTATTGAGCATCTTTTACATGTCCTTTTTCAACACCCACCACTCAAATTACAAGTGGTTCAACCTGCCAACAATAGTGCACTAACCAATGCTATGGAGAAGAAATAAAAATACCTTCTGGATAAAAATAAAGCAAATAAAGCAAAATAACAAATAAAGACAAAGTTTCAAAATCATACGCATCTCTTAATCTGTTTTAAATTTATCATTACTGCCTTCACACGGCATAACAGAAACATTAACATGACTGGAATTAGCAGGTACCTGCACTGTTTTCCGGGTTTCAACTTGCATTTTTTCCCCTCTGGCTGATTTGCATCATAGCAGCACTCATCTTTACATTGGTCACTATAGCCACAATCACATTCTTCACCTTGCTCTACCATTCCATTTCCACAAATAGGTTGGCCAGATTCTGAGGAAAATAAACAAGACGAAATAAACATTGTATGCACATATTAATTTGATTTAAAATTCACAAACTTTTTAGAGCCTCACAACAAAGGGAGATAGGAAAACTTTGATAAATAAGAAAGCAGAATGAAGTAGGAATCTGGAAATTAAGATACCTAATCCAAATGATCAATCAAGCCAATAACTAGCAATGTGGCCTGGGCAATTTGCTTCCCTTTTTTTGAGTCTCAGTATCTTCATCTGAATAGTGAGGCAATCTGCCCTGACGGTCCTTCTAAAGTCCCTTCTAGAAGTAGTAACATTTTATTTAGGTCATGCCACACTGAGCTTTACTAAACAATGACTGCACTGTTTATATTACACAAACACAAACTATGTTAGTGCTTCCTCAACCAGAAAAAAATTAAAACGTTTTTAGGTGAAAATTTTCAAATGTACAAGGAGTAGTAAAAGAGTAAGTACAATGAACAACCATGTAGCAATCACTTAGCTTTAACAACTATCAACAATATACTGTTAAAAACTATACCTAACATATTCATTTGTTCTTGTAAATACTTCAGGATGAATCTAAGAGATAAGAAGTCTCTTCTTTTTTAAATGTAATTATTATTACATCTAACAAAATCAATCATATGATTAACAGCATCTAATAGCCAATCCATGTTTCGTTTTATCTCAACCACCTTTTTACAATGGGTTTATTTGAACCAAGTTCCACAAAACATTCCCCAAAACCCTCTCTCCATGGTTGCTTTTGGTTGACAGGTGTCTTAAGTTCTTTTAATATATAACAGATTGCCTCCTCTCTTATTTTTACATGATTTATTTGTTAAAGAAGTCAGATCATTTTTGTCCTTTGGAATTTCGTACATTCTATCTGGCTAATTGTATCCTAGTCAATAAGTAATTTTTTTTAATGTGCATTAGTTTTGCTCCTCAGCTAGACCAAGCTCCTTAAGAGAAACGTATTATTTACATTTTTTTGTATTCTTACAGAGTCTATCAGTGTTGAGTCAAATCTTGGTTCACTAAGGTTAGACTGAAAATTAAAAAATTTAAGAAAAAAATTTAAGTTCTTTTTTAAGTTCTTCGATTTCATCAATGTGCTTTAATATTAGAACAGGAATGCTACTCTTAGTAAGATCATAAAATCACAGAGCTTCAGCATCTGCAGGGAAATGATAAGAATCAAATATTTTCATTTTATAGAAAAAGAAAACTAATTTACAGGGAGCTTTTGACTTGCTGGAAACCGTATGCCACAGTATGGGCAAAACACAGGTCTCCTAGGTCTAAAATCTCATGCTCTCTTCTTTCTACACTAAATCAAAGTGGAAAACAGTTTAGTACAGGCTTCAAATTGAGAACTGAATAAGTGGAAGAGAACACATCTCAAACACAGGAACTCAACACAAGGGATATCTAAATCACTAGCTTTATATTTAGAAAGTTCATTCTTATCTTTAACTACATCAAATATTAAAGGAAATTTTAGAAGCAATTGACATTCCATCCTTCTTTCATTTTATACCATTTCTTTTGTTCCCTAAAACTAGATGCGTACACATACATATAGAAAATAATGATTTTTTCTAAAGTCTAGCAATAATCATTTTATAATCTATATGATGTAATTAAAAAGGAAAATGATAAAATCAGAAAACCTTTGATGCAATATTTACTACAAATTAATTTATATCTCATATAGAAATATTACTTTACATCAGCCAATTGCTAACAGCTCAAACACATAGAAAAGGTCTTGTTTAAATGCAAAAATTATAATAGGTAAATATTTCATTATAATTTTATAACCAAGTTTCCTTCCCATAATATACTCACTTTTTAAAGTCAACTTCAACCAGAAAGTTGTGAAAACCCAGTATACAAATGAAGAATATATGTAGCACTTCTACATTAAGAAGCTTTAGAAAAACTACCACTAATAATAACAAAAATGACATCAATGTAATTTTAATTTACCCTTTAAAAAAAAAAAAGGAGGAAGCTTTAAAGAGAAAGCCATTCAATAAAAGCAAAATTGATAATTTGGACTCATCAAAATTCAGCTTCTGGGAAAGACTCTGGGAAGAGGATAAAAAGACAAACTGCAGACTGAGAGAAAATATTTGCAGACTAGTACCTGACAAATGCCTAATATGTGGACTATATAAAGAACTATCAGTACTCAACGGGAAAAAAAAAAAAATCCAGTTAGAAATGGCCAAAAACCATGGACATCTCACCAAATAAGCAAGCATGTGAAAAGATGTTCAACATCATTAGTCGTCAGAAAAATAAAATTAAAACCATAATATCATAATATACCTATCAGAATGGATAAAAATAAAAATATCAAAAATACCAAAAGCTAGCAAGAATTCAGAGAAATCACTTATACAATGTTTGTGGGAATGTAAAATAGTACAATCACTCTAGAAAACAGTTTGGCAGTTTCACTTAAATAAAATAAGCAATTACTATATAATCCACCGATTAAATTTGAGGGCATTTATCACAGAGAAGTACAATTTAGGTTAAAATTAAAAAAAAAAATCCCTATACATCAATGTTTCTAATTGCTTTATTCATAACAGCGAAAAATGGAAACTAGACCAGATGTCCTTTTAACAGGTGAATGGTTAAATAAACTGTGGTACATACATACCATGGAATATTACTCAGCAATAAAAAGGAACAATGATTGATACAGGAAACAATTTGAATGAACTTCCAAGGAATTATGCTGAGTGAAAAAAGCCAATCCCAAAAGGTTACATATATTGTATGATTCCAATTATGTAACATTTCTAAAATGAAAAAATTTTAGAAATGGAGAATGGTTTACTAGGAAAGGTGAGGGTACAGCAGGAAGAAGGTGGGTTTGGTTATAAAAGGGCAACACTGAGGGTTCCTTGTGGTAATAAAACTGTCCTGTATCTTGACTGTGGTTGCAGATACATAAATCTACATATGTGAGAAAATTGTATAGAACTAAACACACACAGAGAGAAACAAGAACAAGAAAAATTGGGGAAATCTGAATAAGATCTGTGAATTGCATCAATGTCAATATCCTGGTTGTGATAATCTACTATATAGTTTTGCAAGATGTTATCATTGGGTGAAGGGTGCATAGAAACCTTTATTTCTTATAACTGCATGTAAATCTAAACTACCTCTCAAAAAATTACAGTGAAAAACATTAGGCCATAATGTTATGTCAATTATACCTGAATTATTTTTAAAATCCAGCTACAAAAAAAAACAAATGGCCATGCTTATCTGGACCTCTTCCTCAATTCTTTCTCCTTGGCTATCATATGTTCAAACCCATCTTTGAGTATTCTTCATGTGCAAGGTGAGCAGACTCGATTTTTACCCTCAAGTAACTTAGAATCTCATGAAATAGAAGAAGAATCCAAAATACAAGGTAGAATAGTTAGAACATTAAATGCCACAAGAGTGGCATAACAGATGAATGGATAAACAAAATGTGTTATATCCATACAATGGAATATTATTCAGCCATAAAAAAGTATGACAACCTGATACATGCCACAACTTGGATGAATATGGAAAATATTATGCTAAGTGAAATAAGCCAGTGTCACACAAGGACAAATATTTTATGATCCCAATTATATGAGGTGCCTATTATAGGCAAATTCATAGAGACAGAAAATAGATTGGAGGTTATCAGGATCTGGGAAGAGAAAGGAAGAAAAGTTATTGCTTAATGGTTAAAGAATTTCTATTTGGAGTGATATAAAAAGGTCTGGAAATGGATAGTGGTGATGATTGCACAAAACTGTGAATGTACTTAATGCTGTGGAATTGAACACTTAAAATTAGTTTATATGCAAATTTTACATTATATATATTTTACTGCAATAAGAAAAAAAAAGAATTTCATACCACCGATATTCATATTGGTCCAGACCTGAAAAGCCTAGGCATTCATCAGTAGGAGAATGGATGACCAAGCAAACTGATATAGTCATGCAATGTAATACTACTCAGCAATGGAACAAAATATGGAACGAAATGGAACAAAATATTAATTGAAAATCTCAAAAGATTATGCTGAGTGAAACCAGCCTTCCACAAAAGGAAACAAACTATATGATTTCATGTATATAAAGTAAAATGAGCAAAATTTATCTGTGGTGAAATAAATCAGAATAGTGGTTGCCTGTCTATGCGTGTGCCGGGAGTACAGATTGATTGGAAAGGAAAATGAAAAAAACTTTCTGGGATGATAGAAATATTCTATATCTTGATAGGTTATACAGGTAAATGTATTTATCAAAGCTCATTCAAACAGTGGATTTAAGATTTATGCGTTTCGCTTATGTAAAAAAATTAAAGAATCACAAACGACACTAAACTCTAATGAAATGTAGGCTGAAGTATTTAAGGGTGAAGGATACTGATGTAATCCACTTCAAACTGCAACAAAAAATATGGACTGAGGGATGGAGAGACATAAATATGTGATAAAGCAAATACAGCAAAGTGTTAATCAAAAAACGTAGGTGGTGGGTACATAAGTGTTCACTACATAATTTTTTCAAGTTTGAAAATATTCATAATAAAATGTTGAGAAAATATACGTACCAACAAAGCAGTTGTTTCTCTTCTTCTCAAGAACTTGGCTTATATTTCTTATACTACAGAGTGAGAATTTATTGTTGTTAAGTTTGTCCCCAGATGTTGCTCTTGCATACATGATGTAATTGCCATTTTCTTTTTGTCCTAAATTCTTAGATTCTCCTGGAGTGCACTCTGTTCCAGAATCATGCTGTCAAACAGAATATAGAGTTACATAAACAGGAAGTAAAATAAGGTTTTCAGGTCATTTGATTAAATATAATTTTATCATCAGAAGAACAATGGAAACTTGTAGATACTCCTTTAGAAAAGACCTTACAATTGTTTTAGACTGAGAAGGAAAACAATTACTCTTTTAACAGTCACTGTCTTAGAAAGGAAAGAAAAATCAGTGAAGTTCTAACCAAAACTTATAGCTTTGTAATTAGGAGGTAGAATGGAGGACAAACTACCATAAAAGTCTCTCAAAAATAAGTTCACCTACTTTTAAAACTAGTAACAGAAATATAAACTACTGAAAAACTACTAAATATTTTTAAAAATACATGCTACATTACATGTTATGGAAGTTCTGAGAAGACAGAGGTGGCGAAAGACAAGAAACAAAAGAGAATGATATGGGGCTAAGTACATACAGGATAGGCATCTATCTAAGAGAGATGACTTATTAACTATTACATAAGAAAGGTAAGTAATGCTGAGTAGGGACACAAACGCAATGATCTATTTTTAAATGAAAATGAAGAAAAAGCCAAGAGGTAAAATCAAAATACTGCTTTGCAGAATAAAACTGATGACATATATGTATATGCACAGAAATAGTTTATGGTGTCAGTACATACTGCTCAAGTATAATATACACACAAAAAAGTACCAAACTACAGCTCCATTAATTTTGTCAAAGTCAATAAACATATGTGACCAGCACTGAGATTAGGAAAGAGAATACTATCAGATCACAGCAAGCCCCCCACCCACTATGGTATATGCATTTAAAAACAAAACAAAGGAAGCTCAATGCTCCTCAAACAACAATTCAGAACATGTCAGAAAGGGTGAAAAACAATGGGTCCTAGAGTAACAGTTCTATTTAACTATTGTTTTGAATACCAAACAATCTTACCCTTCAGAAAGAAAATACCCAAAGGCATTCTGTTTCTTCTCAGAGCCCATCTAAGTCACTTTTATTTTCTACTCCCTAATCTGACACAATTATTAAAAAAATATGTTCTCTGCTATTACCTCTATTCTTCCTGATACCTCTTGCCTTTCTCCTGAATATACATTCAGCATTTAACACCTCTTTACTATTCACCAATATTATCTCGCTTCGTGTTTTCATTCTATAGAATTCAATTTGGTTTCTGGTATGTATGGCACTAGAATTATTCTCAGCATTTGAATTTTAGAAAGAGATAGAAAAAAATCCCAATACTGTATAACTCTTGATATCATCACAGAATATCTTACCATCTTTCAATTCAATAAATGAGTGTGTGTCCAATATTATACAAGGAGAAACTGAAATATAGTATGAAAATAAAAAGATGAGTTAAGCACTGTCCCTATCTCTGAAAGGGCTTACATCCTATTTAAAAGAGATAGCAAATTCTGATATCCCTGCCTAAGTATGACTTTCTGCCCCATGAATCCATTACAGATATCACTAATCAATAATTATTTTACTATCCCAGAGGATATTGTAATGGGTCATTAATAGTCATGGAAGGAGGAAGAGATTATAGACAAGTATGCCAGCTATTTGTCATCCTCAGAAAAGGGAATAAACAAGCATACAAATAAACAAAATATAAAATAGAATATAAAGGCCATCTTGACTATACTCCCCAAAAGCGCTATGCGAGCTCAAATAAAGAGACTGGTTTCACGAAGACACTATAATCTTAGTTTAGAAAACACAAAAAAGCTTTTTAGTTTTATTTTGTTTAATTTATATTCTAGAAAATTTAGAAAATAAAAAATGGATAAAGAAACATTCAATCATATTCCACCAACCACAATACTTACTATTAACATTTCGGCCTACTTCCTATCTGACTTGTATCTAGTAGTATCCTAGTTTAATGCAAAATTTGGACTATACCATGTATACAGTTTTATAAATGGCTTCTTTCAGTTTAACAGTATAGAATGAGCACTGAAAAACTTGATTTTTAAATGACTGCACAGTATTCCATGATACTTTCCTAGTTTGGGACCACTTAGACTGTTTAAAATCTTTTGCTATGATAAATAAAATGGCAATGGATAACCTTTTTAATTTTATTGCAGAAATGCACACAAATCTTTGACAGATTCTACATTTATATTTTAGCTGGATTCCCAGATGTAGAGTTACTGAATTAAAAGGTCAATCATTTTAAGGGTCTTGATACACACTGCCAAACTGCCTGACAAAAAGGCCATATTAATTTACATTACATAACAGCATGGATCAAGATTTCAATTGGCAGAAATGGGAAGGAAATGGCTTCTTGGCAGAAGGAAAGTTTTAAAGGACTATAAAATTACTTAATTTGACAGGAGAGGGGAGATTACATTGGAAATATACATGGACCCAAATTATGGAGAACTCTAAAAGCTAAGATAAAGAAACTGTATCAGCAGTATCATGCATTAGCAGTATTACAAGTAAGCTGTAAACAGAAGTGACATGATCAGTATGGTCAGAACCAAACCTACATCAAGACTGATCTGGTGAAAGTGAGCACATATTAGAATTTTCATACTGAGAGAGAAATTTGTCTATTTTATAATTATAACTTCCCCAACTTCCCCCAAAATGCAATAAATACTTGGAAGGGGATATATAAATATAAGAGAGAGAACATTACCATTGACGTTTTATATATATATATATATATATATATATATATATATATATATATAACAAGAGAAAGACAGGCTTCAGGTAAAGATATCAAGGACTAGCTCAGTAGTTTATGATTCTAGCCAATTTAATTATTAAACTATTTAATAAATATTTACTAAGTACCTACTTTGTATATGAATGGTAGTGTGAACAAGCACAAAGGAATGGGGTGTGATTAAGCACAGAAGAATCATTAAAAGTAGTCTGGTATGACAGAAAAAGATAACAAGGGAGACAAGGAATATGAACCAATTAATCCATTAAGTAAGTGATCTAACATTAATGTACTAAAAACATCTCTCTGGCAAATGGGTACCAAACAGATTAGACAGTAAGCGAAAATGGAATAGACTAGATTCCCGACTCCCGACTGCGTAGTCCACAGACCAGCAGCAACAGCAACACCTGGGAGTTTCTTAGAAATATGGAAACTCGTCCTCACCAAAGACTCACTGAACCGAAATCTGTATTTTAAAATTCCTTAGTAATTTATATGCACATTAAGATTTGAGAGGCCTTGGACTAAAGGATGGAAGAATAGTTAGAAGGGTACTACCATTCCCATGGTAAGGGCTGGAACTAAGAGAACAGGGAGAGGAGAGAGGACATTTCACTGCCATTGAAAATACAAATTAACCATGAACCACAGTTTTCTGCTCATCTCTAAAACTTCCATTACACTTTTAAGAACACATCCCAAAAGTGGTCAAGAGATAGAGAGATTAAAAACATTTTCAATACTTTCTCTAAGAGTACTGATAATAATCTATCAATTTCTGATTAGTGGGATGGCACTTATATTTTACAAACTGGGGGCTAATTAGAGAAGCGCATTTGAGACTTTTAAACTACTACTACTAGTATGTATTTTTCTAAACTCATAAAAATTTCCATTTTTACAAATGATACAAGTAAAACAAATTTACATATTGTTTTCAAATGAAAATTTCCCAAACTTGTTATTTTAATAAAACCTACCAAAATTACAAAGAGTATCTTTCAGTATTTTGCATTTCTATGTGTATTAATCTTTAGGTCACTTGAAAATCAATATAATGGACTGATTATTAAATGACACCAAAGAACTGTTAATTTTGTTAGGTATCATAACTACAGTGTGGTTATTTAAGAAAATGTCTATTTTTTTTGACATACATAGTAAAATATGTAAGGATGAATGAATTTACTTCTAATATCTCACTAAGAAAAAGGAACCAATACAGAAAGGAGATGTGCAACATCTTGATAATCACTGAATCCAAATCAGGGGTCAGGAAACTGCAGCCCACAACTTGCTTTAACACAGCCTAAGCTAAAAATGTTTTTTTCCATGTTTAAAGGATTATAAAACAACAAAGAAAAATATGCAACAGAGACCAAATGTTACCCCCAAAGCCTACAATATTTACTAGTCGGCCCACAGAAGAAGTTTGCTGACCCCTATTCTGGACGTTGGACATATATGAGAGTTTCTTGTATTATTTTTCTCCACTTTTGTGTGTGTTAAAATGTCTTTGTCCTGAAAAATGCTAAAGTATCAATCTCATTCCACAGTAGAGAAAGATGAATCCATTAAACCTCAATAATGCTTTAACAGACATCAAGCAAAAAAAAAAAAAAAAACACTCCACAATTTGCTAACATTCAGCATATGCTTTAAACAATGAAAAGTGATTCTCATTCAACAAGTATCTCAACGAATCATGTACCTGGGACTGTTCTAGGGCCAGGCAATACAGAAGTAAGTGGAACAGACAAAATTCCTTGCCTTTATAGAATTCTGGCATAGCTATGCTTACTTTTCTTATTTTAATCACAAATATTCTATTTTCCTCCCTTTCAATATGGTCAAGTACGTAATTGTTCTGACATAAAAACGAAACATTCATATGAATTTGTTTTCATTATAAACAAACAAAAAATCACTCAAAAGGAAGGTTAATAATTTTTTTTAATCTAATAATTAAGCAATACTTACTGGAGATCCAAAGTTATGTCCAACCTCATGAGCAAAAGTAATGTGAGAGACTTTGGGGGGTACATGAGACCCATAGTTCTGCACAGTAATAATTCCAGTGTTTAAGGACTTCTTCTTACCATCTGAATAAAGCTTACTTTTTTCACATATTCCTCCAGAGCTTCCTAATTCAGAAGAAAAGATGGCTAAATTAGCATCTATTTCCCTCCAGAATAACTTTCTAATACATGCTATAATAAAATGTTTTGAGTTCAAAACACCATTGGTATCCATATATATCAAACACTCAAGTTTCTTTGGTCCAAGATTCAAAAGTCATTTCAAGCAAAAGTTTTAATGGTGCACATAAAGAAACTCCCAGGATTGAGTACAAAGCTCTTATAAAATGTTCCTCTTCATAAACAAAATGTCCCCAAATTTTTGCTCCCATTAATTAAGCAAAACAAATATTTAAGTTTCTGTTAAATTTGAATTTATCAGTATTTACAGAGTCAAAGCCTATACTTTTCACCTTTCAAAAAGAAAACATATTTAAGTTTATAATCACATAAGTTAAATGAAAGCTTTTCAAGTAGATTCTGAGAAAGTCACTTCTATAAATAAACACAGTGATGCATAAGAGAATGTGATGCACTATCCTAAGAGGCAACATACAACATATTTTTTAAAAAGAAAAGAGTTAGTGGGGGGGGGGGGTGGTGAAGGAAATAGAGAAAAGTTGGTCATAGGGCACAAACTTTCAGTTATAAGATGAATGAGGTCTGAGGATCTCATGTACAGCATAGTGACTATAGTTGATAACACTGTATTGTATAAATGAAATTTGCTGAGAGACTAAACTTAAACATTTTCATGAAAAAGGAAGGAGGGAAGAAAAGGGGAGGGAATGGGAGGAGAGGAAAGGGAAGGAAGAAAAAAAGAGAAAAAGGTAAATAAGTGAGGTGATAGATGTGTTAACTCGATGGGAGGAATCCTTTCACAATGCATACAAATATCGAATCATCATGATGCGCATTTTAAATAACTTACAATTTTATTTGGCAATTATATCTCAGAAAAAGAATGTCAATTGGGGGAAAAAAAGGAGGGGGGAAGGAAGAAGAGAGTGTGAAGGAAAGGAGAAAGCAAATGTGGCAAAATGTTAACTGATTAACCTATCAGAAGTTCACTGCTACTCTTGCAACTTTTGGGGAAGTTTGAAATTTTTTTCAGAATAAGGTAAAAAAAAAGTTGAATTATGATTTTCCAATGTCTTAAGAATATTGAAGACTCATATTTTTACTTATACTATACATGTTATTTTGTAGTTAATCTGTTTATTAATAGTTCCTGAACTTTAGAGCCTAATACTCAACCTTTGGTTGACCTCACAGATTGTAAGGACCTTGTCATCTTACAGACAATCCCTTATTTTTTTATTTTTTACACCAACAGCACCTGGTCCTCCTAGGTGGTCTCCCATCAAAGTACTAACCAGGCCCGACCCTGCTTAGCTTCCGAGATCAGACAGGATCAGGCTTGTTCAGGGTAGCATGGCCATAGACTGGAGTAGTAGTATTTTATAACTCCTCTCTCTTAAGAAGAAAATGAATTCCAACAATATTAAACTTCTACTAAGATAGAGACAACATTTCAACTTATTAGAAATGTCTTAGGAGAAAGCTAGAATGCTACAGTATATAATACCTAGTAAAATAACTACCAAACGCATTAAACCTGGAATCAAAAGGTCAAGATTCTAGGTTCTGTTTGATACTGGGGTTGTCAAAGTCTCTGAACTCAAGTTTCCTCATCTGGAGAACAAAGGTATTAACAAGTACACTTCATATGGGTGTTGAAATAATAAAACCAGGGGGTGGCTCCATAGTGGGGGTGTGGAAGTGGGGGGGGGCAGGGTTATTAAAGAGGGGGAAAAGATAATAAGAATAAAATCAAATGTATAAAGTTCCTTATTAAAAAAGTAAAATGTAAGTCAAATATAAAACTCAGTCCAAGTAGTCTGAAGGCAAAGGAAAATGAAGAAGAAAGCTGTCAGGGCAGGACCCTATACTTACAAAAAAAAAAAAAAGGTCAAAGAACAAAAATTCTAAAAGATGAAATTGGGGGAACTGGGGGAGATGGAAGAAACCAGTGACAAAAATACAAGTAATCCACCATTTTCAATCCAGAACTCTGCCTACTGCTGCTTCAGTAAAATGAACAGCACCACGAATGGTGGTCCAAATATTACAAAGAACTAGACATAAAAACTAATCGCCCTCCAAACCCATAACCCCAGTCTAATCATGAGAAAAAACACCAAAAAGCCTGCAACAGAGATGCATCCTACAATATACCTGACCAATACTCCTCTCAACATTGTCAAGATTATCAAAAACAAGAAAAGTCTGAGAAACCATAACAACCAAATGTAATGTGGTATCCAAAATGAGATCCTGGAACAGAAAAAAGATCTTAGGTAAAACCTAAAGGAATCTGTATAAACTATAGACTGAATTAGTTAACAATATTTGTTCATAAATTGTAACAAATGTACATACTTATGTAAGCTGTTCATGATATAGGAAATTGGTATGGAAAGGAGGTACGGGAACTCTAATTACTGTCAGTACAATTTTTTCCATAAATCTAAAAATATCATCTATTAAAAGAAAAGTGGTTGCATCTATAGATGTGAGGATATCTGAAGATTTAGGAAAATCTGACCAAGCTCCTTCAGGAGCATTACATTCTCAATGAACAATAGTCTGGGGTTGAAAATACAAAATGGCAGGCAAGTTTTTAGTTTAAGATCATCCAATCATTTGCCCAGAAAACATTTTGTAAGCAAGCTTCTTTGGAGACAAAATATTAATACAGTGGTTCTCAAATTTTAGCGTATATCAGAATCACATAGAGAGCTTCTTCAAACAAAGATTTTGAGACTCCGCATCTGGAGTTTCTGACTTAGTAGACCTGGGTTGGGGCATGAATTTACATTTATAACACGTTCCCAGATAATGCTAACTAATGCTGCTAGTCCCATGGAGTAAACTTTGAGAACCACTCTACTAATAATGATAATGTGATAAAATCAACCAACTATTCAAGAGGAAAAGAAATTTAAAAGTTATAAAACATGTGAAATATCATAGGAAAGAGTGAGTTGTACAATCTGCTGACAATGCAAGTAACATAAAACAAGAACAGATTATCAATGAGACAAATATCAAAAAATACTACACTATGATATATGCACTCCATGAGATAAATTTGTACCTTAATGACATCATGAAATTGGGTATATTTTAAAATGTGGAAGAAAAAAAAAGAAGCTTTGGAAATTGTAAACAGGATATTCATTGCTGGCTTTTAAAAAAGAGCAAGAAATATAAAAGCAAAAGTATGATACAAATAATGTTAAAATATGCATAACAAATCAGAATAAACTAATAAGAATAGGTATAGAAAAGTGTCTTGCCCTGGATAAAGCAGAAGTTGATTCTTTTAAAGAGATAAAAATGATTATCTATCAGAAGAATTGCTGTTTATATAGCACAAAAGATGATAGACCACTAATCAAACTATATATGGCAAAATTTCTATTCAAAGAGTGTGGGATTTTTTCTATACTCATCTCTCAAGAAATAAATTTTTATTTGTCTAGTAGTGTAATAAGCTACTAAACTTACTACACTTTAGATCACATACCTCCCCCCCGCCACTGCAATGAGAAGGAAATCATCCTATCCCAGACTTATCAATGACAGTAGCTTTCACAGCTAAGCAAAGACCCCAACAGAATATGGGCCCAAGTGGTGAGGCCAACGGAGCTATGGGTACAGGGGCCTCCTGCCTGCCATCTCTTTTCAGGCAACACTTCACTTTTGTTAATATAAAGGCTAGAAAGAAAATAAATAAATAAAGGCAGGCTTTCTTTTCTTTCTACCTGCTGCTCCTGACCAGGGTTTCTCTGCTTTCTAACTCACCGAAGAATGGAAGCAAGAACACAGTTTTCCCTCTTTGACTCTAAAACGTTCTTTAAAAGTTTTTTAAAAATTAATAAGCAACTTTTGTGAGAAAAATTAATATTGTGCTTTGGTTTCAGAAATGAGTACCATTTTTTTCTCATAAAATTATTTATTTCAGCTACTGAATGTACCAAATATCAGGGTATCTCCTAGGTGGTACTCATTTCAAAATAAAAAGCTGCTTCATCTATCTGTCCATTTATTACACCATGCTAATGAATTTTGCCTAACTCAAGTTGCATAGATTAAGATATTGTACTGGCATCACTTTCTCCTTCCTATACTTTGTAAAATTCAATCTGCCCTGAAAAATGCTTTTTGTTACAAATATGAAGACATAGTTAGATAAACTACCTGAAGGTGCTCCAACCCAAGCTAGACCAAGAACACCATCATCAAAATCTCGGTCTGTGAAGACATAGGCCAAACAGTAGTCATCATGATTCTGTTCAGAATTCAATTCCAGAAACTTCTCCACACCAATATTTGGAAAACGGAAGGGATTTGTCGGGTCCTTCTCATCAGTAGTTGTATTGATCTAAAATCCAAAACAACGATTAAAATAAGCAATTAACGTTAGCAGAGCCTTAATGTAAGTTTTAGCTCACCTTCTGAATCCACCTGGACAATATGCTTGGGGCCCATGAAAAATTAGGCTTCAATTAAAGCTCCTACAATTGTTCCCACTAGCCCCCTGCATCCCCGAGCTGATTATAGTAGCCAAAAAAGAAAGAAAAAAGGATAGCAGGGTAAGAGAGTTTAAATTGAAAATGTTAAATCTCTGAGCAAGTTTCACCAGATTCCTGAATATTAAACACGGGATGATAAAACAAGTTCTGCTTTTAAAACTTCGAATAATGCAATTTCTCAAATTTAATCACCTGAGCAAGTCTCTTTTAGTGTTAGTTTCATATATAGTGGCAAGTATAAGAATATAAAATCTTATATTTTAGCTAATTACTCGAACATAAAATGAATATTGAACCCAAGTCTGTCAATTCAGTAGACAAATCATTTTCTTGTTTCTACTTACCTAGAGAGTCTTATGACTCAAACTGAAAGTTAACTTTTTTTCCCTAGATGTGGGCAAGAATTTTATTTTATTTTTTTACTGCCAATTCATTTCTCTTACTATTTTAAGCCGAGTTCCTTCAGACGGCTTCTTTTGACACTTAGCTACCATACTTCTGGGTGCAGGTTCCTCCTTCACAATCTGGTTCTGATATCAAACTTCTATTAAACAAAAGTTTCCATTTATCAGCCCCTGCTTCCTTCCTTTCAGAAACTGATACCTGTCCTTTGAAGTCCTAAAACAATTTGACTTTCCTCAGCTAAGTCAGAGAATTACATACAATACTGTTAATAGAGAATAAAAAGGGGTCTATATGAAAATAAACATTTTTTATAAGGCACACCTTAGTCTTTTGAAACTATCAGGAGTAATGGGAGAATATAACAGTTGATCATATAAGAACTATTGGTCTTTTTAGGATTCACATACTTCAGTAAAACTAAGGGGCATAGAAGCAGAATGGCAAAAACACCACTGAACATAACTGCCTAAGGATAGATTTCAGAGTATCTGGTTTATCCATTAACAATTAACCAACAACAATCAGTTATGGTCATTTAACACACACACACAAAAAAATAAAAAAACAGGCACAATATATATTACAAATAACCCATGCTTAGAGACATGCTATAAATGGCTTTTTCCCACTAAATATAAAAATGAAATTCCTTTATACTTCTGTAATATTGGCTAACAATAAAAATTGCATCAAATTTTAGTTACCTATATTAAAAATAAAATGATTAATATTTAAATATTTGCTAATATAAATTTCAAATTATTTAATGGATCACAATAATTGACAGATGAGATTTAAACTCAAGTTTTAATCTCAGTTAAGGGCCTGAAAACAACCAATTGCCACATTATCCATTAATATAGTACATGCATTTCTTCAAAATGCAAATTATTTTACTCAAAAAAACGCGCTTCACTAAAATTTGTTAAGGTGGTCTCTACTTTTCACTACTTTGCATTGTATTGCTCTGCCTACTAAACAGCAATACATATATCACTTACCACTTTTACTCACTCATTTAAATATTTATATAGCTCAAAATACCAAAAGCAATTGATTATATTTCTTACATTGTATGTCCATAAACCATATTTCATCTTAAAATAATCCAATTTAATATTCCAATATATAATCATAGTAATTCTAAAAGGACCACCTTCAGCTATGTCATTAAATATATTACATAGATTACTAAAATTATAATCTAGTCAACCATATTTTAAGAAAAATAGCACAAATATAAAGAAACCCTATGGTAAATACTTTTGTAAAATGATTTCTTTTAAACTCAGGTTGTTTACTTAGTTTATAAATTCAAATTTTTAAAAGCTATATACATTGAAAGAATTCACATTTAGAAAATTTGAAACAACTTGCCCAGTTTTGTAACTAAAAATTTACTTATTTGCAATTTATAACATTAAAACTAATAATCAGTCACTCTGGATCATTATCTCTTTAAGTCTCATGGTCAAATTAATTTAGAAAAACATGGTTTCCTTTCCTAAAGGACTTCTCAAAACTTGAGATATTAGTGTGCACTGTGAATGTCAAGAAAAGGGTATAGTATTAAAGTGTTTTTCCAACCTCTGATTTTATTTAACCAGTGTATCTATCCTTCCCTCTCCTGGAGCACAAAATGGGACACATACTGAAAAACACTGCATAAGACAAATCTTAAGAAAATGGGGAATAACATCAGGGGAAAAAATGTCAAGTACTTTTTCTGTAGTTATTGAGAGGTTAGGGCTTTCTAACTGCTATATTAATAAGACAGAAAATAGTACTGTCATATCTATTTTGAAGCCCAGATTAAAGTCCTATAGATTTCATTCTTAAATCATAAACTCAGGTATCCATTCTGCGTGCATGCGCATGTATGTATGTGCACAAAAGCCAAGAGTAAAGATAAATGGCATCAGTAAATACAATTTAAACTAATGCATAAAAATGAAGTAAAAAAGCAGGCATTTTTCTTTTTGTAAACATAGTCCTTACTGTTCCGTTTTTTAAATTCTTAATTATTAAAATTTCTTACTCTTATGCGTTTCACCATGAAACTGATGTTACGGATTCCAGAGAAGTCTGTGGTCTGATAAATTGTATCAATCGCTTTAACATGACTGGATATCTATCGATTAAAAAAAAAGAAAAACATTTTAAATGCAATGTCAAAATGTGAAAAAGACTGTGAATTTTCATTTCCCAAATCAAGAATTATTCATGTTCACATTCAAATTTTATAATATTTGCATCATATTAAATGAAAGAATGAAAAAATTAGTGCGCCAGAGCTGAGAGGGAAGATTCTGTGCTTTTTCCAGACTCTTTTCTGGTCTAACCCAACATGCACTCTTACTTCGGTCATGTAAAACTTTGTTTCCTTAATCCATCCTACAATGTGACACCTCCATGCCTAGGGTATTTATCCTTCAGACTCCGCTCAGCTCAAATATCTGTCAAAATTTCCTGATAATATCAGGACACTCAGTCATTCTCTGAATGTGCTGCACTAAAACACATTCTATAAGTTTTGTTGACCACTTATTATACACTAGGCACTGTATTAGGTAGTGGGGATATAATGGTGAACAAAATACAGAAGGTCCCTATAAATTTTCAGGGCCTTACTGGCAGAGAGAGAGTAATAAAAATATAAAAATATGTTCAGATTTTCCTAAAATCTAGGAAGAGAATAACATGGCGATAGAACACAAAAGAATCTTCTGATTGCCTAGATGACTCTCAACTAAACTCTCTGAATTCTAAACTACCCTGTATATAACTTTCCCATCTATATTTACAAAAAGCACTTGCTACCATTTATGTGAAAACATATATATCTTCACATTTTTTTATCTTTATCCATTTACAACTTCCTCAAAAGGTACTCTTTCTTAAACGGTAACTTTATTTTTGACCCCAATCCTTACTAGATCTTCAAGAACATTTTTTTCACATCAATTTTTCTTTCTCTTTTATCTTACATTGCTTTTCTACTGGATCATTTTTCTCTTACAATCAACATCTCATACAATCCTTATCCTCTTTTTACCCCCAAATATTTCGTATTATTTGAAAGTCACCATGTTTTTTTCTATTTTCACATTTCTTGAAACTCTCACTGCTTCTGCCAACCCATTCCTTACTATTCACAATGTTCTCACCCTTACTACTCTATTGTGAGCTTTCATAAAGCTCATCAATACTTCTCATAAGTAGAAATCAATTACCTTTGTAGTCATTCTCTTTTTTGCCAGTATTACTGAGACATAATTAACAAATAAAATTATAAGATATTTAAAGAGTACATCAGGATGATGTGATATATGTCTACGCTGTGAAGGATTCCTGCCATCTAGTTAACATGTTGTCATTCTCTTTGATAGCTCTGCAGCATGACCCTATTAGCTATGCATTTTGTTCTGAAACTGTTTATTCCTTGGCTAATCATTTAATCCTATTTCTTTAACTATTATGTTTTAGCCCATAGCTTCTCTTCCTCATCCTCGTCACTACATACAGCTATTATCTCCCAGTTTCTTAATTTAGATTTCATTCTCTTATATTAAATATGTTTGTACTCTTAAATTCCATGCAGAAAGTTTAAAGCCACTATCTCTCAAGCTTCATTTCTAAATTTTCAACATCCTAAGGGAATGACCACCTGGCTTTAAAACATGTCTAAAATTAAGCTCATCACCACCACCAATATGAGGTCACCATTTATACAAGTGGCATGTCCATCCTCTCAGTCTCAAATCTTGGAGTCACAATGCATTCATCAAACTTACTGGAGAGCTTCAACATGAAGAACATTATACTTTCACAAGGGTTGAGAAGACACAAATGCAAATAATATAACTCAGAAAGCACTAAGTACAGAATAGAAATTAAATCCTTCTTATTAAAAGGATTCTTCTATCCTTCTCTTAAGACCACAAATGAAAATTCAACCCTTTTTTCAAAGCTAAGCTCCCTCCAGTCATCACCTCCTTCACGAAATCATTTTCTTACAACTCTTTTGAATGACACTAAAATATCCTAACTAGTCTTTCACTTATCTATGTACTTATCTTACATATTTTATCAAATTGCAATTGAAAATACATTCTCTTTATTTTTCCAAAATGAGATATGTGCCAACTTTAACTTTTAGATGAAAATATAGGTATGATGATACAATATGAAGAATCTTAAAATAGTAGGAAAAT
The DNA here is from genome assembly GCF_014176215.1 of Rousettus aegyptiacus. NCBI lineage: Eukaryota > Metazoa > Chordata > Mammalia > Chiroptera > Pteropodidae > Rousettus > Rousettus aegyptiacus. The sequence continues at coordinate 127,547,828 of NW_023416306.1, forward strand.
TATAAATACCTGGGCAATCACAGCTTCTCGTGTTCCATAATATTTAAAGAACAGATGATCAGTCTGAATATAAAGCTGACAAGTATTTTTTTCAGCTGAAGTTGTACGTTTTTTCCTCAAAAGTTCTGGACCATTAACAGTATGTTCTTCTTGATGTTTCTACATATCAAAAAGAGTCATTTCTAAACATTAGCATGCTTCACTATTATAATTTTATTTAGTTAAGAATATATATTATAAACAATTTCATATTCTGCTTTATTATATAACACCAAGGCATTGTCCCATGCGATTAAAAATTCTTCATAAATATTCTACTGTATACATGATTTATTACTTATGCAAGCAATTCTTTCACTTTAAAACATTTTTAAAATATACCTTTTAATATATATATTAAAATATACCTTTTAATATAACCATTTGACTATAAAGAAAATTTATAGTACTTTAAAATACTTTGATATCTTCTTCTACCTCACTCCTATAAACCCCATCTATCACCTAACCCTGTCAAATTTGTCTCCTAAATACCTAAGGAACCTGCCTATTATCTCTGGCTCCATCACATTAGCTTAAGCGACCATCGCTTATTACCTAGAGCACTGCAATAAGAGCAATGTAATCTATCCATATCCACTATTGACCTTCAATCTATTCTCCATACTGCAATTTTTTTCAAAATGCATACTTGAAAATATTACCCATATATTTCAATGACTTCCTATTGCTCTAAGGATAAAGCCCTGAATCCTTTATACAAAACACCAAATCAGCATTGCAGAGTCTACTTACCTGTCCAGTTTCTTCCTATCCATATTACTTCCCAGAGAGACCCTACAATAAATACCCAACTCTAGCTCTCTGTGCTACAGCTACTCAGGCCTTCCTTCTAATCCTCCAACACATACTTTGTTTCCTGCCACAGTCTTTGCACATGCTAATGATACCTTTCCTGATCTAGTTAACTTCTGCCTTCAGACTTAGCAAAGGTCAATTTATACATTATACCACCACATAAAGCCATGTACCCATGTCCCTTATATAGAGCAACTTTATAGTTTATCATGTGCATATTTAATTTCTGTCCCCAGCCCGCCACCTATTACTTCAACTACTAAACCTTGAGTTCCAGAAAGAAGATACTATCTCTGTGTTTGCTTTTCACTATATTGCTATCACGTAACACAGGATTTGGCAGGCAAAGTGGACACTCAAAAAGTATTTCTTTGAAGAATCACCACTGCTATTGAATCCAGCACTCAAACATCTGTTTATAACTAAAAGCATTTTAAGTGGGTTTTGATGACACAGTAATAGAGAATTCCAATTAAATCATAGATCTGGTTGTCACTTCCTATCCTTTTTCTACCTGAGGAACTTCCATTAACAATGTATATCTCCTACAGACTACTTCTTCAGCTTTTGTTTGTGTAAAAAAGATCTTTAACTTGCCCTCGTTTTTGAAAGTTATTTTCACAGAACATAAAATCCTAGTTTGATAGTTTTTTCCCCAACACTTAGAAAATGTCATTACCTACATCTTCAGTTTGTACTGTGTAATGAGAAGTCAGCAGTTATTCTTATATTTGTTCTCCTGTATATAAATGTACCTTCTTTCCTATGGCTGATTTCTGATTTTCTCATTTTCAGTGGTTTCCAATAATTTTATTACAATATGCCCTGGTATATTTATCTTTCCCTTTATACTACATGGGTTTCTTTGAGCTTCTTGGATCATAAATTTCAATTTTTCTTCCTATCTCAAAATTTTAAGACATTAACTTCTCAAATATTTTTTCTGTATCCCTCCTATCCTGACTCCAATTACTTTCTCTCTGTGCTTAGATCTGGATTTCTACTGTTTTCTTCTGCATTATTCACATTTATCCATGCTGTTTTCTGCAGTAACTAATTTGCTCTTAAGCCTATCTATTAAATTTTTCAATCCAGAAAATATACTCTTCAGTTCTCTAAGTCATATTTAGTTATTTATTATAATTTCTATTCTATTTTCTGTTTTCTGTTATTCTTTGAACATATTCATAATAGTTGTTTTAAAGTCCTTGTATGCTAATGCCTGTAATTTTTTATTCTGTTCCTACCTGGGTTCCTAATTATGGATCACATTTTTCAACTTCTTGTCATCTAGTATGTTTTTTGAATGCTGGATATTGCAAATGTTAAATTATTGAGTATCTACATTCTGTGTGCTCTTTTAACAAGTATTATTGAGCTTTGTTCTGCCAGGCAGCTGAAAGTCACCTTGACCTCTTTGAAGTTTGGTTTTTCGTCTTAGTAAGGGCAGGTTTCCAGTAGCCTTTCACTCTAGGGTGAAGTTAACCTACTCCTAGCATGGCTTAGGATCTCTATCAAGTATAATTTATGATTGTTGTTTAGTTCATAGATCTTACAATGGTTTTTCTTTCTCTGGTAGTTTTCGCATAGAATCTCATCCTGTGCATGCACAGCTTAGAGTCTGCCCATAAGTTCAGATACCCCAGTTTTCCTGAATTTTGACCTGTCTCTTTTACGCAGCAAGATTTTCTGTATTTCTGTGTACTTGCTCTTCTTGAGATCTCCTTCCTTGTGCCATTACTGAAATTTTGCCTCCGGTCAAAAATTAGAGAAATTACAGAAATGTTTATTTCTCCTCTCTGAAGACTCTCAATCCTGCACTGCCTGTTGTCTGAAGTTTGACAACTGTTTCATATACTTCGCTTAGTTTTCTAATTGCTTGTTTGTTTGTTTGCTTATTTGTTTTTTGCAAGAAAGCTAGTTAGATATCAGTTACACCATCACAGCTGGAAAAGAAAATCTCTACTTACTAAGAGTTTCAAACTTTTCATTTTAGACACTTAATACTTTAATTCATCTGAAGTTTTGTTTTGTTTTAAATATGGTATGAGATAGAGATCCCACTTCAGCTTTTTCCAAATCCACATTTTTTTTCTGCCTCTGTACAATGGTCTCTACTTTTCCGCACTCATTTGAAATTCTAACTCTATTACACAACATTTTCATGTTTGTATGGGTCTGTTTCTGAGCATTCAATTGTACTCCTCTACTTAATTTGTTCATCCCTTCACTAATAGCACATTCAATTACTATGTTTTGATATCCTCTAGAGTAAATCCTTCTTTCCTATTCATCACCTTTAGGTGGGCTCTACTTCTTCTTAGCCTTTACTTTTTCCGTAAAACATTTTAGACCCATCAAGTGCAGTAAATAACCCTGTTGCAATCTGTATTGGAATTATATTGAATCTACAAATCAATATGGGAAAAAACTGATATTATTTATCATTTTCCATTAACATGGTATGTCTCTCCATTTATTTAAAATTAATCTTTAACATTTCTTAAGAGTTTTATTATTTCCTTAAATAGGTCTTATAATTCTTACATTTATTCTTCGATACATGATATTCTTGATACTATCATTAATGATGTCCCCTCTTTCGTCACATTTCTGGTAGTCTGCTGGATATAAAGAAATGTGACTTACTTTTGTATATTAATGTTATACCTAGTCACTGTTAAGCTCTACTATATCTAACAATCTGCAATCTTGCCCTCTATCCACATTGCTGATACCTTAGTATAAGCCACTATTACTTCCTAACTAAATAACTGCAGCAACTTCTCATCAGTCTCCCAATCTCTAACTTTGCACCCCACCCTGGAATTAAAAATTCTTTACAAGTCTTACTATCTTTCTAGCCTTTCTATATCGGCATACCTCAGAGATACTGCATTTTCAGTTCCAGACCACTGCAATAACTGTGTGTGGCAAAAAAGCGGGTCATAATCTTTTTGCTGGTGGAGGGTCTTGCCCTCCATTTGTAAAAATATAACATCTGTGAAGTATAATAAAATGAGGTATGCCAGTATACTGTTTCTCCCGCCTTTCCATCTATTCATGGCTAACCTAACTCTTGCTTATTCTTTTAGTTTATGATTATTGTCCTCAAATACTTCCCAAGCTAGGTTAACAATTCCTCCTAAGTATAGAGTATCGCCCTATAGAGTATCACCATGCTTAATCCTCTTCTATCTGTTACTACTTTCAATTGTTTCTGTCTCCCCAATTAAACTATAAACTTTTTGAAGACAAAACTTCATCTTAATCTCCACATATTACTAGAACTTACCACAGTCTCTGACATTTGACAGATCAATACATAGTTGTTCAATGAATGCAAGAATAAAATCTCACTTAAACTTCAAAGATCCACTTCAAAGAGAATTGTGTATGCCATGTTACAGATCAAGAAATACACAAATCTGTATTTGTGACTTAAGCAGCTCAAGAAACATTACTCTATCCTACTACTTTTAGAAAGGATGTCTAAATTATATGATTTTATCATAAAAATTTTTTAAGCTTGTGTTTTGAATAACTATAACCCTATCACCTAATACTAAGAAAAAGGAGGTTAATAAAAGAACAAAAGAACAATAGTCAAATAGCAAAAACATTACAATTAAAATATCAACAGCACTACAATTTTTATTAGGGTGACTATCTCAGTTTTCTTAGAGACACACAACTTTCATTGTTAAAAACTGGGAAGTCCCTGGCAAACAAGGGAAAGTTGGTCTAATTTTCACACTACTACAAATACTTACATTTATAGAAAAAAAAAAGTTCGAACTGAACATTTTATAAGTTTTACAATAAAACATGTAAGACAGAGTATGTTTTGGACATGAAATGTAATGTTTATTGAGTCATACAGATTTGTATTCAAATCTTAGCACCACATAGCTATTATATGCAAGTTACCTAGCCTCTTTGAGCATTAAAAATATATAAATATTTCCTTGCAGTGGTACAAATTTTTCAGAAATTCTAGAACATACATTTTAATGCAGAAACACATGCCTAAGATCATTTCCATTTCTTAAATGCAAGCTAGTATTAAAATCCTTACCTGTGTTACTTCCTCTACACCAGTCATCTGGTACTTCCTCATCCTTTCAAATACTGAATGATCTGCACAGCCTCCCTGTGGACCATATTTATGGGGATAGTCTAAAACACAAAGAAGAAATATCATTATTATCATATTTAGATATTACAAATTATCTTATAAATTAAAATTTGTCATAATTAATGAAAGCCATAAATGTTTATTAAGCACCTATAGGAAAGAAATTATGCTAGGCATTCTAATTTCAAACCTGGCAGGTTCTTAAGTTCTTTCTCAATAAAACTGTTACTGGTCTCTAGCTCCTTATCATATAGATGATTTGCGAATTCTAAAAAAGGACAATAATCATTGTTTATTGTGGGTTTAACTTTCCCAACCTTTCCCATTGTGGATATATAGAGTGTCTTAATACTGCAATTTTCTTCCTTTTGTAATTTATAACTTTCCCTTCAAACACATTAAATTTCCTATGCTACAAGTGTACAAAACCACCTCAATCTACAGTTAGGCTAATATAATATTTGGCTTGAAATCCTTTAATGAATACCAACTGGCCTCAGAAAAGTGACCTAGAAACATGTTCCATGGCATAAGCAGACAGTTTAAATTTATTCAATATATAATTCAAGCAAATGCTTTATATAACAATAACTATTTTATAAATTTTCTCCCTTTAAAAATTAAACAATGATTAATTTATCTTTAAGTAAATTAGTTCTGTTTCCAAATAGCTATTCAATTTAATTTAGTCATTAAAAGTTTACTTCAGTGTCTCAAAGTTCACATATTTTTCTGTTGTTAATGTCGTGCTCAGTTCTTGACCATATTTTATAGTTCGATTTAGTAACCATAATTAAAAAAATTGTCAAAATACTAAGATGAGTGTGTGGAGAAGCACTAAAAAAATCCTTAAGTAGCTTATAGATGTAATACACTGAATTAGAAACACTGCAGGTAGCTTCTTAAGAAAATTTAGAACCTAAAGTTAATACTAAGGATCTATTTCTTTGGAAATATGAATTAAATACTACAATCCAAATCTATACTGACAAGTAGAAGATACAGGTTATGAACAACGTACCTATACTGATATAACATTTCTGATTTAAACTTTAGTTTTTATCAGGGGTTAAGATTGCAACGGCTGTAAAATTCTAATCAATAAATGTGAAAGAAATGATAGACTTAAAAGTTACCATTTTACAACTCCACATGTATAAGTTAATTTGGGCAAAGATCATCAATAGGTGCTAAAACCAATGAATTAAAGATGTTAGGTAACAGGATATTCATAGTCTCTGAAAGTCTCACCCCACTGATTATTTATAATTGTAATGAAAAAAGGTACCTTTACACCAAAGAGCTATAGTGATTACTACTTAATTTACCAAGTGATCAAATTAAGCATTACTAATAGTAGGACAACCTGATATTACGTGCCTTCTGTTATGATGCAGTTAAGAAACATTCAGCTTCACCTGCGCAATATCCTTGCCAAAATGTTAACTGAATCTAACTACGAATAAACAGACACTGCAAGACTGTGGAACATTCTATAAGTCACTGTCCTAGACATATGAAAAATAAAAAGCAATGTTATTATGTAAAAAAAAAGTTGAGAACTGGAGTTTGGGGAGACTGGTAATTAAGACACAAAAAGAGACAACAAATAGCAAAAAAAAAAAAAAAAATTAGGACAACCGGAGAAATTTTATTATAGACAATAGTAAATGATACATAAAATTAATGTTAATTTTTTAGGGGTGAAACATGTTATTCAGAGATGTGTGCTTAAGTACTCAACAGTGATTGTTTCAAGATGCCTGTAACCTACTTTCGAATGGTTGCCCAAAAAAGTATGGTGGGGAAGGTGTAAAATGTTAAAAAAATGGCAAATCTGGGGGAAGGAGGTATGCGTTCATTGCACAATTCTTTCAATCTTTTTTAAGTTTGAAACTGTCAAAATAAAATTAGAACTAAAAGACTGTATTATCAGTGGAGCAAGTTTAAATGATTCTGAAAAGAAAATTAACACAACTGAAGTGATGAACAAGGGAAAAAACTCATATATAATTTTATTGTTTCAAAGGCTGGCTTCAGAAAGTGAAAATACAGTGCTATACAACATATATTTAATAAGAATCTACCATAAGAACTGAGAAGTTACACAGTGTAACATGCCAAAATTTTCGATTCTCATGATTTAGTAGATTTTGGGTCTTATCACTCCAATGCTTTCTTCTGCTACAATAGTTTTAACCTGAAAATGTCCCAGTGAGCCTTGCCCAGATTCTTAATGGAACCTAACTTGCCTGAACCACCAGCTAAAGACGTTCCTCCATGCCATGAACGTAATATATAGGCATACTCATAGACAAGTGGACACACATTTAAGTTCTTTATTCAGTTAACGGACTTTAGATCTCTTGGAATTTTCCTACTTGTTTTAATTATATAGAGCCAAGTTAATAGTTTGATATAATTTATATATCCATCATTTTGTGCTATTTTACCCAATATTGGGAGAGTCTAGTCTCCAACAACTAAAAAAGTGGCCTGATTCTTTGGCTAGTTTTCCCTTAAATCATGGATAAGAAAATGGCTTATCTATTTCTTACAAGATGAAAATGTGAATAAGGAGGAATCCTTCTGCTGACACTGGCAGCAACTAAGCAGATAAGTAAAAAAATGCTCTCAGAATTCTGATATCCAAAGTATTTCGCCACAGAAAATGGATAAGACTAATTAATATATTTTCAAAAGCTTATTTTAAGGTCTGTTTCAATGTGATAAGCAACTTATGATTCAATTAGTATGTTAAGTTCTTATTTTTCCTTTATGGATCAGTTTGTGCTGTCTTTATTTAGATTTCTCCATAAGACAACACTTAATAATCTATTTTACCATTTACCTTATGCTAATTTAAGTTCAATGATAAACATATATTTAACAACATTTGATGAAATTCTTAGAGTTGAAATTAGACATCTCCCACACACACACAAAAAGAGCTATTTTAAACTACAGTTCTAATTTATCATTAAGTTTCTTAAAATTATCTTAAAAACTTCCATACCCAAAGTGCTCTCTCACAAATATGGACATGAGCACAAATATAAGAGCATTGTTACTGGTGACCCCAGTTCCCCCCCTCCCAAAATAAACTATTTAAATTAGCCTTTAAAAAAAAAAAAAAAAAAAAAAGCTCTGAGATTAAATCATTACAGCCAGTTTGGGGATGAACTTCTCTTAAATGTCTACCATACCTGGTCTCCCCATTCCATGTGCCTCACCACTACCAAATATATATTTTTTAAAAAGGGTACATGGGCTAGGGAATAATCCATTTACAAAAATATACAACCTTTTCCAAAACCCTTCCTAACAGTGTATCAATCACGTAACTAGTAAAAAAAAAAAAAAAAAGTTTTTAAATGCTCAAAGATTTTATTTAAAAAAAAAAATTTTTATTCTTGGCACAGTTCAGCAGTCATTGACCAAACAGGTTTCTCACTATCCTGAGTACAAGTCCAGACTACATTTCTCAGCCTGCCTTCTAAGCTAGGTGTGACATAACCGAGTTCTAGTTGGAGGAATGTGAACTGTAGGAAAGGGCACTGGCCAGTGTCCTCCATGCTCTTTTCCTTTCTGAATGGCTGGTAGAAGATACCTGGGAACAGCAATATAGTATAGCCACAAAATAAAATAGCCTGGATTTCTAATCACTTATTAAAGAAAAGCTCCCTGATAAGAACACTAACATTAAACTGTTACACAGTGAGAAATGAGATTTTAGTGCATCTTGTCACTGAATTTGGGGGCTGTTTGGTACTACGGTAAACACTTTTGTCAAGAATAGAACTTATTTTACATCCACTAGAATTTGGCAAATTTTCTTATCACAGACAATAACAAAATAGTGTTGGTCTAGTGTTTCAGAAATTCTTTAGCATTGTTGGTATTCGTTATTGTTTTCTAAATGTCTTCATTTATAAGTAGTTTTCACGCACCCCAAGATACAACTTTTGCCAAAAAATCAGTCATATAGTTGAGACTGAAACTCACAGTACAGTAAAAATTTCATCTTTTAACTAAAGATAGAAGCTCATAGACTCTATTACACCCAGATTAAATATATTGCACACTTAGAGAAGCGCTATTATTATTTTTCAAAAAGTCTTTCTAAAGAGGACTTAATGCAAAATTTTCATTTTCAGAAAGCAAAAGGCTTTGAGGTTCATTAGCAATCTAGTTATAAGTCCACCACATAAAGAATATGTCAAAACAACATTTTTGTTTCCATGTATAATTTAGATCACCTAAATGTACTTTAAGATATGTCAGTTGAAATGCCTGATTTTATTCATATTTGAGAAATAACAAAGATCATAATCTGATCATGATAGAAATTAGGATTACCTTCAAAGCATACTATGAAATATATTTTGAATCTGCTCCTACACAGGCACAAAAGAGTTACTGCAAAGTATTTCTGAAAGCGAGGATATTACAGCTTCCAAAGTCTGTACATGGTATTTAACTGACTACCTTACTAAATTCAAGAACAGAATAAAAATACTCCTATCTTAAACAACTGTAACATCATTTTCTTTAATGCAATGATAAGGGAAACCAAAGAAGAATATATATGTCTGATTTATATATAATCAGCAATCCCTAGTATATACTATCTCAATAAAATATAAATACTTTCAGATATTGGTAATACTAAGCACACATCAATATATTGGCACTGAAGCTGAGCATTTGAACATGTTAGGGAGGAAAAATTTCTCCTGTACCCTCTAGGCTCTTTTGGTTGGTCTAAAAATTAAATTGACATGAGGCAGATTAACAGAAAAAAATAAATTTAATCCTGTACATACAGGGGTTCCATTAGAATATAAGGCCCAAAGGGCAGCCAGGTAACTGAAAATCCTGAGCTGAGGAGAAAGGGCAAGGGGCCTGGGACTTCAAAGGGAAAAAAAATGATTCACAGGGAAAGGAGAATAAATGTTTCTATCCCATGCAGAGACAAAGGGACACAGAGAGGAATGTAAACAAACAGGTCTTACTAAGTTTCCCTCAGTCCACCACATCTTGCTCATTCATATTCCTTTCAGTTATCATTCATATTCAGTTATCTGTGGTGACAGCTCCCTTCCTGGAGTAAGCCCCTTATCAAATTTCTTTCAAGCAGTGAAGGGCGAATCTGTTTCTTAAAAATAATCAGCCTAAAATAATCCACACATTTGAGGTGGCAAATTTCACTCCCCTCTAAAGATTAAGATTAAGGTAATCAAACAAGTGGTGCCTAATGCGTATCTAATTTACTTGATAAAATATATGAAATTGATATATTTATATACATAAATATATATACACACATATTTGTAACACTGTCTTTATATCAATATCACACACACACACACACACCCCAAGTATGGATTTCTACCATTTCTCCACACAGTCAGAAGTCAAACAAGTAGCAGTGTAAAAGCCACACCACCTACATGGAACTACAATTGTTCCATGACCTTGAAAGGAAGCCTGCAGAAACTTTAGAACCATAATCACTCCCCAGGGTGAAAAGATGGTCTAGATTCAATAAGATTCCCTGTCCCTATCCACGCCCAATAGGTTGCATTTTACTGGAATCAAGAGAGTATCTATGTTTTAGAAAATCACCTCTTCTGGTCCATCGTCTCACAGGGGTCAATGTAGCATTCCTCACCTCTATCAGGATGCCTCCGCCAAGATTCAAGGGAGAACCCCAGAACTCTTCCTGTTCTTGAAAAGACAGTCCCCTGCCCCCAACTTCACTAAAAACTCACAGCTATTTACCACTTTCTGCCTTGGGACAATCAGAACTACTATCATTGTGGCCCAACTTTCATAGACAAGAGACTATACTACCAACTACTCCAACTTACAGGTATTTGCTGCCCCCCAAGTCATGACTTCCCTCTATTTCCTTATTCTTAGCTCCTAACTCATTGTCACTCTCTGACACTACCCCATCATAATTCTCAGTGGTTCCAACATTCATGTTGATGATCCTTCCAATATACTCACACCACCTTTTCTCTGATGGTCTTCTCCTACTTCAACTTCTCACCTCTATGGCCATACTTTTTGAACCTGTCATTACTGATAACTGAAACCCCTTCATAATCTCAACTTCCAAATGATACTTTCCACCACTTATCTTTTCAGAACATTCCCCCTCTGGGCTCCAAAAATTCAACACCACTTTCTATCTATCAATGCCATTACCTTGTTCACTACCTTGTTCTCTTTCTTTTCCCTATTTATCTTAAATCCCATAGTGAATTGTTATAATTACTTCATTGCATTTGCCTTAAACTCCCTTGACACCCACCAACCTCCCAACTCTCATTCAAATCCTATTTAAGTTGACTCTCTACTTACACCCCTGCAGCTGAATGGGGTTGGAGAAAAACTAGTAACAATGACTACTCTAATTCAAAAAACATAATCTGTAACCTCAAGCAGTTCACTTACGCCACTTGGCAATGATATGGTATTTCCAGAGTCCATTCTCAAACCTATTTACCTAGTTAACCACAGGCAGTCCTCACTTTGCCACATCATTCAAGCTGAAACTATGCAAAGTGATCTTAATAATCAATGGGGAAAACTACAATTGTTCCATGACCTTTAAAATTTTTTATCAAAATACTTAAATTCTCTTACATTGTTTATAAATATATAGGGGAATGAAAAATAATAAAACTATTCAGTACACTGTAATTTAAAACATTAGCAATAACAAGAATTAGAATATTTAAAAGAGAAAGTGTTTTATTTCTTTGTAAATTATATTTTATATATCATAAATTAAAGACATATATTCTTTCTGAAAGCTTGATATTTAAGATAAAAGAGATATTTCCAAAGCAAGGAAGCAGTATTTACATATCCATCAAATTGTCAGCACAAAACTCTCCCAATAATTAAAAAAAAAAAAAAAAAAAAAGATCAAGTATAAAATCTTTCTTATATACTTTCAAAAGAGCCTATTTTTCCTGGTCACCACATTAACTATGAAAATAGACAACAACATTTTCCTTTTAAAATTACTGACAATATAATCCCATTTCTAGAAAAAGCCTTTGTTCAACTAATGAATAAGTCCGCATTGAGATGCTAAATCATAGGATGCACTGTAGTTCCCCTGAAAAGGCCAAACAGCATATTCTTTCACAAAGAATGAGTCACTGGTGTAGAATATTCTGCCTATTTAAAACAAAGATCAGTTTTAAATCTATTGCCTTTCATCCAATTTATTTGTATGCCAACTTCTTGCTTCTGTTTTGTTGTAGGAGGTACAAATACAAATAATACATATATTGTGATACTGCCTCAAGCAGGAAATAGCTCTAGTTAATTCACTCCAGGAAGGAGGAATATTTATAGTTCAAATTCTCTGCCCAACAGAACCGTGCATAAAACACCCACTTCTCACTCCATACTAACTAGAGTAGACCGTGCATTCCCACTGCTCCAAGCAAGGCATCACTCCCCCCACATGACTGGCAGATTAGGAATTAGACTGCATAGTCCCAAGGCCTTTCCTATGAGATGACTCTAACAGTCAAAACTTGGTGTAATCACTTCAAAAACATGCTATGAATCATCAATCTAATCAAATAATCCAACTTTGATTATATTAATTGACTACAAAATAGAGTGATTCCACAGATAGATAATGCACAAAATGTTGCTTTGTTAATATCTGGAGGTGGGTGGGGTCCTTGTCCATGAAAATCCTATTTACTCCCAAAGTTGCCAAAACTCAAAATGGATCCACTGAAGGAAGAGTAAACGGAAGAGCAGGCATTATTTTTTTTTAGGAGAAATGATGAGTTTGAAGTTATTAAAAACAAGACAAAAGGCCCAAAATGGTGTCACCTACTAAGCCCCATGTCACCAACGCAAGACCCAGTTACAGATTAAGCTTCTCCCAGAAATGGAATCTTACACCAGTTTACCAGGAATCACCTGGTCAGCACTAGTGCAGTCATCTACCTGATAGACCACTGCCCTCCCCTAAAGGAAAGTGACCTTGACACAAACAAGCACTTTTTGCTAGTATGGCTTCCTTGTTCCTGCTCCTTTCTGCCTATAGGTCTTTCATTTTGTACAGTTCCTCAGAGCTCCTTTCAACCTGCTTGATGGGATGCTGTCTAATTCATGAACTGTTGACTAAAGCCAACAAGAACTTTAAAATTTACTCGATTGAATTTTGTTTTCTAACAGAGAGATGGAAGAATAGGTAGGGAAGACCCCAAACGTTCTTTCCCCTTCTAATTCCAGGGGATAGGAGTCCCTTTCTCCCTAGTACCCATTCCCCATCAGCCTTACCCAGTCTACATTTGGAGAGGGTAAGCAAAGAGCATGAGAAGAGGGGCACAGTATGACTGTCCCTGGGAAGGAGAGGAAGCTGAAGATGTCCCCCTTTTCCAAACATACATTCATAACATTGATCTCCCAGGAAACAGAGGGGGAAGCTGGACCATGAACATCCCTCCCTATCCCTGCTTTTTATTAAGAGTTAGTTTTGGAGGCCAAGCAGATAGATTATGGACATCAGGTTAGGAGAAATGTTGCTCTATTATTCTGATCAATTACAAATAGAATCACTAGACTCTCAAGTGCATTAGGACAGAACCTTTACCCTGTTTATCACTGTACCAACTATACCAGAAAATGTCTTATACAGATCATGCACTCAAATAATGTTAATTAATAAGTTAATAAATCATTATACCTATAAAAATGAGACATGTAATGAAAACTAGTAACACACTGACTTAAAAGTGACCATTATTTCTATTTATTGGATTTAGAACTATATACACCTATACAGAGAAAATAGATGATTCCACACCAAAGATGCCAGTTTATTGTCTTTTCTGAAGTCCCTGAGCTGTAGCAGCTAAAAATGAAATATTGCTGTAGCCAGAGTAATAGCTACCTTTTTCCTATCATCACAGATTCCTATCTGTAGCAGTCAAAAGTCTACCCTATCTTCAAAGTGCAAGTCAAATGCCACCTCCCCCGGGACATCTTCCTAAAGATCTCTAAGGCTTTCTCAGTGTGTACTACTCTCAGTGCTTTGATGACATTTTGGTTACAGCATTTATCATAGCCTGACTCTCTATTATTGACTGAGAATTCTCCTAAAGGTTTTTTTAAAAGTCTTAACCCTTGCTATATATTCCCAAATCAATAAACACTTGCTGAATTTAATTTTTCAGTCAGCAACAAGTTTTCATGCCTCTTTTCAAAGGTCATCTGTTTACCAAAGACCTGTAAACTACTAACCACAATAACCTCCTTTTAGCCTGCATTCTACCTGCAATAACTGTGAACTAACTCCCATTTTAAATTGTCTCTACAGGGAAGTGTGTTCTAAATCTCTAACTACTTTACAATTGACTATAAAATAGGGCATGTTCAAAATTAGGGCCTGTATGCACATGAATTTCCTAAATGTACATCAACGGTATTCTTATTGCAGTAATTTATCCATAAAATAAATAATGGGAGGAAAAATTATTATTTACCACATATAAGCGATACAGGAATAAATGACACAAAGCATACATCCTCAAAAAGCTTACAATCTAGCTGGAGTGTCAGACTAATATTCCATGTAAATATTAACTTGCTAACTGTTTATGTTCCCTGCAATCATCCACAGTTTACTAAATATTGGCTGAATTTAATTTACTCATCTAAAACAGTGGTTTTCTTTCCATGCCTCTTCTCAAAGGTCAATCATATGACCAATTACATGGAAAATGCTGGATTCAAAACATTAGGAGGACTCATCAATGCATAAGCAGCAATAAAAAGAGAACACTCAGAAAATGAGGGGCCAGAAAAGGCTTCTAGGAAATTATATCTGAATTGTATTTTGAAGGATGAGTATGGGTTTGGGGAAGAAAGAATCTATATAAAACTAGCATAAGACATTTATCTTCTTTAATCAATAGTTGCTAATACCAAAAAACTTAGTCATTTTGTTTGTAATAACCCAAAACTGGAAATAATCAAAATGTCCAACAACAGGCAAATGCATAAACAGATTATGTTATATATAATGAAATATTATTCATCAATAAAAAGAAATAAACTAATAAAACATACAAACACATAAATGAATCTCAAAACAACTGTGTTAAGTTAAAGATGTCAGATTTTTAAAAAAGAGTATATGGTGTATAATTGCATTTACATATAATTCTAGAAATTACAAACTAACCTGCAGATTAGAGCCTAAGGAAAGAGGAGTTGGAAAGAAGAGAAAGATTACACTAAGTAGGAGGAAGCTTTTGGGGGTGATAGATATATACACTGTCTTGATTATGGGATAGTTTCACAAATGTACACATATGTCAAAAATTATCAAGTTGTATACTTTACATTTAAGCAGTTGTGTCGCTTTTTCCTCAATACAGCTGTTTTAAAAATATATCAACTAGAGAGATGTGACAACCAAATATAATGTGTGAACCTTGACTGAATCCTATTTGTTTTTTTTAAGGGACACTTTAGTGGAGCAATCAGAGAAATATATCTACAAACTGTATACCAATATATTATAAATCAAGATTAAATTTCTAGATATAGGACTACAAAATTTATACTACCATCTTAAAGAGTCATATGCCAATATATATTGAAATTCGAATGACTGATAACACTACTTCTAGGAATTAATCTTAAGTAAATAATCACACAAATGTTGAGGGGAAAAATTATGCACAATAATGTATACTGAAACAATGTTTAACAGTGAAAAACAGGAATCAATCTAAATGTCCAATTAGTTGATGAATTGGTAAATAATA
This sequence comes from Rousettus aegyptiacus, assembly GCF_014176215.1. Taxonomy (NCBI): domain Eukaryota; kingdom Metazoa; phylum Chordata; class Mammalia; order Chiroptera; family Pteropodidae; genus Rousettus; species Rousettus aegyptiacus. Next base: position 127,563,647 of record NW_023416306.1, read on the forward strand.
CATTCATCAATGAACAATGGAATATTATGCGGCCATTTTTTAAAAAAGCAGAGCTGTATTTATTGGCATAGAAACAAATCTAAGATATATTATAAATAAAATAATATGTAAGATCTGAAAGACTATTCACCAAAACACTAATGGTGTTGAATATACTCCAGCTTCTACTTAATTCACAGGCAAAATATTTATTTATATTTACATAGTCATTTGATAATCAGTGAATCCAAAAATATCTCCAGCTTTAGAGAAAAAGTAGTTTGGAATTATGAAGTTTTGAAGAGATAAGGGATATTAATGATAAAATGAGGTCTGACACCCTCATTTTACACATGAAGAAAATGAGACTCAGAAAAATTTGCTCACCACTAATTTGTTGTATGATCTTGAGCAAATAAATTAAATCCCGAAATAGTTTTAACTAGTTGATCTACAAGGGCCCATAAAACCATGATTCTAAAACTCTGGTTGCTGAAACCAGTAAAATCCACATCAATAAATTCCTAGTGTAAAGTATGAATATAAATGTAAGATAGTAAGACTGCTTATGCAGACTGTCTAATCTCCATGAACAGAATTTAAAATTTTTATAATCAATCAGATATCACAATGCCTCTTCAGGAGCAGCTCTTCACAGGACCCAAGTCCTGAACCAATGTCCTAGGACACACTCTAAAGATCACTGGTACAAACATCAAGCATTGAATTGTGCTATAACAGATGTAAAAGACTTGAGTTTTAGCCTCACTTATACCTAAGAAATACACATACTCTTAAATGCTATATTTTCTAGTTTTTCTGTAACTTATTACTTATAATAGTTGACCTGAAATGTAAATTTACTCTATTTTTCAGTAGTGAACATGGCTACACTTCAGCAAAATCAATGATACCAAAAATAAAGAAATCTTTGCTTTCTCCTAATTCTTTTTAATCCCCACCATAATTGTCTTCACTGTCATTAAGTCCTGTGACGTTTACCAGCCTTTAAACTAGTCTTTCCTAATAAAATGTAAGCAAAAAAGCACTACGGTGGAAGCCAAGAGATACAGATCCTTGTCATGATATCTTACACAAGTTGCTTAAGATTCTTCAAGCTTCAGTTGCCATAATCTTCAAACTTAGGGTTTTGAAGTAATTCTAGTGCCTTTTACAAAATACTAAAATTACAGATTTTTATTAAATTCAGTACTACATCAACCTTCTGGTTCACTCCAAACAAGTCTCTTTTCCATGAAGTTTGCTGAGTAGGTATGGTGAAAAAAACAATCCCTCCCAGCCCCACCACCACCAAAAAAATGCCCTTATTTGCTAACTAGGTATGATAAAGAAGCAATGCACTCCCCACAAAAGAAAATCTTTATGTTTACAATGCACATTATTGTGAAGTCTTAAATCAAAAATTTTCCAATTCATTCTTCTTACTAAAAAAATCAAATGTCTGCAAACTTTTTCCAAAACCTCAAACATGACAGTATATGGAATACTATAATAATTAAAACTGCATCTTTAAAGCAATATTCAGTGTTTAGGAGGAAAAATAATTTTCCTTCTACCCTTCTAAATTCTTTTGGCTGGATTAATAATCAAATTAACATGAGACAGATTAACAGGAGAAAATGACCAAATTTATTACGTGTGTACATACAGGGGTTCCATAGGAATATGAGACCCGATGACAGGGGGTCGTGGTTTAAGACTTCAAAGGGCAGGAAGGCAATTCACATCTAGATAGAAAAGATGGGACATAGAAAGGATTTTGATCAAAGGCCTTGCTAGGCTCCACCCTAATAAACTTAGCTCATATTAAACAATAGTTATCTATAGTTATAGTGCCTTTCCTGGAGCAGGTCCTTTACCTAAATTCTTTTACCCAGTTAGGGGGAAGGTCAAAGATTCTTTCTAAGTCTTTCATTTTTAAAAAATAACCAACTTAAAATAATCAATATCCTAAAAAGCATATTTGGGGTGGCAAACTCTGCTTCCCCTCACCAAATTGTACAATGAATGAAATTTCTTATTCAATCTCTTTGTAAAAATATTTGAAACACTCCAAAACAAAATCATGTATTGTATCTCCGGAGAAAAAGAATAAAATTTCCAAATATAATTTTACTTCCTCGAATCAGTTTTCAAGCTATTTTACAGTGTAAAAGTTTTTTTATTTTAAAATAATCTTGTATTTCTGAAATGATCATTTGTACAGCTAAAATATTTTATATTTTAAAATAAATATACGTATGCAAATATACATATACATACATAAATATGGCAACCAATGAGAAAAGGTCTTGATCTAAGATTTTCTCAACTTGAGTCTTATTTATATAAATAAAATAGAATAAAGTTTCTGAGTGTATAATATGAAAAGTTATGCATACTTTCTCCAATTCTGCCAAAAAGAACTAAGCTCCTCAACTGTCTCTTTTTATCTGGTTTTTAAAAAATGTGTTCTTAATTAGTATCTTGCATTTCATATTAAATAGTTTTTAAAATAGCTACCATTTCTCATGGCCTTCTCAACTTTTCTGCATTTGTGCCTATAAAGTGTTTAGAGAAATTTATATTTCCCAAGAGATTATCTTGGAAAAAAGGCAAAGAGGTATCAGTGATACCTCTACATTTTTGTATTTCTTTTAAATACTGTCACTGTGCTTAAGAAAGTTCAGTATTTAAGACCAATGGTAAGTAACGCATGTAAATTAAAACATATGCTGTGGGAGTTTTGAAGTTGTGGGCCTTTCTAATCAGTGTTAAGCCATTCTGCTAGAGCAATATCTATCAATCAATCAGGGCACTCCATTCCTCAATCTTTCCAATAGTCTAGCATAATTTTCACAACTCAGTATACATAAACAGATTTTCAAGCTCCAGACTGGACCGTAAGTATAGCTAGAACACTTTCTGAGACAGTCCTCAGAATTTCCTGTTATTTGAGGAATGACATTATCAATCTGTTAATATTTTCCAATTCAATTCTTCTTTTCCTCTTTTTCTTCTTTCTTTTATCCTTCCCTCTCAATAATAATGACACAAAAAGAGCTGGAAGTCTTAGTGACTGTGACAAAACTCATTTATGTCAACAGCTTCAAAAACATAATATGAAACTAATTGATTTTAAAAAGGTTTAGAAGCAATATCCTGATGTTTCCACAAATGAGGCAGCTTCTACATAAATGAGGCCTTCACCTTGAAATGGTTCAAGTTTAATGATCTTGATTTTTCAGAATAAGAAATAAGGGGTTGTTCCACTGAAGTACAAGGGGGGAAAAAAGCAACAGATATAGCCATGACTAACACACGTGCTGAAAACAGGAATGCCCTGCTGCTACAAGGCACAGGCAAATTCAAGCTCTCTGGGCTTTTCTATACCACACAGAAAAATAAATCTGAAACAGAATAAACCCAAATACTCTTCTTCTATGGTTTTATATATTTACTTAAAATATTTTTAAATTTAGAAATGAAATATTTCTATATAAGTAAAGGATGGAAAAATTACTTAGACCTTTACCGTCTCAGGAGGTAGTTCATAAAAAGGTGCAAGGGTGCACTATTTACAACTAATGATTCCAAGCAATCATACCTCAGTCGTTCCTAAAAAAACTGTCCTAAATTTAATTAATCTTAAGATTAACTAATTTAATTAATGTCCTAAATTTATTGCTAAGTTAATAAGATTAACAGCATAGTTTATGGGACAATGTTTTTCCCAGTTTCTTTAAAATAAACTGTGTCAAAGAACAGAGGATTAAGTGGTATTCTTACTTTGTCATAACTGTTTACACTTCTATGTCCTAGGAGAGAGCACTTTTTACTACCTAAGCACAGAATTGAACAAGTGGGAATTTTAAGCTTATAACTAACTACATGTTGTTATTACCATCACATGTAACTGGGTATTAAAGTGCCCAGAGATTTTCATTGAAAATTGTCTCTCTGTTCTGGTACAGCCTCAGAAGTCATTCCCTAAAGTTCTCTAGAATAGCAATATCATTTTCCATGGTGGTTTCATACATTTATGTCTACAATTACAGAAACAGTATCAAGAGGTGGGTAGCCATATTTTCTTCGGAACTCCTACCCCAAGGTTGGAGTGCTTCTACTGTTGTTTTCTTCTTCTGAAAATAATACATGTAGAGCAATATCTGATAAACTCACACATATATTCACTGGTCCAAACACTCATGTAGTATTTTAGTTGTGAAAATAAATACAGATACTTAAGCAAATTATATGAAACAATAATATACATTAAAGAGGCAGCATCTACTTTTTAATTAGTTGTAAAATAAAATACCTATTGCTAAATATATTGAGAGAATTTGGCTTAAAACAGCAATATGTGATTTATGAAGGCTTACAGATTTCAGAAAAGCCCTAGAAATCTGTGGAGTGATGGCAATGAGAATTTAAAGTTTTCTTCCATAAGTAAATTATAAAAGCACATGGTTAAAAACACAAGATCCACCATCAAGTGACAAATTTTCTAAGCCTTAGTTTCTTCATCTATAAAGGGAGGATAATATGTGTGCCTATGACCTCACGGGGTTATTATAAAGATTATATGAAAAAATTCAAGTAAAGAACTTTATATAGTGCCAGGTACACATTAAGCAGTAATAGCTACTCTTGTTACTTCTATGATTACGATTAGAACCTTACATATTCTACACAGAAAGGTTAAAAGGCCAATTAAAAGTAAATTGATCTATCCATCCTCTAGAAAAGGAGTAGGTGAACCTCAGCCTGCTGGACAACTGAGTCCTTCAGTCTGGTGTGCCAGCTAAGGATAGTTTTAATATTTTTAAAGTTGAAAAAATTAAAAGAATATTTTGTGTCATTAAAAATTATATGAAATTCAAATTTAAGTGTATATAATTAATGTTTTATTAGAACATAACCAGGCCCATTCATTTACTTATTTTCTCTTGCTGTTTTTGCACAACAGTGGCAGAACTGAGTAGTTACAATAGCATTCATAGAGCCAACAAAGCCAAAAATATTTACTATCTGACCCTTTACAGAAAAAATTTGTCAACTTTTACTTAGTCTAGAATCTAGAATATAGCAACTATTTAGGTATTCTCTTATCTTGAACCATGGTTACCTTGACCAATTTTCAGATAGTTTGTTCAAAAGTAATTGTCTGAATTTGTAAGCATCAAAAATTCTGTTTAAAGCAATTCTTTCCTATACTCTCATCCTCATATTGTTACTTTTCCACTTACCAGAGAAAAAGTTACAAACAAAATCACCCCAAATATTACTATTTTTAAACTCTAATACCCAATTACTATGTAATAATAAAAAAGAATGTGAAAAGGCCTCCTTATCTCAAACATATATCTACTTGGACAAATAAGAAATAGGAGCTGAAATCAATGGTCAAGTTAAATGCCAAAAGGAATAGAAAACTAAGTCACATCCAATGTCATTGATCCTCCAAGATAACTCACCATCTTTAGAGAAGAAGAAAGTTTGACATGAAGGAATATATTTGGAAATTACTATAAAATTCAAAATGAAAAAACACAATTATATGATGAGGAAGAAATAAAAGTGGGGAAAAAAGAGCAGAATATTCTTAAACTACTGTACATACCAGTAGATAAGAGAAATAAGAGAAAAGATGCAGTAAAAGAAATCATAAAAGGCAGAACAAACACAGTGGAGTTTACATATGGAAAGTATAAAGCAAAGGAAAAAGTTGTATTACAATATGATGGGAAGGAAAAGATGAGTTCAAAATCTCTCAAATTATTCTCTTCTTCTTCCATTCCCAAAAGGTCTTGTTCAATTTTGAGAAACCATTATAGGGAAAGTATTTCAAGATTTCATTAAGAATCTGTGAAAAACCCGCTGCAGACATAAATGATATTTGAAATGTTAAAGGAGCAAAAGAAACAGAAATTACAGTTGGAGAATTTACATGCATCGATAAGGCGGTAAACTGGCAAAAAGATTAAATTACGAAGAAAATTTCAAAGTAACATACAAATCAAATAGATGATAATTTTTTTGGCAGAAAGAAAGGAAGGCAAAGGATTTCATATTCCAATTTGTGAAGGAGGAGTATAGCTTAGAGACTGAGGAGAGTTTGAAATACCAGGAGGAAAAGTTGGAAAAGGAATCAAATAAACATGAGTAAAAATATGGGGAAGTAGCATTAATTTATGATTTAGCAAGTAGCTAAAATCATAAATATAGCCTATCTAGAATAATTACATTATTTTCTACAGTAATCCAGCATCAGAAATAACAAGCATTTGGAGAGATTGAAATAAAGAAACTCTTAGAGCTGATGGAACAAAAAGTCAAAATGGTTTAGGCTTTCTAATATAGTACTAAGAAGGAGAATGAAATTATCGACAATAAATTTCTGGCTGTAGAAAAGAAAATAAAACCAGGATGAAGCTGCCAAGTCAAAAAAAAATAGGGAAAAAATTGAAACTGGTCTAATTATAGTCAAAAATAAAATGTGAGTATTCGAGAAGCATATAAATTTGAGGAATGGTGTTTTATTAAAGTATTCTCATGATGAGATGAATATGGATATATAGACAATGGTAGAATTAAAAGGTGAAGTCTAAATACATTTTATACTCTTAAAATACAGAAAAGAACCTTCCCAACACACCACAGTAGAGGACAAAATCCATAATGATAAACCTGGAGTCTTACCTAGCTGAAGTCAAGTCATTATTTCAAACTTACATTAAAAAAATACTCAAAGGACTTAGAAATTATAAAAATACCTAAAATATTCCTTAATTACTATACAAATATCACACTGAAATATACATAAGAAGACAATGATGCTTTAGTAGGCCACATATGGAAAAGCATTATAGCATTAAATAACTGGTAATATTAGAATATAGGATTTCCAGATCCATCATAGTTGGTTAACTTACAGTTCAAATAGACTGGTTGTACCATATCAACAAAGTAGGACTGGCACAGATTGAAGAGGAAATTTAATTATACTATAGATATGCTCATTACATTGAGACTTTGGTTGTGAAACTATTTTCAAGTCTGATTAATAGATCAGGAAAGAAAACATCTCAGGCTTCATTTCTCTCCACATAGTTTTAACTACTTATATGCCTTTTTGCAAAAGGCTACTTGATAAAGTTAAGTACTTACTAATATCATCTTCATGATAAATGACAGAGTGAAAAGGCAGAGTTCGGTCTTTAATATATCTCTCTGCTGGCTCAACATAAAATGTGCCACCATGAGTCTGGATGAATCCTTCAAATCTTCCATCGATAACAGACCCATGGCTAAAACTTCCTTCTTCACCTATTAATGAAAGCAACAAACTTTTGAAAATCAAACTTGCACGTGAATGTTAAATTCATTCTTCAAGAGTCATTTTTTTTTTTAACTGGGGAAATTAATTTTAACACATTAAGCTGAATTTGAGATGTGAACAGCAACCAGTAGTTAGTTAAAACATACAATTATTAGAAACAACAATGAAAAATAGAATATCTACCTTACTGACGATCATATTCCCAGCACCTAGTAGAGTGCTGGGCATGCATGCAGCAGTCATTCATAAAATAATAAAATAAACACTGATAAAATAAACACTTTCAAAATAGATATTAAAGTATCTTTTGAAATTTTGCTCTAATTACTATAAGAAAAAAGTTGCTTTACCACCTGACATAGTCTGCATGAATGTTCTGGCTTCTTTATCTCCTTTAGGTTTTATAAATATATTTTTGAAATAAGAAAGTGTCGAATATTTCAGAAGCTATTTGAACAAAAGTAGACCAATAATCCTTTTTAAGATACTGAACAAAAATTTGTAATACTGTCCCCTCTTATATTTCTCTAGTGAAAGAAAATAACAGAAAAAAATGGTATTTTTGGTTCTTGATATAGTCACGAAGAAAAGCTGAACACTAAACATCAAACGTTAGAGTTGGAAAGTAGAAGGGGGCCTTAAAAGTTAACTTTACTTGGTAAAATTTTCTCATTAAAATAAAAATCAAGCTTTCCACAATTTCTAAGTTATACATTAAAATTAATTAGTTGACTTTGAATTAATCATGGACTGAAGGTAAGAGCCCAAGACATTGGTATTGCAAATAGTATAGTTTTTATCTGCAAACTCATTTAGTCATGTACTTTTCTTGACTAATGTCTAGCAAAAATAAGGGAAGAGACTGCACATTATTTGCCCAGCAAGATAAATAATAATAATAAAAATAATAGAAAGCTATATTCTAACATTAGAAATCCAGACTGATGAAGAAAAGCTTTCCTCTGGTCACATAATTGTAAGAGTACAAAAAATTTATTAACTAGGTTTAATGTACAGGTGAAATATTTTAAGTATAGAAATGCCTCATTTATCTGGCATAATGACAAAAAACATTTCTTTAAGCACTTAATTTTTCATATTAGGATTCTGAGGAAATATCTAATATGTAGAATTGAAATTGACCTTTTGGTTAACATTGTCAATACTGAGAATCACCTTGAGTATTTGCTAACGTACAGAGTTTTAACACAATGATATTTTGCCCTTCTCTAAAACCTCTGGAAGACTATTTTTTTAGCCTTTTTATGACTTCAATAATTTTCTGTTCTCCCCAGACTACTAAACTGCCAAAAGTAATTTTCTATTGGGTTGTGTCCCCCAACCCTCCAAAACCTGGTGTAGTAAGAGAAATTTATTAGAATTGTGAATAAAAGCAAACAGATTCTAAGGAAGAAGGGCTCTGGGAAGATTTTCCTATCAATAATTTTGTCACATTATTTTTGCTGTTAAGATGGTCTTTACCATTTCCTTTTAGATTTTTTCCTCTTATAAAATACAGCAAATTTACTACTAATTTCTTGCTTGGAAGATTAGAAAATTATAAAAGTCATTAAAATTTTTTTAAATCTAACAGTTTGGAAGTATTGAGAGAGTCAAAAATTCATACCTTTCAAAAGCCAGACCCTGTATAATTCAACATTAAACATACATGTAAAGACAGGTCCAAGAACTACTTCATTTTTCAAAGACCATTATACCAGTGCTTCATGATATACTCAAATCTCCTCAGAATTTATTCCATCTTTTCTGAAATATTTGCCTATGCTTCAACATATATATTTTCCTGTGCAGAAAAATATTAAAGAAAAGGGTTCTTTTAAGGTTCAACTTACCATAAATATGTCCAGTGTAAATATGAGAGGTATCATAATCAAGTACTGTATTTGATGTTTCTACTTTAAATTCATCACTAAAAAGGGAAGTGTCCCTCTTCATTCGTAGGTTGAAATGTCTGCAAAATGGGATGAAAAAAGGAAAAATGAAATTCAAAGAATCCAAATTTTAAATAATTACTTTCTTAGTTAAAAAGTCTAAAAAGTGTGGGCTACTTCACATAATTTGTCTATCTGGAAATATACTGACCAAGATTTTATTATAAAAATTCTGCTCTATAATTCAAACTAGTAGCTGTGACACACTCTAAATTATATACAATTAAATGGTAACTGTCTAAGATATATTTAAAAATAAATGTAAATGGGCTGATTCCTACATGATAAAACAAGATCATTCCAACAGCAACTAAGTTGCTTGGAGATAAAAACAAGCTTCTTGACCCAGCTGCTATTATTCACCACTACTTGTCTTCCCTCTCTAGTAATTCTGTAGCTTTACTATTTGCCCCTTCTTTTCACAACTCAAGTAAGATACACAGGAAAGTGTAATCTCTATTAGATACTTGACATCTTCGGAGAATCATGCTCTTTCTTTTACACATTCACACATAAGCATGCCTGCGCTTTCAATTCCTCTATTTTTCCTTGAGGCCTCTAACTCTTCTAATTATCTTTGGACCTTCCTTAGTTCAATTTGAGAACCCTAAAAGACCATGATATTAGCTGAAATCATACTCATTTTAACTCTACAAAGGAGAAGAGAAAACCAAAACACTAAAGTGAAATTAAATAAAGAGTCTACGGTTTAAAATCAAACTTGGAATCAAATCTTCTTTTATTTTGAACTTCCAGTATCATTTATTTTTCCTAGAATCTGGATACAATTAACTGTAGCAAGAGCTCAATACTATTTAAGTCTCATTTTAAGTTCTTTATAAGCTACCTCAGTATTTGTAAATGTGAGAATTCACATTCAGTAACTGGAAAACTAAAATTTGACATACCAACAAATTTACTCAATATTGATATAACTATACAAAACGTCATATGCAAGATATGGACTTTATTATTACAGAATTTGGCCTTTGTAAACGAGCTTACATATAATGTTAGTCTTTGCTTATCTATCCTAACAGAGTAAGAGCTGTACCAACCGATCCCTCCCATAGCTTTTTACTATGTAAATACATGAGAATCAAATTTTAAGCCTAAACTTTACTAGGCCAGGACTCTTGTCTATAAAATGAAGATAATAAATTCTACCTTGTAGAATTGTTTTAAGGATTAGAGATTATAAGATACAAGTCATTAATACAGCATCTGGCACATAGGATATGTACAATAAATGGTAGCAAATTAGTAACTATCATTACTAAAATCTTAAGTATATTAAGTCTCTTTCATAAATACCATGAAAGTCTGCATATAATTTCTATCAATAAATATGAACCAAAATTTTCAATTAACCAACCACCAAAAGTTAACAGGATGTACAGTAACTAGAACTCTCATACGTTGCTAGTGGAAGTACAAAATAGTACAATCACCTGGTAAAACTAGCAGTCTATCATAAAGTTAAACATATAAAAACACTGTGACCCACAACTCCAGTCCATGAGAAATGAAAACATAAAATATATGTCTAAACAATTGGACACAAATGTTTATAGTAGCTTTATTCATAATAGTCCAAAACTAAAAGTAACCTAAATGTCTATCAAGGAGAGAAAAAGATCACAGCTTATTCATACAATGAATACAATGGGAAACTACTTAGCAATAAAAAGGATCATACCACTAAACATATCACTTTTGCGAAAACGAAAGAGTACACACAGTGTAATTCCAAAAAACTGTAAAACCAGAATAAGAGAAACTTGTCTATAACGCAATGGAAAACAGATGAGTGCTTGCCTGGGACAGAGTGCGACAAAGAGCAAAAAGGAGTATGAAGGAATTTACTGCTACAATGGAAACATTCTATATCTTGATTTGAATGGTGGTTACCCAAATATATACATTTGTCAAACTATACACTTGAAATGAGTATAGTTTATGTAAATTATACTTCAGTAAAACTGATTTAAAACAAAACAAAAAAAAAACCCAAGTCACTTTTCAAGTGAATAGGTTAGGTGTCAATAAAGCATACTCATTAGCTTCAGAAAGTGTGTCTGTCCCTTTTCGAATATTGCCTATTTTAGCTTTCCTTTAATTTCATGTCAGTCTTGGCATCATTTTATTTTGAGGCTGTGCTCATATTCTATTTGCCAAAAACTCTCAGCAGAATACTCCTAGGGCTTCCCAGGTGCTGTGACAAGGCATCCTTAGTAGAGCCTTAAGGTTCCAACTTATTGCAGCAAGTAACCAACAAAGTCAAACACATCTTCTAAATGGAAACTCCACAAAGATTTAAAAAAAAAAAAAAAAAAAGTCTATCCTGAACAAACAGGAATCCTGCCTTAATTCTTGTTACACATTTTATCTTTTCATAAAAATTACTTCTGCCAACTAGTAGACAAGAAATTCTTGATCATATATGCGAGTATAAATACGTTATTTTTAAAGGGTCATAGTATTCTGAAAAATAATTTATCATTATATATACTTTTAATTTACTATATTAATATTACATCTAAAAGAACATCTTTGTTAAACGAACTAAACAATAAATGTCCAAGAGATTAATATATTTATCATTCAAGATTTATTAATTCAGCAAAACTGTTATACCCTAAAACCATTATAAGCAAGAGCATTAGTGTTCTACATGGCAGAAAACAAAAAAGGTAAAAATTTCAGAAAGATATTTAAGTTCAATGTAAGAACAATCTATGCTATACTCTCTACTCCGCCAAAAAAATAGTTTTATATCACTTAAAGTGTCTAAGCAGATAGCAACCCTAGAGGAATGTTGTAATAGAGAATTTAAGAACACTGAGGTAGGCCCTTTCCAATCCCGATACTGATTTCATAACAAGAATATTGCCTCTAATATACAAAACATTATCCTCAGTATTGACTTATATTGTATTAAAGCCTCATTTAAAATCAGTTCTCAATAATCCATGCAGAATCAAGTAGCAGTAAAGACAATAAAACAAAAAATTAAATTTTGATCATACCCCAAAAGTGCACTTTTATTAATAATACTGAAATTAATTTGCATCTAAAATATATATTAACAGATGAGGGAACAAAACAAGAATGAGCCTGGAAGGCAGGTAAATGGTAGAAAGCTAGACTGAATTAGTCTGTCACAATCTATGAAATAGATAAACTATAAATGAATAATCAGAAACAATTCATTCCATTAACTAAGCCACTAGATTCCAATTCCCTAACTTTAATTCCACTACCATCTGTTTGACAGTTCATATCTTCATGCTATTTTAATATTTATATAAATTATAAATCCTTTGCAACATTCCTGTTGTCTAACACATTATAAAATAATAATAAAAATTAGATGACTAACCACATTCAGCTTTCCCAGTTTCTCAATAAGCCCTGAATAAAAAACAATCTCGAAACATAATCTGATTCTTTAATTGTTTTAAACTTTTGGACCAAAGGTCAAAAAAAGTACAGTAAATACTGCCTTATAAAAAATCATTGTATTCTGGGAAAACAGTTAAACAGAATTACAATATGATCCAGCAGTTCTACTTCTAAGTATCTACCCAAAGAAACTGAAATCAGGGACTCAAACAGATACTTTTGTACCAATGTTTATAGCAACATTATTCACAATACCCGAAGATGGAAACAACCCAAATATCCATCAACAAATGGATTAAAAGTTATATATGTATGAGTGGTAAACACATACAATCAATTATTCAGCCTTAGAAAGGAACAAAATAATGACAGGTGCTACCACATGGATGAACCTTTAAAATATTATGGTAAGTATGTCTGACACAAAAGGACAAATACTGTAAGATCCCACTTATATGAGGAACCTAGCATAGGCAAGTTCATAGAGATAGAAAGTAGAATATAGGTTACCAAGGGCTGGTAGAAGGGCAGAATGGGGAGTTATTGTTTAATGGGTACATAGTTTCTATTTGGGATGATGAAAAAGCCCTAGAAATGCATAGTGGTGATAGTTGTATACTGTGAATATACTTAATGTCACTAAATTGTACACTTAAAAATGGCTAAAATAGGGAAAACTGGATACATGCAAAAAAAATTAAAAATAAAACTAGACTTTTTACACCATAAACAAAAATACACTCAAAATGGATTAAAGACTTCAAATGTAAGACCCAAAACCATAAGACTCCTAGACTATAGGCAGTAAACTCTCATACTAGTTTTTTCTGATATGCTGCCTCAGGGAAGGGAAACAAAAAATAAACAAATGGGACTACATCGAACTAAAAAGTTTTTGCACAGCAAAGGAAACCATCGTACTGAATGGGAGAAGATATTCACCAATGATACATCTGATAAGGAGTTAATATCCAAAATTTACAAAGAATTCACAGAACTTAACATCAAAAAAACTAACAATCCAACTAAAAACTGGGCAGAAGACCTGAATAGACATTTTGCCAAAGAGCACATACAGATTGGCCAATAAACATAAGAAAAAATGCTCAATGTCACTAATCATCAAAGAAATGCAAATGAAAGCCACAATAAGATATCACCTCACACCTGTCAGAATGGCCATCATCAATAAATCAACAAACAACAAGTGTTGGTGAGAATGTGGAGAAAAGGGAACCCTCATGCACTATAAGTAGGATTGCAAATTGGTGTAGCCACTATGAAAAACAGTATGGAGGTTCCTCAAAAAACTAAAAATAGAACTACCATATGACCCAGCAATTCCAATTCTGGGTATTTATTCAAAAAAAAAATCCAAAACACTAATTTGAAAAGATATATGTAACCCTATGTTCAATGTAGCATTACTTACAACAGTCAAGATATGGAAGCAACCTAAGTGCCCATCAATAAACAACTGGATAAAAAATTATGGTACATGTATACAATGAAATATTAATGGGCCAAAAGAAAGAATGAAATCTTATCATTTGCAACAATATAAATGAACCTGGAAGGTAATATGCTAAGCAAAATAAATCAGACAGGGAAAGACAAATACCATTTGATCTCACTTATATATGGAATCTAAAGAACAAAATAAACAAAATAGAAACAGATTCACAGATGCAAGGAACAAGATGGCTGCCAGATAAGAGAAGGCTTGGGGGTTGGGGTAAAAAAGGTGAAGGAATTAAGAAGTAAAATTGGTAGTTACAAAACTGTCATGGGGATGTAAAGTAAAACATAAGGCATATAGTCAACAATATGGTAAAAACTATGTATAGTGCTAGATGGGTACTAGACTAGTCAGGGAGATTACTTTGTAAATTATATAAATGACTAACCACTATGCTATACACCTGAAACTAATATCAAATTATATTGAATATCAACTGTAATTGAAAAATCAAAAAAGGGGGAGGAGAGGGGAGGAGGTTCAAATTTCCAGATAAAAAACAAGTAAGTCATGAGGTTGTGATGTACAGCATAGGGAATACAGTCAATAATATTGTGATAGCACTGTATGGTGTCAGATGGCTGCCAGATTTATGGTGGTCCCTTCTTTTGGTATATAAATGGTGAATAAATATGGTGTACACCTGAAACTAACATAATATTGTATGTTAGCTCTGTTCTAATAAAAACCTTTAAAAATGGTTAAAATAGTAACTTTACAGTAGAAATAAACAAATGCAGTTTTTAAATCATTGTATTACAAAAAGCTTAAGTAAAAAATATAATTGTATAGCCAGAGATACCTTTCTTAGTGGTAAAGCCCTAAGAGATTTGGATGACACAGTGAAATTGTGATGATAATGATGAGATTATGTAACATTCTTGAGAAAGTTATATAGGTTTATGATTTTTAGCACTTTCACATATATTGCTCTATTTTATCCTCACAGTAACATTTCAAAAAAGGTATGATAGATATTTTTGTAAAAGGGTATGACTCAAGGTCACAAGACTAGAGTTAAGACTAGAACCCCAGTATTTGGTTGCTGCATATTCATCTTCCATACCACAAATGCGTCTCAAGCATGTGATTAAAAAAGTCAAGCTAACATATGCTGAGTGTTTTAGTGGTCTTAATTATCAGTCTCCACCAACAATTCACCTTTTAAAATCTAAACAAATGCAAATAAGATATAGAAATGAGAATTTAACCTTATTTGACTTGCACTTGAAAACTGTTCTTTACATCACCACCTGAAGAAATTCTCTTTATTAATTCTTGAGTCACTTTCAAAGCTAACGCTAAACTCTGTCTCCTTTTACTGTTTCTTTAAGTAGGTTTCATTCTCTTTTTTTATTATTATAATATGGTACACTATCATCAAAGATAAACTTTAGATTTCCTTCAAGGTGGTAAGAAAATATTTTGTGTAAAGAACACAATTTGCGTTGAGACTGTTTTTCTACCCTTAGATTTACCACTATATTGATTCTAAGGATCAATAGTATTTTGTCTCTCATCTTGAGTATAGTACTTTTATTATAATTCTTTTTGGCTTTAAATCAGTTAATGAATGACAGCAGTTTGAAAAAAAATAGACTAAATTCCAATTTTCCAGCCTCAGTGCTCTAAAGATGCAGTTGTACCATGTGGTAAAAATGCTCATTTCCTTTCTTAGACTTTAGAAAAGCAATTTACATCTAAAGTAAACAAATGATAGTAGTACCAGAACCACCTTTGGTACAGATCAACAAAATAAATTACGTTAGGATATGATTTTTAAGTTCCTGGGAGGTGATAATACCTTCTACATCTTTATATAAAGAGGTGCCTTTCTATAGATAAGAACGGTTGGAATAGTAAGAAAACGAAGTAAAAAGGAGTTGCCTTTTCCCATACAACTATTTTGGCTAATGACAATATGGCTCTGATTCTCAGAAGAAAACAGCAATAGATAAGAGTGTATCCCTTAAACTGCAGTCCTATTTAGACCAAAAGCCTCTACTAATGAAGTACCTCAGTAACACAGGAAAGAAACTTGGGAGCAAAAATCTTGCTTTAAAGTATGTTAGTGTAATCCAGCAGTCCCAGAGACCAGGACTGTCTTCATGAATAGAGGCCTATCATGTCTAAATGGAACAGGTCTATGGTAGGCCTGGAATAGTGATTCCCAGAAACAAAACTGTACTTGATAGGGTATTCCTGATATCTCTAGATGTTCTTTTCCTTCACCTTCCTCTTAATGAAGATGCCTGAGCCTCACATTCAAATTATTTTTTAAGATAAGTTGCTGATATTCATATTAAATATCACTACAAGTCAAATATCTAGTTTACTTCCACTAATAAACTTCTTGAAACACAGACGTCCTTTTTTCAAATTATCTTAAAGAAACCGATATTTTAAAAGGGAGGAAAGGGGATAAAATAGAACATATTGTAAAAGGAGAAAGGGGAGACTCAGACCATGTGCACCCCACTAGACAGTACCTGAGCATCCTCCACAGAAATTCTAGTGCTCAACAGTTCAAAAAACATTAGTTCCAGGCTTAACTAATGGCCCTAAGGTAGATAAAATTACTTCAATAAGCAAAAATATATAAACGAAAATCCTCAAGAGTCCCCAAGGAAGATAAAAGTGAAACTAACCTAAGCTAGAGTGAGTAGGTTTACCCTGTGAAAAAAGACAGTAGATTGTCAGTGTCTTTTCCACACAAAGGAGAGCTAAGAGGAAGAATCTGCCACAATTGCACGGTAACAGAACACATGATCACATGAATTATCCATGATTATAGAATAAGTTAATTTATCTATTGGAGAGAAGAAAAACAGGTTTCTATAAATACTTTCTGATTTTATGTAACTAAACACATAGCAAGCAAAACTACTATATATAACACTGAAACAATGACAAGATTTAACAGTAGAGTACAACTTCAATTATTCATATATTTAATGCAAATCAAATTTATAAAACTATAAAGATCACCTAAATTTTCTAATTTCACAAATCAGAGAACATTAACTTGACCAAAATCACATAAATAAAATCCGAGCTTGAGTCTAAACTAAAGTCTTCAATTAGATAACCAATAATCTCTCTACCATACCAAGATATAGTCCCCTCCTTAGGGAGCTCCAGAATAGCCAAATATAAGACATCTTTCTAGTGAAAGACAAAAATGAATGATTAACTTAAAAAGTGTAATCAATAGTACTGTTATATGTAAAAGAAGAACACATCAATGGAAGGGAATCTAAAAGAAAGCAATGAAAAAAGAAAAACTGGCAGTGTAGATCCAAAGAACATGAGCAGAACCATGAACTTGACTGTACGCTCTTCCTTCATTCCAAAAATATTGACTGAGCACTTACTAGGGCAAACACAGTGCTAAGCCAGGGGAATACAGGCATGAAAAACACAATTCACAGATCACACTGTAGTTTACATATGGTTAGTGAGTAGAGAGGAAGGAAGGTAGGATGGGAGGAAGGAAGGAATTTGGTCTTGTAGTGATGAACACTACTAAGAAAAACAAAGCAGGATAAAATACAGAGTGGTAAGAGGAAAGAAGGATACTAGTTTACAAAGAGTGGTCGGAAAGATTTCTCTGAATAGATGACATTTGATCAAAGATTTGAATGAAGTGAAGGAGCAAGAGCTGTGTGGTAATGGAGTGAAGATGGGGAAGGGTTTCAGGCAGAGGAACTACAAGTTCAAAGGCATGCACTGTGTACTGGAGAAAAATCACTGGGTCTACAGTGGTATAAAGAAGGAGGAGAGAGAGAGCTAAGGTAGAAGAACAGAATCTAGCACACAGAAGAGACTCGAAAACCTCTGTTGAATTAATGAAGATGTGTTCAGGCAGCTAGCACGTTATTCTCTATGTGGTAATCTCTCTCTAAAACTCCTCTATGATTATATCCTTTCAAACTACAGTATTCCCTACGCCCTTTAGGGAGGTAGTGAGTAATGGGAGGGGAACTTGCCCGTCTGCCATACACTCTCATCATTTCAGATCTTTTTTAAAGATAAAACCTATAACCTCTTCCCTAATCTCCTCAATTAGTCCACTCCCATCCACATTTTCCTGCTCCTGCTACTTTTCCACATCCAGGAAGGCTTGAGGATCCAAACTCCTCCTCCAAGTTCCACTCCCAGGCTCCATCCATCCAGCTGTGGCTAATCAAAGTAGTTCTGGTCTCTTTCCCTGTGGATAAGTGAGTACTATTATTCACTTCTTATCCTCAGTCTCCCTCCCACTTAAATTTCATATAAAGCTGAGGTACTGCTGTTCTGCTATAGCAAAGTGTTTGATAGCTTTTTGATTTGTCTTGAGATAATCTCAACTTCCAGAAGAAAAAGAACTTCTACTCTAGACTTGATACTGATACACTACAAATAGATATGAATAGTTATGAAGTCATGGTTGATGATGAAGTGACAAGAATTAGAAAGAAGACACCCACCAACCACCATCTTATCACTTTATAGTTTATTAAAACAAGAAAAGAAAAAAAAAACCAGCATAAAATAAGCAAATGTTTTAATAAAGCAGATTCTTAAATGCTCACAGAAAGTATAGTTAGGTAAAATCTCCTATTTTGGGGACTTTAAACACATACAAATGAAGTTGAATGACCATGTCTCAGAAACATTACTCAATATTAAGATGGACAAAGTGACCTCTAAAGTCTCTGAAAATAAACTTGTGAAAGGCTCACTCAGTTTGACAGGTGAGAGTAAATTATTTGTGAAACTGAAACATAAGATTTTGGGAGTCAGGTATATGGCCAGAACAGCTTTACTATGGGCAAATAAAATCTGTTTGTACATCATATATTAAGGAAAAAATTAGCCAAGCTATACTCAAATGACAACTGGGTCTTTGCAATCAATCACCACACAATTAGCAGCGATGGTTCCTCAAAGATACTGGCCCAATATGTTCTCATAACCAAAATATCATGATTCATTAGAAATTAGAACAAAAATGTTATTTCTTTACCCTTATACGTGACTATCAAGTGTCCAAATCTGGACTACTTAGTGTAATTAGATCCAGCAAGATCAAACAGAACTAGAGAAATTTAAAGGATAAGAAACATGAACTATGAATATTGCTAATATTCGGCATGACAAGAGCAAGAAGCAGCAACTGACCATTCCCCTTCTTGAAACACTCATTTCCTTGAATTCTAGGATACTATGCTCCCAGCCCTTCTACTTTTCTTGCCACTCTGCAATGTTTACACCCCCTTCTGCACCTAACTCTTCAAATGTTGACATTTAGGGCTGTCTCCTAGGCCCTCCTCATGAACTTAACTTCACAGAACATATCCAAAACTGAACTTACGATTTCTTCTCAAATTTACAGCTTTTCCAATATTCCCTACCTCAGTATATGGTCTTGGTTACCTTTTGCCTGCTCAAATCAGAAAAGTCATTCTTGACTCCTTCTCTTTATACCTCCTACATATCAACCAAGTCCGTAAATTCTGCCCTCAAACTATTTCTCAAACCTATTCACTCTCCTTCAGAACTTCTAGTACCACCTTAATCCAGGCTACCACCTCCCATGAGGATTAGTACAACTGCCTCCTAACTAGCAGCCTCAATGCATTCAGTCTTATTCCCTTCCAAACTATTCATTCACAGTCAGACTGGACTTTTCAAAGCTCGTAAAGTTACATGCCTTTAAAAACTTTCCACAGCTAAATAAAAAAATGTCACCATGACTTACATAAACTCTAACAGATCTGGCTCCTGCTTACATCTACAGCCTCATTTAAAACCTTTCTTCCTCACACTTTTAAGCACCAGTCATAATGAAATTCCTTCAACTCTATGAATATGCCATTTCTCATCTCAATATCTCTGCACATGCTGTTTCCTCTATCTAGGATACATTTCTTCCCCTTTTTTGCCTAACCAACTCCTTCCTCCGTCATCCTTCCAGTAGCAGTTTAAACACCATTTCCCAAGAGTGCCATTCCCAGATGTCCGGACAAGATGCATCCTCTTGTACTCCCATAGCAATCTTCTGAACATTCCTTTTTTAACAACAGTCACAGCTGTCATCCCTAATCTAATACTTGTCTTTCTTGTGAGTCCAAAAACTCCACCAACAGCAAGAACCTGTCTTGTTCAGCTACTCTATTCCTGATGACTACTAAGGTGCCTGGAATATATTAAATGCTTAATAAATATGTAAAACAATAAAAGAGTTAAAATAAATTAAAATATAAAATTAGTAAAATACGGCATGTTAAAGCTACTGAAACATCTCTTATAGTTCATATAAAATTAAAGTAAAGGAAATGCACAACATGTGTTCATCTAGAGATTAAAAGTCTATTTAACACACTTTATGGTTTACAGTTTCTTAAAAAAAAAAAAAAAAACAATGAATACTGCTATATAATGCAACTACTTGTACCATACCATCATATTTTTATATTCATGTGAGTTTTTATATGCTAGACTTTGTGTTTATATTTGTCAGTTCAGTATTATTCTCCCAGTACAGACTGTTTTGGAACTTAACTAGAGAAGAGTAATTATAATTTAAGATTTCAGAGATACATGCAAATTAACAACTTAATTTTATCCCTATGTACAGTATCAAAAATATCTGTCAACCCAAAGAAGAGAAGGCTCCAAAAAATCAGAGAAGAGGTTATGATACAATCAAGTACGGAATCTCAGTACTCAGACGCTATTTCAAAAAAAAACTTTATATATAATTATGAACAAGTTTTTAAACATATTTATCTGTTTAAAAATATATTACTATACAAGATTTCACTGATGCTTAATAAAACAATATAAACAAGAATATTATAAAATTGATAAGTGAAACATATCCATTCGATACAGTTCTAGGATTTTCAGATATCATGAAATAGAATATTTAAATAACCTTTAGTCATAAAAAAAATTCTTGCTATACTTTTTAAAAAATAGTTCAACAACTTACATGAAGCTTAATCACTTGAAGAAAAAAAAAAAGTGGCTATGAATCCTAATTAAACCTTAGCTAGTGCTCATCTCATAAAAGACCCAACTGCAACATGCAACATTTTAGTATGAAATATAACTTATAATTGGGGAAAATGATGGATGGGCTTTCTACTAAGTATTTACCTAATTTCTGACATTTACTGTCTAGGTCACCAATTCTAGAAACTCTGACATTAAATATGTTATCAGATACAGACTGTTTTAGATCGACATTTAGAAGAATCGATGTAACCAAAGAACTAAAAATAGTTGGAAAAACTTTTACACTCTTCTATTCCATTTTCAAAACAGGGGAGAGGAAGCTTGGTTTAAGGATTTTTTTTTTTCTTTTTTAATAATTCCATCTCTTCCACATAATACCTAATTAATACTTAAAAATATATAAAATTTAAAAATCTCATGTTAATATCATATCTAAGAAGCTAAGCTCAGCAAACATCAACTCTCAATTTAGATTCTTAAATACAAAATTAACATGAACAAAATATGGCTCTTACTTGTTGTTATAATTCAGTAATTGAAGTAGCCAGTGTCCCTTCAAATTTTTTTAAAACATATTTGTAGGCTTTTAATTTCTGTGTAAAGACGAATTAGGCAAAAATAAAGAATATCACATCTTAGAAAATATACAGCTGAGGCAAAGAGCAATGTGAAATATATTTAATAATATATGCTAAAGGACACTGTACCTGACATAAACTAGGTACTAAATAAATACTATTTTCCTTCAGGAATTTTTGCTCAAAATTTATTGAAAGAGATTTCAATACCAAATCAGTATTTTTCAAAATTTTGTTTTTCCACATCCATAACAATGGCATTTTTACACAATTCAATTTATTCTGCTGCTCCTCTTTGTGAGCTGGCATCCATTTGTGCTTCCTAGACTCTTACTTCTGTTTCTCAAATTGTGCTGGCCTGTCTATGAAGTTAATTGTATCCTAAGTTTCTGCTACCCCACCCATGATATGACAAAGATAAAGCTTAAGACATTTCCAGACTAATCCAACTACAGTCAGATCAATCAGACGACATATCTATGCCTTCTACAGGTTATGTGGGCCACATTCTTGATACCATCATATTTTAGGAAAAGGGAGAACTTGAGTTCAAACCGCAAAGAAAACTTTAATCAAATGTCTGATCGTTTCTTTTAAACAATTTTTTCTAAAAAGGCTATAGGAAGAATTATCCTGTAAAAATTAGGAAAAAAACAACATGTAAGTTCTCCAAAACATCATATTGTACTTTAAGAAAAAATTGTGGTATCTTCTATACTATATATAGATCACATATTCGGTAGAAACAATTTTTGATTAACTGATTTTATATCCAAATAATTAGACACAAAGGCAGGAAAAAAAGTTTATTACTGTCTAGATAGCGTTTTGATTTTTTTTAAGTTTAGTTACTTGGGTGTTACTATTTGCAGAATTTTAAAGCCAGAAGGGGCCTAAACATTATCTTGCCCAAAAGTCAAGGTTTTACTAATGGGGAAACTGAGGCTCAGAAGGAATCTCTAGGTAACTAATGTCAAGTCAGAAGGAAACTCTGTTCAGCCTGTGAATTATCACAGTACTTTCTCTACCCAGTTTCTGACTGTTTCAATATCTGTATTTTTCTTCCTATAAAATCACAAGTTTCTTTACTAAGTGGGTTCCCACTCAAATGCAAAGTTGGTAGTTGTGAACACCAAATCTATAAAAGGTAGTAAAGTTAGCAAAATGGTGAGAAGTTCAGAAAATAAAAACAAGATGACTGCCCAAGAGTACTTAATTTGGAAAACAAAATATGAAGGAAAAAGTTTAAAATTGTATATACACACAAGAAAAAACATAATTCAATATAAGAGTATATACATATTTCCTACTAAAAAGATAAACTGTATTATATATCAGGATTCTCAGATATTCTTTCTACTTATTTTTTAAAAAATACAACTATGAAACAGTATTTCAGAAAATTTACAGAAGTTCTATTAGGAAGGAGGAATAGTGGGATGATCTTTTCTGCTTCTCTTTAACAACAGTTGCCAACAAAAGGCATAAATTAAAATATATATACATTAAAATTTCAGTATGAACTTCACTACTCTACAATCTTGCAATAAAGTTTTTCTCCTGCTGTCCTAACACTCTTGGATAAATCCAAGAGATATTTATCTTAAACTTTCATTTAGATCAATAAAGGACCATAGTGATATTCCATCCTATTATATAGAACCAAGACTTAGACAATATAAAATTTGCAGTTTCTGAAAGTCACATAAGCAAAATTCCTAATGAAATTGTTATTGGTAGTATACAAGCCTAAAACACATGACACCTGAGCCAGAAATGGCAGAATACGACATGTTATTTACTAGTATCAAAGAAGAGTAAGGGAAAGGAATCACAACAGTCCCTGGTATATCACATATTTTCACGTGAACAAAAGAACTGAGAAAGAATAAATTTTCCACAATTATTTTTAAAATCCTGCATCCTATAATATGATAAATCTGCCTACTACTTACTGATTAAGAACAATTGCTAAAGAGGATGAGATATTCCGAACTATATAATACTTAAGCTGAAAATCGATTTCCTACTATTTTAGTGTACATTATCCATCAAACCAAATATGCCATAAGCAACTCTTTTTGTTTAGGGCCAGATCTAAACAAAAGTATCAGTTATACTCCCCCTGTCAGCCCTCTATGCTTATAAATGTTGTATTCCCTTCGTAATGTTTCATTCATTCACTCATTCAATATAACTTAAATGACCACCATAAATGTAAAAAAGGTGAATACAACTCAAGTTCACTAAGAACAGAAGACATATGCATGTAAACAAAGTTATGATAAAATTAATAAATGCCACAATAGACATACTTATTGCAAAGTAAGTAGAGAAGAAAAGTAATGCTCTCAGGGCAATGCTCTCAGTAATAACTCAAGCATTCTATTTATCAGAATTTATCCAAATGAAGTAATTTCTAAAATTGAGAAAACGTTCTTAATTTCTCAGCAAAGCTAAGTATTTTTTTACCCTAGTATTTATTATCAAAATATTTCAATATTCTAATGAATATAACTAAAGTATGTTTCAAAATACCTATCTTTCCTCAATAACTATAGCACTGCCTCACACGATACTTTTATCTTCAAACAACTTTAAATTGTATTTCAAGAGCAATAGTTTTTCATGGAATTCTTAAGAATAGACTTTGGGCTAAAGAATTCTGACATTTCTTCATGTGACATTAACATCTGTAAACCTGGGATGTGATACACCCTTTCGTCTTAAGGAAATCTGGAAGTCAGCCTGAAGCTTAGGCATGAAACAGCACAAAAGATGACTTTATTACTGAAATGTGTGTGCAGGTGTGCAGGCGTGCATGCACATACACACAAACACATACATACACACCACAGAGGCTGTGCTAGCACCCAGAAATACAAGTCATAATTGTCTAAATAAGCAGAACCCTTTTCAAGTATATTACTCTTTGCACAGTATTTACTGAATTCTGTAATTTATTCAAGTATACTGATCTGATTCTAGGGGACTAATCTGCACTATATGATCAGGAGTAACAAATCGCTACTTGATATTTTTTAAAAGATTAAAATTATATTAGAAGTCTAGCCACAATATACAAGATTAGTATATATTCTATAAGTTGGGCTACAGCTAACCATAGCTCAAAGTCTTGCTCAAAACTATATTCATAAAGCTCAGTCTTCCAATCAACACATGCTGCTTTATCATAATCACTTTTCATTTGTATTACAAATTGTTATTAACCAAAGAACCAAAATTTGCGCACAGATGCAAATCCTGTTTAGGAGGGGTTGCAATGTACCAAAACTAACTTTTTGCATATGGTGAAGGAAAAGGAGAGTCTTAGCAAGAAGTGTGTAATCATATCACCCAAGTCATTTTGCAGGTCTATTCCAAAGAAAGGGATGTTGGAAGGTTGTTACAAGGATTATGTTTAAGGGCACAAATTCTGAGACAGTGTGAATACACAAGTATAAGAACTGAGACAAAATAAAAAATGTGAATTTGGATCTATTCTAGAAAATGTAATATATATGTGTGTATATATGAGCCTATGTGATGTGTGTGTATGTATAGTTAATTAAACATATTTGTTGAAAGTACCTAAGATGATCACTTACACAGAGCATGAGATCTCCAGATTCCAAGCCCTTTGCTTAGGGCCTCAGAAGTAAGTTCTCCATCCTTTGAACAGCTATAGCATTTTATCAGTAAAGCATGATATCATTATTTTCCTCTTATACAACGATTTATGTACAACTTGCTGCTCCTTTAGATCTATGGTTGATTTATGTTTGTATCACCAACAGCCTAAACTAGGTAACTTTCACCTAGCACTCAATAAATATTTTTGGATAACTAAATAACAGCATGCACTCACTCACACACTTGCTCTTTCCATCTCATTGACTCACACACACAGGTAAAAAAAAAAAAAAAAAAAAAAAAGGAAGGTTTTGCTACATGTTCAATATGAATTATGTGATAGATCTAACAAAAATCTAATGATGTAATAGAAACATGGTACTCAACCGAAGGTAGCTAGAATCTGAATTTTTCCTTTTGGCTGTCACACCATATTTGGAATGTAGTGTTAAATTTATTTTAAGATGGTCGCTAAAACCTTACGGAGACTTACTGATAGCATATTATTTCATGGTACTAATAAAGAATGGGTAATTATAAATTATCTCAAGTTAAGGGTCACTAAAAATTTTATCCATAAAAGAGACCATGAATGAATCTTTTTTCCCTCCTTCAAACCAAAGTATGAGATTTTATAACTTAAGTATGTACTTTTTTCTAAAATGGTCATTACTTTATAATATGGAAAATAAGTTAAGTAATACATTTATTTCCGTGTACAAATTATTTCATAGCATTTCTTATTATCTGATTTTTCATCCATTCAAATCTTTCTTAAGCATCTGCACTGCACGTACAAATAACGGACATAGTAAATAACAGCCAGGTTGCCTGCCTGTGAAAAATAAAAACAGAGTAATAGAAAAATAAACAAGAAACACACACATGAAAAGAGAGAATGAATATAATGCCAATGATACAGATAAGTAACTTATAAGTTCAGAGGAAGATGCAGATAAAGCTTCAAAGTAGTAGAACTCGAATTGCACTTTAAAAGATGATGAGAATTTATTTAGGATAAATGACACAGAGAATAAACTATACACAGTTTAATTGGCAATCAGAAGGTCATTCTGGGTGAAACACAATGTTAGGAAGTGAAGTAAAGTTAAATAATAGACTAGAATTAATTTATAGAGACTCTTGAAAGCCAAGTTAAGAAATATGGCTAACAATCATTAATTGAAGACTAGAGCAATAAGCTGACAGAAAAAAGGAAGCATTCAAGGAAGAGCCCTCTTGTAGTAGTACATAGGATAGCTTTAATGATAAATGGCATGGAAGCTGGGAAATCTATTAGGAGGTGAATAATAAATCAGGATTGCTCCAGTAGAAAAAGTACGAAAGGAAGAGATTTACTAATTACAACAGACAAGTTAGAGTGTCTGACGAAGAATAAGATTTTTGTATCTAAATAATACCTGTAACAGACAGAAAGATAAAAATATAGGGTTTGAGTCAGCCAGGTCTGAGTCAAATTTGTGCTATATTATTTTAAAGACATCCATTTCTTTGAGCCTTAGTTTCCTTGAATATTAAAAGATACGTAACTTGTTTGGGTGTTGAGAGATTAAATTAATAAATGCACACAAAGCATCTATGTACCTGGAACACAACAGGCACTAA
The DNA here is from genome assembly GCF_014176215.1 of Rousettus aegyptiacus. Classification (NCBI taxonomy): domain Eukaryota; kingdom Metazoa; phylum Chordata; class Mammalia; order Chiroptera; family Pteropodidae; genus Rousettus; species Rousettus aegyptiacus. Next base: position 127,590,689 of record NW_023416306.1, read on the forward strand.
ATAAATGTGATTTCTACCTCTGTCCCCTGGCTCCTTGTTCTTTATCCCTTAACAATTCTGAGAATTGAGCAGTGTAGTAGGCAATCTATATACAAGTTGTCATTTCAGAGCTGAAAAAATTGAGTTAATGAGATATTAAATGACTTATTCAATGGTAAACAAGCTACCTTCGCTGTTAGTATCAGAAGACAGATACACTGCCCGTAAAACATAAAAAAGTAGTGAAAAACTATAAATAAAATCTTCTTTAAAGACATTTCCTCTAATACAATAGAGGATCTGATTCATAAATTTAAAAATATTTAAATGATTGTCTCCTTAACAATATAAAAAGGCCAATCCATTTTTTAAAAAAATATTTTTTAATGTAGATACCAAATTCCAATGTAAGCTGAATTTCTAAATGGGAACTTTTCCATTTAAAGAAGGAAAATTAAGGGTATAAATTTCTTATTTTAACTTCGATTGACTAGAGGAGAACTTCAAAAACAGTCAGCAATAAATTTACTTACCTTCCATGAGCATGGAAATCTAGTCGTAAAAACTGGTCCTCATGTGAGACTGCTCTTTTGGCACGCTGGTGTTTTTGGTGAAATGAATCCACATCATAAGATAATCCTTCATAATGTCTAATGTATTTAGTTAAAGGATTTCCATACTGACCTATGAAAAATAAAGTTTGAATTAGTATCATCTTGAAGGCCCATTCTAGTTCTAATATGATTCTATTTATATTCCAATATCTACAAATATATGTGAAAATTTTCTAACTGACTTTAATACTTTATTTTCACATATATTTTTTTAAAAATTTACTAGTAATAGGAATTTCAACCATACACAAAAGTTTGGATGTTAGCCACAGATTTGTCATAGATGTCTTTTATCAGGCTAAGGATGTTCTCTTCTACTCATACTTGCTGATGGAAACTATCAGAAACAACTGTTGGCTTTTGTCACCTGATCTTTCAATATCTATGAAGATGATGATATTGTGTTTTTTTTTTAGTTTATTAATACAGCATATTAAATTGACTAATTTTCTAACGTTAAACCAATCTTTCATTACTGAAATAAATCCCACTTGGTCATGGTGTATTTATTCTTTTATAATACTGTTGGATTCAATTTGCTCTAATTTAAAATTTTTATTTATATTCATGAGAGACATTGGTCTGTAGTTTTCTTTTCTTGTACTTACTGTCTTTTGTCCAGTTTTGATATCAGGGTAAAAAATGAGTTCAAAAGTTATTACCTCTTCTTCAATTTTCTGGACAAATTTATGTAGAATTGGTATTATTTCCTCAAGTGTTCGGTAGAATTCACCAGTAAAGCAATCTTGGCCTTTTCTTTGTGAAAAGGTTATAAACTACAATTTCTACTTCAATACAGATTTATATGTATTATATATATGCTATATAACAACTATAATTTCAATTTCAATAAAGTTGCAGAGCTATCCAGGTTATCTACTTAATTGAGTCAGCTTTGGTAGGAATTTGTCCATTTTACCCAAGTTGTTGAAGTTAGGTAAATAAAGCTGTTCATATTATTCCCTTATGATGTTTTTTGTATCTTTTGAATCTGTAGTGAAACTACCTCTCTCATTGGGAATCCACATATTCTCTCTCTTGTTCCTGATCAGGAACATAGCCAGAGATTTATTGATTTTGATGCTCTTCTCAAAAGAACCAACTTTGATTTCCTTTTCATTTTCCTTCATTATTCATTTTCCGTTTTGTTGATTTTCACTTTGGTCTTCATTATATCTTCTGCTTACTTTGAGTTTAATTGCTTTTCTTTCTTTAGTTTCATAAGATGAGGTCATTGATTCAAGACATTTCTTTTCTAATCCAGGTTTTTAGTGCTATAAATGTCTCAATACTTATCTCACAGATTCTGCTGATTTACTATTTTACTGTGTTCAATATACTTTTTTCCCCCTTTGATTTCTTCTATGACCCATGTGCTATTTAGAAGTCTGTTTGTTAGTTTCCAAATACTGAGGATTTTTCAGTTAGCTTTCTGTCAATGACTTCTAATTCAATTCCACTAAGTCAGAATATATATTTGTATGACATCAATCCTTTTCAACACACTGAGACTATTTGATGATGCAGAATATAGTCTATCTTTGCAAATATTTCTTGTGCACTTGAAAAGAATGTGTATTCTGCTGTTAATAGGTGAGTGTTCTAGAAATGTCAACCTCTGTTCTTATGGAGTTAACAAAGTCAAGTTGGTTAATTCGAGTCTTCTCTATCCTGATTTTATATCTACCTATTCTATTATTGAGAGAAGGGTATTGAAATCTTTTATGATTGGGACTTTGCTATTTCTTCTTGTTCTTTGTTTCACTGATTTTTGAAGCTGTTGTTATATGTATAAATGTTAATAATTATTATGCCTTTTGGATTCACTCCTTTATCATTATCAAATGATCTTTATTCTTTGTAACATTCTATGTTCTAAAATCTACTTTGTCTGATATTAACATAGTCATTCTTTTTTTTACCTGCATGGTATATTTTTTTCCATCCTTCTAGTTATGACATATTTGTGTCTTTATATTTAAAGTGACTTCATTGTAAGCAGTAAATAGTTGGATCTTCCTTTTTCACACAATCTGATAATCTCTGTCTTTTAACTGGGTATTTAGATCATTACATTCAAAGTGGATATTAAAGTGGTTAGGTCTAACTCTATCACCTTGCTACTTACTGCTCTTTGTCTCATCTGTTCTTTGTTCCCTTTTTCTTCTTTTGGACACTTTTTTAAGATTCCATTTTATCTCCTCATTGGCTTATTAGTGAAACTCTGGTTTTTTTAGTGGTTGCTTCAGGGCTTATAGTGTATACTTTTAACTTATCCTGGCCTACCATCAAGTGGTATTATAACACTTAAGGTGTAAGAACTTCACAGTAGTTTACTTACATTTTTCTCTTCCTACCCTTTAGGCTATTGCCATCATATATTTTACTTACGTGTATTTTATAAACCCAATACATTATCACTGTTTTGTTTTAAAATGACGATTATTTTTTAATATTTCATTTTTCAATTATAAGCTGGCATACAATATTAGTTTCAGGTGTACAACATAGTGATTACAGATTCATAACATGATCACGCTGGATAAATCCAGTACCTAATAACAGCATTGTTATTATAATATTATTAACTATATTCCCTATGCTAGACTTTATACCCTCATGACTATTTTGTAACTATCAATTTGTGCTTCTTAATCCCTTCCCCTTTTTCACCCATCCTCCCAAGCCTCCACCCATCTGGTAACCATCAAAATGTTCTCTGTATCTATGAGCTTCTATTTTGTTTATTTTTTAAATTTTGCTCTTTAGAGTCCACATATAAGTGAAATCATAATGCAGTTGTCTTTCTCTGACTTACTCCACTCAGCACAATAACCTCTAGGTCCATCCATGTTGTTGCAGATCGCCGTATCTGGACTATTGTAAATAATGCTACAATGAACATATGGATTCATATGTCCCTATAAAGTTGTTTTGGATTTCTTTGGATAAATACCCAGAAGTGGAATTACTGGGTCCTTCCTTGTCTCTTGTTAATAGCCTTTGTTTTGGTCTATTTTGCCTGGTATGAGGATTGATACTCCAGCTTTGTCTGTTTCCATTTTCATGAAATATTTTTTTCCATCTCTTTACTTTCACTCTGTGTATCTTTCAATCTGAAGTGAGTCACCTGTAGGCAGCATATTTAAGGGTCTTGTTTTCTTATCCATTCAACTACCTTATCTTTTGATTGGCACACTTAATCCATTTATATCTAAAGTAACTGTAAGTAGATATGTACTTACTGCCATTTTATTACTCATATTTTTTATCTTTTTTTTTCCTTCTTCTTAAGTCCCTCTAAAATTTCTTGTAACATTGGTTTGGTGTTGAACTCCTTTAGCTTTTCCTTGTCTGGAAAGCTCTTTATCTGTCCTTTGATCCTAAATGATAGCTTTACTGGACAAAGTAATCTTGGTTGTAGGTCCTTGCCTTTCATCATTTTGAATATATCTTGCCAATCTCTTCTGACCTGCAAAGTTTCTGTTACAAAATCAGCTGACACTCTTATGGGTCTCCCTTGTAGGTAACTAACTGCTTTCTTCTTGCTGCTTTTAATATTCTTTGTCTTTAACCCTCGGCATTTTAATTATGATGTGTCTTAGTGTGGGCCTATTTGGGTTCATCTTGTTTGGGACTCTCGGTGCTTCCTGGGCTTGTATGTCCATTTCCTTTGCCAGAATAAAGAACTTTACCAACATTATTTCTTCAAAAACCTTTGCAATTCCTTGCCCTCTCTCTTCTTCCTCTGGTACCCCTATAATGTGAATATTGGTACAGTTAATGTTGACCCAGAGGTCCCTTAGATTATCTACATTGTTTCGGATTCTTTTTTTCTTGTTGCTGTTCTAACTGGGTGTTTTCTGCTACCTTATCTTCTAAATCTGATGCAATCCTCTGCTTCCTCTAATGTACTGTTGATTCCTCCTAACGTATTCTTCATTTCAGTTCTTGTAGTCATTTCTGATTCATTCTTTATGTTTTCTATTTCTGTTTTTATGTTTTCTTTGTTAAAGTTCTGAGTTCACCTACTCTTCCACTAAGTTCACTGAGCCTCCTTATAAGCAGTGTTTTGAACTCTGCATCTAGTAGACTACTTGTCTCATTTTGTTTAGTTTTTTCTGGAGCTTCTTCTGTTCTTTCCCTTAGAACATGCTTCTTTGTCTCCCCATTTTGGCTGTCTCCCTGTGTCTGTTTCTATGTATCGGGGTAGGGCTGCCATGTTCTTCCAGTCTTAGTAGAGTAGCCTTATGTAGTAGGTGTCCTGTGGGGCCCAGGCGCACAGTCTCCCTAGTCACCAGAGCTGAGTACTGCAGGTGTGTCCCTTATATGGGTTGTGTGTGACCCTCCTGCTGTAGCTGAGCCTTGGTTGCTGTTTGCACATCAATGGAAAGCATTGACCCTCAGGTTGATTGGTTGTGAGGACTGGCTGGTAACTACTGTGTTGAAGTTATTACACAGGGTATGACCCTACAAAGCAGGATTCACTTTAGCACGTCTCTGGTGCCTGCCCAGTCTGCCCTTTGAGTATGTCGTCTTCTGTTGTTGCTCTGGGAGGTGGTCAGGCTCTGTACAAGCTGGCCACCCAGCATGCCTTCACTGGGACCTCCAGGGAGGCGCCTTGCTGCAGGCCAAATTCAGCCACAGCCTGTGTCCCGCTCTGGGTCACCTGGCAGGAGTCACCAAGCAATCCACAGATGGCCTCCACCCATGCTGGGCTTGGAGGTGCCTCAATAGGCAAAGCCATGAACTGAGGCTGCCTGCCACTAGCACCAGCCTTGGGGCTGCTCAGCAAGTAGTACAAGATGCACAGAAGCCAGATGCTGCTTGTCTGAATTTTGCGAACCTTTAAGAGATTTTAGCAAAGTCCACAGCATCAGCCAAGACAGGCCATTATAACGGAAAAGCCACTCGAAGTGGTTTAGGTGGGCTGGCAAGTTGAGAGTGGCAGGGTTGCAAGGAATCGCCAGGTTGGGGAGACCAGCATCAGCCAGGTTGATGGAGATGCAGATATTATGACACCTGTATCTGCACGGTAGGTGGGGAAAGGGCCCAAGAAATAGTGGCCTCCACCAGCACTTCTGTCTGGAAGGAAGCTGCCCCTCTAGCCCTCACCCTGAAACCAGATAATTCAGTTCTTCCCCATATGCCCCTGGTGCCCTATGAGCTACTGCCCTGGCACCAGAGCCCAGAGAGTGTGAGTCCACCTGCAACTCCATGCACAGGTCTTCCACAGCCCTGTGCCCTACTCAGCCAAAATCTCCACTATTTTCACATCCAGATTTTGTAGGGACTCCTCTTTCCAGCACTGGAACCCCAAGCTGGAGAGCCCAACATGGAGTTGGGACACCTCACTTCCCCTGGAGGCCCCCAGAGCCAAGATATCCCTCACAATTTTCAAATGCCACTTGCAGACCAGTTTGTTCCACATCTCTACTTCATCTACCAGGCTGGAGGTGGCCCCTTCTGTATGTCCTCATTTATAGGACTTCTAGTCAGCTAGACTTTAGCAGATTTTCAACGATAGCTGTTCTGCAGATTAGTTGCAATTTTGATGTGGTTGTGAGAGGAGGCAAACACAGCACTTACCTACTTTGTCATCTTGACCAGAAATCTGAAACTGACAATTATCTTTTAAAGAGATAAAATTACACACACACACACACACACACACACACACACACACACACACACACACAATCTTCTCTATCTTTCCCAGGGCTCTTCATTCCTTTGTATGGATCCATATATCCATTCTACTCGAATGACTTCCTCTACCATTTCTTCTCCTGGTGAAGAACTCTTCTAGCATTTATATGTCTGCATGTCTCTATTTTGTCTTCATTTTTGAAAGACATTTTACTGGGCAAAGAATTACAGGCTGACAGGTTTGTATTTTTTGCTTTAAACACTTTTAAAATGTTGTTTGACCATCTTTTCATTTGTATTCCTTCTGACAAGAAATCTGTCATCCCTATCTTTAGTTCTCTAACTATAATGTCTTTTCCTTTCCCAGTAGCTTTTAAGATTTTCCTCTTTATTATTGACTGTGAGCAATTTGATTGTGATGTGGTTTGGTTTCTTCATATTTCTTGAAGTTTAGTTTCAGCAAACTTATTGGATTTATACATTTATAGTTTTTCAAAAAAACTTTGTATTCTCTTCACCTTACCCCCTCCCCCCATCCCCACCAAGGACTCCCATTATAAGTATATTAGGTCACTCAAACATTTCCTACAGCCCCACTGATGGTCTTTTCATAGTTATTGAAATTTCTTTTTTCCATGTCATATGAATAGTTTTTATTACTATGTCTTCTAGTTCACTAATATTCTACAATGTCTTATCTATTTTTTATGTCATTCAGTGTACTCTCCATGGAAACTGTAGTTTTCAACTCTAGGAGTTAGATTTGTATGTTTCATATCTTCTAAGTCTCTACTTTTTAAACATAACACAGTTATAACTCTTAATGTTCTTATCTACAAATTCTAATACCTGTGTCAGTTTTGGATAGGTTCAAACTGATTGTTTATTCTCATTATGGATTGTGTTTTCCTGCTTTATTCCTGTATGACTCATAATCTTTCACTGCGTGGGTGCCAGACATTGTGAATTTCACCTTGTTGGGTTCTAGCCATTTTTTGTATTCTTAAAAACATTCTTAAGCTTTATTACCAAAGTAAAATTACCTGGAAACAGTTTAATCTTTTGGGGTCATGCATCCATGAACGCTCAGTGTATTCCCCACTACTGAGGCAAGACCAATTTGAGTACTGCACCCAATGCTCCACAAATTATGAGACTTTTCCAGTCTGGCCACTGAGAAAAGGCACCATTTCCTATACTACGTGAACGAAAGGCACTGTTTCTTCCCTTGGCCTCAGAGAGTTTCCTCATATGTACACTGCAGAACACTCCAGGCAAACCCTCAGCAGATCTCAGGGATTCTCTCTATGCAGCATTCTTCACTCTGATATTCTATCTGGAAACTCTAGCTGCTTTGCTTTCCCTCAACCCTCCTCCATGCCATCTCCTCAACTCAGATAGTTCGTTGGTCTCCACCTAGGTTCCTTCTAATATGCACTGCAGATGAAAATTCTCCCAAAGCAGAAAGGGGGAGTAATCACAGGCCTCGTCTCATTTGTTTCTCCTCTCTCAAGGACCATAGTCCTTCAGCTCTGTAAGTGACACTTAAGTCACTTAAGTCAAATCATCTGGGTTTAAGTTCTGGAGACTGCACAAAAGGTAACTACACTTAACACTACTGAACTTTATACTTAGAAATGGTTAAGGTAGTAAATTTTACGGGAAGCTTTTTTTTTTTTTTTTATGGATGGATAAAATGTAACTTATCTGAGGGAGGAATCCCTAGTGACTTTCTGTAGATGATTAACTTACATAATCAAAAGAGGAAAACTAAACTTTATCTCAATGTTTAACCCTGATGGACTAATAAAGTCTGGAAGGAAGAGCTGCTGGTAGGGGTTGTGGAAAGGAGGTGAAGGTTTGGCATGGAGGAGAGTGGGGACCAGGCAAGGATGACTTGGTATGAGATCCACTGAGTTTGAGGCAATGGAAGGAGAGCCAAGCAGAACAAAGGAGACTTGTTAAGGGGGGCAGCAGGGGAGGACATAGCTTTAGAAATTTCATACACAGAGACCATAGCAGAGATTCTATGAATGCATCGGTCCTCAAAGGAGAGACATTAAAGTGGGAGAAGAAGAATGAAGTCAGGTCCCTGTGGATATTCATAGTTAAGAGACTAATAAGGAACAGTAAGGGGGTGGTGAAGGGAGAAGCCTGTGGCCTCCTGGAACCAAGGGAGGAGGATGTTTTAAGAAAGTCAATAACATCCAATCTTATGGAGCTATGGTAAGCATTTTTTAACTAGAATAAAAAAATTATCTGGGTTTGAATCCCATCACCTTCATTTATTAGCTTGTTTCCCTAATCAAATGGCAAATTCAGCTTCAGTTTCCAATCCTTAAAATGGAAATAAGCAGAATAACTCTCTCCAAAGGCTGTTACAAGGATTAAATGTTTTAAACTGTATGTGTCAATTAGCAAAGTGCCTACCATACATCATGGTATGGTAGGCATCATCAATGTCATCATCATCTCTTTCCTTTCCTCCTCCTCCTCCTTTTCCTCCTTGCCTTTCTGATCTATATACAAAATGAGGCAATAAATTCAGGAGTAAAGACAGAATTGGGTTTGAATTCTGACATTTCCTAGCCACAAACACGTGAGCTGGGTAATTATTTAAACTTCTTAAAATCTCAGGGTTTTCTTAATCTGTAAAATAAAAACAATGGCTACATTAAATGCATGAAAACTGCTCAGCACAAAGGCCTACATGAAAGGATCATTCAATTTAAACTATTATTGAGTCACTTCACCGTATTCTTGAATGCTGTTCTCAAGAGAGGTGACAAAAATGCAGTCTAAAACTAGAATCCAAAATTAATTTTGCAACTAGCAAAGAAAATACAATGAAGCCAGATAATAATAAAGCCTGTTGGTGTGGAACTTTTAAAAATCAAGACTAAATAATGGAATCAAATATTATACTAATGCCTTGTCCATATTCTTTAAAAATATCTTTAAGTTTATACTTGGGTTTAAAAAAAATCCCACACAAGAGAAAATAGAAAGAAGAAATCAAGAATGGGGAATTTGTAGTATGAGAATTTTGGGTAGTTTCTTTTTGAAGATGAAATGAAGGATTTCCATTGGAAAACTGAACTATTTCTTTTAAGTGGACTGAATAGCCACAGCATAAACTTGACTTTGCAAAGTTACTGCTTCCATTGCTTTTTCAGAATCAAAAAGTCAGCTTTTTAAGAAACAGTTCAGATAAAGTATTCTGCCACTACTGATAACTTAAAACAATAACTACTGCTGTTCCAGTGAAGCACATGTGATACAAGCGCAATTGTTGGCTAGGTGGAACATAACTGGGAGAGTTATTGAACAAAGCCATCTTTCTAGGTCCCACATACAAAGGAATTTTATAAAGCAACATAATGTTTACTTTTACTGGCAAAGGACCTGAGTAATGACTTTCTGAATCTTTATAACTGAGATAGGACATGATTCATGGGGTTTAATTGGGAAAGTTGAAAATGCTACCCAGGGACATATAGCTATCAAGTCTACTCTATATTCTATGTAAGACCTATGTTTCTGTGTTAACTATACCTAAATTATCAGTATTTACCATATGACCTCAGTAATGTAAAAAAAAAAAAAAAATCAATAAAGTTAAGATAACTAAACCTGTATTACATAATTTCTCTTCCCCAATAATTAATAAAATGAAGGGGGAACCATGAAAACAAAACAAACACACAAACAAAAAACTATAAAATACAGTTCACTCTTCCACATTAAAAAAAAAAAAAATCAAGAACTAAAACCAAATTCAAAAAGAACATAACCAGTGTGTGATGGAGCTGGCTGATACAGGCTCAGGAGTGCCGATTCTAGTCCTAACTCTGTGTTCAATGACATTATGTTGGTAGTCTGAAATCAGCCATGAAGGGAGTATTTACACCACTGACATCAGAAAACGCTACAAATCAGAGGATTTTTTTTCTTGTTTTCGAGACAGCTAATGTCCTAATACAACACTGGGCATAACCTAATGGTATAATCTTTCAAATAGGCAGCCAAAGAAATAAACAGAATACTCTAATGAAAGTGGAAAGCTTAGTACACTGGACTCCTGATGATGCCCATAACCTTCAGAAATTATATAATTCACTTTTTCTTTAATCTCGAAAGAATACAGAGCCCTGGAATGCTCAAAACTTGGTATATGATCATGGCCCCATGACTGCAGAAAGGTAGATAAAACACAAAATAATCTATCCCATAAAATGTGACTTGAAGGGGGGAAAAAAACCACTGATTTCGGAGACAAGTAAAAAGAAGTTACCCACATTATATCAGAGCGAAAAGAACAAGACAAAGAGAAGCCACACAACCATGAACATAACTTTATCCAAACATACTAGAGAAAAAACAATGAAACAAACAACAAAGCAAAACAGAAAAACTTCAATTGAGAATGAAACAAAAATCATTTGGAAACAATCCTGGACAAACTAGAATCATTTTTATGTAACAGTAAGGAAATCTTATTAGTTTTCTTCAAGAGATTATTATGGTCATACAGTAGGAAAGTAATCTGAATTTTTAGAGATATATTTTGAAGTACTTAGGAGTAAAGTAACATGCATTACTTTTCATGGCAGTGATTCCCGGCAGGACAAAAAAAAAAAAAGAACACAAATTGTTAAATCATTTTGCTCTTCTGGCTATAATGGAGTAAAACAAGCGAATTTAACCTATTACCACAAACAATTAAAAAAATGGACAAAATACATGGAGGATAAACAAATGAGGTGAGATCTATTTACCATTATTTACTACCTAGAAGCAGTTTTTAGGACAACATGTGGGGTGTAGAAACACAAACAAGGCCTAGTGGTGTTGTTGAATTGAGGAGCCAGATATCTTGAGTTCAGGGAAGCCAAAGAAATGGTTAGAGTGCCAAAGAAGAAGCTGAACGGAGAGGAAGCTCTAAGACCTAAAGAGGGATCCCTTAAATGTCTGGCCAAATACTAATCTGACCATGTGAGAGACTAAAACAGCCCAGGCCAGAAAAATCAAACCATCAAAAAAAAAAAAAAAAAGAAAGAAAGAAAGAAAAAAGAGAGAGGGAGGGAGGGAGGGAGGGGAGAGTAGGTGTGACTATATTGAGTGGACTTGATTTAGTTTGTGCGAAGTATGATCAGATATAGATAGCTAAGCTCATCCTAAATACTACATCACTGACATAAAACAGAAAGAAAGAAAGAAAGAAAGAAAGAAAGAAAGAAAGAAAGAAAGAAAGAAAAAGAAAGAATCAGAACAATCTTCAAAGCTTATACAGAGCTGAGAAGTGTTCATATTCCCACCATCCAGAGAAGAAAAGACCTGTAATATATGGAACACTGGGTATAGCCCTCAGAAAAAGAGCATCTTATTCATGGAGTAAAATTAGCCACAGATCAAATAAAGGCTGTTCTGGACCTAGCCCAAGAAAGCTTAAAGGCAATGTTCCAAAGAATTCAATTGATTCCAAGTAGTTTCATTGCACACCAAAATAGTCTGACAGTGTTTAAAGGAGAGATAAAACCAAGCACACAAAAAATGTAAAAATCAGAATGATCTGCATCCAATCAAAATTACCACGCATGTAAAAAAAATCAGGAAAATACAAATATATATTTCTCTCATAAGTGGGAAAAATCAGACATTAGAAACAAATTACAGAGATGATAGAATTAGTATACAAAAAAGGTTGAAAACAGCTATTATAAATATGTTCCATATGTTAAGGAACATACAGGAAAACAAACATGATGGGGAGAAAGTGAAAGACATAACTATAAATCTACAGATCCAAGAAACTCAACAAACCCTAAGAAGAATAAATATAAAAGAAAGCCAGACAAAGGCAAATTATAGCCTAACGGCTGAAAACTAGGAACAAAAAAACTTGCAAATCGGCTGTGGGCAGGTTAGGACCAAAGGAGCTAGAGAAAAAGCACTACATATAGAGGAATAATGAGAATGTAACTCTATATAGTCAGAAGAAAATGCAGCAACATTTTTAAAGTATGACAAAAAAAATTCTCAACCTAAGATTCTATACTCAGTAAAAATATACTTCACAAATGAAGGTGAAGGGAGGAAAAAAATGAAATGAGCCCTTTTTTTTTTTGACATCGAAACTAACAATTCATTGCTAGTAGACTTGCATCACAAGAAATGTTAAAGGAAGTTTTTCAGGCAGAAGGAATAAAACCAGATGGAAATCTGTACTGACACGAAAAATAGTGCCAGAAATGATGAATATATAAGAAAATAAAAAAGATTTCTTCTCTCATTTTTTAAGCTCTTTAAAAGTTAAGAGACTATATTTTAAAAAATGTGCTGTGGCTTTTATGACACATATATAATTTAAATGTATGACAATAACAGCACAATGGAGGAGAGGAGAAATGGAAGTATAGTTATACTATAAATGAAGTTGTGTATTATTTGAAGGTATACAATGATTAAGTTATACACCCCAGGAACAACCTCTAAAAAATAACACATAGGTATATCACATAAGCCACGAGCAGAGATATTCTACTTGCCTCGAAGAAACCATTATGCATCCTATAATGACTCACTGTTCATAAATAACTATATTTTTGTTAAAAGGATATACATAGTAAGAGATGTGGGAAATAAAAGAATAAATGACACCAGTGATCACAAGTACCAAAAGAACACTGAGGGAAAATAAATGGCACCAGTGATCACGGGTACAAAAAGCAAACGTCAAAGAAAAATATCAGTCGAGAAAGTAGCAACTAGAGCATTTTAAGAACTATTTTACTGTACTGAAGGTCCAAGTCAACATTAAACTAAAAAGCTAAAAAAAAAAAAAAAAAATCTGGGAGCCTACTACTCACCATGTGTTCAAATAACAAATTCATTCATTAAGTATTACGACTAAGACTGGAAATTTGTGTTTATGGATGTTTCAGTCCTTACTGAACTAAATATTTTTCTGTATACAGCATTTTCTGTTTTCCTGACACATAGAATCTTGCTATTTAAACTGTTTCAGGGATGAGCTGCATGGGCATATCCTAGGGAATTGTTAGCAATGCAGAATCTTGGACTCCTCCCAGATCCATTGATCTCCTAAGTGACTCAAACTCTACAGAGGGTCTACCTGATTCCTAGTGATAATAAGTTTGAAAAGCTCTGCAACTTTTCTGCATACACCAATTCCCTGATTTTTACCAGCAGCTAATTCCTTTTTTTCTATATGCTTGCTTTACTCTAAGCATTTAACAGTACAAGTACATTAACAGGGCCAGTTACCACAGGTGCTACCATTTAAGCAGAAAATACCTTAACTGATGTCACAAGTTATATACTGATTAGAAAAAGTTCTCAAAATATAAAAGGGTCAGGGAAACTATAACCCAAAGGCCAATTTCAGCTGGCTATCTGTTTTTGCAGCATAGCTATATGCTCACTCATTTACATATTTTCTATCATTGTTTTCACAGCACAATAGCAGAGAAGAATAGCCACAGCAATGCAAAATAGGTATCAAATCTGTAGGAAGTCAGGAAGCATTTACTTTCATGAATGTTGACTTGTTATAACCCTTTTTTCCTCTACAATAGTTTTGAGATCCACGTGCCACTGTAGGGGATTCATGAGCCCCTTGTTTTTGCATGGAAAATTCTACAAATATTTATTTTTTTATTTTTTTGGTCGGCGCCTTTCTTATTTAAATATTTTATTCATCTATAATGCTATCTTTTTTTTTTTTAATTTACAGCACTAACTAGGACTACCAAACCATGTTGAATAACAGTGAGGACATTTTGACTTTATTCTTTACTTCAATAAGAATATCTTTAGTTTCATCATGTACTTATAATATTATGCTTAAGTTATTTCTGCTGATTCCCATTTTTTAAATCTAGTATTTTAAAATTCACAATGAAATCTGGCTAAAAGACATTTGTTTTTTTAAAAAAAAAAAGAAAACAAAAAAAGCTTCACACCTTTAAACGGAAAAATTAAAAATTCCAAACTATATAAACCTATTTTTTAAATATATTCCAATTTTTCAAAATGTACATTGAAGCTTGCTACGTATAAAAAATATCCTGACTCAATAAACTTCTTGTTTAAGTGTTTAATTAAACAATGTTTATAAACTAGATGTAATGACAACTAAACTTTATTGAGCACATTCTATCTGCCAGACCCAGTATTCCACATTTTTTTATTTAATCCACCCAACAGACCTATAAAGTAAGAACTATTCGCTCATTTTAAAGAAAATTGAGGCTTGAGAGATATGTAACAAACCCAAGGTCACACAGCAAATAGGAGGCAGTGCCAAAGAGATAACTTTGGTTTCAACAACTTCGTGATTTTTCTAGAATAATTCTATTACCCTCATCATAAGCAAGGTAAGTCACCATTCACATTTCTGGTGTACCTACAAAAAAAACTGAAAGGAAAAAAATTATCAAAATACAGCACATGGCAGGGACTTTCAAAACCTAAACTGACATCTACCTCTAAAATGTGGGAAAACGTAACAAAATACAAAAAGAATGTACCTTTCACAGTCCAAAAAAATGTGTATACCCTTGTTTTCCATAGCTAGTAATTAAAATTGGCACATTTTACAGGAACCCAATTCCAATTCCTAATTAACTACTCTATTCCTGACGCTATTACTTGCTAGACTCTCCCAGGTTCCATCAATCTAAAAATATATATGCCCTAGTACTAACAATATCATTGCTTCTATAATGTCAAGGTTGAACTATGTAAAATAACACCAGACATGAATAGGAACCCAAGATTTTGTTTCCTGCAAATCAACATGCAAATCTTACAAAGGAAATCTGACCCAGAACCTATAGATTTTTCCATAAATACTAAAGCATTCTCGATTATGATCTTACTCAATTCCCATACTTCCCATACAATATTCCATACAATATTCTCTTACCTTAAGTAATATTTTATTTCTTGACGACAATACTGGAAACTCCCCCCCCACACACACACACACTTCTATCTTCCTCAAGACTATCCAGGCATCCCCGGAAACCAGAATACACCATAATCACCCCAAAAATATCATGTGAAAAACACCAACACTGCCTTGACTCTCCAATGCCACTTTTATACCAGAAACGCAACCTTAAAACAACTAGAAAAATAAACCTGGTATAACTGTCTGAAAGATGCACACTATTGGCAAAACTTCAGCAAGCAAACATATCTGGCTTGGTTCAGAATCCAGGTCTCCTGTGATGCTTCTGATTAGAGGAGCCTAGTTCAGAAGACTAGTTTACATGCTGGTGTCCTAGTTGCAAATGAAAAGCTGGGAACTGGAATTAAGGAAATGGAATTCAATTCATAAGGCTGGAAATGTGTCCAACACAGAAAGGTTCAAAAGGCTCTGGACAGTCAAAAACCATGATAAATAATTGGCCTCTTTGCTTCCACTCTTGCCCCTTACAGTCTATTTTTCACACAGTAGCCAATGTTCAAGTAAAGTCATATCTTTTCACTACTCTGCTCAAAATCTTCCAAACATTTCCCAACTGCCTAAAGCCCTAAGCATGGCTTATAAGGCTGAACATGAACCTTATCAGGGGCTGCTTTCCCCCAATGCACTCTATACATCTCACCTTATCTTCCACCACTCTCCCCAAAGGGGGTTGGCTGCCACACTTCATTCAGATATCCAGGAAATTTCTTCAGAAGCTTTCTCTGATCATTTCATCTAAAAACATATTGTCCCAGTAGGCCTCATTCTAATATTCTGCTTTACCTTTCTCCATATTATTTTTATTGACATATATCCCTCCACCACTAGAATATAAGTTCCATGAAAGCAAGGACTTTGTTTTGTTCAATGATGTACCCTCAGTACCTAAAACAGTCAGAGAGAAAGTAGGTGCTCAATAAATGTTTGTCATAAGCATTAATGAACTCGATCTACGTTTCATGGAAATTTCCATTTTCATTTGTGTTTATAAAGAAAGCAGCATATACCTTGCTGATGAGAGACATAAATCAATCATCAGAAAATATGTGATCCTATGATACTCATCTAAGAAGTATCAGAATTTCTAAAAGGCCAACCGTTTGCAAAATGCAATTAGTTAAAAATAAAATTATTATAGATCTATTCACCAGATGTTTTTAAAAAGCTACTGATGTTATGAGTGTATTTCAGATATTTGTCTTTCCAATTACTCATGCAGTTTTCATAACCATTTTCAACGACTTTCAGCGTTGTACAGTTACAACGCTATTACTGTGGCCACTAAGTTTTTCAATAACCATGGAAGAACACGGTCAACACATCTTACTTTATGTTCCAAGAGTGTGGCAAGCATTACATTTATTTATTAGTAGAACTAAACATCATGGATTAGAATACCACCTCTGCAACTTACTACTTGATTTATCTTGGACGATTCACTTTCTCTTCTGTGCCTCAGTTTTCCCATCTGCTAAATACGTGAAATAACAGTATCTGTACCAAATAGTGTTGTTACATGGATTAAATAAATTAATATACACAAAGGGCTTAGAGCTGTGTACAGGCAGAGGTCTCCAACTCCCCTGCCTGCAGACCGTTACAGGTCACAGCCTCTTTGGAATCAGGCCACACAACAGGAGGTGAGCAGCCAGCAAGAAAGCAAAGTTTCATCTGTATTAGGAGTCGCTCCCCAGCACTAGATTGCCGCCTCAGTTCCACTTCAGATTAGTGGGCATTAGATTCTCACAAGAGCACTGGTCCCTGATGCCAAAAAAGTTGGGGATCGCTGGTGTACAGTACATAATAGGTAAGAATTCAGTAAATTAATGGATATATTATCTCATTTAACCCTTGTTAACAACCATATATGGCAATTATAACCAATTTTAAAATGAGGCACAGAGAAATTAAGTGACCTACCCACAACTACAAAACTTAATCCTAGCTCTGACATTCTGTGATTCTAGATTTACCCCAAAATAAAATAGGTTTTTAAAAGTTTCACCTTAATAACATAATAAAGTTCAAGCTTTATTGGGTATAATCAGAAAACAATGAAGATACATTTCCCCTTTTAGTCTAATTTTCGTAGTGAACAAAACTTCTAAGTGCTGTAAAATAACATTTTTAAAAGCTAGAACACAGTAGTTGATAAAAAGCAACTTCATTTTTATGAAGTGCTAACTCGTTCAACCTAATTTTTTAATTAACAAGGCATATAAAAATATTCAATGAGCAAAACCAATACACGAACAAAACTGGTAGGTGCATTCTAAAGTCAGTTACAATAAAAAGATTTAGAAGCTTTAGGTTTCTTTCCCCAAATATACTCTTAGAAACTTCTAATGTTTGTGTTATTTACAAAAAGTTAAGTTATTTAGTTCAGTTATCATTCATCTATTTACTTAACACATATATAATAGGCACTTATTATATGCTAGGCATCATTTTAGATGCTGTGAAAATTAGCAGTGGACAAAGTTACTGACCTCATGAAGCTTTATTCTAGAGAAGGAAGACAGACAATAAAACAAATAACTTCATGTGGCTATAAGAGAGAGTGTTACTGCAGGCTAAGCAGATAGAGTTGTGCAAAGGAAGGAGTTAGTATTTTATATAAGGTAACTGGAAGACTTAACATTTGAGCAAAGACTTAAAAGAAAGAGCAAATCACAATGTGAATGTAGTGAATGCTACTGAACTGCACACTTATAAAATGGTCACTATGGTAAATTTTATGTTATGTGTATTTCGCTATTTAAAAATTTTTTTAATTTAAAAAATAAAAAAGGAAGAGGGTAGACAACAGAGCAATCTGGGTGAGGGGGGAAGCATACCATGTAAAAGGATTAGTGGGTGCAAAGTCCCTGAGACAGGAGAAAGCTTGGGATTTTTTAAAGAGCTCGGTGTGGCTGGAGCAGAAATGAACAAGGAGTAAGAACTGAACAGGCACTGGGATGATAAGTGTACATGTATATCATATAGGGTTGTGCAAACCAATATAAGGACTTTGGCTTTTCCTTAAAATAGAAGCCACTGAATAAGTTTTTTTTTTTTTCATTTATTTCTTTTGTTATCATGTGTTTGAGGTATAATTCACATAACATAAAACTTACTATTTTAACCATTTTAAAGTATACAATTTGCCAGTAGATGGTTTTGACCAAAGAAGTAGCTTTTGAACAGGATCACACTGGCTGCTACGTTGAGAAGAGACCAGGAGAAGAGAACAGGCAGAACAGTCAGCAGTAACTAAAGAGAAATAGATGTTGGCTTCTTATCAATCAGGGTAACAACAGTGGAGCTAGTAAGAAGTAGTCAGGATATGCATGTACTCTGAAGGAGGAGCTGACAGGATTTGCTCATGGGACTACATACAGGGTGTGAGAGAAAGTCAGGAATAAAGGATAACTCAAAGTTTCTGGCCTGAGTGACTGAAGAACTAAGCTCTCATTTACCAAGATGGAAAAGACTACGAACAAAAGGCTGTGGGTAACAAAATCAGAGATTTGTTTTTGGACATGTTAAGTTTGGGATGCCCACTAGACAACTGGAGAGAGATGTAGTTGGGATGCAGAAGTCTGGAATTCAAGGGAGAAGTCTAGGCTAGATATACAAATATAGGGATCATCATACTATTATGATGCAACTAATAACTAAGTACAGGCACAGAAACTACTTTGTCAAAAAGTGTATTGCCATTTAAGTTAACATATGAGTTGTGTTCCATAATATAGACTATTTTCTTCCTCTAATTTAAATTCTTTTTTTACATGAAGTAGATTTGTACAAAAGAAAACACAGCCTACAAATCTAGGATTAAAAACAAAACAACAATGGGGAAAAAAACCTAGAGTTCTGCTGCTCTCCCTGAATACAGACAGACCTGGAGTTTCTTTTATCACTCTGATATATTACCTATGCTTGGCAAATGAATAACATGGAAGGGAATAGGAAAGACTCAAGGTATGGAAAGCTATAATTCCTTTATCCCTCTGACAAAGAATAGAATACTCACTGAAGATGAGTATAATGGAGAAACAGATCTGTTACCTGACAATGATGAAAATAAAATACATTTAACCTAGAGTACAGTAAGATGTTAGCAATCTGACAGTGGAAAACAACAGCTTCCACTGAGGAAAACTTCTAGATAATTGAAGTTGATTTATGTGCCAAATCTTTCTATGTGAACAATTATTGATTTTTTTCCCCTCTACCTTCTTGAGTGAGCCAGGTTCATCTTTATTAACATCTTTATCCTAAGAGGTCATAGTGATGTGATAATCTTAACACTATTATATGTTATTGTGCCATTGTTCCTACCTAAAATAGCTCCACCCTGCAATGTAGTTATTCTATCAACGCTTCCTCCTTTCTCTACTGTTACTTTATTATACCTATACATAATGCATACCAACAGCATTTGCTTTCTGGTCCTTAGTTATAGTTGCCAGAAACTGGGCCTTCATAAAGCATTCAATAAATTTAGATGGTGCCTTAGTACTTACAAGCTTTATGGGATATGTCCCCACACATTAAAAGAAAATAATCTTCTTGGTTATTTAAGACAATGTCCTTAATCTTATGAGATGCATACTGAAGTATTTAGGGGTATAACTTACTTTCAGATGGTTCAGGAAAAAAAAAAAAAGGAACATGTTAAAGAGAGAAAGCAAATATGGCAAAAGATAACCATTAATAAATCTTAGTGAAAAGTATACAAATGTCAAATCGGACTACATACATATACTTCCATCTTTCAGAAAGTATAAAAGTTATACAATAAAAAATTAGGAAAAAATAAAAATAGTATATCAAGCAAATGCCTGTGTGAAATTCATAGAAAAATAACTGAACTGGACCTATAAGATGGAGAAAATAATTTTCAAAATTTTAAAGAAAAACTGGGGGGAAAGTAAAGAAATAACAAATAATCACCTACATGAAAAAGTAGAAAATGGCTAGAAGGTGTACAAAGTAGGAAAAAAGTAACTTAGTTTCCTTGCTACTGGAGAACTTAAGTGGTCTCTCCCTTTTTACAGTATGAAAACAATACAGTCATCCATTGACATCCATAGGGAGACCCCATGAATACCAAAATCCACGTTTCTTCAAGTTTCTTACATAAAATGGCACAGTATTTGCATTAACTTATGTTTGCACATAGGCTACAGCAGAGTATACCTACACGTCACTTCATTCGCATGTATTCAGTATAGTGCTTGGCACATGGCAAATTCAAGTTCTGATTCTGGAACTTTCTGAGCCTTTTTTTCCCTGAATTTGTTCAATCTGTAGTTGGTTGAACTCATAGATTCAAAACCTGCAGACACAGACAGCCAACTATATTTTTATTTCCTGTAACTTTTTTCAAAGTCATCATGATACTGGTATTTACTAACAGCAATTTGCCTTAAAATTATTTTTCCTGATTACAAAGCAATTACTGTAGAAACATATACCTTACATCTCACCATCCAGAGATTTAGTATCCACCATCAAGCCTTTAAAAAATACATATATAAATTTATCCATGGCAAAATTCAAATGATACTGTGCATAAATGTTCTAGAAGGTGTTTCCCCTCTCCTTACTTGTAAACATTTTCTGATGTAAAAAACAAAACAAAACTTATAAAGAACTTGGCTCAAATGGCTCAAATACTATAAAGAGCCTAATTATGCTGATGGTAAAATGATCCAATTTTGTACCAAAAAAAAAAAACAAAAAGAATATAACAACCTCACTATACAATATGTTTTAAAGCATGAGCTATGTTTCTAAGACGCAGTATAGTGTTTAAGACTATGAATTCTGGAGCCAGACTGACTATATTAAAATCCTGGCTTCCCAATTAATAGCTATACAACTTTTCTGACTTTGAGTAAGTTACCCTCCCTGAACCTGCTCCCTCGTTTGTAAAATGAGAATAAAAGAACCCATCTTATAGAGATGTTGACTGAGTTGATACACAAAATGCCCTAAATGCCCTAAGAACAGTGCCTGACATATAATAAGTATCCCATATATGCTAGCCTCTATGATTATTTTCCATATTCCACGTGTAGGCAGCATTGTAATTTCCAGGAACGCTTGCAAACAAAAGCTTCCTTCCCAACTCCTGAATTAGAAATCTACAATCTTCTGTACCAATCTAAATTAAATAGGGAAAAAACACAAGTACAGAATAAAAAAATTAACATCGGGGAAAAAAAAGGAATATAGCTTACTAATGACAGGTCAATGTCATCATCTTTGTGTGGGATAGAGATATTATATAACAAATAAGTTTAATCTTTTTCCTATCTGTATCAAAAAGGTTGATTCTATAATCTTAAGAATGGAGGAAGAAAATCTGTAAAAACATCTGACATTACAGATTTTCCTTTTTACAGGAAAACTCAACTACAATAAATGAGAATGCGTAATAAGCTAATGCTAGCACATCTCCATTCCTCAGAAAAATTACTTGTAATCAAGTTGTTTTCAACATACTTTTCACTTGTATAATTTTAAAATTAGGCACCAAGAGCATTTTTCCCAAACATAAAAGTGTACTTCCTTCCTAAGGAACTTGAGTCACCCACTGTGTCTTATCACACTGTGCTGAGCAAATGCTTCTATTTGATACGTATTCACTATGATCTTGAAGCATTAAATACCATTAACAAAATTGTTCTCTTGTATAACAAAGGTCGGCTTCCAGGAATTATCATGTCCTATATTTCAGCAATATACCTAAGTGCCTTTACTGCACTCTTGGAAAAGTTATTTCCACAATGTGACTTCAAACTTAAGCCACAGTATCCATTTCTTTACTAGAAACCAGATCATTTTTTATAAGCAAATATCTACACCTAACAGTTACAAGTGGGAATTCAAGAGGATGCGTCTCCAATGATAAGCATATTTCAACACACGCACTTTTTAAGACACGCTAGTCTCTAAAAATTAAAAATAATGATAGCTGGCTCAGAAGTGAAAGTAAGCAGTTCTTTTTTAAAATTATAAACTAAATCAATATAAAGGGCACAAAACATCAATGATTAAAATTCCATTGCATATATTAAATTTCTACCACTAACTTGTGAAATACAACTTAAAAATCCAAAAGTGGAAACACGTACATAATTTAGATTTCTACTCTGATCTGAAATGTCTTTATACCATTTCAAAAAGTGCAGACACAAGTACAGACAGTAACCCATGTAAGGGACTGTGACTTTCAACCTACCTAAATAACACACACACACAATGGCTCCAGGCCACTACCCAATCTACCCCCTAGACTCTTATTACCTCGCCCGCGTCCCATATTATACCCCAAACCATCTGCCTCTACCTCCTTCCAGCAAATCTGTATGTGCAAATAAAATAATTCTGCCAAAGGTGTTAACAACAATAAGGTGTGGGAGGAGGATGAAGTTATGCAAAAGCCATGGAAGTTTTCAAGGACTTATGAGTTAAAATTTTGAAGAAAATAAATTATGAAAAGTTGAAACTGAGAACTAATTCTGAAGACAGATTTTCAGAGTAAGTTACTGATTGAGTCCCTCAAAATATCCTTCCCCACAGAAACTAAAATCCTACTAATCCGTGGCTCTTCTAGGTTAATGAGCAACTAACTGGTTTGGTTTGGTTTTTAAATAATCTTATGGGCTATCAGTCATTCAACTACTATTGTAAATTGACAAAATCAGATTTTCTTCCCTACCACAAATGGAATGATGAAGAGAAAAATGAGAAATGCTGGAAGATAATGCTAAAGTAAATGTTTCAGAACTGCAGGGCTCAGAACACTGGAAGAGGAAGGTTTGAACGATAGAAATATCAGAAGCTTATGAAACTTAAGTAATCAATTAAGGCAGCAAGCAGGTTATTAATAACAACAAAAAAAAAAAAGCAAGAAAATTCAGATTTCCTCTAGAGCAAGGTTTCTCAACCTCAGCACTACTGACATTATGGCTAGATTTTTTTTTTTTTTTTTTTTTTTTTGGTAGGGGGACTGTCCTGTGCATTGTAAGATATTTGGCAGCATCTCTGTGCATCTACCCACCAGATGCCAGTAGCATCCTTCCAGTTGTGACAACCGAAACTGTCTCGAGACTACTAAATCGCAATGTCTGCTTTGTGTATACATTTTAACTACACATTAATTTTTTTAGAGAATACAAAACTACATAAATCCTATGTGTAAATTCATAATAAGCATTTTTAAAAACTGAAAGATTAATATTAAAAAGTGATTAAATTGTGTTGGAAAAGGAATTATGGATATTCCTAAATTCTATTTTCCAGTGTTTAGTAATAATGTTCTAGTATCAACTTTGAAAAATACATTTATCCATCTATACTTTGTAATAGACTGCAAACAAAAATAGACCTAAAAACACTATACTTTTAATAATACTGGTATAGCTCTTTATAGTCTCTTCAGCATTTTTACAAAGTTATCCCATTTAACTCTTAGGAAGAGATAGCAAATTAATATCTCACTCAATGTATAAATGTAGGATTCTATCTGTTCTTCTGAAAACAAAATCCGAAGTTAAAAGTTAAAATATGTGTGAATGTGTGTATCCCTTGCAATCATCAGTGCAAGCAAAGATCAATGGAAAGAAATTCTGTTCCACAAATCATATACATACATTTGCCTCAATCACATTCTTTTCTCCAATTAGTTTCTGAAATAGGAAGTTCACAGTTCACATATAATCAAGAGTATGAAACATACTCTTGAACTAAAGAACATCATTACAACTTAATGTGAGTAATATATACTTGTAAAGCAAAAATATACTTGTTAATATCTTTAAATCTAACTTTTCCCCTCCACTCCAATTCACCAAACTTCTATCTCCCAACTATCTGAAGCAGTGCTTCTCAAAAGACTAGCCACAGATTACTGAAAGAGTATCCAAAGTTTTAACCAATCCCCCCAAAAAGTATTAACTTGGCAAGTAGGATAAAGTCCAAGACTCTAACACACACATCCCAACCTACAACCTTCTATATAGAGTCAAAATTTTAGATAGTTTCCATTTCAAAGACCTAGGTCCTCAAAGTTTCATAAAACCACACTCTCCAATGCAACAGACTCTGAGATCTAAAGTTGACAACAGAGTGAGCCCTCAATAAATTTTGTTAGCTCCACATTAAACATTTGCCAAGTTTCACCGATTTTTTGGTCTATCCTTATTTATTTTCATAATTACTACCGTAATCCAGAACTCAGTCACCCAATTCATCAAGCAGCTAATTTACTCCTAATCATTTGATACCCTAACTCTTCAACATGAACTCCAACCAACATTCCGTAATACTTTACTTCACAGTTATTATGACCTAGAATATGAATAATCAAGAGTCCTGCTTATCATGGGCCAATTAGTAGTTCTCTTTATTTGCTACCACGGACTCTCCATTTCAGGCAAGTAAACCAATAAGCACCTTACTATACAGCATTCCCTTCTATCTCAAAAAGCTTTCCCCAAGTGGTTGATGTCCCTCCAGCTTAATAAATCCTCATTGCAATTGCAGTTACAATATATAAATGTAAGTATATTTTTATATCTTTGCATTTCTGTCTACCTTGAAAAACTCAATGATTTTTACTTTCCTTCTCACTCAAAACTGTGGCTTCATGACTCCTACTAGCTACAGATATACAGTAAAATCTGGTGACTAAATAGCATGTTTTCACTGTACACATCCTCACATTGTTTAGTTGGAATTGTAGTAGCCTCAGAAAGATTCTCCCAATTTCAAAGGGAGTCTACATTCCTGAGAACTGTTGTCAGTATTGCTGTTTCCTGCAGGACAGAACTGTCCCCAAGTAGCACTAAGGTAAAGCCTTCACACTGCTACCCTCATAGAAATCTAACTGGTAGGATTATTGGTTTTTCCACTTATCCTTAATATTTCTCCATTTTCCTAATATAAATATTTCTAATTGGCTAAACCAGTTAGAAATATCAGAGATGGATTTTTATTAAGAACAAGCAGACTTTAATAGAGTTGCTTGGAAGAATCATTAATAATCATTAAATAAATCAATTCCTTTAAACAAACAAACAAACAAACAAACCCAAGGCTCATTATCCGAACATGTCACATAGAGTTGCCCATGTGAAAACAGACGAAATGCAAATCAATTCCTACAATTTGGAGTGTCTGTCTTGTAACTTGGGGCTCAGATTTGAAATTACTGTGTGTTTCTCTGTCCACAGCCTTTCATATCTACAATTTATCTCCCTCAATTAGTGGTCACATAGGCCTCTTTTTGAAACTTCATGTTAGCAGCTATGTCCAATGACTCCCGTTTCCCTGCACCCAAACTTTACACACACAAACTCTATTTTGGGCACTTCGCACAGATTATATTTTAAGCTAGGCCATCCCAAAAGTATACCTCTAAGTTTAGTAAAATTTCTCTAACCATTAGAATGTGATACAATTCAAAGACAGACAAGAAATTTAACTTTATACAAATCACAAAGTCACCGAAACTGTAACACTCAATATTTACTTACTGCAGACTAACAATAAAACAGTATCAAGAACCTCTGTCATTTATCTTTTACCTAATCTTTCTTTTAAATATGGAAAATACTTTTTCTTAACTTATAATTTACAGTCCTGTAGAGAATATTATAATTGCACATTTTAGGGTATGTTTAATATCAATAACCTAGCATATTAGTTTGGAGACAGAGTACTTATGATTCATATCTAGGAAATGATCTACCAGTAAATAAATGAGTGTGCATTTTATTTGCTGTGTCTTCCTGGTTATTCATCTGTGTCTTCTCTCTATTCTACCTTGCCTCACTTTAACTAGCAAAACAGTATATATATCATTCCAATTGTTCAGAAAAAATAAAGCAATCTCAGCACTAAACTCTACAAAGCCAAAACACATACATTAAAAAAATAAAACATCTAATGCTCATGTATTCCCCTTTACATACAAGTGTGTCAAGTACAATTATTTAGTTTCCTCATAGAAAACATGTTTAAAAGGTGATATCCTCAAGGTCTGCAAGAAAGCCAGGAAATCTAACCCAAAAGTTGGAAACATTCTTAAAACCAGCTACAAGAATGAAAAAAAAGCACAATCGCCTAGAATTTAAAATGCCCATTTCAATTATTTCTGGAAAAATAAAAAATAGAAATTACAACAGAGCCCAGAACAATATAACAGCTGTTCTTATACTAAACCTCAATCATTTAAGATTAAATTCAGCCGACTTCAAAACAGTAAATGTGTACAGCTTAGAAAAACTTCCATCCTGAAACAGCCAAAATTTCAAGTCTGATTCCAGACTTGTCAGACAGGAATATTCTCATATCTGAACTTGTCATCTTCCAACAATATTAGAAAAATGTGGCTTATTTATTAATGTATTGGTTCATTTCAATTTTCTTAATTTCAAAAGTGCTGTTTATACTTATAACCCATTCTTCAAAGAAAGAAAGCCTGTTAGTTTTTAATTATATGACCTACAACCAGTTTTCTGAGGGTCTCATCCCTGTAGAAAAAGAAAGGGTTTCTTATTTGTTCACTAAATTAAAGATATTTAGGAAAACTATAACCATCATTCTTTAAGACTTTCAAATTGTTACTATTATGAAAACAGGGATTTTAAAAAATATCTAATAACCTAATGCTAAATAGAAATTATTGTGTATGCCACAGTTTTTAACAAATTTTTAAGACTATGGAAAAAATAATTACAAAATATATATTATAAGTTGGGTAAGGGGTTGCAGTAAAAAAAAAACAACAACACATTTTTAAAAGTTCGGAGTCATCTATGCAAGATGAAGCCAAGGCAGAGATGTGAATAACATACCTACAGGACACAGGCGTGTAAGAAAAAGGAGTGAAGCAGGCCAAGTGTATTACTGGCAGAAATGATGGGAACTGCACTGACAGGTAAGCACATACCCAGTCTAAAGAGAACAGCTACTGCTCTATCACCCTGCTCCAGACAATGGGAATGCAGCCTGGTAGGGCCTCGATTTTCAAATCTTCCCCCCAAATCCATAAATCTATTAATTTCATTAAGAAACGTCCCTTTTTTTTCAGTGTTGAAACTTAAAGGCAGTACAAATCAAACAAAACACATCTCTAGGGTGGTTCAGTCCAGAAGTCACTTTAAAGCTAATGTGTGAAAACTGTTTTCATAAAGGTATGAGAAAGTAATGGGTAAAAAGCTAAGGCTTGGAGGTCAAACTGACTTGGGTCAGAATGGATTATGCTAGAAAAATGATTTCTTCAAGCCTATTTCTTCAACTGTAAAATATCATCTCTCTCTCATAAATGTTGAAAAGTAAAACTCTTAACACAATACCAGATACACAACAGACATCATAGAAATGTCCCTTACTCTCCCTACCCAACTTTGCAAGTCCTTAGGAAAATTTAAAATAGATCAGATAATAAACACCTTGAAGATTATAAGTCAGTCAGAAAACAAAGAAACTGAGGTGCCTGGCATGTCCACTGCCCTCAACCCTTACTACTCAGAGAGGTCCTGTGACATTACAGAGAACATACTATTGTTAACTTTGTGGATGGCTTGAAATGGGCCTTCTTAAATGATCCAACTAACAGGATTATCGATCTCAAGTAAAAAAGATTAAGTGTCAGAGCTCCTTAAAAATAAAGACAAAAAGTCTGTCTCATTAATTTCAGAGATCTCACTTGCTAGTAAAAGTGAAAGATGTAGTTCATACTTAAGCTTTGATACATTTAACACTGTGGGCCAAACTTCCAGAAAACTTTTTTTCTATAGAATGCATGGTACAAAGCAAAACATTTACACCAGATTTTTAAATATAAAACATATTTTACCCTAAAATTTAATTTATGTACAATTTCATCAAACCAAAATACTATGGGATTGAATTTACTGCTATGATACCTTTTGACCTCTCAAGCACACCAATTAAATTTTTTAAAAAGGTATCAACTATCCAACATATTTGTGTTAAAATATTCACACATAAAAATTCTTTAGGCTATTTTTAATAAGAATAGTTCCAATAAATTTCTAATGTGGTTACAAATAATAAGAATTTTTGTGTACATATTTGAGTATAATGTCTATACAGACTCTTACAGAACTCTTGAAATTTTATGGTATCTTCCTACAAATACAGCATAGGCTGGGACATGTGCTAGAAATAGACAGCATTAGAAAAGTTTAAGTTTTACGACTCTAAACACCTTAATTATCTCTTCCAGCTTCCCACCTATCACATTAAAAGAAAAAATTGATACAAAATAATGATTGATGGATCGGAAAGGGGTAACTGAAAGTTTATTGAGTACCTAAAAATGATCCATACTTTAAAGTTAAATCCATATTGCCACTACAAATCTCCTAATCTACACATATTCATTCTCATGTATCATCATCATTTAAACATCTTACAAACTTGACCATAAATTGCTCAGATTAATAAATGAAAACACCATAAAATTACAAACATTTCCATGTACCCAAAGCTACAATCTTATGCTAATTTTAAAATCAAAGATTTCTTAGTCTTTTTCTCAAAGTTTCGCTTAATACAAACATCGAACATAAGTAGTCTTTTAACCAATGTTTAATGCAAAATGATACTTTATAAATAACTCCAGAGTTCTGAATTTAGAAAATGCTTGTATAACAAGTGTCTTAACCCACAAAGATTATGTTGTTACTTTACTTTCTTTCTTCAACCATCAGACTGCGCCCATTTCTATTCTTACTGTTTCATTCTTTAAAAACAAAAGACATTTACATACTACTACTCACCGGTAATTTAAAGTGTCTCCTGTGTATGTCTTACTTTTTACTACCTTGTAGACATCAGGGTCTAAATCCTGACTATAATCACAAAAAGTAGAGACAGAAAAGTGATTTGTTGGAAGCCACATTTAGAACTTCAACACAAATGTTAAATGAATAGGCCCTTATAGACGGTCTCTAGCACGTGATTCTAAAACTAAACATCAATTAGAAGCTCTTAATCTAAAATGTGTATCTAACAAATGAACACTACAAACTACAACAGAAGTCTACCTACGAAGTATCAACCTCAAGTTAAGTAGAATGCAGGACAAAAATATGGTCTGCTGTCCTAACTCAGTGACAAACAAAAGAACAGAAACTATACGCTACATGAAATATTCAAATATTTTCTAAATTATCATATTAGGTTTTACTCATCTGAAGCATTCTGAAATTTTTTTTCAATCCAATGCTTTTAAAAATACTTTGAGATTTTCAAGTATACTACTTTGGGCAAGTCAAAAAGTTCACCCAAAATAAAGCACTTCACACAACAACAAAATAATGCAGCTGGTCCTGGGATACAATAGAAATAAAAATCGCCTTCGAAACTTCAGTAATCAAGAACTTATATGCTTTTAGTTAATTTAACTCCAGCGGGGGACGGAGGAGGGGGGAGGGTTGCCAGTTTTGACAATCCATGAACTACAATGAATGTCTACTCCACCTGAGAGTTAAAGTAAACTCTTCCAAGTTGGATCACCCAGAGACCGTCCCTCTAGAAGACCCAATCCAGCCTACAGATCAAAGAATATTCCAAAACGGCTTACCTTTCTCCCCACCAAACCCTTTTTCCCCTGAGCAACAGAATGTTTTCGCTGAACATAAACCCTCCAGCGACTTCTCTCCATAGGGGCAGAGGCAGGGCACTGTGGAGAGCGGAAGCCACTCGGCTCAGTCAAGCCGACCACTGTTACCCCTCCCCTGGCGGCCCCTATGCAGAACCAGGTGGCTCTCATTGCCACCCCCAGTAAAGAAGAATTCACCAGCCCCGCCGCACACTTCACAACTTCCCACGAGCCTGCTCCGCGGTTCTCCGCGGAGCGAAGTCCGGAATCCTCCACCCCGCAGAGGCAGAGGGAGGAATGGGTGGTGAGGGTGAGCGCGGAACCAAGGCGGCAAAGACCTCCAGCCCCGCGACGGCTGACGGCCCCCGCGCTCCGCGCGCAGGCTGGAGGGATGGAGCAACCACGGCTCCCGCCTGGCGACTCGGATCTCCCGACTTTGCTTCTCTGGGAGGCGACCCATGCCTCCCCTGCCATCCGTGCGGTAGGGGGCGGGGAAGGCCTCGCCGAGGCTCAGAGCCTCCTCGGCCCGCCACGGAAGGGAACGCGGTCCGGGTACGAGGGACAATAGGGAGCGGGGAGCGCTGCGCGCCCGAGTGGCGCCGCCGGCCGGCCGGCTGACTGATACGCCCGCCGCACGCCGCGACTGGGTTCCGCTCGGCCCGGCCGCCGCTGCCGCTGCAGCCGCGCGGTCCGCGGGGGTCACGGCGCCCCCAGTGCTCTGGGTCGTGCCTCACCTCCCAGCCCCGCCGCCCAGGAGAGGAGCAGAATTAACACTCTCAGCAACACCATCTTCCGCTGCCGCCGCCTCCTCACGGGTTAACAGCAGCACATCGATCCGGAGGGAGAAGCTGAAGGGGTTTGATCCGGAGCCTCCACGGGAAGCCGGGACCCCCGGCAGGAGAAACGGCAAAGGACCTCCCTCTCGCTCCACTTCAGAGGACGGCAACGCTCCCAGCTCCTCCAAAACAGGGACCTCCCTCCCCCTCGCTCGTTTCCTTCCTCCCGTCCCCGTTTTCCTTCCCTCGCTCCTTCCCTCTTCTCTATCTCCCTCCTCCAAGCCTGGGACCTCCGCCTCCTTCCTCACCACGTGACGCGCGGGCGCCCAACCGGCACGCGGAACCTCACCTCTTCCTCCCACCCCTCCCTCTCCCTCAGGCGCCCTATGGGGGGCGCGCATGCGCGCGGAGGCCGGTTCCCGGGCAGGCAGGCCCGCCGCCGCTTCCTGTCCGCTGGCGGATAGCTGGGATTGGGCTTAGGAGGCGGGGTTTCCTCTGGCCCCGCCCCTAGAAGGGAGCGCGTCTCCGCCGACCGGCTCCGCTAGTTCTTAGCAGCTGCTGAGAACCGTGCGTTGGGCTAAAATGGGAGTGTTAAGGATGCTGAGGGGCCGCTTTCCGCTTCTTAACTTCACGAGGAACAGAGATTTTTGTTTCTTTGTCTTCCTCTCGTGGTGCACGACAGCTAACAACAGCAAAATACCAACAAGCAGTAATACCTGCGGTAGCAACCAGTGATCAGAACATAAATGCAAAGAAAGACCGTCAAGCAGCAGAGAGGAAAGACACAGCCAAGGGTATAGTTTTCCGAGCTCTTTACAAATTTGTGTCACAGAACTGGCCTTACCGTTATAAAAGCGTGCAGCCTAAAACACAGGATCCTTAATCGCCAGCCTTAAAAATGTCCTTGTTACCTCTCTGTCCTATCGCTAAAGAAAACTCTCAAATCTCCTTCATCCTAACTTCCTGACTTCTTTGAATTTCAGATCTGGTTGCTTAGGAACTCACTTTGGATCTTTAAACTCTTATTTCATTGACTAAATATTTAAGCATAAGACCTGAAACCATAAAACTTAAAAAATAAAAAACAGAAAAGCTCCCTGATTTTGACGTTAACAATGGATTTTTGGCTATGACACCAAAAGCACAAGCAACAAAAAGGAAAATAAGTGGGACTACATCAAACTAAAAAAAGGTTCGGCACAGCAAAAGAAGAAAATGTAAAGGGAACCTCTGGAATGAGAGAAAATATTTGTCAATTGGCTGTCTGATAAAGGGTTAATAGCCAAAACATATTTTTTAAAACTCTTAAACAAACACTCTAACTTAAAAATAGGCAGAGGAACTGAATAGACATTCTTCCAAAGACATTCAAATGACCAACAGGTACATGAAAAGATGCTCAACACCAGCAATCATCAGGGAAACACAAATCAAAACCATAATGAGATATCACCTTACTGTTAGAGTGGCTATCGTAAGAAAAAAAAAGATAATAAAATGTTGGCAAGGATGTAGAGAAAAGGGAACTCTTGTGAACCATTGGTGGGAATGTAAATCGGTACTGCCACTACAGAAAACAATACAGAAGTTCCTCAAAAGCTGAAAATAGAACTACCATGTGATTCAGCAACTCTACTTCTGGGTATGCGATATATCCAAAGGAAATGAAATGAGGATCTCAGAGAAATATCTGCACTCCCACGTTCATTGCAGCATTACTCAAAATACGGAAACAAATGTCCCTCTATGAATCAATGGGTAAAGGAGATGTGAGGATTCTGCATTTGTGGCATCATGGATGAACCCTGAGTGCCTTATTCTAATTGAAACAAGTCAGAGAAAGACAAATACCACGTGATCTCACTTATATGTGGAATCTAAAAAAGTCCAACTCATAGAAACAGAGTAGAATGTTGGTTACCAGGGGCTGGGGGATTGGAGAAATGGGGAGTTGTTGGAAGATGAATAGATTTGGGAGATCTAATGTACAACATGAAGACTATAGTTAATAATACTGTATTATATACTTCAAAATTACTAAGAGGGTAGATCTTAAACGTTCTTACCACAGAAAAGAAATGGCAATTACATGAGATTATAGAAATGTTAACTAACCCTACTGTGGTAATCATTTTGTAGTATCTAAGTGTTTCAAATCAAAACAATGTATACCTTAACCTTACACAATATTATATGTTGATTATATCTCAATAAAGCTGGAAAAAATAATATTAAATAAAAGTAAACAACTCGGTGGCATTTAGTAAATTAACAATGCTATGCAACCATCACTACTATCTAGTTCCAAAACAATCATATTGCAAATAAGAAAAAAACAAAAAGCTTGTATTTCATGAACTAGAACTTTTCGATGGCATTTAATTAGATAGTCTTCATCTATTTGGCATCCTGTTTGAATAGACTGAATTAGGGAATATAAGTATTAATAGTATTGATACTAATACTAATTTGGAAATTCTATACTTCTTTTTACTCTGATATTTTTACAATTTATTACCATCAACATAAGTCAAGAGTGTGTTTCTTTATTTCTCAGTTTGAGAAATGAATTATTATAGTTTACTTCAACATTATTAAGTTCAAAAACCATTCAAATATTCTAAAACCATTATTAATAGTATCCATTTATAATGAGAGGTATGCAATTATTAAAGAATGGAAGAATCTCATGAATAGTTTTTCCCCCCTTCTTAAAAGATCCAATCTTAAAAACAGTTACATGCAAACATTACATTGCAAATCACCTGAGATTCTTACTGTTCTCTTCTGGTGACGCTGTCAACAAATGATGCTTTGATTTTCTAACTATTAGACTCCCTTGTGGCATGTTTAGTGTTGCACAGTATTTTTGGTCTGTTTTTATTTATTTATTATTTATTTTTATTATTTATTATGGTGACATTGGTTAATGAAATCCAATTAATTTAATGTACACAATTTAACCATAAGTCATATATATATATATATATATATATTGCATTGTGTGTTCACCATCCAGAGTAAGATTTCTTTCTGTCACCTCACATTTAACCCTTTTTACCCCAACCTCTTTCCCCACCACCCTCTAGTAACCACTAGTCTACTGTCCATGGCCATGAGTCTTGACATATTTGTTTGTTGCTTTTAGACTTATGTCCCACATATAAATGATATCATGTGGTTTTCCACTTTTTCTGTCTGGCTTATTTCGCTTAGCAAGATTATCTCAAGATCAATCCATGTTGTCACAAATGGCAGTATTTCATCTCTTCTTGTAGATGAGTAATATTCCACTGTATATATGTACCACATCTTCTTTATCCAATTGCACAATATTTTTTTTATCATTAATTCCAGTGGTTGGATTTAAATGGCATTTTCTCTTAAAATTCAACTGGAAGAAAACCAAAATTATATTTTGTGTTACCAAAGTGATCACTGAAAACTATGTTTAAGATTGTATTTCTTTTCATTTGAAAACATGAATATATTACCTTCCAGCATCATAATGAAAGGTATTCCAATGTTACAAATGTGGACCACTATTCTGTTTGAAGTTTTAACTTACTACCTTTTTGGTGTTTTGAAAATCTATGGTAAACTGATGAAATGCAGAAGTATAAGATATGCATTTATACCATCACAGACTACCTGGGTTTAATTCCCAATTCTACTATTTACAAGCAGTGTGGCTTTGGCCAAATTATTTCACCTTTCTAACCTTAATATTTCTTTTATAAAAGGAGAATGATAAAATATTTGCCTTGTAGGATTTTTTTGATTATTAAATTTAAGTTAGTTAACATTTATAAAGTGATTATAACAGTGCCTGGCAGGTAATAATTGCTGTATAAATGGTTGTTAAGCGAGAATGTATAAATATCACAGTCCTTCCATAAACACTCAAACATCTATTCGATAGCGGTAATTAATAACATTATTTCCTTAGCAACAATACACAGCTTTCATACTACCAGTAGAATGAAAGTTATCCTCAAGTTTAATAATGAAAAATTCAGCTAATAAGCATAGGGTCATATACAGTGTATTATACAAGTAATACTATAGAAAATTGCTTGTTGCACAACTCGAAGCCAATCTGGTAACTGTTTCAACAATTACATTTTAAATTTACAATTCCTAATAAACTAACTGCTTGCTGGATATCTTCCTGTCATGCCCAACTCAATATGTTTAACTTCTCTCTGATAATGGCACCACCACTCTCCCAGTAACCAGGGGTGGAATGTAGAGTCATCTTACACTCTCCTTCTCTACTTGTAACCAATTACCAAGTACTGATTCTCTCCTAAAACTATCCTACTTGTGCCTTTAACCCTTCCCTTTCCACTACTATCACTTTGATGCACACAGCTATTTTCTCTAGCTTAGACTGATACAGGACTTCTAACACATCTCATTCCAGTCTCTCTTACTTCTGGTCCTGCTTTCAAACTTCACCTCAATCCACTTCGAGTTGCTTCTATCCCCATCATTCCAAGAAGTTACTCTTCCTGAGGTCATCATTGCCACTGTACATGTTCACTCCTTATCTAACTAGACCTCTTGATCAATTAACACTCTCCTCAAAATTCCCTTCTGCAATGTTATCCAAGAATTTGCCCAACTCTCCTGATTTTTCTTCTTACTTTTAACTGTGCATTCTTTTGTATCTCTTCCCTAGGGTTTTTTCTTCTCTTTATCCTTTGAATATCAGTGTTCCTCAGGATTTTATCCCTGGCTTTCTTATCTTCTCATTCTTCACTTGCATGATTTTTTGTTTGTTTTGTTTTGTTTTTTACCACTTTCAAGAAACTATGAATCACTAAGCTGTAAACTCCATGAAAGCAAAGCCGGGGGCTGTCTTGTTCTGAGTTCTACTGCACTGCCTAGCACAGGGTCAGCATTTTTCTGGACCTATGTCCCAAGCCTCAAACCTGTAATCCTAGTTGCATCATTAACCACCACTTGTGTGACCTTGCATACATTAAGGCACCTATGCCACCATTTCCTAATCTTTACAGCAGGGAAAATAGTAATACCTACCTTGGAGGGTTGCTGTGAGAGTTAAATAAATTAATAGATGCAAAGCACTTAGAATATTGCATGGCACATCGTAAGCATTATAAAAAGTTTAGGTGCTGTGATCATTACATATCAAATGTTTACTAGCTAACCCCTCCCTAAAGTTACACACCCATACCAAATTCAACATGTCCAAAACTGGACAAAAAAAAAATACATCACCTACCCAAAACATTTTTTTCCCTTCTAAATTCCCTATTTTGGTTAGTGGCAACACCATCCATGCAATTATCTCAACTGCTCTTACATCCCAACAGATCATCAAGTCATTTTTCATCTCCATCATATGAAATCTCTTTATCTACCTCTACTACCACAGCTCAAGCTCTGGTCTCCTTGTCTCACAATACCCAATCTCTGACATTTTGCCACCACTGCTGTCAGGGTGATCTTTAAAATATTAGTATATCATTTAATCCCCAGGATAAAATACAAGGATTTCATGATCTAATCATTGCCTTATTTGCCAGATTCGTCTTCCATCATTCTCTTTTCTTATTTTGTCTTCTAAAAATAGTGAGGACAAAAATCAGAATAGCAGCAGTAACTGACAATAAGGAAATGGAAGCTTAAAGAACTTAAATAAGTTGCCCAGAGTCACAAAGCTAGTGTGTGGTAGAGCCAACACCCAAAGTTAAATCTGCCTCCAAAGCATGTGCTTTAATCACTAGAATATGATGCTGTTCAACTCCAGTTGTCTTCTCAAACATATGTCACTTCCCTCTTTGACACCTTTGCACATTGTATTCCCTCCATGAGACGTGCCTCTCCCATTTATCCTATATATTCTACAAAATTAAGCTCAAAGTTTTCCTGCAGTAATTCATTTGGGGACACTTTTTCATTAGGATTTTGCTTTCTGTGTAAAAACAGGATCAGAGAAGTAAAGCATTTAGAAAATCCACTTTTGGAGAAAAGAGAATAGGGAAAATGGTATTTAGAATTTAAGGCATTTAGAAGGTATGTGACAAATGTCAATTTCCTTTCAAATGTAAAGAAATAGGTATTGTTAAAAATATGGCTCAGGCTTCTCTGTTAAATCTTCACTAATTTCATTACTAAAAAAAATTTACTACTTGCCATTTAGGTACTTCTAACATAGCCTTATTAAACTGCATTGTATTTTTTAATAACTTCCCTAATCCTTGAGGATAGGTATGAATCACATTATAGAGGTTTTAAAAATAGGGCCTCAGAGAGATTAGCAAATATATATCCAACAAATATTTATTAAATCTTAATGCTAGAATAAGATCTATTTCACTAATCTATTCAAATACTAGGAGTGGACCCTAACTGCCTAAAACTCTGATATCTTATTCTAATATTCAAGGGGCTCCACAAAAGAACCCATTTTTCCAACTTTTTCTCTTTTCTCCTTTAATGAAACTCCTACTCCATCCAGTTGAACTGATCTACACTTGGGAACCCCAAAGCATGCTAGACTTTCCTCCTTTCATGCTTTTGTCCCCCCTCTCTTTTCTGCTTATAGTATATTTTAAAAAGAAAGGAGGAAGAGGAGGAGGAGGAGGAGGAGGAGGAGGAGGAGGAGGAGGAGGAGAGCCCAAAAGAGAGTTGCTTATGCTAAAATCTCATGTCCACCAACTGAAACTTAATGTATAGTTTCAGCTCTCCCAGAAATGAAATCTTAGACCAGTCATTAGGAATTTCTTGATCAGCACTAGTTAAGTAATCTGCCTGATAGAACCCTGCCATCGCCTGAAGGAAAGTAAACTTGCAATAATCACTCACTTTTTTGCCCACTATAATTTCCTTATTCCCTCTCCCTTCTGCCTATAAAAGTCTTTCATTTTGTGCAGCTCCTTGGAGCTCCTTTCTACCTGCTAGGTTGGATGCTGCCTGATTTGAATCAATTTTTACTCAACTTTTGAAATTTTTAATAGGCCTCGGTTTATCTTTTAATAAATATTACATAGTCTTTAAAACACTGGTCACAGCCTGGTAGCTCATAAACCAAATTAGACTCAAAGACCTGTTTGCTTTGACTTGTAGTCGATTTTTTTCTCATTGATGACAATTTTCAACAATTAGGAACTTTAATATTGAACTCTAAATTCCAGATTTTCTGTGAAAACTAGACTAAGTTGCAGATAGTGAAAACTATCTGCTCTGATCATCTAGTTGTTTTTTCAATTCCTGAAATTGTTAATATGACTCATTTTGGAACTCACTGAGTTTTTTCAGAAGTACCATCATGAATTCTCTGTCATTTAAGTCGCATATCTGTATGTCTATAAGCTTATTTTCTGGAGATTTTTCTCTTTCTTTCTGAGATGCCTTGTCACTTTGGTTGTTCATGGTGTTTAATGGAGTATTTCTTCGCCTGGGCTTTAATGGAAATGTACTCTGCTGTTTTTCCAGAAAGATTTATTATATAAAGGTCTCTCTTTAGCCTACTGCAAAGAAGGCACTTTTCTTCTGGTTTCCAGTAGGTGGTGTCTAAGCCTGTTGGATCCCTGCTTTATATAAAGCCTTAATAATGCCTTTATATAATGCCTTCATTTTCTTGTAGATATTTAATCACGCTTGCTACCCTTAGTTTCTAACCCTGTCAATATCCACAACAGTCTCGGCAGCATTTGCTCACATTCTCCTGGGACTCCGCAGTGATCAGTCTCAGAGGGCATAGGGGGATGGGCCCTCTGGGTTGGGGGTTAGGGGCTGCGGTTCAGCCTCGGTTTTTCAAATGCAGCTGGTAAAAATCAACTGTTGTTTCTCTGCTGTCCCGCTTCTCTGCTTTCTGCTCTGATGACTGGGCCCTGCCTCCAGTTGCATGGAACTCACAGCACTTCCAGGCAGGGCTGGTTCAGGGAAGTGGCTGCACTGTCTCTCCACCCCCTTCTCTTCCTGCAGGGAGCTCCAGAGGTTTTAAGAGGCTGCTTCTTTATTTCTCCCAGTCCGCCACTCAACACCCGGGATTCTGACCTGTGGTAGCTCTTGTGCACAGATCCCACACTTAGACGTACTGGTGTGCAGTTTGGGTGTTTTCTGTTGAGTTTTAGATGTTCATCTTATTGTTTCAAGGGGAGAGATCTGGGGACATCTCTCTGCCATGTTTCTCCACAATCGACTGGAAGTTTTTGATACGGAAATACTGAAAGCACCTTTAATCTGGCAATTTACACAATCTACACAAAGGAAAAGAAACTACGGAGATCAGTTAGCAGGTTTACTACAACATACTCACCAATGCAGGGCAACAGCAAAGAGAATGGAAAGCAAGACTTTGGATAAAGCATTGAATGAAAAGTCAAATCATTATTGGACTTGAACTTCTGGAAATTTATCTGAGAATATAAATACATATATAAAGAGTCAATTACAAGAAAATTGATTGCAGTGAAATTCATATTAGTTAAAACAATGGGAATGATCTAAATGTCCAAGAAGCATAAATTTGTTTCAGTCATATAATAAAAAAATATTATCCAGTCACTAGGAATATTGCAAATGAATATATGTTTATGCATAAAGATCTTTGCAATATATTGATAACTAAGAAAATGTTCAGAATGGTCCAATTTTTGTTTATGAAAATATGTATTTGTTCAGATGCCTAGAAAAATGCGGGAAGGATATAGGTACAGTGAAGTACCATTAGTGTTATCTCTACTACTTCATTCCACGTAGTGTAACAAAGGGTTTTTTTTCTTCTTTTTCATTATCTATGTTTTCTATTTTTTTAAATGAGCACGTTTTTGTTTCATATTAAGAAAGTAAAATTATTAACATTAAACATTTTAAATTTTAAAAAATATGACTTGTTGACTATGAGTAAACTGAAACAAGACAACCCAAATGTTTTAAACCTGGGTGACAGAGACTGATATTAACAAGGAAAACTATAGGAAAGACAAGAACGGGAAGTATTTTGATATCAGGATGATAAAATATAGTTTTAGATATGACTTTGAAGGTGGATACAGACACACGTATCACATATACACATACACACATATACAATACCCCTCAAGAAACAGTATAAAGAAAAACTAGCCAAAAGATTAACTTTGGAGCATGGTGGAGTTTGAGGAGAGTAATGAAAAATAACATTGTCTATAGAGGTGAATTTAGAAGCCTTTTACTCATGATAAGGTTTATTTATTTTCCATAGAGATGAAGAGGGGAGGCTTTCCCTAATGCTAGAATAGTAGTTCTCAAACTTTATCATGTATCGGAATCACCTAGAAGTCTTGTTAAAACACAGACCTCTGTAATATTGGGCTCTACACTCAGAGTTCCTCATTCTGTAGAATATGGTGAGGGCCTAGAGAATTTTCATTCATTCATTCATTCATTCATTCATTCATTATGGTGACATTGGTTAAAAAAATCCAGTAAGTTTCAGCTGTACATTTTAATTGTAAGATATATATATATATATATATATATATATATTTACATTGTGTGTTTACTTCCCATAGTTAGATTTCTTTCTGTCACCAAATATTTGACCCATTTTACCCCATCTACCTCCCCTATCTTCCCTGAGAATTTTCATTTTTAACAGGTTTCCAGCTAACATTGATACTGCTAATCCAAAAACCACACTTTGAGAATGACTGTACCAAGGTTGAGAGCTATCTGGCCAACTGATAGGTGAGCTGGCAGGGCAGAAGTATGTTTGAAGAGAGAAGTCCTAAGGAAAGAAGTCTTAAGGCATAATACACTTTATCCAATAACAAAACTTTAACTATTTGGTGTAAGATTGGGGTAGTAGGAATTCTGAATCAAAGGTAGTGGAATACATTCCTTGTATTCATTGCTGGTGCAGCCTATCTAGACCCAAATAAGTAAAATCATGAGAACTCTTTCATGAATACTGTAGCATATTACAGCTATAATAAAAAGGAAAAGAAGGTCATTTCCCTGGTTTCTCTATCATGTATCTTTAACATCACCAGGACAGACTGGCATCTGGTGAAGCAGCATGGAGTAGAAGCAGCACCTGGTAGAGTATCATAGGATTGGATTTGTTTCTGAACAGGTGTGGGACTCCTCATGGGGGCTCTCAGAAATAATTAAATAGGGAATGTGCTTTGCAGGAGGCTAGAGTTTCTGCATAAACAGTTGAGGGCCAGAGCCAGGGCAATCTGACTTACATGGAAACCCTTGATATTAACTTAGAATTTTTCACCAAATCTTTAGTAGAAAGCTAAGAAGAGTAAAGGAATACCCATATCTTCTGCTCAGCGTCCATTTTGATTCAGTTAACAATAAAGAACCATTAAATTATTTTTAGTAGAAACATCAACAAAATGAAAGCAAGATGTTTGAATTATAACAGGATAAGCTGAGGAAGAGAAAATTGTAGTCTGGGGAATAATTAGAATGCTGCTATACTCTGGTAGTAAGGTGATAAGGATTCAGCTAGCCAGTGGCTACAGACAAATGAAGTAGGGAAGTGGTATATAGAATCAGCAAGCCTTGATAGAAGGCATAATAGTCAGTAAATAAATTAGGGTATAAGTCAAAGATAGCACCAATTTTTCTATCATGGTAACTAGAAGAGCTATAATTCAACTAAGAAAAAAAGACTTTTAGAAGAATAATCATTTTTGGACTTCTTAAACTTGAGGAAATAATCAGCCTATGATTTTAATTAGGAGAGTGTAGTTTAATTCTTCCTTAATTATTGCACACTAAAAATTTTCCTCATCTGAATTATTACATTATTGCTTCTACCACTCATTTAGTATTAATTATTACCTGACATATTCTCAATGATCATTTTACATGAATATGTCTTATTTCTCCCAACAAATTTTGCCCTCCCAAAGAGTAAAACCAACTCTTGGCAGTTAATCATATATTTATATGATTGCATCAATAAACAATACATTAAACAAACTTAAAGATAAAGTTGAGGTTATCTCTTAGAAAGTAGAACAAAAAGATATATAAAATTTGAGAAAAGATAAGAATTATAAAAAAAATTAAAAAGAAAATTTCCCAGAACTGAAGGACATAAATTTCTATATTGAATGTGATTGCCAAGTACCAAGCCCAATGAATAAAGCAAGACCTACCCAGAGATATATCAAATACTGAAATGTAAGAACACAAGAAGAAAGAAAAGATCAAATAAATTTCAGAGTGAAGAAACAGGTTACATACAAAGGTTTTGGAGCCTAATAGTATCCAGCTACTCTACAACCAGAAGCTAGAAGATAATTGACCAATGACTTCAAAATGAGGAAAAAGTATATCCAGCCAAACTATAAAATGTAAAGGTAGAATAGAGATCTATCTTTTTTTCAGACATACGCAATCTACGGAAACATGCTTCCTATGCACTCTTTCTCAGGAAGCTAACTAAGAATATGTTCCACAGATTAAAGAGAGAAGAAGACAGGAGATCCAAGCAAGAAAGTAACCAACATGGAAGAAAGAAGGAAGGAATTCCTAAAACATGAGTGAAGAGAAATCCCTGGATGACAGCTGTGCAGCAGACCTGCAAGAAAACAAGTCCAGATCAGAGCAAGAAAAATGAGTGTTCCAGGAGGGATGTACCCAAGATTTAAATGGGTCTGAGAGGTAATGATATGGTTGATGATACTGGTAAGTCTGTGGCTGAGTTACTGATAGATGAATAAGTAAGCAAATAAAATGATGGGCCAATTGTTAATTTTAGGAAAAACAAAAACTTTAACAAGAAAAGAAATATAATCACAGTCACAGTAAAATACCTGACTTACTGTGAATAATTTTACATAATGGTAATGCTTTAAATTTTGAGCACTTTATTTAATTAACATTTTGAAATAATTGGGAGCCCGAAGCAAGAATAGGAAAAATAATGTGAGATAAAATAATTAAATCTTCATCTTCTAAGGGAATAAATCAATAAACAATATCTACAAATTTTTTGTCTTTTATTCTAGAAGCTTAATATAGTTAAGGTGACAGTTCAATCATATTAATTGAAGGTAGTTAAAATTTAATGATAATACAATCTCTTGCAACCTACATACACTGTATAATGCTTAAGTG
This sequence comes from Rousettus aegyptiacus, assembly GCF_014176215.1. Taxonomy (NCBI): domain Eukaryota; kingdom Metazoa; phylum Chordata; class Mammalia; order Chiroptera; family Pteropodidae; genus Rousettus; species Rousettus aegyptiacus. Next base: position 127,633,439 of record NW_023416306.1, read on the forward strand.
GAATGAAGCCAGTGTTATTTAATTGGTGTTTTACAGACACACTACAGAGAGAGAGAGAGAAGCAAATATATATATATAAAGCAATCATTCTAAAAGTACTATGGTAGTCCAGTAAAAATTTAAATATACTGTAGAACTAAACTCCTTGATACCTACGATAAAGATGACTGGTTTTAATACAAAGCTAAGCCTGCATCAGGCATTCTAATCATAATGGCTTGTAAAAATATCAGGTTTCCAGTAGAGAAACTATTCTATAAAAGTTCATAAATCTTTTCAAAATTTCACATATGTAAAACCAGGATACAGCTACAACTATCTTGAAGTCTGAACAAGGTATCAGATCAAACAATAAGATTCCCAGCCATCATGTAACATAGAAAGGTCCTTATGCAGTATATGCTCTCTGGCTCCTAGAAACCTTCCTGTGCATAGTATAAAGTTTAGTTGCCCAAAAACTAAGCCGAAGAAGTTCAGCGAAGTTTTCACTTTGCCATGACTATTAAACCTCAGGAATGGTGTGGTCCATCAGGCTTTTCACAATGCCTGGTACCATCCGTTTAATAATATCTTCAAAGATAAAAGCAGGCATGATTGTAATAGTAACTACAGTCCCAGATGTCGACAGTATGTTGGCAATTTTAGAGTCCTTCAATTCAATGACATTCTGTCCATTAATTTCACAGACTTCTGTGAGAAGACCGTTTTTGGCTGCGGAACTATCTTTTACCATGGACATTATTTTTCCATTTTTAAAGATGAAATCAACACGTCTAGTACTATCCTCATGCATAGTAATTGTACATTCAAAAGGCCTGTCATGAATAGTCATGGTAATCTCTCCAAAAGCCTGTTAGAGCACTCTATGTGATTTATCAGAGCTTTAGCCTGCATAGTTTTCCCCATTGATCCGGAGTACTTGATCCCCAAATCTCAGACCAACTAATCAGGCTGGGGAATTCACCTAAACTAGTGGAACAAATATACCATTATCTACTGATTTAAACCGAAGCCCAATTTTTCCATCTTGATCCTTACACAAAATGATTTCATGAATCCCTTGCTTAATTCCTGCTCTACAAATCTGACATCATTACCAGTTACAGGAGCCACCATATAGTTCATACTGAAAGGTCTTGCTACCACCCCCCAAGTTGGTGCTCCAGGGACTATAGCTGTATTTGTATATATTTTGGCTTCATTTAAACTCAGGACCATGTACGGAGAGGACCCAGATACAATTATAGGATAAAGATTTCCATCTTGAGAGATGGGAACAAAAGGTTCAGACAAAATTGCTGGGTTGGCAGGGATTGCAGAAAAGGCATTTTGAGCCTAAATTGCTTTGTCTACCTTCAGGTCTTCAAGAGACTGGTACAGAGACATTTTTGCAGCATTTTTCTAAGCCATAGGAACCCACTTGTTGCCATTGTCACCTCTGGTCTCTTGCACAGACTTCCAAGACCAAGGGGAGGCATGCCTCTACAATTTTTTAATGAAGAAATCAGAGTGTAATCACATTACTCAGAAACACAAAATAAGGAGCTAAAGAATATCTAGAGGTTGAATGGACTGCTTCTAAGGAACATGACTTAAGACTGTGGAGAAAAATTAATGTTATTAACCAAAGTTATTACAATACATTTAATTTTTAAAAAATGCTTTTTAATTGAGAAAGTATAAAACGTATGGAGGGCTAGATCAGGGAGCTGCGCTGTTTTTATATAAACTATTTGACTGTCAAGACTATGACGTATATAACTTTCAAAAATATTTTTAAAATCTAGAAAGCAACCATTTTATTTTAAAATGGTATATTTTACCTCACATTTAACTAAAGCTACATCTAAAAAAATAAGAATGAGACATTTTTTGTTTATTATCTTTTGTCATTTCTCCCTAGATGCCACTTCCTACTTCCCTTAGAAAAATAGCTATGTACATTTTCACAATCTTAAATACGTACATTTTCATAGCTGTTTTTCTTAGCTTATGTAATTGCTGACAACATATAGAAAGAAAAAATTGTTCTGTTTCTGTTATAAATTATTAAATTGTGCATGTGAGCATTTGAAACATTTACCAATAAAAACTGCTAGAGCAAGTACAGGTTTATCTAAGTAGGGTTTTTAAAAGTGGTGATAAGCCATTATTTGAGATGTGTGTTTCATGGTTTTTGGTGCTGCTGTGGTTTCTGGCCTGTAAATGATTCATTCATTCAATGTATTCATGTTACACACTTTTAGAAATCTCCTTTTTATAATTGTGTTAAATTTTTAATTTCCTGAAATCTGTAATATTCTGATGTTCACTTAATGGCCTGAAAAACTAAAGTGCTTAGTCCAGCAGCATATATCTTAATCTGTTGACATTTGCAACTCTTCTACAATGAAAAATTCTAATTTGAACGATCTTATTTATTGCTTACAGATTGACACAGAGACCAAAACACACAACACTCCTAAAATTAACATCTCAAAGAAGCTTTCCATTATCTTTTCTAATTTTTCTCTTTGCCAAGAGTTGGTTAAATATTGTAAGATTGTTGTCAATGTGAAAAAGTGGAAGGAGCTCCATCTTCTGCTTACTCAGGAAATGGTATTTCTCAAGCAAGTATTAAAAACATAGCAGTAAGAAAAAAACCACTAGAAAGAGTAAACCCAATGAAGATGTGAACCCTTTTTCCTATTCACCATGACATTCCCAGTGCCAAACGCAGTATCCAGTAATGTCCTTGACACTGAAATGTGTTAGTGAATGAAATACTACTTGGCAATTTTGTTGACTTTCTCTCACCAAAAGAGATACAAAAGACTACATTCTATTAGGTATCAGGTATTTATATGCCTATCTAGAAAGATCTGTCCTGTCAATGTTTGTATCCTCAGAGCCTAGAAAATGTTTAAAAAGAAAAAAAAGAAAAAAACAAAGAAAAGAGAGGAGAATCCCTTATTTGGAACGGGTCAAAATAGGACCCAAATCCACTTTGTCACCAGCAAAACTTCCAGTCTACTCTGTCCTCTGAAAATTGCATAGCCTTAAGAGGAGTCAGTTCTAATTAGAAAAGTCATTTTTTCAGAAACAGGCTCTTTCTACTCCATGCAAAGCGGGGCCAAGTGACCAAAACCGCAAAGACTTGGCTAAATCAGCACAAGCTAATGTATTGTTATTGGCCAAAGTACCCACTTTTTCTTTTGCTGCACAGGCCAATATCCGCAACCGCACTGACGCCTCATGTAGGGCGAACGTTTTCACCAGTAGCTTTTGGAGTGCAGTGTTTCTCAGCTAAACCCAAGAGAGACTGGAATTTGTGCAGTGTAGTAATCCAAACACCTCATGAAGATCTCAGCCTTTAAAATCTACATCTTCTAAGGCTGGGGAAACAAAATCTCCTGAACCCTTCAGGGACGACCTCTTTTCCAAAAACTACAACCACCATCAACTCCCATTCACGAGCCGAAGAGTTGGCTACACAAGACCCAGTTCGGAAAGGTCACAGCCAAGTTGTCTGCCGCTCGCCTTGCCTTTAAAGAAGCCGAGGGCGATACGCACACCCCGGAGTTCAACTTCCGGCCACACAGTGAGAGGATGTTTTCCTCCTGGCCACGCCCCCTGGCCACGCCCGCCGCGCCACGCCTTCCGAGCGCGCTCCGGCAGGCCTGCGTGCGCGCGCGGGGGGGCGGAGCCACGTGGGCGGCCGCCGCGCGATTTGCCGTCACCCGGCGGCGGGCAGGCATGCGCAGGTACATCTAGAGTTAGCTGACCACGCGGCGGCGCGCGCGCGCGCTCCTGATGCCCTACCCCGTGACGTGCCTGGCCGAGGCCGCGCAAGGGCGCTGTAGCTGCCAGTGCCGCTGTCATGGCGTCGGAGGCGCTGGCTGAGGAGAACCCGCCGCGGTCTCTTTAGAGCGAGGGGCGGGCGGCTGGGTATGGAGAGCGGCCCCGAGAGCCTGCAGCCGCTAGAACACGGGGTGGCCACTGGGCCAGCGCCAGAGACAGGTTCTGCGCAGGAAGGGCGTCAGGAGACCAAGCTCGCCGCTGGAGATGGTCCTGAAGTATGGGCGGCAGAGAGCAGCGGCGGGAATGGGCAGGGGGCGGCGGCTGCCGGGAGGAGCCTCCCGGATTCGGTTTCTCCCGCCAGCTCCCCTCAGGGTCCCGGACCCTGCAGCTCCTTCCCAGGCTTGGATTTGCAGGAAAGCGATTTGGAGAGCCCTGCTGTCCAGAAGGTGCCTCTGAGAGGGCAGCACAAGGTGACCGCCTCCCCGGAGACAGCCGAGGCCGGAGCGGGCCATGGTTTGGGTCCGGCGGGAGACTCGGGAGCCCATTGGGATCCTGCCGGCACCTGCCGGCCAGAGTTGGCGACAACGGGTTCCGAGGAGCCCAGCAGCGCCGGCGGCCTCAGCAGCAGCTGCAGCGACCCGAGCCCTCCTGGGGAATCGCCGAGCCTGGACTCCCTGGAGTCTTTCTCTAACCTGCATTCTTTCCCCAGTAGCTCCGAGTTCAATAGTGAGGAAGGAGCTGAGAGTAGGGTCCCCGAGGAGGAGGAGGGCGGCGCGGCAGTGTTGCCCCCGGCTGTGCCTCTGTGCCGAGAAGAGGAGGAGGAGGAGGAGGAGGAGGAGGAGGAGGAGGAGGAGGAGGCAGCTCAGGTGCTGGCTGCCTCCAAGGAACGCTTCCCGGGACAATCTGTCTATCACATCAAGTGGATTCAGTGGAAGGAAGAGAACACACCCATCATCACCCAGAATGAGAATGGACCCTGCCCTTTGCTGGCCATCCTCAATGTTTTGCTTCTGGCCTGGAAGGTACATTCTGCAGCTTTTTATTTCCTACAGCTTTGGGGAGGGGGGAGGTGAGCGCTGCATATCTGCTGATGGCTTCCTCCTTTCTTTCCTCATTCATCAGTTCCCTTTTCTTACATGAAATTCGTTCTGGGACTCCCTTGTCGAAAGCATATTATACGTATATCAGAATTGCTCGCAACCTCTGATCTCTCTTGCAGTGTTTAAATAAGAGTTTGACATTCAGTGTGGCTGATACACTTAAAAAAAAAAAAACTAGGTCTAAGAGCATCCTAACCCCATGATTATTTTTAAACAATATTTTCCTATGTTAGTCCTCCTTACTGACTTTATCACACATGAAAAAGAGTGTATATAATAGGGGGAAATGATTTTCAGAAGTTATCATTCCATGTTATCAGAGAGTAAGTTCTGATGGTTATGTTTCATCTATTTTCTTACTACTGCTTGCTCCACTTGAGTGTGGATACTTAAGGAAATGGTGATGGCGAAGATGTGGCCCCTTAGACAAATTCCATTTAAGGAAAAGCATTGGTACGAGACCCAATTATCATAACTTCTTGGTTTTCAAAGATTATGTTTTCATTTTATGCATGATTTTTACTTGCCTCATTTCTTTGGCTCTTCTTAAATAGTTTGACACTATTACCAGTAACTATGCATCAGAATGTGTAAGGGAGCTCAAATTCTAACAACTGAAAAAAGAAAAGATATATTCAAGGTAAGGGAGCATAAAAGGGAAGTGCACTTCAAAAGTAAGAATATTGAGGACTCAGAGTGAGTTGCCTATGAATGGATTGTCTCATTTAAGCTTGCATTTTTAGGGTACTGAGAAGATAGATCTTATAGCACACATTTTATTTTCAAATTGATAATTATGGATAAAATGTACCCTGGAAAAAAACAACTTGGATTATTCCGACAAGTTAGGAAGAAAATCAAGTAAAGGAAATAGTATTTATTACATACCTTTGTCTTCCTGTTACTAGAAAGGATTGATGCAAAAGAAATAAGATTCGAAAACTTACCAGTACCTGGTACATACCAACAGTCAAATATTTTGAGTGAAGACTGTGCCTGTTCTTAAAGAGCTGTCGAGCTATTTGGGGTCGCAGCATGGACTTACCTGAAATTATTAAAGAATAATGCAAGAGAAAACACTATAAATATTAGTTTATAGGAAACAGATATCCAAAAGGGGAAATTTCAGAGAGCTTCATGGAATTTTGGGGGCTCAAACCCACTTTTAAGGAAAAGTAGATTTTAAAATAACAAGGAAATGAAATTCCTGGGAGAGAGAAGGGTATAAACAAAAGAGGAGAAAATAGAATAGAGTGTGTGTGTGTGTGTGGGTGTGTGTGTGGGTGTGTGTGTGTGTTTTGGATGACAGGAGTGGCAAGTTCGTATTGGAGAATAATAGAAAATAAAATTGAGATAGTGGAGAAGAGCCATTTGATGAAGGCCGTTGAACATCAGACTAAAGAATTAGACTTGATCTTATGGCCAAAGTTCTGTCTTTTTGTAGGAAGGTTATAACTTTCCTTTAGGCTTTTCTTTCTTCTTAGTTTCTACATAGTACTGCAAAAGTTCAGAGGAAGGAGCAAGTATTGTTGGCTAGCGTATCTGGGGATAGATGAACATTGAACTGACTGTTTGAAAGACATAGCTTCAAAGTGAATGATCAAATGTTTGGATTCCCACTATGTGTGAGGTACTAGAAATACAAAGATGAGTAAGATTCAAGTTTACCCTCATATAGCTCACTATTAGTGGGAGACAGATATATGAACGATAATTAAGGTATGATGTTAGAAGTCCTAAATGGAATTACAAAGAAAAGGGTAATTGGGAATGGGATGTGTCGAGAGAAAGCTTCAAAGAATTGGTAACCTCTGAGGTGGGTCTGAAGGTGAGTGAGAGAAGATCTGGCAGAGGGAATAGTGTAGTCAAAGATGTTGAAGCAGAAAAACGTTTGTTCTATTTGGGTATTCCAGTCTTGGTTGGAGTATGGTGGAGGAGGGAAAGAAAACAGCAGTAGCAGCAAATAAAATTGATAGGTGGGGTTAGACTGTGAAACGAGCAGGCTTGCTAATGAATTTGGAGATTATTTTATAAATCTGTGGTTTTTCACCTTTCTATCGCCATGCTATTGCTGCACACAAAAGCAATACATGGATTTTGCTTTTGTGTGCAGCAATAGCACTCATCAATAATCATCAGTGATTGATAGGGAGAAGGATTGAGAGAATCAAGGTCAGATAGAGCAGTGTTCTTAAAGTGAGCCAGGGGTTCTAGAGGTCAAAACTATTTTCATAATAATACTAAGATGTTACTTGCTTTTCACTCTCATTCTCTACAAGTGTCAGTGGAGTTTTCCAGGCTGTACGATATGTGATGACATCATTGCTCTGACAGTTAATTGAATGTGTGCCTGTGTATTTTTACGTGTAAAAGTTTTCTCTGTTTTCCTTTTCAATACAGAAAATGTTGATAGATAAAACCCACATAGGCCAAAGCTCTTTGGGCTCCTCAATACATTTTAGGACTGTAGAGAGTCCTGAGAACAGAGTTTGAGAAATGCTATAGTAGAGAAAATTAATAAATAGGAGGATATGAAGGTAGTTGTCAAATTTCAGAGGACCCATAACTGGGAGTATTTAGATTTTATATGTAGCTGCTAATAGGAAGCTATTATAAATTGCTGGACAGAGGAATGACATGGTGAAAGTGGTCTTTTTGTTTGAGATTAGACTAGAGGTAAGATTGTAGTGAGTGTAGCAAGAAGAATGGATGAGGATAGCTCTTTTGGATGGGGAATTCTTTGCCCCTTCTCTTTACTGTCACAGCCTAAATGATGAATTGATCACTACCTAGATATAGGAAATGAAGGCAATGACATCACTTTTTCTAATCTGGGCAATGGAGATTACTTGGGTCATCAAAAGATAAAGTGTTTTAGATGCGAAAGTTGATGTCAAAGTTTGATTACGTCAGGTTGGAAATATGTGATAGTGGGACATAAAAATACAAATGTTCATTATTCCTCTGGAGGCATGTACTGGGTCTCAGGAAAGAGGTCAAAATTATAGAGAAAAATTGAATTGGGGAAACATTACATAGACATTAAGTATGATAATGATGAGAATAAATAAATTCTCTAAGAGTGGCAAGCAATAGTTGTCAACTTTTTTCCATCCCAATATATGTGAGGAACTATAAATTGCCTGCATAAACGTCTTCCCTATCCTCACTCTATTTCTCCACTCCCATTCCCACCCCATTTTCCAGTAGAAACAGAGAAAACAGAGGAATAAAGCTTAAACATGGTTGGGGAGAGGGAAATGCTAAGTGTTAAGGGAGAGTTTAAAAGAAATCAGTGTAGGTACAATTTGAGATGTGACTAAGAACTAGAAGTAGGTTAATGTCATGATAGTAGTTTGGGAGACAGACTATAATAAAAAAAAATTGATTATTTATTGTCAAATGCAACAGCATCAACTAGCTGGTGGAGTAGGAAAGATTTTGCCAAAAAGGATAGACATGAGGACAAGGTCACCGAAAAGTCAGGATAATATGGACTCTTAAGAATAGGTGGTAAAGTTCTCTTCAGAGGAAAGGAAGCACATTCATTTTCTGAAGTAATGGAATGAAAGGAACAAGACAGATTATGTTAAGATAGAGAGGCAGACAGAAATTGAGGCCTGATTTTCCATTTTGGCAGAATAACAGTTGACCTCATCATTCATAACTACTAAACTTGTCAGTAATTAAGGAGAAATGTAAAGCATCGAGGGGTTGGTTTTGTGAGAATAGTACAATATATTTTAAAGAAATTCTAATGTCATTGGACAATGTACCTAAGAATCTAAGGCATAAATAGAAAGTAATAAGTAGCAATGGATAAGTTAAGGTAGTCTTTAAAAACTTTTGGTGTATCAATTTTGCTTTGTTTTTGTCCCCACCCTCACTCCAACCCCCACGCCCAGTAGTTCTCTTATACCTAGAAACAGGGACAGGAAGAATGGCTAGTTAGGGTTATCAGGGATTGGGCTTTTCAAGGGTTGATTCATGAAGAGTCAATGGATTTAGAGTTGAAAGTGAAATCGTTGATTATCTCTTTTGGGGAGATGAAGTAATTGAGAAAATAAACTGGACATTTTGGGAGGATTTGAGTGATTTAAAGGTAGCAAATGCCATGGTTCTTCATGAGAGATGACAGTTAAAATTATTGAACAGGGTAAGTACTGAGTTGGAAATGTTGCAGTTTTAATTAAAAGTGTTGAGTTTGGACTGATGGAAAGTAGAAAGGTGTTCATAATCTGTAAAATAATTGAACTGTGAAAATCCAACAAATCTAGAAAGAAGGAAAACTATTCACTAAATTTAATTCAGGCTCAAATTTCTAAATCTATTTAACTGACAACAGGTAAATTTATGTCTTGGAATACATTTTCAATTTGCTTCTTTAGACTATTATTTGGTTTTTTAATAGTTTTTTAATCTTTCATTTTATCTATCAAAAACGGCCATTAATAAGTATATTTGAGAACTGTAACCCATTTAATTAAACGTGTTTAGAAAAATCAGAAGATATATAATCTATAAAATTTAGTTTCTGATGATATTGGCCTTATAAATGTTGAAGCTGCACTCTGGAAGTTCATTATGCTGTTGTTTTTCTACTTTTACATATTATTTAAATTTTATGTTGAAATTTCTGCCTTAATATTTTTATGTTTATGAAGATATTAATTTAATAATAGAGGCAGTCTCTGCTTTGTCATACTTTTGTTTTCTTATAGAAATAATGTTATTGATTCTGAGCCCCACACACTAAAAAAAACACATATATTATACTGTACATTGTGATAGAGGATATATAGTATTGTAATATCTAATCGTTATGTATCTAATCATTATGTAGCAATTTAGTAGAAGAATTAACACACTGTTCTGATTTAAGATGCTGGAAGCACACATCTCCTCTCAGCCCTTTTAGGTAGGAAATTCTTTTCACCCTCTTTCTTTGCTTAGTAAAAGCTGAGACCATCTCCTACTTCAAATCAAGGGAGGAACACGAGGGTTCTGAAGCAAGATTTTTACAGTAAACTGGTTTCTCCAGACGTTAAACCTAGAAACTACAAAGTAAGAATTAATACATTCTAATCTGTAAAAACAAAACAAAACAAAAATCTTATGGTTAAAAAAAAGAAAAAAGAACAAAGAGATTCCCGTTCTAAAAAAAAAAAAATAATAGCAAAATGAGCAAAAGGCCATTAACAGAAATCCAGAGAAGTTCAAATGGACATATATTCTGTCCTATTATCACCTACAGAATGAGGCACCATGAGGATGAGCCTCATGCCAGCAGTGAGTTTTTGCTCTAGTTCTCCCTCCGTCCTTGATTACTTTTCTTTTCTCATACACCTTTTCATATAGATACCTCTTGCTTCTGACTCGGTTTTAATTTTTTTTTTTTTTTTTTTTTTGCTTCATAACCTATACAAACATTGCAATCACAAATTTTCTCATATTCCCCTTTTCCTAAGGTAGACAGAAAGCTCTTTTGAGGTTTTCCAAGGGTGTTTATTATAAAAATGGAAAAACAGATGGTGAACCAAAGATTCCATTTTAGCCTCTGCCCACCCTATTTTTTAATATAGATCCTGTCAGAAGAGATTAAAATCTTCATACAGTGATGGAGTTTTGTTTACAAGATAGGTACAAGTAACACTTTATAGACTTTCCCTTCTAGTCTCTCCTAAGAATTAGGATTGATGTAGTATCTGATTTGAGATAAAGTGGATTAGGGCTGATGATAAGTTTGAATACTGCCAGTGGATGATTGTCTTATTAGCTATCTGTTCATTTTCTCCTCTCCTCTTGCTATGGAGTAATCCTTTAGTGGAAAACCTTCCCATTGCCCATCCATCCTTGTCTGTGTTGAGTCACAGGTGAAGGACATTTGAGCACAGGTGGTACCAGTAATTATAGGGCTTTGAATAATAATGGTAAGTACTCAATTATTTTTATATCTAGGTATTATGGTGTTTTACATGTATTATGTGCATTTTTTAATTTTCTCAGCCACATCATGAAATCCTTACATGTTGTTTCTGTTTTACGTATATAGAAAATTTAGGAACATAAAGTTTAAATAACTTGCCCAAGGAAGATTATCACCCACTTCAGAACCTGAACTCTTACTTGGGATATTTGGTTGGGAAGTTAACATTCAAGTAAGCCTATGGACAATAGGTCTAACACAGAGCAGGGTAGAAGAGCCAGTGATAAGTCAGAGAAGCAGAAATAAACTTCGTGATTCCTTAGAACCAGGATCCCCAACCCCGGGGCCACAGACTGGTTAGGAACCAGGCCGCACAGCAGGAGGTGACTTGCGGGCAAGCAAGGGAAGCTTCATCTATATTTGCAGCCATTCCCCAGCGCTAGCATCACTGACTCAGCTCCACCTCAGATCATCAGGTATTAGATTCTCATAGGAGCACCAATCCCTGGTGCCAAATGGTCGGAGACTGCTGGCTTAGAACAAATCCTAGGGATCTGGTACTAGCTGCTCTTTATATAGACTCATTCCATTTTTAGCCCCCTATGCTTTATCCTGTCTTCTGAATTATCTGATAACTTCCAATTTCAGAGTCTTTCTTGGGTTGTGTGGTGAATGATCTTGCTTGTCCCATCATAGTTTATTAAATACTTTATTTTGAATCAGTAGTAGTTATCCCTACAACCACTATTCTAGTTCAGGCCACCTTCATCTCTCACCTGGACTATTTCAGTAGCCTAACTAGTCTCCGACCGCTTGGCACCATCTATCTTTTAAGCAATTACTGTTAAAGTTTCACAGTCAGCTTTTTTGCATGGTAAATTTGCTGAGCTTAACTGTAAGTCCAGTGAATTTTAAACTGAAGATCTCTTACTAGTAAATCTTCTATTGGTAAATTTCACTGTAACGATATTCTTCATTGCACTAAAACCCTTTAAATTGCATATAAAAGAGGACATTCTTGAAAATCTAATATGTATGAATATATCTGCAGATTCTGATGGTTTTAAATAGTTTTAAATAGGCATCGTATTACTCTGATGATGGAATCTGAATTATGATAAATTATGGTGGAAGTGTTTCAAATTGGCATTTCTAACTTGAAGGTTGTCTCATAAAATTTTCCTGATTTGAAATACTGATGACAAATAGAAAGTCAGTTAGATTTACTGAAAATCTAAATTTTAGTCTTTTAAGTACAATCATTATTCTTCATAATAAATTAGTATTACATATAAGAAATTAAAATATATAGCATGATGTAAAATAACTTGTAATACATAAGTTTATTTGCTGTAGCCAAAATTAAAGGTATGTTGAAAGAATCCTTAAGGTTTTTAGTTCATATTTTGAAAAAAGCTACATTTCTTCCCTTTGATTCTCATTAATAATAATACTTCTAATATTTTCAAAAACATAATTTCTTTACAGTTGCAACTAAGAATATCATGAATGATATATGATTTACTGCATATTCAAAATTACTAAAATTTGAACCAAAATTGCATTATTTACTTGGTCTATTTTACCATAATGCAGCATAGGAATCAAATATTTCATGTACAGATTAAAAATAGTTGTCTTCTGTCTACAGCCATGACACCCCGAACATACCTAATCTCCATCTTGTCTGATCTCAGAAACTAAGCAGGGTCAGGCCTGGTTAGTGCTTGGATGGGAGACCATCTATGAAGATCTGGTGCTGTCGGTGTTTAAAAAAAAAAAAAAAAAAAAGGTTGTCTCCTGAGTTCCAACTCAATTTTTTGTTTGAATGTCAAACTTCACAGTTCTGAGCAGTTAACATCTTCTACAAAGTTATCTGCTTTTACCAAATTTCTTATTTTTATTGATCGTATGGGTCTTGATTTTTAGAGTTTCTTGAGCCTTAGAGACAACTTTAATTATTCTTTCTCCCTTATCCTCCGCTTTCATTGGTCACAAAATTTGGTCAATTCTTCATTTAAAATATATTTCAGATGATGTTTTTTATAAGATTTCATTGCAAGAAACCATTTTGCTATGTTTAAAAATCTGTGAATAGTGGTATAATGAAAAGAGTAATTGACTCAGGAGTCAAATCTCAATTTACACCACAGATCTCAATTTACACCAGTTGGACAAATTAACTTTTTAACGCCTTTGTTTATTCTTTGAATGTAGATAATAATGCCTACTTCATAGGATTGTTGTGGATTAAAGGTAACATGCAAATTGAATGGCAATTAGTATAAATTCAACACATTTAATTTTTTCCCCTGGATTTCCTAAAGAGCAGAGACTGGCAAATACTTAATTTTTTATCTCCTTAAGTATTTTTCCAACTTTAAAGAGGTGTTAGAATTCAAACTGTATTTCTTCAGTACTTATTAATTGTATTCTAATGAAACATTTAATAATGTTCTTTGGCTGATTATTTTTGTACTTACCATCATCTACATAAAATGCTTATTTCTTAGTTATTTCTGGGTCCTCTGCATTTTCCTACCCCCTCAGAATATAAAATAGGTATCAAAATCTTGGCATATCACTTTTGGAATGTTTTATATTCCTGTTTAAGATTTTATTACTTTAAACAGAAGGTTTTGTTGTTCTTATTTTTGGTCTCATTTGAGTTTATTCCAAAATACACTTTACTCTTTAAATGACTAAAAATTACAGAATAATTGGGCTGAGTTAATGAGGTTTTATCCTATAGTTGAATATTTGAAGTCAGAGTAGCTATTTCCTTGTGTTAATTTAAATATTCTTGCCTTGCTTATATTATTAATTTTGCTCAGGAAATCTAGTTAATACAATAACATTATTTAGGATAGGACATACCTTATTTTGCTAGAGAATCAGATCTTCATTTTGTTTGGACTCTTGGATGTATGTGTTAATTTGGCAGGCTTTGCGCAAATATGAGGAAGACTTTTTAAACTACTTAAGAGAGTACCTTCCAAGTACTCAATGTATACATTATTCTCATTACTTATAAACATTATAGATTATTGCTAAAAGAGGACTGCTTGAGAACCTAAGTCATACTTTCTTTTCTTTTTTTACTTGTAAAATTTAAAATTCAGAGATTCACACAATGCCACAATTGTTAATTATGTATTCTTAGCTGGCTATCCCATAACCTGTTTCTCTTTAATACAATCTAAAGAGACAAGGAGTGAAAATCTTAGGATCGTTATCAAAACCTTTGGCACTTGCTTATAGGTAATGGTAGTAGAGGAAAACAAAGAGAAGCAAGCTTTCAAGAAGATCATTTTGTGGTTTAAAAAAATTAAGATGTTGATGGCTCGAGAGTTGTTAGTGAGAGACAGGCATTTTTCTTCACCATTATACTCTTTCGTCCCTAGTTTTAATGAAAACCCAGATTGTTTTATTGGCCAAGATTCAGGAAATGAATATACCTCTAAGTATGCTTGTGAATAAGTCTGTTAAAATAGTTATGTGTGTGTTGTCCCACTTCTAAAATCAATATAGAGATTGTCATTTCCTATTTCAAATATTTGAAAGAACACATGGTAGGCAGTTATTATTTGGAAATATCAAGGCTAAACCCTGAAATTATATGCTTGTAAAAATCTAGGATTGTATAATGTATTTCCCAAATATATATACTTGTTAGTGCCTTGGTTTTTCATCTTGATAATTTAATAGTAGGATTACAACATTAACCAAAGCAGAAAATAAGGTATTTTTTAATGGAATTTTTTAGTAAATATATTTCGATCTTGAATCTGTCTGGTATAAAAGAACATATAGGTCTTGTTTTATGTAAGAAGCATTGCTAGGTATTAATGGGACTTTCAAATTGGTCTGACAGTTGTGCAGAATATAAACATTCACAATGAACATAGACTACTGATTTAAATATCAGATCTTCAAAGCAATACTGAAGCACCTTGATAAAATATAACAGTTAAAATCATGTAAAGCAGGGAGTAGCAAACTTTTCCTGTTAAGGATCAGACAGTAAGTATTTCAGGCTTTTTGGGCTATATGCTCTCTGTTGCAAAGATTCAACTCTGCTACTGTAGTGCAAAAGCAGCCAGACAATACATAAACAAATGAAAGTGACTGTGTTTCGATAAAACTTTATTTAGACAAAACAGGCAAGGGACCATAATTTGTCAATGAGTTTCAATTAAAAATATACCATATATGGGAACTCTGTACTTTTTGCTCAATTTTCCTGTAAACTTAAAACTGCTAAAAAATAGTCTATTACATGTAATAGAAAATAGAAGTAATTAGCATCAAGTAATGATCAAAACCTCCTTGGAACCTCTTTGTTTTCATTGAGTGGTAAATCCACTGGATGTCTAAATCCTAATCATCAGCTGTCATGTATGCTCTCAGAGGGTCTCACACTTCCGTGTTAACAGGGATCTTTTTTAGAACTTATTTTATTCATTGATTAAAACAAACAAAAAATTGTGACATGCTCTTACCACATTTGGTAACGTAAACACCCAGAGCACCTTTTTCAACTTGGAATTGTTAAGAGAAATTGCTGATATAGATGATTTACTTGGTTGAAGAGAAAATAATTCCTGAAGAATTTTAAATTGTTACTATTCTATCATTAATATATTAATTACTTTGTTTAAATTTCCATCTTACTCTGAATATACCAGAGTATGTTTTTGAATAAATTAAGTTAAAATATTTACAGTCATTAGCTATAATATCCATGTAAGTCATCTGCCAATTTATTTGAAAAATTGGGACTAATGTGTTACAGCTGAATTAACTTTAGAAACTTAAACATGACCGTAATTTATAGATCTACTTTTAACATTTTTATTGTGCAATATAATACAGAAAAGTACATAAAACAGAAATGTCCAGTTTAGCAAGTTATTTTAAAGTAAACATTAGTGGAGCTACCATGTAAGTCAAGAACTAGAGCATTGCCAGCACCTCGGAAGCTTCTTATATGCTCCTTTCCAACTATAACTTCTTTCCTTATCCCTAGGGCTAAACATAATCCCGATTTTTATAGTATCCATTTCCTAACATTTTCTTTGTAGTTTTATACCAAGCGTGCAGCTCTCAACAGTATTTCCTGTTTTAAAACTTAACAGATGGAATCTCATGTTATGAATTCTTCAGTATGTAACTAATACTTTAATACTGTATTCATTTTAGCCATTCAACAATAGAAAATGGCTGATATAGACCGAATTAATGGAATATTGAGCTGTGTTCAAGCCTATCTTCAGTAAAACTCTTCTGTGGGTGACCTGTCACAACATTTTTGGTGCCTCTTCCTGCCCTTTAACTGCACTTCTATCATGCAGAACACTGTTGCAGATGCCTAATGACAGCCATGGTGGGTGATGAAAAGCAGATCCTTAGCCTGAAAACAGATTTCTCAGTTTCTCTATGAGACCTTATATTGTTCTGCAAATTTCATGGCAATAGGATTAACTTTGTTATATTTTATAAAGATCACTATAAAGATTTTAATAATGTAAATGTTAATGTATACATGTAGTAGATACACATATATACATACATACTTGTGTTTCTTACAGAAGAAACATTTTAATCCCCTAAAACATTTGATTTTATAGAAAAAATACTTTGTTTTTCAGGTGAAACTTCCACCGATGATGGAAATCATAACTGCTGAACAGCTGATGGAATATTTAGGTTAGTGTTGGAAAGTGGATGATTTTATCTCTCTTTCAAAATAAAAATTTTCAAAGCTAATATATTACCAAATTTGACCTTCCTGAATTGCTATTATATAATTATTTTAAAGTTATAATTTTTAATCTCTTAATTAAAATTTTTTATTGGTATGTTACTGTTCTTGGATGTTAAAGCCTTCTTTCTGACCAGGATTAAAATTCTGTAATATAAATAAGGAGACTGGGTGACATCTAGAAAACAACAAGATACAGTTAATTCTAATAAATTGCAAAACGAGAAATGGCACAGAAACTCTGACATTGCATGTAGAAAGTGTTAAAAAATGCAGAGCAGAATTAAAGACCCAGGAGGTGATTTAGAGAAATACTAGAGTATGACTTATGGACCTATGCCAGTCTATGAAATGTTAGCTACTAATCTTCAGAGAGATAGGGGCTTGTTCTGGAATGTAAAACATTTACATTAGTAAACTGTTTAGTTTATCTGAAATTTTTTCATAGCAAAATTTTTTTAATGAAGGAGCAGTGTATTGAATTGCATTCTTATGCAAGCTTCTAATTTCAAAACAGACCAGTAATACACAGTTTGCAGACCAGTTGTACCGAGTAGAATTTCTTTACAGAGCAGGTAATTGTATATTACACTGAGGTCTTTCACAATTTAACAAATAAAAATTTGTATATTATATATTTATACTATTACCAAATAAGAAATCTTAATCCATGTTCTCACAATATTTTTAGGAATTAAATTTTTATTTTTTAAAAAAATTGTCAGCTGATTAGTTTGTCCGCGCCATTCCAGACAACTAGCTAACTGATTTTTTTGTGAAATGTAGGCTTAGTGAAGTGATTGAGATTGCAGCTTTTGGAAGACCATTTTCTTTATGTAATTAATATCATTTAATCCCATTTACTGGCTAGATTATTTTGAATACCTAGATATGTAGAAATAGAATTTCTATTTATACCTCTTTTAGTCTAGCTTAATGATTCTCAGACTTTTTGTTTTTAAATTTCATTTCATGGAAAGGCTGAAATATGTTTGGTGCTTTTGAGGAACAGCTGGTATGACAGCCAAGGAGTATGTGAAGTAGAGGTAGTAAGAGATATTACAGAGGTAGGGTCAGATCATATAGGGACCTGTAGGCTATTATAGCAACTTCGACTTTTGCTGGAAGTGAGTTGGGAAGCCATTAGAAGATTTTAAACAGAGAACTAATATGATTTGACTTTGAGTTTAATAAGAATTCTCTGGCTCTTATGTTAAAAATAGAACTTAGGTGGGGTTAAGGACAGAAGCAGGGAGATCAGGAAGCTATTACAACTGACAAAAGGTTGTGGTGGCTTCAAACAGAGTAGTAGAGTGGAGATTGTAAAATGTGGTCAGATTCTGGATATAGAGCTGACAAAATTTGCTGATCCGTTGAATGTGGAGTGAGATGAGAGCTAAATCAAGGGTGACCCCATGGTTTTTGGCTAAAACAGCTGGAAGGGTGGAGTTAACATTAACTGAAAAAGTAGAAGGAACATGTTTAAGGATAAATATCAGGATTTTGGTTTTGAGATGTTTATTGATATCTAAGTGGAGATATCAGGAAGGCAGTTGGATATAAAAATCTAGAGTTCAGAGGGAAGGTCTAGATCAGTACAATACAATGGAACTTTCTGTGATGATAGAAATGTTATGTAATGTGCTCTTTAATTTGGTAACCACTAGCCACATGTGGCTCTTAAACTCTTAAAATACAGCTAATGTGACTGAGGAAATGAATAGTAAATTTAACTAAATTTGTATACCCACATGTTGCTACTGGCTAATGTATTGGACAGTACAGATCTAGCCTATAAATCTACATTTAGGAGCAGGAAACATGTCAGGTGAGTTAGACTAAGTGAGATATGAAGAGAATGAATGTAAATAGAGAAGGGAAGAGATCAAGGACTGAGTCTGGAACATGCTAATGATTAAAAATTGAAGAAGGAGGAACAGGCATGCTCAGCCAGGTAGAAGAAAAACCGGAGCCTGATTTCCTAGAATCCAAATGAAGAAGGGTTTCAATGAAGAGTGTGAAATTAGCTGAATTAAATGTTGCTAATAGTTCAAACAAGATGAAGACTTAAAAAGTGACCATTTCTTGAGTCATAAGATGGTCAATGGGAACCTTTCCAAGTATATGAGATGAAAACCTGACTGGAGTGGGTACTAGAGAAAATTGGAAATCTTCATACATAGCCAGTAGGAATGTAACATAATGCAGGCACTTTAGAAAACAGTTTGTCGGTTCCTTAAAAAGTTAAACATAGACTATTACCCTACAGTTTTACCCACAAAAAGTAAAAACACGTTCACACAAAAACTTGTCCAGGAATGTTTATAGCAGCATTATTCATAATAGCCAAAAAGTGGAAGCAACCCAAATGTGTATCAATTGGTGAATGGATAAACAAAATGTAGTATATTTCTACAATAAAGTATTATTCAGCCATAAATAGAAATGGATAAACCTGAAAGACATCATGCTGTCAAAGAAGCCAAATCACGAAAGACCACATTTTGTATGATTCCATTTATATGAAATTCCTGAGACAAAGAGTAGATTACTTATTTCTTAGGACTGGGAGAGTAATAGGAGGAAAATAGGGATTGACTGCTATTGAGTACAGAATTTCTTTTAGGGAGTGATAAAAATTTTCTAAAATTAGATCACGGTGATGATTTCACAGTCTTGTTAATATACTTTAAAAAACAGATTGTACGCTTAAATAGGTTACTTGTATGCTTTATGAACTATCTCAACAAAACTGTTTTTAAAAAGGAAATTGGTGGAAAAGAATTGGAGTACTTTAAGCAAATAGAAGAATTAGTCTAAGTAGAGATAATTCATAGAAATAGGAGAAAAGACAGACTATATAAAAAATAGATGCAGGTAGATGGGTAGATGTGGTTGTGGTAGCTTGTAGGAGCTATTTTGAGTGCTTTTATTTTCTCAGTGAAATAGGAAACCAGGTCATCAGCTGAGGGAGGCTGAAGGAGGAAATGTTGAAGATGAGAGGTAAGGTATAACATAGTTGCCTAGAAGAATGGGGGAGTGAATGGGAAGATGCTGGGCATTACCTCTGAAGTTAGTGAGACCAGCCAGTATGGTGGTATGATTTCTCCAGTTATATTCAGCTGCATGACTATAGGCCCGAATAGTGAGGGAGCAGGATTTAACCAGAGCTGGGTTTTTGCAAGTGAATATATTGAAGTAAATCTAGGGAATCGAGGGTGTGTGTAGAGAGTGATTATAATGATGAGCCATAGAATTTAAGTTCCATAAAGGAAAAATGAGTATCTTAATATGTTGAAGGAAATGTGCTGGAGTTAATGGCCAATCCTGCCAGGCCAAATTATTTAATTTTCTAAGCTATTTGAATTTTCTCCTCTTGAGATTCTCTAGTTCTCTGCATTATTGATACCTCCAAATAATTTTCCCACAGTATATGCTCAGTAGATATTTGCTAGAAAAAAAGGAAAGGGGCAGGGGGAACAAGTAGTGGTGAAAGAGAAGGATATCCTTTTGAGTATATGGTGAGTCTTTCAACCTTCTCTAAATCACCTAAGAAGGTACCCAGATAAAGACAGCACATTATCTAACCTCTCTGAGCTTTGGTTTCCTCATCTGTAAAATGAAGCAGTCTTGCAATTTGTGATGCTTTTATTTCAAAATCCAGTCTTGTCCTTTTGTTCTGTTAGTACCACCACACTGACACCCTCTGGCTCTGCTCATGGGTCTCTGCCACTAAACTGCATCCACAGTTATGGGGACTAACAGCAAAAGAGTTCATTTTGTCTCAGAAGGTGTGCAGAAAAAAGCAAGTAGAGCGGTGTCGTCATCACAGGTTTGGTTTGTTAAATTTATCTGTTAGCTAGCGAAGCCTGGAGAAAGCAGGACACAGGATAGAAAATTTTAATGGGGAAAAAGAAAAATTGATGAAATATCTAGATCTAGGGTAGCAAAAGAGGTTTAGAAATCCTGAGCGAGGGGACTCAGCTACTAGGGGCAGCATGAAAGTAACATAATCGTAATGGGAGGTGGGGGAGAAATGAGCAAGAGTGATATGAGAAAAGAGATTCTAAAGAATTTTCCTCACCAAAAGTAAACTTTATTCAGGACCAATCCTGCCAGGACAAATTGTTTAATTTTCTAAGTTATTTGAATTTTCTCCTCTTGAGATTACTCCAGTTCTCTAGAAGAACCAGAGTTAATAAGCAAACACTAGTAGAAAGATTATAAGAGAACCCATTAATTGCTTTTCTAGCACCTAGCTGAGGAACCACAAATTTCTCAAGGAATGAGAAATTTAGCAAAGGTTAGAGAAGGATTGAATTTTAATTTGGAAATTTTTGTCACTAGAGTAGTAGAGCAGTGCCATACATGGACAAGGCTTGTTGCGGGCTTTGGCATAAAGAAAGGAGCAAGACAAGCTAGGATACATAGGACGTGCTAGGATGTCTAATAAAATAAAGTGGGGAAGAAGTATAGGTGGAAGGCAGAAAATGGGTAGGAAGATAATGTAAAAAAGTATAACACAAATTGGAACTTATACTATAACTTTACTCATCCAAACTTGTTTCTATGATGATTAGAATAACATAGTATTATAGTAAGGAAAATAGTTATTGGGATGGTGGTGGTGTCTGACTTTTTAAAAGATAATTTGTTTTGTCTTTTGAGTATAAAAACTAAATGGAGAGGTCGGTATTGAAGCATTTTGATTTTGCCCAGAGTTGACCTTGTCTCCTCTTTTTTCCAAATGCTCACCCAGGTTAAGCTAACTACTGCCAAATCTTCTCTTCCATTTTTCTGCCCAACGAAGCAATCAGGTTTTTGTTTCTTGATTTCTGTTTGTCTGAAATATTCCACTATTAGCAAAGTCTTATGAATTCTTTCTTTGGAATTCTTTCTTCATATACTAATACTTCACAATACTTTATTGCAAACTATTATTTCTTCTCCCCTCCAAATGACCCTACATACCAGTTATCTTTTGAAAGCATCAATTTCATCCTGTTCTTGTCTACTTAAAAATAAAAAGATCCTTTATGATCTTTCACAAGCAGCCATATTATTTATGATTGTCTATAATCTGATTAAGTTTACTTGTCCAGCCATATTTCCCACCACTCTGCATCTTATGTCTTACATATAAACCTTCTTGTGAGCTATCCATATGAAATGATGTTTCTTAATATGTACTTTTTTTATTACTCTTTCTCCCTCAAAGAATGCTTTTTCCTTCACTACCTTGCCAAGTTCTGCCCTTTTCTGAATCCAGTTTAGACACTACTTCCTTCAAAATATATATCTAAGCGCTACAGGCTTTATCAATATCTTTTCAAAATTATTTGATACTTAAGGCATTTATTACATTTTTACTATATTAAACTTTATCATCTTATTCCGTTTCCTATATGTTCTTTGCTCAACCAAATTATTGCTTTTTTAAAAGAACCATTCATTTCTTAATATTTGGTTTAGCCCACTACTAAACACATAATAGACTCTCAATAAATAGTTATTGATTGAAATAGTATTGTTGACCAATTTCAGATAATAAAGGTTAAGTAAGCTAGACAAAACAGCATTCTTGAGAGACTTATTTAGGTATCTAAAACTGAAAGATGCGCCTTTAGAAACTCAAACTCAACCTTTTAAAAATATCTGCTTCTTCTGTTAAATGAAATATAGGATACAAGTATAGCAATTATATTCTCAATTATTTAAATACATAATATATAGAATTTACTCAAAGCATAGTTTTCAGTTAGATGTATCAAAACCTCAATACATATATTAAAAAAATAAATACATGACACACACAATGTGCCATATAGAATAAGGACTCAAAAATATTTGTTAAATAGACTTGCTTATATATTTCTATAAATTAATTTAGAGCTTTTGGAGTTATTGTACCTATGCATAATAAAATGTTTACTTGTTAGGTTTGTTATCTTAAAGTTCTAATTAAAAGTACAAATAATAATGTATTGATGTTCACAGAAGTTCTTTTTACCAGAGTTGTAAAGCTTAAGAGAATACTTGATGTATTCTTTAGAAGTTTATTTTGAATTAGAAAATAAAGGTTATAAATAATTTTGTCAACTTGTAAGTGATTTGGGAGGCTGGGTGAGAAGTTAGTTTTATATATAACTTTATATCAAAATAAATTCCAGATAAATTAAAGATTTAATTATTTAAAAAGACAAATATATATGAAGAATGCATATGTGAATGTTTATATAGTTTTAAGGGATGAAGATCTTTCTAAACATGGCATCCAACCCGGAAGCTGTAGTAGAAGAATTTGACTATATTAAAATTAAATATTCTGTATCACAAAAAGTAGACAAAAAAGATCACCATAAAGTCAGAGAAGCCCATGCGAGGAAAAAAAGATTTCAACACTTAACAACAAACAGTAAATATTCTAGTTTCTCTAATTGAAAAAGAGCTTATACAGTTCAATAAGAAGAAATAATACTTCTATAGGCAGGCAATTCAAAGAAAAGAAGTGTATATAGTTAATTAAAAAGACAAAACAAATAAAAATTTACTTAAGGTATTAAAATTGAGCTACATATGTTTAAAAGGTGCCACATATACTAAAAGTAATACATATATTAAAAATGTGTATATAAAAAGACATCGGGTTTTTACATGCTAAAAAATTTCATTTACTTCTCAGAATAACAGACATTTAGAAGACTGATAAACCCGTTCTTGGGAAGATATTGGGGTAATAGTTAAATTATTAATAGCAGTGAAACTTGATACAGTCTTTTAGAGCTTTATTATAGTGACATGGAAAGATGCTCAAATATATCGTAAAATAGAAGAAAAAGTTCAAAAGCATTAGAGTCTGTACATTGAAAAATATTTGTGAGACTAGCAGACAACATCAGTTTTCCTTGAATAGAATTGGGGGGGGTTAATTTTATATATCACCCATTGCTGTAATTTATAATTAAAATCTATTACCTTTGTCTATTAAAAAAAAGAAATCCTACCATTTGCAACAACATGATGGACCTAGAGGTTATTATGCTGAGTGAAATAAGTCAGACAGAGAAAGATAAATACCATATGATTTCACTTATATGTGGAATCTAAGGAAAAGCATAATATAAAACACACAAATTTAGAAGATAGTCTGGTGACAGACAATGGGGTGGGGATGTTAGGGGACTGGGAGAATGGGATGAAGGGTTAAAGAAGTACAAATTAGTAGTTGATGGTCACGGGGATGAGGAGCATGGCATAGGGAATGCAGTTAGCGTTAATATATTGGCTAGGTAGAAAACCAGAGGAGAGAAGGAGCGATTAGGGGGATCATTTTATAAGCTATATAAATGTCTAACCAATGTCCTGTATGCTTGAAACTAATTAAAATAAATAAACATTTTTAAAAATCTATTACCTTTGTAGTCAGAAAAAAGTAATATTTTAAAAAGATAACTTTACAATTTCTTTTTACAGGAGATTACATGCTTGATGCAAAGCCAAAAGAAATTTCAGAAATTCAGCGTTTAAACTATGAGCAGGTAATAGGAAAAATTTTTGTCACATTAGAATGTTTAATTTTTAACCAATGGATATATGTATTCATGAGTCTCTATTAGTGGCTGCTCTCAGTCTTATATGAATATACATGCTATATAGAATGAGGCATAGATATCATTCTACAAGACTATGTAGAATAATAACCTGGTGTTTTCCTGATAAAATTGACTTTTAAGTGATTTTTGTCATTGATTCATTTTTCCTCATTTTAGTTATTTTATAATTAAGTTATGTTTAGGAGAAAGTTGAGCAAATGATCTCTAGGACATGTCATTAGAATAGTTAAGACCCTGCTGTTTCAGAGTTTCAGTGTGTCCACATTTCTTAGCGTGTCCTTCAGAGATTCTGTTCAGTAATATAGGAGGGATCACTAGGCTCAAAATGATCAGAGCTGGAAGAAAGCAAGCAGAGCATCCTTTTCTTCAGTGTTGCTCCATTAACAGTAGGAGGCAAGAAGGAATCAGTTACTTACAGTGGAAGGAAGTCTCAATCAGAGAAGAAATAGACGTCATTGGAACCTTTATATTTACTTTCAAAGCTTTTTTATATACTTTTACTAATATCTAATTTCCAAAAAGGGAACAAAACTTATTTCAGCATTTCAAAATTTCTTGAATTTAAGTGTCCAAATAATCTAGTCCTAATAGAATAGAAAAGCTAACAAGTTGCATTGCATCACTGTGTAAGGAAAGAAATCTGTAGCTAAAGCCAAATTGATACACTGTCATTTACATTCTATTGAAATTTGTAGCTTAAAGCAATGATTTCTAAATATTTTTTGTAATAGAAACCTCTTTTCAAATAAAATCTTATGATATATAAATATATAAAATATATAAAACTAGTAAATGATATTTTATAAGTATAAAGTGATACGGTTCAGTTTCTATTATTTATCAAATTTATGTCATTTCTTACTGAAATCAGTGAGGCTGTTTTGATTAATATAAAAACTTGAAATTAGGAATTATGGATGATAGTTGTAATTTCAATTCAATCTCAAATTCACCTTACTTCTGTTGCACAGTCTTGAGAAAATCTTAATATCAGCATTTTGTTTGTTTCAAGTCCATCTTGCAGTCTCAGGTCAGGATAAATTTCCATTAAGGTGATGTAAACTCTTGAAAAATGATTGAAAGTAAAGTTCTGTTTCAAAGTTGAAACAAACAAATCTAACAACTGCTAGCATTTCTTATAAACATGGCAGACAAAAGTACCCTGCATTTAAAATAAGCTCTAAAACTATAAGGTATTATGATTACATTACCATTAGCTTTGAGAGTAGTATGTAACAAGTTGTTATAGCTAAGTATGAGCTGGTATTTAATGTTCCACAGGTATGATATAATAGTGTGTTTTTTTGTATAAGTTTATGTGAGCAGAAATGTTCAAGCTTAAACTTTAGGAAGACAAATGCAGTTGCCATCTTCCTAATTAAAACCTCTTTACTAGAAGTTATAATGTAAAAAAAGAGCATATTTTCCCAGTTTTACTTAATGATAGATACCCTGTCAACACAAGAAAATACTGTATGTTTGTGTTTATGACAGGTTTTTAAATGACTACGAATATTTATATTTGAATTAAAACTATTTCACCATGTTAGAAGTACCTTTGGGAAAAATTCTAAAAGTTTTACCACTGGCTTAAAGGAATCAGTAATAATTCTTGTGAAATAAGCAACTATTCCTAGGATCTGTATTTTGTAATACTATCATAATTTGGATTTAGGAACAGAATGACAAAAATCTTAACCTTTTTAAACTCTTTGTTTATAAATTTGTCTATATTATATTTATTAATCTTTATGGAGAACATCAAACAGTATTTACTTAGTTGTTTTAATACTATATAATTATAAGAAAGAGGGGAAACTGATGAAAGCCAAAGACTATTTAACGATGTTATCTTGTTATAAATTCCTCATTCATAAATTTTAAATATTTTAGTAATTTCTGTTGTCAGTTTGTCCAGTCTCGTAGAATGGATTTTATCCGTTATTTGGTAAAACAGAACTTTGTTCTTTTGACCTAAATTTGTCTTTTTCAGATTTCAGAGAGTCCTGAGTTTTAATATAAAAGGATTTATTTCATCTCCACCCTTTCTACTATAAGCTCTCCAGTAGGCTATAGTCTGCTCCTATTTATATCTTCAGTATGAAGCACAGTGTCTGATTAACAGTAGGGATTCAGTAAAATTTTATTAAATTTTATATATTGGCTTTTTTGTTTCACCCTATTAAATGTATAAAAATATTTATAAAAACATGTTTTAAAATATTCTTTATTACAGACTTGTGTGACCATATTTTTTGAGAAAACCGATGTAGACAGAATGGCCCTTTAATTTGGCCAACAAGTCTTTGTAATCCAGCCTCTGTTTCCTTCAGACTTCATCTCCTACCACTTTCCACTTTGTTTATTTTGTTCTAACCATCCTGGACTCCTTGCTGTTCCATATGGACAGTACCGAATTCATTTCCGCATCAGAGTTTTTGCACTCATGTCCACTTTGTTTGGAATGCTTTTTTCCTAGGGCTCCCCAAGACAATATTTTGCTTAGTTAGTAATGGTCACTATTTAAATGTCATTCTTAAAGAGACCTCCTTTTTATTTTTTTAAAGCAGTTTAAAGTCATAGCAAAATTGAGTAGAAAGTAAGAGTTCCCATATACCTCCTAGCCCCGCTATACACACACACAACCTCCCTCTCTATCAACGTTCTGTACCAGAGTGATACATTTATTATAATTGATGAACCTACATTGACACATAATACCCAAAGTTCATAGTTTACATTGGGGTTCACTCTTGATGTTATATATTCTGTAGGTTTGGACAAATGTATAATGCTATGTATTCATCATTATAGTATCATACAGAATAGTTTCACTGCCCTAAAAATCCTGCATGCTCTGCCTATACATCCCCCCCCCCCTCCTAACCTCTGGCAACCACTGATCTTTTTTACTGTTTCCATCATTTCGCTTTTTGCACAATGTCATTTGGATTCATATAGCATATCGCCATTTCAGACTGGCTTCTTTCACTTAATGATATATATTTATATTTCCTTCATATCTGTTCATGGCTTGATAGCTCATTTGTTTTTTTCTTTTTGTATTTTTATGGTTAAAAAACGTAACATGAAATTTGCTCTCCTAACCATTTTTAAATGTATAATTCAGTAGACTTAACTGTATTCACATTGTTTTATAAACAGATCTCTAGAACATTTTCATCTTGTAAAACTGAAACTCTGTACCCATCAAACAATTCCCCAGCTCTTTCTTCCTCCAGCCCAACAACCACCATTCTACTTTCTGTTTCCATGATTTGGACAACTCTAGGTAGCTCATATAATTGATATGATGCAGTATTTGTAACAGCTTATTTCATTCGGCATAATGTTCTCCAGTTTCATCCATATTGTAGCAGGTAATAGGATTTCCTTTTTTTTGAGGCTGGATAATATTACATTGTATATGTATACCACATTTTCTTTATCTGTCAGTGGACATTTAGGCTACTTCTGCCTTTTGGCTATTGTGAATAATGCTGCAGTGAATGTGCGTATACAAATACAAATATCTCTTCAAGGTACTGTTTTCAGTTCCTCTGGATATATCCCTAGAAGTGGGAGAGACTTTTCTCTTTGACTGGAAATTTTTGTTTTTTGGCTTTCTGGTCTAAAATAGGTTCTTCATTCCATCACTCTGTACATCCTTATCCTACTCAATTTCTCTTACCAATACCTGACATTATATTATATATTTATATATTGTCTCTCACAGTAGAATGCTAGTTGCATCAGATCAGGAACTTTGACTATTTTATTCACTATTATATATTTAGAACTCAGATTAGTGCTTGGCACATAGTATACTGGTACTTAATAATAAAAATTGAAGAGCTGAATAAATTAGACAAAATGGAAAATTAGAAGTAAATGTGCTTGCATTCTAAATATCTTTGCTTTTTTATTTTTCTAATTTTTATCCTTCCCCTTTCTGTTTTTAGAATATGAGTGATGCTATGGCAATCTTGCACAAATTACAGACAGGCTTGGATGTAAATGTAAAATTCACTGGTGTTCGAGTGTTTGAATATACACCAGAGTGCATAGTATTTGATCTTCTTGATATTCCTTTGTACCATGGTTGGTTAGTGGATCCTCAGGTAAGTAGAAAATATTAAATTATCTAAACATAAGTATAGTAAAACTTTATTAATTTGGCAAATTAATCCAGATTTATATTTTCTGATACTTATATTTTTGTGCTTTTACCTGGAATTAGCCAAATTATGAGGTTAACGACACAGTCCTCCAGACTACTAAATCTGCCTAAGACTGGTTAATGTAACTTTAAGGAGTTGGAACCACATCCTCACCAACATTTGTTATTATCTGTCTTTAGATTGATTATAGTCATCCTAATAGATGTAAAGTCATATCTCATTGTGGATTTGTTTGCATTTCTCTGATGACTAATGATGTTGAGCATCTTTTCATGTGCTTAATGGCCATTTCTATATCTTGTTTGAAGAAATGTCTGCAGATCCCTTGCCCATTTTTAATTGGGCTGTTTGTCTTTTTGCTATGGTGTTGCAAAAGTTCTTTGTATATTTTAGGTATACCTCTCTTATCAGGTATGTAATTTGCAAGTATTTTCTCCCATTTTATGGGTTGTCTTCATTTTCTTGATGGTTTCCTTTGAGAAACAAAAGTTTTTAATTTTCATGAAGTTAAGTTTATCTATTTTTTCTTTCGTTGCTTATGCTTTTGGTGTCCTACCTAAGAAGGCTTTGCCTAATCCAAAATCACAAATATTTACTCCTGTATCTTCTTTTATAGTGTTAATCCTTAGGTTTAGGACTATGACCCATTTTGAGATGATTTTGGTATCTGGTTTGAGGAAGGGATCCAACTTTATTCTTTTACATGTAGATATTGAGTTGTCCTAGTACCTCCTGTTTGTTGAAAACATTATTCTTTATCCCATTGAATAATCTTGGCACTCAGAGTGATATTTGTAAAATAAACCCTCCCCTTTAGCTCTGTGTATTCTCCCTTTCCT
The DNA here is from genome assembly GCF_014176215.1 of Rousettus aegyptiacus. NCBI lineage: Eukaryota > Metazoa > Chordata > Mammalia > Chiroptera > Pteropodidae > Rousettus > Rousettus aegyptiacus. Next base: position 127,662,642 of record NW_023416306.1, read on the forward strand.
TAAAAGCCTCCGGTATAACTAAAATGAGATGCAAAATCCTTATGAGTTTTTATGATAATGCTGTATGGTCTAGACTGTGCTTGTCTGTCAAAATTCACCTCATATAATTCTCCTTTTTACTACCCTCCAGGTACACTAACTGCCTTTCTGTTCTTCAAACACGTTCTTCAAGCTCATTCCTATCTTGAGTTTTTGTACTAGCTGATTGCCCACTGTGAAACAATGTTTTACTCCCAACACATTGTTCTCCAAGATCTTAACATTTTTAGTTCTTCATTATTCAGGTCTTAGGTTACACACATCACATATGTGTTAGAGACCCTTCCTCGCCTACTTATTAAAATTAGTCACCCTCCTTTTCTCCAGTCATTCCCTCTCCTGTGACCATATTTGATTTTCTTCACCACTTATCTAGAATTCTTATTTATTTCTTTACTTGATTGACTATCATCTTCCACTAGAATATATGTTTTATTAGGCCTGAGCTCTTTATTTCTCATTATTTATAACAGTGCCTGGCATATAGTAGGCCCTTTAATAGAACAAAGCTTGCATGCGGCATGCATTAACTACGGGGAAGGAGAGCACACAATAGTAAGGACTTGGTAGTGTTTCTTCATCCCTGTCCATTGTAAAAACACCTGGTATTCTGGGCAATGAAAGGATGGTTTACAAGTAAGCAGGGTCTCTGTATTTTTACTGACACTCTGTCTCTAAGAATATCATTGAAAAGTCTAAACATGTCTAGCATTCTACACATCCAAGGTGAACCATGGTGAATTCTGGCATTTACAATGCCATATAGCCTAGATTCTTGAGGATGAGCTGATAGCCTGAGGAACTTAAGCCTGAGTTCTTAAAAGTTGGATTCAGATTATCCCTCTGACTGTACGTAGCTATATATTGCTGGTAAACAGGTAAATTCATATGTTCTTCAGGTTTTTCTGGTCTATGCAGTGGTTTTCAAACTCTTGTAAGGGCCTAAGGGCTGTGCTTTATATCTATTTTATTTGTTTTGTTATAAAAGGATTCTTCTTCTGGGAAAGAAAAATGAATGAGGCAAAAGTTTGAAATCATAGGTCTTTATGAGATATCTTTTAGAACTCTCTAGTTCTTTATATTCCAATTATGTGTTCTGCAAATAATTATATTGAAAATAAATACCAGCATTTCTTTGGATGGTGAGCACCAGAATTCAGCCACAGAGAAGATATTTCTCCATTATTAATTGGTAACTAACTCTTTAAGAGCAACATTGGAAGCCAGATGACAGTGGAAATGATATATTCAATGTGCTGAAAGAAGACAAATGGCTAACCTACAGTCCTCTTCCCAGAACAATTATCTTTCAAGAATGGAGCAAAATAAAGTCATTTTTTAGATTAATTAATTTAAGATAATTTCCTGCCAGTAGACCATCATTAATGGAAATTCTAAACAAGGATATTGAAAAGAAGGAAAGTGATCCCAAATGGAAAGAAGAGCGAATGGATACAGTCAACAATATTAAATGTTGACTGTATCAGATAATAACATTATCTTTGGGATTTAAATAAAGAACATCAGCATATGCAAAAAATAACATAAGATGGGAGGAAAGTAAGGGTCTAGACTTAATTGTTTAAGAAATGGGTATTAACTTCTGACTTTGATATGGTAGGGGGAGATGTTATAGTTTCTATAACTTTATCCAATATGGTAGCCAAATGGGGATATTAAAATTTTAATCTAATTAAAAATTTAGTTCCTGAGTTACACTAGACATATTTCAGTTGGTCAGTAGCCACAAGACTGGTGGATATCTTATTATTGGAGTATTTCCATTATTGTAGAATGTGCTATTGGAGCATGCTCTTTTGGAATAATCATAAAAAGAATAGAAAACATAGTGAGTAATTTCTAGATTAGTAGAAGGGGGAAAAATTAATTCAAAAAGAAGGAAGAAAGAAGGGGTAGGGGATTGTTGATCTGATGGGATGAAGAATGGTATATTTAATAAATTCAGATATACGAATACTTATAGTAAGTATAAATAGGAATAAATGCTCTAGTTAAAAGACAGTGATTCCGAGGCTGGATTATATATATATAAATTGCAAATATATATATATATTGCAAATATATATATATATATTTGCTATTTAAAGAGATCTATATAAAACAACATAAAGTTAAACAGATTACAAGTAAAAAGAGGGAAAAAAAGATGCCATATGATCGCTAATCAAAAGAAAGCTGGTGTACCTATAGTACTATCAGAAAGAATAGACTTAAACTTTAAGTCAAAAAGCATTACTAACAATAGACTGTTTAATTTGCTAAGAGGATATAATCATTTTAAATTTGTATGTGCCTGGAGACTCCTGGAAAGTAAAAACCCTGATTGACTGTACATTACTTGGACCTCTGGGAACTGTCGCAAAGAGTAAAGGTCAGTTTTTGACAATGAAAAAAAATTTGTATGCATCTAATAACATAACTTCAAAGTATATAAAACAATTTAATAGAATTACAAGAAGAAGTATGTGGATCATCATACTGGAAGATTTTACTATACATTTCTTTGTAATTGCTAAAAACAAAAGAAAACCTAATGAACATACATTCTTCTAAAGGAATTTAATAAACTTTATTTTTGAGTAATTTCAGAAACAGGAAAGTTGCAAAATATTACAAAGAATTCTTGTATACTCCACCTCGTTTTCCCTAATCTTATGTGACCTTGGTACATGTGTCAAAACTTAGAAATTTAATATTGGTGCATGACTAGTAAATATATTATAGTCTTCATTCACATTTTACCAATTTTTTGACCAATTTTTATATTGTTGTTCCAGAATTCAATCCAGGGTATCAGATTGCATTTAATCGTCTTATCTTCTTAGTCTCTTTCTGTCAATGATATTTTTTCAGTCTTTGTTTTTCATGAACCTGACTATACCTTCTTTTTATACATATGAAATTTTAGATTTCAAGACTGAATTTATGAAGATGTCAGTTCTCACTAAAATAAATTATAGTTTCAATACAACCCCAAACAAAATCCCAGCAGATTTGTGGGGGAGTAGTTGCAGAATGTGGCAAGTTGATTCTACAATTTATATGGAAATACAGAGAGCTAGGATTAGAAGCCAAGATATTCTTGAAGCAGAACAAGTAAGGAGGACTTGCTCTTCCAGATACAAAATATTTTAAATATTGTAATTAAGAATTAGATCAATGACAGAATAGAGAGGCCAAAAAGACCGTGCATTTATGGACAGAAATAGGGCACTGCGGAGCAGTGGGGGAAAGGCAGTTCTTTCAGGTGCTAAGAGAATTAGATAGCCGTAAGATATATAATTGAATAGCCAGTTAGATAGCCAATTCAAGTTTCTAATTAGATATCCAATTAGGAAAAAACTGAAATTATTTCTCCTAACTTACACCAGAAAGTTCTATTCCATGTGCATTGATGTTTAAAAGATGAAACTCTGTAAGTTTGAGAATGTTTCTAACCTTAATGATAAAAGGTTTATAAAACAAGACATAAATGCATTAATCACAAAAAACATCAATAGTACATGAATACTATAAAATTGAGAAGTTGTTTGTCTAAAGAAATAAAGAGAATGTAAAATTGAGCCACAGAGCATGTTATATAATCAACAAAGGATTAATATTCAAAGGTGCGAAGAGCTCCAACAAGTAATTTTTTAAGATAAACAACCCAGTAAAAAAAGGGGCAAATGTCTTGAACATTCTTTGCAGCTACTGTTTGTTTGAACAGGCATTTAACAAAAATGGATATCCAAATGGCCAGTGAACATATAAATGAGTCATCAGGGAAATGCAAATTAAAACCAAAATGGGATACCACTGTACACCCATCAAAATGCCTAACATTTAAAAGTCTGACAATACTAAATATTGGAGATGTGCAATGTAGGGAGTTCTTGTTCTCTGCTGATGAGAATATAAATTGACTGTCTACTTTCGAAAGCAGTTTAGAGTTATCTAGAAAAGTTGAGGATAAGCATATCCTAAGTCTCAGAATTTTGACAAGGCATATTCCCTAGAGAAACTCTTGATATGTGGAACAGGATAAATGTACAAGAATGTTCATAGCATTATTATTTGTCATAGCCTCAAACTGAGAACAACTTAGATAGCTATCAAAAGATGAATGAATAAATATATTATAGTATATTCATACTATGGAATACTATAGAACAATAAAAACAAAGAATAGCTTCATACCATTACATATAACTACCTAGCATGTATATTTTTTCTTATTTGATTTATTGTTTGTCTTTGCTCCAGAATATAAACTTTATGAAAGCATAGACCATCTATTTTGTTCACTACTAAGTCTGTACTTTCTCTAACAGCACCTGGTACATAGTAGTGCATGAAAGGTACCCAAACGAATTAATTGAATGAAATATTAATGTAGAGGTTTGGTCTATGAAAACTTGAAATTTTGTATTGTTCATTGCTAGTCTGTAGAAGTACAATTCATTTTTGTATATTGATCTTGTATTTATTCTAGTTGTATTTTTGTGGATTTTTTAGGATTGAAAATTCAGATATTTTGGAAAGACAATTAAATTGATTCACTAAAGAAAATCGCTGTAAACAGTAAAAGTGTTAAGAAAAATAATGAAAATCTAAAAGGATTATACCCTTAAATTGCTTCTTAAGGGTCTAAGTTTTCATTTTAAATGAGTGAAAGCTGGAAGTCATACTCTTGGGTGGTTTACATAGACTTATAGCCAAAAGACCCTCTTTTAAAGAAAAGGCCTTATTTGGCTCTGCATCAAAAGATTGCAAAGTGAATACATTCATGTGTTTTTAGTTAACGTGAAATGTTCAGGATGTGTATATAATATTTTGTACAACTCACTGCTTTTTCAATTAACCGATCTTCTTAACCAACCATCGATCCCACTTGCATGATTAAAGAGGCTTTTACTATCCCAGGATTTTGCAGGAACAAGGAAAATGGAGTACAGCCTAGAGCAGAGCAGTGGTTCTCAAACTTTGCAATGCAGCACTGGAATAAAACTTAGACAATTGAGAAGCAACTAGAGCCTACAATTCTTTTAGATATTTTTATCAAACTCCCCCGTTTGAGAAATACTGTCCAAGAGTATTACAAGTGCAGATATATGTCAAGACTTGCACTATTCAAAGAATAAGTATTCAAGAAGATCATTTGGATGTGGGAAAGAAAACATTGGCCTTCTTATTTTTTTATATAATTGTGTTAATTTGTGCTTGTTTTATTATTCATAGATCATTAAAACAGTAGTAGATGTAAATTATAAATATATTTTAGAGATGGGAGGGCAATCAAAATAAGTTGGTTAGACAGCAGAAACTTATTTTTTTTCAGTAATCAAAGCAAAGTATAATGGAGGAAGAGTAGAGATGCCCAATTTTATTTTCCTATAGTTTAAAACTTTGCATTTACTTTTCTACTGTACCTCCAAAGACAAAGATTAAATAAAAATTATAAAGCAAATACTGTTTCTAATTAATATATACTAACTTTTGTTCAGTAAAATAAGGTTAGTTATGTGTACTCATCTCCACTATACTTTGCTAAGAAGTAAATAATAAAATGGAAAAAACTTTAGTTCCATAAATTAATAACTTTAGATTTGCCTAGCTTTAAATGCAAAACATTTGTGTTTTAGAAAAAAAACTGATATTTTCTTATTTTTCCTCCTGAAATAATTTACTTTTAATTACTTAAATGCATCTTTACAACCTTAAAAAATAAAGTTGCATGTAATAATTCCATTTAATTATTTTTTTGCATAGTTAAAATACAGCTAAGCAGTATTTTGTTATAGCTGTAAACAAATTTGGAAATTGTTGGGTATTGATTTTTTTCATAAGAAATATTTGTATATTTAATGTTGTATTAGAATAAAACCCTGAAGAGCCATATGGGTTTCTTCGTTATTGTTTTTAATCTTACCATGATTAGTGAGACAGTTATTTGTTTTCTAGATTGATGACATTGTAAAAGCTGTTGGTAACTGCAGCTACAACCAACTAGTGGAGAAGATCATCTCTTGTAAACAGTCAGACAATAGTGAGCTGGTTAGCGAAGGTGGGTGAGTGCTGCTATTACCTGACTTATTCTTGTAAAAGAACTTCTCTGATAATTTAATATCTTTTAAATGTCTTAAATAAGACTTCTAAAATACAAGTAACTGTACATGGTAGGAATTGAAAGAAGATATTATTCATAAAGATGCCAGTGAAAGGTTTTTCCTAGAACCCTTTCTCTTGACTTGTAAAATCAGGACTGGATTCTAATAAAAATCTTTGGAATCCTGCTAGCTTTGATATGGTCAATTACCCAGAGGTTACTGATAGTTGCTCTTTTTTAAAAAAAAGATTATTTGGAAGTACTGTGAACTTTTTAATTCATCCTAAACACTCAGTTGACTGAGGTGAGTATTATGGTACTCAAGTGTACATTTTAGAATTGTCTTTATGTTTCAGTACAATATAGTATAGTAAGAGCTCCATTCTAGCTCAAAGTGTAGCTCTTATCATCAGTTTTCTTAATCCTTATCTAATTAGAATTGCTAAATTCATCATAATAGAAGCAGTTTCATGTTTTTTTCAGCTGTGTTCAGTTAAAGTCAGTGAAAGGAAGAATAAAACAGGTTTGAAACCAGAATGGTATCAGGAACCCTAGTATTTGGATATACTTTTCCCACCACTCACTTCACCTTTACATAACAACACTCAAGAACTAAGGCAGCTATTCTCCTCTATTAGAATGGCGAATAAAAGAAAGAAATCGTGAGAAGCAAGGAGTTGGCTTCATTATTCTCTGATATACAATTCTTTTACGTGAGGTATAATAAAAGTTGATTACAATTACCACATTTTTAAAAATTAAAAATAAGCGACTACAAGAGTATATGAGAACATATAAAAGAAGATGTATACATGAATCCATACTATATTGATTGATCAGAACTCAACTAATTATATTACTCAATTATCCGTAAATTTAACACATTCATGCAAGAGGTGAGTAGCAAGGAAATATGCAGTATTTTAGTTGAGGCTTACCCTACTCTTCTACTTGCATTAAACACATAAATATACAGGGATTTGACCACTGATAGCTCTTTCATTCAAATCTAAGGTAGCACAGTTTTAGTGAGGAAAGGAACAATAACTTAAAAATATTTTTTCTCAATTAACAAAATTCCACTCACTAGAACTTATCCAAGCTCTCATTACTATAAATATATTTCTAAAAGTCAGGCTCTAAAGATATTTCCATCTATGGATTTTTACTTTCTCAGTAATTTCCAATATGCTATTCAGTAGTAATCGAGGACACAATGGGAATCAGAAAGTGTTAATGGAATGATAGCCAAGTAGTGATCTTTATAGGTAAGAAGTTTTAGGAAACACTGTTAACAGCATTTTTCCCAAGCCAGGCTGCAATTAACATGGTAGGATTTTGATAATAACACCATTTAACAAATGAACAACAACAACCCAGTCCCTTTTTTACTTCTCCTTTTTCTCAACCTAGTGTCACAGTTATTATTTCTCTGACATTGATTCCCCAGGATAATGAAAAACAAAATCTAATTCATATAGTATTAATAAATTGAGAAAAATGTCTTGGTAAAAGCAAAAAAAGGAATTATCCTCTTTAGTGGTATAGAATTTTGAGGTAGTATATTACCAGAATTGATTAATTCCTTGATGTATGAATTTTGTAATGGTGAAATTCTGTATATCAGGTTTCCCTATCAGTGAATAATTATATATGGAATTCACTACAATTAAAAAGCTAAACTAGTTTTTTGTTTATAAGAAACTACAAATATGTAGTCTGTTTGAAATAATTATTTAACGCGATGGTTACTTGTGTAAGGAACTAAAAATTCTTATAGGAAAGAAAAGGCCACAAGGGACATTTGTACTTATAACAGAGCAATTAGCTTCCCTTCATCATTTTCTTCATCATATTTTGTTGGGTATAGTGTTCAACTGAAGTAAGTAGTAGTCTACTTTCTTTTCTTTTTGGCCTATGACGGTAACTTTCCTTCTGAATCAATAAAATATCCAAAAGATAGTTTATTCTAATCCTTTATTAAAAAGTATTAAACTTTGGTCTTACATGATAATTTTTTTAATCCAAATGTTTCATCTCTATAAGGTAAAGAACATTAGAAATACTTTTACTATCATTCTTTTTTTTGATAAAAAAGGTGTTATTTAGCTGACAATCAAATAGAATTAGATATTTTTTCAACTTCTTTCAGATGACATTCATTTTCTTTGATGGCAACACCTTGTAAGTAAAAGTACAAAACTTTTACACATACATAAAGTATGTATTATTTGCTACCTCTTCTTGGTGTTAATACTTTTTTGAATCTAGTTATAATGATGGGTTGTGGCACAGCGGCAAAAATCAACAACGAAAAAAATAGCAAAGTACCAGCTGCCAGACCACCAGAGCTGGTGATTTAATTCCAGGGCTCTCTCAGGAATAATTTCTTCTTTAACAATTGTTTCTAGGAATGTGCTTAAAGAAATAATTCTAGAATATTCTTTCAATTATTTATTGAGCCTGTATTATGTGCTATAAACACTGAAGATTATAGTTTGAATTCATATTATTTTTTTATTAATATTAATTTCCTTTTCTTTTTTCTTTTATTTTGAAAAATCTCAGGCCCATAAAAAAGTTGGCATAGCACAATAAGCAAATATATATGTGTATGTATATATATATATATGTTTCACCTAAATTTACCAGTTATTAACATTGAATTTTTGCTTTCTTTTTATATTCTCTCTCTCTCTCTTTCTTTCACACACGCACACACACACACAGTTTTTCCTAAATCATGTGAAAATTAGTTGTGAATATCATAGCACTTTAACTATTAATGTTTCAACCGTTGTCTCCTAAGAACAAAGATGTCTCCAAGAATAAAGAATTCTTCTATATAATCACCATACTGTTATCTCAGGAAATTTATCATTGATACAATACTATTATCTAATATACTGTTCATATTCAGAATTCCCCAATCGTGCCAATTATGCTGCTCCCTTATAGCTTTTAAGTTTTCAATGTAGGTTCCAATCAAGGATTATTTGTCGTTACTATTTAGTCTCAAAATCTAAAACACTTCTCTAATCTTTTTTTTCTTTTCTTTTCTTTTTTTCTCTTTGTTCTTTTGTGATGTTGACTTTTCTTAATAGTCCAGGCCAGTTTTGTAGAATAGTTCTCAGTATAGATTCATGTGACTGCTTCCTCATGAGCAGATTTAGGTTATATATTTTTGGTGGGAATGCTACATAAGTGACAGTGTGTCTTTCTCAGTGCATCAAATCAGATGGTATATGATGTCTGCTTATTCCGTTATTGGTGATGTTAACATATTTTTTGTTGTAGAGATGCCCTTTGCCCTTTGTAAGTAATAAGTAATCTGTGATGTTATGCTTTGAAACTATGTAAATACGCTGTTCTCTAATAATCTTTCACCCAATAGAACTATTACTGTGGTGGTTTGCTATTTCTATTATTCCTTCTACATTTATTGGCATTCTTATATTAAAAATAGTTTTCTCTTCTTTTTCCCCTATTAAAATTTTCTTTATCATTGTAGACTCATGGATTGTGTATGTTATTCAGTATATTACAATCTTTTATTATCATTATTCCTTTTGATGCTTAGAATTGTCCATATATGGCCAGTGGGATAGTCTCATGTCATCATCATTTTTTGAGCACTTTGTTGTTTTCTAGCACATTAAGATATTCTAGGCTCCCTACTGTAGCCTTGGAATCAGATCATGTTAGCCCCTATATTTTTAAAGAAAATCTGGGCATTTGTCATATTAAAAGATTTTTTGCCCCTCCTCTTAAGGAAAAATATTAATATAATGTGTCTGATTTTTTAAACTTGACAGATGAATTTAAAAAGAAAATCAGACTATTTGTTTAAAGCTATCACAGTGACACAGTTAAAGTTTGATTGACTTTAAATTTGAACATAAATCTTAGTCAGGGCCACATCTAGCTAACATTTTAAAACAAGCTAGTTTCCATTTATCCTTCCTTGTTTTGTTCCTTTTTGCCTGATTTTAGTGCCCTTCTTTCTAACTTCAGATTTTTTAAGGCACTCAGTACTTTCATTTTCTCTAATAACTCTTCAGTAATAGAAGTAAATAACTTGATAAACTAATTTTAGTATTGAATTTCTGAAACTAAGAAATATTTTCAAACACACTAATGTCAGGGAAATAATTTTTAAATTTATTTTTAGTAATGTAATTTTATTATTGCCATTATATTAATTTTTACCCTCTTTAGTATCATTAATAACTATAACAAAATTGAAATTTAATCTTAATGTTGTAAATAAACTATTTGTTATTTGAAGTGATGCAAATAATTAAACTACTTTGTAACACTTAGAATTGTATATCATTGGGGTAGAAGGCTAGGTGAAAAATGTGAAAGAATTAAGAAGTACAAATTATTGTTACAAAGTAGTCATAGGGATATGAAGTACAGCATAGGGAATATAGTTAATAATATTGTAATAACTATGTTTAGTGCCAGGTGAATAATAGACTAATTGGGGAGATGGCTTCATAAATTATATAAATGTCTAACCACTATGCTGTACAGCTGAAACTAAGATAAAATGATATTGAATGTCAGCTCTAATTGAAAAATAAAAATTAAAAAAAGAATTGTTCACCAAAATTTGTTTAATTAGTTATGAAAAGTTGAAATTAGTTTAAGCTTTCGAAATTCAACTAAAATCACAGTAGTGTCACTGTTTAAGAGTTGATAGAAGAATTAGGAAACATTGTTCATTATATGTCTAAATTACAATGCTTTATGGTTTGGGGAGAAATACAATTCAGTTTGCATTTCTAATAACAAGCAGTAATTTTTTAAATTTAATACCAATAATTTTGAGTTGCAGTCTCCACCTTTCTTTTTTTTTCTTTTTTCTTCTCTCCCTCTTTCTTTCTTTCTTTCTTTCTTTCTTTCTTTCTTTCTTTCTTTCTTTCTTTCTTTCTTTCTTTCTTTTTTTTTTTTGAATCAGGACTGTTTTTTCCTTTATTAGAGGACTCGAAAAAGCTTTTTTGGGATATTTACCAGTCTTCACTTTTCTGTAAATAGTTTTTTCCTTGAGCAAGTCACTTATTTTCTCTGAGCCTCTGTCCCATACTATAGAAAAAAGTAGCTGAGAAATACCTTTCTAGTGTTTTTTTTTTTTTTTTTTTTTTTACATTTCACACACATGAAAGTAATGCGCTGTATCTCCACTGAGTTTTTGTACCTTTAAAGGGATTCGTAGAAGGAATGTTGTGTGAGTAAGATGTGGGAAGGGCATTTAGAAACATCTTTCTGAAGAAAGTGTTTAGTAACACAGATATTATAGACAGGAATGGTACTCCTCAGCACAGGCATTATATTTACTTTTTAAATGATATATAATAGTCAGTACTTTAGTATATAATCCATACATTCTACTCGGTAACTCAGTACTTAGCAAAGTAATGACAGTAATGGAGTGGGGAACTCTTCTTTCTGAATGTGTAAACCCCAAAGAATTGTAAATGTGCTATAAATTTCCTTTGGCCATGGCCTTCCGTATAACTTTTTATACTTCCCTGCCTACCATAACCAATTCTTTGGAATAGTGTGATACATTGGTCACTTTATACAACTGCTTTCCAGCTGAAAGTGGTGTGGCTTGACACTAAGGATGAGAGATGGAGAGGTAGTGGAATAAACCTATACTCTCTAGCTGCCTATAGCCCTACCAAGTTTATTTTCAATTTCTTGTTGAGGTGTCGGTTTCTTAATATAGCTTCATCTTTAGCCCCTATATTTGTACCTCTGTGCTCACTTGTAAACTTTTTAGAGCACTCTCTTCCCCCCTATTATTTCTGAGACATTTCTTGTCTATTAAAGTAAGGGAACAAAAGGAGGAAGAGAAAAAAGTATAGGCTTTTAAAATTTATACAGTTGATTCTCATTATTCCCAGTAGTTAGTTATGTTCTCTAAAGTTGCTGTGAACACTGAAGTAGTGAATACCAAAACACTGTTCCTAGGGGAAACATTAAGATTAGGTTCCTGTGAACTTCTGATCACAAGATTTTTGTCAACTGATAAATATACAGCCTTGTTTCATGTGCCTTTCTGTTCAGAGACACCTTATTTAAAATATACTGCTGATTGAGTACGGTTAAACTCATGGCCAACAGCAGTATAACTCACCTGAACAAGATGCAAAAATATGTATTTTCTCTGTAAAGCACATCACAGCCTTTGTGCACTTAGAAACATTAGCCAACACTTCAGCAATATGCTTGGAGGCCATTTTACATAGTAAAAATCACCTCTCCACACCCCCCAACAAAGCACAAAAATGTGAAGAATGTGGCATTAAATAGACTGAAAAGCACACTCATTTACACTATGAGAGCTAAAACTAGAAGGTAGAGTTTTGCCTTGTTTGATCTCGGGAATGCATGTTAGGTGACTCAAATTTTTTGCTGCTTTGCACAGATCCAGAAATGACCCTGAAAGTACAGCAAACATTGATTTGGGGGTTATGAATTTTAGCTGATAGGCAAATTTGCAAATGTGAACCCGTGCCAATGAAGATCACCTGTACACATATCTTTAAAATTAACCCTTAGAAAATGTCTTTATATTTCATTATGTTTTGAAAATAAAAGATCATTTGTATTTCTGAACTTGATATATCTATGTCATGCAATAATATATCTAAAGAGTAGCATGTGTTGGAGGAGATTAGGATAAAAACAGCATCAGTTATCCTCATTCTCTGTTCAGTTTTACACCTATTTTTAGTTTTAAGGCAAGAATTAAGCAGTTTATGAATTGAGTATTATCTGGGACCTTTGTTGAAATCTTACACAACTCAATTTTTTAAGGCTACTTTTAATTTCTAAACACCTAGCCATTGGGGAAGTAGCTGTTGACATACATCTTTTACTCTTACATACTTTTAAAATTGCAATCCTTTGCCTTCTTGTTTGTTTTACTGGGTTTTAGTTTTATTCTGTCTATGTGTTTTGTTGCAAACTGCCTGAAATCCTTTTTGGAAATAGGTGAAGTAGAAGTAAATACATTAATCGATAAAAAGAATTTCATGTAACTGTTTTTTGTTTGTTTGTTTGTTTGGTTTTTTAGGATGGGAATAACCATAGACACATCTTCCAGAATAAAAGAGTAGAATCTCCAGTTTAGGGCCATTATGTTATAGTAGGAAAAATCTTATTTTGGCTGGCCTTTCTTCATACTTAGAACACAATGTAAATAGAAAACCTTAATTTTGTAATTATTCTTCCATCTAATATTATGCATTGGTTCCATAGGCTTTGTAGCCGAGCAGTTTCTAAATAACACAGCCACTCAACTGACATACCATGGATTATGTGAACTAACTTCAACGGTTCAGGAAGGAGAACTTTGTGTGTTCTTTCGGAATAATCATTTTAGCACCATGACCAAATACAAGGTATGATATAGAAATAGCTGTTTAATTGTTATTGGAAATTAAAGGAGCTTGATTAGAGATGCCTTATGATCTGTTTCAAAATTAAAAAAAAAATAATAAACAGCATAATGTTTCTTAACCATCAAATTATGAAGGTAATTTATTATTCATATTTTTTAGGATGGAATGGATTAGCTATTTAAGTGTTATTTCAAGTCAATTTTTTGTTTTTATTTAAATCTTAACTCCTTTTTTACAGATTACTGCATTAAAACATATTTACTATTTCCTTTCTAAGAAAAAAAGATAAACCCTGGAGATAGAACTAGGATGACTGCTAATGATGGATGTTTATATTTGAGGGCTAAAGGAATTTAGAAGAAAGAATCAAGATTTTTCTTTATGACAGTGTTTGCTATTATTAAAGTTATCAGTGTGACTTTAAATTCTTCTTATGTTATTTATGGCTCTGCCAAAAAATCTTGCTGATTCAACCCTTTTGTTATCTCTTTATCTATCCCTCTTGTTTTTACAGCTGTCACCTAATTTGGGAATTTATCAATTTATACCTAGTCTTCTGTGGTAGATACTGCTCTGATCACATCAAAAACATAGCAAAAATGTTCAGTAGCAGCCAGTGCTTAGAGGATAAAAAATGTAAGGTATTTTATACTGTCCTATGCCAACACTTTGCTTCAGCCATAATGGTTTGTCTTCTCATTAATAATCTTCCATATCTTTACAAACTTTATGCTTTTCCATTTCTGCTCCTTTTTTGCCATTTATTACTCTTTAATTCCTATTTGAAAAGATCTCACTACTTTTGCCTATCCAAATTTCACCTTTTCAGAAATGTTTCAAATATGAACGCTTCGGTAAAGCCGCTTTTCTCCTGAAACCAGTGGTTCTCAATCCAGATTACATGCTAGGGATTACACCTGGGGAGCTTTTTAAAAAATAGCCAATGCACAAAGCCCACCACCAACTCTAATCAGAGTCCCTGGAGGTGGGACCTGAGCATCAATACTTTTTATATGCTCCCAGGAGATTTTAATGTGAAGGCTAAGGCTGAGGATCACTACCCATCCTTCTCTATTATGGGCCATGTCATCCTTACTTTGCTCTTACCTAGTTACCAGTTTTCTTTGTATCTTATTTAATTACATAAAAGTAAGTTTTCTGAAGTCAGGAATCAGGCCTTCATATTTCCTTCAACACTTAAATCAATGAATTGTACAAAGTAGTGTAAAATAATGATTTGTTTGCTTATATAAAGTCCTAGCTTTCCTACTCCTGTATTAGTTATAGCAGGGATTCATCTGTATTGTTCCCACATTTGAGCTAGATGTGTACACAGTATGGGCCCAGAGTCATCTATGTTCAGAAATATAAGGCCAAAGAATCTCAGAATCAAAATTATTGCTACATAGTAAGTCCTGCTAAGTCATCTTGCCTTACTTGATCTCCTCAAGTCCACCTTTTATTCATTCAACAAATATCTGTTAAGCCTGATTATGCCTGGGTACTCAGCTAAGTACTAGGACTGCAGCCTAAGCAAGGAAGCTATGGTTCCTGCCATTTAAGGACCTCCTATTTTGGCAAAGAATTAATTACACAGATAGTAATAATTGCACAAATAGTTATTATTTCTACTGAGATACACTCTATAACAAAAGCACATACAACATGCTGTGAATGCTTTTATCAGGACTTAGCACCTAGTTGGGGATGTCAGGAAAGACTTCCTTGAGAAGTATTATTTACACCAACACCTGAAAAATGAATCTTCATAATCAATTAGCAAAAATAATAATAATAATAACAACTAAGGTTAACTCAGCAGATGGAACATGTGTGTAAAGGCCTTGAGGAGGGAAAGAACTTAACTCCTTAAGGAATTGAAAGAAGACCTGTGTGGCTGAAGCTTAAGAAAGTAAGAGGCATAAAATAAGGCTAAACTGATAGGCAAGTACCATATCTTGTAGTCTTGAGTTAAAAGGAGAAACAGACTTTGGTGTCCTGATGGCCTAGTTTTTTTGTTTGTTTGTTTGTTTTCTCTCTTTGGGACTTGTCAGGAACATGACACCTCAATCGGAAAACAAGGTCTGTGGCTGTCATTGGTGGTTGTTATACCATCTCCCAAAACTGACCTCTAGATGTTCCTTTTTCTATCAGAGCTGTATCCCTAACCAGGAAGTCCTTTACTAATCAGCTAGGTATTCTCAATCTTCCTATGTAGTTGGGGTGGAGATGTCTCTCCTGGAGCACTTTCTACCATGTGTTTGTTTCTGGACTAACTATGCCTTTCTATGAAATAATGATAGCTCAGAATGTGTGCATTCTACTGTTTCTCTGCTTCTGTCTTTCTCAGTATCACTTATTCTGTAGCTAAACAATGTGTCACTAGTGGTGCATGTGTCCTTGCCCCTTTTACAACATTAAGGTGCTTTTGACTTTGAAGTAGAGCGAATGGGGATTTAATTAGGAGATTCTTGCAGGAGGCCAAGTAAGAGGTATAGTGACTTGGACTAAGATGGTAAAGAAATAGAAACTAGACAGATTCCATTGATATTTAGGAGATATAATCAACTAGATTTGGTGATTAGGATGTAAAAACTAAGAAAGAATGATTTCTGAGTTCTGAGCATGAACAACGACATGAACGCTGGTGCTCTTTATTGGACCAGAGAATACTGGAAGAGAAGAAAGATGTTATGAAATCAGCCTTGGAACTATTAGAGCAGCTTCTGAGGCACACTTCAAGTGGAAATGTTAGGAAAATTGTTAAAGACAAATAATTTTTGTGTACAAATAGTAATTTGGGGAGAGGATGAGATTTAAAAGAAAAAGTATGGAATGAGAAGAAAAAGAAGGCCTAGGAAGATTTGATGAGTGCCAGCATTCAAGGATCCAACTAGAGAAGTATGAACTAGCAAAGGAGACTGAGAAAAAAAGAATAAAAGGAAAATCTGAAGAATATGGAATCATATAAGTCAACAGGAAAGAGTGTTTCAAGAACGGAGATCTCAGTTGTTAAATGCTGATAAGAAATAACACTGGGATGGGGGAAGTGTCCATTAGTGATATGGATTTCATTGGTACCTTTTTGAGAATGGTGGCAGCAGAAAACACTGAATCCGAAACATCATAAGCAACTCTTTGAAACAGTTTGTCTGTGAGGGCATAGATGTGATGGCTTATAGTTGTAGTGGAGTTTGGAATCCAGGGAAGATATTTTGTTTTTGCTTTTTAATCTGAGAGACTTGATCATGTTTAAATACTAAAGGACTCAATAGAGAAAAAGGTTGAAGATTCAGGAGAGGGGATAGTTGATGTTGGAAGGCTACAAAGGTGAGAAATGATAGAAATTTTCACAGGTGAGGGGGATTGACTCTTGATTAAAAAAGAGACCTAGAGTGAGACTAATTTAATGTGTGCCTATTATACTCATGACTTACTTTTAACAATTTCAAAATTATATTATTTTCATCTGTTTTTATATTTTTGCTTATACTTCAATATGCATCTCTAAACAAGGACATTTTTCTTTCAAATCATAGTACCATTGTTGCATCTAACAAAATTAACTGTAATTTTAATATCATCTAATACCCAATCCATATTCAAATATCCCATTTGTTCCCATGTGATTTTATGGTTGGTTTGTTCAAACCTGGATCTCATCAAGAACCATGCATTACATTTGGTGAAATAACTCTTTTTCTTTCTTTTTTTTTAGCCGAGGCAACCCTTGGTTGACCTCACAGATTGCAAGGACCTTGTCAGCTTACAGTCCCTTATTTTTCATTTTTTACATCTCCAGCACCTGGTCTTCCTAGGTGGTCTCCCATCCAAGTACTTACCAGGCCTGACCCTGCTTAGTTTCCAAAATTGGGCTTGTTCAGGGTGGCATAGCCATAGACATAACTCCATTTTAATATGATGCAAATCTTTTGTATTCCAGGGATCTTATGAGTCTTTGGGCTATTTATGTACGCCCCATTATAATTCTCTCCATCGTATTTCGTATATTACCATTGAACTATATTTCCAATCTTGAGGGTCTTTAAATATGGCACTGCTTTACTTTTGGCAGAGTATCCAATGAGTACATTCTTCACAAGAGTCAAAGGCACTTTTCCTCCTCATTGACTCAATGACTGATTAACTAGATTTACAAGAAAATCTACAACAGTTCTTTGGCTGTGGCTATAGAACTAAAAGCCTGAAAGGAATACTTAATAAAATTTAGAAAGGGTTCCTCCAGTGTGTTAACCATTTGCTTAATAAGAAAATAGAATAGAAAATTGTGCCTCTGTTCTGTTAAACCTGTTAAGCATTAAAACTGTTATTCTCTACCACTAATTCCTGGGTCATTAAAGTTTCTATAGTTCCTTATAAACTTGAGTGCAAGGGAATCTAATGTGATCTAATGTTACAAGTAAGGAAAAACAAGAAAACTGCTTCTTCAAACAAGATGTGGCTACTTATAATACTACATTAGATCTTCATAATTCCTTCTAACATTGACTTTTGAAAAACCCTGAGATTTTAGGGCCATTTTATGGATTTATATGTACTGATTACTTGATTTCCCATCTTCTTAGCCCTGTGAACTCTTTGGAGCACCTATGCTATAAACACAGTTCATTCCACAGAATTCAGATATACTTTCAACAAAAAATAAATTAATATCTGAATAGAATACTTGCTACTACATATAAATGGTGTCTAAAACTAGAGGCCTTTAATAATAATAATTTGCCAGTCTATTATTATATGCTGACAATCAGTCATAAACATCTACAACTTTATTATTTTATTAGTAGGGCTTATTTTTATTAGAATTTACAGAAAGGATCTTCATGCTTTCTAGTTCCCATATCATATCATATGCTATTATCATTGCAGGACCAAGACCAACAAAGAAGTTCATATTGGCAGAACAAAAAGGATTACTTAGGAAAGGTCATCTTCAGCTTCTTTATTAGTTGTATCAATTTCCATAGGAATTTGTATATAAAAATCTGTCATCATCTAAAGTCTTTTGGAACTCTAGAGCTGTATGAGCTATGGACTTTTGTTTGGCTAAAGGGGAAGTATACATCTGTTATAACATTATCCAGCATTACATACTTGTTCTAACTCCTGTCTCTAGACATTGGATAGAGGCAGGGGAAATTCTCTATTAGGTTAGACTTTTTGATAACTCTATATACCAAAGCATTGAAGAGTAGAGATACTTCTAAAACCTATACCTGGACAAAGTATTCTCCATTTACTAACTTTATAATTCCATCTCTATAGATTGTGTGTGTGTGTGTGTGTGTGTGTGTGTGTGTGTGTGTGAGATGTGACCATTAGCAGTCTTATATTTGAAACTCAATAAGGAAACAGCTGCATTCCAAAACAGCTAAATATGTAGGTCCAAAAAAATGAAAGTATTTTTTTAATGGCCACATTCACTCTGAAGCTCATTTCTCTCCTTCAGCATGCCAAAGATTAAGCACATATTTTGCTTACCTATATAATAAAGTGGCAAACACACTGCACTACTGACATCACAGGACAGTTGCCTATAAAACTAAACTTCTGACACTAAGCTCTAGCTTCACTTTTTTACAGGTCGTCATATTCATCCCGTAGAGCAATTGTCTGAGCAGCCTCTAGATCGTGCTCATACTGTGCTGCCTCAGCTGGGTCCATGACAACCTTTTAGGGGCCAAAAGCAGGCATGGCAACAAGCTCCAAGTTTGGGTCTCCAATTAGTTTTCTAGCAAGCCAGAGGAAGGGCTTTTCAAAGTTGTAGTTACATTTGGCAGAAATGTCATAGTACTGAAGATTCTTCTTTTGGTGGAAGACAATTGATTTTGCCTTAATTTTCCTGTCCTTAATATCCACTTTGTTGCCACACAACATGATGGGGATGTTTTCACATACTCATACCAGATCTCTGTGCCATTTAGGCACATTCTTGTAAGTAGCTCTCAAAGTTACATCAAACATTATAATGGCACACTGGGCTTCGAAATAATAGCCATCTCTCAGTCATCCAAACTTTTCCTGACTAGCTGTGTCCTGTACATTGAACTCGATAGGTCGTTGGTATAGAACACAAGATGGGGTGGACCTCAACACCTAAGGTAGCTACATCTCAAATTCACCAGTCAGATGACATTTCACAGATGTAGTTTTTCCAGTCCCACTATCACCAACCAATACAAGTTTGAAGGGAACTCGTGGTTCTACTTAGGCAGCCATCGTGATGTTACTTCCAGTGGCGTCTCTAGATACATCTGACTGAGACTCCATAGACTGACTGAGACCCAATAGACTTATTAAGAATTCTGTCATTGCAGAGTAACAATGGATGTGTTACTCAATTTGACTTTTTTTTCCTGGATAATATTTACCAGTCAACCTCGCATTTCTCAACTAACATAGTGCACTCTATGGTTTTGATTATATAGCTTCTCATGACATTTTCTCTGACCATAAATACTAATTGACTTCCTGTTGTTGGTAAGTCTTCTTATCATTCCTAGGTTTGTGGTTTACCATTCCTATACTCTGGACAAGTACCTCTGCTGTTTCTTCCATTCCTAGCAAAGTAATCAGTCCAGCTCTTATTAGTTATTAGTTGTAATAGCACTCTTCTTGAACCCTCGATTAAACTACTCATCCCTCATCTGTTCAATGGCAGCCAATACTTATATCCCCAGTCCTGCTATCATTTATGTGACCTTGCTCCACATACTTCCACCTAATCTTGTATAATTAAACCGGACAGATCATCTTGGCAAATCCACATTGAGTATGTGATCCTATGAAGATCTGTGCTTTTCATCAGGATAACTAGATTAGGATCTGAAAGCAGCAAGAGGGGACCCTAGTGAGAGAGCAGATCCTTTCAGGGCCATTCCTGTAGTTCTAGATAGTGAGATGATTTTTTTATACAAGCAGGAAATTTGAAAGTATAAAAATGAGTTGTAAATAAACTATCTTTTCCCTAGAAACAGTCCCTTTTAAGTCTGTTTTACTTTTCATATTATCCATATGATAATGACTGTCAGATTCTTATATGTATCTCCAAGATTTATTTATTGTTTTATTTTTTATGATTCTTCTCTACTTCTCCAGTACTTTCTGCCTGCTCTCGAGTAAGATAAACTACTACTGATTTCTTGGCCCCTGTCTAGATCACCTACCTTCTCAACCTTTGGTTTATATAATATCTACATAGCTCTTTCCCCATTATAACTCCCTCTTGATCATCCCTTTCCCATGTCAACTTTATATCTGTGTCATAACTGTTTCCTCTCTCTCTCGGTTTCTAATTACTGACACCTCTCTGGAGTATATTCAAAACCAGGGTTCTTGAGGTTGGCTTTTGTTCGTTTGCTTTTTTACTTTACATTTAGGTATTAGAAGTGAAAAGTGGTTTAGAAGGAGACACAGTCCTAGATAAGTACTAAAGCCATGTTAAAGAAATAAATTTGTCCATTCTCTTTCTTCTTTGACTAAGACTATAGTGGGAATTTTTTTCCACAGAAAATTACATTTAAGTAAAAATTCATCTAATTTGGTTATTTTAAAAAGTTGATACATCAAAAATTGTCACTTTCTTTTAATTTTTTTTTTTAATGGGTTCAGGGGATAGAGGAAGTAAAACAGTAAGGAAAGTGATAGGTTCCACAGTATAGGCAGAGAAATATATCTTTTTCTCTTAAATAGATGGCAGGAGAAGGAGATAGATACAGAAACTGAGATAGAGTTAGATGATGTTCATGAGTATAATGTTATATTCATTAAGTACCATGTGCCTTGCATTGTACTAAGCACTTTACATTTATTATCATTTAATTTTAACAACGCTCCCATGTGGTGTGAATATTATTGCTCCTTTATTACTTTACAGCCGAGAGAACAGACTTAAAGGCCCTAAGTTACTTGCCTAAGGCCACTCAGTTTATAGCAGCTCCAGTCTACCTTTCAAGTCCACACTCTCATCAGCTCTTATTCACATACCATGAATGATAATAACTTTAATGGAACACTTTCAGAAATTACCCATATTAAAGTGTTATTTGGAGAAAAATTAATGATAAGGTTATGGCTCCTCCCCTTGCAAATAGCCAATCTAATATATGATCTACGTAAAATAAATTATAAAGCATAAATATTGTATGATATAACAATATGTTGAAATGTATTGTGATAAGTGTAAACAGCAGGGTCAAATCTATCAGTAGAAAATTGGCTGGAGAGGATTTTTAGTTTTTCTCTTAAATTATCCTAAGACAAGGTAGACCCTAACTGGCTATTAAAAATATGTTAGATAATGAGCACCATGGGTCTGGTCGTCGAGGAGCTTGAAATGTATTACAGTTGATAAGTAAATAAGCAGACAACTACAGTTCAATGTACAAAATGCTATGCCAGTGCTAAATGCAGGAATCACATAAAGGGGGCATCTAATACCAGACTAATGTGGGATCATTACTTTTCAGGATATGAATCCTCAAACATTTAGCATAGAGTATGTAGTAGACATTCATATATTTGAAGAATTGAAGCATACCTGATTTTTTTTTCTTTTTTTTTTTTGCGCCTGCAGCACCTGGTATTCCTAGGTGGTCTCCCATCCAAGTACTAACGAGGCCCGACCTTGCTTAGCTTTCAAGATCAGACAGGATGCAGCACATTCAGGGTGGATTTTTTTTTTTTTTAAGCATGAATCTGGTCTTAATTTTTGCTTAAAACAATGTCTTTAAACTTTAAATCAAAACATTTTTCTTTGTGAATACTTTTCATGTTGCTATAGTAATTTCAATGGCTGTATACATTAATTAGTATCTATAGCTATCTCTTGACTGTAACTGGTAGTAGACAACAGGAAAGACTTTGTACTTTAGGAAGAGCTATGTCCCAAGTGCACACATGATAAATGTTCAAAAGTAATCACTTAGTTTTTAAAGCTTCAAGATTTATTTAGTAATTTCTCTACCCACACCATGAAACCCTTCAAAGGAATTTTTTTAATCAAAATTAAGATTAATCGTGAATAAGAGAGAACAGGAAAAATAGGATTTTGTGCAATAGTAAATGCTATATTAACCAGTGGAATTCTGAACAAGTAAATGAAAGTCATGTTCTTGGCAAATCTGAAGAAAAATGGCTTAAAACCTTATATAGTACACTAGGGACACTTTAAATATAATTGGAGTTAGAACTAATACATATGAAAAATTATATATTAATGCTAAATACTGTGGTAGTAACTATAAATACAATATGAGTTCATCGATTCAATAAATATTAGGCTCCAACTTGATTATGTACACTACACTAAGGCCCAGAGATACAGAGATTAAAAAATATAGTCTGGGGAGTGTTTTCCTAAACACAATAGTGGTAACATTGTGATTCAGTGCTACAATAGAAATAGGTACAAAGTACTATATTGTTGTATGAAGGAAAAGCAGCTAATAGTGCAGAGAAAGGAAAAATTGATATGGATTGGATTAGTCATATAGACTTAATTAAAAACAAAAAACAGATAACGTGATACTTCATTGTGACTGTCTTATTTGCTACCTGATTTTTTTAAAAGGAATTTTCATAGTATCTTTCTGTGTTTTGAAATGAGATTTTAAAATTCCAAAAGGGTTATAAGTCACTTATTAGTTAGTTGAGCATGCCAAGAGGTCCTGTTTCTCATTATACCATAGTGTACCAATTGTAAACTACTCAGAGCCAGGTAGATATAATTCAGTCATCAAGTAAGATACCTGCCTGGTCTACTATTATGTTGTACAGCTCTAACTAGTAGGAATAATTAATATGCTTTAAACCCACAAATTAAAAATCTTCTCTCAAATGTTAGCTATTTTTGATTTAACAGTTCTTTTGTTGTCTCTTATTAAGGGTCTACTTTATTTGCTGGTAACAGACCAGGGGTTTTTAACTGAAGAAAAAGTTGTTTGGGAAAGCCTGCACAATGTTGATGGTGATGGAAATTTCTGTGACTCAGAATTTCATCTGCGGCCTCCTTCAGATCCTGAAACTGTATACAGAGGACAACAAGATCAGATAGATCAGGTAAATTTGTTTTGTCCTCTTTGTATTGCTTAAAATACTCATTCCTTTCAAGTATGAATTTAGTTATCCAGAACTTTTGAAGTAAAGATTAATTCTTTAATATACTTGTAAAATTTTCCTGACACTTCCGAAATAGGTTAAGTGATCATTGTACATGTACATTAATTACATACTTTGGTTCAGAAGGCCAGATCATACTGAACTGTGAAAGTCGTGGTAAAGAGTCTGAATTTTATTCTAATTGTGGTAGGGAAAATATGCCAAGTATATCACATGGAAGTGACATAATCTACTTTTTAAAAGGTTGCTACATGGAGAATACATAGGAAGGACACAGCTGTAAGTAGAGACTAGCAGTCCAAGCAGGAGGTAATGATGGCTTAGCCTTAGGTGGTAGAGATGGAGAGAGGAGCACATATTTGAGAGATATTTTGGCTAATCAGTAAAAGTAGAAAAGAAGAAGTCTTGAAGATAGCATGCACTGGGTAAATAGTAGGTAGGTATTTCTAAGCCTTAGAGCCCAAGGTAAAGAAGAGTAGACACAGCAGGAGCTTCACTAGTGAGTAGAATTCACATTTAGAACTGAGACAGAAGATTTTTGCCTACTATAGGTTAGCAGTCTTGCTGCCACAAATGTGTTTATTACTAGGAGTATAACAGTGATGTGACCTCTTCTCCAACTGAGGCAGAAATATGGCTATGTTAAACAGCTGGCACATGTTTTGCTGATAACAATTTAGGTGCAATTTAAGTGAGTTCATGTAGCCATTATTAATTGAGCAGTATATTCCTGCCACTATAACTAGGTCCTAGGGACACAAAGATAAGTCATTCAGTTTTGTCCTCAGATTCTGCAGGGGAGGCAGATATTTAACCAACTAGCATATGTTAAGTTATATAATGGCAATTTTAATAGCAAGGAATGATTTAAACAAATGTTAATCTTTCTAGGACTCCTGCTTTCTCTTGATAAAGTCATAATAATAAACATACCCATTTTCCTTCAGAAGCTATACACAGGAGCAGTTTTATAAGTATTAAGCACGATTTTTCTAACCACTATATATACAAAATATTGGAGCAGAGAGAATGAAGGTAAAGCAGTAGATCGCCACAGTAGGTCCAGTTGTAAGGTGTTGAGATTATATGTGTGTATGCGTGTGTATACATATATATTTTTTATATGTGACATATGATAGTGTCTGTGGAAGTAACAAGGAGCAAGTAGATTTAAGACCATGGGACTTGGCAAAGAGCAGAGTTTGAAGAATTGAGAAAAATGTAAAGGATAAATTCTTGATATCAATAAGATAGTTGAGTAGATAGTACAAGGTCTTCACAAGCTACCTATCCTCTGTGGTTATTTAAAATCCTCTTATTTTGAGGGTAGGTGGGGGACGTGCACAGAGTAGTTAAGCTTCATTCAGCATTAGTTTTTAAAGTGGGTACTAAATTAGATAAAATAACTTTTGACCAAAGATGCATTACTTTTGCTCATAAGAAATAATCTGCATGTGTAGGTGGGAGGAGAGAGAGGGATGGTTAAGTAATTGAATATGACTGTATGTTAGACAGCTATGTTGGCTTTAGAAATTATGTTTTAGAAGAATTTTTAATAAATAGTCTGGGGAAATTCTTATGATTTTGAAAACAGAAGACTTTCATGACATTAAATGGAAAAGAAAATAGATTAATTACAGTAGTTTCAGGTGTTGGGAGCTATTTTGATTTTATATATGAGTATAGGAAAAAAACTAGATAGATATTTAGTGCTTATTTCTGTCTAATAAAAAACTAGATAGATATTTAGTGCTTATTTCTGTCTAATAATATGGTAATTTTAACTTTCTTATTTATGGTTTGTTTTCTGTTTCGTCTTAATTACCTACAGACATGTTTCTTTTGTAAGCAGGGGGAACTTTTTTAAGCTTTCTCATGTCTTATGTACTACTTCTAGAAAAAATTTCAGATAAATTCCAAATATATTTAGAACAATGGCATCATCACTGAAATAAGTTTATACTTTCAAATAGAAACACTTAGGTAACTTATTTTTATGATTAAGCTCTGTTATGTTTTTAAAAGCCATTCTCATAGCTTTGTAGCTATAACCTCTATATTTACACTCAATTCTTGGGTAACGTCTCCTAGCTAATGAAGGATATAATTTAATTTTTTAGGACTATCTAATGGCATTATCTCTACAACAAGAACAGCAGAGCCAAGAGATCAATTGGGAACAAATACCTGAAGGAATCAGTGATTTGGAGCTGGCAAAGAAACTCCAAGAGGAAGAAGATAGACGGGCTTCTCAATATTATCAGGAACAGGAACAAGCAGCAGCAGCTGCTGCTTCAGCTTCTACACAGGCTCAGGTAAAAACTAGTGTTCTGATTCTTAAATATAATGATCATTTCAGCAATAAAGAAATTTGTTCTGAGATAAAACTTTTTAAATTAGTTACTGACTCTTCAATTATGTCAGCATTTTAGTACCCATTGGGTTGTATAACGTCCAAATTTTATGATTATCTTAATATTTTTCTCATTTAGTAAAGTTATTTTTCATGAGGTTCTACTGGCAAGATTTTTCAAATTTATTTTTTAAGTTCTTAGTAACTGCAAAGAATATAAACCGATTTAAACATAGCCTTTTCTATCAATTAGAAGGCAGTATGAGGTACTATTAGAAAGAATGTATACTTCAGAGCCAGATAGGTGTGGATTGGCATTTCCTGCTGCAACACCTTGAACAAAGTTCTCTATCTATAAAATAAAAGATAATATTTAAGGTTTGTTGTTGAGAATAAATAAATCCAATGTGTGACATGTATGAGTATTCAACAAAGATTAGCACTTTCTCACTTTTTATTTTTCCCACTTTAATGTTTTAAGCACAGAAAATGTGACTATTAAGTGGGTTTCTATACACTAAATCTCATTTCATTAAATGAAAAAAAATGTTTCTTTTATGTTTAACTGTTTCATGCCATTACTGTTCCTTTGATTTGGGTATACAAGAAAGCAAGATGCCCTTTAAGGTCTGATGGAGCTTTAAATGAGGTGTCCATTAAAATAAGTAGAACATTTCTATTACAAGCTCAAATAGTGATTACCTCTAGCTTAAAAGTTAAAACCTACCATTTATGACTATCTTTTAACTAAAAAAGTTCTCTTATTTCACAGAATAAACTTGTTCTATACTCTTAGTTCTCAGGATTTTTTTTCTCTTTTTAGTAACTTTTTATTATAATATTTACTGAGGTCTTGGAGAACTATTATAGTTTACCAAATGATGTCACTTTCATTAACATTTTTTAATCTTTAACATAATTTTTTTTTTTTTCACTGAAAAGGCTTTATTACAGAGGAGATGGGGCTCAGTTCTTGGCTGCTGCCTTCCTCATGGCTGCAAGGACATTGCTCAATTCCTCTGTCTTCCTCTTGGTGCGGATGTGTGTCCTCACCCTTTTCTTAATGAACTTCAGGGCCGCTTGTCCTTAAGGACTTTGAGCAGCTCCATGATGCGCCACTCATAGGGAGCAGAGCTGCACACCTCTCGGATCATGTCCCACACAAACTTGGTGTGCTCAGTGAGGCGCCCACAGCAGTGGCTGTGACTCCGCTTACTTATGTTCTTGGTCACCTTGTGACCCTTGTTGGGTCCCACGGCCATGGCGTAGTGCAGAGCCATGGCTGCTGCTCCTCAATGGCTGCCACAGCAGCAGGAAACATAAATATTTCTTGAATTTGAGGCTTCAAGCAGTATAACCCTACACGGCATCATTTATTGTTTGAAATTCTATATACTTAGAATAGCAGATACCTTAATTATATCTCTCCAGAATGATAGAGGCAACTACTTGGATACCATGTAACTTAACAAGTTTGTACACCAATAGCTTCTTTTTCCATGAATGATACCTTTAGTTTTGTGCTTTTTCTTTCTAGATAACTATGATTAAGCACCTTAGAAAAATTGAGGTAATTTCTTCCTATTTATTTTTCTTAAAGCAAAGCCAGTCAGCACAAGCCTCTCCATCAAGTGGAAGACAATCTGGGAATAGTGAACGTAAACGAAAGGAACCTCGAGAAAAAGAGAAAGATAAAGAAAAGGAAAAAAATAGCTGTGTCATTTTGTAACAAGTGTTGGATTCTATTGGAACCATCTATGTCTTGAGAAACAATACCAACAGGAGGAAAGGAAGAAAAACCGATAAATACCGTCTGTGCCTGATTTCCCAATGGATTTTGTTCATGTTTTTCAGGGGAAAGGTTGTTACTTAGTTACAATCAAACTTTTTCAAGTCACACAGTACACCCTTCATGAGCTGGAGTTTCATGTTACAAGTTGGAAATGCTGTGTGTTGTCTGTCATTCATGAAAAATACTGCACTTATAGCCAAATAAGTAAATCACAGCAAATTTTGTGTCACAGTGACATTCATAACTCATATCAGTTAGTAAGCTATTTTATCTTCTGTTCTAACAATGAATGGAGGTGATCGATTTTGTCTGATTCCTTCCCAAAATCTAAATATTAGCACAATAGTTTCTAAAATTAATTTTTACAATATTAAATTATGATCTAATCCATGAGAAACCAGGGGTTTAACATAGGGATTTAAAAAGCAAAAAATAAAAATAAAAAAATAACAAGAATAAATAACTCTTAATTGTATATTGGACTAGTTCAGCCCTTTAACAGCTTTACCTTTCTTTAGGAATGTACATTTTAGATATTATCTTGAGAATTGATAGTGGAGCTTGGATTTAATTTAAATAGAAAAAAATAAAGATTTGTATTTCTTTTCCAATAGCAAAAAATTACATAACACTAATACTCATATTTTATCAAAATCAGATATTATTGACTTTGTAGTGTTGTGACATTTTGAGGAATTTAAAATATAGGTAACTTGGACCATAGTTACTATTTATTGACAGTGTGATAAATGAGAGTAAAAGTGGATAACTAGGCTTTGTAAATATGGGGATGTAGAAAAACAGATAGTTCAATGTCTACCTTTTTCTAGAGTTACCTTGAACCTTAAAATTTAAATCATGTTTATTTGCTAGAAAATTAAGTACACTTATTAAAACCAACAAAAGCACATTTCTGAAAGGAAGTTAAAGATAATCTCTGAGTCTAATTAAAAAAAGTATTAATGAAAAATCTGTTGGAAGAATTTATGTAAAAGCAATCAGATTTTTTTAACTTATGGGAACCAAATAAACCTATAACATCTTATAGTGTTTGTAGGATTCAGAAAGAATATTTATTGAACTTTATTATGAGGCAACACATATTTTCCTGTATTTCTAGATATAGTTTAGAAAACTATCCTTAATAGTCCTTTTTATATGCTTTATATTTAAAAGTTTGTTTTAGTCATTTTTGAAATGACTATTGCTGCTGCAAGTAGTTATATGATTTACATTCTAAGCCTCAGTAAATTTGTTGGTTTAAGAGCATTCTTAATCTAACTTGAGCATCCACTTGGAGAATGTTTTTTGTGGTCTGGATTGACAATAGACTACAAAAAAATGTGGTCTAGATTTCTTAAGCTATGTCCTTAACATTCTCCATGATCCAAGACCAGTTACAGGATTAGTCTATATGTAAAAAGTAAAGTCTTATTTATAGAAGGAATTACTCTAAGGGAAAAATCCAGGGTCAAGCTGTATCTTTTATGTCCTTCTATATTGCATGTCCGTTTATGTTATACCGTATGTTACTCCTTCTAATTTTCTATGCTAGCATGATAAATCATCAGAGAACTTGTTTGGGATATAAAACTTTGATACAAAATATTTGGTCTCTTAATAATAACCCAGAATATGCGTACATTGGTTAAGTTATCAAATGTACCACAGAATTCTCTGTTGACTCAAACAAGTTGACTTTAGTCCAAGTTTACTCAATACCATTCTGTTGGTTGAAGGAGGAAACTCAAATCTTAGGATTCGTTTTTCCCAGAACAGATAGTAGTGATAGTGCGTCGTATTTTAATAAGAAAACAAAACAAAATAAATCTGAGAAACTTTTCAAAGCATATTTGAGGCCTATTTTTCCATAATTATATACTTATCTATCTATTACCCTTACAAAATATATGTGTAGAAGTTATTCATCGGTTATTTGCTGCTGTTTTCTTAATCTGTTCCAAGGATAATACTGCCATTCTCCATTCCCTCTAGAAGAAAAAAAAACCTCAAAAGCAGCAGTGCTGCCATCAGATAAGTAGGTGTCAATGTGTACTTTAAGAAGTAACTAAAAAATATCTTGTTTGTTAATTCAGCCTTTTTCTATGTAATATTTCCAAGTCCAACTTTCTTACATTCCTGGAATTGTTTGATATACCAAGAATAATAATGATAAAATGTTTGCTTTGATTACTGTGGGGGGGGGGGAATTAAATGTTCAATTCTATTAAAACAAACAAATTTCTCAGAGATACTGATTTCCCATCCTTGAAGGTTATGAAGAACTTAGAGCCATTGTGTCTTTATTTTCTTATATTTTGTTCAAAGCAACAAATTATATATTCAGACATTTCATTGCTGGTTTTGGTACATTGGAATTTGATAGTGGTATATTAAAGTCTCTCTTTCATAGTATTTTGCAATACTTGAAAATTGTTACATGTACACTGCTAGCAGAAGTTAGAACTCAAGCATTTTTCTTGTTAATATTTATAGGCTAGATAAGGGGCACATTCACATCGACCAGTCACCATTAGAGTTAGCAAAAGAGGCACATGAATGAATGATGATCACTGCACTTTCTCCTGCTTTCAAAGCCTATTCCTTAAGATTAGTCACCAGCCTTTATCAACAATATGAAAATTTTCTTTGTGTCTAATCCCGTTGAACCAACAATGCTGTGATTTATAGTAGGTTATCAACACTTAAAAGTACTTAGTGTGTTTCTAAAGCAAGGATCTGTAACTTCTATTAGATTCTCAAAGGATCTGCGAATCTCTCCTCAAATTTAAGAATCACCTTTTTAAGAATACACGCACTAAGCAGTTTGAGGCAGCTTAAATTAATTGGCTGCTTCCTATAATATGCTTGTCCATTGTGCTTAGGTAAAATAACTTCTATGTTTCAAGGTGTCAGGTTAGTAGTTGAATGAGGCATAGATTTAAGTTTAGGATTAGGTTTTGGAACGTTTTGTTTTATAGTCTAGTATCTCTAGTATTTGACTACTTATCCCTCATGTTTCAAATTTTTCTTCATACTTCCTGATCTTAGTTTAATTAAGCAAATTAGAGCTTAGTTGACTGAACCCAATATTAACCATTTTGTATTTGCACAAAATTTTCTTTTCAATGAATCACCAACTTAGTTCAGTAAGTAAAAATCTTGAGAGGAAAGGATTAGAAGTCAAACATATTTAAGGAAAGAATTGTAGTCCCTATGTTAATGTAGGCATATGAAAAGTTAAGGCAAGAATTTCCAGAACTGTTCTCAATATCATTTATTTAAAATTTTTTTATAAAAAAGCAAAAGCAAATTGGTTACATTTTATCTAACTTTCCTGTTCAATATACCAGTTATTTTAGACATGATGGAAAACATGGGCTTTACCTATCGCACGATACTTGAGCATACAATTTAAACTGTAATTGTAAACTTAATGTTTGCTAAAGTAAGATGGAGTCATTAAAGATAGAATATAATTTATATTTTAAGGACCTGGAAATGTGGGATTTCAAATCATTTTGTGTCAAAACCTGGTTATGATCTTGCCATGGACAAATTTTCAGTGCCTCAATGTATTCTTAGGTGTGTGAATGATGCTTACTTTAAGCACTCCTGAATAAAGGGCATAGCATAAGCACAGAGTGTTACTGAAATAATCATAAATATTACGCATCTTTTGTTCTTGAATGTGCAGGATTTCCCCCAAATGACAGTATTTGTTAAGCCAGTTTTAAATGCTATCAAAATTTGTAGAATTGTCTGAGTATGTCATCATTTCTTCCCAAAATGCATTTTACAGTTGTTTTTGTGTTCTGTGGACTATAGGGTCAAAATCAAGAGTATTTTGGAAGAATAAAAAGCATTAAAAATTTATTTTTTTCAATATCTTTCATATACCTAAATATTTAGATTCTCTTTGATTTTCCTCCATGGAACAAAGTACAATGGTATCAGGTTACTAATACCAGATATGTAAACTTTATTGCATGGATGGAATTCATTTAGATCTCTCAAGTACTATCATTGTTAGGGCTATTTAAATTCTTTGTTTTTTAGTATAAAAGTTATTTGATAATATGCAGTTTAATTCCTTTTAAAGGGTGACTGAAAATGGTAAAGGAACTCAGAATCAGTTCTTAGGTTCTTTAGTAATTTAGTGTTTTTTGTGTGTGTGTGTGTATGTGTGAGTTTTTTTTGTTTTTGTTTTACTTAAGTCCAGTACTTATGAAGCTATGGGGAAAACATGAAGAATTGAGGTTACTCTTCTCGGGTGACACTATAAAACAAACTAAAATTTAAAATCGAAGGCTTCCTGAACAAAATAAATTGCAAAATAGAGATAATGGAGTCTGAGTCACAAATTACAGGACCCTGATAAATTTTAACTCTGAAAATCTATCTTAAATTTCAATTCGGGCATGTATCTTAATCCTGGTGTTTCTGCTGTTAAGAAATTAGAGTTTAATAAATTGTGGTACACATATATATATTTTTACACGATGGATTCAAGTTTCACTTCTCAACAACATGCAAAAACAGGGTAAAAGTCTTTGACTACTGCCTCAAGTCTAGCTTCATCCTATTCTGAGGATTTAGACTTGTCTGCCTTTAACAGATGGTTTTTAGGTCATGGGACTAGCAGATAAGGTGTTGAAATACCATGACAAATACAAAACCTAGCTTTAAACCACAATAGATTAAAGAACTAAAAGTATTATTTTTCTACACAAGTCTACTTCATGCGATACTAATTCTAATAATTTTTTCAAATCATCTAATTTTTCACCATTGGCTTTAAAAACTTAAATCCATTCTCACTGTAAGACCCTACTTTCAGAGGCAAGGATGCCTCCTATATTAGAGGTTGTACAAAGTAAAATTATTATGAAGATGATCCTGGCTTCTTTGGGTTTAGTAATTACACCTTCAAATAGGAAGTCAGGAAACTGAGATGCCCATTTGAATTTTCATATCAGCAAGCTCTTTAAATAGATGTTATAAGAAATAACTGATTGAGCAGTTCTAATTAATGAGATCTGTTCAAATACTAAGATTGACATTTCATTTTTGAAGGTGTTCTGTAGGGCTCTCAATTTTGTCAGTTTTTATTGTTTCTTACATCTTGTGTTAAATAACTGTTTTTCCTCAGAGTACATAGGATATGAGATATATCTAAGCTTTACAGATTTTTAAAGGTGAGGATTTGAAAAGCTTCCAACAGTTTTTGTTAAAAGGCTAACTTCCTCAATAAAACGACAATTGTTTTCACAGATCCACACATAAGTAGGACAATACAATAGAAGATTGATGTGATTGCTACACAAGGATCAGTAAAAGGGATAATCTTGACTTGTGAAACTTCAAAGGAACCCTGAAAGTCATTTCCTAAAGTTAGTGCATGTGAGTCTTGTTTATTTGAATTGTGCAAGTAATTGGATTGTGGCACATATTTTGTGGAATAGCAAGTGAAATGTTATAGACTGCAGAGAAAGTGATCTTAAAATCTAGCAAGAAGAAACAAGTTTTCTTCCTCTACTGTCAGACCATTTGGGTCAAAAAATTGCTATGACACATCAGAGATCTCTTTGCGCCAGGCTAAGATCAGCCAATTGAAATAGAGATTTCAAAGAATTTAAATAGATAGATTGTGTATGAGTGCCTATTTTTTCTCCTCCTTCCTTTTACTATTATAATGCCCTTTCTACTTCTGAAATAATTCATCTGTTTTGCTTCATGACCAGCTTTAATTCCAGTTTAAGAATAATAGCAACCCTAGAGATCGATAGGAAAGAGCACTGAAATACATTTTTGAATAAAGATTTTAAAGCAACTACCCATTTTAGGATTGAAATGAATTGCTAGGAAAAAAGTTATTGTCCTAAATGCTAATTATGTTAAAACTATTTAATTCTAAAAACTATATCTTAAATAAGTTTCAAATTTTTCACTTTTGGAACATTCTCCTTAAAAAGGCATATTGAACACATTAGTTTAAAATGTTTCTGACAGAATTATTCAGTATTATTCAACATTTAATTTCATGTTTGTTACTGTACACAAGGATGGTGTCATTCTTGGATTAAAATGTTGGATTTCTTGTTACTAAAAACTGTAACCAGTGATAATACCCTTAGTATTTTTTATTATAGATTATATTTTATTTCAATAAACTTTGATATTTAGACCAAACAGTCTTTCTGCTATGTGTATTCACCTCATTAAGCTACTTCTTATAAATTTAAAATGAGTGGGGAAATGGGGAATTGATATATTGATTCAAATTTACATAGGATTAACTCTTAAAATACTTAGCCAACTCTTGATAAATTCCCATCCCTCCCCACTCCACACACACACCCCAGGCAGTGACTAAAGAAACAATGAACTCTAGACCATATACTAGATTAACCTGATCCCAATGGTAGATTTGATGTGTCTGATATTTTTATCCTCTTGGAGGACTTAAGTTAGAAAGAGCTGAGAAAGGATCATTTTCTCTTTACATCAAGCCGACCTTAATGTAAAGTCTTGGTCAACAATCTAATGTCCAAACCGGCTAATATATGACATTTCTGTGTGAAAGTTTTAGACTCCCCATCCCTCTCAGCAGAATTAATCATTCCACAGTGTTCTGCTGACTGCCCCTCATTGCAGCACTTTAGACTGTGAGCCTTTTAAGGACACAGATCATGTGTCTTGATTTTCTTGAGTACTTTAAATGAACTATTTTCACTAGTACTTTAAATGAACACAAATATCTATTTACAGGAATTATTTTGAATACATACATATTATAGTTACTGCTTACCTGTGCTTTAAGTAAGGTAAGCGAGCTGGGTTATTGAATCAGTTTTCTCCTTTAGCTTAAAAGTTATGTACTTGTAACTAAAATCCTTAACCTTTTATCCCCCCCCCCCCCCCCCGCCCTCCTTCTCTGATTTTCCCTGGGTACCATCCTGCATCTTCCTAGAGCCAATAGGATGATACATGGGAAACTGCAGCCTCGACAAAACTAAGGTAGAAAACGTTCTCCCATTTCACAGCCTTCTTGCAGGGTCTTTTTTCTTACTTCACATTATCCTATGAAGCAGGCACCTATTTATTGTAGCTGAGATTTGAAGCCAAGTAGTCTGACTCCAAAGCCTGCCCTCACAAATATACCTGGAAGGGGACAGACAAGTCTAAGCTGGGTCTGTGTTCAAATTTTAAGTCACATTTGTTTTAAACCCTGCAGAAATCTTCAAAATTGGGCCTATTACCCCTTTTTGTACTTTTTAGTCCTAGATCAAGTTAATTCTGCACAGCCTGTTTTCCCATCTCTAAAATGTAATAATTTCTACCTCTCAAAATTGTTGTAAAGATTAAAGATAATACAAAAAGGTATCATATACATAATAGACAGTAAATTAGAACAGATTGTTATTAACAGACTAGGGACTTTTTTAATCAAGCCAAGAACTTTAAATGAGGATTTTTAAGTGTTGCACACTTAAGTGGATAAAGAGTATGGTGCATGAATTATGTCTCAATAAAGCACTTTTGAAAAATTTTACTAAATATTTTATATATATATATATATATATATATATCATACCCCATAACCAAGCATGAATTCTCCTTGGTATGGAAGGTTGATTTAACATTCATTATCAATGTAATTCACTGTATTAACAGAATGAAGGGGAAAACCCATATGATCACCTCAATACACACAGAAAAAAGCATTTGACAGAATTCCATACTGATTTGTAATAAAAACTATTAGCATGTTAGGAATAAAAGGGAACTTCCTCAACCTCATAAAGGGTATAAATGAAAAACAGTTGACATTGCACTTAATGATGGAAGACTAAAATGCTTTTCCCCTAAAATTGGGAACTATGCAAGAATGCCTGCCCTCACTACACCTACTTGACATTCTATTGGAGATGCAAGCCACTGCAGAAAGGCAAGAGGGGAAAGGGCATTTACACTGGTAAGGAGGATATACTGCTTTTTTTTCAGAAAGCATGATGGTGTACATGGAAAACCCTGAGGCATCTACAATAAAGTTAGTAGAATTAATAAGTGAATTTAACAAAGTCACATGATACAAGCAAGGATCAATATCCAAAAATTATGTTTCTTTGTACTAACAATGAATAATAAAAAACTTTTAAATACCATTTATAAGAGCACCATAAATATTAAATAGGGGCAAATTTAACAAAAATGGGTAACCTACACAATGAAAATAATACATACATTGCTGAGAAATAGTAAAGAAGGCCTAATAAACGAAGAGATATAATTATGGATCAGAAGATTCAATACTATTTGTTAATGTCAGTTCTCCCCAAATTTATCTATATTTTCAACACGATTTCATTCTAAATCCCAGCGGGCTTTTCTTGTAGAAATTAGTAAACTGATTTTAAAACTTATATATAAAAATAAAAAGATTAGCCAGAAAAAATTTGAAAAACATAAATAACAACATTGGAGGAGTTAATGTTACCTGATTTCAAGACAATACAGAGCTACTGTAATCTATACAGTGAGGTATTGGTGAAGGTATAGACATACAGATCAATGGAACAGAATAAAGTCCAGAAGCAGATTAACACATATAGGGTAAATTGATTTAAGACAAACAAAAAGGTGCTAAGGTAATTAAATGGGAGAAAAGACTTTTCAAGAAATTATACTGGAAAACATGGCTATCCATATAGAAGAAAATGTTCCTCAACTTTTAATTTGTGCCACACATAAATCAACTTGAATGAATTTTATCTAAATGTAAAAGCTAAAGCTATAACAGTTTTAGAATAAAACAGGAGGAAAACCTATGTGATGTTGGGGTAGGCAAAGATTTCTTAGGACAAAAATATTCATGAATCTTGAAAGAAAAAAAGCTGATAAACTGAACTTCATCAAAACTAAAAACTAGACTTTAAATGATACCATTAAGAAAATGAAAAGGCAAGCCACAAATTGGAAGGAAGTATTCCTAATATATACCTGATAAAGGGCTGATAACCATGATACATAAAGAGGTTCTACAACTCAAAAAGAAAACAACAACGAAAAAAACACAATTGAAAATAAGGTAAAGATTTGAACAGATAATTCACAAACAAAGATATATCAGTGGTCAAGAAGCACGTAAAAACATGCTCAACATCATTAGTTAGGGGAATGTAAGCTAAAACCACAATAAGATAGTTCTATATGCCCACTAAAATGGCTAAAATTAAAAAGATTGACAATACCAACTCTTGGTGAGTCGGTGGAGCAATTTGGACCCTTTACATTGCTGATGCATAACAGTACAACCACTTCAGTAAACTCTGGCAGTTTCCTGTAATGCGAAACGTATGTTTACTATATATATTATACATAATAATATATATATCCCAGAAATTCCACTCCTAGATATTGAGTCAAGAGAAATGAAAACATATGTATACACAGACTTATATACAAATAGCTTTATTCACATTTAAAAACTGTCAACAACTCAAATTCCCCTCAGTAATAGGTGAATGCATAAAAAAACTGTGGCACACTCATACAGTGGAATACTACCAGCAACAAAAATAAGGAACTGATACAATACAAGGCAACATGGCAGAACTGCAAAAACATTACACCAAATGAAAGGAGCCAGGTACAAATGACATTGCTATATGATTCTCTTTATATGAAACTCTAGGAGACAAAATCTGTAGTGATAAAAGATAAGTGGTTGCCTAGGACAGGAGATATGGATTGTGATGACCAAGAAAGCGCAC
Organism: Rousettus aegyptiacus; assembly: GCF_014176215.1. Lineage (NCBI taxonomy): Eukaryota > Metazoa > Chordata > Mammalia > Chiroptera > Pteropodidae > Rousettus > Rousettus aegyptiacus. The sequence continues at coordinate 127,700,269 of NW_023416306.1, forward strand.
AAGGAAAACTTATAATGATGGGAATATTCTGCCTCTTAATCAGTTGTGGTCACTTGGGTACATACATGTGCCAAAACAAAGTAAATTATACACTTAAAATATGTGCATGATATCATTTGTAAATTTTACTTTAAAAAAAATTTATTTCTACATACTAGCAACAAACAGTTGAAAACTGAATTTTTAAAAATTCCATTTATAATAGCATCAAACAAGATAACTACTTAGATATAAATTTAGCAAAATATGTAAGACACATACACTAAAAACTGGAACTTCAGGTGTTTCATTTCTGTCATTCTACGTGCCCACTTGGAGATTTTATGTTTAAGTTTTAAACTAGTTCAGAGAACTAGAAAGTGTAATTAGTTTTGCTTGGTAAGTGCAAATTTGTTGATACCAAAGTATTTCACCAAATTGTAATATCTTTTAAAAACTTTATTTTAAAACTAAAGAAAAAAAACAAAGGAAATGCTTAATACAGAAGTTAAATTTGTCCTATGGAGGATATATTACTGTGGTATCAAATATATTATATATTCTACTAGTCATATCCTCCTGGATGAAATGGCTTGATGTTCATATAAGTATATACCTGTGTTTGAGTCTTGGTTCCATCACGTGCTATCTTTATGATTTGAGGCAAATTGTTCCTTAGTAGTCACACATGTAAACTGCGAATATTAATAGTACCTACATGTTAATCATAAGTTTGTTGTGGAAGCTGAATTAATGCATGTAAACTGTACAATGCCTAGCATATGGTAGGTGGTCAATTAACAGTAACTTCTGTGATGACGATTATATTTAACAAGCCTGACACATAGTAAGCTTGAAATATTAGTTACCTTACTATGTGACAAAATTTTTTTCCCTTTATTTTCCTGTAATTGATTAGAATGATCAATTTCCTATACATTGAATTTTTATTGCTAGACAGTAGGAATCTTAAGGTCATACAACTATAGATAAAGAAATTGAAGTCCATAAAGGTTAAATTCAGATAGTAGGATCAGCCCGACTCCAGACCTTCTAATTCTTTATCTCATTTCTTAATCTTGTGTCTGCCAATAACCCTTCTAAACCCTTATCAAAGGTGATGCTCTAGTTAATAAAATGAAAAAAAAAAATGTACTACTTATCTAAATAATATACTATTACTATATCACAGCTCAACCAGGGCAATTCTGAAAGCTCTGGACACAAGTGCCTAAAGCTGATGTAGAAGTTCCCTTTCCCCCACCTCAAATGGTTCAACTATATCAAGTTATTAATAATCATTTACCAATAAAATTACATTAATCAGAGCATTTCATCCCACTGGCATAAGATGAGGTTTCTAAAACTAAATGCCATGCATTGAAGCAGTGATGAGGAAAATTCTACTACCCACAAAATTCCCAGCTACTCTTCAAAGGACATTTGGTCCTTCCTACTCTGAGCTAGATCTCTGTAGTGATTCTCAAACTTGGTTTTACACATGGAATCCTCTGGGGAAACTTTGTGGGAAAATATACCTAGGCCCCATTCATGAAAGCTTAGGGTTAGGGCCCAGACTTGAGAACTGCAGCCTTATCTCACCCAGTCAGACCTCAGATTTTGTCCAGTACAACAGCTGTTTACCAGTTCTTTATTTTACCAGCAACCTTTAAAATAAAGTTTTTCTCCTTTGTCTTAAAATCAGAGGGCTTAACTTGCCAAGAGAAATAACAAGTGGAATTTTTCCACTATTCCACACATATTTTCCCATTTAAATCCTTACAACAGCCCTGCCAGGTAAGAGAAGTCGATCTTAGTATCCTAGACCTATGGATAAATTGCCCATAATTGCATATTTCTAGTAAATGGCACAATTAGCCTTTGAACTCCCAATTCCTGCATATTCCTAAGCCTATGATCTTTAGACTGGACCACCCTGCAAGTTGTCCCAGAAGTGTGGGCCTTCCCTGTAATATAATCTGGCCCAAGTTTGAATTATTGGAGTAGTTTAGTGGTAGTGAAGAGATGTACACAAGGTGGCATGGATCCAATCAGGCTGCCTTTCTCTGAGACCAGAGAGCTAGAAACAAGAGGGACCAGGAAATCATTAAATAAACTAATAGGAATAAAATAGTTTTAGGAAAGTTAGAATATTTTAGAGGGCTGTTCCTTACACTTTCTGAATTTTTAATCTTATCATATACTCGAGGGATGCACCGTTATCTTGTCACAGTATGTTTCCCGTTCATATCACAAATGCTTCACAGAGTGTAAGGAGTAAATTAATGAATTAATATGTTGATGGCCACTAGAAACTTATTGAGAAAGAAAACTGTCTCCATCCAAATGGCTAGTTATTGCTTGAGCTTAGTCTCCAATAAAGTGATGAAAATTTAACTACTGAGATTTCATACTCGTTTCCTAACCCTGCTGACAAATCCGAGAAGCAAAATATGATTGAGCATGGCGCTGGGGCAAAGGTGATTTCCTAAGCAGGCATCTCCCCTCAAGGAGTGAGAGCCTCAGGATTAGGACTATCTCATGTTCTGGGCAGTCTGTCCCTAAATAGTCCTATTTTTTACTGGTGGCTGCCACAAGGAGTGACATTGCAAGTCCTCACCTTAATTTTAAGCAGATACTGTTACCCATAAGTAATCAATCTTAGAAGTGTTTGTTACTTCAATGCAATTTCAAGATAAAGTCCAGACTCCCCTTTCGGACACGTCCCCCAAGACAAATTACTACCAGATTGCTACCCCTAAGCCCCTAGTATAAAAATTCTTAATCCTCTACATGGTTATTTGTTCAACAAATATTTGAGTGGCTACTAAGTGCCAGGTGCTGGGGGTATGGCAATGGGAAAAAAAAAAGACAAAAACTTGTCCTCCTGGAGCTTACATCTGAGTAGGAAGAGATAAAGAGCAGGTCCAATAGGAAGGCGGAGTGGGATTACCGAGGGTGGGCTAAGAGGGTGGCAGTTTTAAGTATCAGGGAAGGCGTCACTGAGAAAACCACACTTTAGCCAAGATCTGAAGATAGGCAGATATATGGGGGAAAGAACATTCCACATCAAGGAATCAAGTACAAAGGTTAGAGATGAGATGCTGTATTCAAGAAACAGGAGGAAATCAATATGACAGAAACAAAGTGAGTACAGAGAGTAGGAGGCAAGGAGGAAAGAAAAGTAGGGCACTCGAGAGGCTTTGCATTTATTCCGAGATGGGAAGACATTAAGAGGCTTTAAAGCGGAGGAGAGAAAAATAATGAGGTGTGGTGGTATAGATATAATAAAGTGATTGGTACAGAATATTTAAGTGAAAATTAACTATATGAAACCTGATCCTTAAGGCTGAGTATAGCAGAAAGAGAAAAAGAGCTTATCTTATAGAAAGCACTTAAGGATTTTAGAAAATAGTGTTTCAGATAAAAATAAGCAGTATTTATTGACTGATACATTTTAAGAGATGTAGAAAAGAATGTTATGTATGGCTGCCCTATTGACTTGAGGACAGAACCTATTTATGTGGATTAGCCGATTTGGAGGTAGGTGGGTGGGTAATTGAACATGTTAAAGTAGAAGTGCTTGAGAGGAATGCTAATCAAGCATTTGTTGGAGGTACTGGATAAGATTCACCTTCTGTTAAGAGTTGGATTAGATGAGGTTCTTCATAAAGAATGCAAGTGTTTTGACGTTTTTTTCCCTAAGAACCAGTAAGTATTTGTTGGGATTGGCTTAAGTATGCAGCTACTGAGTTAAGTGACAATCTAGCAAGGGATATAAATTCAAGCAGAAGGGTTTTTGAATTTTCTTTTAACTTCATGTATTTAGGAGCTTAGAATTTTTTTCTTGTAATTCTGAAGCTTTTTTCTTTTACAATTATTTTTGGCATGTATAATTTCTGACCTCAGTGTCTTGCCCAAGCTTTCTTGAACCACTGTATCTGTTGCTCCTAAATCACTGAAACTTTCTACATTATGGTGAAACTTTTAGACTGTTCATCCAGTATATGGAGAATACCAAAATTTCCTCTCTCTTGGTTTTGAAAGATCCATCTTCCTTTATAAAATCTCTAAATTTGTTTGGCACTATTGAATCTTAGCCAGCCAGATCTCTACTAACTGGTTCCCCAAACCTTGAGAGTATATTCCCAACTGCAGTGCCAACATTTCAGAAGGTAGTTTTGTCAGAAAATTGGATCTTTGATTTGCTCCAATTTTTCTACACTTACACTAATGGGTACAACAATACACAGACAATGTAGTTAATTATATTTTCCTCAGGTTGCCATGGGAAAGCTTTTTCAAGAGCAGGTCACTTCTCAGATGCCCATCTGAAAAATGGGTGGGACAGTAATTGTTACCTATGGCTAGCAGGATTCTTCTGAGTATTAGGTAAGCAAATGCACTTAAAATGCTTAGCACATTGCCTAGTACACAAAGTGCTTAGCAAATGTTAACAAATGTGAAATCCCTTGTGAGAGTCTCACTCTACAAATGAGGACTAGAAGTGACATAATGACCCAAGGTCGCAGAGATGCAGAGCTGAAATTCGTTCAACCCCATGCTGAGGTTTCTATTGTGCCATTCTACAAAGTGTAGGAATGAGGAAATAAAATAGACCCCTACACACACACACACACACACGCACGCACGCACACACCTGCTCCCAACAGTTGTAGAGCTGGGAAGGGCAGAAAAGGTTATGAAATCCAGAGCAATACAGCAAGTGCCAATTCCCCAAAGGGCCAAAGACCAGGGTACATGCCTGTCCACAGCAGTCATAAGTTTGAGCCATTTCCTGGGCACAACCATATCTACCCAATAACATTTACAAGTTCTATACAGACTCCTCAAATCAAAAGTTGACCTCAGAGCAATCCTTTGCTCCCATCTTTCAATCTGTAAGAATGTACAGACTGCTTAATTTACCAAGAATCTAGACCAGGGGTCCCAACCCCCGGGCTGTGGACTGGTACTGGGCTGTGGCCAGTTAGGAGCTATGCCACAAAGCAAGAAGTGAGTGGCAGGCAAGCAAAGCTTCATCTGTATTTGCAGCTGCTAGCATCACCACCTCAAGTCATCAGGCATTAGACTCTCATAGGAGCACTGGTCCCTGGTGCCGAAAAGGTTGGGGACCGCTGATGTAGACCATTTAGATTATTCATCACTGATTTATATGAAGGAATACTGGAGGCTTTAAGAAGCGGTATTCATAATTTACCTTGAATGGCTTTCCTAGAAAAGATGCCTTAAAAAAAAAAAAAGCCATTAAGATCAGTGGTTAAATCGCCAACACTTCAACAGAATGTATGCCAAGCGACTAAGGCGAACAGTCGAAGGTAGACTTATTTGCTAGGAACAAAGACCAAAAAACTACTATTTTAGAGCTGTAAACCTAGTCAATTACTTAACGTTTAACTCCAGAAGGGGCTGGACGACTAACACCTAAAGAGCTGGAAACAAAGACACATACACTTCCAGGTGTGGATTTTTATTTTCACAGTGACAACAATGCCTTCCCACATACAAGTATTTACAAAACCCAACTGATTCACCAATCTAGAACCTGCGTTTTTTCCATTTCTCAACATAGTTGGGAACATGGAAACATTAATACCCACATAATCCCCAGAGATGGAATTTATCCATCAAATAGTACAGATTACCTAAAAGTGCACTTACCTGCACAACTCAGTCTAAGAACCTCAGTGATACAAACCTCACAGCCAAGGTTTCATTAATCTATTTGGCTTCATACCATGCAAACCTGAACAAGTGCGCTGCTACACTAAACTGAAAATCGGTTCTCATTTTACAATTAAAAAGGTTCTCGACGCTTTAGCAACTATACAGAATATGAAGGTTTATTTCAAAAAAGAGTACAATTTTTAAAACCAGGATACACAGATGCACTTAATGTAACAGTACCTTCTGCAAAAATAGGTTACATAATACTCAGAAATGCAAAGAACAATCTTATTCTCTAAAAATTAGACAGCAGACTTTTTAAGCTTAGACAGCCTTCAAAATGGAGGCTGAAAATGCTTGGTGACAAGAAGTAACTCTAGTTCCTGATACCACAGAGCTAGTGCCGCAAATTAAACTACCACACAGCTGCAAACTACTCTTTATATTCACACAGCGTTAAACAAAATGGTTTTAATTCCAATCTTTTCAAATGTCTTGGTGCTGCAAGAAAAAAAAAAGTTGAATGATACACAAAACTATTAAAAGTTACAACAGAACTATTTAAACATCTTCTCCAAAATTGAGAAAAGCAATCATGTTAAATTTTAAAAAAGGAGAAAAAAAGAAAAGTCCGACAGAACTCTCAGGCAAGTCAGAGGTCCTCTTCATAAGTAGTCAAGTAAAGTTTACAGGAGATTTCAATAAATTATCTTGAAACCATGGCAGAGAGTTAATTTTCAGAATCGTCTTGGAGGTCCGCCCTTAAATGGCTTAAATCCAGAGCCACTTCCTCTTGGCATGGAATTGCCACTGATTTGTACAATTCTATTAATTGGGGATGCATTACTGAAAAAGGTTTAAAAGAAAAGTCAGCAAACAAAAGAACAAATAATTACAGTTTATATCTACAAAGTACTTATAATTTATCAGGCACTATTCTTTGCACTGTACCCATATTAAATAATTTATGGTTTTGAACAGTCCTGTGAGGTACATACCATTACTAACACCACTTTAGGGATGAAGAAATCGAGATCTGGAGGTTAAGTAATTTGTCCAAGATCACAGAGCCAATAAACAGTAGAGGAAAGATATGAACTTGGGTAAGTAAATCTGCCTTTTAGAAAGCCCTTTATTGGTATGCATATGAATGGACTACAGCAGTGGTTACTGAAGTGTGATCTCCAGATCAGCATCAACTAGGAACTTGAACCTTTGAGCTAGAGAACATTATTCAAGAAATGTTTCTAGAATTTTTTTATATATATATTACAGAGTAGGTACTGAATGATAAAGACCCACCAAAAAACCTTGCAACAAATTTGGGAGATAAAAACCCATAGTGAAATGCTTTTAAATAGAATAAAAGCAGATTAAGAAAAGGTCTAACAGGCTAAGGAATCTGGATTAGATCCTGTAACTGAGAGAAGCTGCTTGTGGTTTTGGAGCAGGTAAACGGTATAGCAAAAATTAAATTAAGAAATAGCATGACTGCTGGAGCAAGAAAAGACTAATTTAGGAAGACTAGATAGAAGCTGAAATGAGGAATAAAGCATAGCTATTACAAATATTTTTTTTAAAAACTGAACCACACTTACAAATTTTTATAGTAAGATGAGGTCTGTGGTTTTCCCACTAGAGGCGAATGAGATGCATAGTGGCACTGGTAAATTAAAAGAAGCTACAGGCAACAACTGGGACATGAGGTTTGAAACAGGAGAGAAATGAGTTTGCCTATGACCTTGTATTTATGGCATCTACATGGAAATCATCATACAGAGCTAAAAATAAAGAGTAGTGTCCAAAGTTCAACCATCTGAAGGAGCCAGCAAAAGAAATTTTAAAAGGTAGAAAGAAATTTATGGTGCATTAGAAAAAAAGGAGTGTCTCAAAAAATGGAAAAGCAATAGTAGGAAATAGTGCTTAACTACTGAGAAGCCCAAGAAATTAAGAAACTAAAGGAATCTATTTTATCAAGAAACGAAGGCACTGATGACCTTTAAAACCAAAGACAGAATGAGTGCTGAGGCTGTGCAGGTACAAGTATAAACACTCCCTCAAACTTGATGGCAGAAGTGACCAATAGTAGTTACTTGGGTTACTAAGCCAAGCCAATATTTCTTCTAAGACAGGGGAATGAGAAAGAAAGCAGCACATGGAAGAGGGAGACAGGCCAAAGACTTGCCAGCTGAAGGGCCACAATGAATATTGGTGTGAAGAGAAAATAAAGCTCGCCTCTTAGCGTATGAACAGGCTTTGAGCTGAATGTCCAAAACCTATCTAGTTTCTAGTTATCTGAAAAGAGAGGAAGCTGGACATACTTTCAGTTTTCTTCTTCCTTTCTAGGAATTTTAGGAATCGTACGTAGTAAATAAGAAGATGGTTCTAACTTGAAGTTAATGTTCATCATCTACTGGATTCTGACAGACTTACATATACATACTTATGTATAGATCAATATGCCAGAATGACAAATCATTTGACAATGAAAACAAACAAATTAAAAATTAATCAGATGCCCTGCACAAAATCTGGAGACTTTGAGGTAATGTGGGGAAATGTTTGGTCAGACCTAGGACTGGTGTAATCCAATCTCTCAGAAGCTATAATAACCTTTAAGGAAAGGATAAAGGTGTGCCTACGTGCTGGCGGAAAAGTCTGAACTGATTAATGACATACCTTGCATGTTGGTTTATCATGCCTGCCCCTGTCCGGCCGTCACCCATTCGCCTTGCATCATGATAGCCAGGTCCTTGAGAAGGCGGACCATGCCACTCTTTCCTTGGTCCACTTGTGTCCCGTCCATGGCGTTCGACCACATGTCGTTCTTCAGGATAGTGCTAAAGAGCAGCATATTAAAAGGAAAGTCATGACACCCTCAGTCTCACACCAATTTATTTATGCTGCTGTGCCTTTAATGTCAGAAGCAAATCAGTAAGGTGTTCAGCACCGTAATTTCTATTTCTATACCGTCTAGCCCCCATGCACTTTTTAATCCTTGAATATTTCTGGATCTATATATAATGCTTGAATATATGTATACATGTAAGAAGATATAGTGAGAGGTCAAAACCTGAAGACAAATCAGAATGAGGTGTATGATCTACATGCACACAGCACACAGAAATAGGATTTGGCATCTTGATTTTACAGACTACTAGTTACTGCTATGGCTCTTAAAAAGTCTTACAGCCATGATTATGAAAAATGGTACTGAGTTCAAAGGAAAAAAAGCCATAGAACCAAGGAGCTAAGAAGAGTCAAGTTATGATACTCAGTCTACAGAAACTAAAGTTAAAGGTACCTAGAGAGATAATACTGGCAGAAGTTATAGACTTACATTATGAAAAACAGAATTTGTGAGGGAGAAAGAGGATCTCTTCCTCAGGACACCTTTCCTAAAAGTATATCTGAATGCAGGCGGCTAGTCTATGAGACTGCCCTTAAGCTTTACTTTAAATAAGGCAGAATATCTGGATTGTAAGGCCAGTCTTTAAGTTCTGTTCAGGTAACACAGCTCAATGAACTGATCTTCTGAACATTTCTACTTATTAGAAACATTAAAGATTAATATGCTGTCAGGCCCAAATCTGTTTCATAGATGCTCTGGATGAAGCGTATAGTGGTATTATTACCTAGAATGCCAAGGTATTAAACAATTCTCTAGTAAAAAATGTTCTTATAAAACCTAGTATGTATTCAAATACAAAACATCAGAGTATAACGCAGGTTGAAGAATGGATACACACATACATTTCAGAATTCTTTTTTGTATCTAATTTAAGATGATATTCTGTATGTACTGTCAATCCATTATCAGTATTTCACCAAGAGAATGCTTTCAAATTAGGTAAAAGGTTTTCGCTCATTATAGTCGCTTAAGAGAGGAAGATACTTTCCTTTGCCCAGGTTCATTAACTTGTACAGTATTAAAATCAATAAAGGGTAAGACGCAAAAATATAAAATATTTCACTCACCTACCCTTAGAAAGAAAAGAACGAAAAAGAGACAAAAGTTTTATTTCAGTTCTACAGTTTAAGCCAGCGGCCCCGTGCTTCTACGGGGACCGGTGCTTCTACGAGAATCTAATGTCTGATGATCTGAGATGAAGCTGAGACAGTGACGCTAGTAGCACCTGGGAGTGGCTGCGAACATAGATGAAGCTGTGCTCCCTCACCTGCTGCTCACCTCCCGCTGTGAGGTCTAGTTTCTAACAGGCCATGGACTAGTATCTGTCTGCAGGTTTGGAGTTTGGGACCCCTGGTTTAAGCTACTCAAAAGTATGAAAGAAAGGAGAGTACTTAAAAAAAAAAAAAAGGAATAAGTGAAACAGCAACTCAAGTAGGAGCCAAACATTTCCCACAGTTTGAAAGCCTCAGTTACTTAAAAAGAAATAAAACCAACATCATTAAGAAGGCTTATCTACCAAATATAACAATTCTCAAATTTCAGCAGTAAGTCTAATAAAAAACAGAACGGGAATTGTAGGGCTAGTATCCTACTTCTTTACACTACTGATGTTCAACTGACAGTAGAATATGAGAAATACTAAGATCTTTTACAGGAAACTGGTCTCCTAATCATTCTAATCCAAATATCTAGGCCACTTCAAAGTAAGACCTCTAAAATTGTTTCTGAAGAGTTCAGACTCAACCTTCATAAGCATTTACCTGTGCTCCACTTCCTCGGTCTGTGATGACTCTGTCCCCGTCTCTGTTTCCATAGCCCGAAGTGTTACTGCGACTCCCAGGGGGAGCCCCTCTCACACTGTGTCCTGAAACTTCTCTTCCAGATCGTTCTGGCCTTTCAACCCTGTTAAACAAAACCCCAAAACATATATGATCAAAATTCTATTATAACTTTTTGTTAAACCCAAATGCATTACATACCACTAGCTAGGCATCAGAAACTACACAAATACCTTGCTTCCCGTTTGTCGTTGGACATGCCTCCTTCACTTTTCCAGGTGGTTGGTCTAGATGGATTAGGCCCTGCTTCTCGAGGATGTCTAGGGTGAGTGATATCAGGCCTGTCATGAATGATCACAGTTCTCCTTTCATCTCGTACTTCCCGCCTGTCTGTTTCTCTAAGTTCATTTCTTGGTGGTGGAGGCTCGTTTCTTCTGGAATCACTGAAATTTTTGGGATACCTTTCAAAACCAGGATCTTCTCTTCGTGCAGTAGGACGTGTTTTTTTCCCTTCACTTTGACCAACAAAGCGTTCTCGCCTATTGATTATCCAAAACAAAGAACATAGGTCCTGAAAAGTACTTACTTGGCCTTATTCATCTAACTTTATTTGCATAACCTACAATTACAGCTTCTGTAAAAATTAACTTAAGGCAAAGCAACCCAAAACCCCACAATTATTGATTATAATGACCCAGATTCTTTTAAATTGATATAACTCTCTGGCATGAAGGTTGGTTTTCTAGCATTAAGTCACTACCAACCTGAAGGATATTTTACTGCTCTTAACAACCGAGGCACATCCAAAGCTAACAGTACTACTGCCACTTAAAGGTTAAGAAGATAAAGCCAACCCACTTAACCTTGGTGGCCTATTAAACTAATCTTAAATAGTGAATCATATTCTCATTAACAAAAATAAAAACTAAACATATAATTTGTTATGAACACACAGTTCTGACCAGTACTTTTTAATTGAGATTTCAACAGAGAACCAAAGTCATCACTAGCAAGGCTCATATACAAATGCAACGATTTTCAATTTCTATTCACCTTTCAAAAGATGAAGACTGTACTGTTGAACTCTCAGGAAATCTGCTCCTCTCCCTGTGATCAAAGTCATTAAATCTGTTCTGCTGGCGAGAGTAGTCAGATCCATGGCCGAATCGTGCATCTGTATCTAGAGACAACTTTTTATTCTCGCTCCAGTAAGGATCATCTCGCCTTGAAGAGAAACATTTGCTCATTTATATAAATTAGTATTATAATAAACAACAACTACTTGGAGCCATACATACCACATTATAGAAACTGTGGATACAGAGGGCTAATAAACTCAAGACACAAAACATTGTATTACGAGATCAAGCTAGCGATGAATTATTAAATTATGTAAAGTCATATAGTGTTAGAAGAATTTCACAGGAGAGAAAATAGTTAAAAATTTGTCTGTTTTAAAATTATTAGACTGAAAAGACAAATAAGATAAAATACGTGATACTATTTTATAGTAAAATTCTAACTAACAGTATACGACCTTTATAATTACACTTGACTTTGGAAAGGTAAAAGGTAAATCCCAAGCACAATTCATTCATTCCACCTATTAATACAATCAATTAAATCTCACAGAATTTATATTAAGAAAATTAAATGACTATATATTTTTGAAATCTATTGTGAAGCATAAATGCAAGCACATAACAGACTCTATATTTACATCTTCCTAAGTTCGTGATTTCCATTTTTTGTACTATCTGCATTACCCTGTAAGAATTTTGAAAATGGGCCTGAGTTTGAGAACCATCACTGAAGCCTACTATACCCATGTATTTCCAGTCATAATGGAAAAACATTTGGCATTAGGAAGGAAAAAGAGAAGAGTAGACTTTTCCTACTCGACAGTGCACTAGGTCCACTCCAGTACTGCAATCATTCCCACCCCATGACCTCTTATTCCAATGATAGTTGCCTCTACTTGCTAGCTCTCTAGTTAGTTTTGGCTTGAAAGGAATAAGTGTAACTGTAAAAGAAGAAAGCAAGCAACTACCTATGATCTACATCACGTGGGCGTTTCAAAGAATTCCTTTTTTCTTGTTCATAACGAAGCTGCTGCTGTTGCCGCCTCAGTTCCTCTCGTTCTCGAGCAATACGTTCCGCTTCCTTACGACGTTCCTTCAGACAACACAGAAGGAAGAACCAACCAATGGAAAACGAAAACATAAGGTAAGTATATATACAACCTTGTTTTAATCCTGTCATTAAGAAACCATCACAGACAAGCAACAGGCAAAACACATACTTGGGACAAATACATAAAAAAAAAAAATGACTTTAGGAATCAGTAATCTAGGCTATGGCTATTATTCTGCAACATTAAAAATAACAGAGACTGGGTGGTGAAAACTGGCAAGTAATTGGGATGGTCAGATTTAGTTTAATCATTAGATTACAATAAAGGCACCTACAGGGAATTAAAAATACAAAGTTTTAATATGTATGGACACTAAGTGCCTTAAAACCTTGGATGCAATTCTGCAGAGAGAGGCATTATTTCCTTCCAGCCTTGGGGAAATCATTCCCACTGTAATATATAAGGAAACAGTTATTATTTTCTAAGATTGGGATGGTGACAGAGCCTGGATTACAACTACTCTGGACTCATAGTCCTATGCTCAGACTATTAGGCTGCCATGATATTGCAGAATTCAGGTTATTACCAATTGGCTAGAACAAAGTCACTACTTAATGTATATTTAACTAGCACCTAATTCATTGTTATCTTGCAGGGACACTTAATAAATGCTCCTCAGCTGATCTCATTCTATACAAGCTTTACAAAAGTAAAGCAAATTTTAGGGCGAAAATCACAGGGTTTGAAAAAGGTCAGTTATTTAAGATGAAAAGATTTTCTGACTGCACCTGTTCAATACGAATGCGTTCCCTTTCCAAGCGTTCGCGTTCCATCCTCTCTCTCTCTAGTTTTTGCCTTTCAATTTCTAGGCGCTCTCTCTCTCTCTGTAAGCGTTCCCGTTCTTCCCGTTCATGAATTATTCTAATGCGTTCTCGCTCTCGACGCTCTCTTTCTGCAATCTCTCTTCGTCTAACAAAAATCAGTATTTAGAAATACTTAAATTATGCTAGCACTGTGTGAAAAAGAATAGCTTTTGAATTTGAACTTTTTCTTGAGATTGGCAATTTTAAACTTTAACTCGATCTAAGTAGTTTTAATATAATTGGAAAGAGAACTCAAAACTTTAAACAGACTCCAACAACTGTCACTTATTTATTAGGACTGTCAACTGAGCCACTGAATTTTATAGAATAGTTGCCTCTTAGAAGATTCCTGTTTAAATAAAAATCCCACTATAATAGTAGCCCATTAATTGATATTTTAAAAAAGATATATTCCACACATATGAATTTCTTCTACATATATGAATTTACAAAAATACAACTTCTATTGTTTTTGATAGAAAAATTTCCAGTATCTAGTATTCTATCTCTTTAAACAATATCTGGATGACTTGGGATCAATCCCATCAACATGAACAGTAGCATGAACATGTAGATGCCATATGATGACGTCCCTTAAGGCTTTTTTGGAGTGTTCACTGGCCCACAATAGATGGCTCTGTGTAATAATGCAATTTTGAGTCAGGAGGTAGTCAAAATGTTTACTAAACTGAATTAAGTTATTGTATTAGACTTTTAATAGTTGTCATTTCCTCACTCTAAGTACTCAGTGCACTTTGTGTATTAGTATGTCTTCCTCTAGCAACCTCATGGCTTTAGATGGGTCAATACTGCCCCCATGGAAATCTGAGGGGCATTTTTATTTATCACAGTGAGTATGGGGCTGTTACCAGCATTTACTGAGTAGAGACCAAGGATTCTTAAATATCTTATGATGCACAGGATAGTCCTGCACAACAAAAGAACTGTCCAACACTCCTAATATCTTTCAAATGATATAATGAACATTTATGTCATTAAAACAAAACCATCTTTAAAAAATTTAACCCTAGAACTCATTTTTAATAAATGCTAGGTTGGTTTGTTTGCTTTTACATGGTTTTATATGCAATATAATTTCCAGAAATGCAACTCCCTGTATATAAAGGGAAAGTTATACTTTGAGAACTTCACCAAGAGTTGTTTACCACTTCAGAAATCATGTTGTAATGTCAACAACACTCCTGGTCTTTGACTCACCAATACGACACACCAGTATCAGTCTATATTTGTAGCTTTCACATTTTCATTGCGTCTAAAAGAGGGGTACGAACATCTGACTACTTCATTAGTCTTCTGGAGAGTCATGCCTAAACATTCATATCTGGAATATATGCTTCATTACAAATTATTTTCATTTTTCCTTTAGAGATAAGGCATTATATTGATTTTTTGGGAAATTACTTGTATAAATAGGTTTATTATATATCAATTTCATTCCAGAATAATAAACAAAGTACTGCAACTTTTTTTATGTAAATGGGGTGTGGGTCTGATGGTTTTGAGAATCGTTGCTCTAGAAGCTTCCACTCTCATGCTCCTCTCAACCTGTCATCAAAAAGGAAGCTCAGTATATTTGTACTTCATCAAAAAAAAGGGAAATGGATTCGAGTAATGCAAGGATTACTTTTTTTTAAACAAGTGTGTGGCAATCGTAGTATTATTAAGTTGCTAAAAGTATTTCTGGTAGTTCCTAATACTCTTGTGAATGAATAAATAAAATCCCATAAGTATCTTACTTCAAAATTTTTATTATAAAAAACTTTCACAAGAATACTTTAAGTGGAATCCAAAAACTGACATACAAAAGCAAACTGGTACTCGTAGTAACCAGCTGAGTTACTGCCAGTAAAAACAGAAATATTTTGTTTTGTTCTGTTTCTTTTGAAGAGAATTCTTGCTTTGGGATATAACTTAAAATAAGGTTCACAAGACAAATCTTTTTTCACTTGGACTCTAATCCAAAGTACAAGAAATTTTTCCTAAAATGTCAACATACTATTTGAACTATAGCTTATATCGAGACTATCATATTTCAAAAATCAATTTTTCCTTTAAAGGCATGTCTTTTATGGCAGCAGCTTTGGAGAGGAAAGAGCATTGGACTTGGAGTCAGAAGACTTGGGTCTGAGTCCCGACTCTGCCACTCATTAGCAATGTGGCATTGGAAGAGTCATTTAGCCTCTCTGGGCCTCCTTTTTTTTCAATTATATAATAGGCATATCTGACCTAACAGAACTGTTGAGATAGAGATAATAGATGGAAAAGTACTTTTGTAAATTATAAAATGCTATGCAAACTTAAACAATTAGGTTTTACTGTAATTCTTAAAAGTGGCAAAGAGCTGTCTGTGGGAATGCAATTTCCTATAGTGTAAATATGTATCTATAGTTAAAGACAGTATAAAATAGACTTTTTCTACCTTCGAAGTTCCACCGCTTGTCGCAATCTTTCAAAACGAACTAAATGTTCTCTCAGTCTTTGTTCCTTCATCTTTTCAAAAGGCAAGATGTCCTTCCTTCTGTAGTCTTTGTCCCTTTTTTTATCTAGGCTAGCTCTCTCCTTTTCCTTGCTTCTTCCATGAATCTATAGAAAAAAAATTATAGCGGGACTAGATGTTACAAAATTTGGGGTTTTATTTTTCAAGTTCAGTTGGTTACTTTAAATGAGTCATGACATTCCCTTTTCCTTAGTTTTTCTAGCATGGAAATACGCAAAAATGTTTCCAGCAATATTGAATTATCTTCTTTTGGAAACAGGTGAATTGTATAAAACCTCCCTCTCAGAGACTTACTTTCTCATATCTTCCTCTTCTTGATGGCCTACAATGATCTCCTTTAGTTTGGTCTAGTATTACCATATGTCCAGGACTCTTTGAACCTAAAAGAAAATTTGATAAATAAGTGTCTTAAAATTTTTCATTATAAAAGAAAACGATGTAAAAATGCTGAATTCTTAGACATCCAAATATTCACAAACCAATACATGAAATATCCTACTTATTTTATAAGAATGTAAATGCAATAGTTTTAGAAAAAGCTTAATTTGCTACCATAAATATTTTCAGTAATCCTAAAATATTCCAAAATTCCACTACACAGCTATAAATCAGTGATTGTTTTAAGTCAGCCCACATATAACAGTAAAGGGGCTTAGTAGGAATATCTTTGATTCCAAAAGTAGAAAAAGAGAAAACAATTAGTTCTGTTAGACCTCCTTTTCTAAAACAGTAACACCTAACAACAAAGTCTAAATATTTATTTGGTTTATACTCTCAAGTTTTTCCTTTGACTGTAAAACTTAAGTTGGAGAATGCATTAAAAAGGGATTGAGAAGAAAGGTACATAGCATACTTATTCGCTTCTTTTCTTCACTTTTTTTAATCAATTCTGAAGTCTGGCCACTTGATCCATTATCATTCTTCTCATCTTTACCTTCTATTTTCTTAGTCTCCTTGCTTTCTTTTTTTTCAGATTTCTCGGACGATCTTTTCTCTTCTTTTTTGACAGAGGCTTGCGTCCTGACCATACCACCCCACACAAGAAAAATCAGAATGAGAACTACTTCATCAATGTACCAAAAAAAATCTATGTACTTATCAAAAAAAATTCTTACTTGCTGCTTCTATCACTCATATTTTTTTTGTCTCCAGAACTTCTTGAACTACTCTTTTCATCATTTTCTTTCTTCGATTCTTTCTTAGAAGGATCACCTTTAACCTGAAAGGTTTAAACAAAGAATCTTTGTTTAAAAGTTACATTTTTATGATTATAAAAAAATGTTAATGGTAGATAATTTGAAGAACAAAGAATAAAGATTAATACATAAAAATAAAAAGCATTATTAATTCTACTCCCTACCAGTACAACATCTTTAAATTGAGAATATCTAGCCCTCAAAGTAACCTACCTTTTATAAACAGTTAGGCAAGCTTACTTTTTCAACAGAAATCAGTTGTCCATGCAGCTCAGTGCGATGAAGATGTGCAATACATCTGGACACCTCTGTGCTTGAAGACATAGTTACTATGCCATAGCACTTGGCCCCAGGACTTCGAGCATTTGTAACTACCTTTGCACTCAGAACCTATAAAACAAGATTATACTTTACTAATTTTTACAATTGCACAACTACATACATTTCTAAACAGATGAGAACTTTAGAACTGAGACTATTCAAATTAAAGAGTATATTCAGGATATGCAAATTCAGGATAAAGGATAAATTTAGAATACATATTATTAAATGAAATATTCAATGGAACAATTTTAAGTATCAAAAAACAATTTAACCTACTTCTAGTTTTTCTTTATATTTTTTCAAGTACACAGACAAAACACAATTAGTCACATGAATGAAGTAATAGTATACTTAATGAAATATGGATTTTTGTTTAACTGGATTAGGGTCAAATTTTCTCTTAAAGAAAAAAATGTCTAGGAAGTTTTCTAAGTAGGTGTTTGTTTACACTGTTCTATGAGTTTCTACAAGCTTTCAAAAATAAAGAAATCGGCCATATATAAAAAAATAGCCTTAAAAATGCCTAAAAAATACACTTTAAAAGATACTTTTCATCTAGGTATATCTTGTAAAACATATATCAATACAAAAGTGACAATTTCAGTTCTATAAAAGGATTAATTAAGAGCAATAAGGTAGAGATGGATGAGTGAAAAGTAAGAGAGAACAACTTAGTGCAGAACAAAGAACACAGATTGCCAGAAAGAGGTAAACAAGATGTAGGAGGTTGTACGGTGGAGATGGCTGGAAACTATCAGTTTTTATCTCAACTTTGGTAAAGGCTAACTTACCCTAACCATTTTATCAAATGCAGTAATCATTACATAGTTTTAGTCCTAATAAATACCAACATTAAAATACTGGTCATTAATTTAATAAATATCTGAAAGCCTACTATGTACACACAAAGCATAGTAGATAAGGTACTTGTTATCAAAGAGCTTACACTTTAGTAGGTTAACTAACATATGATATAGTTTCAAATATAAGATAGAATGTAGTGAGATCAACTGCAATTTAATTCAACAACTATTAATTGAATAGCAATTCATTACTGTTTTCCTCTTCCATTAGTTCTCCCATATACATGAGAGAAATTTTCCTAATGAACCAAACCATAGTTAAACCTTCCCTTTTGCTGTCTTAGCACCCTGTACACTTCCTTCATAGCATATATCACAACTTCTGATTAAGTATATTTTTACCAGTTTTACATTTTATCCAGCACTTTAATGGAATCTGTATGACAAGGACCACATCGGTTTTTTTGTTTTCCAATTCTATATCCCACTGCCTAATATTAGTCTACCTATATTTTCTAGATGACCAGATCAGCCTTCATAATTCTAGCTTCTAGAAAATCATGATAAATATGAATAAAACCAAGTCCTTGACTTAAATAGGCTCAAAATATGAGCTGTTAACACAAAGATCCTCAGAGCACAGAGTGAGATTACATGATGAAACTCACCATTACCACAGAACTCAATAATTATGCCTATAATGGTTCTAATAGAAACAAATTGGAAGATTCTATGTAATACTGTTCTGAATATAATCCTCTTCTCAAATGGACATACCAGAAAGATGGATAAAAAGGTGAAAAGAATGTACCTTTCCATATTTGCCAAAGAGGTTCTTCAAATCAGCAGCTTTGGTATTAGAAGAAAGTCCACTAACCCAGATATTTTTCGTTGAGCTTCCACTGCTACCACTAGTACTACTTGTACTTCCTAGAACAGATTTAATATCAAATGTTTTTTTTTTTTAACACAATTATCAGGACCATTTACTTTCAAAATTATTAATCCCTCTCGCTTAATTTTGACAGTATGTCCTTACTCTGTCAAAACTCTATGAATTTACTATTTTTAAAATCAAACACAAAATAAAAATTTTAAGGTGAAACTGAAAAAAAAATCAAACGCAATAAAGGGTAATAATAACTATAGTGAGGAAACAAGTCTGAATATTGTATATGTCCTACTATATGAGTTTTAAGTGGGTACAAAAATCAATTACATGTCTTAGTTTTGCTGTTCAAAGTTTAATAATTTATACTCTACCACTGCACTGAATACAGGCAACCAGGAAGCAATCAGCTAGGAATGTACAGACTGCTTAATTACCTTTATTTGTTGTGGGCTTTAGATCCTGAGAAATTGGAGTGTAAAAGGGAAAAGTCAAAGCAAGGGATAGTTTTCAGGAATTTAAATGTTTAATAACAAAGACTAACCAACCAGCTCATTTTCATTGTCTATCAGACAAAGTGTAAAAGAAAATGAGTAATTATATGCAGCTGAATAACTCTGGATTTAATAAAAAATTAATTACAAGAATAAGATCAGAGATCTTAAAATTCTTTAGAATAGACAAATGGCTGAATCATTTGCACACACAAATTATGGTTTCACACAGAGATGTCATTTCTTAGAATACAGGCCTAGTCAGTCACCCTTCAGTGCTTTTCTTCAAATGTGCTATTATAAATGGGACATTTTCATTCATAACTTTATTTGGAAAACAATTCTTACCCACTTTAAGAGAAATCATATATAATCAATTAAAAGTTAAGAATTTTATAACTTCAAGTTATTATATTTAGAAACGGTAAAATTTTCAATGTTTTTTGAAACTACATGCCACAAGTTTTAGTTGAGAAATTTCTGTCAATGTAGACCTATGAGAAAACAATGTACATGTGATTCAAGTATTTTAAGTATTAATAGTTGCTGCATTCCTATTAAGAAACAAATGTATCAAAAAAATGTTTTAGCTTAAGAAATGTTAACCAGAAGTTTGTGTATCTTTTTTATGTTACCAACAACATTTGGGCTCCAGTAATCCTCTAATTGCAGATAAAATTTTTAATAGGAGAAAGTTAACATTTAATCAAGACTACTAATAATGATTCATAGGATCATTTAAAATTTTATTATATCTTATCTATTAACCAAAATTGCAAGGGACGTGGGTATGGCAATTAATTATAAATTACTAAATCATTAAAATAGCCAACTATTAAAATATGCCAACAAAATACACCAAATAAACTATAGAGGTATTATAAACATAATACCTCTTTTTTAAGGCACTGAAGAAGCATTTTAGGACTTAGTATTACCTGAATGATGTTATTTCTCTTAAAATGCTTTTTTAGAAACCAAGAAATATTTCCCAAGTAGACAGCATATATACGAGATGAAACTACAGTGCATGGCCACGAGATAATGAGAGAGGTCCCAAGAACAGAAAACAATCAATACTTTAAGCTTACGAGAATTTAAAATAAAACTATTTTTCTATTGAGACTCTTATCAGCCCAAAGTAAGTTAAATTAGGTAGTTAAATTCTGAAAGACTGAAACATACTGTATAGTGACAACGTTAATACTGGCTATGTTAATAGACGTGTACCCTGATTTAAAAAAGAAAATAAAACCAAATGTTAGAGACTAATTTTCTTTTAAATATTACACTCCATGACTATATGTAATTTATAGCACATTTCCTACTAGCCAGAACAGGAAAAAGGTTGTGGTGGTGTGTAAAGGTTACAAATTACTGCAACTAAAGACAAAATATTTCTGACATGATGTAAGAAAATGGAATATCTATTATATTAATACTCAAGACAGTTGCTTAGAACATAACGTTAAAAACATACCAAATTAACTAAAGAGTAATGAATGCTTCAATCACACCAAGAGTTAGCTGTTATCTAATTCCAGAGTCTACAGAAAGGCCGCCCCAAAATTTTAGTATGTCAATTTTAAGGACTAAATGTCAAAGAAAACCCCATGCAATTGTTCCTTTTCAATGAAAATATGCATTTTACCACTGAAATAAACAGGAAAAAATTCATTACCTTTGTCATCTTTGGATGATGTCTTGCTGTCTTTAGATTCTTTTGAAGAGCTAAAGAAGCAAATCACCAGAAGAAAATTGAAAACAAAAAACAAAAAAAAACAAAAATCGAACAGCTTGATATTGACTATATTTCAAAGTAATGCTATTCATACAAATTAACAATTCCAAAGGCCTAGATTGTTATTTTGAACAAATGATTCCCTTAGGATTCTTGCACTCATTTTCCCCAAGATGCCTGAAGATCTAGATTTTCTGACAATTCTATTCAGTGGATATATGGCCATCTTCTCCAGATTTCAGGACTGGGACTTGACTTCATTTTGTGTTGTTAGGACTGATAGTTGTTCATTAACCATCATCACAAGGATTTTTAAAAATAAAACAAAAAAATTGTCAATTTGAAAAAAACAAAAAACAACAAAAAAACAAATATATGCTGACAATTCGATAATGCAATCAGTAGAACACATTGCATATTATGAAGATCTTGAAAATTTTTTTTAAAGTAACTTATGACGGTCAAAAATATTATAGGCAGGATCATAAGTACTAATAATTGTACACGGTCTTGAAGCCACCCCCTTAATGTAGAGTGATCTTATTGAATGCTGGAATTCAGTATCGTAAAGAACTGACATAGAAAAACAAACCTCTTTGCTTGACCAGAGGCCCCAGTAGACGAGGGCCCTTTCTTCAAAGTATCCTTTTCTTTGTCTCCAGATTCTGCTTTCTTAGAACTTTCTCTGGCTTCCTTCTCGACAGGATCACCCTTCACGCAGTCTTCCTTCTTACCATCTTTATGGTTCGCATTCATCTCATAATCCTTGCTTTCCTTCTCCGGGCTCTGTGCAATGGCGTCCTGCCCATCTTTTGGCTTACTTGCTTCAGAATCTGTAATTTTCACATTTTTACCTGTTTCTAGGAGGTCATCACCATCAAAATCCAGAGTGATGGCATCTTCAGCCTGGATTGTGACCGAGATGTTGTCATCCTCAGCTTCTTTCACAGTCGTATTAGCTTCCATCTCTTCATGAGCTGTGTGATCAGCCTCAGCTAGGTTCCCTTCTGAAGGAAGAGGTTTAGATACTTCTTGTGTACCATCACCAGAACCTGCTATATCTAAGAGGATTTAACAGGAATAAATATGGCAAAACAAGAAGTTTAAACAATTTCATATTCATAAGCTAGAATAGGACCTAGAAAATATAAAGCCAGTTATTAGCACTGATGGAAGGTTAGGGGAAAAAAAAAACACAAGGGTATTAACTAACATAAACAATCCTTTACCCAGGATCACTTATTCTTCACGGAAAAAAATGATCCCTACATACAGATACCAAACAACAAAGTGAGGAAATGGTTCCATTCTGGGGATAATAGCTCTTCATTTCTGGTTATATGTTAATGGCATATGGAAGACTTTATTTCCTCTATGAGATAGCGACGAATGTGAAGGTTTGTTATTCAACGTTCCAATCCTCTTGGGATTTAACCCTTGTGACCTTCAGAACTCCTATGGTGACATCTTGAAAGGTCACAGTCCTGAGGATATCAGTCAGTCTTCGAAGTATTTTAGGGGCCCATCTTTTTCACTCTTCTTATTCAATTCTTGGGTAGTCCAGAATCATACGGAAAACTGCTACAGAAGGCTCCAAAGGTGTCCTGCTCCATTATGTTCAGGAAATTGGTTATTTCCAGTCTTCATCCTGTCCAATCAGTCCTGCAATTATCATTTTCAAAGATGTCTTGCACTCCCCCAAAATAGAGAGGCTTCAGGCATGGGAGATTTTCAGTTAGCTTCACTTCATTATTGCTTCTAGGCTTTTTATTCTGTCTTGTTTAGAACCCTGTTCCATGTCCTTTCTAGTCCAAAGTAGGATCCTTTGACTTCTGTCCAAGAGCTCTTCCATAATCTCGTACTGACCACATGTATTGCTACTGATGTCCCTGTAATTGTACTGGATGAAACAGCTCTTCTAAACTACTAAAACTGTCAGAAGACTGTATAAAAGTTTGAGCAGCAAACAAAATGTCAGTCTCCTGGTGACCCACCATTTTTAGAGTTGCAAAATTAACTATCCATTTACAAGCTACAACTCTAGTTAAGTACATATGAGTTACTGAAGTGCCAGTCTGATGGATGCAATCAACTTACCGTATGCTAGGTTTTTTTTAACTTAAAATTGTGTTACTACAGTAACTGATATGTATCGTTAAGTTAGAACATATCTTAAGTGTTAAAAAAAATTAAAACCAATTGAAAAATAAAATCAAGATGCTAACTTAATTCACTAAATTGATAGATTTGAAAATAAACGTATTTTGAAAATAAAATTTCAAATAAGGAATGCTTTATTTTCACATAATTTACTGTTTTTCTTAATGTCAGCAATTTTTAAACTCTACTTAATATCACACATACCTTTCTCATTTTCTTCTTCCTCACCATCCTGAAATTCAAAGAATAATCGAATGTAAAATGAATTCACTTAAACTGGATTTTAGTAATAGCACAAAAATTAGTCAACATAAATTGGTATGTAATTTAATATTAATTAGAGATACCTATCACTAACATATGTAGAATATTCCAATCAAAACCAGAACTCATTTAGACAACGGTATATATGATTTTAGACAAGAAAACAGGCAGATCTTCCAAAGATTAGATTGACAATGAACTGGATTATTTCTTTCCAGTATTCAAAGCTAGTTTATATAACCAAATTTTACTCACATCAAAGAGCTGCCAAGAAAAAGAATGACCTGATTACTTTATGTAACTCAATTCACTCTTAAGGCATATTATACAAAATAGTACCAGAAAAATATAACCTGAAGACAGACACTTTCATGAGCTTAAATGCATATAAATAGACAAAACAAACAAAAAAACACATTCCCTTTTTAGATCTCTCAGAAGGGGAATGACTATAAAAGTAGCTAGTTTCAAATTATGCATTCCTTCTTATCTGTTAAAAATGAATACATAGTTGTCACACAGACACTGGTGGCCAGCCACTTTAAAATTGTGTTTGTGCTACAGGTAAATCAAAACAACATACATTTTTTAAAAAGTGATTGATTTTATTTTTAAAATATGTGGTATCTTCACCTAATCTATAATTAAGCATGTGTTAGCTTGAAAAAAAAGACTACCACATAGGAAAAAACCTATTTACACCAAGCAAATACTGCAAAAATCCCTGAAGAAATCACACGAAGATAGAACCAATGTTTTTCTAAATTAAAGATCATAATGAATAAGCAAAGTAATATGCATTATAATCCCAGTAATGAAAAAAAAATTAAGAGATGTTGTAATTTATACCTTTTAAAATAAAACCCGATGAAGAGGTCATTTTCAGTCAAGGTGGTGTAAGGTTACTACATACAAAGCCTTAGAATAGTGGTTCTCAGACTTTGAGTCTGTATCAGAATCCCTTGGAGGACTTGTAAAACAAATTACTCAGTACCAACCCCAGAATTTCTGATTCAGGTCTGTAGTGGGGCCTGAGAATATACATCTCTAACAAGTGTCCAGGTGATGCTGATGCCACTTGTCCAGGGAGTACACTTTAGGAACCACTCACATGCTTTAGAGTGACAGCCTGGCAGTGAAAGAAGACTTAAAGCAAAATTTAACTTTAAATTTTTAACTTTAAACAACACTTTAAATGGCATATTTATCTTACAACACAATTTTAGATCCATATAAAAGCATGTATTCCTTAAAAATATTAAATATTTTACTATATGCTCAAAATTGACACTTGGGTAACTACCGTAGTTCTAAGAAATTATTTTTTGACTTTAACTTAATCTACAAGTGCCCCAATTAAGGAATGACCAATTGTTTTACACAACTAAAGTAATATGAAGGAAACTAAAAACACTGAACCAACTAAGTCTCAAGCTTAGAAAGTAAAATAGTCCAAAAGACGTTAATTATTGTAGCAATGTGAATCCTATTACTACATAAGTCCATTATATTGTGCTCTAATGATCTCTTGTTGTACTGTATTGCTGTACTCGAACAAACTATTATACTGGAACTTGGTTTTAATCATTGCATTTCTAATCTGTAGCATTTGGAAAGGAAAGAAAAATTAACTGGGTAGAGAGGTAGGCAGTGGCAGCAAATGAGGGATGAGTTATGCTGGAATTATTGATAAATATTTTTCTTACAAACTCTCTTTGAGTTTTAGTAATTTATCTTGGAGAGATAAGAAAACTGGAATACTTTCTTTAACTTTTACTCGAAAATAGAACAAATGAATGAGAAATAACTTATCTTTCCTTTATCTGCTTGTGATGCCAACAGTACACTACTTCCAAGTTATTCTTTTAGAGATGCATTATTGATAGGTTCATGAAAAAGATGGCCAAATCATTTGCTATTCTAAAAAGTAAAATTTTAAAAATGCTGTAATATAAAAAACAAAATCCTTTCTGCTATAGTTCCTACCAATTAGCAATGTTCCTTCTAGCTACTAATAAAATAAGGTTTGCCTTATGTTGGAGTTTTTAAAATATTTACCTAATTATACAACATGTCTTCTGAAGGGTTTCATAACTTTAGTTTCTCAAAATAGAGTAACACTAACCTTATTAAATATACTTAAATGCCCCTAGGAGAAGGCTCTAAGGCAGCTTCTAGAGCATAAAATTACAATTGGTGTGAAGCACAAAATTAACTAGGGTTAGTAGGAAAGATGAGCCATATATCAATGCATATTTGTTTTACTGTGCAGTATGTGTAGTAAATATAGCACTAATAAGGTTAAACCAAAAGTCAAAAATAAGCCTGACAATCCTTGTAATAAGGAAACAAACCCAGAAATACAAGACGATGGGAAAAAAATTCTGTCTAAATGATATATATGCACAGACATGATACGCACCTTATTTGAAAATATTTCCTTTCACTAAAAACATTTCTTTTTAGAATAAAAAACATAGTAAATAAGTAACAACAATCTAAAGCATCATTTTATATTAACTATTTTTTGAGTTTATCTTGAACAAATGTATTTTACACATGAAAATGAAGCAAATGCTATGTAAGGTAGGTACTCATGTTATTTATCTTTGTAGCAGGATCTATCTACAACCTTTAGTCAAATGTCGAGTCATACACAAAGCTTCTCTATTTCTTTATTTCATCCTAGAAGCAGCAATGATTAGAGACAAAGGCAAGCCAAAGACTTATTTTCTAGTTAATGTAAGTGTTTACTATATACTCATTCTACTACCTTCCCCTAAATTAATCTTGTGACACATGTACATACATATATGTGCTAAGAAGATCTCTTCTGGAAGTCCTCCTTTCCTGACTTGTATGTAAACACTGTATTCAGACTGGCCGATTTAAAATAAACCTTCATATTCACCCTAAACAACTAACTGCCTGCTATCTATCTGGCAATATGCTAAAGATCATATACCCTACATATAGTAAGAACTCAATAAACAGCTGTTGAATGAATTTACTGAATAAATGTAGTACTGACACTGCTGTTTTTAGGTAGAGGGACTGAACTAACTGCTCATTTTTACGTATTTTAAGAGTTTAACTGCAACAGTGTGTAAGTACAACTGGAATTCACAAAACATCATTTACTAGTGTGGAGTTAGTGAAAAGAATACCAGAGAGACCTAGGTATATATGTTGTCTTTATCAGTGAAAAAGTTTTACTCTGTCATACTGTCATCTATCTAAGTGAATTTTACCTATAAGATAGAACTAACATATGACCTAAATAGGACATATAAAATTAAATAAGATAATGAGTATAAAAAGTTCTCTGGAAATAGTAAAGCATTACATGAGAGAGATATTAGAGAAATTTTTACGGAGGAGACAGAGATAAACCTGCCTTGGAGAGGTAAGAGAGATTGTTTGACAAAAAAAAAAGACCCTTCAAATTAGTGAAACATTAGGGGTGCAGGCAAATAGAAAAAGGAATATATACAGTGCTATCAAAAAAGATAGAAGAGATTGAGACTAGAGGAAATTTTTAAGAAAGCATTAACAAATATAAACATTTCTGAGAAAAACTTTCAGAAAATTCTCAAGTAACTGGTATCTTAAAACAAAATAATAGTACAAATAACCACTAATTCCACACCTACTATGTATCAGAATCTACGATCAATCTAGCAAGTAGGAATTATGTTTATTTTATAGCTACAGAGATTGACTGAGAACCTGCTCAAAGCCACAATATTGTTAGTAACTAATAAAAGTAGAATTTCAACCAAATTCTATCTCTAAGACAAACTGCCTAGAGGCTAATGACTAAAGGCTAAAGATTCAAATTTTAAGTCAAAACCTAAAAATTGGCTTTAAATAAATACATCTCTATGTAAACATATTATTTGCTTATATTTTTAAAAGCAAATTAACAGAAATATAAATCATGAATTTTAAGTTCACTAAAAGGGATAGGTGAAGGGACTTTTTGGAATATATCTTATCTCACAGCTTTGACTTTAGAACCATGTAAATATTTCAAATACTTATAAAATTAGACTAAATTTTCTAACTTACTTTGAAATAATTATAGACTCAAAAGAAGTTATAGAACAAAAATGTTTTAAAACAGTAACTAAAATTAAGAATAAAATCAAATACGTCAACATAAGTATGTATTAGCTGGTGGACAGTATAACCATTCTCAGCAGAGCTAGTCTAGAATCCAGTAATCTGTTCATTCTTGGAGAGGTACATCCTTAGGAGAGACAAAATTGGGGGTGGGGGGGGACATCTTAAATTATTTTTAGTAATCATGTTGGTGGTGGTGTTGGTAGTATCATTTTAAGACTACTGTAATTGTGCTAAGATAAATGAAATAACTTAGAAGTATCCTTTGAACTCAAAATTTACTCTATCTTAAAAGTAAAAATAAACAAAACCCCCACATATTCTCTATCACTGCACCATTTACCAGTAAAAGGGGAAAAATGGCTAATTTTAGGTCTAGAGAAGAAAATGAAACATCATTACATACCAGCAAGCAAGGAAGCAATCAAGACAAGTAGGATCATACTGAAAGAATTCATGAGCCAACTTGAGGAGGCTCTCATTAGTTACAGATGGAACAATTTCAGCATTAATAAGAATAACTACATTGCACTGAAATACATTAAATATATTTAAACCCATGAGTTCAAAATGAAACTAAGAGAGATAAAAAGAAAAGAAAAAAAGCTTATCAGTCACTGTTGGAGATGCTAATGAACCAGCTCATTATTCTGAAAATTGGTAAATAAAAGGAAAACAATCAAACACATATCCTGGTTTTCCTTTGTAAATGGTATCACTGGGAAATTAAATAGATGAGAAGTTTCTCTTTCTAGGGACATTCCTACTAGTAAATAAGGAAGAAATGACAGAATTAGAAGATCACCACTTTGGTCTATGGGAAACGTGTCATCAATGACTGGCACTATATCCAAGAAGGCAGAAGCAGATATTATGTGCATCCAAATGGAACAACATAAGTACTTACATGTGTGAGGGGTGGGGCACCCTGGACTGGATAGCAAGCCTCTAGATCCTATAACCCAGCGGTTCCCACCTTTTTGGTATTAGGGACCAGTGTACCTATAAACATTTAATGCCTAATGATCTGAAGTGGAGCTGAGGCAGTGATGCTAGCGCTGGGGAGTGTCTGCAAATACAGATGACGCTTCGCTCGCTCACCCGCCACTCACCTCCTGCAGCACTGCCAGTTCCTGCAGGAAAAGGCCACAGACTGGTACTGGTTCATAGCCCTGGGTTTGGGGACCCCCGCTATAACCAACTTACCAGTTCACAGAAAATACAATAAAGAGGAAAATGTTGAATGATTCCACAAGAATATAATCAGCAAAATCTAAACTTTGGAAGCTCAACACAGGGGTTGGCACACTACATTAGATGCCTCATTTAAAAAATATTTTTACTTAAACAGCCATGTCTATTCATTTACCTACAGTCTATGGCTGTTTTCACAAAACAATGGCAGAGCTGAATAGCTGTGAAATAGACCATATGGCCCTCAACTGCTAAAATATTTTCTACCTGGCCCTTTGGGAAAAGCTCTGCCAACTCTTGCTCTATAGAATAAACAACTCAATTTCTTCAACAAATAAAAAGAGGGGGGGGGAGATGGAGGAAAAACCTACTAAAAAAGACCCAAATAAATATTTCAATCAATCACAATGTGTAGATCTTATTTGTATCTAAATTCAAACAAAACCTGTTTTTTTTTAAAAAAAAAAAAAAAAGAAATATACACAACTGAACATTTGAATACTAACCATTTATCTGATGATACTGAAATCTTGTTAGGAGTGCTAATGTAAAATATGAGTTTTCTTTTAGAGATTCATACTAAAATTTTTTAATGAAAATATAATGTCCGGGATTTGTTTCAATAATGCAGAAAGGGAAAGCAGAGCTATAGAATAAGCAAGACTGTCCATAAGCAGATCGAAGCTGAAGACAGGTGATGGTTCCACTCTGTGTAGTATTCCTTAATACACACAGTAAGATATTATATTCATTAGGAATGTGTAGAAGCATAAGCTCATGATGAAATCCGGATACATTTATGTTTCTAGATGTTTCACTATACATTATTTGGAAAGGAGAAAAACGTCATTTTGCTTCAAGAGAACGTCTCTGAAGATATAACCTCCCTACTTTTGATACAATAAGGCAAACTTGTCCCTTGATGAGAAATAAATACCTATTTTCATTATCAGGATGGAATTAGAATAAGGCCATCTCTAGCCCA
Organism: Rousettus aegyptiacus; assembly: GCF_014176215.1. Taxonomy (NCBI): domain Eukaryota; kingdom Metazoa; phylum Chordata; class Mammalia; order Chiroptera; family Pteropodidae; genus Rousettus; species Rousettus aegyptiacus. The sequence continues at coordinate 127,730,315 of NW_023416306.1, forward strand.
TAAAAATTTGTGAAATTAGAAAAAGGCACCCATTCCATATTTTACCTCCATCATAAAATTTTTCTAATAAAGATACAGTCTAATGTGTGAAATGGGGACCCTTAGACATGATGCCTTCACACAACTCACAACCAGTACAGCTAGTATAGCTATAGGACAGGCCCTTGATGGAAATGAAAAAGCTTATTGCCAAATAATATAAAGAGCTTAACTCCACCCTTATGCAAATTAATAATCTAGAAAAGGCACTTCCCCAATCTGAGAGTTAATCTTTCTCATCTACTCTTTATCACTCAGAAATGAACATACTTGAGGATAGTGTGGGAGACAAGTCTATAGACTTTCACAGGCCTACCACATTTCCTGCCTGAATATTCTGTTATTAGAAACATGTCTCCCAGAAATATAGTCTCTCCCACTGCAATTAGCCCAGAGAGCCAAGAGACAGTCTCACCAGCATTTGTGGCTCACCAGCATTTCAAAGGCAAAAGAGCTGCAGGAAAGAAGGCATGACCAGAAGCAATCAGCTAAGCAGTCCATGAACATAAATCCCACTATATACGCTTCTAGTAAATATTACAGTGAGGAAATAATAGAACTGATCGCTTTTCCTAATCTAGTAACAGAGGGAACCCCTATCTCTATTTGTAAGTATACTCCTTAAAGAGGATACACAAACAAGGGATTCTTGAGTATAGATATGAGGGAAAGACAAAGGATACTAATAACTAAAAAACATCTGCAGAAATTGAGCGATACATGTTTATAGTATGTAAGTCATGCTTTAAAACGTATGCCATGTATATTACATACACCAAAAACAAACTTTAACACACAATAGGAGAGCGGTCATTTTCTATACACATACACACCCCCAAGTAAGTTTCTAGAACAGAGATTTTAATCATTTTTATACTATCTCCATCCTCAGTGTTAAAATAACAAAAATGTAAATAAAACTTTGAAAACGATATTAATGCTTTTAAATGACTTATATTATACCAAAATGACAGAGAAAAAAATCAAGGAGAAAGACTAGTAATCAAAGTTATGTTTTTGAGAAAGGATAGACTGTTTTCGTTTCTATTCTGAAAATAGTAGGAACCTTGTTATAATTTCTAAATACCTTTGTGGCAACAGAAAGTTAGGCTGTCAATTTTAAGTATTTTGTATATATCACATAAATAACTTAGTATTAAATTTAAGGCAGTGTTATGAATTAGAGAATTATGAAGTCAAAATAAGATTCCTCTTCTAAGCCCTTCCACCCACAATATCAAATACATAGGACTAAATGTAAACTTACTTGGGCTGTTAGAAAGGTATCATCTTCACCTTCTTGAGCTTCAATTTCCTAAGTAAAAGGGTATACAATAGCTTTGCTTTACAAAATGTCTGGGAAATATGAGAATGCTTTTATGCTATACCCAATTATTATTTGCCTCATGTTCTGTACAGTGTCTACGATACCTTTGGTACTAAGTCAATGCTTATTAATTCACATTATATTTTTTATGTCAACAAAAAAAGTGACATTGACAAGAGAAATAAAAAAACCTCTTTCTTGAGCCCTTCATTTATTAGGGTAGGTAGTATAAAAGAGTTCTATGCATGACTAAGTACTAACAGCACTGACTTTCTAATCCACTGATTTACTTAAGACATACTAACATACTTCAAAGCAGGACAATTGGTCTACTTCATTCAAAGAAAAGACTTTTTTAATTATATGCTTTTAAACTATACTTTCGTAAGTAATTCCCCCACCCTTGATAATCATCAAAAAATGCAGGTTAATCTTTTATAGCTACCAAAGTAGCAAAAAAATTTTTATCACCAGGTAATGTTGGCAAGGTCAGAGTGAAACTGGTACACCCACTCATAGTGGGGTAGAAAACATAAAATCTAAATGTCCCAAGTTAAGAGTGGCTCTTGGACACACAGAAAGCAGTCTAATATATTATGGTATAACATACAGATTATGAAGTCATTATGATAAATGAAAATATTATATAGAATAGCAATTTAAGACATAATGACTACATAAATATATATATGTATATAAGGAAGATAAATAATTAAAAAGGTCATCTTGGGTGGTAGGATTCTGGGTGATTTATAAATAACTTTAAAAATATATTTTTTGAAAATTCTGACTGCCACATGGAACTAGAAAAAATGTTTTATTTAGTGCTTAATTTATCTGAGTCACATTTTAGAAAAACTGGCTAAAGACCTGACTTTCGATGTCCTCTTTTTCTAAATCTTCTATTGCTTCTGCCTCTATTAATTCATGAGTTCTCTTGTTCTCTTCTGCAGAAAGTAACTCCTTGGAATGCACATTTTCTTCTTCATTTTCACCAAATTCTTCGGAGTCCTTTAGTTCGTCATTTCCGTCTTGTTCCTGTGCCTCTTGATTCTCCAATTCGCAGTCCTTTTAATGGTAAGAAAATGTGGTACAACTAGAGGCAAGGTAGTGTAGGCTATCCACCAATGTTTTTGATAATTTATATCTCTAACATTTTTAAATTTTACTATATTTTGACATTATTCCCAAAGTTCAATCATTTTACCTTAAACGTTAACTGTGTCTTTAAAAATAGAGGGAGTCTAATACCAAGGTCATTGAACCACATATCTGAGTTCCCAAATCTCTCATACTGAAATACATATGAATTGGATTGCTACTAGAGATGTCCTCAAGTTCCAGCTATTTAATATTTACCAACTCACATCCTAGGAGCTGTCCAAGAAGTTATGGCTCAAAGAAATGACATGATTTCTCCATGTGCCATAGATTAGTTTAACTTCAGACTCTGGAAGTCTTATGTATTATAAGGTTTATTTTTAATTAATAATAAGGAATCCCAACTGTTATACCAATGTCTGTTCTTGAAAAATATGCAAATAATTAATTTAAATGTATTTATTTTGAAATCTATCACTATGCCACAATGTCAGCTAGGTAAGGGAATACTGGTTGGGATTATTTCCCTAAAGGAATATCTCTTTGCCCTTTACAGTTTATAATTACATGTTACTTCACTAGAAACAAAGAAAAGCAGCAATCCACTTAGTTTCCTCTTTGATTACCTGCAGAGAAATGGCTGAAAGCAATGAACATTCCTTCTTTCTTTCCTATTCTTATAGCAATATTCTTATTCCTATATATATAGCAAATATAGCAGATTTAAGAAAAGGTTTCTGGTTAAAAAGGGAAAAGGTCAGGGACATGACTATTAATCATTCATAGCTGAACTAAAGTGAGGAAATAGAAATTTCTAAAGGAGGTGGGCAAAAAGAAGAAATATGATTGTTTTGGTATGTGTAGTGCTTGGGGAGTGAGGCATCTCTGGGACAGTAGGTCTGACCAATCTCACCACATATGAGTGGGAGAACTATATGAATTGAAAATGGAGTAGGTGATTGTATGACGGTAGAACAAGTACAAATAAATAAAAATCAAGGTAAATCATTGAGAAAATTTCATCTATTCTGAAGTGCCAACTTGGACCATTCTCCTCACTTATAAATGGAAGCAATTCCTAAACTGTTGATATATCTAGGCAATAGGTGATATTTACTCATCACTACTATTAATTCCAAAACTACCTGCTCTGGAAGACAAGGAAAGTATATTAACAATTTCCATCAAACATGTTACACATACTAATACATCCTAAGTGAAAAATAAATATAATGCAGAAACTGAAGATATATTTATTTAAGTAGGATTTTTTTTTTTAAGCTATTTTGTTCTTCACTATCCCTTACTGTTTTTAACAGCTGTGTCGGGACATTATGACGAGGTTCATTTAATGACGACACAAAGGTATCCTTTGCAGCACATACTATGCTGAATGGAAGTATATATCTCCTTGTAATATATCAAATGACTAAGATTTTTATAAAAGAAAGTCAGATGTTTCAAAATTAAAAGGTTTTTTACTAAGTCACAATGTTTTTCCAGTTTATAGATAATTTTTGCTTAATCATATACTCACTAGTGAAGACAACTAGAGAATAAGAACAAGGGACCAAACCTAAAGGAAGATTTATCACAAGGATAACAGAACACAGACTGAAGAGTTCTTAAAGGCTCAAACAAGAGCTGATTACAGGATGCAATCTTCAATTTTAATGGATCCCTGGGTAAATGTTGCCTAAAAAATTCTGATTTCAGGGTTAACTCCTCAACCAAACGTTTCTTTCTCTGTGCCTGCTCTCTAAGTTCAAGGTACAAAGTGAAGGGTGTGTGGTGCACTGTATGGTCTGTGTGTAACATGAGAGGGTAGAAGGCTAGATGGTAGAAGAGATGGGCAGAAAAGTAGAGATAAGCTGACTTCGTGGTGGAAAATGACATCCAGGGATGTTACGACAATATGGACTAACTATACACAGAAAATAGAATATATGGGAATATAAATGTACGTAATTTAAGAGAAAGTATGCTCACTAAATAATTCCTTCAAATGCTACACTACTTAGGACCTAATGATCAGTAAGTAGCAAATCATATTTCAGTAAAGTGAAAACAAAAAACTTCAACTATGATTAAAAATAACTTGGTATACAGAACTGCTATAACTCTAATTAAAATTACATACATTATTTTTCTGGCTGGTCGGTTTTAAATATTCTTTTCAGCCAAAAAAGACCAGGCTTATCTTACTTTAAAGCACAAAACAAATTTCTTAATTTGATCTTTACCAAGTAGCAACACATCGGCGATTTTCTCTCTCTACTTTAGGGACTACACTAATCTAAGCTCTATATATTATATGCAAAAGCTAAATGCAATGGGTGGATGCAAAAAAATTATCAATATCCTTCACTGCAGTACCCTGTCTAGGAACTAAGATACCAATTGTCCTGTAGCTATTCCTCTGGCCCCTACGTCTCGAATTCCTACTTAAAGGCCTGGACAAATATTATTTTTAGCTTTATGTCTCATTTAACTGAAAATAAAGTTATGTATTATATTTCTCAACTATGAGAGTGAGATTGACAATATTACATAAGTATCTTTATTTTCTCAACACACTCAGTATTGTTCAAGGAGGATGTATGAGTTCATCATGCAAATACTAGGTTCAAAATAAACATCGGAGCCTGAGTAATTAACACTTTACCTTGACAAAAGCATCATCATCCACAGAAGCATCTCCACTCAACTCATCTGCTTCCTGTTTTTTACCTACAAAAGAAGGAAAATGGGCTAACAACCAATACTTTATAAATTAAGAGCAAAAAACATTCAGAAGTTTACCCCGCAGTATCATTCTCTATTCCCAATCATCTGACAAAGCCAGTGTCGACTGCTTATAAACCACCTGCTCAGAGCTACCCAAACAAAAAAAGCTTTAACAGCGTCATGATGTTTCACTAAAATAAACTGTGCAAATAATTAATCCTACATACGCACCCATCATCTTAACTGACTTGATATATGTAATACATTTTTCTTTTTACCACTCAAATCCTCTATCTTCAATCCTCCTAGAAGTAACAGCACCTTTTAATAGTATTCTACTAACTGTAGCTATAACCAGATGTCTGATAGCTAAATTCAAGACTCAGATCCCCCCACCAAAGCCTTCCCTAAATTCCCTTCTTCAACAAACTTTCTCTGAAATAAAATTCGCACACTTTAATCTATACCTTACAATCTATCAGTTTATTATATATATATTACCTTGTACTCTCAAGTACATCTTGCTTCACCATTTTTTGTATTTCTCCAATGGCCTAAATACAAGTAGTGCTGGGCACTTAATGACTGATTTAACTGATTTAAGACAAGTAGAAACTACTTCTGAATAAAAACCATTAATAGCTTCCAGATAAGACTACAGGTGTCCTCCACCCAAATCTCATCTTTAAAACTTGAAACTGGTGGCTGAAACTTTAAGAATGTTCTCCACACCAAAAAATAAAAGGTTTTCTCAGAGCCAATGCTAAAAGTTTGTTTTCAGACTAGTCCACAAAAGCCTACTCAATAACCCATGATGTATCAAAAATGCTGTAAAACACACAGCTGCTGAAACTTTAGTATTTAAATTTTTTAAAATTTACTTATTTTGAATGGATATTCTTTCCTGAGGCCAATTAATAAACTTTTCCTTTTGCCTAAAACGGGAACTGCCACGTACGTATCTTAAACTTCGCTGACCCCAGGGAAGAGGGTTTAGGTGAGACAGAACTATTTTAAAAAGAATACCTCCCCTCCCCTAGTCTCCTCACCAGCCCCTGTCTTCCTCTACTTCCAATTTGAAACCCCTCCCCTGAATGAGTGATGAAAAAGGAAACAAGATACTGGTCCTTCCGGGATATAAAAAACAAGATTAAATGTGGGGGATTTTCTTTTACACACTAAGGTGAAAGAGGGCTTGTCTCTGCCCCTGAGGACTTGTGTGAATCAAAAGAGAAACAAAGCAGAGCTTAGTGTGGTGTTCACTTCCTATCTAGAATGTTGGTGTATTTTAGAGGAAATATAAATTAGAAGTTACTACAAGGGTAATGACTATGAAAGCCTGTTTAGCCAGAAAGTACTTACTAATCTACTTTAAAAATTAAATAAAGATGTTTCTTCCCTGAAAAAGGAAATAGCATCAGGTAAGAAAGAGCTCACTAAATTCTTCTACTGTATTTAGAGAACATTTCAAATATAAAAACCTTAAAGATGTTACCTTTTGGGAAAAATAAGCTTTTCAAAAATACAGACTCTCTCCCCCTCCTCCACCTAAATTGAGTTAGGGCTGGATGAGGGGAGGGGGCTCCTTCCTATTATTTGCAAATACTATTTACTCCTTACAATTATAAGTTGCTTTCCATTTTGCAAAAAGAAAATTTTAAATTTCAACTGATTTTTCCAAGCACTCTATGGTACATGGGGCAGATAATCACAATTTTACAAAAGAGAAAATAAGCCTGAGAGGTTAAACAGCTTGCCCAAAGCTAATAAATGGCATTGCGAGAACAGGAAGCCAAGGCTTCTCATTTCCTAAATTCTTTCCACTACATCTTACTATGACCTACGTAAAACATTAATTTACTAAGGAGTGGTTAATTAACTGAATTTAAAGATATTATCTTTGAAATGGCAATTCTCAGCATAACTACAAACTACATTTACTATGCATACTCCATGGTGAATTTCACTTGCTTTAGTTCACTTACAGAAAAATCAAATTACACTACAACAAAACACCAGCAGTCACTACCTATACTTAAGTGGCTTCCACAGTCCAGGTACTAGGTTAAAGGCTTTATATACATTAATGTATTTATTTTTATCATAACTGTATCCCAATTTTATGAAAGAGGAAATTAATGCTGTAAAGTTAATCATATTACAAAACTAGTAAAGGCAGTGCTTCAATTTCACCCAGCCCTATTCCCTCCCATTCTTCAGAACCATTAGATCTTAACATAGCTACATGTAAATTGTTTAAAATGTTATCTCTTTTAGTGTTAACAGAGGTTCCAAAAGCCACATCCATATTTTAAAATGTGAGACTCACAGAGATTTTGTAACTTGCCCCCATGAGAAACAGGCAAGAGACAGAGGTATACGAAATGGTCCAACTTCACTATCCCTTAACTGTTTTTAACAGTTGTATTGGGACATTTAATGTATCATTAGCTTATAAACATAAAAACCACAAGGACAAGATTTTCATACATACAGTGATGAAACTACAGTAATAACCTGATAGATACATAGTGTTTAAGAAAACATTGTATACCCTAACTTTTGACTGCTTTCATAAATTTCATAATCTGTAACTTTGGGCTTATTTTACATATGCTCAATTAGAAACTATAACCTAATCAATTCCCTTATGAAAGAAAGTATCACCTGTCTCCCATATAACTCATACTTTAAAAAACTGTGATGTTCACCATCCAGCCCAGAACCTAGTATGATGCTATATCAGATACCCAAGCATTATAAATTTCCTGACTGATAATAGAGTAAGTCCGAGGTTGGATGCTAGTTTCCAACGAGGTCTAAATTTCTATTTAGCCCTCAATGGGACAAAGAGGTGACAAACCAGTCAAACTACCATATGCAACCGCATCCTGTCAGTAAGAACTATAAACTCCAACTTTCAAGATAGTACAAAGTACATCTACAGATTCCTAACTTTCATGATATCACAGATGAGAAACAAAACCAAAACCAAATCCCCTTTAAACTCCAACAAGCAACACCACCCCTTAGGCACACTTCTGGATAGTAACCATTTTTGACCTTAGCTTTCATTTAAGTCTGTGTTAACAAAGCTCCTATGGCAACTTAATCACATAACCATTTGTCCAAGGAATCTGTCATTTGCCACAAAAACGTAACTCATCCAAAGGACAGTACCAAGGTGAGTTAACTATAAGTTTCATGTAGACTGACACCTAATTTTAATGGCTTGAGGAACAAAATTAGAAAATAAATTGAGCAATAAATGGTAGTATAACAAAATAAAAAAATGGAAACAAAAAGAACTTATCACACCTTAAAAGTATCACAGTAGCAACATGTGGCTATTCTGAAATTACATAAAATACACTGCAATGTTCTTTGTGTGATTTTAGGGTCTAAAGTAAAATGGCAAAGTAAAAACATATATACTAAAGGAAGATGACACTTAGAAACATCTCATTTATGCTATATAAATCTGTATAGGTCCACGAATCTTTAATGAAAATGTTGGAGCCAAACATCTTTCAGAATTCAGAATTTTCAGATTTTAGTAGTGTAAGATGATGTATATACCATTTATTAATTTAAACTTCCCAGTGGCTTCTGAAAGTGTCTCTCAGTCACAGCAATATCTGTGCAATTAAATACGTGCATATTCAGATCAAATGGGATAAATCAAGACTATAAGTAGCCTCACTTTTGCCACTAAATTTTGTATTTCAGAATTATAAATAAAGGATTCTGGATTGTAAACTGGTTTTCTCCTCCAAAGGCAAATTGGTACTTATAAAGTTTGCATTTTTCCTTTCCAAGTTCAGAAATACCTCCAAAAACAAAAATAGCAAATCTACCTAATTAGCAGAATTTAAAGTAATTTTGCTAAAAAAAACCATGGCTTGAGTAACTTTTTTCCTTAAACAGTTATAGAAACTATGAAATGTAGAAAATATTTAGTAATAAAATTTCTGTTGGAGAAGTGGGGGAAAGATTCAGAATATAAGCCAAACATGTAATATTTCCAAGAACCATCTCTTCCCAACTGCATGCACTATCTTAAAATAATCATAGACTGTCATCCAATAGGTCACTTATTATTTTTTAATCTACTATTAAGATAATTCACACTCATTATAATTTAAAAAACACCGAAAGAATAGTTTTAAAATCTTTAGTTTTGTCACCTCAAGATAACCAGACTAAACACACACATATAACACGTGTATGTGAACACATGATATGTTAAAAGACAACAAAAACTGACTTCTTAATGGGTTTTCTATTCTATCAATAAAAAGAAAATATTACTGCTTAACAGCACTGTTGCCGAAATCAAATAATGCAAGGTGAAAGTTTTTGGAAAACTGTAAAGTATATAAAACAATTTGCAGACTGAAAGGCAGAAAGAGATGAATGAAGATGATGCTAAGTGTCAATCTAGAGTCAGTGGTTCTTAACTCTGGCTGCATGAGAATCACCTGAAGAACTTCAGAAAATACTGATGCTTGGGTCCCCAATAGACCAACCGAAAGCAAATCTCTGTGGGGGTTAGGAGCCTGGTGTTTCTATATTTTTAAAAAATCAAATGACTCAAAGGTAGAGTAGATTGAGAACCACTAAGATGACGGAACATAAACAAAGAAGCTTGAGTGAGAAGCCTGTAAGAGGATGGTGGTTATTGTTGTCAGATACTCCAAACTAGAGAAATTTTAAATTCTATCTATCTTTAACGAAACACCACGTATGGTATGAACCTATTTTAGCTGTTGAAGAGGAAAAAAAAAAGATCCTTAAACATAAACCTATAAGACATGCACATGCATGTACAAACCTCAGATCAACAAAATGTTACCTGTGATAAATTCAGGATGGTGGAATTTGGGGCGATTTTCACTTTTTGTATTTTCCGGATTATCTAATTTTTAAAATGGAAACATTTCACATTTATTATCTGGAAAATACTGTAAAGCTGTAAGGCAAACTACTATTCCAAGGTAGCAGGAAGGTCATGTAAGGCTAACTCCTGGAACTGTACACCACTGAGTCCAATGTATTGTAATATGTGAGAACTATAGTATAGTTAAACAGTCAGTAAATTCTACCCTTTAACCCTAACGTATTGTCCAACTTCTTCATTAAAGTAATTTCTGATGCCACCAATAATGATAAAGATTTCTTTTTCTTCTAATTCCTGGACAATTTGCACTTTACATAAGTTTATGAAAGGGAAATAAAGTCTAAAGTCCTCTGCTCAGAATGCCTAGATGACTAACTTGGAAGAAGCACACTGTCACTACAAAATTCTACCTACCTTGACACACATATTTGATACAACAGGTTAGAAAGTCCAAAAGTGCTTTGATGATAAACATAATCCACCATATACAACTGCGTAAGGCAAATGCAGGTTTTAATGGTTGAGGTAAAAGGGTTTCATTTTGTGAAATGAAAATGACATACACAATCTGAGGCTGGACAATATTCCAGCAAAAGTTATCAGACTATCTATTACAACAAGATTTTGACGAGGAATAAAAAGATGTTGCAATGATTAACCTGTCCTAAAAGTATACTTTACATACCAGTGTTTAAGAAGAAGGCACTGGTGCTGTTGAGAAAGACTGGAAGGTAGTGAAGACTGTTAACCTCTGATATATGTGCTTCTTACAAAAAAATATGCCACCAAAAGAGATGTTTTTTAAAGTAGTTAAGAAAGCCCTCAGTAATCAACAAATATTTTCAGAGCACCTATTATGTGCCAAGCACTATGCTAGGCATTACAGAGACTAGTATACATAAAAGATTATGTCCTTATCCTAATAAAGCGTCTAGTCTTATGGATACCTAAAAAAAATCTGTAAGAATTCTGTACCCTTCTCAATGCCACAGTTCTGATTAAGTTTTCCTTAACATCAAAACATACTGTAGTTTAAAAAAAAAAAGGCAGTAGTTACAGTATACTACATTGTATCGTATTAAATGCATTTTATGTGGTTGATTACTATATTCTTATTTGACATAAATTTTAGAAAGCTTTACACAGTACACATGTAATTATACTGTTTGTGGTATTATCCACACAAAATTAGACATTAGATGTTTGGATAAACCTATAACCACAAATTATACTTTTTTCTATAGGGGAAAAAAATCAGATTTTGTATAGCAAAAGCCTGCAGGTACTGAAAATGAGTTTCAACATCAGTAAGCACTACATTATATGTAATTCAGAATACTATATTGATTAACCACATAAAATAACTTGCTGAAGTTCAGAGACAACGCTAAAGGTTGAAAATCCAAAAGAATGATATGCCATTGTCAGCTGAACCAAAAGAAACTTTAAATCTATGATCTCTAAAACAAGCTAATGAGGAGTTCGTTCTACCTGTTTAGCCGCTTTCTTAACACACACCCAAATAATATGATAGTAAATCTCACCGGTGAAGCTTTCTTCTAGGTTACTTATTTAAAAGTTCATTACAAAGGGAGTAAAAAGATACTTAGAAAGGAGAACTAAGCTAAGCTACAAACTATTTCACTATATTTACTGTATACAAACAGATTTTTTACAAATGTTGATCATAATATTAGAACCCATTAAAACATTACCAACTTTTATTTTAAGTTTGTGCTTATAAACTGCATTTTAAACTCTACACCATACTTAATGCCGATTCCTTTTTTCTAATCTGTCCAAACACAATCACTTTAAAGCAAAACAAAACAAAACTTTAAAGAAACAGTAACCCTGCATTTATAAGCGAATGAGCTTAATATTTCACCTAAGTAATTTTTCCAGACCCATGAAGCTTCTCTCTTGCTTTCCTAACATCATTTAACTTTTATCAAAATATTTCTTTTATGTTGTGTCTTGCTGATGTCTGCATGACTGCCTCTAAGTAACTAATCCCTTTTTTTGCTCTTTTCCTTTTCTAATAATCTGTCCTAAAGAAAATTTATATTGGTTGAAGCCCTATGATTGTCTGTTCCTTCAGTAGGCATCTAGTTTAGCTGAACAGAAAGCATTTTTCTTCTGGCTCTTGGCTATATATAACTATTAAATTTAAGAACAAAAAAAGCCTTACACATTACCTACTGAAATTTCCAACTTGACTAAAAAGGAAACAGACCCGTTAAAGGAAAAGAAGTATGACCAAGAAGACATTATTTTCAAGGTAGATACTGCTAAATGAAATAAGATTTGGCAAGAAGAACTTAATGTAGCAATTCAGCAACTAGACTAAAAACCTGACATCACATTTAAACATTTAATTTCTTGAATCCTTGGTTTTAAAATTGTTTTGTTATTTTTAAAAGTTTTTCTATTCAGATTTGATTTATGAGAATTTTTAAACTTCTTAAATTTGAAAGTAATCTTTATAAACATCTTAATTGTAAATTAATTCAAACTAGGTTCTTGGTTTGGTATTTACATTATGTTTTTTGCAATTCACAGGATTTTCAGAACAATGATAAATGGAATTTAAGGAGATAAAAGCTATTTATCATACATGTGCTAAAATGAGTCTGCGAAGTACTCAGTAGTAACCAGTAACCTGCTAGAGACAAATGATAACTATTACACCTCTAACTAAAGACAAGACACTTTAACACCAGTTATAGACAAATTATGAAGTTCAAGTATCCTTATAACCCATATAAAAGAAAAAAAATATCATACTGATTTTACATCTATACTAAGAAACTTAAAATTTTATATTGCTGAAATTATTTCTAATGGTAAGATACTGAAAAAGGGCTAGCTACATAGAGATTAAAAGGTGAGAATTAAAAGGTTTATTTTAGACACTAAAATCAATAATCGGCTCAAATAATTCGGGACAGTGATTAATACATAGTATCTGTTAAACTATCACAATGTACTAAATAATATACATGAATCAAAATCACTATTAGAAACATGGTTAATTCCTAGTGTACTTATTTCCTAATTTTTTATGCTTCTTCATTTTGAAATAGCCTCTGGTTTATTAGCAGAGGCCTCTCAGCACAAATTTCTCTGAACACAGAGAAATGGATTTTTCAAAATGATATATGAAGTCACAGTCACATTAAAAACCACAGATCTTCAAGAAACTTACTTCTAGACTCCACTTCCCTCTGCCATTCCCATGCCACCCAGGAAATGCTTCTTAGCCCTTTTCAATTTCCTTCGGCACAAAGGAGGGGCTCTTGCAAAAGCAGGAAGACCCAAACAGTGAGATGGCATCAAAATCTGCTTGGTCCTGATATCCACACAGATTATTAAGATCAAACTTTAGTATTCCCTTCTTTTCAAGGTTAATCCATTCAGTCACTTTACTCCAATTACAATCAATTTGGTCTAGAGCAGACAGAGTGCACGTGAATCACTCAAAGCTGTAAAGTTAGATCTTTTTAACGCTGCAATTGTCCATGACACATTCTGCATGGATGGAACATGTAGGTAGGTATCAGAATCCAGACACCCACATCATGTCCACCCTCTGCAAGTGTCCTCATAAGAAAGGGAAAAATTTGTAATTACGTATTCAAGTAAAGATTTCACTTACCATACTCTTTAAAAAATATATCTAAATTTCATTTATATTGTCAAAATGTTGATTTTAAATCACTTTTATCTATTCATTAAATTACTATATTCTGAAAATATATTCTGGCCTAGTTTAAGTTACAAAATCAAAATCTTAAGACATCCCCATAACTTAAAACTTTCTTAAAGCTAATAGATTTTCCCTACCTTGTTAGTATGATTGGTGAGGTCTTTTGAATTTCACTGAAAATCAGAATGTATAACGGCATAAACGCAAATTAAGTTCAAGTCAAACAAAATACTAAACATAAAGGTTATAGAATTTTAATATACTAGAGAAAACAGCAAGGAGCCAAGGTGAAAGATTTGGTAGGAATTCCAACAATACTCTGCCAATTGTGGGGCAAGGTAGATATGTATTAAACTGAATTTATTCTTCAAGTTTTCACACTATCAAGGAAGAAACATTATGAAACTTGACTTTGTAATTTTTTCGGAAGCAATAAAGAACTAGTCTCACTTTCAGGTCAACTTCAGCCAAATCTTAAGGGCTACAAGTTACTCAGAGCCTGGCAACAGGAACTTCTCTTCCTTGACCCAAGAAGGCAGAGTGCCAGAGGGAAATAGCAAAGAGTAGCACTATATAAACAGGGCAAGTGGCACAAGAGCAGAGGCAAGTTATATAACCAAAATATATTTTAAAATATGTTCATAACTCGTAACAACCTTTGCCTTTGGTTGGTTTCTTGTTTGGAGTATCAGTTGAAACAGTTAATTCAATATTATCTGGATCGCCTCCTTCCTCTTCAATAGCCTACATTAGAAAGAGAAGTTAATATGCTACACAATCTATCTAAACTTATTTTATAAAAACGAATTGAAAAAAAAATCAGCAAACCTCAAGCCTCAAGACATCAGAATTGCCCGTCATTTCATAAACCGACTTCAAAAGAAAAGCAATTAAACTGTACGAGTGAGAGAAACTTTCAAGAAGGAGTATCATTAGGTTTCAAAATCACAGGGAGTTTTAAACTCTACCAAGTCGAGATAATTAAATATCATATATCATACTGAACAAGTCTAAATATTCTCGATTGCAGAAAAGTTGCTACCTACTAAAGTAAATAACTAAAAGGAACTTTCCTAATTTCTATAATGCAAACTTATTTCTCCTCTACTACAATTCCAACGCTCCCTCAAACCAGAAAGATAAGGGATGAAAAAGCAGATTATTGAGCTGATGGCAAAACTTAAATTCCAGCGGAAAACAAACTCTTTCTCTTACCCACCCATCAACTTCCACTACCAAATCCCCACCCCCCAAGGTGGGAAGGAAACGGTTGGGCACAATTAAACGGTAACTTCGCAGAAGTCACCAAAGTAACCAGTCCCTCAGAGACCAAGAAATGCACGCGCTCACCATCGCTCAAGGCTGGGGACCGAGCGCCTCCCGAGTCTCCACGATCGCCCTAGCGAGGCCGCGCCGGCCAGCCGCAGCCCTCGCAGGTTGCGGGGACGTCCCGGGGGAAGCAGGGGCGCGCTAGGCAGCGGCGGCCGGTCCCGGGCCGGTCCCGGGCCGGTCGCGGGCCGGTTGCAGGCCCGGGGCGCAGGGGCGGGGGCGCGGCGGGAGGGTCCTCGCCCATCCCGCGCGCGCGGGCGCCGCCCGGGGCCTCCCCATCCCGCTGTCCCGCGGGGTCCCGGCGACTGCGGGCGGCCGGGGGCTGCGGCGGAAAGTGGGGCTCCGCGGCGCGGCCTAAGCTCTCCTTCCCGGACTTCGCCGGGCCTCACCTGCTTGAGCCGGGAGACGAGCACAGTTTTGACTCCGGTGATGTCTAAGTTGCGCCGCTTCAGCTCGGACTTGAGATCGATGACCCGCAGATCGGTGATCTTTTTACCTTCCGCCTGACCCGAGGCAGCCGAGGCTGCCACAGCACCGGTAGCGGCAGCCATTTTAGAATAGCAGCGCGCTGCTAAGGCAGCGAGTGAGCTGCAGGGCGGCGGCAGCAGCGCCAACTTCGACCCAGGCCTCGGCGGCCGCCGGCGCCGCTCAACGCTGCGCACAATGAGCCGCTGGCTCCGCCCTCTGTCCGCCACCCCAGCACAACCTGCAGCAGCAGCCAGCACCCGGATGACGGGTGCGCATGCGTACTAGTGTGGGGCTCCGGAGCAGGCGCTGGGCGCGTTCCGCCTGGCCGGCCACGGCAACCTAGGTGGTTCGTCCTCCTGCGTGGGGCTAGGAGGTCAAACACGCCCAACCGCACCAACGTCCGCTGCGCCGCCGTTCCCCCGCCGCTTTGAGAGCCCTATTCCGGCAACATTTCGAGCTTTAAGCAACAGCAGTGCGCTAGGCACTATGTGGCATAGGTAGCTAGCGCTTACTCAGCATAGACCAAGAGGCGTGTGCGCGCCCTCAACCTCTTCCGGGGAAATGCTTTATCAGTTCTGAATAATCGGAAAAATGTGCCCGATATTCACGAATGAACTAGGTTCCCGAGTTCCATACCAGGTGCTGGAAAGAATCCCTAGGGTGGTTATAAGAATATAAAGATTATAAAGGGCTATCAGGGTTGTGAGACTATTAAGCGTTAGCTGTGTGACGTGCCCCGCTGGTTGTCTCGGGAAAAACACCTTTACTCCAAGGGGGCATATTTTATTATAGGGCTGCCCGGCTCTCTGAAGAACAAGACAACTTTCCCACTGGCCTGGCCTCAGGTTGCCATCCTTTCCGGTGGACCTGATGGCTCGACATGAAATCGATCACTGAATGAGGAAGTTAGTTTATAAGTACTTGTTACCATTCTCATATACTGGTGTTCACTGTTTTGTCCTCCCCAAATCTGGGATCCCAAGAACAACGACCATCTTATGGGCTGCCGGCCTGTGTAAATGAGTACCTATTCGTAATTTTAGCCAGTATTATTAATCATCAAAGCATACGCATTTATGGAATAAAACTATAAATTCCATAAACTGAGTATACTGGCATTTTCTTGGTTTTAAATTTTAAATTAGGTCTGTCTCACCTTAAGTTGCTTATTCTGGTCGACTAATTACAGCAAAAGGAAAAGAATGGACATTATAAAATAATACCTGACATTCGGGTAGTTTTTCGCAGTTTATAGTGCACTTTGACATGCATGCAATGACCCACTTAATCCTTCCGGACTCTGTGAGGCAAATCTCTGTGAGGTTTAGAGAGATTAAATGGCTTGTTCATGTTCACATAGCTGGTGTGTGGCCGAACTGGTGCTCAAATCCGGGTCTCCTGATTCCAAATCCCTTTCTGTCGCTGCTACAACTGGATTCAGATCATAGAAATTTAGAATTCGAAGGATCTTTAGAAATTTTCTGGCGTTATCTTCCCTTTTTTAATATATGAAGATTTTAAGAAAATTATTTAGGGACCCACAACTAATTATTGACCAAATTGTCACAAATCCTCAAATCTCATATCAGTGTCTTTCCCACTCAAGACACCTGCTCCCACTATCTGTAACAAAGGGTTGTTAGGATGGGTTATAGTAACCAAAAGTTTATGTTATATTTAAAGCGAATGAATTTTTTTTTCTAAAAATAATCTAGTAATGTAGTTCTATTAAAATGGAAATCTGTGCCTTCTGATCCGATGCACTTGAAAAGAACACATCACCTGCCGAGAATATTTAGCCTGTATCTCATGAGGAAGCAATCAGATAAGTTCAATTGTGGGACAGTCTACAAAATTACTGCTCTGAATTCTTCCAAAAAGTAATACCATGAAAATGTTAATAATTCAGTCAAATGGATTTAAAGAACTAATTGGCTTCATTGAGCGATCAGGAATCTGGCAACATTCCATCTTGCAAGTTAAGAAGTGCTCTAAGAAACTGTACAAATGGAGGGAGTTATAGTTAGAAACTGGGTGGGACAAGAAAGTTACTAGCAAGAGAAAAGAAGGATTGTTTCAGTCAAGGTTGCCTTCCCCTAAGGGTGATTTATCAGGCAGATGGCCTCAGCTTCCTTTGAAGGATGACCAGGGGGCCATATAACAGATTACCTACTTCATTGATACTGACCAGAAAAGTCCAAGTTGACCAATTAAGATTGCATTCCTGGAGAAGTTTGAAACTATAGTTAGGTCAGATATTAAGTCTATGTTTGGTGTCATGGACTTTCACATAAGTGACTCCATTTCGGGCCTGGACTGTATGAACTTAAATCATTTCTCAGGAACAAATGCCCAAGAGTATGAATGCTATTCAAGGTCCTTTACAGTTCCATATGAAAATTAGTTTTTCCATATCTGCAAAGTCTCCTGGGATTTTAGTTGGGGTTGGATTGAATTTACAGATAGATCAATTCAGAGAGAATTGGCAACTTAACACCGAGTCTTCCCAGTAATATGCACAGTATATCTCTCCATACGGTTCAATCTTCTTTACCGTCTCTCAGCAATGGTTTACAGCTTTAACATACAAATTTTGCATCAATTTTGTTAGATGTAGCCACAGAATTTCATGATTTTTGATGTTATTGTTAAGTCTATGGTTTTCTTCATTTCATTTTTCAATTATTCATTACTCATGTACAGAATGCAATTGATTTTGGTATGTCAATGTTGTGTCCTGACACCTTTCTAAACCTATAACAACTGTTTTGTTGATTCTTTTTTTTTCTAGAGAGATACTAACTCTTCTTTTCTAATCCATAAGTTTCTCATTTCTTTATCTTGCCTTATTTCACAAACCTGGACCTCAGAGCAATGATGAATAGAAGTGGTGAGTGCACATATACTTGCATTGTTCCAGATCTGAAGAGGAAAGCATTTAGTCTTTCAACATAAGTATGTGGTTAGCTATAGGTTTTTTGTAGATGCCCTTTATCAAGTTAAGAAATTTCCCTTACATTTATAGTTTTCTGAGAATTGCTGTCATAATTGGATGTTGAATTTTTAAAATGATGTTTCTGTATCTTTCGAGATAACCATGTGGGGTTTATTTTAGTTTTTGGCAAATCATACTGATTTTGAAATGTTGAGCCAACTTTGCATTCTTGCGATAAACTCCAACAGAAAAATTAAAATAGGTTACATATTATCATTTTTAATATTGCTGGATTACAGCAGTTGACATTATGTTAGAGATTTTTTAATCTATGTTTATGGGGTATGAAATTTTCTTTTTTTGTTGTATTTTTATCCTGTTTTTGTATCAGAGAAATGCTGGCCCCATAAAATGATTTGGGAAGCGTTCTTTTCTCTTCCGCTTTTGTTAAAGTGTGTGTAGAATGAATATCATGTTTTCTCTATGTGTTAGGCAGAGTTCCTCATTGAAGCTCTCTAAATCTAGAGTTTTCCTAGTGGGAATTTTTTAAGTACAAAATCAATTTCTTCACTACATATATGGCTCCTCAGGTTGTTTATTTCTACTTGAGTAAGCTTTTGTAATTTGTGTTTTTTAAGGAATTTCTCTCTTCCATCTAAGTTATCAAAAATATTGGAATAAGATTGTTCTACATAAAGAAAAGTTATCTTTTTCTAAGAGACAAGTTAATAGTATAGTGAAATGCCTTTTTTTATTTTTATTTTTAACATTTTAGGTTAGCATGGAACTAAAAGTTTGGTAACTTGTGTTGTCAAAAACGTGTTCTCAATACATTCTCATACATTGGTGATTTGCAATGTAAATTGATATCTATAGAGCTCAATTTGAAAATATGTAACAAAATTGCAATGCACAGACCCTTTGACCCAGAAATTCTACTTATAGAATTTATGGTAACAGTATATTAGGTAACAATATATTCTTATAGATAATAACATACTTATGGGAAATAACATATGTACCATGATATTTATGGCGGCATTTTTGTAATAGCAAAATTGATGGAAATAACCCAAAATTCATTAGTGGTAGTTATATAGCAGAATGCTCTACACGTATTAATAAGAGTGATGGATCAATACATATATTGCTATGGAAAGATCTACAATATCTATTTTAAAAACGAAACAACTAGACATCAGAGGATAAAGTGAATGGTATGCTATCATTTGCAAATGAAAAATAATCTGTATGATTATGTATGTAAATATATATAGATATATCTAGAAGAATATACAAGAAACTGTTAATACCGGTTGCTTCATTGAGATAATTTTATCTTAGTCTGTTCTAGCTGCTGTAACAAATTGCATAGGCTGACTGGCTTATAAACTACAGAATCTATTTTTCATGGTTCTGGAGATATAGGCATCAACAGATTTGGTGTATGGTAAGAGCAGAAAGGACAGAGAGCTCATTGGAGCCTCTTTTATAAGGACACTAATTTCATTCATGAGGGCTCTGTCTTCATAAACTAATCACCTCTGAAAGGCTACACTTCCGAATATCACTTTGAGGATTAGGTTTTAACTTACGAATTTGAGGGAGACACAATCTGTAGCAAATTTACATTGCATTTAAAATGTATGATTTGGTGATTTTTAGTAAAGTTACAAATTTGAACAACCATCCTCACAATACAGGTTTTGACTATTTCTGTCACACTGAAATGATCCCTCATACCCATTTGCAATCAACCCTTGTTCTCACCTCCAGCTCTTGGCACTCCCTCCAACCTTTGGCAATTGCTAATATACTTTGTTTCTATAGGTTTGCCTTTCCTAGACATTTCATGTTAATGGAATTATACAATATGCATTATGCATCTGGCTTCTTCCAGGTTCATTTATTTTGCAGGCTGTATCAATTGTTTGTTCTTTAATATTGTGTCATTGTTCCATTACATAGATACACCACGTTGTGTTTATCCCTCCTCTAGTTGGAAGACATCTGGATTGTTTCTTTTTGGCTATTATGAATAATGCTGCTAGAAATATTTGTGTACAACTTTTTGTGTAGACATCTGTTTTCATTTTCTTAGATATCTAGGAGTGGAATTGTTGGGTTTCATGTAAATTTATGTTTAATTTTTAAGAAACGGCCAGAGTTTTCCAAAGTAGCTGCACCATTTACATACTCATTAGCAATGTATGAGGGGTCCATTTCTCCATATCTTTACCAACACTTGTGATTGTCTGTCTTTTTTATTATAGCCATGCTAGTGTAAAGTGGTATCTTATTATAGTTTTAATTTGTATTTCTCTAATTACTAATGATGTTGAACATCTTTCCATGTGCTTATTCCAGCCATTCATATATCTTCTTTTGTAAAATAACTATTCAAATCTTTGCCCATTTATAATTGAGTTGTTTTGGTGTTTCCTTTAATTTCTATTACCACTTTTTCTATTTCTGGAATTTCTAATTGGTACATTTTACGTCCATCTACGCTTGTTTTATTTCTGTCTATTTTATAATTTCTTGTTATTTTTCATGTTACTTCTTCATTGATCTTGTGGGTCTTCAACACAATTACATTTCCTTAGTTTTTTATTATAGAAAATTTCAAACATAGACAAAAGTGGGAAAAGAGTATATAGTAAATGCTCATGAATTCACCACACAGCTTAACATGTCCCTCATCTCTTTTAAGATTGATGCTTTTAAAAAACCGTGTCCTAGGCTACTTGAGACATACATATTGAAATCCTTCCCACATATAAGTTTCCCCATATAGATGACAGTATTGGAATACTAGTGCTTGTTTATGTCATATGACAACTGATCCCTTTATGACTAGTAGTAGAGTATTCTAAAATCCATGGTCTTTGTCTAACCTACCTTTGGATTTCAGATAAACTATACAATACCAGCAGGACAGGAGGAGGTGGTATGCAGGAGGTTTTTCCTATAGAAGAACCCTCTTGCAAAGCTCTTGTCTTTACTTGTTGAGAAAGCAAATGGCCCTAAACCTTCTAGAAGGTTTTTGCAAGAAAAGATTATGACAAGGTTTATTATCAGACTCTCCTTTGGATTCTATAATAGCCTCCCTCTCATATGTTTACTTTTAGTTGAACTTACCTCCTTTCTTAAAGAGTTGTGAAAGGATCTCACTGTGGTATAAGCCTCATCAGCTTCCTTTTC
The DNA here is from genome assembly GCF_014176215.1 of Rousettus aegyptiacus. Taxonomy (NCBI): domain Eukaryota; kingdom Metazoa; phylum Chordata; class Mammalia; order Chiroptera; family Pteropodidae; genus Rousettus; species Rousettus aegyptiacus. The sequence continues at coordinate 127,752,054 of NW_023416306.1, forward strand.
CTGCATGAAATTCACCATGATAATTTATTGTGAGGATGATGTTAAGAATGTTGTTTACTATTATACTATTATCCCTTTAAAGATAATATTTCTTTCATGTCTCAATGCAAAGAAAATTTCACTTCTTCTATGACATATTACCTTATTCACACTTGTTAATTTTGTAACTGATTGCATTTCTTTACTGGCTTTGGCTAAAAGGAATCCAAAGCTAAATTTGTGGCTCATGTCTAGAAATTTTCCAAGATTCTATGGTATGTATTTCTGTGTCATAATTACCTCTGAGCTTTTATATTCTCACTTACTTTTCATTTTTTATAAGTCTTAATTCATTTAGGATTCTAACCTGATCTTGTGTTTCTGTATGCTGTCATGAATACAAACAGAATAGAGTTGAGATGTTTGCACACAAAAGTACATATAATAAAAGTTTACTTACAGTGACACTTGTAGCAAGGAATTGGTGAACATTTCACATTTTAAAACACGGTCATAGTTTCAGATTTTTAGATTGCATCTCTCAGCTAATTTTCTCGTTAAGACTTAGGTTTTTGTTGCACAAACCAAAAGCGAAGCACTGGAAAATACTCTTCCACCACCAACAAAAATATTTGTTATAATATAATCTTTGTATACTTGCTTTAACACTTAATATTGACCATGGGCAAGTACATTTAAACTTTCTCAGCTATAATTGTCTCATTTATAATGTGAATAAAGCCGCCTTCACTTAATGATTAGTTCAAGAAGACAGTACCTCTTAGATGAAAAGACGTGGTTGATGATTACTACTAACTTGCTATGTGATATTGGACAAGTTACTTAATCTCACTAGAGTTTACTTTCCTGTAGTAGAGACTTCAATGACTGAACTAGATGATTTTTAAGACTCTATACAACTCTTAATTGAATTATTCAATAAATATTTGTACAAAGATGAGTAAAGCAAAAGACTTTCAAAGATCACTGTAGAGTAAGAGACAGAAGGGTAAATGATTAAATAAAATGTGATAAGTGCACTAACAGAGGTTATAAATGTAAATTCATTGATACAGAGGAGGGAAACATGGGCTTTAATCACAAAGCTAGAGGAAGATTCAGAGGCTACAACATTGACTTGATTTATTCCTTGTTTTAGGGGAAAAGACACATTAGTCTTTCACTGAAGTATGGTGTTAGCTGTAGGTTTTTTATGGATGCTTTTTTAGATTGAGAAGGTTTTTTTTCATTCTTAGTTTTTTGTGAGTTATCATGAGTGGATGTTGAATTTTATTAAAAGATGTTTGTCTAAATCTATTGAGATAATCATATAGTTTTCTTTTTTAGTGTACTAATATGGTGAATTACATTGACTCCTTTTGATTTTTAATTCAACCAGTATTCCTGTGATAAAATACACACTGTATTATTCATTTTTATGTATCACTAGATTTGATTTACTAAAATTTTGTTAAGAATGGTTGCATCTATGTTGATGAGGGATGTTGGTCCATGATTTCTTTTAATTTTTTTTGTTTTGGTTTTAGGATAATGCTGGCCCCATAGAATGAGTTTAGATGTATTCACTCTTCTATTTTCTACAAGAGTTTATGTAGAATTGATATTATTTCTTTCTTAAATATTTTATAAAATTCACCAGTAAAGCCATCTGGACATCAAGTTTTCTTTCAAGAAGTTGTAAAACAATGAATTCAATGTATGGATCTGAAGTGATATTCTCTCTCTTGTTCCTGAGGTTGGCAATTTATTTCTTCTCTCTTTTATTAATCCCCAAATAGCCTGGTTAGTGGTTTATCTATATTATTGATATTCTCATAGAACTAGCTTTACTGATTTGCATACATCCTTTCAATTTAGTGTTTTTGTTTTCAGATAAATACTCAGAAGTGGAATTGCTGGATCATATGGTATTCTATTTTTAATTTTTTGAGGAGCCTTCATGCTGTTTCCCATAGCACCAATTTACATTCTCACCAACAGTGCACGAGGGGGTCCCTTTTCTCCACATCCTTACCAACACTTGTTATTTCCTGTCTTTTTGATAATAGCCATTCTAACATTGTGAGATGTTACCACATTGTGGTTTTGATTTGAATTTCTCTGATAACTAATAATGTTGGACATCTTTTCATATGTCTTTTGGCCATCTGTATGTCTTCCTTGGAAAAATGTCTATTCAAATTTTCTGCCCGCTTTTTAATTGGATTGTTTGTCCTTTCGCTATTGAGTTATATGAGTTTTTAAAATACATTTTAGGTGTTAACCCCTTATCAGATATACGACTTACAAATATTTTTTTCATTCATAGGTTGCCTTTTTATTTTGTTGATGGTTCGCTTTGCTATGCAGAAGCTTTTAAGTTTGATATAGTTCCACTAGTTTACGTTTTGCTTTTGCTTCTTTTACTTTTAAAATCAGATTCAAAAATTCATTTCCAAGACCTATGTCAAGGACCTTACCAGAGTTTTTTGGTTTCAGGTTTAAGTCCGTTTTAAATTGATTTTTGCATGGTGTAAGATAGTGTCCAGTTTCATTTTTTCCATGTGGCTGCCCAGTTTTCCCAATGCCATTTATTAAACAGACTGTTCTTTCCCTGTTGCATTATTTTTGGCTCCTTTGTCATGAATTAATTGTACGTATATGCATGGGTGTATTTCTGTGCTCTCTATTCTGTTCCATTGAACTGTGTGTCTGTTTTTACACCGAAACCATACTGTTTTATTAACTACAGCTTTGTAATAGAGTTTGAAATCAGAGAGTGTGATGTCTTCTGCTTTTTTTTCTTTCTCAAGATTTCTTTGGCTATTTAGGGTCTTTTGTGGTTCCATAACAACTTGAGAATTGTTTCTTGCACTTCAGTGAAAAATATCATTGTAATTTTGATAGGGATTGCATCGAATCTGTAGATTGCTTTGGAGAGTCTGGACACTTTAACGGTGTTAATTCTTTCAATCCTTGAGCCTGGAATATCTTTCCACTTGTTTTTATCTTCTTCAATTTCTTTCCTTTTTTTTGTCATTTTCAGAATATAGATCTTTCACCTGCTTGGTTAAATTTGTTCCTAGATATCCGAATCTTTTCAATGCAATTGTAAATGGGGTTGGTTTCTTAATTTCTTTCTCTGATAATTCCTTATCATATAGAGATATAATATGTATGTTATTGTATATTATTGTATGTGTATAAAAATGCAACTGAGTTTTGTATTTTATTTTGTACCAGGTAGACTTGATAAGAATGTGTATTATGCTGTTCTTGGGTGTAGGTCAAGTTGGGTGATACTGTTATCCAGGTTTTCTATGCCCTTACTGATTTTTAAAAAATATTTTAAAAATATTTTAGTTACAGTTGACATAAAATATATTAGTTTCAGGTGTATAACATAGTGATTAGACATCCATACAACTTATGAAGTAATCACCCCAGTAAATCTAGTACCCATCTGACACCATACATAAAATTATGGAATACTTCTTGAATTTGTATGTTATCCTTGCACAGGGGCCATGCTAATCTTCTCTGTATCATTCAAATTTTAGTAAATGTGCTGCCAAAGTAAGCACTCCTACTGATTTTAAGCTAGTTTTTCTATTAATTATCAACAGCAGTGTTAAAATCTTTAGCACTAATTGTTAATTTGTGCATTTCTAATTTATTTTATCAAATTTTTATTCATATACTTTAAGTTTCTGTTATTAGATGCATGCAATTTAGATTTGTTATGGTCTGATGATTAATTTTGACCTGTTTATCATTATGAAGTGGCTTTATCTATAACAATATTAATTTCTTTGAAGTCTACTTTAATATTGCTGTTTAAAGTTCCTCTTCATTAATATTAGCATAGTATATTTTCTTTTATCCTGTTATTCTTACCTAACATATGTCTTTAAATTTAGAATAAGTTTTTTGTAGACAGCATATAATTGGGTCTTGCTTTTTATCTACTCTGACAGTCTCTGCCTTTTAATTGGAGTATTTAAACCACATACATTTAAGATGAATGCAGTTATAATATGATTGGATTTAAATCCATCACCTTGTTCTCTATTTATCCCATCTTTCTTCTATTTCTCCCATCTCTTCATTGTTCTTTTTTCCCCGTTTTCCTGACTTCTTTCCATTATTGAGAATTGTTTTATGATTCAATTTTACCTTCTTTATTGGCTTAGTAGCTATTCCTCTTATTTTTGTATTTTAGTAGTTAGTATAGGGTTTATAGTATAACTGGTTAACTTATCACAGTCAACCTTCAAATAGTATTAAAACACTGCATACACAGAATGAGAACTGTACAACAGCATACTTCTACTTTCTTTTTCTCTCCCATCTTTTGTCATACAATTAAGTAGAATGCATAGTAATCTCCAGAATATAGTTACAGCTAATGCTTTAGAAAGTAAATTATCTTTTAAAGAGAGAAAAATAATAAAATTAGTTCTTTATACTTATCCTCATATTTACTGTGTATGGTGCTATTTATCTCTTTATGTATACCCAGATTTCTGTCTGCTATCATTTTCTTTCTACCTGAAGGATTACTGGAACATTTCTTATAGTACCAGCTTAAAGATGATAAACTCTCTCAGCTTTCATAAGTCTGCAAAAGTCTTTACTTTTCCTACAGTTTTCGAGACATATTTTTTCCTAGATACAGAATTCTTGGTTGTCATTATTTTTTTCTTTCAGCGATTTTAAAATCTGACCCCATTCATATTTGGCTTAAATTCTTTGCAATGAGTTGTGAGCTGTTATTATTTTTTTCTTCTGTATGTTATGTCTTTTCCTCTGCTTTTAAAATTGAACCATTGGTTTTTTTAGCAGTTATAATATTATGTGTCTTGGTGTTGGTTTTCATTTTGGTTTGGTTTGGCTTTTTGTATTTTATTTGTTTGAGGGTCCTTTGAACTTGTTAGATTAGTGACCTTAAATATTTCATCAATTTGGAAAATTTCCTGGCGCTTCTTCAACTCCCTCCACCCCACATTTCTTTCTGAGACTCCGGTTATACATATATTAGGCCATCTGATATTTTCTCACAGCTCACCAGTTCTCTATTCATTAATTTTTCAATCTATTTTTCCTTTGTTTCATTTGAGTAGTTTCTATTGTTTTTTTCTTCAAGTTTACTATTTTTTATTTGATAATGTCTAATCTGCTGGTAATCCTATCTGTGTGTTATATTTCCGATATTATATTTTTCATCTACAGAAATTTGATGTGGATTTTTTTTATCATTCTCATGGTTTCCTCTACCTTCTTGATCAAATGGAGTATTTGTATAATACCTGTTTTAATGTCCTTGTCTACTTATTATATCATCTGTGTTATTTTGCATCTGTTTCTATTGATTGTTTTTTCCCTGAGTATGGTTCCTGCTTCTTTGCATTCTTGGTTATCTTTTTTGGACATCAAACATTGCGAAATCTGCATTTTTCGGTGTTGGATTATTTGTATTTCTTTAATTGTTTGGGCTTTTATTCTGGTACCTTGTTAAGGAACTTGGAATGGTTGATCTTTTTGAGGCTTGCTCCTAAGCACTGTTAGGATGGGTCCAAACAGTCTTTATTTGGGGGCTAATTTGGCCCTGCTACTGAGGCAATGGCCTTCTGAGGTCTCTATGCTCCCACATGTTTGGAGGTCCTTCCATTTGGACTGATGGAAAACACAAGGGTTTACAGCCCTATATGAGTTCTGGAAGTGTTTTGTGTACTATTTTCTAATGGTTCTTTTTTTTTTTCTTGGTAGTTTACTCATATACGTGTATAAATCAATACTTAGTCAAAGACCTAAGGACTCCCTCTTTAATTCTTGTGAGCTTCCCCTTTCTTTCTGTGTAGATTCTTATTTTCTGGTTTTCTGCCCTATAAATTTTAGTTGCCTGGGGTTTACTGAATCTCTGTCCTCTCAACTTAGGAAAACTAATAGGGGTTTGTTTGGGTTCTACCCCTCAAGGTTGCAGCCTGGAAACTCTTTCAAGGCAGTGAATTGGAATACTTGAATGGTTTACTTTATTTCCTTTCTCTCGGGATCACTAACTTGTGCTGCCTGTTGTCTAGTATCTGAAAACTTGTTTCATATATTTGATTGTTTAATTGTTTAAGGCAGGGCAATGATGTCCTGTTATTCCGTCATGGCAGGAAGCAGAAATTCAAACCTGGCTTTTTAAATACTAATTTTGAATTTTGGAAAATTACCTGTATTCTGTGATTATCTTTCCCAAATCTGGCATGACAGCAAATGAAATGTATTCAGTCTCACCAGGGATCAGGACATACAAATTAAAACTTTGATAATAATACCTACCTGAAAGATGTAGGAATTTAATGAAATAATATATGTATGATTAGAAAACATAACATATATGTATTGTGTATATATGTGTGTGTATATGTGTGTATGTATGTGTATGTGTGTGCGTGTGTGTGTGTGTGCATGTGTGTGTGTGTGTGTGTATGACTGGAATCAGGCAGCTAAATAATATATATGTGATGCTCAAAAGAAAGATCTGGGCAAAGATATAGAATTCTGAGATATCAGCATATACATGAAGTAGCATATGAAATTACCTAAGGAGATAATGAGATAAAATGAAAACTAAAAGGGGATACTAATACTAAACCTTGAAGGCAGGACATTTGGCTTTAAATTATGGTAAACTAAGATAATTTGCATCTACCTTCCTACTGAAGATAAATAAAAAAATCTAGATAAATTATAAATGTCTTCTTAATATCATAAAACAGCTTATTTAGTGAGGAAATACAAGGCAAGATAATGGAGAGGGCTGGGGCTCACAGAAGTGAATCATTTAGGAACACTTTAAAAAAAAAAAAAGAGGTATTTCGACATATAGCATTCTATTAGTTTCAGGAGCACTTTTGTCCTAGGTATACATGCCAATCCTAAGAAGGCAAATGAGAGACTAAGCTGAACTTTTAGTAGCGTTGCTTGGCTAGAGGAGTAAGGGTTGGTAGATGGTACTCACCAAAGATGGTGACAGTCCCAACTTTGGCCTAGGGCCATGACAGTCTGTCATCTGAGAGAAAGGATTTGGAATGCAGTCTTCTTTCCAATTACATGGTAGTGCAGCAAATCACACATCTTGGTCTTTCATTGCTGATCACCTCGAGCACCTGGCAGATTACAAAAATTCTTTGTGGAGGAGGTTAAAATCATAACAAATTTTGGATGATTTCTATAAATAAAATTTTGAGTACAATGTCTTGAACACAACTACAGGTATGGAGGCACTCAAAGAGACAAGGCGCCATTAGTTAGAACCAGCAAGTAAAACAAATAGCAGAAAAGGATACAGAGGGACTCCAGAAATTGAATTTATCAGGCATAGACTTTGTAAAACAACTATGAATACAGACAAAATCAAGCTTGAAAATTTTAGTAGGGAACTGTAAACTACAAAAAAGTGCCATAGCAGATGTGGGGGAAAGTAGGAATTCCAGAAGTAAATGTGCAATATCAAATTTTTAGAAATTGGTTTAGTATTTTAGTCATAATCGAAGAGAGAATTAGGTGCTGAAATAAATTTCAGAAAAAACTTCAGAATGAGGCAAGGAGTAATTAAAATTTAGGTAATAAAGTATAAAGAACGAGAGACATACCAGATAGAGTGAGAGGATCTAACATTTTTAATTGAAGAGCAGAAGAAAAAGAGAAAGAATGGATCTAGACAATATTTTGAAGAGATGATTGCTGATAATCCCCAAATTGTAGAAGCCCTACAAAGCCCAAGCAGAATAAATAAAATAGATCCTCATGATATACACAAAAATGAAACTTTAGTATACTTTAGTATATCGAGACAGAGGGAAAAATCTTAAAATAGCCAGGAAAAAAAAAGACATTAACTTTTAAGATGCTATGGTTAAACTCACCACTGACTTCTCAATGTCAAGAGCTTCAGAAGACAATGAAATTATATTTTCAAAGTGCCGTGAGAAAATGAGCACCACCCTGGAAATACTTTAATAATGAAGGCAAAATACATTTTCAAGAAAAATAAAAGATATTGTCAACAGCAGATAAGCATTAGAGAATATTCTAGAAGTGTTCTTATGTCATGCAAAAGGATGTAATCTTACATGAAAGATCAGATGCAAAAGTGATGGAGACCAAAGAAAATGATAATTGTGAAGATAACTCTAAATCCTAACATTAACTGTGAAGGTAGAGGGTGTGAAATAAAATAAAAACAATAATATCTTGTGGATTCGCAATGACACAGATGGACCTAAAGGTTATTATGCTGAGTGAAATCAATCAGACAAAGAAAGATAAATAGCATATGATTTCACTTGTAGGCGGAATATAAGGAACAGAAAGAACAAACTAATCAAAAACGGACTCACAAATATAATGGACAATTTGGTAACAGACAGGGGAGGGGGATTGGGGGGCTGGGAGAATGAGGCGAAGGGTTAAAGAAGAACAAATTAGTAGTTGACAGTTGGTCATGGCGGACATGGCAAAGGGAATGCAGTTAGCATTAATAATATGGCTAGGTGGAGGGCCAGGGGAGGGAGGGACCAATTAGTGGGATCATTTTATGAATTATATAGATGTCTAACCAATATACTGTATATTTGAAACTAATTTAAATAATAATAATAATATCTTGTGGCATTTAAACGATATAGAATTACAGTACATGACAATTACAATACATGTGCATGTGCGAGTATGTGGAAATGTTAAATTATTTATAGACTCTTCCCCAGGTTGATAATAAAGGTAACAATATAAGCTCTTGTTAAGTAAGGGTTACTGTGCTAATTTCTAAGGTAAGCGCTAAGAGAGAAAACTGTGTGATCACAATGATATGCCCATTACACCTATTAGGACGACTATAATAAAAAAGACAAAATCTAAGTGTTGGCAAGGATATGGAGAAATTGAAACCTTCAGATTTGCTGATAAGAATGTAAAATTTTGCAGCCACTGTAGAAAACAGTTGACTGGTTCCTCAAAAAGGTAAACACAGAATTACTGTATGATGCAGCAATTTCTCTATTATATATATAGACAAAAGAATTGAAATCTCTTCCTTTTTCATTTCTACACAGGAATTGCTGGGTCATATAGGGACTCAAATGATACTTCTACATGAATGCTCATAGTATTATTGATAGTAGCCAAAGGTGGAAAGAACCTGAGTGCCCATCAAGAGATGAATGCATAAATAATTTTAGAATTTGAGAACTCTAATTCGGTTCTGGGAATTTCTTATTATTTCTTTCATAATTTATTTTCTCCATATTCTTTTTCTCCCTTTCTGGAACTTATAGTAGATGTTTTACTTTTAGGATTGACCCTCTGTAACTCCTACATTTTCTCTCATATTCCTTTTCCTTTTTGTCTTACATCCTGGAAGATTTTCTTTTTTTATTTTTCAAACTTTCTACTAAATTTTAATTTCAGAAATCATCATTTTAATTTCTAAGCATTCTTTTTTGCCTTTTTTTTTTATGGCATCCCCTTCCTCTTGTAAGGATGCAGTACAATTTTTAATTTCTGAGAATATTAGGGATCTAAAATATTTTTCCCCTTGTTTGTTAAATTATCTCTACTCTCTATAGTCGTTTTAAAAAAAAATGTTCATCTTGGTCTCCTTCATGTTACAAGTTATCCTCGAATATCTGACATATCTTGGTTGTCAATAAATATTCCTAAACGCTGTAGTGTAAAACTAAATGTGAAGTCCATGTAAAAGGGTGGTGCATACTGCCAGGCAGGTGTAGGCACATGGAGCCTGCAAGTATTCAAATGTGAAGTATTTAGTGTGGGTTGTCACATCACCTGTTCTAGTCTCCTCAGCTGGTTCAATCTGTTTCTTTTCAGAACTCCCTGTCTTTGTTTTTAGCCTAGGACTTCAAAGCCTAGATGCCATATATTCTTTACGTGGTAAAGAAAGTCAGGCAGAGGTTTGAACATGCCACATATAGACTTATGATTATAGGAATCTCCTCCTTTTTCATTTCTACATTTTTTTTTCTTGGCCTCCTTTGTCTTTGGTTTGTGTCCTTAGCCTCTGGTGTATTCGGCAAGGTGTATTAGCTTCCTCATTGGTGCAGCCCCTCTGGTAGTATTTTATAGCGTAGCTTTTTTTTCACTCTGCAGCAACAGTCCCTAGTTCTCTATCTGCTTTCTATCTTGCCTGCTACCATTTTTTTAATGTTTTGGGTTTCTACCTTTTTGGTAATGTTATCATTTGTTGGGGTGACATAGGGGATGATAAACACATATGGCCGGTCTATTATTTTCTACCGAATGGGAACATTTAGTTGAATAGTTTTTTAAAGAACATCTTCCGTATTAAGATCCTTTTAAATGTACATCTTTGAAGAAAAAATGCTATAACTTTAATATTCTGAAAAATGAACTTAATATTGAGATGTTTAAGTAACTTTGATTCAGTAGGTGGCGCTCCTTCCTAGTTTAACCACAATCCTAAATTAGTGTTTGAACGGTTCAGAGAAGAAAGATTTTATTTATCCTTATAATCCAAATAAATAAGGTTTCAGAGTTTGGTCATTATCAACTTTGACCAATTTATTTTTTCAGAACTCAAAAAATTTGAGCAAATTTCAAAATAAAGACATTAAACTAAAATTCCTAAATAATCTTTCCAAATTTCTGAAACAGTAGTGTAATAGTGATTTATGCTTTATCAAAACTTAAAAATAATTAAAATCTTACCAGAAGCCCTAACTACAAAAAGCATTCAGAGTCAAGTTGTTAAATTTTAAAAAATATTTTATTACATCAAGTTTCATTTCATTCTCCTCTTCCTTCATCTATATCCTTACTTCTAAATATTCTGTAAACATATCAATATTATTTCATAATCTATAAACTAAATAAAGCACGTTTTCTGTTTGCAACCTTGTAACCCAAAATAATAGTCAATATACATGTTAGGCAGTTAAACAAGTACTAATATAGTTTAGGGAAACATTTGGTGTTTTGGAAAAGTTTACATGATCTCCCAGCAAGTAGATGGAAACATCTTTACTTCCTGTTCTGAATTTGCAAATAATTTACCAGTATGTAAATCAATCTTGAAATTGTAATAATCACAGGATTTGCATAAAAATCTTATTAGGTCTGAGACCAACCAAGAAATGTTGGAGCTCTAAGGGACTTAGGTTATATAACTTCCAAATTTTTAAATGATCAGAAACTTGTGAACTTTTTTTTATTGTTAACTCTTTAGAAATTATGGATCTTAAAAACAACATTTAAAAAGCATTTCAAAAAGAGTTAAACAACTTTGTAAAAGTTCTGTGGTAAAGCTATGACCAATATTGACCAAATATCTAAAAATACTGGTAATTAACAGACTAACGATTTCTGAGAATAATTGTCAGTCAGTCAGGACACCTCAGTTGTGACACTAGGCTTACATTAGCAGGGTGGATGATGGCTTTCTCTTTCATTTTTCTACTGTTCTATTTTAAAAATATACTTTCACAGAACCAGATGGCCTCAAACATGCCCAGAATTTGTCCAAATATCCAGAAGTATTTCAGGATACTTGAAGTTTCAAAAGCTGGTCTACAAAATTTAAGGCATTCTTGTTAGTCCATAATTTGTTACCTCAGTTTTTCAGAAATAAAGCCACACATATAGTATTACTGCTCATTAATTCAAATATATCTTGAAGGTTGCATTCCAAAGGCAATCAGAGAAACTCAAAAAATGATAAATACTCATCAAAATTGTAGTCTTTTGAGGTCATCCTTCCACCAAATGGCTCCTCAGTTTTTCAAATTCTATGATTCCATTGACTTCAAAGTAGTTTAGTAGTAGGAAATAAGTGCTCTGTCTAGTGACTCTTCACTCTCTGTTTTTCCATTTTTCTATCTCTGTCTCTCTCTGTATGTACTATAATGAAGATTATTAATTTTCAAAATAAACACAATCTCTATTTGCAATCTTATAACCTGAAACCAAATTTTATATGTAACATTTTAATGAAGACCTGTACTGCCTCAATTAAATCAGCAGTGTTATGAAATCTATATTTTCCTTTCAGTTTCAAGTTCCACTGATATCTTGGTACATTAAGAAAGTAAACTGTTGCAAATCATCAAGCATTCTGACAAGTGCATCACTTAGATCCTTTAAATTCATCTTGAGACTTTTCATCTGAAGAAATAGTTCAGTAAATATTTCCAACAATTTCCCAAGATTTCTCTATCTCATTGCACTGAATCTCCAAACTTTGCTTTGTTTGCTTCCAAAGAGCTCACAAAACTAACTGCATATTCAGTTACTCTCACTTGCACATTTTATGCGGTTGTGAAGTGTACAATGAATGGTAGGCATGCCAGTCTCTCCCCCGACTTTCATAATTTGTAGAAATTATTTCTTTTCCAATTTATTGCAGGTGACCCATTAATTCCATGTCTAGGACAGGCAAGCTCCTCAAATTCCTGCCTACCAGATAGTTAGGCATTGCTGGCCCACGTTGCAGGGTAAGTTGGTAAACATTATTTTGCTGTAGTGTCAGACAGGCAGAATTTGTTTTGGACTATATTTTGGAGTTTACTGATCTTTCCAAAGGGGAATAAAATTAATTTTTGGAACAGTTCAGATAATTTGATTAAGACTGAGGATTTCTGATTTCTCAGTGGCAAAATTGAGAGTAGAACCCCAACTTCCCTATTCAGTAAGTACAATAAATATTTATTGAGTGGTATTTTCTACTAAGGAGAGAAGAACATTACATATTTTTTTGATTTTTGATTTCTGGGAAATACAGGTATGTATATAAATAATTATAATACTTATAATAAAAGTATATACCAAGATTGAAGAGAGTATGAAAGTGGAAGTGATTATTAGTGGAAGTGATAATTAGCTCTAGCAAGGGAGTAGGGGAGAGAGGTTAAGAAAATGCTTCTTGGAGAAGGGCTTTGAGGAATAAATATGAGTTTGCTAAGCAGATAAAGCAGGGGAGAGGGAAGGGAAGGAGAGGGGGAGGGTATTTTGCGACAGAAGGAATCCTAGGTGAAAAGGCAGGGAGATATTGGAACAGTATATTTTTTCCTGAAGAACTATAAGAAATTCAAGTTATTCTGAAATGCTAAAGTCTAAGTGCAGGGGTGGGGAATAGGACGAGAAGGGATGGTATGAAATAGCTTGGCAGAATCTGGATTTTGAAGATCTTTATTTGCCAAGCTAAGGACTTAGGACTTTATCCTGAAGGTGATGGAGGATCATTGAAGGATTTTAAGCAACTTATGTCAATCGGTTTCTGCCATATTCTGGTGGCGGTTTAAGGTTGAAGTGAGAGAGATGTGGTGATAGTGGTAGAAGCAAAAGCATAGAAATCAGGAGACTATGGTATGTAATTCAGATGAGAGATATCTCCCAACCCAATAATCTACTATTATTTCTCTAAATACAACCTTGTCCCACCTGTCCTTTCAGTCTCATGCTTTTTCTGCTCTGGGTTTCCTGCCTTTGATTTGTTGCCCATCTAATATTTGCCCTGCCATCATATTAGTGACTATTTTGATTTTTCCAATCTCTCTCTCTCCTAATTACTCTCTACCCAGTTATTTCAAAATCCTGATATCATAGTAGATGGCCTTACCTCATGTTTCACAGAGAAATTAAGGTCATTCAATAACCAAGGCCTCAATATTCCCCCCCACTGAAACTAACAAACTTAATTGATTTGTACAATCACTTCCTCTTCCTCCTAACCTGTTTCAGTAAAAGGACTATTCCTCCTTTAACCAATGCTATTCTTCTATCTGAGCTTCGAATCAATCCCATTTCCTCTGCCTCCCTTGAGCATCCTTTTATTTCTATTATCTTTCACCTCTCTTTTTTTGCTGGCTTTTCCCCTTCAGCATACCTTTCTTGACTCCATATCCTTCTAGATATGTGTCTGTCTTTACCACCAATTTCATGAAAAAGTACTGGTCCTTGTCTAACTACACTGTTCAATCCTTTCTAAACCAGGATTTCTCAAATGGATTATTGCCATTTGGGGCCAGATAATTCTTTGTTGTGGGGGGCTATTCTGTGCATTGTTGAATGTTTAGCAGCACCCCTGGCCTCCATGCATTAGATGTCAGCGGCATCTTCCCAGTTGTGACTACCAAGAATATCTCTGGACATTGTCAAATAATCCCTATAGGTCAAAATCACCCCAGTTGAAAACCTCTGTTCCAAAATGTAGGACAGTTGCTGAAACTGCTTTTGTTTACAGATCTCCTATTGCCATACTAATGGACATTTCATATTCTTGATCACTTGCTTGATATTGAAACTCTTTTTCTTACTTGGCCTGTTACCTATTTTTCTTGGTTTTTCTTCTATTTTCCATTCGTATCCTTCTGAAACTTCTTTTAACTCTTCTACTCTTAAAATATCAGACTTCCCCAGTATCTGTCTCTTCTCATTATATTCTGGGTGACCTCATTCAAAGTTTTTGCTTTGGCTGTCACATGTAAGTTAATGAGTCCAAATTTCTAGATTCAGCTCAGACCTCTCTGAGTTCCAGACCCACATATTCATCAGCTTACTAGAATCTCCACTTTGGGTAAATGTTAGACACCTCAAACTCAATTTGCCCAGTAAAGAAGTAATTGTTTCCTTTCTCTCAACGTCCTCCCTTGTGCTGTCCCCAACCAAAAGTCCCAAACCCCAAAATGTGTGTTTTGCAAGCCCTTCTTAAGTGAGTGGCACCATCACCCAATTATTCAGTCTTCTAATCTCTTGATTCTGTCCCTTCTCATTCTCATTTCTACCATTCTGCTAACTTTTTACCTGCCATTCCAGCTGGCCTTTGCCCTTCTACTCTTGCCTCTCTCGAATCCACCCTCTACTTTGCTTATAAAATTGGATCTCTAATAGTCATATCTGATTGTTATTCCTCTGATCAATTTCCTTTAATGACATCCCATTGCTTTAAGTATAAAATAGTTCAAAATCCTAATCCTAGCAAAAATAGCGTCACTTAATCCAATGCTATCTACATTTCTTCCCTCATCTCTTGATAGTTTCCCTCCATGGCACATTCGGTAGTTCCTAGTAGAGAATTTGTTTAATGCTACTTCAGAAACAGCATTCTGTACCTTAGCATGTGCTGATCTTTATGCTTGGGATGCCCACTCTATTTGTTTTATTTAACTGTCTTCATTAATGTTGCAAAATTTAGTTTAAACTTCACCTCCTCTTGGTTTGACTATAGTGTTACATCTTTGTGTTCTCAGAGCACTATTACGGTATCCTACCCCTTCCATATTATAGTATGAATAATGGATTTGCTTTCTGGGTCTCATAAAACACTGCAAGTAAGAGTGTGATTAGGTAGTTAGTACTCACAGTGCCAAGCACAATGTCTAGCACATTGTAAGTACTTGATAAATATATGTTAAGGAGTACTGAAGATACTAAAGAACTAAAGATGCACAGTATACTGAGCAATGGGTTCATTTTTGACTGAGCTATTTCAGAAGCAGAAATGGAAGGACTTATAGGTTGATAGAGGTAGGGAATGAGGAAGAGGGAGTAATCGAAGTGACCTTTAGGTTTCTAGTTAGATAACTTGGTCCTAATGGCTGAGGCAGGAAAGATTGAGATGGAGCAGGTGTAAATACAATGTACCTACATTTATTTATTTGTTTGTTTGTTTGTTTGTTTGTTTGTTTAGGACACGACGTGTTAGAGATGGCTATGGGAGATTAGAGTCAAACTGACATATACAGTAAACAGCCATTTGGGTCTAGATCAGTTTGCACGGTCCAATGGAAATATAATGTGCGCTATAAATGAAATTTCTAGTAGCCATTTTTAAGAAGTAAAAGAAACAAGGTGAAATTAATTTTAATAGTATATTTTATTTAACCCTGGTGTTTCTCAACTATTAACATCTAGGGACAGGCAATTCTTTTCTGTGGTTAGCTATCCTATGCATTGTAGGATATTTAGCAGCATCCCTGGCCTCTTGTTAGTAGATGTCAGGAGCTACACACACCCTGCCCCAAAACGTCTCCAGATGTTGCTAAATGTCCCAGGGAGGAGGGAGGAAGGGCAAAATCATCCCCACCTGAGAACCACTGATTTAACCCTATGTAACCAAAATGTTAACATGTAATCAATATTAAATTTGTTGAGATTTTTTAAAATTTTTACATTATATTATATCTTTGAAATTGGATGTATATTTTTTACTTATAGGATTTCTCAATTTGTACTTGCTACATTTCACGTGCTCAATAGCTACATGTGTCTAGTGCCTACTTCATTGAGGAGCACAGGTCAAGAGCTTTAGAAAAAAGGTTAGGTCTAAAAATATAGGAAATATAGGTCTGTAAATACATGACTTTGAGAAATTATGAGTCTATAGCAGTTACAACCATGGCAGTAGATAAGATAGTCCTGGCAGAATTTTATACCTAGAGCAAGAAAAGAGGAGGATTGAGGGAAAATCCTAGTCCAATGCTCTTCCAGTTTCCTCATACAGCCTTCTATCCTTTCTTCTTATTTTTAAATATCTTCTTGACTGAAAAAAATGGAAACATGAGTGATAACAAAGGGAGGGAATTAATATTTATCAAACACTCAATTGTTAAATAATGTACGAAGTATTATGTAAGCTGTCGTATTTACTCTCACAAGAATTTTTTCAGGTAAATAATGTTATCTCAATTTATAAAGGAGGAAACTTTTTTTTTTTGGTTTTAGATATGCTTTTATTTTTTTTTTTTTTTGTCAAGGTATAATTGACTACTTTTTGGAAACAGATTTATAAACGTCTAAGATATCAGACAGCTAACTGGCATCACTCGGATTTGAAACAAAGTCTGATTCCAAAGCTTACATCCTCCTAATGCACATAATGAAGCATTTGCTACCTGCTTTTTATAAAATAATTAAGAAGGCTTGTATGCTCCTACAGCCACTTTCCAGGATATCTATGACCACTTTTGATTAGATTTTGGTATTTTAAAAATTATTCTATTTTTTTGTGTGTGTGACATTGGTTAATGAAATCCAATAAGTTTCAGGTGTACTTGATCGGATTTTGGAAGCGAATTTATCTTAACGCTGAGGTGCCATGAGCTTTGTCATCGGGGAGTATGATTTGGGTATCACTTCCTGCGAAAGACACTAAAGCACAATATTTTTGTTTAATTGGACCGTAAGTATGGTCAATAATTCTGTAGTATAGTTACCAAAAAATTTGCTAAGATATAGTCAGCACTTTGCTTAAACATTGAACGCATACTCTTCAAGGAAAATAAAATACTGCAAGGAGCTTCACGACACCACTGTGTTTCGCAGACACTGATAAAGTGAATACAAAGGGGCAGGGCCAGGGTAGAAGGGGCGGGACAGAGAGAGAGAAAAAAGAATCTGAGCAGGCGCAGAAACAGATGTTAATAGAGGCGTGAAGGCTTCAGCGCTCTCACTTTCCGAACTGTCGTAAAGCCCCGGAGTGTCGTGCTCTCTTGGTAGAAGAGGGATATTGGTAAGGCGGCGGCGGCGGCGGTAGCGGCAGAACAGCAGCAGTGGCGGCGACGGTGGCGAGGTGTCGGTCTGAACAGCATAGAAACGCCCGCAGCTTCGAGGAAGGAGTTCCTGTGGGACCAAATTAGGCATTCCGAACCCAAGCCGGGTGAGCTGGGCCGAACCAGGCGCTGCCGCTCGTACACTTGCGGTGGCAGTGACAGACGCTGCTCTTGACTATAGGGGCCTATTAGGCCGAGATCTGAGGCGCAGATCACTGGCTTTCGACACATCTCTTTCCACGCTTATATCCCCTGTCTTCCTTCCAGGGCCAGTGGTTTTAGGACCCTGGGAAGAGGGTGGCTAATGATTAAGGTGAGGGGGCCGGGGGGAGGGGATCGATTGGAAGCCGCGCGTGCGCGCAACGGGGGAGGGGCCGGCCTGGAGGGGAGAAAGAGGAAGGGCTGCGGCCGCGGAAGGCTGGGGTCGGCCACCGGCCGGTTATTGCTGGCTGCGTAGTGATTTAGGGTCTGGGTCTCCGCAGAAGATTTTATTGCGTTTGAGCAAAGCATTCGTCTGCAGACACACCCACACCCCTCACAGTAAGAGAGTGTGGGTGAGGGGATTTCTTTTTCGACTCTCCCTAGAGTCTTAGGATGGGGGCTGAGGGCCGAGGCGTGGGAGTGCGATTTGACAATGGGTTGATGAAGGTAACCCACGCCCGGGATGTTGGAGGTCGCCAAGTCAGCCCTGACGGTTGGGGAGTTGCCTTCTTGTGTGATCAAGGAAACGTCGTCCGCGGAACGGCAGAAATACAGAGCACGTTAGATTTTGTATAGAGTTGGCTTGGTCATTAAAAAAGAAGCTTGATATTTTTGTTGTTCTTGAATAATTTATCTGTCAGTGGCAATGCTGTAGTGGAAATAGCTCTTCTATACTGCAGAAATAGAGGGTTTTCACAATAGTTGTTAAGCAGGTTATAGTAGATCTTTACAGATACTTGTTAACGCAAGTCTAAGTTTTAACGTTTAAAAAATACCAGGAAGTATAGGGTATTCGTTTAATTTGTTCATGTTTGCACTTGGAGTGACTCTATTGCATTGTATGCTTTTCTGTTTCTTGATTTATGTACAGTATGAATTTAGGACTCTGGAGTCGTAAGACGCCAGCTGACATAGACTTTATTTTATAGTTCTTAAAGCTTTTGAACCTGACTTAATCCAAACTTCATTTCATATGGTATTTTAGGTTTAATTTTCTTATTTTAGGGACCTCTTCAACTAAAATGAACAGACTAGGGAAAAGATAAGCTGAAGTTCCATTTCCTTTTCCATTTTTGTTTGTGTTGTTGCTTTCAAATGTTAGGATGTGATTTCAGTATTACATAAAGTTCTGTAACACTGGTTTTGTCTTTATTAGGATGAAGATATACATTTTGATAGTTTGTTACTATATGTTTAGTAAAAACATGTCATTATAAATAAGCCATGTTATTTTTTATACTAAACAGTAATCTTTGCTTATGTTTGTGAGACAAAACAGATAGGATGAGAAAGAAGCTCTTTTGCTCTGAAAAAACTTAAATTGTTTTTCTTAAAAGCCTCGAATTGTTTTACTTTAGTCGATATCTTGTCATTTAACCTTGGGCAAATGAAATCTCTCTCTTGCTTGTCTGCTGCCTAAGATTCAGAATAGTATTCTAAGAACTACTTAGAGAGTTTATGAATTGGCCTGAGCAAATTATATGAAAAAGTAAGAAGAGTAGAGTCTCTCTTTGTTCATCAGGGATGCTATATATTGTTTGAGGGGATTCTCTTTTCACTTTTTCATTTGGTGTCTGTTGGTCATTTGTGTGTTCTTTCACTGGAGTTGGTTTTTGAAGAAATAATCAAAATTTCATTTTGGTGAAAAATACATTATAGTGGAGGTTACAGCTTGACAAATTTCATTTCAGTACTTTATTTCTACAGGTAATTGAAAAATAGCTACACTGATGTTTAAAATAAGAACAAGAATAGACATTTACATGTCTAAAGCAAAGGAATAGTCAGCAGATAATCCTAGTTAATTTCACTTTAAAATGTGGAATAAAGAACTCATCGAATCAAACCAACTAGATTTGTTTTTAGATATTTCTTTTAGAATTTTGTCAAAGAAGAGTCTCTACAGCCCTACTTTACTTAGAGCATAATTATATGTGCCCCCGTTTTGACTTTTCCTCCTGTGGACTAGGACTTCAATAGGGAAAATAAAGTGACAGTACTAAAAATAAAAATGATAGTATTAAAGTATGTTGTGACTTGACATTAACATTTTATCGATGATACTATTTTATGAACAAGTAGTGGGCTAGAGTCAGGAAATATAGATTTTAGACCTAGCTTTGCTTGCTATTTATTAAATCTGTGACTTTACTATTAATCATTCTGGGCTTCAGATCTCTTAAATGAGAACTGTGGGATAACTCTAGTTTTCTTTAGGTCTCAGATTTGCTGAGATGTTTTGGTACCTATTGTTGTATTCGTCATGATCCAATCTCCAGAAAGAAATTCTGTACTGAGTACAAATTCTTTCATGATATATACTGTATATTAGAAAAAGAAAACTATGACAAAGCCATGTTTGTTGTTCCAGGTAATGTTTCTGTTCCATTGTAGATATTACTCATAATTTAATAACTCTCATATGATTCTAAAAAATCAAACTTTTGTTTTGCCCCGATAATGCTCTTGAAATCATCCTGAATAACTTTTCTTTCAGAAACTTGTGATCACTGTAAAGTAAAAGTCCAGAATTACATTTGAATGCCATATACCTCTGTTCTTACTTTCCTGCAGCTCACAGATTCTTGATAACAGCTGACCCAGGTTTCTACAGGTACTCGATTTAAACCATTACATGAGGAGTGAGCTACAAATGTTTAAAAACAAATACTACTGAACTACATTTTAAATAGAGGTACTGCATTATTACTCACTCGGTAAGTATTTATTAAATGTCTCATGTTCTTTGAATTGTTCTTGGTCTTCAGTGAAGAAGGCACTCTGCTCTAGTGGAGTGGACATTCTACCAGGGGAAACAATAGTTTCAGAATAGTTTTAGATAGTGTTAAGTGCCATGAAAAAAATGGGACCAGGTATAGGAAAATAAATGGAAGTGGAGTTCTACTATAGATTGAGTGGTTAGAGAGGGCCTCTTTTTAGAGGGAATATTTGATTTGTGATCAGTGACTGGAAAGAATCAGCCAGTCATAGTGACAATCTGAAGGAAGAATGCTGCAGACAAAGAGAACAGCAAATGCATTAAGTGGGTTTGATTCCAGAGAACCTACAAGTGAAATTGTTTGGTCTGTTAGTTTTTCGTAATTGCTGATAGACAATGAAAAAAGAAAAGTTAAAAATATTTTATGTGTAGCAGCCAAATGTAATGTGTTGGCCTTGTTTAAATTCTGACTCAAACCAATTGTAAAAAGCATTTTTGAAATATTTGCGGGGGTGGGGAGAATTTAAATGTAGATAGATATTAGATGATATCAAGGAATTACTAGTAATTTTGTTGGGGATGATAATGACATGTTTATGTATGAAAACCCATTTTTTAAGAGAGGGAGACTGAAGAATGAAGAAGAGAAATAAGATGTCTGGTATTTGTTTAAAAATACTTCAGAGTAGTATGTCATCTTGATAATTGTTGGGTTGAGGTGATAGGTATGTGAGTATTAATAATACAATGCTCTGCTTTCGTGAGATTTTAAAATGTTCGTATTTAGAAATGTATTTAAAATAATTTATACTAGCATTTGTTCAATGAATATGAGTGTTATATTTCAGACACTGTGTCAATACTTGAGTTACAACAAAGAGCGGGCCCTTTTGGCTTGCCTATGAGGAGCTTATAGTTTACTGGAGGAAGAGCTGCTCAGAGTGTACTGTTAACATTAAAGCGTAGATTTTTGTGTTTTCCTGAGGGTATACAGGATCAACATCTTAGTGTTTATGTGGTCACTTGAAAAACATTTTTCTTTTTCTAGAAAATTAAATATTTAAGAAATTCTATATGGAGCAAGTTATGTGCCAGACTGAGTCACTGCTGTAATTATTTCAGTTATTGGATGTCTTATAGGGCATCAGAATAAATCATTTGTTTTTACCATCTTTTTACACCCCAGTTTGCCTTTAATTAAGTTTTTTTATTTCAAAATAATTTCAAACATACAGAAAAGTATAAAATAGTACTGAGAACTCTTCAATATCCTATTCTCAGACTTACCAGTTTTAATATTTGTTACATTTGCTTTCTCATTCTCTTTTCTGAATCACTTCAGAGTAAATTGCCTATATTATGTCCATGCATCTCTAAATATTCACCATGTATTCTCTTGCATTATTATAGAACAGTTATTAAATGCAAGAAATCTAACATCGATAATACTATACTTTAATCTATAGCCCCTATTCCAGTTTTGTCAGTTCGTCCCAATAATAGTTTTTGTTTTTTAATAGCATTATCTCCATAGGATCCAGTCCAGGATTGCAGATTGTATTTAGTTTTCATATCTTAGTTTTCTTTAATCTGAAATAGAGCCTTAGCCTTTGTCTTTTATTACATTAACATTTTTGAAGAATATAGGCTATATGTTTTATAGAATATTCCTCAATTTGTATTCGTATATGATATTTCCTCATAATGAGGTTCAGGTTATACATCCGTAGCCAGGGATTTTATATCTATCTCTCTCAGGGTATGATATGGAGGCACATGTCTTGCATGGGTCTGCCCTTCATTGGTGATGTTAATTTTTAGCTACCTGGTCGTAGTGTTGTCTGGTTTCTTCACAGTATATAGTTGTTATTTTTCCCCTTGCACCTAATAAGCAGTCTGTGGGGATAACTTTAAGATGGTGTACATATCCTGCTTCCAATTAGATCTTCTGTATCCTCACCAAATTTCTCTCCTGGATTTAGCATTCATTTGATGATTCTTACCTGTACTGATCTTTACTTTAATAGTTGCAAAATGGCTATTTTCTAACTCTTCCTTCTCTACCTTATCAGTAGGCATTCAATTGTAGGAAGAAGCATCCTTTTATCATCTGTTCAGTGTGGACTTATGTTCTTCCCATTTTATTTAGTGGTTTATAATCCATTACTGCCTTTATTTTTGTGATCAAATGTCTCAGATTTGTCCAATGGGAGCCTATTCACCCTGGCTCCTGTGTCTTTTTGACATACTCTGTTAGTGTTTTGTTTATTTGTTTGTTTAGTATTTCCTTTCTTTCTGGCACATTAGGATGTTCCAACCTCATCTTGATCCTTTCTGTCTCAATCCTGGAACCAGCTATTCTCCATGGAGCCCTGGTTCCTTTAAGTGGGGAATCCAACTTGCTTTTAAGTTATCTATTTTTATATGGCAATAATCTCTTCTTTCCTGGATCAGGACATCCTCTGAGAAACTAAGTTTAAATTAGAATTCGATAGTGGGTTTATATTTCCATGAAGATTTTAGCTATGAAATAATTGTATAAGAGTTAGCGGTTTATTTAACCATAAAGTAACTATTTTATTCTATTTTTCAAAGAAGTGATTCTGATTTGATCTTAGTTGTAATCAAATGAAATAGAAGAAAAAAATAAAAGGTTTTTTTTTACTGTATTTTGTGAGTGTGTGGAAGTGTGGGAGGGTTTAACTACTTAACTGTTAAAATGACTTAAGATTTACATAGTTAACTGTTTTTAACTAAGTCATCAAATATTCTAATCCGAAAGAAATTGTTGCTTTTTAACTCGCTTTTTAAATGAAAAGTTTTTATTATAATATAGAATAATATTTCTATATGAGTGGAAACTCACAGGTAACATTATTCCAGGCAGTTACTTTTACATCTTGGTATATTTCACAGCCATTCTCTCACTTATGGAGGGGTATTCCCTTTATTTTTTAAACCTAATGTGTAAGTTTTCCCAAGCATCTTTGGTTATTTTATTTATTTATTTGTTTGTTTATTTTAGGCAAGGACCTTGTCAGTTTACAATCTCTTATTTTTTATTTTTTACACCAACAGCACCTGGTCTTCCTAGGTGGTCTCCCATCCAAGTACTAACCAGGCCCAACTTCCAAAATCAGACAGGATCAGGCTTGTTTAGGGTAGCATGGCTGTAGACTGAATGGTTATTTTTGAGGCAATTAATATCTGTGCATGGTTTAAAAAGTCAGTTCCAAAAGGCTTATACTGAAAAACAGCAGTAGCTGTGCAACCTCCCCCAATCCCCTAGTTCTATTTTCTAGGTGGAAATACTTTAAATCTTAAAATTTTCTTTTCTGGTATTTACCTTTATGCTTTTAAATAGTATGCTTGTATGTCTAGCCACTTTTGATGTCAGTTTTTTCTTTTTTAAACATTTAATTTTTTAAGACAAAACTAATACATGCAAAGGATGCTGAATTCACAAGGTACAAAGGGTGTACAGGGAAAATTAAGTCTCCTTGCTATCCCTGTCTTTCTACTATTCAGTTCTTTTCCCTGGTGATGTAGTTTTAATGTGTCATCTGTGAATTCTTAAGAGGGGTCTCCAGATGTTTCAGAAGGTGTGCTAGGTTGCAACTATTTCATAATAATACCAACTTCTTTGCTACTTAACTATGTTGACATTTGTACTGATGGTATAAGCACAGTAATGGGTAAAACTGCTGGCCCTGCAGGGCATAGCAAGACAGTGGCAAAAATCTGTACTAACAGCCATTATATTCTTCATCTCCACACATTTATTTGCAGTAAAGAAAAGGTATGTAAGAATGTCCCTTATGAAGCAGTAAAATGTTAATTTTAATAATCTTGACCCTTGAATACATGTCTTTTAATATTTCATGTGACGAAATGGGAAGAATGTTATGAGGCGCTTCTACTGCATACCAGAGTATGATGCATGTCTTGAAGAAAAATACTTGTAATTAACTTGAAGCTATTTTGAAGAAAAATACTTGTAATTGGCTTGAAGCTGGACTAGCAAACTAGTTGCTTTTTTCATGGGACACTTTTTAATTGAAAGAACGACAAACTATATTTAAACTTGGGTATTTGTACCTATTTTATCAAAAATAAATGAAATAAGCCTGTCACTTCAGGGAAAACATCTGAATTTATTGCCAAGATAAAATGCAGGCTTTCAGGCAAAAAGAGAGTGTTGGAAAACATCTGCCATTATGAGCTCGGCAGCTTCTCAGGACCTTTCTGATCATATTGATAATGATATTAACAAATGTGATTTTTTTTTTTTTTTTTTTTGCAATTGTTTAATGAAAAGCGTCAGTGTTTGGAAGATACCAACTGTTTTCAAATGACCCATGCATGATATTACAAAATCATGCTGTGGGTGAAAGATCTACTTAGGTGCAAGATAGAGTAATAGTTTTTTAATGAAATTGTATAAAAGGTTTCATTGATACGGTCTCAGATTCCACAATGCAGCTAACCTTTACAAAATTATACTTGTGAAATTTTAGCATAGTATCAAAGAAGAATAATATTCACACTTATCTAAAAAGGTTATTAAAAATATTTCACACATTTTCAACTACATATTCAAGTGGTACCAGATTTTCTTACTAGATTAAATACAGAAGCAGATAAAAGAATTCAGTTTTCTCTTAAGCCAGACATTAAAAAGTAAAAATGTATAACAGTGCCACTCTTCTCAATTTTTTGGAAAAATATATTCATAAATGTTACTTATATTAGCATGCAGTGGGTTTACTACCGCTGTTTTTAAATAATAAATTTTAAGTCTTCGTTAACTTTATTTTCTAGTATTGTATCCAAAAACTATGACTCATGTAATCAAAGCTATTTGGGTTATTTTTAAGCGTATAAAGAGGTTCACAATTGAAGTGTTTGAGAACTGCATTATCTTTTGACTGCTTATGGAAAAGGAGTTCACACTTCTCCCTTCACCCTTTCTCCCAGTATAGTTGTATCACAATTTTAGATTACTTTAAATAGCAATGTGGCATGTATTTATTGAATGCCAACTATGTGTTCTAAGCTCTGGGGCACATAGTAGTGATGAAAACAAAGACTCAGCTCTAGTGGGAAAACAAGTAGACTTTACAGCTAATGATTTGGAACTAACTGGAAAAATAAGATATGGGGTAGGATTAGCTTTTTAAATATAAGGTGGTCAGGAATGTTGTCATGGTTAAGGAAACTAGACCTAAAAGAAGCGAGTGAAAGAGCCTTGTGGATATCCTGGGGGACAAGCATTCTGGGTAGATTGAATAGTAATAGCATGCTTGGCCTGCTGGAGGAATAGCCAAGAAGTTGTTACTGGAGTGGAGTGGATGAGAATGGTAGTTTCTGAGGACAAAGGTAGCAAGGGCTATGTCTTTTTCAGTTTTAGGAAAGATTCTTGTATTAGCTTTGATGTTCTAGTCATTTTTTTTCTCTTTTTGGAGTTGCTGTCAGTCAAATGGTAGGATTTTGTTGCTATCTTTTACTTGCTGCTAGCTTTCTTTTTTGGGGGGTGGGGGTAGATTAAAACATTTCTTTTATTGTCAGTGGGAATCGTAAGGAAATTTGAGATAGATGTGTATAATTTATCATGTTTAAATACATGAACTTTTGCTTTTGAGAAATATAGCAGTTTTACCAGGATCAAGTTTTATTATTGATATGAAACTGGGCTCTCTTCCCAACTCTTTGTGGTAAAATTATATTTATATACGTGAATAAATAAATTTTTTATATGCAGTGAATAGGTTCACTTTGCAAAGCCTAAGTCTACTTTAGCATCTATGTTCTTTAATACAAAGTAGTCTTATTAAGTGAAAATTGTGTGATATGATTTTTATTATAGAACATCTACAGGATGTGATTTATTTTCATGGATTTGGTTGTAATTCTGCATTTCTTTAAAGAACTACATATAGTACTGAATAAAATTGGCCATTTTATTTTTATAACCGTCTTCCTGCCTGCCATTCCTCTGATATGTGTTTATTCTTATTCTCCTGAGGAAATCTGTTAGGGATCAGTTCTTAAACTTCTGTTAGGTTTCTCCTGCAGAATCAATAGCTCTTCCATAGTATTTGGTCCTCTTATCTTGTAGCAGCTACTACATTTTATTAGAACTTTAGCATTCTCCCACTGTGGAGGCTAAATTTTGAAAATCTCAATGGTAAACAAGAAGTTGTGGTTGAGTAATGTAATCATCTTACATAAAAATAAGACCATGGGAACTAAAGTTGTGAGTGAACATGTGAATGCCCCTATACTAGTTTTAGAAAAGAAAGAGCAATACTATCAACTTTATAAGAATTAAGATTCAGATATTTGTGTCAGACCTTAGCCTTAGGCAAGTCACTAAACTTCTGTAATCTTCAGTTCCCTGCAGATAATAGCTTTTAGTAAGGATAAAATGAAATAAAAACATGGCACATGGTTCCTTACAGGTGGTACATGATCTGGCCACCTGATCCCAGAATATACCATCTCCCTTTCTTCCCACTCCAAAACCTCTTTCTGTCCCTTTCACATTAGGCCTATTCCTGCCATATGATCTTTCCTTACTGTTTCCTTTCCCGGGAATATTCTTCCTCTAGAACTGTATGACTTGGCCGATTGGTAGCTAATTCCATCTCATGGTTCAAGACTTTAGCTTAACAAGGAGCCTGTTGATGGTCAGCCATTACCATTCGTTTTATTTCCTTAGTAGCACATATTTCTCTCTAAAATTTAATCTTGATTGTTTGTCTACGTATGCCTTGTTTGTCCTTATTTGCTTGTAATTTCCATGAGGGCAAAGACTTTATCCTGTTTATGTCTGATCGAAGGGCCTAGAACAGTGCCTAGCTTATAATAGGCTCTCAGTAAATATTTGTTTAATGAAAACAATGAGTAATAAGTGTTACCTAATGGATTACCAGTGATATTGTATTTTCTAAAATGTTAATAAGCTACTACAAAATTAATTTCTGTCACTTGGGTGACATGTTTAGATTCTGGTCTGATCCTAGATTCTTGGGATGGGAAAAGTTTAGCTAACTTGTATTTATCCTGTTTCACATAGCTGGGTTGATCTTTCTGAAACCCTCTTCTTAGACTCTTGGACTTACCCATTTTATTCCAGTGTGAATGAATATTTGTCCTCATAGATAGCAGTTCTGGATAGCAGTTCTAAGGCTTGGACTTTTCAGTTATCTTACTTTACCTAGAACAAGTTTCAGTTTAAAATATTTTTTCTTTTCTTTTCCATCATCTTTACTAACTCAGTTGCCTCTTTTTCTGATTATCTGGAATAACACAGTTGATGTGTACTGACACCAAAATTCTGAATATTGCCCAAAACATATATAAGTAAATGCGTGTTGGTTGGACTTATATATATATATCACATTAGGGTTAGGATTACTATATCTAGAATATGAAATTTTTCGGGTAACATAGCATCTTAACTACCTTAGTTATCACCTTCAACAATGACTGGTAGAAAAAAAAAAAGGTTTGTTGAATAGAGTAGCTAATGGTAGTATACAGGATAATAAATCTTTGGTTTCCCTGAACCACTATCCTAGAATTGTTTAATAGCTTGCTATTTTTGTTTTTTGTTGCAAAGGTTTTCACTTTGCTGTCTTAATACATAGATAGATTCATGGAAGACCAAAATGTCATTTAGTAGAATAATCTTTAAATCCCTAAAGTTGCCCCTTAAATATAAAATACAGACACACTGTCTCTCAAAGTCCAATAAACCGTGTGTTTCCTTTAGTATTGGAACAAATCACGTTTCATTGTTAAACACCAAATGAAGTGTAGTAGTCTGTGATTATGGACCAAGTTGTGGAGAAAATGAATGTCTCTAAACATTAGACTCTGATAGCACAGCAAGATGCTCATATGAGAGGCACATGGGAAGTGAGACCAACTAGAGAACAGCAAAATTTTATCATTTTGTGTTCTTTCTGGGTATAAAATCTTTGCACAGAATAGCAAGCGTAATCTATGTGGTTTAAATTATTATTTTCTTGTTCTCATATAGTTAAATTCACATTATGAGTGTGCTCTCCATCCAGAGGTGTTCCCTCCAATCCAATTTTCAGTATGCCTTTATCTTCAATCATTAAAATGTCAGTAACACTTCCTGGTTTTTCTCTATGACTCTTATTCTCATTCTTTAGAACATACTCTTTAATGTTCTCCAGGTTGCATTTTTTGACCTAAATCACATAGGCAGAGCAAAAACAACTTTTATCTGAAACTTGTTGGACTTCATTCAAGGAGAAATTGTTTCCTTGGGCAGTTTTACATTCTCAAGGCAACTGCCATCTTTCCTAACTAGTTTTCTGTTTTATTTTTATTTGTTACCACATCCTTTGCCTTGGGTTTTTAACAACTTAGGGTTTTGGTCTGATCTTTAAAAGGTTCACTCAAATAAGTTAGATTAGAATTGAGGGCCTGTTTAAAAAATTTTTTCAGAGGGGGAAGTTCGTGGACTTTTTTGCCAGGATGCTTTCTGAAAGCTAATTGATTCTTCATCTTTAAAAACAGTAATAAAAGTCTTCATGTGCATACATTGTTTTGCTTAAAATTTATAACAACGCTTTGAAGTACTGAATATTTTCATTTCCCAGATGAAGAAATTTAGGCACAGAATGTTTAGTAGTAACTTGCTAAAGACTCACAGCAGTGATGGAGTTGAAGAGATTTGAAGTCAGTAGATTTTGAGTCACCTTAGAAAGGAGTTCCAAAATTCAGAGCTTAACCAGTATTTCTGTATTATCTTTAAGGAAAACAGTAAGATGTATTTTTATCTCCAGTGGGCATGGCTTTTGTCAAAAGAGAGGGAAAGATGGTGATGTTTTATATGGATGGTGCAAATAGGGGGAACATAATTTCCCTGTGCTTTTTCTGTATATTCCAGATTTTCTGCAGTGAACATATTTTAAAAATCAGTTTGAGGTTTAATTTATATACAATATAAGCCACACATTTTACTTTACAATGAGTTTTGGCAAATACATATATTCATATAACCAACACCCCAGTCAGGATATAAAACATTCCATCACCCTAGAAAGTTCTTTCTTGCTCTTTTGCCACCAGTTATTGCAAGAAACCACTGATCTGATTTTTAACATTATAGATTAGTTTTGTTTATTCTAGAACTTCATGTAAATAGAATTATACAGTATTACTCTTTTGTGGTTAGTGTCTTCAGATGTTTTCCCTCTAGCATTTAATTTTGTAGTTATTAAAGTTTAGTTGGTATACAATATTATATTAATTTCAGGTGTATTAGTGATTTGACATTTATATATCTTATGGTATGATCACTTTAGCATTTTTTTATGAAAAAAATCTAAAACAGAAAAGTTTAAAAAAATCATACTATGAATACCTCTCTCCCTATCACCTAGATTCTGCCATTAACAATTTGCTATTTTTGCTTTATCACAAATTTCTCTGTTCCTTTAAACCATACATTAGTCAAGCATATTGGTGTTTTTTGTTTGTTTTTTGCATTTTGAAGTTGCAGATATCTGTGCATTTACCTCTAAACAAACTCAGCTTCCATATCATTAACTAAAATTGAATAGTCGCTTATAGTTCTTTGTTTTTAAGGTAAAATTTGCATACAATAGCATACACAAATCTTAACTCTACCGTTTAAGTTTTGCCAAATGTGTTCGTTTGTGTAATCCAAATCCTCATGAATAGATCAGTACATAAATCATTACTGTTGCCTTAGAAAGTTTCCTTATGCGCCTCTTATTCTCCTTTCCTCTATCCTTTGTAGAGCACAACCACTGTTTCTTTTTTTTGTTTCTTGCTTTTTTTGGTACCTCTAATTAGGTTTGCCTGTCCTAGAACTTCATATAAATGGAATCATTTAGATACTTTGTGTCTGATTTCTTTCCTTACAGGATGTTTTTGAGATTCACCTATAATGTTACAGCACTGGGATCAGTAGTTCTTTCTTGTTGTCAGTTGCTGTTTGGTATCCATTATATCTATGTATCATAATTTGTCCATTCACTTGATTTGTTTTCCCCACAGTTTTGGTTATTATTAGTAAAGCTATCATTATTCATATACAGATCTTTTTGTATACCTGTTTTCAAACCTAGAAATGGTTTTAAATTTCTAGCATGTAATTACTGACTCATAGGTTAGATGTATGTATAAGTTCATTCGAAGTTGCCAAGAGTTGTTTGTGGAATTCCAATTGTGCCACATCCTTGTCAACATTTGGTGGTTTTGGTCTTTTTACTTTTAGCTTTTTACTGGGTGCGCAGTTGTATCTCACTGTGGTTTTAATTTGCATTTCCCTGATAACTAAAGATGTCCGGCATTTTGACATGTACTTATTCACCATTGGTATATATGTTGTAATAATTGGTAAAAACCATTTGTCTATGTTTTTTGGGGCAGTTGTCTTTTTAAAATTTCAGTTACAGTTGACATTCAGTATTACATTAGTTTCAGGTATATAGCATGGTGGTCAGATATTTATAGAACTTAAGAAATGATCTCCCTGATAAGTTTTGTAGTACCCACCTGACCCCACACATAGTTATCACAACATTATTGACTATATTCCCTATGCTGTACTTTACATCCTTTTTTGGGAGTCATATTAAGGTGTAAGAGTTTTACATATATTCTGGATTCAAGTTATGTGTGATGCTTATATATACATACAAATTAAATACATGTCCATGTAATTTTCTTTGTCTTTAGCACTGGCTCATCTTTTTTTTCTTAGTGGTATCTCTGAAGAGCAGGTTTTCATTTTGATAAAGTTTAGTTTATCGGTTTTTAAAAAATAGTGCTTTTTGTGACCTATGAAATCTTTGCCTATGGTATGATCACATAAGTTTTCTGCCATGTTTCTTTTAGAAGTTTAATAGTTTTAACTTTTAGGTTTAAGTCTGTGATCCTTCTTGAGTTAATTTTTCTGTCTGGTGTGAGGTAGAGATTTTTTTCACATGGCTCACCAGTTGTTCAGCCACCATTTGTTGAAAAGACTATTCTTTCTCCATTATCTTGGCACTCTTGCTGAAAATCCTTTGATGACATGTATGTGTCTATTTCTAGACTTTCCATTCTATTTTTATGCCAATAGCACCCTGTTTTGATATGGTTGAGTTTTAATCTATTATCTTGCTGTTTGTTTTCTTTTTGTCCCATCTGTTCTGTCCTTTTTTTTCTTTTATTTCTTTTAGGCTTAAGTGTTTTTAGTTTTTCTTTTTCTTTCTCTTTCCCTCTCTTTTTTTTTTTGTATTACAT
The DNA here is from genome assembly GCF_014176215.1 of Rousettus aegyptiacus. Classification (NCBI taxonomy): domain Eukaryota; kingdom Metazoa; phylum Chordata; class Mammalia; order Chiroptera; family Pteropodidae; genus Rousettus; species Rousettus aegyptiacus. The sequence continues at coordinate 127,783,824 of NW_023416306.1, forward strand.
TTTATTTCCACTATTGGCTTATTAGCTATAATTACTTGTTGTTGTTTTTTATAATGTTTTGTGGTTGCTTTAGGTTTTACACTATGCATCTTTAACTTTTCACAGTCTGCCTTCAAGGAATAATAAACTATTTCATGTACAATATAAGAAACTTACAGCTATCTACTTCTGTTTTCCTTATGAGCTTTTTGTTATTATTGTCATACATCTTTCCATGTTATTAGTTTGGGGGAGGTTCTTCGTTCAGATTTTGGGGTTATACCTAGAAAATAATCCTTATGAGGGTATCTCTCTGAGGGAAGGTGCTAGTAGAATTCACTTTATTCCGTTCTACTTTTACAAAAGTGACTGGATAGTAATGATTTATGGAAAAAGTCTTTACAATTTGATAAAATCAGACCAGAAAACTTTGATATTTGAATCTGGAAAAAAAGAGGATTATATCGTATACTGCTTTTATAGGATTAGACCAGAATTATAACTTGAAGCATTTGTGTGTGGATGTCTCTGAATATTACCCTGTTATTGACCTTAGGCAAATTATTTAGTGGAAAACATAAAAAAAAATTCCTCCCCTATGTCTTTATCTGTATATAAGGGGAACTTAGTCATAGTACTTTATTAAAGTTTTTATTAAGTGATTTTGCTAATCATTCTAAGCTTTTATTTTCAGGTTCTGATTTTGTCATTCAGTTTATATGTTATCCTTTTCAGCTTTGTGTCATTTAAGAATATGGTGAACATTAAATTTACACCAGTTTGTTTCAGTGCATACCTCTATCATAACACTTGTATTTTAATTACTTACTGATATGTCTCCCTAACTGCTAGACTATAACTTCTTAAGGACAGATCTATATATTATTCTTCTTTGCATTTGCAATATTTGGGACAGTCTAGCACATTTAAAATACTCACCTCATGTACATGGACAATGGACTAGTGGTTACCAGAGGAAAGTAGGGAGGGGGGGAAATAACTAAAATGTTAAAAAAAAAAATGACAATAATAGTGAATAATGTGTATTAAGATGCAAAAAATAAAATAAAACCTTGAAAAAAAATAGGAAACGTTCATTGCATGTTCTATTAATTTGCTCGGTCTGCCATAAAAAATACCATAGACTAGGTGCCTTAAATAACAAAAATCTGTTTTCTCACAGTTCTAGAGACTTGTCCAAGAACAAAGTGTGAGGAGGCTTGGTTTTTCATGAGGCCTCTCTCCTTGGTTTGCAGAGGGCCAAATCTACTGTATCCTCACAAGGTCTTTTCTCTGGGACTCTGTGTGTGTCCAGATTTCTTCCTCTTATAAAGGACATCAGTTAGATTGAATTAGGACCCATCCATATGACCTTATTAGCCTTAATTATCTCTTTAAAGGCCCTATAAATAGTTACATTCAGAGGTACTGAAGGTCAGGATTTCAACATAACAAATTTTGAGGGGACACAGTTCGTTCCACAATGCATGGATATCTAATTTGTCACATGTTCTAGCTGAAGGTTATTTCTTGTGGTCCAACACCAAACCAAGGTTTTCAAAGTTGGGACCAAAGATTTCCTGTCTTGTATAAGAATAAGTGGCTTAATTCTAGTATTTGTCTTAGTTCCCACTTAGATCATTGTGTTTGTAATGATTAAGACCCTTTAGTGGTTAGTGCTTTGAAGTACTACCTAGCTGTTCTCTTTTCATAATAGGTTTTCCTTTTTTTTTTTTTAACTCTTTATGTCACAAAAAAATTGAAAAAACACACATTTACACACACATATATATATACACTTGGGTACATGTATGCTTTGTGCACATATTGGCTATTAATGCACAATAACTGAACATTTTAATTCAAGAAATAATATTTATTTGCCAAACTCCTGGTGGTAATTGGAAAGATGGCACCATTTAAAAATTTCTTTATAGAAATTCCATGAATTATACATAATTTCCCAGAGTATGCAGATACATGCCTTGCTGTCACAGTAAAATGACCAGATAGTGTTAGGCCGTTTTTTCCCCCTTAGTAGTCTCAGATTTAGTTACTCACTCCCCCTTCTGCTGGTAGTCCATTGTAAGATTTTTGCAGATATTACTTCAGTAGCAAGGGGATGGTGAGGTTGGAGAGCAGAGTAATAAGGTCCGTGTCACTCATCTGCCTCCTCCTTTCCCTAGGAATTAGGGAAAATTTATAAATAAAACCCTATCCTAGGATGTGGTTTCATATTAATTAGCATGTCTTCTTTACACACAGAAGATCCTGGGTTCACACCCCAGTGGAGCCACAGTCCATGGTCTGTGGCCATGCCACCCTGAACAAACCGCTATGTCTGATCTCAGAAGCTAAGCAGGGTTGGACCTGGTTAGTACTTGGATGGGAGACCACCTAGGAAGACCAGGTGCTGTAGGCATAAAAAACAAAACAAAACCCTATCCTAATGCCTCTTTCCCTTTTTTGGGGGGAAAAAATTATTTTACAACAAATTTACATATACAGAAAAGTTGCAAAGTCGTACACTGAATTCCCATACACTCCTGTTTCTTCTATTGTTAACATCTTACCTATTGTACATCTGTCACAATTAAGAAGCCAACATTAGTATGTTACTATTAACTAAACTCCAGATATTATGAAAATGTGGTCTCCTCTGGTATCACAGTGTCAGTCTTTTGTTGTTTTTCATGACCTTAACAGTTTTGAGGAATGTTCATCAGTTTTTTGTAGAATGTCTAACAATTTGGTTTGCCTAATGTTTTCCTCATTTTGGTTATGGGTTTTGGGAAAGAATACCACAGAGATGGAGTTCCCTTGTTAGCAAGATGACTTGTGATTGATATTAACCTTGATCACTTGGTCAGTGTTGGCCAGATTTCTTCATTGTAACTGTAACGTTTCTCTCCTCCGCTTAGTCTTTCCTTTTGAAACAAGTCACTAAAAGGAATACTGAGTTTTTAACCTCCATCTTCTGGAGGGATGTTATCTACATAAATCATTTGGAATTCTGTGAGGAATATTTGTCTTTCTCCTACTTATTTATTGATTCAATCATTTATATCAGTATGGACTGATGAATATTTATATTTTGGGTTAGAATCCAGTACTGTGTTATGTATTTTGCTGCTACAATAGTTTTGTCTGTGGCAAGCCGTTTCAGATTGGCTCCAGTGTCTCTTTGATATGCCCCTGTTCTTTTGGTTTTTTATGTTCGTTCTATCACTGCAAGAACATGAAAAGCAAAAGGCACATCTTTTTTTTTTCCTTTGCCACAGCCCGAGAATCAGCCATTCATACAAGTAGCCCTGGTTCCTTATATTGAAGAATGGTATTAAAAATCAGAATCTGAGTGCTGAGTCATAGAGCCCTTTTTACTTGACTTTTCAGTTCCTATGCAAAATGCCAGGAAGATAAGAACCTGGATATTTGGATGAATGGTGAAAGGTTTTAGCATCACATATTTGTATCATAATACATGGTAATAATATCTGTGTGTTGACTTTGTTTTCTTCTCTAGAGTCATGAGAAGCAGCTTTTAAAAAGCACTGCTAAGTGTTTAAAAAAAGAAAAGTTGGAAAGGTAGAAGGAATGTATGTTCTAGAGGCAGGCAAATAGGGAAAGGTCATTAGATTCTTCTATTTTATTCTGAGCCTCCTCAGAAAAAATGAACCCTCTTTGAATGCAAAAAGAAAGGTTATCAACAGGAGACCTGCCATGGACAAACAGGTGTATTTGAGAATTTCTGCTAACAGAAATTGCAGACTTCCTAGAACCTTTTCTTCCCCATCTTCATCATCATCATCACTATTATCATCAATAATGTTAATATTATTTTGCCATAACTGTTGTTATTCCAGTCTTAACTCTCTTTGCCATAATGCTGATTTGTTGTTTCTGTTTTTTGTTCTTGTTGTTTTTTAATCAAAGAAGTCAATTACAAATGATTTGTAGACTTTAAGGGCAGGTCAAGAGTGAGGGAGGTTGGAGCCTCTTTCCGGTTACTTTGGCTAGAGTTTGTTCCAAGTAATGGAAATTGGGACTTTTAAATGTATTTCTGCTTTGAAACTTGATTAAACATTTTAGAAAACAAATGGACCTGGATCTAAAAAAGAGTTTATTGCTAAATTCCCTTGGAAAACCCAATTTGAAATGGAAATTGTGGTGCTAAGAAAAGGTTTGAGTCAGAACAGCAGAGTTTGTCTTTGTCACAACGGTTAAAGGAAGAGCCAGTGATATTTACAAGGTTTTCTGAACTTCACCAATTTCTTGTCTTTTAAAAATTCTGTAGTTCAGTCTTTGTTCTCCTACTTTTATTTAGCTTTACATTTTAGGATTGGCACCCACTAGGGACCAAGATTTAAAAAAAAAAAAAACAAAAAACCTTTTAAAAATTTTTTCATTATTTTGCTTTATAAATTTATCAAAACAAAAATAAAAAGTAAGCGAAACATAAAAAAGATAGAAGTCACCTATGTTTTCCTCATCAGTTTGAAGAAGCTCTTTGCATATTAGGAATGTAGTTTTATATTGGAAGTATTTTGTATACTACTTTAACTTTTTATTCTTTTACCAGTTTTTATGAATTTAAATGCAATTTTTTTTGTACTGTTGAAATTTTCACCTCATTTTGTACATTTTCAATAAAAACATAATATTGCTACTCAAAATTGGCATGTTACCATGTTAACCTGGTAAGCAACTAAGAATTATTAATTAGTATAAATGTGCCTAACATATGTTGTGTTTTGTTTTATTTTTACTGAGAACAATCTGTTTCTGTATAGCTGCTCAGAATTATGTTTCCGAACATCGGCTTTTATTCTGTGCTATATAGCACAATGTTGCCCTCAGAATCTGTTCACATAATAATATGCAACAAAGTAATAGACTGCTGACTTTTTAGTTTTTGGGGCAAATGCCTCTTAATTGTTATTAAGTGCTGTTATGCCTAGAATCCAGACAACTCAATTTATTATAATTATATGTAAAATAAAATAATCTTTGAGTATTGAACTGCATGTGGCCTTCCTGACAATTATTTTGACCCTTCAGTAAATCATTTTCCTTTAGGTTGTGTTTCCAAGAGTTGAAGTTGCTGAAAATCTGTCTTTTGAAGAAATAGTATTTATTACTGCCTTACAGAAAGAGAAAAAGGGAGTTATTTGAACAACATGATGAGATCTGAAGAATATTTTATGCAAGGGAATGATAAGTAACTGAATTATGAAAGATACCATGTTTTAACATAAAGATTTGCTTGGGTAGGAGTATGTTTAAGGCCAAGTGGGATACCAGCAAAAACAGCATTCATTACAAAATGTCATAATTTTGTAGTGTTCTGCAATTTGTGATTCTAGCTTGCTGAGCATTGCTCTGACAAATGTTGAAGGCTTCAAGGTCATAATTGGTATTTTGGCTCGTTTGGTCAATTCTGGAGATTCAGCCCTTAATTTAGTGAATCAGCTCTCCCTCCCTCCTTCCCTCCTTCCCTACCTTCCTTAATTCCTTCCATGTTGGGAGAGTAGGTACAAAAGAATATGAAGTTATACTAATACACTTAACAACTCATTATAGTGGCTTTTGGTTGGGCTGCTTTAACAGCATAAAGTAGCCGCTTTGTCCTTTTTTGAGCAGAGGGATGCTTATATCTAACATCTTTTTCAATACAGGATGGCGTATTTGATATAGACTGGATCCTGATATAAATTGAAAAGTTAGAGATTGGGTAAAGGGAAGGAAGATGTTGAAATTTATTATTGATAGCCTCTATTTTCTCTGAAGAGGCAGGGTTAGTCATTTATTTAAAATGAAAGTATGTAAAAGGAGTAAAGGACTTGAGGAAATAAATATCCGAGTCCTTTACTATGAGGAATGGACAAATAGCTGTAAGAAAGAATTACCAGGTAGTTATTATTGGCCTAGTTGAAGTTAAAAAAAAATTCTTCAATTAAAAATATTTGGCAGTGGTTAGGATGATTTAAAGAACATAGCAGTAGCCTAAAAGCAAAGGCAAGTGGTTTGATTGGTAAAAAAAATTATTGTTTGAAGAGTGTTTACAGAAGAAAGGAATGAGGAGTTTAGTGCAGAGCTTTCTAACTAGTGTAGCATGATTGGATTGCAGGTATGTGGAGATACTGATCCCCTTAGCCCTTAAAGCATCAAGGGAGAGTTCTGGGGTGGCTTATACCCTAGGGCTATGACATCTTATAGAAAGAGAGAACCACCTTATCTACTCTAAATGCTCAAAAGATATAATATTCTGTGTGTGTCATGACGTAAAAAATGGGAAGCACTGATTTATAGAGCTGGCTAGTACTGAGATGTTTTACTGAGTACTTGGTGGTTAGTCAAAATGAGAAGTCAGGAGGGGATAAATAAATAGGAAGGATAGCTTCCAGGGCTTTGCCTTCTCAGATTTTCTGCTCTCTGATTTTGTTACTGTTTCCAAGGGTTTTTTCTTTTTTCTTTTCTTGCTGCCTTACTTTTATGGTGCATACCCTCCAAAACTCTTTTAACTATTCTCTATATTTACTTTGATGGAAGTAATTTATTGACTCTAGCGATTTTATTTTCCTCCAAGTAAATAATGTTAAAATCTATATTTTCTGACTTGGTATTGTAGGCATATTTCTTTTGATTGTCTAACTATTATTTCAAAATCAAAAATCTATCCACGACTTGATTTCTGCATTCTCTTTCCAGTTGACTTTATTTATGACAGTGACTTATGTTTCTTCCAGATATCGAGTCAAGAGGTCTCAGAATTGTCCTTGGCTTGTTTCTTCATTTCTGTTTCTATATTTTATTTCTTTGTCTTAAATGACTCTTACATTTACCTATCCTATCTCATACTTCGCTTTACCCTTCACCTCCTAAAACTGCCCTTTGACTCCCATCACAGCAAAGCTTTCTGCCCGATCTCCCTGACTTTCCCTCTAGTCTATTCCTGTTGACAGCAGCTCAGTTAAATCTTCCTAAATTGTGTTGTTAAGCAGTAACTTATAACTCTTCACTTTTTGATGATTTGACTCCAGTTTATTTTCTCCCACTAAAACACAAAAACAAACACTCCAAACATGATTGCCATTTCTTGCCACCTCTCAGCATTGTTTGAAGTAAAGGGTTTTTTCTTTGCCTACCATCATCACCTTGTACATCATTTGTGGTTTGACTTGGATGGCAACTTCTCTATGAAGCCTTTACCAGAGACACCACCAATTGCTTCTTCTTATGTGATTCTGAATTATTACTTTCATTTGTATCATTATTTATAACATTCTATATTTTGGTTATTTATATTCTGTCATACTTAATTACGAGCTGGACATATACCATGTCAATCAAATTTTTTCATCTTTGTTAGCCCACCAAATTATGTTCCATCTTAGCTATTTCAAAAGTAGATCTGCTTCTCACAAGGATGTGCTTGCTCACTGCTTCATTGAGGTGGTTCTTTTCAAAGAGTTTTGTGTGAGCCACAATAGGTTTTATTTCTGTAGTTTTGATTTTGATTTGTCTTTCAGTATCATTTAACATATATGATTGCTTATTCATAAGAACAAGGCCAAGCAATTTAAAATTATTGACAAGAATTAGTTCAAAATGTTCAGTGTGTTCATGTGAAGATTTAAGATCTTATTTAGCAGTATAGTTTAATTCTACATTTAGCTTGTGCAGATTGTTAAATTTTGAAAAGATATTAGACATATTAAAGCACATATCTTTCCATATTTAAAAATATTAATCGACTTTAAGTTAGCATCTATTGCTTTAAAAAAGAACTCTCAGTTTATTGAGTTCTGGTCTCCAAGGAAACCTAGAGTCTACTTGAAACTCAGTGTTGGAAACTGGATGTTTAAACAACAATAATCTCTAAGAGTAGTTTGTAAATTTGAAGCTTTGAAAGTTGGTCGATTATCTGAAAAAGTATCAAGAAGGAAGGATTGTGGAGGTTTGTTTTCCTTGTACATTATTCTCTGACTTCTTATTGACGCTTTTCAGTTAATCCAACACTAATTACTATGCTTTTAGTGATGGAAGATTTTGTGAATGGTTTGATGATAAGCTATTACTTTCCAAGCATTAAAATTTTTTCATAGAGATAAGTTCAGAAACATGGCTAGATCTGTAGACTAGTATCAATAAGTTAAAGAAAGCATAATTAACTCTCAAATTGGACAACTCCATTGAAATTTGCCAACAGTCATATGCCATCTTTCAGTTTCTACCCTATTCTGTCATTAAGCTGTCAGGATTTAGTGGTCTTTTCTGGTCATTTAGGAGGAACTTTATGCCTAGTTAAGATTTCCATGAAAACCATAGGCGTATATTTGATTTTATAACAATCTGCATTTAACAGTTATGTCCTAGTCCATTGGAAAAATAAAACACATTCTGTTCTGTTTATTTTTATTCCTTTAAAAAAAGTCCTTGTACTTTGATTTCAGAAGTAGCAAGTGATTATTTTATGAAAAATTCAAACCATACAGAAATTTGTAACACAAAAGGTGAAAGAAACTCCTAATCTAGTATTATAAATCTCTTCCCTATAATTTCAATCCCAAACTAAGTGTGTATTTTTCTGTTTTCCCTATGTATATATAAAATAAGTTGTTTTACAGAAAAGATCATATTAGAAAAGCCTTATTTGCAACCTACTTTTAAAAAGTTATCTGTACTTTTTATATTAGTTTGTACAGAACCTACCTTATTTTAAAGACTACTTAGCAGATTATTTTATGGCTATACCCTAAACAAACACTTCTGTTCAAATTTTCCATTTCTTTTCTACCCCCCTCAGTTCATGTAACTGTGCAATTGTTCATAAAACTGTAATAACTCATTATATTTCAATTAATTGTTATTTGAAAGTTCAGTGAACAAAAAAATGAGAAACTAAGTGTGAACTATGAATTTGAAGCAATTTTTAGTTGCATGTATTCAGACTATTCAAAAAATCCAATAGTTTTAAAGGCCTAACATGTCCATGGCGATGGTATTTATGGTTTATATTTTAAAAAATTATGGCTTGCTTCTAATTCGTAACAGCCAGTTTGGAGTCTTTGCTAAGCCAGAAATGAGATGTCTCCAATTAAGAGGATTGTCTTTTACATCGTATTGTACAGTTTTGTAGTTTTTTGCATACAGGCCTTTTGCTTGATTTTTTTTTTTTAGATTTTCTTGATAGAATATATTTTATGTAATAGATAATTAGCAATATTTTTGTATTTCGTAATTCACATTACAGTGTAAATTCCAGAGTCCCAAAATGTTTCATACCAGAAATGTTAGACATTTGTGTACTGTTCCTTATGATTTGTAGTACTGCCTTTCTAACCAGTTGAAACTGACTCCCAGATTCTTAGGCTTGCCAGGATAGATACACCCTTCGTTTTGCTACTGGCTCTGATAATAACACAATCATGGCTAGAGCAGTAGACTATAATATACTGAACTCCACCCAGTTTGTACTGATAGACCTAAATATATGTTAGATGTTTTTTTCTTTGATGACTAATACGTAGGGATTTTAGAATATTTTAAACAAGATAAACAAGAATAATCGTTTATTGAGTAATAAAAACCTGTTACTTGAGAGATGTTTATCTTTTTCTTAAAGTAGAATATGTAGTATTACAAATTAGGGAGCTGAAACATCCAGTTCCCCAAACTTCAGTCCTCCATAGTAGAGGAGAGTCTATAGAATTATTTGCTTCATAGGTTTTGTCCCAAAGAAACTTAGTCCTTTATTTCTATACTTTAAGGTTCTATAGAAACTGTTGTTTTTATGCCCTTCTTTGACTCTAAGGATTTCATTTATTTCTAGGCATAAAGGAAGGTCTTAAACATTATGTCTTATGTATGTAACTGTTCCTCTAGAAAAGACAATAATAATAGCCATGATGCCAAGTACTTGGCTAGGTACTCTCATTTAACCTTTACAGTAACTTTACAAGGTAGATACTGTTACTATACTGATTGTATAGATGAGGAACAGTTGTAGAAAGTTTAAGTAATCTGCCCAAGGGTATACAGCTAGTTAGGGGCAGAGTCAAGACTTGAACCCAGACCTTTTTAATATACTAATGAATGACACTTAGCTTTGCTTGACTGTTTTTACTCCTTTTTGCCAGTGATCCCATCTAAATGTGGAAAATCACCTTGTTTATCACAGTATCTTTTGAATATTTCATTTTCCATAACATTTTCCCATTCTCAGATTTGCTATAGCTTCTTTGGTCCATTTTCTTTAGTGGTTTGGTCAGTCAGCTGGTTTTCTACCCTAAGTTATTTCAGGTCAAGTTTGTACTCAGGAGGGACAAAGACTCTTCATTCACAGAGTAAGCCTTAGCTGGTGATAAGTCAAACCATGTTAAAGTCTCTAAATGTAAGCATGATGCTCTCTGTTTTTCAATTCCCCTTTACCTTCTCAGAGGAGAAAATAGTGATCCTGGGCAGACCTTTTTAAGGCACATTTCAGTGTGATAGTTCTAGACTTTATTGTACTATACCTTTAATCCTTTTAATACTGTGGGCAATAATACCCAGCACAACATGGAGTGCAAGATGTCTCTGAATCTCCTCACATGGCTATCCCATGTTCACTTCCTCTCAAGTCATTGCCCCTTTGGATATCTATTTAAGTTAAAGGGTATAGTGAACATCTTTGAACTTCGGTCTCAATCTCTTCACTCTCCATGTAAATTATTCTTAATTCAATGAATTTTAAATGCAACCATAAGATTAACTGCATAACAGCAAATAATAGGACACTCCCCGATTATATCAGCATAGAGCCATCTAGTGAGGCTCCCTGTCCTTTTTCCTCTCTACTCAGAGGGTTATTAAGATTTTACTTTGGTTCTAAGAAAAGGAAGGAGAAATTCTGAGCAGCTTAACATAGAACTATGAACAAATCTACAGTGTTCTGGAGGATGAATCTTTGAAGGTGAAGAAAACTGGAATGCTGTGATTTTTATCTTGGAAGTCCCTTACACTATCCTATTTTTTTCTATGCTCCGATTATAACTATACTTCCTCTTTTAGAACTTTTAGTGAGTTATCTGTAATTATTTGTTTCATTTTGATTCTCTTGGTCAACAAGAATTCAAATATGTCTTTTAATAATAGCTAATAGTCTATCTTCTGAACTTTATTGTCTAATCAGGATAGGTTGCCCCAACCATTGGTCTTTTTTCACGTTTTTATTTCATATCTAGCCGCCTAAAAGAAGTTGAGTTTAAGTCTTGGCAGTTTAATAATAGTTATTCTGAGTATAACTTTCTTCTTTCTACCAGGTATCAGTCTTCAGGTTATTTACTATTTGCTAAGTTTATCAAGTTTTGTCTCTCCTTTTTATTAGTGTCCTCCTGTACCTGTAAGAGCAAAAATCTCTCTTTAAGAAATTCAGTTTATTTCGAGTACTTTGCTAATCTAGTTATGAGCCCAGAATAATGCCTATTGAGGGGAAAGATATCTTTCTTCCTAATGAAATTTTCTTTGACTATTCAAAATAGGTAACAAAGCATATTGTCCATACTATCTAGCTGTAAGTAGCGGTGGTTATAAAGCCTTTATGTAGTAGGAGAGACTATTCTCTCAGGGACTTGATTATTCTTAAACAGATACATAGTAAAACAAATACTAGTAAAAGAATTAAAAATTTAAAACATGCCCTAAGTAAAATACCTGTGGTACAAACATTAATTTTTTCCACTTCACTACATGAGAAAAGATAAACAGTAGATATATTTCTAGTTCATTTTCTGATAATCTCAAACTTTTATAGAAAAATGCAAAACCATCTTATGGATTTCTTTTAAAATCTTGTTCCTTTAGCATTCTATAAAATTAACCATCAAATTTTTATTAAGTGTGTTTATCATTGATAGTGAAGGTTCATATTAATAAAAATGACTGTTTCTAAATCACTTTAGAGGTAGAGTTCCTCAAAGTTGTATCAGTAATCTTAATGGGTTTTTACCCCCCCTTGTGCTCACATATACTTAATTCGTAATTTATTTTGCCAAATCCTAACTCTAATTTTTGTTTTAGAAATAAGCATGTTTAGCTTTTTTGCTTTTTTCATGTAAGGTTTACTGCTAGTGGTTCTGCACTGTCAGGAGTAATTGGTAGGCTGCCACCATGACATAGCAATAAAATGATTGGATCAAACCAGTACAAAGTGGGTCTAGTATTAAGGTCTCAGTATTGAAATAATATATAATAGCAAAGCAGTCATAATGTATATCTACTACATAACTTGTCTCCTTTGTAAATTAGAGCAGCCAGTAATTTTTATGGAAATAAAAGACTAGATTATGATTTTTTCAAATAGCATCATATTTCAGAAAATTTTTTATTGGTCATTTAGGTTAGTTTTGCTGCCTTTTTTAGTTTAAAAAAATGTATTGATATTTATTTCTTTTTGTGAGCTTACTCTTTTCAGTTCAGAGTAGAGCATGAATTTGTACTCCCTTAGTGGGACCATCTCAGGTAATACAGGGTATTAATTTTGCATTTAATGACTGCATGACATAACTCAGAGAACAGTTACTGGTGTACAGACACACACACCATACCATACAACACCTCTCTTCCTTATTCCCTTCCCCTACGTTCCACTTGGGCAGGAAAAAAACATAACCAAAACCCAGAGCAAAGTTAACCATAAAGAGTTCATTGTTTTGGCTTTGGGGCATAAACTGATGGAAGAGAAATTGAATTTAGTAAATTATGCTATGAATCATTTCTTTGTAAATTCACTTATGGATTCCTGTTCCCAGAATTTATCTGTCCTTTGGCAAGTTTTCATTGCCTCTTAGGATCTCCATTACCAAGACCAAGAGGATGACTTTGTAGTTAAGGATGAGGAGGCTAAAACTGTTGTGTTTTTTTTTTCCCTTCAGTGTATAAAGACTTTTCTTAGAGATTGAACTCAACACAATTCCTGGGAGACATCGACTCCTGGAAGAATCTAAGATTTTTTGAAGTGATTCTTTTGATGCTGATCAAAAGAGGATTGCATAGTTACCTGATACTTGCCCTTTAGACTTTTTTGCAACAACTTTATTGAGATATAAGTCACATATCATACATTTCTCCCTTTTTAAGTGTACAAGTCAGTGGTTTTTAGAATGTTCACAGAGTTGAACAGTCATCACCACAATCAATTTTAAAACTTTTTCAGTTCACTGAAAATAAACCTGTACTCTTTGGCTATCACACCTCATTCCTCTTATTCCCCAGTGCTAGGCAGTCAGTAACTACTTTCTCTATTAAGTTGCCTATTATGGACATTTCTTATAAAAGTAGTCGTAATATGTGGTTTTTGTGACTGGTTTCTTTTACTTAGCATTTTTGAGGTTCATATATTGTAGCATGACTCAGTATTCATTTCTTTTGATTACTGAGTAATAATCCATTGTATGGATTTATTCATCAGTTGATGGACATCTGTGTTTACACTATTTGGCTGTTATGACTAATAGTGTTATGAATATTTGTGTGTGAGTTTTCACGTGGATGTATGTTTTCATTTCTATCGGGTATGTCTAGGAGTAGAGTTGCTGGATCATATGGTAACTCCGTAATCTTTTGAGGAACTGCCAAACTGCTTTCTAAAGTGGCTACACCATTTTACATTTCCTACCAGCAGTGCACAAAGGTTCCTTGCCAGCACTTATCATCTGTATTTTTTATTATAGCCATCCTACTCGGCCCCCTTGAATCTTAAATCACATGTGCTTGTGCTTATCATTGTGACTTGTTTTTTCTTGCATTTAATTATGGTGATCCATGCTTGACTGTCTACCTCTTGTAATTTGTTCTGTGCCCATATGGTTTTTTCACTCATGGTTTTGTTCCTCCTTTACTACTGATCTTGCTGAACTCCAGACAGGGCTTGGTGGCTCATCTTGGATATAGCACTGCTTACCCTTGGATATAGCACTGCTTACTCTTGTAAATAAAATAATAACAATAGAAGATAGAGGTTTGATAACTTTGTATAAAAATAGAATGTTTCATCTTTTACTGTTTTAATAATAGTTATCTGTTGTAATAATAGTTATATACTAAAGTAAAGTAAGAGACCTGTGAAGTTATATATTCCTATAACTGTCATTTGTAGAGAAGGAAAAACTTTCTACTAAACATCTATCTTTTCCCCTCCTTTCAGAAGGTGGGTTAGAAGTGCATGTTAAGTACAAAACTAATCTATGATGTTAAAAGTTAGAATAGTGGTTACCATTCCTGGTGGGTGAAGTGCCTGGAAGGGGATTTCTGTAGTGCTGGTTATCTTATGTTTCTTGATCTTGGAGCTAATTACATAGATGTGTTCATTTTGTTGAGAGTTCATTAAGCTGTAAACTTAGAATATATGTGTCTGTCTTATACTTCAATAAAAATTTAAGGTAAAAATGTTAATGTTGTTAAATCATATTTTGTACTAGTAAAGCTCTTCATTTGTCACATCAACCACCTTTCAATGAATATGTTCCATTTTGAGTCAGTATATTTACTACTTTTATATTATCATATTCTTGTATGTACATTGCTTTGATGTAGATGCTTTAATTGCAAGTCACCTTGTTCAGTTTTAATTTCAGATTTTGAATGAGTTAGAAGATAGAGGTTTGATAACACTTAGATTAGTTGTAGGAAGTTTGATTTTATGTTCTGTGCTGCTTTAACTGAATAATATTCATCAGCTCACAGTAGTGGCTTGAGTCTTCCTGTATATAAAACTTCTGAAAAGCAGTTGTTATACCTACTGTTTTTCAATGAGTTTAGATTCTCATTAGAAATTAAAGTAGTATGAAGGAAGAAGGAACCATGGGAAAGGGAAGCTGTATTCATACTGGTTCATTATTTGTAGTAATCCATCAAACATAGTAACTGTATAGATATACAGAAATATTTAATATAATTACCGCTTTAAAATGTGATACTGGGAGAAAACCATTGTAGCCTCATCTGAATCTTTTGACTTCTAATCCTTTTATCTATTTTATTATAACAGGTTTTGAGAAAATCGTTTGATTTTAACCTAATGTGTGTGTTATATAGTTAAAGGTAGGAAGATAGTAAGATCAGTTTTTGGTTAACAGAAGTTTTCAAGTAGGTTTATGTTCTGTGATCTTTACTGTATTTCTAAAAATTGGGTATAGGTGTAGATGTAACAGAAAAATATTTTATAGGAATAGGAAAATGATTCATTATAGCCATTTTATATCCTGATGAGGAAAGGCAGTTCTCCCCTTTTACAGGGATGTTCTCTGTGAAATCTGAGAACTATTCAATTAAATAGTATAATAAAACATATTAACAATCTTTTTAATATCTAATTGTGTCTTCTAGGCTTTCCTTAAAGTTTCCCATGTCTCAATGGACTCCTGAATATAACAAGCTGTATACTATAAAAGTGGATATGAAGAGTGAGATTCCTTCTGATGCGCCAAAGACACAGGAGAGTCTAAAAGGGATCCTCTTACATCCAGAGCCCATTGGGGCAGCCAAAAGTTTTCCTACAGGGGTTGAGATGATTAATAGTAAAGTGGGGAATGAATTCTCTCATTTGTGTGATGATTCTCAAAAACAAGAAAAGGACATGAATGGTAACCAACAAGAGCAAGAAAAAAGTGTTGTGAGGAAAAAACGCAAAAGCCAGCAGGCTGGCCCTTCATATATGCAAAATTGTGTTAAAGAGAACCAGGGAATATTAGGATTGAGGCAACACCTAGAAACACCAAGTGATGAAGATAATGATTCCTCTTTTAGTGATTGTCTTTCTTCTCCTTCATCTAGTCTGCATTTTGGAGATTCTGATACTGTGACTTCGGATGAGGATAAAGGAGTCTCTGTAAGACATTCCCAGGCTATTTTAAGTGCTAAAAGTAGAACTCATAATGCACGGTCCCAAAAGTGGCCTCCGACTGAGACAGAATCCGTTTCAGGATTGTTAATGAAAAGACCCTGTTTTCATAGCAGTTCATTAAGGAGACTTCCATGCAGAAAGAGATTTGTAAAAAATAATTCCTCACAGAGGACACAGAAACAAAAAGAGAGGATATTAATGCAGAGGAAAAAACGAGAAGTGTTAGCTCGAAGAAAATATGCCTTGCTCCCGAGTTCTAGTAGTTCCAGTGAAAATGACCTCAGCAGTGAATCCTCTTCCAGTTCATCAACTGAAGGAGAAGATTTGTTTGTTTCTGCCAGTGAAAACCACCAAAACAATCCAGCTGTTCCCTCAGGTAAAAATGTTTCTTAAATTGAGTAAACCATGGAAGCTATTGTATTGTGCTTATGCTTATTTTCTTCTACATTTTAGTGATTTCATTGTAATTAAAAGGAATATGAGGCTCTATTGACTTTTATTTTAAGCCATATAATTAAATTACCAGCTATATTATTAAACCATGGCTCCAGTTTTAAGATACAAATTTTAAAATTTTCTAATATTTTAAATGGAAAAATTTTAGTTTCTTATTTTTCTGACAATTACACGCAGGATTTTTTCTCTTTATTTAGAAAATAATTTTCACCATTTTATACATATTTTATGAGGTATTGATTTATGGTATGATTTTTTCCCTGTAGTACTTCTTTAGTATGTTTAACTTTTATGAATACTTTTTCAGACAGATGTGTGATGGATTTCTTTTACATTCAACCACAGTAAGAGCAATTCTAGTCACTAAAAAAGACTGCTTAATATTATTTTTAAGTGCCTTATTATTGTTTATTATTACCTTGTTATGTTCTTTATAAGTAAAAAATAGTTTCAAGTATTTGAGAGGTAACCTATTCTTATAACAGAACACAAACTTTTAGTGACAGTACTCAGTAGAGCATATGATTAATCGGCTAAAATTGAATTGATAGAGGATTAGGTTGACTGAGCTCTCCTTGTCCCCCCAATAACATTTAACTAGAATAAGTTTATGTACAGACAGCCTCTGAAGTATAAGTATGTTCCATATATACCATTTTTACTGTTGTAATTTAAAAGAAGTTGGTGAAGTGAGTATTGAGGAATAAAATCAGAACTGAGAGAAAAGATTAATTTCCTGTGACAGGACAAGGAACTGGTGGGTGATAGGAAGAACTTTTCAAAGAGCTTGCTGGTCTGTTGTGCAGATACGCCATTTCTTCCTCTCTCTTTTCTCCTTTTCTGTGGGTTCCTTCCTTTTCCAAGACTCCCTCCCTTTCCTTTTCTATTTCTATTTTTCTATAACTCTGAAATTAGTAACTTTGTTCTTAATATCAGTCTTAGCCATGTTTAGTTCTTTTTTTAACCTAACCAAACATTGTTTTAAAAAGAGTTCATTGAGATCACAGTACAGCTGGGAGGAGGTTACAGCAACTATTTCCTGAGGTCTTAAGAGGGAGGTGAGACTAGGAATTGTCTTGGTTTGTTGTCACATTTCACATTTTTTCTCGGTTGGTGTTTTGAAAGAGGGATCAGCAGAGCCCAATTTCTGCTTGAAGTCAATGAGGCAGGATGTTTGGTGATGTGAAGCAGAAGTTCAAAGGAGCTGATATTTGTAGGAGGCGTGAGAGTTAAGAGTTAATGTAGTTCAGTATCAGTTTCTAGGAGGAAAAGAATCCATATTTTGTCAAATATTCAAGATAAATGCAAACTCTATAATTCATTTTTAAGTCTTGTTTGATACTCATGATGTTTTATACATGTGGTGGTTTATTATTTTTCCTGGTAGAAACACATTATTTCATCTACATTATTTTTAAACATTATTCTTAAATGTTTGTCTCTGGGAATACAAATCCAAAAATTGAGAAACCAAGTACTCCTGATGTTTTCTGGTTTCTAGACCAGCGTTTTGTTTTAAACTAGCTTTTTTCTTTAAAAATAATGATTTAATAACAAATGGTATGGAATTTTAAAAGTACTAAAATAAAAAGTTAATCTCTTCTTAGGCCTCAGTCTTATTAGCCAGAAGTAATATTAAAAAATTGAAAGCAAATGTAAGGGTAAATAATCGAATTTTTAAAATATCAGTATGTATAGTTATTTTTTAAAACAGCTGCATAGTATTCCCTTTGTATGGCTGTTCCGTAATTTACTTAACCAACTTTTGTTGATAAGGTATTTGCTACATTGAACAACCTTGTACACACATTTTTGCACAGCTTTGCAAGCATCTCTTAAGGAGTAATTTCTAAAAATATATCAGAAGGTATATGTATTTAACAGTTTGCTAGCAGTTATTACTAGAATACCCTCCAAGGAGTTTGCATCAAATTCCTGTATCACTTAATAGTGGATGATGTCATGATGATAATAAAAATACCTAGCATTTGTTGGGCATTTACTCTATGCTGGTAATGTTCTAAGTATTTTATGTTTATTCTCATTTGATCCAGCACTCTCATGAGGTGGATTCTATTATCATCCCAATGTTATAGATGAAACATTTGGAAAACCACTTTAGAATTTATATTCAGAACAGTAAAACTGAAATATTGATGGGACTTAGCTCTGTTATCAAGAAATCTCAACTTTCAAAAAATTGACTTCCTTAGATTCTTAAGAGATGAGGTTTTCTTCTAGATATAATTATAGTGCTGGCTTTCTGACTCCAAGTCCAGTATATTTTAGTGTGTGTTAGGAGTTAGGAGAGAGTTGGAATATCTCAACTGTTAAATAGATTTATCTACTAAACTTTAATAATGTGACTTGTCTAGATATTAGTTATTGTGGAGTTACTGAGACAACTTTTTCATACACTATTTATCAACACGTCTTGGCTGTTGCTGTAGTGAACTGATGGAAAGAATGTTTTCCATGTTAGATATTTTGTTATATCAAACTCTAAGGCACAAGAGTTGTAGATAATTAACTGGTTTTACCAAGACACCTAAGAATGAGTTATGTTAGTCAGTAATTTACATTGTATAACAAATTCATTTGCTGTAATCAGTAGATTTCTGGGAATTCCCTGTTTTCCTCTTGCTTCATCATTAATTGCATTTTAAATTTATTAGGACTCTATTCATAAAGTCAGAAAGCCAAGTGATGTGCAGCTTGTGTTGTTAGACGTTGAATTATTCCCTGTTGCCAGTTCAGAACTTATTCATCTTGTTTTGTTCCTGATAATATTTGCCAAGAACTTTAGATATTTTAAAATAAACTAATAGAAGCTAAGTTTGAGAGTAGAAGTTAATTTTAGTGTCATATTTGTCATCTGTTCGGTGAGCCTTATCTGAACTGGTGCTTAAAATTTTATTTTATAGTGCTAAAGCATTTGATTTCCCAATTGTGGATATGATAAACTCCTTATTTACTTTTTAATTAGTTAAGTATTTATACATTATATTTCCTCCAGATTTGAAGGAAATGTAATACCATATATATGCCCCCAAATAAGAGAGCCTAAATATATCAGTCCTGTTTTCCTTCTGAGGAGGCTACCTTGAAATAGACACTTTCAGGGCTATAGTTAAAATAGTCTTATAATGAAATTACTAATTGATTTGCATATATAAAATGTTGAATAATGATAATTTATATCACCTTAGTACCCACATTTTCTATTAATAATTATATTAATAATTATATTCACACAGTTAGGCATTTAGACATCAGCGACATGGTAATTGCTAGAATTATTTTTTGTTATCAGTTTTCAAGAGTATATCATCCTCATCCACTTTGTGAGAGAGAGCACTTGCTGACTCCATGAGTGATGTTATCTGTGGAAATTTTCTCAAACTAGAGATCCCATTTTACCTTATATGAGGACTAAGAAATCTATTTCCTATTTTTTTTAAGCCCAATAGTTGTATATTTTTATTTAAAACTTAAAAAATTATCCAATACCTGTATATTCATTTTTTCCAAGTGCACTGTATACTGTATTGACTTAAATGTTTTGAAAGTTTCATTAAGAATATAACCAACCCTTGTAATTGTGAATTCTTAATAGGAATTATGTCTAAATCTGTGAATTTTCTCCTTTTCCAGAACTAACATTGATAGTTATTTTTTGTTATTTTTATATGAAAATTTTCACACATAAAAATGAAGGTATACCGTTGACTCCTCCATATTCATAATCCAGTTTCAGTTTTTGGCATTATTTCATTTCTTGACTCTCACTCCCCACCAACCCCCAGAGAATTTCAGAGCAGTTTCTAGACATTGTACCGTTTAATTTGTTTTATACACTGCGTATTTCCTACAAATTGTTAGCTAGATCTAAAAGCTTGGTTCAGGTTCAGTTCAGCAACATTTCCTCGGTGGTGCTGTGTACTTTGAAATCGATTAGAGGATTCAGATGATCCACCATAAAGTCTCCATCGACATATCATGTAATATTTTTTAACAGTTTTGATGATCTTGCCTAGATCCATTATTTCATTAGAGGGTGCAAAATGTTGACTTTCTAATTCTTTCATTCTGCTTACATTTACTAATTGAAGTTCTTCTGTAATTAAGGAAGAGTTCTTCCTTCATTAACTAATTGGTTACTCTGAAATGTAGTCCATATAAGAAAGGCAAGATGAATGCTTGATTTTATACCTTTTTTTTTTTTAACTACTTTTCAGTGCGAATTGATATTCTAACAATATCCAAAGAAGTTTTTAATTTTAAAGTATCATCATGAACTCATAAATTTTAACATAGTATGTTGCAATCTTTTTCTTTTTGATGCTCAAATAGTCTCATCTTGACCAGTGGGGAGCATATTTGAGTTGGGTCTTTTTGATACCACCCCAGTAGTTTTTGATAACTTCCCCAGTAGTTTCCTTTTTGATACTACCCCAGTAGTTTTTGATAACTTCCTTACTCTCTGAAACAAGATGGTCCAAATTCATTCTTTACATTTCCTGCTCCAAGCTTGGAAACAGCGATTTCTTTAAGTATTCCTGATTTCCTTTTATTTAGAGGCTATTTGGAGGCTATAAACTAGAAATTAACATGTTCATTGTTCTACTGGGTTGTCATTGCTTTTTAGCCTTTTTTTTCATGGACAAAGTTAGGAATGTAGAGATTTTAGAAAGAAGTAATTAAATAATTTATATGAATGTTTCTATTCAGAGTTTAGGATTAGGGTTTTTATGTAAGTTTATGTTTTGTATTTGGAGCTCTT
This sequence comes from Rousettus aegyptiacus, assembly GCF_014176215.1. Taxonomy (NCBI): domain Eukaryota; kingdom Metazoa; phylum Chordata; class Mammalia; order Chiroptera; family Pteropodidae; genus Rousettus; species Rousettus aegyptiacus. The sequence continues at coordinate 127,804,925 of NW_023416306.1, forward strand.
TACTCCTACATTGTTCTGTACATACTATAAATACACATAAACATTTATAACAATATAAATGAAAATATTTACAATTTAATTTTAATGAATATAAGACTTTTTGTGTGATTTCTTTTTGGTCTTGGCCAATTTTATGTGTGGTTATTCCATCAATTTAGTATGCATTTGGGTTCATTATTTACTTTTTTCTGAGGTTTTTTTTTTAATGAAATTTATTAAAAATTTTAATTTTGCCTTTTAATTATGTTAAACATTTACCTGGTTCCAAAGTCAAACTTAAACAAGATATATTCAATGAGGTCTAGTTTTTTACCTCTGCACCCCTTTTCCTATTTTTCTCCACTGTAGATAACCATTTTTATTCATTTTTTTGTTTTGGTTGGTATTCCATTTTTTTCTGTTCAAAAATATAAGCAAAAATGTATATATACTCTTCTATTCCCCATCTCTTACCTAAAAAGTATCTCTTGATTTTTTTCAGTTAACAATATGTATAATTATTAGAGAAATATTATGGAGGAATAAAAGTATATATAAGAGATATAAAGGATGTATGTACTTTCATTCTTCTTGTCACTACTTTTTATTCCTCCTTTTTTTTTTTTTTTTTTTACAACTTCATAGTACCTCATTGTATAGTTAGTTATACCATAGTCCAACTCTGTACAGCTGTTCATCCTTTTGATGAACAATTTGCTGACATTTGCTATTACAAATAGCACTGCAATGAATTGTTATTTTGTATATGTCATTTAATATTTTTGCCATCATATCTTTGGGATAGAATTCTAATGGGATTGTTGAGTCAAAGATAAATGCATATGTATTTTTTAAAAATAGGGCCGAATTTCTCTCTATGGGGATTATAACCGTTTTGGATGCCCACCACCAGTGTGTGGGTGCCTGTTTTCCCAAAATTCTTCTAATAGAAGTTGTTGTCAGATATTAGTTTTTTTGGTCCACCTGATAGGTAAGAAATAGTATGTCTATATATTTTTCTTTTCTTTTTTTATGAATAATGTTGCATATCTTTTCATATATTTAAAGTCATTTGCATTTGTTTTCTTGTGATCATCTGTTCAAATCTTTTTGCCTGTTTCTTTTTTTTTTTAAATCAGCATTTTGGTCATTGTTCTTCCATCTATTATAAGAAACGTTTGTATTTTAGACATATAAATTCTGTATAATAACATATTTTCACTAAATTTGTCTTTACTTTGCTATATACTTTTTTTACCATGCTAAACATTTTTTTGGTTAGTTACATTTAATCAACCTTTATCTTTACTATTTCTGGGTTTCAAATCATAATTAGGAAAATTTTCCCCCCTCCGAATCTATAAGGAAACTAACTCATTTTTTTTTATAGCTCTTGTATTGTTTACTTTTTTTTGTATTTAAACCTCAGATGTTTATCTTCATGTGCAGTATGAAGAATGGATCCAGTTTTTTTATGTGACCCTGCAGATGTTCCAAAACAAATAATTAAAAATTTTATTTTTCCTGTTGACTGGTGGCCTTTGTCATATGTTAAATTTCCATAGATATGTGGATCTGTTTTTAGAATTGTCATTCTTGTTCATAGGTATAGGTATTTAGGCACTAGAAGTACACTTTTAATTATAGACTCTTGTGTATTTTCCTGGTTATTCTTGCTTGTTTATTCTTCTAAGTAAATTTATAATCAACATGTTTATCTGAGGATGATGGTAGTGGAGAGACACATGATGATATTTTTATCAGGATTGTTGTAGGCTAAGTTAGAGTGAACTGACATCTTAAGGATTTGGGGTATTCCTACTCCAGAATACGGCATGTCTACATTTGTTGAAGTCTAGTTTAGTATCTTGCAGGGAATGCTTTTTAGTTGCTGCCGTTGTTGTTTTTAACAGTTTTATTGGTGTACAGTTAACCTAGCACAAAATTCATCCAGTGTAAGTGTACAGGTCAATGAGTTCAGTAAATTTAGAGTTGTGCACTCATCACCACAAAACAGTTTTGGACATTTCTGTTAATCCTGATAGCTCTCTGCTGTTTGTTTGTAACTAGCACCAACATGTTGAGTAGCTGTAGAACTGTGATATAGTTTATTTAAAGAGTATGAGCTTTGGAATTGGAATTAGGTTTGAATTCCAAGTATTGCTGACTGTCTGATTAACAAATCATTTACACTTTCTAAGTGTAAGTTTTTTGATGGAGGTGGACATGCAGAATATTGTGGCACAAAATATATGTTCACAAATTGGAAGCTATTTTTTTTATTAGCATCATGCCAGACTTAGGCATAGAGGGACCAGGATAATCAATGATTACATTGGCTAACATTGTTTATAGGTAGCTGCTGCCAAGGGGATCTGTAGTGTCTTAAAAGGGAAGAGAAATAAATGTTGAGTACATGAAGAACTGTCAGAAAAGCCATTGTTTTTGTTACCATTGTTACACTACCTACATTCTTTCTAGCCTGTTGCTTATTATTTTTCTCATGCTGTTTTAAAAGGTACAGACAACATAAATAATCTTAAAGGAAATAATTAAGATCACCTACAGTCCCACAACTGTGCTTAGCTGTACTCATATTTCTAAATGTAAAAGACAACGTGAAAATAAAATCAGCTCAATTAGAAGTGGCTTCTTTTCCTGATATTTTAAAAGCCGTATTAAGGTTAACTTCCTAATTTTAGGAATGTTTCCTTTAAGTTTTGTTTTAAATAATTACCATTCTAGAGAAAACAGATGGCAGATGACAAATTCTTGTCTATTGTGATTATATTTAGTTACTTTTTATGTATTATGTTCAGGTTATGCTTATAAATATCCTCTTTAGAAAAATGGTGATTGTTTAAGCAATAGAATGAGTGCTTAGGTGAGTTATTTATATAACCTTAGTTACACAATTTCTTCATAAAAAATTGTATAAATTGAATTTTAATGCATTAGCAAAGCTAGCTTTGTGTCCTTTATCATTTACATTTATATTTCACTTTACTTAACAGTAAAAGGTGTTAAAATTATTAAAATGTCAGGTTATCTTTTAGAGACTTTGAAAGAAATTTCATGTACACGTACGTGGAGAGAAATCACTAATAAAGTTGATACATAGACGTAGCTTTTCTCCATTGTAGAATGGTAATGTCCAGTGGCGAGTCAAAATAAGGGAAGTTTTATAAAAGAAAATCCATGGTGTTTTACACACACACACACGGCTTTTAGTTTTAAATACATGAATCTAGGATATTATTGTAAATAGCCTCTTGAGTGCCGCTATTTTGTTTTCTCTGCTTATAAGATATATTTATGCTGTTAAAAATATATTCTATCTCAATATATTGTCTATGCGTGTAATCTTTAGAACTTAGAAAGTACTTCAGAAACTTGCACATCTCATAGTTTTTAAGTCTTAATTTTTTTCTATTGATATAATCATTTGCAAATATTCTAAAAAACAAATATAATATTATGAACTATTTAAAAAATAACTTTCTCCAAATCAGATCTTCTTTCATTACCTCTATGATTTACCAGTGCCTACTCTGTTTTCCTCTTTGGAGCATCAGAGAATATGTTGTAGATCTTTGTCATGGGTCTACACCTCCTCCAATACTGGGCAGCTTCTGAAGTAGGGCAGATGTTTGATATATAGAGATGTATTAGAGATGAAATTCCGGGTTGCCAAGGAATAGGGCCTTAGGCGAAGGAATATAGACTGCGTAAATTACAGTGACAAGGAAGTTAAACCATTTGTTGTCATCGTGGTAAACAAGAGTTCAGTGAGTTACATAAAAACGTCAGTGATATACCTTCATACTAGTAAAACATGAAGAAAGGGAACTCATTTACAAGAGCAGCGAAAAGAATAAAGTGTTTATGAATAATCTTAATAGTAGTATATTTGGCCTCTATGAATAACATTATATAGCTTTATGGAGAGTTCTATTTGTAATCAAAACCAAACCCTAGAATTTTTCTAGAGATTTATAAAAGATGGCTTTGGTAGAAGATATATTTTTGGATGAGAAAAAGTATATCTGTATCGTAGACATATCAGGGCTTCACCAGTGTTGCTTAATGCCAGGACAGATCAAATCTGAGGATATTTTTTTACCCCTTGATTTTATAATCTTGAAAAATAACTAGGAAAATCTAAATCTACTAGGTATCAAAATAGAATTATTCTAGTCTTTTCAACAAATTGTGTTGGGAAAATTGTAGATCCACATGCAAGAAAAATGAATTTTTAGACCTTTTACATCATATCAGACACAAAAATTAACTAAATGGATCATAGGCCTAAATTAAGAGATAAACTATATATATAGCTTCTTTAAGAAACATAGGAGAAATTCTCAGTGACTTTCAGTTAAGCAGATTTTTCTTAATTATGTTTCCAAAAGCATAATCCATAAAAGAAATTGTTAATTTGGACTTCATCAACATTAAAGAATTTATGCTTCAAAAAATCATTAAGAAAATGAAAAGACCTGCTACTGCTCAGAGAAAACATTTACAAATAGTATATCTGATAAAAGACTTGTATTCCTAATATATAAAGAACTTGAACTCAACAATAAAACCAAAGTTCAAGTTAAACATGGGCCAAAGATTTGAATAGACATTTCATCAAAGTGAAATAAGCAGCAAAGAGCGCAACCTGAAAAAATGCTCAACGCCATTAGTTATTATAGAAATGAACATCAAAACCACAATGAGGGGCCACCATATATCCACTAGAACAACTATAATAAAAAAGGGACAATAATAATTATTGGTGAGGATTTAGAGTAACTGGAGCCCTTATTTTCCTGGTGGGAATGGAAAATTATAGAGCCACTTAGGAAAATAATTTGGCATTTCTTTAAAAAATTAAACATAAATTTACCACAGTACCCAGAAATTATATTCCTAAGTATTTACCCGGGAGATATGAAAGTACATGGTGTATGAAGACTTATAGACAGATGTTTATAGCATCTTTATTTGTAAAATAGCCAAAAGCAACAAAAATCCAGATGTCCGTGAACAGAAGAATGGATAAACAAATTGTAGTATATTCATATGATGGTATACTACTCAGCAATAAAAAAACGAACTGCTGATACAACATGAATAAATTGCAATGTAAGTACACTGAAAGAAGCCAGACACAAAAATTTTATAATGGATGACTCCATTTCTATAGAATTCTTGAAACTATCTATAATCTGTAATGACAGACAGAAAGCAGGTCAGTTGTTAGGAGTATAGGGAGAGTGATGAAACAGGGCATGTGGGGTCTTTTTAGGGTGTTGGAAATGTTGTAAAACTGGATTAGGGTTATGGTTATCCTGTAAATTTACTAAAATCAGTAAAATGTACACTTTTTGTGCATGTGTGTGTTCAGGTTATTTCACTTAGCATACTGACCTCAAGATTCATTCATATTGTAGCATGTGATTCTATTTCCTTTTCAAGGCTGAATAATATTCCATTCTCTGTATATACCACATTTTGTTCAGTCATTCACTAGTGTACACTTGGGTTGTTTTCATCTCTTGGCTATAAGCATGGGTGTGTAAATATCTTTGAGACAAATGTGAATTTTAAAGTATGAAAGTTATACCTCAGAAAAACTGTATACAATTAAAATTACTTCAATATAAGAATCTATATCAAAAGAGGTGAATAGATGGCTTCAAAATATAACCTAAAACATAAGAATATTTAAGGGAGGTATCAGAATGTAATGGGGGAAAAGGAAGGATTTTTCAATAAATAGTATGGTAATAGCTAGTTAGCCAGGGAGGGACAGGTCTGGATTCTATTTATAATCTTATGTCATAAACAAAAATTAGTTCTAGATGAAGTTATTAATTAAGGAAACACAGTGAACCAAATATAATATGGACTCATTCTCTAAATAAGGAAGGACTCCGTAGTTAGAGTAATTTAGAAAAGAACATGTACGAAAACATTACAGATTTTATAGCATAAAACTAAAAAGCTAATGTGTGTTTCTTAAAAGAATGTCATATCACGTAAAAATACAACCATGGAGAAAACATACAGCAAATATAGTATCTTTAGATATTAAAGGTTAATATCTTATAGAATGTGAATATCTTATACAAGAACTTAAATCAGTATCTTTAGATATTAGTGTTAATTTTTCTATATAAGATCATACAGATTCATATGGAGACCTAAAAATTTGTAAAGGACAAACAAAAATTATAAAAGGAAATAAACATGTGAATACCTGCAGATTTAATAGAGTACTGTTTATCTCACAGATGCCCTTTAAATGTTTTTTGTTTGTTTATTTGTTTCCAGGAAATATTGATGAAGATGTTGTGGTGATAGAAGCTTCCTCTACTCCCCAGGTCACTGCAAATGAAGAAATTAATGTTACCTCAACAGACAGTGAAGTGGAGATTGTAACAGTTGGAGAAAGCTATCGGTAAGATCTTAATTCTTAGTTTGTATATTTGAAGTTTTCAATATAAATATTTGTGTTTGAAGTTTTCAGTATAAATAGTTGTTGCAGATATTTGCATTATTTCTTTATTTTTATTTATTTATTTTCGGAGTCCTAGTTTGAGTATGCATGTACCAGACTCACCTGAGAGGTTATAAAATAAAGAGGTATTGTTGCCTTGATTATACCCCAGACCACCTGAACCAGAATCTTAGGGGTTAGTATTTTTTAAGCACCCTAAGTGTACAGTGGGAGTTAAGAGTCATTGCTATAGAAAAACAGTAATTTTACTTAGTGTTTTACAAAATAAAGTTTGTTTTATGATTCAGAGAATCCATGAACTCCTTTGAAATTTAGGTGAATAATTAATAACTATTTGGGGTGATGCTAAATTTAAAAGTGAAGAAAAATATTAAGGAATATTGATGTTGAAGTATTCCTTTTTGTTATTAATCTACTCGTTTCAAGATATTGATAGCAGTGAAGTCTGTGCTATTCTATTAGGGCAACCTAGTATAAAACACATTTTTTGAATTTTTTTTGTTCTTCAGTAATTTCATCTAAGCCATGTACTGATAAATGAATGAAAAAATCCTCATTTATTTTGATAAATAACTAGAAATGACATTGCTCTTTTGAGAATCACTTCGACCCAAAAAGGTAGAGAAAAACCTCAACACTATATTATACTGTATTCATCTTGTGCTTTAGGTGATTATAAATAGAGAGGCAGTGAAATGTTTTTTTGTTCCATTTACTACACCAAATAAATCGATGGATGAATCTTAATTTTGTATTGGAATGAATTTAGAAATGCATTTGCTTATTGAATTTTAATTTGTAGTGTTATCGATTAAAAAAAGATTCTTATTGTGGAAGCATGTTACAAATGTACTTAGAATGTGCTTCTTCACTAGTCACTTTCCCATTGGAGTGCTACTTCTAATGGGATGGAAGGGAGCATTCTATAATATATCCCTCTTCGTTTTAAGTTCAAAATGACTTTCCCAGACTCTGAGGAAAATTGGTACTTTACAGTATGTGCCACAGTTATCTTGTGACTGTGCATAGTGCTTAGTGTGACACTGACTCAGTTTTTATGAGCAGCAAGGATTGCCAAAATTAAGGACCTTTTTTTCCTTGTGGACCCAGAGATCTGTCTTGTCATGGAGACAACTAATGTTCAAGCATGTGCATTTACCATGGACAATGATCTTGAAAAAGACACATAGCGCTCACAACTCGTATCTATTTTCTTAATTTTTACCTAAGATATTAACTTTGTCACTAGTTAGCTGGCTCTTAGCCCTTTCTCCTTAAGAGAGAATGCATGTTTCAGATTCATTTGTGTCAAGATTTGACACTTGCCACCAATATTCATAGGGACCACTAAGGCCTCTGTGAAACTGTTCCTTATACGTAAAGATTTTTGCTGGTACTCCACTCAGCATAATATTTGAGTTTAGGACATCCTGTTAAGTTTTCACAAAAGTACTGCAAAGTGGACCTGGAACATTCTGTAGATATTAACAGCTTTGCAGAAATATTAGATGGCTCAGTCTCATTAGACTCTTGGTTTATCAAGAATTTTAAATGGTGATCTGTTCTCATACAAAACCATTTCATCCTGAGACAGTTGTTTACTATCATCCCTTAGTCTATACAATTCTTCTTGGAATGAGCTGTCTTTTTTTTTTTTTAACCACATTTCAAAAATTAATCTTTATAGTCCTGTTACTTTAGTGTTTCAACGTGTCTCTAAACTCTTAGGCTCTACAAACACTGATGCCATTTTTAGCCCAGTTTGTACTTTGAGGTTCATTTCTGAGTGGTCTAGTTCACACACCTGATGACCGCATTTTAATGAGGTTGGCTCACCCTTTCTAGACATGCTGACAATAAGCTTATAAGCAGTTTTACATTCGGGTTAAAACCAACTTCATAAGACCCACCTTTCTAAAACATTTATTTTTCTCTTGAAGCCTCAGGACTGCATATTCTACATATTATCCCTTTGTACCCTCAGTCATTTAAATCATTACAGTGAATCCATAAAAAAATAATAAAAAATATGTACCTGTAAGAAATTTAGTACAATACAATGCCATGCACATAGTTAAAAGATAATAAAAGTGTTAGGTGTTAAAGATTTGTGATTACATACTTTAAAAGTATAAAGCAACTCAAGTGATGTTTCTTAAGGCTACCAAACTGCAGATGGTCCTCAGTTAATGATGGGGTTACATCCCGATAAACATCATAAATTGAAAATATCATAAGTTGAAAATTATATATACCCATTTTACCTGAAAAAAATCAAGAAAAAAAAGAAAATGCATTGAATATACCTACTGAACATCATAGCTTAGCCTGGCCTACCTTAAATGTGCACAGAATACTTTTGTTGTAGTTGGGCAAAATCATCAAACACAATGAATACACTGTAGATCATTAGTTGTTTACCTTCATGGTAGCATGGCTAACCGGAAGCTATGGCTCACTCTCCTTGCCCAGCATCACAAGAGAGTATCATGCCCTGTAGTGTTAACCTGGAAAAGATCAAAATTCACAATAGGAATGCATGTTGCTTTCAAACCATTGTAAAATTGAAAAATATTAAATTGAACCATTAAGTGAGAGACCGTCTATAGTAAACTAGCTGCAACTATCTTTACCTCTTCTGATCCCAGGCAGTTTCTCTGATGCCTTGAATCTCTGTTACATCAGAACCAGAACCAGAAGCTTAATTTGGTTTAGGACTCCCAAAGCCATGATTTGCACATTCAGTCTGGACTAAACATAGAAGATTATGTGGACATTATTAAATGTTAGGGTGTTGATATTTGTGTTCCTTTACCTATGGTGAATAATTTTAGGTGCCTAAAATGAAATGTAAATAATTGATCATAGCCCAGGTTAATATTCAAACTAACCATCGAAAAGAGAGCAGCATTCTTGAAACAGAATCCTGTATTTTACACCAATGATTGGTTTAAAATGATAACATAATCATTTCTCATATTCTTAGCTCATTTGATCAGTGAACATTTGCTGAACATTTCATTTAGAAAATGTTTACTCAGTGCCAGCCATTGTGCTGGTCATAATTTTTAATTCCATTGCCATTATTTCTTTGGAGAAGTCTTACACAAGGAACTTTACAACTTACTTTGTAAGAAAGGCTTATTATTTCTTGGGTAACTGAAAAAAAAAATTTTAATTTACTAAATTTTTTAAAAAATTACTAGTTTCAAGTAAATTTTACTAATTTAATATTGATATCATTTAAGGTCTCGTTCAACCCTTGGACATTCCAGATCTCATTGGAGCCAAGGTTCAAGTTCTCATTCAAGTCGGCCACAGGAGCCACGGAATCGCAGTAGGATTTCTACTGTTATACAGCCCTTGAGGCAGAATGCAGCAGAAGTTGTGGACCTTACTGTTGATGAAGATGGTAAGATGGAATAGTAATAGTGTAGAATTATGCAGACAGTTTGATAAAATGAAATATCTTACTGTGTTATAAATGCCTACTACTGTATAATGGTAATATTTTATTTTAATTACAGGGAAATTGTCATATTTTCTAATCTTATTTATCAATTGATATAGTAAGCTTGGTTATTATATAGTAAAATCTTTTCTGGTTATTTTATTGCTTGGTAGTTACTTTCTTAGAAAAAAATATTTTTTACAAGTGATAGTTTGATTAATCCTCACTTACCTGTTACTTTCATTTATAATATTCTTGTCATACTTTAACTTTGCTATGAAAAGTAGAAATGGCACTTTTTTAATACAGACAATGGAAAAGTAATATAACTGAATATAAATGGTTAATAGTGGTTATTCGAAATGTCAAATGTACTTTTAAAGGTATGTCATTCTCCAATATCAGGGTACCTTTTGTGCTGCTTAATTTTAGTGTTTCGTTTTGGCTTACAACCACCCAAGTAACTGAGGGGACAAAGCTAGAGTTGGAAAACAAATTAGGGAAAGTGGTAGTATGGGTAAATATATAAATACATATGTGGATTTTTTCACATACTGAGAATTATCCTCAGGTATTATTGGTTACATCTTAGAGGGAAATGATCAGCCATAATTTCCTTAAAGTAAAGGTAGTCATACATACATGAATGACTAACTCTTTCAGAATTAGGTATAAATTCGAGAAAAGATGCATTAGGTAGGTAAAAAAAGTTAAAGGCTTTGTGCAGTCAGCTCTTAATATGGGCTGTTTGCGGTTTGTATGGTTATAACTTTGAGAGTACCAGTACTTTGGAATTAGATGTTTATGAATCACTGGTTTATTCCCACTATCTGCATATCATTCAACAATGTCTTGATTTTTATTTTCAAGCACTATAAATTGTGTGTAAGACAGTAGTTAATAAAACAGAGATTAATTTAAAAATGCTTGGAATTAATTGGAATTAATTAAATATAAGATGACTATTTTGATACTTTATGTGTGTTTTTCCATGTGACACCTGCTAGCCAATACGTAGAAAGTTACAGAGTAGCCTTTTAACCCTTTGAATTAGTTCAACCAGAGAACTTTTACTAGGTTAAAAGTATTCCAGTGACCAATAGATCCCCCCCTTTCTCCCCACTAGTTTCTTTCAGTGGAAAGCTTCTATCTTATTAAAAATAAACTCCAAACCACTGGTCTATCTTAACTGGTGGTCATTTTGTGTCCCTGGAGACATTTAGCAATATCTACAGTCATTTTTGGTTCTCACAGTTGAGGGGAGAGTGCTACTAACATTTGATGGGCAGAGGCCATTTGATGGATGCTAAACATCCTACAATGCATAGGACAATCCACTCCCTACCCCTACTTCTACCCCCAACAGAGAATTATATAGCCACAATTGTTAGTACTGCCAAGATTGAGAAACTGAGATAAACTATTTGCAAATAAACAGATTCCTCCCTTTCCTTTTTATGTGTAAGCAAATGTATTTGTTTAAGCATCCAAAGTACAGCATCCCGGGTCACTGTTTGTTATTTCAGGAATCAGCCTGCCACACTGCATTGTATAGATTAGTTTGTCCTCTCATTCTACAGCACATTAAGAGAGTCTCTTTTTTTTAGATTTAATTGTTGTCGTAATGCTTTGGACAGATTTATTCCTAGTCTCAATTTTTAAACAATTATTTTATAGTCAGGATCTAAAGTATAACTTATAAGTTATGGTCTGCCTGAAATTTATATTATACTATAAGATTTTAAATTTTTTTGGGACTGCTGAATATTTATTAATATATTTTGCAAATATGTTAATATTTGCAAAAAACTTTAGAAAACAAAAAGGCATGTAAAAAGATTAAAACATTAAATATCAGATAATTTTTATTAAGTAATTACTATATGTAAAGCATCATACAAAATGCTTACTTATGATGAAAATTCTGTATTTTCCTAGTTCTATAGATGAGGAAATTATAGAGTACTTGAGTAACTTATCCAGGTTTATACTGTTAGTGGTGAAATCAAAATTACTTTCCAAGCATCTAACTCTAGACTCCATACTGTACAGTTTGTAAAACTGTTCTGATCACATGTAACAATGCGCATGAACCTAGCAGAGACATTTTTACTTTCTTTTTGTCTTTTTTGATAGATCAGAAAACTTATATAGTCATTATCCAAAAAACTGTTAATCAACTGAATTACTGGAATATGCATATATATGTGTTGGATTTTTAAAAATGTAATAATCATGTGTTGGTAACATGTCATTTTAATGTTGCAGTTTAGCTTTATGAAAACTTTTTAAACTATATATTCTACTTAATAGAGAGTTAACATTTTTAAAGTTTGCTTTTATAATTCTAAAAATGTTAGCTTGGATTAAAATATAATCCATTACCTAATTTTTGAAATGCTAAATAAACATTTTGTATTTTATAGAACCTACTGTAGTACCAACCACTTCTGCAAGAATGGAATCACAAACCACAAGCGCTTCCATTAACAATTCAAATCCATCTACCTCTGAGCAGGTCTCTGAAACTGCTTCAGCTGTCACTAGTAGCCAACCCTCCACAGTGTCAGAGACTTCAGCTACTCTTACAAGCAATAGTATGACTGGTACTTCTATAGGAGGTATGTAAAAAGGGGCATTTATTAGATAAAGTATTGCTGTTTTTAAGATCTTAGCTGTATTACCATGAGCATATTCTCAGAAATAAGCGTCATATGTGAGCTAAGTTGTCTCAGTTGGAATTTTACTGTGACTTCACATTTGAATTTGGGTGCTGTATGTTACCAAAGCATCATTGTTCAACTGATAGAGATAAGGGAGAATTAAATGGCTGACACCAAAATTAAGAGCAACAAAAGAAAAAAACAGATAAATTGAAATGCAGCAAAATTTAAAACTTTTGTACACCAAAGGACATAAGAAAGTGAAGAGATGACTTACAGAATGGGAGAAAAATATTTGAAAATCATATATTTGATAAGGGTCTAGTATCCAGAATATGTATAGAACTCGTACAACTCAAAAACAACATTTTTAAACCTTGTTTAAAAATGGGCAAAGGATTTGCATAGATATTTTTCCAAAGAAGATACACAAATGACCAAGAAGCACATCATTAGTTGGTGGGGAAATGCACATCAAAACCACAACAAAATATCTCTTTACACCCAAAAATATGTCTATAATTTTTTTAAAAAGTTAGAAAATAACCAGTGTTGAGAAGAATGTGGAGAAATTAGAACCCTTATGAATAATCTGGTGGGAATGTAAAATGGTACAGCAGTTGTGGAAAACACTTGGGCAGTTCCTCAAAAAGTTAAACAGAGTTACCATGTGACCCACAATTTCTCTTCTATGTAAAAGAATTGAAAATGGGGATGGGAGTTTAAAAAAGTTTGATCATGTGCATTTTCTGAATTTTTTTCATTGTTCTTTTGCTGTCATATTTAAGAAATCATTGCCTAATCCAAGGTCACACAGATTTATTCCAGAGTTTTATAGTTTTAGTCCTTAACTCAGATTATTTATTGTTTCAATTAGCAATTATATCTCTAGTACTTTATCCTATCATTTAATTATCTCCTGTCATGTTATTATTTAATCCTTAAAAAACACCCTCGATGTTGATATTATTATTCACATCAGAAATGAAGAAATCCAGATTATCAGTAATAATCCTTGAGGCAAATTTGAACTCTCCTCATTCACTTCTCTCTTCTGGTAGCTTTATGTACCCTCATTCTTATTTAGATTTTATCTAGATAGTCTCAACTTTTATTTCAAGGTAAGTCTCAACTCTCTTATTCGTTCATTCGTTCATTCATTCATTTATTCAAGACCCTGTTTACTCAGAATTTACATGTAATCTCTTAGCAACTTTACTACTTGAATGGCCTTCTCATGATATTACTCTGACTACATTGATGACCACCTTTGAGACAGACTTGCTCATGTTGTATTTCTCTAGATTAGGAGAACCTTATTTCAGGCCAGATTGTTCCTCTATAAACCTGATAGAAGCACATACAGAAGCACATTCAGGCTACATTAGGGGCACTCGAAGTTCTGCTGGCTTCATTTCCTTCCAAGATTATACAATATCAGTCACCTGTTTTCTTCACATCTTGTCCTTACTTTGCACCTTCTTATGTATTTCCAATTGTGAGTAACTCAATCTGTCCTCTTTCGCTCTTATTAGGGTTTTCAAATAAGGCTGATAAAAATCATAGAACCAAGCACATTGGTGCTTCATGAATTTATGGTATCTAATCTTGGGCATTTGGTAATAAGTCACTATAATGTGATGTATTTCAATCAGTTCCTTTTCTACCCCTCAATGACTGTTTCAGAATTCTCTTATTTTCTTCAATACTTTTGTTCCTCCAGGGGAAAAATAAATAAAGGATAAATAGAGGTTCTCAAGCATGAACCTCCATAATGTCCAACCCCTCCAATAAAAACTTATATATCTACACCTATCCTCTCCTAACTCCTGGTCTCTTAAGTCCTTCTGTTTCTTTCCAGTCCCTTTATTGTGCTCTACCTCTTACCCCTTCTTGTGTCCTTGACCATTCTTTAATAATCTTCCCTGTATCTTCAGCATCTTTACTGGTTCCATTCCCTAATGTGCTTCTGACACCTTTCAAAACAAACAATGATAAAAAAAAAAAATCTGGTAATAAATTTCTCTTCTCCCAGGACTCTGTTCTCATCCCTTTTCTCACTGGCCCATCTCATAACTGCAGTTGTTTTCACCTACCACCAATGTGCTGATGATTTCTCATTTTGTGTTTCCAGAGCCCTCTCCTACTTTAAACCTTCATATTCAACTGCCTATTGGACATCTCCTCTGGACCATTCTGCGAGTCACTTCAAAGTTAGCATGTTTCAGTCAGCCCTCATCTGTTTGACTTCTTGCTTTGTGTATATTTAATATCTTATATATTCACTTATTAGCACATATTTATTGATTATATACTATGTATCAGTCACTGTTCTAGACACTGGGAACAAAACTTAAATTTTCTGCCTGAACAGAGCTAACGTTCTAGCGGATAATAATAAGTAACATCTGTTGAGGTCATAACATTGGTCAATGATTTATCTATATTAACTTGATTTTGCGTAATCTGTAAGGCAGATTCTATCACTATTCTTATTCTATAGATGAAGTAACTTCCTCAAGGTTATGTGATAGCGGAGCAAGAATTCAGACCTGGGAAGTCTGGCTTGGAGCACATACCCTTCCTTTATGCCAGGATTTCTCAATCTTGGCACTGTTGTCTTTGGACTGGACAATTCCTTATGTGTGGGATTGTCCTATGCATTGTGGAATATTTAGCAGCATTCTTGACCTCTACTCACTAAATAACAGTAGCATCACCTCCCTTCCAGCTGCGATAATCAAAAATGACCCCAGGTGTTACCAGTTGTTTCCTGGGAGACATCATTGCTCTGTACTATACTAGAACTCAGTGATTCTGTTATAATACCGATTGATTTATATCTTAAATTATCTCCATACTTGATGATGAGCTCCTTGAAGATCAGAGATCAGGTCTGTCTTTTCTCAGACTTAGCTGCTTGCATACATGAATGCCTCTTTTCTCTTGTGAGGTTAACTTAAATTTAACAAGTGCTTATTGAGCCACCTACCTTGTGCAGACATGTTTTTAGCTTCTAGAAATAAAACAACAAAGGCAGACAACATCATAAGTTATTTTAAAGTCAGGACTTTAATTTTCACTGTTGCATTGTCCAGTGCCTTTTGTAGATCCTTTATCATAACACTGTTATGTGTAAGACTTGCCAAATGAATGAATAAATGCATCTTAGTAATCCTAGAATTATAGTGAGAGTACTTTAACCAACACGATGTCACTGGTCTGTGGAGTTAATTTCTCTGGTAGAGGTTTGTGATTGTCTAATTTTTAGTGGACACTGTGGGCTAATTTTAATAAAAATTAAGTGTTTTATTTACTGATCAGATATATTTGTATTTTACTTCTAACTTAGGGCAGTTTTCTTTGGTCAGTAACTCTTGAACAAGAGACTATTCAGTTATCTTTACTTTGGGTTGTTACCCTGTTTGAGCAACAAAGAGCTGCTGGGCTGTAGTTAAAAAAGAGACTATTAATTTAATTAGAAGCCAAAACTGTCCCCTAAGAAGTAGAGCTATAAGATAAGTCTACTTCTTCAGGCCATGCTATTAGTGATCTCATCCCTTGTAGCTGTTTTTAGCCTTAAATATATTATAGTTATTGTGCTTCCTCTTACTTCACTCTTGATTTTTGTATTTGAAATAGTCAAAGATAAAGATGAGGTGTACATTTCTTTTTGAATAGATAAATGTCATTATCTGTCATTAGTCACAGTTGTAACAGTCCATAGATCTCTTGCTCTTGTTAGAGACTCATCTCCTGAGTCTTAGTGTTATACATAACCCTTTAAATAACCAGATTTGTGAAATTAAAGCATCAGAGTTAAAAGGAACCAGGAAGGTCATTTAGTCCATCCACTGAATGGATTTAGTGTCCCATGGTTTTCAGTCTTTTTTTCTGAAGCAACACAATAAATGACATTCACTTATACAACACTTTGACATGAGGGCTGAGATAAAATCCTGAAAATGTTGCAGGAATAAAGCTACTATAATAATGAATTATTGCTACTGTTGTAGCCGCCAGCCCCCAAAAGACACATGGACCACCAGAACTCAGTGAGTTATAAGGCACACACTCTTTATTCAGCCAGCTGGGTCTGCCAGGGGTACGCAAACCCCAAATTAAGCAGCCCCGAAATGTAGAGGTACAGGGTTTTTAAGCCCCAAATCCCATTCTTCATTCTGCCTAAACACAAAGGTCTATTTTTCTTCTGTTCATTACCTGTCGACCCACAGGTTGGGTGTGCAAGCGGGGGTACAGAAGCAGAAAGCTTATTGTTAGAATGTTATGTTCCTATGGGCGATAGCCTGTGTTCCCATGGCGATAGCCATGTTCCCACAGGCAATAGCCAAGCAGTAATTTCCTGCAAGTAATAAGTTTCTAGCAGTCATTTTTCAGCCACTATACTACAAAAATTACATATTAGTAAAATCTGTAATTTTTTTCAATCTAAGTTCACAGACTCCTTAATTCTATTTCCCAGGTTAGAACCTCTACAAAAGGATTTGGGAAATTAGCCTAAATAAGCCAGACTAGGAGCTGGGAAAAAAAACAGTTTACAAGTATTATATTAACAAGGTTCAGATCATAGAACTTGGCCAGAAGAAAATCAGCAAAGGCAGGGTAGGACATGTATGGGAAGTCAGACCCAAGAGAATTACAAGGAGGTTTGCTGCAATCAGACTTATCAACCAGAGCCTGAAGCACCCCACCCATGTTCATTTATGTGAGCCTGTAAATTTTCTTTATTGTTTTAACCAGTTTTGGTTGGATTTTGTATTATTTGAAGATTCCTAATTGGTACCTTGGCCCAGAAGAGAATAGCTAGGTACTGTGAGCCAAATAGGAGCCGGGGTATCCCTGATATTGGTTACTCTAAAAATAAGGCTAGAACAGTGGTACTTCAGATTCCTAAGGATTCTTGAGATGCCTCAGGGGTTACATAGGGGATAGGGGAGGGAAAGACAAGACTGGGCTCTTCACACTTCTGATTTATATTTTTTAAGTAAACAATTTTATTTTCATATTTATCTGTTTTTTATAGTTTCTACATAATGTGTAGTTTGAGGAAAGGGTGCCTTTTTTTTTTTTTTATCTGAGTTTGAAACACTAAGATAGACCTGGGGCACTTTTGCAGTTCCAGCATGGAAGAACTTACCTGCACAATAACTCTGGGCATGTGGCACAAAGCGTAATCAGTGCTCAGATGTTTCATACCTAGAAGATTGTCATCTTTTCTCTAACAACCCTACAAGGCAGTTATTGCTCCACTTAATAGTTGAGAAAGAGATTAAATAACTTTCCTAAGGTTACATTGCTCAGGATTAGACAGGCTCAGGATTAGAACTCAGGCCCATCAAACACCATGCTTTCTTCCCACTGTTCGGCACTAAATCACTATAAGACACCTATAATTTCCTACATATTAGAGTCTTATTATTTTTTGTACTCTATCAGGTCTGAGTTTAGAGGCACAAGGAAGGGAAAAGATGTTGGAGGTCAGTGAGATTTAGCCAAATATGCTCTCTGAGTGGAGTGGTTATATCTTAAGAGGATAAGATTTTAAGAAGTACATAGCAGTCTGCATTATGCAGTGGTATAAGGGGTTTATGGAGCTCAGAAGAGTCTTAGCCTTGCTGCATGTAATGAAGGAACTCACATGATATTTTAGATTTTTTAAAAATGCAATTTAAAACTAATTGTCATGACCTAGGAGATGATATATTGTCATATTTAAACATCATGGTAAATGTAAGCCTCTTGAAGAATTTAGACTTTCAGGAAAATCCCAGTGAAAGCACTGCTCAAAATTATGTGATATGTGTGTTAAGAACATAGCATCATCATGTTCTTATTTACAGAGATTTGAATTTACTAAACATTTTTAAATTATTTACTTATTTATACACAATGTCATTTTCTACACAGTGATATTTGATCATTTGATTGTTCTATGCTTTTTGTTGTTGTTGTTACAAGATGACTCGAGAAGAACCGCATCTAGTGCTGTAACAGAAACTGGCCCTCCTGCAATGCCAAGGTTACCTTCCTGCTGTCCCCAGCACTCGCCATGTGGAGGGTCGTCACAAAATCACCATGCATTAGGACATCCACATGCAAGTTGTTTTCAGCAGCATGGCCACCATTTTCAACATCACCACCACCACCATCATACTCCACACCCAGCTGTCCCAGTTTCTCCTTCCTATAGTGATCCTCCTACTTGCCCTGTGGAAAGACCTCCACAAGTACAAGCACCTTGTGGAGCAAATAGTAGTTCTGGCACCAGCTACCATGACCAGGTATGTGGAATTTGATGAGTTCTTCTTTCTTTCTTAAAATTTTTTAAGTAGTGTTTTTTTTCAGGAGGAAAAAACCCTAATGACAAATTTTATATACTAAATAAGTCATTATTCTGTTGCCCATATAAAAGTGGCCAGGGGTGTGGAAAATCAGAACTGATAATATATTTTATTCCAGAATGGTTTTTGGTGTTTTTAGTTAAGTACAGATGAATCTGATCTTTGGGATTTTGTTTCATGCAAAGTGTTGAAACTGCAATGTCAATCTAATTCATGAGAAATTGGGAAGTTCTCCTTGTTTCCCCTTCTTCCTCCTACTCTGAAGCCCCCTCTATAATCTCCACTCATCTCTAGAAATAAACAGCCTTCTCAGATGCAAACCTGTAACATGGTTTCTTAAGAGCAGATGAGATTTTTAGTTTATGGGGAATTGAAATGTCAGCAAAAAATTAATAATACAGTGAATTAGTTATTGTTAGTGAGTGGTTGAAATATCAAATAATGTTGGTGATCACATGGAGTAAATGAAGTCAAGTGTCGACATGCTATTTTAACTTTTGCTGTGTCTTCTGTATATAATTGTGATGTAAACCTGGGTGCTGCATACTTTAAAAAACAAAATGTGTAATTTCAAGGTAAAATTCTATGCTAGAAAAAAGGGCCTAGAAAAAAGGGCTAGAAAAAAAATCAAAATGAAAATCCAGAGCAACTGCTCTTCTGTACCTCTTGCCCTTTTCTAAAATAAAATACTTACTTCATCTTTAAATTTTGATGGCTATCTCGTCTGGATCTGACAAAAAATAAAAGGGAAGGATGTTTCCTTAAGAAAAAAATAGCGACTTATATCAAGAAGAAATGTTAAAGGGTTTAGTAGGAAATATGATTAGAGGGATTTTAGATTATGTTTTGGTTCTGGTGACAGTTCTAAGTATTAACATATGATTGTCTAGACTTACTTGTTGGGAATGAGGAAACAAAAGGAAAACTTTTAAGTGGACTGAATGAAAGGCCCCGCTTAAAAGCAAAAATTTTTTTTACTAAAAATTTGGGCCGAAGAGGTGGTGTTTATAGTAGGAAAATCCATATTTATTCAAGAGCTGTCAAAAGATGGGCTTTTTGTTCATAGAATATTGTTGAAATAATAAAATAGGACAGCTGGTTTGAGAGATGAATTGTGTATACAACCTTTTATTTCAACCCTACTGACTTAATTAGGTAGCATCTCTTTTATAGTTCTGTTCAGGGTAAAATAAATGTAACCTATTCACCTGTCTCTAAGTAGAGGTACTTGGGCTGCACACAAAACTTGAGGAAAGTCAGCAGGATCAGGCATTCACTAGTGACATGGGCATGACAGAAAACAGAGAGTGAGGTTTTGAAGATATGAACAGTTTGAGACTCCTGTAGACATTTGGAGGATCCTGAAATTAGGCACATGCTGATGAGATAACCTCATATAGTCTTCACTTTAGACCTATGTGGGCACAACAGGAAGTGAGGAGTGAGAGAAACAAACTGATCTGAGAATTTATGATTGTATAGATGTCTTATGATTGATAGGCAGAGAAATATTGGTGAGGATTAAGCCTGACAACAAAGAAGTTGCAGTAGTCACTACATCTCTAAACCTTACTACTTTGGATGTAACTTCCTCTTTCGAGAGAATAGTTTAGTGTTAGGCATTACTCATAATCTATGTAATAAAGTAGTATTTGCCATTTCTGTACCATCTTGTTTGCCCTTCCTTTTCCTTTTAGAATAAGAAGAATTATGAAAAAGAGTGTTTTCTTTGTTGGTTTTTCCCCTTTTCTTTTCATTCTTTACTTTTAACTTTACCCTCGGTTCCTTCTAGGAGGACCTTCACTCTACTTTCTCACTCTTTGGGAGTGTTCTTAATCACTGACTGGAAAAGAAGATAGGAAATTTGCTCACCTTCATAGTATGTTGATACTCCAGTCCATTTGCCAAATTTTAGCCTAAAGAGGAATATAGGAAAAGGATTTGAACTGTAAATATAAACTCTCACGAGCTCACAATATTCTTATATCTTATTTACCTAAATTGAGGACATACATTGTATTTGCCAACTCAAAAGAAAGAGGGCAGACATTTACTTAATTATAGACATATAATACAAAAGGAGAAAGGAGCCCTTCCTTTTCACCTTCTCACAGCTTCTGTGTCATCACCCCCCTTTCCTCTTAGCATCCAGATTTCCCTTCTTTTCTCTTGTACCCTGAGCATAGAGCCCCTTGAAAATATAAAGACCATTATGGTTTCTCACTGGACTGCTGGGTGACCGGGGCCTCCAATAAATATTACCCTAGCTTTCTTTATCTCCAGTGCCTCAGCTTCCAGGATCGAACTGTTCTATATATAATTCCATATATTACATCAAATCTTTATTTAATCACATTTTTAAAAAAATTGCAGCTATAATGACTACTAAGCAAAAACTTATATTTAAATTATTCAAGAATACAAAGGAGCAATTCTATTTCTGTAATCTACTCTAAGAATAGAAAATAAAGTGTTTTACCTAGGACTTTTCTAAATGTTTTTTGGGGAAAAAATTAATTACTGACGAGTAGAGATGGAATCTCAACTCTGGTTTATTTTCCAACTTAGTAAATGAGCCTTCCCTAAAGTCATATTTCTAGTAAAAGGAATCTTATACCCTTTGTTATCTTGAATAATGTTTGTACTATTAAGAGTTTCAGTTGCATGCTTGCTATATACAGTTTAGAAACAGGGCAGTTTTTACCTAGAATTCTACTGTTTTCTATGATGTGATTTTATTTTCCAAAGAAGTCCTAAATTACTAATCATAACTTGGGGGTAAAGGAGAATATGGACGTAAGATTAAAAAGTTTCTGTCAAAGATCTAGAATAATGAAAGAGAAATAGACCTTAAAATAATAATTAACTTTTGTTCATCTTGTAGCATGATCTTATGCTTAATTTTTTAAAACCAATTATAGGTTCTAAGTATATAATCACTACAGCTTTTACAATCCAAGATACACATATCATTTTCTTCATATTCAGTAGGTCTTCACACTAAAAGTTTTTACCATTTTCAAAATTTTAATTTGAAGATTTTATTTTTCAAGATTGCAGTATACTTTTAGAATATGACATGAAACAATGTTTTGACCAGACTTCATAAAGATAAAATACAGTTCTTCTTTATACAGCAGGCATTGCCAGTAGACCTTAGCAACAGTGGTATCAGAAGTCATGGAAGTGGTGGTTTTCACGGAGCATCTGCATTTGACCCCTGCTGCCCTGTTTCTTCTTCCCGAGCTGCAATCTTCGGCCATCAGGCTACTGCTGCTGCCCCGAGTCAGCCATTATCACTAGATGGTTATGGATCAAGCATGGTTGCTCAGCCCCAGCCCCAGCCCCCTGCACAAGCTTCACTCTCATCGTGTCGACATTATATGCCACCTCCTTGTAAGTATAAATTTAACAGGCAATGATCTTAGAGGCATATAAATGAAGCATTTACATTTCTCTATGAAATAACCTTTCAATATTCTTAATTCATAAATTTTTACTATTTCCTTGGCCTCAGAATGGGGTGTACTTTTCCCATTTCATCCTCCCTTCACCCCACATTCCTCAGTCTTCTAAGGTATAAAAGTCAGATGTTTAAAGGGTCAGGAAAATTAAAAGTATCACATTTTGTTTATTTACTTTTTAAATTTATTTTACATTTTAACATTTACATTTTAATATCTGTGAAATTGAAATACCTTTAATGGCACCATAGATTCCTATAAAAGGGGGTTTTAATGATTTAGATTATCCTTTAGGGATAACGGGAAATTCGAAAGTTTAGTAGTTGTTTCTAGGCACAGGGAAGTAAATTTTGACTAAGAATTCTGAAGCTTAACTGAGGGATCAGAGAGAATTCCTTGACAGAAAGCTGTGCCATTTGCAAAAAGTCTTCCATACATGTTTGATGTAGGCAATTAAAAATAGAATCAGACATGACTTTTCTAAAGAAATTGAAATCTATGAGATATAAAAAATGAGAAATGGCCTTATGTTATATAACTTATTTCCTACTTTGTAAAATCATAGGCTAATAATCAAATGGAAACATAACAAATGCTTTGATTTAAAAGGAAAAAAAAAAACACTGAAAATTCGTGCCAGGAGTAAACCAGGTTTTTGTTCTGATTTACATGCAAGGGATAATTTTCAGTTATATATCTCCTTAGAGTTGTTTTACTCCTATAATTTTTCAAGTCTAGGTCCTGCAAACATAGCTACAGTCAAACTAGAATTTGTACAGTGAAACCTAGTGATATATCATTTACCTTTATAATAATTTAACTTTAAAATATAAGTTAGAAAACAGGATTTGAAACAGAGTTAGTTTTTGCAGATCATTGACCAATGGACAGATTCTGTGTATGAATACTGGTATGATATTATATAGGCTAACTTGTAATACTTGTTAACCTTCAATTGATCATCTTTTATAACTCAAGATGAGTGGTTTTTCTGCCTCTCCCCTTTAAAAATAATATACTGAGGCAATTTATAAGTGAATCCATTCCTTTTTTAATGTCCTAATAAACATTTTAGATTTAAAGTTGTTTTACTCTTAACATAAAAGTAACTCGTGTACATCCTAAGAAGTTCAAACTGCAGAATGATGTAGATTGAGAAGGTAAAAAGCCCTTCTCTCCACACTAATCTTAGTACCTCAGAGGTAGCAACTGTTTATAGCTTACTATGGAACCTTTCAGAAGCTTTATTTCTACACATAACAGTTTATGTGTGTATGCATGTGAGTCTCCTTTTAAAAAAAATGGAATGTTAAACATATTCGCCTCTTGCTTTTTGACTTTTTGATTTTTTAAATAGTAAGTACATCTTAGATTTTTTTTCATATTAGCACATAAAACTCTAACTCATTTTTCTAATACTTCTATTTCCTTGTGTATTAATCAGTCCTTTGTTGATGGACATTCATTTAAATTGTTTGTAGTTTTTGAGTCTGTTGATAGGATAATATCCTAGGAGTGAGATTTCTAGGTCAAAGTGACATGTTGAACTTTTAAGGAAGTAATATCAATAACCTTTTTTTCCATTGGCAAGGACACATAATAGAGAAGGAAGAAAAATGGGAATGCAGAATTCACCTTTCTACAGTGCTGTCCGTTTTGTTTAGAGAAACAATGAATTATAATGATGGCTTATGTTCTCACCCCACACAAAAAAATGATGACTATGTGAGGTGATGGATGTGTTAATTAACCTGATTGTTATAATTATTTCACAAACTATACACATATCAAATCTTTATAGTGTACACTTTAAATACATACAATTGTATTTGTTAATTATACTTCAATATAGCTGAAAAGATAAAATGATTGCTGGAGTTAAATTTAAATTCATTCTGAAACAAAACTAACATTTGTAATATTTGTTAATATTTTTTGTATAATGGTAATAAAAACAGAAAACTGGAAAAAAATGTGCTAAATTCGAGGAAGGGTAGTTAACAATAATAAAACATAATGTTTTTATTTAGTGACCAAGAACTCTGCACTTTGTGACTTGGAGAAAAACATCTTTTGAAACCATAACTTCTAGGAAAAATTGGTTTTAAAATCTGGTTTACAACTTCTATTGAGCATAGTGAAAGTTTCATTTAAATGTATGATAGCAAGTTTTTCTTTGAAAATATAACTGAATGAGTGTTCAAAGTTACCTTTCACACATGCTGAATCAGTCAAAAGAACTAAAAATTCGAGGAATTTTTCATCGAAACTAGAGAATGGCCATAGCTTTCATGTCAGACTACCAAAAAAATCTTCCAACATTTAAAATGAAATTTGGATTGATATACAAGGAAGAGACAAACATATTTTTAAACCTCAAACAGAAGTACATCTCTTAGAATAAGAGAGGTATATATTCTTCAGAGAGACCTTTCAGCATTCATTTTGAAACACAAAGACTCAGAATGAAGAAGTGGGGGAAATCATCTTTATGAAGGGCCAATTTCCTTGACAGATTCCCGGCAAATATGTCTTCTTCATTTTCTTAATGTAGCACAGGAAAATTGGCATGGGGTGAAAGAGAGCAGCAATTAAAGAATATCTTTGCAGTCTTGCCCAGAAGGACTCAGAAGTTCCTTTCTGTAGTGCCCTATAACCAGTAAATCATAAAGGAAAACAAGATTTATATATTTACAAATATATAACTTATGTATTTGGCTACAAAAAAGCAAAAAACTTGTGTATGGGCAAAATAAAATTTAACAAAAAGCCATTTAGAAAAGTATACCTTATGAGAAAACTTTCATGTATATAAAATATTTATAAATCAACAAGGAAAAGGTGTACAATAAGCTAAGAATATGAATAGATAATTCTGGGAAGAAATATAACTGGTTAATAGGTAAAAGATTTTTCTCAAATTGGCATTTCAAAAATTTAGTGGTAGTGTAAGGGTCATCAGGAACTCTCATGTACTGTTAATGGAAATATTAATCATGGTAACCTTTTAGGAATGATTTTTTGTCAACTGGTATCTGAGTGTAATTTATTTTCTCATTCTCAGAACTGCTTATAGGAATTTATGCTACAAAAATTGTCCATGAGTAATATGTACGTGTCTTTGTATATGCGCACACTCATACATGTGTGTATGTGTGTGTGAAAAAGTAAGCACACAAATGTTATCGCAACATCTATTTACTTCCAGTTTTTATCAATGGCAATTTTCTTCAATCAGTTGTGGTACAATTAATAAAATTCTGTAAGACTGTGGAATTAAAAGTATATGTAGTGACATGGGAAGGTATCTTAAAATTGCTCAAAGAAGGCAGGATGCAGAGCAGAATTGAGCCAACTCAAGCATTAATAAAGTATTCATAAAAATTAAATATGTCCTAATATGTTTGTAAAATCCAATATATGCTCAACTGCATAGTGCCTATGTTTTTCTTACAGATGCTTCTTTGCCCAGACCACTTCATCATCAAGCTTCTGCCTGCCCCCATTCCCATGGAAACCCTCCTCCTCAGACTCAGCCTCCACCTCAAGTGGATTATGTTATTCCGCATCCTGTACATGCTTTCCATTCTCAAATGTCTTCTCATGCCACATCTCACCCGGTGGCAGCCCCACCCCCAACTCATTTAGCTAGTACCGCTGCACCAATCCCTCAGCATCTTCCTCCCTCACACCAGCCAATTTCACACCATATCCCAGCCACAGCACCTCCAGCACAGAGACTGCATCCTCATGAAGTGATGCAGAGGATGGAAGTTCAAAGGAGGAGGATGATGCAGCATCCAACGTATGTTTTATGTTTTTAAAAAGATAATCATACTTTATTTCTTTTCCTTCTATTTATTTTCCTTCTGGTCTTTATATATAAAATTTTTAGAAGCGATGCGACTATACTAAATTGTAAGTTCACTAGGATATTTCCTTTGGTAATCAGAATTTTCCTCTTATCCTGAATTGTAGATATTGACAAAACAACTTCATATCAGGTCATTTAGTGAAATCATTTATTTTTGCAAACCAGCCCCCTTTTTTTCTCATTCTTTAGTATTCCATAGTAAAGGTAAATGTTAGAATTAATAATCCTGAAGAGCAAGATGTAATGTTAACAAAGATGTAATTTGATTTACTATATTTTACCAACCAGAAGAAGAGTATTAGTAGAATTTTCAAAAACTAACATTAAGAAAAGTCTTCTGAACTTATTTATAAATTTAAATATTAAAATATTATATTCCTCAAACATGAAAAGACTGTAGTTGAACTTTTTGAGTTTTGTTTTTTGTTTTTTTTTAAATTCAGAAACTGATTTTCTAATTGAGAGCGACAAACTCTATTGGTCTAATTCCGCCTGCCTGTTTTTTATAAATAAAGTTTCATAGGAAAACAACTACACTTGTTTATTGTCTATAGCTTTTTTCACACACTACGAAGACTAAATAGTTGCAACAACAGAGACCATATGGCCTATAACAGAAGTCCCCAAACCCCATGCTGCAGACCTGTAAAGTCCGGTCTGTGGTGGGCAAGTGAGCGAAGCTTCAGCTGCTCCCCAGCACTAATCACCGCCTCAGCTCCACCTCAGATCATCAGGCATTAGATTCTCATAAGGCGCACTAGTGTCTGGTGGCAAAAATGTTGGGGACTGCTGACCTATAGAAGCAACCATATTTACTACTTGACCCTTACAGAGTACATTTGCAAAACCTTTGATGTAATTAATGATTTAGCACTCACGTTAGCTTTTTCTTGTAGTCATATAATTTAAGGTTGTATTAAGAATTTCTGGCTGTTACTGCCAATTTAATATAGTAACTCCGTGTAATAATTCTTAAGAATAAATATGCAAAATCTGTGTGTTAGAAACTAATAAAAAATAAAAATTAGACTATAAAAATGATTCACTAGAACTGTTTTTTTAAGCATTTGTTTAGAATGTTATGACCATTTACATTTGTACATTTGACTGACTTTAGAAAGAAGATATAATAAGCTGGGATGCAGAATAGTGAAAATGGAGATAATATCACTTTCTTAGAGCTGTTTACTCATGAGCTTAACATGTATTTATTTACATGCGTTTGAAAAAAATGAACAAGGTTAAAATTTTTTCTCTCAAAAATTTTATCCATTAAAATGAATGTTATAAAAGTGAAGCAAAATAAAATAGCTTTTCTTTTCATGCCTTGTATGTTTATATAAAATAACTTCTTTGTATCTGTAGCATTTGCTGGGGTATTTAATTTTTTAAATTTATTCGGTTCTTATTTATTTAATATGTCTACTATAAAGAAATTATACAAGATAATGCTAAAATTATCTTTTTCCCTGGATTTGAATTGGAGGTAATATAATAAGTAAGCAGTGAGAATTTGGGGGGTTACAGTTTATTGATTTATTACTAATCATTAATTTTGTTACATTTTAATTTATTATAGAATTAATTTTTTGACTAATCTATAGATGTTTATAATATTAATACTAGATTATTTTTACATTAAGAAATAACCAATTATTCAATTATTTCCAGTGGTCTTTTTGTGTTCTGTGTTTCCAGGCGGGCACATGAACGCCCCCCACCCCATCCACATAGGATGCACCCAAACTACGGTCATGGGCATCATATTCATGTGCCTCAGACTATGTCCTCACATCCTCGACAGGCTCCAGAGAGATCTGCCTGGTCAGTATCATGTTTATTTTAAAGTTCTACTCAGCAGCCTGTGGTAAAACTGCCGGAAGAGACACTTTATAGTGGAATGCCATACAAAAGGGTAATATGGAGAAACTGAATTCTGCTTAGCTTTGAGGCACTCTCTCTGTGTGAATTAAAGGAAAGACTAGAAGCTTTCCTTCTGGGCAAGGAACTATGTCAAACAGGAGTAGAGCATTTTTGTTGTTTTTCTACCATGGTAGGGGTGTCTACCATCAAAGTTAACCCCCTAAGCAGATCCTACTTTTCACAACTTCTTTATCCACCTTCGTACTCACATTTGCTTTACTACCCATAATCTCTGCTATGGACCAGAGAAATCCAGCCTGTATCCTCCTAGGCTTGTGGTTTTTTCCTAGAGAAATGGAAGCAAATTTGCATTAATTTTCTTTCTGAATCCATTGTCTTTAGGCAGTCAATTGAGATCTTAATTCACAATGACTTTTGAAGCAAAATATAAAATGAAAAGAAATTAATGAAGTATTACCATTTACCAGTTTTACTCTTTCTAAAATTTTGTGTACCCTTGCTTTATAAGGTATAGAAGTGTTTGCTCTTCTAATTATCCTTGATGCCAACAACCCAGAGACACTATCCAACAAACAAAAGCCCTGGGAGCATCTATATCATTCATGGAAACCAGAAAAGTAAACTCTGTTTTGTATGCTCCTCAAGTAGTATCAGACTTTTAGATTGGAAGGAACCTCAGTTGACCTTTGACCAACGCAGGCATGGATCTACGCAGTTCAAGCCTGTGTTGTTCAAGGGTCAGCTGTGTTTCCTTCCTTTGTGAGATGTGAAACTGAGTAGAAATCGCTTCACTCCTCACCACAAAATTGAATTTTTGGGTTTTAATTTCTGAAGTGAATTTGAAATTATTAGTTAAATCTTCTGGGCTAAATTATTTTTTACAGCTTATGTATGTTAGGAAACTTTAGATTACTTCTAAAAATGTAAACATACTCCCTGATTGCTGCTGCTGATAAAGGCACTGTAAGGATAGCTAAAAGTTAAACTGTTCTCCAAACTGCCGTTTGCCAGTTGGGAGGGATGTGGGGCTGGGTGAAAAAGGTGAAGGGATTCATACATATAGATTAGTAGTTACAAAATAGTCATGAGGATGTAAAGTACAGCATAGGGAATATAATCAATAATATTATAATAATTGGGTATATAGTGCCAGGTACTAGACTAATCAGGGGATCACTTTGTAAGTAATATAAATGTCTAATATAAATGCTGTACACCTGAAACCAATAAATAATACTGAATGTCAACTATAATTGAAGAAAAAGTTAAACTGCTTTCATCCTTTGTCAGGGAACTGGGAATTGAAGCTGGAGTGACTGCAGCTACTTACACACCTGGAGCATTGCATCCTCATTTGGCCCATTACCATGCACCACCTCGACTTCATCACTTACAATTAGGAGCACTTCCTTTAATGGTAAAATAGAAAATTTTCAAAATTCTGACATTCTCCTTCTAAAAGTATTCTTCATTTTCTAAATTAAATATTTAATTGAAAATTATTAGATGAAAATTGTGTTATAAAAAGGTATTATAAATATTAAAATCTGTATTTGTATTTACATTGTAAAATGTACTCCATGTAAAAATGACAAAGTTTTTTCTTTTATACCAAGATGAGAGTCTTAATCCACTGTAACTAGGACCATGTGCCTTATTTTGTCATAATGGCAATGGATTTGTTCTGATGCATTCATACTTTATTCTCTGATCTGCAGGAGGACTTATTAATTCTCTGTGTCTGATTTGAACAGATACAGATTTTGTTGATATGAATTTGAGTTCTAAAGAACAAGTTTAGCAAAAATGTATTGAGTTTGCTATTCATAATACATATCAGTTATAAAAGAAAGGAATAGTTTTGTCTTGTGGGGGAGAGGCACTGCAGGGAAGTTTTTGTGATGCTATTATACATGTGACTTGTAAGCAGGCTTTGGAATTGAGAATGTGGTTGCAGCATATAAAGAGCTTTCAAATAGCATAAGCACGACCAACTCCAAGTAAGTTGGAATTTTAGGGGTGAGGATAACTCAGCAATATGAAGTAAAGTTGTTCTGCCAAGAAACTGACTCATGAACCATTGGAAAGGAAGTCTTGATCATATTCGTGTTTTAGAGTGATTTAATCAGGTCGTAGTTAGAAACACCACCTCCTCTGTTGTGTGGAAAATAGATTTCAGGTTGGAAGAAAGGAAACTTAAAATTAGGACATTATAGAAGAAGTAAAGTTGATCAATCCCTAAACAAAGGCAATGGCAGTTGGCATAAAAATGATAGAACACATTTGAATAATATTTAGGATGATTTCCAGATTTCTAACTTGGGTTGTTAAGTGTATAGTGGTGCCATTCACTAAGTTGGAGACTGTTAGATAAGGTTTAAGGGAAGGAGTAAGGTGAGTTAGGTTTTGGACATACTGAGTTTGAGATAATTGTGTATCATGGTGGATCTAGTAGGGAGTTAAGTTAATGGCCTGGACCTCCAAATTATAAACTGACATTTGTCATTATATAATATATGTGTGTCAAACATCTTTCCATGGAAGAGGATTAGGTTTCTAGGGGAAATTTGTAGATAGACACAAGATTGAAAAAAAAAGCCTCAGAAAATGATAATACTGTATTTTAGATCAAGGGTTTTTGAGAACTGACTAGAGAAGTTGAGGAGAGACAAAGTTAGAATAATGTCAATAATATGGTCACTATGTCTCACCCCCAAAAAATAAAGTTTGAAAAATGCTAAATGCATTTGGCATTGAAGTGGTTATTAGTGGTTTTTGTCAGAGTGATTTCAGTAATGATGAAGAATGAAGATGAGGTGCTTCTTAGGTTAGTAAGGAAGGCGGAAGGTAAAAAGGTAAAGACAAGGAATATAAACTTGCTTTATAAGCTTGACTGTGAAGAGAAGGTAGGAAATACGGTTGGCAGTTATTCCAGGATTAAGGAGATAACTTAGGTTTGGAAGTATTTTGGGTTTAAGACAACAACATTAGAAAGGACTTGTTTGACAATATAGGAGAGAGGTGCGGATCACATCATGCAAGGTGGGGAAACAGGAGAAGATGGGAGCCCGTGATAGAGATGAACTTTGAATAGGAGAAAGAAGAAACTCATCCATAAAAAGCAGAAAAAGGAGACCAGGGAGGATTTTCAGGTTAAGTGCAGGTTTAAATAATTTGGAGGACAGGAGTTCTTTTCTCTTTTTTCATTTTTCTTGGAGATGTGTAGGAGATTGGGTTCTCTGTCTGCCAAGAGCTGGGGAGTACTGATCCTGATTAGAAGGAAAGTTGCAGATATTTAAATAATAGCCTATTCGAAGGTTAAAAATTATTGCTTAAGTTCTTTTCCACATATGCTTTGTATTTTAAAGCTATAAAACTTGTAACTCAGTGGAAGCTGATTAAAAAATAATTTTGGAGAATTATTTATAAAGATGGAAGAATGGTGCTCTATCACAGAATCTCCCTTTCCTAATACATTCAACCCTTGTTATTCCTGGTGGTTAAGTTCTGTAAAGTGGCTGCAGATGCTAAATAAGCAAATACTGAATCATTTCTCCTAGGATAAGTACAGGGTTAGGTTACAGCAAGTCTCTGGTCACAACAATCAACCCATAACTTTGTTTTAATGTTTATTTCTGTTTAAAGATACCTTATTTGATATATATTGTTGATTCATTATTATTGGACTCACAGCCAACATCACCATAACTCATGCCTTAATTAAGTTTATATTCATTTTCTCCATAAGGCACATCACACACAGCCTTTTTGTACTTATGAACAATAGCCAGCACTTAGGTATTATGCATTAGGGCCACCATTTTAAACAACAAATCACCCTTATAAGCACAAAAATGTGAAAAACATGGCACTAAATAGATCACAAAAAAGATACTTGTTAATAGTATAATAGACCATAAAAAGACACTTGTTAATAGTATAAGAACTGAAACAAGAAGTCAGCCTTGTTGTACCTCAGCTGGAGACACATATATCAGACATCTCAAATTTTTTGCTGCTTTGTGCATGTATATGAATGAGAGCACAAGTAATGATTTTGGAGTTACAAATTAAATTTTATCAAGTAGGTGAATTCATGAAAAGGGATTTGCGAATAATGAGGATCGACTACCTAACAAAAGATTAGAAAACACTGTTAAATCTTTCACTAAAAGAACCTAACCAAAAAGAGTAAGGTACTTTTGGCTATTAGGGAGTTAGAGGAAGGAAAATAAAACTTCTGAAGTTAAGTTTTTTGTGCATTTTTGTTTTTAATACTATTTAAATAAAGCTCTCTGAAATCGACAAGCTCTTAGGAAACTTACATTTTCTACATTTAGGCTACAGGCAGTCTTAAGTTTGGATATTTTCTACTTAGGATTTTTGCACAAAATGAATCAAGAAACCTGTTATCTCGTGGAACAGCTGTTTCTTTTTTTGCATCCAATTATATTTTAAGAGTTATTATATAAGAGATTATATTTGAAGAAAAGGAGTATAACCCCATTACAGAATGCTTAGTTGGAGTTATGTACTAATTAAAGTTTAATTTTGTGAGTAGCTGAATGGAGAGAATTGCATGTCTGAATTATTCAATGTTAAGAGTAGAACTTGGGCCTATGCTTGATTGATTTAACCTATCTCTTCTGTTAAAATAGGTTCCTGACATGGCAGGCTATCCTCACATCCGTTACATTTCATCAGGATTGGATGGAACATCATTCAGAGGTCCTTTCAGGGGCAATTTTGAGGTATGTAATAAAATTAATGAAGATATTTGCCACAGTATCTTTAGTGCAGAGAGAGAATATATATATTAGTATTCACAATTGTACGGGATTGCAACAGTAACTAGGGATGAGAAGGCAGTAAAATATCTGAATTTCTGATGTTGCTTCTGGGAGCTGTTACAGAAAAGTTTATAAGCAATATTAATCTTAGTGTCAAAAGTTACTTGAGGATTTAAAGGAGTAAATGAAAGTAATTTAATATAAAAAAAAAGTAGAAATTTATTAATGTAAATGTCAGATAAAGAATCATACCATTAAATGTGGGGAGAAAACTTTAATGCTTTTGACTAAGCTTATTTTTATTAGAGAAACATTGCAGGAGAAAAACTTAAGTAATTTAGTTTATAGCCAAATATCTTATTGTTCGAATTTTCAGAAAGAACAAAATCATTTGAATATGATTTAAAGTTTTGTTCCTTCATGTCATTTTGGAAGTGGGACTTAGAACTATTGGTAGATTTGTTTCCCTATTTTACTACAATGATTTCATCTTCTACTTGCATACATACTAACTTATGTAGTATTATGTGGTAATATGTTAACCCTAATCGTAAGGATAACTTTGCCATACCACTTCTAATTGGCTAGGAAAAGTATTATTAATAACCAGTGGCCTTATTATCTAACTTTTTGAACACTATATTTACATTATAGGTTTAGAAATTTGTAACTTTATTACTTTTACAATATTGACAGTGCTATTCAAGGGATAATCTTGGCTTTTAATACTAGTTGTTCTTCATCTTAAGGAGCTGATTCATTTAGAAGAAAGATTAGGAAATGTCAATCGTGGAGCATCCCAGGGAACAATTGAAAGATGTACATATCCACATAAATACAAAAAGGTAAGAGTTTATTCTTTGAAATGTCTACAGTATTATTAAATGGATAAAATTTAATATGCATCTTCTTTTAGTTGGTGCAGTCTAGTAACTACATTATTTATTATTAAAACAATACATGTATAAGGTTTAAAAAATTAAAAGTAGAAAAATATATACTCTGAAGTTTTTTAACCCTACTGACCCCATTCTTCCTTTCCAGAGGAAAAATCATGGTTAAGGATTTTTTAGATAATCTTCCAGATATTTTTATGCATTTATAAAAGTGTACATATGTGTATATATATTTTTCCACTTTCAAATATAACACAGAGTGGACAATATGTACACAGTTTGGCACTTTTTTTTTTCTTTTCATTCTATATCAACACCCACAGAGCACTCACATTCTTTAATAGCTTATACAGAATTTCATCATATTGGCGGTACCATAATTTAACTAGCCACTTATTTTTATGGCCATTTAGTTGATCTACATTTCTTTTATTCTACCCTCAATTCTTTATGTAGTATCAATCGTTTATGTAGTGTCATATCTAGAAGTTATGCAGTAGGCATGTTAAATAACTTTTAACAAACAACAATTTTATATGTATACAGAGAATAATAAAGTGTGAAAATTATGGTTCCTTTGTATTTTTCATCTGTTTTCTAAGAGTATTAGTAAGGTATCACTAAATTTAAGTTCTTTTCAACTGTCTCGGGTAAATTCTGTAATTAGCATTAATTAATTTGAATGTTATTTGAAGTATTCATTAGTGAAATAAAATTAGCTATGCTCTTCATAGCACAGGAATAGAGTTTGTGTTGTGTATCATCGTAATTGTGGATTAAAAATAAAAGACTTCAAACTAATGAATTTCTATTACGTTCAATTTTGCTTTAGATGCTGATTATTTAAGAGTCTTAAAAGAACAATTAGTTGATGATAGTCACTTAACTCATCCATTAATTCATGACAGTTGTACCTGGGAACTGTGTTATGGGTAAATGTGTGGTTTTGTTTTATTATGTTTTTCAAATAAACACAGACTTTACTCAGTTGTTCAATAATGTCATCTCTACTAATAAGGTAACAACTGATTGGTTCTCACAGAGGAAACTGCACTGCAAACAAGATGGGGAAGAAGGGACTGAGGAAGACACAGAGGAAAAATGTACTATCTGTTTGTCTATTTTAGAGGAAGGTGAAGATGTCAGGTAACTAGATATTAATTATCTAAAATCCATTGTCAAACCATACAAAAAAGTTTATTTAAAAGTAGATTGGAAACAAAATAAAGGTTATTTATGACATACCCTGTCACCTATCTCTGGCGTATAGAATTTCCGTCTTACACTGAGTGAGGGAATAAAAAGATTAAAGTCTTTGGGTTACCTAAACAAAGTGATGGGGTTAGGAAATATATTACCTATTTTAGGGCCACACCAGAAGATGGTCAGGGAAATTGTGGGGTCAAAATCTTCTATAGATCTTGCAGAAAGGAGAATTTGAGAGGCTTTGGAGGCCAGGACAGTTGTATCATATATTCTCCAAAGCTTAAAGGGGAATCCAGATTAGCTCCATACAGTTTGCCTTATAGCATCGTTTATAAATTAATTTTGTCCTAAAATTTCCTCTCAACTTGTAGTACTCTCTTTTTGCAACTCTGTGATTTAGAAAATGTTGTTATAACACAATATTAATTTTAAGCATTTTCTTACTGTAATCTCGTGTTTTATTTCTAGTCTTTTTTTTTAATGTAACATAATTCCTTTTGAAACAATTTCTATAACATATATATATAACAGAACCATATGTTTTGTTCCTCTAATTTATAAGGCAAAAAATGTTTCTTCACTTGGCTAAGAGGGAAAATATATATAAACAATTGTCAACCTTACCACATATAAGGTTTTTCTAACACTGTATTTCCAGTGACAATTTATAAGCATAGAAGATAATTGTTTTTACATTATTGACAATACTGTTCAAGGAATAATTGGGACATCTCTTAGCTACTACTTTACAAAATATTAAGAAGTCTGGAAATGTATCATTTTACTGTATTTTTAACAGCGGATGGAAATAGAAATGGATACTTTAATCAGTAATTTTTATCCATCTGTTATACTTAGATATAGTGTTACCCTGGATTGCCTAGAAACTTTCTCAGTTTCAAATTGATAACTTAGAGTACAGTGTACTGAAATAAACATTTCCTTTTAACCTACTTTTAAAAGACTAGCATAGTATTAAGTAGGTATAACAATTATTCCATGAAAACAGTAATTGCAAACAATATAATATTAACCTTTAATCAACCATATTCTTAAGTTTAATGTATAAAGATCCTTTAAATAGAAAATAATATTGCATATTAAGACATTCCTTAATTCGTATGACATGGGTGCATTTCTATTTACAATGAGTTCTAATGTTTTTGAGAGAATTAAATGGCATATTTTTTAAAGTTTCGTTAATGTAATGATTTGATATTAAAAACATTATGTAACAGGGAACATACTGTCAATTCCAGTGCGTTGGCGGCTCATGTATAGAAACAAAACCAGAATTGTTAGTGTATTTGTTGTCTAAAACTTCTTGAGATTTTATATAATTTGATGGCATATCTGTGACAGTTAATTATCTTGGTCATTTATTTATGCATTATATAGACCAGAGTGTTAATTTAATATAGGTATTACTCTAATTAGAGAAGTGTTGTTTTTATTTTACAGAGGAGAAAGATATCTAGTAATTTCAAAACTACTGGATTATTACATATATCATTTGTTTAAATGTCACATGTAGTTGTCATAAAATAATTCTGGTTTTTGTTTTGTTTGCCTGAAATAGACGCCTTCCCTGTATGCACCTTTTCCACCAAGTGTGTGTTGACCAGTGGTTGATTACCAATAAGAAGTGCCCCATATGCAGAGTGGACATTGAGGCTCAGCTGCCGAGTGAAAGTTGACAGCGTGTTTCAGAACTTTTGCCCTCCCTCTCATTCCCATTCTCCTGGTACTGCAGTCAACCAAAGATGGCATGACTTACCTGCGCAGATTTGGAAGCCTTGAATTTAGAGTGCTGGCTCTGCTATATGGTACAACTAATGCTAGACCTACAATTTATGTATACAGTTGATTTTGATGTATTTATAAAAGCTTTTTTTTCTAGATTTGACATTTTTCCTGTATCATTTTACTGTATTTTTGCATGGTTCCTTGTATTGCATTTCTTTGCACATATTATGGGCTTGTGACCCTAAACTTGCAGGCAAGATTAGCTGCTTTAGGAAGTAGAATTTTGTGGTCTTTTTGTTTTTTACATAGTACCAGGTCTTAAAAATTATGAATTTTTTTATCCATACTAACCTTTAATTTAATCAATCATGTACTTTAGTTTGATGTATAAAGATCCTCTAGAAAATGATAATATTGTGTATTAAGACATTCCTTAATTAGGACAAAAATGGCTGCTGTATATTTACAATATGGAGTTCTGAGTTAAATACCATCCTGAATACTGGGAACAGAACACAAACCATGTTCATTCAGATGTGGGTGGTATTCACATCACCAGTGATCAGTAGAAGTTTTCTTGGTGTTTCCTTTTCCTTTCAGCACAATGCAGGTAGAGTTGATATTGATATCATACATTTAGACTGCTGTTATGATTGTATTTATCTTTTTCCTACATCGTTTAGAACTTTATTTCCCTGATTCAATTTTTGCTGCTGTGAAACAGCTCTGATGAACACTAAATATTAATTTCAATTAGCTGGATTGTACATACTTGCAGATTTAACAAAATTTGGGGGAAATTGAAGAAGACATGTAGAATTTTGTTCGGTCTTCTGCTAAGCACGTATAGTACAGATATCTGCTTTACATTGATTTTGTAACCACATTCAGTCAGGATTTAGAATTGCAGTCATTGGCAGGTATCTATGCATTCATACTAAAGATCCCAGGATCACTTTTAAGGGATTTTTATTAGTTTAAAGATTAATAAAGTTAGCTGAATCTACATGTCTCCTGTTTTATTTCTCTTTAAACTTGAAAACAGTAAATCTGCAGATACTGTGAGGCACAAATTATACTGTCAACCTACTGTTGCTCTGGTTTTAGATTCCCACTTCATACGTTACCAAGAGTCGATCACTGATTTAAATTTTTTAATTTCTATAGTTAAGATTTACTGCATAATATAGAATATAAAGTTAAGTTAACATACTAACATTTTCTCCTTTGGAGAAAGTTTTAATCCACTTCAGGATGCATATTATCAAGATACTTTCATATACAGGATAGCCTAATTTTATTTGTTCAAATATGCTTAATATGTCCCAAATTGCAAACGCATCAGTCAGTAACATCACTGTCTGTATGGAAGACATGTTCCCATGGATCATATGTGAAGATGTCAATAAGCTTGCATTAAGCCACCTGCTTTGTAAGTGGATTGATTAATAAATAACTTATATTTCTATTGTCTTTGTGTTTCATAATTAGTTTTTATAAAAGTTTACATTAAACATCTTGGAATTCCAAAATAGTGATCTCACTGAAGTTGACATTCACATAATTTGGTGTCTGTATTCATTCAGTTACAGCTACTTGCCTTTTTTGTTGTTGTTTTATTAATAAATGTCACACTGTAGTAATTGTTAATACCAAACATGCTTCAACATAGTATGTGTAGTGATTAAGGATGGACTGTGATTAAGAAACTTGGATATAAAAATGACATTTTTAAAAAGGATACTGGATTAACCTACAGTTACATAAGGGCAGGAGTGAGGGAGAGAGTGAGAGTGTGACCCATGTCTACTGTCTGGGGAAAAGAGTGAGTAGCCTGTCTACAGATAGCCTGTGTTAGATGAAGGATTTTGCCACTGGAACACCCAGAACTTGTGCCAAGGGGTTGAAGAAGCATAACATGGGAGAATTCTTTGTAATGGGAGTCCTCTTGATGTTCTCTGAACATAAGAAGTACAGATAGATTTCTTTATTTTTTAAGGTTACGTCAGACTTAGATGCACAACTCCCTGTTGACCTGTTTAATAATTACTACTGATTTTTTTTATTAGATAAAGCATTATTACTTTATTTATTGCAAATACTTGTGGCATAAAGCTGAACCATTAATGCAGGAGCTCTGCAGTTAGTTACAGGAAAATGTGACGTAATGAATCAAGTAGGGAAGAAAATATTTAATATTTTAACGTTTTGTGCTTTGTTTTGTTGTTTTACATATCCTGCTGCATCTTATGTCAAAATTTCAGTGATAGCTGTCCAATACTTTAAAACTAAAATTCTTTTGTCAGCAAATCTTTATTTTTATTGTTGTTATTATACAAGCGATAAACTGATATATGAAACATTTTTCTTACTCTGGTGACTTTTTCATCATTTGAACCTTAACGGTTTAACATACAGAAAACTAGGTGTGTTTTAGAAATGGTATTTGTAACACTAAAATTAAAATATACTGTGGACAGTTTGTTATTTTTCATGAATGGGAATAGTTTAATTCTATAGATAGTGCATCCTGATTTCTAATTTACCTTCCAAAGCCTCTGGAGACAGTGAATTTTCTTGCTTATTCAAGACTTCATGTGTCACAATATTGGATATATCAAGGTTGAAATATCAGTTACAGATTTTAATTATTTTCTTGAATTTATTCTATCCAAAACAACTGTTTCTTACTAAGGAAAATATTACCAATTTTTTGGTTTGTCCTGCTAGGGAAAGGTGTCCTCCCTTCTGTGAATTCTGTACAAATTAAAGGCCACACGTTATTTTTTTGGAGTGGTAAAAAAAAAAAAAAGACAGGCTTTAATGTCAGCCTTGAGCTTTGACCTGTATAGCTTTGAACAAGAGAAGCTTTCTGAGCCTTGCCTTTCTCATTTATAAAACAAATAAGTTATGAGAATTAAATGAGAAAATGAGTATGAAGACCATTTAGTACATATTTAAGAATATAAATTAACCGATGCTTGCTCCATACCACCCAAATACCCCGCTTTTGATAACAGATGGAAGCAAAGTAACATGCTAAACTATAGATCAGTGTTTGCTGTTAATTTTTCTTATTATTCAAGCAACTAATTACTAGATAAGAAACGATCTTCTTCAGCCCTTCTCTGAAAGGTTGGGATTTTTCTTCTAAAAGGATGGAAGATTTCCAGCACATGTGCTTTCTTCCAGTTGTTTTGCAATCAAGCATGGTTGCCCATCAATATCATCCAAGGTTGTTTTAGGCAGCTCCTGCCAGTGGATCAAAATTCGCACAGGATGTGAAACCATTTGTCCTCTCTGACCTAAAAATTTTGTGGAGAAACTAACAACTGGAATTTCTCATCCTCTCCTAATTTTTCTGCTCACTAAATGGTGTTAGCCAGGGACCTGGTGCCCATTAAAGATTCATTAAGCACACTGCTGAGCTGCCTTTGTTGTTTTATTAGCTTCTAGGCTTATTCTTAGGCTGATAGGTAGGTATGGGTTTCCAGGAGAAGATTTTGATTAGCCCAAATTGCATACCTCTTATTTTTTACTATTAAAATGTAGCTTCTACAATATTATATGTACAACGTAGTTATTCAACATTTATATATCTCATGATGTGTCATCGCAATAAATCTAGTAAACATGTCACTGAAAAGTTAACTACAGTGCTATTGACGTTATTTCCCATGCTGCGCATTACATCCCCGTGACTTATTTTATAACTTAAAGTTCGTATCTCTTATTTCCCTTCACCTTTTTCACTTTTCCCCCATCTCCCTTCTCTCTGGTAGCCATCCGTTTATTCTCTTTATCCTGTTTCTGTTTTGTTTTGATTTTTAGGTCTAACCACATGTAAGTGAAGCCATATGGTATTTGTCTATCGTTGACTTATTTCACTTAGAATAAGAAGCTCTTCTGTCCATGTTGTCACAAATGGCAAAATTTCATTCTTTTATATGACTAATATTCCGTTGTATGTATGTCTTGTGTATGTATGTATGTATATATCTACATATCACATCTTCATTCATTTTTATTTATTTTTTAGGCAAGGTAACCCTTGATTGACCTCACAGATTGCAAGATCTTTGTCGGCTTACAATCCCTTTTTTCTTTCTTTCTTTTTTTTTTTACGTCTACAGCACCCATTCTTCCTAGGTGGTCTCTTATCCAAGTACTAACCAGGCCCGACCTTGCTTAGTTAGCTTATGTGATCTATGGGATCAGGGTTGGTCAGGGTGGCATGGCCGTAGACTCATTTATTGATGGACACTTAGGTTGCTTCCATATCTTGGCTATTGCATTTCAGTTCCAACAACTGATTAGTCAAGAACTACCTCTAGAAGCTCTTCAGTGTCATCCTCATCCACGACCAGGGTAAAGTTGTTTACCATCTCATCCATAGCCTTGATTTTGTTTTGTAACCTTTACACTATGACATTACAACGGCTACCACAATTAGTAACTCTCATCTCCTATGTCAAGACCCCGTCTCCAGATATTTGGACCTCTGTAGCCAAAAATTCTATCAAACTGGCCTCAGTGGTTCTCAGGGGGCTCTCAGTTCCATCTGATCCATGGTTCAGCCCCAAATTAACTGTGCAACCAATGCCAAAACACCTGGAAATGGCGCAGGCATTTAAGTTTTCCATGCAAAAAATCTTTCAGGAATAATTGATAATTCAGAGTTTACAAATAATTATAGATGCTAGCTACTGTGCTGTGTTTTCCTAAATTGTAACACCACAGGAAATCAAAGATAACACTATTCCAGCAAATGGGCTTATTTGGTGCAAAGATTGAGAATGCCCCAATAAGTGTATCTGTTACCCATTATGTAATAAACCACCCCAAGTCATAGTGGCTTAAAAGACAGTATATATTTGCTCATAGTTGTACAATTGGGTGGGGCTGGGCCAGTAGGAATAGCTCATCTCTCAGTGTGCTTGTGACTGCT
This sequence comes from Rousettus aegyptiacus, assembly GCF_014176215.1. Lineage (NCBI taxonomy): Eukaryota > Metazoa > Chordata > Mammalia > Chiroptera > Pteropodidae > Rousettus > Rousettus aegyptiacus. The sequence continues at coordinate 127,846,702 of NW_023416306.1, forward strand.
GTTCCTCACGTGGCTGCATTCAACTAGGAGTTCTGCTAGGAGACAATGTTCAGTATGGCCTCCCTTAGATGCGTGATGCTTCAGCTGGGGTAGCCGGGACAGCTCAAAACTCACTGGGCATTTCTCTCAATGTGGTCTCTATCAAAGGATAGTTTGACAGACCTGTTTACATGGTGGCTGAGAGCTTCCAAAAAGGAGAAACTGCCAAGCACCCTAAGACCTAGGTCTGGAACTGGCATACTGTTCTATCTGTCACATTATGTTGGTCAGAGGAAGTAATAAGACTAGCCCAGATTCAAGGGGAGGGGAAATAGGCTATACTTGTTAATGGAAGCAGTAGCAAAACATTTTTAATCTATCAAAGCAGGTAAAACAAATCCCATTGCTTTGTTAGAATTCCTAGTACAAACTTTCTGAACAGTTTTCTTTTTAACCCGTATAGAGAAGCTGTGTGTACAAAATAGTCTATATTCTCAAGTATAATCATCAGAAGAATCAACAGTGGAAGAATTTTAACTTTCCTGTCACTTTCCCACAGTGACTTTTGAGAAAGAAACCTATGGGATGGAGATAGCTAGGTGTTTCTGGTCCTTTGGCTACCGTGTCATTGTATAATTTAGAAATTCTGCAGTATTCTTGATAAATGATTATTGTGGTGGTTAATTTTGTGTCAGCTGCACCATAGAAGTGCCCAGACTTTTGCTCAAACATCTGGTGTATCTGTGGGGCTGTTACTGTGAGACTAACATTTGAATCTGTAGGCTATGTAAAGCAGATTGCCCTCTTTGATGTGGGTGGGCCCTGTCCAATTAGTTGAAGGCATGACTAAAGCAAAAAACTTGCTTCCGCCCCTAACCTTGCCCTGCGAGTGAGGGAGCATTACTCCTGCCTGATGGCCTTCAAACTGGGACATCGTTTTTTTCCTGCCTTTGGACTCAAATTGAGACATGGGCTTTTCCTGGATCTCTAGCTTCCTAGCCTTTGGGCTGGACTACTCCATTGACTCTCCTGGGTCTCCAGATGGCAGACTGGAAATTGTGAAACTTGTCAGCTTCCATAATTGTGTGAGCCAATCCCATCTCTCTCTTTCTCCTTTCTCTCATTCATTTCTCTCTCCCTCCCTCCCTCCCTCCCTCCCTCCCTCCCTCCCTCCCTCCCTCTCTCTCTCTCTCTCTCTCTCTCTCTCTCTCTCTCTCTCTTCTCTTCTCTTCTCTCTCTCTCATATCTGTCTCTATTTATCATCTATCAACTCATCTATCATCTATCTCCGGAGAACCCTGACTAATGCTGTTATCATGCCTTTGGTTATATTCTTCCAGTGTTGATAAGGTCACTTCACTACTTACTGAAGAAGCACATTTCTTTTGTAAACAGTTACAATCACTATTTTTCTTCAGTAGGTCTTTCTGTAACCTCACAGAGAGTCATTCTAGAGTAAAGCAAAAATAAATCTAGTCTACGGCCATGCCACCCTGAACAAGCCTGATCCCATCTGATCTCGGAAGCTAAGCAGGGTTGGGCCTGGTTAGTGCTTGGATGAAAGACCACTTAGGAATACTAGATGCTGTAGGTGTAAAAAATAAAAATAAAAAATAAGGGATTGTAAGCTGACAAGATCCTTGCAATCTGTAAGTCTAACCAATCAATCAATCAATCTTGTTTCTTACTAGATCCTCAGATATTTGTTATTTAGGTCTTCTCCAAGTAAAATATCCTTAATACTCTTTATTTTTTTTTAAACTGGATCTTAAGCCTCTCAGCAATTCTTATCATCATTTTCTGGATACTTCTAGCTTATTAATGTTTCTCAAAGTATGATACCTGTTAATGATCATTACTCCAGATGTGGTCTGAGCATTAAAAAGTATGGAATTACCTGAACTCACTCATGTTAATGAGTTAGGTCTTGGATTGGTGTTATTTTCTGAGGAAGCACAGGTTTCCTAAAGGACAGATGTGGAAATGGAAGGAATAAAAATGAATTGGAAAAGGATTGCAAACTGAAGGGAAATGATACACAGTTCTCGCTCTGTCAGCCCAGGACTAAGAGTGCGACTGAAGTTAACTTGATATGCCAGTTCGGACATTCTCTGCATTCTGCAGCTCCTCAGTGTACCACCAAAGTTGATTAGTACATGATACAAAAATTAGTGTGTCTCACAATGTTTATCCATTATAATAGAGAACCGGAAAAGCATGAGTAATTGAACAATATAATGTAAAAATTCTTGAGTCAGGGGTTTCTTAGCCTCAACAGACCTTTTACTTTTTTACTTACTAAGGATGGGTGAATTATATTATTGTTCTTTCATGCACCTCTGTATTTGAAGCATCACGTGGGCAGAGACCCAGTTTTATGCTTTTTCTTCCTTCTAAGTAGTATGCACATTACCTTGCTTATAGAAGGCATTTAGTCGATTTTTAAAAACTAACAACAAAAACCAGATAATTCACAAACTTGAGGTCTAGATTTTGAAGCATCATTTTGAGTGGAGGCTCATGAAGGCACTTAAAAGGTGTTTCTTTCCACCTCTCTGGGGCTTCTTCCTGCTTTGGGGTAACTTTACAGGCCCTACACTGGAACCCACCCATGCACCCTGCCTAGCCAGCAACAGATGGATTGATTACCTGGTCATCTCATGGAAAAGATAATGTTGACATTTATTGGTCAGGATGAAAGTAGGTCAAGATGATTGCAAGCAAGGCAGAGGAAAAGACTTTCCTTCTGTAAGAAAAATAACTGACCTGCTTCTATCCCCCTACCCCCCACCCCCCACCCCACCTCCCACCCCCACCAAATAAATAAGCAATAAAAGTTACTATGTTTATTTATAACTTAGTTTGGGTAACTTTTGAGAGGAAAATTTAACCTAACCACTTAAAACTTTTACGTTACCTTACAATTGTTTTCCCTCATCATCCACATTCAAAAATATCTGTCATGTCTGTTTTTTTTTTTTCATTTTCCACACTTATCCAAGTCAGACTTTTGTTACGTCTCACGTGGGAAACCTTTAGCTTTCCAATCCACTATAATCCATCCTTCGTGCTGCCTCAGGGATCAGCTTTCTAAAGCAAAGTTCTGATGAAGTCATTATCCTCCTTAAAAACGTTCCTTGATTCCTCGTTTTCTGGCTTCTGCAGCTATTAATATTCCTGTGATCCAAATGCCTCAGACTACTTTGTTTTTCCACAGACTGATTTACACTCTTCCCACTCGAGTGCCTTCGCCATCTCTGCCTGCTAAAATCTGGCTCTTCTGTCCAAGTTCAGCTCAGATGTCCCCCTTGTAATAAGTCTTTCTTCGTCTACTTCTATTTTGAATTAATCTCTCCTTGTGCACAGTATTTTGTAGGTTTTGCCTCTTAGAGTAATTTTGTTCCTGTGTGTATCCCTTTCTTGTTTTGAACTTGAGGGCATGGCTCGTGCTGTATTCTCTGTGTTCCTGCAGTGCCTTGCACCCACGGACATTTCAATTTGAATATATCAAATAAAGTTTATTTTATCTCCTAGCTAGTTGAGAGAAAAGAAATCGGAAACTGATAGTTAGAAATGGGTGGGGGTGGGAAACAACTGAGGGAGAGAACTTGAGAGTATATTAGGAAGATAGCTGGGTTCTGATAAAAAAAAAAACAGCTGATGAAAATTGTAATTTGTCAATTGTTTCATTCATAAATTAATGGTATGTGAATTAAACTGGCCCTTCATGTCTTCACTATGATCTGGACAATGGCTGCTGAAAGTGATGAAGGACAGAAGGGGAAAAATATTTTCCAAGAATATGGAAACCATGAATATGAGTTGAGCTTTTTGACTTGTCCTCTATGACAGCGGTCCCCAACCTTTTTGGTCCAAGGGACTGTGACTCCTAGGATAATCTAATGCCTGATGATCTGAGGTGGAGCTGAGGCGTGATGCTAGCGCTGGGGAGTGGCTGCAAATATAGTTGCTTGCTCACCACTCACTTCCTGCTGTGCAGCCCGGTTCCTACATGGACTGGTACTGGTCTGTGGCCCAGGAGTTGGGGCTCCCTGCTCTGTGATGTATGTAACCCAAATAAGTCCTAGTAAAAATTCAACTACAAGCAAGGACCTTATTTGTTATAGGCACTGGAAATGAAATGGTGCACCAAATCAACACCTCTGCCCACCTAGAGATGTGTACAATTATTAACAATGCCATGAAAATATTTCTTTTCTCCTGAGGAAAAGTAAATTTTGTATCAGACTATCTGGCTGGACCTGTAATTTAAATTAAAATAACATTTTGGAGAAACAAACAAACAAATACATTCTAGTGCATTTGTTTAACTTAATAAGTTCCTGGGTTTGAAATTGACATGATCCTAGTAGTTTGCCTATGGGACTTCTAGCTGGGCTGTGAGGTTTCCAGCCCTGAACTGACCTGGGCAATTTTTGCCTTTTAAAGTTGTTGAATTCTCCACCAACATTGGCTATCTGATTTTGAAGTATTCCCAATGAGAGAAGGTCCTGGAAATCTGAGAAAAAGAATCTCAAGACTGGGAGAAAGAGGTGGGCATCTGAATAAGAAATTGAAAGTGAGGAAGGTCTGACAAACAGCGAGCAAATCTTTGGTGAGGATTGTCTTCATAGCCAAGATTCTGAGACTCTACACCAAACTGGGGGATTTAGGTTTTAGAAAAGACGAGTTCCCATTTGGCACACCAGGCCCTAAACATATGTGTAGGAATCTCAGATTTTCTGTCTCTGTTTCTGAGTCCTTTTCATGCAGTTGGAAGACAACAGGCAAGAGCTACCTCGAAGCCTAATAGCTCCTGCCAAACCAAGCCACTTGCCTTGTCTCCCATCATGCCAGTCCAGTAATGGTGGTCTGTGTGTTTTGCTTGGGGTGCTCCTTCTGAATACAGACCTGAATACAAATCCTAGCTCTGAAACTCTTAAGTGCTATGATTGCAGCCAAGACATTTAACTAATCTGATCCTTAGTTTCTTCAAATCAAGATACTATGTAACAGATGTTAACTAGACTTACCTTGGTAATTATTTCACAGTCTATTCAAATATCAAATCATTACGTTGCATGCCTAAAATTATATGTTATATGTCAACTATAACTCAATTTAAAAATGACAAAAATTAGGCTACTACTTGTTTTACAAGGATTGTTGTGAGGCTTTGATGAGAACGTTTATGTAAATTATGACATAGGAAGACCAATCAATGCTATCTAAGGCAGGAGGGAACAAGAAATAAAAATATAGGATTACAACGCATTAAACAAGAGGTTGAATCAAAAACTTTATTTGCCAGGTTCTAGGTTGCAATGAAGGATAAGAAAGAAATATTACTTCCATTTTAATTAATATACATTATATCTAATATGGATTAAATTGATTTTGACAATGTTGAGTCAGTTAAGAGCACTTTACCATTCATAGTGTTTGTTTAAAAAGCCCTGTGAATCAGTGAGGATTGTTACTTTTATAGTTGTAGTTTTTGATAACACCACAATATTATAACAATATAACAAAAACATAATTTTACTTACAACCTCTCAGTGCACACTAAACATCTATTTTTCCTTTGCAAGAGTTTTTCTTGTAAGATAATGGATACACTAAGATCTTCCCATGCTACATAGTAGCTGCAATTATTCCTGTTTTATAGAAGCAAAAACGGATTCAGAAATGTCAGATGCGTGGGCAAGAGCAAGGGATGGAATGTTATCAAAATGACTTCACTTCATTTTTAAGGCTCTTTGGTACCCAAGTAATAGTGTGGTAAACCATAGGAATGATGGGAAATCTTAAATTCTTAGATGGAGCCTGTTATCAGGAGTTATTCCACTACCTTTACTGTGCGTGTTGGACCTTACTTTTCCTTTCCTCTTTCCTCCTGTCCCATTCCTCTTTTCCTGTTTTGACCTGATCCTCCTACCCTTCCGCCTAACGCTGGATCACACCTTTTTCATTTTAAAATATTCCGTACGTCAAAGGATCATTTTATTTCAACGAAAATTTTTGACTAACGACCATAACACACACCAAACAATGTGCTAGGGGCCGGCAATATACAATAGAGAGATTACATGAATCACAAATCGCATTTACCTCTTTTTTTGTTTGCTTTTGTCTCCTGGGAATCTTAGATTTTGAATAAATGCCAAAACCGCCACAAATTTAGCACACATTTATGTCTCACCCACCTAATAGTGCAGCCCTGAGCCACCAGCGGCTCCTGTTCAAAGATCCAGACCAACCCGACCTAAACTCCAATTCGAAATTTCTGGAAGGGGAATAAAGTCTGAAATGGCATTTCCAGGGTGTTCCCTAGGAACAACTTCCACCCATCCAGTAAAAACGTAGTGAAACATCCGTAGGCGAGGCCTTGTCAAAATTCAGAGGTGTCCTATGTTTGCTTTCCCATGAGACATTTTATTTTATCTTGAGGCCCAGATTTAAAAAAAACAAAAACCAAACAAACAAAAAAAACAGCCGCAGAAAACGCAACTTGTTGTTATGACAACCAAAAGGTCTGAAGAATTAGCCAATCAGCATGCGGAGATGCCTCCTGCTTAGCCAATGAGAAGAGCGCACCGTGCGTAGGGCCAGCCAATGGGGGCGCGAGCGACGCGGTATTTGAATCCTAGAACCTGGCGACATCGCGAAGATCCTCAGCGGTGCGGGCTGGGAGTGCAGACCTAACGGCGCCGCGGAAGCTTCTGCTCTGCTTCTCCAGGCCCCGTCCCTCCCGGGCCCGGGCGGGCACTCTTGCCTGCTGCGTCCCTCATGGCGCTGCTCCGACGCCCAACGGTGAGTGGGCCCGGCGACGCTACACAGCAGACGGGGGCTTCCGCCGCGCGGCCAGCTTGGTCGCTTCCCCTGTTTTCTGCTTAGAGCTTGTTCGTCTTCATCTTGCCGTTTCATATTCTTCTAGCTTTCCCTTTACCTCGCGGCGCAGGCCCTGCGGCCCGTCTCTGGCCGGTTTCCCCAGCCTAGGTTCCGCTTTTCAGTTCCCCGCCCTTGCCCCGGCTAGTCTCTGCCCTGGAGTGGGGGCAGGTTCAGGAAAGCGCCTCGGGGATGGCACCTCTTAAGAGAGCCTCCGGAGCACTGGGCCTAAAACTCAGCAAGCAATCTTGAGTGCTCTTCGTTGTTGGGAAAACTACAGGGTTCTTGGGGTTTCCTTCCTCGGTTCTCAGACTCCTTGCCATCTAAGGGATCGTGCTGGGGATGGAGAGAAGGACTCGAAGTAATTCCATAGAAGTAAAGTGTTCTGAGTGTTTGATCAAGTTTGAATTTGTTTATTTCATCTTTGCAAAAATAAAAGTGTTCATGGTGTTTTAGAGAAGATCCTGACACACCTGAGTTTCATTCTCCTGGCTGCAAGGCAAGTTAAAAGCTGCTAATTTTCCTTTCCAGATGGATTTAAACTTAGTCACATTACCAGGCTTCTACTCTTTAAGCATTACACTTTCAAACACTTTTGAAATTTGGCAATTACTGCTGGAAAAATTGCACAGTATGACTTTTGAGAATCCTAATAAGTTGAATACATTCAGTTTTTAATTCCCACTCCTTTGTGGATATAAGTCTGAAGTGACAAGTAATTTTTGTCTAATGTATTCCATAAGGTTCTTTCATAGTCACATTCCTTCTATCCAGAAAGGCCGGAGTTTTTTCCTGCCCACTGCATCTTTCCTGGTAGGTCCATTCAAACCCCTTGTTGGGAGATTCTTTAGGATTAGGACTCTCAATTTCTGGGAACAGGACATGCTGTTTTTTTCTAGTGATGTGTTTACCACTTTTATGATAAAACTAATTTTTTGTATGAATTGCTTTTCCTAGCAAGTTTTGTTTCTAAGCATATTCTGATAAAAGCAAGTTAAGGTCAACTACTTCATGTAATTCCCACTTTTTCTAAATTTTGCCCATGAAAACTATTTACTTTATAAGTATCCTTAATATAGCAGAGAATCCATGCTATGGCAATTGCATTTTAAAAGGCTGTATCTCTAAAAGACCATGTCCACAAGGACACTTTTTATCTCTAGAATGACATAAGAGTCAAAGCTAGTTTGGGTTTAAAACATCTGGTTTTTAAACAGCCAGACCTATTATAGCTTTTTAATATTTTGTCTTAATTGTACTTGTTATTAATCTCTGTAAAGCTTTTAAAAATACTATAGATACCATTAATATATAGGGATCTCTAATAAGTGACATTGGTACTATTTGAGAAGAAATCACTGTTAAGGTGGGTGAGTGATTTGCCTAATTTAGAGTGTTGTTATCAAACACAAATAGTATTTTTGGACTTCCTGAAATGTACTTTCCTCTAGCAAATAGATCTCAGCATATGCACCTTTCCTAAAGCATTTCTGAATTTGGATATCTGACAGTAGGGAATTTTAAATTGTCTAAATTCTTCATTAAATTTTTTTAGGTGTCCACCGATTTGGAGAATATCGATACAGGAGTTAATTCTAAAACGAAGAGTCATGTGACACTCCGGCGGGCAGTTTTAGAAGAAATTGGAAATAGAGTTACAACCAGAGCCACACAAGTAGCTAAGGTAACAACTGTGAGACCAGTACATGTGCACGAAGTGGGCAACACCTACTGTCTTGTCCTATTCACATTTCTATTTTTCCTTACAGAAAGCTCAGAACACCAAAGTACCTGTTTTACCCACCAGAACAGCAAATGTCAACAAACAAGCGAAACCTACTGCTTCTGTGAAACCAGTACAGATGAAAATGTTGGCTCCAAAGGTAGGAAGTTCTAAATTTACAAACCTACTTAATGAGGTAGTCTGTTGCGGCTAGAATGCAAGGTGCCTTAATCAACAGTGCAATTTTTGAAGGACATTCATAGCTAGAGCTCTACTTCGAAACAACACTGTAGGAAATGAATATATACATCTTTTCAGTGATGGTACCTTAAATTAATATTATGACCTTGAATAACAAAGTTAATTACCTCAATACCCAGATAAATTTAGTGACCTCAGAGTGAAATTTGGTAGGTTTTATTAAAATAATCACCATAAGAATGAACTTGCCCATGAAGCCTATGAAAGTTTACAATTCTGAAACCTACACTCGTGTATGAACAAAGCAATGCCAGCATCCTGTGTTGATAAGTTGTAGTCTCTATGACTGGTTAGCTCAACTGGAGTTAGAATGCTAACAGACCCATTGGCCTGTTTCCCTGCCATCATGTTCAAGTCCATGCATCCTCTCATTTATAGATTACATACATTCATGTAATTACTGAGACTGGCATCGTTGTAAGTGCGGAGGAAACAACAATAACTACTTCGCTTTTCCAGCTCACACACATATATTTTCTATTATGTTTGAAATTTTTCAAAATAAAACTGGTTACATTCGAGAAATATATATATCGAGCACTTACTGTATACATCCAGTTATGTTAAGGCTGCTACAGAGGCATCTTGCCTCCCTCACTGATGGGTAATTGAGGGATTGATGATAGATGCCCCTGGGCAATGTATGACTGGATGTTAATGACTGAGGTAGAGGGAAATGCCATCCTTTGGGAAGTACCTCTAAAGGAGGGGGAAAACACTGATGGATGGAGTAGTCAGGGGAAATTTCATAGAATAAGTGGCATTTGTAAAGATAAGGAGAAGCTGATAGGAAAGAGCACTTTTGGGCAAAAAAAGGCAGTAACAAGAATAAAGGTATCAAAGTGGAAATAGGCCTATAATCATGTCCTTTGCATAAGGAGTCCACAAATCTAAATTAAATCAGAACGTTTGTGTGAGGAAGCAGAAGATTAAGTTGGGAAAATGTTGCAGTTGGATTCAAAGGCCTTGGAATTTAGATTTTATCCCGTTAGGCAATGAGGAACCTGTGAAGTTTTGAGAAAAGAAGCGATGAAAGCCGTAGAGAGCAGCCATGGAAGTATTAGGAGGTATTGCCGTTGTCTAAGTAAGAGCTGTTGCAGGTCTTGAACTAGTCTATATGGGTGCTAAGAGACAACATCAAATGTGTTAGGATATACCAAAACTCCTTTCAGGGATGTCATCCCGTATGTAGAAGGAATTCTTTGGATATGTTGCCCGAAATGGGGGAGTGAGACCCTTAAGCACTGAGTATTTAAGAAACCATTTATGGAATAAATTAATAAAAAATAGGAAAGTCAGGAGAGGGAGATAGCTTTGTTTGGCTTTGGATGTGTGAGTCGAGAGAGAGACATCATCCATTGGGAAATACAGTTGAAAATGGGCCAGCAGCATCTGAAGGAGCGGGATAGACTTGCCTGTCTCCTGCTTAGGAGTGATGGTGGCAAGCATGGTGCTGTTCATGACAGGAGAGAAAAGCTTCATATCAAGGGCTAGAGCTCAAAGCAAATACTCACGATTCACCTTCCTTTAATGGATCTTTCCTGGGAGGTTTCTAGTGGCTTCCCAAATGCCAGACCCAAAGTAGGTTTTCAGGCCTTGATCTCTTGACCATTAAGAAGCATTTTATTTGGGTGACTGAATGTAGTTTCTCCCACATTTCTGGAGGGCCATTTGGCAATATATTTCAAATGGTTATTCTCTACATCCAGTAAGTCTGTTTCTAAAATTTATCCTAAGTGGATCTTGAGTAATCATGCTAAACAAAATAAGTCTCACAGAAAAAATTGAAAACCATATGATTTCACTCATATATAGGATATAAAACTGAAGTAACAAACAAGACAAACAAAGAGATTCATGGACACGAACAGTGGATTAGTGGTTACCAGAGGGAAGGAGGGGAACAGAGAGGTAGATAAGAGTAAAAAGGGTCAAATATTTGGTGATGGAAGGAAATCTAACTTTGGGTGGTGAACACACAATGCAATATATATATATATATATAATATGTGTATGTGGTATGTGTGTGCGTGTGTGTATATACATGTGTATACATATGTATGACATTATTGAATTATATACACTTGAAACGTTTGATTTTATTAACCAGTGTCCACCCCAAGAATTTTAATAAAAATAAATAAGGCATTAGATTAAGCAAGATAGAGAAATAACTAAATAAATAAATAAATAATAAAAATTTATCCCGAGAAAATGATCAGAGAGACAATTAGGAACTTTTAAATAGTGCTATAATGAATATTTCTAATGCGATAGAGAAATATTCTATTTAGGAGATCAGTTAAATCCTTTTAATGAAAGGATAACTATGTTTTAATAGAATATTTAAAGATGTCAAAATGTACATTACATTATTAGGAAAAATTAGATTATAACACAATACTGCAGTGAAACCCCAAATTTGCTTTTAAAAGTGTCTATTTATATTGCAAAAATGTTAATGGTAGTTATTTATGAGTATTATTTTGAGCTTAAGTTTAATATTCATTTTCTTAAAAAATTCAGACTTTTCACCATAGGTCCATGATACTGCTTGAATCAGAGAAGAAAAAACACAAAAAAGCAAAAAAACAAAAAATATTATGAAGAAAACAAAGAAGAAAGTTTCTCCTGCAACCTCCACAATTCTACTCTTTCTGAATTCCCTTTACTCCACATCTCCTTGGCTGACTCCTTTTTCTCTAGCTTCCTAACAAAATTGAGGCGACTGTGTTTCAGATAAAAAATTGTGGACCTTTAGCTCAGTTCACATAAAAATCACTTCCGTGACTGAAACGTTCTTTTAGTTTTAGAAGACATCAGGGATTAATGAACGATAATTATTTCCAATTCAATTACACTTTTCTCAGAGAAACGGTACAGAAGAGACCATGGTGCTCACAATTTAGGGGAAGCCCCGCCCCCGGACAGATGAGCCCCTCCGCTTACCTGTCCCTGGTCAGCCCTCTGGGTTTTACTTTGTCCTTTGTTCTATCTTCACAGTCATTGCTGTTCCTTTATAGCCAGTCCCTGGAGGTGTGGAAATGCAATTCGAGCACAAGGTGTCTAGCAGCAGTGAGCCCTGGAAAGCTTATAACTTGAGCCATGTGTACCCAAAAGCATTGTTCCCAGACTTCTAATCGAATTCATCCTATCCCCTCTGCAAAACTGGAGGGCAAGTGTTTTTTTTTGTAGCAGATGAAGCAACTGAATCACAAAGGGTCCTGGCTGAGGCCTTAAAAAGATTCCTGCCATTTATAGGTATATGCAGGAGCTTATTATCCTGCAATTTTTGGAGAAGAATGTTTTTTGCTGACTAATGAAGTTTTGGCAAACCCTGAGTAGTTTGAAGGAAAGTCTTTTACTAGCCCATTATTTGCTGGACACTGAGGAAACAAGTTGAATGAACCACCTACCTACTCTGTCCTCAAGTAGTTCTCAATCAAATCAGGAATGTCAGAGTACAAGCACGTGTTATAACAGGCTGTAACAGAGATAGATGCAAGCTTAGGCAGTGTGCAGGGGGTCACAGCTAAAAATTTGGATGCGGTTTTAGATTTGCAGATTTCGATTTTAGCATTAAATACAGTGATAGTCATTATTCAAGTGTAAGAACCTTTAAAAGCCTAACAAAAGTATATATAAAAGGGAATAAGCACAACCGTTCACATTAATTAAAAGAGTGCCTTTCATTTTTAATTACCCCTAAAATTCTACTCCATCGCATAATGTATTCCATAAAACTAATCAGAATAACCAATTTTGCCTTTCTACAGCTGTGTGTGCCTCTGTGTGCATGAGTACACACTGCTCCTGAATTGATCAAAATCAACAGTTTGCTTGGAGTCCTTCCTTGTTGCCCTTAATTGACATCGATTTATGATGTTCAGCATTATATGTTAATATCAATCATTCTTTCAACAGACCCAACTCAGTCAATGTTGGTACTAGAACTTCAGTAGCTTTTACTCACACTTTACCCAGCTTCTTTCCAAACAGGAGCTTCTCAGGTTCTGCAGAATCTCACGTCTTCATCGTTTTTGATAGGACTTTTCAGTTGTCTCTGACAACCCACAGAACTCATTCGTTAATCTAATTTAAAGGTTTTTATTCTTCCGACTGATTTCATCATTCGAAAGTTTGTGATGGTTAACTAGCTGATAAGTTTTTAATTTTTGCATGAAGCAGGCACTGTTGTTTCATAAGGCTTAGACTGCGACCTGCACAGATGAGTGGGATCTTAGAAAGGATTTTTAGAATCATTAAATTATGTTGGAATCCCAAAGGAATGCTTTTAAGAAGTTCTAAATTAAAGGCCAGAGCAGTTATTGTCTTCTCCTGTGGCTTTTGGGTATAGCTAAACTCACATGTACTTCTGAATAGACACAAGTAAGCATTTTAGGCTGCCAAGGCGGCACATAAAGCATGTGATGATAACCTCTGCCTTCTTAAACCAGTTTCCTGGTCCTGCCTGCCCTTCTTGGGGAGAGTGATAATGCTTATCCTTCAAAAAGGTAACCTTGAACTGCAGCCACATGTGCTTGTTAAAATGCACATCTGATTCTAGTCACTCTTGCTCAGTTCTTCAGTGGGTTCATTTATCTTTGGATACAATTTAAACTTTTTAGCCAGGTTCTTGCTTAAGCAAGAACACCTTTGCACACCTCTTGTGCTACCTCCCGCCATCTCAAATCAACATACTGTCCCCAGAATGGCCTTTATCTCTTGGGACTTTGTATTGGCGTACCTTTTGCCTACTTTCCTGGAGGTCTTCTCTCTGGTAGCCTTCCCTAGGTTTCCCCCTGGCACCCCAAGTAGCTTTTCTTATTGATTGTAGCCCCTCGAGGTTTTTAAATTCTTGTCTAATGACGTGCCTACCTGCGTACCTGTTGTTCTCCTGGCCTTTCTTCAGTTTAAGACCTTTGATTCAAGAGGGAAGGGCCTGTTTTGAACTGTTATGTATATTTTGTTATTGTTTTATCCTTCTCTAAGATTGAAAACTATAATCAGTGATCTTTAATGTAAATCAGAATTGTTTATGACACAGCTTTCTCCACCCCCCCCCATATTTTAATATTTTAATACATATTCTTTATAGCCTTTCAGTCCTGTTAGGTTTCATTTTAAGAAGTACTTCTTTTAAAAAGTAATGGTTTATTTATACTTCATTACTAGACACTCGTTTTAACTTAATACATTTTTAATGTGTGTGATTTTTAAAAAAATAATTGCCCTGTCAGCATAAGAAAATAAGTGATGAGCTATGTATTTATTTGCTCAGTCTTTGTTTTCTCCTCCTATTTTATTCATAAGCTGGAATATGCTTTTCTGCTTTTTAGTTTCCAGTGTCTCAATTTAGAATAAATTAGTTGATGAGAAAAAACATTATAGTTGCAGAAGAGGCTACTGGTAAAGTGAACTGTCAGCTCTAGGAATCTCTGAACCCAGGTGTCTAAGTTTCTTTCACTCAGTAAATATTCATTGAGTACCTACTGTGTATTAGGGATGATAAAGGTATTTGAACTAAGTGGACAAAATGAATTTAAGTAAATGTAAGCTTATAGAGCTTACATTTTAGCAAAGGTAGACAGAAAATAATACACACCATATATAAGTAAGCTCTATAATATAGTATAGGTTCTATGGAGAAAAATACAGTATGAGAGAGAAATGTATATGTAGGGAGAATAGGAAACAGATGGTTATTTTAACTATAGAATGATCACCGAAAGTATAGATTTGGCAGGTGGTTATTTTAAAGAGGAGTCAGGATAGACCTCACTGAGAAGGTAACATTTAAGCAAAGCTTGAAGAAGGTGAGAAAATTACCCATGCAGATACAGGGACAAGACTGTTCTGGTAAGAGGGAGCCTGCTTGCAGTGAGGGTGGCCAGCGGGCTGGAGTGAAGCAAACTAAGGGAAGAGAAGCAGGAGATGAGCCAGCAAGGTGGGGAAGGGGTGGGCCAGATCATGCACCTACTGTATCTTGAATTATTCACTTCTTACTCTGAAATTTATTTTGGCTTTAACATATTTCAAAAATACCTACAATACTTTTAAAACAGTTAGCTCTGCATGTATTTGTGATGAAGGCTACTCCTAAGATAGTAATATATGCACTTTAATTTGTCACTGTAGGCTCCTTCTCCCACACCTGAGGATATCTCCATGAAGGAAGAGAACCTCTGCCAAGCTTTCTCTGATGCCTTACTCTGCAAAATCGAGGACATTGATAATGAAGACTGGGAAAACCCTCAGCTCTGCAGTGACTACGTTAAGGATATCTACCAGTATCTAAGGCAGCTAGAGGCGAGTAACCTTTCTGTTTTGATTGTATAAGCAATGTGGCATGTACAACACAGCTGGGAAGGAAAGAGGTCTGCATTTTTAAACATTTAATTCCACCAACAGGTTCTGCAATGCATAAATCCACATTTCTTAGATGGAAGAGATATAAACGGACGTATGCGTGCCATCCTGGTAGATTGGCTGGTGCAAGTCCACTCCAAATTTAGGCTGCTGCAGGAAACTCTGTACATGTGTGTCGCCATTATGGATCGATTTTTACAAGTAAGTGTGGCTTCTTACCAGCGGCTCACAGAACATTGCATTTATTTAATGCCAAGGTTTGGTACCTCTGAAGAAAAGACCAATTTAGGAGAAGCCAAAGAACCTCAGGTGCTAGAAAGGGAAGCAGTTCAAGTGTGTCAGACCTCTGGTGATGCTGACCAGTGGTGGGCATTTCTGTTAGGTCAGCTGGCTGAAAAGAGCTCGGGGGAATTATGGCATTGCCACAATCAAATCATTCCATCAAAGGCAATATACCAGCATATGGTCTGAAAGTCAATCTGGAGTGTGTGGGTGCCTTTGGATGATGGCTTGCCAGGCCTGCTTGCACAGTTTCTGCAGTTCAGTATTCTTTGGTATTTAGTTTCCCCATCTGAAAAGTGAGCAGTTCGGCTAGAGGACTTCAGACTTGTAAGTCAGCTGTGGCATTGAATCACTGGAGAAAAAGGAGAAGGCAGAGCTTTTTAAAAAGAGGTCGGGGATGTGTGTGAGGCGTGCACAGGAATGTGAAGTCTCAAAGAGGAATGTAAGAAATTAAGCTGAGAGGCAGAAGTGATCATCAAAATATTTATCAACTGGTAATGCAAACACACTGACCAGTTAGAAGAAATTCCAGATGTAAACCTTTAGTGTGTTATCTACCAAATAGTAGCCTTGCAGATAAAGATTTATTTATTTAAAGTCAACATTTATGATATAGGTTTAGGTTAAGTATAAAAATACAATAATTGTCTTTATGATAATGACCCTGAACTACTACAAAATCCTAAGTAACCACAGATTCAGTGGTTTTTTTCTTTTTATATAAGTGGCTTAATTATAAAGTCATGTTTTTGGTAGATTTTCAGTTATAAGAGTTGAAGCAAAAAAAGCAAAGTCCTGTTGTTTTTGTTTTGTTTTGTTTTAAAAGAAATTAGGGGAAACACTTATACCTTAGAGAGAAATTTTCCCTGACTCTGAAGCATCTTTCTAATTCTTCAAGCTGAATGATGATACCGCCTTCCTTGTACCTACGCCTCCATTAAATTTCTGCTGTTTTGGCTTGGCCTTGTCCTGATCCAGACCATGTCTGGGGCTCCCTAGACACCGAAGCCAGGGTGATGTGGGTGGAGCAGTGACTAGGAGCTTGGTGGTCAGGCATGATTCTTGTCTACTCAGCAATTGAGTGATCTTGTGCTGCTGTCTGAATTTCTTCTCAGGCCATCTGTTTGTAAGTGGGCAAAAAATAAATAAATAAATAAATAAGTACTTCCTAGGATTTTTGTGAGGATTAAATGAGATGATTGTAGAATCTTAGCACTGTGCCTGGCATATAGTGAGTACTCAGTGACAGAGCTGCTGTGAGTGGTGATGGTATCTGCTATTAACATTTAGGTTTCCTGTGCCCTTAAGAGGGGCATGAGCAGGGACGATGTGCACATCTCCGGGACTTGGTCACCTCTCACTTTCTTCCATCCAGAACCCCAGTCTTCTGGTTAGATATGACTTTTGATGCAGTCTTCTTCAATTAGGTTCAGCCGGTCTCTCGTAAGAAGCTTCAACTGGTTGGGATTACAGCCCTGCTCTTGGCTTCCAAGTATGAGGAGATGTTTTCTCCCAATATTGAAGACTTTGTTTACATCACAGACAATGCGTATACCAGTTCCCAAATCCGAGAAATGGAAACTCTCATTTTGAAAGAACTGAAATTTGAGTTGGGTCGACCTTTGCCACTACATTTCTTAAGGCGGGCATCAAAAGCTGGGGAGGTAAGTGCCTCCGATTCTGTAGGGGACTTTATTTTGCTGCTCGTTGTCTCACCCCAGAAACACTGATCCCATTAAAACAAAGCTTATGAATTTTTAGGAAATATCTTTTAGGTAAGTCCTAATGTTTGTGTCATCAGTTCTTGAGAGAAAAGACCTCACAGTGTATGTTTGTAACATACTGTGAAACTGCAGTTACCTGAAAAACAAAAGTGAGTTAAGTGGATTTGAGCTCTTAGGCCTTTACTGAGAATTTTGCAGTAATGTAACAGTTGTGTTTCTTGCTGTCCCTGGCTGTTCTTTTGTAGGTTGATGTCGAACAGCACACTTTAGCCAAATATTTGATGGAACTGACTCTCGTTGACTATGACATGGTGCATTATCACCCTTCGAAGGTGGCAGCTGCTGCTTCCTGCCTGTCCCAGAAGGTTTTAGGCCAAGGAAAATGGGTGAGTGTTGGACTTAAGAAGAAATTACGTTATATTTTAGGCCCTCTTGATATGAAAGGCCTTAGTATTTTCACAACACTATCCTTGAAGCAGTTGTTAAAGTCCAAAGGCCTCTAGGAAAGCAGCTTATTCGAATGCTTCAAATGGAGTCTAGGTGGTGACACCATGGTACCCAAATGTATTGTAGAGTTGTAAAGAATGAGGAAAGCTACTAGGAACTGATACGCTAAGATTTATGGGATATTTTATTAAGTGAAACAAGTTGCGAAGCATACAAGACAAAACAAGGCCAAAGGCCTGACTGATTTGCCAGTATAGATAAAATGAACCACTTTTAGATTCTTACAAGGAGCCAAAGATGCTAGCTCCCTGGGTCCTTGTCTCACACACCAAAGAGGACACCATCAAAAAAAGGGGGGCGGTGCTGGATGACTGTGATATGAGGCATGGGGTCCAAGAGCCAATTCTAGACTGCCGCTAAGCAGTTGTGTAGTCTGTAGCTGTACTCCGAGGGCAGCAGAGCAAAAGCCTCCTCATAACCCAGGAGGTGATAAGAAATGGTCTCATAACAGCCTCCCAGGGAAGATGGGGAGGGAGGGAGTGAGTGCACTCCCTCCAAGCCTGCCATTCCCTCACGTTCCTGGAGGATAACAGCATTTTGACTAGAAACATCAGCTGTGGTTCAAGCCTTTGCTTGCGTAGCCTACATGGATACATGCTAGATTGCCAGGGCACTATGGTAGAGACGGCTCTACCTTTTTACAAGTGTACACAGTTTACATTTTATAAAAGAAAAAGGGGAAATAGAATATATGTACATGTGTTTATGCATTTTCTAAGTTTTCAAAAAATACAGGAAGGATAGACCAGAAAATGAAAATGAAAACTGATACTTATGGGGTTAGGTGAGAATAGGGTAGAAGGTTGAGGATGGGGCCAAGACTTCTGGTTGTAATTTTTATGAATTTGTATACAATATAATTTAACTTTTTTGACTTTTAAACAAGGTGAATGTTTTATGCAAACCCTAAAATCTAATTAAACAGAAACAAACAGTTCCACCATATATCAAATTAGTAATAGAACACAGGGAAGAATTAATTTAAATAACTTTTGAACTCAGCATTCTGACTATGCATCTTTAATGGGATGTGAACAAAACAAAAGACCATGAAAGGTAACATACTTAAAGTTTACTTAAAAGGTTTATTGTTAATCTGTTATGATAATTCTGAAACTATGTATATTACAGAATAAAGCAAAGGAACATTTATGTAATTTAGGAGTAAAATTTTCACAAGAAGAAGGATAAAATATTAACAAAAACCTATAATATTACATCTGTTTTGGAAATATCAGTAAATTCATAATGAAAGGGCTGAGAAACAATGACCACCTAGTAGCAATGAATATACCTAGTGCCCACATCTTGGATACAAGTACCATTACCCACTAAAAACTAGGGCTCCTTTGAGAAATTGCTGATTTCAGGGCTGTGGGAGGGGAAGTAGAAGGTGAGCCTAGACCAATTTGTAGCAGATAGCAAGCAAAAGGTCACATTAAAAGAACATAAGAACTGACTTGAAAGGGCTTTCACTGACTAAATTTGAACATTACAAAGAATAGTGACAGTAATAGATTATAATGCATTTTTAAAAATCTGTGAGTCTATAATGATACAAAGGAAGGAAGGAAAGACCTGTTTTCTTTTTTTTCATTAGTGGAATGCCAGCTAATTAAAGTAGAAAAAGTGGTAGAGTTAGTAATCCACCAATTTTTAACCCTCAATGTAATAGTTGATTCAAGCAAGAATCGTCAATTGATGCTTATATCATTAGGTGAAATAATTTTGGGGAACAAGATTTACATGGTCTCAAATAATCACATCACAGATATGAAGAAGAAAAACTGCACCTTTGTGATAGAGAGGTCTGGTAGTTACCTCGTTTCCCTGGTCACCAAGCTTGGTGTCACTAGTGGTGGGACCACCCGACTTGACACACCTTCTGGTACAATAGGAAGTATATATTATTGTCCATATTGAATTTATGCCTAAAATATTTGACGTGGCTTCAATGGTCAGGAAACAGACAAATCCAAAATGTGGGATGTTCTAAAAGCAATTGGCCTGGATCCTTCAAAAAAGTTATTGTCATTCAAAGCCAAGAAAATGGAAGTTGTTTAAAAAGACTAAAGACTCAACAACCAAATGTATTGCATATACCTTGACTGGACCCTGGATGTAAAAAGACAAATCTATAAAAGATATGTTTGGAACAATTGGAGAAATTTGAATATTGATTATATATTAGATGATATTATGGAATTGTTGATAATGTTTGTTATGCAATAATGGTATTGTGGCTGGATAGGAAAATACTTTTTAGGGGGCGCTTCTGAAACATTCAGAAGTTTGTCATGGTGTCTGCAATTCGCCTTCAAATGCATTTGAAAGAGAGAAAGTGGCAAAATGTTAATCTACATGAAGAGTATAAGATCTTCATTGTATTTTTAAAAATTATTTCTGTAGATTTGGAATTTTTTGAAATATAAAGCTTGAGGCAGAAAAGCCACTGGCACATGAATGGTATGTGGTTCTGGTACCAATGGCACATTCTAGCCATATTACTTTACTCTTAGACGTGTGTCCTTGGGCTCTAAACCTATTAACTGTAGGTCTCCCTGTTTTCTGGTAATTGATTTCAAAGTATTGGTAGTTGCATGTTAATTCAGGTTTCATTCCTGCTTAGCTCTTTTTTTTTTCTTTAAACTATTTTAGAATTAAGATTAATTTATAGTTCGCTTTCCCAATTATGTTGTGCATATGAAACATGTATTTTAAGCATTTAGAATTTTATTACAGAACCGAAGGTTAGGTTACAGATCTTCATACATGACAAGTACTTTCAATCCACAACCTTCCTTTTGCTCGAATTTTATTCTCTGGGAGGCTGGGTCATGAGGCTGGGTGTCAAGGCTTCTCTGAGTGCTCTCTGTTCTCCTGAGCTTAACTATACAGGGCCTGACAAGAGAATTCTGGGTAGTCTGAGCTCTTCTGGGTTAGGTAGATTAGATTCCTGCCCATGGCCCGGTTTTTTCATAATTCTGAACCTCTTTTCCTGACCGACAGTATTGCTCTCTGGGCTCTCAAGCTCCCCACCAGGCACTGCTGCACTGAGCTTTGATGCGGGGCACATGTGATGTGTCCTCGTCCCAGGTCTCTGCCATCATTGTGACGGGGGCATGCTTTTGTTGGGTTTTGTTTTTATTCTGTCCCATTTTCCATCCCCTTCCAGTGTGGCGAGAGAAGTAAGTATGAAAGCTTTGTTACCTGAAGTACCTGACTTCTCATGCCACCTTCTTTTAAAAAATAATAATATGGGAACTTTGACACTTGATTTAGCCGAGAGCCGCTTAACATCTTAATTCAGTCCTGCTCAGAGTCAGAGCCTTCCTGCACTTACTGGCTGTTTTGCTGGTACCGTGGTACTGATTAGGGCTGTGATTGAATTCTCAGGTGGTAAGAATATCCTTTTATAGCTTTTACATGAGTGTCGTCAGCATGTGTGAGAGGCACTCTTCTACAGAAGAGGCGGCATCTCGCCCCATCTCTTTGCATTGTGTTTCAGAACTTAAAGCAGCAGTATTACACTGGATACACAGAGAATGACGTATTGGAAGTCATGCAGCACATGGCCAAAAATATAGTGAAAGTAAATGAAAACTTGACGAAATTCATCGTAAGTACTCTCTCCTACGCTGAGAAAAGCATTAGATTATGGGTTTTGTGTCTGAGGGTATGTGTATATGTATGTTTGTATTTTCATGTGAATTTTTTGGCACATGTGAGAGTCTATTTTAGCACAAACTCATGTTTTTCTAGTACAGCAGTGGATGGAGCATACTGATAAACTCTGACAACAGATTTTTTTAAAAAACAAGTAGATAGGGTTGTCCACACCCAAAGCAGTCAGCCAGGCAGCTATTCAGCGGATTTATCCGCACTCATCCCAGCGCCCTGCACAGGGCACCCAGCAAGCAGGGGGGATGGTTGGTGTTTGTCTGGAACAGCAGGGGCCCATCTCCAACGGCTCTTGGGTTTTGGGTGATATTATTCAGGGCATTCGTCCGGGATGTTTTGGGACAGTGACTGAAAGGCACCTGAATAGCAAGGATGGTGAGGAAGAAGGGGCAGGAAGCCCATTCAGGAAGCGTCGTGGGGCCTGGTGTCAGTCTCTGTGGGGCCCACCTGCGAAAAGGAACCAGGGGAGGTTGGGTGCTGTCCTGTGCTTGACACCAAATATCAGCTTACCAAGGGTCTGGTGACAAAGAATGAGGCATTTGTACCAAGCGTCCTCACATCCTGATTTTCTTCCTCACGTGTAGCATGACTTAGCAGGCCATGGGAGCCCACTGTGTTTCAGTCCTGAGGGTATTGTCCGGACTCCACTAAGTGCTAGCTGCCACCCACTTTTATTGCCAGTTATTCTACCAGTCCTGGCAAAACTTTTATGTCCTGACAGTACTTATGTATGATAAACACAGCTCCCACCTCCAGCCTCTCTGGTAGCTTATGAGCGAAAGCATGCCCCTTGCGCCTGGAAGTCATTTGGTCCTCCATCACCTGTGCTCCCAGCTGGCTTTATCTATTACTAGGCATGGAAGGAAATTGTCAGGCACAACATAGTATGACCTCAGAGCTCTCAGGGCCTTCAGTGATTTGGCATTATCACACCAACTGGAGATTATGGGTCTGGCCCTTCGATACTTGTATAAGGTATAAGGGATTGGGGTCCTGATGTGTGCTTAATCACGATGACTTCTGCAGGCCATCAAGAATAAGTATGCAAGCAGCAAACTCCTGAAGATCAGCACGCTTCCTCAGCTGAACTCGAAAGCCATCCGAGAGCTCGCTTCGACTCTGATGGGCCAGCCCTAGGCTGCGAGCCACGGGGAAGAGTGCTTTGTCCATGCACTTTGGCTAATTTGGAGCTCTTGACTTTGTACATAATCCTCTGCTCTACTTCATGAAACCTCTTCTCAGACCTATTTTCTAAATGTATATTGAGGAAAAATAAAGCTATTGATTTTTCTTAAGGTATCCAGTGTATATTTATTCATGCATTCTATACTGAAGAACTTTGTAGATACTTGCTTTGACTAATTTCTCTTTTTTTTTGTTTTTTTCCTCTCTTTAATTACCCTGCCCCCTCCACTTCTGCCGCTGACCTATAGATGTTGCTATTTCCCTTTAAGAACTTGATCTCTGAAGGTGGGGCATCTCTTCCCACACGCTCACAGCATGCACCCGGGGCCTGGCACGCCTGGGGACCGACACACCCAGGGTATGGTCCGTGGCTCCACTTGGGGCGTGAACCCAGGAGGACCTTCTGCATGTAAAGCAGACGTGCTAACCACTACGCTATGGAGCCACCCCCTAACTACTTTCTTTTTGAGCTATCATGACTAGCATGTAAAGTATTGCCTTTATGGCTTTGGGAACGATCTTCTTAATTTTTTCTCAAATTGAAAAAAAAAACCACAAGAACTTGGCTTCAGTGAATGCCAACACATTCCTAAACTTCTCGAATATAAAAAGATTGATTCACTATAAAAATTTAAAATGGGAAGATAACCATGACATTTCTCTTTCTAGAACCTACTCAACTATTCTCTTAATTCTTATCCAGGAACACCTGGCCCACTGGAGTGATTGCCACCAGAAGTAACCCTCACAATGCGTCTCAAAGGCTTGGCTGAGACCAGGAATAGCAGACATAAGGGGCCACAGCTGGAAAAAGAAAATGGGCTTGTGACACCCTGTTAAAAAGCTGAGACTTGGAATGCATTTTCCTGTTATGCTATTTCAACTTTATTATGGGTTATTATTTTTTTGAGTGGGCATGCGATCACATTTAATATTGTTTTCTGAGGGAATGTGTTATCAATCTCCAACTACTAATTTTTTAAAAAAAACCATAAAATAAATGAGTCTCATTATAAGCAACAACTTCCCAAGCGATTAGTTCAACAAGATGTTAATTGGTCTTTTGAGAGAAAGGAGTCACATACGTTTGGGAAACATTGCAAATGCATATAAGATTCATAAAGGCTCTGAGAAGCTTCAGCAAACTCATTTAACTCAGCATCCCCCCAACCCAGAGTGTGGCAAAAGCTGCCTTCTGCATGGACAGCGAAATCCACAGGTGCCTGGTTCTGTGACTCGGCTTTGGCTGTGACAGCCGGAGGAGAGGCTGGCTCCTGCTAGAGCTCACTTCCCACCTTTCCCTGGGCCAGGGCCTCCTGACTAGCAAGTCTTTAAGTTTGAGCATTTAGAGAAACTGGGTATCTTCAGACGTTGAAGTCGTAGTATAAAGTTTAATAAATACCCCTTGCTGAGATAGTGAAACTTGTTCCCATGGCAGCCTTAGAGTGACTGAAGTCACAAATGTGAATGGTAACTGAGACCATTTTGGGGAGCTTTCCTGGCTCTGAAAAGCAGTTACTTCCCGAGGATGCTTGAGCTCCAACTTCTCAACAAAAAAGGATAGGTTTTGTAGGCATATTCCAAAAACATTTTATAGCTTCTTTATTACATATTTTCCTTAATTAAATATTAAATACTCAGTAAATATTAAATACTCTGATTCAGGAAATTCCTATTTCCAGCATGTCATAAAAAGACCTGTAGGATACTTCCTTATATGCCACAGGCACCCAAAGCTCAAGTGTTATTAATGTGAAATAAGCTATAAAAGTAGGTCATAATATTGTAAAAACACCGAAATTAGAAAATGAGATGATGTAATCACAGTATTTGAAGAGCACAGCCCTTGAAACTAGGCTGTTTGGGTTTGAGTCTACTTAGCAGTTATGTGACCTGTGTTTAAGATTGGGATAAGAGTGTTGTACTAAAGTATGTCAAGACTTTAGCACACTATCTGGGTGCTTGGATGTTAGTGGCTATTATTTTAAGGGGGTCGATAGTCTTGGAAAAAGATGTACTCTGGGCATTCAAAGATATTTAGACACAGCCCATGGGCTTTGGGGTCAGATCAGGGTTCAAATGATGGCTTTTCTACTTAAGAGCTCTGTGACCTTGGGCAAGGTAGTGAACCATACTGAGCCTTCTCATTTGCAAAGTGAAGATTTGAGACTAGGCCATACCAGTCAGAAGGGACACGCACAGTACTGTAAGAGGGAAAGGCATAAAGATGAACTGGTAAGAGTAAAAATGAGTTCCTAAATTCAGAAAGAATTTAGCTAGGCCTTGAGAGAGACAGAAAACAAGGAGAGAGAGGGAGCAACATTGCAGGATGGCTCCTACTCTTGACCATGAAAGTAAGGGGTGCCCGGAATATAGGCTTTTTATCAAAGATGCACTGTGCATGCTCTACTCCTGAAACCAGATTCCATCCCCACCCTCAATGAAACCACTCAGAAAACCCAGCTCCATTAGCGAGATCTTGGGAGGAGTTTAGAGAGAGTTGAGAAGGGAAAAGATTTGGATTATGTGGAGGTCCTGCTGGGGGGCGGGGAGGGGCAAGCCAGAGGAGAGGCACAGCTGTTTTCTCTCACTTGTTCTTGTATCTCTGTCTGGAAGGAGCCATGGGCTGAAAGAGGAGGAAGCTCCATCCCTCGTGCC
This sequence comes from Rousettus aegyptiacus, assembly GCF_014176215.1. Taxonomy (NCBI): domain Eukaryota; kingdom Metazoa; phylum Chordata; class Mammalia; order Chiroptera; family Pteropodidae; genus Rousettus; species Rousettus aegyptiacus. The sequence continues at coordinate 127,871,959 of NW_023416306.1, forward strand.
CTGGACAAGCTGCTCTCTCTGCAGAGATTGTTCCCAGGAGGAGGCTCCCAGCTCCGCTTGCAGTTGAGGCCACATGACTAAGTTCCGGCCAGTAGAATATGAGTGGACACGATGTGTGCACTTTGCAGGGAATGTCCTTTAAAAAGGAAACTGCTCTCTTCATCCTTTCAGCCTTCATGGGACTTGACTTGGTGGTGAGTCAATGTTTGATCAGATGGGCGGGGAAACATTGGGATGTGGGTGGCTTCCACTCATTGGCGGGGAGCAAGCACATAAAAAGGCTTCACCCTTTGCCCTCTCCCTGGGCGCCAGTCCTGCTTCCCTAAGTGCTGTGGAAGCCATGGCTCTTTTGCATAATGTTTGCAGAAGGCCACTTGCTGTCCCTGCTGACTCCCTATTCGTTAGCAGCTAACCCCTCTGGCAGTTCTCCAAATGTGGCTGGAGACCCCTAGGGGTCCTAGAGACCCTTTCAGGAAGTCCATGAGGTCAAAACTATTTTCATAGTTAATTAATGCTAGGATATTGTTTGTTTGTTTTTTTTTTTACTCTTCTGTCAATAGTGTATGATAGAATCTTCCAGAGACTACATGACCTGTGATGATGTCATCATTCTGGATGTTAGTGGAATGTTTGCTGGTTTTAAAATGTTCTCAGTTTGAATTTCTATCATGGTAAATTCTGATAACCCTGACAAAAGCAGAACTCCCCTCAGTAATAGAGACGTGTAAAGGGGTGCTGAGGCCAAAGGGTTTGAGAATTGCTGGTTTACTAGTTCGAACACCTCTGCACCAGGGCCCTCAGGCCCACGTTTGAGCCCGCTCACTGGTCTTAGTTACTTTAGACCTTCGGTTGAAGAGATCTGTCACATCTTTACACAGTATTTTTTACTTTTATACATGTGTGGTGTATGTGCACATGCACACCCCTTGTCCCAAATAAGACGGCACATTCTAGAAGGCAGGGAAGGCACCTTCATCCTCTCTATGTTCTCCTAGGCTAAGTGACTCTCGAACTTGTCATGTGTCTGTTTAACTGAATAGTGAACAACATGGCAGGCCTGGCTCGATCCAAAGATTAGAGGAAACCTAGGGTGTTGCCTTGGAGTTTTCTTCACCTATAAACATGAATTCACCTCCTATTTGAGCAGCATTTGTCGAGCGCCTCCTTGAGCCTGGCACTGGGTAGGGCGCCGGGGGTGGAGGGACCAGGGGTTGCTCTGTGATCCCCATGGATGAGGGGTCTTCCTGCTGCTTGAGATGTTTAACCCCATTCCTGTTTGATCACCTAGAGCCTGAAAGCTCTCAGTTACACACAAGTTTAAAATACCAATAATTAAATTAGAAGCAGCCAGGACTGATTTCTGCCCCCAGTGGGAACTCCCTCCCTCCCTCCCTTCCTCTCTCCTTACCCCCCCTCCCCCGCTTTCTTCCATGCTTAACATGAGGGAAAATTACTTAAAGCCAATACATTTTTATTTAAGGAATTTCACACATTGTGATTCTTTCCATTGCTCATCAAGGTCACCTTAGTTCCTGCAAAGCTTGAGTTGAGATCTATCCTCAAGACAGCCCTTTTTTTAAAAGAACCTATGCTTAATCCAGACTTCTTATGTCAGCCCCAAATTCTTTTAAAGTCGAGCTTCTTTTCTTTCTCCCAGGACTAATTTTTAGGGGAAAGACAAAGGCTTCTGCTAGCCAGCCAGGGGTGGACGGGAACAACAGAAGGTGACCCTGGCACCGCTGCCCATGAGAAAGCAGCCTAGGCACTGAGGAGTTCGAGTTCTGTCTCCATCCTTCCACTTTCAGTGAGTCCAGGCATGTGAATGTCCTTCGTAAAAATATAGACTGTTAGTGTCACTAGGATTACCTTTCCTCATGTCATCACATCATGGCTTTATTATTCTCTCTCTCACAAATGGTCACAAAACAGAACTGAAATATACTTTAAATATTATTATTGCTGTTGAATAAGGTTTGCTCCCTATTCTTGATAAAACATGGAATTAAGTGGTTCACTTTGCTCTGAGTTCATATACATTTGTCCCGTATGTGTAACTCCTTATGGTTTTCCCCATGGACTTGGGGATCCTGAAATGCCAACAAGGTGTGTGCTGGTCAGACCTTACTTCCCCACCAGCTTAAGAATGACTGTGGCAACTGGGAGGAGAGGTAGAGAAGTGACAGTCTCCACCACAATCCTCCCCTTACAGACGCACATTTTTTCCAACTTTTCTCTATTACTGCAACATACATTGATGGGTTTGCTAGGGCTGCCTCAACAAAGTATCACCGAGTGAGTGGTTGGTTCAACAATAGGAATTTATTGTCTTAGAACTGTGGAGGCTAGAAGTCCGAGACCCAGCAGTCGGGCGGGCTGGTTCCTTCTGCGGGCTGTGAGGGAAGGATTTGTTCCACACCCCTCTCTTTGGCTTATAGATGACTGATTCCACATCATCTTCCCTCCTGGTGTGTCGATCTGTGCCCAAATTTCCCCCTATTTTGTCAGGACACCAATTATACTAGATTAGGGCCCACCATAATGACTTCATTTTAACTTGACCACCTCTGTAAAGACCTGTTTCCAAATAAGGTCATATTTGGAGGTTCTGGGGCGACACAATTCAGCCTATAACAGATGACGAGAAAGAACCAAGTGGTTCATTGATTCCTTTATTTATGTAGGAGGTGGGGGGAGGGATGCAGGGGGTGTCAGAGGAAAATTACCTGTAGGGAAAGGGCCGGGAAGGGTTTGCAGGGACTGAGCTAGAAAGCAGTAACACTGATTCTATAGTTGAAAAGGAGTAGTGCACACTTGTAAGTACCTGGTGCGAGTTTTGTAATAAAACCTACCTTATGAATAAGTACAGTGGAATACTACTTAGTACATTCATACATGTTTCTACCATCTCGAGATTTTTATATATACAGTATATGATCTGTTTTTATAAATGTACAGCTTGAAAAAAAGAGACCCTTCTAGTAATAGGTACAGCATTAAACACAAAATCAACATGGGCCAGCCACATTCCAACTGAAGACCCAGAGAAAGAAGGCCGACAGCCCAGCCCCCAGCCCCCGCTCACCCCGGCAGCCCAATGGTCCCAGCAAGTGTAAACCAGCACCCCTCTGCACCTGTGGGCTCAGCAGGCCACGTAGGCTGTTGGCATTTGCACAGGAAGTGCCCACTGATGCCAACCCCAGCCTGCAGAGAGCAGGACCTCCCTGAGGAAGGTGGCAGAGAGGAATGTGTGTGTCAGTTAAGGAAAAGAGGGATGAAAGAAATGTGCTCTTCGACTAAAGGCACTTGTCGGCGGCCACCTACAGCCCGTCCCTGGGCCTGGTGAGCGAGCGGGGTACTGTTTGGATAGAGCCAACAAGATCCGAGTGGACCTCGCCTGTCTTCTCACCAGGTTTAAATAGAATAAATAAATCTTAGTGGGTGGTTGTTTTGCCCTCCTGGGTTCCTATGATTAGGCTACTTTTTAGGATCATTTATGAAGTGACACTCTCTTTCCCCAACCCAACTCTTCCATGTCCTCCGTGGGAAAGGTGCCAGAGTAACTCCAGGCCTCGGAGAAGCCTGCTCACTAATGTCGCCAAATGTCCCTTCCCTTGTCTGTGCCCGGAGTTCCTTCGCCCCGTGCGTCAGAGTCTCGGTGCACCTCAGATCTTGGTTACATAGTTGTTGGGGAACAGGCCCTGCTTGCCTCGTAGTCGGCCCGTCCACCAGCCAGAAGGGTCTGCAGGGACACAGAGATGGCGAAAGTCAAGGGGGAGTGAGGCTGTTCTGCCCAGGCCAAACACCGCCTGCTCCCTGGGTGCATCCCACAGGCAAGGGTGATTTGGCCCCACCCACATTCTTTTCTCTTCTTTATTTCTTTTTATTTTAAATAAAAAAGTACACCATAAAAAATAACCCTTCCCCCACACCAAACACACAGATGTGCCATGCAGGGATCCCTTCAGGAAAGAACCTGCTGTCCGCAAGTGAAGCGTTGCGGACAGAGACTGATGGAGACTGCCCAGACCCGAGCCAGGGCCCTGGCATTCCGGCCTCAGCAAGCAGTCGTGGCTCCTGAGCCGCTCGCTGGTCACGCTGCGGCCTCACGGCTCCCAATCGGCTTCCTCCCCTTTTCTTTCACAGGGGCTACTCCCCAGCCGCACCTTCCACACTCCTAACTGCATCTCAGAATTGGCTTCTGGGAGAACCTGGTCTGTAACACTTCACAATCCTCACTTCTCACCTTAATCCCAGTCCCTTCGACAGTAATAAGTATTTGCTATATATTCTTCCCGACCTTTTTCTGTGATCATAAACACAATGATCACAGAAATGAGCCATTCCGTATCTTACTATTCTGTATCCTGCTTTTCAATACTTAACAGATATAACATCTCATTTTTTAAATTGTCCTTTGTAAGACAAGTATCATTTATTTTTTTTAATAGGTAATACTTTCATATGTACTTTCAAAAGTACGAAAGGATGAACAGTAGAATCAGCCATCCAGATCCCTTCTCTGGGGGCAAGCAATGTTATTGCTTGTACTTTCTTCCAGAGATATTTCATGTATATAAAAGCAAGTATTTATAAAAATGACCCCCCTTTTGCACACAAATGAGAGCATACTACATGTTCTGCATTTTTATATCTAATAACATATATTAAAGATCATTTCGTATCAGTATATAAAGAGCTTCCCTATTCTCTTCTACAGCTGCATATGTTCCGCTGTTCATACCATTCGCCTACTTTTCTATCAGTTGTTGATCTTTATTTGTCATGAGTTGCAACTATCCTTCCTCCCATTTTTACTATTTATATTTTAATATTTAAGTAGTTAAATCAAATGATACATTATTTCACAACTTTTTGGTTTTAAGTCACATTCCCGCATTGATATTGTTAAAAGAAAACTCTCCCATACTTACTTCTAGGACTTTTATATGTTTATTTTATGCATTTAAGTATTTATTTGAGATTTATCTTGGTGGAAGGGGTTAAATATAAATTCAAAGTAATTATCTTGACATGGGGATTTTAAAATTGTGACAAATACTATTAAATTTCCTCCCCCAAAGTCTATTTCAGCAGGAAAAAGTGAAAGAAGGTACCTATTTCCCTGACTAACCACAGATGTAACAGTCTACAATAATTTGCGATGACAAAATCCATAATGTTCCAAAAATTAAATTTTCTGTGACTTGTTTGATGGCAAAACTTGACCTGAACTGTGTCTTCCTACAGAGTGTTAATGCTCATGTTTCATAGCAGAAATATTGACTTTGATCTAAGATGGTGCCTTGGAACCCTCAAGGGGTGTTATATATGATATGTACATACACACCATTAGTAACTTCCTAAAAGCTCTCATCTATGATTTCTTAGCTCTAAGGATTTGGATAAAGGAATGTGGACCCTATCATACTTTAATCTTTGCTGGTGTTGCGGGTGAAATGTTTTGCTTTGCATTTCATTGATGACTAGGGAGGCTCTGCTATGCATTGCCTCAAAAGTCCTTGTCTGCTTCTGGACTGGTTTGTCTTATTATTCATGTGGAGGAGTTATTTCTAAGTGTAAATCGTTTTTCCTAGTCTATTTTCTATAATTTAGCTTTGCTCCTGGTGCTGTTCACCACAGGTTTTAATATAGCCTTTTTATGAAGTTAAATCCTATATGATTTTGAGGCTAGATGTCTTCCGTTGGAAGGCTCTTCCCAGAGTAATATAATATTTAAGGTTTCTTTTTAACACTTTTATTATATACTTTTAGGTCTTCAATTCATCTATTTTTTGTGTGTGTCTATGAGGTAGATAACTTATTTTATTTCATTTTCAAAATAGAAAGTAATTGTCTATCCTTTCCTCTAATTTCAAATGCTACAATTTATCATATAATAAATACCTATATATGCATAGGTTGATTTCTGGGTTCTATTCTATGCCATTTATCTCTATGTTTATTCCTGCACCCACACAATACTGTTTAAATTACAGCGATAATTTACAGCATGTTTTGATAACATCTAGGACTGTACATTCAAACAAATACATTTATTTTAATTATACCAATACATGTTATTTCTAGAAAAATTAGAAAATATTAAGAAATGAATAGAAATACTTAAAATTCAACACTTAAGGAGATCACATGAACATTTTCTATAACATTTATAAATATATATACATGCATATAGCTATATACATTTTATATTTTTATAAAAATGAGATTATAGTCTACAGTCTATAAGCTAATTCTTTTCTTTTTCTCATGAACTTTTTTTTTACATTTTAATAAATATACTGTACTTTTGCATCATCTTTAATAAAAAACTTTTTGCATCAAACTTCACCAAACGGATATATCAAAGCTTATTTAACCAATCCCTACTACTGGATACTACGTCATTTCCAACATTTTGCCAAAGTTGGTGATACAAATCCTGCTTGTGTTTACTTGAGTTTATTTCAATACCTATTTTTATTCTGACATTTTTGAAGACAGATATTAAGTGGCTTAAACTATTAAAAATTGTGGAAAAACTAGATGGTTAAAAAAAATAAAAATAATGCACAGAGGCTGTTTAGAAGGCAGTTGGTTCAGGGACCTAAAATTCCCTTCAGAGTGAGCCCTTGTGATGAAGGAACCCGGTAAAAACAATTCCTGGCACTGCCCTTGGCCACCTCCTTCCTGAAAGCTACACTTGCCAAGGACCACTGTTAATTCAGGTGGTCCCTGCTCTGCTCCTAAACCTTGGACGACTCTGCACTGTCTTTACAAGTTCTCCTGAGTCTGACTTCAGGATGTACTATGGCCAGGCCACTCCTCGCTTCAGCTCATCTCCCATTTCATTTCCTTGGAAATTCTGCATGGTGGTCGAGCATCAGCTCTTTTTCCTCAAATGACTTATTCTTTCTAGCCTCCCTGGCTTCTCTCTCTGTCTGTCTCTCTCCCCATCTCTCACCACAAATGCCATTTCCTTCGTGGTGCCTCTTCTTACACCCTAAGTCGGGCGTTATCTTCGTTTTCTGTGCTTCCACATAATCACTCATATTTTATTATGTGTATATTATATTCTAACTTATCTTCTCTACCAAATTAATAAAACATTCAGCCATATTGTATAACAGACTATTTTTATAACGGATGTTATAGGTTGCCTCCTGGCTCCCACTTCACTACCTTCATTATGAGAAGGACATGAAGTTTGGGTAGGAAAACCTAACTCCAGTTTCCTAGGGCAGGTCTAACTCCTCCCCGGGGTACAGCCTTTGTCCCTCTACAGAGACTGGTTCAGGGATGGACACATGACCAATTTGGTCCAATCTGAGTGAAACCGAGACTTCTGTCCAATGACTAAGAGAAGAAGTTTCAGAGATAAAGCAGATTTCAGACATGTTTTGATCTGCTACCAGAAGGAAAAACAGCCTGAGAAGGGAGCCCATACAAAGAAGAGGGCAGAGGTGGAAGAAGCATTAAAAAAATGAAACTGGAGTCTTGATCAAACTGAGCCTGAAACCTGGCCTACTTCTGCAAATTTCAATCCATAAATTTCATGTTTAAACGAGTTTTTATAGCAATGTGTCTGCATGCTCTTTGGGAAGCTGGCCCAAGCCAGTCGGCCAGCCACGAACTTACCTTCTTTGATAATATCGATAATGTCATTGGCATTGAAGCTGAGTTCATCTGTGTCCTGAGCATCATAGGCATACAGAGCCTTGCACTGTGGCACCTGAGGCTTAGGCTTGGGCTGGGGCTTGGGTCTGCCCCCTGCTGGGGGAGGCCGGCTGGTCGTTTGTCTCCGGACTCTGCGGAGAGAGAGGAGGCTGGTGAGATGTGGCACCCAACCGGAGGCGGCAGCACCGCGTGGTGGTTTGGACCATGGGGCCAGCACTGGTCTGCTCGAGTTCAACTCCAGCTCCATCCTTAGATGGATATGTCACTCCCTACACTTGCTCTGAAAACAAAATACCCTCCCTGACAGGGACATTACAAAAGCACATAGTTAGCTCTCAATAAACATCAGCTGCTGTTATTGCGCCCCCAGCTTATTGCGGGGACAATGTACACAAAAGTTTATAAAGTATATATATACAACTAAATATAATAAGACAAATGATAACAAAATGAATGTACCCTTCCCCCCCCCCCCCAACTTTGAAAAGAGAACTTTTGGCAGTGCCATAATAGCCTGCAGGTGCCTCTCTCAACTGCAGCACCCCCTCCCCCCCGCCGCCGGAATGAACCACCACCCTGCAGTTTGTACTAACAATTCCGCTTTTCTTGGTAGTTTTAAGAAAAACTTATAATGACGTAAGTCCCCCTAAGTGGACTTATCCAGTCCACTGTCGATAGTCATTTGGGATACAAAAAATGCTGCTGTGAATGTTCTTGCTCAAGTTTATCCAGGGCAATTTCTCAACTTTGGCACCCCTAATGTTTTGAGCAGACAATTCTTCGTTGTGCATGTGTGTGTGTGGGGGGGGGGGGGCAGGGGAGGGTCAGGGGCTCTGCCACACATTGTAGGGTGCTTAGCAACATCCCTGGCCTTTACCCCCTGGATGCCAGCAGCACTTCCTCTTCTCTGGTCATGACCATCAAAAATATCCAGCCCTAGAACCCTATCCAGGTCTTCTAGCTTTAAACATATTTTTTCTACACACTATACTGCCTCAGTCACTATTCATATTTTGCCTCAAAGGCATATAACTACAGCTTGTTCCTAGTTAGTGAGATCTCTAAACATATCTGAAACAATTATTTGTTAAATATGTTTGTAAAATAAAAGGAAATAGAAATATAGAAAACATTTTGCTCAAGGACAAACTAAAAAAAGGCTACATTCATTTGTTTACAAAAGAAATTTATGCTCCAGATTTCTTCTGCACGCTACATAGCGGGGCTGGCTGTCAGGTATCGCCCTGGCCCTGTCTGTTATCTGTTAATGCCTGATAACACCCGAGGGTGGAAGGAGGGAACGCGAGGGCCTTTCCTTGGTTCTGAGTTCTGGAAGGATAAAGCACACCTGTCTTTGAGCTGTGGTCTCAGGAGGCCAGAGCCCACAGTCCTTGCTGAGGCCCTGTGATACTTACTAGATGCTAGGTCAACTCCTGTCCCCTCCTCCCTGCCCCCCCCCCAACACGTTTATCATAGAGGAAAGGCAGTTTATAGATCGTTAGCATGACATCATTTCCTCCCTCATCTATTGGAAATCCCCAATCCCTGCTGGAGAAGCGCTCGCTTCTCTGAAAGCTGGCCAGGCAAGCAGGCTTTTAATTAAGCAACCTATATATTAGGGATGTCAGCATTTGGTTAATCAAAGCCATTAGCCTGGATACGAGCAGTCTGCTGATTTCCCAGCAACAGGGCATGGGGTGGAGGGTGGGGTGTGCATTACAACACTCTGGGAGGGAGGAGACCTCCAGCCTGGTAGTTCCAGGGCACAGGGTTGGGAGGGCACCTGTACACACGTGTGTGTGTGTGTGTGTGTTCTCTTTCTCTCTCTCTCTCTGTCTCTCTCAGTCTCGGGGGAAAACCTACCACCATTAGTGCATGTTGATGAGGTGTCTGGAGCCCAAGAGAACTGGAATTCAGGTGCAGTCCCTGGGCCACTTGGTGGAGAGATCAAGACAGAAGACTTCTGAAAAGTGGGACTGGCCTCCCTATAGCCATCCCAGGAGTCACCCTTCTCTGACTCTCCACCTCCAGCTTTGACTAAAATCTTTCGACTCCCCTCCTTCATGTCTTCCCCGCCAGCTGCCTCCTGAGCATCACCCCAGCTCAGCAGTTATTAGTTCACCTGCTACTGAAAATCCTAACTGCTTCTCTCTGCTCTTGGGAAATGGATCAAAACTCTTCATGGGGCCGACAAAGTCCCTGCCAGTTGTGGCTCCCGCTAGCTTTCTGCCTCATGTACTGCGGCAGGCCACCCTGGCACCTTCCCGCCACTCTCCACGGAGGCCCCTGAACCCTGGTAGTGGTTAGGGACCCCTGTCCACATAGTCCTAGCTTACATCATATATTTGCTGGCGCAAGACAAAGCTCTCCCCCTAAGATCAGGAACGAAATAGGATGTCAGCTCTCATCGGTTTTATTCGATAGATATTTCATTGGAAGCTCTAGCCAGAGCAATTTGTCAAGAAGAATAAAAGGCACACAGATTGGAAAAGATATAGAAATACCTCAATTCATAGATGAGATGATTTGCACAGAGGCCATCTTAAGGAACACACTAAAAAACTATTAGACCTAATAAACAAGTTCAGCAAGATGATAGAATACAAGATCAATACATAGGAATCAGCTCTATCTCTATGCAATCAGCAATGAACAATCCAAAAATGAAATTGAGAAAACAATTCTATTTACAAGACATAAAAGAATGCAACACTTAGGAGTAAATTTAACAAAGGAAAGATGATTCTTTTTATATAAAATGTCCCAAAAAGCTAATCTGTATTGACAGACAGTAGATTAGTTGGTTGCAGAGGGCCGGGGATGGGGGTTAAGAAACAACTGCTAATGCGAAGATTCCTTTTTGGGATGATGAAAATGCTCCAAAAGGAGATGATGATGATGGCTGCACAACTCTGTGACTACACCGGAAACTGGTGAATTGTACTTCAAATGAGTTGTCTTTTTTAATATTTCAAAAAAACACGTCAATTTCACAAGCAGTGCACTGCTGGTACGCAGAGTAACCTTGGCCCGCCTATATACGCAAGCAGCCACTGGATGTCCAGGGAACCGGCAGACGGGAGGACGGGATGGACGTGAGGAGCACTGTTTAAACACCTGCATGAACACAGCCACCGCATGGTCTTTGATCCCAAGGCGTCAGAGGATACTTCCTCAGGAAAGCCAAAGGAAAACCAGTCAAAGGAAAACCTTAGGGATTACTGGGGAATTTGGGTTCCCGGGCAGACCCTGGGCAACAGTCAGTTTGATTGTCCCAGGACCTGGATAACTGCTACCATATGGGCAATATAAAGCCATCTGGTCATTTATCAGTTGGCCAAGAGGGGTCCACAGCTGGGAAAAGGGGCAGTCCAGGCAGCTTTGAGGCAGGTGTTGTTCCTGGGGAAGAGATGTGGACGGGGGAACTGTGTTTGATGGGAAATGAATGTGGAGGTGGAAACGGCTCTGCCTTTGCATTGGGAAAGGGTCTGTTTAAGCAATCCTGAGATCACCACTGTCTGGCTCTTGCCGCTTTCAATGTCCTCTGCGACCAGGAAGGGGCACAATTGCTCCAGTAAGGCAGCATTTTCCCAGAGAAAGCCAGTTTCAGCAAAGCCCTTCTTCTCGCCAGTCACTCCTGCCTCATTCTCACATCTGAGCATATCTTCACTCTTCTCGTGAGTGTCAACAGATGGGCTCTCATCTGGGAACCCCTGCCCGTAGCTGTGTGAATCACGGTACAGATACGCTCGCCTGGGCTCTGCCTGCTCTGGGCAGAGCACTGCGCTAGGCATCCTCACAGATGTTGCTTCACTGAACCTCACAACACTCCTGTGAAACGACTAATGCAGGGTCCTGGATTTCCTGCTGATTTCGTCCTTGGATGGCATGATGGCACGTGCATCAGGCTCCCAGAGCTCCAGACACACTGACCTTTCTGGTCCTTTTGTCTGTCCATGCTCTCCCAGCCTATCCCCACTCTCCAACTAGTATTGTTGATCACAACTTCTGGTAGCTCATGCCTGCTTAGAGCAGGGGATCAATGTAGTAGTACAGGGATTCGTGGCACTGTTAGGACAATAGGCTCCATGGGGTGGGGCCTACCCTGTTTGAGCCCATCAGGCCTAGGAACATGGTGTGGCCTCAATCCAAATGTTCTGCTAGAGCGACAGTCTGCAGCATAAAAGATACTGGCTTGAGTCAGTGCACTGGGTTTGAGGCCCGGCTCTGTCACTGGCTGGCATAGGACTTGGGTGCATCACTTCACCTCTTTAGGGCTCAGGTCCTTTTTCAAATTCTAAGAGAGTTTTTACAGAGCTCTACTGTCAGGTGTACCACGGAGCACAGGAAATCTGTGCCCAGGAAGTGATCACTGTCTCTATGTTTCACCACAGTGTGGATCTGGAAACCACCATAGAAAACCATCAGTGAAAACAGCCATTTTCCCGGCTCTAAAGTCGGACAGGCTCAGCCATAAACCCAGACGATCTCCTTTACATCACTAGGTGGCGATCCTGTGTAATCAATAATGAGGCGAGAGAACTTTCTACAAGCTGCCAGAAACTGATTAATGAGGTCTTTTAGGTGCCTGGAGCCCTCCATTCACATCTAAGAGCCGGTTGGTCAATGCAGTGAAGAAGGGATTCAGACTTTCTTACACACCAAACAAGATCCTTGTACCTAGGGAGCTGGAACTGGCTCAGTCCAGACTCTGAGAGCAGGCGGTCCTGCTTTCAGGAATTTTGTGGGTCAGTTGCTAAACACAGATGTTATTAAAGATTACACCGAAGATACTTAACACTGAATAAATTATATTAAAAGAAAAGGGAATAAATATTCATAACTCAATCCTTTCTGGTTGTTTTCTACATTTTACTTCTGTCTATGCTCCTGAAGTTATTAACATCTGTTGTTTATGGATGGTGGCAACCCTACATAATGGTGTGTGGCTATGCATCTCTGCCCAACTCTGAGGCCAGTAGCAGTCACGCTGGTAGCCTGAAAATGGCCATGGCGAGAGCGGGAACTGGCAAGTGTTCAGCTCAGGCTGTTTTTATCCCCACAGAGCCAGTGGACCAGCGTGCCACCATGCCCACGCACCCCTGTGAAAATTCACATTCACTCGTCTAAAAGTGACAAAAAGCCTAGATTTGTTTTGTAATGGATATGCGGGAGTTAGATAATTTTGGTACCTCTGGGATTAATGATATTTGCATTCCTAATAAACCTGACATGACTAAGAACTGTGTTATAAAAACAATTATTTCATTGAGATAATGGGAATTAGTCAGAATTTCAGACTCAAAATAAGAAAATTATTTTTCCTGTTGCCACTTCAATAACAAAAGTTCACTTTATATATATTAGTATAAGGCCATCGAACTCCATGTCATTGAGCAAATTCAATGTTTCATTATATGTGATTGTGGCACAATGCAATTTAGTTTTCCTATTACTACTTGACCCATGGTTTCAGGGTAATTTCTACACACTTACCACTTTATTGTGTTTATTCTCCATTAAGGAAACAAACACAATTAGGAGTTGAACTAAGCAATTTGCTTTTACGGCAGGTTTTTTTTTCTGAGTGGAGTATTAGACCTCTAATGCAAACACATTATAACCCACACCGCAAAGTTTCCTGAGTAATCCAGCACGTTACATATGTCTTGCTTTGTGAAAACCTGCACTGCCAGAGAAGTCCTGTTTTAGTGATGGGGGAAAAACCAAGCGGTGGCTTTGCCCTGAGACACCACGTAAATGACCAACATTTGGACCCTCATGGACTGCTGCTCGATCTCACCAGATGCCAAAAGCCCACAAGAAAACGAAACCCCAAATGACGCCAACGCCAACAAAACTCTCTAAAGTGAGGGTCTGTTCATTCGCCCTCTCCTGGGAGTGCCTGCCACTTTCCAGACAGAGGATGTGAGTTCTTACGGTGACTATAGCAAAGGACGTTTAACTAGAAAAAGACTATGGAATAGGACAGCGGGAGAAGGAGTTTTGGACTTTATTTACATTGTCCAAATGCAGCCAGTGTCTGTTGTAATATTACCTCACAACTCTCTGTTCTGCTGTTGCTCTGTGCCCAGAGAGCAGCATAGCCATTACACGTGTGTGACACAGTGTATGTGTTGTGGGGAGAGGCGTCTCCCTGACTGGTCCCCTTGTCTTGGCTTCTGTAGGCTGCCCATCCCCGCCCCACTGAAGCCAGTGATGCCTGAAGCTTAGACCCTCACAGAGTCTGGAGCTCTGTGCAGGTCAGAGATTAGATTTCTTGAGAGGAAAGCCACTGGGCCAGGGGACAGCCACTTTTCAATCCTGGTAGGACATTAATATTTCCTTGTAAGACACATGAACAATGGTAATAAAGCAAACACAAATAAGCTTACAAGTTGCATAGTGCCTTATAGTTCACAAAGCCCTTATTTCATCTTCAAGAAACCCTGAGGAGTGTGCTTTAAAATGATATTACTGTCCCTATTACACAGGTGAGGGCATCAAGATGTAGAGCGATTAAGTGACGAACATGAGGCAACATAGCTAGTAATTAGTGAAATAATCCACGTGCCCAGCATATGGCACACAGAAGGCACGCAGCCCAGTGAAGAGTCAATGAATGAATCAACGAAGGAACGAACACAGGAACTGGGACTCACACCCAGGCCTTGCAACTGCGAACCGTGTGCTCGCTGCACACGTTAGGCCACCTTTTGTGAACTTCTCTGCAGCTCCCACACGCCCGGGGCAGTGGAGTGCGCCTCGGTCTGAGCGAGGGCCAGCTGGGATTAAGCTTTCAGATACCACTTCTTTGTTCCGCAGATGTGAAATTTATGCTTTGAAATTCTAAGAAGGAAAATAATGGTATTTTATTTCATTGGCTCTTTAAAATATGCTCTGTTCCAAAAGGTTGAATCTATAAACATTACTGGAAACGTGGGAATGGATGCCAAGAATTCCTAAGCTTCGTGTCTGCCTGGGCCAGGATATGGCTGCTGCTCCTGCAGATTATGGGTTGAGAAATATTGCTATTGGACACTTGTTGGAAATTTTAAGCCCCTTGAAAATATGACTCCATTAGGAGAATCTTGTCAAGAGACGCAAAGGCTACATTAAAATTTTTCTATCGATCCCTCTTTGCGGCATGGCCAGAAGCCTTACCACTGAGCACTTTCAATGTTTTCCTGTTTCTTCAACCTCTAGTTGGATTAATCTCTGGAGTATCTCAAAATTTCCTGAAGTTGTCCTCCCATGAATTGGACCACAGGATTGAAAAGGCCAACAGACAAGACATTTCCAGTCCGGGTTTTAATGCTTCCAGTAATGAAAAAGAGATGATAGATTATATATATACATCTCAGTTGTAGGATGGAAAATATAAAGCATGCTTGATTGGCACATCAAGTGTTCCCATGAAGTCAGAGCAAAGGCCAATGGATGAACTGCTTATTTGATTCTCGCTTAAACGGTTCTCTTTCCATGAGAATCAGGAAAGATCTTTAACGTGAATTAGACTTTTCGAAGAGTATGCTAAAGGAAATGCAAGATAATAATCCCTCTACATCTTAGTTTTCTTGGATGATGACAGGAACAGCTACCATTTCACACACGCGGCAAGGTAAGGGTGAAAAATCTAGTTGGGATGATAATTAATTTAGTGAAGGCTTCGTGCTTTCTCCAAAAAAAACTTTGACTGAACCTAAAATAAACTGACAAAGACTTTCTTAAATTACCTTGAGGTGCTAATTAGACCATTTGATTTTATCCACACAACATTATCCAAAAGAAATGATTGCTTACGTTAAATATGTCTATAAAGAAAAGTGCATCGGGGGCGGGGGGGGGGGGGGTTGGAGAGAGAAAGGAAAGATAAACCCAAGGGTATGAAAGTCTAAGGAGAGAAAGACTGTGGCAATCTTGTTTTTATAGATGGGCAAATTCCAGGTCACTGTTTGGAACTCTGACGCACATAGGCATTTTCGTGTTTATGGAAAGGTACAAGCATGGGATCCCAAAAATCCCTGCTGGCTCCAACAACCTCCTATGGAATAAATGCAATTCATGTTTTCTTGGCAAAGAGGAGCTGCCAAATGCAGGTAACCACAAAGCCTTTGAAATGCATGCCTAAGGTCCCTGACTACATTAGAAATTATTTACAGTTTCACTTTTATGTGTTTTAGAAAATAAATATTAAGAAAAAGTTTGGTCTTTTGACCAGAGTACAATATCTTAAGGAATGTTTGCATCACAGTAGATTTAAGTGCACAGTAAGAAGACTGGCTGACATTCTTATAGCTACCGGACTCGGTGGTAAGATTATGAGTTTTACACATAAGAGACAGGAAAACCATACTGCCTGGTAGATGGTTATGAAGGTGTCTTCTCCTTCCAGCCTCAGAGCCATCGCCAAAACAGCATCACATATGCTGAATCTTTAGGCCTGAAGGTGGCAAAGGGTGTGATAAGACTTAAATGGGGAACCATGGTGCTGAAGGCTGGAAGGGAGCAGCCTCGGTTAAGACACAATGTTCCTAAATTGCCTGCTTTTGGCTGACAGATGCTCCCAGCTGGCTGGTGTGCAAGTCTGTAACTTGCAAAGCAGGCTGGAAAGATGGTTTTGCTTGCCAAAACCAAAGCAAGTAGGAAGCTAGCAGACAGAGCTAAGAGATTTGGTGTATTTCGTTGATTGATTTTAATCCCTTGCCTACTCGAGGACACCCAACTGGGCCCGGGAAGGGTTGTTAGATTATTTCTGTGATGTCCATCCATCTGAATAGTGTAGGTGTGGGTAATGGAGTAAAAATCCTGCTGCTTCAACATCACCGTTTCAATTCACCTTTACGCAGAACCTTCCCTGGCTTTGTCAATCAGGCTTTAGGCCAGTGGTTTTCAAAATGTGGTCCCCGGGTCAGCAGCATCATATGAGAATTTGGAAGAAATGTAAATTCGTGGGTCCCACCCCAGACCTACTGAATCGGAAATTCTGCAAGTGGGCTAATAAGTTCTTCAGAAACTCTGGTGCACATTAAAGTTTGAGAACTACTGCTTTAGACCAAGCCAACCAGGTAAAACCATGATCGTTAGAACTGGTGGGATTTAGCTACTTACACAAGGGGGCGGGGAGGGGCGGTGGCAGGGAGAGA
This sequence comes from Rousettus aegyptiacus, assembly GCF_014176215.1. Classification (NCBI taxonomy): domain Eukaryota; kingdom Metazoa; phylum Chordata; class Mammalia; order Chiroptera; family Pteropodidae; genus Rousettus; species Rousettus aegyptiacus. The sequence continues at coordinate 127,888,782 of NW_023416306.1, forward strand.
GAGAGATCTAATAAAGGGGGCACCCACTCTACTGATGACCATCTGTATAAAACTACGGTGCTTTCATATCTGTAGCCCAAATGAAGATAAGACTTGCCAGGGAAAAGGAACACCAGGAGAGAACATGGCGAAGTTCCTAAAAGCTGTGAGGTCTTTAGAAGGAAGCTGATGAGGTAGGAAAAGCATCTTATACTGAAGTATGGAGATGACTAGGCAGCCGCCCACCTAGAGGAAGGAGCTGTTGTTTCTCTCCCAGCACCGCTCTACTTTGTATACACGTCTCCTGCTCACATTTGAAATTTCTTCATCATTCTAGAGATATGGAGAGAATGGAAAATGGAGGAAGGCATGAGGGGAGGGAAGAGTGGGCTGGAGCAGGCCCATTACAGGTCCAGCAGAGAGAACCAGTCCAACACTGAGAGTCATGCTGAGTTGGAAGATTCCTTAAAGGTCACTAGTAGTTCAACCACTGTGAAATCACTGGTTGTATCATCAGTCACCATCACCATCACCAACATCATCATCAAACTACAGTTGACTGAGTAGCCTCCTACATGCCCAGTACCATGGTAGGTATTTTATGTATAATTTCTAGTCCTCCCAACAAACCTGCAAGCTTGGTGACATTGTATCAGTATACAGATGAGGAAAATTAAGCTCAGAGAGGTTAAGCAGTAGGTCTAATATCAGACAAGTAATAGAACTGAAATAGGATTATCATCCTTCTCCGGTATGTAACCACATCACTTGACAATATTCCTGCCTGGTGATTTCCATCCACCCTGTGTCTCGATACTTTCAGGGTTAAGTTGCTCCTTGCACACGAGGGCAGTTCGTTTTGGGGCTGCTAGAACGCTGTTTTGTTTACTGGTGCCTAAATCTACCTCCTGGCAGAGTTCACTCATTTGTCTCAAAGTTGGCCCTAATTATATATCCGGCGACTCTACGGAACACATCTAACTCCCTTTCTACACTGAAAACTCTTTGAATATCTACACAGAGTTCCAGGAATCCTTGCTTCCTCTAGCTAAATAGCCTGGGTTTCTTTTTACTACTTTTCTTTTTCTGTTTTAGAAAGGTTGAAAGCTCTCATTTTAAAGCTTGAAAGATCTGTATTATAAACAAATGCATGCATCTCACAGAATACTCGAATGTTATTCTCAAAGTTTCTAATGACTCTTTGAGCTGTTGTATTTATGCAATGGCAGGTGTAGACATAAATCGAAAACCCCATTAGCCCTCAACCATGCCAGAGAGCAAAAAAGGTCACAGAGGAATTGAATCTCAGGGCTCAAGGGGACTGCCCTTCTGATACTTCCCCAAGGTAAGCCCTTTCTGGAGAACAAGTTGAGTGTTATCAACTTGGCCGTACTTTTAGAAATGCCAGCTGAGGGCTTCATGGCCTTGGGTCTCAGATTATAACATGTGGATGGAAAACTGGACTTCAGAATCACACACAGACAGCCCAAGGAAATCCATGAACTTCAGTGTGATTGATGGAGGGGGAGATCACTGGCTTCCCCCATAAGACATGGGAACCTTACCCTGCAGCACCCTGGTCTGGGACCTTGAGGAAATCCAAGCTCTCCGGCGTCTGTGACACGCGGTCTGAGCCGGTGGACTGTTGCCGTGGCAAGGGCGGGCGGGCCATGGAAGTGTACAGGCTCTTCTGATTTGATTTCTGGTTTCCAGGAGTGTGGGGATGTGGCACAAACTGGTTTTTGATGATTCCGTTCTGATGGTATCCTAGAGAGAGGAAAAGAGGGGAAAACACCCTTAAATTTTACTATCCTTTGATAAAAGGCTCTCCGAATTTCATCCATCTATTAATCAAGAGCAACTTACTTAACATCTCTAGGCCTCAGTTCCTTATCGGGAAAAATAGAGGGCATACTTGCTAATATACATGAGGAATGGAGCTAATACATTGTAAACTGACCAGCGAGTGTCTGGAACATGGCAGACACTCACACATGATTGTCAAACTTGACAGCAGAATCGCCAGATGTTCAGGGTTCCAAGACAAGGAAAGGTAAACTTGAAACTAGCTGGCAGGCACATTCTTGGGTCTAAGAAAAATTATGAGGTTATGATTTAAGAGGGCTGGCAGGCAGCTATTTAAACAGTCGGACACCCGTTTTCAAAGGGTCAGTCTTGGGTGTCCTCTGCAGCAACCTGTTGTGAGAAGTCGGGAGAATATTCCACACAGGCAAGGAAAATGTGGCCGCTGGTTGGATCAATCCAGATAGACCCAGCTCTCATAGCCAAACAACTGTTCCTAGTCAAGATCACATTATCTGGTAAGTAATAAATGATGGTGATGGGCTCCAAACCACAGGCCTTGGCTGAAAGGAGTATTATCATTCCCTGCCATGTACGAAGAAGCCCTCACCTCTCCTTTCACAGACAGGTCAGGGCAACAGTGAAGAACAAGACTCCCCAAGGCACCCTTTGATGAACCCACCATGAAACCTCTCCTGACCTTAGTTTATAAGAGGGACTAGAAGTTCAGTCTTGGCTCTGCCTCTGATAGCTGCGTTGACTTTGAACACAATATATGACCTTTTGTAGTGTCAATTTCTTCATTGAAGAAACAAGGAGCTTGGTGAAATCCCAGCTGCAGCCAAGGGTGCCAAGGACAAGAGAGGGGCTTGCAGAGCGGGATGAGCTCTGTGGCTGTGATGCTCAGGGCGAGGGGAGGCGAGGTCCACAGATGGGCCGCTCTATGCTGTTCCTGACCCACTTGCCCACCATAAGTTCAGAAATTAAGAGTAAGCATTTAGAAATGCTCATAGCAGTTTCAAAGACATATTTCATATTTGTTGAATCTAAAACTTGGCTTATGTTTTGAATGCTTGTAAAATTCCATTCTTCTAGTAATTTTTATTATCTCTTACGAAAGTATGGTTTGTGATAGATTAAAAATTAAGAAAAAACCACCTTCACTACAGACGGTGTGAAAAATGCTGATCTAACAGATTTGGGTCCAACTGCCAAATTTTATTGATGAAGAAACACTCATGTAGAGAAGTTGGAAGCCATGCCGAAGGTCAGATATTTGGTCTGAGGTGACTTTGGCCAACCTAGCTGAGGCAAATGAGCTTTCCAGGGGGTCGGGCCAGGATTTTGCACGGGGGCTGGCACATGATTGTAACACAGTACTACACTGGTTCTCTTAGGTTACTTTGTGCTTGGGTTTTCTTCAAGGATAAAGGCAGAGGGGAGGACAGCCGGGCCAGGCAGGATAGGGGCTCCGAAAGTGGTGAGAATTAGTTTCTTACTGCTAGGCACAGGTGTCCATATTTTAGCATACAACCATGAGGTTCTAGCACAGGAGACAAAAGAAATGCTTTTTACTGCTTATCTCAGACGCTGCTACAAATAAGATTTTTCTTGTCTGGGATGACCTGAGTCAAGTGTGGTCCTAAGATAACCCTTTCAGACCCAGAATCCTAAACTTATTAACATCAAGCCTTCTGGGGGCAGTTTTTCATTAAGTGAATTTCGTGATAGAAAAACATTTCATGAGTTTTGAGAGTACTCTTCAATTACTAAACAGATTTTTAAAGGTAAAAAGTCTTACATTTATTCGAGTTTGGATTTTATTGACTGCATGTTATATTTTTATCATAAAAAAAATGTTAGATCTAAATTTTTTTGGTATCGATTTTGTAATTCTCAGATATTACTTTATTTTTTGGAGCAGTTCTCCTAGAGCCTATATGACTAAAAAAAAAAAAACTTTCTACTTATTTATTAAGCTGTAAACTAGTTGCAAAATATCATCATGGTGTTTGGCTGGAGCTGGGTAACGGTGGTGGGGTTACATTTGGCAAAATCCCATTTCCATAAAGGCAGAATCCTACAACTTAAAAGCTGACGACATTCTGGTTGTCAAGGACAAGGAGCCTCTTTTTCTTCTACTGATGGAGGAAGCCTTTCCTAAGGGAGTAATATTGCTAGGTAATGAAATCCAGATCGTTAACTCAGCCACAGTTCAGTCTCACTAGCTCGTACTTTCTCTGAATTTTAGGGTCACAAGTAGTGCTATTGTGTTGGTGGGGGCACCCCTGGTACTGAAATGGCTCATGTTTGGCTAATATGTGTGCATTTATTTGCTAATGGGTTTCTTCCCAAACATATTTTACAAATTTTGGGTCCAGGTTAGTGGTCCCAGTTTACAGCACATGCTTGGCTTACCTGGTGGGGGAGGGGCAGCTCTCATTGGGTAGTTGGCATTGTGGGTCCCACTGGAATAACCTCTATTTTGAATGGTGTTCCTTCTGGTAGGGCCTGAAATAAACGAAGTTATGATCAATACTATTGGTTTTATGGCTCCAGATTGTTTTTTTGCTGATGGAAAACTTGTGAGATAGTGAAATCGGGTCTCAGTCAGATCTATAGGAGACTGGTTGCAGTGGAGAAGGGATCTTTAAGAAGAATACTGTACTGATAGCTACTGAACATGACAGGCTGGAGGATGTGTTGATGAAGTTTCGATACGGTTTTGAAATGTTAGAGACAACAGCTTTACAAAGAAGTATTAGTAATCTTACAAAGGTGTTTCTATTTTTGCAGACTTTTTCTTTCTGTCTTTTTTTTTTTTTTATGCCTACAGAACCTGGAATTCCTAGGTGGTCTCCCATCCAAGTATTAACTAGGCCTGACCCTGCTTAGCTTCTGAGATGAGACGGGATCGGGCCCGTTAAGGGTGGCATGGCCACAGACTATTTTTGCAGGCTTTCAAAAGAGATGCGATACTTTAATGTTTGCACTCATGTTCTGAACACAGCACAGAAGCTAAATGTGGGTGCTGCATATTATGGTCACCTGCATGAAGTATATTTCAGCACTAACTGGACATCTGCTTATGTCGATGGCCTTTCCTGGAATAGTTTGTGTTTCTTAGTCTTCTAATTAAATATAGAGACCACGAAGGGTATAATGATAGTGTCCCACTGTGTTTTGTCCCTGGTCCCCACTTTGTTCCTTCCACCCTGCCCACATCTTTGTAAAGAATCCTTTTATTTAAAAGTCTCTTAGAAAATTCCCCCTAAATGTACTGTCTGTTTTCTGCAAGTAACCAAGTGATACACAGTCACACACCAACATTTTCTGAGTGGCCGTTTATCTGTATTTATCTGTACTGGATTAGTGAGTTAAAGTGCATGCCAACATGTACCTTTGTAGACAGATTTCATGAAGGTCTATTTATATCTGCCATACTCTTCACTGACCACACATATGAACTAAGTTTTATGAAGATATCTACATTATATAAATATGTAGCATATGACTACTCTATGTTGTGCATTGTAATTCTATAAATGTCACTTAGAAAAGAAATCAAAGGCCAGTGAAGGAGTTAGGCTAGGGTATGAATTAGTGCATGTGTGTTGTCTAAGGAAGAGCTCTAAAGTGAAGGTGAGATATACTAGATTTAGTGCACAATAACATAGTGAAACTGTTGGTAAATGTGGCCAATTTCTTTAAAATTGATAGAAAGGATAAGTTTTGTATTGTTGACAAGTCTGACTGAAAAGGGCTGGAAAATCTGAAGCCAGCAAACTAATTTGTTTTAAACACAATTAATACCGTGATGCCAGGAATACCAGACATAACTACTAAATCATTCAGAAAGGTTTAACCTATTTGCCTTGCTGTTGGTTTCTTTCAAAACGTTTGAATCTGAAGAGAGCCCCAGCCATGGGAGCAGCAGAGGTACTGGTTCTTTGCCCCGCAGATCTGTGCACATAATATAAGCACTTGGTGAGAAGTGAGTCTGGAGCAGAGCTGGGGCAGGGTGGGGGTGGGGGGCGCAGGGGCGGAGGGTCAGGCAGGGGCAGCCAGGAAGCCCAGCGCGGCTCTACCCGTGGGGCCCACAGAACACTTACGGGAGTTCTTGGGCAGCCCGGGTCCGATGCTGACCTGCAGCACTTTGTTACTGGGCTTTAGGATGGCCAGGTCACCGAAGCCTTGGTGGAACTGCACCTGCCGAGAGCCCCCTGCACTCCAGGGACCCCAGTTCTCCTTTTTCAACTTGAGTTCAAGCCTGTGAGAAGAATATGTGTTGGAATTAACAAGTCGGAATGAAGCAATGAGAAATGGGGCTCACAGAAGCCAGCGTGGAGTCTCACTGCTGGGCAAATGTGCTGTACAAATGAGGCAAGGCTGGGTAACCTAAACTGGCCCAGGGCCCTGCGGATGGGGTGACAGCCAGGGTTTGGGCACTATGGTAAGGCGAGCCCACTGACCAGAGGCAGAATTATTTGGGACCTTAACACCTGTAAGAAGCCACCTGGTGAAGGAGGTACCCCATTATAAATGTCAATGTCACTCTGCTGGTGCGCTCAGGTGGGACTGCCCGGGGACAGAAGGAAAGGGACAACTTCCAGGCCACTCCTGCTGTGGTATGTCCTGTTGCCTCTCTCTGATTCCCCTGGTCTGTGTTTGTGGAGGACTGAGAAACACACATTACCCCATGTCTCCTTAGCAAAGAATGTGGTTATTTAACTAAGTTCTATTTCGCCACCATCACCCCAGCCGAGGTGGAGAAAAAGACAACACTTAACAACCAAAATCCAAATAGAAGGGAGGTTTACTCACAACTCCAAGGCCAGTTTTTATTTTTCATATTGTCTCTATGCCTATGTCATGCAATTCCGTATTCTTCCTTTTTAACTTACATATCCTCATGTTCATAATTTTAAGTAGTTGCCTGTTATTCTATCGAGTGGCTTGGTTCTTCATATTCTTCCTTTAATTTTCTTTCTTTTTTTGAGTTATTCCTTTATCAGAAATTCCCACACAAAATAATTGCCCCTGGTGTGGATGGCCAAATTGTTCTTTGGAAACGATAACGGATGCGTATAGCTACCACTGCGCCCACAGCAGCATTAATCACGGTGAGTTTCCCTCATCTTAGAATTAAGGCTTGACTTTGGCCTCATTCTTGTGAGTAGAAAGAGACAGATGGAGGGTATACCATGTTATAGATGAAGATTTAAAAGAAAACAATTCTCGCTCAGCAAATAGGAGTTTAGAAGCTCAACAGTATGTATACCAGTAACTGGTCCAGGAGACCTTGTTGCTAAAACAAAGGATGGTGTACTGAGACACAAGGCCATCCACCTCCGAAAGCCCCCAAATGCCCTACCCGTAGGTTTTATTATGCATTGATTTTGGGAACTCAAGCTCTCTAATCACTTTCTTCTGCTTCCACCCTTACTCTACTTCTGCCTGCTCTGCTACATTAAAATATTCTTTTATTGGTGATATACAAAAATCTGCCTTTCCCTGCCTCACTTTGGTGACCTTTGTCTAAATGACAAAATACACCATTCAAAGTCATTATTTCACAGAAATGCAAACGTGACCTTTTCGAAGTCTGTGACAACCATCCGAACTGTCTTCTGCAGCCCTGAGATTCCGTGGCGGCAGCTGAGGCAGCGATGCTAGGCTGTGCTGAAGCCGCTGCAGCCAGTCAGAACCCCACCCCCACCCCCACCCCAGAGACCTCCCCTCCCCTCTCAGCCTGGACCACGGGCGGAGAGGTCAAGCCCCCCTCTGGTTTTACTGAGAAGTTTGGGCCCCAGATCCCAACTTACGTATTGCTAAATTTCAGAGGTAGTTGCTTCTGGGTTTTTTCCTCGTAACGCTTTGCTAAGAGGCTCAAGAATTCAGTTTTGAAGACGGATTCAAGCAAACTATCATATTCTTGCTCATGGAGAATAAAAATGTCATCTTGCATAGTACTGCAAAGGGATTAGAAAGAAAATAAAAGTTGCACTTTTGTTTATTCCGGTATTTTTTTGCTCATTTTTTTAAATCCTTAAGTCAGTACTAGGTTTCTATAGTCTTTCTAGTATGTAACTGAACATGAACAATTTCACGTGAGTTCCAAGTTAGTAGAATTGATGATATGGTTATAGCGACTGTAATAAATCCTAATTTGCAGAACTGTAAGCTCAGTTATCGAAAGGGAAGCTGAAATCCTGGGCTTTATAGGCACTCATTATTTAAAAGCCTTTGGGTATTCAGTGCTCTGCTTGTAATGGGTGCCAGGTGCTGCTGAATTTACACACACCCCACAGTACAGAGATACACCAGACAGGTGTACAGACTGCAAGCAAGTAAGCACAACCCTCACATTCAAGTTAATGAATTTCTTGGAGCAGAGAAAGAACACACCTTTGCAGGAACTGCAAGTTTGGACAGGGCAGGGCTGTGGAGAAACTCATGCCTGGAGGGGAGAATGGAAGGGAGAGGCCAAGACAAACCCAGTCCTGGGGGAAATGCTCAGTGGTGGGCTGGGGGTTGATCAGACACAGTTCCACCCACCTCCAGGCCCAGCTAGACTTTGTGGAAACTACAACACACATATAATTGGGAATCTTTATTCCCTAGCTGTTAGGTATACAGCTCAGTTGAAAGACGCCCCCACCTCAAAGACTTCATAATATACAAGTTTATAGTTACCACCAAACACCACTGCCAAATATCTAAGACAAGCCTCTAAAGAATGACATTTCATAAGGGATAATAAGTGTTTTTTCAGGTATTAAAACCAAAGTAAGTGGATTTGCTTCGATGAATTAACCATGGTTTTATTTTAATCCCTCCAAGTGCAGGAAATGTCAACGACATGGTTCTTTTAATAATGAGCCGAGCTGGGTCACATAGGAGCCGTGCCCTGCTCTTGGGGCCCCTGGTATTGCTGCACCAGGAGGATTACTATGCTGTGACAGAGCCAGATGGTGAGGCCAGCATGGACAAACGGGGTATAGACAATCTTTGACACGAGGGATTTTTTTCTTCCATGTAGAATTTGATCCATTTAAACTGTAGCTCCTGTAATCTCTCTGTTTCGTCCCATGAGTATGACAAAGCCGGGGTGGGCAGTCCATGGGACCAGAGGTCTTCCTTGGGCAGAGAGAGCCTTGGTGGACAATCCCAGGCTTGTCAGGAACCTTCTCTCTCTGGGCTGAGTCAGGGAGCTAAGGACTTCGATCTGAATGAGCCCGGAGCTGTAGCCATAGTTTCTCTCCCTGAAACCTTGGCCCCTCAGTCCTGCTATAGGAAAGGAGGTTGGTAATTCACAGGAGGAAAAAAGGCTAAGGTAGGATCATAACACAGTTGGAATTCAAAGGCGCAGAGCAGCATAAACAAACAACAGGGGAGGAATGGAATAAACTAGCAGCAAGATACCACCACTGGGGCAGGGGGCTGGCCCCTCCCAGCACGTTTATTGAAGCTGAGTACGCCAAAAGGTCCTTGGGTGTGAAGTCAGAATACTTCACAGGCACTTTGGACACGTAACGGCCGTCTGGATGAAGTACATGGCCATTATTATCACCTCAAGAATTTGTTTTCAAACAGCCCTACTTCACAACAATGCTTTCTACACACTCTTATTTGCACAAGTTGGAGTATAGGTTTTTATACTACAATGAAGACCCTGACAACATAGTGGTTTAAACGACAAAGCGTTTTTCATCTGTCATTCAAAAAAATGTGCACAAGCCGAAGGCCCAACATGAAAGTTCTACGGTGCCCAAAAGCCAGGCATCTACTCTTTCTCTTTACAGATATGACTAAGAAGTGGTACAGGTCACTTCTGCTCATACCTCACTGCCAACACTATGTCACATGGTTACACCTAGCTACAAGGAAGCCTGGGAATACAGTCTTTGGGTAGGCTGCCAGCCATTAATGTGTAAAGGAGAGAATGGGTAGTGCAGGACAGCTCACAATCTCCACTGGACCTCCTCATTCACAAACCTTTCTAAACGAGGAAGTGGAATCTTTTCCTAAAGCTTGAGAATAATATACCTTAGAGAGCTGAAGCCACAAAACTACTATTATTTTCCTACCTCTGGGAAAATTCTGGAATTGTCTTAATCGCATCGATTATAGCAATTTGAAACTCCAAGAGACACTTATGTAAAAGCTACTCAAAACAACTCTCGAGTTATTTGGAATTAATAAAGTCCAAACATCCCAGCACAGGAAGAAAATGACTGCGCATTAGGAAGGGAGTGTATGCAATGGGGAAAGAGTGAAACAGGATGTATCACTCTCTGGTGTATGGGGTGAAGAATGACGCTCCTTTTAGGGTGGCCTGATTCAGAGCGCTCTTCGCATGTCTGGACGCATCTGTTTGCCTGGCTGTACTTTAGGCGGGACAGTGATTACTGAGCAGGGCTGAATGAATCCAACACAAGTAACCTTGAGTAGTTTAACGTGCTTAGATTTATTACGAGTTTCACTACCATAAAGAAGAAGAAGAAGAAAAAAAAGCAGGCCAAAACTTCAAGGTCAATTATCAGCATGATTCTGGAAATGAGAAGAGATTGTCTGGACACTTTGACTTCAACCGTCAAATTCAAAACCCCTCCCTTCCGTGACCCAGTCATGAGAGTCAGTGAAAGCATCTTCATCCAGGTCAGAGTTTCAGCTCATTACCCTCTCCTCAGCCCCTGCTCCTAGATCTGGAAACAAAGCTTTTACATTTATTTATTCTAAAAATCAAGACTTATCTTTGGACTTCACTCCTGTCTTATTCATATGCTCAAGACGCAATTCCTTACAGATGTTTGTACCCTGTGTTGAAAGATCCCTGACTAGTCTAGCCTCTACTTTCGCTTTTTACTTTTTTTTATCCCCTCATCTTTGTGGCTTCTTGTGGTATTGCTGACAACACTAGAAAATCTTCTTTTATTTCCTTAACCAGTATCTTCTTCACAAAAACTTTAGTTACAAAACACTGAGTAAAGTCTTAAATTTTTTTAAGCTGAAAAGGCAATTTCCTAGGAAAGCCTTGCCTTTATGTCGGCCTTCATAAAAAGCTTTTGTGATTGTGAAATATATGCCCCTTTTAGTACATATTTCATAATCTGTACTGTAAAGTAGAGGTAAATAAAGAAGAAAATAAATCTAATCCAGAATTCTACCACTCAGAGAAACCAGTGGCAAAAGTTTGGGATCCTACTTAACATCTCCGAGAAAGTATGGATGCAGGTTGTGTTAGGCCTCATCACGTGCCTCCCAGGAGAGCTTCACCTGACCTCTGGGTACAAAGTCTCACTCACGTCTTTGGTATCCCAGGAGCACCCTGTGTAACCTCTGTGGGACATGTTTACTCAGGTGTCTGCTCCCCCTTCCAGAATTGGAAGGAGCACCTTGAGGCAGTGACTATGTCTCATTCACCTTCGAATCCCTGGGCTAAACACAAGGTAGGTGGTCAGTTCAAAAATGTCGACGATTTCCAGGTTCCCAAAGCTCAGAGGCCACAGCACGTCAAGATTGCAGTGATGCTTCAAGTCAGCCGAGCGGGTGGTAAAGCAAGCTGTTCTTACTACCAGAGGCTTAGGGCAATTAGGCAATGAAATATTCCAGGCAAGACTGTTGTGACCAGGGGAGCTGGAGCCTCTTTTTAAAGTCCCCTCTGACAGGTTGCTTTTCTCACTACAAACAAGGATTGGAAAATTTACTGACCCAGACAGGCAGCTATGTAGCTTTTGGTCTTAGGCCTCTGGTGGTTAGTTATTAGAATGAGAAGGACCATTAGAACTCTGAATATGAGATTTTTGTGGTACCAACCTCATCACCTAACAACAGGAAAGCAAAACATATAGGCTATTACACCTTGTGGCCACCATTCTAGCAAATTGAGTTTTTCAAATAAGAACGACGCCACGTAAGTACTTGGACAAGAAGCAGCTCTTGACAGATCTCTCAAAAACTGATGCCTTGGCCTTCTTTCAACAGACATCCCAAGTCTCAGAAATCTGATGTCTCAATTATCTATATTTCTCTGAGCTATTGGACCTATCTCATTTCTTTTTTGTAAGTTAATTTTTTGAAAAAAAAAAAAATTCAATTTTAATTCAACAAGATATATTTCAGTATATTTAGAAAAGGTAAAGACTTCTAAAAATATGATATCTACTAGAGGTTTAGAAAAAACTTTTTATTATGGACAATTTCAAATATGTTAAAAAAAAAATACAGGATAGCAGAGTGAGCTTCCACATGTGAGGATGTTTCAACAATTAGCAATCAAGACAATCAACTTTATCTACACTCCCACTTCCACACACAAACCAGGTTATTTTAAAGCAAAGTAGAAATATTATTTTACTCATACCTCTTTAAAAATAACCACAATACCATGATCACACCTAGAGAAATGAATAATAAATCCTTCATATCAAATATTTAGTCATGTTTACATTTCCCAAACTGTCTCGTAACTGTCTTCATATGGTTGGTTTACTTGACTAGGGAGCTGTGACCCCATTTTGCTGTAAGAGTAGATGGGCTGAAAGATCAAGGCTGTAGGACACTCCGATAGCTTTGACCAGAAGTAACCATTAGGTGGTCATTCCAGCCGATAATCAAGAAGTAAGCCTCTCATTATTCTGAAAACACACGTATAGGTTACAACCCTTACTGAAGTGCAAGACAACTGTGAAAATCTTTCTCTATACCAGTATTGAAATATATTTGAACACACACACACACACACACACACACACACGTACATCTGGTGATCTGGCACCACAATCAATTTCTACTCTGGGTTTGATTCTATACACACCATTACCCATCTGGTTGATTCCTAACTTGATTTAGGTTATTGGCTTAACCCAACGGGTGATGAGAATGAGGAAACAGTATTCGCCCTGCTGTGAAGCTCAGTGACTGCACCCTGCCGACATCGCAAGATGAAATGACACAGACTCTTCTCCTGCTCCTCCCCGCCCCCAAACCAGAACAACTTGCAGGCTAAGTACTTCACTTATTACATTCTCTAACAAACGAAGGCCACTAGGAAACAAATGTCCAGGCCATGAATAGTAAAGAGGAAGCAGAAAAAGAAGCGGGTTTTACCATGAGACACCATATCCCCCAGAGATTTTGAGTATGAATATCCCATACCTTGATAAACCTCAAGGACTCGATCAATAAGATAGTAAATATCAAAGCATGTGACACAAATGTAGATGATTATTTACGATCAAGTACTCATTTTAGTGCTGTGAAGGCCGAAGACAGACCTGGGCAATCATAATAGTAAGAACAATAATCACACCCAGCATAATAATGAGCACATGAACTCCAGAGCTGGGATTCCCTGGTACTGTCAAGTGTGCATGGCACATTTCAGATAATCCAGTTTAGCCCAGGTATGGGTGGCCCCATGGATAGACAGAAGCTTCCAGATGGTTTCCTTAGAACATCAAGGGCAGTCTCAAAGTCCAGCTAGTCAAGAAGAGAGTGGTCAGGAGGCTGCCCAGCTCCAGCTGTGACCCAGCTAGTGGGCCATCTGCTCAGGAAGACCCAAAAACCAGACAGTGTCTGGAGCTTTTCCTTGAAATCCATGGTTCGGAGACATACCTGAGGTGGGACTGCCAAAAGGCTGCCGAGGGTCCCATCTGCTTAGAAGTTTTACCACATCCCGAGTTGAAATGTTTTAAACACTTAACCTCACTGTACCACCTGGCCCTTTATCAGGAAACTTGGCAACAGACAGAATCAGAAACCACAGTGACACAGGCAAGAATGGACACAACTTGAAATCTGCTTTGGATTATCACACTGGAGCTAGGATTTCCAGCCTGGAAGGCCAGATGCCCGAGCACACAAAACCCCTGCTTTCTCCTGGGAGCGGCAGTTTTATTTTCTGTGTGGATTATGAGTTTAGAAGGAAGACATGTTCAAAAGCAACCAGAACATCACTACTTGTAGTGCAGTGGCCGCTGCATCCTCAGAAGGGCTTAGGGATGCAACTCAAGGAGGAAGTCACTGGGCTCAAAGGGGCCTTTCTTCCTTTTTTCTCAGTCTTATGTAGACTGGGAGGATTTCCTCTCTCCAGAGGGAACTTAGTCTGGTAGTTCTTAGCATGGGAGGATTTAGGGAAGTTCCTCTGCCAAAAGAAAGCCAAAGTGCTGACAGGAAGAGCAAGGGCCCCTGACTGTGAACTTGGAGTCCAAGGGAGCATTTGGCAATGACTCCAGGGCTATAGATTGTGGAGACCAATCTGTGCTCCCTCCTTGCATAAACAGGCAGAAAGGACTTTAAGGAGTACCTAGAAACTTCCCTTCCAGCATAATCAGAGGTCATAGCAAACTAAAAACAATATTGATGACCTCATGGCCACCTCTGCTTGGACTCAGCTGAAGAAATGGGTTAGGTCTTCCATGTGGGTGAGGTGGGCCTGTCCCTGGACCCATGGCCCCACTCACTTCAGTAACAGCAATTATACTCTGTCGGTTTTATATACTAGGTTTGTTTTCAAATTTCATGGATACAAAGGACCTCAGTATCTCTTGATTAGAAGAGCTAACTAGGAGGCGATTTTTTTCTTGCTATCTCGGAGACCCACGAAGATCAGGTATTCTTAGGGAAGAAGAGGAGATTCAGTTCTCTTCATCATGATTTTGACAACTGAGGAGCCTACCAGGCCTTTGTCCAGGCTGTGTTTGCAACAGCAGATGGCGATGTTAAGGGGACAGGGCACACACACTTCCAACCCTCGCCACTCACCTTAGGGACACGGACAAGATCCTCTCCATTTCGATTCTCCGCTTCAGCACTTCTTTTACAAGCCCTTTGTCTGGGCCCTGTTTGACCTTCTCTCGTCCAATTAAGTATAAGCACTTTGGAGTAAGAAGCAAGTCTCGTTTTACACCCTGTAAGGAGAGGTATTTTAAGAAGGTGGACAGATGTGTCAACGTGACAACTTTGGGCATCTGTTTATAGATGAAGGGAAGCTGCCTTAGGTAGCAAATTTTCACTACCATCTAACCCCATCCCTTGAGAGCAGAAGGGAACATAGTTAATAATTATTAGGCTGGCATATGTGAAATTAATGATACTTGAATCTCTCTGACTTACAAAAATGGCAAACTCATATGGATCCGTTCTAAGGTGTCAGGACAAAAGGTGTAAAAGGACAGTCCTGGACAAAACAACACATGTAGTTACACTACTACTTATCTGGTACATTTCTCAAACAGGGATCCATTCCTCAAGTGTCCGCATATATATTTTTTTGAGTCCATGAAATTTCTGCTTTTTAAAACTGATAAAATTTCATTTTAATGACAATCCTTAAAAATCTAATATAAACATACTTTGGAATATGTGGGTTACCGACCCCCTTAGATCCAAACACCATTGAGAGCCCTAAGCATTAGAATCTGCCACCAGAGCAGCTGGCACCATTTTGGGGATGTAAGGATGATCTGGTTCCAGCAAAATAACATTATCCTTCTTGTTAATACTGTTGTTCATTTTATTTTTTTCTGAACAAAAAACAAACAAATAATTAAAAACAATTACCAAAACAAAAAAATTTCTTAATGGATTCGCGAGCTACTGTGGCTTCAGATTTCACTTTTGGAGCCAATATTTTATCAGGCAAAAGAAATAAAGTGTTGAAGGGAAGAGGTAAAAAATGTCAGCTGTCCCTCCAGGGGCCATGTGAAGGCCTTTCTTAGTCATTCACTAACGCAGGAGTCCCAAAGTTTTTTGGCACCAGAAACCAGGGCTCCTATGAGAATCTCATGCCTGATGATCTGAGGTGGAGCTGAGGCAGTGATGCTAGCGCTGGGGAGAGGCTGCAAATACAGCCTGCCGCTTACCTCCTACTGCGTGGCCTGGTTCCAAACAGGCCACAGACCAGTACTGGTCTGCAGCCCGGGGTTTGAAGATGGGTAAGAACACTTTGCAATATTGCCTGACGTTCTGAATCTTTTGACCCAATGATTCTATTCCTATCCATTTATTCTAAAAGCATTGGCAGACAAATGCACAAAGATATGTGTGAAAAGGATGCTCACTGTATTCTTTAAAAAAAAAAAAAATAATAGTAAAAGAAAGGGAGCTCACTGAGAATGGATTAAGGAGAAATTGATTAAAAATATAGTGAAGCATCTGTTAAATGGAATTTTATGCAGCTAAACAAAATAATTTATGTTGACACATCTATTAATATGGCAAGTTCTCCATGGTATAGTTTAAGAAAAAAACCCAGGACAGAAACGTAGATCTCGTTTTTGAAAACTAAATACACAGATGTATGTCTGTATAAAAAAAACTTTTAAAGGATACACACAAAATGTTAACACTACTGTTTTTGGGTATACGTGGCTATTTTTCTTTTGGCTTATCTGTATTTTCTAAATTCTCTTACAATCAACATGTTTTGTTTGGTAATAAGAAAAGTAAAATTATGAGTTATTTTTAAAACTAAGGAATGTTCAGTGCCTCTCAGAGGCGGGCAGTCAGTATGTACCTTGAACCTCCTGTCGTACTTGGTCACTGTGTCTGCAAAATCGATCTTCTCCCTCTTGCCCACAAATTGCTGAAGTTCTGGGTGGTCCTCCATCCCAATGTAATCCCCAATGAAATTCCTGTTAATGCTGTTTCTCCTTCTCTCCTTCTTGTTCAGCAGGAGGTCGGAGGCTGCAATTCGCAGAAGGCAGAGAAGAGAGAAGGATCAGTCTTCCAGAAAAAGGAGGAAAATACTTACTATGGAAACACACAGAGAAACTTTACAGGAATACAAGATTTTAACACATGACATTATATGCAAAGTAAACTGAACTTCTAACTTTCGTCTAGGCTCAAAATTATTCTTGAGATTTGATAAACAAGTGAAACAAAATGACTAAAATACCTTCTTCCCTCATTTGGACATATTTTTTTCGGGCCACGAATTTCCTCCACGATTTCTGTATCACTCGAGCATACCCATCATACTTTCTCTCTCTCATTTCTTCTAGAAGAAATAGCTATGAATGTAAAGAAGACAAATGTGAGCCAATTCATAAGACCTGAGCATCACTTTTTTTCTGGTTATTTCAGGCACACTCAATTTAGCCAAAGCCATACATGGGAACCAGCTTCTCAGACTCATGACAAATGTGAAAAAATGATTAGTAGCGATGTTGGTTATGATCACTATGACTTTTTTATCTACACATTTTTTTCTTTTAACAAAAACCATAATGGAAGATAGCCAAATCTGAGTGTATTCCGTTGGATCTTAATAATGGCACCCTGCCTTGCTCATAATCTCTGTGAGAATCGAAATTCAGTATTTATCTACTTATTCCCCACCTTGATCCAGAGAGGACAGTAGGTGGCTAGATCAAGTGAGTTGGTGGAGACTGTCGTTCAGTGCTGCATATGGCCTCTTAAGAATTTCCCAGCTTTTGCAGGGGCAGACCTTCTGCTGCTGTGGAAAGAGGGCTGCCCTACTTTCGGTTCCGTGAAAGTACAGACTTCCTACCTCAGAATTCTCCAGGGAGTCACTGGGGCAGAAGCTAACAACTGCAGTGATTGGAGTGGGACTTAACGATGATAGGGGACCTTACTTTGTTTAAGGTCTTGAGACTCAGGCCATTTTAACAATATTATCCCACTCAGCAAAGGTCTGGAATAATGAAGATGATAGCAATTAGCTATAATGTACCTAGCACCTGCTATGGGTCAGGAATCATTCTAGATGCTTTACATGCATCTTTTCATTCAATCCCTCCATGGCTACACAATCCACTTATTTCTATTGTCTCCATTTTACAGATGAGAAAATTGGAACTAAGATTGTGTGGGGCTGGAAAGTGAACCGAAGTCCTTCAGGTGCTGCCAGGCTCTGTCTCACTTTGACATACAAGTCTTTCTCTGTAAATCTGCATTCGATCAACTCGTAAAATGGTGGGCAACTTTCTCATTCACCTAGGAAGTTGTTTACATGACTCCCTAGGAAAACAAGATAAAATGGACCAATGAAAACCCGACGTAAAGGTGATGAACAATCATTACAGAAGTGTTCCAGAAATAAACAAGCAAATTTGGTTTGAAGGCAGCTGGGTTTGATTTGTTGTCTCTATTTATCTGGTCTATACTCAGGAGCCACATGTGTCCCCTTCTGTCATTCAACTTCTTCCCATAGTCCCAGCTTTGCAAAAAACAACATCTCAAAGGCAAAATATCACAGCCTACAGTGCTATATACAACAGGTATGACGAGCATATTTATAAAAATAAAAGGAAATACATGGTTTAACAACAGGACAGAATGTTTAAAATACGAGCCCTGCGGTCTCCTGTTGTAAGAATATTTGTTGGTGTTTCTTTTCTTGTGTGTTGGGTTTCTGAGGCTTGATATCTTCTTCTTTAACAGAACTATAGAGTACCATAGAAAACACACTCGTGCCTCAGAAAGGACGAAGAGGCAACCAATATCCAACTTCCTATAGACTATTTCAAAGATTAGCTGGGTTTTAGGTTCTTTCCAAAAGCCATGCCATTTTGAAATCGGGTAGGATGGAGGAAAAAGGAAACACAGAAAACTCCCAAATCATACACATGCAACAAATAAGCAAAACCAAACTCTTTGGTGCCTGATATCTAATGTGGGTTCTTAAAACAAACGGGTTATTTTTTGTATATCCAGCATATTTACTCTAAAAGTCAAGGCAAAAATCACAAAGTGGACATTTAGAAACCAATTTTTTAAAAGTATTTTCAATGTCAGGAATAAATGTGGATGGATGAGTGATGGGGGAGGGGAGGGAATAGTGATGATGGGGGTGTGTGTGTGAGTGAGTGTGTAAAAAGATGAGGGAAAGGAGAGTCAAGTGATGGTAATAAAGAAATTGTAAGAAAGACAAAGAAAAAAGAAACCAAAAATAAATCTTGATTTTTGAACTAAAACCCTAAAGCTCAACAGAATCAGGAAAAAAAAGTATGCAAAATATTGAGGCTGTTTTAATTTTATGTGAAAATTTAGCAAGTCAAAAAAGTAAAAGAGGGTATGAAATAACAGGAGTTCTGCATTGTACTGATAAATCACTCCATCCCATTTTAGAAAGAACAGGAACTGTTCTGTGGGTTGCTTAATGGTGTATGACACAACATTTTCATTTTATATTTGGAAATGAAATCGCTGTGAGGCTACAAATAACTCAAAGTGGAAAATGCTACCACAAACTTTTCATAAACGGATTCTATAGATGCATCCCATTTATTTACTTAATAGTCTTTATGGTTCATAAAGTCATTCACTTATAGCCATTATCATTTGTGGGTCTCAGGCTGATCCTCTGGGGCAGGCAGAATAGCGGCTGCAGCCCCTATTCTGGGGGACACAACTCACCGAGAGACCAGGATTTGCCTGAAGTCAGGGGTTTCTGTTATTACGCACTGCAAGTTCTCATGTTATTTCCCCTCGGTCAGATGACTAATTTTGCCGAATTCACCATAGACTCTTGAAATGGAGTCTTATGATTGTTAGAAGAACCTCAAGAAATGATGTCAAACCTGATTAGTCCCAGTAATTATTCCAACTTAAAAAGTAATGTCTTCATTCCATAGCCCCCGAGCTAATGGGGCAAAACTGGGCTGTGTTGGGTTCCTGCTCAAACTGAGAACTTCCTATGACACTCAGTGACCATACTCTCATCAGGAAAGGTGAAGAAGTTTCTCCAAATTAATCTGGGATGGTCTAATTAAGTTTGTGAACGGTAAAATTGTTTGAATTTCTTATTGGCAAATATTTGTGTTCTATAAACCCAGGGATTTGTTCTTCCTACCCATTTGCCTCCTCAACAGCCTTTCCGAGCTCTCTCACAGTCTTCAGGATATAGTCCTGGGAATTCTCATCCCCAAGCGCTGACCTGCCTTCACAGAGGAAGCCCAGGCCTGTTTGGTGTCACCCAGGCGAGGACATAGGTTTACCCAAGCCTCCTTGGTGGGACATAGAAGTCCCTTTTCGCTCAACACTATTGGACGCTATAAATAACTATTGGGCATCTTCCATGAGACACTTTCTATAGGAGGTTGTGAGTACACAATGGCGTACAAAACCTCAAGGAGATGACAATCTAGAATGGGAGAGGGACAATAAATAAGAAACCATCGTATGATAACATCTTTATAAAAAGAGTGCTGAGTACCCCGAAGGCTGTGAGGGAGGAGGGGTATGGGGAATGACTTACACTGGGATTGGGAGCAGACAGAAACCTTCTCTGAGGCATGAATGGAAAGCTGAGAGAAAGAAGGCAGCCATGTTGTGGGGAGGGGGCCAGCGGAGCTGCTGCAGGGAGAGGGATGGCACTGAGGAAGCGAGGGGAGAGGTCAGCCACACACTCACAGACTCGGGGGCTTTGATGAACACTTTGCTCCTCCCCAGCTGGAACTGGTCACTGTCCATGTTGACAGACTGCAGCAAGTGGAGGACACCTTGTTTCTCATCTCCTTTCCACGAAGGCCAGGTGGCTTTGGTCAGAATGGCATATCTGTGAGGACAATTGGGGAGAGAAGGATCAGACTTAGGCTGGACTGACCCACAGAGGCGCCTGGTGCTGCTGAGATGCTGGCGATCCACTCACCTCTGTTCAAAGGCTTAGGGATGACCCTCGACACATGCAAAAGTCTGCTGGATCTGCAATGCCCATTTCATAGCTCCGAATCCCTTCCTATCTGACCGTTTCCATGCTAACGCCTGAGGAAAATCTACTTTTCCTTTCTACAACTGTCTAAAAATAGCACAGCTGAGGGTCACCAATGATACCTGTCAGGCAAAATCAAGTGGCCTTTTCTCAATACTGACTTCCCTGATTTCTTCAGAGCATTTAACAGTTAATGCATAGTTTTATAAAGCTCCCTATAAGTAGCTATTATTATTACAATGTATCAAATTTCATCTCTAGAAATCTGTCACAAGGCCCTGGCGACCTGGTCCTTGGCTATTCTTCAATTTCTTCTCTCTACTCCCTTTGGCCCATTCCTGGGGGGATGGCTTCTTCTTCAAGCACACTCGACTCTCCCTCCTCAGAGCCTGCGTTCATGCTGTTCCCTCTACCTGGTGTGCTGTTCTCCAAACTCTCACGCGGCTGCTCCTACTCAGGAGGACTTCCCTTCAGTGACACTTCCAGAGAGCCCTTTTTGGACTACCCGAGCAAAAAGCATCCCCTGCTATTTTTTCTCATAGAAAACATTATTTTTTCCTTCAGAGCATGTATCATCATTTGTAATTATATTCATGTTTGTGCCTATTTGGTAAATTTATGCCTCCTCCACAAGGACTAGAGCTCCATGAGTGGGTACCATATCTGTGTGGTTCATACTGCACACCCGGCATCTTACATCATACCTGGTGCACAGTGGTAATAACTAACATGAATGGTTAACATTTACAGGGCAATTTCTCTGCTCAGGGGCTGTTCTTGGTGCTTAAATGTGTGATCTCATTTTATTCTTACAGCAACCTGATCAGGTTGGTCTTTCCATTTTGCAAAATAGGGAACATAAGCAGAGACTCACCAAAGGCTGCTTAGTAAGTCTCAGAGCTGAACCCCATTCTGTTTCTTTAATCATGGCACTATATATAAACTTTGATTGGTTGATGTGTAAATATTTTGTATGTGTGCGTGTGTGTACGCGTGTCTGTGCGAGAGAGAGGAGAGAGAAAGAGAGGAAGTACAATAAGTTTTGCAAATCTCTTATGTTTCTACCCCATTTTTCTTCCTAAGAATCAGAATACACACTTAGGCTTATTTTTCTCAACCATAGTAAAGAGTACATGATGCCCAGCTCAAACGGAATTTACAGAAACTCTGTCCTAAGCTAGTGTTACTGATTTGTTTAAAGAGCAAAGTCTTTCATAATTAACATCTCAGTTGTTAGTCAGAAAATGGATGCTGCTATAGTGATGATGCAAGAGCTCTAGAAATTTATTTTCTTAGATTCCTAGATACTTCTTTTTTATATAGCTGTTTACACTATAGGTGTAACGGTCCTTTTATAATTTAGAGAGCCATGAAGGTGAATTCATTCCTAGTTTACTCCGCCTCCAAATTATCATGAACCTTGATTGTGAGAGGACAGGGTCGATGAGCCTTTATTGTATGGAATGATTTGCCCTTTTGCTAAGCCTCTCCTGATCTTCCTTCCACAACGATGACTTGCCACATATGATGACCCACGGCGATGACCAGCAGGTCAGCCATTCTAAGAGCAAGGAACAATAGCCCCCAAAGGAAAATTATTTTATTAGATGTACTGGATTTCAAAGACAACTAAGCTCTTCTTCAGCCTGCTAACTCTTTGTTACATAAAATTTGAAGTAAAAAAAATTCTTACATCCTGCTCCTGTGTCATATAAGAAAGACACACTTGTTTCCTGATTAAATTGCTTAAACATGGATTCTTCCTTTCTTAAAAAAAATTAAATAGATGTAGAAAATGCAGTGGAACTCCACCAATTTAGAATCATTAGAGAAGTTAGAATTATGTAATATTTTAAGGATATCACATTCAAAAACAAATACTACAAAATAAGAGCAATTTAAGTACAGATCCTGCCACATACACTTTAATGAAAATATTAAAATCAGTTTAAATTTATACATGGACTGTACAAAAATTTTGAGGTTAAATACTAGAAGCTTCTTTTCTTAAGTAGGTTAAATATTTTCCTAAAATTGTCTTCATACTATTAATTTGCACAGTCAAAATAAACCTCAGCCCTTCCTGTGTCACAATTATCATGAATTCCTGAACTTGTGTTACCCTAAACAGGCCAATTACAAGTGGCAACTGATTTATTTTACAATAAATGATGACAAAAATAATTCTGCTATAACAATAATAAAAGACAAATAACTCAATTTTAAAACTGGCAAAAGACCTAAACAGACATTTCCCAATAACCAATGGCACATGAAAAGATGCTTAACATCATTTTCCATCAAGAAAACGTAAATCAAAACCACAATGAAATGTCACTTCATACCCATTAGGATGGCTAGAATCAAAAAGTCAGATAATAACAAATGTTGGCAAGGATGCAGACAAATTAGAACCCTCAAACACTGCTTGTGGGGGTGTAAAATGGTACAGCCACTTTGGAAAGCAATCTAGCAGTTCATCCAAAAGGTTAACTTAGAGTCACCATATGACTTAACAATTCTGGTTTTAGGTGCGAAAGGAAAATGAGAACATGTGTCCACATATGTATGTCAACGTTGATAGCAGCATTATTTGTTATTTTTAACAGCCAAAAAGTAGAAACAACCGATGTCTGTCAATCGATTAATGAACAAGTAAAATGTGGTATATTAGAATATTAGTGCAATGGAATATTATTTGGCAATGAGTAGGAATGAAATACAGATATACGCTACAACATGGATGACCCTTGAAAACATTATGCTAAGTGAAAGAAGCCAGGCACAAAGGACCACATATTGTATGACTCTATTTATATGCAATGCCCAAAACAGACAAATCTAAGAGACAGAAAGAAGTGTCTTCCTAGGGCAGGAGGCAAGGGGAGAATTTGGAGTTGGCAACTAGGGAAGTGTTATTTCTTTTAGGGGTGATGAAAATGTTAATTGTGGTGATGGATGCACAACTCTAGAAATATATTAAAAGCCAATGAATTATATAGTTTAAATCAGTGAAGCATACAGTACGTGAATTCTATCTCAATAAACCAATTTCAAACAAAAAAGAGCCCAGAATCCCCAGTTTATTACCTCTGTAGGAATTTCTGGAAGATGCGCCGATAGGCATAACCGGCTCTTCTCACGCGAATGTTTTCTTTCAGACCCAGGTATTCCACTTGATGCTTTACCCTGTAAAGGAGGAAATGAAGCCAGGACATCACTGGATAATTCTGTCACCCCACTCTCCTACTCACAATCCCCCCAAACCTAAGCTGTAAGGAAACACACCAAAAAAGACTACAATTTACAGTGTCAGAGCCTGAGCTGACCTTCAGGTTATATTACACTAATTAAAAAAATTTTTTTTATTATGAAATACAGCAATTACAGGTTTACATATTTATTTAAAAAAATAATAAAACAGAAAGCCATATACCTATCACCCAGATTGTGAACAAAAATAACAGACTTTCAAAAGACTAAAGGAAAGAACTTGTAACTTTTTGAATTAAACGGCACTAGAGTTATTTTGTTATCAACCTTAAGTTTAATAGTGATTCTAGACCTATTGAGATTACATTTCTAGGCTTTTAAAATACAAAACAAAAAAGGGCACATGAAACTATTAATGTCAAATGCCTAAGTCAAAGTGTTCTAAAAATATACGTAAATTATAGTTTTACTCGGTTTTTATAATAGAAAAAAAACTGGCAGTGCATTTTGGAAAACGGATGCAGGGTGGTACTGGATAGATGCTCCCACACGGGGAAATCTTCACATCTGAGAAATGCCCCGTGCCCCATCGCTGCACCACGGATTCTGGTTTGGTGGCCTGGTGCATCTGAGGGGGTGCACGGACATGCAAATTGTGAAAACCCACCCCCTGCTTAGAATCGCAGTGTCCTGGGAGCCAAGTGACAGATCCTGGACACGAGCTTCTGATCGTGTCCCCTCTGGGGAGATCCATAGGGCCTTTGCTGCATATTATGTGGGCTGGTTGAATACAGACACTTGGAAACATGATACTTGAGGAGAATGAGAAATAAAAAAGCAAACTGCTTTTTTCTTTTAAAGATGGGATATCAGAAGTGTGCTGTGGCAGGAGGCAGCTCCCTATTCAGTACAACTGTGGTCAACTGCACCAAAGATAGGTTCGAGGGAACAGCCGCTCGTGAATCTGCTCTGTAGGAAAGGTAGTTAGCAGCATTCTCCCTACGCCTTCACATGGCTTCCCAACGGTTGTTTCCCCAGCAAGGCTCTCATGAAACCCATCATTTCCAATGAAGGCCCACATTCTCTGACACCCACGGTGTGCCATTATGCACCATTTATGGATGGTTCCTACCAAAGACCTCACAGACAGCACAGTGGTCAAGAACTAGGTTCTGGAACCGGGTTCCTGGTACACCATTGGCTCTGCCACCATGGAACTTCTTGGTGCCTCGGTTTCCACTTGTGTAAAATGGGGATGGTGATATTGGTTCTTCCTTCCTAGTTGGGTACATTCAACGTGACGCACTTAGCCGGCTCCAGGCATGAAGCCATAAAAAGCTGTTATTATTCTAATATAGTCACAGCTACAGTAAGTAAACCAGACAAAAGAATAGAGGGAAAAAAGTGGATTTTTCATAGTGAGAGGATTTTCAGAAGTGGTGACATGCGTCTGGGCCTGGAAGGCTGAGTTGAATTTACCAGATGTAGAGGAGGGAAAGGCAGGGGGCACAGTGAAAGCAAAGGCTCGAAGATGGTGGTGGGAGTGGAGGAGGTGGAAAAAATAAGCCTGTGGCGGGGTGGAGTCTTGACTGCCTTGGGAAGGATGAGGTCACACAGTGAGGGTTACTTGAAATGTCTCAACCAACTAACTGCTCTTACTCGAATCAGCATCCAGAAATGTCAGCCCCTTCAAGAAAACTAGCTTTTTAAAAAAGCTAGTTTTTTTATAATATAAAAAATCAATATAAAGAATTAATATAAGAATTAATTATATTAATATAAAGAATCGATATTTAATACCCACACTTAATTTGCGATACACATTTGGTTAACTAATGGGGAAGAAATCTGATTCGGGAAAATAATTTTCCTTTCTCCCATCCTCCAAATCTGAAACTCACCACTGGCCTTTTCTCTACTAAGCAAAACACTCACGAGGCTGCAGTTAGAGATAATCTGCTTATTTTAAGTACTTTTCATAAATACTGGCTTCACTCCAGTCTTCTGAGGCGGGGAAGGCATTGCCCATTGATGCGAGTAGAAACGTTCCTCTCCCATGAATCACATAGGAAAGAACTGTGCCTCATGTTAAAACCTGGTTTCATGCACTATAACATCTATCATCAGGAAATCTTTTTCATAGACGTTTTCTTCAGCAGGACAATCAGTTTAGCAACTTCTGTAATGTCTAAAATTTCACGTAATTAAAACATCCGAGTTCATTTCTGCATATTCTTGGATGTTGTCACCTCTGAAGTAAATATCAGCCAGGCTAGCAATGCCCAGTTGTCCTCTTGGCTGTGCCAGCTCCTCCTCTCAGGGAGAGGCGGGGAGTCCTTTTCCTGAGTGTCCTTGGCCATTAACACAAGTAGGTCAAGGCCTGAGAACCGTGCTGGGGCAGCATTTCAGAATCCAGGGCAGGCAACTTTGCCAGAGCCAAACAAAAACACATTTTCAACAGGAAAAACCACACCCAATAAACTTGTGGAGTGAGTAACCCTGTCCACCAAGAGCTTCAATTGGCCGTGTAATCTCTGCCAGTGAAGCACACTGCCCTTTCATGGACCCCAACGCTCCACTCTCACAGGTCGAGTGAAACCATCTGTCACACAATAAACCTGGGCTAGGATTGGGGGAACGACCCCAGGAGGTGATCCTACTAGAGATATAAATCAACACGTGACCAAATAATACTTCAGGGTTTTTAAAAACAGTTTACATGAATGTAAAGTTATGAAGTTCTTTGCTGTAATTAAAATAAGGGGCAGGTGTGATTTAAAAAAATAGAATGGGGAAATTCTATGAGGATTTATTGAATAAACACACAACTGTCTTAATTTCTCCATTTCTGATATTCCGATAAGTCAGTTTGGATTGTATGAGAAGGTAGCACCAGGGTTGGGGAACCTCTAACCAAGAGCTGTTGTAAAATCTCTATATTAGAAGGGATTTTCAGCAGAGCAATCTACATGGGGTAAGAGGAGGTGTGCTGGGGAGGTATCGCATTTGCAGAGTGAGCGAGATTATCATTATGTTTATTTTAAGATTATATTTGTTGGGAAGGTCTGGGAAAGAAGAGCTGGATGGAGCCTGATGAGGGGGGAAGGATGGGCTAAGCATCCATTTATCAATACCTCTGCTTCAAAGACTCTTGTAATTTATTTCTGAGGTTTCCTATGAGACCAGCCTTCTATGTGTGTACATGTACATGAGATGTAAGTGTGGTGTGTATGCATGTGGACTTGAGAAGGGGAGTGTAGAAGTGACATGGAGACGGGCAGAGGCAGGCTCACAGACATAAGGGAACAGATCTGGGAGAAGTTCACTCTGACAGATTGAAGGAGGTCTCATTCTCGATTGATTTTATTTTAAAGAGGAGGAAACCAAGGACTGAGAAGATTAAGTGTGTCTCACTCAAAGAAGCAGGTAACAGGCCCGCTCCAGGACACAGTTCTTCCAAATCCCAATTCCGCCCTTTGCTCTAGATCAGCTGTCTTCAAATTACGATGCCTGCATTATCATCACCAGCATCACTTGGGAGATTCTTAAATGCACATTCTTGGACTCCATAAAAGAAGCCATGGGCATGAGTCTGCAGGAGCAGAGCAGGACTGCTAAGGACAGGACACTGTGGACATCACTCATTCATTGGATGGCAAGGATCAGAGCTGACTCAACAGCACATAACACACAGAAAGGATCGAGTATTATCTGTCTGCCACGGCTCAGAAAGGATCTTGCTGGCAGGGTGGTTACTGGACCTTTACATGTCTCCCAGAGAAGGTAATTAGCAGCTATGAATTTTAATCCTGGTCTTTCTGTTCAAGTTCAACCTGACTAAGTCACTCGATATCTAGAAGAGTCAATCTACTTTTTCCCAAGAGAGAAAAAAAGATGGCAATTCTAGTATGCTCACATCCGGGGACTTGATTATCTGGGGACAATGGCGGGGTCCTCTCTGTAGTCCAAGTCACACACAACGACTCTCCCCAACCTATGTTCCTATGGGCAGTGGGATCAGTAGGAACATGTGTCTGGATCCCTCGGCTGGATGCAAAACCTGTATTTTATAGTCACCATCTTAACATGTTCTGGCTCAACGCCCCATCCCACCCTGCAGAGGCCACTGCCCTAATGCTGGGGGTGGGAGGATTAGTGACGGAGCTTCCTCGGAAGTCAGCCCGGAGAGGACTCACTGCGTACTTGTGCTCCACATGTCTCCCTTTGGTGTTTTCCCTCCCAGAGAGTCACTCTGCTCATCAACACAGCCCTTGAGGGAATTACAGAACTTACGGCATGTCCCCAGATTCCTCATGAGCAACAGTAAATGACAGATTGCTTTTTAACCAGCTCTCTGGACCTTTACTTTCAAACCCGAGCTAAACATTCTAGGCCACATCCTGTGGGTACCGATGAGGAGCTAAGTGTACTAAGAATGTCTATACAGAGCCTCAAACTAATTTTAAAACCATCCTAACTCTGTGGTATGAAGGTTTTTTTTTTTTTTTTTTTCCATCTGCCCCCAGACTGGCCAAAATCAACATTATAAATTGCTAATTCTGAACTGAATGGCACTGCTAACATTTTAGGAAAAAGAAAGGATGGAAAAAATATATTTAGTCTTTGTCCTGAAAAAGTTAAAGACACAAGGACATGAAACACATCTGAAGGCAATTTAAATGCTCCTGCCTCTGCCGTAGGACAGCCCATCTTAGCAGAGGGAAAAGTGTGCCGGAGCCCACAAAAGCTGGCTGTGACCTCATCTGCCATCTTCTCCATACCTGCTTTCCTCCCAGTCTTTGGGCTTCTTGGTTTCATTTGGTTTTATACAGCGAATATAGTGAGGTGTACATTTCATCAGAGTGCTCACAAGGTCATTGGCTTGTTTCTAGAAAGGAAGAATAACATCAGTTAGAAACTTTCTCTGAAGCAGACCAGCTTTCCAAGGAGACCTGTGAAACCTTAGGGTGGAAATATATAGCTAGAAATTAGTCTTCACGACAATTTGTTCATTAGGCTTAACTCAGGTCTACCCCACTTTCTTAATCAGGTCTACCCCACTTTCTTAAAGCTCTACTGACTTTTATGATGATTTTAACTCTCATAAATGGGTTTAAAATTAGATTTTTGAAAGCAACTAGGCCTTTTTAGTATAGTTAATAAAACAAAAAAAACTAAAACCCAGTAAATCTCGGCATATACTTTTTTTTTATGAGAAACAAGGAAGCATTCCAGTTATTAACAAATTAAGTTAATTTTATATTGGTTAAGATTTTACAAATACATGGTCTTCATAAACATATTCTAGACGGGAGGGAGGGCAAATTATTTGTAAGGATAAATCATCAAAATCCCCTATACTCTCTCTCCTGGCAACCCAACCAATAAAGAATCATTTATAAAATGATGAAAATTCATAGTTAAAGGGTACGAGATTCACAAAAATCTCAAAATTTATAAACTCTTTATATGCCATTTCATTCACTTTCTTTCTCAGTATGTCCTTTTACAAACCTGCAGACTCTGAGCCCTTTCACTGTGCTATGTAACTTACTCCTTCACAATGCTACAATAGTCAATATAAAATCATCTCTCACTAGTTGCACATTGCACACCCAGAGTAGAACTAGGTTTAAGAAGAAAAAGCCACAGAAGTAAAGCTGAAATTGCTGATGAAGTATTTCACATCATGAGTATCACAAACATTATTTGAAGAAACAGGAGCAGAGGCCACATCGGCACTCACAGCACCACACAGCTGGGCACACCCTGAGGGACCAAGGAGAGGGTACACACGCTCATAACTCCCCTCCTAAGCAAATCAGCACGAAGAGAGAAAACCTCTAAAGGAAAATACAGAAAAGGGATCTCTGAAGCCAGAAAACCATTTTAATGTCAGCAGAAGGGATATGCCTGCAGCAGACAACCCTCTCTCAATTAGAGCTTTTCTGTTTTCATGGGTTTGGGAAATCTGAAACCCTTGAGAAAAACTCTTGGGTATATTCAGAGCAAGATGTTCGCTGGTAAATCAAATTCTCTGTTTAGATGTGCAGAATATAGCATTCTTTGCAATGCTTAGAGTACAAGGGCAAAGATGCAGAGTTTATATGACCAAAGCAAAGCTCTACAAGGAAAAAATAAACCAACTCTTATCCTTTTTGTTGATGTGGATTGTACTTGAGAACAAATCTGATGACCTTTGCAGCACATAAGGTGAAGCTGGGGAGGGACTGATTATAACAAAGCTCTTTTTAAGTCCCTCAACTCTTAATTTTTATTTTTTTAAAGCCTTTAAATTTCCAAGAATAATCTGACAGCCTCTTTAGTCCTAAGCATTTAATAACATACTTTCTTTTTACTTTAGCATAAGAAAACAGGGGTAAGTATGACTTAAGTTTATGTGTCGCCTGACATAGTTCTCTCTTGCTCAAAATAATAACAGATAACGTTTACTAAACATAAATCAAGTGTTAGACACATGGATTTTCTCATTTATGCCTCATTTCTAAGAGGAAGCTATTATTATTATTATTATTATTATTATTATTTTATATTTTTAGATGAGAAAATAGGTTATTAAGAAAAATAAAGTAGTGCTCAAGATGACACAATTAGTAAGCAGCAGAGTTGGGGCTTGAACCAAGTCTCTGAGCTACCAAGTCTGATTCTTAGCCACAATGCTCTCCTGCCTTCCTAAAAGAGATATGGGATAATTTAGTGTGATATGAAAAGAATTAAGCTAGGATTAGACAGAAACCTTTGAGATGCAGGATAATCAATTTCAGCAAACAGGAATACAGCTTAACTGTCAAAATCAATCTGAATTTAGCCATGAGTCAACTTAGATGACCCATAAGGTGATCGGGAAGCAGTAACTGACTTTACCCTGACTCCAGGCAAGAAGAGCCCATGAGTCCATGAACTACCAAAGGCCTTTGCCCAAAAGAAATGAGAGTCAAAATATGCAGACAGATAGGATAATGACAAAGGCTTAGAGTGAAAGCTCCTTGTTCTACCCTCAGCACAGACTCTTAGCAAGTCTGAGTTGGGGTCTTGGCTCTGCTACTTGCAAGCTAGTGATTTAGGGATAAATCACTGAACTTCTCTGGGCCTCAGTTTCCACATCTGTAAACAAAGGAGGCTGAACCAGAAGACATCTAATGTCTTAATCTAATGGTTGCAATAGGCAGTGAAAGTCAACCAGCCCAAGCACGGCACGGGGTTTGCATGTCCTGTCACACTCCAGTGGAGGCTCAGTGTCACTTAGATAAAGCTGCAGTCCAGTCCTCTTTGTCAGCTCTGAGCTCAATTCCAATTCTCTACAGCTTCAAACTTCGGCTTTAATTTCAAAACTGCTCCCTTCCAGACACAACAATGGAGAATTTAGTGAAGCCTCGAAATCAAGTGTTATTGAATATAGAATACTCTTATTTCTAAACAAGATAACGGGAGCTCTACCCAAACAAATATTCTATTAATTAAATCCTATAGATAGTTTTAAATTTTAAAGAATTAGAATATAATAAAATACCCAACACTAAGACTACCTTAAACATAAATTTAATATTTCCTCTAAGGAACTCAGGATGTCTTTAAATGCTTACACCTCAGGGGTATCATTAGGATGATATTTAATATCTATAAAATACTGTGAATATGGAAAGTATAAGAGATGGGCCATGGCTATGCATCTCTGAGAGGTGTTTCACAGGAGGAATATGATGCAGAGAATGTCACTCCTACAAGGAGGCAGAGTGTCAAATGGACAGGTCCCACAGTCCGCCAAGGAGAGTACCATTGGGGGTGAGAACATGCACGTAAGTTCCCCTGGATAAGCTGGCTGACTTCAGGTTGACCTCCCCAGACAACAGTAATCTTTGCAGGCCTTGCAATCCCCAGTATTTTGAGTACACCCAGAAAGTGGCAATTATGAGCATTCAACTGGACAAGAATACGAAGGAAAGAAAACAGTCAAGTCTTCCAAGAAGGAGAAAAATGCTCCTAACCCTGCCCTCCTTTTTATAGGAAATAAAACTCGACTGAGAATCCAGACCACTTGAAAGTGAGTCACTGCAACCTTGGTGATCTGGGCCCCTTGGATCTGAATGTGACCGTCTTGTGACCAGATTTTCCAGCCCAGAGCTAATCCTTATCCAGGACCTTGAAGTGAAGGCATGAGTCAGAAGCTTCGCTCAGACGTTAATATCTGGGGGCCTCAGGAGATTTGCATCTGTTCTCTGCCCACAACTCTCTGCTCCAGTGAGCTCAATCCAAAGACTGGCCCAGGACTGAATTTCTCTAGTTCTTTGAACATGATTGTCCCAGAAAACTTCACCCTCCAGCTCAAAACCGAGCCTGAATCTGACTTCCTCCAAAAAACCCAAAGGCTCCTCTTGACTAGAATCTTCTATGAGCTTTCAATGATTAGTTTCTTTATTGCAGGGGTTGGGAGGCAGCCTTCCATACATGAACACTCAGAGAAGAGCAAGTGAGGGTGTCCATGAGGCTGGGGTTAATCCAGGAGGCACCATGAGAAGAACATGTAGGACATGAACACACAGAGCCAGCAAGGGACAATGGACAGTCTAGGCTGGGACCCAGCAAATGCACATACAAGTGTCTACTAAGAATTAAACGGAGATGACTAAGCATGGCATGTGGGGAGGGGACTGACTAAGTAGAATGTAACAGGAGATCATATACATTTGGTGTTTATTAGGTTTCAGGCAGTATGCTAAATGCCTGGGATGATTTATTGAATTTAATCATCACAGTACTTCCTTCAGACAGGTGCTAAGATCTCCATCTTACAAATTAAGCCAAAGATGCACTGAGAGTTTAGGTAACTTGCTGGCAATCGCACAGCTAGTAAAAGCCAAAGGTGGTCTGTGAACATAGGTGATTAAACTCCAGAGCCCAACTGTTCATCACTTGATTCTGTCAATTATAAAATTGGGGTGGTATTTAACTGGAATAATTTTTTTAATGTTTTTAACTGATATAATTTAAAAAATAGTTTAATGACTATTTCTTGAAGAATCACATGATTAAGTGTATGCGACACAACCTCTAATTAGGAGCATAATCAGGGACAATGAATTTTGTCATGCAATGGCACAGATAACACAGTGTACTCTCCACAAGAGGCTCCCAAGAAACACTAAGAATTCCTTCTGACTTGGAGGCAACACGCGGCCAGATGTGCCTGTAAATCTCAGAAAGGAGGAGCCTTTATGATCCAGGGAGGAGGGGGCATAAATTGCCCCTATAAGACCCGGTATGTAGAGTTTCGAGTACATCGAGTTCTATAATCGACAAGTTTGAGGTCTGGTCTGGGAAATGGTCACCAAAATCTAAAAAAAACGAGGTTCTCAATCATAACATTCTCTGATAGTTTAATGTGAATTCTCCCAGGTTCAGTTTAAAGCCATTTCCTCTTAGAAAGTAGCTGATTATCATCTGCTGACTGTTAAATTCTGAGGTACTTAATATCCATATGGGGTTTCAGTACAGCCAAGTCAAATTCAGTTTGCGTCCTGTAACCTTTTTTCAAGCAGTGACATGACTTCTGGGCATCTGCTGTAACCAATCCATTACATTGCACTGACCTCATTCTGGCTCGGGGTACAGTCCCTGACTCCTAGAAAATCCTGTCTCTTATAGAAATCTATAAACGTCCCAAAATAGAACAAACCTTTATTTTGCTTCCGGCAGTAGTTGGGCGCCCTTTCTTGTCAGCTTGCAGATTTTCCGGAAATAAAGACTTTATAAAAGGTCTGGAAAAGGAGAAAGAGAATGGATTAGCAATCAGACAGGGCTGAAAGCCTGCTTCCGCAGAGAATGGAGAGAAGGGCTGTCCAGAAGCATGTGACCGTGGCTATAGAACAGCCATCTGACTCAAAGCACAAGCCATCAAGATGGGATCCAGGGAAATAAGCAAAGAACAAAAGAAAGAGAAAAATAATTCTAAGATATAAACAAGCATTTTTGAGTCTCAGCCTGAAAAATAAAATTTAAAAGTCTGCCTTTGAAATTTCCTCATTCACTGAAATTCAGGTCCTTGACAACATGGGGCAGGAGAGGCGGGAGGAGGTCATTATGGGTTTGCTAAGTTCAGACAAGTCAGACAGACCAGAGCTTAGGGACTTGTATGAATCGTCTGGAACCAGTGCACATTCTGCTTTGGCACTAATGATATTTTGGATTTAGGGTTAAATAATTCTTCGTTGGGGGTTTGTATGTATTTGTGTAGGGGGAGCTGTCCTACACATCATAGGATTATTTCACAGCATCAGTGGCCTTTGCCCAGAAGATGCCAGTAGCACAATGCAGGGCAGGGCAGGAACAACGTCCTAGACACTTTAGTGCCCTTTCTGTCTGACACGTAGCCCGGCACACAGTAGCTGCTCAATTAATATTTGCTAACTGCCTAACTGAATCAAGTGATCCATGTAAATGAACAACCAGGCACTCAAATTCAATTTCTCCTAAATGGCTCTTGGTCATCTTGAATTTTCTAGAAATTCTCCCGAGCAATCTACTTTTAACCTGACCAGACACAATTTTAGATTTCTGCAGCAAATATGTTTAATAAACAACAGATTATGTCTATAGGACAGGTGTTCACATGGTATCAACTGCTCTCAAACTTGGCAATAATCAATAATTTTAAAAAACCCCAAAACTCTGAATGCATGCCTGTACCTGACTGTTGTAAAACCCACAAGCCAGGGCTTGTGGCTTACTTGACTTTTTAAGAGAGGAACAAATAGATTTTATGTGTTTTCAAATGAAAAGAAATTCAGAATCTCCAAAGTGGGAGGCGTGAGTGCAAGCAAGTGCAGGCACGAGGAGATGAGAGCTGGGGAGGGGTGAAGGGTAGGAGGAGGGGGAAGGGAGTTAAAGGAAAGGAACGACTTCTGACCAGAGCCTGAAAAGGATACTCAGTTTTGCTTTCATTGTCGTTAGGCCTGTCAGACTCACTGCTGCTGATTAAGGAAGTTAACTTTGATATTATGACAGTTTAAGTAACAGAGCCTAAAAGAACTGCTATTACTTGGAAGTAGCTCTAAAAACTGAAAAAAACCAGAAGACTGAGCAATCCAGTATTGTACTTGCCTGGCATGCATAGACTTGATCATGTAAATCACATCTCATTTCCACTACCCAGGAGCTATTTTGAGAAATCAAATTGTCCACTGATAACCCAGACCCAACAGCTCAAAGGAATGAAATGCTGACCACTCAAATGCTGCAAATTCATTTTAATATTGAAAATTTGACCAAATCTACATCCCACATCAGATAAGGTGAAACACACTTACAGTTCACTGCTCTGCATAAGCTCGATCAGATCCATAAAAAGCACATCCCGGTTCCTCTCACAAAAGCCATCCATGTCATAGGATACCTGGCCAAGAATGGAAAGGAATGTAATGCTCGCCTGTAAGTACTTCATTGAACAAAAAATCCAAGTTGGCATGGCTCATCTTACCAGAATGTGCGTATTTCCAGATTTCATCATGAACTGTCACACAAAGTCTGTGCATGTTTTACCTAACTTGTTAGCTGACTAAGTTAGCGATGACCTGTGGATACCGATGAACGGTATCTGGCTGCCTATATGGCCCAGGTGATCTATGTCTCCAGTTCCCATGATCACATAATTTCTTCTTCAATGGTTCCATGGGAGTGTCTAAATAATAAACTTAATTCTTTCCCTAAATTTTAGCTATGACAGAATAAAATTTTAAAAACTCCTTATGTTCATTAATCCATTGCAATGGGCCATGTCATCCCAGGCTTTGCAATTTCTCCTATAAATGGTGTCAGAATTGGATCAATTCAGCCCAAAACTCATGCTCGGAGACTCTGGTTAACAAAAGATGTGTTAGAACGAAAAGTGAGACCAGTGGGTTTCTACAGGACTAAGAAGTACCATGACCTCCATTTACTTATCTTTGTATCACTAGCACTCATACAAATCCAGTACCTAGTAGGCACTCAATAATCATGCATTTTATAAGCACAAACACTAAAAGTGAGCCTTTGAAACTTATATATTCCCAGTGGGCATGGGCAGGTAAGGAATGCAGGCTTGTGATTATAGACAGAGGCAAGACAAAAATCCATTCCTTCAGAAGTTTGATATAGGTACCAGGATGATTCATGATTTAAAAACACGCAGAAACGTATGCTGTCTTTTGTATCGCTTTCTCATATACTTCATAGGTCCCATGTTGTTGACTGAATGAATCAATGTTGAGTGAATAATAATGACACAGAGAAGAAAAACTCTCTTAATATAGACCCGTGAGCAGTGAAAACACGAGTGAGGCAGATGAAACTACATGGATATTGTTTTCAGTTGCCTCATGAGAAAAAAGGTGAAAGTCCCAAAGACTTAAAACAAATAGACACTGAAAAGGATAACTTCCCCTTTCCTGTCGACCCCTGATCTCTGGCCATACCTTCCCAGCGTAATGGTGAATAATGAAGCCTTGGTTCCAGCTGTTGAAGTGCTCATGATTCCCGATCTGCATCTGGAGTTTCTGCAGCAGTGTCTGATCCGCTCCCTCACCCACTGCGTGCATAGTGGCACACACGTCATCCAGGATGCTCATGATCCCAGGAGGGTTCTGATGGAACCAATAAGCCAAAGCCCCAATCAGTAACTACTCTAAAACATACAATTCTTATCAGATCTTTTGTTAAGCAAGAAAACAGCTCCCTGGACTCAAGATACCTTCTTGAAAGTCATTCTTTCCTTTCGAGCAAGAATGCCATTAATAATCCCAAATGGGAGTCAGCACTTAAATTTAATGGAGGAAAGTCCATTTTCCAAAAAAGCATCTCACTCCCTGAAGTTCTATTCAAAGTCCCACACAGATCATAATCTGCTCGATCCTATTTGTACTAAGTTGATTTAAAAAACCTCAAAGAAAAATAAAAACATTTTCCTTTGACCTTAACTCATTCCTTCATGTCCTATTACCCCTAGAAGCACAGTTTGCACAATTACACAGTGTACCCATTCTAACACGTATTACTTTTTTTCCCAGACAGCACTATTTGATAAGCAATCCCCATGTTTTACATTGTCCTCTTATTTACTATTTTAATGGCTATATTTCCCTGCTCTGATATGCTGTAATTAACAACTGACTTGTCGATAGATGTTTTCACT
The DNA here is from genome assembly GCF_014176215.1 of Rousettus aegyptiacus. Classification (NCBI taxonomy): domain Eukaryota; kingdom Metazoa; phylum Chordata; class Mammalia; order Chiroptera; family Pteropodidae; genus Rousettus; species Rousettus aegyptiacus. Next base: position 127,925,645 of record NW_023416306.1, read on the forward strand.
ATTTCCCGCTTTTATAAAACAAAACAAAACAGTGCTGTAGAGATCTCTGTCTACACCCTTTTGTTTTCTTTTGAATAATTTCTAGGGCTAAAGTCCTAGAAGTTGTGTGAATGGTCTAGAAGACAAGAAAATTTTTATGTGTCTTCATACACTCTGCTATCAACACAAATGACAGTTGTCATCTCAGAATTCAGCGACAACTTCTACTTGTAAATTGACATTTTACTCAAATACGTGTTTGTATTTACAAGAAAAAGACCCTATTGTTCTATTTTCTCACACACATATATACACACAAAATTCATGTAATTGCTAAAATTCTCTGCAAATCAGTCGTCACTTTGCCTATTCTAAAACAATGACGCAGAAGAACAACTCAATTAATGTAAACCTGTGAGCAGTGAAGAGACACATCAGACTGATACTTACAACTTTGTTCTCTATGAGATCGCATACGATTTTGTTATTAAAGTACTCGATGGGTGTCCATCTTATTCCCTCTTGAACATATTCTTCCTGTAGAGAGCAAAACTCACATTATTATCCAGTGAAGACTAGTTAAACTCTAGTCTTTCCTGATTTCACCCCACTCTTAAGTCTACAGAGCCAGAGTGACCTTTTTAAAAACGCAAAACACAAATCAGTCTTATGTTACTCTCTGCTCAAAATGCCCCAATGGCTTCCCATCATACTTACTATAAAAACTGAAGTTTCTCCCCTGTCCTACAAAATTCCTACATGGTCTAGCCTCTGCCTACTTCTTCCCATCTCAGTCCCTCCCACGCTTTCCCCTGGTTGTTTTACTCTAGCTACTCTGAGGTGGTGGGTGGTGGAAGGTTAGGTAGTAGAAGGTTATAAGTCCAGGGCAGAGGTTTATGTGAAAACCCCACTGGGCGTTGGGGTTCCTAAGCAGAGGCATGAACATCTCAGTGACTAAATGTCCCCGAAATAGCCTTTCATATGTGGAATGGGTTGAATGTGTCCCCCAAGATTTCATGTCCACCTAGGACCTCAGATTATGAGGTTTGGAAATAGGATCTTTATAGATATAATTAGCTAAGGATTTTACAAATGAAATCATCCTGGATGTAGGGCGATCCCTCAATCAAAGCACTGGTGTCTTTACAAGAGAAAAAAGAGGGAGATTTGCACACACTGTCATGTGAAGACAGAGGCAGAGACTGAAGTTATATTGATGCAAAACGAGGAATGTCAGGAGCCACCAGAAGCTGAAGAGGCAAGGAAAGCATCTCCACGAAAGCCTTGAAAGGAACATGACCCTAGTGACACCTGGATTAAGGTCTCTGGCCTCCTGAACTATGAGAGAAGAACTTTCTGTTGTGTTAAGCCACCCAGTTTGTGGTACTTTGTTACAGAGACCCTAAAATTGAAAAACAATATGGCATCCAGAACAGAAGGGAACCTGCACCAGTAATGACTTTCAGAAGAAGCTATAAGCAAGGCATGTGACCTCAAGTCAGAGTTAACATGTCAGCTTTGTTAAAGACACATTTATTTCTAGGGTAGATTGGGAGTAAAGCAAATCTGAGAAAGCCAAATTTTTCCTCTGGAACACAGTATATGCCATAGACAATTGAGATTGGAACTAAGTTTCCATTTTCCACTTGGCCAATGAGTCAGAGAGTAGTAAAAGCAACCGGTCCTAAGTCCAAATTCACAGCATCATCTGCTTCAAGGAGAAAGAAAATGTAGCAGATGGTGTTTATATTTCACAGACTAAAATGTCACAATGGCATATGGTTTTTCTGCCTGACTCCATTAAGTACACTTCCTAAGACAAGACTAAAATCTGAATCTATTATCGAAAGAGAGAAGTCGATACCCTTTAAAACAAAACAAGTTAGAAGTAGAACAAGATGGAGGAAGAGGGACTGCTTACCTGTTCTGCCTTTAACGTCAGTTCAATAAAAATTTGCTGTAACTTTTCATTAACAAAATTGATACAAAACTGTTCGAAGCCATTTTTCTGAAAAAAAAAAAAAAAAAAGAAGGTACTTGCATTAATTGTTTATGCGAAATCATTTAAGTCATTTTTTTTTTGAGCGATTTATTGTGATGTTTCAATGTGGAAAGCCTTAACAGAAAAGTTGGAGGCTTCAGTAGAAAGCTGCATAGTTTATATTCAGGAGAAACTCATTTGGTACAGGAAAACCTCACATGGGCAAAAACTGGGCTGTGGTGGGTTTTTTGATTGCCTAGAATTATTTCTTCAAGCCAGATGAAATGTATCACCCTCCCAGTCTCCAATTATTCAAACTCGTCCTACCTGGAATATTTCAAAGCCATAGATGTCCAGGACTCCAATGTTGTATTCTTCATGGTCCTTCTCCATCGCTTTGTTGATGGACTAGGAGAAAGTAACCGGCATGGTAATTAACTCCTTTTCTTTCATATTAAAAATGGGCATGTATGGGGGACAAGGGAAGCAAGTAGGCACTCAGCAACTACTACTGCCTGCTGGAAACAGGACGACAGGAAGATAGGCGACTTGTAGCTTCAAAAACGTCTCAGTGCAATGTCAAGTACTTTGGGAAACCACTAAGATACCAAAAAACTACTATGGTAGGAAAAGAATAATGTTTGCTTAATGATGAAAACTGTTAAATTCTCACAGAGCCAGTGGAAGTCTTAGGAATCAGAAGAAAATTTCATCTTGGATGATTGAAGTAAAAGCTATTTCACATAAAGAATCCCATTCAGTAGTCATTTAATGATCACCTAGCACAATGTGCCAGGGACGTCAAGAAGACAGTCCTGTTCCAAGGAGCTTATAGAGAGGGTGAGCCAACAGTAGATAATACTACTGATTATTATTAAAGTGGTTATAATAAAAGTGGCTTACACATATTTAACATTCACCTGTGCCAGGCTTTGCTAAGTGCCTTCCATGTGTTGCTTCATTTAATCCTCACTACAATTCTCATAACGACGGTGGTAACATTATAATCCCTAAGATCTCAGTGGGCGAGAGGGAGGGCTTAAGATTAAATTTCAGTAGCATGATGCCTAAATCTGTGTTCTTGATCACTGAGAAGAGATGTGCAGGGGCACAGACTTAATGACAAGAGGGTACATGTAGGTTAGAGGGGTTAGTGAGGGCTGTAGGAGAGGGGGGAATGTGGGAGAAAAGTTCCTGGAGGTGGTAAATACCTGGATGAATCTTAAAGTACCAGAGTTGTTTTCTAGGCAAAAAAAATGACGACAGATCGTCTTTTGTGAGTTAATGGGTAATGATATCCAGCACTTAGCTCAGTGCTTGGCACACAGTTGATGGTCAATAAATGTAAGCTCTAATTAGTATCACTTACCTGGGACATCTATTCCCACTTTACCATACAAAAAACTGAGGGAGGACAGAAAGGAAATAAGGTAGGAAATCCAGGGTTGGAAGGTATACTGAACAAAGGGACAGGAAATGTGGGTTATTGTCCCAGTTCTGCATGACCCTCTGGCTCATTAGCCTTGAGCAAAACCAGCCATACTTGGGCCTAAGATTCCTTTGTCAGTGAAATGAGGGCTCTGGACAAGTTAAAAGCACCGCTGATGTTTAGTATGACTTTGACCTTCCCAAGCAATCTAACCCTTAAAATAGCCATAAGAAGTACACAGAATAATTACCCTGTGCTGCCCTGCCTTACCCAACCCTAACCACACCTATTATTCTTTAAGCCTTATAAATGCTGCTATTCAGGTTAAACACAGACTTTTGGGATCTAATGGCCATGCTGTTGCCCTTGACTAGGGTCTCCCTAGGGTTCATTCTAGTTTGATTATATAAAAGGCAGAGAAGTAGAATAGCTGTAGCACTCTCAGATTACCTTGGGCTTGCTTCCTAGATCTATGAATTAATAGTGGTATGACCTTGGTAAGTTCCTTAACCTCGCTGTGCCTCATTAGCTCATCTGTAAAACACATAATGCTACCTAAGTCATAGGGTTGTTGTAAGAATTAAATGAGTTATTTTTTCCTAAAATACTTAGAACAGTGTCTGGTACATAGTAAGTGCTATATAAAGTGTTGGCTATTATTATTCTCCCATTCAGAGGCTGCAGTGATTAACATAGACTGTCACTGGCAGTTCTACACTACTGAAAGACTAATTTTCTGGATCTATCTGTGGTATACATATGTAAATATGTATATATATGCATATGTCTATGTAAGTATATATATGTATGATTATTCCACCATGAAAAAAAAAATCTGTGGTAGTTTTAAAATACAGTCATCCTTTGGTATCCTTGGGGGATTAGTTCCAGGAGCCCCTGAGGATACCAAAATCCACAGATGTTCAAGTCCCTTATATCAAATGGTGTATTTATGCATGTAACCTACACACTTCCTCTCATTTACTTTAAATCATTGTTAAATTACTTATAATCCCTAATACAATGCAAATACTATTAAATAGATGTTATACTGTATTGTTTAGAGAATAATGACAAGAAAAAAAAGTCTGTACATGCTCAGTACAGTCATGACCACTATAGGCCAAATTACATGGTACACGTCAGCAACGACAAGATATTTATTATTTTTTTGAATATTTTATCCGCTGTTGAATTCGTGGATGTGAAACCTACAGATACAGAGCGTCAACTATGCAAAAAGTCTCTGATACTCCTCCCTTCAGAAGGTGGAGCCTATTTCTCTCCTCTTAAGGGTGGGCTGTACTTAGCCACTTGTTTCTAATGAGTAGAATATGGCAGAGTGGCAATATTTGAGTTCAAGATGAGGACGTTAAAAACTTTGCGACTTCTGCTTTGCTCTCTTAGAGCACTCCCTGTGGAAGGAACCAATTGCTGTGATGTGAGGATATTCAAGCAGCTCAACTGAGCTAGTGAGGTGTCCTGCCGACATCCATGAGTATGTCATCCTGGAAACAGATCCTCCCACTAACCCTAATCAAGCCTTGGGATGACTGCAGCTCTAATCAGCATCTTGACAGCAGTCTCATCCCTGAATCAGAACCACCAAGCTAAGTCACTTCCAAATACCTGACCCACAGAAACTGAAAGAATAAATGTTTTGTTGTTTAAGCCACTGAGTTTTGGACTAATTTGCAACACAGTAATAGACGACAGACATGACATGTCTAAATCTTTAGGCTCAAAAGTCAAGAAAGGTTCATGACCATGGGTCTCCTCTTTTCCCGGTCTTCAGTTCTACCTTTACGAAATATTTTGTCCACAAGAAGCTGTTATCATACTAGTGTCTCAGTAGGCCATTCTAGAAATAAAAACAGAATTCAATGATCCCCAGATAAGATGGTAAAAGTGGAGGAGTAAGGTAATGGCTATAAGGAATGAGCCAAAACATGAACACAAAGCCCTTACTAGTTTGATTCTTTAAAGCTACGGATGAAGCATCACCAATGTCGCCCTGTGTTTACTTACATCGACCAGGAAATCAAAGACCCGGGAGTGCAGGGCCTTGGCAAGCGCGTCCCTCGTGTAACAGGCCTGCTCCACGTTGAGGGTAACATGGATGGACTCCGACTTGCCTCCCCACTTGCTATCCATCTGCCGGCTCGTCAGCTTTTCCTTCAACCGGTCCTGGTTTATCCCCAAGAGATAGGCAGGAAAAGCCAAAACTGTAGAAAGCAAAATTAAACATGATTGTCTTTCAGAATTAACAGTCTATCTCACAAACATGTGAAGGCATTTGTGTGTGTGAGTGCACATTTGCGTGTGTGTGCACATGCTCTCTCTCACACACACACACACATGATGCCATCTTTAGCCCCCAAGAATTTTCACTCTAAATTGAAGATTGGCACATAGTTAAGTTCTATACAAGTGTTTGCTATTATTTGCTTTATTATATCAACAATCTCACACACATTCATCCATTTTGTTTTTCAATAATACAAATCAGAGACCCAAGAAGGGTGGCAAGCCAATCCCCTCTACGAGATCACTGCTGAATGCCTAAAATGGACATCTCTCCAAGCTTGCAGCAATACAGCAGGAAGGAACTAAATCAAAAAACATTTCTTTGGCTCCAAATATTGTTTTCTTCCTTTTTGGTACAGTGTTTTCATAGGATCATTCCCAGAGTTTTTGAAGCACCTGATACCATCAAACTAATAATTAAAACCAATCATATATTTTTTGAATGGTTGTATGTGTAAGGTTATCAGAGCGAAAGAGGACAAAAAACAAAATAATTAAGATATCGAGGCAAATCTAGAGATGGTACAAGTGTTTACCAAATAAATAAGCCTACTAAAACTTAAACATGTGACAAAGATAGATAATAAAGTTCTGGAGGAATTTAGAACAGGAAGATACTACTACTTGCTGGTAGTGGAGGAAGATGTGGGATTTGGGTGGGGCCTAAAAGAATGAATAGGATTTGCATAGACGTGAAAGAAGAGAAAGAAGGGCAGAGAGGACTGGAATGTGCAAAGGTGAGGAGGCAGGACTATAGGAGACACGGTCAAGGCACAGCGACTACACCAACATTGGCTACAGCTTAAGTTAAGGTAGATGATTAAAAGGCTAGAATGAATTCTGATGGTGGAGGTCACTGAGCAAGACAAGATATTTGGGCTGGAGTTAAATGGGCCTGGACGGCTTCTGGAGAGGGGTGTTACAAGATTTCTCTAGGCACGGTGTATGGAATGAAATGGAGGACATCTGTGCTTTTCATGTCGCAGCACACCCATCCCATCCTAAGGACATGTAGTGGCATAGTTTGTGGGTTTCAGACAGACAAGCTGAGGTCCACGTGACTTAGCAACTTGTTCCAGGCTGTGAAACGCTCCAAGAGGAGGGCTAGTGATATAAATGGGACTTTTTCTAGTCAAAACACTCTAACATGAGTAAGTGACACCACTTTGGGGCATGAAAGAATGTTCAGATTTTTTCCAATATAAAGGGAAGATTATTATGGACACAAATCAAAATTCTAAATTGGGACATGAGTCTTCTTTTTCTGCATAAAGCTTTACCAAAATTATCTGATAAAAAGAGTTTGTTAAGGACCTTATGATAATGCTCAAAAATCACAAGGCTCTCAATAAAGGATAATCTTTTAGAATTTCACAGATGGTGTTAGAATGAACAGGCTGACATTTTTCACATACCTTCCAATGAGATTAAATCAGTGAATGCATTCTGAAGCAGTGTAATGCCAGAACAAGGTATGTATTATCCACATGGGTGTTCCACAAAAATGCTCGGACTAGTAGAGAGTTTCCTTTTTACAAAGGCCACGTGAACGAGATCAAATGCACTAATTTTCCAATGGCCGTCTACTTTAGTTTCGTTTTAAAGTTATCACTTATGTTTAGGAAACTGGATGTGCCTTCCACTAAACAGAAACTTAACTTTGCACAGAGCAAGGACATAAGACGCCCATAAATCAGACTGGACACATTAGGGTTGTTGTGAGAATCAAGAGACATTTACCAAAGCGTCTGACATGTAAGAGGTTCATGAAGGGGAGGCTATAATGTTGGTTATAATCACAATCATCAGGCAGACAGTTGGGACATGCATATCTCACTTGATACAGTGGATTATCATTATCATTGCCCCTCATTCACCAGAGCCCCTCACTGCTCATGGTAATTACACAGTAGATAGTTTGATACAACAAATAATTAGCCACAATTTGTTTCATAAATAAGGGCTTCTACCAATGAGCTAACCATGCTGAAATAGGAACACCACGGTTCAGGTTCAAATATTTGGTGAAAATGTTTATGCCATTATCTTTATGACCATAGTTAAAGGAATATAACCAAACGGGCTAAGTCCTTGGGTCCTTGAGACAATAGGCAGACAAGACAGAAAAAGAAACATGCTGTACTTCCACGTCTCGCACCTCTTCTGCAGAAGACAGGGAACAAGTGAGGGGCCACAGGCGCTCGAAAAACAAGGCATGGAATTTGGCCAAGAATCAAGAGTACAGGTTTAGAGAAATGGCTAAGAAGTCTAGAGAGGAAAACCAGCACTTGTTTGAAAAAAAATCCATGCCGTGTTTCCTAAGCATAAGCTTTTATGGCCTTGTATTTTTTTTTTAGTGGCTGCCCTGAAATTATAAGGCTGCTCATATTGACTTCCTTTAGGCTGTGAATTTCCATGAGGGTGTGTGTGAGTGTGGCTGGATCAGAGCAGTACAGAGGCCTGGAGACTGTGGGGAGGGGGTGGAGGAGCAGGCATTGATTAATTAAAAAATGCTGATGTAACTCTGGTCAAGTTAATCTGAGTTATGGAGAACAAAAAAGGACCTGCTAGAAAGCAATGTTTCAGCACATTTTGAGAACGAAGATAGATTTCTGTTACTGCATTCAAGAGAAAAGCAAAGTTGGGTTCGATTTTTTTTCTTTTACATTTGAAGTGTGGAAAAGACAGAAAAACCAAAAAGATGTAGCAAAACAAAATTCCATTTTACAAATTTAAAACAAATGACAAGTAAATATGGTTTATCTGTCTTTGGTGTTCCGGTTCTGTGCTTTCTAACCCATTAATAATGGGGCAAAGGAGGGGCCTTGTCACTTATACTCTTCTCCTTGTTATTTTGTAGTATTTTTTTCCTTCAACAAAATTCTTATGTTAATTGTATTTAATATCTTTTAAGCAAGACTTGTTTCCAAAAATACTACCTTACTCTATTGCTAATGACAGGTACACATGTGTCCGAGCTGAGGTTTGACTTCTCAGCAATGTAAAGATTGGATTCAGGAAATTCTATAGCTCCATTAGTCTAAGGTCGGGTAACAACAAAATTTGTTGTTATTAGTAGCTACTTGCTTCAGTATGCCAGTTGTGATGCAAATCTTACCATTTTTTTTTTCTATAACAGCTAGAGAAATTTTGCCTTTTTCCATTATACAAATATGGGCTAGCACCTACGTCTACAAATGTATTCCACAGATATACTCAGATGTGAGAGAGACAACACAAACCAGCCTAGTCAATTTAGTAGTGTTCATTCAGTGCTATAATAGCAGTAGATCTAGATCATCTTAATGTCCACCAACAGATGACTGGTTCAATAAATTAAAATATAGCTAAGTAATGGAATGCTATGCAGCTATACAGAAGATGAAGTTCCTTAATGAATTGATAAAGAACAATCTTCAAGATATAATGTTAAATAAAAAAGCAACTGTAGATTATGTTATATGCTCCCATTAATGCAAAAAAGTGAGAAAAAAAGAGTGGATGTGTGTAGTTGCTCTGGAACACATATCTCCCAAAAAGAATACAAGAGACTTTGTTTCCACTTTGGTTCCCTCTGGGAAGGGAAAGAAGTTGACTAGCAAAGGGTAGATGGGAGAACTCTGACAGGGTGCCCACCTGAACCTTGTTAAGGTAGTACCAACTGAATAGAAAACAAATTATTAGAAAGAAGACACATTTCTTTGTTAGGCCTCTTTGATTTCAAGCACAGTCTTTCCTGATCTCTATGACTCCACCAGGGAATTTCATAGGCTGTTGCCAATTCTGAGTCTTACTCAGTTGGCCAAGGAGGCTACTTCCTCCGGACATAAATGTGCAATGAACCACTTCTTGGCTCAAGCACATGGGGAAATGCTTGCTGCGTCAGAATCATGACTTTGTTCTCCAGCACAAAGAGGCAATAAAGGATTGTATTATCGAAAAAGGCAAGAGAAATACAGCTTACTTCCATAGAAAATACCAAGAAACCCAAACTGTCCATGTTAGGAGGTCAAGTGTTAATGACTCTCCCAGGCACAGAGGTGCATTTATTAAAGGTTAAGGGTAAAGTGCACAGTCTAGAAACACAGACATTATCATTATTGTTAGGCTGTCTTTCTAGACTCTATGGACCCTGTGTATATTTACCGTTTTCCACCCCACTCCTTTCCCTGGTAAACATAATTTATCTTGCTCTTTATCAGACAGACATCAGAAGTTAGCAAAACTTCCCTCTTTTATCACAAAGGAAAACAAAAATATAAAAAAGAACCTTATTTGGAATGGAAATTGCCTCAATGCACTGTCAGCAATGAGTGGGATACTATTTATTACCAAGCATCTAAATTTATCATTCTTGAAGAATGCTGAGAAGGGAAGAAATGTTTTCCTGGGTAGTTAAAGGATGTGTGGGTTCTGGAAGCAGAGTCATCCGATGCCTAAAAGGCTGGAGTCACACACCATGGCGATTATGGTAGATTGTACCACAAGTAACCAATAATGTCTCCAAAGGAAGAACCTGATTTCTTTCCAAAGAGTAAAAATGACCATTCAGGTCCTCAGGCTCTGACTACTACAGATGTGACCATTAAAGGTGATCATTAGCAGTATCAATATAGTAGTCAATATCTTTTTTTTTTTTTTTCCTTCTGTTTTCAGAAATCCAATCTAATAACCCAGCCCACAGGGCGAAGTGAGTCTGTGAGCTTTCCGTATTTACACATATCCTATCACCTGGTCTTCAGGACCTTTCAGTGAATGTAGACCCTGAAGATCAGTTACAGGAAAGATTTTTATGAGGAGACAAATCTTTTGAGTTATTTAGTTATTATGCTAATCTGCATTGAAGTACAACTTTATTTTTAAACCTAGATGTGAAATTCTTCCAAACTTCCCCAAGGTTAATGATAAACTGAAACAAATTCGTCAACAGTCTATGTATGTGACTCTGGTATAGTTAATGTGGGACGTGGTGAGGAGAGGGGCAGGTGCATAGATGAGGCCTGGACTCTCACAGGCCCCTTTGTTCTACCACAGCAGGGCACCTAAGACTCTCATCTCTTCCCCAGATACCCTGGTTGAGAACTAAGGAAAGGAAAGTGGTGAGTTTCTTCTGATGGAGCCAAACAACTGTTTCCCCTCGTTCCACCACCCAGGGCCAAAGCTACTGACACTCTTCACTCTCCACGGCCGCATAATTGCCAACTTCTTTGAAGCTGATATTTCCCAGGTGGAGAACACCTGCCACTATTTGCAGCACCAGCGTCTGCTCCTCTGCGAAGATCCCAATCACATTCATCGCGTGCTGGAAGAGAAAAGAGAAACCACTCACACAAGCTGGTCGCCCGCTTTAAATGCATGCAGAAGCTTAAGCTTAGATAGAGGTGTGCAGTTACATAAGGCTTAGCTTGTGATGGCAGCTGGAAGTTTCTGTCGGACATTGTCACTGGCCAATGCGCTCTCACACATTCTTCTCAAGTCTCAAAACTGCACTGGAAAGACAGTTCTGTCCTTAAATAGAGCATGTAGTCCTCCAGGAATAAGGGCAAGAGAGCTCCAGGAGGAAAGATACTCAGAAGGAGCTGCAGCTGTACACAAAGTCAACAAGTCTGTCCTGGTCCCTCGGTGTGCTCTTAGTGCCACCTTTCTCCCTCCTGCCTATGTCCGGCTACTCCAAAGTGACTCGGAGGTTTTCCCCTTCATCGGGAGGACTAAGAATAGCTTGCATTTGTGAAAAGATCTTATTAAAAATCTCCAGGAAATCGAATAAAAGCATCATTAGAAAAGTCCTGTTTCTGAGGTCCATTAAATTCAATAAAAATAGCTGAAAGGCTTGAGTCTTCGATATCTGTATCCTAAAAAAAACACTATACTCTAAGACCAATGCAGGCCCCTTATCTGCGTCGTTTCACCCAACTCTTTGGAGCCATGTGGCCTCTTGATGCCCTTTTTTTCCCTGGCACCCAGGACACAGTCTATCTGAACGTCCTGCCCCTTTCAAGAACAAATGTCAGCTTCCTTCAAACGGTACATCCAAATGCCCAACAGGGGGTCTCCCACCTGGTTCTGGATCTGGGCTAAGGATGGGCCTGACCGGTAGCTGACTCAAAGGGCAGTGGTGATGCATTTCTTTGAGGCTATATGGTTAAGCAGCCTACCTCCAGGAAGTTCTTGATTGATCTATTGTTTCCCTGAGGATGGGACCCCTTAATAATCTACCCGGGTTCACACATTGTATTACAACACACACAATGTGAAGGGCATGGAGAGAGGACTGATCACCCTCTGACCTGTACAGTACACAGGAGAAAAGGAAGTGGGTGGGAGAAAAGACTAAAGGTGTTATAACATTTCTAAATCTGATTTAGATCATAAGAGCGCTCTTCGCTTTGCCCTTCTAAGGAAAGAGTCGAACAATTGTGTAAGTTGTCAGCAAAGCAGTATGGTAAATATATTACCCAGAATAGTTTTTACTTGTTAATCAGAGCTCCTGCAGAGGCATAATGATGAATTCACTTTTTTCATCTCAAATCATTAAGTGGTCCTCAGGCAACTGGGCAGGCGACTATTTAAGGGTGCTTCAACATGTTTTAGGAAATGGAGTGCTTTCAGCAGAAGGAGGTGGAAATTTTATGTAGCTCTTGGCTTTGCTAACCTTCACTGCTCTTTTTACCAGAGGCAATACGCCGTCTGGAGAGCAGATCCCGCCTGGCCTTGTGCCAGCACTTACCAGAGTTTCCTGAAATTCCCGCTTGTCATCAATGTCATCCACCTTGTAGGACCCAGAGAGGCTCAGGTAATAATAATAGTCCATGCTGGTGATGCCGAGGCTGTGCTTCTGCTCTGCAGAGGCGCCCTCGATGAGCTGGAGCAAGAGAAAGCAGGGTTTGTGTGACGTGACCCTCAAACTACTCAAAGGACCTCAGAGACGCTGCTGCCACCACCCCCGAGCACAGGCAACGTGACTTTCTGTCCCTGCATTCTATGTTCAGTGGTCCTCATGCCCAAAATATGAAGGGGCTTCAGAAGTTCTGCTCTAATTATAGTAGCCCCGAGTCATCTCTGCAAGTTCCGATTCTTAACTCTGATCAGACCCGCTAGAGCTGAACAGTTTCCCTTGTCCAGTAAAGGGAAGGGCGTACTTCAGTGGTGAAATCCCCCAGGAGGGTGGAAAGCAAGCCAGATTATAATCACTTCATTCCTGCTGACTTGCTTACGGCCTTTTAGGCCTTTTAAAGTGCAGCTGGCCCCTTGGAGCATCTCACTGCAGGGTGCATATAAAAACCGCCTCAGGTCCCACACTCTGGCATTCTGAAACCGCCTAATATTAATTACAACTGACTGCCCCTGGCTTTTTGTTCCATCTCTAATATTTGCCTAAAGTCTGAGCAAGATTATCTTAAAGGGCTTCCACCATTGGTGTGTTGCAAAATGGTTAACAATCAACTCTTGAAGAGAGAATGGATTTTTAGTGTTAAGACTCCTACCCTGACTGATTGCAAACTACCAAGAAAATGTCACTGAAGCAAGAGATGGGAAGAGATGCACACAGCCCAGGCAAGCCAGCTCTACCACACTGCTGGCTCCAACCCTACACGATTTAGGAAATAGCGGCAGCTCCCATCCACACTTCTCCATTGTGGTCAGCTTTCTCATGTCATCTCAGCTCCAAATTCCCCAAACAGGGAACCTCATTTCCATTACCGAGAAGCTCTAGGTCATCCCATGACATCAGGATCCCTTAGTTTTCTTCCTGGTCTCTTCCAAATCTTTTGGTACTACCCTCTTCCTATTTTTCCCCTCTGCTTTCCGTTTGTTTGTTTGGTCTGAGAAAGAACTTTCCTCACGTCTTTCTCAGTCTTCGCACCCCCACATTGCATAGCCCCTTCACTCGCATCTTTAGGCACTCTCTTTTCCTAACTCTCTTCTATCTACAAACACACGGTGCTCTTTGCCTTCTTTAGAAGCTCTTCCTTGATTCCGTGAACTTCTTCAAGCTACAGAATCTACTTTCTTATCATCATATAACCACCTGCACTCTGGCTTCTCCCCTCATCATCTGGATGAAATGACTCTCATAGCTACTTTCCAGTGGCTAAATCCAACGACCCTTTCTTGGTCCCCAGACTCCCTGCCCCACCCCTTCCCCCCAAGAGCTCTGAGCATCTGATCTTGCCACTCATCCCCCTGAGCTTCCCCTGGCTTTGGTGACACTGCAGGATCCTGGCTCTCCTGCCAGGACTAATGCCCTGGTTCCTCAATGCCTCCTCAATCTGCAGACAGCCCCCAAGTCCCCAGTCCTGTATAGACAGGATTTTTCTCTCCACGCTCACTCCCACAGAGGTCTCATCTATGTCACAGCTTCGACTATTATTACTTTTATGTTAGAATCTTTAAATCCATCTTCTCCTAAACTCATCACTTCCGCAGCCCCTAGTCTGGTGGTTTCCACCTGTGAGCAGAGGACATCTGGGGGTGGAGATGGGGGGATTTGGGGTTGGCATCTGTTGAAAGGGGTCCTGGAAGCAATTATGAGCTTCTCTCTAGTACTCTGTCAATAATGTACTATCTGCGTGATACACAAAATTATTTTTCAATCATCTGTACATGTGGCTTTGATTAATACAATTAAAAGCATTACCGAATTCACAAAAGCTCTCAGTCGTTTATGTATTCTTTCGACCAACAGATACCAGCCAGAAGAATCGTTTGCCATCATCTAACACTCCGATGTAATTGAAAAGACTGAATGGGAGCTACCAAACACAGTTTAACTTCTTTCTAACCCAGTGACCTTTAAATTGTAACAAAAAAATAAATAAAACAAAAATAGTTGTAGGCCTTTCTTCAAAGAAAATCTAATGCGGATCCACAATATAAGAAATATTAATATATATAAATTCATACATAAATTGTTCACGATATCATTATTTTTTAAAATATTTAAAAATCTTTTTAAAAATAGTTGAGTCTCATGTTTACTGAAGTCTGGAACCCAATTTAAAAGGGTTCTGTACCCTGTTCTAGCCCCAAACTCTCCATGGCTTCTGAGCGTCTAAAACCTTCTGACCCGGCATTAAAGGTCTGTAGCCTATTTCGAGTCTTGCATCCAACAGTCGGCCTTCTGGAGACATCTGCCCTTGCATAGTGGTGGAGGCCTGGCTCTCACCTCCTCTGCTTTGTCCAGGCCACTTGCCCGGCCTGAGCAGTCTCCCCCTCCACGTAATATAATCCTCTACCTTCTTAATATCTCTTCTTACCATCCCAGCCAACTGTCCCTATGTGAATTTCTATTTGGCAAAGACTCGAACTTTTGTTTTGAAGTTATATCGACACTTTCTTGATTATTTAACTTTTGGGAAATGTTTGTCTTCTCACCCCAACTAGAACTTATTCTCTTTTGCATGCAGGGACGTTCTCACAATTCTTTTAGCACACTGGCTTACACATACTATAGTAATACATACTCCTTGGCCTGTCAGACTAGACTATCTGAACCTAAGGGCAGAAAATTAATTAAATAAATAAATAAATAAATATGGGGAAGGAATAAGGTAGTAGTAAAGAAAAAATATAAAGGAAAACCTGGTAAAATATGTGAAAACTCCTCTCTCCAGGGTTCCTCATCACCACCCTAGATTTTTCCAGAAGGAAGTTGGAGATCTTTCCACCATCTGGTTCCCCACCTGGACTGAACTGGATTTCAAAGTATTTTCCCTGCAAGAAAGTTAGAGATTTTCTTTGATGATTAGTAAACAAAAAAAGTGATGCTCCAAACAGACTTTAAATACAGTATGTAATTCAAGGAAATCCATCAATGACAGATACATTCTGAATTATACCCAGTTCTGGTCTAGACTTCCTACTTTTTCCTATCAGATAATCACACAATTATGTATTGAGAGAGAGACTCTATCATTCTAGCCTGACTAAATAGGGACATTTTATAGTCCCCATCTATTTCTTCCCAGTAGGTTCTTCCCTGCTAAGCCGGAAGCTAAAAAGAATGGAATAGAAAATCACATAGACCCTTTGATCTAAGAAGAGCAGACTCTACTAGTCTCTTTTAGAGGAAGCAAAATTTCCCTCTGGAAGACTTATTGTATCAGTTTTGAGCAAAAGCAACCCTTTTTACCTCTGGAGCATAAAACTCTTAGATAAAATTAAACACTGGATTATAAATAAAGTTTGTTCCAGCTAGTTGTTGGTGCTAGGATTTTTGTTACTATTGTTGTTAATAGCTCCTTTTAAGTTACTGCTGATAGGGAACAAAGGAGAATAAAACCTTGGACTTCAGCTGGAAAAGGTACCTGGATTGTTAAGTGACATTTTCCCCTCCAATTTGAAGCTAGCTTCCCTCCAGTCCTCAGAAAGGTCCAGAGTGGTAAACTTGAAGGCAAAGATGAGAATGTAGGCATTAGGGAGTGGCGTAGCCTAGGGTCAAACTGGGGAGCACACCATGCCGAACTGCACTCACATGTAATATTTTTAAATGTGTATGCTAATGAATTCCACCCATCTCAAGGCTGAATCCGCCCAGGCTGCAGTCTGTGCCTCGAACCATAAACTCCCTAAGGACAAGTAAAGTACACTGCATGTTTTTCCTGTTGCCTACAGCACCCAGAACCTGCTGTGTTCCTGTTAGGTTACTTGCCAATTCCAGGTAGCAGAAAGGTTACCAAAGAAAGGCTGCAGAAGAAAGACCTATTTGTCTTGATCTGATGACTCCTCCCCCTCCCAAAAATAAACCCCCAAACAAGCACCCAGAAGCATCAGACATAAAGAAGGACCACAAACCACTGCTATCCCGAATTATAGTGTTTCCTGAGAAAAGCTTGCTGAGCCAGATCCCCTGTGCTTCCTAGTGTGGCCATCCTTCACCACGTTTCTCTTTTAGCATGTTCTGGAGACAATAGTTCAGCGTCCGCCCATGTTCCCACCCGCCACCATCAAGTGAGGGTGGGGATGAAACCAAACAGGACATTACATTCGGTTAGGGCAGATGTTGTAAAATGGTAAACTCTCAAGTCCTTCTGGATGGTTTGAAAACTTGGGCGCCTGTTAGAAAAGACCCGAGGAGCCTTAAAGAAATGCGGATGCCCAGTGCCACTCCCGACAAGTAACTCAGAGTCTCCGGACACTGGTGCCCAGACCTGAGCAGCTTTAAAAAGTCTGGGCGACCTTTATATGTGGTCGGGGTTGAGAACCACTGCTCTAATATGACAGAAATGCTTACATGCAATTCATAATTGTTATATAAAAGTTAAAAGCCCCAGCGAGAGATCAAAAAGCATAGTTTTGTTGTAGAGCAGCCCGAGGAAAAAGAAGAAACTGTCTAAGGAGAGGATGTTACATTTTTATAACAAGTATAAAAAGAAAGAAACTTCGACTCTTAGTGATGTTTAATTCTTAAGCTGGGTTCTGGGTACAATGGTGTTCACTGTATTATTTTTAAATAGTGTTTAAAATGTTTTATTATATATTTCTTAAAACTTGAAAAGATTTATAATAAGTAGAAACATGAATTTTTACGATCGATACTCTTATGTCCATTTTTAAAGTAAAATTACCTATAATCCTACCCTGATGTCACTTCTACTTCCTCTTACTAATCACTATAATGAAATAGTCAAATGCTTGATTTACAGGCACCTTATGTTTTATATAATATGTATTTTAAAATAAAAATGGGACCATATTGCAAATATTATTCTGTGATCTGGGTTTTATTTATTTATTTATTTAACAATATATTACAGGTATCTTTTTTAAAAAGTCATTAATAGGGAACTTAGATATTATACCCTAAAATTAATATTGGCTCAAAGACAATGAGCATTAGAAATTTTGATAAAGATGGCCAAATTACTCTCCTGGGGAAATGTGTCTGTCTTCAACCAATAGTCTTTCTTCTCTGGTATTAGCAACCTTAATGTTTGCCCACCTGAGAGAGAGAAAATGATATATAGTTTTAATTTACATTTTTCTCATTATTAATGAAAACATCTTTTGATGCCTATCACCTGTTACTCTGTGGGTGTGAATTACCCACCCATACTCTTTCCCATCTTTTCATCAGGGTTGTATGATATTTTGTAATCAGAAAACTTGCAAACTTGACTGATGTATCCTCCTTGTCCAGGGATAAAGAATAACTTGTATTGGAAAAAAAAGAAGAGAAATATTGATTTAATTATTTTTCTGCTAAGCAAGGCAAAAGAGGGGAGATGGGCAGCAAGAGCATTACATTTGGTCAAGTTCATTTTTACAAGGCAGAATGAGATCGACAATCAGTGGAAAAAAGGTCAAGAGGAAAATTCATTCACATCTTCTTTCCTATTTCATTACCTAGAAACTTCTTCAAGATAACGCGCCCCAGGCACTGAGCAGGAAAGTATGAGAGATCGACAAATGAGTAAATAGTTTTAATATTATTGAAAAGCTAGGAAAGTGAGGGCAATTCTGGCAGATATAACTCACCAGGGAACTTAACAGTTACTGCATGAGAACTTAGTAAGAATTATTTTGGAAATAGAAGCTTCCTTCAAAAATAGAAGGGTGAAAGAGAAATCGTTTTCCTCCAGAATTCCCACTTATTTATTTTAAAATGGTCCAGAATCAGCCTCACAGATGGCATCTTGAATGCTTTACTGCCAGACATAATCTATGAGATAAGATGCAAAATCTACATAAATCAAAGCTACTGGGCAAATATTCACTTCTTTGTAAATGTGGCTTTTTGTCAAGGAGAATATATTTATTTTCATCTTTGCCAGGCTTCTAATTCTCAGGAGACACTCAGACAGAAGAATGTTTTCATGGGCATTCATGGTAATGCATTTGGCTGACATTTTCATTACCTTGGGTCAGGAGGCCATCTGTCGGGTTTAATCCAATCACTTTTGGGTGTTATTATGTGACATGAATATACATAAGACAAATACAGTGAGCTGTGAGGGGTAGGGGAGGCAGCCGGCTCACTGTGGCTGATGGAAAGGAAGAAGGTTCTCTCCAAGGTGCCAGATCAAAGTGTCTGCTCCTCCAGTGTCCACAGACCCAGGGCTGTGAGGCAAAAGCAAAGCAAGAACACCTGCGATCTAGTCTTGTCATTTTTGTCTGGGAAAGAAGATCTTTCCTCCGGGGCACAAAACGAACTCCTCCCGCACCCAGGCTGACACTTTTATCCACTTTTATTTTCCTTAGCAAGGAAACTCCAAGTTGAGAACTGTTTTCAAAAATTATCTCATGTATATATCCTGGAGCTCGAGAATAACTTCAATCAAAGGGCAAATGGAAGCCTGACAGCACACTGCTGGGGAAAATGAAGAAAAGATTGAAAAGGCTGCCTCCCGATGGTATGTGAAAACCTCATTTCCTTGGGATACCGGATTTAAATCAGGAATAGCAACATCATAAATCAGGTGACATTTTCTGAAATGGGGAGGAGACTTACAAATCGGCTGGAATTGTTGTTGCGGACAGTCTTGGCGTTCCCGAAGGCCTCCAGCAGCGGGTTGGACTGCAGGATAATTTCCTTGACGTGCTGTCACAGCAAACAGACCAGAGGTTAGGAAGGTGCAAACACCTACCAAGGTTTCCCTAAGGATCTAGTTTCTGAATTCAGAAAGGTGAAAGGCCTCGAATCCATATGTCCCTGGGGCATCTGGAGCATTTATTCTCTGTTCTCGGAAGACCTTAACCTGTTTGTGAGTTTGTGTCTTCCAACTCCCTTGACTTAATCCAGCATTCCCTAGAGCCAGGGCGTCACCAGATAATCAAGGATCTGCAACCATTTTTGGACTGGGTATCCATACTAGATGCTGCAGCTTTAGACTGCTCTCCCTGGTGCGCCAAGAATCACAACAGGAAGGAAGGTGAAGCAGGAAGGGACATCTCCTTGATGTTCTGATCAGAATGTTCACTATCACTACCTTCTACCTTCTCTATCCTCCATGCCTCCACCCTCTTCAATGCAAGTGACAGATACCTTAAGGGAAATAGAACAGTTTCTAATCCTCAAACAAGGTTGTGGACACAGAGGCTTGTGCTTCCCAAATGTTAATATGCATGAATCACCTCGAGATCTTGTTAAAATGCAGATGAGGATTCAGTAGGTGTGCAGGCCGAGAGTCTCCACTCCTAACCAGCTCCCTGGTGCTGCTGGTTTTGCCAGCATGGAGCCGCATTTTGAGCAGCAAAGGCCAATACTGGATTGTATGGAACAATTCCTGGCGTACTGGAGGGGAGGAATTTGGTTTTCAAACACCTTAGTTCTGTGCCAGACTGAGAAGTGTAGAAAACACCCCATGGGCAAGATAGCTCAGTAGATAGGAGTTGATTTTGGAGAGGTCTTTCAAAAAGTGAGTCATTCTCCTTGTACTTCTAATTATTCACATGCTATGGTTAAACATGTTCCAGAAATAACAAGTCTTTGGTTTGTGCTCTGTAGCTACTGACTAATTTCAAGCCAAGAGCTCTGTATCGTTGTCCTCACAGGAAAACAGGAAGAGAAAAATCAACATTAAATGTCTACAGTCTGGCCACTAAGTCATGGTCTGTAGCAAATAGGACTAGATTAAAGGACTAACGACTAATTGCCTATGTAACAGCCAAAGTGTTCCTTTGGTACCCTCCTGAACATTGAGAAGAAGGAGAACTGGAACTCCATCGACCGGGGACAACCTCGTTAGTGTTGGCACCAAAGGCAAATAAATCCTGGGTGCTCCCTCCATGGGGTTATTTTCAAGCTTAGAAACATTACTTCCAAGCCACCTACTCTCCTTTAAAAACTCACGGGTTTATATAAACTTTGTTTATGTAAAATAAATTTTGACTTTGTGGATCTTCGCTAATCCTTTAATCTGTTGTTTGCTGGTCAGACATGCCCACACCACTTGGCTTCTCCTAGGAACAGAATAAAAGAAAGGCTCTTCCTTGTTTCTTGTCTCCTTTAATTATTAACTTGTTAACTGAGAATCTTTCTGCATGTATCTCTCCATTCATCTATCTAGCCATTCATCCATTCACCATCAAGATGTCCAACATAGTCTTGCAGTAAGCACACTGGAGAAAAGAGAAAGAGCAAACTAAGGTAGAGGAACAGCCCACCCACGAAAAGCATCCTGGATCCCTGTCTCCTTATCCATCTTCTAGGGATAGGATGTTGGTTACATGAATTAGGTGGGCTGCACCACACCAGTCTAGGATCTTGAGCTGCACTCACTGTCCAATATGGAAGCCTTGAGCCACATGTGATTTTGAGTTGCAACATGACAAGTCCTAATTGAGATGTGCTCTACGGGTAAAATACACACTGGATTTCAAAGGTTTACTACTAGAAAGAATGGAAAATATCTCATTAATTTTTTTTTTATGTTGCTTATATCCCGAAATGATAATGTTTTGGATATGTTGGGGTAAATAAAATGTATTTTTTAAATTAACTTCATGAATCTCTTATTTTTTTAATGTGGCTACTTGCAAATTTTTAATTATGTTATGTGACGTGTACATCTTTCTACTGGACAGTGCTGCTCTAGATCCTCCTTTCGTTCGGCATATCTAATTATGTACAGTACATACTATTTGATAATGATAATAAATGACTATATTGTTGGTTTACAATCGACCATACTATACTTTCTGTCGCTCTTTTAGTGTACTCTTTATACTTATATATAAAAAAAGTTTACTGTAAAGCATGCCGTGTTTCACTGGCAGTAGCCTCATACTGCTTGTGTTTACTGCATCTCGACTGCATCATCTTCTTGATGCTTGATTTAATCTGCTGTTTTGTACAATAACATGCTGTACAGGCTTGTAGCCTAGGAGCAGTAGGCCTAATGGCACATTTCTCAGAAAGCATCCTAGTTGTTAAGCAGTGCATGATTGTAAAGTCTGATGAAGCTATGTCCACTCCACTTTTCGCACCGTCTTCTTGCATGTGGTGCTCCCCTGACCATATGGCATTCCCTTCCTTTTCTTTTCATCTCTCCGGCATTCTCTGGACCTTCTCCCTTTCCTAATGTTTATTCTCTAACCTGTCTTTCTTCCTTTCTCTCTTCTCTCTCTCTCACACATTCAAAAATTTTTGTAAATGTCTTGAATTGGAAATTTATTCACATAATTCACATAATTCAAACATAAAAGGTTTGGAAGTGTATACAGGGAGAGTATGCCCTTCTCCCAGTCTCCCAGTTTCTCTCCCTGAAAAGAATCATTATCAGTTCTTCATATATCTTTCTAGAGAAATGTTATACATACCCCCAAAATATCAACATATGTTCTCTTTTTTCCCCTCAAATGGAAGCACATTATACAAAACATTCTGAACCTTGCTTTTTGCAATTCATGATATATCTTGGAGATCATTCCCTATTAGAACATGAAGCTTCATTTTTTATGGCTAATATTCAATTCTATTATTAACCATAAATTGTTTCACCAGCTGCCAATTAATAAAAATGTTTCCAGTTTTTTACATTACCAAAAAGTGTCACATAAATAACTTTATACAAGTATCATTCTGCATACATTTCAGCACATCTAAAGGATACGTTCTCTTAAGCAGAACTGATGAGTCTATGACGGGTCTATGCATGCAGAGTTGATATATTTTGTTGAAATGCCCTTCAGAAAAGTATACTAGTTCATACTTCTTTCAGGAACATATGAGGACTGTGTCCCTATTTTTTAATGACAAAATGTTGTAAAAAAAAAAAAAAACACTGCAAGACTTTTGTTATTCTAATAGTTAAGAAATAGTTTTTCAATGTAGTTTTGATTTATACTTCTCTTATCATTACGGTGAGCAAGTTTTCATGTTTTATGAATCATTTACATTTCCTTTGTATGCATTGTTTTTCATGTTCTTCGTGTTTATTTTCCTTTTAGATTTTTAATCTTTTATTGATTTGTAGGAGCTCATTCTGTACTAGGCATCTCCCTCATGCTATTTCTCTGCAGGTTTCAATTTCTTGGTTATAGAACCAGCACCTTTTCTGCAGAAGAAAAATTCTTTCTGAAACAGCAAATAAAGCCTCTTATGTTTCACATAGGACAGGGTTTCAAATGGGCCATATTACAAACTCACCTGGACTTTGGGGCCTCCTCCAGACACTCTGGAGACGTAACTCATAATATATTTGGCAGCCACTGTCTTTCCAGCACCACTTTCACCACTATGGAAAGAAAGATAAAAATATCCACCATGAAGTAGATGACAACCAGTTCTTTCCTTTGGAAAACAAAAACCAGAAAATAATAAAACAAACAAACAAACAAACAAAACAACAAAAGAAAAAGAAAACAAGCAGAAAGGAATTTAGTAAAAAATGCACAGCACTAGTTGAGAAAGGCAAACCATGGCAGGATCAGGTCACCTCCATGACTTGCATGAGTAATACTGATGTGACGTGTAGTCTGGATAATCATCATCGTGTTTGGGATAGACGACTAAGCATTCTAAGTGCCCGATAGCAGCAGACATACTGAGGGACATTATGGAATATCAGAAGGATGGAATATTGTACAAAAATTGCAAATGACATGAATATTGTAAACAAAGAAAAAAAGCATATGCAGTAATGTTCAGTGAAATAAATCTAATCAACATATATAAAACATGGTTGCAAAAATGTAAAGGAAAAAAGTACATAAGAAAAGAAAACAAAAACTAACACAAAATATTAGCACAGGTTTTGGCAAACGAAGAGATATCATGAGAGATTTCTTTTAGGTCACTTGTTTACAAATATTTAATAACACACACTTGACTTCTGCAGTTAAAAAAAAAAAGAAAAAGTAGGCACTCTCAGGTTTCAACCCATGTGCCTTGAACTGATGCAAACAACTTTAAAATTAAAGCTCTAAAATTAATGATGAGGTAATATTAATCATATCCTGAAATAACAAAGACTACCTTCCGTTTGGTGGCCTTACCACAGGGGGAAACCCTTTTGTTAACATAATCTGCTCTTTAAAATACCCACACTTCCCTCAAAATCC
Organism: Rousettus aegyptiacus; assembly: GCF_014176215.1. Classification (NCBI taxonomy): domain Eukaryota; kingdom Metazoa; phylum Chordata; class Mammalia; order Chiroptera; family Pteropodidae; genus Rousettus; species Rousettus aegyptiacus. The sequence goes on from NW_023416306.1 coordinate 127,949,344, forward strand.
CCGTGAATGGATGATAACCTCAATTCAAAAGACTCAATTCAAAACTTGCTTAAGTCGGTCAGATTTCTCATCTGTTTACTGGTCGCCTTGTGTTACCATGGTAGGATTAATTAATGGAATTCATATCACATAAAATAATGGAATTTATTATCAGATGATATTTTTGTTTGTGTTTGGTGATTAAGAATTTTAGGGTGCAGGGCAAGTGTTCTTTTATTAACACCAAACCTAATGAACTGTTATCAATTGCTTAGTTACTCAAGACAAGTGGAAATGTTTGCTTAGGGTACAACCTAATCAGATGACCCCATCTCCAACAGGAAACTGAAATATATTTTGGGAAATTTTAATATGTCAAAGCAAAACAAATAAAGGGGGAAAGTAGCCATCACAGCAAAACTCAGAACTTCATTTAACTTCACCCTGAACTCTGATATTATATGTTTAATTAGAGACATTATGGGGAAGAATGGGGAAATCATACTCTCTGAGGATTTCAAAAATCTGAATCCATCTATGTAGCATATTCACTATCCTAGGACTCAACTCCTGGCTTCTGGGTCACATGAATAAGAAAACCAAACCGAAATTTCATAAGAAAAATATGGTGGCAAGTGAGTCTGGAATGATATTTCACACCATTTACAAAGCACATCCCAACTGATAGGCACAAATGGGTAAAGTAAATACTTCAGCTCCATGAGGAAATTAACTATTCAAATGGTCCATAAAATCAGATGATTTATACGCTAGATCCAGGGTCAAAACATGTACTCTTGTTCCTTTGAAGCGCAGGTTTTGTCAACAATGAAAATTCATTCTTTAATTTGGTAAATAATGTGAACACTCAAGAATATTGGAAAGTCCAAGAGTACAACAGTACAACCATCCAACATAATATTATACAGATATTTAAAATAATTAGAAAACTATGTGGCAACAAATGAAGAAGACAATATATCTTCAATATAACAACAACAATGTAAAAACCATGTACACGCAAGAATGGAAATGCAACAATTGTGACTTGTTGGGGCTGGTATTTGGATGATTCTTTTGATTTCTCTTAATGCTTATATTTTTGAGACGGGCAAATTCTGATATATTTTGGATTTTTAAAAACAGTACTTCTTGAAAAAGTGGGATCACATCACAAGGATAATCAACAAGGATCAATTTCTTCAATTATTCAACTTCCCATACCATGATGAATAAACATATTTTCATATTTAGAATTCTTGATAGCAAACTGAGTGTGTATGTGTGTGGGTATGAAAGAGAGAAGGAAAAAGTAACAAATTCTATTAGAATTATGAAATAAAAGTATAGTGATTCCCCCACTATGTCTTTGGCTAATGGTGTAATCAAACATGAAAGATTCTATCTCTTTGTTGAAAGCAAAAGAAAATAATAATAATGGAAAATAATTCATTTCATATATTAAAATAAGTATGCTATATGTCCAATAATAGGACATCTATATTCTCAGTAATTATGGTATTTTCAGAAGATGTAAAATAATTAGTTCTTGCTGAACCACTTTTCTTGGTTTCAATTTACAGACACTTTAAAAATAAATTTTATTGATCAGAGACCAGTAATTTGCCCAGAATATGGAACAATAATGAATGTTATATAATTACTTGAAGCTTACAGTGTATACAAACATAATTATACTGGCTTTTTCAGGATGAGAAAATATTGTTTCTTCCCCTAGCCTAAAACTCAAGTTAAAAGAACATGAAAGTATCAGATAAATTATATAACACACCCAAAATTATTTGCATTGCATCTCACAGCAGTTAGGGCAATTTGCTTGGCTTATGGTTATAGACAGTCTTTCTTAATTTAATTGCCTCACTTGACTTCTAAATTGGGCCAAAAATAAAAAACAACCCTAGAAGTGTATGTGCCTTAAATTAGAAAAATACCTTCCCATTGGTCCCTAAATCCAGCAGCTTATTAGAATCTTCAAAGTACTTAAAAAGCGTCCATGTTTGGGCCCCTCTTCTGAGCTGCTGAGTCTCAGACTCTAAGGACAGGGCCTGGAAACAAGATTTTAAAACAAACTCACAAGATCTTATATAGCTTGCTGGGAACTAGCCAAGAAAATTTAAAACAAAGTCAAGACAGATTCCATGGGAAATATGAATTCAAATAGGAAACAATGTAATGTTTCTGTGCACGTTAGTTATAGAAATGGAAACATATGCTAAAATTTCAAAGAAATGAAAAGAAGGGTGGGGGGGAGGGGACGCTATTTACAGTGGTATATAATAACTGAACTCAAGGACCATAATCATTTTTCTTATCCTGAGGTTATTCCTCACTTAAAAATCAATGGTATGTTCGATTCACTTCAACTCATTCTGGCAAATGTAAAAATATTTGGGTCATACTATTTCAGACATATCCCATAGAATAAGTAAAGTCAGCCATTTCTACTGCTGGAAGATTCCTGTCTCCCCCTTTACAGTCTCAAAATATGTCTAATGGTCTTAATCACAGTAGCTGTTGTTCCCTTATAATTGATTTAAGTTAATGTGATTGAAATGTTGTTTTTTCAGCTTTATATTTGTTTGCATGTTAGAAAGGATAAAAATTTAAAACAAAGATTTTATGTACATTCGTTTATTCAACATGCATTGTCTAAGCTTCTCTATGTGCCAAGGTCTAGGCAGGAGGCTGGAATGAGAGGTGGCCCCTGCCCCGCGGAGCTCACTGCCTCCTGGCAAGGTGAGTGCACAAACACTACACAATTAACAATATGGAAACAGGGTACCATTGCAGGGACTCCTGGGAGGCATCTACCCCTGATTGGAGTGTGTGTTAGGAAAGGATTCCTAAAGGAAGTCACACTAGTTAAGTCATACTAGCTAAGAATCAATAATCAATGAGACAGGTAGTTAGGTGGGGGAGTGGTGTGTGTGTGTGTGTGTGTGCACGCATGCATGAGAGAGAGAGAGAGAGAGAGAGAGATTCCTCTCCAGAATGAATGACCCAAGTCTGACAGACCCAAAGTATAGAATGTAATGCCTGAACTCTTTAGAACTGTAAGGGCAGAAAGCACAGCAAAGTCTGAGGAACTGTTCCAAAATGAAGGAGTCTGAGGAGACATGATAACTAATATGTATTCCTGGATAGGATCCTAGAGCAAAAAGAAAAGAGACATTTTGAGAACTTGAGAACTAGCAAAATGTAAATGGGGTCTACAGGTTGGATTGGAAAGATGGTCGGCTGAAAATGTGAGTCAAAAGCCCAGGAGAAGGTCCAGGATAAAAGTAAAGCGATGTGAGTGATTAACTTGTAAAAGAGAGTTGAAAGAGTGAGAGTGAGTGAGATTACCAAGGAGAGTGTGATTGAGCACAGGCTGAGCTGGGTCCCTGGGGACTGTAGTGCTCACTGTTTGTTCCCACTCCAGCACTATTCCCCACCTTCCTCCTTCCTGACAATATCCCGATTTGGTTCTGGTACCTGTCATGGCACATGAGGCATAAGGGAAGCTGACCCCATCCTCAGCGGAGATCATCTGCATCTGAACCCCTCATTGGTAAACTTGCCCAATTACACTGAAAGGAAAGGACTAATGAGAGAGGTTTCTCTGTCCTCTGGGAAGCGAGTAAGGAAGAACATTCCTTTCTGACTGCCACTGGTAGCCATCTGGAACTGCCAAGGGGAACCAATCTTAGATGTGTGGATGGCGAAGCAGAGAAGTAGAAAGAACTGGGGTCCTTGATGACGTCATCAGACCACCGAGTCAACGTGCTCCTGGGGTCTGCACAATCTCTGTATGTTTCTTATTTTCTAAGCCAGGTAGAATTAGACTTACAGTTACTGGCAGCTCAAAACATGTTAATGAAATGGAGACCACTGACATTTCGGAAGCATGCTGAAGAAAGAGATTCCCACAGAGAACATAATGGAAAGGTTAGAGAGGCATAAGAAGGAGTACGGAGGGGGCACCGTGAAGCGAGGGAGTTGGGGTGAGCCGTGTCAACGTGGTGGGGAGATCGAGAAGACAGTGACATTCTGAAAAGTCCCACTGGGACCTATTCTCCTAGACCCTACTTTTTGATACAGGGACATAGTAGGATTGAACTTGACTTTTTTTGTCAAAAGGTTTAACCCAAGAATAAAAAATACAAGGAAGTTTTAACAAAATAATCTTGTCTAATTTTAGAGTTATAAAAGATGAACATATTAGTGACTAGAAAATAGTCCAGAAGATAAAAAAATGACATCAGTTCCAAAGGAGATTGGTGGTTGTCCGTCACAGATTGGTGGTTACTATGGATGAGAGGGTGTGTGGGAGGGAGGTGAAATGGGTAAAAGAGGTCAAAAGATACATATTTCCAGTTCTAAGATAAATAAGTCATGGGGATGTAATATACGTGACTATAGTTAATAATACTGTATTATAGATTAGGAAGTTGCTAAGAGAATAGATCTCATAAGTTCTCATTACAAGAAAAAAGATTTTTATAACTTTGGTGATGGATGTTAACTAGGCTTATTGAGGTGATTACTTCATAATCTATGTAAATATCAAATCACCTTGTACATCCGAAACTAATACGTCAATTATACCTCAATAAAAAGAAATGAGTGTGCTAAAATATTCTGGATGTAATAATTATAGCATGTATCCACTGAGTGTTGAATGCATGTCAGAGACTGTTGTGAGGGCTTTACATATATCAGTCATTTGGTCTAAATAATAGCCCTGCGAGGTAGGTACTATTCTTATCCCCATTCTTTGATGAGAAATGCTAAGCAAGTTGCTCAGAGACACATGGCTAGTGAGTGGCATTGCTAGGAAAGGACTTGGGAGAGTCTGACTCAGGAGCCTGACTGTACTGCTTCAGATGAGGATATATATTTAAAATCTGCATATGGGTTAGATAGTCAATTAAAATCAGCAATATTTCCCAAAGTAACTCCATAAATAGCACAGTTTCTAATATAATCAAACTCGTAACCACTCCTGAATTTTCACTGATACACAGCCCTTTAAGTAAGGCTCCTGATAAAAATATTTATAACCTCACACACAGTTGGGGCAAACAAATAATAGCTTGCACCACGGTGATCACAAGACAAGATGTGATTGAGAATGAGAAACACAGCAAAGAAGGTTCTGGACAGCTTTCTCTAAAGACTCAATTCACACACTCCCTTCCTGGCAGGCTTACTGGATCTGGGAAAGAAATAAGTCTGAGGTGAAAGTATCTCTGCTGCATGAGAGAAAGGGGTGATCTGTCAAGACCTCAGAATAATACTGAAAAATAAATCCTCAAGTGCATGCAATGGCTACATGTACAAAATACAAAATCAAAGAGTCATGCCAAACTCCTGAGCAAATGATAAAAATTCAGTCTTTAACATAACAAGGAAAGTGTGAATAAGACCAAGAGTTGTCATCTCTTCCCAATTAGTATTGTCCAGCAAACAAACTTTTCTTCTATAGACTGCCAAGAAAATGGCTCCATGGCACCACTCAGCTTGGCCCAGCCTGACGCGGTAGGAGGGACCTGGTGTTTAGTCTAGAGGCCAAGTTTGAGCCCTAGCTTAGCTACTTATTAGCTCTGAAATTTATTTTAATGTTACTAGCAGATATTTTACATCGCTCCTCGACAATTTAAAAAGATTGCATGTATATTTCGTTACACAGCTTTCCTTATATTCCTTTAAGGTGTTAATGCTCATTTTGTAGATGAAGTGACTGAGGCTTACAGAGGTCGCACACTTTAGACAGAACAGAATAAAGAGTCCACCCTGTGACTCGACCCCAGAGATCTTCCCACTACACAACATGACTGTGGGTGGTAACAATTGTTAACCAGATAACCTGACATCTGCTGGCTCAAAGCAGCCAAGAAAAATAGAAAGAGTTTAATAGTGGAGCCAGGAAACTCTACCTTGGAGCAGCATGGCTTTGCCATATTTCAAATGCAAATGTTTCATGTCTAAGACTCAGTTTCATGATCTGCAAAAAGGGGAGGCGGGTAGTAATACCTAGATGCCAGGTTGTTAATGAGATAGAAGTAAAAAATGCTGAGACACAAAGCAACTACCCCAAAAAGTCAATTATTACGATTATGGATAATATATTAATTAGCTAATGAGTCAATCCTCCTGAGTAACACTCTGATTAAAAACAAACAAACCCTGCAGCAATCACACAGGCTAAAAGGTAAGATTTGCAGTGAGCTTGGTGGGAAAGGGTAGATTGGAGCCTCTGCTGTATAAACCCAGAGCCGGAGGGCAGTCTTCATATAGACCCAAGAGTCAGGAGTACGAACTGACAGGGCCTCCCGGAGCAAGGCCGCAGGGACAGGGAGGCTCAAAGGCCAATGCTGATGGGATAAACAAGAAATTGGGTGGACCAACAGAAACATAAGTGTTCTGATACTAATAATAAAAGGTTCCTGAAATACATCAAAGACAGGAAGACAGCTTGAGAATCTGTGCGACGCTTGTCGGTACCTAGGTAGAGAGGAAACATAAGCCGAATATTAGAGGTACTCTGACTTTAAAAATCTTTCAATGTTGATCTTTACTACTGCAAATATTAGAGATTCCAAATCCAAAATATCTTTTGAAGCAGATATCACAAATCTTAGATCCAATAGTAAATTATCTCTTTTCCTCTACCCAAATTCTCATATTCAATGAGTCACTGTATCTTTTTGCTGTACCTTCAAAATATCTCAAGTCTTTATTTATTCTTTAAGAAATATTTATTCAGCACAGCATGGTCATAACCTATAAGACTTCGCAAACTGATGTTGGACACATTAAAGACAGAATGCCCTACCCTCCAGAAAACAATTGCTTCAGAATATTTCAAGCAAAAAAATTAGAAACTGCATTAAATGTGATATTTTCTTATTGATGTCACATTTTTAATAGGCCAGGACAGCAGGAGCTGATGCAGGACAAAAGTGATAGCAATTCACATTTGATGGTAGCAATAAAATTGCCATGTAAATGTTCTCCAAGGCCCTGTTAGTCTCCGTAGAGGTCAGTTGGCAAGGGCTTCAAAATCGTCTTTGGCCACACTGCCAAGATCTCGTCTGGTGATACAGACGTGGTGGAGAATTCAAGAAAAACTTTCTAGTTCTGATTCCCCTCTACTACACCACGATTACTTTATTAAATAGACTTGCATAGATCTCTCTGATAAATCCAGTGATATCAAATATGTAATTTTAAAACACAAATCCAAACTCTGGATTTGAGAGCACAGAGGTATGGGCTGCTCATTTACTGGGTTCACAGGCGTCTGTCTCCTTGTGTCTTTCAGTTCTCATCATTGTCAATGATACAAATGCAGCTATAGCTGTTGTGTCTCTCTGTTGGCACTGCCCAGAGTCTGCATGCACTCCTCACTCCTTTATTCCTTTATGTTTATTGAATGTCACACATCCGTTTCCTCGTTGCCTTTCTGTCTCAGATCAGGCCCTTATCACCTCACTGAATTTCTGTATTTTCTCAAGATCCCATCTCTTTTGCACCTATTGACTTATCTTTGCAAAACAATATTTTTTTGTAGTATCATGTCCCTCTCAGAGACCCTGCAAGTCCTCATCAAAGCCTGCAGGCTTGCCTGTAGATCACCTAGCCTGTGATCCAAGGAGGTACCTGTAACCCAATCAACCTTATTTCCCCAAATCAACTATCCTGCACTAGTGCACAAATGCTACGTGGCTGTACCATAGAAACAGAAGTGAAAGACCCAGTTTAGGCTCTTGAGTAATTGACAAGGACCATTTATGAATGGAAATCTGCTTTAGCGACCACACTGATACCCTCCTCGTTTTCCCCATCACACAGTATGGGTTACAGAGGCTACCAAGACATTCATGCTTTGTTCATCTCACACATCTTACAGGGAAGACCCAGATCAAGTCTCAACACCTTCATGATGCCTTTGTTGACTATTTCAGTCCAAACTGATCTCCCCTTTTTCTAAATGTAAATAGCACTTATAGCTTATTTCAAGTATTTCAGCTTTAAAATTGTCATTAAACACTTACTGTGTATAACAGAAACCAAGAAGACTAACACCAATTTCCAGTCGTCAAAGATAAAAAAACTACTTAGAATGAGCACATGTAAATTAAATTTACGTGCGTATGTATATATATGTATGTGCATGTGTATATATGTTATGTATGTATATGTGTGTATATGGATACATATATATACATATGAGGCAGGTGGCGAAAATGAGGAGTACATGAGGAGCTATTGAAATTCAGAAGATGGAGACCACTGGGTTGAGGTAGATGAGAAAGGCTTGGGTAGGGGGAATAACTCCAGACAGGGAGACCAATCTGGGCGAAAACTTGGAGCTAGAAATGAACATGACTCATTCGAGGGAAAAGAGTAGAGCAATTTGGTTAGAGTAGTAGAAATAAAGTCGAAGGTGTCCTAAGTTAGGGACTTTGGATGTAACTGGGCAATGGAGAGCCACTGAGATATTTTAGCTAAGCAGGACAACGATATAACAGTTAAGGAATATTCGTTTGACAACTGTGTTTGAATGAGAAAGTTGGTGGAGGAATAAATTTTGGAATAACATAAAAAGAACCATTATGAACCTGTGAAATCTTGAGATGCTGGCATGTCACCTAAGTGGAGTTATCACAGTGATAACTGGTGCTAAAGTACGAGGTGGCAGACTTCCTGTAAAGGCCCAGATGTGGTCTTTGTCACTATAACTCAACTATGAAAATGTAGCACAGCCAAAGATAATGTAGAAACAAATGGTGTAGCTTTGTTCCAATAAAACTTTACTGACCAAAATAGGCACTAGGCCATAGTTTGTGACTCCACCCCCCCAGGTTAGAGGAAAGGCCTATGCTGGAGTACAGGCTTTCTCAATCCTCACCAATGGACTTTTCTGATTTTTCACCTAATAAGATAGTATAATGCCCATTTGATAAAGAATGATCTCAACTTTTGTTGAGAAGAACTCAAATAATTTAAACATCTCCTTATAAACTTGTCAAAAGGATATATATACTTAAACTTTTCGAGATAGCTTTTTAAACAAATATTAATCTTTACTATCAAGAGCTTTTCTAAATTTGGAAAAGATAAAATATCTACTAAAAGCTTATTTAATCAGAATTTTATTATTTCATATAGTTCAACTTTAGAATACATTGGTACTTTATTTTTATGTGGCAAATATGCATAATTTTATATACCACATGAGGATCTCCTTGATAAATGCACACATTTATAACTACATGGCTTGCAAGGAACATGCTAGAGGGCGAAAAGCAGAAATATCTGTAAATCTGCTGGCTTGCTCAATTGATGAGGGCTTTAGTGAGAGAATGCACCAAATGCATGGGTCAAAACACACCCATAATTCTTTCACACATATCAAGGGATAATGAGTAAAGCAAGATAAAGAAATGGCCCAGGTATGTCCATCTAGTGCATAAATGCATCTTTACTTCTAGGTAAGAAATCAAGATTAATCTATCAACAGGTCATGTTCTTTCATTAAGTCCTTCTATGTGTCAATTGTCCTCCAACTGATGACAAGCACAATTATCAGCTTTCTCAGTTGTAGAGAGTATGATAGCCAACAACTTATAAGGGATTACATCTAAGAAAAAAAATCTGTGTTTTAGTGAAAGGCTTTTACCCTAGCAGCTTACGTTCAAGATAACTAATTTTGCCGAATGTCCTGACCTTGTCTCATAGTATATAGTGGCTATCAACACCGCCATTGAAATGTGGGACATGTGAGACACAGAGTCATTTACCAGTAGGGTGTTGAAAAAAATGAATGAGGTTGGAAGTTAGACAGGGCTAAGTTCAAATAGAAGCTCTGCTATTTACTAGTTTGAGGCTCCTAGAAGTCTCTTAAATCTCATTTTCTGGACAAAATCTAGAGAAATAGCAATGTTGGTACCCAGGGTGGTCACGAGGATGAAAAGAGGTGGCCTATATGAGGGCAGGCGCTCAGGAAGTATATCTTGCCTGGATTAGTTAATGATTCTAAAGACAAGAGATGACTGGGATTAGGGTTTCAGGAGCCTTAGTCTTGCTTATCAACTAGAATAAATTGGGGAGCTTGAAAAAAGATCTTGATGTCCTGCACTCACCATAAATTAGTTGAAACAAAATCTCTAGATGTAGAACTCAGTTACCTGTACAGCCACTGAGTTAATAAGGCAATTCAGGAATTGGAAACATTTATCCTGGAAAGTTAATTACTGAATACAAGGCATGGTAGATGAAATTAGCATCTATTGCTGCCACTCTCCCTGCCCTGTCTGCCAGTGGACTGTTGGGGAAGACTTGGGAAATATCCAAGGTAAATCCTGGGTGTTCATTCCTGACTAGAACTTAACCTAACGGATGGCTGGGGTTGGCAGGAGAAAGTGTAGGTTAATAAAAAGGGGTTGACCTACTTAGAATCACTGGAAAATAAACACCAAAAATGATGGATTTCTCCCAAGCGAATAAACTACTCTGAGGAATCGAGCAACACCCTGAGTTCACTGTCTCCAGATAGAGGTGGGGACCATGATCTGATGTCATTAGCCAATATGATCATCTTTCTGTTCTGGTTCCCCTCGTGGGCAATATTCCAGGGAAATAATTGGCCGAGCTGTCCATAGGCAGAATTCTTCTTATAAATTCATTAACTGGGGTCTAATTCAGTCATTTGTGAATTTGCGTGGCCAGAGTCAATCTACCGGAAGCTGCTCAACTAGCGATTTCTGACAAAACAAATCTGTAGACATGCAGAATTCAGGACTGAAGCTGATGGAAGTCTGTGCTTGAGAAAGCAGCCTGTCTTCTTCCTTGATTCCTTTCTTTTTAAATTCAGTTTGTTACACTGCTTTCTAGTCCAGAAATGGTCAGCTGCCATTCTATCCTATCAGCATATACATCTCTTTGAAAAACAAGAGTAAGATTGGGAGGAAACTGGTAATTCTGCCACTAAAAACTGTATTATCCCATGCATTTCATCACTTAGACAAGGTCACACTAGGGAAAGTGGGAGGTAAAGGTCTAAAAAGAACACCAGAGAGATTAGGTCATTGTTAATTCTTTTTATTTTCTAATTAAATGATACTAAGAGTTACTAGTCTTTCCAGCTATGGAAGAAGCCCTTAGCCCAAGAAGCTAGGTTCTCTCCCAGCCCCAGGAGAATGGGTGGTTTGCTTTCTGTTCACAAATGAATGCAGGCAAGGAGCATTTGACTTATCCCATAGTTGAACAGGCACCCAGCTTTCTCAGCGTCACTAGCTGCAAACTAGGGCCTCTCTACCCATGGCATTTCCCTGCCTTCCTTTTCCTCTGGCATTATTTGGAAGAAAGATCACCAAACCAGGAGAGACCTCGGAGCTCACCTGGTCAATCAGTTCACTCACAAATGAAGAAACCAAGGCCCAGACAAGTGTTAGGTTTGCTACCTGGGATCACAGAGCTGCTGACAGTGAACCATGGCATGCCAGAGGTAGCAAATCTACTTTCTTAAAGGAGATGAACACTGCTCTTGGGTAATAAAAAATTAACACAAAGAGAGGTCGGTCCTTGCCCTCGGCTACTGGGAGGTAATCTCTAGAGTCTTGGAATGTCCCGCCAGACAAGAGTCTCTCTATACCTGCGGGCTTCGAGATAGTCTAACAATGTGATTTACGATGGAGGCTTTGGGAAGCACCATATAAGTTCTGACTCCCACTCCCCACCCCAAGAGGAACTGGAGACTAAAGGTCAGCCATGCAGGCTGTATGTGAGTGAGCCCAAATGAAAACTGGACACCAAAGGCTCGAGAGAATCTCCCTGGTTGACAGCACTCCTGGTTGGCAATACTATTGCCAACACACACATTGCAAATGGAAGGAAATAACACCATTCACGACTTCATGGGGAAGAGAACAACCAGAAGCTTCACATTTGGAGCCCTCCCAGACATTGCTCTATATGTCTCTATTCTGCTTCTGGTTTGAGTCCTTTCACTATCATACAATTGTAAGCACTTTCATGAGTCTTGGGAGTCATTCTAGTACATCACTAAAACTGATGGGGTGGTGGGAACCCCTGAATTTGTAACTGGTTGAGGGTAGCCTGGGGACCCCCCTAGTGTCCAAAGTGAGAACACTCTTAAGGAGGATTATGGTCTTGTGAACCTCTGGCCTAACTCTGAGTAGTTAGTGTCAGAAGTCAAAGCAACTTCCTGTTCTATCGTCTCCTAAATTAAAGCACCACCACCACAACAGAAGTCCTTGGAGCAGGGCCTTTAGGTCTTTGCTACCTGAACAATTGAAAAGAAGGATACTAGAAGTGGGCACATGTCCTGTTTCAGTGCATGTGCATCCTGCAGGGACAGAGTGATGTGGGCTGGGCAAAACTGAGGCAGCTTCCAGAGCTGGGAAGCTCACGCAGCAAGACCATTCCCTTCTTTCTCATCCATTAGTGGCTCGCCAGGAAGGAGAAAAAGCAAGGGACTGAATTCGAAAACTTATCCTGTACCCTCTCATTTAAGAAAATGTCCCTCCCTCACCTCTCTACTGACCAGTGACCTCCACTTGGGGTCAAACAGAAGCATTTCCTGTTGAGCAACCCAACTCATCATTACCCAAGTGTTCCTTCCAAAGAGGCTTAACCTGTACCTAATTATTTAGATCTGATTCTAATTTACAGAAAATCCAGTTGAAGAAATTAGTGTTATGATAGCACGAGGAAGCAGTTAGACAAATCAAAAAGGTATCTATAGGAAACCTTGGTTGGTGTCTTCATCAAGTCAATGTCACAGAAACAAACAAACAAACATGGTGGTACTAGGGGAACTATGGTTAGGAAAAAAAAAAGAAAGACTCACGTCCAAATGCAACCAGTGTTCCTTTTTACATAAACCAGCAGGAAAGGACATGTTTGCAACAATTAGAGAAATTCGAATGTGGATTTCTTATTTTTAGATGATATTAAATTTTTATTAATTATTTAGATGTGATAATGGTCCTGGGGCTAAAGAATAAAATGTTTTTATTTTCCAGGGATGTGTATGGAAATATTTAGAGGTTAAATGTCATCAAGTCTGTTATTTACCTTGAAATACTTCAGTGTTCTTTGTTTTATAATTTTGACTTTGCAGCCATGTAAATATTTTATACAATTAGAAAAGACAATTAAATTTTAAAAAGTTAAACCCCTAAAATCCAAAATGCAATATATGAACCTAACTGTAGGTCAAGTTGGAATGTAATGGCACAGAAAGGATTATTTTAAGTGACTTTTAAACCCAATATTTTGACTGAATTACAGAGTGAATTCAGTATTTCTACTAATAACATTGGTATTGTTATTTTAAAGCATCAACAAAATTACTTATTTGCTTTATCCTATCACATATATATTTTTGTATATGTTTACTTATAAGTATATAGAAGTATAGGTACATACATTTCTATTTCTATATTTATATTTACATGTATACACACACAGTATAAAGCAAATAATTGTGATAATGTCATCAGGAACCATGATTTTTTAACATTAAGAGAAATGGGATATAAATATAAAAATAAAAGAATTAAAAATCATATAATCTTAAAAATGAACTGAAAATTATCAATATAAACTTATGTCCCATTTTTTTCTTTAAAAATGTATATTCCTTTATCTTCTGACAAGAACTAGTAGCACTATAACATATGACAGTGAGCACTCAGTGACTAGATTGGTGGTCTCTAAATACCATTTTTCATTTAAATAAAACAAGGCTTTTTGGCGAAATAACTGATTCCAGAGTTTGGCAGGAAATGTACAAGATGAGTCTGAAACATCTCAAACAAGGAAAATATCAAAGAATACTGGGGTCATATTAAAGGGACACAGGAGCCAATATAAAGAGTCCAGTGGTCAAAGTTAGGACCTTTTGAGCCCCAAAGCAAAATTGCAATGCAGTTAAACAGATAATATATTTTAACTACATTAGTTTGGAATGATACTGAAAATAAAAACATTACCTTGGGAAGTTGCTAAGGCATCAACTCATTGCTTTGAAAATTCGTAAAGACAATGAATCAAACTTTTTATCTAGTTTTCCTAGAATTTTAAGGTAACCAAATAAAAGAATTCCATCTAGTAAACATAGAAGAAGTAATAAAATTAGAAAATAACTATTTTTCAACCATTAATTAAACAATAATTGTGAGATGAGAATTTATAATGGATGACCTACTGGTAATTTGAACACCACACAAAGAGACCAACAGGCATTAATTAAGTGCAAAGCATCGCTGATGAAGCATTTTTGCCAAAGAATTGTATCTGAACCTGATTAGCTTTTAGATATAAATACCAGTTTATAATTAGCTAATCCCAGACTATAGGAAATTCTTCAGGAGAGAATTGTTAAAGACTAAAGACTAAGACTAGCAACTAAGGGCAATGTTTGAGCCTTATCTGGAATCTGAATAAAAACAAACCAACTATTTAAAAAAAGGATTTATAAAACAATCATGAAATAGAACTGATAATATGAGATGATGTTAAAAGAATTATTCATTTTCCAGGTGCAAAATGAATTATCTTTTTGAGATACACAATAAGTTATTGACAAATAAAATGAGTTGCTATCTAAGATCTACTTTAAATGATCAAGTGGATGGAGGATGGGAGGGCTGGATGAAACAGGATTAGCCATACATTAATAAATGTACAAGTTGGATGATAGGTACACTGGGGCTTATTATAATACTCTTTCTAATTTTGTATATGTTTGTAAATATCTCTAATAAAAAATTTTTCAAAAATTTTCAAAAATGCTTCAGATAAAAATTTAAAGAACTAAAAAAGGTGAATACTAATATGACAAAATGTTAACTGTCAAGTTCTCAGTGACGGGAATATGGATGCTTTTATTTTCTCTATGTTTGAAAATGTTCATAATAGTAAACAAATTTGTAAAAGCACTTAAACCCAGCAAAAACTGGGAGCTGGATCAGGCTAAAAGGATTTTGAAAGGCAGCTACAGACACCTAATGCTGGCATTTACCACTAATGCCCATAGAAAATTAAAAGCAGATGACAAAGTACACCAAAAAAGCTCAAACGTGAACTAAATTATTAAGGAAAGAAAACGAGGGACCTAGAGAAAAGGACTTCAGCTGACAAAACAGTGAAACTTAAGACATAAAGGAAATCCAATTCAGAGTAAACCCACAGTATGGTCAAATGGAAGGGGAGGGTTTTTACGATTTTTAGTTCAGGGCTTCGATGGTGATCAGTGAAGTAACTGGCTAGCATCATGTGCCCTCGAACCTTAATGCCTTAAGCCACAGGGGTACAAACAGCAACTCCACAGAAGCTCAAAGCTTTTATGATTTGGAATTATGAACTAAACCAAGACATCGCAGACAGCATGCTTGTTAGTCAGATACATTAATCACCCTCTGACATCAGCAGCTATTGCAAAAGCACTGCTTCTCCATGGAATCTCTAATTACAGCATGATCTCACATCCTCTATACCTAACAAGGCTCTTTCTCATACCTGATGATGACACACTGGTTTTCTCTGTCAATGATCATGTTTCTGTACATATTATCTGCGAGAGCATAGATATGTGGTGGGTTTTCATACTGGGCCTAGAAAAGCAAAACAAAAGAAAAAAACAAACAAATAAAAACAAACCAAAAAAACACGGTCAGATAGAGCAACATTACATTTCTTTTCTTGGACTTGGCCTAAATAACTGTATAGTTCCAATGCCTATAATTACATCTTAAAGGTTACATAATACAAGAATTCATAGACTTGCCTAGGTTATGAGAAATTATATCTAACAAAATGAAGATGGAATTTGGACTCTTCTGTGGGCACATGTGTGACTCAGCCTTCAGATATGACCCACGTCTTCAGATACTCCAACACACACCCTTCTTCCCAAACATGCCTCTGCAGATGACATTCCATTGTTAAACGTTTCTAAAGATACTTGGGCAGCAGGTCTTAAGAGACTGGCTACTAAAAACCTGGATCTGACTTTACTAGAATTCTAAATTCCTTCCATTTTTTTCCTAAGAGGCAAGTCAGAGATGACTATCTATGAATGAGGAGAAAAACTAAAAATTTTCCATAACAAGAGGATCTGTAAAGTGATAAACTGGTTTGACCAGTTTCTTTCATCACAATAGGTTGAAAAAAATCCTACCACACTACGATATTCTCTTGGGTTTGTGTTTCAGTTTCATGGGATATCTCAGCTACGCATAAGTATAAATTCACTGTATCAGGATGACTTCAGACCTGCTTTCTTCAATTTCTTGGCATCCAACTCCTTCAAAAATTACTAAAAAGAAAAATATTTCATGTGGTGTAAAGCTGGAGAAAGAAAACTCCTTAAATTTAAGGTTATCTAACATAAAAAAGTGAAAGGAACACCATATCCAGAAGGAGAAGACATTTAAACTCTGTCTCCCTTCACTGGTCTCCCATCTCTAAAGTTGGGATAATAATGCCCATGCTATGAACGTCGCAGGGCAACTGAAATGATGGATGGGAAAGTAATCTGAAAAGGTGGAGAAATACGCAAAGGTGCAGCATCATTTACTAATCCAGCTTTGATATTTATTATATAATGACTTACTATAGAAAAAGGAGCCTGGCCCAGAAATTCCCATTTGTTGCAAGCTCAGGCAGATCAGAGTCGCGTGGCGAGAGAGAATGAGAAGAGGCTGCTTGGATGCCTGCACATATGTAAAGCGCTGGTGTATCCAGTGTCCATGGTTCCCTCTGTGTTGTGAGCAAAAGGCTCACAAGGGGACCTGCCCAGTGAAGGTCAGAGGCTATTCCTGGGACTGGTCGACTGGACAGCTTTAAATAGGAACAAGAATAATATGTCTCTGCCTTCACCTTACAGTCAGAAGAGGATGTATAAATGGGATCTCAGGATCTAGTCTTAAAATGGCCTCTGGCCTAAATTGTTTATGCAGGCATATTTACTACCTCTTGAAAACAGGGAGATAGATTATAAGAAATAAAAGAGGATAGAAAATGAAAGGAAATGGAGTAGAGAGGAAGCTGTGGACAGTGGAGAGAAAGGTGTGGGCAAGTCACTGCCCAACATGGCTTTAAAACTGATTAACTCATTATACCTGACGTTTGCACATGCCAATTTTCCAAATTGGTTTCCTATGTATGGTCTCATGGAGCTTCTGAGCTACCCTTGAGAATTACAGGGTAGGCATTTCTTCTACCTGATTCTTCCCTCCCCTGAAACCCCTGAAAGTCACTGGGACCTGACTTCAGCCCCAACATGCAATAGATTCGAGTGCTTCACCTCTCTGAGCTTTGGTTTCCTCATCTGTGAAATAGGGGTGGAGCGTACAGGGCTGTTTAATTATTATTCAAGCTATTATCGCAAGCGTAGCATAGAATCTGGCACTCAATAAATACGAATTTTACAACAGTCTGTAGCAGTTAAAAATAAGTATAAATTTTTACAATTCTAGGGATATTTCTTTAAAGAGAACTCTTCGAAAAATGAACGTTCTGAAACAGACCCATGTAGTAACCATTTTTTCAGAGAACTGGAAAGAAACACGAAAGCACAGCTCTTGTACCCACCCCCGCCTTGGCTGTCCCTGAGAATGCCAAGCCGGCTCCAGGCCTGCTGCCCCAGGCCCCACTGATCAGGGTGCCGGGGCAGGACCCAACCTCCGCTGACAGTGTTCCCCTTGTGCTGGGCTCCCATAAAGGCAGCATTATCAAAGGTCTTTCGCGTGGCAGCCTCCTTCGGCTCTAGCGACCAGCACCATTCATCTGGCAACAATGGGGTGGGCTCTTGCTCTGGGTAAATTGCCTTCCACTTCAACTGATGAATTTGTGTGGGCTCTCTTTTGTTTGTTTTCCAGGGGGTCAGAATTAATGAATGCTCTTGTGCTTCTGCTGCAAAGGGAAGAGCGAAAGGAAAAAGATGCAGAGATGGGGAGGCCTGGGGAAGTGATGAACCACGTAATGAAATACATTAATTAGGATTAGAGTTTCTACTTTTATCACACAACTGAAATGGCTATGGAGTTGTGTCTGAATAGGGACCAGAGTCACATTAATAAATGAAGTATTAAAAGATTCATTTTTCACGTTTTAGTTATTGCCACAGCTTAAGGAAGGTTCTGATTCAGACAGAATGATTCCCACTGCCCTATTTACTTTTCACCTATTGCTGATTTTTTAGTTCTTAGAATTTTGTGGCATGTGTGGAAGAGGAAGATCCCCTAAGCTGTAGGTCCTACATCCCATTTAACTAATTTTGTATATAATGTTCCAATATTAGACAGCCCTCTGCTTTTTCACACTGCACTCTAAAGAGCAGCACATCATTAAAAATCAGCGTCATCTACTTGAGCTTCCCCAATAATTCATAATAAGGAAATGCAAATGTATTGCCAACATCAAGAAAACTTAAATATGCTTTAAAGAAGCCCAAACATGATAGTAATATATGTGGCATGTAACTTACCGCTCCTTGGTACATTTCAATTTCCTTGTCCCCAAAATATGGCATCTGCTTGAAAGGGTTGACTGAGATTAATACGGATCCTATGTAAGTCTGAATTTACATCCAGTTAAGGTCCATTATTAATCTTCAAAGCTACACAGTTTTCAAATTAAGTAACCATATGTTATCAAGAATTCATAATGATTATCAAATGAAAAACTCATGTATTTGTTTTCTAAAAGATTACAAATAAAGACAAAGGCAATTACCAACTCGCTCGGATTTTGTTCCTCTCCAGGAAGAATAATGACTTAATTACCAAGGTGTCACAAAAAATTATTATTTTAAATGAATTGAAGCACATTCTTTTAATATTGGTGACATGCACAATAAAGAAAAAAAGAAAACAAACAGAAATGACCAAGGCATTAAAAGAGCAATTACCATTTCTCTTCTCAAGTGCTATTATTTTTTCCTTGAAACTTTTTTCTCTCTTAGTTATATTAAGAATGAATACTAAGAATGTATTCATTTATTCACTTAACAAATAGGACACAAGATAAACTTAATAGTCTTACTCTTTAGAAGCTTAGGGGAACTAAGTTATATCCATAAGATATTACTCAGAGCAGATAATTACAAACTCACACGGATCAGGTGTAGGGAAAGGTGTTATTTCTGCATGGAGGATCCAGAAGAGAACTTTAAACTGAGTCTTAACCGTTTTACACATTTTAATGTATTTGTTCACATAAATGAAATGTTATTATAATGCAAAAAATATTTCCATGTATTCATTCAACAATCGACTAGTTTGAATTGGGTGTCTACAACATGCCAGGCACTGGTCTAGATGCTGAGGATACAGCAGTGGACAAGCAGACAGAACAGACAACAGTCTTCATGGAGAAACAAACAAACGTTTTGGCACATGTTAACACCCCTGAGGTGCAGGCTTGGTGTTATTATTGAACACAAATGAGCCACGTGTGGAATGGATCATATCATATTTAAAAATTCATATTTATACACAAAGATGAGACTGTGGAATGATTCGGTTGCAACTTTACTTCCTTTTTCACAAGAAAGATCCCAGACTTGAAAAGGTTGAACCTGAAATGGCAGTAAGAAAATGGGGGGTGTTTTGAGAGCACACCCAGATGTACCCTGTGCTGGTCTGAGGACAGCCCATAGCATTAAGAGAAAATGTGGACAAGACAGTGAATCATAACTGAAAAATCACTAAAGAGTCATAGAAGAATGGCCAAAGCAAAGGTAGTTCCACGTGCTAAAATCAGGTGAGGCCACCTACAGATTAGTGCTTGCTTTTTTTTTTCTTTGAGGCACAATTTAGAACAGATAAATTGATGATTAAAATGATTAAGCAGATAAGAAATGTCCATAATGTTCTAGCCAAGACTCAGTACATGTTAATAAGTAATAAAAACTAACATTGATTGAACACATACATATTTATATGGTACTAATCCAAGCTCCCAATCACAACTCTGTTACTATTTTAATCCTATTTTACTAGGAGGAAACTGAGGCAAAAAGAAATTTTAAATCTTGCTCAAAATCACAAGCTAGTAAATGGCAGAGCTATGATTCAAACCCAGACAGTCTGGGTCTACTGCCCATACTCTTCTTCAGCAAGCTATATTGTTTTTCTAGGATTAACGGGTTATTATTATTGTCATCATCTTTATCAGTAGAGTTGCCAGATTTAGTAAATAAAATACAAAATACCCAGTTAAATTTTGAAGTTCAGAAAAACAATGAATAATTTATGTATACATATACCAAATAAATATGTCCCAAGCAATAGTTGAGACCACATAGTGTACTAAAAAATTATTTGTTGTTTAGCTGAAATTCAAATATAACCAGACGTCCTTATTTTATATGGCAATCCTGAATTGGTAGCATAAGGATTGAGGGGTGTTCGATTAGAGAGCTCTGTGGTCTCTTGTAACTTAGGTTCTGTGATTCTTGAAGTACTCAAAACTCTGTCTCCCTTAGTTGATTTTTTTTTACTATCCTTACTACATGGTAGGGACCAAATCAAAACTGAATGAATGAGGTTTGGCCCTCGTTCTGATTCTCATCCTAAACAAATATAGTAATTCTTATAGTAAACCCAGTTTTCAAGAACTAGCACTGCTGTGACCATCCTTATTTCACAAGAAGAGGATGTCGATGTTTGCATTTATCCCTAGGTAAACGCAAACTTGAGTAAGCATGATCTTTCCATGTCTCCTTCTCTTAGGGAATGCTGTGAATGTCACCTGTCCGAGACAAATCGATCACTGCATACAAAGCAAAGAGCTGCCTGAGGGACATAAGCCAAAAGAACCACCTCCCCAGCAATCTCTTCCTACCCACCAAGCCCTTGGTTATTGAATATATATGGATTGGGTTGCTTAAGAGCTCCTACAGGAGCCAACATTTTTTTTACCATTAATAATCTGCTATGTGAAACGATATCTTGTAAAGATTTTATTTTCACTTAATCATCCATATAAATTCTGGTAAGGGCCTGGAAAAGAGACAATCAGAGAAAAAAGCCTCCTTTAGTCTACTCTAGGCCAATCCTGAATCAATGACTGAGGTTGAAAGAGGGAAAACTGTAACCGTTCCCTAAGCTTCCCAGTTGGGCTCTCAAGGGCCATATTATTTGGGTGGATTCCTGTAAAACAAAGTTTGGTTTGAAATGAATAATGTAGCTGGTATCTTTGCTAAGTAGCTACAAACTTACCTAAATCAGAAGAACTGAGACAAGAGAATTTAATTCTGATTTAAAGGCAACAAATTCATTTTAGTTATTTCAGGTTAGAGTTTGGTCTAATTGTTTATCTAACTGCAGGCCTTTTTTTCCCACCTGGCTGGACCTGCAGAGGCCTAGGCCACTTCCCTGAGAACTCTGGCCTCCTAATGGATTGGGTCACTTCTCCAGGACTCAGGTATTCACTCCCACTCCCTACTGCATAATTCAGGTGTGGCTTTGGAAAAAGCTGCTCCAATCGTTGTCCTTACCCACATAATCTTTGGCTGTAAAGGTGTGGCCCAAGGTTAATTTTGAAAATGTATGGAGCTACAAGGCTATGATACAAAACAAAAACAAAAACAAAAACAAAAACACACAGAAAAAAATTACCATAACAGAATCTGTGAGACAAAAGGATCCCAACAGATCTTGGAATGCGTGTAGTGGATCTGTGAGTTTTCGCTGATCTGCAGCACGGATGACAAAAAGAGAAACGATGCCCTGAATTTTTCATAAAGCTCAGTGTATTCAATAAAAAGACTGTCTTTTAATCTTAGATTATTTCCTTTTTACTTTTGGGATGTTAAAGTACTCTTTCTTTTATGAACTGTGATAGTAGTATAGCTTCTATATGTTTGTTTTTAATGGTCTTATTAGGCAAAGTTAAAGAGTTTAACTTAAAAAATCCCACACATTTTAATAGCCAGTGCATTCCTCTAAACCACCCACACTGATCTAATCGACTTTCCTGTTTTTATCACTGAGGTAGGGCAGGCAAGTGAGTGACTTGCCTGTCCCGTATATGGAGAACGGTCAAGCTGGAACTTGAGCCCCTGGCTCCAGCCTCCAGACCAGGGCTCATCTCACTGCAGCTCGCTGTCCCCTCAACATGAGTTAACTGCTAAGGGCCAAAACCTCACTCGGAACAACTACACTGCCTTGAGTTCCAGTTGGTCTGGCACGAAAGCCTCAACTCCTAATTCAAGGACTGAAAATGCCAAGTACACTTGAGTGTGGTCTTTAAGTAAAAACAAGTTTGGCGAAGGTTGGACCAAATGAGCACGGAGTGCTTTGCACAGGAATTAGTTTCATCAGCCAAGTGGCTATAAACGACGTCTCGCCAGGCACAAGAGCAAAATTGCAATGTTTTCCTCGTATACGTTCGAGTGTAATTGTAAGGAGTGTGGCAACGTTCAGGAAAAACAGTGGGTAAATTAAACCTTCCTTGTCTTACGAGAAAGAGCTGAAAAAATGTGGGTTTTTATTGGTAAACAATGTTAGCATTTTCTAAGTAGATGTTTTTCTAATGTAGAATGAAGAAATGTGTTTTTGGCCTAATTGCATTAACAACTGATTGTTCCAAATGCTGACCTTCAATATAAGACAATGTGCTGGCATTCGATGCAGAAGAGGTGAAATGAGCAATTTTATAACTTAATGTGAAATCAAATCTCTTCTTGACTTAACTATTA
Organism: Rousettus aegyptiacus; assembly: GCF_014176215.1. Taxonomy (NCBI): domain Eukaryota; kingdom Metazoa; phylum Chordata; class Mammalia; order Chiroptera; family Pteropodidae; genus Rousettus; species Rousettus aegyptiacus. The sequence continues at coordinate 127,972,067 of NW_023416306.1, forward strand.
AGCTTAAGGAGATGGGAGAAAAAACCAATTCTTATTTAAAATAATGCTACTCTATCATCATAATAAGATTCCCTTAGCACTGAACTGATGAAGAAGGCAATATTTGCAGCTAGACCCTTGGTATTATTTCATCGACATCTAACGAACCCATCAAGCTTCCTCAAAGCTGAAAGCTGCTCTGTACTATTGACGGAAAGCACATTAATCCTGAGTTTCTCATTTATTGAGTGGGCAGAGATTTCTAAAACACGAAGTCATTAGTGGTCAACTAACGCATTTCCTTGGTAGAACACACGATTAGTCAGTCATTGATTCAAAGGCATTAATTCAAAGGCTGGTAATCAGCCCCCTCTGTGTGAGTCATTTAAAAATTATGCTGTCTGAATATAAAAAGCCAGTCTTGATAGTCAACAAATTTTCAATGAACACTTAATACAGTGCACCATGCCAAGAATTAGGCAGGGAATTCAAATACACAATGCAAGAGGATGCCATTTTTGTTAAAATTAACAACAAGGAAGCACATCTATATGCATGGCTATATGTGGATAAATTGAAAAAATATACACCAAGAGGTTAACAGGCAATAACCTTACCTGATGGGACTCTAGGGACTTTTAATGTTCTTTCTGCTTCACTGATTTAAAAAATCATGTTAAATTAATATGTACTGCTTTAAAGGGTTTTTTAAACTTAATGTTTTTAAAGAAGACATGTAAGACATAGTCCTTGTCCTTGAGGAATTTCTGGTGTTTTAGGGGTAAATGATCTTTGTGGGGAGAAGTGAGTTTGCTTGGGTTGGCAGCTGATAACTACTGACATCATTTTTTTTTCCTTCCCCAGCTGATCAAAAACCATATTTCTATGTAAATAATGTAATAAGCTGAACCCACATTCTAAGAAAATTCCAATAAATAATTTGTTTGACTTGTGGAAGTTAGCCTTTTATGGGCTTGTCAATAAACCAGTCTTCCATTTAAAAGTTTCTATGGTAAATGCATCTGAATTTCCAATAAGCAACTTTACAATTGAATTTTGGGAACATAATTCAGAAATATGAGAGAAACTTATACAGTTGCCTTAGTGTATGATATTAATAACTAATGCTTATTATGTACTTACTACATTCATTATTTCATTTAACCCTACAACAACCTCGTACAAGAGATTTTACTATTGTTACCATTTTACAGGCAAGGAAATCAAGGCACATGATCACAAAACTTCCTAAGCTCACCAGGCATATACAGAGTAAGGTCTGAAGCCAGGTAGTCCAGAGTCACATCCTGCACCCAACTTTGTCTAGTCTATCACCTGCCACTTTCCATGTGCCATCTTGGGTCTTGCACTTAAAAGTGATTAAAATGATTTGATGATGATAAGCCCAGATAAAGCGAGTATGTTTCAGTTTTTGACCAGATAAAATTAAATCTTACAAATGAATACAACTGCTGCCATACAATTAAATTAAAGGAAACTTTGCACAGGTATCTAGGAGTCAGCAATATTTTTTTTTTTTCTGTAAAGGGCCAGAAAAGTAATTATTTTAGGACTTGTGAGTCATATGGTCTGCTGCAACTGCTCAAATTCTGCTATTGTAACATGTAAGCAGCCCTAGACAATAATAAAACAAATGAGCATGGCTGTGTTCCAATAAAATCTTTGTTATAAAATGGATGACGGGCAGGATTCTGTCTGCAGGAGGAAGGCTGCCACCCCTGATCAAGATGCTACTGTAACACAGCTAACAAATCCAAAAGTAGCTGTTAAAACTTAAAAGCTGAGGTGTAGGGATTTATTTGGTAAAATCTCTTTCAATAAATAAGAAACAGCACAGTAGGGGTCAGAACTGTCCAAATGCCTCAGAATAATGTTAAATAATACTGATAGATAAATACCTGGTGAGTTGAATTTTCCTCTCCTAATGCTGGGATAGGCAGTCCCCGCAAAGTATTGTCTCATAGGTATGGGAGTTTTTGACAAATAGACAAATGAGCAGTGTACATAATAAACAGAAGCAACTGATGTGAAAACTATTTTTCTCAAGCTTTAGGGGTTAATACCTAAAATACAGGTTATATGAGTTGCAAAGACTCCACCTGTAATGCTCATCCATACACCATACTTTCAGAAGACACCGACATCGTCAAAGTTAAACTTGCCAGTACTACTATATGATTTTACACAAATCTTTACATGACTATGACCAATTCTATACTAATTCCACTAAAAGATCTTAACCTAGTTGCACCAAACGAAACTCCTGAATCCTGTAGGAACTGAAGTAAGATTCACAGTTCTCTGTTTATAATGAAGTCAACGCAAATTCGAATCAAATTCCCATTCTGAATTTTGAAGAGCCCTATAAAAAATGGCGCCTGGCGAGCTAACATTGAAACATAAAGGACAACTCAAGAATGTTACTTATTTTCAACTGTTGATTTTGCTTCTCGTGCTTCCTTTAGTAAACCTAAGTGCAGAGAAACAGACAAATTTGCGTATTTTTTTTGCATGAGGCAATCTTTTTAAAACCTTTTAAGTTTGAACTTAACCGCTTTGCAATTAGGAGAGCTATCGACAGAACTCTGCAGACTGGGACTTCCTCTAGGAAGAGCAGGGGTTTCAGACATCACATACTAGAGGATGTTGAAGCTACAGTGCGGTGGATTAAAATAGACGGATACTGGCTGCATCCTGATTTTGTGAAGTACCAGAAAAATAAGTTAGCATCATCTTTGCCCTTCCCGCAGCCTGAACCAAGGGACAGAAAAAAAGTACAACACCACGTTCTGAGACAGTTAAAATGACACGAGCATAATTCCAGATGGATCTTCTTACACTAGGGATAAAGTCACATTTTACCATGGACACTGTCATCTCAATTAGAAATGTCCCAAGAAGTCAATAAAGGATACAAAAATGTAGTCATCCATGTATCTCTTCTTCAGATTCTCCACGATGGCGTTCTCTGTGATCTTGGAGAGCAAGACCATGTCGTCCACACCGCTGTGCTTGACATTGTGGCTCTGCCAGTGGTACCGGTAGGCACCTTTGCTTCCCTGTCAATGGAAAACACACAACGATTAAGATAGTTTTTCTCCTGGGTTTAAAAAAAAAAAAAGGCGCTAGTTTCCCAAATATTCCTCTTATCAAACAGAATAGAAAAGATAGAGCAAACGAAGATTTTGCCATCTTAGACCCGGATTCAAGTTTCAGTTTTGCCACCTACAGACTAAGTGAATGACATGGGAACAGTTATCTAAGCTCGCTGTGTCACTTCAGCTTCTCTTTTTGCATGTGTAAAATGGGAGAAATGACACCCACTTCACAGAGTTGCTATAAGAATTAAACAAAATGACATAAGTAAAGCACCGAATAGTGTCTAGAGTAGAGCACAAGAGATGAGCAACGGTCTCCGATAATTCCTTCAACCTTATTGCTTTGTAGAATTTCAGTGAAAATGAGCAGGGAAATAGAAACTTCCTAGATTTGCTTTGCAAATTATATGTGACAGAACTCAGAAGAGAAAATATGTATCACAGAATGGCTAGGTTACACTGTCACCATTTTTCCTCCATAAACTTATCACTGTGGATGTGATACTGGCCTTCCTCATTCAAAAAATAAGCTACATTTTGATGACTCATCACTGCGATATTAATGAGGAAATGGACAGGACAGCATAATCATGATCACAAAACATGCTACAGGCAGGAGGACCTCATGTGGCCCCATGGCCTCCTTGGACAGATGAAGCTGTGTCCCCTGTCCGTTTATCGGAGTTACAACTTAACACCAGGAGCGGCTTCTGAACTCCCTGTGACCGGCAGGGTTTCCTTCGACTTGGAATTTCCACAGCGGGATCCCCCGTGTGTTCAGCTATGTGCCAAGTTTTAGAGTTAGGGGAGGATGGGAGCACCATGGTGGCTACACTTGGGGAGTTCACTGTCCACTGAAGAAAACACCTCGGTATTGACGGATATGATTCACGCATCAGTAACAGTCAGTATGCAAACACATGTAAAATGAGTGTTCCAGCAGGAGGAGGAGATTCTTTTATCCTCAGGGAAACAGAAATAAGTCCCAGGAGAAGGTTCCATTGGAAGTAGATCTAAAATAATTTTAATTTACTATAGAAGCCTAGAGGAGGAAGGATAGTCATTATGATCTGCACTCACTGGGGCAAAAAAGCTGATATATACGAAATAATGGCAAATAACACACGGCAAGATACTGGAAGATTCTCCCTTCCCTTCAAACCCTTCATGCATCCCACTGGACGTCACACGCTGGACAAGTGTGGTGGGCACTGAACTGAGACAGACTTAGCTCCTGACCCCTTCTTGGAAGTTCACTTTTGGGGGAAGTTTAGACAAAGGAGAGAAAAATTCTGAATAAGGATATCTAGAAAGGCCGCCTGATCAGACGCCAAAACTAGATAAGAAAAGGTAATAGGCTCTTCAAAAAAAAAGAGGGAGGTGGAAGAAAACAAGATAGGCACCGTTTTAAATTTCACTTTCAAAAGTTGTTTTCTTTGCAGGAGGCACAGGTCCTTTGATAAGAGCAAATTCTAAGCAGCTCTGGGAAAAGCAATTTTTAATAACCAGCCCGGAAGGGACCACCATGGGAAAAGCATACCAGTGTCGCGGGCTCAAGCTCCAGAAAGAGGTTCTGGCTGGCTTGCCACCATGCTGCCTTGCAGAGGGAAACTGTTTATATGATATATTTGGCTTTCTTAGAACCACATGCAGCATCAGTTCTACAAAATTACCTCAGACCTCACCACTCCTTCTTCCTCTTGTGGCAAAGCACAAAGAGAAAAAACACTGGCCACAGCATGACTCACTGAATCTCAACCGAATGTCCATGGTTTTCTTCCAGCCAGATAAAGATTCCTAGTGACTCCGCCCTCCTCCACCCTCCTTCCTTTTCCAGCTTAGTTGTTCTTTCTGGGCGCCCACAAAAATTACTCTGCATAGAAAACTAAGGTTCTGGAGAAACTAAACAATAGGTGTGTTTGTTTGTTTTTAACCCCAGTAAATATCCACCTACTTAAAAGAGGCAAAAAATGTTCATTTCTTTTTGGAAAACGTACGCACAGTTGATCAAAACAGAAGGGGTATTAGTAAGTGGTTATCTAACTTCTGCAAAGGACAAGAAATGGAGGGGCTCTGTGTCCAAATACATGCGGCTGTACCGATTCACAGAAACTGCCTTCTCAAGGTAGACTACGCAGTGTAGGGGTCCCATCCGACTCCTGTCTCACTGTAGAGTGATGATAGTACATGACTGTCCGTCCCGTCTCAGAGGTGGTGTCCTCCTCTTAACGGCAGTTATTCCCCAGTAAAACCGGGCTCCTTGGGGAGTTCACTGAGTCTCATGACACTGAAGAGTCCCACCCCTGGGACTCCAGACCTCCGTGTACTAGAGGATAAGGAACCAACGGTGTGGCTGGACAGTCACTACAAAGCAAGGCGGCTTGCTTCGTGGTGGCTGTGCTCCCTTTGCTATCCCAAACCACCGTGTGAGCGAGGGATTCACACCCTTGTGCCGTGACAAAAGGAAGCCGACTTCCCACGAGATAAGTAGCAACGGCAAGATGTAAACCTGGCTAGGATTATGAACTCATCCAGACATCATGGTTTCTTCCCACTTTCTCTCTCAGGGCTTATTGGGTATTTCTACCTGTTAAGTTTAAGATTGGAGACGATAGACTGTCTCCAAAACATCATTAAAGATACATATATTCTTTGTTAATGACCACCTTCTCTCAGCATTAAGGACGAAAATGCTGGAGTTGTTTTTATTTGATACATTTCCTATATCCAGTTGGTCTCTCCCTCCATCTCTCTCTCTCCCTCTTTCTCCCAGGAAATTACAGTTATATGTGTGAACTCATTCAGCCTTCGCAATCGCCCCCCATACTATGCATTATTATCTCTATTTTACTGATGAAAAAAACTGTAACTGCTCCGGGTGTTCTAGTCATAACTTCTCTGTTCTTAGCTGACTGCCCTTTTCTATGCCTTTCTCCTTCCTCAACCACCTCCCGAAAAGAAGTCCCCATAATTCAGATGAGGTGAAGGGAGGGAGGGAAGGTAGCTAGGCAGGGTGGGAGCAAACAGAGTCTGCTGGAGAAGGCTGACCTGCCCGGATTATGAGGACAAAGTCAGAACCCCCCACACAGGTAAATGAAAGCTGGGCTGGGACTAGGCTGGGAAGTGCTAGTAGAGGGTGAGAACTTTATCAGGGAAGTTGTAAACCAAACATGGAAACATAGCCTATCATTCCAGTCCAGTGAAGCTTAAGTTCCCCACAGTGAAATAGAAAAACTCTCTTATGTTTTTCTATAGGGAACAACTGCGTTTGATCACAGCAAGACTTTTCCAGAGGCCTTCCTTGGAACACAACCGCTGAGTCGGGGAGTTAAGTGGGGAATAGGGTGGGAAACGGGTTATCGTTTTACAACCCTAGACAATGTCCTCAGAAGCAAAGGCTGAAAGTTGTCTTCAGATCACAAACCTCTGTCCTAGAACTGCGAGAACATGATTCATGCTTCTGGAACAAATAACCCTGGCCCATGCGTTTCTTCCTTGCACCCCTGACTGGGAGGGTAGGGGCAGGACGAGCTGCCATGCATCCTGGGAGGAGGAAGGGCAGCGACCAGGACTTCGCCTTCTGTGTGAGGAGGGCCATTTTCCTTAGATGGGAAAGGCCCAGTTTACCAGGCTGTCGCATAGGCGAGAGCCAGCTTCCTTTCTCTTCCGGCAGCTTTTTCCTAGGTAGGAAACTCTTTTGGGGGCTTCCCCACTAAAAATGGTAATGTTTTAAATAAGTAAGGGTACTCCATATCTCGGTTCCCAAAAGTCCTTGATGACTATGGCATCGCAGCACAAAGGAAGGAAGGTAGCTGCTGATGTGCCAGCTAAGAAATGAAAATGAAAATAATAATCATGACAATGATGATGAAAAGTTGCTCTTATACCTGACAATTACAAGGGAGATAAAATTACAAGGGAGATATTTCCCATCATATGATTGAGTGCAGACTTGCCTGGGTCCACATTTAGTTTCTAATGACGATTCAGTTTATAAAAAGCAATGGACTCACACACAAGTTCCAGAAAGTGGGGTACACCCACATCCACATAATGGCCTGGTTTGTTCCTCACATTTAGGAGGTGGCGCCAAGACACAGGAGTCCCTCACATGGAGGAAGAACCCAGCTCACTGATTCTTCGACTGATCTGAAAAGGCAGAGTGTCACTCACTGGGGTGTGTTTACCAGGGTAGGGACTAGGAAGAGCAAAGGTGAGTCGGCACAGAGGCGGGGATTGTTCTCTCCTGAAAGCCTACCTTCACTGGAGAAGGCCCCGGTGCAGCCTGTCTGCCACCGCCTGGCTCTGCAGACACTCTCACCAGTGTCTCAGTGAGTACTTTTCTTATTTGGTTCACCCAGGAGAGAGGAGGAGGCCATGTACTGGGTAACTACAGTCTTCAAACATGCCCTTTGGAAGCCATTAAATGTGCTATGTAAATACAATAGGCCCAGTGCTGGCAGAGCCTGGGGGCGGGGGTGATCATCCATAGTCTTCACTCTTCCAGGAAGAGTATATCGCACAGTGTTTTTAGAGAGCAATGTAGAAACAGGTATCAAAATTTTAGTTACGCAGACCAATACACATACAAGTAAGTAAATAAAAATGAAATTCACACCCTCTAGATACACCAAGATATATGTACAAGGCTGTTTACTAGAGCAGAGTGTGTGATGGGGAAAAGTGGACACAAATTTCGTGAACTGATTAGAATATGGCACACCCTTCCCACACAGGAGTTCTATGTAGTCACTGAAAGCGATCTGCTTGTGCTGATATGGAAAGATCTTTAAGACATACAGTTTCATGAAAATAGCAATCCATACGTAGATTAAGTCAAGAATGACTGAATTTGCCTAAATTTTTTTTAAAGGCACGTGTCAGACAGAATTGCTTTCTTAAAAGATATACAAGATTCTATTGGGGAGAAGGGTTTTGGGGAGAAGAGTGACTTTTACTTTCTATTTAAAACTTTTCTGCATAATTTACATTTTTAAAAAACGATATGCATGTCTTAATAAAATTTAAAAATAAATAGAAACATTGAAAATGATGCTAATACAATAGTGCATTTTCTGAGGATGGCGTTGGGTGGTAACCCAGCTAACTCTCAGTTGGGATCATCATTGTAAGCCTGGGTTCCATGCAGATTCAAGATTTGAAAGGTGGATTGAGAGACATTGTCTGGATGAGAAGATATTATGTCTATGACGACAGGCTGGTCCACAAGCACGACAGGACAGCAGATCTGATTTCCAGAAAACCTGAGACTAGAATGCTCCCAATGTTCTATAAGTATATCACCCTGAGACATAGAGAAACCATATTCTCACTGTGAAAATGGACTATAGATAACATTCTGATCTGCCATCAAGCTGAGCTTGGATTTTAATGGGACCTTTTTTTTTTTTTTTTTTTTTTTTTGATCCTAGTAAGTTATAATAGGAAAGGAACAGAGCTTTAATCTTTTAACTGACAGTCTGAGAATTCTACCTTTTGTATTTCTGCTATTTGACTGGAAATACTGTCATTGCAAAAGATGGGGGGGGGGGAAATTCAACCATAAATATTTATTTTTCTCCTATGTACCAGGCACAGTAAACCAGCATTGAACTTGCCATGTATTTCAACTTTATGAAATTTAGACTCCCCACTATTAGGGTGGTGTTTGAGGCAAGTGTATATGTGTGTGCTTTAGTGTAGTGAACAGAGTGCAAAGAAGGACGGTTTCTGGAAGAGGTGGGAGTGGGGACGGGCCAACAATATACCGCCATTCCCCTCAACCCTTGGGGTAGTTGAAACTAACACATAAACCCATAAATATGTGCCAATGCTTTACATGATCTCATTTAATTTACAAACCGCCTGCAAGACATGGATACCACAATCCCTCTTTACTGCTTTACAAATGGGTAAAGTTGAGGTCTGAGACTATAATTTACCAAGTTGCCTGTCCCTGGAGGGGCTGGGGATGGGAAAGTGCATTGTGGGGTTGGCACACAAAGTGTGTGTGTGTGGTGGGGGCGGGGATGAGGGGAGAATTAATGGATATCGAAGATGTGCTCATTAGCTTTATTCATGTAAGTATATGTGACTGGAACGAAAGTTCAATATTTGCGTGACATTTTCATATACATGTCTCAGTTAATTCCTGAGACCAAGGGTCAAAGCTAACTAAGAATTGTCATCAGAATTTCTGAATTCATTTTCTTTGCTCATTCTGCTACACCACATCTCATTTCCAACACCATCGTCAAAGCTGGGTGTAGTCGTTGGGTCCAGGATCACGAGGTCCACTGGTCAGTCTCTAAGCCAGGATTGGCCAGAGCCAAACTTCCTGGAGGCAACTAGAGCGAACATAATTTTATCATCCAAAACGGGACACTGTGAGTGCAGAAGAAAGCGTTGTTAATAATAAAGCTGGAACAGGAGGCATGAGCCAGTTGAGTCCCAGGTGCATGGTTGTATCTGTGATCAACTTGATCTCGGAAAAGTCACGGGCAACTCTCAAAGACCAGCCCTCTGAGCCAAGATCCTGGGTTCCTTAACCACAGGGTCTCCCACAAATCACTCTGCCTGTCTGGGCCTCTCAGCCACCTGCTCTTTGGAAAGAGGTTCCTAATATTACACTGCCCCCAGGGGCTACTGTTAAGATTAAATAAGACTGACAATCACACCAGTCCCCAATCCCTCTAGGGTAAAGTTGGTTTTATAAGGTGACATGGGCAGGGGCGGAGGGAATGGGGGTTGGAGGGGTTGGGGGAGGCTGGGGCAAAGGGTGGATAGTACCTGCCAGGCTGTCAACATTGGCTTGACTAATTGAGTGGGGAAGGGGAAAATGTTTGTAAAAAAATAACAGGAGATGGTGTGGTGCCCAAATTTGGTTTTAATTGAATACACGATACTGTTTATATAAAATAATATCTCTGTATGAAAATACGGTTGTTGTGGTTGTTTATCTCTAAGTGTACTTTCTGCACAGTTTTATTTCTCTTCTGAGCATATGTTTATAAAATGTGCATACACATATATAGCTGTTTTCATTGAAAGAATTAGATCAGGTAAGATAAAGGATGCGAAAGTATCCAGTAAAGAGAAATAAAATATATATGACACTGTTTTCCTTATTTTTTGTTACTTTTATAACTTTTTTTTATAACTTTTATAACTTATCTGTATCAACCACCTTTATAAATTTTCTTATCTCTAAGACAAGTTCCACCGGTCCTATGCTTCAAATTTTTCTATAAACTGTCCTTTTCAATTTGGCTAAACTCAAAACAATCATTTCCATAAAATCACCAGTTTGGTCCGTTAGTTTTATTTCATCGAGACGTGTTAAAATAAACGAAGACATACAGTTTAAAACACACAACGTGGGGCTGTACAGCCTGATCTTACCATCCACCTTGGCGCCATATTCCACCCGTGGGGACCTGCTGCCCTTCTCTATTCAGCCTGTTCCCACCTCAAGTCTAGCTTTAGGTAATTTCAAGTCTAGCTCTAGGTAATTTAAAGGATTTCTACTGTATTCCCCAAACATATTTTTTTCTTTGCAGTGGAAAATCTCACTTGGCAAGACTAGATTTCCCTCTAGATAGTAAGTGACAGCCTAGGTTTTGTTTTTGTAAGTAGAAACTACTCTGTATTTATGTTCCGAATCCCTTGCGCTTTCCACAAGGGGTCCCAAGACCCTTCCTATCTGTAGTTCTCTTGCTTCAGAAAAACCTTCCCAGGCGCACATGGGACATTGCAGTTGTCTCCAGGATGAGGGCCTGTCTTGAGGCTGAGGAGAAAATTCTCTCTTGGGCACCTGCAATTTATTCTTTCTCTCTAGGGAAGCACTTCCTGCAAGGATTATCAGCACTGTTCTAACATTTTATTTGTGATAATTTATTTAATCCTCACAACCTTACCAGGCTGGAAATTGAAACACAGAAGTTAAATAACTTGCCCAGCTCCCATAGGAGGGCTTCAGACGCAGGTCACCTGGCTCTCAAATCTTGGGGCTTAACAATACCTACTGCTTCTCGTATTAAGTGGCCATTGGAAACAGCAATAATTCTAAAGTTAACAGTAACTGCCTTATTTTTACTGACATGTTTACTGTCACATGTCACATGTCAACTTCTTTCATCTGCACAACACCCTGAAGCAGGTACTCTTATTACTGGTATGTAGGGTACCTTGTGCAAAGCCTGGCAGCTAGGAGCCCATAGAGCAAGCAGGCTGGCTCTACATGGCCTTGCACAACGCAGAAAACTCAGTGCCAAGGCATCGGCCTCGGGAGCATGACTGTTTCCTGCCGTGTCTCCAGCATGCAGGACAGTGCCTGGCACATGGTCATGTTCAATCACTAGCTTGGTGAACAAATTCCAGGTCACTTGTGCTCATCTCAGAACTAGCTATATATCACTATGACAGCTACAGTGGGGGAAAATGGAGGTTCTGTGTCCAGAGTCTGCCCCAAGGGAAAAAAAAGTTTCCAAACCTTTCCTATTGCCCCAGCCCAAGAGCAAAGGAGAGAAATGTTGCCCCCAAGGACAGTTCTTTTCTTAATTGTCTGTCATCCAGGATTTTATTCTTCACAATTAAGCCAATCTATTAAATATACAACTAAATGTGATCAGATTTCGCACATCTACTGACAGGACTTTCATTAGTAGATTCATAAACCAAGAGAATAAAATCCTATCAGACTTCGTGTCCTAATTTTTGGTTTGAAAATTACAGTCCCTGAAGCCATGGTAGCTGTTTTATAAACTTTTTAAATTGAATTAAAAAGTCATATCCAGAGAGATCTCGGGCCACAGAGAAGCTGGCTGACAGGGTGGCAGAGAGGAGGGTTCTGTGGGCACATCTCAGGGGGAGAAGCCACCAGAGCAGCCACTTAATCAACACTGTGGCTCAGTGTCACCAAGGGTCCTACAGGCTCAGGATGGCTCCATGTGTGAAAATAAATACCTGGTCCATCCTCTCACTCACTTGGTCATTTCTTCTCAGGACCCATACTGTGGACTTCAAGAATGCAACAAATATGAGACTGGGCTGAAGGAATTTGGAAAGGGGCAGGGAGAATCATGTATATATTTGATAATTCAATTACAAACCCTAAGACAGATAGCCCTAAGGAGGACTTTGCCTCCTGATGCCTCTGTTTATCAGGTAATCTCTCAGCAGCCACACTTGGCCTCCAGAAGGCCAGCACTGAAGCCCAAGTGTCAAGGGGGTTGGTGCGGGTGAAGCAAGGAGGAGCACAGACCCAAGAGTCTTATCTTGTTTTTATGTATCTTTGCCTACAGAGAGTCGAAGAGGCTCTAAGGCTCTAACCACCTGCCTGCTGTGAACTGCCACCTCCCCCCCCACCCCCACCCCTCAATTCAGTAAGTAAGTTATGGGGATGAATTTACAATAAAACCAATTTGAGACATCAATAGGGCTTCACTGTGGGCTTACCCAGGACCCTTGTTATGTTCTTCCGAGTTTGGGGGAGGCCACCAACAGGTACACTTTGCCTCCCTTCCATCAAGCTTGAATCCTTACTAAAGGTTCAACTGCAAGCAAATACAGATTTTTAAAAATATGGAAATTAAAAAGGAAGGTAAAGAGAGGCTATGCAGAGGGAGAGAGAGGACCGCCCACAACTAACTGAACAGAGGTCTTAGCACCCCTGCAACTAAAAAGACTTTTAAGGAAGTTAAATGTTTCAAGGACATTTAGTAAAAGCAGCATTGCAAGGATTCCAATCTCTAAGTCTCAGAGTTTGTTTGTTTGTTTGTTTTCTGTAAAATGGGGAAAATAACAGTATCTACCTTACGGGGCTTCTGAGGTTGTTAAATTAGATAATGTGTGGAGAGTTCATACTACGCTGCCTGGCCCACCGTGACTGAATTGGGAACGCTGGTAGCCAGGAATAGTGCCCTGATTGACTATCTCATATTTCAAGAAAGAATCGGAGAACTGTCATCTCATTTGGCCGACAAGATAATAGCAGAGACAGGAGTCAATAGAGAAATATGGAACTTTTAAAGTTTCATGATGCCCAAGTGATGCATAATCACACACTATGTGAGACGTCTGAACTCAGGATTCTCTGAGAATAGGGAGCTACTACAGCAGAGTAGGAGAAAGACAGCTGCTGCCAGAAAAGGCCTGCCGGGAATTTAAGAGGTTAGTAATGAAGAAGCACAGCGAGGCCCATCTTGAATAACAGGTCGATGCTTTATAGGCCAAAAAAAAAAAAAAAAAAAAAGTGAGGTGTTTTGACCCATGCCCATGGCGACAGCTACTTAATAGAAGAGCCAGGACTAGAACTTGGCTCTTCTAGCTCCAAGTCCAGCACTGTGTGACTTTCTACTGCCTGCCCCTCCTGAGCAAACCTCTGGCAAAGAATTCTGTCACCCACAAAAGTTCTGGGAAGAACAATCAGATGAATCGAGGCACTGAAATAGTTTAAATTTCTCAAATAATCAACATTATCACTTGTGAACCTTGACTCTCTGTAATCGGACTGCATGAGGGCACTGGTGTCCATCCAAATAGTAAATATTGGAAGAGCTTAACTTCTTCCTCATTTTTAATATTAAGATAAATATACAAAGAAGTTTTAATAATGTTTTCCAGTAGGTTATCTTGCATGCAGAGAGGTACAGACCCCACTTGGAGACCACTTTCCTAGAACCCCTTGCCGTCTACCCAGGATATAGACCTCTGTTTATGGGGAGAAAAAGAGTCATGGCATTGGCTTCAGAATCAGGAACAAACAGGTAAAGGAGAAAGGCAATCTCCAGAAGAGGAGGGGAAATGCCAGCAGAAATTAGAAAACTGTAATCGAACTACAGATCTCTTGGTTGGAGAAGCCCACGAAGCTTCTTCCAATAGTAACTTTCTCCTGCAGGAATCTCTAAAACTGAAAATAAAACACAAGCTAACCATGTCCGATGGGATTATAGGGCATGGGTACGTTACACCAGCTCAAAGCTCACAAAGTCCACAGAAAATCCAAGACATTTTTGGTGATTGCTGCCCATTGCTCATTATATTCCATTATATTCCATGAAATATAATATAGCATCAAGAAGGCAACCCATGTCATCAAGAGGTGTGTCCCACAACATTTAGGGAACAGGGCTTGGGCACTGTTTTTCTTGAGCACCTACTATTTGCCAAACACCATGCTATGTGTTTTGTTTTATTCGATCTTAAAAGAATTGTAGAACCAAAGAGGTACTATGTAACAGATCAAAAAATTGGCCAAAGAGAATCATGGAGTCCAGATCTGTACTTGAATTTGGGGAATTTAGAAACACAAAGCAGCTTCCATCGAGGTTATGGTGGAAGACAAAAGATACAGATTCCCCACTCTGAAATATCGCAAGGGAGGCAGACATTCTCATTTAATAGTGAGACTTCAAATCGAGCACCTGAGGCTGCCTTTAAGTCTCATGTGGCAAGTTGGATCGACTGCCTGGGCTCCAGAACAGAGACTGCCACTCTAAGCAGGGGGCATTTTAGGCACACTGATATGATTGAATAGTAGAAAGATAATGGGTACTTTGAGAAGCCTCAGTGAAACTGAGAGACCAGAGAATTGGAGTCATCTGTGACAATTGTCCTCTGCCTGTCTTCTTTAAAGCTGGGGTCCCTGATGCCTGGGCTGTGGGCCATGGACCAGTACAGTCCGTGGCCTATTAGGAACCAGGCCACAGAGCAGGAGGTGAGCAGCGGGCAAGTGAGCAAGCAAAGCTCCATCTGTATTTGCAGCCGCTCCCCAGCGCTAGTATCATCGCCTCAGCTCCACCTCAGATCATCAGGCATTAGATTCTCAGAGAAACACCGGTCCCTGGTGCCAAAAAGGTTGGGGACTGCTGCTTTAAAGAACTCGCAGCCAGTTTCAAAGACAGAGCCCCACATCCTGGTCTTCAGTAAGTGTAGGCATCTCATTCAAAATTCTTTGGGGGAATGGATAATGATTTCCCTTTGTGGCAAAGATGCCTTTTAGCATAATAAAGATACTCAAATACTTTAAAAAGTAACATAAGAATTCTCACTCAGACAAAATGGGCAAAATAGACATCAGTTGCCAAAACAGTCCCAGCTAGAGATCTTTTGGAGGAACTTGTTACATAGCTTCCAAAGTCAAAACACATGGTGATCTCAGCCCTGCAAATTCAAGAACAGTAGTAAGCTCTGGTCTTCCTTGTAGTAAGGACAGAGAATGAGAGTTAAGGGGGTTGGAACTGACACACAAATGATCTCAAAGTAGTAATAACAGAAATCACTTTCTGCAAAAAATTGACACAAACTGTGGCCCACACTCTGTGTCAGGCGGGAGAGAGAGTGCCCACCCCGTTATGTGGAAAACAGTATGCTCCATTTGGGGCAGGGCCGTGAATAGAAAATAGATGTCAACATCACTACCTACCCAAGAGGGTTGTGCTCAAGAACTGCCAGCAAGACCACAAGTGAATTTGCAAAAGCATTTGCATGGTTTCTGATTACAAAAATGGTGAAAGTATTTGTACTACATTCTGCTCCCAAGTACACAAAAGTCCCTTTCTACCTGAGCCCCAAGACCCAATTATGAGGAAAAGTAGCACCAGCAGTCTCAATATTCTCCCTGGCTGTGACCCCTTCTCTTTCTGGGAGTCGGGCCAAAAACACGGTATAACTTCCTGATCGAATAACCAACACCCAAAGATACCTGGGAGCGACCACATGTCAAGTAAAGTTCATGGGAATAATAATAATAAAAAAAAACGTTTTCACTATTTGTTTCATGGAGTTTGGCTGGGTTTGGGTTTAAGATACAGATGTAGCTGCTAGCTTTGCACTTACAAGAAAAACTCATTTTAATTAATTAATTTTTTTAAAAAAAAATTCAGTGGCACAAGAAAAGTACAAAGGTTAGAGAAGAGAAATAGCTGGAAATCCTGAGAAAGATAAAAGGCAAATGATTTAAATTAAACTTTGCGGGAAACATTAAAGAAGGAAAGTAAATAAAACAACCCCTAGAGATGTAAACATACAACAAAGAAAAGTTGTTTGATCATGGGGCAAGCTGTGTGAATAAATAAAATACCATAAATGCTCTAAAGGAAAAAAATAATTAAAGAAGGAAAAAGTTTCCTTCCAACTTCCATTCTAAGAAAACCACAGCTCACATGCTAAATGGCTAAATTCAGGTAACATTCTCTCTCTCTCTTTTTTCTTGGCATTCTCTAGTTTAAAAAAATGTAAGTGAACCAATCATTTCCAGTCGGTGGGCAAATTTTGTTTGCTGCGTGGGTTTGTTTGAGTGGCTGTGAATACAGGCAAGGGTCTTTTTATTTTATTTTTTCCCTTTAAAAAAAAAAAAATCTGTGGTCGTTTCACAGGACTCCAGGGCACATTTATCAGTTTTGAAGAGAGGTTTGAATATTGTAAAACAAACCCAACTGGTGTTTCCCTAGTCTCCAAATCAAAAGTCTGCACCACCTTTTCTTCAAAGGTGTCTCCGTAGCACCTCCCGGCCATGAGTCTGTACACCGCTATAAAGCTGTCATTACTATTTAAACGTCCAAGAAATGCACTTTGACTGGCAGGCACGTGAGCTGGAAAATTAAGTGTGTTACAGCAGAAACAAAACTAGAGTTGGGCCCAAGGATGGACAACAATGCGCAACGCTAGAGATGACAATGGGAGGTCTAAAAACAATGTGCAGTTCCTTTCTGTTTGGCCCCATTGTTTTGAACAGACTGAATCACGCCCGCTTTGGGCCCGCCTCTGAGAGGGCCCATTGTAAGGGATATGCTGCTTTCCAGAGCAGAGTGAAGGTTGCTGTAGTAACCTTCACTATGAATTTCCTGACCAGTATGATGGAAATCTCAACCGAATTGTGACATTACTATAGTTACAAACAAGACTGCAAAATGAGTATGGGCCCACCCATTTAGGAGTCTTTTCTTATCTGAACATAACCCACTATCTGCTGCCTAAATCATTCACACAGCCAAAGAAGAAAGTGAAGTTCTAAGAGCCAGAGTTTGTGTTGGGATGGGGGTCGGGGGTCTCTCCCATAGGCCTTGGGGTTGCTGGGCAAATGGGAGTTTGCATGACAAGGAGGGGCCTCATGGCTCATGAACTGTTTCAGTCATCATTTTGGTTGGGTTGGTGAAGCCACTTTTCTGGAGCTGAGCAGGGACGTGTGGATACCCATGGTCCAAATGCCACAAGCAAGTCTGCACTCTGTAGGGAGAAAACGGTTCAGGATTGAGCGGAGCACCCCTTTATTCCACCATGAAAAAAAGGCAGAAGGTGATCACCCCAATTTACCAGATGGAACACTAAGCTAGAATGAATCCCCGTCGAATGAACTCTGTTGAGGGCTCACTCATTAGGTACCAAATGACGTTCTAAGCTCTTTATACATATTAACTCATTTATAATTGTCCCAACAAACCAACATGGTTGGCATTGTTATTAATCCCCACTTAAAGGATGAAGAAGCCCTGGCACAAAGAAGTAGCAACACTTGCCCCAGATCAATAGCCAGTAAGCAAACATTCTGGTTCCAGAATCTTTACTGAGCTTTTCTCCACATAGGCATTGGGTATTGGGATCTGGAACTCTGGACCTTAGGAGTCAGAAATGGTCAGGAACATCAATTTTGGAATCCTCCATCAGCTACTAAGAAGTTGTTGCCATAGGCATGGGCGAGATTGTGCAGAACAGGGAGCAAACGAGAGGTAAGAAAACTAAGGATAGCAAGTATTTCATTCATTCATTCATTCATTCATTCGTTCGTTCATTCCAATAGTTATGCCCCTACCAGGAGCCAAGCACTGTTCCAGGCATGGGGCAACACTTGCAAACCACACAGACAAGGTTCCTGCCTTTATCCAGCTTTTCGCATTGGTGAGGGAGAAAACAAACAGATAGGATGGGTAGGAAAAATAGAAGAGGCTGAGGGAAGGCTGGGAGGGCACGGCTGAGTACCTGGCAGTGGCGACCGGAAACAGGCAGCCAAAACGGAATCCCCAACAGAGTGCAGCCCCGGTCATAGAGGGAGACTGTCTTGTTTCCAAAGGGAACAGGCCCAACTACTTTAATCAAATCCCCATCCAGCATGAGAGATAACACCACTTCTTATTTGTATATTGCTTCTAGTGTCTCGCTACTTAGCTGTTTATCATCCCATGTGAGTCCTCAAGCAACTCAGCGAGGCAAGTAGGGAGCAGGTATAATTATCTCCATTTTGTAGCTTGAACAGGCTGACAAAATTTCCCTGATACTTTAAAGGACCCCAAAGGAGTGGTAGAGGTAGGGGAAGACTGAAGAGCACATTTCCGGTTAGGCTCATCAGCTTTGGGGAATGTCCCTCTGTTTACACATCTAGCAAGATAATGGCTATGTCACTTATTGCTGGGTTATTATTAAGCTGCACTGTGAGTCTCTCTGTGTGCTGAATCTCACCTACTTAGAAATAAAGAAGGGGCAGGAGGCGGGAACCAGAACCAGAGACAGAGTTAGACTGCTTTTAACCTAGAGACAGGGGAAAAACAAACAGCTCTTTTAAAACACAATTTCTAAGCATACTTAAAGGTAGCAATTCCAGCCTAAAAGCCTCTCAGCTTAGTAATGTGCCACCCTAAAGAAAAGGCAAAATTATCAAGACAGAGAAAAGCAGAGACGTCAGGCTGTGGATGAAGGTCCTACGCCATGCCAACTTCTAAGATGAGGAATTACAGTAATTCAGCCCACAGCGATTTCCCATTTTAACTGATGTTTCCTGTTTTCTATGCTGGGCATCGTAAGGATATTCAAAACCAGACCCGGAGTTCACAGGCTCTCCCTTCACTGGGGTACATTCTTTTCTGTCCACTCATCACATTATGTGCAACATTATAACCCAAAATAGATCTGTTTTCCTACTAACCTCAATCTGCGGCTACCATTACTGTTACTAAGGGAAATCTTGGCTCTGTGGGGCCAAGATGGAGAGACCGGCAATCTCGCCTGGCAGTTCCCGGGCTCATTTCCCTTGAAAGAGAGTTGGGACCTGCTGGTTGGTATCTCTGTAGGAATCATCCACATCCACCAGGGATTGATTTGATTAAGGGTTAAGGATGAGAGGCAGATAGGGGATGGAAATCTTTATCCAGACCTTTGATGGCAGGATAATGAATGAATGTATTTTTTTCTAAACTTTCATTTTGAAATAATTTTGACATCTCAGAAAAGTTAAAAAAATATATACAAAGGGTTCTAACTTATTATTATTTTGTAACATTTTGCCACATTTACTTCTCTCTCTCTATATATATATATGTATATATATACACACACACACACACACACATACATATATTCTTTTAGGTTAACCATTTGAAAATATGTTGTGTATATCACATGCCCTTTTAACGCTTCGATGTGTATTTCCTAAGAAGGAAATTTTCTTATACAACCAGAGTAAACAACTTCAGAAAATGTAATATCGATACAATACTTTTTATTCAAGTCAATATTCCAAGTTCATCAATTCTCCCAATAATGTTCTTTGACAAATTTTTCCCTCTAGTGCAGGATCACATATTACATTTAGTTTTTATAGTTCTTTAGTCTCTTTTCATTTCTTCAGCTTTCCTGTGTCTTTTATAAATGTTGATATTTTAAAGAATTTGAGCTAGTTATTTCATAGGAGTTCCCTCATTTTGGGTTTGACTAATGTTTCCTAGTAATTAGATTCAGTTTTTGCATTTCTTGGCTAGAATTCTAGTCAAGCAATTTGTGTCCTTCTCAGGGTATCATGTCCAGAGATACACAATGTTTGTTGATGTTTGTTGGTGATATTCATTTTTATCACTTGGTTAAGTACTGTCCCATTTCTACCTAATTTCTATTTCTTTTCCTGTCGTAAGTGCTAAGCACTTTGTGGGGAGATACTTTTGAGACTATAAATATCTTCTTCCACATTAAACTCAGACAACCAACTCTGATAGAATTAAAATTTAAAGCCCAGTTATTTGGCATAAAGGGATTATGCATTACTCTCAGAAGCTGAGTGTTGCAAGTGTTTCAGATAGACAAGCGCTATGGATCATCTATGTGGGCCTCTCGGAGACACAGTAGCTGGTTTCCTCACACCTCGTGGGTTCCAGATAGGCCAAGTTTGCTGGGTAGCTTCGCCCCTCATCTGTGACACCTACTTCCACCTCCACAGGGTGTGAAATAATGCAGTTCTAGAAACTGAACTGAAAACCAGAAGTATGAGTCAAGCTGATTCATAATGGCTCAGAGAGCACTATGGAAAGAGATGTACATGGAAATCAGGTCTGTCCATATGCAGTGTGCCTGTGGGCCTCATCCCCACCTCGATCCCATTCTACCTCTCTTCTTTAGCTACAGTGCTATTGAACGAGCATCTATTGCTATTGAATGAGCATCTATTTACAAGATGGACAATGGTAGAAGTGTTTTTGGACCAGAGAGCTTAAGCCAGATGGGGACAAGTGGGCTAGGGTTAAGAACAATGGGAGTGAAAAGGATGAAGCTCAACTAGTCAGTTCAAAGAGTTTGCTAACAATTGTTCTTGAGCCACAGATAGGGAAGACCTTTACATCCAACCTTAGACTTCAGCCATTTTTGTTCCAACAGGGGGAGTTGTCAAACATTTTCTTTTTGCTAAAAAGTACTGTGTGGAAATATTACCTCAGGGAACTTTATTAGACAAGAACCACCAGTAGATGGCCATGTCTACAACCAAAGTGGCTGGGACGAAAGTTTGGAAAGAAACCTAAAATCTCTACAACAAATTATCACAGAAATGAAGACTAAGGACTCTCCTTGCCCTGTCAATATTATAGCTATGTGTGTTACAAGCCTGGAGCCCATCCCTGAAAGATATGTGTAGGTTAATGCTTTTAACAGCTACTGCTTAAACAACACTGGAAAAATAAAGGCTTTACATTTTTTAAGTAAAAAGTTTACACTTAAGATTCATTTTTCCTGTGTTAGCTAGAGTAATGAGGTATAATGTAGTGTACTCCAAAATTCCCAAGGATTCATAAACATAAACAGAAGCTGGCATCAGTAATAGTAATTTCGGGGATGGCATTCTTTTAATAACAACTGTGCTCTTGTGGTCTTTTTCCTGAACCACATCCTATGTGTTTCACATATTCAGTCATTCCCTGGTTCAATCACTTAACCCAGTCAACAAAACCTGTACTAGATACTATGCCAGGCCACAGGGATATAAGGATTTTTTAAAAAGATACAATGGTTTACATTTTAATCACTTAAGTCTCAGTTGTAGTTCCAGTGTGAAGAATGAATTTTGTTGGCAGAGGTTCAATTCTGTCACAATTTATAAAAATACTTGAATGAGCTGGTGACTACTAGGAAAAAAAGATTCAAATGTCCTTCACACCTAATTGTGAAATATTACCTCTGGTTGCCAGGTAAGCTGAGAAGACCTGACTTCACACAAATCATTGATCCTCATGGACAACTGAATTGTAACCTGAACAACCTCATTTTAAGAACTCTGTAGTTAATTTCATTTTAGAAACACCAGCCTAAGCTCTCTCAATGATCAGCTCTAATCATTATTCATTCCACTTACATTAAGTTGGTTAAATTTTTTCTAATAATAATAATAACAACAACAATAATAATAATAATAATAATTTTCCACTTCCCAGGTTGCTTTGTAAAAAAATTTCAATGCCCAGGTGTGAGACATAGAAATTTGGTGTGAGGATGTTACACTATCTCCCACCTTGGAGGTTTTAAATACCCTAATGGAATCCCTAAATCTTTAATGTAATGTAAGATCTTTGTCAGATAGACTTTGTTGCCACTGAGAAACCGAAAGGTCATTTGAGCAACTGTTTACTACAAACCAGTTAGCTTCTCTATAATTTATCATCGGGTAAAGTGCTAAGTGTTAAATGTCTTGGTTTGGGTCCTCTTGAATCTCTTCTAGATGAAAATCTAGGGCAGCTCTTCCCAACCAGTAGGTCCGGCAAGACCAGTCCTTGGAGAAAGGCTGGGGAAGGACTGGGTCTTCCTGTTCCCGGGGCTGCGCCTACCCAGTCGACTCCGAAGGCCATTTCCTTTCTTGAGTATTTCTTGGTAAAAGAAGCTACCAAAAACTTAGAACCACTTAACAGACTCCACCACCATTCTCAGCCACCCACTCCCGCCCCTGACACTCGCAGACTTAATCTTGAGAGGAAGTGAATCTACTCCTGGTGCTGTCACAATTTTTGAAATCTATA
Source organism: Rousettus aegyptiacus (assembly GCF_014176215.1). NCBI lineage: Eukaryota > Metazoa > Chordata > Mammalia > Chiroptera > Pteropodidae > Rousettus > Rousettus aegyptiacus. Next base: position 127,994,427 of record NW_023416306.1, read on the forward strand.
AGTGGGTCACATGATTCAAAGGAAATTGAACGCTGGTTGAAGACAATGAGCTAGTACGAGATCTAGAAACCTGTGATCGCCTTCTAGCTAGAAATCTTTCAGGGTTCTTATTTAAAAACACATTCCAAAAACGACCCCTTTTGGTTGGACGTATGGTTATGAAGAATTTCGGCAGGCTTTCCTGAAGGACTCAGAGCCTACCTCTAAGAGAAGAGCCAGATGCTAAAATCATAATCATAATAAGAGTAATAAAAATAACAAACTCTTTGAGCAGGCTTATTTTATACCTTATTTTTCTTTTTCAATTTTAACAGTGATAGCCTATGAATTCTCAAGATTTGTTTAAAATGTCTCCTTAGTTAATGATCTACATTAATTAATGTACCCAAAGCCCAAGAAGCATCCTCTCTGGAAGAAAATGTGTACTCCAAATTAAAATGTATATTTATTACATCTAAGCACTTTGAAATAAATTCCCCATTTATATTACTGCAACTTGCAGTCATGAGAATTCACCTTCTCTTTCCTTAGAAATGTCCTCATTCCTAGGAAATCTCATTGCAATGGGCTCCTGTCCTGAAAGCTAGCCTCCTTTTGTGATGCGCCACCCCCCTCAGGACTTGTCAACTAGAGCCCTGGGTTCAGGGAAAACACTCAGGACCCTCAGTGTTGTCTCAGAGGCTAAGGCCTGAGGCTATAATTTATCATGGAGAAGATTCTCATGGACACTGGGAGAAATAAAGTATCAATCACTCTTAGTACTTGAGCCAACTTTATTATCATTAAGTCCCTATTTTTCCAAGACCTGGCAGAGAGCAAAGGCCCAGGAATGGAGCCTGAAGAACAGACTCAAATTTCCTCTTCTGCCATTTATTAGCTGGGTGGCCTGGGGAATTTACTCAAACATCCTTGTTTCCAACCCTTTGGGGTTGTGAGGGACCAATGAGATAAAGAACAGGAAAATCCTTTTTAAACCTCGGGGTACCGTATATAAATGAATTATTTTGATAATGACAAGAGAGAATCTGGGATACTGTTAATTTATGCCCTCACACTAATTGTGATACACTTCACAGAACTCACCTTCTCCCACCCTCAAACTTGTTTCAAAAAAATTGCAAGGAGAACACCTAAATAAAGGTGAACTTGTCCACCATCAGGCAGAGGTAAAGCCTCCGTTGGAAGTAATGAGAGAGGATGGGATCTGGCTAAAACCCCAGTAAAGTCCCAGGCAGAATGAGCATCAGATGTTGAGAAAGGTGAAACAAGAAAAGGTTAGAAACAGTACACCTTGAAGCTAACAGAAACCACTATGGCAATGAGGAGATAGATCAGTTAGCCACTAAAGTAATATTTGGGGACATCTCCAAACAACTAAGGCACTTTCCCAAATGTCTGGAGAGAACAGTCAATCCCAAATATAATTCCTATACAATCAACAGAAATTATTAATCTGCCATTTTGATGTGGCTAACATGATATGAAAGAATGCCGACAAGGCAAAAGTGATGGGCAGTATGCTGGGGTGGAAAAGGCCAGTGCTTCGAAGTCAGACCACTCCAGCTGGGTGACCATAGCCACCACTTAAGGCTAATTTGGTGTCACTTTCCTCATTCGTGAAAAGTGTCACAATAAGACTAATGGGGCCATTAAGAAATGTGCTATACCTGGAACCCATCTCGATCATTGGGTTTGATGTACTGTCCTGACATTAATTAGATGTAATTACAACTGATTCTCTGACTAGACCCCGAGTGCCATGCGGGCAGGGAAATCTGTGTCTTTTTCTCTGAATTCCAGTGCCCAATTTGTGATTGGCACAGAGTCGGTGCTCAAAAGCTGCGTATTTTACTAATAAAATGACACTAAGAATATAATGGTTTCTTTCCTGAATACACGGCACTTCACAGTTAAGAGTGTTCACATACCCTATCCCGTTGGAGCGATGTTGTCCCTGTTTCCATTTTCTGCGTGAGGAAAGTGGTGGTCAGGTACTCAGCCAAGGTGGCACACAAAGCCAAAGGCAGAGCTGGATTCTTACCCCACTCCAAGTACGGCCTCTTTTTCATCTCTACACCAAACTGGGATGATGACACTGAGAAATAATTGGAGCCGAAATCTGTCTTGGTTCTGGAGTTTCCCTTTAGGCTTCTGAAGCCCACTGAAAACTTTACAGGGGCTATTAGGAAAAAGAGCTATCTTCTAATTATTTAGGTATGACCCAAAATAAGTCCTAATGCGACTTTTGCACTTTTTCCTCCATTAATTTGAATGTTGTACCTTCTTTCTTAAAGAACTTTCTTTTCCAGAGGGCTCTGTTGTTAACTAGCCAGGTTTGGGTAGAAATGCCCAGGGATTAGGCTCTTGGTTCACAGTTTTTTCCAAAGTACAGATAAGTGGGGACTATGAATACAATATTACTTACTGATGTAAATGAAGCCATAAATTGGCCTGTTCAACGACCTGAGCTCAAACCAATCTTAGAAAAATAGAATTTGTCATTATTTTCCCTGTCACAATCAATTAAATGCCTTGGATTTATAAAGTTCTTTGTAATTTTAAAAAGCACTTTCACATATATTCTTTCATTTAATCTTGACAATATCGTGAAGTTGATATTAGCATCCTCAATTTATAGATTAGGAAACTGAAGCTTTTAGAGGTTAAGAAACTGGTCCAAGATTGCAGTGAGGTCTTCTCCAAATGAACCCAGCTTTTCTAAATTTATTAGACAGTATGACTCCCTGTATATAGGACATAAACAATGTCAATGACTTCCAGCCAAAGACCACCAACAACACACCTGTAGTTGCACAAGTTGGGTTCATTATTCATTTCAATGAGTGAGAACCTCCTCAGTAAGAAGGCATTAGAACCTGTTACAAGGCCGGGGCTTTGGTTGGGTGGATCTGGGGGAGGTTGTAAGGAAAGAGGGGTTTGCTCTAGATTAGGGCTGCCAGGAAGTGGACAATTGTATGATGGGGTATTTCAATAAATGTTATCTATAGGGAGAGCTGACTAAAGCACAGAAAGAGCTGTAAAATAGCAAATAAACAGTAATAACTCCTATTAGCTGGGTGAGGGGTTGTTTGGGAGATATTTTTGTGGGTTGTACAGGAACCTTGTTATTCTTTGTGCTTAGACAAAACTACGCAGTGGACTTGCTTAATCTCACTTGACCATGGTTTCCAAGGGACATTGTATGAGGCCGGTGTTGGGTGAGCTGGCTCATGTCTAGCAGGAGAACATGGCCAAGCTGGGCCATGCCAGCTTCCAACAATGCTAAGGCCTAGCTATGGATGACCAGAAATTGTCGGGCTTGCATTTTCCTTTCTCCAACAACTCTGCCTCTGAGCAGCCTTCATATCTAACAAAATGTCAAGATCAGATCATTCAGTATAATTTAACTTAAATGAAACCTTTACTTAGTGAAACCAGAAATACAATCAGCACCGAACTGTCCCAGGAATTCTAACAGATGCGATAAGCTTTGAGTCACAATCTTCTCTCATGGCTTGTCCCTTCCTCCATTCCAATTTCCTCTCTTCCGAACAATCGGCTAGGTCATGGGCAGACAGTAGGTTGAACAGTGGCAGTACCTGTGAGTCGTTCCCCAATGTCTGTGTTTCCTTTCCTTGAGTAATATGATTTCTGGCTTTTAGTTGGGCACCTAGCTATTCAGAATAAAGAATTCGTTCCTGGATTCTTGTGCAGCGAGGTGTGGCCGTGTGATGTAAGCGGAAGGGGCGTGTGGAAGCTCTAGGACCGGCACTAAGGGAGGATGGGGGTGTGGTCTCACTTACCCATCCCTTGTTCAAAATTGGCAGCTGGTGGTCAGAGCTCTGCCCATAAGCACCAGGGGCACACCCTGGGGGAGGCAGAGCAAGAAAATGAGAAGCAGTCTACACCCCAGGCAACTGTAGGGCTCTATACCAGCCTTACACTGCCTACGGCCAGAATGTTAAGTGGGAAAGAAATAAACACACCACAGTAACAATCAATAAAACTCACTCGTAATTGCAGCTGCATATTTTCGGGTGGAAATTTCTTCCATTTAAATGGGGCAAAATTAAATTTAATCTCAGATTAAATTTAGTACCAGGCTTACACAAACCTTTCCCTGCTTGAATCCCTTTGCTTTGCATTATTCCTCCCGTCTTCTCAGTAACACGCGGTACAGGTAAGAATCTGTCTATAACGTTGTTGTATGTTACTATGCTCATTGTCTTATGAATTTATTTATGGTTTATCTAATTACATAGCATACTTCTAATTTTTACCCTTTCGTCTTACTCTTTCTCAATAACCCAGAGCTCCCTGATAGAGGCATAAAAGATGCTGAACACATGTCTATTTTAATGAGCCTTTAAAGACTGAATAATGTAATCATATTTTAACCTTTCTACTTCTTCCATTCACTTCTCATCCTCATGTGAGATATTAATGTTCATGGATGGATGAAAATACATACCTCAGCTAAACTGCAAATTGCCATGGGATTGCTCCACAGGTTGGCAAGACCTCAAATGTTAAATATGTGAGTGCCAAGAGTTTAAATATATAAAATGCCTTTATTTGTAAAAGGCCTCAAAGGATTTTTTTTTCACTGTTGATTCATCGTACCCCTTACATTTGTAAAAAAAAAAAAAAAACATCTGCAATTTACTAAAGTGCTTTCATACTCATCATCTCACAGTCTTTGTATTCACCATAGATATTAGTAATTTACGAGTTACAAACAGGAGCTAGAAGTCCTGAGATGATGAGTCACTGCTCATGGTACCATTTATCTAAGGAAGAAATAGAACAACATTGTGAATGGCCCTTTGGGCTAATTTTCCTGGTTTCTGTGCTCTGAGCAATGCTGCAGTAAGCCTTTTCATGCCTGTTACTTTGCCCCGTAGACTAACATTTCAGTGGAATGGACTCCCTAAGTGAAACTTCTTGTCATAAATTTGAGGACAGGAAGTAAGTAAGTAGAGGAAGCCCTGGGAAGGCATTCCAGGCAGGGAAATGAAGGAGAACACAGAGGACGAGGAGCCCTGATCAGATCACCGTTCCAATTTTATTTAGCTGGAAATGTAGGCCACTGCTTTCTAACTTTGGAGTGCAACTAAGTCCAAGTGGACATCACCCAAGGGAGCTGCCTGGATGACCTGGGTTGTGGCCCCTTTCCAGCGTCTCGGCCAGCAGCTGCATCAGCACCTTGGGTCCCGAGAGAATTAGTTTCAGCAGAACTGTTCTTTATTGAAAAGAGAGCAAGCAGGAGTTGGGACCAGGCAGTGTGGGAAAGGGACAGATCGAGAACCAGAGTCTGTTTCTCTGTGTTAATCTCGATTACAATTCTGACATTTCCTTCTCGCCTTCACTCTCAGGGTTTGCTTCGTATACTTCAAGATCCCTTATCTAGCCCTTCGGGTGAGTATGCAATTTATGATCAATTCCAATGAGTTTAAAACAAATCCTCCAGCAATTCATATTTATTTGTTTGCTTGTTTATGTTTTATTTTCAAGGGGACAGAATGGCAGAAAGAGTCCTAAGAGTCAGAGAACGGGGGAGAAGAGAAAGAACATTGAAAATAAAGAGGGAAGGAAAGAAATATGTATTATGCACTAGCCCTGAGTCAGGCACTTTGCATACATTAACTGATGTTTATCCTCACAATAATTCTATGAGAATGGTGTTAGAAAGTGGATGGTGATGACAAAATGGAGCATTGAGAAGTTAGGAGTCTTAGCCAAGCCCCTCCAAAAAACAAACAAAACAAACGAAAAAGCCTTGACTTTGGTTCTTCGGACCCATCAAGGGATTTCCCATGGCTCCAAGGCTGTGAAAACCAACCGAGATAATGGATACAAAAGCTACTGAAGGGTAGAGAATATTATGATGACAATGCTGGGACTTGGCAATTTACGTTCACTAGAAATGTTTGAGACTTCCTGGAGGTCAGCCAGTAGCCTGGCCTCAGGTCAGATGCTGGCCTGGAGCTGACTTGAACACAGGACATGGAAGGCTGCCTCAGAAACCCACTGAGCAGGCTGCTCGTGGTCATTCCCTAGACAAAGACATTCCATTTAGAGGAACCTTCTGAGAAGGTTGTGGGTCAAAATTTGTGTCTTTTTTCCATTTTCCCTTTTAAAATATCTTTATTCCCAAGGTTGCTCCTCACTTTCTTCCATATAATTTCCACTTTATTACTCTCTTTTCCAACACAATAAAGCATAATTCAAGTTAATCAGGAAGACACAAAGAGAAGTTTGTCTATAAGGCCCTGTTTACCTTCACTATATGTGTGTGTATGTGTGTGCGTGTATGTGTATATATGCACACGCCCCCACATTTTTCAATAGGCTAAGATTATTCTTGCATCCTTACTCCCCCTACATCTAATCCTATTGGTTTCACCTCAGACCTGTTCCTCAGCTCCACCCCCTCTTCCCTCCTCTCATGCTACTTCATGCTACTGCCTTACATAAGGGCTCATTATTGCTCACCTGTACCAGCACCTTAAGTGGTCTTTTTGGTCAGTTCCCGATCTCTTGCTGCCTTGGTCCTGTGTACCCTCCCTTCATAATTATATAAGTGAGCCGTTAGTATTCCTGGAGATGAAGGCAGCTTCCTAACCCTCCCCAAGAGCACAACACACAGGTGAGTTACCCTTTTTTGGAAATAGGGTAATCAAGTTAAGATGAGGTCATTAGGGTGGGCCTTAATCCAAAATGACTGATGTCCTTATAAGAAAAGATGAGACAGAGACAGACACTCAGGAAGAGAGCCATATGATGATGGAGGCAAACACTGGAGTGATGGGTCTACAAACCAAGGAATACCAAAGATTGCTGGCAAAACCAGAAGCCAAGAGATAGGCATGGAACAGATTCTCTCCTAGAGCCTTCAGAAAGAGCATGGCCTCACCCATACCTTGATTTTGGATCCTAGCCTGCATAAGAGTAAGAGAATAAATTTCTGTTATTTTTGGCCACCTAGTTTTTGGTAATTTGTTATGGCAGTCCTAAGAAGCTAATATAGTACCTAAAGAAAGATAGGACGAGTTCCTCATTAAGAAAGAAGACCTTAAATCAAAACTCTCTACTAGTTTGCCTCCATTACTTTCATATCTACTCTATAAGAAACCAGTGGCCTCCAGAATTATGGTTCTAAAGAACAAATTTTAAAAATTCCCTTTTTAAGAAACCTTCCATTTTTTGCAGGACAAAGTCTAAGTCCCTAATATGCCACGTAAGGCCTTTGCAGTCTGGCCCAACCTACCTTTCCAGTCTAATCGCCCTTCTTCTCCCTCCTCTCCACTTCTCTCCTTACATGCTGACCTTCAGCCATCACACTGCCCTGGAGTCTAGCGACTAATTTTCATGCACAGTAGACAACAGGCATGGAGATGGCAGCCATGAGAGTGCGCAAGCCCATGACGTCCTTCCTAGAAGACCAAAGTCTGGGCAGTCCTGAAGCAGACAGAAGATGTGTAACTGTGGGCACAGAAATCACAAGTGTTTACCATTATCAGAAGCAAAATTTGGTAGGTATGTCAGTCTGTGGTTTGTGCTGCATTCTATTTCCTCTCTGAATTCACTAGGAACCTTATCAGTCAATAAATTCCTGAGTTATCTGCAAGGTGCTTAGCCCTGTTCTAGGTGCAGGGACACACAGAAGAGTATATGAGGCATGTCGAGTTCACTAATCAAAGCAGTTCAGTCTAGGTAGGGGAAAAGACTACTCTGCAATGTGCACATGATACAGAGTACCAGATTCAACTCTAGGGCTTAATTTAAAAATTGGAAGAGTTCAGAGAAGGAAAGTGACCTGTGTGAGCCAGAATAGTCAGGAAAGGGGAGGGGAGTAATGGGAACTTAGGCTGGGCATGGCAGATGCAGAAGAGTTAGCTGGCCAACAGGAGGACGAGGAGGACTTTCCAGGGACAACACTAACGAAGGCGCAGAAGCAAGGACGTGTCATCACTACCGCTGGGAAAACTAATATTTAAGCACCATTCTTGTCTAGTTCACAAAAGGCCCCTCCACATCAGCAACATCAGCAATATCTGGAAGCTTATGGAAGCTTATGAGAAATGCAAAGTCTTGGCCCCACCCCAGACCTACTAAATAAGAAGCTCTGGGATGTGAGGTAGGGGTGGGCCCAGCACTCTTGTTTGTACACAAATTTTCCAGGTGATTCTGACGCAGACTAAAGTTTTTAAGAACCACTGCTCTAGGGAGAAGACATGTTATAAATAAACTTATAATGTCTATTCCGACAGAAAAAACTTAAATCATCTCTAACTAGAATTCATTTTATTTAGTTCATGCTATAACCTAAATGGAGGTCCAGCAACATGAGGCAAGCATGTACACATATGTGCGTGTGCACATGGATCAAATTGGCCATCTGATTGCCAAAAAGTAACTGTTAATACACAATTGAGAAAGAGCTAGAAAAATTAATTATTTAAGGCAGCAACACAGTTCTCATGTCACAGTCCTATGGGACAAGAAATTCTATACACTGAAGATACAGAAAGTGATTTAACTATAGTTCTCTAGGACCCAGAAATAATAATAGGAGTAGAGACACAACTACTTCCTTTATCACCCCATCATCTCTCTGTGATCATATGGTGGCGAGTTCTCATATTTCCATATGTCAGAGATAAGATCTGCACACTCTTTGTATTTTAAGTTTCTGTATTTGAGTTCTGTATCTGACAATTCCTACTGCAGCTCCTGGTGAAGTAAACTAGGACTCCGCTTCTGGCCGACACGCTCAAGAGAAAAGTAGAAGGAATCAAAGTGAATTGTAGGGAGAGAACCAGGGGGGAAGTTCCCTGGGAGTCTAAAAGTAGGAACCAAGGGTGGTATTTTTGGCTTGGGACTTTCTGTACCACATGAAATTATGAGAATGACTTAATTGTTCCTGTGCATTTGAAACCCGAGAAAGACTATAATGGCTGGGTTACACCCAGACCGACTGGAGCAGGAGTTAAACAGGGAGGCCTCCTGCCAACTAAACCTGCACGGCAAACATGAGTGACTGCGTCATTCATGCTTTCAGGGCTGGGCGAGTCTGATGACGGCTGGCTTGGCTCTCCTCTCACAATCTCCCCACAATATACAGGGTGGCACGTTACAGAAGGTTCCCATTTTAAGGTAACCAGAGGGGCAGTGTAGGCTCCAGAAAGGTTCCAGTCTTTTCTCTGACAGGTGGCTTTGTGTACTCAGGTAGCAATTTAAACTTTTTTCTCTGAGTTACCTCATCCATTGGATAACAAAGGCAACTATGTGCCTTGACTATCTCATAGAAAGGTGAGGAGGGAAAAATGAGGAAACAGATACAAAGGACATCTTTTGGGAAGTTAAGATTATTGTGCCATCCAGAGTTATTCTTGGACTCTCTCTTTTATTTCCACTTACTATCTTTTGCGTCCCTCTTTCTGATATCTTATGATGGATAACTAACTACTGGGTTTCCTGCCCTGCTGGAGGTGGTAGCCGTGATGGTCAATGCCGTCTTGCCACCTGGCCAGAGGAGAAGACCCCTGACTTAAGTTACCCCAATCAGAGTCTCATTCCCAGAAATTTATAACAGCTTAGACACCAAGTCGTTTGGTGGTTCATTACACTACCCTAGTGGTTCTCATGGGACGGGGATATTTTACTATCCAGCGGACATTTGGCAATGTGTCGATTCATTTTTGGTTGTTAAACTGAGAGTGGGTAGACACCAGGGACGTTGCTAACCATCCTCCAAAGCACAGGCCGGGCCCTCACAACAAAGAATTACCTGGCCCAAAATATTATATCAAGGATGACAATCCCTGCCCTGGAGAAAAAGTTGCAAGGCAAATGCCTGCAAGGTCCGGCAGATAATAAAAGAATGACTCAGGCAGTGGAGAAGCTGAGCTGCCTGGGGAGGGAGGGTGTGAAGGAGGCCCCCACTGTGCAGCTCGGCCTGTTGTTGGAAACAATGACTCAGGGGGGCCAGGTATGATATTTCCAGAATTTTCATGGGAAATCTTCTGATTTTTAAATGCTGGCCCATACGTTAACTTTTTTTTTTTTTTTAATGTATGGGCCCAATAAATACATCTCTGGCCTCATGAAGCTTAGAGGGTCACTAGTTTACAATCTCTGATTTGGAAGGAAAATCCCAAGTCTCCTTTGCTTGAAGCTATCTAGCTCCCCCATCCACTGTCTTGGACTCTGCAAGGCAGCCCAAGGTGTTACCACTCCACACACACGTACACCGCCTTCTCTCTCTCTCTCTCTCTCTCTCTCTCTCTCTCTCTCTCTCTCTCTCTCTCTCTCACACACACACACACACACACACACACACACACACACACACACACACACCCCTTCAGTTATATCTTTGACTCCGTGTGCCATCTCCACTCAAATAAGAATTTGAATCTCTTGGGGTTGGAAGAGACCTTAGAATAGGTCTAGTCCCGATCTCCCAAGAAAACTGTTTGACAAGGTACTTAACTTCTCTTTGCCTCAGTTTCTTCATTTGTAAAATGTGGATGATAATTACTACTTCATCAGGCTGTTAGGAAGGTTGAATGAGTTCATAAATCACCTTAAGCTCCTTGAATCCTCTGCCTTTGAAAAATCATGCTCCAGTGCTACTGCTGCTGCTAATAAAAATAATAAAACCAGCACACTTAGATCAAGAGTAATGCTAATATTTGTTTGAGGCTTAGCATAAAAACTCACACAGGGTGGAATTTGAACATTAAATCAGGCTTTCCCAGGACAAATAAGCCATGTCTCATCGGTTACTTAGACACATTTTTGGAACATTTTGCAGACGCCAAAGAATATTTCGTGTTGATGGATGGAGGGCCAACAAGGACGAGGGTGATTAGCCTTACAGTGATTCTGAGAAGGGGCATAAACAGCAGGTGAGAGAGCGAGAGCAAGTGAGGTGGGGACAGCTGTCAAACTATCAAAACTCCACTCATAAAAAAAAAGTATACAGTAAAAGAAATTCTCAGAGCAGAGTGAAACAGTCTCTCACCATCTTAAGAATGCAGTGAATTCAGGTTTATGGCAAATCTAACCTGTCACAAGGGCTGCGGCATTCTTTCCTGCAGCCAAGTCATTCTGGCCTTATTTCTTGCCAAGGCTACTTGACCCTCATAAAAATCCTTGACAGTGGAGTGGGTGCCATTTTCCCCCTCTGCTTTGAAAAGCTTCCTTGACGGCGACCATTACAAAGAGAACAGGGTCGGCTCTCCAGTCTGGAAGCCAAAACGCTAATTAACTTATAGCCAAGTCTGCCAAAAAAATTTGTGGGCAGCACTCTCTCCTTCCAGCAGTATTATAGAGAGAAGAGAAAGAAAGAAAAGGAAATGGAAATGAATAAAATTCAGAAAGAATTCTTATATTAAGACCAAATGATCACATATGCTTTTTCACATTTGTCCTTTCTTTTAGCCAGTATAAACTGCTCTTTCAATAACAAAATTCATTTCACCGCGTATGGACTGGATACTGGTATTCTTACTTTCCACAGATCTCACAGAGGATTTACGTGAGGTCTTCTGGGTTCATTAACATTTCTTTTTCATTATTTCTATGAAATCATTGTGCTATGGAAGATAGCATGCAAGCAAATAATTCCATACTAAAAACTGAAACTATAACAGGGTAATAAATTCGAATCCAGTCCAAGTACCTGTAAAAGTTGATATTATTAAGATATCACTCATAAATGTTAATAACTAACCTCCCATGGCTTTATCAGCAGCAGAGCCAAAAAGTAACCTCAGTAGCTCGAGTATTCTAAAGCACTGAGTTATATTCTTGCTAGAAGTAGTTTCTTCCCTAAACAGAGAAGAAAGTATATCTGCTATTTACAATTTGGAAATGCCAAGAGCCATTATACTTTCCTGTCCTGCTCCATCCATCCATCCATCCAATAAATACCTATTGAGTATCCATTATGTGCCAGACACTTTGCTATGTATTAGGAGACAGAGATGAACAAGACAGGTACTTTGCCTGGCCTCACAGAGCTTATAGTCCAATGAGGCAATAAGAAAGGTCAATGACCAATTCCAACAGTTCGATAAAAGTCATGTAGGGTAAACATGGCCCTATCTTTCTCCTCCCCAAAGAAAGCTGGAATGAGAGGGTAAGAGATTTTAATCTGACGTGAGTCATGGAAGCAGTCATTCTTGGGGGCAAACTCTAAACTCACAATCACCAAGATAAATCAACAGAGGCCATAATTTGGGAAGAGACCAGCAATAGATACCTCTATAAAGAAGGCTAATGGCACACACAGATGACAGCTGATAAGTTCTGTACCCCTAAATACAGCACGCCTACCTACAAATGACAACACCATCTGTTTGCAGAGGGTTTCAGTACCTGCCCCCCACTGGTTGGGAAACCTGGGTATGGGTGGGCAAGTTCCTATTCACCGAAGCAGTGAAACTTATACAAGAAGGGGAGATAAAAGTGAGGGACAGATTTAGAACAAATTGTCTGGCTCAATGGGAGCCTAGAAGTACTAAAGAAAAGTAATGAGAGAAGTGCCAGGAAAGAGAGTTGGTGTGACATCAGGGAGGACGTGAGAGAATTACAGTCAGGAACTTTCTCAAGCCCTATACATGGGCTAATTCAATCTTTATGATAATGCTTATGAGGTGGGTACTGTTATTAACACTGCCATTCTAGAAATGAGGAAGAGAGGTTATATAACTGTCCAAGGCTGTTAGTTAGTCATGGAGCCAGGATTCAAGCACACTCAGCTTGGTTCTAGAACCTTTGCTCCATAGAACACGTGTGCCAAAGACGTTAGACATGCCTTTGCAGGAAATGGAGAGTCACAGAGGATTTTTAAGCAAGGTGTTATGTAATTAGAACAGTGATTTCAGGAATTCACATAAACGTAGAATGAACTGGACATGAAGAGGGATGGTAACTAGCATCTGTGCCTCAGGCGTGCCTGGACGTCCACAGACATTATCTTATAATCTTGCTTCATTATCCAACGGTCACTTTGAAAAATGCAGATTATCATTTTGCCAGTACTGGAATTAAGTCTCAAAATGGTTCAGTAACTTGACCACTCACTCCTGCATGTGTTGAAATCAGAATTTGAATCCAGGTGAGGCTACCAGTAAAGTGCCTGCTTTTCCCATCATTCCGCCCTGGAAATGCTGGAGGCAAGAAAACCAGGTATAGATTTTTATAATTGTCAAAACGAGTAGTCTTGAGAATTAGAGGAAGGGGTGGGTGGAAGACTTGATAACGGCTTGGACACTGAAATCGAGGAACAGGTTGAAGGAAATAAAGAAATGATACCAGGATTTAAATTATGAGACTGAAACACTTATTATGCCATTCATAGAAAGTAGGAAGTTAGAAAGGATTAACATGTTTTTGTTACTTCAGTTTGGAAGGTAGGAAGTAGACAAAGCTTACGAGAATGGTGACTAAGAATATTAACATTTATTAAGCACTTACTATTCGCTGGGCATTGTACCAAGGGCATTACATGTGCGAACTAATTTAATTCTCACAAAACTCCATGAGATAAACTAATTTACTTCTCACAAAACGCTCTATTTTTCCTATTTTAAAGATGAAGAAAATGAGTAAATTACCCAAGATCACACAAGGAGTAAACTACAGAGTTGAACTTGAACCCAGGTCCGTTCAACTTCATGTCTTATAGGAACCATATGTTTCCTACAAGCCTCAGAGGAGACAGGAGATATCAATCATAATGGGTTGGAAAGACTGGCAGGGCTGGATAATTCTAGAGAAGCAAAACCGGTACGAATTGATAAATGTCATAAAAAATAAATTTTAGCTCAAACATGAAGTTTCAGTGGTAACCTATATTTATTCTAATTTCAAAAGAAAATAAACGCATTATATAATTTTTTTTTTTTTACAAAAAGAAAAATAAAAGGAACACAATCACCTTGACCTTTCTAATAAGTTTAGCTGCTCCCTTCTGAGACAATGAGTTCTTAATCACTGGAAATATTCAAGAACACTGGCAGAAACTGTCAGAAGGATTTCAGGGCAAGGCAGAGCTGCAACATAAGAACCTGGGCATTTTTCCTGCCTTTTTTCCTTCTCTGGTCACTTCTCCATGTTACTCTTCTTAGTTAATAATGTTCCTGGACTCAATTGAGAAAAAGTGTCCTTCGTGTCACCTTTATAATTTAAGAAACTGTCAAATGAAGTTGTATCTATACCTACAAATTGCTTTGACAATATTGACCTTAAAAGCTATTTATTTGTTTTTAAAAAGTGAAATTAAAAGGAAAAAGGAAACCCACAGCCTTTATTTGATATAAAAGCCCAAATCCTTTGAGGTTAAACAATCCAGACAATTCGAGAAAATAGTCGAGTGTTTTTCAAGTTCAAAATGCTTACCTACTAGAGATAAGGAAGCTGAGAGCAAGGGATGGGCTAAAAGGAACTGGTCCCGCTTACCTGGCTATTTTAGAAACATAAGTAGCTCTGACAGAAGGAAAGTGAAATCTAATCAAGTCCTGACCCAGATTGTATCAATTCTCAGAAGCACATTGGGAGGGGAAAAAAGCATATTGTTTTGTTTTTGCATTTTAACATATCTGAAATCTGATTGATGACATGTCTTAATTTAGTTAACAGCATGTTTCTTAAAGGTACATTAGAAAAATGGTGCTTCTTAAAAAATCAATGGCAACGGAAAATGAAAATCAGTTTGGTGAAAAATAACCATCAGTTTCTCAAAAAAATAAACAAATAAACCAATGGAGTCTTAGGTTTGAAGAAATATAGTAATTTCTGAACATGACACATAAAAAAAATTTTGACACAAGAAATAAAATTCAAACTTAAGAATTAAGGTCAATATGGAGAATGGTTGTGTGTGTTTGATGACTGCATCAATGTTGGTGTGTGAGCTGCAGGGCCCCACCTTGCTGAAAGGGGGAGAACGTTATGGTTGAGAGAGCAGTAGGTTTGGGATCTGGCTGACCTGTAAGAGTATCTGGGGAACTATCACCTCCTGTTATCGTTAAAGCTTTTGGGGCTCTGGTTTTCTGAGTTTGGAGCAACAAACACCCTCCTTCCATGTACCCACAGTGACTCCTCCAGCCCCCCTGGCTGCCTGGAGAGAGAGAGGAAGCTTTCTTCCAAAAGCAGAATGAAAACAGTCCTAGAGAAATCTGAAGTTCAGAACCTACGGGGTCAAGGGAGGGAATCTCCACTTGCCCCAGGTGTATATTTGAATAAAGTGGACTAGAGCACAGGACTCACTTTGGCCACAAATCATAAATAGGAAAAGACTGCTTAGCTGGGAGAAGGTAGGGCAACTAAATGTTCTGGTGTCAAAGAACATGGCATAAAGTCAGACAAATATACATATATCTATATCTATCTATATCTATCTTTTTATTTATCTATCTATGGATAACAAGGCTGAGTATATGACATTTGAACTGTTAGCAAACCCAGACGTTGCTACACAGTGTCCTTCATGTGTAAACACACAACACTGCAAGTGTTAAATCCCATATTATACAAGAGAATAATTTGTTTTTTAATTTAAAAAATATATTAAAAAATCAGGCCACCTTGAGAATTCGACAGGTTTAGGGGAGCAATCGGGGATACTAGAGAATCTGGGTTGGTTCAAGGTGAGTGAAGGTGGGAAAGAAGCATCTCACACGCTGACAGAGCTATGCAAGTTCAAGGTGAATGTTCTTCTCCCAGTATCCAGGTACAAGACAGCTGTGCCCTGCCTGTGTTTACCCCAACCTAAGCACCTCACACGCAAAACGGCACAGAGTAGAGCTTCAGAATCATTGGTTGAATGAATGCCCAAGTGTTACATCTACTTCTTCCAGACTGCTAAATGTGTAAAAATAGAGACTTATGTTCTAAAGATGTTAAAAGCTTCCTAAGAGCTTCTATCAGGGGGTAATAATAAAGGCATTGAGAAGAATCCAGATGATCTCAATTGCAAGTTACAAATTTTAAAAAATGGTTGGACTGGCTTTTATGTTTAGCATTCTAAGGATTTTTGGAAACAAATGACTGGTCTGGAGAACTCTCTCTCCCTTCCACAGGTTTCACAATCTAAACTAATCCAATTTTTCTTTCCTATTAAGTGGTGGGGGTGGGGGAACCCTCCAAATTACATAACCAGGGATTTTGTGGAAATGATCACAGCTTGACTGAAGGCCTTAAATTCCTGTAGTGAATCCCAGTCAGCAGGACGTGAGATCAGCTGACCAGAACATACACCATAATAAACTGTTGACTGACATCATTTACATATTCCAACTCGGAAATTTCTGGAGTTTGAAAGTTTAATCTGATAATATATCCTTTAAAAAAAATGAGCATTAAAATGTACATGTACAATCACTTTAACTTTTTTCCATGAAGGCATACTGATAGTTATTTTTAAAAACTAATCTAACATTTCCTCCCCCTCTTTTTTTTTTTAAAAAACTAATTCAATTAGTTAAAAATAAACCAGCATTTCCTTCTTAAACTGACCTAGGCTGAGCAAAAGCTGCTGAGTGTACAAGCAGGTATCTATTTTTATGGCATCTGCAGTGAACCCATATTAGCTTAGGCAAGTCTCTGAACTCTCAATAACTGGCCTTCATTTTCTCACCTGACAGATGGGAGACAGGCATTGATCTCCACGACTCTTTCCAGCTTTGACCTCCATGACCTATGACCAGGGCTGTCCAGTGAATCAGAATGTGGAGGCATTAAGAATCTTCTCACAGCACAAGAAGCAACTCAAACTTTCGACGTAAATGGGAAAAGGAAAATCATCACACATCCTTTATGGTCTTTGCAAACTCAAAAGTCCGGTTCCTCTTCTATTGGGTACTTTTTTATTATTATTATCAGGTGCTTACATGGTGGGGGAAAAAACCCAGACAGCTATATTTTTCTCTTAAGACTCAAAAAATTTTCACTTCCTCCGGAAAATTGCACAGTAGAATTAGTTGGGTGGTCAGCCTGAACCACCTTCCAATTTAAAATTACAAAATGTTTTTCCATGGCACATTGACTGATGATACCTGTTTATTTTTAAATAACCCTTTGGGCCTAAATCACTCCTACACAATGGCTTCACATTTTTATGATTCTATCATTCTATTTTTGTCCACGGAACTTTCTTTTGTGTTAAAATATGTAATGCTACTTGTATATTTTATAGCTATGCTTTAATTAAAGATGACATAATTGCCACGTGAATTCCTCCCCTCCACAATATAGTAGAATTGACATTGGAAAATGACTCAAAAGCATCCAGTTCAGAGTCCACCTCTTACTCTCAATAGCTAAGTAATCAAGATCCTGCCCATCTCCCATGTATGTAAAAAGGTTTTGTAAAACTGCAAGTCAGGGAACTCCTCTGAAGAGAGTAGAAAGATCCTAAGGCCCAGGATTCAGGCAATCAGCTACATGCACCTCCAGGAATTAGAACCTGGGCGGGGTCTCAGTAAAAGAAGGACCATGTCAATGATATGTTCTCCTTCCTACTCTCTTCTTTCACTGAACACACAGCTTTATTCAGGAGTCTCCAATCTGGGCCTCTCCCTTGTTGGAGTACAAGACTTTGCCTCTCCACTGTCTCCACTGTCAGGCTCCAACTGCTTGTCTTTCAGCCTTTTTGTATTTTCAGGAAATGTAGTCCTAAATACTACTCCATAAGCTGGCACATAGTAAGCATTATATAAACATTTGCATTTGTTTACTTTAAAAACAGCACCACTATGTGGAGAATGCAGGAGGGCAAGTGCGGAGGCAGAAATCAAATACAAATACCCCACACCATTCTAGGTGAGAAACTGGTGGTCACTGAATTAGGGTGGCAGCTATGGAGTAACATAAAGCCATCAGATTTGATATATCTTCACAAGTAGAAATGCAAGACTAGGAGGGGGTGGGGAAGGGTGGGAGAGGGAGACTAGGATAGGGAGGGAAAGAGTGAAGTCAAGGAAAGGCTAGGTTGGGCTGCCATTTCCAGACACATTCTGGGCAAGGCTGAGACACCCTGTCGGTGGGCAAAGGGACACCCTCTTCCCTCCTCCCTCCCCGGCACTATGGGAGCTGTCATGAGAGCGGAGGTGTTGGGCTCAAGAGCAGGGGCAGGAGTGCGGAGGCTTGCCTCTTGCTGAAAAGAGGCAGAGGAGAAAGCAAAACCTCACAGATCTTCCTACCTGTCGAGGCGATGGAGCTGGGTGGTGGCACTGAGGTGATGGTGGGGTTGGTACTGGCAGGAGCAGCTGTGGTGGTAACAATTCCTGATTCCACTACACTACATCCAGTGTGCACAGAAGACAGAGATAATCAGCAGAGAGCACAAGAGAAAGTTTACCCTTAGGTATTACCTAAGCAGTGAAAAGCCTTGTGGAATTTGGCCTTTGCTCAAAGATGGGATGAGAGCAGAGCAGTGCATGTTCTTGCACTGGGCAAGTGGCTTCTCCTTGGATCTGTGTTACCTCCCAGAACCTGGGCAGGGTTCCAGTGGAAGAGACTCTACAAGAGGAAAGAGAATTTGAGCTATTCTCAGACTCGAACCATCAAGGCTTTGTAAGCTTTGAAGAGGAACCAACCTTCATTGGCTTAGCTACTGACCAGACATTGAACCAAAGAGAGGTGTTGGGAATGGGGCGGGTAGGGAAGAGTCAGAAAGTGAATTTTAACAACCTCTATGAACCCCCAGACGTGCTATTTGTTGTACCTCTCTAATTCATCTGACATGAAGTAGTATTATATTGGTAGTATTTTACAAAGACAAATCATGGAAGCTTAAAGGACATATACAATTTCAGAGAAAAGCCTGATCAAAACACAGAAGTTTGATCAATGTGGAGAGGAAATCCAGCTGCTAATGACAAACCTCAACATGGCTGTTCGCTGGGGAGAGGACTTCACCAGACCTCCACATCCTGTGCGATCTGCTGTGGGCTCCAGTGTGGAGCACGCAGCACCTACAGGGCTAAGCAGTTAGGGAGTGAAAATCCAAGACATGGGGAAAGAAGTAAGTACCAGGGTTGTTTATAGCCATAAATTCTTGAGGAAACTAAGGCAGAGACATAGTATCCCCTTAAACTCTGTGAAAGGACACTACTATCCCAATTTACAGAGAAACTAGCTCAAAGAAAGTAAGCAACTTTGCACATGGGCTCATCAGGGCAGGTCAGGATTTGAACCCAGCATTGTGTGGACACCACGGCCGCTTCATAAAGATTACTGTTGTCAGCAGAAGGTAAGGAGAGGGACTCCAAATGGCACTTGAGCTAAGGTTGACAAAATAAGTATGACAATGATATTAATAATGACTTACTGAGTGCTTAGTATTGATTTCTTTAACAAATATTTTTTGAGCTCCTTTTGTGAGCCAAGCACTGCTACAGGCACTGGAAACACAGCTTCCCCATGGAGTGTACAGTCTCAAGGAGGAAACTTCACGCCAGGTCCCATGAGCTATTCATCTTCAAGCAACACTATGATGTACATCCTGTTATAAACTCCACTCGGTGAAGGGATCAGAGAGGTTAAGTGGCTTCACTAATGTGCCATAACTAGAAAGTGATGTGGAGCCAGGGCCAGAACTCTCTGGAGTCTTATGACCAGTCAAGTTCATTGGACGTCACAATAGTGACCGTAAATGTGCATCGTTAGAGGAAAATGGACCGAATACTCAGAATATAAACATTTGGGGTCGTTCCGAACTGAGATTTTGACATCTCTTCAAAAGAACTGTGAGAACACTGTAAAGGACATTCTAGGGCCTCTGCAAATCAAAGGGGGGAGAAGCCCACCCAAACTTTCCCACAGCTCTGTGTCCCTTCCAAGTTCATGGCATCATATGACTGCATGTGGAAACTGCCAGCTGTCAACCACTGGGCAGGCCTACTTCCTGTATAACCATGGCTTTTTGATTCTCTCTTAAGGTCTTTAAAAGAGCAAACCACAGCCGTTCCCACTTCCCAGAACCCTCTGCTGAGCACGGCGTGAGATCAAATCCCCCACAGATGGGAGGACTGGTATTTCAAACATGAAACACTGGAACGCAGATTAATAATTTACCAATGACTCTAAACAAATATTGCTCATAAGGGGGAAAAAAAATCCCTTACTTTTAAATGGGAAGTCAGTCAGATTACCTCAGTACTTTAAAAAACAAACTGCAAAATAACCTTCTTAGAATTCAATATTTATTAATGCTGATGGTTCGTTTTTTAAGAATTAATCATTCCCAGCTTCAACATTCTGCTTTAGCATAAAGTTCACTTTATTCTGCATGTGGATTCCTACACTTTCTGCCCAAATAAATTAATACGTATTCCAGAGTCTGGGGCCACGATCAATGAAAAACCACAGTAAATTCCTAAGCAGTAATAGATATTCCACATGGCTCGAAATGGTTGAAAAAGAATTTTTTAAGGTTAAGAATCAAAGTACTGTAATTGAAGATCTTAAATATCAAGAAGCAATGGCTTCTCAAGGTACCTGATATTGACTTCAAGGATCATTTAAGGTAAACTTTCCTCTCCTATTCCTTCCTTGCTCTCCCTCTTATATAGTTTCCAGCTCTAAGAGTGGTATATTTTAAAGTAGGTCAGTGGCATTAATTTCAAATGACAGTGCAATGTGAAAAATGGCAGACTAAGTGTGTAGAAAAGTAAATACTTGAGAAAGTGTTTGAGAAAAAGTAAATACTTGGGAAAAGTAAATATTCTCAAAGTCTGTTGCCAGGCCTTAAGCCAATTCACAGGCACACAGTAGAGAGAAGAACTGAAAATTGTGATAACACAGTCTTTTGTAGGTATAGTTCTAAGCAAACTTTTAAAAATCTATCTTGGATTCAACTTTAGGATATTTACAAATTAACACCCTAAATTGATTAAATGTATTCCATTTAATATTATAAGTGCATCTGTCCTGTCTTTATGGAAATGATAGAGTACAAGGGCCAACCAAATTTGGCCTACTGCTTATTTTTGTAAATAAAGTTGTATTGGAACACTGCCACACTTGTTCTTTATGTATTTTCTACGGGTGATTTCACATTACATTGGCAGAGTCAAGGAGTTTCAAAGAGGTCGTATGTTCCTCTAAAATATTTACAAGCTGGCCCTTTAGAGAAGTTTGCTGACCTGATGAGAAGGACGAACTGATGAAAATCCCCAAAGCTGTAAGAGCAGCCTTGCACCATCTCCGGTTCTACTCACTATGTAGTGGACACCCTATGGGGAGACCAAAATATCTGGAATAGTGGCAGTCCTTTTAAATCACGACCACCTTTCTTTTCAAACACGAATGTACAATTAAAAGAAGTACATCCTTGAACTAAGGGAGGAACACTGTATGGAATTAGAGGTCAGCAGAGGGTTAGAACAGTTACTGGAACCCAGTAAGTGCCCCATGTTTTAGGATGAGATGGAGGGACAGACTTCCTCTTCTATAGATTGCAATCAATTTAATTGTCAATGTCAGTGCCAAATTGTTTACTAACAGGAAATTATACACACACACACATCACTTTCCCAGCCCCAAAAGAGCTAGAAAGAAATTTGAGTCCCAAATTATCAATACCTCATGTCTTACACAATTTGAAATTTACTTCCATTAACAATCAGTAGTACATCTCTAAAAATTATAAATAATCCTATTAGAGCTATACTTGTTGGTCATTTTCACCTTGATGAGAGTTATTTTAATATGACTACTTTTCTTTTCACCTGCAGCTAGTTCTGGCTTTATAATTCTGTAATTCCACAGTTTCACTACTTGTAGAGCTCTATTTTATTACTGAAAGACAGGGTAATGTTCAAAAGAAAAGAAATAGGCCAATTTTAAAGTAAGGATAAAGTAAGGCTAATTCAAATAGAATGAAGCCCAAGAGCTCTCTTTTTTAGCCTAGAATCCAGGCCCTAGACAAAAATTGAATATGAGTACAAATTATTTTAAAAGCAAAATGTACCCTACAATTTTGCAGTATTTTACTTTTAACTCCTTTCCCATTTTGAGCCCTCAAACAACCTTGTGACTGGAGGTAGCCATTATTTCCATTTGCCTATGAGGAAATGGGTTTTCAGAGAGGTTAAATCACCTGTTCAAAGTCACGGGTAAAGAATTCAAAGTTTCTCATTGCTTTTTGCAAGACAAATTGCATGATAGGATTATGATATCCAAGAATGCAGCCAATTTAATGGAAATGAATTCTGGGTTTTGTTTTTTTTTTTAACAGCTCTTAAAAACACATTTAACTTCTCAAAAAGAAAAGTAAAACCAGTATTTCCAAATTACGACTCACAGACTGAAATGAGTAAACACACTGATCTAGGACGTCCAATATTTGTTTGTCACTGGGAAGATGACATTCATCCTTATTAAAACATAGATTAATCTGGACATCAGCAGTGGTCTAGTTACAGGTATTTCTAGTTAGTAGTCCCTGTCCTATAAATCCACAGCAGAATTGTCATTGACCTGTCTAATGCAAAAGTCACATAAACTAAATTTCCTCATCAATTATAAGTCATATCTTTATGTTACTACTGAACAGAAAAGGTTTCGGGAACTGCCTTTGTTGGCTTTCTATTGGATATGGCCAATTACATTGTCAAGACAGGCTCCATATTGTTTTTCAATCAAGTGTTTCCCATTGTGGAGACAAACTAGCAATCTCTCCCCCCTCAAATGTACCCCCTTAAAAAGGAACTCAGCTGAGTAGAGATATAAGTCCTAAATTCTTTCCTTTCCATGAAGCCTTGGTGTTCTTATCTGGATTGGCCATACATAGTCATCCCAGTAGGTGGTTGTTGCTTAGTAAACACAATCTAAGTACAATCTACTAAGAAATGTCATATTACTTTTAAATTCTGAAATCATGCATTCCAATTCCACATCTTACTTTTCAAGGTCCTGCTTTAACTATTCAGTTTCATCACTATCTACTTCCGAATACAGTCTGTCCACTTACCAACCTTCTACTCACATCGCGAGACTTCCTACTGCCATTCATTCCCCAACCACACACAATGGACCTGCTTCCCATTGGTGGTCTGTCCTTATTCCTCTGAACGAACTGATTCTCCACTTCCTTCTAGAGCTACTCTCTCGTATTGATTCTAGCCTGTAGTTTTTTCCTCCTTGTTTCTTTACTTGCATAATGTTTATAGTTGAAAGCTGAACCTCAAAAGTGAGTTCAATAAATAGTTTTGCACTTCCACCATGTATCTAAGCAAACATTTGGGAACTAACATATCCTCATAGGAAAGAGCTCATTTTTCTTTCTCTGAAACCCCTTGGAAATATGCCCGGATAAGGGGAAAGAGTATGAAATCTACAGTAGAGACTTCCTGACTGAGTAGGCCAATTACATTAATCAGTTAACTGTGTAGTGGGGGATATAAAAGAAATATAAAGAATCTCTTGTCCTCGAAATTTTTGTGAGCTTACAGGCAGTTAATTCTTAGTTACTTGTTTGGAATTATCCTCCAGTAATTCCAAAATGTTACCTTATTTACATAACTTCACTCGTTTAGCCCTGGATGAACATATAAGTAGGCAAAACCTTTCTGGAAACCAATTACGGAGTTCCTCTCTAAGTGTCTATGCGTATATCCTATGAATCAGCAATCCTGTTTCACAGGCATACCAGCAGGAGTGTTTAACACAAATGGAAAGAATTTAACTGGCTACCAATATTGGGTATGTCAGAGTAGCAGCATCAAGAGGACAGAGTGTTGATTGATGGTGACACTCGAGATACAACAGGAGAGGTGTGGTGCTAGGATGGGGAAAGGACACCTTCGTTCCATCCATCACATCATAAACAACCACCATGTGAAGGCTGGAGTCTGGTGTGATTTTCCCTGTGTTCTTGGCCTTCCAAAACTAACCACCCAAACAAACAAACAAACAAAAACCTACGTGAAATGCAACTCATTACGAGACTTGCTTATTTTTGCACCTGTTCCCAAGATCTCCTTTTCTACCTGGTTTTTCATTCACTTAATTAATTCAACAAACTGAGCTCCTACTCTATGCCAAGCACTGCACTAAGTCCTGCACTAAGAAAAAGTGGTGAACAAGACAGACTCTCTGCCTCCCTTGGGCTCACAGCCTGATGGGACTATAAGACCAAAACGGAAGTGGGGGGCCATGGGGACCTCCACGTATCCCCACTGCTAGCTTTTGTTAATTCACCTTCCTCATTCTTATGATGGATAATATAATTTCAAATTAGAAGAAATAATGTTTCAGAACCAATCAACAGAATGCTTTGCACTTCAAAAGATAACCATTTTAGACAATTTCTGAGATGAAAATGCGACCAAATGTCATCTTTTTTCAATATGGTAATAGCATTTTTTCCATTGGTGACAAAGTGACAGAAACTGCTATATCTCCAAAGCAGTGTCAGCTGGTAGCAGTAAAATTGCCACCCAGCTTCACCCAAATATTCTTCAAAGCATCTTAGGTCTCCATACCATGATTATATAGAAATCAGTTGGCAGGGTTTGGCAGCAAGGTCACACTGCCAGGTCTTCCGGTTCAGTCTGGAGCGTGTCAAAAATAGTGGGGAATCCGAGAGAAACTTGCCAACTCTTTAACACTGACTATCAGCATTATTTACTTATTAGATTGGCATAAGTTGTCTCCATCATTTCGTTCCATCCACCCATATGTGTCGTTTATGAGTGACACCTACAGAAACTTAAAAGAAAATTCCTAAGCAGACAAAAGAAGCTCATTTGCAAAAACCACATCCACCAACCCCTTATTACTGTGAATGCTACTGAGGAATGTTTAACAAACCTATTGGTATAAAGATTTGACAGTCTTTAATATCTTTTATTTTAAAAATGTAATACAATCAAAAACTATCCAAGAAAATAGTCACATCACAATGGGTCAAAACTATGAAAGAGAAAAACTAGGGCATCACACGGGACACAGCCTACTCAGGATAATCTTTACTCATTCCATGCATAGCTCATGGTTTTCTAGTTTTATTATTCAACAAAGTACAAATTTGATGATAAAATGAAAAAAAAGAACGAGATTTGGTGCAACTTGGAGGATATATGTACTAGTCTCGGTATGTACTGGAAGGTGGACTATCATCAAAGAGTTTGTTAAAATTACTTGAAACCATTTTCAGACACTTCACTGGCAAGCATGGGCTGCTGCAGTAGATGTGATCTACCAAATACCATCAAAATTCAAGATTAGAGGGATTTTGAAAGAAGCAAGTGATAATTCAGTGGCCACATCAGGAGAGCATGTTTTTTGCATCAACAGATCTGTGCTGAATATGAACAGTAAAAAATCCACTTGGTTCTGCATCAAGGGCTGCTTTTCACTGTTGTCGCATACACATACCACATGATGCTGACCATGGAAAAGGAGAAGAAACCTGTCCAGGCTCACTCCCAGATTTCTTTGAAGTCTCGCACCTGTTTTTCCTAGCTACTTGGAGGCTGGGATGGACTTGCATTTAAAATACATATACGCTTCTTGCCACGGCTAAGCAGCCTGCATATTTATTTACCAATAAACTCTGGCAGGCATAATGGGGAAAAAATACTAATAAATTCAAATGATTCCCCTTGAGAATGATGGGAAAGAACCTTTATCATTTGAAATTGTGCATGGCCCTAATTTTTGTCGAGGAATGTTACAAGTTATCATTTGGAATACATGCAGTGCTGTCTGCACACATTTCTCACGTCTTCTCAGGTAATAAGCTCTCGGTTGTGTCATGTAGGACTCTCTAGGGTCATGTTAAAAAAACCAGTCCTGCAGTGACTCCTATTTTTTACTCTTCTTCCCAACTAAACGCAAAAAATACCAAAAGCAAAAGAAAATCCTAAAGCTTTTTCCTGGATTAAAAAAATTGTTCAGTGCTTATGTTCTTTTGACTCTAGATCTCAGAATGCCATGACAAATGTCTTTTATTTTTAAAATATGTGTTTTTCATAGGACTTGAATTTTGGACACATGTTGGACCATCTGGAAAATTCTCTGGTATCGCCAGTAATTCATACAGCACACCCCTAAGAACACCCTAGTTTTAAAGCAAATCTATGCTTATATAATATTTCCTTAGAGTTATTAAATTATTTACAGTTTACAAAAAATATACTTCCAGATACTTCATTTGATTTGATCCTTATAACAATTCTAGGAGGTGATTTATTATTATAACTATTGTGAACATTTCCACTTCATGGATGTGAAAACTGAGAGAATTGCTCTAAAATTACAAGAGCCAGGACTCAGATCAGGCTGCACACTACAAATTTTCATGTAATAATTTTGAAGTATAACCAAATGGATTTTACTAAAGATGTGGAAATAAAACCCATAAAGGCGAGCAATTATGATGAAACCAACTTTGGCAAAGGAGTTTTGTTATCCATATCTACAAATGGTGAGCCTGATTATGATTTTTCTAAACACAAACATCCATCAGATATAATTTTTATAATGCAATGCACATGGTCTTATTCTGCTCTATTATTTCACATTTGGCAAAAAGAAAAAAAAGAAGAAGAAAAGCGCTTTAGCCTGCAATACAGACTTAAAAGAACATTGAAATTACCATAGTCTAAAATATTTTGCTCATAAAGTTTCTACAAGACAAGGTAAAACCTAAGGCTGGAAACATCTTCACTTAAGTAATGAGGCAAATAAATCACTTACACACATTTCCTATATTTCCCCATCCATGATGTGGCTAATGTGGTCAAATTAAGCTAATTTTTTCCTCCTACTCAACTGGGAAATGTCACCCAAGAGTGTAAATTAATCAAGCTAAATCCTTCTAAAGGAAGTAAGCTTTGTGGTATTTGCAGATTCAGCTACTAGGTGTGGCTAAAGTGGCCCCATAGCAACGACTGCATTGTGAAGCAAAACCAATGGAATTCAGTTTGGAAGAAAACAAAAATTAAAAGATGGCTTAGAAAATTGGTAGCCTCGCTTATTTTTATCCAAATTTCTATTTTCATTAATAGGATTTTTTTTTTTTTAAATAATAGTCACATAAGTTAAGTCGGGGTTGAAACTTTCTTTTTGCTTCAAGGAAAAGTTGAAATATTGTACTCAGCATGCAGTACAGTCCTCATTCCCAGATCTGTGCCAAGCAAACTTTCTTTTTCAACCTGTTGATCAGTGAGAAGACTATATTATCAATCCATGAAGGCACATCATCTGTTGAATTATGAAGTGAGAAACAGCAAATTGTTTTCTCTGTGGTTTTAGAACACCTCCCCCTAAGCTTGCTCCATAGAACAATGAGCCAACTCTGCTCCCCAAGCTGCACTCAGCTGCCACCCAGGACTATCTCTACGGGATCTCTGAGTGTTACAGCTGGTGACCAGCTAGCTTGCTGAACAGAGAAAGGCAGAAGGGGAGTCTCCACCCTCTCTAACCTGTAACCACTTCCCACTGGCAGAAGAACAGGTTCTCCAAAGGCCCTGTGGCTAAAACTTTAGGAAGGGGGGTGGGGGGGAGGAGTCCGTGCAAGAGGACTAAAGACAGGAGTGAAACTACAAAAATCTCATCAGCATTTTTAAATAGACACTTAAATAATGACAGCATCCTATAAGGAAAATGCCAATGACATTTTAAACATCTTGAATTGGCAATAATGGGTGTGAAACTCTTAACTTCCACGTTATCATTCTTTGTTAGACTAAAATCTTTTGGGGTTTTAAGGATTCCTCTCCAGTGGATCCAGTGAGTGAATGGTTTTGAATTAAATTGTAGATTGTATGTGTAAGAAGACACATCTGTTTCCCAGTGCTTGGTTCTCTAACCAAATGTTCAACTGACATAGTTCCCAAGTAGAGCCAGAGATATGAGATAACTTGGTTCTTTGAGGTGAAAAATCTTTGACAAGACGTATGCTGTACTATAGAGTTCGTATTTCCTAAGTCCACTCTCCTGACACCCAGAGTTGTCCAGCCTTCTGTTGACCACTTCCTCCAGGCCAAAACTCCTTCCAACAGACACGGAAGAGCAGTTCTAAGGACTTCATCCTTCCTTCCTGGGCAGTCCTCGTCATTTTTCTTTTTTTTCCTCTCCTGTAGTCAACCATCAGGTTTTTTTCCCCTAAATATCCTCAACTGGAGAAAGTTACAATTTGAATACATAGCAACCCAAATAAAAATATGCATAATGGAATTCAAAGTATGGAGCTTTCATTAGTTGAGTGGGAATAAATATACTCGAACTGTATCTTTCTTCAAAGGAAAAAGAGGTGATCGCCATATTCTTGAGAATGAGGAGAGCTCCAAAGGTGCAGAGGTGAGCACAAGAGCCTGGGGTGCGAGGTGGAAATACAGAGGGAGGTGGACGGGGCAAAGCTAAAAGGTAAAAAAGGAGGGTTTTCCCCTGCCTTCACACTTAACTCATCAGGGCCGCTCAGTTAGGAATTTTTAAAATCTAGCCTGACATTTAAATTTAAAAAAGTAAATCTTTCACGTAAAACGTTGTTTTGATGAAGTTCTAACTTCCCAAAATTCTGTGTTCTTGTTACATTTTCTCTGGATAGTCTACTTTCTATGGACTATTTGAGGGAGGATGAAAATTGCCGAGTTAAGAAGAGGTAAGTCCTCTATGGCATGTGTCATTTGATCAAATGACAGGATCAAATATATTTACAAATAGTCTTTGCAAACAATTGCTTTTTCTGAGGTTGTTTTCCCCGTTTGCTATTTTTTCCCTTCTAATTTACTTGGACATGTTAAAATTAAAACTATCTTTATAATGTTTGGTTTTTATTTTGGAATAAAAGCAAAAAGAATTTCAAAAAAGTCTTTTAAAAACATAATATTTAGATTCAGTAAATACCAGCAGCCATAATAGTAGTCAGTTGGTTAAGAGGCAAGGAAAATCAATGGGTACAAGGAAGGACCACGAATCCAAACCAGCAGGTCACTTTTATTTATCAACACATCTATTTTCGCACTGAAGAACTATAACCATAGCTTGCAAAATAATTTGAAGCAATTTATTTAGAAAAAAGGGAGAAATTTCTAAAATGCCTAACATTTTGTGAAGAAAACAAGGACATCAAGAAAAAAGAAGCTTGATTAATCAAGTGGACAAAAGAGCCGCTTGGCCCCCATAGAGAGGGGAGTTTCGAAGCCACACTGCATTAAACGTTTAAGCCCACTTGAAGTGCTTTCCTTAAAGCAATCAGGAAGCCATACACGGAAAGGCTGATTGATCAAAAAGTCAGTATTCGTGTTTGAAAAAAACCTAAGCGAAGCACAGAACGTTGAAAAAGAAAAGTCGAATAAAAAAGTAAAAGTAAACAGAACTAGATTTGACTCTCAGCACACACTAGTTATTTAGCCCCTTTGAGCCACAGCTTTCACTTCAGATAAACGGAGACAATACAGTCTCCTTCAGTGGGGGCCCGTGAGATTATGGGAGATAATCTACATATAGCACGCGGTGGGCACAGCACTCACTCACTTTTAATGCTCACCCCTTCCTGAGAGGGGTGCTGTTCTGACTTTGCTGAGTCAAGAAACAGCCTTCCATACACGTGTACCAAACCGTGATCTTAAATAAACGTATTCTACCACTCTGGTTCTCAGTTTCCCCACCTAAAATATGGCAGGCATGGTCTGGATATCTCTAGTCTTTTCTATCTCAAAAATTCTAAAATGAAATGGCATTTATATTAATCAGTGAAATCACTCACTTGTTTTGTGCCATCTTTGTCCAGTGTTTTAAACAAAGGTTTATTAACCTCAAAAAAAAATTAAAAATCTGAATTATTCTTCTTTGCTCTGAAACTACTTATCGGAAAAACTGTGTATCTCTTAAAAGTGTTACAGAACTTACCAGTGAAACCATCTTGACATTTACATTTGCTTGAGTATAGTACCACAGCATAGAAATATACATGAGTACAGAACCAACGATTCTAAATAAAATATTAGTTCCAGGAATTCCTAGTCGTTTTTATATTAAGAAGTCTCTAATTGTTATTTTCTCCT
Organism: Rousettus aegyptiacus; assembly: GCF_014176215.1. Taxonomy (NCBI): domain Eukaryota; kingdom Metazoa; phylum Chordata; class Mammalia; order Chiroptera; family Pteropodidae; genus Rousettus; species Rousettus aegyptiacus. Next base: position 128,024,462 of record NW_023416306.1, read on the forward strand.
CCTCTTACTCCTCCCAGTAATGACAAACAGGTCATTACTGTTTCACAGACAGATTTTAACACATACATTGCTTTCCTAATGATCTTTTAGCCTTTTCTTTAAAAAGAAAATCAACATTAAAAAAAAAAAAAACCTCACATCTACTTACTTCATAGCAGCAGAATATAATGTGAAAATATGAAGATGGGAAAAATTAATTTAATTTCTTCAGTATACAGAATACTTATTCCTTGTACATGAAACTGGATTCACTAGTTGTTAGAACCTGATTGATTAAGCATTCATCTTTAACTTTGGGTTTTATCTTTCTGTCAAAAAATGGGATTGCCTAACTACTTTTTATATTCCTAGTAAGACAAAATGGTTGAGGACAGACAGAGAAATGCAAAGAGAGGGGTACCAGGAATGGGACATTATTAATTAATTATTAATAATGGGGCATTATTCTCCCAAGTCTTTACTTGGGAATGGAGGGGCATTTAGTCTGTGGCTGGTAAGAAGAGATAGCATATCCATAAATTACCAGAATCCCCAAGGCTTTCTATGTTTTATTCATGACACCTATCTGGATTAAAGAATTACTTTACAATTTCTTCTGCTTTTACAAAAGACCATGACAAGAATCCTGGGGTAGATGAAAGAGGTTTTATCCAGCAATGATACTGTTTATTGTTTGGAAGTCTTTCAAATACATGCAGTTAGTATTTCCAAATACACTTGAATATCACTTTATAGTTTGCAAGTTACTTTTATATAATTAGTTCTTAGAATTATTTGATTCCTGGGGTCATTCTTTCTTCTTACTGAAATTCTAAGCAAAAGCGTGGCTCTCACTCCTGAATCCCTTGTTCTGCTAAGCAAAATTCAAACACTTCCCTCTCTTTTCACTTTTCACTGTGCTTTCTTGACCTTTAGGAAGAGGAGGTGCTTTGCTGAACTTCTGACCACTATTCAGAAGCACAGGGTGTGAACTGCCACAAAAACATTTAGTCTAGTTTTTGCCCCTTCTGCACCCATGGGCCATACAGCCACCCTGAGTCTTTAGAATGATGACCCAATGGTCCAAGAAAATCTATTAATGAAGAAACAGATCTAGGAAGAATGTACTAGGACATTTGGGAAGAAATTATTTTATTTTTTTAATTAAAAAAAGAAAATGTTTATTCATTAAAAATGGAATGACCCAGAATGCCACAATCCCTTCATATTCAGATAAATGAGATTCTTATTTTAATTTTGTGGATTGTGACATATCCCTTAAATTATAAGAACAAAATATTAAAGAGAAATATTTTCAAAAGAAATGTTATAGCTAAGATCCCATTCAAATTAGGAACAAACGTTATAAAGTACCAGTAATAAATTTAATGAGAAATGTAAAAGAACCGTGTAAGGAAAAGCATAATTAATTATCTTGAAGGACCTAAAAAAAAAAAAAAAAAAAGCTGATGAAGACAGTGGAATAAAAAGACTCAGTTATAAAGATATAACCAGTTCACTTTCTTTAATTGCTCTATAGACTACACTCAACCCCAATCTAAGTTCTAAAGAGATTCTAAAGAGAACTTTGACACTGACCCCAAATTTTATCTGAAAGAATAAATGCACATGTATGGGCAAGAACTCATTTAAAAAAGAATATAACTAGGGAAGTCTTGCCCAAATATATATAAAAAATTCTAAAACTAGAGTAATTACACAGTATGGTGGTGATAACTGGTTCAGGAATAGAGGAAAGAATCAATTGAATCAGAAGAGGCCAGTAATATATTAGAGATGTGATTTCAGTACAGGATAAAGGCAGCACTTTAAGATGGAGGATGAAGAATGTATTATTTAATAAACTATTTTTAAGACCATTTGGAAAAAGTTATGTGGTATGGTCCCTCACACCATAAAAATAAATATTGGATGATATAAGGAGCTAAACTTTAAAAATATATAAAAGTTTAGAGAAAATAAGTATATGATGACAGTCATGTGCCACTTAACTATTGGGATACTTTCTGAGAATCTGTCGTTAGGCGATTTTGTCCTCGTGCAAACATCATATAGTGCACTTCCAGAAACCTGGATGGTACAGCCTGCTACATACCTAGGCTATCTAGTATAGCCTCTTGCTCTTGGGCCACAAGCCTGTACACATCACTCACTCAACAAAATATCACGAGATGAAATCGAGCACAAAAGAAAATGATACAGTTAAGAGACTCAGTAAACACGAGATATGAGGCTGCTGCTGGTATAACATGACATAGTTTTATGGTAACTTTTTGTTCTATAAGGAGAGTACACTCTAAAATAATGATAAAAAGTATAGTAAATAGATAAACCAGCAACGTAGTAGTGTATTATCAAGTATTACATACTTAACGTAATTGTATGTGCTCTACTTTCATACAACTGGCAATGCAGTAGGTTTGTTTACACGAGCATCTCCCCAAAAACATGAGTAATATGTTGGGTTAGGACCATAGGCTATGTCAACTAAGTGATAGGAACTTTTCAGCTCCGTTATAATCTTATAGGACCATGTAGTGGGTCCATCGTTGACAGAAATGTTATGTGGCACACGACTGTACATGATATGGGGGTAAGAAAGACAATCTAGGAGAGACGCAAAAGAACTACACTTATGACACAAGACCCACATCATTTTCAGTTCCACAGCGCTGTAGAGCAGTGGTCTTCAACTATCTGTTTTCCCACTGGAATCACCTGGAACCCTTGTAAAAGAGAGATTCCTGAGCCTCATCCCAAACATGCGGAATCACCTGCCCAGGTGAACTGAGCCACCTGGTGTATTGAGTCACCTGGTCTGGGCTACAACATCAAACTGGGGAAAGGCAGGAGGATTCAGGTTGCAAGGCTTTAGGCTGCCGGCTCAAGCCATGCCACGCCTGAAGGCCCCCAGGTGCTGTTCACACAAAGGTTCTTCTTTTGTGAAGTCTCCTGGGAACTAGTCTACTTTTTACAGAAGTCGACTTTATTAAACAAATACCCTCCCCTATCCCTTCTGCTCCCTCTGCCAAAAAAAACTCCAAACCTCCTAAGTTCAGTGGTTTGCGGCAGCATGACAAAATACATCCTGATCGGTTGCACCAAATCAGGCAGAGCAAGCCATAGCAGCGGCTCTCAATCTCTGCTGCTTTCAGGAACCAACCACCCAGGAAGCTTTAAAAAGTTATTCGGTTATGTCTGAGTCCCACCCTCAAGGACTTTGATTTCAGTTGGTCTAGGATGGCATTCTGGGATTGACATGTTTTAAAAGCTCCACAGGTGCTTCTAAATTATATAGAGAGCACTGGCTAAGGTCCAGGGATAACCCCTGACCTCTAATTTCACATCTTAATGAGACACGGAATCCTGACGGTTCTGACACAAGGAAACCACAGTGTATGAGGTAAGAGCACTTCAAAAGAGGTGCCACAGACATATGGAAAAGGAAGGCTTGTCTAAAGGGATGGGATCTTTTTGGACCTAGACCTAGAATGTCATCTAAAACTTGGTCATGGAGGGAGGACATCCAAGAAGATGAAAAAAAAAAAAAAAAAAAGATCGTGAGAAACCTTATTTTGGTTAATTAACTATTTCATTTTCTTTCTATAATTTCTCATATGAGTACATATATACACATACGTGTCTCCTTTTTATTTCTACATGTAATTATAATTCTCTAACAGAAGATTTTGTCCCACTGTGTATGAAATGGATACCATCACGTGTTTAGCATGCTTCTAGACAAGGCTGTGTTTCCTCCAGCCCCAGTAATGCACTTCAAATAATCTATCATACACGAAAAGGTGAACTGAACTCATTCTATTCGGAAAATTCAAATGCAATAAGCCTACTTTAAATTACCCAGCCAATTAGGGAGCCGGAGGATGAGAAATTTTGCCAAGAATTTTTCAGACAGGCAAACCACCCTGCACAAATTCAGTGACTACATTACTAACTTATTACATTCCAGGATTTCTCTTTGCCATTTTTCCCTCCCCAAATTAGTAGATGTGAAAGTTTAGAGCTGGGCAGGTCAAGCAAACTGTTTTCTTGAAACATTTCTAACCTTACTCAATCGATTCCAATTTTGATGTGTCTCCTTAACAGGCACAATGTAACTAACTTAAAGACAATCTGTTAAAAGATTGAAGGTAAATGGTATGGTTTCCCTAAAGTTTAGTGAGCCAGGGCTTGACCAAGTCTGTTAGAAAACTACTAACGTAGTATTCATGTGGGGGATAGTTGCCTCCAGCTTTGTGGGGAGGGAAGAGAGCCAGAAGGTGTCTAGTACAGAGCTTCAGCACTGATATGGTTGTGGTACTTTACCTGTCTCAACGATTAGATTCAAAACATTTTATAATGTTAATACTCAATGCAGCACTCTAGAAAAGAGAATATAAACCATTCTCACTTCCTTTTTTTAAAGAATGAAATTGAAGTACAGAGAGTTAAATAATTTGATATATTTAGTTCTAGGAAACAATGAGAGGGGGGAAAAATACCTCTTTTCTGATCCCCAGGCAGACTCCTGCCTCCCCCTCAGGGAGGAACAGATCCACTACTGCAGTCTGAGGTGGCTCCTGACTCACCACACCCTAGCTAGAGGATACACTGAGTCACAGTGGCAATAACTTCTATTCACTGTGATGGTACTTGTAGAAACCCAGAAAGGGGAGTTCCCAGGACTGAGCAGAAGGAAAACAAGGGAGGTGAATTTTAAAAGGACAAAGTAAATAGCATCGTCCATCATTCAACAAACTAGATAACACAGAGAGCAGCCAGAGGATGCAATACCTGCCCCCAGGGATCATATGCATTCCTGGGAGGAAGAGATGCCTGATCCACAAGCAACTATAATACCCAACACAAGCATTATGGGAGAACTGCTTGCTGAATGACAGGGAAAGAGGAGGGCATACTGGAATGTGGCCCACGGGAAAGATGGTAAATGCTGCAGAGTATAAGGAAATGTAAATCATTTCTGACCTCAGGGGGCTTATAACTGAGTACCAAATAAATAACTCTGTGATAAGGACTATGGATTTAAAGAAGGAATGATCTCAGTGAGCTCAAACAAAGATTTCCAGGAAATGAGCCTTTATTTGGGCCTCAAAGGATTCTGTTAAATGGAAGAAAAAGGAAGGGAAGTCCAGTCATGGAAAATGGACTGACCAAGGAGTATATTCTCGCCAGACTGAAAAACATCAGCATGAGAAATCAGCTCACTCATTCAGTCAGTCCATATCTGTTGGGAATTTATTGCATGCAGGCACTATGCCAGGAGCTAATAGTGAGAACGAGGCATTCAGATTGCCCTCATGGAGTTTACATATTCCAGGACTACTGGGAAATAAGGATCGAACACAAGCAGCCTGGAATAGCTTTAGCTGAGAAAGTACAGCATCTGGGGTTTTAGTCTGTTCTTAGTAGGAGCTGAGTTTTTGAGTAAGAGTGGCAGGTACAAAGCTTGTATTACCAGGAAGGTGATTCTGGCAATGCTGCTTCTGTAAGTTACAGGGGAAGAGAGTGAAGATCACTTAAGAAACCCCTGTGATGATCCCAGTGGAAAACAATGCACATCCAAACTCCAGTGACAACTGTGAAAAGGAAGGGAGAGCACTGTAAAGACAAGCTCACAGGGCTTGGGAGCCAACAGGAGCCTAAAAGGGAGGAGAATGACAGCCAAGGACCCTGATGTCTCCAGCCTAGGTATCTGAGGGACTTCTAAAAGGAAAACCAGTTAGGAGTAGAAGGTAAAACATACCTTCTCCAGCCCCAGGACTAGAATGTTCTGGAGGCTGAGCTCTTTTCAATGCCTTCTCTATTTTCATGCTATTGATATTCTCCTCTGGATCTCTTTCTTCCTTCTCAAGGCTGACAAAATCTGCTCTTGGCTACTTTAAGAAGATTCTAATTCACAGTGAGGTATTATTAACTGGTTAACTGCAAGCCGCATTTTATCAAGAACAATGCAGGGAACCATAATGGTAGAAATCTTGGTGTCAAAAGCAACCATGGAGGAGACACACTGGGTCAAGAACATGCTGTAGACAACCACCTATCCTGGGCGTCTATTTAAAGATAGCTGACTCCAGAATTGCCTGGGAGAAAACTTTCCCTCAGTTCCATTCCTGAGCATTGCCCTATCATTTTTGTTTGGGCAGCACAGAGATGATTGGTTGCATCTCTGAAAGCTCAGGATGCTTAGCTGCATCCCTGTCCTTGGAAGACGACATCCGGGAGGACAACTATCAGACTTCCTCTGGGGATATGTTTAGAGTCCTGTTACCTTGTACCCTAGTGCTTTGCAATCACCTGGATCCTGTTACAATGCAGATTAAGAATCAGTAAGTCTGGAGTGAGTCCTGTAGTTCTACAGCTGTAATAACATCCCAGGTGATGGCCATGCTGCTAGCCTATGGACCCACAACTGAAATATGTATGTGCCTATGACCAGACAGCTCCTCTCCAAAGTAGACCTTAGAGTCAGATAACCATGAATTTAAATCCCTCTTCTGCCACTTTTCTGATGGGTGCTTTTGAGCAGGTTACCTAACTCATGGATTGTTTCCTCGTCTGTAAGCCAAGAAAAATGATACCTACCACAAAGTAGGTACAAATGGCGGATGATGCAGAGTGGGTCTTTGGTAATTGGTTACTTCCAATAGCAGAAGCTCTTCTCCTCAACGGTGTGGACGACTGTTAAATTCACAAAAGCATTCCTCCCTCCCCCGCCCCACCCCCGCCCCCACACAGGCTAAGGTCTCCGGAGGGAATTACTTAGAGTGCAAAACACAGAACACCCTCAGAAAGTAAAGAAGCCACTGAAAATTCTTTACCTTCATGTAACCCCGCATAGTTACAAACATGGCCAAAAATAGCATCATCCTGTATTTGTCTAGGTGATTTATAACATTAAGATTCTATTACATGATTTCCCAGCTCCAAAATCCCCAAACCCCCGTTAGCAGGGAAAGAGAAGAATTTCTTTTCTAAGGAGGGCAGTATACCTCTGTCTAACCAACATCAATGCATTTAAGCTTCTTCAACCTTCACGTTTCCTTTTCCCAAAAGTCAGATACCACCCCACCCCCCACATTGAGAATTACTATCCCAGTGCATTATGGAGCTATTTGATCTAAAACGTGTCATTTGCACCGAACCTATGAAAGTGGATTCACAGTGAACCAGAACAGTCTTAGAGTTGGAATTCTTTGCCATAGAAGAAACAAACCTTCTCTATTTTTCTACATTTTGAAAAGCAAACCACAGTTTTGTCAATGCATACTTTTTGTCAGGCTAAACATCAATATTCCCTTGCATGAATTAATCTTTTAACAGCAAAAACTAAAGTATGTGAGCCAAATGAACATAACTACATAAATATCAGGCTGCAAAATAATCTACATTTGTTGCATAGAGTGTATACAATCTTTTTTTTAAATCCTCTTCCTTTCTCTCACTTTCTCCACCCCATACCCAGAAAAAGTCCTAGACAGAGAATGCCGAACCTAACACTAGTTAGGATTAGTTAGGAACCTAACTAATCTTTCAAAAAAAAAAAACAAAAAACAAAAAAACAAAAACAAAAAACACTAAGAGCCATTGAAAATGAAAGGAAATGCCAAGACGCTGGAAAGAAGTTCTACTCTCCATGCAAATGAAGGTAATGAAATTGTGAAGGGCAGAATAAACAAAACAATTAAGCCATTAGCATGTCTCTTTGGAGGCCTCTGGCCTTTGGAGGAGAGTAAAACCAGATCCAACTTGCGCAGGTGAGAGATTAGGCTACTTAAGGAAAAACACAGGCAGTATATTCTCCTCTTTAAACCAGAATGGATATAAACTTTTGACAGAAAATTCTGCATTCTGAAGGTCCACATAGCCGAACAAGGAAAACTTTCTTATCTATCTTTCTATCTTTTTATTTTCTTCTTATCCTAATCTCCTCTGCCCCCAACAGCAAAGAAAAGCCCTAAAGTGAGGTCACAGGTTATATCTACTTTGAAAGGATTCCTTATGGAGTTGGGAATTTTTCACTGGAAAGGAGACCGAGGAATTTTGTTTTCATTTCTGCCTGGAAAGAGCTGTACCTCTCTTCAAGGGGACAAGTTGGGACTTGCTGTGTGGCCTTGGGTAATCACTTAGCCTCTTCTGGTCTCCACTGAAGGAGGGTTGGAATAAAGGGAGTGAGAGTCAGCAGTAGAAGCCCAGCTTCCCTTTGCAGTCTCTGCCTTCCGCAGGAGCTGAGCTGAACTTGCTAACACTCCGTTCTATTAAAAGAAAACTCAAAAGGAAGCCCTCCTGGTTTTATCTGAGGGGGGCTATTTTTATCTTTGAAAAACATTTCCAGTTTACAATTAGCTAACTGTCTACTTTAATCCACCGGCTCTCCTCGATCACCCGGTTGCATTGGAGGGTTTGGGCCCTCCATCCATAACAGTTTAATTCAGCAAAGTCACTGATTTTCCCACATGCCAGACGCTGCACTAGGTGATAGAAATACAAAAAGGAGAGTGGCACAGTGTGCTCTTGAGGAGTCTACAGCCTACTAGGACAGAATAATAAACAAATATTCAATTAATATCACTCAAAACCTCCCATTGGCAGGAGGACCCAAACTTGCCTTGCCTGTCCCAACCCCTCCATTTCTGGTCTGAAAGCCACTCAAAATTATTCACTGAAACTATTCTAACAAGAAATCATACATCTTTCCAGACCCCCACGAGTTACCTAAATGTCTCCCCTTCCCTCCTGCCTCACCTTGGAGGCCATTTCTTTCACACCTGGGAGAGCTCAGAATACCTCACTTCATCCACATGGAGCTGAGCTTGGAAAACTTTCCCCAAAAAACTCCAAAAGTGCAACTCTGCCCATTTTATTATTTGATGAGCTCCAATACAAATATTTCCTGAAGACAGTTAGAATTTACCAGTATTTGGATTTCCTGTGAATTTCAAACATCTGAATTCAACCAGTTCTCCAAAACCACATGCAATAAAAAGCAGCTTGTCTACTTCAAAATCCCACTTTAATCCTTGCAATTCTTTCTTCCATCTATTATCTCTGCCTGTTTCTTAAACATCCACATTTGTGAAAATCACTGGCTACATATACAGTGGATTGCGTATTCTGAAAGAACTCTCTTATACTTCACATATTCCGACAGAGTTGTGAGGAAAAGGGTGTTTGCCCTGGTTTCAACAGCATAGCTAGCTGGTTGATGAGTGAGGACAGTCATGATGACTGATTATCTTGCCTTCTGTGAAGAGTGGCTTGGCTTTCAGCTGCCCTTTTAAGTATCTTTACCCTTATCCTCTCTGTCCTCACGATTCCATCTCTCCAAAGGGCAAGCTGAATCAAGCGAGGAGTGAAACCTATATCAGACGACTTCATCATCCCCAATAAATTCAAAGGCTCGGGTGACATTTGAATCACAGGGCACTCGCTCACTGATTTCGCTCCTCCCCTGTTTCATTCCATTAGCGGAGTAACCAAGAGCAGCAGTAGGTTTTGAAGTGAATTTTCAGAGTGCTTCGATGTGTCAGCAGCTCTGTACTCCACTTTTGACCCTCAAGATAAAGACCTGGACACAGTTTTAAAGAAGGTATACTCACATACAGCAGAAGGAAATGCAAGCATTTAAAAATAGTTCTGCATACCTAGTATGGCAAGCCACAATACAGGGCAGAGGGTGGGATATAAAAGGAATAAGAAAGGACTCTACCTGAAAAGTAACTGATAATAACAGAAGATAAAATGGGTATAAACAATCATAAGATCTTCACAGAGAAAGTGCCAAGAGATTTTGAAGATAACTACCAATTATGTGACTTAAGAAGGTGTTATTGGGGCTTGCCTAAAAGGAGATAGACCATTGGGATGAAGAAGGGGAGGGAATTGATTGCAGCCAGACATCATCAACCAAAGACAAGAATACCCAGGCTTGTAAGGGACACAGCAAGTCGTTGAACTTGGCCAGATGATCTGGGTGAGAGACAAAACAAAAAGGTAAGGTAGGGTGAGGCCACACCGCAAAAGTAGAATCTATGGGACTCGGGGTGGTGGAATCTTGCAATTCACGACATCTTATATGTAGAATATATAAACACACTTTTGCCAACTGACACTTAAATACAACTGCAAAAACTGAAGGCTTATTCATAGCCCATAAGAGGTCAGTGCCTCACTTGCAGAGCAGTTAATGCGTAACACACTGGCACACCACTCTCACTGAAGAGGTGCTAAGCAGGGCTCCACGGAGGAAGGGAAAGAGGGCTCCCCTTCTTTTGGCAGGCTTAGTTATATGTTCTCAGTTCTGAACAGAAGCAAACTATGTTTCCTGCCTTCTCCCACCCTCCTACTCACCCGCCCCCCCTCCTGCTTCCAGAAGGGCATGAGCCTCCTTAAAAAAAAAAAAAAAAAAAAAAAAAAAAAACAGGACACTAGAGAGATGGAAGATATGGTTGGGGGTTGGGGCAGGGGAGAGAAAAAAGCTAGAAGCAAGAGGCTATCCCAGTTCCAATTTTTTCCTATATCTCAAGCCCTAGTCCTAGGTCATAGAAACAGAGCACACAAATCTGCTCCAAAGTCCAAGAATCCTCTTATATGTCCTCGATGAGTAGATACTAATTTTATAATTAATAATAATGAATCCTCCCCAGGGAAATGAGCTTTCAGTTATTTACATCAAGTCAAAACCTTATGCCCTTGATTTATATTTGGAGTCTGTATTGGAGGTCTTTCTCTTTGTGATCACAAGAGAATACAAAAACATAAAAAATACAATATCAATGCTGTAATTACTTTTATGGTTTATTATTATTCTGAAAAAAAATGTTAGTTGTCAACAAATAATACATATCATTACCTCGTGGTGACTTATATTGGTTTTGTGTCTCTGGGAATCTTACAAAAAAATTTTTTAACTTACTACTTTTAACTTCCCTCTCGCTAATGTTTGATTGTTTGATTTTCAAACATTTCCAGTAAAAGCAGCTTTTTTCCAAGATCCCTGGATTGTGGGTCAAGAGACTTGTATTCTAAGGCCACCTCTTCTATTAACTTTCCAGGTCATCTTGGTCAGGCTACTTAAATTCTCTGGACCTTTGAGAGTCATTTGGGGAAACCATGGACTACTTTGGGGATTTATGAAATCTTCTTCCCAGGGAAAAAATGCACACATAAATACAGATGTAAAGTTCAGCACACAATTTCATAGAAATCCCCAACTAGTCTCGGGGTATTTCTCATCTTGACATTCTATGTTCAAGGTATCTATCTGATCACTGAAACAAACAAGTATTATTTGTATAGCCATTACTATGACACAGGTACGCAAGAGAAGGAATGAAGAGATTAATGACCATGAATTGCTTCTACCAATCATCATCACTACAGCCAGTGCCTGAGTAGAGCTGAGACTGTAGGGTAGGAAGCCACTCCTGTCCAGCACATGAAAACAATGAATGCCAGGCACTCCCGTGAATGAGATTGCGCCAAGCTTTAAGTGGTCCACCCAGTGACTGAAGATGTGTACCGTATTCTGTAAAACAAAGCCCTTACTGCTAAAAAGTCAAAGGGAAGCTACTTGCTTTGTTTTCCTGAGACACAGCCCTTCTTCTAGCCCAAAGAGTAGTTAGTGCCAAGAGCTGAGTTTTGCTTTATTTAAAAGCCAATGTAGTATGGGATAAAATGACATGATATTCAGGATTTGCTTCAAGATAAACCAAGGGAAGGTGAGAATAGAGAAAACAAGATTAGAATGATTATATGCCAATAAATTAGACAACCTAGAAGAAATGAATAAATTTCTAGAAACATACAACCAACCAAGACTGAATCATGAAAAAATAGAAAATCTGAACAGACCAATTACTAATAAGGAGACTGAATCAATAATCAAAAAACACCCAACAAAGAAAAATCTAGGACAAGATGACTTCACTGGTAGATTCTACCAAACATTTAAAGAATGCCAATCCTTCTCAAATTCTTCCAAACATAGCAGAGAAGGGAACATTTCCAAACTCATTTTACAAGGCCAGCATTACCAAAACCAGACAAAGACACTATAAAAAAAATTATAGGCCAATATCCCTGATGAACAAAGATGCAAAAATCCTCAGGAAAATACTAGCAAACCAAAGTTAATAATACATTAAAAAGATTATACACCATGATCAAGTGGGATTTATTCCACGGATGCAAGGATGGTTCAACGAGCACAAATCAATCAATGTGCACACCACATAACAAAATGGAAAAGACAAGATTAGCCATGAGTTTTCAACTGTTAAAGTTCAGAAGTAAGTTTTCTCCCCCATTTGTGTAGTTTTGATTTTTTCATTTGAAAAAGCAGGAAGGAGAAAGAAAGTCAAAGTGAAAGATCCATAAATTCATGGAATATTTGAGACCTATGCCCAAAGCTAAGTTAGTCCTACTCAATTTACATCTTACTGAGGAGCTCACAGATAAGCACAGCATGCGGCTCACAGAATATGGAATTGACTCAGTGCTATTCTGGGAACTATCCTACAATCCAAAAGACATGACTTTCAACCAAGACAAAAAAGTATTGTTGTGTGTGAGAGGAATGTCTTTCTCCACATGGACAGCTCAGTGTTGGCCGAAAAGGCAGAATTAGGCAATGAGCAGTATTGTCTCCACCTGTTCCAAACAGTATTATTCCGCCCGTATGTCCAACAGGCCATCTAGCCCAGTCTGGTTTGGCTTGATTCACCGCTCTCAGTTTGGACTTAACTGTGAAATGTTTGTTATTTTCACAAAGCTCCTATTAACAGATAGAAATGATTTTTCTTGTTGTTAGCTTCTGCTTTTATTCCTACCCTCCCCCATTAAAAAAAAAAAAAAAGCATTTAAAAATCATACTGAGTCTCCGTAATGCAAAAAAAAAAAAAAAAAAATTGCAGTTCCAATTCCTCACGCTTTGAGAAAACAGCAGTGGACATATCAGGAGCCATGGAGACTTGTCATACACAGGGGTTCGGAGGGTCAGCCTGGGAAAATTGGCACTACCTTTGAATCGACCCCTGCCTTCCTGTATTCGCCTAATGAAGGCAAACTGAAAGACTGAGGGGGCGGAGCAGTACGTGAGCCCCAGGTAGTCCTGCCCCACCCTGACTCTGCCCTTGGCCACGTGACTTGCTTTGGCTAATGGGAAAACAGCACGCATGACATAAGCAGAGATTTAAAACATGCTTATGCACCCGGGCTTGCTTGGTCTTTTGCTGTGCTTGGGAACTCTGTGACCACTACTATGTAAACAAGCCAGAACTAGCCTGTTGTGACAAGAGATACAGGGCCAAGTCATCTCTATTGCCCCAACTGAAATTGTGCCAACTATCAGACATGTAACTGATGTCATCCTGTATTTTCCATACCCAGCCAAGCCACCAGCTGACCACAGGGATCTGTTGAGCCAGTCCAGCCCAACGCATAAAATTATTAGAAATAATAAGTGTTTATTATTTAAGCCGCCAAGTATGGGATGGTTTGTTATACCAAAAGCTAACAGACACAATAGGGTAAGTAAAGGTGACCAAGAGTTGCTAAGAGGTACTAAACTTCCTGGGACATAATCTCCAATGACACTTAATGAAACACTGAATAGGACTTTCTATTGGTTTGATTGTCCTCGTTAAAATAATGTAACATAGATCCAAAACTGAACATAATGTAACATAGATCCAAAACTGAACAAACTCCCTAATATTCATCTCAAGACAATGCCTGCTACAACTTTGGAAGGATACTGTATCAGCTCTGGAGGTTTATGAACCTCCTAAAATAACATGAAGAATTGTATGTTTATGAGGTTTTTTTTTTCTTTTTAATTGGAAAAAGACGTTAAAACTATGGAGAATAAAATAAATATCTATTTACACACAGCCCAGAATTAACGATACTATTTTATTGTATTTGATTTGGGTTTTCTAATATATAAAGCAAATAAAACGTAGCTGATAACGTTAAAGTTAGTCCACTGGCTGTAGTCCTCTTCCCTTCCTCCTTCTGCACTCAGCCACTTGAATTTGGTATCTTTCTAGTCTATCGGTTAATATTTTGAAAATATATACATTAATATATATATGTGAATATAAATCTCCCCCAAAATATATAGTCTTGTTTCATGTCTTTAATTTTTTTCTTAAATGGTATTATATTATATGTATCTTTCTACAACTTATTTCTCCATCAAATGCTACCTTTGTGAGATCTATCCATATTGATACCCTATTATCAATAAGTCACATGTACCGATGCATTTCTCTACTAATGGACATTTAGATTGTTCCTGATTTTGTTTGTTTTGCTATTACAAATACTGTTAAGGAACAAGTCAGTAGCTTCTGACATGTTTTCAGAGGGCTTCAGAATACCCCCAAATATTAGGAACCTCTGTTTGAAAATCTGATGGGAGAAAGGTGATTGCTATCACTTTGCAGATATATTTTTACATTAGTGTATTCCCAAGTCTTACAGGAAGCCGTCTTTACTTACACTCTAAAACAGCTTAATAGATGCCAATCCATTCAAAATTCTGTAACAAAGGTCCGCATCTACGTGGGGACACTAAAAACAACCTCTTTTGCTGTTGTTGAAAATTCCTTAGAATCAGACAATGATACTGTCCAAAACACAGTGATCCATGTTAAATCTTGGTTCTATGAATTACTGTTAGCAAGAAATATTATGCTAAATTGCTGTCAGCATCAAATGCTGGTCACATCAGTTAAATTACTAAGAGACTAATGATATGACACCCTAACTTTTTTGTTTGTTTTCTGTCATGTATATAAAAACTAAAAGGTTGAATTCCTTGAGGTTATCTTGTGTTCTCTATTTTCTATTTTTTTAAGCTAATTGTGATCAGAGAGCTTTCTAGCATGTCTTTTTCTTTCATGCTTGCTCTCTGTATGACATCATCTAGTCCCCAAACTTTGAAATGCAAAGTCCCAAAACAAGAAATTAAAGCCCTGACCCTTACTACTCATAACAGACAATGTTCTTAGGTCTAAATTATCCTGCCTATGTGAAATGATGATGTGTTATACAGATACTTGGACTCAGAAATTTCAAATTTAGAAGTAATTAATTGCTTTTGAAAGAGCATAAAGTTGCCAGACCTGGCTCGCTACAAGTTGTATGCCCTGAGCAATTCTTTCTTATGTTACACTTTGGTTTCCTCACCTATAAAATGGCAACAAAAACCATCACTGGCACAAAAATGAAATGGAATCACTTCTATAAAAGCCTTTTGTTATCATTTCTCTACCAAATTGTGGGCTCCTTATAAGCAGAGGCCATGTTTAATTCATCTTGGATTTCCCAGTGATTGCCACCATATTTTGCAAATATGCCTACAAATTAAGTATGCATGCTAACCTTTGCAACTGCTGTGTCTCCTCCACTTTAGGGTTCGAAGCTCTCCATCTCTGACCATTCACTAATAGGACTGCTCATATTTGCCAAAGGCCTGAGCACCCATGGGTGTCACATTTGAGTGTCAACACCCTAATTAGGGGAAATGCCAAAAATACCCGCCTTTGGGCCAGGACTTAGGAATGTGAAGTGTATCCCAAGCCTGTCCGTTCTGCTCCAGACTCTACATCAGAGAGGGGGCTCCACGTCTGAGGAGTGACAGGAGGCTGAGCAGCACGTCCTAGTGAGAGCAGGAGGAAGTCTCCCCAGTGCACAGTTCTGAAGGAGAGGTCTCTGTACGGTTATGACTCAGTTTGGGTAATCAGGTTACATGGCTACGGTAATTGGCTACACAGTTGGATAATCAGGCTACATGGCTATGGTACAAATTATTATACTGCTGCCAAACTGTGATAAATACACTTACCAAAGAAAAAAGATTTATAAAATAAGTGGGAAAATACAGAGCACAAATTGTATATCTGCCCCATAATTACAACTACATGAAAACGATGTGTGTTTTGGATGGACTGGACGGAAACCCAAAGACATGAAAATAATACCATCAGGGCAGTGTGATTATGGGTGAATTATTCCAAATTTATTTCTTATACTCTTTTAAAGTTAAGCAGTAATGAATCAAAAATAAGTAACAATCTTCCATTTCCAGGCAGGCCTTTTTGAATGGTCCCAGAAAGAAAATTACCTGGTCATGTCTAGACTCTAAGGAAATGGGACTCTAAACCACCAACGTGGTTTGGTAGGAAAAGCCTTATTAGATTGGAATCAGAAAAGCTGGATTCTGGCACCAGCTCAGCCAAAACCCAGCTCCGAGACTTTGGAAGTCATCGAACCCTTCTATGAAGTCAAGCAAAAGATTCAGGACGGAATTCTTAAGCTCTCTTCCCGGCTTTCTGCAATGTTGTGTGAGTTTTACTTTCTACAATGTACCATATGATTATAAAGTCCTATGAATGATTTTTAAACGAACACATGAGAACTTAAACACCCAAGAGAGTGTGGCCCCCTTCAGAGCTGTTCTTATACTTGTTCGTGGAAAGAGCCACTACCTCTTTGGCCTCCACGGCCTGTTCTACGTGCTATCACGCATCTTCGGTAGGGCCCATTTTTCCTCCTCTGAGGCAGAATATTAGTTCTGGAAATAGCTGAGAGGAACCTGATGCGAATTCTAGGTAAGTAGGATGGGCGATGAGGCTGGACACAAGCATTTTAGGTCATAGAGGAAGTAAAAAAATAGGCTTTATTAAATGACCATTCAAAAGTGCTTTGAACAATGTCGACAACATTGTTCCCATGGTGGCAACTCAGACGGGAGGGCTGGCTGAAGGACAGTGTCAGTTCCACAACTGGCTAAAGCCAATGTCACTATTCTAGGGACAACTCTTAATTAAGAGTTCTACTTCTCTCAAGCACGGCTGTCATAAAGGTATGCAAAAAAATACTTCACGAGGATGCCCAAAACTTTCCATCTCCGCCAAAATAAATTCTGAAGTTGAAATTCAAAACACAATTTGTTTACCATGCCATGTGCTTATAAGGCTGAGATGTTTATTTTTAATACCTTTGGCATTTAACCTTTAACCCTTATTTGCTCTGTAAATATTAACTCCTAGCAAGGTTAAAAAAAAAAATGAAAAACTTACCAACGAGAAACTCATTTTAATCACATATTAATAAAAAATTAAGTTGATGCGTCTTTGTAAAAACCAAATAGTAGATGACTCAAACTTGGAAATCCATGATTGTACATAATTTCTATATATCTCATTATGAAGCTCATAATACCATGTACTTGTATAGTGGTTTCAAATATGTCTGCCTTTTAAAGCCGATGAAAAGAGCTTTCATAAGTTCCTACTAATAAGACTCAGTCCTCTCCTCATCAGGAAATGCAAAGTACTACATGTTCTCACATGAGCTCATGACATTAGCACCAAGTACAGGAGCGAACACTCATATTCCAAGTCATATTTACCAAAATGCTAATTATCTAGCCCCAAGAATAACCCCTGATACAGACTTTGAATTCATGAGATTCAACTGGGAAAGGAGTAATAAAAGAGGCTCCTCGTACAATATTGGGTGGCAAGCTATATTTTCAATGAAGGAGGGAGTCGAAGGATTAAGAAAGAGAAGCTCGATTTACTGCCTCACCACTCACTGTACTATCTACACTGGTGTAGTTCAGAAAAATAGCAGTTAGATGCTGATTTTCCCTGTTTAATAGAGATTCCATGGGCCCAAGAACTAACTTTCTGTCTTAAGGGAAACCCAGCAGGAAGGTGTGGATTTACCAATAAAAACTGAATGCCATTACTGGGTACGTGACTAAAGTTTAGAAATTCCTGCTGGCGAGTGTAGAAAGGAAGCGCAGTGGTTCTCGGGCTACCACTTCGAGATGCACAGTGGAATGGCTGCTAGCAGCTGACCCGCATGTGTGTGTTTGGCCAGATAACTTTTAAAAATTGGCACGTCTAGCATAAAATTCTGGATTTTCAGCTTCTCTTGAAAAACAATTTGGTAATATGGCCGACGTAACTAACCACGGCCTAAGGGTCAAGTAAGGGTGCCTCTGTAGATGGGGCATACACGTTCCACATTTGCTCTCTAGAGGCCAGCCTTGCTCCATCAAATACTGTATTCAAATGCCTATCTAGACATTTGAATTTGCAACCACTGATAGAGCTGAAATCCTGGGCAAAAATGGTGGAGGAGGCAGCTTTCAGTTTCTGCCACTGTCTGCTTCCTCTCCTTTTCCATCCCTCTCCATCCGCTGCCCCACTGGGCTTCCCTCCTTGCCCTAGGCAGGCCAAATTATTTCCCAGTGGACTGGCCCACCTACACGGGCCCCTAGATAACATCCTGGACTCCAGATCTTTCCCTAACCCCTCTGCATCTATCAAGACTTTTCTGCACTTCATCCCATTCCTTTCTGGTTTTGTTTTGTTGTATTGTGTTGTTTTGGCCAGGAAACTACTTAGCAATCTGAGAAACTAATCAGTGGGAATGGACTGGGTTACCTTCCCAGGAAACACTTCTGAAATGGATTCCAGACTTAAAATACATGTCATGCCTTCACCCAAAGGAATTTACCTACCTTGTAGTCAGCTATCCATCAAATTTCTAAGTTCATAAGTCTATTTCTGTATATTTTTATGTGTAACATCTGCAGTTTACTCACAAGTAATATGCAAGTAAGGAAAAGGGAACAAAACTTGAATATATTCTGAGGTGATAGTCAATTCAGATTTACTCAAATATTTCAGTATATCTAAGTCAGAGAAGGCCTATGAATCATCATTTCTGGGTCCAAAGTATATAACAGAGCTGGAGACATGGGACCTAGTGCATCAGCAGTCCAAATTGATCGTGGCCACAAAACCTGAGCTTCCTTTGTGGACAGTAAAGCCAGATTCTACAAATGAAACTTTAAATTTATTTTTTAAATTTAAGTTTTTAAACCTTGGCTTTAACTAAAGTCAAAAGAGATTGTCATGCCCTCCTAACCAACACACTAAATTATAAAAACATCAGAAAAAAGAAAATGAGACTTTTTTTTCCACTTCAAGTCTCCTAAAAATTTCTATTACCTGGCAGTTTTCTGGGTTCTCTTCAAAGATGGAGAAACTGTCCCAAAGTGACTTTTCAAAAGGAAAATATAAAGTGAGCTATAAACTGTACACTATTCTTAAGTCAGAAAATGGTAATCTTCCTTATGAGTCACAACTGAGTAAGTACTGGTAGGGCCTTGGGTACAGGTGCAGAGCCTTCCTAATGTGCTGCCAGACTTCCTAAAAGACTGTGGGATGAGGGTGTTGCGGGGGGGCGGGGTGGAAGGGGGAGGCATGGTGCGAACCTCACAATACAGGTGCTCTACTTACAGCCCTGCCAAAGGTCTGATGAATTACATTCTCCATTCTAACCCTCAGCCACGCCCACTGAAGGCAATACCCCTTCACTTCCTGTCTAAGCAGCTGAGGGATACAGCTGGGCAGACCCAGACAGATGTTCAACTCAATATGAAGCCTCATTTGACTTGAAGGGGTCTTATATATACAGTAATTATTATAACTGAGGTCTCTGTCTCTTTAAGAGGTTGATGCTCAGTTCTAAGGCAACTACACATATCTAATGAACAGACTTCATTTTTCAAGCCAGGAAAGAAATAATTTGTTTAACTTTTGCCAATTTACTCTAGGTCCAGTAGATTGCACCCGATGGCACATCTAGTTCAGGACAGACAGCTGTTTCAACTTTTCTGTCAGGGAATCGTGGCCTCAGCAACCGTATCTGATGCACTGATAGTCTCCTGGCGGCCCTCAACATGGCCATCTGTGCTGTTGGCAGGGAAGCCATCAATAGGTAAGTCACACCCTGTCTTTCAAGAGACATGCTACACAACTCTGGAAACCACTCTCTTCCTTAGAACCTGCGTGCTTCTGTACCCATATGACCAGGCCATGGGCCCAAACTGAGCACCAAGTTTCCAAGGTCACCGAAAAAAGTATCCGAAACTAGTTTTTAGTCTGCTCAGCATGAAAAATAAGTTATCTAAGGAAAAGTTAATTTTCTCAAGGTACCACTCTCAAGTATTTTTCAGTAACATTCTCTAAGCTCTTGACAAAAACACATTGTGCGTGTTTTGTTTTTTTTTTTTTAGTAACACTAAACCATGGACAATAATTACAGAAATTCTAAAGTACTAGGACTATCACATTGCTTAAGTTCAAGTGACCAGTTAGGCAGTGGCTCAATTAGGTAGTTTCATCCAGACACATACTTGGTATAAGGAAATAGTTCTCTGTAGGGGTTCCAAAAATAATGTAGGATAGTCTGACTTCTTAAATCCTAAAAACCGAAAGAGGAAATTTATTTACAGATCAAATGTCCTCATAGGTCAGAGCAAGGTGACATAATTTTGGACTGCGTAAAAAGAAAAATTGGGGGTTAAGGCTGCCCTTTTAAATATTTTGTTTGTTTTTAATCATTCTTCTGAATAAACGGCACTGAGTCAAGGGCTGCTTTTAAGCTTTGCATGGGCCTTTGCTACATGTTTCTCAGGCTGGCCATGCGGGATAGATTTTTAAATTAGTCCTGTACTGGTTATCATTTTGACTTACCTTTACTTTCACAGTCATTAAAAAACCAAACAAACTAGAAGAGGACCAGTTCATCCACCTCAGTGGGACTGTTTGAAAAGAAGTGTGGAAACTATGAAGACTTGCAGAACTTTTTCTTTTTCCTTCTGATGGACTGCCAGTCTCTTCAAAATAGAGTCCTTGCTTTCGTGCTTCGGAAAGTAAAGTACACCAGAGCCTGAGAGATGCGGCTAAGGTTATTGGGGGCCGGGGGGCGGGGGCAAAGGAGGAAAAGTCAGGAACGAGTCAGAGAAAAAGCCAGCCACTTCCAGGTATTCCCAAAGTGCCAAAGGAAAAGGAACAAAAAACCCGACTTCCTCCGATGCGAACTGTTCGCAGTACACCGAAAAGGGCCGGTCACCTCGCAGTAGGGAAAGGGTGGAGTGGGGGGTGTTTACTTGGCCTCTTGGGCGCGAAGACCCTCCAGGGCCGGCGCCCGGCACAGTCCAGTCCAGCGAGGCGGCACCAGGTCACTTTCACTCTGAGCCGCCTGCCCCCCGCCAGGTGCTCGCGCTACCTGGCGCCCCCGCCGGCCTTTGTGCCGCCCGCGCCGCGCCAGCCAGAGTGCGGATGGCCGGCGGGACAGCTGCGGGCGCTGGGCGGGCGGCGGCCGTGCGCGGGCGGAGAGGGCGGCAGCCCGAGCCGGTGCCCGCGGTCGGAGGGGCGCGCGGAGACCGAGGGGCGCAGCCGGCCGGCTCCCGCGCCAGGGTGCAGGCGATCCGCGCTGGGGGTCGGAGGGGCACAGGCGACTGCCCCACCTTCCCAGCAGAAAGAAAGGGACCCCCTCCGAGGGCCGCGCTCCTGAACACAGATCTCCCCGCACTCCGGCTTCCGACAGCTGGCAGCCATCGCGCCCGGCCACAAAAAAGTTTCGCGACGCCGAAAGCGACTTGAAAGAAAGTTTTCCTTGGCCCTTCACTCCCTCTCCAACAACCCCGGGTTAAGGAAAACAGCAGGAAATAAGAGCTCGCGACGTGCCGACTCCCGCGTCCACCTTCTCCACCCCTGGCCTCGGCAGCGCGCCCAAGGTGGGTGCCCCGCGCCCGGGCTCCCTGCCCCAGCCCAGGGCCGGGCGTCCTGGGACGGTGCGCGGCCAACTCACCATGGTGACTCGCGCCGCGATCGCGCCTTTGCCGGGTCCTGCTACCGGGGAGCTGGGACTGGAACGCAGACTCCTGAGCGAACTTCAAAAGTTGGTTCCCCTCGCCAAAAACAGGCTCTCGACACCCAAGCACTCACTGGAGCCAATGGGAACCCTGGGGGTACTCCATCCAGGCGGGATCCGCTGGGCTAGGTGAGGGCGAGACGGCGACGACTTAGCAGGCGGGGCGCATGCTGCGCAGGGCAGGGGTCCACTCGGACCAGGCGCTCGCCGCCCGCCTAGGTGAGTCCGATGCTGCCCGCGCGTCAGCCTAGCTGCCTTGCCTCACTCTCCTTTCTTCGGCCACTTACTCCGCACTCCTCTGGCTGAGCCTCAGCTCGGGCTGGGCAATCTGTCCATAAATGGAGAATTCAGCTCGAGCCTGACCAATCAGGATTTGTTTTCACAGCGTCACTCCTCAGGGAAACCGAAGTAGCCAACAAGCTTGGAGCTGCTGGAGTTTCCAAAGATCTCTGGATCCTGTAGTCCTTCTTCACGCCAGCCTCCGAAGAGCGCTGTTGACCCAGCTCGCTCCTCGTTGCCAGACCTGAACTGTCAGGAAGAAAACTCTCTGAAAGAGAGGTAAACCTCTCACTTTTTTTTTTTCTTTTTAACGCGAAAGTTAGAGTAAGTGTAGCTTCCAAGCCGAAGTGATATGATTTTCCTATAAATTTTTTTTAGAAGAAGGAAATATTTTATCAGCATAAAAGATCAGGGTCGTGGCAGCAGCCCAAAGGAAATCCTTTTTCTTTCCAACTTCTGGATTGTGAGGAAAGTCAAAAATACCATTCCCCGACCCTCCTTTTACCTGAATTTCCTTAGAAAACAAAGGAAAGCGATTTTTTTTTTATTCTTATTTTTTGCCGTTTTGATGGTGGAGAAGTTGCACGTGCAGTGAGCAGAGGGACAAGGGAGAGATAAGTGGGAAGAAAACGTCATCCAACCTCAGTCAACGCCTGTCTGTTGAGAACAATTAGCAGGACAATCAGAACTTTAAAAGTACATTATTTCAGAGTGTGGAGTTTCAAAAAATCAGGTGGGCAGTGAGGAGAAGATGGGGGAAAAGTAGAATCCTGAAATAAAGGTAGAGAGTCTGATTTTATTGTTTTAAGGGTTCAGAAAGTAAACTTGGTGCATCACAACAAGATTGTGCTCCTGGGATCTGTGGTAGGTAAGATTTTAAATCTTTGGGGCATAGAACAACTGTGACGCGTAATGATATACTTGAGGAACTTCGGTGGTAGCCATTCACTTATGTATAGGGTCTTAAAGTTGCAATGGGTGTTAAAAATCATCTTGTTTAGAATGGGCAAACAAAACATAGTAGATTCATACAATGGAATAGTATTCGGCCATTAAAAAGGAAGGAAGTACTGACACATACTACAACATGGATGAATCTTGAAAACATTATGCTAAATGAAAGATGCCAGGTAAAAAAAAAAAAGTCTACATATTATATGATTCCACTTATATAAAAGTAGAGAATGGGGGAAATTCATAGAGGCAGAAAGTAAAGTAGTGATTGCCAGGGCCATGGGTGGAAGGGAGGTTGGGAGTAATTTCTGCTGAGTGAGCATTTTCTTACTGAGGCAATGAAAATATCCTAGAATTAGATAATAGTGATGGTTGTACAACTTTGCAAATATACTAAAAAACACTAAATTGTACGTTTTTAAAGGGTGAATCTTACAGTATGTGAATTATATTCATATTTTAAAAATGGAAAGAGAATCATGTTGACTAATTCTTGTAATAATCATCCACACAGTTGGGCAATAGACATACTTGAATCCCTGCTGAATGGGTCAGCACAGCAGCTGTGAGTACAGTGGTCTCTGCCCTCAGGGAATTTATGATTTTAGAATGAGGGAAGTAGAAGATAAATTTTAAAACAATAAATAATTATAGAGAAGAACAAATATAATGAGAAGAGACGGTAGTTTTGAGCAAGGAACTGCCATATTTGGAGCTATAGTTTGGGTTAGAAAATTCTTCTGGAAGCAATCTGTAGTGTGGACTGGAAGGGCAACAGCAAGACATCTATCGAGCACTCGCTATGTACTAGGCATTGTAAGGTACACACAGATGTGATTCACCGAGTTCTCAGGTAAATCTGATTCCATGTCTCAGGGGCACGTCAGCTTCAGAATACAATCAGGTATTTTAGGAACTAATAACCAGAGATTACCAAGAGGGACATTCGAGTTTATCGGTAATACAAGAAA
Organism: Rousettus aegyptiacus; assembly: GCF_014176215.1. Taxonomy (NCBI): domain Eukaryota; kingdom Metazoa; phylum Chordata; class Mammalia; order Chiroptera; family Pteropodidae; genus Rousettus; species Rousettus aegyptiacus. The sequence continues at coordinate 128,048,434 of NW_023416306.1, forward strand.
CACTACTTAGGTTGAAAATAATATGCCTAAGCTACCACCCAGTCCATGGCCAACCCCGATGAGTAGTTGAATTGACCTTAGGTTTCAAGAAATACAGGGCAAGACATAGTCATTTTTCCCAAGGTTAACTCAGGGATACAATGAGACGCTAAAAATCCATCAACAATCTATCAATCTCGGATTTATCTGAAACTATTTTGGCACTATTTGTCAGTTGTATTAGCATTTGAGATTTTTAAAAAATACTTTTATTTGCCCTAATAGCCTCTTTTCAGTTTTAAAAGGTATTACCAACTCTTATAGGTAGGACTTCGGGGAAGATCTATGATTGTGTTTGTTTTTAATGATTTTGTAATTTAATTCCTTTCCAGACTAAAATTAAATATATATATATTAATTTTATGTCTCAGAAGTATTTAGATTATGAGATTTAATGACACATAATCTTGAATTTGAAGTCTAGCCTTTCCATTTAACAAACTGTGAGATCTTAATTCCTCTGAATTTCAGTTCCCTTATCTATTAAATAGATCCCTGTGAATATAAAGCAAAATATGTCTAAAGATGGTCAATGAATGTTGGTTCCTTCTTCTCTTCACCTATATTACGTGTTTCTAGGTTAGGGATTCAGACCTGAGTGAGATTAGACAGACCACAGACTCTAAATCGCATGCCAAGTGGTAGGGGCTATTTGTTTGTGCCCTTTTTTTCAGGGAGAGTTAATAGCTTTCATCAAATTTTCAAAGGTGCCATAAATGCCAAAACATTAGGACCTACAGCTCTTGATCATATTCCTTGTGCTTCTCTGAGTCTTTGTGTCAATCATTGTGTTTTTTGAGGCATAGGGATTGGATTAGAACCAAATTGGATACTATATGGGCAGAACTTCAGCATGGATTCTCAAAGCAGAATCCAAAAATTCACACCTTGAACATAGAATATAGTGTGATCATGTGGGAGAGCCTAAAATTTCATGGAGAATCCCTTTAAGCCTGCCCTGCTCCATTCCCATCATAAGGAGGTACATTGTTGGTTTACCTGGGAGTGTCCTAGTTTATGCATTTATTTAAGTGGAATTATTAATTGCACCCCTCTCGCAATCCCCAAAAGGCCAAATTTGAATGATAAATTATGGTCGCCCTAGATTTTTTGCCAAATTGCACCCCCCCAAAAGTCTTCACTTTTAAAAATGAAAATTTTCCTGATTTCATTGATTTACACTGATTTTTTTTCAGAGGACTCAGTAATATATTACCAAATATTCTTATTCGAGGCCATAGTAGCAGTGAAGTGAAATCAGCTTTTAAAATTGTAAAACTCATTCTAGACACATGATGGAGCTAGTCAGATGAGACTTTATACATATGTTGGCGTGATTAACTAACTGCATTTTATCTGGGAATGAATAAAAACGAACAAAGGAAAAGAATCAAGATGAATACGAAGCACAATTCCCATGAGAATCTGTCAGCGAAAAAAAATTCCTGCTTACACATTTTAGAAAACTATCAGTAAGAAGATAATATGAAACAAATGAAACTACTTTCCATATTAGTACCATAAAAGAACGTCAGAATGCGTTCATAATAAAATTAAAGAAAAATTGTTACTGGGAAAATTAGGCCAGAAGTCTTCACCAAGACACTAAAGAAAAATAGCCTTGTATCACATCAATGTGAAATGGCCTAGGTGATCAATTTCTACTATAACAGGCATCATTTATTAGGTATCAGATACTGAGCTCAGTGCTTGCTGTACAATGTCTTCTTTAATCTTCCATGTAACCCTATTAACTTCATTTGCAGTTAAGAAACTAGAGAGTTTGAAGTAACATGCCCAAGCTATCACTCAGCTACCATGCATCAAATCTATATATTTGCCTGACTCTAAAGTCCAAACTCGTCCTCTAAGCAGTGACTCTGTAGTAGGGAATGGTCATCAGAAGGAATTTTCTCTAATGTGGGCCCAGTAAGAACAAGGGCACACTTATTAAAATGCTGGGAGCCTTTCCAAACCAGGGCTCCCGGAAAAATTCTTGCTTTTGTAATAAGACATAAGAATTACCTTTGTATAGAAAGTTTAACTCAACTTTAAATATCTTTGTTTTTCACATAGTATGTTAATATTGATAAAAGGGATATTACAGAGAATGTTAGTGGTTAGATAATGCAATATGATGCTGGTTAATGTAAATTTTTTTTTGCTGTAATAATTACTTTACAGATATAATGGAATTATTTTACCAAAATAAAGCAACAGAAAGTACTCAGCTTATTTAACGTATGTCTATGTACATTTATTATTATATTTTCTCTGATATAAGCCAACATTTTCTTTTTTTATTTCTTCTGGTTTCAATTTGATTTTTTATATCCAGAAGATAAGCCCTGACCCTTCTCCAGGTTTAAAAATGATTAAATAATGAGTAATACTAGTTAGAGTCCCGTTCTCTGTCAAGGAGTGAGGTGCTCCACAGAAGTGAGCTTTGCAGATAACTGAATCTTGTGGATCAATTCTGTGTCCACACCCTGATGGTCTTCCTTCTTCCCCTTTATTGTCAGTTTATGCTATCTGATTGGATTTTGTATATTCTTGTAAATTATCTTTAAACTTTGCTGGAAAAAGGCAAGGGATGCACAAATTGATATATACGTTTAAGAAACCAAAATATAACAAATAACTGCACGAACCTTGCCTTATTAAAACATCAAAATTTTTTAACTTGAAGGAAAATTTTTCTGAAGTAAACTACATGCTTCATTGCTTTTTGAAAATATGCTGAACACTAGGCAGCCTCGTGTCTGAAGACTCAAGGTCATTGGTCTAAATATCGATTACCTCACAGGGTTGTCCTGAGCTGAGATCCTGGGGAATATTGAATAGAACAACTATTCACCACTATACTTCATGGCCTTGGACCACTGGACTTGTACAGTTCTCCTGTCTTTTATGGTTTGGGGTTTTTTAAGTTTATATCCTGTATTGTCAGAGAATTTTTTCTCTTGCTATCTGTTATTCTGATTTAGTCTCTTTCAGTAACAAGAAGCAAAAAAACAAAAACAAAAACAAAACAAAACCACATGGGGTGCTTCATGAGAATCATTTTTTAAAAGTATGTATGTCCAGGAACCCAGGGACAATAGAATACAAAAGAAGGTAGAGTTGAACAAGCTCGTGGTCCTTTTCTGGCTTCCTGGCTTCTCTTCATGGATGGATGTTCTCTGTCTCTTCAAGCTTCTCCCCACTTACTCATAGTGGCTCCTCCTCTCATAATTTCAGCTTGCAAAGTATCTTTAGTTTGTCATGTTCCTGACTCAGCCTTCAAACAACCTTTTAGCAATGCTGCCCACAGCTCACTGGAAACTCCTCTTGGTCTCTTGATTCAAGTTCTGGAGAAAGGGAGGGAGAGAAAGAAAAAGAGAATCTGACTCACCCAGCTCAAGCTTTCAAACCATGCCACCCAGGTCGCAGGTCACCAGTAAGCCAATGGAAGGTTCTATGTGAACCAGGTGTGTGTACAGTTGCACTCCAAGCAAATGTAGTCCTGGGGTTGGCGTCCTAAAAAAAAAAAAAGAAAAAAAAAAAGATGGTAAATAGGATCAGAGTCTCTGAGGAAGGGATATTGTATGCACTCCAAATTTGGGGCACTCGGCAGTGTGCCAACTGCATCTATCTACTGCCTTAATTTATGTACAATTGTCTTGATGTGGCCAAGAGGGCAGTTTCATTCACTTCTTCGACAGAAAAAAAAATGCATGGGTTTTGCAACAATCTTTGTCATTTCAACTTTATCATTGTACACCTATATATGTATTTATATATTTAAGATGTGACATGTTTTACTTTTATTATCATGTACTTATAAATGTGTATTTATATATATATGTCTATAAATATTTGTATATATATAGATGTAAGTATATTTAAAGATGACATTTTTCATGATATTGTTACAAACACATGGAGAGATTTACTTTTTTTTAATAGACTTTAAGTTTTAGAGCAGTTTTAGGGTCACAGGAAAATTGACCCTAAAAATTTCCCATATACCTCCCTCCCCTACACATGCATAGCCTCCCTCCGTAGCAATAGGGGGATTTATTTGAATATAGTGTTCCTTGGTGTTAGTACTCTGTGTGTTGGCAACGTGGTTTCCAAACTACTGCCTTTCACTCACCACCCCAACCAACATTTGTTGAGCGCTGTTGTACCTGCTGGTGAAGGTTAAGGCAAGTGCCCTGTACCCATCCCATCTTTCAATACACATCAAAAACATATGCAACAAAGGGCTCCCTACTTTCATACACAACACATTCCTGGGACTACGCATCAATGTTAGATGTACCGAATTCAAAAACAGATTTGTTTTATTTCTTCAGGAGAGGTTTCTATTTTCAAAGATCTAAAATATAGTATAAAATTCCTAATTGTGCCTTGTCTCTTAGATATAGTCTTAAGCTATAGTTCCAGAATTTTATAGATGCTCCTTAAATTTGGGCTTCTCCATCCCAGCAGAGTAGAGTTGGCCATCTAAAGTCTGAAAGGTAGCGTTCCAATTTGGGCCAGGCTATTTCCCTCTCTATGACTCATGGATCATTTTCTTTATTTGTAAAGACAGAAATAATGATAGTACCTCCACGTGGCATTGTGAGAATTCAGTAAATTAAGGGGACGTGATTGGAATAGGGACCGATACAAAGGGAGTTCTTATTGAGTTGTCATGATTGAGGCTAAAGGCTCACCACATTCTTGCACACCTAACTCTTGATATCCTTCTCTGTCTTGATTGTCCTAAGTTTATGAGAACTACACTTCCGTTTACTGGTGTTTGCATTTATATTTTTCCCATAGATCTCTAATTTTGATAAAACAACCAAGCTAACTGCAACTTAGTTGGAACAGTTGAATAAATGCTAAGTTGTCAAAGATGGAACTGAACTGTGAGCTAAGCTGGCAGGCAGCATTCCTATGGGATCAATAAAATAGTTCCTGTTACCTGGTTTACCACCTGATGCCGTATCAGAAAGACGGCTCAGATGCAGTAGTGTATAATGTCCTTATCCATACATAAGTGAATGTACAAAGGTCAAGGGCACCAGGAGATGCCCCTCCCTTTTACTATATGAAATTCTTAGAAATCCCAAAACATAGCCACACGTGACAAAGTTGTGATAGTTTCCCACGGGAGCTTACTTCGATAAGGCATTTGTAACAAAGGAACTCTGTATTTGACCAAGAATGTGATTCTAAATGGAGCTATGACATTTATAAGCTTCTTTAACTTAAGGTAGCACAATTTCGCTCCAAATGGAATAAAATAGACATAAATGTGCACTTATATAAGGGACCTCAGTGGATTGAAAAGTGCACTGTAGCACATAAAAATACCACACAGCTATCATAAATCCTAACTATATAAATTTCCCTAAAATAGTATCCCAGCTCCAGTAACTATTACTTAAACATTTCATTAAGTGGTTTTCTCTTCATTTCTATTCAGTTTTAAAATTGGGAGTGGGTATAAGAGTGGTGGCAGAGTGTGATGCTTGGGAATAATTTATAAAGAAATAGAAGTAATGTTTTTTTCTTGATAGATTTCCCTATAAAGCTGTTATTTAAAGCCATTCCCCTAGGCACCTGGCAGGGGAAAAAGTAGAAAATAGAAAAAGAAAACAGACAGAATAAAAAGTGGTTGAATGGATAATTAAAAACCAAAAGAAAAGTTACTAGACTTGCGATATTTTTTTAGACTTCTGATTTTTTTTTTTGTAGTATCTTACCATTGGTTTTAAATCATAAAAGAAATATGTGCTTCTTGTTATAAAATAAAGCACACAGATTTAGAGTTTGTAAAATAAAAAGAGAAAGTCTACCTACCCACACTCTCTCCTACAAGATTTTAAATGTGAGGAAATGGTGATTTCTTTGGTAGAAAAGGAGAAATCAAGAGGTGGCTCCAAGTGCAATGAGTTCTGTGTTAGATGTGTTAAACCGAAGCTAACAGTTTCCAGGCATCTCTGAGAGAGACTGGTTGAACCTCAGGGAAGATATCAGGTCTGATATTGTCTGTGCCTTTGGTAGATTTCATCTAGTTGTCCTCCTGTTGCTTTTGATGCCAAACCACTCCTTCCTAGACTTTCTCTCCCTCTTTATCTCTCTGTTGGCAAGGCTGTGGGTAAACAGGTTTCTTCTATATTTTTGGTGGGAGTATAAATAGATAGAAGCCCTATGGGAAGCAATTTGATGCATTAGACGTACCTAATATCTAGTAACACTACAGAATTGTGCAATCTCTGACTCAGCCATTCTGCTTTTGGGAATTTGTCCAAAGATATACATGCACAATGCAAATTAACATATGTCTACAAAGTATCATTGTGTAGTAAAGGATTGGCAACAACCCAAATGTTCATCTTTAGTGGAACTGGTTAAATATATTAGGAAAAAAACTTTTAAAACAGAATGAGGAATTTCTCTCAACTGATAGAGATTTCCATGATGTTTGATAAGTTAAAATTAAAGGTGCAAAGTACAGAATAGTATGTATATCAAACAATAGTACATATATCAAGCTATCTTTTGTGTAAGAAAATAGAGATGGGGAAATAATAGATTTGTATTTATGTTTGTATGAAGAAACGTTAGAAAAGACATGAACTCAAGCACAAGTGTTCGTGAGATGTGGGGGCAGGGGCTGGGGTAAGACTATACACTAGGTATGTTTTACATTGCCTGACTTTTGAACCATTGTAAACATATTACTTAGAAACATTTAAAAATATTATTATCAAGAGGAAAACGTTGTTACATATGGCAGAATAATACAAAGGCTGTCATGTAAGCAAAGATTTTGAAAGCATCAAAGGGCTTCTCGGAGTGGTGTCATATGAGCTTCCTGGCCTTAAAGATCAATTTAGAAAGGTGGAGAATTAACATAGGATCTTCTAGGTATTAGGATCTGCATAAGCAAAAGCCCAGGAGTTTGAAAGCCTGTTGAGCTGACTGGAAATGCTTCTCCCCAGGGCACTTTCTCAAATTCATTGAGAAAATAATGAGCTGAGAGTTTACTTTTGTCTCTCTGGGACTGTAGCATGATAAAGCTGGTTCCTCAATCTTTGCTTGTTGTGTCTTATGTACTGTTAACATTCCATCCTCAGATATGTCAGATTTCACCCATTGCTCATCTTTGAGAAAAGTCACTAAATAAATGTGGTTTTACTTAGGCCATGAAAATTGAATCCTAATCCATTTTAGGACAAGACTTATCAGAAAATTCAAATGATTAAAGCTGATTTTTAACCTCTTTAGCCTTAGTCAGACATGGGTCTATTGTGGCTAAGGGACACAGGTTTGTGTAATAATTTATTTAAGTATTGGAATCATAATAGCATGTGCCTTAGCTGTATTTCTTATTTTACATCTCTTAATTTATATCTTGTTATCCTTCCCACCGAACATGAGAACAGCGAATATTAGATAATTCATGATGACAGGATAAAGAAAAATCAACTTTGTTTTTACCAAACCTCATGAAGTTGCTCAATAATCCTAAAATGACTCATTTTGGTATTTTAAAAAGTCCCATTAATCTTGTTGCCTTGAAAACACTGCTTTAGGGAAAGTGAATCCAAATACATTAAATACATTAAAACCTCTCTCTCTCTCTCACACACACACACACACACACACACACACAAACACTCACACTCACACACACACACACACACACACACTATCTATGCAAAGAAACAAAAAAGCCCTCGAAGGAATTATAACAAATGTTTACATTGAAACAATTCAGATGGTAGGGCCATGATGATTTTCTATAACTTTTTCTATATTTCCAAAATTTTATTTAATGAGCACAACTACTCTTATAGTAAAAACAGAAAAGGAAAACAACCAAAGCACATATTTAAAAACAGAGTTTGGTGGACCAAGGCCTGGCATGGACCCCTCGCCGCTCTCCCTCCCTCCCTCCCTCACCCCTTCCCCCCCACACACACACACCTGCCTTCTCTCTCAGTTCATCTCCCAGGAAGCCTTGTGTGAGCCTGCTGCCACTGCCCCATTTTCAGATATTTGGTTGTCTATTTTGAAGCTTTCACACTGTCAGCTCTGGGAAAAGAGAATGGGATGCTCAGTATTCCTTTTACTTAGTTAACCGAATGCACCTGGGTCCTTTGTAGTTCCTGCAGTTCACTTCAAGATCATCTTCAGGCCAGACTCAGCAGTTGGTCTCATCCCTCAGTCACCCTCCTCCAAAACAAACAAACAAACAAACAAACAAACCCAAATCCAGAAGCAGTGTTGAATAAAGCAAAGTTCACTGACCTTTTTTGGGGGGGAGGTAGGTAGCGGAAGTTAGGCAATTTCCTCATAACACAGTAAAATTTCCCTAAAAATACATGTATACACTTCCGCTCTTTCTTCAAAATCTCTCTCGTAGCAGCTGTTTCATCCCGTTTTCCGCCCAAATTGCCTGCTGGGGCCTCTTGTGCCTGACATTGTTTTCTTCTTCCTTAGCTGGCACACGCCACCCAGTAAAAAGGAAGTTGGGTTGTCAGCCAAATTTGAACCACCTCATCTTTTCAGGCGTGTCTCCAAGGCCCATAGTTCAGTTGGATTGAATTGAATGGTCACTGGAAGCTGGATAAAATTTATTTTCTGTTCAGTGTCCTACGCAACGCAGACATGAAAACTAGTATAGGATTTGTTCATAACATAGGGCCATGAGGATGAATCTTTTACTCAACGTCTTGTTAGATCTAACCACTCTTGGGAGCCAAAAATAGGGTAGTGTGGAGAGTGGGATGGATGCGAGGCTTGTCAGCATGTGGTTCAGCTGGACCACTGAGTCACGTGGGCTGTGAAAGCTCCTCTCCCGGAAGGAGGCAGCATGGAGCGCAGGGTGTCTTAGGCCCCAAGACAGGAGCACAAATGGAGGCCTACAAATCATATGTCTAAATATTGTGAAGTTATAAATTAAGCCAACGAATCATTAAATAAAATGTGTTATGTCCTCCTACCTTGACAAAAATACCTTCAGGACAACCTGGAAGTCCAGGTTTGCATTTAGAATTCTTGAACTCCTCAGAGTTCGCTGCTAGAACATGACAACAAGGGAGAGCCAGCCCACACCTCAGCCCTCCTCCTGCTTCCTGTTCTCCTTCCCTTCTTAGCAGGTACCCCTTGCGTGCCCATATGGACTCCCTGGCTCATATATCCCATTTCTTCCCTGCCCCCCAACTCCCACTCTTAGTTGACTCCTTAAACTGAGGGGTGCAAATATCAGCATTAGGGTCACCCTTAGTAGAACTGATCTGGATAAAGCTTGCTCTGGTCCTGGAAACAAGCTTGGGGATGTTTGGGCAGAGAATTCTGGGGTCCCATGCATTGTCCAAAATGATAGGGTGCCAAATAGTCCACTCCTAATTCGTAATCTTTGTAGGTCCTCTCCTGGATGATTTGGAGGAAATTCAAGATCAAGATCACTGTTTATTAATGCCAGTGCTGCTAGGAGTTAGGGGGTTGGATTTCATTACTTCTGAAGATTATTATGTGACCTCGATCTCCTTCGCTGACCAGAGTGTTGGGGGAGCTCAGTGAACCATGGTCCACCCTTCACCCTTTAACGCCCTTTGGCCAGCGTCTGACATGCAGCAAAGTGCCCTTCTGTTTCCTTATAGCTTTCTGCACTGTCGGGGAAAAGGACGAAGGGGAAGATCTTTAAAGGCAGAGCATATCAGCAGGAAATTTTACTTTCCCTGATTTAGTCACTAATAACCTTTCCTGATTCCTAGGCTGGGAAGCTGGGCATCGGGGAGGAGGGGTATGAGGAAAGTATTTAAAGATGTCTAAGGACTAGAGAAGAACCACCATGCATTCTATCTCCACACCTGCAGTTCAGGTGCAGTCAGTTCTGCCGAGAGACAGGTTGATGAACTATATCACTTCCGAGCCTTTTGACCCTTGTCCGATGGTGTGGGCCCAACTGTGAGGCAGGAAGGGCAGCTCTGTAGGCCTTGAGTTCAGAACAGAACCAGAAGGGACGTGGGAGGACCTAGAAGCCGAGCGCGGTGTCTTGGGCAGGATATGCTGTTGCAGTCTCTTCTATCCCCCTGACAGGCTGGGAGGGCAATGGGCGTGCTCTGAAACCGTGGAGGGTATCTAGCTTCTTGTTTCCATCTTCGCTACCACGCTCCGAAAGTCTCTGCCTTAAAGGCTGCTCGCTCTATGTGACCTCAGCCAGTAATAGCATACTGGACACAGAAATTCCAGAGAAGGGTTCATACACATATGCCATAGGGCCTTCCATCAAGGCCTGCCTACCTTACCGCAGAAAATGTTTTCGGGTGATGCAATTGGTGAGTCGTCACAGAGAGTACCTAATACCTGACCTTTCTCTGAAGTATATTCCTCTCATCTCCATCAAAAACATACTGAGAAGTAAGTGTACTATCCTGGTTTTGAGTTAAATGTCATTAACTTGATACTGGCTCTACTGCTTGCATTTTCACTTCAAAAGTAGAAAGTCACTAGGAAATGCCATTGGAGTTTAGAAAGAGAAATGCTGTAACTCCTGAACATTATGGGTTGGATAAAATGGAGCCCAGGAGGCCAGTTGTGCATCGAGTTGTCATAGTATCATCCTTAGTTCACTCTACCCCTTACACAGTGGAGCCCCTGCAGTGTTTTCATTAGTGAGAGAGGAAACATTGTAGGGTGGGGGAAAGGCAAAGGGAGGGGATATGCAGCGTTCCATTGATAGTAACAGGAAATAATTATGAAGCCTTGAGGAAGTTATTCTAGGGCCTTCGTACTGGAGTCTAACCTCTAACATCCACTTTGCTTCTGCGTGTACCCAGCGTGACCCATGGGAGAAGATCCCACAGATAACCATCTTACCCTGAGAAATCAAATGCAAGTTCTGAAGAATCTTTCTTTCTAAGACTTCAAACTTGAATTCTGTGACATCACAGAAAGTCACAAAACACAAGTCAACCCCTAGTTTGGGTTTTATGAGAGGATAAATTGACATCCATGCAAGATCGCCAGATAAGACATAAGACCCTTTATTTTTATTTACTAAATCTGGCAACGCTGCATCTGTGAGTCCCCAAACTTTCAATCTTCTCTGATTTCTTGAATAACTAAAGTTCTTTTAATGTGTGGGACTGAATACCCAAGGACATCAGAGGTCTTAAAGAGATGTCACATGGGGCTATACAGACAATTAAAAAATGAACAAACAAAACAAAAAACCTCCTATTGAAAAGTAGAGTGTCTCTTCCAGTAGACTTTTCCCATTGGGTGGATTTGGGTGTCTTCTTTCAAAGTCATACACTTCTATGTCAGATATCTGTTTTAATAGTCAATCAAAAAAGAAAATCTCTTAAAACCAATAGGTAATAACACCCACACTATGAGCACTCACTATTTGCTAAGCATTGCATTAGGTGCCTTATGCATATTATCTTGTTTATCCTCACTATATCCTTAAAGATAACTATTTTTTATCTTCAATGTAAAGATGAGGAATCTGAAACTTAGGGATGTTATAAAATTCATCCCAGGTCACTTACATGGTAAATGGAAGGGCCAGGATGGTGACGATGACGATAATGGTGGTGGTAATGATGAAGACAGCTAACAATTGTTGAGAATATCTTTTGTGCCAGCCAATGTGCAGAGTGTGCTATGTTTATTAACTCATTCGATTATTACACTGTCTTTTTTGGTTAGAACTCTCATTGACTCCATTCGAAAGAGGAGAAAACTCATTCACTCTTGGTCAGCTGACTTCAAAACCCTGACTACTGTTAACCAGCACTGCTTCTGATTTTGTCTCTCAGCCCACTGGGTCTGGGCATCCCACTCCCAGCCCTCCTATCGTAGGATGCTGAGCACATTTGTAAATCCAGCTGCTTCCTAAAATGTTAACCTCAGATCTGGCTTATTTGTTTTTGGAAGGTGATACATGGTAAACCCTCAGCAGGCCGATGTCTGGTTGACCTGAGTCCCTACTTTAAGTCTGGCAGATTTTGTGTTTTCAGGTCTTGAAAATACACTTCTTAAAAGTTTTATGCAGTTTACTCCCGGGAGCTGACACATAGCCAGAAAAAGAGCCTGAGCTAAAACTTTCTCAATCTTACCTCCAAGAAGCACTTGGTTTTTGCTGACCTCAGTCTTGGAGAAACTTCCAGCCAGTCAAAGAGACAAGTCTGGCCTCCCACTGATATGACAAATCTGTTTTCTGTCCAATGGTGCTGATGCCACAGATCCTCTTTAGTAACTAACTACCAGAGTGCCTGTCACATAATAAGCACCCCCTAAATATCTGACCAATGTTAACTGAATGCATACAAAAGACCTTGAGTGCCAGGAGTCCTTGCTGGGATCCTCCTATAAGCACAACCCTTCCCTGCCTGGAGTCTGTGTGCAAAGGCAAGGCCTGGGACAGTGGTCACAGTGTGATCCCTGGGGCCAGGTGAGTGGACTGTTGTTAACCAGATTAATATGTGTGCAGTCAGAAGGTTTCACATGTGAGGGAGAGAAGTCATTTTATTTGGGCTCCTATAGCATTATCGTTGACTTTCCTTTCTTTCACGTGAGTTCTCTGATGACTGTACATAAACAGATACTGCCAAGTTGGATTCTCTGACTTTTGTGGTAGAGACTAAACTTGCATAAACCCTCGTGGGCATCCTCTGGGGAATGAGGCTACTTTGTGGAGTTCCTTGGCAGGAGCTATACATAAGAGATGCTTTTCTAGTTTCAACTGTAGCATGTGATGGTGGTTTTGAAGCTGAAAAGGAGAATCCAATGGTGAATTAACCAGCCATTTAGTTAGTAAACATTTTGTCTCCAGTAAGAGTTATTAAACATTTTGTCTCCAGTAAAGAGTTATTATTGCAGTTTCTGGTAGTTTAAGACAGCGAAGGTCTAAAAAGCCAGCATGACTGAGACCTCAACCCTGTAAGATCATCAGATTTGTCCAGATATTTGGACATTATTCTATTGATATTGTATAATTATTTTTATTTCGCATTGCTAAGGTATTGTCTGGGTTTTGTCCTTCTATCTAGCTCTTGTCCATTATTATTTTTTTGCTTATAGTTTGAAGCCTTTATCAATTACAAGTGAGCCAATTAAAGCCTAAACCCTTGGTACAAGGATATAAAGCACCGTCACACAGTACTTGACCTCTGAAAGGCTCTGGGGGCAAAAAGGTGAGTTAATCAGCAAAGACTCACTGCTAGAGTCTGTAAAAGAGTATATCATTGACGCTTATTAATGCTGCTACAAATGAGCTGATCTTCCCAGATACATTCACTCCCCTGATCCTCCTGAAATCCATCCTGACAATCTGTTTCTGCAGCTAGTGATGGAGACACAAATGCTGGCTATTGAGACTTTCCAGATTGCTTTCAACATTCCAAATGCCAAACCGTCCGTGTTTTTAAAATTGCTTTTGATTTGCCAAATACCACAACATCGGGACATGTAGACTAGGAGATGCCAGTTACAAGACATTTCTGTGTGTGCTTTTTTTTTGCCTTGTTTTTTTCTGTGGGCTCTTTGGTGGTATTTTTTGACCGTTCAGTCCAAGAGAGAAAAAAATGCACTAGAGACATGGACATAGTCTTAACCATGGCATCATCTAGAAGTTGTAAACCCTGAGGCTGAAAAGCAGCATTTGAAGTGGTTCTACAGCATTGCCTTTGGATAATTAGGTCTGGCTTTCCAGTTACTTCCTGAACACTTGCAGATTATGAGCGATCGGTTATGTTAGGCGGGGGCTACTTTGGAGCCATCTGCATCAGAAGAGAGGATTTCATTTCAGTCAGATAAGTAACCATGCAATGATAATATGGGGTGTAAATGTTTTCATGGGGGACACAACACAAGGGAGGGCCACTGGCTAAGTTAGGGTTAGGTTTGGCTGCATGTGACCAAACTCCAAAATAACAGTGCCTTACACGGGGTGGAAGTTTATTTCTCTCTTACATAAATAAAAGCAGGAGGTAGCCAGTACAGAATGTACAGTAGTTCCATGAAGTCATTAGGAAACGAACCCAATCTCTCTTCAGTTCAAGGCTCTACCATCCCTATGGTGTGGCCTGTGTCTTTATGTCCAGCTTGGTAGCTAGAGGGTTGGTCATCATTTTCAAACGGAGGGAGAAGAAAGGCACGTCATTTCCATATAGGATCACATCCCAGAAGTTGCAAACATTTTCACCTTCATATCATTGACCGAAACTTAGCCAAGTGGCCACACCTAGCTACAAAAGATGCTGGGAAATATAGTCTTTATCCCAAGCGCCATACACTCAGCTTAAAAATTAAGGGTTCTGGTACAGGGAAGAAAGGAGAGAATGGATATTAGATGTCTGCGATAGACACTGATCACCAGTGGCCATACATGTCAGAAAAGGCCTCTCGAAGTGTCTGGGCACATAATGAAATATGATTAGGGACTCATCCAGATGAAAGGGATGTAGGAGAGTAAGAAGGGGAGTGGCAGTATATGTGAGGACATAAAAGAGCCTGAGTATGACGTGTTGGAGGAATTGAAAAGTGCTCCTTCTGGTTGGATTATGGAATGGAGGCAGAGAATTCACTCCCCAGATGAAGCTTGGTCGGGTCCTCATTCTCCAATCGTGTTCTCAGGGATCTGTCTCTCTCCTTTGTCTCCTGCTTCATCTGATCCTCCAAGTTTAAAGTGAGTGGCCAATCTCTCCAGGGCAGGAAAGGGAAGAGCGGATAGACTACCATCTCTATGTTAAGAAGGCCCCCTACTTTTTTCTCAAAATAGGAGAGAATAAGTTGCTTCTTCATCCAGAGTGAAAAACAAAGCATCTTAAGGAGGCTCCTTGGAAAGTCCCCAGAGTGGGTTAAGGGAGAGGGAGAGCACCAAGAGGCTCCTACTGCCCCTCCACACCTTGGAGATAACCAACCTCCTTCTATTACTATGGCAACCATTACAGGTGGGGACCTGTGAACCAAGAGACCAGAGGATTTAAGGCTATTGCCGGTAGTGAGATATGATGATGGCCTGGATTACAATAGTTGCGGGGGAGGTCGAGATAGAAGAAAACTGATTTTGGATATGAGGTGAAAGTAGAGTCAAGCTGTCCAAGCCTGACACATGCTCCCCGCCTCTCCCGCCAGTTCATTCATTTTCCAGTATCCCCTGTGTCCACGAGTGCACCTTCATACATCCCAGTGCTCACGTGAGAAAACTAAGTTAGCCGAGCATCTTCATTTCCTTCACCGCTCACATCCAACCACTCAGACGCCTCAATAGCTCACATCTGCCTTCTCTCCATCTCCACTGCCCCATGCTAGTTCAAGCTACTACCTCCTCTCCTGACTTACAACAGCGTTTGTCAGTCTGGTTCCCCTGCACCCACTCAGACCTCTCTACCACCTGATCATGCCACAGCTAGTGTCTTCATTCCACAGCATAAGATGGTCATGATCCCTCTCTCTGGCCACTTACAACCCTGAGGGGCTTTCTCGCCGTGACCCGGAGTGCTAAAGCATCGGGTCCATACCCCTCCTGCTTTATCACGTCTCATTTCTTCCCCTTCTCCCTCCAGCCCAGCCACCTCGGTCAACTTTCGGCTCTGACGACACTATACTCCCTTCTGTCCTGGGGCTTTCCTGCAAGCTGCAGGGCTCCTCCCTTCTCCCCGTGAATGCTGGTTGTTTCCCTCTTCTCAGCTCTCATTGCTTTCTCAGAGAAGTCGTTCCTAAACTCCCAGTCTGCAAGAGAATGCTCCTCTCACATTTCCCGTGTTTCTTTTCTTTTGTACCCATGCTGCTTTGTGATTTCACATCCACTGGCCTTTTGACTCACATCTCCCTTGCTACATCACCCACAGGAGCCCGTGGGTTTCCCGTGCTCTAGAACCAGAAGCACAGGCGTAATCTCAGGACAAGGAAAGTGGGACTCACAACTGTGCCTTGTGTTACTAGTCAGACATAGTGTGATAACGTATCTGGTTCCTTTTATTATGAAATCCTGAGACCAGGAAAATTTCCTCTGATTTTACCTTTTTGTTAAATAATTTACTATGTCTCCTAATTTGTAGCCACAGTGAAAAATGAAAATACTTGGGAGGCACTACTGGGAATTTAATATTTTAAAGACAGAGATAAACCTCAAAAACCTAAAGAAGCATGCATATTTTCAGAAAGACACACAAGAAAGCACTTCAGACCAATTTTCCATCTTAACTCCTAACCCTAATCAAACAATGGAAGCATCTGTGCTGGGGTCTCGGGTCAATGGATGCTGTTCCTAGAGGTGGGCTCAGATATCAGGGCTCCTTGTTCCCCTGGCAGGTTTCTGTCTTTAAGGTTCACGGTGTCAAAATGTAACAAAGGAATTTTTCATTGTTGATCCAGTCAAAGCGCTACAAAGGTTTCAGATTCACTCTGGAAACGTGTCCTCTTTGCATATTTAGAGGGAAAGTAATCTTTTCTAATATTACCAGGTAAGAGGAATATTTTAAGTTGGGATCCTAAATGGATATTATTTTATATTAACTTTGCTATTGCTTTATACTGATTTAAAGTAATAACCCCAAATTTCTCTCCTGTGAGTGTGAGTTGGGATGGTGTTACTTCAATGTCCCTTAATTGTTTTGCATCCCAGAGCATTTCTGCTACAGCTCCAGCAGGGATTCGAAGGTCGAGGGTCTCAGGAGAGTTGCCCATGGAGAGGCACCTGTGGGGAGAAGAGTTTGCTTGCATTCTTCTGTCTCCCACATTCTCACTTGGGAACAAATATCATATCCATTACACTCACTAGAGGTTACAAACTGGCAGCCTACAGGACAGATTAGTCCTTTCGATATATTTTGTTTGGCTAGAAGGATGTTTCATTTTAAGTTTTGTTTTGTTTTGTTTTGTTTTTTTACCATTTGAAAATGGTAAATGTATTCGAATGCTTTTTTGGCAGGTAATGTCTGCTTCTGTTGAAATGCATGCCATCTGTCTGTCTCCTGGGAACACTGAGTTGGAGACCCCCACATGACTATGCTGTATGCAGGGGGCATTGACTACATAGGGACCTGTCACGTGTGGGGCATGTGATCTTGGATTAAATGAATGTATGGGTGAAAATTAGAGGTCACAGACATAGGGTCCCCAGGTGAGATACCAGAGCTCTTCTTTCTCCAGGCGCATACAGAGGAAAGAGGAAAGGCCATGTGAGGATATAGCAAGAGGATTGCTGATGTGTAAGCAGAGGAAAGAGGCCTTACCAGAACCCAATCCCTACTGGCACCTTGATCTTGGACTTTCGGCCTCCACAACTGTGAAAAATAAATGTCTGTTCTTTAAGCCCACTCCATCTGTGATATTTTGTTATGTCAGCCTGAGCAGTCCGATGCTACCTTTCTTTGCCCTGGCGACTCTAGCTTATTTTATGGAAAGGTATCACTGATTTGAGAGCATCATCTAGGATCTTCTTTCGGTCCAGGCAATGGAGATCTGGTTAGAGTTTTAAAGATATTTCAAAAAAGAAAGAATGAATTATCATGTATGGCACACACAGGGAGGTGATTAGGTTCATGTTTAAACATTTTAATAGTAAATTTCCTCCAGATCTTAAAAAAAAAATGTTTTCTTCAATGTCTTCAAGACTCAATGTCAAGGAATTAATGAGTATTGAATTGTTTCTAAACCACAAACAAAACAAACAAACAAGCAAGCAAACATTAATTCTTGAGGCTGGAGAGGAATGGGAAGACACGTTCATTTGAGAGCCTGAACTGGAAAGGGAAGACCCACTGAGAAGAAAAAATGGGAGGAAAGACCCCTCTCCTCATTCTGGTAATGTGAGGTCCACAGTCCTTATTTCTTCTCACCTCAGAGAGTGCAGGGGTTTCTCAGGTAGAAGAGGCTGTTCACTTTGTTGTGATATTATGTACTAATAGTTCGATGAGAAAGTTTCTTCACCCAGAAGTTGATTCTCCACACAGCCAGAATAGTTTTCTATAAATCAGATCACCTGCCTCCCCTGCCCAAAACACTCCAAACAGCTTCTCATTACACCTAGAATGAAATCCATGTTTCCTGCAGCCAGAAGGCCAGAAGGCCAGCAGGTCTGGGCCTGACCACCACACCGAACCCATCTCCTGTCACTGTGTATGCCTCACACTCTGCTCCAGCTGCATTGATTTCTTTCTGCTCCCCGTATGCACAGAACTCACCAGGCCCAGAGTCTGCAAATTCTCTGCCCTCTGCCAGGAAGGCCCTTCTTCCAGACCGTTGCTTCTTTTGATCCCTCGAGGCTCTGCTAAAATGTTACTTCCTCAGCAAGGTCTTTCCTGACCATCCAGTCTAAACCAGCCATCCTGTCCCCTGCATACCCTACCCTCGTGAGCATTCATGTGTAGATTCATTTGATTTATTGTTTATCTTCTGTATCTCCTGCTAGAATATAAGGTCTGTGGGGGCAAGGACCTTGTCTAGAATAGTCACAGGCATGTAGCAGAAATTTGCTAGATATATGTTGAATGAATGAATGAGCAGGTCAGCCTGCCAAGGACAGAGAGGGAATGGGGTATGTGAGGGTGTGAATGATGCAACCGTATGCTTTTTTTTCCTTCAAGAATGATCGAGACTTCATTCTGTCCATCCATAGTCCCTAAAAACTTCAGAATAAAGTGACCTTCACCCTCAAGGAGAGAACAAGCCATCCCAACGGGTCTTAGGACCAGCTCCCTTCCTCTCACGCTGTTTTTTTTTTTTTTCTAGAAGCTTGGCATTTTTGAGATCTTTTGGATATCTTCCCAGGAGACAGGGACCCGAGTGCACATCTACTGGCCCAGGCCATATCTACCATACACAGAACAGCATCTCCTAGGGTAATCATCAGGAGGCTTAGAGCACCTGTAGTCTCTGCTGTCTCTATGTGCCCCATAACAAATCTTACTTCTTTTATCCTCACAACTTGACCCAGGAAGAGGTGAAAGTCTATATCCGGGGACCCCTGGAAAGGGAGAGTAGAGCTGTGGAATCAGTGGACACAGGGGCACTGGTAGACCTCAGAGGCTAGAAACAGTGCTACTGCATGATCTTTCTAGACCATTCTCATTGAAAAATCCAAAACAAACTTCCCTTCCCAAGTCAGGAAATTATGAACACTTGCCCCTCCCTGCAGGGCATCCCCAGATCCTTAGTTCTGGGATAAAGTATAGCCTTTCAGAAGCAGCGGCTATATGCCAGCTACTGAGCTAAGTGCTTTCTGCAAGTTATCTCATTTAGTTGGCATTCTGCTTTAGAGATATGCATTATCATCTTCCACTTTACACATGAGGAGATTGAGGTTGAGGGATGTAAAGTAATTTTCTCCAATTCGCGTGCTTTGCAGGTGGTCAGGACTATAATGAAGGTCCTAACCACTATGTTATTTAGCCAATTTAAACCAACTTGGCCAATTTAAACCAGTTACCTCCATAACTTAAAAAACCCCCAAAACACCCAGGTTTATTGAAGCATAATTTGCATATCATAAAATTCTCCTGTTGTACAGGTGTGACAAAATGATTTTTTTTTTTTTTTTGTAATTTACAAACTTGTGCAACCATTACCACAATCCAGTTTCATTAATTTATTTTTTAGGTGAGGCAACCCTTGGTTGACCTCACAGATTTCAAGGACCTTGTCAGCTTACAATCCCTTAGTTTTAAAATTTTTTTTACGCCTATAGCACCTGGTCTTTCTAGGTGGTCTCCTATCTAAGTGCTAACCAGGCCCAACCCTGCCTAGCTTCCGAGATCAAACAGGATTGGGCTTGTTCAGGGTAGCATGGCCGTAGACCACAATCCACTTTTAAAACATCTCCGCTACCCCAAAATATATCCTCCTGTCCACTTGCAGTTAATCCCCACTCCTACCCTCAGTCCGAGGCAACTGCTGGTCTATCTTCTGTCTCTAAAAATGACATCATCCTTCCGTTATCTTTTATTTTACAAAAAGCTACATTCGTTTTGTGGAGACTGTTTAGTTAATTCTCAAATTCAATTCGGAGATGTACTTTGGATGGACACAAGAAGACAGACATTGCACTTCCCACTTCTGTAGGAGGCCTGGAGGGAAAGTGTTTGTTTGTTTGTTTGTTTGTTTGTTTGTTAACTATTCCAGACTTCTGAGGACACAGACCTGAGAACTGCCAGGCTGGAAATGGAGAATTGGGTTGGGGAAATCATACATGTTGATTTCTCTGTTCTTTTACTTCTTAAAACATGTAAAATAGCTGATCTTAATTTAAGGGCTTCCAGTCCAAATAGTATCAGGAATAGCTCCGTTTTAAATAAAATACATAGAACAAAATGAAGCCCTACAAGTCCAATTGGGCTTGTAGGGCCAACCTAAAGCCCAATCAGCACCCTTTCACCCAGTAAGGAAGCTGCTTCCCGCAAGGGGTAGACGATAGCTAGGGTCCCACTCCCTGTCCTCCCCTCCCCCGAACTGCTCATTATGATTGTAGAAACTTGCAATATCAGCTTCTGCTCTAGATCCAAATCTTTCTAGGGATCTTGCTGTCTCAATTCTGGACACTCCATTACTCCTAAGGTGCTAGTCTCTGTGGCAAAGGCCTAAGATACCTTCCCATGGTGGACACAAAAGAGGGAGCTGAACCCCTTCCTCCATCCCCCTCCCACCCCCCACCCGCCAGCATCCCTGTTCCCCCAAACGAAATTCCTATTCCATCCGGAGGGAGAACGAAACCTGTATTTCATGACCATGCTGCCCATTCCCACCCTTCTCGTACCCACCCTCTTCTTACCAGGAACAATTATGGGCACAGGTGGAGGGGTGAAACCCGGCGAGGGGATGCTTTCCCTCCGCACAGATCTCAAGGGCATCTTTTCTTGACCAAGACAGACCTGGAAACAAGCCAGTTTCAAGCTTTATTCACAAATTTCTCTGGTGCAAGGGCTTGGGGAGAGACTGACTAGAGGTTTAACGACAGCAATGACAACCATGATAATAATAGCTAATACTTATGAAGCATGGACCATGTGGCATGCTCTGTTTTGCCTGTTTTTTTTTTCTCATATAATGCTCAGAATAACTCATCTTCCACTTTATTAGCCTCATTTTACAGAAAGCTATTAGTATTATTAGTACAGATATTATTAGCATAGAAATTATACAGAATTATCATTATTAAATTATTAGTAGCACAGACCTTTTATTGTACTTGTATTGAAGTGTAGAAATTATTAGTAAAAAATAGTATCAGCAATTATTATTATTACTGCATTGCAAAAATCAGTACAAAGATAGTATCATGCTATTATGTATAGAAATTATTAATACAGAAAATAGTATCAGTACTGTTATTATTGGTCGCATATTTTAGAAAACTGAAGCTTAGAGAGGTTAAGCGAACTTGCCTAAGTTTATAGAGTTAGCAGTGGAGCGAGCTGAATTCACTCAGCTCTTCACCACTAAGCAATACTCACTGTCCCCACCACCGTTTGTCCGCATTGCAAGGGATGCATGTGGGGAGGAGGATCTGAGCTGGGACTATGCCAAACAATCACAGTGACCGAAGGAGAAAGAACTCCAGGTACTTTCTGGTGACCTAGAACCGATAGGGTAATGAGTAACTAATTAACCTGGGAAATATTCCCACATCCTGTGTTCAGGAGAAAGAAATCATTTTAAAAGTTAGAAATGAGTTGGAACAATATTGCATTGAAGCTAAGCTTATGCAACAGGTATTTTTTGAATGTAGATTTTACAATAGGCTTTTCATTTCGTTTTTGACAGTTATGTTGAATTATATTAGCTTTATAGTTACTTTATTCTAGGGTTTGTTTGGTGAACGAGCCCAAATCTCAGTCTCATGGGTCAGGGAGGAGCGTGGAAAGAACTCAGGCTGGGAGTTGCTTTGGGAAGAATCTCCGGGGCAGCAGACATGCTGGAAGAGAGGGTTTCTTTCCATGTGAGGTTGTGGGGAGCCCAGAGCTGGACCGAAGAGAAGAACCGGAAGGAGAAGCAGCAGAAACAAAGTGGTATGTGTGCGTCTTCCAGTAGAGACCACGGGAGTTTCTACTAAGGAAAATTTACAAATAGTTCAGCTGGGAGCATAACAAGGGGCATGAAATTACCGAGTAGTAACGAGAATTTTTACAGTTCTCAAACTCAGCACAACTGCACCACTTCTCCTTCAAAGCAGAGGAAAGATAAAAGTATAGGAAATATTTTCATTCTCTCGCCCTCAAAGGAGTGAAATCACCTCTTTCCACCAGAGGAATAAAATGCTCTGTGTCTCTCCTAGGGCCACACCTCTGGGTGGAATCTACTGCAGACCTTGCTTGAGTGGGTAGGAGACAAAGCTGGGGAAGAGAAGAGCAGAGAATTAGGACAGAATGAGAGAGGAGGAACCAAGGGGATGGGGGAAGGGGAAGGCTTCCAAAGCATGACCTTGTTGTCCAGCTCCGTACTTAGATCAAGCTTCGCTGCTCCTCCCTGAGCATGGATATCGTGCTGGAGAGAGTCAGGGCTCCTGAGTGGAAAGGGGACTGGGTTTGGTAAAATGAGAAGTAAGGGTGGAAGTTTAGAGCAGACGGTGAAGCATTAGTGTTGGTAAAGGAGATTTTGGAAATTCTCTGGAACAGGAAAGACTTGCTGAAGCATTGTGCCTCTGAGAAGCAGTTTCCAGTTATTTCTGAAGCTGTTTCTTCCAGTCAGAATTCATGACTACTCTAGGGGCTGGTTTCCAGACCGATCAAAAAAACACAACGTTTCCAAAGAAACGATGTTAGAGTTGGTCTCTTTCCCTGTACTCTGCTGCTATCTGCTATGGAGTGGCCCAAGGGGGTCTCTGGGCATTAGAGGTGAGAAGGCACAGGGGAGCCCTCAGTGGAGTTGCCTCAGGCCCTTCTGGACTTTCTTCCGTTGACGTTAAAATTAGCCTTTAAACCATCCAGAAGGGACTTCACTCAGCCTTTTTCAGAGAAGAAAATCAATCTAAAATTTAAAAGTGAGGAAAACCAATTAAGCACACTTACGCTCTGTTTTAGCCATATTACTTCGGGTGAGGTAGGGTGAGGCCAGATGCATGTCAAGAGAGAGCAACCGGAAGGAAGAGTGCTATGGTTGTGTTATACTCACAGCTCCCTAGGGAGAAACAACAGCAGCACAGGGCCGCTCAGGGAAAGCACCGAGGTCAGTCACTAGGTAGAAGGAGAAAGGAGAACCGTGGGCAACTGCCTCGTCGTGGTTTTTGTGGGAAGGCAGGGTAGAAAGGCTTAGAATTGACCATCTTGAATCATTTCGGATGTCTCTGGGGCACAGGGGCTCTCCCTGATTGACTGGTACCTGGCCCTGGGACAGTTAGAGTGGCTATATAGTGGCCTGGAGCGTGAGAACCTGATGAGGGAGGAGGGTTGGTTGGGATGTGTGGACTTACTTGACTGCACAAGAAGGGGAAATGATGAGCCTTTAGCCAGGCCCTCAAAGCTTAGTCAAGATGGCTTTTTTAAAAACGTATTTTACCTTGTGAAATGAATACCTCATTTCCATATTTTAGGGGCCGTAAACCTGGGAACATGTAAAAGCTTCTCTGCTTAAAGCTAAATTTGTGGCGCTCTGAGCCTTTACTTGCTGTCTCCTATTTGCATGCAAGAATCATTTTAGCCATTGGTGGATGGCTATCTCCATTTCTCAGGAAAGGGCCTTGAAATCTATTTGCTTAGAAGCCACAGCCTCCTTCCAGATGCTCCTATTATTGTTAGAGAAGGAAGAGTCGGGGTCTAGCTGTTGTGGGGCTCTGATCAGTAAGATAATGTCTCTCCTAAAGATGTCCATATCCTGACTCCTGAACTTAAGAATGTCACCTTATGTGGCAAAAGGGAACTAAGGCTGCAGATGCAGTTAAGGTTGCTCATCGGCTGACCTTGAGATGGGGCCAGTCTAATCATGAGAGTCCTTCAAAGCGGAAGAGGAAGGCAGAGAGAGGATCAGAGAGATGGCATGTGAAAAAAATTCCCCAGCCTTCTTTCCTTTCACAGTCCCCAGCCCAGAACTGGATTCAGAGCAAGTGCCTGGTCTATACTTGATTGATTCACAGAGAGTTTACCTGAAATGATAGCTTAGAAAATTCATTGCAGGTTATAAATGGAGAATCACTCTTCAGGGACTGTCATCCAAGAAGCAGAACAAAAATGTTCCTGCTGGGAAATTGAAATGCAAAAAGCAAACAGGAGCAGGAAACACATCATTTATATGCAGCTTCTAGTG
This sequence comes from Rousettus aegyptiacus, assembly GCF_014176215.1. Lineage (NCBI taxonomy): Eukaryota > Metazoa > Chordata > Mammalia > Chiroptera > Pteropodidae > Rousettus > Rousettus aegyptiacus. The sequence goes on from NW_023416306.1 coordinate 128,072,710, forward strand.
CTGATTCTGGCAATCCCCATTGTACCCCTGTAAGTTTATATGACCAGGCCATGCCTTTAATCACAGTATCTCCCAGTCTTGCTACTGTGATCACATGTAGGTGGAGACATCCTTCTGTGGCTTTATGACTGTCTGTTCTCCCTCCTGCAGTGATGAGAATTAACTTCATTATTGAAAAAAATTAAACAACTTTTAACTGAGGGAAGCTAAATAGCAACTGATATTTTGGGAGGCTCTCTTAAATTAGGACAGCTGAGTTTAATGGAAAAACAATCATGTTTTGTACTAACCATCAATTGCATATTGTTATATGCTGAATATCAGCCTAGAGAAAATTTTCCCTTTTGTTTCTTCCTTTTATCTTATTTCTTTCTGGTTGCTTATATGAGTTATTATATAATTAAATAGATATTCCTTATAAATTCCAAATGGCAAGGAATTACTGGGATTCTTTCATGACACAAAATTTCAGATTTTCTCCAATAGTCCTAAAGACCAGTACTCCTACCTCTCGGACCACTGTTTCTTAGCCAGTGAAGAAGACAAGGTTCTTGAAGATTCTGTCAAGTTTTGGTGGGGTCATGTTCTCCAGGTGAATACTCCTCAGTCTTTAAGGTGCATAAAAGTCAACTAGGAACCCTGTTAAAAGGCAAGTTCTGTTTCATCAATCTGGTCTGGGACCCATGATTTTACATTCTAACACAGAAGTGGTGCCTGTATTCTTGGTCCACAGACCACACTTTGGGTAACATATTCTAGAATCGGGGCTCAGGGGAAAGTCAAGTCTCTGAAAGCTTGGCCAAAGATTCTCGTGCAGAAACAAATGTGATCTCTATCACTGGAGGTCAGAAATGTTTTCAAATCCTGGATGGCCCTGATCTAAGGGCATGACAAACCGAGGAAGACCTGACTTCTTGGAGGAAAAAAATGGGTAGCGCCTCCTCCTCCTCCTCACCTTCGTCCTCGTCCTCTTCCTCCTCCTCCTCCTCCTCCTCCTCCTCCTCCTCCTCCTCCTCCTCCTCTTCCTTCACCTCTTTCTCCTCCTCCTATTAACCTGGTAGAGACCAGGGGATCAATAAATGTTAATATGCTCCCCTTCTGCCATCATTCTTAACTCTGTGATGGACTAGCTGTGTGACCTTAGGCAAATCAATGGAAACCTTGGAATAACCAAAGAACGTACCACATGCGATCTGTAAGACATCTGTCTGGTCCTGATGCACCTCACCACCTTTAGGCCCCAGCAGTCCTTCAAAGCCCTGTCACTGCGAGGCAGAGCTTCTTCGTCTTCTGGAATGCTTTAATGTGGGACCATCTCCCTGTCCAGGAACTTGTCATTTCTTTCATCATATTGGAACCAACAGCTCATGAAAGACAACCTGCAATCATAGACCTTTGCAATCATTTGGAATAGGAGCTTTAGGCTCCAAGAGAAAGAACCCCAGAATTTCAGTGTTGGAAGGGCAGTAGCTTCTTCTCAGGGTGCCTTAGGTGATGTCTACTGCCTGGGAGCTCTCCCTGGTGCTGCTTAAGATTTCTGTCTGCTTTCCTCATAGAATCCTCTCTTGAATTTCTGCTCTTTTTGTCTGAAAGATCAACCTAAATCCTTGCTTGTAAATGTTCCCTGTGCGGACTTTTCTGCTTGACTATACTTTGTATTTATTGCTAGCCAATACTTGGCACCTTTGGTCTTGCCCGGGACAAAATATTGAGGTCTTTAAACTCTATCTTTGGGGACAGATTTTCTAAACCATCAATCCTTGTCTGTCTTCCTTCCTTCCTTCCTTCCTTCCTTCCTTCCTTCCTTCCTTCCTTCCTTCCTTCCTTCCTTCCTTCCTTCCTTCCTTCTTTCTTTCCTTCCTTCCTTCTACCATCTCTCTATCTCTGCTTTAATTTTGACGTTCTTGACCAGAAAAGGAGAAGAAAGTTCATTGTGGCCATATTTTCACAAACAAAATAAAGTAGAGGCGCATAGTATGCCTTGCACATAGCGAGTATTACTGCATACTTTTAAAAACTGACATAAAATTTACATAAAATTAACTATTTAAAAGTGTATGATTTAGTGGCATTTTGTACAGTTATACTATCATGCAACCACCACTTTTATCTAGTTCCAAGAAAACATTTAATGCCTACCTTTTGAAAGCTGTATGAGAGCAAAGATTATTCAGGTGATTCCAAAGAAATTTCTATTGTTTATTGAATTCATCAGGCAATTTACAGCCTTGTACAATTGTAAATCTCATAAATATACGAATTGTTTTTCACTGTTTTTTATTTGCTTATGTGATAATGATATCAGCTATTATTCATGGAATGTTTAATATATTTTCCTCAGAACATGATGAAATAAGTGTTATTATTACTTTTGATTGAAAAGAACACTGATGCTCAAAGAATTTAATTAACTTGCTCAAGTCTACATAGCTCCCAAGTGGCAGAGCCAAGGCTTAAGCCAGTCTGACATCCAGGACTTGATCTCTTAATCACAACAAAGTTATGCCTCGTGTGGACAGAGACTTATTATCTGTGACAAGTATGAGTTATGGAGAAGTTAAACTCTCAGCAAGCAAAAACTTGCATGCATGTAAACTCAAGATTAAATACATGAAACAAGGAGGGAGAAGCAGCTAACAAAACACCAGAAATTGACATGGAACTGTTCAAAATTAAGGCGCCTTTGCTGGAAGTTTTTCATATAATTTAAGAAACGTATGTTTCAGGATTTTTATATCATGATGTATAACTATTACCTCCTTTCTCTTGCATCACTGAGGTCTCTTCCTTTACTGGATCACTACTATCACAAAAGAAATCTGATCTCAATGTCTTCTATTTTAAAAAACAAAACAAACAAAAAACCCCTCTCTCAGTCCCACACCAACCCTTTCTGATTACCATCCCATTTTTCTGCTCCCCTTTACTGCACTGTCTATGCTCACTGCTTCTTCATTCATCAATCTTTTTTCCCAACTCACTCCAGGCATTTGGTCTGGTTCCTTCTTCTCTGCCCAGGGCTTGGTTCTGGGACCCATGCAACTTCCCATCTATGTGTCTTTCCTAGACGATCTCATCCAATCCCATGGCTTTAAGTAACTCCTGCTGTTAGCTAATGCTAAATTAATGATCTCTTCTGGTCAAATTCTCCCTCAAACTTCAGACTCATAGTTTCAGCTGCCTCCTGGATATTTCTTCTTAGAATTTTAATAGGCATTTCACACTTAACATGTTTAAGCACAGCTCTTGATTTCTGCCCGTAAACGTGCTCCTTCCACGGAGTTCTCCATCTCATAAATGGCATCATAATTTACCCAGTTGCTCAGATTAAAATGAAAAGAACAATCTCAGTTTCTCTTTCTTCCATCCCTGACTAATTTATAACAAGTTGGCTTAACTAGGCTTTTACCTTATATCCAAAATCAGTTTACTTCTATCTCGATCTCCCCCACAACTATTGTAATCCAGGCCATCATCATATCTCACTACCAGCAATAGCCTTAAAACCAGTTTCTCTGACAACTGGTTTTGACAGCCACCAGAGCAAATCAGATCAGATTACTTATCTGCTTTAACTATCCTTTGGTTCTCATCTCAAATAAAACCAAAACCCTTTACTGTGGCTTTCAAGCTCCTACATACACTGCTCTCTGAATTCATCTGGCACCCTGCTTTCTCCCTCCTTCTAAGCTCTATCACACTAGCCTTCATTCTAGTCCCTAAATTTGCCAAGCCCCTTTTTTACTGGCTGTCCCTTCTGCCTGGAATTCTCTTCTTCTAGAGCTTTTCACAGCTGACTTTAGATCATCCAGGTGTTAGTCAAATGTCACTTTCTTAGAGAAGTCCATGCTAGCCATCCTTTCTGAACTAGCCACCAGGCTCCACACCTGATCCTCTCACTATCTAAAATGATTTTGCTTGCTTGCTTATCTTCCTCACTTAGTTTATGAGGGCATAGATTACACAGTGACAACTGTATCCCTTGTGGCTGAAATAGTGCCTGGCACAGTCTAGGTGCTCAACAGGTGAGTCAATGGAGGCTCAAAAATTTTAAATAATTTGCCCCAAATCATCCAGTTAGTATGAGATGAAGCCAAAATTTGAACTGAAGTCTTTTGATTCTGGATTTTGGAATTCTTCTATTATGTGGAAATTCATGTTATATATGTTATGCAGAAAGGTCACTTAGCTTTTTGTTATTCATAATTGTGAGATGATAATTGTGAGATAATGTCCCCGGTTCCTGGCACAGAACTCATAAAACAAACATACAGCAAACAAACAAACAAACAAAACACCAAAGTGCTAAGAGCATCTTGGTTCTAAGATATTCGGTCTTTGATTCCACTTCCTATCACAAGGCTCCTGAAGTCCTTGTAATTTTCTGGGTTATAGGAGTGTCTTTTGTTCAAGAGGTGACTCTGGATAGGCTCCAGGAGGAGGTCTAGTCGCCAGAAAGACATGATTAGATGCTTGGAATTTTTAGCCTCAACCCCCTTTCTATTCAGAAGGGAGAAGGTTTGAAATGGAGTTAATCATGTCTATATGATGAAGTCTCCACAAAAATTCCAAAAGTGTGGGGTCCAGATGCTCCTGGGTTTGTGAAAAGTGAAGGCGCTGGGAGAGTGCTGTGCCAGGGGAGGGAATGGAAGCTCTGAGCCCCTTCCCACAAACCTATGCATCTCTTCCATCTGCATTTTGTCTGTATCCTTTAACATATCCTTTTCTAATAAGCCAGTAAACAGAAGTATACTGTTTTCCTGAGCTCTGTGAGCTGTTCTAACAAATGAATTGACCCAAGGAGGGTATCCTAGGAACCTCTAATTTATAGTGGATTGGTTAGAAGCGACTACCTGAGACTTGTGGTTGGCCTCTGTAGTGGAGTGGGGGCTGTCTTGTGGGGAATGCATCCTTAACTTGTGGAATCTGACATTATCTCCAGGTAGATGGTGTCAGAATTGAGTTAAATTGTAGGAAACCCAGCTGGTGTCATGGAGAATTGCTTAGTGTAGGGGAAAACCGCCACATATTTGGTGACTAGAAATGTCAGAAATAAGTATTCTATGCTAGTACTAAAAAAAAAAAAAAAGACTCATGGGAAAAAAAAATGCAGACAAAAGGAAAACCTGGGTAGTTTTTCCTTATACAGTAACGCTTATAAAAAACTAACTATAACGAAAGTTTTTTCTTTTTCATTTTCTCTAAAACATTAAGATTGTTACAAGCACACACATCATCACACTTTACATGAATACTCTATATATCTGGACAATATTTTTGTATTAATAAAATAGACTTTACCTTGACTATTCTATTTTTAATGGACTAAGCTGACAGAGAAAGCCATATATTAATTTTTTGTGTGTGAGAAAGTTGTTAAAACATATTTGGAATGATTCTCTATGCAGTCAATGGGCTTATGTTCTTTTGAACAAAATTAATTTTTAAATTAGTGTCCTAAGTCCTCTAAAAACATTTCATAATGCCATTCTCAAATTGTGGTTTACTGACCACACATTTTGAATGAGCCCAAAATAGAAACACGGAAATCATGTTCTAAGATGAAAGGCAGTAATAAGACTCTTAAATAAATAACCTGAAGATTTTCAAACTAATAGGCACTTTAAAAATACTCTATGAGTTTTTCTCAAAACTGGATTTTTCTCTTAACGTTTTTTTGCTTCAAAGGAATACATGTGCTTAGTTTATAAAGTCAAATATGCTTATACTGATGTTTCTTGATTTTTCAGTGTTAGGCATTATCTATTGACTTCCTACCGTGGAAGATAAGAATTTTGCTTTCTTAGATTCTTCAGTCTGCCTTCTGCCACATAGACTCCTCAATATAGCGACATAACAATTTTTTATTAAACCAAAAATATTTACATTGTGTCTATTGTTTACATTGTGCCTGTTGTTCAGGGCTGAGCCAAGTATTACATTGTGTCTATTGTTCACGGCTGAGGCAAGTATGAGCATATACTTTTTTTTTTTTTAACTATTGACAACAATTGCCGCTCTTGGCCATTGGTTTAGTTCTTTCTGCATTTCTCATTAATTCATCTACAAACTTTCTGAATGAACTGTAATTCCCTTCACTGTGGTCAAACATTGGGTCATGTGATCCTCTCTCTCTTTTTCTCATTTTCTTGGGCTAATCTCCCTGTGGTGTTTGACTTCTTGCTTTAGCTTATACTGGTTGCTTTCCATAGACCTGCTGGACATCAATCCTAGGAGTCCTTGCATCATATTCCCAAGAATGCCCGTTGCTATTACCATGGAGTGGGTCTTCCACTTCCTTGACCCAAGTCTATTTCTTTCTGGTTTACTCTCTCATATGATTTACATTTCTCAGTGGATTCCTGAGAAAGTGTGTATATGGGGTACATTTGTGGGAAAATAGCATATATGAAAATGTACTTATTTTGCCCTTAGACTTGATGGATAATTTAATTGGGTGCAAAGTTCTAGAATGGAAATAAATTTCTCTCAGAGTATGAAAGGTAGTGGTCTTTCTTCTAGTAATACTATTGAGAAATCTGATGTCATCCTGACTCCTGACTTCTTTGTATGTGATACACTTACAGATTTTAGGATCTTCTCTTTATCTTTAGAAATTTCAAAATGAGTTGCCTTGGTATGGTTTTTTGTTTTTTGTTTTTGTTTTTTGTTTTTGTTTTTTTTCAATTCTTGTGCCAGGTACTTGATGGTTCTGTTCAATCTAGATACTCATATTTCTTCACTTATAAATTTTTTTGGTAAAATTTCTCAACTTTAGGGTGTTCACTATGAGCAATCTTATTAGCCATCCTGCCCTTTATTATTGCTCATAAGAAATGCCTATGTTAAAGATTTTTTTGAAACTTTATTTATAATTTTCTCTATTTAAACTTAATAAAAAGTTGATAACCGCTCATGGAAATTTTCCTACTAATATCATTATTATTTTCTCCCCTTGGAAAAAGGGTGCACTCTTCCATGGAAAAAGAAATGTCCAACTGATTACATTAAAGTTTAGATACTGGATATACTTGGGTTTTTAACTTAAAATCAGTTTTGTATTTGTCATTGAGACTTGTTCAAAAATGAAGTTCTGATGTTTAAGCACTGGAATTACCTAATTCTGTCTCTATGTGTAAAATAAAATAATTGAACCAATATTAATTAGTCATTCACTAATTAATTGTGAATTAATTAATTAATTCACTAATTGTGACTGGATTGGGATAAAATCCAGGAAAAGCTAAGCCCTAACTTCTGATGGAAGAGACTTAGGTAGAGATACTTGTCAGGAACAGGGTCACGTCCACTCTTGATGGTGAGAACAGACTAGGCAGGCGAAGGAAAGAATCTTAGAGGGCAGAACCCAGGTCAGGTGTGGTGGGACTAGAGAGGTAGAAATCTTGTTCTGGTGATGCTTCAAAATCTTATTTTATAGTTCATGATAATAAACCAAACAACTGGAAGCAGGGGCTAGGTAATTGTCTCTCTGGTGTGGCAGTAGTGGTGGCCGTTGATTCCACAGTCGTTGCTAGCTAGCTACGTTCATCCTCAGAGATGTCTATGTGAGAAGAATGACTTCAGCTGGCAGTGGGAGGAAGGAGGACGGACCGGTGATGCCATTTCCACCTTTCCCATAGTACCAAGTACAGAGGCCTCTTTCCCATTTTAAGGGCTTGGGCAAATATCTAATTTGGTTGAATCATATAGGTGGGGCAGGAAGGATTCAAATCAATAAGGCAGAAGAAGCCATACTGTGACAATCTCCCCCATTGTTCTTAGAGAAGAAAGACCTTGGCATTTGTGTTAGGTGTGGCCAAAAAACGATTCGAGATATTAGGAGCTGTACATACTTTTAACTAGGACACTGATAACTACATGCAAGTGACAGAGGTGGTTTTGGGGTGTGGCTGACACCAGAAGAATACTTAGAATTGTTCCAAGACAAGCAACATCAGTAATAGTGTGAGGAGTGAGTCAGTTTGAATAATTACCAAATTCAATCTCCATATGTAAGGTAAAATAGTTGAGCCAACATTAATTAGACCTCCACTCTTCCGTTTGGGTCTTGGGGAAAATTAATAAAGTTTATATAATATTAGGTAATAAATAATATTAAAGTAGTAATTAAAATGCTACCCTAAGCTTTTTTACATGAATTGGTGCCTTCGATCTTCATAGAACCCAATGAGATAGGCACTATCACCCTCATTTTACAGATAAAACTGAGTCAAAGAGAGGTTAAGTAACTTGCCTAACCACATGCCAAAACTTTCCAGCAACTTGGCAGCATGGATCCTCCTAAAGGGAAAAAAAGAATGTGTCAAACATATGAGATCTGATCATTAGGGGAAGAGAAAGTTATTTCCTGAGTGTGTAATGATGATAACCTACTACATGACTATATAGGACTCTAACTCCTGATAGAAAATTCTGCAGCTCATTCACATTGCCTTGGGAAATCTGTTATATGTACACAGAAATGATTAAAGAGTATCCAAATGTTGGAGGGGAAACAAAGAGAAATACCTGACATTTCTCTTTTAAGAGCAATAGTATAATATTAATTTTTAAGTGCAGTATATGTATTGTCTATTAATTAGGATTAAAAAATATATATCACTATAACTTATGCTGGCAAGCACACAATCATTTATAATTTGCTTCTATTTCATTATTTACAAAGATGCTCAAATTCCACATTTTTGGCTCTGCATATTTCAAAGTAAAGATTCTCTTTTCAGATTCATTTGGAAAATTACACTAAATCTTTACTCTTTTGCTTGTGTAGACATGAGATAAAGGGTAGGAAATCAGAGTGTTAAAATTAATTTGCTGTTTCAAAATAATTTTTTAATATGTTACTATTCATATTCTATGGTATATGCTATCCTTGGGGGAAGGAAAGGGGAAAAGAAACAACATTTATTTAGGTATCACTATGTCACACACTTTACATACTGAAGTTTGTGACAACTTTTCCTCTCTAGTCTCACGTGGTCATCAAGAGGCAATCTAGTACAGGCTGTGGCATCAAAGGTGTCCAGGTTCGAATTCCAGTGCTAGCACTTAACAGCTTTGAGACCTTGGACAAGCCACATAATGAATGCCTTTAAGCCTCAGTTTTTTTAGTTATGGATTGTTGCAAGAAAGAAATAAAATTTATAGGTAAAGCATTTAGCACAGAGCCTGGCACAAACATTGTCTATTATACCAACAGGGCCAGGGTCAAGGTGAAGTGAGTTAGGCACTTGCTTCAAGTGTAAAATTTAAAGGGTGCCCCCAAAACTCAGTAATGAAGATAAATAACATTTTAACACAGACTTTTAAAAATCAAAGTGCAAAAAAAATCTACAATAAGCAAAATGTTAAATTTTTAAAAAGGATAGGATCGATAGTCCTGAGTTTTCCTTCTCTTAGCTTCAGTGTGGGTTGGCATGACACTGTGTCCTGTAACATGTATGTTGTACATATTATCATGCAGTGGGTATTGTCATTGGTTTTTTGTTGTTGAATAGAAGTGAAGGTTGTCTTTTAATTCTCCTACCTGTGAGGGTCACTGTCCAATTATGTACTACTGGGCAGAGAAGCTGAAACAAGATTATGTGGGGCTTCATTGTCTAAACCATGGTGTCATAGCTGGCTAATGCAGGTAAATAAACATAAATGTTCATTGAACTATATTGAACTGAGCCACTGTGACATAAAACTTCAGAATAGCTTAAAGACTATATTTTTCTTATTTTCTGAAAACTGTTGTAAAGAAATATTTTCCAAAATCAATGTGCAATGAAATTTTCTATAATGCTCCCCTTGCATTAAACTGGGTTTTAGCTGAATTTGTTTTATCATAGGGTTATTCCAGAATTTTTGCCCATAAACTCTTTGGACAAATCCTTCTTTACTCAAGATTTCACTCTCTATGGGTAGTATTATGCTAAGGCTCAGTTGTGTGCTGTTTCAACACAACCCAGTCTGTTATGTATACCAGCAATTATCTAAGTTAAGACGTAGATAACACTTTCTAAATTAACACTACTAGGAAGAATCTTTTAATATTTTATGCTTTCCTTGCTGGTTGTGCCTTAATGACAGTTACTTTTTTTAATCCTTGTGAGTAGGTAGATACCAAAAATTCATAAATAAAACATAATATTCATAAATAAATAATTCATAAATAAAACATTATATTTGAGAGAATTAGCCAACTCATAAAGGGAAATTAATAAATCAAGTACGGTTTACTCAAGACATGAAAAATCAATTATTTTTACCTATAGAAGAGGAAAAAAAGGGATTTCCTTAATTCTAAGATGTTACTATATTCAACAAAAGACTCAACAAAGAAAAGCGATAAATAATAACGTAAGTTGTGTTAATTCAAGTTTTTCTTTGGTTATTAAGAGAATAATGTTACAAGGTCTGAACCCCATATTTGCTTAATGTAAGATTTCTCTTATTTGATGAAACATTGAAGAAAGAGCATGGATAGGGTGATGACGAAATTAATGGCAGGATTTAGATTGAGTTAGTGCAAAATGATATATTGTGCTCTCCGTTTCTTCACAGCTACAACAGGACATGTAGATGCGGAGACTATTTTCTCCTATCTTGGAAATGTCCACTCAGCACTAGAAACCTCTCTACTGATCTTACTTCTCAACTTCCCTACACTCCCAAACTTCTCTAAAGAATGACTCACACTTGCTCTTGCATTTCTCCAACAGCTAGTCTTTTGTTAACCCACAGAAATCTGATAACTAAAAAACCTTCACGAAGATCATGAGTGGCCTTCACTGAATTTTCCTGAGTTCTGTAGGACTTGTCTGTCACCTTGAGCTTTTCCACCTGGTGCTTCCCTGACATTGTGCCTATCCTTATGTCTCTGGTTCTTCCTCATTGTTCCCTTTGTGGGAACCCTCTTCCCCTTTCTGGTCCCTACATATGACTATTCCTTGCAATCAAGCCCTATTACTAGTGAGGAACACTGTGACACCTTGTGACAGACCTCACAATGGATCTTGACATTCCATTGAGTTATAAGCTTGGTTGAGAATTGCTGACTACAAGGTAAGGTGCTAACTCTATCCATCCTGCAAGGCTCACCGCCTTCTTGGCTTAACTGCTTTCCAGCATTTTTATAAATGCCACTTTTGACTTATATAAGCCCTTGACTTTTACCTAGACGAGCCTGCTTGCTGGCCTCATAGATGCCTTTTATATCATATCTTCACAATTAGTGGTGGTGCAGAGACACAGGTAGGAACAGAACTCAACTGTGCAATAAATCACTTAAAAAATTCTCCATAATGTGTATACTGCACTGGTTATTTAATGATTGGTTGGTGGATAGTATGACAGCTATTAAGTGTATAAAATTGCTCTCTTTGATGAACTATTTTCAGTAACCTTCGCCACTGTAAAATAAATTGTGATAAATCATAGCGTTTTAATTAAAGTAATGCAAAAAAAATCAATTTCTTGTAATGAGTCACAATCAAACGACTCTGGAAAAACAGTTCTTTGAAATTTATTCTACAGAAATAAGTGTATGAGTTGGGGAAAAAAAAAACTAGGGTAGGCGTAAATCATCATGCACTAACTTTCATCCCTTCATATTGAAAACAAATCACCTGGGAAGAAAATGAAAAGGTCAGAAGTAGGCAGTCATGGGTCTAATTCAAAGCTACTGTGAAACCTCAGGATTACTACTAAGGAATTCAGAGTTTGGAAGAGCTACAATTATTTTGTCTTTTGTTGACAAATTGTTTTTAATTTGGTTTTTTAAGTTAGTAGGTATGGTTTTAAAGAAGGAAACTAAAGTCAGCCTAAATAGAAGAGTGTACATATGTGACAAGGGCCCCTTACCTCCCAACTCTTCTCCTTCTGTACCCTTGAGAGTAGTGGAGTCTAGTGGCAAGTAAAGTCAGCAGAAGCAGCAGGTAGGAGTTTCCTGTTTTATAGGTGCTCTACTCTGAGGAATATAAGGATCCACTGTCATCCTCCTAGGAAGCCAGGAATGGCTGCCCTGAGTTTCTGACTCGAGGGTGAGTGGCAGGATGGAGATGGGACCTAGGGAGAGAGAGGAATAGTAGGTAGAGAGAAGAAATGAGACAGATGGGACTTTCAAGTGTCCATGCATGTCCTACACACTGGAAAGCAACCTGATGGGGACAGGCAAGAAATATTTGAACCTTTCTCAGGACTCTTGATGGTGGGTTTGAATAGGCACTTTCTGATAGCACCTGCACACCCTTCCAGACATAGTGGCAAATTACATGTTTCAAATATATTTTCAGTGGCAAAAAGTCACTGGGAAACTGAGTGATATTGTTATCACCATGACATAAGATTCGATTCGATATATATTCACAGTTCATACCATATGCCAGGAAGTGGGAAGCTAAGGGAGAAGCGGAAAGAATAATTACTGAGCTAAGGGGATGCTGTTCGGTCCCATCTCCACGTCACAGGTCTCAAGGTCATGCACTCTCTGTAGCACAATGGCAGTTTCACATGTGTTTGTGATCATTTGATTAATGTGTCTCAGGATGTAGGCTCTATGAGAGCAGAGAGCATGTCTCTCTTTACCATTGTGTCTTAGCTTAGTGCTAGACACAGTTTCTAGCATTTGACAGGCATTCAATAAATACTGTTGACTGAATGAATGTTACAGATGAATGTTAGTTCACCTTTGTAGGGGGAAGTATTTTCCCGTTTTATAGGTGTGGATGCAGCCATAGATTATTCGAGACCATACAAAAAGGACTGCTGGAGAGAGGATTCCAAAACAGCCTACCTCGGCAACCTAGGGTCTTTCTACCATGTCACACTCCTTCCCCAGAGTGAAGGGGTTCAGACAGACAGAAACACTTGTTCCGGGTAAATATCAGCTACACAAAAGAGGTATGAACCGGAGGCGGCGAGGCAGGCAAAGGGTGGGGGTCCCCAACTCGGCTTAAAATAAATTCTGCCCACCGAGAGGAAGCAAAATCGAGTAGATCGGCTTGTGCATCTCGCTTACAATCCAAATAGAGAGGAAGGTGGAAATAGTTAGGACTCCCTGGGAGGGGGACGAGGTGGAAGAGAGAAGGAAGGAATGTGAGGAGGAGGGGTGGTAGCAGTTCTTTCTTGCGTCGTATCTGTTGAGGGGAGGCACGATCCTTGGTCCCAGCGGCGGTTTTCAAGGTATTTCATTAAATGACAGTTGGCAGCAGCGAGGGTTAGTTCACCTGCACAGGTGGGGCGTCGACGCCGAGTTGTTTCCCAGACAATGACCTAATAAAATAACTTCTCCCAGTTTGGAAGGGTCGGGGGAGATAAATAACACTTTTTGTCGGAGGGAGGTTTCGTAAATCAGGGATGTATGTGAGAGCTCGGAAGAGAATTACAGTGCAACTACCATGGCTATTATCTTAATCAGGGACCATTTCAACACCTCTCCTTTCAAGTCAACCAGCAATACGACAGGATTTATTTTCCAAGAGAAATCCCCGCCCGTCAACTCCGAGCCGCTGGGATGAGAGCTCAGTGGGAAACAGCAGCGACGAGGAGAGGCTATTTTGGGTGTGGGAACGCGGCGGGAGGAGGGGCGGCGCCGCGGGGCTGGGCGCGGGCGCGCGGGAAAAGCCTCCAGCTCCGGCTGCCACGGCAACCGCGTCCAGGCAACGCGCCCGGAAGCGGCTTGGGCGGCGCGCGGCGGCTCGCGCCCCCCGGGAGCTGCGAACCCGGCCGGGCCGCGCGCCGGGCCAGGCGGCAGGCGCGCGCTGATTGGACGGCGCTCCCCGCGGCGCGGGCCCGTAGCCGGGCGCCCCGCACAGCCCGCGCCAGCGGCCACCGCACCCAGCCGCGCCCGCGAGGACCTGGGGAGCCGCGGCGCGCCCGCCCCCCGCCAAGGTGAGTGCCGCGCCCGGGGCCCCCGATCAGGCACCCTGCGGTCCCCGTCGACAGAGACCGCCTGGGACTGCCGTTGACCTTGGGGCAGCCGCCGGCGAGACAGGCTTGGGGGACAGAGAGAGCTGCCCGTGGCCCTTGTGACATGCTGCTGGAGAGAGGGTTAGCTGCATGCTGCCGCGAAGGGATGAAGTTGAGCGCAAAGCGCAACTGGCATTGCATTTTTGCGGGGGCTGAGGAGAGGTTGCATCCTAGCAAACCAACAGAAGCCCGGAGGGACTGTTTGTGGGAGCTGGGATGGTGCACGGATTGCCAGGGAGAAGTGGTTAAGTCAGCCGTCCCACTGCTCAGAGCTGAGTGACCTTGGATAGGTCAACCTCTCTGCCCCCTTCCCCCCCAGTCTTTATCAAGAGGGGCTTGGGTTCTTTGCAGTTCCACAGGGCTGTTGTGCCATTGTACCGTGAGCTGAGAAAGGGCTCCAAAGTACTAGTTCTGCCGGTAAAGGATATAGAAGCCTTAACCATGTTTATTCTACGAGGGTTTCTGTTAATTGACTCTCAAGTGGCAAGAAATGTTATTGTTTTATAGAAGAATGTGGAGAGAAAGCAGTGGGTGGTCCAGAGAGTGGCTTCTCAAGATTCCCAGGTTAAAACCTCTAGTGTGCTCTAAAGTCATGACAAAATCAGGGTTAATACTCTTGAGTTCTTTCTTGTAGTTAATCTAATAGGAAACTTTGTATTTGAACAGGTAAAATCAAAGCCCAATAGTGGCAGGCAGCAGCAAATTAAGTGAGTCATTTCTTCCATGTGCACGAGGCTGTGTGTGTGTGTGTGTGTGTGTGTGTGTGGCACAAGCACCTGGCTGCGATCACACCCTCATCTTAAAATCTGTATGTTAGAAATTATTTCATAGGAGTAACCAGAAATAATGCTAGAATTATTTGAATCCCCAGAAGTGCAGCTCTCTCGGAAGCATGGGCAAACATTTGCAGCTTGTTTTTAAATAAGAGTTGGGTTTTTGAAAGTAAATATATTTTTTACTGAGAACCATCCCTAGGATTTGCACATGTGTTGGCCTTCAGAGCCCTGGCATAGAGTGTATGGGTGTGAGGAAGGTGCTCCTGAGACCCAGCAGGCTGTGACCTCTTCTATTTTTGGTGTTGGCTGGTGCTAAAAGGCTACTCGGGCCCCTTTCTATACTCTCAGCTTGTACACTTCCCTCTTCCAAGGAGAAGGAAGGAAGGAAATCTCGTCCCTCTCACAAGTTCCCAGGTTGCCCCTTAAGGCTTTCTGCTGGAAGGCTACTCTTGATCTTCATTCCAATTTGATTTCATCTGTATGAAAATGGAGGTTGAGAAGACAACATTTCGATGTTAATGAATAAGCTTCTGCAAGCTTGTTTACCTGAGAGTTTAATAATCATTAATGGTTTACATGTTAGGAATCTGATAACACCCAGATAGAAGAATCCTTACTGCCGAGGAATTCACCACTAAACCTGGAAACCCTTTAATGAATCACAGCTCATGACACTAGGAACCCTCATGAACTATTCGACCTCCTGTTTCTGTAGGTCACTGACCTGTGCGTTTCCAACCTGCCTTTCAATCTCTTGTTTCTTACATCTTGCAGCCATACTCCTGTATTTTCCTTTTTTTCTGTGGCTGAGCCCGTCTCCTGTCCCTCCCCTAGCACCTGAGCCTGAGTGAGCAGCTTCCCTCAGAACAATCTTCTGCCATTCACCAGAGCGCAGATTGGGCTTCCCCAGGCTTCTCAGTGCCACCTCCAAACTGTGTACCCATCACTAACAAAGTCTCTCTTCAGAAGGTCAGACCGTCTGCTTATGCCTCACACCATTCTTCTTCTGAATCAGTGCTTGCCAAACCTGGTGGCTCCTCAGAATCACCTGGGGCATTTTGAAAAATGTGACTCTTTTAGACTCTCCCAGATATACCAAATTAGAGTCATCAATATGGGAAAGACCTGCAAATCCTTTTTTAAAAAACAAACCCAACAAGAAGGAGAAGGTAGAAGGATGGGGAGAGAAAACAGAGCTCCCTGGGTGATTCTGATGTACAGCCAGGTTTGGGAATCACTTCACTTGAAGCTACAAAAAAGTAACAAACAAACATGAGCAACTAGTTTGGTTCCTTTTCTACCTTGCCAGTGACTTTGGGGTTTATGTTGAGGCTCTATTAACTCACCGACCTTGAATTTTTTCAAGGTTTTCAATGTCAACGCCAATGACCTTAGTTTTCACTTCAACCACTCATTTCTGGGACTTGTTTAGTCTTGGAATATTTTCCACCTTTAGGATTTGGACTTCAACTTGGATTTCAGTCTGCTTAGCTGATATTTTTCCACCTACTGCACTATGTTTTAACCATCACCGAGGACTCTGGTTCTTTAATTGCTTGCTGTTCAATCCCTTTACAGCTCCATTTCTCCACTTGGAGTCTATATGTTGCCAGCCATTACAATTCTGTCTGGAATCCCAGAATCTTTTGTCTTAACATATTGGACTTCTATTCTAGTCCTCAATCCCAAATCACCCTTATTATCTGCTTTATCTTCTCCTAGCCTAAGAAGTTATCTAGGAGAGTCACTAAGACCTTCCAACTTGTTCCATTAAAAATTTGTGCCAGCTCTAATTTAACCTAGGTCTTGCTTTTCTATGAAAAAAAAAAATCCTACTTTTATTAACTTCTGACTACACTCTTTTAAAGGTTATACCAGACTTTTCCATTCTGTAAACTTCCGGTCAGTTTCCTTTCAGGAGATAGCCTATTTTTATTGATAAGATTAAGGATGTTCACATCCTAGTTTACTTCCCTTGACTTCAGTGTAAGCTCCCATGGTACCCTCCTCACCACCCCAAGCATTTTTCTCTATCCATCTTTGTCCTTTATTTCCTCTTCCTCCTAGGAGGAAAATGTCGCTAAGTCCCCTCCCCAAGATTAACCCACATACACTTCACACTCTCCAGGCTCTGGGCTTCTTCCCTTCCTTCTTGCCTCTTTTGGGAAGTTGCTCTGTTTGTTGTTCCCTTTCTCCAGTTTCTTTAGTCCCACCTTACCCTACCCTAGCCCTCCTCCCACCATATATTCAAGTCATTGTTCTCATAATAAAGAAATTGTGTTGGAGGCTCAGCTCTGCCCAGTAGAACTTTCTGTGATGATGGAAATATTTTATATCTATGCTGTCCCATGTGGGAGTCACTAGCCACATGTGACTACCGAGCACGTGAAATGTGGCCAGTGAGACCAAGGAACTAAATTTATAATTTTTGTTAATTTTAAATTAACTCAAATTCAATTTAAATAGTCACATGGGGCTGAGGGCTACTGTATGGGGCAGCGCAGTTCTACTCCATGCTACTGTATTGAACTGTCCTTGGCTTTCCCTCCTGTGTCTGCCCACTCACTCCTTTTGGCCTCGCCCTTACTTTTCTGTTGAAACTGCTTCTTTGTGGGGCTCTAGTGGAGTGGTTCCGATTGCAGAGTCGAGGCCTTTACTCTGACTTTCCCCCACCTTGATTTCCGCCCTGTGTCTGCTACCAGCAGTCACCCTCCTCCCGAGCCTCTCTCTTTTCTTTCTTGTCTCTTGTCATTGGTTATCCAAGTGCATTTGTCTCCATCCTCCTAACTTGTGAACATGGGATTCTGTAGGGTCCTGGGGGCCTTTTCCACTTCTTTTCCTGGCCTCTGCCCTCTTCCTCTCCTAGTGTCAACCTCACACCCTAGCCAACAGTAGTTGTCATGGGCGGGTTACCCTGGTGCCTTTCCGGGCACCATCCGTGCTTCACTTGGATCATGTCCTTTAATCCTCACTCCAACTCTATCAAGCAGATATGCTTATCACTCCCGTTATGTAGGTAGAGAAATTTAAGCAGAGAGAAATGAGGGCAACTTAATTAAGTAAGTAACTGGTTAAGGAGCAGACCTGAGAAATGAATTCTGGCAATATGACCTTACAGCTCTGCTTTTAACCAGATTTACCCAGGCCTCCCACATGCCTTCAAATCTACATTTCTCGTTCTACTCTCTCCCAAATTCCATTCAGAATTCGATACCCAGAAGCCTGATTATTTTGTCTCTAAACAGCACTTCATCCTAACTTTCTTAATCATTTTTCCTTTTTTAGCTTTTTATTTTGAAGTAATTCAGATTTACAGAAAAGTTGCAAGAGTAATTTAAATAATTCCTATATACCTTTCGCCCAGATTTTACAGATATTAACTCTTTACCACATTTGCTTTATCCTTCTCACTCTATCACATTCTCTGTCTCCAAACATACACACATGCACACACACACATGCACACACAAACACAGACATATCCACACATACCTACATATGTTCTTGTAATTTTCTTGAACCATTTCAGAGTTCATTGTAGACATGATTCTCCTTTATCTCCCCCTGCAAATATTTCAGTGTATAGTTCCAAAAAAAAAAAAAAGACTTTGCATATCAAGCATCCAAAATCAATAAATTAACATTGATTCTGTACAATTATCTAATCTATAGACCTTACTCAAGTGTCACCAGTAGCCCTAATAATGTCCTTTATAGCAAAAACGGTGAGGGGGACTTTCTTTAAAAAGTCTCTTCCTGGTCCAAGATTCAATCCAGGATCTCGTTAGCTGCCACATGCCTCTTTCATTTCCTGTAGTCTAGTCAGTTCCTCGGTTGTTCTTTGACTGTCACAACCTTAACATTTTGAAAGGGTACAGGAGGGTTATTTTGTAGAATACCTTTTAACTTGAGTTTGTCTGGTGTTTTCTCATGATAGATCCAGGTTATCCCTTGTTAGTGAGGCATCCTACAGAGGGGATACTGTATTTTTTTTAGTGCATCCAAAGTGATTTTTGTGCTCTCATTCTCTCTGTAACCTGTTCTTGATCACGTGGGTTTGTTTTTTTTTTTGACTTTTCTTCTCTTATTCCCATTCCCACATCCAATTGGTCATTGAGTGTTGAGATGGTGTGCCCCCTGCACAAGCTCCCTTAAATGTCCCTTCCTTTCTGGTCCTACTGTTCCTTTCCTGTTTCAGACAACTGTGGAGTAACACCTTTGAGTATGGTCCCAGGGACTGTCCCAGCCTTATCTTCCACTCTTTACCAACATAAACTCTTACCTGGTCATTTAGTTAGTACTTCCTCTGTTTTGTCCTTCCTCCACCCTTTCTCATGCTGCCTGCACTTAATTAACCCTCTAAGTATTCAGCTCAAACACCTGCTACTCAAATGCTTTTGCCGATGGACCAGTTCAGACTGATCCTGCCTTCTGCCTAGAGGCAACGCCTGGTCTCTACCACTCATGTGGCATATACCAGCCTCCCCACTCTTGTGTAGCAGCTTGTCTGTTTTATATTCCTACGGAATTGAAGCTCCTGGGTGTGGGGGCAGTATGTTGTTCAGTACTGTAGAGGCTCAATGAATATTTGTTGGCTGGACTAAATTACTTGATTAAAATCACTGAGCGAATGCACAGGATGAGTTGTCTGCTGGCATCTGGTACGTGATGGTGGGTGTGAGGCCCATGCCTTTCTCCACAAGTCACATGGATGGTGGTTCAAAATAGGGCTTTTTAGCAAAATGATGGGTAATTTAGAAAGGTAATTCCATATTGTAAGTGGAATAAATGATTTCCCCCTGGTGGCATCTTAGCTTTGTGTAATTGTGTCAAAACAAAGAGAGGACATATTCGATTTTTAAAAAAAGAGTAGAGAAACCCGACATAGCATATAAAAATGGCCCATCTATTTCTTCACATCCCAAATGAGCAGCCGAATGTGTGAGGAGCGGTTTCCCAGGCTCACATCCTCCCTTCCGAGCCCTGCAGCCACCTGTCTCTCTCCTCTTCATTGTCTAGCCGACTCTCTCCTCTGCTCTTTGGCACGTTCTTTCTCCCCCCACACTCCGTCATGCTTTCTCCTCTTCCTTACTTCACTCTTCCTGCCTGTTTCTTTCTCTGAATAACGCTTCTGTTTTCCTCCCTCTCCTCATATTGATTATTTTATTCTTTGACTTATCAAAAGTGGTTTTATGTGTCTTGAGTTTCTAACATAAAAGCAAGTGAAAGAAGATGAAACGATTGCTTTTATTACTCTTTTGTTGATCCCCCTCCCCCCCCATGGCTCAGTGGTTCTTGGTATTTTAAAAATGTAATTGTCGGTGACAAAAAGATGGTGTATTTGATTACCTTTCTGGTACACCAGGAAAGTTACTTGGAATGTGCTGGATGACCAACATCAAAAGGCCTGAAATTTTCAGTTTCTGTTAAGGCAAAATTGGTGTTTTAAGGTCGGAAATCAGATTTGAGAGTGGTGAGTTGTCAAGGTTGTTAGAACAAAAGTATTCCTCCTCAAGATGTACCTGTACTTGGTCAGCTTTTTCTCTCTTAAGAGTGCTTTTGTGTAGATAACATCTTCTCCGGATGTGGTAGCTACAGAATTGAAGGCAAGAGATTCTGCTGCTTAGCTGAGTGGGGCTTAAATAAAAAGCGTGTTTATGTGGGAGAGAATGCGTGGGGGCTGCTTTTGCATTATGGAATTCTTAAAATTGTTTAACCAGGAAGATGTTATTCAGAAACCCCCAGTGCCTTCAGCATGTTTTTGTTTATTTCAGATTTCTTCTTTCTCCATTTTTAATTATCTCTGGGAGGGCTCAGGAGACTCCCCTGCTCTCTCAAATAATTATAAAACTAATGCACTGAACTCAAGTCGTTACTCCAAATAAAAGAGCCCTTCATAGACCCCCATGTTTAGCTGCGAAGTCCAGCCCCCTTCCACTGTGTGTGAGAACAAGGGCAGAGGCTGGAGGCTGGGTCTTTCTTTCATGCCCAAATCCTTAGCTTTTCAGTTAGAAATTCATATAGGGTAGAACCCACAAGTCACAACCAGCAGTCGCTCTGCATGAGTGTGCAAAGTCATGCTTCCCCTCTGCTGTATGATCCTTGGTGTCCGGGGGATGTTGGTACTTTGGTAGATATGGCATTTACACCAGCTTTTAATAATATCTTTTTCCTGTTCTAGCTGTTGCATTTGGCAAGTTCCCTTTTTAACATTTGGTAAAGTGTATTCTCTAATGCTAGAAAGAAAAGTTGCCAAATATAGCTGTTGATCATAATAAAACACCCTAAGAGTAATATTAAGACACTTCTCTTTCGGAGTGGGTGCGTGCATGTATGAGTGCCCATGCATACTGCAGGGCAACCTGAAGCAGTCTGCCAAGCTCACAGTTGGAGGGGACGTTGGATCAACAATCGATATGTCATTTGGGCAGAGCAACTCAGTGATGAAAATGACGAGCCTTACCAAATTAGAAAAACAAGCAGATGAACAAATATTTAGGAGCGTCTGTAAAGAGATGCCGTGCTGCTGATCTTCACAGGGGTTACAGATACATATGGTATGTGGTCCCTGCTAACCCAAGGCAGCTCACTTGGGGCGATATAATCTGAAAAGTTCAAATAACAATAGAAGATTTAAATAGCATTTCAAAATAGCTGTTATTAATAGATGGGAACAAAAACCAATCTGTTTTTGCAGGGGTTCTCCTAAAAATGTTAGCATCACTCTGAGATGTGGAGAGAGTGAATTAAAGCAACATCAGTAGCCATTCCTTGGTTTCTAGGGGTCCTGGTGATTTCAGTCCATTTGTGACTCCATCTGGACCTGACAGAGGCCACACATTCCTTGCAGATTTACTGGATCCCATCAGTTATACAGTAAGCACTGCACTGGCTGGAAGACCACCGTAAATAAATGTCTGGAGCATTTCAGAGTTCTTTTTTGTTAATGGGTGAGAAACACAGCCACCTTTCGCCTTTCTTCCTTCAACGTATTTCCCCTTGTGAATGTGACAGAGTGGAGGAGAAAGAAAACAAGTCTTAAGAAAAGAAATCAAGGCCATTTTCACAAAAGGCATTAGAGCTATCTACCGCGGGACCCTGTAGAGGGAATCACGGTTCCTGGAACCTCAGGCTTTCGCAGTGCTGTGCTGGAGTACAGCAGTACAGCCACTGGACTGTACATGATGCCTGGTTTTCTGATATTTGGGCAATCCAGGGCTTCCATGAGTGCGTCAACGAGAGTTCTGGGCCACAAGGGAATGGTTAAAAATTACCAGCAGACTGACAGTCATCGTTCAATTGACACAGAGTTTCAGTTTTGGAAGATGAAAAAGTTCTAGAGATCTGTTGTACAACAGTTTACGTGTATCTAACAACACTGTACTTGCTGTACACTTAAAAATGTGTAAGATAGTAAAATATATGTGTTTTTAACTTCAGTCAAAAAAAATTAACAGCAAACTTATTTTAACTGAACTATATATATATATATATATATATATATATATATATATATATATCTTTTAAACCCAGATCAGGCTTGTCTCTTGGTTTTGATAGCTGTAAATCAGCAATTGCCATTTCTTAAGTTTTGATTTTTTGCTTATTTATTTATTTATTTCATTTATTCAAGAAGTTTTTATTTAAATTTTTGTCAATGTGAAAAGAGCATACTTTGTTATTTCGAAAATTAGGAAAAGTAGAATAAAAACATAGCCATTGCCACTAACTATATCTTGATTTATTTCTATCCACTGTTTTAAAAAATATTATAATATTGCTTCGAGTACTGGAACCCTTGCCACACTCTCCTCAGGATAGCTGAGGGATTTCTAGGTTGCTAGGGTAATGTACAATTGAAAAAAAAAATGTCAAGGTGTGTCAGGTAAGCTTCATTTGCCACTAACCTAATGTGTTCAAGGCAGAATGTTTTGGTGTGAGGATGCTATGTAAGGATCCTCCTTTGATGACTTACTTATATTTCTCCCAGATCCACCTTATAACCATAATGCCATCTACATCCCCAAATATGCTAGCCCAGCAGATTTCTTGCAACCGTGGCTTACCTATTGTCCGAAATTCTGGCCACGTGTAGGGAGAAGGGAGCTGCCTATCATCAGGAAGACAGGATGTGTTTATTTGTGCTGTTTTCTTTACACATCATTTGGTGGCACTCCCCCAATCTGAGCCCTGTCATTAATTTATGGAAAGCTTTTGCTGTTATCAGTGGTCTTTCTTTGATTTTTTTTTTTTAATCAATCTAGGTACTTTGATTTTGGAATTAGTCCCCGACCTAAGTTACACACATCTCTTCCTCCTCCTTATACTGAAAACAAATGATTTACCCAGACATCAGTTATTCACACCACAGAGAATCCCACCATTTTAGCACAGGATGGGGCCCAGGCAGCAGCATTAAATATCGCTGCAAGTCCAAGGAGGCATCTATTCATGGAGAGGGCGGCCGGGTGGTGAGTCAGATAGGAGAGGGAAGGAAAGCAGACAGTGTGTGGCCTCTGCATACAGAGATGCAGTAGTTGTCTTGTCCTTGACCTTGACCATTCCATTTATCCCTGCAGGACCAGGGTCGGATGAGCTCCTTTACCTTAGGGGAGAGGAGGAGGAAGAGGAGGGGGCATGACAAGAGTGGAACTTAAAATTTTGCGGGATCCATTAACTCATAAGTTAAAATGTTTGCACTACCTAAATCGTGGCACCATGGAGCAAAGCTCTGGTTTCTAGGCTCTGATTATTGTTGTACTGAAAATCTATTTTTAAAACTTGTTCTTTAAAAAAAAAAAACTTAACATTATAGCTAGTATATAGATATTTTTCTGTTACTTCACAGTCTCTGTAACTGTATTTTAAATAACTATTGATATCCTTTTGAGCAGCTATGCCATGTTTTATTAACTACTATTTTATCATTGGACATTTACCCAATAGCCATTTATAGAAATATGAACATCTAGATAAGATCCCATGTTAAGTATGGGTAAAATGCTTTAAGGGTAGGGATTTGATGAAGATTAGTTACTGTTACCCTGTAATTCTAATTTTGTGGTCCCCAGAATGTGTACAGGGCAAAACTGAGTTCTGTGCACATCCCGGAGCAATGAACAGTTTGACTCCCTTTGAGCTCATGGTCTTTATATCTTTGTTTTTAAAATGGGGGAAGAAGAAATAATTTTCTCTTTTTTAATAATACAATGAACAATTAAGTGAAGAAGCGAAACGTAACTTTAGTCAAAGCCCCCTGCGTTCCTCTGCCTGATCCCCTGTATTTCCTACTCAGAGATAAATGGGACCCTGACTTGGTGTGCGTCACTTCCATATTCATTTTTAGATGTTATAGATTTGGCATATTTTAAACCTTTATAAAAAATGTCATCGTAGTGTTCATATCCTTCTACAACTTGCTCTTTTACTTGACATATTTGTGAGATTCATTCACGTTGGGACTTGTAATTCTAATCCATTTATTTCCACCGTAGTTTGTTCTCTCGTAGCATTAATATATCACCATTTACTCATCCATTTGCCTAATGATGGGTGTTCAATCCCCTCGCCCACTCTTCTTGCTCTTAGAAACAAGGCTACCTTAAGTATTCTTGTACATGTCTCCTTGTGAACATGTTTGAGAAGTTCGGGGGAGGGGTATTTCTTAGCAGTGAAATTATTGGGTCATGGGACTTGTGCACCTTTAGCTTTTCTAGATATTGAAGATTGCCTTCACATTCTCATCGCTGTTCCCATCATTTCATACATGTTCCCATCAATACTTGATCTTGCCACTCTTTATTTTTGCCAATCTCATGGGATAAAATGGTATCTCTTGTGATTTTTATCTCTTGTGACAGATTAGATTTATTGTATAATTTGCTTTCCCTGGCCAGAACAGAGCCACTGTTATGAAGGAAAGGAAAACAAAAAAACAAAAAAAACCCCCAAAAAAACGCAGTACAGTTGTTAAAAGTTCTTATTCTGTCTTCATTATTCTTTTGAGATTTTGTTAGCAAGGCATTTTGAAATCTATTAAATGACTTAAAAGATTATAAAATAAATAATTAAAAATTTTAAAATAAATTTAAAATATTCCTAGTGAGTGGAACTACACCTTATATGATGTGCCGTCAGAATCCCAGCTGCACAACTGCCAGGTGAGTACAGGTGACTGTCACTTGGCTGGTCTCTGCTGTATTCCATTAAGAGGAAGTCACAGGTCGCACCTCACTCAAGGGGAGGGAATCATACATGGTGTAAACTCCAGAAGGCAGGGATCATGGGGGCCACCTTACATAAGGGTCTGTCCCCCACAACAAATGCCACGTTGTGATCACCGCATTTCTGTGTCCCGGGTTTAGATATTCATTACTACTAGGACAGTCAGAGATGATCAGATTTCAAGAGACCAACTTACCCACGCCAATTTCCCATCAGAGGCGTAATTCTAATTGTTAATTCATGATGAGAAAAGTAGCTGACAGACAGACTGAGATGAGTTTGCTGATTCCCACACATTCTCTTTTTGTGTACATCCGCAAGGGAAACTAAATGATATGCTTAGTAAGTATGGGCTCAGGGCAGGAGGAGTGAGCAGGATTATCTTAGTGGGTAATGTCATCAGACAATGAGAGTTTAATCATTCCTCTCCATTACAGAACTCTTTTTGCTGTCCCAGGTTCTTAGGTTCAAGCGCTAATAAGTTTTGCCTCTCTAAACTCCGCTTTCACTAGGCATGCTGTGCATACCATTCCCCATTCTGGTTGCACATTCATTTTCTAGTCACAGGATAATTCAATGGATTAAATTTAACTTATGCAATCACTTCATATTATTCATCTATTCTTAAAATTCATTTATTTCACAAATGTTTATTGACCAACTACTGTGTGTCTGGTACCTGGGAAATACCTATGGACAATACAGCTTCTCATGAAGCTCCTAGTATAGAGCCAAAAACTGACACTGAACCAAGAATCACAAGTATGCTGTTTGCGTTGTTTCAGTTGTGAGTGCGATAGTATCTTGGATTGTTCTTACAGATTCACTGACTTAATCTCTTCTTGAGTCTTTAAATTTTATTGTCAGAGTCTCATCTTCACTTCAGTTTTGAAAGTAGCTTGCAGTCTGCCCCATTGACTTTCTGTACTACCTGCATCATTTCACAGAACAAAGGAAAGGAAAATAAGAGACCAAAAGGTTGAACTAAACCATGATTATAAACAGTATTTCATTGTAAATGTCTGTCAGTAAGGGACTGCTTAAAAATTATAGTATATTCATTCAATGGAATATTATACAGGCATTAAAACTGTGATGTGTATCTATATATTGACATGGAAAGATGTTCACGATATAGTATCAATTAGGAAATGTAATGTAGGGTACACATAATATAGAGTATAATTTAATTTTTTAAAAAAGTTACAAGGAGGTGGGGGGATAGGCAAAAAAAGTGAAAGGGAACATAATCAATAATATTATGATAAGTTTGCATGGTGACAGATGATCGCTAGAATTAGTGGAGTGTACCTGGAACTAGTGTAACTAATATAACATTGTATACCAACTATAATTAAATAAAAAAGAAATAAAATTATATGTATGCCGAAGAGACATCTCTAAAAAATGTAAATTGATATGAACATCGGCAATTTCTGAATGGTAATTCTCACTTTATGCATTTATGTAGAACTCAAAATTTAATATTGTATTATTAATCACAAGAAGCATTTTTCAGTTTAAGAAAAGGGGTTTCTAAAAATGTTCCAAATTTTTTCACACAAAATATGAGTGTTGCAAATCATTTTTTTTTTCATGTATGTGCTCTGGTTTTCAAAAATACAAGTTACAATAGCATTGTTTCAGCCTAGAGGTAACTGCGTACGCAGTAATGCCAAGTGGAACAGCCTTGGACAAATGCAAGGGTTATAGCAAGTATATGATAATTTCCCCCATTAAACCCCACACACTAAACAATAGAATAGCTCTTTAAACAAATGCATACTATTTGACTTTTACATAAAGTTTTATTTAAAAAATATCTTTTCTCTCAGATCTGAGATGTGATAAAGGAACAGTAGGCAGGGAAGGGAAAGGAACTGGCCCTTGTTAGAAGCATATCCAGTGTCCTAAGGCCTGACGCTGTTCTGGATGCTCCACAGCCTCCCCATGGGTAACGCCTGGTGGTGCTCCTTCCTGGCTACATGACTTAGGGCCAGCTGCACATTCCTAAGTCTCAGTTTCCGCTGGTTAAATGGAGATAATAAGAGCAGTCCCTTCACAAATGATTATGAGGATGAATTCAATGAATGCCCGTAAATGTGCTCTGCAAGTACCTGACACAGGGTAACACTGCGTAAGGATGAGCAGCTATTATTTGTGTGTCCTGACCTGACAACCTAGGGCCAGCCTGCTAAGATCATACAGTGAGTGGGGAAGCCAGGATTCAAATAAGGGTCTTTCTGACCCCACCACCCACATTTTCCATGTTAGAAAAGTAAGTTGAACTGTAGTTGTGAAAAGGGAGAGTAAAAGAAGGAGGGAAAGAAGAGTCACATTTGGGAAGGAAAATGGACAGTGAAAATGGGAATTTAAGAAACAGGAAAGGGCAAAGGAAAATGAGTGGAGAATAGTGAGTGGCAGGAAAAGAAAAAATCGTAAGAGAAGAGGCAGTGGGAGATGAGGGAGAAGAGCTGGAAGAGAGTGGGGGAGAGAGGAATGGAGAAGCTCTGGGAGACCCTGCAGCCCCTTCCTCCCCAGGCCTGGCGCCATTGCTCTTCCGCTGGCTGGTTCCTGGTCCAGCGTCCTGGTCTGCCACCTTTCACCTCTTCTGACACCTGCCTGCCCCATATGCTCTTGTAGCTTGCCTTTCACCATCCTCCTCGAGTCTCACAGATAACTCCCTGATCGCTCCTCACTGCCCCTAGACGAAGCCCAAACACCTGAGCATGGTGTTAGCGATAAGTTAGAGAACAGACTCCCACCTGTCTTTCTAGACATACCTTCAGCTGTTCTCCGCCCTCTCTCCTTTCACTCTATTTTTAGCTATAAGGAAATAGGCTTTTTTTTTTCTACACCAAATTACAACCACTTTATTCATAAATGCTTTTCCAATTTTTTTTTTATTCTGACACTCAGCAGTACACATCAGTGCTGTATTTTAATAGTAAACCGAAAAACTAAATTTGTGCATGATTGGTATTTAATTTTTCAGTAAAACTTTTCATTTTAATTTATTAAATTCATGTATCATTTACAATAAAATGGTGCTGTAGGTATTTCTACCCAGTGTCATCTGACTTATTAAAGTATAATAATCGACTGCCATAATGTCCCCTTTTGTCATTAAAATATCATATTCACACATATACCTGGGAATACATTTACATATATGTATATTACATCAGAATCCTCATATTCACAAATAAGTATTTTGGTTTAGATAATAGCATCTCCCTTTTACTCTTGTGTGAAAACTCAAATTCTATTGATATATTGCATATTTGGGGCATTATGATTTTACTTTTTCTTTAAATTCTTCTCTCCTTGCTTTTCCTACCTGTCTTTTCCTCTAATTTCTCTCAGTTTTTTAAACTCATAAACTGGAGATTGATATTTTAATAGCATGGCACAGAAACAGTATGCAAGCCAGACCTGCCTAATAATGTTGTAGACTGACTCATGGTGTTAGAGATCAGACTCATAAATGTACAGGAGCTGATGAACTCAATCAGGTAAACCAGAATGGACAATGGGAAGATCTGGAAGTGATCTTTGAGAAGTTATTTATCTGGTAACTTATTTATATTTTAGCCTGATTCATAGACCCCAATGTTCAGGCAAAGAATCAGGATACTAACCAACCAAGAGACCTAATATAGATAAACATTTATAAAAAAAAAAAAAAAGGCACCAATTCTGAACAGACCTCAGCGTGTATTATGAACTCATGCCATGTGGCATTTCCTGTCATAGAGAATACATAGTACTTGGTAATAGGAAGGTTTGTTAGTGAAAAGCAGTCTTAAACAATGGGTGGTTGGTAGACTCTTTTTTCAGAAAGCTGACGTGCTGAGCTTCTGTAGTTCAGGCAGGATAATTCCAAGAGGATGAAAAATGGACTCCAAAAATGTCCCTTCACAGATCCTGTGTTGAGTGTTAATGTTTAGGGTGCAGAATCAGTAAAGAACTATACTTTTTAACTAAACCATATTCTCTAATGCCTTTATTGCTGCAGTTTCTGATACTAGAACACTCGTCATGCTGTCATAAACAAACGTGTGGGTCTTCCAGGTCAGCTCTGTGTCTATTAAGATTTGAAATGTGCCCTTAAGGAGCATATAGTTTAGTAGGGGAGACAGACTATTAAATAGCTAAAAATAATAGAGCATAATAAGTACTATATTACACACAGAATAAAGAGCTAAAGAAATACAAATGAGGGAGCCATTTTATTAAATCGAGGGGCCTGTGGGGCCTTAAAAGATGAATATGAGTTTTCTAGGCAGGCAGAGCTGCATTTCTGAAAGAGCACAAAGGCAAAGATCTGGTGGCAGCAAAGTGCATGGTGGGTAGAATGGTGGGGGGAGGGTTAGAGTTGACTGGAGAAGGTGAGTATGGTAAGAGTGGCCAAGGATGAGGCTGGAAGAACAGGTTAGGCCAGAGTGTGCTCAGAGTAAAGATGTAGAGCCAGTTTTGGAGTGTGGAGGAGAGATGGTATGAAACAATCTCTATTTTCTGCTTTGGGAAATTCTACTCATCCTCATCAGTTCTTCTCTGACTTAGCTGCTACCCAGGAAAAATGGAACCCTCTCATTTTTTCCTCCCTGTGTGTTTTCTTTATGTTTTAAAATTTTTTTAAATTGAGGTATAATTGACATGTAATGTGGTATTAGTTTCAGGTATACAACATAATGATTCGATAGTTGTAATAATTACAAAATGGTCACCACAATGAGTCTTGTTGACATCTGGCACATATAGAGTTGTAAAATTTTTTGTGTGATGAGAACTTTTAAGATTTACTTTATTGGCAACTTTTAAGTATGCAGCACAGTATTAACTCCATTCACCATGCTGTACATTACATCCTCATGACTTATTTATTTTATAACCAAAACTTTGTATTTTTTGACTACCTTTGCCCATTTCTCAGCCTCCCTCTCACTCCCTGCCTCTGGTAACCATCAATCTGTTCTCTGAATCTATAAGCTTGGGTTTTTGTTTGTTTATTTTAGTTTTTGTTTTGAGATTTCACGTATAAGTGAGATCATACGGTATATGTCTTTCTCTGTCTCATTTTTTTTACTTAGAATAATGCCCTCAAGGCCCACTCATGTTGTCATAAGTGGCAAGATTTCATTTTCTTTTATGGCTGAATAATATCGATGGACGCTTAGGAAGTTTCCATATTTTGGCAATTGTGAACAATGCTTCAGTGAACATTAGGTGTGCGTATCTTTTCTAGTTAGTGTTTTCTCCCCATGTTGTTTGTTCATATGGTCTGTTAGCCCCATATCCCATTACTTCTTGGTTGGTTTAGAAGACTGCCTTTCTCTGTAGGCTGTGAAACCCTTGAGGGAGGGGTTTTTTGTCTTACCTGTTTAGGTTACTTGGAGACATAATAGATGCCAAAAAAATGTGTCTTAAGTTGGGCTATTCTATAGATTAATATTTCAACTAAGGTATTTTACAGCTTTAAAATTGTAAAGATTCTATGATTCTAAAAATTAACATCTTCCACACTATCCTAATTTTATGTAGTCTAAATGGCAGAAATTATTATCTTTACTGAAGAATTCCTTTGGCATCGTAACTTGTTTGGCATGAATCACTTTTTTTCTTAAATGTAATTTGTTTAAATTTGAAGTTCTTTGTCTAGGAAAGTGAAATGTTCACATTGTGAAACTCTAAAAATAACACACTGGAGAGATGATGCCAAAACAATGACTTAAGTCAGAAATGCTTTCTGAATCCAGTATCTAAATGAGAACTAATTACTGAATCAGATCATGGTTACTAGGCATTCATTGTTTTAAGGCAATTAACAACAGTATTGAGAAACCTAAGTAATGAAATATTTTAAAACCTTCCAGTTTTGTTCAGATCTCTAATGTGTTGCAATGATCAAATGTTCCTTATGTGCATGTTGTAATGTGAATGATTATATCTTATAATGAAGTTTTAATGAAGAATATCATTCTCTTAGCAGACAGGTTCTCCCAAACCAGATCCCACTGATCATATATTGTTTTATTTAAGATTAATTTAGAAACAAGTGCTCTTCTTTTGCTGTATAATTTAGTAAATTTGCTGGGATCAAATTTACTAAGGTAGTTTCCTATAAATTTCTACAGAGAAGTACCAGATTGAATAAGCCAGTTTAAGAAACTATCTTGTTTCTGTCAAAGTGGTTTCTCAAGCATGAAATGCAGAAATGGAGCGAGGAAACTTCAGAAAACTCCATTTAGCCATCCTTGTGGATCTGTCTGGCAAGGTTTGGTGGTGGTAACCTCAGAAGCATTTTGATGTTGCTTGATTCTTTTCTCTTTATTTGGAAACATATGCTGTTTATTTCATATATAAGATATAAGGTCTTTAATGATAAACTGATTGGTATGTCAGCCTAATTTAGGATTTACTTAATAACTTAATAATCTGCTTTAGAGGTCGTTTTAGTTCTAGATATAAACTGTTAAATAATTTAATGCTTATTTTTTCAACAGATGTGAATTATTAAAAAGAAAAATGGCCCAACGGAACACTGTATTTCCTTCTCTTGTCACCAAGGAAAGGTATAATATATGGAAAATATGCATCTAAGGTATACTTTTTCTTTTCACCAATCCCATGAGGGCTGCTAGTGGGTGCGACGGTCATTATAAATGAAGCCTGTGGCTGTTACATTATCCAAGAATGATTTTGTTAAGGGCAAAAGAAATACTGTTGTGTCCCCTCTCTAGTTTCCAATGACTAGAATACTGTGGACCTCTCAGTGACCATGAGAGGTGAAGCTTTCACAGTAGCCCTATGGTAGTCCAGTTGTACTTCTGGTCAACAGCAAAATACAGTTCTGGAGCCTTGGGGGCTAATGTCCCTGCTAACCCTTTAAATCACAAATTGCAGATTGGATGTCCATATGCCAATATTGGCTCACGGAAGTACATTGTTCAACCCACATCATCTTAAATACTTTTTAAATGAGTTGTTAAAGCTTAAAAATCAAGTGACTTCCCATACAAGTCTGAATTTCCTGGCTCTTTTTGAAATATCAGATGATCTGAAAAAATGGACCTGGCATTCCCAGATGGCTATTCATAGATGGAGCAGAATTGTGGCTCCCTTTAGTTGAGGGATGCCCTTTCCAAAAGTTCTCTGAAGCCCCACCATCCCCTATTGCATTGCATGTGGGGTGCTTCACTCATTTACGTCACCTCCCTGACCTTTGCAGGCATTTGGGTTTGTAGCTACTGCTTTAAGGGGAGGGAGGTGAAGGGCATGTCAGGATATTTTGTTAATAAGCTTGATCTTCATAACACAGCTTATACTAGGGAGACACCTCAGTGTGCCCAATTCCATCAGCCTCTTGCTTTTGGAGGTCATGGTACCTGCTACCATCACACTTTACTCTCTGGGTACCATTGTTTAAAGATGCTATCTAGCTCATAAAGAAAACTCTTTGGGGCAGAAACCCTGCCTCCAACTTTATTTAGCTTGTAGGGATAGATAATTTGCATTTTGTGCTCTGGAAAGTCTCGAATCTGGCTATAAACATGACTTTTCCCCAATTAACAACAGTAGTAATGCGGCTTCTTTCCATAGGCGAGTTAGGACCATGCCCCGGCACAGCCAGTCCCTGACCATGGCACCCTACTCCTCAGTGAGCCTAGTGGAGCAGTTGGAGGACAGGATCCTCTGTCACGAGAAAACGACCGCCGCCCTCGTGGAACATGCCTTCCGAATTAAAGATGACATCGTCAACAGTTTGCAGAAAATGCAAAACAAAGGGGGAGGCGACCGCTTGGCCAGGCTTTTCTTGGAGGAGCATATCAGAAACATAACTGCCATCGTGAAGCAACTTAATCGGGATATTGAGGTAAGGTGTGTGACCATCAGGTGGGCCATGTCCCTTTCCACAGGCTCACTCTACATCGGAAAGTTGGCAAATCCAATTCCCATCTCCCAAGCAGTAATGCCTTCTGACCAAAGCTGTCTGTCTTATCTATTCTTAATGATCGCCAAGGAAACAGCTTGAACAAATATCCTGGTTAAATGTATTCCAGTATTTGGTAGCAGTGACTGTCAGTGTTATTTATGTTTAATCTAAATTTACCTTGCTGATTATTAAATCACTTTGTTTTGTTTGGCTCACAAGAGAGAGAAAGAAGAACTAGTCAGAGAGTTTCCCTGTAAAACCCTTCATATCACTGAAGACAGCTATTAAAACAATTACTAGGTCAACTTTGCTCTTCAGATTAAATCTTTTTAGGTCATGATGATTATATGTAATATAGTTTATTACTCAAATAGCCTAGAGATTTGAATTACTTCTCAGACTCCCCTTTTAGTGCTTTGATTTTCTCTGCATTGAGATGAATAAAAGGCCAATATTGTTTATTTTTGGGATTTGTAAATTTACTGAAATTTATTAAGCAATCACAGGGACCATACAATGTAGTTAAGAAAGCATAAGAATCATTTAGGGCCTGGGCTTCCATCACTGCCCAATCTTAATATCCTTCACATGTAATTTTTAAATATATAAATAAAAGGATATATGACTAGATTAAGGAAGACTTTTGTTTCAAGTCATGGAGATTTTGTCTTGATTATGCTTAGGAAATTAAGCTTCCTTTTTTTTTCGGGTGTCAGGTTTGTATGTATGTATTTATATATTTATTTTATCAGCCTCGTCGAGGTATAAGATAAAAGCCACAAAAATTCACCCATTGTAAGTGTACAGTTCAATGATTTTTAGTAAGTTTATAGAATTGTGTCACCCATCAACATCATTCAGTTGTAAAGCATTTCTTTCACACCCCTAAAATTATATAAGCCTGTTTGCAGTTGGTCTCTACCTTCGTCCCTGCCCCAGGCAACCATTACCACTAATCTGCTTTCTGTCTCTATAAATTTGTCTTTTCTGGATATTTCATATAAGTGAAATCTTATAAAGTCTATTGCACTTGGCTTCTTTCATTTAGCATAATCTTTTTGAGATTCGGCCATGTTCTAGCATGTTCTTTTTTATATATGGGTAGTATCCTTTTGTACGGATATACCACATTCTGTTTGTCCATTCATTAGTTAATGGTCATTTGGATTGTTTCCAGTTTTTAGCTATTATGAATAAAGCTGTAATGAACATTTGTGTACAAGTCTTTGTGTGGGTATATGTTTTCATTTCTCTTGGATAAAAATTACTAGGAATAGAATTGCTGGGTCTTATAATAAGCTCGCATTTAACTTTTTGAAACATATGCAATCAGTTTTGCAAAGTGGCTATAGCATTTTACAACTCACCAACAGTGTATGACGTTTCTCCACATCCTCATTTCTCCACATCCACATTTGGTATTATCTCTCTTTTTAATTATAGTCATTATAGTGCATGTGTAATGGTATTTCATTGTGGTTTTAATGACTAATAGTATTGAGCACCTTTTCATGTGTTTATTGGTCATTTCCGTGTCTTATATGGCAAAATGTCTACAAAAGTATTCTGCTCATTTTTTTTTAATTATGTTTTTATCGTAGTAAGCTATTTACCATTTTAACTACTTTAAGTCTACAATTTAGTTACATTACGTACATCTAAATGTTGTATGCAACCATAACCACTCCCCATTTCCAAAATGTTTTGAGCATCCCAAACAGAAACTGTGCTCCTGTTAAACAATAACTTCCTATCCCACACTTCCCTCAGTCCCTGGTAACCTCTATTCTACTTCCTATGAATTGACTTATTCTAGGTACATCGTATAAATGGAATCATACAGTTTTGTCCTTTGGTATCTGAGTTATTTCACTCAGTACATGTTCGGGGTTCATACATGTTGTAATGTGTTAGAACCCATTTTTATATTGAATTATTTGTCATATTATTGAGTTGTAAAATTCTTTATATAGTCTAGATAGAAGTCCCTTATCAGATACATAATTTGCAAATATTTTCTTTGATTCTGTTGCTTATATTTTCATTTTCCTACTAATGTCTTTTGGAGTGCAAAATTTTTAAATTTTAATGAAGTTCAACTGATCAGTTTTTTTTTTTTACATATTAGAGTTTTAGTTCTGTGTCTTAAGACCTGTTTGCTTAACCCAAAGTCACAAAGATATTCTATGTTTTTTTCTAAAGTTTTAGTTTTAGTTCTTACATTTAGGTCTGCGATCCATTTTGAGTTAATTTAGATGTTTGAGGTGAGGTAAAGGTCCAAGCTAATTTTTTTCCTTGTGGATAGCCAGGGAAAATCTCCCCATTTGTCCCTTTGTTGAAAATCAATTTACCATAAAATATAAGAGTTTATTTCTGGATTCCATTGATTTGTATGGTTTTCCTATTTCAATACCACATTGCCTTAATTTCTAGCTTTACAGTATATTTTGAAATCGGGTAGTATATGTTCTTTACCTTTGTTCTTCTTTTCAAACTGTTTTTGCTATTCTATGTCCTTTGCATTTCTATATAAATTTTAGGGTCAGCTTGTCAGTTTCTATAGAAAAGCCTGCTGAAATTTTGACAGATGTTACTTTGGATGGATAGATCAGTTTGAGGAGAATTGCCATCTTAACAAAATTGAGTCTTTGATAATTTCAAGAAAACAACTCTTGATTTTATTAATTTTTTTCTATCGCTTTTCTGTTTTCTGTTTCATTGATTTAAGCTTTATATTATTTCCTTTTTTTCCTACTTGCTTTGATTTAGTTTGCTTTTCTTTTTCTAATTTCTTAAGATAGAAACTTAGGTAATTGGTTTGAGATTTTTTTTTCTGGTAATGGTGTTTAAAGCTGTAAAGTGTCCTCTAAACATTGCTTTAGCTGCTTCCCATGAATTTTGGTATGTTGTGTTTTTTTTATTCAGTTGAAAATATTCTAAAATTTTTTTTTGTGATTTCTTTTTTGGTTCGTGTGTTGTTTAATTTTCAAATGTTTGGCATTTCCCCAAGTTTATTTCTGTTGTGGATATCTAATTTAATTCCATGTGGGCAACCTCCCAAAAAACAAAAGTCCTGGATCAGATGGCTTCATAGACGAATTTTACCAAATACTCTAAGAAGAATTATCACTTATTCTTCTCAAAATATTCCAAAAAATTCAAGAATAGGGAAGGCTCCCTAACTCCTTTAATTCCATGTGGACAGAGACTATACTTTGTGTATTTTTAATCTCTTTTAATTTATTAAGACTGTTCTGTCAATTATTGAAATCTCCAACTCTTATTGTTGACTTGTCGATTCCTCCTTTTAATACAGTCAGTTTTTGCTACATTTATTTTGGGGCTCTATTGTTAGGTGCATATACATTTATAGTTGTAAATTTCTTCCTTATATATGGATCCTTTCATCATTATAAAAAGTCTCTCTGTGCCTCTAGCAATTTTTCCTGTCTTAAAGTTTATTTTGTCTGAATTAATATAGTTTTTTTAACTCATATAGTTACTGTTTGCATAATTTCCTTTTTTGATAATTTTCACTTCATTTATGACTAAGTGAGGTCCTTGTCTACTACATGGTTACCAACTTTCACTGTTCTTTGAGGTTCTCACATATTTTTATTAAGAACCAAAATTCACTCAGAATTGTACTGTAATTGAAGTGAATTTGTCTTTAGGATTCTAAAATTTCTGGTCTATACTTTTTAAACTTTTTTTTTTTTTTTTAAAGGGCTATGTGTTTGTTTTAAGGGGTTATAGTGGATCTTTGTCGTTTTGGAAACTGATGGCATCCATTTCCATTTCTTTTTATGACAGCAATTTGATTTCCTTTCTTCCATTGGATACAGATTGGGTGGGTATTAATCAGGGTTCCTTATCTCCTTTTTAGCTAAAGAGGATGGATTAGAGTTCATAACTCAGAGCAGAACATTGAGACTCTCACTTCCTGGAGCTTGAAACCTAAGCAGAGTGATCCAAGGCCTAGGAATGCCTGGAGCATCTTCCCTGCAGCAGCTGTGCCTGCAAGATACTGGTCCATGAGTGGTTACTGCTGCCTGGACCTTAGGAAATGCTTTTGAGTACTTTTTTTTTTCTCTCAGCCTGGCTCCCCAGTTGTCCTGTTGATTGTGTATACCTCTCCACTATATCCTTCCAATAAATTCCTTTTTTACCTCGGAGTTAGCTGGAGTCAGGTTCAATTGCCTGCAAACAAAGAGCTCTAATGACATCAGAGGGGGCATAGAAAATTTTAGAGGTTGCCATAGATAATCGACTTGTTTTTGGAAGATTTGTGTCTATATTTAGAGTGATCTTTTGAGTTTTATATCTGAGTGCTAAAGCAGTTTTATCCCAGAGGCTGAATAACTTGCCAACCCTAAGTTGGCACCTTCACAAAACTAAAGAACCTCAAGTTAAACATTTTAATTTTGAAAAGGTTTAGAGCTAGATTAGGGGGCTGATAGTTCTGCCATACCCAAATATAGAAAGGGAGGTAGATCAAAGTGATGGGGAATAAATAATGATTCTTAAGTTCCCATCCCCTCAACCAATGGCAAAGAAGTGTGTCATTAAAATATACAAACACCCCTATGTTTCATCTTAGAAAATAGTGTGACCTCTGCATTCTTTCCATGCCCAGCATTTCCCTGTGGGTTCTCATTGCTCATGTGGGTGGTGGACAGACTAGAGACGAACCAATCTATTCCCATGTTACTGTCCTCTGGTAAAAACTTAGAGCAACTCTACCATTGAAAACCCTGGACTTAATTTTTTCCGTCAATGTAAGAGGTGATAGATAGTACTTTTGCTGCAACTATGGGAACTGGGGAATTCCCTTTGATAGCTGTAATGTACTAATTCAACAATCAGAACCATTTTAAATATAGAGTTTCCAGCTTCAGCTGAGCCCTCAATGCTGTTTAATATAATAGTTCCTTCATTCTAGGAAGCCCTCCCTTGACTCAGTTCCCTTCTCCTTAATGTATCATGAACACTCAGCACTTGCCACAGTTACCATAGTATTTACTGAATAGGACTGACATTGTTTTTTTATGAGTCTGTTTCCCTTGATAGATTGTGAGTTCTTCAAAAAGAAATGTTTTTGCATTGTCTAGCACAATGTTTGGAGAAAAATGTCATGAATGCTTATTATGTGAATACATGCCCAATTCAGAGTGAAGCCCATTGCTGTTAGCAAAAGGACTAGACCCTGAGGTCATCTATACAAATAGTATTCCCTTTCAAATGAGACATCTGAGGCCCAGGCAAAGGAAAGGACTTGTTTGAAGTCTTAAGACCAGTAAGTAG
This sequence comes from Rousettus aegyptiacus, assembly GCF_014176215.1. NCBI lineage: Eukaryota > Metazoa > Chordata > Mammalia > Chiroptera > Pteropodidae > Rousettus > Rousettus aegyptiacus. The sequence goes on from NW_023416306.1 coordinate 128,110,924, forward strand.
CAGTGCTGAGGTGGCAACGCAGATTGTTAAACTCTAAAAATATACTCCTTTCACTTTTCTACTTTGCCCCTTGGAAGTTCTTCTAGAAGCCTGATCTTAGGTAACCAACTCTCAAATGTGACAGGCAGTGCCATTCAGCTATTCTTTGCTTCCTGAGTATTTCTACCCCATCAGGAAGAATTTCTTTGTGAAATTATGTAATTCTAGCTTTAGTTTCCACTGAGTTCTTCCCTATCCTGTCATTCCTTTAATGCAAGTTCATTGAACTGCTTTGATAGAGTCATTAGAAAACATACCTAGGAATCCAAACTCATTGATCGTTTTGCTTTAAGATGTGTTTTTAACACAATTTTTCTTTAATGTATTTCTTGAAGATGATTTTTAAAACAATTTTCAATGAAGTGAGTTTTAATTTCAATTCTACTGTTTTTCCATCTGTAACACATTTTATATAATGATTATTCTTGCTTTAAAAGGCAGCACTTTTTCCATTTACATATATTTTTGTAGTGTACATTTTGGCAAATGAAAAGATGATTTCCATTGTAGAGAGAGAAACTTAGTAAAATCTAACTCTGGTAAAACATTTACTTTGCATATATGAGCATTTACTTTTTTATGGCTGATAATAACTATATATCATTATGAAGTAAGAGAAGGAAGTTTGGAAACTTAAGAGACTCTGGTATGAAAAACTAATTATATGGTCTTATATGTATTACGAGCCTAAGCATGTTTACTCAAACGTAACCGAGATTAGGATGTTAGATGAAACATCAAAATTACCACATCGTAGCCAAAATTTTTTTAAAAAAATGAAATCATGGTATGGATTAAAATTTAAAAATGCTAAAAGGTAGTCTTTATAAGTAATGTAAAATTGGGATGGTATTATGCAAGCAATATTTGCAAATTTAAAACAAAGAGGTGTGAAGATATTAAAATTATATTTAAATGACATGAAAAGTATGTTTTTTGTCTGTAGATTCTTAATGAATTTCTTCTATAAATTGCCTAATTTTAAAATTATTTTTATTACTGGTCTATTACACATTTCTCAGTTCACTCAGTGAAACTGTACTGGATATCTGTTTGTAAAAATCTGTCTCTGCAGGTGATTTTGTATTACAAAACTAAAACTGAAGCCATTCTCAACATATAAAGTTCACTCCAGGCTCCTGACGGAGCTCATCAAATTGAGTTATGTTACTACTACATCTTGGTAAATTTGCTTAGATAGGTCTTTCTGATTCTCTTCCCTGTAGCTTTAAACACAGTTATTCACAGGAAGAAAAGTAAAATATATTGTCAAACCACTAGCCTATGTGATACTCAAGAGCTAGAACTAAGTCTCAATTTTTCTATTTTTAGCACCTACCACAGTGTCTTGCACATAGTAGGAGCTCAATAAATGTTGCATAATCAAAGCCTCCAGGGTCCTTGGACTCTCCAGAACCCTGTAATTATTGCCCATATTCCATCGGTAGATTCCAATGTCAAAACAGATGACTTATATACTAATACACAGTCGGTGCTTGATAAATGCTAAATGAAAGAATCGATTGTTTTAATATATTCTTACCCATTATCTCCATTGGCAGTTTGCCTTGCAATGTGGAATACGTTATCAATTATTTATTCCTCAGAAACTTTCCACAAATTATTGTCATCATTATAAATTTAGAAGAGGTATTGTAGTCAACTATGAATTTTACATGTCTGAATTATCCATACTGTCTCCGATTTAAACTCTTATTAGTCCCTGGAGGCCAAATCCTGACAAGCAGGCCATGGCTCTTTTGTTGGTGGTAAGCTTTCCCTTCCAGGCCAATCTGAAGGCTTGGAGAAGTGGTTGGGACCCCCATGTACCCTTAGATGAGGGCTCGATACAGTTTTGCATAACCCAACTGAGTTAAAGCCAACACCCCAAGCTAGTGGAACCTTACAAAGCCTGTACATAAGGAAACCAGTAAGTCTGCAGATTCTAACCAGCCAGGTAGCAGAACCCATTGCTCTAATTGGCTAGATAATACATAATTTGCTAGTTTAATAATTTGCAAGTGGGTTACTGAAGAGTTTCCTGAACTCAAGTGATGAGTGTAGAGTTAGGCTTTATTAGCATATTGGAGCAGAGGTGTTACAGTGAAGTTAATGCATAATTGGGTAGGCTGCCTAGTGCAAAGATTAAAAAGCCATGTAGAGAGATACTATCTTACGAGGCACTGCCCTGCTGAAGTTCAGTCTTTCTCGAGGTGATATTGGAGTTACACTTTCATTTCAAAATCCTCACAAATCTAGGAAGAATCAGAGAAGGAGAAACATGGAAAGCCGTTTCTTTACTGGTCATTCCTAGGCTACACTAGCCAGTCTGGGGAGGTGAAACCCCTGACATGGGCCCTTTTGACCTTTGCGTGAACAGTGTGATGTCGCACTGTGGGGCTCGCACGGGGGTGCCGTTCCCTACTGTCTTTGGGAAGGGAGCTTCTTTAAAGACAGGCCATATCTTAGAAAAAATAAGTGAAGACTTGAGATGGTGACTGGCCTCTTCTCTCTGCTTGGGTGAAACATGTTATTGTACGATTTAGGCCACGTATTTACCACTCTGCAGTCTTTCCTGCTGCCACTGAGCTCCCTGAAGGCAGGCCCGGTGCATAGTAGGCATGCAGGAACAGTTTCTTGAACTGAAGTGACAATAATGGAGAGTCGGTGATATACTTATATAGGAACCTTTTTAAAGTAAACACATCATCATATTGCATTGTTCTAAAATGACAAATTAGGGAACATTACTAGCTTTGTAGAGCAATTTTTTCCCTAAGGCTTCATCATAAAATTCCTTTAAATAGTAAGCTTTCCGATGCCTTCTGTTTTCACATAACTTTTCAGTAATGTGAACATTGTGTTACGCTTTTTTGTATAATGCAAAAAAGCACTTCTAATATAATATTTTACTTATCTACATAAGAATTCTGAAAGTTAAGTAGGCTTTTCTTATTTCTAAGCATTAAAACATACACACATACACACATTTTTTTCATGTTATAAACGTGTTGTAAGCCCATTGTGGAAAATACAAAAAGGTGGAATTAACCATAATCCCACTCTAGAGATAAACGAAATGTTAATATTCTAGTGTTACTTTCTATATATCTTATACACAGTTGGAATTATGCTGTAAATTTATTTTGTGCCCTTTCTTTCTACTTAATATTAAATTTTACAGATTTTCCCCTTGTTTTGAAAGCCCTCCATGGACCTCTTGCCAGTTGCATAATAATGTACTATGTAGATACTTTGTAAAATACAGATGTTTTATAAGGTATGTAGATTGCACTATGAAGACATTTTTGTGCGTATATCTTTGTAATTTTTCTTATTTCCTTTAAAATTAATTCTAAGAACTAGAGTTACTGGGTCAAAGATTATGAACATTATGAATATATTTTGATGGATCACGCTTTGAAAAAGTCGTATCAGGAAGGATCAACAGTATATTTTCGATTTGTGATAGACATTTTAGTATTATAAATCAAAAATATTTGCTTCTTTAATAGGTGAAAATGGTATGATTTTTAAAATTTTAAATTGTAAATAGACTTTATTTTTTAGAGCAGTTGTAGGTCCACAGCAGAACTGCGTAGAAAGCACAGAATTTCTGTATCCTCCTGTCCCCACACGAATACAGCCTTCCCCACTATCGGGATTTGTACCACAGTGGTGCATCACATGGCATGATTTTTATTTCCTCTTGCTTTGCTTACTAGAAAGGTTGACTTTTTGAAAAAATGCGCTGTTCATTTTTTGATCCTCTTTTGTGAATGGCTGTTCATTTTCTTTGCTTGGTGATTTTTTAAGATCGAGAAGCAGCTCAAATGGAATGATTGGTTCGAACCCTTGTCCGTGTCTAATGCAGTGTTTCTCCAGGAATCGTCTGCACCACAACTGCCTTTCCAGGCCCGTTTCCCAGCTTTGGTTCTTTGGCAGTAGGGCCTGGATCTTGTGTGCTTAACAAGCCACCTGGGAATCCTTACGTACTCCAAAGACATCTGAAAACCCCTAGTCTTCAGCCTTATTATAAAACTACAAAAAAAAAATATGTCTTACATTCTATTAACTATAACCAATGAGTGTTACTTCCTATTAAAAGAGAAAGCACACACCAGCGCCTTTTCATCAGTGGGAGAGTGTCAGAACCAGATTAGTCAGATCTGAAGTTTTCTTGCAAGAATGTGTTGAGATGACTAACGTTTTTTTTTCCCATTCACAGGTGTAACTGGTTTGCATTCTTCTTAATAGAGCAGGTTCATTCAGAAAAACTGGAAACTATAGCAAATAACAGATAGATCTAGCAGTTCCAAATTCCCTTCAGCGAAGTATTTTTTTTTTTTCTGTTACTGCCACTCCATCTATACTGGCTCTAACCAGGTTTCCAATAAGGAAAACACAGAATCTTCATATTCCTAATTCCTACTTTTTACCAGAAAGTTTGAAAATTCTAAATAATGTAAGTGCACTTTTCTAAATGTAGATTATGCTTAAAAAATAGCTGAGGAAAGGGAGGACAAAAGCAATTTGTGCAAACATAATTATATTGCCTAATGCGGCAGTCCAGTTTGGACTGCAAATTGTCAGTATATCAGAAATCATCAAATTTCTAGAAATAAATAGTACAAGTAGATACACATGAATGTATCCTTAAGAAACCTCTAGATAGGTGCAGGAGTTAATGGGAAGGTGGTCATTTAGTATGCCTGCCTCTGCTGTTCCCATTTCCTGTGTCCCCTTCCTGAACAGCTGGGCTAGGCAGGCAGGAAGGCCCGGAGAGCCAGCAGAGACCTAGGCTGGGAGAGCCTGGGAGTGAGATCCCAGACCCTGTGGTACAGGAGGCAGAGAGGGAAGGACAGTGTCACTGCCTCGCAATGTGTGACTGAGCTGATCTCCTGTCCTCACTGAAGAGGAGGTGGGAGTAAGGAGGGGCTGTTGAGGCGGGCTGTGTCCCCGTTGACTCCAGGCCAGGAGGGCTGTCGAGAGGCTTCCTCCTGGCACCTCACCTGGACGCAGGCCATGTACTCTGACAGGCGGTGCACTTCTAGCTCATAAGCTCCTTCCATTACAGCCAGGACCACTTATTTAATCTTATCCCAATGAGCAGAGAACAAAAAGAAATGTCACACCTAAGGGGACCTAGCAGCCAGAGGGTGGAAGAATAAACACAGTCCTTAAAACAGCCCAAATGAAACAGGAAACAGGTTGACTTTGAATGAAAAATAATTAGGGCATGTTATGGACTGAATGTTTGCATCCCTCCTCCAATTCGTATGTTGAAATCCCTAACCCCTGGTGTGATGGTATTTGGTGGTCTCCCCAAATTCATACGTTGAAGTCCCTAACACCCAATATGATGATATTTGGAGGTGGGGCTTTGGACAGCAATTAGGTTTAGAGGAAGTCGTGAAGGTGGGGCTCCATCCATGGTGAGGCTAGTGCTCTTATAAGGAGAAGAAGAGAGACCAGAGCTTCCTTTTTCTGCTCTGTGAGGACACAGCAAGAAAGCAGCTGTCTGCAAGCCAGGAAGAGGGCTTGCAACCATGATGGCACCCTGACCTCAGACTTCCCAGCCTTAAATTAAGAACTGCTAGAAATAAGTGTTTGTTGTTTATAAACGACTCGGTCTGGTATTTTAGTATAACAACCCCAGCTGACTAAGACAAGGCACATAAGGATATCCGGGTACAACACAGAATTTCTTCTGTGAACTTAAATTTTTAACTCAGTTGATGAACTAGAGACAAGGGTGGTTACTTTTATGAATTGAATTAGTTGCCTACAAGACAGAGTAGAAAAAATGGTGAAATATCAGAGCCAGATACAGAGAGAGAATAAAAACTGTGAGGAAAAATACACAAGACTTGGAGGATAGATCTAGGACACCCAGCATGTGAATAATAGGAATTCTAAAAGGAGGCAAAGAAACAGATGGAGAAGAAACAGTAGTTACACAAAAGAAGAAAATTTACCTGATTTGAAAAAAAATTTGAGACCACAGATTGAAAAATTCACCGAGTGCCAGATAGAATTGATTTTTTTTTACAAAAAGAGGCACAATTAGGTATGTTCTAATAAAATTCCTGAACTCCAAAGATGAAGAAAAAATCTTACAAGCTTCTAGGTATAAGGAACCAAAGTACTTATAAAGGAAGACACATCAGATTTCCTATCAATCTTCCAATCTTCACATTCACTGAGGAGAAAGAGCTTTAAGTCAAGAATTCTATACCCTTTCAATTGATCACTCACCCTTCAGAGTGAAGGAAGGATGATTATTGACATGGCAGGGATTCAAATAAGTGTTTGTTGTTTATAAATGACTCGGTCTGGTATTTTAGTATAACAACCCCAGCTGACTAAGACAAGGCACATAAGGATATCCGGGTACAACACAGAGCTGTTCATCCAAGTGCCTGCTCTGAGGAAAATGCTAGGGAAAAGACTCTAACCAAACCCAATGAATTTGCACAGAGACCCTAAGATGGAGAAATGAAAAGGAGAAGCACAAAGACAATCAATCAGTGGTCCCTAAGAAAAGACCTATGTCATTTCATGTAAATAGAAGTGCCTGGGACTAGGTCATAGAGGTGCTAAAAAAGAAAAAATATATATGTTGAAATAGAAGAGAGATTCTCTAGCCAGAATTCTAATCGCAGCATGGTTATTTTAGCAGTCTAGTTGGCGTAGGGAAGGGCAAGAGGGGAGAAAAGTAAAATTCATTCAAATATGTCATTTGGGCTTGAAGGGAGGGTGAGTGTGAAGGTGGTCTGAGTGTCTCATGCTGGGGAGGAGGAGCAGTGCCAGCACAGAGCCTGGGGTAGATGGTGTGTGTGGTTGTGAACACTGGGGAAAAGGGGGTAACCATCCATCCGTGGAATAGCGGTGTCCAGGAACATTCTCCGGTTAGCTGGGGGAGGAAAGGCAATCAATGGTAACCTGATTAAACCAGTCAAAATAAGGAAAAGGAGACAGGACACAATAACAAAAAGCAACATAAATCGTAAATATAAAGTGAGATGAAGGTATGAATGGAAACAGACAAAGCAGCTTAGTGTCATGATTGAGAGTACAGTTTGTGGAGCCAGACTCCCTGGTTCAAATCCCAGCTCAGTTACTTTTTGACTGTGGCTTTGGGCCAGTTACTTAACTGCTTAGAGATTTCACCCCCTGGCAAATGGGGATGATAATATTACCTCCTTCCTGTTGTGTTACAAAGATTAAATAAGTTAACATACCTAAAGCACTTAGAACAAAGCCTGGTGTACAGTTAGATCAAGCAAGTATTTGCTTTATTATTTATAAAGCCTATTAGCAATCTTAATATTAGGTAAGGTGAAACTTGATGTTAAAAGCACTAAATCAGATAAAGAAGGTTATTATATAATGGTTATAGCCTCTTATCATAAATCTGTATGTGCCAAATAAAATGGCAGCTAAATTATATATTAAAAATGTGAGAACTTGATGAAAATATTTTACAACGGGAGACTTCATAATACCCCTTTCACAGCTGGAGAGATCCAATAGACAAAAATAAATAAGATCTAGGAAAAATGAATAATGGAATCAGCAAACTCAATCTAATAGACACTTTTGAGTCTTTTGTTCCTTGAATAGTTTTTTGCATGCAACATTTTAAAAAATCAATCATGTGCCACAAGGCAAACTTAATACATTCAAAACATTAAATATATTACAGAACACATTTTTAATCTTAATTCAATACAATTAGAAATAAATAATAAAAATGATAAGAACACTGAACCACTTGAAGATGTAGAAATGCAATTCTAAGTAATTCTTACATCAACAAGGAATTCAAAATTAAAACAATAAAAAAGAAAATACTTCATACCCAACCTATAGGCACAGAAAATACTGTACTAGTAAAAAAAAAAAAAAAAAAAAAAACTTCATTGTTACGGAAGAAATAATAAAAATAAAGGAACTTAGTATTCATCTTCTAAAATTACAAAAAAAGAGTCGATGGCCATGCCACCCTGAACATGCCCAATCTTGTCTGATCTCGGAAGCTAAGCAGGGTCGGGCCTGGTTGGTACTTGGATGGGAGACCACCTAGGAATACCTGGTACTGTAGGCATTAAAAAAATAAAAGTAAAAGAAAGAAAGGAAGTGTGGATTAGAGCCTCACCTGTCCCAACGCTGGCGAAAGAAGTCCCTCTGACTCTGTGAATCTATTAGAAATGGACATATCACTTCAGCTGTTTGTGCCTCACTTCCTGGTTGGTAATATGGGGATCCTGAGTGTCTCCTTCGCAGGGGTCCTGTGTGAGTTTGACTCACGTCAACACTGCCTACTACACACTCAGTAAACCCCAGGGATATCCTCATGACCTCCATCATTCCTTTGACGATGTCGCAGGATGGTTGCTCCGCAAGGTCATGCTTTTATGTTGGGTCACTTAATCGTCAAGCAATTCTACTTTCATTTTGTGTCTTTCCTGTGAGACCCATTCTGCCATTCCAGTTTAAATATTATCAAGTAAGTACTAGAAAGATTAGCGTTTGCTGTATTTGCTGTGTACTAGACATTGTGCTAAGTGCTTTATATGCATCATCTTATGTAATATTTATAGTGGTTTTAAGAGTATGGTTACCATTTCTGGATACAAACGAGGAAAAGGATGCTCAGAGAAGTTTACACATTTGCTCACGATCACACAGTAGGAGGAACCAGAATTTGGACCTGTTTGTCTGATGCCCGCCTCCTCTCCTTGCTCTTGGTTTATCACTTCCTAAGAAATGTAGAGATTGTTTATCTAAAACAAGAACTGTCAAAAAATAGCCCGATTGGGGACAGAGCGCTGAACGACATACCAAGAGTTCAGGGTCCTGGTCTGGGCTTTGCCTCTTCCTGAAGATGGAACTCCATTGAATTATTTGACAAGACTCAGCATTTTTATTGGTATATTAAAGTACTTGGTACAGGTATAGTTGCTAAGATCTCTTTCTAAGCCGCTGGTTTTCTGTTTATAGCAGGTGACTGTTAAAAGGAGCCTCTTATGAAAGTATTGAAGCTTATTTTTGCCAAAAGTATAAAATGCTTTTGTGGCATCATGTAAATTCTCAAATGACTCCCTTGTGGGTTTTTTTTTGTGTGTGTGTGTGTGCTTACCAGGTACTTCAGGAGCAGATCCGTGCCCGGGACAACATCAGCTATGGAACTAATTCTGCCTTAAAGACTCTGGAGATGCGTCAGCTCTCCGGTTTGGGAGATCTTCGAGGGAGAGTGGCAAGGTAAGTGGTCAGATGTGTGGGACTCCACTCCTTGAAAGCCAGAGTAAACTTCATTTTAGTGGGGAATATATTCATGAAGACGAAAGCAAGTTCTTTGCGTTCTTGTAATTTGTGCCTTCCTGTGCCCGTAAATCAAGCAACGGGAGTCAGACCTGGTAATGCGCATGCCACGATTGCATGTGCGTCTGCAGTTAGAGTTGTGTTCGCAGAAGGAAATCATAGGACAGTTCAGCTGATCTGTGCCATTTGGTGGGGCAAGACTATGTTTATTGACTCCAGTAATATGAAGTTGAGACATATTTTGCATGCCTTTTTTAAATATCATTTTTTGGAAATTCATTTTTTATTTTTCAATTGTGGTTGACATACAATATTGTATTAGTTTCAGGTATACAGCATAGTGGTTAGACATTTATATAACCATTTATATAACTTATGAAGTGATCACCACAATAAGTCTAGTCCCCATCTTGCACCAAACATAGTTATTACAACATTATTAACTATATTTTAATTTTATATTCTGAAAGTATTGGTCTGTGATAGATTGGAAATTTTAAAAAGAGCTTTTTCACCTCAGCTGGTATAAAAAGTGCTATTCTAGGCCTCACTACTGAAATTGTGCTTGGTGGACCCTGGATCCGCAGCATCTGTGTCACCTGGGAACTTGTTAGAAATGCCAGCAGTCCCTAACGTATTTATGGGCCTCTTCTGCCCTCTGCTGCTACTAAGAGTCAAGTGCAAGTCTACATAGGAGCTGTGGAGCTCATAAGCAATTCGAATCAGCCTGAGGTGAAGTTGAGAGTCTGCAAAGGGTGGAAGAAAGGTGCTCACAGCAGCCAAGGCCTCTTTGGAGAAGAGAGCTATAATGTGAAGGGGTATTTGTGCAGGCAACACCTGAAGGGCCTTGCATGCTGCACACGTGTCTTCGGGCCTGCTGGATGAACATCAGTCTGATAGCCCAGAACTCCATGGATTGAATAGAGGCCTGGTTTATCACTCCTCTGTGGTTTTCTATTCTCTTCTGAGTGAACTTCAGCCCCCCTATTATGATCCTTGGGCACGGAAACCCTGCTGACCTCCTCACCTCTCTTTACCCTTGCACTGCACCTTTCAATAGTGATCAGCTGCTTGTTATTTCCTGTGTAGGCCATGCCCTCCTATCTCTATGCCTTTGCGCATGCTGTTCTTATACCCAGCATGCCTTTCCCCCTTCTTTTCTAACTTCTAGTTGGCCTTTAAAATTCAGCTCAAACGTCACCTCTTCCAGGAAGTCTTCCCTGATACCCCTAGCATTCTCTGTTCTACTGAATATTTCTTTTGTCTTCACTGTCTTGAGGTGGAGTACCATCTTTTATTTTTGTAGCCTAAGTGTCTGGAACAGCCCCTGGAAAACAATAGATACACAATATATGCTTGTTTGGATAAATGGTCTAGAAAATCACTGTAATAAGATGGAAAAAAATTTGAATTCTTTTTGTGAAGATCTGCTTAAAAGAAACCCCAGCTCTGTTGTACTTCTTAGAACAATGAGGAGTTAAAGACCTTCAGAGCTGCAGAGCAGAGTAGGGGCTTCAGAAGAACTTTGAGGCTCATCCTAGTCACTCCAGTTGCAGATGAAAATTAGGTGAGGCAAAGTATGTAAGAGGCTTAGTGCAGTGCATGGGGGGGGGGGTGGCGGTGAACATACAGCAAACGGAGCTATTACTGTTACCTCAGGGACAGCAGCAGTGGAATTGTCCTCAGCAGTGAAATCATCCTGGTTCAAATTATAAAATGGAGAAATTGTTTCGAAATACTTTCAGCAATTTAAAATTTTTCCTCTGCAGTTTTTTAGTAGCTTCTCTACCCAGCTTTTTTTTCTCTGTAACAAATACTTTTTACTCTGAAACAATCAAAAACATGTGTTGTGAGCATCATATATTTTTGTTTTGTTTTATGGCTATATTTGTCTTTCCCCTGTAACACTAATGAGACTTTGATTGTTGAAATAAACTCATGTAAAACAAGAGTTCTTTGGCAAAGTGTGGACTTCTTGCATTGATTATGTATATTATATCGAAGGAATATGTATGAACTTTTTAAGTGATATTCTTAAATTATTAGTCTGCTGTATTATTTCAGATTTTATTTCACAGTGTTTTGGTTCTATAGGTGATATAATTGATAGGAAATAGGCCCTGATACCTCCCTGGGAGATCCAGCTCAGAGCGCCAAAGGCAAATTCTCTATGGAAGTGAGAAGTACTCTTACCCTCAGTAAGCATAGCACACCCTAAAAAAGGCTGTCTCATAGTTTCCCATTTCTCCCTAAAGCAGAGCTGAGAGTTTAGCTTTCCTATTCTTACTGGAATATTTGGTTCATTATTTGGCCCGTCTTCTTCACATCCACTTTCCTCTAAAAGGTCTGTTTGCATGGTGTTAGAGCCTTAGAGAATTATCTGTATACTGAGACAAGTGCACAGGTTTCTATAAGGTAAGCAAGCCCAGGTGCAGAGAAAAAATAAATGGGACAGCATCGGAGTAAAGATTTTTGGCTAATATAAGTAACACTGTTATGAGCATTCAGTACAAGTTTTTGTGTGGCCATATGTTTTCATTTCTCTTAGATATATATATACCTAGGGGTATAATTGTTGAGTAATACCATAACTCTGTATTTAACCTTTGGAGAAAGTGGCCGCATCATTTTACATTGCCAGCAGCAGTGTATGAGAACTGCAGTTTCTCCACATCGTCACCGACGCCTGTCTGTCTTTTCGATTATAGCCAGCCTAGTGGGTGTGAAGTGGCATCTTGTTGTGGTTTTGATTTGCATTTCCCTTAATGACTAATGGTGTTGAACATCATTTAATGTGCATATTGGTCATTTGTATCTCCTCTTTGGAGAACTGTTTATTCAGATCCCTTGCCCATTTTAAAATTGGGTTATTTGTCTTTTTATTACTGAGTTGTAGGAGTTCTTTATGTATTCGAGATGCATTTCTCTTATTAGATATCTGAATTGAAAAAAATTTCTCCCATTCTGTTTCCTTTTCATTTTCTTAATTGGGTCCATTTGGTTCTTTAAAAAAATATTTCTCTTTATTGATATTCTTTATTTAGCAAGATATTGTCATTATACCTTCCTTGACTTTTTAAAGCATGTTTCCTTTATTTCTTTGATCATCCTGTATTTATGCCTGCCTCGAGTCTTTGTCCTTTAAATTTGACATCTGTGCTCTCTCACAAGCAGCTTCTTTTGTCTGCTTTTCCACCCTGCGTATGGTTCGCATTTTTCTGTTTCTTTGCATGTCTCAGAATTTTTGGTAATAACTGGACATTTTAGGTAATATATGGTTGCAATCCTGAATATTGACACATACCCCTGAGTTTGTTTTTGTTGTTGTTTGTTTGTTTGTTTAGTGACTTGGCTGGAGCATTTTATTGCTGTCTATTTCCCTAACAATATGAAGCTTCTTCTATCCCTCCTCAGAGGGTTCAGTCACCCTGTGATGATAATGGTTTTAGCAAGGCTCCCTTTGACTGTCTCTTTTCCTGAGCTTTTATTAAGCTGCCTTCCTCTGTGTGTGTTATACCCAAATCTTAGGCTCCACTAATTGCTGGCAGATTGCTTTACTGTTTTTGACAATGCTCTGGAACATAAATTGCTGTATGGTCTGATTCAATTATTGCCAGCACTTATGAGCTTAATGATGTATATATACAATACTTATGTGTGTATGGGCATATGTACACATATATTATTATAATATGGAAGATGAGCAGCTTAATTTTTAAAAAATTTTTATTATTTTTATATATTTTTTTAGGTGAGGCAACCCTTGGTTGACCTCAAAGATTATAAGGACCTTGTCAGCTTAAAATCTTTTATTTTAAAAAATTTTTTATGCCTACAGCACCTGGTCTTCCTAGGAGGTCTTGCATCCAAGTACTAACCAGGCCCGATCCTGCTTAGCTGCGGAGATCAGACAGGATTGGGCTTGTTCAGGGTGGCATGGCCGTAGACGCAACTTAATGTTTTAAATGTCATTGCTTTGGGTGTGCTGTGCCACCATGTCACAAGCCATAAGAGAAGTTCTGCTTAAGCATGTTGCTCAGGTCATACCTGTTGCTAGACCTTTGGGACCCTGCTGAGCTTTTGACCACCTGCCCTGTCATCGTTTATCTGATGGCTAAGCAATAGAGTCACTCTGCCAACTGATGGCCATAACCAGGAAGTGTACCTGGGAGATAGCTTCTCAAAGGCTGGAAAAGGGAGAATTTGGAATGAGTACATTATTGGTTCATCTGTAATATAACACATCAAGGATGAAATAGAACAACTGACCAGATTTATTTCCAATTCTTGTTTAATTAAAGTTATTGAGCATGCACGCAGCTATGTTAGAGCCCTGAGGCTGTCTTTCATGAGTGTTTTTTGAAAAAACAGGAATGTTTTTGATCCAGTACTAGCTGAAATAGCAATATCGCTTTCCCCTTTCTGATATATATATTACGTATAATAATTATACATACATGTATATGTAATTCCAAAGTTATAAAAATGTGAAGATTCACCATTACTTAATAATTTGTTTCATTTACTCTATTGTTATTTCATCTGTGAACTTCTTTTTCCGAAACATTCGAGAGGAAGAATTACATTGTTTTCAACATAAGAAAACCAGAGTTGATTTCACTGGGTATATTTTCTGATGGGAGGCTGGGAGGCTTTGGTATCCCACCCTGTCTCCCTCCCTGCCCACTCTGCTTCTTTATTTATAAAAGGTGCACAGTGAAATATACTGGTAATGAAAAGAAAAATAGAGACTCACCAGTCCCATCTCTGTTTTACCCTTTAGAGGTAACTAACATTAATAATTTGACGTCTGTCCTTTCAGACTTTTCTCATACATAGTTATAAAATAATAATTTATCATTGATTAATATAATGGTTTGCAGCATAATAATTACCTAACAGTGTGATTTTAATTTTGCAAAGTTTTATTTTATTATTCTGCAACTTAAGTGTTTCCGCATTACAGTATACTGTAGGCCTCCTTCTAATATGCACATAGGTCCAGCATACTTTTTAATTGGATATAGAATATTCTGCTACATATATGTACCATAATTTAATGTATTTAACCACTCCTATATTAATGGAAATTTATGTGGTAGTATTTTTGTTTTCAAGTGAGGCACAATACTGAATCCAAGCTATAGCTAGTGAGAAGAGTGAGCCACGAGCTTCGGGATAATTTTGAGATCTTTCTAAATAACTTTTTCAAACATAATCTGTCCCTTGAACAGCTTTGTAAAGATGATGTAACTGGTCTGATGTGGTCATACCTGACAGTTCCCATCCAGTAAACTTATATTTAAATTGGAAAATAATGCCTTTCTATAACATTTTTGTTTTTCATTGTATGTTAAAACCTCAGATTTGCACAAGTATGATTTAAATAATATTTTGCTAAAAAAGTCACGAACTCCAAATTAAAAAGAAGAGTCTGTATTTGGTGTCATTTTTAACCATTATTTGTAAAATGAAGATTTATGAGGACTAAAGGAAATATGTCAAATATCTTATGCAGTACATGCTACAGCATAACTATTCCTTATATTCATTCACAAATATTTATTGAGCTTTTGCTACATGTAAGGCAGTGTGCTAGGCACTAGAGTTTTAGTGATGAAAATGAGTTATCATCCCTTTTTACACGCAATTTATATTCTACCTAGCAGGAGAAACAGACATTAAATGATTTACTGCAAAATAATTATTTAATTTCTCTTATGATTTGGATAATTTAGTTTGATTTTTCTTTGGTTACAGTTTTGTTTCTTTGGGGTTAAAACCTAGATTGAAAGGTACATACAAAGAAACATATTCACCTTTTAAGATTTGGGATATATACTGCCAAGTTACCCTCTAGAAAGCTTGTAAATTTTATTTTCCTACTTGCATTCTACAAGTTCCAATATTGGGCCTTCATATGAAAAAAAATTCTAATACAGAAAAACAATGACATGATTATTACTTTAAGTTGTGTATATTTTATTATAAAATTGAAAATTTTAAATGCATATATGCAGTTTGTCAGAATGTTTAAAAATACTTAAAATTTTTTAAACACATAAGTTAATAAAAAATTCTGTCCTAATAATTTTTGTTTTTTACTTCTAAAAAGGATTCTAGCATTTAAAAAAAAATAACTAACCAAGTCGTTCAGCTTAGAGAAAATGTGAGGTTGGAATAATTGAACTGGGAGCTTCCTTTCTTCAGAGTCTACAATAAATTAAATTTTCCAACAACTTTTTCTGTTTGCTTACTGTTATTTCTTGCTCCCACTCCTCCTCTCAGGGTGCTTTTTTCTTCTTATCGAAGTGCATTTTTTTAGCGATTCCTTCTATATGGGCTTGTAAGTGATATATTTTTTAATCTTTGTATGTCTGAAACTGTCTTTATCTTTATTTTATGCTTGTTCTTGGATAATAGGTTATTTTCCCTCAAACCAAAAAAGATATTCCTCCATTATCTTGTGATATCTGTTGTCCTCAGATATCTGTCATGCTATCAGTCTTTGATAGGTTACCTGTCTTTAGTCTGTGGTAGCTTTTGAGATTTTATCTTTATCATGGGTTTTCCGAATCTCACATGCTCTATTTTTACTTATCCCACTTTATATTCATTAAGTACTTTAAACTCATGTCTTTCTTTGGTTTTAGGAAATTGCCAGCACTCACACCACAGATACTGCTTCTCTGCCATTTTCTCCATTTCCTTCTGGAATTCCTCAAGTCCTCCTCGACTCATGTTAGCATATCTTTATTTGTCCTCCTGGTTTCTTAACTATTTTTCATGTTTTGAATCTGTTTTTGCTGCATTCGGAGTGAACTCCTCTCTACTATCCTCTAATTCACTGCTTCTATCTTTAATCATATCTAACTTAAAGTTTCTCAGGTCTGTTAAGACAACCGTGTAGTTTATTTCCAGGACTTCTAATTTTATTTATTTTTTAATCCACTATTCTTCCTTCATCTCTGCATGTTTTTGTGTACTAATTTAGAGTTCCCTTGGTGGATGTTAATCTGTCTTTGACTTTTTGAGCATCTTAAACTTATTTATTTTAAACCCATTTGATCCTAGCTTTTTTTTTTTGTATGTTTTTTATGCTTTCCATAGCTGATGGAGCCCCCCTCAAGCCTCTGGTTTCAGTTACGCTGGCTGTACGTGGAGCCAGTTTCCATTTTCCAAATCTTGCATAAGTGCCTTTCACTGGTGGGATCTCAGTCAAAACCCTGCTGGTAAGGAAGCCTGGAAAGTGGAGGTTTTGGGCTTCTGCCCCTGTGATATGGAGAGCATTCACAAGGAGCAAAAATGCTCTTTCAGTTCTGAGCGATACACTTATATAACCTCTTCTCCTTGTCACTCATCCAACAATATGTTTTTTTCTACGTCTCTTGCTTTTAGCCAATCCCCAAGTCTTCTAGAAAATGTCAACATATTGGGTGTGGCCAACTGTATATCAGGCCTGACTTTTTCTCTCTCAGTTCACCTGGTCATCAGAAACTCCTCAAGAAGACACAGATGTGAGTTGAAGGAAAGCCGTCACAGGAGCAGGGATAGATGCCATGGGAGTCTGGGCTCATGTAATTTATTTGTGCCTGTAGGACCTGTTCAAACCTGATGTCTGTATATATCCCTCCCCCTCAAAGATAGAGTGCTGCTCAGTGCCCACCTTTATGGCTCAGTGTTCATGATGGACTGCCCAGATTTCATGGTCACTCACTATCCTATGCTTAGGCATGTCATCTCTACTAGAGTCCAGTAGCAAGCTAGCAGCTACTTCTCAAAGCAGGATTAATGGTGGTGGACCAGGGGGTGACATTGCTCTAAATCCCTAGGGGTCCATTCTGTGACTCTCTGACCAGGGCTAGACAGAGGCTTCATACACAGCTTATCTGCCACCGATACTTTGAGCACCACTGGAACTGCCAAGCTGTAAGGCCTAAGGGGCAGAACAGTTTTCACTGCAGCTTGGACCAGCTATAGGGCCTTCCTCTGCCCTGGACCCCTCTGAAAGCATACGGCCTTACAGGTGTTTTGGTAAAAGGTTAGGAGGAGCACCTTCAAAAGTGATAGAAATTGCCTCCAAAATCTAAAGAGGCCCTGAACTTGAAAGGGTGGAGGTGATACTGGGGAGTGACAGACCACATCCAGTACACTCTATAAGCTTTTGTAATTGGGCTCTCACTGCATATACGGCTTTGTGCTCGTGAGCATTGTAAAGCCTTTGCTCCTTTGATGGTTACATCTCTAATCTTACAAAGCTCATCTCTGTGGTTTAACTTAAAAACCACAATGAGGGCAGCTCTCTGAATTTCTTGGAACCTCTGTTAAAAAGAATGACTCATAGTGCAGTTTCTTAGAGTGGGGTCATGCATTTTATAGTATGTAAGGAAGGCTTAACGCTTGTTTTTAAACTTTAATGAGAATTAGCTTTGTTGTTTGCCTGGACAGATGTGATGCCAGCATAGCCAGACTCTCTGCAGAACACAAAACGACCTATGAGGGGCTCCAACACTTGAACAAAGAACAGCAAGCTGCCAAACTTATCTTGGAAACGAAAATCAAAGATGCAGAGGGACAGGTATGGCGTGTATCAGGTAGCCATTTAAAAGTGGTAATTTGTCCCTAACTAAGAATAATATGGTGTTGCCTCTTTCTTACAGGAGACACTAACTAGGGCACCCAGCGTAAGCTTCTCTTTACTTCTTCCTTCCCCCTATGTCACTGCAGGGGCCCTTCATGAGTATGGCAACCAAACCTCCAAGATTTTGGGGTACAGTCCTAATTTCAAAGATTCTTTCCCCTCATTCCTAAAACATAGGTATATATATTCCATAAATTCTAAATTATAACTCCAAAACTGCCTCTTTCGCAGGTAAGCAATCAAACAGTCTTTTTCACATGCCACTTGTCCCAATTTTTGGATCAGGAAATGTTACTATATTCACCGGGACTCATCACATGTGCTACCTCTTCCCATGGTCTGTATGTAGGAAAAAGAGGAGAAAGCTAGGTGGTAGGTTGGCTAATGAATTTCAGAGTATTCTACCTTGAAATTCACAGATTAATTTCACAAAGCAAAATTCTTGGCACTTCGCAGTTTGTTGTTTTTTGGCCACTTAAAAGTTTCCCTTTGCCATAATGAGGCCTTTCTTTGACTTTTCCTGTAGTATCTGCCCTGCTCATTTAAAGAGAGACTATTCCAGTAAAATGAGCAGCTGGCCAATTTATAAGATTAAAAATACTTGGGTCCTAACTACATCAATGAGTATCTGAATCAACTTATGTACAAACACAGATATTCTAAAAATATGAAAAAAAAGATAATAAAATGACAAGTTCAATAATTTTTTTCAAAGAATGAGTGAGAATAAAATTATTACATCGGAAAATAGATGCTAAGGAAATATTAAGCTTGCTGGTAGCCAAGTCAAGTAAAATACATGTAGCTATCTATAAAAAGAGAGATACTTTTTCTTTGTTCTGGATCTGATAAATAATTCCACGAATCTTTAGGTAAGGAACATTGAACATAATTTTTGCAGAAAATAAAGACATTTTATATAACACCAGTTTTATGTTAAATGTTAGTAAAAAGACAAGGGTAATGGGTAGTGGGAGAAAAAAGTAGGAAGGATGTAGTTTATGAGTTATATTTTCTGGTGACTTAACAGTATGAAGTAAATCTAGGAGCTTAATGGATTTCACAAGTGATAAGAACTCCATTCTCTGTGACTCGCAGGCACATTAACGGTAGAAATCCCACTGTAAAGATGACGATATTTTGTTCCAGCAGGCGGGAATAGTATTCCTGGGCAGGAACTGGGTTAGCTCATCAGAGAACTGTAAAGTTAAGTGCTCAGTGCATAATGAATGTTTTGGCAGTGCTACTGGTCTTGATTTTTGATAGGTGTGTATGAAAGGAAATGGAAGCGGAAGGAGGAGGGGAACTCCTAGATGAATGTATTAAATTAGATCGACTCTTCATGCCATTTGACTAGAATATTGCTTACTAAATGTTTTCCGAAGTTACCTCTGAAAAGGTTTGATGTGATGTTTACAAGCCAAGTCTCTTTTCCAGATTTCTCAGCTTTTGAACAGAGTAGACTTGTCAATATCAGAGCAAAGCACCAAACTGAAGATGTCCCACAGAGACAGTAACCACCAGCTTCAGCTTCTGGATACTAAGTAAGTAATCAACTTATGAACACTTGTTTTGGTAGAAGTTCTTCATCAGCTTATTCAATACTACAGTTTTTTCCTCGATTTTTATTTATTGCACAAAGTAAAAACAATACTGGAAGTCCAAAGGAAAAGTTTCCATGTAGCATGCTCTCACTTTACCTTCCTAATTTTATTTTTTGTGGTTGGATAATAATTCATCTGTTGATTCAATAGACATTTATTAAGCACTGGCCTAGGTGCTAAGGGTCAGTAATGAAGAGAAACAGACTCTGTTCTTATCCTTATGGAGTTTTCGGTCTAGGGAGTTGATGACCATTAATCAAATAATGACGAAAATGAGCATTTGCTATATTTTTACTAACATGATAAATGCCTTGAAAGGAAGGGTACAACATTTGTAGTAGGCTAAATAATGGACCCCAAATATCCCCACATCCTAACCCCTGTGAATAGCAAAAAGGGACTTTGCATACGTCATTAAGATTTTTAAATGGGTAAATTATCCTGGGTTATTTGGGTAAACCAAATTTAACCCTCGAAGTTCCTAGAAGAGGGAGGCAGGAGTCAAGAGAGAAGGTCAGAGTCAAGAGAGAAGATCAAAGTCAAGAGAGAAGGCCATGGGATGTGGAAGCCAGGATTGGAGTGATGTGCTTTGAAGATGGAGGAAGGGGCCACGGGCTATGGGAGCTGAAAAGGGCAAGAAAACGTTTCTCCCCTGAGAGTTCCCAGAAAAAAACCCATCCCGGCTCACACCTGGACCTTAGTCCAGTGAAACCGACTTTAGACCTCTGGCGTTCAGAACTCTAAGAGAATAAATATGTTGTTTTAAACCACCATGTTTGTGGTAACTTATCACAGAAGCCACAGGAAACTAATACGATGGTGCTATGAGAATGAATAACAGAGGCCAGGTTGTAGGCCTTCCTGGGGAGGCGATAGTAAGAGCGGAAGAATGAATGGGATTCGCTAGGTAAAGAGCGAGGTAACGACATAAGGGATGTACTAGCTTATCTTGCGAGAAACTGCAATGTGGCAAAGGTGGCTGGAACGAGAGTGAGGGGAAGTGAGGGCTGGAGCAGAGACATGAGGCTGGAGAGGAAGTGGCCAGCTTGCAGGGACTTGTACGCCACAGGACTTTTTGTTTCTATCTTGAGCAGTAAGGAGCCATTAGAAGATTTTAAGCAGATGAGGCAATGTAATCATATAATATATCTTATTTTTTCAATGGCCTTGGTTGCATTTGGAAGGAAATCATGAGGAGCAGAAGCAGAGATGGAGACCTCCATTAGGGGGCCCTGTTGCCATAGTCTGAGGGGAAAGATCTGCACGAGGGCGATTCTGAGTGCATCTACTGAGCGCACTCTTCATTTGTTATGCTTGAACATTTTGTTATAGTGAGGCTTTAAACTGTGACACGCATCTGCTGCTCTTCCGCTCTATCACAAAACCCTACACCTTTTCCTATCCTGAAGCTTGATGAGCTTGGCATTCTCCTGCCAAGTAAGAAAGCAGAGCCAGTAGTGATTATATGTGTGTGTGTACTTGTGCTTTTGTGTGTGTATACATACACATATGTATATTTGACTTAATGTATCTTTTAAAGATGACTTCAGTATGGAAATTTGCTAGAGGCTTGTGGGAAGTTTAAAATAATCATTCTCTTGGTTCTTACATCTCATTGCCTCCATGCTTAATGCTCTTTCAGGGTTGTTGCCAATTTAACAGGAATTCTCTTATGAAAAACATGTTCCTTTACCTCTAATTATCTGTATTTATATAATTATTGAGTCGTGTCACCATTTATCATAGATCCTGCAAACTAGCCAAGTACAGAAAGATCTCTCCAATCCTCTTTATTCCATCACACGGGAAGAAAAAAAACACCTTAGTATTTTTTCTCCTGTGTATTATTTCCTTAGGAGATATTACTAATCAGCAGACATGAGTATCTTTATTGCTGCTCCTACAATTTAAAGTCTATGAGTCTATACACAAAGGAAAGGAGACAAAGCCTGGGGCCTATGTGACATAGAAGGGCATACTGGAGACCCAAAGGTGAAACCCTGGTTGGATGAACTAGGAAAAATCCCATTCTACAAAGAGATCATAAGGAAACTCATCTGTCTAAATCTTGGGTCTGGGTAGAAGGGTAGAAGTTATTTCTTGAAAATTCAGGATCACAACACTACCTTTTTATGGATTTAGAACTAGAATTCACATTACCCAGTGTATATAAAATCACAGTGTATAGAATTACCTTAGGATGATACAGGTTTAGTAGCAGTGCTTGGTTGGGGTGCTTGGCAGAAGCAAATGTATATCTTCAGTTTTCAGGCCTTCCTACAGGAAGGGAAAGTACTAAGGAACATGCATGTACAATCAAATATTGTAGAACCACATAAGAAAAATGCCACATAAGTGATACGGTCAGAAGAAACAACAAAAAGCAGAATCAGACTTCTGAATACTGCATGTATAAGAATTATTGGATAAAACAAGTATACATGTGTATATGTATATATGTGTGTTTGTGTATATATATGTAGGTATGAGTATTCACGCATTTTGAAAGTATGTCTAACAGATAAGATTTTGTTAAAAATGGCTAGTCAAAACGGAGGAAACAACCAAATATGACTTCCACAAAATATAATAATCAAAAATAAGAGCTGTAACCTCTGACCACACTTGACCAGGAAGCCTGGCCAGTGACCTCACTCAGCAGCGGAGCTCAACCAGCAGTCTGCTCAGTCATGGAATATAGCCTGAGGTTCTGTCTGATCATGAATCCCAGCCTGCACCTGGAGTCCAGCCAGTGGCAACATCTGGGTGGGGGGCATAGCTTGGGGTGCCGCCCAATCAAGTGCAATTGCAGATCCCAGCCTGCAGCCCTACCTGAACTTAGAATCAGCCAGTGGCAATATCTGCTGGAAAGCACAGCTTGGGGCCCCACCTGATCAGGTGCAGTTGCAGAGTCCAGCCTGTAGCCCTGCCCAATAATGGAGTTCACCCAGCAGCACCACCCTGCCAGGGAATACAACCTGCAATCCCACCCAACCAGAGGTTATTGCAGAGCCCAGTTAGAGACTCCACTTGACTGTGTAGCTCAGCTAGTAGCTCTGCCTGTTCAGGGAGCCCAGCCAGCGATCCCCCCACCTCATAGCATGGACAGCAGTCCTGCCCAATTAGATACCTAACAGATGTACACAGATTTGATCTCACAGCAGCAGATACACATCTCTCTCAACGTTCTCTAGAGTAGGTCATATGTTAAGACACAAAACCAGTCTTAACAAATTAAAAAAGGTTGAAATCAAACCAAATATCTTTTTTGACCCCAATAGTATACAACTAGAAATCAATGACAGGAAAAGTGGAAAGCTGAGAAACATGGAGATTAAACAATCAGTTCATGAATAATCAGTATGTTTAAAGAAGATCAAGAGGGAAATTTAAAAGTCTTGAAATAAATGAAAATGGAAACATGACATAGCAAAACATATGAGATGCAGCAAAAGCAGTTCTGTGAGGAAAGTTTATAGCAATATACACCTACACTATGAAAAAGAAAGATCTCGAATAAACGCCCTAACATTATACCTCAAGGAATTAGAAAAAGAATAATAAACTCATCTTAAATGTGGCAGAAAGAGGAAGTAATAAAGATTAAAGTAGAAATAAATAAAATAGGGGCTAGGAAACATTAGAAAAATAATGGGGAAAATAAGCAAAACTAATTGTTGTTTTTTTGAAAGATAAACCAAATAGACAAAATTTTAGTTGGACTAACCAAAAAAAAAAAAAAAAAGGAAAGGAAGAAAGAAGACTTAAATTATAAATGAAAGAGGAGACATTACAGCAGATACCACAGAAATACAAAGGGTCATAAGAGACTATAATGAACAATTATATGCCAACATATTAGACAACCTAGAAGAAATGGATGAGTTTCTGGAAACATATAACCTACCGAGACTGAATCATGAAGAAACAGAAAATCTGAACAGACCAATAAAGAGTAAGAAGATTGAATTGATAATTAAAAACCTCCTGACAAATAAAAGCCCCAAACCAGATCTCTTCACTGGTAAATTCTACCAAACATTTTTAAAAGGATTAATGGTAATCATCTTCAAACTAGTTAGTCCAAAGAATTGGAGAGGAGGGAACACTTCCAAACTCATTTTGTGAGACCAGCATTACCCTGATACCAAAACCACACATAGACACTACAAAAAAATACCCCTGATGAACACAGATGCCAAATTTCTTAACAAAATACTAGCAAACCAAATTCAACAGTATATTAAAAAGATCAGACACCATGATCACATGACATTTATACCTGGATGCGAGGATGGTTCAATATACACAAATCAATGTAACATACCACATTAATAGACTGAAGGATAAAAATGTATGAGCATTTTGATAGGTGCATAAAAAGCACTTGACTAAATTCAACATCTATTCGTGATAAAGACTTTCAACAAATTAGGTATAGAAGGAATATAACTCAACATAATAAAGGCCATATATGTCAGGCCCACAGTTACCATCATACTCAGTGATAAAAATTGGAAAGTTTTTCCTGTACGATGAGGAACAAGACAAGAGTGCCCACTCTCACCACTTCTATTCATCACAGTACTGGAAGTCCTAGCCAGAGGAAGTAGGCAAGAAAAAGAAATAAAAGACATTCAAATCAGAGAGAAGTAAAATTATCCTTGTTTGCAGATGACATGATTTTATATATAGAAAACTAAAGACTGCACCAAAAAACTGTTAGAACAAATGAATTCAATAAAGTTGCTGTGCTCTGTAGTCAGTCTCCCTGGTCAGGCAGGGCTCCTGGTTTGGCTTCCTGCCCAGCTAAGGCCAAAAATCTTTGTTTTTAATGATATGACCAAGTGGTGTACTTATCACTTCTACATGTGTCCCATTGCCTGACTTAGTCATATGACCACACCTAGCTGCAAGGGAGGCTGGGAAATGTAATCTCTGTCTAGGCAGTCATGTACCCAGTTCACATTTGAGGGTTTCTTAATAGGGAAGAAGAAGAGAACAGATATTGCAGATAATTAGGGGCTTCTACCACAATGGGAATAATAATAATAATTATTATTATTATTAAAGTCACATATATTCTTTTGTACTTTTATTACGTTTCTTAATAAAAAATAATAATAAAGTACTTAAGGGAAGGCAGCAATGTAAAGTATTTTAAGGTACTTGCAAAGGGAGAGGACTAGAGGAATGGAAGGTTATGTTTTTCTTTTATTTTTTATTCAAATTAGGAAATATCTGCATGGGGCAAGAGCAGTTTGGAGACCATTAGAGAAAAAGGGATCCAGGCTCCAGTCCTGAGAGATAAAAGGGAGAGGGGGGAAGAGCCCAGGGGAAGAGGGGAGCCTGGAGGGGAGCTGAGACACTTTGTCCTTTGAGCCAGGAGCACTGGGGACCATTGGAACGGCAAACATTAGCACCTGCTTGGCTCTGTGTTACTGTGTAACATCTCAGTGCCCACACTGTCAGCTCTTCATGGGTATGAAGTATTATCAGGTGCTTTTTTGTTGTATACTCTTTTCCTCCTCACTCCTTCCCAATTTAATACTAAATGCAATTTTAAGAAAAGGTAAGCATGTAATTCTGAGTGAGTTGAGTTTAATGCTGACATATTTATGAGAGATTCGATCATTGGAAACTGAGGTTGCTTGATGTCATTTTAAAATTGTTTTACATCTAACTTTTTTATTTTAGATTTAAAGGCACAATTGAGGAACTCAGTAACCAGATTTTATCTGCACGAAATTGGTTGCAACAGGAACAAGAACGGATAGAAAAAGAACTTTTACAAAAAATCGATCAGCTTTCCTTGGTAGTTAAGGAAAACAGTGTAGGTATTGAACTTTAGCAATAACATATTAAAGTTATTTTGTGGGGGTCTGGAGTGTTTGAGTAATGTCTAGTAAATTATCATTGATTTATTTAGCACCACATTAATCTATTCAACTGTGTCTTGCCTTAGCACCCTTTTCCATCGTTCATATTGATTCCTTGTATTTGTTATAAAGTAATGGACCACTTTGACTTATTTTGAGTACCGAATACTAAGGAGAAAATTTCAATATATTCAGCTAAGATGAATTAAAGTCAAGACCGTAATGAACCAAATAGTCCATCTGCTTTTCTAAATAAAACTAATAATTAGAAACTTCATCCTAGCTTGTTCTAATTTCATGATCTGGTAAAAACACTATTGACTAGATTTCTCCCTCCAAGCCCCTCCACTACACAGTTGCCACAGTATGAGATGTCATGGTGCAACCTGTAATGAGAATTCGCTATTTTTTCCCCACTTTCCTTCTCCTTTTACTCCACTCTCCCATAGGACTAAGATGTGCCGAACTGCTCAAAACCAGTATCGAGAAAACCTTGCATATATAGTATTAAAAATCAGTAGACTGTGAAACCGGAATTTGCAAATTTTTTGGTTTGGTTGTCTAGCCTGACCATCTCCCTCTCCCTTCTCTTTTCTTCCACTGCTTCCTCCTGTTGGACTTTGATGGAGCAGCAATGACTGGTGCAGTTTGCATCCCTGGCTCTGCTCTCTCTCAATGTCCAGCTGTTGAATTGCAGATTCTGCATCAAATGGTATCAGAGAGTTTTATCATGCCATAGCCCACTTACAGCTTGGTGTTTGTAGTCCTGACTGCTAAAGCTTACCTGAAGATACAGATTCCCATAAGAATGTAGCATAGTTGAATGGAAAGGAAAGGAAATATTTAATATTTCAAATATTTTTAGTTGTTCTCCATATTTTCATCAGATCTACTGATTGATTTACGTAGATTCATACTAATACATTTTGTAGGTGTCTGGATCTTTGGATCACTGTTATTTTTATATGAGGACTGGTTTAATAACTAACAGTAAATCCCAGGATATTTATGGCTTTAATAATATAGAGAGTTATTTCTCTTTCATATAGAACATGTCTGGGTGTAAGGATTGCAGGGCTGATGTGGTAGCTTGTCAGTACTCAGTGATCCAAGATCCTCCTCACTTAACTTTCTTCAATCCTAGAGAGTGACCCTGGTCCTCAGAGTTCAACATGGCTGTTAGAGCTCCAGTCATTACGTCTGAATTCCAGGAACAGAAGAAAGAAGGAAAGGGCAAGGATATGCTTCAGCTGTCTTTTAACTTTTCCTGGAAGCTACTACGTACACTTACACTTACATTGGCCACAACTTAATCATATGGCTACCCCAAACTCAGGAAACAGAAAATTTCATCTTTATTCTGGGGGACCTTAAAACCAGCTGAAAATTGGGAGAAAGGGAGAATGGATATTAGGGTGAGCAATGATCAACCTATGTGATTCTGTTCCCTGCAGAGTGTTGTTAAATGATATAATGGATGCAAATGCAATGTAGACTTTTCTTTTTGGAATAATCAAGTGCAATTCTTATCATGGATTTCAGGGAGCCAGTGAAAGGGACGTGGAGAAGAAGCTCAACCAGATGTCAGCCAGACTTGACAAGATAGAAGAGAGTCAAAAGAAGCATATGGAAGTGCAGAGAACAAAACAAGAAGAGGAGAAGGTACACGGACGAATCAGCAAGCTGGAATTACAGATGAGTGAGGACATGAAGGAAATGAAAGCAGAAGTTGATGCTGGTAGGCCACAAAGAAAACAGCTCTCATGGTTTATGTTCTATTTGATGTAAAAAAAAAAAAAAAACAACAACAACCCAGTAATTAGTATTCCCCTACAACTGCCTATGAACCTAGCTAATGGCAGTAACATTATGTCCTTGGGTGATTTCCTAAGTAGCTGTGCTGTTTTGGACTAAAACATTGTTTCAATTCTACGTACACAAGAACCATCAAGAGGGACAAACAAAACAAAATTTACTTAGCTTGCAATTGATGTGCACTTTCTTTAGTACTATTTGTGGATTCTTTCCATTCATAGCCAAGGTCAATATCTCAGAAATAAGCGCATATCTTTGAGGGGCCTTCAAGGCTTTATTTTATACTGCTAGCAGTAGAGGAATGATTTTCCTCTAATCAGAAGTCAGCGGAGCCCATTAATTTGCACTTATTTAGAAGAAAATATTAGAGCTGATTTCAACTGCTGAAGCACTGTCATATAAAGGAATGATTAGATTTACACTCCGAGTCAGGAATACAGAACTGGAACTAATAAGTAAAAGTTGCCAAAGACAGATTTTAAAGACGATATGAGGCAGAAGTACATACAGCAGGTCCTCAAACAAGGTCATTTTGTTTAATTTTGTGTTATAATGTTGATGACATGCCCTAGGAACTTAATTCTTATTTATATCAATTAGCCTACTGTAAAATTGGTTTTGTTATAGTCGGTTTGCTTAAAATCACATAAGCTATCAACAAAATTAAGTGAGGATTCACTATATCCTCGATTAATGGGTCCTAAAAAGATACTGATGGCTTTGTGAACATGACAACTCTGCTAATAGAAGTATTCAAGTAGAGGCTGGTTGATCGTGGTCAGGGAAGAGAAGACAGTCTCATAGTGTGAGAAGGTGGACTAAATTACTTCCTAGCTCCTTCAGATTTTCTTCTGTGGAACTATTAGTATTTTGGCCACATGGAGATAAAAGTAGTTAGTTATCCCAAAGATAATTTTGTTGTTACCACCAAATTTTATTATTTAAGTAGAAGCCACCATTAAATTTATGAATTGAAGAACTCGTAAAGATAAAAATAAATTTTCTTTCTTGATCTCTTGGACTACTAGAATATGGTATTTGAATGTTCCATCAATATTTAACTTTGCATCATTTCCTGAGTGAATTTATTATCATTTATTCAATATACCATTGAGGTTTTTAATATTTAGTATCTAATAAGAAAATCATAGGAACCTTTGTAAATTATAAATATTTATTTTTATTACAAAATCCATACATTTCTTAATGGAAAATTATAAATAATAAAATATTTTTTAAAATACCCCCTTTCATCCAGAGATCATTTTTATGTATCTTTCTAAATATATAAGATACATACTTTTTAAAATGAAAGCTCATGTTATACATGCTGATTTGTAGCCTACTCTTTTATCTAGTTATGTGTTGTATCTTTCCATTCAGTAAGAACAGTATTTTAATACATAATGTTTATATCTCTTTTTCATGAATGCTACATAAAGAAAATTTTATTAGAGAAATTCTAAATTTACCAATGAAGATTAGACCTTTCAAAAATTTATTTTAAAAATCAGTAGGAATACAGAATGATATGAAATGCTCTTTTGATAGAGAATTTTTTCTTTTTTATCTTTTTATTTTGAAATAATTTCAAATTTAGAAAAACTAAAAGAATAATCCAAAAACTCTACATATCTTTAGTCTAGATTAACTGATAAACATTTGGGAAATTTGCTTACTCTCTTGTTCTCTGTGTTCGTGTGTGTATGTGTGTGCATGTGTTTATGTGCCTGTGTGTATATAAATGTCATTTTTTCCCTAAATCATTTGGGAGAACATTGCAGAAATTATGCTTTTTTTACAACTTTATTATTTCAAACCATATACTCTAAGAACAAGGACATTCTCTTAAATAACTGTAGTACAATATAACATTGATGAAATATTTTTCAATGTTCAATTTTAGGCTTTTGCCATTGTTTGCTTCATAGCAAAGCTTCCCTGGTCTAGGTTCTAATGCAGAATCTCACATCATGTACAGGTATCATGCTTCCTTATTTAGTCTCATTTAATCTAGATCAGTTCTTCAGTGATGTCGACATCATTAAAAAACACAGGCCAGCCTTTTGGGGAATGCCCCTCAGGCTGGGTCTGTTTGTATCCTCTCAGTTAGACGCAGGTTGTAGGTTTTGGACAGAAACAACATGCAAGTGATGTATCTGTCCTTCCCAGGTCACCCTGGCAGGGAGTACCTGATGGTGGTTTCTCCTAGCATTGGTGAAATTAGCTTTGGTCATTTGGTTAAAGTGTAACAGCCAGATTTCGTCATAGTAATAGTTCCTTTCCCCCTTTGTAATTACAAAGTAATCTTTAGGGAGATACTATGAAAATATGTAACTATTCTATTAACCATAAAACTTTCACTCCAGTAATTTTAGCATCTACTTATAATTTTTGCCCAAATCAATTATTACTATATGCTGTAGAATTTGATACAGTATTGTTTTTTTAATATTAACTCTTGTGAAATTTACCTCTCTTTAAAGGATTTACAGCCATCTATGAAAGCATAGGAACTCTCAGGCAAGTTCTCGAAGCCAAGATGAAGCTGGACAAGGACCAGTTACAGAAGCAAATCCAACAGATGCAGAAGCCGGAAGGTCCCATGTGAAGGGAGTTGGGACAAGGACCTCAGAGGTGGCTTTGTCAGTGGGGCTGGGAGTTAGATGCCTCTGTAGCCAAGCTGTCGTGGCATTCAGGATTGTTCTAGTCATGGCGTGCATGTGCCAAGAAATGTGTTTTCATGGGTCTAAATGTTTACCTTGCGTCTTGAAAACACTCTATCTTTAAAAGTATTAAATACAATTTTTACCACTTTATGCCACTTCTCTAAATTTAATGAGATATCCCCACCCCCATATTTAGAAAGGCTTTTAGCCCCTACATTTTATGAATGAAAATACTTAATTTTACTTCAATGCTTGATACTCTAGCCAAGACTTTACTATTTTGAAAAATGTCATGGTAACTTTTTAAATGAAGTAACTAATGAAGTGTCACAGAAATTTGTTGCTCTTCACCCTAAATTAAGAGAATGTCCTGTTAGATTAGAATTCAGCCTTTGAGTCCAGATTTGGATTTTATTATTGTTGTCATTGCATTTCTTATCTTGGTTATCTTCTCGTAAATCTTGTCTTTTATAGGGGGAAGGGACTTAACATTTGGGGAAAAAAACACCATTTATATAATGAAAATAGTTTAAAAATTGATAATTGCCATATAGATTGCAAATTGAAACACAAACTTAAGACAATTATCTAGATAATACAAGGCACAATATTTACATCAACCACCTAGTTATATCAGGTTTTAATACTGAAAACTTTTTCAATTACCCACAGCCTGTGTAGTGATAGCCATATACTTAATAATGAAATGGTGGTTAATAGTCTATTTATTACACAGTTGTTCATCAATCATAATAGGATGTGAGGATTTTTCAGGCTTTATGATCACCTCTCTCAATGTTTCCAAAATTGGCACAAAGTGCTAAGGTTTATATATACTTACTATATTCGTGTGCCTTGGGTTTATCACGTCAATGCACTATACCCTATAAAGTTTTGCAGACAAAATGGAAGGCATGATATGCATCAGAATTATGATGTAAGAATGGGATCCTATGTATTTTTTAAATTCTAAAAATTTTATCACTGTTAAGACATTAATCATCGAGTAGTATTAACAAAATGGAAATTCACACTTTTGTATGGACAGAGAATCAAGTCTATATTGCATTTGTAACACTGTCAAGAAACTTTCATTTTGAGCAACATTGTAGACGATGGGTGTTTCATTTTCAATCGCCATATTTGATTAGTCACTGAAAATCGGCACCAGTGCTGTTTGTTCACCTATGTATGTAAAACCGATAGTGAGACACACGTTGTCCTAAACTGTGAGGGTGCCCAGGAGAAAGAAAACAGGAGTACTTTTAAAAACTTTTTTTGTTTGTTTGCTGAGGACTCAGGAAAATTAAAGCATTTTCTATTTTTAGGATAAATCATAAATGAAATATCTAACTGGCTATTACTGTTTACCCATATAAAATATGCTGCTAAAGTACATAATATTTTACCCTCAATGACTTGACAAAATATTTTTTTTTGAATTTGGACCTGAGAAGTCATATAAGGAATATGTCACTCGACACATATTTCCTTATTTTGTCATGAACCTTTGCATCTCTATATAGGAAGACTATTTTCACTTAACAACAACAAAGAAAAAGGTTAATGCTCTTTTGCAATCAGAAAATGAATTTCTTTTTGTGACAGAGTAACCATGTTGTCAGTTCTCCATGTTTAAGCACAAGCCACAGCACAGAGATCCATGGCCCTTCCAGCATGTCTCTCCTCTGGAGTCTCTGAAAAGGAAGAATCAGCACAAGTGACACCTGGGAAGAGGGGAACAGAGGACACCAGCCGGACTCAGGTAGAGGGCATGACATGAGCAGGTGACGCTTGGCTGTCCACTGAGTTGCTCAGGTGCTTCCAATGCTGCCAACTCCATGTTTCAAGCCCCAGCAGGGGGTCTCCACCATGGCTACATGTTGCAATTACGTGTGGAGTTCAAAAGCTACTGTTGCCTTGGCTGCCCCCAAATTAAGTCAGAACCTCTGAGAGGCGGGACACAGGCATCAGTATGTATCCATCAGTATGTATCAAAGGCCCTTGGGTGATTCATGTGCTGGGGAAGTTGTGAGCCACCAAGCTACACCGTACTCTTATCACCAAAGTTTAAATGAGAATCAGCTTCCGTGTTCTTTCCTTTACCAGAAATTTGCAATAAAAAGAAGAAAACTTCCAAATGTATGTGGTGTATGGTTTTTTTTAAGTCTTTTAATGTGAGGTGAAATTTTATTTCAGTCAAATGCCACGGGAAGTGCTCCCCTTCCCGTTCTGTGGGAACTCTATGGTGGTTGAAATGAAGTGCTCCGTCCCTGGCAGGCCAGCTGGGGACCGGAAAGTCGCAGGGAGTGAGCTGCTGTCTCTGGGCATCTGAGGCTGCTGGGCCCATTCTCGCCTATGGAATAAGGACAGCTGACAGTTTCTAGTGTGAGCTGTGTGCCAGGCTGCCACCTTGGTGTATGTTAACTCATATCATTATAAAAACAATGATTTGGGTTAATGCCATTCCCCATTTTACAGACCAGAAAGCTGAGTCACCTAAAGGTTAAGCGACTTGCCCCAAATCCTGCAGCTAGTAAGTAGGAACCAGGATTCCAACCAGGCAGCCTACTGCCACAATCTGGGCACCTAACCAGTATGCTACCCTACCTCTAAAGATACATCCTGGCTTCCCACATAACTGACTAGCCAGGCCACCAACTTCAGCTTCTTCTCTACATGGCCTTATTGTTCTGCTGTCTGAGTCCCTTTGCTTTTTAATGCCCTGATTTCGAATGCCTATAGAGCCACTCATATTAGCTTTGCTTGGGTCAGATGTCTTCCTCACTGGAAGGCAGTTTGTATGTATCACTGGAGGCAGTTTGGTGCTACAATACTGTACGATCACAGTCATTTTATCTGCTGGACTGTAGCTCTGTGCACTGGGAGATGGGTTGTGTTGGGTGAGCACAGAGCAGAATAGGAAAGATGGCTCCCTCTAAAGTGTGGTTATCCCACTAGACTTTCAGCCTGAAAAATAATACAAACCCATGACATCCTGGAAACCCCTAGCAACTATATGGAGTTCCTTCACTGTCCTTTTTCACCTGTGTGACCTTAAGAAGTTCTCTTCACCTCTCCGAGTCTTAGTTTTCTCATCTGCAAAATGGAAATCATAGTAATTTAAAATAGGGGTCTAGTTTATAATTTTCGAAACGTTGAAGTAGTTTATTCGGTCCTGGGTATCAAGTGGTGAACAGTAGGGAGCAGAAGGAGAGAGATTGGTGGAGTAACATAGAAAGTATATGGGGGTCTGTGTCTTGGTTGAAAGTGTCCCATTATCTACTGGGATCATGTTTGGGAAGTGACTCTAATCTCCAAAAAGACTGTACTTCAGCCTGAGACATGGAAGAGCAGTAAAGCCTGGATGAGGAGATAAGTAGGCAGGACCAGAAAGGGGATGGTCCCTGAATGTGGGTAAGGGCTGGGCAAATCCTCAGGCAAGTTAGGGTCATCACTGGAGCAGGCCTGGCCGGCATCGAGAGGGCTGGGACAGAGCTAGAGAATGGACGACTTCACGTCAGGAGGGATAAAGGTCGACGTGGAGGCCAAGGGTGCAAAGCCCAGAGTTCAAGTTGGGAAGTGAGATCCAGAACAGGTTGGGGGGCAAAGTTAGAATCCCCCTGAAGAGTGGCATTAAATGTATGGAGTTACAGTTATGAAACTGTGTAGGAGATTACATTTCTCATTCCAGGTTTTGGGTTGTTGAATCTCAAAAATTTTTTTGTTATCCACATAAACCCAGAGTTAAAGGACTTGTCTCTCATGCCCCACCCCAGACCTGCTGAACCAGAAACTCTGAGATGGGCTCAGCAAACTCCTTTAACATGTCCTGTACATGATTCTAATGCAAGTTAAATTTGAGAATTGGTGATCTAGAGCTGTAACGTAATACAGGAGTT
Organism: Rousettus aegyptiacus; assembly: GCF_014176215.1. Classification (NCBI taxonomy): domain Eukaryota; kingdom Metazoa; phylum Chordata; class Mammalia; order Chiroptera; family Pteropodidae; genus Rousettus; species Rousettus aegyptiacus. The sequence continues at coordinate 128,144,800 of NW_023416306.1, forward strand.
GGTAGTCACAAGTGGCCACTTAAATGTAAATTAACCCGAATTAAATACATTTAGAAATTCAGTTCCTCAGTTTCAGTGGCCATATTTCACGTGCTTAATAGCTACATGTGGTTAGTGGTTTTGTCTTGTACAAATGTAGAACTTTTCTATCATCACAGAACATTCTGTCAGACTGCCCTGGTCTAGAGCAATAATTTCCTCACCCTTTCAACTCTGTCCACAACTCTGTCAGCCTAGAATGAGCTTTGGACCTGGAACTTCCTTCCCTCCAGTCTAATCTCTACAATGTAACTCTAGTTGTCCCCATCAGAGATGACTTCCCAGATCTTTATTTACAAGATCGTGTCTCATCTGCCAGTTCTCATCAGTAGATACTGCTTCCTGGAGCATTACATTGAGAAGGATGGGGAAGTTGGTACCAGACTCAGGGGAGAGCCAAGGTATGTCAGCAGGGGGGTGGGGGGGGGCGGGCGGGAGGGTGACTCCTTGCGTGCTGTCTGTCAGGTTCACACCAGGACACTCCAGCTGTGTAGGATGCCAAGCAAAGGGTGGTTGGCCACGGGACTTTTGGGTGATTCTGATGCTCTCTGGGGAGAGGGACCTGGCAGGATTAGAGAGAGGCAAAAGTGAGGCACTCGCCTCAGAAAACTTAAAGAGACACCCAAACTCTATAATTAAGATAAATAATATGTTAATGGAACGATGCAGTTTTTAAAGATCAAAATTAATGCAACTTTTAAAAATCAAAATTAATGCAAAAATGCACAATGAGCAAAATATCAAACCTTAATTAAAGACCAGATAGAACTGTGCTGTGTGGAGCCATTTTGAAACAAGACAAAAAGAAAAACGTGTTCCCTATATATATGTTTTATATAATTTTATTTAAATTTTTGACATTTCGTTCATGAATTTTTCAGGTGGTTAATTTAGGTTTTTAGAAATGTTGCACTGAAACATTATTTATCTTCGCGACAGGATTTGGGCTTCTCCCCTCACATTAAACATTTGAGGTAACTGCCTCACCCTCACCTCACTCTAACCCCTGGCTCTGTTCAAACTTCTAGAAATTTGGAGCTAAATTCAGTGCTCAATTATTGTAATTAGCTTATCTCAGGCTGCCTGGTTGCTCTAGATGGTCTCCAGTCTGTTTTTATCCCTAATTGCCATGCTTTGTTTCATTTTCAAACCTGTGACTCAATTCTTGGAACAGGTTGGGACAGAAAGAAAGCCAAAGTCTGATTCCTCTTTGAGACGCTGAGGAAGAGCGGCAGGGATGGGGATGGAGGGAAGTGAAGGTGTTCGCATGTTCCCGTCACTTGCTGCCATCACAGAAATGGGAACATTCTGCGCGCCATGCGCCAGCCGTCTGGGATTCACTGTCCTTTGCTGCCCCCACGTGGAAGGAACAGAAATTCCTAGGGAATCTGTTTCGACAGGAAGAACCCAGAACCGAAGAATGCCCCGGTGGAATAGTATGCTAGACAAGCCGTTTTCTTAATAGTGAGTTAGCGCCAACTCTTGCACTGACTGGGACGTGCCAGTGAACAAAACAGACCAAAATTTCTTTCTTTATGGAGTTTTAATTCTAGCGCGAGGTGGGGATGGGGAGAGAAAAGCAAGTAAATACCAGATATGTCAATTGATGGCAAGTGCTTCAGAGGAAAACGACAGAGGGGCAGAGAGAGTAGGGATCGCAGTATCTGCCAAGAAGTCCCAGACACAGCAGTCCCTCTGTCCTTGTCCCAGGCCCTCAGCTGGGGTCTCTAGGATCTGGCCAGGAGCTTACGCGTCTGACAGAGGCTGTGCTGCTGCCCAGACCACCTGCTGGGGTTCTTAAGTAAGACCTCTGCCTTCTCCGCTCTCCCCACAATGTTCTCAGATTCCTCAAACCTACCAGGGCATTTTACCAGTTTTTCCACCTCCAGGTTTCCCTCCAAGAGGGAGGAAAGGGAGGACACGTTTGTCAGCTTTTCTCTGTCCTCCTCACTATCCCCTGTGGTGAAAGAGGGATCTGGGTGTTTTGTTTCTGCTTCCTCTCTGGAATAGCCTTCCACTACACCCTCCTCATACCCATTTATAATTGGCCTTCCAGTTATGTCCTCCTCAGCCCTGGGGGTGGGGCTTAGGCCCCTGACGGTCGAGGGGCGTTCTCTGTGTCATGGGGGCAGGTTTGGTTTATGATCCGGCCTAAAGTCCGTGGCCCTTGTCAATACTAGGAGTTAAAGGAATTGAGAAAACTCGTTCTCTCATCACAAAGCCTGGCCTTTAAAATTTGTCTTTCTCTTCCTTCGAGTTATCTCTTCTGAGTTTCAAAACTGAATGTGGACTGCTTTATCTTTGCATTTCTGCCGTAATTATCCTGGTTCCCTCTGGGGAAAATGGATGCTTCTGCAGAATAGGGGGCAGGTGAGGGTGGGGGACAATGCAGGTGACACAAGTAAATTAGTATACTTCGGGATATATATCATCCCATTACATACACCTGCATGGACTCTCCCTAGACTGTGGTCTACTAGATGGCACGGTCGTGTTTTCTCAAATATTTCAAATCTAACAGAATGCTAACATGATTAGCATCCAACAGATGCTAATTATGAAAAGACTTTAAGATGAGCCAGTCTCTGGTTTCCTCGTGTTGTCCCACAGCGTGACAGCCGTAGGTGATACAGCTTCCTGCCCCATCCTAATTAGAAGCTCCAGCTACTTTTTCCTGATAGGTTAAGGTCTTTAATTAATGAAAAGTAAAACAAATTCATTATTGTTTAATTAATGCACTTCTAAAAACTAACCTTTCCAAAGGGTCCGCGTTTGAGGGAAAATTCCAAAAGGAAGGTAAAAATATCGAGGACCTCTGAATCAGTCATTTATTGAGCATTCACTCCGTACAAGGTGCTTTTATACACATTATCTCTTTCACATGTTATTTCTGAGCAGTGTGAAATACAAATTTTATCGAAGGCCTCTCTTACACGGGTGTTCTGAGAGCTAAACAGTGTAGATTTTTCTGGCTTTATAAAACTCAAGAAGAAATCCTTCCAGCTTAACTTCATTTTGGCTTTTTTAAACGTATGGATGCAGTGGGACTATAAAGTCTATCACTAGATGGAGCAATAAGCTAGATTTTAAAGAATAAGTGAAGAAAAACCTCTACCCTACCCCAACGTTCAAATTTCTTAAATAATGACAAACTAATACATGTATAGGGCTTTGTCATGCACAAATCACTTTTACCTAAAATATTTAGCCCTCAGAACACTCCTGGGTTACTGAGAATACTACTATTCTCATTCTCAGATGAAGAAACCAAAGTTACAAATTTCAATTACACACCTACTATGTGCCGGACACTTATTTATTTATTTATTTGTTTGTTTATTTTTAATGCCTGCAGCACCTGGTATTCCAAGGTGGTCTCCCATCCAAGTACTAACCAGGCCCGACCCTGCTTAGCTTCCGAGATCAGATGAGATCGGGCATGTTCAGGGTGGCATAGCCATAGACTAGACACTTTATAATACATATCTCAATTAATTCGGACAACAACCCAATGAGTAAGAAATAAGCATTCCCATTTTGCAAATAGGGAAACTAGATCTCAAGGGAGTTTGGTTAAGATTGCAGAGCTGGTGAAGCAAGGCTGAGCACCCAGATCCACCGATTCCAGATCTAGTGGGCTTCCTGCTGCCACCACATTACACACCTAAAACTTCTGGGGAGGAAGTCCTGTGTCAGAGCCTTCCTCTTCGCAGATCCACTTAGGTTTGCATGTCACAGACCTTTACAGCTACAGAAGGGGAAGAAGGAGAATGAGAAGGAGTGGACATCAACGTTATGGCATCAGCGTGTACGACTGATGCATTAGTTTCAGCCTGAAAAAAAAACCCTCTTCCCTTTCATCGCTCTTCCTGCCACATTTCTCAGGTGTTTTTGTAACACCTGATTTCAGCAGTTCTCCACTGTTTGTTATAGGTAGTGGTAAGTAGCTTGGCCCTATGAGTAAAGCTTTGTGGGGTGTTCACTATTCTCAGACTGAAAATGCTCTTTTGGAGAAAGATGTTCTCTCTTTACATTGTGATTCCCCTCCCCCTAGGCCTTAAATCCCTCACAACACATAAACTGTATTCTAATACCTAAAAAAGAGACGAATAGTTAAGAGTAATTAATAAATATTATTGAATAAATGATTATTACTGAACATGGATTGAACTACAGGAGTAGAAGTGTTGTTTCTATTTGAAGCATGAGTGAATCAGCAAATAACACTACAGCATATGGAACAGTAGTTATTGTTATAAAATTTACTCTCAGTAGTCCATCTGTGACTTGGCTACTTTGTGGATTATTCTAGAAATGTCAGTTATAGTGACCTCTGACTTCTAAGTGAAACTGTCCTGCACAGTCTCTGTTGCTCAGATGGCTTATGCTCCTGGGCACAGCTAATTGGACAAAGGTGGACACCTTATCAAAGACAGCCAATCATAGGCAAGCGAGTAATCTCTGATCAGATTTGGTACAAAAAACCGAGTCGCGTCTACAGTTATTCATCCCCTCCTGCTTGCTAGGGGATGAGGTGGTGAAGGAAAACTGGCATAAATTAGCTGATATTTGGGTTATGTAGACATTTATCCCATAGCTGCTTAGTATGCATCCCAGGATTCTTGGTTTGAAACCTCTGTCTTGGAAAGGACAGGGAGAGAGAATGTAAGTGACGGCATGAGATCCGGGGACATCTCAACTTCCAGGAAAGTGCCAGGGCGCTCTGGTGTCAGGCAGGTGACGGCCTCAGGCTTTGGCCCTGAAGCTTCTATAGACAAAAGCGAGGCAGCTGACGCATGGAAGGAGCACAAGGCCAGGAGGTGGAAGGCCTGTGCTCAAGTCCTCACTCTGTTTATTATAGGATCCGTGGCATTGGACAAAAACGTAAATTTTAAAAGAGCCCTATGAGTACTCGTATGTTGAGTCACAATAAATTAATAATAATACCTCTAGAAGTCAGTTTTCACACCTTAGTGTACGTGTGAATTCTTGAGGAGCTTGTTCCAAATGTGGTTTCTAGGATCCACTCCACAGTGGATTCTGCTTTTAGTCGTTCTGGAGTTTTAACCACGCCGTAGGTGAGTCTGACTCAGGCAGTCCGTGGACCACATTTTGAAAATCTCAGCTCTAGATGAAAGAACGAAACTCAGGAGAGAAGTCCATCCCAGCTGTTAAGTCTCCTAGATGCTCGGCCAGGCCATGGCCACAGTACAGGGTGCTAGAGACTCTGCCTATTTGGGAGCCCCAGTCACTTAAGGAGCAAGTTCCAGACTGGAGTCAAGAAGTCTCTCCTCACCGTCCTGAGCATCGTACCTTGGGCAAGGGGAGGCTGTGGGGTGCTGGGGTGGGGAGTTGGGGAGCTGGGGATAATGAACCTAGGAAGGAATAAGCCAACCAAACAGAAGGAGAGGTATTGGGTATTTCTCAAGAAATCAGACATGGTTTCTTCTCTATGGATGTAGTCTGAGACATTTTATTTTGGGAACTTAGCTAGAAAATATGAGGAAGACGAGGATGAAAGAGTATTTGGTTAAAGTGCCGAGGGGAAAAGAAGAACCCCACGGCAGGTGGTGTTGAGAGAGCCCCACACTCTGAGCAGAGAGCTGAGTAGGGTTACAGCTATGAGGAAAATTTACTCTCACTCAGAGATGACTAATAAGATTCAATGACAACCTAAGAGGTTCATCGTGGCACACACTGCAGGGTCCAGTCACTTGTCCCAAGATTTACAACAATTTTGTTTTTCTTTTTTGGAGAACAGGCTCTAGAGAGCACTCCCATGATCTTCGCAGTCAATCATGATCTGAAAGAATTGCAAATATAGGAGCAAGATCCAAATGTGCGACCAGCTGAGATGACAGGTTAAATTTAACGTAGTAAAAAATGACAGGAAATAAGTACATGGGAAAATGCTTGACATTCGGAGTCGTCAGGGAAATGCAACTCAAAAAACCACAGTGAGCTATTTCAACCCTACTAATATGGCTAAAATAAAACAGACAGACAGTTACAAAGGTTGACAATCGGCAAGATAAAGAAATTCGGAACTCCTGTACACTACTGGCAGGAAAGTCAAATGGTGCGGCCGCTATGGAAAACAGTCTGACAGTTCCTCAAAAGGTTTCTCTTAGACTTACCATGTGACCCAGCAGTTCTACTTCTAGGTATATATATACGCTCAAGAAAACCAAAAGCATATTTTCACACAAAAATCTGTACAAGAACACTCAACCACACTGATTCCTAATAGCCAAAAAATAGATGAAAAGATAAACAAAATGTGATCTATACATCCAATGGAATATTATTTGGCCATAAGAGGAATGACATTTTGATACACAAAAGGACAAAGATTAGATGATTCCACTTACATGAAATGTCCAGAATAGGCAAATCCATAGAGACAGAAAGTAGGTTAGTGGCTGCCAGGAGCTGCAAAGAGGAAGGAAGGAGGAGTGACCGCTAATGAAAATGGAGTTTCGTTTTGGACTGACCAAATGTTCTGGAATTAGATGGTGGTATGCTCTGTACATATATTAAATCCCACTGACTCGTATACTTAAAAGGGTAAATTTTATTGGTGTGTGCATTATATCTCAAGGAAGCTCTCATTAAGAAAACTCAAAGAAGAAACAGCTTCTATTTTAAAATGTTATAAGAATAAATGCATGGTCTTGCCTTTTGGTTCGAATACAACTGGGCACAGGTGGACGTCTCTTTTTTCCTGGTCAGTCTTCACCCTCTTTGAGGTGACAGCCTCTGGTTTCTCTAGAGAATAAGTCTTCTCCTACTAGTCCTGTTGGGAGTATTATTCACAGGGCCTCTTACAACCCACAAGAGGGCAAATGACCTTGGCTAAGCCAGATCAGACTCTGGTTTAGAAATTTGAACCCTGAGCTAAGTGGAAACTGTTAGGACCGAACCTTTCCTAGGACAGCACTTGAAAATTTCCAGCTGAGATCCTTGGAGCTGGCCCCATTCCTGTGCTTAGTTTGGGGCACAGTCTTCTCCTAATGCACTTCTTTTCCGCCTAGGTTAGCAAGAGTTGGTTAAACAGGAGCTGCTTGCAAAGGGTAACCTCAACCAATACAATGACTCAACAGCGGATGAGCAGTGACACATGTAAAAGATCAAGGAGTCTTAGCATCAGCGTTAATGACAGCAAGTAACCATTATTAAGCATTTATGTGGAGCTGGTGCTGTGCTAAGAAATGTCTATGCTTTTTCTCATTTAATTCAACCCTTGAATTGTCTTCAAGAGGGAGGTACCACGTTGGCTCCACTTTACACACAAGGGAACAAAGCATGGAGAAATTAGGTACATTTTCTGAGGTCGTGCAGCCAATAAATGTTGGAATCAGGATTCAAATCTAGGTCTACCTGACTCTGGAATAGAGCTCCTAACCACTGCGCATACTGTTTTAAAAGGAGCAAGCATTGTGGACGGCTGGCTGGAGCAAATGGGACCTCAAGCCGTGACCTGAGAGGTTCAAGAAAACAAAGCAGGTTCTGCCTTTCTCTGGCAGTGGTCTCAGAGGTAGAGCCTGCACTTCAAGATGCTCTATGGCAGAGTTCCCAACCCTGACTGCACACTGGAATCACTGGGGAGCTTTGAAACCCCGATTACTGGATCGCTCTGATGTCACTGGCCTTGGATGCTGCTGGGCCACAGAATTGTTTTCCAGTGTTCTAGGTGATTCTAGTATGCAGCTGCGGTTGCCGACCTCTTATTTTTTTCTGAACTGTAAAGGGCATTCTATGCACTGGGGATCTTGCTGAACTACAGATTCTGATTCAGAAAATTTAGATGGGGCCCAAGAGTCATGTTTTTAATAAGCTCCAAGTGATTGCAAATAGAATGGCGACCCTGGTTAGAAACTCAGACTCCTGGGCCCCACCCAGACCTGGAATCCAGAGAGAATGACAGTGAGAGCCCAGGTGATTTTTATGCATAGTAAGGTAAGAGAAGCACTATAAGCCTGGCACTTACTTAAAGAGGATAGAGAGGGAATTCAGTACTGAAGCATCTGAGCAGAGGCAGGAGATGTCTAGCCAGAAGAAGAAAAGAACAAAAGGAGGCAGGTAAGAGTCTTGACCCTGAAAGGGCTATCCCAGGACGAGGCAGGGGACTTTGGGTGCTGCAGAGGAAGCTCTAGGAGGGCAAGAAGACTCAGATCTATCCGCCCACACACACACACACACACACACACACACACACACACACACACACACACACACACACACACACACACACACACCCGCCCCCGGGGCTTTTGGGGCTGTACTTGTTTCCTCAAGGAGGATACATGCCACCAATTACAGTAGAGGAACTTAAGCCTTGTGAGGTTTGATGACTTTTATACTCTCTTGCTACTCTGAAATTCTGAGTCTATACAGTTGAGGTGGCAAGACTGTTGGGTCACCTGGGGACTTGTCAGTGCCCATGGAGCTGAGGTGAGACTTATTGGAATTTGGGTTGGAGTTCAGGACAAGAGCAGTATCTCAAATTGAAACTGATAATAAAAACCAACCTAGTGTGGGGAGGTGCCCACAGAGGAAAGACACGTATCTTACACAAGTGTGTGTGGGAGGAGACTCTGAAAGTCCCCAAAGTCAGCAGAGGCGACCCCGAAGTTATCAGCCCCTGAAGTTCTCTCCCATGTCACGCTGTGGTCTGATAGCTGAGGTAATGAGGTGTGATCAGAGACCAGTGCCTGTGAGGAGCAAGGAAACAGGGGCCAAGGCTGAGAATTAAGGTAGGGTTGGGTGGAGGGTGTTCATCCTGCACCAGCCGGAGCAGAGGAGCTCGGGTTTGGGTGGCCCGGCGCTGGCCCTCTGCACGGAAGCAGCTCTAGAAAGGACACGGGAATGGTAACGTCCTGACTTCGTCGGGTGAAAGGACTAGAGTCCAGTTATTTCAAGCAGTGTGGGTCATTGTGCGAACACATGCCTGTGAATGAGGTGAAGCTGAGCGGTCACACCCAGGGACGGCTGGGATGGAGAGGGCTGGGCCCCTGGTGGCTCCACAGACGTCAGCAGCGTGACCTTCTAGATCTACCTTCTCCAGTTCCACCTTTCACATGACTCAGTTCCCCTCTTTGCCTCTGTGTGTCTTTTGTGTCTGCCAGCTGGCTCCCCAGCTAGCTTCTTTGCAGCTTCCATAGCCCTGGAGGTGGCTGGGATGGGATGCTGCCTAGGACACCTGGCTGCAGAGTCAGGATCCTCTGTGTCCAGGGGCTGTGGCCTAGTCCCTAGCTCCCCTAGCCTAGATAGGAGACCTTGGATAGGTCATGCTCTTTCAACCTAAACAGACTACTGACATATTAAAAACCCAGGAAAATTCTTCTCTTCCACAAAGGAACTTCCTCTTTTCAAACTATCTTGAAATGTGAAGCCCTCTTGGGCAAATTTGTATTTTCTTTATTTGGTAGAGAGAAATTCAGAGAAATATTTGCGCCAAGTTCCCAGGAGCCTGGATTCTCATGAGCTGGGCCTCTCTAGAGGTTTACCCGCCTTCTGTCACAGAGGCTTGCTCAGGGCTTTTGCTTGGGCAAGGGCCTAGAGGGGTGTGAGGGTCAGACACAGCAGCAGGAATGTGCCAAGGACCTGCTTGGCCTTCCTTAGGGACAAACTGCTCAAGTCTTAGGGCAGGTTTCATGGGCCTTCCTTGTAGACAAGGGAGCTTAAGACTTCCTTAGCCAGTGCCAGAGAAAGGCCGGATGGAAAAGCAGTCAAATGTGTTAGAGCAATGGAGGGGGACTTGCTTGGGACTTGGCCTTGGTCAAGCTGTGTAGGGGAAGGAGGCAAAGAAAAGCAAGGTGAATTGAGTCCCTATTATGAACTGTGCTATATTCTTATGTTCATAGTCCTCATGAGAATCTCATTTCAGAGACGAGAAACTGGCTCACAAGAGACACGACTTGCCCTAGGTTGCTACCCAGAGAGCTGCAGAGTTGAGGTGCCCAGGGCCCTCTTCCATGCCACATGAGTGCTCTTGCAGAGGCTTGGGCCACCTTTGGGGGTGCTTCCTGTTCTGATGCCTTAAATGCTAAGACACATGGAAACACTTTTAGACCATAACGAAGGACTATTCTCTACAACAAACCCATAATCCATGTTCGGGGCTCCCTAGCCCTTTTAAAATTATTATTTCCCCCCTCTCCCAGACCCCCTGGCTTTTAATCATATTTCAGTTGATTATTATAATCCCAGGAAGCCAATCTTTGACTTCCGTTATCTGCCTGTTTTACTGCTGGTTTGTCTTAGAGGCCTCACAAAGGAGAGACTCTCAGAGCTAAGTATTCCATGGGCTCCTTTTTTTTAATGATCGAGATAACTATTTTATTGCATCTGCTACTTTAATGTTTTCCAGGCAACAGTCGTTGTAGCCCTGCTCCAGGAGATGTTAGCCGCTTGTGTCTTAGAGCAGAATAAAGTGGACTTCGGAGTACTTGTTAGCTCACCTCTGCTAAAGGTAGGAGTGACTGTCTTCTTAGGTGCTAGTCTTAGCCTAGTTCTTTGGTTCATGCTCTCAGGTCTGCTGACAAATCCCATAGGTCTCCCTAAAACTGGCTACATGCCTCTTACTTGCCAGGGACGCCACTGCAAAGTCTGCAAGAAAGTATATTTATGCAGAATTTCTTGAAGCTATACAATTACTCTTTTTCTAAATCAAGGGATGATTGCAATATTCTGTTAGCCAATCTACTGCATCCAGCAGTCAGCAGTCCATCTAATACTTAAATCGGGTGATATCATTTCTCCATTCAACCCTCCAGTGGCTTCCTCCAAAGTACTTACAGTGATCTACCTATGTTATCTGCCCTGGCCTTCTACTGTTTCTTCTTTCCCTTAAGGGTTTCTTGGTTCACCCTTGCTTTCTGCTCTGGTCACATTACCTGTGTGTGATTCCTCCAAGGCAAGCCCTCTTTCTACCTCAGGGCCTTTGCACTTGCTGTTCCTCCAGATATATACGCAGGTTCCTCACTTTCAGATCTTTACTAAAAAGCAACCTTCTCAGTGAGGATGCTCTAAAATTTTCCTCCCTTTAGCACTCCCTCTCGCTTTATTTTCTATAACACTTAGCACTGATATACCGCATATTTTTACTTATCTATTGTCTGTTCCTAGGATTTAAGTTTCCTAAAGAATATGTTTTTTTATTTACTAGCTTTCAGAAAACAGTACTAAGCAATAAAAGATGCCCCCCCAATGCCTGTTGAATGAGTAGGTGAATGAATGGGGTCTCCAACGTGATGACTTCAAGGATTAGTTAATGCAGCATGAATGTATAAAGCGATTGATTAAATTGCCTGGAAAATATTCAAGCAGCAGGTGCAATAAAACAGTTATCTCAATCATTAAAAAATGGAGCCCATGTAACACTTAGCTCCGAGGGTGGAGAATTGGGGCATACATGTTCCTCTTAAAGACATTAACTTTAAAACAACAATAACAGTCAAAAACAGTCAGCTAATCTAAGCCCATCTGTGGGCTGCAAGTTTGTGACGATGTGTCAGACTAGATGATGCCTGGGGCCTGGATTTCTCTAGAATTACTTTCAATAAATGGTTGTGGGAGATGCTCTTAGTTTTCCTTGAAGGATCTTGTAAGTAGTTCTAAGACATTGTGGCTTTGCCCATTCTAGAGATATTGTTGACACATCATTTGTATCTACAGAAGAATTTTCTTTTTCTTGGTATAGGTCAGGTACGTGTTTCTCAAACTATTGTTTATTATTTTTTCACCAGATCCTAGGATTTATGTTACTGATGGTTTTTTTTTTCCAGCTGGAAAATTTAGAATTGAATTTGTAGCCCTTCTTATTAAAAGCATAAGTCTTTTGGGCATGCATTTTCATTCGAGCTCAGTTCCGGATTCCGTTTTATGTCCTGTCCCTTTCGTTCCTTTGCTTCATCTTTCTTATTTCTAATTTTTGTGATCTCAGTATATTCTATGTATATTTTAATTAAATCCTCTTTTTAGGGCACAGGTATAAGTAGAGAAACGAACTGAATACCAACTTGCCCAGACGTCCATTTCTTCTGGAATGAAAAAGAGCCAGAAGAAAGTTTATTCCCACTAACACCCTCCAATTCAGAGGTGTCACGTGTTGTGATAGGCACTGGAAATTGGGAGAAAAATAGAAGTGGGATCTAAGATGAACAGATGGAAGGATGGAAGAGGCTGAAGAAGAAGGTGGGTATAGTGGATGAGAGAGGGGCAGAGCTTTTTCCAAAGCAGAATGAAATCGTCCAGCTCCAAGAATTAGATTCCACCTAGTATTAAACATCGGACCTCAAGAAATACAAGGAACATCCTTACAGAGTGACGTGGCTGACCACAGGTGCTTTGTATACGTGTGCTGAAGGAAGAACAGCTTCTCCCATTTGGTGGACTGGGTGTGTCTAAATGGTCCTTTCTCAAGTACACGTTCTGGGCCCCTCTGGTTTCTTCATGACTCACAGACACTAATGGAGGTCCCACCCAGCAGTGACTACCTAGTAAGACAGTCACTCATTATCTACTCCTCGAGTCCCTCCCATTTACGGGACTTTATGTCTGTGGTAAAGAAAAATTCAGCCATGTGCCTGAGCCATGAGTTAGGTAAGCAGCTGTAAAATTGACAGCAACCCTAACATGAGGGCTAGAACCCCAGTGGAGTTATCAGAGGAGAGGTAATTATTCTTAAGATCTGACTCCATCTACCTAGGAAATGCCCCAGTGTTCCCCAGTGTCCATGATGGGCCACTGCATTTATCCCGAACACAGAGTAAATGCTTAACTTTGCCTGCTTTATCACCATTAATGTCTGTATTCTAATACCTGTACTGATTTGATGTTCTCTTGTAAGAATGTTCCCATCTCCCTCTCAGGGAGTTTTACGCTTTGAACATTGACAGCTTGGAAAGCTTTTATGACTATTAGCAACTGCATGACCCATGTCTACCTGTAAATTATGGTTAATTTAAGTGAATGATTTTCTCTTCTTGCTGCTTCGCTTACTGTTCTCATTACGCACGCCTCCAATTTTAAAAAGCACCCCCAAAGGCACACCTATCAATCTTTCTTGTCTTTGACATGTAGCTAAGTAAACCAATTCAACCTGTTATTCCATAACCCTGTGGCCAGAATTCAGTAAAACAAACAAACAAACAAACAAACAAACAAAAAAGAGGTATCAAGTATGTTCTATGTGCCACACACTGTTGTAGGAACTGGAGATACATCAGTGAACAAAACAAACTCTCCCTGCTCTCATAAAGCAAACTTTGCATTAGGGAAGATGGGCAATAAATAGTAAATAAAAATACATGGTGATAAGTGCTATGGAGGTAAACAAACCAGGAAAGGGGGAAAGGGTGCACGTGTGTGTGGAGGGCTCTGATGTAAAAGTGGGTCATCAGTGAAGGTTCTGAGGTGACATTTGAGGAATGGCTTGAAGGAGTGAGCTATACAGGTAAGCGGGGGGCGCATGTTCAGGTAAGGGAACATGAGTGAGTACAGAGGCCCTGAAGAAGGGAGATGCTGGTGTGCCAGGAGCAGCCGAGATAACCCTGGCCAGAGCCATGGGGGGATGTGAGAGGGGAGGGAATGTGGTTTGAGAATTGGAAAGGGAGAAGCAGACTAGGGCCTTAAAGGGCCTCGTAAGGAATTTCACTCTGGATGATGAGTTGGATGCTGGAGAGCTCCGACAGGGTGGGAGTCCAAAGCGGGAACCTAACCCCCGAGCTCTGGTGACCAGGTTCTTATGCCCTGAGAAAAAGTTCAAAGGCACAACAAACAGTAAGATGGAGAGCACAGGCTTTATTAAATTGAAAGTACACACTTAAGAGAAAAAGAGTCTGCCCAGAGCTGTCTGGATCACGGGCTTTTGTTTTCTTGGGGGTGGGCGGTGTTCCAAGGCCAACCAGCCTGCCTCCCAGTCTTGGTTTGTTTCCCTTGCCACCTGGAGTGGGGAGGGGGTAGCCCAGGGCCATCTATCTAGTCTCCTGGCCTAGGCTCCTTTCTCAGGCTCACACTTGAAATCAAAACAGAGAGCGGGCTGAATAAGGAAGGGACAAGGGAGAAATTTCAGAGCTGCGGGGAGATGATGAAGGGACTAAGGAAAAATTCCAGAGCCATGTCATGGAGGGAAGGGGGAACTTCTCTAGGATAGCTGTCTTGCCTCAAGCTGAGAGCCATTGGAAGGTCCTGAGCAGAGGAATGACATAATCTGGCTTATATTTTCACTTGTTCCCTGTAACTACCATGTAGAGAACTGTCAGGGACAAGGCCAGAAGCAGGGAACACAGTTAGTTGGTTGCATGGCTCCAAGGCGGTCACACGGAGGAGTGGGCAAAGTTCTAGGTGGCCTACGCAACATTGTCAGATAGCTATTGGTCTCATGTTTCAAACCATTCAGAATATTAAAGGTGGAAGTTCTAAATGGCACGACTCTTATTTTGTTTTAGGACAGAGTTCAATAAATGGGTATTTGGTTCTTTTAGAAAGGTAAAAATACTACCAGAGAATTGCGTTATATTTTACAGAAATGCTTCGTTTAGTCTTTTCAACTAGTCCATGAGGTATGTATCATTATCTATTTTGATTTCAATTGTTTTAAGTAATACAAGGTGAAAGGACAGAACCAGATAGTACAAAGATGAAAGATAGAGGACTCCTGCCTCACCTCAGCTCTCTATCAATCGAAGACCATTTACGTTTCTCAGGAGTCCAGGGATAAATCGTCTCTAGCACATAAAAGCCTGTAAGTTACATCCTCCACCGAGACGAGATCACACAATATGTTCTGTTCTGTATATTGTGTTTTTTTCACCTGCTAATCCATCTTGGTGCTCTTTCCCTATTTGTACATAGACTCTATCCCCAGTCTTTTTAATATCTGCATAGAATTCCAAGGCATGGATATATAACTTAAACAAGATATTAAAATCTTGGGAGATAGGCAGAATTAGCGTCATTTTACAAGTGAGGAAACTTATTCGGAAGGAAAATGACGGGCTCCATGTTTTCCGATTCGTGAAATTGTTGGGCCTGAGGTTTTCTGACTCTCAGCTCCTTATTTCTGCCATAACCAAGAAAGAATCGTTTAGGAGGGTCGGCAATAGAAAGCAGATTCGCCTGTTTCAATGGGGTGTAGGAGGGGCTCTCAGACTATCCAGGGGCCCACAAGGAAAATCTTTCGGTTCTGTGAGTAAATAATCTGCTTTTATCTTAAGTATTTGCTGAAGGTAATCCTGGAAACTCTTGAACCAGGTGAACAATTAAGCTATCAGGTTTGAGATCACCCAGTCCAGCAATTGCACAGTCACAGTCCTGAGCTACTCACCCGTTTGCATATCTGTGTCATTTTCTCAGCCAGATGCTATGTGCTGGCAGAGGTGGCCTTCCTTCAACAGAAGCAAAGGGAGTGCCTGACAAAGAAGCTCTGTCTTTTTTAATGTTTTATGTCTTCAAAATGGATGGATCCTAACCTTTTTCTGAGTATAAAGATAGTGCGTATTCAGTACACATGCATGCATACATATAATACATGTGTATATAAAATAGAAAATCCAAGTTTTCTATGTAATTCTCCCAATGCAAGGAAGCACTGTTAGTGGTTTAGGTCTGTCTTTTCCAAGCGTGTCAGTGTATGTGAGTGTGTGTGTGTGCTTCCTTTTTATAAAGATGAATTGTATTATATTCTCCTTTGCCTGTTCTCATTGATTGACAACTGTCGTGGTTATTTTCCCAGGCTGTCTCATTCTTTCTATGCTTTAATTTTTTTAAGATTCCAAATGACTCCATTAAAATGCTGTAATGACTTGATCATCTTTTATAGTCTGGAAGTACCATGATGCATTCATGGTTATTTCGGCTGTTTTCAATTTTTCACTCTTAAAAACAGAATATCGGTAAACATACATGCACTCATTTTAAATGCTCAATTATTCATCTCATCAGTAGTGGGGGTAGGGGGTGGTGGGAAGCAAGTCAGACAATGTATGGGCTCAAAGTCTGCTGTCTTAGATGTGTTCTTGCTCTGCTGTGTGATGTTAGGTTAATTCTTTCACCACCGGACCCTTTTGTTCCAACTGCAAAAAAGAAAAATACCTCAAGAGTAAAAAGCATTTGTAGTGGCGCCCTTTCTGTGTGCTCAGAGGCACATCTCTGACGGCTGTGGAGACACTGAGCAAGCGGTACATGTACCTCATCTCCTCAAGCATTACAATCCTGGAGACATGGCATATGGTAGGCTGGGAGAATCTGAGATGATTCCCACCAACTTCCTACCTCAGAAACAGGCAGGGTCTTAATAATAATGGAGAAAAAAGGTGAGGAAAAAGTCAGAAACAACATGAACAAAAGCACAGGTGAGAAACTGGTGGGAGCATCTGGGGACAGTGAAGAGCACAGTGGGCTAACGGGTTCAGGAGATTAATTGATAAAATTAAAAAGGCAGTTTGGTAATAGTGGAATCTTGAATGTCAAGGACTTTGGACTTGACCGGAAGGTAATAAGCAGTACTGGAAGATGAGGGTGAGGCTGGAAATTCATATAACCAAAATGCCTGTTCTTTGGTTTGTGGTTTGTGCAATACATAAAAAGTATACGTGTGTATGTTTGTAAATTTGCATTGAGATAACGCTTTATCATTGCCAAAGGGCATGTAGAATTTGTCCAGCCCAACACTTAAGGCTTGATAAGGGAACCAGGATCCAGAAGGAAGGAGAGCCTTGCCCCAGGGCACACATAGTCTGAGACACATAACACAGGTTATGCCACACCAACGACTGAGGAATGCTCTCGCCTCTCTGTCAACTTGCTGGAGCAGTAATATGGCAGCTTGGAAAAGCACTGAGCTTGGCATCGAGAGGTTAGAGTTCTAATTTCAACTGTGCCCCTGGCTGAGGTCTCCCGACCCCTCCCATAGGTGAAGGAAAAATGTCAGAGTAGAGCTTATGATTTGTTTTACTGCTCCACCCTAACAGTCTGAATCATACTTTGTGTATTTTGAAAAGTGCTTTTGTACATATCAGCTTATTTGATTCTTAACTCAGTTGTGGGTGCAGATGGAAGAGAGGTTATAGAATAGGAAATTAGGGTTTGGAGAAGGATTAAGTGGCGTGTCCTGGCTTATTCAAAGGTAGAGAGCAGAAGCCAAGTTCCGGAATCCTCTTCCAATGCCCTTTCCACTATGCCACATGAAAGAAAATCATTTCCCTTTAGCTATCTGTGTATTAGTTCAGATTTTCTCCAAAGAAGATTCACTCACACTTAAGTAGAGGTTAAGCATAGGTTTACCCCATTGAAGGTAGTAGATTAAAGAAGATAGAGGGAGATAAATGAGAAAAAAAAATGTTTTTGGAGAAAATAAGCCACCTGGCTTTCTGGTGTCTGTACAATTTATTTTCTTGTATTCTTTTCCAGTCTATATGTCGGACCCTGTTTGTATGCCTTTGTTACTATGGTTACACCCATTAAATTCAATGTGAAAGTGTATTCATAGTGTCATGACAACCTTGTTTAAAAGCATGTATTTTCAATTGAAATATGTGGCCATTGTATTTTGATGGGCAAAGTAATTGGTGTGTGTGGAGGGGGAGGAACACAATGCAAGAATAAATGGATTGTTTAGTATTGGAAATCAGCTGCTAGATTAACATAATCTTAGAATTAGTGGAACTTTACAACCAGGACATTTTGGTGAAAGGAAGATACAATCTTAGTTGACTAATCTAGAAGCCAAAAACACAGTACTGACTTGTCACCCACACTTAAGGCTTTGGAGGCTGTTCTACTACTCAGGTGACACCTTTCATGATATTTAATAGGAGAACCAGCGTGGTTCTTGTGGTTCTCCTTTGTTTCACTTAAAGCAGGATTCATGGCAGACAGATACTGTCGATATCTTTGGCACTTTGAGGCCACAGAATGAAGATGACTTGAAATAATCTCTTCTGGGCAAATTCTTAATCTTACCTTGGGAGATTCAAATTAAAATACTAAGCAAACTATAGGCAACAATGGACTATTCAATAAATGATCAGAAAATGGTTATACTCAAGGAGAATTTTGAATCCACATCTCACATTGTTAGCAAGGATAAATTCCAACAAGATTGAAGATTTAAATGTAAAAATTGAAGTCATAAAAGTACTAGAAGAAAATATGGGAGTGTTGTGGTGCGATCAAATCTAAGACCCATGGAGCCAATTGAGATGAATTGTGAGCCTTTATTAGCCAGCCGGTGACTGACATTCGACTGTTAAGGGTGGAAAATTTTCCAGTAAGCCAGCATTAAGGATTTACTTCTGATTCTGTTAACCAGGGTGTGGTAATCTGATCAAAGATATGCTAAAGGGCAGCTTCTGATTCTGTAATCTGTTTATTTGTTTCGATGTTAACCAGGGTGTGGTAATCTGTTTACTTGTTAACAAGGATGTTGTTCTAGGCTTTATAAACTGCCTCTTTTGGGAACTCATGCATGGTAGAGAGTCAGTCGCCGGCCGGCTAATAAAGGCTCACAATTCATCTCGATTGGCTCCGTGGGTCTTGGATTTGATCGCACCACAACATCCACCATGCAGGGTTATAAAAGATCAGCCCCGAGCTCCCGTTAGAGGCAGCCTAAAAAGCCCCAAAACCCCCTCCAGCAAGCAAGCAGGTTTACTGGCCATTAACATATCTTTACACAGGATAACTACACCTTAACATTAGCATATCTTTGCATAGAATATCTCCTAGAACTAACTACACCTTAACATTAGCATATCTTTGCATAGAATATCTCCTAGAACTACACCTTGTTTAACATTAAACAATGGAAGCAGAAGTTGGCCATTTGAAAATTTTACGCCCTTAACAGGAGCATTCCTTTAGATGCTTCGAGTGGGGCTAGACCTTTCTATAAATGACTCAAAAGTAGAATCAAAAGAGAGAGGGCATGTTAGTTTGCTCACATTAAAGACAAAATCAACCCTCCTAACTGGCAAAACAAAACATACACCATACACCAAAGCAAACGGCAACCAGGGGAAAAATAGCTGTAATTCATACCACAGAGTCAGGGTGAAGGGCTAATCTCCCCAGTATGGAAAGAATTCCTAGAAACAGCATAAAAGGATTAAAATTCAAAAGAAAGATGTGCAAAGAACGTGAACAAATAGTGGAAAGGTAGGACTCAACCTTAATAAAATGTAAAGTAACACTATGCTGAGATACCAGATTGGCAAAAATTGCCAGGTTTGATAATACACTTGCCATGCTGGAGGGGAATAAACATTTCCATACATGGCTGATGAAAGTGCATATTGATTCTCTATTGACAATATTTATCAAAGTTATAAATTTACACACTCTTTGTTAGAGCATTCAATTTCTGGGGTTTTATCTTATAGATATGTATGTGTTTTCATATGGAATTATGTACATGCAAAATTATTCATCGTAGCATTCTTTGTAATAGCAAAAGATTAGGAAAAAACCAAATGTCCCTAAATACAGGACTAGCCACGTTATATAGATACAAAGTAAAACTAGCTGCAGAAGAGACTATTTATGTGGAAAGATCTCCAAGATATTTTGTTAACTAAAAGACAAAGCAAGCAAACAAAAACCCAACCAACAAACATCAAGGTGGAGGACAATATATTTATATTATGTGTAAAAGAAGGGAGGGGGGGATAGTGAGAATATATATTGATATTCCTTATACATACATTTTAAAAAAAAAACTGGAAGGATACATAAGAAACCAATACAAGTGATTTAGCATCAGAGGATGTAGGAACTGGGTGGCAGAGGAAAAGGGTGCGTGGCAGTAGGCTTTTTCACTGTGTACCTTAAAAACACTTCTACAATGCAATACGACACAGAAAAAAGCAGTACAGATTATGCTTTGCTAAATAAATTATTATAAAGTAAAAACTGCGAAACCATCACCCAGGTCAAGAACGAGAACACTGCATTAACCCCACCAGCCCTCTCCTCCCCATCACAACTTCTCTCTGAAGGCAACCGCTATCCTAATTATTATGGTCATCACTTCCTTGCTTTATAGCTTTATCACCTAGGTAAGTACCTCTAACAGCTGGTGTTTCTTGTGTTATTGGATTCATATGTTACATATTCTTTTGTAATGAGCTGCTTTGCTTAATTTTTAGATTCATCTATATTGTGCGTAGCTGTAGTTTGTTCATTTTTTATTGCTGGGTGTGTTATTCCATGTAAATATGCTATGATTTATCTATCCGGTCTACTGTTTGTGAACATTTGGGGTTCTTTCCAATTTGGAACTCTGATATTATGATTTATAAGAAATATATGTAGTCATTCAGATAACCAAAATATATTTCTCGTATATTCGATCTTCATCCACAGTTCCTGGTTCATAGTTCCCCAAACCCTTGGGGTTTCCTGACTAATAAGAGTGATACAAACATCTTTTGTTATAATATTTGGTCTCTAGTGCTAGTAGCTTCAGAACAACAAAGGCCAAGTGAGTAGCTTGTTGTTTATAACAAGCCTCTTTTCACCACAGCTGGGTTTATATTAACGAGTGACGCATGAAAAGCACCTAAGGATGGAGGCCGGTTGTCAGGAGAATCAAACACGTGATTAAAAGATTGGAACTTTCAGTTCCGCCACCTGACCTCCAGCAGAGAGGCTGGAGGTTGAATCAGTTACCAGCAGCCAATGATTAATCAACCATGTCTGTGTAATGAAGCCTCCATAAAAAGCCCAGAAGGAGGGGGTTCAGAGAGCTTCGAGGTTGGGAAACCAGAACACTTCCATATTTCACCTTGCCAGGCCCCAAACTCCACAAGAACAAAAGCTCTTTTGTTCAGACTTTGTCCTGCATATCTCTCTATCTCGCTATTGATTAATATTCTTTGTAATCAACCAGTAAGCTAGTAAAGAAATGGATTTCCTGAATTGTGTGAACCAGCAAATTAATTGACCCCAGAGAAGGGGTTGCGAGAAGCTTTGATTTATAGTCAGTCAGTCAGAATCACAAATAACCTGGACTTGTGGAGGGCATTCTGTGGGACTGATGCTATGTCTAGGTACACAGGGTCAGGATTGAGTTGAATTATAGGATACCCAGCTGGTATCAGAATTGCTTGGTGGTGTGGCAAACCTAGTCTCCACACATTGAAACCGGATGTGCAAAACTTACAAGGGCTATTACATGTATCTTGGTAAACATGTACACACATTTCTGTTGGTTATATATCTGGGAATGGAAATGCTGAGTCAGAGTATGAATATCTTCAAATTCAGTAGATGCTGTCAAACTGTTTTCAAACTGTCACCCCATTGATTGTCGGGGCTGATTCGGCTGATCTGGCTGGTTAGGCGGGTGTCCCCTTCCTCCCTCTCTGCTCTATGTGTGTCTCTCCTGAAGCTGCACGCTTGGTCGAAGAGGATGACCTTCCCTGATAGACGAGAGGAGCATTCTTCGGTCAAGGGTATACGAGTAGCTACACTCCCCTGCTAGAACCTCAAAACAAAGTCTCAAAGTAATTGTCAATAAATATATAGTTATTGCTATTTTATTCATATGTTTTATCATTTTTTTTTTTTAAAGAAGTCCCAACATTTCCTATAGTAGTGGCTTGATAGTGATTAACTCTTTTAGCTTTTTCTTATCTGGGAAGCTCTTTATCTGTCTTTCAATTTCTAAATGATAGCTTTGCCAGTAGAGTAATCTTGGTTTAGGTCTTTGCTTTTCATCATTTGGACTATTTCCTGCCAATTCCTTCTGGCCTGCAAAGTTTCTGTTGATAAATCAGCTAACAGTCTTATGGAACTTCCCTTGTAGGTAACAAATTGCTTTTCTAGTGATGTTTTGAAGATTCTCTCTCTGTCTTTAAACTTTGGCATTTTATACGTCTTAGCATGAGCCTCTTTGGGGTCATCTTGTTTGCGACTCTCTCTGCTTTCTGGGCTTGTGTGTGTATTTCCCCCACCAAGTTAGGGAGGTTTTCAGTCATTATTTCTTCAAATACTTTTTTAATTCCTTGCTCTCTCTTCTTCTGGTATTCCTATGATGCAAATGTTGGCATGCTTGATATTGTCCCTGAGGCCCCTCAAACTATCCTTATTTTTTTGGGTGCTTTCTTGTTGCTTTTCTGACTGGGTATTTTCTGCTTCCTTCTAAATCACTGATTAGATCATCTGCTTTGTCTAATTCTGTTGATTCCTCCTAAAGTATTCTTTATTTCAGTTATTCTTCATTTTTGTTTCTTTTTTATATTTTCTATCTTTATGTTTTCTATCCCATTGTTAAAGTTCTCACCGAGTTCATATTCCTTCCCTAAACTCGTTGAGCATCCTTATAACCAGTGTTTTGAACTCTGCATCTGGAGAGTTACTCGTCTCCATTTTGTTCAGTTCTTTTTCTGGAGCTTTGTTCTATTCTTTCACTTGAGACATGTTTCTTTGTCTCCCCATTTTGGCTGCTTCCCTGTGTTTGTTTTTATGTGTCAGGTAGAGCTCCTATGTCTTCTGGTCTTAGTAGAGTGGCCTTATGTAGTAGGTGTCCTATAGGTCCAGGGGTACAGTCTCCCTGGTTGCCTGAGCTGGATGTTCTAGGATTGTGTGTGCCCCTGTTGTCATTGAGCCTTGTTGTTTGTTTACGCCTCAATGAGAAGGATTGACCCTCAGGCTGATTGGTTGTGAGAAATGGCCAGTGACCATAGGAGAGGAACTGTAGAAGCTGACCCTATGGAGCAGCATTCAATTTAGCAGGACTCTAGTGCCTGCCCAGTCTGCCCTTTGATTGTGTCATCCTTGGATGTGGCCCCAGGTGGTGCTCCAGCCTAGACTGAAGCTGGCCATAGGCCATGCAGGATGGGGCCCAACTGCGGGCCAAGTTCAGCCATAACCTGTACCCTACCTGGGGCCACCTGGCATTAGCCATCAAGCAATTTTCAGATGGCCGCCATGCATGCTGGGCTTGGAGGTGCCTTGAGAAGACAGGCCATGGACCGAGGTCGGCTGCCACTAGTACTGAGCTTAGAGATGCTCAGCAAGAGGTACAAGGCATGCTGAGGACAGATGTTTTCTTAGGTTTTGTGAACCTTGGAGAAATTTTAAGAAAGTCTGCAGCATGAGCCAGGATAAGCTGTGTGTATGGAAAAGCCACTGGAAGAGGCTTAGGCAGGCCTGCAAGATGGGAGGGGCAGGATCTCAGAATCACCAGGGCAGAATGACCAAGTTAACGTAGACTCAGATACAGCAGCCACCTGCATCTGCCCACTGTGTTGGAGCAGGGCTTAACAAAGGAACAATGACCTTTGCCAGCACTTCTGTCTGGAAGTAAGCTGCTTCTCCAGGCCTCACCCTGAAGCCAGATAATTCAGTTTTTCCCTTGGTACCTTTTGAGCTATTACCCCAGTACTGGAGTTCAGGGAGTGATGATTTCATCAGCGAGTAAGTCTGTGCACCTGGCCCTTTATGAGGAACACCGGGGATTCCCACAGACCTCTGTCTCAACCACAATCTCCACTCATTTTCACATCCAGATTTTATGGGGCCTTTTCTTTCTGGCACTGGAACCCTGGGTTGGAGAATCTGGGGAGTCTGGTGTGGAGCTGGGATGCCTTGTTCCTCTGGTAGGACCTCTGCAGCCGAGATATCCCTCCTGATTTTCATCGCCACACACAGGTGTTGGACCAGCCCATTCCAAGTCTCTCCACCTTTCCTACCAGTCTTGAGGTAGTCCTTTCTTTATGTCCTTAGTTGTAGTACTTTAGTTCATCTAGACTTCAAGTGATTTTCAATGATGGTTGTTCTATAGTTTAGTTTAATTTTGATGTGGTTGTAAGAGAAGGAATGCATGGCATTTACCTATTCTGTCATCTTGCCTGGAATCACCTTTCCCTGATTTTCTTCACATGGCAATATACTGTTCTACAACTTGTACTTTAAAAATATATCCAGGGAATCATTTTATTACTACATAAAGAGCTCCTCCCTTCTTCTTATAGCTACATTATTTTTTATGAATTTACTGTAATTCATTTTAATTAACTTTAATTAGACCCTATTGATGGACGTTGAAATTGTTTCTACTATTTTGCTATTGCAAACAATGCTTTAATAAATAATTTTATCTTAATGTATTTTCATACATATTTAAGTACTTCTTTAGGATAAGAAGTAGCATTGCAGGTCAGAGAGTAGGTACATTTGTTATTTTGATAATTATTGTTAAATAGCTCTCCATAAAGGCTGCCCCTTACCTAAGCATCTGTTTCTACATAGTCTTATCTGTTGGTTCTATCAGACTTTAATGGTTTCAAATCCAATAAGCAATAAATGGTATCTTAAAATAGTTAAGAAAAATCCAGCTTTATTGATATATGATTGACATAAAATAAACTACACATATTTAAAGTGTACGATTTAAATTTTGACATATGTATATGTTTGTGAAATCATTACCACAGTCAAGATAATGAATGTATCTATCATCCATCAACCCTCAGTTTCCTTCTGTTTCTTTGTATTCTTTTCCTCCATACTCCTTTCTTTCCCTCCTTAAGCAACCAAAGATCTGTTATCTTTCACTATAGATTAATTGGAATTTTCTAATTTGTTTCTTTACCTGTTGATGGACACTCTGGTTGCTTCCAGTTTTTATGTATACTATTAGAAAAACTGTTATAGGTATTCACATACAAGTCATTGTACGAACAAATATTTCTTTCTCTTGAGTAAATACTTATGAGTAGAATAGCTAGATTACATCATAGGTGTATAACTTTTTAAAAACCCATCAAATTGTTTTCTAAAGTAATTGTACAATTTTTAATCCTTGCCAGCAGAGTATGAGAGTTAAGATTTCTCCACATTTTTCACAACATTCTGTGTGGCCAACCTTTTTCATTCTGGCAATTTTAACAAGTGTATAGTGGTATCTTGTGGTTTTAATTTACCTTTCTCTAATTACTAATGATGTCGATCATCCTTTCATGTGTATGTGGTTGTTTTTTCCACTCCTATATCTTTTTCAGTGAGGTGTCTATTTGAAGTTTATATATATATTTTGCATATGAAACTGCAATTCTTTCAGGCTCATTTGTTTAAAAGACTATCCTTCCTCCAACACATTGGCTTGGTATGTTGTATTTTTTTTTTTTTAATAAAAATAAACTCATATGTACGTGGGTATTTCTGGACTCTGTTCTGTTCCATTCATCTACTTGCCTATCTTTATGACATATTCTGTTTTAATTGCTGTAGTTTCATAAGTCTTAAAATCAGATAGTGTTAGCCCTTCAATTTTGTCCTTTTACAAAGTTATTTTAGCTGATCTGAGTCCTTTGTGTGAATTTTAGAATTAGCTTGATAATTTCTACCAAAAAAAAAAAAAAAGGCAGTTGTGATATAGATTGGGATTGACTGCATTGACTATTAATTTTGAAAGCTGATAATTGGTGATTTTACTCTTTTTCTAATAGTGTTAGGACCTTAAGGCACTTTGAGTTCGCTTTCATCCCATCTCATTTATGTGCGGTATTTGTCAAATATTTCAGTTCTATGTGCATTTTAAACCGCAAACGACATAGCTGTAATGTTTCATAGTCTTAAATTTGTCATTTTTCTTGTTCAGTCCTTCATTTTTGTGCTTCCACATGTGATCTATTTCTCCACTCTGAAGGCCACTCTTTAATGTTTCCTTTAGTGTAGTCGGCCAGTAACGTTCTTGGTTTTTGTCTAAAATTTTTTTGCTTTCGTTCTGAAAGAATAATTTCACTAGTTATGGACTTATAGGTTGGCAATTATTTCCTTTTAGAAGTTTGGTGATATCTTTTCATCATCTTCTAATTTCTATCATTTAGGTTGAAACATTAGCTCTTAGTCCAATTATTGTTTGGAAAGCAATAAGTCTTTTTTCCTCTGGCTGCTTTTAGATTTTAGGATTTTCTCTTTGCCTTTGATCCTCTGCAGTTTTCCTACCATATGTCTAGAAAAGATTTATTTTGATTTATTCTGCTTGGGGTTGATGAGCTTTCTCAAATCTATAATGTCTTCTAGCAGTTTTGGAAGATTGCAGGTAATCTATTGGTAAAGGTCATTTCTACCCTATTTTCCCTTTCCTCTCTCTCTGGGACTACATGAGACCTTTTCAAAATATCCTTTTTTTTCTTACCTCTGAATTTTCTCTTACCTCTCTGTGCTTCAGTACAGATATTTTCCTCAGAACTGGTAGTGTTCTGGAGCCTGCTAACGCCAGCTTACAAAGACCTATTAAATTCTGTCTGAATGAAATTTATGCTCTGGTTATTAAACTATTATTAACTCGAAATGGTGCACAATAGGAGTATTCATATCAGAGAAATCATAAGCACTATAAATTGGGGATATAGGTGCATAACGTTGTTAATATTACTAATCTGTTTATCTAAAAAGGTTGGGAAACCAGATGTGGCCTAAAAGATGTGGCCTGAAAGTTCTATTTAATGGAGATTTGCTTTATTTACTACACATGGATAATTTATTTTTAAGCAATGAATTAATAGCTATAGAATAAAATTATACTAAAATTACATGGCACATAATTTCTCTCTTCGAGCTTGATCAAACACACAATCTTTATGTTTAACATCAACTCTCATTGTGCAAGCTGCAGATGAAAATGGTGTAGGTCAGAGATTGGGTAAATAAGTTTTGACATAATGACATAACTTGATTTTTTTAATTCATGGGAAAATCCCAATATCTCCTTCTATTGATAGTTTTAATAAAAGAAGAGAGAATATGGTTTGGCTGGGGGTAGGGGAAAGTGGAGAGTAAATAATCCTTTAAGTCTAGATAAATGAGAATATACCAACTTAAATCAATATTGTATTTCTGCTGAGCTGATAATGAATCTCATGATAATAAAAACTTGATTATTGCCACGCTATTGACATCACTGATGTTGTAATAAACTTTGAACTTGGCAATTTCCCAGAATTCAGAAAATAATTCATTTTTTAATGTATTGGAAACATTTCAAGTCAAATATCTTAGGGAGGTAACTTATCCTAGTTCAATGAAACCAGGCATGGGATTTTTTTTTTTCTTTCTATCACTTAATTATTTTGCTCTTTAAGAACTCTGGCACTTCTTAAGTTCAGAGAATTAACAGTCTTACCTAGCAGTCTTACTATTTGTTAAAGTATCAAAAATCACCCACCAATATATAGTAATGACTTTTTTTTTTTTTTTTTTTTTTTTTTACTGATCAGGTATACATGTGTACAAATGAGTGTTGTACCTAAGTACACTGGTACATTTGCATGGCCATAAGTGTTTGCACATTAAATGTACTTATTCTAAATTAATTGAAAGCATTCATTCATTCACATAATTATAACTATTTTCTTCAAGTATTGCAAACTCTAAGATTTTGAAACAGAGCCTAAAGATGCTTCTGAATCACTTTCGGCTATTAAAAGCTCAGGCCGTCACTTCCTCCACCCCAGTATCTGTGCTCGCAAATCCTGATCTCTTTAGCACCTTTATAAACTGAAACTATAATTTTAAGGGACAGTGAAAACTGTGTGTGGGGATGTTATCTGTATTTTCTATTTGATTTAACTCGAATTTTCCTTTTATCCCTAATTGAATTACATAATGCTAGAAATTAAATGGCTTCTTTTGGAAGTCACCTGGATCCTTTAAACAAGAGTTCAGTCCTGAGTTAACAGTCCTTCAGTATCCATGAGTAATCTTTCCCACTCTTCCAGTCTGAAAAGAAGAGGAAATTTCTACTATTTGTATTGTTAGGTTATCTTTTGTGTATCTAACACATTTTTGTTGTAAAACTATATTGTTGCTGAGACGAACATGCCTTACTTTTATAGCATTCCTAACAAAAGCACCTAATATGAATACAATCATGAAGAAACCAGACATTATCCAAGGTGAGAAACCCTCTGACATAGCAGTGTCACTAAATACAGAGCCTGAGGAAATGTTTAAGATTGAAAGGAGCTGAAAAAGTTATGACAAGTAAATGTAGTTGATGATCTAGAATTTTCTTTTGCTAAGGACTCAGGACAATTGGCAAAACATAAATAAGGTCCGTAGATTAGATCACAAAAATCTGAGTAGCACCATGTTCTCTTTGCAGATTGTTGGTGCCAAGAGTGACTACTAGTTTTCTCATAAAAGCCATTAGTACCATTTGCTGAAGAGAGACCTGGACGAGAAGCTGATTTGGTTGGGAGGCGGTGCTGGTTAACAGAGGGGATATCAAGAGCCTAACTCTAGCCTTTTTAAGTCCAAGTGCTGATGGGAGAGAAATATACCGATCTGAATTCCATAAGAGAGGGATTGAAAGTTAAAGAAATTTGTCTCAGTCACAGAACATTTGTGATGTGTGTGTGTGTGTACGCACGCGCACGTGTGTGTGTGTGTGTGATAAAACCAAGAAGAATGGAAATCCTGATAAATGCCAATTGTTCCACATTAGATGAGTTTTCTGGAATTGAATAGTAGAGCTGAAGTCTGAGGAGCGGCCCTGTGTTTTTACCTGCATCCTCAGCTCTGGACTGAGGCCTAGGATGCCCTTTGGGGAGCGTTGAAGGGAAACAGTCATAGGAGTAAGAATAACTGCTCATCAGGTTCCCAGCTGTTGCTATATTTATTGATTTTTGAATGTTGAACTTATAAGTCAAATACAAACTTGGTCTATATCAGGAACTAAATTCACTGATTATTGTCTCACATGGAACATATGCAAATATGTTAAGACTTACCAGAAAGGATTATAAAGGGAACTCAAAATGATTATAAACTTTTATCTAAAGTATAGACCAATAAAAGGCAAAGATCTCTATTCTTATGTTATTCTTCCTGCCTCTAAAATCTCAGTAAACATACGTGATGATAAATACCTATTTCCCGGGGATAGATGGGACTAAAAAGTACACACACAAGCACACACAAAATATTTTATTTAACCTGGACTAAATATAATACAACTAGAAATGAATAGAGTGGGAACTAAAGAAGAGCTTACATATCACTCCCAGGTATCATCCTTTATAGCAAACCAAAGTTCATTTTCACTGTGCAAAAGTTTCTGGATTATGCACTTACTTATGTTATTCCAGATCTCATCTCCAGGAGGTGTTATTCAAAAAGGTTATTTCTGCCTCCATTCCAACAAATATGCAATGCCACTGTTATATCCATATGTGCCTCCACATTTCTCAGCCTCATGCCGCTAATTAAGGCTGTGACCAATTCTGACCAATGAACTAAGTAATGGTTGAAGCATTTAAGAACTGGTATGGGACCCTACAGATCTTTCTTGCCACAAAACTATCAACCAACTTGATCTAACTGCTGATTATAGAATACTCTCCTTAATAACAACATAATACACATTCTTTTCAAGTGCACATGGAATGTTTACCGAGATAGACCATAATCTGAGTTATAAAACAGTCCTCGATAAATTGAAAAGAAAAATAAAGTATGTTTCCTAGTCAGAGTGAAATTAAATTAGAAATCAATACTAGATAACTGGAAAACCTGAAAATGCTTAGAAATTAACACACTTCTAAATAACCTTTGTATTGAAGGGGAAAACAAAAGTAAAATTAGAAACTTTGGAAGTAAATGAAAATGAAAACCCAGCATACTGATCGATCTGTAACACAACATTGTACTTAGAGGAAATGAGAAAAGAAGGTCTCAAGTCAGTTGCTTTAGCTTCTCCCTTAAAACATTAGAAGGAAGAGAAAACAAAACCCAAAGTATGCATAAAGATGGAACAAAAGTCAGTGAAACAGAAAACAGGAAAACAATAGAGAAAAATAAAAACCAAAACCTCATTCTTTGATAAGATTGATAAAATTGATAATCCTCTAGACTGATGCAGAAATTAACAATATCAGAAAAATGTCATCAGTACAAATTAACAGTAAAAGGATAATAAAGGAATATTATGAACAACTTTATGCCAATCAGTTCGACAACTTAGACCAAATGAACAAATGCCTTGAAAGACACAAACTACAAAAGCTCACTCAAGAAATAGATAACTTGAATAGCCCCAGACCTATTAAAGAGATGGAAGTAGTTAAAAACCTTCCCACACACAAAAGCAATCTCCAAGCCCAGGTAGCTTCACTGGTAAATTCTACCAGGAATTTAAGAAGGGGAATAACACCTCTAGGCACACTCTTTTGGAAATTGAAAAGGAGGCAATATTTGCCATATCTATAAGACTAGTATTTCTGTGATACCAAAAGAAGACACAGACTTTACAAAACAAAAAAACAAACAAAAAAAAAACAAACTATGCAGCAATATTTCACATGAATATAGATGCAAAAACTCATAATAAAATGTTAGCTAAACATTCAATAATGTATAACAAAGATAATACATTGTAACCAATGTGAGACTTATCTAGGAATTCAAGGTTGGTTTAACATTTGAATATTATGTATTTTACCACATTAAAAGACTGAAAAAAGAAAAGGCATAATCACCTCAATAGATGCAGAAATTGCATTTAACACAATCCAATACACATTCTTGCTTAAAAAAAAAAAAAAAATCCTTGTTCCTCTTACCCTTGATTTTCCTTTAATGAGACTCATCAATTTCCCAGGGAAACCTAGCTGCAGATTTCCTGTGAGTTTGCCCACAGTTGTTTAAAGAGTACTAGAAAAAATAACAACAAAAACATAGAACCACGTTGTTTGACTTCATTACAAAATTATGAGATCAGTCTTTGGCTGGACCCAAATGCTGTTTGATGGTTCTTTCATTTACCCTTACATATTCTCTATTTTAATTTTTTTAGCTTTTTGGAATTATTTTCATTTGCATCCTCATTTTTGCAACTTTATTCTTCCTTGCACCATCACTCACTCAGTGACTTAGTCTTCCATTTCTTTGAGAAGACTCTGCCATCAACTTTCCTGTCCCTCAATGATATGTCACCTCGTCCTCATGCATCCTATTAACTCTTGCCTTCATGTCTGTAAGAGAGAAAGAATCCCTTCTCTCTCCAGAGACTGTCCTGTCCACTCATACACTGATTATCATCTTCTTCACCAATAATCATCCTTTTGCTATTTCATTTTCAATTTCCCACACCCCTAGGCCTACAACAATTTAACCCAATTTAATCCTTATCCTTAAACACAAACCAATAAACCAATCTCCTCTCCTTCTCCCCTCAAAATACCTTTGCAGAGCGTATTTCTTGGACTTCTACTTAGCACCTATTTCATTCTGACTTGTAATTAGCTGGTTTCATGATTTAAATCTATTACATTTTAACTTCTTGAATGCAAGAATTTTAAATCAATTTTTTATATTTCTGTACCCCTGTCCCAGACTAGATGATGGAAATAGCATTTATCCTCTTTAGTAATCACTGGCCCGTCGAGTGTGGTCCTGGTGTAACCATCAGGTCACTGTGTCCTGCTGGAACCTGCTAAGTTTCCTTTTGAGACCTGCCCATTGTATGACAATAGGTGAGCACAGGGATAGGGGCAGAACAGCTTCATGGTTTGGTGGAAATGATTGCAGGAAACTGCAATGAAGCGCCATTTTCACCTGGAATAATAGTAGGACAGGAACGCTAAGGCATGGCTTGCTTGCGATTGTCAAATTGCTAGAGTTTCTATACTGACAGCTTTTTGTCATCAATCAGAGGAGAGAACAAGTCATATTGCCATATTTTGTTTTTGCTTCACAAGAGTTGTTTAGACAGAGGAATCTCAGTAGTGGGAATAATTCATATTAGCACATTTAGAAAGGACAAATCTTTAAATACTTCAGAGAGGCAGGCATGTTGAGCTGGAGGAATGTAAAAAACTACAACAGGGTATGTGTTGCATTCAAATCGAGAAATGTAAATATCCTGGATAAATAATTCTTTTTATTGTGACAATCAAATTAAATGAAGTAATTAACTATTTCTCTGATTCAACAGCTTTTTATTTGAGTTTCTATTATGGGCGGAGCACTGCTCTGGCTGCTGAGACACAGCAGAGGCAAAGTGGAGTTCTGCCCTTATGGTCAGGAAAGCCTGGCTGAGGAGGGACATTTAAGAAGAGAGCTAAGTGAAATGAAGCATCAAGCATTAGGGTATATGTGGCTCAAGGGTATGCAAAGGAAGAAAAGTGCATGTGCAAAGGTCCTAAGGTGCAAGATGCTAGAGTGCCCGAGAAATAGCAAGGAGCAAGGAGCAAAAGGAGGAAGAGGAAGAGGGTTGTTGAAGGTATAGTCAGAGATGGCTGTCGGCCAGGCTACGGACATGATGTGTGTGGACACACATTGAAAGTCTCAGTTGCTGCTAAAGGCCTTAAATAGAATTTACTTTTCAAATTGTGCAATAATTTAACTTAAATAGAGTTTATTTATTCCGTTTATCTTGCATATCTGCTAAAATAAGTGATTTGTCCCACAACCCTTGTATCCACCTGATAAGATACCATTGGCAGGTCAGAGGACATATCCCTGAAAATTTCAACACGACACAACAACCTCTCTTTGTCATATAGTAGTTCTCTGTTATTAGGGATATTAAGTAAACATACTCTCTCTGGGTTACTGTTTGTCTTTTGACTTTGTTTGTGGCGTCTTTTATCATACAGAAACATTTAAGTTTTACACTATGAAATCTCAGGGTTTTTAAATTTTTTATTTATAGCACTTGTTTCTGGTCTTGCTTTAAAAGATCACATTTCTCCTTAAGCAAATAAGTATTATCCTTGATTTTCCTAACATTTTTTATATTTATATTTTAATTGATTTGAAATTTATTTTGTATATGGTATGAGGTACAGTCCTAACTTTATTTATTGCAAATGGATAGCCAATTATGCCAGCTATTAAATACATCTCTTGCCGGATATATTGATATGTATTATTCAGAAATGAAAAATAATGAAGTTTGGGTTTTCTTCAAGGTCAAGCTAATTGCACACTAAAACCAATCATTTCAGAGATACTATTGAGAGCTTACTAAATATAGTGCTCTATGAATAATACCAATGGGAATATGATCTGCTTCCTTCTGCTAAAGATGAGAAGCAGACCATATTTAAATGGCCCTTTGTTCTCAGTTCCTTTTCTGGCCCCTAAAACATTGGGTCTAGAAATTCCATTCTTTGTCTTTTACAAACTCCCTCTGTTGACCATCAGTCATGGCCTCCACTCCCCATCAGTGCTGATAGAAATGCAAGCCATTCCTTTCCCAAGCTCCAGGCCTGTGCTATAAACTGCTCACGTGCATGTCTCCTGGTCACTTCAAACTCAAAATGAAGTACTTCTATCCCCCTCTCCTCACTGCCTCATGGCCTACTTGTTCCTCCTCCTGTATTTCCTTAGTTCTCTACTGAGAAATGCTTGCCTGTCTACTGGACTTCATGTATCCAATGTGATTTAATTAAATCCTCACCAGAATTATGAGTTGAAAAGAATAAAGGGGAGGTAAAAATGTCTCTCATTTTTTCCCAAGCCTACCCACATGAACTCAATGTGTCAGTCTCTCAAGCAAATAGAGCAAGTTGCTTTAACTTCTGGACATTGAAGTCACAAAACTAGTCAGGGCTGGGCAATTAACTTAATAATGCTAAGTTTCTGTTTTCTCATTTGTAAATCTGAAATAACTTCAAAGGATTACTATAGAATTAAACAAGTAAGCATTTAAGTAACATGAACCCATAAAAAAGCAGTCAGTAGGTTTCAGTTAGCTAACACACAGAGTAGATTTTATTAGGGTTGTAGTCCTCACCATAGCCCCTCCATATTCTCAAACTTCGAGAGCACTCAGAAATGATTTGTTAAATGGCCAAATAAATGGTGGTTTCTCTGGGACCATGGCTTACTGCTTCTTCTCAGAATCAGAAGTTTCTTCACAGGGAAAGGTAAAGAGTTAGATCTCAAAATAGCATCTGATTAGTAATAACTAACATCTATAAAGCATTTATTTTTGTCCAGGTACTTGTTATACTGCTCTAAGGGTTTTATATATATGTATATATGTAATTCTGTGAAGTAGAAACTCATTCTTGATGAGTAAACCAAGGCACAGAGAGGTAAAATAACTCATTCTATTAAGTCCTATCCCTAAGAAATCACACAAAGTTGGAATTTGAGCCCAGGCGTTCTGCACCTGTACCAATGCTTGTAACATTGCATTGTGCTGAGCAAGAAGGGCATGAACTGCTGTGGCCTGTCTGTGGCCAGGGCTTGAAGCTCCCTCAGTTGCTGCATCAGAAGTGGTGGCTCCTTCCTCACTGGATTTGGTCGCTCCTAATACCAGCCCTTTAGATAACATGGAATGGCTTCTTAGTGGTTCAATGCCTTTATCTCAGCTTCGTAAGGCAAAGTTTACCGAAAGTAATGTATGACAGGGAATATCAACTCCCTTCCCTCGAGAATATCAGTCACTTCTGTGTGGAAACATTTATTTCTTTCACATGATCTTTACTTCTCCTTTTGGCAGAAGTCAACATTATTTCAGAAATCCCTATAACAATATAGTTAAGTGATATTCTTCCCATTTAATATACTAGGAATTTGAAGCTCAGATAAGTTCTTCCTCAGAAATTATTTAAATTAGAAGGCATTTTGAACTGGAGACATTGCATTGGGAGTCATTTTGAACTGGAGACATTGCACTGGACTTGAAGGAAGGTTACATGTGGAAAGGAAGGGAGGAGAGGAAGGAAGGGCGATCCTGTGTGTCCAAGGGCCAGGGCTGGAATGATTAGCCTGCATAATTTAGGGTGGTATAGTCTGATACTTTTTTTGGGTGGAGGGAGGGTGGAGTGCAGATGAGAAAGAATTCCTCATCATTGTGGGAAGTGGCATCTGGGTGGACGTTTTTATAATTATTTGACCAGGCGATACCTGCAGATCTAAATCTTTTTGGGCAACAAAAGACATTATGTCTCTTATTTGCTCAAGGCTGTTTAATACTTAGTTTGTCTAAAATTCTCAGCCAAGCCAAGCCCATGAATGCTTAAACAAAGAGTTATTGTCTCAGAATCTGAGAAAATAGAATAGAGAAATGGTAATCCTTGAAAGATCAAACTTAAAATTTTTTGATGGTTGATTTTTTACCATTTTAACAATAAAATTAAGACCAAACAGTCAAAGAAATTGTATTGTGCAGAGGACAATACTCCCATTCCTCTTAGCTCCAAGCGTCTGGTCTCCGCCTAGTTATGCAAACAAGGAGGTAGCAAAGAAACGCTATCAGAGAGTGTACCTAGGAATGAGGAAGACAGGCTACAGGATGTCTTCGGGCGGATGCTGCCATTCAAATAATGTTTACAAGGAGGTCCTGGTGACATGAGTGATTGCCTAGCATATAATACCAAGAGAAAAGAGCAGACGACATAACTGTACATATAATGACTTTTTGTGCATTAAAAAAAGACTGGAGGTAGACCTATGACTTTGTATTATGAGAAGATGGGTAATATTTTGTCCATAATTGTCTTTTCCAAATTTTTACAAGTCTCCTTCTTTTCTCCTTCTCTCCCACTCCTCATTTACCTATATTTAGATATATTTCCACACAGACTATAGTTCTTGGAGTTAAGTCTATTCACAACCCTAAGCCTAAAAGGTTAAGAACATCATCCAAACTAATCCTGCCTCCACGATCTTTAATTTGGCCCGTTAGCCTTTATCTCTTTTTATTTAATACAAACCAAAATGGAGAAACTATTCATTTTTCTAATGAGTTTTTTGGTGCACAACTTATAAGTAAATTCCTAAAGGCTGCATTGCAATCTAAAATTCCTAAATGATGGCTTAAGATTATATATAAAATTAGTCTAAAAAAAATAATATTCCTAAGTGATTCCTTATCCCTCTCAGTAAATGAACCTCCGGACCTCAAGGATATAAAACTGATTTCAAACACTGTGCAGTACACCTTTCTCCACAAAACTAAAGTCCTCTCTTAAAAGACTAAGCAATTTATTAAACCAGTTCACTTAAATGCTAAATATTATAATTCCACTTTATAAGAAAAGTATGGTTTCAAAACTACTTGCTTGAGAAAAAGCAGAAGAAATCTTTTAAGAAGTTATGTAACAGAAGGAATATGGACTAGAAGCTGGACGATCTGGGTCCTAGTCCTATTTGGCCAATGAAAGCCTGCATAACCTTGGGTAAGCCATCTAACAAATTCGTGAAATGCTCTATTGGCCGTACCCCCCACCCCCAGCCAATAAAATAGGAACCATTAGATAACAAATCCTTCAATTCTCTATTGAACCCACCAGAGTTACCTATAGTCAAGTTCACATCCTTTCCTGTCACAATGTAGTATCTACTCCATGCTCTGTCATATTAACACAAAACCAAAACCCTCCCTCATGGACATTTGTCTCCTTCCTCCACTTTATAGCCAGACTTTTCTATGGAGTTGTCTATGCATGCATACTTTACTTCTCTACCTTGCTTCGACCCCTTAACTTACTCCCAGCTCATCTATTGCATCTACTCTTCCTAAGATCACCCATAAACCTTTAAGACCTTTTATTTTGTGACTTCCTAGCAGCATTTCCAATAAAGCATCTCCTCCTTCTTGAAGTGCCTTCTCTGGGCTTCCATGACATCACGTTCTGTTGATTGTCTTCTCAGAAGTTTCTTCCAAAGGTATCCCTGAAGTTCTCTTCTTTCTCGGGCCTTCTTCAAAAGCTCTATCCAATGACATTTTCTCTCTTTCTCCCTGGATATTCCTGTTTAGTGGATCCTTTTTCTATAATTCCTGTCCAGGTCTGTCTCCTGGACTCTGAATCGATCAGTTACTAAACATTTCCAGTCATCTTAGATGCATGTCCAAAACTCTTCTCATTGTCTCCTCAATAGATGCGGACCATCTTATGTGCACTTTTGCTTAGTGAAAGGCATTGCCAACCATCCAGTTACCCAAGCTAGGAAGTTGGGGGTCCTTCTTGACTCTTCTCTTTCTCATGCCTTTGTTGATTACAAAGTCCTATCAATTCTGCCTCCTAACTGCCTCCAGAATTTGTTATCCATTTTTTCCCCCCACCTTTAGAGAGGACATGTAATGGTTAAGAGCAGGAGTCCTCAATACCTGGACTGCTTCATCTGTGTCTGTAGCCACTCCCCAGGGCTAGCATCACCACCTCAGCTCCACCTCAGATCATCAGGCATTAGATTCTCATAGGAGCACTAGTCTCTAGTACCAAGAAGATTGGAGACTGCCAGTTAAGAGCATTGGTGAAATCATGGTGGGTGAATTCTGGCTCTGTCTTTGTTGCTGTATGGCCTCAGGCAAGTGGTTCAACTTCTCTCTGCCTTAAAAGTAAAACGGAAATAGTAATAGCATCTTACTCATGGGCTCTCTGTGGGGGTAAATGATGTAATACGTGCGTAAAGTGCTTGGAACTCTGCCTGGCTGTGTGTTAGGCAAGTGTTGATAGTGTTGCTCTCCCAGGTCATTTTATTTCACTGTGAGCTAGTCTAAGACACTCCTACCTGATCCCCTTGTTTCTAGTCTTACTCCAGTCTATACTCACTCCCCAATGCATCCAACAGGCTGATAGTCCCAAAACTTGTGTCATTCTCTCCCTTATTCTACTCAGCAGATGGGGTGGGGGCGATGGGAGATGTCCAAACTCCTTATCTTAGCTTATTAAGGTTTTTCATAAACTGCCCACCTATTCATCTTTTTACCTCATTCATTGTGTGAATTTGAGATCTGCAGTCTTCTGCAGTCTGTCCTATTGGAAACTACCCCTGTCTCTTCTCACTTTCAAATCATTCCATGTGCTGTCCCTCTGTCTAGAAAATGCTTCCCCTTTTCTCCTTTACTTGGTCAATTCTTCTGGTCTCAGCTTAGGCCATTTTTCTTCAAAAGGCTTCCTAGACCTCCCCATTTTTCTAAGCAAAATTCACCTTGCCCATAAAGCTTGTGTGGAGAGCACAGGTTCCTCGTCTGTCTATGGGAACTCTACCTTCTCATCCCCAGCCCATGTAGCACCTGAGGGGATGAAAATAGAACAGGTAGGTCCTGGAGAGCGCCCTTAAGGATAATTTTAACCTTCTTTCTCTTTTGTTATTCTTTTTTGTTTTCTTGTACAACTTCTCAATAGGGCCAGATTATTTTTTTCACACTTAACTGGACCTCCTTGGAGACCCACTCTCTTATGAGGGGCTCTTTGGGGTTCTCTCACAGCAGCCCAACAATTTTTTGGTTTTGTACCACTATAGAAGGTCCATTCACTAGCTGGCTTGGTGGGCAAGTCTAGGGCTGGAGCTCAGACATGCTGGGGCTGTCTCTTCTGGCAGTTTCTTGAGCCCAAACTCAGCTTGGCCTAGGGGTCATGCCAGGGTTGTCTATTCTTTCCAAATATAGGGGCGGATCTGCCCACCCGAGGGAGAGTGCCTTGTCTGTCCCTGTGTTAGAATTTGTGTGCATTAGGTCAGTTGATAGAGGCCATGCAGGGATAACTAAGTTAGGGTAGCTAAATATGTATATCCAGGCCAAGATCTGTAATGGGGCCCATGCTGCTCTTTGCGTATCCCAGAGATACAGCCTGAAGCTGGTGCTCAGTCCCTTACTTGGGGAGGGCCAAGGTTGGACAGTGGAGGCAGCACTGGCAATGTCCCTGAGCCTCTGCTTGCTCTGAAGGCAGCGCTCCCTGATCAGAGCGAGCACTTCTATCATAGTCATTGGTAGAAAACGGGCCCAGAGCATGGATCTGCTATGCAGAAAGAGCGCGGGCAAGTGCACCTCCTGGCCAGCACACACTGAAGTTGGGGTTGGCACTCGTGAGCCCTGCAGACAGGTCTCAGAGATGCTTCCAAGGCAGAAGAAGCAGTCAGTCAGGGTCTGGCTGTGCTCCCTACACATCCTACCTCTCTGCCCACCACACGGCCATCCTCATCCTCAGTCAAGTAGCTAAATTAGGTAAAAATTAAAAATGTGATTGCTTGAGGAATAGTGTCTGCATTTATTGCCACATAGTCTTTAGAATTTGATGTTCAAAGTTTGGCTATAAGTTAATTGATTTGTCAAAAACAAAAACAAAAAACCCTATTTGGTTATTGCTACTGTTCCTGAATATGTATGCCTTAAAAAAAAAAAAAAAAGGAGAAGTACAAAGAATTTTACTGTTCTTTTCCCCTCTCCAAACTTAGACCAGCTACTGGCCCTACTTCTTAATCCTGCTCTATGGAGCTGAACACTTATACAAGCTCTTACCAGATCCAGTGATACAGAAATCTTTTATTGAGTTATAATTGACACATTAGTTTCACATGCACAACATTGATTCAGTATATGTATAGTCACACATATCTTTCCAGAAGTGAAAATGCTAGATCATATGGTGGTTCATTTTAAAATTTTTTGAGTAACGAGCAGCACACAAAGGTTTCCTTTTCCCTTTAGCCTCAAAAACACTTCCCTTTTTTTTTTTTTAAACCTTTTGACTTTCTTCACCCTTCTCTCCAATGCTCCTTCACCTGCCCTCTACCAGAGGTGGTTGTATTCTGCAGGTCTCCTTGGTTTTTATATATTTCTAATTCTTTGTTGAAGTTCTCCAAGTTTCTCTATTCCACACTCAAGTTTGGTGAGCATCCTTATGACCATTTCTTGGAGTTTTTATGAGGTACGTTTCTTATTTCCATTTCCTTAGAGTTTTTTTCCCTAAGAATTTTTCTTATCCCATTTGAGAGCTAGTCTTCTGTGTTTCCTTTTGTTTGACCTCCAATGTTTATTTATGTAAATTAGAAAATATAGCTGTCTCTTTCAGTCTTGGAAAAGTAGCCTTATGTAGAAAGTGGGCTCTGTGTAGACTGTGTGTGCAGGGTGGTTTTGGCAGGCTGGTAGGAGCTGAGCAGGTGCCTAAGTGTCAGGGGTTGCTGGCCTTCTGAGCTGGAACAGCTCCGGGTAGAAAGGCCAGGTGCGTGCAGTAATGCCCTGTTGATCCTGCTTGCTCCCTTTTTTCAGGACAGAGTGGGCTTGGGCAATGTGTCTAGAAACACACTTCAGCGACATTGCAGGCAAGCCAGAGCACCTAGTTATAGCCCCTGCCCACCCTGTGAAGGTGGAGGGAGCTGTAAATGATGACACTCACCAGCCCCTTCGATCCCAGATAATTCCTGCAGTTCCTGGAGAGCCAAGTGACCCTCTAGTCTTCTCTATACAGTCTCTGTTCTGTTTATTATACCCAAATGGTCCCATGTGGAAGAGACCGTGTAGAAGAGCTCTCCCTGCTTCAGACCTCAGCAGCAAGGCCAGGTGGGTGTGATGATGCCCTGTTGTTCCTGCTTGCTCCCTTTCTTTGGAGGCAAGAGGCGTCAGCAATGTAGCTGTGAATGTGCTACAGGATCCTGCAAGTGGGCCAAAGTACTGGATTAGAGCTCCCACCTTCCCTATCAAAGTGGAGGGGAACGTAAACATAGCGGTCACTGACTCCTCTGGTTTTGGGGTGTTCCTGCAGTTCCTGGAGGGCTTCCCTGGCATCCCAGCCTTTTCTATTCAGTCTCTCCCTCTTATTTGTTGTGAAAAGCTGTTTATTCAGTGTTTGGTTGTCTCACAGAGTAATTGCTATATATACATATGTAAAATATATATGTTTGATTTTGCTCATGGGAAGGGGTGAGTTCTGTGTCCTCATACGTCACCACCATTTTGTGCCTCTTTCCTTCCATTTTGCTAATGAGGTGTATTACATCGATTAATTTGCACATGTTGAACTGTCCTTGCATTTCTGGAATAAAACCCAACTTGATCATGCTGTATGATCCTTTTAATGTATTGTTGAACTTGTTTGCTAATATTTATATGTGTGTGTGTGTGTGTGTGTTTGTATAAATAAATAAATATATATATATATATATATATATATATATATATATATATATATATATAGAGAGAGAGAGAGAGAGAGAGAGAGAGAGAGAGAGAGAGAGAGAAAGAGAATGCCTACAGCACCTGGCCTTCCTAGGTGGTGTCCTATCCAAGGACTAGCCACGCTCCACCCTGCTTAGCTTCTGAGATCAGACGGGATTGGGCTTGTTCAGGGTAGAGATAAAATGATTTTTCTAGCTAGAGTATCCAAGATTCAATGAAAAAATTAGAATAAGGGAACTCAGTAAAATTGTTGGATACAAAATAAATATAGAATAGTCAATATCAATAATCAGCTAAGAGTGGAAAAGTTAAAATATTCCACTCACGATAGTGATAAAAATAGTAAAATAGTAAAATCTAGGAATAAATTTAACAATAATGATTAAAAAACAATAAAATCTAGAATAAATTTAACAAAAATGATCTGGATCTGAGTGAAGAAAACATTTTTTTTTTTTTTGGATAATGGAAATAAAAGAAGCTGAACAAAATATCTGGAGAAGAAGACATAATATAAAAATATCTACTTTTCTTAAAGAGATTTAATAAAATTTTGACAAGTAAACCAAGTTTTTAAGACTATAACAAAAAAGTTAAATTAATATAGAAGGAAAATGTGTACAAACATAACTTTTTTTAAAGTCGAATGAAGGTGGACTTTCCTCACCAGATATTAAAACTTAATATAAAGATATAATGAGTAAGATAGCATGGCTTTACCACAGGTCAGTGAAATAATAATAGTCTAGAAAACATTTCAAATGTTTATGGGAAGCTAATACCTGATCAAGGTGGCATTTTTATTGAAAAGAATTTAATTTCCATTTTTCTCCCATTCCATCCATTCTCTTCTAAAACTTATTGGGCACAAATACAAGCCACAATTCTAGATACTAGGGACACATAATGAATAAGATACAGTCTTTATTGGCAAAAAAATGTCAGGCCAAATTAGTGAGATGGTGGAGTGCAAGCACAGAAATTAAACAACAATCTACACCGCATTGTGACAAGTGTTAAAAGAGGTTCATGTTCAATCCGTATAATCCTTGTATTGAAGCATTCCGCTTATAAAACGAAATGAGAAAAATTAAT
This sequence comes from Rousettus aegyptiacus, assembly GCF_014176215.1. Taxonomy (NCBI): domain Eukaryota; kingdom Metazoa; phylum Chordata; class Mammalia; order Chiroptera; family Pteropodidae; genus Rousettus; species Rousettus aegyptiacus. The sequence continues at coordinate 128,186,804 of NW_023416306.1, forward strand.
AGATGCAAATACCAGGTCTCAGCTCAAATGTGACTTCTTTAAGGGGCCCTCCCTGACCTACATATTTGCTTCCAAAACACCTTATAATAGCACTTTATACACAGTTTAATACCTGCTCTTATTATCCAGTAGTTTACTAAATTCCCTGAGGTAAGAACCCATGTTTTGTCCACAAAGTATATTCTTGTATTCATTACAGGCTGAATACACAATAAATATTCTTCATAAGGATATTATAAAAAGAATATAGTACTTATTTCCCTTGAGAAATATCTTTATTCCAAAAAATTTATTTCCTCAAATTTAGGTTTTTACAACTGTACCCTTTGCAATATTGTGATTTATAAAAAATATATATTTCTCATATATATTTGTTCTTTATCTACAATTCCTGGCTCACAACTCCTGGAACTCTTGAAATTTCCTACTTGTTGAGAGTGAAGGGAAAAAGGTGACTTTTACTATGTTAATGAGGTAACTTTTGGAAAGCACCCAAGGATGGGGGCTGGTTGCCAATGGAACCAACTATATGGTTAGAGGGTTGGAGTTTTCAGTTCCCTTCCATGCTTGACCTCATGACCATGTTAAAAAAGCCTTCATAAATACCCAAGTAGATGGAGTTCAGAGAGCTTCAGGGTTGGTGAATACATGAAGATGCTTGGAGAGTGTACAGAAGCTCCGTGCCTCTTCCCATGCCTTGCACTATGCATCTCTCCCATCTGGCTGAACCTGAGTTATACAATAAACCAGTGACCTAGTAAGTAACATGTTTCTCTGAGTTCTGTGAGCTGTTGTCGGAGAGGGTTGTCCGAACTTCTGCTTTATAACAGGTTGGTCAGAAACATAGGTGACAACCTGAACTTGCGATTGCCATTCTGAGTTGGAGGGGGTCCTTGGATTCTCCAATCTGTGGCTAGTATGTCAGAAGCACAGGTAACCTGGGCTTGCATCTAGCATCTGAGGTGTGCGCGCGTGTGTGTGTATGTGTATGTGTGTGTAGGAGAGGCAATCTTGTAGGACCCTTAACCTATGGAACCTGATGTTATCTCAAGGTCAGTAGTGTCAGAACTGAATTGCATTCTTAGACATTCTGCAGGTGTCTGAGAATTGTTTCTTAGTGTGGATGAAGCCCCTCCCATCTTCCGCAGTGGAATTGGTCCTGGGAACTGATACAGGTGGTGTCAGTGAAGTGGGATGTGCTAGAACAACTCTGGCTCACAGAAACATGTGGTTTGGGAAGAGAAAGGTTGGAAGAGTGAGGGATGAGGAACTTTTGATCCCTGGGCGGACACATGGTCAACCGTGGTATGGAGCACCAGCTGTGCTGCAATCAGTTACTAAATGCAAAATTTACCAGTGGAATTTAGAGACGTCAAGCAAACTCAAAACGTCTGGAGGCTTTGTTAGAACTAAAAGATTATGTGTGTGTGTGTGTGTGTGTGTGTGTGTGTGTGTGTGGATAGCTAGCTAGCTAGCTAGATAGATAGCTAGATAGATAGATAGATGATAGATATAGATAGATAGATAGATAGATAGATAGATAGATAGATAGATAGATGATAGATATAGATAGATAGATGATAGATTTTTTTTAAGGGTTAAGACCCTAGAGTTTGCAACATAGATAAAACATAGGCAAAAGCCGAGGGCCTTCCAAAAAAGAAAGAAAAGTCCTTATAGCTAAAAGTACATTCTTGAGAATGATCAGTCCTACATTCTTAGCCCCACGATTGGTCTGGAACATTTATCAATCAGATAACAGGCAGTCAGAAGACGGGTATCAAGAGGTCTGGTCACATTTCTGTGGTCTGGATAATGGATGTCATTTGGATGTATATGTGAGTCCTTGGGAGTAAGTTAGGCAGCCTGGATACATGACTCCTTCAGGGGATAATTAAAGGGCTACCTGGAAGTCCAGGAATATATCCAGGTATTAACGCAGGACTGGAAAGTTCAAAAAAGTTTGTTTTAAGGCTAGTTAGAATAAGGATGGAGTCTTTCCTTACACCTTAATCTTCATAATTTACTAATTTTAGCTGCTTGGTAAAACGACCCCATTTTATATATTTCTTGACTTCATTCACTCTTTCCTCAGAGGGATCAAACTCCTGCGGGGTTAGTTTGCAGGATGCATAAGGAAAATCAAACTAATGAGAAAAAGGCAAACTATACAATCCCTTGGTTACTGTTATCTATAATAGCCAATATTAAAGTAAAAGAAAGTGCTGGATGGGACCTTGAGGCCGAACAAAGCTCAGCTGTGGATCAGTCTTTAGCCTTTATCTGCAAAGCTGCCCAGAAAAGGAAAAGCTATTCAGGAGCAACGGAAAGTACCTGTAAGACCTCTGGTCACCAAGAAATCAATATGGAGGAAGGGCAAATCCACGAAACTATGGAAACCAGAGGGTATACTGGGAAAGAGTTGTTTCATTTTGTAGATTTGTATCATCAGCTTCCTGAAGAACTTTTACTGACGTGGATTATGAGAGCAACTAAAGGCTGTGTCTTTGGTTTTGCTGCTGCAGCGTGGAAGAGCATGTTTGGGTTGGTGCAGGACCCACAGCTCACTATGGAAAAATCACAGACGGCTGTACATGATCCAGACACATAGGAGGTTATTCCTCAGAGAACAGCCAGGCTGGTGGACTGGATAAAAGCCACTGTAAGTTCTGTTTACCCAGACGAGGGGGACCGTTCATCCTCCCACACCATAAATGCCAAGTGGAGTACCCCAGATGAAGCAGCTGATATGCTTCATATGCAAGCCACGTGGAACTGGACTGGCTTATGATGACTAAGATATTCACCCTCTGTATATGCCCCTTCCCCGGGTTATGATAAATGCTGTGATTAAGGGGCTCTGTCGCATAGACCCCCCTAACTCTACTGCTACAGAATTTAATATCAGTTGGGAAAGTCTTATCAGGTTCGCTGTCTCCGCTTTCTCTTCTGCCTCTTGCAGACACTAATAAAAACATTAGGTTAATTAACAGAATGAGAAGAGGCAGAGGAGAGAATAGAGAGGCTCTTCTCAACTAGGTGGAAAACTTTAAAAAGTTTCAGAAATAAAAATAAAGGTAATATTGATAGGTACAAAAATAGGAAACAGGGAAAAGCCGCAGGACTCATCCCAGCAGGATGGAAATCTTCAGGTGATTATTAAATGGAATTGCTACCACTGGGGTGATGGGAAATTTGGCATTGCCCCGGTGACTTGGGAGAGGACCGTGGTGCGGTGTGTTGTCCCTCAGTTCTTCCTCGCCAACACGGCAAAGAATTACAGGTCAGCAAGATTTAGAAAAAGAAGGATCTAGTGAAAGTACATTTTAGAAGGGAAGGCTGCAGCCCTTTGGAATCTGAGAGGTAAAGAGAAAAGACAGAGTATGCCCCAAGGGAGGAGTGGGTTTTCAGCAAAGAGAGCTGTAACAACCCAGAAGTGAGAAGGTCTGTTTACATTTGGGCCCTGTAGAGAGATCCTAGGTGATCCCTAAGGGAGGTTACCTTGACTGACAGTTGTCTGCTATATGACACTTTGTCTACTGTGCATGTGCTTGCCCAGAATTCGGTCTGTTATAATTTGATTCATGAACTTCCAGGCATAGTCATGGCATATAATGATGGTATAATGAGGCTGAGGTTATGGGCAGGTTAAGGTAGTACTTTCTGCGAATGTGTCTGTGGCTGGTTTAGTCAGCAGCTTTTATGGCCTTCGTGCTCAAGGATTTGGGGTAATTTATAACCCTAAAAGAAAGTATTTCTGGGAGGTCCTCAAGGCAGATCTTCAAGGGAAGTTTCTATGGTTACAAAGCTGGGCCTTTGCTCCTGTAACTCATACCTAACTACCCAATAGAATGTCTGAAAAGACAATAATGGGATTAAAAGAAAAATTTTAATACAGCACTGCCTAAGGTTTGGCAGGCCAAAGGGACTCCTTGCTGGTCTCCTCAACATTAAAGAGCTCCAGACAAGTCTCTATTTACCCCAGTTTGGAGAACTTTTAAAAGCCTGGAAAGGAAAAGTGCAGTGAAAAACTGACCAGCAATTATTTGGGGTTAGTAGTTAAGCCAGGCTGATTAATCAAGTTAAAGACTGACAAAAGGGCCCGGGACCCTCGGCTTGACCTCTCCCTGGGGACCTAAAGCTGCACAGAGTGGGTAAAATGGTCAGGGTGTGGAAAAGAGAAGGACACCTTAATGGGATCCACATGAACCGTGAAACCAACACCTGTTGATTAAGTCTTAATGATGTAGGGCAGGGGATATATTTCCCGAGTGGAGGGAACTCGAACCCTGCACTGAGAGAGTTCTTGCTTAAGCGTGTGCGCATACACACACACATACAGTCAAACCCACACCAGAGTTAGAGCCAAAAGGAAAGTTTGTTAGAGTAGGGGTAATGCTCCATAGATAGAGCGTGTTCTGAGGCAGAGAATGAGAGAGCCTGAGAGAGACTCGGAAGGACAGATGGAGGGACAGAGACAGTGCGAGTAAAGAATCTGAGAGGGATGGAGAGAAAAAGACCCAGAGTGTTCGGGAAATTCCGTTTATATATCATTCTTAGTTTCTATGAATTACAGTTTAAAGACTTTGTTTACCCATCGTCCTTTGGTAAGGTGTGAAAGGAGAAGTTTGTAGCCAGGAAGAGAGAGAATGCAAAGCGTGAAAGGCCTGCTGGCAATTCCCAGCCTTCGATGCCTAGGTTCCCCATGGTTTTAGCCAAAGGGAATGAACAATTTTATTTTATGTAGGGCACAACTTAAAGACTCTGTTTTCCCTTCATGGTGTGGGAAAACGGTTTGTTAGCAATCCCAGCAGAAATCTTTCTTTGTTCTACAGGTTTCCTAGTGGTCTGTCTGTGGACTGATCGGCATATTGCAGTCTCTGAACATAGCTTGATTGAACATATTTGTTCTCTTGCCTTCTCCCTTACATTAGTAATAGAGGCTGGTAGAATTAAGGTAAAAATTTGTAGGAGAATTGGTATGTTTGAAATGGATAGTATGGGAAATTAATATAGGGAAGATGCATGAGAACTATACAAATTGACTAAACATTAAACCAGGTTGTATTCAGAGTCTGCTATGTGCTGCTAGACACAGGAACCTGGCGGATCAGCATAAGGCCAGATCATGGAGGACCTACAAGAAGATTCCTGCTGCAATTACTAACAACTTTCCCCATGCCTTTAATGCTGCATACCCTTTCACTGAAAGGAAAACAGATATGAACCCACTTCCTCAAACACTGGGGGGTCTCATTCTCTGACTTTGAGAGGAGACCACATCCCTGCCTGTGGAATGTTATTCCTTCTCTAAAAAATTTTCCTTTGTTTTTCCTTTCCTGTCTCAACAGGTGTAGGGCTCGAGTCCCCACTCAGGGACATTCTCCCTGTTCTTCACCAAAATGGTTGCGTCTGTTTTACTTGATTGTATTATAGAAGTGGAAATTGATTCTGATTGGGGAACATTTTCCCCCACCTAGTGTTATAAAACAAAAGGCATGTAAATCCGCTCTTCAAGCAATAGTAATTGGCCATGCTAAATGGGAACCAGTAAGCTTGCCTGAGCCCACACAGTGTGGTATAGAAGCTGGAGTGCTGATGGGGACAGATAATCTGTGTGATAGCCCTTTGTGGGCCACAGACTGGGGCTTGCGGTGAGAGCCTGCGAGTGCCTTGCAGTGATGACTATTGGAATTTTGGACTAGAGAATTGAAACATCTAATGGGAAAGGTGGTGCCCCGAAGAGTTCCATCATAAAATAGAAATGGTTCATATTGGGGTCCCCAACCCATGGGCTGCAGACTGGTACCGGTCCGTGGCTTGTTAGGAACCAGGCCACATAGCAGGAGGTGAGTGGCGGACAAGTGATCAAAGCTTCATCTGTATTTGCAGCCGCTCCCTTCAGATCATTAGGCTTTACATCCTCAAAGGAACACCAGTCTCTGCTGCCAAAAAGGGTTGAGGACCACTAGTTTATATGGGTTCATGCTGCCTGGGGACTGCAAGGAGGCATGGACAAAAAGGGGCCACATATAAACCTGTTACGCTTACAGGAGGCCTGCATAGCAAGCCTTACAAATCCAAAGACCTAAGTAACCACACAGGGCGGTCCGAACTTAAAAATTCATAACCAAATTTATAACTAAAAATTCATAACTAAAATTCATGGTAGGTAGTCACATCCTTGGCCTCTAGCTTCCTTGATTCTCTAATGACAATATTTATCAAAGTTATAAATTTACACACTCTTTGTTACAGTTCCAAGAACTGTTCCTTGACAAAGGTCAATCTTTAACTTTGAAATGGCCTATTGTCTCTGTGCATCTAAGATAAGACACCTTTGAAGTGTCAGCATAATCTTTGTTTCCAGACCCTTCAAAGGCATCACTGTGGGCACCAGAGCAGGAGACCACAATGCTATTTTGTTGCCACTCTATGTGCTGTAAACGTTAACTATCCTGTACCCACCAATGTTAAAGAAGTATGTGTCTCTCTGTTTTGCTTTTTACACTCTCAGAAATTTCCCCAGTTTGCTTTGTCCCACTTCCCTGATCTACCACCCGTGGATGTCAGGTAACCCTCCTTATGTCTCCTCCTTTGATTCTAATGTATAAAAGAAGCTGCAAAACTGCCATTCTCTGGAGCATTTTTTCAACTGGTTGAAATTTTGCTTTCTGGCAATTGTCATTTGGGCTCAGACAAACTCTTAGAGGACTTTTTCTTAGGCTGGACATTCTTTCATAGACAGAGGAGATACAGGAGAAGCAGGGAGCCTCTTCCCCTAAGACTGACTCTGAAACTGTCTGAAGAGATGCTGGATTCTATTGTCACTTGTATAGTGCCCTGTAAACAGCTTTTGAGTGACTGTCAAAGAGATGTTTGGTTTGTGGATAGTAGTTCCGAGGTGAATACACAAACTCCTGTTTGGAAAGATACTGTATTAAGACCAGCAGAGAGAAAGGTTCTAATTGAAGAAGGTAAAAACAGATTAGCTCATTTTAGCTGCACTGCATACTATTTTCCTAGCAGTGATGAAAGAATTGAACAGTGGTAAAACGCCCGTATGTTTGGGTTACTAACTCATGAGTATTTACCAGTGGCCTTGGCTATATGATTACACACGAGTGCAAAGAAGCCTGGCCTGCTAAAGGGATGCCCGTATGGGGAGTGCATTAAAATAGGACATGTTAGTGCCCGTAAGAACTCCCAGGTTTGGAAGATGATTGAAATTGATGAGCATATATTCCCATGCACTCCCTTGAGGGGGACACCCGAGTCCATGAAATGAGCAGACATATGGGCACTAAAGCAATACAGAGATGGGCTGAATCTAGAAACAATCCTCTTGAGGAAATAATCCTTTGGGTCACAAAATGCCAATAGGAACTGTTCTGTCAGCAAAAGAGAGACTACAGATGGCTATCTGACAGATTCCCTGTCTGGGAAGCCCTGAGCATAACTGGCAAGTCAGACTGATGCTGGTCCCTTGGTGGGCTACAAATAGGTCTTGACAGGAGTGGACACTGACCATGGTTGGGCTTTGCTTGCCTGATTGTAGATGCAAATGCTTAGAGTATTGCGAAAGAGCCTGAACAGATAATACTGCACCAATTTGGATGACTGAGCATTTCTTCAGCCCAAGGAACACACGTTATAGCCCATAATGTCCAACAAGGAGCGGAGAGATTCTTCCTCCGTACTTACTTGATAGAAGAAAATCAGAATGGGCAATTAAAACATTGTTTGTCTAAAATGGGGTGGATAAAAGCATGAAGGGCTGGCTTACAGGCCTTCGTGAGTATGTGCTCTCACTCAACATGAACATGAATAGGGCTAATGGACTGTTTCTATGACATAGATTTCTCTGTTTTTCTAGTGGATCCAGAGAAGAGGTTGGTAGGAAAGGACGCTGGTTTTTTTCTTCCCCACAACAGCTAAAACAAAATTACCCCGCTACTTGATGCATCGGTCACAAGATCAGGTCTGTAACTACAAGGATGGAAACAGGAATGATTCCCAAGCAACAGACTGTCACTGTTTTTAACCTCTCCGCCACAATTCCTAAGGGCCTAATGGGACAGGATGTCCTTTCAACCCATCTGTCAAAACTGGACTTAATAGTGAATTCAGCTCTATTTCCTGGTGGTAAAGACAGCCCACCAGTTCAGCACCTAGTGTCATTTTCTCCTCAGGGAAATGACCTGAGGAGGAGGCACTTGCTGGACTAGGGTTGCTGCCTGCAATCTAGATCAGCGCAGTGTTGAATCTAATGTCCCTTCCAAAGGTGGAAAAGTTTGGGTATAAGTTGAAAGAAGGAAAAATAATAACTATGGGTAAATGGATGAATAAATGGGTTATATGATGTGAAAACGCCAATATTATATTAACATCTCGAAAAAGGTGTAGAGCAAGGGAATAATAGTGTCTCGGCATAATGATGCCAGGTGCCTAAAGGAGTGAAGCTGAGACCACTCTTGCTCTTGGAACCTGACAAGATCAAAGGGAAGCAGGCAAACCTGAGTGGCCTCACCCCGGGAGACATTTTCGTATGATATGATAATAGACTGGATAGTTAGTGACTGGGATCCTAGTTACTGGCCACTACCTTTTGACTTTTAAGATTGTTTTATTGTAAATAATTTGTGTTCGAAGACTAGGGGTGGACTGCAATATTATAATTGATAAAAAATATGTATTTGGTCATTCAGATGACCAAAATATACTTCTCATGTATATTTGGTCTTTATCTACAAATCTTGGCTTACAGCTCCAGGAATTCTTGGAATTTCCTTGGTGTTGAGAGTTAAAAAAAAAAAAAAAAAAAAGGTGTCTTTTGTTGTGTTGATGAGGCAACTTTTGGAAGGGGGCTTGTTGCCAATGGAACATATCCTGAGGGTTGACGCTTTCAGTCCCACCCTCCTGACTCTCCGGGAAAGGGAGGAGGGGCTGGAGGTTGAATCAATTGCCAATGGCCAATGACTTAATCAATCATGACTATGTAAATAAAAACCTCCATAAAATCCCCCTGGGGGTGGATGAGGAGAGCTTCCAGTTCCAGAACTCCTGGAGAGTCCTGGAGCGGTGCAGCAGCTCAGGTGAGGGCAGGGAACCTTCGAGCCTTCTCCCACATGCCTTATACCCTGTGCATCTCTTCCATCTGGTCGTTCCTGAGTTAAATCCTTTTACAATAAACCAGCGATTTAGTAAGTAACATGTTTCTCTGAGTTCTTGACGCAGTTCTAGCAAATTAATCTAAACCAAGGAGAGGATTGTGAGAACTTCTGATTTATAGCCAGTTGGTCAGAAGTATAGGTAATACTCAGGACTTTTGATTGGCATTCTGAGTTGAAGGGGGCCCTTGGAACTTGTAATCTGTGGCCAGCTGGCCAGAAGCACAGGTAGCCTGGGTTTGCCTCTGAAGTTGTGTGTGTGTGTGTGTGTGTTGGGTGGGCAGTCTTATAGGACTGAATCCCCTAACTGGTGAAGTCTGACATTATCCCCAGGTAGTAGTATCAGAATTGAGTATGTAATATCAGAATTGAATTGAATTCTCAGACACCTTGCTGGGGTGTCTGAGAACTGTTTATTGTTGTGGGGGGCCCCCTCCCCCTCCCACAGTATAATTGGATCCAGTAACCCACTTTACCTTTAAATATTTACCAGTAGCAAAATATGTATTTTTAAACAATGAAAATCTATTTAAAATGTGTCATAGAAGACACATTTTAGATTATCATAAATTGTCTTCTTACGCTAGAAACATTTACTTTTGGAGCCAGTGAATATTTATCTAGCATGGCAGATCTATCGGTTGCTGTTTTTTGATACCTGCAGATGAGTAAGCAAAATGAGCAAGCAAGGAGAAAGGCCTGGGTGTGGGAAAGCCTGCCACCTGCCCTAAGCAGTGAATGATGCTTTCTGCAGTAAGTTCGCCTGGTAGTTAATTATGAAGGAGCCTGATTGCTGAGTGAAGGTGTCTGGATTTTATTCTCTGAGCCCATGCAAAGAAAAGCTCCCTGGGAGTTTGTTTTTAGCAGGGGAGTTGCACGGGCAGAGCTGTGCTTCAGGGAAATAATCTGAAAACCAGAGGGGCTAGAATGGAGCAGGGGAATGAGTTGAGTGGCTCCAGCCACAGAATATGAATCAAAGCAAGAAAGAATGATGGCAGGGACATAGAGTTAATCAAGGAGAAATCCTTGGAAATGACATAAAGGACAATTTGCTCACTTTTCTGTATATACTGTGTCTGGCAGTAATTGCTCCATAAGCGTTCTACTGAAAGGATTCACATAGATGGGGAAGAAAGAAGAGGAGCCTAAGACATCACTGAAGAGTCTGGTCTGGATGCCTGGACTGAGGGTGTTGCTGGCAGAGAGGACTATAGAGCTAGAGCAGGGACAGGAGGGAAAGTGACTTCAGATTGAGTCAACTGAGGGGGATCATCGGCATCTGTCTTTTCCCAGTTCTGTCCTTCCTGTGACCTATACCTCCGCCCTTCTGCCGGCTTCCCCCAATTACATGAGAACATCTTTTTGCTTTTAGAGTTTTTTTTTCATTAAATATACTAAAAATAAATAAATTTATGGATACTTTTATGCTCCTTGGAAAAGTCCCCTAAGTCTTTCAACAGCAATTGCTATAGGATCTTAATAAGATAAAATGCTCAGTAACTGGGGAGTGGTGTTCTGTTTCGTCAGAGCTGCAGCCCCGAGTTTATTTAGCATAGCCTATTTATGTGATTATTGAATACCATAATCAATCACTACGTTACCATAGCAAAGCACACCATATATAGCTATAACAATGCTTGCCAATGACATATGAGCATACATATCCCTGTCTCCATGGTTGTAAAACATTCTGTTACCTTAAAGGTGAGTTTACGAGGCTCACCAAGGTAACTCAACTTCTTGTTTCCTAGAACCATTGTTTAAGCAAACTCAGTAGCCATGTTATGGCTTCTAGCTAGGTGACTTCTTCAGTGCCTCATAATGTCTTCCATCGTGTCTCAAAATGGCTCCCGACAGGTTAGGTAGAAAACCTTTGAAAAATACTCAGGTGAAGTATTCATAAAAAGAAGTCTACTTTCCTTTGAAGACAAATGGTTGACTGTTACCATTAGAAAAAATTATTTAAAACTTGGAAACTAGAAAGGAATGTGAGTCATGTGATCCTTGCAATGAGGACATTGTCATACAAGGGCATTCTTTAACAAAACTGCCTAAGGGTTAGTTAATTATCTAGGGCAGGGCTCTCAGCCTTCACACTGCTGACATTTTGGGCAGGATTATTCTTTGTTGTGCGCTGTCTCGTGCACTGTAGAATGTTTAACAGCTTCACTGGCCTCTACTCACCAGATGCTAACCCTCCCTCTCCACCTCCCTACCTTGGGTTGCTGCTTTGTGGCCAAAATGTCTCCAGAGAATGCCAAATGTCCCCTGTGAGAGAATATTGCTCCTGGTTAGGAACCACTATTCAGAAGCATGAGCATTTGTTCAATTTTGCTATTTGCTATCAACGAAGGGCTCAGATTCAGTAAAATTACTTGTCAGCTTGCAGATCTTGTTCTGTAGAGATGCAAATCATTTCTGCCCAGTATAAGAAATAGCCCTAAAAGTTATGGCTTTGTATCATCTTGGAGGGCATGGACCAGTTTTGTATCTGACCTAAGAACTTTATTCTAACATTCCTTTATAAATGTCTACACATAGCCAGTTTCTCAAGATGCTCCTGATCCAGCTTTATGATCTTATTGCTTCTCTCATTAATTAGTGAGTCAAGCAGGTGTTTGACACACGTTCAGTGTATATTTGTAGAGTCATGCTTTTAACTTTTGTGAAAATTACACTTTAGCACAATTGACTTTTCCTTCCCCACGTGGCATGATCTGGGGTTGCTGTTCTGAACGCTGGGGTCAGAAAGCTCTTAGCTTTCAGATCTGGTTTCCAAGGCTTCTCAAATCTGTCTCCGTGATGCTTTTAAATTTTTCCAGTTTCTCACAGCCCTCACGTATCCCCACTGTCACTGACCTGGTTGGGCAGTCATCCTTTCCACCTGGACCACTGCAATTTCTCTTCCACTGACCTCCTCACTTCCAGCCTTTTGCACCTTCCTGCCATTCCTGGTGAGCTCTGCCATCAAGGAAGGATTCTTGAATCATGGCTCTGATGTGTTGCTCCCAGGACAGAGATGTCAGGCAGCAGGGTCACAAAATTTCTGAGTTGAAAACTCTGGAGCTTCAGATTCTGGGTATTAGGATTAGGGTTCCTACACAGCGAAGAAACTGAGGCCCAGAAAAGCCAAGTAACTGACTCAAGTCACACATTGAGGGAGGGGAAGATTTTTTAAAGAGGTGGGTAATCTGGTTGAATGTGCCCTGGACTGCCCCTGGGAATTGACTTTGTGAATAAATCCCGGATGTTTTCCTGTTCCCTCTTCATTTCCATTGCAAAGCACAGGGCAGAAACACGTTTCCATTAATAGGCATAAAGAAGGGAGTGTCAATTAATCCACGCTTTTCTGGCCTCAGTCAGCGGCTTCCCAGAACAGTGTTCTTTTCTTTGGCATTTAGTGTCTTTGTCTTTAACCCCAGAAAAGTCTGGTTTCCTTCTGCCACTCAGTTGATCATGAGGCTGATTTTTCCTCATACTTTCATAATTAATTCTATTTGCTTTTCACTGTATGATTCTGCTTTCCTTCAGCGCTTTGGCCTTTCAGTGATACTTCCATCTTCTTTCATGACTGACCTCTCTTTTGGTTCTTCTGCAGAGAACCAACAGATGAGTTAATCTCTTAATTAAAAAAAAATGTTTCCCATGTGTATAATTGGATTGGCATGGTGTTAGATGCCATTATCTTTGTGTGATTGCACAGACCACAGTATGTATCATATCTGCCTGTTTGTGAATGGTGTTAGGTGGATGGGGGGGCACTTGCATGGAGGCTTCCCAGCTTGACACGGAATCCCACCCTAAAACCCTGGTGCCACCGCCCTAATCCGGATGCTCAGCTGACATTCCCCATTCTATACCCTACCCCCACATAACCCTATAAAAACTACGCACCCAGGGTGCGTCCCAGGGTGCGACTCCTCTGGCCCCTCACCTCTCTGGACCAGAGAACCTCGCCCGGGAGCGCTCTTCCAATAAAGGCTTGCTTTTAAAACTTCTCTCGGCCTGTCACGCGTTTACTTTACAAATGGGAATTTGATTAGAGCCCAAGTAACTTATTTAAGTAGCACTCCAGGTACGTGGCCTCTGCCACTCAGAATGTGCCCAAGATTAGATGTTTCCTAATAGAGGTGTTAAAATCTGACGTGTAATATCAATTAAGATTTGGCTTGTTTGCTTTCCCTTTTATGAATTAGGTTCCAGTTGTCCCCACAAAATCACTGGCTGTGTGCAGTTTTTCAAAATCGCTGACTGGTGTTTATGTATCCGAAATCAAGTGTATTTTTGAAACTTAGTGATTTGTCTTTAAGGTAGCTCTGTTTCCTTGGATCTGTCCCCATCGCCCCTCCTCCCCCAATTCATTGATATTTGGCATTTTCCCAAAGTGCCAAGCCAAAGGGTTAAAAGCTTTATTTCAAAGCATAGCTGTTTGATCCTAGCAAAATCATGGACCTCCCCTACTTCATTCCTTATATCAAAATGTATTCCAGGTGGATCCAAAATTTAAATGTAAAAAAAACCCTAAAATTTTATATGACTCTCAGAAGCCAAAAGGAAAAATAAAAATAAATTTGACCATATAAAATAATTGCGAACTTCTATGTATCAAGTGTTACATATAGGAAAGAACCCCATAAAACCTACTCAAAGTCAGACAACACACAGGGGTGAAATATCTACAAAACCAGAATGAAGGGCGAATAACTAATAAATTCAAAGAGATCTTATGAATTAATAAGAAAAACTAACAGTCTCATATGAAAATGGGTAGAAAAAAATCAACAGAAATAAAAAAAGCAAATGGCCAAAAACATATGAAAAGAGGTTCAAGATTACTAATAATTAGAGAAATGAAGATGAAAACCAAAGTGGGGTATCATTTTCCATCCATTGTTTTGTGGAAAAGATAAAAACAAAAGATATTTCCAGATGATGACAAGGGGAGGGTGGAGAACAGGTACTTTTATAGTAAGTCAGTTAAACCTTGTGGGTAGTGCCAATAAAAAAATTTTAAAGCTTCATAATCTTTAACCTAGAAATTATACTTCTAATAATTTATTCTATAAGAATAGTCACACAAATACACAAAGCTATGCAATTATTTAATGTAGCATTTTTTATAATTAGAAATGTATTGAAGATAACTTCCCTTACACGGATAAAAATGTGCTAACATCAAACAACTTTCAATGTATATCGTGAGGAAAAAAAAGCAAGTTTTAAAAGGGCAAGTAAAATATCCAATATTTGTGGGCTGCTGTTGATATGCATTCTATTGGAAATTTCTAACAAGGATACCATAAGTCAACCACTAGTTTGCTGGATTAATATGTCAGAATTCAGTGATTCTCCTTTCCTTCAGGAATGGGCAGGGTTCATCCATTTATCTACCTGCTCACTCACTCATTCCACAAATATGGTGCATCCCATGCAGTGGGTACGAGTTTAAGCAAACTGACTCAGTTTGGGTTGCCTCAGTGTGAACCCCTGAGGTGAAACTTATCTAGGGAAGGTTGCTTTCGTCCCTTAACATTGAATCTACTCTATCTCCCATTATGGATGGAGAAAGTTAGGCCCAGTGAAGAGAAAGTCTGTGTCTTAGGTGGCTTTCTAGTCAAGAAGATCTAGAATTGTACCAGGAGAGGCAGCCTGCCTAAGAATATTCTCTAAGCGTGGGCATCTGGAGTGGAGTGGATAAGGGGGTGCAAGTGGGACCAGACTGCCAGGGTACAAATTCTCACCCTGCCACCTTTTAGTTATGTAATCTTGAGTAAGTCACTCAGTGTCTCTGTGCCTTATAGTATTTGGTGTGAGGATTCAATGTAAAGTGTTTAAAATAGCCCGACACGCAATGAGTCTCAGTTTATGTTGGTTATTATGATTTGTGAGACACTAGGGATTAAACAGTAGACAAAGCATAATCTTTGTCCTGAAGAAGTTTACAATGTATTAGAGAATAGAGCGTGAACATTCCAGGATATTACAAGAGTGAGAAAGTGGGGCCTCCAACCTAGGCTGGGGGGTCTGGGAGGCTGCCCAGGGAAAGTCACAGCCAAGCTGAGACCTAGAGGTGGCAGGAGTTGGGATTTTCTTTGAGCAGAGGGAATAGCCCAACTCAAAGTCCAGAGGTGAGGGAGAGATCTTGGTTGTTTCCAGGAATCAAAAGAAAAGCAGGAGAATTTCTGAGCAGGGACTGGGTAAGAACAAGTATTGTGATCTTGAGGATAAAGCAATTATGCTGGACCTCCAGCCTGGTTGTTTGCTCTAACCCTATCATTTGCCTCATCTGTTCGCCCACTAGGTATTAGCCTAAATGCCACTGCCTCCAGGATGTCTTCCAGGAATCTTTTCTTCCCACAGGTGCACTTGCTGCAAATACCTTGGAACTTCACGCACATTATTAACAGCTTATTTGTTGCTCTTCCCAACTGAACTATGAGCTCCTACATGGCCACATTTGCATGATACTTTACCATGCATACCTGTTAGTATGTTCAAGTTATGGATGCAGTAACAGAGGCAGGGAGAGGATCCAGGAGCTTCTCAGGGATAAAGGAAGCTAGACTTTTTGCTTGATTTCTTGAATTCCACAACCATTCCGCCATGGGCTCTAGGCTACTATCAGTTATCCGAAGCAGGTGCATTCCCAGGACAGATGTGGGCTGCAGCTGTAGAGCTCCCCTGGCCAGGACCATTGCAGGAAATAGTGCTGAAAGACACAACTCCCCTCTGATTGAGCTGAAACTACAGTATTTGAGAGCTGAAAGGTATGGAAGGCCAAGTTCTGTCTGTCTGGCCTTCCATCTGTTCAGGTCTCCGCTCTGTCCCTTGCTGACAGATAGGTGTGGATGAGACTGGTTTCTACAGTCTGCTAACCCTCCTCACCTTTCCTTCTGTTCCCCACCTAGGAAGGTAGAGATTCTCCCTGCCCAGGGCCCAGCACATTGTCTCAATGTCATGTGCCTGAAAGATGGCAATGACTTTAACTATACACAAAACTTTCTAGGGGTCCAGAGTGTACATACAATTGATAGGACCTAATGGACTAGGGCAGCATAGAGAGGGCCCTAAGAAATTCTTTCCTCATTGGCTCCCAAAAAGGATGGCATGAAAAGCCTTTCATTTTCTTGTTTTTGCTTTGTTTTTTAAGATCAAGAAAGTAGAATTAATGTATAGAGTGTTGTTTTGTCATTTAACACATTTTTATGTTTTCACATATTAGTTGGCATGGTGGTCATTTTCCTTTAAAAAGTACCATGAGTAAGTGAAGTGGCATTCTGCATTAGATGATGACACTTTTATCATCTTGTTTAAGTTGCTCTCATTATAAGAACATTCGATTTGACATTCGTAAAGTTATTTCTACTAGCGTCCAGTTAGACATAAAAGCATACACACACAGTATACTTTCCGCAACAAAGACTAGATCTGTTCACACAGGCCCGCAAAGAGGTAAAACAAAGAAAAAGCATATTGACTTGAAATCGAAAAGAACACTTTTTTCCCCCCCTGAGATGATTCCAAAATACCCTTTCTTTTTTTAGGAAATTAGAAAATATATAATGCATTTTAGATAGAAAACTGAAGGAGACACAAAGGAGAAACTGGAAACCAGCAGTAACTGCATAACCTTTAATACCGTGGTTAATGTTTTAATGCATTCCTTTCCAGACTTTTTCCTGAAATGTGTTTTTACGTAAGAGGCAAAAGATGATGGTGGCGGCATGGGGCTAGGAGGGGTGCAGGTGGCGAGAACAGGAATTGGCGCTCCTGTTCTGTGTTCGTTCTGCGGGCTTCAGACTGGCTTTTCTATACTCCTGTGACACATGTGCCTTTTTCATACCGATGCTTCTTAATGTCCCTGAATTAGGAAATAGCTTCTGTGTGAGTTAAAAATTGGTTAAAGACTACTCATGTCAGAGACCTGACAAAGTAGTAGCTGAATAAAGCAGACATTTATTTCTCTCTCGACTAAATGAAGCCCAGTGATAGGCCATCCAGAACTGGCGAAGTAGCTCCATGGTATTACTAATGCCTTTCGGCTCATGGCTTCCTGCTCAATGTTGCCTCAAGGTCCTAGATAGCTGCTGGAGCACCAACTCTCACACCTGGCCTCATGGTAAAGAAGGGTGAGGGCTTAGCCTCTCTCTTTTAAGGAGCTTTCCCAGAAGTCTCATTTTACACTTTCAGTTGTATTTTTTGTTAATGGTCTCCAGATAGTTAAATCTGTCTGTTTTTTGTTTATAATGTTCTGGTCTTTGTATAATATTAAAAGTGGGTAAAGGGGATCAAATATATGGTAGCTGATGGAAACTGGACTTTGGGTGGTAAACACAGTAGAATATACAGATGTCAAATTATAATGCACACCTGAAAATTATACAATTTTATTAACCAATGTTACCCCAATAAACTAAACTAAAAAAACACACACACACACACACACAAAAAAAAAACCTTCCCAATCTAGGTATCATAAAAATATTCTATATATTTTCTGGAAACTCTAGAACTGTCTTTTCTTCTTAGATTTATATCTAAAATTTATTTATGTTTATAGCGTGGGCTAAGGATCTAACTTTCTTTTTTCCAAATGGCAGCCCTAAGGGGACATTTTCTTTAACCCACATCTCTGTTCCTCTTATAGCCACCTGCCAAGACCTTTCCTTCATTTGTTTGCCTTGTATTTCTAACCAGTGTCTTTTTAGTTTTAACCT
Organism: Rousettus aegyptiacus; assembly: GCF_014176215.1. Classification (NCBI taxonomy): domain Eukaryota; kingdom Metazoa; phylum Chordata; class Mammalia; order Chiroptera; family Pteropodidae; genus Rousettus; species Rousettus aegyptiacus. The sequence goes on from NW_023416306.1 coordinate 128,204,691, forward strand.
CTGGGCTTCCATTATATCCAGTGCATATCTCCTTTCATGGCATTATTATAATCCGTTTTCAAATATTTCTCCCACACAAGACTAAGCACCTGGGGAGTAAGTTTTAATCAACTTTGTCACTAACATTTAAAACTCAGCAGCTTCTTCGATCAACAATTATCAAGTGGAATAAATGAATGGAATGCTGCCATGTTACCTACCATTTGTTACTGGTGCCATTTAGAAGGTTACTTCCTTATGACACAATAGGAAGCACCTTAACATGCCTCCAAATTTCGTTTTGGAAGGTAACAAGAGAAAGTTTTCTACACTAATCTCTTTAGTAATGTTTGGATTTGTTAGGTTCAACTCTGTGGCATGATATTTTTGTATACATCTTACTTCAGGGAGCTTCTATCTATTTATTCCAGTAAATATTAGTAAGCCATAGTTCCAAGACTCCAGCACTTAAAGGGCCCTCCCTGGGCCTCTGAGGAAGTTATTTGTTCAGGAAACATTTGTGGTGAATTTACTATCTGCACGTTCTCATGCTGGCTGTTGTGGGGAGGCAAAGCTGAGTCAGACATGGATGATCCTTGCCCTCAAAAGTTCATGATATCACAATGAGGCCAAGTGCATCTTAAAGAGTTTGTGAGCTTTGATGGGGGTGGTGTACATTACTGCCTTCTTGGTCCGTGGAGCAAGTTGGACTATTTCATATGAGAAGATAGCTGTCTTTCCTACTTTCAGAACTCTTTGCATTCAGTGAATAAGTACTTACTGAGTTTTGTGGGGTTTCTTTTTTCTTTCTTGAATTTCTTTTCTTTTTGATTCCAGGTCACTAGGAGTGTCAGGGGAAGGAGAGCATTAAGTGCAGAGAGGGAGCAGAGCTTAAAGGAAGGACTAGAGAGCATTCCCGTCAGCCAGGAAACCGCAGCTGAGTATAAGCTTCATTTTATAGCCCTGATTGCAAACAAAGCTGATCTCATATTGGATCTTTTAACCACTTCTCTGTGGCCAGAGATCTTAGCCCCATCTTCACCAAGAGCTCACTGATCTAGAACATTAAATAAGGTTAAGGCTCAAAGGACCAACCCCCCACTCCATCTTCCTCAGTACCTTCGGTTTCTTTTAAACCCCAGCTCCAGCCCAATCCTGTATAACACCTTAATTTGTTCTGTGCCTGTTCATCTATTTTCACTTCTTGCCTCTCTGAGTTAAGGTCTCTTCTCTGGTCAGTGGGGCTGTCTTTGTAATCTATGACCTTTCTCTTCTGGGAATTCTGCCAGTATCTATGCCCCTAGGTGCTGAGATAAAGAACATGACTCCCAGGAGATTCTAGACTACTGAGAGGGTAGAACTGACACCAGAGATAAACACCACCATAACAAATTAAGTAAAAGGGTGCATTTGCCAATTTATAAATTCTATTTAAAATTAAAATGGTTGGATCCCTGCAGCCTGGTCCCTCCTCTGACCCTATTGTTGGGACTGTAGGGTCCCCTGAACCTCCACTGAAGTTAACACTAACCAGATCCACCCCGATGAGCCTGGTTTAGTTTCTCCATTTTCCACTGTTGGAACTCGTAGACACTCCAACAAACATACAGAGATTTATAATTCAAGACTTAGGGGATGCAGGCAAAGCTCTTGGCCTAATAGGCAAACTAAACCGTTTAGGAGAAAAGGATTGAGGGATCTGGGCAGAAAGAGTTCGCTATTCCCAAAACGACATCATAGTAATTGTGGGAATACTCAAGACTGTGTTGGACTTCCTTATACCTAACACTTGGTTTAATGTTGCTTTTATTTTGGATATTGAGGGAAGGAGTGCCCTCATCATTTTCAGTGCTTGGGACTTCTAAATATCTTCATGTGATTCTAGGCTCTGCTTGCCTTCAGGCTCAACTGGCTCTGCTGTTGGGCCTCAGCAAGAATAGAAGGAACCCTAATGAAGGACCTCGTACCCCGGATCTGCCCTGCTTTGAAACTTGCCTGGCTTTTCCAGCACTTGGGGAATGGGCCCTTCCTCACTCTTGCTAGCACTCCATCTTCTCTTCAAGGCCAGCCTGGATGAAGTTAAGACATGAAACTTTCTGACCGTCTTTCTAAATGCCTGCCTGATCTCTGTAGGTCACTTAACCCTGATCTTCCTGTGTCCCTCTCCAATCCTTCTACTTCTTCTCCTGCACTTCCCTGGGGTCAGCTGCAGCTGGTCCTTGGTCTCTGCGGTGGTAACATGGAACCCTTACAACTGAGTCGCTCTCCACAGGACAGAGAAGGGGACGATTCCAGGTCTTTTCTTTGATCTTCCCACCAGGCACATCACCAGCATCAATACTTTAGCTTGGTTCAGAGTTCAAGAATATTATTTGTACCCTCTTTAGCTATTCTGTGAGTAAAACAGGCCTTTGTGGGCTGACACTGGAGCCTACTTAATTAACTATAACCATCAAGGGGCCGCATATGCCAGCCTCTTGTATGTACTATCTTATTTAAGCTTCACAACAGTCCTATAAAATAGGTATTAGTGTTAACCCAAATAATACAGAAGTCACTGAGCATAGAGAGATTACGGAATTTGCCCAAGGTCACACAGCTAGAAAGTAGCAGAGCCAGGGTTCAGATCTAGCTCAGTCCTGCCAAAGCCCTGGTGTGCCCATAACTATTAGTCACTTAGCCTTGCTAATACGTAGATCATCTCAGCAAAATACACAATTGTTAATATTAGGATATTCAGCAATTAAGAGTGCACATCTCTTTTGGTTACCTTATAAATAAAATATCCAAAATGTTTTTTCTTTATTGAGAGATGCTTATGTGGTTTTTATGGGAAAGAAGGTAGTACCTTGAGGGGAACATCAAAGAAAAGTCAGATATAAAAAAATGAGAAAGATTTTTCTTGATTCAGATACTAGAGCAAGTGTTTATCCTTTAATCATTTTCATCTCAGAGATTTTACAGCTCAATAGCAAAGAGTCACTCAGAATCTGAGTGGCCGAAGCTGGCAGAAGACAGACCCAGTGTAGTGGGGCCAATAAAAGCGAGTGTGCAGATGACTCTTTCTAGCTCCCTGCCATTGGCCTGTCTTCATTTAAAGTCAGAAACAGGCAGAGGAGGTCCAAAAATGGAGCTAAATCGCCTCTGCTATATTGAGGGTTGCATAAAAAATCCTTGTAGGAAGAAGGCAACACCAACCGATCTGTTATTATGATATTGTCTTCAGATGAAGTTTACACCTCTGGACTAAGCTTTGGGGGGGAGGGGGACAAAGGGGACTCTGCAAACCATGACTGTGCTTTGCTAGCTGCCACCCATTAGGCTCTGCCAACAGGGGGCGCTGGAGCGAGACAGCGAGGCTGGAGGTGCGGCTTCCTGTTACCTATCTACTTCCTGCTTCTGTGAACATCACCATGTCAACGTGCGTTTACTCCGCAGTGGTGTATCTTGTACTTAGCGGCGTTGAACCTAGTGTCTAGTAACAGCAGATGGAGACACCAGTCACCTCAAAACAGTTCTAAATCTCGGCTTAGGGTGCCTTCCTCTGAGCTAAGAGACCCCAGCAACAACTGAGTAGTGTCCCTATCTCAGAGGTCTGAGTTTTAGCTTGTTGACACTTTCCTAAATTCAAATTTTAATTATTCCCAATTTTTTCCCCTTCATCCTTCCAGCCTAGGGGTTGTAGCTGCTTCCAGCAATTTCTATTTCCCTAATTAGTGTCTACTCCTCCCTAACACACACCTTTTCATTTATTAACAGCTTTATACCTAGTTAAGTTTTTTACATTAAATTTGCTATTTTGGATATTTGGCCAGGAATACTGCATTTTTGGAAATGTGGTTTGGGGGTGAGGGGAAGAGGCAAACATCAGCAAACAACACCAGCAGCTTTGAAGAAAGCATTTTCCACATTGTATTGCCAAAACCACCCCATGGGGCTTTCACTTAAGTTCAGACTGCCAAGAACCCCAGACAGACAGACCTTCGTGGGCGAGATCTACAATCGGGAACCCTGTGGATATTTCTACAACATACAGATTATTAACAGTCATGGAAAAACAGGCAAATTGGTTTTTTTGAGCAGGTACCATTTGAAGAACAAACTCTGGTTTTCATTGACTTTTTTAAGTGAAAAAACAAAAGGAACAATCCTTGAGAGATATTTTTATTGCTTCACTCTTAATGTTCAGGGAATATAAGAGTGACACTTGGACTTCAGTCCAGAAGAGGGCAGGTGCATGCTTGTGTGTTGCTATGATTCTTTGTTAAGGGGGAAAAATAGTTTTCACATTCTTATATGAACATTGAGAAGTTTTTATGAATGGTTTAATGGCAGGAGAGCCTGGACATAACAAACTGGGCTGTCCTGGATGAAATTCCTGCTTGCCTTCTCAGATATTGACAGCATTTTTTTCCCCACCTTGCTCACTTCCCTGAATGACTCGTTCTTGAGAATATGCTCCTCCTGAATGATATATCTGAGTTTGTTCTCATCTGAGAGCAGTAAACTGAAAGGCGAGTGATAAAGCCACCTGCTGCTCTTTACTTTGCAGAAATTAAGGAGGAGGTTGAGATAGTTTCTTGCACGTCCTATGAATGTCAAAATATATTTTGGAGGAGCTAAAAGAAGACCAAGGGATATGGTATTCACATTTGCTTCCATGGAACCCAACCAGTCTTTCCTTGGAAAGAGAAATAAACTCTAGCAAGAGATCTTTCCCAAATAGGAACGAAGCCATAAAAGGTGAGAATTTTCTTAATTTTTCTTTTTCCTTCCTCTTAGATTTAACCCATAAAAGTTATTACTAAAGAGGATGTAATCTTATACTTAGAAAGAGGATACAAAATGGGAAAACATTCATTGTTGGATGTCTCATTTTCTCTTTCTCTTTTTCACCTTTTAGGAATTTTTTTTCTGTAGTATCTTTTTTCCTATTCTCTTTTCTTTTCTTTTCTTTTCTTTTCTTTTCTTTCTTCTTCCCTTTCCTTTCCTTTCCTCTTCTTTCTTTTCTCTCTTCTTTTCTTTTCTTACTTTTTTTAAAAAATGGTATGCATTACCCTGTATTGTATTTAAACAGCAGCTGTTGTTTGGAGGAACAAAGTATTAGGCATATAGACAAAAAAAAAAAAAAACAAACAAACTAGGGGGTGGGTGGGGACTTGGGAAGAATCACAGATTTGCTTCTTATAACATATATGTGATATTCAGCAAGTTATTTAGCTCTGTTTTCCTATCTATAAGAGAGGAAATACTACTAATACTTCAGTTCAGGTATGTTGTGAAGATTAAATGAGATGATGTAAAGAAATATTTCTGGCCCATAGAAAGCACTCATTAAATATTATATATGGATAACTCTGTGTTGTCTGTGTAAATATTTTTTAAATTTGGATAGACTAAGAGTTATCTATATGTATAATTACACTCCAATACTTTGTATCTTTTTAAGAACTTTTTTTTAAAAGAATGGCTAAATGCCACCTCTAATCAATGAATTACATATGGTGAAAGCATCCTAACATATAAATTGCCAAATAAGAGCAAGAAATGTACCTTTTCTTTAAATAAGACTTTCAAATTTCTAGAACCGATGCTGAGAGTCTGAATTTCATGGATTTTCTCCCCAAGCCAATCAGAAATTCCAGTCCCAGGTAAGAGTTATGTTAGGAACCGGGTGGTAGGGCTTGGAAAATGCCTTACTAATTACACCTCTATATCAGCAAGTGGTCGGTTTTGCTTTTCTTTCTCTCTCCTGGGGTGAAGTGGAGCCAGGTCCTGATTACAGCACAATCAGCTAATTTATAGGGTTAGGTTATAGACCTCCATCAGCCAGCCAGGTGTAAAAGGTTCCTAGGCAGGTCTTGACTAGGATAGATGTCTAGAGAAGAAATACATTTTTTGCCATCGCTTTGGAGTTGAACTTGACATTCTTGGGACACATTCAGGATTAATTTGTAACTGAAGGATTTTTGTTCTGTTCAAGGATTTCATCCTCCTCCTCCTCCCCTGTGCTCAAACTCTACCGATCTCTCATTTCATGAAGATGATTTGGTGGAAGAAGAAACTCTGTCACCAGTATTACCTGTGGGCCCTGGGCTTCTATTTGCTGCTGGCCATTGTTGGTCTGAGACTTTCTCTCAGACTGAAGTGTGACTTTGATTTCCTCGATCTGGAGTCCAAGCACTTTCAAAGCAAGCACTGTAGGGACATCTTGTATAAGTCCCTGAAGTTGCCAGCAAAGAGATCTATCAACTGTTCTGGAATCATACAAGGGGACCAGGAAGCAGTGACCAAGGCTCTCCTGGACAAGCTGGAGGTCAAGAAGAAGCGGGAGCCTTACACAGACATTGACTACCTCAACATGACCAGAGACTGTGTGCACTTTAAGGCCAAAAGGAAGTTCATACAGTACACACTCAGCAAAGAAGAGTTAGACTTCCCTATTGCGTACTCTATGGTGGTCCATGAGAAAATTGAAAACTTTGAAAGGCTGCTAAGGGCCGTGTATGCCCCTCAGAACATATATTGTGTCCATGTGGATGAGAAGTCCCCAGAAACTTTCAAAGAGGCAATCAAGGCAATTATTTCATGCTTCCAAAATGTCTTCATGGCCAGTAAGTTGGTTCGGGTGGTTTATGCCTCCTGGTCCAGGGTGCAGGCTGATCTCAACTGTATGGAAGACTTGCTCCAGAGCTCAGTGCCATGGAAATACGTCCTGAATACCTGTGGAACAGACTTTCCTATTAAGACCAATGCTGAGATAGTCCTGGCCCTCAAGATGTTGAAGGGGAAGAACAGTATGGAGTCAGAGATACCTACTGAGTTGAAAAAATCTCGCTGGAGATATCACTATGAGGTGACAGATACCATACGCATGACCAGCAAGATGAAGGACCCTCCTCCTGATAATTTACCTATATTCACTGGGAATGCCTATATTGTGGCTTCTCGAGGCTTTGTCCAGCAGGTCCTAGAGAACCCCAAATCCCAACGACTGATCAAATGGGCAAAAGACACTTATAGCCCCGATGAACACCTTTGGGCCACCCTTCAGCGTGCACCCTGGATGCCTGGCTCTGTTCCCTACCACCCTAAATATCACTTCTCAGACATGGCTGCCATTGCCAGGCTGGTCAAGTGGGAGGGCCATGAAGGAGATGTCAGCATGGGGGCACCTTATGCCCCTTGCTCCGGGATCCACCAGCGGGCTATCTGTATTTATGGGGCTGGGGACCTGCATTGGATTCTTCAGAACCATCATCTGTTGGCCAACAAGTTTGACCCTAAGGTAGATGATAATGTTCTTCAGTGCTTAGAAGAATACTTACGTTATAAGGCCATCTACGGGACTGAACTCTGAGATACATTGTGAGGGAATTGCTACCTGCGGGGCAGGAACACGTACAAACATGCCCAGAGCGTGCTGGGACAGCGTAGGGTGGGAGATCAGGGTTCAAATCCGTGGCACCCACTGGGGGAAGGGGCTGCTGCTGGAGTGGGGGTAAGTGGATCTGCTTGCCTTGCAAATTAGTGCCCTGGACAAACACTGACTCTTTCTCACCCCACTCCCAACAGCCCCTTTGCTGACTTTCTCACAGAGAATGAAAACTAGTTATTTAGAGGCAGGGAGGGAAGTATGTATGGCAGGGGCCCCTGGATTTTATTAGTTAAATGCTCGGTGTCCAGCTTTCCCGTTCTGGGGAGATGCTGTTCCTAATAATTCCAGGCTTGGTAACATGGTGGGGGTAGAGAGTTTGATGGAAAGAGGACCTTCTTGTTTGTAATTTTAAAATAAATAGCTCCTGATTCAAAGCCCTACCTCTGCTTTTTGTCTGGTAAACCAGAAGTAAAAGTGTGAGCCTTTTTCTCATAACTATTGGTGACATTTAAAAATCCCTGGTGGATGGTAAGACATTCCTGATTATTCTTGAATGATCATGGATGGCATGCTATATAAAGAGCGAATTTAAAAGAATATAGAGGAACAGAGCTGATGCTTTTATTATTGAAAACCTTCCTCATTTTGTTTACATTGCCAGATTCATGATTTTTCTGTGTGGGAAAAGGCAGGGGAATTTAACTAATTTGACCACCCTATCCTTAAGAGAAAATTACTGCCCTAATTTTGCAGCTTCACAGCTAAAGCTTAACATTCCATAACAAAGATAATAGCTCTTTTAGGTAACCACATAATTTATTGTTCAAACTGGAACATACTTGGGGTGTGTGTGTGTGTGTGTGTGTGTGTGTGTGTGTGTGTGTGTGTGTTTGGGGGGGGTGGCAAGTGGCAAGATTAAACTAGGACTGCTTAGCTAAACCAGAAAGTCTGGTTATTCCACATTTAGGTCTATTGAGAGTCAAAACTCTTAAGTATGTGAATGGAAGGGTCACTATTTGTGGTTCTTTGACTTATAGTTTCTTAGAGGGGAAGACTCGAAGAAACTATGTGTATATTTACCTCTCCTCCCTCCAAACGTTACCCAGTGAGACTTGAAGCTCCAGAGATAATTGTGAGACAATTGGAAGGCAATTGCTATTAGTAGCACTCTTCTGTGATAGGCATAGGATACTGTATAAAAAGATAGGCATACCTTGTATCTAGTATAATTTATCTTCTGCACATAATCATGCTTTGGAAAAGTGATTTATATACAAATTCATGTAATTTGAATGCTGTTCTCATTAATGTTATAATGTGTTTCTTCGCTTCTGATTATGATTCAATTAGGTTTTGTCTCACTATCAGCTTTTTCTGCAACCCATGTACTCTGACATAGTTATCATTATGTCTGACACAGCGAATTTTCCATTTACAAGTTAGTGTTGCTTTTTGTACAATATTCCTTTGGTAATGGGCATTGCCACCACCAACTTCCCTGTGTCATAATATGGAGTCCTGTTCACCTCACTCTCAGCCCCACCATGGAGATGACCGATGAATAGTCACATGCTTCGCAGATGAGCCCTTGGAAAGACTGTTCCCAGCAACAGTGATCATGGACCTCTCCATCTACTAGCCTTTGTGATTGTCCTTGGACTTCCTCTGAGGGGACTGGATGGGTGAGTGGGGGGAACATGGCCGCTGTGGGAAGTGGGCAGAGAAGCTTCCTTGAATGTCGGTGCTCTGAGAAAAGAACTCTGATCTTTGGCCTCATACTGAACTTCCTCTGTAAGTTATAATGTGAAATAAGTTTCATTTTTTTTTAATATAAATAAACAACAAATTAAAATGTGAACTTGTCATTTTGGGGGAACAAGCTTGAATTTCCCAAGCACTGAAATCGTCTCTAGAAATACATTCTAGTGAGTGGAAGGTGCTCTTTATTCAATAACATAAAGTTTTCATATCAGAAGGGTCAAATTTCTCCCTCATTTGCGTAGTGCATTTTAGAAATCATATAATTTAATCACCACATCTGTTGATTTTTCCTTCCCTCTGACTCATATCTGTTTCTTTAACCTTTCTCTGGAGAGGTAAAATCTTATAAAAGATTGAGCAACTGTATTTGTATTACCTCTCAATGTTTGAATGACCTTTTTTGATTTGCGGACTATTGGTAAACATTGTTTTAATAACTATATTTTGCACACTTTGCCTATGATCTTTGATCTCTGAGTGAAATTTCTTTAAGAAAAGAAGAAAAGGCAGTTGATAATTTTGTTGAGGGAGATTATGTATTTGGATTAAAAATGAAGAAAAAAAACCCCCCACTAAATACATTGCCTGCCCTAAGTACCTTAATTGAACTGAAGATTTGTTCTTCCATTTAGTCAATCATTTATTACAAAGATGTTGAAAATTTGACTCCTGTCTCTATGTAGCTACAAACACACGATAAGCCCTGAAATAACTCATTAATTCATTCCGCAATTATTAACTAAGCTCTTACTATTTACCAGGTATTGATCTTGACACTCGGGATATATAGCAATCACCAAAACAGAAATCCCCATGCTCATGTTGTTTGCATAGAAGCAGGGAAAGGACTATAAAGAAATAAGTAATACATATGTATATTAGAAGAGAAATTGAAGGGATAGGGACTATAGCAGAGCAGGGCGGGAAGGGAGGATGCTTAGTATTTTAGGTAGTGTGGTCAGGGAGACCATTAATGAAAAGGTGACATTTGAGTTAAGATCTGAAGGGGATGAAGGAATGATCCCTGAGGATCAATGTAGGGAAGAGCATTCTAGGCCAAGACTTGCAAGGCTCTGCAGCAGGAACACACCTGCCATGTTTGAGGAGCAGCAAGGAAGCAAGTGTAAAGGGAGCAGGGTCAAGGAGGGGAGGAAAAATTAAGAGTACGAGAGAGGGTTATTATGAAGGTCCTTGTAATGCATTACATGGACTTGTCTTCTCTGAGTGATGGGCTGGTGGAAGTATCTGACCAGGGGACTGACATGGTCTGATTAACATTTTCATACTGTGTTGAGAACAGACCGAGAGGAGGGCCAGTTAGGAGGCTATGGCGGGCATCTTGGTACTACCAATAATGGACCAAGGTAGCTGTAGTAAAAAATGGTGTTTTGAAGGTTCAGTTTGAGGCTTTGCTGACAGATTAAGCTTATATGTGAGAGAAATGGAGGAGCCAAGAATAACTCCAAGGTTTTTGTCCTGATGATCAGTCAGAAGGATGGTTACCTTTAACCAAGACAGGAAACCCATGAAAGAGTGGGTTTTTAAGGGGAAGATCAAGAGTTTGATTCCAAACATAAAAATAGAGATGTCTGTTAGACATCTGAGTAGAGATGTTGAGGAGACAAATGTGACAGGAATAGGAGTTCAGGAGACAACTGGAGACATATCTGGTGTTCATCACCTTATAAATTGTATAAAGCCATGAAATGGGAGAATTCCAAAGGAGTGAACATAGAAAAGAGGCCCTCCAAATAAGTTCTAGGGCTCTCCAAAATGCAGAGGCCACAGAAGTAAAGGGGAACCAACAAAAGAAAGTTGGAAAGGAGCCACTAGTAGTATGGTAGAAGGAAACTGAATGTGTAGTGTTCTGGAAGCCTAGAGGAGGAAGTGCTTCAGGAAAGAAGAACTTGGTGGCTGTGCCTAAAGCTTCCGAGAATCACTTAAGATGAATATAACTGCAGAACCAGCTCAAAATGGTCCTGTCTTTCTAACAAGATCCTGAGTTGCCTTTCAGAAACAACAGGAGAAGGTATAAGACCAAAGCTGCAAGTCATGGTGCAGAAACACGTGCAGAGAGAGGAATAAACTAATCTCCAGCTACATCCAGAATCAAAGTTTCACATGCCACCTCACCATGGAAGTAAAGGACCTTGAACATTGGCACCCTTTCAGAAGAAAACAATCCATTGTTTAGGAAGATCTGCGGCTTCAGCCCCTTATCTTATGCGGAAAGGCCAAGTTCCAAAGCTCTCCAATTAAAACCTGCATTACCAGCACTTCCACATCCCTGCCTGTTTCCCCTAACGGTCAATCTTTGCCTTTAAAAATCTTTGATTGTTTCCCATTCTCCTTGCTTGGTATCTTGCAAGTAGAATGGCTCTAGTCGCTCCATTGCAAACAAATCTCAATGTTCAGAGTTTGGCTTTGCTGCACATTGGGCAGGCGAACCCCTCTTTCAGTCTGGTAACATGAGGATGAAGTGACACTTGGATTTAACAATGTGGAGGTGACCTCGGTGACATCAGTTTTGTGGAATGTGGAGATAACTTGATTGGAGGTGGCTCAAAGAATGTTAGAATAAATCTAAGAAAATGTTAGAAGCAAGTATAGATAAGTCTTTTGAGTTTTGCTTTAAGCCAGGAGGAGGAGGAAAAAAATATAGTACATGAACGTTAAGAGAAGGTCGACTCAAAAATGAGAAAAGTGATAGCATGTTTGTAGGTTGTTGGAAAAGATCTAGTCAAGAGGAAAAGATAAGGGAATGAGATGAGACTTGCCAGAGTGATACCCTTCCAAAGAACGAGAGTGATTATGTAGTGCACAGGAGGAAAGGTGTATCTTTGATGGAAGCGTGAACTTCAGACAGTTTAACCACAGTAACAGAAGTGAAAGCAGGGTTGGTGGGCCTAGATGTACATAGAACACGCAGTGTGTTGGTGGGAGTTGGTGAGGTTTTATCTTTCTCTTAACATTTTCTCTGGGGTACATATGTATCCCAAATAGCTCAGTAATTTTTACAGACTGAACACGCCTTTGTAACTAGGACCTTATCAGCAACCAAGGGCTGCAAAGATAACCACTCTCGTTATGCCATAGATTATTTTGCCTGTGTTTAAATTTTTTATAGTACAATATGTTAAACAACAACTTTCAATGCCGAAAGCTTTGCTGAAAGAAAGGGTTTACTGAGCCATATGCTAACCAAAGGAAAGGACTAGGTCCTGGAACATGCAGTCTAAATCACCAGCCGCAGGGCTAGATGGAGAATCAGATATGTCTGCTGTCCCGGGGCTGACGGGGCTCTTTCATACAACCAGTTTTGGGAAGAAAGATGTAAACCGTTTTTGAAAGAATTTGCACAGCTATAGATAAGAGTCAGGAGAAGATGAAGTTGGGGATATTCTAGAATAGGTGCATAGTTCATAAGGAAGAGTTTGGTTGTGGGCAACAGTCCAGAAAGTTCATGCATAAGCAGGATGTGGTGGCGTCCGGTGGTCAGCTATTTTCTCTAGATGATCGCGGAAATAGCCGCCTGGAACTTAATTCAAAGTTCCCGCATACATTCAGGAATGTAAGCAGCCTTTCTGGTTTTTGTCCCACAACTGTTAACTCTTGTTTCTTCTTCCACCCTCTAGCCTGCTGTAATTTACCTTAGGACATCTCAGAATTTTCCCTTGTCCAGTACTATGTTCTGTTTTGTTTATGAGTTTCATTTATGTTGCCATGTGTAGCAGTAGTTCAATGATTCTCACTGCTGTGTAATATTACATTATACGAATATATTATAGTTTATTATGTCATTGATGAATACCTGAGTTGTTTCCAGCTTTTGTCTATTATCAGTTGTGCTCCTATGAACCTTCTTGAACATGCATTATCATAGGGGACATATGTATATGCTACAGTTGGGTATGTATCTATGAGTGAAATTGCCAGGCTGTGAAGTATACATATGTTCACATTTGGTGAATATTGTCATATAGTATTGGTTGTGGTGATTGTGGTTTTAATTTGCGTTTCACTGAGGACTAATGATGTATAGTTTTCATATGCTTATTAGCCATTTGGATATCGTGGAAGTTCTCTTGATTACCATAATTTTGTTCATAACGAGCAAGATAACTTTATGAGATGAGAATGGGGAGGTGATATTGGAGATTTGAAAAGAGGAGAAAGTATAAAATAATTTCAGACTGTAAAATGGAAAAGAAACTAGACCAAGAAAAAGAAAAAATATGATGCCAGGCAGCATTAAGGACCCAGTAACATTAGGGAAACTGAGTTTAAAAAGTAATCGACCATGCATCCACAGAGAATAGGATTGACCCATGTTTGTGATTTAGCCAAGCAAGTATGAGAGGGGCAAAGATGTTGAGGTTATGTGCAAGGGAGTGATCATAATGATGGGCCATGAGAAATTTAATCTGGGTAAGGTGGGGAGGGGAAGGGGTGATGATGGGGTGATTGATATACAGAGTGTCCTGTCCACATTGCGCTGGGACTGCTTTGAAGTGAGGGATTAGTTCTATTTCAAGGAGTCAGTTAAAAGGTTTACAGAAACTGATCCATGGAGTTAACCAAATAATAAAAGTGACAAATGGTTTTCCAGACAGGCAAATGGGATTACCAAGTGTATGAAAATACAGAGTATGTTCAGGGGAACTGAATGTAGCTTCTTGTGAGAAGGGCAGGTGACCTGCCTAGTGTTCTGTTTCTGTCAAGGAGTTTGGACTTTATCTGTAAGCAATGAGGATCAGTAGAAGGTCGTTTCAGAGAAACCCTTTAATTTGAAAATCTTCAAATATATACACAAGCAGAATGGCATAATGATACTTCCATGTACCCATGTACTGAGCTACAATCATGATCAACCCCTGACCAATCTTCTTTAGGATATACTTTCACTACCTTTCCAACCTCAACTGGCTATTTTGAAGTAAATCCCAAACATCATATTATATTATTCATTTATTCTTCAGCATCTCGTAAGACAGGTAACAGATATTTTTTAAACTCAACCAACTATATCATACCTAAAACAGTAATAATAATCCCCTAATTAATACTAAACAAGTTTTTAAGTTCCTCTACTGTGTCATGTCATAATTATCTTTTACAGTTTGGTTATTTTGAATCACGACCTGTAGGGTTGAAAAATCTGTTAAAAGTTGTTTATATATTTCTCCTTTCATCTTTTGTTGTTGTTGTTGTTGTTGTTGTTCTGGCAATTTATTTGCTAGGTCTCTTTCCTCTAATAGTTACCCATATTTTGGATTCTGATGATAGAATCCCAGCAGTCTAATTTAACATATTCCTCTGTCCCTAATATTTATTGTAAACTGGTACTTAGATTTAGAAGCTTGATCTGATTCAGGTTTGAATTTTCATTAAGAAAATTTCATAGTTGGTATTTTGTATTTCTTATTGCTTCATATCAGGAGGTACATATTTCTGTTTTATTGTTTTTAATGTAGGGATCATTGAACTGTGGGGTTTGGAAGTTGTCAACTTGATTATAAATTTCCCATAATCTTTTCACCTAATTGTTTTAGTAGCCATTGATGATCATTATTTAGTTCTATTACTTCATAATAATTTGCAAAATGGTGATACCCTAATTCTACAGTGAAACTTTTTTCTATAATGAAACCTTTCCTTATCAACTGCATTGTTACTCTAGAGTAGTTATTTTCCTGTATCAGTTTTCAGAACAATGAATTACCTAATAAATGAAATTGTGTGTGTAGAAGGGGCATTGATATCATCTTGAACTCATGAATTGTTTGAAAACAGAATTTATATGCTATGATTCAGTGCAATTATTTTGGTGATGCTAAAAATGGTCCATCTTCGAGTTTTATTTCTATGACTACTGTACCAAATTACAACAAACTTGGTCTTAAAACAACAGAAATGTATTGCTTACAATTCTGGAGGCCAAAAGTTCAAAATAACCAAATAATAAAAGTGACAAACGGTTTTCCAGACCAAAATCAAGGTGTTGGCAGGGCCACGCTCCCTCCAGAGGCTGTAAAGGAGAATCTGTTCCTTGCTTTCCATAGCTTCTGGTGGCTGCCAGCATTCCTTGACTTAGAGCTGCATCACTCCAGTCTCTACCTCCATGGTCACATTGCCTTTCTCCTGTGTTCCACATTCCTCGTATAAAAACGCAGGGACGGCATTTAGGACCTATTCTTATTATCCTATACTCTCCTCATCTCATGATCCTTAATCACACTTGCAAAATCTTTGCCATATAAGGAAACATGTACGTATTCCAGGGATTAGGACCTGATATCTTTGGAGGCCATTATTCAGCCTATTACAGCTAATAAGAGCCCTTTCAAGTTGGCTTCTGTGTCCTTTTGACATGATTCCAGTAATTTTGGATAACTTCCTTACTTTCTGATACAAGAAGCCTGACCAAGATTATATTTCTCATTCCTTACCCTTAATCAGCTATTCTCACAGGAGTTTTTTATTTTCAAAACGCAGATGGCATTTATACACCACAATTTGGGCACTGGGGATGCTAATGGGTTGTCATTGAATCAAAGGTCCAGGAATCAAAGTAGTGGGGGAGAGTGAGAATGACTCTTCTTGGTGTAATATCTAATCACCCATTCACGGAATTTGCGCTTCCTGTACCTGCAACTTTGAGCTCTGCTCGGTTGGATTCCAAGGGAGGAATGTATCCACTGAGAAACCAACAATGCTCTCACAGAACTGGAAATAGAGGCTCCCATTCAGGCATTTTGGGTTCCGGCGCTACTGGACCAATGGGAAAAGGGGGTTATTGTATTGATTGGGGTACTTGGTTCCAATTATTGAGGGAAATATGGCTGCTGAAACAATGGAGGGCTCTCTGGAGTGACTTCATGTTCAGTTGTAAAAATTAATGGGAGGCTATAATGGCTCACTAAAGGAAGATTCACTAAGGACTTAGATAACTTCAGGAATAAAGTTTAGCGTCTCCCCACCAGGTGAAGAACCCTAATAGCTAAGGTGGTAACTGGAAGCAATGGGAAAATATGGGCTGTGAAAAAAAATTAGTGATGGCCAGCTGATTTATAAAAATAAGGACTATGCCAGCTGTTTATTCTTTTCTCAAATACTTATTTTTATATGTTAATCATTTCCCTCTTTATTCTAGTGTTACATATAAAAGTTCCAGTGATGACTAATTTGCAATTTAGTCTTAAGATTATAAACGATCCGGGGGTGGGTCTGACTTAACTTGAAGGGAAATTAACATCATCCAGATGCTCATAGTAACTGGTGGAACTTTGTGTCTTTCTTTTGGGGGAGAAATGAAGCATATTTTGTACAAGAGATAGTTCGTTGTTGTGTGTATCAGGATGGGCAAACGAATGGGTGTCTATGCCGAATAGTCAAAGGGGAATGCCAGATGCCATGTTATTTCAGTGTCACATTAACTTCTGTATTTCCTTCTTCACTGTGCTGCCAGGAGATCCACAAGCTACATTTCCCAGATCCCTTGCAGCTGGATTTCTGTTTAGTTCTACCTTGGAAAAGCTATAATGGAAGGTGAGAGGCAGAAACCATTTTTCTTATACCTTCTGGTAGTGTCACAAGCAGTGGCAATGACAACAGTAGGTGCAGTGGGAGCTAAAGTGGCAGCAACAGCTGTGTAGTATAAGCCAATTGGCTTCTGATCAGGCAGCTTGGTTCAACAGTAACAGCCTCAACGGCATAGTGAATCATACTCTTTTCCTTTTTGCTCCCTCCAGCAGTAGGGATCTTAGCTGCTTCCTTAGCTACTATTCTTTAGATACCTAACCTTTCCTCTTTTGCTTCCCCAGCCCTTTTAACATCTTGGTGACAAACTCCCTGTATTAAATTCCTTCTGTTTGAAATATTTAGTGTGGTCTACGGCTATACTCCTTTGAATGTGTCCGACCTCGTCTGAAATATTTAGTGTGGTTTCTATTACATATTGGACACTGATATACTTCCTCTAAGGTAGGCACAATAGGGGCCTCCAAACACACTGAAGGCATAGTTCTTTTCTTCAAGCGTCTACAGACTATCAAGACAGGTAGATAATTCAGTGCTAAGTAGGTGATACAAGAGCTCCGGGAAGATTGAGGGACATGGGAAATAGAAGGGTGAGGAAAGTTTCACAGAAGTGATGGAGAATGAGTATAGCAGACATCTGAGAGAGGCAGGGAGAAGACAGCATTTTTCCCTTAGCATTTTTTTTAAAGATTAAAAAAATTGTAAATATAATTGTAAAATATAATTAACCATTTTTAAGCATACAGTTCATTCACACTGTGTGCAACCAAACTCCAGATTGGTTTCCGTCTTGCAAAGTCAAAACTCCATACCCATTAAACAACCCCTTAATCCTTCTACCCCAGTCCCTGGCAACCACCATTCTTTCTGTCTCTGTAAAATCTGACTGTTCCAGTTACCTTACATAAGTGGAATCATACAAATTTGCCTCTTTTTGATTGGCTTATTAATGTCCTAAATGTTCATCCATGCTGAAGCATATCTGAATTCCTCTTATTAAGGCTGAATATTTCACTGTATGTATATATAACATTTTGTTTATCCATTCGTTCATTGATACGAACTCAGGTTGCTTCTACTTTTCAGCTATTGTGGACAACACTGAACGTGGGTGTACAAATATTTGAGTCTCTGCTTTCACTTCTCTTGGGTACATACTCAGAAGTGGAATTGCTGGATCATACGGTAGTTATATTTTTTAATTTTTTGAGGA
This sequence comes from Rousettus aegyptiacus, assembly GCF_014176215.1. Taxonomy (NCBI): domain Eukaryota; kingdom Metazoa; phylum Chordata; class Mammalia; order Chiroptera; family Pteropodidae; genus Rousettus; species Rousettus aegyptiacus. The sequence continues at coordinate 128,222,561 of NW_023416306.1, forward strand.
GACTCCATACTGTTTTCTACAGTGGCTGCATCAACTTACATTCCCAACAGTGCACAAGGGTTCCTTTTTCTCCATATCCGGGTTCCTTTTTCTCCATATCCTTGCCAAAACCTATTTCTTGTTTTGGATAATAGCCAATTTTACCTGTTGGCCATTTACAACATCTAGGGAAAAGGTCAATTCAGATCCTCTGCCCATATCTTGATATTTTTTTGCTATTGAGTTGTATATATGCTTATGAGTTCTTTATATTTTGGAATATTAACCACTCATCAGATATGGTTTACAAATACTTTCTCCCATTCCATAGGTTGCCATTTCATTTTGTTGATTTCCTTTGCTGCGCAGCTTTTTAGTTTGACGTGGTCTCACTTGTTTAATTTTGCTTGTGTTGTCAAGTACAAAAAATTATTGCCAGGACTGGTATCAAGGTTCCTACCTCCTATGTTTTCTTTCAGAAGTTTTATGGTTTCAGGTCTTATTTATGTCCAAGTCTTTAACACATTTTGAGTTGATTTTCATGTATGGTTACGATAGCAATCCAGTTTCATTTCATACAGCAGTATGGCTGTCCAGTTCTCCCATTTACTGTCCCTTTGCTACTATATATCCTTGGTTCTTTTGTTATAAATGTCATAAATTGACCGTATATGTATGGGGTTATTTCTGGGCTCTATTCTGTTTCGTTGATCTGTGTGTCTGTTTTTATGTCAATACCATACTGTTTTGATTACCAGTTTTGTAATATAGTTTGAAATCAGGAAGCTTGATGCCTACCACTTCGTTCTTTTGTCCTGGCTATTTGGGGTCTTTTGTGGTTCACCTTGGGGAACAGAATAAGTAAAAGCAGAGGGAGAAAAGCACAGAGAATGTGTCCAGTCAGTCCCTTAACTCAGCCAGAGGATGTGTTACACATGCATCTCCAGACGTAGAAAGAATAATCTCAGTTCTCAGCCCAGTTTTGAAGCCAATTTCTCTTGTAACGGAACATTAGGAGGTTCACAGAATCAGAGAAGAGTAGGACATTCAAGAGAAAATACTGCTGAGTCTTTCTGCACAATGCTCTTTTAAGCTAACTCCACTAAATCCTTTGCTGTTATGTTGCTAAGTTCCTTTATCTTTTATAAGGTAAAACGCCTTGCTCCACACCCCATGCAGATTCTACCTAAATACTAGGAAAATGAGATTTTATTATTACATCACGTGAAAAATAGCTGAACTAAAATAGAGGGTATTTTTAGAATGGGTCCATAAAGCAACGCCTATAAATTCTTCTGGAGTATTTGAACTCTCCTTTACCACATACTGTTTTATTGAGTCCAAATTTCATTGCTATGCTACAAATAATTGTTTCCCTAGTTGAGATGTATATGTGCACAAATATATGTACATAACAATTACAAATTTTACTATTAGTAGCAATGTTGACACACTCAAAAATGATGGCAGCACACCTATGACACTGTGACTGATATCTACCAATAGATAAAATTAGCTGAAGATTGATCACAAACAAGCCAATGACTAATCTGACACTAAACCCAAAGAAGCCATTCTTTGCCCACTACTCAGGTGTTAAAATAGCATTTAGAAACACGTCTAGAGAGGACTGACTGACTCTTCAATGTTACAAAAAGTTTAGCTTTTACTTAGTCTTGATGGTAAACTAATGGATTTTCTCTTCTGCATTAACAGCCAAGTAAGCTGTTATCACTGGAGCCTGTGGCAAGGTGGGAGAGCAGAGTGATGTGAGCTCATCCTGTGACTTTTTCTGTAATTCCAGTAAAGTACAAGCACCACTGTGGGATGATTGGAACACCTACATTGCAAAGCAAGTGTCAGCTGTGTGATGTGTATGCAAGTAATTAGATCAAACAGGAGAAAATGTCCAGCTATGACTTCTGCACTCCCAACCAGCTAAAAGCAGAGGGTGTACAGACGGCTAACCTAAGTCTGAATTGGTTTCAACAGACAGAATGCAGTCTATACTGTAGGCATTACATGCCAGTTAGTTACCTGGATGAGTACCTGAGTGCGCATTGGAACAGATTCAAGTTCTTCATGTCCTTTGTTGTGTTTTTTCATGTACTTAAATGACTCCTTTGTATGAAGTCAGAAGAGGTCAATATGGGTTACACTGTAACATAATTGGGTTAATTTTGAAGGATGGGTGAGATTTTGATTCTGAAAGGCATGAAAAATGGAAGAAACTGCGTAATTGACAAGAGACTCAGACCTGACTAGTTTCTCAAGTGTAACTGGAACAGACTATAAGATGGTTGGCAGGGAATGTTAGTAAGAGAACACTGGAATAGATTATGCAGAATGGGCTGCAAGGATGAAAGCTAGTTTGTGTGTTAATGGCTATACTGATATACTGAGGTAACCCCGCAGGAGCACCCAGAGGATGGCATAAGCCATTATTCTAAGTAGTAGATCAAGGCAGGCAAAAGCATCTTACAAGAAGCTCCTCACTTAGGGTCAATGTGTTGCTTCTGTATCTTTTGCAAGTACAATCTATTGACATCAATTACAGGATTTTAAATTCCCAAACAGGTATACAACTCCAGCCCTGTACTTCTGGAAGACTTCAGTACCTGTTAATTACATGAAAAATGTCTACACAACTTATTTCTTAAGAAACAGAAGTTTCTACAACCATTCTAAGTTTACTATCAACGTGCTTGTCTCCTAACCATGATGCTTAACTTTCAAAGTAAAATGCCTTGATTTTGGTTAATTGCAATTAAGAAAATCCTAATTATGCAACCTTAGGTAATTTAGAGGTTAAGTTGCACTTTCTAAATCTGTAAAAAGGGAATAATGTTCACAGTTGTTGTGAGGATTACCCTGAATATATGCAATACATAGTACTTGGTCTCACCCATAATAGTAACGTTGGCTATTATCTGACAAAATGTCTCATTTCTGTGTTGCCAAAGAGATCAGACTTGAGCAACGGTGCTTAAAAATAACACCTGTTATAAAACATGCTTCAACAACTGAGAAAAGACTAAATATTTAAATTTTAATAGGTTTATGAAAAGCAATTTTGCTGAAGATTACTGCCAACTAGTATCACTCATCAGAGGAAAAAAAGGTGATTTTTCATCTTTATGAAGTAGCTTCAGTACACTGAACCAGGGTTTAATTGGGGTTGACCACAGGATGGGGACGGTGATGGGGGCTGTCAAACACTAACCTAAATGATAAACAGGGCCAGGTCCTTATTAAAAATAGTTGATCCTGATTAACCTGTTGTAGCTGCTGAATTCCAGTTACTCGGCTACCTTGTGCCTGACATGACCTCTAATTTAGAAAATTAGAAACTAAGAAATTCTTCATTATATATTCCTAGATGACAAACAAGGGAAACTTTCCCCTTTCAATTACACAAAAATATGGCATACAGTTAGGACTTTTTAGTACAAGTCTAATGACTGGTAAAATGTAGGTCATTTAAAAATGTATAAAACTTGACTAATATGGCCAATTCAAAAATAACATGTTGAGACTGTTTTATGTTATGGAAAATATAGGTTTTTGGTTTCATTTTCGTTTGGAAGCTGTCTAAAGATTGTCTAAATTGTCCTAATTCAGTTGCACTTGGTAGGTTATTTTTTTTACACTGATTACCCTTGGTTTTATACTTTTAAAAAAGGCATTTTCTAAGTTAAATTTCATTCCAGAATTTGGTCTTGTTCTTGCTGATGCTTTCATCATCTTTTACAACTAATAAAACTAAAAATAACCTGACTTTACTGAAATGAATGCATTTTCTAATTTCCTTGGCAAGGAACATGGTGCTCTTTCAAAATGCTTATCTAATATCTTCATATTGTTAGCTTAATAGTTCTACTAGTTATTACCCACACTGAGTTTTAAAATAAGTTTATTAAAGAATGTTATTAGGTATTGACGTTTGATTTGTTATTAAAAAAAAGTTCTGTTTCTTCATGCTGTATAATAAAGGTAAGAGGCTATAGAGTTATAAGCTTCCTTCTACTGGATTCTCTGATAGCATAGCACAGTGTAGTCATCTCTGCAATGTTAGAATAAATAAAAAAAGTCTCTTCTATGCTTCTCTTTAAAAAGCGATGAATAACAACAGAGGATGGCATAAAAAAGCCATTTTTCTATTCATTCTGTAGTATTGGAGCCAGTATCTAGGAAACAAAGGAGAGGAAAAGTAAATTCAAGGAGCAATTTAATTTTAAATTTAAATATTTTAATATTTTAAAACAGGAACAATGGTGGTAATGAAATTTTAAGGGGTGGGGAAGAAGAGGAAGCAAGGTTGAAGAGGGAAGCTGTCCATGAAAATACCTTGAGAACTTAAATAAGGCAGAGGTAAAAAGACTGCTTAGCTTTCCATATTATGCTAGGAAAAAAAAACAAGTTATATACTATATTTGGTTTATATAACTGCTAACAACCATATTTTAAACCAAAAGGAGCATAACATATAATCAGAAGAGAATTGTACTTAATTCCTGGTGAGAAAGACTGACATTCTAGCTATCATTTTTTTTTCTTTTAATTAGGAACTCAACTTTATTTCAGAAAGTGACTTTTAGAAAAAATAGGCTTATTTCATAGTAGCAATGCATTTATCTGGTTATTAAGAAATGTATTTTTTTTTAAATCACTCATCTTTATTGATAAAATAGGTTTCTGTGTACTACATACCTTCAGACATAAATTTAAGGTTCTGCTTAAAAGTATAGGATGGAAAACTGTTGCTATATAATAAAGTGAATGTCTTTAAACAACAAGATCTTAAAATAATATCTAATTAAGACTAAAAAGAACTCAAATGAAAACAATAAATTTGTTTACGAAAATAATTATCAAGTAATGTTTTATAATAGAGCTGCCTCGATTAACTGGCTCAGACTTAATTTTAGCTGTGTGGCTTTTCTTCTTCAATTCTAACTTGGGATAGAAATTTAATGAATATGCCATTAAATTAAGAGAGTCTTTCCCTAAAACCAATTGAAAAGTTAAAAAATAAAAACTGCCATTTATTTATAAAATATTAAGGCCTCTAAATGGGAAAAAAAAATCAATTTGATGTCTGGGTCAATAACTCTCTTCTACTCAATCAGCCCCAACCAACCACCACTTATACCAAACTTAAGAGGGAAAAATTCTGAAAAGTAATTTCAAATTTTACCAATGTATGAAATTACACATAAAAATTGCCATGTAAATTCAACAAATTTTACACTTGAAAGTATATTTTCTATTGTGTTAATTTTCATATGTAGTTAATATAAACGAGTATAATATAATCATATTTGACACTCTTAATTACTTAAGCTTCTACCTCTAAATGCCAAACCATTTATGTTTTAATTCTGGAAAGAAAAATTTCTAAGACATAGAGTACATGTTAACAAAATCAAAGCTTCTCTTGACTTCTTTGAAGGCTACACTTTAATATAACTGGAGCAAGCTCCTCAGAAGCCATTTGCAATAGGTAAGGCTGATTTGCTATTTTTCATCCATTTAAGTTTGGAAAAAACAGATAACTTGTATCTTTAAGCAAGAGTACTACAATCTGAAGACCACCAGAAAGGAACTCCTATTAGTAAAATACATATGTTTATACAGACTTTTTGATATTATTAAAGTTTACTCAGGGGACTTCTTTACTGATATGTTCTTAGCTGTTTCAAATGATTGAAAACGACACTATTAGTCTACATCTGTGCTGTCCAACATGGTAGTGACTGGCTAGCCACATGTGGCTATTCAAATTAAGTAAAGTTAATGTAATAAAATTAAATAGAAACTAAAACATTAAGTTTCTCAGTTGCCTGGACACAGTGGCTATTAGAAACTGCACACAATGAACACTTCCATCAGTACAAAAGTTTTGCTGAATAGTATTGGGCTGCATCATTAACTCATTTTGATAAAGTTACAGGAGTTAGAAATCCATGCTCAAATTATAAAGTCTAAGTAAAAACTTAAAAATCTCAGGGTTATGATGAAGCCATTAGCATAAATTATAAGAAAAATATGAATAAAAGTATACATTATCTGAAACATAGAAATGTTATTTTGTGATCCAAGAAGTATAAAATAACATTGTTCTTTGCTGTTATAACAAAAAAAGGTCTAAGTATTTGATGACTAGATTAAAAAGTTATCTATGCTTTAAAGTTCTTAAAAGGATTAGTTAACCTTCTGAAAGGTACAAGTCATTAGAACATCGCTGGTTTCAGAGACTGCCTGATACCTGGAAGAGACTCTTTAAAAAGTGCCGAAGGTATAATTTTATACAGCCATTAAAATCTGTTTAAGAGAATAATCTACAGAAAAACAAAATATACCTAAGCCATCAAAAAGAACAGTTAATGACATGTGTGAAAAATGATATATTTGCAAACGTGTATATGTGCACATATATGCTAGGTTATACAACAAAATATAAAAAGTGGTATCTCTACTGTTACAAATAAATGTCTTTTCTGTGCTTTTATGTCTTCTACATTTTTTCAGTGATTAGATTTTTTTCTTTTGAAACCCAAAGTATACAGAATGAAAAAACCCCGACTTATAACCTGAGAAAGGTAGGGAATTACTTTTTACATTTCTCTTGCTTTTCGAAATTCCCCTTCTTGGACAGTGACAGTCTTCTCTATATTTAAGATATAATTGAAAAACAGAAATAACTAATCTAGAACAGAAAGCAAAGATGTAGTTTTTGAAACATTTAAGGACCTGAATGAGTTCCTTGGTCTGCTGTGGAAAACACACCTATACAGATGGAACAGATAATTACTATTATGACTGATAAGGTTCTTTTGGTTAATTAAAATCTTAAATAATCACTTTTTAAACATAAAATTTATAGGTATCTAGAAACACAGAAACCATAGGATAAATTGTCAAAATTAAAGACTTTCTTAATGAAAAAGGTGGTTGTGAAAAAGCCTGATAAACCCTTCAAATTTGCAGCTGAAATTTTTTCCCTCACACAAATTTAATCTGTGGAAGTAATCTGTCATATGAAGTATTTATACTAAAGTCAGTAAGTAGCCTGTTTGAGATCTGGAATTCAGGTCTCCATCTTGGAGTGGATTGACTGGCTATTTTCCACCTTAATTTCAGATGAAGATTTTCAAAAGACTTATAGAAACTTTTTGAAAGACTCATAAAAACATTTCAAGTGGCTCTGATTTCACAGTAATTAGGTGAACACTTACTTTTACCATCACAGGCTACAATTTTCACTTTATCCACTTTAATAAGTTCTGTGACCTCTCTGAATTCAACATCATTCAATACAAAAGTCCACACATTATCGCAGAATCTGTACGTATTTAGAGAGCCCTTTAAAACAAAACATTTAGACATAAGATTAAGTAATTTTTCCTCACATTTTTCTCCAAAGCAATTTAAGACAACTTAGCCACCAAGTACATCATTCTTAAAATAGTATGATTATTTAATACTTAGCTTGCTTAAGATTTTCCTTAATTTTCATTCTAACAGAAAAAAAATCTCTAGATAAATTTGCTAAGGGAAGAGCTAAAGGTTTTCAGCACTCTAAGAGTTTACAAATTACTTACCTGAAATCTGAATGGAAATTTGTATTTTTACTGCCCTCATGTGGCTAAATTATGAAAGTTCATTTGATTTTTTATGTAAACACAAAAAAATATTATTGTGTACATTAATTCTCTGCAGTTGTACAAAACCAACGATTTTCTAGACACATTAATTTTAAGCCTGTGACATAGCTCAGGTGAATTACTACATTAGCTACTAAGACTATAATATTTTTGTCCTGTGTGACATTCTTCTAATTAAAGTTTTTGTTGATATTTTGTTTTTAGGAGCAGGAATATGTCCTTGAACATTAAATGGAAAATTTTGAAGAGTGTGGTGAAAGTCCAAGTATAGATGTTAAGAGAATACAATCAAAACCTGAGATATACATGTACACATTCATGTTTGAAATCTGGTATTTGACATTTATATGCCTAAAACCTTCAATTCAGAAAAAAGCATCTGTACGAAAATGTTCCCTGTAGTGTTACTTACAATAGTAAAAACTGGATTCTATCTAACTGTTCTATCAAGTGAGAATGATTAAATGGCTGTGAATGAATTTAATGAGCACACAATGGTGATACAAATATGATCACTGCCATCAATAAGCCTAGCTTAGCAGGGGAGCTCATCAAAACAAGCAACCACTGCTACAATAAAGTTACTGGATAGAACAGAATGGGGAGTATAGGAGAGCCACCCAAGGGTATGAAAGACAGAGAGGGTAGAGCGGTTTCTCTCCCAAAGGGAAGTTGGAATCCTGAAGAGTGAGTAACAGTCAAGGGAGAGGTGAGACGAAGACAAACACTGGAATATGGTAGTAAGCTTCAGAGAACAGAATGTGTCATTAATTTTTTTAATACTCAAGGATATATGAAGTTTTAGTACTATAATTCAATCCTCTTTCAAAATTAATTCAGTTCAAGTTTCTTGGTAAATACATTTGAACTTTTTTACTAATAAATTTCAACATAAAATTATTGAAACTTTAGCTCTCATACTTGAGATTATTTTTCCCCTATGACATTCTTTCTACTAAATGATCTGTTACAGGGAATTCATGAGAATTTAAAACAAAACAATTTAGCATGTTATACAAGATTATTTTAAAAGGCCCTAATCTTATTGCTAGGCCAGTAAAAATTATAAATAAAAAATGTGTATTTAAATGTGATCTAGCAGTATGGCTTTGACATTTAGATATTATTACCAATGTATTATTTCTTTTGCCTTTGCCATATGCCCCTCCAAGCTAAAAAAACAGAAGGCTATTTGCAAACATTCTAGACTTAAATTTTATCAAATCTGCTGTAAGGGGGGTAGTGAAAGCCTGAGCTAGAACAGTCACAAAAGAAAAAGTAAGAATAGAAAAGTAAAATCTGGTCAAAATCTGAGTATTTATAGCTTTCAGAAAACAAACATAAGAAATCAAATTTTCTAAATGAGCAGAAGTTTATTAACATGGGTCAATTTAGAATTAAAAGATCAGGTTTGAATGACAAACTGGGCAGATTTCATGTATGGTTATATAAAAACAAAAGCAAATTAATTTTGCCTGAATCATTACTGTTAAAAATTCAAGAATCCACTGATAAAATTTTAGTTTTAAAAATACACTTTACTTCCTATAATGCTTAAGCATGTGAAACTGGTACGATACTTATTTATAAGAATATAAAATACGTGCCGACTTATCCCTTCACTAAAGTATGAGTCAAATGGGGCCTTTTATCTGAATACCCAACATCGAGAACAATGCCTGGTATGTAATAGGAACTGAAAAATATGTCCATTGAATAAATAAAATTTTCTTTCATGTTTTCATCATGAACAACTACCAAAACCCCCAAATACTGAGGTTCTCTTAAATGAAATTATCCTTTATGTTCTTTTCATATATTGATTTCCATACTTTATACTTTTATTTCTACTTTATGACTATGCATAAATATTAAATATAACCACATAATATATACTATGACTTCACAAGTATCATAATGTAAAATTCTTTCTAATCACCATGATTCTTTCAATGAGCCTTTAATCTGAATTATCATCAAAATGAGAAAGATAATTTTGTTCAGTTTGGGATTACTGCTCAAAGTATAAATGACTTAAATGAGACCAAGCTATCAGAACAGACTGCTACCTACCACAAGTCCAGGTCTTTAAAAGCCACGTTATCTAAGATGCAAGTGGGAGGCAAAATGAAATTTCTAGAGGTAACTCCTTACTTCCCTGGAATGGGTGACAGTCAGTGTTTGAAAAACATATATGAACTGTACTCTGTCACTTACCTTCATACCTGCAGATAATGTTTCAGCTGTTTGAAATCTCAGTATTTCTTCAGGGAAGGTAGGTAAACATACATAGGCTGATTTGTGAAACAATGGAATAAAAATCTAAATAGAACTATCTCATATTAAGTCATTTCGAGTATAATTTAGTTCTTATAAAACATGTTCTAAAATTTGATTAAAGCCATCTCTGCCTTTTATGACTAAAACACTGATATAACAACCATTACTGCAGGCTTCTAGGCTTAGGAAAACATCCTTACCCTGAAATTCACTCTGTTCCTGACCCTCTGAGCCAATGCTGAATTTATAGCTTTATCAAACTGAAGTAGAACTTGAAGGGCAAGTTGGGGGGTGATCTGTTGAGACTGAGAAAAAGGAAAGGTCATCAATCAGAAGAGCACTAAAGACAAAATAAAAATGTGAATTATCGAAAATTTAATTTAACTGAGGCTAACTAGAGCCTCTAGCAACCATTATTTTCCTTTGCCATAACAAGAAGCAAAGACTGACAGTATTTTCTTGTACTATCTTGACACAAACATAATTTTGAAAAGAAAACATGCAGTAATGTACAATGCCTGGACAAAACTCTGTCTCTATCATTCCTTCATATCGTCTGGAAAAAGGCATTTGATAAATTGAGGAAACCAAGTTTCTTTTAAATAAAAAAACAGGACCAATAATATATTTTTAAAAATATAATAAACCTTATTAAAGCTCATTAACTATATGAAAACAAGTGGAAATACTTAATGTGTTCTTAGATAAAGTTCACATGAAAAGGTTGTCCTAAAATTGAAATATAAATTCTAATTCAAATCTCAAGACTATGAAATTGTTCAAAATTATCTTAAAGCTAGATAGAATATGCCTTTCTCATATATGAGAAAACCAACACTAATCTTTAACAAAAATCTTTGACAATGTAGATATATCTAATCGTATCATTCAATCATCATTGTATTTTATGCTCCATAGCCAGGATAGTAAAATGCACAGGAATTTGAGATTATCAATATGAATACTGGGTCAAATAGTCTAAGACATTTAACCTCTTTGCCCAGGATAAGGAATTTAATGAGAATTATTACAGACTCATTGAAATAAAAATGTTGACTTTTAGTCTCCTACCTGTATGAGCTCATCAAGGCTTTCCTGAAGACTGTTTCCCAAAGTAGTATTTCTATATAATTGATATGCCATGGTTTAGGAGGAAAGAACTGTTTTTCCCACTCAGTCTTGCATTGATGTCCTAAAATTTTAATAATAAAAAGAAAACACTATAAAGAATGTATATAATAGTTTACTTCATATATTCTAATATATACTATCAGAACTCTTAGTAATTGCAAATTATTATGTAATTTTAGAATTATAAGAAATAGTTAAAATGAGTTTTCTAATTTTTTGTTATTTGAGAAGCACTTAAATTCCTTTATACAAAGTATAATGTTGTATTTATTCAAATGTATGTCTTCACCACTGCTTTCAAAAGTTTGTCTTTTTACCTAGCCTAGAATTTACCATGTATCATTCCTTTCTACTTACTGCCAAGTCACTGATTTAAACAATCTTCAGCTCAAGTTTGAAGGCCTTTCCCTTTATTTTCCTGTTCTCTTAAAATTTAATATTTATAAAGTACCTACCAAAAAGATAGCACTGTGATAGGTACCAGCGAAAGGAAGACAACTTTATACATGGCTGACCCTAAAAAAGTTATACTCTAGGGAGGGTAACAGACATACAAAAAAAGTTAAATTCAATAAAGAATAAGAACTGATAGGGATATACAGTGTACTATGGAGGCCGACTGTTGACTGCATGAGTTGACTCACAAAAGTTTCCTGATTCTTCAAGCTAGACTTTAACCAAGCAAGGGAGGAAAGTCATCCTAGGCTGAAAGAATAGAATAAATAAAGCCATAGAAGGATGAAATAATAGTTTGTGTGATCTATAAATTGTTATATATTACTAGGGTCTAAGTATGAATAGGTAGTGGTAAGAGATGAGACAGAAAAGATGGCATGAATGGACTTGTTCCATCAGGAGAGGTGCAGAGTTTTATAGCACAGGTAATGGGAGCCACTGAAACATTCTAGGCAGGGAAGGTCAAACTAGCAGCCATATGAAAAATGCACTTCAGTGCAAGATTAGAAAGAGATGGGCACTCCAAGAGGGTGGCAGTAGTACAGATTTAACACTTACTGGGCTTCTACTGCACGTCTGGTATATAGTCCCTGACCTCATGGCACTTTCAGTTTAGAGAGAGACAGAAGGAGATACAGTCAAGGAGTAATTATCTGGTAAAACTCAGGAAAAATAATGGTCAGTTGTTAGTCTTCACATTATACACCTTGTGAGCCTTTGACATACTAGATCATTTCTAGCTTCTTGAAGCCTTTTCTTTTGACTTCTGGGACCCCACGCTCCGTTCTCCAAAACCTCCAATGCCAGCATCCTACCTCAGAATTAAAAAGTTCTTCTAATGGATTACTCTAACCACCTCTATGAACTTTTCTTCTTCCACTTACTCCTTCCTTCATTCTGCTCCAGACTGGCCCCTTGCTATTCAATATGGCAAGATGTTCTTGCTTTTAGGGCCTTTGCACTGGCTGTTTCTTTTGCTTTGCATGTTCTCATATGTCTGCATGGCTCACTCATTTGATTCAGATGTCTGCTCAAATGTTGCTTCATCAGAAAAGACTTCTGTGACCAACCTATACAAAATAACTATCTCCCTTCCCCTTACATTTTATTCTCATTCATATCATTAACTTAAGTTGACAAACATATGCTTACTGTTTCTATCCACTAAAATATTTTCCATGAAGTTATATATTTACCATTTAGAACAGTGCCTAGTATGCAGGATGTATTCAACGAATTTGTTATAAGTAACTTGGTGGTATTTGAAAATGCTGCTATCAAATATTATAGATGTATCTGAGTGTAATATAAAGATTTCTACTTTACTGAGGAAACTGAAGCAATGAAAACTTCCAGACTCTCAAAACTTCGTCCATCCGCCTATCCAATACCTATACCCATATATCTTGCCTACCTAATAGTTGTCACTAATAACTGCACTATCTATGCTGTTACCTAAATACGGTCCTTCTATCTGTGCATCAGGTCCTATCCTCTCTAGTATACTCAAGGATATTGTTCCAAAAATATAAGTATTCCTTCTCTCCCTCACCATTAAATTTCCCACCTCTATGGATCAGTCCCATTAGCAATCAGGTAGGTACTTCACACATCTTTAAACCAACTTCCCTCACCAGCAACCCTCTTATTTCTCAGTTCCTCTTCGCAACAAAACTTATAAGAGTTGCCTGTACTCAGTCTCTCCTTCCTTTTCTCCCATTTTCTCTTTCACTCACCCCTCATAGGCTTTTACCACCAGTACTCAAATGACACAGATCCCGATGGTCATCAATGGCTTTGCTAGAGTTAATCCTCAATTCTCAGTATTCACCAGACTTAAGCATTTGACACAGTAATTACTCCCTCTTCTTTGATAAAGGATCTTGGTTTACCTTCTGGGACCACACTTTTTGGGTTGTTCTCTTAAATTCACTGGTTCATCTCTCTTAATATTGTTTGTTGGTTGATACTCTTCTCCCTAAAAACTTAATGTCACAAGACACCATCCTTGGTTCTCTACTCCTGTTCATTTGTTAGTGATAACATTCAGTCTCATGGATTTAAATACCATTGCTGATGATCCCCATTCATACACTGGCACAGATCTCAGATCTCTCCTCTGAACTCACTTCTGGATCCAACAGCTTACTCAGCATCTCTGCTTGTTGTCTTTCCCATAGCAGCTGATAGAACTCCATACTTCTATGAGCTTAGGCAAAAAACTTTTGACGTTACCTCCCTACCCCCAACCTCACCTCAACATCCAATCCCTAGCAAATCCTCTAAACTCTACTTTCAAAATGCATTCAGAATCCAATCATTTTTCACCATTTCCATTGTTAGCACCCTGGTCTGTGTCACTATCATCTGCCATTTCGATTGCCAAAATAGCTTCCTAACCAGCTTCCTTGCTTCCATGCTTGCCCCCTACACTCTAACACCAAGTCAGCACTAAGCTGACCTTTTAAAACATAGGTTAGAACATAACTCTTCTCTGCTCAAAACCTCCCATGCCTTCTATTTCATGAGTTTTTACAATAATCTGGCTACCTGTTATCTCTCAATTTATCGACCATCTTTCCATTGCTCATGCCCTTCTCCAAACACACTGGCTTCTTTGTTATTCATAAACCATGGCAGACATGTTCCAGCCTATGGAAGCCTTTGTAAAGGCTATTGTTACTACCTGGAAAACTCTTCCGCCAGATATCCACTTGGTTCTCTTAATTTCTTTGAGTATATCATGTTCTTAATGAGACCTAAATTGACTGCCATATTTAAAAAACAAAGTCCCACCTCCACTCTGGAACTTGCCAATCCCCCTCATCTTGCTATGTTAATTTATGGCCATCACTTTCTAATATGTAACTTATAAAATGTGAGTTCACCCAAAGCAGGAACTTTTGTCTGTTTTGTTCACTGAAGTAAACCATGTGTCTAGAACATTGTATGGCACATAAGAGCCAATTATTTGTTCAATAAATGAATGAAAGGCAAAAATCAGTAAGTATAATGTGTATGGTGGGGAGGGAGGTTAAAAAGACAAAGAGAGGTCCCAATAGGCGATATAATCTTGAAAAAGCAGGAGTACAGAATCTTGTGTTACGCCCATTTGATAAAAGGCTAAGAGTTATTTAAAATAGCTGTAGGTTAATAATGAACTATTAGATAATTTAAGAAAATACCATTTACAATTGCATAAAAAAAAAAAAAAAGAACACACCTAGGAATAAATTTAACCAAGGAGGTAAAAGACCTGTACATTGACAACTATAAGACATTGATCAAAGAAACTGAAGAACACAAAGGTATTCCATGCTTATGGACTGGAAGAACTAATATGGTTAAAATGTCCATCCTACCCTCTGTACCAAAACCAGACAAATACTACAAAAACAGAAAATTTTAGGCCTATATTCTTGATGAACATAGATGCAAAACTCAACAAAATATTAGCAAACTGAATTAAACAATACATTTGGAAGATCATACATCATAATCAAGTAGGATTTATTCTGAAATGCAAGGCTAGTTCAAAATCTATAAATCAACTGATGTGGTACACCATAAAAACAAAATGAAGGATAAATATCATATGATCATATCGATAAATGCAGAAAAATCTGACAAAATCTATTTATGATAAAAACTCAGCAAAAGGGAGAGAGGGAACATACCTCAACATAATAAAGGCAATATATGACAAACCCACAGCAAACACTCAATGGTGAAAAGCTGAAAGCTTGTTCATTGAGATCAGGAACAAGACAAGGATGTCCACTTTCACCACTTTTATTCAACACAGTATTAAAAGTCCTAGCCATACCACAGCAATCAACAAGAAAAATAAGGCATTTGAATTGGAAAAGAAAACTGCCATTATTTACAGATGACATAATCCTACCCTATAGTATCCACCAAAAAACGATTAAAATAAATGTATTCAGTAAAGTAGCAGTATACAAGATATTCAGAAATTGGTTGCATTTTTATGCACCAATAACAAACTATCAAGAGAGACATTAGAAAACCATCCCATTTACAATTGCATCTAAAGGAATAAAATACCTAGGAATAAATATGGAGGTAAGAGACCTGTACTTAGAAACTATGACACTGAAAAAAGAAACTGAAGATACAAATGGAAGCACATACTGTACTCATTAACAGGAAGAAGTAACATCATTAAAATGTCCATACTACCCAAAGCAATCTATAGATTCAGTGCAATCTCAATCAAAACATCAGTGGCATTTTTCACAGAACTAGAAAAAATAATCCTAAAATTTATATGGAACCACAAAAGGTCCCTAAATAGCTAAAGCAATCTTGAGAAAGAAGAACAAAGTTGAAGGCATCATACTACCAGATCTGAAATTATACTGCAAGGTAACAATAATCAAAACAGCATGGAACTGGCACAAAAACAGACACACAGATCGGAGGAACAGAACAAAGAACCAAGGAATAAACCCATGCTATATGAACAATTAATATATTACAAAGGAAGCAAGAATACACAATGGGGTAAAGATAGTCTCTTCAATTAATGGTGGTGGGAAAATTGGACAGATACATGCAAAAGAATGAAAATGGATCACACTTTTACACTGCATACAAAAATAAACTCAAAATAGATTTAAAAAATGGATGTAAGACCTGAAAGCATAAAACTCCTAGAAGAAAACATGAGCAGTAAGCTGCTTGACACTGGTCTTGGCAAGGACTTTTTGGATCTGACTCCAAAAGTAAAGGCAACAAACGCGAAAATAAATAGGACTACATACTACATCATACTAAAGAACTTCTGTACAGCAAAGGAAGTACTCCACAAAATGAAAAGGCAGCCTACTGAATGGAAGAAAATATTTGGAAATCATATATCTGATAAGGGGTTAATATCCAAAATACATAAATTCATATAACTCAACAGCAAAAAAAACAACTTGATTAAAAAAATGGGCAGAGGATCTCAATTTTTTCCAAAGACATACAGATGGTCAACTAGTATATCAAAAGATTTTCAACACTGCTAGTTGACACAAGTGCAAATCAAAACCATTATGAGATAATACTTCACACTCATTAAAATATCTATTATCAAAAAAAACAAGAAATAACACATGTTGGTGAGGATGTGGAAAGAAGTGAAGCCTTGTGCACTGTTGGTGAGAATGTCAAATGGTACAACAAATACGGAAAACAGTATGGAAGTTAGTCTGAAAAAAAAAACCCAAAAAAACAAAAAAAACTAGAACTACCATACGACCTAGCAATTCCACCTCTGGGAATTTATCTGAAGAAAAAACACTATCTCAAAAAGGTATCTACATCAACATGTTCATTTCAGCATTATTTACTATAGCCAAGACATAGAAGCATTTTGTGTCCCTCAAGGGATAAATGGGCAAGGAAAATGATGTGGTATAAACGTAAGTCCTCACTTAACACTGTCATTAGGTTCTTGGAAACTGTGACTTTAAGTGAAAGGATCTGTGATGAAACCTATTTTATCATAGGCTAACTGATATGAAGAAGAGTTAAGTTCCTATGGTATTTTTTTTGTACCAAAAACATCACCACTCTTATAAATAAAGATGCTAAACACCCTAACGTTAAACGTTGAAATTAGTGTGAGATATACATACATTTAACAAAGAGTAATAAAAGCAAGATCATTATTTTCCAACCCACTTATTCCAGTTCAGGATCACAAGTGGCTGGAGCCGATCCCAGCAGTTCAGGGTACAAGGTGGGAACCAACACTGGACAGGAACCCTTCCATCACAGAAGTACTCACACCCACATTCACTCAGACTAGGACAATACAGACATGCCAATTTACCTAACGTCCACATTTCTGGGGCGTGGGCAGAAACCAGAGCACCTGGAGAAAACCCACAGAGAGATGGGGAGAACACGCAAACTCCCCACAGACAGTGGCCCCTGTCGGAAATCAACTTTTTTCCTCAACATTTTAAGGAAATGTCACTCAATGTCCTGCTGTACATACCATGGAATACTCACTATTCAGACCTAAAATAAGAAAAAAACCTTGTCATTCACAACAACAGGGATAAACCTTGAGGGCATTATTTTAAGTGAAATAAGACAAATACTATATGATCTCATTTATAAGTGGAATCTAAAAAACAAAACAAAAACAGATCAGATACAGAGAGCAGATTGGTGTTTGGGGGAGAGGCAGTGTCAAAAAGTACAAACTTCCAATTATAAAATAACTTCTGGGGATATAATATATAGCATGGTGACTGTAACTAATAATATTGTATTGCATATTTACAAATTGCTGAGAGATTTTAAAAGTCCCCATCACAAGGAAAAAAGGAAAATAAGATGTAACTATGAGGGGTAATATTTCGTAATGTATATCAATAATGAATCATTATGTTAAAATAAAATTTTATATGTTTATTACACCTCAATAAAAGTTTTAAAAAGCTATGCTATTTAAACGTTTGTTAATATTACTTGTTTTAATGATCTTAGATTCTTAAAAATTACTTCTAAAATGTTCAAAATTTTAGAAATGTTATCAGCCATATAAATACAGTACTCTTTCATTTTGCAGTTTAGAAAATGAGAAAGCTCCACATTCCTAAGTAACTCAAAGTCCTCGTCCTTTTTAATCAACCACGCAGTTAAACTCATTCTATCAGAGTTCATACTAAGCTGGCAGGCGGACTTCAAACAAGTGAAACAACGCAAGAATGAGATACACAAGGAATGCGCTCCCTCTGATATTCCGCAATCCCTCCTACCTCCCAGCCCTAGGTGCTTTTGGACATTCACCTGGCTGAAAATTCGGCGCTGGGCTGAGGTGCAGGCCCACCCCTAGCACCGTTCAGCAGGCCGCCAGTGGACCATAACCTCCCGCCGCAAGACACCACCGTTCCTGCCGCCTCCCTTCCCTTCCCGGGTACCAGCTGCTGGGCCGTCCGGCAGCGAAGTCGGTAACGGGATGACCCCGGGCCCCTGGAAGGAATGGCCTCGCCTTCCATGCAGCCCTCGAAGACCCAAATGATCGCAGCCCCAGCTCACCCTGTACCTGTGGGTAAGGCGCTTCCCTCAGTGGAACAAACAGAAGCAGCACAGCCGGGAGCGCAGTAGGACGTACCTAGCTCCCTCCACCTCTTACGCCGCCGCAGAAACCGCAGAGCTTGGCCAACGACCCGGAAGTGTTCGCAGAACTTGGAAGTGACGTCACACAGGACCCCGGGAGACCCCACCCACAACCTGCGCCCGCACGCCACTCAAGTTTTCCGAGGGGAGGGCGGAGTTTTTGAGATCAGGATGTGCGTGGGGCCGCAGTTTTCAAGCTCTAGAACAAGTTAACTTTTCGAGTAATAAGGAAATTATAATTTTTAGAGACTACTCTCCACAATAAGGTGCACAACTACGAAATGCAAGACGGTCACGTTTTATGCCTGAGGTGTAATACTGTTGAAGACCTCGCGATGCTAAATTGAAGACATATTCTGAAAATATTACAGCAGGTATTTACCATTCCAAACAGTGCTGCATTTCATTAGCCCAGCAAGCTTTTAGTTAGTGATTCATGAAGAATTTTAATTTGGGAAAATGTATATTTAACACTTGCACCTAATGCAAGGCAAATATTTCTCTACATAAAAATCGCTTAATGGCACAGCTGTTTGCCATTATGTAGCTAAATAGTGATTAAGCAAATGCAAAAACAAGTGCTACCAGGTGGAACCTCCAGGCAGGTTAACAAGTTATTTATGCCATGTTTTCAGCGCCCTATTGAACTCATTTCAACGTTGGATTCTCCACTAAAATCATTCTAAATTATGTAACACAAAGTTTGGTTATAGTTAAGATAATATTTGTAACTAAACTAGGCGAACTTTTCACCCCCAGCATCCAGATTATAGAAAGAGAAACAAGAGTAAAGGTCTAAAACTGAAAGGTTTACAAGATAACTGTGTAAAAATTTAGCATTATGGATAGAAAAATGTGATAAAATGAGTCAAAAACAAACTTTCCAATTAATTTATTTAAATTCATTAATGTTGCAAAAATATGATATGCAACAGATCAGGACACAAGTTATTGTATTCGTAACAAGTCAGAAGGAAAATAAAATATTACATCTCCTTAGTAAATCAAGACAACCCTAGTATTTATCACAGGGACCACATCAACATCTTGCACAGTCATCAGAACTGAATTTCTCACACTGCAAAATGACAGCACTAGGCTAGGCAACATCATCTGAATACTAGTAAAATGATCACAGTACATTAATTTTGTCTAAATGGCAACATGTGAACCAATGGTAAGGAAAATATTTGAAGTTTTGAAATATATATCAAAGTGCGTTAGTATCTAACAAACTCTGTATTGTGTTCTATTTGAATGACGCCCCAAGGGCTGTGGAAGTTGGTGGCCCTGAACACCACCAATGTTTACTAGCTCAGTTTATGTAAATAACTGTTTAAGGTGCAGAACTTTAGGAATTCCATATACAAAAAGTGCAAGTGGAATAGCTAATAATTTCCAAGTTCCTCCTTAGTCACACTGAATATAAAAACAAAAATTTCAAAATGCAAATGTTTTAAACCTTTTGTAGAATGTTTTAGAATCAAACAGCTTTCTGAAGAAAACACCTTAATATAATTCTCTATTATTTTGAAAGCATTAAACCCTTGCTTTTCACTTGGTATCTACTTTGTTATTAAGTGCTTTATGTGAACTTTTCATGGCCTTTTTAGTTCTTAAAACATAAGAAATTAAGTAGTTCTATCACATACAGTTCCAATGAAGTAACAGTTCCATTCAGTGTCACATTTTAGTGTCACTCTTTACTGTTCAACACATTACTTTATATTCAATTACCATTTGGAACTTTAAAGGAAAGTTACATTACAAGGACTCACCATCAATTTGACTCTCATACATTCCAAATCTTGGGACGGGAAGAGGAGTGAAAAGCTCCCTAGGTAATTCCTCTGTACTTGAGAACATAAATAAACTCCCAGTTCCCTAACCAGCTGACCTTCCTATGTAAGTCTAAATTCTTGACTCTCTACTAGCAACTCAAATTACACAATTCCTATTCCCTATGACAAGAAAAATTCTAACAGAATAGTTGGTTTAACTTAAGCACATTAATTCCTCTACCTATCCCATCCCTTTGATATTTGTGATCCATTTCTCAAAAAACTATATGATGGGAAAAATATGGGCATGAAAACAATGAGAATGGGATAGCAATCTCAATTTTCAGCCTATTCCCTAAGTCCCTTCTGATTGAGCGCTGTTAGCAATTTTCCACATATAACACGGGAAAAGGAAGGATAAGCTACTGTAACCTTATATACAACCTAACGAATTTTATCAGGAAACTAGCCTGTTTTGCCTGATATATCCTAATGCTAATTTATCTATCAACTGAAATCTAAATAGCCAATTCCTACATCAAATCACTTTCAAATTCCCTGAGCACGCACATAAGAACAGCAAAATAGTATTGATATATACACTCATTTACAAAGTCTCTACCAAAAATCAGATCCCTTACCTTGTTAAACTCTGGAATAGCAGTTGAAGAAATTCTACCTATACTTGTCAATCAGTAAATTTCAGTGTTCAATGCAGTTACTAAATAGTGATGTCCATTTTGGAAGACTACAAAATAACCTAGTCCTAAATGTTAATCTGAGTACTGTAAATGCTGACCCTCTCTGTTCCAACTTGCTTCTATATGAAGTGACAAAGCAGAGGAAATTAGAAATTCTCATTCTAGGTATTATCACCCTTTCCCCGCTTCATTATGTAGTCTCCTTATTCACATATTCTGTGCGTAGCCTGCAGGTTTTCCTGCTAAATACGAGAAATAGTACCAAAGTCTGCCATACACAGTACTCCCCTTAACAGGGACACATTCACTGGGGTCTTAGGTAACTGCTAATTCTTTACCCTTTTATAATTTTTTCTCTTACTTCCTTTCCAACTACTTGCTAGGTTCTACTTAGAATCATATTTATTACCCAATCATATTTACTAATCATGTTTATTAATAGTTTAAACTGTGAGGTCAATATAGCATCTTTCCTTGGTGTGTTTTAGGAATATGACCAAGCAGAATACAATCAAATTACTTTAAATTACTTTAAATGAGAAACTTCTGACTAAAAAGAGGCACTCAGAGCCCAAGTAGAATAAACAAAAAATGAAAGATGCATCAAATTAAATCAGTTAAGTTGGATCTATGACCTCAGCAGAAAGATAAAATACAATTATAAGTACTTTCACCTCAATCAGTAGTGGAAAATTAAAACTGAATGGTATGGGGAAAATGTTACAACAGTACAAATTACAAATAACAAACTTCAATAAATGTTTTCCCTCTAATCTACTAGTTATGATCTTAAGTCCTATAATTATGAAACATTTATTATGGGGCAAATCCCTATACCAGATTCCATTAAGGTGTAGGTTAGAGCAGGTTATCCTTTGAAGCTAGTGATTTGCAGCACATCCTTTCGTTATATCCCAAGTGTTATTACTATTTCATCTGAATTTTAATGTTTTAATAGAATATACGCTACTTCTACTTTAAAAAAAATATTTAAGAGAACACGCCACTTTTGTAACAAGTTGTCTCTGTAGTTGGGAACAATGCTTGCAAAAGGAAAGGTCGATAAACCCAATAAAGTGTTTAAAGAAACAAAGAAAACCACGATTAAAAAGCTCAGCCTATTTTGAGGGAGATGAAGACTTATAGATAAAAGACTACTCAAAGTGCTCTACAAATATAGACTCTAATCATAATTAAATTCAACGATTCTTTAATTCATAATCTTCATCTGGTTAAATTAGAAGGAATGTCTAAGTTACTGTTAGTTTGCTTGTTCAGTACAAAGTGTTTCTAACATTTAAGCAGTAATGGTTTTGACTTTATTCACTATGATTTTAGTTCAGGATCTGCCTACAGCTGCTGGATCCAAGGGTGCAGAGAAAGTCTCAACCTGGGAACCCTCCATCACCTCCCATAATTGGACTTAAGTTAGTATGCCAAGTTTATGACTGAAGAGGACAAAAAATAAAGGAAAATTCTTTCATGATAGAAGCTTTGTACTAAAAATGGCAATGGTTAAAACATGTATGTTCAGTTTAGGATAAAATAAATCTTAAAAGCTTAGCTCTTATTCACTTCAACTATGCTACTCTAGGACACTTTTGTAAATTACCTTATAGGAAGGGCGGGAGTATGGTCTGATCCTCAAATTAGGAAGGTACTAATTTTACCAGATGTATGAATCACACGAGTACATGACACAGTATTAGACTGATCTGCTGTTTTAGGATGGTTTTGTGGGTAAATTAAGTTCTCTTTGGGGGCATAAGTACAATTTATTTCAATGTAGAGTCAAGGTATTTACCAAATTAAACAAAGAGTTTATATGCTTATATCAAATGTGTCATCCAGAACAGTGTAATAATGATGCTCCAAGACTTATAATTTACAGTACTGTCAATATGATTCAACAGAAAATGTGAAAACACACCATAGTTGACTAGGTCAAACACCTATCAAGTTGAAATAACTGATATGGCAGTATTTTGGTAAAGTGCTCACAATAAGAGCAATTAAAAAAAGCAGCTCCTGTTTTCCAGAGAAAACTATTGACAGTGAATAATAACTCATCACATTCTCTGACTACACTGCACTCATACAAAAATTCAGGAGAGTGATACCCTGGACACAGCTTATTTCACATTAGTGAACAAACCTAAGATTTTTATAAAGTTCTGACTTTTGGCCAGGAGACAAAATGTCTCATATATACATATATATACAAACCCTAATTCTTACCCTCTTATATTCTCTAGTTTTAAAAATGACTTTTCTGACTTATCTGTAAGTTTAAAAAGGGAAAAGTGTGCAATGCACTTGTACTTGTGCTTCTGAATTAAGTAACAATATACGTTAAGTGATAAAAAAAAAATGCTTAGGATGGTACTAATCTACTTAGATTAAGTACATGAACTTTGGGTATTCATGACAACCAGTTTAACTGTCCCTCACCTTATGAGCCACTTTATTTTTTAAGTTACCCAGGAAATGTAGTTAACCATATACAAAATGCAAAAATTCTAACATGCACTTTATAAAATCATGGTCTTATTTACTTGCATATTTTTCCACAAGATAGGTATACATTAAAAAATATTGCTCAAAACATAAAAATATATATTATCTCTCTCCTTTACCATTTAGGCATATAAATATTTTACTGAAGAAGACGCATCATTCAATAAACATATGCAAAAACTGCTTTATATAAAGTGTGGTTCTTTGCTTTTAGCAATATCAAATATAAAATGATTACAATTGGCTAGTTAATAGCTAAATTCAAGAGATTTTCAAACCAATACAGCAGTGAACAGTATCTTATACAAAAGTCCATTAAGAAAAAGTCAAGTCAATTTTGTAACAGGTTACATAAAAATCAGGGCCAATAAATGCATTATAAATGCAAAAAAGAGCATTGCTTCATCAGCACATTCTTCAATCTTGTTTGGACTAGATGCCAAACTTACTGTTCACTTTTTGGTTCATCTTGTTTTCCATTAAGCTCTTGGTCAACTCTGTTTAATGAAAAACAATATAGATAATAAAACACCAGCAACTGAACAATTTTCTTTCTAAAAATAATGATTACTTTTAGCATAGAATATTATTCGGTTAAAAACAAAGCTTTGCAAAGAAGCAGACATAGTATAAAGGTTACCAAACACTTCCCCAACCAGAAAAAATAATTTTTAAAGTCAAGAGGACACTGGCAAGAAATGTGACTGTGGTTTCTTTAAAGATTATAAAACACTTACATACAAATGCATATACACTTTATTAAAAGTTAAAATTACAGCAGAAAGAAATGTTGAATTGTAACATAGCTAGGCAGGGATCTAAGTGATGAGAGTGGCAGGAAAAATAATTCTCTCAAAAATGATTTTGTTAAGTGAAATATTAAAATGTCATGATAATTATATGCACATAATGACATTTCAATCAATGACAAACTGCATATATGGTGATGGTCCCATATTATAATGGAGCTAAAAATTCCCATTGCCTAGTGACGTTGTAACATCACAGCACAACACAGTACGGTATAGTAATGTCCTGGTCCTTAGCATTCACTCACCACTAACTCACCCAGAGCAAATTCCAGTCCTGCAAACTCCATTCATAGTAAGTGCCCTATACAAGTGTACCATTTAAAAATCTTTTATAAACTGTATTTTTACAGTACCTTTTCTATGTTTAGATATTGTTTAAACATTTACCATTGTGTTATAATTGCCTACAATATTCAGTAGTTATGTGCTGTATAGGTTTGTAGCCTAGGATCAACAGGCTATACCATACAGGCTAGGCTATACCATCTAGGTTTGTGTAAGTGCACTCTTAAGATGTTTGTGCAACCAAGAAATCACCTAACGACACGTATCTCAGAACACATCCCTGTGGTTACGTGATGCATCACTGCACTTCATTCGACACTCTGTTTTTTTATCTTATCACCAGTACTGATAGAGATTTCACCTTAAATTCCCCTACACATAGCCTTTGTTAATTTTTGGTTTTAAAAATGTGCCCCACTATTTTCAAAACTTGAATGTTATCATTTTCAAGCTGACAAAAATTTATAATTATTTTTTTAAGACTAAAGAAACTTTGTAGAAAAAGTAAGACGTGCCTAGAAGATAAATGTAATGGTTCTACTTAGGGTTAAACAAAAAGAAAAAAAAAAAGAAAAAGAAAGATAAAATAGTAGTGGTGGGTTGCAAACAATATATTTCAATAAAAAAGTACAGTCCTACTAAATTACTTATTAAATTACTTAACAGGTAATTAAATACTAAGAACTTAGTAAAAAGGCTCAATGTAGCAGATTTCATAAATAAATGCAATTCATTTTGAAATCCATGAAGTAGGGGCTTCAAAATGTTCTACAATTACAGATATTTTAAATTTCAGCCACTTGTCTGGCAAATGCACACCAATGCCTAGAAAGGAATGAGAAATTAGCAAGATCTAAAGTCACTGTCCATATCTCTATGTTAAAATTGTTTGTTAAACTGTAAAGTGTCATATAAAAATGTAAGCTATGATTCGATCACATGATCAACTGAATTCCTGCTTATCAACAGAGCTAAAATATGTCCAAAGTTAAGACTATTCCAGTTCCAGTTACTTAGAACTGGTTCCTTAGAATGGTCAAAATGATAACTACATATAAATCTCTCACTTTAACTCTTAAGATTGTATTAAACTGTATTGCTAATTGTCAATATTTTAAAAGTCCATTAACAATTTAGATCCAGATCCTACACTTTTTAAAATTACTATATAAAATGTAACTGTTTTATACCCTAGTCTTTCATCTTCTATGCCAAGGTATTAAAAGATAATAGTTTGTTATGCTCAAAGCAGAAGTACTCAAAATTAAATTTAAGATGGAAAGCAGAGTGTTTAACTATTAAATGGCACATTAAAACTTTCAAGTATTTTATCACATGTAGAATTTGACTGGTTAGCAGGCCATTTAAGCATACAAGGAAATCAATATTGGTTAGCCAAAGAATACATGCATTGCAAATATAATCATCAACCCCAGAGAAATAAATTGATTTCTTAAAAAAGCACTCAAATATTTCGAAAGACCAAATTACAGATTTAAAAAAGTACAGTGAAAGAGATAAAGTCTTCAAAGTAATTGGTTTTTCAAATAGTATTCTTAGTAATTTCTCTGGTTTTACCATCGGTATTTATACCAAAAAGGAGGGAAGATGGGCTGTGGCCTTTAATTCCTAATTGGCATTATACATAGTGTTAAAACAAAGTGAATCCAAGCCATGTTCAGCACCAGGAACTTTGAATTCACTCTGTATTTGAATTCTGGGGCATATTTATATTTACAAATGCTGTTATCTTTGTCTACAAGCTAACCAACCAATAAGGAAGAGTTAGTCTGTGCAATGCATATGGACTAGTCTAAAATGCAACCCAGTCAAGGTGTGCATATACCTTTTCTGTTTCTTTTTTAACTTTTCTTCTTCATACCTTGGTAGGGAAGAGTTATTTCAGTAAATATACATGTTATGAAGATGAACAAAAACTTTAAAAAAAGGCACTGAAATGCATATAAGTTTGCAGGCAAAACAAAAATTATTTAATACACTAATGTAGAAAGTTAAACTTGACTTAAGAAATCTGGCTTTGAACATCAAACAGACTAAAACGTCAGATTAACTAATAGACCAAAGAGACTTTGTTCTACATTATAACACTGTGATACTCAAGTATTTATGTTAACAGCCTCCACCAAGTTCTTTTAAAAATTAGATGGATGTAAGTGAATTTTGTAAACAGAATAAATTCCCACCACTGGAAAGTATTAAGGTTATGATGATATAAATGCCATTTTATTTCTCTAGTAATATGATTATTCAACATCATCATGAGCTTACTCAAATTAGGAGAGCAACATGCTCAAGTCTGGAGAATATTCTGTAGTACTAACCAAAATCAGGTCAGTACATCTCTTAGAGCGTAACAAGTCTTTACAAATATAAATGAATCACAAACAGAAAAAATTCTTCTTACTTCTTTAACTGATATCCTGAAGAAAATGGTGACTTAAGGGGAAGGTGTTGGAAAATGGCTTCTTCCCCTTTTTCTTTGTTACAAAAATAAGAGAAGTTACGAAATATTTAAAACATACGAAATGAGAAAAAATGAGTATTGAAAAATATTTACCTCTTGCACATCAACATATAAGATCCAATACAATTAAAGAAATAAAAAAAAACATACTGTTTTATGCATTCTGGTATGCCAACATATTCCATGGGGACAAGTTCCGCTAGTTCTGCCAAATTAAAGACGTATCTAATTTTTTGGCTGAATTTTGAGCTATGAAAAAAAATAAAAATCATTAACTCAATATTTCTGACCAACAGAACTGAAAAGAAATTCATATAGGGAGTTGGTATTTTTGCTTCTTTAAAAAGTCAATGCCCTCAGAAAATTACCTAATAAATGGTCTTGTAACAGCCAGAAGAGTTCTGATAAACCAAGATGGATGTACGATGATTAGAGATTTTAGGTTTTTCCGTAACCTGAAATAAAAGAAAAAGTTAAAAAGCTCTACAAATTCTAATGCTAGAAGTTAAGACATTAAATAAGTATGTGGATGTTTATGTACAAAATTAATTGAAATCCCTCATCCAAGAGTTCCCATTTGCATGTGCAATGTGATATTCCCTTAAAGACATGAAAATGCTTTTTATAGGTATGCTATTGGCACTTGAATTGTGATGGTCATTCTTACTGCTATAAAATAAACTTTACTTCATTTGTCTAAATCTATGTGTATCCTGTTGTTAAATGTCTACTAGCATATATTCACTTGTCTTCAGCACTGTCAACCAATGGTAAGGACCAATACTGCATAGAGAAGTAAACTATTTTCGTTTTTCAGGAGTGAGGGCAAACTGGTACTAATATCTTCAACACCATGAAAGGCGCTGTGCGAAGGTAGAAGTAGAGACCACCACAGGAACAGGCAGCATGAATCAGATCTTGTATTTTTATAATGTCTAACACTTTTATTAAAAACTGAAGGCATTATTCTAGATAACTTAAAATGACCAAATAAAAACTGTTTTTAACACACGTAATTTCACACTTAAATAAAGTACTCATTAAGGATTTTTTTTTTTTTAATCACAAGAACTAGCCATCATCATGGTGAGGTATGAAGAGAAACCTATTAATAAGTCTGAGTTGATTAAAGTAGTCTGAATTAGCTGCGGTCAAGTCAAACCAATTGGAGGATCAAAGCTCCTTCATTAGCAAGGGTGACTAACTCAAAGGAGAATATACTTCAAGAACTCATTCCAAAGAAAGATTACAGTTAAACAAGTCCATAACATAAAATGTGCTAACACTAAAAATTAAGCAAAACTCAGAATGTAATAAAATAGAAATGTACTAAGTTCTCTATCCTTTCTCAAAATGTAAATTATAGGAAAACGTTCAATGTGGTAAAAATAAGGAGAAATAAAGAGCTACTATGTATGTTTTAAGGAATTCAAGTTATTCTTTAAAAAACATCAAAATTACTAATTTCTTTCATAACATTCTAAAATATTATCTCAAAAAATAGAAACTTGCAATAAAAATAATAAATGTGATCTAGGAAGTGTACACCAGGTGCCTTTATGTGGCAACAGAAAATAAAATTTAATCTAATAAGGCCATTATAAAAATTATTCAGTTTAGCTTTCAACTTGTATTTACAGTACCTTCGATCAATTTGCTGGTAGCATTTCCTGAGCCATCCCAGACTGGGCATTTTTCTTCGAGTTGTTGCACCATTTAAATAAACTATCATGTAGTTTTCTGCTACTAAAAGCTCCAAAGTGCCAATAACATACCTGTAAAAAAAAATTAAACTTAAGCCTTAAATATAGATTTGCAGGACAAAACTAGGTTATCCAAATTATACAGTTTCTTTCTCTCCCTTCAACAATAGCAAAAACAATTAAAATTTTGACACAGCATTAGTTGGTATAATGACCACTTTAAAAAGGGTTATGTTTTATTTATTTTTAAAATTAATTATGTATATTGAGGAAACTGAGTTCTTATCTCTTAGAAATACATATTGAAATGGTTATAGATGAAATGATATAATGTCTGGGATTTGCTTTAAAATTACAGTGGAATATAAATTGTAGGAATGAAATATAAATTGATAATTGTGGAAGTGGATGATTAGTATACAAAGATTCAATACACACCTCTCTACCTTTGGATATGTGTGAAATTTTCCCCAATAAAGTTTTAAAAAACTGCACTAACTTGACTCTGTGAAAATACAACAGAACTGAGTCAGCTTAGTTACATTTGCCTTCTTGGTGGTAAAGGTAATTTAGTTGTATGATTTGGGGATGAAAATCACTTCTTTATACTTAAAGTGTCCTTGAATGTAAAATAAAGAAGTTGGAACAGATAATGTAAAATGCCCATTCCAGTTTTAAAATAACATTTTTTTCTGTCAAGCTGGAGAACAAATAGTTTCATAATACCAAAATAAGTACTTAGTAAGAATCAGAACTGTGATATTTATAATTTTTACCCAGCTAAAGTTCACTTACTTAAATTGGACACCCAATTAACTCAGAATTCTATCCAAACCTTTTTTCTGAACACACACTTACTTAAAGAGATTGTCCATCAGGTATCTATAGTTAGGTTGACCACTTTCAGGCATAAAACAGACAGCAAACACAACAATGGCATTTAATCCATCTCCATAATATCCTGAAAAAGAAACCAAAGATAAAGTCACCAGCATGACTTTACTCTGAAGGTTTTTCAGAGGACATCTGAATGGCTGATAGAGTATAGTGGTTTACTTTCCACAAATTTCTGGATCAAAAAGTTATTTTTTTTTTTTTAGATCTTTAAATACACTCTTCTCAAAAAGAGAACAAAGAAATTTGAAGAAGAAAAGGTGGGTATGAAAACTAGAAACCCATTTAAACCAGCATAATCAGAAATGCAGACTTATTTTAGCAAGTAGACAAATACAGTGATATAATCCAAGCAGACACAACATAATATCTGCAATAAAACATTTTTATGCAACTTGAATTTTAAAGTGGGTGCTTTTTAAAAAGTAGTTTTACATTCGACAATACCTATTTTGTAGATTTTAGGGTATTAATACTCAAGAAAAAAATCACACCTCTGACATAATTCTAAGTGAAGAAAACCAGTGCTAAAATGTGTATGTTTCAATTACAAGCTCTAGGTATTAGAGATTGTGTTCAATAACAAATATTTTAGCTTTAAATTTCATTTCTATTATTTACAAACATGCACTGAAAAGGTTTGGATATTTGAAGTATATTAGAACCTTCATTACCCTTTTTATTAATCCTTTAGTCACAAAACATATCATGATAATTCAACAGGATAAAATGCTCTAATTATTTTTCCATAAGAAAAGAAAAGAATCATTTCTGAAAAATATTATGTTGAAATCATGAGGTACATCTCACAACTTGCTTCCTATGAACCTGCTGAATTAATCTGTCTGTGGACTTCCTGATCCAAATTATCTTTTTTTTTTTTCATCTGAATAAGATTAAATTAGGCAGAATAATATAACTACAAATATTCAAGTGATTTGCTTTCAGATGAATGAAGACTACAGAAACAAGCAGGGGACTGTATTTGGCAGAGAATAAATTAAGTAGAAATGACTCTATGTGAAAAAACCATCTGCTGGACCTATGTCCTGCATTACGAAGATTTCAGATAAAATGACATGCTCTACAGAGTGAGTTGTATTTTGATTACTACTATAATTCAATTCTAGTGCTATTTACACAATGCCTAGGTATACTTCTATAGAAAGCACCGTCAGACTGATAGAAGTTATAATTGTACTTCATAGCTTTACCTACTTGATTTGTAAATTTCTTAAGGCATAAAGCCTTCTATTTTTATATATCCCCCAAATATACAAAGTAGGTACTGCATAAAAATGTGGAATGAACTAATTCTCTACTTTGTGGTAAAGATGAATGATACGTTCTGGGTTTTAAGCAAATTAAGAATCATAGTTTAAAAAGCCAGCTTTTACTTATATCCATTAACGACTGTCCAAGAATATTCATGGCAGTTTTAATCCTAATAGCTCAAACCAGAAACAACTAAAATGTCCATCAAAAGATTGAATAAGCAAACTGTGATTTACCCACGCAATCAAATACCACTTAGCAATAAAAAGGAATGGACTACAGATGCATGCAACAACATGGATGAATCTCTCAAAAAATTCAGACTGAGCAAAAGCAGACCAACAAGTGTACACTATATGAGTCCAGGTACATAAAGTTCTAGATCAAGCAAAACTAATCATAGGGGTAGACATTAGAATAGTGATTATTGGAGAGGAGGTAACTGTTGGGAAGGAGTATTAGAGAATTTTCTGGGGCAATGAAAATTTTCTGTATGTCTATGGGTGTAGGTATGTATGGTTATATGGGTATTTGTCAGACCTAAAAAAATCAAAATCTCATACACAGAGACCAGAACAGTGGTGACTAGGAGCTGAGGGAAAAGGGGAAATGTTGGTCAAAGAATACAAACTTTCAGTTAAAAGATGAACAAATTCTGGGGATCTAATGTACAGTATAGTGATTATAATAATACTGTATTAAATACTTGAGATTTCCTAAGAGAGTAGATTTTAAATGTTCTCACCACAAAAAAGAAATGGTAATTATGTGACCTGATGCAGGTGTTAGCTAAGGGTATGGTGATAATCACTTTGCAATATATGTGTATCAGGTTGTACACCTGAAATTTATAATACAATGTTATATGTCAAATATACCTCAATGAAGCTGGAAAAAAACTGCAAATGTTACAAAAAAAAAAAAAGGGTTAGAGCATTTCACTGTATATAAATTATCAATGGATAAAAGCGTAGAAAGTAAAGTCCGAGTTTTGAGAGAGATCTAGGAATGGGGTGGGAGAGGGACATTTTCTTATGCACATTTACACTTTTTGAACTTACCGTATGCATGTATTAACGATTTATAAATGTTGGTTTTATCCTTTTACCTCAAACGTGTTATGTTTGTAAAATGACATGATAAATGTTTATTATGCTTTAAATTATGTAACGTCAAGGGAGAGTTTCTTTAAGCATTTAGGTTTCCGATATTGCTTTAAAAAATCTGAATCCTCTTTGGCAACTCTTACCTCCATGGCTGATAACTTTTTTATAGGGTTCAATGGCCTTCATATCAACCCTGTGGTCTTGCTCTCCAATTCTGAACATACGCCAGCGCCGCCCATCTTCTTTTTCCTCTGCTGCTGTGTATTCAGTAATTGAGCCTTTCCTAATAACTTCAGTAGTTTTGGGTTTTGGAAGATCATCTGTCAAAATAAAAGGTTTTTGAATCCCAAATTGTTATTTATACCATAAAAATCAAATTACATGTTAACCACTTTACTATCTAATTAGAATGTTCAGAGAAGTTTTCATTATAGCTTCTGTGGAATTTTAAGTATTTCTTCCACAATAAAGGAAAAGGCTTGCTTTTGATGAGGCCATTTTATGCTTTTGGAAATCATGGTTCTTTAACTTTTTGAATTGCCTAATTCAGAAAACACCTAATTACAGTGTAATGTATATCCACGAATTCAGAAAAGATAATTCATATATGCATCAAAATCTTAGTGCACTGGCCCTGCAATGCCTTTTCAGATCCTGTTTATAACAACACTGTCCTTGACAGCTATCAACACTATAATTATTTAAAGTAATTATCTGGGAGCCACCTTTTTGTCGTTGAGCACATAAATATTCTCCAAACATTATAAAACCAGATAGAACGTGGTTAACTAATCAATGATTATT
This sequence comes from Rousettus aegyptiacus, assembly GCF_014176215.1. NCBI lineage: Eukaryota > Metazoa > Chordata > Mammalia > Chiroptera > Pteropodidae > Rousettus > Rousettus aegyptiacus. The sequence continues at coordinate 128,255,580 of NW_023416306.1, forward strand.
TCACATTTGATCAGTTTTATAAAGCGAAAATTTATTGATAATATTCTGAAGTATACATGCAAAAGTATATTTTAAATTGATATTAGCCAAAGCATAAGCACCAATGATTAGGTGTAATTTATATTTCCAGATTGCATTTTAGCTGATTTTTAATGATGTAATGATTTTCAAAATTTTAGTATTGTAGTCCTTACCAAAAGATGGGGGGAGGGGAACCTACTGCATGTTAGTTGTTTGTTTCCAAGATAAAGCTGTTAACGGAAAATATCCTTCCAGGAAATGACTACAGCAGCATTAAAGAAAGAAGAGACAAAACACATAGGCAGAAAACTATTTCAGTATCTTTATAAAATACTGCTTATTACTGGACTGCTCATTGAACCAGTAAAACAGGGAAGGAAAAAGGAATAAAAGATACGGCATTATCAAGGATCTTACTCTTTACTGCAGATAAAATACCTAGTGCTTAAATACTGCTTTAAAGTAAAAATCATTTTAAAGATGGACTACATATATATTAACTACACAAAGATACTGTAGACAATTATCTAATTAAAGAAAGCACGCAAAGCAAAACACACGCCAATCCTTTGAATTCCAAATAATGAATAAGGAATATAAGGTTTGGGAGCTAAGAGTATACATTAATTCATGTCAGTTGTTTACAAAGTGCAGCACTATTAGGAAAATCCATTTAAAAAATTACCCTGAGAAAACTCCCTTTGGAATTCCCTTTCTGCAAACCCTTAACTACTTTCAGCACATTCCCTAAATTATATGTTTCTTCAAAGATTTTTTTCTTAGCTGATCAACTATTAGAATATGCCATAATTATCAAGCGATATTTTGGGAGCAACCATGAAAAAACATAACTTTGCAACATTGGACAATTAAGAAAAAAAATAAAACCTGTGTAATCTGTCATAAACAGTTCAAAAGCTATGGGAATAGTCAGGGTTAGCAAAATTTTGTATCTTAGGAAAAAAATGAACTTTAAAGAATAACATATTTCAACAAAACCCCTTAATCATTGATTTTAGTTGGTTTCATGATCAAGTTTTAAGTTTTTCCAATTATCCTAATATGAGAATGCCATTATAAAAACATGTATGTATCCAAAGACAAACATTAATAAAGGTCAGATAAAAACAATGAAACATTTACCTTCCCATTCAAATTCATTACTGTTCTCTGACGGTGTGTCTAAGCCATCTAGGTCAATCTCCCCACTTTCATCCAAATCATCTGACAACACAGAGCCATCACTAGGGTCCAGGGTCAGGCTAATGTCTGGAGCCATTAGTTTCTTTCTTACTTTATTTCCATTAACTTCCGGTGAGCCTGGAATGAATCAACAAAGTGAAGGATATATTAGAAGGAATGCTTAAATATCTACTTCATCCTTAGGAAAAATAACATTAACTAAACACAAGCCCAAAGCACTAATTTACAACTTCCGACTTTGATCACTATTGCTTCTATATCAAGGCAAGATGACATATCCCAGCAAGGATATGCCTTTTTAAATAACAGAGGCAGACCTTATAGTCACCTCTTAACTACTGAAAATGATCTCCTCACCTCTTTAGTGTGGAAATTTCCAAAATCCAAGGACCTGTTTTTGGAAAGTTAAATTTCCAAAAAACTTCCAAAGTATTCTAAAAATGCTTTCTTCAACATTCAACTTATTCTTTGGCTCCTTATGATGAAACAAACACTGAGTATATTTTTTTCCTAACAAAGATTTGTGCTAAAAAATAGCACAGTTAAAGCCTATCATTTTACTGAAACTAAAAGTGTTAAGTTCTTACCAGGCTGGCTCTCTGGTCCAGTTACAGCTAATATATCTGCTTCAATACTATCATCTTCTGGTAAAGGTCTAGAAGACAGAGACATACCAAGACATACCCTTTTCAACCAGGAAATTAAAAAAAACGAACTGAAGTTCAAAGCTCTATTAAAAATAGCTTATAGAAACAATTACAAGGAAAACTGAATAAAGCAGTTTCTTAAGTACTTTACAAACCACCTTGAAAGAAAATATTTTCAGACTGTCAGAGTTGACTACATATTTACATAACTAACACATAAAAGTAGATATAAATTATGTAACTGCTTTTAAATATAAACAAATGTAAAAATTATAAACCTAAAAAACAAATATTTGGATACATGAATTTAATGTGATGTATGATACAATGTATGATGGAGCTAAACTGTTACTTACAATGGAAATATGGTAATGATGTCTATAATTCTTCTGAGTTCAACATTTCTATAAAACTATTATCATCATGTACTATGCAAAGAATGACTCAATACTCTCACTAGCTGTCTACATTCCAATTGCTGAGAGACCTTACTGTGCCCTGGATGGTTTTCTGATCATAATGGCATAGAAACCTCATTTAAGTATAAGGCCAACAAACTATCATGCTGTATGCCTTAAGCTTGAGAGTGATATGTCAATTATTTCTCAACAAGATTAGGGAAAAAAACCCAAGATCTGCCTTTGCTCTTTTCTATTAACCTACCCTGGGCCACTATAATTAATTGTAAATACAAATGTGTTATAGTAGCTGCCCAGATGATCTACAAAATCCTTGCTTATTTATTTAATATGCGTTTCTGAAAAATAAAAGCAGAAAATTAAGCCCTATATTCATTTATTAGGTGACACTGCAATAAAGAAATTTTGGAGTTTTATTTTAAGTCTGTTTTCATTTAAAAGCATCGCTTACATTGGAAAATCTTCATCTTGCCATTCTTCCTTAAGTTCTACACCTTCCATCCTCAGCTTAGACTCGATGTCAACTATAAACTCCTGATAATTCGGAGAGCCAATGTCCTGTGAAAAGAGAAAAATTTATAACCTATTTTCCGCTTTATTTTTTACCTGCTGAAAAGGTGTAATAATCTTATACCTTAGTTCCCACCTTCATCTTATCAGCCATTCAGCTAAAGCTCAATGGTGTGGTCATGAAATAAATTTATTGGATTGCTAACTATCACTTTAAAAAAAACGAGAAAACAGAGTAATATATACTCGTATTTGTTTTTAGTTGCATCTATGTACATGTGTCCCAAGTTGTGATTTAAAATTTATTAGATATTGTGAATTATGTAAAAACAAGAGGGAAGGGCAAAGAATAAAATTAAATAAATATGTTCTCTACTATAAACTTATAATTAAACTTTCTGTCCTCTGGATAGAAGTTGATTCTAGAAATTGAACACTAGCAAATAGCACGTATACTCTTATGATTCAGCAGAACCAAGTAGTATGCTGTCAGCCTAATTTAGTGAATATTTTTGTTCATGCAACTACCCGTTATAACTTAAGCTATATATTTTAGTTTTAGTTTTTCCAAGGAAGAATGTGAGTGTTAATATCCTCATTTTACCAAGTGAGCAACCTAGATATTGGTTTAGTTGATGGAATAAGAAACAGAGGTTTAAATATATTATTAAAGAAAGAGATGAAGGGATGAAGAGAATGACCGATTCTTTTCATAGTAAATCTTCCTAAACTATTTGACTTAAAAAATTGTGTATGAATAACTTTTTAAAATACTTATCAAATAAAACAAATGGTACAAGCCATTCACATTCACTTCGACTAGTCTTCTCAAACAAAGATGTGGTCATGTTTTATGGTAGTCTTATTTGCTATGTTCTAATACTCAAAAGATGCACAAAGTTGTGTAGGAAACATTATATTCTAGAACAACAACAATGAAATTACAGTGGAAATTTTCTAAAGTGCTAGATTTCACATGCTGAACTATATGCATGCCTTTGCTGAGACTGGGAGGCTCTTTCCAGTTCAAATTCTTATATATGCTTAAGAAAAGGTTTCAAACACCTCAAATGGTTTAAATTCTGGAGGATCCAATTGTTAGCACAGAAAAATGGTGAATGCTGTCTCTTCCTCAACCAAAACACTTGTTTTGAAAAATCACTTAATTTTTATATAGGAGTAAGGCATTTTTAATACTCTGGGAAAACAGCGAGCCAGAAAGTTTTGAGCAATTAATAAAAAATACACTTAAAACAATCTCAACATATTTCACAGTTCCTCTGTTTCTAGTAGCCTATACTTTACAGTAGTTAATATACATTTTCAATGATCACTCCATAGGTTATCCTGACAGCAACTCTTCCTCCCTTTAGGGAGGAAAATAAACAAAAAAGGAATACCTACATTAATAAATAACCTTTTCTATTTAAAATACAGAACTAGTAAGGAAAAAAAAAAAGTATGGCCAAAAGGCCCAAATACTTAATACTTACTCTAGAGTTATGCTCAAGTGAGACAAAAGCATTCTATTGCTAAAGGTTGAAAACTGACAGTCCCTTCCAAATTTTTAATTCACTATACTTCCCAATGTTTTCTCAAGTCTTTGATACTCAATCTAAAGTGAAATAATATATTCCCTAGATTCAATAATCAGAAAAGCTTTCTATTATTTTGTCTCACCCTTTTTACTGGGTGTTGGGAAGATATCAGGATGTTCCAGGTATCATTCTCAAATGTCCCACATACTCAGAAATATATTTAATATTTCAAAAATAAAAGCAGTGACTGAAAATTCCTACTGTTATGTTCTCAACACCCAGCACAGTGCCTGGCACATAATGGGTTTGAAATACTAGTTAAATATCTGATTGTAAGGTATGACACAAGAATTATAAGCTTTTGGTTTGCTCAACTTCTTAGGTTTATTTTTATTAAACTATATAAATAGGCTTCCTGTTACATTTTACCCCTCAAAAAATGTAATGAAAATATTTGGGGCAACCCACATACACACACTATCAATTTCTGTTGGTAAAATTATTCTTTGCTTTTAATATGTATCCTGTGAAATTCTAGAAGACAAACCATGTTTTTTAGCTGCTTTACCACTTGATCTAGAAAACAGCCCCTCCAAACACAGAAGGCTTAAGTACTTCAACTCTCTTAGCCTATGCATTCAATTTTAACATCATACTAAATCATGTGATGTTAATACACTACAGCGTATCGACATGGATATTTAGTTTGGGGATAATTAAATAAGCTAGTTAAACAGAACCTAGGAGCAGGAATAAAGATAGATTCACCCTTGACCATTTCATCATGAACTTTAGGGAGAAAAGTCCACTAGATAGATGTAAACAGTTGAAACAATTGAAAGAGTACTGTTCTTGGAAGCACTTTACCATCAGCAGCTGTAAGAAAGGAAGCAAACAAGAAAGGAGCAAAATAAGCACAATTATTTTGAAGGAAATCAGGATATTGCTGACTTAAAGCTAACTGTGACTGTTTCCCGTTTTTTTTGTTCACAGACTATATAAATCAGAATGGAGAAATAACACTTAAGATGCTATTTGTTAAAATAACATAATGCAACAGGAATAACCTGAATTCTCAACAGACTTGTGGTAGTTGTGGTACATTATTACTTATGCCAGTTCTCAGTGGAGGTCACAGATATAAATTCAAAATAGTTGCTCATCTTAGATTAAAAATCAAGGAGACAATGGAGACAATTTCTTCCTGACACAGCTTCAGAAGGGAGGTGTGGTGGTAAATTCAACCAAGAAGGGTATTTACTCATGTCGCTTAGCAATATGAGCAAAAATAAATATTAAGATCATATTTAGAAATGTATGAATTATAATTTTACACGGTAATGGTAACTTACTATTATGCAGTTTAACACTGCTGCTGAATAGGTATTAGTAACCCCATTAATGCTGAGATCAATTATAGCTGGCAGAAGAAAATGTCCATGCAAGCTTTTTACTTCCCTATTTAAATGAAAAGGATTCATTCTAAATATTTATGTTCACTTTTTCCAATGAGGTTGGCAACACTGATAGCACGACAGGACGATAATTTAGGCCATCCTATTACGTTTACTAAGGTCACCAAAACACTCCCGGAAAAATCCTATGAGCTTTCTTGAGAGCAAGGTCATGTAGGTTTTTAAGAATGAAACAACACAATGTAATCTCACACCTGTTAAAGTGGCTACTATCAAAAAGAAAAACAAACAAACAAACAAAAACCCAAAAACAGGTGTTATCCAGGCTGTGGAGAAAAAGGAACCCCTGTGCACTGTTGGTGAGAATGTAAATTGGTATAGCCACTATGGAAAACAGTTTGGAGGTTCCTTAAAAAATAAAAATTGAACTACTATTTGATTCAGCAATTCCACTTCTGGGTATTTATCCAATGGAAACAGAATCATTACCTCAAAAAGATATATGCACTCCCATGTTTATTGCAACATTATTTACAATTGCTAAGATATGGAAGCCACCTAAGTGTTTATGATGAATGGAATATTTGGGTATAACAAAGGAAAGATATCTTGCCATTTGCAATGACATGGATGGACCTTGAGGGCAGTATGCTATGTAAGTCAGATAGAGAAAGACATATACTGTATGATCTCACTTATGTATATAATCTGAAACACAACTGCAAAAACCAAACAAAACTGAGCTCATAGATAAAGAGAACAGATCAGTGGTTGCCAGAGGTGTGGGGTGGGGATGAGGTGGCAGACAAAAAGAGTAAAGGGGGTCAAAAGGTACAAATTTTCAGTTATAAAATAAGTCCTGGGGAGATAATGTACAGCATGGACATTATAGTTAATAATACTATATTACATATTTGAAAGTTGCTAAGACAGTAGGTCTTAAAAGTTCTCATCACACACAAAAAATTTTTATAACTAAGTGTAGAGATATCATTTCATAATATATACAAATACTTTATTATGTTGTACAGCTGAAACATATAATGTATGTCGATTATATCTCAATTAAAAAAATGAAATGAGGTACTCTATCAGAAATGTTAACACAAAATTCAAGAAAAATTACAATGGTGCTGACTTTTCTTAAAATTGTGACAATAAAGCAAAGGATAATTATGCCACCTATAAAAGGTACATTTATTAAATTGCCAATAAGGAGGTGCTGAGACCTTTAAAATGATCAAAGTCTAATTAACTAATCTCTAACATTTTGTTGCAGGATTACATATATTATAATTTTGGAATATAATTGTTATATTATACAAGTATTCTGCTTTATAAGATGTAAACTTAATAAGACACCTTTCAATCCACTGTCAACCATAGTTTGTGGGATCTGGCCAAATATACCACTTCCTTTCTTAGATGCCTGTCTTCCTCACTGCTCCTTTTACCAGCAATACTCCAGATGGAATGAACAGAACTACTTTCCTAACGAGTGCTTTTCAGGTTTACTAACCATTTGTACATTCATCACCTCTTATGTACTAACCAACAATTTCCTGAGGCATAAAACACTGGCGTTATTGTCCTCATTTTATCTTATATAGGAAGCAACTGATGCTAAATCCTGGTTCCCAGACCTAGACTGTTTCTAATACAGCACAGTGTCTTCAGTTCACTGGCAACTTTATAGAGTCCTGATGCCAGGTTTGGTTACACTTAGCTTCAAAGGCCCTGTAATGCCTAGAGATGATGTAGTTCAAGTTCCATGTTTGCAGAAGTGGACCTGCCATACTTCCTGTTTAAGCCCAACAATATTAGGCTGTAAGAGAGGAGATTATGAAGACTAAGAATAGAGTTTAGAGAAAATGTAAAATGACAAGAACAAGATGTATAAGATCAAGATAATAGTCTGCAGAGTAATTAAATTGGGTAACTTAAGTTGCAATTTCGAAGAATTATTCTTTTACAAATTGCAGAAGTATAAAATATCAGAGAAAGAACGTTTAGTTTTAAAACATTAAGAAATTAAACATTAGGAGAAACAGAGATCCTAATCAAAAAAAGATAAGGATGAAAAAAGGCAACACTAAAACGCAATCACACACTTCAACTACAAGGGAGGCACTATGACTGCCTAGATGAACACGACAAAAACTGTGCTCTCAAAGAGCTCCCGGGACACAGACAAGGGAAGTTCCGAAGCAACGTAATAGAACCAAAGAAAGTTTTCATGTAACATGAGTTGATCTAGTAGGTCTCCAGTGGCATCAGATGAACCCAGGAAACCCAAATTATTTTTGCCAGGTATTCAGACAAAAGGTTGTGTCTGAATCCATGCAGGAACCCGACTTTTCTCGTAGGAAGGTCTATTAAAGCCCTGATTACAAACGCCGCTTCCGCGTTTATTCTCCAAGGGTACGAGGCACATCAGTCCAAGCTTCTTTGTTCTACACCAGGACGGACGCTGGTCATAAACAGGGGACCAACGAGGCCCAGTCACCACACCCAGACCGGGGTATGCAGGAGAGCGTACAAGGGAGCAGGTTCCATCCGGAGCACAATCACCACAAACGGAAAAGGGGTGTGTGTGGGGGAGGGAGGGGGGAGGTGAGGATGGCAAATGAAAACAAGAGCCGAGCCAAGGGCGGGGGCCTAAGCAGGGCGGGGATCCGGGAAGCGCCTCCCGGGCAAGTTCTATAGCGCCCCCTCCAAATAATAACCCCTTGGGTTACCTTTCTTCGGTGGTCCAGGGGAAAGCGCCCCTCAGATGCCCGCCCCCCGGTCTGTTCCCAGCCCAGACCCGCCGTGTCCAACCTTCCCGGGCAGCACTCACTCCGGAGGAAGCCTTGGCTCCCTCGTCTTCTTCGCCCCTCCAGCCCGGCGACGTGGGGCTGACGGCCAGGTCGCAGAAGATAGCGCCGAGTGGAGCCTGCTCCCCTCGGACAGCGGTGGAGACCCGGGCCCAGTATCCTGGCCACAGCTGCAACGGTAGCGGCAACGGCGCAGCTGACCCGGATGCAGAGAGCGGGCCCGGGAGGAAGTGACTACATCCCGACCTCCTCCAGCCGCGGCAGCCGGCGGAGGCGGGAGCGTAACGTCTCCTGGGAGCCGGGGAGTCCCCCTCCCCGCCCCCTCCACCGTCGCGGACTCCTGTTTGCGCATGCGCGCGCGCGCGGCTGCCCTACTTTCCCGCTGGGCTGGCGGGGTACCCTCGACGCCTTCTTGGCGGCGTCTCTGAGGCAGCAGGCGCTTCCTCGATATAGTCTTTATGTTGGTTTTATTGGTTGCTACGATAATTATATATTATAAAATGGATGAAGTGAGGGAACGAAAAATATCCGAGGCCTCATTTTGGAGAACTGGACCTCAGAAGAATCCAGAGTTTGGTAAAACACGAGGGTGAACAGCTTTACTCTGCAACAGTGCTTCTCAAACTATATGTAGGCCAGAGCGGTCAATTTATTATTTTTAAATTTTTCAATTAGTTGTGGACCATGTTTTTGTAAGATAAAAATATTGGAAACATTTTATCGTTAGAGTCAGTAGTCATCAATTTACCTGTCAAATTGCCATAAAATTTTCTAAATGCTTACTGTCAGTTTCTGTACTATTCTCGCTGTAGACCCATAACAAGCAGTTCTTAGAAGGGCCCAGGTATATGGATCATACTTTGAATAGCAACCCTACTCTACAGCTTAAAGGGAATAAAATTAGTTTGGAGAATATCACAATCCTTCTCAAAAATCTCACCCACTGAATTTCTACAAAGGCTCAGCAGTCAACTATTTGAGTAAGGCATTAGGGAATGATGAGGCTTGAGAGGAACTGAAAAGCCCCCAAATTAAAATCATTGACACAAAATGTAGCTTCGGGGTTTACCTTACTTTGACATTTACTCACTATTGGTAGATGGTTAAACTCTCTGTATCTCACCTATAAAATGGGAAAAAGAATAATACCCACTTCATAGTTTTTGTGAGATAAAGTCCTGTATAAGAACAGTGCTTGGCATAAACATATGTAAGTGATAGGTATTATTATCTTCCCCCATTATAGAAATTTTGCTAAAGAGCTGGCAGAGAAAACAAACAAAACTGATCAACTGATAAACAGCTTTAATTAAACAACTTCTTGGGCCATGCTGTTATAAGCTATTTCATCTACAGTTACAGATTTTTAATAGTTTCATATTTTGTTTATTTCAGTCCTGCAATGACTAGTATTCTCCACAGGGTGGCAGAAAATCATTTGATATACAGTTATGTGATTTTTGCAATTTTTAGTTTCTTTTTCATTTCAATAACTTTATTGTTTAATAAGCTTGATCAGTGTTTGCTTCGGTTTTGAGTAAGTCATTCTAGTATTTGTCTTTTTAGTTCATCTCATTAATTATCTATACTTGCAGTTGAGACATTAGCTAAACTACAGGTGAGGCAAAAAAGATAATCAGATTTTTGTACACATATAACTACATAAATAGCACATGTTTTTATAAAATTGCGATAATTTGTACCTAATAGTTTATAATCTTTTTTTTTACTTAAAAATATTAACTCTTTCAGGTCAATAAGTATATTTCAACAACATTTTTAATATGGACAATTTCCATATCAACAATTCCTTATTGAACATTTAGGTTGCTCCATTTTTTATAGTTAAAAATGACACTTCATAGAGTGTTTAAAAAGTCAGAAACATAGGACTAACATTTTCAAACAATATACTAGTTAACATTTTCAAATAATATGCTCAATATATTTTCTTTTAACTTTTAGGTGAACTACCTTAAACAATGGGTCCATTTGTTAATCTGAAAAAAGTATAGAAAAGACATGATTTTCCCTGTGTTTCCAGGGAAAATACACAATATTTAGTGTACTTTTATAATAACTTTTTCCTATATGCCTCCTTGAGTGGGCAGATATTTAGCCTCTTAAAAATTTGGAAAATAACTCAGAAGGAAAAAGGGTGGCTTTCAGACCAGAAGTAGAAAGTATCATTTGGAAAGTGATCGATTAGTTCATAGCGACCATTGACCTTATCCTTGTGGTTTCTGCTTTCGGTGTTATACTTAAATAGGCCCTCCTCACACTAAAATTTTCAACTAGCCATAGTTGTTTACAGTTTTATCTTTAAAAAATATGAATATTAACTCCAATTGGAATTGTATGTAAATGTTTATCACATGAGATAGGGAATCTGATTTTACTAAACTGATGAAATAGTTTGCCTAACAGTATTTATTGAATAGTGGCTCTTGAAATGGACTAGGTTTCAATCAAATAAATATTTACCTTCAGAGTTGTCTTAGGTTACTCATTTCATTCAAGTATCCACAAACCTTTTGACAAGCCTTTGTATCCATTCACAAGCCATCATTGGAAAAACCTTTATTGAATAGTATTGTGAATCAATACTGTTGGGCCCTGAGGGTACAGATGAAAAAGGCACAAAGTCTATCCTCACGGAGCTCACTGACTAGTCAGGGAGAGGGGCAAATGAAGACAGAGAATAATTTGGTGGTGACCTGGGTACTTTCAAGGTGCTAAATAGATTAGGGGGAGGGTGCGAAGTGGGGACAGTAAAGGAAGATTTTTTGAAGGAAATACAAGAAGGATCTTCCAAGCAAGGGCAGTGGCATATGCAAGTGCACAGAGGCTGCTAGGAACTAACTGTACATTGTTCATCAGGACTGGAGCACAAGCCATGGGGGAGTAGCAGGTATGCAAGGCCAATAACAAAAAGAAGTAGCCGAAGGCCAGATTAAACGGGATTTATTTAATGCTAAGGATTTATTCAGAATCATATAATGACCAATATGGAAAAGCAATTAATTATTACTTTATAATTGTGCTCCAAAAGAAGAGACTGAAACATGTCTTGCACGATGACTGCATCATTAGGATAAGTCCTAAACAACTTTGAGAGGAACAACACTCATTTGAATATGTGCTTTACTATCTGTGTTAAAATCATTCATGTTACTTTGCTATACTTCATACATCAAAACAAAAGCAGTCAGCCAAAATAGACTTTGAAGATGTGCTGAGTCTTCCTGCTCCCCACTCCCACCCCAACTGTGGACCAGCAGTAAGATGAGAAATGATGAAGACTTGAGACAATACTAAGAAAATGCTTGTGTAAATTCAATTTTCAGAAGGCATAACATACATTAAACAAAACTCTTGAATGTTGCTATATTCTCCACTGTATAATTTTACAGATTGTTATCTTGCATGTGAGCATATAAATTAAGTGATGTTTGGCAGCTCACTCATAATTTTTGAAAAAAATATGAAGTATCCTTTTTACATGGGCTGAGGATGTCTTTGCTGGTTGAGCTTGAGGGTAAAACTGGATATAATTATATGTTCGTTTAATTATTCATAACTTGAGTCTGAAATGAATGTGTACATATTTTTCACTCATCCACTTTATAAAATTCAAAACTAAACCCAGCAGCAGTTTCGTCTTTGGCATGATGGCAAGTTTCTTTCCTACAGTGAATCAGTAAAAGAAATCGTTCCAGACAGAATTTGTGCTTCCCTATTTCGGAAAATCAAATTGTACTGCACACGTATATTACACATCACCGTCGTGTGATGCTCCACATTTCAGAATACATAGAAGAAAGTAGCAGCACACATTTCTAAGAAATATTTCCATATGCAGAGTTACATTATGGCCATTCAAAGGGAAGACTTAGGCTTATTTGCCAGAGAATTTTAGTTCACAGAACTTTAAGGATTCAACGTGTTCAAGGAAATAGCTCAGTTATGGGTTGATGTCATGTGAGAGCAAGAGTCAGATCTAGGTGTGTTGAGGATGAGAGGAGATGTAAGTTAGGAAAGACGAGTACTACCTTAGATTACTCGTCATACAAATCTTACAGTTCATAATCAAGTCCTCTATGAAGACACTTCTGCTATGTCATAAAAGGAAGGCCAAATATGAATAAAACTACCTGAGGTTATACATTTTATAATACAGAAGCATCAAATTTGGCAAAATCATAGCAATAAATAGATTGGAGATCATGGTTATCATTTGGAAAAAAGATAATGGCCAGAGATCCATCTACCCTGAATAGGGGTCATTACAAAAGAAATCACTCCACTTATTAATTAATCTTTTGTAAAAGTACTGAGACATAATATCACCATGCTTGACTTATAACTAAAATAAAGATTAATTTTGAAGAGGGATGTTGATTTCACTCTCCTCTCCTTTAAGATATGAAAAGTTAGTAGCAGTATAACCATCTATATTTAGAAACATACAAATAATAGCTTCTAATTAGGAAAAAGCAGAGTTTGATTGATGGACTGATGATTTTTACCAGTGATAATGCTTTTTAAATTCTTTCTTGGCTAAGTAAAGAAAAGAGAGAATTGATCAATCATGATTCTGCAATCAATTATAGTCTTTGCATCAAGATTAATGAAAAATTAAATATACCACTGCCATTCACTGAAGCACTAATCATTTATTCTGCATCTTTAGAGTCCAAGAACAATTTTACTTGTTTCAAAAAAAAAAATGCATTTCAAATACATGAACAATTGTTGGTTCAATTGGGAATTTCATTCTATTTCATGAAACAAAGTTTTTACATGGCTCTATGTAAGGCAAATGCATTTTTATTTGATATGATACAAATATAAAATTTAAAAGGTAATATTATCTAATTCACTATTGCATGGGCTGCATGTTCTGCAAACATATTTCCAAAAATACTCAACTTCCTAGAAGTGACTACTTCAATGACTGTGAGAATCTAGGTGATTATATTTTAAAATATTGGAACTCTGTAAGTAGATAAAATACACTAAACTCAATTCTTAATGAATTTCAGTACAACTGAAGAGAAAAGATTAGGATTGCAAAATTATTTTTCATTTACTCGGTTCCTTTATAAGATAAACACTTTCTTCTAATATAATTGCTAAAGCAGCAAATTATACTCATTAAGAAAAAGAACACTTTCTGGTTTCAAGTATTTATGTAATGGGGAGAGATAAAATGACAAAAGTTTAGCATGAATTATCATCTTTAAAAGATCCTTAATCTCTAAAATTCTAGATCTTTTCGGAAGTGGCACTAACTTTTTAGTAGTTTCATTAATATGATGGACTCTACATATATATATATATATATGTAATCTGACAATGACCTCACCCAGGCAGTATTTATAAAACTTACAAAAATTGTATTTAATATGCCTTGTGTGTGTAGTTTGGGATATGAGAGAGTGAGGGGTGAATTTGAATCAATAAGATGACTAATGCCTGAAATTACATTATTAGTCTTTCTTTAATTAGCTTATGACACGGATTCATGTTTAGATGCAATTATTTTTCATAGACGGGTTTAACACATAAACCTAATGCTAAAATGGAAGGCTGGAGGCTGGAATGGGATTAGGAGAGACAGTCTAGTCTTTATGCTACAGTCTCTGTGACCTTGGACAAGTTACCTTTCTTCCCCAGACCTTCAGTTTCCTTGTCAGTAACTTATGAAGTAAAAAAGACTCATTTTCCCTAATTTAGCGTTTTGCCTAAAGCTGGGCTTGTCATTCCCTTTCCTTAAGTTTTAGGAATTCACTAAAATGTTATGTGGATGTTAAAGTACAAACATCTGAAAATTACACATTTTACATGGTATAGTCTATCTTTTGAAAAAATGACATAAAAAAGAAGACAATCCATACACACACATAAGTCTATGCCAATGCACAAAAGGCATAAGTAATGGAAATTCTCTAGGACTAGGAGACAGGCAATGGCAAATGAAGAAACAGACAACAGTCTCAGGGAGTCTCAGACATTGCCTTGAATTGATCGTTGCTTTTAAGGGCCATTCTGAAAGTGAGGAATTTTTTTCAAAGTTTTTAGTTTATAAGACTTTTACTTCTTATAACAGTTTTTGCTTCAGTTCTTTATCAGACCCGGAGGTATAGGGGACACAGGCCGAAATGAATCACTTGAAATTTGTTCCTCTTTTTTCATTTTAATAATTCTTTTTGTGTTTTGACTATTAAAAATGTCATTCTCCAGCAAACCAATTTCTTAGCATAGTTATGTATTTTTAAAGTATTAATAAAAATGTATACTATATTTTTAGGTTCTTTGTAGCTAGGGGATAATATATTTTCTAAAGGTATCTCAGGGGCCTCCTAAATAAGAGATCTTTTTGATAAATTAATAAGTCTATCCAAAAATAAGCTTCGTATTTCCATCTATTTTAGAAAAAAAGTCACAGGTTGTGATCTTTACTACCCATCCTCTCCCGCATCCTCATAAATTGGTTGGTGTTTAATTTTTGATCTAGGAAAGAATAATTCATTTTTATCTTCATTTAATTTTAATAGTCAGGAGTAGTGTATAGAGATTGAATAAATTTAATCCTTCTGCAATTAGTGTCAAATTAATTCATTCTGGATGTGGATAACTAAAGAAATACAGACCCTCCCACACACTGACAGAAACCTTTATCAGGTTTAATGTTTTATGTAAATGATCCTACTTGAAAGGAAGCTTGTCTTGTTTTTCCCTCCTCCCTTTCTGTTCTTGTTAATTGTTTTTAAACTTAAATTTTCTCTCAGCATTCTCTGAGGACCATAGTCTTCACTGGATCAACTGTATAATTTGCCTTCTTTGGGTGGAAAAATTAAATTTTCTCCCTAATAAAGTTCATAATCACGCAACTTCTGTGGGATGCTCCAGTGAGGATAATATGGTCAGACCTCATGAGGGTGATCTGGATATGTCTTGTGTACAGCAAACAGATAGGATTACTGTAAGTAGCTGTTGATTTCACACAATGTGATCCATCTGTATCATCCCAGATTTGTTACCCAGAGATATGTCCTGAACAGGGAATGTCCCCTTTATGGAGAAGTTGACACACAAAAATCTTCTAAGCCAGTCAGCATCTAAAACATTTAAAATATCTTCTTATTTCTTTCCTTTAAAATCATTGATGTGCATATAGATTTTATAGTGAACCATCTTCATATGGGAAGAATATAACAATATAATATACTTCTCTTAATTTCTAATACAGCCATAAATGCACACTGGATGTTACTAAACATGACTCATCAAGATTTTTTTAAAAAAGATTATTTAGTAAACTCTTGTCAAGTCACTGTTTAATGTTACTTTCTATATTTGCTGTGATAAGCATTAAAATCTGTATATTGGTTGATAAATCATTGTTTAAGAGTGTCTAAAAGGTTCAGTAAGTGGTATAACATTGCCACAGTATAATAAATGGTTATTTGATAATGAATGAAATTGTTTGAAAATACTGTTAAAATGTCAAGTTTAAACATATAGATCATTACTCAAAAGGAAGGCAAACATAGAAACCATAGTGACATCATAAATATACTGCAATAAACACATTTATTTATACCGGGGAAGTTGTAGGTACTTTGAATCAATGTGTACAAATTGATATATGAAGTTAATTTCAATCTGTAAAAGTAATTGCATTGGTTTAACTTATTTAACTCTCCTTACAATAATATTTATTGCAGAAAAAGAAGGTAAAGAAATAAATGATGATGAATAGATAAAATACATAGGAAATGGGAAATGTTTTACAATTTAATTACACTGTCATATAAAATTATCACACAAATACACCAGCCTGACAGCAGAAATACATTAAAACTCTATTATCCAATACAGAGACAGTTTTTTGTTGGTCTTTCTTTCATTTGCAAATTTAAAATAATTTTATTTTTTTCCACCAGCATAAAATGTCAAACCATGTCAAAAGCAAGGATAGTAAGTTAGAAGAAAAATTATTTTCTAAAAGAAATGTTCTGTTTTATACAATATTATGAAGATTGACATACAATTGTAGGGCACCAAAAGCAACCTCATCTTTCATGATTGATATAGTGAAGAAATGTAAACTCAGGAGTTCACAATAGAAAATAAAGTTAATTATTTTTTAGACTTGTGCAGAATTTATAAGATGTAAAAATAACTCAGTAGATGTACATCTTAAATGGCATAATGTTTCATTTGGGGATAAATATATATGGCAAAGATTCATTGGTTTTACAAAACCAGCTCAGAT
The DNA here is from genome assembly GCF_014176215.1 of Rousettus aegyptiacus. Classification (NCBI taxonomy): domain Eukaryota; kingdom Metazoa; phylum Chordata; class Mammalia; order Chiroptera; family Pteropodidae; genus Rousettus; species Rousettus aegyptiacus. The sequence continues at coordinate 128,272,433 of NW_023416306.1, forward strand.
ATATATTTCCTAATATTTACTAGGCATATGCCTAGTGGGGGTTAGGGGACAGTACTTTGGCTCTGTCCTGGAAAGGCTGCTCATCTAACAGTGTAGATGAGACATGTTCATAAGAAATAAAGCATTTATGTCAGGTTTGGTTACTTATTTGTTACAGAACTTTCCAGTAAAATCCTTAAAACTTGGTATCAGATTCTGTCTCTGGTATCTAATCCTAAAAATTTTGCAACACATTTAATAATAGCTATGCATGTAACATATTTAGGCTATTAAGGGCAAGACAAAACTTACATATTCTATAATGTAAAATATAAAACTTAAGTTTGGAAAAGTGAACGTGATAATTAAACTAGATAAGGGGACAATAAATTGAAGGAATGGATAAGAATTGCAAATAATTGTAGGAAGGAAATGCAATGGGTTTAATGTAATTAATAATATAAAGTGATTCTAAAGCATATCATGCAATTTCTTTATAAGGGCCAAATATTTAATCGTGGACAATAAACTGATGCTATCTAGTCTTTCTGAAACAAAGCCATATTTCTCTTTATCTCTCATGTCTCTCAGTATCATTTCAATGGAAGGTAAATGTGGGTCTTTTACAGTCTAGGGGTTAAACAAGACACTGTAAACGCTCACAATGCTTGGATCATAACGAATTGGATTTATTCTTCTGCTTTGTTATAAAATGCCTAATGGGGAAACATAAATGATAAATGAAAAACCAGAAGAAAGTTTTCATGGACTTAATTGACCAGACAAGGGCTTATCTGAAATTAATTATGCTGTCCTCTAAACTAAAGAAATCTCTGATATTTGGTATTGAATGCATCTTTAGCAGTATAGGTTTTAGAGATATCTTATAATATTATTTGCTAACACATAGGTCTATATATTTATTTTACATTTGTTTATGTATAGGCTCTGTTACACATCATCTTTCTTGTACAGCTTTTTCTTCAAAACGTAAAACAAACAGAGGAAATAACAGAAACAATTTTAGCAGCATTTGAATTGTTTAAAATTTTAAAATAATAAAAAATATACAGTAAATTTTTCATGTATTTCCATTTTTATTGCTGTTAAAAGATTGTTTTTAATAAGTTAAATTTAATAATGAGATAAATATAAACATAATTCTTGTCAGAGAGACAGAGCTATATCTGATTTTTTGTAATGGCATGATATATAGTAATTAAAGTGTGTTTTACATCTTAAAGGTTTCTATGCTCATTTTTACTTTAATTGGTGAATTCATTTATAAAAGAAAAGAAGTAGACATTGAAATAGGTAAAATACAATAATAACAGTAATTCAGACATGACAATGGAAAATGGAGATGCTTAAAAAAAGAAAATTTAGAGTATCAGATATTGATGAGAGTAGAATCATAAAATGTTATTCCTATAATGGTTTTCATATTTCTATAAATTAAATAAATTGACTCACTTCTGAATGGGAGGGTCTTCAAAATGATATGTATATACTGAAAATGTGATCTTTTTTATTGGCTATTGCTACAAGAAAGGGTCATAAGTAATACCAGTCATTATTAGAATTTAGAGGACACCATTTATTATATTTCAGAATGGTCTGTTATATACAATCTTATTTAAGAAAATATTGAACATGGGATGTAGTTTTTAACATATTGGAAATATTATTAATTTTAAATTTAAACTCTTCTATTCTCACAGGGAGTGGAATTTAATCACTTAAAAAAATTTATACCCCAAATTTGAATTTAGAGATAAAACTCAAGAAAGATAACTAATATAGTAAAACAGAAAGGCCTACATCTCCTGAATATATAAGATGCCATCATGTGAAAATGGAATTCTTTTGCTTTTCATTTCTAATGTCCTCTTAGTATGAATGTTTTCACCAATACTAGTACCGTTGTTCTTGCTCTTTCCTGCCCCGCCATGGCACCAACTTCTCATTTGACATGTTTTCCTAAACTGTAATTTGGGTGCCCGGGAAGTTTTGTGTGAGTCTGTATGAAATCGCAAGAATATGGTAAATCCTTGTCCTTTCCTTTAGAGTTGAGTTTTACAGTAGTCCATTTCTTCTTTTTATACAGAAATTACATTCAAGCCAGGTCAGATATAAATAGAAAATTGTCAGTTGTATCTGCATTTTATATCAGCAAAAGTATGAAAGTGGAAATACTGCCACAGACCTTCCTAAGACTTGGCTTGCTGCAGATATTCATATATACCTACAGACAGAGAGACCTCTCAAGATATGGAACGTAGTGGTAAAATTTCCCAGTGTCCTGTGTTTAGAGTGGATCTAAACTCTTTCAGGATTTAAGCAGTTGTTGCTACATGGTGCCAAAGAGAGCAGAAGATGGATGGATGCTACCAGTTGGTGCTAAAAACAGTTTGGAAGATGAGGTACACATTCGTGTGAATATGTTGTCTGGGTTTGGCAGGTCCTCCTTGCCTTCAGACCTCTTCATCACCCTGAATATGTCCTGTTGTAATATTTTCTTCTCTCATTTCCCCCTTTAATACAACTGTTGTTGTTTTTGTCAAATTTCTCTGTGTAAAAATAAATTATTTTACTTAATTTAATATTCATATATTTTGTGCAGAGGTGGGAGGTAGAAAAAGGGAAGATATTACATAATATGCTTTGCCCTCCAGCCTTGACAAGCTCTAAAGATCTAGACAGGGACCTATGTCACTAGATAAATAATGAAGTTACTACAGAGTGCCTGTTGATGTATTATAATTTTTTTCTTTTTTTTCTTAACTCAGGCTTATCAAGGTATAATTTACCACATTTAGATATACAGTTCCATGAATCCAATGATAAATGTATACAGACTTGTAACCACCATCAAAACCAAGATATAGAATATTTCTATTATCCTGAGAGGTTCCCTTTTACTCATCTCCAAGCCTCGCCCCTGGCAACCAGTGATCTACTCTTTGTCCATATAGTTTTGCCAATTTGAGAATGTCACATCAATGGAATCATACAGTATGTAGCTTTTTGAGTTTGGCTTCTTTTATTTAGCATAATACTTTTTGAGATTTATCCATGTTGTATGTATCAGTATTTTGTTCTGTTTTATTGCTGTGATACATAGTATGATACATTCTATGGATGTATCAACATTTATCCACCAGTTGATGGATGTTTGAGATGTTTCCATTTTTTGATGATTAAGAATAAAGCTGCCATAAACATTTAAGTATAGGGGTTTGTGTGTATATATCTCTTTATTTTTCTTGGGGAAATACCTAAGAGTGGAATTTCTGGGTTGTACAGTAAGTGTATGTTTAACTTTATAAGAAATTGCCAAACTGTTTTCCAAAGTGGCTATACCATTTAGTATTCCCCTCTGCAATGCATGACAGTTCCAGTTGCTCTGCATCCTTGTCAGCTTGTTCTGATTTGAGTCAGTCTAATGGACATGTGGTAAAGTACGTAGTAATTGAATTAAATCGTTTTGCATCTATAACATTTGATTCCATGAGGGAATTCAGTGAAGTTTACATAATTAGGCCTGCTATGAGCTTATCTTCTAGTTGAAAAGTTAACACAAACACACACACAAACCAAAAGGAATGTATCAGTAGGAATCTAATATGGTAACAAGAAAAAGATGGAAGGAAGTTCATGATTGATTTAAAACAAATTGTTCAGTTAATCATTGCTATGGTAGTTTACTACATCTGCATATTTTGTGGATGCTAAAGAGTCTAATAGACTCTTCCTGTTACTGGACTTTTTTTCCTGCTTTTTACTGTTAACACCTCAGTTCAAGCCTTTATCTTCTCATCCTAGATTACTATAATAATTTTTAGCTGGTTTTGTGCCCTCTGGATTCTTTCTACTACCATTAGTCTTAATTATAGCCATTAAACTAGTCTACCTAAAGCAGTTTTCTGTTGCTGCATAACAAATTACTACAAACTTAGTAGCTTAAAACAATGGCCATTAATTTGTTCACAGTTCTGTTGGTCACAAATAGGAAAAAGTCTAGATCTTTTTCTAAATGAATGAGGTGGTTGTTTAAACTCAAGAGATTATAGTTTGTTGCAGGCCTGACTCCACATGTGAAGCAAGCAGTTAAAGGGAATTTAGTCTTTCACATTAAGGTCAGAGATCTATTGGACCAAAGAGTCAGGTCTCTCTAACAGGATAGGCTCCTCTAACATCAGAATGGGTCACTCTGGGCTGGGGATAATAAAAGAGCTCTTTGGTATTGACGTTTAATAACTGATTTACTGTGGACCCAGCTTAGCCTCTATTTCTGTATATTCATCACCACCTGCTTGTCTGAATCAGCCCGTGGCCAGTTTTTCTGGGTGGGGCTATCTCATTTCTGTGTGATACTTCTAGTTTAATTCGGTTACCTTGACAGTTAGCCTTGGCATCTACACCACCCATGAGAAATCAGAGGATAATCCAGATTCATAATCAAACTGCCATTTCAGGCATATCTCTGTATGTAGAAAGTGAAATCAAATGTTGAGGCAATTATGAGAATTATTCAGGCAAAGACATTTCTTCCTTCCATATATGGATATTTCATGAAAAATTTTTAGGCCTATCATTAACTAGCTCATTGCTTTAATTAACCACTTCATTATGTAAGTGTAGACACAGCCTTAAAATTATTTGTACTGTTTCTTCCTGTGTGTAAATAACTGTGAAGTAAAAATATTAATTTATGAATGTAATTGTGTAGGTGATCACTCCACATTTACTCAGAACTAGCAATTAGTGCATGCAAATCAGCTAAGACAAGCCTCTCTGATCCTGTTTGGAATACAGGAAGAGTTAATTTGCAAGAATGCCTGCATCTGGCCCATCTGATTCTCAAAAGTCACGTTCTTGCCTCTGAAAATCAGAAACTGACCATATTTGTTGTGAGCTTTACGATCACTGTTAATGCCCTTGCAAACACAAGAAGTAAAATGCTAACAAATCATCATCCATTACCTAATTATATTTACCTAGACAGATAAAGTTGGGGGGAAAGAGTGGATCATATTTTTTAAAAGGCATTTCTCATTTGGCAAACAAAGCTGAAATTTATAGCTTAATTATTCCTCATAGTACCATACAGAGCCTTTTCTGTTAATCATACCCAAGTCCTGAGATTTTTTTTCTCCCCAAAAGGTATAAAATGTCTGTTGATTTCCAATTAAATCAGTTCCCCTTCCAGTGGGGGTAGTGCTAATGGGATTTAAACGTTCCTGAGTTTTCACTGGGGCCCACAGGATAAAAAAATTTAATGTAGATGGAATATCATTTCTTCAGCAACACAAATATCAACTAATACAGAATAGTACAACTGCCTTGGATATCTTAATCATGCAAGCTATTAGAATTAGTCATCCTCATTAAAAATCATGCTTGTGATTGAATAGCAGCAGCTAAGTTGCCTTGATCATTGGATAATATTTGAACACTTATTTCTAGGTTCTCTACTTAAAAATATACTGCTCTCAAGTTTTATAAGATGCGGCCACAGATCAGTGTAAATTGAGCTACATCCTCTGTTCACTGTGATCATACATATTTTTAATTTTTCGTGTGCCTTAGGGAAGCACTCAGATGACAGTCTCCTTAAGTTGAGGGCTACCTTGAAAAGGCATGGACTGGAGCAGCTACGGAAGATGAACGTAGGCATCAAATTCACTTCTCATTTACTCATGAGTTTTTCAATTTTTATTCTCCTGCTTACTAAAGTTTCTTGGTATTTCCGCCAGAGGGAGCAACGTTAATGTTCGGAGGAAAAAAAGCAAGTAGCCTTAACTTCGCAGCTCACATCTTATCCATCAGAGGCTGTTATCTATCTAAATGTCAACCACATGCTAGATATTTTACATTATTCCTTTGTTTTTAATCCCTTTGGTTTAAGTTACATTATTTATTTTTGAAAAGAAAATATATTTATAGGTTTCAAAATTTTAAAAGTCTGAAAGAGTGAGTATACAGTGAAAACTCTCCCTGCAACCTTTGTCCCCCAGACACTCAGGGATTCTTTCTACAGGTACCTAGTGTTACCAAGTCCTTGTGATATTTTATTTTACAGGTACTTAATGTTATCAGTTTCTTTAGAGCTAATTTATCCACATATGTAAATGAATGCATTCTTTCCTTAACCTTTTACAGATGAATGATAGTATAGTCTATAGATGGTTCTGCCTTTAATGATATATCTTAGAGATTTTTGCATGTCAATACAAAATGATTTTTCCCAATCTTTATGATGCGATCATATGCATGTACTGTAATTTATGCACTCAGTTCTTTATTGATGGACATTTAGGCTATTTTAAATCTTTTGTGATCACAAACAATGCTACAGTGAATAAACCTGTGAATATATTATTTCTTAAGCATGCAAGTTAACCTGTAGGATAAGTTCTGAGAATTGGAGTATCTGGGTCAAAGGGTATATGTGCTTATAGGTTATTTCCAAGCACAGCACCATTTCACAAAGGAGAAGGCTCAGAGAAGTAAAAGTGACTCACTCAAGGACATACAGATATTAAACTATGAAGCCAGGATTCAAAAATAACTTTAAAAAAGTTCCACCTTTTTCTTTTGCTTTCTAGTAAGATTTACCCTCAATAATAAATAATACCTGAGTATCCAATATGTGTGTGTGATAAGTTCTTTGTAGGATACGAAGGAACAAAGACATGGCCATTCTCCTCAAGGAGTTTACAATTGAGTAAAAGGAAGGAAGTGGACATATATATACACTCCCACACACTCATTTTCTTTCCTTCTCTCTCTCTCTCTCTATATATATATAATACATGTATAAATATATATTTATAGACACGTACATATACTACATATAAAGTAAATACAAATAATGAACATGAATAAACAGAAAAAATTGAGTTTGTATTTAATGAAAGAAAATGCTTATTAAACTAGTTTTAAAAATTTAAAACTAATACGATGCTATCACAAGGATAAGCATTGAGAAGAAAACGGACATCATTCCTAATCCCATCGCCCAGTGATAACTACTATTAGCTTTGGGGTACATATTCTTCCATTATTCTTATTTATAAAATAAGCACCTATTTTAAATATTGCTTTATAATCTATTTTTTTCTGTTAATAATCTTCTCAGATCATTGAATAGTCTTCCTTGACATCATTTTCATAGCTTCAGGGTTTTCTATTATATGATCTGAATGATAATATATTTAACTAAATCTCTTAGTGTCAGACAAGGTTGTTCCCATGCCCTTTAACTATAATAAACAATACTGTGATGAACATTTTTGGACTGGATTTTGTTGTTGTTGTCATCCATCATCGAGCACTCCCTCTTTCCCATTTAGCATCTGGATCTCTCTTTTGGGGAAATTCAATCTTGTAGCTAGTCTTAGTGAGGAGGCAATTCCCAGTGCTCCCTCCCCCATCTCTGAGAATGAACAGAGATTAAGGGTACCCGATTCTTCCTCAGCTCATTCTCTGCCCCAGCCATGGCATGCTCAACCAAGTAGACACTTACTCCCAGGACTTCAGATCCTGACCAAGTGAGGCACAGACAAGGGAAATGTTGGAGGTCAGGATCATTCTCATGGGAGTGCTGGTGAATGGCCAGGCTATTCCTGCGGGGTAACCTTGGTTCATCTGGCTCCCTCATACGCCAGTTTTCAAGCATGATTCTCTAGCCTCTTGTGAATTTGGTGTGCCCCTAAGATCCTTCCAATATATCCTCTCTTTGATTAAGATAGCCAGCATTGGCCTTGATTGCTTACAACTAAAAATCCTCACTGATGCAATGGTAATTATAAGCATGATCTATGATTACTTTCTTAGGTAAAGAATTCACTTTGGAAAGGAGGGAAAAGAGCATTTCTTTAAATAACAAAATCCTCTTACGTATCATGTGTAAATATATCATGTATGAAATGAGGTACACTTGAATAATTTTAATATTATTTATTGAGTAACTTGTCAATAACCATTTGGTATCTTATTAACATAGCAAGCTGTATATTTGTCAAGAAAGCCCTTGAGCAAACTCAATATGTACAAATTCAGATCTATTATTCATATAACTAAGGGATGGAAGAGGGACTTTTTAGATAGTGAAATAAAAAACCCTAGAATTTGTGCTCATCAACTTTTATCAGTGTCACCTTGGCCAAGTCACTTGACCTTATGGAATTGCTTCTTGGTCTGTAAAATTAGGGTAATAATAATCCCTACATCACAAGGTTGCTGCTTGGAGCCTAAACTTTAGAACATATGCGATATGTGGGAAAGCACATTATAATCTATAAATTTTTAAGTAACATTTATTTTACAATTGCAATAAAAGAATTTCTGGCCTTTTTAAAATTTGTTCATTATTCTACACCAAACATGTTTATATCAAACGGTCAGAGTATTTGATGTGATTTCATTTATATAAATTTGGCTTAGAATCTATTAATTTCAAAAAAAATAATTCCTTCCTTCCTTCTTTTCTTCTTTTTCCTTCCTTCCTTCCTTTCATCCTTCCATTCATACGTGGTTAGTATCAAGGGCATAAAAAGTGAAAACAAAGGCGATAGTCATTTATATAGTTCCTCAATTAAAACAACTAGACTCAATACTTCTTCCCAAAGCCTATACTGTGGATTGAAAATAAAATAAAAAAAAATTAATCAATTGTTTAGCTTCCACAGTGCCCTGCCATTGTGTTTTACTGTCTGTTATTCTAACACAACATGAGTTACTGAAGTCAGTGACCAGGGCTTTTCCTGACAGGTTGCTTTATAGACCTGTCCCTCAAAAGGGACCAGTCTCACAGAAGCAGATTGTCCACTGCAGAGAAGGGAGCATCCACTGCCATCCTTTTGTAGCATTTTCAGGCCTGTGTGGTGGACAGGGGAGTCCACCTGATGAAAATGGACAGTGGAGAGGGGTCAGGACCTGGGTCTTTAGGTTCCGAAACTGTAACAGTCTCCTATTTGTTTTTCTTTTTATCCTTGTAACAATTGATAGTCTGACAATTTCTCTCTAAAATGTCTCTTGAATAAATTTCTTTCCATTCCCACTATTCACGTAACAGGTTAGATTCTTGTCATGCCTTCCTCTGTTCTTACCCTAGTCTTCTCACTGGTTTTCCTGCTCCCATTTTTCCTCCTTTTAAGTTCAGTTTTCACATGGCTGCCATATATAAAATGTAGAATGTCAACATTTATCAAGTATAGCATAATATGTCATTACTAATTTATTGGTTTATTGATTATCTCACTTCACCCCTGGAATATAAGCAGGGACTTAGTTTTGTGCACTGTTGTATTCCTAATCCCTACAACAAGGCTTGGCACATAGCAGGTGCTCAGTAAATATTTGTCGAATGAATGAATGAATGAATGTCTTTGTGTGAAATGACTATTCCTTTCCCCATTATCTATTAAAATCTTACTTGTCCTTCAGGGCATAGCTAACCTTTCCTAATTGTTTCACTCTCCCAGCACTTTAATTCATATTATAGCACTCATCGAATTTTGCTTGTATTTGTAAAAATCTGATACTCCACTGCTTTGAAATAACCTCAAATGCAAACTCTGTGTGCTTCTCACCTTTGTTTCCCTTAGAATGTCTAGCTCTTTAAAAATATGAATAATCAATTAGCATTAAGCTTGTGAGTAATCTTAACTTCTTCAGAAGTTGACACTCTGAGCTCTTACTAAATGATCAATTCCAGTGACCTGAAATTTATAATGGGAGAGATTTCAACTGGCATATGTATTGAGCATTTATATCACAAAGTTAGAATCTATGAGGATAAAGAAAGAATATAAGACATGCTGTTGGACCTTAGGTGGCTTATTGCTTAATTAGGAATAAAGATGATTCCATTGATTACTTCAGAGTGCTTGTTAAAAATTTCAGTGCCTTATACAAACAATCTGAATCAGAATTTCTAAGGGAGGTCGCTGAGAATCTGCATTATTAAGAAGCGTCCCAGATAACTTTTATTCTCAGTAAACTTTCAATTAATAAAAGCCCTAATTGGCTTCATTCCTCCTTTCATTTCCAAGATGGTAGATTTGATCCCCAATTATAGATCTAGTCAGCCTCCAGTTTCTAGAGATAATATTAAGTTCTACATCAAAATACAATGACTTAGTGTCAAGTCACCTCTGTCATATGCCTGATGTCTCATTCATTCATTCATTGAAATTTATTTACAACTTGCTGGATTTTTTTATATACCCTCGAGTTTTAGGTCTTATTTGTAGATTTCTACCTTGATTCTGTGTCCCACATCCTTCTGTTAACCTCCTAATAAAGAAATTTCCCTTCGGGCTAAAGTCAAATCTTGTCCCTGGTCTTCCTCCTCTCAGAAACTGGAGCTCTGTCCTGAGCCCTAGGCCAGTGGCTAGGGCCCAACTGTTTGTTGACATTGTTTCCAGAGGCTGAATGCTTGCCTCTCTTGTCTCTGGCTTACACTGAGCTCAGATCTGGAGTGCTAGATCTAGAGCTACCCACTGTCCTGGCTCATTTTAAGTAAATGGACACAACCTTTGTGTGGATAATAAGGTTTGAAAGATACGATATATGAATAGGCGACTTCTTCAGTTATAAGGTGTCCTACAAATGCTAATTATGACCATGAAATGATAGGGCCCTAGTTATAAATGTGGGATGTTATCAGCACAGAGGTGCTGGAACACAGCTATGTGTGTTCAGATCACTGAAAACACGTATCACTAAAGGCATCCTCCTCATAGTTGCAAAGTTAAATAGAAATAAGGTCTCAGAAATGCACCATATTCAGAAGCATATGAATTGCAACTTTCAAGTTTGAGGCTATATAAAAAGTCTGAATATTTTTTAAAAAAGTAAAGATTATTATCATTAATTATTCTTGTTGTTAAATTGTCCTAGATTTAACCAGCGGGAGCCACTATGAGACAGCTTCCATGTTTTTAGACTTATCCTCATTGTTTTTTGAGCACTGCCTTTACTTTCTGGAATAAGATGTTCCAGGCTTATCACGTACTTTTCCTTTTCTAACCCCAGAATAAGCCATTTCTCCAAGGAGCCCTGGTTCTTTTTAATGGAGAGTGGTATGTAGACACCAATACTTAAGAAGTGGTGTGCTTATTGCTCCTGGAGTGTTGGTGCTCCCAGGCACTCAGGGTAGACAGAGTTGGAAATTACATACACATGAATACACACGCACGCAATACATACACATTTATATTATTTTTGGTTTTAGTTTATGCATATTGAACACTATGAGTTCACACACGTATCTCCAATTCCAGCCCAACACTGCAGGGTTAATTCTCACCTTTCCTCTTTTCATATTTGCAAAGTTCTTCTCTGACAGTGAGAAGCCTAGTTCCTTTAATTCATTGCTCAATCTGCCTTATGTTGCCAATTTCCTGACCTCTGCTTGGTCACCTTTAACCTGATTTTTTAAAAAAAATCTTAAAAATCTATTATTATCTTTCCAAGTCACTAAATAATTATCAGAGAGACTGTTTTTAAAGGCTGAATATTATTCCACTGGCTGCATACATGGACATTTATGTCACTTCCAAGTAGTGAACATTTTTTTATCTGAATCCTTACATAATTTATTATTACTTACTATTCCTAAAAGTGAAATTACTGGGTGAAAGGCAAGCATATTTTTAAGGCTCTCAATTTATAGTGCCAGACCTTACAGTCAGATAAGAAGACTAAGTGTATTTGAGTTCTACTTATAGGAAATTTATAATCACCCTTTTTCAGGTTGTACTAAAACTGAACTTTGCACTGGCTAAAAAAGTGGCAGTTACATTGTAAAATAAAAAATGTGGGAGAAATGTTTACTTAAGAAGGCAAATGGTTTTCACACCCCTTACAACACATTCATCTATTCAGTAGCTAGATCCTGAATGTCAGCCTTGGTCAAGACAGTTTGCTGAGAACTGTAGGTGACATAAAATTGCATTAGATGCCAATTCTTTCCTCAAGGAATAGCAAGAAAATCATTAAATTAGTAAATTAAAAATGCTTAATTTATTTATCAAAGGAAGGCCCACTAGGACCTCTGTTTGGTAGGACTTCATTAAGGATTAATTTTCGTTATTTAAAAAAATTTTAAAGGACATTTTTTAAAAAGTGTATAATTGAGACTAATTCAGAACAGCCTTTCCTTTATACTCTATAGTACATTTTTCTTACTGGAACACTATATAGCACATTTTATTATTAAAAAAAAGTCTTGTGCTTACAGAATATAATTGTGAATCAAAATATTAAAAGTTGATTTTTCAAATTCTAAGATAGTCTAGTCAGTTGGGTTTTAAAATATTTTTTTAAGAAACATAAACTTAGTATAAACACATATTCTGGCATTGATGCAGAAATCAGCCTACTTAAGGTAGACTATGCTTAAAAATCCAGACAGCGGCCTAATTTAGCGCTTTTTTTTGTGAAAGGGAGGTATGGAATAATGTAGTCACTGGTTTTACTGGACTGGCTACTCACAGGCCCAGAGACACTGAGATGTGTGAGCAACACCCTGCCCCCAGAAAGTAGGAAACAAGAAGGCGAAAAGTTCATAAAACAAAGACCTCCTCTTACTAAATTAAGAAAATGAGAATTTAGCTTGCTTCCTTGCTTTTTAAGTGATTGATTGATTGATTGATTGATTGATTTAATCCCAGCCAAGTTCTAAGTCACAGCGTCTGAGGAAACCAGTCTGATAAACAAAGTGATAGGCCAGGGGGATGAGGCACGTCTCACGTTCCATAGCAGCTTTTACAAGGGCTGAAGTCTCTGGCAAATGGGTTGATTTCTTTAAGTACATGTGCCATAATGTGAGCATGAAGTCACTTTGTGGTTAACATTCTTCTAATACTTCTTTCCTCCATTCTTCCCTTCAAACTTTCTAAGAGGTTCTAATGAAGATTGGCTCTGAGGGGCTCTTGTAGGCACACTGACTCAGATCTGTGAGTCTCGCCAACTCTTGGCCTAGGGATGAGAGGACCTAATCCTTTGAAAAAGTCTTATTTCTCCAATGAATGGCACAATGTCCTGTTTCTGCTGGGCATCATTTGTCATTCCTAAGAAAAATGTATCTCAGGTAGACAGATTGTCTTTGAGGGACCTTATATTCTCTGTTTTTCACAGGCTCTGCTACTGGAGTCTTTCTCTGATGGCTTTTTCACAAACTTTTGGAGGACTCACTATATTTCTCAGAATATTTGAAGGCAGATTTCTGGATTTTAAAGATTTAGTGGTATGGTGGTAGAGTCATTTTAATGTGAGTGTCTGAAACACTGGACTGAACTTCTCAGCTGCATGTGGGCTCCATGGGAGAGGGTGCTGTGGCTGACTGCTGATGTTCTACAGACTTGGGAGAGGTGGCCATTCTCTGCCACAAACTTTTCCATTCACTTAGTGACCTCTTAATGCTGCTTCCAATCCTTTTTGGGACTAAGAATAGGACATAAATAATTCATGTAACAATCAATGGCTCTTTATTTGATGCCTGTGCCACTTTGACCGTCACAGTGTGCTATGGTAAGTTCAGCTTCTCGGAGACCTCCTTCAAGCAAACTCTGTCTTTAAAGTTCAATCTTAGTGAATGTCTCTGGTTGTATCTGAGGTTTCTTTTCTGCAGGTGAACTTCATACAGTGGGTGCTGAGGAGTGAGAAGAAGAGGATATCTACTTTCATATGATCTGTACCAGACATTAATACAGGAAAAATGTCCCATCACTGTCAATGGAATGAATATTCTATCAAAATGGCTCTCTCATTCTCCAGTATTGAGATTAACTTTACCTGCTGAACATGGTAAAATTTATTTCGGTGGCCTATGACCATCATCTATCAGCATCCGACCCCTATCTATATAAAACAATAAGCATGATCTTAAGGCACTCTTAGGGGCTGTCTAAGAGATGTATATTTGCTGACATACAACCTGACTGAAGCCAAACACCATTACCCCTGTGACTGATTGGAGGGTGGCCTTAACTGAACAGTTTTATTTCCCTCCAGCAGCTGAGCTCCCTGACCATGCGAGCTAAGCTGACACGGCATTTCAAGTCCTGTTACCAGCTCAATGGTTCTCTTGTAAAAAAAAAGAAAAAAGAAGAAAAAAAAAGAAAAAAAAGCACCTCTTCATTTAGCCTCTCCATCTTGATCATTGCTGATGGGCTATCAATAATTTCAAGTTGGTTGAGCAGTTGGCTGAAGGTTAAATAAATTCTGCCGGCTGTTTGCATGATTGTACCCAAGCGGAAGGATTCCAATTTGAAGCAGGCTTCTTGTAAGTGCTCCTTAAAAATGTTTCTAGAGTCAAAAAGTTAAGAAATTCAGTTTTGAGGGCCCAAGTGCACTTGAAATGGAAACACAGGCAGGAGCCATAAGAACTCAACAGTATCAAAAATGGGTTTTTCTCTATTTCAGATTTGCTTCAGAGTAATTGAGAACCCAAAGAACACATGGAATTAATTATTAGGGACAAGTCTCAGTACACTAAAGCACTGTTCTAGATATTGGTATTTGTTTTTTAAAAAATGAATCGAGCTATGTTTTCAGAAATTTAGCCAATATCAGTAAGTGTAGGCAGGTATATCATGAGCGGTAGTCATATTATAGGTTTTCAGTTGCTGGATAGCAAACTTTTAAAATGACTCTCTTTGTTAAAAGTAAAAATTGGTTTTGTCCTTCCCCCCATTACAAAAACAATACACATGAATTATGGAACATGACAAAATATGGTTAAGCAAAAAGAAAAAAAATAACCCATCAAAGTTAACTGTTCTCAACATTTGATTATATATTTCTCTAGTTTTTTTCCCACGTACATATATTTATCATATTTTCTTTTACTAAGATGTGATTTTACAGAATATAAAATGTTGCAGCTGTTTTATGTATATGGTAAAAGCACATAGATGTTGTTAAGGATGTTTCCAGCTTCCAGAAGTTATTTAAACTGTTCATTGGTGTGAGTTGATGCTGTCAGAACCTCACAATAGACTCCCACGAAGCTCTCAACTTCGAGGGTCTTTTCCATGACACCACGTTTCTTGATCTGTGGTTTTCTTATCTCTGACTCTGATAATAAAAGTGTATCTAGTTTGCCTGGGTCATAACTAACTGGTATTAGATATGCTTGTACAAATTTCCGAAGCATTTTTAAAGTTGCCATATTTTTAGCATTGATTTACAAATAATAAAATCCTCAACTTATTTTAGAAGTTTAGAAAGCACTTTTATGAATGTTTCCTGTGAGTCCTACTCCTCGCGAGGTCTCCGGGATAACGGCATCTCTCTTTTATACCCGAGCGGGTGTTGCACTGCCGCTTCCGCTTTTTGTGCATGGGGCATTTCTATATAAATGTGAACTACACTATTTCCAATTTTCTGGAATTCTGGCACAGCAGACCTCAACGACTACAATAATACTTGGTCCTTACACACTTTCCCCAGCTCTGTTTAGGCATTTACCTTCCCCCTAGACTTGTAGTCATTGCTATCACAAAAGATGAAGGTTAAGTTGTCTAAAAGAAGGGAAGACTACAGAAGGTGTTTTCTTGGTTTCTATCTAACTTTTCTACGATTTCCGATTAACTCACCATGTTCTGCTGAGTGACAGGGGAGATAATAATAAAGTGGAAATGAAAATAAATTCCAGTGGTTTGAAGCATTGCTACTCAAAGTGTGCTCTGTAGGCCAACAGCACTGGGTTACTTGTAAGACATGGAAAAATCTCAGAAACCATCCAGACCTATTGAATCAGAATCTTCATTTAGACAAGAGTCTCTGGTTACTTATGTGTGCGCTAAAATATGAGAGGCACCTGTCTAGAAGAATGAATTTTACAGGTATCGTAAAAATGTTGAAGCCCATCATTTGTAATCAGCATTTAAGTGCTGTAATTTGACACAAAGTCACTGAAGTTATTTTGATTTCTTTTAAAAAAATCATCTTAAAGTATAGAACTCATTTTTAAACTGCAAAAAAGTAGCTGCAGTTTATTCTCTTAGCTTGGTCACTGATGTTGATCTCTCTCATGAGCTGGACGAGGGTATACCCTGAATGGACTCAGAAAGGTGAATTAGATGACTTAGCAAAGTCTCTTCAAGCTTAATAATACTAGTAGAAAAGCAGTAACAAAAAACTTTTAGAAGATTTACTCTGAGCCAGGCACTGCTCTTGGTGTTGAGTGAGGTAACTCACTTAATCCTCATGACAGTCCATTCATTAGGACGGGCACCAGTATTGTTCCCACTTCACAGATAAAAAAATGAGGCTTGAAAGTGTTGAGTAATTTTCCCAAGATTATACATAGATTAAGTAGAGGAGCTGGGATACAAATTCAGGCTAACTAGCCCAAAGTGCATTCTCTCAATCACTCTGCATACAGCTGTATGAAAACACAACACATTTTATGTGGACATAAAATACACTAATTTGAAATCACAGAATATAAAAACATAAGTTGAACCTCTCCTTATGTACAAATTTTTAAAAAATGTAAGTATTACCAAATGAAAAAAAGTGCCAAGAATCTCATAATTTTGAACCTGCCTGGTTGAGTGACTTGTAAACTATTTATGTAATTGCCACATGGTGGCGCCACTCCAACTAGGAAACAAATAGCTTTCCTTTGTCAGTTCTGCGGGAAAATCAGTCTTGAATAATGCAAGGCATTTGGGAATAACCCTCAAGAACAGCTTTACCCCCACGATTTGCCCAACTTCTGTAGGCCTGGTTCAGACTGCCTGGGTTAATTTCAAATGAAAAATTTGTTTCCTATATTATCCACTGTCATTTTGAGTTGTCACATTTGTTTCAAAGTTTATCTTTAGAAAAAGCAGTGAATTTGGGAAGAAAGGGGTAGAAAATAGAATAATTTAGGAGTAACTTGGTACTTTTTGCTTCTACCATATCTGAACCAGACTCTGATTTTGCAACACACAAATAAAAAACATGGCACATCTGCTGCTCCTTTTGGGGGGGGGATGATGCAAATCGTTTCAAATTGGACAGTAGACATCCAAAAAATTTTAGTTATTGTTGTTAAGGTTTATGCTGTTTATTTTACCAATATCCTATCTCGCTCTAAAATGCTCTATATGAGTTTTATTAAAAGTTAAAAAGAATTTAAGTTAATTTTGCTTTCACACATGCACATGTGCACACACACACACACACACACACACACTTAACAGATCCTTTAAGATATTGGAAAATAGTATGGAGTGTTGTTAAATTAGGTTTGGATATTACTAATACAGGAAATTCCAGGTCCTTAGTGAACTTTTTTCGCTCAGAAAGTTTATAACTATGAAACCAACAGTCCTACTTGCTAGAACATGAGATTAACCAAAGAGATTTCTCCATAGTAGAGTTTCATCGAGTAAAATCCAGACTGTGTTTCTATTGCTAAGGTTATAATAAAAACATTGGAATCAAAATTTACTGAATCAGTAATCATTTTTCTATAAGTTCGAAGCAAAAGTGAATTCCCATAAGAAAACAAGTTATCTAGTATCATTTTAACACTGTCAGTTTATTCATGGGCTAGTCATTAATATATGTGCCAATATACTAGAAATATGGACTTAATAAAACTCGAGGTTATAGTAAGTCATTAAGTAAGATTGGCAGCTTTAGCAAACTGAATCAATTTTACAGACTCATGTCAATAGTGTTCTATAGTAGTTGGAAAAGTTTCTTTCAAAGGATATCTCACAAGATTAAAAACAAAATTCATTGACCAAAAACTACATGTAAATATAAAATTATGAAGATTTAAATTTCTTCACTGAAACCCCATGATTTGCCTTGTTGACACCATTTCACATACTGTAAATGGAAGGCGAATACCCACTAAAGCGCATAAATGATAAACAGGTGGGTGCTACTTGTTTTCCCCACCTGATTTGTAGCAGACGCTTCAAAGTAGATAGATAATGGGATGATACTAAAAAGGCAGCCAGTTATTGAGAGATGAGAGAGCAGTGGGAGGTTATATCAGTGCCACATTAACTGAGGACTTATCATCAGCTGCGTACTGGGCCCAGCATCGAAGACAAAAAACCTAGCAGAATGGTTCTACGCACAAATGCTGGCCCCGGACTGAGGTTTCATCCTGCTTCTACCACTTACTTGCTGTGTGACCTAGGATAGGCCACTTAATTTCACTGTGCCTCGGTTTCCTCATCTGTGAAATAGGGGGAATATTAATATCTATCTTAGGGGGTTGTCGTGAGGACTAAATTAGTTGATTTGTGTAAAAACACTTAGTGCAGTATTTAGTACAATTTATTTATTTTTTAAAAAAGGTTAACTTCAGTGTCCTCTAATTCCCTTAAAGTCTGCAGTGATGTCCATCTCCCAACTCTACATGTGACATTATCTCTTAAAACTAAAGTGAGCTTTAGTCAACCCCACTGCCTACTGGATTGCATTCAAACTCCTTGGCCAAGTACAGAGACTTTTTACAACCTCTTCGCTCTACTCCTTCAGTTTCTGAACCTTGTCTCCCCTCGGTGCCTACATTCCGGATACACAAAACGATTTGTTCTTCCCCAAATCTGGAAGGTTCCATGCCTCCAAACTTATGCTGGTCCTTCTACATGAGACACTCATTCTTTTTCTAGTTGGTGAACTCTGTCAAGACCTAGCTCGAATGTTTCCTCCTCTGAAAAAGCGTTCCCTAATAACTGCTCCTTTTTGCCTGTCTGTCCTCCCCTAGCATCATCCAACAATAATTACTCACTATCATATCACCCTCTCGTTGAGATTATTATACGTCATTACATCAGAGGTTGCTTTAGTGTATACATCTTCTAGAGGTCATCTGTTTCCCCAAACATCTGGTAAATAGATATTTCTTATATGAAGGTTGTCAATAATTCCTTAAAATATAGTACTGCCTTTTAATGCACCCCCCATCTTCCATCTTCAACTAGATTTCTCCAGGGTTTTGATCTCTTGGAGAAATCTAGATTTTCTAGCTAATCTATGGAATCACCTGAATTTGCCCAGGCTTTCTCAACTCCTTTCTGATAATTAGCAGGGCACAGGGCTTGAGCTTGTGCTAGATTTCAGCATTCTCACTCCTAACCCAGCATTTGCATGCAGTGTGCAGACCATGGTACTTCCTGTTCCTGCAAGCAGTTCTCATTTGAAGAGGGCTATGTGCCTATTACAGACTTTATTTCTCTGGAAATGAAAAGAAATAAGCACAAATTGCTGTATTTTGGTTTTGAATATTATATTTAAGTAATGTATTTAAATACAGAACATGAGTACTGTCCTCAACCCCTATATTAGTCACTACCTAGAATTCCTCTGTCTTTAGGAAAGGGATAGCTCTTGGCAGGTGCTGTAGAAGTTCTTCCTTCACCCTGGTTCTATGCTGAAATAAGTGGTTAAACAAGCACCAGAATCAGAGTGGGGTTCTTTTAGATTATTAACCAGCCACCATTGTGTTACATTGTAAGGCAATATGTGTTTTGATATCAACATTTCATTTTTTACATTTTAAAGCTTTTCTAGGAGGAAATTGCTAATTGTGACCACCATGCTGTGACTAGAATCCAAATTCTTAAGGGAGATTTCAGTTTTATATTTTTATTTCTATGGCTTTCATGAGACATAACATTGGCACAGTGGGGCCATGAGAGTATAAAGTGCCACTCATGATGGGTAATTTTTACTTTTGAATCTCTGTAACATTTGAATCTAATCAATTATTCTCAATCAACAGAGACATTGAGTAGCAAAAAAAAAAAAAAAAAATAGAAGACTTCTTACACATGAAGACAAACTAATAAAGTACTGTGGGTAGTCAAAGAGTTTTGAACGCACAAGTAAGAACTACTTTTTTGGAAGGTAAATAAATGAGGAGCTGTATATAGTTTGATCATTTGTGAAATGCCTCTCTCACTTTCTATTATTAGGAATGAGGTGCAGGACAACAGACATCATTATGAACAGCAAGTAAAGAGAAATCTAGTGTGTTTTGATGATTGCTATCATGAAAACATGATGATGCCTATTACATATTTTTAGTAGAGGAGATGAGTCAACTCATGTGGTCCTTTCCTTGAAAATAGATTAATATATGAAAGTATTGGGGGCCAGTGTTTAATGCCTCTAGTTCTGAATGACTTTTTGTCTTAGGGTACATCCAAAATGAACCTTACTAGACAGATTGTATTTGTTTTAAATTAAATATAGACTGTGTGTGTTCAAAGCATTCTTTAGTTATCACCACCCCCAGAGCAGTGAAATGGAAATTAAACTCCTCTAACTGGATCATTTGCCTTTTTCTTTACTCGATTTCATAGCCTGCCCTACAAATGCTACTTTAAGCTACAAGATGTTTTTGTTGTGAATAAATGTTGGCGTTACAATTAGTTTGCTTTTAAATCTTATTTTATTTAACATGCTTAGTTTTTTCCCCATTGTGCTATTAAAAGAAAGAAGGCAGGAAACAACCTTTAATATGTGTGGTTTTGTGAGATGTACTTTCTCATACAAGTCTTCAAGGGAGGTGTTAATTCTTTCCATCTGATGTACAAGGAAAGCAAATCCCTCAGTGGAGTGAGGATTCAAACCCTTGTCTGTCCCCCAAGTCCAGATTCCTTCTACTATACCAAGGGCTGGCAAACTATTTCTTCTGTTTCATAAAGTTTTATTGGGATGACACATGCACATGCATTGACTTACCTATTGTTTATGGATGCTATTGTGCCAAAATGGCAAAAAAGAATGGTTGTAAAATCAACATTTGGACCACAAGCCTAAAATATTTATTATCTAACCATTTATAGAGAAAGTATGCTGATTCTTGATACTCTATTAATCCTAAATTGTCATTTGTGTATTTCTAAATAATATATGGAAACAAGAAATTAGCATGGTTTTCTTTTACCTAAAATTGCATTTTAAAAGCTTTCAATATTAGTGTAAACGCTCCCTAAAAATTTCAGAGCACTAGAAGGTAACAAAGAAAATAATGATCACATATAATCCTGCTATCCAGAGATAACTATGACTATCCTTCAAATTTTTTTCTATGTTTCTACATACATATATATATATATACACATGTATATATATATATACACATATATATGACTTTTTCAAAAATGAAATAATATTATATATAGTGCTTTGTTATTTCTTTTTTCACTGAATATATTTTTGAC
This sequence comes from Rousettus aegyptiacus, assembly GCF_014176215.1. Lineage (NCBI taxonomy): Eukaryota > Metazoa > Chordata > Mammalia > Chiroptera > Pteropodidae > Rousettus > Rousettus aegyptiacus. The sequence goes on from NW_023416306.1 coordinate 128,293,618, forward strand.
AGTTCCCATGCCAACAAATATATATTCATATTATCATTTTAATGGTTGTGTAGTATTTGATTTTATGATTTGGCCATAATTCTTTTAGCTGGTGACTTTTTGCTTATTTTCAGAAAAGAAGAGAAATTCAATAAATTGCTTACTGCTAGAATAAGTTATGAATGCTATCTAAACTTACTAAGATTTCTTAATTATAGTAAAATTATAGGTTTATTTGTAACAACCTAACGTTAGGCTCATTTGAATGAATGTAGGCAAATCTTGAGAGATGTATGGTATTTCACCCTGTACTCTAGAATCTGTCAGGGCTATTTGACTGCTTTCCAGGACCCATGTTAAAGTGAGCATTTTATGTTTGAGATTGGCACTGTTGATATATCGCAGGTTCCACACCTGAATGTTTTACTTCCCTTGTTATGTTAAAAGGGAGGCCAGCATGCTGTTTGATAACATGGCATAATTAGATTGTTACACCAAATAATAGCCACATCTGAACTAGTGTTTTGGCCTGGAATATAAAACAGAACATATTGTAAAACGGAGGGATGCTAGACACTGTTAAATATAAACTCTTCATTTTATAAATGAGGAAATGAAGCTCAGAGAGCTCATGTCTAAAAAAGTACTTTTTTCACTATTAAGTGTTTTTATGAAGGTTTAATACTAACCAGTTCTCTTTTTTGAATGATCTCTTACTGGGAGCACCAGTCAATAACATGGGTAAAAGGAGAGGTGTTCTGGCTAAAGCCAGGTAGAAGTACCTACTTGGCCTTCTCTTGTCCCCAGAAGTAGCCCTCTCTCTGGGTTCAACACCACCTGCACTATCTCTTGATGCTTGCCTGTGTCTTGCGCCTAAGCTGAGTTCATTTCACATGGCTTCTTTGTGTTCTTTTCCCCTCCCTTTGCTATATTAAGAAGAGTTTTCTACCTAGAAGGCATTTGACTGGGAGTTATTTTCTCCCTTCTCTGTCAACCACCTCTAGCTAGAGGGGAGGAATAATATTGGGGGTTAAATGCATGAAAGCATTTGTTTTCCGCAGACTTAGTCTTAAAGATCAGAAAAAAGACACTTTTCTTCGATATTGTTCGAACTTCACAACAGCATTCTGATGCTGACTATTATGTTATGAATGGTCAAATATAGTCTATAAAACATTAATTTTTGCTATTCAAAGGCACTTTGCCACAGGAGGGATCACAGAGCAAGCAGATCACAAAAAATTTACTGTAATTTTAGGGACATTTTAATTCCGTTTTGTGAAAGGTGAACCATTCTATTACCTAACCCAGCAGCATAAATAAGAATTATTAAAACCCGTCTAGATTATTACTTTATTGATGTTTTCACCTGCACATCTTATAATATACAATGTTTATCTTGGAATGACAATACCTAGCAGCACAACAAGAAAATTGAAAACCAGATCTTCCCTAAGAGAAAAGCAAAATCATTTTGTAAACAGCAGCCAGGTCTCATCCAGAATATGTCACATAAATATCACACCATCAAACAAGAAATGTAAATTATTGTACATACACTGTAATTGAAAATTGTATTATACATTAGTGGAGTCACCCATTTATCTAATCACAATCAGTTCCCATAAAATCTCATTTAGGAAAGTCGAGTGCAATTCAGGGAAGGTGGCAATGGGAATTTCAATCATGGAAATCTGTTTGGCCTGAGATCTTTGCAAGGTCTATGAGTCCATTTTTGTTGCTCTTCAGGCATATTTTTCAAATGTCTAGAATCATTTATATCTGAACCGACCAGCCCTGTCTCTCAGTTGAGAAGACATGAGATCAGCCAACGCTCATGACCTTGTTTTTAAACGCTGATTCAAAGACAGTATGCAACCCACAATGTCATCTAAATGTTTTCTGGGCTTTCTCGCTCTTCTCTAACTTCTCTGTGGTCACCTCTCTCTGTGATCACTTACATTCATTCATTTGTTCAAACATTTTTTTATTCAGGAAGTCCACACTTAGCACCTTCTATGCCCAGGCTTCGTGAGGAGCTGAGGATGCGGAGGAGTTGAAACACTCTCTCTGCCTTCAAAGTGCTGCCAGTCTCATGAGGTTAGTAGAAGTCATCGAACAACAACCAACATAGGTATAATTTCAAATTGTGATGGATGTAGAAAAGGAAAGATAGAGGGTGCTATGAGAATGTAGAACAGATCTAGTTTGTGAAGAGCATTACGTAAGAGTGGGCTTGGGTGGGGAAGGAACAAATACCAGGAAGAGGGGACACTCCATGTAAAGTCTTGGTGGGGCGTGGGGGAGAAGGAGCTCAAAGCCGTTAAAGAGAAAACCACAGGTCCAAATGGGGTCACTCATACTAAAAGCCCACCATGCCAAACCTAGATTTAATAGTTGATATAATAATTACAGTTTCGACCTCTCCCAGAAATGTAATCTTAACGAGTCTGAAATTTTCTGGTCAAGCACCAGGAAGGTCATCTGTCACTATGAGCTCCTTTCCATCTTCCCCAACCCCACTCCCCCAAACCAGAGAAAGAAGAGGCAATCTGCATGACCAAAAAAAAAAAAAAAAAAGCCTTAGTTCTCTTCCTCCACCTCCAAAAAACGGTGTCCAGGTCTCAAAATAATTTTTTCTTTTTCTTTTTGTTAGTAGTTCCCTTGCCCCACCATTCTTCCTATAAAAAACTTCCATTTTGTACAACCCTTGAATGTCCATCTAGTTGCTAGACGGGATGCTGCCTGATTCATGAATTGCCAATTAGATCTTCGAATTTACTTGGTTGAATTCTGTTTTTCATCAGAGCATAAGAAACACTGAAATGAGGTTGGTGTAGATAGAGCCCAGTGGACAAGGGAGAGAGATTGACAGATGAGACTGGCAAGCCCGATGACAGGAAGAGGATGCTACAGCCTACAAGGCCATATAGGCTGAGTTAAGGATTTTGGATTGTATTGTAAATGCAATTGGAAACCACTGAGAATAGGTTGTAGGGGGTGGAGGAGTGAGATCAAAGGAATACATAACCTGATCTGCATTCAGAAAGATCCCTCAGGCTACAGGTAAAGGGCAGAGTAGGGAGGCCAGTTTGGAGGCTATTGCAATATAGGGGAAACAGCTACAGCTTGGAAAAAAAATGATGTAGAAGGAAATGGAGAAAAGTGAATGTACTTGAGATATTTAAGAGTTAAAATCAACTGGACGAGGAATGAATTGGTTATTGGGGGACAGTAATGGAAAGGAAGGTATCAGGAAGCCTCGCAGATGTGTGGCTTGAGTATCTGAATACATGGCATTGCCAACCTGCCAGACGCAACAGGAAAGATCAGCAGCCTTACTGTGCCATCCCATATACCTCCTTTGCTGTACTTACTGCAATAAACAAATGATAAGCTGTGGACCACAGCTCTTCTCCATAATGATGACAAATGAAGGGGTTGAATCCACCCCCTAGCAGTCTCTGAGAGAGCGCAGTGAATTCTCTTTCTGAATTTATCAATATAAAATGTGTTCATGGATATTAATATTAGGTCATGGTAAATATGAATTCGATTGTGTTTGAATCTATCACCAGCTGCCAGGAGAGTGTCACTATTATCTTCTTAGATTTTCAGTGGATAAAACATAAAGGTTTTTTTTAAAAAATTTCCTCTATGCAATGTCTTGATTATGCATTCTGATGAGAAAATGTTTTTGAACCACTGTGAACTTAATAATCATAATACATTTTAATTTATGAGCAATCCATGCCTGAAGGCCTATCTGCATTTAACCAGAAAACAACCAAGAGAGTAACTTATAATCAAACAAGGAAATATGTCCAAATAAATAAATCCCAGAGTTGGTCCATAAATAAATGCCTATACTCAGGACTCAACATTAAAGAAACTGGCAAAGATTAAAAGGAGAAGTCAAAATCATTCTTGTCACCTAGAAGTATCCTACAGTCATGCAAGGCAAGTACTAGGGTAGAGCTTAGACTCTTGGCAATTAACATAGATTTTTGTTCTATGTAGATGGCACCTATCTGACTGAAGTCTGCCTATCATCTTTTGCTAGCCTCATCAAGAGAAGAAGCACCGATATGCCAATTCCCAGTATACCTAACTGCAGCAAGACACAGCCCTGAGAGCTAGGCTCCAGCAATCAGATCCATCAGTACACTTCACTTCACCTGAGCTACCTGAGAAAATACCTGTATGCAGCCTTTCCTTTATTGCTGGTGTGGTGAGTGGCACAGGTGCCCAGCTTTTGGTGCAGCAGAAGCATTAGGGGACTTACCCAAGTGGTTTCAAGGATAAATTCCTGGTGCAGACATGGCAGTGGGGACAGAGAGAGACAGCATCCTCTGGCGGTCAGGGAGGCAGATGCAATGGCAAGCTCACACCTGGCTGGGAGTGTTAGGTGATTGAGGCCTCGCTCAAGGAAAGAGCTTCCTGCTGGTCCTCCCATCCTTTCACATCAACTCACTAATGACTAGGTATCCTTCGCTATCCCTCTCTGATGAACACCTGTATTATCCACCTAGCTTCAACAACCGGTTGTCTTTTACCATATTTGCTTTATCTCTATCTCCATGTATGGGTATTTTTTTATTCTTACTTTTTGTTGTATCACTTGAAAGTTGTCCACTTGAAGTTGACACTTCTAAATACTTCAGAGCACACTTTCTAAGCAAAGTATTTATCTCCCACAAAACCACAGTACTGTTATCAACCCTGACAATTAATATTAATTTCATAATATTATCTGGAATACAGTCTTTATTTAAATTCTTCCAGTCTAACTATCTTTTATAATTACTTTTTTCCAAAACAGGATCCAATCTAGGTTTGGTATTGTAATTGGTGGTTATTTCTCTTAAATCTCTTTTAGTCTAGAGTATTTTTAACTTTTAAGTTTATTTATGACATTGACTTTTTTTGACATCGATTTTTTGAAAGATCAAACAGTTGTCTCATAGGCTGTTCTACATTCCTGATTAGTCTAAAAGTTTTGTCTTTGTGGATCTAATTTATTCTTCTCTTTCTTGTATTCTCTGTAAATCTGAAGTTAGGCCTAGAATCCTGATTAGATTCAAATTTACATTTTTTGGCAAATCTATTTCTTAGGTAGGGCTGTGTGTATTACATACTGATGGAGAGTCTATAATCGGTGATATGAGATTTGATCATTTGGTTAGCATGATCATTGCTGGATCTCTCCATTGTAACTATATGTTTTTCTTTTTTGCAAGTAATTTTGTAGTAAGTTATCTGTGCTTTAGTAATCTACTATGAATAACTTGTTCTTCAAAAACTTTTTGCCTTATGATTTTAGTATCCACTGGTGATTTTTGCCTAGTAGTATCTTTTTTACAAACTTTTTTTCTCCTTTATTGGTCAAAATTAGTCTCTGTCACTTGTAACTAAGAACTCTGACTTAGTAAGCCACCTCCTATTAGTAAGAAACAGCATGGAATCAGAAAACCGGAGAGCTAATATTGGCTCATTAACTGGCTGTGTCACTTTGAGTAAGTGCTTGGTCCTGCACGTAGCTCTGATAGAACCAGTCCCAGTACATTGTCCTGAATACTGCCAACCTTTACTTCTCTCCACTGAGTTCCATGACTCGTCCCATTTATGTCCTTCTTTTCTCTGCTTCACATTCACATTCAGGGAGTGGTGGGGCAGTGGGAAATGGGAAAGGGAACAGACAGGATAAGGGTTGAGGAATTTCACTACACACTGTCAAGGCTGGCCAAGACAAGCCTGAGAAATCTGACTGTTCCAGTTCTCAGGCATTGGCTGCCTCATGGATTCAAAGAACTATGCAATACAAGCTTTCTCTTTAGAGAACTCACAGCCTGGTGGACTACAATGCAGGTGGTGGTTTTTGTTGGATGCCTCCATGTTGGATTTCTCATTTCCAATCCAACGTGTCTTCTCTATTTCCCTGTGAGCTCCTTGAGGGAAATAAAGCACTGCTATATAGTGGGCACATTCAATGCTATTGAGTGGATAATGAATAAATACCAGCTCTTTTATAGATACAATCATCCATAAATTTACACCTTTTTTTGACCCAAAAGGTAATGCTTTCATGAGGTGGTACACCAAGTGGTCAACTCAGTTGCTCAAGTTTCTAATTAGTCAGTGGCAGAGGCAGAAGCATGTTTCCAACTACTGGATCATTTCTCTCTATCATAACTAAGTTCTTTGAGAAACCATCATCTAGAATTGGCTTGAAGGAGCATACACCAGGCACAGCCCATTTAGAGCTTGGGATCTTCACTCAGACCATTATCCACATGAAGCATTTCTCACACTTTAGTCATCTCTCATCTCTGAGCCATCATCCCATAGCTGGACCAATGAACAGCAGGGCCTCCAGGCCTCATTGGCTGGGTAGAGGTGACCCAGAAGGTCCCGCGCCTGATTGCCAATTCCCGTAGATGCCCTCAGTTTTTAGTGTAATTGATGTGTCATAGGCTTCATCCTGTGATTTGTTATGGCCTCACTGATTAACTAGGGTAGGGGGTGGGTTGACAGAGCCCAATGTTTTTCTGCTGTTCTCTTTGGCAGGAATGTTTGTTCAGCAAACAAGAAGGATGAAAGCACAGAGACTCTGCCTCCCCTTGTGTCTTCCCTCCCTTTTGAGCATCACAGAATCAGCCACGGCTGGATTTACCTGGCAGGGGCTTGACAAGGTGGGTCCCATCACAACTGGTTCCTATAATTTCATAGAGTATTTGTAATGGCCTCCTTCAGTCTTATAAGTAACTGGAGACTTAGGAGGATTTACAAAAAGTTACTGATGGGCTCTCCTAGACAAATAAAACAAAATGAAACAAAATGCAACCTGTTGGCAAAATGAATCAATGGTGATCAAAGAACAGTTTTCTCTGGAGGTATGTATTGACAGGGAAGGGTCAGGAATAAACCTGTGATGGTAGAAAGGTTTTATATCTTGAGTTGGATGGGGGTTACATGCATATATGTTCATGTGTGTGTGAATGTGTATATGACAATTCACTGAGATGTATACTTAAGATTTATGTACTTTACTCTGCATATGCTATAACCTTATTAAATTTCTTCTTCTTGAAATATAGCCTGTTATAATGGAAAGAACAATGTATTCAGGGCCACCTTTTTCTCATTGTTCACATCTTGGCTGTCTTTACCTTTTCATTGAAGCCTTCATTGACCATAGAATCTGCCCTCTCCTCTACACTCTATCCAATTACCTGGTTAATTTTCTTCATTGCACTTATCATCATCTGAATATAGCTTATTTATTAATGTTCTTGTTGGCTATTTCTCACCACTAGAATATAAATCCTGTGATGGCAGTTCTTTTGATTGTCTTGTTTCCTGAAGAATCCCCAGGAGGAAATACATGTTGATTGTCTGACTGACTGGGGCAGAGATACTGAAGCTGATATTAGGGCTCTGTTTTAAAATAAATGTTACCAAAATAACATCAGGAAACCAAACGGCGCTCATGGTAAAAAAAAAAAAAAAAAAAAAAAAAAAAAAAAGCAAGACTGTGGCCAGAGCATTTACCAGGCCAAAGTCCAACATGCATGCTAGAAAACCAAGTCATGGTCAAAATCAAGCATGAGTGGTCATCAGGCCAGCTGGTGACTCAGATGTGCTGGGCCCACAGTGCATACTCCAGCCAGCAAATAGTCATCTGGGCAGATCAGTTTAGGGTTTTGAACCTACTTCTTGAGATTAGAATAAACCAGTGGTTCTCACTCAGGGCAATTTTGCTTTCCAGGGGATATCTGGCAATATCCAGCGACATTTTTAGTTGTCACCATTATGGGGAGGAGGACTACTGGCATCTGGTAGGTAGAGCCCAGAGGTGCTGCCAGACATTCTGCACTTCATGGGACAGATATCACCTCTGCTCCCCAACAAGGAATTATCTAAATATCAATAGTGACCAGCTTGAAAAACCCTGAAACAGAAGAAAAGCAGACCCTAACTGAAGTGGGGAGAGGTTGGGATTTCTGCTTTGAAAATGTGCAAACACTATGCTCTTTCGCTCTAGGAGGCAAAGGCCCCAGATTTTTCAGAAGGGGAGAAAAATTCTAGTGACAAGCATTCTGGGTATATTTTATTTTATCGTATATTCTGTTTAATGGATATCTCTTTCTCCACAAGCATAGACTGACCAGTATATAAATGTATTTTACAGTGGTATTCTGGAATTTAGAACATAAAGCTAGTTTGAATTTTCCTTACTGGATGAGCTCCTACTTACTGGCAGCTCTGTCTGACAACCAGTCATTCTTGGGCTCCAGGCCAATTTCTTTAATGAATCTCTCTAATTTAATTCATATTTTCCCACCTTTCTATTAAGTACCACCCAGGCTCATCAGGTCTGATATTTGAACCAAATATATTTAATGACTGTCCCTTCATTAAACATTGCAAGCTTTGTAAGGCCCTGGCAGACAGTTGCTCCATTCGATAACCTAGCACCCCAGCAAAGTCAATAGTCAGTGCCAAGTTCATCCCTCTGCTTCTCATCTTACAGCTGGAGATGGAGCCTCCTGGGCCAGACAGGCTTTATCACTGGGGAAACATAAGTTTTCCAGGCCAATGGATTCAGCGCTCTAGCTATATCTCATGCTTTGACACTAGATGTCAGCGAAGGGTAATTGTTGTCTCAATTTAGAGGCCAGCTCAGGTAGCTGCTGGCACCCTTGGTTCATGTTTTATAGCAAAGGTGAAGTATGGCTCCGTTCCCACCGCACACATATATTACAATAAAAAGGAATATCCGCGCCTAGTGTTTTTAAAGGCTAGTCATAAAAGATGAATAACGAGGCAGTTTAAAGCTAAAAGACAGCTGCCAAGCTCAATGGCCATGATGGATGCGGAACACCCAGTGTGAAGAAAACCCGTTCCTCCGAGATCACCATCCAAAAAATTAATTACTACAATTCAGCATCTTTAAATGTGCCACTTAATATACTGCTACCATAATTAAATTTCCAGCCCTGTGACCTTGAGACCATTTCCTGAGATAATAAATGAGATCAAGGTTTAATCGATGCGGATGGAAGTAGAAACTGTCCAAGGATGCAAAGAGCCTCCGTGCTGTGAGTCAAGGTTGGGGTGGGGGTGGTTGGGGGGCAGGGGCTATGCTGTGGAGGTGGAGCAAAGCTCTGCCAGTGTCGAGTCGTCCTGTGACAGGAGTGTCTCCTAAACTTTCTACATTTGCCAACCAGGACAGTGAAACAGTCTTGAATTGGGAGCCAAGTGGCTAGAGTTCAGGTCAGATCTGTGTTGCTAAAATTCTGTTTGGTCTCAGATGAGTTACTTCTCCCTGGGTTTGGAGGGTGTTCTCTGTAGAAAGAAGGGCTAGACAACATGCTCCACAGTTCTTTGTAGCCCTAGTGTTTTGTAATTTTTGTTGTTGTTATTAAGCTGTATGGGAGAAGCTTGTTAGCTGCATCTTTCCCTCTCAGCAAGAGCATCTCTCTGCTAACTAAGAGTTTTCTCAGTTCCTTGCCAAGGGAAGGTTTTTGTAAAGAATCTGGTTGAAATGAAAGCGAAAGGCAGGTTTAAAGAGCAGGGCTACATGCAGTCCAAGAGCTGCAAGTAGAAGGAAGGGCAAGTTATCTGAACCCTGCGCTTTGGGCCTGGGATAGAGTGGTACCCCATTCTGCTTCAATTAAAAACTATTGAATACCAACTAGACACTAGGAACTGTGCTAGAGGCTGGTCCTTGTCCTCGATTTGCTCATAGTATTTTAGGGAAATGTGAAGAAATAATTTCACAACCATGTCACAGAATAATAATACAGATGGGTATAAGGTATTGCTGGTCTGGGTGGGGACTTAATAGCTTTGCCCTGTTTGAGTCCCTCGTTTCCAGCAGCCTTTTCAAATATCTGTCAGTTGACTAGTCTTGTAACAGTGCCCCCTCTCCAATATAAACATGGAAACCACAGGCCTTAACTCATTATAGCCCAAGAAGGGTTTATATACTATGACATGCTGGTATTCTGATAGGAATGATTTACTAAAAAGGAAAATATTGGTGTTACAGACACTTTACTTGAACAATATTTTTGAGTTGGAGAGACTCAACTAAGTACAAAGGAGAGGTTAGCCTAAGATGGAAACAAGGACATTTCATCCAGAGTGTGTTAGTTATCTATGATTACATAATGAATTGTCCCCAAATTTAGCAGCTTAAACAACAAGAAAATACACATTCATAATCTCACATAATTTCCATCAGTCAGGAATTTAGCATCATCTAAACTGGGTGGTTCTGGCTCCAAGTCTCTCATAAGGTTGTTGTCAAGATGTTGGCCAAGGCCAAGGTTATCTGAAGGTTTGACTGGGGGCTGAAGCTTTGCTTCCACGATGACTTGTTCACATGATAGGCAAGTTTGTGTTGCCAGTGGCAGGAAGTCTCAGTTCCTCAGCAGATGGACCTCTCCATAAGGCTGCTTGAGTGTACTCATAACATGGCAGTTTTCCCCAGAACAAGTGATCTGAGAAAGAACAAGGCAGATGCCTAAACAATTTTATAACCTAGTGTTGTAAGCCACACACCTTCAATATCTCTACATTTTACTTGTTAGAAGTGAGTCATTAAGTCCTACTCAAGGGGAGGGATTTAGGTTCCACTTTTTGAAAATTCTCTAAATGTCAAAAAGTTTGTGGATATACTTTTAAACCACCACATATAGTAACAGGAAGGAAGTTGGTGGATGTGGGTACAGATGCCATCAGGCTGATGGATGTGATGGGAACCAGTGGGTGTTCTTTTCTGAGTATTGCTCTGTTGTTAATGAAATAAGAAACAATGCCATCAGCCAATAGCGGGCACGGGGAGAAGGTGTTGGAAGTTCAAAGAACTCTCTGTGAACTAATTTGTTTCTCCTGGGACTTAGTCTCTTCCTGGGCACATTCCTATTGGTTACTACTTCCTTTTTTAATTCTTTCTCATTGATTTTCCTCTCATAGTTAGTAGGCTCTTGAAGTTGCTCTCACTTGCATTTTCTATAGCTCCAAAGAGTTTTAATCCTTGCTTAATTAATCTGATGTTGATTTTTGCAAGTCAACCTAGCAGTTCTTACATAATAGAGATTTTAGTATATCTCAACAAATCATATTTATGTGCAGTCATTCTCTTCCCAACCAAGTGTAACATACATACATGTTGAGGAGGGGGCTTGCTCCCTCCAAGTCAGTATGGGAGAGTGAATGGACAAGTAGGACTTCCAGGTGAACTAAGGTACTGTCATCAGTCCTATTTTACAGATGAGATATCTGAGGCTTAGAGAGTTTAGATTACTTACCTAAGGTCACAGCTCGCACAGGGCCCAAACTCAAAACTCGGTCCCAACACATCTCTAGAGACTTAAGGAGAGACTTAAGATAGTCATATCTAAACTTCCCCACCTCCTTACTTCTTAACATGTTTTCTCCCTTCTACATTTGGTTAAAAAACTCTCATGATTTTTCTCACTCTTCTTTTGTTTTTAAATAACTAAACTACTGTTTTCTGTAGTAGAAAGGACAAAGGAACAAGCGATCAGTACTCGCCTTGACTGGTGCTCAACTTTCTCTTTTTCATCCTCATTGCCATGTCTCACAGCTACAGTCATCAAAACTATTTCCAAACCTGTGGGACATGATAAAGAGCATACTCTGAAACTTGAAGGAAGAGGAGAAACAAAGTGTAAATCTTACCTTTCAGACACACACTCGATTCAACAAATGTTTGCTGATCTCTAGCCCATGCCAGGTAAATAAGGAATTGTAAAAAACTCATTAGGGTTGAGTGCAGATAGTCATATAAGTGGCTGTGACACAATGAAAACCAGTGTTTACATCTCACACATCTCTCTTCCCATGCAGTATTCTGTCTCTCGTGCACAAAATTCCACAGACAAGCTTATTCAAAGCATGATTCATCTTTAAACAGGAAGAACTTGTGAAGGAGGAAACAAACAAAATTGGGTTCCAAATTATTTGCTAGTAAATTCTTTGCAACTGTGACTGTATTTACTTCTCTTTAGTAAATAAGGGTAAGATGTAGAAAGATTAATGAAGAATGCCAACCACAGGATACTGCCTTCTCCAACATCTTTAAAAAAATAAAACTATGAGGGAAAAAGTTATGCAAGTAAAAGATTATAAAAGTGTCTTATCAAGGAATAAAACACATCTACACCAAGGAATTCTATTACTTTATAGTCATACCTGTTGAACCTTGGGAGCTGATTCTATAAGCCTTAAACTCCATGCCTCCTAAAATAAAATAAACAAAAACCTGAGTTTTTGTTTGAGATAAGCAGAAAGATGGGTGAGAAAGGAAGTTTCCAAATGCTGTCCCCAAACTCTGAGTCATCTTGTTAAGCAGATCATGAATAGGTAAGATGACTGATGGGTAGGCAAAAGTGGAGCGCAATCTAGCTAGAAGCTCAGTACATGGAAAGGCCCAAACCCAGATGTCATGAACTAGTCTCATTTTAAAATTTTGACTTGTTCAGTTACAGGATTCCAGCAGTTAAATTAAGTCAATCAGGAAAAACCCTGAAGGATCCAAGTACATTGCTGTAGTGACACTGAACAACCTCTAGGAACATATTCTTTTCCCATTTGCTGCTCAGGTAGCCTGTGCTGTCAGCAGAAACCCCAAGATGGCATTCTTGCCTTATTTTTCTAAATGACTTCTTGGGCTCACAAACAAAACAAAACCCTCTGAAAACCTCAGAAGATTGGGTGACTTGATTTGGTGGGAGTGGGGGTGGAGAAGAAGGAGAAAGTGACATTCTTTCTATTACTGAGTGACTGGTGCTTTCTGGGTGGGTGGCCAAGGCAGTTGTCTACTGGATATTTTAGGTAGGCTACAGAAAAAGATCCTTGCTTGCAATGATCTCTGCCTGCTGGTCATCCATGCTGCATGCGATGGGATTTTCAGATCTTTTTACTTATTATCACTGAGGTTGTAGGTCCCGTCCTTGACATCTTTAAGCAGCAGCACAATAAGCCATGATCAGCCACAGATAAGAAAACTGGGTGTGTTATCTATTTAGCAGGGACCTGAAGGAAGAGGATATAGAAAATGTAAACTTTGGCTGCTCCACAGATTGAGGGGAAATAATCATTGCTAATCTTTTAAGTCCATTTTCTAGTTTAGAGCTTCTGTTCACTTATCTCATTTTAATCTTCCTAACCATCCTGTGTGATGTAGCCATATTACTATTTCCATTTTATACAAGATAAAATGCAGTTTCGGAAGATGCTCTGAATTGTCTAGAATAACACAAAATGGTTAGACCACAGGGATGACATTGGAGAGAGTCAGAATGAAAGTCTCTGTCTTGTGAGCATGTGGCTCTTCCCTCCTAGGCAGCTGCTTCCCACGGATATTTAAACGTATTCAAACCTCTGCCATCACTTGCTCTGTTAAGTCCGATGTACGTGTTTCGATCTCAATTCTCTTGATCTCTTGGCAGAAATTGACGCCAGTGATCATTTTCTCTTTCTTAAAAACACTTTCCTCCTAATTCTGAGATATATACTTCAATTTCCTGGTTTTTGTTCTAGTTTCTAGTTACCCTATTTCAGTCTCGCACGCACGCAGGCTTGTTTGGCTCTACCCAATCACCACCGGGAGAAGTCCCTCCTGGTTCTCTCCTAGCTGTTACATTTTTTCCCTTACTTCACTCCATACATCTTCATTGTTTTAATTATCAGTGACTTGCAAATTTAAATCTCTGGCCCAGATCTCTGCTCTGAGCTCCAGGCCTAGACAGGCACCTACTCAACATCTCCACTTGGCTATCTCAAAGGTACCTCAAATTCAGCATGTCCAACACCCAGACTCAAACTGGGTCCTTTCACATTTTCTAACTAGATGAATAGTGCTGGCATCAGAAATGTTGTTTGAGTCAGAGGTCTCAGACTCATCCTTGACCCTCTTTACTTCTTTCTCTTTTATAACCATTCTATCACCAGTTCGTCTCAATTTTATCTAAGTTTTGTCTACTTTTCACCTTTGCCACTGCTGCTACACTAAATCTAAGCCACCACCATGTCTTGTGCAGACTTCCCACTATTCTTTCTATACCACTCTGGATTCTTATTAATCTCCACAATAAAGTTAGATTAATTTTTTCAAATGTAAATCTGGTCATGTTCATCATTTGTTAATATGTGTCTGGCAAACAGTCACGGGGATTTAAAGTAAAGCATAGGGAATATAATCCACAATATGGTAATAACTATGTATAATGCCAGGTGGGTACTAGACTAGTCAGGGGGAGCACTTCATAAATTATGCAGATGACTATGCTAGATACCTGAAACTAATATAAAGTAATACTGAATGTCAACTGTAAAAAAAAAAAATGTGTCAGTGGCTCTCTATTGCTTTTGTGATAAGGACCAAAATTAGCACACTTTATAAAGTTCTGTATGGTTTGGGCCCTGACAATCTTCCTAGCCTCCTCTTAGACCAATTCAGCCCCTGTCTCCAACCACAACTTGATATAGGTATTTCAATTCTATTCATTTTCTCTTCCTCCCAGGCCCCCACCTGTACTTTTTCATCTCTCAGATCAAGGGTCATCTTCTCTGGGGAGGCTTCTCTGACTCCCTCTTCTCTCTCATTCTAAATCAAGTTCTTTTCATATTTCCTTTCAAAGAATGGTTACCACCCTTCAGAGTGCTTATCTCAGTTTGTCACTATGCATTCCTTGACATAATTATTTGATTAGTGTATGTCTTTTCCCATTATATTCTAGGCCTGGTTTCTAGTCACCCTTTTGATACTAACTACAAATGCAGGGCCTGGCATACAATAAGTCCTCAGCAAATATTTGTTGAGAGAGTAAATAATTAAAAAGGAATAGAATACCAACTTTATCTATTTTATTATTTCACCTACTTCCAACCATGCTATAGCTTTTCAGAGAGGGCTAATATTATCTATTTCATACTTCAGGGGTCTTAAGGAATAATTTCCAATTTAGTTATTTTTTAATATCAACAAGTTCCATAGTTGTTTTTACACATAAAAAACCGTAGACACAAACATCTGGAACTCATATTTCTCTTAAGTAGACATCCAGATAGAGTCGTAAGTTAACAAATTAAGTTTTGTTGTCAAGAAAAAGAGAAAATGTCATAAGAAGAGCCTCTTTTTGAAGGAAATGAATTTTCTTGCCCAAATCTCCTTGCCCAAATCAAAGGGGAGCTGATCAATGCCAGTTGCTAAGAAGTTTTATGAAAATTTCCTTGTTAATATGTAACGATTGGAGAGGACTGAAAAGAAGAAAGCTGAATTACAGTAGGAAAACAGTCAAATTAGATGGGGCTAAAAGTATCTGAGACTCCTCTACCTCAGAATATTATCATGGTGATCAAATTAAAATGTTATAATGACATAAAAGCATAAAACATCTTATTAATTTTTCTGGGGTCAATCTGATGAAAAGCTTTTAAAACTAAAGCAGCTTAAATTAGTAAGTATATTCTTTACATTAAATCAAATAATTGCTAAAGCCAATACTTGCACTTAAAAAATGACATGGTTCCTCTGAAATTTGTAGTTAAGAAAATGTGACATTTCAGTGAACTGTAATTTTTATTACGAACATATACATGGTGTTTTCTCCAAAAGTACCTTATGGTTATGTTTATACACACCAACTTCCATTTAACATATTCTAGCTACTTGTCAGTAACTGGATATTTTAAAGAATTTACCATTTTGGTTGAATTCAACAACGGATTGGTGGGTTATTTCCTAAACAAATTTATCTTGGTAAAAATACAACTGATCTCTTTTAAAGCCCTGAAATACATACAGAAATTAATAAACACTTATAAACATATAAACCAATGATGGATAATTTGTCTTTTGCATTTACTTGTCATTCTAACATAGACTTTTTAAGTATTCTAAATCCTTCAGAATTTTATCCTTGATTAGCAATAACTAATCCAGAAATTTAGAAATACATTTTTAAAATGTATTTAGAAAACTAAATTATTACTTTTTTCCTTAAATATTAAGCAGCTCTAAATTTTGATTCATCTTCAAGACAAGTTGAAGACAAACACAAATCTCAGAAGTGTATTTTTAAAGGTAGAGTTTTTTCTTCAGTCTAATTTAGGATCTCTGAGATAAATAAGGTATTTTACATATACTGCTAGGAATAATTGATAGTTCAAGCTTCTGTGTGTTATACTTGTTAAAATATTTGCATTCGAAAGCAAAGTCAGAGTTGTAGCTCAAGGCTATATGTATATCTTTCCTAAGGAACGGAAGACATAAATAGTATTTTAAATTGTAATTGTTTTGAAATCATAAATTTAAAGACACAGATCTGCATTTTTAAAAAAGAGGAAATTGTCTTCTTCATTCGAGCTTTTTTTCAAGGAGTGTGTGTATGTACTAAACACTATAGTGGGTATTTGATATAAGGGTAAGTTTTACTGCCTGTCCTTAAGAAACTTGGAGTCTAGTGTGAAGGCATTGACTATAATCAGGCAATTGCAAAGCAGTGTGAGCAGTACTGTAATTGTGATAAGTACTGGCATAGTGGGAGCAAGCAAGAAGAGATCCCACTGGCTATTAGTGAGATATTCGCTGAGATTCTAGGTCTTCTCTTTGTCACAAGGTAGGATTACATTTCTTCACCTCTTTATGTCAGGCATGACAACTTTGGCTAATAAAATATGGGTGGAAATAAAACAAGTCATATCTGGGTGGAAGGTCTTTTTCCTTCTTGGCAACTGACAGTAAGTACTCCATATGGTGGAGATCCTTTGGGCTTAGATTTTGAGGGAGGATGATATGGAACAGAGATCCCAGTTAACCGCTATGAGCATATAGTGTACATCAGAAATAAACCTTAATTTTTCTTTAAACCACTGAGATTTGGAGGATGTTTGTTATCGTAGCACAGCCTAACCTATATAGACTACTACATGCTTTACTCCAGACTGAGCAAATAAGAAAAGTTTCCCAGTGTGCACAAAGCTAAGCTAAGACCTGAAAGATGAATAAGAGTTGTCCAGGTAAAGAATTATGTTTGGGGAATTTTTTTTCTTTTACTAATGGAAGGTAGCAGTAAAACAGAAAAATTGAAGATTATTAGAGAAAGGTTTATAATAATTGCTTATCAAGGATAAATTTCCAAAAGATTTCTAACAGGTTTATTTGGGCTCTTGACACAGAAAGGAGAAATGAAGAATAAAATTGTTGTCTACCAAAATCATGGGAACTGTTCTTTATGTAAAGTACAAAGTAGCTCACCTCTTTCCAGAAGGGGTATTTATATTTTTTACTCACTTTTATCCTTGCCTTAGTTTGTACTTACTTCTTTACATGTAGACTCTAACAAATTTTTCAGCTTGTCCAAGTTAGTTATGTCAATATCTTTGCATGTCTACTAGATTGTATGCTCCTTAAATCCAGAGCCCATGTCATTTTCATTTTTATGCATTGAAGGCACTCAAATTCCTATTAAGAGAGCTGCCATTATTGTAGGAATCTAAAAGTAGACCACAAAAATCACATGATATCATTTATATGTGGGACATAAATCTAAAAGCAACATATGAACAAGACAAACAAACAGAGACTCATGGACAAGGACTATGGACTAGTGGTTACCAGAGGGTAAGGGGTGAGGGAGGAGCGGGGAGGTAGATGGGGTAAAGGGGATCAAATATATGGTAGCTGAAGTAAACCGGACTTTGGGTGGTGAACACAGAATAGAATATATAGATGTCAAATTATAATGAACTTCTGAAAATTATGTAATTGTATTAACCAATTTTACCCCAATAAACTTTAAAAATAAAAGTAGATCACAGCCTTAGCTAGCTTTTGAATAACTGCTTTAAAATGGAGACAAATCTCAGTGCACAGCTGGGGCTATATCCATTTAAAAATGCTCCAAAACAAGTTGGGGTCTTTTGATGACAGTGAAGGCTGTGAACTCATGGAATTTGCTGCTTAAGACCTAGATTGTAGGGCCACCTCTTCCTGCTTTGTGAGCCTTTGGGTTTAACTTTTGCAGTCTTGGTTTCTTAACTTGTGAACTACATGGAATGCCGGACCTACTCACCTCTTACGAATATTGCGAGACAACTCTGAGAACAGTAAAGTGCTGTACAAATGTGATGTGTTCTTCATGCTACTGTTAGCAGCATGATTCTTAGCTCATTAGAGAAAGTAGGTGTTATGCAAAACCTGTGCAGTAGGTTAGACCTGGGTTTGAATTCTTTCTTTGTCACTTAATAGTTGCATAATCTTGGTCAAGTAACAAAATCCCAACATATCACCAATTTCTCAATGATTTAAACTAGAATATTTTTCTTATACAAATATTCTTAAAGAAGAAGCCTGGCATATTAGAAGGCCGTTGAGCTTTGAAATTGTACAGATAGAACTCAAATCCCATCTCTACCACTTACTTATTAGATATGTGACCTTAGGTAAGTTAATTTACATCCTAGAGCCTCAATTTCCAGGTATCTAATGGAGAGGTATTGATTATCCAGTTTCCCAAAGATAAGAGACAACTTGAAGTAGAAAGTGCTGGCTAATACGCCTTTGAAATGTTAACTTAGTTGTTTACCACAGAGCAAACTTCATCCCTAAAAATTCTGCATCCAAGCTATTCATGGAAAAGGCCCAGTAACACTCAGCCTAAGTGGCCCTTCTATTATCTCAACATAGAAAAAAATGATTAAATAAACTTAAACCTAAACCTTGGGTCAATTTGTGACTCACCAGACCAGACAAGATTTCCCATTCACCTGGAATGAGACCCCCATATTTTCTTTTCCTCTTCCTTTTTAGGAGAAAATAAGAGATATGGGTCACATTCTGATAAGGAGCATAACACTATATTGTCAACACAGTCAAATTTTCGGCTCTTTTCTCAAGTATGCCATCTTGGCCCAATCAAATTGCTCACTGTGGTCATTGTCACGGTTCATCCAGCTGGTGGCTGGATTAACAGACAATTGGATAAAGAAATTATAGTTCATATATACAATGGAATATTATTCAGCCATTTAAAAAATGAAATCCTACCATTTGAAATGACATAGATGGACCTAGCGGTTATGCTGAGTGAAATAAGTAAGACAGAGAAAGATAAATACCACATGATTTCACCTATATGTGGAATCTAAGGAACAAAAAGAACAAACTAATCAAAAACAGACTCATAAATATAGTGAACAACGTGGTGACAGACAGAGGGGAGGGGGTTGGGGGCTGAGAGAACGGGGTGAAAGGTTAAAGAAGTACAAAATAGTGTTGATAGTTGGTCACAGGGATGGGCGGCATGGCAGAGGAAATGCAGTTAGCATTAATATGATAGCTAGGTGGAGGGCCAGGGGAGGGAGGGAGCAATGCGGGGGGCGGGGTCGTTTTATGAACAATATAGATGTCTAACCAAAGTAAATAATGCCTGACAAATAGAGCCAAATACAGCCATTTTTTAGAACTTACTGGGGAAACCCCCTCCCAAATCTCTTCCCTAAAATTCTTAAACTACACGAGATGTTCAGTTAAAAAAACACCAATGTCTCTGCCCTACCACACGTACACTACTGCAGATATAATAAACATATTATTCACTTTCTAATAAAGGATCTCCAGATTTTGAGAGTTGTGTAAAATCATGTAGCTATGCCATTGCAAAAATGTAAAATAACCTTCATTTTCTGTAACTATTGGTTTTGGCTGATAGAAGTCCTGCATACAGTCATATTTCAGAGAAATTACCATGCCTTAATGAGAACTTTAGGTTGAAGGAAGACATTTCAGTCAAATGATAGTGAAATTGATATGATCAAAATGAAATATGTGGCATATTTATCTAATCAGCTGGAGCTGCAATCTCTAACCATAGTCATTTACAGCTCAATCAACTCATCTAGTCATTATCAGCTAATGATACAATGAGTGATTACCCCCACATTGAGATAATAAGTGAGTTCATAAAAATCAGCACTTCTATTATAAAGTGACAGGTAGGCCTGAAAATAAGGTCTTCGAATGCGGTTAGCGCCTGGCTTACCTGACAAAAATTTAATAGGAAAAAAATGGAACTGCGTAGTTATAAGATGAGCTCCAACCCTTTTGAAAAGCAACATAGTAATTTGTATCAAGAATCATTAAGATGTTCACACCTTGGCACCATGTAATTTCTTTCTTTATTTTAGTTTGAAACTATTCAATTGTCAAAAATTCTAACTGGTGTACAAAGAACTTTTAATACCGTTTGAGAGTAAGTTGCTGATATGAAATGCTTATTATCCTAGAATATTTTAGGGTGAATTTCCTACAAATAAATACATTCTCCTACATAACCACACTACAACCATCAAAACTGGGAAATTAATATTGACACATTACTACCATCTAGTCCTCACACTCTATTCAAGTTTTGTCCAATAATGTCTTTATAGTAAAAGGATCCAGTTCAGAATTACATGTTGCTTTTAGTTGTCATGGCTTTTTAGTCTCCTTCAGTATAGAACTGTTCTCCCTTCTTCCCTTGCTTTTCATGGTTATGCCACTTTTGAAGATTGCAGACCAATTATTTAATAGATGGTACCTCAGTTTGGATTAGTCTGATGTTCCCCTAAGATTTGATTCAGGTTTATGACTTTACTAAGAACAACACAGAAGAGATGATGTGTTCTTCTCATAGAATCCTATCATGCGGGCACATTTTAATTAGCTTTATTACTGGTTATATTAACTGTAATCACTTCATCGAGGAGGTACCTGTCAGATTTCTCCACTGTAAAGCTATTCTTTTTGTCTTTGTAATTAATAGCTATTAGGTAAGGAGTTACTCTGAGATGCTATACATATCGTGTACTCCTCCAAAGTTTTTATTTATTTATTTATTTACTTATTTATATATATATTTATATCATGTGTCTATTTAGATTAGCACGACCTTATGTATTTCTATTTTATTCAATGGGTTTTAATCTGTTGCCTCATTACTTATTTTCCTGCTAAAACTGTCCAAGATTTGGTCAGTGGGAATTCTTTCAAGTTGGTTTTTGTATTGTTTTGACATGTTCCCATCATTTTTTGAGCACTTTCTTTCTGGCACAGGACATTTCTGGCTCATCTTGTACTTTTCCTTTATCAGGACTGGAATTGTCTGTTTCTCCAAGGAGGTTTGGTTCTTTTTAGTGAATAATGACATGTAGAAATCAAAATCTGGGAGCTAGGTGTGCTCATTGCATAGTGACACGGGAGTCATGATTTTCAGGGCTTCTCAGTAGACAGAGCTAGAGAATGAATATCTACAAACATATCTATACATGTATATAGAGGTAGAGATATAGGGCGAGGTATTTATATGTACATATTAAACCATGAGTACACATTGATACTTTCGATTTGAATCTGATGCCACATGGCTTATTGTAGTTTTCTTTTTTTCAGTGACTCCCTTCTCTGACAATGAGAAATCATACTCCCATTATTGTTAGTATATTTACATATTTGATTAACCCACTTGTGCATAACCTATATCCAATCACTGCTACTACATTTTGTTCCCATGGGGACACCCTAACCATCCTTCTCTCACTCTTCAGGGCTTCTCTCACCCTACCTACTATGCTATGCCCCATGTAATAGTTTTTATGTCTAGCATACTTAATGTATTTGGAGTTCAATTATTTTCTAAAAATTTTAGGACTGTTTAACTTATAGGACCTTATTTAATTTTTATAAGCCAATCGGAACAGAGTGCCTTAACTTTTAAAATACTTTATGATCTAATTTATTAATGCATCCAGAGATGGGAAAACAGTTCACATTTATATTATGAGCCATAAAGGACTTTCTGAGTTATAGGTATATAGGTACATAGATGCACATACTTATAGAGATCGTATATCTTCAGTTCTACAATTTTATTCACAGGTTAATAGCACAACAGCAACATAAAAACTCACAGATCTAGATATCACTGAACTGTTCACTCTCCTGGTGAGCTTGAAATTCTTAATTGATTTGAGTTTAAAATAGACAAGGAGAGAAACAAAAAGACTAACAACCTAGATTCTTATTTTCTTACCCAACAGAGAATAGACCTCTCTGGTCCATTAATCCATTAATCTATTTACCTATATTACCAGTCTGACCATAAAACCAAATTCCATTAATTATTGCTGCCACCATAATTTATCCTTCATGTAAAAACGAGAAGCAAAAACAAAATGCAAAATTAGAGAAGGGAGAGGGGGGAAAAACCCTATAGAAAAATAGAGACAGAAAGTTCAAGGTCTATTGCTGTTTGATATTTGTTTCTGGAAGCCAAGAAAAGATGTGTCTGGTCTTAAGCCATTCCCCGCCCCCCACCCACCTGCCTTGCTCCTCTCAGTAGGTGCACTTCTCTGGCACTACAGTTTCCCTGACTTTGTCAGGGTATCTTGGTGAGTGACCTCCAAACTGTTAAAAGATAATTTAAAAGAAGTAAAATCATGACTCTTGTACATGTATAAAATGAACGCATGTCAAAGATTTTAGTTAACTTATTAATTAATGAAGGGATAGGTAAATATTAAAACCAGTTTCTATAATGCCTTTTAGAAAAGGAAAAAGGAAAAGGAAAGGAAGAGAAGAGAAAGTGATACAGTAAGAGAGGAGCTTAATACCTAATTTAGTCCAAAGGAAAATTGAATTAAGGATATAGTTTTAAGCAGAAAGATATTTATTTTAGCATTATATTTAACAGATGAAAGTTATAAGCAGCCTAATTACCCACAAAGAAGGAAATAATTAAATAATAGTAAACACACAGATTATTAGGCAGTCACTAAAAATTTGGTTGAGAACCTCTTAGTTAAGAGGACAAATCTTTTAAAATGTTTGTATTTTCTTTCTTTATAGTTTAATATTTCGTTTTGTTTGATCCTTAATACTTGTAACCTTCCCCTTCCTCCCTCCCTTTCTCCCTCCCTCCCTCCCTCCTTCCCTGGAAACGTTTTTACAAATACTCTGTGGTGCTGTAGTGACTGAATGATTACATTTCTGACAGTATCACTGATACGATTTCCAGGCTCCTCAGGGAGAATGTGGGAATTTTTTTTCCTTTTTTTATTTTTTATTTTTTAATATGCTATCTAGCTTTTTATTTACTTATTTTTATTTATTATGACGGTATTGGTTAACAAAATTCAGTAAGTTACAAGCGTACGACTCAACATTAAGTCATATATACATTGCATTGTGTATTCACCACCCATAGTTAGATTTCTGTCACCTCATATTGACCCCTTTTACCACATCTACCTCCTCCCTCCCCTCTGGTAACCACTAGTCTACTGTCCACATCCATTAATCTCTTTTCGTTTGTTGCTTTTAGATTTATAGCCCAAATATAAATGATATCATGTGGTTTTCAACTTTTTTGTCTGGCTTATTTCATAGCATGATTCTCTCAAGATCCATCTATATTGTCGCAAATGGCAGTATTTCATCTATTCTTACAGATGAATAACATTCCATTGTATTTATGCACCACAGTTTCTTTACCCAGTCATCTATTGTAGGACACTTCAGTTGCTTCCTGGCCACCATGAATAATGCTGCCATAAACATCGGTGTGCAAATATCTTTTCAGATACATGTTTTCAAATCTTTGGTGTAAATACCCAGTAGAGGGATTACTAGATCATATGGTAGACCAATTCTTAGTTTTTTGAGGAAACTCTATACTGTTTTCCATAGTGGCTGTACCCATTTGCAGTCCCACCAGCAGTGTATGAGGGTTCTTTTTTCCTCACATTCTCTCCAACACTTGTCATAACTTGTCCTGTTGATAACAGTCATTCTAACAGGTATGAGATGGTATCTCATTGTGGTTTAGATTTGCATTTCCCTAACACCTAGCAATGTTGAGCATCTTTTCATTAAAATACTATTTTTAAAGAAAAATTGCTCTTTAAAAGAGTACATAATGTCATGAAAAATATTCACAAATATTCTAATAAAAATAAGATTAAAAACAACATAATCGTATGTATTTTTTGGAATTTTTAAAATTAAATTTATTGGGACAATTTTAACAATGACTATTTCAGGTGATTGAATTATTTCTTTGTGCTGTGCTTATTTCTATTTTTTAAATACTATTTTTTAAATTCATGAATAATAGTTTTGAGATTCTGTGAAACAAGTTGGCGATGTGTTTAAGAGCATTAAAATATTTTCACTATTTGATCTAGCAGTGACCTGGCCTAAAGCAAATATGAAACGTAGATAAGTGTTTATAAGCCATAACATTACTTAAAATATTATTTATTATAGTGAGAAACTAGAAACAACTCAAAAGTTCAACAATAAGAGTTTGGTTAAATAAATTATGGCATTTCATGTTATAAAATATTAGGCAGTTGTTAAAATATGTGGTCCAATAATTTTTAACAATATTGGAGAAGTGCTTACAATACAATGCTGAGACAAATCTGGCTATTAAATTTATACAACCCATTCTGTAAATGTATATTCTATACATAATGTATAGAAATGCACTAAAAAATATTGAAAGTGAATGTGCTAAAATTTAATAGTGATTATTCCTAGGTAATTTAAATTTTTCTTCACCATATTTCCCTGAATTTCCCCAAACTTTTTAATAAAAAGAATATATGAAACGATATAGTTGGAAAAAGTAAAAAGATGGTTATAAAGATTGTGCAGCAAGATGAAGATCATGCATGATGAACTGAAAAAGTAAAAGATGAATTAGAGGTACGCTTTGTGTTACGGACTGAATATTCGTGAAACCCTAACCGCCAGTGTGGCAGTGTTTGGAGATGCGGACTCCTGGGATGTAATTTAGATTAAATAAGGTCATAAGGGTGAACCTGATCTGCTAGGATTAGTGTCTTTATAAGAAAATACTCAGTGATTGTGGTCTCTTTCCCTGAGCCCACACTGAGGAAAGAGTATAACAAGAAAGCAGCCAGGAGGAGAGGCCTGGCCAGAAACTGAATTGGCCAGAATTTTAATCTTGGACTTTTAGTCTCCAGAACCGTGAGAAATAAAAGTCTGTTGTTTAAGCTCCCCACTCTATGGTAGTTTGCTATGGCAGGCTGAGCAGACTAATACACTAGGTTAAAAAAAAAAAAAAAGAAAGAAATCAGTCTTTTTAAAATGGAAGGAAATGTTCCAGAGAGAAATCCCTGCTGGAATACTTCCCTCTCGTATTTCTAAACACAACAAGAGGATAGTGAGTTAACAGGTAATGAATGAATCGTGGGTCACTGGAACAGATCCTACAGCTTCTGGTGAAGCACAAGCTGGAGGTGGACCACCAGGGTGTGGTGGCCCTGCTCCAGGAACATTGTGTTCAGTGTTGGTGACTGATTTTAAAAAAGGTCATCGGCCCAGAAACCCATTAATGAGGCTGTGATGCCTCATCCAGAAACAATGGCTGGGATGGGGAGGGATTGGGGGTTGGAGAGGGAACAGTGTCTTCAAGGAATAACACAGAACACCTTGGTGTTCTTTTCTGCTGCTAAAATTCTTCTAGAAATTTTCTTAGAAACTCTTCAAATAACAGATAGGCATTTCAGTGATTACATACCAGGCTTTGTTTTTCTTTTTCTTGTTCCATTCTAAATTAAAGAAATAGAGAGTTTCCTTTTCCATTTTTGTAAAATAGAATCGTAAAGGAGCGATGGTGTCACACATAATCTTATTTTGCAGAACACAGAAGTCATTGCAGATTTAGAGGCTTCAGTGAGCAGACAAGCACAAGGGCAGGTCGGGGGGAAAGATGGCAGATGTTTGTTTGTGCACTATAGAATGGGCTGCATACCATGGTATCGAGATTAAGGTGTTCTTCCTAAAAACCTCAAGACTTTTTTATTAAGTGGATAAAATCCAAAAAACGATGTAATCTATGTTTTTGCCAATTAGCCACAAACCATCTAATTTCTCACCAATTACTTGATATTTTTATCTACCTCTAAATGCTACAGACCTAAAAAAAATATATATCTGATCAAAGGCTTTGGAAATTCTGACCCCTGCAGCAAGTATTAAATTGGTCCACTCTGTGTCCTGTGCTGATAAATCATTATACTCTAGAGCCTGACAACTCACAAGTGACTCAATTAGATGCGTAGATGTAGTAGTAATGTTTTAAAGTTGTCTACACTTGACTTTATTCCTTTAAAACAACAACCAACCTTCTCAGCCCCCTAAAATCTACCTAAATCTAAAAAATAGAAATCTTTCCTTCTATATTCCAGAGCAGACCTAAGGGTGACCATCTCTCCTGGTAGTCACATAAAATGAGCATAAGAACCTATGTGGAATAAATCTCTTTCTTATAACCAACTTCTTCTCACAGCAGGCTTCTCCTCATGTTGTGAAGATCCTTGTATTTATGTGGAATCTTCCTCATTATGTGTCCCACCTCTTTCTCCATTTTGGCCCATAATGGGCTCGGGCTCTCTAGAACCTTATCAATTGAGTTCAGTAGAGCTTGATAATAGTGAGGGGCTCGATATTGGATGCCAAATTCTGCCCGAAGAGAAGCAATTAGAACTCCTGATGCCTCTTAGGCTGTGGAATCGACCACTTGAGGGAACAACGCAAATGTAATGTTCTGGCAATGTAATTTGGTACTTAGGAAAATTTATTTCTGTCTTGAGAACTTTGATTTGTTTAAATGTTACAATTTACAACAGATTATGAATTCATCAACATTAGAGGTGACTTCATGCATTCCGGTTGTACATAAGATGATACATACTAGATCTCTATAGAAAGATATATACATAGTGAGATACAACACTTGTCTCTCCCATCAAACAGGCTCTATAAAAAGCCCTCAGTGCTCACCTTCCAGTACCATGAGAAGCTCTCCAGGGGTAGCTGAACCCCTCTTATACCTCTTTGTGCCAGTTCTAAGCCCCACTCAATTGCTGTCTTTCCATTCATCTCTTCTGGGCCCATACTTCGTTTATGCGGTCTGTTTGGTACATGATCAACATTTATGCTTGGATGTTGTTTCTCAGAAAAATATTCCTCACTCACTACCAGCTGAGGGTCTCAGAAGCCCTCACCAAATGAGAGCCCCAGCTTCCCATTTGCTCCACAGGAGGATTAGAACATCTGAATGTATTTTAGACTTGACTATGTCACGCACCCACAAATGTGAAGATGGGCTTCCTACATCAAAGAGACCTAGTCATGAAAATGAGAGATCTATTGTACCCTAAAAGCACAACTTTTTTTAATTCTTCAGGGCTTGTGGGAGAATTGTGAAAAACGGTGTCCACAATACTAAGCAAACAGGCAGGAGTCGCACTGCTGACCCACACTGAAACACAAGAAGTTGGGCTGGAAGTGAAAAGGAAAGTAAAAGTTTTGCTCCCAATTTGTCCTGTTTGACCAGTTATCCCTTCCATGATCTCTTCCATTTATGTGGAAAAAGCCATGTGAAGGAAAATGGAAACAAAACTTTTTTTTTTTTAATGTTTCTGGTAATCAAGAAAGTCAAGCCTCGACTCACAGGCTTGAGTGTCCTGAGCACGTGTTAACACCTCCTCCACCTCACTTTAGAGTTTCTCCTGGGAGCAGTGTTATTCCTTCTCTTCTGCTGCTTCCCTTTGCCTTGCCTGCTGCAGAGGCTGGACAAAAAAAGGCCCGCATGACCCTATCTCTTATGGCAAGTGTCTGACAAATCCCTGGGGATAGGATTTATGATGACTATGTTATCATGAGGATTAAAAAGTTACGTGGAAAACACTCGGCACATTACTTGGCACATAGAAAGTACCCAGTAAATGCTAATTGTTTATGTATGCATGTACTTGTTTATTTGCTTGTGTATGTCCCTACCTGTGATTTCAGAGAGAATTTAAGGCAGCTTACGAAAATTATCACAAGTAAATATGATACAATCCATGATTCTGGGTTCTAGAGTAAAAATATGGAGAATATCCTCCATATACTTTTCTCACATCTTAACATTCAGCATCATCAGGTTCTGCTTATAAATATGTCTTGCGAGGCATTTTCTACTTGTTAATACATCTGTCTCTAAAAATCTAGCCCTCAGAGCAGCAATCTGCACACTGCATGACTACTCCATTAAGTCTGTCACCAATTTTTGGGTTTAGGTCCTTGGAGGCAATTAACAACAACCATAGAGTAGGCAGAATCAATAAACATTAAAAGGCCATGGAAAAGATACCTATGTCCAATCAGACAGCATGTGTCTGGACAGATACAATGTAAGTATTGAGACAGTGCAAGAAGTTTGAAAGAAAACGAAATCAGGAGTAGAAAGCAGAACTGCCATGCATTTGAGCCAGGGAAATTTCTAGTGGTCACCTGAGATAGAAGGAGATAAGACCATCAGCCTGTCCTTAACATGGCCAGTCTATTCTCCAATGCAGACATAGTAGGTAAAGCACCCCAAATCATGAATATGGGGGGTAGATTCAGGTGCCTTTAGTCCCCCCCAAACATTCACATTCCAAGAGAGGAATATTAGGCATGGAGCATTAGATCGGGCCCTTTGCTCTTGCTCTACTAAACAGTTGAGACCAAGTTCCAGCTTTTAGCGAGAATTTATTTAAAGATTCAGCTATAATAGAAGAAAAATTTCACACAGAAAATCACTTACAGCCACCATCAAGGCTCAAACTTGCTTTAGAGTGTCATGTGGGGCCAATGGCCAGCCTTACTGCCAGCCTGCATATGGCTGGTGGAAACTCACCCTCTAATGGGGCTTCTATCAGGTTTCTTGAGACATTGGATTTGTTCCAACTACTTCCCGTTTCTAAAAAGAGGAGGCTGTCTCCACCAATTGCTTTTTCCTTGCTCCGGGGTAAACTTCTTCCCAGGATTATTATAACTTGGAGCACCCATCCCCTTCAAGACAGACTCTATGCCCAACCACACAGCTCTGATTTCTTTAATCAGTCTAAAACCATCACAAGTTAGCTGGTTATTTCCCAAAGTCAGGGTAACATAGTCCTATCTATGGTTATCTTATTACATTATATCAGCTCTTTCTTCTTGACCTTGAGATAATTCTTGTTCAATATTTTAAAATCACATGTTTAACAGTAAACAGAGCTTTCATAAGCATTCTATTGTGTGATCCTTTACAACAATCCTGTGAGGCAGGCATTGTCCTCATTTTACAGATGAGAAAACTGGCTGAGAATTTAAGTGGCTTTTCCTGCTTGAATGGATCAGGTGGGATTTTCACTTCATCACAGGTGATGCTTTGTGAGGAGAAGCCAATACCTCCTTTTTTTATTTTGCCATGATAAAATATCATATATGTATTAGAATAAATTATTGAAGTATATTGAGTAGAAAGTGAAATTTCTCCTTCATCTCCTCACCCCTCTACCTCCCAGCTCATTTCTCCTCTTCAGAGGTCAACCATGTTAACAATGGGGAATGTGTCAATTTGAATCTTTTTTCTACCCATTTAAAAACATAGACTAGATATACAATGTTTTTTAAAATAAAAATATGTAAATGGGATATTATATAAATGTATATTTACAAATATATTTCTACCACTTGCTTTTTTCACCTAAAAATATATCATGGAAATCTTTCCTCGACTTTTGGCCTCATTAAAAAAAAAAGAGAGATCCAGAAGTATTCCACAGTGTAGCTATACCATGATTTCTTTAGCCATTTTTCAATTTATGAATAATTATGTTTTTAATATTTTGCTACACAAAAAGCGCTTTCACAAGCAGCCTTGAATCCTTATCATTGTGTGTAGGTGTACATGAATGACCTGGTCAAAAAGGATATGCATTTTATTAATATTTTGATAGATACCACCGAACTACCTTCCAGTTTATACTCAAACAAGTTGTATATGAAATTCTTTGTTCCACGAACCCTTGCCAACTGGAGATACCATCAGTCCTTATCATATTTTGTCATTACTATAGCTGAAGAAGGCTAACTCATTGTTCTGTTGCCATCTTTCAATCCCAGGTTCTTAGTCATTTCCCCGACCAGACAACGCTTCTGGGAGTCACATGAAAAGAAAAGGGACTGCAGTGGTGGTCCCAGGTTTTCTAAAGAGGAGAATTCTGAAGCTGGTTGGAGTGGGATGGTAGCTAGGAGACTTTACTGGAGCTGCGTTCACTTAGGAAGCCAGCTTTTTCTTTATCTTTTACGTTATGTGAGTTGGCTTTTGGGACATTGATG
This sequence comes from Rousettus aegyptiacus, assembly GCF_014176215.1. NCBI lineage: Eukaryota > Metazoa > Chordata > Mammalia > Chiroptera > Pteropodidae > Rousettus > Rousettus aegyptiacus. Next base: position 128,323,841 of record NW_023416306.1, read on the forward strand.
AAGCTTACGGAATTGCTAACACCTCCCCCAGTTCCTTCCCTCCTCTCAGTTTATGCAGACATGGAAGTCGTGGAAAGGAGGCCGCGGACCACCCAGTCAGTCTGAAACAGAGAAAGCCTTGGTAGGAACAAAAATGTTAACTTTCACAGTCACCTCCATTTATGCCACGGCAGCTTCCAACTCTTGGGCAAAAAGGATTTAAGGCAGAGACAAATAAAGAAACCCAAGCATTCTACTTTTCATTTTACTTCCTGGCTTGGCTATCTAGAAGTGGCTGATGGTAGAGTAGTTTCATATCAATTAACTAAGTTTCTATCAGGGTTACAATTTGCATGCATCGAAAAAACTGTGGGATATGTTAACCCAGTTCAGGGTGGAGAACATTACAGTTCCTGAAAGAGATTTTGGAGTTTGATGTGGCATAAACTGTATTTAGTTCTGAGCAGGGATAACCACTGGAGTAGCCTACTTCATTATCAGCTTGAGAAATTACCATTGAACCAAATGATTTGGGGAGAATCAGAAAGAGGACAGCTGGGGTTTTTCTTGCTGTGAAATCAAAACACTTCTCAAGTACTTCTTCTTTTAATCCTGAACACAAACTTCATTCTAATTACACCACCAGCGATAGCTGAACAGTGTGAGATCCACTGTGAAATGAATATTACTAATGTAAAAAAAACTTCAACATATCCATCTTTTAAAAACTTAGTGTCTTAATGTGATCCACGACTTCGTCACCTTTTGTACTGCTTTCTGTTTGATTATAATTTTGTCTATTAATCATGTTAATCCAATAGACTCTGCCTTAATCAAATGTGAGTCAATTACCCAGTTCTTCAAATTATATTTTTTAATGAAAGACATTTTTTAAAATTGAATGCCAATTAGGGCCAAGCCAAACTTGTTCATAAAGTTTGGGTTATCACAGAACAGTATGAGCTCTTGACTATACCTGTATTTCCAGCTCCTTCTGATGAGGGCGTGCTGTGTGCTTTTAGACATAGCCATTAACCTCTCTGTAATTCCTGGTTTTCCACCTGTGAAACGAGGATAATGATACTTCCGGCTAAGGAAATGATTTTATGACTCTTAGTTGAAAAATGTAACGAGAATGCCAATTTAAAAAAGGCTTATGTAATTTCACTCTTAATTTCTTACCATAAATGGTTTTGTTTTTCCTTAGCACCAAGCAGCCTTTTTGACATCGTTAGAGAACTATACATAAACCCATTGAAAGGGAAGTCAGACCGAGAAGGGTGTCTCTAGAACAAAGATTCTTTACCATGACAAGGAAGTTTTACCCACGAGCCTTCCGAAATAAAGTCCAAGTGGTGTCCTGGAGCTCTGTGCTGGGTAAGCCTGTGGTGCGGCTTCCTAGTCATGCAAAATAGAGCCCCATGCTCCACGGAGCAGGCCTGTGACAGACACAGGAATGGGAAGTGGTAGTTGGAGTGTAAAGAGAAAACTAGTTGATAGTTTAACGGGCTCCATGGATGGGCCTTGGGGGGTCCTTGTGCTCCACCAATAATGTGTACAAGGGAGCTTATGCATGTGCACTTTTCTCTTGAATAAGAGTCCGTAGTTACTATTAATTTTCAGTAAGAGTCTAAATGGAATCTATAAACCACTGCTTTAGGATCAAACAGACTAGGAGGTCAGGGGCTCAAACCCTAGGCTGGGAGTGATACCGGAGGATCATCTCCACCTGTTCAATGGGAGAGACAAGCGATTTCATCAGCAGACAAGTGTTTCTGCCTCCGTTCTGCAAAGCTGGCTGCCATTACACTGGCTGAAATTGGGGATCTGAACTTCTCAGAAAGAGGGCTCTTTTGTAGTTGTTGAAGTTTAGGAGGTAATGATAGTTATTTCATTCTCTTTCTTTTCTGCTCTAAGTGCCCTACTCCTCTGGTATTTAGCTCTATCGTTTAGTTGAAATCACGTTAGTGTATTACAGGCTGATCCAGCTGAGTACATTCTGCAAAAAAATGACAAGTGGCCTGGTGGTGGTAAAAAGCTCTCTTAATGGCAGGTGGCAGCATGGCACATTAGTATTTCCAGATGCACAGCTAGGGACGTGCTGTCACTTTCTAGGTTCTGGGTCAACCATGGTTCCAAGGAAAATAATTTTTATTAATTATCACCGAGAATGGGCTACCTGGGCAGAGAGCTTGTTCCATAAAGTATCCTGAGTAGCTGGCTTGGTAAACTGAGATGTTCTGACCCTTCTGCTAATAAGCTCTGTGGCTTTCCACTGGAATTGAAACCTCAGATTTCCAAGAGGCTCAAGGCCGCTTGGAGCCAACACTCCACAGGAGTAACATTTCTGAATTGTAATACTACAGTGAAATGTTGGTGGGCAGAACTTTTAGTATACATATGATTAGAATGAAGACTTTTTGCATTCCCACATGTATGACCATCTGAGAATCTTTCTGTGTTTCCAGCAGGCTCAGGTGCTGATGGCTGCTACAGGGATATAAGTTACTCACACCCAGTGGGCAGTGTGAAATTCAATAGTGGGTAAATGTCCAGTGTTCTCTGATGGTCTGGTACTCATTTCATTGACTCTGAATGCCTGAATTCTGGGTCCTCCCTCCCACTGTAGGCCCCAGCATGATGCCAAAGAATATCCTGTTAGATAGAAAAAGAAAGGCCATACCATACTTGAGTTAAATAAAACTTTCTCTTTCAAAATTTATAATTCTTTTAGATAAATTTTTAGCAATGGAATTATTTGGTCAAATAAACTATTTCAAGGCTTTTGACTACTTATTTGTTTCCAAAATATTGTGTGAGTTTTGGAGTTTATTTCTAGCTGCATTTTCTCTTTTGAAAATTCTCTTTTAGGTGCTTTGCCTATTTACCTACATTGGTTGTAGTTTTTTCCTCATCTTTTTCTTTGAACTCTCTACCCACTGAAGATGACAGCCCTCTGCAACATTTGCTTCAGATATTTTCTAAGGCTATCAGGAATGCAGAGATTTCTGCTTTTACAAAATCAAATCTCTCTTTTCTCTTGTGACTTCCTTGGTCATTTTATTTCAATAAATAGTTTTTAAGTGTGTATGATGTGCCAGGCACTGGTGGTGGGTTTAAACATAAATAACACACAACCTCTGCCCTCCAAGAGCTTGCAATCTATATGAGGATGTGATGGCATAAAAAACTTCAATATATTGAATGGGGGTGGGAGGACTTCTATTTCTGGAATTACAGCCAACTAAGTAGTCAGAGGAACTCTTTCACTGTAGAACAGTGCAAAAGTTCTAGAATTAAACCTCTAGAAAGATCATATTCTGGGAGATGTTCCTAGTTTTACAAGAGGCAGAGGAGGTTGCTAAAGATTCCTGTCTTTCTAATAGAAAAAGCAGCAAAAATGTAAGGTTGAATTGGATAAAGCCAGAAGTGCAAGGAGGAAGGTAGCCACTTGGCAGCAATTCTGCATGTTATACATGGCTACCTAGCCTTGGGCCAGCAGGGATGGGACAACTGACCTGTACCACTGTTAGACTAGAGCAAGAGAGGACCCTGTCTTGGGACCAGGTGTCAGAGAAGCCTCTCATGTCATAAACACATACACACACATTGCACACACACACACACACACACATTAAAGACACAAGCTCAGCATTGGCACAGCATGACAATACCCTGCACAACCACTGTCATGACTAATTCCATTAAAGGCCCAGGGAAACACACACATGCCGAATAGCATCTAAACAAAGGGTGAACTGTCTAGATGTGGTGAAGTTTGAGTTGTTGGAGATAGGTAGTGCCTTAACAGGTAGGGAGGATTTGAAAGGTAGAAACCTTTAGATAAGATAAAAGATAAATTAATCAGGGTGAAGTGGGTAAAGGGAATCAAATATATGGTAGCCGAAGGAAACTGGACTTTGAGTGGTAAACACACAATAAAATATATAGATGTCAAATTATAATGTACTCCTGAAAATTATATAATTGTATTAACCAATGTTATCCCAATAAACTTAATAGAAAAAAAAAGATAAATTAATCAACTTGTTAAAATCTTTCATTTGGGAGTAAATGCAGCAGGTTGTCATGCAGTAAATTATTGCTCAATAGTTTCAAGCATCCCTTTCATTTGCTTCTTTGTGTGTTCAATTTGTGGTTCTGGTGGGACTCACAAATTAGCACAGTATTTGCAACAGATGTCCATGGCTGCAGAGAATATTATCCAACGTTAAACAATTCCTATTGCCCTTACATTTAAAGATCTGCAGCTTGGATGTCATGTGTGAAGTGTGATACCTATTGATTTTTTACATGAGAAACTAGAGAGACATTGAGCATTAGAATTACACGATTTCATGTTATACAAATATATAACAATAATTCTAAAAATTTAAATTATGTTAGAAAGTTTCAATTCCTTGAACTAAAAACTTGAATAATATGTATGATTTTGATGGGCAAATATTTACATGTGTACTTTGAATGTAACTGCAACTCACTTTTTCATCTTTTAGATCATTAATATTAATAGAAAAAAAATTAAGTAAACATCTTGAATGCAGGATAACAAGTGATTTTCTGAAATGAAGGCAAGAAAAGTAACATTTATAAACTAGCAAATAATAACATGAATTATATAAGTCATTATTTAGTCAACCAAACCTCACTAAGTTATCAAAAGAATACCCAAACATGTGCAATAAAAATCAGCTTCAGGGGTTTTTAGTATTTTGCCACCTTTCAGTCAGATAAAAACCATGGTTTTACACATAATTCTCTCCTTTGTTGTGTGAAGACATATTTTTCAAAGTAGGGAGATGGAACATATTTTAGTGCCAATTCGTAGGCTCAATTTTTAATTTTTAAGCATATAGACATGAATATATAGACATCCCACTTTTCTTTGGCATCAGCCACATATTAGGGGCGGACTTGCCCAAATTTTCAAAGGGGTTTAAGGGGCCAGGTTGGTGGCATCTCCTGGGTCAAGGATAAAATTATATATTTTTAAAAATGTCTATTATAGGAATTGTGAAAAATTATACATGTCAAAACTTTCACTAGAATTAGTAAAAGTGATATTTTGTACATGTACAGCCTTACATTAGAAAAGAATAAAACATGAAAATTAATGAATGGTATGCAATTAAAAAGTAGAGCAGAATAAACTAAAAAATAGAGAGAGAAGGAAATAATAAAGGTCAAAACAGTAACCACTGAAAAAGAGCCAAAATTTGCTTCTTTTAGAAGACTACTCAAATAGAGAAATTTTTGGTAACATTGATCAAGAAAATAAAATAGAAATAAAAAATACAAAAAGAGGAAACACTTGCCCAACTAATTTTTTAAGGCTTATATAACTTTATACCAACACCAGACAAGGACAGATTGAGAATGAAAAATGGTAAGATTTTTACAAAATTTCAAGTCCAGACATTTTCTTTCTCTTCAAAAGATTTAACACATATTCAAGTAAATATTTTAAAAATTCTGTCTGTATTTGATTTAAAATTTTCAACTGGAATTCACCCAGAATTTATTTAGATATGTGATAGAAAATGGACACACACACACACAATTCCCAAATAGTTTACCTACAGTTCTTACTCTGTAGTAAAGAATTTTTTTTTTAGCAAAGGTGAAGATTTTATTACCAGAAATTTATTACTAGGTATTTTTATTACCACATACTGATTTAGTTACTTTGTGTTTATTATCTCTGAAACAGATTTTGATGCTGCCACTAAGAAAAAGTATGAGAGAGGGAAGCAGGCAGTCATTTAATTTAAGTTAAATTTAGTTTTAAAATTAGCCTACTTTATTTGAAGAGCTTGTGTCAATAACTTACTATCCACCTATCTTTTTAATCACCACAGTGACAGTTTAATTACTATGGACAATTAAAACAGTTAGTATTATTTTGAGTTTTTTTATGTTACAGTAGATTATTTCACATTAAATGTTAAATACTTATCAGTTTTCATTTCCTGTTAATAAATTCTCATAGTCATCAATCTCAAATATTATAACACTTTCTAACACACACACACAGGGAGAGAGGGAGAGAGGGAGAAAGGAAGATAGAGGAAGAGAGAACCAGCAAACTGTTTTAAGGCTTTGCAAGAAAATTATCCAGGCAGCTGGCATTTTATTGGCTTGGGGTTCTGAATGATGACAGATAACATAACAAATAATCTATTTACTACCTCCTAACAGCTAAATAATGCCCTTATTTTTCACCATAACTGGATTGCCAATATCATATTGACAAAGTGTCATAGGGCTGGAGCTAAACTGACCTCATGTCACCATTTTTCTTTCTGTAGCATCAATGAAGACCTCAGAAAAGACCCATTATTGCCCTGATTAATGGAGGGCACTAAAGGTTACCAATGAACTTGGGTGTATTTATGTATTTACATTTAATTCGCTGGTAAGGAGTGGATAGATAGAACTCATTGGGTAATGGAAAACACAGTAATTTTTTCTTTTCTTCCACACCATCTACATAAATGACCACTTTGCATATTGCAGGGTGCTTACTTGTGCAAACAGCTTCTGATACCCATTCCAAATGGCTGGAGCGTAGTGTGTGAGGCATAGAAACTGAATCTTCCCAGGACAGAGCACAGAGTCTCGTTCTATTAATGTCTGTCAATTTGGCTTGGAGACCACACATCTCACAAAATAGATGATGGCAGGGTATAACCTTCTATAATTCTTAAGACAGCGCTGCTTATAACCTCTCTTTGAGTAGGTCTTCCAAAAAGAATTGTTCAATGCCAGTAAAAAAGAATTCTTAAGTCTGTTTATGCAGCGGTAGGTGATCTCCTAACCCTCATCCCCACCACAACTCCTTCGGTTCAGGTTCCACCATGTGTGATGCCTCTGAAGTCATTTCCGGTCTGTAATAGAATCCGTGTCTGGATTCCACAGTCAGGGGGACTTCCCAAAACTCAGCTCTGACTGTAGCCTTTTCCTACTTAAAAACTCTCAAGGCCCCAATAACTTTCAGGTAAAGCCTAAACTTGGTATTTTTAAATGTTTTCTGCCTTTGACTTGTTCACTCCACCCTCCTTTTGCCTCTTGATAAACTCTTTGTCTTTTAAAACTCATCTCAGACATCATATCCCCGATAAAGCCATCCCCATCTCCCCAGCATGAGTAGGTAGACATTTCTTACTTTGTGACCCCATCCCTGGGTAGCTAAGGCTGCTGCAGCTCTTATCACACCACGTAGCAACTGCTCCTGCATCTACTTCCTCTAATTCCCACAGCCCAACTTCCTCCATGAAACCCAGGAACTCACAGTGCTCTGCCACAAAGCTCCATGTATTTCGGTGCCCAGTTCAGTTCTGTTTTATAGGTCTGATTGGTTTACATCACCAAAGTCTTGTCTCCCAATTAGACCGTAAATTTCTTTGGCTTAAATATCTATCATGTTCTTAACTTAGCAAGTTCTTGGTCTCAGAATAGTTGTTTATTAAGTCTGAAAAGGAATAAAACTTGAAGGCGAGTAGAAACTTAACTTTAAAATATGTGTGTGTGTGTGTGTGTGTGTGCACATGCGTGACAGAGATTCTTATTTATTCACCGATGTGTGCTTCTTGGCAATACTGTACACATCTTTTCACAGGCTGCGCTGCAGCAGAAAAATAATTCATAAGAATGACAAGCTTTCTGAAGCACAATTGGAATAATCACTCATCAAACTAGCTCCATTACTTTTCTCACTACTGATTAAGATTAATCTGGGCCTTTGTATGAACAAAAATTTGGTTGCTGGGGTGAGATTTTAATAGCTATATCACGATAAATTTATACTCACCATATAAAAATTGTCAATGTATATAATTAACTGCCAAAATATTCCCTAGGGTTAACTGTCAACTGAATTAACTAAGCAGTACAGTTACATTTTAATTAGCCATTTTAGGGCCTGTAGAATTAGGTGCAGAAAGCAGAGTAATAATTTCATATAAAAAGGCTCCTCTCAACATTTAGTTTCACATGATATTCTAAATACATAAATATATACTTGCCAATGAAAAATTTCCTCCCTCCCTTCATTCTTCCCTCCCTTCTTTTCCTCCTTTCTTTTGGTAGTTCTGCAACTTATCTTTTAACAGTAAAAAATGAATACTTTCTAGAGAAAAATATTGTCAAGGAGAGATTGCCAACTATTTTAAAGCCTACAATTTATTTAGAAAATCAACCCTTCCCAACATTTCAATATTATTTTTAAAATGCTCATTGAAAAAATCTCTTGGCTATCTGTGATGAGTTCTTTTAATTATATTAAAGTCATATTCAAATAGTTTTGAGTATATAACTTTCTGAACACAATCAGTTGTGGTGGTTAGATGATGCCTAACTTAAAATGTTATTTATACATCCTTTGAAATCTTTGAGCCCAGCTAATCTATTCACAATTGCCTGGTGCCTTCCCCAACACACACACACACACACACACACACACACACACACACACACTCACATTCTGACCATAATCTAAATTAATAAAATACTACACACTTGGCTGTACCTAAGCTACATTTAAAAGTGATGGAACTTTCAATTATTTGATTGCATAGCATCTGCCTATGAAACATCAGAATAAATTATGGAAGTGGCAGTTTATTTCAAAAGAATGAAACTATTTTGACATTTTAACTGATGGTTATTTAATGTACTCTCAAATTGTAATTGACTTGATACTGAGCCACTGGTCATCTGAACATTGAATAAGTTAAAAATAAAATGTGTAAGATAAGAAAGAGTACCAACTTTTTCCAAATCTCATTCCAAATCCTTTCGGATTCACTTATCTGCTTTGAGCACACGTATTGATGACATAAACTGGAGAATGAATATACCTCCTCTTCTTTTTGTGCTGTGGCGCTAGTCTAAGATTTTGAAAAGATTTTTTCAACTGTTTAAAGAAACAAACATCTTTCTCTGCTCTTGTCTCAGTAAAAATAAAATCGGGATTAACGTGTTTTGATTAGGAAAGTTCTGTGACGTGGCGACTGCTTAAACTATAGGACTCTCTTTTACATGTGCCCATGTCCCGCCAAGGGACACTTTCCCTCCTGAAGTCCCAGGCTGCAGGTGAGAACTCCAGTGGCCATGGCCTGGCATTTAGCTATGTGGCCTTAAATAAGTCACTAACCTCTGCGGGCCTCACTTTCCATATTTGCAAAAAGGAAATAATATCCCCTTCAGTGGATCGTCTGGAGGGTCAAATAAATAAATAAACAAACGTATATGGGAAAGCGCTTTGCAAAATCAAACTGCGAAACTATCAAAAGTGTTATTACTATATTTCTATCAGATAGTATTCCTCAAACTATTTTTTCCTCAATGCATATTGCTCATAGAGTACGTGATATCTATCTAGGCTTAATGAAAGAGGAGACCTTATTTCCTCTGGACCAATATCCTTAGGTATCCACCTTTATAATAGCATTTAATTCATATGATTTTCTTGACTTTGTTATTCTCTAAGCTTTTTTGATCAGTTATCTCACAAATAAAAGTTCGAGGGAAGACACAATCTAATATATTTATAAATTTGTGTATAAGTATGGCTTATTTACCTACAAATTGTATACATGTTTTAAAATATTATGAGCATTAAAAATATCCAAATTATGATAATTTTAAAAGGATAAAAGAGACTTTGGGTTTGTATATGGTGCCACAAATCACTTTTTCCTTCTCTTCCCAGGAACAACTCAAAAGCAACAGAAAAATGAGAAAGGAAAAGACAAACTCCGTATCTGGCATAGCTAGAATCTCAAACTACAAATTAAGTGGCAAGTTGCCAAAAGCCATGGAGATTACTCACCAATGCATGAAGAGAGAGCACAATGCAGTAAAGATCTTAGAAAAAGATAAAACACACTTTTCAAAGGTGGAGCTTTACCCTGAGGTACAAAACCTAATACCTTATATGTAACAGCAGAAACAGAGTGCTTATGCTGGCAGGAAGGGGTACCCTTGTACTGGGCTATATTCCAAGAAAAAGAAAAAGCAAGGCTAAAAGAGAGATAATCATAGAGACAAGTCACATTTGTAGGAAGTAGTCTTTCTCTGCCAGAGGGGAAGAGTAACTTTGGTTTGGAAAAGCCTCATAGCTGCTAAACCACATTGACTCAAGAAAAACAAATTTACACACAAAACTCTGCCACATAAGAAAAGTTCCAGTTGGCCTGGGCCCTTCCCCAATGTGAACTTTTGCAAATTTTGGTTGAGGGATAATTCATATTACAAAAGATAAAGATTCAAAAATAACTAATCAGAGGATCAATAAAAAAAGCTCAGGAAGAGAATAAAACAAGTGGCAGACCAGCACCAAAAATTTTACCGCTGGGTACATAAAAAATATAACCAGCTTTTTGCCAAAAATTTCAAAAACACGGTGAAGCGATTGATTCTCCAAAGGAAGAACACAAACCAAAGATGAAAGAGCTCAGAGAATAGGTCATGAGGTGGCAGAGGGAGAGGTGAAATGTGATTTGGCAGAAGCTTGGGGGAAAAGGTTGAAGAAAAAATGAAACCATTATAGAAATTAAAGTGAAATTGAATGAAGCACCAGGGAGACTAGATGTGCAAAAACTTAGCAGGGAAGAGAGAATAGTAATGGGAGGCAGGGGTGGAAAGAAGACAAGTGAAGTAAAAATGAAGAAAGTTAGGCTAAGAGGAAGAGACGTAGAGGACGCGCAGAGGAGAGTCAACAAATGGATACTTAGGCCTGCTGAAGAAGAAAATATTGAATCCTAACAAAATACATAAGATATAATTTGAGAAAACGTACCTGAAAAAAAAAAGAAATTTGTATCTACGTAAGAAAGGACATACTATATCCCAGGGAAATCTGACTCAGAACAGTCAACACCGAGACATATCCTAGTAAGGCTACTGGATTTGAAGGCAAAAACATGACAACAACATTTTGGGAGCATCTCAGCAAGGAGTCATTTATATAAGGAAAAGGGGTGTGCTGGTCTCAGATTTCTCCACAGCAACAATGCTAGACTGACTTCCAAGTCAGAGGAGTAACATCTACAATATCTTCAAGGATATAATATATAATCTAAAGATATTATTTGGGTATAAGGACAACAGGCAGATACTCTTGAACATGAACAAATTTTTAAAATATTCTTCCCACAAGCCCATCTTGATGAATATCCTAGAGTACCAACTTCAGCTAATCAAGATACAAAAGCAATGGGACCGACATACACATCACATTTATTAGCACTAATACGAAAAGAAATGTGTGGTTCGAATTACAGGACAGAAAATAAATATTACATGCTCTAAATATGCAGACATGATATAAATAATATGAGTTGGGAGGATAAGGGTGAAAGAAGCTGGAAAGTAAAGGCTAAGCAATTTCACACCAAAAAAAAACCTGCACGTGGTTTTCTCATCTTTAATACTTGCTACTCAAAGGATATTATTTTAGTAGTGACAAATTAATTAATAAAGGCAAGAGTATATCTAATTATATAAAAAATAACCCTAAGAAAGATAAAATAATTATCAAACATTTGATGGTGGGACAGAGAATGACAAGAAAAAAAGAAATATAAAATTCTTTATGCTCTGAAAAAAATGTATATTGCCTAAAAAAAGTGAGGATTCATTATCATATAAACTTACATGTTAAGGGTTATGACTTGCAAAAAAATATAAACTTCCTATTTATCATGGGAAAATAGGTTAAAAATAAAAATAAGTAAATAGAGCATATATTTAAAAATTTTAACAAAACTATAAAATAGAAAATACAATATAAAATAATATGATAGAAGTAAGACAAAACTTATCTGTCATACCATTAAATACAATGAACTCAGCTTACCTATTAACTTTTAGAATGGATCACAAAGCAAATATAAACTTCACATTATAAATAAGAAATACCCTTAAAGCAAAGTGATTCTGAAAGGTTGAAAAAAAAGGATGAGTAAAATAGACCAGACAAACGCAAACAAAAAGAAACACAGTTGATCATCTTAATGTCAGTCAAGGTCAAATACAGGACAAAGAGTATCAAATGAGTTAAAATTGGGTTTCTCATTTTTTTGAAAAGCACGTTTCTTATTTTGTTGAAAAGTGTGGTTAACAGTTAAAAGTATTGAATAACACAGTATCAATACTCATAAAGATAAAATGACAAAAATAAAAATAAAAAGAGGAAAAGAAACTTTTGCTTTAGTGTATCCATTAGAATTGTTACTAAGTCCAACCCACATGCGAAGTGAGAGTCTGAAGGCTAGCTCTACCTCTGAAAGAGTCTGAAGGCTAGGTAATTTTAAAAAACACTGTGGCTTTCAGCTTGGTCATTCTCATTCCCCCCTCCCTTCCTCTCTCTTCAGTCATTCACTCTGGGTGATGATAGTTGCCATGTCTCGAGGATACTTGGGCAGCCCTGTGAAGAGACCTGCATGGCAAGGAACTGAGACCTCCAGCCAGTGACCATAGACATGAGCCATGTTGGAAATGGATTTTTCAGCCCCAGGCAAGTGTTCAGATGACTGCAGCCTCAGCCAACAGCTTGATTGCAATTTCATCAGATATCCTGAGCCAGAACCATCCAGCTAAGCTGCACCTGGATTCCTGACTCTTAGAAACTGTGAGATGGGAAAAAATTATTGTTATTTAAAGCTATTAAGTTTTGGGATGCTTTCTTATGCAGTGATAGGGAACTAATATAATAGATAACCACAAAATGAACCTAAGAGAAGTTGTAGGAAAACTTTTTATGGATAAAAGCAGAAATTAATAAGAAAACAGAGAACAGTAGAATAAATTTAAAAGTTGATTCGTTTTAAGGAAAAACTTAGTAAATTAGATAAACTAGTACCTACTCTAATCCAGACAAAGGAGTAAAAGCAGAAATACAAAAAATAAACAATGATAAAACTGAAATAACTAGATAACATTGAAATGAAAAAAATAATATGAACCTACTTTGCTCAATTATATGCAAACAAATCTGAAATTAGAATGAAATGAATAATTTCCAGAAAAATATTATTTACTCAAACAAGTTAACAAAAAATACAGGAAATTTAAACGGCTGATTATCATTGAAAAAATAAAATTGTTAAAATGTTACTCTTCCCTCAAAACATCAAGTCCAGATGTTGTCACAAAGGAATTTCACAAAATCTCCAAAGAACAGATAATTCTATTGTTATTTAAATTCCAGATTTAAATTCTGGGGCATAGAAAAAGGAAACTTTCCAAATTATTTTATGAAGCAAGAAAAAAACCTACAAAGATTAGCTACAGAAAGAAAACTACAAATGAATCTCATGAATCTAAAACTTATAAGTATATCATCAATATAAAGAATTTAAATTAGTATTATCAAATGTAATACAACGTCATGTTTAAAGAAAAATGCAGTATGACAAATTGGGAGTATTGCAGGAATGTAAGGTTAATTCAATACTAGGACATCTACTAAAGAGTCAACTTATTTAATAGCTCCAGGGAGAACAATCATACGGTAATCTCCAAAGATGCTGAAAAGGCATTTGATAAAGTTCAACATTAATTCTTGATTTAAAAAAAGTTCTTAATAAAAGAGGAATTGGTAAAACATGATAAAATATTTCTATCTCTACCCAAAGCTGATATCATGCTTAGTGGGAAACATTAGATAAATTCTCACTGAAATTACACTATCACCATTACAGTTTAATATTTCGTAGAATGTACTAGCCAAAATATTAGACGAGAGAAAAAATTAGAAGAGAAAAAATTGGAAAGGAGTAAAACTATTATGTTTGCAGTAATATGATACTTGAAAAACCTAAGAAAATAAACTGAAAAACTATTAAAACCAAAAAATTCAATACAGATACACATAAATTAGTTGCCTTTGTGTATATAAACATTAATCACTTGTTAGATAAAGGAAGAAAAACTTCATTTACAATAGCAACAAAAATATAAGATACTTAGTAATTAACTTCAAGAATGTGTAAATAGATATGAGGTAACTAAAACATGCCTCAAGGATACAAAAAAGATTTAAACAAATCAAAAGCCATATTATAGTCTTAGGTTTACCATAATAAAGTGAATTCTCTCTAAGTTAGCCCATAAATTTAAATTGATCCTAATAAATATACCGATTGAGTTTAATTTGAAATAAGACAAACTAACACTGTTGTTGTGGGGGAAAAAATTAGCAAATTTGGTTATAAAAATCTGAAAAAGTGGAGTAAGAAGGAACTAGCCCAAAGTAATTAGAAAATGAATTATAATATTCTAATGCTTTAAATAATATTGTAGTACCATATGAACAGAAAGAGATGGCACAGAATTGAAGGTCCAGAAATTGACACACATTTGGGTTTGCATGCAGTATAGAATTAAATTTAATTTATGATAAAACACTATCTCAAATCAGTGTGGGAAAGATGGCTTAGTCAGTAAATGTTTTGGGAATAACTAGATTGTCACATGGAAATGAATAAAGTTAGTTCTATACCTTACAACTTACATTAGGATAAATTTGAAATAGAATAATTAAATATAATATTTAAGAGTTCTAGAAAATTATTTTATAATCTAATAGCAGGGAAGATCTTTATAATTATGACACCAAACTCAGAAGCCACAAAAAATTACTGTATTAGACAACATTAAAAAGAATTCTGAGAGTTAAAAATTACCATAAGCAAAATCAAAAGACAAAATCAAAAGACAAAATAATATTTGCAACTCATTTTACACAAGGTTGATTTCCCTAGTATAAATTAGTTCCTACAAATCAATAAAAAAGACCAATAACTCAGTAGAAAAATGGATTAAGAATATGAATAAATAGAACATATAAATGTAGTAAACATTTGAAAAAGTGCTTGACATTGCTCTTAAGACAAATGTGAAACAAAACTACATTGAAATATTTTTTCTTATAATTTGGCAAAGACAGGAAAACTCAATCACAGTGTGTGGATGAAGCTGAAGGAAAAGAGGCACTGTTCTTTGTTGCTAGTGGGAGTATAACCTGTGTTGTGAGAGATGTGGTAAATTCTACCAAAAAACATAGACCTTTCATCCAGTAATTCTATATCTCATAACTTTTTTCTTTTATAAATTTACTCACAGATATGTGAAATGACCAATGTCGTTTTAATATCCTTAAATCTTGTTTGTAATAGCAAAGTATAGAAACAAATCCAAAAGAAACAATCCAAAAATAACAGCAGACGAAATAAGTTGCTCTGATGCCTGCAATTCATATTTTGGAATGATCTCCAAATTACATTAAATGGAAAAAGAAAGATGAGCTAGTATATGTGTCATGTTACCACCATAGGTATATGGGGAGGAGCAAAAATTACAACTGTTTGCTTTTACAAATGCATAAAATGTTTCTGGATTTTTTTTTTTTTTTTGATCTCTGATTAGTAGATATGTCCCATTGCAGCCATCAATGCTCAGACACAGCGATAGCTTCAGACTGGATCCAGTGAAGATGGAAAAGGTGAAGATTTTGTGTACATGCTGGTATTGCCATCAGCAAACAGTGACACAGGGAAGAGATTTGTGGGTAAGGTGGGAAGGAGTCCACGAACCATAGCCAAATTGTGCCAGTTCCTAAACCCTTTAATCTTTGTTCTATTCTTTTTTTCACTGAATACTGATATAAAAACAGTGTCCCCAAACACTGCCTGAATTCGATTCCAAGTAGGTGGAATTCCACATTCCTTTTTCAATTAGTTTTAAATAGTGTCAATACGTCTGCCCTAAGTAAGGTGATGCTTAAATCATGCCTTTATGTATAGTGTATAGTTCTTTTCCTAGGCCCTTTAATTTTGTGGCAGTGGAAATGGCATATGGATAATGATGGCAGGAAGCAGAGCTGTTAATTTATCCCCAAATGCCTTAGAATTGAGCTGTGCCTCTTCTCTCAGATCTATGAAAAGAAGGTGGCTTTTAAGTAGGAACTTTATTATCATCAAGTTTGCTCTAAGTGAAAAAAAAAATGTCAGTGTCTAACTTTTATATTTGAAATTTTTGTGTGTGTCAAGTTTATATAACAAATATCTGCTGCATTTTACACAAATGAGTTTTTTATTTGAGTGTTTTAGAAAGAAAAACCTTGGGAATAGTAGCCTTTTCTTTAGTCCTTTTAAATAATATTAGTTGACTTATGGTGGATACTTCTCTTAAAGTTCAGCTTTTAGTCTTTAATTTGTAGGTTATAGAAAAGAGATTGCAACTTTGTGGTAAATGTTGAATACAACCATAAAGATAATGTTATTACTTCCCTCTCTCCCTCCTCACTACTCCCCTCTGCTACAATATATCTTCTAGAGGTTCTAAATGCATATTTGCAAAAATATGCAGAAAAACTGCATAGTTTCTTTAATGGAATTTGTTAGAAAAGATTTTTTAATGATGGGATAAAAATAAATACATACAGGTATTTTAAGATTTTCTTATTAAACCCCAATGAGCTCTCAAGGGCACCAAACTTTGGAGACTGCTCCAAGTCTGCACTATTCAATGCAGTAGCCACTAGCCACAACACGTGGCTGAGTACCTGAAATGTATTAATCCAAATTGAGATGTGCTGAAAGTGTAAAATATTCACTGGATGTTGAAGGCTTAGAACAGGAAAAAAAAGAATATGAAAACATCTCATTGATAATTTTGATAACAATTACATATTTGGTATATATTGGCTTAAAATACACATATTATTAAAATTAATTTCACTTACGTATTTTTACTTTTTTAATGTGGCACCTAGGAAAGTTTAAGTGGCATATATGACATGCATAATATTTTTGTTGGACAGGTAAACTCTGGAATATCGGAGTCACATTCTATGCATACCTATGTCTATGACACTCCACTATAGCAGAACAAGATAAAATTTTGCAGATACTAAATACATTTTTTGCTGAGAAGTAAGCTACCAATTCTTTCATATCATCAGGGACTGAGTGGACACAGTATGTGAGTAAAGATATTGCTTAATCTGTTTTTATCAGAAAGTCACAGAGGAAATGGAGTGAAAACGCGTACTTTGAGGTGGTTTATTCAAAACTGTATTCAAAGATTAGATTAAATCTATGCGCTACAATTGAAGATATTTCCGAAATTGCTTTAAAGGTTAGCATTTAAGAGTTAGAAGGAGTGTTTGACTAATCATTGTCAATGCAAATCATTGTTATTATATATGCATTGATAAAAGATAATTTTGACAGCTAATACTCTAAAATCTCTTGTAAACCTGAAAATATTTTCAAGATTGAAAAGGAGAAATCTATATAAACTTTCACATACATCTGTCACATTTGAAAAAAAAAAATAGATAATGCAGTATGTGTAGTATAATTTGAAACAACATGAATTATTATTTTTTTCTTTTTAAAATTCTTTAAGATATACAACCTATTTCTCATTTCAGGTTTTGTTTTGTTTTGTTTTTGGTGGGAGAGAGTGAAGGGGAATTTATTTATCTATTTATTTGTATTGAGATACAACTGACATATAACATCTAATTTCAGGTTTTTATATTAATTGAAGTAAATTAGCCACATCATTAGGTACCACGATTTAACACTTTCTTATTTGGAAGCAAATTTGCCTTACCTTCTTTGTACCTTCATTTATTTCAAAGAAAAAACAAGTGATTTCAATAAAAATATATAAGCACACACACACACACACACAAAGACATTCGGGAGGAGCAAGGTGGAAAAGAGGATAATATCTAAACCCTCATCAGTTCTCATTCAAGTTCAGTCTGGAAGAGGCAGATCATGCCTTTTTATAAGGCTTCACTACATATGTAAAGCAATAACAACAAAAAATGATTTAATTGAGTTTATGTCTGTCAACATATAAGCAAATGAAGAAATTACTAAATATGATCCCTCAAAGCAAAATAAATGAATAGCGACTAAAGCCAGAACCTGAATTATCTTTGTGTTCTCACTTGCTTTCATATATAAATTTTAAATTTTAAAATAAATTTTTGTATTTTAGGCTTTGAAAGTCTATGACAGGTGTATGTAGGATACCCTACTGCTTCATATGCTTTAACGTGTCTTTCTTTCCTTCTTTGTCTTCAGTAATTTTAGAAAATCTTTTATATTCATCCTCTAACCCAGTGACTCTCAACTGGGGGGCGATTCACCCTCCACGAGAAGACATTTGGCGAAGTGTGGAGATATTTTTGGTTGTCACAGAAGAGATGGGGGATGCTATTGCCATTTAGTAGGAGGAGGCCAGGGATACTTTTAAACATGATATGATACACAGGACAAACCTTTTACAACAAAGAATTATTTAATGCAAGATGTCAGTAAGTTCAAGATAAAGAAACTTTGCTTTAGTCTGAAAGAGATGTCATTTTTGGTTCATGTCAATTTTCCTTTAGGTAGCATTGTACAAGATTGAACTAAGCCTGCAAATTTCAAAGAGCTGACCTCAATTCTCTAATTATCTCCAAATATATGTATTAATTCACTCACACACTCATTCATTCAATACTTCCTAGCATTAATAGGGATAAAATAGCACATCATATGTAGGGTGAAATATAATTTATTATCCAAACTTGGATGCTCTTGAGAGTTATTAATAATTTTGCTGGACAATAGGAGTAAATTACGAATGTCCTGGTTAAAGAAGATCATCTGGTCACATTAATCATATGGCAGCATGCAATGATCAAAATGATAAATAAGACATAGAAGAATTTCTAGTGGTACCCTGTTAGGAGAATGGTGTTTGGGAAATGGGATGAGCATCAAGGCTAAGGTCTAAGATCATACCTCATTATCATGTTGATGATATCGCAACTTAAAAATCTAGCATGAAACCATAACCACTACAATAGAGTTTGGTTTTGGAAAGAAAAAATAAGCATAAAAACTCAGGATAAACAAAGACTATAAACTCTCTTAGAGGCATTATAAGGGACAATTTTTTAAAAGCACCTGTATAATGGTTGCACATAGTAGGTACTCAACATACGAAGAATAAATCTACATGGTCTTATCTGACGTGTGGAAACCTTTTCCATTTTAAGCATTTTAATTTCATTTTAATTTGCATAGGTTCCTGAACCTCCCTTTAAGATTCACGAGGTAGGGCTACTATCCCTTAGGCACCAGAAGAAAAATCACAAATTTTGTATTTGTCAAAATACAACAAAACCATTCATGCAAGATAAATAATTATAAGTGCCAGGAAAGTCACTTTCCTAGTTTCCTTTTGATCTGTAAGGTTACTAGTGGATGAGATAATCTTTTATTTATATTGCATGTGGTAAAATTTCGAAACACGATTTTTGCACCCATCATGTTCTCCTTTCATAATTAAGCCTGTAGGGCTGGCTGGCTGATATTTTTTAATGCAGAGCTTGTCAATTTATGTTAACACTAATTTAGAGTTCATAGCTCCATACATCATGGAAATGTGAGGGCAAAACAATTTATATAAAAAATATTTTGAAAGGAGTTGAACAAATCGAACATCATTTCTGCACTGACTATTGAGCATTTCTGTTCTGATTTCAGCACTAGTTTATACAACGGTGCAGGGAGCTAACCTTTTTGTGGCGTGCACTTTTGATTTTCCCAGGTTCCTCACTCTGCCCTCCCTTTCCTGTCATACATGCCCTCTCTCTATAAATAAACTCTTCACCCCCTCCCTTTGCCATGTGTTGTCTTTTTAATTATGCCCCAAACTCTCATATAGTCAGTCCAGATCTTGTTTTGCCATTAACTTGGGAAGAAAAGAGGCAGCCTCCTGCATTTCACACGACACATTACAAGGGCAGAGCAGGGGCTTTCATCTCTTCCCACCTTCAGCAGACAGAACAATAGGCAGCTATAATCTTGTGACACCCACAACTAATTTATCCAACCAGAAGACAGGTAGCACTCGGCACTGCCGCTCCTGTCTGAATAGGTGCAGTAAATACTCAGCTTAATAGTAGCTTCTCAGGCAGGAGGGCAACATATCACAGCATGGCGTTTTTATAATCTTCCTGGCATGCCGACAGCCAGGAGCACCACCAGCGCATGTTCTTCCTTGGTGGGGCTTAGGATGCATGTAACCGTTAGATGGTGACACATTGTGCCTTTAAGCAAGTTTAACTGTTTTATATCCCCTCTGATCTGCAGCTTTGTACATCTGTTAAGCTGCCTCTTAAACTTCTGTGGGCACATCTGTGGAGCCGCTACTTGAAGCTCGGCATGAGTTGTGGGCCTGGTGTGGGGTTTCTTTGTGACAGCCTTCTGTTTATCTGTGAGGAGTTTCTCTGTTACACGGCAAGGCTATAGTTAAATATATCATCTTGGCCAACGAAAGATAATAACCTGGTGATAGTCCAGAGGAATATATTTAGCAAAGGCTGAACAAAAATCTTATCTGGAGAAGCACTGATTTAAATAAAAAAATAGCAACCAATTTTTTTTGTTTTTTTTTTTAACATTTATTTCTTGCATGTCTGTGGATCATTTGGGCTTCAGCTGATCTGGCTCCAAGCTTGTCTTAGTCACAGTTCTCCAGAGAAGCAGAACCAATAGGATATACAGAGACATATAAGGGAAGAATTATTATGGGAACTGGCTCACATAATTATGAAGGCTGAGAAGTCCCATTATATGCTGTCTGCAAGTTGGAGAACTAGGAAAGCAGTTGGTGTGATGCAATATGAGTCTGAAGGCCCCAGAAGCAGGAACTCCGATAACTATGGACAAGAGTGAATTCACCTGTCCTCTGCTTTTTTGTTCTTTTCTGGTCTGCAATGGATTGGATGACGCTGGCCTACATTGGTGAGGGTAGATCTTTTTTCCTCAGTTTACTGATTCAAATTCTAATCTCTTCTAGAAACATCTTCATAGACACACCCGGAAATATTTCACCAGTTATCTATTTAAACTGATAAAATAATGTTTTACCAGTTTTATGTGTTAATTTGATTAGCCCAGTCAAGCTGACATAAATAATGAACCATCACAAAGCTGTAGGTTTGACCAAGGTCTGCTCCATGTGTTTCATTGTCCTTGAAAAAGAGGTTACCCAAGTCATGTTTTTTCTATGGCGAAATACAACCTTATTTCAAGTCTTCTGTCTTTGGCTAACTCCCCATTGGCCAAAGCAAATCACATGGATGGCCAGGCCCAAGTCACGTGACAGGGCTGTACACTTTGCTTATCATGACACCAAACAAGTCAAAGGGCTGATCTAAGCATTAAAGGGGCAGAGAAATTTATTCCTCAAAGGAAACTGGGAGTGGGGGAGAACGTAAATATTTGCTGACCAATAACCTAATCTATGATGCTATTCCTGTCTACAAAATGAAGAAAGCACTGATATTTGCTAGATTGTGAAATTTTGCATGTATTGAGCCCATCGGTGTGGGTTTCATTTCTGAAAGCTGCCAAGGACAGCTCTTGTAACTGAAAAATATTGACCATGGTAAAGATATCACCAGTTTTGAAAGCTTGCTCTGATTTTTCAAGTCTTAGTGACATATCACATAATTTGAAAATTTATCCACAAGGAAAAAGGGAGGCCCTGGCAGAGATGCTTGGATTTTTAATATGTCTCTTCTTTTGAACTTTGTTCATTCAAAAAAACCTGATTTTTGCTCTTTTCACACTTTTGGTGTCTAAATACTTGAAGAAAATGAGTGTGCATTAAGGTGTTTGGGGCTTATATCAGGGTTAATATTAATTTGCATATACTAGGATGGCATACAGCTGGCATCCATTCAGATTGGCCAAGGACCATTTGGAAAGGCAGATAGATACCCTTACTGTAAGGTTAAATATTTGAATATCAGCACTGGGTAAATATGTTTACAGTTTTGTGACTCTGGCTCTTTGTTAGACATGTAAATTATGATTCTGGACTGGCTCATCAACTTTTCCCAAGGAAACTGTCTTGTCTACAGCTTTTGGCTGAATTACAAAGCTGCAACATCCCAACCACCCTCCCCACCCTGGCCATAGTTGATTAAACCATGAATGGGAACCTGACCCAATGACAGCCAACAACTATGTTCAGGTCTATTCTGCGGCCTGTTATTTGGTCCCTCTTTAGATGTGTTGAATCAATTCCATTTCTTTCTTAGAATAATAAATTGAAAAGTGTGGAGCAAATCAGGTGTTTTCAGTGGCTAAAAGTTTATCTGGAAGAATGAGATTTTGTTCAGTGTTTTAAAATTAATTTGTTGGAGTAAATCTGTATTAGTTATCTGTCATAGCATAACAAATTACCCCCAAACGTAGTGGCTTTAGACAACAATAAACATTACTTTATCTCATAGTTTCCAGGCATGGCTTAGCTGGGTCTTCTGCTTTAAGATCTCTAATAAGGCTGTAGTCAAGGTGTTGGCTGAAGCTGTAGTCATCTTAAGTCTCATCTGGGGGTAGTATCGACTTCTAAGCTCCTTTATGTGGTTGTTGGTAGGATTCAGTCCTTCATGAGCTGTTGGACTGAGGGCCTCAGCTCCTTGCTAGTTCTTGGCTGGAGGCCTCTCTAATTTTCTTGCAGGTGGCCCTTTCCATCAGAACAGGCATGTTAGAACAACTAGAGGGATAATGCAAGCAAGATGAAAGTCACAGCTTTATAACTTAATCTCTGAAGCGACATCCCTGTCAGTCAGGGTTCGACCAGAGAAGACAAACCAGTAGGAGACATGTGTTAAGAGATTTGTCAAAAGAAAGTAGTTTACGTGACAGTGGGGGCTGGCTATACAAGTCAGGATCTGTAGGGCAGGCCATCAGGAAGGACAGGTTGGAACTCCTGGGTGTGGGCTGAGCTGCAGTCCAGAGGCCAAGATTTTTCTTCTCCAGGGACGCTTTGGCTCTGCTTAAGGCCTTTCACCTGTTGACTCTCATCTACCCAGATAATGTAGGATGATCTCTCTTAAAATCAACTGATTATGAACTTCAATCACATTTAATACCTTTACTGCAACACCTAGATTACAGTCTAATTGAATAACTGGGGACTGTAGCTGAGCCAAGGCAACATATCAAAAAATTCTATCATGACATTCTTTCATTTGTTCCACATTCTATTCATTAGAAGCAAGTAACTAGGTACAGCCCACACTCAAAGAGAGGGTATTACAGAGGGTGTGAATACCGGGAAGTGGGATTATTGGGACCCATTTTATAAGGCTACCTACCAGAGTCACTTTTAAATTTGTCTTGCAAAATAACTTTTGCAAGGGCAAATGCCATTAAAAATGTTCCTAATTCTAAAAAAATCTGCACTGCCATTTGTATTTGTTGAATTATTAATACGTAAATGAATGAGGCGTTGTTCAGTAATTAATTGCACAGTTCGGTGAGCAAACATAATTTGTAACTTTAAGTGAATGAATCCAATTCCGTACAACGAACATTCTAAGAAATGCAGTTTTTACTAACAAATGTTTACAATCTCAGGGTTATAAGTCTGCGTTCTTCAGAATGACCAAAGAGAACCTTGGCTATTACAAGGCAAAGGCCTTTGGTCTTCTTAGTTGAGAAATATAGTTCGAAACCTCCAAGATGACAAAATATAGAAAATAAGTATAAATTTATCTTAAATTTTACGAAAATTAATATGTAAATATTGATGTATTTTTCTTATCCTTAAAAAGAAAAAGACAATGACTAGTGCATTATTTTGCATTCCGAAAATCTCTTGTGTTAACCACAAAAACACTTTACAAAGATCATTGAAAGATATGGCAAATGGATTCCACTATAATTTCAACCGAGATGGAATTAGAGAATTTGGGGGTCAAAACACTCTATTTCCACAGTCTGGGGGTGAGAAAGGCTATACGGTCACTCTGGGCCATGAAAAGCCAAAGTTATGAGTAAACTGAGGGCATGGATGAGCAGTTGAGATAGTACAAAAGCTAGAGAAAGAGAGGCAAGCAGACACACCGAGGCAGAGACCGGAGGAAAGATAATGTAAAGGAGCCAGAGGGAAGCTCCTCGACCTCCAGCTACTGAGGGCACCAGGGGTTCACTTCCTGTCTCCACCAATCCTGTTCCTGGATTCCTCCTCTCATTGACTGACAACACCCCGCTCCTGCTATCTCCCCATCTCGTTGCCATTACTTGCTTCACTGAGTCTCTATTCTTGTCTTAAGAAAAAAGAATGTTTCACATTTATAAAATGGAAGTTTTCTAGTTTGGCTCTAACTCAAGTTACCTAAAGTCAAAGGGAGAGTTGTCTTCTTTTTCTTTTTTTTCTTTTTTTTTAATTGTGGTAAAATACATATAACATAAAATTTACCATCTTAACCATTCTTAAGTGTAAAGTTCAGTGGCATTAAGTACACTCACACTGTTAAGAAACTATCTTCACCATCCATCTCCGGAAATTTTTCATCTTCCCAAACTAAAATTCTTTACCTGTTAAGCCTTGGGTAACCACTATTCTGCTTTCTGTCTCTATGAATTTGACTACCTCATATAAGTGGAATCTTATATGTGACTGGCCTACTTCGCCTAGCATAATGTCTTCAACGTTGTAGCATGTGTCAGAATTTTCTTCCTTTATAAGACCAAGTAATATTCCATTGTGTACATATACCACACTTTGTTTAACCATTCATCTGTGGATGGGCACTTGGATTGCTTCTACCTTTGGCTATTGCGAATAGCACTTCTATGAACAGGCTATGGATATCTCTTCTCTACTTTCACTTCTTTTGCATATATATATATCCAGAAGTGGAACAGTAATTCCATGTTTAATTTTTTAAGGAGCCACCATACTGTTTTCCACAGTAACTGTACCATTTTACATTCTTGGCAACAGTGCACCAGGGTCCCAATTTCTCCACATACTCACCAACACCTGTAATTTTTTGTTTTTTGTTTTTGGATCGTAGCCATCCTGAGTGTGAGGTGGTCAAAGGAAGTTCTGATCAAGAGATGTGTGAACTGAAGTGGAATTGGAACCAGAACAGAAAAGATCCTCAGGTATGTGTCTCTGGCTGCTTTCGCATCTCTGCTTCTTTTTGCAGCTTTGTTTAGTTTTACTCGTTGTACTGACTCGCTTTTTCTGTTTACCTGGGATTTCTGCCCCCTCATCAGTTGGGCTTACATGTGACCTGCCATGGCGACTACAGTCCAATCTACATGCTGTGAATTCTTGAACATTCTTTCTATTTTAATACCTACTGAAACCTATTTAGGACTCTTATTTTCCTCATACTGAATCAATGACAGAGGACCCTGATTATTCTGATTCATCATTTTGATCATGGATTTGCCCAGTAATGGGCTAATCTAGGGACAGGCAACCAGTTCTGGTCTGGTCAGCCATGATCAGAAGAGTGTAGTCACTCTGAGAAATGAGAGATCCCCCAAAACGTGTGTGTGTGTGTGTGTGTGTGTGTGTGTGTGTGTGTGTGTGTGTGTGTGTGTGTGTGTGTGTGTGTGTTGTCTAATGGGCAATGGTTGGCATATTCCAAATGATGTCTTCATTAGATTTTCCATTATCAATTTATTCATCAATCAGTATATATTGAGCAGATGAGAAGTGTTGGGCTAGGCATTGTTAGCTAATAGCTAACATTTATTAAACATTTGTAATGTGCCAAGCACTGGACTAAGAGGCCATTATACTATAGGGCACCACAAAATGATAATGGCATTCTCAAGAATTTTCCAATCTGGTTAGAAATGAGACACCTACACCCATAAAACTTTAAGTCGCAATACAAAACACCAATAGTAAAGATGCCATAAGTAATTTAGTGACCAACTTTCCAAAGAGTAATGCAAACAGTAAGTGCTATGCATTCTGAGGGATTGCTATAGTGTGAAATTATCTGAGAAGTTTTTACAGAGAACTTGAGCTGAGATTTTAAGAATGGACAGGTTTGAATAACTGGAGAGCCCAGAGAAAGTAATTGCTAATTCAACAAATATTTATTGCTTAATTGTGGTCAGGCATCATACTAGGAGCTAGAGACATACAGGAGAACAAGACATTCACTTGAAGGAGCTTATAACCTAGAGAGGGATAAATAAACAAATACAGAATAGTTGTAGGCATCAAAGGGGAAAAGTGATAAACTGTTTCCAGAAAAATCTAGCCTTTGTTATCACCATCACAAGAAGACTAAGAGAACTGCTGTTTGGAAATTAAGGCAGGCGTTGCAGGTTATCCTGGCATTGGGATAGTATGTTTTCTTCAAGCCCCTCAGAAGAGGCTGTCATCCCCATGTACCTGCCACTGCCAGTCTCTGAAAGGATAGAGAAAGGCAGGCTGCTCTCGGGTTACCTCCTACAGTACTCTTCAAAAACCATGCAACCCTGCTACTTTCTAGAGGCAGCTGGCTGGGGGCAGAAGCTCTTGGCTCTGCCGAGGGAGATAACAACACTGGTTAGATAGAGGAAAGAGGCTGAAATACACAGAAGAAGAATGAGATCTGCAGACAAAAAAAAAAAAGGGTGCTAAGTCCAGTGTGCTACAATCATTCATAGAACACACCAGGAAAGGTTTTATTTGCTTAATATTCTTTCATCAAATAGCAACTCTGCAGAGGAGAAATGACATAAGATACCATATAAACATTATGTTTTCTGTTTGTTTTCAATTTATTTTTTTTTCAAATCATGAACTGTTGGTTTACTATAATGCTTGGTATTGAAAAAATGAATGGTTGTTTGCTCTGTACTCTGATGCTGAATAAGCACTCTTATTTCTAATAATCCAAGTTTTGATGACTCCAGAGGTTTCAGTAAACAACAACAAAAAACTTCAGCTAATGTTACATAATAATATCACCAACAAGTCCTCTGCTGGGAAGATCCTGATGTTGTTTCACATTTGATTGCCTCCTTGCTCTCATTCCAGACTTTCTGAACATTTAGAATATAAATTTCTGAGCTGTTAAAATGAAGGCTACTTAGTTTAGAAGCAAACAGATCTTTCTCTGGTACAAAGTTTTCACTTTTTTATAGACGGCACTAGGAAGGTTATTTCTCAGGGGACCAACGTCAGAGAAACTATAGGAGAAAGGAATCTGAACTTGATCCCATATAAGCTGAGAGAATGGGAAGGGCAAGAAGGCAGATGAATTTATTTATTTCACTGCCTTTACATAGAGACAAGGTCCTTATCTCTGTCTTTCCCTCAAGCTCCATAAATCCCTACAAGGGGGTGGTGGGATCAGATCACATATTTAAAGATGCCAAGCAATTCCAACTTCTTTAATACAGCAACATCCCAAAGGAGTGATAAATCTCCAAAATGAAGAAAGGCTTCCCTCTTTCAAATTTTAGCTGTGAAAGACTGATTATGTATTTAAGCTTTGGAGTTGTGTAAAGCTTTGTTAGGCAAATCGGTGACCAAACCATTTCTCCTATCCCCAAATCTACAGCTCCTACTTCTGTATGATGAATTTTCTAAGACTGTAAGAACAGAGTTCCTGACACAGTCATCTTCAGTCCTTTGCACAACCATCCAAGGAGTCAAAGACTTGGTTGAGCTGACTGCAGACTTTTCACTTCAACAAGCCTCACCACTATAATGGAAATTCAAAGGACTGGAAACAATGTACATAGCTTCCCTGACTAATTTTATTATGCAGACACACTTAATGGCTCCTATTACAATCACATCCAGGGTGGGAAACAGTACTGGATTGTGACGATCACACTAAATCGACAAGGATTATCAGTCATTAAAAAGGAACCAAATTAGCATCAAGCAGTAATATTTTATACTTATCAAATCTTCTGTTGGTCAAGGTCCATTACTGAATGACACCATAAAGGCAGGAGCCGTTAGCTCATTCTCCAGAACATTTAAATCTCTATTGTATTTGTGTAGGATATAATTTCTGATAGCTATAAAGCCTAATAAAGGTTACACCCTGATGAATAAAGTGTTAATAAATTGACCTATGACATTTAAATGGATAATTATATTTGAAATAAAGAAAAAATTTCTTGTTTTAGTGAAGAAGTGTTTCGAGTTGTGCCTAGCCCAAGTTATAGGATGGTTTTATATGGCTTTAGAGCAATATAAAATAATAATATTGCTGGTTGCCATTGTATTAATTATTCATCAGGCCTTCCCAGCAGCTCCTGTCTATCAGGATCATTGAGACTAACTTTTAAATGTTTTCACATGTTAAGAAATTGTATGGAAATAAATGATTACCTGTATTTCCAAGCATGGGTTAAAAATGCTAGGGTTTATCTGCTTCTCAATCCCCACCCTATTACAGTGTGTCAGCCTGTCACTAGGCTCCATCTTCACATGGCAGAGAAGTGATTAGGAGGATACTGAAAGAGTTGTTACTGAACGTGACATATTAGATATAACTGGAATAGCTCAACATATGTTATGTACTGATGGCTCTCAGTTCTTATTAGAAGTGTATCACAGACGACTAACAAAACCTGTCTGGGCAAAACAAAACAAAGCAGAAGTGTCACGGGGGTTGTATGCGTGGCTGCCCTCTAGTCTCTTGGGTAAGGCTTCTCCTCTATATTTCTTGTAGTGCATTAGCCTCAGGAAAAAAGACTCAAGTGTAACACAACTAACGCTAACTTGTTCATTAATCAATTAATATTTAATATATGCATTCATTCAATAAGCATTTATGCATTCATATTATGTAGCTATTAGATTCTCTTTTGAGAGAATACTGGCTCTATTATATTTTCTCCCATAAATTAAATAGGGAAAATTTTACAAATTATAAGAAAAAATCCTAAAGATCTCAGCCACCAAGACTACCATTTTTTAGAAAACAGAAAATGGTTTTTATTATTCTTTGCATGCCATGTACCTAGAAATAGATTTTCGGTGAGTAAATGCATATAAATTTTTAAAAATTTCCTTTCCAACAACATGGTAGTATAAAAACCCTAAACAGATCTCCTTAAATGACAAAACAAACAAAGAAACAAAAACCAAATATTTTCTTTAGAAATATATTGTTGAGCCAGAAATAAAGTAAGGAATCCTCAGATGCCAAAAATACAGCGGAAGTAGGATTTCGTAGAATAATGTCAGCTTTCATTCTGGAGAGTTTCTGATAAATTCCGGTGACTTTAAGCTTCCATTTTGACTATTTTATAAGAAAAAGGAGTCAAAAGACATAACTTACAGCCCACCCAAGATGGAGAGTCTAATGAGAGATCCTTGCATAAATCTGGGATTCTAAAGAATTATATTATCAGAAAAATAGTGAACTACAAATAAACACACTTGCAGAGGGGAACAAAAGAAAATTTCATTCCTAATCTTGGAAATGGAAAGAGGGGAAACAAAATCTGTGATAACCACAATCCAAATTATATTCAGAAAAAGTTCGAGCCAAAAATTCAGTTTAAAATTATGTAAGGCATCTAGACGAAGCAAATGTTAAACCCTCCATAGAGGAATACACTTTAAATCAAGGTTTTCAAAATATTTATAAAACCTGAGCTCATAGTAAAATAGTAATAATAAAGAAAGAAGGTATCAGAGATGACAGCTAACAGAAATATCAATCAAGAAAATATTGGAATTTTAGACCTAAAATAAAAATAATTATGTTTTAATATATTTAATATGAATAAGGAAATGTAATCCTAAAAATAATAAAATAGATTTGAAAAAGAACAAAAGAAAATTTCTAAAAATAAAATATCAAATAATTGCAATAAAACTCAATGGGTAAATTAGGTACACTAAAGAGACAACTAGTGAAATGACAGAGCTGAAGAAGTTGTTCACAATGCCTCACGGAACAAAACAATTGAAAAGAGATGTTTACATTAAAGAGAAGGCAAGTGACATGGAATATAGGGTGAGAACGTCTTACTTATATCTAATCAGGTTTACAGAAAGAGAGATGAAAGAAAAGGTGAGAGAGATTCGCAAGATAATGACTGAATTTTTTTCAGAACTGATAAAAGACACTAACTTTCAATTCCAAGAGCCTAAAGAGTCTCAGACAACATAAATAAGAAGAAATTCATGTGAGGACAAGTGTGTGGAAGTCAATTTTATTTTTCTAGCCAACCGACAAATTTAGAAAGTGTTAAAAAGCTATAAATTGCCAAAAGGACAAAGATATAAAGTAAAAAAAAATGAATACAACAAAAGATGTACAAGCTTTTTATGAAGAAAATTATAAAACTATATTGAAAGATATATTTTAAAGTCCAAAGTAAAATATGGTGATCTCCCATGTTAGTGGATTTAAAAATTCAATATACTATATTCCTTAATTCTTCCAAATTGATCTATGTAGATTTAATGCAATTCAAATCAAAATACCAACAGGTCTATATGACAACACACGGGTGCATGCAGTTGTGTCTGTGTGAGTGTGTGTTTGGTGTATCTATGTGGAATTTCACAAGCTTAATCTAAAATTTATATGGAAGAGCAAAGGGCCAAGAATAACCAAGACACTCCTGAAGAAGAAAATGATGGAAGACTTAGTTTACTAGATATTTAGGCATATTGTAAGTTTTAACACTTAAGGCAGAATGAAACTGGCACAGAAATAGACACATAGACCAAAGGGACAGAACAGAATGCTGAGAAACAGACCTACCCATACACTGAAGACTTGTTTATGACAGGACTGGCATTGTAAATAAACAGGGAAAAAAGGAAATAACTGATAAAAAGTCCTGGGATGAATGATTATCCATATGGAGAAAAATTATTGCTTCATACTAGACACAAAATGAATCCCAGGTAGATTAAACACTTAAATATGAAAAGCAAAGCTGCAATTTTTTAGAAAAAAAAAAAGCACCAGAGAATAACTTTATAATATTCATGAAGGGAAAATTTCTCAAAACTCTAAAAAATGCAGCACATAGTGGAAAATATTTATATATTGGAATCTTTTAGATTTAAGAACTTCTCATCAAAAGTCACTATAAGTAATATAAAAAGATAAGCCTCAAATCTGGAGAATTCTGCAACACGTACAATTCACAATAGATAAGAATCCAGGTTATTTAGTAAAACATACTCTTACAAAAAATAAGAAATGGAGAACTCAATAGAAAATTAGGAAAAATGAATGAACAGTGCTTCAGAAAAGAGACACAGGATGACCAATAAAATAATATGAATAGATGTCTAGATTCATAACTAATTAGATATTTAAATGAAAACCACAATTAAATCTTACTTTATACCTACAGGCTTAGCAAACATGAAAACATTTGAGATATTGACAAGGATATGAAACTATGAAAACTCTTATATTCTTTTGATAGGAATACCAGTGGCCTAACTACTTTAGAAAACAATTTTTAATTTTAAAGTAAAAAGTTAAAGATGTACATATCCTGTGACTTGGCATTTAATCTAGGATATGTACACTAAGCAGTGATTCTCAGAGAGAAAGCTGGTGGAGCAGGTGCCTCAGAATCAGTGGGGAGATTGTAAAGATGCAGATTTCTGGACTCTACCTCAGAAGGATCCTTAATTAGAATCCTTGGGCAGAGTCTGGGGATTTTTGTAGGGGCTCCAGGCAATTCAAAAGCACACTAGAATTTGAGATCACACTCTAGGAATCTCTTGAATGTAGGCAGTGTGAGGCACATACAGGAGAGGTTATAGCCATAATACTTAAAAAAAAAAAAAAAAAGAAAGAACAGAAAACTGCCCAAATACACATCGACAATAGAATGCATAAATAAATTGTGGTAAATTTGTATAATGCAGAGCTGTATAGTAGCTACATGCATCCACAGGTCAAATCTCAGGAACAAAAAATAACGTAATGGGGGAGAAAGTAAAATAATAAATACAGATACTAAATTCAAAAATGTGCAAAATCAAGCATCATATAATATTATGATTTAGGGATAGCACATAAGAAATTTAGGGTTACAATAATAAAAAGAAATTAAGGATAAAGATTTCCTCTGTGGGAAAGGAAGTGGATCGCAGCAGGAATGAGCACATGGGCCTTGAAGGAAACTGGTAATGTTCTATGGATGGGTTTTCATTTCATTTTACCTTATATATATGATAAAACATATTTTTGTATGTATTCATTATAAAGTACAAAATATTTAAACAGAAAGAAAAAAGTTGTTGAAGAGGTGTTGATTACTTAGCAAACTTAGTTACTAATGCCTCTGAAAATGCTTTTGACAACTTTAAAAAATATTCTTACTATTGATGACCATCAATTTTGCCTCCAAGGCAGAAATTATGGAAAAGGAATGCTTGCTACCAGAGGAAGAGGGAGAAAAAGAACTTTGCCACATTGTGACAAATGGTAGTTGGGAAGATATCTCTAAACTTTTCAAATGATTTTTTATTAACCAGTCAACATTTCAGACAGTTAAGGGGAGTTCTCAGGGAGGATGAACTACTCAAGATTAGGTGTACCTTGTCTTTATGTTTGATCATGAGCAAGTCAAGTGCCAAGTAATAAATACAATGTTCTCGAAGACTAACTTTCCCATCATGCAATCTGCCACAGCTCCTGGAAATATGGTATTTTTTCCAAAGCTTCCTCTGACTACATTGAAGCTATCATTTATTTAATGCTGTTTGTGTCATGATAAACCATGTAGCTTCTCTAAATCTCTGTTTTCAGTGAGAAATTAATATCCTGGTT
Source organism: Rousettus aegyptiacus (assembly GCF_014176215.1). NCBI lineage: Eukaryota > Metazoa > Chordata > Mammalia > Chiroptera > Pteropodidae > Rousettus > Rousettus aegyptiacus. Next base: position 128,356,458 of record NW_023416306.1, read on the forward strand.
GAATCAGTTCTCTCATTTCCACAGTTTTATAAAGTCCAGTGTAAACCAAGAGCTAACTTTGAAAAGTAAAAATGGTGAAGGACAGTATTCTCATGACAAGAACCATATGTTTTCCCATTTATTTCTGAAATGGCATTTTCCCCTTCCTTCCTCTGCTGTACCAAAGGACATGGATCTCATGCCCTATCATGATAAAACATGCATAAGCCACATGGAAGTGCTTCATAAAAGCAGCCTTAAGATGTGAGCTTGAAGATTATGCCAGGCTGAGAATAATAACAGTTTACTATACTACATTAGCTTTAATCATTTGTATTGCATTTCTGGTTAAAAAAAAAAAAAAAAGGACCTCACTTTTTCTTATGGCTAGAGAAAGTACAAGCAATCCTAAGTATTCTTGTTAATTTATAATATAATTGTCGAAATCTCTTGATATATTTGATATAGACGGAAGGATGTGCATTCGTCACCCACCAAGAATGGTCTTGATGAGGAGCTCATGGTCATGATGAGGATCAAGATGGGTGGATTTAGAAAAGGGGGACTAGATTTATTTTGCTCTCTAATTCACAATCCCCTCTTTCTCAGATATGTTCAACTCTTAAAACCACTAGTATAGTTATTACAGACCACATGATGGGAGAGGCTTTTGTTCATGATCTGCTTTTGTTACTGACTACCTGTGTGATTTTGAGCAGAATACTCAATCAGATCACTTCTGCATTAGTCAGGGTAGGCTGACTGCTATAATATAAAAGCCCTATGATCTCAGTGGTTTAATATAACAAACAAGTATTTGTCACTTATGTCACAGTTCAATGCAGGGGGGATAGATTCCCCTCTAAGAGGTGACTTGGGGACCCAGGCTCTTTCCATTGTGTTTCCAGGATCCTCACAGGTGGTCTCTAAGGTCATTGTAGAAGGAGAAAGAAGAACTGCATAGAGAAATCTCATCTTCTCTTACCTGTCCCAGCACAAAAGTGACATATCCTTTCTCTCACATTCAATTGGTGAAGCTGTAGTTTAGCTCAGTGCCCAAGAAGAAGAAATGGGGCTGATGAGAATCCTCCCGATTGCTGCCACAATTTAATTATTTTGGGCCTCAGTTGCCTTATCTCTAAAATGGGGATAATTATTTCTGCAAAGCTAACTCAGACAATAATAATGAGGACCAAATAAGAGCATGATCTAAAAAAGACATGTGGAAAATGCATAATGCACTACAGCTTCTCACACTGACTTGGTTTTGGGGTCTGGGTTTCAAATGACTCTCTGTGGAGCCTAAGTAGGCCTATTCAATGCTGATAGAGTCCTGGGATTTGATTTACAGGCAGGATTCCACAGCGACCCAGCCCTGTTTTGTTTATGAGGAAGGGATAAAGATAACCCACAGGAAGTGATACCACAAAAACTTCATGTTAAAAGCACCCTTAGAGATATTTCACACCATTCAAGTGCAAAGGATAAAATGTTGGAAGCTGATCCAAACTTAGAAAGAAGTAGAACAATTCACCGAGGCATAGAAAACATGCCTGCTCCATGTCATAAGTTATGTGTTAAAAAGAAGGCAAGCATTGTTTGAAATACCTTCAGTTGGTTTTTTTTTTTTTTTTACAAATAAATACTTTAATTTTCAATGTGTCTAATGCTTTAAATTACAATGTACTAAACAAATTTTAGTTTTACTATTTTAAAAATTCCTATTTTATTTATCCGGTAGTAAGATAGATTTTAACGTTCTGACAAAAAAATTTTAAAGGTCACAAAACAATTATAATTTTTCTTATGGTTATTACAGATGATTTATAGGGTTCCAGCCTGCTCAGTCATGTTTACACTTCTGCACTACTATAGAAAGCAAAGACTGCATGTATATAATATGTTGATTTCGTGTTTATGTTTCACTTAAAGAATTACACACAAGAAAAAAAGCATGCTTACTATGTTCGTCTTTGTTAGAGTTTATATTCTTTAGGAGACAGTTTTGCCTATGAAAGATGATTAACACTAAGTAAGCTTATTAGAATCTAAAAAGTACTGTTAACTGCAGAAAAATAGTTTCTTTATTGAAGGGTTGTCAGTAAGTCTAATTTATTAGCTTGTCATATTCTGTGAGTGGGAACATAAATCTTGTATTAGTGATCAAGATGAAAAAGACTTGGAATACTTGCCGTAGCAAAATTCTCCGCATACTTTCCAAAGGTAAACACATACATCACTTTAGTCTTCTAAGTGGGAAAGTTTGATTATCTATATCCAAAAATATGAAACTCTATTATAGATGTCATGTGAGTAAAAGCTGCACACCAGAACCTTAATTTATAAAAGCACTGTGATGCCAAAAATGGGCTAAAAATTCAAAATACTAACAAAACCAACCAAATAAAACAATGTGTTTAAACATCTAAAGTAGTATAAATAAGACCAACCATAACCTCCTTGGAAAAAGAAACTAGGAGGTTTTTATGCAAAAAAAGTTAGGGGTGGGGGGTTCAGTCTCTGGAATGGGTTTCAAGTCCTAGTGAGTCAGTTAATCACATCCCATTCAAACCAGTTTCAGAACAGCAGAAATTCACTGGCTCAAAGTTAAGGAAGTCTAACTTTTGGCATGGCTCAACTGAGGTTCCCAAACCTTGCCAGCAAATGCACACCTCCCCAACTCCCAGCACTGCTTCCTTTCAGTGGCTTCTCTCTCAAGGGGGCAAAATGACCACACAAACTTGGCATTTTCTGGTTTAGCAACTTCAGCCAAAAGAGAGCTCTTCTTTTCCTAATGGACCACTAACACTCCAAGGCTGCTCTCATCACATTGACTGGAGTCATGCTCCCTTTGTGGGTTGGTTACAGTGGGCAGAACTAGAACATATGTCCATCCTGGGGCAGGAGAGGAAGAGGACAGCATGAGCCCACAATATGGCAAACCAGGTTGGCCAATAATGAGATGGGTTGGCTTCTCTTGGGGTCCCCAAAGGAAATATAAATGAAACCAGGGCAGGCAAAAAGAAAAAAAACCAAAAAACTGAAAACAAAAACAAAACAAAATTAAAAAAAAAAAAAACACGAGAAAACAAAAACAAAACAACATAGAACTTGGGATGTGAAGGACTTTAGAGATCAAATTCCAGAGCAAATCCAACCCTTAATGAAGGGATCTAGGACATAGGATTCTGAAATGTCTGTTTTCCCTCCTCCCATGGCCAGGAAACTAACTTTGTGGATGAACGGTTCTGGTTATTAGAGTCCTTATACTGTGTTGTCCTAATCCACCTCGCTGTAGTTTCTACCTTGGGGCCAAGTTCCATCTCTAGGCACGCTACAGAAGCAAATCCACGGTCCTCAAACTGGTGGACACAGCCAGTAGCATCTTTCTTACGTCTTTAAAGGCTTCCTTCCACCTGCATACACTGCACAACCAGAGGTGGATTAACCACGCACCAAGCTATCAAATGTCAGTATCAGGACCTCTCCTAGCACAAGCTCTGTGGGTGCTGAGAGTTACAGAGGGTCCTAGGAGGTGAGGGGAAGCCTAATTTCCAATAGGAAGCATTTTTACTTAAATATTTCTGGTAAACTATCTAAAGCTCTGAGAAAAAGAAAGTGACCTAAATTTCCAAGGCTCCAACACTCTAATTTGTTGTGATCTATTTCCTCATTCAAAATAAATATTCAAATTCATATCTAATTTTATATTTGTAATTTTGTACTCTTTTTTCTTAAAGAAGACCTCCTTCTCTGTCAAAATTGTACAAATTTTAGGTCCCACAAAACCTAGATCTGCCACTACATGGAGCCTCTTTCCTTCCTCATCAGCCCTTCTTAGTGCATGGTCTCCAGGTATTTTACCTTCTAGAGCAGCCTGCAGCTTTTTGAACTTAGACGCCTGCAGCTGGACAAAATGCCACGGCTGTGATCTGGCATGTAGAGTCAGGTGGAATCTTAATCCCTTGTCGTGGTGCCTGTGGGTTCCATGAATGCAGACTAGGGGGTCGACGGGCTCACTCACAGCACATGCATCACTCGGTTGGTTCACTTCACCTGCGCTCTGTGCAAAACACCAGCTATTTTCTACTCTTTGCCCTCCCAAATAAAAGGATTTATATAGTTAGTAGATGAATAATCTTAATCGTCAAGGTTGGTCTGAATTATTTCCTCTGCTGTGACCAACACTGCCCACCTTGAGGGGGGAAAATTTTTTTTTTTTAATCCAACAATGAGGATGTCCAGAATGCAACTTCTAGACAAAAAGGCAAAATGAAATCTTACTTGAATCCATCCTGGTTGCCATCCACAGCACTCTGGTACACTTTGTCAGTGTTTTCAAATGAAGGTGTTTTAGCCAGACACTATTAGAGATTGACTCATAAAACTAAAATTCAAATAGACTGTAAGGAGCCCTAAATGCATACCTCTTTTAATTTTTGTTAATGTGACTTATCTGGTAGTTTTTATACAGTTAACACCTGTAAATGAAATTTAAATTTTTTGATTTGCCCTATTACTGAATTGTGCATAGAACTAATTAAAACCAAGCTTCAAGTATTTAACAAAGGAAGTTTGTCTACCATCTAATATAATAAGTACATAGAAAAGTTAAAAGACTGAAATGAGGTGGATTTATACTCATCTCAGTCTGGTACTTTGTTTTGGTTTGTTGGATACACCAGTAAATTTTCTCCAGCTCTGCTGAATCAGAAAGTATTCATTTGGCACAGAGGTGATGAGTAAGTTTCAACAAGTAAGAAATTTTTAATAATTGGTAGTGATCTGAAGTTTTGCGATGAGAATAATTTTGAGACCAGATCTAGATGCATCAAGAGTCTTATAATCCATTGGTGCTGTCTGTCATGAAACAAAGAAGCAAAAGTCATAGAATTCATGCTGTATATTTACCATCTGTGATCAAGATTAGAAACTCCTTGAGGTTAAAGACCTGATTCATATTCTAACATGTCATTTGGCGAATAGAACTTAATGATTACTGAATAAATGAATATGGATTTTTGCTAAGTACCTTTTGCTTTGTAAAATATGTATAATAAAAGTTTCATCAGCCAAAATCCAATTAATCACAATCTCAAAATACTAGATTCCCTGTCCCTAGAATACAATCAGAGAAAGAAACAACAGTGAAACATATAGAGAAACTAATCTTCACAGTTTTCAGTTCAGATTGAGTGCAATTGTCTGGACTTTCTTGGTCTATAGTTCTAGTTCTTATACAGCAATAAGCGACTCAAAATTTCAGCCCTGAGATATGAAAGGACCTCAGTCATCACTTTGTAAGATCACCAGACTACAGTATTAAGTCTAGAAGGTGGACACAAACATTTCAAACAGTGAAGTTTTATTTTTATTATTTAAAAGGGTTCTTTTTTTTTTAGATAAATACTCATGGACGGTAAACTCCTTTACTAGACTGTAAATTCCTGGAAGGCAGGAAGGATGATATTTGAATGAGTTCTACATTCTGGTATCACCTAGCACAGTTCCTTGAATATGGGGCTGCTAAGTAAATATTTGATATATAATTAAATGAATGAATGAACAAATTTTTCTTGGTGTCAGTTTTCCCCATTTGTTTTGTTCTAGAGTCCCTTTGCCTTTAAGGGTTTACCTAATAATTGTCAGGAGAGACGAGTGGTATGTAAGGTATCCCAGGTTTGGGCCTGGGGACACTGGAATCAGAGTTCAGAGACCCGAGTTTGAGACTTAGGAATTGCTTCCTATTTGAATCTCAGTTTGTTTGTCTGTAAAAGGGGAATGGTAAAATTTCGTCTTCAAGTTGTAGTCAGGATAAAATAAAATAAAATATACAATAGTACTTTGAGAATGATGATGTCTCTATAAAAATAGGAGACATTAGTTTTTCTCCCAATTCTGTAACTAAATGGCTACACAGCTTTGGACATATCCCTTCATCCTTCTCACTCTCGATTTCTTCATCTTGAAACTGAGAGGGTTGGACTAGGTGCTCTCTAGCGTGCTTTCGTGTTGTGTACACACAGCTGGGGCCCTTAGCTCTGGCAAGACGAGAGAGGAGGGCTGGATCCAATTTCTTCCTGGATAGACTTAGACAAATCATTTGACGCTCTTTGCCCATGAACCAGAAGCACTCTTCTGGGCAATCAAATTCCCTTCTTGAAAGTGGGCCAAAGAAAAATGCAGTTTGGATGGTCAGGAGCCCTGCATTTGGTCCCCATAAAGCTTCAGTTGGGAGTTAGAGAAGTTCAGAAACAAAATTAGGACTTACAGAAAAATAAGGAACAGTTTTGTGTTTAGGCACCTGCAGACTCAGGTACTGTGTTAGGCACTCTATGTCTACTACCTCATTTAGGCCTCATGGCAGTTTTTCAAATTACTATTATACCCATTTTCCAGATCACTGAGATTTAGAGAAGTTCTCTAACTCACTGACAGATTTAAACTCAGGGCTGTTTGGCTCCCATGGTTTTCCTTACGTGATTCCAGTCCTAAGGTGCCCAAACCAAAGATAGACAGTTCTGCACAGGCCAGGGGGCAACAGCTGTGGCAGTGTCTACAAACCTCTCGTAGGCACAGCACAAGCAGGAAAAGCCCCCAAAACCAAAACTACCCGAGGCTTCTTGAGGACAATGAAAACTGACCACATTCAGACAAAAAACACACGCTACTCATGACATACTCCTCCTGTGCCTCGACTTTTCAGATGCACCCCTGCAGCCAGTGGGTTCATTTCAAAACACTTCTCAAGGTACGGATCAGATACCCACTTTTCCAGGCTGCGGCCTTCTGAGTTCACAGTCTGGAGATACCAAATCCCCAGAGAGAATTTCTAAATGACTCAATTCCCTTTGCCTGTACTTATATCCTAATGATGGAACATTAAGATGCAAATTAAAGAGAAACTTAGTAAGCAAATCATGTCACTTTCTAATGGATACATCAATAAAGGCTCACCGAGAGGCACCACACTGTTGCCAAACCCTGAGGAAATCTTTCACAGGCCCACCTGCAAGCCCCAGCACAAAATGTGTCGGAAATTCTCTCTCACCAAAGTATTTATAGATAGGGCTTTTTCCCCCTGGGTCACTGAACATTCTGCCACTGTCCTCTCGCCTCCTTCCAATGCTGACTGGGCTCCACAGATGTGTGGCTCTCCCAGGGTTTGGTGCTCCGTGCCAGGGTGGTTTACAAGGTTATACTGTTGGGGGTGGGGGTGAGGGGCGGAGCACACAATCCCCTTTGAATAAATACTTATACCTCCAAAACATGGCTCAATTCCTGCTTGACATTTTTATGATGCCATTTGTCTCCTCTTTCTTCTGTTTTCCTTTTCCCTATTTTTCCTTCCAAGAATTGGCTGTGATCCTCTAAATAATGCTCTTTTTTTGTTTGTTTGTTTGGTTGGTTAGAGTTCTATATAAAATCCACCTCATTAAAATCATTCTATAGCTAAAATTGCTTTAGTCACCATATCTTAGAAGGTGAAACTCTTTATCATACATTTCAATACCTCTGGCCCTCAGGCAAGGGCTGGTACAGAATATAGTAAAAGCTTAATAAATGTTTGATTGTGATTATAATTCCCTCAGTTTCACCATCAAATTCATAGTAACATGATTGTGCTCTTGGAGAGCCAGAAGCCCTGGTCTGCGGGCATAATCCAGTCCCTAACTGGCTGTGTGATCCCGGGCTAACCATTTCCTCTCCTACTGGGCCTTATTTTCTTCATCTGTAAAATGACCAGGGTGGTGGCCTCTGCAGTCCCTTCCTGATTCAATTCTGTGAGGACAGGGTTGAGCTCTGTCATGCTCACTCTTGCAAAGACACAGATCTGAGGGATCTAGCATGAATCTAGAACACAGCAAGCTCTCAGTGAATATTTCCTAAAGGAAAAAATTTAAGAATGCTGCAATTCTGTTTTAAATTGATGCCATTGTTAAATTACACTTTCAACATGTAGTTGTTGTTAAAAACAAAATCATACCCAACTGTTTCAAGTTTTTCTGATTTTTTTTCTATCCAGGACTCAGATGCTTTTCTACACAATTTCTGGAAGCTTTCGAGTAGTTTCACAAACAAAACTTTGCATCTACCTCTAAGCTGACTCACTTGCCTCCTGGTGTGTTTCTCACCAAACCACGTGATTAATACACAGGTGGTAGGGTTTTATAGGATAGCAAAGCCATAGTGCCCATGTGAGGAATTCAAGTGAATTTATCTCAAAAACAGTGTTTATTGAATACTTATTGAGACCCATGTGGATGAAGGAACCTGGATCAAAGGCCTGGACTAGCCAAGCAGACAGCTGAACTTGAGCCAAATATTGGATCCAACAATCTGGGTGCAATAGTGGGCAGGTAAAGTGAAGGCTAAATGTCTGCAATAGAGAATGATGGCCAGTAAGACCTGCCCAGGGTGGTCATACTTGACACCACACACACACACACACACACACACACACACACACACACACGACTCGATTCTAGGGTTCCTGCATCTTGTGCTGTTCTGCCCTATCGGAGTTTCCAGAGTCAATAGAATTATGCAAATAGTGGTACATTCTCCTTTTCTCTTTTGTAGCATAAACTATGCATCAGGAAAAGAAATTCATGGTGATTGTTCAAGGAAAAGCTGCGGACACTGTTACCCTATACAAACAGCAGTCTGATTTTCTCTTAAAGGCTAGGAGAGCCCTCTGAGGGAAAGCTGGACCCTAAGGCAGGGGTAGAGTTGCCAGGCAGAAGATACGAGCATTGTTCAAGGTCAATTGTGTAGCTGGCCTGAGCCCTCAGTCAGGGTCTTTTGCTTACATCGCTTGTAAAAACTGGTAAGACGCAGTTCCCGTGTTCTGGCTTCACTCTCTGCATTCCTGGTTCCCATTCCTCCTGCTTGCTTCTCTCTTCACTCCCCGTACCCCTCACTTCCTGGGCCTACCTGGCTCCAAAATTTTGGTTTCGTTTCCCTTTCCTGGTTCAGTTCTTGTTTCTTAGGGAGGATGATAAATTTGGTTGCTCCAGTTTTTAATTAGTTTAAGTGTGTGCACTTTTTAAAAAGACAACAGTGTCGTGCCTTTCCTCCAGCTACTCTGTTCCCGCTACTCCATCCAGTGAAGTTGGGGTGCTCAGTAGGGGCCCCATGATTTGTAGTGGTCAAGAATGACTCAGAAGAAGCTTAAGAACTTGAAAGTAAATAGACTCCAACTTTATAATATTGAAAATTAAGCAGCCAGGAATTTTATGGATAAATGCATATAAATCTGGGGAAAAATCTGTTTGAATGTACATCCTTTGGTAGTTCTACTTCATCTCACCTATCCCCACTACACACAGACATACGAAACCATGTCATTCAATGAACGGCACATCCGTCTTACAACTGAGATATTCAACTGCAGAAAACACAGCAAACACAAAATTTCTGTTAACCAGAATGCTCAGGAAGTAAGAAAATATGGTTATCTGAAATTTCCAGTAAAATTCTCATTAAAGATTCTCATTTCCTATACTTTGACACAATAAGTATATTTTAAACAATTTGCTCTAAGAAAAATAATCAGATGTACAGAGATTGCAGCATTATACGTCATACTGGAGACATACATGCACAGTGAAGAACTTAAATGCATATCAAGCCCTTTGTATATACCTGGAGCCAGAGGTGAGCATAAAGCAGTTTATGCCACTACTTGGAAGTTTGGCAAGTTTGGGCAATCAGTCACACTTAGCTGCAGCCAGCTTGCTAATCTGTCTTTATATTGGGTTTCTCTCCTTTCAAGCTGTAATCACTCAGGCCTTTACTCTTGCTCCCTGCGATTGCACTCACTAATAAATTATAGCAAATAAGCCTTGCCTCAGGTCTGCTTTCTAGAAAACCTGGGGTACAACAAAGGGAATGTATAAACCTAGTGATTCTCAAGGGCCTTTGGGTACTATGTGCATGTGTGCGTGTGTGTGCCTGTGTGTGTGTGTGTGTGTGTGTGTGTGTTATAATTTTGCATGGAAAGGGGAGGGAATGATTCTTTTCTTCCAGATTACTCTGACATCTCTCCTCTATCCCCTCTGTATCAGTCAGGGTCCAGGAAGCAGAAACACCACTGACAACTTGGGCAGGAAACATATAATACAAAGATGTGCTAACTAGTAAAAGGTGGTTAATTACTGAAAGGGGTAAAAGAGAACTTTAAGGAGTTCAAAAGTAACACATCCGGAGAGCAATAAGAAGAATAAACGAAAAACTTGCCCCCTGCAAGGGTAAAAAGCAGCCTGCTTGTGGCAAAGAGCCTTGCCGGAGGGTGTGGGCCAGAAATGGTCTGTGAGATCAGCCTGCCAGGTGGTGGAGAAACTTGCCAAAGGCTGCAGACCAGAGCTGGTGCATAGGAATGGATCTTGGGTCATGGGAATACTTGCTGGAGGATGCAGGATGCTGAGGTGAACACTACCAGGTCCCCTCCACTCTGACCTGCTGGGGCCAGAAATAGGAAGGGGAATGCCTGCTAGGCCTTAAAGGGAGCACTCCCGCACCATCCTCTCTTAACGAAGTCTAACATCCAGCCAGCTGGCAAAGGAACAGTGACCACGGGATCCAGCTCTAGTGTCACCAAGCAGGGCAAAGGAAAGTGAATTTGAAGCTGAGAGGTACTAAATCGGTAAGTGGCACACCCACCTTCTATGTGTGGAAAAACATTCACTCTGTAAGTTTCAAAATGGAAAATAAAAATATATGCCATATATAAAATATTACCAATGCTTATCATTTGATAATACAATTAAATTTTATTCTCCAGACTTGTCCACGTTATCTGAATTTTCTGATAGCAGTCATGTATCGATTGTTATCTGGAGAAAACATTATATTAAAAGATTCTAATTTATGACAGTTTTACTGAATTCCTTTAGTAAACACGAAACGTAATTAAACGTAATTAAACAAATATATGCACAAGGTTGAAAGGGGCTGAGAGACATTCATGCATATCTAAAGGACAGAGTTTTTGAGGAACATGCCAAGTCGTCTTCATAGTTTAGCCCAGAATCTCTGGCCCTGCCATAATCTGGGACAGGATTTCCTCATAGACTTCTTGTCTATGTCCCACACTAGACACATAACATCGAAAGGGCGCAAAGCAGCAGTCCTGTTTCAGAACCGGCATTTACCAGTATTAACGCACTTGTGTGTCTGCCGCTGTCTTGGATGCTACAACCTGCCTATCTGGATGGACCTTCACAACCTGTTTGCTTGTCCTGGCTTTGACTAAAAGCCCTTGGATTTTTGCATCTTCCTTCCTGCTGTTTCTAGGTAGCTTACCTCATCTCTCACCAACTTCTCCAGGCTTTGAATTTAGTAACAGAAATAGCACACCACAGGTAGGTTGTGCCTTGGCATGCCCCACCCCCCCACATTTCCTGCCTCAGTGTCTTTGTTCATGCCAGTCCTCAGCTCACGTTGCCGGTCCTTCCCTTCCTTTTAGCCAGCTACCCCCATAGTCCTTTTTAATATTTAATTAAATTTATAGGGGGGCAACATCGGTTAATAACATTGCATAAGTTTCAGGTGTACAATTCTACAATGCAACATTTGTATATTGCATTGTGTGCTCACAACTCAGAGTCTAGTCTCCTTCCATGACCACATATTCAACTCAGTTCAGGTGTCACCTTTCTAGGAAACCGCTTCCCATGCAAGATCCTGGGCGTGTGTTTTTGTATAGGGCGTTCTGCATTATTTTGAAATTGTCAGTTTACGTGTCTTGTCTCCCCAGGTCTGTCCTCAGAGTTTCCTCTTGGCATCCTCAGCAGTTAGCACAATGGCTGACGTGGAGTGGGCACTCAGTATCTGTTGGTGGAACTAAAATGTCTCCAAGCCTTGATCTGCTAGTCCCTCCCTGCCATGCGTGCCATGGCATAAAGTGCCACTGTCAGATGGAGAACCCTGGGCCAGAGGACCCAGGGGGTGATGTCTCGTGGTCTGGTGTTATTGCCAGCTCTTTCCTCTCTTTGTCAAGCTTTTCTCAATAAGTGATAGGCAGGTCTGCAGAAATAGACATATAAACTCCTAAAAACACAGCTTTTCATTTAAAAACACAAGAATAGAAAAAAGCAAATGCTACTCCTCCCAAGTACTGTAGGTGATTTTTACAGGTTCAACCTGACATGGTTGAGGTGCCGGGAGAGTGAGCAAGGGTTATTTTCATAGGCTTTCCTTGCATTTTCACAAACCCTGCCCACACATGCAAATAGTTATCCATCTATCACTTCCACCTCACCCACATAAACAGGTGAAGCTGAAATGAGCTCGAATGCCTCGGGTTGTCATTATCATACCCTCGATTTCCCACAATGGAGACACTGTCACTCACACGGTGGAGCATGCTTTCCTGTACACGTAGGCCTCTTCCCAAGTTACGAAACGCTTTTCACCTACGTTCGCTCATTTTCTCATCACTAAAACACTGTATGGGTGAGCAAGTTTCAGGAAGATGGATCCGGTGGTCGGGAACAAGGACCAGGGGTGGGTGGGTGTCCTCATGATGTCACAGGTAAGCAAAGTGGTCATGTACCCACAGTGCGCATGCAAGATTCGGTCAAACGAGGGGGTGGAGTTGCAGTATCCCCTTTACTGTGTTCGCCTCTCAGGGAAGTCCTCTTAATAGAGCCATAGGCTGCTTCCAACACCTGCTGACTCACGGCACCCAATAAGTGTGGAATGAATGAATGGAAACTAGTCTCCTTTTAAATAGCCTATTATCGATCTACGGTTGACCCTTGAATAACACAGGTTTGAACTATGTGGGTCCATTTAAACATTTTCTCAATAAATATTTCCAATAAATATTTTCTCTTTTTAAAATGACATTCTGTTTTCTCTAGCTTTAAGAATTTAGTATATAATACACATAACACACAAAATATGTGTTAATCAATGTTAATGTTATTGGTAAGGCTCTGGTCAATAGTAGGCTGTTAGTAGTTACATTTGTGGGGAGTCAAAAGTTATATGCAGATTTTATGCTGCATAGGGGTCAGTACCCCTAATTCCAGCATTGTTCAAGGGTGAACAGTAGATGTATCAGTTCAGTCTGATGGATATAAACTCTGGAGAAAAAAATTTCCAAGCAGAGTCAGGGCCCTGTACAAGTTCACGGCAGAGAATAAAGAAAGCCAGAGAAATAGGGTCAACTCCTTCTCCCAGGCCAGAGCTTCTGCCACTTTCCAAAGAAAGGAGAATAGAATGTAAATGCCTTGATCCCCCCAGTATCTTTCCAAGTTTTCTTGTTACTATTTCAGGGAAATTTAGATTTCCAGAACTGTGTCTGTCTAGTCTTGCTTAATGGAATGTGTAATGCTGTGTCAAAGGTGATCATAATTATTCAAGGTCCTTGTTCATTAAATGGAGGATCTTAATCATAAAAAGAAAGGAAGAAAGGAAGGGAGGGAGAGAGAGAGGTGAGAGAGGGAGGAAGGGAGAAAGGGAAGGAGGAAAGAAAGGAGGCTTATTCAAGAACACAAAGCTGACCGCCAATATTCTCTCAGGTAATATCTTGAGATGTGAAATGGATTGTGTGGGAGGAGCAGTGGAGCATGTATGGAAAATTTCCACGAGCATCATTGTTGAGATGAGTGAGCTGGCAGAGTATTGCAAGTATGTGCAATCTCCTTAAATGAAAAAAAAAAAAAAACTTGAATATGAGAAAAATGGCATAGCCAAAAAAATTTAAGTAATTTAAAATATTTAATATTAAAAAATAAATTGTAAAAAGTTCATATCAGGAACCACTACTATTGATGTTACCCAGTGGAAATTTCAAAACTACCTAGATAACTTGAAAATCACCTTTAGACCCCAGCTGGTTGTCTCCCATATGACACATATATAGGTCGTATTGCCCCTTTGCATAAAGAAACAAGAAGCCCCTGCTGGGTTTTCCACTGCCTTTTTGTTCTTTGCCACTTTAGTATCTTCAGCCAGGACTTGGCACAGAATTAAGAACTCAATAAACAGTTATTGAATTTATGAATAATGTGTAAAAGGAACCGTAAGTCTGGGATTCCAGTTCCAACCCTCCCACTGGCTTTCAATGCAACCTCGAGGATGTCACTTTATATTTCTGGGCCTCAGTTTCCTTATCAGGAAACTGAATAGGGTGGTTGACATTAATATAGCTAACACTGACTGATCACTTCTTCTGTGCTTGTTCTTACCTGTTGCCTGTATCAGCTCGTTTAATCTTCGCAATGAGCGAAGAATTACACAGGGATTCCCTCTTTCAAATCACCTTATGCACAACTCTGGAAAAGGCACCAAGCAAGTGCTGCAGTGGTCTGTAAAAATGCTCCGAGGAGGGGCCAAGTATCTCTAGCTGAAATATGCACTGGTCTCACCCATGCCACTTTGGAGCATGGAACCGTTGTTATATTAGTAACTGTAAATCCTTTTCTTTGCAGATATCAAACTTAGTCTAAGTTTTCTCTCATCTAGCAAAAACTATCAGCAGCAGAAGTGTGTAGGGAGAGCAGTGGGGGGTAACTAAGAGGGGAAAGAGATAGCTAGTCATTGGCCTCTGTTTCATGCTGCTAGATTAAAGGGAGGTGAAAATGCTAGAATCTACCCAGAGGACTCCACTCAGTCCCTCACGATCCAAGTGCATAATTAGCCAAGAAAATTGCTAGTCCTAAAATGAATTAATGCACCCACTCATTTGCTCATGATGCCTTCCAGGATAACAGGTGTGAGAAGTGGCCAGAAGGGACGCAGATTAACAAAGCCATTACCCAGTGGACTCTCGGGAGCTCAAGGTTGGGCTCCACCCGCCATGCAGCAAAGTCCAGGCAGGGCCACTTTCCCTTAGCCTTGGCAGTGTTGAAGCTGAGCGATGAACCAGTAATAAGTTTTGCCTAATTTGAGAGGAGTCAGCACCCTTGAGAATCCAGAAACATTGTTTCTTCTCAGCTCTATGCAGTTTCCTCAATGGGCTATCTACTTGTCCAACACACTTGAGGCTGCCAGGAGAAACAGTGGGAACAAAATGGCTTTCTTTCACAGAGCTTTCGATTAATTTGGAAGAAGATATTCGAAAAGTGACTTCACTAGGATGCCTGCTGTTTGGAATACTGAACAAATTTCACACTCATTGTTCAATATTTGCCATGAAACTCTTGGCTGGATTCTAGTGAGAGACTATCACTCTTCTTGGGCCCCGTCCCACACATGAGAAATACATAAATACATTTCTTCTCTCCTACTTAATGTACCAGAGGCTATTTTTGAGAGAGCTGAATTTAGTGAGTAGGTGCCCAGACTTATTCCAGATAGACCCAGATACATCCTGGTACTGTCATGCACTAGCTGTGACACTGTGGGCAAGTTCTTTAATGCCCCTGAACTCCATGTTCCTCACTTATAAACCAACTTCAGTTTCTTTCACAATTAAAAGAAGGATGAAATCGAGAAAACATTGTACAGTGTCATTCTGAAGATCAAATGAGATATGCATGAATAGCTCTGAGCACAGACCCCAGCACACAGATAAAGTCAATGAATCATAGCTGTTTATTATTAATGTCTGCATTATCATCCAACGTTTCACTTCTACTGGAGTGGAGCTGGTGGCTTGGATGAAAGTGTTCAAAATGTCAAAGTCAGGCTAAAATGGATTTGCTTTTCATATTAGGTTCTATCACCACAAATAGAATTATACCTGTACAATGTATTTAGAAGGCTCGTTAGTATATTGAACTCTTTCATACACACGCGCACACACGCACACACTGAATCACATTCCATAGTTACGGCCCATGCTTGATGGATTTTTACAGGACATACAATTTCAAATATTCTGTCTCATGAAAATGAGCCCCAACTACTGGTATAGAAAACATAGTCTCTGTCTGCCCAATACCATGTTGTCTCTATAATCGGCTTTCTCTAAAACAGGGTAGTTCTGAGGGTTTCGAGATTTGAGGTGGCTGCCTTGGAATCCTTGCCGTTCTCTAATTTGGAAACCATAGATAAGTAGGCCAGGGTCAGGAACAATTACAGTTTGGGGGAAGAAGGTTTGGTACCGCTACAGTGATGCCGCATGTTTCTAGAGTGCCTGTAACTGCTTATGGAAGGGGATTTCTTTCCCCCTTTCCTACCTCCCTTCTCCCTCCCTCCTGATGGAAGTAAACTTTGGAGATAACAATTTCTAAATCCATACCAATGAGGCAGTTAGGGCCCTGTGCAAACTCACAGCAGAGAATGACAGAACCTGAAACCTATGGGCCACCCCCTTGACTAGTCAGGTCCTGGCAATTAAGGTCAACTGAACTCAGCTAGATGAGCTTGGCGGCAAGTGATAAGAGGGGCCAAAAACATCCTCAATGTGGAGAGTGGAAGGCAATTTCCCAGAGGGTCTCAGCTTTTACTATGAAACCACTTGCCCCTAACATGTACTGCTCTGGGCTCAGGTTACTGTTTTGCAACTAAAAATATCACAAGGCAACATTACTAGATTGGTTGGTGAATCAAAAAAAAAAAAAAAAAAAAAGCCAGAGGACTTTGAGATTCCTCCACCTTAGGACAGCCAGCAATCCACAAAAAAACCAATGAGCCTTCCTTATTATCAAGATCTTTTCTCTTCCAGCACAAGAAAAAGGACTTCCCTGAAAGTTCCTATTTTTATACTTGGTTATTGTAATGATCAGATAAGTCACTGTGCTAAGAGCAGCTGAGGGATTTATCAGATGCAAGTAGGAGGTTGCCATCTCTGGCTTGCATAGCCAAAAAACTCTGAAAGTCACGCTCTACATGCTGGTTAGTATACAGCACCCTGCTCTGGCCTGCTCTACCTGTGCTCCTTGCCCTGCTAAATGCATCCCAGGTGAAATGCACTGGCAGACCAAGGTGAACCATTAGGAGACTGCTGAGCTCAAAGCCAAGGGAGCCCAGGCCTCCTGCCGGTGGCCCCACCCTTTCGCCTCTCCCAGTGGCCTCGGAGGTAGGGCAGGGTTCTTACACATCTAGCATAGGGATGTGTTAGAGTGGACGCTCTTGGGTTCTCAGTCTCAAGAACAGTCAACTGGAATCTTTTCACAAACACTCATGTCCACTCTTCTTCACTGCTACCTCCTCCTTTTTTAGTGTTGGGGATTCTCCCCAGGCTGTCCTAGGTCTGTCTCTATGTCTTTAAACTGAGTGAATCAGTAACACCTTAGCATCAGTTAAATCAATGTGTCACCTTGCCCAGCGACATGTGGACTTTAAGAGATCCAAAGAGAGTGAGGCACTCAAAAGAATGGTGGACTTCCAAGCAGTGTCCTTTGGATGGGGGATAGTTTTGAACAGAAACATCTTTCTGATGCCTGTGTAAAACCTTTCCATGTAGGCAATTGCCTCTTCTGCCATGTTAAGGAAAAAAATTTCCAGGCAGAAGAAGTGACAAAAGACTAATTCTCTACAACAGGGTTCCCAAACCCCGGGCTGAAGACTGGTACTGGTCCGTGGCCTGTTAGGAACTGGGCCTCACAGCAAGAGGGAGAGCAAGCGAAGCTTCATCTGTATTTGCAATGCTCCCCAGCGCTAGCATCACCGCCTCAGCTCCACCTCAGATCATCAGGCGTTAGATTCTCATAGGAGCTCTGGTCCCTGGTGCCAAAAAGGTTGGGGATCGCTACTCTGCAAGATAAGGTGATGCTGAGTGAAGAAAGTATCAAAATACACTATTTTTATTTCATTGCTCCTGTATCTTCACACAGGTCCATACAGAATTACCAAGCAACACATTGATATACCAGATATTTAAAGCAAATGCAATACGTAGGAGTGAGAGAGAAGGGCAGCCTGGGTTGTTGGAGCCCTGGGTCCTCCCTCCAGCTCTGCCACATCCTCATGGACCGAGGGCAAGTCACCTCAACTGTCAAACCCATCCTGAGTCTCAGTTTCCTTGTCTGCACAATGAGATGACAACACAAGCAGCCCCAGGAAGGTACTGTGAGAGTTGAAGGTGAAAACAATGCTTTCGTGCTTGTTGCGCACATATGCTGACTGTGCCCTTGTTTCACAGGAAGTGAACAGACCTCGCTCTCCGTGCATAGCAAGAGATGATGTCAAGCTGAGTGCCCACAGCTGGCTCTGCAGCTGTCAACAACAGCTGCATTTTGTCATTCCAAGACGTGTAAGCCCCAATTAATCTCCCTCTCTCCTTGTTTTTAGAAACTTTGACATCTATGTATAAAATTATCTTATCTTCCTGGTTAAACTCATTTTGAAGTTACACCCAGATGTGTCCAGTCACTTTTACAAAATTAGGTTCAGTTTGCTCAGGAATCAGAAATAAAAATGAACTCAGCAAATTATTGGCGAGAGAGAAATCTTAGCATAAGGCATGATCCAGTTTGCTAATCACTTCCAGCCAAGAATCTGAACAATATGTCAGCTACCTAAATAACCTGGCTCCCAACAGAGCTCTTTTAGCAGAAAATCTATAAATAAAATGGATCGTCAATATTTCGTAGTGCATTTTTCTTACAGTAAGTCTATATAACAGGACCATCACTACATGGGATGTAGGAAGGCAGCTTGGTTGAAATGAAAACAAAGGAAGATGTCTGTGAGAGTTAATCTACATCATAAGCGTGGGGACTTTTTCAGGTCTGGTCCATGGATGCTGTCCCTCTTTGGGTATTTGCTTCATCCATCACAAAGAACCTAATACAGCTGTACTCACAGATACCTTTTAAAATGAAATCCAAATACCAAACAGACTAGAGCAGACACTGATTTAGACAGACATGTTCCTGGGCAGAATTTGTTATGGTCAATGGCTCAGGGCAAAGTCTTGGCTGTGTTTGTTCTGGGACCTGACTATGTGCCTTTTCTAAATGAATAGATTTTCACAAGCTATAGATTTTCATTGCCTGGACCCCCATGGCTAGTGAGAACTATCTAATAAAGTGCATATTAGGGACAAGAATGAAATAGGAATAGTCAGGTGTCCTCACGGCCAGGGACTTTATTTCCCAGGTAGAACCTGCCTATTCTATGAAGAACCACTTTACAAGCTTAATTTCTGCCAGTACATTCTGTTCCTTCAATCCAGCAAAGAGAAATAAGGAAAGAGGCACATGTGAAAAGTTCCACCAGAAATAACCATATAGAGGCCTCTCTACTTAAAAAACAAATGAGAAGTGTTCTACTTTATATAGCATCACCTGTTAATTTGTATAGCCATCTCTTAATTGTCCTCAGTGGATGATATCCACAGTGACTTTTCCTTGTCCAAGATCAATCCATTTATCTGAGTTGTCTGTTAACAGAATCCCTAACTCTACTTGAAAACATAGCAAGTCCACTTGCAGAATTTATAAATCACTGCCTGCTACAGTGGTTTATAAACTTTTTCTTAGTGGTAAAATTGCTTGAATCAAAATATTAAGCAGAAGCCCACAGTAGTAGAAGACATCGTTGTTCTGATCAGAATGCCTCAAATTCTAATAGCCAACACCAGCAGCTATCCTGGGGAGACTGTCCTCAGCCTGCTTTGCTCCACACCTGAAAGCCGGAGTGGTCCAGGTATTTAGGTCCTGCCTGGCAGCTCTTAACCAACAACTGATAGTTGGAGGGGTGTGAATCCTCTGGCTCCCTCCTGCAGACTGGCACAACTCTGAGGGGTAACTCATGCTCCAGAGTATCAGGTGGAAGTTCCACTTTGTGAGATTCCCCCTGAGACTGCACCCATATGGCATCCTCTGCCTGCAAAAGGGGAGAGCTTCTAGAAGTTGGCAGAAGTGGTACTGGCTGTCCCCAGCACGGAATACCAGACAAGGAGGAACTAAACAGGGGCAGAGAAACTCAGGAGACTGGGCTTCAAACGATGGCATCCTCATTCTGCTGTAGTGCTTGTGAGTCCAGGACAGTGGACATACTCTATGTTCCAATAAAAATCAAAAAGATTTAAAAATAATTTCTATGGCATTCTGCCGTGTGAAGAAAA
The DNA here is from genome assembly GCF_014176215.1 of Rousettus aegyptiacus. NCBI lineage: Eukaryota > Metazoa > Chordata > Mammalia > Chiroptera > Pteropodidae > Rousettus > Rousettus aegyptiacus. The sequence continues at coordinate 128,376,409 of NW_023416306.1, forward strand.
AGTAGCAAGTGAGGCCATAGGATAAAATATATGTCGTGAAGAGGACAGCAGGAAAGTGTGTCAGTCAAGGACCTAGAAGCAAGTATTGCCATGCCTGCATGACTTTGTTAGCCCACCAGGAGTGCCCTGGAGCTTGTACCAATGGAGCTCATTGTTCCCATGCTCATCCTTCCTGAATGTGGTTCTAATCCACTCTCATAGACCCTTCCTTCCACCTGACTTGGTCCCGCCTCCCAGCCCCACTACTCCCAGCGTGGCCCTTCCTTCCCTGGTCTCTTTACTCTTTGCATCTGACACACATCAGGATAACTTCTCCCATCAATGACTCTAGGCCTTCTTCTCAGCTCTATGATTCAAGGTCCCTTGGAGAAACATCCTTCTTTGTTTGGATATTGGGACTCTCCTACCTTAGAAGTGACCACCTCAAATAAAATCTGGCCTGAGTAGTGAAAGGATATACTCTTCCCCTGCTTTTCACAGCACTTACTTTCACTTGACATACTGTATATTTTACTTATTTATTTGTCTTTTCTGTCTCCTACTGAAACATAAGTCCCACGAAGGTTGTTCTCTACTGTAACTTCAGTTCCCAATACATAGTAGGTGCTTCATAAATATCTTTTAATTTTTTTTTAAGACCAGTATGTGAAGAAACGTCTCCATGTTCTTTACTTCTTTTTAATCATATGGTCTGTTTTGAGCTAAATTTTAACTCACATATGATAAATTAACCAGGTTCTGTTTTCCAACATTTCATGAGAGAGAAGAGGCAATACGTTTAAACAAAGCATACCCATGTGTTGGATTTAGTATTTAAAATCAATGGAAAGAAAATAAACTATGAGTGAAAAAACTTGGATCTGCAACAGATTCTCTAAAAAACGGTGTAGTCAAGCTAGAAACAAGTGTAAACATTACTTCGATCACTTTGATATATAGCGTTTTTTCTTACACAAGAGACATTAGGTATAAAAACATTATCAATGCTCTATAGAAAATGAAAGGAAGGAAGAACTCATTCTGATAGAAAAGGTTTTCTAATTGCTTGCCATGTAGCCTCTATTTTCACACATTAAAGGGTTAATGGACTATTGAGTGGGCTGAGCCTTTGAGGGAACGCCATAACAAATTCTTGTCTTCTATTTCTAGCTTGTCTCTAATCTTTACTGTTGACAATTCTAGATGGAATAGCCAAAGTTACTGACCAAAGATTCCCAAGGAAACTGAATTACTTAATAGAAGTAGCTAACATGACATATTTAGAGGTTCTACTCTTTTGATTCACTGAATAGCATGTACCAGATCAACCCTATACCTTACAAAAGCTGGGTAAAATTAGTCACATATGAAATCCATTTTTTAAGGTATCAAGGGCAACCAAGGCGGCCAGGACAAGAAGGGACAGGGAAATGCCAGTAGGGAATTTACAACATACCAAGAAGGCAATACAGCCAGTAAGGGTGCCTTCCCATACCAGTTACCTCAGTGGGCAGTGGGTGCCCAGTCCTGCTGGGGAACTCTGAGAGATTGTGTAGAACAAGCCGAAGGTTATCCTAGGTAAGGAGAAAGAATCTAGATTTTTATCCACCATCTGTCTATTGAGAGCTCCTTCTGGGAGTGTGTTAGTTCAGGCTTCTAGAACAAGATAGCATAGGCTGGGTGGCTTAAACGATAAACATTTATTTCTCACAGTTCTAGAGGCTAAAAGTTTGAGGTCAGGGGGGCAGCATGGCCAGGTTCTGGTGAGGACCCTGTTCCTGGCTTATGCGGCCGCCTCTCACTGTATCCTCACATGGCCAAGAGGGAGATCATTTCTTTTGTGTCCCCTCTTATAGAGGCATTAATCCCATTTGCAAGGGCTCCACTGTCATGACCTAATCACCTCCCAAAGGCCCCACCTCTCAAAATCATCAATACATGAATTTGGGGGGAAGCCATCAGTCCACAGAAAGGGGGCATTAATTTTCTGACTTTTCTGGCTCATGTGGGCCACATACGCAACCATGGCCTCACAAAAGTTTCCCAGCAAAGGGATGCATGTTTTCAGTAAGCAGCTGTTCGTGTTGAGGTAACAAGGTATGTGGTTAATATTAGCGTCTGCTACTCTCTTTGACACAGTAATTCCATACGTAGGTATAAATTCAACAGAAATGCATTATATGTGCCCCAAATGACAAGTACAAGAATATGCATAGGAGCCTTACTTGCAATAGTTCCCAACTGACAATTACCCAAATAGTCATCAGCAATTCAATGGACAAATATGTCGGAGTGAATGTGCACGATTTCCACGGCTCCAGTGCTAGTCCAAACTACCACCATCTCTCACTTGGAGTTTTGTTGCAGCCTCCTAACTTGTCTTCCTGCCTCATTTTGCTACTGATGCTTCTTCTATAAAGTTACATGTTATCTTTTAAACATTAAATGTTATCTTTTAACGTCACAGTGATCTTTCTAAGGCATAAATCAAATTATGTGATACTTGCTCTGCTTTAAAACCACCTAGTGGGGTTTCAAGTGCAAACTCTCTCTCATGTACCCTGCTTCCGTCTTCGCCCTCTGTCTGTCCCTCCCTTTGTTCATTACGCTCAGCCACAATGGTCTTTTCCTGTCCATCGACATAATCACATGACTTCCCCTCCGAATCTTAAAGCTTGCAGTTCCTGTTACTCAGATGCTCCCCAGACCCTCTCAACATGGCTACTTTGTTCTCGTTTTTTACTGAGGTATAACAGATATATAAAAAAGTGAACAAATCTTAAGCAATGAAAAGGCACAAGAGAACTTTCAGTAGAGGTGATGGGGCCTGCTTTGGGTTTTAGAAAGGTAGTCCTTACAGCAAAGAAGAAAGGGAAGTGAGTTGAAGAAGACAAGATGAAGGGAGACTAGTGTTGAGGTGTTTGTCAGAAGTGAGATGAGAAATAATTAAGACTTGAACAAAGGCAGTGAGAAGAAAAGAAGGGGACAGAAAATTCGAAAGGATGTACCTGGCATCTCAGACTACGTAGTGGCTTACAGAGACCTTAACCACCTCATTCTAATCAGTTTATGGATTTACCCTGATCTAGAAATAGGAACCTCTCTAACTATAACTTGGGTTATAGATTAGTGTTTTTCACTAATCAGACCTGTAATTGCTTTTTCTTAGGAGGCCTAAAGTCTTGGCTATGCTCACTTTTATTAATTTCTCTTGATCATTTAAAAATCTGATTATTTAGATGTAATATGTTACTAATAATACCCTCCTCATCGTGGATCCCACTCTTCCTCCTGCTTTACCCCCACCGGTATGTGAATAAAATATTGAGCTGCTGATTAATGACCATACACCTGCCACTTTGAGATATCTAAAGGAATTATCCAAATGCCCAGACAGCTCTGTAATATCGCATTTAATTTAGAGACTGAATTTTTAAAACGCTGTCCTCCGTTGTGAAGGCTGTCTTATAAGGATGGTAATCAGACCTAATTTCCTTTTAAGAGAAAGAATAGAAACATTACCTTTTTATGCCAAGACAAGAGCATGAAATACACTATTTAGACTCAGCAAATATATAAGTTAATGCTTTGACTTCAGCTACATTTAGTCCTAGATGGAAAGTGTGCCTTCTCAGGAAAGTCTAAGAAAGGATAGGATTCTTCTTCTTCTTATTTTTTTTAATCACTTTTATCTTAGAATTCTGGAGTAATGTCACTTTCCTCTCCTTTCTGGTTTTTTATGGGAATTATTCTGGCTTGTACTTCTTCCCACGGAGGGCATTGGTAGCTGGCACTTATTACAGAAGAACACCACCTATCAGGGCTATAGAGCACTCAGTGGAATCTTTGAGCTAACTATAACTGAGACTCCACATGGAAATACAGCATATCTGGGTTCCTCAAGGAGCTCTCAGTCATCTCGATCCTGAACATTAACCAACACAATAACCATAACAGCAGCTGGAGTAATCGTATTGGTGAAAGGGATAATATAGCTGATATGTCTAAGTGATTATTATGTGCCAGGCACTGCTGAGTACTTCACATGCTGTATCTCATTTAATCTTCTCAACTCTATTATTATTCAAGGTTACACTGCTGGGAAGAGGGAGAGTGAAGATCCAAGCCAATGCGTCTGATGCCAAAGAACAGGCACATGCTTTTCCCCACTGCATTATCACAATAAGAATCTGAGCTACTACATAGCTTGATATTCACAGACTTAGCCCATGATGGCTTTCTCCATGTAAATTATACCTTGGAGAGTTTAACTTCTATTAAAAGAAAGCAAACACTGCTTGGATGGGAACACGTGACCCCAAATGGAATGTCTTAATCTACTGCCTGCGTGACCGATTTTACAAATCTAAAATATCATTTCCCTCTACTCCCATAAATATCATTCCACTGATTAGACCAGGTGTCTCAATTTTTGATTAAGAAACTATGCTCACAGTAACCATGCTGATCTATAAAAAGGTCGGCCATGAAAAGATTATGCCATGAAAACTCAACCAACATTGACCATGCTCCATCTCAGGGACCTGTCACAACTTCAATGCTTTCATGTTATTGTATGTTACCTCATCCCAAAGCAATTTTTAATTCCATTACAAAATCTCAAATTCCCTTATAGAAACTGAGAAATTGTTTAAGTGCAATAAATTCTTTTCTAAAAATGGTAAAATTATTCTAAAGTTCATTTTGAAAAAAATGTAAAAAAAAAAAAGAGACAAGAAGAAGGGTATTGTATTTTAAAATGCATTTAAAAGCTTCAATAATTAAAATGTTATGGTACTGGTGTACAACTTCACTGATAAATATGAATTGAAATATATATCAATATATCTATATCTATTTTGAACTACCGATATGATGAACAGTCATATACAAGTGAGAAAGTGATGGATTATCCCTTATGTGGTCTGAGAAAAATCGGCTTTTGGGAAAAAATTTAAGTTAGATCCTCCCCTCAAATCGTAGCCCTAAATATATTCCACATGGCTTGAAAACTAAGTGTAAATATTAAAATCTTATTTAAATTTTTTAAATAGGAAGCAACTATATAGAAATATTTAATTTTTCTTAGATCGGTCTAAGCACAAGAGAAATGAATGAAATCACCAAGGAAATGGCCACTTAAAAAGTCTGACAGTCAAACAAACACCAAAACAGTCTAGAAAAATTACTTGCAACAAGCATAGTAGATAGAGGATTAAAGTCTTTGACACATTTTTTAAAACTTTCAAATATATACCACAGCAGAAAAAGGACAAGAAGCATGAAAACTAATCAACTTATAAATACCCATAAAACTGAGCTGTTCAGTCTTGTCATAAAGGTTTCTGATCATATAAAAAATTGTCAGTATGAATTTAGTGAGATAAGCAGTTTTGAACATGAGAAGGAATGTACATTATTCCTAGCTGCTGTACAGCAATTTGGCAAGTATATTAAAGGCATCGAAAAGTTAACAGTCTTTTTCAAAATAATTTAAAATCTAGCAATTTTGGTAAAAATTTTATATACAAAAATATTCATCAAAAGATTATTTATATCATTCAGGGCTAAAAGGATTCAAGGTTCCTTGGGGAAATGGCTGAGGCAGGAAATGTAAAATAAGCCTGGAACACACTGAGCCAAAAAGTAGGGATGTCTGAGGACTACTAAGAGAGGGAGTCAAAGGACACAGAAGTCAGCTTGCAGGGTGCCCATTAGATAGCCTGAGCATTAGAAAGTCATTATAACTGATTGTAAAGCTCTAAAGAAAAATCCATGGTAATGCTAAAAAATTGTAAGTAAAAGAAAGAGAGGAAAACAAACAAAACTCATTTACCTCACTGGTTAAATCAGTACTTAGAACATAAGAAGGAAACATTAGCCTTGCATTTAGAGAGAGAAAACTCTTCTCATGAGAAGAATAGTTGTTATTAAATGCAGATAAAATAACAGAATTAGAAAAATCACCATTTGAGGCTCCCAGTAAAATAACTGGTTTAGGCAAGAATCACCAATGATGCTAAAAACCTTTAGGTTAAAAGTTGTTGGGGAATAGGATATTCATATGATACCGAAGTAACATCCCATTGAATATGTACTAATTGCAATGGGGAATAAAAAACATACCTTTAAGAAATCTAGCAGTCACCACCTTGAGTAATTAAACTTCACATCACTGATTATGGGACAACCTAATGTTATAGCCTCCTGATGATGCAATCACCTATGGAGGGTCCTTACCAAAACATTTACTTAAATCTAATTAAGACTTCTGATCTAACTTCCAGTTTACAGGAAAGCCAGAGGCTGGAGGAGCAAGTTAAATTACACTACAGGGGAACAGTTAGACAAATTCAGAAAATGGTTATGTAGAAGAATGTTTTTATTCTGAAGACTCTACGTGTAAAATGTTATGTTTGCAATTCACTTTTAAGTGGTCCCACAACACAATAAAAAATACTCAATATACATGTCTATATCCATGTAGGTACACATGTACTCACACAAATAGAGAAAATATGGCACAATGTTTTTTAAAAAGTTTAAAGTATGGGTGTATACTATACTATTCTTTCAACTTCTATATATATTTGAAAAAATTCATGATAAAAAGTTAGAAAAAAATTATCTATTAAAAAATTAATGTTATGTTCATGCCTCAAATTTTATATAATTAATTAGAGAGAACTCAGAGTCGATGTCATGCATTTATTAAACATCCTTTCAAAGAATTTCTAAACACATAGGCAAATAGCCATGATGTAGTGGTAAGACAGATAGCTATATTGAGTTATAGACATAACTTGACCTCATGTTGCATATTCATACAACACGTTTACTGAGCAACTGTAATGTGCTAGGAACTCTTCTAGGTACCTAAAAAGAAAATACACCTTAATGTTTACAGGGTTGTTGTCCCTGGCTATTAGGGTTATAGGAGATCCTTATTAGCTTCTGATACTTTCCTAAAATTCTCAAATTGTGTAATCATTTTTACAGTAAAAACAACAAACAAGCATTTTGCTTAATAACAGTCATCAGGAATTCAATATTAGATGTTAGCTGATATTGACAGAGTGTCTGGCACGTGGCAGCCTCTTTTCCATGCTCGACAAGGACAAATCTTAGCCCTCCCAATAACTCTTTGAGGTATTACTTTTATTCCCATTTTACACACAGAAACTGAACACTGAGAGATTTGGTAATTTTCCTAAGACAATGATTCTTAAAATGAGGAGGGGTTGTCTCCAAGGAACATTTGGCAATGTCGGAAGACATTTTGGGTTGTCATGTTGGGATATGGGGCAGTAGAGGCCAGGGATATTGTTAAACATCTTACGATGCACAGGACAGCTCCTCACAGAAAAGAAAAAATAAAAATAAATCTATATCTATATATCAGCCCCAAGATCAATAGCGCTGAGGCTGGAAATCCTGACCTAGGATCATGTAGCTGGTAAGCGGCAGAGCCCAGGCAGCCTGACTCCCACATCCACACTCCTCACTCCATACGGCTCCTACACACTTTGCCATAATAATATTTTGTCATTAAATGTTACAAGGCTGATTTATTGAGGATAATTATTAGTAAGAATAACAGTTGCTGCCATATATGATGTTTTGTGATTTATCAAAAATTTAAGCAAAATATATCTTCTAAAAAGTTTGCGAGGTACGAATGAACTAAAATGGCATCCGGCCTGGTGAAAGGGTATTTATTCCATTGCTGTAACTCATTTAGAAAGCGATTTTGCAGTTTGCATCAAAATCTTAATATTTAAACATTTTGCTTCAGAAACTCCATTTTGGAATATTTTAGGAATATAACTCAAAATATGGTGAAATCGTGGTGTGCAAATATATTTTTAGAGTAAAAAACAAGGAAGTCACTCAAATGTCTAGTAATAGAAGTGCTTAATAAACGGTACATGTGCTTGAAACAATCTACGTAAGGCTGTGGAAAATCACGTATGGTAAAATCTTAGGTGAACAAAGAAACATAAAATTAGGTACATGTGATTGCAAGCATGTTAAAAAGTAGAACCTGTTAAAAGGTGAAAGGAATACATCACTAGAGCTGCTAGAATTGTATAGTAGGATCAAGAGTGGTTTTTTTTGTTTTTTTCTTTTTTCTTATTTTCAAAATTGTCTGAAAAGTAGCTAACAATTCTATGGAGTAAAAACAATCAAAATATTTTTAGATGTACCTAAATGCTGGGAAAATGACACCTTTTTTTAAGGGAGGTCCTTTACAAAACCTAAAATATGAGTAAACAAGCTTATGACCTAGACTTGAGCATTTTAAAAATAAAAACAAATCTGAGAATGGAGAAGTCCTCCCAACACATTCTCTATGCTGGTATTAGATGAGAAAATCTCCTCTCTGGCGATTTTAACGTCTCCTTCTCCTCCCTCTATAATGACTTGATGTATAAAAAATAATTTTTTTCCTCTGCTTTGATCCCTATGCTTCTTAGCGAAGATTCCATCTTATTCTATAACACATGATGAAGCCTTTTCCCTGATATAATGGGACAGCAATGGTCCTACCGAGCACAACGATTTGAGTCTGAATGTGCCACAGCCAAACAGGAAACCTTAAGAGGCAATTCCACCCAGAACTGCTTGGCTACTGCATAAAAAAAGACACATTAACACTGTCTGAAAATAATGTCCTTAACAAAAGAACACGAAACAGAGCTGGGAATGGGGGAGGTGGAAAGGGAGGGAGAAAAAGAGAAGCAGAGAGGTAAAATGGTCGGGGGATCTACCAAGTGCTGGTCATGTAGACCAGCCAGTTTCAGCTCTCCTCCCCCACCAAAAAAAACAAAAAACAAAAAAACAAAAAAAAACGCATTTGAAAACTTTCTGTGAAAAAGATTGTTTGTCAAGGCTAGGAAAAAAAATTCTTTAATTAGTTTACTCAAATATTAAGTCTGACATCTAGAATCTCAATATTAGCAAAAATGTGATAATTATAGCTGGAAGGGTTTTTTATTGAATGTAAATTCATGTATAACACTTTTAGCATATCTCACTCCCTATTGTTATTTTTCATACAGTGTTCACACTTCATTGGAAGCCTTTGGGCTTCACTCTGAAATTTGATCTCAAATTTCCAGTCGTCATACTCCCTTTTAAAGTGGTTGCAGTTCAGCAATAGCTATGACAAAGGACATATCCAGTCCCTCCCGAGGGAAGATACAGCATTGAGACATCCTGTCGACTTGGGGGCAATGGAACCTTCAGAATGCCCGTGCAGCTCCAGAAGGAGTTTTCTGTATTAAATGGAGTCCCACAGCACGCCATGTCTCCACATGAAGGGTTCTGTGTGTTTTCCGGCAATCATTGTGACCGATTTGGCTGTCGAGTCAGTGAGGGAGCTTACCAACCCAATCTAGCTATTGGCTTGAAGGGAGAGAACAGAAGCAGGAAACATGTGTCAGGTCCGTGCAAACAGGCGTTTGCTCATTTAACCCTCACGGCATCCTCGTTTCATAGAGGAATGGGAGAGGTTAAACGACCTGCCCAACATCACGTGATTAGTGAAGGGCACAGCTAGAATCCAAGCTAGACCTGCCTCACGTCAAAGCTTGTGCTCTGCCCTCTCTAGGACTCTCTGGCGTCGGGGGAGGGGAGAGAGTGCATGGTCGCATAACACACTGTGGACGCCACAAATGAATGAACGTGTACATGCCTGAGCGTGGGCTGACCACGTACACCTCCCAAATATTTATGTATCATTGCATGTTCTTGTAATAAATATTGAGAAATGTTTGGTGGTTGGTTTGTTTCTGTTTTTTTGTTCTTTGGGTGTGCCAACCATTGACTAATATTCTATGCTTGTAATCTCAGATGGCTACAGTGGCTGAGCTTTTCTCAAGACACCAGGGAAAGGTGGAGACCAGGGCAGCCTAGAGAGAATAGGCCCCTCCCAGAAGGGCAGTGCTGCAGAGGCAGTACCTCGAGTCACTGAGGGCGATGCGGGCCCAGTGCGTAAAGCTTTAGATTTGTTAAAAGATGCCAGAAACTTATTTCTTGTTTTTATGTGAACACTCCAGATTTGTTTTAGAGTTGACAACCATTAAAAAAAAATTTTTTTTTTCAATTGTGTAAACCAAATAGACCATGTCTGTGAGGCTGATTTGGTTGTAACCCTTTGACGCGGGGCAGGGCAAATTTCTCCAAGTGATGGGGAGACCAAGCTCTGCAGCGAGAGAAGAGGGTCCCTTTGGCAGAGAGTGAAGAATTCAACACACACATCAAAGTTAGAGTCAAAAGGAAAATTTATTAGAAAAGGGATAACGCTCCACAGACAGAGTATGGTCTCCTCTCAGAGGCAGAGAGTGAGAGAGGGACTGTGAAAGAAAGACAGAGAAAAGGCACTGAGAGGGACCCTGAGTGTTCAGGGAATTCAGTTAATATGTCATTCTTTAGTTTCCATTTCCTTTGATATGGGCATACAATGAGGAAGGGGAAGAGTACTTAGCGGTGAAAAGGTAAGAATATGTAGAGTGAAAAGCCTTCTGGCAATTCCCAGCCTTTAATCCGTAGGTTCCCCGTGGTTTTAGCCAGAAGGAATGACTCTAGGTTCCTGTTTTCCCTTCACAGGTGTGGAGAATGGGCTGTTAGCAATCCCAGCAGAAATCTTACTCTGTTCTGAAGGTGTCCTCCTGGCCTGGCTGCAGGGCTGATCAGTACTTTGTAGTCTCTGATTGTGGCTTGATTAACATTTTAATTCTCTTGCCTCCTCCCTACATTACCTTTGCTTTGCAACTCTGGTCTAGATGACACACCTGTGCTAGATACACTAAGGTAGAAAGAACCTCAGCTCAGCCCTCAGAGGAGTAATGAACTCAGCTTAATTGCTCCCACTGTACAGTCAGTGAAGAAATGTCTTGTTCATTTTAGGCAGTGTTTGTCATTTAAAAATATTATTTGGGAAAAAGAAACAATGATCAAATTCTATGTTAAAATATGCATCAATTTTAAAACCAATGTTCAGGGCAAGAGGTGAGAGGGATTTTACAGGTTAGCAAAATAGAAAAACCAAAAAAAGGCAATGGTTGGTGTTAAGCAAATGTTTAACAGAAGCCCCATTCTGGAACTTTCTTGCAGAGCTATTTTTTTCAGAGAGAGCACATTTCTCACCATCCACCCTCACTCCCAGAGCATTCCTTTCCACCTCATTACCACCTTGTTTCCTGGATACTGACTCAGTCACAGACGAATTTCAGCTGTACTTTATTACTCAAATACTCCTCTTACCAGGGAAGAAACTGAAAGTGGAACATGATCTGAGGCTCCTGGTCATTTTGGCTCAGGTACCCCAAAGTACATCTTCAGGCAACCTTACTATCCAGCAACACGAGCACTCTAATATGAAAATATGCTTAGAGGAAAACATTTGAATGTACTTTTTTGCTCACATACAGTCTTATGGTGCTGAGTTGAGAAGTGGAGAGGACTAATCGGAATGAGATCACGGATGTGAGAGAATATTTGGGAAAATCCTATATTACTACCAGTTTGTGGTTAAGATTTTTAAATCTGTCTCCAACTGAGCACTAACTTATAACAAATTATTTCTAGCAGAAAAAATACTCCTAATGAAATAGCTCAAGTGTATAAATGTCTAAGTCTAAGTAAAACCATTTTGGTGCCATTTGTGGAAGGAAAGCTGAATCCTCTCTAGTTCACCATGAAGAGATTAAGAATTCCGTGTCTAGAAAGTTTGTTATCCCAAGCCTTAAGCACAGGCCTTGATTTTGTGGTCTGTGATTTTATTGGCAATGGCATAGTTTGATAAATAGCATGGCCCTGCCTAAGATTACAGAGCCAGTAAGTAGCAGCATGGGTACTCTGACCTTGGGCAAGGCTACACCGTTGAAACTGTTACAAAGGGTGTGTCCCAGAGAAAATAGACTTGAAATTTCATTCCTCACCCTGGCCCAAAATAGAGTTGCTTATGCTTAGCCCCACCTCGCCAAACGGAGACTTATAGTTTTGGCTCACCTAGGAATGGAACCTGAGACCAGTCATTAGGAATTGCCTGATCGGCACTAGTTAGGCAATCTGCCTCACACACCACTGCCATCCCCTAACATAAAGTAACTTTTCAATAACCAACCTGCTTTTTCACCAGTATAACTTCCTTGTTCCCACTCCCTTCTGCTTATAAAAATCTTTCATTTTGTATAGCTCCTCAGAGCTCCTTTCCATCTGCTAGATTGGATACTTCCTGATTTGAATATATTTTTGCTTAAATTCTTAAAATTTTTAGTATGCCTCAGTTTGTCTTTTAACAATAGGCAGTAAAATTTTAGAAGCACCCAGGAAAGCCCACAGATTACAAACTCTTATCTGTGCCCTGAAATATCTTTCCTAGGGATCAAATAATCTTTTACTCCAAAATTAACACAGGGTTTAACACCCATGGACCTAGAATCTCTATATTTGGGGATTTTAGTGATCTAAATATCATACTAAAGCATAGATGGTGGATCAGAAGTTTTTTCCTAGGTCTGGGTTTTGCCTGGGCAGAGGATACAGAAAGAACACATGCTCCTTGAAATCTAGGGGGGACGAGGGGAGCAGGTAATAGTCTGTTCCACAGAGAGGGCCATAAGGCAGAAGGGAAGACTGGAGGCAAACTTGTCTGGCTTTGATAATGGACTTCTCTTCATGCACGGAGAGGAAATTATTAATTCTTAATAATCACATAATAGATGTTTTCCTCAGGGATAGTACAGGGTATTTCACTTTATCAACTAGTCTTATGTAATTGCAACACCAGCTTACTAGGACAATTACACCAGAAGTACCAACTTCAAATTTAAAAAGCTGAGAAAATAAATCTATCAAAAGGTTTCATTAATTTGAACATCACTATGTTGGAATGTGTGGTGATTTGAATCAGGGCAAGGCTGATGCTTCCCTTTGCTTGGCAAACTGCCCTTTCATTGATAATGCAAATTGTGGCTGCAAACAGCATCTCTGGGGGGCGTTTAAAGTGCTTAAGGGAACACAGTGCACACTTCAGAAGCGTCCCTTTTATATGCAATTAGTCTGTTCATGACACATCATTCTCATCTATTCATTAAAGTAAGTCCCTGGCTTAGTTGAAAGCATTTTATGAATTTATAGACTCAGAAGTTCAGAACTGGCTGGAGCCCAAAGGTCATCCTGTTTATGACCCTGTCAGTGGTCACTCCTCTCTCCAATGTCCATCCCTGGACCACTGTCATCCCTGATCCTGTCCAGTGAGAGGACACTCTTGACCTCCTCTGACAGCCTTTGGAAAGATCATAAACTCTAGAGTCAGAAGGACCTACATCAAATCCCAGCTTCATCATTTTTTAGTAACTTGAGCCTCAGTTTCCTCAGGAGGATTGTGTGTACTGTGGCTATCAATATAGTGTGGTCTCAAAAATATAGACAAAAAAATTATAAATTAGTGGTTTCCCGGGGCTGGTAATGGAGAGTGACTATAGATGGACGTGCAGTTTCTTTTTGGGGTTATGAAAACGTTCTACAATTAGATTGTGATGATAATCACACAACTCCTTACATTTACTAATTGTAGACTCAAAACAAGCGAATTTTATGCTACATAAATTATGCCTTGATAAAGCTGTTAAACACAAATACATATAAAAATATATAAAGACTTTTTTTAATTACAAAAAAAACCCAAGGTGCTAGGCATAATATACACGAAATAAGAGTTAATTTGGGGTGTTGTGGGAAAAAGATGTGTGGAGAAAAAGCAAAAAAAGAGCCTCTGCTTTGGACTCTCAAGCATATTAAAACTGTCTCTGTGAAAGATAAATATGAGATTGTAAGACAGACTAAAAATATATTCAGTTCCACAATCCCTTAAATCTCTGAGACCAATGCATTTAAAAATTCAGAATTTTTTAAATTTTAGAAAGGGTAATATGGGACATTTTCCATAAATTACATAACACTCACAACAGGGTATGTGGCAGCATCTCATAATTAAACACATTAATATTTCTTTAATGAAATATATGAATATTCATACTAAGTAGGATAAATACGAGGCTATAAATAGACTCATGTCAATGCTTGCCCAGGTTTGCCAGCCAGGGAGTATGCTACAAACTTCAGAAAAATCTTGATTTGTTAGACTTTTGGATTTCAGGAATAGGGATCTGGGGCTGCGGTTATTAGCATACAACGTGACCCTGTTTTTCGTGTGGGAGATGCTTTAGTAACTGTTGCTTCTCTCTTTTCTTCCTTCTCCCTGTCTTGTCCCCAGACTATGACAGTCTCTCCAACAGGAGACCCCGAAGTTGGGGATCGAGCTTGGGGATAGATTGGAATTGCATCCTCTGCCATTACTAAGCTTACATGAGAGTGTGATACTGAACGAAAATTGGATAAAATGGAAATTTAAAATGGGAAGTACTATTCAGAATGGGGTGGAGAGCGAAGGACCACATTGTTTTAACTCGGGATAATGGATAGAGGGCACACCCTTAAAAACTAGCACAAAAGCACAGGAAGCAGAAAAATGAACATTTCGAGTCTGATTCATTAGTAAGCTCTGTATCCTTGACTTGGCTTGTTTGTTTTAGAATTACCCTGCTGAAGTTTATAAAGCCTTGCTACAGATTTATCACCTGTTCTTCTATATCACCTATGCGCTGTGTGAATGGCCCTATTCTTCTGCTTCTACAATGGGACCCTGGCTCAGCAGGGGTTCAGGGCGCACCACACCCAAGACTTTTCCCTTGGTCTAAAGTGATGTGACAACCCATCATGGCTGGAACAGATCACAACATATGTCCTTGAGTTTCAGAGCAATGTTTTCCCACTAGACAGCAAAATTCTTAAAGGTAGGGAGGGACCTTATGAATCAATGTGATATTTCCAGGGCCTAGCGAGCTGCTCAAGAAATGTATCTTGATTAATTGAATGGATGAAAGAACCAATAAATAAAATGTCAAATAAAAGTAGTTTACCAAACAGTTTATTGTTTTGCAAGGACTGAGACTCTTTCTTGCCCTGGATCAAGAAATATGTCATGGGAAGGATGCTTTTCCTTAGACTCTCCTTCTGTTACCCCAAATGATATGTTCTTCTAAACACCTGCTTCACTTTGTGGACATACAGTATCAGGAGCTGAGCAGGGTAAGTCAACTGTGGGGGTGAAAGAAATGGTACACTGGCACCCATGTAGCTTCTTAACACCTGACTCTCATCCAAGAAATTGTTAACCACTGGCAAGACTAGAACAGAGTATGCATTTGCATTTTCCGCATCACGTTGACCAAGTTTACAGTTACAGGGCAAGGCAGCTCCCAATTTTTCACACAGGAGAGACTTAGAGTCTGGGGGCAGGGCGAGTAGGCAATATGCCTTGATGCTGAATTTCCACAGCAAGCAAACGATTTGTGCTGAGACTCTGTTTCTACCTGGGTTATCTTGGAGATACTAAGGAGACTCTAGAAGGGCTGGTAAGGCCTCCCCAGCCAACCTGTAGCCACTGCTTTAGAGAAACACAGCCTACTCCATTCACATGCCAAAGAGATCTAGATAAATCATTATTCAAAGTACAGGCATACCTTAGAGATATTGCAGGTTCGGTTCCAGACCATCGAAAAAAGGCAGTATCACGATGAAGTGAGTTGTAATCTTTTTGCTGGAGGAGGGGCTTGCCTGAAATTTGTAAAACAAGGTATGCCTGCATCAGCTTTTTCCTTGGAGCTTTGTTTATCTTATCACCATGTTCCCCACCCCCAATACTCACAAAATCAGATTCTCAGATTCAGAAGAGGCCTAGGTTAACAGACCACTCGTGGGGTTTTAATATCCCCTCAAATGTAACGTCCAGGCACAGGGACCACGGAAGCCAACATTCATGGAGTTCCTGATGTATGTCTGGCATTTTATGCATATGTACATACTTATTTTATTTCACATCCTTGTAACTACTTACCTCGATGTCCCCCGAGGAAACTGGGACTTAGACACATTGTATGATCCTCACGTGACTCACAGCTAATAAGAGTCAGAGAGAGAAACACCAAAGTCCCTGCTTCATCCACCAAGTCTGTGGTCCTGCTGCCTGCCGAGGGGCTGATGCTGTGTGGCTGTAGGACAGTCCTCCTGAGAATGAGTAGAAAATGCTGTCTTTGGACCTTTCACCCACTGGCCCCATGTCTGGCCTGAGGAGGCCTCAGAGCTTGGGTCTAACCGCTTTCGCTCAGGCCAGCCCTTTTCAAGTGTGGAGACAGATCCCAGGCCCACCCTCTTCCTCAGGCCCAGCTCCTTCAGCTGTTAGCCAAGGCCAGGTGTCTCCTCTTAGTGGGCGCCTCTCCACCCCGTAGTCACAAATACATGTGGCTAATTTTTCCATGGGATACAAAAGCACAGAGAGAAATGGTTTTGCCTTTTGAAACCCCAGAGTCTGATGCCTGTGCCCAGGAAAGCAGTTCTTCCCCGTTCCTCTGTTTTCTTACAGGGAGATAAGCAACTGGGTGTGCATAGGATAGAATGAAGCCCCCCATGCCCTCCCTGCCCACAGAGCACTAGGGCCACTGGCGCCTATCTTTTAAGCCTCTCTCTATTCATGTATGTATGTATGTATGTATGTATGTATGTATGTATTGCTTTTCTATTTTGTTCTTTCCTCCCTTTCTTCCCTCTCTCCCTCTGCTATCCTTCCTTTCCTTCCTTTTTTTTGTCCCTCACAGCATCGGCTGGAGGGTTAGAATGCTCCAGCACCCAGTGGTGATGAGTCACCTAGAGGAGGAAGCACTAGAAGCCACATGAGCAGTGCTCCACCAGGGCTGTTTATTGCAAGAGAGGAATGGGAATTACCATGTAATAAGCACTGACCACAGCCCACGGCTTATTTCAGAGGTCCTGCCCACATCATGGCATGTTTTCTCATATGGTGTTAGGACCTGGAAGGACGTGGCCTGGAGCTTTCACTTACCATGTAGTCATAACAGGAGGGAGGACAGGGCCCGAAGACATTGTTTTGGGTGGTAGTATAACCCTTCATTTATGCGGCTGGGGGTCTGGGCCTTCAAAGAGACATTTCAGGTAAGTTATTAAACTAAATTAACATAGGCAATGATACATTCATTCAATAAGTTACCACACAGCCAAGGAAAATGACATTGTGCAAAACTTAATGACATGGAAAGATGATCCCAAATTTTTAAGTAAAATAAGCTGGCTAAAAAAAAAAATTATATATATATATATATATATATACATATGATCCTTTCATAAACTATATAGGTTTATATTTATACACATATTTCCAAAAGTATTTGCTTTTGTTATCTCTAGTTGGTAGGACTATGGGTGAATTTTGTTATTTCTTTTTGCTTTTAGGTACTTCTTTAATTTTCTGCAATAAAGAAGTATTGCCTTTGCAATAAAAAAATTTTTTAATAAATAAACTTAAGTAAGTCCAAACTGGCCCATTCATTAACTTCTTATGTCCAGACTATAGTGCTCGGCCCAGTAAGTCCTCCAGCAGCAGTATGATTTTATTCCTTTTAAGTAAACTGCATACTTACCATGCATTCCAAGAGACTTGACCCCTATCTCTGCATTGGCTGAGCAGAAAATCACTCTCATGGCTACCCAGGAAAACTCTGTCTGCAGACAGTTCGTATGTTGGTGAATCAAAGACTATACCAGGCAGATTTCACAGCCTGGTGAAAATGCTCGAATTTTAAAATACGGATACATTTCCATGAGAGCAAAGGCATGTACTGTGCATGCATATCTATTTATACCTGGCAAATTATGAGCTTATAGTGGCTATTAATATATAATTTATATGCAGAGATATAAGTATAGTTTGATAGACGGCCAGGGGACTGAGAATGAAATATTTGTTCTGGTCATCTGCAACTTGTCCAAGACCATTTAGGAGCATGTGTCTTATTTATTCATCTGGGTGGGAGCCATACCTTGGCTTAATGGTGCCAGCAAGAACCTTTAAACAGACATAGCTGAGTTTGAAGGCCAGTGATGTGTGTGTGTGTGTGCGTGTGTGTGTGAGTGTGTGTGTGTGTTGGTGGTTGTGTTACCTTAGGCCAGTTACTTAACTTTGTGATCCTCAGTTTTCCTCTCTGCCCATTGAACTGCAACACCTACCTCATGGCATACTATGCTTGGCACACAGGAATCCCGCTGCTAATGATGGGGAGAATGGCCTGGCAATTATTTCTTTCACTTGAATGGAAGGAAATCAAATTCCTTTTCATTTCTTCATTGAAGTTGAGCAGAGCGCCACACAGACACAATGTTGAGCATCCGCACAAGGTACGTTGCTCACACGATCCAGAACTGCCCTAGAAGGGTCCCAGGTCCTCAGCAGCATCAAGAGCTTGCTCTGAAGATAGGCTTTTTCTTGGTAATAAAGACTCCTCTTTCCAGCAATGGAACTTTTAAATGTTGACTATTTTAGGTAAAAAATTTTCTAAATTACATTTTACAGTAATTTTCTATTATCCTGGCTTCTTAAAGTAAACATACTGACCTGCATGTAAACTTTCACTGATGTCTCAGGTCCCCACTACTACCCTGTAGGGTGACAGCTCTCTCCCTGCATTAATGTGTATCCCTACCCTTCCTTGGCTCTATCTAGTTCTTTTCTTTCATTTCTAGTGTATTTGCCTTGAAAAACAATTTTTATCACCTAGTTGCAATACAATCAGGGCTATCGGATTATCTAGTGCAAACTCCCTCTTTCGAGAAATAAAAAGCAAATTTGGAGAGGTGAAGAGAAACAGTACAGATAAGGTCTCTTCCTCAAGGTTGTTTAATCATTACAGTCTGAAAAAAGTGCTTAATAGGAATTGCATGGTAAATAAAAATCAATAAGGATCAGATGAAAGTCTACTGAAAGAAGGAAAGCACATGGCTTGAGTCTAGCCACCGTGTGACACTTCCTTTCCAGAGACCCTCAGAAATCTTTTCTATACACCCCAGGGATCAAGAGGGCTGAGGGAGCTAGGAAACTGACCTCCAGTTAGAAGAGGCCGCCTATACTGCACACACTCACTCACGCACACATGCTCCATATGCGCACACAGATACACACCCACATCCAAATGGAGGAGTAGATTGGGTACCTATATGGGCTAGCTCAACGAAATAAGCCCCAGTTAACCCCTGTTGGCTTAAACAGGTTTCTTTTTAAACGATGCACTTTGAGATACCCTGCTGGAGATCTGTGCACTGAATGTGTTAAAGGGCTTGAGAAATCTACATCAGAGGTTAGTCAAATCCTTATTCTCATTTCCTATCTGTTCCTGCAGCAACTGCCTCACATACCTATTGAAGAAACATGCCTTTTCTCTTCAATACCACAGAATGCCTGCCAGGGAAGGAACAAATACAAAAACTTTAACAGCATCTCAAGAGTGTTCCCCCTTTGCTCCTCACCAACTACTGACAATCAATGTAAAAGTAATCCTAGTTTTTATTTGAAGCTATCTTGGCTTTAAAAGAACCTTCCAAAAAATGATTGATGCGATGAATTAAACCCATAGGTAACCCCTGAAATCTGCTTTGAATAGCAACAAATTCCTAACAATATCTTCAACGCCTGCAGCAACGAAATCTAATCTCTGAACTCCTAAAGGTCAAGATTTGCTGTCTGGTAGCACGGCTCAAGAGTAAATGCTCCCTAATGCTGCGCTAGGCGATTGCTTTGCACTCCAGACAATGTCAATTTTGTCCAAGTAGCTGCAGATGTGTCTAGCATTAAGTCAGAATGGTGTCAAGGGCCCTTCTTGAACACCGGCTGCTTCTCAGAGAAACTGGTCCTAAAGCCCTAGTCTATTACAGTCCATGCCCAACAGGCAGACATTTAAGGCTTAAAGGAGGATGGAGAATAAAGCTGCATTAGATTTTTTAATGTTTCTGCATCAGGAGACCCAGGGGAAGAAATTCTCTGGTGATCCAAATGTCCTTCCCTCTCCCTGCCAACCACCACCAGTCCTTGGATTTCTTGATTAAGGTGCTACTGCGATATCCACAAAGTCCACCCTTGAGCTGCTTTCCTGATAACCATTCATCACCGCTCTGGTCCAAACCAGCCATGGGAAAGCTATAATAGACTAATGAACCCATTAAATTAAGAAATGTACATGTTACAGGAAGCAATGTGCCAAAGGAAGGCGTAGGGTGGGGGCAGGGGAGCAGAGATTAAACCAGCCTCTGAGTGGAGTACTCAGTATAATGAGGCCTGCAAATGCATCAGCCCCTCCACCCTAACTCTGAAAAGACACCTCCCAACACAATACATGTCTTTAGTTTAAACTTGTTTTTTTTTTTTTTTTTTAACTTGGAATGCAGGAAAACATTACAACTGATTTGAAAGCATACTTAAACTAGATAGGTTTAAGGTAAATACTGAATGAAGGTATTTTGGTTTTTAAAATTGGTAAGACTCAGATTAAAGTATTTTGTTTTAAAATTGGTAGGGCCGAGTGTAAACCAAGTAATGGTACTCATATTTTACTGAGAAAACCTATTCATCTGCCACCATTAGTATTTCTTCTACTTTAGAGTCATTGATTTTTTTTTTATTCCTTTTCTTCTATGTTTTCATCATCCTTTCTTGACCTTAAAATAAGCAAGTCTACCTGGGGCAGGCTGGCGTGTGTTCCCATGGACATGCCTTGCTAGTTCTTAAGGCGGGGAGATCGGAGTGCTGTTTCTTGTTTCAAACAAAAAACTCTTTGGCAGCCCATCTCACACTGTCACTTGGCAGCATCCTTGACTCAGGAGGAGGGAACATGTCACACAGTTTTTCAACCTTTTCTGAGTCTCCTCTTTAGTAAGAAATGAGTAACTAGTGGCAGAAGTTACCATTGATTCACTGTGCATCGTCTGCCGAAAATCACAATGCGTTCCACAGATGATATGCCATTCCTTCTGTGAAACCCAGAAAGGAGGCAAGCCTAATTTCTTTGCATCTGGAAGCATGTTATTGAAAACTCCGGGGCTTGATTTTCTTCTTTACCTCTGTTCTGATTGCACCATTGCTTTGGCCTTTTTCACTGCCAATAATTTGCACTGGATGCCGAGGACCACCTGGGAGAAATGTTAACTTAAACCAGGGTTGTAAAGTACAGAACCCAGGCAGGTAACATAAATGAGTGAAGGGAGCAGGTGTAATACACCTGCATCGTGGTGACTGTGCTGAACTGGAGGCAGTAGCTGTTCAGCTTGAGCCAAGTGTTGCCATGTAGACATGCTTGCATTATTAAGTCATCTAATTTTTCTTTTAGAGAGAAGAGAAATCCAGATTTTGTTGTGGGTAAAATCTCCAGATTACTCGATATTGACTGAAATTTTTATTTAAAAAAATTTTTTTAAGTGAGGCAACCCTTGGTTAACCTCACGTATTGCAAAGATCTTCTCAGTTTACAATCCCTTATTTATTTATTTATTTTTTGATTTTTACACCTATAGCACCTGGTCTTTTTAGGTGGTCTCCCATCCAAGTACTAACCAGGCCTAACCCTGCTTAGCTTCTGAGATCAGATGGGATCAGGCTTGTTCAGGGTAACATGGCCATAGATGGCTCAAATTTTTTAAAAACATGGTATAGTCCAAATAAAATTCAGCTGCCTGTCAGGCCTAGTTCTTGCAATGTCATTTCTGACTTCTGCTTTAAACTCATTTATAGCCTAGCTCAAATGTGAGGTCATCTGACAAATGAAAACAGTGGGAAGATCAAAATGGTGGGGAGGTGGCAGAGGATCTGCCTTTAATTGGACCAATTGGGAAAAAATCCAACCTGCATGCTCACACAGGCCTGCAGATTGAGCAAATCTTTGAATTTTACATATGGGAGTGGGTTCAAAAGCCTCTTATTCAAAAAGTGGGAATATGGGGAAAATTAGTGCCCAAAAAAGTCTAAAACTAGGGCATGTAGCTAAGGAAGGTGTATTATGAGTGCAGATAGCCCAAGGTCTAAATCAGGGATGCTGCTATGGACTGAATGTTTGTGTTCCGCCCCATAAATTTGTACATCGATGCCCATATCCTCAATGTGATGGTTGGGGCCTGTGGCAGGTAACTGGGTTCAGATGAAGCCATAGGGGTGGAGCCCTCATGATGGAATTGGTAACTTTATGAGGGTATAAAGGAACCAGAGGTGCTCTCCCTCTCCACCATGTGAGGATACAACAAGAAAACAGCCATCTGTAAACTAGGAAGAGGGCTCTCACCGAGAACCTGACCAGGCTGTCACCCTGATCTCAGACTTCCAACCTCCAAAATTATGATCTTCTGTTATAGCAGCCCAAACTGATTAAGACAGATGCTAAGCAGAATTCATCACACCTGACAACTCCAACTAACTAGGTTGATAGGCTGCTGGAGAGTTGGGAAGCTGGAAGGAAAGAGTGCCAACGATAGTGGTATCTTGAGTGCATTTTCTATCCCTGGTCTGAAAGAACATTTGAGAAATTACCAGATAATGAGCTCTTAGGCAAGCAGGGATCCAAGTCCACATATAAGGCAACAAAATAATCATGGGCTCTCAGAATTACCCCACTTTGTGTCTTTAAGTCATGTTTATAGTGATTCTAGAGAATACATCAGAATTTGGGTTTATAGCATTCATTCTGAAACATCAAAGAATATTCATCATGTTGGAAAGAAGTTTAAAATGTAGATTTAAAGTGAATGACTCGATATCTGTGATAACAAAGAAAAATATCAAGTGATAACATGTATGAGGGTATATCCGGCCACACTTGGCCCTTCGTATTTAACTATTAGAATTATGAGTCTTTTTCCACTTTTTTGGGAAGCCAAGGAAGTCTACACAGTAATGCGCTACTCACACTGCCCTTCAGGGCCTAGCAATTCACTTTCCTAGCTGCTGGGAGTGTTGGCTACTGAGTCCTCTCCAGGAACTGCCTTTAGACACAGAACTGCTCCTGGGGGCAGCCTCCGTTCAATGGTTGATATAAAGTCCTGCCCTCTCTTGCCTCAATTAGGAGAACTCTGAAGGGCTGTCCCAGTCCCAAAGCTCCCAAGAGATCATATGAAGACTGTTGGAACTACCTCACAGTTCAAGTCCTCCTTTGCCCAATCTTACTTCCTTAACTCTCCTCGTGCACATAAATCTCATAGTCTCAGAATCTGTTTCCTGGGAAATTGATTATAAGAACCTAATTGAAATATAGTTGACCTTTGAATAAAACAGTTTTGAACTGCATGGGTCTGCTTATATGTTTATTTTTTCCCCCAATAAATACTGTAAATGTATTTTCCTTATGATTTTCTTAATAACATTTTACTTTTTGTAACTTTATTATAATACAGCATATAATACTCATACAAAATATGTATTAATTGACTGTTTATGTTATCAGTAAGGCTTTCAGTCAACAGCAGGCTGTTAGTAAAATTTTGGGTGAGTCAAAAGTTACATGCAAATTTTCAACTGTGCAGAAGGTTAACTGTTCAAGGGTTAACTATTCAAGGGTTAACTGTATAGGAAAATAATAGAATATCAATAGACTATCAGAGATGCTGTATGCCAGGCTGATTTTAAATGACTTTCATACTGATGGAATAAAATTGCAAATTTAGGAGGCAAGAGAGAATGTCATTTTTAATGAAAAACATGTTCATATGTCAGTATTTAGCTTTACCTATGTGTAGGGGATGCATGTTTTTTAATTTATCTAGGATGCCTCTCTGTTCATTTGAGGGACTTCTTCCTACTTTAATCATAAGAGTTGAGGAGCAGGTACCAACTTTGGTGTCCAAGTAGCTGGAGGCAGGAATAGGTGAGTGACCCTGGTCTGGGCAGTCCTGGTTCACCATGCCCTGTCTGTAGGACTTAGTCTAAGAGAAGGGCATGTGACCGAGGCAAAACCAATCAGAGTCACTCCATAGGATTTAACAGAACATGCCAAGAAGGACGAAATATCTCCTTCTTGGATCCAAATGCACTTGAAGTCAGAACTAATCTTGGAAATCCCAGTTACACGAACCAAAAATATTCCCCTTTGTTATGCTCAAGCTGTGCTGAGTTGGGATGTCCATCACTTGCAACTGAAAGAATCCTGACTAATTCACTGCGTCAATAATCCAGAGACAGATGAAAACAAAAACAAATGACCCTGAGGAATAACAGCAAAGTAGAGGTTCCTAACAGAGGCCAAGAGCTCTGCCAGATCCCAGCAGAGTAATGCAGCCATGAAACAGAGAGGACGCATTCTGGGGAAGCTCATTGTCAAAACGTTTGAACCTAGAAGCAGAATTAACACAGGCAGAATATAAAACATAGAAATAAAACGGGCTTGGTAGTGTAAAAACATCATCGATGACCTGTGAAAATAAAAACAAATGGAATAAAAAAAAATGCAGCTAGTATTTTAAAGGAATCAAGAGTGTTGAGTTGAGGTCAAGAGAGATGGAAGAGGAAGCCTGACTTGGGCTCAGGAGAGAAGATTGATGGCAGCAGAGGGAGTACAGGTCCGGGCAGGCAGTCTTTAGGAAGAGGATGTCAGACTTATGTCAGTGCAGGGAACTTCCAGGTCGAAAAGAAGCAGGTGAAGAGAGGCTCATTAATTTAGTCACATCTCGCAGATTAGGGGTGACACTAACGGAAATTAAGCTCCAGTGCCCCTCACTTGGAAAAGCCCTCCAAGATCCCATGAAGTACTTTCGCAATTTATTCACATGGTCATATGTGTTAGTAAAATTTGCAAAAGTAAGATATTTTAGCCAGAAATGGTTAACAAGCAGCTTAAGATGCTGTATCTTTCTCACTCGATTTCCCCTCTTTCATACTGCTCCTTGTGCTGTGTGGTATTAAAGTGATCATGAGCATCCTAGGGATCCAGCTAAGGGGAATTTGAGTTGGAGATCCACTTCAGTTGGGTTACTGGGTCACAGTTATGTATTTCAGGGTCTCTTTCATGTAGCATTACGCCAGTATCACCATCCTAGTAGAGGGATAGCTTCCAGAAATACTCTTATTGACCACTTTGCTAGCTCTTGAAGATTCAGGGGAAGAGGTACTAGAGCCATGTGAATGCGTCCGTTGCCACCCAACACTAGGCATATGCGGGTAAGGAAAGAGAGATGCAGAAAGTGGTTACGCTAAAAAATCTTCCAGTCGTCAGATATGGAAAATTATCAGAGGATTCAGTTCCCATCACCACCTACTCAGAATGGAAGTTGCATCTCTTGCCAACAATAAACTCGGTTATGCAGGGCACATAATTACTATATATTTTCTCAAATTTTGGTCAGAATTGCATGACTTAGAATATATACTGATCCTTGCATTTATAGGCACAAACCTTTAGAAGTACAGCAAAAAGCTATGCAACGAGTTGAATGTTTTATGCTTTTTCACAGAAATGCTGAATCAAGTCATACGTTTTATGCATCTTTATAAAATACGACATGAAGATAACACAAAATTCATATCATGGGCCCATAATGAGGACTTTGACAAATGAAGACTTTGACAACACAATGGTTAACACATGATATTATTTCAAAGAATATTTAAGATTAGTCCTTGTACAAGAAAACTTGAAATGTTCTGAACTCTTTCAGGTCTTAAATGAAAGAAATTGAGTGAGGTTTTCCCCAAATTTAAAAATAATCCTAAAAACGTATGTAACATTACCAATAACAATTTATGAAGCCAAAAGAAATTTCTTCATGGTTAATAAGTAAAAACTTTTTTTTGACCATATTTTAATTTAGGAAATTATCCTTGAGATTTCGCTATAGAAAATATTGCAAAATTGTCATTCGAGAAGGCGATTCAAGTGTTTGCAGCTAGAGAATATTGGGGGGAGAATATTATAGAAATATGCCAAGTAATTAATTAATGATGGGTCTAATTAGTGTTATTTTTCTGGATTTTTGTGATGCTTGTGGTATTCTGAAATTTATTTTTTAATTTCTATTATCATTGTACTACATAAACATACCCATTCGTACCTAATTTTGTAGCTCTAATTTTGTATTTTTTGGCATGACCCCCTCCAATCTCCCAGATTATATAAGTGTCAAGCACCACAAAAGCTGTTTCTGGGCTTGGATTTCCTTCACTGGAAAACAGACGAAGGCCATAGAGAAAAGAAAGAGGTCTTAAACAACCCTCCTGGTCCCACCCAGTGACCATGGTTAAGGTCTACATTTTTGTTACCCACGATCATAATGA
Source organism: Rousettus aegyptiacus (assembly GCF_014176215.1). Classification (NCBI taxonomy): domain Eukaryota; kingdom Metazoa; phylum Chordata; class Mammalia; order Chiroptera; family Pteropodidae; genus Rousettus; species Rousettus aegyptiacus. The sequence goes on from NW_023416306.1 coordinate 128,402,606, forward strand.
GTTGAGTAGACTTTGTGCTAATTCAAGGAACTCATTCCTTCCCATGCCATCTTTCTACCAGCTTGCTGAAATCTATCTGGTGCCTGGATTCCTTTAACAGGAGTGAGAGAATCTTATTTTTCTATATTCAGCTTAAAATGCAAATATTTGGTTTAATTGAATCTTCATTGTAAATTAGGTTCATTTTTCACTGTTGTGTGGTGTGGCAGGGTTGGGGGCAAAAGAATCTGGGGAGGAGGGAAGGAGGAGAGAGCGCACCAGCGAGCAGGAAGGAGGAATGGGCGTGAAGGCTAGAGAAATGAAACAGGGAACAACGTCACAGACTAACAACTCTTGTCTCCTTACCTTGAGCGCGGCGGTGCCAAGCAGGAGCTGTGCACTGAGGGTTGCCGGCCTGCACTGCCAGTTCGGGTTGCTCGGCTGCTTGATTTATGAAGTGTTTTTGAGCACAGCCCCACATCCTATAAAGAAGGTTTGTTCCCCAGGGGATTCGTTAATCAAGGAACACTGTACAAATACCACTTCCTGTGGGATGTTAATAGTGTCTGTAAGCAGGAGAGAGAGTGCGCGCAAAGAATCATTGTTTAGTGGGGAGAGAAATTAGCTCACCGCTGCAAAAGAAAACTTGCCTTGATGGTAGAAAGACCCCCTGGTTAACGAGTAAACAATAAGCAACTTTCTTACGTAAGCACTTTGACATTTGAAGGGTAGATTCTGTAGTTAACCAAAAAGTAAACACTTTCTTCAAGCTCCTAGGCTTCTTATGGTCAAGGTTTTCTTGGAATGACTGTTATTTGATCTGATTCCAGCCGGAGAGCTGGACTTTGGCTGTTCATTCACGTGAGTTGCTTGTGTGTGTGGTTTATTATGTGTGAAGGGAAGGATGGGGATTTTAGGGAGACGGTGTGCCACCTGTCCTCACTCCCCTGGATTGGCCTTTGGCCCTAGAGGGGAATGGGTGGGTTCAGAAGTAGGAGTTATTTCTAGGAAAGACGGTAAAGGCTCTGAGCACAAGTAATGGTGCGGGGGCCTGGGAGACAAAGAACAGCACAGAGTTGGGTAGAGGAGAAATCCTGGGAGCTTGGGAGCACCAGGGAGGAGCGCCCCGGCCCAGATGCTGGTGTTCTCCCATGCACTGTCCGAAGAGTGGCTATGACGAGGAAGAGTCGAAACTGAGGAACAGGACTGGAGAGAAGGCCTTGTGGTGTGACTGAGCTGATGGACAGAATCTAAGCCAGACATTAAGCCGGCCTATTTTCCTTTGACTCATTCTCTAATGAGATCTTACCATCCTAAGACCACAGAAAATGAGATGCCCAAAGGAAAAGAAGAGGTAGCATTTCTTCCAAACCTAAAACTGAACTACCTACGGAATCCACCGAGGACAGAACTTGCTCCTGCATGGAGGGCAGCCCAGAGCCATCTCATCACACCAAGTACAAGGTAAGAACAGTCCCTTAGCATGAGATAATAGGGCCAGGACTCTCAGAGCCTAAACACAGGAAGAATCCAGAGAGATGCCTTTTAAGAGGGAGACCCTCCTCTAGGAGCTCATGCTGTAAAGCCAAGCAACCCTAGCACCACTGACTTAACCCCAACCTTTGTGTGGAGTGGAGAGGGGGTTGTTTCCTGAACCCTTTGCATTCTAGATACTAGCCAGAACCTTAGAACTCATTCTCCAGGACTGAGATTTCCTGTGGGTCTGTGGAATCAGATAGACCTTCTACTGGTAACCTGGGGCTGGGCAGAGGACAAATCTCTTCCTCTGTCCCCCAGTATCCATCCCCTGGGAACATTGTTGTATCAGTTAGGACCCTTATGGTTACAAATGACAGAAACTCACTGAAACTGGCTTTAGCCACAAAAATGGGGTAGGGAGAGATTATTTGCTCATTTGCCCATAGCATTGAGATACCCAGAGGCTTAGCTGTCTTTAGACTTGGCTAAATGCGGGGACTCAGATGATTTCATCAGGACAACATGTCTAACTCTCGTGTGGCTCTCTTCTGTTGGGCCAACATGGTGGCAAAAATGACGCCAGCAGTTCCATATTTGTATGTACCTTAGAGTCTGCAACTTCAGAAAGAGAGACTCTTTCCCAGAATGTTAACAAAAGTAGCAAGCAGCTTCTTAATGGTCAGGTTTGGGCCATGTGGCCATTCCTGACTAATCACCATATTCCAGGAGGGAATGGGAATGGGACCAGCTCAACTTGAAGCATGTGGACTAAAAATGGGAGGTAATTCCCCAATGAAAAACTGGGAAAGGATATCAAAACACCAGGGAAGAAAAGCTGGACAAGCAAAAACCGATGTACTATAATTATTATGCATATAAAGTCTAATTTAAATGATCAAAAAGGGCAGGATTAAAGGGGAAAAGAGTTATCAAAAATAGTCACAAAGGACATATAAAAGAGTGGGGGCATTCCACAACTATTTTGTGGCAACAAAAAGTTACATTACACGTCAACTGTGTTCACTCAAGTCCCAGGTCTTGTGTGGCTTCAGCTGGCAAACAAAGCCACCTCCTTTTTCAACCCTACCCCTTTCCACACTGGCTCTCTGAATGAGTTCATGGGCTGTCTTTTCTGATCATGACATTAAAGTGTCTGCCATGCCCACCACCATCTTCTAGCTAGGATTGCCCTCTCCTCAGCTACCTTTACAGAGAGGCAGCACTAGACTCTTCCTTGCCCAGGGGTAGCCACTGACTGGAGAAGAGATGGGCACGTGACACAAGTGGTTCATTTGTGAACCAGCAGGTGACTTCCTTAGATGCCTTGGAGGCAACAGAAATTAACCAAACCAATCAGACAGGAAAACTGGGAAAGCGCCTACTTTCTGTGGCAACATCTATTCTTGGTGGCTGTCTGCTTCCAGTACTTGTTCTAAACCACATGATTCCTCACACTAACCCCACGCCCTTTATTCCTAAGTCTTAGGAAGTTTAATCAATTCAATTTAAACCTCTAATGCAGAATATCAATTCACCACACCCTAGGGGCAATAGTTTCACTTGTCCCAAATCCTCTGGTGGTAAGTTAAGTCACAGAGCGTCAGAAGGGGACACCACTACAGCTAAATTATCAGTTGTGTTCAGAACATGTGGATGCTCAGGGTGGCAGATAACACACAGCAGGGGTTTTGTGCTCTATCAAAGGCACCTGGCCACAGAGCGAACTCTCTCCAGGTGGGGACAATGGCCCAGAACACCCAAGAGGGTAGAAGGGGAAGAAGTCAGGTCATCCAGCAGCACACAGTTCTTAAAGAAAGGGCTCCAAGAGAGTGGCTTGTTAAAAACAGCGCAGCCAAAGCAGCCAAAGGTGCTTTGGGCCTCTTACCTTTGCCCTAGAACATAGGTTTGCTTCAGGAAAAGAATAAAGAAAACGCTATGGATAAGAACCAGTATAACAAATGAGAGAGAAATCCACTGCTCCCAGCTGTATAATACATGAATTTTCTTCACTTGTCAACTTATCGGAAAAAAAAAAAAAATGGAATCCTGATTCCTCTCTGTCAGCATCAGACCTTTCCTGCCTAGTTAACATTTACAGGTGGAAGCAGGGGAGAGATGAGAGTAGCATTTGCTAAGTGCTGGGGGAACATTGCTTTAGAAAAGCACATTAACCCTTTTTTTGTTTGTTTCAATTCCTATGGGAGAAATAGAACAGGTGGGCTTAATTGGCTCTGAACAAAGTCCTTGAAATTCCTTAGAAAGCTATGCAACCAGATGTCACTCTCTGGCGCTAAGTGTTAAAGAGGTGTCTTTGTAACAAGCCCAGTGGAAGGTGGATGGCAGATTTGTTTTAATGAAACTAAGCTCCCACCCTCACTTTACAGACATTTTAGGACACCTCGCCACAGGAAAAAAAAAAAAAAGAAAGAAAGACAACAAGGTTCTTACTGTAACAGTTTTACAATTTAAGTTCTAAGTATGCTACATAAGGGTTGAAATGCAGTTAAAAGGCATCTGTTAAAACGGTAACATCCATCAAGATTATTTTCACCACTCCCTCCATATTCTCTCCCACATTCTCTGATCTTTAAGGATAGACATTTCCTTATGGTACCATGGAAAGACGACTATGCCAGAAGACAAAAGTCCCGGAATTGAGTTCGGTTTTCATCATCTACAATCTGTGTGATCCTGGGTATGTCATTTGTCTACTCTGAGCCTCTGTTTCCTTCACCATCAAGAGGGACAACTTTATGTCACGTCTGCCTCATAGGCTTACCATAAGAACTGAACGTTTTCATTTGCCAGACATTTGTCAGACACCTGCTTTGTACCAGAATGGGTATCCTGGTGAGGGGGATTTGAAAGGAGACAGATTTGAAATAGACTCAGTTCCAACTTTAGGGAGCTTGATGGGCAACCAACGTACAGGAATGTGCTCTGTAAACTGTGAAGGGAAGTCATTTCTATTTCCTGTCGCACAACCTGGTACTGTCCTCTAGATTTTCCCTTGATTTTGCCTCACCTTTGTCCTCATAGACAGTTTTAATCTACTCTCTCTTGGTCCCAGCTTTTATTTTACTTCTTATTTTTTAATTAGTTTACGTTTATTGTTATTTTATATTAGTTTCGAGTGTACAGCATAATGGTTAGGAGTGATCCCCTCAACTAGTCTAGTACCCACCTGACACTATATATAGTTATTACAATATTCTTGACTGTATACCCTATGTTGTATCTCACATTCCCGACTTTTTTTTTTTTATGGTGACATTGGTTAACAAAATCCAATAAGTTTCAGCTGTATATTTTAGCAGTAAGATATATATATATATTTACACTGTGTGTTCACCTCCCATAGTTCAATTTCTTTCCCCATGACTATTTTATAACTAATTTGTACTTCTTAATCCCTTCACCTTTTCACCCAGCCCCGCAAGCCTCCTCCCAGGTTTGTTCTCTATACCTGTGAGTCCGTTTTCATTTTGTTTGTTCATTTATTTTGTTCTTTAAATTCCACATGTAAGTGAAATCATATTGTATTTGTCTTTCTCTGACTTATTTCACTTAGCATAATGCCCTTTAAGTCCATCTATGTCATCGTAAATGGTAAGATTTAATTTTTTATGGCTGAGTAATACTCCATTGTATGTATGTACCACACCTTCTTTCTCCAGGTCGTCTATTGATGGGCACTTAGGTTGCTTTAGAAAAGCACATTAACCCTTTGTCCATGTCTTGGCTATTGTAAATAGCACTGCAGTGAGCATAGGGATGCATAAATCTTTTTGAATTAGTGTTTTGGTTTTCTTTGGATAAATACCCAGAAGTGCAATTGCTGGGTCAAAGGTAGTTCTAATTTAATTTTTTTTGAGGAGCCTCCAAACTGTCTTCCACAGTGGCTATACCAGTTTTCAATCCCGCCAACAGTGCATGAGGGTTCTCTTTTCTCCACAATCTCTCCAACACTTATTATTACTTCTCCTGTTGATAGTCATTCTGACAGTTGTGAGATGATAGCTCATTGTGGTTTAATTTGCATTTCTCTGATGATTAGTGATGTTGGGCATCTTTTCATATGTCTATTGGTCATCTGTATGTTCTCTTTGGAGAAATGCTTATTCAGGTCCTCTGCCCATTTTTTAATTGGATTGTTTATTTTGTTCTATTCGTTCTTTATAAATTTTAGATATTAATCCCTAATCAGATGTATCAAAGGCAAATATCTTCTTCCATTCAGTAGGCTGTCTTTTTGTTTTGTTGATAGTTTCCTGTGCTGTGCAAAATGTTTTCAGTTTGATGTAGTCCCATTTGTTCTTCTACTGTTTCTGTTGCCCAGGAAGATATATCAGAAAACGATATCACTAAGCAATGTCAGAGAGTTTACTGCCTATGTTTTCTTCTAGGAGTTTGATGATTTTGGTCTTACATTTAAGTCTTTAAACCATTTTGAGTTTATTCTTGTATATGGCGTAAGAAGGTGGTCTAGTTTCTTCTTCTTCTTCTTCTTTTTTCCATGTATCTGTTTTCAGCTACTTTCTTTCAACCCACTTCTAAGTTACGATTTCCAAATGAGCTTCCCTTGCAAGCAGAGAGGTCCCCAGGTTCTCTTCCAGATTAATCTTTCTTGAACATGACCCCTGGAAGGGGCAGCTCTTCTACCTTGAGATTCTCTGCCTGGGTTCAGGATAGATTCTTGTCCTAAGATCAACTGTTTTGCAGATGTAGCCGCTATCCAAAATTCAGAATGGAGACACTGAAAAAGGCCATGAAAGAGGCAGCCACACTCAGGGGTGGCATGTAGATGGTGAGCTCCAGAATGGAGACCTATCACTTCAGCAGGTACGTCCCCAAAATGTCCCAGCGACTGTCTCAAAAACCTCTCTGTACTGTTGGTTTTATTTATGTTAGTTTGAGAGGGTCTTTGTCCCTTGTGAGCAAATGATCTCTGACATCTTCGCCCAGATAAGCATGGCCTTAGGGCACTGGCCCCAGGCTGGCTCACAATGTGCCAGATGTCTGGGTTTAGCCCAGCAGAGAGCCAGGTGTCTGTGTGCTGCAGCATAGGAAGCTGTGGCCTTTTTAAAATGGAAACTATATGAAAAAGAAGAAGCTATTAAGGCAACAAAAGCAAAATAAACAAGTGAGACGACATCAGTTTAAAAATATTTTTCATAGCAAAGAAAACCATCAATGACATTAAAAGGCAACCTACTGAATACAAGAAAATATTTGCAAATTATATAGCTGATAAGGGGTTAATATTTAAAATATGTAAAAAAAAAAAAAACTCGCACAACTCAATAGCAAAACAACCAAACAATTCAATTTAAATATGCTCCGAGGATCTGAATAGACATTTTCCAAAGAGGACATACAGATGGCCAACAAGTATACAGAGAGGTGCTCAACATCAGTAATCATCAGGGAAACAAAAATTAAAACCACAGGGAGTTATCACCTCATACCTGTTAGAACTGGTATTATAAAAAAGACAAGAAATAACAAATGTTGATGAGGATGTGGAGGAAAGAGAACTCTTGTGCACTGTTGGTGGGAACATAAATTGGTGTGGCCACTATGGAAACAGTATGATGTTTCCTTAAAGAGTTAAAAATTGAACTACCATATAATTTAGCAATTCCGTTTCTGGGTATTTATCCAAAGAGACAAAAACACTAACTTGATGCACCCATGTTTATTACAGCATTATTTACAATAGCCAAGATGTAGAAGCAACCTAAGTATCTATTGATAGATGAATGAATAAAGAAATTATATGTATACACACACACTGGAATACTATTCAGCCATAAAAAAAGAGAAGAAAATCTTGCCATGTGTGACAACATAGATGTACTTTGAGAGCATTATGCTTAGTGAAATAAGTCAGACAGAGAAAGACAAATTACTATATGATCTCACTTATTTGTGGAATCTGAAACAAACACACCAAGTTCATGGCTACAGAGAAAAGACGTGATTGCAGGAGGCCAGCTGGCAGGGAAGGGAGTTGGGGGAGGCAAGATGGGTGAAGGGGATTAAAAAATACAAATTTCCAGTTATGAAATAAATTATAGGGATGTAACGTACAGGATGATGGCTATAGTTTATAATATATTGTATATTTGAAAGTCACTAAGAGACTAAATCTTAAAAGCTTTCGACACAAGAAAAAACTATTTAACTACGTATGGATGTTAACTAGAGTAATTGTGATAGTTTCACAAAATATACGGATATTGAATCATTACGTTGTACACCTAAAACTAATATAATGTTATGTATCTAAATTCAAAAAGTAAAATAAATTGTAAAAGCTACTGAAGAGCTAACCCAGTATAAACACAACCGGTGTAAAGAAGCAGCTGATCCAGTGTCAACAATGTTACCATGTGTCAAAAACATTTAATAACCACTCAGTCAAAACCCAAATCAACATTTTTAGAAGATATCATTCTTGTCCAGGCCATGTGCCTTGCCTTCTGCCTCGGTTTCCCTGAATTACACTCTACTCTGCCGGTAGTAACAAAGTTGGGCATTGGACTTTGGCAGCAGCCTTGAGGCTCCATTGGGTCCATGCTCACTCACTTCTTATGTGAACTCACTCCCCAGCTGCAAGCTGGTGTCTACCATTCATTCATTCTTTTATTTAACAGATTATTATCTAACATCTACTAGATGGTAGCTAAAAACTGAGGATACAGGGGAGAAATAAACCAAATCTGTACTCTTAAGAACTCTGAAAGGCAGAAGAAACCTATCTTTTAATGAATAATCACAACACTGTGTGACAAATGCAGCTTTAAAAATGTGATCAAGATGGAGAGCTAACACAGACATGGGAGTGACCAACACGTTGGGGAAGATGACAGGAAAGGCTTTCTAGAGAAATTTGGCTTTTAAAAACTCCGTAGGGGTTCGTCAGGCAAATAGGGTGATGTTAGAGGAGGAGAAAGAAGAATATTTGAGGAAGCAGGAATAGAGCATCACCAAGGACCACAATCCTTCAACTTCTGCCCTTGACCCTCAGGATCATCTGCCACCCAGGCTCCTGTGGCCACCATGCTCCGCTTGCAAAAATGGGTCCCCCGGACAGCATTAGAATTGGCCACGGCTTCTGCTGCAGCAGACTCAGTGTATCTTGGCCAAGTTTATAGAGGCCTGCAGTCCCTGCCACCTGGCGTCTTTCTCTTTTTCCTCTTCTGGTCCTTTGTTTGAGATCCCAACTGGTGCTGTATCCAAACGTTCCTGAGTTATAACCCTGAGGATTCAGTAAATGAATGTTTTGTGTATGAAGGTGGGGCTAGGAAGTAAACTAGGACCTAGAGGGTAAGATTTCAATGGGTAGCAGAGAGAAAAACTCAGGGAGGAGGTGAAGAGAATAGGAGCCTGCCCTTGGTCCTATGAGGGAGTGGCATATTCCTCACTGGACAGAATGAGGAGAAATCTGAGAGAAGTATTTTTATATCGGAAAAGACACTATTTCAAACAGAAATTAACTGGGCAATCTGTCACACGTGGGCACCAAGGGGACAGTGTATCCAAACAATCCTGAGGGTGAGAACTTGTCCCACCGTGGGTCTGAGTTGAGTGACATTCTAAAGCTCCAACTTGTCCTAAGTGAACCAATGTGCAGAACTAACGAGGTCATCAATTTTTCTTCCAGCTAATGAACTCGTCAGAAAGGGTGTGATTCAGGAAGATGATGAGATGAGCAACCAAATCTGATTAAATAGTTTCATCTTCATCAAAGAATCAGACACAGCACTGAAGCCCCATTATTCACTGGAAGGGGATAATTACAAGAGGGGCCTGCCATCAGGGCCACCCCTTCTCTCACCCAATCGGCTCTACTCCCTTGGGTGCAGGGAGTGTGTAGGACTTGAGAACGAGCATTCATTTAATTCAACAACTATTGTGAGATCTATGCTAGGTGTGGACCAAGAATAAAGGACAGAGACAAATAAGATCTTGTCCTTGGCTTTAAGTAGTCCATGCTCAGTCTGGTGGAACAACTACTAACTGAAATTGCTATGAAAGATGCTCGCCCAGCACTTCAAATTAAGTACTGTGGGGATACGGGGCAGTAAGAGAGGAGAGGGAACCAGGAAGTCTTCTCATAGGTGGTTGCCCTTGAGCTGGGCTTCAAAGATGAGCAGAATTTCATTGTGGAAGAAAGAAGGGAACTAGAAGGACATACTAGGTAGAGGGATGAGCTTCAATAAAGATACAGTGGTATGGTAGAGAAATAGTTTCTTACCCAGCTTCGTGAATGGCAAGCCATCTAAGGCCATTTATATGGGTTTAAAAAGAAAATAATTATTTACTTCAAATAATACAAATTAGACCAGTCATTCTCAGACATTTTGGTGTTGTGGTCTTCTTGGATAGCTTTCACAAGAGCTTTTCCAGCCATGTTCTCCAAATCGTCATTTACTTAGTTCCTTTAAAAATTTGTATTAATAAAAATTTTATTTTGAAGATTTTTATGATTATGTTCTCCCATGTGAGATGTTCTGAAATTATATGACCACAGGTTGGCCCATTAACTTTAAATTGGATTTTACATGAGTTTTGTAACCAAAGAATAGTAACAGGACTTTTCATACAACTCTGGTCAAAACATAGAGCTGGATTATTCATTTTATGATGTGATCCATGGTTGTACTTGCAAATAAATGTACTCATATAGTGAATTAGTTCAGGAGAAGCTAAGCTGCTAAAGTAAAGAGACTTGAAGATCCAGGAACCATAAGAATGTAGTTTATCTTTTTCATGCAATAGTACTGAGGTGGCATCCCTGTTCAGAACGACCATTCAAGAATTCAGGTTCCCTCCAAGTTATCACTTTCCCATCTTTAGGGCACTGTCATCATCTGCACAATTGAAGCTACTATGAGTTGCTACTATGTCCCCATTCGAGGGGAAGGGGAAAGGAAATGTGAAGAACATAAGGCTCTAGAGCAAAAGTAACAAACATTATAACAACTCACATTCCATTAGCAAACAGCCGCATGGCCACACTTAATGTTCCAGAAGGCTGGGCAGCTATGAGCAACTGGCAGCCAACTCAATAAGGAGGAAGGGCAGAATGGGGTTTGGAGGACAGCTAGCAGTGCTCACCATCGTCCATACCTCTGATCTCCGATATCTGTGTGCACCCTCTTGCTCCCACATACCACTCCTCTAGAGTTAGGAGGAAGATTACACCAGCTCTCTTTAAGTCCAGGATCTCTGCAAGATGCACAGTCCTCTCAGAATCAGATCTGATTTCTCAAGCTCTGGCAACCTATAAACTAAAATACATGTTACCTGCCCCACCTCCCATATACAGTGGTAGAGCAGAATCAGGACAACAATGGTATGTAAAACAGAGCAGTCATTGGCTAACAGCAATAATTAAATCCTACTGGGAAAAATGAAAAGCCCTCCTTCTCGGAGGAAATTCTCCAGGTGAGATCCTAGATACATTCACCAAGAGAAACTTACTTATCTTTCTATATGGCCTCTGGCTTCATACTTTAAAAAGTCCCTCCTTGTCCTTCATCATCCATAGCCACATCTGATGTGGGTGTTGGAATATCTCCTTATTGGTGGCTGAACACCTTTCACAGCTACTCCCCGTTGGTTCAGATTTCAGAGCCTAAGGCTCGCTGAAAGCTGGAACCATCACATGCTTTTATAGGTGAGGATCAAGGTTTCTTTGACAATACTCAAAATTTAGTAAGCTAACTTGCTTCTAGTTAATTTCATGTTCCATTGGCCAACCCGAGGGTTATTTTAGACATAGTTTTTGAGTCTGCTTGACTTCTCCTCCCTCCATCCCTCTCTCCCTCTCTTTCTCTCTGTCTTTCTCTCTCTCTCTCTCTCTCTCTCTCTCGCATGCTCTTCTGTGTCTCTCTCTGTAAGTAGTGACTAGTCTGGAGCCAACTGAATCAAAGTGCATAGGTGAGAAGGCAGCACTTTTAGTTTTATCTTTGCCAAAGTCTGAGAACTACAGATTTATCTCCTGCTATTTAGAGTACAAAAGTAGCTATTTTCCGACTTGCGAGGCTTCAAATTTCTGGTCATTATCTATTCTCTTTCATCTCTGCTTACACCCTTGCTTAAAATCATCTTTCTTGTTATATCTTGCTAAAAGCAAAGATAATACACATTAACATTCTGGCTCTTTCCAACCTATTTCTCCTGAGCTATAGTGTTGATTGTTACATAGTCTGCCTTCAGATTATAATGAGAGACTGTGTTGCCAAATATATAATTACCGTCGTGTGCCCCAGGTAGAAAAATGGCCCATACCCATCCAGCTCACATTCTACTGGCAAGAAAAATGTTACATGACCAAACCTAACTGCAAGTGAGGCTGGGAAATGTAGTGTAGCTAAGACTGACTATAATTGTTATACCATGGAAGAAGGGGAGAATGGATTTAGATGGACAGCTGACAGTTTCCGTAACACTGCCTAAGATTGTAAAGGTGTAATTTGTGGATTATTTTGTATGATAATTTTTTACTAAGCTCTAGGAAATCTATAATAGACTTTAAACCTCTGACTTGCCACTGTAACCTTAATTCGGCAGCATGCAGTAACCACTGAATGAATGGCAACTGATTAGAAAGAAGTTATAATTTAAAAGTTATAATTTAAATTATAATGAACAAATAAATCTGTGTCTTCGGAAAAATATTTACTCCATCAGAAAAAATATTCCTATGGAATCCAGGAAAACTTCTGTAGAACTCCAAGCTTCCTCTGAACACAGTTTGAACTCCTCATAACTATTGGCAAGACAGAGTTGAAGGCTTATTAAGCATTTACCCTGTGATTTAGATTCATGAGCAAATCTCCACTTCCTCAAATAGAACAGAGCTAGCATCTTTTCAGCTGCGAATTAGGAGAGTTAAAAGCTCTGATGGAAGTAGAGTATTTTGGTATCTACAACCAAGTACGCCACCTCTGCCTCCCTTCTCCTATAAAATGTTTTCTAACTGCCCTAGCATGGCAGGCAAGTTTCTTTATAACGGACCTCAGCCTAACTTCCCATCTCAGCTCCAACTCTTCTTTCTCCCATGCTCTCTGGACCACTCGCTAAAATTTTCTGAGCATACTATACCTTTTCATACCCTTATACCTGTGGAGGCGCTGTTTTTTCCTCCGTTTTCTTAAATGCCTTTCTCCTTTATTTCTGCCTATTTTAACTCTTCCCTTCCTAACAGTTACTATGTTCATCCAATCTTTCCTGATCCTTCTAATCACATGTGCTTTATTCCTCCAAAGCTCCTCGCTTTACATTCCTTCTTATAACATCTGCTTGCTTCCTTAATGAACTCCACTACTAGACTTTCAATTCTTTCTGAGGTAGGGACTGAGTCTTAGTCACCTCTTTATTCCTTCCATGTCTAGCCTAGTATCCTGAGCACCTAGTAGTAGGTGCTCCAAAAAAATGTCTTGAGTTAACTCTCTAGTTGGAAGACTTGAGACACTATATGTTAAAATTCAATTCTCTTTTAAGGAAGAGAAAGTATTTCCTTAAATGCCTATATGGTCAGCAACTCTGTTGTACGTTTGTGGTATAATTTCAGACTTAGCAGCAAGACATTGCATCCAAACTGAAATGTATTTAACTATTTATTAACAAATATTCTTTAAACAGCTCCCCTAACAGGTACTAGAAATTCAATATTGAACGAGACAGTCTGGACCCTTTCCCTTGAGGAGCTTATGGTGTAGCCTGTTAGAGAGCCCTCAAATCTATTACCAAGCACAGCCACTAACTGAGAGCCCATTATGTATAGTCGTCATGCCATTGGGGGTTGTGCTTTTGATGGGCATATAAGAAGGGAGCGTCCAGAGTAGGGTCACACTCAGAGTCAGTATCAGTTGAGGGCACAAGATATATATTTAAAAAAAAACTAATAAGCACCATATGCTCCTTACCAACCAGGAAGTCAGTTGGTGAGGGTCTTCGGAGACAGGATTGCTTGCTAAGAGCAGGTAAGTCTGAAAGAACTTATGGTAGTGGAAGGACTTGTTTTGCGCCTTAGCAAATGGCCAGGGCTTGGCTACATGGAGAAGAGGAAGTACGTGGGCATTCTAGGAAGTGAGAGAAGAATATACAGTGAGTTTAAGAAAAACAAATCAACTTTATAGTAGCAAAGCATTTGCCCATCCTTTTTATATTAATTTAGCACTCACAAAGTGCAAAGTACTGGTGTGGTGCTGGGAAGTCATCACAGAGGTATATGGTGTGGCCCTTGCTCCAGAGGAGTTACAGTCTAGAAATGTGCAAAAAGAACCAGCAATCAAGGCAGTGTTTCATCTCTTATTTTCCTCTTTGACTTAAACAAGGGTAGAGAGTGTTGCCTCCAGGAGACCACAGTTAAGAAGCATTTTTGCTTCCTGGTAATGGAGGAGGATACTGAAAAGGCTCGTGGTACCCAGTTGATTTTTTCATCCCCCTAACCAGCTAACACCTTGGTAGATAATAAATGGCGATGTTTAATAGAGACTGGGGATCTAGCTGAATAATCAGAGGCTGGCAAGGTGGATGGAGACCCCAAATTTTCCTCTCCCCACTCCTCACTCCCTAGAATTACCATCTCTTCCCTTCCTTCCTTTTCAAATGACTCTTTTTCCATTTCCCTTTTCTGCTTAACTGTGACTCACAGAACAGGAAAAGAACAGAGGTACTCTAGGGGCATTTCTTAGGGCAATGCCATAACGGATAATAAAATGTCAGATGAAATAATGAGTCACCTTAGAACTTTGAGAAGAAAATGTCATCCACGCCTCAGTAAGATGGGAACTTTAATGTATATACAAAAATATGTCCCCTCACTTTCTGTCTTCTCTCTTATTTTTTCTGCCTCTGCCTGGGCAGAGCCAATTGTTTGCCTGAGATAGGAACCTATAAAGCGCTAAAAATTTTCCGTGGCTCTTTCTTTTCCTACTAAGATATAGTTGGTTATTCAGCAAGGAATCCACTGTGGTTCTAACTTTTGATCAGAATTATTCCAGAATAATACACATTCTCACAAATGACCTTCTCTATCTTGAAGACATCGTTTTCTTGATAAGCCCCTTGACTCTCTTTTTGCAAGTCTGGCAGCATAGTTTATTGGCTTTATAATATGAAGCTCTCACCATTAGGGACTGAGCTAAGATCACCAAACTATTTCCCATACATCCGTTAGTTGAGCTTTGAATCACAAAACTAGAAGGCCCAGCATGATATCTCCTCTGAAATGAGCAATCCCTTAATTAAACAGAAGTAAATAGAGGTTATAAACTGTTCCTTAATTACATAGATATAAAATGCCCAATCACTCTGCTTTCCACACACATCAATTTTGTATCATCTCATTTTCCTGTTTGCCCAGTGGAGATGGAAATTCTGAGGCTCTGTGTTGGTTAAAATCTCCTGAGTGTGCCTACTAGCCTAGGTGTTCAATCATGAATATTTACTGACTGCTTTAGAGAAATCTGTAGCCAGTGTCTACTCTTCCTTCCTTTAGCATCTGTGGACTTATGGATTACTGCAAGCCTGACATTCCTGGGCCATCAAAGAGAAGCACAGTCCTGCCTTTGCCCAACAATGCATCTTGACTCCTGCCTTGGGAAAAACATACCTGAGGCATGAGATGAGGGGACGTGGAATGGGAAGGGCATCAACATAAAAACTGAGCCATCTGTGCTAGGCGGCACTGGGTGACCCTCAGAGTTACAATGCCTCAGAGTTACAATGCCACATGCCTACTGCCTTTCTTTATACCCAGTCTCGAGTTTAGGCAGATGCCTTCTGGGGATTGGGAATATAATTCATGGAATCTGTGATGGTTAATTTTATGTGTCAACTTGGCTGGACTATGGTGCCTAGTTATTCAAACACTCGTCTCAATGTTGCTATGAAAGTATTTTGGTAGTTGTCATTAACATTTGTAGTCAGTTGGCTTTACATAAAGGAATTATCCTCCATCATGTGGCTGGGTTTCATTCGAGCAAGTGAAGACCTTAAGAGCAAAAAACTGAGGTTTCCTGGGGATTAAAAAATTCTGTTTCAAGACTGTAACATCAAAGTCCTGTCCGACTTTCTAGCTTGGTGTCCTGCACTACACATTTCAGATTTGCCAGACTCACTCACTCACTCTCTCACACACACATACTCTCTCCCTCCCCGTCTCCCTCTCTCTCTCTTTGTACATAGCCTATTGGTTCTGTTCCTCTGGAGAATCCTGACTGATATGGAATTCATCTGAATGATGAGAACATCCTACTTGCAATTTAGAGAAAATAGCCCCAATCTAATCACAGCTCAAAGCAAACTGATAGTGCCCCTTAAACAGCTAAGGTAAGAGTAAGAGCGAAGTAAAGAGGAGAGAATGGGGTCCACACCACTTAAAGTGGTGGCCATATTTAGATGGCTCTCATCTTCTTGCTAGTTCTGATTAGGCCAACGACTTGTCATCCACGAATCGGATGGTGATCAGAGGACAACAGTGGGTTAACAACATTTTAACTGAGTCAAACTGTTAATTGGAATAGAATCCATCTCAATTTATTCCTAGAAACAGTTCTGCTTTTCTGAGGCATTAGGAATAAATTGAGGTGGATCCTGTTCCAATTAGAATTTATGATTAAAGCTGTCATTCCAGGAGGACAAGCTAAGCAAAGCCATGTGCATTAGAAAATCTATATGACTGAGGGGGTCTTAAATAAAAAGGTTACTTGCTGAGGAGAAAGTCATAAGGACCCAATCTCCCTGGTGATTTCTCCCATCCTCCAATTTCCAGCAAAGTGACCAACATTTGAAGGTTAGGTTCAAGGAGTATTTGTCGTTGAATCATAAGATTTCAGAGATAGAAGCCACCTTTTATAAATGAGGGAACTAAGCTTAGAGAGGAGAAATGACTCTTTCAACAGGACAACAACCAGGGGAGGCTGTTTCACCATCTTCTGTGGGAGGGAAGATGCGCTCTCCACTTGACCCTCTAGAGCAAAATGAGCCAAGGGTCAAAACAACTCTTTGGGTGGCATCTGCTTTGTTCTTGAAAATCATTACTGAAAAGCCAATGTGTACTTTTCACTTTTGATTAGAGAGTCAATGGGTCGCGCTGAACCTGGCTTTTAGGCCCAGTTCCAAAATCTGAAGGGAAAAATCACATGCCTTAAGACCTATATGTGCCAAGCAGTCTAATAATATTCTAACAGATATGATCAGAACACCTATTATTTATCTAGCACTGTGCTAAGTACTTTACAATAAGCCTTTATAACTACTCTGTGTCAGTCCTTTTCATTATTTACACAAAAGGAAACTGAGGCAGAGAGAAGTTAAGCAATTACTCTCTGTGTAGAGTAAGTGGCATAGCTAAGACATGAACCTGGCCAGAATCTGCACTCAGCACTATGTTGTCCCAGACCAGTGCTCAATTAAGCTTCACCCTTATATCTTTGTGATATTATTCTCACCATTTTGTAGCTTAGAAAACCAAGGCTCAGGAAGATTGAAGAATCAGTCTGGGATCCATGTATTAGCTGTTTTGTGGGCAAAACAGCCTTCTCCTCCCCTACTCCTCTCTTATTGCACATATGACTGACAAATTGATTATCTGAATTAGTGTTTGAATGAATGTTTCTGTGTGGATTAAACCACTTTTTCCTTTGTAAAGAGAACAGATATTTGGGCCAACATCTTTACATATTTCAGTCCTGAGACAGTACCTGTGGGTTATTCTTGTCACTAGTGTTTCCCAAACTTCCTTGAAAACAATCACCTTGTTAAATTCAAATTCTGGGGCCCTGTCACAGATTCAGGAATTTCTAAATCTCAAGGGATGGACTGGAAATGCCACAATTAATAATTATCCCCATGTGATTCTGCTCCTCAGGGAAATGTGGAAATGCTGGATAAAACAGACCTTTGCTACCTCTTCCAGCTCTCTAATTAAATGGCAGCACAACATTAGTCAGACTTGTCTTTGAATAAATGGGCTTTACATCAAACACACTTACTTTGTTCCCTGCCCTGTTATTTACCAACTACACTAAGTCCTCACTTAATATCATTGATAGGTTCTGCAACTTTAAATAAAATGATGTATAATAAAACAAATTTTACCATAGGCTAATTGATATAAACAAGAGTTAAGTTCCTAAGGCATCTCAGCAACATGATAATAAAGTGATGTTGAACAAAATGAAAGAATGTTATTCGAGGACCTTCTCTACACATTCTAAGTTATTTGACCTTTTGATATCTTAGTATTCTTCTCGGAGAGATGGGAATAATATTGGTGTCTATCTCATGGTGTTGTTCCGAGGAGTAGATGAGATAAAGCACATAAAGCGCGTAGCACAGTGCCTGTCACAGAGATCAATAAATGTGAAGTGTCCTTTTATTATTTCTCCTTATCTAGGGAACTGACATTCCAGAGGGTTTAGTCTCAGTTCTCAAAGGAGCAATTTCAGCCTTCAACAGTAACTGCAAGCGTCAATTTGTCAGTTATCCTGAAATCTTACCATGCACGCCTTAGGGAACAGGTGAAGTAATAAAGGTACACCTGAGTTCCAAGCTGCATGGGCTTCCACTTCTTCCTGGGGCACAGGACTCACCTATCTGAGCCTATTATAGTGACCACTGTTCCTATGAGGACTTAAAAAGCTCCTAGAGGTCCCAGAAAGCAAAGAGCTGGAAGGAGTGTCTACCTGTAGCTGGGCTGGCCCCTTCTCCTTGAGAGATAGGAGGTCCTGGAGTCTGAGCCTTTCTAGTAGGTCTCAAGTTTGGCTCAGTCAGAGGCGCTACCTCTAAGTCGGCTCAAGCCCAAACCCTGGGACCAACCTGGGATGAAGGCAGGGATGCATCCATTCCTTCACTTCCATAAATTTTTAATTTAGTCCCTGCAATGGACTGGACCCCATGCTAGCTGTCTGACAGGCAAGACAGATGCACAAGCAAGAGTCAGACAGCGTAGTGGGTGAATGTTATGAGTGGCAATCTCAAAGTGCCTCAGAAAGCCAATTCCGGTTCCATTTTGAATCCTCAACACAACCCACAAGGGCCTGGGTCACTTGGCCCCACCGACATCCACCAGCTCTGTTAAACGCCCCGGTCTCACTTGCTATAACTGCATGCCAGCCATCTGGGCTTCTTTGCTATTCAGTGACACCAACTTCTTTTCAGGCTTGGGACCAGGTTCTGCCCCCAATCCTGCCCCTCCTTTTATCTGGACTTCTTAACTGCCCCTTCTGCAGGGAATTCACCCTTGACCCCCACACCAGCAGACTCCCAGTCACATTTACTGTTGTACCGCTAGCACCAACAGTGTACCTGGCATATGTGGTACCAGTACCAAGATTTTTTTTTTTGGCTGAATATTGAATAACACATCATCGATTCCCTCCTCTCTCTTATCCCACATATCCAGGTGACAAACGTGCCCACATCTCTGCCATCACTAAAGACACATTTCTACTTGCTCCAAGATGCCAACTTAGTACAGCAAAAACTCTAGCAGATGCTCTGAAATTGCTTATTTTCTCTTAGCACGAGCCAATTCAAATTTTTATTTTGGGGTTGGTTTGCCTTCCCCTAATAGAAATAATAAAGTATCACTTCAGTGAGAGAAATAGCCCGTTTCTTTATTATTGGTTGTCACAGTGTTTTTAACAGCATACATGCTAGTGAGCTGGAGCCAATCATGGAATCTTTGACCTGATTGTTTGGTTCAGGCATTATTAAAAATTATATAAATATACAACTAAATAACTTATATTAAAAGTAAAGACAATAAATATGCAAAACTCATCACTGCTTATTTATTTTACTACATTTTGCTGTTATTTATGCTCTTGAGGTTATTTTGATCTATTGTAGCTATGGGGTGGGTAGGCATAGTGTATAATGGTGTGCCACTGTGGAGAGCAGATTGTAAACTGACAAGATCCTTGCAATCTGTGAGGTCAACCAAGGGTTGCCTCGCCTCAATGAACCCTCAAGAATGGGGAAGTGCAAACCGGTTTTTTTGGGGGCGGACAATGCAGTGTAGCTCTAAGACAGGGAAGTACACTCATAGCGGAGAGCATACAAAATGACAAAAGATTATAGCAGGGTGTGGGTTGGGTGATTGTGCAGAGGATAATCTTATCTTAGCCAGCAATTGTATACTCTTGTCTAAAAGCTTGCACAAATAAAACTGCACCATTGCTCCACCAACAGTGGACAGTGGACCTCCTGATCCCAGGTTTCTGTCTTCTTTCTTTATCTCCTGCGTTCCCACTCAGGTACATTCTCCAGAGCTGTGCTGGACGCGGCAGGATTTACCACTTGCTGGATGCGACATGCCACTATTTCTCTCTTCCCAACTTCACATTTAGTGACATCATGTTGGTAGTCTGAAGTTGACATGGTGGGCATATTTACTAAGGAAAGTAGTAAACACTGTAAACCAGGGCTTATTATTTTTTTAGAGAGTGGGTTGTTGAGCATTTACCAGCACACTACTGCCACTGCCCAAAGACATACAAGATCAGTCCTGATGCCCAGAGGTTGTGATCCAATGGCATGCATGCGCGCGCGCACACACACACACACACACACACACACAAACATGATCCAAGGCAGAAAGGCATGCATTAAATAGGACAGTGGACTACAGCCAGGAAGGAGGTGGATAAGATCTGATTCACCTTTAAATGTAGGACATAAGAAGGAATTCTGATAAGATCTGATAAGAAAAAATTCACACAGGAGACCCAGAACGTCTGCTTTGCCACCTAATTTTTTGGATCCGTATTAGTTATTCAGAAAGATCTTTATATAGGCACCGAGTTTCGTCCTGTGATCAACTTATCCCCTTACCTTAAGGTGAGGTGCTCAACTTCTCCTTGTATGTATTAATGGAGATCAATACTTACAAGTCAGACTGTTCGAATATATCAGTGTTCTGGATTGCCTCCAAAGATGGGTGCTGAGAACCAGGCACTCATCACAGTGAGTAATAATTTGCCCTGTTCATTACTGAAACTCAATAAAGTGTGTATTGATTTTTCTCCAAAAGATTTACCAATTTGAAGCAGTAGATCTCAAAACCAAGATAAAATATTAATAGCATTGAAAATATACTACACTCATTTTTGTGATTATAAAGACCAAGAAACTGTTAAAAAGTTTAAAAGATGGGTAGGGGCTCTGAGCCAACCAGGCTGCCCGTAATGACACGCACAGTGGTCTCTGAGCCTTGGGTCAAAGAGAGGATTCTCAGTGTTGTTCCCTACCTCCCTACCACAGTCTTAATGGGGTTGTCACAGATTGCATTGTTAAATTTTAAACAGTTTTATCCCAATTTAACCTATATATTGGTTTCCAGTGCTTGTTGAAGAGGAAAAGGTCAGCCATTTTCCATTTTTAAATTATATCTACACGCCTAGGCATATATATATATATATATATATATGCCTATATATATATAAATGCCTATATATATATATAGGCATATATATATATATATATATATATATGCCTATATATATATATAAATGACCCAGGGAGTGAAAGGGGAAGATATTAAGGCACAACTGAAGAGTAGGAGGAAAAGGAAAGAAGGGAGGAAAAGAGAGAAGGGAAGAGAGTGAGGAAGGAGAGGAGGGGAAAGGAAAGAGGAGCTGAAATAGTGGAAGAAAGTTGCAAGATGAGAGGCATTTCTGAAAGGAAAAGATAAAGAAAAAGGATGGGTGGGGAGCGGGTAAAGGTAGGGGAAGAGGAAAGAGGCGGCGGAGGAGAGAGATGGCAAAGCGAGAAGGTGGCAGGGAGAGGGGCGGTGAACGCAAGTTTGGTAGGAACGCTCGTCTAGATTTGGATCCCAGCTCCTCCATCTGCGTCAATCTCTGCCCCAACCCCAGCCTCAGTTTTTTCATCTGTAAAATAGGGATAAGAAAACCTACCCTGCAGGGTTTTTCGGGAAATTAGGTGAGCACTGCTGTGTAAAGAGCAGTCCCTGTGTGTCCTCTCGGTAAATGCTAATGCCAGGGTGTCTGGTGCGGGTGTGGTTTACCATCAAAGAACACAGTTTCTCCATACAAACGTCCACCCACCTTAAAAGACAACACCCTGCCCTGGCTCCACGGAGTTCCCACCTGAGAGTCAGTGGAGGATTCCCCTGGTTGCACAGGGCGCGTCTCAGCGCACCGCGGAGGCGCAGGCAGGCCACCAATGAACTTTCCACAAAGACAGTTTGCTTCCCGCGGATCTCAATCCATAACCTTTACTGGTCTCTGCAGAGTCGTTAGGGCCATTAGGCTGTGGACTCAGCACTGCTTTAGCTCTTAAGTTAATACAACCGAGACTTTTTTACTTTCCTATTGGGAAGGAACATGTGCAATTTTAGTGATTTCTTAGATCATTCCATAAGTAAATCAAATATTCTTTCAAGCCCAGTTATCAAAATTGTGTCCTTTGATACCACGTCTTTCGTCAAACTACAGTAATCCAGATCAACACATTTTAAACCTCTGCTAGCTCCTAATATCATCCCGACTAGATAGAGTAATTAAATTTGTACTTTTTTTTACAAGTCGTACTCAATAAATCTGAATAAATTAACAACGCATTACTAAGACTGCTACATTAAATTTGCATAGTGCATTTAATGAATATGCAACTGCAAGTGAAAAGGTCTGCTACTGCGAACCTTCTACATTAGCATAACTACTTCCAGCATGTTTCTTAAATAATGCACTCATTTGCACATCACTGACTTGGCTAATTCTAACTTCAGTCAGGGTAGCCTTGTAATTAAGACTCTTGCTTTAATTTTTAATGAAGTTTATGTTACATCAATCCTGACAGTAATGAGGGGACATGGAAACAAAAAGGCTGCTAATAATTAAATTCACAAACCAGTTTGAGGGATAATAACTCCTGAGGAGAAATTACATGACTAATTATTAATTAAATATTCATACTATTGCACAGCCATCTCACTTAACTGCTCTTCTTGTTGGTAATAATATTGAGATGTGGGTGCCTTTTGCCAACCATTCTGAGTTTAAGGTCTCTGGTTAATTTTAGTGCACCATTAATCAATATGACACAAAAAATAAAATTGTTTTAATTGGTATCATTTTATTGTGTCTAAATATTACTACAGTTGGTTTAGTTTGTGGAGAATTAATCTAGTTAGTCGGTGCCTGTTTTATGGAAACATAAATCTAGTTTATATCCATAAACATCTAATGGCAGGACAACTTGACCTTTTTTTTTGTAACATTACTGTTTACAGATAATTACACCAACTCTTTAAAAGGTTATTTAATAGCTTTGCATTCATTACAGTAAAATGAAAAACATGCAATATTATTTAACTCCAGCCTGTTCTGAGGAGGTCTCTGAGACCCCCATTTACCCCTGCTGAAAAGTAAGCAATATTAATGTGTGGGTTTTTAGGAAATGTATGAGAGCTTTCTTGAATGTATAAAAAACAGATTTACATGTTTGGGTCTGGATCTTTGAATGTCTAATTCATAATTGAGATGGGGTCTGTTAAAAAGGAAAATATTTCACATTGTCGTAACTTTCCATTGCAGGAAATCATGAGGATCGAGATTTTATGATTCTGGATATCAGAATGGCAACAATTTCCACACAAAATCCAGTAAACAAACATTACAAAACCAGAGAAATTACTATGATGAAGCCTAATTGGCTGTAATATTCATTGCAGACATTTTTTTTCTTTCCATTTTCTAAGCGGTATTTAGGTATAGATGCCGTTACAGCGAGAATTCCTTATCTGTGGGCAAGTTTAGCAAGGACAAAAATCTACAATATTTAAATGGGTAACATTCATTATTAAATTAAACAGATCATGACATTTGTTTAAAGCTCTGATAAATTCAAGACAAGATGCTTCGTGGAGACTATTGTGCATATTATAAAATAAAATATACACAGAAAATGTTTTTTTTCCTCTCTCTTAATTCTGCAGGGGCATTTAGAAAATCTGGAACCAGGGCAAACATTTCATTTTACTTTTCTAATAACTCAAACTAGTTGATTCATCAAAGCGAACCAGGTTTATGACCATAAATCTTGTAAGAGTCCTCTCAGCTACTCTTGCCATTTTACTACAAATCATCAAGTTTGTAGGGCATTATCACTGTGCCTGATGTGTATCCATTGTTTCTTTTTATTAAATCTTAAAAATCTTTTAAACTTTTCTGTCTACTATCTTAAATCAATGCCCGAAGGCAATTAGAAAAGACCACTCACTGTGACATAGTTTATCAGTTCAGGTCACTGTAAAGATGTCACAATAAGTCCTGCATCTCTGGGCCTGCTTTTTGATTCCTTCATTTGAGGAAATTCTCCTGTGTGAGAAACTCTACTTGAGGAGCAGAAAGTCCCCCAAAGTGGGTAAAGTGGACACCCCAGAAGTGACCAGGCTTGCTGGCAAAACTCTGAGGTAGCGTTTGTTCTGGAGGAACCTGCAGAATCCTCTGTCACCTCTCACTGACAGGTGCATACTATACCTGTCCCAGGTGTAGTAGGCAAAGGAAACCATCTAGTGCCAAAGAGGCCAGCTGACCAGAAAGACTCAATCATCTCCTTTTAGGAAAGCAACCAGAGTGCCAGAAAAGGTAGGGCTTGTAAACCAAATGCACCTAGATTCTACTCTCCCTTGGCCTTAATGAATAGCCTTAATGACTTCATCTCTCTGAACCGTTGTATCCTTTGTAAGTAAGGATAATCATGTCTCCTTGGCAGGTTGTAGTGAGAATTAGTCACACATTTGAGTGCTTAGCACTGTGCAGTGCCCATGAGAGACCAGAGCAAAATGCCCATGGATTGTAATCACTGTTATTTCTTTCAAGGAAGGCAGTCAGAAATTCTACCACTGGAGACTCACCCTTTGGTGATAAACACCTCTGCCTTGAGGATTCTTTCCAAAAATGAAAATTGTATGCCTTGAAAAGGGATAGCAGATAAAATCACCTTTGGTCACCAAAGTCTTTGTATGTGTGTTAATGTGCCAGCCCCTTTTTTTCTGTAACAGGGGCACATAAGAGAGTTGAGTTAGCCAAGACGACAGTGGAATGGAGGGAGAAGTGTTGAAATAGAAAAGGGGGATGAAAAGGAGAGGTAGAACTTGTGAGGGAAAAAATGTTATCTAAGTCTGGGCTGTTTAATCGCCTAGCGATAATATAAAGGACTCCAGGAAAATATAAAAACAAAAACTTACCATGTGGATGTGGATTTCAAAGTTCTTGAGCTTTTGTCCTGTAAAATAACTTTTTTTCTCCCCTATGAGTTTGACTTTTAATAATAACTATTAGGATCATGATGACTATACATTCCAATTTTTCTAGAACAGCTTCATTTCAGCTATTCTGTCTCGTATCTATCAGGACTTGATTGAGGGGAGAGCAAAGACATTGTCCATGTCGTAAATTGCCCCCGCCTAAAAGGCCCATTGTCTGATGAACTTCAGAGAGAAAGAACACAGTGTCTCAATAAATATTTAATGAGCATCATCAGATCCCTGTCTTAAACATCAACTACTCAAAGGATATAATTCTTGTCCACACTCCATAATAAATTGTCCAAGAAAGCACCACACAGATCCTTACCTGTAGCCATACCAGGTTGGAGTAGCTTAAGAAAAATTTTTTATATCTGGGTCTCTCTCGCACTTCTCTAGAAGGTGTAAAATGGAGAAACCTCAGAGTTTCGATTTAGACAAATTCCAGCTCCTTCCCTTCCCTACCTGTCTGATCTGGGTAACTTGTCTGACCTCTTCAAGCCTCGTGTGTAAAATGAAAGGATCACTATGTACCTCACAGGGTAATGTTGAGGATTAAGTGACATATATATGAAAAGTCTCAGGTGCACAGTAATTGTACATAGAATTCCTATCCCAGACTCAAACCCAACTCCCCTGATGGGGCTTACGCTGGAGAGGGGTTACATACAGATTTCAAAGTTCTGAGTTTGGTTCTACAATATGACATTTACCATGGTTTCCTCCCCGCACCCTTCCGCCCCTGCTTGACCAATCATCCCAGATTTTCAAGGACAGCCCTTATTTCAACTCTGTAGTTCAAAAGTCTGCGTATATTGTTATGAGGATTAAAAAAGTTAGTAGTTGTAATGCAGCAGTGTCTAGAATATAGTAAGTATAAAGAAAAATTTGAAAACCGCGCTCTAACACTTTAGACATTATCCCCCGAAAACCTATCCATTCTCGTTTTGCTCCCCCCTTTCATCTGCCCATCACACCATTATCACTAAATGACTGAAATGCATGGAGTTTCTCACTGCTGTGCCTTTGCAAATGATGTTTCCTTTTCCTTGAATTACTTACTTTTTCTACTTTACCACTTATTATTCATCCTTTGAAATCCAACTAAACAACAACTTGTGCCGTAAAGGCTTCCGTCAAATCTCCTTCTCTCTTGTCTGTTTCTTTTCTGTGCTTCTGCTGTGGTGTGCCCACATTTCTACTGTACCTTGCACACCATCTACAGATGTGCTGATTGTGCACAATCTTCGTGTCCCCAGCTCCTAGTACACTGCAAAACACACATTGCACTCCTCAGATGTTTGCTGGATCAAATCGAATTCATGTGACAAATAGCAATTCCATGATTATATTTATAAATCTGAACATTAGACTTTCGATATACATTTCATAATAATGTAGTATTTAATGAACAAAGCTTTTTTTATCCCTTTTTTTTTTTACTCAAAAGGGGAGAAGACAATGGTAATGAGAATAAGGAAGTACATATGGAATGGAGATGAAAAGAAGCAGGGAAGAAAGTGATTTGTGAATTATAAGTGGCAATTTCCTACAGGTTATGATCAATGCAGAATGAACTATTCACTGGCATTACCAGTGGCTATTCGGTAACAAATCTAAAATTTCTGTCTGAATTTTAATTAAAAGAGCCACTAAATGTCCCAAGTCAGTTGGCACATATGTGCAGTTTTTTTTCCACAGTTATAAAAATTGTCTGTCATGTTGCGAATTGCCTGAACTCAAGAGCATTTGCAGGCAGAAATACTGACATTCTTCCTCCTTAATCCAAGAATCAAAAGGCTACGTGGTGTGAAAACAAGCAAGTAGAGACATTTACAAGTCAAAATGCACAGCTAGCAACTGACCAACCACCACCACCTCCTGAGCACTTACAGTATGGCAAACGTATGCGATGTGGAGCCAGTGACTGCCCGTCTTCATGAAGGGAGGATGTGTGAGGTCAGTAAATAAACTGGAGTTTAAAAGGGGAAAATCCACTATGGGCTAGCATATTCCTTTCGTCTTTTTTCCCCCTAAACACTGATCAGCTCCCTTGGATCTGTCCTGGCCTTCATTTCTTCTGCCAGGGGTTGTTATTGGTGGCAGTTAAGAGCTCAGGCTCGAGTCACCTTCTTCAATTTGAATCCCACTTGTTAGCTGTGTGACCACAAATTACTTCATCTCTGTGTCTCACATCTGATATATGTATTGTTAAGAAAAAAAAAAGTTACAGAACAATATATTTAGCATTGTATCGTTTTTAAACTGGAGAAACCCCTATATTCTTGTATGAGAATAGAGAAAGAGTGGTAGATTACAAATCATGGTTAACTTTAATTACTGGGTGAAGATGAGGATGGGGAAGATTGCTAATATTTTCTTTGTTCACTTTGATATTGTTAAAAAAAATCTAATAACAAATAAAAGTGGGAGATTGATGAATTGATACCTCTTTTCTTTCTAAAAAAAGGATTTTTGAGAGGTTGAAGAAAAAATAAGAGTAGCAAAGTAAAATGAAGCTAGAGGTTAAATTAGTGCCAAAAATTTCCTATAATAAGCATGTATCACTCTAATAATGAGAAAAAATAAAAATAATATATGAAGAAAAATTTTCTCCATCACCAAATGGTGCTGCTCTCTACTTAGTCTGGTGCTTGATTTTTAAATCTTTATAAATTATAATAGTTATTCTCTTCCACTAAAGGAAATCTGGAAAATTCACAGCCATGTAAAAAGGAAGAAATATTTCACCCATGTTGACATCATTTGTAGCCATCAGCGTTGGCATCGAAATGTATTTCCTTTCGAATTTTTCTCTTTCCTGTGTGTCTGCTCATGTTTTTGATGATAATACTGTGAATATATATTATAACTGTTGACTCCTGGTCCTTGGCCCTTTTCCTCTCCAGCCCCCTCAGTCCTCCTGGGGGATGGCAAGGACACAGAGAGAGCGATCCACACAGCAGGCTGTTACATTGCTACAACCCCACCAGGTTATTCAGCAGGGGTTTAGACAGCAGGTGCCTTCCGGGTGACAATTCCATTGGTATGTCCAGGTGAGATGGTGTGGAGGGAAAACTATCTAATTTATTGCAAGGAAACCAAGGAAGAAGAGAGACCTGCAGTCTCCTGGCACATGTGCACAAATTTTTTAGTTATAAAATTGTCTGTTGATATCTGTTCTCACATTCCTCCCAGGACCTTCTCCCTAAGTGTTGTTACTTCTTAGTACTAGTCATCGAATTTACATGTGGAATTTCTTGTCATAAGCTAGATGCCTCATTGTCAAAGCCACTGCGCATGAGGAGTGTTCAGTGCAGCCTATAGGGATGCCATAACCCCACGTGGGCAAACTCCTGCTCTGTTCTTGAACCCCTCACTCCTCCAGCCAAAAAAGTACAAACTATTCCAACATTGCTCACCTCTCCTTGATTTGTCTCTTTCCATAAAGACCTAGTGAAACTCATACCTTTAATAAATGTACTAACTTAATTCATTTTATATCTACTAACCCACTTTTACCCCTTTCTCTCCTGCAGTACAATAGAATCCTACTCAATATCCTCTCTCGCTGATCAATACTATCCACCTAACACTCTCTTCCTTTTCTTCACTATAACAGAAGCATTTGCTTATTACATAATCTTGGTATCATCACTATTTGTAAAGGTCGAATAATATTTGATAAACTATTTCATAATTTACTTAAATATTCTCTCATTGGTTGAATACATGGGTTATTCCAATTCTTCACTGTCAGGAATAGTACTGTAATAAACATTTTGAAGAATAAAATCTTTTTAAAAATTTTAATATTTTTTCCCTTAGAATCCAAATAATGGAGATTTTGATATTTTATTTCCTGAAACAGGGGGGTGTGGTGGGAGTGGAGCTTATCTTCCACTGAAAATCAAGCATTTCCCACACATATTTATGAATGTGTTAGATTCTTTTGTGTGGGGCGAGTAATAGAAATGATTTTTTCTCAGTTAAAAGACATTTTCTCTGTTTTTCTCTTCTTTCTCCTCCTTACCTTACTTGCTCCTCAGAATCTACTTAGAAATCAAAACAAAAACACCCAAGCACAGACCTTGGGAGAGCATTGTCAGTACTGCTGCTTTGAACTATAATGTTATGGGCACGTTACTTTGCATTTTTACTGAATCCTTCCCTTTGGTAAAACCATCTCCAAGACCCCATCTGATGTTAAAGGTTGCAGTCCTTAAACCTGTATTTATTCTTCTTTGACCCAGCGCTCATTCTAAGAATGCAACTAAGAATGTTCAATTTGTTATAAATATCTAAATAGTGAAGTCTACTCTTAAGAAAAGCATTTGGGCAAATGCTTTCTCAAATCGAAGTTACTCTTCTACTTCTTTTACCTAGAAAGGTAAATTAAAGTTCCAAAAGGTTTTTTGTAAAGCTGACAACACTTACTTTTACAGAAGAAGGTGTCCGGGTTTTATTTGCTTGTTTTGTTTTTGCAAATGTACTCCTATATCCAACAAGGTTTAGGATTAAATTTTCAGAATCATCTTGCCTTTGGCAGTCTTAGTTTTTCAAGTTCTAAGAGGTCATACCCCTTGCCTGTTTTGCAAATCATGATGATAATAATAGTTCCTAATTGCCTAGTATTTTATAATTCGAAAAGTACTTCTATATGTTATACCATTTATTCCTCCAGACACTTTCTGAGTTAGGTAGTATGCATGTGCTTATCTTCACTTTATGAAGGAGGAGACCGAGACTCTAGAGTTACCTAAGACATCACAGCTGAACCTTGTAGATTTGGAGCCAGTCACTCCAGATTCAGCGTTTTCTTTTGTTGTTGTTGTTTGTTTGTTTGTTTGTTTGTTTCTGACATAAGTCTACCTGGAAAGCAATCAGATATACTAAGTGAAGTGGATAAACTGATATTTATAAATCTCAGAAGTCTCAGAAAATAAGATTTTCTAACACAGAGAAATCCATGGTTCTGTCCAAGATTCATTAGAAAACACTCTTGCTTCACTCTGTTAAAAATGAACCTATAAGACAAGAATAATTAACATAATTTAACTTAAAAATACCTATTGAGAATTTACTATGTGCTACCATTGGGTTAGATACATTATTACATGAATTGTTATCAACTAATCCTAAGAGTTTCATTCAATTCATTGTAGAGAAATCTAATTCAGTGTTTGTAATAGCCACATCATGGTTTCTAGAATTAATGTCACAACAAGTATCGCCTTATTGACAGACAAGGGCATTTGCATTGTTTCTAATTTGTTTGATCACCATAAGCAATTCTACGAAAAATGTCTTTGTGCCTATATCCTCACATATTGGTGTTTTATTTTTGAGGAAAAAAAATAGAGTCTTAAAAGTAGCAGTGCTGGATCAGAGAGTGTGTGCAATTGCAATCTTAATAGATACTACCAGATTACATATGGCATATGTATCGTTTTGATAAGCAGGAAAAAGCATTTTAAAAAATGAGTGAAAATTCTCTGTTGAAGTTTTTTGTTAACAAGCCTACCTAAATAATTGTCTCTTTCTCTACGCTCTCGAAGTACTTACTATTTGTCTCACTTTTGAAGCAACTAATCACAGAAGGCATGACCACCAACCATTCAATCGTTTCATTGCCATCCACACTTTCAAGACTAAAGAGCTCAGGCTTGGAGTGAAAGCTCAGCAGTGCTGATGTAGTCATGGCAAGCAGGGGACTGGGAGGTTGTTAGAGAGAACCACAGCTCTAGCCATGGTGCCGGGGACTTACCCACAGATTCACAGCCTGAAGATCCCAAGTATCCTGCGTAGGGACTTGACATAGCTAAGCCAATAGCTCTCAGGCCTCTGTGCCTGCTGCCAAGGTAAATTGTGAGTGGAAGGAACCCATGTTCACTTGGTAGATTCAAAGTCTACATCAACCTTAGCCATGATCAGCTCCAGAGAATGTACTGACATCTCAAACTCTGGTTTCCTTTCCCTGTCTTATGTTCTGGCAGGAATGTTTGCCTCCTAAATCTTCTTCTAGCTCTTAATTCAAAAGAATAAAGTTAAAACCAAGTGACATATCATATAGCCCAGATGAACAGCAGGGATGAGTCTCTTAGGTCAACTTCACAGCAGCAGTTTGGCCTGTGATCTCCGCACCAATTCCAGCACCTTCCTGATCTCACCGCTTTGCTCTCTTTCCTCTTGGGGTTCAGAGAATTGCAGCATGTGAACCTCAGTGTGTGCCTCTCTGTAAAGCATCCACTTACATAACTGTTCCAACCATTATCTAAAAATATGTCAGCGTGCTTAGCTTGAGAATGTTTTTCAGACTTAAATTTACACTCAACACTTCAAAAGTATCACAGTAAGCCTGTTGAAACTTCCATTGTAAAAGCTTAGAATTTCTAATAAGCACTAGAATACACTCACAAATAACAACGTTCCTTCGAATCCTCTGCTGAAGGATTCAGGGAGAATAATTAGAACAACAGAGATAATACCTTCCAAATTAAACCAATTTCGGCTCTCTCCAAAGATTTTTATTAAACACAGGGAAAAGAGCACCGGGTTAGGTGTCAGAAGACATGAGCTGCAATCCTTTCCTCGCCATTTGCCAGCTATGCAACTTGGGGTAACCCAGTTGATCTTTTGAGCCTCTGTGTCCCTATTTGAAAAAAGGTATATTTGAAACCTCATGGTGTCATTGGAGATGATGAACCTGAAAGCTACAAAGCTGTTGTTGCCTCCTAACCGAGAGCTTCTCTTCCCTTTCTTTTGATAGTAATTGTGCTTTGATAGGCTTTGAAATAGTGACATTTGTCCCCACTGTTGAACAGGCCACTTGGTAGAGGAAGACTCAGAACTAGGACCCTCATGTGGCTCCAGCACTCACTGGTCATCCTGGGAAAGCCACCTTGCTCTCTGCATCTGTTTCCTTATCTGAGTGATCTAGGGTTTGACCACATGATCAAAAATCTCTCTCTCAATCTATGAGTTGGGGCTTAATCTTCAAATTCAGTAGCACCCATTTGTGAAATATCTAAACCAATGATGAAAAGCAGCATTTCTTTTTCTGTATTGACAAATTAAATACCTAGCAGGTGAGTCTGACTCAGGTAGTTTCCTTCCTGCTTTGCTCTATGCTTTCCAAGATGTGATCTCATAAGAAACTTGTGAGTTTGGTTAGGCAGATATTACTGTTTGGCATTATTTTATAGATGAGGAAAAGGAAGCCCTAGGAGGGTGGAAAGATCCACCCAGATCACTCAGATATTGGGCAAGTTTTCTAGATTCCAGAAGGTCGTGATTGTGCCGGGAATCAGTGGACCCAGAGAACCACTTCTCGCCAGTCCCCTGCATCCACCTTGGTTCAAGCCACCATCTCTTGCAAAGGGTATTATAACAGCTTTGTAACCAGTTTCCCTCCTTATATTCTTGCCTCGTAAATGGTGGCTTCCCAACCAGAAGGCAGAATGATGCTCTAAAAATATAAATCAGATCATATTTCTCTTCTGCTCAGACCTCCTCCAAGGTACCCCACCCCACTCGATGTCAGTGCCTACACTGGCGCCTGGCCCCATATCTGATCTGCCTTCTTCCAATGCATGTTGCCTCATTTACTCCACTCCAAACCCATTCGTCTCCTTGTTGGTCCTTGCACATGTCAGGAGCCCTCAGGACCTTTGCACTGTGATTCCTTTGGCCTGAAATGGCTTTCCACAGATATCTGCCCTGTCATTCCCCTACTTTCTTCAGGTTTCTGATCACATTATCATAGAATTAGGTCTTCACCAACTAACTACCTGTGTAAAGTCCTGATAACCTTTACCTCTGGGTATTTTTTTTTTCTCATAGCACTTAAGATCTGCCAGCACATTTTATGCATTGTTTAAATGTCTACTGCTCATTGTCTATTTTCTCTTCTAGAATATATGCTTCCTGAGGGCAGGGATGTTTGTTTGGAGATATATTGCAAGTGCTTAGAACTATCTGGCACACAGTAAGTATAGGATAAATATTTGTTAAACAGATGAATGAACCAAAACAGGGCACAGAAATATGGCCATAAAAATATCCAGGAACAAATAATGAAAATTATCCATTTGCCAAGCTAAATAAAGGCATTAGCTATGAGCAACAGGCAGGTTAGCAGAGCTGCAAGGTAGAGCTTTATTCACTCCCCATAGGTGACCTGGGCTTTTTCCGAGGAGAGAATGCATTCTAGCAAACCACCACGTGTAGATCACTGAACTTTTTCCAATTAAGATGGGGTTGCATTCAAAATGAAGGACTACAGAACAATTAGAGATTTTATCATACACATGAATCTCTACTTTTACACGTGCTTTTCCTTGGCCTTCAATGCCCCCTCCATCATCATCCTTAGCTTCCAATATGGTGAACTCCTATTTAGCCTCCAACATCTGCTCTAACCTGGCTTCTCCTGAACTGTCAGGCTGAATTAGCTGTTTCTCTATCTGTAGGGCGATAATTATCTTGCATTATATTTATTGGTCTATAATATTCTTTATTCTTCCTTAATAAAGTATGATTGCCAGGATCAGATTTTCAATGCCAAAACCAGGGTGGTTGGTCATCCTAAGTGTGAGCTCCTTAAAAGATCCAGTATCACTTTTGTCTTTCTAGAGTCTAAATAAGATCTGGAGCATCACACAACCTAAGTGTCCATCAATAGACCATTGGATAAAGAAGATGTGGTACATATATACAATGGAATATTATTCAGCCACAATAAAAAAAATGAAATCTTACCATTTGTGACAACATGGATGGATGGACCTAGATGGTATTCACTGAGTGAAATAAGTCAAACAGAGAAAGACAAATACTGTATAATTTCACTTATGTGCGGAATCTAAAAAAACAAAATAAATGAACAAACAAGAGAGAAACAAACTCATAGATACAGAGAAACTGATGGTTGCCAGGTGGGAGGGGATTTGGGGGGCTGAGTGAAAAAGGGAAAGAGGTCAAGAAGTACAAATTGGTTGTTAAAAAATAGTCATGGAGCTATAAATTACAGCATATG
Source organism: Rousettus aegyptiacus (assembly GCF_014176215.1). NCBI lineage: Eukaryota > Metazoa > Chordata > Mammalia > Chiroptera > Pteropodidae > Rousettus > Rousettus aegyptiacus. The sequence continues at coordinate 128,436,400 of NW_023416306.1, forward strand.
GAATAAAGTCAATAATGTTGTAATAACTATGTATGGTGTCAGGGGGTACTAGACTTATCAGGGGTATCACCTCATAAGTTATATAAATGTCTAAGCATGACACAGGTAGTACACAAGTTAAATAGAAAATGCACAGTTATGCACTCCAGTTTACTACAGAGGCTGGGCTGTGTTCTCTTTGAGCCTGTTGAAGATGAGGTCTGTACAGCTCAGAACAAAATGAGAAATATTAGCATGAACAAATCCTAAGAGAAAGAAAAATGTCCTTTCATGCATTCCCAGTAGGTTAGTAAACCCCGAAGGACACAGCATAGGCAGACCACATATACAAGTGGTTCTCAACAATTAGTGTCTTGCTGCTCAAAGTGTCGCCCATGGACCAGATGCAGCGCAACACCTGCGACCTTGCTAGAAATGCAGAATTCCAGGTCCTATCTTAAACCTACTGAATCAGAATCTGCACCTTAAGATCCCCAGCTGATTCACATACACAGCAAATATTGAGAAGTACCACTTTAGGGCACATCAGAAACACCTGAGAATCAACGTTAGCATTTACTTGGCCAGCCTCGCCCCCTGCAAACAGTGATTTGGTACGTAATTTTGAAATATAGCAAAGATTGAGAACTGCTAGAAGCATCTTTCTTTAATCTCCTATGTTTCTCAACATATGGTGCTTGAATCATCGGTATCTGGTCCTTACAAAAAGGACAGATTTCTGAGCAATATCTGAGAAGACAGAATCAGAATCTTGGAGGTGGAGGGAGACCCTGAAATCAGTAGTTTCAATAAATTTCTAGGGGATTTTTATTTTTACCAAAGTTTGTGAACCTCTGCCTCGGGAAAAGAAATGAGCGAAGGAATGACATAAGTGTTCCTGTTGTTTTTTCACCCATCCTGAATCCCTTCTCTAAAGCCCAAACTGACAATTTGTAATATCATTCTTTTAGAGAACCAATCTCTCCTATTTTCAGTCCATGTGGCTTAGATACAACTTGCCCTTCTGATGCAGGATAGGGCAAATTACCCTGCATGGGGCAACTCAAGTCCTGTATTGAGAGAGAAAAAGGTTCTTGGCTGAGCATGAGAGAGAATTCAAGCACATGCTAAAGTTGAAGTCAAAAGACAAGTTCATTAGAGAAGGATAACTCTCCATAGCCTGAGTGTGATCTCCTCTCAGAGGCCGAATGAGAGATCCTAAGAGAGACTCAGAGTGGCTTGCACTTCCAGAAGTAAGCACGTAAACCTGGGCCTGACCTGAGAAGATATGCCTTCTTCTGCCCACTGTGATTACTTTTCAAGGTTGGGCACAGAACTCAAAGATTGTCAATGAGATTAGCACCATTTCTAGAATTGTTGAGAAGGAGATGCTTTTCCGGGTTTCTCAGCTACAGAATGAGTCCTTTTTGCTAACATTGGGGAAGCCTGACAACACAGAAGAAAGCCAAGGTAGAGGGAAGGGAGGGGTACAAAGGTAAATCTCCCTGCCAATCACAAAGCTATGAGACCCGGTTATGTTGATTCAGAGCTTTAAAGCTGACTATAACACAGCTTGACGTTAGGTATCACAGTCGTGCGCCATATAATGACATCTAGATGAAGGAGGGACCAAATATAAGATGGTGGTCCCATAACATTATAACAGAGCTGAAAACTTCCTACCACCTAGTCCCAAATTCCTAGCACAATGTGTGACTGCTTTGTGGCGTCTCAGTCACTTCACCTGGGCCCCTGTGAGCTTCCCACAGACACCCCCATTTCCAAACCACCATTATGACTGGACCTACCCTGTGCTTCTCATTATGATTGCAAGATGCCCTTCAGTGATAACCATGAGGAAACTCTGAAGGAATAAAGAGTTTGTTACTTACAGGCCCTGGAGCAGGCAAGATGCCAGGAATTGCAGAGACGCCCAGGGTAGAGACTGAGCCAGAGCAAGCAAACGTGGGCCTGGGATTCTGCTTTTATCGGGTTCAAGGGTGGGGCTTAAATTTCATAGGCTCACTCCATTGGTGAATTTAAAACACAAGAGAAGGGGAATTTAAAGCACAGGAAGAGAAAAAATAAACAAGTAGCCCAAATGATCAGTTATCAAAATCAACTGAGATCTCTAAAACAAAGCAGTCTCAGGGTGAAGAGGTGGCCAGTCTCTTTATCCGGGTGTGTGGCTGGCATTGTGTGCATTAAGGATAGACTTCCTAGAAGTGGATGCCTCTTTGAAGTGGATGCCTCAGCAATCAAAGCTTAAGCCAGGCACCTGCACTGCAAAAAGAGCCAGCAGTTAGGACTGAAACTACAATTACTCATGTGTTCGTGGTGATGCTGGTATAAACAAACCTATCGTGCTGCCAGTCACATAAAAGTATAAGACATACAATTACAGTAGTAGGCTATGACATCTAGGTATGCATAAGTGCATTCTGATATTCGCATACAAAAATCCTCTAATGACACATTTTTCAGAATGGATTCTCATTGATAATGAACGATGTCTAATGACTGTAAAAGAAAGGTGGATTCTGCAATCTGTTTGTGAAACATTGCGTTAAGCAAATTTCCAGAGTTCACTTCTCAAATTCTTTAATATGCCAAAGCACATTATACATTTCTAAGGTGTGGTATTTTACAAACAGATCAAAAAAAAAAAAAAAAAGACACATAGCACGTATGGTTGAATTCCTTGGAAAAAGCACAGATTAACAGTTTACAAAATGTTTCCACATTTGTTATTTTATTTAAACCTTCCAAAAGTTTTTGAAGGCAACACCAATTGATACAGATGAAGAAAATAAGGCTAGAGGAGTTGGCAGAATTGCCCAAGGCTGCAGCCAACTGGTAGCCACTTAGTCCCACGGGGTCAGCCTCAGAGCAGGACAGTGGAGACCCATAGCCGTTCCTGACTCCCAGCACTGTGGTCTTTCTGATGTTCTCTGACACTTGAGGGGATGGTTCCTGGAATGAAAACAAGCCTAGGAGAGTTGGTTGGTATGTGTAGGTATAGCAAGATGACAGCAAACTATACACATGTTAATTGATGCAAATGGAGTACGAATACACTCCTGATCTTTCTCCTTCAGGTGGCTCTTCAGAAAATTTTTGCAGAGACTGTTACTCTAGGAAACTAGAAGGCAGAAGGGGAGTTGCTATAGGAGCAATGAAAGAAAGGCCTGCACTTCATGTTTAAGTCAAAGTTCCCATGAGATTAAAGAGACCAAGGTCCATTGGCTTGGAGAACCTCCTCTCCCCGGATAACTGAATCAATTCCTCCTCTGGTACATCCTGCCTGCTGACGCTGTGCCAGGATAATCACAGTCCCAGGGATTCATTATAAGGATCAAATTTTGGAACTTTTATTCAAATCAAACTCAAGAATGCCCACAGATTCATCATATGCTGCGGGTAAAGCTATCTCCCTATCAATGCTTAAAAGATTCAAAACGATAAAACTAGGAAGTAAAACAGTGTTTTCTGATTTAAAAACCCATGCCCTTTCTGTATAATCTGAGAAAGATTTACCTGGAAAGGATAAGGTTGAAATACTAGCTTTCCTGAGATTAAACTGTGTGACCTTAGGCAAGACAAAAAACCTCTCTTGACCAATTTCCTGGGCTATAAAATAGAAGAAATCAGGCAGGTTCTGTAGGAGCATTATGAGGATGAAATAACAAAAGTTATGTGAAACTGCACTTCGAAAATTATGACATGGAAGGCAAATGTTATTGTAATACTTAACCGAATATTACTGCTTCCACTACTACTGTTCTATAACATAACAATCTCACCTTAGAAATAAATAATAAGGTTAAATAGTGAGGGGGATAAAAGGAATATTAAAAAATTGAAACTCCCCTTTACATTGTCCTTCATTCAGATCTCAGAAAAACAAATACAATCATCTTTCTTATCTAAGACTTGATTTTGAAAAATGACAACAGGCATTTCCAAAGTTGTTCAACATTGACAAAATAAATTCACACAGTATTTCCACGTACAGGTAATTCCCGCTTCCTGAAAGTTTGCTTTGTACCACTTCGTTTTTACCAAAGACCTACATTCTCACTAACCAGAAGAAATCCAAAGAGGATTTTCACTTTCATGAAAAGGGGTGAAAATCAAAAATAGCATTCAGTGTTTGTTTTGCAGAGACGGGGGCCACCCAAGCAGTGACAATGGTGCTGCCAAGCTCCTTCCCAGGAATGACACTCGGCATCTCAACATCCAGCCGCAGTAGCTTTGAACTGTGTCTGTGACCATCTGTGCTTTATCTTGATTTAGTTTGTGCGTCCATTAGCAAGATGTGTCCTAAGGTGATTACTTCCTTGCTTTACACCATTTCGGCTTTCAAAAGGTTTCATAGGAACACTCTACTTTCAGATAGCGGGGGAATCCTGGACGCCCCCTGTGCTGAAGCCTTGAGTCATCGAACACTCCCATGGTGAAGAACACGGAATAGGAGGCAGATCTCTGCCAGGCACAGGCATTTGACACATAGGTGCCTGCCTGTGTTTCAAAGCCCAGCACAGGATTACACAACAGTGTCGTTTTCATAAAAAGAGCACTTTTTACAAGGTATACATTAGAGGATAGTCCTGGTTTCAAATCTTTTCCCCCAGGTTCCAACTCCGAGCCACATTTTTATACCGAAAATATGGTTAGCATAATTTTCATCACTTTGAGACTTCTCATATATTAGATTTTTATAAATCTAATTTAGGATTCAATGTCCTGCCTTTCGGCTCTCAGAAGCAAGATGCAGATGCAGGCTCTAAGATGAACTTAGCAATTTAGTTCAACCAACATTTATTGCGCGCCCTTGAATACGGGGCATTATGAAACTCCATGATCTTCTCCACGTGGATCCACTGAGGCTGGGCCCGCGAGGGCATCCGCACAGGTGCTCTGAAACCCAGTCGAGCGAAAATAGCCTTCTTTGACGGAGACAGCATATAACCCAAAGGCAGACTTCGGCCTGTGTAGTCAGTCACCGGTCTTTTCTACTGGGCCACTCACGCCGAGGAACACAGAAATCTTTTTTATTTTAATTGTGAAACATTCCGGCTAAAAAACATCCTTGTGGCTGGCATGTTTAATTGAGCTCCTGAGAGGCTGTGTCGGTGTGACTTCGAGATGAATCGCCCGCAGTCCCATTGGTCTCACCAAGAACCCATTGATGTTTCATAAATCCAAGTCGGTACAAATCTAATTGAGTTACCATGCTGAATTAGCTCACATCTAAATGGCATTCATGTCTACAAATGGAATAATTAGAGTCTAGAAAATGGGATATATCAAGTGGCATCCCAAGTGACAACAGAGAGGCATTTGTATTCATTCAGTCAACTGCTTAAAAAAAAAAAAAAAAAAAAGCCGCGGTAAGACTTGATATGGGCTGGATGATTAGATCCGATGTTTGGGCGCTTGGTTTCTCTTATTTTTAAAAATATTTATGTTTATCTGTAAGATGCCCCTTTCTTCATTCTTCAGGTATGTGAAAAAGAAATTTCGGGCCTAAATCTGTTTTTGACTGCTTAATTAAAAAAAAAAAAAAATGACAGGGAGAGAGGGATAGTCCCATTTTAGCCTAGAGATTTGTTTGTTTTCAAGGGTTGGAAATGGCTTCCTTGTTTCATTCCTTTTGAGCTTTATTGTTTCTTCTTCTGCATTTGCTTCTAAGTACCCCATTAAAGATGAATTCACTCCCTGGGGGCAGGTGGATTCTGATGTGAATGCCAGACCATCCTCTATTTGAAAAGTGCCTAAGTACCAATCTTAAAAAATAAAGTTCACATCTTGTCCAGAAAGTATCTCATTAAACGGTTTTATTTCCAAGTTATTTTGGTTGTGAAATTTTAGGATATTTGAATTTAATGCTTCCTTGATTAACAGTTCAACTTAGCAAATATTACAGAACAGGAAGAAGGCATTTTGACTATGCAGGCTAATGGCCTTCTTCTAATTCACACTGTAGTCTTCAATCTAATTTACATGCTTAGTTTATTTATTACCCCAATTAAGTTTTGCAAATAGTTTGCAATGAGGTCCCCATGACCTCATAACTCACAATTACTCTTGGGATCTCCTGCCCATTTTGGCATGTTTTGAATAATACTGCAATATCTTCCAGGAAAGGATTATACTTAGAAAATGATGGATGGTGATTGTGAGCATCCTGTCCACCAAAGACAGCATCTGAAATGTGTCTTTGGTCTGCTAACTAGTGTGTCGTTCACAAACCAAAGCATCTGTAACTTTGGGTTATCAGTGCTCCTTGTGGCCATTGCTTTTCTCATCATTGAGGCATCCTATGTTCATTGATTGATTCTCCCTCATCAAAGGCAGTGACATTTTGGTGTTAGAAGTCTACACCTGCTGTGGGGCCAGCCTTGTAGCACACATAGAGTGCATGGTATTATTTGATGGGGGCTGTGAGACTTTAAATCTCTGACCCTATTTCTAGTCTCCAGTTTACTTATTTGTTCATTAAAAATCAAAACTGGTGAAATCCAAATTAAGTCTGTAGTTTAGTTCATAATATTGCACCAATGTAATTTTTCAGTTTTGACAAATGTACCAGCTGGGTGAGAGGTATACAGAACTCTGTGCTATCTTTGCAATTTCTCTGACAAGTAAAATTACTTCAAAATAAAAAAGTTTTAAAAAATCTTTCTATCTGCAATCCCAAAGGCTAGTGCTATCTTTCTAAGAGGTCCCTATTAAAGTCCTCTCAAGAAAGGACCAACCTGAGACTGGAGCATGTGGTGTGGAGGGAATTTGTGGGGGTAGGTGGAGATGAAGGGGGTCTGGGCTCAATGCACCAGCCAGGGACTTTGGACAGCCCCTTAATCTCTCTGTACCCCAATTTCTTCATCTGACTGGAGGTGTCATCAATAACATCATTATTTCAGAGCTTAGAGAGGAATAAATGTGATGGTAATGATTATGCTTTGGAAAGCTAAAAAGTTAGACACATTTTTATTAAATACCTCTGATGGAGGTGAGTGTCAAGGGCAAAACAGGGTTGAGGTGTGAGCAATCCCCAAAGATATTACAGAAATCATGGAAGCCTTTGGAGCTAATTTACAGGTGAGAAACCCCAAGTGCAGAGAGACTAAGTGACTCATCCAAGTGTCATGGTCAGAAACAGAACTCTCACTGGCTGTGACATTTCCCAATGTCACGTGCAGGACTGGCCCTGACAAAGGGCAAGCAAAATGATCTGCTGAGTATTTCCTTTTCAGTTTTGATTTGAAAAGCACCCCTCTTACCTCTAATATTTTATTACTATGCAATGACAATAAATTTCCAAAGCAAAAGGTCTGCCTGCTAAGGATGGTCTAGTTATTAATGCAGAGAAAATTTGTTAAGAAAAATGCAGTCAGAGTACTTCATAGAAGTGGGAATTCCAACAGCCTGGAGATCACATCCAGCTGCATAAAAACATCTCTACAGACCTGGCCTACAACACCTGAGGTTAAACGCCCTGAAATCTAAGCTCATCTGAAGCCAGACGCCTCTTCCTGCTTCTCCATTTCCCTCGCAGCATCACTCTTCTCACAGTTCTCCACGTGCAAAATCTTAGTCATTTTTTCTCTTTTTCTGTCACTGGTCTAAGTTAACGTCCTGAAAGCAAAACCTAAATCTGACTCATCTTCATGACTCCCCAGCTCCTCACAGGATGCCCGATGCCTCTCATGTATCAGGTGTTCAAGGCTGTTTCATGAATGTATCTATGTGAAAGCCCTTTTGCAAAATCTTTCAAAAAGCTCATGTCAGGTTTCCTCGAGTTCCCAAAAAAAGAGCATTTCTCTCTGATTCTTTTCATACCTGAAAGGATGCAATATTATAAGTTAATCCATTTCAATGCAAGTTGAGCTAATGGATTAATTACCCTGCATAAGTCAGATTCCCAAAAAAAATATTCATAAAAAAATCTCCCCAGCTTCCAGGTTAAAGGAAACTTCACTCTTAAAATGAAATATCTCCACGATAGGTTACTATAAATTTTATTAGTGGGTTATATGTTTGCTATTCTAATCTGTGAATATATTTACTTATCATCACATTGTAATTTACCTTGTGTTATTTACTTTGTTTGTGTTAACATCCAATACTGGTAATTCAATACCTGAATGTGTAGTTTTTTGAAATAATCAAATAATCAAATGCAAATAAGCTTAACGTTTTGAATGTTGCACCCAGCAAAAGCATAGAGGTATGGAAAATGACCTGGTTGAAATCTTACGTAGGCTTTGTTAATTCTAAATTGCAGCAGTGCAGGTGAAAGTGTGCATCTGGCCAAAAAAAAATTTATTCTTTACCTGTGTTCTTTGAAGCAAGGACAGATGTGAGAATAGTGACTCGGTCTGCTCAGTTTTCAGGAGAAAAACTTCCCAGGAACTGTGAGCCAACGAGAAAGCTTTGAGGAAGGGTCATCTTGGCTGACAGTAATTGAGAGAGTTCTGGTACAGTTTTTGTATCCAAGTCCTGAATTCATTTATTCAAGGCATTTATTTATCTGAAAAATAAAGGGATAGAATCAATAGGCAAGATGAAAGTCCCAGTGCTTGTCTAGTACAAACACAGAAAGAGTCAAAAGTTTGGATTGTATTAGAAAAAAATGTAGCTTTCTTTCTTTATCAAGGATAAACATTTCTGTTGCTTTTCAGCTGTACCTAACAGGGACCTTAGCTTAAATGGCTTAATGAAAAAGAAACTGGAGGGAGATAGGAGGAGGATGAAGAGGGTAAATGGGGTCTTACATATGGTGATGGAAGGAGACTAGACTTTGAGTGGTGAGCACACAATGAATTATATAAATGTTGTATTATAAAGTTGTACACCTAAAACTTATATAATGTCATTAATCAATGTTACCCCCAATAAATTTAATTAAAAATTTAAAAATAAACAAAACCAAAAAAAAAAAAAAGAAATGCATTACATGATGAGGAAGTCCTGAGTTGGCCAGCAATATCAGCAGCGTGGTGCTGTCATGAAGGGCTCAAGTCCTCTCCATCTTATCTACTTGCTAATGTCAACATGTCAACTTTTGCCTTCGGCTGGCTCCCTTCATGGGCCAGCAGATACATAGGTTCACTTCCACAGGAAGAAGTGGACCATTGCTCCCTCATGTCTCTTTATAAGAGAAGGCATCATTTCTAGAAACCTGAAGCAGATTTCCATTCCGTTTGCATCAGCTCAAATTTAGCCACATGCCTTCCTCTAATCACTGGCAATGGAAATGAGATTACCAGGCTTGGGTTAGCCTAGTCAAGATCTACCCTTGAGCTGAGGAGTAGATACCTAAATAAACTTGAGTTTATGTTTGCAAGAAAGAAGGGAGAAATAGATGTTGATAAGTAGCCCACAATGGAGCACACACCCTGTAGAATGACGTGGGAATCACATCTCTAGGACTGGACTCTTCCTTCTGCCACAACATCTGTTAGGCAGATACAAAGAATCCAGTGATTCTAACTTACAGGGTATCTTCTTAGTTAGAAATAGAAAATGGGAGATGAAATTATACTTGTAAAAGTTCTCTAACTACTGGCTTTCCATGTGAATCATAAAAAGTGCTTTCACTGGTAGAATTGTACATAGAGATGACAAGTAGGTAACTATCCCTCTGAGAGCTTGGAACCAAAGTCCATATACTATGTGTGACTAGCAATGGGAGAAATCAAGGAGATTGGGTTTAGGAAGATCCACAATACAGTTAAGGTGATCTGGGATGCATTTCTTAAAGATTGGCCAGGGATAGGGTTATACTTAATAAGCTATAACCTTATTGAGATAATTGTATCCTGTTTGAAAAAGAGGTATATATGGAGAGGTTTAGAAGAATCATAAAATATTTAAAACTGGGCTGCTGGTGGCAATCATTGTCAGTGCCCATCTATGGGATACTCTAGAGAAGTCTTCCTTGGAAAGGTAAGAGTGCTTCATACTATCTCTACTGAGATGCTCTCTCATATGTCAGTGAGCTTCTGGTAAGTGGGCCTCTGTTAATTTTTTTTTTTTTTTATAAGAAATGGATGCACTGGACAGGTCTGTGTGAACAATCTGACTGCTAGACAAGTATAGTTCTTGCTATGGTCTGAATGTCTGTGTCCTCCCAATCTGTAATTCATATGTTGAAATCTGAACACCTAAGGTGATAGTACTAGGAGGTGGGGCTTTTGGAAGACCATTAGGTCATGAGGGCAGAACCCTCATGAATGGGATTCATACCTTTATTTTAAAAAAAGGTACAGGAAAGCTCCCTTGCACTATGTGATGTGAACGTGGAAAGGTGGCTGTCAATGAGGAAGCTGATTCTCCCCAGAGTCTGTGCGTGCCTTGATCTTGGACTTCCTAGCTTCCAAAACTGTGAGAAATAAATGTGTGTTATTTATAAGCCACCCAGTCTCTGGTATTTTGTAACAGCAGCCTAAATAGACTAAGAGAGTTCTCATTGTAACATAATGAACCGACTTTCTGATACTGTAACAGATATTAGGATTCCTGCATGTATACAGGAGAGTTATATACAGACACATCCAGATGGCAGTTTATATATACACATATTTTTCAGTGACTGTCATCTTTCTCCAAGAGCTAGGTAGTCCATCCACTCTAAGTCAGTGGACAAAATCCAAACATGTAGTCACCTGAACAGTCTCTCAATTGATTAGTCATTTGTTTTTGTCATCTTCCATAATTAGTAATTCTCCAGTCAATTGGTAATTCATGAAAATATTCCGATGATGGTTGTTTAATAAAACAAGAAAACCCTTCAATTTTTATGCCAAATGTCTTCAACTAATTCCGCTCGAAAAAATCTACAAAGCTTACTATCATAAAAATTTACTCAACTAAAACTGCCTATAATCTTTATTTGTTAACTATATTTAAGCTTTAGAAAAAAGAGGCCAGTTGGATAAACACATCGAATATTTTGTTTTTAAAGATATTTCTTTGGGAGCTATAAAGTTTCAGTTCAATCTCCTATACCTTCTCCATCTCCATCTCCATCCACAGACTCAGATGCTAGTTCACCCTGCGGCTGGCCAGGGAGCAGGCAGCTTTCAAATGTCTCAAGCGTCAAGAAAATAATTTAAGTACTTCCACAAGACTGTAACATGAGAAAATAATTTAAGAAGCATTTCAGCAAGAACTGCAACCAAAAGTGTTTCTGATTAACTTTTGGGCCACTTATCAAAGACCTGAGCAATCTGTCCCTAACATAAGGCTGTTTCTTCTACCCATTTGAGTGTTATTATTCCACCAGATGGAAACTCTTCGGATGTGCCTTTCCTTTCTGAGAGCTCTGTCCTTATTAAAATACAGAGCTGTGGTCTTAATTTATTCAAATTTGTACTCTCTAGCCTCTGGCACACAGGGGCATTACTTATCAAACGGCAATGAATAGTCATTGCTAAAGGTTGTGGGGTTTCCTGTAGGGATAAGGTATTTCTTGCTATGAACCTGCAACATACAAGAAACTAAGTGTCAAGACAGGTTCATTGATTAACTGTGAAAATTAACTTATTCCTCCAATATCTAAAATGGATAAAACACTGAAAATAAAGACATGTCTCAGTTTGGCTGCAAAAGGAAGCTGCTTGCTTCCCTTTAAAATTATGCATAAAACCAACATCTCTCTCCTAGATTTAACTGCCTCTTTGAAAGACCTGAAGTCTTTCTTTTATTATTGTAAATACCATCTCATAAATCTGAAACTAAGGCAAAACAGGGAACTGAAAGCTCAGTGATATTTACATCAGCAAAATGTAGACCCCGTGCTCAGCTGTGTTCACATTTTGTTAAAATGATATGCTTTAAAAACCAATTAGTAGAGTGCATTATGTATGGCATAAATACTGTTATTAACACGCCTGCATGAGAAGACCATGAGAAAAACCACTCGATGAGGACCCATCAGTAGTAGCCATTACTTACTTACATCAGCTTATGTTCAGATATCTCTAGCAATAGTGAGTCTGTTTTCTCATCAAGAAATCTAATGATAGTTTGGTCTCCATATCCCATCCTAAAGCATTAAATCTAATTCTGACAGTTTATATGTCCACTTGAGTGTACGTGCTTCTTACTGAAAGTATGGTTCAAGCAGCAGCAACATTAACATCACCTGGGAACTTGATAAACAGGCAGAATCTTAGCTCTTGTGTGTATTCATACACCCGTGCATATACCTCTCAGCCCATGACCCATGTTCCCACCCCAACCCCCACTTCCATCCCCAACATACTGAACCATAATCCTCCTTTTAGAACACTGTCAAGTGATTCGAATATACTTTAAAGTTTGGCAGACACTGGTGTTATGTCACTTCAAAAGTAAATAACTTTTCTTCAGTGTTCCCCATTTTACTGGGTTGTACCACAAAAAGCACATAACCCAAGTGATTGTTTATCAGTATACAAAAGACAGAGAGAAGAAATTTTCCCCAAGGAGGAACAGACTGAATAGTATTAACAGTGCTTTAAACTGTAATGAATTCCCAGTCTGATTCTCTATGAGGTTTCAATTTATACCACATTTAGAGTACTCCAGGTTCAAGTAATCACTGCAGTAATTAGCTTACTTCCAGTCCTCCAAAATAAACCCACTAATTTTTGCAATCAGCCTTCATTTGGTTAATCACCAGTTTAATTGATTTAATTAGTTTGATCTGCAAAATTAGTCAAGTGTAAATACTGTTTTGTAAACAGAGTTTAGCTCCAAGCTGTAAGATAGGGAATTCTAATTCAAACCTAGAGTTAACAACAAAACCCACATATACATACAGGATTTTGTCATGGAATACAGCAGTTGCAAGTTTTCAAGACAGAGGTCTGTGGATGTTCTGGTGAATGTTTTAGAAATGTGTTATTGTAATTACAGTATTGACTAAGCTCAGAGAACTCCCCCCACCCCTCACCACCTTCTCAACCAATTCTAACACCATCCAGTGATTGTGTTTCGAAGATCATAAAAGGAATTTTTCATCATTTCTTTTTCTAAATGAGCTGGTTCAATTAACCTGAATGTTGAGAGAGTTGTCTAGATTTGAGTTTCATGCTATTTTAAATATTTCAAGCTTTGCCCACGAAAGGATATTTTAAACCTTTCCTGAAACAAAGTCTAATACAGTAATTGGATTTTAGAGCAAACATATCTACTTATATTAACAATATGGAATTTCAAAGATGTAGCACACATTATGCGATGCAAAATATTTAGTCATTTTTACTAGTTTTTTAATACAATGAATTCAACAAGATAAAAAATTCCCTTTAAATACCCCTAAATGAATTCATTCTAACTACTAAATTCAGTAGATTCCCTGTAGAATAAAATACTCTTTCCACTTAAAATCTCTGCTTAGTATATTGTAAATGAGGGAGAAATTAAGTAGGAATGTAATTGTTTACAAACTGTATTTTCCCAGATTGCTCATTACTGCATTATTAATGCTATCTCTTTAGAATTTTCCACACCTTTGCTTGATATTTTTTTAACTTTTAATTATTATTTGAACACTTTGGGATTCTATTAGTTGCATTACTAACTGAAATGTTTAGCCTGAATTAAAAACTATTTTGGGAAAGTGGTGCCACAAATAATTTATCAAGTTGTTAAGAATGCAAAAGAACAGTATGACTAAGTAACCAAACTGGGCCACCTAGTTACAATTGTTATAATGCAGTGAATGCTGAAACAGAGGCTAGAAATAGGGCCATCAAAGCAGCCTCTGACTGTATGCCCTATTAATCGCTATTAATATTTCCAAAAAACCTGTTTACCACTTTAGAATAAGGGTATAGTGTTTTTTGTTCCAAACACAGTGTTGAATTTATCTGTGAAGTATACATTTATTAGGTCTACAACCCTTCATGTTGCTTTAACAATGCTTTCTTGTAGCTCAGGTTTTTTCTGTAATGAATCACGTAGCAAATATTTTAGGCTTTGCAAATCGTAGGTCCTTGCCACAATCGTTCTGCTGTTTTAGCGTGCAAGCAGTCAGAGTCAATATAGAAATCAATGAATATGGTTGTATTTTAATGAAACTTTTTATGACTACTAAAATTTGAATTTCATATAATTTTCACATGTCATGAAATAGTCTTCTTTCGATTTTTTCCCCAATCCCATAAGAAGGTTAGAATGATAGTGCCTACACTGGGGGGTAGTGGAGGCATTATTTCCAACTATGCCACTGCAAGGTCTATATCATAATCTGTCATATACAATTTTACATCAATTTCAAAATGATTGCTCTTTGCCTACAGAAGTTGCTTCATGTACTAGATCCCAAAGGTATTGGGGTAACAAAGAATTATACATGGGGGCTCAGCTGGTGTTAAAGAAAAAAGAAGAAAAGGACCAGAGACATATCCAAACATAAGGTACTGTCTTCGTAAGAGTTTTCAAGGCAGAGTTGGGATTACCCCTCCCCTTTCAACTGCCTTTAATGTTCATTTAAACTCTTTTGGTGACATTTGTCCTACTGCATATCGTTCTGAATTATTATTACTTTAACTTGATTTATCCTGAAGCAAAATACCATGGCTATGGGGAGGGGAATTCATTGAAAAGCCACAACAATATCCATCCATTCCTGTTCTTCTGCAGACTGACTCCAAGCTCCCAAATCTCTTCTGGAAAGTTTTGCAGATATATAGTGTGGGCGTTATTAGTCATTTTCCACTATTCCTGACAAGGCATCCAGAATAATCACCAATGGGACTTGATAACTATATTTCAATAAGCACTTAGTTTTCTACAAATTCCCCACAGGTAAAAGATGAGGAGCCTAAAATGTATTCATCCTAAGTTGTTTCGTTAATATTGTTAGAGAATTCCAAAAGACAGAAAGAACACTTTTTTAAAATGAGTCCAATTTACCCTGTTTCTCTCTAGCAGCTGCAGTCGCTTGCTTGGAAGTTATAACTGCATCTTAATGGGTGCATGACTTTGGAAAGGTCATGCAATCTCTCTCAGCTGCAATATCTTTTCTGTAAAGTGGGTTTACAGAATATGCCTTGCTGACCTTGGGACAATACATTGCTGGCCTTGGGGGCATTCCCACATGGGAAAACGGCATATAGAAATGCTTTATTAAAGGGCAGTGATTCAAAAAGGTGAGGTTCCATTAACACACATGTATTGAGCATCTTCTAAGCTTAAGAGGCAGAGATGAATAAGTGGAGGGAGACTAGGCCGAATGCTAAAGAGTAGTGCAAGCAAATGCATGAGTTGGGACACCCGGTGTTCTTGCTATGCAGCTGTCAGAAGAGTCTTGAGAATGGAAACAGAGCTAAGCGAAAGGAGGGAAAGAGCATATGAGCATATAGGCAACGAGAAAGGCATTCTTTTAATCACTCCAGATTTGATAACTGATTTTTTTTTTCCACTGAACCCTTCCCGTCCAGTCTCATGCAATTTATCTGAGATTTCCCTCTGCAAGATTCGTACGATAAGCACCTTCTCCCCACTTCTCACCAGACTCAAGCAGAGGTGCCTGAAGAAGGAAATAAACCAAAACCAAAGCCACTACTTTGAATATCTCTTCTTATTGTTTCACTAGGTCTATTTAGATCAAGTATATTATGCAGTTGTTATGTCTTCATATGGCTTTCCTAGATTTTTTAGATATTACTAAGTACCCATAAAACCTGCAAATTGTGTGGTATCTATCTGCATTTTCTAACAAGGGAAAGGCTTTAAACTTCAGATTTTAAGCATCTTGGATATGTAAAAATTCTCAGGGTATTTGCATGAAATTGGTAACAGATTCTATGGGGAAAGGAGAAAAGTGCCTCCTAAATGAACTCGCCCACCTGGGAGTTCCAAGTGCAAATAGCAGTAGGATTCTGGAGTCTTAACTTTTTTGCTACAAGAAGTTCCCAAATTATATGCCAGCGTGTATCTAGGCTAATACATATATTTGGCCAAGGTATCCAGGGCCCTGCTAAATTCCCTAATGTTTTTACAGTCAGTATACTTTTCAGATCTTGGGTGCTAATTTGTATCATCTGCAAAAACAACTGTGAAAGCTATTTGGTGCTTGCAATGCAATTACCACTAAAGAGGTTTTGGGGTATTCTCATTAAACTGAGTCCCAGATGTTTTTACCCTTGTGATTTGTGTTGATCTGTTCATTGTCGGTTTTAATTATCAATCAAGATGAATGAATTAGTCATCCACTTGGAGGAAAGCCTATTTATGCACAGGATCAGGACCCAAGCGAAAAGAGCCTTCAGAGATGTCTAACCTTGGAAAGGACTGTTTCCTCGGCTCTCATGCACAGACAGTGGAACAGTATCGGTTTCTCTAGTTAATATATATGTATATTATACCAACTAGAGTATATAATTTTTAGTATATATGAGTGTGTGCAAAAATTTCTATTATACATATAATTATGATATACATATATGATATACATATATAATTTATAATATACATATATTAATATATATGTATATTATATTAACTAGAGTATATAATTTGTAGTATATATGAGTGTGTGCAAAAATATGGACACACACAGATGGAGATTCGTTCATTTCTGGACTGACTATAGATCTATATGTAACCCCTTCCTCTTCTAGTACAATACTTTTTATTTGAAGACCTTCAAATGAATAACATTTCCAGAGGGAAATCTCTAATTGCTGAGCTGGAAAAAAAACATGCCTTAGGAATTTGATTACAATATTTTAGTATGTTTGCTTCCCTTGGAGTTGCCACCACTCTGCTCTTCACAGGGACAGGAACTACCCAGTGGGTACTCAGTACACCTCACAGGAGATAGGACACCTTGTGAATATGATTAAACCGTGGTCCCCTTTACTGTCGCGGCCTGCTGTGCCCAGCAGGCCATCTAACAAAGATTCTTTGAACTGGGAATTCAAATGGCTTTGGATAGGCAAGAAATGTCTATCTGAGAGGCAGAGAGAGGGGCAAATAGCACCAAGCAGCAGGTATAATCACTTGTTGGCAAATTCCGATGCTTTCATTTATCCGTGTGTAACATTACAAAGGGGAGAAGAACCTTGTTTCTGCAGAAACAGCAGGTTATATCACTTATCCTGTCCAAAGAAAATGCAACTGAAAATTGTTATGTGTGTTGAACAACTGCTTCAGCAAAGACATATGAACATTTTCACTGAGTTCATTTGAGTCTGTGTGTATATGCACATACATTATAATATATATACATTATAATACACATACACTATTATATATATCCAAAGAATTGTTTTTATAAAAGGCCCATTCATCAATTAGCTAGGAGAGTTAACAAAAAAGTGTCATTACTGTAAAATGACATAAATTTTAAAAATAACTGTCATTAACATTTGGAAAACAGCTCTGGGGGAATCTTGAAATCCTACAAGCATGTTCTTCGTAGATTGGTTAGATGTTAATTTGCTTCAGGAATGAACGAAGCAGCCTGCACTTTTGTATCAGGGTCACTCACTAGTATGCTGTTTTTCAGGATGTAAAAAATATTAATTCTATTTTGTTTCAAATCAGCTGAGGAGCAAACCCTTTCCCTCGAATCAGTAAGAGCCTCTGTGGCTGTCACAAAATAGTTTTTCTAATGTTCCTTTAAAAGGGCCATGGAACTTTGGCATCAAAAAGCCTTGAAAAGGTTTATACCCTTTGACTTAGTTATGCTCCTCCTGGGAACTACTGTAAAGAAACTAGCCTAAATACCTAAAAAGTGTTTATACTCTAAGGTATTTATTGTAGCATTAATGACACTTTTTTGGTTAACTCTCCTAGTTAACTAAAGAACAGACCTTTTACAAAACAGTGGTTTTAGTATGTCTATATAAAATGTGTATACATTATAATATATACACACACAGAGATTCAAATGAACTCAATTAAATGTTTATAATAATAGGGAAAATTAGAAATGGATTTCTTTATTTTGACTCATTTAGGTTAAGCAAACTATCTTATATCGAATGGATTATCAGCATTCATTAAATATATTTGTAAATATATTTAATACAGCTATAAACTTTTATGAATATACTTAAAATATATTTGTAAATGTATTTACAAATACATATTTAGGTTTCGTGCATATTATAATTATTATAGATAATGAATAAATATATTAATATTTACATTAAAATATTTATAGATTTATATGAACAGAAGAAAATATGTATATTATAATGTTAAAGTAAAATTGTATAAGTAGTGCAATCTCTACAATATTAGGGGGAATGAATAGAAATCAGTATACCAAAATGTTAACAGTATTTATCTTCAGATATCTCTAACTATTGGTGAGTTTCCCCACTTCCTTCTACTTTTCTATAGTTTCTGTATCGTCTATACACAATAATTGTTTATTATAATATGAAAATTTAGTTTCATTTTGGAATCAAAGGGATGAGGCATTTGCCACTGCGGCCAGGGGTGATCGATCAGCTGACAGATGGATTATTTGGCAACTCCATATTAATCACATCCCTTTCCAAACTTGGGTTTGATCTGGGTGTGTGGGCAGCTCGAGGATATCACTCTTCCACTTCTAACTCTAAATTGATTTTCTGTACCTGAGTCAGAATTTTTAGTGAGATGCCCAGAGGTAATTATCTGAGTGGGGAACCTAAGACCGTTCTTTGCTCCTCATCACAGAACTCCAGTTGCCTGTGGATGAAAAGAGTCCCTCAGAAGAAGATCTGGGACCAACTGAGCTGAAATGTTGAAGTGAGGTCTTTGGAACCCAGCAAAGAAGAGGCCAGAATCCCCAGGGGGTCACTCTGCAGCAGTGGGCCATAGATAGCGCCCATTAGGAAGAGGCAGTCAGGGACCAGCAGGGTCTTGCTGGTGAGAGCCTGCAGTAGGGACTTGGCTAGGAAGCAGCTTTTGTCAGATCTGAAACGTATACCTGAGAAGTTTGATGTTTTTATGTGTCTTACATTTCATTGGTCCATTTCCTATTGGTTTTCCCTTGGCATCCGGCAACTGTCTTCAAGGCCAGTCTGCCTTGAAGCTGTCGTTGCCTGTGCTGTAACCAGAGGGCTGAAGCAGCACAGGTGTGTCCTGCAACCGAGCACAGTGGCAGAAACAGCAAACCAAGTGAGCTGAGGCCCAGCCTGTCCTTTCGGGGGAAGCCAACTGGAGGCTTTTTATATCATCATCATTTGGGCAAGACCAAAGGAACCTTTTAAGAAACCTTATAGTTTACTTTCTAATTTATACTTAAAATCACATAGACTACATTGTTAGAAAATAACGAGTGTATTCCTAACTCAGAGTCTGAATTTCAGCTCAAGTGTAGGTCAAACTTGAAGAAGTGACCTCTTCAACTCCTTGTAGGAAGTGTCCTGACGATCATGTCTGCACGGGGACCGATCCTTGGTTGACCATTTGAGATGTCATCTGCGCAAGCAGCTCCTCCTTTGTCCCATCGTAGCATTTTGATTCCAGCCACTGTCTGTGGGTACTGCCTTTATTTCATCTCTCCCTTCCCAGGTTGATTTACAATGAGCTCTCTCCAGCTGCTTGCTTGTCACCGGATCGTCTGAGTGACAATGTTCAAACTGGAGCTAAAAATATAGGACATCATGCAACCCACTCTGATCAGTAGTTGAATCTTTCCCTCCCAACCCCCGCCCCCTCCAAAAAAAAGAGGCTCATCAAGTAAGAAAACATATCACAGCAATACAAAAAAAATGGTGTGTGTTTGGGGGAATGATTTAAGGTTTTCAGAAACTTTTTCAGAACAAGACTGGCTATCCTCAGTGAAATTTTAATTTTATGTGATACACTGTTTACAGAAGAAGCAAAATCTATGCTGTTTCCATTGAGCAACTTTTACTTTTAGATTTTAAAAATAATCCAGAATTCAAAGGGAAAAAAAGGAATTTAAAAAAAGACATCATTGTGACTCCGCAGTTCATCGACTGCTGCGTTTCCTACTGCAAATCACAGCTCGTCTTAAAGCCTTGACTTTAAGAGGCAAGAGTTAATTTAGGAAGCGATTAGCAGAGACATCTTAGAGCAACAGCGATCACAGTACAATTAGTCTTCAATCTGTAAGTGAGAGTAACTCCCCTAGGACTAACTCACTGATGAATTTCAAGTAAGCAGACTTCAAAACTAAGAAGCAAAATGGCTAATTATAAGCTAAGGGGGAAAGAAGATGAGGAAAGAAAAGAGGTTGAATCTATAGGATTTGGGTGCCTCCTTAAGATCTGGAGTTGCCAGGAGGATGCGCAAAGGCCAATACGAGGTCGAGATCGAGAATACATACTGCTGCCCACCGATCACGGAAAGTGTTCTGGTCTGAAAATGGACAAGGACTGGGTGTGATGGGTGCCGCCAGCCTAAAGAGCTCTTAGGCAGCAGAAGGCCAACTTTCAGCTCTTCCCTCTACCTCCCAACATTTTCAGGTTGAAAAAGATGCCTTTGCCTCTAACTCAGTAGCACATAGGAGAGAGCATTTCCCATTCTCAGGAATATACTTGAAAATGGAAGTCTTTTAGCTTCCTCTTCTGCCCTCCCCCGCCAGCTGTGAGTTTTTCCAGCGGCTTCAGCCATGTGTGGCCTTATTAGGAAAACCTGGACATCATGTTCACTCCTGCAGTGCCCACCACTCAGAGGGCATGCAAGACCCAGCCAACCTGGGCATCTGTTCTAAGCCCCCAGAGTAACACCCAGGGCTCTAGAAACTATCATCTTGAGGCAGTCTCCTTGTTTTTGGTAAATCCAAATAAACAAACATCTGCTCTTTATCCAAGAATCTCATCTTGCTCTGAGACACCCACCCCCTACATCTAGAGAAAAGGGGAAAAATATTTCCTGTTGTAGCCTTGGGATCTAGGAAAACTGCGATTAGCTTTAGTACCCCAGCCTACTGTGGCTATTTCATTTCTAGTAAGAGTCCCTGTTTTGCTGGGGATGGGCTTAACGCCCCTCAGCCAGTGACAGGCACATGACTCAGGGCTCCACATCCCCTTGGCCACCAAAAGATTGTTTCAGGGATAGCACACAATCCGAGGCAAGGCCCAATCATCTCCATGAGCACTTTCTATGTGGATGGAGAGGAAAGAGAGGGGGATCTTCTTTGTTGGGGTCATGAGATAAAAGCCCTGGGTAAGCCAAGGCCTGCTGGGAGCCATTTTTTTACCTCCCATTTGGAGGGGCCTGAGAGTAAAGCTGCTCTAAAAGAATCAGATGTAAGAAATGAAGACAGACAAAACTCTAACAATCTCATTGAGACTCAGGATCCACCTGTGCCTAAAGCCAAATGGACTCCTTGACTTTCCAGCTACTGCAGACAATGCATTGCCTTTTGGCTCAAGCTAATGTGATTTGAGTTTCTGTTACTTGTAACACTCTAGGCTTTGTAACAGCAAAGGGAGAATGGGCTCCACGCCAGATTTTGTATCAGGTCCAATTTGTGCAGTTATATAACCCATTGGGTCATATATTCCTATAGAAGTCACATATAGGTTTGGAGAAGAGGAATGAATAATGGAGGTGCTGTAATGCAGGTTCAGGAGAAGTGGTTCTTCTGATAGACTGTGTGTACCTTGAGAGCAGGAACCACATTAATCTTGTGTATCTTAGTTTTCCAAGAATCTAGCAGATGCTCAGAAATTCGGCTGAGTTGGTTTTACTTCTGACAGGTGAAATAATGATGTTGTAATTTATTACTAAATAAATAAAGTTATTTTTACTGAGTTTCCTCTATTTGAGGACTGTCCAGAGTTTTGGGATGTGTCTTAGATTGTGCTCCTCTGCAAGCAAGCCCCGTAACCAGGACTTGGTTGCAGGTAGTCTGTTTGAGAGGAGAGACAGGAGACAGAGAAGAGCCAACAAAGGTGTGTTCATGTGCTGGTGGTAGCTGAGGGAGCGAGCTCAACCCCACTGCAGAGTGTCTGCAAAACCACAGAGAGCAAGCTTCCAAAAGCACCGCCCTGGAACAGGAGGCTGGGGCACTTGTCTACCAACACATGACTCACATCGATGGCTCCCATCACCCAGCACACACACACATACACACACTTTGGATTGCATCTGTGCATGGCTGAGCAGCCTTCTGCACTTTTGAGAGCAGAAACTCAGCAGTGCATGCAATGGTGCATGAAAGAGTCTGCCACGGCTGTGCCAAAACCAGACTGGCCAAGGGATAGGCGTACTGAACAAGGGTCAGCTACAGGCAGTCAATATTCTCAATAACATCTGGAGTTCAGACACCTAGAAACTTACACGGCATTATTTGTGGTATTCTCGGAAGAAAGGCAGTAGGATATTTCATGACCTCATAAGGCCATGTGTAATATCTTCCTGGTCTAGTTCAGGTTCCACAGTAAATCTTGGGAGCCCACATGCCTGCATTTTCCAATGTTCAAACAGCACTGAACCACAAGCTTCCCGGGGGCAGGAACTTCGCCAGGTTTGACTCATTGGTATATCTCACTGTAGAACACAGTCCCTGGCACACAGCACATGCTGAATGAATATTTGTTGAGTGAATTAAACAACAACATGAATTTTAAAAGGAGTGTCGCTTGGGGACTACATATTACTTCTAAGAGACTTTGGGCTAGCTGGTCCTTCAAGCCATATCATTGTCCTAGGGCAGAACCTTAAGGCCTTAGCTTTATGAACATTGCATACCATTTGAGTCAGGCAGACTGTAAGTGTCAGAGGTATTCAAAAAAAGAGTGATCATTTCCTAGAGAGCAGGAAAAGTGGCACCGGTATGAGCCTTGAACTAAAGTGATAGTGTCGACAAGTGGGTGGGAAAGCGGGAGTTTCCACAGGAAATTTGTCAATCAGGGATCACATAGGATGGCAATTCTCCCTTGAAGAAAAGCTGGAAAAAAGTGCTGGAAACTTCTTTTCTCTGCTTCCCATGTTTGTGCAAATCCTTTTTAATCCCAAAGAGAAGCAGTGAAGTAAGAAAACATTCATTCATTCATTCAACAAATATTCGAGTACTACTATGTGCTGGGCATTATGCTTTTGAGAGTGTGGCAATGAGCAAATCAGACACAAACCCTGTGCTCAGGAACTTATAGTCTAGTTGTAAATAAGTATATAATAATAAACTGTCATGGTGGCTGTGAAGGCAATTATAGGGCTCTATAAGAAAGTGTAAGGGGAGACTCCATTTTTGATGGAGGTTCAGGGAAGCTCTCTGAGGAAGTGATATTGCAGTGAGATCTGAAATATAAGTAAGAGGGAGCTAGGCCACAGGGAAGGTGATTGAGGAGCAGCATATGCAAAGCCCCTGAGGAGGGAGGGACTTGCCAGTGTGCTAAAAGTGAACAAAGTGAATGAAAGAGTGAGAAAGCCAAAGGAGAGGTGTGAGCTAGGTGAAGACTTTGGGTTTTATCCTGAAAGTAGCAGGAAATCAATGAAGAACTTTGAGCAGAAAAGTGTAATGCCCTCAACTGGCCCTTGGCTTGAACGTGAGCTGGAGAGGAAGTAAGTGAGCTATCACTGATATGGTTCAAAATGTGACCATGGCTACGGCTGGAGCTGGGGCCAAGGAGATGGAGTGAAGTGGACATGTTTGAGAGGGATTCAGGGTAGAGGAATGACTAAACTAATAGGAGGTGGAAATGAAGGGCAGAAAGAATGCCAGGATTAGTGCTAGTTTTCTGGCTCAAGTAACAAGAGGGTAGAAGTGTTAATAATTAAGGCGGGGGAGACTCAGGGAAGCACAGGTAGGGATGAGAAAGCAAGAGTTCAACTTGGACATATAAAATTTGAGAAGTTTGCAAGATGACAAGTTGAGATGTCTCATTATGTGAGCCATGACAGCCTGGAGCTCTGAAGAGAGGTTGCGGCTGCAGTTAAATACCAGGAAAAGAGAAGTGAGCAAATTCACCCATGAGGATACTTCTGGCATTCTCGTGTTTATTTAATTATTTATTGGTTTTATGGGAATTCTGAAATGTTCTAGGTTTCTAACAACTAAGATTTCTCTTAAGAAAATGATCGTGTGTAGATTTTACAATTGGGTTGGCTTCATACTGCTTCCTATACTGCAGCAAGTCTCGGTAAGTATTTACAGTGCTTCCAAGCCCTTTAATATGAATAACTAAACACTGTCTCTTTTATTTTGCCCTGAGTGACATTTGATACACAATTCATTTTCCTTGGATCTTCACCAAGTTTCTAGTGTTGAGATGCTCATAAAACACTGATTGAAAGAAATTAGAAACATACCAACATTATGACAGCAGTTATGAGTAGATGGTCAAATAATAAATGATTTTAGGTTTATTTTTAAAAATTTCCAAGTGTTTGATTTTTAAAAAACCATATATTAATTATATGATATTGCCTTGAGGTACTGTGCATCTTTCTAGTTTATATTCTGATTAGAAAATAAAATATAGAATTATTTGAAACACTAACTAGAAGCCAGAAATATTAAATTTAGTAGCACGTTTGTTGAATAAATTTGTTTTCATGAATAAAGGGCAGCCTAATCTATTTTTTTTCATTTTTTTTAGTGGTAAATTACTCCCTTAATAACTTCTTTCTACTTTATTTTTAAGCATTGGCACACATTCCCATTCTTTCCACCTAAGGAATTATAAGAAGGCTTAAGGAAGAAAACACAAAGGAGATCGTATGTGTGTGTATACACATGTAGAGATATATGTATATTAATGCCTATGTGTACATACATAGATACATCTGTGAATATGTGTATCAATTTCTGGACACAGTCATTTGCAATCTATAACATAAAATAGTACTTTACAGTGTTTATAGTAACTGTTTAGGGTTGTTTACACCATGTCAAAAAATCCAGTATATATAACAGTTTATGTAAAAAAAAAAAAAAACACAACAAAAACTGTTGCTAGTCATTGTTCTAGCAAAGCAACTGAGTGGCAAGTCTCCTCTGCTATTTATCCAATTGCTCTCGCAGCACCATTACTTTCAGCGTATGAGCTTTTACCCATCGGCATGACCCACCTGCAATGGTCCAATTAAAAAACTCATCTCTGTAAAGGGATTGCATCTACACAGCACTTTCCCAGACATTCTCTCATTCAATCCTCTCCAAACCCTGTGAGACAATCAGTAATGCCCACCCAATAGCTCTCTGAACCTCAGTAGACTGTAAAATGGGGATGATGCCATCTACCCCACAGAGTGGCCTCAGAGGCAGGATGGCATAGTTAAGCTCTCTGAAGTGAGAGAGACCTGGGGTCCAAGACCCAGCTCTGTCACCGACTGGCTACATGAGTTAAGGTGAAGTACATCACATGCTTAAGTCCCCAGTTCTTTATCAGTAAAGGAGAGGTGCTTCCAGGGATGATGACAATTATAGTTCTGCCTCAAAGAGCAGATATGGCTGGCTTGTGCCTAGCTTATAGCAAGTGACTCATAAATGATTGGTATCGCTATGCTTGATCAATAGTACCTTGAATATAAATATTAAGTCAGTAAAATAGCAGAATCTTATCACTATTTTATCTATGAAGACACTGAAATACTGAAAGGTAAAATGATTATTCAGGTGACCACATGGCTAATGAGTGGCAGTGGTCTCAGAACCCTTGCTTCTTGCTCCTGACCTTCCTCTTCCAACCCAGGCCCGGGACCTCAGCTGTGTAACCTGCCCACATGTGAGTTCTTAACAAATACTTGGTGAGAGTGTAGCAACTCTCCAACTGATTCAAATATCTCCAGCCCCACAGTCAAAACTGGGAACACTTGAGGTTCCTCCCTTCTCATACCTCCCAAAGAAGGGGCAATGGAGAATTCACTATATTTTTCTCCTTTGAAGTGCTGATGAGGGTAGGGGCTATTGGCCATTCACGAGCAAAATGAGCATCCTAAAAGCTGGTTGCTGCCGTACTGAAAATATGGTATAAGTTCTTCCCCATTTCCCACTGCCATCAATAAAAGAGGGTGAGCTTGTCACGGATGCCTTTGCTTTTTAATCTATATTTGATGAAACAAGGGCATTACTTTAGAATTTTTAAAAATAGTATGAGCAATGGATATCATATTAATGAAATATGAATATGCTGCTAATTACTTGTGCAAATGAACAACTAGAACATGAAACATATGTTTACAGCCATGACACCCTGAACTTGCCCGATCTCATCTGATCTCGGAAGCTAAGCAGGGTCGGGCCTGGTTAGTACTTGGATGGGAGACCACCTAGGAAGGCCAGGTGCTCTTCCTAGGGGGGGAGAAAGAAAGAAAAGAAAACATTGATCATTTATACCTGCCAGACACTTTGAAAAGCTCTCTTTGTAGGTATCATGGAATGAGATACTGCCACCACTGTTTTATAGACAAAATTCTGATGCTGTGTGTGGCTTTACAAAAGTCAACCTGAGCACTTGGTTTTCTCCTGCTGGACTAAACCATCTCAAAGTCTCCTTTATTTCTAAAAGTATATGGCTCTGTTTGTTTCTACTTATTTAACTTTAATTTTCAGCTGCTACATAATTATCGTGTAGATCTGTAGGTTCTGAAAAGTCAGTTATTAGGAAAGAAGCAAAT
Source organism: Rousettus aegyptiacus (assembly GCF_014176215.1). Taxonomy (NCBI): domain Eukaryota; kingdom Metazoa; phylum Chordata; class Mammalia; order Chiroptera; family Pteropodidae; genus Rousettus; species Rousettus aegyptiacus. The sequence goes on from NW_023416306.1 coordinate 128,462,917, forward strand.
TAACTTAGTCAGGATATTATATAAAGCTTTAAAACACTGTTGGGGCTCTAAACTAAAAGTCAACACAGAACGGCAAGAGTGTGGGGAAACTGATATTCTCATCTTATTGTAGGGGGGTAGATTAGTACAATCTTTTTTCAAGGAAATTTGGCAATTTCTATAAAAAAATCTGACCCAGAAAATCCATCTCCAGAAATGCATCCTTTGGCTATCAGAATATCCTCCAGCCATGCTCCTCCATGTGCACAGAAGGATTCTTTGCAGCACTGTATGTAAGTGCAAAGGATTAAAAGCAATTGAAGAGTCCTCCAACAGAGGACTGGTTAAATAAACTAAGATACACCCACAGTACAGACTACTATGCAGCTATTAAGAAAAATGAGGCAGATGACATGTACTAATATGAAAAGCTCACAAAATCTATTGCTAACTTTTTAGATGAACGGTGTGGACAGTATTCTGCTGCTTTTGTGTGTTTGTGTGTGTGTGGAATACCTCTGGAAGGACACAGAGGAATCTAGTAACTGCAGTCACCTCTGGAGGCAGGAGCTGAGGGTCTGGGGGGTGGAAGTAAAAGAGGAACTTCCTGTTTGGTAGTGGTTTAATTTTTTTTTTTTAACCATTTATATGTAGTATTGCTAATTGAATGGGTAGAGGATGGATGCTTAGATGATTGGATGGGCAGATGAATGAAGAGAAAAAACAAAGTCAATAGACAACCATGGTTGTTACATGAAATCAGAGCAAGAAACAACTTTGCGCAGACTACGTACACAATCTCTAACCAAGATCACATCTATTCAACACAATCATACACCTTATGAATCAGCAGTAAAAACAGCAACTACCCTGTGAGAGTTTTACGTACAACGCTTCACTTAATCTACACTCCATCACCACAGAGCAACATATTATTGTACATAAACCTATACTTCCCTTGCAGATTGCTAAATTGAGGTTCAGAGAGGGGAAGTAACTCACACAAGGACACTCAGCTAACGAGCAAGTATCAAGCTTTGAATCCAGGCTTGCTGATTGCAAAGCCACTAACCCTATTTATCACTGACTAAAATTGATGTTGATATTGCAAATAAGCACACTTTTATGCAAAGTGACTTTGCTCATTGGCAAACTGGAAAAATGTGTCTGACAGCATTCTCTCTATGTTTTGTTTTTCACTAAATAAGACCACAGGATTCATCCCAGATTGATTTGGAAAGCCAGGAAAGTTGTGTTTTGTCCTCAAATGGCCAGATCCACAATACATAGAATAAACTCCTTCAATAATGTTCACCCTGTTCCTCATTAATTCTCCTCCTATTTCACCTCACTGAAAAGACGGGGCTGGCGGACAAGCGGGCTGGTCCTCTCTCTGATGCAGAGGTCCAAGCTGATCTTGACAGAGCGCCAAGGGCCTGCAATGCTGAAAGCAGTCGCTGCCAACCGTAGAGCTAATCATCATTATTTTCTGGAAAGGCCCTCTGAGACCTTGAGCATAAAAGAGCCGGATTCAAACCGGAGGATCGTCTCTGGTCTGTACTGTACCCACAGGGACGCGGCAGCAGTTGTGGTATCAACAAGCTCCTGACACAGATCTGAAATGACTTTGATAACAGCAGCAACAAAAAAGCCCTCAGCTGCCTCAAGGAACGTACACAGCAACATCTCCTCCCCAGCACAATTACAGGCGCTCACCTGGCTCTCCAGGTGCATCAGCATTGGGGGCCCTGCTCTCATTTCCCCCCACCCCCTTTCCGTTTTTGAACGCCATAAATTGCTTTAGCTGAGAGTTAGCAAGCTGCACCAGATACACATTGTTCTCTAGGGTTGGTTACTTTTAACATAAGCTACCAAAACGTGCCTGAATGTTACTTCAGGCAAGTAATTCAATGCTTAAAAAAAAAAATTTTTTTTTTTTTTTTGGCTCAGCAACAGTACATGTACTGTGAAGCAACTGAATATTCAAATACTGTAATTGGAGATGATTTACATTGTTTTGAATTAACTAAAATTCCATTGTTAAGCACAAATACTGCTTCACTAAATCATCACGCTTTTAATAGGTCCACGTGAGCAGGTTACCTAGCGCATTAGGATTTATAACGCTCCTGGGGAGCTGACCACTGTATTATGCTTCCTGCTGCTAGGTAATATGCATGACACATTTCTGGACACTAATTCATTTATTTAATAGTAACAGTATGCAAAAACAGAGTTCAAAATGAGGCTGACAAAGGAGGTATAAAAGTTTTATTAATCCATAGCTAATCAAAGGCCAGTAGAAGGCATATAATGGTGGCATTTACAGACCATATCGAATGTGAATAAATTAACTTTTTGTTTCCTAAAATCTTACTAATAGGATGTATTCGACTTGAAACATTTATACTTTTAATTACAGAGGCAAGCAATTTGGAGGAGGTTTCCAGCTGCACTTTCCTTAAAAGCTACAACTTTGCATCAAGGATCATCACAAATCCTGTCATCAGCTGCGGTCTCAAATATGATCAATCATAACACAAGCTGCTTCACACTAAACTGCAATGTTGTTTATTTTATTGCTGGTTTTATTGCATGCTGTCAGTCATTAGAAAAATATCTTCCCTGAAAAATGAAAATATCTACTTAATTTTTCTCCCATTGCCCTGATCACTGCACAAAGCATAAAAGCAGGTGGCATAATGCCTCCTGTAGAAAACCTTTTTTACAGTTTGATGGATCAATTTTGCAACAAATCAGAGCAAAGCACCAAAGAGAGTTTGAACTACAAGAAAAAGAGCATATCAGAAAGAAACACTGAAGTGTGTGGGAGAAACATTCGCTTGGCTTAGTCTAACAGCATATGTTGGGAGAATATTTGCTCATTATTTCTAAGTTGAAACAGAAGGAAATAAAGACATCCAAGACGTAAACCTCTTTTCATTCTAGAATTCTAACCATATTCTACTGTTCGGAGCATTTTGTAGCAATCGGTTCTTACATAATAATGTTATATGAGTATTGTTCTCATATTGGAGGTAAGAAAGAGATCTTAGAATTATCCATGGCAGCATTTTCCTGAGTGTATTTTGTAGAGAATAGGCTAAAGAATTTTTGGATATTAGGAGGGTTTATATTAAAGAAGGGTTCCCTGGTCAAATGGCTTTGGGGAATGCTGGATTAAATAAAGCTGAGTAAACATGTATCTTTGCTTTAGATTTTCTCACATCCTTTAATATACTGATGGAAATTGTAAAATTCCAGAAGGAAGATATAGTATGAAGTGTTACTTAAATTTATTTGCTTGCGAATTTTTTACTGAGAAGGAAAAAAAAAAAAGCCCGGAGCATCACAGAACTCAGTGTAGGAAACACCAATATAAGGCATATGGTCCCACACTGACGATTAAGACGTAACAATGGATCTTAAATCTTTCCTGGAGGTCTCCAAATTAATTCTGCCCCCACCATCCCTCTCTGCTACGTATTAATAGAAGCTCACCTTCATCCTTACCTCAGGAGATTTATAGAATGCTTCGAAATTCATACACAGATACATACAATCTTCTATTATCACTATCCTAGCCCCTAACCCAGAAAGTCCTAGATATGCCTATTAGTCAACTTGGGAGAAGTAATGATTTTAAATGAAGTACAGAAAATGGACATTATGATTCATTTTATACACAGGGAATACACTCAAAGCAACGGGCTTGAAAGGGTGGTAAATATTCTGTGGTCATCGTAAGACTTACAAAAAATTTCTATCACCCTTTAACCAGCACCTGCAAGTATCAAACAAAAAATAAATAGCTCCCACCCCCAAAATCGTAGTGGTATTTTCATATAATGGGATATAACTCATTCAAAAGAGCATTGAGATGCAACTAGAAAATAAGTTTAGTAAGGTCACAGGTGACAATATTCAAAAATCAATTACATTTCTATATATGAACAACGAACACTTAGAAATTAAAATTTAAAAAACAGTAATATTTATAGTAGCATTAAAAATGAAACATTTAGGGATAAATCTAACAAAATAAGTGTAAGAGCCACATGGTGAAAATTATCAAATATTAATAAGAGAAATGAAAAACAGTATAAATAAACAGAGATATATGGTGCATTCATAGATTGGAAGACTCAGTATTGCTAAGATCTTAATTCTCTCCAAATTGATCTTTATAATCAACAAAATCCCAGTCAAAGATCAGTAAGCTTTAGGAATAAATTGATGAGCTAATTCTAAAGTCTATATGGAAAAGCTGAGGATCTAGAATAGCCAAAACAATTTTGAAAAGAACAAAACTAGAAGACTTGTACTAATTTATCTCAAGTCTTACTCTAAAGATATAATAATCAAGACGGTGTAGTACTGACATAAGGAAAGACACGTACATGAATAAAATAGAGTGGAAAATCCAGAAACAGACTGAAATATGGTCAGTTGATGATCAAAAAAGGTGCCAAGGTAATTTGATGGAGAAAAGCTCTTCAGCAATGGTGCTAGAACAATTAGATATAATTAAATGCCAAATAATAAAAAATAAATAAAAAAGAACTCTGGTATTTTCTTCAGACTATGTACAAAAATTAACTTGAGATAAATCATGATATCTATGTAAAACCTAAAACTATAAACTTCTAGAAGAAACATATGACCTTAAGGTTAGGTAAAGATTTCTTAGAATACAAAAGCACAAACCATAGAATTAAAAAAAAAAAAAAAAAGGTAAATTAGACTTTCTCAAAATTAAATACTTTTGCTCTTCTGAAGACTCACTTATAAAAATGAAACAACCAGCTACAGATTGGGAAAAATATTTGCAAAACAAATATCTGATAAAGGACTTGTACCAGAATATATTAAGGATTCTTAACAACTCGATAAGAAAACGAACGAGTCAATTTTAAAAATGGGCAAAAATTTGAACAGATGCTTCACCAAAGAAAAGATGTGTTGGCAAATAGATACTTGAATCATTAGAAAATACGAATTAAAAACACAGTGAGATACTACTACATACATACCAGAATGGCTAAGCATTAACAAGTCTGAAAATATGAAGCATTGGTGAGTATATGGAGCAGCTTCACGTCTCTTCATTACTGATGGGAATGCAAAATGTTAAGTCATTTTAGAACATCAGTTGGCAGTTTCTAATAAGGGTAAACACACATTACCATACAACCCAGCAATCCCACTCCTAAGTATTTACCAAAGAGAAATGCAAACATATATCCACACAGAAACCTGTATGTTAATTTTTAGAGCAGTTTTATACATAATTAACACAAACTAGAAATACCTCAGTTATCTTTTAAAGGGTGACTGGGTAAGTAAGTTGTGGTACAATCATACAATACAGTAGTATTCAGCAATGAGAAGCAATGAACCGACTCATGCAACATGAATGAATCTCAGGAATACTGACAAATGAACGGTATCACACACAGAGGATTTCATACTGTATGATTCTATTGATATAATAATCTTGAAAAGGCAAAACTATGGAGACCAATCAGATCAGTGATTGCCAGGGCTTGGGAGTTGTGAGAGAGGATTGATTAAAAAAGGGTACAAGGGAAAACTGGAGATGACAGTAATATTTTGTGTTGATTTAGATAGTGGGTAGCAGGACTATATACAGTTATAAAGACTTGTTGAACTGTACAACTCTAAAGGGTAAATTTTACTGTATGCAAATTATACTTTCATAAAACTGATTTTTAAAATAGGGCATAAATTCATACTTGCTTTGATTTATCTTACATTTTATCTAACATATCCACATGAAAGATCATTCTACAATTTAGTGGTATTAAGAATTTTATATACAACTTTGATTTTAATGTGGAGGAGGGTTCAGTTAGTGGACTGTTCGTGTTAAAAATCTTTCGACATATTGTCACACCCAAAGTGAAATTTCCTCACATGAAGTAGTAAAATACACTGGTGTTATTATGAGAATTCTTAATTGAAGGAAGTGGCCAACTAAAAACCACAAAGAAACGGAAAGTGCCAGATGTTGTGACTCTGCCTTCCTGGTCTGAAACTTCTCAGTCCTGGCTCTGATCTGGGGAACTGAGAACCCCTAAGCTAGACTAGCAGTTAGGAAGCCCTTCCAATCAGGGACATAAAAAATTGCACTTTGTAGCTGCTGACTTACACACTGTTCAGACACTTCACAAAAAAATGCTTCCACCAGTTCATTGTTGCCTCTGACATGATCTCCACGTCCTTCCCTTTTCTCTCACATTGGCATGTTCATTTGAAAAGCCAACATTTCCATTAGTGTATAAGAAAATACTGTGAGCCATTCTATGGTAACTGTTAAAAACCTGGAGAACACGAATATTTTCTAGAAAAATAGGAATGACTAAAGTTGATCTATATTACTAAATGCCATAGAATTCTACACTTAACAAATCATACATTACTAAATGTATGAATTTTGTGACATGCAAATTATACTTCAATAAGCTATTTAAAAAAAAAGTTTGTAAAAGAAATTGATTTACAAAACAGGACAAAACTTGAAGAGATTAGTTGTCATAGAAGACATTATAAAAATGACTGAAGATTTATCATTTTTAAAGAACCGGAACTAAAGAGTTTCACAGCTGAGTTCTGTCTCAGCTTTAAAAAAACATAATTCCTTTATAATTCAAAATATTATGGACCATAATAAAAAGTTGGAAAGTGCCCCGATTCATTTTGATTCCGACGCAATCTTAATACCAAAATCTGATGAAAATGGTACAAAAATAGAAAATTATAGCCTGATCTCATTTAGAAATTTAAATGCAATATTTGAAATCAAGTATTAGCAAAGAGAATCTAGCAGTGCATCAGTATAACAATGCTCTATGACTGAGTTAGAGTATACTCCAGAAATACAGGGAGAATTCAGGATTAGTAAGTCCTTCAACATAATTAATGATATCAACAAATTAAAGTAGAAAAATATGATCATAAGATGCTAAAAAGGCTTTTGTTTTTCCTTGACATGGTCGCACTCCTCAGATGTTGGCTGTTTTGGCCATGAACTCATCCCCTGGGTATCAGCCACTCTGTCAAACCGGGCTAACCTGAGGATGAACATTCGAAGGTTTCATCACAGTCTGTCAGCCCTTAAAGTTTCAGGTCGGGGAGCGGGTAGGATTTGTTTTTCCTCACTTTTCAGGGACAGCTTCTTGCAATGACACTTCTGGGAAACATTGCTGTGAGTGGGTGTGGCTCGTAAGTGCAGAAGACTCCAGCTTGAGGATTAAGCTGTAATAAAGAGAAGGATAAAACCAGAGAGAAGTGCAAGAAAACTGGGCCAGCTTCCAGACACAACTCAGCGTGCGGCTTTTGGCCCACCTCCTTCGCTTTTCTGGGCCTCAGCGGCTGGTCTGGGAAAGGAGAAGCTGTTTACGGTACCTGCCTTTGTTAGGGTCCCTGGTGCTCCATAGTTGTAGGATTCATTTGCTTGACTAACTTCTTTGAAAGAGGCACAAGGCAACATTACCTGCACATTGACATAGGTGAGACATTGAGCTTTAACATGAAGGTTGGATTCTTCCCTGATATTTCAATGATGTCTTATGGTTGAATTTTTCCTTCCATAAGAAGTTACCTCTTGGTTGATTCTGGAAATAAATGGTTTACACACCATTTTAAAAGCAGTTACATGTTTGTTTGTTTATTTGTTCATTTGTTTGTTTTAAATGTGCCATGGGATCAAATATGAACAGAAAATCCTGGGTTTTGAAGAAAACACATTTCTCAACTGATGGAGCTGAACTTTGCTGTCGTGCGCTGCAAGTCTCCAAAAGTGGTACCCTATGCCCCTCAAGTCTCAGCTAGCTCAACCTCCCTCCCCCTTCCCTCCTGGAAGAGTCTTCAAAGGACTAGTATTTTTTCAGAACTTTGGAAAACACTAAATCATAAAGTGGAAACTTATACAAAATGAGAAATTAAAACAAACATAATCTAGACTTTATGTTTGCCTTTTGTAGGCTGTTTAAGGCATTTAAACTAAATTAAAACCTTTTTTTCCTCACTGTGAGGTGAGAAGTCCTGTTTTCCTAAGACAGCCGTGTTCCCTACACCTCGGGAGGTAAGTCTGAGAGGAGGCGTGAGCAGCTCCGGAAAAGTGCAAGCAGCAGCCTCTGCGATGGATTTGTTCACCGTTTCTGGGTAAAAGCAGCTAGTATCAATCAGCAAGATCAAGTCATCACTGCCTTAAATCCCCAATCATGTCGGCCTCCACTCCATAAACCAGTGGGGCAGCCGGCCATGTGAGATCCTAAAGGTTAAGCACATACCATTGACCTCAAAGAAACGAGTTCTCACATCATTAAATACAGCCGTGTTCTCTGGCTTTGCCTGATCACACAGAAAAGTGCCCTGGGAGCATTATTTCAGGCTTAGATGTTACACCTTCATTTGTGTGACAAAAAAATCAATACCTTTCCCCTGCCTCTGTTTGCCTGGATTATATTTAACTACTAGATGGCTTTTGAGGCACCAATCAGCTTTAATATCTTTTGTTTTACATAGGTAGGTGTGTGAACAAGGAAACTACAAATATCTCTTTGTTTTCTTTCTCTCTTGATTGTCAGGACAAGAAACAGGAAACAGTTTATTTGGAGTATGCTTCTATGTCAATATGTAGATACACAATTTATAATCTTGATAGCAGAAATATTTCTCCCTTGACTTAGAAGTCTTTCTTGACAATGGTGCTTTTAGAGAACATGGACAGAATAGATTATTCAATAAATAAGAGGACTGACTATCCATTTGAGGGAAAATCTTAAATCCCAAGTTTAGAATACATAAAAATAAATTTCCAGATAAGTTAACTTTTTAAACACAAGAAGTAAAGACATTTGACAGATACTAGGGGAAAAAATTGAATAGCCATAAAGGAGAGAATTAATATATTTCACTATGTAAAATTTGTGAATGGCAAAAAAAAAATCAGATAAAATTAACTTTATCTAACATTTGTTGAGTACTTCCTAGTGACAAACTAAGCTCAGTCTTCACATATATAAACTCCTTTCTTCTCAATGACACTGTAAGATAGCTGATTGCATTAGTCAGGGTTCTCCAGAGAAACAAGGCCAGGAGGGGTAGGGGTGTGTGTGTGTGTGTGTGTGTGTGTGTGTGTGTGTGTGTGTGTGTGTAAGGGATGTATTATAGTGATTACAATGGCTGAAAAGTGCTAAGAACTGCAGTCAGCAAGCCAGAGACATAGGAAGGCTGGTGTGTAGTTCCAGTCCTAGCCCAAAGACCCAAGAACCAGGAGAGCCAATGGTGGAAGTTCTAGTCCAAAAGCTGCAGGCTATAGATCCAAAAAGAGCTGGTGTTTCAGTCCAAGCCTAAAGGCTGGAAAAGCCCAGTGTCCCAGCTCAGCGCTCAGGCAGAGGAGGGTTCCCTCTTATTCAATCTTTTTGTTCTCCCACATTAGGGAGAGCAATCTGCTTTGCTCAGTCTACCCATTCAAATGTTAATCTCATCCAGAAACACTCTCACAAATATACTCAGAATAATATCTGACCAAATAAATGTCTGGGCTCTGTGGCCCAGTCAAAGTGACAAAATTAACCATTACATTGATATTGTTCCCTTTTAGTATGTGAAGAAACCAAGGTTTATATTATTTTACCAGAATTACAAAACTAACATGATAGAGTCTGACCTTGTAATTAGCTCTATATGAAACCAAAAGGGAATTGACAAACGGGGAGAAATGTGAAAAATACTAATAGCAAAAATAAGGCTTTTTACAAATCAATAAAAATGATGAGTACCCACCCCTATATCACAACTGGCAAACAAAATGTACAGACAAAACAGACAACAGCAGAGTTTTTATGTTTATTCATAAAAACAAATATGTTCAATTTTACTAATGAAAAAAGAAATGTAAATCAAAACAACAAGGCATCATTACAGATGCCATATCTGTACCTGATACTAGATTGGCTTTGAAAATTATGTAGAATGATCATACTCAGTGTGGTTTAGGAGTAAGGAAAGTGATACATTCACATACCTTTAGGAGGGAGCATATCTGTACAAACTTTTAGGAAAGTTGATTGAGAGAAATCTATCTGAAATGCAAACATATCTTTTGACACAGTAATCTCTTCTAGGTATTTCTCTTACAGGAATACACACTTGCACAGATAAAGCTACAAAAATGTTCATTGCGATATTGTTAGTGAGAAGAAAGTATTATAACTTAAATACTTATCAAATCAGAGATAGATTAAATTATGGTATGTTTGTATAACAAAATTCTATGCAGCCATTAAAAGAATAAAATAGAGAGAAAATGTGCTCCATACAATTCGAGTGGAAAAAAACAAAGTATACAACTATATGCGTAGTATTATCTTATTTTTATATAAATATATGAAGTTTAAAGGAGAATTTTTACTAAAGGATATAGGTAATTGTTGAGCAAAGGGGCAAATTTAGTCAGACTCTGAGCCATTACTTTAACTATTCTGTTTCCTTGTACACACAGCCAGATTTACCATGAAATGAAGTCCTAAGCTTCATAGCCTCTCTCTTGTATGAACCTTTCCCAAGGCCTTGGGAGGGGTCTTAACAATATGTTCATGTAGTCATATGTGTTTATGAAATTGAAAAAATAAAATAACGCAACCTTAGTCATTTAAGACAACTGTCTATTTCAATTGAGTCTTCTCTGTCACTCTGGCCCACATGCTGGGTGCCTTAGAGTTACTTTTCTACCAAAATCTCCTAAGGCAAGGTTTTAGCATGTTTTGACTTCATTTCAAACTTTTCAACTCCTATCTATTTATTATTACTGTCTATTATAGGTCTTCAATCTCTTACCTGAAATTCTATGATATGAAACAAGTTATGAATAGTTTTATTGTACTCCTTTGGTAGCAAAACTTGATCTGGTTGGAGCACATTGAATGGATAAACCTGACCTGAACTGACATGAGGCTTTTAAAGATTTTATTTATCCTGTAGAATGAACATTCATATTTTGCTACAGAAAAAAATTATGCCTTTAATTATGTTCCTAAGGAGTTCTTAAGTAATCAATGCTATATGTACTGATTTATCATTCTAAACTCTGAAAATTCTCAATTCCTAAACATAAAGACCCCATAATTTTCAGAAAAGAGATTGTGAATCTTTTTTTTAGTTTCATGTGAAAAGATGCCCTTTAAAAAGTTTACTTTTTAATACCTAGCTTTCTAATATATTTAAACAAACCTCAAGCTGATAAAGGAAATCTACAAAAAGTCCTAGTGCTATCATTACACTTAACAGGAACAGGCTAAAATCCTTCCCCCTAAGATCAGATAGAATGCAAAGCTGTCTATTCTCACCACTTCTGTCCAATATTGTACTGATAAATTCTTCTCCATTTAAACCTTGAGATGATAGCAACCCTGGCCAACGCCTTGATTTCAGCCTTGTGAGAGACCTTGAGTCAGAGGATGCAGCTAAGTCATATCCAGACTCCTGACCACAAAAACTATGAGATAATAAATATCGTTTTAAGCCATTTAAGTTTACAGCTAATTTGTTGTGCTGCTTTAGACACATATTTCTAGAATTACAAGATGTTCATAGAACTAATAATTGAGCTTATCAATGTCTCAATATACAAGGTCAATACAGAAAAATTACTTATATTTCTATATATTAGCTGTAAACAATTACAAATTGAAAAAAATTTAATATACCAAAAGTGTATTAAAGACTTAAGAGATAAATTTAGGAAATATTTGCAAGACCTATTTGTTGAAAACTATAAAACATTACTGACAGAAATTAAAGAAGATCTAAATAAGAGGAGATATGTTTTAAGTTAAACATACATTTATCATACAATTCAGCAATCCTACTTCTAAGTATTTAACCAAGAGAAATAAAAACATACGTTCACACAAAAACTGTGCACAAATATTCCCAACTGCTTCATTTATGAGAGCCAAAAATTTAGAAGCAACCCAAATATCCATCAATAGGAAAAGGACTACAAATTTGTGGTATATTCATTGAATAGAATACTACTAAGGAAGAGAATGGTTAGAACTGATGATACATACGACAATGTGAATGAACCTCAAAAGAATTTTGCTGAGTGAAGGAAACCAAACACAAAAGAGTACATACTGTATGATTTCATTTAAATAAAATCCTAAAATATAAAAAGTTAACCTAAAGTTACAGAAAACAGATTAGTAGTTGCCAGAGATCCAAGTTGGGGGAAAAAGAGAATAGGTCCAAAGAAGAAATTTTTGTGGCTATGGAAATGCTTAATATTATTTTGAGTGATCATTGCATAGGCGAGTGTATTTGTCAAAAGTCACCAAATTGTATACTTACTACAGGTACATTTTCTTTAAGTAAATTATACTTCAATAAAGTTAATTTAAAAACAAATATATAAAGGAAAAATGAATTCAGTATTAAACAGCATATAGGATACATCTGAAGAGAGAATCAATGTATTGGACTGTAGATTAGTGGGAATTACTCAGAATGCAACATAAGAGATGGAAAATATTAATAGAACTTAAGAGAAAGAAAATATGAAATAAAAAGATATAACATATGTCTGTCAAAGTTGCAGAAGGCTAGAATTAGAATAGAAAAGAGGTGATAAAGATAATGGCTAGAATATCACAGAAAGGATGAAGGCAATAAATTCACAGATACAAGAAACACAGCTACTACCAAATAGCTTAATAAGATTAAATAAATTCTAGACATATTGTGGTAGAACTGACAAGCACCAAAGACAAAACAAAATGGTTTTACAGGCCTCAAGAGAGAAAAGACACAACACCACCATGTTATGGCGATAAGATGAATAGCAACAGTGGAAGTCAGGATGTGGTAAATTTTCTCTTCAAAGAGATAAGTGCCAAAAAAAAAAAAGAAAAGAAAAAGAAAAAGAAAAAGTCTGCCTATAATTGTGTACCCAGCAAAACTATGTTTAAGTTTAAAAATTCTTATCTTTTAAAAATGAAAGCAAATTAAGACTATTTTCTGATTTTAAAACTAGAAACAAAAATGAAGAGCGTTTACCACCGTACAAACTTTCAGTAAAGAAATTTCTAAAAGACTTTAGTTTAAAAGAAGGAAAGGCCTGAGATGCAAGAAGAAAAGATGACCAAAGAAATTGGTGAACTGTACAATTATTTATCTGTATAAAAATATTTATCTGTATAAAAATAATAATGTCTAATTAATGGGATTAAAATAGCTTCTGAGCAACAATATTGCATTACTCAAAAAGTAATAATATGATCAAAATGTTCTTGTATTATTCAGAAAAATTAAGACTTTAATTTTTAAGATGCATGATAATTGACAACCACCAAATAATAAAATTAGCACATATAACTCCAAATTTGAGAGGAAAAACAATGATATAAAAAAACAAATCAACTCAATCTACCCAAAAAGGCATGACAGTCAGAGGCCAAATCATTCAGGGCCATTAGGCCATGATAAAGCTTGTGAATTTTGGTCCATGTATAGAGTTCTCCTGGAATTATAGAAGATCCAAGATAAATGTCAGATACGTTTATTCCCAGTGTCCAAAGAACTGATGGAAAGCACTTTCTGTTTAGCTCAGTGTTTCTCAAGGGTTGATTATAATAGCTCAGTAGGGCAAAGCTTTAAGCCCAACATCCAGTCTGCTCATCTACGCTCTGGATATCCAGTGACTCGGCTCCTCTCTAGGGCTCTGTAATCTTCAAATTCATGACAGCATATCAGCCTGCAGGATGATATGTGATGATATGTAATGATATGTGAAGGTAAGTGCCCCCAAACTAGAAAACCAACTCCTTATCAGAGCAACCAAGAGCCCCACAATCTCAAAAAAGCAGTGCAAACACAGTTTAAATGATTCTTTCTTATTCACCATATGCTTATAGAGACCAGGCAGATTACACAGATGTATGAAGTGGGTAGCATGAAAGGGATTACAATAAACTTCAGAGTTTATGTCCCTCAACGAACCCCTCAACTCCTAGTATTTCCATGAAGAAATTTTGTTGTCAGAATACCAAATACTACCTGTGCTCAGAAACTAGCCAAATTCTCAATGCTCGTTTTCTTGGCCCCATATCTCTGCTCACATGATTGCATCTTCTAAATTTTATTACTAAAGCCTTTTTTAGAGCAGTTTTAGGCTCACAGCAAAATTGAGAAGGTACAGAGATTTCCCAATACCTATACTCCCTCGCCTCCACACGTACTTAGTTGCCCCCATTCTGAATATCTCCCACCTACGTGGTACACTTGTTGCAATCGATCGATGCACATACACTGACATCTCATACTCGCCAAAGTCCATAGTTTAGATTAGGGTTCACTCTTTGTGTTGAACATTCTATGGGTTTGGACAAATGTATAATAACTGTATCTGCCATTATAGTATCACAAAGTATCATAGCCTTTTCAGATTGGTTTCTTCCCCTTAGTAAACTGAAATTAAGATTCTTCCATGTCTTTTCATAGCTTGCCAGTTCATAATATTTCATTGTGCAGATGTACAACAGTTTATTTATCCACTGACTTATTGAAGAATAAGGATATCTTGGTTGTTTCTAAGTTTTGGCAATTATGAATAAAGTTGCTATAAACATCTGTGTGCAGGCTTTTGTGTGGACATATTTTTCAACTCCTTTAGGTAAATTCCAAGGAGTGCAATACCTGGATTGTATGGTAAGATTATGTTTAGTTTTTTAAGTAACTACTACACTCTTGTTTTTTGCCTATATTTTTTGCCCTTTGCAGTTTTAATTGAGCATTTATTATACATGATTGCTTCTTCCTGTCTTCTCTTTTTCTCCCTGGCACTCCACTGGTTTCTGACAAGATCCTGTTCAACTTCCAAGGCCATTGTCAAAGTCACATACCTTCTGAAGCTACATCAGGGAAATAGCATTTCTCCCCACCCTGAACTTCCCATGTACATTGCTTCACTAGTCCCATGTTACTTGTTCTGCTGAGTTTTATTACAGCTATTATATAGTAAATTCCCTACAAGGCTGAAGGTTCTTTGAAAGCAGGAATGTGAGTTTTTTCATCTTTGTGTCACCTTTGGAACTTAGCTCAGAGCCAAGCACAGAGAAAATAAATATTTGTTCAATAAAACTGAAGTAGTAAACAGTGTGATACACATAAAAGTCCCATCGTGCCTCAAAATGGGAAGATCAATGTGGTTTGAAGTAGTCAGGGAAGGCAGGATGGGGCAGAGGGGAGAGGTCCTTGTGGAAGAAGAAACAGCTCCAACAACAGCATGGGGACGTGAGGAGCATTAAAGCAGTCTGTCCTCCCTCTTACCTCTAGGAGAATGGATAGGCAGAGAAAGTGCTCTTTACTGACTGTGGCCATTCTCCAGTGTCGAGGAAGTCCTACATTTTTACTTCAGTCCAACTATATATGAGGCAGTAAGTGATGAAGTATGGAATAAAATGTTCTTTCCAAAAGATCTTGTTGTCTTTAGATTCTGTCTTCAATATAAATCAACTGATAATTTATGCCAACCTTGGAATTCCATATATTTGTTCATTCTTTTATTTTACTAACATTGATTAAGCAACAATTATAGGCCAGAACTGTGCTAAGTGCTGCACATACAACATTGATAAAATGTGATTATCAACTTTCAAAAGGCTCACAACCTAATGAGGAAGATTAGCTCTCCGTAAGTTGAAAATTGCATATTTCAATGTAATCTTTCCATTTAAAAAGAATTGCCCATTTCAATGTATTCTTTCTATAAATAATCTTAGAGTCATTATATTTTGTACCAATTGGATAATTGCATTCACCTAAGGCTGAATATGTCTTCCCCAAGGGCGGAGTTTGGTGTAGTTAAGTGTGGAAGTCACAGAGAGGTTCTTATCATGTGGCTTCATAATGGTAGAGAAGAAACCCAATTTTTCTTTGTGTAATACTTCAATGAGGAAACAGATTAATGCAGGCAAAAGAAAAGAATTTTTAAAAGCATAATAAAAATCTTTGGAGATTCAAGACATCAGAGCCTTAAAAGTACAATAGGCTACAAAAAAGAGAAGTATCCAGAGTTCCTAGAAATTAAAAATAAAAGAGCCAAAATAAAAAACCATTCAAACTGAAAAGCTGAATATCAAAAATGACATGACTAAAATTTACTACAGCAAGCTTGAGCAGAGGGATTTTTGCAAAATACAAAGCAAACATAGCAAAGACATTCAAAGTTTAAAAGGAAATTAAGTCACGAATAATAGTTCAGATCCAAAATCTAAAAAGAGTTCTAAAAAGAGATAACAGAGAAGATGGAGGAAAGCAAATAAAGGAATACTAGAGTATATTTCCCTGAAGTGAAGAAAGATTTAAGTGGTTAGGTAGAAAGGACATGCTAAATATTTTATAGAAATATGGGGGGAGGGGCATAAGACATCAAGAAATGTGTGACACGAGAATAAAAGGAAGCCTTTTAGTCTTCTTGTATGTCTAAGTATGTTTGTGGCAGGGAGCACAAGATTACCTATTAAAGGATGGAAGTGGCATTGGACTTCTTATATGTAACATGGAATACTGGAAAGCAATAGAAGAATGTGTCTTATGAGTACTGAGGGAAAAGGATTTTGAACTAAAGTCCTATAGCAATTGATAAATAATTCAAGTAGACTGAATAATATGCCCCCTTGCAAGAAAAAAAAATCCACATCTTAATCTTTGAAACCTATAAATGTTTCCTTATATGGCAAACACATAAACAAACTCTTTGTTGATGTGATTAAATTAAAAATCTTGAGGAGGAGGTTATCCTGGATTACACGGGTAGGACCTAAATGCAAGTACATGTATTCTTAAAAGAGGGAGGCAGAGGGAGATGTGACCCCAGAAGAGGAGAAGGCAAAGACCGAAGTGATGTGGCCACGAGCCAAGGAGTCAGCAGCCATCAGAAGCTGAAAGAGGCAATGAATAGATTCTCCTTTGGAGCCTCTGGAGGGAGCACTACCCTGCTGATTGATTTCAGCCCAGTGATACTGATTTCAGACTTCTGGCCTCCAGAACTGTGGGAGGATAAATTTCTGTTGCTTTAAGCCACCAAGTTTGTGGTAATATGTTAGAGCTTGATACAGGGAGTTATTACTCTAGTACACCAAGTTTGTGGTAATATGTTAGAGCTTGATACAGGGAGTTATTACTCTAGTACACTGGAAATTTCAGGTGCTGTACATACAAATGAACACTTTGTCTATGACAGCTCAAAGGTTGCCAGAAAGACTAAGACACTTATGTCAAAGCCAAGCGAAGACATAGAAATCCCAAGACTCAAAGCAATGTAAAGCAATTCAATATTAAATTAACATATATTAATAACTGGTAAAATTGGGGATAAATACAGATTTTAACCAATAATAATTTATTCTTTATCTGAGAATTTCCTATTTGAATTGGCCCTCTCTACCCCCATATTTTAAGGCCATATGATGACCACCCCAGCATCTAGGAAACAACTATTTCAAAAAATCCTTTCAGAGCTCTTCACTGTTCCAGTGTTCATGTTTAGTGTAGTAGCCAAATATCACAATAGGAGTGTAGATCATAAATGTATTTCCAGTAGATTCAACTACCTTCCCTCCTGATACACTTAGAACTTTCTTTCCTTTATATAACCCCAATATAACAGTAGCTTCTACTATTTCTCTTAAAGGCACACACATACATTGGAACTCACAATAAATGCTCCTTTAAAAAAAGGCATCATGGATTACACAGTAATGGGGACTTACCACAGGTGACCCCATTGCATATAATTCTAAAAATCAACCAAATCATCATTTCATAGCATTCCACTGTACTTGAAATAGATTGTTCTCCATCTTTCCAAATGGTTCTTTACTTTAGTTAATTCAATATATTAGAGGAACCAGAAAACAAGTGATATGTTTTAAGTGAATGTTAAACATGTCCCCAGCATTGTAGTATGTACTATACAGCATATATAGAAATAGTTGGAAAAAAAGACTCCTGCCAGAGGAAACTAACCATTTGCTCGGGGAGAGAAAACTCCACACAAAAACTGGGAAAGAAGATCTGATGACGTGCTATAATCACCCTGGTACTTTATTTATCTCCTCTTATACAAACGAAGGTATGTAGAATACAAGGACTACATTTGACCTTTTTATGAATGTGAAAGTTCCTTAACTGTTATTCATTTTTCAACCTGATGTCAATTTATTAATTCATATAATGAACAAAAAGCTTGTCATGTATATCAACTAGGACATGACTAGGGCTTTCCCACTGGCGTCTGTGCCCCATACTTTACTTGGATAGGGCTACTTGGAAAGCCAAGTTGTAAATGGAAGTTTACTTGGGGAGCATGGACTTAATGCCAGGGGAGTTATGTGGATGATATAAAACTTTAATGGTGTTAACTATGACAGACCGTTTAGGCAGCTCTCTGTGGATGGCTCACATGACCTTACATGATCAAAGAATCACCTTTTATGAAGAGGCACCCACCAACCCAGCCTGAGTGGGTATACCTAAACAGTAAAGCTTTGTCCTCTCAAGCTTTGCTATAACTCTGCTGGCCACAGATTAGCTTTCTGGGTAATGCAGGTGCCTTCAGGAGCTGACTTAGGAATCAAGCATCTCATAAAAAGCAATCTTAAAACATAGGCTTGGAAAGAAGTGTGCTTGTTTATAATGATACCAGCCAGAAACTATTTTTTCTAGAAGCCTTTCCATTCCAGGTCTGAACTGCCTTCACACTTGCTTTGTAGCAGGACAATTTAGCCCACATATTGTAGAGGAGTGCATGTTCCTCTAGAACATGGCATTATTTATTGACTATCTGCCTCACTCACATCTGTGAGATGTGGAAACTCACCAATGGTTTACAAAACCATCAGTTTTAAATAACACTATCCATCACATAATGGAAAGGAGTGATCAACATTTCTTCAACTGCAATGCATTATACAAGGGTCAGCAAGTGGGAGTCACGGTTGGCGACACAATTGCTGGCCTCCGGTAGCAAATCCATCCTTCCAGCTGTTCTGATCCATATGGGTTCAATGAACCACACACACACAGAGCAGCCTCTTCTTATTGGGAGTATCTGCTGTAACTCTTCCATCCAAACCCCATCATAAAACAACTAGAAGGTAAGCTGACGACCATTTATCTAAACTTCATCTGGTAGCCAACTGCTGACAAAGGGGAAAACATGAACATTAATGAGCAGACAGATGTGATGAGGGAAATTAAGGTGTTCTTATCTTGAAGAAACCAAAGGTTTAAAATGTAGGAAAAAATTAAAATAATTTAGTCATTAAGTCAAAGCCAGATGGAAAACTACTAGTGCTATTTTCCCTGCTAAGCACATTCCAGGGCTGTCCCTGGTAGTCTCGATGCTCAATTTCTTACAATGTATAGCTATTCAGATGATATTCTACAATAAGTTTCAGTTATCAAAATAAAGATCCTCACTTCAACTTTTAGGGCCTAGATATGGATTTAAAAATAATAAATAGTACCTTTTCTTCTTGCATTTTGGGTCCCAATTTTAACTGTGAAGCTAGACCAGCAAATTTTTTACCCCAAGAATTTCCCATTGATATTTGACTTAACAGCCTATGTTAAAACATAAAATATAAGACAGTAAGAAGACCTGGCATGCTCCCTTAACATCTTCGACTTTCATTTTCTTCACCTATAAAATGAAATCATAATAATTGTACTCTCCTTAATACAGTTGTTCTCAACTTGTGATTTTTCCCTCTCCAGAGACATGAGGCAATATCTGGAGACATTTTTAGTTGTCACAGTTTGGGGTAAGAGAGTGCTAATGTTGTCTAGTGGGTGAGAGGCAAGGGATGCTACTCAAAGTTCTACAATGCTCAGAACAGCCCCCAACAAAGAATTGCCCAACCCAAAATGTCAATGGTGCCAAAGGAGAGAAACTCTACCTTAATGTCATGGAGTTATAGAGATCAAAGCATATGCTTAGTAAAAGATTTTATAAATAGTAATAATAATATAAATAACATATTTATATTTATATAAATATGTTATATAAATAATAACATATTTTGTAGCTTGCCCTTATTTCACAACACAAATTAAACTCTCACTGATGAATCATAAAATAAGTGTGAAGGACCAAGGGTTGCCAATGAAAATAATTTTCACTCAAAAGTGTAAGCCAAGAATTGTGGTGATGCAAAGGCTGCCCTAATCACATGACTAAAAGCTTGGACACAGGCCTGAGTCACCACGATAATTTTGTTCTCTCTACCCCAAACTCGGTGGATCATCCGCCAGCTCTTGGCATGAGATCATGTGGGAGGCTGGTAGATGAGCTCTGAAGTACAGTCCACTGGGCTGGATTTATCTCTACGGGGCTGGGCAAGCAGAGTGTGAAATATAGGACAGCTGCTCGATCTTGAGTTATCACATGCCCCAAGAAGGGGTCTTAGATGAAAGGATGCCGATGGAGTGTCAATGGTAAATTCATCCTGGGGTAGGAGTTAACTAGGCAGAGTAACTGGCAGAGAGGGACATAGAAGTAAGAGATAGAAAGCACAAAATTGGCATTATTCCTAAAGCAGCTTCCTTTGGTACTGGATCACACCATGGCCTGTTTGTTCTCAGATTCATTCCTCCCCCTTCCCTGCTCTGTTGGTATCGAAGAGGGAAGAGAAATAGTGCGGGCAACTTTCCTTATGCTCCCAAGTCAGTGGACCTTCTGCAGAGTTTTCCGATGAGAAATTGGAGGACAGAAGAAAGGGAGAAGCCAGAGTATTTCTCTCTTCCTTCTTTGCCTCTGGTGCCTCCCTGGCAACAGCGGCATCACCTCCTGTCCGTCATACAGGTCCTCCTCGGTTTCAGGTTCTATCAGGCACACCCGGGCCCTGAGAGGTGGTAGCACCACATTCTCCTTTCCTCCCTCCAGTTTAAGGGTATGGCTGCTGCTGCTAACTTTTGGGTTGCCTTTTCTTCCTCTTTTTATCGTCTTAGCAATTCTGGCACCTGTGCAACCAATTCCCTGCACTAACTTCCCTCTGATTTGAATAGAGTGGCTCCTTTTCCCTGGTTGGACCTTAAATGATATTTTTCAGGGTAGAAAGTGGGGCACAACAGTGTGACGCATGGAGCTCCCCTAGTTATGCAGGTATAACAAGGGCATGGCAACAAAAGGATGCAGAGGCAGCTGACCTTCACCCGATCAGCAAATATTTGTTGAATACCCACTAAGTGTTGGAAATAGTGCCGGGCATAGGAATTTGGTATACATTTTTGAACAAAAACATATTTCTAAGCTCCAACAAGTAATAACATAAATAACTAAAATTATTATATGATATTGAATTGCTCTAAGTATGACTTTTTAAAAAAAATTCAAGAATTATGGCAACTCAAATCAACACAAGAAAACAGCACAAATTCTTCCATCGAAATAAGAGTTGAGCCAAGGTTCAACTAATAATTATTAGAGAGACAAGTTATAACTCTTGGGTTTACAATTTCTATTATGAATAGCATTAAGGTAGTTTTCTAAACCTCAAAATAATAGCCAATCCAGCTACCTTCTGTTTCTTAGAGTGATGCTTGGGGAGCAATGAATTTTTAAAAAGATTCTTTTCCAGTTTAAAGTCATATATCGGTGCCAAGAAAAATTAATAGATCTTGGATTGGAGGTTTCCTGGATAACCAAGTGATCTTGTTAGCCAACCAGCTACATATTTAAAGAAAGAGAAAGCAATTATAAGACTGGTCTAATGATTCAAGACATGAAATACATTCATTCTGGGAGCATTTTGAAGGATATAGTGGAATATAAATATAATTAAAAAACTAAATTTTGAGTTAACTGAAGAGACAGAATCAAATTCTACTCACACACATTTACATGGCTCCCCTTAAAATCAACAGGCACTACATGTACATCTAAGGACATTATATTTACATATTTTGCCCATTTTTGATTTGGAGTAATTTTTTCCTATAACAATAAAAGAATAGATGTTTATAGATTAGAAATTGTTTTTATCTAAGTTTGTTCCCATCTATTTTACTAAATCAATAGAGAATCCATTAAGTTTTAATTGCTGCTCAAAAGGGAAATTGAGGCACTCATAAAGCAAATTATCCCCAGATTATCTTATGAATCAGTGGCTAAGAAATCTAATTTTTTTTATTTCTACACAATGCTACCCTTTCTGAATATGCAAGAATGAGCAAATTTCCTCTATGTTATAACACATTTGGATTTAATCGGCACAAGATCTCGTCATTCAGACTCCTTTTCAAGATATATATAATACAATTCTTAGGAAAATGAAAATAAAACTCTGGTGTGGCACAGGTTTTGTTAAAAATGCAACTTCTTTAAATGGAAATAGTTAACATCAGTAGCTGGTTAGCAGTTGAATAATTACATTCAATATATTCACCTCAGTGAAGACTGTAAACAAAGAGATATTAAGTAATTTTTTCACAAGTACCCTGCTGTGATACCAGCTGATCAGGTTTAACAGCAACCAGCATTTCTACTAATTTTGCAGGAAAGATATGTTGGGGGTAATTTCATCTTCTAGAATAAGTGTAAATAATCTGTTCAGCAGTGAGCTTACAATAACACCATGTAGCATAACTACCAGCGATCAACTCGGAAATGTAATTTTTAGAGCCGAAGTATTTGCAAATTAAAGGATTAATGTTAACTTCAGTCAATACAGAAAATACACTTGATTAGCAGAATGCATTAATATCAAATCAACTTTGCAGATAACATGTTTCCTGCTATATCCCTAGGTGTCTGTCTGTCTTTCTCAAGAGAACCCCAGAGAAAAACACTATTCATTCTAATTGTATTATTTTAATATTCATCTTATAAGCAATGCAGTGTTTTTGCACAAAGGTAAAAATTCAGGTTACTTTGTAGATAAGTCCCCAAGGAACTGGGGAATTAGAAACTCTAGTTTATTTTTTAATTGATAACAAAGAACACCAGAGAAACCACAGGCATCATGACATCATGATTTTCTTTTTATCATTAAAAATACAATTATGTCAAGGGGGAAGACTCTGCAGTTATTCCTTTAACTAATATACTGACCCTAAAATGCATTTTCAAATAGCACAAATATGCTATAAACAAAATGAAAATAAAAATCTATGAATTTTTTTTAAGTCCAGCCCTTTGTATAGATATTCAATTATATTATTTTGATTATTTAGAAGCAAAAATGGGGCTAGAAAAGCATGAGTATTTCGGTAGCTCAAAACATGGTGGCAAAAAACAAAATTCAAACATTTTTTTATATGTAAGAAAAAAGGACAAATACGGTGTTATAAGGAATCTAACCATCCCTTCCTATAGGTGCTTTATAATTTCATAATCATAATCATTACTGAAAGATATGTTTTGTATTCGAATATAAAAAAACAACAACATAGTGGAGGCATTACCAAGTTATGAGATCTCCATATGTATCTGTCTTTAAAGGTAAAGGTAATATGACAATTAAATATGATAGTTTTTTAGGAAAACTTATTACTATTGAGGAATAATGAAATACGTAAAGAAAAGTTTTTCTCTCTGGCAAATAAGAATGAAAGTAATTATTTTTATAAAGTACTTGACACATAAGAAAAAGGAAATATTTGAACACATTAATTCAATATATTTCTAATTCCTCAAACTCCTGCTTCTTAGTTAGTCTTCAATAGCTCTGCTAAACACAGAAACTCAACTTATTACAAAGGATTAGACTAATTCAAGAAAATAAAATCACAAATGTTTACAATGTATTTAGAGAGCTTAAAAGAGTACAATTTTATTTTTGAGAGGTACTAAATGTTCTCTATTGAAGTGGGATGTATATATTCTGATACCAGCCATATTTAGATATTTCCTATCCTCATTGTGCACTAAATTTTGCTATTAATAAAGGACTCATCCACATTTTATATAAAGTCACCGATGGTTAATCATTTTTAAATTTTTTAAGTAGTCAAATACTGAGAATACCATATAAATTGTCACTTGTGCAATTCTTAAAACCAAACTGGTAACTAGGAAGAAAAAAAATAATTTAATAAGAGCTTAAATGAGCAGAAAGGTAATGCTTTTTCTCAAGCACCCCAAAACCATATATTTCCTTATAACTTTGTGTGTATAAAGTCTGATTTTAAAAAAATGGTTTATATTGCAAAAAATGAGACTCTATTAAAAAAATAACGCACTGATAGTGTTCCTGTTAGTTCGAGAATAAAAATTAGAGACTTTGAGTTTGTCTTAAACTTAAAGAGACTCTGTCACATTTCAAAATGGAAAAAACAGAAACTTTTAATTAGCTTCTTAGAAAAGGCAATATTCCACTCAGTAAAACTTTTTTATAATAAATTTTATTCATAGACAGACTTCTGTTTTGCCCCTGAAAAATTAACTGCTGTGGGAATTGCCTTCCCACTTTAAACAACTACATATCCATGCACAATACATTTAAAAACTATTTCAGGCAAAAGAGGACTGTGGTCCATGAGCAGTGGAAAACAAATGAAGGACGCACTATGATAACCTCAGCTTACTGCCTAGAAATAGTTTCTAGGTCATAGCAGAAAGAGAAAGAATCTAAACAAAGTCCAGCAGTAATCACTGGCTAAGGTGACAAACTGGAATTTGAGAAGAATTGGGTATCTAGACCTTGTAGGCTAGATTACTGGAGATCTACAAAAGTTTTTAGAGTCTAGCTTAGTACAGATGTATCCTTGAGGTTGGGGAAAGAACTTCTGGAAAACAGTAAGCTGAACAATTACTGGAGTTCATTCAGAGGTAGGAATAGTTTCTTTTTCATGAAGTAAAATAGAGAGACCTTGTTATGCACAGGGTATCATGTAGAGTTCTCTGAAGGGGTCACACTTTAGTACTGGAACTAAAATAGCCCTAAACTAAAGTCTGTTCTGAATTAGCCAAGTAAAGCTTAAAATGAAGACTCAGAATGAAGAAACCAATTCAAATAACTTAATGTGTCCAACATTCTTTCAAATGTGTTTTAGCACTCAACAACTTAAAATTAACAGTGACCGGCATTTGACAAAAAGTTACCTAGCATGCAAAAAACATGAACCATAATCAGGAGCAAAAAGCCTTAAATAAAAATAGATTCAGGAAACACAGAGATTATTAATTAACATAGATGGGCTAAAAACAAACACAAATAAAATCTGCAGACATGAAAAGCATAGTATCAGAAATAAAAATGTATTGGATAGGAATAACAATAGATTAGACTCTGCAGAAGAAACAATCAGGAATCGAAGATATAGGAATATAATGTATTTAAAATAAGGCAGAGAGAGAAAAATGACTAATAAAAATCAGTGATCTTTGGAACAATATCAAGTAATTTAACATACAGAAAATTAAAAGTTCACAGATGAAGATGGGGAGGGACAAAAAATATTTGCAGAATATTGTCCAAAATTTCCAAATGTATTGAAAATACAAACTCACAGATCCAGGGAGCTCAATGAAATCCATCCAGAATAAACACATACAGACACACACACACAACACAGCACATGAGAATCAAATTTTAGATGAAATCTTAAAAGCAGCCAGAGAGAAAATATGCAGTCTGTAAATAAGAACGAAAATGAGAAATACCAGAGACTTTTCATAAGAAACCATACAAATCAGAAGATAACAGAACAAAAATATTTAAGAACTGAAGGGGAAAAAAACAAAAACTTGATAATCTAGAATTTTGCACCCAGTGAAATATCATTCAAAATTTAAGTCCAAACAAATATTTTCTTAGACAAAAAAAGTTGAGAGAATTTATTACCAGCAATAGGCAACATACAGGAAACTATAGGGAAAACGGCTCCAGATGAAGATTTGGATCTACATGAAGAAATCAAGAGTGATGAGAAATATATTTACGCATATATGGAACATTTGCTCTCATTTTTAAATCTCTTTAAAGATAACTGACTCTTTTAAGCAAAAATAATAACACATTGCAGGATTCAGAGGATATGTAGAAGTAAAATATATTATAACAATAGTACAAAAGACAAGAGGAAGAAAATAGAAGTATATTGTTATAAGGTTTTTACACATGAAGTAGTATAATATTATTTGACAAAAGACTGTGAGAAATTAAAATCATGTACTTTAACCCTTAGAGCAACCACAAAAGAAAAAAAAAGGAAAGAAAAATTGTATAGCTTGTAAGGTAATAGTAGGACTAAATGAAATCATAAAAATATTCAAAAAGATGACAAAAAGAGGTAAGAAAGGAAATAACAATTATATGGGACAAAAACAACAACAAAACAACAAATAGCAAGATAGTAGCATTCTGCCCGACCATGTAAATATAAGTGTAAATGATGTAAATGCTCCAATTAAAATGCTGTTTGTGAAATTAGGTAAAAAAGCAAACCCAATTACATGCTGTCTACAAGAAATCCACTTTAAATATAGAATTACAAATAACTGAAAATGAAAAGGATGGAAAGAGATACTACACAAACCCTAATCAAAATAAAGCTGAAGTGGCTATATTAGCATCAGATAACACAGACTTCAAACAAGAAATAAACAAGGGATAGGAGGGACATTTCATAAATAAAGGGACTAATTAATCAAAAAGCATAACAATTGTGTGTGTGTGTGTGTGTGCAAGTAAAACAGAACTTCAAAATACATGAAGCCAAAGTCTAATAGTATTAAAAGAAGAAATAGGCAAATGTACAGTTATAGAGACTTCAACATTCCTCTCTTAGTAACGATAGAACAAGGACACAGAAAAATCACAGTAAAGATATGTATATGACTTGAACCACACTCTCTGCCGATTGACAGTAACGGAACACTCTAACAACAGAGTATTTTTTTCAAGTGTACTTGAAACATTCACTAGAATAAACCATATACTATGTCATTAAAAAGTTTCAGTAAATGTAATAGGATTAAGATCATACAAAGTATGGATTTGAACTAGAAATCAGTTTTTAAAAATCTAGAAATCCCCAATAATTGAAAATTAAACAACAGACTTCTAAATAATATGTGGATCAAAAAGGAAAACATAAATAAAATTAAAAAACATTTTCAAATAAATGAAAATGAAAATATAACATATCAAATATTATAGATGAAGCTAAAACAGTCTTTAAAAGTAAATTGATAGCATTAAATGTTTATATTTAAAAAAGGGTCTCAATTAATCTAAACTTCCACTTTCAATAAAGAAGAAAAAATGGGGGGGGGGGAAAAGAAATTAAACATAATGAAAGTTGGAGGAAGGAAATAATGAGATTAGAGCAGAAATCAGTGAAACAGAAAACAGAAAAATAATAAAGGTTAATGAAACCATAAAGTTGTTTCTTTAAAAATATCAATAAAATTAATAAACCTCTAACCAGACTGATTCAATTAAAAGGGGGGGGGCAACAAATTCACCAATTTAGATGAAATGACATTTTCTTTAAAAATACAAACTAATAAAGCCCCCTAAAGAAACTATAGATAACCTGAATATCATGATTTCTGTTAAAAAAATTTAAGTCTTAGATAACCTTCCCACAAAAAAATCTCCAGGCCCAGACGGCTTCACCAGTGAATTCTATCAAACATTCAAGGAAGAAATAATACTAATTCTATACAGACTCTTCCATAAAATAGAAGAGAAGACACCATATACCCCAAATCATCTTATGATAATCATTACTTTGATTCTAAAATCAGAAAGAAAAAAAGAAAAGAAAACTACAAACCAATTCCTTTAGCAAACTGAATCTGGCAATATAAAAGAGTAATATATCATGACAAAGAAGGTTAATTTAATATTCAAACATCCACCAAGATAATTCATCATATTAACAGATAGAGGAAAATCATCTCATAGATGCAGTCAATGTATTTGATACAGTTTGATAGCCAGTCATGATTTAAGAAAAAAATCTCTCAGAATAGAAGGGAATTACCCCAACCTAATAAAGAGCAGCTGTGACAAACCTACAGCAAGTATCATACCTAACCGTGGAAAACCGAATGTTCTCCCCCTAAGATCAGGAACGAAATGAAGATGTTCGCTCTTACATTTCTATTCAACATTTTACTGGAGGTCTTAGACAGTGCAATAATGAAATAAAACTAAATAAAAAGCATACTGGTTGGTTGGAAAGAAAAAAGCACAACTGCCTTTATTCACAGATGACATGATAGTATACATTTAAAAAAAAAACAATGAATTTATATAAAAGCTACTGGAAATAATGTGAGTTTAGCAAGGCTGCAGAATACAAGGTCATTATAGAACTAGTGTCTTTCTATATACTGGCAACAAACAATTGGAAATTTATATTTAAAAAATAATACCATTTATAATAGAAAACAAGAATTTCTTGGGGGGGGGGATAAATTTAGTAAAATATACAAAATCTGTTCACTGAAAGCTACCAAATATTGTTGACTAAAAGAAGATAGGAACTGAATAACAGAGAGGCCAGGTAAATTGTCCCGCCAGTAAGTGGCGAAGCTGGAATTTAAACCCAGGGAGAACCGACACTACAGCTACTAACACTACAGTCGCCCAATATAGTGGCCACTTGCCACATGTTGCTACTGAGCACTTGAAATGTGGTTAGTCTGAATTGAGATATGTTGAAAGTATCAACTACATTCCAGATTTCAAATAATTAATATAAAAAAGAATGCAACATGCTGCATTAAAAACTTTTAAATATCGATTATAAATATATTGGGGTTAAAATAAATTATTGAATTAAGTTTGCCTGTTTCTTTGTGTTTTTTTTTTTTTTAAATGTGGCTACTGGAGCATTCAAAATTACATATGTGGCTTACCTCCTATTTCTATTGGACAGCACTGCTCTAGATTCTGAGAATTTAACTATCACACTCTATTGCTTTGGTGAGAAAGACACTTAAGACCAATTAGGAGATGAAGCATAGGTAGTGAATTAGAAGTATGGACAAAGTATTATGCAGGTAACAAGAAAAAAGTCATCGGTCCTGCCAGGGAACCTGGGGAAGTTGTCCCAGAGGAGGCCTTTGAGCTGGGCACATCTAACAAGGAACAGATCGATCCAGTCACCATGACTCACATTTGTGTAACATTTTACATTTCACAATGTGATTTCATGTAAATTAATGCGTTTCCTGCATATACACGCACACAGTGAATTAGGCAGGGCAGATATTAATGTCCCTGTTGTACAAGCAGAGGCTGAGAGATGAAATCACTTGCCCAAAGATGCTCTGTTGGTCTGAAGCAGAACTGGGAGTTTAACCCAGGTCTTTCGAATCCACAATCAGAAAACTGTCTACCGTATCTTGATTACCTTGAGGTGATCTGAAATAATTTCAAAGACAAAGAGCAAAATTATATGGGACACCGGGTAAAGGTAGTAGTATCCTAGAAGCAGCTTTTAGCAGTTCACAAAAGCCAATTGGGCTCACGGCTTCCCAACTGATGTCAAATCATGGCTGAAATCAGCCATGATGGGAGTATTTACACTACAGAAATTGGCAAATACTACAAAGGAAGGCCTTTCTCCACCAAGAGCCAGCTTCTTAGTATACCACTGAATGGATAGTAGAGGGTATAGTGGCCAGGAGCTCTAGTGAGAAGAGCCCATGAAAGCCCTAGCTCAGCTACTAACTGTGTGAGCTTAGGGAATCACATAACCTCTCTGAGTCTCAGCTTTTTCGACCATGAATAGGAACACTGCAATTTCAGCTATAAAATAGAAGTCAAATCTCAAATTCTGGAAGCAGAGATCCTTGAGTTCCCAATCCGCCATCTGTGGAATCTTAGACTTTTCTAAGCTCTCTCCCAACTTCTGTTGTTTCCTTATCTCTAAAACAAGGGTGATAGCAGAGCCTACCCTAAAAGCATTTGTTTATTGGAGTCATATCTATAGATATTTACTGTAGTATTAAAAATGTAAAACTGAGAAATTTTTAAAATATTTATTAATTCATTTTAAAAAATAAAAAATCCATTACATGTTAACATAAATAACTCATTTTTATTAAAAGTAATTATATTTTCTAAAAAATAAATAATCAGAACCATTGTTTTAGATTTTTTCAAATCTTTTTAATACTTGGCTTAACGGAAGACAACTGGATTGTCATGTCTCTTTCTACATTTGATATGTTTTAAAAAATCACTTGTCATGATGCTCCTGGAAAACTCCACTGTATAGTAGTGAAAGCATAAGAGTGGAAAAGCTAAATAATGTCTTAGCATTATTATGAAGATAATTCGAACTTCGTGGAATCCACGTAAGTCTCTCAGAGAACTTCAGAACTGCTGGCCTAATACAAGCACTCAATGTCTGTTAGCCATTTTTATTCATAAATTCCGTTCCATATGGGTTATTGTGCAAATCAAATGAGAGAATACAGTTTTAAAAGGCTGAAATCATGAAGAGCTTACAACATGGAAAAACTCCAATCTGAGAATTTGGTGCCTATTTTTGAGTATTTGCTTTCACCAATGGACATTCAAACTCCTGAAATTAACTTATTGGGACCCTGCTTTGCTATTTAATGGCCCAGGACTGCATTAGTCCTCAGAAATGCTTATGAAAGGAAAAAAAGGAAGGAGGGAGAAAGAGAATGGGAGAAAAGAAAGAGGGAAGGAAGAGAGGGAAGAAGGCAGAGAGGAAGAGAGGGGAGGAGGCAGGCTGCCTGACTTCTAAGATTTCTTAAAGGCTAGGGATATGCTGATGGAGACGTTACTTTAGCTCCTCATCCTAAGACTGGCAGGCTCTAAAAGGCTTGATAAGTATTCCCACAAGAATACAATCACCAATCCAATTATATAATGCTCACCAAGGAAGGAAATGAAATTCCTTGGGGCCCAAAGCCCAAAAGCCACTCAATTGGCCCTTCCTGAGTATAGGACCAATTTGAGCTGCTCCTCCTAGTGAGAAGAAATAGAAGGAATAGGCAAGATTTTTAACATGAAAGCTGCTTGCGGTCTCATGACAATAGGAAAAGTACATTAGCTATGTATGTATGACCCCTTAAGAACTTAGCTCCAACAGGTTCAAGGGAAGAGAAAAAGTATTGGTTCACAAAAAGCCCATGGTTCACATTAAGAGGGGATTCCATCTCTCTCCTCCCTCTTCTCTTCCTCCTTTTTTCCTCCTTTCTCTCTCTCTAAACTGCTTTTGCTTTTGTCTCAGAAGCTCCTAGAAAAAGTTGTCAATGCAAGAAGTCTCAAGAAAAAGCTCTTTCTAGCAGCCCATACGAGTCCTCCTGGTTTGCAGCTTATTTGCCTGGCTTACAAAAGGACAACAGCACTGAATTTAATTGACTTGCTGGTGATCCAAAATTATTTCTAACTGCCTTAGGCTTATTGTTTTGAACTTCATTGGGTATTAAAAAGACCGTCTATTATCAACTGCTACAAATCAATCCATTTAAGATACGTATCCAAGGGAATTGATCAGCATGTCTGCAGCACAAATTTACATAAACGTGATTGGCAAAGTTTGTTAGGAAGGTGTTGGCCTGGTCACCTCTGGTCTAGCAGAATAGAGCCTTCCCAAAACCCACAAAAAACAAAACCAACATTGTGTATACAAGTCGCACTGTTCTTTGAAAGACATATTTCCTGTTTCATTAAAATTTATTATGTTGGACAATCATAAGATGTTTACTAGAGTCTGGCCTCTGCAATTTATTAGAGCCACAGGGAATAGAAATGTTCTCTTGCAAACTGAAGAATCACAATGGCATTTAATAGCCTTGTTTGACAACATCAGTTTGGGTTTATTACGTCTGGCTCATTTTAAAAATTATTTCCCATTGAATTTCACATTTTAAAGGGAGAATGGAGGAGGAGAGGAAGAATAATCTTTTAATAAGAGAAATTTAAAACAGCTAATTAGGAGAAAAAAGTTTCTAATATAGCTCTATAAATTTGACACACACAAAAATATTTTTAAGTGGATTAGCTGGAAAGCAATAAAGCATATCTACTTCTGACCCACACTGTTGCCAGCTGCTGCTTCAAGGGTTTGGCAAAACTAGACTATGTACAATAAGTCCACTTCTTTTATTCCTAGAGACATACAGCCTGTTTTTGAACTTGCATGGTGATTTTATAAAGTGCTGTTTTATTTACTCTCAATTAATCATGCTCAACTGTAAACAAAGTATCTGTTTTAGTTCTGCTGACAATTATCTACTTGTCAACATCTCCCTCAAGTACCTTCAGCATCTGGCTACTGCAGGAAACCTCTACATCAAAATGAATGTTTGTCTCAGTAAATTCAGGAATTCAGCGGTTTCTTTAGCCCCAGCAGTACTCAGGATTATTTCTCACAAATGTCGCCTGGGCACCATGATGAAGATGTGTATAATCTGGCCGTAGCAGGTTTCTCAGGATTTTCTTTCATTCTCAGTGTTTGCTTTGGCAAATGAAGAAAATAAATACAACTAGGGAATCCTGGGGGTGAGGTGAAGGACTGTGACATCAGATACTTTTACAAACCACCAGGCACATGATGACAGCTTCAGAAGTTGCTGAGAAATCCGCCCCTCCATTAGTAACATTCCACTAGATCAACAGAACCAAACTGTGTGTGATTGGTGGTAATTTATGTGAGGAATGCATATGAATTCAGATTCCACTGCCCAAATAACCCTTTTACTTTGGGATGGCTTTAACTTTCACTTAAAATGTATTGTCTAGAGGACATAAGGGGAAGTCGCTGCCAAGAACATTAATATTTTTGTCAACAATAAACTTTTAACAGCAAAACAAATGTTACATTTGATGGTTTGCTGAGGGAGAATTATTGGTGTGTTCCCTGGAGCTTGTCTTGGAGAAGGGAGGCCCCCTCCCAATTAAGCTGAACACCCATGCTATATCCATTCTGTTCCTTTATCCAAGAGAAAGTAATCACATATGCCACAGAGGCAGAGAAGTGGGAGGGGGAGCTGGGGTCTCTGACAAACCAGTTCTCTAGGAGAAGTATGGGTTATTTACCTAGATTTTACATCCCGGAGGGCAATTTACACCCACTTCAAAACCGAAGAGATTCAAATCCCTCAGCATCACTCCTGGAAGCTGGATTCCTGGTGGTGGCAAGCCCGCGAGGATGTAGACCACCAAGAGAAACCAGGCGTCCAGCATGGCCAGATCGATCGAAAGAGGCTAGAAGTGATGTTAAATCCAGAAAAATTAACCTCCTCCTCGAGGGAAACTGAGGACCAAGACGGCGGGACCCGCTCAGGGAAGGCCCCCATGTGGCTATTGAAACAGCTAAGGTGAATGGGAAAGGGTGGATTAACATTAGTCAAGAGGCCTGATTTTCCCCCTTTCCGACAAAAGCTGCAGGTAATTGATTTTAATGACTGGGCAAGTTCCCTTCGCGTTAACAATTGCCCCGGGTCATCAGCCTGCGCGGGCGGGGACTCCCGTGCGGATCTCCCACTCTCCTCCCCGCCAGCCTGTCGTGACCTAAGCGCCCACTACGCGCCTAGCTTTTGGGCCCTAAAGAGCACAGAGGCCGGAGAAACGGGATCTTGACCGGACCATCGCCCCGTTTCACCTGGTAATGTATGCACAATTAATTGAGATATCTTTTATACTTGATGTGTTGCAAAATTAATGCCTAATTTATGTAATTAGTCAATTAACTCTAATTCCAGCATATGTTCCCAAATGCCCAGAAGGTGTTCTGTTTCCCAGGTACTTATTTTGATGTCACGAAATGCAACTAATTAATTTTACATGCATATTAATTTGGGATCTCTTTAGTAGTTCCCTTTGTGCAAGTAATTTTAATATTTGTCTTTCTAACCTTTTGGGGTAGGGTGGGGGAGGTGCAGGTGGGCGTGGGCGGCACGTGAGCACAAACCTGGATAAGGCCTGAGGGGTGGCTCTGGTCTAAAGCGGGGGTGGGGGGGGCCCGCAGAGGCCTCAAATGGTGGACGGGGTTTGGGGGTTGGGCAGGGGTGGGCAGGGGTGACGCGGTGGGACAGTGGGGGTGGGAGGGCGGCCGTGGGTGCGGCGCTCAGCTGGCCCTTAGAGGGCGTTGCAAATGCTGACCCCCACCAAGAGTATTTTGCGCAAACCTTTGGGAAAGCCGAGCCTTAGGGCCTGGAGGCGAAGCGCCTAGACACGCAGACAGTAACCCTCAAGATACTTTCTGTGTTGTCCCTGGACAAATTGCTCCGCGCCCAGCCGCACTCCCGCGTAAAGAGCGAGAGGCTTGCTTTCTTTTCTTCTCTTTTTTCTTTCTTTCTTTCTTTTTTTTCTTTTTTCCTTTTTTTTTTTTTTTTTTTTGAGCTCTTGTGGACGACTTATTTCCAGGCCAGTACCGTGAGGCAAAAAAGCGAAGGGGTCGCGCTGAGGCCGCGGCCCTTGCTTCCACACATCCCTCTGCTCGCCGAGTGTGGGGAGCCGGAGCGCTGCGCTCGCCGCAGCTGCGGGGTGGAGGGCGCGGGGAACTGCGTCTCCATCCCCGGTCGTGTAAGCCGCCATCTATCCTCTTCTGCCCAAGAGCGAAGACCAAGCGAGCGAAAGTTTACTTTCCAAGTTATTGGGTGGCACATTGAAACTTTCATCTTTTTTAGACAAATTAATGAGCAATTTAATTAATAAAATCAGAGAGTAGTGTAAGTGCTATGATAATGAAGTTAAATGAGTGCACAGTAAAATATTCACTAATCCAGCGCATTGCCAAATACCCCCTTAATTCTGCTTAACACTAAAAGGGTTTTGAGCACCATAATGAGATTCCTCTGTCTGCTAATTAATTGACACGCTCCTGAATATTCATATGAGCTAGCACCAATACGTCCCTAATTGCACCGTGGAATAGATCTCAGAGGAAAGTAAATCGCCATAGACTTAATTAAAATAATGTATTCCAGATCCAGGACGGGAAAAGATGAGACATTTGCCTTCGAGCGCACTAAGAAAGTGGCACCTGGTTGGTGGAGGGGCGAGATATCAAACGTCGGCGCCGGGCCTGAAATAAGCGGCGTGGGACGCGCAGGGGGGCGGGGGGCGTTCAGCTTCTGAAAACAGCAGCTCAGCTGGGTCCAAACCCCGCGGCTCGGGAAGCAGTTTCTCCCAGGAGCGCTGGTTTTCCTGCTGCCCTCCGCGAGTCTGCACTAAGGGAGGAAGTGGCCGATGGGGCAGAGTCTAGGACTCCGACCCCTGGCCAGCGCGCCCTCCCTTTCCTTCTTGCGGTCCCTCAGGCTGGTCCAAAACGCTGCCTACAGGGGCGCGTGGGTCAAGAAATTCCCCGGGTAACTTTTCCCAGAGGTTGTCGAAGGCACAGCAGCCCCGACTCTCCCAACCCAAGTTGCAATCTGAGACACGTCGCTGGCACTTCTCTTTGAGGGAGGGCGATAGCTCCGAGGAGAATACGCAGATCCTGTTGATCGCGTCTCTTCTTTCCCGGTTTCCACTCCCACGGGAAGCACCGCGGTCTGCAAAACCGCGACCTTCAGTTCCCGGGTGCATTCTCCCTTTCGGGGCGAGTCCAGTGCGGGGGCTCATCCAGCCGAGCTTGCTTCGGCGGGCGGGAGGGACAGCCCGGCTGCAGACCCTACATCTGGGCTCCACAGCAGAACCATTTTCACCAGATCCACGCAAATGAAATAAACTTGTTCTTTGGGAAGACGAAGTTATCCCCCACCCCCTTCTTTTTGGAGGAAAAAAAAAAAACCACCACAGGTTAGAAACTAAAAAGTTTATTTGAAGACATACAAATGCATATTTATTATACACATGTAGGCATTAACAATGTAAATTACACCGCCAGCAGTTGCTGGTTGTTTATTCATTAGATCTTTAGAAAATCTACATTGCCTCCAGACAGCGCGATGATAATGTGAAATACACAAGCAGTTTACATAACCAACTTCGACGCGGAGCTCCGCGCTGCGACTCGGAGTCATCAACAGGTCTCGGGGATACGGACGCGAAGGAAAATCGAAGTTGCTAATAATGACCGAAGATCTGGGAACCTATGGGGCCCAAGGCTCCTTATTTTTTCAGAAAAGGGTAAAACGCATGAAAACATGGATCTGACTCGCGCTGTATGGTTAATCTGTTTTACCGTTTGTGTGTAGCTTCCCCTCCACTCCCCCCATTATAGAAAAGTAGGTGAAAAGAGGACGGAACTTCAAGATCAGTAGCCTCCCCAAGCTCCGGGTATTTGTGAGCGCCAGTTAGCGACTACAGACTCAAACAGCTTGGAGGTGGGGAGGGGGGCTGTTAAGTGAGAGGCGAGAGATTTTCTTTACTGACGGCTTGGGAAGACTAGGCAGCCTACCTTACTGAAGGCTCCACCAATCAGATCACTGAGGTCACAACAAACAAATGGTTATCACTCCAAAGAAAATCACCTGCTGGATCAGCCTTTTTTTGGAATTACAAAATGCTCTGTGGTTCTGGATTTACCGGAAAGATAGAGAGGAGGAAGCACTCTAAGGGGAAAATGGAAATGCAGATTTAATATTTATTTTAAATATATAAACATGTACATATATATTTCCAAAATTCTTACCCAACACATTAAAATAAATGGGGAAATCAGGCGTTGCTAATTAGGGTCGCTAGTATTGGGGCAAGGAAAGGTGCAGTGAACATTATCAACCACAATCA
This sequence comes from Rousettus aegyptiacus, assembly GCF_014176215.1. Taxonomy (NCBI): domain Eukaryota; kingdom Metazoa; phylum Chordata; class Mammalia; order Chiroptera; family Pteropodidae; genus Rousettus; species Rousettus aegyptiacus. Next base: position 128,499,603 of record NW_023416306.1, read on the forward strand.
TAAGTGCCAAAATCTCCTAAAACTGCGCCGATGCTAAGAAGGGTCGAGTTAATGATTTATTGAAGTCACCCACGTATCCTGGGCTACCATTACACCGCTGAGGTGTGCGGGTGATCCGGTGCAGGGTTGGAGTTGTTGGAGTTTTCTGTTTTCTCCCTCCTTCCCTTCCTTTTCTTTTTTTTTTTAAGGTTGGGCAGGCTGGGTACATAAGGAAATAGACTGCCGATCTGGACTTCCTGCATTGCTGGGAAAGCAGCTAGTTTGTTTGCGGACCAAAAAGCTCGTGTTCATACCGCTGCAGAAACTGAAACCAGAATTTGAGGAAGAAGGGATGAGAACAGAGAGAAAGAGGGAAGGAGCGAGAGAAATAGAAGTCAGAGGACGGTAGGTCTATTTCTGGGGCTTTGATAAGGCTTCAGTGCAACCTGGTTTCCCCCTAAAGCTTGTCAGTAGACAGCAAACCACCAAGACTCAGCAAACTGAACGCACCAAGCAGGCGCCGTGTGCAAGACAAGAGCGTGTGGAGCCGGGTCGGCTCCCTGCGTGGGGGCCCGCGAGGCGAAGCCCTTGTCCCAGGTGAGACCCTTCAGAGCGGAAGAACCTCGAGTCCCAGGGCTGGCAAGAGTGGGGCCGCGTTTCAGGCCCCTCCTGGCTCCGCCTCCCAGCCATTCTTAGCTGGGGGAGGCCAGTAAGGATCAGCCGCTTTCTTTTCTTTCTCTTTCAAACCCTCTTTGTGGGTGGCAGCTCAGCGGGGGAAGCATGGAGACCAAAAAAAAAAAAAAAAAAAAAAATGCCGAGAGAGAGAGAGAGAGAGAGAGAGAGAGAGAGAGAGAGAGAGAGAGAGAGAATATGAGAATGAATGAGAATCAAATAGTTTTAACCCTCCCAGGAACTCGACGAGTTGTTATATCTAAAGGCTGTTGTGCTATTCAGTGAAACCTGTTTCTGCCATTAAGAAAACACAAACTGCAAACGTCCACCGGGTTAAGCTCTCCTCCTTGCCAGCCTGAACAGCAAAGCAGAAGCGCCTACTTTTAAGGCTGGACACCTACAGGTTATGCGGTTTCGAAACAAATTAAAATGGCAGGATGCACCAACAAATATTATGAATGCAAAATATTCTTCCTTTCAGATATGTGCAGTTCCTCCCAGAATCGATTTTATTCAAATTTATGAGCAAAGTATATTTAGTCTACTGTACAAGATTTACCTTAGTATTCTATTGCAATCATCTTTTTTTTTTTTCCTGGATAGCACATTCAAAGGAAGTTAAAAGTTTTCCCACTTATTGGAAGCTTTGAAACACTTTATAAAGCTAAAAATTGCCTTCCTGTTTCTGCTTTCCCCCAGTTCATCCAAAACATAACATTTTAAGAGCGGATGCCTAGCCAGAGGTACTGACTTTTTCCCCCTAAAATCTGAGCAAACAAGTAATTCCTGACAAAGAAAATTAATATGAAAAGTATAGGGTGGTTTTCTCTCCCTCCTCTCTTAAAAAAGACCCCTTGCTCCACCCCGCTATTAAACAAAACACAATACCTTTTTCTGGGTGGTACTGCACAGAAGTTGATTCAGTTTTGACAATGTTGTTTAGCTATCATTTGCTATTTTGAATGAATGGAAGCAATCCCCCCTTTTACAACATTTGTTTCCTATTATGGAGAGGTGCAGCAGTTGAGGGCAGACATGTGAAAGTGGCTGTTTGATTCTCTTTTTCATCCCCCTGACCCTGCTTTTGTTCCTTCTCACCCTGGGAATGTCACGCCTCGCTACTTCACTTTGAGATGCTCAAGAAAGTGGCTTTGTTATTCCCTTTTAGACATACACGAAATTGTTCTCATTCCCTCCGCTGTAAAAGATACTTCACATCGAGACTCGGTTCACAAGTGCAATGCAATTTGGCTTAGTCCAACCTTTGTTCTGCTTGTACAAATGAGCGAACAGTGCACACATTATACAGTTGATCTACTGCTGTCTTAACCCCAGAGTTAGGGGCTGGGAGAAAAGCAAGTTAATCCCTTCAATACTGAGGTGGCTTTAGCAATATTTCCTCCAATAATAATAATAGATTTGAATTGCTGCTTCTATTTCACACAGTGTAGAGCACAACTTATGGGGAGGGTTTAAGCAACAACAAAAATCCTTCTACCAACCTTTTGCAAATAACTTTTTAGACAAATACATTTGTAGGTTTGGTAATGCTCAGTTTAAAGCTATGCAATTGTTCGTGCAAAGGAGGGATTGGATTTGGAAACTAAGGCTTTAAATCCTTGAAATCTCAGAGCAAACCACAGCAAGCAAAGACCAAATGGTATTTAGCAAACTGATCCCAAAGAGAGGGCATTATGGCAAGCAGGGCAAGAGTTGTTTTCACAGGCATTGAAATTGCCTGCTCACTATGGGTGGGGGTTGGCACTTCTTGAGAATGGAGGCCTAGGGGACCTGGCATTTAACACTGGCTGCTGTTTGTTTTGTGCTTGAGGTGGAAGGAAAACTGAGCCTTCCCTTCTCTGCAAAGTGCAGCAGCTGCTAGGGAAATACTGCTAAAAGGGTTGGGGTGTTGCCACTCCCTTTCTACCAACCCCAAGGATAACATAGGTTTTAACTTAAGGGGACACAGCCAGAGGCCTTACCAGGCAACAGGGACTAGGGAGGGAACACTTCTGAATTTGAGCCCCCCGCCCCCCAACAGTTTGGATGGAAGGGAAGAGTGAGCAGAAGGTGGAGATTTGCCTTTCTCAGAACCCAGCAATATTGGACCTGGAAGAACCGATTTTGTATACTCCTCAAAAGTTTCTTTTCCACCTCCCTATTATGAGTTAAGGTCCAAACCCCCTGTATCGTAGTCACCAACCAATGAAATACATGGCCCCAAAGTTCTGTGGCACACATTCTTTCCTAATAGTTGGGAAAAATAGGTGTGTTCCTTGGCGGGCCTCGTGCATGGAGGGTGGCAGTGGTAGGCACTAGGGAAGAGCTGGCGGGGAAAGGGGGCAGAGTCCTTTCACTGCCTGTTGGCCATTGGCATCAGAGCGCAAAGTGTCCCTTCCCCCGCCTCTCTTTCTTGGGCAATTTGATTTCCCGCCAGACTTGGATGAAGAGGCTCAAACTCCCGGGGCAGTCAGGGGAGAGTCATGGCCGGTAGGTTTCCACTGATGCAGTTCCCAACTGGGTACAAGTCTCTGTGGCCCATGAATCAGCAGGACCGTTGGGTCCAGGGGCCCCAGGTAGAAAGAACTCACTGAGCGGCTTCCCTCTGGTCCAACTCCAGAATGTTAGAACCAGGCTTTGCCAGGCGGGGGTGTGGGTGGCGGAGGCACACAGATTCCGAGGACAAACGGCCTCCAGGACACTTAGAATGACAATTTTTTTAATTGACCGCTGACAGGCTCAGGGAGTTTGTTTTAGTGCTGAATACCCGGGGAACAAAATCCTTTTGAAAGTAAAGCTAAGTCGTTTCACGCCACCCAAATGCAGATTTGGTGAAGAATGACTGATGGGACAAAGCAGTGCGGTACCATAGCACGGGTTCCCAGAGAGCAAGGAGAGCTTAGGCAACTGCAGGAGGCGGCCAGGGAAGGTGGGGTGGGCCGGAGGAGACCCTAAAACCTGAAATCAACGCTGAGCCAGCCCTCGACCTTCTACTCCCCACCCCAACCCCTCCCTGCACATTTCACTGCCCATTTGATAGAGGAGATAGAAAAAGTGGAGGGAAGAGGGGAAAAGTGAAGCCAAAGGAAATGCGGGGCAAGGATGCGGTAAGAAAAAGGAAAGAAGTGGAGCAGAGACTCACACTAGGGGCGGGGAGAGACTTGAGAAGGAGGGAAAGACAAGGAGGGCAAAGGAGGAGGAGAAGGGGGCAAGGAAGGCTTAGTTGAAATGCTCCAGGCAGCTCAGAGTTCACTTTCCAAGTAGGGAGCATGAGTATTGTTTTTGGCGCCTAGGAAACCTTCGGAAGCTGCCGGGTACTTTCCCTCCACCTCCCGTCGGTGTTTGGTAAATATTAACAAACCAGGGTGAGTTACTTTCTGGAGTGTGGATGGAGGGGCCGCCAGGCTCGAGAGGGTTTTTCTCTTCTAGAGCCCCCGCCCCAAACACCAGCCCCGCCGTTCACACACGCACACACCTGCTTGACAACAGAAGGAATCAAAATCAATATTGTATTTGTCACCTCTCTGTCTTCTTTTTACTCCCTCAGCAGCCCCGGTGCCACTGAAGCGAATTGTGGATTTATGGAGGGAAATTAGCATAAATTATTAGGAAATCTGCAGCCGTGTGTGGTCCAGCTTGTGGGAAAAGAGGCTATTGCGAACTCTCCAAGCAGAAAGGTGGTCGGTGGTGGGCTCCGCAGAGGCGATGAATGGCTATTGCACGAAAGAGCTTTCCATTTGGTTTGCACATGGGTATAATTGACTTATGTGTATTTTATACAGTTTTCACAACTCCCTAAGCCTCCTGGTTGGATGTGCCCCGTCCCCAAAGCTTCTGTTTGTTTTGGGTTCTGTACAATAGACTCAGATGCACTTTTCAAGATTTCTGGAAAGTGCTCCTTTCCCTCTCTTCTTCATAATACCAGTCTTAAAACGCTGTAAATAGCATGCAAATCATCCTCCCCCTTCCCCTGGGCTTTGTAGATCTTAAGTAGGAACCAAGACACAATGTCGTAGCAAAGGACATGTTTTAAATGTGCACATCACACAACTCCTCACCTCACCAAGGCAAACTTGTGCTATTAGCTTCGATTTCCTTAATTAACCCCAGGCATAGACAATGAGCCTCACTTCCCATCCTCACCCTAGCCAAACTTTGAAGATTCCTCAGGCGTGAATTCCTACTTGTATCCTCGCATGTCTCAGACTTGGTGGTGACAACTTTTCCAGGAAAATGGACAAAGATTTATTTTAACTTAGTTTTTTGTTTAACCCAAACGGTTCCACTCTTATAATTTAATCTGTTTACTCCAAGCAATGATTTCGACAGCTTTACAAAGGCCCTTTACAAGGCAACAAAATGCCGATTGTTAAAACAAGAAAACATTTCTCTCTTCATCCCCCACCCTCAAACACAGGCGCGGCGCAATAGAAAACAATCTTCCTGGCTGTCATGGGGGAAACAGTTCGCTCACTTCTATCGTTCCACATCCCGAATCCAACCACTTTTAACATTTTACCTATATTCTGTATATCAGTATGCACATATTTGCTAAAAGGATTCTAAAAGTTCTTGGAACTTCTATATTGGTGCCTCTCCTTCCCAGGAGGGCTCCTGACTTGCCCACCGGAGCACCTTGTTTTGTACCTCTGAGGCCATCTGCCTTCTAGAGCAGGAAAACCTTTGCGTCTGGGAAACACAAGCCCTTACTACTGTTCTTCATCCGCGGTCCCTCAGGTTCCCAGGCTTCCCAGCTCCTCCCATGCCAGGACCCTCAAGCCGATCAGGGCCTCACCAAGTAATCCCCCAAACGCCGCACTTCCTCAGGAGCTGAAGCGCGCGCAGCTCCACCAAGTACCGCTGCCTCCAGGGGAAGCTCGGCAGAAGTTCCACCCGGGTCCAGCTGGTTTAGCAGCAGAGGGTCTATCTGCCCTTCTCGAGCCGTGCCCCCAGAGACAGATCAGTGTTACTGTCTCATCCCCTCGCACCCACCGCCTCCTCCTGGTTATTTTTTCTGAATTAAGAAGGTGACATTATTCTTTTCTTCAAGCACTTCTGTTAATATTGAAAAACGTGCGCCTGCATCTCAAGCGAGGCAGCCCAGACGCGAGAGCCATTTCAATATTAATGAAATTGTTTAATCTCCTAAATTCATCGTGTTTAAGTTACGTTTTGGTGAGTTATTGACCAACTCTGAAACTGGTTAATGGAAGTGTGTGCGCACCCGCGCTCACACTAGAAGATTTTTTTTTTTTTTAGCTAACCCCAAACAGCTCCACTGATAATGCTCTAATATCATTAAGTGTCAAAACTTCACACCCAGAACACAACCACCACCACCACCACCATCACCATTACCACCTTCTCCTTAAAAGAAAAAGAAAAAAAAAAAGTTCTCATATTTCCCCACTGAAGATGATTCAGTGTGACCTGTAGGTACTGTTTTTTAACAACACGGGAAATTTCTTTTAAAAACCATAGAGCTTGTAGAATATGCAGAAACCAGTGAGACCTCCTAGAGTCTGCTCTTAGACTGCGTGCATGCACGCAGGGTCGACTCACTATTTAATTTGATGATGACAACGACGATGACAACTAAGATGATGATGATTATGATGATGATGATGATGATAACTCACGGAACCTCTCAAGACAAACTGAACAGAAGGGAGCCTGTTGCCTGCTCCAGGGAGTGTGACCTGAGGCACATTCTTCCTCTCTCTCTTTCTCTGTCTCTCTGTCTCTCTCAAAAAAAGTTAAACTCACTGGTTCTTTGCCAAGTCTAGAAGGCATTGCTGTTTTCGTGGGGCGCAGGCAGCTTTTGCTGGGCTTTCTAAACCCTAAATAGGTTCTGTATGGAGAAAAAAAAAAAAAAGGTGGGGAGGAGGAAAGAAAGTTCCGGCTGTAAAATGCAAACTTTCAGGCAACGCCTAACTCCCAAAATTTCAAATCACCTGGGGAAAGCGAGAGACCCTGCGGTTCATCTGGTGATAAAGTGTGTCAAACAAACTCGGGCCCTCCCCAGGTATGCACACAGTCTACCCAACAGCCCCGGAGAATTCATCTTGTGTCTAATAAAAAATTCCTGTAGGACTTTTAAAGTAAAGACCTAGCCTATTCACCCAGATGCACTATTTTAATTTTTTAAATTTGGTCAATACAGTTATGTTCAAAACGGGCTTTTACAGTGCTGTCCAATTATATTTTTGTAAGTATTTTTAAAATCCATCACTTGAAGCTACACACCCACTGTGCACAGCTAAGGCAGCAGCCTAGGAAGGTCAAATCAAACTTTGACCTGCCTCTTGGAGGACTGGGGGGAAGGGTGTATTTTCATTATAATAACCCATGCAACTAGCCCCTGGTAATGCCAAGCGCAGGAAAAGGGTCTGCTTCAGGGGGAAAGCCGTGCCTGAAGTTAGCTAACAATACAAACCCGATACAATGCGGAGGAAACAGAATACCCCAGCCAAGCAATTTCCATGTCAAACATCGTCTGCGCGGCAGCTCGGTCTGTGAACGTCAGTGGTCGCCTGAATCCCTGCTCCGCGGTCGCCGCCTCCTCCTCATACCTTCACACCGTGCACCCAGGCCGGCGTGTCCCGCTCCCTGCCGGTGGCCGAGGCTCTTCCCCCTCGCCCAGTCTTGAGCTGGAAGTGATTCCTATTGGCCAAGGTGTCCATGTAAATAGGTGTGAAAGAAATCGGAGCTGGCCAGGCTCTCCCCTCTCGCTCAGTCCCCTCCCTCTGCAGCCCCCGCTCCCCCTCCTCTTCCTCCTCCTCCCAAGGCGATTGTCATATGATAGCTAAGAAGTGGCACATTAATGAAGCGCCGCTACAGGGGTCTTTTCTGCTCCTGTCACCGCTTAAAACTATCAGATGGTTCGAGGGAGGACATGGAGGCAGCCACCTAGCTCAGCGGAGCTGCGGGGTCCACAGCAGCGCCCTCCGGAGCCCCGAGGCCGCCGCTGCCACTGTCCTCGCTGGGACTCCACAGCCGAGCTCGGCCGCTTGCAGAGCGCACGGCCAGAAGCTGTGCGGACCGGGCGGCGCCGGGCGCCGCGGGACTGAGCTGAGGATCCAGTCTTGCGGAGCCCACCAGCCGAGCTGGTACACTGAGCCCCGGCTGCGCGCCGGAAAGGACCAGGCGAGCAGCAGCGCCATCCCGGATGCGGACGCGCAACTTGGAGCAACTTTAAAGGTGAGCCGCTCTCTGCATCTCTGCCCCAGTCCCCGCTCCAGGTCCAGTTTATTTCTGTGCTACTCTCGCGCCGTTCTGCCTGCGCCCCATTCTTCACGCAAAGTTGCTGGCTACAGAGCGCGCGGGCTTATCCAGTGCCACAGCCCCTACCCGCCATCCCCGAAGTCTGTACTCCGTGTGGCCTATCTCGCAATGTCTATCTGTGCATCCATGCCTGCGCCCATTATCTTTCCCCTTTCTCAGATACGAGTAGCAGCCGGCGCGCGCGGACCCAGAGCAAGAAGGGGGCAAACAGGAAGATGCCTCGGCCGGGCCGCAACACGTACAGCGACCAGAAGCCGCCCTACTCGTACATCTCGCTGACCGCCATGGCCATCCAGAGCTCGCCCGAGAAGATGCTGCCGTTGAGCGAGATCTACAAGTTCATCATGGACCGCTTCCCCTACTACCGGGAGAACACGCAGCGCTGGCAGAACAGCCTGCGCCACAACCTCTCCTTCAACGACTGCTTCATCAAGATCCCGCGGCGGCCAGACCAGCCGGGCAAGGGCAGCTTCTGGGCACTGCACCCCAGCTGCGGGGACATGTTCGAGAACGGCAGCTTCCTGCGGCGCCGCAAGCGCTTCAAGGTGCTCAAGTCGGACCACCTGGCGCCCAGCAAGCCCGCCGACGCTGCTCAGTATTTGCAGCAGCAGGCCAAGCTGCGCCTGAGCGCGCTGGCGGCCTCCGGCACACACCTGCCCCAGATGCCCGCTGCCGCCTACAACCTGGGCGGCGTGGCGCAGCCTTCGGGCTTCAAGCACCCTTTCGCCATCGAGAATATCATCGCGCGCGAGTACAAGATGCCTGGGGGGCTGGCCTTCTCCGCCATGCAGCCAGTGCCCGCCGCCTACCCGCTCCCGAACCAGTTGACTACCATGGGCAGTTCGCTGGGCACTGGCTGGCCGCACGTGTACGGTTCCGCAGGCATGATAGATTCGGCCACCCCCATCTCCATGGCTAGTGGCGATTACAGCGCCTACGGCGTGCCGTTGAAGCCTCTGTGCCACGCAGCGGGCCAGACGCTGCCCGCTATCCCGGTGCCCATCAAACCCACCCCTGCCGCAGTGCCCGCGCTGCCGGCGCTGCCCGCGCCCATCCCCACCTTGCTCTCGAACTCGCCGCCCTCGCTCAGCCCCACGTCCTCGCAAACAGCCACCAGCCAAAGCAGCCCCGCAACTCCCAGCGAAACGCTCACCAGCCCGGCCTCCGCCTTACACTCAGTGGCGGTGCATTGACCCGCAGCGGCCGGCTCCCCCTCTGGCTCCCCTCTCCGCCTGCTCACTCGCCTTCCCCGGCTCCCAGTCCTGCCCTCCCTGACCCGCGACCGCTACTCTGACTTGTCCATTTCACCTTCGGCCAACCCTCTCTTGCCCATGAGAACTTTGTTTTGGACCCAGGAGACAAAACACAAACTTGAAGATGGGCCTGGAGGTGCGAGGGAGTTGTCTTCGCCCCCGCAAGGGGGGAAAGCAGAGGGCACCTGAGCCAAGGCATCCCATCCCGGGGCCCTCGAAACTCCCTCGCGTTTAAGTGCCAGAGGTAATCCTGCCTCCCGCCTTCGCGGAGAGGAGCGCGTCTTCCCTCCGCCGGGATCCGCGGGCCTCCGCCTCTGCGCAGTTAGTTCCACTACCAGAGAACCCGCCTCAGAGGTTTCCTGGAACAGATCTCCCCCGAGGGCTGCAGGCGTGCGCAGCGGAAGGCCGGATCTGTTCGCGTCTTGGAAATCTGCCGCGAAAAGAGACCACTAATCTTCCCACCCTACTCGCCTCCGCCCATCCGGCAGGGGTTGGGCCGAGCGCAGCTTCCCCGAGTAGCAGGCCCGCTTCCCCAGCTTCTGCAGTTTTTCGCTTTGGGTTTTGTGTCCTGCCAGAGGCTCTAGGCGCTGGGAGTAAAAGGGGAGGCTGCTAAGCTGGGAAGGGGACGTTTGTCCCCCACATAAGCAAAACAAAACTAAAAGTAATCTTGTATTGTTTACAAAGCGCCCGGTAAAATGTAAACAGTGAACTTGAATCTGTATTGCTTGGCGGGCGAGCGGGCAAAGCCCACTTTACCTGTTGTAATGTGAATGTTTACTCTTCATTTCTAGCCAGGTTTAGGGGAGGGAAGGCGGGATGGGAAAGTTAATTGGAATGTTAACTTTCTGATTAGAGACATTTTTAGCTATTTATTTTGTTGTTGGGGGTGGGGTGGGGTGGGATGAAATAAGCCCAAACTAAGAAAGCATCAAGGGCAACCCTAGAAGAATTTAGATAAGCTGACTGGTAACATGAAGGAGAGATGTGACGGGATAGGTCTCCCAGGGACAAGTCCTGTTTGCTACAAGAACTTTTCCAAGAAGCTAAGGGCTGCAAAGAGGTGTAAATGCTTGTGAATAGGAATGATTATATACACTGTGTAAAATGCACTTTTGTTTGCTATATTCTATTAGAGTCTTAGGTATTTGCTGAAAAACGAACTGTTGTTCTGGTGTGACCCGCTTAAGTTAAAAAAAAAAGTTGTAGCGTCATCGGAGCTGTAAAATTTTTACCTTTCATTTTTCTCCCCACCCTGTACAGAATTAGCATGACATTTTAAATATTGATGTTCTTGTTCCCAGCATGCCTCTTTCAAGACAAAGAATTTTAAAAAGGTGTCTACATTAAATTATGAACCTAGTCCAAATAATATTTTCTCATTAAAATATGTAAATTAAAACTTTAGTTTTGTGTGTTTTTCAAGAGTTGCTGCACAGAATCACTTTACAAAGGTAGATGTAGTGCTTGTCTAAGAATGCTTTCTGCATATATTGTCTAAATTTGCCTTGTTCATATCTTATTTTTAAAACAGTGAAACCTCAACTTACGCTCTTGCAGACTGGGAAAGAAATTATTGAGATGGACTCTTGAAGATATTTCTGCAGAAGGAAAGAGGAAACAAACTATTTCTAGCATAGATCAGGTGCACAGACATAGTGCTGAAAGAAAAACTTATTGAAAAATTATAGTACTCTGTATGTATTCCGTCTATCTTAAAATATACATTTTACAAAATATATAGCACTTATATAAATGTAATGCTTATGTAGAAATCAGGTAGAGGCCATAGGGGATACAAAAAGTAGAAACAGACTTGCTTACTCAATGCTTAGATTCTGATGTATCTTATTTGGAGTCAGCTTCATTTCTTTGTTCCTTTAAATTATTGCAGTTGTTAAAATTTTCTTTTTCAGAAGTTACCTCAAAGTTTACTTTGCATGTCAAGTAACTTGTTTACTTGGAATTGAACAGATTCCTTTTCATTCCTTTAGGTGGGAAAATGATGCTTAATGCATTTATTTTTAAAAAGTGAATGAAGTTATTTTAAATGCTTGACTCTAAGTATTTGCTTTTCTTCAAATTTTTGCAGAGAATTTAAATTTGCCAAGAACTTATGGCTCAGAGCCGGTTGCAACTTTATTAGAGGGGTCACAATATTTCCAGTGAGGGATGTATTCAGCTAATGAAGTTACAAGACAAGAAAAACTTAAATAGTGATTAACACTTTACTGTGTAAAATGATTAAACAAGAGATTCTGTGTGCAACACAGGGAAACCCACAGAGAAATCATGATCACTATACTCCATAAGGAGAATCCTTGGCACCTGCGACCCTTCTATATTTAGAGGGTTATCTGAAAAAACTTTTTAGGATTAATGCAAAGGGTAATTAATCCTGTTGTGACCATTTTTTAAAAGGAAGGATCCCACACACAGCCAAAAAAAAAAAGTGGAAAATAAATGAATCATTGAACTGATTAAAATGCATGAAGCTACTAAAGCTCGTCAGACAGGGGACAACCAAACTCATTCATCAAGCCCAATTCACAATTATATCAACAAGATCAGCTAAAGAAAGCCTGGAAAATGTATCCGCCCTGGGCTAGGAAACTCTAGAAACTTTGTTCTCAACAAGAAATCACCTACATTTTAAAAAATTAAGTACATTTCCATCATTTCCTACAAAATAAAATTAAGGCCATCTCTGAAATATTCTAATTTCATCTATTTTACTAACTGAATTCAAACTAGGAATGAAGGAACCATAAAACATGGGCCTCAAACATTTCGTAAATTATTAGCTTAGATAGTCAAGTATTCTTCCTACAACAGCTAGTGGAATTCAGAGTTAAGTGATGTGTACATACATACATTTAACAAATGGAGGCAAATAAGATGCAGATCCCATTTCTGATTTTTAGCAAAGAAATGATTTCGACTCAGTATTTGAAAATGTTCTTTTCAGCTGATAAGTTCGTCATGGTGTATTGCAAAGCATGAAATAACTTGGGCATTGTGAGCCTTCCTTTCACAATTGCAGGCATCTTTTCTCAGACAAAGTTGAATGAGTAAAGTAAAAAATCCATTGATGATATTTTGACCTTGATCAGAAATCCAAAGGCAGGCCAAACACACGTCTCCACCGCACCCTGTTTAGCTGAAGTGCCCCACAAATAAGGAAGTTTATAACTATGATACCTTCAATGGTTCTCTTTGTCATGTTAAGTATTTTCACCTGGCTCAAGTCCAAAGTCAATACACATGGCTTTAAAGTACAACTCGAAGAGAGACACCACCAAATAGTGAAGTGTATGTTCAGGGTTTTGTCTTTGGGAATCAACTTAACATATTATTTTCTATTTTGTAAACTTGGGCAGGATGGATTTTTTTTTTTTTTAATTCAGGTGTACGATTTGGAAACTTGGCTATTCTTGAGTCTTTAACATGATGCTGTACTCAACTGCAAAACTGGCTTTCTCTGTGATTTGGAGAAACGCTTACACAATGGATGAATTTTGTGTACTCTTCTCAAGAGAGAAGCTGCACAAGTTCTCACTGGGTTGGAGTTTTGAAAAGCGTTAAGACTAGCAGGGGCAGTGCTAGTAAATGATCCTAAGAATGGCTTAAATATTATAGCAGCGACTTTAATGGCTTTAAAATAGACGAGAATATTGAATGTCTTGGAAGCATAAATCTGGCCAGGTGCTCTAATGGGGTGAAGTTAAGGGGTGAGAGGAAGAAGAAATCTAATGGAGTGCGGCAAACAGAAGGTTTTATATTAGTTTATGCAAGGCGGGGTTGGGAGTGGTAAGGTATAGTTTGTATTTTTACAAATGGAAAAGGCATCCATTTAAGAAATGGAAGGACGAGGGTCTGTTCTCAAATTCTTAATATAAATGTCAATTATTTTTTTTCTCCTAAAGCCACATATGCAGAGAGACACCCAAACAAAAAAACAAAACAAAAACAACCCAACCCACCGGCTGTGAAGCCTCAAAGGCGATGCATTTGTTTCGTTTAAACTAACAACAAATTATCTAATTAATATGTTTCAATTACAGCATGAAAGGCACAGCCCTTGGACCGCCCGCCGTGGGGGCACAATAGCCCCAGAGCCCACTCTTGGAATTTACAATAACTTCACATCTGTTTCTTTATTTCCCACTTTTTGAGTCTAAAACTCCTCTCAAGATCACTTCAAACCAACGCCTGAGTTATGAAATATGTCCCGGTGTTAAAGGGGGACGAAACTTTGCCCACGGATGCTTCATTTGCAAGCAAAAAAGTGAAAGCCCATTGAAGAGCATTAAACAAATATATTAGAATTCTGTCACTTTATGCAATTGAGTAGATCAAATGAAGGGTCCCGGCCACTTCATTCACTCTCATTCACTCGAATAGAAAATGCAAAGAATAGCAACCCGAGACTGGGCCACCGATGTAGATTTAGCTCCTTTTTACTGGGAGACAAAAAGGCTGAATTTTCACAAACACATTGCTGACTCGGGGACTAGGAAACCGGCACTGGAACCCCTTTGGAATTTAAATTCATTTTATCTTCCTCTCCCTTTGCGGGGATCTGTTTGCACTACAGTGCAAGATGCAGCAGGCATCCTCTGGCTTCTGAAAAAATGGGGGAGGGGAAGAAAGTGATTGGGGGTGGCAATGTGGGCCTCAGGATTCCCAAGGAGCTTTTGGTGATCGACCAACACTCAGGTCTGAGATAATAACTTTGATTTAAACAAATCTTTATCTACATCAATATAAACATCATTATATCATACATATCTCCAAGTCTTTTACCTCTTGCTTGGCACGGATTACATAAACAGCTTATTTTCAAAGACCAGAACTGCATCTGGGTCATCCAGTTTTCTTCTTTCAACTAATATCTGGTCATTGGTGTCACAACAGACTTGAAAGCTGAGCTTTCGACCTTACCTGCTTGATATTCCTTCTCCCCGCCCACCCCCCCTCCACGTACCACCTTCTGAAAGCTACCCTGTCTGAGCACCACGATGGTAAACTTGTTATGTAAAAATCAGGAGAAGAGATACTCTTAGGTTAGAATTTCCAAGTCAGAATCTTCTTACATTTTCATGTAAGGGGAGAAAAAAACAGCCACATGTGTCAGTGGTAAGTAAGATAATTTTGTAGCAATACTTCTGTGTCTTCCATGGTTGACATTGTTTTGGTGGACTTGATAGACTTTCATGTGTTAACATCTTAGAAAGCCTACACTGACTGTTAGAGCTGCTTCTAGAGACAGAGCAGGGAAACATAAAGAAGCAGACTTCGCAGCTTTCGAGGGATGATTGCAGAAGGATGAACCAGTTTTTCTCAAATTTGAAGTCTAAATGAGATCTGATCTAAGACTATTTAAAGGGTTTTCTATTGTATTTTAAAAATTTGCCCAGTACTTTTTCCAGGTACATCAAAACCTTGAATACTTTTCATTTTACCTTCAAGATTTGCAAGGTCATATTTGACACTCTTCATTTAATTCATGAGACCGGTGTCCAGAGCGGGAAACAGGAGGTGGCTCAGACATACAGATACAAACCAGGTATTGAAGAATTGGTTGATTAAGGACCATAAGCTTTCAAACTCACAATAACTAATAATGAACTAATGAGAAATTATCCACGAAAAAAATAGGTGGTTAAATAAATAAGAACTTCCTTGAAAGACTTTTCTTCTAGAGAATTTTTAAGAATGTATAGACAAAGGGTTTTCTTTGGAGGCAGCCTCCTTTTGCCTGTGTCGGCAAATAACTGGTGTCAAATCAGTTGCAAGCTGTTGAAGGAACAAACTTTGAGCATTAATTAGAGCAGCTTAAGCTCACAGATAAAAAGCATTCTTTAAGTATCTGTTGTTCAGAGACTTTGTGATTCTGATTCAGGCTTTCCCGTCTGTATATTTTTATTTACTCAGTTAATTTCTTCCCCAGAGTGTTCCCTGTTGACTGGGTTTACTAAGATATACAGTACAGAAAGAGTCATTGGTTTGCAGAAATATTTGTTTCCAAACTCTGCTTTTGCGATAGATTTTTCTTTCCTCCTTTTTGAAATACAATGTATTGGTCTGGTGATTCCAGCATATAGAGAAACTGTTCAATAAAAGATCTTAATTTTGTGCCACTTAGAGGAAGCTTAGTATTTATTAAGTAGTATCTAGAGTGTTTTGCATTAATTAGAGCAGCTCCTTGGAGAGGCATTACAGCCAAGAATGGTTTTACACAACAGGAAAACTCCGGGCATCTGAACTCCACCACTAGACCTACTACAGTGTAACAGAGCTGCAAATGTCTGGCTCACTTGGAAATACCAACACATATTTTATTTATTTACACATGTTTGACAGACTGAAGGTCTATTCATAACAATAAAATAATCATTGAAAAGTTCCCCTCACCCTGGGTGCCATCATATTTATGTCTGTTACAAGAAAACAAAAACAAAACTGAAATAATGGTCTGTTTCAAGATTCCTGGCATGATTTCATATCGGAGAAAAACTGATAAATGACTGCTCAACCTTTCCATGTTCAGCAGATTAGTCAGACTGAATCAAATATTTCTGTGACTGCCTGGAAAATGTTAACAGTTCTCATTCTTATAGGGTGTATTGGTAGGTAGAGAGAAGGTGGAGAGAATAGGCAAGGATAAAATTATATGTCTATCAGATTAGTACTGATTCTGTATATACAGTGATTACCGGCTTTAACACACAACAACTGACTGAATGAATGGGAGTTCTGAGGACAGTCCTGTAGGTTTAGCTTAGGTAAAAACGCCATGCCTTTGTTCCAAGTGTTAGTAAATGAGAATAATGACTGTAGGTTTCAGCTATGATACTAAGTTTGTACAATTAAAACATGTGGAATGCATTTAAATTTATTTGTAGATGCTCCTGGTTTTAATAATAATAAAAAAAACAACTCCTCCCATAAAACAAGAAAACAAAAACTATTAACTTTGACATAGAAATATAAACAGCAATTTGATTAATTATATTACTAATTATTCTTTGCTGTGCAGCCAAACATTATACAATTCTTAAAATGACAGATGCTGAATAAATCATATGAAATAATTACTTGGAATTTTACAGCAGTGAGAAATGGTGGAGTTTATGAAGAGAATTGTATTGATTTCTAAATATATAATTATTTTTTTCTGTTCTATTTCATTTAGAAATTCAGTCTTTACTATAAATATACTATAACTACATTATAGAAACGTTTTTTTCTATATTTCTAAGTCTATTTTTAAATAACCCACTTCTCTTTCAATATTTTCCATAATTATAATCAGTATACATATGGTTGTATATCTTGCTTTTCTCCAGCATTGAACAAACATTTCCCATGTCTTCCCAAGTTTTCATAACATGGCAATACATGGTTTTCATAACCATTTATTTTAATAGTTGTATAGTATAGTATACCAACTGAGTAGCATATGAAAGGGATGGTTGGGGCATTTTTGAATGATTTTATGTTTTCTTTGTTTTTGCTAATGCAAAGACTGTTGCAACGAACATCTCTTATACCAAACTGAACACTTTACAAAGATGTAAAATACATTAGTGCTGGCATGTGGAATTCCTTAACAGTTCCCTGCAAATTCAATAATGTAATTTAATTTAGGATTTCAGCTTTGGTTCTTACATTCCCATTGCTATGTGCCCTCTACCCATAAAGACACTGAATGTTAGAACTGGAAAGATCCTGAGAGATTCCAGGTAAACCAATTCCTTTATTTACTCAGTTGGTATATCCCCTTTATCTACAACCAAGTAATTCAACAACAACCAAGGCAGGTTCTGAAAGTAAAACATGAATTCAGTCCTACCACAAATGCCAGACAAATGCTACTAAAAATCGGAAATCATAAAGTTGTTGAAATTGTCAAAATGAAGGCTTTTATCTGACAATGTAGAATCACATCATTTTAAGGCAGTTTATACAGCATGACAAGCTGTAGTCTGTTTAAGAGGGGTCTTAGGATCCACCCTACAAATGAACCATTTCTTAAGCCCCTAATACTCTCCCCGACAACAAACGGTTTTCCAGACAGACAAGTCTAAAGGGTCCAGGCTCACAGGAGGTGTTTGTCTATGTCATTCCTTCGGCTGCTTTTCTATGGCTGATTCTCAAAGTGGGAGATGGGTGGGGGATGAGGGTTGGTGATAAAGGACAGAGAATCAGAGCTTCAGACTTTGTCTCCTTATTGTAGCTTTTTGTTTTGACCTTTCTAACGTGACATTTTCACATCTGATTTCCTCGCTCTTGAGATATTGTTTTTAACCAAGTGGCTTAAAACGGTGTCAGGCACAACACAGGTGCTGATAGAGTGTTTGTTGGTAGGAGGACATCCAGGAACAAAACAAGTAGAAGTGCCATAACTAGTGATTAAGGTTGATATCATTCTGAATTGGAATCAATGTATTTTAATGAAATACAAATAAGATCATTGAACTAAAAGACTTTGTTCACAATTCCTTTTCCATAATCCCTCAACGACCCCAACTACCATTCCTTGACACTCCTATCATTGGTTTGGCCCACTTAACACAGAGAGAAAAGATACAAGAGACAGAGGAAAAGGAAGGCCGAGGGGAAGAAGAGAAGCTGGATAAAAATTTGATGCTTCTGTTAGCAGAGTCCTTTAAAAGCAGGGATCCCCAAGTACAGGTCCACAGCCTGTTAGGAACCAGGCCACACAGCAGGAGGTGAGTGGCAGGCGGAGGAGCTGGTGAAGCTCCATCTGTGTTTGCAGCTGCTCCTCAGCACTAGCATCACCATCTCGGCTCCACTTCATATCATCGGGCATTAGATTCTCATAGGCACACTGGTCCCTGGTGTGAAAAAGGTTGGGGACCACTGCTTTAAAAGGGTTCCTTATGGCATCTGACCACGTGCTTTTAATTTAGTTCATGCCAATTCAACTCAGCCTGATTCAACCCAATTTGACAAATATTACTAGCATCACCTGCACAAACAAGGCCTCTCAAGAAAACATTTTGGTCAGAAGACTGGAGTCCTAGTTTTATCACCTTTTACCCAAATGGCTCTGCGCACATCCCCTTAGCTCTGTTACCTCTCAAAGGCTTGTCTCAGTGATCAAGTAAAGCAAAGCAGATGAAAGCGCTTTGAAATGTCTTGCAAACTGAAGTTAGTATTACTGTCTATGACACGGAAATAGCAAAGTAAAAATACCTATTAGAAATTGTCCTGCCCCAAAAGAATTTAGTCTTAAGACTTGGGGCGGGGAGTGGGGGTGGGGGTTGGGGATTTATTTTTCATGCTGTCATTTTTTAAGCCTTAAATTGTCACTGTCTGCCTTCCTGTTCCCAGCCCTGTGAAGTAGCTTGGCAGTGGAAAGAGGGCGCTGGGGCAAGGGAACGGTTTCTTCTTTTGTGCATATTCTCCCAAAGTGGGCCCTTTCTTAGACTTAAAGATACAGTGTGGACAGAGTGTTATTAAGACTGCTGAAAAGACGTAAGAAGAGGAAACAGTGTGGTAGCCAGGCACATAGGGACCGTTAACAAAAATCGGGGCACTTCCAGCCTTCTTTTCCCCCACAAACTTATGCCACAAGCTACTTCCTAGCCACTTAAAAATATTTTACCAATGCCTATGTAGCATTTACCATGTGCCAGGTACTGTTCTAAGTCCTTTACCAATATGAACTCATTTAATCCCAACAACAACCTTGTGAGTGGTGCTTTTTTATTATGCTCTTTTTACAGATGGGAGTATTGAGGTACAGGGCAGTTAACTAATTTGCCCAAGGTTATCTGGCAAGTAAATGGCATCAATGCCAATGGACTCCAACAAAAGTTGATTTAATAGAAAGGCACTTACGTAACTGAAGGCAGCAGCTCAGGTCACATGATTTTCCAGACTCAGGGGCTATATAGTAAGCTCATTATGGTCTGCAGAGTGAGGAAGGTTACCTTTTGCTGACTTGAAGCCAACTGTCTTAGACATATGATGATTTTTGCAGCTGCCAATCTAATTATTCTTTTGTTACTTCTCTTACCCTTCCCAGCTTTGCTGTGAACTATGATTCACTAAATTGCATTTTCATCCTAAACTATCTTCTGTTTAACTTATGCGGTGGGGGAGGGAAAGGCCATCTTCAATAGAACCCAAAATACCCTGCTATGCTCACAGCAACTTTTGATCTTTGATCTCAGATACCAAAAAAAGTCACAATGAAACATTGAACTCCCTACCCCAACAAAATAAAAGATAGACCTTAAGGTATGTCTAACCAACCTGGATCCATGCCTCATTAACTAAAATCTTTTGGGAAAGAGGGCAACTGCTTTGAAACCTAAGCAGGGATGTATTCTTATGTGTTAGAAGCAAATTACTAGCCTATGTGTTTCTTTCTTCCCTCACAGGCTCTGTCAGATCATAAAATAAAGGAGAGGAGGAAGAAGTACCATTTTTGTACTTTCAATATGATTTTAGAAAGAAGGAAAAAAGAAAAGAGGGAAAAGAGGGAGGGAGAAAGAAGAGAAGGAAGATAATCGATATAACTTTCTATTTCAGTAAATATAATTTTGTTTGTTGCTAATGGAACCAAATATTGAAGGGGTCGATATTTGGTGTTTTCTTTTAATGCTCAAATTTCTTCAGTGGTATCTTCTAAAAGTACATGTGGGTACTCACATGTTTTTTTTTTTTTCAAACCAACTACCAGGAGGCTGGCATTTATACATAAGTATATAGAAGCAGTTTAAAAAAGGCATGTGTCTTTGTGTTTACTATTTAGCTCTGGCTTCCCTTTTGACCAAGGGCCTCAGTTATAAGTGGCTCCTGAGGAAACTGTGCTTTCATATTGGGCAGTGAGCTCCCAGTTTGCTGTATGCTTAGAGTCTTGACCTTTTCCTAACAGAGCTGTGCTTGCTGTATGTGATTGGGCTGAGAATGCTACTATAGCTCAAGCACATTTCTTACTCACCTCACCCTTGTTTGGTGCTTCAACTTGCCAAGTAAAAGTTTATACCCTGTGTTTCTGGCCTCTCTGTACTGCACATGAATCCCCCCAATCCTCCCACAAGAGGTACTGGGGCTACTACTCAAATGACCTTTGAGTCATGGCTGTCCACCTCATCTTTAAAGATGGATCAAACTGCAAAGCTCAGGGTCCTTTAGGCAATTTTCTCCCTTATTTTGTTGTATTTTTGAATTTCAAAATGTCCATCCTTGCAAGGTGAAAGCCAGTCAACTGCCAGTCCTCTGGGACTGATGTCTGTGAATGTCCATATTCCCTGGGGTTCAGCAGATAGCACAGGAAAGGGGACACTGAGAGAAAATGCTTTAGATACTAAACAATCTGGTGAGGAAATAGTCTTGTTTTGTCTTCATTTACCAATTTTCTTACAGAAAAAAAATGAAATAATATCAGCTACCGCTTCAGAGTAGAAGTTTTCTGTGATTCTTTTTACTATAATTTGATATACTTGCTTTTAAGAGTGTTTTCTCCCCAACAAGTTGGTGGTAACTGGAAATTCATATGTTGTTGGGGAGGCTGACTCACATGACCCTCCCTGAACCTTATAAAAGTATCCTGTTTTGAAACCAATAAATGTGGTAAAACAGTAAGTTTAAGTGTTCAAAGCAACATGTGTGGTCCTACATGGTATATACTACATGTCATTAATCAGCATAAAATGGCCAAAAGGGAAAGGAGAATTAGAAAGATATTCTCACAATTTATCAAGCTTGGGTACCATCTCCTCCTAAAATAAAAACTACAGCACTATTCCTAAAGGGGTAATTATGATCATGGAATCAATGATTTAAAGAGAAGGCATTGAATAAGTCACTGAAACCCTTTGAGCCTTACTTCTCTAAAAAATGAGAGCTATATTAGAAATGTTGAGCTGGTTATTTACCTATCCTCTCTCAGCTCCAAATTCAGCCCTCTATACTTTATTCAGAAACTTTTATTTCCCATATTCCTTTGTCCGCTGACTTCCTGTGAGTTTCTGCAAACAGGAAGTCCTAAAGGAATGCTGGGAGAAGAGAAGAGGGGAGAATGAACCTCCCTCCCGATTTTACTGTTCTTGTCAGCTTCCCTCCCACAGCTTTGGCTCTGACCTCTACCTTCTTTTAGCATTTCCAGAGGCAGCCTCACCATGCCTCCTGAGGTATGCCAGCTGAGGTCCAAGCAACAATCCCTCAGAGTCCCTCTGTTGACCTGCAGAGGCACCAGCATCAGCTGGGCAGTACTCTTCCTCCTCAGGTCTGGGTCTTGACTCTGTGGAGTCCCTTCACCATGCTCCTAGGTTCTGCCATCTCTAACCTTTCCCTTTCTGTTCTATGGTCCCAGGAATGGTAGCTGCTTCCTGATGTTACTACCTTGATGTTTTCCCAGTGTTCTTTTCGTGTGTGTGCTCTAAGACTACCAACACCCATGTGACTAACTCTGTATTAAATTTCTTCTATTCAAAGTATCTGTTGTTATTTTTTGTTTTCCAGACTGAATCCTGAGTAATAGTGTGTGTAAAATCCTGGGTCACTTAATCCATTAGCTCTGGAAAATCTGTATTCCTCAACCAAGTCTTACTGAACACTGGGTGTGGGCAGTCCTCTGCGCTAGGAGTTGGGCAACAGGGAAATGGCTACGCTCGTACGCTCAACAAGCCCTGATCTCCAGGAAGAGGATGAGAGTGCACACATGGAGTGTGTACCTAGATGAGAGAACAGGTTCTGTGAAAGTTCTGAGGAGGATGAGGAGGAGACAAAAGATGAATAAAAGACCTTGAGAGGATTTGCTGTGACCCAGTGAAGGCAAACAGTTCAAACTCAAGTTTAGTAGCATAAGGACTTCAAGTGATATTTCTGGCAGACAGAGGCCTCATTGTGGAGATCAAAAAGAGGTCAAATTAGGTGAGGACAGAAGATGGAAGGTTCTTGGGGCCAGCATGAAGAGTCTGTGGAGCTAGTGGAAATCTTAGGAGATTTATAAACAATGAGGCTGCACTGACATGGCCTTGACAGTAAGTGATGAGTGAGATGATTGGAAGGGGAGCAAGACCCATGGTAAGAACAGATGAATGTTCTTAAGGAATGCCAGATGAGATCAGGCACACTACCCTGAATGTGCCCAATCTCATTTGATTTTGGAAGCTAAGCAGGGTCAAGCCTGGTTAGTACCTGGATGGGAGACCACCTTGGAATAGGAGGTGCTGTAGGCATTAAAAAAAAAAAAAAAAAAACGCCAGATGGGTCTTTCACCGTTCCTTTTACCCTATAAGAATACTCATTACGTGGGTGCTAACTTTGACTCACGTATATTATTCTCCTTTAATCCTTACATCAATCTACAAGGTAATTCTCATTATATAAACAAGAACTAATATCAAAAGGAGTTAAGTCTTTTGGTAAATGACTAAGTAAGATTCAAACTCAGGTTCTACCTGACTCTGAATACAGTGCTCTTGCCAATGTATTATGCTGCCACTATAACACGGAGCTTGTCCTTCAAAAATATTTATTAAATAGGATACCACTGAAGCTACTATGAGAAAGAGAAGGAAGTGATGGTGATATAATTAAGAATAGAGAAGGCGATAAATTAGAAAGACATCTGATAAATTAGAGGACATAGCAACTGACTAGACAGTGAGAGGAAGAGGTGCTGGGAAAATGAGGTAAGACTCAAAAGAATTAAATGGCAATTCACTTAGTCAGGATTCCTTGGGTTGCAAGTAACAGAAACCCAATTCAACCTGATAGTTCTAAAAAAAAGTTCCAGGAAAGAGTATGATTGTTTCTCGTTGGGTCATTGGCCCATCTCTAAACCAATCACTGTAGCTAAGGAGATATGGAACTCTGGCCAGACAGAGTCATGTCCCAACCCCAGGGCCAGGAAGTCAGGTCTAAGACACAGAATCCCTCAGACTGAGTAGGATACTTATAGAATGCTCACTATACGATGACTCTAAAGATTCAATTCTGGTTAACTAGAAATGATGTTCTATTGATGGAAATAGGGATGGTTGAGAGCAATTGACTGTGGGAGGAAAATACTGAGTTTGGGTAAGGACCCGCTAAGCTTGCACTATCTCCAATAAAGATGCAGCCTAATCTTGAAGATGTCCAGTTATTACCTGGAATCACTCCCATGTTTCTTCAAAAAGCTTAATTATTTATAATGTTAAGATAAAAGGGTGAATTCTGGGACTTTTGGATCATTCACAGGTATCAAATTTTAGTGAAAGGAACCAAAAAATAATGACCAACCTTATAGAACTTATATACAAAGTAGGGGGATATTTTTTATGAATGTGCAACTTATTGGTTCAGGTAATGTCATTGTCATCTCCTCTTCAAAAATTTCAGTTTTGCAGAACTGAGCTAAAATGGAGGTTGGAAAATTATAGTTCAGAGCCAAATCCAACTTACTACCTGTTTTTATACAGCCCATGAGCTAACAATTTTTCTTTTTACCATTTTTATTATTTAAATGCTTTTAAAAAATCAAAAGATTACTGTTTTATGACACATGAAAATTATATGATATTTATGTTTTGGTGCCCATATATAAAGTTTTATTGAAATACAACCATATTCATTCATTTACATATTATCTGTGGCTACTTTTGCATTAACGATAGCAGAGTTAAGTTGCAACAGTGACCACATGACTCACAAAGCCTAAAATATTTATTATCTTGCCCTTAAGAAAAAGTTTGCCAACCCAAGAACTAAAAATTTGGCGTGCCAACTGGTCTGTGAAGTTTTTGCTATCATACCTATGTTTATTAGGTGGTACATGAGCCACAAATCTGGCAAAATATCAAAGTGAAGTCTAGATTTTCATCAAGTAATAATCCATTTGGTTGTGAATATGAGGTTATTAAACTTATTCAAAGCTTGTTACAGAACTTGGATCAAACACTAAAAATCTGTCACAACTCTCAATACACACTTAACATTTCTCCAGTTGCTCATGGAACCATCTCATATATTTTTATAGGCTGTGTAGTTTACAAAGTTCTATCGAATACACCATTGGTTTGATCCAATGTGCAGAATACTACATAATTAGTTTACAGTAAGGTTGACTTCTCCTGGATATAACATTTGCTAGATATTAACCAATTAAAATATTTTATATTAAGGTAGTAAACAAACAAACAAATACATTTAGGAACTGCATTATTTGTTATGTCACATAAGTAACATTCTGTGTAGAATGGAGATTAGCCGGTTGCCTTCCCAGTACCTATTCTACCATTTCCAAAATGTCTAGTTTCAATTTGGGAATGCATGAAGTGATAAGAAAGCTGTTTCTACCAAATAACCTACACTGAGACAATCAGGGAATTCCCAGGCACAGCGATTGGTCAGAAATGGCCGTGTGACTTTAGTTGGTCCAATCAGAGTAATTCTCACATTTTTACTAGGAATGCTTCCACAAAAACAGTCACTGTTTCCTGCTTGAACTGAATGAGAAGAGGCTGGAAGTTGCTGACTCTGCCTTGGGAACCCCAAGGAAATCACCTTAAGATACAGCTGGCACTGCAGAATAAGAGTGGAGAGAGAAAGAAACAGTCTTGTAGACATTTATTGAGTCATTCTATAGAGCACTGCTTGATGCTGGTCCTGCCCTGGACCTTTGAAATATAATCAACCAGTTAGCTGTCTTTACTACTGAAGTCAGTTAAAATCAGGTTTTCATTTACTTGTGACTAAAATGCACTCAGTAACAAAGATTCCTTCATTCCTTAGTTTATTCATTCATTCGTAAAAAATGTAGTTTTTTCCCGATATCAAATGTTGTATCTTTTCCAAACAAGCAACCATTCTTTAATTCTGCAACACCAAGTGGGTTTCCTACAATTCAATTTAATTCTGACACTACTTACCCAGAGTTAGCACAGATTCCATACATATATTGAGGGTTCGATTCCCCCCAAACTGCCCCCACTTCAGATATCAGCTGCAAACAGAGTCCCCAGGCTACCAGCACTTTTGCTCAACTGCTTGCAAATTCAGGGGTTTGATAATGTGCTCGAAGAACTTACCAGTTTATTATAAAGGATAAAACTCAGGAACAGCATGGAAGAGATGCATAGGGCTAGGTATTAGGAGGTAGAGAGTGGGGCACAGAGTATCCATGCCCCACTTCTCAGCACATCAATGTGTATATCCACCTGGAAGTGCCCTGAAACCCACCATTTAGAGGTTTTAATGAAGGTCTTATTTTGTAGGCATGACTAATTAATTCATCAGCCATTAGTGATTGAAGTCAATCTCTAGCCCCTCTCTCCTGTCCAGAGGTAGGGCTGAAAGTTCTAACCCTGTAACCACTTAGTTAGTTTTTTTGGTGACCAGCCCCCATCCAGAATCTGTTTTGGGCCTCCCACCCTGAGTCATCTCTTTAGCATATAAAAGACAATAAATCTCAAGGATTTTAGGAGCTCTGTGCCAAGAACCTGGGATAAAAACCAAATATTTATTTTTTATTATACCATAATATATATACTTTCTTGGTCAGATGTTATGCTAAGCCCTGGAAGATAGTCAATCTATGCCTTTAAGGAGTGGAAGTGGGGAGCTATACACAAATACAACACATGGAGCTCAAAGCAATAAACTATAACTAGTATCTGTCAGAATAACAGGTATCCAGAAATTTTTAGTCATCTCCAATAGTGACTAGGCTAATATAGGAAAGATATTATATCTGGTATAGGTCACGCTTTGTATCCTTTTATTCAAATGATCCTTGAAACATCATTAATAATAAATTAATCCCAACAAATCAATCCAACGAAAGCTTCTTCCCTTGGGTTTACAATCGTTCTCCTTCAAGGCCCACTATATATTTTACAGATTTTGAGACAAGCCCAAGTTATATTTCCTCAGTAAATCTAGATATTTCTTTATAGGTATATTATTATCTTTAAAAAAATTCCCATTTTTTTCTTCATGTGTTTTTCCTTTTATTGGAGTGAGCAACCTTCTGATTGCTGGGAAATCTTCAGCTCTAACATTCTAAGAAGGTTATTTAGATCAACTTTGCTGACCAGGAATCCAGGAGACAAAAGAGAATGGACTAATATGATTTAATAATGATAATGGCTAAGAATATGTGCCTTAGTGAAAAGAGTCTTGGAGTATGATGGATGCAAGTTCATTTACTGACTATATCACCTTGTCCCACTAGCAAGCATTTTGGAGCCTCAGTTTCTTTCCCTGCAAAATATGAATGAGTTCCCTCTTCGCCAACATGTACACAGTAAGTGAGCTAATGGCGCATGGTCCATGGTTGGTGCTTGATAAATAACTGCCATATTTATTTATAATAAACACCATACCATCCTATGTTTGGTTATGGTTTTGAAAAATTTCAAAACATGATACATGCTTAGCAATCCTAGATTGTCTGGGCACTAGGCCTGTGATCTATTTGAATACCTACTATGTGCAAGCCCCTCAAGGCTCATAACTCATGACAAAATATAGCTCCCCACCTCATGGAGATTACAAGCCAGGCCATGGAAAACTTAAATCGGAACAAAGGATGATTATGATAGTTCCACACAGTAAAAGGAAAAGTTTAAAAATAAAATTCAGGATAAATTACTGAACATATTAAACCAAATGTTACATAACCAAAAAGAAAGATGAGTTGAAGGTCAAACTACTTCAGGCAATTTTAGTTTCCAACCTAATTTAGAATTTACAGCATTTTCCATTTTTTAAGGTGACAAAGAGCTATTTGGATTTATCGACACTATGTTCCCTAATGACAGGTCTTTCTGATTCAAAAGTTCTATCAACATTCTGATGTTGTATTGCAGGAATGCAAAATCAAGGGGAAAATGCTCCAAACAAAACAAACCTCAGATGTCCTAGAACAACCTTTCCCCGCCCCAAATTTGGTTCTTATTTTCAATTCCAAAAACAACACATGAGACCTTAGAAGATACAAACTACCTCATGTTTATGCATAAGGCTGTGAAGAAGTGAGGATTTCAGATGCCTTTGATTAGGGTTTGGCCAAAGGAAACATCCACCCAAAGTTACCTACCGAAGAACCAGTTCTCCTTGCCCCCACCTCACCTTAAACCTGAAGAAACCTCCAGTCTGCATCAATTTACTATGGAGCACTTGACACGACTTTATTGGTATATCTTTCTTATGCATTTGACCAATCAAAATGATAATTTAGACAAACTGGGGATGGCAGAGTGCATTATCCAGCAATATCTCATTATTATGCAAAAAATCAGATATTCACGGCAACTGTCTCATCTATTTATTGTTTGGTTACTCATCTGGAAATTTTAATACTTTCTTCAGGGGCAGGAACTGGCAATAAAAAAATAGACCTATATATCAAACCTTTAACTTCCAGCCATCATTGTGTGCCATAATACAGATGGAGTGGCTATCAGCAAGCTTTACTGTGTTGGTTTATTTCCTTCAACAGAGAATGTGGGTTTAAATGGGATAAAGCAACAAAGTCGACTTAAGGCTGGAGGGCCCCTTGGAACTTTCCAGTTACTGTGAAAGCAGCGATAACTGGTTATAGTCTGCCTTCCGAGGATTTGATGCCTAGGGATACCAATACTTGTCTGCAAGATCAGGAGAGTGGGTATGAAGTAAAGCAATGGGATTTGTCTGCTTGAGGGATGAGGTCACTGCATCTCAGAAAGGCTGTCCTCCATCGTCCTTCCTAGGGCAGTGTTTCTATGAGCCATAGTCCCCTTCTTACAAACACAAAGCTTGCTGTATGCCATCACTGCTCTAATTGCTTTACAATCAATAATTTATTTAATCTTCATCACAAGCCTGTGAGGTATGCACCTTTATTACCCCCATTTTATAGATGGGGAACTGAGGTACAGAGTGGTGACATAATTTGCCCAGCTAGTAAGCAATGAAAGCAGGTTTTAAATGCAGGCAGCCTAGTTCCACTATCTGTGCTCAGAATCACTTTACCCTGCATGACAGTTGTATGGAAGTGTGGTCGTTCTCTGCTTCTGCTTTTCACAGTCTGTGTCAGAAGAGTAAGTGCGGGAAACCAACTGCAGTCTATCTGCAAGAGAATCATCTAAACCATCTGTTTCAATATCAGAGTCTTGGACTCAGGTCAACTGATTCAGTAACTTGCATTTTTTAACAAGTCTCATCAATGGTTCTTCATTACATCAAATTTTGAGAACTACTGGAATAGATTTTCTGGACTAGGACCCAGAAAATAATCTGGATTGGGGTCCCAACCCCACTGTTAATGAGCTTTACAACTTTGGAGAAATCACCTGAGCTTTCTAGGCCTAAGTTTCCTCACCTATAAAATGAAGATAAAATTATCTACCCACAATTGTCTGTAAGAATGAGATGAGATTCAAACTTGTAAAGGAAACCAGCAACTTGAAAGCACTTTCAAATATGAACTATTGTTATTGGTCTTATTATCTCGTGTATGGAAGACTTTTCTCTCTGCTAAAATTACAATCTCTTTCAGGGGACAGTCACTGTACCTATACTTCTTTTCTACCCCACAGTAATTTGTATCATGCCAAGTCTATTGTTGGTACCCAATAAACACTGTTTTCATTCAGTACATTTTTAGAAATACATAGCAGGTCCACAGAATCAACACTGTCTATTGTTTACAATTCTAGTGACCAACATTTGTACACTGTGCCCCCAGTCCTTAGAATAGCGTTATGTACACCATCATTTTTGATATACACAAGTCTCATGGTAGAGAGTAGTTAATGGTGATAGCTGTGTTTTACTGGAAAAGATGAAGCTCAACTTAAATAATTTGCTCAAAGTCACTGAGTTAGTAATTGTATAACTTTCACAGTTTCCTGCAACACCATACAGTACATTCAAATGACGTGTAGTTGGAGCCAAGGTGGAAACTGCCACACTTCAGAAAGGGAAAATCACTATCAATGAGCAATATTTTCAGGAGAAAAAAATGTTAATGGTGGCAGTGGGGGTAGAGGAAATGATGCTTTACTTACATATGGAACGTTGCTTTCTGACAGGTAGGAAACTCCGCCCATTTGGCAGGAACAAGGTTCAAAGGGCAGGGAGATGATGCGGGAAGCTACAAAATTCTTTCCCCGCTGACTTATGAACTAGAACAACATTCATTTTCCTACCATTTAAAAACTAGTACAACTCTGGAAAAAAACAAGATTCTGCAAAAATAACAAGAGGAATCCAAGCAAGCGGCTGATTTCAAAAATATTGTTCCTTTTGCAGTCACACAGCTTATCAGAGAAGAAAAGAGGACACGTGGTTTCATCATCTTCCACTGTCCGGAGGCATTCTTTCTGGGCTCAGTTACACTTCCCTTGTCTTCGAATAGTTTACCAAAGGCAATCTTTGGTGAGTTTCATTTGCTAGACATGGTCCAAACGCATTTAACATTCTAAAACTCTTAAATATTCTAGTAAAAAAGTCTCTGAGTGATGTAATACATTGAGATTTGAGAACGCTTCTTGATATGATGATACTTGTTTATTTTTGCACTTTGTCCAAGGGATTTGAGATATTCTTGTAAAATGGATAGTTGAGGCTTGGCTTTGATTTTGGGCAAGTCACAGCCACCGGAATGACCCTTTTAAAATGTAGTCAGGTCACATGCCATTTTTTTGTTCAAAATCCTCTAAAAAGTTTTTGTTGGAATAGAGAATCTGGTTACAAAACTTATATGGAAATGTAAAAGGCTTAGAATGGAGAAAACAATTTTTTAAAAAGAATATCTGAGTTGGAAGACTTACACTACCTGATTTCAAGACCTACCAAATAGCAATATTAAAACCTTGTGGTATTTGCATAAAGATAGACATAGGCCAGAAATAGACCCACACATGTATATGGTCAATTGATTTTCAACACAGGTGCCCAGGTAACTCCATAGGTAAAGAATAGTCTTTTCCACAAATGATGCTAGAACAAATGAACACCAGTATGGAAAAAAAAAAAAAATCTCACAAAACTTGACTCAAATTAGATCGGAGACCTAAATGTAAAGCTTAAAAGTATAAAACCTTTAGAAAGAAAATAGGAGAAAATCTTTGTGACCTTGGGTTAGACAAAGATTTCTTAAAGGGGACACAAAAGCACAAATTATAAAAAAAAAATTGATACATTGGAATTAAGAAAAATGAAAAGACAAGATACAAGACATATATTAGATAAAAGACTTGTATCAAACATACATAAGATGAAAATTTTACAACTCAGTAATAACAAGGCTAAAAACAACGGGCAAAGATGTGAACAGACACTCACCAAAGAAGAGATACAGAAGGCAAGTAAGCTCTTAACAGGATCTGTGCTCAAAAACATCACTCATTAGGAAAATGCAAATTAAAAACCACCTAGTAGAATGACTAAAATTTAAAACCCAACAATACTAAGAATTGATAAGGATGCAAGGTTACTGGAACTCTCATGCACTGTTGATGGGAGGGAATACAAAATGAATATTTACCTCAGAAAATAGTTTGGTAATTTTTTTTTTTTTATTAATTTAAACATATACTTACCATATGACCCAGGCAATTCCACTCCTAGGGATTTACTCAAGAGAAATGAAAATTCTGCATGAGTGTTTACAGATGCTTTATTTATAATGTCTCCAAACTGGAAACAATCAAATATTTTTCAACTTGTAAAGGGATAAACGAACAGGTATATTCATACTATGGACTGCCCCACAACAAAAAGAATGAACTACTGATATATGCAACAACTTGGATGAATCTCAAAAGTATTATTCTGAGTATAAGAAGCCAGATACAAAGGTTACACGCTATACAATTCCATTTATATGAATTTCTGGAAAAGGCAAAAATATAGGAATAGAAATCAGATCAGTGGTGTCAGGGACTGAGAGTAGAGACAGAGATTGACGCCAAAGGGATAAGAGGGGACTTTTGGGGGATGATGGAGCTTGACTGTGGTGTTGTTTACTCGGCTATATTCATTAAATCGTACGCTTAAAATCAGTGAATTTTACTCTGTAAATTATACCTAACTAAAGCTGATTCAAACAAACAAACAAACAAACATACAAAAAACCAAACCTTTTCATAGTTCTCATTTTTCTCAGAGTAAATGAGTAAATGGCTGTAAGCCGACAAGCCCTCCAGGATCTGACCCCGCCCCTCACTCCCCTTGTACTTCATCTCCTCCCACTCTCTTTTGCTCTCTGTTCCAGGTACAGTAGCTTCTGGCTATGAGGCCTTCTGTGGGCATGCCGGGCTTGTACCCGAAGGCATTGCGCCAATTCCCTTTACCTCCTTCAAGCCTGTGCTTAAATGACATCACCTCAGGGAGGCTTTATCTCTCAATGACTGTTCTTTGAATGGGCCTCAGTTTCCTCATCCATACATGGAGGAGGCTGAGCCAAAGGATCTCTCAGAGCTTTCTAGTACAACATTCAATAATTCTGATAGTTGGCTTTTAAGATGCAAAACTCCCCATAGATGATAATGAAATTATATAAGAAGGCATTAAATGATAAATGGTGGGTGAGTAGAACAGAGTTCTGGAGTGTTCAGCTGTCAGAATTGAAAGAAGTTTCTTAGAGGAATTGACTCCTAAAGAACGGGTAGGATTTTTTTTTTTGCATGAGAACAGTTAACTGGACAATTGGAAATACTGTTCCAGCTATTTTTTTAAGAGTAAAATTCTGATTTCTACCTAGTTTGTAAAGTTTGAACATATTCCCCTGCTTTGAAAAAATTCTAGAAAACTGTCATACCAACAGTGATTCAGAATCTCTCCTGCATGTCCATGGTGCCATTTTCTTACTCGCTGTCCTGCTGAGGTTACTGGCAATAAATTGGACAAGGTGTACTAATGTCGATGCAGTGCCAGATACCAGGAAAATTGACAAGATCTTTCCCTTGCTGTCGTAATATGTCTGTTCACACATCTTTTGTATTAAATTCTGATCTCCTGGAGGGCAGGGTTTGAGTCTCCCTCAGCTTTGGATCTGTAACAATGGAGCATAGTAAGCTCAAAGAATAAATGTTCCTCAGAACTTTGAGCATATTGCTGTGTTAATGTGCACATCAGAGAAGAATAATTAGCAAGGTCATTAATCATGACTCTATTTAATTGTAAAAGCTAATTGCCTGTTAAGGTAAGGCAAGCCTTACTTCCTTAATCAGAGGGGTTACAACCTGAACATGTTGGAGAAATCTGAGATGCTGATGTGAAAGACAAAATAGATGAAGTTCAAACACAAAGCTGAAATTCCAAGGTCTTCTCATTTACTCTTGTTTACTTGTGGTCTTGGTAATCAAAGTAGAATCTTTTATCTAGACAAGCTTTACAAGGGAAATACAGACAGACTGCTAGGCTGTGGTTCAGATTACTCTCTTTCTACAACAGATGTTCACTCTTGTTAAGCACTGAATGTTTGTGTCCTCTCTAAATTCAGATATTGAAGCCCTGACCCCTGTTGTGTCTGTATTTGGAGATGGAGCCTCTCGGGACGTAATGAAAATTAAAGGAGGCCATAAGAGTGGGGACCTGATCCGATAGAATTAGTGTCCTTACAAAAAGGTCATCATAGAGTTTGTCTCTTTCTCCACACATATATTCCAATGAAAGGCCGAGAGAGCACACAAGAAGGTGGCTGTCTACAGTCCAGGAAGAGAGGTCTCACCAGAAAAAGAATTAGTGGGCATCTTGGTGACACACTTCTAGCTCTCAGAATTGTGAGAGAATAGTGTCATCATTTAAGCCTGTGGTATTTGTTATAGCAGCCCAACCAGACTAAGACAATTCTCTCAACACTATAGTGAACTTGGTTACAAATAGGCCCAGTTGTAAAATTCTTTGCTCTACTGATCTAGAACCTCCCCTGTCCCAAGATATGAACTAGCACAAGGCTTTCCAGAAATCTCTCATTCCTAAACTGACCTGCTCTCAAATAACACCTTCCCTGCTATATTTCAACTAATATATGAAATTGAGAATTTCTCTTTTTGCTCTATATCTTCTAGTTGGCAATGACATTCATTTTCCACAGCCAACTTTAATTTAGATTTGAAAATCACATTTCCTAGTAATTTTAGATGATGAAAAATTTTAGGATAACTAGGAGAACAGTGTAGGTGTTACCTTTGTATATGTGTGTTCCTAAGGAGAACTGGAACCAGCAGAAAACATTACAAAATCTACACTGTCAAACATTACTTAGTATTCGCAGCCTTTGGGGGATATTTATGGATATTGTTATAGAAGACTTTTTGGCATCATATAGAATGAATCCAATTTTCTTAGTTCATTGTATGACCAACTCTCATCCTTGCACTCATTCAAAATACCTAAGAGAATTATGAGGCTGTCACCCATCTCCCCAACCCCAGGAGGCCCTAAGCAGTTTTGTTCTAGACATTTGTCTTGTATTACAATGTAAGTGCCATTTGGAGCCCCAGTGCTGAGACAGGAGCTGAGAATGCTCTCTAGTCTATTTGGAAGGCTGATTTTTCAGTTATTATGACAATGTTTTTTTGCACTATGTTCCTTTCTTACTTTGGAAACCAAGGCAATATAGTTTAGGGGAAAGATATGTGTTTTGGAGTTAGAGTTTGTAGCTGACTTTTCTTTCTAGCATCAGCTTTCTTACTTGCAAAATGGAGATACTAATGTCTAGTTTTGCTGTGTTGTTAGCAATGACAACATTGACAGGTTTCTAGACATTTTAGAATAGTGCATCAGAGTACGATCAGAAAAGCAGAACCACTGTAAGAGATATCTGATAAAGTGCTAACTCTAGAGATTAGACCTTATACAATTGTGGGACCATGTGGAGGAATCTATGCAAGGCTGTTGCCTCTATGTCTGGTGTTGAGTCTGAATTTGGCACACTCGGCTGGGCTGCCGATTGGGAAAGAAGACCTGACAGCAATGTGCAGGAAAACAAGGACAAACAAGAACCCAGAAAGCTGTCCTAGAACCTGCATCTGTCTCTGCAGGCTTCAATCCTCAATTATATGGATGACCTGCAGGAAAAAGACTAGGATATTTTGCCACAGAGCTACATACACACCTGCTCTAAGACTTGGAAACACTGAGAGAGGAAATGTGGTGGGAGCCATAGGAACTGTGGGCCCAGATACAACCCACACCCACAGGGTAAGCTAGCAGATCAGTGACAGCCTATCAATTTACTATAGTGCTTAGTACCCTCAACCAACACTCAAAGCTAAAAGTTGATACAACACTCGGCCTTCCAAATCTCATGCAAATTTCTATTGTGGCTAATTCCAACCTGGAACCTTGTTGGAAAAAAAATCCTGGGAAAATTAGTTCCAGTTAAGTTTACACAGAGCAAAGCCACTATAACAAGAATGTTCATAATTTTTTAGAGACATGAAAATGGATTTATCACAAGAAGCACTATGGTTATATCTGTATAATTTGGGGAGAGGGAGACTGAGTGAGAGAGTGAGAGAGAGACAGAGACAGAGACAGGCGACAAGGAACATAAATATCATTGGCTTTACAAGTTTGTAAACAGTATGTCGCTTACTCCAAACAGGCATCTTGGTCATTTCCCTAATGCCCCCCAACAGTATGTTACACCTTTTCAATAAATCTTAGCTTAATACAGGAAAACAGATAAAGGATTAATGTTTCCTTCTAGCTATTAAAATATAACCATATTCAAACCCTGAATCTATTAATTAATACAATCTTCAGTTATTTTTTCTTGATAGAAAAATGCCCAGTGTAAAATATGCAATGTATAGTTAGTTATTCCATCATATGATAATCAGTTATGGAAGATATTGTTGGAAATCAAATAGCTTTATTTATGTAAAAAGGTGTGCATAAGACAAACTCATAAAATGCATTTATAAATGGACTAGCATGCAATCTCCACTGGCCTGTCAATATGTTTTGCAATGTTACTTTCAAAACTTTTAAACATATTTAAATTTAATTTTTAAAAGAGTAATACATTTAAATATTAGGTTAAAATAAATAAGAGTGTACAATAGAATTTATTCCCATGCCACCCTCCATCAGTTCAGGTTCTTCTTGCCACCCCCAAATAAAAAAACCATTGTTATTAGTTTCTGGTATATCCTACCAGACACTCTAACGCATATGAAAGCAAATACAGACATATCTGCCTCA
This sequence comes from Rousettus aegyptiacus, assembly GCF_014176215.1. Lineage (NCBI taxonomy): Eukaryota > Metazoa > Chordata > Mammalia > Chiroptera > Pteropodidae > Rousettus > Rousettus aegyptiacus. The sequence goes on from NW_023416306.1 coordinate 128,534,960, forward strand.
CCCCAGGCATTTTATACAAATGGTAGCAGGGTCTAAACGCTGTTATTTTCCATCTCCTTTTTTTTTTTTTTGGTTAATACATTCTGATGTTCTTCCTATATCAGTATATAAAGAATTTCCCCCATCCTTTCATTTAGCTGCTTAGAATTCCATTGTATGTATAGAAAGCAATTTATACTTTTAAATTTTATCTTCTATTTTCAACTCTCTGTAGCTTGATTTTGGCTTCTCCCTCCATACCTTCTGGAAAGAGCTGTCATTCAGCAACTGGCAATTCTTCCTCTGTTTAAAAAGAAGCAACACAAACGATGCTGATGCCAGGATTTGAGCAGTTCTGGTATTTTCTCCATCACATAGAGCCAATAGACACGTGTTCTCGTCAGCAAGCTGCCTCCTTTCCACTCGGCCAAGCTCTGGATGATTGTGAGCACCACCAACACACTACGCTTCATTCACAGAGGTTGAGCTTTAAGCCCATGTGACACTGTGCCCAGCTGTAAACTGGCGAGCCAGTTCTACTCGCTCCCAGTTTGCCCAGGAGCCTTGGGCTGGGCCAGCCCAGAGCAGCTCCTGTTCCAAGGTAAGGCTCCCCTTGTGATCATAATCCAATCCTGAATCCATATGGTTAGGTTAGTTCTTTCTAATTACATCCACTGACATTGAAAAATATTCAAACCAAGAAAAAGACCGAAGGGAGTGTGGGCACTTGTAGCTGCCAGACGGGCAGGTTTTTATACCATGGCCACTGGGGAGCTGTGTAAGGGCCAGATGGTATGTCACAACATATGTTCCCTACGAGGACAGCATGAAGATACTCTGCATGTGGAAAGCCTGGGGCAGAAAACACCACCGAGGGAAAGCCATGAGAAACACAAAGGGATCAAAGCTGAGTCCTAAAGTTACTATGGGGGAGTGGGTGGCTCCAGGTGGCTGCCTTCTGGTCACCTCTGTGGCCTGAGTATGTCCTCCCGAGGGCAGGGACCTTTCCTCTGGTGCTCTTGCTATTTGGGATATATCCTTTTACCTCGGGCACACTGTAGAGCTTGCATTCACTCATCCTCTGTGCTGGACAAGTTGTCACTGGGGAATCCACAGCGTCAGAAAGGACTAACACTTTCAGCTAGTGAGTAAGCCAATAAAAGTAGCATTCCAGTGATTAAGAATTCATCCCAGGTTTTTCAAATGGGTCATCTTAACAGTAATTTGGTTTATAAACTGAAATGAATGTGTGCATGTATTATGTAGCCTTACATGCCCATGTGATTATAGTGTTTTGATAACTTACATCCTTATATCCTACCAGCTTTGCAAGAGTCCTAGATTCATTTTAATAAATTGGCAATAAAATCCTCTTGCTTTGAGGTCCAAGATGCACTTACCTTACTCATACTAATTATAATAATAGCTAACATTTGCTGATTACTAGAGGCCAATCACTTCGCTAAGTACTTTACATGCACTATCTCATTTAATCACCATCAGCCTGTGATGTAGATTGTATCATTATCCAAGGTTTACAGACAAGGAAGCTGAGTTAGCGAGAATAAGTGACTTACTCAAGGTTAAATGGCACATTCAAATGGGAACTGGGTTGTCGGACTCCAGAGCCACCAATGTCATCATAAAAAATCACTCTAGAGCCTAGTTTTTGTCAAAGATTGTTGAACAAGCTGTAGGGCTTCCTAAATTTTCTGCGAGGGCCAAAGAAGAGAAAAATCTCACTTAGAGTTTAGCCATCTACCAATTATAGGCCTCTTTGCCTTTAAATAATATTCTACCCATGTATTTCAGCCATTATCTTTCTTCTGCTTCTTTGGTCTAAAATGGAAAACAGAACATAAGTATTTTGGAATATCTCCCACTTCAAAGGTATATCTGCATTATAGTTAGGGGTCTTTGGGCTCTCCATTGGGAAGATTCCTCGTTTCCTGCTATGTGCTTAGCTCGTTGGGCTAGCAGAGCACATTCCACTGTATTACAGTGGTTTGACTTCAACTCTTTTTTCCCTGTGAGCTATTGAAGAGCAGGAAAAGTGACATTAATCTTTGCATTCCCTACATCTGGTGCATAGCTGTGGCTCAGGAAATAACTGAAAGGTATTGATCATACCAGTGTCAGAGTAGAGATGAGATAAATCTGCTAGCCTCTTTCCCCTGTCATTGCAAATGCAAATGAAGTTCCTAAAAGGCTCAAAGAACCCAGCCAGGTTCTACCAAATCCCTTTTGAGGATTTGTTCCTCTGGTTGGGAGGCAGGATTCCTTTCTTCTGTGGGGCTTGGAACAGCCCAGTCCTACCAGGCCTCCTCAATGGTCATAAAATAAGAGAACTTGGTGCCCCAAAGAACTCAATCAGTGGTGAAGTATGGAATCTGAGACCATTATGGTCTTCATTTTCCCTCTCTTCCCTCTATTGTAGCTATAAGGTGAAGGTCAGGAAGGAGGGGGAATTCCATTTCTAAATGCAATGAGATGATATTAAGAGCTAGGCTTTGCTGATTAAAAACAAACAAACAAACAAACAAACAATGTGTGTAGGCATACCTTGGAGATATTGAAGGTTTGGTTCCAGACCACAGCGAAAAGTGAATCATAATCTTTTTGCTGATGGAGGGTCTTGCCTTCAGTTTGTAAAAAAACACATCTGTAAAGTGGAATAAAGCGAAGTGCAGCAAAATAAGATGTGCCTGTATTCTTTATCTTTCTCATCAAAATGAAGCTTGGTTATATGCTACAGTTCAGTTGCTTTTATACATATTTCAGTTTAAATTGGGGCTTGGTGAAAAATTTACAGGGATATTGGAAGAATTCTAAAGTTGGAATTTCAGCATATCCAGTTGTTTGATAGAGTGAATAACTTTTCTTTGGGATCATTTACAAAGAATCACTCTCAATCATCTTGCCAGAAATTAGAATGATTTAAACACTGTTTCCTTACGTCATCAGGAAGGCCTTGCAAGAGTATATCTACTAACAGAATTCTTAAGAGAGAGCAATCTAAAGGTGAATGAAAGAATCATCATATGCTACTATCCTTTCCCTTTACTTGAGACTGATGCTCAGCCTGACGAACTCTCACACTCAAGCTTCAAGACACACTTAAATGGCCACCTCCTCTGAGGAGCCTTCCCTGACTCCACCAGAGAGTTGAATGATCCTTTCTTTGTGTTTCCAGAATAATCTGTATGTTCCCCTATCACAGCACTTCACCACAGTACATTTTATATGTTTGTCTCTCCCAGTGGACTTGAACTCTCTAGATATTTTAATTGTTTTTTATTTTTTTAATTAAAAAGTATTACATGCTCGTGAAGGGAAAAGAGGAAGGAGAAGGAGGAGATAATGAATAGTAAGTACCTTCCCCTCCCAACTTAGACCTCCAGTACTTCCCAGAAGCAAATCTCTCAATAGTTCTTTTGTGCATCTTCCTGAATTTGTATATGTATATGTGCACACACACACATAAGCAAAATTTTCCTTTTTGTTTTTTAAAAAATAGAAGTGGAGCATTTGTTCAATTACCATGATATTCTGGCACCAAGCATTGCACTAGAAATACAGTAGGTGGTCCATATGCGTTGACTGAGCTGGGGATTATCAAGGTTTCTGGTATATAGGACAGTCCTTTAGCTGTTTGATTTTCTCCCCTCCTCTCCTTGGAGCTCCCTACAACCTCAGATATTAGGGAGATGAAACCCATACCTGTTCATTTAACTATCTAGAAGCAGGAGCTCAGTAAAGACAACATTAATATTCACAGTTAAAATATACACAGGTTTACATTTTCTCTACTGCTACATCCACAAATGGCTCCAGATAATAGAGAATTAATTGTTTCTTTGAAAACTAAACTCATAATATTGACTATTTACTATGAACTCTGTAATATAAAGATCACAAAGTGAAGGGTACCTCATGCTTAGTAGCACATATTAGTAAGAACAATGTTAATATGACTTCTATTCTTTATATTTTAAGGATCACAGTGTTACGCTAGCTGATTGTCATTTCAATTTTTTGCTTTGTTTTGTCTTTTTTTCCATTTTAGTATCCCCAGCAGAATCATAACTTTTCATAGAGGTAACTAATTTCTTAACCTCAAAGCAGAAGAGAAGCATTTTTCAAATTTTCCTATGATAGTCAAGGGGAGGGGGGGAGGTTGCCGAATGTATATACTTAGATGAATTAAACTCAAACCTTTTTCAGTTGGACATGTGAGCTGCCCAGACAAAGATGAAGGTTAACGTAGTTTAAGAATGAAATATAGACCATCCTGTGTAAAACCACTGTGTTGCAGTTTAATTAAAAGAATTCATTAAAGTGGTGCCCCATCCAGGGTAATTAGTATGCGTAATTTATGCGTTACCTAATACACAAGGGCAGTAGCCTGAATAATAAACTCAAGTTAACCTTAAGTGGAAGAGATTGAATGGTCAGATGTTTATTTAGCTCAGGTTTGCTCACGAGTTAAGGTTAAAGAGGTGAAATTCAGTTACAGTTAATTAATTAATTTCCCAGATTTTCTTCATGAAAATCCTGCCTACTCAAATGAGTAAAAGTTTTGTCAAACAAGAACAGCACTATTTTTATTTATCATCTATTTTCTTAGATGATGAATAAAGTTAATAACCATTTGAAGGAATAAATTTAAGGGAACTACAAAGAGAAAGAAAATAATACCAAAACCAAAAAAAAAAAAACAAACTGTATAAGCCAAACTGGGGTCTCTGTCTACAGAAAGTACAAACCAGGACAGATTTAAAGAGGGCATCACTAATAGTATCAAAATGTTGGGCTCAACTAGAAGAACAGTTTCTGGTTTTTCAATAATGCGCCATGGGTTTAGGAATTCATTTATGTATTTGAGTTTTGCAAATGTTTATTGGTGGGAAAGGCAAGAGTCCATGTCTGGCGCGAGCATAACATGTCATGAATATAAACCGGTGCTTATGTACATTTTATTTCTTTCATTGGAAATACTTTATCATGCCCCAATTCTGTGATATAAATTTTGTAGAATTAAACTTGAAGAATTCAAAATTATGCAATTAATTGTATTCAGCTTCAGTTGTAATCAAGTCCTTTGGCAAGACACCTGACATCTCAACCAGTGGTTGTGGGAAGTGGCTAGGCCTGAGGAACCTATCCATGCATGTGAGCAAGCTAGTTAGGTGAACTGTTATCGAGTCCTTTCTTGGTGACTGCATGTAGGTAGGGGTTTTGAGGTTTAGGAGCTGGGATAGGTCAGGACAGATTTAAATTAATTTGTTTTTTGGACTGGAAAAACCAAGGACTGCAATAAAATCAACAAAATCTATCAATCTTCTGATACTTAATGAGCACAAAGTATGTGCAAGGCACCGATATTGAATCTAAGCTTAAGATAGAAGTGTCTTCTCCTCAACTCCTACCTGGACTAGTTGGATGTAAAGAGAGAAGCACAAGTTAATAAGTAGACAGTTGGTTTCAGAGTTACTTGATGACTAAGTCATGGAATTTCCTTATTTGAGAGCATTTCTTCTTTGTGGAACTGCCTTTCTTCCATTCCATATCTTTCCAATGGGCCGCCAACCACTCCTGCCCACATGGTGGGCACATGACCCAACCTAGGTCAATCAGATCTTCTCTTCTGTAAATTTGGATTTTGAGTAGGGAGAGATACCTGGGGGAACAGTGGGCACTCACATCCAATGACCATCCCCAAGCGGCTGCTGAGCTCTCTGGGACTGCCGTGGCTCCTTCCCAGGAAGTCATTTGTCAGCTCTTCCATTTTGTGACCTTAATAGTGCCCTAGAGAAATCCTGTTTGCTGTTTGTCAGCCAGAGTTTATTTCTGAGGCATGAAAGCAGATTCCTGATTAAGACAATAAATACTCCCACAGTTGAGAGACAGAAGAACTTCCTTCCAGCTGGAGCAGTGTTGAGGAATAGTGTAGAGAACTGGTGAGGTACACTGGATTCTGGTCTTGCTTGCTGAATACTTACTGTCTACACTAAGTACTGTATATATTAAACATGCAATCATGTAGATAACGCAACAAATATCCCCATTTTACAGAATGGGAAACTGAGGCAAGACACTATAATTTATCCAAGGCCACGCCACTAGGAAGTGGTGAAGCTGAGACTTGAACCTAGGACTTCCTGACCCCCAAATCCTGTGTTCCTTCTCACAGATCAAGTGTTTCTCCAGCTTGTGGCCTTGGGCAAATTACAGAGCCTCTATGCACATTGGGTTACTTAGTGGTAAAACTTGGATGATAACAGCTGCCCTGTGTCCCCTGCAGGGCTGTTGTGAGGATCAAAGGCGAGAATGTCTGTAAAAGCACTTTGAAGCCTGTCACACTATCCAAATACTTGAAAAGGCTTCCTATTGTTAGGTGGAACTCCAACTAAGATGGGCCAGATTCTGAGAGGTGACAAGGAAGAGGCTGGTAAAGAAGACTCTGGGGGGAAAATTGGAAAAACCTTGAGAGACAAAGAGTCCCAGGAGAGGTTGGGGCCAGCAGGTGGAGGACAGATGAGTTTGATCCACCAATCCAGAACAGTTAAGACTGGGGGCTGGGGAGCTTGAAGTTTGAAACGGATGGTTTAAAGACCAATAAAAGGAAGTGGTACTTTGAGATATGAGTAAAGAAAAAGTCTTATCTTTGTGAGTTTGAGGCATTCTAACATGCATCATCTTATCAAATCTTCACAGGAATCCTAGGAGGTCTGTGGCATCCCCTTTCACATCTGAGTTTCTGAAGCTCAGCAAAGTTAAGAACCCCCACTACCTAACATCGGGGTCGAAAGGATAGAAGCAGGTTTTTAAACCCTAGCCTAACTGAGCTTTACACACAATGTTTAGCTTTCTCTGATTCTCCCTCCATCTTCCTCACTTCTCACCCACACAATTCACTAGCTGGAAAAAAAATGTAGAGGTTCTAGTCTCATTAAATGAATACGCTGTGCGACCTTGGATTAATCAGTTAACCTCTCTGAAGTTGAGGTTTCCTTAATTGTACAATAATCTGGTGGAACTCTCAAATACTCTCTAAGAGTTGTTTCCCCGGGGCTGTGTTTAAAAAAAAAAAAAAAAACTTTACCTTTGTGTAAATCTTTACCCTTGAAGACTCAGACCCCAGCACTCCCCAGCTGCAAAGACAGTGTTTTAGAGCTGACTGTGCCACTCAAAGGAAACCGTGCTTGTAGCTTTGGCAGTGGTCTGGAGATAAGCCATACTCATGATACATTTTAAGATCGTGATTTTACTGATCAAATCACTACCTTAGCATAGGGTAATCTGACTGTGCTTCTCTGCAAGGAACAAAAAAGTGCCCTAATCAGTCTGACGTTCTGGATCTGGGAGGAATTACCCTTGTAGTTTTACTGCATTGTGTGCTGCTTTGCCCTGTTGCCCACTGCTGCGGAGAGAGTGGACCATCTTAGCCCCAAGGAGAACGATGCACAAACAGGAATGAACATCATTCCTGACTGGAAGATAATTACTTCACGAGCAGTAACAAAAGCTCCTACTAAGCCACTATTTGCATGGCCACCCTAGGCAGAATTACTGTTGGCAGAGATCCCTTATCCCATTTCAAAATCACACAAAAGCACCATCACCTTGAGAACGTCATTTTAGGCCCATTTTCAAGGTTTAATTTTGAGAAAACTATCTCACCGAAAGTGTTTTGTGTTTTGCTGCTGTCGTTTTAAACTTTCTGCTCCTTTTGCCCAAGACTGTAAAGCTCCATAAAGGCAGAGGCTGTGTTTTGTTCACTAGGCAATGCCTGGCCCACAGGAAACGGTAACTATTTCTCAAATGAATGAATGTTCCAACTTTCACCATTATGAAATCGTTAAAAGGTAGAAGCTTGTAAACTTTAAAAGCGGGAGGGTGTCCTGTTTCTCCCGCTCCATGACATATATTAATATACCTGAGCAATGGCCACATGTCATCGCGACACACATGGGCTTTGGTTTCAGACTAACAGTCGTCCGTCCAGCTCCTTCACTGGTTCACTCACTTTGGACAAGTCACTGAATCTCAATGAGCCTGTTTCTTAATGTAAAATGTAGACAACGACACGCAGGGATTGTTTTTAAATTAATTTAGATTTAAATGTAAATATTGAAGCCATGTAGAATATCTTTCTGTTGCACGCGACTCTATCACATTGGTAGGGCTAAGTTCACTTTGAACACTGCATCACATAAGATATTATTATGATGTTGTCGTGCATGTATTGGGCACCAGCATCGAGTCTAGTACCATGAATAAACATATCGTCGTTCCGGCTGATAGATTGATTCAGTTCAAGTAATTTTTTTTCTATGCACTATTATAATATGCTTATTTGAATATAAAATATAAAATGCAGACGGCTGAAGTTATAGTGATTCTTATGTAAATCATAATTGGTAACTGAAATATTTCTTAAATTGTAATTAAATTATAGTTAAAAAGTAAGTAGAAATGTTTTTTAAAATTTAAAACAAAGACATACTCCTGATGTGAAATTGAGTGGAGATGTAGAAGCTAGTACTAGCACCAGAATAAGGAATGTTCCAAATTTCACAACACATGGCAACTGCGGTCGGCTGCTACAGAGCAAAGCAAAAAAGCTATTATGGTTTTTTTTTTTTTTTTAAAGATAAAGTGGACAATAAAAGAGCCAGTTAAAGCAATCACAGCAAATTTGATAGGTTTCCTCTCAACAGCTAAAAAACAAATTGAAGAAATGAGTTAATTGAAATCAGAATTAAAAGTCCAACAAAAATTTCTCGAAAAAATTTTTAACAGAACATGAGCTTATAACTTTAGACAACTATAAAATGGCTTGAATTCTTTCACACACACGCAAACCATTTTCGGATGGAAAGATGGAATAAGAAATTATTTCAGTGACAGAAATTTTGTTAGAAAATTATGAAAAGACTAAAAGATATTTTACAAAAAGTGAAAAATTTTCAATTAAGCCACCAAACAAATGCCTGTGAAGACCTAAACATTCCCTTCTGCTCTCTTACCCAGTCACCCACAGCTTAACTATGGGAGACACATCTCTGCTTAAAGCCAGGCTGCCAGCCTTTGGGATTTCTGGACAGTTCTCTTGACTCTCCAGTCCAGTTCCCAGCTTTTTGTCCCTCAGGATATTCTTCTCTTTCTGCTCTGTCCCCAGGCATTGGAGAGCCCCTGCGGCACTCAGAAACAGCCCAAGTGCTCCAGATGAGTATCTTTCAGCTTTCTTGCCCTCCCCAATGCTACGAAGATTTGAAATAGTGTACAAAAGATATCTGATATGTTTATCACTGTTCTTCTGCTTACCATCCTCCAAAATTCTGTTGTAACCATTTCCTTTTGCAAACCCAATTGTCCTTGTAGTTTATTCTTTAAAATGTACATTTTCATATCACTTTAAAAGTGTTTTGGGAAGGAGCACAGTTAAATACATATGTTCAATTCGTTCTCTTTAATCCAACATCTATTTGCTTTCTGAGTCTTTTGTTGTTGTTCTTATTATTGTGTAAGTCTTTGTATCTTTATTTGTAATTATAATTTACATTAGTCCAAAGGGCTGTCCAAGTTCTGTATTCTAATTCTTATCACTTCAGTGCTACAGAAATAATCCCAAGAGGTTAAAGTAAATCAGTTGCTATAACTAAAACCATAATTTATAGCTATTTAAAGGGGTTTAGTTACCAAGGTGCTTGTCTTCAACAAAACGTGCTGTTGATTGAAGGGATGCAGTATTTAAGTAATTTCCTCATGCAACAAATTTATATTTCCCACCTTCCCTCTATCCCAACTTTGAAATAAAAACACAAAAGAACTATTTACAATTAAGAAGGAAAGTCAATTTTTTTTGCAACACACGCACGCACACACACACACACAGACTAGTTCTCTTCCTAAGCAAATGGCAAGATCTAACTGTTTTACCAGAGTCCAATGCCAGACTGACTGGCCACCTATATCAGAGACAGAGGCTGGCAAGACCACATCAGGTTAGGGGGAATGCCACTGGGAGGCTTATTTTGGGCTTACCAGCCTCTAGCCATAATTCCTATGGAAATAAGACAACTTTCTGATGACCTATGTAACAAAGCAGCCAAATGTTCAAGGCCCCTTGCACTAACAGTCATCAAGACATTTCTCCCCTTCTCCACTGCCCCCCTGACTTGGCAGTCTGTATTTATACATCAGGGTCCCCTGGTTCACTTATACAGTATGATCTATGTGATGACCTACTTTTTCTTCCTTAGATGCCCCATCCTCATACTCCCCCACTCCAACTCCATGTTTGCCCTGGATACCCAGGCCTCTATCTTTCTCGAATCACTGAAAACTCAGAAGTGAGAGTGACAGACCAAGGGCGCCAAAGCTCAAGTTGTTACCAGAGACATGCTTGGTCGGCTCATTTTCCAAGTGAAATTTGGTTCCACTTTAAAAGTCAAGGCTGTCATAAAAATGCCAAAGAAACTGAGCATTTAGCTTATATCATAGAAACCTTACTTCAAAATTAGAATTTGGCTGGATGCAGCTTAAAAAGTAAACTAGGCCAAAGCATATTAAAGAGGTTACCCGTGGTTATTTCTACCTGCAATGCGTGGTTCTCACTCAGACGACATCCTATATCAGTTGAGTCCAAAATAGAAGTGGTCTCAACTGATTAAGTGTAGCATTTTCACTGTGTCCTTCCTCTTGGAGTCACTTCAGTGGGAGCCCTCAATTACGCTGTATACTCTCTCTCCTAGCTCTGTGGGAAGTTTGGTCACAACAAACAATACCATGGCCTCAGTTACCTTGAAATGCACCTCACAAACCATGGCTTCTAGGAAACTTCCCAGATACACTTTCTGAATATTTTGATAAGTGAGTCTATACCAATTGTGGCAACAGATGCTGAAGGGCTTACTATTCTCCATTCTAGAGGGAGAATATTGCACCTTTTGCTGGAGCTTGCTAGAGATTTGACGTCTCAAACATGGAAGAGATTTTTATCAGGCAAGACTTTTTGTGACCCTTCATGTCTCATGGCCATCTTCTCAAAACAATTCCAGCGGATCCTCTGCCTCCTCTGTTTAACAGAGGAACATGGGTTTCTCTATCAGAGAAACTAGGATGATTTCTTGGAGTTTTATGAGGTTCTTTGAGGGTTTCTCATGAGGTTGCTGTCAAATGCTATCATACAAGGCTTGACTGGAGCTGGAGGATCTGCTTCCTAGATAGTTCACTCACACTCTTGGCGTGGAGCTGGCTGTCGGCAAGAGGCCTCAGTTCTTTGTTACATGGACCTCTCACATGGCTGCTAAAGTACCTTCAGTGACATGGCAGTCCACTTCTCCCAGAGAGAATGATGCAGGAAGCAATTCGGAAGCTGAAAATGTTGTCCATTCTTTGACTCGGAAGTCACACACTATCAGTTCTGCATTGTCCTATTGGTTGCACTGACTAGCCCTATCCAATGTGTGGTGGTGGTGCGGGGGTGGGTGGGAGGGGGAGGTAGATTACACAAGAGTCTGACTACCAGGAGGTGAGGATCACTGGGGGCCATCTTGGAGGCTGCCTACCATAAATATTTCAAATATTATACAATATTATGCATTGGTAACCATTTTTTTTCACTTATTAGTTCATAATCATTGTTCCATATCAGTATTGTTTTATCTGCTGTTTAGTGGTGGCATAATATTCTATCATATGGATATACTAAAATTTAATTCCATAATTTCGAACATTTAATTATTTCTAATCTTTTATCATATAATCAGAACTGTGATGAGTAACCCCATGTACTTCTTCACATACTGACTTAAAAATAAATTTAAAGGAAGGAAATATTGCTATCCAAGATAACTTATTCTACTTATAAATTAGCCCATAAATATGATTGCATATAATTCCCAGACACTTGGCCTTTGTAATTATCATTTAATAAGAGTTCAGAGTGGGTTTTTTTTTTTTTAAGTTAGCTTTTGTTAGAGGTTTTAAATTAATTTTGGAATGTTAACAAGAGCTTAAGGCAGACTAACCTAAACATGCAAAGGCCCTAGTTTTCTGTTTTGGGGTGACAATTAATAAGCAACTTTTTGTTAACTATTTATTTGGAGATGTTGTTATGTCTAATTGAGCCTTTTTTATTATCATTACAAATGTACATCTAAGAGGTAGATTTTTTCAATGGCTTGTCTGTTTGCTATGACATTCTAATTCTTTATATGCTGATTGAGAATACCCAGATATAGAAATCAATGTTCGAAGCAGCACTCCTTAGGGCTATTGTAAGCTTGTCTCACTTATCAGATGGTAAAGCAGCAAGAACTTTTGCTTTAAATAAACTTTGAATTTGTTTAGACTTGATGAACTTGTTTTCAGTCAATTAAAAAAGAGTGTACCCAAGATCTCAGAATTTCAATCATCAAATATATTCTCAAAGAGATATTTGTCACAGGAGCTCAGAAGGGAAGAGCTCAAACCTCTATCACTCTGCTGCCATATTTATTCATGTACTTAACACTTGCCAAGTGGATTTGGGTCAATTTAAGAAACTGTAAATAAATATTGATACATCATAACAGAAGCTATTACTCACATTCTAAGTAAACCACTGATTCTAATTTACTCACAATTTTGCTGTGGCATCATTCCATGGAGAAAATTAGATTTTTACATATCAGAGCAAATCACAAAGCCAAAATATCAACTTCATACATCACGCAATTACTTGTAGTGTTTATTTGGCGGGGGGTGGGGGGGGGATTTTCTATACATATTTACTTAAAAAGCTGCACGGGTTATCCAAAATAAATAGGTATTATAATTCTTGCCCCAAAATCCACAGTTCCAGAAAGCTACTCATCAATTTCTAGCAGCATTAATGAGGAAAGGCGCTGAGACAGTCGTTCATACTGTCTTTATGATAAGAGTAACCTACAGGGCAAATCAAGATTAAGGACAAGGATGAGACAAATGCTCAGGAAGACTGTCTTTATTTTTAATCAATCACTTGAAATTTGCATTTACTACTTGAAGTCCCCAAGGAGCACTAGAACCTTTAGGGAAGAGGGAGAATTGGTACTGAAGACATGACTGAAATATTTTTAAAGTATTTTTTACAGCCTCTTTATGGGTATAGAAGGATCTTATGTTCCCACACACTGGGAGGAAGATTCTCTTTGCCTGGATAGTTCTTTGTTGTGGAGACTATAGGTTTAGCAGTACCCTTAGAACTCTCTTCCCAGTTATACAACCAAAAATGTCTTCAGATATTGTTAAATGTTCCCTAGAAGGTGGCAAAATTGCCTCTAGGTGAGAAACTCTGCTTTGATAGAATAATCTGTCTTAAAGATATATTTCACTTTCAATGGCTTATCTTCTCTCTTAAAGAAACTCTTAATGGCAGGGGCCACCTCGAGTTGATAAAAATGCCAAGGTGCCACCTGAGGAGTCTGAAACATTTTGGTGGGATTTTCCAGGGATGTGTTTTTCACTTTGCTGCTACCAAGTTCCATAGGCAATGGTTGGTTTAAAATGGCCAACTGGCAGGATTCTGCTTAGGCAAGGTGAGTTCATTTGGATGGGTCTCTCTCAATTAGCTGCATGCTACATGACCATAAGCCTTTGCCCATTTTTCTTATAATCTTCATTTCAGAAAAGTACATTTCAAAGTGATAAATTAAAGGCGATAAAACAACCTTAAGTAAAAAGAATTTCTGCCTTTCCCAGTGTGTAAGACACAGCATTTACATAGTTAAACTCTTCCAGGGTGGCCACTGGACAAGCCTTTGGGGCAAGAGAAGTTAAAAGAGTATTAGCAGCACCAAAGATAGTTTTCTTCCTCAACAACTGAAAAGAACTGAAGAGAGACCAAAATGCTTATCACATTTCCCTCCTTACAATATGGGTTTCTTCCTCATCTGGTCAGATTATTCTCTCCCTTTTTCCTACTTGTAAGCACAGAAGATTCCTGACAAATGAGAAACAAACAAAAAATTGCCCTAAGTCATTTAAATGAAGCATTAAGCCTTTTAGTTTCTGTTGACCTAGTAGGTGGGCCTAATTTATGACATTTCATAATCCACTTACCATGTATTTGACCCAAATGAGATAAAAATTGTTTAAAAAAAGGAAAGTGAATTTAACTGGATCTAATTTGGAATCTTCACATCCTCTTGCCTACTGTTACTGCTTGGTCTTGCCTTTTCTTCTTTCTTGACACCCACGGACTCCTGTCGATAGCCGAGATGCCTGAGAAGCCCCATTTGTGTCACTGTGGTAGAGTATATGAGATACCACCTTGCCACAAACTAGCCGGCCAAGCAGCAGATAGCCCTCATCGTCCTAAGTGTAGACCTTCATACCTGTTTTCTACACACCTTGCCTTCGGGTGGCTCACCTGCCACATGGGGGAAGGGCTGATTTCCTTCCACCGGATCTAGAGGCTATCATCCAGCTCCTGGTTTATTCCACCCCTCTGCCAGATTCTCATCAGCTAAAAGAAGAAAAAACTTCCTTCCAGACTTCATCTTCTGATCTAGCCAGATGGTGGATAAATAAATAACAGAGCAAAGAGGAAAAACAAGCTTGCTTTTGCTTAATAAAATACTGATAGTATATGCGGTTGTCACAGGAAATATTCAAATGTCAACGCAGACAAGTATTCACAGTGCGGAGGAAGGAAGGCCTGGAGGGAGGCAGTTTCACTCTGAGCCTCAGGTTTTCATTGATAGAAGACTGGAGGCAGTTCTGAGGGCTTTGAGATCTCTGGAGAAGTCAAGGAAGCTCAAGGCATTAAAGCAAAGTGGAAGAGTCCCATCCTCTTGGATGACATTAGTTGGCATTCTCTAGGGAAATGACCACCTGTAAACGAAATTCAAAATGTGGACAAGTTTTGCCTGAATATATAATGGCATTCTAATGCCTGCTGGACAGACCTTTCTTAGAAGAAACTGTGAGTTACCCTCAGAGATTTCTGCTGGAGTTTGGTACCAGGAAAATATATATCTGCTGATGATCTGGTTTCTTTGGTCAGAAAAGAAAAAAAAAAAACTGCATAAAAGTGCATGTTTCCCCTTTTGCTTGCGCTGCCAGGAAACACAAAGCCCAAATCAGTCCCCAACTGTTTGTCATTATCCCAGGCGCTGGGGTGAAAACCTGCTGTGTGTGCTTCCTTTAGATAATTTCTCTTTTGATACTGTTCTTACTTATAAGAACAAATAAGACTAGTAAGAGATCGAAACAATTTTGGAAGAATCTAGGGCTAGAAATTCAACCTAAATAATAATAGGCAACTTTGTATCCTCTCTTAGATTCCTTTGCATTTAGAGAAGCTCCATGATGGTGAAAAATTGGTTTCACTAATTCATGCAGGAAGCCATCTGAATTCTGCTAGGCAATATTTTGTCACTGTAGTTCAGATCATTAAAAACATTTATATTTTTATTCTTCTTCCTTTTTTTCCTGCTTCCTCTAATAAACAGACGGAGGCCTTACCTAATGGAGCTTAGAGCCTAGTTAGGTAAGAGACAATAGTCAAATAATCTAACAAATCAAACGGAAAAGTATGATGAGAATATATTACATAAGTAATAGATATATGATGCCATCAGAGTACATAGAGATTTGTCAGAGGGTGGACAATCAAGGAAGGCTTCCTTGAGGAAGTGATAATGGAGCCATGTTGAAAGGGAGAGTAGAAGTGTGCTGATAATGAAAAAAAGTTAGATATTTACAGACTACAAAATATTCTACATGTATTATTGTAGAATATTTTAATCTTAATCCTCGTTAGTAATTTAACACATATTGATTGAGTTTTAATTATATGCCAGAGGAGGGATAGCTTTTGGATCTCCCTTTGAAAGAGAGACTAAGTGCACTAAGGAGTAAGTTACCTGGCAGAGAATCATTTATAGAAATTTTTATATTTCTATAAATGTCTTCATCCCATTATAACACTATTCGTGTCACATAAACATGAGGAAAACAATCTTTCCGACATTTCATCAGTTTCTTCTACTTCTTTAGGTACTTTGGAACAATGTTCATTCATTTATGTTATAGTCTCAGGAGTACTGAGGATTAGTTCTAGAAGAATCCTTCCAAACTCTTCATTTTGCACATGTAGTGTATTTTTAAATATACTACAATTCAGGCTTTTCTCCCAGTATGTCCAAGTTTGACTTCTTATTGCATGTACCATGGATCAAAGTTCAAAGATCATCCTCAGAGAATCTTTAGGATAAAGCTTAACAATGTGGTGGGTTTATTAGGCAGGTAGAACTTTTCTTTACCAAACCAGCACCTTAGAGAAACTTGGCTATGCCACTTAGTGACAGAAGCAGCAGGCTCCATAGTAGAGCATCTGATTCCATAGCTCCTCCTCTGGAAAAAATGGGAACCAGCACTCGAAGGGCAGATAGAGCCAGATTCCGTTCTCAGACAACCCAGCACCTCTCTCCCAAGGGAGAAATCCATGTTGGGGTCAAAGAACTCGGAGACAAGGTGGATTTTTCTAACTTCTAACCATAGCCTCACTGATCGCTGCACCTTGTGGCTACCCTTAATACCCAGGTTATAGCTTGTCTTCCTCTTAGCCTCTTCTGGAAGGAACCTACTTTCCTACAGCTCACTAATCTGAGTCTGATTTTAAACCATGTCATGCCAAAGAGGAATCATTCATATTTGTAGCATATTTTTTACTTTCCTGAATTTTAAAGGTGATTTTCTTGATGCTGGGCCCCCCAAGCACTCATATAAAAAGAAAAAAAGATAATGCACAAAGGTATTCAAATTATTGACAAGTGAGATTATCCACATCAGTCTCAGAATCAGTGCTTAGATTTTTTTTATGTGACTATGTATTACCTAAAATTTAAAATAAAAGTGAAATTAAATTCATGTCTAATTTTACAACGAAATGAACATGTAACAGTCATTTTAAAAAAATAGAGCCATTAAGGAATCAATTTCTTAATTTCTGCCCTTAAGAAATAAGAGAAAAGGAAGAAATAAGTAATTACTGAAATAACTAATTATCCAATGAAATGGTTACTATCCTCATTTTCAGTTGAAGAAATTGAAGCTCAGAGAAATTAAGTACTACAGCTCCTAGACTCTGAACTTCTTAAATGCAAGAACTGTATCCTATTTATCTATTTATCCATCATCCGGCCCTAAGCCTTCCATAAAGTAGTTGCTCAATAAATGTTTCATGATCAACAGAGTAAGTTATTAGAGCTGGGATTTGGACACAAATCTGACTCTAAATGCCATGTTCTTGCTGGTCACCATGCCTATTCTGCTGCTATAGTAATGAGGAAACACTGTTGAAATTCAATTAGGCTATAAACACCCCCCCACACACACACACAGTTTTCCTCAATTTAATTTTATGAACACTTACTGAGCATCACTATGCACTTAGCCACACATTATGGGAAATATAAAAAACATGGAAGGGATGGTGTTTATGTTGGAACACTTTCCAGTCTAGTTGACAGAAAAAAATCCTGACGATTCACAGATGAGTCAGAACAGCACTTGAAGGAAATGTTTAAGCACATGTGAGGCAGTTAAATTACGTATAAGAACCAAAGAGAAGAAACATCTGTAGAGTTACGTATGAGACAAGGCTCACAAAGGAGTTGGAATCTTGAACCTGGACTTGCTGAGAAGTGTAGGAAGAAGAGAAGGTATTGAAGCTGGGGGAAGGTTAGAGTGACGGGGTGTGAGGGGAAGGGGGAAGCTCTGATGTGATCAGGTCAGTTACTTCTGGGGGGCAGGGCAAAATTCTGAATCAGAAAGGAAAAATGCAAAGCTTTTTGCCTTGAATCACAGCTTGAGATGTTTGGGTTCAACCTGAGAGGCCCCTGAATATTCTCAAAAGAGCATGCAGTTTTGCAGACTATGGCAGCACCACATCAAGAGAAAATTCAGAATATAATTTTAAATAATTGAGACAAAGGAATACAAAGTTTGGGGCGGTGGCAAAGGGAGAATCTATGAATGGCAAATTCCTTCAGAAAACTTGAATTATTGCCACTCATGTAGGTTAGTCTTTTGGATATATATATTTTTTACTAACTCAGAAATGTCTTGGTAACAAGAAGGCAGTATCATATCTTGTTATGTCAGAAACATGAGAGAAAACCCTTTCCTAGCAATTTAGTCAATATCTTCTACCTTTGGGGGTTCTTAGGACTCTTATTTGTTTATCTAGTTCATGGCCCCATAATTATATAATGTCAGTACTAGAAGAAACCTTAGAAAGCATAGTCCAATTCCTGTATGTAAAAGAGAAGACGACCTTGACCCAGAAAGATTATGTGCTCTTCCAGGGTCACACAGTTAGTAGTTATTAAGTTTTATTTCCATGGGCTACAGTAACAATTGCTCCATATTCTTCTATAAACTGAGTTTGGTTTAGTAAATAACATTCACCCTTAAACAGATATACAAGCCACTACACTATATCTTTTGTCATTGACTTTCTTCCTCTCCTGAAGTTTGATCTCAATCTTCCCTTTGTATTTAGGGGCTGAGGGTCACATCTTACTCATTTCTGTGGACTCAGAACTTCGCTTCATGTCTGGCACACAGCAGGCATTCAATATGTTTTTGTTGAGGTTGAGCTGAATTTGAATCACTGGTTTTTATTCCCTTGCTCTTGGGGACTTTTGTGACCTAATTTATTTTTTTTTAAATAAAAGAATCATCAAATCATTAAACTGAAAGTGACCAGAGATATTAATCTTGTTCTAAAAGTAAAGGCATTAAAGGTAAATAATGAATCCCAAATACAGCACTCAAGTGAGATCCCAAACCTTCTTCTCCAGATTACATGGGTGTTCTTTGGTGAAAAATATTATAGTTTTCAACATTTCTATGTGGTACAGATCCCAGAGTATCAACTCTTTAAGGGGGACAAAAATCTTCAGAGTATTTTTGTGCTTCCATACAAAACTCATGGCTAGCGAGTAGGGTGATAAAAGTCTTTGATGATCAAACAATTGACAAATAATTTCTGGGAAGAATTTCTCACTGAGCGTGGGCATGGGCTCATTTTGGAAACATTCCATTAGTAGGAAAAGCAAACCCTGAGAGGGCAATGAAATCAAGGCTGGAAAAAGGAAAGACAATTGGGCCACAGACTTAGATATGGGTGCATCCTTGTACAAATCAATTGATCTACTCTGCACCTCAGCCAACAGTAACATCCCCATTCCCAATCCCGTGACCACTTCCTACTAACTCATGACCTAGAAGAACAAAATGTGGACATGGGACTGGCTTGGGTCAACCTGTTACTGGAACTTGGAAACAACACTCTCCCATGTCCTGCTGATGTGGTTAGAACATCATCTCCTAACATAAAGGGTTGGCCATTAATTCTTCCTAAGTGGAAGGTCAAAAAATGGCTTTTCTGCAACACTCTGCTAGTTTCATCCAAGTTCTTATCGGCTGTAGCCCGAAAACTCTTCTCACACTTGATGATGCCTAGTGGAGGAGCCATGGGCTCAGGTGGCTCTAGAAACCACCTGATAAATGGCTGAACACTCACAGGTAGTTTAGCCCTTAACTGGGAGGATATACTAGTTTGCTTGGGCTGCCATAAAAAAAAAAAAAAATCACATACTGGGAGGCTTAAACAGGAATTTGTTTGCTCACACACAGTTCTTGAGGCTAGAAATATAAAATCAAGAGGTAGGCAGGCTTGGTTTCTCCTGAGGCCTCTCTCCTGCAGATGGTCACCTTTTCTCTGTGCCCCTGAATGGCCTTTTCTCTGTGTGTGTCTTCCTGACATTTCTCCTCTTCTTATAAGGACACAAGTCCCACTGGATTAGGGGCCCGCCATTATGACCTCCCTTAACCTTAACTGCCTTTTTAAAGGTCTTATCTCCAAACTCTGGGGTTTACATCTTCAACACATAAATTTGGGGGTGCATAACCCAGGCCACAATAGAGGGAAACCATCATCTCTTTTTTCCATTTATTGGGGTATTTCTTCTCACTACTACTTATTCTTCTTGGTGTTTTCTCAAAGAGATATTTGTGATTGTTTTAAAAGCAGTGAGGAAAATTACCTGCTAATTGAGATCTGAAAATTCTGAAAACTGTAATTAAAAGGGGAAAAAATAAAATCACATTGCCAACAGAAGTAGAAAGGCATTTGTGATACTCTGCAAAGTAGGGGGTAAACTCTCTCTCTCTCTCTCTCTCTCTCTCTCTCTCTCTCTCTCTCTCTCTCTCTCTGTGAGGGGAAGAAGCCAGGCTAAGAAGTTTTCTCAACAGAAAAGAGCAACCTTGCTGGCAGGCTGTTGAGAAAGCGCCTTGTCGGCCTGATTTACACAGGTACAGAGAGAATGGTCTGGAGGCTGCGGGCCTGCTCAGCCAAACGCCCATGTGTGCATGAAATTAGAATGTCAACATTTGATTCATGCTGCCAAGCTGTGACTGTGAAACAAATTATGTCAGTGGGTGGCAATTGCAATATTAGTCTAAGCAGATAACATTTAACTATAAAGAGGGGCCTGGTCTTCCAGCCTCCTCCCTAGTATTATATTAATATCAACATTGTTAGACCTAGATAGGATACAATTTTGAGAAAAAGCAAGATGTTTAATGTGGAGTCATGAATTCTTTAGGAAAGAACTCATCGCCATTCAAGAGATGTTTGCTCCTAACTCTCTTGATGAAATTTAGGAGTCAAGTAATGCAATGATGATTTTTACAAACCACCACCACCCACTCAACTGAGTTCAAAGTGACTGTGCCATTTGTGGGGTAATCGAAACCACAATTAAATAATCTGCCTCTTATAAAGGAAGCCTTTGATTCCTGGGCAGAAGCTAGGAACTTTGTCCTTAAATGCATTTCAGTGTAAAGGAAGTGGCAAGTACCTTGAAAGGGACAGTGAGCAAATTCTTCCAACTTACTTCCTGGGTTCCACACTGATTTTGCTCAAGTGAGGTTTGTGTAGATATTTGAGCTGAAATACGTTATTTTCTACTCAATTGATTTAAGCTTGTGCATATTTAAAATCAATTTTAAATTAATATGTGGTTGGAAATTTGCTGAGAAATGTCATATAGAAGTAGGGGTTTTGTTGCTGTGTATTTTTTCTTTAAGACTTTCTTGGTGAAGCTACAGGCGCTTACAACTTAAACTTGGCCTGAGATAACAATTTTCCCATGAAATGAGGCGCACATCTATCTCCATTTGAGGCCCACTTCTTTAACTAGCAATACGGCAAAACATCAATTCGAAGTTTTATTCCATTACAAACACCCATGTAGTTAAAGTTAATGCTGTGAAAAATCCAACTTGTAGCAGTGAAATGTTTATAGAAGCAGTATTCACTTAGCAGTTGAACCAAGCCAAGATGACTAGCCACAGGGCTAATGTGCAGGGAGACTATTGAGAAGTTTTTTGGCATGAGGAAAAGGAGTGTGGAATGAGATGAGTATCACTCAAAAACTTGCACATTGGTTTAAAATATTTTTACTTTTGATAATGCGGGCATACACGCATCTCCTCAGGGTAAACGTGAATACTCATGACCATCCCCATGTTTTCCTGCTATCATTCTCATCTCCTATTCATATGTATCTGTGTCCAAAAGTTTGGGAATGCAGCACAGATTAAAGGCCTGGGGCCTTTAGCGAAAGGGAAACATTAATAGAATTTGATTCTTTTAAATAGATTTCCTATTTGATGAAGAGGGCTATGGGGAGAGAGAGAAAAAAAAAACTATTGCCAAAGCAGTATAATTAGGGGGTTGATTACGAACTCGATTGCCTTATTGGCATATTTCTCAGAACATATTGATTGATCATTGTATTAGCTGGATGTAGTATGATATAAACTCACAAAGGAGCAAAACAGATTTCTCAAAGTTAGAAGTTGTAGGGCAGGTAGCCACAACATTTCTACTGTCTCTGCTACATGGCTTGATGAAGGTGGGCACCAAACCCAACACTCTGGTCATTGCTACATATAAAATCCCTTGGTTGAAATGCTCTATTGTCTGAAACATTTGTGAAAAAGTTGTCTCCATAGAAGTCTCTGAAACAGATCATTGTAAAAGAGAGAGGTCTGAGGTAACTGCCTATTTGACCCACCAGCCCAGTCTGTTGCTTCAGCCATAGCTATTGATGCAGAAATACATGCTCCCTTCGCCTCTCAAGCAAGAATTTCTACTTTGAAATTTCATTCATTCTGAAAACACCCCTTGGTTAGGCCATATTTCCTTTTCATTCAGATGATGTCAGAGCCCGTCATCCATTTTAAAGCCTTAAAGTCTTCACAGCCATATAACATACCCTGCCGTTTATTTCAAAACTATTCACAGACCAAAGGGAATATTTTCTCTTTATGGGGCAATTGCAGGCCTGTAACTTCTCTATCCTCTGAGAACCGTAGAAAGTTGGCATTATCGTCTGCAGTTAGCTGTCAAATCCATTTAATGCTTTATCAGAAGGCCTAGGGACAAAACTGCTCTCATCACTCCCTGTCAGGAAAGTAGATTCCCACCATGTAGGAAATTCACTATATTCCTTCAGCCAGAGACATAAAAATCAGGAGATCGGAGAATGGAATAAACAATATTTTGATGTAAACAGATTATCGACATGAGAGGAATGACCGTCTGGTCACCCAGGGGGCGGGGGGTGTGGGGTGGATTTATTCAGTTAACACTTCCACCCCTTAAAGACAATGGTGTGCAATCAATGCATATAGGGCCTTTCAGGCTCGTTGCTAAGTGATACACAGTGTCAACAGAAAAATGCCGGATGTACAGAGGACAGCTCCAGGCCCAAGAGAGATCAACACCCTCTGATGATATTTTAAACTTAATTCAGTTCCCAATGAAGATTGTGACAGGTTCCGTGGCCACAGCAGAAAAGATGTTTGCACTTCAAAATCCGACTTCGTAAAGTTACTCTGCTGTGTGCAAAGAGTGTTTAATTTGGTAACAAATGAATCATGGCCCAAACAGTAGTTGGTTCAAATAGGAAAAGGCACCCAGCAGGGGCATCCTGAATATTCATTTCTTGCAAGGCACAGCAGTCATCTTACAATCTCAGAGTCAGTATCAGAGCTGATCATTTGTCTCAGATTGTCTGTGCATTTTCTCATTTTTTTATCTCTAAAATCTATTTTAGAAACAGCCCCCTCCTCCCTGCCCCAAACCATGTGCAACAGCTTCTTCAGAAATTCTAAAGAAAAGAAAGAAATTTGAATAGGATCACATCACCCCCTTATAACCATGAAAACCTGTTTTGTGGGGCATTCTTGAAACCAGCCCAGAAGCTCTTAAGAGTTTTTGTATTTATTTACTCATTTCTCTCCCTTCTCCTACCCTCGATGGATTTTTATATTCAGATGCAAAAGATTTCCATGTGCACTGAAGATCCATTTATAGATTGGTTTAGAAGATCATGCCGTGATGTTAAGAGTTGCAACTTTTTCACAAACAGATGTTTACAAATTCTATCTTTGTACCAGGAAAAGCACACTCACCAGTAAGTGTCTATTTTCCATATTTGAAGCCAAAAACCTTTTGAAAAAACCTCATGTTCCTAAAGTCCAGGAAGTGTTAACCTCAGAT
Organism: Rousettus aegyptiacus; assembly: GCF_014176215.1. Taxonomy (NCBI): domain Eukaryota; kingdom Metazoa; phylum Chordata; class Mammalia; order Chiroptera; family Pteropodidae; genus Rousettus; species Rousettus aegyptiacus. The sequence goes on from NW_023416306.1 coordinate 128,558,556, forward strand.
ATATCACTCCTCAAAACCGCCAACACTGTAAAATGTTTTCCTAAGAAGACACTGGTCTATTCTGCATGGCCTAGGTTGCTGCTGACAATACACATTGGTCCAACAGGCCCTGAGGTGTGCAAGTGAGAGGGTGGGGAGGGAACACAATCAATTTATTCAATACGGATGCTCTATTCACCTGCTGAAATACGAACTTTTATTTAAGAGTCCAAGTCTCACAATTTTTAGTGGGAAGCTTTGTCCTCTTTTGTCCTCAAGAGTTTGATCTGCTTATTAATCCAATAAGAGCTGCAGAGCATTTTGTCCAGTGGGCTAAAAACGCCTTAAAAATGAGTATATTAACAAAGATTGAGAAGAGGGTCAGGGGTAGGGCTAACTCCTTGACATTTTTCTTCCTGTCTCATCCCTGGAAGCTAATTTTATAGGGTTGTTTCTGTCGTGTTTAAGCTACAAGTAGTAAGGGGGAGATTGAAGGCAGATAAAACCACACAATAGCATTCCCAGGCCTAGTTTCCTCCCTTCACTGAGGGTGGTTCTCTCTCACACAGAGGCGTTAAAGCATTGTGAGGTAATGAAGAAGCAATGCATGGACACAAGCAAACAAGTACCACGATAATTGAATGATTGCATTGAGACCACCTACCACCATCCTCCTACTATAGAGCTCTCTCCCTACCAGGATTCTGCAATAAAAACCATGCAAACTTTTTCATAGTTTGAAAAGATGGAAAAAGGGATTTTTGAGCCCTGGGTTAGCAGTGTGAATGGGCTTATCACACAAGAGCTAAGGAGAGACCATAGGTATTTTTTTTAAATTTTAACTCCTGACTGAGTGTCTTTCTCATCCCTGGAACAAGAACAAATGAATGCTGAGTGCTAGGCAAAAGGAATTTCACTTACAAGAACTAGCTGTGGGGCCACAAATAAATATTTAGTTATTGAAAGGCACAAAGTGTTTGGGTATTGATATATTAAAGTTGTTAACTGAAAACTCTCACAATTTCTCTACAAATATGAAAAAGTATGAGTGGGCCATAAGATTTTCCTTAAATTTCTAATAAAATTAGTTAGAGCCTAACTCTAACTCCTTAAATTTATTCCATTTAGCAAATTGCTTTTCATATCTCTTCTGAACTTACCCAAACCCTCACACAGAAATTCATGACAACATTTCAATTGTGTCTAGCTCCATTGCTCAGTACTGCAGGCTATTTTAGCAGGAATCTCAGAGTTTGGCTAATCCTCTAACTTGGGGCATATCCCAACCTTCCAAATTCCTTTGTAGATAAAAATATTTTCTGTACAGCCGTTTGCGCCAAAGATCCTACTTACTATGTTTGTTTGTCTTGTATGAAGATGACGCTGCTCTCCCACCTTGGAGGGAAGATGTGTTTCCTAGTTTTCCCTGCTAGTGGGGAATTGTTGGCCATTCACACTCTTTCTCCCTGTCCCTCTTGTGGCCAACAGGCTACACTGATAAACGGGCTTTAAAAACAAAAACATCTGCAGCTACAGCAACAGAACAAAAGTAACTAGGCCACGCTGACAGGAGCCTATGATTTCAAAAGCCTTGCTGGCATGGGTGCTGACCAGCAGACACTTTTGCTTAAACCCAGCAATTTCAGCAGGTAAAACACTAGAGCATGCCATGCAACAGCAAAGCCTGAAATCGCCATGAAACAAGCCAAAAATAGGACTGTTAGATGTTTCCTACATAAATATAGAGCCGTAGCACATATTAATTTCTTAAACTAAGAAACTAAGCCAGATATCTATTCCAAAATTTCCCACTAATATAATTACACATTTGCTTTTCGTTGCTCTGTTCTTTAGACAAGATCGTTGTTAATCTGTGGTTCTCAGCCCTGGCTGTACATTAGAATCACCTGGGGAACTTAAAAATTTACTGATGCCCAGGCCCCATCCCCAGAATTTTTCTTTTAATTGGTCAGGGGTGGAGTTTGAGTTATGATGCTTGTTAATGTTCCAAAGTGAGTCCAACGGTTACCACCCCCTTGGTGAGCTGGGGTTGAGGGATGGAGTTATGGATAATTAAGTAGAGGGAGGTGCAGTTGGAATTAGCAGAGTTAATGGGAGAAAAACCTAACATTGAGGAAACACCACCCACTGATTTTCCTTTTTCTATGAATGCAGAAACAAAGGACATTATTCAATCTCAGCATCAGAACATCTTTGTTTAGCTCCAGGATTGACCTATTCCATGGGAACCTGTTTCAGATCCACTGACTTAAGTGATTGGAAAGAGACTCCCAGAAACTGGAAGACAGGTGCAGGCCATGTTTAGAAGTGCCTAAGACGAGTGTCAAAACACTACAAAAATGCAGACGGGGATGGGAGGAGGTGGGTCATCAAGAATGACTTCCTGGAAGAGGTGGTTCTTAAAATGGACCTTGAATAGAAGGATTCAAAGGGGGCAATTGTGGGTGAAGGGAGCTGGTGAGGTACAAGGAAGGAATCCCTTCTGCAAAGTGCAGGGTCCTTTCCATGAAAAGGAGAAAGAGTATTTCACTTTTTTCGTTTTATCATTCCTCTCTTCTGCTTCTAGACCAGAAAAAGTAAGAAAAGCTAACACTATTTATTGTGTGCCAGACATTAACCCGAAAGCTTTTCATTTAAATCCTTTGCACTAAAATCACTTATCAAAATATCTCTATGAAGTAGGTATTGCAATTACCTCCATTTTACAGAGAGGGAAACTGAGGCAGAGAATGATGAAATATCTCATTCAAGATCACATAGCAACTAGAAGGTCATTGTCTTAATCTCTGCTCTTCTGCCTCTTTCGGATACTATCAATGGCAGAAGCCGCCTCTTCCACCTAGAACCCAGAGCTCACTGGTGATAGATGCTAACCAGGACCTGGCCCATCTATCATCTAAAACTAGCAGAGCTGAAAAAGCTTCACAGACCCACCCAACTACAGTCCAGCCAATATGCTGGGAGGCCTGTGGCCCATCAAAGCTCCACTGTGCACAGGATTGGCTAAGCCTGCAGTCTTTGCCCTGGGAAAAAGAGAATTTTGGCCTGGTCACTTTCTCTGATCACCCCATCCCACCCTGAATAAGATCAGAGGCCCCTCTCTCCTTTTTTTATCTTTTAATTATAGGAATGTAGATTATGCCGCATTCTCTTTTTGAAACTTGCTCAAAGCAGCAAGTTATTACAAGTTTTGAATAGTGAGTGGCCTTGCCTAAGAAATCCAGATGAAGAGCACTTAAAGTTTTTGTTAATGCCCTAAAGAATTGGTATGGCATAGGACAGTGAATGAAATCTTTTTTTCTTCTCACTCAAACCAGTTAATTCAATTTAATATAGATCATGCATGTGGTTTCTAATCTGAGTAAGGAGGTAACACAGCTGCAGAAGTTACTGTAACAAAAGGCCAAGTGAGAAAGATCACAAGGAAAGTCTCAAAATCCTGTGGCCATTTGGAAGCAGATGAGAGGGAAGCAGAGATTCTATATGGCTTCCTGGAGGAGGTGGTGCATACGATGGGCCCTGAATCTGAAGGCTTTCAAGAGGGAAACCATGGAAGGGGTGAAGGGCAGTTAGTTCTGTTGAGAGTAGAGATCCGAAGTTGTTCTTGGTTGCCTGTCTTTGCGTAGAAGGCCCACAGGCTGCATGTGAAGCCCGGAAAGAACAAAGAAAATGTTTGCTGCCAACTTCCAAAACTGCACAGGCGGCAGAGTCGGGGGCAGGAAGCTCTAAGGTCTTTCGTACAAAGTAGCCAATTTACAGTTATGGTTACACTTGAGTCAATTAAAGTGTTTTATTAGCAGGAATTTGAATCTCTTACCTTCATTAACATTTAACAGTAAATGGGAGAAAAAAGGTAAATAAAATATTATCTGGCTTTTTAAAGGTCATTTCAGACTGAGCATTAAAAACGCAAGCTGGGGAAGGGTGGGGATGGCCCTTTGTGTGGATTTAGTACCTGGAGCCCGCTCTACACATAGATCTCTAGAGAAATCTCATGGCACTGGCAACTGAACACCTCTTGGCAGGTGAGGTACTTGGAGGTGCATTCATTACAGGCAGCACCTTTGAGGCAGGGGGAGAAAAGGAGATCTGACACGTGAGAATGAAATTTTTGCTTTAGATCTCAGATTGTAAATCATCTGGGGTATGCAACCCTTAGTAATTACTCCCATGATTAACACCTGCTTTTTAACAACCCTAGGCTAGTAGCCTAAATTGATTAAATGACATACCTGATCATTTTGCCAAAGGAAAGAAGCACAAAGCAAGCCCTGGGCCCAGGTCTCAGAGAGTCCACAGAGGGCCTTGGGGAGGTCCAGGTCACAGGAGGCAGGCCATACCTGCGCCCCAGGCATTCTGTGGACAGTTCACATCAAGACCTGCTGTTTTCAAAAGCCAGAAGCAGAAATATGATAATTTGGCAAGGAATATACATGTTCAACCTGAAATGAAACGTCTATGTTTGATTTTCCAAAGTATAGCTGGTCTTTGAATAACATTGTTTTGCTCAACATTGTTTCATTATAACATTGATGAGGGGAAAAAATCACTTCTGGGCCAGGGCCATGTCTGTGTGGAGTTTGCATGTCCTCCCCACGTCTGCGTGGGTTTTCCCCAGGGACTCTGCTGTCCTCCCAAATCACAAATGTGTGCACATTAGGTGAACTGGAGTGTCTACATTGTCCCAGGCTGAGGGAATGTGGGTGTGAGTGAGGGAGGGAAGGGCATCCTGTCCAGGGTGGGGTCCTGCCTTGGGCCCTGAGCTGCCAGGATAGGCTCCGGCCACCTGCCACCTGATCTGGAACCAGCAGGTTAGAAAATAATGATCTTACTTGTTTTAATTACTCTTTCTTCAATGCATGTATAGCTGACATTTATTTCAATGTTTAAATCAGATGTGTTTGAGGCCTTTATTTAGAAGTTTGGTGATGTTCTTGTGACCAGAAATATGCTGTAGGAACTTAACTTGTGTTTATATCAATTAGCTTATGGTAAAATTGGTTTAATTAAGGGCCTTTTTGCTTAAAGTTGCAGTTTCCAAGAACCTATTGACAATGCTAAAGTGATTAGAAAGCCATCCAAAAGCTTCCCAGTAACTATTTCATTCCAACATGTCACCCTTGGAGACAATTAAGACCTAACATGTGATTCCCAAGCATCATCTGACATCAGGAAGGCAGCAGGAAGCCGAGATGTTCTCACTGTAAGGGAAAGATCTTTCTTGAAATTCTTTATCAGAATGGATGGACTAGAAGATGACCCACCCTCCTATGATGAGGTTTCTGAAGATTCTGAGGTTTTCGTGATGGCTGTCCTCCTTGCCCTGGGTGAAGGAGTGGGCAAGGAGGAAGAGTGACTCTAGACGTAGGGATACAAACCATAGCAAAGGGGAAGTTGCCCTCATGAAGTAATAATAGAAAGCACAGTCTTACTCAGATGAGTAAGAGCTACTGGGTTAAATCCCCTTACCGGGCCATCTTTATCATTAGAGTGTTTGACTTCACTGTATCTGAAAATGGGGGTGGGGAGTGGGGAGGAGAGAAACGAAATCACAGCAGAATAAATATTTCCTAAGTGAAAATAAATATTACCAATCACAGTGACTGTGCTCAGAGGACAACACAACTATACAAATACAAAGAATGAAATTGGAAGAAAAAAAGATATTTACATATGCAAAAATAAATTTAAAAATCCGATTTTAATGTACTTAGTCTAGTTTTCTAAATGTCAAAGGCTGCTGCTGACACCTTCCAGCACTAGCCCAGTTAGCAGCTAAGGAGACGGCCTTCTGTTTATCCAGATCTGAAGGTAAATATCATGGATTTCAACACAAAAACAATGAGGACCTTTTACTGTTCCATTTAACAACTTTATTTTGCATTTAATCTAGCAAAGAGATATGGAAAGGTTTCTGGGAGGTGGAAAACCGAAGTTCTAAACGGTCCCCCATGGGATCTCCCAACCTCATTCCTTTCTCTTTCCTTGTTGCAGAGTATACACTAGCAACTTCTTACCCACCCTAAGCATTCTAGGGCTATCACTAAGACTGAAAGACCTTGAGCACAGAGGTATACGAGGCCACAGTAAGAGGCAGGGAGTGACACTGTGACCATTTCAATGTTGTTCAGAGAAGCCAATATTCTCTATGATGCACGTAGACGTTTGTATTATTATCTAAAAAGGTTGTTATATCGGGCACCCGATAATTACTGAAATAAGCTTGGTGCTAGCCAATACATTATTTAACTGCAGTTCAGCACTATAATGCAGGTACTAAGTCCATTTTACAGATTTGAAAACTGGTGCCTCGAGTGATTTCTACAAACTGTTCAGGCTTAGTGACTGACTTAGTGTCAGCCCTAGGGGTCTCTTCTACCATCCTTCAGCCTCCTCCACCAGCACTCGGTTCCCTCCATGCCTCAGTGCCATCCTATCTTGCCATCAGCCCCCGCTTCCTCAATGATGGATGGTCACAGGAAGTACCTTTCAAAGCTTAAGATTCTATCAGTTGGGTGAGTTTTCAGGAGACGTGAAGAAGAGAGATTTATTGTGACAGAATTTCTAAAAACTCTGGGTATAGGTGAAAATGGCAGATGTGCATGTATACACATATGATTCACTTGCCACAGAACAAAACCACGTCCAAGGTGAACTGAAAACTCCTGAGAGTTGGTGCAAAGGAAAATCAATGATGAAAGCTCATGGCCATTTACCAGAACACAATGACACACACACACACTCAAGCAAAGTATAAACACATTGAAATGGTTACTTGTGAAGGGCATGCAAGAGAATCAGAGTGGAATAAAGGAATAAGTAAAACAAGAGAAGTATGATTAACTTAACAATCTACATCTAAAGTTAATTGTTTTGAAGTTTATAGCAGTGTAAAAATAAAGCCTATGAAAAAGATTCCCAATAAAAATGATAAAATTCCCAAACCTGACGAGATGTGACTGTAGGTATGGGAATTGGCAAGAGGAGGGAGAAAAGATGAACTCTCCACTTGCTGAAAGGGGAGTCCTCCTTAGGAATTTCATAATTATGTGCTCTTGCTGTTCATTAATTGCGAGGAAAGCAGCCTGGCTCCAGCCCCTTTGCCTGCTGTGAGGGCATAACAGGATTAAGGACTTACATGAAGGATGGGCACTGGTGGACGGCACCCATCAGAGTGCACGATAACAGGTCTGAGACGGCCAGCCTGATGATTCAGGCTGCATGTAATTAAAAGGTGCGCTTGGAGCAGAAACCGACCCTCATCATCTTAGGCATGTCAGAGGCCGCTCATTTGAGGCAAAATTCTTAATTGTTTTTCTTCTGCTCTTTTGGTTTTAAAAGAATGTATTGAAATAACGTAGCTTGGCAAAATAAAAAATAAATATCCTATCATCTGGCTAGTGTTTAAAGTACAAAGGTTTTCTGTCACACACACAAAGACACAAACACAGGCAGAGCAAATACTCTGATGAATAAAAATGTGAATTTGAGGGCAAATGAGGCATGAAACATATTGGCCAGTAAACAACACAAAAGAAGGTCATGCTAAAATTTTTATCTAACAGACTGGGAAGCATCTGAGCCAAGAAAACCCACCAAGAAAAGACTTTCAGGGAAGTTGCATTTCCTAAGAAGTACAGAGGATTGGTGTTCATTTATTTGTTATAACTCAGACATAAAGAAGCCTAGGATCTCACTGGACTGTGTTTTTGAAGGTGAGACTCTGTGAATGTTTAACATATCTAAGAATACATCAGTGACCAATCATGAGAAAATAAAATATGCCTAAAGTACTCCTGTAATCACAGCTCTTTTTGAAAATGTCTCGTCTAGGAGGCTCTTATGTTAATAAAGTACTTTTTAGTCCACAAAGCTCCTTGAAAACCATCTCACAAAGTGGAATGGGCGGGTATTATTTAGCTCCATCTCCCAGGTGAGGAATCAGCTCAGAAAGTTCAGGCGACTTTCTGGAGCTCTTGTGGACGGGGTGTAGTAAGGTCGAACTAGGATCTGACGCATCTGACTCCTAGTATGTTCCTGCCAAACTATGAGGCCTGAGGTTTCAGAGAGTCACTGTGAAACGTGCACTATATGGACCTTTTAGCTTCTATATTTTAAGGTAAAGCTGCTTTCAGGAGGCTGCTTTGTACCAATACATCCCATATCAACCACCCCTTTCTCAAGGGAGGCAGCATGGTATGGCAGCTGTGAGCCAGACAGACCTGAGTGCGAATCTTGACCATGAGACACTGCTGTGGGGGCTTGAATGTTTCTAGCCTCTGTGAACTTCAGTTTTCTCTTCTGTGGTATTGTGATAATTCCTGTCTTGAAAAGCCCAGGGTATAATAAAGACCTTGTCCTACAGTAAGCACTATTATGGTTTCTCCCCCAAAGAATGCAAAGATAAAGATGGAGAAGCATAAACTTTCAGGGTGTGATCAGAAAAGGCTGTGCACAGGGCAGCCTGTGGCCTCCCACTAGAGTCTCATGCAGGAGAACAGAGGAATGGGGACTTTACTGTGCATGGAATATACCAGAACAAAAAGAACAATGAAAATGAACATCTCAGAGAATCTTCCGCCCCACCCCCAACCCGTCACATGCACACCCAGAAGCATCGTGGGCAGAATGAAAACGGATTCTTTCAAGATTCCTAGACCGGTCTGTGCAAAGTGAAAAGGTTTCCAGCCTCTGTCGGTTCTGAAAAATACCTGAGCCTCGCAAGGCTGAGGTCACCTGAAGCTCCTCGGGGGGCTCTCTGTCTGCACTAATTAGAGAAAGCAATATTGTTTGAAAGCAATCCCTTCATCTGTCTTCCAACCTCGTTTTGCTCCAGGATTTGGGTGTTCACAGGCCCAGGCCCTGTTCACACAGCCTGCCTGCCCTTCAAAGGCTAGGAATAAACACGAGCTCACCAAACAGGTGGCGAGGAGAGACGTGCCCAGACTGTCTTGGCTGTTCCGCTCTGCACCTTCACTTTCATTATCTTCATCATTTGTCAAGCAAAGGCAGGCTGGTGATCCTGGGCTTCCACACCTTCAAAAGGAAATATTGACTAAACGGTGATGCTGCTGCTCTCGCAACCTCCTCTTTACCTGCGAGATACCCACAGGGACTCGCACCGTCAAAAGAGAAGTCATCGTTAGACTCTTCTCACTGACATCCAGTGGCCCAAGGGGGAGCAAGCAAGATGAAGGGCCAGTCATGGAAGGGGTAACGAGCCACACTAAGAAACTGGAAAATTCTAAATTAACTTTCAAGGATAAGAACATACACAAAGGACCAATTCATGCTGAACCTCAGAAAAATATACTCTTTGTGATGATAGAGTCCAAACTTCCCCAAGAATTTGGCAACTGACCCAACTGCTTAATAACTTCACCTCTTTGGGGAGCTCAGGTTTTCCCTATATACCCACAAAACTCTCTTTAGGACGCAGGAGAAGAATCCCTAAGTTGAGACAGGGACATGGTAAAGTTCTCATGGTATTGGCACAACAATGAGCACAAATGCAGTGACCAAAGACATACTCTTCATGAGAAAAAGAGTGTAGCTCTGTCTGCTTGAGAGCTCAGCAAAGGAGTTTGGTGAACTAGAAAAAGGTCCTCGTGTGAAGCAGGGAGGACGAGAAAAGAAAGAAAGGAGGTTGGAGAGGCAAGAGGAGGCATTGGTTTTTTTTCTTCTGTGGGGAGAGAGGACTGACCAGAAATTGGAAGGTAGATGTTCTGGTACCGTGGAAAATAGAAATTCTGCAGCCCTCGGTGTTCTTGAATAATGTCCACAAACTTGACCTCACATCTTGAAGTGAACCACAGGCCAAAAGGCTAAGATTTGAGCAGAGTTTAGACCCACTCTGCTCCCTGGCATTCTCCGGCTGTTCCAGAAGCTTCCTAGAGAATCTCTCCCAGCCATTCTCTTGAACACATTAGTTCCGTCTTCAAGTTACATCAACATATGTCCCTCCATTGGGGCCAGAACTCTAATCTGGTTCCAAAATAATTTCTGAGTAAATATTTCTGAGTAAATAATAGCTTCTTATGGGTGTAAGAATATTCTTGCATAGTGATTGTTGCTGGTCAGTCATATGAAGGGTTTTTTTTCCTAACAGTAAAAATTTCATTCTTTTTTAAAGATAACCTTGACAGTTCTCGACAAAAAATCTGTAGGTCAGCAAAGATTAGCATAAAATATTTGAAGTAATTAAAAGCAAGAACCTACAACCAAGACTACTCTACCCAGCAAGGCTATCATTCAAAATTGAAGAAGAGATAAAAAGCTTCTCAAACAAGAAATAGCTAAAAGAGTTGATCACAACCAAGCCAGTATTATGAGAAACGTTTAAGAAACTTCTTTAAGAAAAAGAAAGGGGAGGAATGAGAAGAACATAAATATGAATAAAAATGATAATAACTATGTACCTACCAATAATCACTTTAAATGTAAATGCATTATATGCTCCAATCCAAAGATATAGGGTAGCCGAATGAATAAGAAAATAAGATCCATACATATGCTGTCTATAAGAGACCCACTTCAGTGAAAGACACAGACAGACTGAAAGTAAAGGGATGAAAGAAGATGTTCCACGCAAATGAAAAAGAAAAAAAAAGTTGGGGTAGCAATACTTATGTCGGACAAAATAGACTAAAACAAAGGCTATAATAAGAGACAAAGAAAGACATTTCATAATAATAAGGAATCAATCCAACAAGAGGATATAATCCTTGTACACATTTATGCACCCAACACAGGAGCATCTAAATATATAAAACAAATGTTGACAGACATAAACGGAGAGATCAAGAGTAATGTAGTCATAATAGGGGACTAACACCCCATTGTTATCAATAACTAGATCTTCCAGACAGAAGATTAACAAGAAAATAGTGGCCTTAAATAACACATTAGACAAGATGAATTTAATTGATATTTTTATAGCATTTCACCCCAAAGCATCAGGATATACATTTTTTCAAGTACATATGGAACATTTTCCATGACAGACCATATGTTAAGCCACAAAACAAGTCTCAATAAATTTAAGAAGACTGAAATATCAAGCACAATGGTATGAAACTAGAAATCAATTACAAGAAGAAAACTAAAAAAACACAACCACATGGAGGCTAAATAATGTGCTACTAAACAATGAATGGGTTAACAATGAGATCAAGAAAGAAATCGAAAAATGCCTTGAGACAACTGAAAATGAAAATGCAACAACCCAAAATCTGTGGGGCACAGTGAAAGCAGTCCTAAGAGAGAAATTCATAGCAATACGGGCCCCACCTCAAGAAATAAGAATAATCTCAAATAAACAATTTAACCTTATACTTAAAGGAACTAGATATCAACAAATAACATAGCCCAAAGTGAGAGAGAAGGAAATAATAAAGATCAGAGCAGAAATAAACAAAATGGAATCTGAATAAACAATATAAAAAAATAAGTGAAATCAAGAGCTGTTCTTTGAAAAAATAAACAAAACTAATAAACCTTTAACCAGATTTATCAAGAAAAAAAGAGAAAAAGCCTTAAAGCAAAAAATCAGAAATGAAAGAGGAGTGACAACTGACACTACAAAAATAAAAAAAATTATATATATATAAAATAATTAATATGTCCATTAATATGACATACCATATAAACAAAATAAAGGACAAAAGTCAAAATCATATCAATAGATGCAGGAAAAGCATTTGACAAAATTCAGCAACCATTTATGATAAAAATTCTCAGCAAAGTGGGAATAGAGGGAATATACCTCAATGTAATAAAGAACATATATGACAAATCCACAGCTAACATCGTACTCAATGGAGAAAACCTAAAATTGGTTTCCTTAGCATCAGGAACAAGACAAGGATATTCACTTTCACCACTTCTATTCAACATAGTATTGGAAGTCCTTACCACAGCAATCAGACAAGAAATAAAAGGCATCTAAATTGGACAAACATAAGATGTCATTATTTGCAGGTGACATGATATTATATATAAAGAACCCTAAAGATCTCACCAAAAAAAAAAAAAGTTCAAACTGGTATATTTAGTAAAGTTACAGCACACAAAATTAATATTCAGAAATCAGTTGCACTTCTATACACCAATAATAAACAATCAGAAAGAGAAATTAAGACAACTATCCCATTTACAATTGCATCAAAAAATAAAATAAAAAGTGGCTCCATAGTGCAGCGGTTAGCACGTCTGCTTTACAGGGAGAAGGTCCAGGGTTCCTGCCCAGGTGAAGCCACAGACCATGCGCCAGGCCCCCCAAGGTGTGCCAGGTCCCAGGTGCATGCCAGGAGCACGTGGGAGGAGATGCCCCACCTGCAGAGATCCAGTTCTTAAGGGGAAACGGCAACATCCATAGGTCAGGGGTGGAGGGGGTGGGGGGTCGGAATTAAAGAGGAGAAAAAAGTAGAGAATAATAAAATAAAATAAATAAAGTAAAATAAAATAAAATAAAATAAACAAAATAAAATAAAATATCTAAGAATAAATTTAATCGAGTAGTTAAAAGATCTGTACTTGGGAAATAATAAGATGTTGAAGAAATTAAAGAAGATATACATAAATGAAAGTATATACCCTCCTCATGGACAGGAAGAATTAACATTGATGAAACAACCATAATTTTCAAGCAATCTATAGATTTAATGCAATCCCTATCAAAATACCAATGGCTTTTTTTTTTTCACAGAACTAGAATAATTTTAAAATTTATATGGAACCACAAAAGATCCCAAGTAGCCACAGCAATCTAGAGAAAAAAAGAATGAAGTTGGAGTTATCACTCTATCTGGTATCAAATTATACTACAAGGCTATAGTAATTAAAACATCATGGTACTGCATAAAAATGGACAGATAGATTAATCGAACAGAATAGAGAGTCCAGAAATAAACCCATGCCTATATGATCAATTAATCTATGATAAAATGGCAAGAATATATAATGGGGTAAAGACAATCTATTTAATAAATAAGGCTGGGGAAAAACTGGACATATAGATGCAAAAACTAAAAAATAAAACTGGACCACTTTCTTACATCATATACAAGAATAAACTCAAAATAGATTAAAGACTTAAATGTAAGACTGGAAACCACAAAACTCTTAGAAGAAAACACAGGTAGTAAACTCTCTGACATTGCTCTTAGTAATATTTTTTCTGATATATCTACTTGGGCAAGGGAAATAAAAAATAAAGAAATGGGGCACATCAACCTAAAAAGTTTTTGCACAGCAAAGGAGACCATCAACGAAACAAAAAGGCAACCCATTGAATGAGAGAAGATATTCACCAATGATACATCCAATAAGGGTTAATATCCAAAATTCATACAGAACTCATACAATTCAACACCAAAATAATAATAATAATACTAATAATCATCATCATCCAATTAAAAAATAGGCAGAGGATCTGAACAGATACTTCTCCAAGAAAGGCATACAGATGGCCAAATGCTCATCATTAATCATCAGAGAAATGCAAATTAAAACCACAATGATATATGACCTTACACCTGTCAGAATGGCTATTATCAATAAATCAACAAACAATATGTTTTGGCGAGGATGTGGAAAAAAGTGGACTCTCATGCGCTGTTGGTGGAATTGCAAATTGGTGCAGCCACTATGGAAAAAAAATTAAAAAATAAAACTACCTTATGACTGAGCAACTTTACTTCTGGGTATTTATCCAAACAAATCTAAAACACTAATTTGATACATGTACCCCTATGTTCATTGCAGCATTATTTATAATCGCCAAAACATGGAAGCAACCTCTATGTCCATCGATAGATTATTGGATAAAGATGTAGTCATATACACAATGGAATATTACTTGGCCATAAAAAAGAATGAAGTCTTTCTATTTGCAATAACATGGATGGACCTAGAGGGTATTAGCCAAGTGAAATAAGTCAGATGAAGAAAGACAAATACTACATGACTTATTTGTGGGTTGAATCTAAATAACAAAACAAACAACAAAACAGAAACAGACTCATATATACAGAGAACTAACTGATGGTTGCCAGATGGGAGGTTTGGGGGCTGGGTGAAAAACAGGAAGGGATTAAGAATTACAAATTGGTAGTTAAAAAATAGTCATGGGGATATAAAGTACAGCATAGGGAATTAAAAAAAAAAAAAAGATAACTTTCACAGATTTATTCAAATAAATGAATGTTTCCCTCTTGATAAATATATTTCCCAACAACAGTGTGTTTACGTGGGAATGCTAGGAATGACCTGCATGACCTCTTCCTCTAAAAAGTACAGAGAACAACACAATTTTGATTTTAAACAGGACTGAGAAACTCTTGGGGTGTTTTGTTTGTTTGTTTGCTTGTTTGTTTTTGGTAGGGCATGTATAGACTAACCATCTTCTCGTTTCTCATAGATTGGCATCCAGCCTGAGGGAGGAACATGGGAAAGCTCAGAGGCATGAAGTCATGATGTGCCTAGAAAGACAGTCGTTTCTATTCAGCTGGAGCTCAGAGAAGCGCCTACCGGGAGCAGCAGAAGATGGGGTCAGAAAGGTAGGCTGGGTTCATACATTTTCCTTTCTGCGACGGGGAGCCATTTAAGATATTTAAGTAGGTAATACACAGGATTAGTATTTTGGTTCTGGTGACAGTGTATGGTCATCCTGAAAAAGGGAGAAACAAGAGAGAGAACCTGTGTTCGTGAAACAAACATCGAGTGCCTGCAATGTGCTAGGCGCTCTGCCAGGCACTGAGGGTGTGGTAACGAAAGTTGACACAATGACATCCTGGAGCTTGCAGTCCAACAAGACATGGGGATGGCAGTGGATGGTACTGACAGCCCCAGCTGGATTTATGGCTTGCACGGGCAATGTTTCCAACACGGCGAGTTCGAGGTGTTTGCGATGTCTGTGAAACAGCCACATGGAAAGCTACAAGGAGGCCTACAGTCAACATGCCTTCCCACAAGTTTAAACATAGAAATAGGATTTCTAAAACTCATTTGATCTGGAGAAACTCTGATCTTCTAATCATTATCTGTGGGTTTCTACTCAGAGAGCATTTCCCTTGAAGTTTTCCTTGTCAAGCTGAGAGGTGAGCAACTTGCCCAAGTAACAGTGCAATTAAGTGGCAGAGCCCCAGGGTTAAACCCAGATCTGTACCGCCATGGTCTGCCCCCGACAGCTGGGTACAGAGTAAGGGGTTTGGAGTACAAGCCTCAGGCCTGAATTCCAGTTCTCAGACGCATTTGCAGTCACCCCCCTGTTTCCACACAGAAGTTGATCATTATTGCCCAATATTGCACAAAAGTCAGGAGAGATCTTCCTTCTTCTATAAAGGAAACCTTGACCATCAATCTACTAGCCAGCTTTTCTGCATCTCTTCTGGAGGCCAAAAGCCCCTCGCCTACAAAAACTAGCTCCACTTCATTAACATTTCTTTCAGTGACATTTACATATTTTATTCCACCCTCTCTAATTCAGCAAACCCACCCTGGCCTCTCATTCCGCTCTCAAAGAGTTTGCTAGTCTTTAGCAAAAATAACAGATTTACTGCTTCAGTTCCCACAATGCCCATGTATTTATTAGGTCCTGCCTTAAAGCAAATTCAAACATTTTCTATGATCATTTTTCATAAGCATCAGAAATCTGGCAATCCAACTTCAGGATGACTCAACATACAGGCTGACATCCAGAGCCAGCTACTCATAAATTGTAATATTTCAGTGCCTTCCAGGTACTCTATATGACCTGCTAATTATCTGTCAAAATGTAGGCATCAGACACAAATCAAACAGGCGAAAAGAACTTGATCTAATCAGGGCGTTTTCCAGTTTCTGAGTTTCTGAATACCATACACGTCAACGCTGTGTCTTGTTCTCAATAGCACATACTTTAACGCATATCCCCAAAGCCCACAATTCTCTGCTGAGAACTGTTTCCTTTGCGCTTAGATTAATAAGCCAATTCTCTTTCCTCGCCTACGAATGTCTGAACAGTGTAGAGCTGCCTTAGCCCCTTCCTTTCCAGAAGGCATGTTGGAGTGACATGATATGACTGTCTCTTGAACTTGAGCGTAGCACTCTCTGCCCCCAAAGAGAAAACTGGGGTTTGGAGGGGACTCCTGACAAGGCTAACTGAGTTCATTGCCTTCTCCTGTGTGGAGAAGAGCTATCATGGCACTTAGCTTTTATTTCCTTTCCTGATATCCAGGAAGAAGTCCTAACTTTTGATAAGCTAATCAACTTCAATTATGTTGGACATACCCACTTACAAATGATTCATTTAGCCTATATTTATTGAGCACTTACTGTGTACCAGTCCTGTGCTAGATAGAGTGTAAACAAAGTATACTATTCTATGGTAACTAACCTTATTGCTGAGGATTTATAAAATCAATGGTCTTTCTTTAAGTGGAGTTTGCTATATACAACTAGTATCCAGTTTTAAAAAGGTAATTCATCAATTAAAAAAAAAAAAGTGTACTCTTACACTCCTATGGCGCTCTCTCTATGAGGGAGGGAGTTTTTGTTGATCCTATTTGGCTATATCTGGTAAGCACTCTAACACAGTAGGCGCTTAATAAATATTTGTTAAACAAATGATGCTTTGACCCCCACAAAGGAATGCAGTTATCTTTCACCAAGTAAATTCTTGAGAAGTACTAGCACTTTCTTCTAAGCAACAAACTCAGGAGCATGTCTACTTTGCAGTCACTGGAAAAGATGTAAATGAATTTACAAGGACAGGAACAAGAGTCTGCAATATCTAGCTTCCATGGAAAAGCAGCTTACAAAGCAGTATGTCCAGTGTGTAAGCCCATTGTTAAGCTAAAATGTAAATAGTAGCTTTTCCTGGTTGATGGGCTTTGGAGTAGTTGTTATTTTCCTTTTGTGTATTTTCTGTGTTATCTAAATTTCCTACAATGAGCATGTATATTTTTTCTCATCACATTTTAAAATATGGCTCTAAAGGAAAGATTACAATCCAGATTTTGACCTGATTTTTTTTTTCCAGTTTGCATTTCGAGTCTATTAAAGGCTCTCCATCTATCTAGAAACAGCAGAACTATTCTAGGAGAGAAGAGAGGAGGGCACAGTTTCTAACAGAGGCTGGATCTGTAAAGAGAGGTGGCCCTAGGTATCAGATAATGATCAGTCAGTGATAGTGTCAAAGAGCTAATTGTGCCTGTTACAACTCTGGGATGGTTGCCCAGACAGATAGGAAAGCTGTGAGCATGGGAAAGACAATGAACCAACAATCAAATCTTCTTGTAGCCCAGGAGAAAGAACAGTGCCACCGAAATCCATACTAAGGATAATTCACTATATTTCCCTGGATTCCCAAAACAACTTCTTCTAAACAAGATCAGGAATGGGAAGCCAATTTTTAACTACTTGTTATTCTTTTTCCTCTCTCTCACCTAAGAAAAAGGTTAACTAGGATTTCAAAGCCTAGCCTAGCTGAAGCTTCTCGGGAGCGTGGCAGCTGCCGGGTTTTGGGGTCTGTGTGCCAGCTATTTGCTCTGCCAGCAACGTGTTAGGATAATCACCCACTGCAGGATTTCAACACATTACATCGCCCCAGAAACCTTTGTCTAACAAGGTAATTTATGACCTGTTCAGGAATCTGGTCTTTACAAAACACTAAATTCACACTTGTACTGGACTTCAAAGCTGCCATTATGAGCTTCGGTAGCAGAAGGCATCCTGCAGCTGAGAGCCAGATCAACAGATAAGTGAGTTTTTAATTATCTCTTTCAGGCAGGCCGCAAAAGGGACAAAGCTGACAACCACTGCAGTAGCATTTGGCTATTCTTGCAAAATTTGAGCCTAAATTTGGGTCCTCTTGACGGTGTTAAAACCATTTCACTCACTCTCTACAGAATGTAGGTCTGTGGAATTCTGGAGGAGTTGAGAAGAAACCAGATGATCCCCAGGGGATGGTCAGCTGTTCCTGCTCCTGGAAGAATCTTGCTAGAATACCAACAGAAGCCCAGTTTTCCAAGACTCCCAGAAAACCTAAGCCCAAGAGGTCTCTCTCTGGAAAGTGGTGAAGCTTCTCACTGTCTCCAACTGTTTCAACAGGTTCTCGAAGCCAAAGGCATCTTCTCCATGTACAAATCCAGCATAAAAGGTCAGGTTTTTCAGAGTGTGGTCTGTATCTCACTTGCATAAGAATCACCTTGGATGCTTGTTAAAAAAGATGGGTGCCTGGGCCCCACTCTGGACCTGCTGTATGGACTGCCAGCAGCTGCCTAGGAATTGACATCTTTAACAAACAGGCCAGGTGATTCTTATACACACCAGAGTTTGAAAAACAATGGGAAAAATAAAGTATGCACACCTAATTAAAAAAAGAAAGATAAGAAAAACAATGAGTAGGATGAAACTAGAAAGACCACACTAGGATTTTAAGCCTTGAGGCCTTGGGATGAGCAAGATCCAGATTCAAATCTAGTAGCCAGCATTTATTAGCTGTGTGACCCTTGACATGTGTCTTAACTTCTCTGAACTTTGGTTTACTCACAAGTGAGAAGCAAAGACTATCTCCTAGTTTTACAGTGAGGGTAGTTTCTGGCTTTGAAGACGTAGCCTGCCTTTCCCTTCAGACTTCTTACAGGTTTTTTTTTTTTTTGTGCCTGGGCCTCTAGCTGCAGCTTCCCTGCTGTGTTTTGGCCAGACAAGTAGGCTATCAGGTTTACCATTTCAAGTAGCTGCTCATCTTCCAGCTACCATGAAAATATGTATCTTCTGTTTAACATGCAGGTCTGTAATGCAGCCATACTACTTTCATTTCTCTGTCCATTTTGAAAGAAGTAGAATTCATTTTTAAAACGATATATTTCACAACACTTTAATTTATTAAGGTATTTCTAAAAATCGGTAGCTCCGTGTGACAGTGAAAAAGGCTTTAACTTTGAGTCCATCGTCCTCTTCACCCCACTCAAAGCCCCCTCAAGGCCTCAGATGGGAGGAGTATCTATATCTGGGGGGGTGGAGGTGAGGTGGGAATGAGGAATTACATGGTGCCAACATAACAGAATCTGGTGGTGTCAGTACCCACAGTAGGTGCACAGGACAGGGAGTGAGTTTGCAGAGAGAAAAGAATGAGCACTGTTTCTGATACATTTAGTTTGAGGTGCATGGCAAACGGGTGAGGACACTTAGTAGGGAGGTGGAAATTCACACCCTGAAAAATAGGCAGAGGTCCAAACATGGCAAATGAATCATCTGGCAGCTTTAAAAAGTACTAACGCCTGGGTAACCCCTCCAAAAACTCTGATGTAATTGGTCTGGGTTGCGGCTGGGCATTAGGGAATTTTAATTTCTCCAGATAATTCTAGTACTCAGCTAAGTTAGGGAACCACAGCTTTTAGGGTAAAAGAAAAGATCTTTCCCTCATTTAGGCACAACTGTGCAGATGTAGGAAGCTCTATTCAACATGCTCATCATTGGAATTACATCGAAAAGGCAGAGATCTAAATGCTAATTGCCATTTGTATTAGTTTCCTGAGGCTGATATAACAAATTACGACAAACTTGGTGGCTTAATACAACAGAAATGTATTCTGTCATACTTGTAGAGACTGGAAGGCTGAAAACAGTGGTTGGAAATCAAGGTGATGGCAGAGCCACACTCTCTGGGGAGGCTCCAGAAGAGAATCTGTTCCTTGCTCCTTCTAGCTTCTGGTGGCTGCTGGAATTTTTGGCTTCCTCATGATCACGCCCCTTCAATCTCTGCTTCTGTGGTCATATTGCCTTCTCATTTTCTGTGTGCAAATCTCCCTCTGCCTCCCTCTTATGAGAATACATGATTGCATTTAGGGACCACCTGGATAAATCAGGATACTCTTCTGATCTTGCTTTAATTTAAGCACACCTGCAATGTCCTTTTTTTTTTTTTTTTTAACCATATAAGGTAATGGTTACAGGTACCAGAAATCAGGACCTGATATCTTCAGGGGCCCATTATTCAATCTACTGCAGTTAGTCCTCAGAGATTCACATTCATCCCACATATAAAATAAATTCACCCCCATCTTAATATCCTCTAAAGTCTCAACCCATTCTGGCACAAACTCAAATCCAAAAGTCATACCTAGGAGAGAGTCCCAGTTCTGTAATTTACTAGCTGGCGAACTTGGGCATCATTATTGGTTGGGCTGAGCCTCACTTTCCTCTTGTGTAGAATGGGGGTGATGACAGCACCAATTTCATTGGGTTTTATAAATTTTAAATAAGATAATATGTGCAAAATGTTTTTTTAGAACTGGGCCTATAGTAAGCAGACCAAAAATACTGGCAACTGTCCTAGTCTGTTCAGGCTGTTATGACAAAGTACCAAAGGCCCATAAACACCAGAAATTTATTACTCACAGATCTGGAGGCTGGAAGTCCAAGATCAGGAAGTCCAAGATTCTGGGAAGTCCTGCTCTGGGTTGCAGACTGCTGACTTCTCATTGCACCATCGCATGACAGAAAGGGTGAGAGAGTACTTTGGCGTTCTTTGATAACGGCACTAATCTCATTCATGAGGAATCTACCCTCACGACCTAATGACCTCCCAAAGGCCCCAGCTCCTAGTATCATCACAACAGGACTTAGGATTTCAACATATGAATTTTGGGATACCACATTCAGCCCATTATAGCAACAATGAACAATAATGACAAATCTTATGAATGTGATACCAAGAATAGAGGTCCATATCAGATATTTTGATGGGCCACTAGGTTTATAACTAATAATACTAATATCAGCTAAGGATTATGTAGCTATTACTTTGTCAGGCGCTATTCTAAAAGCTTTACAGATAGTGACTCACTCTAAAGTAAGTACTTTCATTATCCCTATTTTACAAATAGAAAAGCTAAGGCAAGGAAAGAAATGAAGTCCAAGGTCATAACTAATAAATGGGGGAGCCAGGCAGGAATTGAGCCCAGGCAGATTAGCTCCACTGCCCCTGCTTACAACCACTAGGCCATCTTGAAAGGAGTAACTCATGACACAGCAGTGGACCACTAATGCAATCTGTCTGATCTTATAGGCCTCTTCTGTGATTCTGGCTAGTTGATTTCAAAAGTCTGTTCCAGCTTTAGCATCTCAAGGAGAAGGCAAGGAGAAATTTCTGACTTCCCAATTTATCCCTGGATAAGAAAGATTTAGATTTCAGTGGTTCTAGCTGCTAACCTCCCACAGTCTTTGGGCAAAGGAACACAGTGGTGATTTGATGCGGTTAACATTGGCGCAACCACCTGGTAGGCAGATTAGTGAGAGCTCGTGAACAGAAATCTGGAAAGTCTGGGGTTCCCACCCATCTGATCTCTTTGAACAGGCTGCAGCTGCCTCTGAGGTTATTCCTTGGCCAGGACGTGGTTACAAAGTTCACCCTTAAAAGTCCATTTAAGAGGATTTAAAAGGAACAACAACTGAAGCAGGTGGAGTAGAAGTGACCTAGTCACCTTTTGCCCCTAGTGCTGCTTCAGCAGTTGGGGAGAACAGGGCCAGCAATGCCGGACCATAAACTTCTGTGAAGACCAAGCTGGTAGCAGCTTTGAGCAAAGTGTATACCAGGGACTCGTTTCGGAGCAAAGTGACCTGCAACTGAGGAGAGGATAACGTCTGGGGCTCAGAGAAAACATGAGTACAAGGGTCTTAATTTGAGGAGTTAGAATTCATCAGCAAAGGTGATTTGACCACTTTGTTGCCAAACTGATGAGGTCACTTTAGTGCCTAGTTTAAGCTTGTTGCTTTAGGAGTCTCAAGTTTGATGAGGTGCAGCAAGTTTTGTAAAGAATTAACGACTCTGCCTACAATGTTGGTTTTCTCATTCCATGAACAAAGCATTTCAAGAATCTGCCCATCTCAGTTGCTTCGTTAGGTTTATATCCTAGACTATACATTATGGGAAAATGAGATCATAAAACAATGGGGGTGGAGGAGCAGGAAGAGTTATATAGAAGCAGGTCATGTAGTGATGCCCCTGATTCAAAATCAGAACTATTTAGAGTTGAAAAGAAAATATTATATCATTTATTTTGATATAAGCTACCATATTCAAGTGACAAATACATTTGTCACCTTCCCCCCTCCCCAAAGTTACATGTCATCCTATCCTTTTGAAAAAATAAATTTTGAATAATATGCTTTTTAAGAGGCATTAATTATATCTAGGGCTATGAATAGGGTGACTATATTTGCCTGGGACTAAAGGAAACTTTCAGTGCTAAAACCAGAAAGTCTCAGGCCAATCAGGGAAGTGGGTCACCTTAATTATAAAGAAAGTAAAGAACAGTGATATGTAAGTGAGAATGTAATATTATATATCAACTTTTCTGTCTACTACTTAAGCTATTCAACTAATATCACATAGTCAAATTACATCAGCCATTTCTGATACCTCTTCTAAAATTGCTGTAATAAAATTATTAGCTTTAGTTTTAAAGAATCTTTTAGAGAATCCACATCTATTGTCCTATGTCAGGATCATATCAGTTCATAAAATGTGAACCACAATATTATGTTACCAACAAGACTGAAAAAATTAGGCCATTTATCCCCTTTCAAACCAGGAATGTCTTTTACAGAAATTATAGTCTTAGGTTTATTTTTTAAAATTTAACTTAATCCTTTGAAAAACATTATCCATTTTCCTCAAAGTTACTGAATTTAATCTGTTCATAAAAAGAACTGTTTTGATACCTAGGCCTGCCATGTCATATCTCTTGCTCACACACAAACATGTGCAGACTTTTAAAATCTTTTTTGAAGAGAATGTTTAAACAGATTTAACCTGTGATATATTAGAAAGAGCAGAGGCTCTGGAATAAGACTAATTTGACAGAGGGAATGCCTAATTCTGTCTGAAATTCCTTTTCTAATCAACAGAATTATAATTTTCTCTACGACCTAAATTATTAGAAATATGCTCCAAAATGTTTGCTTATATAAGATTCCAGTGCAAATGCTAGAGTTCTCATTAGGAAATACCCTTTATCTTTGCTTCTGTAAAAAAACAATTGAACAGTATCTATTGTTTAATTTGACTTTTGGATGAAAACAAGAACTGGTGGCTGAAAGACAACTTTGTAAAAGATTTGAGGTTAAAAAGAAAGATGTTTATTCTCTTCCTGCTGGAAAAGTATGTCTTCTACAAAGTTAAGCACCCTTGTGAGAAGAAGGACATTAGAGATGATGTCACCAAACAAAGCTAGCAACAAAGCAAATTAATACAGGTTTGCTCTCTGATCTCAACTGTGCAAAGTGCTTGGTAGTCATGAGGCACCATGAAAAACTATTTTCTAGGTAATTGAGAGATAACTGAATTACACTTTCCATTTTCTTCACATTTTTATTTTAGTGCTTTAATTTACCCCATATGTTAGTGAGTTGGCTTTTGATTTCATCTCTTACATTGTCTTTAGTCAACACATTATCATAAACAATTTTTGTTGAGTAGTGTAGTCATAGGAAGTGGAAATTTGGCTTAAAGAGTGTGTACTGACTGCATATTGGCCTATGGGAGTTTAAGTGGTTCTTAAAAAAATTGTTTTTTTTTTTTTTTTTAAATATTTGCCTTGTGATTTAGGACTATAAAGGAAAGAAACCAACATTTATTGAGTGACTGTGGTCCATGCATACTAGTAGATATCCTACTGCAAGGTATTTCATCCTTGACATCCTGAGTGATAACAACCATCAGTTCCATTCATCAGAATTTGAGTCAGAATTAGACAACCTCCCTCTATTAAATCTGATCCCGAAGTCTATGTTTTTTCTAATATTCCACAGAACAAATCTGTTTTAACTTGCTCTGTTTAAAACAGGTTTCAAAAGTCTATAAAGGAGGGAATAAAATGCATGACTCTTCTAAGAAAAATCTCTTAAACAAAGAGCTGTAGAAGTTTACAACTCTGTAGGGTTTCAGTGTAAGACCTTTTATTGTGTATTCAAAATGTAACTACCACAACGATATCTAAAGCATAAAACCAAATGCTCTGTCTTCCCCCACTAATCTACTTTTATTCTTATAACCCTGGTTATAGGAGGATGGGAACAAATGGACTAACAACTTAAGTGTTGCCTCTGCTTGGGGCCAGCATTTCACACCACCCCAAACCCAAAAGGTAGATATTAATATTTTCATTGTATAGATGGAGAAACTAAGGCTAATGTCACCTGATGTCACATCCTAGCTGTCTGATGCCAAAGCTCATTTTTTGAAATAATGAATTTCTACCACCATCCACCATACAAACTACAAACCTGGAAGTCAACAAAGACTTTTTCTTTTTCCTTTTTCTCCCATCTGGTCATGTAATCCCATTAATTCTAACTTTCAAACACCTTGCTCCATCCTCATTGCTATTGCCTTAGTTTAGGTCTTTATGATTATTTCCCCGGTCTTTAGCAAGACTTTCCTGACTGAACTCTTGGATGCCTGTTGCCCCCCACCTCTCAACATATACATATACCCTATAACATACTATACTAGAACCTGAATGAACTTCCTAAACACCCATTTGTTCATACCTCTTGCTTAAAAGACCTTTCAATGGTTCACCATTCTCGGCTACATAAAGTCTGAACTCCTTATAGCAAAAAAGGCTCTTTATTATCTCGTCTCTACGATCTTTTCACTTATCTCCAACTGTCCTTTTATACAACCCCTCCAAACCCCTTACGACTCTCAACTAAAAATAAAATGTTTCTTGAGTTCCTACTATGTGCTAGTCACTGCATTAACCGTGGAGATATAGCAATGAACAAGACTAGAGATAGCCTTGGCCTCATGGAGCTAAGAGTTTGAGACATTAAACAAGTAATTAATGCTGATGAATACTACAAAACACTAAGTACAGGAAATATGACAGCAAATCACGTCAGGGAATGTGTGGTGTCTAACCTGAGATGCAGAGGATGGCATGAGCTAGAGTCTTGGAAAGATAAGAGGGAGGCCCCAAGCAGATAAGCAGTGCTTCTTCTGTGCGTGCATAATGCCTCTGACGTATTTCTGTGCAAGTTCCTATATTACGATGAACTGGTTATCACTGCCATCTATACCACATTGAAGATTTTCTGAGGGTCCAAGCACTAGTCACAGTTTGTAGCCCAGTCAGCTATACCTGGCATACCCTAGTGTTCAAATATTTGGTGATGACGTTAGTGACATTAGGCATCTTATATGTGATATTATTGTGATATTTTGACAAATTACTAATAAATTTTACAACAATCCTCCAAAATAGGTAATAGACTTATTTTTACAGATACAAAAATTGAGGGCCAGAGAAGCTACACAAATTTACAAAATTAAATAACTAGCCAATGAGATGGAGTCAGATTCAAGCACAAGTCTATTTAATTTCACAGCCTTTCCATTCCACTACAGTGCATTGTAGCTAATACTTACAAAGCGCATTGTGATTATAATCAAGCTTTGCCGGATGTTAAATGCCAAGAAAGAAAGAAGTTTTCCCTACCATTGTGTAAATAATTAGGCCCTTCACATCACTTGGGAGTTCAGTGAATGTCAACCCATTGCCCAGGGTATTGTCACTTCTGGATACGTAGATAAAAGTCCAGTTTCTAGTTTAAAACAGGGCCATATCACCGTAAGTAAACTGACTCTTTGCCAACCAACAGCCTTTCCCTATCAAAACCCTGCTTTCATAGTCAACAGCTTCCTCTGTCAAACTTCACCTGGGGTTAAATGCTACAGAGCTGAGGATAGAGCATGTCTTAAGAAAACGCCATTGCACAGGGTCCCTGATAATCTGGAAAAGAAAAGTCAGGACAGCAGTGAGGGCATGAGACAGACTGCGAGGGAGTCTGTAAAGGAGTGAGAAGTTGGTGGGCAATTTGAAGCGGCAGGTAACATGTGTGGCAACAATAGTAAATATTAGCAGGAGCTAACAGAGAAGGTATTTGTTACCCCAAGCAGGAGACCCGTAAACATGTTGTAGATGAGAAGAAAGGAGTTGGCAGAGGAGAGACTCAAGATGCAATCAAGGTAAGAGTCTCAGAAGGTGCAAGAAGTAAGCTCTCAGCAGAGGTGTGAGCTCAAAGGCACAAGGGAAAGGATTAGTTTTGGCAAGGTCAATAACACCTATCTCTTATAGACAAGACAAAGGAGAGGCTTTGAGATCAGAAGGAACTGGAATGCCCAGTATAAAAATAAGATCCCAGTTTTCCTCAATTTCTTTACTGAAGATTGCATGAGAAACTTTAGTAACATCAAAATTTCAAGCTCCTGCAAGTGTATTTTGGAGAATGTTTGGGTGTAACTTTGGACAAAGAGATAAAGTAGTAAATTCTAAGAAGCGGCCTGTAATATACTTCTAGACATGGCTAGAAGGCTAAGATATATCATATAATGTGGAAAAATGAACAGGATTAAATATGCTATGGATTGTGGGCATCTGAAAGGAGAGAGAAGGAGCAAATTAGAGGGAAGATCAGTAGCAGTACAGTTTTGTTCTTATATTCAGTGGGGCTAGTTTGCATAAATACAGAATTTTTTCTTCCTTCATCCAGCATATTGCTGTGAGAAGACCACAATAAAAGCAGTTTGGAAACTATAAAGAACCTTGTGTGGTTGTTAAATAGACAGGTGGATGGATAAAAGGAATGACAGAGAGATGGATGGAAAGACACATAGAAAGCTAGAGAGGAGAGAAAGTATAGAAAGATATTATATTGAAATATTTTAAATATTTAAATAAATATTTAAAATATTTAAAGATTTCTGATTGGAAGTCTATGAGTGCTGCATCATTAAGCAGATGAGGAGAAAAGAAAGTATTTTGATTTTTCCTATGACTTTTCTGATTTGACCAATATCAGGAAAGGCAGAGAATGGCGAGAAGTTTTATCTGAATGTGTGCATTCAATGAGAACTAAGAAGTAAGAGTTACACATGATAAACTTTTTTTTTTTTTACAGTGTGAGTAGTGGGGAGAAGAACCAAAGACCTTTCGGCTCCACAATTGAATCAGACAGCCTTGGTCACAGGAAGGAAAACTGGTACAAAAACAGAGCAACACGGATGAGAGAATGTAAAGGCTCTTAAAACAAAATGGAAAACCAACATTTAGGTTAGTAGAAACTGATATTGAGTGGAAGTAATTAGAGAGATGGCACCAAATGAGTCTGAGAGGTTAGAGATTTATATTCTTGCTTCGTAAATTATGGACTTAAGTTTGTAATGGATTTGTAGATAATTAATAATTACATATTTGTCTTGCTATGTTTCACTTTTTAAACTTACATTTCTATTTTGATGGAGAATTCACATTTTTTTTAGGAGATTCATATTTTGTGGTGAACATTTGAACTATTTCTTATCTAGTAGCCATCCTAGGAGAATTTAGTTCCAGGAGAACAAAGTCATTTTTGTTTGTGATAATTAGAAAAAGAGGGAAAGGATTTTGGGGGGAAAGTTGTGAGATAAAATCGGTGATGGAGAAGGAAAAGATATTTTTATAATACATCTGTATAAAATGTCTATATGCTTATAATTCTCAAGTTTATAATGACAACCTACCTTGTTCATTGTTTTATCCTTGGTCCTCTGAACAACGCTTGGACAGTAAATAGTAAGCATTCAATAGGTATTTGTGGGAGGAAGGAAGAAGGAGAAGGAAGGAAGGGAGGAAGGGAGGAAGGGAGAGAGGGAGGGAGGGAGGGAAGGAAGGAAGGAAGGAAGGAAGGAAGGAAGGAAGGAAGGAAGGAAGGAAGCAAGGATTTATAAATGCAGTCAGTCTAACAGTATCTGTGTAGTAGTAAATACAAAAACAATTGTTGGAGGTGAACACAATAACTCCTGAAAAATAAATTCAGAAGAGCATTGAACATTAAGAGAAACATGAGACCCGGGTTTAAAAAAAAAAAAAAAACCTGCTTAGGATGCATACCTATATACATACACACACAAACATGCATACATACACATAGTGAATTTACAAGTCTACTACTGAAACTGCAAAAAAAAAAAAAAAAAAGAGAGTTTCTATAGAACAAGAGATAGTCACTAGAAACCAATAATACAATTTCATTATTACTAGTTAAAGTATGTAAAATGTCATTAAGATTGCCTTTTTGAAGGTATGGTCTATGTTGTTTTAGCATAGTAAATACATTACTATTTAGTGGGCTTTTATAGATTTGCTTCCTCTCTTGGCTCATCAATATTTTCCCCCTTAAACCCTAAGTTACTTCATTTCAAATTTTCTTATAATAGCAATTATCAGGGTCCTAACCCATAAGATGAAGAGGGACTTCTGTATTCTTTTCTAAGCCTTAAAATAAATGACAACTGAATTTATACTCATTTATTCTTAAAATAAATGATATTTCAATGAGCATCTCCATTTGTACAGCTTGTGATCTTCCATTTGTACAGCTTCTAATGAGAGTTCATGTTAGGCAAGATTTTCTCT
This sequence comes from Rousettus aegyptiacus, assembly GCF_014176215.1. Lineage (NCBI taxonomy): Eukaryota > Metazoa > Chordata > Mammalia > Chiroptera > Pteropodidae > Rousettus > Rousettus aegyptiacus. Next base: position 128,587,001 of record NW_023416306.1, read on the forward strand.
CTCCTCAACCCCATGAGATAACAGATGATGTCACTATTATTTCCTTTACCAAGTGAACATTAAATTAGATAAATAACAGCCATAAAAACAAATGGAAGAGAACAGAAAATTAAATTTGAAGAAGGCAACAGGAAAGAATTAGTAAAGATAAGGGACAATCTATGAAATAGAAGAGAAATATACAATAGAGAAGATCAACAAACAAGAGTTGGTTTTTAAAAAGGTTAATGAAAGAGACAAGTCACAACTGAGATTGATTGAGAAAAATAAAAGGCACAAAAAAGCAATATGAGGAATAGAAAAGGGGACATCACTATAAATTCTTTAGAAAATTATCAGAGAATGAGGATATTATGAACTACTCATATTAAACTAGTATAATTTTTATTTTAAAACATCACAAGGATTAGATATGAGAAAGGTAAATCAGAGCCAATAACATTGATAAACACTGATGCAAAAATCATTAAGAAATTTTTAGTAAGCAAAAATCCAACAATGTCTGAGGAGAATATTGCACTATGATCACGTGAAGTTTATGACAGTATGCAAACTTAACTTTTGATAATCGAGGTAACTGTTAGCAAATCAGAATTAGGAGGAAATTCCTTAAGGAATTCGATAAGGGAAAGCTATAAAAATCCTAGAGCAAACTTCATATTTAATGGTAAAATATTAAAAGCTTTCCCTGTGATATTGAGAAATAGATGAGGATACTTGTATGACCATTTCCACTGAACCTTGTACTGGAGGCCCTAGACAGCACAACAAGAAAAAGAAAAGTTATAAGGATTGGAAAGGAAGAAATAAAGCTCATTATTTGGGGATAATAAGTTTAAGAAAAAAATTTCTTAATCTACAGAATTATTATATAATAAATTATTAGAATTAGCAAGAATTTGGGACATTTTTAGATACCAAATCAATATACAAAAACCAATTGAGTGACATTAATGAATATCTAAATATTTAGAAGGATATGAAATATTTATAGATTGGAGAACTCAATAATGTTGTCAATTCTCCCTAAATTTATTTATAAGTTTAATGATATCAGTCTCAACAAATTATTTTGGATAATTCGAGATGATCATAAAATTCAAATGGAAATGGAAAGCGATTCAAAATCCAAGACACTTTTGAAAAAGAATTATTGAGATGTCTTGGTTTACCAGACACTAAGACATTATAAACATAATAATCGAGATATTGTGGAATTGATGCAGACATAAACAAAGAGACTTGGAGTAAATTAGAAAGTACCAAAACAGACTCTTGAATGTAAGACACTTAGCATATGACAAGTAACAAAGCAGAGCAGTGGGAAAATTGAAAAATTTTCAATTAATGATACTGGAACAACCTGGTATCCACATGGAAAAAATCGAAACTGGACCACCATGTTATACAATATGCAAATAATAATTATGAACTGACTTACAAAATTAAGTGTAAAAGACAACGTTATAAAAATTATATAAGATAATATAGGAGAATATATGTAGGACCTCAGGGAATAGGAGGATTTCTTAATGAAGACACTTAAAAAATACCAACCATAAAGAAAAAGTTCATAAATTCTACTACATGAAAACTATATTTAACAAAGACAGCATTAAAAAAAAAAACTGAAAAGACAATTTTTTCCATAGTCTGGGTGAAGATATTGCCGACACATAAGTCCAAATGGCCAATAAGTACGCGAAAATATGGGAAATCTCGCTTGTTAGGGAAATGCAAATTTTGCACCAATGAGAAATGACTAAATTCCCTTCTGTTTTGCAGAAGGTAAAAAATCTGATCATACCAAGTATTGAGAAGGATGTGGAGCACTGGAACTCTGATACACTGTGGATGAGAATGTAAACTGGTCAACCATTTTGGAAGTAGTTCGGTATTATCTCATATAGTTGGAGATAGACATAGTCCTTGACTCAGCAGCTTCCCTCCCAAGTATATACTCTGCAGAAACTGCTGACTATGTACAGCAATATGCATGTTTGAGACTGTTCATAGCAGCATTGTTCATAATTGCCAAAAATGAAATAATAATAATTATTATTACTATATTAGTTAAGGTGAAGTTGGCTACTGTTACAATAACCTGAAAAATCTCAGGAGTTTGACACAATGAAAGTTTATTTCTTACTCCCATAATAGCCCAGTGTGGGTTTTTCTAGTCAGGGGATTTTATTGGGCAGTTCTCATCCTAATGGTGATTAAGAAACCCAGCATTTCTTTATCTTGTGGCTCTACCATCTTCCACATATGGCTTCCAAGGTTGCCCAGAGGTCATATCCAGTTTAGACAGATAGGAAAGATCATGGAGGATCATATGTGGCAGGTTCTTATGGGCAGAACCCATGTCCATACCTTACTGGAAGGGAGGCTGGGAATTACAGTCCAGATGTTCCCAGCAAGAAGAGGTACCCAGGAGAAAAACAAGGTGGTGATTTGCTATTAATCTTTGCCACATACCAAAATGTCCATAAACACCAAAATGGATAAATTGTGATACATTTATACAATGAGGATGTGATCTGGCAATGGAAATGAACAAACTATAGCTACACACAACATGAACTATACTTATGGACAACAAACAAAAATAATAAACAAAAGAATCCAGCCCCAAAAGATACTTAGAATGTGGTTTCATTTCTACCTATAAAAATATATACGGTTTAGAAATAAGCAAAACTAAACTAGATAGTTTAGGGAGTTTACATAGGTAATAAAAGTATAAAGAAAAGCAAGAGAATTATTCCAATAGAAGTAAGGATAGAACCTTTGGGGGAAGAAGAGATTTGTGGTTGGGAAAGATAGGCTGTAGCAGTTTATAAGACTGTTTATGTACCTTTCCTCACATGCATTACATTTTTCATCCACGCACAAAAGTTCAAAAAGTCAGATGTTTTCTACTGTAACATCATGCTATTTGGTACAGAGTAAAGCAGTTTCTCTGTGCCTGGAACAGCATTGTCCTCTAGCAAACCAAGCTTCACTGTCTCCCCTACTAGAAACTGAACACCTTCCAGACCTAATTTTCTCTGATTTACCATTTTGAGGAAGGAAAAAAAAATCTGTGCTACCATTTGACATAATTGCCAAATTTTGTCCCTGTAGGTTGCTCCTTAATCGCTATTATCTACTGTTGTCTTTTATAATTACTACCCCTTTCCTGAGTTGATAAACAGTTTCTGCCATTGTCTAATTTTGCAGTTAACAAATGCCATTTTGCTTCGAACCTTACTACTCCTCTCATGATCTCTTTATCTTTGTTTCCTATAGTTAACTTGTAAATTCCAGTGACTCATATCTCTCTTGTTCCAGATACTTAACTTTCAAATCTGTATTTTCCACCCTCCAGTGCACAATTTGTTTTATATTCTGTTGCATCTCCCTTTCATCATCCTTGAATTCTACAGCTGGGAAAAGTCTTCGTCCTGTTACCCACCCCTGAACACCTTTGTTTTTCCATTTCACAGACTCAGGAATCCGTTCTCGGGGAGAGACTCAAACACTCGGCTTTTGAAGGTAGATAATTTGAAGTATTCCCATGTCCCCGTGCATAAAAGGCATTTGTACTGGTGTCCTTCAGCAGAAACTTCTCTCTGCCTCCTACTGAGATACCCAAAGGGCTGGTTGGCTTCCAGCCCTGGGTTCCAGAGATGGTGGCATTTTAGTGGCAAGATTCCCACTACCTCTTGATCGTGAAATGGATTGGAATGAAATGTCCAGGGTAAATGAGTGTAATACAAGGGAGTAGTGAGTTGCTTTCCCGTAGCTTCCTTGTGAAAAAGCCTCAGCTGCATCTCCAGGCTACCTGTCAGACCCAAGGTTCAACCAAGTTCTAGAAAAGCAGGAATTGGAGGGTCTTTCCTCTCTTCTTTTCTTATAGTAACAACTGCTTTTTCTTTTTAATTCGCCCTCAAGGAATATCCACTTGTGACAGCAGCCTGAGAGAGAAACATGTTCTGGGGTATTTCTTTTCTTTTTTCCTCCTGAGTCAAATTAAAGAAGCCTGAAGCTGGTTTTCAGGCTATTTAGAGTTTAACTCTGGGCTGTGTTGGTACAATTTATAGGCACATTCTTTGACTGAATTACCTCTTTCGAGAAAAAGAGCCAGCTATAGAATTAACACTCATAAACCAAACGAGTAAATAAATGAGTAGGCCAAAAAGTTGTGAAACAATGTAGAAATCGAATCTGATGTAATTTATTATTTGTCATTTTCCCATGGTTTAACGTATGACCTGGATATTGTTTATTTCAGTGGATTTTACCTTCAGATTCCAGTTTCCCATTCAGGCAGATGCGTTAAGGGCATTTTGGGAATAGAATCATGTTGCACCTAAGTGTGATTTTATGCAGGGCTTCCCCACAGCTGCACCCCACTCCACCTCTTTCTATTGTAAATTACCCAAGACAAGCTTATGGTAAAGAATCTGTAGTTTTTATTGATTTAAAAATAAAAGTCTCTCTTTTTTTATGGCACGTACAACTTTCAAAAACAGATTGGCAAGAATCCAATCACTATAAAATGATTCAGTTTATCACATGGGCATGTCAAAAGATAACTTAAAATGTCAGAGGTGTAAAAAAAAAAGCCACAGATTTGAAACTGCCAACTAAAATAGAAAGCAATTATTTTGTTGTACCTACAGATTCAAACATTAAAATGACATGATTTTAATACTTATCATGTCAGCATCCTTAGTTATTCATGTCCTAATTGAAAAAACAACTTATTTTTACATAGGCCTATATAATAGAATTATTTCCCGTGAAAAATCATAAAAATTTTCCAACTAATAGGATGTATTGATCATACAAAGACTCATCAAGCCTAAGAGATACTTGGCATTTTAACAGTGCTCTGAATCTTCAATGATTGCTTGGAGGCAAAGTAATTAAAAAACAATTGCATAAGTAATATTCAAAATATTCATGTAGAGGGTGGAGATTTTTTTAAGGACTTCCCCCTACCCAAACTAACTTTTAAACGTTAGTTTTCTTTATAAAGTATTTTCTTTATAAAGGAGGGTATATAGGATAATTTAAATGATGTTTCATAAATTAGCTACAGGCAGGAAATGAGAAATTAAGGCCACTACCCACTAGACTCTTCAAATTAGGTATACACACACACAGAGGTATACACATTTAACTGATACACTGGCAAATTTCATCTTAAATTGTCTGGACTTTCTTGGTTAATTTCACATGTTGAATAATATAAAGTGTTTGGGGTTACTCTGTACTAATGGTTGATTCCTTGCACAAATAATGGTTTTTAAAAAGTCTTACTATTAAATGGAAAAAAAAGGTTGAAGGAAGAACATTTACTTGTTTTCTCTATGCCCGATATACCCTCTTCTCCTAAAAGCATACTCTCTGCTCCTCCGTCCCTCCAGTTTTTAAAGATGTCCTAAAATACAATACCATAAAATAAAATGTAAGCATCAGTAGGGTATTTGTGGGTTAGGGAAGGGAATGTATGGGTGGGGTTGTGGGTGGGGGAGGGGAAGGAGTTTAGCAGCTGGTTTTTCTTCAAAGAAATGAGGCAGGCAGGTTAGTATATTCTCCACGCTTCCCCAGAGCCTCCAGCTTCCGCTCACCTCAGAACACACAGATTCTCCTCCCTGATCCCAGCACTGCCCACTACACTAGTCCCTCTCATCCTGCACGCCAGCGCAACCAGCCTGGGGTTGTGCCCTAAATACTGGAAAGTCACAAATCACTGGTTCAAATAGACCCGCTTCTTCAAAGGACAGAGTAGAGAGTGGTGAGGGGAGAGGGAGGGGAGATGCTTAAAGTGATTTACGACCCCCCTAGGAGAGGGGTTTTGGCACCTGGGCCATTATTCTGGAACAAGGATCTGAGGAGTAACAAGAGACATTGAAATGTACGAGGGGCCGATTAGGATGGTTCAATCTTCCCTGGATTAGTCAGGCATTTGATATAAATAAGTAAACACCAAAATCACCTCCACCACAGCCCCAAACATTTCTTTTTCCCTTTCACTCTTTGAAAAAAAAGAGCGAAGGGGACTGGAGATTAGAAAAAGAGGTCTTGTGTATTCAAAGTGCTAATTCAGAACTTCTTTCTCTAATGCACTCATGAAACATTTTAATTGTCCGACTTTGCATTCAAAAGCCTTGTTTGCAACTCCTAATTGCAGGCTGCTTTGAACAAATAATTGAAATGCATGACTTGTGGGGCCTGCTTAAACAATTATAATGTGCTTTGCCGCTAGGTGCCGGTTCCCTTCCCACCCCCATCCCTTTTTGCATAATGACAAGCAGCCAGCTTGATATTTGCAGCCCAGTTAAAATCTTGCTAATTTGCTGCGCTGCAATCTGGGACTGTGGCAGTGTTCGTACCTGCATTAGTGCTTGCAACAGCAAAAATGGCTCTAATAGTTCAACTGAATGTTAAGAAGACCTTTTCATTTTCTGCTGAGAGAATCCCACTGGGATTTTGTTTTCAAAATACAAATCTTTCATGTGCCTGTTAGTTTTGCATCCACACACAATTTATAGAGCTATTTCCCTGAAAATTCTCCCCAACCTAATTTTAGCACAGTCCTCAACAAATAGTTTCTTCCTTTCGGGGGGCTCAGGTTTAGAAATGAGACAAAAGTGTCCGAGGAATATCCCAATACCGGCCACAGCCAGCAGCCGAGGACCACACACAGGGACGCTGCGTCTGAAAAGGGGCTGTGATTCTCACTTTTAGAATCTAGAACGCGGTGCCAGACATGCCTCCTTCTAGCCTTCTTATCAGGGCTTGGAGGCTTATGGGAACTAAGACTGCGTTCATTCATGTTTTGAACATTAAAATTTTTTTCTTTTTTAAAATTATGGCCAAATATCCATAACATAAAATTTACCATTTTAATTGTATTTAAGTGTCCAATTCAGTGGCATTAAGTACATTCACACTGTTGTGTGATTATCACCGCCATCCATCCATAGAATTCCTTTCATCTTACAAAACAGAAATTTTGATCCATTAAAAAATAACTCCCCATTCCTCTTCTTGCCAGCCCCGGATGACCACCTATTTCTGTCTCTGAATTTGACTACTCTAGATTGAACGCTTTTTCAAAAATATCCAACCTTACATGTTTTAAGATTAAAAAGATAAACATATTACTCTTTAAGAATAAACTATGCCTTTGTTGATATCATCTGGTTCAGTAATTAGCAATTTTTACATTATCTTATTTCTGTTTAGGGTGTTAGGTGAAGGGAACGCTTAGCAGATTGGAAAAAAAAGTAAATTTTAAAATTCACTATTTTAAGATCTCAATCCTGCCTACTAAAAGTAGCACTAAAGAGGACTTCTTTGTCCAGTACCTCCCAGATGCTTTCAGTGGCTTCGGAGGGTGGTTGCAGTAGAAAGAGGAATCTCCAAAGGGAAGTCCAGGCCCTGTGTTTTGTATGCTGTTAGTTCTAAGTGCTCACAATGACTCATGAGATAAGTATTGTCTCTCTTTTACAGATGGGAATTTGAAACTCAGAAAAACTGGGTGAGTTGCCCAGAATCACACAGCGACTCTATGGGGAGACTGGGATTCTGTGGGACTCAAAGCTCTTTTCAAGTCACTGAGCAGCACAGCAGGAAGGATCCTCAGGAAGTGAAGGTTCAAACACACTGGCTGTTTGGCAAGAGGAGTAAGGATTAACACCAGCTTGTCCCAGGACACAGGTGTAACACGTGTGCAGGGATGAGGGAAGGGAATTTCTCAACACTGAGTTGAATAACCCTCATCGCGCGCCTAGACTAGGTTGCACCCAGCAGGTGGTATCAGAACCCTCATTGAGAATCTCTAGCCTACTGTTTCTTAGTCTTAATCTCCAGAGAGGAGCCCGAAGATACTCTTCATAACCCACTTTTGAGCTAAGAAAGCCATTCATTCCAGTAACAATAGCAGGCCTTTCTTGAGTGATTACCATGCACCGAGCTTTGTGTGTCACTTGCAAACCCAGGCAGCCTTGCTCTCAAGTTCACACACTTAACACTACCCTAGACAAGTTCTCGTAACATAAAATACAAGTGACACTTCAGAGAAAGCCCCATTCAATCCCAAACCTTCTGTGGAGAGCCTGTGCACGTAACCAGTGGACAGTACTGCCCCAAATGAGATGCCTTTCTCTGTAAGGGGCAAACCAAGCTGTCTGAAATAGGTATTTGGGTCTTCCAAATTATAGTAAATGACAGAAAGCTTTTCTAGTCAGGCAGTCAAGTTCCTCCAGATATCCATTAGAGAAGGTGACTATAGGACCAAAAAATATATCTATCTGTGTAATGGAAACATTTTTTAGTGATCTTGTTGGCTGAACCACCACCTCCAGTGTTCTTCTGCTCCCCCAAAGCCCAAATTAAAAATTCAAATCTGTATTGTGGAAATCAAATGATGCAGACATCTATTATAGATTCCTCCAGAAAGTATTCACTCACAGCAGAGTAGCTAAGAGTCCCAAATTTGAAGCCTGAAAACTCAGGTTCACATCCCGTGTCTGTCATTTATTACTGGTGTAATCTTGGGCAAGTCACTTAAACTTTCCGTGCCTCAATTTCCTCATCTGTAAAATGGGAATAGCACCTACTTCAAAAAGGTAGTTGAAAGGGTTACATAAGCTAAGCACTAAATAAATGGCACCTCCTGTTACTATTTTAAGTTGAGAGGTAATTAGGCCTTCAAAATGTTGTCAAAAACATTTCACTAGAATTTAACCAAATTTGTTCCTACTTAGAGACTTTAGAACATGCAAGGAGTTGAAGAACAAGATAAATGATACTGCAAGGGAAGAACAACAAACACTCCTGGAACTGTGATACAGTCTGCAGGACAACTGGCCAGGATTCTCCTACTGATTATTATAAACAAGCAGAAAATTGAGATGTTCTGAATTAAATTACAGCAGCTGGATAGTGAAAGAGACAGAAAGAGCTGTTAGTCTGTTAATGGCTGCAGGCCAACTAACAAAAGATGGCTCACATTCCTACGGATGTCTGTTAGAATTTTGAATTAATTTCTGGGTAGCTATTTCTGCAGATTATTTTAGCCAGTCACCATTAGCCAGTCAAGTCTTCCAATAGTCTAATGCTGTCACATATGCTCTTTGGTCCTGGTCAAAACCACCAGCCTCTGCAGGACAGGCCTCAGGCCCATTCTGTGGATGGAAAGCTGCATCTCTACCCAGTGAAGATAGCTAGATGCCTGTCTCTGCCCTCCCCCCTCCCAGCTAATATGTACTGAGAGAGAAAAACAACATCCTTGACCGAAGACTTGTTTTTCTCAACTCTCCCTTACTTCCACCTCACTCTATCCCATCTACTATGCTTCAAATGCTGAGATCATTTTGATTTGGTTTTTGTAACTGCAGTTAGAACAGCTGAAACAGAACAAACACAGAAAAACTGAAACCAAACTCACATCTCAGTTCTAATTTACCTTTCTGTAGATTTGAGTCATTGGCTACCTACCATCCGCTGAACTAGCTACCTGACTGTATTTCTAGGGGGCCACAGTTGACTCAATTTGCCCACTTGCCTGGTGACAGAGAGCACATTCAAAGGCAAACCTGCTCACTCCGCAGTTTGCTCTTGCTTATTCACTAAGACTTTCAGGACTTATCTCTTAAGTGTTAATGGAAGAACCCAAGTCTGAAAGCAGCCCTCTTTCCCAACATCTAGCCCAATATCAGATACAGTCGAGTCTTTAGATGTGTTTTCTGCTGAGGGTATCTTTCCATCATTTTTCATCTTCAAATATTGACCCAACTTGAAGAGACACCCACAAAACTGGGACAATTTAAGTATCAAAATGAATAACTGATTGTAATGGATTGAAGCACAGTAAAGATCTAAAAATCCATGAGTCCTAATTAAAAAAAAAAAAATCATGAGTCCATAATACTACTCAAAAAAAGAGAAAGTAAGCAAACAAATTCTGTTTGTTTTCATTGGAGTCAGCCATTACACCAACTCCTTACTCTGAAAAGTGGTAAATAACATATTTTTGGGTAACCATTAAGCCCCAGTTGATGAGATAAGGTCTTTTTCATAGATGAATATTAGTAAATGTAGAAGAAATGATAAAATTAGAAAATCACCATTTTGCAATCCCTAAAAAATAAACAAATAAATTAAATCAAGGATTATCTATAGACAACAGGGTAAAGGTTGATAGATTCACCTGATATCAAAGTACTACCTTCCCCTTCCTCGCCCCTCTCCCATCCCCCGCAGATGGAGAAAGCATGTGGGGTATCAGCTATGTAACATAAACCTAAGATCAGCCCTAGCACTAGAAAAGTAGGACAGTAGATGTCTTTGATGAGATGCAATATAAAGTACACAGCACTGCCTGTAAAATATTCTTAACAAAAATATTTTACCCAATTCAAGTCTTTAGATACCACTTTCAAGTTACAGAAAATAGAGGAGGTAGAAAAACAAGATAAATGACATCATAAGAGGGAAATAAGTCAAACCATTCAGAAGTGTGATATATTCTACAGGACAACTGGTCTTGCATCCTCAATAAATCAATGTCATTGAAATGGAAAGAAAGAGATGGACCTGAGCATAGATAATCCACAAGAATTAGAATTATGGAATTCTATCATTTTCTGGAAGCTTTCTTTTTCGAACAGCGCCCAGTGTAAGAACCAGGCCACAGTGGACACTCAATTCATATTTGTTAAATAAAAGAAAGTGAATGAATTTTATAGATGAGATCAAAGAGGCTCAGAGGGCGAAGTGCTATGCTCAATGGCAGACAGCTAGTTGGTGGCAGACCTATGACTAAGATTTGATCCATCAATTCCTAACTCATGCTTGTTTATAATTTTCTATTTTGCTTTTTTTTTTTTTAGTATAATTTAGTTCTAGATGTAAAAGTCTTTAAGAGACATAACAACCAAATGTAATGTGTGGTTCCTGGCTGGGTCCTGTTTTGAATAAACCAGCTGTAAAAGGGCAACTGAGAAATTGAGCAGGGACTGGCTACTAGATGATATTGAGGTATCTGACAATTATGTCAGGTGGGATAACAATATTATGGTTACACAGAAAGAAATCTGTCCTTATTTTCTAGAGACATATACTAAAAATTTTAGGGGTAAAAGTCATGACACTGATAATTTTTAAAAAATGCTCCAGCACAAAGAATTTGGTGGACCACGTATGGTAACATGTTGTTAACTATTAAATCTAGGAAATGGGCGCGCAAGCATTTATTAGGCTCTTCTTTTGTTTGAAAATGTTCTTAATAATAAGTTAGATAGATAGACAGATAGATGAACAGATAGATTAGACAGAAAGACTAAAGCAAAAGCCTGGAATTCTTTCATTTCTCAATGTTTCTACTAACTAGGAAAAATACACACACACACACACACACACACACACACGCACACACACCACCCTATCTGACCTCTACAGCTGTTGAGTTTGTGATACTTCACTCTAAAGGACAAATTTGTTTGTCTTTACCCTGATTTCCCAAAAGGATATTGTTCTCTAATACAAGGGGTTAGGGAAAGGGAGAAACAGAAGACAAGCAGAGGCTGCCCTCTTTCTGTAACTTCTCGGCCACAGCAGAGACAGACCAATCTCACACTCAGAGCTGAGACACACTGGGGATTATCTGGCTCAACACTTTTACTTAATATATGAAGAAATCAAGCCTCAGAGAAGTCAAGAGCTTGACCCGAGCCAGACAGCTGAGCCAGAACAGGCTGAGTCCTAGCAGTATTTCCCCCTTTCCTTTAAGATGCCTCAACCTCAAGTGAAAGTGAAACTGCAACATCTATTAAATCATGTTTTTTTATCATCTCTGAGCACCACGAATTTTTACGTGTTGTTTCCATTCCAAGTTGATTGTCTAAGTGAAATCTCTCATTCTGTCCTGGCATTAGGTGCCCAGAAAAATGAGCCTCCAAGAGTAGGCCCATTAGCAGCATGTTTTGCAAAACTTCTCCAGTTTGCTAAGAAGCACTTCAGAGACCGAAGTTCACCTCTCTCATGTGGCAAGAGAGCACCCGTTCTTGCAGGAATGTCACAAGTACAAAACAAAGGTTCTTGAGATGGGCAGCAGAGTTCAGCGTTAAGGACACGGACTTCAGAGTCACACTAGATCTGGGGAGACTTTTTCCTCGACTTAGTTCCCTCTTCTAAAGCACCAAGCAAACTTCAGCACCTCTTTCATACTGTTGTTGGAATTAAGTGAGATAATACATAAGATGTGCCGGAAAGAGTAATGCTAAAAGACATTAGTTACCATCACTATTGCTAGGCAAATGAGTGTATTCTGTGCTTGGACTGCTTTTAATTGTTTTAGTTTTGGAGAGACCAGATAATCATAATTTCCTTTCAAGAGTCATTTAGAAATTGAAGTTCCAAAAGAACTTTTGGACAAAGATTATAATGAAAGTGGAAAATTTCCCAACATAAACTTTAAAAAAATATTCTTTTTAGTCAGGATTCTATCATAGATATAGAATATATACATACATATACACACACACACATATATATATAATTAAAATTGTATATAATTGCATGCAAATGCGATTTTTTGTGGAATATACATATATATGTGTGTGTATGTATGTGTGTGTGTATGTATGTATATGTATATATATATGTCTACATGTATATCATACATATCATTTATTATAGGGATTTGACCTTACATAATTGTAGGGACTGCTTAAGCAGTCTCTGTATGATTTTTTTCTTGTGCCTGATGCTGAAGCTTTAAGTCAATTATAGGCTGGCCATTGCCTTGTGCCAATAATGTGAATCATAGATAAGCAACAATGTTTATGAGCTCCAAAATGTGCCATTGAAATCTCTCATACAGTTCTCCAGTGGCCCACTATTACCAGAAGCACACATGAAAGAGAAATAAGATTCAACCTAGACAAGTTGACCCATTATAAAGCCATCATATCCTTTAAAAAACATTTTTTTTTTTTTGGTGTTGAAACAGATTTATTGAGACCCTAGTTAGTACATATGTAATGTGATATAATTAGGCAACAGGAATTCAAGGCTTCTTGACTTAAAAGATACTATTAACCTATATCCAAAATCTTTCTTGAAATTAATGAAATCTTTTTATATGTATGAGTTTTATGGTAGCCATTAATGGTTTATAGAAACGTTGCAAAGATAGTACAGTTTACAAACAGCCCTCACCTAGTTTCAGTTCTTCCTGTTATTAACACCTTGCAGTACATATATTATATATGTTGCGACTAAGAAACCAACATCAGTACATCATTACAAACTAAACTCCAAACTTTATTTGAATTTGACCAGTTTTTCTGTCAATGTCCTTCTTCTGAACTAGAACCATTCTAGGATAACACAGAACATTTAGTCATCGTATTTCTTTATTCCTCCTAGAATCGGACTGTTTCTTTGATTTTTTAATTGTTTTTCATGACCTCGACTATTTTGAGGAAGACTGATTAAGAATTTTGTAAAATGTCCTTCAATTTATGATCACCTGATGTTTTTCGCATGATTAGAATAAGGTTATGGGTTTTTGGAGAGAAGACCTGAAGTACCCTTCTTACAATATCGCATCCTGATATTACTGTTGTCATACTCTGTGTCATACTCTTTGTCATACTCTGTTATTTGGAAGCGAGTCACTAAGTTTAGCCCATACAAAGAAGGCTGGATTTTTTTTTTTTTTAATCTTAATGGGACCTCAAGTCAAGTTAAAACCCTAGAGAGATACTTCGGCGGCAGAGCTGTTACTCTGTTCTCCCCCAGGTATGCCATACTGGATGTGCTTAGTAATGCTCCGTTCCTTTTCTGCTTTAATCAGCCTACATGGGCACTGGGAGAACAATGTAGCAATCACCTCCTTCCCCAGCAGGTAAACTAATTGCATCATTTTCATAACAAATTCATCCTTTACCAGCATGAATCCTTTGGATTTGCCAGTAGCCCTTTCTATGGTCAGCTCTTCCCTCTGAGAGGTCCGTGTCTGGATGTGTAAAGTGTAACAGTCTCAGAACACTGGAGAGCAGCGTACAAACTAGCGGGGAATGTTCAGGAGTCTGGAAGAATTTGGTGGTGGAAGGGGAAAGCACAGGAATCTAATTTGAGCACATTTACAGTGTGGCAGAATCTTAGGAACATAAAATAGGAGAAACAACCCAACAGCAACTCACGGAGTTTAGCCCCATGCTTTAACTCTGGCATGTAGTTACCATGTCACTAAGGGTTCGAAATCACCTTTATTAATCTACAAATTCTTATAGAATAATTTTTTTCTTGCAATCTCCTAAAATACTGAGGTCCTATCAACTGCGTTGAAATCACTTTTCTGCTTGAGGATATTGCTATTTCTCTGCTTTTGAAAACTGAAGAGAAAAGGAGAAAAGCCTAAGTGACATTCCTGTGCAAATCTGCAAAAATGCTTCCCAACCCTAGCAGTGCCCGAGCCTCCACATAAGTAGCTACTTGCATGGCATTGCATTCAGCCTATTGTTAATCCCTAAGGTTAACAAACCCTCCTGAGGGGGATTGTGAATTGTGGATTATTAGGATGAGTGATCTTCTCAAATGATTTTTTGAAGGAGACTTGGCTTCATAAAAGCCAAAAATCACTCATTATTGAATTCTTTTTTCTTTTTTAAAGAAACAACTGTAAAGGAGAGATAACTAGCAGTGTGATATCAAAGCAATCTCAAATTAATGATACACATGGACATACCACAAATGCTATAGCTGTTAATATTTCCCGGGTAGTGAGATAAGGGCTAATTTTACCAATCTATATTTGTTATTTTATGTACAGTAAATATGTATTCCTTGTTTTTTAGAAATAAAATCAACTAAAAAAATAAATTGAAGGATTGTGGGGATCATAAGCAGGGTACAGCCTGGGCTATTATAAGTGGAATAATTCTTGTTTTCATTGATGCCTAATGGCTTCTTCTCTTAGCTGCCCTGTCAAGGAAAACCAGGTTAGCACTCAGGAACCTAATGTGCTCAGCAGTGATATTGGTGTGTTACACTAAGCATGTCTGCCATTTTATAGTTTTCATGCTCTAACCTTCCAACATTTACAAACTCTGAATCTGCGCCTACCGCGTTTGTTCTTTTCTTTGGCAAAGGGAATTCCCACAAGAAGTGGAAACTCTAAATGTTTAACAGTTAATTCTTTATAATTAGGAATGAAGACAGATTCTCATGAGTGCTTTGCTAAGTGAAATTCTCTCAGTTCTGTGATCTTTTCTCAAGCCATACTTCCAGATTCTTTTTTAAGGCAGTGGCCACCAGTGTGCTCTACCAACTAGTGAGGGAGCAAAAAGATAAACCCACCAGAATGTCGAGCTCAAATTGGTTGGTGAGAAATAGTAAGAAATAAGGAAAAGGCAGCACTTAGTCTCATAAGAATCTGGAAAGTGATGTTTTGGCCAGACTACAAGGGAAGAACTATGTCTGTCTTTTTGCTGCTATATTCCCAGCACCTAGTTCCAAGCCTAGAATACTGAACAACTGAATAAATGAAGGAGTGAATGAATGAAATATTTTTCAGCCCTCTTCTGTAGACTCTTTCTGCTTTTTGGCATTCAACTATGTATTAATTGCTTACTGAGCTCACGATAACATACATTTTAAAATATTTATTGTTAACCTGTTACATAGTTATTATTGGATATAAATGGTTCTTCACACTTTTTCACTGTTTTTCAAACCCTGAAGAGGTATGGTTGTGGTAGTTGCTTTCATACTAGATTTGAGGAACAAGGGGCTCAGCAAATGATTTACCCAACTGAAGTCAAGAGTTAGAACCACAATGGCAGATGCTGCCACAGTACCCACTGCTCCTCTGAGACGTGTGGGTCATTTGCTCCCTAGAGCACCAGCCCCGACTATGAAGTCCTTCCTTTGCAGAACTTCTCTTCCTGGGCTCCCTTTACTTTAGAGGTTCATAGCTAGTGGATGTGATCAATAATGTTTCAAACTCATTCTAGATAAGATTAGTATTTCAATAGCATCCCTTGAGATAATTTTACATGATAAAAGAGTCTTTTAAGAGTTACACGTTTATGTTAATGGGAATTAAAAAATTATAAATAGACACCAACTCTATAATTTCATAGATATTATTGATTTGGGTGATGCTAAGTATAAAGAAAATTCAATTTATGAAGAAAAAGTAGATCTGGCAAATACTAGGAAGGAAGTATGTAATGTAAATAGCTGAGTTTGGAAAACACAATTTTAACTCTAAGAACTGAAGAACTAGGATCATAATAGGTACTCAGTAAATGTCCATTCATCCATTTATTTAGCAAAAACTTGTTGTGCTCCTATTATATGTCCTAAGTACTAAAGAAACAATGGTGAGTAAGACAGCTAGGACCTCTATCCACACCAAGCTATAATCATTCACATGAAGGAACAGAAGGAGGGAGGAAGGGGATGAGGGGAGGAAAGGAAGGAGGAAAAAAAGGAAGGTATATTCAAATACAGGAAATTTAATAAATATATTAGGACTAGGGGAGAAAGATTTTGAGCTGGATGGTTCTCAAATCACACCACCTGATTATATTTCTCATGGAAAGAAGCAAAGAGATCATAAGAATTTACTTATTTTCCTTTGGAGATTTAACAGAAACAGAAATATATCAGTATGTATTTTTTTTCTAGCAGTATGTGGCTTCATTTGGTAAATATTTTGGCTGCCATATCATTTAGATGTATTAGCTAAACAAATGGCCCAGAAAGCCAAAGATGCCATGAATGACCACAAATGATGCTTATAACCTATTCTAGGCCCTAGAAACTTTGAGGGATGTGGTGAGAAGGAATTCAAGGAAGTTCAGATGTTTTTCTTTCACAATGAAGGTATATAAGCAAGAATACACTCTAGACACCTCAGAGAGATTTCTAATAAAGATATTTGATTGACTATTAAAAGGAAAGTGAGTACCTACACATGCATATTTGAGAAGAAAGCATACGCAAGCCCTCACATCTGCTTTTGGATGTCAGCTCATTTCTAAGTTTGAATCCCGCTCTATTGAAAAATCTATCCTTCCTTTGCAGTAAGCATTTTCCCCAATTTACCATTGCTTCTTGATGAAGATGGATGGATCCACATCTGGCATTTTAATTATATTAGAGAATAATGACCAGGAAGATCTTGGGGAAAAGAGCATAATTTATTACTCACATTACTTCCACCCTATCTAAGATGTGTTCAGAAGTAAACTGTCTAATATCCCCTAGAATTCACTTATCACTCAGAATACAAAACACAAATGGGAAACAAGAAGAGCCTTCCTACTTTGGCCCTGTTACAACAGGGTCATGGCAGGAGCCCTTAGATATTTCCAACCATTTCTGCCAACTTTCTGCTATCTGCAGGAAAAAGGGATGATTTTAGTAGCATCGTATATTACAAGTTGACATATGCTGAGTATATTAAATTCTCCAACTAAGCCCTGTGAGGTAGATGGAATTATTCTATTATACAGAAGGAACAAACAGAAAATCTAGAAAAGAACTTGCCCAAAGTCACACAGTTGATACATGATGGGATAAGAGTTTAAACTCAAATCTGATTCTAAATCCATGCCCTTCATTGCTCTGCTGCCTCCTAAATAACCACTTACATGATGCCCAGCAACCATGGCCGGGGCATCGCAGTGCCCAGTAGCAGCTTGCTAGAGTTCCTTGGCATGCAATAATAATAACAAGTAATGTTAACAATGTTCCCATCACTTTATTTATTTCAGAGCCAAAACCCAAATTAACTCATAGATGGGGTGTGGTGCTCTAAAGGCAGAGGGGCTGGAGCCCTAGCCTGAGGGGTTGGTGTATCTTCCTTTGCACACACTGCTCATCTCCTTTGCAGAGGACTTCTAGCTCTAGCCACCTGTGCTGTCCTGGGGGTGAAGCAGATGCCCTCTATAATTCTGAGAGTTACATTGACCAACAAATATCCTTCCATTCCATCAACCTGTCCACCATTTGGTGTTGGGGGCAGAGGGAAGAGGTAGCTTTGGTGGGATGGGAAGAGAACCTGACCACAGTGACGGGACAATTTCTTAGAGGGGGCACTTTGGACAAATCACTTAACAGCTCTACCTTCAGTTTCCTCATCTGTAAAACAGGATGGATGCATAATTCCTACCTCATGGATAGGAATAAATGTGAATACTGTGAAGTGCACGATACAGGACAAATTGGCATAGGGAACAGAAAAAAAAGAAAAATAACATTTTTGACCTCCTTAACAGGCTAACCTTTCTATACCACGTTTATATAAATATGCGTGACACTTTGTCTATATGGCTTCATTTATTGCTTGCAATAGTTTGTCCAGGTAGGTACTGTCTCCCCCTTTTCAAATGAGGAAACTGGACACAGGGAAGTTAACTGACCTAACCAAGGTCCACAGATACTTTGTAATAGATTTGGATTTGAATAAAGGTGAGTTTGACTTATTTTCCACAGTCTACATTGCCTCTGAGTATAAAATCTAGAGACTCTGTTTCATAAAGTAATGAGCTCTCTCTTACTGGAAATAATCAAATGGAAATACTGGGTATAAAGCTGGGACAGATTAGTGAGCAGGTGCCCTCAAATGCTACAGTTTGGAATTCTTTAAGTCTAACGTGCATTCATTCATGCATTCATTCATTCATCTATTCGACATACATTTATCATGTACCAGGGTGCTCTAGATGCCAAAGTGATAAACAAAACAGTCAATTAAAAAAAAATGATCATTTCAGAAAGCAAATATTCTCTGAAGTTGAGTGAACAGGGTCATATAATAATGAGTTCCGGGGTGGGGGGCTGTGGGTGCTTGTGGGGAGAGAGAAGAGAGACTCCTTTAGATGGGTTGGGGGTGGGGCAGAGAAGGCTGTGTGTGGAGTGGGTATCTAAGCTAAGGCCTGAAGATGAGAAAAACATCAGCCATGTGGAGACAGCAGGGAAGAGCACCCTAAGCAGAAGGAACAATAAACATAAAGGTTTTGAGGCGAGAACAAATTTGCAACTTAGAGGAACAGAAAGAAGGTGACTGGTAAGGCTGGAGGGTGCCAAGCACGGAAGCGGAATACACAAAGAGCTGGGGGAGCAGGCAAAAGTTGGGCTACACGGGGCCTGTAGGCCATGATCAGAAATCTGAATTTTATTCTGATGGTCCTCAGACTCTTTCAAAAGAATCTGAATATGGGACTCTTGACTTTGCTCCCCACCTTGATGAGTCACACAAACTTTCTGCGTGTCGGCATTTGCATTTTTTCATAGAATTGAGGAATTGCAACACTATGAATTACCTAGGTCTTCATGGATTGTGACCGTATCCTACACTGATCTATATATACATTTGCGTTTAGGCAAGAATGTGAATTCTCTCTGGCAGGCACCAGCCAGCATCACTGAGAAAACTCCAGGCTGTAGATTGGAAGTCCCCATGTTTATTACAGGCCAGGAAATATTTGCCTACAAGGCTATGCATCCTGGGTTGTCCCTCACCCCCAGCAAGAGGTTGGTACTCACAAGCACCCAAGCCCGTGATAACATCTTGGAGAATTTTTATTTGCACACAAACATATCATCGCCTCCTCCAAACCTTTCTCTCCTCAGCAATTAGTTTCAGAATCTTGCAGTTGTGGTATAAACTAGATTTGGACTTCAGATACACGTATAATTTAGAATTTTATACTTGGATCAAGGGAGTTAACCACTTTGAGCTCAGTTTCCTTATCTACAGTTGGTGATAGAAAAATAAATCCTACAGGACTGTTGTAGAATAAAAACATGATGACATACGTGAGAGCACCCAGCACAGTTCCTACCGCATATTATGTGCTCGAAAATGTATATTTGAAAAATTGGAACAGCTAAACTTTGCCACATGAACCTAGGATCAGATAACAAAGACCACCTGGGACTTTCCATAAACAATTTGCATCCTATATCTGTGGAACAAGAGAAGGGGAGGACAAGAGTAAATCCAAATTCAAAACAATACTTCAAAATACAAATATCTTCAGTATCCAAAAATGTAAAATTTAAATATTGGAATCAGCTAAACTTGGGAGATAGGAAAATGAATAATAAATGCAGGTAAAAATTTAGAGTTCTGTTTTATGCATACAAGGGGAATAATTAACTAATTTCAAACATGTAAATGAGGGCTTAGCAGCATTTCAAAACACCACATCTAATTCCAGTTACATATGTGGAATTTGCTACATTATAATAATTAGGTTTTTTTTTTTTTACAAAAGATTTATTTATTTTGAATAGAAGTATTAAATATTATACTAATTACTGGTTATTTTACTTTGTACCCAGGGAAAAGAAATGAATATTCATTAGCTCCTTAAGCTACTGATCCTCTGCCGACTAGACAGATTCCAACATTACCATGAAGCTGTGGGTGGGTGGAAAATGCGCTCTGTAAAATCAAGCTCGTGCTACACATCACAGCCCAATCTATTCTGCTAATGTGCACATGCTAAAATTCCCGAGTGAATTTGGCTAACACTGTACCCAGCTGAGTAGCCAATAAGCAAGAATGACTGTTAAATTGATCATAAGACAACAGAATTTTTCTGTCTATACAATTCAGGAATCTTAAACAAGATGATTCTTAAAATATTAAACATGGTTTCATATAATAAAACTAGCTACTCCAAAAGAATATTTCAACACACATGTTTTAATCATTTTCCAACTGGGCTTTTGACCTACTCTAAGGAAAATAAATCCAAAAGGACCTGGCTTGAGATTTTAATTTGTGAGGCATTTACACCATAACTCAACAGGCAAACATTGTTTATTCTCCAGTGAAAGGCAAAACCAAGTAGGCAATACATTTCTCAAGTCACCAGGATGGTTAACTTTTAATCTTTGCTTTGTTTAGGGTATCTATGTTGGAGTGCGTGAGCTGCTTGATTTTTATTTTTTGGTTTAAGTTTCATGAACCAATTTAGTGCTTGAGCAGATCACTAAGCCAGGGGAATAAAGGGGCTGTGGCTCTGGGAGAAACCTAGTCTCGCAGAAGAAAACTCGTTTTCCTCTTGGCTTTGCCTGTGATGCTGACCAGCAGCCCCAGTGGGGCATCTCTGCAGGGCTGACACTGCTAATTATGCGAGACTGGGCTGGGAAACAGTGACCAGATCAGATTG
Source organism: Rousettus aegyptiacus (assembly GCF_014176215.1). Lineage (NCBI taxonomy): Eukaryota > Metazoa > Chordata > Mammalia > Chiroptera > Pteropodidae > Rousettus > Rousettus aegyptiacus. Next base: position 128,608,204 of record NW_023416306.1, read on the forward strand.
CACACAGTGATGTAGGCTATATGGAAAAACAGCCCTGGATCCTGCCTCCACATGAGCTGAACATTGGAATGGGGGTGCAAGTATGTAAAACACAATAGCTTGATAGACTTAGCTTTCCAGAAAGAAAGATTCCTCAACCTCCATCACAGACCCCAAAGAGGAAGAGTGTGCCTCTACAGAAGGTTTCTCATCTCTGGGGGTTAGGACAGAAGAAGACTCATTGAAGAAGTATTTATTGAATATCAAGCATGTGCTATATATACTCTTGATACTTTAAGTATGGTTCCCCAACCAGCCACATTCATAAAACCTGGAAGCTTCTAAGAAATGCAAGTTTAAAGGTCTGCTCCAGACCTGAATCAGCATCCTCTCATGATTCCTACATTAAACTTTGAGAAGCACTGTTAGACACTGTATTATGTGGTCACTATTTATCTCCATTGAAAGTGTAAAAATAAAAGTCCAGGTCATACGTCTGCCAAAATGTGCTCATGGTACAACTTAACTCTAATTTGCTGAAAGTGACATGGCACAAATATCAACAGTGATATTAGGGGCCTTTCAGAAAGACTTCACGTACCAAGCCAAAGAAGAGCTTCACTTCAAGGTCAATAAGGGCTCCTTGACCCACATGATGCAGGTAAATCACCAACAGGGTTCCCCTTCCTAAATTCAGGTTGGAAGCGTTTTCCATGCAGAAACTCTAGATACTAGAAAGACCTAAAAAATAAGGGCAGGTCTCATCTAGTTTCCAGCTGGCAACGAGAGCAGGCTTGAAGGAAAACTATCCAATTCCTTAGCCAGCTAATTTCTTTAGGTCTTTTACTCGTCCACAGCCCTTGCAAAGAAGACATCACATAAGGTAGATAAACATCAGGGAGGGGTCGTCTCCATTGATTTCATTGGACAGTTGTGTTACAATTTATCTTCATTTTCTGCTCTAATAGATGCTAGTAATACTTCTTGACAGAATGTGTAGAGCCACAGACTTCCAAAGCCAAATGGAAATGACTTTAAAGATACTGTAGAAATTAATGACCCATGAGAGTTTTCTATGAACTTATACTCACTCTCCTTGGAGCTTCCTGCATGTCAATCTTTATCAACATGTTTATTTCCCAGCATCTTATTTATTACATTTTCTTTTAATTTTTAATTACAAAAACATTATTAAATTCACATTTTAGAAAAAAAATCAAATAATACAAAAAAATTCAAATAATACAAAAACATTTATAGAAAAAAAGTGGTAAGCCCCCTTTACTCCCCTACCCAAGGGTAATCAGTGTTAACATCAAGATGCCTTTTTCCAGGCCTTATTCTATGCATTTATATTGTATAAGCATATATTCACATGCAATAGTTTTATATACTTAGACAATACTATACTATTTTTCTCCCTCAAAGTTTTTGCTTATTTGTTTTTTTTTTTTTGCACTTTACCTTGGAGATAGTCCTCTCCTTCACCATATACACATATATATTTTTTTTCTAAAGAGCTGCATAATGTTCCATTAACTAGATTTCTCCTAATTTAATCATTCCTCTATCAATAAAGATTTAGATTATTTCCAATCAATTTTTAAACAATTATGACATTGTTTCCAGATGGCTGGATATAAGAGCAACACATGAAAATCAAGAGCTTTCCGTCCACCACTAATAACTAATTAGAAATACAATTTTTTAAAAAAAAGCCCATTCACAGTAATAGCAAAAAAGAAATGTGCAAGAATGTGAAAAAAAATCTATAAAATGTATTGACAGATATAAAAGAAGACCAGACTAATAGAGATATATACCTTGTTCCTAGGTGAGAAGATACAATATTGTATGCATATCAATTATCTGTTATTTTTACAAAAATCAATGCAATCACAAACAAATGGCAATGGGATAGTTTGTAAAATTTGACAAACTGGGTATAAAGTTATTCTAGAAGAGTAAATGTAAGGAATAGCCAAATAAATTTGGGGAGGACAAAGAAGACACAGCTAAGATACCATCAATGTTGGTGAGTAGATTTGTTTTATCTTTAATATGACAGCATAGGAGCCCAGAGCCAGCAGAATTAGCAAATTTCTGAACTAGAGGCTGGGGCAGGGAGGGGAAGGACATTGGGGGCGGGGGAGAGAACACAATCAAAATCCAATTTAAGATAAATTTGCAAATCAAAATTCAGAACAGTACCACTAAAAAAATCAACCAATAAAATCAACATAGTCAAAAAAAAAATCAACATAATCTTTGTGACCATCTGTCAATTATAGTAAAAGTTTAAAAATTATTTGAAAGGAATATAGGTCTTTATTTGTTGGCTAAAAAATGACAATATTCATATTTAAGTTTGTTATTTCACCCAGAAGAGTACACATTTTTTGGGTCTATATGAACTGTTGATCCCTGAAGGACATCTATTGATGCTTCCATATCTTGGCTATTATAAGTAATGCTGCAATGAATATAGAGGTGCATGCATCTTTTCAAATTAGTGTTTTCATTTTCATGTAAATACCAGGAGTGGAATTGCTGGGTCATGCAGTAGTTCTATTTTTAATTTTTTAAGAAACTTCCATACCATTTTCCAGGGTAACTGTACCAATTTATATTCCTGTCAATAGTGAACAAGGGTTCCCTTTTTTCCACATTCTTGCCAACATTTGCTATTTGTTGTCTTTGATAACAGGTGATATCCCATTTTGCTTGTGATTTGTGTTTCTCTGATGACTGACGATGTTGAGCATCTTTTCATGTATCTGTTGGCCCATCTGTATGTCTTCTTCGGAAAAATGTCTACTCAAGTCCCCTGACCATTTTTCAAACATTGTTTTTGTTTTTATTTTGCTACTGAATTGTATGAGTTCTTTATATATTTTGGATATTAATTCCTTATTGTTTATATCATTTACAAATACCTTCTCCTGTTCTGTAGGTCGTCTTTTCATTTTGTTGATGGTTCCCTTTGCCAAAACTTTTTAATTTGATGTAGTCCCACTTGGTTACTTTTGCTATTTTTGCCCTTCCCTGAAGAGACAGATCCAAAAAATATTGCTAAGACTGAGGTTAAAGAGTTTACTGCCTATGTTTCCTTCTAGGATTTTTATGGTTTTAGGTGTTACATTTAAATCTTTAATCCATTTTGAGTTTATTTTTGTATATGGTATAAAAAAGTGTTCCAGTCTTATTCTTTTGCATGTTGCTGTCCAGTTTTCCCAACACCATTTAGGGAGAAGCCTGTCTTTTTCCCATTGTATATTTTTGACTCCTTTGTCATATATTAATTGACCATATAAGTGTGGGTTTATTTCTGGGCTCTCTATTCTGTTCCACTGATTTATGTGTCTGTTTTTGTGTCAGTGCCATACTGTTTTGATTACTACAGCTTTATAGTATAGTTTGAGATCAGAGAGCATGATACTTCCCACTTTGTCCTCTCTCAAGATTGCTTTGGTATTTGGGGTCTTTTGTTCTTCCACACAAATTTTAGAATTATTGGTTCTAGTTCTGTGAAGAATGCCATTTGGTGTTTCGATAGGGACTGCATTCAATCATTCAGCCCCCCGATGTCTTAGGTTGATGATCACTTAAGTTTGAATGCTTTCCTTCTTTTTCCCTTTCCTTTCCCTTTCCTTTCCCTTTCCCTTTCCCCTCCCTCCCTCCCTTCCTTCCTTCCTCTTTCTTTTCTCCTTTCTTTCTCTCTCTCTGGTGAGGTAACCCTTGGTTGACCTCACAGATTGCAAGGACCTTATCAGCTTACAACCCCTTATTTTTTATTTTTATGCCTACAGCACCTGGTCTTCCTAGGTGGTCTCCCATCCAAGTACTAACCAGGCCTGACCCTGCTTAGCTTCTGAGATTAGACAGGATGGGACTTGTTCAGGGTGGCATGGCCATAGACTTGAATACATTCTTAAAGCGCTACATTTCACATACCCCCACTCACCACATTTTATGTTTTTGTCATCATATTTTACCACCTTTTTGTATCCTTTTACTAATTATTTAGATATAGAAGATTTTACTACTTTTGTCTTTTTTATCTTCATACTAGCTTTATAAGTGGTTGATACACCACCTATACTATATGTTTGCTTTTACCAGTGACTTTTATTTTCATACATTTTCTTATTTCTTGTTATGGCATTTCCTTTTCCACTTAAAAAATCTCTTTAACATTTCTTCTGAGGCCAGCCAGTTTAGTGGAGACAAACTCTTTTAACTCATGCTGTCTGGGAAACTTTTTCTTTCAATTTTGAGTGATAACTTTGCCTGGTAGAGTATTTTTGGTTGTAGATTTTACTGACAGCACTTTTCTGGACTGCAAAGTTTCTGATGAAGTCAGCTGATAATCTGATTGGGGTTTCCTTATAACTGGTTGCTTTTGTCTTGCTGCTTTTAAGATTCTCTCTTTAACTTTTGGCATTTTAATTATGATGTATTGTGGTGTGGACTACTTTGGGTTCATCTTGTTTGGGGCTCTCTATGCTTTCTGAACATATATGTCTGTTTGCTTCCACAGGTTAGGAAAGTTTTCAGCTATTACTTCTTAAAATAAGTTTTCTGCCTCTTTTCTCTCTCCTCCTTGTGCATCCCTTATAACGTGAATGTTAGTATGCTTGATGTTGTTCATAACATCATTTAGACACCCTAACGAGGTCCCTAAACTATTCTCACTTTTTAAAATTCTTTTTTCTCTTTGTCGTTCAGCTTGGGCGATTCCCAGTACCCTGTCTTCTAGATCACTGATCTATTCTTCTGTATCATCTAATATGTTGTTGATTCCCCCTATTTTTTTTTTTTTCATTTCAGTTATTATATTCTTCAGCTTGATTGGTACTTTATCTTTTCTATCTTTTTTTTGAAGTTCTTGTTGTGTTCATCCACTCTTCTCCTGAGTTCAGTGAGTATTTTTATACCATTACTTTGAACTTTTTATCAAGCAGATTGCTTATCTCTGTTTCATTTAGTTCTTTTTCTGAGGTTTTGTCTCGTTCTCTTGATTGAAACATATACTCTTGTCTCCTCCTTTTACTTAATTCTGTGTTAATGTCCATGTATTAGGGGGATAAACTAAATCACCTGGTCTTGAAGTGGCCTCATGTAGGAGATATCCCGTGGGGCCCAGCAGCACAATCTCCTCTGGCCACCAAAGCTGGGTGCTTGAGAGGTGTCCCCTGTGTGGGCTGTGTGTTCTACTGTGGCAAACTTCAGCTGCTGTGGGTTCACTGGGTGGGTGGGGCTGGCCACAGTGTAGCTGGCTATGAGGCCTGAGATGTAGGAGTAGGCAGAAATTTCAGCAGGGCACATCCATTGGTGTTAGCAGGCTAGAGAGAGAATTCCAAAATGGCATCCACCAGAGCTGGAATCAGCGTAGCAGAACTAGATCACAAAAATGGCCACTGCCAATGTTTTAGTCCTCAGGGAGACACCAGCTGCTTCTGCCTCTCCAGCAGGTATTCCAAAATTCATAAGTGGGTCTCCTTTACCTTATCTATGTCTATGTACTTTTCTCCCTGGTGTTTTTGCACTGGTTTCTGGGTTGAATGAGTCTGTGCTTGAGTGTGGGTTTTCCTTTTCCTGAATTTCTACAGTTTTCTTGGATGTATTTCCCATGGATTTTCAATGCCAGGGGGGTTATTTCTCCTGTACAGGATAGGAGTGCTTGATGTAGAGCTCAAATCTCTTGTTCCTTAGGAAAAAGTTTGGATAAAATTTGTTCTTTTTCTAGTTTCCTAAGGTGAAATCTTAGATGATTAATTTTAGATCTATCTTCTTTCCTAATATGTGCATTTAATGCTATAACTTTTCCTCGTTGCTTTTGCCAGATTACACAAATTTTGATAAGTTGTTTTCATTTCCATTTAGTTAAAGGTATGTTATAATTTCTCTTGCAATTTCTTGGACTCATGTTTATTCATTCAACATTTTATTGAGCTTCTATCATGTACTAGGTACTAAGGATACAAAATTGAATAAAGCATTTTTTCTGTCCTCAAGGAGCTCTAGCTAGCAGAATAGAAGGATATGGGAAGCACTAACTGTAATGAAATATAATAATATACAACAGAGAAAAGTATATATTATTCTAATGAGAAAAGATCAAAGAAGATTAAATCTGTCTCAAGGAGTCAGGAAATGCTTTCTTAAGCTACTCTTATTCAAATGTAACCTCTGTTTCTTATTGCCCTTGATGGTTTCTGGGCAGACTAATTTACTTCTTTAACAGTGTTTCCATACACTTTTTATATTAATCAATGATATTAGTTATAGTATTTTACAATTGTTTAATTATTCACTCACAAAAAGGGTCATTTTCTTGAGAGCATGGTACAGATCCTACTCATCTTCATATTTCTAGTACCCAAGTATTTACAATATAATATGAACTCAGTAAATCTTTTTTTATATATAAGTATATGCACATATGGATAGATGAATTTGATAATCCATAACATTATTATGGTTGGTGTATCAATAAAGCTGTATTTTTTACAAGACAATAATTTTTACAGACATTAGAGGTATGATGTATGAAAAAAAGAAGCTAAAGTGAACACATGGATGAACATCAGTAAGATATTAAAATTCATATTTATTATTTAAAAAAATTTTCTCTGTATTTCTTGTAAAAAATTTACACCTATGTGATTGAACATTTCTATGGTGTTTGAAAATGCTCTTTTATACTAAAATTAATATATATAACTACTCGTGTCTCTTGACTAAATTCAGAGGATCACTTGATTGTCTTTGAGGCTAACATAGCCATTCAAGGAGATCACTAAGTCCAAGGTGAGTTCAGATGCATTTTGAATGACTGCCTTTTAGAAAAAAATCTCATAGTTGTGGTTAACTATAAGGTGGAGGGAAACTTAGCACAAGTTCAAAGGGTAAAACACTAAATTCTGACATTTGAATATTCTACTATACAAAATATATCTCTAGGAGTCCTAATGCATGTCATTTCTATGCTCCTTTTTGGAAAAAGAATTAGCATTCTTGCATTAACTGGAAATGGTAAATTCTTAAATTGTTAATAGCTTCCTCAGGCTTCTGCTCCTTTGCTGTACAATCATCTTGGCTCTATATTATAAAGATATTATGATGTGTGCTCATCAGCCTGCTATCCTAAGGCTCTTTCTCCTACTGAAAACAACTTTTGGACTAGGGAATAAACTACAGGGGTCCACTTCTGGGCAGGAAGTAATTTTGCGAAACACAATGCCATGCTTAGCATATAGTAAATCCTGCCAGTTGTATGGGTTCGATGCTCAAGGAGGGTGGGGTGGAAGTTGGTGCCTGCTGGTAACAAGTATATAACTGGAGGAGATACGGAATGGGAGAGGAAGAGGTGTAGCTCAAAAAATATAACAAAAAAGGATCTTGTTACAAGAATATAAATGCAACATGCTTCAAGGAATTAAATGAAGAAATGCAGGCAGAGGGAGCATAAGGTAAGTAACTACCCAGATGAAGTAAATGGACAAAATGAAAGTAGACAAATTAGAGTTTAGATTCTCCACCACCACTGCACAGGGGGGAACACTGTTTATATGTTCCATGGAGTCTGTGAGCAAAACAGATGCTCCGCATATTACCCAATACAAATTTCTCACAGATCTCTTCACAAAGAGCCCACTGTGCGCAAATGTAGATGCGCTATATGACACTTAAAGGAAACTTTTGAAAACCTTCCAAATGATATTATACATTGTTTATAGACACTTGGAAATTCACTTTGTGTGGATAGGAAAGATATATATAAATTCTGGGATAGTGTTTATCTCCTGTGAGTGAGGAAGGGAAAAAGGTTGGGGGGAAGTGTTAAACTGTAATTAAAACATTGTTTCTTTTTAAAAATAAAAAATATGGCAAAAAGTAAACTTTTCTTGATGACTTTGGGGTCTCTTACTTTCTACATGTTTGAAACATTTCATAAATATAAAGATTTAAAGTTTATATAATGTAATGAGCAAGGTATTTCAACAACTTTAAAGTAAATGCTATAAGGTCTTTCAGCCCTTTCTTTTTAACACTGCTTGATAAAAGTCAATGGTAAATAGTGAATGAGATGCAGTGTAGGCAAATTGGTGAAGTGGGGAGGTGGTCAAAATGATGTCGACTGGATACCTGGCTCTCTGGTGGTCTGGCTGACACCAATGATGCAGAATACTGTGTTGGATGAGATGAAAATCCTCTCCTTCAGAAAATCCTCCACAAATGAGTTTCTTCTCAACTCATATTTTGAAGAACAACAGACAGCCAGGGGTTCAAAATGTTATTCCCTGCCAAGTACTTATTTCTTCTGCTAAATTCAATGCCTTGAATACTCAGCCAAGCTGGCAGAGAACAGATGTCCTCCTCAGAGGTTGGTGAAATCTGACAAAGACAAGTGCTTGTATTTAGGGGCCCCATGGCAAGCAATGCTGAGGGTACCTGTGGGCAGAGATGGCCTGGATTTCAGGCAGGTGGGGAGCAAGGCACCAGATCTCTGTCCAGAGCCTGATCACTACCATTTCAGACTTTATTTCTTTTTCAAACAATGTAATCTATCATAGATGTTAGATTAGTATATTTTGTATTAAATTTAACAAATACATAACACAGGGAGAAGTCTGGGTAACTACATTAAATATTAAATAGCAGAGCATAATAGTGCAAAGTCTTTGTTCTTTATTGCTGTTATTTTCATTGCAATACCTTGGCAAAATGAATGAGTTCACCACTATCTGGGTATTTCTAAGCAATTTAACCAAACTGCCATCCTGGTCATTAAAATAATAATATTCCTAAAGAATCTCAGAAAAGCAACTATAGTTCTTGGGATCTGAATGCATATGATCCTCCTCCAACTCACTGCCCCTTGTTATAAAAGGAAAGAAATGATGTTTCTACTTCTCCTTCCATCTGCTCTTTTCTTGTCCATTTCCAGATTTTCTGTGATAATCACTTTAACAGACTACATATATAATAATCAGAAGGAGGGTCATATCATTTACCTCGCTTCCCATCCACACACACCACCCCTGAAAATGACCATAACTGTACAAATTAGCTTCTCTAGGAGAACCTTTATAAGCATTCAAATAAGTGGCTTCACTTTGGTATTTTGTGGATGCTAGAGAAACATCGAGGTATAAGCCTATGGGGAGCCCCAGGTGCAGTCCCCTCGCTCCCAAATTAGATATTTACTAACATTTCTTCATAGGCCAGAGAATACTGAGTGTGTCTGGATCATCAACATTTTGTGTCTCTAGTCTAGACCAATGGTTCTCAAAGTATGGTCTCCAGACCACCAGCATCAACATTAACTGGGAACCTGTTAGACATTCAAATCCTTGAGCTTCGCTCTAGACATGATTAATCAGAAACTCTAGCAGTGAGCACTAGCAATCTGTGTTTTAACAAGCCCTCCAGATGATTCTTATGCTTGCTAAATTTTGAGAACTATAGATTAATCTCAATTTTGGTTCACCGGAGATAGGAGAGAGAAGGGTAAAATGTGTAGATTCCGGAGCCAGACTTTCTGACTCCAAATTCCAGATCTTCCACTAATGTATGTTACTGTGCAAGTTGCTTCACTTTTCTGTCTCAGTTTCTTTAGCTGCAAAATTAATACTTGTAAACCTATTCATAGGTTGGTTGTAAGAATTAAATGAATTGTTTTAATGCTTGTTAGCTTTTTTTTCATGAGGTTAAACTATTTACTGAGGCAGCTCCTTTTAAGGAAGGATGATCTGGCACAAGTTCTGCTTTGGGCAAACCCCTTTACTTCCCGTAGAAACAATGACTTCTTCTGTAAATGAGACAATTACATCTGAACCACTTGCAGCACTGGGCTGGTGTGACAACAAAGCGAGAAAATGTGTAAGTTCTTTGTAAACTGAAAGAGCTATTTCAGGCGAGGTAGCAAACATCTGCCACATTCACCACCTTGACTCTGATTTTCCCCTCCTCAGGTGCAGTGAAACCTGTGAATCGACTCTAGGTTTCCTTCCACCAGCTGTTCATCACGTCCCCATTGTAGAGAGCACTCAATTCATACTGAGAACAGCTGTCATAGTCTACAAGCTATTTTTCTAGTGTCTCGTGTAGTACTTATTTTAGTACTTCTTGAGACACCAGACAGTCTCTCTCTCCTCTTCAGTGACATCATTCTCACTAAATAAATATTTGTTATTTCCCAGTAGTTTCCATCTGAGTTTGAAAATATGCCATAGTTAGCAGCACGACTTACTTGTTGATACCCTTTCAAACTTATATCGAATAAGCAAACAGAAGACATTATTTTATAAGACATTACATATAATATTACAATAATTATTTATTGAGCTATTAGTAGGAACTAGGTACTATGCTTATTTCATTCATTTCCCAAAACAATCCTATGTAGAAAGTACTACAACTATCCCTTTTTTATGAATGAGAAAACAAAGGCTGAGACAGGTTAAGTAACTTATCAAAAAGCTTTACAGCTAGGCAAATCTCTTTGATTCCAAGAGGTCTTTTGGTGGACCCACCCTGTAAAATAAAATCATAAAATATTCTTGTCCTGAATCTCCTTGGCACTTTGAAAACTGAACATACTAATGCAGGGACAAAGACAAATGAACCAGCTCATTTTATATACCTCTCAATTGGAAAACTTGTGTTTGGGTTGGGTTCAAGTGATCGTTCAGAAATAAATGCTCATGAAACATTTTGGACTTCTCCATTTGCTATCTTTGTCACCATAAAGATCAAGGCTGTCCTTCAGATGGGTACCTAACCCTTCCTAAATAAACCAAAATTAAGTTACCACTTTGATCACATTACACAATTATTGGATTTTTGTTTAAACTTACCACATTGGTTTATTTGTTCCCCACCTCCACCCCTAATGCACATTAGTTTAAACCAACAATTGAAATAACATCACTTCTCCATTTGAAAACATCTCTTTTATTGATTTTTTTTCACCTGCCTTTCATCAATGAAATAAGCCGGTATGCAGAGTCACTTGAAAAGCCTAAAATCCATAAAATATTAAAGTTTATTTAGAAATGTGAGCTACATAAGAGAATTCTATTTACTCATAATACCATCTTAGGATTTTAGAGAAAAATGCCCAAAGTTCACTGAATGAATGTTATAAAAACCTACAACTGGAGTCAAAAGACTTTTCATTTAGGAGCCAAAAGACCTTTCAACCAACCTCTTGACTTGACAGATGCCATCTCTGAAAGCTTCTGGAGTACACTCACCCATGTTCCTTCAGCTAGTGGAAGCAAGACTTAGAACTCAGCTTTACTTAAATGGATTTCTTGTTTTGCCATGTTATAGTGCCTTGAAAAACAAATTTATGCAGTTTCCAAAGCATACAGACCCGAGAATTGCCCTCTAGAAGTATTTGAATAAATTAATTTGCTAACTCAAAGGCAAATGAAGTGTAATTCAGTGGATCTCTTCATCCCAAGCATGGGTCCGTTAAGGTTCAGAGTGCATTTGCTTCAACTTTTGAAGTAGATTTTATAAAGATCCTTAGCTGTTACCCATGGATAGTAGGAATTTATGGAGTGCTAGTCTGGGTGAAAATAGCATTATAACATAAAATGCACCATTAATACTTTAAAACCCAGTATGATTTATATTTATATAAATAACATAAAAGAAGCCAATTAAACCAAAGTCACTGAAGTGTAAATAACATAAAAACTTATTGTTCTGTGAGCTATGAAAATAAACTAATAATGAAAGTATTTATCATATGTCTAAACACCAAGCAGGTATGAGTGGATTAAGCAGACTGTGGGGGGAAACATTTTTATTTTTCTGACATTCTTTAATGCAGGCCCAACATTTTGGTTCAATTCAGATCCATTTAAAATGTGACATTATATCTGAAACTTGTCTTTTGTCCATCTGAGTAATTAATAATTTAAGTGTAACAAGGACATCTTGATTCAAACACTTTGTAATCTGACTAGGAGGATATTTTAAATTCATTACAGTACATTAAACTTGCAGTGAACAGTTAGCTTCATTGCAAAATAAATAAATAGCCAATTTGCTTTGATCAGCAGAAATTCTGATAAAATCAGCAAAACACCAATTAAAATGTGAAAAATGTCACCTACCGTAGTTATTCTAATGGAACATGGACTTAGAGGAAGGAACTGATTCAATGTTTATTTTCATACCAGCTGTGGCTTCCAAAAGTAAATCATTTCCCTTTTTGCTGGTGTAGTTCCCCCCTCCACAGCCCATGCATTGATCCTATGGCTGAGCAATTTGTATTACATAACAAGGCAGCTCTACTGGGGCTGCAGACAACTAATTCCCTTAATTTTCTGGCAAATCATTGTTTTCTTTAAATGTTTGACAGTCTTCTCATTTCAGGGGATCCTGTTAACTGATTGAGTACTGTTAATTGATTGAGGACTCTGATCAAATGATCCACAGTCCTTCTTGGCAGATGTGGACACTGTCCTTGGTTGAGGCAGTCTCTCTTGGAAGAATTGCGACCCTTTGATTTCATTTCTTGTCATGTCAGTCATTTTAGTTCAGTAGCACAAGGCTGCTGTCTGTCCACAATAATTCAGACTTCTGTCATAGCATGGCAAGTTCAAGTTCAGTACATGTTTGTTCATTTCTAGTACTTAATCCAGTGCTGGGTGCCCAATGGGTGCTCAGTAAATGAGTACTGGAAGGACCAAGGAGTCCCATCCTAACTTCAATCTCTTTCAGTTAATTCTACAGCAGGTGCTTGGACCTACTGATCTGATTCCAGAAATCAATTCTCAGGTCCTCAGTACCTCCAAAATAAAGGAAATAATTATGGTGAAAGAGGAAAAAACTGCTTAACATTTCATTGCATGCCTCTTTACGGAATTTTAAAAAAAAAAAAAGAACAAAAAATAGAATTGCTTTGAACTGCAAGATGGGTTTTCTTTCCTCATCTGCCTTTTTTTTTTTTTTTCTATGTAGGCAGTTTCTTCTTGACAGAAACCACAAATTCATTTCTAACAAGCAACATGGAATCTGTCAGTTCTGGTCACTTCAGAAATCAGTAACAGAAAAGGAATGTGCAAAATTGAAAATTGTGCTGTGTCGTGGGCGCTGTTTTCTTCTTTTGAATTTTTTCAAAATGTTTCATCATCTTTTCAATAATTATACACAATAGGTGTTTAAGAAGAAATGTTATGATAAGACTTTCAGCACAGAACCTGGCCCATTTACAGACGAACTTGCTCATTACTCAGTTAGGAAATGGAGCCTACATTCAAGCAAATCCACATTTCAAAAACACCAGAATTAAATTCAAACACCTCAGGGCAACCATAATGAATTTTAAATTAGACAAAATAACGGCAATTTTACTGAGTTCAAAATAACTAATTGTTTGGAAGCTACTTTCACTCATTTGAAGTGTTGTCCAATTATTGCCATTGCATTTCACACCTTGAATTTATATTTTTGCCATAGTTAGGAAGTTCCTTTTAATGACAAAAGGGATGAGTCAGTCCATTTGCCCATGTGTTCTGCATGTATGCCTTGATAGACACGTTGTAAAACTCAACCTTGAATATGTCTGTATAAATTTAAGACTGTTATTTGTACGCTTAAAGAAAAGTTAGACATATGATCTTATCTGCAACTGGTCATTTGTTTTCATTTAATTAGAAAGCATAGTAGTGTAGTGAAATCAGAAAGTTCTCTGTACAGACCCCAACCACCACCCTCCACCACCACATATCTGCTGAGATCTTAGGCAAGTATCTTAACTCCTGCAAGCGTCATTTTCCTACAGTTGCAAAATGAGGTAATGATATACTACAGGATTGTTGTGAGGACTGGATAATCATAAACGTAAAGCATGTAGAAAAATGCTCAGCACATAGTAATCACTCAACAAATTCCAGCCACTATACTTGGTTACTACCATGCCATGTTTAAAAAACACCACCAGGCAAGTTAATAGAATGCGGGGTATTGGTTCTCAAAAGGGTTTCCAGATGTAGCAGATAAAAATACAGTATACAGTATCTGAGACATAATTATACTAAATATTATTCAGTGTCTATCTGAAATTCAGAATTAATCAGGCATCCTGTCTTTTATCTGGCAATTTTGTACTTGAGTTCTGGTACTTAAAGACCTTACAATTTCCTGTTTTCCTTTAAATACTTGGGAATCAAGCAAAGACAGGTAAGAAAAAACTTTAGGTTATTGCCTTAATTCTTTACTTCACTTCGGGCATAGAGACAGAAAGTTTCTATGGATGTCCTTGGGATACCATGACATGCAATCAACATCACCTCTGCTGGCTGATAATTCAGAGGATATGATGCCCTTGTTTATAGCCCCTTCAATTCCACAGACATTTTTACTTGACTAATTCATTGTTTCATACCAGGCAGGGGGTGAGGAGGAAATCATTCAAACTAAATGTTACTTTGAAGTTCAGTTACTTGGCTGGAAAACAGCAGATAAATTGATAATTGCAAATGGTGTGAAATTTGAATGATTCCTTTTCCACTTCAACTAAATCTATTGAGCACACCCAAATAATTTAAAAGTGCTGAAAATAAGCAGTATTGGGGATTAATGAAAGCAATACATTCACTCTGTTGCATTTATTATTTTTAAATTATAATACTCCTGCTTGAAGGAACGCGATGAGGTTGAAATGAAGTAATTTTGTTGTTAAATATTGTCGTTTGCAGTAAAATGCATGTGACTGAAACTAAACAGCAGAAGCTGTTGCTATTTTCTATTTATTCTTAGTTTTTTTCAAGTAAACAACAAAAACAAAAACAACACAAAAACAGTAATAACATGGAAGTCCTGTGTCTCAATGATCCCACAGGGGATGGACCAAATTTGGCCCAAAAGTTGCTCAGGATGTGAGCACCAAGGAGGCAGAGATGGGCTTTCAGATCTCTAGCAGCTCCTTCTGGGGTTCAGGTAGGAATGGCTCTTCCTGCTTGTGGATTGGCTCTAACCTGATACTTCCAGGAACAGAATGGGGTCATGGGAGCTAGATCTGGGCATCAGGATGTTCTTTGGGGGCATAGACCCTATCCTAATAAAACTTACTTTCTAGTGGAAAAAAACAACCAAAAAAATTAAAATATTTTACATCAGTTGATGGTAAATGTTATAGAAGGAAAATGGGCTTTTAGGCTGTGTGACCTTAGGCAAACTACTTATCTTCTCTGAGTCAGTTTCCTATCTGAAAGACTGGAAGATAATCTACCTGCAGAGTTCTTGTGAGGGCTAGAAATGACGTATGCAAAGGGCACACAGTTCCTGGGAAACAGAAAGTATAACTTATTATTTTTATTATAATTATGTTATTATTATCTTCTCTGCTCTGTCTTGTTAGAAATGGAAACCAGTAAGGGTAGGGCTACGTTGCCAGATGAAGTACAGATGCTCAGTTAAATTTAAATTTTAGATAAATAATGTATAATTTTTAAGCATAAGTGTGTACACACAATATATAGGACATGCTCATAACTAAAAAAAAAATCATTCATTGCTAGTCTGTAATTTGAATTTAACTATGCATCCTGCATACCCCCTCCCAATATGACAACCCTAAGCAGAAGGTCCCTTCCAGGAAGTCTATTGAAATTAAAATCCTTCTAAGTCAAGTTCTCCTTACTTACTAATTTTTTTGTAACTTTGATGCTTTCTTAACTTCATTTTCTTTTTCAATTTGTGTATGATAGCAAATTCTTTATTAGAGAAAAAAGAGTGCTAATATCCTCAGGGAAGCTCTGTATTCCTTAGAGCAGAGTCTGTGCAGGTGTGGTCACTAGGAGTGTCTCCTCGTCCTTAAAATAAAATGGAAAGTACAGTGACCCAGTTTATAGGGTATTGCAAATGGCATGTGCCAAAGTGTTTGGGGAACTCAGTATGGAGCTTAGCACAGGGAAAGTATACCAAAAGGGAAGCTATTATTGTTATTATTTGCTCATTCATTCAACAAACATTCACTGAGTTCCTACACAATGGCAGGCACAGTTTGAAGCACTGGGAACGCAGCAGCGAGCAACTACCAACTTGCTGGGAGGTTCCATAAGCATAGACTCTGTCCTCATAGAACTCACTTTCTAGTGGGGAAGACAAACAAATATTTTACATCAGATGATGATAATTGCTAAGGAAGGTAGGGTTAGAGAGCGACAGGAAGTTGTTATTCTCAAGAGGGCGGCTGGGGAAGGAAGGCAGTATTGATGAGTGACATTTAAGCAGAATCCTTGATGAAGTTAGGGAGCAAGCCACATACATACGTGGGGGAGGAACATTCTAGGAGGAGAGAATGGCCAATGCAAGTATTCTGATGCAGAAGTGTTGGAGGAAAACCATTATTGAGAAGACTGATCAGGAAAACATATTTTGGTTTTCTCAAGCCCCTTTATGGAAGGCTGGCAGTGCTATCCTTACATAGACCTCAGGTTCTCAGTTTGGAAGCACTGCTTACAAAGCTTACTTTGACAACCCATTATAGGTGTCTCAAGGTCTGAGAAAGTACCGCTGTGAGAGCCTGTCCTTAAGGGAAGCAAATACTCTCCCAGCTGCTGCCACTGCCTTTACCCAGCCCCCATGGACACTAAAAGGTGATGCTCCCATAGCCACCTGAATGTTGTGCCAAAAGTAGAAACTTATAATGGGAGGAGAGCTTCCAGCTTACCTTGTCTAATTCCATCTTTGCTTTCTATTTCAGCCATTTTTCTCTCAACTTTTAATTTCTATCCTTTGCCATATTAAATAATGATTACAAAATTCTGTTCTTTAAGTGACTAGTATTCAACTTAACCTGCCCCATTTATCTGTTATATCTATTTCTAAGTCTTCTTGCATGTAACTTGGTAAGATGACCTTCGGGAGAAGTCTGGGTTACTTAAAATCTTTTATAAATGCAGTCTGACTAGTTTTTCAGTACCTTCAAATTTTTCTTCCCCTAGAGGTCTTGAAAGTGTTTTCAACAATAGAGCAGAATTATTTAAAATAATCAAATTCATTTTAAATATGCCAGCACTATATTAAAGTGGTTCTTGGATTCAGTAATTGTATCTCACTCTTAAGTAATGTAAACATCTCTTTCATTTACATCTATTTTTCTTCTATATAAAGTATAAAGATCAACTCCAGGAAATTAACATGTTAGGATCTATATATTCAATGCTGGAAAGGGCTTCTTATTTTTAAGGTTCTTTTTATTTTTTTTCAGTAACTATTTTATCATCGTGATGGTGGTAGAACAGGACATTTTTCTTGCTGCTGCTCCTCTCAAGACTAACCCTGATACCTCTACATACTGGGGCATAAAAGATTCCTTCTGATAGAGCGTCTGATAGTTTAGTAGGAGCAGTTGAAGACCTGGGGATAATGATTTTTTAAACTTTCTACGCAAGGACTTGTTTATGCCTTTTTGACTGCTTTTATTAAGACTTCTGAGCAACTTTTGGTGTTACTGATAATACAAGAGCCAACTAAGAGTCAATCAGGCCAGAAGTTCTCTACATTGAATTCTTTGACCCATTGAGGAATATGCAAGGGCAAAAATATATTGTGAAGTTATGGGAGGTAGCTAGCTCATCCTTTAGGGAGGTGAAGCCTCCTCTGTCTCCTGCTAGGATCTGTTCCCCACCTCCTATTTCATTGGATTGAAATAGAAGCTATAGCTTCTATCATTCTCAGATTTTGTTTTAACTCTCAAAATGAAATTCATTAAAACGAAAAAAAAACAAAAACAAAAACCCAGATCCTCAGCCTAATCTACCAGGCTGATTCTATCTGGGAGACTTGGCTTATAAAAATAGTGTCTTACCGCATGTCCACCCTATATCAGAACCAATTTCCCATTATAATTATCCACCTTTAAAAAAAATTCTACCTGAAAGTAAAAGTACTCCTTGAAAACTTTATTTTATGACACTGAAAATGAATTCCAATCTCCCGGAAGTTCTTTACATCTCATTATAAAAATAAGATGCAGAGCATCAAAACAACAACAGCATCCCCTTCTACCCACCAAAATAACCTGGAGAGTAGAATGGTAGTTTATTATAGGTAAACACGATGATGAAAACGTAATATATTGATTAGTAAAAGAAAATAGTTTCCTTTCCATGCTATTCGGTTATCCCGCTCATTTCTTAATAGCCCTACATTCATGAAAGGCCAAAGGACTCTGACCTTGACAAGCTAACTGAGCAAGAAAAGGCAATCATGTGTACAAGGCTGTCATCCACTCCACAAATTATGATAAAATATACCTAGGGATCAGAAAAAAGAGTTGCATATCTCCAGTGACATCCACAGTAGTACGTTTAAGGATTTGAATAGAACAGCAATTTATTTTGCACTCACATGTTTTATGGTTATCATCAAGCATTATGTCTTCAGAGACTGAAAGGTGATGTTTTTATGGACTCTGGTGCTTTTTTGCATTATCTTTACAGCTCAGAAATTACCTCTATTTTTAATTCTCCCCTTTTCATCCCCTACCTTTGCCCCTAATTTAACAAAGTAGCCATTTTTGTAAAGGGAAAGAGGAAAAATAAAATGAATCTACATTACATAAAGGGCACCAAATGAACAGATTTCCAACCCTGAATAGTTTCAAAATGAATGATTATCTGGCTAATTAGCGAAATAAATAATAATAATTGCCTGTCCCTCCTCATTAGAGCCCTTAATAGTAAATGGGACTCCAGTGCAGAGTTCCAGCGAGCTGGTTTCACAGCATAGGATTCTGTTCTAAGTTGGAAAAAATGAGATATGACTCTGTCTTGCAGATGCCCACATGCCAACCCCTAAAACCAGATCAAGAAAAATTGGGGCTTTAGAATCTCCAAGGAGATGGTTTGGGGGAACATAGGGAATATTTATGGCTTTCTTCTATGCTTAAGGATTATACTATGTTCCAGGCATCTAAGAAATGAGAGCCAAGAGCTACGGACATAGACCCCTGAAGACAGAACATAGAAGAAAGGCTTCTCTCTGGTACAAAGTTTATCTAACTAGTGGTGCGCATGTTCAAGTCTGACCGAATCTACCTGCAACATTATACATCTGGGGAGTTTGTTAAACCTGTGAGTTCTGGGCTCCCTCCCAGGCCAATGACTCACATGCTCTGGGAGTGGGCCCAGAGACTGCATGTTTAACAAGATTTCTGGGTGCTTTTCAAGCACCTGAAGTTGGAGCACCTCTGAAATCGTCAGTAGCTGATGAGATTGGGCAAAGCTGTGAAATAAAGCATGCTATAATAAAGGTGCTATAGCAGGAAATCTCAGCAGATTGGACCATCCTCTTGTAGAAGTTTGTACCCTGTGGTTCAGCCACCACATCCTCTTGCTAGGGCTCCTCTCTGCACCAGCCTTGCCACGACACCTGAAATGAGCAGAGAACCTCGTTCCTGTTCTGCTCTTGGAGCCTGCTCAGCCAAACTCATTATTCAACATAGAAACGCATTTGACTGGCTTCTAATGAGGCAGCAGATGAACGTTTAGGGGTATGTTCTCAGGGCGATGTATGAATGGAGCGCCCGTTAATGTTAATCAATAGGGAGTTGCTACTGCTCGGGAGACTATACTCTTGCTACCTGACGCTCAAATCTTCCTTCTATGTTTAGAAATCCACCAGTGTTCAGGTGCTAGCAGGAAAAGGTAATAAAATGATTGTCTAAACTCCTGTTCTCTGAATGAACCTTTCAAGATTCCCTCAGTCCCTGATCCAAGCTGCTCTCTCCACCATGACACATTTCACCCAACCACATTAATGACTTAAGTAATTAATTAACTATAATGTTCTTAGCACTGGGGAGACAGAGATGTTTCCTGAACTTGAAGAACTGATAGTCTAGCCAGGGAGACTGACTGGTAAACAGACAGTATTATAATACTGTGATACCCAGGGGATGGACTGAGAAGAAAAATTGGGTGGAGTCTCAAGTGATGAAGATAAGATGCTCAAGAGAAGAAGATGCTCAACAGAAGAGCTTTCCAGCAAGGGAAGGAAGGGCTTACACCAGGGCCAACTTGGCCGACAGAGTCCAACTTCTCTGAGCCGCCCACAGAAGCCACAGTGCCCAGGGCCCAAGATACTTTTAAGGGACTTCAAAAATGTTTTAGTTCTAATTTATTTTAAAATCAGAAGGAAACAATGGATACAATGATAATGAATATAGAATAATGACTCCAGCCTATGTTATACTCATCTTCACACCAACACAGTCATAAAATACAATGTCGAATTTCTTTTAATGGAAGAAGAAACCCATAAAGGTAAAAGTGCCCAGGGTCCTCAAAAGCCCTAAGTCATAAGCTCTGGCTTAGGCAGAGATATAGGTGAGCAATCAGGTCTGGAAGTGCAAGTGACGATACCTAAAACATGGTGAGCCCTTACTCTGTATGAGGCTCTTTTCTAAAAGAAGCATGAATGTTAATCTCTTCAGTCCTCACAACCAAATGAGGTAGGTACAATTACCACTGCCCCCATTTTACAGATCAGGTAACCAAGGGAGAAGAGGATAAGTTCCCCAAAGTCACATATATAACATACAGTCACCCAGACAACCACGTTATCTATCTAGGAGCTCTTACTCCGGAGTCCACACACTTAAGCTCTATGTTGGCACTCCCCAAATTGCTTAATTATCCATGATGAAGAGCCCATTTCTTTCCAGTTGGTCACAGGCCAATACTTTTGTAAAAATAATTAAAATAAATTGCTAGGAAAATAAAATATAAAACAAAAACATACGACTAGCAAGCCCAATTTAAAAAAAATTAAATTCAACAGATATAAAATTACTTCTCAATAGTTACACTGGATTGTTGCAGCCTGTCAAACTTATATAAAAGTTCCTTAGGGCTTACCCTCACTGTCTATGCTTACCTCATCTCAGACTGGTAGCAAAGAGTTTGCAGACCAGCATGGGTCCCTGCACCACGTATAAGGGGCACTGCTCTGGGCTATACTGCTGGCCTGATTAGCTGCAGTTTGCTTCCTTTCACAGCAGTGGAGTGGAAGGGAGGAAGGCAAAGGAGGATGCCATTTCCTCAACATGTTGGTGAGAGGGCTTGAGAAAGGAAGGACTGGGAGCGCAGAGTGAATCGGGGTATGTACCTTTTCCAACTTGCTCGATGGGTGCCAAGCATCCATGTATCACAGGCAGAACTGCCTGTGAGTTGCCTGAGCTTCCTATCGAGTAAAGCCTCAAATCTTAGACTTTTGCTTCATCCTCAAATGAGGTGATATAGATATTTGACAACATAGATATTTGCCTATATATATGTATGTATGTATGTATATGTGTGTGTATGTATATATATATACACACACATATATGTGTGTGTGTGTGTGTGTGTGTGTGTATCGAGAGAGAGAGAGAGAGAGAGAGAGAGAGAGAGAGAGAGAGAGAGATTTACCAATCCACAGAATGTTAGTGTAACAGACAATCCGCAATTACTTATTTCTTAGTTTTCACTAAGGAATAAAGGATTCTAGAGGTTAAGAATTCTAATTAATATACATAGTTAAAACTACTTAATTACTTAGAAATAAAATAGACGAAAGGAAACAACTGTTTATGAAAAGCAGATACAAAAAGTAAAAAGATTGATCATTTCAGAATGAGAAAGAGAGAAAAACACAGAACAAATTAAATGAATACTAAAAAAAAACAGTTGTAGAAGGTATGTGGAAAAGGAACCTTGGGAAAGAAATTTTATGTGTAGTCGAGCTCTGTAAGACTGAAATGAATTTAAGTTTTTTAAGAATTAGAATTTGGTTTGTCTCTGTTAAAAAGGCAAAGTTTTCTTGGACCATTGGTTTGTTTTTGATAACAAATTGTAAAAGAGTTGTTTTTTGTTTGTTTTGCCTTTTGAGTAATCCATCTGGAAAGAAAAAATTTTGCCTTACAAAAAAATTTATTATGCTTTGGATTGTCTTTATCAAGTCATTTATTATTTAAGAAAACCCAATCTTTTCGATATTAAAAGAGCTAAATTTTGTTCATAACTATGTAACCTACTTTATTTGCTATAAAACTTCAATTGTTGCTTATAAGAAATAATGATTTCATAGTATCCACGATCCCTTTTAGTCAAACCTTTTGACATTTTGACAACTTTCCAAAATAAAATTCTAAATGGAGTTTTTCTGATCTCAAATTAACTTTGAGATTTCCCAGAGGCCCCTGGAAAATCTCATAATTCACTCACCTTATAAAAGATGTTAAACTAGTTGGGTTTATTTGATATGTTAAATTACATGAGAAGCATTGTCAACTAAGTGATGATAAACCTCCTTCAATGATGTTTGTGTGGATCTCTATTATTAATATAAGTGTTCTAGAAGTTTTATGAAATTGCTAAAAATCTGATATGTTCTGGTATAATGTTATCAGCTGTAATTCAAGTTATTGACTTAAAACATTGTGTCATAGAAATAACCAAACTTTCTTGTAAATTCTGTTATAATGAACTTTCATCTGATCTTTAACCATGGCATTTTAAAGTCTTTTCTTGTTTAGAGACAATTATTGTTTCATTCTGATGCTTTTCCAAAAGTGAAATGCATGGAAAGGATCCTACCAACTACGCTTGGCCACTGACAGACTGCTTCCTTCCAAGATGTCAAACCAAAAATGTTTCTTTCCAGTCTTCCTTTCCTTTCTAACCTTCCTTTTTCTAATTCCTATACCATGAGATTCTTTATAATTTTTTTATTCACCTTTTGTCATCTCCTGGCCTCGAAAGATATTGTCACTGTTCACACAGCTCAGGCCATCGCAAGGGTGTGTGTGTAATCCAACCTCCATACAACTGCTGGTGATCCTATAGTTCTGCCTTTCACACACTTATTCCTGATTTCCAATGCTTCAATTTCTCTAAAACAAATTCACCCCCTCTCTGTTGTGTCAGACTCTGTAAGCCTAGAGGTCCAGTCCCTTGCCTCTGGATAACTCCAAACCCAGGGAACCTCAGATCCACAAAGAAAGGGATATGAGGCAAGGGTAACCAGAATGAAACTGCCTGTGTGGGATTACAGACCCTTACACTTTACTGATCTCCAGGTCTATCATCTTCCCAGTCTTGAGCCACACACTCAGATGGTAATTACCAGGAGGCATTCACGATTCAAAATTAGCTTCCATTGGCAGAACCCTACTGTCCTGGCTAGGAGTAGTGCGAATGAGGCTCTGATCAAGAACTTCTCAACTCTTGAGATATTTTGGAATCTGTTGTTAAAGTAATAGTTGCCCATCAAAAATTCCTAGACTCTGGGTGAAGTTGTTCTTGATATTAAAATAGCCCTTGATTATCTTTCAGCTGAGCAAAGAAGTGTTTGCGCTAATGGCCAATAACACTTGTTGTACTTGGATTGATACTTCTTGGGAGGTTGAGACTCAGTTACATAAGATCACTAAATAAACCAGTTGGCTTAGAAAGTGACTTCTTTGACAAGGGTCTTTGACAGGTTTGGATCTTGGGATGATGGCTCTGTAGTACGTCCCAGATATTGGAAATTAGTAGTTACTTCTTATCTGGGGGGAGTTGGGGAATGTTTCAAAACCCCCAGTGGATGCCTGAAACTGTAGAAAAAACAGTATGTTTTTTCCTACAACACATACCTATGGTAAAGATTAATTTATAAATTAGGCACAGCAAGAGATTAATCACAATAATTAATAATAAATAGAACAGGGCGAATTGTTAAAAACAAGACAACAAGCTCAATATGGAATTGCTTAGGCTAAGCTTCACATCACCAAACCAAGACTTAATTGCTGTTTCGGTTCACCTAGAAATGGAATCTTAAATCAGTCAACCAGAAATCACCTGATCTGCACTAGTTACATAATCTGCCTGATGGACCCCCTGAAGAAAACTAACTTTGCCTTAACCAACCCACTTTTTTCCCCAGTATAACTTTCTTCCCACTTTCTTCTGCCTATAAGTCTTTCAGTTTATACAGCTCTTCAGAGCTCCTTTCTACCTGCTAGATTGAATGGTGCCCAATTTGAATCAATTTTTGCCCAAGTAAACGCTTTACATTTTTTAATATGACTCTGTTTATGTTTTAACAGTAATGTTCTCCTTTATAAATTCAGGCTTTTCACATCAAGATTTGCATAAAATGAGATGTGCCTGTGTTCTTGGTATAGAAGTACAGTAATTGTCTTAGATCACTTGCTGCCTTTCACATTAATCTCAATCAGGATGCTGTATGGTGGCAATTGTCCTTATCCAGAAAGGAATTATTTTAAGTGGCTAAAGAAAAGATTTCTGTGTGTTTCATTCAGTCCTCTGCCTGAATAACCTTAACATTTGATCTTAATTCCACCGTTTTCATTAATGTATTTCCTTCCTTTCCAGCAGATATCTCATCTTGATAGGATGGCTCCACTTGGCGACAGGGAAGATAAACAAGTCTTGCTCTTTTCTCACAGAAAAAGACATGGCTGCCTGGGACTTGGGGATTCAGAATTTCTTGTAAATAGCAAAATCTGGAACATTGTTGTAACTCAGACAGCTGGTCCACAATAGTCAGTGTCCTGAAGAAGGGAGAGAAGCCTAGAGTAGACACTACTCATAGGGATCCATGCCACATAAATGTCCACCCAGAAACATATACCTGAAAATGCCAATATGGCACCCCTGAAAAGGAGGTGGACCCACCTCTGGGAAGCAGAATATCAGTACTGTCTAATAAGTTATGAAATGATATGTTCTCATTCTATTACAACAGAAAGTGTGGAGTTGCCTAGGAGGTTTGGTGACCCATTATGCTGATATAGCTTCAGAGTGCTCAATGAATTGCTTTACAGATAATTACCTTTTTAAATTCTCATGACAACTTTGTGAACTAGGTACTGTTGATTTACAGAGAGAGAAACAGAGGCATTGAAATGGTGAGTAACTTTTCCAGGGTCACATAACTAGTAATTGGCGGTGCTGGGTTTTGAATCTGGCTGCACACATAAGTGTGTAATATAATTTATTACACTGTTTTGACCCATATTCTTCCATGTAGATGCTTTATACAGCCCATTGGAAGGCCCTCTTTTTCAAGGCTATCATCAGAACTTCAGAAACAAGAGACAAGCAAGCTAGTATTAACAGGACTAAAAATGGTAGTTGTAAAAAGCATGTACATAGTAAGAAATTTTCATTATATTATAAACTTCTCTAAACTGCCTGAAATCAGTATTCTATCAGACCCATATTACAGATGAGCAAAGGATGGCTGCAAGTTGCCATAGTCACACAACTGATTGGACTTGATCAGAGATGTGAACCTGCTATTTTCAATTCTTCACTATTTCTCAACTACACTCTGGGGTTTTGGGACAAACTATTGCTATCTGAAGCTCACTCCTCTCCTCCATCGCCTCCTGAACAAATACAGTTTCAGGGGGTTCTCTTTACCGACTCATCTTGTCTCTGTCATGCCTGAGGCCCAAGATGAAAAACAGTTAGACAGTTTAAAGCTTAGTTGCAAATTTGGGAGTTGCAAAAGGTTGCCCTACCTTATGCAGCCTCCTTCACTGTGAATCAGGTAGTCAGAGGAGCCTCCCAAAAGACATGATTTGTATAAGCCAAGCTGAAACCCAGCCACCCAACTCCGAGCTCTAATAGTTACTGAAATTTGTTGAGGACAACAATAGCTCAGTAAAGCCCAGTGTTTCCCTAAAGGGCAAGAATAATAGGCCTATAACTTCAAACGTGTAAAAATAATTTGTTATTCATGTTAATCCCCCCGCCATCGCCAGCCACATCGGTCTCTTTCAAAGGGGAATACTGGAACGAAACATTGAAGTTTGAAAGAAAGAAAACAGGCACATAAGGTAAGCAACAGCAGATAGCAAAGCCACTCTGTGATTCTGCTTGTTGCTGCTGAGATCTCGTACTGTCTCATTAGAGTTCACCCTTCACCCCATCTCCATTTGGCTCCAACTCCCCAGTAAGGCAGGGAAGTAGGCCAGATAGGAAAAACCATTATCAAGCCGTTTCTGTCTATTTTTACAAGGACAATGCTTTTCAAGATTTTTTAACCATAAGTGTCCAGGCAGTCTTTGCTGATTCAGTTTCAACTCAAGCGTGCACTTAAAAAAATGTACACACACCTAGATAGCCACACTGGTTTCCATGTCTTAGTTTACAAAGTTACAGAAGTATCTCCAGTAAAAAGGATGCTTAGAAACAGGCAGTTGCCAACAACAGGAGAAGGACAATTCAACATGGATGGAGATGAGTCTGGAAAATCAAGAATTCAAATGGATTGAAGGTACACCCTGTGGGTAAACATCTTCCTAGAAAAAAAAAGAAAGAAAGAAAGAAATACATGGCATTGATAGTTTTAAGGGCATCGCTCTCCACTTTTACTTAAATCATGAATGACGATTTATGAGGCATTTTCCACTTGCAGTCACAGATGGGCCACTACATACTTTCATTTTCTTGTTCCATGCACATAAAAGAGAAGGGAAAATAAAGACTTCTTTTTCCCACTCTGGCTTGCTATGACATGGCACCAGAAAACAAGAGCATTGGTGGTGTCTAGCTTTCCCAGCTCTTGGCCTTTGGGAAAAACAAGGCTCCTTTCTATGAGGATACTGAATGAAGGTCCTAAAGTGTGGGAGACAACTTAATGTTTGCTTTCATTAAACAAGACATTCGATCCTCCCCTTGACCATCAGCATGGAGTTAGGCACATACCCTTCCAAGATCAGAGAATGGGAACCTCTGCCACTGGTCCCTCCTAAGTAACTCTGGAAGAGGTGGTCTCTGCAGCCTGGCTAGGCCTCCTCTTTCAAACACTGCCTGGGAAAATCTGAAGGAGGAGGACTGGCTCTGCTGTCGGGATGGGGCACTATCTGGGCCCCCACGTTGCTAGAGTAGGCCCGAGAGACAGAAGCACTGAGCATATGGAAGCAGAGCAGGTGCCAACAGTTGTCTAATTAAATTATTTGGGATTTGCCAGGCCTGTACTTTAGCAGCTAAATACTGTTTTTAGTTCTCAGGTATATTTTTTCTCTTTAATCGTTTTTATAATTTCTTAAATTAAAAAAATTACATGCTCATTATGAGACTTTAGTCTTATAACATACAAATGAAAAGTAAGGATGACTAAGTCTCTGTTCCCCACCGTCTCACTCCTTTACAGTGTTAATGTTAATATTTTGGCCATATCCCTCCAAAACTTTTTCTAAGCAAATCTACTCGCATATTTTTACTGTAGGTCTATGCTTCCAGTGTTCTCTATAGATTCTACTTTGGATTTTTCCAGACTCTTTTACTGTCCTGGTCTCCAATGTTGAATACACCCTCAACTTCACGTCCACCACGAGACTTGACTTAGCTTCTCACCCACAACAGCTTTGCCTTGACAACTTGCCCCAGCTCTGAGTCAGTTCAGCTACTCATTGTGTATAGGCTGTGTTTTCTGCAACTTGAACGTCTTTTATTTGCTTTTAGAGTTGCCAGAACTTCCTCTCATCAGAAATAGAAGGTAGTTGGCTGTGATGTTTCCATGAGCCAAAATACAAAAAAGAAGTTATGAAAAAAGACCTTCTAGCCTAGAGAAAACAAATAGTATTTCTTAAATTCTAAGAAAATGTTGCCTATGAAATTTAATGACAGCCCTTGAAAAACAAATCATACCTGTCGGTGACCCTTCTCTTTGTGGTGTGGAAGAAAGCATGGATTTTAGTTGCAAGTCTAGAAGCTGACAACATGGATAGAATCTACAAACACAAAGGTTAGGGAAGAATTTGAAAGTAAGAGTGATCTCTCCTGTTTTAGGACAAGGTTCCCAAATGACACTATGTGATGGAGCAGGAACTGGTTATATAGCAACACTCATATCACTTCTTAGTCTCCTCTCACCAGTTGACAGGTAATTCCTCTAACAAATACCATTAAGGACCAATAGACATGGGATAATTGAGCAACAGAGTTGGTCTAATGGATGAGTGATCTTAGACAAAATATCACAATCCTATCCCACCTGTTATGACATCTAAAATTCTACCACTAGAAATCA
Organism: Rousettus aegyptiacus; assembly: GCF_014176215.1. Taxonomy (NCBI): domain Eukaryota; kingdom Metazoa; phylum Chordata; class Mammalia; order Chiroptera; family Pteropodidae; genus Rousettus; species Rousettus aegyptiacus. The sequence continues at coordinate 128,636,251 of NW_023416306.1, forward strand.
ATTTACTTGCACTTATGAGTCCCTGAGAAGAGCAATATCTTAAGCTATTCTCATTTAACCAATTTGTGATTAGAAAGATACCAGGACTCAAGGGTGAGGAACAAGATGTAAAGCAAACACCAGGAAGGTGATGATAAACATTTAAAAGGAAGTTAAAGTGTCCAAAACAATTGTAATGTCTACTTCATCTTGCTTATGGTTTTCTTTTAAAAATAAATTCCTCTGGACTTAAGAGTTATATTCACTTGCAGCTCAAGGACTTACACCCTGAAGAGTACACTACACCCAGTGACTTTCTAGAGACCTTACAGCCAAAGGCAGCCTAATGTACTCTTATATGCAACCCATGGACCCTTTGGATTGGCTGGGGAGGGCTACAATCACACTGATATAAGGACTCTGAATATCAGCAATGTTTTATCATTCTATGGCCTTTCCTTATGGAAAAGACAGCATATACTCAACTTAAACTCATCCTCAAATTCCATGATGTACACCAAAGTGCATTTCCTTTGCCAACAAAAATTTACTTATTAAACAAACAAACAAACAAATAAATAAATAAGTTCCTCTTAAGCAATGGAAAATTCTAACAATGAAAAATGATTCACATTAAGGAAACTGGAAGAGGTTCAACTCTAAGCGGATACTCATATTCCTTGGAACCACAAGATGTATTTACAGATTCTAGTCATCCTGAATCTTTTCAGTATAGCCTTGAATATCAATGACAATGTTAATACACATAAAGAGATATTATGTAGGGAAACAAGATCTTGGATTGAATCCAACCAAAAGACAACCCCATTTGGTTTCAAGACCCTCCCTGCTGTGGGCTAATTTCTAACAGAAAACAACAAAACTATAAAAAAATTTTAATAAAGTAACCAATTAGATATTTCAGAGAGCCTCATTAAAACATTTCACTATTTCACTGATTATCATGTGGCTACTTATACAGATGCCCATAAATCTGACTACATTAAGTTCTCAGGCCTTTATTTCAGATCATTTCTTCTCCCTGTGTGGACTTGCCCAGGAAATGAGATTTAATGAGTCACCGTCCTCCCTGATAATCACAAGAGAGCTCATTAGCTTTTTGTCAGATTTGTACCTACTATCTGCCCCCGATATGCCTATGACTTCTTTTGAGTTAAATATGATATTATCAAAAGGGAGAGCTCAAAAGAGCATGTCGGTGCTGAATGCTGTGGACTTGAAACACTATATAAATATTTTTACATAAGTTAAAAGGCTTCTGAGAGTAGAAGAGAAAAAAAATCACAGAAACACAACATCCCCTATTGATGGCATCGCTATTTAGATGACACGCATCATTAAAAAACAAAGTTTGATGTTTACATCTTTGCAAGCCTTGTCAAATCTGTTTAAATGTGTAGGCTGAGTCAAAACAAGAGAGGGTTCAAAGGACAGAAGAAAACAGTTTAATAATTCTTAGAGTTTATCAAGTTTGGAGAACCCTCCATTTATGTATCTTAGGATACTTCACCAAGGTCTCCTAATCTCATGACTTTCACTTTGTACTTGAAATGACCAGAAGGCTCTCATGACATCATGGGAAAGAATAAAATCCTACATTACTCTCAAAGAAAAGCTTTAAGTGACTCTTTAGTCCTTCCACAGACAATCTAAGTATAAGTTTGATTCGCCTGGCACTGAAATTGCCCATAAAGGAAGTCACGACATCGATGGCCTTCAGTAGAAATCATCCAAGTGATTTTGGTTCTCATTTGGGTCTTCCGTAGGTACAAAGAGGGTAACCTGGGTGAGACTGTTGCTCCTGCATGGCTGAGTGACCGTCAGGGACCAGTGTCAGGCTCCTGATCAATATTTACTGAGCTAAACGAGGGCTATAAGGCCTACATAGAATGCATAAGAACATTTAGCTTTATGGTATGATTCAAATAGAAGTGGTTCTTAACCTTTTTTGGGGTTACATATCTTTTTTTAAAGAATCTGATGGAAAATATCAACTGGCTTCCTTACAAACATGTGCGCACATGCACACATGTGAACACACACAATTTGGGGTACAATTCCAAAGAGTTCTCAAACATTCTGATCTTATTTCTAGACCTCCTTGGGGACTCTGGACCTAAGATTAGGTCTTATATAGGTTATGATATCAAAGGATGTAATATAAAGTAACACTCATTGAGAACTTACTATATGTCGGGCACTATTACATCTCTTTTAACATTTACAATGACCCTAAGATGTACATCTGTCATAATCCTCATTTTACAAATGAGGAGACTGAGGCACGGTTAATTGAAGCAACATTCCCAAACAGCGTGTCAGTAGCAGAGTTAGGGCTTCAAACCTGTTATGGCTCTGGCGCCTATGCACTAAACCATTAAATTATGCTGCTTATCTTATATGAGACATTTTTATTTTAAGGCATTTCCACTTCTATCTGCAACCCCCTTCTGAAGTTAGATTAGACAGACATTTTTACTTCAGTGGGTGTTGAGGACATTTCCAAAATGAAGCAGGATATTTGCTTTCTACTTTTTTTAGACAATGAAGTCATAGTTGATGAAATTAAAAATTAAAAACCCCAATTCTGACTTGAGCCTCCTTTCTCCATTAACTACAGGTGGAAACACCCTAGGAACTTTTCTACTTTCTTTCTTCACAACTGTCCACTGCCTTGAGGACAAAGTCAGCATGGTGAGGTTTTGAAGCCATGTGGTGTTTCCTGCAAAAACCTGGCTTCCTGCGGTTCACAGAGCAGTTTTATTTCTACAAAGGAAAAGCATAGGAAAGAGCAGGAAGAAGAAAAAAGTTGTCAATCTGCAGAAAATAACAATGTCGTCTACATATGATTGCATTGGACAGTAGATACATATCTTTGTCCTAACATATAGCTCTAAATCTACCTGAGATGTAGAAATATTTTTCAAAATATTTAATCCTCCCTTATCTGAATTCCACCTAGCATGCATGCTCCAGTGCTCAGCTGTCCCTGCTCTTCGGTGACTCTCTCCTTCCATAAATCTCTATTAGTGTGTTCTGCCCATATTTTACAATTGTTCAGTGTCAACTTGGTTCCAACTTGGTGTTTCAGTGAAATGCCAGATACACTAACACAGCCTCCAATATCCTTTGTCTGAAACTGCATAGAAGTGCTGGAGGAAATGTAGCAAAGTTTTTTGAAATAGAACCAAACTTGAAAGAATGAGAAAGAGAGAGTAGGGAGGAAAGAAATTCCCAGACACTAGAAATGAAGAGGAATACATAGCCAGGCTGCCATCTTGTCACTTGTGGGCTGACTCTCTGGTGGCCCAGCAGGGTGTAGATCTGGATATAGAGCCAAACAGCCAGAGACCAGCATTTAGAGGCCAACTTTGCAACAGGGTCCACTCATGGTTGGGAACTAGAACTGATAAGCCTCTACGAAGTCAAGATCCTAGAAGGTGCAGGGAGGAAGAAATTAAAACAATACTTGGCTGCAGACCAATAAAACCACTGTCATGCCCATCATAAGAAAATACAAAACTGCTCTGTACAAATATTTTCACAAGCCAAGGAGCATGGAACTTCCCCTTATTGAAAGTAAGCTCTCAACTAAAAAAAAAAAAAAAAATTAGAAATCACAAAAGGAAATGATTCTCCAAAAGAGAGAGTAAGCACACAGAACCAATGGGAAGATTACACACTAAGAATTTATGATAATAGAACAATCTGAAATAGGCAATTAAGGTAAGCATATTCAAAACAATTAAAGACATAAGAGAAAGATTAGAAGTTATGATGCAAGAACAAGACACCACATAATGAAAAAGAAATTATCACATTGTACTTCAGGAAATGAAAACCACAATCATTGAAATTTAAAACTTAATAAATGGTATAGTAATTTTCTATACACAAACTAAGAGGCTTAGAACAATAGAAATATACTGTGTTGCAGTTGTAAGGGCTACAAGTCTGAAATCAAGGTGTCAGCATAGCCATGTTCCCTCTGAAACCTGCAGAATAAGGATCCTTCCTTGCCTCTTTCAGCCTCTGGTACCGTAAACGCTCCCTGCCTTGTGGTAGCATAACTCTAGTCTTCACATGGCATTCTCCTCATGTCTGTTCACACAACCCTACCTCTGATCATGTCTCTTGTCCAAATTCCACCCTATCCCCCTTTTTATAGACAGCAGTCAGATTAGATTATAGCCCACCCCAATGATTTCATTTTAACTTGATTACCTCTATCAAGAACCTATTTCCAAATAACATTATATTCTAAAGTACTAGAGGTTAGGACTTCAATATATCCTTTTGGGAAGACACAATTCAACCCATAACAAATAGTTTAACATTAGATCAGATACAACAGAACAGAATCAATGAAAGAAAAGCTAAATCAGGAAATTATCCAGAATGCAACAGAAAAATTAAGAGATAGAAAATATTTTTTAAAAGTTCAAAGTTATACAGGACAAAATAAGATCACACATGTATCTTAGTAGTTTTAGAAAGATGGAGTGAAAAGGATCAGGGAGAAGCAGTATTCGACGAGATAATGGATGATATTTTTCTAGAATTTATAAAAAATATGTCCTTAGATTTGGGAAACATGCCAAAAGCAAAGCAGGGAAAATAGAAATAAATCCACAGCTATATATATTATGATATATCACATAATAAAACCACAGATCCTCAAAAATAAAATCTTAAAAGAAATGAGAAAAAAAGATTAACTGAATAAATAAAGATTAGATTGATGGCAGAATCTCATCGGCAAAAGCAGAAACCAAAACAAAATTAATCTGTGCTGCCAGAAGTCTAAACAGTGTTTAACTGTTGGAGGGCTGGTGGCTGGCAGGGGACATGGGGGAGGGAAGCTTTAATGGTGCTGGCCGTGTTCTATTTCTTTATCTAGGTTTTGATTACATGGGCTCATTGAGCTGTACAGTCATGATATATGTGCTTTTCTGTATGTGAATTATATTTCAATACAAAATTTTAAAAAAGAGAGCCCGGAAGACAAAGCAACAATATCTTCAAAGTACTGAGGAGAAAAAAAATCATCAAAATGGTCAAATAGCATGATAAAATAAAGGTATTTTTCAAACTAACAAAGATTGTGAAACATTATTCACCAATTGTAATGAAAGAACCACTAAAGGATGTACACAGAAGGAAGAAAATTGAAACCATAATGAAGGAACAGCATTGCAAAGAGTAATAATAAGGGAAGAAATTGATAAACATATAAGGTAAATCTAAATAAACACTTGCTGAAAAAAACGACAATAACGATATGTATTTTTTCACCAATGAAGCATTAAAATCCTGAGGGGAAAAATGTAGATAATAAGAGGGATCTTTAGGTACAAAGATTCTTGTATAATTTTGGAAAAGGGAAGAAATATTAAATTCTGGATTCAAGTATGCATATTAAAATTTAATGACAACCACTAAAAGACAAAAAATAGAACATACAAATTTCAAACCAGTAGAGAGGGGGAAAAGAATAAAAAAAATTCAGTCTATCCAAAGGAAGCCAGTAAAGAAGAAAAAACTAAGCCAATAATATCAAAAAGTCAACAAAAAACAAGTGTTGGTGAGAATGTGGAGAAAAGGAAACCCTCTTGCACTGTTGATGGGATTGTAAATTGGAGCAGCCGCTATGGAAAATAGTATAGAGGTTCCAAAAAAATTAAAAATACTACTACCATATGACTTAGCCATTCCATTCTTGGGTATTAATCCAAAGAAAACAAAAACACTAATTTGAAAAGATATATGCACCCTTATGTTCACTGCAGCTTCATTTACAATAGCCAAGATATGAAAGCAATCTAGATGTTCATCAATAGAAGAATGGGTAAAGAAGATGTGGGATATCACCACTGTTAATCAATATAACATTGGAGGTCCTAGTGAGAGCAATCAGGCAAGAGAAATATATAAAAGACATCCAAATAGGAAATGAAAAGTCAAACTATTTGCGGATGACATGATTTTCTATATAGAAAACCCTAAAGACTCGACAAGAACACTAATAGAAACAATAAACAATAAAGTTTCTGAATACAAAATCAACTTTCAAAAATCCATAGCGTTCCTATACTCTAATATTGATGTGTCAGAAAAAGAAGTGGAAAAATAATTCCTTTTGCAACAAAAAGAATAAAATACCTAGGAATAAATTTAACGAAACATGTGAAGGACCTATATAATGAAAACTATAAGAACTTATTAAAAGAAATCAAAGAAGACACAAAGAAATTGAAAATTACTCTGTATTCTTAGATTGGAAGAAATAACATAGTTAAAATGACCTTAGTGGATTTTGTTAACCAATGTCACCATAAAATAGATAGACAAACAGACAGACAGACAGAAAATGTGGCATATAGGTACAATGGGATATATAACTCAGCATTAAAAGAGAATGAAACCTTGCCATTTGTGACAACACAGATGGACACAGATGGCATTATATTAAGAGAAATAAGTCAGAAAGAGAAAGACAAATACCATATGATTTCACTTATGTGTGGAAACTAAAGAAAACAACAACAAAACCAGATTTGCAAAAAGAAAAAAACAAACTGATAGCTGCCAGTGAGGAAGGGGCTTGGGGATGGGAAGAAAAAGTTGAAGGGGAATAATAGCTATAAACTTCCAGTTAGAAAATAAGCCACAGCACAGGGAAGATAGTCAATAATATTGTGGTAACTTTGCATGGTGAAAGATGGTTGCTAGACTCAGTGAGGTGTTTACACCGTAAAGTATATAAATGTTGAATCAGTATGCTGTACACCTGAAATCAATATATTTTATGTGAAGTATACTTTAATAAAAAATATTTTTAAAAAAAACTAAATCAAGAAAGGCAGGGTATATTGATACTGAAACAACAAAAAAGATTGTAGAAGAAAGTCCAAAGAAATCACGACTGAAATCATAAAATTTAAATGAATTAAACTGACCAATTAAATTTGGTTATATGTTGTTTAAAAAAGACATGTATGAAATATAATGACATAAAAGTTGAAAGGTAAGGTATGAAAATAGATATGCCAGTCAACTACTAACTCAAAGAAAGTGAAAAAATACTAATATGAGAGAAAAATAATTTAAGGGGGAAATAACTTTGCAAGGAGTTAAGAAGGGTCATTAAATTATGAGAAATAAAATGACCAATCATGTAAGAAAACATAACAATCATGAAATTGAATGAATAAACAACATTGCCCCAAACTATATGAAGAAAAACAACCAAATTACAAGAAGAAATTGATAAATTCTCCATGCTAGGAGAATTTTAAATACTCCTGTTTTAGATCTGATAAGTTTAGTGTATACATTTCATCTCCACGACTAAAATGAAAGATCTTTGAGATCAGGGTACATGTCTTCTGCCATGTTCCCCAGCATATGAGATGCATTTCTCTTCCCACCAAAAGGAATCATACATAACCCCTCTCATTTAATGAGTAGACGACTTATGTGCTAAAAGCAAGTACAAAACACAAAAAGTACAAAATAAAGATTTATTACTGATAGTAGAAACTTTTTCAACAAGCAAAACTATAATGGATAGAATAATTAATGAAGACATAAAATAATGAATTGAAAAGAGAAAAAAACTGTATTATCTCACTGTACTTCTTTTGCAGCATTTATGAGACACCAGAATCATTTCTTAAATTATAAAATTACTGTACTAACAAGAGGATCATTTACATTCATTCTAAATGGGAAAAAATACACCCGGAAACATTAAGAAACTAAACGAAATGCACATTTGATGGATACTAGATAATAGCAGCGATGTTCCCCGCACAGGTAGAGCACAGCAACCCCAAAAGTTTTATGTCTTACAGGTCATTTTCCTAACAAAAAATATTAACCAGTTGATGATGATAAGAGTTAGATTAATGTCTGTTGTTACTGTCATCATTATCATCATCATTTTCATCATGCTCGGCCCATGGCTAAGTGCCTTTGTGACAGGTAGCAATTTCCAGACCACTGGCCGTGGACAGGGCTACAAGGTCACACCACACGGAGAGGGCAATTTATACTCTGGGAACAGCCTTCAGACACTGTTTTCGGAAGGGGGCACTGTAACCATCAGATACTTGGAGGCTTCCTGACCTTTCTAGTATATCATGCAAAAGCACCTCTTTTAAGATCAGTAATGTGAAATTCAATCCTAAAGGACACTAAGGGTATCCATAATGGAACAGAATGCCATTTTCAAAAAATTCAAAAAAACAAAGGAAGATAGACATTTTGGTTAAAATTCGATAGGCCCCATCCCATATATAAGTATGTACCACAGGGTAGATAGAAAGTATATGAATCCATGTTTAAAAGGAGTTAAAGTCCCTATGTTATTTGCCAAAAGTCTCTCTTACAGTAAAGTGCCATATCCTTTAGGTAGCAGGCAGCAATTTCACCACAACTTACTTTAATGAGGGTCCAGAATTGAATTTGTTGAAAAGATCTAGCGCATGGTTTTCACTTGGCTTTCATCTGAACCCAGTGCCCCAGTACAGGCTTTGCACAGTCTGTTTAACAGAAAAGCAGTTTTAGAATCCCTGCATATCACGGGCTAGACATGAAATAATACTCTGTGTAATCTGAGTAATTTCACCTAGACTTTAACCCATTTTAATTGTGTACCTTTAGACCAGTTGGGTTTGGAATATTTAACAATATTAAATCTTTTTTCATGAGTTATGACTAATCAATGCACAAGGGAGCTGGAGTTGGAGACAAACATGGGAGGAATGTCACAAAAGGCAATTTGAAGATGATCTTGCAGTCTTAAATGCAACGATCAAAATATCCTGCTTTAAATGTTTAATGTGTGGACTTTCATAAAAGAGAATGTGGCAAATTGTGATTCCAAGCTAAATGCAAATTGAATCTGTTGCCAATCTACCTATTTGGTCATTTTTAAGTTTAAAAACATTATTGATAGTGAAAACCACAGTTACCTGCTATTTCAAACGCATCGGAATGGCTAAAATAAAAAGGTACAATACTGACTGTTGTTAAGGGCACAGAATATTTGGAACTCTATTCCACATTGTTGGCAGTGTAAAATGGAACAAATTGGAGAACCATTTGGCAGTTTTCTTATGTAATAAAACCTGCATCTATCCTACGACCTATTAAACCTACTCCTAGATACTTAAAATAAATGAAAATGTCAGGCCACAAAAAGATATGTATATAATGAGCAGAAGTTATAAATTTTGACAAAGCCCTACTTATTAGCTGTTCACTTTACAGTTCATGCTTTTGGAATCTTATCTAGGAAATTTTTGCCCATCCCTAGGGTTGTGAAGATTGTATTTATTTTCTTCTAGAGGTTTTATAGTTTTAGCTTTAATATCTGGGTCATGATCCATTTTGAGCTAACCAAAGGGCTGGTACATAAATGTTTAAAGCAGTTTTCATCATAATAGCCCCAAACTGGGAACTACCAAGTGTCCATCAACAAGAGAATGGATAAATACAATGTGGTACATCCATACAGCAACAAAAAGAAATGAACAATTAATACCCACAACAACATAAATTAACCCCAAAAATATGCTGAGTGAAAAAAGGCAGACCCAAAAAGACCATATTCTACACTTCAATTTATATGAAGTTCGACATTAAACAAATCTAATCCATGGGATAGAAGTCAGAATAACGGTCACAGGGGCTTAAGAATGGGAGGATGCTGACTGAAATGGAGTGCTAGGGGAACTTTCTGGGGGAGATGAAAGTGTTCCATAGCCTATTTTGAGTGCTAGGTACACAGGAATTCATTTGTCAAAACTCTTCAAACCATATACACATAGGAATTGTGCATTTTACTGTATATACCTTATAACGACAACAAAAAAGAACATTGCTGATCTCAATGCTGACATTTGCTCTGATGAATTTAATCCACTAGAGACCACTTTCCAAGGCACAAGGCTACTTTCTTGGAAATGAAGTAAAAGTACTTTCAGCTTTTTGGGCCTTGTCCTTGCACAGTGCTGTCACAGAGAGAAGTTATAAGGCAGTGCATTCCGGAGTTACGCCTCACGGTCCCAGTCTCTGTTCTTCAAAAAGTCACTAATAATGGGATCTTGAATCTCTACCACTTTCTTCCCTAGGAATAGTTGAGTGACAATGAACGGGACCCATTTTTTATTAACTTAATACTACATAGTTTTATTTTCAAAACAGGAACACGCAGCAGAATCCCAGATTTCATTTTGAATTCAATGTTCTCATTTCATCCATTATTCATCTACACTGCACTTTCTTGGTTTATGATTTTACTAAATTTCTGCATTTGAATTATGGCCTTGTGGTCAACAGCAGGCAATATATTATTCTTATATAATTTTTAGATACAAAGGCAAATGGCACGGAACAATTAGAATCGATGGCTGGGGAGTCTGGCTCTCGGATGTCATAGGCAAACACTGTGCTCTTGACTTTAACCTATGGGTTCCACTTCATGTGGGTTGTATTTTTCATACATCAGGGGTTTTTATAAATTTACTATTCAATCCAGCAGCCCTACTTTGTTCGCAAAATATAAGCAAAACAAATATGTCAGAGTAATGATGCTAGGACTCTCTCTTATTGAAAAAAGCAGTTTATTAATACCTTATTGCTACAAGCTAGATCTTATTATCATCTTGGGTCATTTAGAATCTTATTAGGTATTCTGCTGGTGGATGAATAATCCTGTGATAAATTCTTTGCCATGTCCTTCACAGTTGTCATAGCAGGATCATAAACAGCATTTATAACAATCTAGCCTAGAGGAAGCGGCTGACAATGGTCTGCTTAGCATGCAGGAAATATTCAGATCGGCTGTGTCTGGTTAGACACAAGCCCACAAGAGAGATCCCAAAGTTAAATGTAGCATGGGTTTCTCTGAAGATTCCCCTTCAGAAAATGCATGAGGTCAGGGACGTGGGGACCAAAAGCACTTTGGAAGCCACAGATAGTTTCCTCCCTTCAGATCTGCTGGGCAGTGGGGGAAAGCCCAGGCACAGGCCGTTTTATTCCTGACAGGCTGTTCAGGTCTTTATTTGAAAACTCCAGATCAAGGTATAAATTATTTCATATTGACTGATTTTTGTCCCATTTTTAACCTCACATACAAAACTGTGATTCACCTCTAATTAGTGCATTTGATGAAAAGATGAGTCCGAAAGAGAATAAGATTATGTGTGTAATACCCAGCATAAACCAGGTACTTCTGCTCTATTCCAAAACTCTAGATTCAAGCACTTATAAAAACCCACATTTTATATATGTGTGTGTATAAATTTTGTGTTATATACATATGTGTGTGTGTGTGTGTGTGTACTTTTTCTCCTGTTCACATAGGGAGAACTATGAGTAGATTAGGGTAAATCTGCCACCGCCATTCTTAGAAAAATCCAGACAAGAGGCAAATGAGCTGGTCCAAAATGTTTCCAGTTTCATTTCCTGCTACTCCCAGCCACTCACCTCACAACTAACTAATCCACAATTAATTTTTCATTATTCTCTAAATATGTCAGGCCCTTCTCCAAGTCTGGGCTTTTATAACAGCTTTTGCCTTTGTCTAGAATGCCCTTGGCTCTTCTTTTCTTTGCCAGCTGTCCTAATTTGGATTCTTTCAGAATCAAAACCTGAAACAAGCATTTGAGGGAAAGTAATTTATTTTGGAGGTGACCCTAGGAAGCACAGGTAGAGACTCTGGGATATGAAACAGGGAAGAGAAGGAATTCCATCTTGAGTGCAAACTGTGAGCAACTGAGGCTTCAGCTCCCTAAGGACCTCTGAGAGACATTGTAGCATACATCTCAGATTGCCCGCTTCCCCAAGGGGCAAGGAATCTGGGGTATTTATCACCTCTTCCATTAGTCATTGTGAACTGCTCCTAGCAGGCACTTAACTCTCCAGCACTTCCAGCCTGCTCCCTGAACTGAGCCTGCTCTCAGATAGGTTAGAAGTGGTGGGGTCTGGGAACATCTTAATGGGGAATGCCAAGAAGATGTGGGTGGGACACTGATCGCATCTATCCCCCCAGGCCGAGTCCTCCTTATTCTTCTAGTCTTAGTTTAAGTGCTATTTTCTCTGGGAAAGCATCGTTGATTCCCCCAGTCTGAGTTAGACAGTCCTTCACTCGATTCTCATAGCATGATGCTTAATCATAGCACTTATTAGACCATATTATAAATGTAACTGTCTTCCCCTCTAAGTTATATGCATTTTTAGGGAGGGCGTTGTGCCTGACTCATGTTTGTATCACCAGTATAGTCCCTGACACATTAAAGAAACTCAGTAGATCCATGCATTCCGCAAACATTTATTGAGGACCTACCATATGCCAGACACTATTCAAGGAGCTGAGGGATAGAGCAGTGAATAATATATTCCACCCTTATAATGGGGAGGGGAGTTACAATGGACAGAAGTAGGGAAAAAATATAGCCAAATCGATATGATAATTTTGGGTATTAGTAAACATTATAATGAAAATAAGGGAGTAAGAAGTGAGGGGAGGTTGCTATTTTGGCTAGGTTGCTGAGAAAAGGCTTTCTCTGAGAAGGTAACATACGAATAGAGATTTAAAAAATAATGAGCATGGGTTAGAAGGGAGGGAGAAGTGAATAGGCAAAGCCCAGAAGATTTTTAGGGCAGTAAAGCTATTCTGTATGATATCATAATGGAGGATACATGTCATTTATTACACATTTGTCTAAGTCCATAGAATATATAGCACTAAAGGTGAACCCTAATGTAAACTATAAACTCTGGTGATTATGATGTCAGTGTAGGTTCATCCATTGTAATAAATATACCACCTGGTGGGAATGTTGATAATGGGGAGGCTATGCATATTGGGGGGCAGGGAATATATGGGAAATCTCTGTACTTTTCATGTTTTGCTGTGAACCTAAAACTGCACTAAAAAATAAAGTCTGTTTAAAATAAATATGATGAGAAGGACCCAGACTTGTAAAGACATAGAATTGAGTTCCAGGCAGATGAAATAACAAGTTCAAAGGCTTGGAGGTGGGAACAATCGTGACATCCTGGAAGGTCAGAAAAGCCAGGACAATTGAACTGTACGTGCATGAATGAAGAAGAAAATGTCAGAAGAGTTCAGAGAGGCTGGTGGGGGGCATATCGAGTAGGAATTTTTTGGTATTTTAAACTAAATCTAACATCCCAAAATCAACTAGAAGAAAATTCAAGACTACATTTAAAAGTATTTTCCTCAACTATCTGGCTATTTAGAGGCTAAGGTTGACTTCTGGACTTCCTTTTCATGATACCCGCTTCCGTCTGTCTGGTTCAACCTCAGGGCTGCAATGTTGACTAGAATGCTTTCTCAATTACCTATTTTCTCACACATTCGAGGTAACACCAATGGTGCCATCTTTGAAATAGCTAAAGCAAAGAAAAATAATTCTTTTATGATGAGTGCCTTCTTGCATCAGTTCTGTTACAACTGACCTTTTGAAAGTCCTTTATCATAATATCCTCATTTTCCTCTTGAGCAAAGTAAGGAGTAGGGACTAAATAGTTTTTAGAGTATCTGGCAGCCCTATAAGTCTGCAGATTAAATTGTATAAGATAAGAAGTTATATGGTTGATACTATTATTTAACTTTTTAAATAGGAAACTTAAAAAATTCATAGAAGTAGAGAGAAAATATAATGAACCTGCATAAATCCATTACCGATCTTCACAATTTATGAGCATTGTGTCATGGCTGGCTTTTTTTCACATACATTGAAATTTATACAACCGAATGTCCACAACCCCTTCAAGGTGGACACCCTGAGACTCCATCCCCATGTAGAGTGATGTGGCACCTTCTTCTGTATATTCACGGCAGGGGAGGGCTGACTTGAGGATATAGCTTAGAACCAAAGCCAGAGAATAAGGTAGATGATCAATCAGATGATAAATATTAAATAATACGTATTGAGTTTTCATATTGAAAATAAATAATTTAAGAAAGGAAATAGCCTCTTTTTTAATGACTGGGTAAAAATTGCTTTGAAAATAAATATATGTTTTCAGCCATGGCTATCCACTACTGGAAGAAGTGGTTTCATGTATTTACTCAGTAGTTTTTCAGTAAATACAGCACATGAGACCCAGCAATAGACATTGAGAGAGATACACACGTGCATGAGACAGTTTTTTCTCAAGGAACTCATAATTCAATAGATCAGAATTTGAAGTGTGATGCTGGCTCTGGCATCTACGTTCCAGCATGCCCGACCACACAGCAATCTCATCATAATATCTGGGTATTTTGACTTGTTCTGGTTCCCTTTCCAAGGCAGCTTTTGCTGCAGTTAACAGTCACTTGTCTCCACTTTGGAGGGCAGACACATTTAATTCTAACATGTTTTCCTTCTCCAGCCCAAGAAACAGGGTAGTCTGCTTTTCCTCAGACTCTGTACATGGAGGTTGAGATGTGTGCTGCACTTTGCCAGGCATTCACAGACACCCGCTGCCAGGGCCCTTTGCGATGTGCAGTTTGCTTTCCTGAAGTGTCTGACGCCAACTAGATCAATTGCTCCCACAATTCCCAGGGAGTGAATGTGCAACTCTCTCACTGATTGATTGACTTAATACCAGCCAATTAGAGCTTAAACTGTCTAATTAAGCTGGAGACAGAGCCATCAACTCACTGAATCCTGAGGCCTGTTAACTTTACCTAAACAATAGAATGATGTCAGGTGTGTATTAGCCCTGGGAATAACTAGTAAAACCAGAGTAAAGCACTTTGCAAATATAAAACACTCTGGGAATGTTAACAAGGATAAGCAAAGATATATCTAGATGAAAAGAAAAAGCTGAAACCTATACAAATCTATACACAATTCTCTAATATCCTCCTTCAACATATATACTTTTGAATTCACTTTCCATCTAAATAACTCAGAGCATCATTATATAGGACTCTACAATAAATTTCATTTTTATTTCTGTTTGTGTGTGTATATGTATGATTATCATTGACCAATATTGTTTACTACACTACAACTATTAAGACAGCTCTATTACCCTTGTTTGGCCACAATTCACAATTAACATGTGTTTTTTCTCAACTCCTAGATCAATATCATAATTATTCCTCATTTTCCCCTCCCTAAGAACAATAAAACTGCTCATTTCAGAAGCATAATGATTGTCACACTCTCCAAGAGCAATTGATAAATATTTACTGATTTGCTTTAAAATCTGACAGTTCACTAAAGAAAAGATTTAAATTGTCCACCCAAAACATTCTTTTTTTTCATTATAAAACTAGCAACTGCAACCAAAATAAATGTACATGGAGAGATATCAAAATCAGACTGTTTAGCCAAGCACAATGATTTATAAACACCACAGCACAGAGAGACTTCATCCTAGTTCATCTCCAAAGCTATAACTGTGTCGGCCCCTGAGATAATATTTAGCAAAGAGGCATTTTAAGAAAGTCAGCACAAGAGAGAGAGAAAAACATCTTCTCAGGTATATGTATGTTATTAATCATAATTAAGCCATATCTGACAGCTTCTTGGCAACAGAGATGATGAGTTCCTCTCTCTGACATCAAAATCCTAGAGGAATACTTGCTATTTTGTTATCGACTTCACTGGTCTTTATACTTATAATATCCACTCTGAGAATATGAGGTTTTAGAGAAATCTGAGCTATGAAAATGACTGTTTGCCCACTCTAGACACTGTGCAAGGTATAACACAAGCTGGGATCTTACTAAGATCCATGCTGGGGTTAAGATATGAATTCTAGGAAAACACATGGCCTGCCCCATAATGCATTTCCATTGAAGGGTCATCCTTCAGAGTTGTTGGTTTTATCTGTGCAGGTAGCTCTGCACTTTTGATTTCCCATTAAATTGGAAAGGGAGCACTTGGTTCCCACTGCAATGGCATCCTCTGATAAGATGGTGAGAAATGGGAAATGGATCTGCTTCAAGAGAGATTCATTTTAATAAAACCAAACAAGAACCTTGCTTCCATTTAATCATGGGCAATTTCATTAATGTACTTTTTAAAATGATGCCACTTTGGAAAAATCCTTATGATGGCTATGTCCTAGATGAAACAATCATCAAGATTTCTGTTTGGTGTCTCTGTGGGTGATTTTGAGGAATTTATTCTGATCATCTATTGATCACAAATTTCAGCCAAGTTTCTCTTAGAGCCAGCAAGGAGATTTGGCCCATTACATACAAATTCCCAGCTCGCTTTTTGTTGTATTCTTTCCCTGAAAACATGTGCATAAAAGACATTTGACTATTTTGGCACCTATTTAATAGCATAGGTTGAGATTTGGATGGTTCTCAACGTGGTATGTTCTACTTGAAAAATGATCACTGCTATCCTTAAATTTCTCTCTCTTGATCATTCTCCTTCTTAGGCTGTCTTCACTATCTTCTTCTGACCACTTTTCTCTCTTTGCTTTCTTTTGGACTTTACTTGTCCCTCTATATTTCCCTCTGTCTCTTTCTCTGTCTTCTTCTCTCAATGTCTTCATCAATTCAGGCTGAGAGGGGTGGGGGTTGAGTGAAGACAAATGGTTTTGTCTCCATTATGTAGGTGAATTAAAAATAAGTAAATTTAAAAATCTTACTCAATTTTCAGCTTGTTTTCCCAAAGAGATCTAAAAGTGGAATATGTGATGTTTTGAGGTTGGAAGGGATCCCAAGAGGAGATAAATACGTTAACTTCTTTTATCACGGCAGGACTGCCCTCCTCCTCCCTCAAAGTTATTCATTAATGAATGGTTTGTGCTTCTACTAACTTAATATCATGCCTATAATGTACTTTTTAAATACGATCTTTAAGATGTTAAAATCACCACCTAAGCTGATTTGGTGTTTTATTGTCTATTTTTGGTTGTACCTCATCATAGTGAGACCCCATGGAATTTAGCAATTAGCATGAATACAGCAGTTTGATAATCAAAAGTAATTAAAGTATCAAAACACAGTCTTATCGAGGTTCTCGTACATTGACCGCCTATGAGTCACACTTTAAGAAGCAACCACCTCTCCTCTTCCTCTCAGCCATCCACTCAGCAGCCACAAAGCAGCAGCCATGCATGAGCGCATCTCCATCCACATAGGCCAGGCTGGTGTTCCCATCGGCAATGCCTGCTGGGAGCTCTGTTGCCTGAGCATGGCATCCAGCCTGATGGCCAGATGCCAAGGGACAAGACCATCAGTGAGGGGAGATAACTCCTTCAACACCTTCTTCAGTAAGACAGGCGCTGGAAAGCATGTGCCCAGGGCAGTGTCTGTAGACCTGGAACCCAGGGTTGTTGACAAAGTTTGCACTGACACCTTCCGCCAGCTCTTCCACCCTGAGCAGCTCGTCACAGGCAAGGAAGATGCTGCTAATAACTATGCTCACAGGCACTACAACTTTTGCAAAGAAATCAATAACCTTGTCTTGGACTGAACTTGGAAACTGGCCCACCAGTGCACAGGGCTTCTTGGTTTTCCACAGCTTTGGTGGGGGTATTGGTTCTGGGTTCACCTCCCTGTTGATGGAATGTCTCTGTTGATTATGGCAAGAAGTCCAAGCTGGTGTTCTCCATTTACTCAGCCGCCCAGGTTTCCACAGCTGTAGATGAGCCCTACAACTCTGTCCTCACCGTCCACACTACCCTGCAGCACTCTGACTGTGCCTTGAGACAACAAGGCTGTCTCAACATCTGTCGTAGAAACCTTGATATTGAGCACCCAACTTGTACTAACCCGAATAGACTGATAGGTCAAATTGTAACTTCTATTCCTGCTTCCCTGAGATTTGATGGAAGTCCTGAATGGTGATCGAACAATTCCAGACCAACATGGTGCCCTGTCCCCGCATCCACTTCCCTCTGGCCACCTATGCCCTACCTGCTGAGAAAGCCTACCGTGAACAGCTTTCTGTAGCAGAGATCACCAATGCGTGCTTTGAGCCAGCTAACCAGGTGGTGAAATGTGACCCTTGCCATGGTAAATACATGGTTTGCGGCCTGTTGTACCATGCCAATGTGGTTCCCAAAGATGTCAATGCTGCCACTGCCACCACTGAGACCAAGCGTACCATCCAGTTTGTGGACTGGTGCCCCACTGGCTTCAAAGTTGGCATTCATTACCAGCCTACCAGTGTGGTACCTGGTAGAGACCCAGCCAAAGCACAGAGAGCTGTGTGCGTGCTGAGCAATACCACGGCTGTTACTGAGGCCTGGGCCCACCTGGACTACAAGTTTGACCTGATGTATGCCAAGCGTGCCTTCGTTCACTGGTACGCAGGTGCGGGCATGGGGGAAGGAGAGTTTTCTGAGGTCTGTGAGGACATGGCTGCCCTTGAGAAGGATTATGAAGAGGTTGGTGTGGATTCTGTTGAAGGAGAGGGTGAGGAAAAAGGAGAGGATTATCAAAATTAAAATGTCACAAAGGTGCTGCTTTTACAGGGAAGCTTATTCTGTTTTAAACTTTAAAAAGTTGCCATGTAATCAGTTAATCTGCAGATAGTGGTGTATACTATTATGTACAACTACTGGCTTTGTTACAGACCCAAATGGTCTATTTCTCTGACAGATTTGAATAAAGTATTCCTCATCTTAAATGAGGAAAAACAAAAAACAAAAACAGCCTTCCTGTTTCTGAGGACTTGTTACACACTCTAGGTCTTTCTTTTTAAATGATCACTTTATTTCTGTTAGAAAACTATCTACCAAAAAATTCTATTTAGATAGAAAACAATTAAGCTTAAGAAATTGACATGTTTGAAATAACACTAGAAAAGTGACTCAATATGTCAATTAGCAATAAATTCTTAGTCCACTAGTAATTATTCTAACAAAAAGAACACCAAAGTTGCTTTATGCAATCATATATACAACATATACTACAGACATATGGTTCCTTTAAAAAAAAAAAAAGTAAAATTGTAAAATAGGGATTCTGTCAACTGTCAAATAAAAATTTAAAGAAAAATTATGTTTATTTATTTTTTCCTTCAGAATACTCATTTAAATATTGCTGAGGAAAGAAAAAGTAGAAGAAGGTTCTTCATTGTAAATGTTCAATTCACCATGAAGTTTAGAGAAGGAAAAAGTGTTCCTCAACCCTCTTAGGGTGCCTGCCTGGGTTTGAAAATTAAACTGAAGTATTAACATGAGAGAAACATACCAGTTTATTTAATATATTTTACATGACACTGGAGCCTTCATAGGGAAATAAAGACTCAAGAAAATAATTAGACATAAGTATTCTTATGTTGGATTTCATATAGAGTGGACAGTCGTGTAGAAATATGATAGGTCAAAGAATCTAAGATAATTGCAGTAAAATGGGGAAAACTTAGCAGAGACTGTTTAGATTCTTCGTAACATATATCGTCAGAGATAAGGATGCTCCTTTCCTCCGGGTATAGAGAGGGCACCTCTCATATGAAGGTTTATGACCTGTTTCAGGGGAGAAGGGTGGGGAGAAGGTCGGAGTGACCTTCCTTCTGTTTTCTCAAACTCTTTCAACTTAACATATTCAATGTGCAAAGGTGCCATATTTGGAGGAGCATGTCCTGAATCCCAACAGAAGTAAATATGGGTTTCAGTTTAAACTCATAAATGCAATTCTGAGTACCTGTCCATTGTGACACTGGTGAAGTTGATCTTGTATTCCTATGACTAAAGTATGGGGGTGTAGGGGGTGAAGGTTAGAAAAGGGAAGCATGTATCCAAAAGTCGAGCTTTCCTGTCCCCAAGAGAACTTTATTCTTGAATTTATTTTCTTTAAAATATCCCCAATTTCAGATAAATTGATGCCCAGCACACATGCGCCCTTACATAGTTCTTTACATCTGTGACTCATTCCCATTTCTTAAAAAATTGATGTTTGCTTTAAATGCCCAAAACTCCCCTGAAAGAAGAGGCATTAGCTTCAGACAGCTCACTATCATTATTTATAAAGTGAATACTTGGACTTTTAGAGTAGCACCAAAAGTGAGAGGACTGAGGTGACCAAAAGAGAGAAGGTTTCTGTGAGCTCTTCTGGAAGCTTCCGTGTTTGGCATGTCTATTTCTAGTACCACTAATATTAAGAAAAAACATCAAGTTTGGGCAATTTGAACCAACCTCTGATATCATTTGCTAATCTTTAAGACCAAACGGATTAAATGTACAGTTGTCCTATCAAGGATTTAAAGTTTCTTTGGTGTAGGATTATGAAAATGTGCTAACCTGAAACGATACTTATTTTTTAAGTGTACTTTATTTCATATAGAGTGGACAGTCGTCAGACATCATATTTGCAGTCTCTTCTGTGCTCAAGAAATAAATGAGAATAATCTCTGAAGCTTAAAGCAACTAAAAGAGATTAACAATGAAAGACAAAAGGACCTGGATGCCCTTTCTCCAATCTAGAGAACGGGAAACATGGAAGTAACTTACTGGTTTCTTATAGGCAACTAGGTAAATGTGTGTCTTCTAGCTTGCCCACATTACTATAAGCCAACAATAACATATTCTATTTCACCCAGGTTATATCACATCAGAAATAAAAATAGACTTAAACACTTAATATTAAAACCAATATTTTTAAATCGGGGCCTTATATGGCATTTGTAAGTATTCATATTTGTACCTCCTTTATAGCTACAGTCATATAAAATAAGCATCCCATATGAAGTTTCCATCTAATAAAGCTCAAAGGTTATTTTTATTATGAAATATTTAATGAAAACAAGGAAATAAGATTTTTTTTCTTAAGGAAATGAAACATTAGAGATACTGCTGAGGCCCCTTAAGTATCCCAAACTAATTCATCCCTGCCCCCATAAAGACTCCATTAATAATCCGCTCTGGACATGGCAGCTGTGTTACAGAATTCACACTGGCCCCTGGTTCCTGGCAGCATCATTGATACTGAGATTATACTTTATGTTTTCCTCATTTTCTTTACATCACTAGATCATCTCCATTAGAGTAGGGCGATAGGAAACAACTGAATATTTAAAATATCTAAATTTCCCCAAAATGAAGTTATAGTCCCAATACAGAAGGCCAATGCTTGATAAAACCAGAAATCAGCTTTTGCAGGGAAATAGTAGGAAAAACTGTTCACCAAGTGCTCCCTTTCTTTTCTTTTTCCCTGTCCTTCCCTGGTTCTATTCCCTTTCTGTTATCTAAAAAAAAAAAAAAAAAAAAAAAGAAAGAAAAAAGATTTTATTTTGTGATTCAAAGTATTTCCTATTTTCATACTCTCTTCCTTCACTTCCAACATACATAAGATAACACAATTCCCCATGTACCACAACATTTAACAATGTTACTATCTTGCCATATTTACTTCATATTTTTTAAAAGAAATCACTGATTGAGCTAATAGAGCTAAAGCTGTGACAGTAAAGTGCCTTTAGTACTCATATGTACTATAAGTACTAAAAATACTTATATGCTCTGCCATCAGCAGCTTGAAAGAGAACCTGTTTCTTCATATTAGGGTGCATAATAATGGGTGGTCACTTCATCCCATAATCCATTAGGCATTAGTGATAGGCAGAAATGTAAGATTTAGAAAGGGAAACTTTAAGTATCTCACATATTTGTAATTGTTAAAATGTTCCCATCATGTCTCTTGTCCTCCTTATCCAATCCCCATACTTTAGCCAGAGTGATCTTAAAAACCATTTCTGATCATGCCATTCCCAACTTTAAACTCTTGGGCACCTTCCTATCACATTAAGGGGAAATCCCAAGCCCTTTACCTCACACAGCCAACAGGCCCTCTCACCTCTCTCTTGTCCTCTGCACTAACACACTGACCTTTCAATATCTTAACAGCATTATACTCTTTCCATGTTTCTTTCACTTGAAATGTTCTTTCTTCTTTGTAGTTTAACCAGCTCTGAGTCATCTTTTAGGTCTCAGCTTAAACGTTCTTGAATAGAAAAACTTTCCCTGGCCTTTTCCTACAGATAAATCAGGTCTCCCTAATATAATTTTATTAAATCTCTTAGGTTTTTTAAACCATATTTTGCAAGTATATATTTATTTGAATGAGTATTTGTTTAATGACTGTTTCTTTCTATTAGACTATAAGCATGATGAAGACAGGGACCTCGAATCATTGTTTTTCAATTCTAAATTTACCAGCATAGTATTTATCTCTTATATAATCAATCATTATTTACTGAGTAAATGGGTGATTTCTTGTTCCAGACCTCAGGATTTAAGGCTTCCTTTCCCAAGATTGCATAATTGCCCTAACATTTCATCCTTTTGCTCAATTAACTCACATGTATCTATTCTCCCCCTTAACTCCCTTCTCCCAAACATTTTCATCTTTCCTCCCATTTAGAGAAATGAGCTAAGGATTGGTAATAAAAAGTACATCTTATATTGATGACATATATGCTAGCCTATCTGTACGAAGTATTGCAAAATAAGTTGTCACTATTACATGGCATATGTGCAATGAAAGATTTATTTCAAATTTTATAAGGATCTTTTTAAAAGATACCATAAGAATACCTCCATGGGTCCAAGATGACTTTAATAGGCCAAAATGGTCAAACTAATAAACCAAGTAGCTATTTTGCAAAATAGTATGAACAAAGAATTCTCAACAATAAGCTTGAAGACAGTGCTAGTCCATGAAGCAAACATCAGGTAAAAAAAAAAAAAAAGTAGTTTTGAACAGAATTGCAAGGATCATTAACTGCAACTGAACAGTCACGTTCCCATAGGACGTTCTTACAAATACTATACACCATCTTGTCATCTAATATTCAGAGACACATTTGGAGATATAAAATTGGATTTTGTTCCTGGATATAAATGTCTCTCAGGTTATAGTTGAAAAAAAAAAAAAAAAGAAGCAGTAAAAGGTGGAAAATCACTAAATTAAAACCCCATACTTAAAATTAATAAGTCAATACCCTGAAGAATGTTTTTTCAAAACCTGATAAATGTTTTTACATACATCTTTTGAACTGTCTTCATTCATCCTCACATAATTCCACCCGACTATTCTATGTTTCCTGTTCCTGAAAGAACTTTGGATATGACTTTGGTGAATTTTAGAGCTCACGCCTCCCTCCCTTCAAAATTGAGAATTGTTCTTGTCCCTTAAAAAGCTACAAACAAACAAACAAACAAACAAACAAAAAACAGTGTTGAATCCAAAATTCAAAATGTTGACTAGAGGATGTTGCTAGCTATGTTCTTCCAGGATCCTTCTTTTGTTTCCCAGAAGCCCACAATCCCCACTCTCTTTAGAGAGATGCTCCAGACCAAGGAATGACCAGGCTTCTATTTCCTTCTCGATTTTGCCTCCAAAGTAGTGATTAAAAATAGAAGAGTTGGAGGAATGAATAAAAGACCCTCCAGTGAAACTTTCAATTGAGTTATTTTAGCCCTAGGCACCTTTGTTGTGTTGGTAGAGGAAAATCTAAGCCAATTTGAGGTCTACTTTCACCAACAGTACCACACTTCCCAGCCTGCCTCTGCGCAGCTAAATGCACTTCTTTCAGCTTACTTTTCTTATTCTTATTTTCCTCTGTAAAAGGTTTTTTTGAGTAGGTGTAATTCTTAACATGTCATTATTTATCATTTAGCAAGATTCTAATAGGAAATTATTGTTTATATCGGTTACTTATTATTTAACATTTATTTAAATTATATAAAAGGAAAAGATATTTCTCTAGTCACAACACTCTGTTATCAAATGTGTGGGTTTTCCACATCAAGTAATTGCCCAATTTTCTGCAGACACCCACTGGGTGTTCTACAATTTAATTCAATTTTGACACTAACTACCCAGTTAGTGAAGACTCCCCACAGGTTAAAGGCTCAGTCCCACAAGACTGCCACATTTCAGACTCCAGTCACAAGTACTGGGTGCCCCGGGTATCCACCCTTCTGTCCAGCTTGGCTACAAATTAGAGGTACTCACAATCCCATCCTTGGGTTTAATAATTTGCCAAAATGGCTCACGAAACTTGGTGAAAAAATTACTTGCATTTACTGGTTTATTATAAAGGATATTATAAAAAACACAAATGAATAGCCAGATGAAAAAGTATACAGGACGAGGTCTGGAAGAGTCCCAAGCACAGAAGCTTCGATTCCAGTGAAGTTGGGGTATGCTACCCTCCCAGCACATGGATGCTTTCACAGTGGTGTAAGAGGTTTTTGTGGAGACCGCAACATGTGAGCATGATTGATTATTAACTTAATCACCAGTCCCTCTTCCCTCCTTAGAATAAAGGGTTGGTCTGGAAGTGGGGGTGGGGTCTGAAAATTCTATGCTTTCAGACATGGCTTGGTCTTTCTGATGACCAAACCCCATCCTGAAGCTATCCATAAGTCCATAGCCATCAGTTATCTTATTACCAAACAAAAAAGACACTCTTAGCATTCTAGATTCCAAGGGTCTTAGAGTTCTTGTGTTTGGAACCAGGGATGATGAACAAATATTATAACAAAAGATGCTCCTATTACCCATATCACTCAGGAAATTATAAGGGTTTTAGAAGCTCTCTACCAGGAATTGAGGATTAAGACCAATATATATCTCTTATGCCATAGTATCACAATATGATACATATGCATTGCAGAAACATGGTGAAATATAGAAAAGCTCAGGAAGAAAATAAATTTATAATCCCAACATTCATAGATAATATTAATGTTTTGGAGTATAGTCTTCCAATCTTATTTCTATGCCTATTTACGTACCTAACATATTCCAATTTTTCCCATAGGAAAGAATGTGTATGTGTCAGGGGAGGGGAGAGAACGTGTATTTATGTGTATTTGTGGCTGCATGTACTTGGATAAGTCTCTTAGTCCATCTTGGAATAATCAAAGAAGTGGATAGAAAGACAGAGATGGATAGATGAAATAGATAGATAGATAGATAGATAGATACAGAATAGATAGACATTTTCCCCTGCATTTTTAGTCCTGGATGATCTAAATCCTCAGCTGCTTCTTTGACAATGTCAAAATTGTTTCTTTCCAACAACTTCTATCAATAAATAATATTCCTGCTTACTCAATCAGAAGCAATTGTTGACCAAGTGATAAATGATGGTTTAGAGGTTATGTGATTCCAGTCTTTCCATCTTGAGTCCTAAGAGTATTCAGGCTGATGGAAGACTGACCACAGGTAGAAAGTAAACACTCCCCATGGACATGTCGCATGCTATCAGACCATACAGCACATTATACTTTAAATTGTTTATATAGCAAAACTAGATTGCCAGTGGAAATGATAAATCTCTTAGCATTCCCATTTCTAGTTGCAATCTGTGAAAAAGCAGAAAATTGCTTCCAAGTTATATCAAGGCTAGTTTTTTAATGTTTTGTTTTGAATTACAAATCCACCTGAATTCAGTTCCCAGAGGGATGGCATAATTAAGAACTACAATTGTCTGTACCACCTGCCTTAGGCAGACTGTAGCAGGAACACCTAGAACAGACGCCACCTGGAACTAATGGAGTAAAAACCCATGACCAAATTGCTCTTTAACAGATATTCAACCTTGCCCTACTCCTCCTCTGATAACCAATTGAAACTGTTTAAAAATGCAAATATCTAATAGCATATGTAGTCCATAAGATTTCATTTGGGCCACATCTATGTGGCCGTTTTGTGCTAAAATCCATAGAAATTTGTGGCTACTATGTCATACCCCAACCCCAAACCAGAAGAGTATACGGAAGGGTTTCCAATATGTCTGAACTATGTTAATGAGAAGGAGCAAAGTTGCCCACTTCCAGGGACCCACCACTTGAATTCTTCTTCCCTTCTGCCATCCCTTCCTGCTTCTCTTTTGTCCGTTCATTTATTTATATAGCTCAATATTTTGAGGGTTTACTGTTGAGACGGATAGTTTTTTTAATTAAATAATTCAGTAGAATGTTGGTTTTGGGAAAAAATTTTACATCCTAGACTTACCAATGAATCTCCTAATTCCCTATCCCTAATTAGTCAAGATGTGTTTAGAAAAGGTAACTTTATTGTAATACTAATGCAGCTAAATTTGAAAACTTTTATTGAGCATCTAATTTATTCTGACACCATTCTAGGTATTGAGGACTCCAAAATAAGGAGACAAAACTCATATTCGTGAATCTCCTAGTTAACCAGATACCTCATAAACCTTGAGTGAAAAAGCCTAATTTTAAAAAATATATACTTTGATTTTTTAAAAAAATTTGAATGTTTTTGAATTTTAATATGTAAATATGAGGGTTTTTCTTTTTTCAATTTTATATCCTTTCTGATTAACTTAATATCTGTTCCCGATGATGATGAGTGATAAAAGTCAATTGTATCTGTGCAATGTCTGCTTAGCTCACATTTTTGTGAGAGACTGAGGGTGGGAGGAGGGAGCAGGTGAGGGAGGGAGGGGGAGAGACAGAGAGCAAGCAAGTGAGCGAACAGCCTCCACATTAAACAGTCTATGAAACCCAACCCTCCTGATCACAAATGAACCAGGAGTAAACAAAGGACTCAACCTGATTTCAGAGTTGGTTCCACTTCTGGCTATAGTGGACAAGCTTGGATCAGAAGAACCCTTCCACTGACTACATCTAGAAAAGATAGACAATGAAGAATTTGTTTGAAGGTAGAACACTAAATGCATTAAGACTTGGGAAAGTAGGATCCCAGAGAGAGAGATGACTCACAGAATTGAATATAATTTTTCCCTATAGGCACCTGTTGATTCTAAAGTAATAGCAGAAGGGCTTAGAAAATAAGCAGAACCTCAGTAGGCTTACAAGACTGTAGGGAGAATTGAAATTTTAGGGCCCACCAAGGAACAGTGGTCATGCTAAATGTGAACAAGAAATCAATCAGCCCTCACAGTGATTAAAGTTCACTTTCCAATCAGTGTAATCTCAGACTAGATGAAGATGATCTATCCGTGTGGCAGACAGCCTGTAAGATGGCTCCCAGTGATACACATCTCCTTGGGTAATCCCTGAGCATAAGCTGGATCTGCTGACTGCGTTCTCACAAACAGAACTGGCAAATGTTATCTCATTCCAGAGATCAGGTTATAAGGAAATGATCCAGTCTTGCCTGTCCTCTCTGCTTCTCTTCCTTGCTCTGAGGATAGCCAGATACTAGCCAGTGAGCTGACCTACAAGGAAGTCTGTATGCAAGGAATCAATATCTGGCAAATAGCCAGCGAAGACCTGAGGCCTTCCAACAGTCACGTGAGTGAGCTTGGAAGCAGGTCTGGCCCCAGGGGAGCCTTCAGATGAGACCGCAGCCCCCGACAATACTTGAATTTCAAACTTGTTTAAACACAGAGGCATCCAACTAAGCCACACTGGATTCTGATACACAGAATCACTAAGATAATAAATGTTTGTTTCCTGAAGCCATTGAGTTCAAGGGTAATTTGTTACTCAGCAATAGACAACTAATATAGCCTCTATCTTAAGGACAACCAAAGTAAAAATAAATCATTTCTTGAGAACTATGAAATTAATCAGATTTCAAACTAACTCTAAAGTTTTTAGACATTTTGCCTGATATTTAATAAAAAATTAAAGCAAATATACATAAATATAGAAATAACCTGACAGTTAAGAGGGGAAAAAATTAGTTTCAGACTCACTAGACAGTTACATATTGGTATTATCAGAGAAGAACTTTAAGAGGATTGACTAATATGTTTTAAAAAGTAGATGGTAAAATATCTAGGAGTAAATTTAATGAAACATGTGAAGGACCTATATAATGAAAACTATAAGACCCTATTTAAAGAAATCGAAGACGATACAAAGAAATGGAAAGATATTCTGTATTCTTGGATTGGAAGAAACAACATACTTAAAATGACCATGTTACTTAAAGCATTATACAGATTTAATGCAATCCCCGTCAAAATCCCATCAGCATTTTTTAAAGAAATAGAACAAAAAATCATCAGATTTTATGGAAGCATAAAAGACCCTGAATCACCAAAGCCATTCTCAGAAAAAAGAGTGAGGCTGGAGGCATCATTCTGCCTAACTTCATAGTATACTACAAAGTGACAGTAATCAAAATGGCAGGATATTATTAGAAAAACAGACACACCGACCAGTGGAACAGAATAGAGTCCAGAAGTAAACCCATATTTATATGGGCAAATAATTTTCAACAGAAAGCCAAAAACATACAGTGGAGAAAGGAAAGCCTCTTCAATAAATGGTGCTGGGAAAACTAAAAAGCTACCTGCAAAAGAATGAAACTAGACTATTGTCTATCACCACACACCAAAATTAACTCAAAATGGATTAAGGACATGAATATAACACCTGAAACAATAAAATGCATAGAAGAAAACATAGAAACTAAACGTAAGGACTTTAGACTTAGAGAAGATTTTATGAATTTGACCTCAAAAGCAAGGGAAGTAAAAGCAAAAATAGATGAATGGGACTACATCAAACTAAGAAGCTTCTGCTCAGCGAAAGAAATTGTCAACAAGGTAAAGAGACAACCATCTCAATGGGAAAATATATTTGCAAGCAATGCCTCTGATAATGGCCTAATATCCAAAATATACAAAGAACTCATATGACTCAATAACAATAAATAATAATTTAAAAAATCCAATCAAAAAATGGCAGAGGACCTGAACAGACACTTCTCCCTAGAGGACATACAAACAGCCTACAAACATATGAAAAAATGTTCAACATCACTAGCTATTAGGGAAATGCAAATCAAAACCACAATGAAATACCATCTCACATCTGTTAGAATAGCTATAACCAACAGGACAAGTAATAACAAATGTTGGAGAGGATATAGACAAAAAGGAATGCTCATACACTGCTGGTGGGACTGCAAATTGGTTCAGCCGTATGGAAAAGAGTATGGAGGTTCTTCAAAAATCTAAGAATTGATCTGCCATATGATCCAGCAATCCCACTACTGAGTATTTACCTCCAAAGAGTTGAAAACCCATATCCGAAAAGATATTTGCACACCAATGTTCATAGCAGCATTATGCACAGTGGCCAGGAGATGGAAGCAACTGAAGTGTCTTACACTATATGATTGATCAAATATATGGTAGCTGAAGGAAACTGGACTTTGGGTGGTAATCACACAATAGAATATATAGATATCAAATTATAATGTATATCTTAAAATTATATAATTGTATTAACCAATGTTACCCCAATAAACTTAAAAAAATAAAATAAATTTAAAAAATAAAAAAGTAGATGATATGATAGAAAATTTCAGCAGAAAACTTAAAAGTATTGTTTAAAAAGATTCAAACAGAAATTATAAAACAAAAAAATGATAATTTTAATGAATTATTTTAATAGATTAGACATAGCTAAAGAGAAGAACTGAGGACTGGAAAATTGTTCATAAAAAGAAAAATAGACTTAAGTATGCACTAAAAGAATAAAGATAAAAAAATTTTTTAAATACTACATGTAAACATTTTATGGGTAAAATTATAAAACTATTAAAAGACAGAAAAGAATATCTAAATGGGAGAAAAGATGTACAGTGATTATTAGGGGAAGACTCAATTGATCTCTAAGTACAATGCAATTGCAATCAAAGCCTCAACATGGTTGTGTGTGTGTGTGTGTGTGTGTGTGTGTGTGTGTAATTTGATAAGTTGACTCTAAAATCTATATGGAAGTAAAAAATTATGAAACAGAAGAGATAATTTTAAAGAATAAAGACAAGGGGGAACTCACCAGCTTTAGAGACATATAATAAATCCATAACAATTAAAATATCTTTTATTGCTTATCCTTATCCTTGTGGCCCAGGGATAAATAGATCAGTGAAACAGAAGAAAGAGCCCAGAAAGTGACCCCCCGTGTAGATTGAAACTTGGAGTCATAACCAAACAACAAGAAAAGTAAAGACTAGTGACCAAATAGTCCTAGAACAACCAGCTATCCACATTTAAAAAATTATTTATATCATAATTTGATATTGTGCATGAAAATATATTTTAAATGCACTAAGGACTACGTATGGGGAAAAAAGGTTCTGAAACATTTAGAAAAAACTATACAAGAATATTTCTAGGACCTAATGGCATGGGAATCACTTTTCAAAACACGAAAGGCCTAAATATATGGGAAAAGTGATAAATTTGGGTATATTAAAAATTAAAACTTCTAATAAAAAGAAATCATAAAGTTAAAACACAAAACCACATATCAGAAGAAATCTTGCTATTCTTACATGGAACCAATAAGAAATTAGTATCCAGAATATATATAGAACTTCTACAAGTCAATAAAAGACAAACAAAAGAAAAATTAGTAAAGGAGAATATGAAGAAGTAATACACACACACACACACACACACACACACACACACACACACACACCTTGAATGACCAAAAACATAGGAAAGGTGCTCAATCTCAGTAAAAATAAGAGAAATTCAAATTACAACAACAAAAAGATATTTCATACCATCAGACTGTCAAAACCTTTGAAAATATAACAATACCAAACTGGGATATGATGCAGGATAACTGGAACTCTCATCCATTTTGAGTAGGAAAATAAGCATGTACAACTGTGAAGAGCAACTTGGCAACATCTAATAAAGCTGACTATGCCCATATTCTACAAACCAATAATGATACTCCTTGGCAAATAAGAATAATACAAACCTTCATACAGGTTTATTATGTGCCAAACCCTGTTCTTAATGTTTATACATTAACTCACTTAATCCTTACAACAACTCCATTAGGAAGGTACTCATCACGCAGAGAGGTTAAGTGACTTGTCCAAGGCCATATAACCTAGTTGACAGCACTGCTAGGAGTAAAGCCCAGCAATGTGATGCTAGAGTTTATGCTTTTAATCATTGTGTTATGCTGTCTCCCTCAAGGTCTTTTTACATGTGTGTATAAGGAGACATATACTAGGATACTTAGAACGTAAAATTAAATGAATTGCTTTAATAGTCAATTAGGGATAGCTAAAGGGGAAAAATAGACAATTGTTCACAAAAGAAAAATATCCAGACTAAAGTACCAATTAAAAAATATAGATGGAAAAGACAAAATATAAAGCTCTATATGTAAGAATTTCATAAACACAATTTTAACAACTATTAAAAGACAGAAAAAGGGTCTAGCAGATAAAACTGGAAATAACTTAAATTCCATTAAAAGAAAAAGGAAAATAAACTGTGGTACCTTCATTAAATGGAATATGGCATAGAAGTTAAAATGAATAAAACAGACATATGTATAAATAAAAACGAATCCAAAAACCTTAATGTTGAGTGATGAAAAAAGTTACCAAAAGATAAGTACCATATCATAACATTGATCTAGTATTTGTCATCATATGTAACTACCCTATTAGGCAGAATTACTCCAGAAATAATGAAACAAGCTTCAGGGCCCCTTACCTGTCTGGGCTCATTCCCTAGCCTGGGAGGGGTTCTGGCAATGTGTTCATGTGGTTATAAGTTGTGTAAAATTTGTATAAGCAAAATATTTTAACCGCCCTTGGTTAAGACACTTGTCTTTTCCCACACCAACTTTGCCATCTTTCCCCTTTCCCTTCATATGACGTAACACTGGAACAACCATGGGCATTTTGGAGATCTGATTTAGGAAAGTCAAGTAGGGGATACATTTATGTTAGGTTTTGTGAGATGTGTTCATGAACTTCACTCATTGTTCAATGCAGGGATCATTCCCAGGAATACTACTGCTGTCCCACCGGTGGACCCTCAGGCACGGCATCATGATTCAAAGGGGCACTGTCTGAGGTTAGACCGAGGCATAAAGGTGCCCTACCACACCACACCCTGGAAGTATGCTGAGTCAAAAAAAAAAAAAAACGAAAAAATAAAAACTACCACCAACTACAAACTTTGAAACGTATGGAAGCGGAAGCTGGTATGTAGGGGATTCTTCCAGTCAGACACATAAAATTGTATATAGGAGATTTAGTCTTTATTGATGCCTAAACAAAATAAAGTTCTCTCTTGTCAGGAACGGACTCATATGAAGCATATACAAATACACTTTTATTTTCTTTGAAGGGAAATCTTATAAAAGAGAATTTATTATAATTTCTGTATTTATAAGGCAAAAACCTATAGCAGTAGTACAAAAAATGAGTATTTCTGTCTGAAAAGTTGCATGATTAATGAATTTTAACTATCAAGACTAAAAAATGTTTAACCAACCATGCTAAAGGAAAAACTTATCTTTTTACTCAGATATTTTTTTAGATATGATACTTCTCTAAAAGTTCAGGGAAAATACCTACTTATAAATAGAAAACTATTTATTTAGAAAACTATATAAACAATATTACTAAATCTTTCACATAAAAGCATGCAGCCAAAAAAATTAGAGGAAAAGTATAGAGAGGTATTTCAAATAGTTGACAAAAATATTATATTAGTTTTCTATATTTTTGTGGTGTTCAGAAGTTTTTAAAAATTTTAATTTATTATAATTAATTTTCTCATTATAAATAAATATTCACTTTAAAAAGCTACCAAAATAGTATAAGTTTCTGGTGTACAAAACTGGAACCTGCCCCAGTCACTTTATATTATTTATTTATGATTTATATACAGTAAAAGTTGAAAACATGCATGGGAAGAAAATCTAGCAACTATGGGAATTTATTTACCTTAGGAATGAGAAGAATGCTCTGGGTGATGAGCATGGTGCTTCCCCTGTGTTTATAGCATTTTACATACTCAGGAACTGTAATTCCTGAACTCTGGTGTAAGTATCGATACGGCTGATACATGGTCTTATTAATGGAATTATAAGAAAATAGGTGGAAAAAGATTTGCCTCATTCAGAAAAATGGGATATCTTATCTCTATATTAAATAGATGCAGTTAAATTAAGTGAAATCAAAGGTTTAAGAGGGCTTTGCACATTATAAAATGCTGTCAAATTTTATACAGTTTGCAAAATGGCAATCTACAGCAACTATTAAAATAAGAATGTTAATATCTTAAATTTATTGAGTACTCACTATATGTCAGGTATTCTTCTATGTGTCTGATATATATTTATCTCATTTAATACTTCCAATAAGCCTATGAGAGGCACTATTATTATTCCCATTTTACATATCAGATCAAATATATAACTTTTTGATGGACCTATATTTACCAAAACTAATTTAAGACCTATAAAATACTTAAAAAGTGAGTCATTTGCTTTACTCATTTCACATAAAAACCATCAGTCCAGGCGCATGATGTTATGTTAAAGTTGGTAGAGGTGGCAGGCAAGAATGCTGAAAATAACCATTAAATACATTTGTATTTTTCGGTAGTTATCATATGCTCAATAGATGGCCTGATAAATCTCAGTTTCAATTTTAGGAAATAATATGAAGAAATACATACAAGTTTTTAGTTTCTCAATTATATTTTAATCCAGATTCTACACTATTTCTTCTAAAATCAAAATTTAGCAAATTCAGAATATTGTTCTATCAAATTTAGAAGTTCCATTTTGGTGTTTACCTATGTGCTCTCTTACTTACGTAAAGCATAAATAAGCCATAACTTATATGAGAAAATTGCAGCATTATGGAATCCACAGTTCTACTACGTATCAGGTATTCAACAACTACATTCATACAAACCAGGAATTATGCTCCATGAACCGGGGATTCAAAGAGAAAAAAATTTCTCTACCCTCACAGAGCTCCCAGATTCAATCCAAACCAGCCAATAAAATAATGTCATAAAGAGAGACACAGAGAACTCTAAAATAAAAAAAAGCAGGAGGCAGATATTGAAGTGGTGCCCTGAGGAGACAAAATCTGAGAGGAAATAAAAATATCACCAGAGCAGATTCTTTGCGGACCTCCATATCGCCTTACTACTAAATGGATCCACAGTACAATGAGTCATGAGCATGAGCTTCGAAATACCACGTTATGGATCTCAAGTGAAGTAGGGGTGAGAGGGATTTTTGGTGAAGCAAATGGGGGAAAAAAAAGTTGGATGGAAAATTTCCTGCTGGAACGTATTGTAAGTGTGTGGTGTTTTCAGCCACAGGCCCCTGATGATGGAATTTTAGTTGCTGAACATGAAGATAATTTCAGCACCCTACAATTATGTGCCTAATTAAAATTAAGAAATTAGAACACAGTTAAAAGGAATAATATTTTGCTCACAGCTAATTTCATTAAAGTATTAATGAACAGGACTCTTTTTATGGCCAGAGGGCAACCACTTTCTACAGAGTACTTCCATGCTAGCTAATTTATTCATGCATGAAAAACAATCCAATGAGAAATGAGGGAGAAGAGAACTGCTGGTCCTAATTAAAATATTTAAAACACCATGTCTATTTTCTTCCATCTAGCCAAATACCTAAGCTTGAGCCAGCATGGTGCCAATTAACATGGAAAAAGCAAACACAAACACCCACAGTTTCTGATTAAAGTGCATATTATTGTACCATGCAATATATTGTTCAGCACATATATGTAAATGTTTAATTAACCCGTGTCTAAATCTCAGCAACATTCAAAAATCGATACCCTAATCCCCAAACAAGTGGCAATCTGTGTCACAGAGACACTTACTTATTTATCACAGCGTTTTATTCAAACCTAATTTGAAGCAGTTGTATTCTAGACATGCTAAGTGTTTCTTAAGGGAAAGAGCAGGAAGGAGATGCTTGGCAGACTTCTCTTCAGATGGCAGCAAGATTGTTAGTCGCCAAAGACTTGTAAGAGGAACTAGGTTAGCCTCAGGTGATCTGAAATTTTTCATTAATAATGTAAGTGGAAGTCTGGACCTAAACCCATTTGTCAGCCTGGACGGCAACGACAATACAATAACACACACACACACACACACACACACACACACACACACACACACACACCTCTTTGTTAACTAAAGACCTGTCTGTTGGAACAAACTCCAGACATATCCCTAACATGGGAACATATTGGAGAGAAATGTCTTAAACACTGAGAAGCTGAAGATTTGAAAACCTTACAAATATTAACCGTAACTTTATCAATATGTTTGGAGCAATCAGAAAAAGAGAATTAATGTTTTCATAGCTGCTATGTTCACTTCAGTTATCTCTGTCTTAAACCTGTGAGGCAGGCTGAGCAAGAGAAACCAGAGCTAAGAACAGTCAAGTGATTTGGGGAGGGTCACGCACAGCACATGCTAGAGTCAGAACTTGAACCCATGTCCTTTAACTCCAAAATCACTCTAAGACTTAGCATGTTGATTTAAACTTCCCTTAATTTTCTGTTTATATAAAGGAGATATAATCTTAAGAAACCCAATTACTACTCGTTTAACTATTGAAAAGCATTTGTAGTTTGCTTTTGAGCATTTCTTAGAAGGGACAGGGAGGGTGAGGATATATTAAACAACTTTTCCTCCTCCTAGGGTTTCTCACTGTTTTTCAACAACTAAGACCATAGAATTTTAGACTAAGATCTTCAAAGTCATTCTGTCAATAGGGTTTCAAAATGTTTGTAAATAGTAGAATCCTTTTTTCAAATATAATCTTTCATGAAACACTGCTATATTGATACAGGTAAAAGCAGGACCTTCCAACAGAGGGGGTGGATCGTACTCCCTAAGATGGCAGCTGAGCACTGCCCCAGAGCTCACCTCCTGAAAACCACTGTGCTCATGAAATCCTTCATTAAACAGCTGGAGGGACTGAGGTCCAAAGAGGTGAGCATAGAACGTCACTATTTATGCAACATAAGAGGCTTGGGAAATGCTTATAGTAACCTTGAGCACTTACTCAGTACTCTTTCTACAGCACTATGTCCCTAATGGGATCAATAGAGCCTATAATGCATGGGAAGTCATACAGCCAAATAGAGGCAGAGTGTTCATGCAAAATTACCAGCAACAGTATAGGGTTGCATGGCCACGAGGCAGGTGGCCTGGTATACAAAACGGGACGTAAGGTGGGTGACCAGAGGCTTAGAGAGAGATTTGTCTCTGCTCCGTGACTGCAGGCTCTTCATTTCACTTCTCTGGGCCCCAGAATCCTTATCTGAAAATGAGGTTAATATCTCACGGAATTGTTTTTAAAACTGAATAAGAATCAATGAACATGCCATTGTGAAAGTACTTTATCACACTGCATTGTATTTGCTTCTTTGTCTATTCCTGCCAGTAGATTGCACTTATTCCAAAATAATGTCTATGTTTTACTTTCTCTTTATCTTCAGTGACTATCTAGAAAAGGTGTGCAGCTAGTGTTGGATGATGTTATTGAATCCAAAATGACAGTAATAATGACGAGCACAGATTAATCATTTACTATGCGTTAAGCACTGACACTAAGCACTTGATGTTAATCATTTATTTAATCTTCGTAACAACCCCATAAGACTGATATTATTATTACCCTCTCTGCACAACTGAAAAACTGAGATAAAAAGTGACTTGTTTGCCCAGGGTCCCAGAACTACTAAGTTATGGACAGAAGATCCACAGTGATGGTCAAACCTTAGAGTCCAAGCTCTTATTCACTGTTCTTCAAAAGCAGCAAAATGATGTAACAAACTGAGAGTTAGCAGCTAGGCAAGATGGCAAATGTCATAGATGGAAAAGCACATGAAACACATGCATCCACTGAGAACCATGAAATGTAAATTCCAAAAAAAATTTGTTCTAACAATTAGAGGTTAGGGATGATTAGAGAACATTTCTAATGTCTAAGGATAATGTTGTGGAGGCTATGTTTCTACCATTCGACTCTCAGGAAGACCATTGGTCTGATTCAATGTGTCTAAAAGAGAAAGACTCTCAAATATGCAATAGCCAAATGAAGAGAGGATTCAGGAGTGGGGATGAAGGAGGGAACACAAGAACATGGTTTATAATGCAACAGGAATTATTCCTGTGATCAACTTCCTTACTGTTTTCATTTATAAATATCTGTATATACCTGAAAACCCATGCCAAATGGTGTCTAGTTACAACGCAGATTGATGGGAATCAACAGAAAGATGATATTGGTCCTCTCTTATACTGAACCATTGAATCACTGTTTTAAAATGTAAACTGAGTCAGCAAGGTTTATAGAAACTCATTAGTAATACAGACATACTTGATCATGAAGGAAAGTTGTGCACACCCGGGTTATATCCCAGACATTTTCAAGGACTTCTTTTAGGCAATCATGATTCAGATTATGGTCAGAAACTGAATACCAGGCTGTTTGGACCACTGGTCTAACCCTATGTAATATTCCTCACAAGATCTTGGCACTTAATTGATAATTAGCAACTACATTCATACATACAAAGTCTCCCTTTAAAGACAAGATGGGCTGCATGTGCCTAGGTTCTTAATTTGCAGCCGGTATTGACTGAGCCCTTGGTGATTATAGTTTTCAAATTATTGAGAGGACATCAGGGGAAGGGCTAACATCTCATCATTTTATCCCCTACAATTTACTTACACACTACCACATTTCTTCATCGCTTAGAATCCAAAGTAATTTAATTGAAAGTATTTTCCCATGATGTACCAACATGTAAGTTAGCATTTCACAGTTTGGCATTTCCTCCGAAACAACCAGTATTAGATAACTAAATTTTCAAAAGATTTGTTTGTTGGTTTTTAATTCTCTCTTCATAAACATTTGGTTTTTGAAATTTTCACTTTCAAAGGAAAAAAAAAAAGGCAACAAAGCAGATCTCCAAGATAGAGGCTGCATTTTTATGCATGTTTAGCCAGACAAACATTAGCCCTTCCCCAGAACTGGAGCAGCTATTCTGAAGAATGTAAACTTGCTGTTTTCTCAATATGCAGATAGGCTGTTGTCACAGATCCACATAGTAATGAACAACTTCTCAATATTTAATAAGCCTGGCATTCCTGTCCCCAGGCGAAGAGCACAGACGGTTGGTAGCTGGCTACTAACTGACCATTAAAATACAGAATCTCTTTAAAATGTGCTTCACAAATAGGTTATATCACCTGCAGTGGGCGGTGAGTGCTGTCCTCTGCCAGGAGGTGGCCCTTCCTCCCTCTTGAAGAGATCTGGCAGGAGCAAGCAAACTTAGCCGGCTCAATATTCAAACAGGGGCTAAAACACAACCCTGTTTGTGACAGGGTTTTTAAAAGGGGGCAAGGGGGGAAGCCCATCAACAGCTCTTCTTTTTGCAGTTGTTAGCCAAACAAGTAGAAATTAGGAAATTGGCCATGAGATTTTTTTTTTTTAACGCAAAAGAATGAAAACTGTTCTGGAACTCTGTTTTTTCATTCTTTTCATGTTTACTTGTACACAGGAGTATTTTGTGCTATCTCTGGTGTGTTGTGTGAGTTTAAATATATTGCTACAATAATGCTCACTAATTGGACTGAGAAGCCATTAATTCAGTACAATAATATTTGAGCATTTTACCAGTAGCTTTTTTTTTTTAATCCAAGGAGTAGAAAAAAAAAATCTAATGTTAATGTGATTATAGGGAAATTCAGAAAATCGTTAATACAATTAGATCATTTTCTGAATAACAGAAAAGCTAACATAATGAGTTCTCCTTGCTCTTATTGACCATTATGAGAAGACATTTGGCTGTAACTATAATTCCAGGTTAACACAAATATTCCCATGATCACCTTAAGCATATAGAGTTTTAAAATTCTTGAGTGGGCCTACCACAACTCTTGTTGCCATGACTTCATAAGATATGATTGCCTTTTTCTTCTCTTTCATTAACAGCAATAGGAATTATTGTGCTTTTCAGGACTACTTTTCCTGAAGAAACAAGATAATTTTTTTTTCTTAACCATTTCAGAGTTGTTACATGTATAATGATGAGGGAGGAATGATAAAGATGTGGATGATGGGTGACTGACTTTCTGGGAGATGATTGGCTCTCATCGCTATCTCCCAGTGGCCCCAATCTATACCCCTGGGCTACTTTCCAGGAGCATTAATTCTAAAAGTATTTACAGTAATGTGCTGCTAAGCAGTAAAAGGAGCTAACCTGCTCTATATTGTGTCAGAAGACAAAATCAGGACCAGGGGTAAAAAATACAATGAAGCAGACTCAAAGTTTCCATTAGAACTTCCTAGCAGATTGTCCAGTAATAGAATGAACAGAGAAAATTACAAGGCAGAGGCACCTAAACAGAGCCTGAAAGACTATCATGGATGTTATTAACAGTGTTTAAAAAAAAATTAGTCTTTTTTTTTTTTATCAAAGTCTCATAAAATTTCAAAATATGACACAAATAAAAAATGCATTGCTGTGGTTGAAGTAGAAGATGGCGAACCTAGAATTCCATTTACTCACCTTGTTTTAACTCCTAAGGTTCTCAGCCAACCCCACAAAGCTTCAAAAAACAGAGTTTAAAAAACATTGCTACTGAAGCATCCTACGATAGATGATTGGTTAAAGCTGTGGCACATATATACAGTAGAATATTACTCAGCAATAAGAAGAGATGAAATACAGCCATTTGTGACAACATGGATGGACCTCAAAATAATCATGCTAAGCAAAATAAGCCAGATAGAAAAAGTTGAAAATCACATAATATCACTTATGTGTGAGATATAAACCTAAAAGCAACAAATGAACAGAACAAACAGAGACTCATAGAGATGGACAATAGATTAGTGGTTATCAGAGGGTAGGGGTAGGGGGCAAGGAGGTAGATGGGGCAAAGGGGGTCAAATATGTGGTGACAGAAAGAAATCTAACTATTTGAGGTGAACACACGGTGTAAATATATATATGCCTTACTGTTAAAATGCACAGCTGAAATTTATTAGATTTTGTTAACCAATATCACCATAAAAAATTAATTGATTAAAAAAAAACCATTGCTATGAAAAGTATTCCTAAACTACGTGGGAGATCATTGTAATCCACCAATTCTCAAGCTTTTCTGTAATGGGAAACACATGGCAAGTGACAATTAATATATAAAACAAACTCATTTGCACACCCAGATTCAAATATCCCAAAAAATTTCATGGAGAAATCAAGCACCACAAAAAATTCCTATGCTCCACAAGTGTTAAGAGCACTTGCAGGAGCTAATTATGACTTGGCCCGCCTCACTCACTCAAGAAACCCCCCAGAATACGAGAGAATTAGAAGTATATTATTACTGAGTTCGCCTTGATCTACTCTAATTTCTAAAAGTAATAATTTTTTAAAAAAATATTCGCAACTTTGAGCACTTTATCAATGATGATTGATTATTAGGGTCACATCTCACAACTGACCAGGCCACTAAAGGGTATGATAATTGTGGACTTAATTAAGAACCTGAATGACTAGATGAAGTGATAGCCACACTTAAACCAAGTGCCAACGCTGATTTCACATTCTAGCTAAGATTGAAATACGGTAAGCATTTTTATTAAAATATACAATTGTTTTGAAATATCCAAATGCTTAGGATTTTATGTATAAAAACCAAGAATGGTCAATTTTCTTTTGTTCAGCCAGAGGTTTATGCATCATATAAAAATCAGCCTAGTGAAATTTTACTATTCCTGCTCCTTTGAAATTCTTTCAAAGTACTCAATATCATAATCAGCATCTTAGATCTATCTATGTAGGAGAATTTAAAACAATAATGTATCTTCTAGATAAATAACTTTTTTGAGTATTTAAGATGAGGAAGCATGGTTCTGAGTGTTTTGCATGCATTAACTTATTTAGTTTTCAGGAGAACCCCATGATAAGGCTACTGTGTAAACCAACCCCTTGTTATAGATGTGGAAACTGAGGCTTAGAGGAGCTAAGTAGCTATTGAGCTCTACACAATAGCTAAGTCGTAAAGCTGAGATTTGAACCCAGGCAAATCTGACCCTAGAGCTCACAAACTTAACCTTTTTACTACACTAAAAAATCAGAGAAATCCTACTGTCCAGTGGGAAACTGGAGAGGTAGTTCACAAAAGACCTGATTTTCAAATTATTACATGAGTTTCTTATGTCTGCTCTATGTTGTCAGTGAGCAACAAAAGAAAAAAAAATAAAGAACAAGTTGAGGAATTGGAGCAATGGGTATGGTTAACCTACTTTTGCTCCAAAAGGCAAAAAATGTTAAGAATTCAGAATAATTCACCTAAAGGTCAAAAGACAATTTTTTTTGGAGAAGATAAAGTATACTGGCTGGCCCCAAGGCTAAGGAATAATTAAAAACACCCCTCCATAGCTAATTGATGAGTCCATGGGGCATAAGCTGCCTGCCAGACTCAATACAGCCTCTTGGAGGGCCAGCCCTGAGCAGGAAACACAAGAAAGCTGTGGCTCACCCACAGGACCTATCATCAGCCTTGTAACAACCACAGCAATAACATCACTGACAAACTATCAAAGCCTCTAGCCATACGAGAGCTTGATCCTCATACCCAACCTGTGAAACACAGATTATCACCTGTTTTACAGATGAGGAAATTGAGATGCAGAGCTCAGTGCCTGACTCGAAGCTTCTCAGATAGTTAAGGGCAGAATTGAGACTCAGGTCTTCTGATGTCGAAGCCCCTCCCTCTTATCACAGCCATTGGTGCAGATGTTATTCACTCACTAGACACAGTAGAACCTCAGGGAAGGTGTGCAGGCTGTGACCTGGGCTCTCATCTTGGCCCTACCATTTATTGTTTGCTGGATGACCCTTTGCAAGTTACTTAACATCTCTAAGCCTCTGTTTTCCAAACTGTAAAATGGAAATCGTAATAGCACATGCCTCAGGGTTTTTGCGGTGATTAACTGAAAATGGACAAGTTAAATGTATATAGAGCTAAGTGGCTAGTAACAGTAAGTATTCATCAAATGTTTGTTTTTTATTAGTAATCATTCCCTCATTTAATAAACTTTAATCAGACAATTATTCTATGCCAGGCTGGTGTGCTAGGGCCTGATGATATGTGACAAATCAGGCATGATATGTGATAAACCCTGTCCTGCGGTTACTCACAGTCCTTGGGAGATCAACACAAGCAGAGATTTATAAGGCAAGGGGCAAGTATAATGATGTCAGCCAATTGCAATACAGAATATCATACAAGCACATAAAATAGCTTTTTTATCTAGAGCAGCCAAAGCAAGTTGCTCAGAGAGTAATTCTTTACTACCAAAAAAGATGTTACAAATTGAAGCCTAGTTCCAAGTTAAATATCAACGTCACACTACTTTATAAAAACAAACAACAAAACCCTGAGACGTAGAGATGAAGACCCTCAATTTAAATCCCGGTTCCATAACCTACCAACTACACGACTTTAAACAAATAATTTAACTTCTCTGGACCTTGATTTACTCATTTCTAAAACTGGATAAAATAGTAACTCAACTCACATGGTTGTTATATAGACAAATGATGTTCGTGAAAGTGTTTTGGAAATTTTTAAATGTCATTATAATTATTAGCAATTTTGAGGGAGGAGGAGGAAATGCAGAGAGAAGGAGAGAGAGAGAGAAGTGCTCAAGCATGTGCCGAGGGGCTTGGGAGGCCGCAGTGAGCAAAAGTCTTGTCTCACTCCTGCAGCCTCAGGCACGCACAAGGATGATGTTTCTAGTTGAATAGAGCAGATAGAGATTTTGCCAAAAATTTATATCTTCCCATCCATGTGATCAGCTTCCTTCTTAGACTTAGGCCCTTTGGACTCTTCTGAGATTCAGACATCTTTACTTGAGGAAACCGCGCTGTCTGCCTATAAGTTTCTGTAACTAGGGGCTGCCACCTTTTGTCCCCTGGGTCTCACTCCCTAGATGCAGAGAATGCCACTACTAGACCTGGGGACACAGGTGGGCAACCCAT
This sequence comes from Rousettus aegyptiacus, assembly GCF_014176215.1. Taxonomy (NCBI): domain Eukaryota; kingdom Metazoa; phylum Chordata; class Mammalia; order Chiroptera; family Pteropodidae; genus Rousettus; species Rousettus aegyptiacus. The sequence continues at coordinate 128,679,056 of NW_023416306.1, forward strand.
CACAAGCCATCTGCAGAAATGTTTCTCTTCATTACAACCCCTCTAGAGGCCCAGCCAAGCAACACTGATTTGGGCCACAAGAAGGGAGTCTGAGTTTGCCAACTGCACAAGGACAGTGAATGGCATTTGACGGGCACAACATGAGGAAAATCAAAGTGTCAAAAAAGAGACTGGGAAATTGAGAGAATGATGAGAGAAAGGAAATGGAAATGGAAGGGGTGGGAAGTAAAAGGCCACGTGTGCCAGACTAGGGAATTTAGAGTTTATTGTGGAAAGTGTGGAGATCCTTACATAAAGCAGAGAAGGGATGTGATCTGTCTGAAGAGGTCACTCCAGCCACAGAGTCACAGAGAATAGACTAGAAACTGGGAGGACTAGTGGCAGAGGCCAGTTACCTAAAATGCCCATGATAGGGACATGGATTCTGTTTCAGTGTGCTTGGAAAGAAAGGAGGAGGATTCAAGAGCTATTTAAAATAAAAATCAAATGTCAACTGTAAGTGTAAACTAAAAAAAATTACAGTTAAAAAAATACTTAAAACAAAAAAAAAGAAAAATTAACAAGATTTGGAGACTTCGTTGGATATAGGGGAGTAAAGCAAAGAGTGAAACCAATGATGATTCTACTTTGGGTGACTAGATTAATGGATAATAGTTTTCTCAAAACAATAGTCAATTTCAGTAAAAATAATGCCTCTTTACATTGAAAATGAATCTTATTTTTATTTATCATAAATCTCATTTGATTCCCCTATGAGTTTGGTCTAGCTCACGGGTTAAATGCCTCATCTCAGAGAGATGAATGCTGGCCTCAGTGCATGCAGACAGCTACAATGGAGAAGAGTTAGGATTAGCCCCATTAACCCAGAGTTGACAAATAGATCTCAAGTTGTCTATCAACTCTGATGAATTGGTAATAACTACCTGAAGCACTCCGTTGATATTCTGACATTGAATTTGGCCTTGGAAAGCTACTGTGACAAACTGGTGATGTCTGCGATGATACCAAGAAAGGTTGGTGGCAGTATGTCAGATTTTTGCCAGTCCTGCACCAGATGATGCTGACTCAATAGAAATGAATACAACAAGATAACAGATTTGATTTGATCCTGCAAATGACTCCTCTAAAAACATCACTGGGTACAGATCAAACTTTGTGCCAACTGATAAAACTGATACCATCAAGATTGTGATGTGACCAAAACATTCCTAAGTCCCTTTCACTCTTACTCCTCATTTCGCCACTTTCAAATGAGAGGTTTCATTTTTCCAGACAATAAGAGTCCTGGTCCAATCTTTAAATTACTGTAATGTACTCCACCCCTCCCCATATATCTCCTCTGAATTTCAGGCAATGAAATATTTCATTTATATCCATCAGAAACCCTGTTGCTAGAAAGCAGAAAGAATCGTAGAAAGAATAGAGACTGCATTTGAGAACTGCTCTTTATCTGTAGAAAAGAGATAATACCCCAATCTCAATGCTCCTAAGATGATTAAATAATATATACACATGCATGGCATGTAGCAATCATTCCACAAATGCTTTAGAATTCTTACCTTCACAATAAACTGATAAGATGAAGGCGAAATTTTGGTCAGACAGGATTTTAGCGCCCTTAAGTCATATCTCTACTTAAGGATAGTCTTCCTGCCTCAAGTGACAAATGTTTTCATAATCTGATGTCTACATTTATTTTTGACAAAATGAATCCAAATTATTTTTACTGGTACATAGTGTTCAAAGTCAAAGATCAAAATAATAATTTTTTTCTTAATTGTGACAGTCATACCCCCATGACAACTCAATCAACTAAACAAAACCAGTGATAAAAGTTTCTTCTAACCTAAAATTGCATTCATCTATGAGTTAATGAAATTCTTTTTTTCTCAAGGAAGCAAAACATACTCTTCAGCAACATGTAGAAATAGGAGACTGAGCCGAACAGTGGTTAAGAGTGCAAGCTTTACAAGTGAACAGATGTGAATTTGAATTTCATTTCTTTCATTTACTCACTATGCAGACATGGAAAAGTTACTCAATTGCTCTTTCTCAATTTTCTCATCTGAAAAATGAGTAATTTTTAAAGAAGGTTTGTACAAACTAAAATGAAGTAACGTATAGAAAGCACTTAACAAAGTGTCTGGCACATAGTCAGGGCTACGAATTGCACTTAGGATGCAGATGGATTAAAACGATATTAAAAGATGATAACACATTGACTTGCGTAAGTTGACATGACTCTGCATCCCCAATACAGTTTCCTGATCATAACATTCCCTGTCTTCCCAGAATAGAAAATGTAAAAAAAGAAAAAAAAGAAAGGCTTCTTGGGAATAAATTCCATCTAATCAATCTATATACTTGATAAAGCATATAATCAACATCGAAACGATGAGCAGAAAGTTAGACTCAGTATAAACATCTTGGTATCATGGAAACATCATCAAGAGGTACTTCATAAGTAACCACTTCATATAACACAACAAATTAAAGTTCTCATTTGTCACTGAAAAACCCACTCAGTCACAGGAGTTAAGAAATGAATGAAACCACTATTTTTCAAGCCCTTAGTATATACTTAGCCTGGTTCTAGGCATGACATGGATAGAAAATATTAAATATGGTTTCTACACATAATATATAATCTCACTGAGGAGACATGATTGGGCAAAGGGATTCCACTCGAAAGCCATAATCAACAGAGTGTAATTAAAGGCCAGCGGCCAGAGTTCATTCTCCTTTCAGATGGTGAGAAAGCATCTGTCTGGGATTTGGAAAGAACTGAATTTGCCAGTTATTATCAGAAATGCCTTGGTAGGTAGGAAGTCCTTTCCAGAAGAAAAAAAAAAAGCCATTTTCTGACAGCCTCAGGCAGTTGACTATAGCTGAAGAGAACATTACCAAAGTCCTCAGGGCTACTTATCTTTATTGGCACCATTTTTACAAGCAAGTAAGGAAATATTTTCCCATATAGAATGTAATTATTAAAACTTTCAGAAATCCACTCTCTGACACTATTGCAATCACTACATATGCAAAAACTGCAGCTCCGGGGGTCTCCCAATTAATGTAACTCTTTACTGCTTAGTAATACCATAGATAGGGCTCTTGTTACAACTCGGATGACCCTTTTCTTAAGAACCCATTGCTACACTCTACGTAGAAAGCATTTCTCCCTACCCCACACTCCATTCAGCTATCAAAAATCCATTAGACAACCTTCTCCCTCAGAACAAAAGGGCTTCCAGGATGTTTCCCAGGCCCTTCTCTGTAGGTTTGAAATTATACACAGCAGTGCCAAAGGTAAGGCATTTTCTTTTTTTTTTGTTTTATTACAGTTTTTGGTGCTTTTTTTTTTTTTTTTTCCTGCTCCCTCTCCCTCTTGTGGTATATACGTGTGGCCTACAGCAATCACTTTAGACTTTTTAGACACGTCCGGAAAGAGATAGATGACACAAGTGATCTACTTATCTTCCTTTCCCATCACCAATAAAAGTGACAGCCCGCCTAATTAGGCCTAATAAAGCAGACGCAGAAAGAGTGGCGCAGCAGCGATCTAAAGAGAGATGGCACTGACCCGGAGATACAGGTGCTGCCTTAAGGCGTTGCTGCTATCACTTTGTCTCCGGTACATTATAGCTCTGCTCATGCCATATTCAAATGCAAGTAGCATGTTTTTCTCCTCAATTCTTAGATCAAGAACAAAAAAAAAAAAAAATCCCATCTAATCAAAAAAGGCACTGACAATTTTTCAGCCCCACATTAAAAGCAAAGAGTCATTCAGAACAGTGCACTCCATATTCTATTTTATAATATCACTTTAAGCTATCGCTTTGAATCTGAGACATTTCTTTGTTAAGAAGGAAAATCAAAAATTCATCAGAAGAAGTTCTTTTTCCCCCCCTTTCCTTTTTTTTTTTTTTTTCTTCCAGGGCTAGCATGGGGTTTGGAGCTGGAACCAACATTTGTAGAAGTTAGGGGTCCTTAAGCAATTATTGGCGATGAGAGTTTGACACGCTTGAGAGTTGTCAACAACTGACTTTAAACAAAGTGGAGGGAAAGAGAAATAAATGGTGCTCTCAGCAAAATTAATATACAGGCCTGCAAATTAATGATGTCGTGGTGTATTTTTTAAACAAGGAAAAAAGAAATCTGAACTTTGCATGAAACAGCATCTTAAGTACATCTTTGCAAAAATTATCAGATTGTCAAAGGGCATCAAAGTGAACTGAGTCTGCAACTACTCATAATATTTCCACATATGCTAAATGCAGAATTTATTTTACTTTATTACCGGTTCTGTGGCAATTATTTAAAGCTATTAGAAAGGGGGAAATGTCCTTGATCTGATGTGCCGGTGCTTGTTCCACAGCATTTATTATAAGAAATGTAACTCCCACTTTGTCCTCATGTGTGGACATGCACACACGCATGCACACACACATTCTCCACTACTACTGGCCAAGGGTTACTCAGCCCTGTGCATTTGCTCTCTCTAACTTGTTATGGCAAATAATTCATCCATTAACATGGTTCTGATGGCTATACCTATGCAAATAAGTATCCCTAATCTTTATCTCCAATTATTATTCTCTCTTCTTCAAAATGAAATCCATGATGTTCTTCCCACCATTGCCAAATCCAAACACTCTTAAAACATTCCTCCTTTCCAACGTTCCCCCCTTACAAACAGTAGAGACAACTTCCCTGTTGATAACCTATAATTCATCCCAACTGCTCTCTCTCCACTGTGCTTTTCAACATGAAGATGATGTATATAAAAGCCATAGCCATCATCTATGGAAGGCCTGCCAGGTGTTATGCACAATGACATATACGTTGCATATAGTAGTTAATTAGCATAACAAATTTGTGGAATAGCATTGTTTGTCTACATGTTTTAACTAGTGAAGGACTTTGAGAAGTTAAGTAATTTATTTAAGGCTACACAGCCAGTACGGTAGGGGCAGGGCTTGGAATCAGTGGCCAAGTTATCTTATTTCATTGTGTGCATCTTCACAAGTATGTACCCCAACTACTTCTGAATACTGGAACAGGCCCTTAGCTGAGTTTTTCATCTCTAGTGAACATCCAAATCTATTATATCATAAGCGTGATCCCCATTTCTTCACAAAATTCTTGCCTCTGCCCCATATCATCTGATTAGCACTAGGAGGCTTGCCCTCCCTGAGTCCGTTTCCTGTTCTACAAAAGGGGATTTGTAGTCTCCTGGTCACAATCAGAGAGGATGCATGGGTAGGGCCTGGCACAATACCTGCCATGTGGCGAGCTCAATTAATAACAATTGCTATTGTAATTCTTATTCCTTTCTGTTATATCCTATCTTACCACTCCTTGGAAGCACAGCTTTCAAGTGTCAAAGTTAGGAAAGATTGGGCTTAGAATTTCGGACCTAACTTGGATACCTGAGTTTGCCGTTTATTACCTTGTGATATTGGGTAACTCACTCACCTCTCTAGCCCTCAGCTTTATCAATAATAAAATGGGGATGATAACATCAACTGAATGCTCAATGTTGGTGAAAGTTCTAAATGTATAATACAGAGAGAGCTCCTAGTCCTATATCTGACATACTAATCTTATTTAACCAGAGAGTGGAGGCGGAGCTGTCATAACATTTACTGTATGCCAGGCACATACTAACTGCTTCACATACATTCTCTGATCTAATTCCTCACAACAAACCTAAAAGGTCACTCTCAGAATCTCTATATTTTAAATGAGAAAATTGACGTTTACAGAGATCATGTACCTTCCCCGAATTACACACAGCTAGTAAGCAGTCTCACTTCAGAATCTCCACTCTAGATCTTCTTAGATCATTATAGTTCCCTTTTCCTCCCTCTGTGAAGACTTCATTGATCATGAGTCCCACTATACTCCCCACTGACCCTGGACAGACACACACACACACACACACACACACACACACACTCTCTCTCTCTCTCTCTCTCTCTCTCTCTCTCTCTCACACACACACACACACACACACACACTCTCTCTCTCTCTCTCTCTCTCTCTCTCTCTCTCTCTCAACTCAGTCATACCAGGAATCCCTTCAAGTACACATCTATTACTGGCACATATACATGTGTCCATGTTTCTATGACTTGCATTTCTATACTTCTCCACCTTTTGTTATTCCACCATACCATTAAAATGCAAATTCCTCAAGGACCAAGATCATGTCTTTTACTTCCCTTGTCTCTCCCTGGAGGTCATGCCCAATCAGAAAGCATTTAGTAAAGGTGCTCGATGGAGCAAATGTGGACACAGGAGTGGTGCCGTCACAAGGGGGATGATTCGTGTATGCCAGGGGCTCTTCCTCATTTTAAAGACAGACAGAACACCTGACTGGCTGCTAACTGCCACCATTGCTACACGAACTCTAAATCATCTTCACATGGCTGATGGCAGCTACCTCACTGGGTTGTACAACTTTACAGGAGATCAACCATCTGAAAAACTCCTGTATTTTGGCATGCTTGAGTAAAAAGGGGAAATCACCATTCAGACCTTTTTTAACACAAAATTTTGATCAGATGCTTAATCTAGGACCTAAGCAAGGGCTTTTCTCAGAATGGTGTGCTATTGTATTCTCCGTGTTTCAAGCAGCACTTCTTCAGCTTTGGAGCCAGAGCTGGATTCAAATCTTGGTTAGGTCACCTGCACATTGTAGCCTTGTACAAGTTATGTAATATCCTGAGATAAAGTTTCTCATTCATGAAATAGGTACTACAATATACACTTTGCAAGCTTGTTTTAAGGATTAATTTTTAATAAAAGTTTTTTAAAAAACATTATGTTTCATGAAAGAAGCCAATCACAAAAGAGAGTATTCTGCGTGGCTCCATTCACATGAAGTTTAATAACAGACAAAACCAAGCGACCCCTAAATAAATCAGGACTGTGCTTGCTTCTGGGCAGAGGTTAGGGATTTACCAGAAAGGACACAAGAAAACTTTTTGGGGCGATAGAAGTGTTTTTATCTTAGAGTGTTGGTTACACAGGTGTCAAATTCATCAAATTATACAGTTAAGACTTGTGTATTTCAATATATATAAACTACACTTTGATGAAGAAAGAGAAAATGAGATAATTTATATAAAACTCCAGCAAGTGCCAAGCAAACAATGGATGCTATATTTTAGCCATTCGGTAACTATTTAATAAACACCCACTAAGTGCCAGACACTGTGCTTGTTGAAGGAAACAGCATGGTGATAAGTCATTACTATCTGTGTAACTCTTACTGTGTGCTACCTGTAACTTTTACTGTTTAATAGTTTACTGTGGCTGGGTACAGAAGGGTAAGCTATGGAGAGGGAGTGGTCACTAAAAGAGCTGAGGCCAAAAGCTGGCTGTGCCTACGGGCAGGCGCTAGGGAGTAAGAGACATGCCACAGGAATGGGTGCCATCGGAAAGACAAAGTCAGCGATGGCTTACAGAAGTTCCCTGAGCAGATACTAGTGACCCATCCTAGAACAGGCACTCACTTACCCAAACTGTGGGAAACTGTGGGACATGACAGGCCTCAGCAATGAGACTAGTCCAGATACCAGGTTGGAGCAGGCTAAACTAGCGTTCGTTGGTTGATAACGAGTTGAACGAGGAGTCCCTACTCACCTCCTCTGTTCACAACTGTCCCCAGATGTTGTAGCAGATGAAAAAGGACTCAAAGCATGGAGAAAGAAGAGATCTGGAGTGAGGGCACCAAGCAGATCCTGGCATGTATAATTCCCAGACTTTGAGGGTAAACCACTGACCTGTGAAATGAGCCATTGGTTAATAACATGTATACTCAGAATGACCATGGAATTCCACAGAAATGGTAGTACGTCTTGGGACACAGGACTCCTGGCATGTGTGTTCCGTGTTCAAATCAAAAAGTCATTCTGTACTCAGATGGACCTGGGTTTAAAAGCTCAGCCACTTACTGTCTGACTCGACATTGTGGGTCTCAGGGTTCTCCTCAGTAAAATGGAGATAGACGTGGTATCTGCCTCTCAAGGCTATTAAGAAGATTCGCTGAGATGTTTGTAAAATGTATAACAGTTCTTGACACACATTAAGTGTCCAAAACTGTAAAGCTCTGTAATTAAGAGCTGAGTGACAAGCAAGGCTAAGGAACCAGTACGCAACGGGGATATGTTTTAGTTCTGCATGAACATAAATGGCAACGACATTGAAGTTGATACTCATACTGTTCTATTCATGCCATCTATACATATAGCTTGTAGAAGACTTTCTATTCCATGAGAATAAAAGCTGGTTTATCTCAAATTCTAACATTAAGAATCTCTAACCTATAATGTTTCGATATTTACCAAGATCAATGTCCATAATATCTTCGTGCCCTAGAAACTTCTGATGTGCCTGATCCAGAATTTCCTAGTGTATCTTGTTGCAATTTCATATTCTTTGTGAGTCGGCAATACATTTTGGTATCAAAATAATAAGTACCCCATTCCCTGACCATTCAAGATAATAGAGTTCACCATCATATGGAAAAGACACGATCATAGATGGCTCAAATTTTCAGCATAATTGACACAGCTGAAAAATTCTGAAGAAGACAGGCAACCAACTTTGGGTATATGGAATATAATGGCTTTGTTTAATTTGGAGTGATGAGGCTGTTTCAAGTGGCCCATTCCCAAAATATATCCCTGAGCCTCAGATTAGACGTTGGCGGCCTAATCATTCCTTCATAAGAGCAGTCAATAGAAATGGGTTTTACTAAGAGATTTAAACTTGTTCTTGCTTCCACGTAAACCTTTAATGTGTTTCCAACATTTCACAATTAGATTAAAATGTAGCAAGCAAGGGTTTATTGCCCTTCCCAAGTCTGTCCCAATTATGAAACGATATGAAAAAAGAGAAATGTTGGGCTGCACAGTAGTGCTCTGGATACAAGAAGCTCTCCATAGAAGCAGTTGAATGACGAAAGTAGTGGATTGCATAGCAAAAGCAGCAAGCACTAAAATGATAACTCCCATATTGACTAAAACAGAGGTAGGGCTTTCTTTGTGGCTGTTGGCAGTCCTGTATGGATGACTGTTAGGTCAGAATACTAAATTAATTATATATATATATATATATATATATATATATATATATATAAAATTATAATTTGCCACCCACTCCCTGCTACTGATTTAGCATCTTTTCAATTCCTCAGTGACTCAAAGGTCAAATGATCCCTTCCCAAATATACTTCCAGCCTTCACAATAAGATTTTTAAACGCACATGTCACACAAGGAGTCTAACAAATTCACTGTTTTGTTTACTCTGATGATCTTAGCCAGAAACAATTTGAGAGCTATATTAGTATTTGGTTTATTTCTAAATGTGTGGGCATGCTTTGAGTTTTGAAAATCCCTATGTGATAACACTTGGGAGGAATCCTTCTGGCTACTCAGATTCTTGCTTGCAAATGAGGACACCCAGACCTCACTGGGACCAGAGCAATGGCCTACCCCACAGGGAGGTTAAGTACACAACAACGTTAAGTACATGACGATGTAAAGTACAAGCTCGTTGAAGGACTAAGTACAGTAATACTGCTTTTCTTTTCTCCATCACTGGCTGGAACCTACTATAATTGACATCTGGGTTTTGCATTTTCCACTCTTGCCTTTCTGCTTCCTCTTTTGAATACATATCTTTAAGTAACTGATCAGCAAACCAAATGCAGGAAAATATCCATGCTACAAAACACATGAGGTCATTGTTCACTCAGCATTACTCTCTCAGGATCAACTGTTAATAAACTGAACTAAAGCTTTTAACCCTCAATTAAATGAAATAATTAGCTCTTCTGGCAGGCTTGTACCTCTCCTTCCAAGGAAGGTACACATACTCACACAGAATTGACATTTATCATGTTTTTAAAGAGAAATAATAAAAGTTATCACAAGAAAATTAAAACAAAGCAACCTCACTCATAAAGAGGCACAGGAACTCCATGGTAAAGCTGAGTTTTTCTCATTCTGAAGGCCATGAGCTCAGACATCCCAAGTTCAGTGAGTTCCAGAGCAACATGGGAAATAGGAAGTTCTGGGATTAATTCACTGGGCAATTTTACATTGAGAACATTTCATATTATAAAGAGTAGGTTTCATCCAGCCTATCATGCCTATCATTGACATTACTTCTTGCCAGAGGGGGGAAAAATCTGCTTTTTAAATACTGACTTTCACTAACTGCCAAGGCCGACCAGTCAGCTGTGAACCACATTTGTTGCTGCCATCTTATACTGATCTCGAACTCTGCTGCTTGCCAAAAAACATCTCTAGGGCATTAACAAAGCCACGTAACTATTCCAAGCTGAGATTCTAGGCATCCAAGCCAGGAGTGCAGGAAGTAACTGCCTTCCTTCAGGTTATGAGTCACCACTCAACCTCCTAGTTGCATGTCATAATGATACCTTGAAACCTCTGCATTCTGAGTTCTTACCCTTCACTGCAAGGCTCCCAAGCCAACCTTGTGTTATGGAGCCAATCACCCTCCTCCTCCTTTTAATTATCATTAGCATCATCACTAACAATTATCTAACAGTTACTATGTGACAGGCGCTGATCTAAACTATTTTACATCTATTACTACCACCACTACCACTAATAGTAATTGCTGATACTTATACAGCACATATTATTTGTCAGGCACTTTTTCAAGAATTTTATATATGTAATCCTCACAACAGCCATAGGAGATAGGTACCATTATTATCCCTGTCTCATAAATGAGGAAACTGAGGCAGAGTAGTTAAGTAACTTACCTGAGGACACATCTCATAAGTGGAGGAGCTGAACTACACAGGCTACCAGGCTCTAGAGCCTATTGTCTACATATGCCCTCTGATCCCATGGGAAAAACAAACCTCTAATAACCAATCATAATTCCAAGTTCCTTTAGAGAGAGACTCAGAAGGGTTTCTGAGACGTGGTCCACTTTCTTGGAGAAAGTGACCATTGGGTTAAGTCTTCAAGGACCAGGAAGGGTAAGTCAGGGAGAAAAAAAAAGGAAAAGTTCTCCTGACTGGGGAATAGTACAGACACATACCTAGGGGCTGGAGTAGAGAATGGTTTACTCAGAGACTCTAGGGAATTCTACAAAGTTAGAGCCAAGGATGCAGAGAAGAAGGATTAAGAGAGAACAGTAAAGGGTACTGAACCCAGTCTGCAATGGCCCTGCTGCTCATGAAAGGTTAGACTGACTCTGAGAACAATGGCAGCCTCTAAAGGATATGAAGCCAAAGGACTGTCTGTCACACATGGGTTTCCTTTTAAGAAATATCCCTTGGTAGCCCTATGACAATCATACTAGACAAGAAAGGGAAACTAATTAGGAAGCTATGCACATAATCCAGGTGAGAAATGATGATAGTCTGAACTAACACAATGTCAATGATTATAAGCATAAAAGAAAATACCCAGTCTTGAATATTGCTTTAATAAAAATAAAAAAAATTAAAAAAAAAACTATCTAGACAAGGGATCCCCAAAGTTCTTTTCCTTTAGAGGACTTGACTGTAGTCAACCCACTATCCATGGACCTCACAGGTATAGTGTCATATTTTGAAATCCAAGATCAATGAGCACACCATTTCAAGTTTCTTCATGCTAAAATTTAATTGCTTAGCTGTCTTAAATACATAATAAAAGATTAATTAAAGTTTAATTAACCAAAATATTAACAGCTCATGTCTAATTTTAAAAAAATCTTTCCCATCATCATCATCATCATCCCCTTTTACATAAAGCAACTTTTATCACAGGAATTAAAAAAAATCTCTAGGATGTCTCACCTTGGGCTATGGTTCTTAAAATAATGTCTATATCCTATACCAGGCTGGAAGACCTCTTACAACACCTGTCCAAATAAATGACACCACACCTAGCTCACAGGAGATGCTCAAAGGATTTATTTAAAAAAATAATAAAATTAGCGAGTGGGTGAAACTTATGGTAGGACTTGGGCATGAACATTTTCATTTAATATTTCATATATTCTCCATCACATTCTCATAAAGTCTATGCCATTTTACCTCTTTTCTTTGGCAAGATCTCTTACAGCATGCCTTAACTATAAAAACAGTGGTTTAGGTGATTCAGTTGATGGTGGTCCACTGACTGACAAAAAGAGTCTGAGAATCACTATAAAGGGACTTAGGATATTTCACAGAAACCACTCTTCATTAGCTTTATAATCACAAGGAGCTGGATTGGGAGTCATTTGAAACAGTAGATAACTCAAAAATATTCCATAGATCACTAGGATCTTAGAGCTGGAAGAGATTGACCCAGAAAGGTGAAGGAATTTACCTAAGGTCATACAGCCAATTAATGGCAAAGTTGAGACCAGGGCACATGATTCTTAATTCTTAGACCTGTATACTTTTCACTGCTCCATGCTGCCTGCTCATTTTGTGTGAAAATATTACTAAAACCTAATTTGAAACTTGATCGTGTACAAGCCAAGGGTGTGCAAATAATGCTGAGATGGTAAACAAGCCTCAGAAATCCTAGTGTGTAGTCCTATTTTGCCACTTGCTAGTTGAGTAGTCACTTAATTTTTTTAAATCTCAGCTTTCCTATTTGTTAAAGGCAGTAAATTCACTAGCCCTGCTTCTCACTGTCCAGGAAGTTCAACAGTTCCTTCTCCACAGCTGCTTCCCCTCTGCTTAGAAATCCCTTCATTGCATCCCTGTCTCAAGGCTCTGTCTCTAGCTCAACCTACAACCTGGTTTTCCCTTCCCTTTCATAAGCAAACTCCTTGAAAGAATCTACACTCAAGCCACCACAAGCTCTGCGTCATAAGTGGCTGCATCAATTTTTAGCTGTGTGTCCTGGGGCAAGTCACTTAACCTCTCCCAGCCCTGATTTTCCTCATGTGTAAAACAGAGCTATTCATCATTTCTATCTCCAGTTGTTGTGAGGTTTAAATGAGATAACCGAGGTGAGGCACATAAGCGGCCATTCAGAAAACATTTATTTAGCGCCTGCCTGTTAGGTACCAAGTGGCATTCTCGGCACTGGGGATACAGCAGTGAACCAAAATAAATGTGAGCTCTCATTTCCACAAGGCCTGAGTATTCCACTTCTAAGAATTTTCCTACACCTCCTCAATCCCCTTTAGATGCTTACAATAAGGTAAATAGAGTGTGCCTCTTTGCCTAGAACTTGCAGGAACTGAGTATAATAACATGGGTGAAACTACTGTGAAAACTGTAAAACACACACACACACACCCACACACACACAAATGGAAGGGATTTTTTTTCAGTACTCCTCAAGCACAAGCAGAGATTGGCAAACCAACCCCAGTATTGCTTTTCCTTCCTTGAGACACTGGAATCTATGATGATTTGGAACCTTTCTCAAGTATCTGGGTGAGAAACCAAAGTCCTACCCCAGTGAATTATTGTACTTTCTATTCGCGTCCCCAGGCCACAGAATTTGCAAATATGTTGAAAGTGAAGTTTACTTCAGCGGAATTTTCTTACCTCTCTTCAGATCTGCCTTCTCACACAGACCTCTCACTCTCTGCCGTTTTTATGTACACATCATTACTCCCACAAGGCTATAAGCTCCTGGAGGGCAAGGTGTATGTCTGTTTTACACTGTCACCATCTCCCTCTCCCAAAAATGTGTAGACACGCAGAAAGGTTTACTGGTAAATAACCGTCAGGAGCGACAAAGGGGCTGGGCCTTCCAGAGGGCTGTGTATTTTGGGCTGTGGCCATCCCCTGTGCCACACTCACCACATTTCTCTTTTAAGCCCACCAGTGTGCTTTATAAATAAATAGAAAATGCTAACCTTAGCATATTCAAAAGAACGTTTTAGCGTACAGCAATTAGGTTATCTCTTGGTTATTTATTTCTTCGGCTTGTTATTAGCTCTGTGCAGAATATTATTCTAATTATGTCAGCCCAATCAGCAGTATTGCATGTCCAGGCTCATTTCCATTAGTTTGAGCTTTGTCTTTCACACTGTGATACTAATTCAATGAGACATCAAACATTTAAATCGACCCAGGATGCCGAGGTCAGGCAGTTTTGCCCTTCCACTCTATTAGCACTCGGGTGTAATTGTGTTTGTCACTCCCCACATGACGAATAGTATCAGGGTGACTATTGGAGCACAAATGAGCAATGTGCTAATATATTATTTTGTTCTATAATATCAATATGTGTTTATTCGGTGCTCATGCTAGCCTACTTGAAATGGTCACTTTAATACAGCTGCATAAACTGCTTCTATTCCCAGTGAAGCATTTATTTGGAACATTTGCTAGACTTTCAATAAAATTTGGCCAAAGGGAAGAAAATAAAAATGGTTGCTGGGAAAAGGAAGCATGAAGGTCTCAAAATTCAGAGCCTCTAGCGGCATTGTTGAGAACATGAAACCACAAAAACAAAAGGTAAATGCAACTTTCTTACTTCCTCAGTGTACTTTGCCGAACTCATTCTGTGGTAAATAGTTTAAAAATAAAGGCACAGCCTATGGTGTTTGAACTAATATAAATCTGACCTGGATTTAGCTGGAGGTATTGATTTCCATGACTCTGTTTTTGAGAGTGAGAAAAATAGAGAAAATTGGCAAGCAGTGAAAGTAAGTTTTTGGAAATTTGTTAGATTGTTTTTGTTTCCATGACAAGGTGGACAATTCACAATGAATTTTATCCCTGAGACCCTAAAAAGCCCCATTGTGCTATTGCCATATGATTCACCCTTATTACCACAAGACTTAAATTTGAATATTAACATTACATAGCATGACTCATAGTCTTTTAGTTTCTTATTTAACATTTTAATAGTTAAAAAATAACAAAGAAAGCTGGCTTGGCAAGAAGTCTGAGCTAATATGGCGTGCTATCTGATCAGGAGACACTATTACATCTAGTAGGAGTTCTATTTCTGGGTCTCACTGCCTTTTCATAATCACCATAGGGCAGACTTTGCTATTTCATGGTATAAATGAAAAACTGAGACCTGGAGAAGTTGGTGTCCAAGCTCAAGATCCCATAGCTTGTCGGTGACAAAACCAGAACCGAGTCTGCATGGTCATGTCATGACTTGCTGCTCCAAAACCCCAGCTTCCTGCCCACATCTCTGAAGTGTAAGCCCAGAGTCTAGGTCACCTTTGCTTTGGCACCATCCCTTATCCAGGCTCTGCTTCAGTCTTGGCTCCCATATAGCCTGTGCTTGGCACTCTGCCCAGGTTAACTTATCTATCTTCTCCAAATCATAAACTTCTTAAACTAATGCTTGCATGTGCAAAGATATGCATTGAAAGAAAGTGGGAGGATAAATCATCCCTAACCTCTGCCGACAGGTTCAATGAATTACACCAATATATGTTAATTGAAAAATCACTCTTTATAAATATAGATAAACCTAAAAAGACACAATTAAGTACTTTTTAATAGCTTTTTTTTTAAACTCACCATTGCTTTAAATGACCCTTACATGTATTTTTGTTCTATTGATTTTACCATTTTAAGTGCAGATGCATCTTTTAATTTACTCTGAGGAATTAGCTGGGATTCTCCCATTTTCTGTTTGTGTCTCAGTATGTATGCTGGAACAACCTCTACTGTAGATACCATCAGAATTTAGTGTTTTCATAGTTTAAGATACAAAGCTATAGTAACTGGTTCAACTGTGGAGAACAATGGAACTTTTAATTTTGATACTACAATTAGACCAAGGAACTGAAAGCAAACCCATAAATAAGAATTTAATGCTATTACTAGTCAATGCTTTTTACATCCAAGTAATGCAGAGAGGCTTCAAATGCTTTAACAATTTTTTACAACATTTCATATTTAACCACCATGATATCTACATATCGAAAGTAGTACATCGGACTTCTGTACTCAAAGGTCCAAGTTGAGTAGAAATACAAATAGAAATAAGAGACCAGCTCCAAGATGAAGACTGGCCCCCTGAGATGTGGACACAAACCCACTGAGTTCACAGCACTTTAGAAAGGTGACAGGAGCAGTAAATAAACCATTGGATTGGATTAGAGGTCAGTAACCTTTTAAAAGGGGTGTGCTGAAAGTTGACCCCTTTCTTTCCGGCACGCTGTTCCCTAGCTGACAACATCTTTGCAAAGTAGAAAAAGCTAAACTGCCATGTGCCAAGGGGAGTGTGGGAAGGGCTGCCAACCCCGTTGCTACTGGTGGCTTAGCCACCCATGTGCGTGTTGAAGAACCCTGTCTAAGTGCCACCTTGGGCAGTGACTAGCCGAGCTCACCCTTACCAACACTGACACCTGCCATTAAGAGAGTATAATTCATCGGGTCATCTTCCAACATAATTCTGATGGCATGAAAAGTATGGTAGCATAACACAATGAGATCAAAAGAAGTGGGGAAAAGGCTGATAGACTAGACACCAGATAAATTAGTGATCACATCCTACACTTACTTCCCCTCCTATCAAAAAGAAATCAGACAGGAAAAATACTGAACGAGTTTCCTAATGGGGTGAGGGTGGTACATAAAAACATACTACACTGGGAAATAAAGAGAAGAAAAAGAGAAACCATAATCAACATAACATGCAGAAGTAACCATGTATTTATGCACTCTTTCCATTTATAAAAAATGTGTTTCCGCCTCTGGCTGCATGTACATAATAATTAGCGTTAATGACTATAAATGGTACTCACTACTCAACCTGTTTACAGAGTCCCCCCACCCATGTCATTCAGGGAAGAACTGAGTTCGGATATGAAATATACGCTATGATCTTGGGCTTGACGATGACCCAGAGGTTACAGAAGCTGAAGACAATTAAATTATGTAGCAAGGCAAGAAAAAGCCCAACCTACAGAATTCAGCACTTCCAGACACAGGTACTATTACAGAGGAAGACACTCTCCTTTTCTCTGTGAACATTTGTCTACAGAGTAATGTGTTTATTTCTGCATAACCAGCAGCTGAGAGATGGTGCAGGTAAAAATTCAAGAAACAACTTTAAAATCATGAGAGGTCTGACAATAAGAACAGAGAATACAAAAAAAAGATGGAAAGAATTACACTTCCTTAGCTTGATGGGACATTAACCTGTGGGAAAAGGAATAAACTACAAGGCTGATTGGCATTTGTATACTAAACTGAAGAACTATCTCTAACCTAGTGTTTGCTTTTTAGTCTTGATTATCTGTAACACCGCTAAGAAGCCCCAAACAAGCCAAAAAGACCTGAACTGGTTGTCCAAAAGTTCACCTCCAAAGCTCACTGAATTCATAGGATTCATGGGGCTCACATTTTAATCCTATTTCTTCTTACATCCTAACAAAGAAGGGAATGTGGTTTCCTAGCTCAGAGCATATTCGAAGCCAGAAATTTATACATATGAGAAATTAATAGGGATAGTACACAGACAGTACACGGACAATGAGAAGAGGTAATAAATCATATTCAGCGGCCACTGAGTACAAGGGAAAACATCTTTATATAACTCAATAAATATATCTGAGAATTTTGCAGTATAAAATGACCTGGATGATAAATGAAAAGATCAATAATGTCTGGGGTGCTCCGTTTAATAAGAAATAAAGACACAACATATCTTAGAAAACACTTTCATCCCCAGTTACGTATGTAAAACACAGTTTGAGGGTTTACAAAGAATAGACTCAGCTACTTGGAAAACACATTTAGAGGACGCCTCATTTTTCTCTGGGCCAGGACCAGTGCTTGGTGTTCTGATGTTCCTGAAAAAGCATTCCTCCCTCACCATTCACTGCCTTTGAGGACCTTGCTATCCAGTATATTTCACGAGTGGAAGGACCCTGAGAGATCCACAAGGTTTTTAATCTACAGAGAAAACGACTGAGCACAGAGAAGGGTGGGCACCTCCCAAGGTCCCACAATAACTGGGAGGCAGAGGTGGAAGGAACTATGGGCCCCTAGATTCAAGCCTCCAGTGGTTTCTATGAAATTAAGTACAATGAACAAAGGAGAGCTACACATTTGGCCCTTGCAAGCTGACTGCCTGCCTAGCTCAGCCTTCTGAAGGAATTGGAGAAGCCAAGTCATGTGACAGGAAGGACCTGGGGGATTTGGGAGTGTAATAACAAGAGGAAACTGAACTCACTGCACTTGCTAGATCCTACAGTCAAAAGTATCACAGTTGCCCTTGCCCTTTTCTTTCTCTAAAACTATGCTTCAAACTTGCCTCATCCAGGAAGCCTGCCAGGCTAGCCTCACTTACTTCTGACCATCCTTCCTAACTCTTTCATTGACTAGACATGTGATATTTGCCTGATAACTCAAGCCTCAGTATCCTTGTCTGAAAATGGAGATACTAAGACCTACTCCCTTGGGTAGTTGTAAATAATGTGAGTAAAAGGTCTAGCACGATATGTAGCGAATAAGATAAAATAAAAATAAGAGCTCAAGGCTGGTGTCGGTACATTATTACAACAGTAAATAAGTATAGCCAAGTTGCTGAGAGCTTCTCTGTGAGTAAGTACATCTAATACCATATTTTGATTTTTTACTTTGGTGCCATCTTGGTCTCAACCACCACGAGCTCCTGGAGACCAGGGCTGGGCCACACACATGTCTTTGCATGTGGGTTGATGTGAAATCCTCTCCTCATTTGCCCCTATTCTGGGAATCTTCTCTAGAACAGGGACTCTCTATGGTTTCTTATGACTATGGCTGGCCAGCGCCCTGGCAGCTGACTATGCCTGAGCCGATAAATAGTAACTAACACTTTAGCAGTTGTTAGAATCGTTTACAAGGCAATTTCACATATAGAAATTCATTTGATCTTTGCAATTACCGTGGGAGGCAAGCAGGACACTTATTATTATCCCCACCTTAGAGAGGAGGAGAAAATAGAAGCTCAGACAAGTAGAATGACTTGCCTCTCACCTTTAAGTGGGGCTGACACATTTTTGGAATCAGGAGCATCCTTGCGTGGCTCATCAGTTTTCAACAGAGATTAATCCTTCCCCTGGATGACCTTTAAAGCATATGACTGCTTCTGTGTAGTGTCCATTCGATGAAGAGTCCCTAAACACATCTCTGTGAGATTTTTGTCATCTATAACTATTGTGTCGCCCCGTAGCAACTTGTTTTGACTTTATTGACAGACAGCATTTATCTAATAGAAATCAGTAAACTATGGTCAAATCTGGATCACAGTTTGATTTTATATGATTTTGAAAAACAAAACGAACTAAAAAGAAACTTTGACAAAGATATATGTGGCCCACAAAGCTGAAGATATGTACAATCTGACCTATTAAAGAACAGGTTTGCTAGTCCCTGAAACAGACTGTGGTTCTCTCCTGCTTTGGCAGTGTAGATGCTTAGAGCCCAATTGGTAGCCCTTCTCCAACAAGCAAATGAAACTTCGTGCGATGCATGATGGGAATCTCAAACTGAGCTCCATTTTGCTCTCAAAAAAGATACGTGAGCTGATTCTTTTGACGCTCAAGAAATCAGGACCACCACTGATGACCCTAAAACACAAAGCATTGCTCTTCAGTTCCTTTATCACCAAGTAATACTTGCAACGAACATCCTTATCTTGCCCCTTATCCCAGTGCATCCTTGAGCCTTATCCCTTCTCATGATTCATTTTTAAAGGAGCTTCAAAATGTCCTACTAATGTTTCCCTTTACCAATTTTTTACTTATTTTCAGGTTTTTAAATCTTACATCATAATATTCATTTTTAAAAATTATTGAATCCTTTTGGGAACAAGGAGTTAAGGACTAAACATTAAAAAACTTCCTTAAAATTACTCAGGTAGTACAGAGCAGACTTGACTCCAGCTCATCTCATTCCACATGTAGGGCTTTTCCCTAATATCTCTAAAAGTCAAGAAGGTTCTAAATGGAAACAAGAATCAAATCGACTTAGTTAGCGACCCTCCCCAGCTATAACCCACTGTCCTGGAAAACCCATGCTGACGTATCCACCTGGGCTATCTCTTATAATACCTTCTATTTCCTCTGATTGTTTTGGATCCTGCTACTCACCCTTCTAAGCGAAGAATAGTGCAACAACACCTGTTCCCAATTATGTGGAAGGGATTGATGGATATGGAACCAAATGGTTGGGATTAAATTGTGCCCTTACCACCCACCAGTTATATGACCTTGGACCTGTCACTTGCCCTCTCTGACTCAGTTTCCTTGCCTTTGAAGAGGTTCATACCCCATTTGACATTCTCCTAGAGTTGTTAAGAATTGCATAGGCAAGAGTGGATGGCAAAGCACTGATACCTTTCAGAAGTCCTGTACCACTATAAGAAATTGTTACCAAAGCAGCAGCCATTCGGCAATCAGCCTGATGCCTGGAGCTGGAGTAATCAGCCTTCTCATCACCCCTGCCATCAGCTCAGCTGATCTAAGAATATAGACAAGTAGGTTTTTCAAGGAAAAAAGAGGGAGTTTTATTTTTTTCCACTTCATCTGTGAACCCCAGGGGCCTCAAGGGGTAGAGGGACCCTTTATTTACAGAGGAGACAGAAAACAATGCGCACACCCTCAAAAGGCTTTACATGACACCCTATACTTCTATGAAGCCTCTCTGACTCAAAAAAAAAAAAAAAAAAAAAGGCAAAAGTCCACCCTGGAGACACACCCACAGGAATCACATCAACCCATGGGGCCACAAGAGGACCTGACTCACGGATTCAGGCCAAGCCCTATCTCCCGTCCTCCTCAGGCTGAGGGGCCCAGAACGTCTACTCGTGTTTCTAAAGGGTTGGCCATGGGCTCCAACCACAGCCTGGGGGTGCCTGCTCCCTGGCGACTCCTTCCAACAAGCAAGTGCTGAGCAGAAAACACCAAAGGGCGCTGGGGAGTGACTGCACATATGTGCCTGTCCAGGCAACCTAGAGTCAGTCTGTGCCTGAGGCCCTCTGACAGTTCCAGAGTGCAAATGTGTAGGTGTGAGGGTGAGTGTGTGGGTGTGTGTGTATATAGTCAACAGCTGCTAGCAGAGGTTCTAATTAGAGAAACAAGAACATTCAGTGTAGAGTTTAATTTTCTGTTTTTCCTTTTCTCTGGTAATCAATAAAGCTACCAAGAAAACAGACCAAAGAAAGAAAAAAGTGGCAAAAGAACCCTTATCCATGCCGCCAATTAGATGAGTCAGAGGAATCCAGATAAGAAGTGATACCAAACCCACTCTGGCTCCAGGGAATGGCCAAGATTATCTTGCACATTATCCACTTAAAATTTCTGTGATTGTGGCCTACATATATCATAGATCCCCACTCAGAATAAATACATTATTTGTGTTTTATTTTCCCTCCCCAAGCTCAGTAATAAGTCCCTGTGTATCATCTATTGAGAACACGCCTTTCATTTGATAGATTAAAAGATTAAGCATGTGTTTCCTCTTCTCTCAAACCAGCCATGGTCTCTGTGGAGTCCTGACTTCCTTCCCTGAAGGTGTTACTCTTTTGAGTGGTTTTCACCTTGGGATTAAGAACATCTTTCACCCTCATACTTGGTCAGAGCTCAGGCTGGTCCAAAAAAGATGGGTGAAGCCAGTGGGACACCGTAGTTTGCAAGTAGAGGAGGCTCTGTGGCATGATTTCAGAACTTCTGCTATAGCTAGAGGGGAATCATCTGGAGTATTCTGTAAATCTTCCCACATTTGGCGACATGATATAATAATAATAATAATAATAATAATAGAAAGAACACTGTGCTAGGAGCTATGGCTCCCAGGTAAAAGTTCCAGCCCTAAAGGCACCTATTACCTACTTTGTAGCATTGTATAAATGGCTTGTACATTACAGATTTCCTGAGCCTCATTTATCTCTTAAGAAGGGGGAATTTCATTCAATCAGTCATAAGGTTGTCGCAAGTATAAAATGTTATGAGGTGAATAAAAGTTCTTTGTAAACTGTAAAGTGCTCTAAAATGCAAAAGAATAATACTAAGGAGATCCTGATGAGCTAGTCATGTTATCATTCACCGGATACATAGCTTTTAGAGGAAGTATGTGTATTCCCAAGCTGACTCATTGCTCTTTATGGAGACTATTCCGCCCCAGCCCCTCTCTGATTCTAATAGCAAAAGAAGACTTCAATAGGGAAAGGAAAAAATAACCATTATAAAACATGCCCAAAGAATTCTGTTCTCTATAACAAATTCTTGCCCTCAAGAGAAATTACTTTGCCAGACCCTTATCTGACCTAGGAGAATGACAATTAGACAACTTGAGCACCTTTCTAGCCTTTCTGTCTCACATCAAAGGAGGGAGGGAAATAGCCTAAGAAACAATTATAAGGGAATCAGGTCCATTTGAAAAACCCTGAAATTTAATCATACAATTATAAAATGCCTTCCCTCCCCAATACTTACCACCACATCAATGGGGCCACCCCCTCAATAAAGCTCTTAAGAAATATTTGAAGAGTTTTCTAGCCAAAAATAATATCATTCCATATTGTTTAACAGTCAGAATGAAATTTCATAGACAGTAATTCTGGTGAGTTAAAATTTTTAGCCAAAATGAGGAAATACATGCACTGATAAATTTATTCAACAGCCATAATTTTGATTCCTAAAGCAAGTATGCTGGTAGTGTTAGTTGACCAACCCAAGACACATTCCTGACCCCTTCTTCTTTATCAATGGACTCTAGAGTTTGCAACATGACTAGCTGGATACTCTGCTATTTGCAACTGCATGAATCCAAATGGATAAACTTACCTTTCAGTTGAAGTTAGAAAGAGAAGAATAACTTCCTGCCAGGGAAGGTGTGAAATATTCTTATTTGAGAGAGAGGACAGTATATTTAGTTGTTAAAAACAAAATATCTTTTAATCATAATTATTGGAGAATACCTATATTATAGGAGTTTTTTGAATTTTTTTAAAAACAGCAATTATCATTGTGGAGCTATAGCTAGATAGCTTGTTTCCACAATCACATGAAATTCACCAAAACATTAGGAAGAAAGGCTAAGGTAAAAGAAAAAATAAAGCTAACTAGTTAGGTATGTACACACACACACATACACACACACACACACACACACACACACACACTTAAAACCTTTTGTTCCCTGGGGAACCTTGAAAATCAAAGAGGCTACTTTTACTAAGAGATGCAATGCACACAAAAGTATGAAGATTTGGCCTCTGCCTTCAAGGAGCCAGAAAGACAATCTATGGAAAGGCAGTTGAACACACCGAAGCAATTAGCAGATATCAGACACTGTTCAATTAAGCTGTAAATTGTAGAGTAGGAATTTTGTGAATATAAATACAATTCAGAGCCACCAAGATTAAAATATGCTACTTGATGGTGAAACCGTGCAATTGACAGAACTGTCCACACCTAAAACATGGTTATTTTGAACCAGATGTTAAGTAGCCCTCTGAAAGCTTCTGCAACCAACAGGCTGGTAGATAATATCCATCAAGTGATTTCATAGGAACAAGAGAAATTAGTTCTTTAGAAAGAATTCATTGGAAACAGGCTCCCCGAGATCATTCCTGGCTGTACAAATTCCATAGTGGATTATTTCTTGAATTTCACTCATCTCTAGTGTCTACGTGAGATGTGAAGGCGAAAGTTTTGATAGATCAATGCAATTTAAGTACTGCTATAATGACAGTATCACAATTGGATTTTTTCCTTCACATTTTCCCATCTGTAGTCTTGTCTTCTGTTAGTTTGGGAGTTTTCAGAATAGCATAATCACAAGGCCTGCATTATTTCAATACTGTATAAAAAAGCTCACAGTTAAGAAAAAAATTTTAAAGTACTGTTAGCAGGATTAAAGCCCTTTAACATATGCACTGGTAGGGTTAACAAACGATCTACTATAAATATTTTGTCATTTGAAGCTGACTCTAGTAATCAGTAAATGTAATCTGAGTTGCTTTTCTAAGAGTTCTGAGTCACCCATTCTCTCCTTCCTACCTTGTTCCCTCTCTCCTCCTCCCTCTAACCATTTCTGAATTTGATTTCAAGAGGTTTGAAGAGATGGTTGGTACATGGACTCAAGGAGATAATTTGTTCCCTTGCAAAGCTGATTAGCTCTTTTGGGACTGAATCCACACGCTTTGCTCCTTCAAATACCACGTTCACACAACTGAGAGCTGAGAGGACCCATCTCCCCAACAAGTAATAATTGAGCTTCTGAGCGTTCATCTGCCACAACCTTCACCAGGGCAGATTTGTTGTCTAAATTTGAAGACAATTTTTATCTGCTGATAGAGCTTTTGAGATAGAAACCCTTAGAAATGTAATAAAAACTGTTCAGGTAAAATACTTCTCTTGGTTCCTAAATAATCATCTACCTAAAAACTATTTGCCATAGAAATAAAAATTCATCTCCATTGCCTTCTTTGTTCAACTTCTAATTAGCACACACTGTCTGACCTCATTATTCCCCATGCCCAAATCTCACTTTTTAGCAAACAAATTGACTTTTGGTGCCTTCTGCAAAGGAACACTTCCCAAGTGCCTTGAGGTGCTTAAAGAACTAAAGCTATTCACTGTCAATAGATATTTTTAAATTTTTTTCTCTAGAGCAAATATGTTGCGTGCACTTAAAAATGATATGCTTTAAATCCGATATTTTCCCTAATTCCCTTCTAAAAGTTGTTTTATTTTTAAAGTTTCTCAACTTAATTTTCAACTTCATGAAATAAGTACCTGATAGAGTTCTGTTTGGCTATTTGCTCTACAGTCTTGGAGAAAAAGGTACTTTGCCCTTCTAGAATGAGCTTCTCAGGCAAGCCTCTAGACTCTTCTTGTCATGTTATGTGCCCAAGTGTATTTGACGGGGCTGAATCCCAGGCTCGTGGGTGGAAGCCTGTGAGGTAACTGCATCCCAGAATTCCCAAGCAGAGCTAGGTAAGGGGAAGCCGAAAGGGTCCCTTTGGCTTCAGTGTTACAGACACTTACATAGCATGTGGGGGCAAATGCTCTAGCTTGTGATATTCCAGGCAACTCAGCAACCACTCTTCTGACTCCAAACTTTGACTTCTATTATTTCTCCATTTGATATTATAGCTTGTTTTTGGCTTGCCCTAACACACACTCCAAGGTATACCTTGAACACCTCCTCCCTCTCCCATTAGAAAAATCTTAGGTAAGAGGACTTGGAAATATACATAAGGACAGATGGATGTAAAATAGAATCCTGCTGATTTGTCATTAGCAATGGCTTCACTATAGAATATTTAAAAGGAACCTCTACTTTTATCACTTTTCTCATAATATAAATAGTAACTCACAAGAAACTAATTACATCATTCAATAAGCCTCAGGAAACAAAGATATGGAAAAAAATTATTTATAAGTAGTAAATTATTCTTTTATAAGTTAAAAGTTATGTAATGTACTTAAAAACTGTTTCATTCACTCATATACTAAGCCAACATTTGCTTGTAATATTTATATTCATTATCGATTTTGTTCACTTATAAGGAAACTAGAGATAGACCATAACTTGACTAGTTTCATTCACATTACAAACGATTAAAGCAAAATTAATGATATCCTTCACATTACAAATCGAATGTTCATTTTCTAAATTGAAGCAAAAGTGGAAATTTATACAATATATTGTTTGGTAGAGTGCTGAAAATATAATGAAAGGGATGATTTTCTGAAATTGTGTAATTTTGTAAAACTTGAGACAAAGCTCCTGACACAGAATGCTTGGCCAGGTTAGTACTTCTCACCTAGGCTAAATTCGGGACTAGATTTCCACAAGTGATGGCCTTATCATACTTACAATAAAAATTAAAAAAAAAAAAGAGAGAGATACTTTACCTAGAACACCGTCACCACAGTTAGTTTTTAATATGTGTTGCCAAAACATGTTGTAGCATTTTAGCAACAGTCTAATCTAAAAATCTAAATAATCATCAGCCAGCAAAACCATTGTTTCAAGTGGTTTTGAGAAATACAGTCCATTCAATGGTGACCAGCTTTTCATTCCAGAGGAAAATAAGGCCGGCACATTTAAAGTCTGGCATTTTGGACTGCCTCCACTTAAAAACCTTTAAAAAATAAGCAAAGTAAATTCATCATAAGCAAAATATAGGAAAATTTTAATTAAAGAGCTTTGGAAATATATTATCCTTAGATGTCTGAGACTATAAAATTAATTAAATAAATTATGGTGCATCCACACAATGCAGTATACAGGAGTCATTAAAAATGGTGTTCCAGAATGTTAATTGACATTGAAAATGCTATTATATAAAATCTTATGTGAAAAGTCATAGAAAAGTAGAATCGATTTTTTGTGGTTTTTCAAAAACATATATACAAGGTGAAAAAAAAGATATCAAAAGGCTAGCAAAGTTTATTTTATTTCACATGGTATCCTTTTATTTTTTCCTTTTCCTTTATCTGAATTGTCTAAATGTTGTACAATAAACATAATTTTGATGTGAAAAATATTATAAGGATAGGAAACAGATTAATCTTTTTAATCATATTTTCTAGTTAACTAAAAAGTAAGCAAAGCACTTTGGGATGGTTTAAGTATTTTAGTCCTTATCCTGCCTACTGGCCAACACAAACCCACTGGTCTAATTAGATTCAGTGAAAGCAGTCACCCGAATGAAACAAACTAGCAAAACACCATCAGTACATTTTTGACATACGTGAAATCTAAAGCAGTTAAAACTTAAGTTTTTATTTTCATTCAGTTATTACAATGCTAAGCTGATCAGGAGCTTGACATAAATTTGAGACAATTTAAACGCAATTACATATTTCCTTATTTAAGAATCTCATAGAAACTATAGGTTATGAAAGTAAACATCACTAATCATCACCGTAGAACCATGAATGCCAGTAGGTTTACTATCCACTGGTTCAGGCATCGTAATTTGATGAAAGTTCCTGGTTTACGTTTCTTGTTTATATGGTGTTTATCTCAAAAGCTAAATGCAACACAAATTCCAAACAGCTTAGCTCTTTGGGATTCCTGTTGTAATTCTGCTATATGGTAATGACTTTTTTTTTTTTTTTTTTTTTGCCTTTTCAAATACGCAAGTTCTATCTAAGTTCTTAAACCCACTTCTGGATTTTTAGAAAGTGATTCATTTATTGTTTTAAATAGATAAAATATTTAGGTGGTTCAAACATCAAAAAAGTACAAAATAGCATACTCTGAGAAGTGTCCCTCCCATCCATGTACCTATCTACACAGTTCTCACCTTCCTGCAACAGCCAGCCACTGTTATTATTTTATGATTTACACTTCCAGAGATTTTTTAAATGCATATACAAGAAAAAATATATATATACATATATATATTTTACCTCTCATTTTATCCAAATACTATACTGTCATTCACCTTCCTTTTTTTACTTAAAGATGTACCTTAGAAATCCTTCCAAATCCGTAAAGAGAATCCTCACTCTTTGTTACAGTTTTATTGTATTCTTCTGTATGAATGTATCATAATTTCAGTTTTGTATTGATAGACCTCTAGGTTGTTAACAGTCTTTCAACAAACAATCCTATAAAAAATTATCTTGTACATAAATTGTTACACAGATGCATAAGTATATCCAGATGTTGAATTACTGGGTCGAAGGGTATATGCATTTATAACTCAAACCGTTGCCGAAGTGCCCTCCAGAGGAGTTGTGCTTATTTCACTCCCATTAGCAATGATGAAGGTGCCTGTTCCCCCACACCCTTACCAGTATGATATGTTACTAAACTTTCAGCTTTTGCCAAACTGGTAAAAAAATATGATGCCTCAGTGTAGTTTTAATAGACATTTCTCCTTATGTGTGAGGTTAAGTATCTTTGCATACGACTAATAAGTGTTTTCTTGTTGAATTGTAGGGACTCAATATATTTACAAAATTAGATCTCTGCAATATAACCTTAAAATACTTTTCCCTATTTGTCATCTTTCTTTTATGATAATTTTTGCCATGTATCAAAAACATACAGACATGCACATTAATACACAAACATACACACAAATGAACTCATGTTTTCTTTAATGCTTCCAGATTTTGTTATAGTTTACAAAGCCTTTCTTATTCTGAGACATAAAGTAATTCTTTCATGCTTTTAGATTTTTTAATGGGTTCATTTATTTGTATTAAAATTTCTATCCATTTAAATTTTTCTTTGTATACACTGTGAAATACGGATCTAACTTGATTTTTCCTAGAGGCTACCCGTTGCCTCATCATCATTTTTGAATATTTCATTTTCTCCCACTGATTCGCACTGCCACCTTTTCATATGTTAAAATTGTATATATTTTGAGATACTTTTCTGGACTTTCTATTCTGCTTCACTGTTCTGACTACATACACAAATAGCACATTAATACCTAAGCTATTACAGCATGTCTTAATATCTGGAATACCTAGTCTCCTCTAATTTTTGCTCTTTTTCAGTTTTCTTAGCTCTTTTTAGAAAAGAAGTCCTATATGTGGCAATAACTTTGACTGGTTCTGAAGAAAATCTCTAGTATTTTTGAGGCACTATATTACATTTATAAATTAACTTTGAGAAGACTGACATCTCTGACATTGAATCTTCTTAGCCAAGAACAGGATATGCCTTTCCCCACTTTTTCCAATTATTTTAAGTCCTTCAGGGATGTTTTAAAGTTTTCTTTGTATACAACTTTTACATTTATTGCTAAACTTATTCCTAGGTATTTTATCTTTGGAGTTAGTATTTCCAGATGGGTTTTTTCTCTTCATTTCATTTTCTGATTGTTCCTTGTATACATAAAAACTATTAATTTCTCTGTGTTAATTTCATATCCTATTTTACTAAATTCTCTATTTGCTTTTAGATTCTAATTTTTTTCTTACAATTTTTTAGATATACAACAATATCATCTGTCAATAGAGATAATGTTTACTCCTTTATCATTTTAATTTATTTCTCCTATTTTAAGATGTTGAGGAACAAATCCAGCTTCCAGCACAATGTTAACTACTCCAATCTTTGTCTTATTCTTGACTCTAGTGGGAATAGATCTAGGCTGTCCTCATTAAAAACGTTTGTTTGGGGAACTGAGATAAATATATTTTATGTTTAAGAAATATCCAATTGTATTGAGTGCTGGTTTTTCAAAAGCCATTTCAGCATTTGTGGATATAATTTTATGATTTCTTTCTTAGACTTTAAAATATTATAAATTATGGTAATAGATTTTCTAATATTCAAATGTCTGCTTTTGAAATAAAACCTCACATGATTTGTTCTTTTAATTTGGGTTGTCTGTTCTTTTAATTTCTGGGTTGTCTGTGAATATTTTATTTAGAATTTTTATGTCCATATTCATAAGTAATTGGCTGTAATTTCCTTTTTTGTGTAATTTCTGTTAGGTTTTAATATCAGTTTGGCACTGGTTTCCTAAAGAGAATTTGAAGGTTTTCCTCTTCCATCAATGCTCTAGAACAATTGAAATATCATTAAAATGAACTGCTCTTTTCCACCAAAAAACTATTAGAACTGATAAATGACTTCACTAAAGTAGCAAGATACAAATTAATATTCAGAAATCAGTGGCATTTTTATACACCAATAATTAACTATCAGAAAGAGAAATTAAGAAAACAATCCCATTTACAATTGTATCAAAAAAAAAAAAAACCCCAAAGCAGAATATCTAGAAATAAATTTAACCAAGCAAGTAAAGAGCTGCACTCAGAAAATTATCTGACATTGGAGAAAGAAACTGAAGAAGATACAAATAGGAGGGAGGGAGCAATTGGGGGAATCGTTTTTATAAACTCTATAGATGCCTAACCAATGTACTGTATATTTGAAACTAATTTAATTAAATAAATTTTAAAAAAAGAAGATACAAATAAATGGAAGGCATATATCCTGCTCATGGGTAGAAGGAATTAACATCCTTAAAATGTCCATACTACCCAAAGCAATCTATAGATTTAATGCAATCCCTATCAAAATACCAACAGCATTTTTCACAGAACTAGAATAATCCTATAATTTATATGGAATCATAAAAGATCCTGAAAAATCACAGCAATCTTGAGAAAGAAGAACAAAATTGGAGGTATCATACTATCTGATATCAAACTATACTACAAGGCTATAGTAATCAGAACAGCAGGTTACTGACATAAAAACAGACATAGAGATCAATGAAACAGAATAAAGAATCGAAAAATAAACCTACACCTATATGGTCATTTAATCTAGGACAAAGGAGGCAAGAATATACAACAGGGTAGACAGTCTATTCAATAAATGATGTTGAAAAAACCGAACAGATACATGCAAAAAAAAAAAAAAAAAAAAAAAAGGAACAGGACCACTTTTCTTACACCATATACAAGAATAAATTCAAAAAAGATTAAAGACTTAAATGTAAGACCAGGAACCATAACACTTCTAGAAGAAAACATAGGCAGTAAACTCTCTGATATCGCTCTTAGTAATATTTTTTCTGATATATCTCCTTGGGCAAGGAAAACAAAAGAAAAAAAATAAACAAATCGGACTACATCAAACTAAAAAGTTTTTTGCACAGCAAAGAAAACTATCAACAAAAGTAAAAGACAACCCACTGAATGGGAGAAGATATTCGCCAATGATACATCGGATAAGGGGTTAATACTCAAAATTTATACTCATGAGGCTCAAACCAAACAAACAAACAATCCAATTAAAAAATGGGCAGAGGACCTGAACAGACATTTCTTCAAAGATGACCAACAGACATCTCTACAGATGGCCAATAGACATATAAAAAGTTACTCAATGTCACTAATTATCAGAGGAATGTAAAATAAAACCATGGTGATATATCACCTCGCACCTATCAGAACAGCTATCATCAATAAATAAACAAATAACAAGTTTTGGCAAAAATGTGGATAAAAGTGACCCCTCATCCACAGTTGGTGAGATTACAAATTGGTATAGCCACTGTGGAAGAGAGTATGTAGGTTCCTCAAAAAATTAAAAATAGAACTGCCTTATGATTCAACAACTCCACTTCTAAGTTTTTATCTGAAGAAATATAAAATACTAATTTGAAAAAACATATGCACCCCTATGTTCACTACAGTACTATTTACAATAGTCAAGATATAAAAGCAACCTAAGAACCCATCAATAGATGAGAAAGAAGTGATACATATACACAATGGAATAGTACTTGGCCATAAAAAGGAGGAAATCTTCCCATTTGAGAGAACATGGATGGACGTAGAGGGTATTATGCTAAGTATTCTAGTTTCGGCTTTCTCCCATCTCCATCACTGCTATACTAGGTATAGGATATAAGCTCTAAAACCTCAAGAGTATCTCACTCTCAGGTATCACAGAAATCTCAAAAGGCTCATGAAGTGGAAGCATCTGAAGGTGGAAATAAAAGGGGAAATCAAATAACGAATATTTGTTTGAAGGCTATTTAAGAAATAGCTAGACTCTAAGATCTGGACCATGAAACAAGCCTCCACCCTAATAGAAGACTGAAAGGTTTTTCTTCCCTGACAAAGGTAAATTAAAGGATATTCAGACTAAAAATGATTAGGTACAGTTGATGGTGTATGTACAAGTCATAAAATACAAAGAACGCATCAAACTGAGACCCTCCTCCAGCCATGCTTCACTTAGTTGAGAGGACCTTGGCACCCAGACAGTCACCCCCAGGCAGAGCCTGGAAAATTCTATGTGGTCTTACCAGCCCAAGAGCAAACACTTATACATATTGATATCATGGTTCCTCACTGAAGGCCTGAGTCTAGTAATTCTAAAACAAAGCTCATGGTCTACAAAGTCCACTTATATGCCCCAATATTCCAGTCAGATTTTAGTCTCTTAGTCTGCTCAGCCTGTCATAACACAATAACAGACTGGCTTAAACGACAGATGTTTGTAAGATTCTTCCCACACTTCTGAAGACTAGAATTCCAGATCATGGTACCAGAAAATTCAGTTCCTAGTAAAAGCTCTCTTTACCTGCTTTTTAGGCAACTGCCATCTCATTGTATGCTCACAAGGATTTTCTATGCATGCACTTGGAGAATGGGTAAGCTCTCTGGTGTCTCTTCCATTAAGGACACTAATCCTGCTAGGTCAGGGTCCCACGCTTATGACCTCATCTAACTCAAATTACTTTTTAAGATGCCCCATATCTAAATATGGTCATCAAGGGTTAGGTCTTTAATGTATGAATTGGGAGCAGGAAACACAAACATTCAATCCATGCAGTCCTCAGAACACTGACAAACCCAACAAACTATGTACCTGTACACTGAGTAACTACCACCTCTTCCCTTATTCGACTGTTTCATCTCTGGGTGTGCTCAGTGGGTTTACATGCCAGAGTGTAACTAAGTGGAGAAACACTTCCTGTTTCCGAAGCAGGACACTTAGATCCATTAGGTCTAGAGTAGACAGGATCTGGTGTTGCCTTCTGTGGACACTACCACACCTTCTTTCTGAGTTTTTAAGGCTACTGAAGTCTTATAAAACTGGTACAGATGGAGAACTGAGGAATGCTGATTAACTTTTCATGGACTAAAAATGTGCTCAATTATAAAGCACTGTTCAAATACCAATAGATTGGTATATGGAAATATACAGCTATCCACACCCCGTATAAAAATCATGTCTGTTTTACTGACATACACATCCTTGACTCCATAATAATCCTTAAGCACACGTGGATCCCCCATCATCAACAGAGGCTGTTGATAGCTTCATATTGGAATGGGTAAGCATTGCAGAAAAACCCAGGTAGGGACATCCACATGCCACTCCCTCAAGGCGCCCTCACCTCTACACATGTGGGTTCTTTGCTTTCCTCCCATCTGCCTGTAGGGACTGGAAGGAAACTCTGATCTTTCAGCAAACCCAGCTCTGAAGGGTGAGTTTATGTGAGATGTGTTGTCCCTTTGTTTGCTGCTGACAAGCGTAAAGAGCCACTTTCACTGCTGATAATAATGGTTAATTTATCACATCCAGCCGAGGCTGACCTCTGGGTGTCCCAGCCCCTCCATCACCTTCACACCTGCTCAAGCTAATTGTTAGAGCCAAATGTAAATGAAAATCAACTGGGCTAATAATGAATGGAGCCCATTACTCGCAACAGCACATTGCTTTACGAAGGTTTATCAAGAAACATTATAACCAGCCCCCCTGTCACAGTTCCTTGTTTCAGAGATGAGAGAAAGCAAGTAAATAAGGGGGATCAGCACATGAAACCAGGCACAGTGACTGGAAATAGAACGTTTGGCTTGAGCTTCCAGAGCTATGGAATAGCCAACCATTCCTATATTTCACCAAAATTCACTCATATATCAAAAAAAGGGATGAAGGTAAAGGCTTTGCTCCCAACATTGTATCTGTTTATATAAGCAAATGAAATCATTACTGGATATCAAGGCCTTAATTAATATGCTAATCTCATTCTTCCATCAAAACCGTTTTTTAAGGAAGTTATCTCCATGACTCCTTCAGTCGCTATTACCTGCCCTGGAACTGCCTTGCCATTCCCATCTGAAAGAATAGACCTAGCTCCCAAATGCTTGAAATGAAATAACCAGCACTCCCATTAAAGGAAACTGTCAAAAGAAAATTCAGGAAACTTTACTTGATATGAATATTTTATTGAGTGAGAAACAAACTGTTCATGACCAGAGACTTCCAAACAGAAAGAAGGTGGTTAAGAAGTTCCTGGAAAGCCACATGCAAAAGGATGAAACTATACTGCTATCTGTCACCATACACCAAAATTAACTCAAAAAGGATCAAAGATGTGAATTTAAGACCTGAAACAATAAATTGCATAGAAGAAAACACAAGTTTTCTCATAGACCTTGGATTGAGAAAGAATTTTATGAATTTGACCTCAAAGACAAGGAAGAAAAGCAAAAATAAATAAATGGGACTATATCAAACTAAAAAGTTTCTGCACAGCAATAGAAACCATCAACGAGACAAAGAGGCAACCATCTGAATGGGAGAAGATATTTGCAAACAACATCTCCGATAAGTGTCTAATATCCAAAGTATACAAAAAAACTCATACAATTCAACAATAAAAAAAAAAAATCCAATTTAAAAACTGACAGAGTACCTGAACAGACACTTTTCCCAAGAAGACATACAAATGGTCGACAGATATATGAAAAGATGTTCAACTTCACTAGCTATTAGGGAAATGCAAATCAAAACCACAATGAGCTACCACCTCACACCTATTAAAATGGCTATCATCAACAGGACAAGTAATAAGTGTTGGAGAGGTTGTGGGGAAGAAGGAACCCTTGTGCACCACTGGTGGGAATGTAAATTGTTGCAGCCGCTCTGGAAAAAATACAGAGGTTCCTCAAAAAATTAAGAATAGAATTACCATATGACCCAGCAACCCCTCCTCTGAGTATTTACCCAAAAAGTTTGAAAACATTTATCCAGAAAGATATATGCACCCTAATGTTCACAGCAACATCATCCACAGCAGCCAAGACATGGAAACAACCAAAGTGTCTTTCAATATATGATTGGATAAAGAAGATGTTGGACATATATACAATGGAATATTACTCGGCCAAATAAAATGTGAAATACTGCCATTTGCAACAACATGGATGGATCTTGAGATTATCATGCTAAGCAAAATAAGTCAGATAGAAAAAGTTGAGACCCATACGATTCACTTATATGTGGGATATAAAACCGAAAGCAAGAAATAAGCAAGACAGTTAAACAGAGATTCATGGACATAGACAGCAGTTTAGTGGTTACCAGAGGGAAGAGGGGTGGAGAGGAGGTAGATAGGTGTAAAAGGGGTCAAATATATGGTGAATGAAGGAAATTTAACTTTGGGTGGTGAACACACAATTCAATATACATATGACATATTATTGAATTATACACTTGAAACCCATATAATTTTATTAACCAATGTCGCCCAAGAAATTTAACAAGAAAAAGAAGTTTTCCGCTTTTAGTACTTACAACTCAGTCTGTAAAGCATGAATAAGTACAGTTTTCTATTGTAAATTGTTACTAGAAGCTTACATTCCTTTTCATTGCATAAGTTTACTTTTTGTAGCTGGTCAGCTAGAAAGCTACAAAGTCCAACTGACATGAAGAAAGCTTCAGTTTTAAGGTCGGAGTCAGCATTTGCAGGAAACCAAAGTAGCTTTACATTTTGGTTTCGTGACTGTGAGTGTTTGGTCTAGGGTATATGCAAAATGTGGCCTCCATTTTAATTTCTCTTTAATACTTGAATATTAAGAGGCAGATATTAGATTATCAGGGATTGTCAACTGTACTTTGAATACGTAGCCTGAGGGAGGACAAATAATCACTTCTCATCACTAAATTGGGGGTTTAAGGTATTTGAGGAATGTTTTAAAAGTTTTCTCAAGTTGAAATACAACTATTCATTTTTAATGTACTTACAGACATTCGAGATCTCTACTTCAAGTCATAAATCAGAAGGACCATTCATCTGCCAACAAATTCATTGATAGTGGTAAATGTCTGAGCACTCATTTTACGTGGACTTCTACCACATGATCCTCTGGACTTACAAACATGTCAGACCTCCAAATCGACACTTTCAGATCAATTTGGACCAATTATCTAGTCATTCTGTATTAGACTTGAATCAATCATTCACAGTTACAATTTGAACAAGTGGGACTGGATCCCTATGATCTTTACTTCTTGTTTGACTTCCCAGAAGACTAATCCTAAACCTGGCGGAAGATCCAGGACTTTGCAATGACAAAGCCTTTCTTTATCATCTGTTTCAATCTGGGCACCTTCCTTACCCAGGTTTCATGATATCTCATGGAGAGATACGCTAATTAATGATTTCTGTGGTATCTGCCTAGTAACCTTAAGTTTTGAGGGCATCATTCCAAATTTACACTGCACATCGTCTGCTTATAATATAGCAAGGACAGGTAGGTGGACACATGCTGCCAAGAAAAACAGTATCTGTTGGTTCCAAAGGAACAAGGGATGAATTGTTTGGGGTAGAGAGGGTTCTGTGGTCAAATAAGATTGGAAAATATTGGGTTAGATTATGTTTAGTAGGGGTCTTTTTTTTTCAATGTAGAATTTCTTAGAGCTAATAAACATTATTGGTCTTTTTTTTAATTTGCATGAATATAGAATCATTGTTTCACAGACCAGTAAACATTTAAACTAGCACTAGTATTCAATAGAACCCAAGTAGGAAACACTACTCTAAAAGGTCTTGTCCAAATAAAGACCAAGTAAACTGCTACCAGAGAGAAGAAAAATCAACAAGTTTATCCACTCCTACTTCTGTGGTAAGGAATTAAAACAGCACTAGCTTCATTTAAAATCAGATATAACTGAGTTTTTGGACTCTGGATATTTAGCAATTGTTGCAATAACTCTGTATAGCAAACAGTCCCCAAATCTGAGACACTTGTAACAACAAACATTTACTTCTCATTGATAACTCTCTAGAACAGTTTGGCTTCAAGCAGTAGGTTAAATTCATGTGTGTTCTGAGTATTTCTCATTTAGGAATCCAAGCTTGAAAGCAGTTGCTACCTTGGGTGTGCTTTTCTCAAGATATAGGGTAGGATCACAAAACTTCTGGCAGACTTTTGTCAAAACATTTTAAGCCTCAGTTCAGAACTAGTATCACTATCACTTTTACGATGTTCCCTTGTCCAAAGCAAGACATACAGCTAAGCCCCTTGTCAGTGAGGCAGGAAGCACATTTCACCCACAGAGAAACCAGGAAAGTGCAAAGGAGGAGGAACAATGATGACCAAACAATACCTACCA
The DNA here is from genome assembly GCF_014176215.1 of Rousettus aegyptiacus. Taxonomy (NCBI): domain Eukaryota; kingdom Metazoa; phylum Chordata; class Mammalia; order Chiroptera; family Pteropodidae; genus Rousettus; species Rousettus aegyptiacus. The sequence goes on from NW_023416306.1 coordinate 128,715,862, forward strand.
CACTAACCATAAATTTCAATCCAATGTTTAACCTCACATGTGGGAATTCAATTGTGTTTCTATTTTCTTTAAAAACAAATGTCCTAGGAAATAATGCGAACATACAAATGATTAGACTTGACAGTAGGAATATAGATTCCATAACTTTATTCTTTATTCTAAAGACTCCATTCTTTATTCTTTTTATTCCTGCTTTGTACAAATCACTATTCAGTACTTATGTAGCTTATCCAGAGGAGTTAACACATTATGGCATATTCCAGTTGACTACTGGGTGTATATTCTGAACACCAACATATTATGTAAGGACAATGGTTAGTATATACATTTTTACCACAACTTAAAACCATACACACATGTCATCTCACAGTTTCTGCGGGTTAGGAGTCCAAGCACAGCTTAGCTGAGTCCCCTACAAGGTTGTAATCAGGGCTGGCTTCTCATCTGGATGCTCAGCTGGGACAGGTTCTGCTTCCAGGCTCACTCAGGTTTTGGGGAGAATTCATGTGCTTGCCTTTGTATGATTCATGGCATCTTGTTTCTTCCAAGACAGCAAGGAGAGGTAGACTCCAGAGCAATTTTTCTAGCAATATAGCTTTATATAATGTAATGCCATCCCATCACCTTAGCCATATTCTATTGCTGAGAAATATGTCACATATCCTGCCCATACACAAGTGGAGGGAATTATACAAAAGCATAAAGAGGTAGAGATCATGGGGACCACTTTAAAGTCTGTCCTCCACAACCAGAAATCTAAAAAATATATTCTTTGTATCCTGCTCTATTCCAACTCTGCCCAGCTTCTCTCAGTGGAGAGTCACTCTCTGCCATGCATTCACACTTAGATGAACTCACATTCACTTACCAATTCTATTTTACATTATATTTTAAGATCTTTTCAGGGTAGGAAACTTCTTTAGTCAGCTGGTGAATGCTGTTTAATCACTGAGTATTCAGTGTCATTAGCAACAGAATGGCCAAGGTATCATTCCATTCAGAAAAAGCCCAAGTACCAATTATTGGACTGTCATGATTTACGTTTGTGCCTGATGTGATCAACATAAATCAGCTAGTTATACATAGAAATGCAACCACTGACTGACAGGAACTGGATGCTGTGTCTACGCCAAGCCAAAGAAGTCAGTCAATTCTAAAGGTATAAACATCAATCAAATAAACAATTTGGCAACCTAAATATTTAACAACTGAACGATGACTGAATTTTTGCTTTTCTGTCACACAGATCTTGTCTCACTAAAGAAACAACTGAAATGTACAGTAAGTTTCCTTTTCCTAAAAATCATTCATCCCAAAACATTTGTTGAATGCCTACTGGGCTCTAGATTCTCTGCTTACTGTTAGAAAATAGAAATGGAAGACAAAAAGTCTTAGGAATGAAAATTATTCTTAAAACTCTTTCTCTTCTAACATTGTTATCTACTCTGCTAAGCAATTTTTTTTCATTGCCCATTAGCCATTCAGCCATCAGAATCTAATGACCTTCTCCATTGTTCCTTTTTCAAATATTTCTTGTAGGGAAGAAAACCCAAATATTTAACCAAAATTTGCTTTGTTATGACAAAACCTCAATACCTATACTACTCATTGATTTCAAAAAGTAGTTAGAAAGAGATTACTGCTTCCTACTGGAATGGCATAAAATTCATATAATAAAAATGTATTACTATGAGGTCCATTATAAGATCTGAGGTTAAGACTACTCTTTGTGTTCTACAAACACCTGAGAGCCAAAGGTAACTTAAACCGCAAGTCTAATGTAATTGTTCCAAATCATGCACAAACAGCAAATGCCACACAGAGAAACACAATTTTAAACAACTAGGCCCTTTCTTTCCAGGTACTCTTTATGGAAGTAATTTTATGCACTGCCATGGCATTTGTATACTAAATCCTTAGACAGCAAATAGATGACTAACTTACTTCAATAATCATTTATCATAAGCTTGATATGGTGGGGGCAGATAAACTCTTGACAAATACCAAGGACTCCTCCATTCTTAAGTTCCCTTTATTCTCAAGGACTCCTTTTTCTAATGCAAGGCTCCTGAAAAACTTTCCTTTTCAAGGATACTTTTTTCAAACACAATCAATAATCTCAGCCAACTTTATAATGTCTTTAGAAGCCAGGACCTCTTCAGTTTTGGAGTTTTAAAGATAAAACACATGGCTGGATTCTTACAGTCCAAAGATTTTGAAATTTTGATTTGTTGGTTATTAATCAGGTTAGTTAAACTGTCTTGTGTTTCATACATAACAAGAGGTGAATAAGTAGTTTTATAAATTATTAGCTTCAAGTTTATAGATTTGAAATGAATTTTAAAGCACATCTAATCTAGTCCCTTTCCAGAACTTGAGTATTTTTAGCAACATCTGTAAAATGGTTGTCCAGCCCTTGCTCCAACATCCCAGCAATGGGGAGCTCACTACCTAATGAAGATCATTCCCTCTTCTTACATCACCTTAGAAATGTTTTTATTCTAAGACAGCTTTTTTTTTTTTGTCCTGTAGCTTTAATCCATGATACTAGTTTATATCCCTTGGGGTCTCATGGGACACATCTAAATGCTCTTTGAAATCTCCTTCCTTGTCCTGAACACTCTCTTCTAAAGAGGTCTAGTTCCTTGAATCATTCCTCATAAAATATGATTTTGGTTCCATCACTATCCTGGTTTCTGACATCTAAGTCAGTGGATTTCAACCATGATTTTGTAGCACAATCATTCTCGTGACCAGTAAGAAAAGAAAGAGTAAATAACTACAGAGACTGCACCCAGAATTAAGGATAACTTACTTTCTACATTATTTTGTGTCATAGCCTGGGAAGAAACTAAAAATACCCAGGCAAATATTTTGTTCTTGTGAATGGAATCAACCACATAATCCATGGTGGATTAAAGGCTTTAAATATGTCTCAGTTTGTCTGCATTCTTTGAAGAGTATAGTAGCCAAAATTGAATGTAAAAGCCAAGAGGTGGGTTAGCCAAGGGAATGCAGATTTGTTCATTAAATCAAAAATTCTACATTTACATGCCCTTCAGGACTCAGATAGTCTCACCTTATAAGAAACCCTTCAACTGGGGAAGATAAAATTTGAATTTCTCAAGTGCTTCCTTTGGATGCAAGCCTATGCTGGACTCCAAGGTCCTCCACTTACAGTCATGTGTCTTTGCACAGTTCCTGACCCTTCTTCAGATCAACTTCATAAAATACAAAATGGGGGTTCTTATACCTCACCAGGCATCTCAGAATTTCTGGTACAGTATTTAATCATCTTAATTCATTGTCTTTCTTTGATTATGCTCTAAACTGTTCTCAGAATATTAAACTGCTACGCTTTAATTACAGAGTACACTTAAAATTATGAGACCAGGAAAGAAGATAATGCTCTAAGAAATTGAAATTAATAAAAGTCAATGTAAAATTTTGCATTGACCACTTGTAGAAATCATCCAGAATGTTGCCCACAGTTAGAGATGACTTAAAAAAACATGAGAAACATGAGAGTAATGTGCCTTCCCAAAATGTTCTCTGCAGTGCCTCAATCCAAATTGTACCTATTGTCAGATTACTGACAAATGAACCACAACTCATATAATTTAAGGGAGTAGATCTTAACAGTTTTCATCACAAGAAAAAATATTTGTAACTATGTGTGAAGATAGATGTTAATGAGACTTATGTGGAATCATTTTGCAATATATAGAAATATTGAATCGTTGTATACTTGAAATTAATATAATGTAATATATCAGATTCATCTCGATAAAAAAAAATACAATGACAAAAGCTTCTAATTTATAGTAAAAATATTGTCCATGATACTATTGCTCTCAGTCTAATCAGTATTGACTAATAGACATATCCTTGATTGCAGAAGGGCAATTCATAAAGTTATTTGTCAATAATATTCTATTCCTCTACTTGAACTTGGGACTCATCTAGCAACCTTATAACTTGAAATATAATCTCGAGTGTACAAACATAAAGGAGAGAGTGTCTGGTGTGGGAAGTTGATGCCAGTCACATGCTCCCACTGCCAATTAATATATCATCACTCCAGCATGAGCATCAATCTCCTGTGGGATTTGTGATGTGAATTGATTTCTCAGCCTAATCCCCTCTGGAAAAATGAATTGAGCTCTATTCTTGAAAAGCTGAGCAATATGATCTACACTACGAAGACTCCCACATTGATGCTGACTCTAACATGCCCTGGATCCTCTAACAACACATACATGTTGGTGTCTCATCAAATGTGCATGAGATAGCGAGGGATTCTGCAGACTCCTTCCCCCACCTGACCCTCTCCTGCCTAACTCTAAGGGAGGACAAGTTGCTGTTCTGGTCAGACTCATAGACACTTGTGAGGCTGCCGACAGGAAAGAACAGGATGGCTGTCCTCAGCGTCCCAACAGATGCTCTTTATTCTCTTTCTCCGTTACCTGAGTCCCAGATATAGTCTTCTTTCCCCTCCTCTGAGACGGGAATATAGCCGGGACTACAGACCCAATCGCCTTTCACTCTACTACGTAAGGCTCAACTAAACATATGTTTCCTTTTTTTTTTAATTGATTTTTTTTTTATTTTTCAATCACAGTTGACATTTAATATTATATTAATTTCAAGTGATAGCACAGTGGTTAGACATTTACGTAACTTACGAGGTGATCACCTCCAATAAGTCTAGGACCCACCTGATAACATACATAGTTATTACAATATTATTGACTATATTCCCTATGCTGGCTGTACTTTACATCCCTGTGACTATAAACACACAGGTTTCAATATTCAATTTGGTGATAAGTAGGGTAGTTTGAATGGAATAGAATAGATCATTTATCCTCAAGCCTAAGCCATATATTCTTCTTTCTAAAGATGTCTGTCGTAGAGGTGTCAAATATTCACACCTTCAAAATATACATTTTACTTGACATCCAAGGAGCAAAGGGAATTAATTTTCATGAATAGAGACAGCCAGCTTAGGGAGGGAGCAAACCAGGACTTCTTGCTGCACTTCCTAAAGCTGCCAGACTCTGGCCTGAGTCACCAGCCAGCCTCCCTCCTAGAGCAGAACATGTGGCCAGAGAGCAGACCCTGCAGCTAGACTGCCTGTGTTCCAGTCCCAGCCCTGCATGCCCACTGTGGCCTTGGGAAGCTTACTGTACTTCTCAGAGCCTCCCTTTCCCCACCCGCAGAATGGGGATCTCAAGTTTATCTGTGTGTGTGAATGGCACAGTACCTGACACATAGTTAGCGCTCAGAAAATTATCCTAGAGTCTTGATTCGTACCAATCCTAGCCGTGAGCCATTCTGCAGTCTTTCCTGTCAAAGAGAAAGGATTCTTCCTCTTGCTTAGGCAGTCCTTCCATTCCTGCCCTGGACTCCACTACCCTTCCCCCATCTTGGAGGTCTGTTCAACTGACTGCCCTGTCCCTGTCTGCTAGACACACCCGAACAGAACCCTACTGCCCTCTTCCACCTTGAAACCGCCTTCCAGAACATTGCATCCCTCTCCAGCTACTTCTCCTACATCTTCCCTCTTCTTCAAATAAACTGATAGAAAAAGTGGTCTTTCATTGTTCAAAGGCCAACTCCTAAAAGGTGATCTCCAACTCCCACCCCTCTGTTCATTCCTTCACTCCTGCAGTCGAGAAGTCTGTCCCACACCCCACTGAAACTGCTCTCAAAAAGGCTAGTAATGTTTCCCTGATGCGAAATCCAATGGACCTGTGTCACTGAACATTGTATGCTTGACAGCAACATTACACTACTGAGCTCTCTTTCTTTTTGAAATGTTCCCTAGGATTTCACGAGACCACACTCCCCTTATTTACTCCTACCTCTTTGAGGGCACCTCTCTGCTTGTTCTCTAAACATTGATGTTTTTCAGGGCTCAAGCGCTGGCCTTCTTATCTGTTTGTATGCTGATTTCATTGCCTTCCTGTGTGATGACAATTTACCGTGTGATCTTGGGCAAGTCCCTTCACTCCCTAAGCCTAGGTTTTTGTATATTTCAAGAAAAATCAGAACAGCAATATCACCTTCCTCACAGGGCTATAGAGACAATTAAATGTGGTAAAGTCCACAAAATTTCTTAGTATGTAACAAATTCTATAATACTCTAGTGAATTTATTGGGGGAGTAAGCAGGCAAGGAAGCTGGGGCGCGGGGAGCCCCAAGAAAATTTATAAATCTTTACTCATTTCATATAAATTCAAGTTTGCATGTCTCCTCCATTTTGAAAATAAAAACAGTGACAAGATTACATGAAGAATCTTAAAGAATAGTTCGCTAGTAATATTAGCAGGGATTAGTGGGGTACAGGTGGGAGGGGGCACCTTAGTAAAGATATGGATAGAGGACTGGTATTTTTTCATACATGTATGGAGCCTGAGCTTTCTCGAGAGTTGGAGAGAAAGGCCAATGACCTTGGGGCATTATAATCTGTTTCCCCCTAAAAAAGATCATGATGCTATAACTAATCCAAATGGAACTAAAATGGTTAAAGTCACAAAGCAGCACAGCATTCATTAGGGATTCAGGCTAAGGCAACACACAGCACTAATATTAACTATGGTTCTTAGCCTTCAGAGTTGGTGAGATGAACCCAGCTTCTTGCAGACCAAATACTTATGCTAATTGAAGAGAAACTTTATGAAAAAAAAGGCAGTCAAATCTAAGAGACTTGTCAACTCCAGGGTCATCAGTGAAGTAATAACCAGGAAAGAGCTGAAATCAAAGGCTGTCTTTGCCTTCCCCTGCACACTCTGTTCAGTGGGAGCCCATGGTGGTCACAGCTCCTTTAACAATATTTATAATGAAGGAACAACGTTGGAGATGTCAACCTTGATTATTCATAAAGCTTCCTCCTGCTCAGATCCACCCTAGGGCTAACAGTAAAAGTACCTGATTCCCAATTCTCAAACACAAAAGCATACAGAGCTTGAAAGAGGAGCTGACTAATAAAGTTTGCATATCCCTAAGAAAAAGAGCATACAAGGAAGAAGAAAAGGAATGATAAGATTAAACAAAAACAGTAAGCTTGGATAGAATATGATAAAAATTTTAAAAGGCAAGAACTTAAATCTATTTTCCTTTTTTTTTTTTTTTAACGTCCTTGTTCATTTACATTTCAGTGTAAGCCATTTGGAGGAAACAGCTGTTTTATCTCCAGAATAAAACACTGAGGTGCTTTGAACGCTTACTGTGGGAGCATAATATTGCTAAACTCTGTTCTGGAGAGTAGTCTAGTGGCTTTAAACTGTGAGGAGAGGTAGAGAGAGGCCTTGGTCACTGGTTCCGTTAGACAAAGAGGCCTCGAAGTAGAGGCTTTGAGGGCACACCTCGATCATCCACGTAGGGAGAAGACACCCGGACCAGAACTAAAGTCTATACCTGGGCTCTCCAGCCCCCTAGCACTATGACCTACTTATCCATTTGAGCATCTTCCTCAGTCTCCACATTTGTAAAATGAGAATAATAATACTATCTTCCTCTTAAGGTCACTGAGAACATCTAATTAAATAGGGAATATAGAGCCCAGAGCCAGTATTACAGTGAGCACTTAAAAATGTCGCTTATTTGCTGTTATTATCAATCCTGAAAAGATTTGTCAAATAGATATTAAACTGTTTGCTTTTGGATTTGATGGTTTTAACAGAGGTATACTTTGAGTTTATGGTAATGAATAATGTTGATTGCCAAATATTCTTACCCTTCTCTCCTTTGGGGCACATGCTAGGCTAGGATTATACTGTCTGGACCCTTGTGGTTGGGTAGGGTTATGTGACTAGGTTCTGGTCAATAGTTGTGAGAGAAAGTATCATGTGTCATTTTTAAGCCAGAGCATTTATTTGTCAGTGCAAAACCTTCCAGAACTCTTTCCATTGCCATGAAACCTGCAAACATTCCAAATTATAACTAGTCCATCAACCTGGGCTCTAGGGGTCATAAACCTTTTTAATTTTAGCTGATTTAATATCTTTTCTCATTTTTGGAAACCCCAGGTTAGCTGCTCTTCATACATTGGTTCTGCCCCATTATCTCTCTTGAATATGACCACAAAAGACAGTAATAAGGGAGTTCTTGTAACACTTGTTCATAATAGTTATAAATTAGAAACAGCCTCAAGATTCATCACTAAGAAGATCACTAAATTGAATTATATTCATTCAGTGAAATGTTACATAGTAAAATATTGAAACAACATAGACAAATCACAAAAATCTAATGTTGACTAGAAACAAAAGTATATGCTTTTGTAAATGTTTAAAATGCACAAAAATGCTATATGTATTTAAAGGCACGTACAGTTAAAAGTATAAAAATATGCATGAGACTATCAGAATAGAGATTGTTTCTGAGGGAAAAAGAAGAATTGGGATCAATGATGAGTATTTAAATATAATATGTAATTACTTTTAAAAAAAAACAGAAAAACATAAATAAATCACAGAAAGATTATTATAATTATGTATGTTTGACAGTTTTCATAATTTTTTAACAAATGTGATAAAATCAGCATATAAAGTTACATGCCAAGGCATCTTTCTGCTAAATGACAAAGAACAATTCATAAACACATCTTTAAAAAGATATTTATTATTTAAGTCCAATCTCTACAGATGTCCAAAACTACAATGGGTTAGGCAAGACAGAAATTTCTCTTTTGTGATCCCAGTCTAGGATCTGATGGTCCAGGGCTAGTGGCACAGCTCTGCCATCCTCAATGCAGGATCACCATCTCTAGGTCAAGATGGATGCTCTAACACCCTCCATCACATCTACGGAACAGCCAAAGGAAGATCAAGAAAAAGTAAAGGAGTGTGTGCTTCTTAATGGTACAACATTAAACTGCCATACACTTTTTCTTCTCACATCTAATTGGCCAGAACTTTGTTTCATGACCATATCTTGAAGGAATGTGAGAAATGTAGCCACTGGAAAGCATGTGCCCAGCTAAACTCTGCAGGTGTTTTAGTAAAGGAAGAAAAGAAGAATGAATACAGCTGGACCGCTAGCTGCCTCTGCCACAGAATGGATCAGGTGGAGCTATGACAGAGGTGCAACGGGAGTATTTACAAACAGGAAACTTGTCCTTCTGTCTTTATCTCAGGGTCCAGCACCACAGGTGTCTCTACTGATCTTTCTTTCCATAGTTTCCTAGCTGTAGTCATACTCAGCTGTCTTTCCTTCCACGAGTGCCTTCCATGAGCTAGACACTCCATGAGGTATTAGAGGTTCAAAGATGGAATGACACGGACCCTACCTAATTATGATCCCCATGACCAGCACGGCAATGGCAGTATGCATGGTTTAATCTGAGCATTGGGAAGGACTCATGAGCCAGCCAAGACAGTCTGTGAAGACTTCTCAGTAGTCTCTTCAGATTTCACAGAGAACATGGCCCTGGAATTAAGGCTTGGAGGTTGAACAGGGGGCTGTTGGGGAGATAAGGGGGTTCTGACCAAAGGGAATAAAGAATGCAAAGATAAGAGAATGAGAAACATAACATGTTCAAGAAAAATAAGTTCGGTGTGGATGTAAATTAACAAGGCAGTGAGTAGATGAAACTGGCAGGTTAGGCAAGATCAGATGACCCAGAGTCTTTCATATAGAGGACTTCAGACTTTATCCTGCTATACAGAGGAAGCCGAGAACAAATTTTGAACAAGGAAGGCACAGTGTTAGATTTGTTAGAAAGTTCACTCTGAAAGCAATGTGGAGAATGGATCAGGATGAAGGGGACTCTAGTGATAGAAATAAAAGCAGAGGAGACAGTTTCTGGAGTGGGGAAGGATGAGTTCAATTTGTGACTTGTTTGGGTTGAGGTCCCTATAGGACACCCGGTGGAGATGGTTGGTAAACATGGCATTGGAGAGACACAGGCCTGAAGCTCAGGAAAAAAGTTCTGGCTTCATCAGTATGTCACTTATTCAGTTTGTAGTTTCGTGACTAAATAAAACACTTTTAAGCACTCATTTCTGCTTCTCAGTTCATGGTGACTAGTCTGCTACTCCATGATAGTGGAGAATCCTAGTATCCCCGGCCTGGGCTCTCCACTCCTATTTAATTAGCCCCCACATCACACAGCATTGATGACAGCACAGTGCAGGGAATTCAAATCTAGCTGAGCACTTTACTAATGGAGCCACGTACGCTTGAAGGGAGACCCCTGGAGTATTCTCCCAGTTCTGCATTTGTCCCTGTCATGTTCAGCAGTTTTATCAAACAACATGAAGGCAGACAAGGCACCTTTAACCAATTACCAGAAGGCTCTAAGGAAAAAAGGGAAGTTTGTGGAAGTCAAGATGAGAATTCAGAGAGAACGAAATACGCTAAAATCAGCAACATGATATATAATGGGGAAACAGGGGAAAGCCTGTCAGCTAAATTTGTTCAAATAAACCAACTGCAAAAGCAAACTAATGGAGACATCCTGCTAAAGGTGTTTGCCACCCCTCTCCCCACTCCCAGAATTCTTAATTCTTATAACACCTTGGGAACTTCATCCAGAGCATAAGGGCCACCATTTCCTAGTGCTCAATCAGCAGAACAAGCCAGAATCCTCTTGAGTGGCCAAATGGGTGGCCAACGGTCTTCTCTCTTAGTTACTATTCCATTTTGCAGGGGCTTCCACATTCACTCGCCCTATATTCTCAACATGTGGCTACATTTCTCTACAAATATCTTGCTAGAAATGCTATTTCGTAGTATCTGTTTATATATTTTCATAACTACTAACCAAGACTAAATGCAGCTTCCAATCTATAATCCCATCATCCTTATCGATAATAGGTCACTGCTGGAGTAATGCTCATAAAGCACACTATTTCTCTCTCAAACTTTCATCACCATTGTCATTTATTATTTCAATAATTTTTCACTGTTTGTAAGCTCTATGTCTGACTGGCTGATTCATTACTCCCTCTAGTGCCTCATACAGATCTGGCCCTAAGTAGGGGCAGAATAAATATTTATAAAAGGAGTGAATAAATGAATAAAAAAATAAAGGACAGACGCTCAGCAAGAATGATAACCTGTTTTAGTCACACAAAAATAATCTCAAAGATCTTTCTTGTCCAACTATTTCATGGTTGGAAAACAAATTCTTTTAACCATTTTTTTTCACTAATTGGTCATTATAATCAAATAATTGATACACTTCTAGTCACCTGAAACAAAGGGGTCACCTGGCAGAGAAAAGTAGCAAAAATGATATAATATTGTCACATTCTCTCCTACACTGTAAATTATCCTCGTATAAAATAGATATTCCAGGAGAGAAAGACATTCAGTCCCTACTCTCTTTTTCCCACATCCATATTCATTTTTAGCTAGAAAAAAATATATTGTTAAAATTCCAAGCAAAGTTCTTATGTATAAGGCATGAATAAATGACTATTTGTTATACAAGGGCTGATTCGGCAATGAACAGGAAAAAGGTGGAAAAAGAGAGCATCAGGAGGTTATTCAGAGAATGACAGCAGAATATAGGTGAAGCTAATCACCTTGCTTCTCTCTTAAGCAGCTCCTGTCCATTTCATCACAGGGTCCACAGGCAGATAGATGGTGATTCGGCTCTGCCATTAAACTCAACCACAGCAATCAAGTATTCTCACTGCTAAACGTTCCTTGAGAATTCCACATCCTGTAAGTGTGGGCCCTTTCATGTTCACAGTGGCCTAATAAGGTGGTTCAGTTCACATTTGTTCTGTAAACTGTACGATAAAAAACTACCATTTAAAAATTTTGCAAGCAATCAATTCCACTGCCCTCATAGGAGCAAAATGTCGTTTAGAAATTACTGTCATGCAGTATTACTGAAGATGTTGTCAGCAACCCATTTGAAAATTCGTTTTGTGGAGACCAATCGAGATGCTTGCCCACCTAGCTGCTGGAAAGGAGAACTTCTCCCCCAATTAGCTAAATATCTTAATTTTCAAAAGGCCAAAGTTTTGGCTATCCCCCACCCCTATTCAACAGATCAAATGAATAGTTCCAGAAGATAACCAATTACTTCCTTACCAGCAGACACAGGCAGCGAGAGAGGAACTGTTCTACCCTCTGGAGGATTAACCCACTAATTGAACATCTAAAGCTTCCAGTAACATCCACCCGTAACATCCCAGTTGCTGCCACTCAGGACAACATAAGTAGGGGGGCTAGTTTACTTTTAGTGTACGGTTAGGTTAATATACCTTTAAAGTTTTGTTTCTTTACACATCTGGAAGTTAAGAACACTCTGTAACACAGTTTGGTTTTTAAAAATTCATTTTACATTTCGATTGTTTTAATCTTTAAGTCATAGAAAAGCAAACATTTTAATATAGTTGCTATAAACAATCAATTTTTGGTTTCAAAACCTCTCCCTTTCCCTCCATTTTTCTCTTAATTTTCTTTGTCAAAACAAAATAAAAAAAAAAAACAGATTAAAAAAAAAAACTCATCTGACATTAATAAGTACAAATAAGCCGGCAGGCAGCAAGCATGCAAGAAACTCTTCCTCCACTGTGTGAGTGCTACCGAGCAGAGCTCTCAAGTGCTTCATTGATAGGGTGAATTTGAATATCCACAGCCACCCAAGACGGAAAAAAGAATTTGAGTCTGATTTTCCTATAACAACATGTCAGGGAGTAATCCAAAATTAGGAAACTGAACAAAGGTCCCAGTGTCCCCTCAAAAATTACACACCACTCACAACCCAAAATGGTAGACTTGTTCATAAAGAAACACATTATGTGGACATTTTAAATATCCCAACAAATATTCCAGGTGGGCCTGCCAGATCTTTGACCTGCTCTTTTTAAAAGGTATGGACAGTCATAGTTAAGTTTCATACCTACTCTGTGGAAATGACCATTTGGAAGGCAAAACAATTGAGGGAAACACTGGCTAAATTATTCAGTTGACAGCTTTAAAAATTGGTTTTTCCTTCTCACTGCCCCCCACCTTTTCCCATTCCCTCAACAGCAACAACCCAGGAAATAAAATGTCTAAGGCATCACATATTAGGGTCATCCTAATTCATTTTTCAACCATTTATTGATTATATGGTGCTTATTACCATCGAAGGTTTACACTCGTCATAATTATGGTTTCTAATCTGTGACTATATCTGAATTGAAGATAAGGTATATTGGGATTAAAGAGAAATGTAAAAATTTAGTTTCCTTTTTACATTCATGATTGTCAAGACACCTAAACGATATCCTTTGATATTTTTAGTCTTAGTCTCCTGAAAGCAAAATGTTTGAGTATTCGTAGCAAAAAACAAAGACACGGAATAAAAAAAATGTAATTTCATGCCACAAATATTACCATAAGCGATAAAATGGTTTGTCAGAAGGCGAGACACACTTTAACCACTTTTGGAAACAGATGGTTCTAAATGTGACTAATTTTCCTCAACATTTAACAGCAACATCAGAAATTAAACATGTTATAGAAACCATTAGGTTCAGTCCCACCCCCGTTACTATCACTGTTGTCCATTAGGGAAATCATATCCCATTAATGTATTTACATTAATTAGAGGAGGAAACTTGAAAGAAAGAAAATAATTAGCTATCACTACATACTCCAAAGCAAAAGCTGGCTCGTCCCTTCCCAGTTCAAACCAAGACCTGCTTATGGCTATATTTCCTTTTTGACCAAGAAAGTTGGTTGATCAAGTTGAGGTTTTAAAATAAGTTTTCTTAGCTAGAATCCTGATCCATTCCCAGAAGCTATAGTATACTTCCACCTAGAATGAATACCCTAATTGTAAATGTCTTGTTCTATCAAACAATAAAAAGGCTTGAAGCAGCAATCCCAACTCCAATCCTGAACCTACAGCAAATAGTCAAGTACAGATTCATACATACAAAGAACTCCCCTTGGAGGCTTACGCATCCACAGTTTGAAGTACAAGCCTAGAGAAGTAATAACTGTATTGACCTTCCTCAACTATACGGCTTTGGTGAAAATCATTTGCCCAGAGTTCTTTGTGCTGATGTATAAGTTAGATGCTACAATAACATGAAGTGTTCGTAAAGACTTTTTCTGAAAACCTTAGCTTCAAAGACATGATGATCATTAATATCTCTTGTTCTTCCTTCTTGAAGGAGACATTAAAGATACTTTAAAAATAAATAAAGATATGAATCTCATGTCTGTACCTCAAAATGAGCACGGGGACTATGCTGTCACCGCCTGATCCCAAGAAGTTTTTCAAGAAAGGCCGAGAGCTAGGGAAAGTCCTAGAAGGGCAATTGTAGTGAGCGAGAGGATGGGGAGCCTGATGAGCTAAAGATCTGAAGACCCTTTAGTCTGGGAAGATGGAGAATGAAAGTGGAATGACCAAAGGCTTTAAAGTCATAAAACACAAACAGCATAAATATGAGCTTGTTCACAAAATGCCAGAATAGAACTGGGGGTGGTATGAGAACCTGAAAAGAGGGGTAATTTTGGCATTGCAAAGATACATTTAGGATAAAATACTGCTTTTCATAACAAATTGATGCAACTATTTTTCTTAAGCCTTCTCCCTTTTTGTAATGATCAAATGGGCTAATACTTATAAAGCTACAACAGAGTATACTGAGTGATTAATAAGTATTTATTATTATCATCATCATTAAATCCCGTACCAAATTAAAAGATTCTTAAAGACTGGGATGTGTCTCATTCACATTTTAATTCTCCTACAGTGCCTAGCCTAGTGCCTTGCACATGGGATGTGTATATACTAGCAAACATTTAACAACCATGTCTCCAGGGATGAGGGAAACTCTGATTTGTAGTGATTGCCAGTTTCCATGATGTAAATACTCCCATCATGGCAAATTTCAAGCAACCAAGATAATGCCACTAAAAGCAGTGTTGGGAAGAGATGCACATAAACAGTTCTTGGGGTTGGTAAAATAAGAGTCACAGCACTTAAGTAACTAATAAATGGAATGACTGTGAATCACTCATAAGAAACCATAAAGCATTATAACACTTATTGAATTCTCAATTAATATAATCACTTTTCTTGAAGATGTCTTCCTTTTATACAGGCTCATGGCCTTGTTGGCCTCAATTGGTCCAACATCAACACTCAGTCAAGTCCTGCTTTAGGCCCCTCCCCAGGCAAGCTGCCCCAGCCACTTGGGAGCAGGTCGCCCTGGTGGCTTTGTCCCCCTGCCTCTCGCTTACTGAGCAGTTCCTTTCCCTTTCTGATAGCATTCAGAAGCAGAACTACATCTCTGAATGCTTTTCATCTTAGTAAAATTAGTCTCTGAACTTACTGAAATCTTTGTTTTATTTTCCTTTTCTTTCAAAATCAGTCTCGGCTTTGGTATTTTTCATCTGAGAGGATGCATTATATTTTTTTCTCATTTCCATTTCAAATTGCTTAATCTTTCATGGAAGAGCTCACTCAGCCTCCACTCACTCAACATCTCTAAGTCTGAGAGAGTATGAGTGTGTATGTGAGTGAGCATACGTACGTATGTATATGTGTGTGATTGTGTGTGTGTGTGTGCGCACGCACCTCCTTTGGCATGAGCTGTACTTACAATAAAAAGCTTCTCTCTATTAACGGAACTCTTTCCTCCAAGAAAATGTCTACATACTTTGGAAAGAAATAATGGTGCTCTGCCTGCATGCCGTATGCCTCTAATAGTTCTACCTATGACCTATGGAAACCTCTGTCAAATAGTCTTTCCCTGTTTTTTTTTTTTTAAATAAAGCAATTTAAAAAAAAAAAAAAGCTTGTTTGTCAAATCACATCCATGAGCAGATACACAACTACCAAAGTACCTGTAATAGACACCAGTGGGGTGTTCACCACACAGTATCTGAAAAATACAGCTAAAAAAGAGGAGTCTGTTGAGTATCTACTTTCAGATTCCTACTTGACTCCTCATTGAATGGATTTAAGTTAGCATATAGTGAGTGAGAGGTAGAGTCCCAAGTGTTATTGCTGATGCCTCAGGGCTCCATTTAAAAACAAAATGAAAACAAAACCACTTTCCCCCTCTGCACAAGAGAAACCTATCCTATTTTTTTATCCTTTGTGAAAACAGAAGCCAAGTTTCACTTCTCAAATAGTTCAGTATTCCCAAAGTGTTGTGTAGTAACCCTAGGTATTGTGCTTCTTGAGCCATCTAATTTTTCTCACTTTCTGATTCAGATCTTCTTCTGCGTTTTGTAATCATTCAACAAATTTCTTCATCTAGTCAAGAAAAACACTTTTGCCTTTGGCCACATATGCTTCTTTGTACCATTTCAAAATTGCTTCTTCACTTAGCACATCGGCTTTGTAAAAGAGAACCACAATCTTCTGAAAGGCTTTCATGAAACGGATGTTGTCAGAATAGTATTCCTGGACCTTCTGGCAGAGGATCAGCTCTGACTGGCCTTGGGAGCTAAACACAGCCAGCAGGAGAGCATATTGCTTCAGGCGCTTAAGGGCCTGCTCTGCAACAAGTTTCTCCTTCTTATTCCATTCAACAGCGTTCATGATACAGGTCCACAGAAGTCCAATCACTGCTGTTTCCAGAAGGTCGTTCCTCTTCATTTCTTCTTTCACATAGAGCACCACCTCCTTGATCGGGAATTCCTGAGAAAGATACTCCTGGAGCTCCTTCTGCAGGTCCTTCCTGGTGCCCAGTGGCTGCTGGACTCACAGGAAATCAGAAAGCTCCTTTAGTCCTGTGTCCGTGAAGTATTTAGCGAAATGATCCATACTGTTAACTGGAAAGAGTTCAAGCAGCTTCTTATCTAAGTTGGCTTTTCTCAAAAAAGAGGTAACAGAGTTGCATCTTTTTCTTCCATCCTTGCTTTAAAAAGCTTGGCAGCAAATGAGACTTCAGTGCCCTCTTTGACGGAGCTGTCAGTGAAGAGACTGGTGAAGATGGCGGCAGGAGAGGTGCCACTGCCCAGCAGGATGCCTGACAGCACCGCCAGCTTTGTCTGTTCTGTGTTGGGAAAGGGTTTAAGGAAGAGGAGAAGTTTTTTCATTTCGTCCTCAAATGCCTTTTCCAAACACTTATATCTACTGATGAGTTTACTGAAGACCTGAGCATAGTTTCGGATAGTTTCGTGATCTTCACTTGCTGAAAATACACAGTGTGTGGTCATCTTGGTCTTGTCACCATCATCGATGTGTGTCCCTCCAGGGGCAAGCATACTGCCAGCCACCAGGATATCAAAGTGTGTGTCTGCAGAGCGACGATAATCTAATCTTGATCTTGTAGAGTCCAGAAACTTGACTACGGCTTCAAGGTCATCACCAGCTTCATTAAACCCCTGGACAAGTGTATCCCTGAAGACTGTAGGTTTGAATTTCTCTTTTTCATCCCTTTTCTGAGATTTGAACCACTGGCCTATTAGCACTGGCTTCTCACGCTCATTCATAAAATTTCTGTCCGAGAAGGTAGCGGCGACATGCGAGGCTGGGAGTTGCGACAATTCCGGCAGTGGCAGCAACAGCAGTGGTGGCCGTAACAATCTAGTCTTTCCCTTTTAATCTCAGAATAGCCCATACCTCTCTTTTCCTTAAAAAGATATAGCATTTCTAGATCTGATAAATAGACAACCAAGACTGCAAAAAACAAACACAACAATTTAACTAAAAAGAATGCAATGTTCACATAACTAGGGCTCAGATCAGAGGCATTCAAAAAGGACTACGTATCTTCAATGGGTTTACTGTTCTAACATCAGGTAATATTCATCAGGGTATCAGCCTATAAAATATTAAATCTCATCAAGAAAGCTTCTGTACTCTTGCTTTCCTAGGCAGAAACAAACCCATTTTTTAATATATGTGGGAGACAAATTAATTCTTCTTCTCGATAATTCCTGCCTGAGAGCTCTAACAGAACATATACCATGTGGATGCTTTTTAAATAGTCTTATTTTTAACAGTCATTAAAAGCATTTTTTAAATTGATGAATTCTGGAGTCTATACCCAAGTAGGAGGACTAATAGAACAACTTATGAAGAGAGCTTGACAAGGGAGAATCCAGGCTTTATAGAACTATGCAATTTGAAAGGCCTTGTTTAAGAAAACAACCTATAATGAATACAAAATCAGATACCAAAGAAAATGTTTATTTTAAGAGTCTGTACAAATGAGGGATCCTGAAATTTAAGTTCCATATCCTTCACAATAATCCACCTCCTGCCTAGAAGGTTTTCCTAAAAGCAAGCCCCTATGGGTGTTTTCTGCAATGTTCAACCCATTACAAAGAGAAGCCCACTTAATCATCATTCCAGCCTTCTGAGAAAGGCACTATTTCCAACTTCAATGTTTAACTGAGGAGACCAAAGCCAAGAAAGTTTGAGCACCTGCCCAAGGTCACATTGCCATGGAGGATAGAGCCAGGACCCAACCCCAACACCCTGTGGTTGGCCGATGTACAATGTGGCCTCCTAAGACCAAAATATTTATATGTATTCTACCATTTCACAACATTAGTTTATTTTTATTCCATAGTAAGTTTCCTAAGAAAAAGAGGCACAAAAGTAAGAGTGTTTATTTTAAAGTCAACACAAATTTGGAACTTGAAGTTACACAGCAGATATTCCATCATTAGGTCTTAAGTTTTCATCTCCAATTGCTCCAATTCAATCCTCCCAAACAAAATGAGCTCCTTCATCAGTCATGGCCAAATGGGTTTTAAGTGGATAAAAGTTATAGCTCCTAGTTATGGGATTCTCCAAATCGCTAAGTTCAGATCATTTCGAATGTCAAACTGGCACTTAACAGGCAACAGCTGAGAATCTGACTTGATTTTATTTTGGAGTAAAATCCTCTCCAAGCTAAGGTATTATTCTATAATACCTCACATTACCTAGAAGTGTCATCAAATAGAAAATAAAGATATTTTTCACATCCTTAAGTAATTCAGAAACATTGGGGATGATCCTTCTAATGTGGGAGGCTCAGGAATAAAGTTGCTCACTTTCAATGGGGGCATTAACTTCCTAGGACCCAGAGGCCATCAAGTGTAGTGAAATAGACAATTTAACAAATGGATCCTAAGAGGCAGGAAGAGTCAATGTACCTAACGTATTATTCACCACCAAATGTCATTCAAAACGGAAATTAAAGCCACAAAGAACAGAAAACTCAAGACCAGTTTGTCCATGACAGTCCTATTTTCAAAGCAACTTCAAAACAGCTTATTTGTTTGAAAATTAAGGTCTATTTGTTAAAAGTCAGTAATTGAGGGGGGAAAAAAAGACTGTAAGAGAAAAGCATTGTCTTCCTAAGTTCTGGCTGTCACTTACACATAGAAAAATTATCCAAATGAACTGAGAGCCCTATGGCCTTAGCTACCACTTTTCTGCAACACAGCTTTGGTCTAGAGATGTGCTCCATGGGAACAGTGTGGGGCACCAAGGAGAAGTGTGAGGGAACAAATCAGCAAGGAACCCAAAGTCAGGCTCATGCAAGCTTGTTTAAATGGAAAAGAACCCAAAGGCAATAGAATCTGTCACACCACTCTCCACGGAGCTGAATTTGGTATGGAGTGAGTATATTTTGAGCCTCACAAAAGGTTTCCCCCCTCCCCAAGAATCCAAAAGGCCTCCTTGGAGGTCACTTAGACCCTGAGTCTCAAGCACTTATTTTTGTCCTTCAAATATTTATTGAACACTTACCATGTGCCACGTACTAGGGTAGGAGTTCTAGGTAGATTGTCTCTCATTTGTGACTGTCGTGTTCATCCTTTTGACTCAAGAATCTATTACAGTAGTACTTGGCACACAGTAGGTGGCTGAAAAAGGAAGTTATCGTTATTGCCATCATGATCATCATCATCATCATTATATCACTCTTGTTAATGTTTGAAGTTTACAGGTGACATAGAGGTCAACATTTTTCAAACCTGTGCTCTTGTAATGCTCATGGAATCTATAAGTCCTGCTCCTGGAAGCTGTTATTGCCAATGTGATGGATTAGAGGGCAAAAGGATAAAATGAATGACTCCATCAGGGCTTTCTCTCACATAATTCTCCCAAAAAGTGACAGAAGTTACCATGAAGCTAAAATGAGTTAACCTGTTAACAGAAAAATTACTCGTGTTCCTCATTGTAAATCTACAGAGTGACTTAGTAAGGAAGGTCTGCATATTTCACACTAATTGCTTCTAAATTAAATTACAAAAGGAGATTTAATTAAGAACATAATGGTTTTAACCACATCTCTGAATGACTCCTCTATGGCACACTCTGCTTTCAGCAACTTATATTCATCAACTCACTTAAATCTCATCACCTCCTCTTATGGTATTATTAGCTTCACGTCCCACTTTACAGATGGAAAAACTACGTCTCAGATTACTAGGAGACCAGAGAAGACCAGAGAGACTTCTGTCAAGCCCAGTAAGAAGTCCTTCATCAAAGAAGGAAGAGAGCTAGAGAAAGTCCTGAGAGGAAAGACTGGAGTGAAGGAGGTGATTTGCGTGTTTGGTAGGCTAAATAGTTTAGGGTTCTTTAGCCTGAAAAGGTGGAGGGAAAAGTGGGTAATGCTCAGAGGCTATAAAATCATGAAAAGTAAGGAGAGCATAAACCTAGGTTTGTTCATAAAATGATAGACTAGAGAGGGAAATTGTGAGGAGAAGTGAAAAGAGCTAATGGACTGAATACAATCACTTAAGGGAAAATCACGAAAGAGAAAAAATGAAGGCCAAAGTCAAGATTTAAAAAGACCCAAGGAGGACACATGTCTACTAGACACATTTCTTTCCTTATGGTGTCACTGATCCTAATAGACTTGAGTTTTTTGGTAACTGCTCTAATGCTTGGTCATTTACATTCAGTGCTTGTGACTACATTCCACCAGAATAGCTAGATTATTTTTAAGTTTTCATGATGTCTCCAAATTTGTGCTCATGGTCACTCAATCTTTTGTGTTCACCTATTTCTCTGTTCCTGTTTCACTCAAATAGAATTTGGAATAACTCTGCCACTTTGAACAATTGTGCTCACCCAGACTCTTTCTTCCTCTTTCTACTGAACCCTCCATGAGTCTCCTCATCTGTTATGGACCTAATGTTTGTGTTCCAAAATTCCCATGTTGAAACCATACCCTCCCATGTGATGTATTAAGAGGTGAGGCCTTTGGTAGGTAATTAGGATTATATAAAATCATGAGGGTAAAGCCCTCATGATGCACTAGTGCCCTTTTAAGAATCACAGAAAAATATGGTAGCTGAAGGAAGGAAACTGGACTCCGGGTGGTAATCACACGATAGAATATACAGATGCCAAGTTATAACATACACCTGAAAGTTATATAATTGTATTAACCAATGTTACCCCAATAAACGTAAAAGAAAAAAAGAAAGAAATTCTGTAACTCCAGAGGGGAGGGAGGAGATAGATGGGGTAAAAGGGGTCAAATATGTGGTGACCGAAAGAAACCTAACTACGGGAAATGAACACACAATGTAAATATATATATATGCCTTACTGTTAAAATGTACAGCTGAAACTTATCGGATTTTGTTAACCAATGTCACCATTAAAAAAATAAACAAATTTAAAAAATAAATTAAAAATAAAAAGAATCACCAAAAGAAAATGTGCTTCCCCTCTCTGCTCTCTGCCATGTGAGAATACAATGAGAAGTCAGCTGTTTGCAACCCAGAAGAGGACCTTGCCAGAACCCAGCCAAGCTGGCACCTTGGTCTCGGACTTCCAGCCTCCAGAACTGTGAGGAAAAAAAACTTCTGTTGTTTAAAAAGTACCTAATCTATGGTATTTTTGCTGTAGCAATCTGAGCTAAGGTATCTTGCAGAAATCTGGGATTCTCCCCCATCTCAAACAAACAAACAAAAAACCAAAACCATAAAGCAAACTATTTCTGTGAATCGATGTGCAATGTGGATAGAGCCAAAAGAGGTCTTCGAGAGCTAGAATATTAAGCTACAGGTATTTTATAAGGTGGTATTTAATTATGATAAACATTAAGTGTGTTTGCTTTAGAAAATGTAGATGTATAGGTTTATCTTGTCAAAAAAAAAAAAAACTTAGCGATTTAGTCACAATAAATCCAATATGAGTCATCAGTGTAATGTAGCTGCCAGAAAAGATAACATGAGGCCTCATTAACAGCTACTGTATGCTGTATGAATCAGAACACACCCCCTACATAAATATTACTTTCAATTTTAGGAGCTATGCCTAGAAAAACAAGCTGTGATATTCAAAGCAAGTGACCACAATAGTGAAGAAACTCAAGTCCTGCCAAGTGAAGAATGATTTAAGTTAATGGGAATATTTAGCTTAAACTACTGGGAGGGGAAAAAAAGGGATCAAAAAGAGACAATAGTTGTTTTCAATTATGCAAAGAGCTTCCATGTGGAAGAATTGGTTTGTATCATATAACTCCAAGGAGTAAAACAAGAACCAATAACAATAGTAATAAAAAGCAATCACCTTTTATTGTGTTCTTTCTCTGAGCCAGACACTATGCTAAGTACATTATATTCATTACCCCATTTAATTGTCACAACAATCCTGATAATAAATGAGTGCTAGTTACCAAGAAATAGATTTAAAGCCAGTGCAGAGAAGTACATTTTAACAATTAGAATCACCCAGAGGCAAAATGTGCTGCTTTGGAAGGTGTCAAATGTCCTATCACTGGATATGACCAATTATGTGCTGGAAAACCCTAGGCAAGAAAGTATTGTTGAGAAGATCCAAGTTATCAGATGGGTAGGTGAGTTAGATCTTACTTCAAATCCTTTCTAGGACTTGCTAGAATAAAAAAGAAAATATAAACAAGGAAAGGATAATGCTTTTGAATGAATGAAATAGAGGTACATTACATGAAACAGATTAGAAGGAGAAATCAAAACTCATTTCGAGGAAATGAGATGGCATTAAGAGAAATCAAGACATTCTTCATAACAGAAAAAATGCTCATCCCTATGGGATGACTTCTTTTTGGTCCCTTATAATGGCAAAGGGGATGTGGCAAATGAGCTCTCAGGGCCACGTGCATCCTCCAGGTCTTGTGAAAAAACTTCAGGTGAGGTGCTGGCTTCTCTGGATCCTTTCAATACTTAACAGCTCTGAGATTCTAGAATCCAGCAAAAGGGAAGCCTCCAAACCCCGATGGTTTCTAATCACTCCAAGCTGTTATTCCTCTCATTGCTGTAATGACTAAAAATGTGTGCATGTCAAAATTGTCTCAGTTAATTTGCTAGGAGACAGTGTCATGTACTCTGAAAGGACTCGGGCAGTCTAAAAACCTATCAGCAGCATAGAAAACTGGAAAAAATGAATAAATTGGAATAGTAATGGAAGTATTGTGGATATTTAGGACAAGACATGTGATGAAATTAAATTTTAGAAAACCACCTCCGGTACCCATCTTTGTACTTCTTCCTACTTTTTGTGTGCTCTTCAGCCTAAAGGAATAATCGAATGTATTCTCTAAGATGTGTTTCCAACAAGAAATGGGGAAAGAAGGGAATGTGAGAAAGTAGGATGGAGGATAGAAGGGAAGGAGGAAGAAGAAAGACAGACGTATTCATGACAGATGCAAAGGGTGTGGGGTTGCACCCCCTTAAAGAAAATAAGGGACTAATGGAATGATAATACCTAAGCAATAGGAATGTGGCAGCCAGTTCCATATACCTGAAGAAGCTCAGAAAATAGGTGGAGGACAAAAATATCAGCTGTCACCAAACACTGCTTCCTGACTCTGACCTTAGAAATGATAGAAAGAGGAAGAGGAGTTAATATCAAGTTAACACCAAAAAGCCTCTGAGACCAAATTTTTTCCCAAACTACTACTCCAGCACATCAGCTACTTTTTCACCAGGAAATGCACTGTCCTGGCCTGTAGTTTTGTCCTAGGAGGACAGAACTCATATTTGCTGAGTGATGTTTCTAGAAGAAACCCTTGCTCTTGAGCAGCAGCAAGAAGTGCGTGGAAATTTAATGCAAGCAGGAACCCTCTTGAAGCAGTTCTTCCGAGTTCCCTTGCATGAAGCAGGTTTTTCCCTTCACTTAAACAACAATTTGTTTTACTTTGATAGGTCCTCCTAAATAATGATTTCATCATTAAACATCTGGCTTCTTCCTAGCAGATTAGGCCTCCAATGAGGAAAGTGTGTTTATAATTCTAATTTGAAACACAGCACATTAATATGCTGATTCTCATAATGTTTGCCTTAACCTGTTTGGAGAAATTATGACTACAAATATCTTGTACACAACACCTCTAACTACCAGCTTGTACAAACAACATAAGAGCCGGAGCGCTTCATCCAGACAATTGGAACCACTTCAGAGGCGACCATGATTAGTGCTTTGGCTGGAAGCCATATTTTACACATAAACTCAGCATTTGCCTCCGAGCTGCTGTCCCAGGCTAACAGACCCTCCTCCACTGTTACTAATAAGCACATTCAAGAGAGCCAGATGGTCTGAGGGGAAGCTCTCTGCCTTTTCCTGAGCTAGGCACACTGGAGGGAAGGAGCCCAAGCAGGCTCCAAGTCGTATTTCCTCGGGCTCCAGGTTCCTGCAATGCTGTGTGCAAACAGGCGCCACTAAAAAAGAATGTAAATGAGGGTACTATTCATTATTTAAGGCTGGCACCTTGCCATCCCCTCCTCCTCTGGGCGATGCCTGCCTGTAGAAACAGGGAAAGCATCTGATGAGAGCAAGGCAACTCTAGAGGCATCAGGCCATTGCAAAGCAGTTTCTTTCCTTCTGCTGAGGATCCTGCAGGCTCAGCACTTCTTGGCCCACAGAACAGCTGAGCTTTTCACTATCTTCCTAACAAAGCACTGGAGTGCCTCAGCCTCCACGTTTATATCAAGAGTGTTCATTTACAACCTAACCTCCAAAAAGCAGACTTGTTCTATCCTGATTCATAACCAAGGCCCTTTGTCCCACTCTTGGGTTCAAAAAAAGGGGGGTAAATGATCACTCTATATAGGGGTGAGACTTACAAGCAAGTTCTAGACTACATAGACCAGAAATTGCATCAAGAGAATGTTTCTTTCTTTTTGGTGACTGCCTATATATCTTATGCTGCGATACTTAAACATTTCACACTACATCATCTTTCACTGATTTTAAGTGACATGAGAGTATAGACCATACATTACACTTATTTCAAATGTCTTCAAAGTGCCAACCTAACACAGTGTCCAGATTATTAAATAAACCCTTAAACGCAATTTTTAATTCGAGTAAACTCTAGATTTAATATAAAATGTATAATTTGCCAATTTGAATTTAATCAAATTTATCTCAGCACAAATAGCAAAAACTCAACATTCTTGTCGCTTAGGTTGACACAGATCAGCTCTGCACATCAACCATCAAACCATTAGATCCTTTTCAGTCTCATCTGAGAGTCTTTTCCTTTCAATGGTATAATCCCAAGTGTTAAAATAAACAAACAAACAGATAACAATGGATGTGTCTACATGCTCCCTTTTTTAATTTGAAAACTTTTTTTTTTTTGCCTAATGATATAAAACATGCTGACTAACAGTATTAGTTTGGACTCTGGCTGCAAGTGACAAAACTACAGCTCTAAGCAGTTTTATTAAAACATGGAGTAGGGATTTGTTGGCTTCTGAATTCAAACCATGAAAAGGACTAGATTAAGGATCAGCTGGATCCAGGGGCTCAGAGGCCTTCTCTTGCTTCTCCTACTTCTCTTTCTCTCTTGCTCTCCCCCTCTCCCTCTCCCTCCTCTGTATCTTCCTAGTTACTTCAATTTATCTGGACAATTGACCCCACACACTGGAAATATAACTACAAGCCACCCAGGCTTACATCCCTATAGCCACATGGACAGACTGGAGGAAAAAAAGTTGCTCTTCATCAGCTGCAGTTAGAAAATGAAAGAATGCTCATTGGCCTAAGGTGAGTCATGTTCCCATTCCTGGGCCAGTTACGTGATCAGAGGGACAGTATATGATGATTGGCTCCAACTCAGTCATGTCCCCATCTCTCTTAGGAAAGAGAACCAATAGTCATCCACCAATATTGACTAAAGCGGAAATAAAGCCGTTTCCAAAGAAAAGGAGAGCAGGAAAAAGAAGGCAACAGGAAAAAGGCCTGGGGTTTAAACAAAACATATGTTCTCTACGTTACTTTAGAGGGGAAAACATTATGCAAGGCACTATTACTCTTTATCATTTCAGATATTTGCAGCAACAAACAAGTTTCCTTCTACAACCTTGGAAAAGTGAAGACAAGAATTTGACTCCTGAAAGTATGTTAAATCTTTCCCCAAACAACTTCTCAGAAGTTGAGAAAATTTGCCATCCCAACTAATCACATCTCATTTCTAATTTTTTTTTGATTGTTGATGTTTTCACCTTAGTTGAAATTTTATGTGCAAAGAATTTTAGAAGAAAAATAGTTCTACAAGAGCTATTATGGAAAATTGTTCTCCCACAGCTCTCCTCAAGTCCAGTTAACCACTTTTACTACTTATTTACCTTCATATCACTAATCTCAAGCAGAAACTTTTCTCTTCTGAGTTTTTAGTTCTACACATTACCTACTGACTTCCCCTGCTGAAAATTGGTATTTTGTTTTCTCTCTGTGCGCGCACGCGCGCGCGCACACACACACACACACACATGTGCATACTTCCCAATCCTCTATGCCCTCAATATGTTATCATAATTCTGGTTTAATAATTATTCCATTTTACATTATGATAATTATGTGAATGTTATTCCACTGCTGAGCCATGAAGTATAATTAATTTATCTTTCTGTACAACTTTATTTTTCCCAGAGTTAACACATCTAGAGTTTTTAAAATTTTACTTAGTTTTCTGGTTTGTTAGTTTATTTATGAATGTTCATTAGTTTACCTTCAAATCCTCCCCTGATTACCTAGCTTTCTTTTCAATACATTCAAACACCGCCCATTGTATCTGTTGGAATTATCTCTTCCTGAACCTTCTGACTTGCTCCAATCTTCTGGTTGCTCTCTTGATTTGTTGCACAGAATCATCCAGTAATCTTCTTCCATCATCATCCTGAGAATTTCCCTCACCTCTCTCTTGTGTTAAATTCACTTTTTCTCAGAATCTAGATCTTCATTATCTTTTTTACTTCTTTATTTTGACAGAACAATTCTTCTGGTTGTTATGAGAAAAAGCTCCATGGGAGGTGAAATGTTTGAGATCTAACATATCTGAAAAATGTATTTACACAATCCTTACACTTTACTGATACTTTGGGTGGGTATAGAATTCTAGGTTGGAGAGCACATGCAAAGTCCAAAGTGATTACAATTCCTGATTCTTTGTATACAAACTTCCCCTGCTCTGGAAAATTTTAGGCCCTTATTTTTGTCCCTAGTACTCAAAAATATTATCATGATGTACCCTGGTATAGATCTATTTTCATCCATTGTGGGGGGCACTTGATGGTTCTTTTCATTCTGAACCCTCACATCCTTCAGGTCTAGAAAATGTTCTTGAATTATTTATCTAATAATTTTCCTCATTTTCATTCACTCAAATCTCAATTTCAGGTATTTCTATTATTCGGATATTACCTCCTAACCTGATCTAATTTTATTATCTCTTTTTCTCCTTTTTTACATTTTCTTGCTTTCATATTCTAGTTTCTAAAAGATTTCCACATCTTTATTTTATTAAACCTTATATTGATCTTGTGATTTGTGTCTTTTTTTCCCAACGACTTTTTAGTTTTTATTCTTCTTGATCTTTCATTACAGCATTCTATTCTTTTCTTGTGAATGCAAAATTATCTCATCTTTTTTTTTTTTTTCATTTTTATTCTCCTTAGATATTCTCTATTTCCTCAAATTTGTTTTTTGGTTTATGTGTCTGTCTGTATTTTAGAGAAAAGTCATCCTTAGATGTCTGGTGAGCTTTAACTGTCTATTCACATTTAAGATTATAGCATAAAAAAAGCTGATAGGAGCTCTGAATATATGGGTCGAGTTGTCAACTCTAGGTCTTATCCTAGATAATCTGGTTGGATTGTTTCATTGGGAAACCACTAATGTCAACTAAACCACTAATGTCTTTTCTCTTGGACTACTCAGAAAGATCAGATACTAAATTTCTAATCTTATGCCTGAAAGTAGAAGCCGACTGCCAATATTTGGGGGATCGAGTGGGAGAAGAAAACCAAATTCTCAATTTCAAGTCATCCCCTTCTTTGCATTATGATATCCCTACCTTCTTATGTGTGATATCTCTTAGTTCACATAATAAATTTTAAAACTTTCTGCTGCATTGCGAAAGGGGTATCCAGCTGTTCTAGGTAGGGGAGGAAACTGAGGATTCAACTCTGCTAATACAGTAGCCACTAACCACTGAAGCTATGCAAATTTAAACTAATTAAAACTTAAATTTAAAATTCAGTTCCTCAGTTGTGCTAGCCATATTTTAAGTGTACAATACTCACAAGTGGCTATGGCTGTAGTATTGAACAGCATAAATACAGAATATCTCCATCAATGCAGAAAGTTCTATTGGACAATGACTGTCTAATTCCTCCTCAAAAAGACTGTTGACCAATCCTCATGTTTCAGTCCTATATTCACTGCCACTTCCAGAGATATCTGGTATTACAAGTCCTAGAGATTTTCAGGTACAATCTGGTTGGTTTACTGACTTTTCCTGCCAGAGTGGTAACTCCGTAAGAATAGTGATCTTTGATTTTGTTCATTAATGAATCCAAAGGACCAAGAAGAGTATCTGGCACGGCGGATACTCCATAAATGCACATTGAATGCTGACTAAATGTTTCCCCCACTGTCGACTTATCAGATCTCAGAACTCTGAATCCTAAGTCAATTATTTACTCATCTTCTTGCCTTCCAGTTTCCAAAACATCATTGTTAATGTCTCCACTTCTGCTCTCTTTGATATCATGAATCTATGTCTTACTACCATTTCAGAGGTAAACGTTTAGATTCAATAACCATTTTTTTACACCAGAAGTGAGTTTCTAAATGAAGTAGAAGTGGGGGGGGGGGGATAAATTTAGGATTCCAAAATTTTTAAAGGAAAATATAGCTTTTCTGGGGGAAAAAAAATCCTTAAACAAATACCAGAGAAGCCAAAAAGAGTGAAACAGTATTAACAGTTGTCGTGTAAAGAAAGTCAATATACAGTTTAGGAAAATAATAATTTTCATGATTTTTGTAATTATAACAATACAATTGTTATAGAACACATAAAGCAGTGCCTCTTTTTAATAAATGCACCTATTTGAGACTCAGATGAAATTTACAGCTTATGGGACTCCATCCATAAGGGTCAGTAATGAATATTTGTCTCTCATTTTAACTGCCAGTATCTGAACCCTCTCACTCTGCATGGGAAAGCTCCATGCCTAGTGAATAAGGGCATACTCTGCCACAGAAGGAAATAGTAACTTTCCCAGCTTCTCTTGTAGCAAGGGTATAAGGATAGATCAAGCTTTGCTAATAAGATACACATGACATAGACCAAGAATTGGTAGCCAGTGACTCAAGGAACTAGGGATGCCCCAGGATCCATCCCACTGCAGAATCCACAGCACTCTGTTCTCATTGATCAATTCTGCTGCCAAACTGGAGGAACAATTTTCAGCTGCATACCCAACTCCAAGTCTATCCTCAAGATCCTACCCAATATCCTTTTAACAGACTCTTTTTTTGTTGTTTTAAAAGAAGAGTTAGTTTCTGTAACTAACAAATAAAAATGCAGAGAAAGAATTCAGGCACCCTGTGTCAGGAACCTCTGGTATAGACAGAAAATAATATAAGAAATATATAATACAACAGTTTTTCAAAGAAGTGCATTTTTCTAAAATGTACATAATTTTCTAGGAAATATAGGCAAAAATCCTAAAAGATGACTTCAGTGGAACTTTTCCTTGGCAATAAAGCAAGAGTAGGTATACATTCAGAAGCTAATAATATGGGTTTGTGTGTGTGTGTGTGTGCGCGCGCGCACCAAGAAATCCTCAGAAGAATTGGCATTATATGTTGAAGGTATTCTTGGTCATCATATTGACTTACAAAGAAATATGGGCTTGATAAATTGTCATCAGTGTTCCTAAGGCCTGGAGAATATTATCCCAAATAATAATTTATATAAGTTGCAATGAGAGCAAAATACAGGAAAATGGAATGTTTACCTTTTGCTCTCTCAATCTAGAGCAATTATGCATGCTTGCTACTGAAAAATATTTCTATTAAAAATAAAGCCTAATTCTTAATATCCCAAAATAGAAAAGGAAAGTTGTGAATAGATGACATCAATGCCACATAAATACAAGGAAACAGTCACTGGAGGTTGTACCCAGGGCCTCGTTGTGGGTGAGCCTTTCTCTGGTCCACTGTTCCTATGACAAGGGTTTCAACTGCTCAACTTTTAAACCAAGGGAAACCTCTGCAACAGAGGCCTAAACAATGTTTTAGCTGATTATTCCTTATTATCTTGAGTAAAAAGTAGGAGAACTTTTGTTGTCGAAATTTCTTTTGACTGATTTCTGTTCCTGGAGTTCTAAATATTTTATGTCCTGCCTAAAACTAAGACTCAATTTGGAGGAAAAGCCTATCTGCGTAGCTTCTAAGTATCTACCAAAATATTTATTAATTACTGTGTAGTTTTTAATATATATGTCCACAAATTCTCTGCTAACCTTAATATGGCCTGGACTTAGTGATTCACATCTAATGAGTATAGAAAAGCAAAAAAAAAAAAAAAGGTAATTTTACAGTACAGAAACCTGGCAGTTGATCAAGATAAACATGCCCAGTCACAAGTCACGTTGCTAGCATGTACCCCTCACATGATGTGATAAGCAAACTTTAACCTTTATGCTATTCTTCCCCAAAATCCATAACCCAGTCTAATCATGAGAAAACATCAGACAACCCAAATTGAGGGCCATTCTACAAAATGATTAAACACTGCTCTTCAAAAGGGCCAAGTACATTAAAACAAACAAACAAAAAAAAAAAAAAAAAAAACGAAAAACAAGGAAAGTCTAAGAAAGTGTCAAAGATTGGAGAACATGACAGTTATATGCATGTGGTATCTTGACCTGGATCCTAGAAAGAAAAAGGACATTAGTGGAAAAATTGGTGACATCAGAAAAAAGTCTGTAATTTAGTTAATAGTACTGCACCAACACTAATTTCTTAGTTTTGATAAGCATACCATGATTATGTGAAATGCTGTTAACACCAGCAGAAACTGAGCAAACTGTAAATCTAAAATTATTTTAAAATAAAAAAATTTAAAGAAATTATTAAATATAGCTTGGATAAGAGATCCCTAAAATATTGCTTTATGGAGAGGTACAAGATTAAATTAATGCTTTATCCAAATTTATCACCTGTTTTTTTTATAGGGTTTAGCAGTATTTTTCTACGCAGAAAGTCCATCTTTGTCTTTCTCTGTGTAGCACGGTAAATTTGTGGTTTTCCACACCCATTCTAGAAGTATTAATCTTTCTGCCAATGATCTATATATTTCAAGCTCCAGAAGATTCATTGAAGAAATACCCACATTCCAAAGCGGGTTAGCTCCGAAAATCTAGCCCCTTAGCAATCTGAGATAAGATTAATTTTTAAAGTATAGTTGGGACCCATTTTTTCTGCAGATCTGACTGCTATAGCCATAATATCAACTAGGTCCTCTAAGAATCTTCTTTAAAGTGATATTGCATCAATTCTATCTTTATTATTATTAAAACACATCATTCTATCCTAAGGCAGAATGCCCCCTATTGGCTAATTTTGGGGAGAGAAAAAGTACTTGCTTTGGCTGTTTTTCCCAGAGCTATTCAAAAAAAGAAGGGCTGAGACGTAACACCTACTTTATTGATCTACCTTCACTCAGGGAGTATGTATTGAGCAACTGCGTTTAGCCAGTCACTGTCCTAGGTACTAGGGATACCAAAATAAAAAGATGCAGTTCCTGATACAATTACTTTGGCAAATGTTTGGTAATGCCTGGCAAAGGTGAACCTGCATATATATTCTACCCAGATGTCCTGCTTCCAACTATATCTATCCTAAAGCCAGTCCTGCACATGTGCCAGAAGGCATGGGCAAGAATGTTCACAGAAGCCTTATTCATAATTGCAAAAAGTCATCATCAATAGCTTCAGTAAATAAAATATGATG
This sequence comes from Rousettus aegyptiacus, assembly GCF_014176215.1. NCBI lineage: Eukaryota > Metazoa > Chordata > Mammalia > Chiroptera > Pteropodidae > Rousettus > Rousettus aegyptiacus. The sequence continues at coordinate 128,748,026 of NW_023416306.1, forward strand.
CATTCATAAAATGGAATTTATACAACCATGAAAAAGTGAATGAACCATGACAAAACATATCAACAGAATAAATCTCATAAACATAACAGAAGAAAGCAGCAAGTTATAAATGAATATAAACAGAATAATTCCATTATAAGATGTTCAAAAACAGACCCAATTAAACAATATATTGCCTAGCGATACATACTTACGTGGCATTTTTTAAAAAGCATAAAGAAAAGCAAGTTAATAATTAACATGAAATTCAGGATAACAGTTACCTACAGGGGGTAGGAGAAGCAAATGAGACCAGAAATGGACACACAGGAGATTTCTGAGTATTGGCAAAATCCTATGTCTAAGGTCTGGGTGACAGATACATGAGGGTTTGATTTTATGGTGACTGTTCTTTAAACTGCATATATACATTTTAAACACTTTTGTATGTATGCTACAGTTCATCAAAATGTTTAAAATGTACTATAAAAATTTTTTTAATGTTATAATAATAAAAATGATGATGATGTAATAGGTTCCTTGTCTCCAAGCATCTGTTAAAACCTAGGTGTAATATAGTGCCACCAGTGCTATGACATTTTTATTTGAAGTCGAAATGAGAGAGGAATCAACTCTGCTTGAAAGATCAGGAAAGACTTCAAAGAGGAGGTGACTCTTGAGTATGAGAATGGTTATTTAGACAAAACACGGTAAAAGCAGCATGAGTAAAGAACTCACAAAAAGGCCCAGAAAGTTAAAGGGCTATATGCCATATTTTGAAATATTAGTATGTTCCAGCTGCTTTTGAGAGACCAGCAGATGTAGCTAGAGAGGTAGGCAAGGGAAGATTAGTAAATCATGCTATTCTTTGCTAAAAGAGGAGTTGGTCTCCATTCTGAGAAGTGATTAAGTTGACTCATTACATCTGTGAGTTTGGGGCAGTACTGTCAATCCAGGGTGAGGCTAGAGAGGGAGGGTAGACAGGAGACCACAGAAACCATGTGAGAGATGCAGTCGCTTAAATAAGGGCAGGAAATGTGGTGATGAGGAAAGGAGGGAGTCTAGAGAGACTGAGGGTACAATCACCAATATTTAGTGAGTCGGGGGATATTGAGATGAAGAACAGGGAGGTGTCCAAGATGATCCCTGAGAATCTGGTTTGAATCAGGAATTCAGAAGGAAGATAAAGGATTTCAAGGGAAGAGTGGAGGTGTTGGTATGGAGAGGGGAAGTAAAAGGAGAGAGATGAGTCCAAGTAAGCATGTGATGACTCAGCACTGAAGTTTTGTGGAAGCCCCTCATGAGCCTACACTCAGAGTGGAGAGGAAAATCAAAGAAAAAGCATCAGCTGGTTTCTCTCTTTATGTACAATAAGAGACAGAATCTCAATAGCAAGCTTCTTAGATTATCTCTGGTTTTAAGGTATCTGTGTTATCCTTACTCACTTGGTTCAACCAGAGTTGGCTAGCAAATCATAGAAGAGATGGCACGAGTCTCATTAATACCAAAAAAAGAAGTGGGGCTCCCATAGGGCACTGGCAATGTGGATTTTCCGTGAAGCTGTCACATTATAGACCAAATTATGGTCTTTGATTTCACATATCTTTAATAAATACAAAAGCCTAGAGAATTTCCTAGGCACTTGGAATGAGTAAATCCTTCAGGTAAGCAATCTTAACTTAGTAATTGCAATGCAGGTGTTATCCATTCACTCTTCCTCATCCTCCCAAAAAACTGCTCTGTGAAAATCTAAAGCAACTCACCCTATTACAGGGACTCTGATGGCTGCCCAGGCCCATGGTTTGTTTTATGATGGGAGGGTGGGCGGAGAAAAAGAAGAGCTGTACAAGTACAGGATAGTCAAAAGGGATGAAGCAAGCAAATGCTGAAAGAGTACACAAGGCTCAAACATGCAAGGCCTTCATTTCCCCCATTATCATTGAGACGAAGCAGCTGGAGTTAGACATATCTATCTCCATGTCATTCCTTAATATTTATACTAAACTTTTAGCTACATAAAAATAGTTGTGGGATCAGAAAAACATATTAAGGTATTGGTAAATGAACATTTGCATTCATTCTAAATACTGGAAACTAATAGAAGAAACTGAGAATGAGAATTTGTTGCGAGCAATCAAAATAAAATGATTTTCCCTGAGCCCCATACAACCACAGAATCAATTCATCTGTAACACACTGCAAAATTACGGCGCTGAAAGATTCAAGGAATAGGGGGAAGAGAGATTCTAAAAATGAAGTTCATGAGTGCTTTACACTCTTGCTTTTACACACTCACTCATAGACATATTCATTTCCTCCCATTGTCAGAACACACAGCCACTTACAAGGTGTAATTTTTTCAACATGGCATTCTCCACACATCACCCCCCAAATTAAAAGTCAGCTTCAAAACATCTACTACCGCAAATGGGCAACACCATTCCCTCAATTGTTTGTTTTTGGTTTGATTTGGTTTGAAATCTTGAAGTATTGTGAAAATGCACCCCAGAAAAAAGGTGACATGCCAGCAGTCCCCAAGCATGAAACAAACATTGGAGAATAAACCAGACAGATTTGACCTGCGGTCTACTTGTGTCAGAGCCAGCCCTCGAAACAGTAATGCTATATAGCAAAGCACTGCATAAATGATACCCTTTAATCATCATAGCAAACTTGCTACTGCACTATCTCTACAAACCAGGAAACAAGCTGAAGTGTGGTTACATCAAAAACTTGGCCAATACTTCTGGGTATTTATCTCAAGAAAACAAAAACACTAGTTCAAACAGATATATGCACTTCCGTGTTCATGGCAGCATTATTTACAACAGCCAACATGTGGAAACAATGAAAATGTCTATTAGTGAAAGAATGGATGAGAGAAAAACGTGGTATATACAACACTGGAATGTTACTCAGTCATAAAAAAGAATCAAATCTTGCCATTTGTGACAACAGGGATGGACTTTGAGGACATTATAAGTGAGTCAGAGAAAGCCAAATACTGCAGGATCTCACTTTTATGTGAAATGAAAAAAAAAAAAAGCTAATAGACACAAGAATAAATAAGTGGTTGCCAGATTGGGTTGGGGATGTGAAATAGGTGAAGAAATCAAAAGGCACAAATTTCCAGTTATAAAATATATGTCATGGAGACATAATGTATGGCACGGTGACAATAGAGAGCAATACCATAATGTATGTTTAAAAGTTGCTAAGAGAGTAAATCTTAAAAGTTCTCATCACAAGAAAAAATAATTTTGTAACTAGGTATAGTGACAGATGTTAACTGGACTATGATCATTTTGCAATATATACAAACCTCAAATCATTATGTTGTACACCTGAAATTAATATGTTACGTGTCAATTATACCTCAAATTAAAAAAAAAAAAAAAGGAAACGTGGCCAAGATCACACAGCAAGTAAAAGGTAGAAGCAGGACCTGGACTCAAACAGCCTGTCCCTGGGTATCCTGACATAATCACCTGCGCACCTGGCTTCATACCCTGGGAGGTGGAGGTTCTCACCCACGGGAGAGTGAACATCAGGCAAACACAGATAAATCAAGTGTTTGGGGCAGAGGAGCATTCCAGTGCACTGGAAAATATTTTTATTAAAATATTGGGTAGCACTGCATTTGAACATGGGAGTACGGAATTAATTCAGAGGAAGTTGTCCAAGCCACCAGTAGTAAAACTTAAAGAGCCAGACTCTCCTAGGAATAGGGTATATTTGAGAAGCCGTTTGTTCTCAGAACTAAACAGCACACAGGGACAGAAAGAGACCAGGAATCAACTAGGTTTCTTGAATCAATCCTAAAGCTTCAGAGCTCAAAGATATTTATCAATAGAATCAATAAACTTCTCAAAGCTTTCTTCAGTGGTGGGCAGTAGAAAGAACTTCCAACTAGGATTTAGAATATTAGATTCAAATCCCTGTCACTGGCTCTGTGTCTTCAATCATATAGATAAACCTCTCTGGGAGGCAAATGTGGTAACTGAAAAATAATTTTTTAAAAACATCACTGGACTGCAGAAAACTGATCCAAGTCACAGCTCAGCCTTGTGCTAATGGAATTCTAATGTCTGCAAGGAGCTGCTATAAATGTAGTAACAGGTGCAAAGGCTAACTACAAAGGCTACGTAAAATGGTAGTACTTACCTCCACCAAAATAGAGAATCAAACCAGGAGGTCCTTCAAAATCCCTTCTTGGTCAGTCTTTACCCAATGATCCTTTGGTGAAAAAAGCTAAGAAACTGCTTGCTTCTCATGAGTACAGGCATACCTCAGAAATATTGCAGGTTTGGTTCCAGACCACCACAATAAAGCGAGTATCACAATAGAGTAGCAATCTTCTTGCTGGTGGAGGGTCTTGCCTTCAGTTTGTAAAAAATGCAACTTCCACGAAGCACAATAAAGCAAAACACAATAAAACGAGGCATGCTTGTATCTACTAGGTGACAAGCAAGACCAGTTTCAAGGGTGCGCAACCTATGCAATTGCACAGGGCCCTACACTTAGAAGGGCCTGTGATTAATGTAATGTTGTCACTACCTTCAGATTCTTAATTTTTGAACAAAAAGCCCCTAACTATCATTTTGCATTGAGTCCTGCAAATTATATAGCAGTACTGGTGCATGGCACTATGCTTAGCATCCAGGATATGGCAATAAAACCGACCGGCATTCTCCAGAAGCTCCAAACAAGTATATTACTTTGGAACAAGACACTTAAGGGAAGATATTAAGTTACATATTTTATATCTTAGTCCTAACTAAGATTTGCAAGCTCTAAAGATTAGTTATTTATCCTCAAGACAGGCCCTGGCTCGCTTGCACATGAAACATTCCCCGACCCCCACCAGCACCAATAGACTTACCCAGCTGCACCCTTCTGAGATGTCTTCCTGGACTGGTACAAGCTCCTTGAGGCAAGTCCACACAGCTACTCCATGGAAAAATGAGTGCTTAAAGCGGCAGTTCTTAAAGTGTGGTCCCCGGCCCAGCAGTATCAGCATCACTTGGGAGTTTACTAGGGATCCAAATTCTCAAGCACCACCCAGACCTACTGAATCAGAAACCCTGCGTGTGGCGCACAGCAATCTGGGTTTTAACAAGCCTTCCAGGTGATGCTGATGATTGAGCTGAAGTTTGAGAGCCACTAATCAAATTTAATCACTTTGAAATTTATTTGATATCTTTCTTTTCTGTTCTTTCCTTTGGGTGGGGGGGGCTGCTGAGGGTGTGTTTGGAGAATTGGTGGGGTTGGCCTTCCCAGCATCCTCCCCGATACCACAATCAACAGTAATTCTCCAAGACTGGATCCTTTTGTGTGTTGCCCGCAAAATTCAATTTCACTCACACACTTTGTTTTTGCCTCTTCATTCAAGACACAATGCAGCATGGAGCCCCTTGTGAACAAACATCCCATTTGCACATGTCAAGTGTCTGATTCATTTAGACTTATCCCAATTGCTGTCTGCACCAGAAGCCTCCGTGATTTCTTGATCTGAACAGTTGAGTTAATGCCCTTGGACAAAGGGGCCTGGTGTGTGGGTGAGCTCCCATGGATCTGACAGCCGCAAAGAGAAGCTTGTTGAATGCGCACATAAAAAGAGAAGAGATAGGAGGCAGAGACTCTGATCTTTACGACCCTCTGATTATCCTATTAGTTAGTTAGAGCATAAATCCATCCCCTGACCTAACAAAATACTATTTTACTTCCTTTTACTCCATATTTTATCTTTTATAGCCAATAAAATATAAAAATCTTACAAAGGTTATATTCTCATCAATTTTTGCACTAAAAGACAATAAATTAAGTGGAGGTCACAACAGCTACAACATAGACATCAGCTTGAAACTTTCTTAAAAGACAATCCTCCCTTCCCATCACCCGAGAGAGCTGCTAGTTAAAGACTTCTCCATTAAAATTAAATCCCAATTTCAATGGTATTGCTATTCAATTTGTTTAAGCAGTTAAGAGTCTAGCCTTTTCTCTTGTTTATTAAAAATTTGTTCTAGGGACCAACAAATGAAAAAGAATGTAAAAACATGAGAACTTAAATATTTGTCAGGTACAAAAAAGAAAAGCTACACCGCTGAATTACTTCGAGTACAATATCTTCCAGTTCTTGTAACAATCTCCCAAACCTCCACAACACTAAAAAGATACATACAAATAAACTCAAAATTTATTTTTAACTTATATAAAAGTCATGGAACCAAGATTTATCAAAGTTCCATTACACGGATTAGTATTAAGCACTCAGACAACACCTGGCACCTAACAAGGGTCCAGCAAGTGTTAGTTATCACTCTTAATCATTGTTGCTGCTGCTGCTGCTGCTGCTGCTGCTACTGTTATGCGCTATGATACACTGGTATGTGCTAAGTATATACAATTACAAGCAAAACAGATGTGGCTCTCCTGGTCTCACAAATGAGTGACAGAGACAGGTATCAATCAAATAATCACACAAATAAATGTAAATCACAAAATGTTGCAATGACGATATAAACCAGGGGAAGGGCAGAGGAAGGAAGCCCCGAGTAGTTACATGTCATTGCATGACTGTGAAACCTCTTGGATATACACTGTGGACCAAATCGCAACCCTGTCCCAGATGTTTTTCAAGATCATCTCCCAACTGTTCTAGGGGCCAACAAATGAAAAAGAATGGCTTGGTCTCTGAGTCAGGCCCCTTCTGTCCATGTGGATTCCAGCTCTACCTCTTCATGTCTGAACTTGGAGCAAGTAGCTTAGCCTTTTTCAGTTTCAGTGCCCTGCTCTGTAAAATGGGTACCTACATCATAAGGAGGTGGTGAAAATCAGGTGAGGGAATACTTGCAAATGCTTCTTACCATCATGCTGAAATAGAGTAGCACTAGTTAGCAATAGTGCAAGTCTCTCACAATTCCATCTCCTAATGATAAGACCCAAAATTACAACTACAACAAAACAAACAAACGGGGACCTGGAAACTCAGTTTCTGCTGTTATGAACTTCCACTTGTGTGGCCATAATAGTCCTCACCTGGGATTCCTCTTGGGGCACCTGGGGATCAGTGGGCTCCACTGGAGAAGATGGTGGTTAGCTCCTGGGAAGCACACTTCCTCACAGGCCCGACCTCCTGACATACTCAGCCCAGGCCCAACCTCATGGAACAATTTAGGACCAGAGTAGAGGTCTCAGCTAAACCAATAGGTTAGGTGGAACTTGTCCCTGCACAGTTATCTCATCAAGCGCATTATCTATAGGTAATAGCAATCAATTCAGATGCGCTAAAAACTTATTCCCATAGACCACTCATGATGAAAAAGATATGGTCATCCAATACCCTTTCTTTCATCCATTTAAAACATTAACTGCATGCTGTGTGCCAAACTCTGTGCTTGGCCCTAGATATAAAGATGCATAAGACTAGGTATTTGTCAACGAGGTGTTCACAGTCTTGGAGGAGGAGGAGGTTTAATAGATAATTTTAATATAATATAGCCAGTATAATGGAAAGTTATACAGAAGGTGCTATGTTTTTCCTTTTAGAAATTTGTACCAAAAGAAAATATTCAAGATTTAAAGAAAAAATGCTCTTCCAAAATAACTATACTACCATATTTCATTAGGTAATTAATATACATCAATTGTAAAAGAACCACAAAATGAAGATAAGCAAAAAGAAAAATATAACCTATAATCTTACTGTCTGAAGTAACTACTGTTAACATTTACCTTAATGACCCTCCAGGTTTTAAAATGTATTTCTATTTCTAAATAAGATATGAGATCACTTTATACACAATATGAAAATATGAGTTTTTCACTCATCAACAAATATATATTTTTGGAGTATTAAATGCTCCTTTATTATTTTAAGTGATTGCAAAGTATTCCACTATTGGTTCCATAACTTATTTACCTTTTACTGTTGAATACTGAGACCATTTCCAATTTTTTTGGCTATCATAAACACAATGACATTTTTTTCTGACACCTTTTTTATTTCTTTTTTTTTATTAAATTTATTGGGGTGACATTGGTTAATAACATCATATAAGTTTTAAGTGTACAATTGTGTAATTCATCATCTATATATTGCATTGTGTTCTCACCACCCATAGTCTAGTCACCATGTATTTGACCCCTTTTACCCTCTTCATCTTCCTCTCACCCCCATTTTTCTCTGGTAACCATCCTTCTGTTGTATCTATGAGTTTGTTTGTTCATTTGTGCTTTATGTTTTATATCCCACATGAGTGAAATCATAAGATTCTCATCCTTTTCCATCTGACTTATTTTGCTAAGCATGATACTATCAAGATCCATCCATGTTGTAGCAAATGGCAGTATTTCATCCTTTATCATGGCTGAGTAGTATTCCATTGTATACATGTACCAACCACATCTTCTTTATCCAATCATCCATTAAAGGGCACTTAGGTTGTTTCCATGTCTTGTCTACTGTGAATAATGCTGCAATAAACAGAGGGGTGCATATACCTTTACAAATAAGTGTTTTCAAATACTGGGGTAGATACACAGAATAGGGATTTTCAGGTCATATGGTAGCTCTATTCTTAATATTTTGACCCATTTTGAGTTAATATTTGTGTATGGTGTCAAATAGCAGTCTAGTTTTATACTTTTGCATGCAGCTTTCCAGTTTTCTCAGTATCATCTATTAAAGAGGCTTTCTTTTCCCCATTGTGTTTTTCAACCCTTTATCAAAAATTAGTTGCCCAGATATATATGGGTTTATTTCTTAGCTCTCAATTCTGTTCTATTAGCCTGTGAGTCTGTTTTTCTGCCAGTACCATACTGTTTTGATTATTGTGGCTCTAAGGTGTAATATGATGTCAGGGAGTGTGATATCTGTAGTTCTGTTCTCTTTTCTCAGGATTGCTTTGGCTATTTGGGGTCTTTTGTGGTTCCATACAAATTTGATGACTTTATTGTTCTCTTTAAAAATTGTCATTGGGATTTTGATGGGGATTGCATTAAATCTGTATATTGTTTTAGGTAATATGGCCATTTAACTGTTATCTCTTCCAATCAATGAACACAGAATATCAGTCCATTTCTTTGTGTCTTCTTCAATTTCTTTCAACAATGTCCTATAATTTTTAATATATAGATTTTTTACATCTTTGTTAAGTTTATTATTAGTTTATTCTTTTTGTTTCAATTACAAATGAAATTTTCTTCATTTTTTTCTGATATTTCATTGTTAGTATATAGGAATGCAACGGATTTTTGTACATTGATTTTGAATCCTGCAACTTTACTGTATTCATTTATTGTTTCCAACAGCTTTTTGGTAGAATCTTTAGGGTTTTCTATATATAGAATCATGTCACCTGCTAAAAGTGACAAATTTATGTCTTCATTCCCAATTTGAATACTTTTTATTTCTTCTTCTTGCCTGATTGCTCTGAGACTTCCAGTACTATGTTGAATAACAGTGGTAAGAGTGGGCGTTCTTGCCTTGTTACTGATCTTAGATGAAAAGCTTTTAGTTTTTCATCACTCCATATGATATTAGCAGAGAGTTTGTTATGTGTGGCCTTTATTGTGTTGAGGTACCTTCTTTCTATACTCATTTTATTGTTGTATCTTGTCAAATGCTTTATCTGCATCTATTGATATGATCATGCTTTTTATCCCTTATTTTGTTAATATAATATATCACATTGATTGATTTGCATATGTTGAGCCATCCTTGCGCCCCTGGAATGAACCCCACTTGATTATGATGTATTATCCTTTAATGTACTGTTGTATTTGACTTGCTATTATTTTGTTTAGGATTTTTAAATCCATATTTGTCATATTGGTCTGTTATCTTAGTTTGGTGGTATTCTATAATTTTTTCCTCCATTTACTTTTTTATGTTATGTGGATGATATTTTTATTCATACATCTTTTCAAACTAGTTCAATTATTTCTGCAGAATAACTTCCTGGGAAGTGGAATTGTTGTATCAAAGAGTATGCACATTTTTAAGACTTTGATACCTGTTACCGAATTGCCTCCAAAAAGGTTGTACAATTAAATACCACCATTTCCCCCACATCTTCACCCTCACAGTGTAGTATCACTATTTTTATTCTTTGCATTTAGTATTTTTAAATGTAATGTGCCCACTTTAGCAAAAAATGTTGCTTACCAGAGCATCTTTTTTAGAAGTAGCTATGACACCTGCTAAAATTAGGCAGCTTTGAGTTGCCCAGTAACTCCAGTGTGGGTTTGGGGCATCAGTGCTTCTCAAATTCTATGAGGTATAGAAATCACCTGGAAATCTCGTTGAACTGCAGATTCTAATTTGGTAGGTCTGGAGTTGTGGGGCGGAGGCTGAGATGCTGCATTGCATACCAGCTCCAGGTGATGCCAATAATGCTGGGCCAAGAACTACATTTCGAGGAAGAAGGACCACAGTTTCGTTATCTCCACTTATCAAGGACCCTCCAATTCCCTAAAATATGCCCTCCTTTCCTCAGAAATTTCTTCATCAAAGGTGCACTGCAGGGTTGAAATTATTTGACTGTGAATTCACTGTATTGTCTTAAACAATTCACTGAGCTTCAAATGACCTCAGTTTATACATGTGCAAAATGAAAAGCTTGAGGTATTGGGACTTTAAGTTCCTTCCTATTTTATCTTAATAGGAACTTCCTATTAAGTTCCTTCTCCAAAAGCAAAAGAAGGTCTCTCTGCCCAAATATACCAAGGCACACCCTAAATCCCTTCTCATTAGCACGATTTTGTGTATCTTCTTTCCTTTACCCCACAGGACTGAACTCAGAAAGGAGGCCAACCAAGGAGCTGACATTGAAGCAGCTGGTGACAGCCACATCCCCAGTAAAAAGCACCCCTGAAAGTGACAGTCTACCCCAGCTGACATTTCCCCTGGTAGTACTCAGTCATAACAATGTACATCATTTTCTCTTCCGAAAAGAGATTTAACAAGAACCTAAGGTTAATTCACCCAGTAAAGGAACAAAAAGTGGCATAAAGGTATTGACAAAAAGATCGCATCTATAAATACCTTGCCAAAGAGCCTCCAGAAATCAGCTCTCAGTACAGGGTGTGCCACCGTCCTTGATAATATTTCACTTGTAGTGGATAATCCGTTCTGTTCTGGTTTTTCCTCTTGCTTTTCTGCAACATTAAAAGGTGGACAGAAGCAGAACATGATACTTAATGCCTGAGCCGACAGCAGTGGTTGTGGAATATGATATAGAATCTATACACAAATTTTCTTATTGATGAAAACAAATGAAAATGCTGCAGTTCTTGTTCTGTAAGAACATTAAACATGGGTTATCTACCATAATAGAAGACAGATTTTAATGCTCCCTAGTTCAAGTTATCCAATAAGACCATGAATAGTTGTTTACTTCAATTCTCTGTTTTTGAAGACTTGGCAGAAATGACTTATTTTTAGTAACAGTTTCTTTCCATTTACTGGTAAGAGAGTTTAATTTGTTCACAAATCTTTTTTTCTCACTTCAATTTCCTGTAGCTTCCTTTAAACAACTCCTAAGTATTTTTTGACTCCTAAGTGAACTCTCTAAAAAAGTACCAAACTCCTTTGCTTCTCTCTTATACAGATGGTGTCCTGCCCTTCTTTCCAGTGTCTCCCATACTCCCACAAAGTCACGAAGCTTTGCTTTCTTAAATTAGGCCTGAATTAAGCATATTGAGCAACTCTAATCAAGAACATCAGCCTACCTGCAAGAACCTAAAATAAAATCAACAAAAAGAAATCAGCTAGCATCTTCCACGTTTAATGTTTATGCTGCTGGGCATTCCTCTGAACCCACTTCCAGTGTGCCAGGCTTCAAGACCCCGGATTTTCGGATTTTCGCTGTTTGTCACCTCTTGCTCTCCCATTTAGAGGTAGAGCCCCAGCCAAGACACATTCCTCTGAAAGGCTGCTGCCCTAATTTCTCCCGATCACTTTGCAGCTTGTCAGGCCGACCCAAGCAATAAGATCAATAAGGGAACAAATCCCAACTTATTAGGTCCTGTTTGATCCTAAACCCACACCATCCAAGATTTCAGCTGCATGATGTTGGCTCCGCACAAGAGAAGTAGAGTTTTCTTATAAAAATAAATTAGACAAGCAAACAGATGAAAGAGAAAATGGATGTGCAAGTGCTAAAATGTTCGAGAGCCTTCAATGTGGTCAGCAAACTAAGCAAACGGCAATGGTTTCTTTTCCTTTCTTCTTTAGTTTTTTATTCTCTACTCTCTGTTTACCCTGCAGAAAGACGAATCTTTTTCTTTCGATGAATATTTTTAAGATACTACTTTTCAATTAGGTTTTATTTCTTTGGTATGCTGGGGTTTTGTTTTCCACACGGAAATTATAACGTGCACTAAAGATGGCAAATGCAAGTAATAGGAGTCGCCTTGCTACAATCCATCAGCTGTGATAATATCAAGATGAATACATTGCCAGAAACCTGTACGTAGCATTTCATTTACCCTACTCCCTCCCCTGAGAGAGGCTCCACCAGGGATTACATTATTATTCAAGCTTCCTGGACTCACTCCAAATGCAGATTGCAACTACCATTCAAAGGGAAACTTATAAAAGGTGATAGGAAATAGACCTTCTACAGAACATTTTTTTTAATATAAAATTAACCTTTTCAGAGTTTAATTCCATTCTACATACCCATAAATAGATCGGCTTTCAGGAACTAAAAACTAATCCTATAGTAATAACACAAAGCCCGATTTCTCATTCCATACGATCATTAATATTGCTTTAAAAATCACAAGAAATCTCTTCGACTTCTTAAGCTTTGTAATTCATTTCTATACACCGATTCGAAAAACCTCATTAATTTAGGTGGCCTTTTTGCAGTACATCTAAGGCATGCAAATATTTGGAATTTTTACCTTAGGTCAGAGGTTAAGAAAAATTAACTTTTCATTGTCAGGAAGGATTTATGAATGTGGAAAAATGCTTTTGACAATAACACATTTATGTGATCTAATTTGCAAAGAAAATAGGCTACACAGAATATATGAAGTAAAAACTGAAAGATAAGAAAAAAAAAGTTTTATATAGATGGTGCAGGTATTTTTTAAGAAATAAAAAATGTCCTGTTTCCTCAACATTATTTTCCTACAACTCAGTTTCAATATTCCAGTCAAATGTACAGTGGAAGAGCTTTGATTTGGGAGAGAAAAAAATCCTTTGAACGCTGATCGACACACAGTTTGTGCAATTATTATACGTAGACTTAACTCCCTGTGCTCTACTCTCAATTCCTCGATGGACTGAGATGCCTTTTCCATTGAGCTGGGTTGACAATTATCCTTAAACAAGCGAAACTTCAAAGGCTGCTCAATAGGTAATTTCTGTTCTTCATTAGAACTCATAAATGTATAACCTGCACATAAACAAGTCACTCTACCTAATTAAATGGAATCTCTTTGTCTCTATTAAAAATTTAGAAGTGCTGCCTGAGTATAAACATGTCATCTGAGAAGGGGCAGGGACATTCTCCTAATATCCGTGAATAACCAGCTCAATTTCCTTTAAGCAAAGCCATGTTAATAATAGTACAGATGCACACAAATTTTTCTAATTATTTTATTATCACTAGAGATTGTTTAAATATAAAGGTTATTTATTGCTGGCAATGATGCCTTCGAGTGTTATCTGTGTACTAGAGAAATGTAGTCTGGGCCCTTTAATTTACTTCAGAGACTTTCATACAGCCTTTCCCCCACTTTCTTTTTCAAATATCTGTATTCTGGAAGAGGTAACATTTTCTCTGAGAGCTGTATCTAGATTGGAGGGTAGGGTTGGTTGGTTTTTTAAATCACATATCTAGACAGATCTTAGAAGAATAATCCAAAAAAGCTCTAATTTGGAAATAGAAATGTTCCTAAAATGTTTTGACTTTGTGTTGTTTGGTCTGTTGTTAAAGGAAGTAAAGGTTTTGAAACTCTTTGCACCTTTTTTGGAAATAGATGAAGGATTTATAAAGCACCTCCACCTAATCAAAGTAGTTTAACTTGTGTTCCGAATTCACTTTCCGGGCTACCGACATTCTTTTAAAAAATCTCTTTTCATGCATTTTGAAATAATATTTGTGACAGTGAGCTTTATGTCATAAGACCAGCCAGAAATCGCAGCATGTACAGTTTGAGGGGAAGGATGTACATTTTTGAGCCATGAGGTGTTTTGTTACAGTGCCCTCTTGTGGTCAAACATTATCAAAACAATTTCTGTTCTACATTTTTTTAAAAGGAACACCTGACGACTCACGGAAGCATAATTTTGACAAAGATATGCTGTAATTCTGGGATGAACTTTCCAGTACCTTGTTGGATTTTAGATCTCTACTCTTCCCCCAAAACACTTTAAATTACATTCGTTCGAGCAAAGAGGAATGTTTGAGACTTCTCATTAAATGTATGAGAACTCTTCAAATATATACACATGAATTATACACAAATGCAAAGCAATTGTTCCTTAGTGATTTGGGAACAGAGAAAGTCTTCTTCATGAAATGACACCTAACCCCAAATGCCATAGAAGGAATGGTTTATTTCCCAAGTATTAACACCATTGTCAGATAGCGACAGCATGAAGTAGATGTAGCAGCTGCAGGCTGGGTGGCTCACGTCACCCATCATTGCCTGAGATACTGACTGCACCCAGCTGCAAGGAGAACACATACCCCCAGTGAAGCAAGGGCCCGGCTGCCTCAGTCTTTGAGTGTAAATGCGAGTGTGTTTTCTCTGATACTCCCTCCAATAGGGCTGTAGGAATTCAGAGTGAGGATAAAAATATTGATGGAAGTAATTTTATTCAAGTATTTCAATAACTTGTTAATTATGCAAAATATAAACCACTTCCATAGCTTCAGAATGCTCTACCGAGGACTTTCACAAAAAATAAGAAGCTTTGTGATAAATCCTGCCTTTGGCCAGAAAGCCTGTGCTATGAAGGATTAAGAAATGAGGCTTTCTCTTTGATACAACAAATTTCAGGTCTTCAAGGGACCCTGGAGATTCTACATTTCAAATTTGTCATTTTACAGACTTAAGAAAAAAAAACAATAAGATGTAGGGATTTGCCCAAGGTCTCATGGTTAAAAACAAACAAACAAACAAAATAACAACCAAAAAAACACAGCAAACCTGGAATCAGAAGGGGGTCTCACAGCTATAATTAGCATGACCTCCTTGGCTCCATCTCTCAAACAAGTTTTCTGGCATCCAGTTCCCTATCCTGGCCTCTCATCTACAATCTGGCTCAAGTGGTCCCTGAACTGCTACTAAAACATTTTTGCTACTGACTGGACTGTCTTGGTTCTTTCCTCACACTGATAAGTAAATGATAAGTATATTCTTTAAGACAAGACTAGCCATTGAAAACATCAAACTCATTATGACACTGAATATAAAACATCCTTCCTAGAAACTTCTCAAATTCCCATTCCATGTGCACTCAGTCACTGTGGGACTTGTCAGTCAAACTTCTATACAAAATGGAATCAGAATACATTAAGGAACTGATAGTGTGCCATTTTTTAATTACAAATGTCAATATTAATACCATGCTATGACTAACTTTATATGTAATTAGGAAGTACTTTTCAGTCATTTATGAAAATAAAAGCCCATAGAATGATTCGTTGTAGGTAAAAGAACTGAAGAGAGTGCAATGATCAGTTGCCCTCTGTGGATATACAGAGATGTGTCTACAAGCAGAAAGATTCTGTAGGGTTGATGGGCTTCCACAAAGATCTGATGCGGTTGTGGTAGTAAAAGAGATGCCCACAAGATGGCACTCTTCTTTATGTTTAATTCATCATAAGCAAAAAAAAAAAAAAAAAAAACCAGCAGTGATTTTCAGACACTCTGGAATAAATAGGGTGGTGAAATATGTAGCCAATTTCATATACTGTAATGTTTAATGTTTTAACATGCGTTATAGTCATGAAATTCTTCCCCCAATTCCTAGGTATGGGACATGGAGAGCTCCCACCTGGCTTCCCCAGGCCTTGGGAGGCACGTGCATGCGTCAGAACTGCATGAGTCTATATTTTTCCTAAAAGGTGAATTGTATCCAAAATGTATGCTAATTAGACTCTCTCCTGTCTTAAGGGTTTTCTATCTTCAAGGCTAAAGTAGAAGCTCTCCAACCAAATTCCTATCCTTGTTGCACACGCAGCACACACACATACACACACAGAGAGAGAGCAGTTCCTCTTCTGTGCTACTGAAAAAATAGAGCTGTAGTTCTCTTTAGTAAGTAAGTAGCAGATAACATCTGATTGGCAAGGAGATGGGCGAATGAAAACAATACGTGGAGGTTATGAGAGACCTCAATGACGATGGCAGAGTGCTCAAAGCTTGCTTCCACAGGACTCTTGTTCCACAAACTGAACAGAAGTATTTTGCAAATAAGAAAAAATAAATGTTGGCTTTTCAACATATGGTGCTGGACCAACTGAATATCCATGTGCATATTCATAGACGTAGACATACACCTTACACAAAAATTAACTCAGAATGGATGGCAATCCTAAATGTAATATGGAGAACTATAAAAACTTCTTGATGAAAACATCGAAAAGCTACATGAGCTTGAGTTTGGCGATAAGTTTTTAAATAGAACATCAATAGCGCAGTCTACGAATGAAAAGAATTGATAAATTGAATTTCATTAAAAGTAATACTTCTGCTCTGTAAGAGATGCTGTTAATAGAATGAAAAGACAAGGCATGGACTGGAAGATGTGCAGAACATATACCTAATAAAGGGCTTATATCTAAAATATGAAAGAATTCTTTTATCAGGGCAATCACTTCATGAGATCACTTCACTATGTTGTATACCTGAAGCTAATATAATATTTTATGTCAACTGTAATTGAAAAATAAACTTAAAAAAGAAAACACAAAGAGAACTCTTAAAAGTCAACCCCCCCCAAAAAAAGGAGCAAAAGATCTGAATAGACACCTCACTAAAGAAAATATACAGATGGCAAATAAGCATATGAAGAGGTACTAACAGAATTTTCATTAGGGAATTACAAATAAAAACAACAATGAGATACCACTATACGACTATTAAAATGACTACATCCAAAAAAACTGACAACCCCAAATGCTGGCAAGGATGCAGAGCAATGGGAACACTCATTCACTGCTAATAGGAATTCAAAATGATACGGCCACTTTGAAAGACAGGTTTTCAGTTTCTTACAAAATTATACAGTCTTATCTTATGGCTCAACAATTGTACTCCTAGATATTTATCCAAATAAGCTGAAATGTATGTCCCTACAAAAATCTGCAGAGATGTGTATGACAGCTTTATTCATAAATGCCCATTTGAATCTGCCATTTTTCAAAGGAGGCCTTCCATTCGTTGGAGGATGGTATCAGAAAAGTGGCTAACATGTCCTTTAATAGGTGAATGGAAAAACAAACTGTGGTATATCCAGACAATGGAATATTACCTAGTTATAAAAAGAAACAAGTTGTCAAACCACTAAACGTCATGGATGGATCTTAAATGCATATTGCTAAATGAAAGAAGCCCACCTGAAAAAGTTACCTACTACTTTGATTCAAATTATATAACATTCTGGAAAGACAAAACTACAAAGCTGGTAAACAAATCAGTGGTTGCCCCTCTGGGATGAGGTTGAGTAGATGAAGTGCAATGGATTTTGGAGTGGTAAAACTATTCTGTGTGATGCTGCAAATTAGAAAAAATGATTTAGGAGCCAAGGGGATCCCAGAATGAAATACAAAATGTGACAAACAACCCAACCATATTACAAATGTGTGAACTCCAACAAGGGGGGTGGGCGGGAATGGTGCTGATCTAAGCAACTTTGGAAATGAATAGAATCTGTCACACTAAAGGAAAAAGGAAATGCTCACAGCATTGTACTCTAAATGATAAAGTTGTTTCCTTGTGGATTAGGGTTAACATCTGATATTGCTGTACATGCATGTAGGAACTAAACAATTAAGTAATGTTGGCAAGTGGTAGTAACCAGGTTTCTCACTGTTGGAGTGGTAATATAGGTATAAATGGTTACATATAGGAAATTTTCTACATGTGTATGTATACAGGTTAGTATATTCATATTTCCTTGCTCTTTCAGCTGAGAAGATCTAGAAGCAATGACATTCCAGTAGCAATGAGCACATCTAATGCCCAGATTTCTGATACCATCCTCCAACAAATGGAAGGCCTCCTTTGAAAAATGGCAGATTCAAAGACTGGGGCAGAAAACATATAATATGAACCTGGAGCACCTTGAAGTGCCAGAAAGTAAAGAAATGCTAAGAAAAAGAAATCTAGGTTGATGTGTCAAAGGGACACAAGAGCCAGCTGAAAGTGCTCCCAGTGGCCAAAGCTGGAACAATCTGAGCAACAAGTGGTACAGGCATACCTGAGAAATACTGCGACTCCAGTTCCAGACCACCTCAATAGAGTCATAATGTTTTTGCTGGTGGAGGGCCTTGCCTTCAGTTTGTAAAAAATGCAACATCTGTAATGTGCAAAACAGTGAAGCACAATAATATGAGGTATGCTTGCATTGGATTATAACCCAAAGTATGAGATAAATATTCACGAGTCCATGACATAAATTAATGACCAAATAAATAAATAAATAAGGAAAAGAGACAAATCCTCTGTACTGAATTCCAAATAACTTGTGTAGCTACTCCATGCTCAAGGAGGTGGCACAGTACTCCCCACTCCTTAAGTGTGGGCTGTGCATAGTGACTTCCTTCCACAGAGGGCACCATGAAAACAGGGAAAAAGCAAGTTTATAGGGAGAAACCTGACAAACATTCCTTCAGCCAGGTGATCAACATTAACATGACAGTGATAGGTCATGTTGATAGGGTAATTCTTGATGTAAGATGATGAAAATGGCATTTTACCTCTGTAATCTTCCACCAAAAATATATTACCCCTAAAGGAACTGGTCTGTGTTAGCTCATAAAACTGTAAACGGTTTTCAGGCACAAGAGGAAATGGCCAGCATGAAACAGTATTACCTACCCATCATCAACCTACATATATTCACCAACTTGATATGGTCCACAGTTGACAGAAATGTTCTTTTTTAAAAAAAGGAATGTTGTGTGTTGGAGATAAAGGAATCCTCATACATTGCTGGTGGGACAGCAAACTGGTACAGCCACTATGGAAAACACTATGGAGGTTCCTCAAAAAACTAAGAATTAATCTACCTTATGATCCAGCAATCCCTTTGGGTATTTACCCCAAAGACTTGAAAACCTATATCCAAAAAGATATTTGCACACTGATGTTCATAGTAGCATTATTCACAGTGGTCAGGACATGAAAACAACCAAAGTGTCTACAAGAGATGGCTGGATAAAGAAGATGTGGTACATATATACAATGGAATATTACTCGGCCATAAGAAGAGATGAAATACTGCCATTCGCGACAACTTGGATGGACCATGAGATAATCAGCTAAGTGAAATAAGCCAGATTGAAAACGTAGAAAATCACATGATATCACTTATATGTGGGATATAAACCTAAAAGCAACAAATGAACATTACAAACAGAGACTCATGGACATGGACAATAGACTAGCACTTACCAGAGAGGAGCGGGGAGGGAAGAGGTAGACGGGGTAAAGGGGGTCAAATATGTGGTGACAGAAAGAAATCTAACTATGGAAGGTGAACACACAGAGTAAACATATATATGCCTTACTGTTAAAGTGTACAGCTGAAACTTATTGGATATTGTTAACCAATGTCACCATAAAAAGAAAATAAATATATATACATTTAAAGGCATTTAAGAAAAGGAATGCTGTACAACTGAAACTAATATATTATTGTATGCCAACTATAATTGAAAAAACTCACTGAATTGTACAACGTAAATACGAGCAGCTAATTGTTTATTATATTTCAATAAAGCTGCAGGGGAGGTGGAGGGAAAGAAAAAATAACCTGTCTCATTGCCAAGGTGAATGATGTTAACTTTGACACCTACAAAGATCCAAACACTGTACATTTCCCTGATGGGCTCACAAAGTCAAGTCTTGTGATTTGCTGACAGACAGAAAGGAAGGTGGTAGGTGTCACCTCCCAAATTATTTGATGAGAGAAAGCTAAGAGAACCAAGGAGGCCAAATTCCCAAATGGAAACAGGCCACAGAAGGACAAGGCACATGGGACCCCTGAAACTATTGTCCACCGCCCTTTGCAAACACCACACAGTGGGAAGAGTGTCTCCAAGGTCCATGAGAGCCAACTTTCTAACAATACTACTTGTGACAAGGACAGTATTGTGTATGTGTATACATATGAAATTTATTTCTTTGATTTATTAAATGCTTCCACTCTACCAAGGACTATGCTAAGGACATTACCTGAATTATCTTATTTAATCCTCACAACGTTATACAGTAAATATTATTCCCAGGGGAGTAGATGCACAGGACACACTGGGGAGATTTCAGGGAAAGGATTCAACTTTAGTTGAACTTCTCAGGCTCACAGTGGGGTTCAAGGGAAATCCACCTGTGTTGGGGTTGAGCCCGTCGTCCTCACTGTCCCATGGCCCTCTCACCAGGGACTTGCAGCAGTAGAGCTGAATCTAAACACAGGCTAACCACAGGGCCCCCTCGAATCTGTATTTTTTTTAGGGGAGAAGGGAGAAATGACTGATTTAATTTATCTCTAGGGGGAGGAAGGGGATTCTCAAATACTTCTGATACCTGAGCCAGAGTTCCAGTATAAAAGACATCAAGAATATATTAATGACCCATCTGACCCCGCTCTTGCAGTTACATGTCTTACTTATCTTCGGTTTCCAGGAACGCCGCACGTTTTGTTATCCTCAATACTCCACGCGAAACCCTGGCCCGGCCGCCAGGACGCCGAGCGTGCGAGGCGGGAAGCCGGCTGGGCGCAGGGCGCCGGGCTGGGTCACGGCCGCAGCCCCGCGGGGCGCCCCCGCGTGCCCGGCCCTGCGCGGTGCTCCGCCCTCGCCCTGCGTGGCTCCTCAGCGTCAACCCCCCTCTGCGGCGCGGTGGCGGTGCGGGACGTGCTCACCTCGTACCCCGCCTGCTCGTACTCCTCTAACCCGGAAGTGAGGCGTTCTACTCGGAATCTCTTGAGCGTCGTTTGGCTGTAAAACTCATTTCCCAAAAGAAAATTGAAACCCAAAGGGTCCGCAATAGCCAGGGTGGGGAACCAGTGCCCAGCATCAGCCAAGGCCGCCCTAGGACCAGGGAAGCCCAGCCCATACCAGTCCTTCCGGTCCTCTACCCCAGAAGTGCCTACCCTGCATCCAGGTGCAAGGTCCTGCCCACCTGCACAGCACAGCTCTGCTGAATGCCTCACGGTGGACGTCCGAGGCCTATGTGCATTCTGTTTCAATCCACCTGCACTACAGATGGATCCCAAGGGAAGGAGCCACATGCCTGACATTAGCTCCCACTTTCAAGAAGCAGTAGACTTAATCGACTGCGTCAGAGAGAGGGAGGGAAGGTCCTGGTCCAATGCAATATAGGGATCTCCCTGTTCACCTGGCACCTGCATGGCTTCCCTCAGGAAGAGAATCGCTTCCACCTGAGGGAGGCCTTCAACGACATCAAGCGGAAGAGTGTGATCTTGCCCAGTTGTGGCTTCATGGGCCCGCACCTACAGTGTAAGTTTGAGATCCTGCCTTCCATGTCCATTTTCCAGGCTCCCTCCTGCCAGCAGGAGGCAGCCAGCTCTTCATTTATAGCCCGTTTTCCCTGAGCCCTAATGTAAAGGGTTCTACTGCACATTCCCTATCTCAGTGCTGTCACTCGTGCCCACCCACTCACGGGTCTCAGATTTCAGCGAGAGCTCCATAGTCACAGCGACATCCTGCTAAACCTAGGACAGAAAACTAGCCCAGCCCCAAGAACAACCGTGATTTTGTTTCAACCCGTAGACACACCCTCATACCTGCACAGTACTGAAAACTTCACTGTATTATGCTGCCCTAGTGGAATAGTCAGGTTCTTCCCTGACTTTGGACTTTAGCATGACTCTTATTCATTCATACTTAAACATTTCTTGTTGCATCTCTTCTCAAAGAAACTCTTGTGTCGTTTGAAACGACCTCTTCAGACCATAGGCCAAAAATCACCCCTTTGAGGTGGTGGCACCAGGTGCCAGGAGAAAGGGTACCTACTCTCTGGGTCAGTGGCATTGAAATGGTGGATTCCCGAGCTCACTGTCCTTATAGGTGCTTGCCTCTTGTGACACTTGTTTTATTTCCTGCCCCTGGGGATTGTATTCAAGCCGTTGACTACTGGGATTTATTAATTTCACAATGTGGTACCCCTTTTTTGACTGTAGGTTATGTCTCCAGAGGAAAAGGCAATAATTACCTAAAATCCATAAGAATGTAAAGAAAAGCAGTTTATTACTAGTTGTTGTTGATGATATTATTAAAGTACAAAATAAAAATAGCAAAAAAGAAAAAAGAAAAACCTCCCTGTCCCACATCCCATTCTTTAAGAACCACATTCTCTGAAGAAATGATAAATGACTATAAATCTTTTTATAGTAATTTAGGATTAATTGAAATCACCCCTCTCAATTAATATGTTCACATGGAGACAATATCTTAATGCAAAGGCTAATAGGGGCGGTGGCATCTTTGGCAGAGCAGCAGGTAGATAAGAGAAAAGAAGAAAAAGTTGTTATCTGGCCTCTGAACTTGTGTAGCACATCCTTTGTGGCAAATAAACAACTTGTGTTATTATCTCTGAATTCATCAGTGCCTGGCTGGTTATTTGTAGTAAGGTGAGGAACCATAAAAAATGTTCTGAGTAGAGGCAAATAGTTACTTGTGACAATGGAAGGAGACAGGGGTGTGATATTTCAATTGCTGCGTAGAGCTTATTCTTCAAGAATGACCGCCCCTGTTGGGCAGGAAGAACTGAGCAAAGCAGGACGGGGATTGGCGGGAATGATTCCAGGGCATCAGGAGAAAGGTCATGTAAGCGTAGGGCTTAAGGGAGCTGGGAGATGAGGTTTACTGACAGAAGACAATTTACAACAGCCTCAGCCTCCACAGGGCCTAGATTTTCATGCAGAGATTTGGAAGGCTCCGCCAAGAAGAAAAAAAAGGATACAGAGGTTCAGAACGAGATGGATGTACCTTACCTTACTCTGTACCTGTTCATATTAGAAGCCAGATGTAAATTTACATGGAAACTTCATGTTAAAACAGAGCTGGCAGTTTTCTCGCTAACTGGATGAAAAGGTCTGATTCTGAGTCTTTGTTTCATCTATGCTCTGAAATCATTTTCTGTTGTTTTTCTTTGTTTTCCCTACAACTTGGAATAAGATATAAGGAGTGCATCCTTCATTCTCTTTTTCTCGGTTTATGCCTCTAATAGGAACCTGTTTTCCCTACTGATACACAAAATTTAGCCAACTTAGGATCTTTAAAGCACAGAGTCAGATCTAAATTATGGAGCTCTGAGGTATCCAGAATACTTATGATTTATCTAGAATAGATATTGTAGATCATAAAATGTCAAAAAGAAAAATAAGTCAGAAGATAAACATAAAAAGATTCCCTTCTAGTGGTTCATCATGGGACGTAGGCTGTTCTGGTGATTGGGGAAAAAAAGTAGTATAAAATCAAATTACGATTGGAAAATAGATTTTAACATTAGCAGGACCTCATTCCCCATTCACCACACCCAGGCACTAAAATGTTCCCAGAGGCAGCCAGCACTGTTGTGGGCAAGTTCTCGATCCCCTGCAAGCACCCAGGCTCCCCCATGAGAGGTCAGGACACTCAGGTGCTGAATGGAAGTGGGCCACCATCCCCTTCAGCTGGGCCACCATCCTCTTCAGCTGGGAACCAACTCACTCATATCTGGAAACCCAGCTGTCCCAAGGGTAGGTTATTCATTTCTTCCTTTTACCCCAGAACCTTCCCTTTTGAGACAATCCAGGCCTTCATGTTCTTGAAACTAGACTGAAAAATCAAAAGCCACTTACCTCTTCCGTGGGGAAAAGGAAGTCTAATTTTCACTCTCGAAGAGGGGGAATGCTGACTCTCATTCTTTCCGGATGAGCTTACTACCATGGAAACTAGAGGTTATTCTCAAACAGGTCAGCCTGCCAAAATGTTAACAGTAACTGATTCTAGCTGAAGTTCCAGATAACTTGGATTTTCTTCTTTATAATTTTCTATATTTTCCCATTTCAACAATGAATATGTATTCCTCTTGTATGTCAGAAAAAAATAATTCTGCTTCAAGAATTACCTTTTCCAGCAACTTTCCAGATGCTTCGGCTTGGGTGAGGATCAGCTACTTCGGACCCCCAAGTGCCTTAACTGTGCCTCCCTCAATCACAGCCCTTATCATTCTACATGATCAGTATTGCCTCGTTCTTCAAATCTCCGATGCTCAGTTCAGTAACACACACATAATAGGCCTATTTATTGAATAGAGTAATAAGTCGCTGAATGAATAAGTAAATGGGTGAGGTCCTATATTACCTGCTCAACTCTAATCTTCACAATCATATATCTATTAGTTCATATCTATTAGGACAAAAGTGATCCGTTAAAACTGAGATGGTTCTGCAGAGCTCAAGAAACCATGGTAAAATTTGAAATCTCTGATATAGAAACCTAAACCTTATTTGAAACATTTCTCTATTTCTGATCCAAACTCCTTGCTAATCCTTGAATTAATTGATCTCCGGAAATTTACTTGGAAGTATGATAGCCTTGGGCTACAATGGATAAATAGCTGGGAAAGTCCTAATTTGTCATCACCTACTGTTTAAAAATAACAGCCACCCCCACGGCCAGGTTCCATTGACATAATGAGTCTTTTCTGATTTGTTTCTTATTAATAGAAAGCTGATGGTTTCAACTGCACCACACCAAGGGGAGGAGATAGGAGGGCTAGTGATTATCCTAAATAGCTCATTTCTTTAGTGCGATTTCAGGGGTCCAAGAAAGCCCTCTGGCACAGCAGCCATTCTCCACTTCCTCAGTCCCAGTTTTGCTCAGAACTCGCCTAGCTTTTAGACTAGATGCAGGCTATTTAAAGTTGGAATCGCTGGGTTTGGATTCCATAAGGCCTAAATATTTGGCTTCTGGTTCACTCTCCCCTTGCTCTCTACTGTGGAGAACAAGACTGAGCAGCCTGATTAGGGACGCATAGCTAGGAACAGCACAAATGCAAAAGAGGACTTACAAAGGAGGAAAGTGTGCTTTTCTGTTTTAGGAAACCTGCTGACATAGGGAATGCTCCTGTTTTTCTGCAGAAATGCTGCCTTCCGTGGACAAAATTCAGCCACAATCAAGCTAATTGAATGAACAAATGTAATATTTTTCCAGGGCACCTCCAATTTAATGCTTGATGAAATTGTGTCTTTCGCATATATTTACAAAAGCTTTTCTTCATCCAGAAATGTCTGTTAAAATTGCTTATAGATGCTGAGATAGCAAATCACTCTTCTAATGTAATGAGATAAGTCATCTCTATAAACTTTGCTTGCTCAAATGTACTCGCATAAAAGAAATCAGGCTACAGGCTTTTTTCAATAAATAGAATGAACAACTAGAACTTGATGGCTATAGCATGTTCTGCCTCATTGCTATGAGATGTTTAAAATTGCTCCCTCTCTTTCTCGCAGCAGTTTTCATTTTAGTAGTTGATGGGAAAAGGAGGTCAAATAAACTGATGTGGATAAGAAGCCAAAGCCGTTTGTCAAAACGTGAGGAGAGGCCTGGAGATTGGAGCCATTTAAAGACTAAAAATTGATTTAAAAGATTTCTGTCCTCAAATCATTTTTCTTGCTAAATGTAGCCACTTTGTGAGCCTGGTTTTCCCTGCCTTAGCTATCTTTACTAATAATTCACACCATAGGAACTTCGCACACTGAGAAGATTCATATGCATAGTCATTTGTGCATAGCCCCGTAAAACCAGTCTAAAGATCGAGATTCCATGGGAAAAAAAGAGACCTTCGGAGGTTTTTCCATCTGTTTCCAAGTAAGATTTGTCTTCCAACTTTAATCTGGAACAAAAGGCCTAACAGGCCACGCACGCCTGGGGTCACCACCCAGGGCCATTGCGTATGGCTACTCAGGTTGTGCACTGCTACACGGGAGATGCCGTTGACGTAGACCACAGTGTAAAGGGTGCCGTTTGGAACTGTGCAAATGTAACAACCTGTCCAGCCCCACCATGCAGTCTAGGGGATAATTTCACAGTCATAGTTCTGTGACTTTCATGGCCGCACTGCAGGCACTGACGACCTCTTCGAAGAATAAAATCGAAGTTATCATCAGTTGACAAAACGTTAAAGCCTGCCTGTGCCCTTTTCCTTCTCTTTACAAAGTAAAATTGGGAGACTATTCAAATCTCCAGATGGTTATCCCTACTTCAAGAAATGGTTTGTACAGCTTGACTGAGGAAGACGGGCTGGAATCCAGAAGAATATGGGACCAAATTCCAAGCATTCTGTCAGTTTTGGAAAACACTAGACGACACTGCTCCATACAGGGGAGACGGCAGACAGCGTTTGGAAGTTCCCCGGGAGCCTTTCCTGTGCCTGCCTGCCTTTTGGATTTTCCCTCATGCTGGTGGCCTGGCTGTCCTGGGCACGGTGTGAGCATAAGCCTGCCCTCACGCTGGCTGCATAGCCTTGCTTTCTCCTTTACCAGGTTCCCTTTGCCACTTGAAACACACCGTATGGTGGGAGGAAACAAAGCCTAAATATTTCCAGATCTGAAACATTGCCCTTGACAGTCTCTGCCCAGCCCTATCAATCCTGAGTTCAACATGACAATTTGGGTTAAACAAAAAGGTCTACTTTTTATGCAGTTCCTTGAACTCTGCACCAAGTTACATGGAAAGGTATATTTTGGGATTTGAGACTTCGATTCTAATATGCATAGGAAGATACACTTGAGAAAACACCCTATTTTTGCATAACCTGCTTTTTAAAGAATATCTCAGTGGCCTTAGACACTTCATGGGCCACTAGTGACTCAAGCGCCAAGCTTCATCGAGTTTCTAACTAAAGTTTATCAAAGGGTCAAAAGAGCAAATCAGTCAGCTCATAGATGTATTTTGTCTGATCGACACAGTATTGTTTTAGTTGAATTTGAATGTTTGAAGTGGGGCAAGCACTCTCCATTTCTCCAAACTTCCCACTTCTATCCAACTAGCCATTTCACATATTTATTTCCACACCTACCTACTGCCTGCAGACTATGTAATTTTCCCTATGAATTTACTAGAATTTGCCAAGAAAGATACAGGGGAGGCACATATGGATCCACAGCTGATCCTCACCAAGGCTCAGCCAAATGTCAAGAATTAGTGGTTCATTCAGCATCTTCTAACAAGGAGAATGTAGTGTATGGGTTCGGGGATAGTCAACTCACCCTCTACCATCACCTCCTCACTCCCACTGATGCCCAGCCTTATACCCTGCTCCAGAGAAGCACCTGTATATGCAAACTGCAGCATCTTGGGCTAGCAGCCTGTGAACAGCACCTTTACATTATGAACATAAATACATAAGTAACACATATATGCTTATTGTGCAGTCCGAAAGGATAAGGAACCACGGGACTCCAGGGAAGCTCCTGGCTGTTTGGGGAGAGTGGGAGACATAATTTTCACTGTATATAGTCTTTGTGCCTTTTGAAATGTGTACCAGTTGTATGAATTACCTCTTATTCAACAGACTCTAAGAATGCGTCGAGAGATTCCTCCTAGCTATAAAACTTCGCCTTAGACTTTATGGCACATAGCAAATGTTACCTTCTCCTATAGGTCATCTTTCTTAATAGTCACAAACAATCACTTTCTTCTGTGGCCCCAATCCACTTTTGTCAGACGTCATGTACGAGAATGCTGTAGCCTGAGTCACGGAGAGGTGAGTCCTCGAGGCTTTTTCTGTAAATCTAACGGCTAAACAGAATCTACCTTCCCACCCCATTTCCCTTCCCAGTTTGAGGCCACCACTGATGTTTGTTTTCACCTTATTTACTTACAGAAAATCAGCACCTGAGGGGTGATGCTGGGACAATTTCCCCCAGAGGTTGTATCAGCTCCTGGGCACGCAGAGTTGTCCCAGAGAACTTTCCGTTACAATGGCAATGTTCTCGACTGGTGCTGTTCAACCCATTCGCTGCTGAGTGGCTACTGAGCATTGGAAATGCGAATGGCGTGACGGAAAACGAACTTATTTCATTTCATATAAATTAAATGGAAACAGACACATCTGCATAGTGGCCACTATATCAGACACCTTGATTCTAGAGTGTTCTTCCTCTAGGGACAGCTTTGCCAGCTAAACAACACACCCCTTAAGTACATCTGATTTTTACACAGATTGAAAGCGAGGTCAACAAAGTGGTTGTTTAGTCTAAAGTAAAAATTCGGTTTATTCAACTGTTTATGACACAGTACACAAGAGGCAAAGTGTTTCACATCATAGATTTCACTTCCAAATCCTTGGAATGTTCATTTCTTTGGCTAAAAGGAGAGACTAGACGGGAAAGCCAGGCAATGCTGAGGCAACTGAAATACGGACGGGACAGGGGGCAATGCTAACGTCATCCTCACGGGGAGGGGCTCAGGGGGGCTGTTAGTTGCAAGCTGATTTTCTAGAACTGTTAGCTGGAAGCACTCCTGGATGCTCGGGCTGTTGCAGGCCTCAGTCGTCCCCACCACACAGGTACAGCAGCGCCTTCTGGTAGTCCCCCTTGGTGTCTTGCTACAAATGGCCAAGGAGAAAAAGGAAATTCGGTATCAAGAAAAAGACCCAAACTTCGCAATAACATGCAGGCGGAGCCTCTCCCACTATTAACAGAGAGGACTCTGTGAGACCTGCCCAGACACAAAGGCCTAGAAGACCACACCCGAACCATCATCATCATCGGAGGACCCTCAGGGAGTATGGCCTAGGGAAGGCTTTCAAGTCACATTATTACTACAAGAGTAAATGGATGTGAGGTACTGGGGATTAACATGATAAGTGACCAGGGCAACAGAACCCAACCTGCTCTCACTGCCGTGAGGTCCTGCAAACACCACCACTTTTCGTCCTGATCCTCTCCCTTCCAAAGAAGATGGGATATTTTCCTGCCTCACTGTGCTATGTCCTGGGTTCTTAAGACCACATAGAAATAAGCGAGTATGGTGAAGAAACAATTACTAAAGTCCTAAATGGTCCCTGAACTTTAAACATATGCCCTAATAAACCTGGATATAACTATCTAAACCACTTCTAAATTCACCCTTGGTAACCACTGATGTGTTTTTGGAAATGTCAGGATCTTTTAGAAAGGGGGATGGCAACACCTATCTGAACTACACACAGTAGGACCACCAAAAATGCAATCACTCCTTAGACACAATTGATCTGTCTCTCCAAAACAGAGAGACTAAATTGATGGAGAGATGGGAGTTCTGAGTAAAAGTTGCCAGGCCTATCACAGGAGATTTTTCAAGAAATGGAAATATAATAAAATATAAAACTGAACTGATCTAAGTCTCTTGAGGATGTCAGCAAGTCTCACAAGGCCATCATCAGGAACACCAATTACCACTGCAGAATAAACAGATTATCATTGCAGAATAAACAGATGTGGGATATAGAAAATATTTTGCCTGACTCTATAGGATCCCAAGACGAATTGTAAATAATTTATTTCAAAATAAATCCCTGATAACTGATGACTAGCAGCTCTTTCTCAGTGAGTTAGAAAACAAAACCACTACTCCGTCACTGTTCTAACAGACCATTCGCCCATGGACCCGGGCCCTCTGGATGGCAAGGCAGGGCCGACACGGCACTGCAGGGCTCACCTGGATGTAGTAGTAGAGGGACTTGCCGTACTTTCTCTTGAATTCAGATCTAATTTTCAACATGTCCACTTCACTGCGGGAGACCATGATTCTGATCAGGACCTTATCACGAGTTCCCTTGCCCTGAAAGTCAAGCAGGCGTTCCGAGTTACAATTCACCGACAATGTGAATCAGTCAGTGTTCAGTGATAATTAAAAATGGATCTAGTAAGTTT
This sequence comes from Rousettus aegyptiacus, assembly GCF_014176215.1. Lineage (NCBI taxonomy): Eukaryota > Metazoa > Chordata > Mammalia > Chiroptera > Pteropodidae > Rousettus > Rousettus aegyptiacus. The sequence goes on from NW_023416306.1 coordinate 128,778,123, forward strand.
TCTTGCACATGGAACTCATCTGAATTCTTGACGCTGCCCTCTAAGAGATTTAAGGTAACAGCGTAACTATTCCATGAGAGAAAAAGATCATGAAACACCAGGATGACATCAGCACAAACCCACACTTGTGTGTTCGATAAATGTGTACTGAGCACTAACTACTGTAGGGCTCAGATCAAGAAGTATGTGAGTTTCCACATGTAACAAAAAGTTCCTGGCCCTTAGTGGTTTAGAGGAGACATGCCACCATGTTTTCTTTGTGGCTCTGTGCTATTGTGAATTGTCTGATCAATAAAGATGACTGAATTCACTTCCAGAGGCACCAAAGAACAGGTCATATTTGATACGGAGGCTGAGGAGAGACTGGGGAGAGGCAGTGTGGACAAGGGGATGACCCAGGAGAAAATGGATAGGCTTGGAAGCTAGAAAGCACGAGGCACATTTGAGGCATGGAAAACGGGATGGGATTATGGAAAGAGACAGTTCATCCAAGGGAAAGTTGCTGAGCTGGCTTTGGAGTGAGACTCAAGTTCAAATCTGGCTATATAACCTCAAACAAGCGGAAGCTTTCGGAGTACCAGTCTCCTCAACTATAAAGAACATAATGACAACAAAATAATAATAAGCCTCAGGTTCTTTGGTAATAACTTAAGGTAAAGTAAGTTGCACAACATCCGTTGTACATTGGTCACTTAATAATCTCTCCTGTCCCTGCTTGTCTTCACTCTGAGGTAACAGGAGGGGATCAATAAGAAATCTGAGCAGGAATCAGACACAATTACCACCTGGTATTTCGTCCCTCCCGGGCACTTTATTTTCTACCTGTACGCAAATGTGTTCAAGTAGTTGGGAGAGGCAGAAGATGGTTTTGTGGCTTTTTCACCTGTTAAATACAATCACAACTGACGAGGGGCACTCCTGTCTCTAGACAGTGGGGTTCCTTCCTCCATAGTCAAGGAGACTTAGTTTGGAGACACAAAAGAAAAGCCTAGTGTGGAAACATGGACCTCTCTTACCTTCATGGAGTCATACAGTCGATCGGCAAAATACAGGGGCTTGTTCTGGATACACTGGACTGTGGAAAGAAAAGGAGTTAGTAACTCCTCACCCCTCCACCAGTGTGGGGCGAGGGGCTGACCTCAAAGCACAAACCAGATGACCTGACTCACAGGATGGGGCTGCAAAATGGGAAGAGAGCAAGGAAAACCAGCGTCCTCTGAAACATTCAGCTCCACTGTGGTTGTGACCAGTGAAGATCACAAAACCACCATGTGAAGGAGTAGCACCTCCCAAACACACTTGAGTCAATAAGATGAGCATCCATTCCTTCCACTTCGACACAGTTTACTGAAAGTTGGTGTCCACCAGGGATGGGGGGCCATGTTTACTTACCCAGGTTCAGGAAAGCATTTTCCAGATCTCCCTTGACTTCCTTCTTGATGCTCTCCAACATGTCATAAGGGCTGTAGCTCTTGTACCTTTCGAATACTAAAGAAAAGCAACAAATAATTACTACAACAGAGCTACTACTAGTCAAAGCTGTTAGTGATCACCCACACGGTTGTACGCCACCATTCAAAAAAGAAAAAATGAGGACCATCGCAGCATCCTAGAGGGTTAGGGGCTGCCATGGTGAACCAGAGCTGACATTGCGCCAGCTGCCCTGGGACAGCTGTCTCATGCACTAGTCCTGAACGGCACTGCCCAAGCTACGTCTGAACACCTACACCTCCCCTGAGTGAAACCCGTCCTACCTGGAAGCCACAAAACACAGCACCCAGCAAAACCCATCACTTCGACAAATATAGCAAGATAAAATGATCCTCAGACAAGAAGGGGCAGCAAGCTAAAGCATCAAACCATGGGAGATATTTAGGAGAAAGAAGGATCCAAAATGGGAGAGAAGGCCAAATGGATGTGGTAAGGGAAAATGCGAGTGTAACGTGGGGAGTGAACTTTGTTCCAGCAGAGCAGAGCCCCAACATTTTGGCCCCTAGGCTCTAAGACCTCTCAGCACAGCACCCACCTTTCTGGAGGTGACACACGCTCCGCTCGGTCATGATGTTGATCCATTTTGGAACATCGGTTCCTTTCCTCTTCACTCCAGCATCATAGAGATCCTATGAGCACAACCAGCCAGAAAAGGTCACATGATACAAAGCCAAGTCATAAAAAGTGTCATGAAAAAACCTAAAAACCTACACATTCAAAATACCAAACGAGAGAAAGGATGATCGCGCTGCAGACGTGGGAAAAATATGTACTATTTAGACCACAAGTCTTAATCAAGAGGAGTCTTCCTTAGGCACAGACAGATCAGCATGAGACTAGACTGATTCTGAGGCCGGTGCTCTACAAATATCCTCTCAACACAAAAGGAAGGACCAAGAGCTTCTACTCACATATAGGACAAACAAATGTTCATCAGCACATCCAGTTCTCCTCCCTTTTGGCAGTTTGAGTAGCAAGTAAGCTGGCGGTCATTTACCGAAGGCAGGTACCTACTGCCCCCGCACCACCCAAGTTCCTTAGAGACTCAGTAAATGATAGAGCTGGAAAAGGAGCCAGTCCAACCTTATTTCAGTCTCTGGAAATTTAACGCTATAAATAATGCTAACAGTGGCTGGGAGGGAGAGAGGCTTATGCAAGGTGGATACTCATTCTGTGACTACCACCTGAGAGTGGCAAACTCTAACTTCCATTACTTTAGTTAAAACTCTTCTTCACTGCCTGCTAAAAGTGTTGTGTGAAATATACTGAAATTTAAAACTAAGATAAATTTAAATAAATTTTGTTCTGCATCTCTTACAAAATGTTTTGAGGTAGCTGTTGACCCTTCAGGCAAAGCACGTAGTTCATAGTGAATAAGCTTAAGAAATAGTTCTCAGGGATTACGGGACTAGAACCAGCAAGAATTCTATTCAGAAAAGAAGGAAGGGCCTCTGCCACCCTCCCCATCTCCCCAACCACAAAGGACAATAAGCCTTCCTTCCTATCCCTGACTATGTGTCCACCATCTTCCTACGTTCTCATATCGTTTACTCTTGGGTGTTCATTTGTAGCAAATGCATGCCAGTGTGCCCATCTGTATTACACCCTGCAGAAACTGGTACTTCCACACAAGCAAAGCCTCAACGAATATACATGAGTCTAGTACTGACCCTGTAATTGACACCAGCAGTGTAAGAGAGTATCTTATAATAACTATCGCTCCCAGGAATTGAAAATGAAGCCCACAAGCTCTTCGACATTCCTCCCTTCCAAAAGTGGAGCCTTCTTTCCCTCCCACAGCTTGTGGGCTGACCTGTAGTGAATAGAGAACAGCAGTGACGGTGTGCAACTCTTGAGATTAGGGCACAAAGTACTTGGCTTCCTCCTTGCTGTCCCTCTAGATCGCTCACTCTGGGGAAAGCCAGCTGCCATGTTATAAAGTCACTCAAGCAACCCTTCAGAGGCCCATGGAGATACGGAGGCCTCCTGCCAACAGTCAAGTGGGTGGGCCTCCTTGGAGCAGATCCTCCTGACCCTGCCGGGCCCTCAAGATAACTGCAGTCCTGGTCAACATTTTGTCTGCCACGAGAGCTCCTGAAACAGAACCACCCAGCTAAGCCACTCCCCAATTCCTGACCCACCAAAACTGAGAGATGAAAAATGTTTGTTGTTTTAAGCTACCACATTTGGAGGTAATTTGCTACACAAGATAGGTAATTACCATACAGATTAACCAGAGACTAATCAGAACAGAAACTCACACCAAAAAGCCTGGCACTTACCCGGGCATCTTGATCAATCAGTTCATAATCAATGACAGATCCATCTTCTGCTCTTCTACCCTACAAAAGAAAAAAAAGACATTGAATATATTCCTTTCCATATTTTTAAATGGAAATGTTATTTTTCTCTCCAGCCTATGTAAGCCATTATTTAATTTACTGAACAAATAGCCACTTAAATTTTTTCTTCACTTTGAAGTCTAGACAAGACCAAAGTGGGTAAAATAGTTGAGGCAGTGATGGGGATAAGGGCTGTGCCTCATATCATCAACCCCCATCCTTGGTACCCATTCCCAGGCTATGCATCTTACAGAATCCTTTCCTCAGAAAGCTTACAATCCAGATGGAGAAAAAAAGCATGGAACAAAGAGTAAAACAACACAGTAATCCATGGCTCTAAAATGTGAGGTGAGAATAAGGGAGAAATCTGTCAGAGAGCACAGTCAGCAAAGTCTGCGGACAACGGGGTATGGCTGGAGTGAATCTTGAAGGATGAGTCAGGAGCTGGCACAGGGAAGGGGAAGAAAGCCACTCAGGGCAGGAGGAGCAGTGGTGGCGGGGGGAGGCTGAGCACATCACAGGTGAGCGAGGGGCTGCCCAGCTGGAGCAGACGGGAGGGAATCCTAGAAGATTAAGTTAGAGAGAACCAGGGTATGGAGAACTTCTAAAAGTTTGGATTTGATGCAGCAGAAATGGGTTCGATCAGGGGAATAAAATGGTAAAAAAGGATTGCAAAAAGATGAGTGGATGGTGGTACACAGGGCAGGCGGAAGAGAGGAGAGGCACGGAGGGGGCGTTGTTACAGTAACGAAATGCGAGTGGGCAGGACGCAGCATGCCAATCCATCATTTGTCATCAGGCCTTAAACTGCACACTGGTCAGAACTCAGATTCAGAAGGGAAATGCTTTTCATCCACATTAACATGTTAACATTAGCAAACAAAGAACCCCACTCCTGTCCAGGCAAAGGACTGCATGGGCAAATCCTCTCCTATGAAGTGAGAGCAGGTGAAAGAAACAAGAAGGTGCTTTCTGCAGGGTCCTAGGTGACCACAAATAGAGGCAAAGTGACCTTTACCAAGCCACGCAGCAAGGGCTGGCACACACATCCAGGCCAGGACTGGAGAGCTGCCAGTTCCTCCTCTGGCCCCCAAAGTCCCCCTGACCATGGGGCTCTGCTGGATAAGAAATCCTATTATATAAAAATGACAACTCTGCAGTGGCAATGCTAACCCACTGTCAGAAATGCAGCAGGAATTTCTGATGCAAGCACAGAGGATTGAGTTAATTTGTGCCCAAGTATAAAATGAGGTATGTGACTTGCCTTGGAAGGAAGCAAGGACAAAGAAATAAATGGGAAACCAACCTTTGCGAGGGCAACCATCAGCTTGCGGAAGTCACCAGATGTGTCAGAGATAATGTCCTTCTCCAGATCAGTCTTGTACACTTGGAAAACAAACGTATGTGGATTTATGCTTCCTGCCTATGCAGGCAGCCACCTACCCACTCCAAATACCCCCTGCCCTATAAGCCTCTGAAAAGCAGAAACTGCTGTGGCAGCACCGATATACCTGCCCAAATGAGAGTGGATCCTCTAGAACGTTTACCTTCATGAAATTAGAGCCAGTGTTATTATCAGTGACAAGGAACGCACAGAGCTTGATCAAATCAGGGGTCCTCAGTTCACCTTTAATCAGTGACCTTTTCTATAGCTAAAGTACTATTTCCCAACCTCCCTGACTATGCTCATTTGAACATCAAAAAGTTTATTTTTATTATCCACCAACTGAGAAAATTCACAACGGCAAGAACTAGTAAGAATTAAATAGTACCTAATGAATAAATTTGTATTTTATAACTCAAAATAGTATCTATATTGAAACACAGGAACACACATGTAAAACGTATCATTTATTCTACCCACCGTCCCTTATACTCCTTGGTGCACAGAGGTCCACATGCCTCTCATGACAATTATACAACCACGGTCCGGAGATGGGAACCTCCTGAGCAGAGACTGGATAGCACCCAATAAATGAAATCCATGTATAACACTTTCTACTTCTCCCTATCAGATCTTTTTTTCAAAAAGTTTTGTGTTCTCTCCTTTCCCTCCTATCTATCCTTTTGCAGAAGTTCTAGCGGAACATAATAATCAAAACCCAGGCCATAATGAGGTGAAGCAGAGGGACCTGGACCACAGCAAAGCACCGGACATTATAGATGGCAGGCATTTCTCCATCTGTTATCTGCGCCCCATACCCCCCAAACACTATCCCAGAAACTGGGCTGAGAGGATACGTCACAGAACTAGGGCTACTCACTTTCCTTGTAGACTCTGTTAATTTCCTGCAGCTCCTGGTTGGTCCTTGAGCAGATGATCTCAATGAGAGAGTCCTCATCGGTCCCCAGCCCCTGTGAACCAGGCAGTACAGACATAAGAAGGGAAAATCCTCCTAGCCATGAGCCTACTTCTCTGATCTCAACCAGGTAAACTGCAAAGACGGACTGGGTCTGTTAGCATGCTTCTTTCTACATTCCTACTGAGGGATCTCACTGTATTCTTCAGCACAGGTTATCTTCTATTCCTTTAAAAAATGCTTCACCAGAAGACAAGATAGCATTAAGTGACATATATGAGCTCGACTATATTAAATACACATATAGTGAATGGGAAGAGACAGCAATGGAATACACCGAAATGTTACAAGTGGTTGCCTTTTGGTGATGGGCCTATAAAACGAATAACTTTTTCTTCCCATTTTTTTTTTTTATTTTCCAAGTTATATAATCACCCGCTATTTTGATAGAAAATAAATTTCCTCATTAAACAATTTTGCTCTATAATTTAAAATAAACATAGAGATTTATGTTGTCATTTGCAGCCAGCGTCGTTAGATCGAAATTAAGTCTTTTTACCAGGGAAAGGTATAGAAAAGATAAAATTTTTAGCTTCATCTCTTTGAAATGTAAAATTGGATTAATGTTAAAAATTTCATCCTTGTACTTCCATTTTTGCTTGATTACTATGCACTCTTCAGGCATTTTACTGAACCAAAAGGAAATAATGAAGTGCCAAATAAACCTTAACACCAACACTTTATTAAGGAATAAGAATTTGATGGGTGATGTATTCAAATTTAATACATACACTTTTGAGCATGCCGGATAGCTTGAAAGGACCCAATAAAATATGTATTTCAAAGCTGGCTTCATGATCAAAGTCAAGATTTAATAATCAGGATTCTCTAATACTTGTCTTTCCGAAAATGGAAATATCACTTTGAACTAAGTAGAATTACAACTGTTTAAAATGTAAATCAATTACAAGGTGTTAATACAATGAGAAACTTACTTATCCACATGGAAAGTGTGTCAGCTATTAATTAAACTTATTAGAGTTTATAGGTCCCTGAAAAGTGGTCTGTGTAATATAAACTAAGCCTCGGGTTAATGGTTAATTTTGAATTTTATTCTTAATCTAATCTATGAACAAATGCCGCTTCCTCCAGTTTTTAATCATGATTCAGAGGTTTTACCAAAGCCAAAATTTATTTCCCTTTTAGCAAAAGGTCTACACAATACACAACATTCTATACAAATGGTATAGAATGACTACCAAGCATCTTCAAATATTTTAGAGGGCAGTTTTCAGTCTCAAAGATGACAGAAATATCGTCTCAAAATAGCTCATGCATTAGAAGAAACGTTGTATCTTGACAGTGCTGAAATGTAAAACAGGTATAGCAATATAAGATCTGTTTTCTTCCATCACTGATATATGAGTGCTAATATCTGAGAATTCTGATAGTGTTTTTATCTGTGTATTCAAAGGTGACCTTGGCAATTTCCAAAACTTGGCCCAACCTTTCCACAGACTGTCCACAATTCCTATCACAAGGGCAACTTCTACTGTAACATATGGCAGATATTGCCACTGGTATTGCCAGGAGTCAAAAGAGATTTTTTTTTTTTTTTTTTTTAAAAGCATAGTTCAGTTAATGTCACTTCAAGCTTATGGATTTCAGAAGGGTAGTCAACTGTGATAGCTAATGGAAGAGCTGGCACAAGGTCAAAGATTTAGAAGTCAAAGCACCTTTCATTGGGCCCAATTACATAGATTACGATGGTGACTGACAGCTCAAACAGGTCCGTTTCAAGTCACTAATCCTGGTAACGGATACTAGTAAAATTGTACAAATCGCAACTAAATGAATTCTTGACGAAAATAAGATAAGCTGATCTGAGACGATGATGGTCAGAGGAAACCTATGGCTACAAAGGTCCCAAGATTCGGTTTTCAGGAGTGTTCTTTTTATTAAGCAGGACCATGACATGTTATTGCATCTTATCATTCTCAGTTATACCTTTCCTGCAACATAGCCTACTTCGGAAGCTTGGAACAAGTATGCTCAAATACATTGAGCACAGCTTGAGCTAAACTGGATAACTGAAGGAAAAAAGATTTCACAGCCAATCTTTCAGCAGCCCTACGCTATCAAATTCTGGACCCTGGAAATGCCTGGTGTGTGAAGCTGCCTCACTCTTGAGGTACTCCCTGGAGAAAGGGATGACAACTGAACTGTGTGATATTAGTTCTAGTGACAGGCTTACAGCTCAGTCTCTTCATAATTCAGGATCAGTGTGGCATCACAGAAAACGCATTCGTACTTAGAATAAAAAATCAGAACTATAGCTTTACCCCTAAGGCAGAGGCGTTACCCAGTTTCATCAGCAGAGGGCAGTATCGGATTACTCAAAGTGTTTCCGACACACCATGACAAAGGTTCTCCTGTGCTTTGCTGTAACATGCATTTAAGTTTATGCATGTTACACTTATATAACACTTGAGGTTTTGTGTGTGCACAAAATTCAAAGAGGTACCAAACTGGAATTTTTATTATCTAATTTAACCTAAAATTCTAATCAAAAGAACTCTTTAATGTGTTCTGTCCGATACTTTCAACACAGGTACCATTCATGGTTTGAAATCACCCTTTACATGCACTGCATGTTCTGATTTTGCCCGAATTTGAATCAAACAAATGACAGGGAGAAAGTTAGAAAAAGGAACACCCAAAAGAGCATGGACAGAATTTGCAAGCTTCACTTAACAAAAGCTCTGAGTTTTACTTTTGCCTTAATATCACAACAAATCTTTTTTACGGAGGAAGTGTAATCAAGGAAGTAGTTTTTCCAAATGGTATTTCAATTGCCCAGGTGCCAACCAGCAGCAGCTGGTAACAGACTTCTCCGCATCATAAAAGTCCTTTACGGTCTTAAAAAAAAAATGTAATTGAAATATTTTTGGTACAAATCCTGAGACTTTTAGCTTCGGTTGATTCAAAAAAAGATGGTTCCAAATGAGAATTCAACAAAACTGAAAATCACCTAATTACACCGAGAAAGCTGTAATTCACAAATATTAATGGCAGATTTGACAGAGATTGCATCTCACATGTGTTTACCTTCATGGAAGCTTTCAGCTCCGAAGCATCATACTGAGCAGGTGTTTTCAATAGGCCCAAAATCACTGTCTCCAGGTGGCCGGACAAGGCTGACTTCAGTGCTGATGGAAGTTCCTTCAGAAAAAATGAGCAAGAACATGGGAAAACTTGGTAACCGGTGTGCACTTTAATACTGGTGAGTGGAACAAAAGAGGGATGTGTTTGTAAAGCAGGTTGTGATTCTCGCTACTGGGGGCCTAGGTCAAACTGTCCCTGCACTACATCCCTTCAACAGACTCAGATGTCAGAAACCGAAAGGTCGGACTTTGCTCTGACAAAATCCCCTTAAATCAAAGCTGATTTTGCCTTCTCCCCAGTCATTAAAAGGAAACCAGAGCAGTATGCAACTCCTCAGAGACGAGTGTGAGGGCACTTTCTAAATACACTTGCATGTGGCAATAGCCCATGGAAGACTTGGCACTTTCTGGGGTCAAGGACCTTCTTGAGAAGGAGCTGGTTCAAGTGGAGAGTCTCCAGGGAAGCAGAGGCCTCGTGACCTGCTGATATCTTTCTGTAAAAGATGTTCACAGCGGCTCCAGGGGTGGTTCCCAAAAGTCTCCAGAAAGACTCAGAGGCACCAGAATGGCTGGAAGGGGCTCATGAAGCTTTCCTATGCATAACACTTAATTCAAGACTGCGAAAATATCTACTTGTCCATGACAAATTAGGATGGGTTTGACAGTGATGATGGTGTACTAAAGCCCCTTAATTACCCCCCTGACTTCCCTGCTGCACATGACTTCTTAAGGGTCCCACTGTCACCATTAACACAGATTTGAAGCCAGAGGTCTGAGTCGGCCCCCACAGATGTAGACAGATACCCTAATTCAATGTGGCTCTTAAAGATACTTCCTCAGGGATTAAATTTCCTATAAATCACAGGCATTAGCTGATGACTGCACTCTGCTATTGTAATTATTTTGCTCCCTGTTCACTTTTTCCTTTCTCTTTTCTCCTGTCTTTCCTTCTCTCCTGGCTTTCCAGCACCACGTGATGGCATCTACACTGTTCAGCCCCCAGAGGTGCCTGCAGGTGCTAAGCGGTTGATATGCAGCCTGCTTCAGAGAGAATTTTCTCAAATCATTCAGATAGGTTGAGAAGTGAGATGGAGCTTAGAGATCATCTGGCCCAACCCTTTTTACCACCTCTTTCCCATGCTTCTGCTGTCCTAGTTATACATAGCACTTAGGAAGGGACTGAAAAAGCAACCAACACCTTCCAATTATAGCACCAATTTTCCGACTTGGAACTTTGAGGTTAGGTAATTCCAAACTTAGCCTATCCTTGACACTCCCCTCTACCCATTCTCCATTCAAACTTCAAATAGCATCTGTGTACCTAGTGACTTCTTCCACTTCTATTATAAATTCCTTATGGGTGTTCAACTTCCTGCTTCTCATAATGTCTAGCACAAGGCTTTGCATTGAACAGAAACTCCAGAAATGTCTGACAAAACATAACCATTTCTCACATAGAGAAACCTGGCATCTGGCATCTGCTTGAACATGAAAGCAACATAAAATCAACTCTCTTTCCCAACTCCTCTCCGCGTCTACTCTAGCTCTGCCTATGTTGTTCAAGTTCATCACCTTGGCAGCTTTGGTCCATATCCCTAAAGTAGTCTGCAATACAGAGCTTTCTCCTTTACTACGCAAACAACTCGTTCAAAACAATAAGGCTCTGCTTCCAAAATTTCCTTCAGAAATCATCTCAAGTAGTTTATGTATCCTTCTGTAAAACATGACAATTCTCCTTAGCCCAAGGCTGAGAGACATCAAGAATCAGAAGGACAGTGAGCTGTCCCCAGTACACAGCAAATCCTGTGAGGTCACTGAACCCCATCATGACTCTAGTAGTATCTTCCTCACAACAATGAGAGCTTTGTCCTCCACCTATCTGATTTGAAATCATGATCCGGGCTTCTGTATTTCCATGTACACTTATGTGTATACACCCAAGTGTGTTCCAAGACCCCACCCTATAAGTGACGGGTGAAGAACAATTACAGGCACACTGCCCAACGAGGTGGGCCTTATGCTCCAAGTGAAACTCAGCTCTACCAGCTCACAGATCCTTTTGGGAAACTGGAGAAATAAAATACTCCCTTCTAATATGAGCGACTAAGTGTCTATTATATTTTAATTAAAAAAAAATACTCCCTTCTATACTTCTTTACTATACTTCTTTAATTAATATACGTGTATGCGGAAGAAGAATTTTAATGCACACAAGATGAAAGAAGCCAGATGCCTTCCTATTATGCCTTTTCCAACTGTCCTGGAGGTGTGGGAGGGAGCGAAAGCAGGAATTGACCTGCAACTCCCCAAACGCTGGTGGTCATGGCCACCCTGAGAGCAGAAATGTCTTCCAGGATCCTTCCAGCTCACCTCCACCATGGCTACGAGTGAAAGCCCTACGTCAAACGGGAGCTGAAGGAACCCACAGTTACTGTAACATCCAAGAATAAATCAAAAGCTTTTAATAGCAAGAAGTTAAAAATAAAGCAGCCTGTCCTTAAAATTAAAAATAAAAATAAAATTTCCTAACTTTGGAACAAAATAAAGGATGAACAAGCCCCAGGCTGTTCTCTAACCACTGGTGAACAAGCAAGAGAAAAAGCACACAAAGACCCTTTAAATAGTGGGAACATGGCAAGCTGAAGATAGACTGGTGGACCAAATAACTACTATGCCCATTGCAAAGCTCTTAAGAATTCAAGTGTATTTTGTTTGTTTGTTTGTTTGTTAAGAATGAGAGGAGCATGTCAGGATCAATACTCAGTGGAGGCTAGTGTCCTCACATTAAATTAGAAACATCTTATCAAGAACCAGCAGAAGTCATAAAGATGAAATAAGCTGCTCCTACATGTGGAGAACTACATGTAGCCTGGCACGAGGTAAGCATTTAATTAAAAATACCTGATGCTGGTACTCTGTTCCTTTTTAACTTTCTATTCCCAGAACTTCTCCCTCCACACACTGAGTTAGAGGAGGGCGTGGTCTTTATATATGGGTTCCGAGGTCCAGAGGCCCTGTGTGTGCAAACTCTGATTCATACCATAGGAAAACCTTGGATCCCCAAGGGTTCCAGAAGGCTCTTGCTGGTATGAGCCAGAATTCATGAAAAGAAAAAGCAGTGGCTGAGGAAATGAAATTCAACAAGGTATGCCCTTCATCTCCGAAACTGTCTGTACCTTTTTGGTCCTTCTCTGGTATGCAAAGGCAATATCCTGTCTCTGTTCATTGCTGCGGTTGGTCAAAATGTTGACGATGGTGACCTCGTCCACACCTATGGAAATATAAGTTGTGAATAATTAACTACATGCTCTAGTCCTTTGTGCTTATAAAGAAGATTTTAAACAAGAGTGTTTTAAACTGAGATTTATATACTATTTTCCAAATGGAAATACCAGGACATCAAAATGTATTCTCTCTCTTGTCAGCACCCTCCGCCCAGCATATAAACCCTTCTATCCCTGACAGCCTCAAATCTCAAGCCTAAGTAGACCTTTTAAATATTTGCTTTTTTTTTTTTAAACTACTTTATTCATAAACTGGTTTCTGGAATCAACAGTAGGAGGTGCATTTGTAGGACTCTGGCAGTCGGATGAAACAACAAAGATTTAGGAGGATTTTAAATGAAGGTCTCCAAATTGCCATTTAACTGAGAATTTTATAGATAGTAACTGTGAACTGAATTAATAGAGACAATTATTTATATTTATTACAGAATTATGGCTATATAAGCAGCTAGGTATAATTTCTATAATTATAGAAACTGTCATGACAAATGAGTTGGATTTAATATGGCATTTGTACTTTAATAGCATAATTGATTAATACAATCATACTTATTGAAGACTAAATTGTTTTGTAAGGAAAATAAACGTTCCACTGCTTTTAATCTTCAACAGGCAATTTTAATAATCAATTTTATAACTTTATTAAAAAGAGTAAGTGTTTTAATCTAAATTAAATCTAAATTGGGAGTTTTGAAGTGCCACCAAAATATTTTAGTGCCTATTTTAATTGGAACATGTGTATTTACAAAGATAAGCAATGCCTTCTGGTATCTGAAAGTTTGTAATTTTATATCAGAAATGCTCCTAACATGCCATTTACCTTACGAAAGCATGATTTTAAGAATTCATAAAGTAAAAGGTCTCTCTCTTGACTGATTAGGAACTTTGTTAATAAAGAGTCTTGGCCATAACCGGATAGGCAATTCTTGGGTGAGAGAACAGAGTGGCTGAGTCCATGAGGTCACATGTGAACCGCAAATGGCCTGGCCTGCAGGAAACCGGTAGAGTTCCAAAGCAACAGAAAGGTCAGAACTGTGATGATTTGAGGCAGGGGCCATGAACAGACTGACAGAGAAGGTATCTCCAACTCTCAATCATGTTAGAAAGGTTAAAAAGTAGAAAGTTAGAATTTCTGGGTATAAAAATAAGTAACATTTTTGTATTAATATACTCATTTCGAAGTGAGTTCAGTCCAATATGTTAGTTATATTAACTGCAGCATCTATTACTTTAGCTTTGATTTTCAAAATAGCCAATGTCAATAAAGAAACCCACTATGTATAGGAGATTCAGTTTGAGAGATGCTTATTTCAGCATCACAGATAACATCGAAAAATAAAGGGGGGGAACTATGTCCAATACAAGACTGATTAAATAAATGTTCTTTCATTCGTTTAACGGAATACAATAGGTACAGTCATTTAAAATGACAGTATAAAAATGGAATATTACTCGGCCATAAGAAGAGATGAAATACTGCCATTTGCAATAACATGGATGGACCTTGAAATAATCATACTAAGCAGAATAAGCCAGACAGAAAAAATGAAAATCACGTGGTATCATTTATGTGGGATATAAACCTAAAAGCAACAAATGAGCAGGAAAAACAAACAGAGACTCATGGACATGGACAATGGACTACTGGTTACCAGAGGGGAGGGGAAGGAGGGAGGGAGGAAATACAAAAATAAAATGTTAAAAAATAATCATGTATATATAGTATGAAAAAAAATAAACTGGCATTTAAAAAAATAAAAATAAAAATAAAATGATGGTATAAAGTATTAATTGACATGGAAAAATGTTCACAATATACTGTTTTTAAAAAAGGTTGCAAAGCAGTATACCCAGTATAACTTGATTTTTTAAAAATACACAGACATATAAAGAAAAATATCCAGAAGACTTTATACCAAAATTTTAACAGTGAGTGGTGGGATTATGGATAATTTATTTTCTTTCTTTTGATTATTATGCTTTCAAAGTTCACCATAATGACCATAAAAGGTTCTTTTTTAAATACACTATGAATAACATACAATTATTGATGTAGAATCAGTAATTCCTAGCACAGTTCTAAATAAGTTAGTTAATAAAACACAATTTGTAAAATAATTAGGAGCTATATCTATATAACTCTCTTTTGTTTCCAAAACATCCTAACACCGACTATCTTATTGATCACCCAGTGGGGATAGCTATTTCTTGTCCTAATTTATAGACAGAGACGCCGAAGCTCAGAGATTGAGGCTCAACTCTGCAACTGTCACCTGTGGAAACATCTGGCCTCCTTGGGTCTCTGTCTAAATCTGCACAAGGGGCTTGAACAATGACCCCCATTTCTACGTCCACAAAATACTAACAGGTCAAATCAAATTTTAACACATTTAGTTTCAATTAGGTATGGGCAGAATAGATTTATTCAAAGACTCGTTAAAGTTAGAGGCTACGTTAGCGGACGTGTGTGGGCATGTATACATGGATGCACACCTACCCACATGCATGAGTGCTCCCTGGCACATGCTCTCTGTCTCTGTCTCTAAGTATTCTATGGTTCTAACTTTATATGAGGAAAATCATTTGTTTATAAATGTGTTTCTGCTCTAAACTTTCTTACCCAAGTCTGAACCTGCTAGGGAACAACAACAAAATATGATTATATCTTATGACCTAAATTCAATTATTTCCTGAAGTCAATTTTGGGGCTGCTGACCTGAACGCATACCAAGAACACTGACCCATGAAAAATTATTCCCCCTCAGGAACAAATGCAAAGGTTATGTTTGTGTCGGAATGTGGTCCTGGACCTACCTGAATTGAAATCAGATGAAGCACTTACTAAAAACACAGTTCCCTGGGCCCCACCTGAGAGCTATTGATTAAAGCTTCTCTTGGACTTTGGACCCAAGACGCAGCATTTCACCTGGCTCCCTGGTGACTCTTTGAGAATCACCAACAGAGGTGAATCAGCAAAGGTGAGGAATCATTAGAAACCTGCATAAATGCAAGACATTTAAGTATACTTCTACCAGCTGCTTCTGTGAGGTGGAGGGTCAACTACAATTTTAGGGAAAGAAATGCTTTTGTCTAAACAACCCATGTAAGAAATAACACCTGAAAAGAGTTCAGTGCACAAACTGCAGTGTAGTCCCATGCTCTTAAGTTAATGAAACAACTTTTGCTTTTTTGCTCATAGCACCTTAGCGTCTACCCAGAGACAGAATTCAATCCAATTATTGGAAATCCCCATAAAGAGCCCGGGTAGTTAACCTGAATCTCACCTAGGAGGCAGCAACTACTATAGTCTGAAGGAATCTAAATGTAATTTACCTAAATTATTTACCAAGCTAACGGCCTGCTGAGATGCAGCATCCAACATGCTGGGACACCTTATGAGTGTACAATCTGATGCTTTACAAAAATGCTAATGCCAGCAACTACAAAGAAATTAAATGGAGGCTATTTCTGCAAATGGAAGCCTCTTCTCCTTCTGAGAACCTTACCTACATCAGCTATTTCTCCCATACCATTGTCTGCAAATTTCACATTGAACTGAAAAGAAGAAAAATTCATGGAGCCCAGGATCAACTGCCTAGTCAAAGCCACTTAAGGCATGTCCTATGTCATAACACCAGAATACACATATCTGCCTGAGGGATTTTAACCATCTTATCTTCAGAACACTGCTGCTTCCTCTTGACCTGCTATCCTAATTGGTGAGGCAGTTTATTCCTGTAGAAAATAGTTCAGTACAGGTTGAAGCTGCAAGGGTCATCCGGTTACTCACTATTTCTGCCCAGGATGCAGCGGAAGGATGAGCACTGAACACTCAGCTATCTGTGTCGGCATTAACTGTTGTCAACAGAACGAGTGCCAGTACACTAGGAAAGTTTTAACAAATTTAACGCAGGCGCAGACGCCTGGGAGATGAGGCTCTGCTTTCTGCATTTACACTTTCAGATTATTCACGTCCCAGTGTGTAGGGATGTATTTGCAGGGTGGAAGGGCCCTGTGTGGGTGGGACAAAAGCATAAGGAAAACCCAACGAACCTGAATGATGCACCTTTTCCCATCCTCTTCCACTTGTGTTTGACATGGAAGGTCACAGAGTAACCTAAGCAAGGCTTGCACTGGGGAACAGTGACATGGGTGGGGGATCCTACAGACTAGAGGTGAGAGAACACAAATTCTGTGATTCGGATACACTTTTAAAAATTTCATTTCACAACTAATAGAAGTTAAGATTTTCAGGAATGAGGAACCGAGACACAAATTTATTTGGCTCCTGATGGGAAACAGCACAAGGAAGTTTGTAAGCATTTATTCCTGAATGAAAACGGTCAGCTAATCTCATCAGCTAACTACAAAACTGTCTCCAGCACTCTGAGCTGGGGCATCGGACAGGTCAGCCCCTGGATTAAATGCCAACTGACCTGAAGCAACGGCTCTGCCTAGTGATGCCACAGGGAGGCACCACTGGCAGCAGAGCTCAAGCAAAAACTCTAGGGTCCCGGGTCCCTTAAACCATCAGCTGTATTTTTAAAACATAAAGAACACTTGCAGTCTAAAATAATGGCTGAATCCCAAACCACAAAATCAGCCCCCTGGAGATTCCTCCTCCTCTCTGCGGGTGGAAACCCCAAGTCAGCTCCTCATCTGGCATTCCATGGAAAATGTGTCATTATTGTCCACGGGCAAGGAACAGGATGCTGACTCACATCTGCCAAGACACAGGACTGCACAAAGAAAATGGATTTCATTTTGTGTGATGAAGGACTCAGGAGGCCCTCGGGGTGCGGCTGACTGATTAGAAAACCAAAGGAAAATTGCCCAGATCCTCTCCTTATCTAGATCATGGGGAAAACTATGACTTGGCTTAGATTACTCAAGATTACTCAGGCCTATCAGTATCAAACCTCAGAAGAAATTATCTTTACAAGGTCAGAGGCAGGCCACAGAGAGAGGAGAGGGCCGCATTTGCACAGGTGCTCTGGAGTTACTGCTCCGGATGACTCACCAGGAGTCACACATCCAGGTGGGCAACAAACGATGCAAAAGAGAGCCATCTGGGTAAGTGGCAGTGACAGGTAAAGCACTCTAGAAACTATATGGGACTCAGTACTACACAATCTGAGATCTGTTAGTTACGTCTCTAAGCCTCAGTTTCTCATCCTGTAAAACAGAGATCATGAGAACACTTAATTTATGGGGATGCAGAAAGGACTGACTGGGTTAACGACTGGGAACGTGTCTACTACCTTCTCTACTCAGCTTCTCTGTCACAGGCCTGGCTCCTGACTGTTTGGTTTGGGGTCTATGAAAATATAGCGCATAGAGAAAATGGGGGACACTTTCACCACTAGCACACATTAGATTACTAGCCGAGTTTCACCATAAACTCCAGCAGCTGCCTGAAAGACAGACAGGACAGAAAACAAGCACTGCACAGGGTGAGAGGAGGCTGGGGAGCTGGGCTGGTGGACATGGTCCCCACTCGGGGAAGGCGTTGGTTAGCTAAGCGCCTACGAAGGTTTGGCCCAGACATCGCATTTCTTCTATTTCCATTCTGCTCTGGTCTCTCCTCATCTGAGGCCCTTAGAAAGGATTTAAGTACCACCCATTTGGTGACACACTGGATGCGTTAATAATCCAGAACTCTGCCTGCTTTCTGTGCCAAATTATATTTCCGAAATACTCTACAGGACCAGCAGGAAAATACGAGGCAGGCCACCACTCAAGATTCGAATCAAACTGTAAAGGAAGGGCTACACATAAAATGCAAGCACCATTTTTGTACCCTGCTATTCTATCAGCCTCTTGAGAAAGAAAATTAAAAATATGAACAGATGCAAAATACCCACCCTGAACTCAATTGATAGCAAAGTTACTATTTATTGTTTTAACATTGCTGACACCAGATAAGAATCTGATTTCTACCACTGTCCCTGGGTGGCACTGGTATATTTCTTCAGGGAAAAGGTGAGTTTTTACAAAAAAAGAAACAGCTGAGAGGCAGGCAACAAAAGCTGATACCTACAATTAGAAAGGGACCATGGAATCCTTTACCCATGTTTTACAGGCTTCTTAGTTTGGGGTGGGCATCTACATACCCACGTAGACAGAGATCATTTTGAAGGAAATCAGAAAATCTGCACTCTGAGTAAAGGTGGCAATGATTCAGTTCAGGTACCTCTTTGTTGCCAGCAGTGCTGTAAGATGAGATCTCAAACTAAAGTAAATCTGTACACAAAGAGAAAGGCCTCAGCAACAGGAATATTCTCTCCCGTTCCCTTCCCTTTGAGGAGGGTGAGATGGCCCTTGGCTATGTGAGTCATAAAAGCCTTTCTCACAAGTACAATCTCACTTAGACTTAGGGGGTTCTTGCGTGTTTCAGCCCTCACCTCCCACACCCCTCTAACAGGAGACAAGCTACTTTTCAGAAGCAATCTGCCTCCTGGCATCTTCAAGAGAATACTTGACTGCTGTCTCAACTGAATGAATATACCTCCAGGTGTGCAGGTGAGACCAAAAACAGGAGTCCTGGTTTTGCTCTCCACTGGCATAGGGATATTAGTCTTTTAGCCACACTAGAAATCTTAAGTGGTTCCACTTTAAAAGCATGAGAAAAAAAAAATTAGTGCAAAAACTTGCTGCAGTTATGCTTCTATACTTGTGCTTATGAGAAGGGGAAAAACATTACCCGCTTTTGCATCCTTTCCGGAGAACACAAATACTGCTAAAATCAAAACTGAAAATAATAATAGGGCAACTCATTACCCTCCCCTTCCAGAAAGAGAGAGAGACCCAAGCTGTACCAGTTTATTGGCACTTACGCTAACTCCGGGGTTGTGCTGCTTCTAATTACAATCTATTTTATGTAGTCTAGATTCATCCTTTTCTAATTTAGCTGACTTTCCTCTCTAGTTATTTGGACCCATATGGTAAACCATTCACAGCTGTGTTGTACACTCCACAGTATATATTTAACCCAAGGCCAATCTAGATCAAGAGACTCCTGCAGATTTAAGTCTCAGAAACCTCTTGTTAATTAAGCAATATTACTACTTTTGCATGGCTTTATTCAGTTTCTAACTAGACATAAATTAAGGTAAGTAATTGCATAGTCTACCTCAAGCCAGAGCATACACAAAACAATCATGCATTTGGTTTAGGTAACATACTCAAGAAATATTGAGATCCCTTCAAACTAGGAACAAAGCAGACTTAGGAGAGTGAGCTAAATTCATTTTGTGAAAACAGATCAAAGCTTGCTAAGGAACTATTATCCTTTCCAGATACTGTCCAGACTTTTCTGCCTCATCTTACCGACCATGTGTCCCCCACTCCCTACACTCTCCTGTGTCCTCTGGTATCTGTGTACACTTTGACTATCGGGGTTTACCTTTCCACACAGTCCCAAGGGCTGTGTAAATAGGATTAAATACGATTAATGAAATAATGGTATTGAAATTGCACTCAAGGAGGACACGTGCCCATGGGAGAGACAAATCCACATGTAAGTAACTACAACATGACATAACAAGAGCTTTACATGAGTATGTACAGTATTATGAGACATAGACCAAGAAATAATGGATTGTGCCCTCTCGGAGAAAGCTTGGAGAAAAGGCAGTATATCAGTTCAGGCTGAGAGGCGAGGGGGAACTGCCTGGATGTTATAAGTAAGCTGATGCTCCCACTAAAAGGGGGCTGCACACTCTTGACAGAGCAAAGGCTCTGTTTGGAGCGTCAAATAGCCTGGAAATGAAGCCAGAAAGAGATTCTGCAGCGAATGAGTCAAGGAGGCCCATTGAAAGGGCAGACACCATAACAGCCCAGGTGAGAGAGATGGTAGGTAAGGATGGAAGGGGAATAGTTAAGAACTGCTTCTCGCCCTTGTTGATTCCTCCCGTTAATCCTCCCCATGCCAGGTCTGCTCGTTTACAACCCCTGTGTTTAACAGCAGCTGATTAACTCTCTGCCACAGGTGACTTGCTCTTAGCTCTCTTTCCTATGAGTACATGACGTAGTTGATAGTGCGTCAAAGGGGACAAGTACCTACCACCCAGCACGCTCTGCACTTGTCACCCCTGCACACACACTTGGTCCACCCTCTCTAGGAGAGAAGGCTCCTATAGTCTTCTTTCTTTTACATGGCCCTTCAGCTTTTGTTTGTATCAGCATTTCCGGTTTACTCCTTGTTTCCTTTGATGTCAAGGAAACACCAATTACCTAGAGTTGTGTTCTCTGGATAAGGGTTTGAGGTGGGAGTGAGGTTAAGGTGTGGCACAGCTCCTTAATTACACTTAAGGGTAGAAGGCATTCTAAAAGGGAAGGCAAGGTCTTTATTAGCTCATTTTTTAAGTGGTGTTATCTAAAAATATCAAGGGGAAGGAAATGGAACAAAAGGGATCTTTCCAACTAATGACATCATTTTTGTCCGTAATTAAGTTCATTGCCTTTCATTAGGAAGGTAATATATACCATCATAGAAAATTTGAAAAACAGAACATACCGAAAGTGCAAGAAAGGAAAAGAATCAATTACATATAATCCTGTGTCAGTTAATAATGCTTTTCTTTTTGACATAAAAAAATGGTTGTGGTGTAATCAAACTGTATATACTTTTATATTCCTTTTTCTAAGCAATAGACATAGTTAAGGTAAATGTATATTAAAATGAGTGTCCTAAAATTGTGGTTGGTTGTACAACCCAGAGAACACACAAAAATCAGTGAATTGTACATTTTATATGAATCGTATGATCTGTGAATTGTATCACAATAAAAAATGTTTAAAATTGTTCAGAAACTTTATTTTTCAGGTCTGACATTCTACAGACGTTCTCTGCAACACAGAGGAATGACTGCCACTAAGTCACTCCCCAGCTAGAAGGTACATCTGGGTTTTTCACTATCATAATCAATACTGATATTAACATCTTTGGTGTACTGAGCTCTGTATGGATATCATATTCTTTCCCTTCTATAGTTTCCTAGAAGGATTTACTATTTTAAACACACTGACAATCTAAGAATTATTTTAAAGGACTAGTAGACAGCTCAGGAAAATTTAGTTATTCTCTAAAATTACTAGGAACCCCGCAAAAATAAATGAGTTCCTAAGTGGAAGTCACCGGGCATTAAGTGTGGGAAAGAAGACAAGGGACCTAAAGCTGGATCACGAATATGACATGTCTCTGATACCCATAGAATCACAACTAGAAAATGTTTTTCATGCCTGAAACTTACTTAGAAAAAAAGAAAAAGAGACCTACCACATGTTAATCAACCACTGTGTCACCCATAAACTGGAGGTGATGGAACACTACATCAGAGGGTTAATTTCAAGTTCATCTAAGACAAATGTTCCTGAAGTGTCGATGCAATGCCTGCCCACACGAGCACTCAATAAAAACAATAAATAGTTGCAACTGGGATAATGGTGATGTCAGCTGCTTTTGAGCAAACTAGAAAGCAGGAATCCAAATCTTACCCCTTCAGACAGTTCTGCTTAGAAATCTCAGTATTTTTCTACTAACCCAGAAAGGGCCTGAAGGTATTTTTATTGCCATGGGAGTTTCAGCTGTTACCAGAGTTCACTTACGCAATCCTGACATTCCAGTGTGCTAAAAGCTTTCTCATGCAGGGATAAAAGCAGCCTTTGTCTCAAGCTGGTAAAAGCCACCATCTTTGTCAGATGAGTTAACTGTTAAACTTGGAGTCTGTTTCAACAATGGCATGTTGGGAAGCCCCAGGAATGCAAGCACACCCAAAGAGTAAGAAAACTGTGTGTGTGTGTGTGTAGGTAATCTATTTTAAGCAATATTTATATGCCAGGCACTATGCTAAATGGTACTTCACAATAACTCTGTGATATGGTAACTTTGATTAGCCCTACTTACTAGTAAAAAAAACTGAGGCTTAAGTAAGTTGTTTTCCAGAGTCAGATAGCTAGTAAATTAGTGGCAGAACCAAGATTTGAACCCATGATCACACATGCTCTCAACTACTAGGCTCCACTGAGCAGAATGGAGTGCACTGAGATAGATAGTCCTGCAGATTTTAATTTTCTGATTAGTGACTTCCTGACTTCTCAACCTGGCCTTTGACAAGTATGGCCATTTAAAAGCACCAAAGATGAAGACTTTTTAAAAGTCAAATTTGGATGCTTTAATTATGAGCAACCTTTCAGTTGCTCAGGCAGCCATTCTGGGAGGTTCCCACAGTATCTCCAAGGAACTTAAGGCTGCTTTGAGGCAGATGATGCAAACCCCTATGTCCTAGTGGAACCACAGGATGTAAAAAAATCTTTCTACTTTTCTTCCTACCTCTGGGGGAAAAAAAGTCACCAGTTTCTCAAAGGGTTTTAGGAAAGGTGAACATGTCATTTATTCTGCAAAATAAAACAATTCTGAGAGTGAAAAAGGGCACAATCAGTAAATATGCAGGCATAATCCAAGACATGATCATCCTCCCTAAGTTCCTAAGGTCGTCCTGGTTGAGGTTCCCCCTCTTTCCGTGACCTGTATGTGAATTATATGAGTGTGTCCGGAAGTTAAACCACTCAGAAGAGAAAAATGTCTCATGGCTTTTCAGTAGGGGTATGAACCAGCAGCTCCGATGCTGCTCCGATGCTTGGGTCACGTCTGCATCTCGATTTAGCCTCCCAGTGAAAAATAAGTGCTTTGTCCAGAAAGGAAAAAGAATCACAAGCATCACCACAAATAATCTCCATGTTTCTAGGGATTAGGGGTATAATGCAACTCAATATAAGCCCCTAAACTCAGAACATTTACTTCCGTAGACATAGAAAAGAACATAATAACCTGAAAAGCTCTTGCTCAACTCTACCCAATTAAATGCTTTATCTGATGAATTTAGAAAGAGAGGCTTTTATGCCTCCTGGTCCTCTCTTACTCATCCTGGAACTCGAAGAAACATACTCATTCTGACAGCTCTTCCAATTCCAGATCCAGGCCTAAGGAGTGCTATAATTTGTAGGGTTAAAAAAACAAAAAGAGACTCTAAAATTTTTCTCTCATTAGATCAATTTAAGAGCAAAGCAGTAAAATTTTCCCAGTATTTTTCCAACAAATGTAATGAAATTCAAGGGGAATCAGGACAAAAAAAGGCCCTTAGGGATCACCATGACCAACTTCTTCCTTTACAGAAGAGGCACTGAGGCCTCAAAGTGAAAAGCTGGGCCCAAAGCACACACCCAGGGCATCAGGCCTCCTGGCTCTCAGCTTAGGACTATTTATTTCATGTTACTATAGTATCTAATTAAAACGCTTTCTCATGTTTTAGAGCTTCTCTCCAAAAAGAGGAGGGAAAAGGGGTAAAAAGTAGGGATGGAGAGAGGAAGGAAGGTAAGTAGGTGTGAGTTAAGGTAAGTTTGGATCCACCCCATTAAAGCTACACATTGTTAAAACAATTTCAAACAACAAATGTAGTGGAGATTTGAGGAAGAATGAAGAGACAGCTAAATAAGCCCTGGTCAGAGCCTGACAAGAGGAGGCCCAAACTATCACCTACCTTTGGTCTTGATGGCTGTTTCAATGTTCAAAGCATCCCGGTCGGCATCAAAGTTGGTGTAGGCTTTGACTGACCCATATGCACTTGGGGGTGTAGAGTGCTGAGGTCAAAAGACAAACACACCCAAATCATACACATTTAAGATCCTCTTGTTAAAATATCAATTTCTAAAACAGATTTTGTTCCTATTGTTTAACAATTCAAATCATTCTTAAACTAGGTAACTAACCAGGTATTAATCTGCCACCACTAATAGGACACAGAACTTCATTGTTTCCCATGAGAATTCTTCAAAGGCTCAGCTAGTTTAGAATATGCTATCTATATTTCTGCTTATCATACTTGTAGTGCAAGCTCAAAAGCAGACAATGCAAAGTTGGTAACTCGAAACCACTTGTTTATTTGGGAAGGTTTTGAAGAGCATAAAACTGGGCTGGCAACAAACTGAAACAAACTGAAAATGTGGAAATGCCTGAATAACAAGTGGGTTTAGTCAAATTTTTTGCTACTGGCACATGAATTTCCACTTGGGCCCGTATATTGCTAGGCTCACAATTCTTTTAAAAGCAAATGGGGGAGCGGGGAGGTAGACTGGGTAAAGGGGGTCAAATATGTGATGACAGAAAGAAATCTAACTATGGGAGGTGAACACACAGTATAAATGTATATATGCCTTACTGTTAAAGTGTACGGCTGAAACGTATTGGATTTTGTTAACCAATCCACCATAAAAAAAATAAATTAATTTAAAAAATAATAAAATAAATAAAAGCAAATGAAAGATGCCTGCCCACCTATCTCTATATGGTAAATGAAGGAAGTCCCCCTCCACTTTGGCTACCGCCTTGGCACCAAGGTGGTCAGGCCCACATCCTCTTCTTGTCAACCAAGTTCCTCCTGCTCCTCTCTCTCCTCCTCTGCTTTCTTTAACACTATTCCCTCTGCCTACCACTCTTCCTCATATATTTTTTTTCTTTTTGCCTTTCAAACCTGACCCTCTTCCTTTCCAATGATTTTCAAAGCCCATTACCCTTCCTGATGGGATGGATTGACCCTCATCCCACTCCAGATTGAGGTAAGAGCAATAGCCTGCTTCTCTATCAGTTCTCCTTTCAAAGGGCCAACTTCCTTCCTTTGAAATGCTCTTATGACTTTCCTCCTCCCTGCAACCCACTCCCAAAACAAAAGATAGACAACAGGATGCACAGTGTGGTTCGGGATGGCTGATGGTCAGTGGAGCCATCCACCACTGCCCCACCTTCAACATCAAGGTTCTCCATCCTAAAAGTCCCCACTATCTCCCCCTAAGTACGTAATGCCCATTATAACACGATGACTTTGCCCTGGCTCAGTTTCTGGAAAGAGTCGGAGACTTGGGTCCCCTAACTTACCTCTCTACCCACAGGTAATCACATAAAAGTCACTCTGGCTCCCACACGAGTTGGTTTCGTTAGTAGTGACGTTGTATAGGTAAGTGGTAAGCAACTAAGAGGCCATCCTCTTAAATGTCTCCCAGAACAAGACAAAAATCTAAGTTCGGGGCTGGTTAAAATGTTTCAAAACGTACTTGTAATGAACCATCGTGGCCAAATAGTAAATCCTGGCCAACAGTTAATATTTATAACTCTGAAAAACAATGGATTATCAAGGCATTTTCCACCTAATTTCACTGCTTAACCTTTCCAATTAAGATTAACTCAATGGAAATGGAGAACACATTCAGGAAAAAAATGGTAAGGATAAGGTGCTCTCTTGAAATACTGTATTTGCTATGGTGGCTACAAAATGTAAATGGAAATCTAAGGGAAAACATCTTTCTATTTATGAACAGTACTGTCAATTATTTACAAAGCCAGATAATCTGGTTATTGAGCCATATCACATACGGCTTTATTGACAGACATCTTATTTCAAAACAGGGTAGGAAAATTTTTACATAATTTTATAGTATCTCTGGAAACAAAATTAAATGGATAACTGAACCTATTACCTGTAAAATCCACTCATGTAAAAATCAAATTATTGAGGCAAAAGTGATTTTTCTCTTCCTTCAAAATACTGGGGAACACATGACATTTTCTGCTGTAGTTTCATATCGCCACACTGAGAAATTCATTATATTAGAGTATGGTAACTTCAGAGGCTACATGAAAAGCCCTCTCATGAATACTGATACCAAAAACAATCTAAAGATCAGATCTATTACTGAAAAAAATCATTTAGTTCCTGGACTTGTCTAGACTGCAACATGCAGCTTGTATTGTTGCCAACAACAATGCGCACATGTTCCGAAAGGGAAGATTAAAAATGTGTAGGTTTTATATGCCATAAAATCTGTGCTTGCAGTCTACGACCATGCCACTCTGAACATTCCCGCTCCTGTCTGATCTTGGAAGCTAAGCAGGGTCAGGCCTGGTTAGTACTTGGATGGGAGACCACCAAGGAAGACTGGCTGTGCTTGCATGGACATCATCAATCTGAACGTATTTATGGCAAGCACTGGAGATAATACAGAAGATCTTATACCACTGGATCCAAGTTGTTGTCTGCTCACTCTTGAGTGCTTCTCTGTAATTTAATTTAAATGAAAGCATATTGTGTAGTATCTGCAAGCTATGCCTAAAAACCAGTGTCACTGCTGAGTTTTTGTAAAAGCCATTTTGACTGAGATGACCTGAAAGATGTATATTACGTATTTTGTAAATTCATAATTTATATTCTACTTGATTCTAAAAGAATTTGCAGTGACTTATAATCTCATATATAGTTTAAACTTTTTAAAACTAAAACAAAGAAGCAAAAGCGTCAGGTTTCTAGGTTCACATATTTCTTGTGAAAGACAATTAATAATTCTGAGCTCCTCGACAGCCAAAGCAAAAAGGGAAACATGATGAATTATAGTACTCTCATTTTAGATCTTTGCCAGAAAAGATTCTCCAGGTGCTAAATTTAAAAAGAAAGAAAAAGTTCTTATCTGGAATAACTTCCCAGACACTAAGAAGTCTAAAACACTCAGAATCATTTCTGATATGGCCAACCATTCCCAGGGTGTGACATTAAAAGTCATGTATCATAATAACAATTACTACCACCGGCATGTTAAGCATATAGCAGAATAAAATTCTAGCCACCTCGGTGTCACTAGCGTCTGTTCAATTTTAATGTGATGCCAAAAAAGTTTCTAGTGCCAAAATATTTCTTTCAAATCAAACTACTAAGAACAGCTAAAGTAATGAGGGGAGAAAAGAGAACAAAGAGGGGTAATGATTATCTGAATTCGATCCCATTTTTCCTTAGATATACAAGGAAAGGGAGCAGCACAGTTATCCAGAGAGATGTCCAATTTGCAAAAATGACACAAAGGAAAATGATATACTTACATCACCCTCCAAGCTGAGCTTGCACATAATTTCGTGAACAGTAGACATTTTGAAAGAAGCTAAAAAAAACAACAACAAAAAGTCTTAATGAAGAGGCTTTCCTTTCCCCTCAAGCACAGTGATTCATTACATTAATCTCTACTTCTTGGACCATTTCATCTGGGGATATTAGAGTAATTTTTGCAAATAGACACAATTCCCATCTGATGACTAGGAAAATTAAATGTTGGCAATGGTTTGCCTTAGGTTTGGAATGGACTACTGAGCTAGCCAGTCTTTCTTTTGCTCGGTTTGAACAGAACCTGGGGAGACTGATTTGTGAATATAAAAAATGCTGCCCAAGCCCAAGGAACTCTCTATACCTTGTTCAAACAGGATAAAACTGAGTCATCCACCACTCATAAAAGGTGGTGTTTGTCAAACCAGCCATGACTTCTGTTATTCCTCACCAGAAATTTAATAGATCGAAAAGGCCTGAAAACTATGGGTGTGAAGTGAAAGCAACATTTTCATGCTAGCCCACTCGTGAAAAGAACACTTTATTACTATGTTTAATTATTTTCTTAGCTCACCAATGCTTGGAAGATATTAAGCTGTTAATGAGAAAGACAGTGGATAGATTTTCTGACATTAACTCATTCCATAAAAGATTGATCCTTGCATTTGAGATTCAAAATGGCTGCGATGAAGTCATTTTCCCGTTAATACACTTACTCAGGCTGTGGCACTATAGCCTGATGAATGTGGCTTTCCAGTTTTGCAATCACACAATTCTCGGAATCAACACACCAACCCCTGCCAATAAAGAGTACTCAGCGGGCATGAAATTGATCTTAACAAAGACAAGGCAGCAGCATCCCCAAAATAAAGGAGACCGCAGAGCCATATTCCGAAACAGGGTTGGAATGACATTGAAATTGCGGCAACTCCTACTTTTGTCTATTTTGCTTAACAGTCTTCTCCTCCAAAAGTTTGCTTGGTCTAAATATTTTCATAAAACCAGTTTGGCGGGATTATTTGATAGACCCTTGCTAACTTTTCGGATGGCTTTGGACTAAGCAGATTCCAGGCTCTGTGTGAGGTGTAGGAGAGGGACTATAAGAGCAGAGGATTGGCCTTTATTTGTGATTATGTATATATTTCCATAAGATTTTCATCCTGAACTCTCTCCTAGATTCCTCCTCTCTCTTCTTGATGCTCACAGAAGCTTTTAAAGCACAACAAAAAGAAAACCACTGCTATTCTAATTCCCCCCACTCTCATAACTCTCATACCCCCCACCCCCACTTCAAATAGGTCCCACTACTGGAGTACCAACCTGATGTGCAAAAAGTCTTCCTCTATAAACTGTAGTACATACAGACAACTAAATAACATTCATCACCAAAAAGAAATGGGCTATCGAGCCATGAACAGACATGAAGAAAACCTTCAATGCATTACTAAGTGAGAGAAGACAGTCTGAAAAGTCTACATACTGTATGATTCAAACTACATGACATTCTGGAAAAGGCAAAACTATGCAGATAGTACAAAGGTCAGTAGTTGTCAGGGATTAGAGGGGAAGGAGAAAAGGATAAATAGGTGGAACACAAAGGATTTCTAAAGCCATGAAACTTGTATATGATACTGTAATGGTGAATATACATCATTATGCATCTGTCAAAACCCACAGTATATCACCAAGAGTGAACCCTAATGTGAACTACAGACTGACTGATAGTGATGTGTCAATCGGTATAGATTCACCAATTGTAACAAATCTACCACTTTGGTGGGAGATGTTGTTAGTGGAGGAGGTTGTACATGTGTGGTGCTGGGGATATATGGGAACTCGCTGTACTGTCCACTCAATCTTTCTGTGAACCTGATGCTGCCCTGAAAAAGTCTTGTCTTTTTGGTTCTTGTTTTTTTTTTTCCACATTCTTGCTCTGTAGCTGGACTGCCACCAGCAACATGTAGCTATAAAGCATTTGAAAACCGTCTAGTCCAAACTGAGATGTGCTGTAAATATAAAGTACAAACCAGATTTTGAAAAGTATGAGAAAAAGAATGTAAAATCTCTCAGTAATTTTTTATTTAATTATATATTATATTTATGATGTATTGGGTATATTGGATTAAATCAAAAACTATTTAAATTCAATTTTATCTACTTTTTATTTTGTTTTTTTTAATGTGGCTACTAAAAAATTTACAGTTGCATATGCCGCTCACATTCTATTTCTACTGCACAAAACTGGTCTAGAAAATCCCACGGTGCCATGATTCAATCCTACCCCGAAAACCTGTGAAGTGGCCAGGTCACTTAAAGACTAAGTTTGCGATGTCCTGCCTGTTAAATTTAAGACAGACAAGTTTGTGAGTCTACTCATGCAATCTCCATTTTCAAGTTGGGCCAAGAAACATTCCAAAGAGTCTCGTCAGTATCCTTTAGCCTGAGGAACAACGGAGCAGAGATGAATCCTCTAAGACACTGAACCACCCCAGTCCCGGTTTGACTATCACCCTGGGGGCACGGTCACAACTGGACTAGATCTGCCATGAGGGGTAAACTGTTGTCACCTGCCTTGCAGAATTCTAGTCCCCACTGTAAACTTGCAGAATTCTAGTCCCCACTGTAAACAGCTAAGAAATAAAAACAGGACCAGTAAGTCAGAGTTTCAAATAGAATTATTTCCACTTATAAAGACGTGTGGATTAAATTCCAGTTATTTATTAAATATCACACTAATTCTGATACTAAAGAAATCTCAATCACAGAGGCAGAGTAAGTTTTTACTGTGTAGTTCTTTCAAGTTGCCTTTCCAGCTCTGAGCACTGGCTTTGCAGGCAGCTGCTTAACCGTGTCCCACATGGGACCCTCCGTACTGTACAAATCAAAGACAATCTGATATATACTCTCCACTCAGGTTAATTCTTCTCCATAGCCACAACCATTGAGAAGAGACAAAAAATAGGGGTTTTTAAAAGTTCCATAAATCTTCCTTTCTGTTTTATGGTTGACAGCTGTGCTATTCTTTCATCAAATTAGTCCTACATGCCACTATCAATTAAATTCTTCTATTTGATCTTGTGCACAATCCATCCTTCCGTGGCGTTCTTATTCCAGCTCAGTCTGCCCCTCAAAAATTGGCATGGGAACCCAGCCTCAGCATCTTCTATCTCCTCCCCAGGGAAAGTGGACTCGGGCCAAATCATTACTTGCTCCTCCCCAAACACACCAAACTCCTTTAATCTACAGCACATTCATTTGGGTTTCTTTCCTCCCCCAACTCCTCACCCTCAACAATTCTAGTTACACAAACCCTGCCCATCCCTCAAGTCAGCATTACTCTGGCATCTCCTCCAGCCCCCATCCCACAGCGCTCTCTCCCACCACTCAATGCGAGAAGCACCTTCTCATGCCACTAGACTAATGCACTGAGCAAATGTGCAGAGTTCCTGCCATGGACTAAGTATTCAAATGGCAAATGCTTAAGTCCAAGTCATTGCAATGGGAAGTTTTACCTTTCTTGTCTCTCCATAAAGTCAGCTTACCCACAGATATAAGTCTTTGCACACTCTAGGTGCTAAATGAGATGCTATTTTGCATAATTAACATTTATATCTATAATCATTCTGCAAAAAAAGCAAAAATGTCAATAACCACAAAGCAATGTCCATGAAACTTGCCATTACTCCATGCATATCTTTTGCACCCATATAGTTCCTATTTCATACAAGCTTAACAGCAAACACATTTTCGCCTTAGAAATAAACTATGGTCCCGTTTCTTTACAGCATCCAATCCTCTGGCAAAACAAAGTCATTTTGTAGATGATTGATTAGTCTCTAGAAGAAATAGTTGGCTTTGCCACACATATTTGTTCAAACATTAGCTTAATATAGTAAATTTGATTAATGAGAAAGTGTCAGTGTGCTACTACCCTCAAGAGTGGAAAAAGTCTTGGCAGCGCTACTGTAGGTTACAAACACTGGTTAACATTCAAGTAATCTATCAACAAACCTGTATAACAAGCACACACTTGCCCACCCTGGATTAAGGGCTATGAGAAACACACAAACAAAACTATGATATATGCAGACCCCACCCCACAGGACCTTCCAGATCTCTCTCCGGTTTCGCCCCAGTGAGACACTGAAGAGATTAGCCCCGATCACCCCTAACAAGTAGCAAGATAGAGCCAGAATCTGGGTCCTCTGACTCTTGGATCCTTGCCCTTCACAATTTTACCACAGAGGTTCTCCATTAAAAGGAATTAAGACACCAAGAAAAAGATAAAAACAACAGGAGTGAGGTCAGCTGAGAGACTAACAGGTGAGGTAATGACTAGTTCGGAAGGGCAATCACCCTGGAAGACTCCAGCCAGAGACACATGTTGGAAAGCCTGGGGAGATGGGATGGAGGAGAATGTCCCTTGGGCGACAGCAGAACAAGAAGACAGGCTTAAAATATGCCACGTCTACAGTGGCGCCTTTGGTGGAGGGTGCGGTGAGGAGGGGCTAAAATGTAAGTTTCTGAATGGCGCAAATTTAAACTTGACTACGGAGATGCCAGAGAGCTAGAAAGCCACAGTGATTTTTCCCAATACTCATAGCATTTGTTCACCACCACATTTGCTCTGGAGGCTGTTTTCTCACTGAAAACTATAGCTCCACCTTAGTATACCTATTGTTTTGAATAAGAATGAAATAAAGGTCTATGTGCCATGAGACAATTCCATTCCCACTGACTCCTTGTCATAGTGTGAAATTCATAAATTCATTAAAAGTGGAACCACCACCCTTTTTTCTGGCAGACTGCCTACAGAACATGAAAGCAGTAGTGTACATCACTCTTTCCAATACTTCAGCCTCACCCAGATCTCCAACTAGTTTCAACTTGCAAAAAAGAAAAAAAAAATCAGCAAATTCAATCTGCTGATGAGTTCCTCTACATCAGTACCTTTCATTCCCAGAGAAGGGTTGGGTTACTAGACAAGATCATTAAAATGGTCATATATCAGGGAAAGTTTTTCCTTTAAGAAAACAGAGGTACAGAGAAACTTAGTGAAAGAGCCACACCCACTTCAAACTGGTTTTAAATAATTCACACACTGACTCAGCTCCACCCTAATATAGGGAACAGAGCAGTTTCCTCTGGCCTTGAAAATATTAATGAGACTGTTAACTGGCTAAGAAAGCTCTTAGAATGGAAAACATTAATGAAAAACTTTTGAAAACAAGTCATTTGCAGTTAGCAGGACTGTCTTAAAGAGAATTTAAGGGTCTGTCCTTTTTTTTTTTTTTTTAAAAAAAAACCCTATAGATTTTCATATTTTGTGTCACTTCAAACACATTGTTACAACGAAAATAGTACCAGTGAAAGAGCTTTAACTTCTCCTCCCAAAAGAAAAGTGAAACAAAGTCTGCAAACAGGTTGAAACAAAAAAAGTAAACCTAAAAGTCAACACTTTAAGTAAAAACAAGTTCTACTGAAATAAATTAAATCAGCTCCAGAAAGCACAAACATTAATTTGCACAACATGTTGCAACAGGGCTGGTCTGCACAGTAGAATCTAAGTACAATCCAGCAGATTTGTGGACACACCCACTTTATAGTTTAAACGTGGAGTGTTGATGCGTCACCACAAAACACTACCCTAGCAACCATGATGAATCAATCAGGGACTGACCGGATGATATAAATGAGGATTTTTAAACCGAAAAATGGGTGGAGTGGGAGTGTGGAGTGTGGAGTGTTGGGCTTCCCCTCCAAAGCCCTTACTGTGCAAAATCCTGGGTCTAAAGGAGGAAACCTAGCAGGGGAATAATGCATAAGTGGAGGAGTGTGGGGAGTTTCCACTACAGTCCACTGTCTGCCCCACCCCATCCCCAAAGGTTTTTTATTAACAGAATCTTCCCCAAATCACACACTTTTCTCCTTGGTTTCATGTTCTTGATTAATGCCTGAGTCACGCGGCCAAGTCATTCTCCAAAAATCCTGGAATTCTGTCCAGCAGCCTTGGCCATACCGAGCTAGATGTATACACAACATCACTTGCTCAGGCTTGTCTTTCGCTGCCTGATCTGATCAATATTTGTTTGCCACCTACAGACATGTTGCTGCCTCTTGCTCTTAGAGCCTCTCTGTTAGTCTCCTGATATGGGGTTGGAGTGGGCAGAAAGAAACCAGTGAGAAGAATGATGTCAGTCGGCGCCAAGCACTTCGAGGGGTGGGACATGAAGGCCTTTACATGTACAACTCAATTTCAGTGTTTTATGGCCCCACATATTATATTTCCAGTGGGACCCTGCTGCCAACAGAATAAAAAAGTCTGAACTCAGCACTCAGGATCTTTCACACTCTAGACTTTACCTACTGTTCTATAAATAACTCCTACAAACCTGTGTGCACACGTACCAGCACACACATCCAGCACCAAAGTCAGATTGGACTGATAATTGTTCTCCAAACACACTGAGCACTGCCCTGCTACCCCCTGGTTCTCCAAGTTCCCTTCACTATGAACTCAAATCTTGATCAACTACCATCCTCATGAGACTTCAGGACACAAAAAATACTGTTACCTTTTCTCCTGCACCTCTCCTTGCTCTGTGCTGCTGTGGTTTGTGGTGTCTATGAAACATCAGGGTTGAGTGTAATAGAGCTGGTCTTCCATTACAGCATTTCTATTCATTCCTGTTTCCTCATTGGTCTGACCCTCGTCCACACTAGGCGTTCAGTCATGTTTGTGGATGGTTTGCAAAAACTGAGTTTTCCCATATTTTCTTCCCGCCCCCTCTTCTTTTCCAATGCACTCTCCTTCAGTTTTCTTTCTCTCCCTCAGACTGAATACCTCAGTTCCAGCTCCATACATTCAGAGCTGGAGGCTTCAATTCCCAGCTTCTGAGCGAACCTTCGCAAAGCCTGGCAAGATCACTTCAGAGAAACCTCTTTTTCCTTATGATATGCACCCCAACCTGGCACACCACTCTGTACTTGGGTCCCAGCACTGTCCACTGGACAGGACAACCTGGAAGTGTAGCCTACATTTCCTATGACAGGAAAGGCAAGGAAGGAGGTGGGGAGGAAAGACTGACAAGCGGCCTTGGGACTCTGATTTCCTCTGAGTGTGTAGACTGGGTGTGGCAGGGAGACAAAGGGCAAGGATTCCAGCCACAGCCACTCCAGTAAATCAGAATTTTCCACCAAGCCTGGGATTAGACTACTTGGATGTTATTGACTTCTCTGACAAGACTGAGCGCAGATGGTTTAAAAGCTTCAAGGTGTATCCTAAAGGGGAGACTTTTAGGTAATCTCAGGGGAACCACCCAGAAGAACAAGCCTGGGCATCTCTTGACCTCTACTGCTGACCTGCTCCCCAACAAAGTAGATGGGGACTGCCCCTGGCGATAGGAGAAGGAAAAATATCCCACAGAGTGAATGGGCGGAAAGAACTTTTTTTAAAGGACTGGAATTTCCTCTGATGTTGCCTAAAACTAGAATAGGGTGTGGCACCAGGGAAAATGAGGAGGGTTGAATACTCTTGTCCAAAAATAAAAAAATTAAAAAAAAAAAGGAGCATTGTATTTCTATCTAATTCTCACAATCAAATCTGGAAGGCAGGTTAAGTTGCAATAACTTTAAACAACAGTTTCCCTAAAGGAGGGTAAATAGGATACTCAGGTGTCTGGAACAGCTGGATGAAGGGGAAAGGAGCTCCAACCAAGTGTGGAAAGTAACACTAATTTGAAAAATATATAACATTCAAAATCCAGTTACTGACTATACAATTCACTTATTTTGTCTATTTTTTTTGTCTTTTTTGTTCAGTGCTGTATGCCCAGTGCCTATGAGTAGAACACAGTAGGTGCTTAATATTGTTTAAAGCAGCCCAGCATACCTACTCTCAATTAGTGAAAAATGGCTCAGCCGGCCCAGGGCCCCTGCACAAGCAAAGAGAGAGAACAAAGGCCCATGACAATGTGTTAGTGCCAGAGTGTAAGCCTGATGGTGCAGTAAGAGCCTACAGGCCTCAAAATCAATAGCAATTATAGAAAGAGATCTACCTTGCCAGAAAAAGTACTTATATCAGAAATTAGTCAGGAAACTAATGGCCACAACTGCCAGCCTAATGTCAATCAATACAGTACTTCAATAGTTCCGCCACAGGATATTAAATATTGAGACGCCGATCCAAGACCAAGCTCCTGATCAAAGCCAGTGAGTCAGCAATATTTCCTGGGCATCTACCCAAGGCAGGCCACTTGGCACTTTGGGGGATTACAAAATCCAGGCTGTCTCCAAATCTTAAACCCCCAAATTTTAAAAAAGGCACATTGATGATCACACCCTTCCACTGCATGAGTTGGATACTTTTGGAGAAACCCTTAAAGCTTTTATAGAACAAATGGACTTAGAAGGGTAGAGAGTGCTAAGCTGGAAGTCACTAGCCACAGAGGCCACTATGTTAAGTTTGGCTCTCTGAACCTGGCCTCATCTAAAATCTTTCTTCACATTGTCTGAGTATTAAATTATGTGGCTCCTTGATTCCATAGCCTCAAATTCTATAAACTACAGATCTGTTTAACAAGGTTTTCTTGTTTTTTTAAATAACACAGCTCATCCGGGTTGCTGAAGATATTCGGACCACCAACCATTCCTAATATTGAATATTAATTAATGAATATTGATTCAATTTGCCGGTCTCTGCTGAGTACACTGAAATGGGAAGGAGGACAACACAGCAGAACTGGATAAGCCTGGCTGGCTTTTGTCCGACGTCAAGAAAGGTCTTCAAAGAGGCAGTCCGAAGTCAGAGAAAAGTGGAAAGGGGGCAAAGACATAATTTTCCAATTAAAATAATTTAATCCGGGACCTTAAAAGAAAAACAAGTTCCAGAAAAATATTTCAGTGATTTATTCTTCCTACCCACATATCCTCCGTTACCCTTCCACCTTTCCACCCTCCATTACCCCCACCCCCCAAATTAGGCTTGTAATCAGTCCTTAGAAAACAATGCAAATCAAGAAGGGGTTTCTGGGCTAACCTGGGAACTTAAGCAACTCCTACAACATTGTTTCAGTGAGAAAGTGCGTTGTCCATGTCAAATCGCCAAGTTCCAGACAGGCGCAGCAACACACTTTTAGGCAGAATCTGAGCTCAGGGACTCAGATTCCTGGACTCCAGACCCTAGTGCACCCCTAAGGCCACAGCTCTTTTCCAGAATACACACAGCTTTAAAATGGCAGATCTTAACACAAAAATGACACTCTACATTTGTGTGACACAATGTTTTCAGTGTGCTTTACACATTTATTTTTGAATGCTTTTTTGAAATTTTCAATAATAAATCTATGTGAATGGAGGTAAAAATGGACGTTTTGATGCCACTTTCATAGATAAGGAGAATAAAGCCCACCTCCTACCTTCTCCACAGCCAATTGATGGAATCCAGCTCTCTCACACCAGGGCTGAGATCCACTTCATAGAGCTGCATGGAGAGGCCCAGGGGCCACACCCTTTTCTGTACCCTTGAACTGAGTCACTGACGAATCATCTCGAGTAACAGTCAGAGACAATCCTACCCACAGAACAACGGAGGACACTTCCTTCCAGATGTAAAAGCGGTCAACCAAGTGGGAAACTCTCCAGATACACAGAAATCATTAATTGGTCTCTTACAAGATAATCTATACAAAGGAGAATAAGCTGAGGTTGTTTTGTTTTGTTTTGTTCTATTGGAGAGGGCGGTTGCTACTAGAACTCCCACCCCCTACCGCAGCTGGTCGGTTCAAGTTCCACAAATGCGCATTAGTTTCAAGTAAAGAAACTTGGAACAGATGGGGATTACTTTCTAGATAGCCGTAAAGCTTTTGTTAAACGTGGAGGTAAATGCCCGGGATTACTGCTCGGCCTGGGCAGCTCGCAGGGCGGCCACACCCTATCGCCCCCACGTCTTACACACACAGCAGCCCGCGTCTGGAATGCGGGGCCTCCCTCCGCTCCCCTCCCCGGCGCCGCCTTGCCAGGATTCCTGAGAGCACTTCGGGGGGATGCCCGACCTCGTCCTTCTGCCCAGCACCCCTAACGCCGGGGCACACCCGGGCCCCCCCTCACTCCTGTCCGGAACCACCTCGCCACTGCGCCCCCTCTCCGCAGAACCCCTGTGCGGACCGTCCCCGGAGCCCCCTACCCCGAACGGCCTCCCAGTCCCCGTCGTCCGAGCTTCCCTTTGCCCGAGCTTTCTTCGGGCTCTCGGCGCCCCGCTAGCGCAGCGGCCCGGGGCCATAGCGGGCTGGCGGGCAGGGCGCGCCCAGCTTACCTGGGCCGGGTGCAGAGAGCAGCGAGCGTCCCCAGATGCCGAGCGGAGCCGGCAGGCCTGGGTGGGGCTTTTATGCCGCCACATCCTCACTGCGCGGGCGAGGCCCGCCCCGCCCCGCCTCCCCCTCACCCTGCCGTCTCCCATCCCGAGTCAGGGTGACTCACCCTCCCTGGCCCGCCTGCTGGTAGGGCCGGTCTCGCCCTGAAACGTTCCCCGAGTCCTTGTGGTGCGGGCCCCGCGCCCACACCTCTGCCCTCCGTTAAGGCGCCCCCGAGGCTTCCTCGATGCCCATTATCGGCTTCGTTTCTGCCTCCCTTCCTCATTTTACTTCTTGAGTGCCACGTGGCGTTCTTAGTCCCGGTTTAGATGAATAGTAAGATTTTGGTAGACTCTGAGCTTGGTTAAGTCATTTTTTTTTTTTTTTTTGGCGTCAATGCAAAAAAGGAAGAATTGTTCCAAGAAACATAAGTTGTGATTCCCCTGAACTGGGGCCATTGGCATCCAGCTCATTACCGCCTGCAAACATGTTAGCTTAACCTCCGGCCAGCAGTTCCCGGGAGGAGCCCATGGAAGGCGATCCTCGGCTCCAACCATGCAGAGACTGGCCCGCCTGGGCCTCCTGGAGCCAAAATTGGGGGAGGGGTGGGGGGAGGCAGAAGCCAGGAACCAAGATCCCGCTCTCCTCTCACCCCTCGGACGTCCTTCCCTGAGGACTGCTCTGCTCAGCTTCTCTCCCAGCCTTGGGGGACCCGACTTAGCACCTTGCCCGTCGGGCAGCTCTGGGCATCCTCATGGCATGGCTTCCTGGGCCGGGAGGGGCCAGTGGTTTTGAGTCTCCAGTTCCCTCTCTTCCTTCTTTCACAACTACATTTTTTTTTTTCATAGCCGCTCAGCCAGCTCCCTATCATAGTTTTCCTCAGTCTCTCACTTGTCTTCCCTGCTTTGCTCCCACAACCCATAGTGGCAACAAGTACGCAAACGTGTTTTTGTCTGTGCCTGCGCAAGAACTATACTCAAACTTCAAACTGGCTGGATACGCTAACAATCCAAGGGCTTCTCAGGACGCCTCTGAATTCCCTCTGTTCACTCTCACTCCATGCAGCTCTTTCTCCTCCTCTTGATGCTTCTGTGTTTTAGTCTCCCATCTATCTTAACGTTCATTTTTACTTTCCGGTTGAATGTCGTTTCACTCCTGGGAATCAAAAAAAACATGATAGAGAGGCAAAAAGACATCGCTGTCACGCCAGTTAGCTGCAAAGTCCAGGCCACAAACGGGGTCTCAGGCCGTTCAACCCAGACCTCATTGTTACCCAGCTCTTCTTACACTTGGATGATACCTGACAGGCCCTATCAGAAGTACAAACAGAAAATAAAGCAACTCTTTTGATACAATATCTGATTTACATTTACAGATTTTTAATTTAGGCCAAAAGCCTTACAGGCAGAAACTGTGTTTACCTGCCTACTCCTATGAGCACTTTGAGACAGAAAGGGCACACGGACAGTAATGGTGGGCAGGATTCAGCCTCCCTTCTCTGCAACTCTGAGCAGGTTTCACAGCCTCGCATCCCTCATTGTGCTGTGATGGACCCTCTACCAAAGACGAGATTTAAATCAAATCATATGAAATACATAAAAGCCACCAAATATACAAAAGAATGTTTTTGCTTATCTTAGGCATCCAGCAAATCCAAACAAAACAGATCTGTGCAATAACCACTTTGTTTCATGCTGTAGAACTTAACACTGATACAAAAATGAAGCTATTAGAAGTTATGGTTTATAAATAAATTTTAAAATGTGGGGCCAATTCCGCCAGTATAAAAGAATTTATGAATCTCTTAGTGCAAAGATTCGTTTTTTCTTTCTTTCCCCCCATAGCTGGGGATAATGTTTACTATACCATTTCAGATTATGTCTGCTGCTGTGCATACTGTCCTCTTAAGGCCTTAGCTTTGTTTTGTTCACAACTTACCTGCCGCACTTCAACACCTCTCATAGTGCCTAGGCAGCAATTACAGGCACTTGTTAAATTAGAGAATGATAGAATTATTCACTCAGTGACAGAATATCTGAGCAGAAAGAAGCTTTAAGAGATTAACTTGCCCAATCTTAAATTTTTATAGATGAAGAAACTAAAGCCCAAATAAAGTCTCCTTGCCTGGTCCAGACATTAAGTTTTGTACTCAAAGTACTTATTGCAATGCAACAAATCGTCACCAAAATTTAGTGTCTGAAACATAAATAACCATTTATTTGCTTTTAATTTTGCAATTTTGACGGGACTCAGTGGAGACAGCTTGGCTCTGTTCTACATGATGTTGGGCAGGGCAGCTTAACTGGGTTTGGAGGATCATAAGCGGCTTCATTTGTCCGGTGCCTCAGCTGGGGTTGCTATAAAGGTGGAAAGCAGGCTGGATCTTTCTCTCTCCTGGGCTTTGATCCTCCAGGTCCTCATCTTTCTCTACACCAGGGTAGTAATGGCAGCTGGCTTTCCAGAAACAAAAGCTGCCAATGGCTCTTTTTATGGCCCAAAGTTTGGTGATCCTTCCTTTAATTCACTGTCTGATCAGTTTTTGTCTTTGCCCTCTGGCCTCTTGGCTCTACTCTCTGAAATAGTCTTTCCTTTTTCTTAAGACTGGCCCATATTTGTAGCTGAGTAGCTCTCTGCTTCATCCCAGCAAAGACTTAAAGATCTAGAAACCTCTTTTAATTTTGAATTATTTCTGTGTCCAAGATGGCAGTTCTTTCATTAATACAAAGTCTTTTTAAAACTATGTAGATTGTCTATAAATCTTAATGTTCACTTAATGCTCTACAATTCATATCCTATAAAATTTTTTCAAAAGCTATGGATTTTCTGTAAATCTTAGTGAGTTTTACTCCATACTCTAAAATTCACATTCATTATCCTTCCTGAAAACAGACCTCTCTACTTTGTACATGTCAGGTTACAGTGGAACAATGCAGGTAAGATTCTTAGAAGTCCTGAGATTATCTTCAAAGTAACACATTGAATCTCTCTGGAATCTTAAAAATTAAAAAAAAAAAAAAAAAAAAAGGTTTTGTAGCCACAGGGTTTGACCTTTATCCTGAGGCAATATCTTACTTTGCAAATCTCCCACCGGCTAGAATTCTGCTTGAAAATGAGACCTTTCCTTAGGGCATTTTTTTCTTGTATACTTTATCTTAAGCACCTGAAAGAGGACCATTGGCATTTTCAATATTCTTCCTGGAAATCCCCTTGTCTAGATCTACAAGCTCATTAGACACATTTTCTACTATGCACGTTACCATAGGCAACAGTACTGTTAGACATTCTGCCAGTATACAACCTAGGCTGCCTTTTCTCATTGCCCTTCCAACCTCCACGAACAGTCTTCTCTCTGTTAGGACTGCTTGGTAGTAAAGTCAGTGTTACGTATTATAGGTTTTTGTCACAGCAACATTCCACATCCAGGTAATTTGTTTCAGTTACCTATGACTAGAAATAAACAACCTTCGACTCTTAGAAGCTTAAAACAACCATCATTTATTTGTTCATGATTCTGCAAAGGGGAGGTTCACTAGGTCAGCTCTTCTCTGGTCTATTTATTGTTGGCTAGGAAGACACAAATGAGGCTGGAAGATCCAAAAGGGCCTCTCTCCAGTAGGGTAGTTTTCAGTGTCACAGTGTGACCGTGGAACTGTGTCATTTCTTCTGCATTCCATTGGTCAAAGCAAGTCATATAACTCAGATTCAAAGAAGGGAAATAGATTTCATTTCTCCTTAAAGGGAGTGACAAATGTTTACGTGGATGGAAGGAATTGTTAGCAACCACTTGGCAAATAAACCACTAGTAAGTGGCAGAACTGAGGCTGGAATTTATTTTTCTGCCTTCCAATCCACTGCTTTTCCCATTACACCCTATTTCTTACACCCCATTATTGCTTCAGTGAGACACAGGCTGTTCCCAAGTCTTCTACATCAAGGGTCCTCAACCCCCGGGCCATGGACTGGTACCAGTCTGTTAGGAACGGGGCCACACAGCAGGAGGTGAGTGGCGGGCAAGCAAGCGAAGCTTCATCTGTATGTGCAGCCACTCCCCAGTGCTAACATTACCACCTCAGCTCCACTTCAGATCATCAGGCATTAGGTTCTCATAGGAGCACTGATTCCTGGTGCCAAAAAGGTTGGGGATCACTGCTCTACATTATGTGGTTTAGACTCTCAGTAAACCATTAAGTTGTTATTTCCTTGAGCCTCGTTATATGCAATCAATATATAATAATGTCTTATATTTGAAGATGTAGCCAAAAGAGGAAAAAATCCAACATCCAAATACTAGGAGTTCTAGGAAAAAAGAATAGGCAAAATGGAGGGGGTGGAAATCATCAAGAAATAACTGAAGACAATTTTCTAGAACCTAAGGCTATGAGTTTTTAGATTGACAAAACAACAATAAATAGAAAAACAAACACTCGTGAAACTTCAGAACACTGAGAAGAGACAGGAAGAAGTTCCTAAAAGATTCCAGGAGATGAAAAAAGGGTCATATATGAAGGGCAATAAATAGAAATGGCATTATACTCAACACTTAGACCTTAGCTTCTAAAAATTATTCCCCTGTAAATGAACGAGTTCTCTTTGGAAAAACAATTGGTTCCAGAGATGAGGCAGAAAAGATATACGGTGAGCTCTGTACTAAACAATTGATGGAAAGATATCAAAGAGACATAAAAGACAATTTGGAGGGGTTCTCACTGCTTAAAATTTGGGATAATTTGAGCAACATATTGAATAATGATAGGAATTGATTATGTCACATGGAGCAGTATACAGTGATAGTAAAAAAATACATAAAAAGATGGGATAGGGAAAACTCTTATTTACAGAAAAAATGCCAACTTATAAACATATGGAGAAAGATAAATATAAAAATATCATTATTTTGCAACTAGAATTCCATACCCAGCCAAACTATAAATCAAAAATGTGCAAAAAATTAACATTTTTCAAAAATGCTGTTTATGCCTATGTACCCTATACTAGTTTCCTGGAGCTGACATAACAAATTACCACAAAGCTGGTGGCTTTAAAACAATGGAAATATATTCTCTTACAGTTTGAGAGGCCAGAAGTCTGAAATCAATGTATCAATATGGCAATACTCCCTCGGGAGGCTCTAAGGGAGAATCAATCCTTCTTTCGGTGTCTTCCAACTTCTCGTGGCTATCAACCTTCCTTGTGGCTCTGGCACTCCAGTCTCTGCTTCTGTCTTCTCCATTTCTGCCTCTTGTAAGAACACTGCCATTGGATTTAGGACCAACCTGGA
The DNA here is from genome assembly GCF_014176215.1 of Rousettus aegyptiacus. Lineage (NCBI taxonomy): Eukaryota > Metazoa > Chordata > Mammalia > Chiroptera > Pteropodidae > Rousettus > Rousettus aegyptiacus. The sequence continues at coordinate 128,821,249 of NW_023416306.1, forward strand.
TAATCAAGGGTGATCTCATCTTGAGATTTGTAGCTGAATTATATCTACAAAGACACTTTTCCAAATAAGGAAATATTCACATTCTGAAGGCTTAGGATGTGGACATCGTTTGGTGGCCACCATTCATTCCAGTGCACACCCTTTCTCAGGGGCCTTCTGAATTATGTGCTTTACCAAAACAAGAGAATAAAGCACAAATTGGAATCACTGGATCCAGAATATGGGACTTAATGCAAAAACAAGTGATTAGAATTTCCAGAATGATGGGGAGGAGAGAACTTGGAAGCAGAGCTGTTCAAAGGTACAAAGAACAACCATTCTAGATTGGAGAAGAGAACTGAGGCTCTAGCAAGGATGCCTCAAAAAGAGTGCAAGGAAGCAATTACCCACTGTGTTTAAGGATACTGAGAAGAAATTAACAACTTTATTGGATAGCTTGGGAATGAATTAGTAGAATTAGTAGTAAGAATGACAAGAAAACTATCAAATGAGAAGCTCCAGGAAAATAAAACATTGTTACAGCAAGCTATAAATTGAATATAAATTTTTGTCCCCCCACCCGAAAATTCATATACTGAAACCTAACCCTCCATGTGAGAGTATTTGTAGGTGTGGCCTTTGGGAAATGATTAGGCTCTAAGAGCTGAGTCCTATGGGATTAGTACCTTATAAAAGAGGCCCCAGAGAGCTCCCTTGAACTTCCTCCAGGTGAAGTTATAGGGAGAACACAGCCATCTATGAACCAGGAAGTGGGTTTTCACTAGACCTTGATCTTGGACTTCCCAGTCCCCAGAACTGTGCTAGTTTGTTACCATAGCCTGAACAGACTGTGGGGAATACACAATGTATTTATTCTCTAAAGATGACCACAATAATATTTCCCATTCCATATGTTCTTCTAAAACTTTGTCACTTCCCCATCAAAAAAAGGAGTGCATGCCCACTTCCCTTGAACTTCATGACCCTTTGTGAATTATTTGACTAACAATATAGAAAAAATGCTGTGTAACTTCTGAAGCCAGATCATGAACACATTTCTCTCTTATTTACTTGGGACAGTTCCCTTGGAATCCAGCCACCATGCCATGAGGAAGCCCAAGAAACCCGGAGAGAAGAACCAAGGTCATAAGCTGACAGCCTGTCGCAAGTTGTCAGCTACGTGAGCCATCTTGAAAGTGGACCATCCAGCCTCCTGTTGAGCCATTACAGCTGAAGCTGTGTGGAGCAGAGAAAAGCCTTCCCCACTGAGCTTTGTCTAAACTACAGATTAATGAGCAAAACAAATTTTTATTGTTGTTATAAGAAATTAAATTTGGAGGTCGTTAGCTAAGCATCAATAAATAACTGAAAGTTATCACAAGAAAAATATACAGTCCATTACAAAGCTCAGGTTATGTCTCTAAGCTCAGGTTATAATCATAATTCTATAAACAATATTTACAGAAAAATGAAATCATTTTGAGATTATGCGTGTATGTTAAAAACTTATTTTTCATAGTAGACAATAGATACTAATTAAAACTGAAAACTTAGGAAACACTGGCATGCTATTTAGAAATATATTGGTGAATCTCCATAAGAAATAGCTACAAATGTTGAAAATATTTGGTTCTGGGGAGCAGAAATTGTGGGTATTGTGGATCAAGGTAAGTAGCTGCTATCCAGGAGTCTCTCTCTTTCTCTCTCTCTCCCCCGTGTGTGTGTGTTTGTAAGCTATGATACAAAGTACAAATTTCCTGCTCAATATATATTCTACTTTTTTTTCCTTAGCAACAAACCCAATTTTTTTTTAGCAGGCGGTCAGCTAAAAGATTACAATTTTCAGCTTCTTTTGGAATTAGATGTGTCCATTTAACTAAATTCTAGCTAAGAAGCAGCCAATGAAATTTATGAGTAGGGTTTCAATGAAATTGCTTTAAAGAGAAAACAGTTGACATATTTTTCCCCCTGAAACCACATTTTTCTCCTATTTCCTTGGCCTAATACTTAATGTGATGGCTGGAGCTCCCTCCGTTACTGTGGACCTTGAAGACAACAGGAAGATGAAAACTAAGCACAAAGGATGGAAAGCAAAAACTTGATTAAAACAAAAGCACAGAACAAAAAGGACACTGTTTCCCTGATGAATATGAAAACGGCAATTCAATCCTAGACTGCTCTCCTCCAGATCTCTTTTATATAAAAGAAAAATAAATTTTTACCTTATTTAAATTACTTATTTCTAGTCTCTTTTACTAATAAACTTTACTCTAACACAAAATTATATGAAATTCTTCTGTAAATATGTGGTTTTTAGAAGTATTTATATGTTTAACTTGAACTAAAGATAAAAATCTAGCCAAGAATAGGGAAGGAGGGAAGAAAGAGAAGGAGGGAGGAGAGTCAGAGAGTGAGTGAGTGAACATGGGCGGGGGCGGGGGCGGGGGCGGGGGGCCTTTGGACTGAACCACCCCAAGTTTTCATTCTGTTTCTGTTTCTTTTGGCCAGGTAAAAACTTTGGAAACCTGTTTTCTCATTTGTGATATTTCGGGACTATTGTAAAGATTAGACAATGTATAAAAAGTGCTTTACTGGTAGGCATTGAAAAAATAGGGGTTATTTCTTCGGTTTTGGGGTCTTTTCGGCATCTAGCCCTGCTGAACTCATAGTAAGATTTCAAAAAACCCTTACTGAATTTAGGCATCCTAAACCACACAGAGTACGCTCAGTGTGGACAAACCACAATTTCTATTTTGTTTTGAGGTATTTTCAAGGAAACATTTACAGTAACTCCAACCTCTCTTTCCCAGCTATAACACATACTTTGGGTCTCAGAGGATTCTCTACATGGCATCCAGAATTATCTAAGAAATAGTTCTGATTATATGACCCCCTCCCTGGAAACCTTTCTCTGTGGGCTCTGATCTACCTGACAGCCTTATTTCCCACATCTGTCCACTCTCACCATGTACCACTGCCAAGCACATTCATTCACACTCCCATGCCTTTCTCCATGCTGTTTACCTGCCTGGAATGTTTTTCTTGTTTTCCTCAATGGTGAACTTTGCTTCATCCTTCAAGCCTTAGAGCAAATATTATTTTCTCATGAAGGAAAGCCTTTCCCCAAGCCCTTCAGATATATTTGGCTCTAATCTGTTAGGTCTTTGTAACTAGGCAGGAACTCCTTGAGAAGCATTTGTTTTCTATTGTGCTGACACTGTCTTACCCAGTGCCTGCTGCTGTTGGATTTCTCTCCATAAATGAATTACCTTGCCTCTATTCATACTTACACTCGCCTTAAAAATTTAAAAGGTCGACAGTATCCAGTGTGGTTGGAAATGGATGAAGTGGGAATTCTCATATGTTGTTGGTGGGAAGGCAATTTAGCAGTATCTTTTCATATTTAAGATGTTTATGCTATTTGATTCAGTGATTTTGCTTCTAGAAAGCCATCCTGAAAAGAATGTCACACATGACTATAGCAGTATGTGTATCAGGATTTTTATTGAAGCACTTTAAGGTTGAAATACCCTAAGTGCGGCCAAATTAAAAATTAATTATGGAAAATTTGTACTATAGACTGAAGCTGCTGAAGATCAGTATGTTCTGACATGAAAAGATTTCAAAAATATGGTGTTAAATGGAAGAACAAGCAGAACATGGGTGTAAGACTGTCCTGTTGGCATAGTAAGTTGCAATACTAATATATAAAACATTATGAAAATGGATTTGGCTAAAAATGCCAACCCCATCATGATCATTTTTATATTAACTCGTTGGGATATTGGGATGCTTTCTGAGCTATCAGCATCTTAGTTCTTACCTCGGAACATTTTATTGAATTGTTATGGTTTGGCAAGTCAGACGATGAATTATTTCAAACTCTACCAGCCTCTATTGTTTCTTCAGGCAGCATTTTCCACACATAATGTTGCACTGAATATGTACAAATACTTAAATGCTAAGTATCTGTTATCAATGGAAAAATCCTAATTCTGTAATAAAAGATACTGTTCTTAATCATGTTTGCTCAAAATAAGATAGTATTTTTCATAAAATATGTGTAGTATGAAAACACCTATACAAAGATAGCTATACTTTGAATGTTTTCATCTTTATTAAATGTCCACTACATACATTTTGAATGTCTTGACTATTTTAAACCTTCGAAGACCTTGTGTTGGCTGAATAAAAAAAGAAGTAAACAAATTGATTCTATTTATATTGAAATTTATGTGTGTATACATTTACATATGTGTGTAGGTATACAAATGTATATACACAACATATGTTAATTTATGGAAGGATATACACCAAACTGATATTGGTTACTTTGAGGCAAGAAGAAGATAAGTATGTATGTGTAAAGGAGAATGCTCATTTTGTATTATATACACTTCTTTATATAATTTTATTACATAATTTTAAACAGTTGAAAAAAGGAAAAAAAGATATAGAGCTAGTATAAAAAGGACTTCTATCTTACACATTAAGATTATGACAGCCCATGCCAGGCTTTGTGGAAAACTTGAATTTTCTTAATGGTATTTTCATATATATTTGAGAAAACAATAAAAGAAATGATAGGGGAAAATTATATATCACAGCACCCTCTGCCACAAAGAAAACATTCAATACAGTAAAATTTCATTTGGTTTTGATTCTGCTAATAAACTATGATAATACAACTTATGTTGAGACAAATCTTACATAATTCATATAATGTATGAAAAGAAAGCTGTGGTAAACAAATTAATAACTTGTTGCATGAGGTTTACGGGACCAGTAGAGTAGGCTTCTTTATTCAAATAACCTTTGTATTTGTATTACAGCTTTATCTTACGGTACTATGACTGTTTATATGTCAGGCTGTATCATTTGACTGAGGGCTCCCTGCTCATCCTTGCAACCCCAGTACCTCACCCAGTATGAGTATGTAACAGGCTCATCATCTTTAGATACCAGATTTTGTTGGATGGTACTCTATTGCTGCCTGTGCTAATCAGCATAGATCTCAGGAGGCAAGAGTTCTGGTCCTAGCTCCTATCCTAACTGGGTATACTTGGACAAATCATTGAGGCTCTTTGGGTCTGTTTTTCACCTGGAAAATGAGGGGTTTTGACCAGAAAACCTTCAAGTTCCCTTTTAGCTCTAAAACTCAATCCTTAATATACAAACATAATAGATCTAGAAACATTAATCATATATATGCACATGGATGTTATTAAACATAAACAGGTTTTGTCTATTCATGAAAACAAGCCCAACAGGATTGCTGAAGGGAAGTACTTTCAATTACTAAATTGTAACTCAACAAGATCAATAAATCATTTTTATCAAATACAACTGATTTTCTGTCTCTGCATTCCTGTTTTGTTCAAATTGGGAGAGTATACTTTGTGTAAGTGAATATCAAGTAGTTACTTTAATTCAGATTCTCTAAATCAATGAGACCTCAGCATGGTTTTAGATTACTCAAATGTATAGTTGTAACTGAGAAACATCACTTTATGGTAAAATGAGGCTGTGGTGAATATTATCTAAATTAAAAAAAAAAAACAGGCAACCACTGAATATCTGGTGTTGCAAAGGAATTTAGATTTCTAATAATGTAAATCTGTCATAAAATACTCAGGTAACTATATATGAGGAGTTACACTGGGAACATAAGTATGTAGATGCTATCATTACTCACATGGTACAATCATCTCTCCTCACTCTGTAAGGTGGCATTGGCAAAGAGCAAGCAGATGGAGCCAGTTTTGTAACCCTAGAGGCCAGAGTTGGTGTAGAGATGATGTGACAGGAATCAGAGGCTGGGGTAGAACTAAGCTAGGTACCAAGGTAGGAGCCAAGGACACTATGCTTTGTTTAAAAGTCCAAAGGACAAAAGCAGATTCTGAACAGGAGATAAAGCCTAGGTTCTGAAGCTGGAATAAGACAGAAGCAGGTAGGAGGAAAGCGAGAAGAATGATGGAGAGGCTGCACGTGGGGCTGCAGCATCCTTGCCTCTGTGGCCCAAGGACACGTGATGCCTGGGGGCCCGGCTTGTTTGGCATGAAATATACAGGAATGCTAAATCATCGTTGCCATTTCTCCAAAGAAGAAAGCAATAGAGAAGAAGAATAAGGAGAAGACAGCAGTGGAGGATCATTGGGAGGTAGGACACTGTGCAATTGTGACACAGAGAGAAATGGATCAACGGGTGCTCATGACCTAGGCACACCTAGAATTTCTTAACATCTCCATCTTAGTTTCTACATCTGGGAACTGGACAATTTACCTCTGATCAGCTGTAAGGTGCTTGCTAAGCTTTTAAATTGTAAGGTCTTTCTAAAACAGTCTCAAATTCTATAAAACTCAGTTAAAACAACCATTAAAAGATTCATAATCCAACTTCATACTCAGGCAGTAGAATTTTAGTTCAACTCCTTAACACTGGCATCTAGTTTTCCAGGGGTTCTTCATAAGAATTCCTGATTACTTTCAATAGGGTGGATTTCAGGATTGTGCTAGAAGCAAAAGGCAAACAAATGGGTGAGCTGCTCTAACCAACTCTAGTTGGCAGTTTTTTTTTTTTTCTCTTTTCAAATGAGAGGTTAGTCTTCCCCAAATCCCAATGTTCCACTCCCTAATTTGGAGATAAGCCAGATGATTTCACTGGTCTTTTCCTTCTGTAGTTTCTATGATTCATCAGCTATAGCAACTAGGGTGGAGTAAAAAAAAAATAAAATTACAAAATTTAAAAAACCCATGACTTTAGTATGCAGGTTATCTAAGGAATCTAAGGAAGGAATCTAAGAAAAACTGTTAAGATTGTAAAAAAATGAAAAAGTATAACTCATAATACTCCTAACTCAGGAATATTTTCTAAAAGGTCTCCCTATATCTGGTATCTATCTTTTCTGTTTAATTATCAATTACATGAACTTTTTTATTTATCAAGTACTTTATAAATATTTTTCTATGAAATTGGTAAAATGCTTATTACAGTACAGATGGCAGCCTAGCTGGTTTTGATCACCCATATCCCTGAAAAAGCTGCCAGTATCTATCCAACTATAAAAATCAAGAATCTCTCAAGACAAATTCAATTTAATGAACACTGAGTACTCACTATACCCCAGGCACTAGGCAGGACTGTATAGCAGATGCATAATACAAAAGAAAACATGCTAATTCTGACCATGAGGTCTAGTGAAAGTAAATAAGTAATTATGAGGAATGAATCAGAAATGAAATCAAAGGACTAGGGGAGACCAATAAGAGAGCCATAAATTGGTCAGGGACAGTTAACCTCTAGAGAAAGGAAGTTAAAACATTCCATCTTGGGCAGTACATTCACGGTTACTCACAGCCATTTGAAGTCATTGTGCAACCTAGAAAGAGGAAATGTAACATATATTAATGCATTCAATATCCGGAGGGAATGTCAATATAAAGAGGTGTGGCTGTTAATTTTTAAACAAACCACTGAAGAAGGTATGTATTTATTTAATGCTACCATTATGAAAATTGTGAAAATATTTTTGGAATTCCCCTACTTAAGTATTACCCTCAGAGCCGAAGGCAAATTCTGGTCACTTGAGAGAGGTTTTGAGTAATACCTAGAGGTCATTCTGAGCCAAGGCTCATGACTAAGAGGATAAAGGATAGTAGGAGAGGACACTGCTAACTAGGGTTAAAAGTACATGAAGCCATGGTCAGATTCTCATTTAATTACATTGTTCAATGGACTCAGTAGTATCTATTTTCTAGTTTTAAGGAAACTTGATCCTTCTGTTATGAGGTCTGAAGTGGATATCTATCAGTCCAATAGAGCATTCAGAGTTCCTGACAAACTAAACATTCAAAATCATGTAACGCTATTTAAAAGTAATTAATTTTTTTCTTTGTGAAAATATCCCAAAATAGAGTGGACTGAAATGGAATCTTAAGTAATAACAAAGCTTCAGTAGCAACTACTACGGGGAGGTAGTTACACACCAAAAAAAAAAGTCTCAGAAACCAATACTCTCATGGCCAAGTCTGTTGCAGCTTCCAGTAAATGGCATCAACCTCCTGCAGATTTCCCTCAAAATGGATTTGGTTAACACCATCATCCCTTTCCTTTTCCAGAGCCAGGGCCATTCTCGTGGGCATTTTAGGTAGCTGGGACAACCTTAGACACGACCCCAGACAGCTGAAGAGGAAAAGAAGGTAATGGATGTGGCGTCGTTGGTCCCAAGTCAGCCGGTCCTCACAGAGGTTGACCACTCTCCTGGATCTGTAGTTACTCTTCCTTCACAAACTAAAATTATTCTCAGAATCATTAACAATGCGTCTGTTAGTCTTTTAACAAATTAGTCTGCTAATAAGTTATGTACATAATAAAAATTACCTGCCTTGTACTGTCAAAAAAAAAAAAATGCATGCCGCATTCATGCTTATGATAGCAAACTGAAAAGGAATGGGGCCATGGCTGAGACCCATGTGGCTGGCAGTGCTCGTCTCTGTGTTACTATTTAGTTTTAACTGGTTAAGCCAAATTTTCTCTTTCAAGTGTCCATTTTAAACAGTTAAGCATGAACATAAATATCGGACAAACATCAAAACGTTCTGGGAGGAGCTTATGGCAGGACTTATTTGGACCCTCAAGCCCCTCCAGGGTAGGCAAGGGGTTTCAGCTGGGGCATCTGGGCTCAGCTGTTTGGCTCGTTTTCTTTTTCTATCCTACATCCCAGTCCAAATTTTAAAAGGTTAGGAGAGAAACCAATTAGGTAAAAGTAACATTTAGAGTTCACGATCCTTTTATAAGTGACTTTCTTGGGAGGATAGACGCTTTTTCCCCCAGATTGAGTCTACTTCCAAATATGTAATTGAACTTTAATTCACTAAAGAATAATTTTTGCAAAGATATTCTTACTCCATTTAGCTTTGGGCTATAAAAGGAGGCATTTGACCCAACTTGTGGGAATGTCCGCAACACTTACCATTCTAGTTCTGACTTGTGCAACTCCAGTAGATTGAAGATCTCATTGTCTTGACCACATTCTCACCAATGTGGCAGGCATATTTGGTAATGGAGTAACAAGGTGGCAGGTTGTCAAGTAAGACTGATCACTAGAGCCTTCTATTTAGATTGAAAAATATCCTCCCCCAATCTCCCTGCCCTCAGACTTCCCTAGTTACCATCTGTCCCCCAACCTAATCTACATATTATAGCCATGCTTTCCATAAGTTTAACTGTGGTCACCACTTCTATTATAATTTTTTTTTTTTGATTACTCCCTATCTCAAAATAATGGCTCTGGTCTCTAATAAAGCACCCAGGACTTTTTATCGACAGATTCTCCCCAGCACATTCTCTTAGGTTCCTTTTGGTCTCTTCACCATAAGTACCTAGGCCAGGTCTTAGCCTCCCTGGATGACATGCTATTCCAACACACTATGCATGTTTGTACCTCTGCAACATCCATCTTATTCTGTCTCTCTGCTTGAGTCTTTCTTTCCAACCTGACAAATTCAAAACTTTTGAGTTTTAGTTCAAATGACATCTATGATTGATTTAATCTGACAATGCTTCACATTTCTTCAATGAGTTGCAGTTTAAAAAGAACTTTTGAATCCATTATTTATTGGAAGGCCACTAGAGCCTACAGAATATGCTGGGAAGGCATAAATATCTGGATTTTACAGATGAAAATATTGAGGCTCAAAGTGGGGAGAGAGCTATGGCCTTAGCAAACAGTGGCGTCGAGACTCTAACATAGTGCTCACCCTCTTCTACCCCTGATGCCTCTTCCAACAACCTCCATCTCTGGCCTGGCTCTTTCTAAGACTCAACTTCTCATACTTTTCTCAAAGTTGCAGCTGACAGTCTTAACATTCTGAAGACTTCCCCAACTGCTGGGTATGAATTAACTCTAGCATGGGCTCCTGGGAGACAGAAGGGTTGGCTGACAGCAAATCTAGCACTTCCTTGTATGCAAAATGACATTTTTGCCTTAGGCATTTACTAGGTTACATAGTCCTTGCTCCTAAAGAGTCAAAGTTTTCAGGCACTAGACTGTAGCATTAAAAAAAGCCAAACTGAATTAGGGACTGGCCTACCACTTTATTAGCCTCCCAACAAGCACATATATACGGAGACATTGAAGCCTATTGCACTGTGATTTCAGTTTCCCTCACTCTCTTCCTGAACTCAGAAGAACTCATTGTGCAATTCAATGAGACTGCATATTGAAACTGGGCAGACTGTTTCCAGCAGCCCATTGTGGCACTTGGGAAACTAAAATTTGCATCACTTTTGGTGGGGTAGAGAGCAGACATTATACTTGCAAAATGTATTCAATTACTTTTCACATTTAGTAAAACTGTTTGCATATTGGTGGGACTCACGACCAAATATTTTAAAATAAAACACAAGTCTATAGCCACAGTACCCTGAACAAGCCTGATCCTATCTGATCTCAGAAGCTAAGCAGGGTTGGGCCTAGTTAGTGCTTGGATGGGAGACAACCTAGAAAGACCTGTAAGGTGTAAAAAATAAAAAAATAAGGGATTGTAAACCGACAAGGTCCTGGCAATCTGTGAGGTCAACCAAGGGTTGCCTCACCTAAAAAATAAAATACAAACTCCATAAAATACATTCTATTTCTTAGTTGTATAGAAATGTTCACTTTCCCATTCAATTAAACAGAGATTGTAACTACCTGATCATTTATTTGGATTCATTTCTCATTTTCAGTTGAAAACTTTAGAAGTAGATTTAAATATTGTCTCAGGAGGATTATGCAGTCAGAAAGACTGTTCCTAGACATAACACCCTATTTATTTATGTGGCATCCTAGCTAATAGGCTAAAATGAAAAAAAAAAAAAAAAACTTACAGTTCAGTCCAGGAGCCTAAGTTGGGTAGAGGTTTGTTCAACAACCAGCTTGCAAAACTGCAGACAACTTGTGTTTACTTGGCATTGGAGAACATCGCCTGCAGAGTTGTGTAAAAGAATGGGCTTCTTTTCAGCATGTCAGTGATTGGATACCTGTCACTTCCTTTGGTAAGGTTTTTGTTTTTCACTGCTCCAGAAAGATTCACAGACCTGTCAGACAAGTTTCCGCTTCCAGGTAGAATGTCTTAAAGAGGTTTTGAACTATGCTATCTCCTAAATTGTTAGATCTAACCTGAATTTGTACGTCTTGTGATATTTTTAAATGAGATAGAGTAATGTTAAATGAGTTAGACAGTATTGTGCAATGTATCCAAAACATGGAGCTTTATTCATTCCAGAGGGGTGACTGGTATTGTCTTTAATAAACACAAGTTTTAAAAATTTATTTTTTTTGTGCAGGGCTCACAGCTGCCCACAGACTTGTTTTTCTGAGCAGGGAGGTCTGAGATTGAGGTGGAGATACCTACATGCTGGTATGGGGAGTGCTGAGGAATCAGCACAATACGTGTAGATGGAGCATCTGAAAGGCGCCTAGCCCTGGGCTTGGTCTTGGGTTACGAACACAGCTGTATAAAGATAGAACCATGAAAAGTTTACAGTCTGTTTATGGACATAAACAACATACTTTTAGGAGAGTAATACAGGATAACATAAGATTCAAAATTTGTGGCATTATAATATGTGCAGTTGGAATTTAGAAGACAAAGGCCTTTTAGGAGGTTTGAGTTCTAAGGAAAGTTTTATGCCTTACATCCTCAAAACAAGAATCCCTGATTTCCCCTCTTTGCAATATCTTTGTCTTTATGCTTAATTTTTGAATCCAATAGTCTTTTTCTCAGTCTGTCTTCCCTTTTTACAAAGTTTTTATTCGGAAAGTCTCAAATTTCTTAAGTCACAGAAATAGTACAAAAGCTCTTATATCATCCTTTCCTCAAGACTCTTTGTTAACATATCTAACTGCTCCAATTTCAGAATAAGTTGCAGACATGGTATCCCATTACTGTTTACTTCCTAAGTATAGGGCACCTCTAATACAGCCACATCAAAATCAGGAAATTAATATCCATACATTACCACCATGTAATCCACAAACTCCATTCATGTTTTGCTCAGTGTTCTAATAATGTCTTTTATTGGACTAAGACCCAAACCAGGAGCATGAGTCACATGGCTAATCAAAATCAGGACATTAATATCCCTACTTTACCACCATGTAATCCACAAACTCCATTCATGTTTTGCTCAGTGTTCTAATAATGTCTTTTATTGGACTAAGATCCAAACCAGGAGCATGAGTCACATGGCTAATCTTTAAGTGAAACAGTCCTACAGTTCCCTTGCCTTTCATGACCCTGACATTTTTGATGATTGCTGACCATTACTTTATAAACTAATGCCTCAATTTGGATTTCTCTTATTTTATGACTTATGTGTATTTGGCAGGTATATACCACAAAAGTAATGTGCTCTTCTTGGTAACAAGAAAACACATATTGTTAATTTGTCTCATTATTGGTGATATTAACTTTAATCACTGGGTTAAAATAGGTTCTGTCAGGGTTCTTCAGCACTAAGTAAACTAAAGTTATACGTAATAACGAATATCTTGTAGGGCAATTAAAACTATGTAAATATTCCTATTTGTCATCAAATTCTCACCAACTATATTTAACATCCTTTGATTCCAGCTAAATAATTATTACTACAATGGTTACAGATTAGAGATTTTTAAAATTCCATCATTCCCGTTAGGTTTATTGTTTGGTCTTCTACTGTAGAATATTCACTTCATTCCCTTTTTATTCATTTATATCACTATGGGCTTGCGGATTATTTTATTCAAAGAATCACAATCCACCACTATCATTATTTGATGCTCAAACTTTCCCAGACTTGGGAACTTCTTTGAGCTAGCTCCTGTGCAATTTTGACATGTACCCATTATAATTTGAGCACCTTCTTTCTGGTGAAAGATGGTATTCCAGGTTCATCTTATATTTTTCCTGCCCAAGTCTTTGAATTAGTTTCTCCAAGGAGCGCTGATTTCTTTTAGTGAAGAATGGGACTTAGAAACCAAGATTTGAGCGCTAGGTATGCATGCTACTGCTAATAGATTATCATTGCTTCTAGACCTTATCAGTAGAATTAGAAAACATGTGTACATATGTACATATGCAGAAACTATGTTTCTCCATCTCTATGTATATATTAAGTACCATAAGTTCACTTCCAATTCCAACTTAATACTACAAGGTTTATTCTTGCCTTCCCCTTTCCCATTATTCTCAATGTATCCATTTGTTCAACTAACCTGGTACATAATCAAACCTCCATCCCCGTGGCCCAAACAAAAGAGAAGAGGAGGAAAAGAAAAGTGGGGTGGGGTGGGGGAAAGGTCAGCTTGGTCCCAGACACGCTAGCTATAATTTTCTGGTGGATCAGCCCATAGGTAGGCTCCTAGCTTTATCTATTCTTCCCACTAAATTGCATACCCACATTTTCAGTATATAGGTTTTACAGGGCATTGCCTTAATTGTACTGCTGACATTTGGTTGAAAGCATAACTAGCGGTCTTTTCACTCCATCCATATTTTTCCTCTATTTTAAGTCAGTGGCAACACTCAAACTAAAAACTTTAGCTGTCTTTGATCTCTCTCACTTCATAATTCCACACATACTGTTTCATATGCCATGACCTTTAATTCATCTTTGTATTCCCAACACCTAACGTCTATTACCAAGTTGTGACTCGGTGAGGTAGACATTCATTTTGGGGTGGGGTTAACCCTGAAAGCTGCTAATTCTAAAATGGCATTCCAATCTATTTCTCTCCTGCCTATTTGTATAGTTGATACCTCCTTGTTTTGTCTTTCTCCTCTATAAGTAATCCTTTATGTTGCAAATTACCTAAAATTAATGTCACCATGCTCAAAAAGCCTTCACTATCTCATTGCTTTCAAAATCAAATCAAACTGAGAAGATAATATCTCCCACTATCAAGCTCTAACTTACCTTTCATCTCTCATTTATCATCCTTTACCCCCATTCTTGTTATAAGCATATTTGCTATTTCCTAAAACCAAAATGTTTCATATCATTTCCTTCGTACTCTAATGCTCAGCTTCCTTTTTGTTCATATATTATACTTGTCTTTCAAACACAGCTTAAAAGTCATTTTTACCATTTTACTTCCAAGCATCCCCTTCTCTTACTCATATGCACTATTGTGCCACTTGAATATTCTGCTCTGTATATTATAGCTAATTGTGCATATCTATCTCCCCAACTAGATTAGGAAATATCCTTAAGGCAGAAACCAAACTTATTTATCTTTAAATCTCAAGAGATTGCTATAATGTATTACACCCAATATACTAAAAGATGCACTATTTCCATAGAGGACAGGCAAGGTATGATGGGTGATAATAAATCCAACCAGATGTAGCTGTATGTGCATTAGTACACAGGCAGGGACAACAATGACTAATTCCTGGGATGGTAAAGCCTGGCTGCAGCAGATGTTGCATTAATGCAGTGCTCGGAAGAGGCCTAAAACCCACTGCATCACTGCAGCATTGCCTTGCCTTACTGCAGTGTACCACTTAAGAGTAACATGCACATAACTCTCCTGTACTACACATATATATTTTATTGAGTAAGCAAAACTCAGGATAGGGAGTAAAGATCTCCTTTTCCTCTCAAGAAATGCATATACTCAAGAAAGGGGAAGGAGGAATCCAAAAAAACTGCAGAATCTTTAGGTCTCTTGACTTATAAAACTGCAAATTAATTTAAACTAGTGCCTTCCGCCCATTCATTAGAGAATTAACCAGGTTATGTATACAATGCATGTACATAAAAAACCACCTCTTGGTGCTTCCTTATCAACAGGAGCTCATATATTGAAAGCAAATACATATGCCAGGGTGAACCCTTGACTGTTTGAATGTTCCTTTTTTTGATGAGGCAATCTAGAGACCCATTGAAGAAATAGGCATCTGGGTGGGTCTCTTCTTTCAGTAAGCTTTGCTCAGGAGAACAGACCCAAACCTCAGATAAAAGCCTGTATTTGCCCTTATATATCTTGATAAGAAGTCTGGACATCAGCCAAGGGAATGGGATGGCAAAGCCTGGTGGGCACTAGAGGGATCAATGAAATGCAACCCCTTTATTTCAACATCCAATGACAAACTCAAATCTTGATATGAAATATTCTGGGGTTTGATTTAAAGTATCATATATCTATCATGTAACATGTACATCAGAAACTTCATGTCCATCAGAAACTTCAGATTCAGCATGTTGGTAATAAAATATTAGAAAGTGTTCTTTTCCCTCTCTACCCTAAATTCATGCTTCCTTGTATCTCTAAAATGTTTGCAGTGTCCAAGAATCCAAGAAGAATTGGAAAATAACAGGTCAACTCCCTTTGCAATTGCAAAGAGATCCAAATACTAAAATTATTTTCAAGTTTTTGCTGATCAATTGGCAATGAAGAATTACATTGTCTCTACTTCTCTCTGTACTTATTTCCTAAGGTTCATAAATGTGGCCTCCATACTAGCCACTTTAATGAAACTTCTCCTTTTGCTGAAGTTTGATGGTTTTCTCTGGGGCTCCGTTTGTGGCTCTTTCTTCATTCTGTTCATTTCTGTTACCTTATCCTTTTCTCTGATTTTGAACATCACAGATATACTGATTCCCAAATCTGTATTGATGAGATCAGGCTTCTCTTAAGTTCCAAACGTAAATTATCAACTATCTTTGGCATTAACTATCTCTATCTCAGATTTAACATGTTGGTAATAAGACATTTTTTTAAGTGTCCTTTCTTTGCTTTCCATCCTAAACCTACTTCTATATCCCTAAAATGTTCATGGCATTTGCAGTGGCTTAAATATATGTTTACTAATTCTGTTTACACTCCCTGTAAGAGTTGAAGCTTAAGAGTGTAGACTTAGTTATTTCTAACAAGGAAAATATGGCAGGAGACGGTGCTTGATTTCCAGGACTAGGCTACAAGACACTGTGGCTTCCTCCTTGCTTTCTCTTGGATTGCTCACTCTGGGGTAAGCCAGCTGCTATGTCATGACACTCAAGCAGACCTATGGAGAGGCACATGTAGTGAAAATGAGGCTATCCGTCAACAACCAGTGAGAATGACACCTTCCACCATCACCAAGAGTGAGCCTTCTTGGAGGCAGATGCTCCATCCCCAGTCGACCATTCAAATGACTGCAGCCTCTGCCAATGGCTTGACTGCAACTTTAGAGACCTTGAGCCAGAGGCACGAAGCTAAACTGCATCCAAACTCTGAAATAATGTTTCTTGTTTTAACTAAGTTCTAGGGTAATTTATTATGCAGCAATATACAACCAATAGAGCATTTAAATCCAGAATCCAAGGAATAGAAATGGTGAAAGGAAATGAACATTTTTACCAAATTTCTTCCTATTCTACATTCTTCCTCCTTTCTCAATGCATAAAACCATCACTTACCCAGCATTCCAAATGGGAAACCTGAAAGCCATACTTGACTCTCCCTACCAACCATACTAGTGAGTTACTTTTTTTTTTTTTTTAAATCATCTGAGCCCATCCCTATTCTAATTGCTTTAATTCAGGGTCTTTACCATTTTTAAAATTACTACAACACAGCTTTCCAACTTTTCTCCTTCCTTACACTTTCTCGCTTCTATTCCATTCTTTAGGCTAACATCAATAGCATTTTCAAGTACTTATCTGATCATGTTATTTTTATTAAAATTCACTACTTACTCTCACACCACATGGTACAGGATAGAATTCAAATGCCATTGCATATTTGTCCCTGTCCTAGAGCTTTTCTCTCATAGCCTACAACCTAGCCTTCTTTCACCTTTGCATATGCTGCTTTCTTTCTGTGTGGAACATCTTTCATTCTTCTCTTATAGCTTCTACTCATTTTTAAAAGACTTAGCCCAAGCTTTCTCTCAGAAAACTTCTATTAATTATCGGGTCCGGGTTAGATAACTTCCCTATATTAATCAGAACACTCATTCACATGGGTCAGTATTGTGTCCTTCATTACAATGTGTGTTTCTGGAAAAAAAAAATCTATCACCAATCTCTACACATTCATTTATTCATATATCCACCTTATATCTACTAATCAACTCCATGACAGACAATGTGTTATTTGTTACATAATGGTGAACAAAACAAATATGCCCCTGCCCTTGCAGAGCATGTAGTCTATTCAAGAAGAAAGCCAGCAAGTGAAAAAAACTAATATTATGGGATGTGAAAAAAGAACATTAAAAGAGAGTTAAGCTGGGACCTACTTTAGACTGCATGACATACAGATGCACTCAAACTATACTGAATTAAGTGGTCTAAGAGGTATGTACAAATTATACCTTCACCATGGAGGTATAAGTGGGCCAGGTCCATCACATTCTTGCCAATGCTGAGTCTGTTTTCTTAAAAAAAAAAAAAAAATCTTTACTCTTATTATTATTTCACTTTGTGGCTTACACATTCTCGGTACTAAAAATCAAGAAAAAGAACACTAGACATGATCCCATATGTTAAAGGCTTAATTAAGCACAAGTGGAAAACAAAGATTAGCTTAATATATATTATTAAGGTTAAGCAAATGCATAACTAAGATAACTTCAATAAAATCTTACAAGATCACATATTTTACTAAAAAGTAATATTAATAAAATGAAAGCCAAGTTTCCAGTATTCAGAAGTCTGAAGAAATAATTGTCTAGCTTTTTTTTTTTTAAAAAAAGCAACTTCCAAGGGAATCCCTGACTCTCCCTGGGTTCACTGCCAAATGATTCACAACTAAAGTACTTCTGGGACACAGGAGTATGTAACAACATTAAAACAAAATAATCAAGTCCATTAAAAAAAAAAAAAACTCAATGTTTTAAAAAGAAAATGGCAGAATGAGGAAATTATAAAACATGTAAAATAATTTTACTAATACTCATTAATTAAAAAATATTTTAAAATTGACCGAAAAAAAAAATCAAAACAAAACTTGATAATTGAGGATAAAAACATTCAACTATTACTTATAATAGCTGATATCACTAGGAATCTAAAAATTTTTAGATTTCTTATATTAATGTAAGTTTCTTATATTAAAACACATTAAAAATTCAAAAAAACCCTAATATTGTCTTGGATTACAAAACTTGTATTTATAAATGATGCACATATTTCTGAAAACTTTAATGGACATTAAAGAACAATGATACAAAAATTAAATAAGTCTATCCCTTCTTAAGTCCAAATTGGCTAGAGTAACATCAGCTGATTACACCCTTTCCAATTCATCTATATGGTCTTGAAAATTTTAAATTAATCAGTATATGAGGAAAAAATAGCTTATGTTTTACCACACATTTGCTTTATCAGTTGAAATAATTAGACTTTAATGGAAAACATGCTCATCTCTTTGCTTTCAGTAGTGTACTTCAACACTCAGCTGGGATTTGTACCAAGTGATGAGACATTCGTCACCAAGCCTGCAACACAAAAGTTATTGTTGTTTTTAAACAGATGGCTGCCCAACAAAAAAATGTCAACTTGTGACTTTTCAGGGGCAGGAAGCTTTTTATTTTAATTTTGGCTTTTGCAACAAAATTTTGCCAAGTTTTTAAAGGTATTAACTTTATTAACCTGTAATAATCATTTTAAGATAGTATATAAAAACTGTCAAAATAGGTCAGAAGTAAGATTTATATATGGCTCAAAATTATTTGACAGTGGCAAGAATTGACCTTTTGAGCCAATCCCAACAGATCGGTAATATAACTCAAATTATTTAACATAACATACAATGATAAATATTGCTCCTGAAGAAAGCAAATGATTTTCCTATTTATAATTTTTGAAAAAGGTCTACTATAAAAATGATTATCTTTTCTATATATTTCCCTGCCATGATAATGTTAAAACATAACTAAATTTTCCTCAGACATCAAGACTTTGAGAGAATAGCATTCCATTCTAGTTAAAACATTCCTTCATATAGTGAACATGCTTTTCAAGGCACTCTAAGAACTCTCAAGGACACTAAAAGAAAAATGGTCATCTTGTCAACTGATCTTTGGGTATTATTTCTCCTCAAACTTTTCTAAATTGAACATTGTAATAACTGTTTTTTCTTCATTTTCCATGGAAGAGTCCTTAAGTTATTTTTCTTTTATTTGGAGCCACTCCTTCATTTTCAACTTGCTGAGCAGGCAGGCTTTTGGTTTCCATGGAAACTGGATTCCTGCGGCTGTGTGGAGGCATTCTTGTTCCACTAATCTAAGAGATGAAGCAAAGAACAGAATAGCTTGACATGTTTATAATATATTTATATACAGTCAACTCTATATTATTTATACATGTACTACTTCCCTTGTGAATGGTCCTTTATATATTTTTTAAATCCCTAGCCAGCTGGCTGCTTCTAAACAAACTTTAATCTGACAATGTTTTAGAGTACCAAATTTTCAAATAACGATCAAGGAAGGGAATAGATCAGGGGAGATGAAGTGAAGGGGGAAATCACTCTGTGTTAAATTTTGGAGAGGGTGAAATGCTAAATTAGAGAATGAGGGAATGACAAACCCTTTTAGCAACGTGTTTGCAATGATGAAGCTGAATGGCAGGAGAGAAGAAGAAATGAAAAATATAAAGAGAGGGAAAGGAAATACAAGAAGGTCAGAGTTTGTAAAGAGGGAAGAGAAATTATAAAACTGAAAAAATAAAAAAATCCGGGAAGAGCGTAAAGAAAAAAAAATGTGAAAGGGAAAAAAGAAATCAAGTAGAAAGAAAAAATTAAAGAACTGAAAGAGAAGATTTTTGCAAGAAAGAAATAAAGAAAATGGGGGAGAAAAAATTGGAAGGAGACAATAAACCATGGGAAAAAAGAAAAAAAAAGAGACAGGGAAAGAAACTTTGTTGGGGGCTGGCTCTATCGTAATGTCTACTCTTCCTCAGTGCATGCTGCTGCTCAATCTCACTTTCTAGCTCATACTGTCTAGGGAGGAGAGGTGTATTCTTAAGATACAATCCCTTGTTAATTACAGTCCTGCTACAGATAAGATTTGGAAATGCTGTTATCTCTTTGGCCACTGAGAGAGCATAAAGTTTTAAATGGGTTAAATGGGTTAATAGAGAAGGTTAGGCCTCATAGAGATGGACACAAGCTGCAGAGCCTGAACAATTTCCTCAGAACCTCTATTTTCCTTAGCCACCTTGTATCCTTTGTTTCTTCACATCTTGTTCAGTGAATTTCAGACCTGGGAGTGATGGTTAATATTGTAACTTCAAGCATTCTTTCTCATATTCCTAATACAATGGACATATAATAAGTATTGCTCTAAAGGGCTACTGGCTAAGGATGAATCAAATCCCAGCTTCTCTCACCTAGTACCTTGTCTCTTTAAAGGCATTTTTTTTTTGTTTGTTTATAATTAGATGACTAGAAAGGACAAACTTGAGTTGGAATTTGAGTTTGCCAGTCTGTCAGTCTGAATCTGATGAACTTTTCTAACAGTGACTAGAAAAGTGCTGCAATTTCGGATTATCTAGATCACTCCCCATTCGGCTGATATTTAGTATAAAAGTATACTGACCATATTAACTGTATCTACTATACCATTGAGGAAAGCAAGTATTTTGAAATCTCAATTGTAAGATTGTGTGTGTGATAAATGTTTATTACAGAAGTTGTTGAAGGGACAGGCACAGAGCCGTTGTAAAAGGACTAGAAGGAAAAATTCAGGAGTAACACAGGAATCAAATGGGATCCTATTAAGCTTTGCTCCATGCAATAAAAAGCAGACAAAAGCTCTACTGGGGTTATCTCTCAGGAGTAGTGCCTAGAGCACAACACAAAGATGAGATCTAAGTTTAAGAAGACTCGGGACTATGGGATCATATTAGAAGGAGAAGCATTTGTTATGTGAGTTTCTATACCAAAAAATATAAAGATGATTTGTTTCATGTAGTCTTACCTTGCCCGGGATCCTGAAGGTTTGGTCTTTTCCTATTGCTAAGGGTAGAATCCCTATCTGTGCTTACCTTGGTTGGAATAGAAAGTTCTACTCCCATGGTCTAACTATGAGAAAATATGGGAGGAAGGCAGGGTAATTCCCACCAAATGTAGGGCAAGACTGTGGGGAGGTGTGTCAAAGATCACCAAAGACTTTCTGTGGGCGCAAAAAAAAACACCAAAGCATTTATCTGTCTACTGTACCTAATGCTAGGCTGTACAATAACTGGGCCCTAAATAATCTAAGTATTTGTTTCTGGACTGTATGCATGTATTGTAGCATCCTAAAAAATACAAATCAACAAGTGCTCAGTAGTATACATGTAATTGAATTGTTTAAACTTTGTATATATATGGCCAAACCCTAAACATGTAGAATTGTGTCAAAGTATTAAACTGCTCATTTTCATTATAAAAGAATAAGCCACTCGAGAATTATGTCGCAAGAAACTATCCCTTGCTTCAGCAGCACATATACTAAAAAATATCATCAAAGTTTCTAAATCAAAAGGAAATCATTACTCTAAAAAAAAAGAGATCTTTCAAAACTAGTTTTCAATAACTATTTTTAAGTTAAGAATATACGCCTTAGGAAGTTATAAAAATCACTACTTAAATTAAATTTAAACTGGAAATAGACAACCAAAACTTTAGATAAAACAGCTTAAAATGCTAACAACTAACTTTCTCTATTCTTTCATTTGTAGCAAAGAGTTAATAACATTTATATATTTTCTTGGGCAAAGGTAACTAAAGATGTGCAAGGAGTTCTCATTTGTAAAAGAATATTTGCAAACAGTAACATTAGGGTAGAGAAATGAGAAACATATAAACAACTCCTTTATTGTAGATTATTAAAAAAAAAGAAAGTTCAGTATTTGCACTCCAGCTATTTCTCAAAAGACTGGAGTACATTTACAGATTAATTTAATATAACATAATAAAAAAGAACAGAATTATCCACAGTTATAGATGTTCTGGGGCACATATCTTGAGAAGATTACAGAACTCAGACAATAACTTTGACTCAAATATTTTTGGCAGCTGGGAAGGAAAATACACTGAGTTTTTGTTTCCTGAACATTCAGATATGCAAAGAACAAAATTTACTACAACTAAACTCAAATTGGAATTTCTTACATGACATAAATAATGAGTAACGTGGTGAAGAGTATTTCTAGCCATGGCTTTATGGAAGTTTCAGACAGAAAAAAATCATTCAACTGGTATTGCTGGGAAGGATTCTATAAAGAGAGTAATATTAATCATAACTCAATAAATATTGAGTTATACAATACTTAGCAAAACATAATTTAGTCCTTAATATTTTATTGTACTTTTAATAAGGCACTGCATTCCCTAATTACTAACACTTGTTTTTATATTTTTCTATATCCTACTTATCAATTTTTAATTGTATCATAATTTTATTGTATATATTCTTCTGTAAATTGCCTCAAATATTTAATGAAATGAAGCGGCATCATAAATGAAAATTACAAAAAACATAACTTTGCTTTTTTCATAGAAACATATTTAACTATGTTGATGCCTTAATACTCACGCTCCCCCTGGGCAAGCTGGTAGACTTTTCTTTAGCTGACTTACAAACCTTACAAAAATAGAAAGTCCCACTGACATAATGACTGGACTCAGTAGAGGATACAATTTTGTCTATCCTTCTGATGGATATAGTTTTTAGAATGGTGATGTAATTAATATGACACATGTGGACAACAGGTTGAAATACTGTATAGTCAGTGAAATTGATAGAACATTTAATTTCAAAAAAGATCTTACCTTTTGTTGTCCTGTGGGACCTACTGATTTAGGTGGAAAAGTACAAGGTATTCTTCCATGATGGATATGATATGGTAATAATAGATTGGGATCTAATGGAACCCAGGGAACTGAGAGACTGGAAGGTACACCAGGAAGGCTACAATGTGTTTTATGCAAATTGTACGCTGTCCTAGTAACTTTTCCATCAGAGGTCTTGTAGATCAGGAGTGAAGAATCTTCTGCTGCATGAGACAACAAATAGGAACCCTCCTGCAAACTAAATCCACACAGTGAAACACAAGTGAATGTGTCAATTTCAACAGCATTTTCTTAATCATGGTCTCTTAGTAAAATTGAAAACAATTATGGAACTAGAGTATCACCTCTAAAAATACTTTTATGACCAAATAAGATTCAAGAAGTCTTTTAAACTCTTTTCTTGCCTTTTAGGTAACTCATTTTATTTCTTATTCCAAAGTTGAATATATATATAATTATTCTTTTTACTGTCATATCAGCCAATTTTAGTTTTTAATAATTGAATGGAAAACGAATAGTCTGCCTAATTCTCTAATCCATGGACAATACATACTAAAAAGCATTTCACGATTGTACACACGTAGCATTCCTATGCAGAGCATTATAATCTATTCAACAAACATTGCTCCTACTTTGTATCCAGTAATAGAGATACAAAAGTGAATGTGATACATTCACTACATTGAGTAGTTTAAAATGAAGTAGCAGAAACAGTCAAGGAAACAATCAATACAATTCTTAGAAAGCTTTATAGAATTCAGTGTATCAACACAAAGAGCTAAAAGGATATGATTAATATACCAGGCTTTCTTAGGATTCTATACTCTTCTAGCTAGCTCAAAAGTGCTAAGGAGGACATCAGTACTTTCCCATAATATATCATTAAAAATAAGAATCACAGTTATACGGATCATCTATAAATTTGATGTTACATTTTTTTTTTAACAGAAAAGTAATAGGTGCTGACAAAGGAGGTACAGAAAATTATTCTTATCCTCTGGAAAATTTCTTTCCCAAACAATACCTTTCAGATTTCCATATAAGTAAATGAACAATAGTTGATTTTGTAGGTAGGAATAAACGACATTTTAAAGATTGAGCTTCATCAGTAAAAATAACATAGCTTAACAATTTCACTAAAAATGAAGGCAGCTGTGGTTTACACAGAGGATTTATAAAAAATGAGAGACTACAAGAAAATCTTAAAATACCATAAAAAGTGAAATATACACGGATTAATACAAACTATGATAAGGTGAATAAATGGCCTGCCCAAAATGTTTATGTCCTAAATCTAAAACCTGTGAATATGTTACATTACATGGTTAAGGAGAATTAAAATGGAATTAAGTTTCTTAATCAGCTAATTTTAAAATGGTAAGATTTTTCTGGATTATCTTAGTGAACTCACTGTAAGAAAAAGAGTCCTTAAATGTAGAAGAGGGATGCAGAAGAGACTCGGAATGTAACTGTGGATGAGGTCAGAGTGATGTGATGTGAGAAGGACTCAACTTGCTTTTGAAACTTTAAAGATGGAGAAGGAGGGCCACGAGGAAAGAATACAAGTGGCCCCTAGAATATACAAAAGTCAATGACACAGATCATACCCAGAGCCTTACAGAAAAGAATGCTGCCCTGCTGACACCTTGATTTTATCCCAGGGAGACCTGTTAAACTTCAGACTTACAGAACTGCAAGGTAATCAATTTGTGTTGCTCTACAACATTAATTTTCTTGTAATTTGTTACAGCTGCAGTATTAAACTAATACACAAACCAAGCTATTAATAAGAAAATTTCAAAAAGCATTTGGCAAATTTCATATATAAGTATTGTGCTTCACATGAAGAACAGAATACATAAGATAAAAAATCCTGCCACAAAGTCAAAGAAAAGTACCTATGAAATTATTGAACTCAACGCCATCATTTTATAAATAAGGAAATTTGCTTATAGTTGCATATTAAAAGAAAGAACTTTGAGATTTGTGACTTAGTACAGACTCTTGAATTGTTTTTTAGTTTATCTTTGGGTAAGGGCATAACAGAAGAAACACAAAAGTTCACATAACAAAACAGTTTGATAAATAATCAGGTAAAGAATCCATATTCTAAGATTTGCCATGGATATAAATCAAGGTAAGGAAATGATTGTTCCCTTAGAGCCTTCAGAAGGAACCAACCCTGCTGACATGAGTTCAGTCCAGTGAAAATGATTTAGGATTTCTGACTTCCAGAACTATCAAAGAATAAATTTATGTTGTTTTAAGCCATCATATCTGTGATAATTTTTTACAGTGGCAATAGGAAACCAATATAATATACCTTATAGAAAAATGTAAATGATATTCTTTTTAGTTATATTTTCAGCTTCAACTTTGACAAATTACAATAAATCTTGCATTTCTATGTTATATTGTATCTATTCCTAACAGCATATATTCAAAGTTTCTGTGAATTTTCATTCAAGAAAATCAGACATATCAAAGCAAACTGTCCAAAAAATTACTTACCTACTTAATTTCTTCAGAATGTGTTGGAGGATATTAAATAAACTTGAAATTCTATTAAATAGAAGAAATTCATGTAAAATTAAACAACAAAAAAACCCTTGCTCTTAACAATGATAACTCCTCAGGTAGAGAAATGCTTTCAACAACAAAACAGATAATGTGAAACATAGAATACCAAATATTATTTCTAATTGAATTAAATTATAATACTTAATTTTTGCCATTTCCTGATTTTTCAAAATCATAAAGTATTTGGTGTGTGTATGTTAGAGCAGTTGTAAAGAGATCGGAAGTCTTTAGCAGAACTAATCTGCAGAAGAGATTGCCTTTTAGAGATGGTGAATAAGCTTCCAAAGAAAATTGAGAGGTACATTAAATGTGTGATACCAGAGAAGCCACTGATTGTGGACAGGATAGTTAAAGAGAAATAAAATACATGGTATTTCTTTAGTATCTCTTCTAAACCTGAACTCATTTCCTTTACTATTCATTTAAAAATAGTTTTCCCTGGGAGTGGTGGGGCAGGCAATCAATAATGGCACAGAAAACTTCGCATATGTAAATGTATGTAAATATATGCATGAAAAGCTTTACATATGCTTGTAAAAATTGCCCCTCAAAGGAAGGAATCCTCATAATAGAAGTGGATGTGTTTTTTAAGTACAAGCAGAGAAATCAAGTTTCAATCTGGGACCCTTTAGAAACTGTGTCAAGTCCCAAAGCTGGAACTATGCAACTGGTATAAATCAGGACAATTTCTCATCCTAAGTGGTGAATCAAATACATTAACTACTAAGGCTGTCACTCTGGTTTATCTGTGTGCTCTGAGGCAAGATACTTAGCGTCTACATTTCCTCATGTACAAAATGGAGATAATACTACCAACAGTCCTTCCTAGAAAGTTATGAGATGTAAATTACACAATGTTTATAGTTATTTTCTTTTGTATTTAGATACTTGGAATTCTGAGTACAATAAATTCATTTCAATCTGATGCACAGTAATGCTGGGTAGAATGGCAAACTTTTGGAAGTTAGGCTGTCTAAATGTATGTATACAATCCTGACACCTAAGAGTCTGTAACTGTCCTAGTCTCTCTTATCTCTGAAAAGGGGTGAAATGTATGTTCCTATACACTTCCTAGATGATGGGCTCTAGCCTCTTTTGTCTTAAGCAGAAAGACTGATGCCACTGGCATATTTAATCTGGAGATGGAGATGATTAATATGGATGGGTCATAAACTGGGTCAGAAGAAGCCTCAATGTGTAAAAGGACTGAAAGTCTTGAAAATAAATGAATTAAAGCTAAACAATACTTAGAGGTAAGGGAAAATTAGTGATTATATTAACAAATTTTTAAATTCCTACCACAAAGTAAACAACTATCTTACTTGAGTGCTGAAAGTTTTTCTTTTAATTCTTCTGAGGTGATTTCTTCTAGCAGGAAAAGCTTTGAAGTAAAAGCATCAATATGACCTAAAATAAAATATTAAACTAAAAAGAACAATTGTAGTGTTTAAAAAACACAATGTTATCCAATTTCTTTAAAGATGTTTTTATAAAATTGTAATAACTGTAAAAGAACTTGACATTCCAAAAGAGGAGTTTTAAGTCTATTAAGTAAAGTTGTATTTTAAAATGACATAAAAAGTCAGATTATAAAAGAAATGTATATTAATTCTAAAAAAAAGTGTGGAATGTAGAAAAGGTTACACATGTCCACCCCTCTCCCCACCCCCCGACCTCCCAAAATTCATCTCTATGCCCACAACTTAAGAATAATAACTGTTAAAATATTGGTGCTTTAAATTCTGGTTAAAGTTGAATTTTATGGAGATTAAATTTTTAGAGAAATATGTACCTATTATCAAAGCAAATAGATAAAATTAAATTTAGAGTTTGGGTATGCTCTACACATCTCTAAGACAGATGTGGCTCTTAAGATAAAAATTATAAAAATCTGGCTTAATTATTGACAATAGCCAAGATATGGAAATAACCTAAGTTTTCATCAACAGATGAATAAAGAAGATATGGCATATATATATTTATACACATACAATGTAATATTACTTGGCAATGAGAAAGAAAGGAATTCTGCTATTTATGACAACAGATAGTATTTTTAAAAGAAGCTTGTTAGAAAAGACATCTACATTTTTAGTTAATTACACTGTTAAGATATTTTAAAAATAATTATGTTGACATTCATGTACAACTAAATAGAGAATAAGAGGGAAATTAAAACATTTGGTATCACAAGGAGTCCCATCTTGCCACTTAACTGCCGTAGGAATGGTGTTTTAATAGAATGTTAACACAATCAGAAAACTGAAAACAAAAAGTACAGAATGGATGTATTTATAATTATTATATGTATTTACAAGGGTATTAAAAAAGAATAAAGCCTCTCACATATAACTTACCAACATAAAATGAGCAGTTGGAATGCAATAAACTTTCAGTCCACAGGCGACAAAGCTCACTTTCGGTCAGAGCTTCAGCTCCGTAACAAGCTTGATACTCCACTTTTGGTAGAACGTAAACTGGAAATTGCTGCAATGCAAGGTTGCAATTCTTCAAAGTTCCATTAATTTACTATTAATAGCAAACACATTTGCCTTTATAGTTCTTTCACTTTTAAAATGCTTTTGGGTAACTTTATTTCATCCTTTCAAATACAGTAGGATTCAGGCAGAAAGAACCCTTGGTAGACGTGGGGCGGTGGAAGGGGGTGTGCACAAGAGGTAGGAGAAGGAGAGATCTCAAACCCTCTCCCAAAATACCTACCTCCTTATATATATATAAACATTTTATTTCTGCCAAGGAATGTGTTTGACAGCAGAATCCTTGGAACTGAGACTATGATATACACAATTGCCCAAAGGTTCAAAGCCAGATTCTGGGAAACACTGACTGTAATATATACTAATAATTCTCAAAAGGATAAAAAAAGGATGAATTTTTGCCCCTTGAGCATTAGTCACATTATCTAATGCTCAAACACTCTGAGTAGCTTGTTTGCTTCGATGAATGTATGAGCATTAATAGCTACATTAACACCTGTGAATATCATTATCTTCATTAATACAAAGGCTTTATTCCAGACACTAAGTACCTGACAAATTATCCATTTAGAGTTATTGCTCAGGACATGAAATAGATTAAGTAAAATGAATGTACCCATTACTGGTTTAAAGGAGAATATGTAAGGAAATAGATGCTTGTGAAATAATATGTTAGTCATGTTCATTATACTCATGTTATCTCATTTCTGTCAAAGAAAATTCTACTCTTAACAGCAGAGTCTTCATCTCCAGCTGCAGAAGGAGAAACACATGATTTACGGAACTTAGAGTGATATGGCTAGTTAGTACTTTTGAAATTATACTAAGCTGTTACTATTTATATACTTGAAAATACTGCATAAATGTTTCAGAATTCCTGATTTTCACAAAGTAGCAAATTTAATGGGCTTGGCACAATAGTGGTGGTAAGAAAAATTTAAAATAAAAAATTTCTGTTTACAAGAAGTTTGATTCATATATTACCTTTAAATGTTATAAAAATCTATAAAGCAGTGTTCCTAAATTTCAGTGTGCATAGGAATAACTTGGTGCTCTTGTTAAAATGTAGACTCTGAGGTGAAGATAAAGATTTTGCCTTTTTAACAGGTTGTTGTTATAGGGGCCATACCTGGAGTAGTAAGGCTCCTACAATGTCTTTTCTATTAAAAAAAAAAAAAAGATGTATTATGATTAGGATAATTGCTAAAAGCATTTTATTGTATAATAATTCCTCAGTAAATGGTATTCTGCATTTACAGTTGCTTATAGTTGCAAAGAGAATCTACAGATAAAGAAATGAATGTCCAGAGGGTTAAGAAATTTGCTCAAGGACACAAAGCAAGTTTAAAGTAGGGTTGGGAAAAGAATACTGGAGGAAGAAGATTCTCTTTTTGATTCATGAGTTGATAATAGAGTTAGAGATTTTTTTAAATTAAAAAAATATTTCTATTCCTGAAAAAAAAATATTTGGGAGATTTTCTTTGATATTACTGCCATATCTATAAAACTAAGTCAAGAATCTGGTTTTAATTTCTATGTGTATTCTACTGCCATCTCCAGGAAGCCAAGGGAAGAAAAGTCTGATTATCTTAGTATTCCAAAATTAAAGTGAAATTTTAAGTACAGTTTTCAAACTACAAAAATTAATTCTATTTACTTTTTTTTCCCCTGATAGTTCCTAATCTCAAGTGAAAATTTTTCTTGGTTCTCTTTCAATTTCCACGTAAATCTTTTCAACTTTTACATACATTCCTAAATAGGTATTTCCTAGTTAGTGTTCTGTTATTGATCCCAATGGGTACATTCTATTCTTTCCTAATATTCAAGCACCTTCGTGATTCTATTTTCTGGCTCTAGAATGACAATATAAATTTTTAAATCACCAGGTCTAAATTTTTAAATCATTTTAGAATATATCACTTAAGAAATCTGGTTAACTGACAGACAATAACAGATAATATTGAATCATTCAAAGTTACTTGGTGTGGATTTTCTGTGTGGAATTTAGTAAGTTCCAACTTCATTTTGTGGTCTAAATTAGCCCTTTATTTCATTACATCATCTGAGACTGGCTGCTGTGTTAAGTACTCCTCTGATGTACAGCTCTTATTAAGCAGAGTTTTGATGAGGAAGGATAAATGATATTGGAAAATAAAATCTCAACTATGATAACAGAGAATTGAAGAACCAAAGAAAAATAAAGGAGAGCTGAAGTTCCTGGACATCACAGGTTGATGAGACTTCTAAGTACTTTAAAGCTTTATCTAAACAAGTTGATTTTTAAGTAGGAAATGTTAATGAGGATGCATTCTACCCTAATTAGAGTTTAAATAGTACCACTTAAAAATTTCTCAAATGAGTGTCTCAACTTCCCTTAAGTTCCTTTCCTTAACAAAATCCTCCTCTCTCCTCACTCACCCCTCAATTTTTCTCATTTATTCAATACCTATTTACTGAGTTTCTAAGGCATACAACTTTTGGGAGAAACGGAGATAAACATAACATGATTTCGAGGGGAATATATTCTACTAAAGGACTTAAACCACGTGTACTAAATATTACATATAATTATAGGTGCAATATGGTAAGCATTCACTGAAAAACTTTAAATTTTATTCTGGGTTTAACACGATCAGAAATATAAGGCTATTTAGATATTCTTTAGGGCTCAATTGTCTTGATATATTTTGATGAAGAGTGATTCTATACTACAAGGTTCTGGTCTTGACATTTACAAATTTCGCTTTACTCAAGTGGATGACAATGTCCTTAATATCAATTCAGAAATTAAATCAGTATCCAAAATATACTTACGCTATTTTCACTTAAGAGACACTACCCACCAATACTTTCTAAGTGCTGTAAACTGGCAGATCAATACAAAGTGGTATGGGTTCACAGGGTAAAAAGTGAAAGAAATGAGGTTAAGCTCCTAAATAAGTCAGATATAGCAAGTAAGAATTAAAGAAATAAAACTTGAAAATATCTATAGCACTGATGCTACATGTATTCAAGATGTTCATGCTATGGCCATTAAATTGATCACAGTTAAATATAGATGAGACATGAAAAACTCAGCAAAGTAAAATCTTTTAATACAGAGATTAGGATTTACCTAGGAGGAGACTGATACCAATGTATATAGTATTTTTGTCATTCCTTGATTTTCTCTTATTAAAAAAACTTCTGCACATTTAATTCAAAACTATTTAGTTTCAAAATTTTCAAGTCTGAACCAGTAATGAAAACCAAATTATGAGAATTAGGAATTTAATAATTTTTCACATTCCTCCTTAAATTTAACAAAGGATAAAAGTGTCATCAAGCAAAAGATCCTCCAAGTTCACTGGATTTTGGTGTACAAAGCATACATACTAGATCTTGAAGACTTGGCCTTAGCAATTTTCATGATGGATCCTAGCACTGTTGCTATTAGCAGCTTTGAAGGCTTTTTTCTGTTATTCCTTAATATGATACAGCAGTAGTCAGGGACTTGATCCACAATAGCCAGTGCTGGAATCTCACAACTTGGGGGGGTGGGAGGGGGGGCAGTGGGCATGGACATCATAATTCTTGATTCACCTGATCCCTAGCCCAAAACACTGACATTATAAAGCGGTCACTGAAGATTCTTACTGAGTGGTAGAACAACAAGAGACACGGACATCAAAACTTTTTTTTTAAAGTGTACTATGAAAAATACATATAGTAGAAAAATTCTCTTAAAAAATTAGAGACTTCACTATTTCTTACATAATCAATTATTATACAGAAGCTCCTCTTTATTTTCCAGAATTTAGTGGTCACACATACAAAATATCAAATGAATCTAAAAGATAATTTCAAATATCAAATATGAAAAACTGTTGAAGAGCCAAATATTCAAACTGTAGCAAAAACTTTCTTAAATGAGGAAAATGTTTATATCAAACTACAAAAGAAACAATAGGGGGGGAAAAAAGACATTTGGACTTCTAACAATCCTGGAAGACTTATCAAATGTCCATGTGAAAGTCTATCTTTCACAATATGGACTTCTAAAACGAGTCAAGAAGATCCCCAAAGTAAGAGAGAAAGGGGTTAATACACCATAATGAAAATCCAAATTCACAGAGAAAGCAGGATCATGTGCCAGTCTAGGTCAAATCTATGATGGTACCATTTTTCATGAAGTTTATATATTTCATGCAAGAATGCTAGCAGCATTCATGACTATTACATTTAACTAAATACTTCACCTTATTAAAAGTATTATCAACCTGGAAAAACTACCATAAAAGTTATCAACAATTTAAAATTAAACTTTGGAACAATGGCATGCTAAATACTTGCCGATTATCTACTTATGCTACTATAACATCCTAACTCCCCAAGTAACAACTTACTCTTCTGATTTTCTTCCGTTTTTTTGAACGTGGTCTGGTCTCTATCCTCTGGACACTGCATCGCACAAGTAACAACAGGTCCTGCAGGCTAAACAACTTGTAAACAAAATTTCCTTCCTGAGGAGCTACATATTCTGATGTATCTTCAACATAGTCCTGAAGTTCATATGGCAATCCTTTAAAAATAAGTATATTTCTCATTTTTATTTTAAAATACATTAACACTTTATCCATCATAATTCCAGATAAAACAATTCAATTATCTACTTTTAAACTTCTATCAATTTAACTTTGTTTAATTGCTGATCACCACACTATTACCATTTTTGTTTACTTTTAGTGAAACTACTGTAAGAGCTGCAATAAAAACTTTAAGATTCTCTTTTTTTAACTAACCTTAGGCAATGTATAGTGAGACCATATATGAAGCATAAAAGAGTTTTAAAAAACTATGTTATTCCTAATCTCAGCAGAGCTGAGGTACAGCTTTTTATCTATTTCGCAAAATTAAAAAGTATAAAATTGCAGTCTAACACCAAGAATAAATACATTTTGGACAAATAAGGGTTTATGATTATTGTTATGATTATTTGTAATGCACTTAGATCAGTTTGGCATTATAGTCTGGTAGCCACTGTACATGTTGGATAAACATAAGTTCCAAAATCCATACAACTTTGGGTACATATTTAGAACATTTGGAAGTTAAAATACTGATCAGATTAAAAAATGAAATATCAATGACTAATGTAAAGATTATAAAACAGGTTATATAACAAAGAGAATGTGAGGGAATGCGGGAGAAACCTGAAGGACAAGAACAGACAAAAGTGCTTTGTAAATATTTACTTACGTCCTTTTGGTTTCTGAAATGCAGAAGGCCATACAGTTTTGGGCCAATTGGAGGCATCTGAAGGAACAGAGGGTTGCTCGGAAACAGGAGGTTGTTTCGAATTTTCTATATTCATTAAGGGCAATTCAGGTATTTTTCTGGAAACTGGCTTTAAGAGTTCATCCTGCATTTTTAAAATTTCCCCAACTGGATCAAATTTTTTATATACTCGTTTGATAGGTTTTTTTAAAACACATGACTCTTCAAGACTACAAGTAGTATTAGTATTAGTCTGGGTTTCTACAGAAGCCTGTCCCAAGGAAGAATTTGGGCTGGCTGGTTTAGAACTTAAATTAGCACTCACATTGGCTGTCATTTCATTACTATTCTTTTGACACTCCGTATCAATGATTAAACAGTCTTCATCTGTATCACTATTACAAAGAACTATATCTTCAGTTTTCGCTGCTTCTGATGTAGCAGTCTTTTCCTTTGAATTTTCTGTGTTCTCTGGAACATTTGGTCTTTCATCGGTATATACCATATCAGTAGCCATATCATTTTCATTAGAGGTTTCATTTTCTGTAGAACTTTCTAACTGTAAGGCATCAGGTGTTTTCAAGTCACTATCTTGCATCATGGACTTGTCGGAATTATCTGATACCTTTTCACCACATGGTAC
Source organism: Rousettus aegyptiacus (assembly GCF_014176215.1). Classification (NCBI taxonomy): domain Eukaryota; kingdom Metazoa; phylum Chordata; class Mammalia; order Chiroptera; family Pteropodidae; genus Rousettus; species Rousettus aegyptiacus. The sequence goes on from NW_023416306.1 coordinate 128,855,001, forward strand.
AAATCCCTCCTGATCATCTTTATTTTTATACTCTTCAGGGTCATCGTCTATACCAGTCACCAGCTGTTTCTCCTTCTGCAATTGTTCCATCAGAATCTGAGATAAACTCCTAGAATGAGCAGAAGTATCTGGTGCAATTGGTACCACAGGTGTAGTTGCTGCACTGGGGGCTGTAGTAGTGTCTGTCATGTTGTGTACTGTGGAAATGCTTTCTGGACTTGGTGACTTTGATGGGTTGGTGGTGGTTACTCCGAAAGTTTCAAGTTCTGTGACGTCATCATCAAAATCCAGATCCAAATTTTCAAGGGTCTCAATTTTTCGGCACTCATTAACTTCGTAAGACATCTTAAGAAAATATATTGGTAAACTATTAGCGAAAATTCCAGGCTACACTTCATCTTAGTGCTCCTACCCCTCACATACACAGTTTATGCACTTTAAAAAGAGAAAGAAATGTCTAATAGCTTTGAAAGGTTCTTGCTCAAGATAACAATAAACCACTACCAACTATTTAACCTTACATTCTCAATGAAATGTTGATGAAACGCAAATCTGCCAAGCTGTAACAGCACAGGAAATGGGGAACACTCGTAAACTACCACATCCCAAGAGGAATTTCCAGTAATAAAAAAAATAGACAAAAGAAATGTAGGGCCAAAAAGGAAGGCGGATTTTCATTCACGCCCACTCCACACTTTCTTGCAGAGACACCACAGCTGACCAGGAGAAAAACCTCTTTACCGCTGTATGGAACCTGCTTTCTAATGCAGCTGGGGAAGTGTCACCAGCTTCTTTCTGGTGCATCCCTAACGTCAATCAGTAACTTTCTTCCTACAACTATTCAGGGAAAACAAATCTCAGTAATATGAGGAGAAATGGACAAGAAGTGGTTTTATTGTATTCTGAGATATAAAGCCATTGAGGCTATAGGTTTTCATGTACTGTGATAATGAAAGAACTACAGCTTTAATTTGTTCAGGAATTGTCCTCTCACCAAGCAACAGCAGATCTTTCCTCAACCTGGTAGGGGCACTTTAGATAAATACCATGAAAACTTCATTATGGGCTATGTACATGCACTAGTCTTACAGTTTAGGATCTGAGGGAAAAATTCTGATGGAAATCAAGTAGTAAGATCAACCTGTGTAAGTTTTTTTAAATCTCTATGAAGCTTAATTTCCTCATTTCTAAAATAGTGATAATAGGGTCAACATCTTGAACTTGCTCTAAGTTACTTGACATAGTCCCTGGCACATAGTAAGCATCTAAATGGTATCTCTTACCAAAATGAAAAGAATACCAAATTTTGTCAAAAAATAAATATACTGTTTACATGGGCACTCTTACACAAAAGGTTAAAAACAAAATCACAGGGCATAACATCAAGAAATAAAGAGGGAAGGAACAGCCATACTGTTAGACAAAGCAGAATTCAATGCAAAAAGCATTAAACAAAAAAAGGAATACTATGTTGAAAAAAGATAAAATCCATGATAAAAAGATAATGGTCTAGTCATTAATTGTGATATGCCAAATAACATCAAATATGTACTTGAAACTGAAAAACAAAAGGAAAATTGGACAGAAATGCAATTGTACTTGGCTAATACACTGTCCTTAAGTAAAAATGAATAGAAATGCGAAGTATAAATAATAGTAAATAATTGAAACAAATATATATGAATGACTGAAAACATATATATAGACTACAAAGATATACCTTTTCCCTCCCAAGAATCCAAGGGGCATTTCCACAGATGGACTATAAATTAATATACAAAGAAAACATCAATATAGCACAAAGCAGAATCTGCTAAAGTCTTATTTGCTCTTTAGAAGGAAATAAAATTAGAAATTATTAAGGAAAATATAAACAAACATTCAACCTAAGCACTTGGAAATGAAAAAATATTCCAAATCATTAAAAGAGATTAAAATAATTACAGAATACTTAAAAAGCAACAAAAAATCAGAAATATTACTTCACAGCCTTTTTAAGAAAATATCATAATAAAATGAACAAATTTAATAGATATAAAACTAAAAACTAATGAACTGAAAGACAATGCTCTCACTCCCGACAGAATAAGTTTAGATAAAATTAAAAATATCCTTTATCTATAAATACTTAAGTATGTAGTTGCAAAAGGATTCTTCCAAAAAACATACTGTTAATTACATCAACAAAAATGATTCCTCAATGTCATAAAATATCTAATCAAGTATTAAAATTTCCCAGTTTGACTTTTTTTTTTTTTTTGCAATTGTTTACTGGAATCAGTATCCTACCAAGATTTCTTCATTGCATTTGACAGGTCTCTCGATTTTTTTACATTTGTCAAATGCCTCTCCCCCATACTCTGCCAACTCGCATGTCCACCAGATATTTGTAGGAAAAACCATATTAATTATCCTGCAAAAATTTTCATATTCTGAATTTTAACTTCTGCATCCTTGTGATGTCATTTAACACATTCTTCTATCTTTAAAATATCCTATTAAAATGAACTAGGAGCTTGATTAGATTCAGATAAAATTTTTTTTTCTCTGAATGTTATATGTGAGACTGTGAACTCCCTCTTCAATTAGGAGGCTAATGATGTCTGGTTATCTTTCTTCTTGCTATAAGATGATTGATCTGTTGGTTTGTCAAGGGTCATCAACATAATCTATCCGCTATAAAATTCCTCATTAATATTCTAATGATTTTAGCATTAGATCACCATCATTGACTGGATTCGCTGTTTCATTAACAGCTACAAACTGATGAGTCATATTCTATCATTACCCCGAAATATAATTTGTATGGAAAGAGAAGACAAATACTTGATTTTTTTCTCTTTATCAGTTTTCAGAAGGACTTTACACACTAGTATGCTCCAAAGACGACTAGTATTTTTTTAAGTATCACTATGAATTCATGGTTTTTAATGTATTTCATGTGTTTCAATCCACTTTTGTCATGGTCAAACTAACACATCTCTGGCCAATGGGAAACCCTTCAAGTTGGCTCTGATATCTTTTTGATACCATTACCATATTATTATAGGGCTTTTACTTAACTTCTTTGATTAGCATTTGAATCTCTTATGGCGAAATTCTGGGTTCCTAACATAATCACTTGTTTGGTTGATTATACTATCTAATGTGTTTAAAATAAAAATAGCAATATCATTAACAATGTGGTTACTAAGTACAGTTTAAGATTTTTTAGCAGTTCTTTTTTAACTTAGGATATAAATCTTTAGGGATAAACAGTCAAATTACAAAGTTTCTAATCCTTTAAAATAATTCTTCTGAGTGGTTAAACCGCTAACTTTTGATATGTAGTGGATTCATTTGTTTCATTTCAGCTTTGACTGGCTTTTATAACATTTAAAAGTTTTGTTTTAGACATCTGAAACATTTATATGGCTCAAAAGTCAAAACTATAAAACAAAGTACATTCAGAGAAATCTAGCTGATATTCCTGCCTCCTCTACTTTGTTCCATCCCTTCCCAGCAGTTAACCATTTTCATTAATTTTAGGTTTATTCTTCTTTTTTTTAATATAAGCAAATGTGTGTTTGTTTCCCCCTTTCTATAAATAGTGTATTACACAAAATGTTCTCTTCCTTGCCTTTTTTACTTAACAATATATTTTGGATATCATTCTACAGTTGCATCTCTACAGCTTCCACATCCCTTTTAATAGCTGCATAGTATACTACTGAGAATGCACAGTTTATTCAATCAATAACCTATTGAGAAACATGTGGATTGTCTCCAACCTTTTGCTACAACAAATAGTGCTGCAATGAATACCTTGCACATACATTTTGATCTTTTCCTGGTTTTCTTCTGAATATGCTTCTAGAAACAAGATTTCTAGGGCACGTGAGTTTTCATGTTTGTAGGTATATCTTGATTATGTAAATGTTATGGCAATTTCTTCCCCCTTTACTTTTTCTAAGAGCTTCCATCAACAATCATCTGCTCCTCATGTTTAAATGAGATGGGTTTCTTTGCCCCTATGGGAGAACAATCCTGTGTAGGGGTGTGCCAAGGTAGCTCTCTCAGCTTCATGGCTCTAAACTCATGCTTGTTACCACAAACTATGTATACATGTTGGTTTGTGTGTGTGTGAATCTTTAGTACATTCTGAGATCTGCTTCCCCTATTCCTCTCTCCTACAGTTTTCTGAAAACTTCTTTTTCTTTACCTTTAATGTCCTTGTTCTGCTCAATATGGACTCTATCAGTTATTTTTCTTGAGTGAAGGCTTTTGTCTTGGAAGGGACTTTGGCTGGTTAGTTTCCAGAGTTCTTGGGGCCCAGGTCATCTCAGAAATATCATCTCCCTGAGTGCTCCTGTAATCACCTACAAATTAGAGCCTATTCACATTTTCACTTTTGTTATTCTTCATTCCTTTTTTCATCTGTCACCATCCTCCTTCCATCTGAGATTATTTTCATTGTGCCTGAAGAACATCCATTATAGAGGGCCTGCTGGTAGCAAATTAAGTTTTAAATGGAAACCTTTTTTAAAAAAAAAATTATTATTTAAGGGTATTTTCACTGATTAGAGAATTTTAGTAAGTGGCTTATTTTCTCTTACTGCAGTATATGTTCAAATGTCTTCTGGCTTCCATTGCTGTTGAGAAGTTATTTGTCAATCTAACTCTCAGTCCTGCATAGGTAATGAGCTTTTTGTTTCTCTGATAGCTTTTCAGTTTATTCTTTGTCTCCAAGTATTGATTTAGTACCATTGTCTGTTTTACACCATCTTTATGGGTGCAACTACACACGTTAGGACATTCTCACTATATTCTCTGTATCTCTTGCCATATTGTCCATATTTTCTTCTTGTTGTCTGTTCATTATGGATAGTCTTTTCAGATTGATCTTTCAGTTTCTTTTCAGCTTTATTTAATGTCCTTATAACTCCATTCACAGAATTTTAAACTATATTTACTGTATTTTTCAGTTTAAAAAATTTTTAGTTATTTTTCAAATCTGTTCTCTTTTAAAAGCTTCCAGTTCCTCACTGAAATTTTCAAGCAATAATTTCCTTGACTGTTGTATAATTAGAGTTGACTAAGAGTTTGTGATTGATAATTCTAAGATCTATTTATGTGAGTATTTCTTTGGTCACTGTTTTCTGATGGTCTCTTCCTGTGTCTAATTATATTTAAATGTTTTCTGGATGCTATATTTTAAAAGGTTATTTGTAGAAATAACTTGAGGCTCAAAATGGCATTATGTTCCTCTAAGAATTATTTTCATTTGCTTGTGCTAGGTCTCCAGAGATACTAGTAATCCAAAAGCATCTGAATACAAGTTCAAGGTCTTAAAACTCAGGCTACCACCACCGAGAAAACTGATTTATTTCTAGTTCACTCTTACTCTCGGACCCCTGCATGGTCTAAGCCTTTGATGGAAAACTGAACTATGACTTTTGTCCTCGTAGGCCTGTGATGCTGCCAAAAGCACAGTTCATTTTATTTTGCCTCTTCAGAACTGGCAGATACCAACCAGGTCAAAATAACCCTAAGGGACAGACTAACCTCTCTGGATTCTGGCTTTCTCAGGTGTCTCAGCCCTGGAAATCCTATCTTGTTAGCTCTTCGATGATTTTAAGAAAGAATTTTTAATATTTTGTCCAGCTTTTTATTTGTTATCGGTAATGATAAAGGTCCAAATAACCTGATCTGCCATTAATAAAAGGAGTTACTCTGTCAATTTTCATCCCTTTCAACTACTTCATGTTTCTTCGTAACACTTGCTACTTTCTGACATTCGCCTCACACTAATACAAGTTTTAGGTAGATTTAAAAATGTAAAAAAAGAAAAAAGATGAAAGTGCTCTACAACCTATATACTATAAAAATATTAAAAGGCAAATGGCAGAGAAAAACATAAACATATAAAAGACAAAAGGCCAATATCCTTAAAATAATATGAGCTCTTAGGCATTAATAAGAAAAATGTTTTTTCTATTTTATTAACTTTGTTTGCTCTCTCACTTTATTCAATTCTCTGCTTGTATTTCCTGTCTTTAGAAAAGCCTCTTGATCATGAAACTAAGTCTCATTCCCATCTCTTTCCCCTTAATCTACTCTATTTTTCTGCACAGCATTTATTACTACCTGCTTTTTCTTGCTATTGTTTTGTTAACTACCTGTGCCCTCTGCCACTAATCTAAGCTCCAAGAGAAAAGAGACTATTTTCATTCAGTACTGCATCATCAGTGCATAGAACAGTATCTGTTCAATAAATATTTGTGGAATAAATGAGAAAGTTTTGCATAAACTTTAATTAACATGGAAAATATTTTTAAATTCACAAAATAATAAAAGCTAGTATTTATGGAGTGCTAAGCATTATTCTAAATATTCTACATGTATTAACTCATTTAATTCCAAAGAATCCTATGAGGTAATATCATGATACCCATTTTACAGATGAGCAAACCAGACACAGAGACATTAGGTGGCTTGCTTAAGGTCACGAAGCTAAGTGCACTGAAAAAGATTAACAATCTGGCCAAATACATTTTGTACCAATCAAACCCATCCGTTCCTTTTCATACTTTCAAATTCTTAAATGTGAATGAGACCAATTAAATAAAACCACCACCACAATTACCACCATCATTGACTGAGTTTTTAGTACATATATACCAATGACTATGCTCAGCACTTTACATATAATATCAAACTTAATGCTTACATCAAACTTGTGAAGTAGGTATTATCATCTTTCTTTTACAAAAAGAGAAAAAATTGAAGTTGAAGGAAGTTTAATTAGTTGCCTAAAGTCTAGCTTGACCTAGGGTTCAATTTTAAGTTTCAATCTAAAGCCTAGATTTTTAACTACTAAATTTAGAGACTTGCAATAAAACTTTAGGCTTCAAGAGAACAAACAAATACATTCCCTTAAGAAAAAAAGAAAAGCATTACATACTTCCATTTCAGATATATAATCTTCTGGTTTGTCCATAAACACTGCAGAGACTGGAACAGCTGTATTTTTGGACATCATGAATTTTAAAGGAACTTCATGGAAGATTTGATTTCTCTCTCTCATTGTCATTTTCTTTTGTGGAAGTGGTGAATTAACATAAATTACTTTAACTGGTTTTGAACCTTAAAACAGAAACAGAAGGGAGTGATTAGTTTCTAGCAGTTATACAAAACAAAAACAAAAACAAAAAACAAAGCCAAAATACAAAAAAACGGTGTATGACCAAAGGATCACTAAACAAAGACATAGGATAGAAAAGTGGTAGCACAAGTCCAGTACATTTACCACCCTTGAATTGGAAAGTGTTTCAAGTCTCTTAGAGATCTAAGGGCAAGAGGATCTGGCCAAAAAAAAAAAAAAAAAAAAAAATCTAATATTTTTAAAAAAAGATTTTCTACTTTTTATTGTTATACTTTTACTGTCATTGTTACTCAGTTCTTATAGGGTTACACTTTTAAAAAGTGATGAAATTTTTACCACAGAGAATATGTAACATTTTACTCTAATTTGTAGTTGTGTTTCATTAGACATAATCTTTCATATACTAATGTTGTTACATATAATAATTCCAGAAGACATGAAAATATTATTACATATGAACCAAAATATAAGGGGAGTAATCTTCTGTACAGAGAAATTTACATGCAAATATTAATTTTGCTGTCAACAGTGAGACAATCCTATGCTAAGAATAGACCTATTTTATTTCTGAATTCCAATAATGGACAAGTAAATGAGTCCTGGACATCCCATGTGAGGATGTCTAATAAAGTATTGCATTCCTTTAATTTCATTGAAAGACAGAAGAACCTCACCATTTCATGTATTTTTGGCCACCCTAAACCATAATTATTTCTCTACCTCTCACTGCCCCAAACATGAGTATACATTTTATAGATCTAATATCTCGTTTTTTTATAAGTGTCAATTCCACAGTAGCATTACATATTTAAAAGTTATACTGAATGTAAATGTCAAACTTACATCCTCCATAAATCAAAAAACTCAGATTTCTGTATTTGATAAATGACTGCCTATGTTTAGACAGCAGACAGAACCATTTCAACTTCTCTGTTAAAAGCATTAACTGACATGGCAAATTACAAACCTGCAACAGGTATTACTTTAATACACACTGGAATTTCCCATTGCTCCTTGTACTCTGGTCCATGATTATTTAACAAGGCAAATAATGATTGACTAGTTAGAATTATTTGAGGGTGATATCTGGAAACAAGCTTCTCTGCATTTGGATCTTTGCTAATATCCTGAAAAACAACATATAACTTGTTACTTGATTATACTTATTGGAAATTTAATAAATAAAAAGGGAGAAATTCAGGAAAGAGACTTTAGAACAATCATATTATGTGTAATGTACTTTATGAGGTGCAGATTACTTAGGAAGATCTCAAACCCCCTTCCTACTTACATAATGCATAGCTGCAGTTGTTTGTTCCAGTGTCTCAATGGTAGATACACTATCTTTGGAGAGTTGCAACTTTGCAGGCATTGAGGGAAATACTGTTTTCACATATTTTACACTTCCCTACATAAGAAAAAACAAATGCTTTATTGTTAAAAAGTGATGTATTTTTTTCTCTAAGTATCCTTTTGTCACGTAAAACTTTTTAACTTAAAGTTTTTCATACTACTAAATGCAAATGTCAAATTTAGAGCCATCTTAAGACATTCACCTTTTTGCTTGATGGCTGACATACATATTATTTAAAAGGGGTCCAACACCAGGGTGCTGTGGAATATTCCCTGCAACTTTAAATTCTAACTTTTTATTTTATGTGGTACAAATTGTCACAGGGTATAGTAGGATCTCTAAAATATCTTTTCTATGCACACTTCCTTCCAATACAATTTTAAGTAAAATTCCTTAAAAAGGGGCGGGGGGAGTTTCTTGCTTGTATTTAGGAACATTAAGAAAGACTGAAATTAAGAAAATCAAGAAATAAAGTTGGTAGGGACATTTAAAAAAAGAAATCAAGTATTGGTAGCCATAAAATAAAGAGGGACACATTTGCATTGCATATTTTAAAAGTTATCTCATTATTGTTCAAAATTTACACGTAGATATTGTCTATGTGAAATAGATTACGTTCCAGACAAAAATAAGTATATACTTTCATATGGTAAACTTTACCAGTGCAAGAAGAGTTTTTTCTAATTTTAATCCCATCTCTATTCTGAACGGAAAGAATCCCATTAAACTGGTAACTTCATGGAGAGTATAGAATTCTGGATACTTTTTCACTTGGTCAATGCAAGCTCTTAAAATTTTCTAGGGAATAAAAACCAAGAAAAATTCATATGTATTGTACTTCTCTAATAATGCAATAAAAATAATTTAGTTATATGCGACTATAATAATTCATTTCAAATATTAACCTTTTTTCATTAAAGTCTTAACAATCCAGGCATATTATATATGCCTTATTTGATTAACTCTCTTACTTTTCATAACAACTCTTTTTAACCTAATTTTGTAAAATACTGATATTTAATAATACTAAAATTAGCAATCATATTAAAATTTAAAATTATATAGAGAAGACATCATATTTTCTATGCTATTTCAGAACTGTCAAGGAAGTTACACGGAAATTTCAACACACTTTATTGCAATAAAAGCAGTTACATGAATGATTAGAAATAAATAAGTTTAATATCCTGAAAAGATATCCAAGTGCAAGGTATTAACAAAATAGTTATTTGAAGGGTCATTCTAATCTACAATCTAAAAAATAAATGAGACCTATTGTAACTAATTCAAATATGGACTATTTCTCTTCTCTCCAAACTGCTTCAAAATATTAACAACTCACTAGGAAATATAATCAGGAAGGAAATAAAATTCACAGCATTACCCAAGGAGAATATATGCCAGTGGTGATAACATGTAAATAACTCAACGAAGCAGAGCAGTTTTGGCTGGGTGTAAATGGGAAGTTATAATTTTATAAATACAGATATTATCATCTAAGTATTTTTTCTTCTTGTCAAAGAATCTAATCTGAACCTTTTAGAATATATTTTACATCACAAAAGCTTTCAGCAAGAAGCCTATCTTTATACTATACCTATGTCCCTTTTCCCTTCAGACATTATAAAATGTGTTGTTACAAATCAATAACTTTACTACAGTATGTCTTTTCATCTATAGTTTCATTATTTTCTTCTTGGCTTCTTTAATCCTCACTCCCAGCTATCTTTCACATTTTCCCTCCCTGTTCATGCTTTTTAATACTGCTCTTAAGTTTTAATTCAGGATATTACTTGCAATTAAGATGGATGTGGTTTAACATGGAAAAGTACTGTTTTCAGACACCCTGATTAACTGTAAGCTCACCTCAGCCTAATATCTTTGTTCATTTATAAAGTTAACTTTCACCCCTGACATTCCTGCCCTATGGCTGTTATTGCAAGAATCTAAGTGTGAAAAGGAAAGCAATATATAAGAACTATGTGACAGAGACTACTCTGGTTAGAGATTTACTGGCACATCTTTCTTGGCAAAACTCTGCTGGATGTTATAGTGCTTATGACTGAATTTCACTTCAGTAATTATGACAAGAGAGAGGGTCAAAGGGAAATCTAAGACATTTTCATACCTATATTCAGATATATATTATTAAAGGTATTTCACAACTGGTAAGTATTAAGCAACTATGGGATCATTATTTGGTATATTTAATAGAAAAGGTTTTTAACTAATAATTTGTCTTTAAAAACAGCTAAGAGGGAACAAGGCTAAGATTCAGGCTGTTAGCCATCACCCACCTCCTGAATGTTATTTAACAATAGGAATATCTTGGAAGTTAAACAGACCAAAAACACATTCATGGACACAATATAGATCTATCATTACAAAGAAATGTAAAAATGAGTAAGCTCCCTAAATATTTTTTTTTGGGGGGGGGGGTGCAGAAAAAGAGAAAATGGTATCATCTGTATTTGAAACTTGAAAATTGAATAGATACTATGTCTGGCAGTAGGATAGAATAGGTAGCTTGAGGGGTGCTCATCCAAATAACACTAGATCCTGGATAAATTACAACAATTTTTATACATTGCTGGGCAAGGAGAATCTCCAAGACCATAAGTAAATATATAAAGCCCAAATACCTAGAGTGAGGAGAAACAGGAGCAGTGAACAGTAAGGAAACCCATGAAAGGTGAGGAAGCTTGAGGGCAAATGCCTCAACCAGCTCTAAAATCAGAGAGGGAACTGAACGCAAGACTCCTACAATTAAACCTTGAAAAGTGGAGACAGAAAATGCCCATCTGCATACACTGGAATATTTATTCAGCCTTAAAAGTGAAGGAAATTCAGATACATGCTATAAAGTAGATAAATCTTGAAAATATGCTAAGTAAAATAAGCCAGTCACAAAAAGACAAATACAATATGATTTCACTTATATACCTAGAGTAGACAAATTCAGAGACAGAAAGTAGAGTGGTGGTTGCCATCAGTTGGGAGGGGGGAGTTACTGTTTAATGAGTGTCACGATAAAAAAATACATATTTGGTTTTTGTCCCTGGTTCCTGACACACAACTCCTAAAACCTCTGGAATCTCCTGAGTGATGTCTTTTGTATATTAATGAGATGACCAGTGGCCCCTAGAGATCTTTAGGAGGGAAGATGGTTGCCAGAACAACCAACGCATGATGAGATTCGTTGGAAATTTTAGCTCCATTTTCTGACCTCCAGGGAGGGAAGAAGGGCTAAGTATGGAGTTAATCGCCAACAGCCAAAGATTTAATCAACCACATCAACAAAATAAAGCATCGACAAAACCCCCTCAACAATGGTATTCAGAGATTTTCCTGGTTGGTGCACCACAGAGATGCTAGAAGGGTGGTATGCCTGGAGAGGGCATGCCTTGTCCTAGCATCTTTCATCTGGCTGTTCCTGAGTTGTATCCTTTATAATAAATGAAGAAGTAAAGCACTTTCATAAGTCTGTAAGCCATTCTAACAAAAATTGAGCAAGAGGAGCGGATAATGGGCATCCTAGTCTAATGTCTAGAGAGCTGGAGAACTGGTTTATGTGAGTGAAAGAAAACCCACATATTTGGTGTTAGAAGTGTTGAGTAGAAACAGATCGGAAATGAGTATAAAATCTCAAGATGAGTTTTTCTACAAGATGAAGAGTTTTGGAGATTGGCTGCACAACAATATGAATGTACTTAATACTACTGAATTTCACATTTAAAAATGGTTAAGAAGGTAAATTTTGTTATGTGTATTAAAAGTAAATTTTAAAAAGAGAGGGTAATTCTTTTTGTGTTTCATTTATTGATTTAATGACGAGAAGATTAGACTTACTTTCTTCAGTTTCCAAGCACGTTTTCATTTTTAAAAGATCATAGTATGTAGCTTAAAGGTTAATGTTTTGTTTGTCACCTGAATTATTTATGCATTGGTGGCCCGGGCAGCTGAAAGTTATGACCATGGCCACCGTTTCCTCTCGAGGAAAGTAAAAGTCAGGAGATGTAATAAAGATTTGCTTTTCTTAGGAAATAAAACATTCTAGAAAGAAAGTCAGCTTTATACTTGTTCTTAAAGTCATTCCATTTCACAGGGCCGCCTATTTATTTCACACAGGAAGCAGAAGTGCCTATAGTAAGAACAGGACTTGACATCTATGACCCAATTTGGCTTTGGTCAAACTTCCCAGTCTTATCTCCTATTACTTAACATTCCAAATCTGGTGAATAGGTCAAAATGGACATTTGCCAATTCCTATATGATTTTTTAAAAAAATTTATATTAGTTTCAGCTATACAGTACAATGGCTAGACATTTATATAATTTATGAAGTGATCCTCTCAACTATTCTAGCACCCATCTAGCACTACACACAGTCATTAAAATATTGACTATATTCCATATGCTGTATTCTATATCCCCATGACTGTTTTGTAACTGCTAATTTGTATTTCTTCATTCCTTCACCTTTTCACCCAGGCCCCCAATCACCTTCCCCTCTTCACCAAGTTTGTTACCTGTATATGTGAGTTGTATGAGTCTGTTTTTGTTTAGTTTCTTTCTTTTGTTCCTTAGATTCTGCATATAAGTGAAATCATATGGTATTTATCTTACTCTAATACCCGCTAGGTTCATCCATATCGTTATAAAAGATTTCATTTCATGGCTGAGGACTATTCCACTGTATATGTGTACCATAACTTCTTTATCCAATTGTCTATTGATGGGCACTTAGGTTGCTTCCATATCTTGGCTATTGTCAAATGCGCTGCAGTGAACATAGATCTTTACGAATTACTGTTTTGGTTTTCTTTGGATAAATTCGTTAAGATCTACATGTCCCTATGTTCACTGCAGTTGATGGTTTCCTTTGCTGTGCAGAAACTTTTTAATTTGATGTAGTCCCATGTATTTTTTCTTCTGTTTCCCTTCTGAGAAGTATTAGAAAAAAAGTACTAATAGCAGTATAAGAGTTTACTGCCTATGTTTTCTTTAGAAGTTTCATGACTTCTGGTCTAACATTTAAGTCTTTAATCCATTTTAAGTTTATTCTTGTATGTGCTATAAGAAGGTGGTCCAGTTTTATTTTTTTTGCATGTATCCATCCAAGTCTCCCCAACACCATTTGTTGAAGACACTGTCTTTATCCATTGTATATTCTTGCCTCCTTTGTCATAGATTAAATGACCATATTGGCGTGGATTTATTTCTGGGCTCTCTATTCTGTTTCATTGATCTATGTGTCTCTTTTTATGCCAGTACCATGATGTTTTGATTACCACAGCCTTGTAGTATAGTTTGACATCAAGTAGTGTTATATCTCCAACTTTGTTCTTCTTTCTCAAGATTGGCATGGCTATATGGGACCTTTTATGGTTAAGAAGGTAATTCTGACACACACTACATAATAATAATGGTTGAACCTTGAAGAAATTGTGCTAAATGTAATAAGCCAATCATAAAAGGACAACTATTGTTGCATTCTTCCATTCCTGTTTTTAAAAGAATAAGTCCCAAGCCCTATAAATGGCTTATACTGAACTTTCGTATTTGAATTAAAGATTGCTAAACATTGAAAAAAAAAAAAAAAGTCAATGCCCTTAAAAGAAGTTAAAGAAATTTAGAAAACGACAAATAGAAACCACAAACAAGTCCATATACTTCAATTATCATAATAAATATAAACCTTTCTAATTAAAAGACAAAAAAGATTGTCAAATTCAGAGAGACAGAAAGTAGAATGGTGGTCCCCTGGGGCTGGGAAGGGAGAATGATGAATTATTACTTAATGGGTATAGAGTTTCACTTTGGAGAGATGAAAAAGTTCTGGATGGTGAAAATACACTTCCAACAGTGCAAAAATATTTAATGCCATTAAACTGTCCTTAAAAATGGTCAAAATTGTATATTTTACATTCTGTCTATTTTACCGCAATAAAAGAGAAACTTGAAGACAGACTGAGGTCTAACCTAGGAAATTTGGGAATCCCAGAGTTGAGAAAATGGAGAAGCAATATTTGAAAGTGGCTCAGAATTTTATACAACTGATGAAGAATATGAATTCATAGAGATAAGAAATACAATGAATCAAGTAGGCTTAAAAAAAAAAGGAAGTACATTGTAATCCAACTATAAAAAACCAAAAATAAAGAGTGGTCAGAGAGAAAAGGCAGTTCCCTAAAAGATATAACAATTAAATAGACAACACACTTTTCAATAGCAATAATATGAGCCAGAAAAAGAATTATATCTTCAAATGTTGAGACATAAAACTGTCAATTTAGAATTATGTGTAGCATAAAACTATCTTGCTAGAGTAAGAACAAAATAAAAATGTTTCCAGATAAACAAAAGAAATCGCTGATCACCAACAGACCTTCATCAAAGGAGGCCATCTAGAATATATAGCATTTTAGAAATAATGAAAAGGATCTCAGAATGTAGATTTGGGGAAAAAATAGAAAGACAAAAAAATTTTTGAAATTTATAAATTAAAACAAACATTGCCCATATAAAATAATAATGTAGGTAGGTTTTTTTTTTTTTTTTTTTTTTAAGAGATAACATTAAAACAACAGTATCAGTCAGGAGGGATGTGATGAGTCAAATGCTCTTTGGTCTCATGTAGTTTAATGGGGGAGGGAGAAGTCGATGCCCTTAAAAGAAGTTAAATTTAGAAAAAGACAAATAGAAACCACAAACAAGTCCATATACCTCAATTATCATAATAAATATAAACGACAAAACTTTCTAATTAAAAGACAAAAAAGATGGTCAGATTTTTTAAAAAAGAAATGCAGTCTAGCTAAACTATTTTAAGAGATATTTGTAAACTACAAGTTCTATAGATTCAAAGCAATCCAAACGAAATTTCTTTTTTTTTTTTGGTAGAAATTGACGAGCTGATTCCAAAATTTATATGGAAATGCAAAGAACCTATAAGAGCCAAAACAATTAAAAAAAAAAAAAAAGACAAAGTTGGTTCCACCACAGGATTTCAAAACTTACTACAAGACTAAGCGGTATTGGCATAGTCAGATATACAGATTAATGCAACAGAATTGAGTCAGGAAATTTACTCACATATCAATGGTAACAAGGTAATTCAGTAAGGGAGAAAATAGCTTTCCCAATCAATAGTGCTAGGCAGTTTCCCAACATTGACATCATTGACCAGATAATTCTTTGTGGTAGGGGCTGTCCTGTATGTTGCAGAATACTTAGCAACATCCTTGGCTCCACCCACTAGATGCCACAAATATTCCCTCCTCAGCTGTGGGAACCAAAAATGTCTCCAGACATTACCAAATGTCCATTGGCAGGCAAAATCACTCTTATTTGGAAATCACTATGCTAGAACAACATTAGATAGCCATATGAAGGAAAATGAATTTTTACCCAAACTTCACATTTGTATAAAAAATTAACTTGAACATGGGCATTTACGTAAAAGTTAAAACCATAAAATCTCTAGATCAAGATTTTTCAACAGAAGCATTATTGACAGTTTGGGACAGGTAATCCTTTGTTGTGAGAGATGTCCTGTGTACTGTAGGATGTTTAGCAGAAACCCTGGCCTCTAGCCAGTAAATACCAGTAACACTCTGCCAGTTGTGACAACCAAAAATGTCTCCATACATTGATAAAGTTTCCCGGATGGGGAGTGGAGAGGAACTGGCACAGCAGGGGTAAAGTAAAAGTGACCCCAGATGAGAATCACTTGGATTTGGCAAATACTTCCATGCTAGAACACATAAAAGCACCAACTACAAAACATTTTGAAACATTAAACTTCGTTAAAATTGTTTTTTGAGATACAGTTTAAAAAATTAAAAAGTGTGTCATAAACTGGGAGTAAACTACATATAACAGACTTGTATTCAGACTATATAACTTTCAAAACTCAGAAATATAAACCAATAAAATCAGCAAAAAAATTTTAACAGACATTTCACATAAGAATATATACAGAGCAGATCCAAAGATGTTCAAGCATTGCTCATGAGGAAAATGGAAATTAAAACCATAATGGGTTGAATAAAACTTAAAAAGATTAACAGTACTAAGTGCTAGTAAAAGGGTAGAGCAAGTGGAACTCATAGATGGTGAGAATGCAAAATGGTACACTTACTATAAAAAACAGCTCGGCGTTTCTAATAAAATTTAACTACATTTGCCATAAGACTTAGAAATTTTATTTCTCTTTACCCAAGAAAAATTGAAGCATGTCCCCCAAAAAAACCTTGTACGAGAATGTTCATAGTGGTTTTATTCATAACTATCCCAAATTGGAAATAACACAAATGGCCATCAACAGATGAATTCATAAACCAGTTTTGGTATACCCATACAATAAAACAAAAAGGAATAAAAAAGGAACAAAGTATGGATACTTTCATCAATGTGGACGAATTTCAAAAAGATGCTGAATGAAAGAAGCCATACACAAAACATTATATGTAATTAAATTTGTATGGTTAAATGACTCAGGTTCTAGAAAAGATAAAATGTATAGAGGGGGAACTTGTAAATTAAAAGAAGCTTTTATCAAATAAAAGAAAAAACTTCCAACATATATAACCCATAAAATGTTTGTATTTAGAATATAGAAAGAATTCGTACATATCAGCAAGATGGAAAATCCAGAATAAAGGGCAAACCTGAACAGTCAATTCACAAGAAATGAGCAATATGCTCATGAAAAGATACGGTCTTATTATATATACCACCATATCCTCTAGATAGGTTAAAACGAAAGTGACTGTAAGTATCAATGTTGAGGACATAGAGCAACAAGGCTCTCAAATG
Organism: Rousettus aegyptiacus; assembly: GCF_014176215.1. Classification (NCBI taxonomy): domain Eukaryota; kingdom Metazoa; phylum Chordata; class Mammalia; order Chiroptera; family Pteropodidae; genus Rousettus; species Rousettus aegyptiacus. The sequence goes on from NW_023416306.1 coordinate 128,872,319, forward strand.
GAATGGCTGAAATGTAAGTGGTACAACTACTTTGGAAAACAGTTTGACATTGTATACCACAGTTGATGAAGATATACATACTCTGTGACCCAACAACTCCATTCCTAGGTATACATGTACCCAGTAAAAATGTGTGGCCGTGTGCACCAAGAAACAAGTATGAGAATTTTCATAGGGGCATTGCTTCAAATAGCTTGAAAATTGAAACAAGCTAAATTTTGATCAACAGAATACAGTTTATTCATAAAAGGAATGATGTACAGAAATGAAAATGAATGAATTACACATATCCATATGAATCTCACAAACATAATACTGACTGAAAGAAGGAAAAATTCTGTTCACATAAAAGAATAAAAGAATTCTGCTCAAATAAAATTCAAAAACAGGCAAAAGAGAAATCAAAGAACTACCAGGAAAAAAAAAAAAAAAAGCATGGAATAGTGATTATCTCTTCAAGGAAGGAGAATATTATCTAGGAAAGATACAAAGGGGGCTTTTGGATTATTGGTAATGTTTTGTTTCTTGACTTGGAAGACAATTACATAAGTGTTTTTTTGTTAAGCTATATACAGTTGTTCTATATGCTTTTCCATAGGCACACTACATTTCATAACATAAAATTAAAAATTTTAAATAGTAAAAAAAAATTAGAAAAATGCCAGTGAATCTTTGGGGTGGAAATGTAAAGTATAAATGAGAGAAAATGTGCTGCCACATCAATCTGGCTTTAAAAAGACAATGCTGATTGTTAGCTACCAAATAATGTACTCTGTTAAAAAGCATTTTTATACTAACTTAAATAATTATATTGATCACTTGAGCACTTACTGTATACCAGGCATCATTCTAATCACTGGGAACACTGTAGTGTACAAAACAGTGTTACTTATAGGCATTGTGGAGAAAGACAATAAACAAACAAAAAAATAGCAAAATAAATATTGAGAGTGATGCTATCTTTTGGGGGGGGGGTAATTAAAAACATCCTCATTGACAGCTGGCACCTAAACAGAGGGAGGCTTAAAGGAATCAAGGAACTAATCCATGTAGATATCTGGGGAATAGCTTGCCAGAAAAAGGGGAACAGCCAAAGGCCTTACGGCAGGACCATGACTGGAGTATTCAAGAAACACAAAGAAGCCACTAGGCAGGAGTGGAACAACTGGGAGGAAGAAATGTAGAAGATGAAGCAGGCTGAGGAGTAGGGATGGATGGGGGTGTGATTTTGTAGGACACTGCAGAACTTTGTCAAGACTCTCTTGTCCTAAGATAAGAAGCGACACTAAACTAATGAAATGAGAGGATGTGATTTATATTTTAAAACCATCACTCTGGTTCTTTAAAAGGCACTATTAAAACAGAAACAGCTACATTTCCACTTCCACATGGAAAAGTATGACTCTGTTTTGCGTATATTATATTTACAATTAGAGAAAATAAAAATGGAATTCTTCCTTTAACTCAGAAGAATCATTCTTCTGGTTCATATTAACAAAATTTTACCTTAAAAAATGTTTACTCTGTTGACTGGTGATGGGAATATAAATTGGTAGTCATTACAGAAAACAGTATGAAGGGTTATGAAAATATTAAAGAATTGAACTACCATATGATTCGGCAACCCCTCTTCTGGGTTTCCACCTCCAACATTTGAAAACACTTATTTGTAAAGATATATGTACCCCCATGTTTACTGTAGCATTATTCGCAATAGTCAAGACATGGAAACAACCTAAGCATCCTTCCATGGATGACTAGATAAAAGATGATATGGTATATATACACAATGGAATATTACTCAACCATTATAAAGATAAAATACTGCCATTTACAACAAGGATGAATCTTAAGAGTTTCATGCTAAGTTTAATAAGTCAGATGGAAAAGGACAAGAACTCTCATATGATTTCACTCATATGTGGGCTATAAAACCAAAAGCAACATGGCAACAAAAAAAACAAGCTCACAGGTACAGACAACAGAATGGTGGTTACCAGAGGAAAATGTGGACAGGAGGAGGATGAAGACGGTAAACGTAGTCAAAGATATAGTGACAGAAGGAGACTAGACTTTGGATGGTGAACGCATAATTAAGTACCCAGATGTTGTATTATCAAGTTGTACACCTGAAATATATATATTATTAACCAATGTTATCCCAATAAATTTAATTAGAAATAAAAAAATAAGAAGTATTTTTTAAAAAGGCAAAACTCATGCCCTCTGCTGTCTCAATTTATAGTGACTAGTTTTTTTTTAATTGTGATAAAATACATATAAAACTTACCACCTTAACCATTCTGAAGTGAAGTGTAGAGTTCAAGAGTGTTGAGTATATTACATTGTTGTGTATAGTGACTAGTTTTAAAGGTTTAAAAAAAATCCAGCCTGGTGCTGGTGTTTGTAGTTAACTCTACTACAATAACACAGTTTACCCTTGAACAACATGGGTTTGAACTGTGCAGGTGCATTTGCATGCAAATGTTTTTCAATAAATACTGTAAATGTATTTTCCCTTATGATTTTCTTAATAACATTTTCTTTAGCTTACTTTATTGTAAGAATATAGTATACAATACATATTACACAAAAAATATGTGTTAATTGACTGTTTGTTATTGGTAAGGCTTCTGGTGAACAGCAGCCTATTAGTAGTAAGTTTTGGAGGAGTTAATAGTTATACCCAAATTTTCAACTGCACAGGAGATTCGGCTCCCCTAACCTTGGAGTTGTTTGACAGTCAGCTGTATATTTTAACAGTTATTATTTAAGTAGGGTACTCTTAATTTCTCCTAGGCTTACTGAAGGACGGTAGGGTACAAGGCAGAGTAATTTACATGCTTTGCTAATAAATGTACATGCATGATTTATATCAAAAAATGAACTCACAGCTGAAATTTAATATTTGGTGGCTGGTATACATTACCATGGAGGTAATATATACAAATTAATGTTCTAAAGGAACATTCAGATTTTTAGGGACTACGATAAACTTCTTAAACTTTCATTCTCTCTCAAGGGAAATCGATGCATCAGATCAAATCATTTATGAGAGTAAAGCGTAACTCTTAAATGCAGTAAGTAGTTGAATCATAAAAAGAAAAAAGCCCTAATATGAATATACTATAGCACATAATTTTGAGGAGTTAGCACAGTATTTCTATTATTTAAATACATGATGAATAAAAGATCTACATACAATTTAGTCTATAAATTGATAATACTGGTATTTTCATATGCTTTTGGCAGGATCATCACGTATTTGCCTATTACTTGGCAGTTTAAGTAAATGTGATATTTTTTTTACCTCTGTGAAGAGACGCCCATCGTCAGAAAGCATATTATAATCCTGTGCACATTTCTTTGCAGAATTCTGTAAAAACTTTAGGAATTCAGTAACTTCTTCGCTCACATGTTTTTTCATATCCTGGTTTTTAAAGAAGCAGATGTTTTGGAATAAGAAGCTTGGTTAAAAACAGTTGCTTCTCAGTCACTGCTCTAATAATTTGGACTTAAAAAATAAATAAAAGTATCATATCCAAAGCAAAAATCACAAAGAAAAAGCTAATAAAAATTATTAATGACAAACTTATTATTAAATAATGACAAACTTGTTATTAAAAACTCAAAAATTGAAAAACAAATGACTAACACTACAATAAAATACTCTTAATTAACATTAAAAAAACCCCAAACACTAAAGGGAAAAATGAGCAAACAAAATAAATAGGTAAATTACAAAAGAATAGAAATGGCTTATAAACATATAACACTTTGGAAATGCTTATTTTCATTAGTAATCACTGTAAATGTAAAACAAGAGATCGTCATTATTTTCCTTATTAAGTTGGAGGCAAAAAAGGTGATGCCCACTATTAGTGATATAAACAAACTGTTTAAACTATTTGCAAAACAATTTACCCATGTGGAAGTACATGCCAAAGCCTTAAAAACATGTACAGTTTTTGATATGTTATATTTTTAAAATTTTATGTTAAGGAAACAATCATAAAGAACAAAGTTTGCAACAATAATGGTCAGCATATCCTTTATATAGTCAAGAATTTGGAAACTACTTAAAATTTTAAACTTGTTCAATGACCCATGTAAGGCTCTACTGCCAGTACTTAAGATGAACTGGAATGAATCATGCTCACAACTAAAGCAAAATGCCTGCACTGCAACAGAACCAACAAAAGAGCTAAAGCACCAATTTTTCTGTCAATTAAATTTTTCCATTTTTATTAATACGATTGCATCTAAAAACAAAAAAGCAAATTTAAAGTATTTCTTGACTTCTAAATATTTTTTACTAAAGCTGGAGAACAGAATACATACCAAGTACTGTAAGTAGTCATTTTTATTTATTCCAACAGCTTTGGAATTTGTAGAAATTTTTGCGTATTTAACCAATAAATCCACATAACTCCTCTGCTCTCTCTGTGAGAAACGAGAGAAACGAGGATAAGGAACTCTTGGTTTTGGAAGAAGAACCATTCCAACTGTGGTTTTAACTTTTTCCTTCGCTTGAGTTGCTGAACTAACTGCCGGCTCATTTTCTACAGAATTTGCTGAGGCATTCAAATTTTCTCCTATACGTCTGGGAAAAAAAAAAAAATACAATTTACAAATATGTGCTTTTCACATGAAGATTACTATCATAGAACTTCGTGATTCTTAATCACCAGGGAGAATATAGCATGATTAACACAGTAAATTCTGAATTATTATCTTACTTTTGCCACCTGCATTTTGATGTTTAGCTATTTGGTGTAAATTAAGTATTCTGCATGATAGGATCACATTACAAGCTTACCTTCAATTATCTGATGGACAGGAAGAGGCATAATCCTTAGACAAGTCATTCAATTTGAAAGTTTTTTTCCCCTTTACTGAAGAGGGATAAATCACTCTTCCAATTACATATGCAGGTATTTCATGATTATACTTTATTACAATGCAAGTTGTTTAATGCTTAAATTCTTAAGATGTATCTGTTAATACGGTGAACAAAAGCCACAAAGAGTAGGATATAATGAGGTCACAAGCCTAAAGTTAACAAATTCACTGAGATTCTAAATTCTCTGGATTCCTCTTCTTTAATTATCTCAAGAATTAAAAAGAAAATTCCAACTAGTGTGCCATGTTTTACAGAATAGTGGCTGAATCCATAGAAATGTCTTTATGTTTTGTATGGATGCAAAAGAGAAATCTTAGCATATTTATAATGAAATGTACTACAGGAGAAAGTAGTAAGTAGCTAGAGAACTGCTGCTATATTTGTTTATAAAATCATCTTACCACTCCAATTAAGGTATATGAATACAAATTTCTTATCTTGTTCATAATCTCTCTATTCCACACACACACACACACACACACTACATTTCCTTACCATCCAAACTCTAATTTCTATCACATTAACGGATTCCTATTAATTTGGTTCCAAATTAAACAACAACAATACAAGAGGAAGGAAAGCTAATGAGAAAGATGGACATGTGTTGATTCAGTCTTCATTCCTCCATTCATAAATATTTACTGAGTTGACTAATACGTACCAGCCCTATACTGGACACTGGAGATACAACCAATGTTAAGCACAGGACAATCTCTACTCTCTAAGACCTTACAATCGAGTGGATCAGACAAATGAATGGGGAAGGAAGAAAAGTAAATACATACATACAGCAATACAATGTGATTATAATGCTCACAGGTTTCCAAAATGAACATATTAAATAGGTGACTGAGAAGGACACTGAGATCAGGGAATAAAAGGGAGAAAGGGGATGAGTAGGAATTATCCAGAGCACATATTCTCAGCTGTAACGGTATTAAGTCCCTTGGGGAATTTTGGAAGCCTGTGGCTGCATCTGGATTGTCGCAAAAGGAATGGAATTAAAAGCATTTAGAGGTGAAGAACACTAAATGCCTGTAATATCCAGTGGTATCCTGCACAACTTTCAAAAATCCCTTCAGGCTTTCTGTTATCATATACAAATAAGTCTGGTTTATTATTACTTATCCTGACAATATCTTTTATTCTTTTATTTTTCTCATGATTCCTTCATGGTATAGTTTATCTCACTTCTCGTAAATCCAACCTTGTTCATTTTAACTGGTCTATCTACTTCATTATATCTTCTAGTGTAGTAGTATCTATGCATTTATATATTAAAATACATATTAGAATATAAAATATTTTTCTATTTTATATTTATGTATCTACGGTATTATTTCTAAATATAATGCCTGTGGCTATTATTGTCTATGAATTTCAATTCAGGCTAGTAAAGGAGGTGTTTTACTTCTTACATTTGTCATTAAAAATGTGAAGTTTTGGTCTGATTAGGTTTAGAATTATTAATTTAGATCTGTGTTTGGACAAAAAGTGAGTTGAGCCACAGCCAAAAGTAACAGTGATTTGTTTTAAATCCACTTTATAACACTAGAATAAATATGGTAAAAATTCCTAAATTTTTAGAAAAAGACTTAGGGTCCCATAATAAAGCAAAAATATTCAAGCACTGTTTTAGAGCTAAACTATAGAAAGAAAACTAATCAAGATAGGAGGTTACTGAATAGGAAAAGAATTATGGAAATTAAAATAGGGATACTTAGACTGGTTCTGAAAATAACACAGGTGAAAGAAGACATACTTAACTAAAGTTCCTCCAATAACTGTATAAAAATAAGCATATTTTAGGTTAACAAAAAGAATATTAACTGCTGATCTTGGGAGAAATGTATTACAGCAAATTGATTTCTCACTAGAAATGTCTTGAGAGCTATTCAAACCTAACAGTATTGTGTCCGCAACTCTTAACAATACTGCTTCACAGCTGTCTCTCTGAATATGAGAACATGTCTGTCCTTGTGGCACAAACTGGCAAATTTAATTAAGCTGCTGCAGCAACAAGATGCTGACTCAGATATGCCAGAGCAGGAATGTCAAGAAATTCTAGCAGTTTAAATTGGCTACATTCAGCAACGAATGAAATAGCAGCACATCAAGATCATTTCCATGTGCAGTGCTGTCAAAATCTTCATCAGGGAGCAAGCCAAAAAGCATCTGACAGGGTTTCTCTATCTACATTTACAGCATTATATTTTATTTCAGTTGAGGGTTTGAAGTTTTCATTTTGTCAACCACTCATTCTTTTTTCACTTAAGTTTCTATGGAAAAAAAGACAGAATTCAAAACTTCAAGTTTCCAATTTTTTAAGTCTATGGGTTTGGGTAGCTTCTTTAAGGAGCATTTGGATATCATGCTTCTAGCCTCCATCTAAAGTCTACCTGTACCTTCTGAATTTGATTCACTTTTTTATATTAAACATTAAAATCTGATATATTTTTTTTCTATTTAAAGCTACTTTCCCCCTTGTTGGATTAAAACTTAGTTTTAAACACCTACACCCATTCACTTTAATTTAAAAAAAGGCAAATGTTTACCTATCAATGGAGGGAGAAGAGTTGAATAAAAACCTCACATTGTTAAAAATCATTTAATTAGAGGTATTAATATTTTCCAAAATGTTACAGAACTCAAAAAATATAAAATTAGGGGTAATAAAAATTTTAAATTCTTCCTAGTTTCTCAAGAAAACAGTTGTAAATCAGTCTGAAAATCCATTCCTCACTATAACTTAATAAAGTTAAGGTTAGCAAAATAGACTAGAAACATGAAATCAATGCCTTATGTCTTTATTTTTTCTATACTAAAAGGTAAATTGCACTCAAAAAAAATATTGTGCTATACAGAAATCTAAAGAAAGAGAAACAAGCATATTCCAGGAAAAATAAGGTTTTAGGAGTTAGGTAAACCCAACTGCAAACAAGATGTCCTCTCTTTTACATAATCCAGACTATACTCCACACCTGGGATATACTGAACAGAAGTGGACTTGAAAAGAACTATTAAAATAAAAGAAAAAGAAAGATTAAAAGAAAAAGATTACTATTAGAAATTTTTATTCTGGTGAAGAAAAGATAAAAGCTGAGATGAAAGTTCTTATAACGGTGAGAAATTTTTTTTAAAGGTAAACAATTATGTTTATTTGAATTCTTTAATTCAAATAAAGGCAATTCTTTATTTGGTAAGTTTTAAGAAATTTGTTATGCCTGAGAAATAGTACAAGTTGAATAATAGAAATAGCTTAAAAATAAATATCCGTAGATGCACATTCATAAGGGATCTATTGTCTTAACCTCTACAGCTGATACTAGCAAAGAGATTATAATTATGCAGTTTGGCAAAAAGAATGCTGCTTCTGAAATTACCGCTTTCAAAATATTTTCGAAATTGTCTTTTTACTACAACTTCTGCTTGCTTTTATGTAAACTTACCTATTCATTTAATGGAATCAAAAAAGCATTTGTTTCCTTAAAGTTTTTAATGGCAATCTGGCACCATCTATCAAAATAAGTACACACCCACCTCTTGTAGGAATTTATCCCAGTGCCTACGTCAGCGCATGTACAAAAAAGGATGCTCATTGATTATAATAGTAAAAAAATGGAAACAACTTAAATAAATATCATTGGGGTCAATTAATTGGTTCTACAAACATCCTCAAAGGTTCAGATTCAAAAGGTTGGGCTGAGAGTGCAAAATCAGTATTTTTTAAAAGCTCCAGAGTCTGATGAACCAGCACGGTAAGCTTGAAGATGATGATGGCAAGAGACTGAGAAATACCAGAGTCACCAGAAAATTAGAGGGAAAACAAGGAGAGTGAGATATCTCTATCGTTAAGAACTCAATGATGATGTTGAGGAGCAGTCTTAGTAGACTAGTGAGGGTGGAAGCCTGATTAGAGTGGGATGTTCAGTGAAAGCCAAGTCCAGTGGCATGCGCAATGAAGAAAAAGTTTTTTATACAGTTTTTTAAAAATGTCTATTCTCCAATGTATTTTTTGACTGGCGAATTTAATCCGTTTAAAGTAATTATTGATAGGGAAGGACTTACTATTGCCATCTTGTTGTTTTCTGCATGTCTTATAGTTTTTGTATACATCATTTCCTCCTAGCAAGCATATACATATCTTTAAAGAAGTCTAAATGTAAATGTGCAAAGAGTAAGAAAGTAACTAGGAGAGAACCTGGAGTCCAGGAATTAAAAAGGGAAAAACTTGAGCACTTTTAAATACAGGCATACCTCAGATGCTAGTGTGTGTTTGGTTCCAGACCACTGCAATAAAGCAAGTCTGCAATAAAGTGAGTTGTCATCTTTTTTTGCAGGGTCTTGTCATCAATTTGTGAAAACATAACATCTGTGAAGTGCAATAAAATGAGGTGTGCCTGTACTGATCGAGAGAGAATAAAGATACAGAAGAGGAAATGCTAATAGGGTACTGAGAAGGCAGGGAAAGATGGGGTCCCATTCAATCTGTTGCAAAAGGAGTGGAGAAAGGATGAAAGTAAATGTTGAACTCCCGAACTCCCCTAAAGGAGCTTCCTAATTCTTCATTTGGTATATTTACACTCCCTTCTAGTAAATTTGATTACTTGGTTTTAAGATTCATGCACAATAGAGTAGAAACAGCCAATCACAAAGAACAGCTGTTATAGGCAGGCAAGCAGTGAGAAGAGAAAATTATAACTTAATAGCGATTTTCATACAAAAGAAGAAAAAAATCTCTGGCAATTCGGCACTAATATACAAAATGTATATGCCACTTGACCAAACAATTCAATTTATATGTATTTATCTCGTAGAAATTACAAAAAGTTCATCAATGTATTGTTCGTTATTTCAAAAAAAGAGTAACAAACATTTTGCAGCATGAAACCAGCCAAATGAATTAAAAAGTACATCTATATAATGAAGTAATATGCAACACTTAAGACTGACCTATATGCAGACACATGAAAAGACATAAAATATTATTTTAAGTGAAAAAAATAAACTGCAGGACAGTTTTTTTAGTATTTATAGTATTTTATAGTATTTATAATATGATCCCATTTTTGTTTCAATATATATCTGTTCATGTGTGGAAAAGTCTGAAAATATATATAACAAAGAGTGTTCAGCTTTAGGTATTGGGTTATTCTATTTTCCAATTTTCACATTTCTATACTTTGAACGTTTAATGGTGGAAATAGACATAAAACATCAACTATCAGAAAAATAACAACCAAATATGAAAATAGATAATCAAATAAATATATTACCTGTTAGATAAAATACACAATTCTTTCAAACTTGGAGCCATGGAATGATCTTTATAATTTTCCCGAGAGAAAAATGTCTTTAGGCCATTTTTTGAGGAAACATCCCTGTGAAGCAAAGTAATTTACTTGCATTTGACAATTCCAAATCTCATATTACATTAATCCTTGCTTTTCCTTTAGCATCAAATTAAATATCAGAGATACTAGAGAGTTAAAGATAGAACAGATTAAGGGGTCTGTTAGGAGCAGGGCTCACCTCTGGCTCTGGGCATAACATTAAGATGTTTGGTTATTGACAGAATATGCTTCTCAATTTATTTTTGTTTATGTACTACTACGTCAGGACAAGACACTACAAAGACTGCACATCCTATTTAATTAACTTGACAAATGTGATAAAAGGCGTGCTTCTACTAAAATCACTTCTAAGGTCAAATACAAATTTCCATAACATAAATAGAAACTAACATATTATAATTAATGTTTTCCATATAGTAAACATCCAATAAATGCTGGTTGAATGAAAAAATTTAAAAACTAAAAACACTGAGGACTATTAATCTAGGAGGACAAAGATTAGCAGGATTCTGTGGATAAGGATAGTTCCAGGGCTACAATACTATACAAAGGCCCTAAACCACATTTGGTTTCACAATGTCACAATGGCGATTGTATATAAGAGCATCTGTGCTGCTTGTACACACTTCATGGCAAGAAGCATAAATGCGTATAGTCCAATCAAATGCCAACTTCTGACTGGCGCATTCCCAAATTGGGAAATTCTAGTATATTTGCTCCATACTCATTTCTTAGTGTTTTTAAAGGCATTTATCCAAAAAAAAAAAAAAAAAAAAAAAGATTAAGGTATAAATGGTAAAATTAGACTGTCTTGCTTGCTATATACTAGCGTAGTTATTACTTATTCTAACACTATATTTGTAACATCTCATGTTTTAATTTTTGCACATCTTAAAGTCATGGGCCTCAGGGATTGTGAGCTCTTTGGAGGAAGGAAGCACTGTTTGGAATAAACAAATACTTACTGAGCACATACTGACTGAATCTTGAGTCAGGTACTATTTTAATCATCTTAATAATCTCATAACTTCTTCATTCTCTTTGGCTAGTAAAGAGTAGATGCTCAGTAAACGTGATAATCTAAAGTAGAACATGTATTAGATCTCTATGAAGCCTCTTATGTTACTTAACAAAGTCCTCTACTTGTGAAGTTCTCATACACTTCTAAAATATGGTCTATGCATTTACATTATCACTTGATATAGGTTCCAACATAATAAAAAGAAGCTTGTCTATTTTTAAAGGGAGTCTTTTGTTACTTGTACAGAAATGGGCAAGGTTCTTGGAAACATGAAAATTCCAGCGTCTCTCCTTCACTAAAACACCAACAATAAGTACATGATGAAATTATACGTAGTAGCAATCTGAATGCTTAATTGTTGTCACTTTAGGAGAAGTGTAGTCAGCTCTAATCCAAAAGATGAGAATAGGTTAAAATCTCAGCCACTGAATTTAGTATCTTTTCTTTCCTCCAAATCTCTCCTTTCCTAATTCAGCCCAGTCTTGCTTAAATTCTCTTCAGGTGATTATAAACAGACGTTAACTCACCAGTTCAGCCTTGGTTCACCAATGGCCATTCCGGAGCTCATATTCTTAGATTTCTGCTTCACTCTAGTTCACAATTCTGCTGCATGGGAGTGCAGGCTCCACCAGCTGTAGCAGGATTTCTCCAGAATCAACATTCACCTAAGGAAAAACAAACAGTCAACATTAAAAACAGGTGACTGGCTGGGCCAGGTGCTGTTAACTCATGTGAAGAACCTGTTCCTAACACCTACCATCAACTGACATGGACACCTGAAATAACAGATCAGACAGATGAATGTTTCCACGGTTTTTTGTAGAATATCAATGATGATGTAGGATAAGTCCTTTTTCATTTAACTTACTCCAGGAATGTCACCCTCAAAACACTGCGAAATGAGCAGAAACAGAATGGTGTTCTCATTACTAACCAACTACATCACTTTATGTCATGGAGCTGTATGTCTTAGCTTTCCCCTACTCCCTTACTTCCAAAATAAATCTTGTTTGCATTTTCCTCATGATACACTGTTAAGGGGAAGAATCCGGCAAACAATGCAAGCCAAAAGCTTTCATAGACTTTCAAAGAGAACCTCATTTTCGAGGAGACGGAGGTCCAGGCAACTTAAGGGACATTTCACAAGATCACTTAGAGGAATCACCAAGACAGGTCTGGCTTGACCATTCCCATGTTCAGTGTTTCTCCTGTAACCCTGGACAAAATGATAAAATCTATGAGACAAAATTATAAATTTAGAGGCTGATCTTGGGCCACAGGACAGGCCTGATCGGCTCACACTCAATCCAGCTCTCACTTTGACCCAGTGTGAAGTTAGGGTGGGAGAGTCGATGAAGGTAAAAGGAGTGGCTGAGGGGAAAAAGGAATGAAGGGGAAGAGAAACAGGGTTCCAGGAAGGCAGGTAAAGGGGCGAGCTAAACCGTGGGCGGGGGCCGCACCGCAACCAGCAGCTCAGGGTCCTGGCCTGGTTGAGAGCGCCGCCATGTTCCCTCCTCCCTCCCCTCACGAGCACGCCCTCCTGCAAGGCAGCGCCTTCCCTTCCGCGTCGCAGCTGCAAGAAGTCTGGCCGCCCACCTCGCAGTCTGCAGCAGCTCTGCCCCGAGCCGCGTCCCCAATCCACACCCTGCGCTGCACGCCCGGGTAAGCCCTTATTTAAAGGACGTGGCTGCGCCGCCTCGGCACTGCGTGATGACGTCACATGTGACGTAGAGGGCGGGCCCTGCGACTCCAAAGGGCCGCTTCCCAGCCTGCTTACCCCGTGTATTTTGTCCCGGATGTGTCAGACGGGGCTTGGGATTTGCCGTATAGAAGGGGCTGGGGGCTGCATGTTGTCCTAAAAAGTCCTTCATCTCGCGGAGGATCGTAAATTGGGAGGTGGACCGGCGACAAGTAGTCCTGGAAAGACCGAAACAGACTCATTTTGTGACCTTAGCCCATTGTCTTAACTTCCCTAACCCTGATATCTTCTCAGTAAAATGGAGTTACTTCCTTAGTTGAATTTTTGAAAGGATATAATGAAATAAGGGATGAACCGTGTTCAACACAGTATCTGGAGGAGTAACTCTTCCACTCCATCCCCATCTCGTTTTAGATATCAGCTTTCACCAGCAGTCTCTTTGGTTCTCACATACGAGTCTGTTTTTTTTTTTTTTTTTTCCCCTCATTCATTAAGGAAAGATTTATTGAACATTTATAATTCATGCTTATTGTTGGATATATGTAGGACTAAGAACAAATACTGATTTTTCCAAGAGCTTTTGATTGTTGGGAATCTAAGACATTCACATTAAGTAATTATAAAAAATAGTAATTAGTTACATAAGAGGTATTTAGTACAGAGTACAGAGAGGTAGCGAGTTCCTAGTGAGAGGAACAGAAAGCAGCTTTGAATAGCTCAAGACTTCTACTGAGTGTATGTCAGTTAACACATTGGGTACTTGACATGTCAGCTCATTTGAAGAATTTGAAGTATGAAGATGATGGGAAAGGGCATTCTAGACAGAGGCCAGCACAAGGAACGACATAAATTCGTTGCACCGATAGAGTCCGGTTTGTGTGCTATCAGGAAGATGTGTTCTAAATTTCAGAATGATTTATGATGTTTAAATGTGTTAACATAAACATTTTTTAATATAAGGACCCGTAGGTAGTTTATTTTGCCTGGAATGCAAGGTTTATGAAGAATAGTAGAAGAGTTTGGAAAAATAGATTGAGACCAGAGCACAGAAGACTAAAAGCCGGACCAAGGATTTTAACTTTACTGTATAAGAAATGGAAAACAGAGGATGGGGGTGGGAATGGGGAGCTTATAAGCAGAGGAATGATACAATTAGAACTATGTTTCAGCAAAGTTTATCTGGCAAGGTGTTGAATGAGTTGTAAAGAAGATGCCAGTTAGGAAATAGTTCTTGTAAATGCTTGCAGATCAATTGGTACAATGTCTAGCAGTGTGCAGGCAGCATTTCTTATTAGGTAAGTAATATTGATGGCCTGTGCTAGGACAGAGATGGACATCAACGCAGTGTAGAAGTTCATGTGTTGGGTACTATCTCCCAAACTATGCAGTCAGAGAGACTTGGGCATCTTCAGCAACTACTCAAGGACTGCTCAAGAATTGTTTAAGCATTAATGTTGCTGGGATGCACCCGCCCACAGTAGTGTGCTATGGTAACATCACTGGATGTAGCCTGTGTTGAGATTCTAGACTCTCATCTGGCTGTATGCTCTGGTTTGGTATACCTTGAATTCCAGTGACTATAAGATAGCACACAAAATCAAAAATTTTAGAGCCAGAAGGAACTTTGGAGATTATCTAGTACAACCCCCTTATTTTCCTGTTAAGGAAACTGAGGCCCAGATTGTCATGTGACTTTTCCAACATTGCATGCTCAGTGATAAAACTGATACTAAAAATCAGGTCTCATAATTTTTGCCATTACAACACATTTAATATATGCATCATTTTTTCCTTTGCTCTCTCCTTTGGAAACCAGAAACAATTTAGTGAAAAGTACATGGATTTTTGGAGTCCAGCATATATGGGTTTGTATCTCAGATTCCTGCTTCCTGGCAGTGTGATCCTAGACATGTGTCTCCTCTTTGAGCCTCAGTTTTACCATCTGGGTAATGGAGACAGTAATAGCTCACCTATAGGATTGTTGTGAAGATTATAAGTAACATGTAAAAGAGTAAATGGAAAAGTAAATGTTCAATAAATGGTAGCTATTAGTATAAATTTTTTCTGCCAAAAAAAAAAAAATCCACAACATAGTGGAGGTGGCACTGTAAACAAATGGTAATAGTACAAATAAGAAATGATATACACATACACACGTATTATAGAAGATTCTATGGGAACACAACAAAGAAGGAAGTCATTCTGACTGTGACACTTTAGAGACTATTTCAGAAAAATTTAATTTACATTCAGTCTTGAAGGATAAGTAGGAGTTCACTGGGTAGAGGAGCTGTTCTGGATTTTCAGGTGTGAAAAAACAGAAGTGTGAAAGCTCCTTTTTTTTTTTTTTGCTGTATTTTCTGGTGAAGGGAAAAAAGCTACTGCCTTGTTGTGTGTGTTTGGGGGGGTAGGGAATGAAGTTCACTGGACTAAAATGGGGAGAGGGGCTACAGAGGGTCTTCATGCCATGCTAGATAATTTGTACTTTTGGACTTTATGCCCCGATGATGAGAAAACCAATGTATGTAACAGTTTTATTGATCTGTAGCCTACCTACCATAAAATTCACCCATTTCAGTTTTACCATTCAGTGATTTTTAGTAAATGTTTGGAGTTTTGCAACCATTGACATTACCAAGTTTAGAATATTTCCATTACCCTGGAAAATCCTTTCTGCCCATTTGCAGTCAATCCTTCTTCCAACCCCCAGCCCCAGGCAAACACTAACCTACTTTCTGTCTCTATAGGTTTGCTTTTCTGGATATTTCAAATAAATCAAATCATACAGTATACAGTCTTTTGCATCTGGATTCTTTTTCTTAGCAGAATATTTTTGAGGATCATCCATGTGGTAGTAAGTGTTAACAGTTGTTTCGTAGCAGAATAGTAGCTCATTTGTGGATATGCTCCATTATGTCAAATGTTTTATTCATTTGACAGTTGATGGACATTCAATAGTTTCCACTTTTTGGCCATTATGAGTAATGCTGATATGAACATTTGTGTAAAAGTCTTTGTATAGACTTTGTGTTTTCATTTTTCTTGGGTAGATATCTAGGAGTGGAATTGTTGAGTTGTATGGTAAATTTATGTTTAACTTTTAAAGACATTGCTAAACTGTTTTCCAAAGTGATTGTACCATTTTATTCTTTGGATTCTGAAGCAGAGGAACGGTTTGGTTTTCCATTTCTGCTAAATCGAGAAACAAACTCAGAAGTTGAATGAGAATCCAATTTCAGTTTGAAAGATTTTGTATTTTGAGTTTTTAAAATGTTTCATCAGATCAGAATTTCAAAAAGAACATTTAAAACTGCAAGCACCTGCTTAAGTGATCGTAGTTGTTATGAGGTGTGTATTTCTTCTTAAAGACAAAATTGAGACAGAGAAATGTGCAAGATCATCTGCATCTCAGCATAACAGCAGCTACCCTCTACAGCACATGAAGATGGCTTCATCTTTTCCTCTGAAAGGAGAGGCCTGCTCTGCATGGGCTCATTTGATCCAAATGCACATTAGAAGTAGAAGTCTGATTTTGAGAGGCTAGATTGATTTGGCCCCATGAAACAAAGCCTAGTAGTAACAGCAGCAACTAAGACATACGTGTGGTCAGGTCTTACTGACTAGTCTATGATTATTACTTTGGCTTTCTCAAGAGTTTAATAATAACCTCACTTGTTTTCCTTTCTAATTCTCCTGTGAATCATTATAAACAGAACTGTAAGATGTCCCTCTTATACTCTCATTTAAGTACCCTTCTTGAAGTGGAGCAAGCTAATCCATAATGAAGAGGTGAGTGTAAACCATTTGTTTTATCAGAAGGAGCTTAGGCATGACTTTGGCCAAAGGCCTAGTGGTGACAGATTTCATATTTTGAACTCCATGATTTCCATTAACTCAATTTCCTGAGATACCAGAAGGTGTAATATATTTATAATTACATAGAATTTGACAGTTTATAAATATTTCACATGCACGTCATTCTTCTTTTTCTCCAAGATAGTTGGAAATAAAAACAGGATTACGTTTGGCAATTTTCAGGATCAATTCAAATATTTATTTTACTGATCACAAGAGATACTTAGGTATCGTAGTATGAGTGTATGCAGGAAAACGCTAACTTCGTTGCTTTTATTCTGACTTCAGAATATTTTATAATTTGAATGTCCTTGACATGACTTTAAAAATAATTCATGGTAAGGTTTTTGCACTGTTATAATAGTGTGATACTTAAATTACTGGTTCACTCTTACATAATCTACTCAAGAGAAGGGGAGTGCAGTTGGGATAGAGCAACGCTAACCCAGGTAAAGTTGGATTTTTAGTCTTTGGCATCATTAAAGTCTTCGGCATTATTTCTGATGTTCTATTTTAACGATTGCCAAAGCAAAGATGACAAAGTATGGTGTGCTTTCAGGACTGCTCCCCTCCTATGCTCAGGGCCGATATCATTATTCAGTCATGACACCCTTCTCCTTTGAGACAGGAAGCAGCCTCAGAAGCCTCAATTCTGCATTTCTGGCAGCTACTACCAATCAACAGACATTATCTCACAAATTAAAACTTCTTTCTTTGCCTTCTCTGATCAAAAAGGTAGCTTGATCCTTATATAGGTATTTTCCCCTGCAAAATGGAAATACATTTTTAAAAAAAGTACTATAGACCAGTGCTTCTCACACTTTAATATGCAAACCAATCAGCTGAGGATGCTATAAAAATGCAAACTCTGATTTAGTAGTTTTGAAGTGGTACCTGGGATTTTGCATTTCCAGTAAGATCAAGGTCATAGGCCATGCCAGACCTACTGGTCTGTGTACTACATTTTGAGTACTAAGGTTCTACTAGACTGTTCTCTGGAGACAAGATGTAAGTTAGAAAACTATGTACAATGCAACTCAATAACCAAGAACAAAGAAGAACAACAAGGCAAGCGTTCCATTAGAAGCTGAAGTTTTATTATAGGATAACAGTACATAAAGCACATCTAAAATTGATGTGTTCAATGCACTTTTAATAAAGGTAATGTAATATTAAAGGTACGGTTTCTAAGTACAATATAACAACATTCATATTAGAATGAAAATTGGAGTATTTAAAAGACAACATTAAATCTCTCTTTTTTTACAGCTTGTATTTACAAAATGAATCAAAATATTTTTTTTTTTAAATTCAGGACTCAATAAAATAACAAACAGCTGGAAATAAGCAGACTACTGTAAGAGTGAATTGAAAAGAAACCCAATGTATGTGAAAAGTTGGCTGATCCTCTAACAAAGATCATTAGCAAAGTTTTAGTACAATACTATTTTAGGATACCCATAAATGGCTTGCATTTTTAGTGTGGCAGAAAAGGAGTTTTTACATACTGTACACAAAAACAGACATATTTATAGGTACAGTATTACTGTTTCCAAACTTGCATTATATTTACAGAAGGCTGAGCTTGTTACTCACAGAGTTTTGTGAAATTTGTGTGCTTAATCCTCAAGACCTACACACAATTAGAATCAGCATTTCATGTGGTCTTTTAAAATGTGGATTTAGTACTTGATTGTAGAAGTGTTAACCATAAGGCTTGACATACTTTATCAATTTACCATAACGACCCAGGAAAAGAGTTTAAATTGGGGTACACTTGTTGTCATTTAACAATTATCAAATGCTGACATGTGCTGGCCACTGTGCAGACACAAAGAAATACAATCTCTATCTTCAGGAAGCTTAGGATACTAAATGGTGCTTTAAAAAAATTTCCATCTTTTTCTAAGCGAAGCATTAAGGAATGACATGATTTGTATTAAAAGAGATTTCTCCCTAAACTGTAGCCAATTAACTTTAAAAGGTTAACTATTAGCATTAGCTCTCATTAACCACATGATTGCATTTATAATTAAGGTAACAGCAACTCTTCCATAAAAATGGAAACTGTCTAGAATTGTGGGTAAATATGCAGTGCATGGAAGCCAATAACCATGGCTTGAGAATTTATCACCTTCAATTACAAAAAGTGCAGTAAACAGAAACATTTGCTCTATATTTATAAATTGCTCAAAAATCTTTGCTAAAGATCTTACAAATTCAGTAATATTACAGAACAATTCTAATCAATATTTAATAAGGTTAACTACATCCTTAGTTAGATATTTGATATACTTTGATTTTTAACAGTGCCAATAGGTCTTAGGAGAACAAGTGAAAGAGTTTAACTAAGTTCATTATTAAATGACTTTTAAAATGAAGGTCCTTCGCTCAGTTCATGGAACTGGTTGAGGTCATATTAAAACAGAACATCCCTTGTTGAATTTGCTTTATGGCCCATGTTCTGCAATAACAGTGGACATCTCCATGCTTCTCTGGTTCAGGTAGGAGGGGAAATTTTATTCTGCCATCAAGCCACCGAGGATATTTTATGTAAATGCCTATTATCTATAATAGGAGCTAAGTACACAACCCTGTCAAGTACCAATAATATAATTCCCTAGTAAGAAAAAAAAAAGTATTACTCCATTAAATTAGAGTGTTTCTTTAGGATCTTGAAGGCCTGGCAAATTATTTTTCAGCTCAGGAGATATGTATAAAGCCAAGTAGCAAACAAAGTAAATGCTAATATGTTTTCATATACCCATATTTATAAACAAATTCACCCTATTGATGTCAAATATCCATACTAAGGAAGTAATTTTATCCTAATTAAATATACTCTAGAATAATTTATATAATGATATTATGTATTTAAAGAGAAAAGCATGTCCCAAATCCAGCACTCTGATACAGCTGCCAGTTGGGCACAGGTAGATATATATATATGTATATATATACAAATATATAGTTATACTCAGTGAAATTAACAAGACCCAAAGGTGGTATTGTCTAGGAATAAAAGGTTTTTTTGTTGTTGTTGTTGTTCACAAAAGTAACTTATCTAGCACCACACATCAGAAAAACACAAAAATAGCACACTCTAGTTCTAAACAGCTATGTCTAAAATAGATTATATAGTAAAACCAGTATTATACAGCATATTGTGGATTTGATAAACGGATAAATATTTGCACTGAGTAGGCTGTTTATAATATAACATTTTCTTATCTATACAGAATGAAAGCCAAAAAGTTAACTGTATAGAGATGTGCAGAACAACATTAAATAGTATGACTCAAAAGCAGGGACAAAGGTAAATTTGAAAGAAGAGTAAGAGAGAAAATGTTTACAGGCCATTACAAGTTCTTAAGTTAACAGTAAATAAGGAATCAATTGCTCAAGTTGAAGAAAGCAGTAAACAAGAGATTGCATTTACATGCAGATGTCTAAAATTTGTATTTTTTAAAAGTCTATGCACAAAAGTCATTTGTTTTATTGCTTGACATTCAGTTATGGCTAGATTATTTAACCTATTTTTTTTTTTTTGTACTTTGGAAACAAGAATATTGTTAAAGGTGCCATAAAAATGGACAACATTGAAAAAGGTTTGCAAATAAACCACCTAACACTGCAGTTCTTTATACATATTAAAAGCCTTGTCTGGGGTTTGTCATATGTTAAATATATTTAAACTGGGAAAATATGTTGTAGCTTGAAGCCTCCCATTGGCCCAAACATCCAATACAAAAACACATCTCCACAAAAGGAGCAGGCAGACAATACAGGTACATTTAAAGAAGCAGCCAGCTAATGTCCTAATGTTTTAAAAATTTACCACTGTTTTTTTATAAGAGATTTCAAACCATTGTGGATAAGAAGAGACTTTTGGATTCAGGAAGGTGTGTACAGTACATACAGATTTTGTGTGTGTGTGTGTGTGTGTGTGTGAAATCATATTCACTACATATTGCTCAAGAATTATCTGCATTTACATATGTAATCTGTTCAATGATAACCAAATTCCTTGAAATAGTATTCATCCACATTGAAGTAATGAGTGAGAAAAGAATTACGTGAACACTGGAGAGAATTTAGTTGCTCTTAGAGAACAACATAATGGCATGTGTAGCATGTTAAAACTAAGAGAAAGCTATCTTTCATTTGTTCTTAGAAGAAAAATAAAAAAAGAAATGTGATATTGCTAATGTAATAAACACACTAAATGTAAACAGCAAACATGAATTCTCTAGGCATCTATTTAAAATAATCATATTCACTTTCTTAAAACAAGCCTCCATGTTATGTTTCATTACTGAAAAAAATGTTTCTATTCAGATTGACTATTATGTCATTCATTTATAAATAAACAAATGACTGAATGTATTTATTGCTCTGAGTTCTGAGAGTCCGGTTAAACATGGATATCCCCCTATCCCTGCCATCTACATTTCCTCAGTATGAAGCCAGACTTCTGGATTACGTTTAAAATTGTTCTGAGAGGCTGACAAAACTGATCTCGCTTACACTAGCAAACAAGCAGACAGACTTAAAAGTGAAACCGATTGCTTTGTAAAGCCATTGCTCATCAGCCTTACTATCTCTCAACAATAAACAATCATAGGAAGGTCTCTTTAATGAAATCCAGTGGAACTTCTTTAATAATACTAGTGTTTGGAATAGAATGAAGACCTACCTGTACCATAGACTATTAGCAATAGATTGAGATTTACTGTTGCATTCCTGGGCACATAATCTAATCTATAGTATAAAGTTGTTTTCATGGGGTTCTGTTGTGTCATATCTTTATAAGTAATAGTGGAAATCTAATTTAATATGTAAAAATGTTAATAATTTGTGTGTATATGTATCCATAAATGTGCTCGTATGTGTGTAAGTGTGTGTGTGTGTGTATATATAGAAATGTTTCTGCCATTTTCCATAGTCTTTATTATCGACAACAATAAGGTAAATATTTCCTTGTATTTAAATGATATGGAAAGTTTTCCCAAATTTTGCTCTTTTACAGTAGGAAGAAAATGTGTAAAGCTTCTTCTGAATGTGTATTCTGAATGCGGAATAGAAGAATCAAAGCCAACAATTACACTGAGGTTCACTCACTGTATGGGAAGTAACATATGGAAATATGATAACAAAAGTGTATTTCAAAAACATAAAATGTAACCCTAAGAGCTGGCTCATTTGCTGTTATCATGTGGGTTTTATCTGTCTTTAAACATTAGCTCTTGTATTAATTCAACAGATTAAAAACTACCAATGTGGAAGTATAAGTATGTGTTACATAAAGGAATTTTTTGGTTTGCTTCCATAGGAGAACACAGTGAAAATGACAGTTATTTGCTGGCATCAAAAAACATGTTTTATCTTTTACCTCTCTCAAAGCACTGATAGGCAGGGCTCTCTGGTTTTTAAATTTTTTATCCATGTTATATAGAGTTTGAAGTAGTTTTTAATATATAACACTATAAATATTTATCGAGAATATTTTAATTATTAGAGAAATGGTAAATGGAGTATGCAGTATTGTACTTTGAATGATGCTCCCTGTTAGTATATTACCTATTAACTTATCTTTTGGACATACTGGCATAACTTTCCACAGCTCTGGAAGTTATTCAATGTTTTGAAGCACACAAGACTGAAGAACACACAAGTTTCGAACACAGCAAAATGAGATGAAAGTGAAGAGTTTACACACATATGCAGTTCTACACAGTTCAGTTGTGCCTTGGAGGGATAGTATTATCCTTATAATTCATAATAAAAAAACACAATTTGTCCCAGTAGTACTGGCCACCCTGTTTTAAGAGTTTTAGAAGATCCCTGAGCACATTGTTTCTGACTCTTAACCCCAACTCCAAAAATGATAGGGCTTCTATTGTTGATATCAAGATGGATTGTCATTCACAGTAAGTCAATCATAAGGTGCTTATTTACCCTTTTCTTTTTTTTACCAATCAGCACAAAGAACTGTCAGAAAATAACTTTTTATTATTATTATCTTAAAATAATAGCACTGGAAGGACACATGATTTAAACAATCAATGTTTGCAACAGTGGCTTTAGGATTATTATCTGGCTGCCCCTCAACAATAACAAGTGATTCAATCGACATTCCTTAGCCAAAAACAAAAGGAAAAAAAAAAAACAACTGTACAAATATGTATTTTTCCCTGAGGGATCAAAGTACACCCGCAAGTGCTCTATGTACATATTGCACTAGAGAGGAATGAAGAACATGTGCAAAAAAGCAACAATGAGAGAAGCTTACATCCTACTTAAACCTTTTCGTTAAAGATTCTACTAGGTTGTTTTGCATTTTGGAATGTCGGAACACAAACAGCTATTCCTTAGTCTAAAACTAAAAACACATATTTCTACTATGGCACATTCAATGAAATAAAAATTTTCCAAAGACAGATAGACAAATTCCATCAAGAAAATAATACAAAGTTTGTTTGTTTGTATTTTTTTTTTAGAAAATTACATTACTTTCTTTCTTTGTTTCACATTACAAAATCTTTTTTTTCTTTACACAAATCACATTTTATTGCAGGAATATTTCAAGTGCCATCAAATATTTATAGAAGGGTTAAAAAAATAGAAGTCTCTCTAAAGTGGTCCAGACAAGGCTTTGTATAGAATAAATCTTTTTTTTTCCCCATCTTCTAGTTTTGATTTAAGTATTTTGAATACATTTTCTTTTCATTGACACTTAGTAGCCTAGAAGCGGTCCGACACACGCACATCATACACACAAAAATCTCTCTCACATACACACACACGCACACGCTCCTGCCTCACCTGACCCTCAGCCCACCCCTATACGCTCACAGACTTCTGGGTATCCACACTATAAAGAACAACCAAACTTAGAAGCAGTGTCTTAAGTCATGTTTTCCTTAAGTCAGGAAGGGTGAATTAGGATTCTGAAGACTTTTTATAAAATCCATAGCTTTAACGTAAACTAGGATGCTGAACACTTAAAAAAAAATCCATAGCTTTAACACAATTTGCAAACTGTCCAAAAAAGCACTTTCATCTGCACTTTTGTTTTCATTGTGACCAAGGCCCGTTTCTTCAATGTAATGCAACCATTTGGACACCCTTGTAACTGAAGGTATTCAGGCTTTGTAGAAAAGCCTCATTTATCTTAAGTAAAAAATTGTATAAAAGGCCTTATAGCAGCCCAGATAACAATGACGTGATTCTAATCTTTAAAAGATTACTGGACATTTAAATTTGACTTTAATTACAAGAACTATTAAGAGTAATTGTTCTGAATCACCAAGTATTTTGTATCATCACACAGGTGTTCTACAAGGAAGAAGAAAAATAAAAATGCAAAAATTTTCATATCCTTTTCTATACCTCATATTTTTTTCAACTAAATTTATTGTCTAACTTCAGATCCCAACTTCGATCCAAATAACAGTTGTTCCCTCATGTCTCCGAGTACGCCTCTACCATGTTCCCGCACTATCAATGTGCTTTGCTCTTAAAGCCCACACCCTGCTATTCTTCCAGAAAGATCTGGTTGCAGCATCATGTCAATACATCTTGGTTTACTCTAAAAGCAATGTCACCGTGGTGTGACTATCACTGAGATTAGAGCATCATTTTTTTTTTTTTTTTTTTTTTTTGCATTTAATACATGCAAAATCCTTTCTGGGTATAGGAATTTCTTTTAAGTTCAACATTTTATTCTCTCTCACCCTTAGACAAGTTCAATTAGCTCTTATCATTTCACACATGGACACTGGAATTAGGTTTAGTTGCTCTTTAATGCGCTAGCACCTGAGGCTGGTCATATTCAGAAAGCTTTGGTTAAAAAGAAGTTAATATACTTTAATAAAACCATCCCCAAATTTAGTGAATCAGAATGACAAAAAAAAAAAAAAAACAAAAAACAAAACTGAACCAAAATAAAAACACATCATTTTCCCCCAAAGGAGAAACAATAGGAAAAACATGGACAAATAAATAACTGAACTAAGCTTGGTACTCTTTGCAGAGTATAAATACTATTGATCTTTAAAGGAGCTATGTTTATTTAAATTAAAATTTTGACTTAACCCTTCTTGCCCAAATATAAATACTATATGCTTATAGTTAACCTCTCTATATAAACACTCATAAAGTTTTACATGCTTGTCAGAAATTTAAGTAAATATTACTACTGTCTTCTATTTATGGTTAAACCCTTACTATATTTTTGGAAAAAAAAATTTTAAGATGTTATTTAGGCTTCATACACACTTCTGTGTGAATAATTCCTCGTCCGCTTCCAAGTCCCTCGGGAAACAAGTCAAAGACAGTGGAGTAAAAAACAGCGAAGGGCTCTGGGAAGCCTCGGCTGTGACCCAGCATGACATCAGGAGCCACCATTCCTGTCGAAGATTCAGGAGGGACCCTGGTGGTAAAGGAGACTCTTCCTTTGCTGTAAAGGGCTGCTTGGGAACTCCCTCCTTTACACCACGGAAGGATGTTCCCTTTTCTGTACAAACATGGTCTTTGATGTAAGACCAGAAGTTTGACTCCTACCCCGAGTGGGACTAAAATTATCATCTACATGCCTACATTCCCAAAGGTCACTTATTTCTAAAATATGCACACTTGTATATTAGATTGTTTCTTCTCCCTTCCCTCATTGGGAATTATTTTTAAAAACTTACAAAATTAACAAAAAACAACTCAATATTTTTCACCTGAACATCAAAGCCAAACAATCTTCTAAATATTTAATAAAATAAATTACAGTCCACAGTTTTCTAGTGACGATAAATACAAAAGTAAATGTTTGCAGGTAGCCTTGACTTCACTTTAAAGGCTTAAAATATTTAATATTTAAATAACAGAAACTGGTTCAACATGGCATGCCTCTCTCACTGTCTATGAAATATGGAGAGCAATGTTCTAGAATTATAGCAACTAGAGGCAGCTAGTCTAGAAATAGTTCACTCTGAGATAAACTTTTAGGGTACCTAGATTATACCAAGAATATAAACATTCATAAAGTGAATGCTTCATGTCCTTACATGGGGAGTTTGCGTTTGCTCCAGATATAATCTTTGGGTCCTCCTTATAATAAAAGCTAGATTAGAATAAATATTCTGGTTACTGATTTGTTCTCAAAGCATAAGAATTCCAAGTTGAGACTGAGTCTATATAACTACTGAATTGTATAAAATGAACCTTCCCTCCCCTGCCTCCACAAGAAGGCATTTTAAAAAGCTTTTTTAAAATAATGTGCATGATGGTGTAAATCCACAGCACCAATCGATCATTCAACTTTGTATGAAGCATAAACACATCTATCCTTAAGCTTACCGAAACGTAAAGTATAATTTAGGGAGAGTTCCATTTCTAATTCCAAATTCACATGTACAAAAAAAAAAAAAAATCCAATATCGTGATTTCTAGATATGACCAGCCAGTCTTTTAAAAGTAATTTTGTAAACAGCAGCATAAACACCTCCCGACGTACCTTCCAAGCCTTCTCAGTTAAACTTGTGTTTCTGGTGCACATGCGACACGACAGTGAACACGTTAGCATTTAATTTAAAGAAAAAGGTGCAAAATGAAAGTGCCTTATCAATTCAACAGGAAAAGCTACACCAGTAACTACATTTTATATTAATTAAAACAATATATAAACAATATCTCTTTTAGCTATATATAGTCTTCATGCCCATTTACCCTGTAATATATTATAATGCTATTGTTGCTAGTGCTATGGACCCTTTTCATGCCATCCTGCTGACTGGCAATAATCGGTGAAAAAAATAAAAACTTCCTTCATGAAACAAAGAGCAAGTTGTGCAAAGTAATGCTGCAACCTCCGCTATGCACACCAGACACCGATTATTGCTGGACTCTCTGTTGTTACTGACAGATTGGTGACTCTGTAGAAAGTCTGTGGGCAGTGAGCTACAAGAAAAGGAAATCCTCCAACTTTAGTACCCTCCTTCTGTTGTAAACAGAGGTCAATCATCGAGAAGTCGAGACAGAAAAAGGGTCCATATCTGTAGGCATAATGGAAATCATATGCATGAGAAAAACAAGTTCAACTTTTATTTGTTTTCATTGTTTCCCCTCTTTTGCCTGACCCCGATCACCAAAAGATGTGCAGTGTGTTGGCGCTCCAGGTCTGTGCAGGGCCATATAAAGTGTCTCGGTTAATTTTTTTTTGTTTTTCATGTTTGTACTTCAGACATTCTAGAAGTGCTTAGGTGATACATTTACCCATCAATTTGCATTGCTGGCTCAAATTCTGAAGTGAACAACTCCTTGTATAATGGAGGAAAATGAAGTCGCACAATGTCTGGGTATATTGCTTTAAATGCCATTAGCTTTTCTGTATGTCGTCCACATAAGGCTCTTAATGTAGACACCTTGCATATTAACTGTAAAGAAAAGAAAAGACATGTTGTCAGGACAGAACAGACATGAGAATCAATATTAGGGAATCTAGATGATCTTTACAACGCTATTTATAATGGAGAAACACACTCGAAGCAACTTAAATGTCCAGTCATAGAGGATTGATAAAAATAAATGGCGGTACATTATAGAATACCAGGTATACGCTAAATATAATTTTGAAGACAAATAATTCAATAACCTAAAAAGATGTTCATAAGAAGAGAAAGTGGCAGAGTTGAGCCGAGAACCTAAGTCTCTTACCTCCTTCTCTTATTCCAACATGCTTTTTGCTTTATCATCTCAAACCCTGTCATCTGCCAGTGTGAAAAAAATAAGAGATATGGAGATAGAGACAAGGACAAGGGAGTAGTCACGGGTAGGTGAGGTCACCGCAACTAGACATGACACATCTCTTGAGCATTTTAAGCAGAATGAGGACTAGTTAACTCCAATGACAACAAGTTTCTTCTAGAGAAACAGCTGTGCGTAAAACAAAATAATTCTGGGTCTGGGCAAAAGGCCCTGAGTGAAAAAACAAAGTCAGAAGTCCTGAATGAAGTCCCAGCATTGACATTTACCAGGTGAAAATAATAACATGATCTGCAAAAAATGCTTTTTAAGCTCTAAGGCACTATACAAGCACAAAATGCTTATTTTTTTAACCAAGAATATTTCTTGGAAATGTTTTTGCCAGATCATAGCTCTTGTCCATGTGTTAGGTAGTCTCTGTAGTAAAAAAAAAAAAAACAAAAAAAAAAACCTAATGGTACCCTTGCATTTGGGCAAGAAGATAGGGAAGCGAGGAAAGCTCCTGAGAGTTCATCTTCCTTTCTATTTCCTGCCCCAATCTCTCACTTAGCAGGTGCAAAATCAAAAACAAAATAGCAATTAGCCCCAATTTCTCTTTCCTGAGCTAACCTGCCTATCAGGAGAAAAGAAAACAAATAGGAAAAAAAAATACCCTTTCAAATCATTCTCTTGAGCAATAAAATACATAAAATAAATCTAAGAAAGAATAGGGCTGATTTCTTTAAGAACAAAAACATACTACTAGCACTGAAGGATATTAGCATACTTTAAACTGACATCCTAATTGTTTTCATTGTAAAAAATAATAATTAGCAAAAATGAAAACTTATTCTCTGAATACAGGGTAGTAATGGGAAATTGATGAAGAAAATATAAGTTATTTACTGTTGATGACTAACGAACTTAGTGGAAATAGACTAATATTAGAATATATGGTTATCCTGGTTAATTATTTTAGTGCTTCTTAGTTCCTCCTTCAAAATTCAAAGATTCTCTAATTTATAATGATGCAGAACATGCATTAGGCTTTATGCTTAACTCTGATGGAATAGGAGGATTTCCAGAGGGTATTAAAGATTTTTAAAATATGTTTTAAAAAATTCTACTATTGCCCTATTATTGTAGGGTACTTTATAACCAATGATAATGAACAGAATTTAACAGAACTTTTGAAATGGAGATATTTCTTTCTTTTCAGTAGCTTGTTGCTTAGTGATGCTTTTGGAGTCTGGTCGGATGAATTACAAGGGTGGTTGGCAGCATGATAATGTGGCAAGGGTTAATTCAGGTTATGCCCATGGAAACCTTTAGCTCTCACCTTTGTTAGTATACCATCTTCTCGATGATTCTTCTGTAGGACGTGCTGAAGAGCTAGCTGAATTTTCTGTTGCAGTTTTTCAATTTTTACCTTTTCCTGCAGCCACGAGCGATCTAAACATGAAAGATGACATTCCTCAGTATTCCTCCAACATGGTGTCAGAGCACCCCAATTCCTCCTTATATCTTATACCCAGAATACTGTACAGGCCAGTTTCACTATTCTTTAAAAATCTGCTGCTAAAGGAGGGAAAAACTGATCTATCATGGTTATAAACAGTATTAAACCCTTTTGTTTCTACTGATGCTTAAAGGAAGGGAGGGTCCTCCCCTTTCCAAAGGATAGTCATTTAAAGTAAGGCCACACTCATAGAAGTGCAATGAAATTACCATGGTCCCTCAAGCCTTTCTAAGAATTCCATTTCTGAATGAACTACTCATATCAATCCTGTCTGCTTTTCTGGAAAATATAAAAATAACCTTGTAATTCAAGGCAACTAAAACTGTCAGTTGATTTCCAGATGACTTTAGGGTTGTTAATTTAGGATAAAGTCTTTATGTGTAAGCATTCCAAGCAGAAGATAGTAAATTTGCAAAACATGATCCTCAAGAGGCAGTACTGGTTGAAAATATGGATTAAATTCAGATAAACTTGTGGATAAATACAAATATATTTCAGGAAAATGCAGGATGTCTTAAAAAGCATGTTATATTGAACACTGACGTTAAGAAAGAGAAATCTAACTCTATGATAGCGTTTCTCTTGTTACCAGGAGGTTAACTGTGGACTGCGTTTCACTCAATTCTCATTTCTTAAGATTTTTTATCAGAACAAGCATGAGGTCTTCTTAATAGCATATATGTATACATGTATGTGGAGTTGTTATTTGAAAAAATTAAAGAAGATTTAACAAGTGTAGTGGCTTCTCTTGGTAGCCCACTCAATATTCTAAAAGTTATGTACCTTGTAAAAATTCTTTACCTGAACAGTTTTTAAACCATTTTATTTGTACTTGGTTATTTTACCTGCTGACATCAGTACGAATGCAGAAAATAATGCAATTTCATCTTCAGTTAGGTGCATAGAACATAAACTCTTTCCAAATTCAAATACAAAGCTAATAAAGTCTTCACAACCTGCCAAAATTAAAATAAAGACAATTTTAGATTAGGGTTATTATCCTAGGAGAACAATGTGAAAGAAGGTAAAGAGGACTCTGGTAGTTGAAAATCAGAGGGGATTGTGATAACATTTCTACTATTTAATAGTTTGAAATGTTAAAAGAAAAATCTGTCTAACCAACATCTCCATCACTACCACCATCACCACGTGGCATCGCCATCATCACATGATCATCATTCAGAATAACGAGAGTGAACTTTTGCTGTGTGATTGGTATGTTAGGTACTGCTCTAAGAGATTTCTTTGAATTTCCCACTATTTCGCAACAGCCCTGTGAGGGAGGTCTTATTTTTATTATTCCCATTTTAGAGGCGAAAAAACAAACTTGGAGAGGAAAATAATGTACCTAAGATTACACAGGGAGGAAAACACATTCCGAGATTCAAAGTCAGGCTGCCTGACTTCAGAGCTTACACTTTTAACCAATCTAACTGCAGCCACGAGCGATCTAAACATGAAAGATGACATTCCTCAGTATTCCTCCAACATGGTGTTAAATTCGTTCATTTTTGTTTTTGACTCTATTTGATCTAAAACACCCTTAAATACTAATAAATAATATACTGTAGTGGTAAAATCTTTATAAGTTATACATATAACTGTTATGTATAGAAGAGACCTGAAAACATAGAAAGTGCAAGTCCCATAAAAATAATAATCCATCCCCAAAGACTGGTTAAGTTTAGTGTCTATTCTTTCAGGTTTGCATATTATGTATATATATTTAAATGGCAATAGGCTATATTATACTTCAATATACATACCTTCTGTAATTTAACTGTTTTTTAAAATCACATAACAAATCTTAGATACTGTCCTATTCTTTTTAATGATTATATCCCACTTTATTTATATTACAGAAATCCAAAATAATTTATTCATAAACTATATATTAGTGTTTCACTTAGCAATACTTTATTTCTCTGCTAGTTACCTTTAATTCTCATTGATGGTTATTATTTGAGGAATATGGAAGGGCAGACTTTTAGCTTTTTGCTTAATTTTATGTATCAAATCACATGTTCTAGTTTAGCTGAATAATATATCCCCTGCCCATGTGGTTCTTAAAATCTGGAAGGGAACTTTGAGGAGATATAATATAAATATCTTCCATTACCAACTAGATAAAATAAATTTTCTATAGTGATTAACTATAAAGTAAAATAGGTATAAAATCCTTAAATTTTTGTTTCCAAATAACCAGTTTCCATTTTGTTTAATAAGAGCTTTCACCAGCTCCCACTTTTCCCTATAGACCTGATTTAAAGACAAAGCCCCCAGAGATTGCCTCACCTAAGGATTTGAAGACATCGGGGCTAGCATATTTCCCATCAAAGTACACGGTGTTGTTCTGAGAGTCGAAGGCACGGCACATTCTGATAAACACCACCTCTAGAGAACCTAAGAAAAGGCAGAAGAATGATTTGGATTATTCCATCTTGGTGAGTTTGTTTTAGAGACACTAATGTAGAGACCATTTCTGAGTCAGTGCACTGGGCGTTGCATGCAGTTTAGCCAGTGGACTCTCATCACATTAGCTCTCTAAAAGGGCAAAGTTCACTAGTGTAATTAAACACTTGTGCTAAAGCTGAGGCCTGCTTTACAGAAGAGAGGATTGATTTACAAATTACTTCTTTGGCACTCTTCTGTCTTGCAGTATAAAGTCTCAGAGTTGCTAGGAAAACATTTATTCATATTTATTAAAACAAACTAAAAAACCAGGGATGTCTGAGCTCCATAGCCTTCTTCCTAATGACTAATCCCGGGATCTAGAGTGTAAAAACAAATAAATAAATAAACAGGTGATAGTAAAATTGGGGAAATGCAGGTGTCCTTCAAATTAATCTTTTCACCCAGAGGAGAAGCAAAACGGAGGGAATGTTTTCTGCAGATAGCTCAAAAACCTTTAAAAAGAACTCAGTTTCAGCTAAGAGAAACCTGAGCTATTATCATTGGATAAAAACTGTTCCCGACACCTTCCTTACCAAGCATTTCTTTAATAAGCAGGTAAAAGCAGGTTAGGAGGAGATCTCAAAATTCACTTGCAAAGCACATACCTGCTTTGAGAAGCACAATTTGATCGTTTTGACACAGTTCCATAAATCCATCAATGCGTTTGGCAAATTCCACCACATACTGTATAGCTTCCGTGATTTTGATGGCACACAATTGCCACATCACCTCCCGCTGCTGTTAAAGAGGGAGACACATTAACATACTCGGTTACCCACATCCTTAGCACAATTGGTTTAACTTCCTATTTTGTAAAATCCGTCTTTGGAAATGGATTCAAAAAGGCTAAAGAATTCAAAAATACACAGTTGGCAGTTATTCGGGTTATTACGATCGCTTCCGAGTCCTTTCTCATCTCCTTTAATCCCTTTCTTACCTCTTTGGGTCAAGGGAATGGGGGAAGATGTGAGCGTACAGGTAGCAGAAGATGAAAATGCATGTTACTGCTTTAACCCTGGGCCACGAATAAGTAGCAAAAGTGGGATCTTCTTTTAAGCAATTATTTTGCCTTGGGGAATTCAATACCACTTTAGTGGCAGAAGGGAAAAAAGGGGGCATCAATTATATTTATTGTGCATCTGCTACGAGCTAGGTGCTTTAGGACATCCTTGTTTTATTTTATTTTCACAAGAACATGTTCCCGTTTTCCATAAATGGACACGAAGGCCAGGCATTGGAGCTGGGATTCAAATCCCAGCATCTCTGAGTCCCACTCCATACCCTTTGCTGCTTCTTACTGCTTTCCTGCCTCCTCTGTCACTTTCGCTGCTCGCGTTCACTGCTGTCTCAAAGGCCAATGAAGTGATGGGTTGCTCTTCCCTAGCCTGTCCTGTTTAATTTCTATTATACACCCATTCTCCAATTTAGTGACAGGATGGCCTGGATCTGCTGTGTTGTCCCAATCTTAGTTTAGGACTGTTTCCGCTAATATGGCGGGGTAGAAGAAACAGGGAGTTAGGAGCTAGGAGTCACAGTTCTAGTCCTGAGGTTTGCACTCTTCAGCTATATACCAATGGATGTTAGTTTCCTCCTATGTAAAATGAAGGGGAAGATTAGCTTAGATAATCTCTACGGTCCTTCTTAAGCCTGAATTTCTATGATTACTGGGAAAAACCATAGCATTTTCTTCAACCAAAAGCAGAATGGAGAATTAAAAATTCCCCTTCTCTATCCCTGCCCTCCCATTTTGGTAGCTTACTGATTAGAGGATTTTACACAAAAGGCAAATAGCAGCACCTGTCAGCCTCATATTGCTAAGTTCAGACTGGGGTTATGAGCATAGCTTCTAAACATTTTTGTGTACAAACTGTCTAAACTCCTTCTTCTTAACTTCTGGAAACATGAGGCTGAGATTATTTTACATGAACTTCTCAACCTTGAAATCTTCCATTATAATATTGGGACAAATCCCAATTCATTTAGGCTTTTGGAAACTGCTTAATTTAGCCCCCTGCTGACAAATAATAGGAGATGTGTGTGTAGTTAGAGGCACAATAGAATTTGTTTGCTATTGCTGAAATTTCCCATGCTGGCATTTCAGTAAGACAACAAAGTCTCGAATACATGATCAGTTCTATAAAAAAGATTTTTAAACAGAAATTTGACATCTGATGAAATGCATTCATTCTTTGGAATGTTTGTAGTCTTGATCAAATCCCCTGCATGAGCGCCCTTCCCAATGCTGCCTCGACCCTACGTAATTCTCCAGAGTATACCTTGCTTTGATAGTTCTCAATCTCCTCCTGTAGAAAGGTCTGCCACGTTATCTGCTGGAGCTCTTCTCTCAAGTATTGGCAAGTTTCCAGATGTGATTTAGATATATTCTGTGCAAGATGTTCTAAGGAAAAAACAGAAGATCACAACATGACGAGTCAAATTCTTCTTTGGACAATCAGTTTTTTTCACTACTTAATATGTGATTTAAAAAGTAATAAGTAGAAAGCAACACACTGAACCAGTTTTAATCATCTTTATGCATTTCAATAAACAATTTGGAACTATTCAGTAATTTGGAACCTGAGGATGAAAGACCGACAAAGCCAGCTGTTAGCAATAAGTCTTGGTGACCCTCCTGACCTTGACATTCTTCAGTGCCTTTCCACCAATGTCTGGGAATAAACAAATATTGACCTAGATAGGTGTGGGAAATTACTGATACAACTTTTTCTTGGCATTTTTAAAAAAAGACACATCTGCCATTGACCAGGGAAGGACTACTCTTGGAAAATCAGATTTTTTTTTATATATGATGACAACTATGTATTTCTATAATCGGACAAGCATTACTGAGGGCCCACTATGTCACTATATATAGTATAGTAGTTAAGGGATGGACTCTGGAGCTGGGCTTCCTAGGTTTGAATCTCAGTTCTGCTACTTTCTAGCTGTGTAATATTGGGTAAGTTACTTAACCTCTCTGTGTTTTGGTTTCCTCATTTGTAAAATGAGGACAAAAGTATATATTCTGTGAGGGCTTCTGTGAGAATTAAATGAGTTGAGCACTTAGAACTGGGAAGGTAACAGAGTGTGTGCTACCTAAACATTAGTTCTTAGAGTATAGGAAGTTTAAAGATATTAAAAGAAGTAGATGCCAATGTTGTTTCTTTAGGGACTTATAATCTGGTGAATATGTATGAACATGCTGAAAGGACAATTCAAGACATTAGACAATAAAGTATAATGTTGAATTATATCAGAAGAGAAAAACTGACAATAGGTGCTCTTAGGGGAGGGAGATAAATGTTGGCTTAGGGGAGTTAGTGGGTGCTTCTTGGCAGAAGAAGGACACCTGAGTTGGACTCTGAAGGCTAGGTATGATTTGGCAGGTGGAGGCAAGTAGTGTGAGGAGGTAGGCCATTTCCATATTTAAAGGATGGAAGATGAAGGAACAAACATGGCATTTATAGGAGACAGGTGGATATGATAGAGTCAAAACAGAAGTTTGAATAGGTAAGAGACCAAGTTCTGAAGGATCCTGAACGTTAGGATCGAGAGTTTGGACGTGATGTAATAAAAGGAGTCAGCAAGATTCTCGAGGGGGAGCTGACATACTGAACATTGTACCTGGGGAAACAGAACAAGCAGTTTTGTGACTGGTGGATTGGAGGATGGAGAGGATGGAGGCAGAAGGACCATTTAGAAGGCTGCTGGAATATAGATGCAAAGGAATAAGAGCTTGAAGCAGCTGTAGTCATTGTTACATAAGGTAAGAACAATTAAAAATATTTAAAAGAAGATAAGTGAATATGAAACCATACTAAAAAGTGATCCCCCTCCCAGCATCTTAAACATTTAATAGGAAAGCCATCTAAAAGAACAGTGCTGAATGCAAACTTAGCGACACTAGTAAGAATATTTATTTATTTGGAAATTTGTTGCTGCTTTTGCCAAAGAGAACCAGTTTGTGCGAAAACGGAGCAGGTTCACCTAAATGAAGCTCGAAACTAGAATCTCTTTAGAGACATGGAAACACAATAAACCTTAACGGCCCTACTGGCAACAAAGATACAAAACAAAGTAAGTAAATGTAATAAAAATAAAATGTAAACAAAAGAATATAATTTAAAGGAGAGAGAGGGAAGATGAGAGAAAGAGGGAAAAGCTACTAAATTATGTGTCTTAGAATCAATGATGCTTGTGAGGAGGAGAATAAAGACAAAAATAATGGAAACTCAGAAACAAGAAAATAAGTGTGTAAAGAGGTGGTGAACTATCTGCTATAGAAAGAACTGTAACCATGTAAGACAGATTCGAGAATGTAAATCATAGTTTCATAGACATGAAAAAAAATGATATAAAGTATTCACAGGGAACTAGGGGGATCCTATGAGGTGAAGGATGGGAAGAAGCTCCTAGAGTTCTTTTCCAGATTCTTATTCTTTTCCAGTTAATATGGTGAGCATCTTGTTATTCCACTTCATCTTAAAAATTGTTCCCACTCACTCCTACCTGTTTGGGTCCAGCTTTTACAAGTGGCAACGAATGATACAATGCACATGACAAACCAGTAGAGGGCAGTGGCTGCATTCTCACCAGCGGCTCACCACCTGCCTTTGACTCTCAATTCACAGTTGATTTGGGGGAAATGTTAAGGTTTTAGGAACTTTGCTGTTTGCAAATCTTCATTTCGGCAAAGGAGAAAATGGTCAAACCGAGTTAAAGTTAAGTTAGTCTGGTCTCTCAGAGAAACAGTCTGGAAGAGTGAAATACCTTAGAACTAGGAGTTAGGAGACCTGGTTTCTGGTCTGAGTTCAGTAGATAATCAATCTGTGATGGGCAAATCAGTTCACCTCCTCAACCATGACTGCTTCATCAGTACAGCCAAGGTCTAGACACTTCAGAGGGAAAATCCTGACTTCTGAGTTAGTCACAGATTTTCATAGTTGGGAAGAACTTTAGACATCATCTGGTCCAAACTCTCTTCAGTTTATGGATAATAACAACATTAATAGTGATGATAGTAATTAACACTAATGTAGAATTTACTATGTTCCAGACCCATATAATATAATATTGTATTCTGAATATGTATCTTCTTGCTTAATCTTTGTAACAACCTTAGAAGGAAGGTACTAGTTACCATATAAAATTATCTCCATTTTACAGATGATGCTGTGACTTTTCCAAGGTGTCATAGGCTGGGCAAGTGGCCAATTATTTAAACACACAGAATTTGGCTCCAGAGTCTAGCTCTTAATCTTTATGTCCAATAGGTAAGGACACTGTAGCTTGCAGAGGTTACATGACTTATACTGAGTTGTACAACCTATCGTAAAACTAGGACCACAACCCATATAAGCTAACCTCTTGTCTCATGCTTTGCTCAATATGTCATTTTTTTTCTTATACTAGGCTTTAGTTGTTAATTATATTAACAAGTATAGTTAGTTTTTTTTTTTTTTAAATGAACCTAGATTGTTTATCAGGAATGTATAATTCTGGAACTAATTATACATTAAGGTCAAAATTTCTTAGCCATGAATGCAGATATATTCCCGCTAAAAGTGACAGATTATAGATACTAATATTAAGAGACAGAATGAGGTTTAGGATATGTTAATTTACAGTTCATTTTCTAATTGAATAATTGTTTTCATTTGTTAAAAATCTGATGACAAAATTTAGCCTAAATGAAGTCAATAATCTTAGTTAAAGAGATGGCAAGACTTAAGCCCCAAAAGAAATACAACTTTGAAGAAGCAGCAGCAAAGCCTTTGGCCACATTTTTGCTATTCTTAGCTTTTCAAACTATTTTGTACATGTAAATGGGATAGAAAATTAAGCCAAGTTATATCCTTTTCAGATAAATTCTTTAGTTTTAGGTTTGGGACTAATCCTAGTGACATTCATCCTGGAAAATGCCACAATATATGTGAAAATTCCCTAACTTAGGAGAACGTAAAGAAAATATGAGGCATAGGGCTCCTAGACTACATCGGGAGGTGACAAGTGTGGAAGAGGACACTGATTTGTGGGGGAAGGGGGAGCTGGGGGGAATCGGCTTAGCCATTTATGGCCCCACTCAGGTTTTAGTACATATTTAGCCAAAGTGCCATATCCGAGGGCAACACTTTGGCTAAGGCCTGTGGATTTACCTCAGGGTTGAACATTTGACACGCAAACAGGATAGATTCCCTACTATTTATGATATGAGGTGGAAGCAGACCTAAATGAGCCAGGTCATTTTTCATGATATCATGTCAGCTTTCAATCAAATCCTTATTCATTTCTGAAAATTTTACTTTCATTACAGTTGTGCTTAAGGCTCAGCCAACCAAGATCTCATGACAAAAATGGAAGGTTTTTGTTCTAGTTCAAGAAAAATAAAATCAAGCCTACCTCTGCTCAGCTTGGCTTCTAGTTCAGAGGTTTCTCTGCTAATCAAAAGAGCTGTGATACACCTTTAATGCTGTGCAGTAGTTAAAGACCAGGTTTAAAATGTCCTCGCTCTTGAGGATTTAAATTTAGACCCATAAAGAGGTGCTTGTGTAAAAACCGTAAAGAACACTCAATTTGTTCTATTTGGAGAAAGATTTTACTGGAAATATAAATTTCACTTAAAAATGTTTTATGGGGTACAGAGGTGGAGAAACCATCTAAAGAACACAACCATTTTTTTTTTCTGTGAACTGAGGATTTCTGTGCTCAAGTCAGAACCTGCTGGTTCTTTTCCATCTGAGGTCTTCGTTCTTTCCTCGTATTAACTTAGTCATCTCTACAGCAACTAATTGAAATATCCCAAAGGATTATAACCTTGTGCGAGGAATCATGGGGAGGAATAGATCAAATTCTAAAACTGCAAAGGTTCTTCTCAAAGTTTCTCTAATAATAGTCCCATACTCAAAAATCGATTAAATATAACAGAGGATGTTAACAATTCCTTGAAATGGAAAGTTTTCCATTGTCTGTTATCAACATTTCTAGGTCACATCTCCCAAGAAGCAACAATGTCATAGGAATAAAGAAATGAGTTTATATATATATATATATATATATATATATATAGAGTGAGTCTCCCATGAAATACATCAGTTTTGCCACCGATATCCATCACCAAAACATTTTGGCAAATAAAGAAGCCGATTTCCCTTTAACATTTATAGTGTATATCAGGGCTGCAAAACTTAGATGCCTACAGGGGCGGGGCAGTGACATAAATAGGAAAAGCGGAGCTGGCCCATCTAATGGTGTTAGCGCCTAACTGGTGTCAGCTGGTTGTTGCCATTCACAAACGCTGGCCATTTTTTTCCTCTCACAAGCAGCAGAAAATCTTAATTTCTTTTTTTTCTTTTGGTGAAATTTTCCAGGTTTAAAATTTTGCCAACTGATTCAAAATTTTAAAACTTTGCACTGGTCAAAAAAAAAAAAAAAAACATGTCTATGGACCAGGTTCAGTTTGTGGACTGCCATTTGTATGGCCTTAGTTATAAAACGATACCTGGAATATGACTAGAGTAAATAACTAATGAAGGTAACGGGGTCACTCACTGAGCGTAACAGTTTCTGTGGAATTTTAAGGCTGCTTTAAGTTCATGTTGATCTATCTCTGATGTCGAGAGGTCAATGCATTTCTTGGATATATGATGAAAACAGGGTTCAGTCAAAAGTGAAGGGACAGGCAGGGTGGAATTATGAAGTGGTTCAAATGGTAAAGGTGAATTGCCCTTCTAGCTGCATTATTTTAATAACATAACTCATCGGAGGAACGTTAAAGATATCCCATTTACTTCAAAGGGGGTAAGCAGCATACTGCAATACAAACATGAAAGAAAGCTTTTACCTAATTCTGCCATGGACACAGTTGGGGAAGTCTCTCCATTGGTGAAAGAACAGTAGGGAAAGAAGCCTGATGCTGGTGTGTAGTCACATATTGGTTCTGGTTTGATTCCATTGATATCAAGACCTGACTGGTCCGGGGAAGGCTGTATGTCCAGGTAGAAGCTGCTGACGGCTGAGTCTGCCTTGCTCCCCTCAGGGGTGTGCCCGTCGATGTAGTTGCTGAGGTCGTCGTGAAGTTCCGTCAGCCCATTGGCTGAGATGTTGTAGGTTGGAGTCAGCGGCTCGGCCTCTCCAGGCTGCTGTTGGTGGTCTCGCTGCTGTTGCTGCATCCGGTGTTTCTGCACTTCTGCATACAAGCTGTCTCTCTGCTTTTTCGACATCCGGCCAAATTTTACAGCTGGAAGAAAAGAGCCAAACCATATCATGTATGATGTGCTTTTCTTCATGATCCTCTCTGGCATGTTTTATGGAGTTTCTTTGAAGTCTCAGACAATCTCAATCAAAACCACATAACCACAAAGTAAGGACGTGATCCAGAGGTGAAAACAGTCCTACCCCACACCCGCAACAGCAAAGACATATCCCCGAAGAACTAAGTTTCAAAAACAGACCCAGGACAGGTAGAGGAGACCTGGGGTAATGATCATCTGTTTTCCTGCTGTCATATATATCCCTGTGCTCAGTGGGGGCCGCTGGTATGTAACTGCATGAGCTTGTTCACTTTCCACCAGCACAGCTGGCCTGAACCACCTCTTTTTCTTCCCAGTGTTCAGACCAATGCACAGGGATGCACAGATTCACAGAGGTATACTGAGGCACAAGCAGTCAAACTTCTACTTTCATTCATTCCACTATTCTTTATATTCCTGATCAAAGAGCTGAATCTGGGTCTTCATTGAGAGACCTAAACAGACTGCATGAAGCCTTTGCAATTCCCTGAATTACATCTCTAAGTCTACCTACCTAAGAAGCCTTCTTTCCTACTCCTGGGTGATGATGGCCCCTGTAAAACCCTTGGACCTACCTTTAAATGATACTTCGTACTGTTTTCATTTAGCCTCAAGCAAAAAAAGTACCAGAATTTTGGAAAGGGTAAATGCTGTGTAAGATCTTCGTTGGGCAAATTTGTGTTTGTAATGCTTCTCTTTACAATATATCCTCATATTTAAGGTGGAACAATGAGTGTAGTAACTTTCCAGTTGATTCGGAATTCCAAACGATTTCTCCTGAAACACCCAGATAATTGAGAAGAAACAAAACCCTATGATTTCCTGGTCTGAACTCTCTCACTAACCCATTTACTTCTCAGCTTGACTCTGAATATGTAGATAAAGCCTCTGCTGGAAGGACTAAGATGTCTTAATTGATTGTGGTTAAATTTATACCTTACTGGGTGGATGAATTCACCCATTTGACCACCATTGTAATTCCATGAGTCTAGGAGAAGGAGGCAGGATAGATGGACATGAAGTTGAAAACCGAGGACATTCCCTGGTGAATTCTTTTTCTGCCAAGGAGGACAAACCATTCTTACTCAGAGAGGAAGTAAGCGGGCTGTATACTGGTCAATTTCCAG
Organism: Rousettus aegyptiacus; assembly: GCF_014176215.1. Lineage (NCBI taxonomy): Eukaryota > Metazoa > Chordata > Mammalia > Chiroptera > Pteropodidae > Rousettus > Rousettus aegyptiacus. Next base: position 128,913,273 of record NW_023416306.1, read on the forward strand.
GTTCTAGGACTCAGGTAACAAACCTGGGTGGGACTGGTTAGACAGCAATCAGGCTGATGTGGGTTCTGAATTTCAGGCTTATAATTGTATAAGCCCCCAAATTCACTCTAAGTCCACAACAACATGTGCTGTCACTTATACACAAAATCCCCAAAAGATATACTGAAGGCACTTAATTTTTTGTAAAGAATCCATGCTCTAGAACACCAAAGGGAATTAATACCTATAGGTCAAACTTGTTCTGTTGTGACTCTGAATTGTTTTAACTTTTGCCTGAATATTAACAACAGCAACCATATCATCCTGTAAGCAAAATGAAAGGACCAGCTCTTAAGAAAATACACATACCACTTGTGATTTTAACCTACAAGTTCGTAAGAGATGAATCTAACTTTGTTGGTTTCATACCATTGGAAGAGTTGCTTATCACAGGAATTTCTGAGACTAAGGTGTAAGTTCTTTGCTTGCATATTTTGATGGCAAAAATGTTGTTTTTGATTTTATGTATTCCAAGAGCCCACCCTGTGCCCTGCTACTGACGGTCATCACACTGGTGCTTGGGTGGGTCTGCAGGCCCCAGAAACATCTGATCGGGGAAGGCAGGCTTTCAGAACACTGGCCCAGTATCTGAAGTATTTTTTCCACAGCCTGAAACTCTACTGGAAGAGCTGTTTCCTTCGAAGGGATCTGTTAAGAGAGCCAGCCAACCAGTATATTCGGAAAAGTCCTTAAAATGTACCCGCTGTACTTTCTGCCCAGTTTCCTTGTATGAGAATAACTGTCTTGAAATCTGGTGTTGATTATTCAGTGTACTTAAAGACAGTTTTCTGGGAAGATCTTGAAATGTTTTGCAGTTGCATGGTAGATCGTCTTTATTTCTTAAAATAGCTTCTTTTCATGAAAAGAACATTTGTCATTTAGCCACATTTTGCACTATTTTCACACATTCTGCATGTACAAATATTTGATTTTGGCATGTGATTCAAGATATCCAGTGAGCAGAAAAGCTAATTCAACCCAACTGCCAATAAGCTTACTTGTGTAAATCATGTAACAATTTGCTCCCACTTATGTTTCCTTCTGGGGAAAAGGCCTATAGGAGGTAAATTTCAGGGTCTTCAGATGATACTTAACTCGGATCAGTTCAGTCACCTGTGATGCCTTAAATGTCAAAAATCTGAAGGTGTTCTGAAGACACAGATGTGTCTCCGCTGCACCCACCACTGCCAGTCAGCTGACTCCGATGGGTTATGGAAGAGGAAGCAAGTGCCGTGAAACCCACAAAACTGCCACGGGAGGGGGGTGCATATTTTGGCAGCTCTGGATCCAGGTTTCGGAAGGCATTTCACAACCCCAATGTACTATATAGCTCAAGCTGTGAGTGCTCACCATCTCGAGACATCCCTACGGCAAGGCATTTCTGTAATCGACAGTGTTGGCAGCGGTTTCTACTGGTTCGATCAATCAAACAGTTCTTCTGACGAGGACAGGAGTAGGTGGCGTTGCTTTGCTGACTTCTCCTGAAAAAGCCCTGTGATTCAGTTATAAAATATAAAACAGGTTAGTGTCAGTTTGAGCTGTATGATACTAAAGGCAGTATACTAAGCACTGGGCTGCATTAATATTTAATGAGAATTAAACTTGTAGCAGAATCATCCAGGAGACCATTAATGATATTAAAGGCACTTCTTTTTCCTCGAGTGAAATTGATCCCCAGAGCCTAATCCTCAGTCCCTTACACATGCAAAACTTTCTTTAATTCCAAGAGCTGGCCGTGTATGTAAACGGGCACAGGAGCAGACCATATTGTTGGCTTCTGATGATCAAAAGCGATGTGCTGATGGAATAGTACAAAGCCACTTACTTACCTTTAACCTTTATCCCCAAAATATTTTTAGTAGAATAAGTGCAAAACACTTCTTGGTGATGTTCAGAGATAAGGAAAATGCAACCTTACCATAACCCAGGGTGGCTGTAATCCTGGTATACTGTGGTTAATCTCTATCGGCTCCCTTAAATTCACTACTTTTTAGGTGTCTTGCATTCCCCAAGTGAGAATCTACTTCTCCAAGAAATTAAATGACGCTTGGATAGATTACTTTGGCAGATTAATCAGATTGGGAATACTAACTCTGACAATTTGAAAATACCATGTATTCAGTATCACAGCCTTTAAAATTGAACAAACTCAATCTGATGTTCATCCAGTTCCACTTTCTTGTTAAGCACCGTTTTGGAGATGAGAGAATGTACCAAGATGCATAAGGAGCGCTGACTTCAAGAATTTCATTCATTCATTCATTCATTCATTCATTCATTCATTCATGTTTGCTAAATTCTTGAGCTAGATTCTTACTAGTTCATTAATTTGTGGTGTTTATTCTTTTCTTAAAGCTGCAAATTTTCCTTTTAGTTATGTATTAGTAGCAACCCACAAATTTGCTATGTAGTATTTTCATTATCATTCAATTGAAAACGTTCTAATTTTCAATATATTTCTTGTTTAATCCCACATGTTATTTAGAAGCACATTTCTTAATATCCAAACATATGAAGGGTTTTGGGTTATCTTTTTCTTGCAAGCTAGGGTTGTACTCTGATGAACAAGAAAGTAACCAGAGTTATTTCTAGGAAGCAGAGCCATGAAGAGCACACAGGAGTATCATCATCTTCAAATCTTTAATGGCAATGTTAGATGATTTCAACCAAGAGGATGCTAGTGGAGGAGGCAGAGGTAAAATTCTGAAGAACTGTAAGAGTGGTGGGCAAACTGATAAGGGTATTCTCTTACCAAAAGATTTTTCTAGACGCAAACTTGGCAGTTGTATCAAAATCCTTAAAAACAAGTCTATCCATTGAACTAGTAATTATTCTTTAGGGAGTATATTCTAAACAAATATTAAGAGTGGTACAAAGATTCACCTACAAGGATATCCATCGTAACACTGTCGGTATTATAAAGAAAGTTTCAGAAAAATGCTAAACCCCCAACATTAGTGAACTGGAGTGGTCATATTGGATACCTATATATTCAGCAACCATTAAAAATGAAATTTAAGAAATATAATTATTGATATAAAAGGGTGATAAAAAATATGCTGCTGAATAAAAAGAACAGCTAAAGAACTAAATGCAATATAATCTACTTTTGGGGGGCGGAAATCTGTATATTTAACAGAGAAGAAACTTTGGAAAATTATTCTCCTAAATGAAAAACACTGTTGGCACTGGATGGTGGGGCCCTGAGTGATTTAAATTTTCTTTCTGTGATTTAAATTATCTGTATTTTCTGATTTTTCTACAATATGCATGAGCTACACGGGCTATGCGGGAAGAGGAGTCTAGTACATCTGCTCTCTTTTGTGATGGTTGGGTGACTTTGTGGATTAAATCTATGTATATGATGGAAATGACCTCAGTCCCCATCCAGTTCTTTCCTTTTGGAAGCCAACCTGGAATGGGAGGGAGCAGGGTGCTGACCTCTCACGCCCCCTCTTGGCTCTCTGCTAGGCTGCTTCCTAAACTAAACATGGTTTAAGTTGGGCTGGGGTCCCAGGGGTTCAGACTGTCTCTGTATTGTACTTTAAACTTTCCTTATATCAAGTCTGTGAAGCAATGTCTTTTTTCTCAAAATATCTAAAGGTGTGGTGTTTCTTCCCCCACTCTGTGAAAAGGAACTGAGAAAAATAAGGCTTTCTTTGGGGTTTCATGGAGAGAATTCAAGAAAATACAAACGGTAACAGAGGTAGGTACTCATTAGAAAGAGAAACTGAGAGGTCAGCTGTCTAGGTATTGAGTTTAGTCTGAGACATAATGTCTGTGTTTCTTTCTTGAGACTCTACCACCACTCAGACCCTGTGTTTGTTGTCACTGCAGATGTCAAGGACCAGGAATTGTTTGCTTTTCCTTTCCTTGAGGCTAAATTCTGCTTGCTTCACTATGAGCCTGTTGAATTTTTCCTATGATCATTGAATATGGAGAATGTCTGAGTGATCTCTTTTTTTCCTTTAAACAGAGCACTACTTGGGGGCTGCCACGCTATCTCCCAATATTTAGTCTGTAGACCAAATCACAGCACCTGTCACCATTCTTTTTTAGGTTCTTTTCTACCTTTAGCATTTTTTTCCCTCAGAATTCTCTTCAATTTCTCTACTTTCTTTAAAAATCTAAACTCTGGAATTAGATACAGTTCTTGAATAATGGTTGAGTCACTTACAAAAAAGGATGCTACTTTTTAGTCTCCACATATTAAATTCAAGTTAACATTGACTACCGCTAATAAAGTCCTGGAATGGTAGCACAAAAGCCATATATAACCACCAATTTGCTCTGCCATAAGGGAACTCTGACGATAATGATGATGAGGAAGGGTTTGAGATAGCAAGGGAGCAAATAGACACACCTTGTTATTCATGACACAGTTTATTCATCACTGAGTCAGTTGAGCGAGTGCCTGGAGGGGCAGAGCTAAGAACCAGGGAAGAGAACTTTCTTTTGGAGGAAGTCAACAGAGTCATGCACACAAGGAGAACTATCAAATACCAGATGGGAGGGTTCAAGCACAATTATAAAGTAGAGCCTTAGAGAGAGAGGGACTTAGCCTCCATTGGTCAGATAAACATTGAACTTTGAATGTCAGGCGGAATGAGGGCTTGGTCTTCCTTTTTTATTTTTGTTCCTCAATTCTTTTCAGTATTCCCTGGGGGGTTTCTCAGAGGTTTAAGGATTTAGGAAGTTAAACAGATAAAATATTTAAAGCTAAAAAACACATAAGAGGGAGGCAGATTAGAATAGTGAAAAGGAACAGGAAGAAAGGTACTTTCTACCTAAAGGTAGAAGTATGCTCATAAATGTGGAAGCGTAATCTTGGTGGATTGTGCAGCAATCCTGGAGAGGGTTTCACTGAGAAATGAGTGAGCTGAGACACCCCTTCTAGGGGTTGGGATGTTTGAGGCCACACAGAGAATAGGGACAGCACAAACCAGTGCATGGAGTTTTGGGTGGAATTGAAGAGGAAGGTATAAAGAACAGAGAAAGTGCTGAAGCTGTTAATTGGGAAAGATATTAAACACATAATTTTGGAATATTATTTCTAAAATATGAGCTAATAAATTACTTCACTTGCTTTCTTAAAAGTTCATTTTTTTTTTACAGGTGTCAAAACACATGGAGATGTGCCATTACAAACATGGTGGGCTTGAGCAGAGAGCCGTGATGAATTTCAGGGTAGGATATATTTAGTGTGACTGTGGCACACTACCACCACCTGGTGGCAGCAGACTAACATGCAGTTATTGCAAATAGTAAATTAGAATAGTAAATTAGAGCTGGAAGAGAATTGAGAGATGATCAGGTTCAGTAGTTCTCAAACAGACGGTATATCAGAATCACCCATGGAGCTTAAAAAAATACTTTAGGTCTACTGAACCGAAATCTTTGGGGATGTAGTCCAGCTATACCTATTAAACAGTACGAAACTGTCATTTTTGTAGGTCAAAAAAATAATGGCAATTTTGAATGGTAAATACTTTAACACAGTTGCTTGAAAACTCTGCTGCTTTCCTCTTATTAAGAACCAGAGATCTACTCTAATTTTCTGATTTTGCAGATAACAAAAACAAAGCTCAGAATGGTAAGTGACTTGTTCAAGGTTGTTCCATGGCAGGTGAGAGTCAGTGCCGAGATTCAAAATCCAGTGTCCTAATTTTGAGCGTAGTGCCCTCTCACTTAAGTATCTCTCTCTAAGCGTTGGACTAACAAAACTGATGTCACACAGTCTTGATTTGCTCACGCACGGCCTCCCCGCATATCAACCTCTGTCTCAATTCCCACTCCGTCAACAACTCTCCAGTGTTTCCTCCTTTATTTCACCTCATCTTTCAAAGTGCCAGTCATTGAGTTTTATTTCTGATTTCTGCCTTTCACTCTCTGGAAAACGCTATTGCCTTTTTTTTACTTAATAATATGGCGGTACACCATGAAATTGTTCATCAGTCCAGTAGATTGGAGCTTCCCAGGACCAGGTCAGAGGGCAAGGCACGTGGGGGAAGGCTCGTACCAGGTTGCAAGAGCTGAATGTTAAAATTTCGTGAGCCAGTTGTTAAACACAACCATTATTAAAAATTGACTTATTATTTTTATTATTATGTTGCTAGTATCCATATGCTTGGGGTTATTTATATCAATTCTATCTGAATGGTGGAGATACTACATAATTGTCTGTTGCTGTCCAGATCTTCCCTACTCTGTATTCAGTAAGATCACACATTGGGAGGCTTGATATTGATCATGCGGAGGTAATATTTATACCACAGAAATTCACAAATGCTACAAATTGGGTCTTGCTTTATTGTTTTGCTTTCTGTCTACTTTCGAAAAGTGATGGAGAAAATGATAACAATGTGGGTTAAATTTAAAAGTATGTCACGTCTGTAGTCATCACATTGTAAACAGCACCCGAGAATGAGGAAACATTCTTCCAGTACTTAAAAACTTTTATCTGATTCAGCAAAGAAGTTGCTCATGTCTTCATTGATGAGTGAGTGAACTTCCAAAATATGTCTTCTTTGTTTTACTTTCCTCTTACTCATTAATGTAAATGAAAATATTAACTAACATCCATGTTGGCACTACAGTCTTTCACCATCTATAACTATAGGTATGGATGTAAGAGTTCAACAAAAAACAGTGAGACCATTTAGTGAGAATCATTTGTCTATATGAAGTTTATAAATAAACAGTATTGTAGAGTTTGCTCTTTGTAATTGTGTGAAATCATATCAATGAAACATACACTAAAGTTATGTACATACATCTAGACACTGTTTGCTTTCCCAAGAGCTGGCTATAAAAACTGAGCTCAGTCCTTGCTAGATCCCCAGAATCCCATCAGGCCGTCTAAGACCATTTCAGATAGGCATTTACTCAGAGTTGTGGCTTGGCTTTCTATAGCTCCACCACACCCATCCCCATCCCCAGAAACCTTAGCTGAATGGTTTTCTCTTCATTCTCTTCAATATATCCTGATCCACTCCCCACTTCCCAGTCTTGTCTCCTCCAGTATTTTCTTGCTTGCTTGGTGAAAGGCACCATCTTTACCCCAGTTATGCAAGGCAAAAAGATGGGCTTCATTTTATGCCTGCCTCCTCCCCACCCATATTCACACAGTCATTACATTAGGCTGTTTCTCGCCACCTTCATATTTCTCAAATTTATGTATTTCTCTCCATCTTTACTGTAATTTTCCTTCTCTATTTTCTCATTAATTGGTTATTATACAGCCTCCCAACTGGTCTCTCTGCTTCCATTCTCACTCTCTCTAATAAATTTTCACATAGTCACTTAAGATCTCTTTTAAAAACATAAACCTGATCAAGTCACTGCCCTGCTTATTAGCTCTCAATGGCTCCCAATTAATGACTAGGCTATGACCACCTGTCCGGGCAACTCTCTCTTACATTCAATCCTCTGCTCAAAGTCATATGCTGGCTAAGCCTAAACTACTGTGTTTACAGTTCCTCGAAAAGCAACCCCTCTTCACCCCCACCACACACATAGACACAAAAAGACACAAACACACAGTGTCTGTCTCTCTCTCCCAGGGGAACTTTCTCTGACCTTACCCCTCCATGTGTACCTTTTGAACTCTGTAAGCAGTACCCCCCTCATAGGCCTTAACTTGCTGCGTTACTTATCTGTCTCCCTCACTGACTGCCTTGTTTTCCTGTTTCTAACAGCTAACCCAGGACTTAAAGAAGTCAAAAAATACTTGTTGCATAAATATTCAGAGTAAAAAGTGATGGTCGTGATAAAAACAGTGGTGACAATCACATGCTGAGCACCTATTCTGTACTGGGCACTATGGAGGATGCTTTGCAAACATTATTTATTTGCAATTCACAGCAACTATGCAAAGTATGTACTTTTATATCTGTTTTATAAACGAGAAAAGTTAAAGTGTAGAGAGGTTAAGCCATGTGTCCAAAGTCACATAGCAGATAAAGCAGGAGCCAGGATTTGAATTCCTGAACCCTGGGGGCATCTAATTTCAAAGGCCATACACCTCTTAATTTCCCACCAGAAAACCATCAAGAGAAATATTCAGGGCATACCCAACAAAAACGGACGAACGACGAAACAAAATAAACAAGCATAAATCTCCTATTTTTCATTTCCATAGTCAAAGTTCCATATAATGGTTCAGACACAGGTGAGGAACATGGCATTTTAATAGGTTATTAAAAACATATGTGTATGTTTACATTTATATATAGCTAGTGAAACACTTTCATTTGCTAGATCTGTGCAATAAAAAGCTTTGAAATGTACATGGCACTTCTCATTGGGGTGATTAATAGTTCTGCCCCACAGCATGGGCTGGCCCACACAGAACTGGGGGTGTGGTTGGAAAGGTGCTCAGGGGTCCTGTTCTGAAGGGCCCCCCTCCCGCCTGGGGCTCCTACTCAGTGCAGCACAGGCTGAAATGCAGATCTGATGTTTGGTCTTTTGACAATTTTCACTTAATGAATTGATTCCTACAGTTCATTAACATACCCACTTCCACTTCTGTATACACATATGTCTTAATTAGCTGCTCATTGGCTGTTTAATTACAAGAAAACAGCTGACAGCTGCCTCGCTGCATTCTAATGGCAGACGCTTTGGAACGGCTACACATTTGCTTTTGACAACCAAGATTTATTCATAATTCTATGACTTATTGTGAATGCTCATATGCCTGCCTGAATTATTGTATTTCCCAATACATCTAAAAATTTTGGACTTTGAGGGACTGCTAAAGTAGGTAGGTGTATGTCTCCCTCTCGTAGGATTTCTGAGGCTAAGTGGAGAATCCTATGTGTAAAAGCATGAACTATGTTATGATTTTGTTTATCTTGGGAACTTTCTGTTGAAATTTCAGAAGTAAGGGGGTGAGGAAGAAGAAGTATCGTTTTGGATAAATGTGGGTAGAAAGTGAACTATCTGGATAAAGAAAAAAAGAAGATAATTATTAATTTCATTGAAGGGTAAAGAAAGGACATATATAGATTAAAATCAGGGAGAGGAAGAGCCAGAAGAAACAATAAAATTAAAATGGGGCGGGGTAGGATTAACAGTCCCCAAGAAAGCAAAAGAAGAAAAAAATTTGTTCTTTAGAAAAGAACAGGCAATCTCATTTGCCAAAGTTAGCTGGTATAGCCCTACACTCCTACATCTGGCAGCAATAAATCACAGAAACTCGGATCTTTTGAACTACTTTCTCATTCAATAATGACTGATCTCCCTGTAGAATTGTATGTGCAAATGATCTCTGATTAAAGCTGACCTCATGTGTCAAATTTGGTAAGGGTAGATGTCTGCTTTGCCATACTGTGATTTGCTATACTCAGATCCAATCCAAGTGAACATATTCAGCAACAGTAATTCCTAAGCAAGCATGAAGGGCGCTACCCTGAGCCAGACACTATTGACAGAGCCCTATCTACAAGGCCCCAAACAAACCCAGTGTTTTCTGTCAGCTGAGGAAGGGCCATAGTTACTGAGACATGATTAAGATCTAAACAAAACAAACAAAAAAAAACCTTAACCATCTTGATGTAAACTGGGGTTTAACACATCCTACCACTTGTGCATTTCATCACAGGACTGGAAGATTTAGCTAAATTAATAATTTTTATCACCTGTATGTAACAGAACTGAAACTCTGATGTCCCAGTACGCAATAACAGCCAAGTCAAATTTTCATTTTCAATGGCTAGCTCTAATACCAGGGACAGCTGTTTTAAAACATTAAAATAAAAATGTTGAACATGAATGCATCAATGCTGGAAAGTGGACAAAATTGGTCCAGAGCTAGTGACATTTCCCAACTGAAATAAAAATATTCGCATTTTCTAAAAAACAATTGGGGTCTAAAAGAAACATTTATAAACATTTTTTTCTAACTTAAAACACAAAAAGCTCCAGAAATTGCTTTAATTTTTTGAGGAAAAAAAAGTACCAATTATACATTCTAGATATCTTTGAAAAGGCTTTCTATTGTGAATTTCAGGTAATATATTTGTCAGTGCAAAGACACTATTCCAAATTCTTAATTTACTCGGTGAAAGAGGAAACTTAAATGTTTATGATAAGTAAATATTTGATAAATGAATGCTACTCTAAGACCTATCAAAAGCAAAGGGCCTTAAATGTAATCAAATCAATTCACTAACTTCAATACTCAATTGTACATTAGCATTTAAAAAGTTATAGTTGAAACTGTAGAGCCAAAAAGTCAAAAAACATACAGACGATAAAAAACTGTGTATATGTGTTATATCCAGATAAATTTTTTTATCACCATCATCTGAATGGCCACTGTATCTAATGATGAAGCTAAGAACTGATGTTAAATGATAAATAGGACCATATTTTCAAAAGAAAATTAGTAGTCATTTTTCTATAAATACTTCAGCATTTTTATTTACTTTGAAGATCGAACCTTAACCCTAACATCTACGGCCTCTCATTTTACTTCTGGCCTTTTCCTCTGCCTGCATGTTCTGTGGCGTGGCCCTGCTTCCCTGGCGGGTCTACCCCAGCTTACCTTATACCCACTCCTGGTGTCCACCCAGGACCGGGACTAAATTCTGTTCCAAGAACTTACGAACATCTTACAGAACTAAACTTGTGGGCTTGGCTTCTATGTTCTTCTGAAGTGCAATATTCAAGGTTTGGGCAGGGATAGGACACTGTTCCTTGTTATTTTAAAAGAACAAATAAATAACTTTTAAAATAAAAACCGTGGCATAACAGAGCCCTTAAAATTTTGGGAATGGTGTACCTGCATATCCTTATCTTTCACTACCTACAGTAAGTGACTCTTTGCTCCAGTCAAGCTGGTTTATAGATTGTCTTCAAAACACAACCAAGCCATTTCCCTTTCTAGGCTCTTGCTGCCTCGTGGGTATGTGCTTCTTGTGTCATATTACACTGTGGCCTTACTCCAGTATTTAGTTCTTGCATTGCTATGCTTTTTCCTGTGTAGACCTCATCTCCACAATTAGTCTGCAAACTGCCTGACAGAAGGATTAGGCCTTCTATGTTTTTGGAACCCTCACAGTGCTTATAAAAGTGCCTGGTCCCAAGGGGGTGCTCATATTTTTGTTGTTTTTATTGGCAGAGTCTATAGAACAAATCATAAATGGTCACAAAAATCAAGACTGGACTCATAGATATCCTGAAATAATATATGACTATACAGATTAGCATTACTTGGGCATAAGAAGTTTGGCCAGGAATGACAATAGCAATAGCCCGCATGTACTGCATGCTTGTCACGTGACAATAGCAATAGCCCGACACTCTTCTACTAAGTGGTTTACCTAAATGCACATGTCAGCCCTACAAAGTTAACTACAATTATTATCCTCATTCTACAGATGGAGAAATGGAGGCACAGAAAGGTTGGGTGGTTGCTCAAGCTGGTAAATAGCAGAGCTGGGATTCAAACCTAGGCAGTCTGGTCCCAGAGTCAGGGCACAAGCATGACCCAATACTGTCCCTGCAGGAAGCCTAGAGGACCAGGAGTGGGTGAGCTGGGAATACTTAGGACCAGAGAAAGAGCTATCAAAATAGCTACCATTTACACTGTTCATTACCTGAGCCAATATATGATAAAATAGATAATCATTTCAGCAATTTATTAGGTTCTTTAGTTTCTTGTGAGTCCAGGATGTCACTTTTAAATGCAATTTAAAATACATTCACAAAATGATTAGTTCAGAAAATGACTGAGTCACTTTCTTTCCTCTCATTAGATATCTATTTATAAATTTTCCTGATATCTAATGATACTATCACAGAGATAAACTATTTATAATTTGTCATGATGTAACCAGTTTCACCTGGTTAGAACATGATAAATCATTAACATCAATGGCTAACGCAGAAGGCTCTTGACTTTACCACAACTAGAAAGAAAAATGTTATAGTAGAGAGAAACTACTGTGCAGAACAAAAACCATATGTATCAAATATAAACACATACCACTGTATAGGTCCCAGGCTGGGCATAGGCCCAATATGTTAACAAAATTAAGTTTTAATTGTTTGTTTTTATGACTTTGAACAGAGAAACACAGATAACTGAAAACCACGTTGGAATTGAGTCTATATATGGACAAGATCTAAAAAGGAATCTAGAAAAGTGACAACTGTGAAATAATAGCTGGCCTTTTTTTTTTATTGCTTTTATTTCTATCATAAACACTGGGGGTAAAAAGAAAACACACATTGCTTATGGCTATGTAAACACAGTGGTACTCAGACAATTGATTCAGGTTTCATTAGATAGCACATTAATTAATCTTTGAATTGTTGGGATGATTCATAGGAAGTAGCCCCCATCCACGCGATGGCCCTGCCCCAGACTCCATTCCTAGATACTCACTGCAGTTGCCACATAAAACCACATGTGGCATTACTGAAAGACTCGGAGAGGGTGATCAGTTTCTTGGGCAGAATGAAGGGACACATAACAGTTAATTTCTAGGACCGTGTCCACTTAAGATAGTGCCTAGGGAATGATACCCAGTGCACAAAAATCACTTGTCCTTGGAATTTCTGGTGGGCAAGCATTGCTGACTACAAACCGTCCATCAAGAAAGCTGTTGCCAGGGAAACAGCTTTGGAAAGGTGTGAACGCAAGAGTTGGTGAGGGTGATGAAGTGCTACTACACCTGTCCAGCCAAATCGGCCGAATTAATTCTGAAAATCAATGGGGCGACAGCTGTCACAGGCAGATCCCTCTCTTCCTGACATCCTGAGATGGCATAGCTAGGCAGTCCATTTCATTTTGTTTTATTTTAATTAATTAAATAAGTTAATTTTTGAGGGAGGGAAGATTGAGGAAGTCAAGGGGCAAAGGGCATAACTTTTATTTTTTTGTCTTGGTAATCTAGAACCCTGAGGCCTTGAGGATTACCACAGAGATGAATAATTCAAAATTCCCTTTAAGGAGCAAGTTTCCTATTCCTAAAAGGCAGGTGATTTTTTTTCTTTTTAAATTATTAAGTGCGTTTGGCAGTGTGCAGAAATCTCAAGCTTCACCAAGATGGGCTCAATATGAAGCATTTGTACACATACAAGGTGGCAAATGCTACAATGATTAACAGTCAAACAAGACTTAAGGAAATTATGAGGCAAATTTCCTTGCAATCTCTCAGTATTTGTGTCCGGTGGTGATTTTGTATTTTATGACACTGTATTTTCTAATTTCACTAACAAGGAGCTAACCAAATTCGTGGATTTTATTTATTGCCGCTGCTTCAAAATGCCTTAGGGCTAATTCAGGCCGGGTTCAGTGGCAATCAACTGTCTCAGAGGCCTTTCAGCATGTTTAAATAGCTGCTCTCCTGTTTATTTTGCACTGTTTTATCCTGTAAGCTGTCTCAAGGCCTTGCCAATAAAAGCAGGAGGATTTAAATCTCAATAAATTGAAATTTAAATAACAGAAGCAATCTGGGTTTTGGAGTCTTGAATGATTAGGATAAATATCTATATTTCCGATTGCCATATTATGCATGTGCTGTACCTATTGCCCTGAGATCATCATCAGTCATAATTAAAATAGTAACAAGAACAATAAGAATGAAAATGTTTAGATTTAAGTAGTACTTTTCAGTTTATAAGGACTTTTACTTACATTTTTAATTTTATTCTTAGAATAATTCTAAAAGATAGGAAGAACAGGTGCTCTGCCCACCTTATAAAAGAGGAAACATACCCAAAACAACATGGACAAGTGATGGCACCAGGACCAGAACTCAGTTCTTTCCAACAGCCTTGCCACAATTTGGCCACCTGTGTCAACATCTGTGTGCCAACGATAAGACTTCCAATCACATTCTGATTAAACTTATTGGCAATATCTTCTTATAAAGCTTGTAACAGGGACATTACAGAAGTCTAGATTCATCTCTTTTTAAAAAAGATAATCAAGGAGATTATTCATCAGTTCAATCAATGCTGGGACTGGAAATGACAAACAAGCAATGCTTAAACACTTTTCTCTAGTATCCTGTTATTTTGATGGAAGGTGTAAAAAATATGTGTAACTTCTTTAATTGTAATTTAACACCAAAATACTCACTCTGTCCTGTCATTTTTCATCACTCGAAATTCGAAGATGTTGAATTTTTAGACACAGTAGAAGTAAAAACTAAGAATTGCAAGATACATTTTAACATTAATAGAAACAACAATTAAAAAGGCTTACCTTGCAGCCTTCACATGTAATGACACCATAATGGATTCCTGATGATTTGTCTCCACAGATCTTGCATGGAATAATTTCAATTTGAGCTGCAACAGAAGCACGCAACCAGTTAATTACATTTTCTTTTAAACACCTTATAAAAGCGTTCCCTGATCAGCATTTGTATAGTGAAAACTAATAACCTGCTAAACATTATACTGCATTAACTATTCATTGCTGAACTGTGAGGGTCCCCCTAGAGCCCTGGACTAAATTATGGCTGCTCGTTATATAATAGCTTTCGGGTTATTAAAATGGGTCATTTGAGAAGGTGTTTAAGAACCCACAAGAAGGCTGGAATCAGCATTTCAAAGCCTTCTAGAACTGGAGAGTTCGCAGTTTAGGCCTCAGAGCAAAGCAGATACTAAAATGTTTCCTCCGATCTCATTTTCCATCATTATTTTTAAAAGGTCATAAATCTGTGTTGGCTGTAGCTTGACTGGTAGAGAAAAAAATACTCTAAAAAGTCAAGACTACTTAGGAAAATGATTCAGTTCAAAATATTAATAAGTTACATGTGATGGTAAGTTAAGAATTCCTTACTCATCCTTTTTTAATTAACATAGTTGCCATGTGTTAAAAATGAGTCCATTTGTGTACGATCAAAACCTTTCAACCATAAAGTTAATATCCTATCTGAATCCTGACAAATAGAATATGTAGAGTCTGAGTTCTTTACATTGAAAATTGATTTCCTGGTACAGCGTGCAGGTGTTTCTAACTAACTGATTACTTAAAGATGCCTCATATGCTGTAAATCTAACCAAATAATTAATATATATTACACCAAAGTTCTCAAATATGAAAAAGCACATGTCTAAGCAAACATTCTATCTTGAGCAGAAGTGGAAATAGCAAAATTAAGGACTTAAAATAATAACCTAAGAATAAAATAATTAGGCAAAACAAAGTACTTAGATTACCTATTGAATATAATTTATGTGAAATAAAGATGACCGATGCTGAGGTGTACATACAGTTTACCTGGACCATACCTTTATGCTGTTTATTTTCCACGGTTTTCAATACTAGATATCATGTCAGATTATCTACTAGATCACACATGCAAACACCATTGTAAGTGCCAGAGTGTATTTCATTTTCATATAGCTCTTACCTGGCCCAGGCCTTACACAAAGCAATGACTTGTCTAAGAATGTAAGTCATGCAGTGTAAGTAACACACATTTACACACAGCACACTCCTTCTTCCAATGTAATCCCATATCCTGGGATTATTTCCACACACTTATTTTGAATTTTGTGTGAAGTAGCCAATAATTAGAGCATACGTAAAATTACTGGATTTAACCTTATTATAAACCACGTATACTTGCTAACATCCTTTCAAGGGGACCAGTGCAAGTACTGTGATAACTGGGAGCGCAAGCTCTTCTACCAGCGTCCTCCCCCATTAGTCACTCTTAGTGTTGATATACTGAGTTTCCTTGTCCAGAGGTAGTGATGGTGTGAAATCTCACATCCAACATATTTTTCATCATTCTGAAGCTTTATAATATCCCAATAATGGAGTCTTAATACACTGATAGGTCTACTTCTGAGTTATGCAACTTAATGTGTTATAAGGCTGCGTTTAACAAAAATGATCATCTTCAAGTCTGCCTCCTTCTCTCAACACCTAGCTTGACGTCTTCAAGGAAAATTCTTTATGAAATCTGAACTCTAATAATGTTTCACACCTCTTGGCCCCTCTAATATTCTTAATATAGTCAAGGCAAAGTTTTGTGCTATATGTTGTCTGCAGTTTTAGAGAGAGAGAGAGAGAGAAAGTTATATCCAACATTTTACAGAGACAAAAAAAACCAAGTGCTAGTAGAGAAATGTTGAGAGGTGATACCTGCTGAGAGTTATAGCCTGGATTTTCCCAAGTGATTTAACCAGTCTATAATGAGAACCTGCTTCCCCTACCCCGACTCCTATGGAATAGAATAATTAGGCAACACAAAGTACTTGGACCATCTATTAAACAAAATTTATATGTGAAATAAAGAAGACTGACACTAAGCCTCTTTGGCCTATGTTTCACCTCAAGCGGTGATCACAGAAATTAGACAGAGACAAATCTTGCTAGGCCTACAGTACAAGTCAGTATCAAAACTATCTGAGGCAATTAAATCAACACTAGTGCTAAATTTGGAACTTTCAAGAGTTTTCTTCATTGCACTTTAATAATGGGTAGAGATGGGTAGATGGGTAGATAAAACACATCTATTTAGTTCTTTACAACAGGGGTCCCCAACCCCCAGGCCACAGACTGGAATGAATCCTTGGCCTGTTAGGAACAGGGCCTCACCGCAGGAGGTGAGTGGCAAGTAAAGCTTCATCTGTATTTGCAGCTGCTCCCCAGCGCTAGCATCACCGCCTCAGCTCCACCTCAGATCATCAGGCATTAGATTCCTGGTCCCTGGTGCCAAAAAGGTTGGGGACTGCCTCTTTATAAGATATGAAGGTCCTGGGCAGGCCACACTGGGAACGCTGAGTAAAACTATATCTGGATCAAATGGAAAATGATATTTTGCTGCTCAGTCTGCCTGGACTCTTAGTGGATTACCCGTCAGAAGTGAAATGACAATATTTAAACCAGCTAATGGCTGCTGTAATCTGGCAAGTGATATGGAGGTCTGGCCTGGAGGGGTCAGCTCATGATGGCAGTTTCCTGGGAGTGCCGCTCAGCCCAGTACTTTCACCTTTGGAATGGCTCCTGGCTGAGCAGATCGTGGAGGTGGGGGTAGGAGGGTCATTGTAACAAAAACCCAGAGTTTGCTGCCACTACTGCATAGGATAGCTGGCCTGAGACAGGCTCCCAAACTCTTGGTCTTCAGCTTTGTTTCAGCTCCCAGGGGTTTTCAGATCTGGCAGACACTCAAGCTGAGACATATTTCATAAGATTTACGGAGGCCGGGATGCTTGGTATGAATGGATGCAATGTAGATGATCTGTATTTTCAAGCAGGGGACCATGCGCCTAGCCCTTCACCCACCACCATGTCTGTGCTTAGTTCCAGTGGGCAGTGCTGGCTGAAAAATCAGAATTAGGACACGCTTCTCTAGAAAGCTAGTGGTAAGGTGATGGGAGGGTCCTCCATAGCAAGGTTCAGGTACCTTGACTGGTTAGATGAAACTATTCTACTAGCTTACCCCTTGGGGGAGGCTCTCTTACCTCACAAGACAATTTCAATTGCAAGCACTCTTTAGGAAATGACTAAAATCCACCTGCTCCAAAAAGCAAACTCTCTGAATGTGATCTGACCGCATGTGTTGATATTTCTAGAAAGCAAACATTTGCAGATTCCAGCAGGGCACTTACTCAGCTTTCCATTTAACCCAACAGTGAACAAAAGCTACTTGCCCTCCACCTTATAGTCAATTTACAGAATTCAAATGTATTAGCAACAACAACAACAACAAAAAGGTAGTCACTGACTTGCAAATTTTTCAAAAGGCAAGCAGTTTAGTTCTATAAATTTGAGTTTTCAGTCCAATAAGAGGGCGAAGCACAAAAATCCGCTTGCCCTTTGCTTTTTATCCCTCAGTCTTTTCCATTTTTCAATAGGCAGTGTTGTGTCTTTTCAAAATGATCTTCTTTTAACACGAATTATGAGTCTTGGCCCACAGATACACTGCACAGATTAACTCAGCCAGTATTTCAAAGGATGAGTTCTGTCAGACACCACTACTGTCACAAGTGTATTGATTAAATTAGTCCATATACATATTCATAGCAAAAAGGTTTATTGTGTAGACGAATATCTGAGGCAAGATGCACACACATAATCATGAATTGGCTTAACAATGAACAATCTTGCTATGAAAAATTCTAATTTGCCCACATTTTCAGCTCTATTGCCTAAATAATTTGCTCTCTCATGCACCCTATGTATTCAAGCAGGCTCTCCACACCTGCAGAGGCAAATTTCTGCAGTTTCAAGTAGCTGACAACAAGTGGCAGTGGGGAGTCAGGAAATCCTGGAATGCGAGTGTGCTAATTAGCCAAGTGGTCCTTGTGCTGGGCTGTCATGGAGCATCATATGTACTTCTATAAAAAGTCTGCTTTATATTTTTAATTAGGAAAAGGAAGAAGAACATGGGCACTGGCATTCTTAACACCTCATTTATACCACAGGACCTATTTTGAGAGATATGTTGGTACAGAGAAAACTATCCATTCTCCAAATAATTAAAAAAATGCAACTGTACATGAGTTGTACCCACCATTTCATTCACTCTGGGTGAAGTGATCTCTTGATAATAACATAATGGATTTATAATAATCAAAACTATCTAACACATATTTGTGTTTATAATTTGTCAGGCAATATCACATTTACTTCTCCAACGACCCTATAGGTAGGTGTAATCATCATCATCTACATTTTTCAGATGAGAAAACAAGTTCAGAGAGGCTAAATAACTTGCTCAAAGTCAGAGAGCTAGAAAGCAGTAAGGTTGCAATTTGGGCACATTTTGTCTTTTTATCTGACTAAAAACTGAGGGATACCCCTCCATTCTGCACTGCCAAGATTCAATTGTTCCGATAACAAACAGAGAGAGCTTACTGCTCTTGGTATATACAACCACTAACCAAGAATCAGAAGACATTTCATAAGTAATTCAGTTAAACTTACTACTCAGAACAGATATCAAGATGTCTTTCTGAAGTTACCTGATTAGTTTATAACTGGAAGTAATCATAGACCTTCTAAGCCATTCTCCTCAATTTTATAAAATTCCAAGTAGTTTTTTGACCTTAAGGTGACCAAGGTTTAACAATTCTTAAGGCTGGGTAAATTACTTAACCTCTCTGAGCCTTGGTTTCATATGTGAAGATTCAATGATAAGGATGTATAAATGACAGTGTAGATATGATTAACTTTTATATGTATTCTATATATTCATATGCACATCACACAGTTCTTAGAAATACTTGGCACTCAATAAATAGTCGTTATTATTATTGTTATTGTTGATAAGAAATCCTGCCTTATAGCGAAATGAAATTCTTTTCTGCAGACTTTAAGCTCCTTCCAAAGTGGGGATAGAGAAAAGCTGCTTATCCTCCAAATAATATGACAGGCAGTTCATAGCAGCCACCACAGCAATCCTTCATAACATTGGCACTTAACTGTTTGCTGCACACAGTGCTGTGTTGCAATCAGCTATGGGGATGTGTCATATGGAATTTGTTACTAAAAATAGTAAAAAAAAATTTAAGTTTTTTATGAGTTCATATAAAAAGAAATGGATAGGAACCCAAGGTTACCTCAATACTATCTTTCACTCTAGCTCACTTGCACCAATGCACATTTTCTTAATTTGGACTGAACAGGGCGGAGTTCCTGCTGGCTTGCCAGGAAATGGCCAAACCTTGGATACACCCATGAGGGTATGTCACATATAAGAATGTCGAGCCTTGCAAAAATGCTCAAGAACCACTGATTAAAAAAAACAACAACAAACACTCTTTTATATCAATCTTTTATATCAATCTGTTGACAGCGGGTTTTTTCTTTTTCTTTAATTTTTTAGCGGGCTGAGAAAATAAAGAACTTTTTACTTGCCATGTTATGTATTTCTCAAATGTTTAAATTTTTTTTTTTTATACAACCGGCATGTATTACTTTTGTAAGCAGAAAAACCAATAAAGATTAAAAAGAAAAACCCTAAAGCATTTGATTTTATTTTCAGTAAAATGGCTTGAGTCCTTTATGGATTAGTCACTCTATTTTATCCCCAGTTTAAAACTGCTGAGGTATTAAAGGCTTCTGCAACCGCCTGGATGGCAGCCTGGCCTGCATGTCAAGGCCGGCTAGTGAAGAGTGGCGAGTCTTCACCTGGTTCCCTGGAAGGACCTTGGAAACTCCCAGCTTCTAGAGCTTTCTGGCCCCTCTGGGTCTAGCCACCTCCTAGTTCTAAGAACACTGTGGCCTGCCCAATGGAGCCTAGCTGAAGGGGCAAAGGTCGGGGCTGAAATTCACCTGGCTTTCAGCCCTGCTGCAGCGTGGCTGTAACAGTCTAGAGGAAGGGCGCCTTTTCCTAATTTATCTGCCCAGATGGGTGCCTTTTTTTCCAAATCATCCACCCAGAGGTGACGCCCTTCTCTGTAGTGACCAAAGGTGCTGCGCATGCTAGCTGTGGACACTTTGGGGAGCAAAGGGCTTTTCTGGCACTCTCACTGCTGCTGCTGGAGATCCCAGGCCACCATAAGCGTCTGCAGAGAGCTCTCATTACATCTCCATGGTGGAAAAGGAACACATTGTGGGCTTCGGACAGTTTGGCACATTCTGTCATCCTGGACCTGTGGCTTGGAGTACACATGAATACGTTCCGTGTCCCAGGCATGTTCGGCAGTCCTCTGGGGACCAGCTGAGTACAATGCAAACTAATAATCAGCTGGTTCTGCCATTTTGTCTACTAAATATATACTAAATATAAGACTAGTGTGTTTCCTTAGTTTAGTCTTTTCTTCCATGACAGTACTGATCCTCACTGAACATCACCAAAGCATTTAGCCCCCTAAATAGAAAAACCTTGCCCCTTTGGTAGCGCAGTCTCCTGGTCATTTCTAGCAACAAAAATAATCCCTGACATTTGCAGAGTTCTGTAAGTTTTTATTGTCGTTAGCTTGTTTTGATTTTGGTGCTCGCAACAACTCTGAAGTAGGTAGGTGGGTATCACTATGCCCATTCCACAGATGTGGAAAATAGACCTCAGGAGGATTAAATGGCTTCTCATATCTCGATTTCTCAGGGGTTAATTGCAGAGGCAGCCATGAAGCAGAAAGACTGGGTGTCTCTTATTTAATGCTTTTAGATTTACATTATCAGTGACCTGAGGCTCTCAAGGTAAAATAACATGAGAGAGAAAGAGCTGAGGTCCCTTCAGTTAAGAAGTGGAGTGGGCAATCCTTTGAAGTCTCTGTCAGACCCTCAACTTCCTGGGTGGCCTCAAGCAAGTCACTAACATCTCCACTTCCTCCATCTATAAAATGGGAATAATTCTTACTTCCCAGGTAGGTGGTGGTAAATGAATGCTCGCAAAGCTCTTTGAAGATGAAAAGACCTATATAATGGGAAGCTTTAGGAAGCTTGCCATATCATTCTTGGCAAGGACCAGGACGCTGTGCCCTCACTACCCACAACAGGCTCTGCCACAAAGAGAAAAAAGAAAAATACATAGAACTGTAATTTTCATATGCTAGCTAGACTTAAAGTTTTTTAACTGTTGGCTCCCAAAATGCCTTCCTGAGAGACTAATGGGTTCAGATGTTACTATCTTAGTCTCAACTAGAGAAAAAAAGAGCACATCAAATAGAGAAGTCACTCTATAATAGATGTCACGAGCAAGTCACTGAACTAAACTTTTACTAGAGCCTGTACAGTCTCACGGGGACATCATGGAAATGGCATGATTCCCACTTGGTAAACACATCAACGTATGTGTGACCCTCTGACATCTCAAGTCTTGATATTAAGTTGATATCTGACTCAAAGGACCCTGCCTAACTGTAGTCATTAAGGAAAAAAACTCCTGCATCTTACTCTGCCCCCCACTAAGTCTCACCCCTTACTTAACTATTAAAAACCACTTCTTAAAGGCTTTAACTTGATTGTGGCTTCCTTTGAAACTTAACAGCTTAAAAAACATTTTTAAATAAAAAGTGTTGCGTATATTTGCCAAATACAAACATATAAGCGCACCTCACACAATCGAGAGAGAAAATATTTGCACACTAAATCTAAAAAAAGACAAAATTGGAGTTTTGGAATTTTGACTATTTCCTTCAGTCTTTTTAGATGCAAGACTCAGGTGCGTAAGAGTTAAAACACTGGGCCAGAATGCCCCATATGAATTCAGAGAAAGCAGGGCTGTGTAGGCAGGAAATCTCTGAAGAATAAGGAGGACAGGCACATCTTCTCATGTGGCTTTCTGTGAATATGCAGGTAGTTCTGACAATGGAAACTGAATATTTATCCTCTGTAATATGTTTCTATCCCTACTAGATTAAGCTTTCCAGAGAAACTGACTCACATTCCCTGATGCATATGTATTTTTGCTAAAAGCCAAATCCAAATGAGCACTTTTGTCCCCGCACAGGGAAATTCTGTCAAATCAGAGAGAAAACAGATTTTTCACATAGAGGAACAGTGGATGGCTTTGATTTTTAGACCCAGTTCTCTCTAGAGTTCTCCTAGTATACAGTAATGCACAAAATACCTAAGTCTAAGGCAATTAATTGACTACCTAGTCACCAACTAAGCCTTGAAAAAAATAGTTGACTAGCAAGAGAAGCAGCTTCCTAATACTTCACTTTACTCATCCAGTGGGTCAAATACTGAGTAAATTCTCACCCAATAGAAGATGATGATTAAGATCAGCAATATGAATAATTTCCTCTTTTTTTGTTTTTCCTAGTTTAACCTCTCTCTTGCCTATGTAAACAATGGAACAAATTTGTTGTTGGGAATTTGGGAGGCTAGGTGAGATCAGGGACTGAGACAAAGGTAACTGGCCATTGGCCAATTATTCCCAGTTGGAATAATGTCCTTCTAAGATTCTAGAATTAACTGCATTTTTTTTTTCAATATATAGTTCTCGAAGATTTTCTAGGACTTTGAGATAAGAAACACCTAATAAAAATCCCTCTCTTGAACCTTTCAGTGTGGTGGGTTAACTGTCATTTCATATCAGTAGGAAAAAGAATCCACTTTATTTTACTAAGTGATTAGATTATCCTCAAGGGAAATTCCTGATAACTCCTTTTCCAACAATAGGTGTGCATCCCTTACATAATTTTGGATAACACTAAACAACAACAAAAAAATGTCATCTGAGTCACAGACTGCATCTAATCTTTTCTAGCGATCAACCTCACTCTAGATACCAGTTCTTTTTTTCCCCTTAACAAGAACAATTTTGCCCCATTTAGGTTAAGCCTTCCTTTGCTCACAGTTGAGAGCAATGGGGTCAGCTCTTTGCTTTTATCAGTCAAAGTCTGTTTTTCACAACAACAGAAAGAACATCTTTAAAACCAAACCAAATCTGGAGATCTTATCTAGTTTCTGCTTAACCAAAAACATCAGAATTACTCTTACTGCATTTTATGAAATAACCTTACTTTACACAATTCCCTCCAAATTCTCACACCTAAGCCTGAGATAACCACTCCATTTTACAGCTCTCTTAACTTCACACCTGCGTATGTGTACCTAAAGCTATACCATCGTATAACCTTGGTGTTGCAATTTAGAAGCTTTTACTTTTTTTAATGGGCACATATAATGTCATAAAAATAAACCTGGGATTCAATTACAAGTCCAAAGATAGGAAAATCTATTGATGTAGAAATAAGTCTTGTAATAAATAGGATATTTATTTAAATCTATCTGTTCTATGGCTTCATGTGTCTCTGGCCCATTGTATGCTTAACATACAGCATCACAGTTTGCTGAATAAATCAATAAACATTTTGTTTAACTCAGAATACTCCTTAAAGGGCCAAAGTTTCCTGTCTAAAAAGGTCAGCCATTAATTGCTAATTCCAATTGCACAATTTCTATGACCCACTAATGCTGCCATCACAAAAATCAGCTAGATGCAGATGTGCAGAAGTGGGTCAAAATGACAAGAACCCAGGTTAATTCATCAAAGCTTACCAGGCAAAGGAACCCATTGCTTTTTTCCATTAGCTTGGATGGTTTTTTTCAAGATCCATTGTTCATCCACTGTTCACTAGATAGTAAATTATGCCATTTAAGAAATACTCCCTAACCTAGTTAAGTTTGAATTCATGGCAAAAAAATTGGAAATAAACTTGTAACTTTAAACCTTGACAATACAATTACATCCTTCTATATTAAGCCATAGAAAACTAAACAACAACACATCCATAGCCACAGCAACAGACTGGTGAAACCTAATTTTTCTTGGTCTACAGATTATTTTAGTGTCTGAGGATGGTCAAGAGGATTATCCCCCAGCCCCGATCCCTGTTCCACCTCTGTGCTGTTTCCCACTGCACAAAATTTCCCTAGAATTAATAGGGAGAGTAGAGCTTTGGGCAAGAAACCAGGGAAGTGTCTGATCTTTATTAAAAATCATAAGCAAATTATTTAGAATTCCCAGAAGCATAAGTGTAGATGTTGTCATATTAATCATTTTAGGGATGTAAGATTTTGAAGGATTACTGACTTATTCCTAGAAGAAAAACTCTACTGGGTTCTCCACTTACAATTTCCAGGGCATAGCAAATGACATTTAAACAACAGATATGGCAAGTTCTATGCTTTCAAATATATCATGGCTGTAATTTTGGATTGCAGTTTAATGTTTTTTTTGTTTTGTTTTTTTTTAATTCTCTTTTAAAACGCTTTTCCAAGACCACCAGTTCAGGCCCTCTGAATGACCAGGTAAGTGACCTGAGGAGTTTTTTTTTTTTTTTTTTTTTTGACTCTCTCTAAATATATGCTTTTAAAAGTTACTTACTAAAGAAACATTTTCATTTTTAATTATAATATATACAATTAACCAGAGAATGAATAACAATACCTGCTGATACCTGAAGCACATTTGTTTCTATGGTCTATTCCAAAGGGAAGAAAGCAGGAGCTTGTAGCTACTTCTTCATGAGAAAAAGGAAGACAGAAAAAGGCAGCAGAGCCTTGGGGATATTAAATAGCTGTGAGACATGAGGAAGAGGAATGCTCTGGTCCAGGTTAAGAGATTGACAGATTTATTTTAAGAAGGTCTGACATTGAAACATCAATTCAGACTATAATGCCTAAGAAATGTTGCTTTTTTCCAAGGAAATGTACATCTTGGGTGTTTATCTTGGAGCTACCTATTTTTATGAAAGTCAGGCACTAGAGGGAAGGTAAGAACGTCATAGCCATGCAAAGATATCATAATAAGGTTCGTGACATTATCCTTTTCATTCCATTTTCAGTTTCTGTTCTTAGAGGCCAAGGAGCTCCTTTTGCCTGCAGACAAACATTTCACATGACATTCTATGTCTGTCCTGCACATACTCCGTTCAGCTATCCAGCATTTGGTAAGGTGTGTCTTTGCCACTTAAGATAGCTTGAGTGAGTGAGTGTGACTTTTTCATTGGAATAAGTGAATCTTTCTAATTTGCAGTAAAAGCGCACCATTCACACACTTTGGTACTTCAGTATGGCAAGGTTTTGAAATCATTTCACAAGTGATGGCAGCACATTTCACATCAGATGGAAACACACTCTGATCGCTAACAGCTGCTATGGGCACATCTCACTGTCACAGCAGGAGCTCAGAATAGCAGGTTCTTTTTAATGCCAATGGCGGCTACCATCTTAAATCATGACGTACACACACACACACGCACTTATCATGCATTCCACTCACTCACAGGTACCACGTACCACAGGCTTACACCCCGGTCCATCCAGCTGCAAGCCCTACCATCCCTTGCTGAGAACCTGCACAACTAGGCACCAGAGATGCAAAGAAGGTATACAGAACTCACTAGCAACCTTCGTCTTGTTACATTAGCTTCACTGTATATGAATTAAAGATGAAAGTGAGAACTTTTTTGAAAGGAATGGAGTACATCCTGAAGGTAAAGTGTCAAGGTTCGATATGCAAGCCCTAGAGCCTGGGGTTGAATCCCTGCCCTGTCACTTATCAGCCACGTGAACTTAAGCAGCTTTCTTAATCTCTCTGTGCCTAATATTCCTCACCTTTAAAATGATTCCTACCTCCCTATTATAGGGTACCCAAATCAAGAGCCTGAAGAATCAATGCCTAGCATTTATCATTATCATCATCATCAGCGCTCATCTTTTAAGGCTGGTAGTATTTGGTGAGGGCTGCAACTGGAGTTGAGGAAACTAGCAGAGAATGAAGAGGGATCGTTCTTTTAGGTAAAACACGGAGTTCAGCAGCTTTACTTATGATGCAGAGGCCTAATGAGAGAAGTAATACTTAGCAGATATAAAGCATGACTGACAGAAACCAGTGTGTATTATGTCAGCGACCCACCTTCTAGGAAAGCCCACAGCAAGGCTGGCATCTCGGAAAAGTGGTAAGTGGAGGAAGTGGGAGAGAGGCCTCTAAGAGCTGTGTGGTGAACTGGGGAAAAGGCTGCATTACACGGTTAGAAGGCTTCTAAAACTACCTGTGTAATGAGCAAAGTTTACAAAACACCTGTGAAACTTTGTGACCATCTTTCTTCAGGGCTCAGCTTCCCTGATCTCTTCTAGGGTATAGTGCTGTACTAGGTAACCTTCCAGCTATATCATGCTGTGATTCGGTAATTAAAAGTGAGTTGAACTGTCATTTCTTCAACAGCAGGGACATCTATTTTTTTTATGGCAAAATCCGGCAGGTGTCATCTAGTCAGGGAAAAGTGACATAAAGTAGAGCAACCATTTTGTCTATTTTCATTGCATTTTGGTTCAAGAAAGGGAACACATTGAATGTTCTCATTAAAGTCCAAAGTAAAAATTCTGGTAAATTATCCATTGGAGCTAGAATACTGTGTTTCAATACACCTACTTTTTTTTTTCTGCTTTATTTAAAAATGGTAATGTTTATTATTATTAATCAAAGAGAATTCCTTTCAATACCACACCCTGCCATTACAGACAAGGCAACACAATGCTAATATGGTATTGATGAAAAAATAATTTATTTTTTCCCTTCAAGGTAAACAATTACAAATGAATGTGCTGGGACAAAGTTAGGTTTTTATTTCTCTCTTTCTTTGAAGGCCACTAATTGTGCACGGTGGCAGGTAGCATCAGTCATGTAAAGGTATTTCCCATTATTAATTATTTTTTTAGAACAAAACCTTCTCCATCAGTGAAGCATTTTAGGCCTTCAAGCTACATGGTTCCTAGCTACCAATGTCTAAAGTATTAGAGATCAAGGACCAAGTCCAAGGCATGTCAAGGACCATAAGGGCATAGAGGAGTAACTTCTGAGGTAGGATCTAGTGATAACACAGAAATTTACTCATCAGACAAGCACCAACCCTGAGAGATGTTGGGGAACTGATGCCTAGAAGGGAGGCTGGAGTCATCTCAGTGCTCCAGGAAAATTCATCTAACTACTCACAATGATCTGGTCCTATTTTGCTTTCACTTTTATTCAAAGAGACCCAAATACTGAAAGCAATTCCAAGAAATGGAGTTAAAAAAAAAAACGGCTTAGAAAAAAATCATTTGAATAAGTATACGAACTCCCAAACTGAAATTCTGAATGGGACAAGATTCTTTTCAGGTGCATAAGCTTGGTATGTTTGTTTTAAAAAATCAGTCACACCTCAAACACACCCATCAATAGTCAGGATGGCTAACACCTATGAGGAATTATTTTTCATTTAAAACATCTTTTAAAATATGTCACAAGAATAAGTTTGACCAGTCCTTACCTATTACCACCCTCTAAAATAAACAAATAGTCTTTCGATTGAAGCCAATTTCCTGTTCTTGGAATTTGCTTTTTGAGTTGTCAGTTAGATGAGATGAATTACCATATAATTTAACCACTGTCAATAGCAAATCAGGTAACTTTACCAGAGAAATATCAGTCTACTTCAAAATGTTTCTTGAGAGTGAATTCCTCCATCTATGACAGAACAATTCTTTCTCTTTTAGTCTGTGAGGTGAATGGTATTCAGGAGGTACATTTTGTTTCCCAATTAGATAGTCCAGTCCATTTTAGGGTGAATATTATTTTCCTTTCCTTCCTCATTTCCTTTCTTTCTGGACTTTTAGACATGCCTAATTTCTAAGTATGTTTTCTTTGGGCATAATTTTACAAATATTCTTTGAGAACCTAGATCAAAGTTCAAGGCACGTTGCAAAAACATAATGTTATCAATAAGGCAAGGAGATCTCAGGAACAGTTTGATGGTAATTATTTTAAAGAGTCTGTGTGATTTTTACATTGTGTCACTCCAGGGGCTTTCCTTAAAGGGTCTTTAAGGAAGAGATTAAAATGGAGAAAACCAAACTTTGAAAGAATGATGTAGGAGAAAACTGAAAACCCTGAAGGCCAACTAACAAATTTCCTAAACTAATGATGTATTTTAATATTCTAGGAATTTAAATGTGAATTAATTGCTATTTGAATTAATGCTTGGTCTATCGAGAGAGTAATTACTAAACTGGGGGAAATTAGTTACGAAGACTTTAGCAATGGGTGTAAGTGGCCAGTGGGCCAAGGGGTTTGAGATTGTGTGTGACAGATCTAAGACCTAAGTGGTTTCTCCAGGAATGTTGCCACTCATTTCACTCCAGTGTGCTATTTTTCCCCAACTGCAGGAAGCCCAAACAAGATCTGGGGGGAGCACAAGGACAAGGAAATAGGTAGGTAGCATTAGGTAGCTAGTCAGACATGAGCAAGAGGGGGAACAAAGGAATAGGGACCCAGCCTAGAGAGCACCCAAAGAACACTCCAATGGTAGTAGAATTCTGGGTATGCACATGCGCACTAGGCAAAGTTATATAGCAGCCAAGTGTCAATCAAAATGACCTCACTTGCAATCACCTATCATGGCCCAAATTTAATGCAGACATTCCCACTTCTGGGCCTCTTTCGTGTTGGTTATTGTGGTGGTGGTGGTTGTAGCAGTTCCATACATTCTTCAGCAGCATATCATAAACCTTGAAAAATGAAACTTTAAGAAAGCCCACTTTTATATCCCTAAACAAACCAAACTGCAAAATGGGATAAAATATTGATAGTGCCAAACGACTTGCCATGGGGAAAGTTTCCATGCCACAACTAACATTTCCATCAAATTCTCCAGTGTGCCCTTGTTTTGACCCCTGTGGCTGACTGAGGTCTGCCCAGCACGGAAATAGGGAACTCTGTGCTGACTGCAGTCACGGCACTGAGCTGCCCCATGACCAAACTCAGCTGCCTCTTAGCTGAAGTCAGATTTCTCCTGTGATTATCATCAGATTATGTTGGCCGAAGACATCATTCTGTGGTCCTCTTGGACAGGAGTTTCCCTTTGGTTCTCCCTCCATTCAGCTTCCCACACTCACTGCTTGATATATAATTTTGTTTGTCAGGGGAACAGTAATTCTGACTCAACTGAAAACATGTATGATTAGGGTGATCTGGATACTGTGTTCCAACTACATGTGTGGAGGTGCTCCTGTGTGGCAGCAGAGGATGGCTTCAAAAATCCTTTGTGTTTGTTGTTGCTGTCATCTACCATATTAATATTCCAGAAGAAGAAAATTAGCAGCCAATGTTTTCTTCCAACGAAATCACTGGCACCACTCCCTACACCAAAATAAGGCTTGACCTTCAAAGAAGTGATGTTGTCATTGCCACAGACTACTTTGAATCACTTCTTTTGCAACTGTTCTCAGTGCCAACAAGATGAGAAAGACAAGTTTGTCAATGTATAGTTCCTTTTCTAAAAAAAAAAAGGAAAACGGCCTGGCCTGGTTTCTTTTCTTGTTTTACTCATCACATTAACTATTGGTTGTTTTCAAAAATTAAATTCGCTTTTCCAGGAGGACAATGGCCACTATGGAGAATATTAAAACATTGCTAAAAGAGTTGAAAAAAGTTCCAGAAGAGAAATTACATATTAATTTTTGGCAGTGACAGTGAGCGTTTTGGCACCGACGTTTATTAGCTTCCCTGGTTGACTGCCTTGAAGGGGCAACATTCATGTGGAAGCATACCTCCCAGTACATTTGTCAAAATAAAATCGGCCTCATTACCTAATAATGTAAAGGACGTTGGGAGGAAACTCCGAGTCTCATGTTTTATTTCTCCTTACAATACTGTTCAATTAGAGTGGACTTTGTGGAAATTCTGATTTCATTACCATCACTGCTGCATTAAAATATGCTTTCTGATGTCATGCTCTGAAATAAACTGTTGTTTGCTACAACAACCTACACACAAATTAGAAAATTATATGACAAGGAGTTTAATACGGCCTGCAGCCGGGACACAGGTTATTACTGAAAGTAGTTGTTGGCATGGTTTCTGGTTTCGCAGTAAAAGAAGATGACTTGAAAGGACTCAGTGGTTTTGATGCTCTTCTGAAATGAAAACATTCAGTGAGTGCATAGCATTGGGTTGTCATTAATGTCAGCCATGCGAAAACACTGTCTCCAACACTGTCTCCATGAACACTGCAGTCATTGCCCCGTCGAGAGCATGACTTTTCACTCTCTGGCGTTTCGGGCATTGTGGTGGTTCTTTTCCAAAAAAGAATCTTTGGGCAATCCAGTCTAGGTTTTCAATTAATAGGTGGCCTGAATTTGCTCAAGTCATCCAATAACTTCTGTGGGAGAAAGTGTTTCTTTCTGAGAAACATTGCAAGTCAGTGATGAAATCCTCAAACTTTGGAAAGCAAGAAGTATAAATATTACACTTAAAGGTACATAGTATTGGTTCCAAATAATGTGGTGGATAGAAATGTAAAAATATTGGAGCAGCTTTACATTGCTCCTCTTGAACTTGATGTACACAGTTAAACAAGATCTTATTGACAAAAGCAGAAAACTCTCTGGCATCCTTGAAATGCTTGATAATATGTAGCACCTTTTATGTACTGTGTCTGCTGCCTGTGCTGTAAACAAACAATGAAACACCATACTTCTCCCCAAAGTTATGAGGAATGAGGAATGAAGCGCGCTGTATCGGGTGGAATGAATGGCACAATTAAGAACAGAGTTGCCATCTACTTTCTCTTTCTAAGCAATCATGATGGGCACAAGACCGAAGAAAATAAAGCTATTTTCTTAGGTAGGAAGCAAACAGTAGGAAATGGTATTCACTATCATATCACCAGGGTATTTTGTTGTTGTTATCTTCCGCCCTCTATTCACTGCCCATGAATTAATTTAAGAGACAAACAAGGCATCAGGGAATACACTAAATATAAAATGGCATTTGCTATAGTCTTTGGTTTCAAACACTCTGAGCGCAAGGTACCAAACTCTGGTTAAGAAAATATTTTGCAATTTCCCAGAATATCACATATTTGTCATACATGCTATGATCGTAGTATGCCACGTTTTATGTCGCATTTTTATTGCGATCATTTTTAAATGCCCATGCTGAATTCTAACAAAGAGATTGCCTGGGTGTTGGGGAGGGTGAGGCATCCGCTGACAGTCTTATGGCCACCTCTTCATTTCACTCATTTTCTATGCTTTCAGACTACAAATTCGAACTGCAATGTCATTCTCCATCCTCTCTTATCTCCTTTCTAATCTACAAAACAAAAAAATAAAATTCTGGTTTTTCGTTTGTAATGTGAAATAGTCACAAATAGGACTCCAAAGGTTTAGAAGCCTTGCTTTATGTAGTATCTGATTTCCTCCAGCCATCGATTAAATCCCAAGGATAACACAGCTCATTTTATAAAACAAAATATAAGTGATTTTTGAAACTAAATGGCCAAAGAACATAATTGTTTACAGCTGAGCTGCTTTTGCCCTAGTAAAAGGTATAGGAGAGAAACACCTAAGACTTCAAATCTGAATGGGAATTTTAATATTTTAAGTTGTTCATGTTCAATCCTAAAAATGTTCATTTCAAAAAAATAATGTTTAAAGCCATAAAATTTATAATCTATGTATCTGTGATTTCCCTCCTTAGTGTTCACCAAAAAGGCATTAAACCAAACT
Source organism: Rousettus aegyptiacus (assembly GCF_014176215.1). Taxonomy (NCBI): domain Eukaryota; kingdom Metazoa; phylum Chordata; class Mammalia; order Chiroptera; family Pteropodidae; genus Rousettus; species Rousettus aegyptiacus. The sequence continues at coordinate 128,945,239 of NW_023416306.1, forward strand.
TTACTGTAGAATCACATCTAGGAAATATCAATAGAGATGTTATCAGTTATCGATCCTTGTCAGTTGGACATTAAAGAGATTAGATTGTTGTCAGCACACTGTAAGCTTTTATTGGGAAAATAAAATCTTTTTTTGATGTTTGTTTTCCTCAAAGACAGTCAGAAAAAGACGGAATGGAGGTTATATGTAAATGGTGACCCTCAAAGGAGATAAAGGAGTCTAAATGATGCTACCTTAATTTTGAAATAATAAAAGTTCAAGCAATGAATGGCTGAATTCACACCCTCAAGTTACACCAAACATAGGCTTACAAAAATAAGTTTTCATTTGTGTGAAATCATTACCACACTTTCAGAAAACAAAAGAAGCATTTTGCAGAATCATGCTGGTTTTGCTGCTCTTTCTGCTAGTTTGTGCAGAAGACTCGTTAAATAGACCACTTATTCTTTACCACACTAAGCCAACACCTTTAGAGGACAAGACAGCAATGAATTAAGTAGTCTCTTTTCATCTTTCAGATTTCTGCCAGGAGATTTCACAGGATTCCATAAGTGAAATCAATTAAGTAATAAGTATAGCTCTGCAGGGAATATGCAGCACATTAATCTATCCATGTAGAAGAGAGCCACGCACATTTAGTTTCAGTGTTTGGAAACGACTGGGGAGAGTGATTCAGTGCCCTTGCCTATTGTCTTGATAAACTCATGTTTTTCAAGCAAAAGGAAATGTATACTGCCTAATAGCTTTACTGCTCTGACCTCAATATGGAATAAAATGACAGATAACGAGGAAGTAGAAGCTGGTCACTTACACAAGTAAATGATTTTGATGCTTTGGCTCATTTTGGTTCTCTGCTCAGTTCCCACATCCTGGTCAGCAGATGTGGCTGACAGTTAAAACCTGTTATTTCTAAGGGTTAGGATATTAAACATAGTTTGTGTATATGAAAAGTCATCTTTTCATTTCTTAAACAATCTCAGTAAGAGTCCATTCCCCACACTAACTGTCCTCAGGAAGAAAAGTTAAAAAACCTTGAATTACTTCTGCCTTGCTGCCTTCCTTGCTTGTCTGAAACTTCTTCACTGGCTTAAACAATAAAGGCAGAGGGCACTGCCTCTTGTGAATCATAGTTTTTGTTTTGTTTGGTGTGTTATAAGGAGCTAAACAGAACCAGTTACATCACAGAATTCCAGACCTGACAGGCCCTCTGAGATGACCCAATCAGACCCTTTACTTTTTAGCCAAGGCAACTGAGTCTTCGAGAGGTAAAATGACTGTCCTGAGATTACTGAGCTGGGGTGAAACCCAGGAGAGGCTCCACCCACATCTGCTCATTCTCTTGCCTTCTTTTCAACTAGGTTTATTCCAACTCCCCCATTTCACAGACGGAAAAACAGGACTAGTGTCAAACAGAGATCACTCACTTGGGAGGAGTGAGCAGAGTCATCTTTTCATTTCTTAAACAATGCCGATAAGAGGCTAGTGTATAAGGGTGGCTAGTTGAGGCCTTGGCAGCCACAGGGGCCCTGATCTTGAGGACAGGAATCATAGAATGGTTCATAGTTCACAGCAGTGGTGGTAGAGAGAGGCAATGAGCTTTGGTGCTGCTCAAAGAATGATGGGAAACTGGAGGCGGAGAAAGTTATTGGGGAGAAGAAATCTCGGCAGATGGGGAAAATGATGGTGGTGCCAAAGAGGACGATTACACTGAAATAAAACTGTGTCCACTTAACATTTTCCCCTAGTCTCAGTCCTAGCCACAAGAGTACTGTAAACATATCTAGAGATACAGAAGCTTAACTTGCCTCTTAAAGTCTCTCTTAATATTTGTCTTAGGGTCCATCGGAAATCAAAAACCAGAAGCATCCTTCGCCCTCTCTCCCCAAGTCATCTGTTATTATAACACCTAGATTCATTTTTCATAGCATTTATCACTTCCTGGAATGCTACGTAATTGTTAGCTGTTTCCGCACATTTAAAATGAAAGGCGTATGGAGTCGAGATCTGTCTTTCTTTCTCATCCTATATCCCCAGTGCCTGATTCAATGCCTGACATACAGCAGGTGCTCCAAAGGAGTGAATAGATTAGGGAATCCTAGAACTGGCATCTAGCATGTATTAATCTCTATTACCCTAGAGGGAATGAAAGGGTTGCTAAAGTTCTCCTAGAAAGCCCTAAGCATTTTTGTTCAAGCACGAAAACTCAATAGCAAGAACCAAAACAACTTAAAGATTTTCTAATTTATCATAAAATGAAACAGAAAAATGAAAAACCAACCAGGGTATAAGTGCTCTTTTCTGAACTACATTTACTAGAACCTGCAACCCAAAGATACCAAAGGAATTCTCAGGATTGAAAACAAAAAAAGGCCATGGGGTCTGGGAATGAGGGAAGAGGGATTCTCGTGGAAAGGAAGGCAGTAACAACTCTTCTAACAGCAAGGTCTGGTCCATGAGCGGTTGGCACATGGAGGCCCCGCGTGTGCTGTTAGACGCCATGGAATAGCCTTAGGGATAGACAGATCAGAGCCCAAACGCTGAGTCAACCACTTGTTAGGTCAGTGATCATGGGCAAGTTATTTAACCTCTCCAATCTTGTATTTCCTAATCTATGCCATGCAGATAAGAAGAACTATTTCACAGGGTTGTAATAAGGCTCAAAGGTAAGAATACATCTAAGCAATTAGCTTAGTGCCTGGCACACATTGGTAGCCACTATTACTATCATTACATGAACTATTGGTATTTTTATCTGATCTGCCGTAATACTCAATAATCAAAGGTAATCTCCATCTGCTTTTCTGAACCAGGAATTACAAATTTATCCTGGGATTACTATAAGGTCAAGGTAGCAAATGGGTTTCTGCTCATTCCTAAGTCAAATGGATTTCTAGTGGATACTTGTAACACTGGTTGAGATGTGCTGTGCTGTGATTGATTGTGACGTCTGCCAAGGGTGTGGGGCCAGGCTCACTGGTTCTAATATTAGACCTGGTAAGCCTCTTCTAGTGTCACAGAGACTAACAGCTATGTTAATATTATATAACAAAGCGTAAAGAAATAGAAAGAATGGGCTAAGAGTCAGGTGGTCTGGGCTGTAATTCTAGCTCTGAAACTGACTAAATCATTTTTTTAATCCAGTCACTTCTCCATAAAGTTACTTCCTATTCAAATCCTGTTATTTGCCAATATTGATTTTGAAAATTCAAACAAATATATACAAGGCAGGGCCTGGCCTACAGGAAGTCCTTGATAGTTATTTGTTGAGATCATCTGAAAGAAAAATAAAAGCCCAAGGCCTTCATTCAGAAGTGTAACAGTTAAATATTTCCTGTCCTCATTTAAAAAGTTTGACTTCCTACCAATGAGGAATATAATTGAAAGGAGAAAAAAGATTACAATATTTTTGGCACTAAAAAAAAATCGGCTAATGTTTAGGGATGCTCCAAGAAAGACAAGGCTGTTGAGAATATGGCAGCTCTTTCATAACCAAGGCACCATTTAAAAATAGCTGGAATTAATTACAAAGCTAATGACCCATTGAAAGGCTTATTTAAATACCAAAGCCAGCACTGAACAATCATGGAAAATATGGCGTAAAGGGTTTCAGGGAGCAGAAACCAGGAACAGCAGTTGAAACAAAAAATACATTATCCTAGAACACTAGCTACTTTAGTGAGAAACATTCAGGATGTCAAAATCTCAGGGGAGTTCTCATACCGGGTAAAACAAGCCACTAGGATCAACAGAAAGACAAGAAGATGACACATTACAGTCACCTGCTTGGGAAAAAAAGGGCCTTTCTATTCAGCGTTCACCCCGAGGAGAGAGCCCTTCACAAACAGCTCGCCTCCACTGCCCAGGCTTTCTTTGCCCCCACTCACCCCGTTTTTCTGACGTACCTACCCATCTTTAATGTGCCATAGGATAAAATGAAAATTTCCGCAGGGAGAAAAATATATGTTTTAATAAGTCTCTGTGGCTATTTTGGAGTTGCATTATCTCCACGAGTTTCCTGTGTCTCGGTCCTCTGTGCCTCACATCCACACCATCATAAGCCAAAGAGGAGGTGATAATCTTCAGCCTGCCCTACTTGCCAGGCAAAAGTGATACCACTGCAGTTCTCAGCTTCTCTCTGTACAAAATGGCCTTTCTGTACGTCAGTATCCCGGGAGCACACTGGGTGGCCAGAGCTGGAAGAGTTTCATTACTTCATTCATGCCCATTTATTAAATGCATTACTCTTACCCTTATTTACTATACAGCCCAGACGTGCCTCGTAGTTGCCTTGCTAAGTTAAAAGTGTAATGGAATCAAAAGGTTCCGAAGCCCTTGAGATCGAGGTGGGGGTGCGGGGGTGGGAGTGAGGCATTCTTGACGTATATTGGTTTCAAGGAGCAAATATAAATTTGAGTATAAATTGCTGCTCACAATAACGCTTTTAAACCGGCAATTATTTATACTGTACTACTCGAGGAACCCTATAATTATTCCAAAAGCGCTTGCCAACGTCTACCCTGTTTCAAAATTGCCAGCATAGCCTTGTTCAAAAGAAACAGTGCTGTGTTAAAATTCTGTTTGGTGTTAGGTTACTGTTTGAAACAAGAAGTGATCGCACCGTGTTGCGAAGGTCGAGCAGAACAGGGACAATGAAGGAAAAAGGAACTGTCTGGTATTCACAGGTGGGAAGAGAAGGAAGATGGCGCTTGGGAGGACACGCATATTGCTTGAAATTTTTTCTACTTCTTTTCTGAGAAATACTGTCATCTGTTGAGCACAATGACATTAAGGAAACAAAAAAAAAATGTTTCAAGTGGTAGTTATTTGAAAGAATAACGACAACCCACTTCTCCCCCTTCCCTACTCCCACCTGCCCAGAAAATATTTTTCCACTTCTGGCCTTTACTCTTGATATTTGCAAGTGAATCTGTGATTATGGAACCGCAGGTTACACATCTCGAAACATACATCTGTATAGGTCACTTGACTTTGTTGACCTATTTTCTGCCATTTCTTCCTGTTACGTAAATCTCCACTTGAAAGAGTGGTCTCTCTACTTTCTACTGAAGGACAGGCAGCAGCGGGATTTCGCGCTATCTGTAATGAACGCTTTTAGAGCGTCTGGCACTTCAGGTGTGTGTTTAGGAAAAAATGGGATGCATCTCATCCTGATTTCTTGCTCTCTCCTTACAGATGCACTCGATTGTGGATGAGGGGTCCCATGTTCCCGATCCACATCCACATGAGGTCTACTCTCAAAACTGAAGGTGCTGTGAATATTTTCATTAACAGAAACAGTTGTGGGCTAAGCAACAACTTCTGAATTTAAACCATTTATTCTGCTCCCATGCCCCTTCTCTCTTACAAACAGATTATGTAGAAGTAGAGAACTAAGGCAGTTATCTGAAAATAAGTTTTGTATTACTTATTTAAATATTTTAGGGAAATGTTTTTCCTACCGAGTGCTCAGGTTATCTTCTCAGTTCTGTTTACTCTGCAGGTGAAGAAACTGCCATTGACCGTTCCCCACACTTCTGAGAAAGCATGGTGGGCAAATGTGCCTGTGGGTCATGGGTCAAAGTCAGCAGCCCATGAATCCACTGGCCACAATGGAAGTCCTCCGTGCCTGAAAGTTCTGGCTTCCCCTCTCTCTTCATCATTTCAGATTCCACTGGAGACCCCATCTTTGTTTCCAATCTATCTCTCTTCCTCCTAAAAGCCTTCTAAATGAAGAAACCTTTCAAATTACAATAGACACTTCCTTTTCACCATTCATCTATCCAGTTTGAATGTCCTTATCTTCCTTTTGTGAATATGTTGCCTTGTCATTTTCCCTTCAGGAACATTTGTTTGTCCATCCACATTCAATGATAAATGACAAGAAACAGATTTATTGAAGCATATATTTCTGCATTGTCCACAAATGTTTGAACCTCTCCAAATGCTTGAACAGCAATACGGACCCAATAAATAATTTTTAATTTCCACTGTCACTGAATACGTCTTATTCACCTTTTGTTCTAAAGAAATTTCTCCTACCACTTGCTGGCAGTAATAATTTTTTGCTATCTGTATTCTTTTTGCCTAGTACTCTGATTCTGTGAAGGCTGAACTTCAAGTGGCTGTGGAAGAATTTGCATTATCCCTCTCTAGTCATACCTAAAATTAACCTACTTTCTTAAGTAAGATCTAAAATGCACTTAACTGTTATGGTTACCTGGGAACTAGAGAGTGGGACTTTTTGGCTCTCGAAGAGGATGTGTAAGATGACACATGTGGTTTGGCCTTCATTTGGAAGCAGCAAAAATCACAGAGGTCATGGTTACGTGACAGGAAGGGCCAGGGTAGTGAACACTGTGCTTTGGTTAAGTTACTTTGTACTGTTATGTAAGGAGATACAGGTTCAGCCTTGCTTGACTTTAAATCACCAGAGTCAACTGTTACAAACTCTGGGATGGGAGGGTAAACACAGGAAATTCTGTCCTCTTCGGTCCTCCAGTCTGTCAAGTCCACCCCTTCATCAGGAGCACATTCTCTTGAGCTACAAGAGAAACATCTTGCAAATTGGAAACAAATTGAAGTCATTTTCTAGATAGTTCTCACAAAGAATTCAATCAAGTAAATTCTCCTAACTTCAGAAACCTTTGTGAACATTACGTATTTTAGAGCATCACCAGAGCAAACAGCAGTGAATCTCAGCTGATTAGAGCCTTAGTAAGTAATTTGGGATAGCTGAATTTTCAAATAGCTGGAGTTTTATCCAAGTAAGCACATCAAAACAAAGGAGGTAGTTATCGTAAATATTTTTTATGGAATATTTCTAAAATCATGACATTTATTTTTCTTCTGAGTATTATGAACATAATTTACTCTTTCCTGATGAGTATTTAAATATTTTAAAACCTATTAGACACTTACCAAGAAAGCATAAAATTATTATATATGCTGTAATACTATTAAGCCTGCTAAGATTTATATGACATTTTGCCCCCAAACTAAATGCCTTAGTATGTTGACTTTTAATAGTTTTCTCTTTATCAGTTCCATCTGTAGTCATATGCTAGATCTTATGAGGCTCTCTTGTAACTAATATTTCATCTTAGAATTAGCCATGTGCTTGGAAACTAGCCAGATCACCAAACTTGTCACAGGACCTGTGTAAAAACCAATTATAAATAGGATGTATTGGGTCTACAGGGATTTCCTCTGAGTCAAGGGCTTGAGCTGTAGTGCTTAAACTTTGGGATTCTGTTTTGGCAGCCCAAAGGCCTATCTGCTTACTTCCTTTTTTTTTTTTTTTTTTTAATGGTTCTTGGTAGGAAAAGTGGCAAGAGGATTTAATCGTCATAGGTGAAGTATTGCTGTAGTAGGAAGACAAAAATGGTAACTGCAAGACCATGTTTTCCAAATCGTTCAAAGAATGTGAGGAGCAGAGAGTAGGATAATAACCTTTCTGTTATTTGCATTATGGTCTTTGATAAATGTCAAAAGCACATTCACTTTGAGAAAGGTCCTCTATCTCTTCTCAAGGCCTTCAAGTACGTATGTTTTAAGGAATGGCAAATTGGTTTAATATGACTTAAGCAAGACAAATTTTATGCTCCCCCCAAAATATTCCAAGCCAAATATATATACTGTATAAATTCTGGCTACTTTGTTTTTTTTTTTCAAATTATGGATAGTCAAAAGTTACTATAGTTGCTTTTTCTTAAGTAAGCAATTTGATTTATAACAAGCAGTCTGTGAATAATTTGAATTTGTGGTTTTGGTTCATTTTTGGACCACGTCAACCAATCATGTGCAGTCCATATCGGGCAAAGCAAAAAGTTTATTACAGCAAGTTTTTATTCTGTTCCCAATGAGACTGCATTAAATTTCAAGCTCTTTAGAGAATCTGACTAACTTTGTAAGACAATTTAGGTTGAAAATTAACACACGGCCACAAAATGCAGCCTGGCTGTATACTAAAATATATGTTATTAAAAAACATTGAGTAACAAGAGAGCTTTTCTAAAATTTTTTTCTATTTATTTCATTTTTGTTGTGTTTATTTTTGTTTTCAAGAGTGCTCTCTGAAACAGTAAAATTCATGTGACAAAACCAGGGTCAGCTTGCCTCTGTCACACTCTTAATATTTTATTAACACAGGAACTGAGCTGCCATTCCACTTTTGTTATGTTTTTGCTTAATAACTATATTCAAGTGGTTATCTTCCCCCTAATGTGGCTACGTGGGCAATCTGTCAATCTGCCCTTAGCAGCAGCTGCTCTTATTTAACTGTAATTTCAGGCTAAAAGTTGTTTCTTATTTAACAGTTACACAGTCTTATTAAATAGAATTTAGAAAATATAGAGGAGTATAAGGAAAATAATGTGTTCATGGTCTTTATTCCTTAGGATAATCAAAGTTTTTAAAATGTACATGTCTATATACACACATCTTCACATAAACATTGGCGGTGATGTTTTAAACTATTATGGAAAGTTTTACTTCGTATTTTTTAAATGTTAGAGAGTAAAATCATAAATAATTGAGATATAATTATAATTGTTATGATAAGAAAGTAAAGAAGGAAATTTTAAACTCTTTACTTTGAAATGAATGCAAGAATTCCACCCAGTGTTACAGATCCAGAAAACTTGAGGAAGATGCTTTCACCACAAGATGGCTCCCAAGGTTTTGGACCCCCTTCCACAATGTAATAGATTCCAAATCGTAAAATACTAATGTGTTTTAAAAAGGGTCAAGAAAAACAGAAGGAAAGTAAATGTCAATCCACAACTATATCCAAATAAGTTGAAATTCTCCCAAAGTGAGCACAGTCAGCCTACCAAAGCAAAACCAAGATGAGGTGAGTATTCAAATATTGAGACAAAAATCTCTTTTACTGAAGCAAACCACAAATATTTGGTTAGCATCTACTATGTCCAAGATTCTTACTATGCAAATAATAGGTATGCCAGACAACTGTCCAGCCTTTTATGCTTCTTGGCCTAACTAGATACACCTGCAATTTTTCCATATGGGATTCCACCTCTTGTATTTTGGCTTAAGTGTACATTCATTCTGATTAATAGAGGATATTAAACAGGTAGAAAGTGACTTGCTTCACTTCAAAGTGAAATCAAACTTGTGAGTTTGATTAGGGAAACTTCATGAGATTTTAGCTTTCATGTATCTATTTTCAACTACTGCAGTGGTCAAGAACACTTAGAATTCTTATCTGCCACTTACGTAGATCTTAGGAAAATTTCTTTGAACCTCAGTTTCTTCATTTGTAGCCTGGGGATCCTACCACTCACCTCGCCTCATGGTGTTCTAAAAACATAATGAGATAGTACAGTACTTGAGGGATAGGGGGCTCTCAGTAAATGGAGCTCTTATTGTATACTCCGAAGAGTCTACTAGGAAACTGGCTCCCCATATGGTTCAAACATAGCTTTTCCTCTGTGGCTACATCACAGATATTGCTTATGAGAGGACACAGGCTCTAGTTCACTGTGGTTCATTCTTAGTGGTCACTGGAAAATTTGTTCCACTACAAGTACATGCACAGGTAACAATGGCCTATATATGAACTGAACAGCAAACACAGCACTCAGTGTTGGATAAAACATGCTCAAAGTATGCCATGGGCCTGGATCCAGCTTTCACTTTGTACTCTCATGTGCAGGCTTCCTATCTTGAGCATGCTTGTCACCATACACTTCTTTCCCTTAGCCTGTGAGTTAACGTCCAGACAATGAAACCAACATCTGAGAAATATGCATGCTGACAATCTGTATACAGCGCAGCTGTGGAGACATGGTTGCAAGGCTCTGGTGTTAGACACCTAAATTCAAACCTCAGTTCACACCACTGTGTGATACTGTGCAAGTCACTTTAACTTCTCTGATCCTCCATTCCTCTCATCTGTAAAAGGAAGATAACATCAATTCCTACTTGTGGAGTTGTTAAAAGTTAAATATGACTAGGCATGTTGACTGCTTTGCCCAGTGCCTGGCATACAGAAAAGATTCAATAAACGTCAGCTTGTGTTGTTATTGCTACTAACTTTATCATAATACGGTGCTCTTTACATGTATTCACCACATCAGATCTGCTTTTGGAACTAGGTTTTTAAAACTTTTTTTCTTGCAGTGATGACAATTTGGTGAGAATCACCCACACTTTCTCATCCAGGTACTTTTACCTTCACTTATGAGAGGTATAAGGGGTACGTACAATTGCAGGCTGCAAAATACTGTTTTCCTGAATTCAAAGCCTCTTGGGCCATAACAAATCTGAGCATTTGGTCTCATTAGGACAATCCTCTACAAAAGATAGGGGACTGCAAGAACAAGTCATCTTTGAATTTTCAATGAGTTGACTGTTCAAATATATTTTGAGGATGGAGAATCAGAAAGAATTTTAGATTAAAACTATTTTCTCCATGTAAAATAATCATTCTAAGACAATGATGTGAGAGCATAAAAGTATTGATATTTAAATAACTCAATGCCCTAATAACATCTTAGTTAAAACCCTATAACCAGTGCTCTTAACGGTGCCATTATACATTTTTGCTTCCCTTTTTGGGGCTTTAAATTCAATGCTACAACTAATTGCTTACAAACTGCTATGGGCAAACAGTGACCTCCTTGTGAGCTCGGTGAATATTATCTAGTGTATGCTACCAGTATCTCAGCAAAAAGACAGAGTGTTCCTGTAACCTCAGTCTCTGTATTTGTCCATCAGAGCTTTGAAGAACACTGTCTTCTTTTCAAGGGTCAACAGAGGTTTAACAGAAGACAAAACTGGGTTTAGATAAAATTGGTGTATTTCCAAGAATTCTTCCAAAAAGGTAAATTCCACATATAAAACACTGATTTCATTTTTTCTTTTTCTCTTTTTTCTTTTTTAGTTTTAAAGGAGCTGTCTCTTTCCTTTTTAAATTAAATGCACTGGGATGACATAGGTTAATAAAATAACATAGGTTTCAAATGTACAATTCAATAATACATCATATGTGTATTGCATTGTATGTTCATGGCCCAAAGTTAAATTTAAAGGAGCTGTTTCTTATAATCAGAAGTTTAAGTATTGTTGTTCAAACTGGATTGGTTCCAGACAGTGGTAGAAGTGGCAAAAATAATTCTGCAAATGCGACTCACAGTGTTCATGTTATATGTAATCTATTTTTATGTATTCGTTAACAGAAGCACTTGGAATAGCTTGCTGCTAAGTAATAAGATAAATTGCATTTGTCCGATATCTGCCTATTTGTATTGCATTCATATTTGGCATCAGCCTAAACTTGTTATTCGACAACAAACTTTGTCTCATTCATAATGGATTTTCTCCAGATGGAGCTGTTTCATGTTAAAATTAGTGATAAAGGTAGTTTTTAAAATGGTATAGGTAGGTGGCAACAGCAACTTTTGAAAGTATAACCTAATAGGAATAACAAATCATTGCTATATCATCTACATACAACTAGGATTATTATGAAACTCAATTTAGTTTAAACATATATACCTACCACCCCTGTTTTTTAAAAAAATTTAGTTAATTATGATGTGACCTGGGTTGGGAAAGTCAACACAGCCCCTTGAACAACCACAAACACTTAAGGAAAATAAATTGTCATTGGATTTGGGCCAAATATTTGAAAGGATTTATAAATGTCACTTGCCTTTGGCTTGAAAACAGGAGTTAATTCTAATACAAACATCATGCCCACCTAGCCTCTTGAAGTTGGTAAATTGTTCAGAAAGCATTTGGGTAACATGATACAAAGTTAATAACAGAGGCCGGTAATTAATACGCACTCCTATGGGCACTCTAAAAATAGGGTACCAAGGAAAGTCTTCTTATTAGGCAATGTGATCAAGAGTTAATTGGTTAATGTCTATATAGCCCAACAATATATGTACATGTATATATAAATGTATGATTATTATAATTATGGAGAGCAGAGTTCAAAATCCACTTTGAGTTCAAAGAATAGTAATTTGTATATCTAAGTATAGACGCAAATATTTAACTGTGCAAAAATGCTTATTTTAATATTATTTCAAATGTTTAATAAGTATTACTCATCTCTCAAGTTTTACTTTTTCTTTCTTAATTAAAGGTATTAGATGATGCAAAAAAAATAATTCCCTTATTGTCATTAAAAACATTACTTTAATGTTGTTGTTCTTGTTATTATTAGTATTACTATTATTGTTGTTGTTGAAAAATTTGGTCATAGGAAGGTAAGAGAGAAAATTTGGTATTATATGCAGAAATGGCCACATTAATTGCAGTGCATATTTGTGGGCAGTTAAGGAGCAGGTGATTTAAATTTATGAAAGCTAAGTTTACTTGGAGGAAAGAAGAGTAAATGAAGTCGGGTTCCTAACCTCCCAGTCTTATATACTACTTGTGGTGGGAGAGATGACTAGATAAATATGTGTTAGGTTGTAAAGATCATAATAACATAATATCGCAATCAGTTTTTTTGGAGGGAAATCAGGAAGGTCATTTGTCATTTGATCTGGGCCATGAAGAATGAATATCACAGTTCAATAGGCAGCTAGAGTTGAGATGAGAGTGAGGGAAAGCCAGGCAGCTGTCCCCGCGTGAGCATGCATGTCCTGTTCAAAGACAGGCTCAGTGTGTCTCAAAGGAAGGGTGGAGAGAAGCAAATGGATGGAAAGTACGTAGCTAGGTTAGCAAGACCTAAACTTAAAGGCTCTTGATACTCTAACAAATTCGAACTTATTTTCTAAAATTTTTCTTAAAGTTTTTGAAACAGTTTTTATTCACTTAAACTACTCAGATCCATATACTAAAGACTTTGTCTCATCTGCCCCAATGTTCAACCACACAAAGTTTCTGAGCTTTTAAATTTGTTTCCAATAATGAATAACCAGGGAATTTCAAAATTAAGTTCAGATTTCCAGATTCTCTTGAAAACTCAAAAGACTTAGCAGTAGTGGAACAGTTATTCTAAATGGCGACAGCTGGTCAGAGGCAAGGGAGGTAGCTCCCTCCAGATGGCACATGTACTGTGCAGTGGTCCAGGTGATTCTTCTATCTGTCACACTCATATCATATGCCTAGGGGTTTGTGCCTTCTGTTTTAAAGAGGTCCTCTCTCACCAGCAAGAAATTTTCTGCCATTGTATACAACATAAATTAACTTGAACGAGTTAATTTATATTGATTATCTGTGGTTTCTTTTGCTAATGTGTTACTTTCCTTTTTTATTTTTTGTCCCTCATGCCAATGAGGTTTCCCATTTATTCTTTTATTTAGAAGTGCAATAAGTACTTTTAAACAAATTTCTTTGGGTTGAAAATGCAGATGCCATCTGTGTGGAGCCCAGGTAAACAAGAGATAAAGAACATGACCCATGGCAGGATTTCTCAACGTCAACACTATCGACAGTTTGGTCTGGACAATTCTTTATAGTGTGTATATTGGGGGGTGGGAGCTGTCCTGGGCAGTGTGGAACATTTAGCAGTATCCCTGGCTTCTAGCCTCTGAGTGGTAGTAGTACTCCCAGTCATCATAATAGAAAATGTCTCCAGACATTGACAAATGAGCCCTGGGGGTCAAAATCGCCTCTAGTTGAGAACCACTGCTCTATGGGGACAAATGTTTCCAGGAAAATAAGCCCCTGGTAGGAGAGTACTACTCTGCTGGAAAACGGACAGGGCGATGCCTTATACCTCCCTCTGCCACTTCTGCCCTCCCCCTCCCCTTCACCTTTCTATTCTGCCAGAGACAAAGGTTGCCCCAACCACAAGGAGTGGAAACAGCCAGGCAGCCTTCGCTAGTGATACCAAAATAGGCCTCTCCTACCGGTGAGAACCTTTAAACACTTTCACAGGTCAGCATAGCAGTGAAGACTCCCATTTCTATGATCTCTATTATTAATGTAGTTGAGGAAAAAAAGACAAGAACTTGCCTCTAGAGGATCTACTATCAAGACCCAAACCTCATCATTTGCACACACTGGCCAAGTGTGGTTCAGTATGCCTCTGAGGACAGAGGAAGCCTCTTCTCCCCAACAAAGAAGTGAATGGTGAGGTCCAGTCTGGGTGTCACTGGGGAGAGTGGGAGCTGCTATTGCTAACCCCTGAGAGGTTAGAGGGAGGCCAGCCACAGATCTCAGAATACATCAGACCCCCTTCCAGGATTTCCTCATCCTCTAGCTCTAAGGTCTCTGACATCTAAGTTCACTCATCTGAGAACTTCTTTCGTTTTTCCTGTAATATAAGTTTGCCTTGAATCTAAGCATTATTGTCCTATTAGCAAACTGTCAAAATGAGATTTTGTATGTTTTCCTAGTATAAGTAAGAATGACAAGTTTCTTTTGTGGGGGAAGAGTGGGCAGTTGTTAAATGACAAAGCCAAAAAGTAGGTAAAAGTTGATGAAGAGTTTTGATATTTTTCGGATGGATTTCAAGTTGGATTGCTTTTGAGCTGAGAAAAAAACTTCAAGATTATGGCATTTCCTGGAGTGTAAAATTGATGGGCTGACGATGTGACTTACAAAACCATATTTTTGTGGTTAGTAGCTTTTCACACTTTTTTCTTCTGGCATACAGAATCTAATCATTTCTCCACAGTGAGAGGTATACTATACAGGAAATTGGTTGAATTAAATTAATTAATGAAAGTGCCTTATTCATTTTGCACCCCTTCTGAAAATAAACCAAAGGCCCCATTTTTCAAAATTCAAGTCTTCTAAATTATGCTTAGCAAATATATAATAGATGCTAAATACTGTTTAGCTAATGACAACAGTGATTCTGGTCCTCACGATAATTTAGGGGAGAGGTGGTGGTTAAAAGTGAAAACAGGACAACAGTAAAAAGAAATGACTGATCCTCTCATTCACTAAATAATGAGTAAATGAAATAAGCAGTCACCCACCAAAACAGAGATCCTGTTTACAGTAAGGACAGCTCAAAGGGAGGAGCCGCTTGAACAGGGAGAGGATGAACAATACTGGGGTAAAAGAGGGACAAGGACAAGGAGGGTTTTGAGTAAGTTAAACCTACTGGTGACAAAGTAGGATAGAGAGCAGGGCTGGGCAGCTGAAGCATCCTTTTATTCACAAATCAATGGAAGCTATTCAGACCAATATGGTTTGATTTAGCTGATACTGACTGCAGCTAAAGAGATGCAAATACGTCAGCAAAAGGAGAGTAAGATAAACAGGAGAAACCAACACTGGCTAAAAAAAACAGAGCTGAGAACAGAGACTGACATTTAATGACCAGATTAAAAGGATAAAAAAAAAAACTAGAGAAAAGTAAGACGATGTGAGTATGATATCCTTAGAAGAGAGGAAGGGGACAGATTCAATGATCCCCTGCTTATTAGACTCAGAGAAAAGAAAGGATAATTGATCATGGATCACAGGTCACACGAATAGAGCACAAGCACTTAGTAAATGTTTGTTGAATAGCTAACCATACACAAAAAGTTCCTTCCTTTCTAGATATGACAACAACTTAAGATTTATACAGTATCGTATTAAGTTTTTGACCCTTTGGAGATGCTAAAAGCCACAGACAGCTTTAATGATGATTTTTAAACAGCTATTTAGAGAAATTTCCATGAGCCTCATCTTGTACCCCTGATGCTGGTCCTATCAGATTCAATTAGGGGATCATGCTAGGCAGTAGCTGGAACACCAGACTGAGAGTCTAGACTAGGGTTCCAAAATTGGCTTTGCTGTGAAGCGTGTGATGCTAGGCCAGCCACTTAACCTTTCCGAGTTTCTATTTCCTCTGGAGGAACAGAAGCAGCCTGAACTAGATAATGCTCAGGACCCTCTCATGATCTTATTTATGTATGCTGTGAAGTACGTTACCATGTTGATCGCAGATTTCCCTGTCTCTGTACTGCCTTTATGCCCAGAGTTGAATGGCAGATAACAGTTATTTTTTCCCCACTTTCTCCTCATCTTGCCTTCTAGTGGCTTGTCGACAGTACTTTGTATAATCAATTCTGGAAATGTTTATCCATCTGTATTATCTCAGGGTTGCTATTTACTGTTCCTGCTCTTTTTTTTCTTGGGAGTGGGGGGTGGGGTGGGGAGGAATTTTGACTTGCCTCTCTCAGGGAGACCACAGCAAACAAGGATAGATTTTCACAATCCTCAGCATGAAGGGCCTCTGTTCTGACACAGTTTGAATTGAATTCATTGTGATGATATATTTAAAGTGGTTTCCTGTGTTTTTCTGGGCTTTTAAAAAGTAAATAAAATCTTGGCTGCATATGGCTCTTTATGCTGTTACCCTTAGCTGAAATATTTTTTCCCTTTTCTATGAAAATACAAATAATTATACAATTGGATCTTTTGATAAAAATGTCTGACCTAGTTACTAAAGAGTTAAACGGGCCTAACACATCACTGACGGCACTTTTTGATCTAAGATTACCTGTAAACTGCGGCACTCTTAGATGAAGCATGAGCAGTGAAAAACACTGACAGAGGAGTAAGGTGATTCTGATTCTGCTCCTTAACTGGCCATCACTTATCCTAGGCATGGCATTTAATCTCCTAACCACCTGATTTGTAAAGTACATGGATTAGACTGAATGACTTCTAAAGTTGCTTATACGTCTCATATTCTATAAGATGCCGGACTAGCTAAGAAACTTTTATTTTTAGCTATGTCATCTTCCATGATCAAAATTCTGCTCCCAACTGGGGAGTTATTAAAATTTACTCATCGGAACACCGGGCCAACACATAAATTGATCTTATCACTTTTCTGTTACCTTGTTAAAAGTAATCATCCATGCAAAAGTGCAGGGTGTGAGGGTAATTGATATAAATAGAACAATATTTTAACTTAACTGTACAAAAGCATTCCCTAGAGACCAGAAATCCCAACACACCGATATGGGGAGAGGGAGGTCTGACCTCTATGTGCCATGCACGAGCTTCCACAGGTCTCTTCCTCAATATCCACGACTTGGTGTATCCTCCTCTGTTCCTCGATACTCATGATTTGAATTTCAGGGCCTTAAAGGGACACAGCAAAGTTGAATAGCCTTAAATGTAGAAAGAAGGTCAGCCAATGGTTATAAAGTGGACGCATCTGTTGGAAAGATGCTGTCCTGCATTTCATATGGCCAGTATAAGGCAACAAGGGGAGAATGACTTAGAAATTTGTATGTCAAGCAGAAGGAAGAATCCCACAGGAAACCAATCGCAAAATGAGCAGAGTTTTTCACAACTTTCCCAAACACTTGAATAATTCGGGCAGATTCAACTACAAAGAACGCAGGGTGTATAATCCAGAGGCTTTAATAAGCTCACAGCTTTAGATAGCTGGACTATCCTACCTGTTTCAGCCGTAGTCAGACAAAAAAGGTGGCATTTAACTCATCTCCTTTCCACTGTTTTTTAAAACATCTAGAAATAACACTGGCAATAATACTACATTATGAAGTACTTAACTGATGGGCAGAGTACCTTAAGTGTATCATCTCATTTAATGCTGAAAACAATCCACTGAGGGTAATACTATCCTTGTTAGATGATGAGAGCTGAGTGAGTTAAGCAACTGGTCTTCGGGTGAGGAAGTCAAATCATCTCTATTTTTGATACATCTGCCCAGTGCCAAGTGTTTATTTTGAATACACGAAGGAGAAACAACCTGAGAGGCAATTGGCAGTGATATTTACTTCTTCACGGTTTGGGCATAAATCCTAACATATATTAAATTACCAAGCACATCTTTAAATAAACGTGTGCTACAGCAACTCCAATTCAAACAACCATCTTCAATGTAATAATTATGCCGGCTGTGACATGAGCTTAGCCGAGAGTGTATTTTTATTTTAACAAGCTTGAGTAAGTGCATGAGTGTGGGCTGAGCTTTTTGCTCGACAGTCAATACTTGAAAGCTGGCTCCAACCTTTAATTTAAGCATTCGCTTGTAGCACCAACAGGGCTACAGGGTTTCTAGTATCAAAGACACACTCCTCCATCCTTTCATGGTCCTACTTTTGTAAGCAGCACGATTGAACTGCAGCACCACAGAAACTTGTTTTCCCTCCTCCTGGCAGCTCGAGCCAAAACACTACTGCCCCCTTCATCTTAGCGACATCATAATGAAGTCCCTGAATCAATTTATAACAAGCAAAGTGCACAAATCCATTGAAGGAGTCTTGTGGCAGATGGCTTTCATATATCTCTCAACAGCATACGAGCAAGCAAAGCTGTCTGCATAGAAACCCAAATCATACCATAGAAGGGGCTTTTGCTACATCCAAAGAACTGTTTTTGTTTCTCTCATGAAATGATTTTCTCTCAAGAAAAAGGAAGATACAGAGAATATCTGATTGTCCCTAATGATTCTATGTGCCTTAAAAACATTTGTCATCCTCCTTCAGTGGCTGTCTAACAACAACTCCCTCAGAATGACAGTCAGGGCCCTTTCATGGTCTGAACCCCACCAGCCTTTTCTAACTGCCTCCTGCAGCCCCCACGGGCCACCCTGAAATTACTTGCCATCCCCAAACTTGCCTACTGGCCGCCTAGGCTTTGAGACTTTTCACAAGCTTAACCCTTTGTTGGGAATATCATCCTTCACTTTCAAGTTCAGCCAGGCTTTTGCCTCCTCTAGAAAGCAGTCTCTAACTCCTCAGTCTGATTAGGGCTCCCCCTGTGTGCTCCTGTCACCCCTCGTCACTCTTGTCTGGTACTTAAACTGTGTCGTGATTTTATTTCCACCTCAGGCCCTCACTGGCCTGCGAGCTCCTTGAAGGCAGGGACGACATCTTTTCCTCTCTGTGGTTCTAGCACTTTGTACGGTGCCTGGCACACAGCAGATGTTCACTAAACGTTTGTGTTTTGCCTACTTCTGCTCCATTGAAGTGTTCTGAAAAAGCACCCAATCCCAATTTGCATGATGACCCAATCTCGAATCTGGAAAAATGCATTTTTGTGAGACTCCTATGGTGCTGTTGGGTCAGAGAAGCAAGGTTAGAACAGCCTTGGGAGTCAGACAGGCTTGGCTGCTAGTGGCAGCTACATGCTAGCTCTGAGATCCTGGACAGGTTGATCTACCTCTCTGAGCCTCAGCTTCCTCTTCTGTGACAAGTGGGGATGAAAAGCTGATATGAGTATTAAATGTGGTAATCCATTTCACAGTGCTTGGCACAGAGGAAATGCTTCAGAAATGACAGGCTTAGAACATGTATCACTGCTTACAGTGGCAGGGCTTGAATAATGCAGAATTATAGAAGCCTCTTATGTGCTGAAAAATATCATCAGTGACCCTTCTATCAGCCCCCACGTGTCCAGATCACATATCTCACATCTTTGGGTACCGGCAAAGGCCCCTGTTAAAATGCCAATGTGTTCCAGCTGAGATAAGATTGGGTGAAGTCAATACCCTGACTTCAAACTAATGAATATGACATGTACCATTCACTGTCCATGTGAACATGATGATGAAGATATTAAGTGTTTATTATGTGCTAAGTACCTGTTCTGGATTAGACACTGTAGTAAGCACCTTCTATATGTTATATTCCACTTTCCAAAACCCCTATAAAGTCAATATTATTATTATTTTTTTGTTTTACAGGTGATAAAACTGAGGTATAGAGGAGTTATATGACTTGCTCTATCCCTGAAACTTAAACCTTATATTTGGAAAAAAAATTTCCAAATCCGTACATTCATTTTACCTATGAAAAATTTCTTATACTTTTTCCTAGTCATTTCTCTCTTGTTACCTGGAAGAGCCAGGAGAAGTGGGATGCAAGGCCTGAACACTGAGTTAGGGGAGAGAGAAGAGAGGACGGTCTGGAGAGAAATGCACTACTCCATCTTTATGTGTTGGGGGAGCAACTCTGCCCTCGGCTATGAGCTGGACAATACTGAGAACACTGAGAAAGGAGATGATAGACCCGAAAAACATAGCCAGTTTGCCTGAGGCCATCTTTACTGAGGGCCAGAACCTTTAGCAAAGAGCTAAAAAGTGCACTGAAAGCATTAAGTCTTAGAAGAACTTCCTATTCCCATAAAAATATCACCATATCTTCCGATTCACTTTCTCCTCCTACCTTCAAGGGTCATTTGAAAGCCAACGTTAAAAAAAGGAAAAGGAAAACATAAAGGCTGTTATCAGGCCTTCGTGATAATAGAATTACAGCTTTGTACACATACTTGAAGTATATAAATGCCTTTAGTTTCCCTTCTGTAAGGTCGCAGACTCAATTTTATATTTGCGAAGTGGTGGTACAAAGGAACTGAGGACAAACAAAATATGTGTTAAATGCAAGTGAAAAATTCCAAAGCCTCGAATCTAGAGAATATTTTCAGTACTGTGAGTGTATTATTTACAAAAAGAATACTAGAATATCCCCACTTATTAGTAAGCTTTTAACTGAAGCGCTACATACACTCAGAAATAGGCCCAAATCATAAATGTAAGCTTGATGAATTTTCACAGAGTGAACAATCTTAGATCAAGGAAAAAAATGCCGTTCAGTGTTTTAATAGTTTTCTATACCTGGGTCAAAACCAGCAAATCATGAAAAACTTCATGTATAAAATTTATTAAGTTCACTTGGCATAAAAATGCTAAAAATTTAATAAAATACAATGCCTAAGAAGAACCATTTTACTTCTAAGAGGATAATTATCTTGGAAATTTGGAGGAAGTTTGTTTTTAACCATGAATAGACATATAGTTATTTCTCTAACCTTTTTTTTTTTTTTTTTTAAACAATAAAGGAAAAAGGGTCAATGCTTTACCTTCCCAACAGCCTTTCTGGGAGAGGATGCTATCTATCTCTGTTTCCTTCCTCTCCACTCCCATCCTTCCCCACATTATCATTGTGAGTTGTTCTAAAACTAGGCCATCTCTCTCCCCTTAGTCCTCCTGATTTTGGGCAGATCCAAGAGGAAATGAGGTGCTTTTTATCACAGCCAGGCTAGATGTCGGCCAGTGCACAACCTCTGTTTACATAGTGAGTATGTTTCAGTCTATAGCTTTAATTGGCAATAAAACCATGCTGGAGTGAGCGGTCCTGATACTCTGACACTGATCTGGCTCTAGGGGCACCAATTCCTCTTAGTTACAAGAGTCGGGAGCAAGACCTTGGAAATGCAGAATGTGTTGAAATGCATTTGCTCCCATTCAACTGACAGCCGATCGACAGAAACCAAATGAAACCAAAACCTGCGTGCCCCCAATTTGATAACAAAAAGGCCGACGGCCCAGCCACAAAGAGCCGTGTAAATATCTACACGTTAAATGCCAACAAAGTGATTAGAAAATTAAGAACAAGTATTAGAATGTTGCTTTCTAACTGCACATTATTTTTCACAAGCAATTTCAGGGAAGGTTCGACTTTTGTACATTTAATTAGTATAATAGAACTGATTCTGCCAAGTACATTTGTAGTTAGTCAAAGGCTCAGCCTTCTTGGCAACAATCTAGGTGTGGATGGGTATCTGGGCAGAATGCCTCCCTCTTTGGAGTTGGTCTGAGGGAGCATAAATGAAGGGCTCAAGGTAGAAGTCACATCACTCATGTAGTGGCAGGGCCTGTGAGGGTTTTCTGTCACTACACTCAGTAATAAAATTTCTTAAAGCTCACACAATAGTGGCAAAAATCTCACATCTCACATGAGTTGGGATAGTCCCGGAAGTTGTGCTAACTGTAGAAAATATTTTTCCTCGTTATTAGGCAAAACTGAAAAGACACATAGCAGCAATTTGCTACTATTTTTGCTAATGTAGGTTGCAGATGATTAAAGATAAATTGTAAGGCTTCCGTAAACCATACATTGATGCCAAATCTCTGTTGCATTAAAAAAGAAAGTAACAAAACTCTGAGAATATAACATCAGCAATGGTTCTCGTCTTCTCCAGCATTTAAAGAGAAAGAAATTATAAAGAAGATGGGGATTAGAATATTGTTCTTGAATTCTAGTTTGAAAGTGCTTTGTTTAATATGTAATGCATGGCTTATATGATAAACCTGTCTAAATTTAAAGCTCCTTCTAGTGCTACCTTGTGCCTTGTCACAAAAATCTTTTATATCCCCTAGAGCAAACTGTAGAGCAGCAGTTCTCAAACTTTTTGGTGTATGGACCCTTTTATGCTCTTAAAAGCAACAAAGAACTTTTATGTGTGTTATATATTAACAATTACATTATAAGAAATTAAAACTGAGGACATGAAAAAATACATAAGTAATTTAAAATAACAGCAATGAACTCATTACAGTTTAACAATGTATTTTTATGGAAAAAATGTATTTCTCCCAAAACGTTAATAAGGAGGATGCTATTATTTTACACTTTTACAAATCTCTAATCTGACTTAGTAGAAGGCAGGTGGATTCTCATATCTACGTCTGCATTCAATCTTTTTTTCCTTTTTTTTTTTTAAGGGGTGGGTTGAAGTACGTGAAGAAAATCTGGTCTCACACAGAGATATAGCTGGAAAAGGGAGGAGAATTTTAACAGTCTTTTCTGATAGTTTTGAATCTTTTTTGATACTACACCAAATACTCAACAAGTGGTGGTTTCTTAAAGTTAGTTGTAATATAAAACCTGAAATCACACCAGTAATTTTTTTGTATTCTGTGCAATTCAAGTACACTGGTATATTTTATATCTTGAATGAATCTTTTACCCAAAGATATTTTTATAAGAGCATGCATTGGTCATTTGGAGACTATTAGTTTACTGAGTTATGTAACTTTTCCAGATGTTGACACAATTCATTACCAAATGTGATTATATCTAGTTATCATATTTATAAATATCATCACCAACATCATCAGAAAAGTCTTTAAATATGAGGAAGCTGTCAAGTTCATGGAGTCAGATACAAGTGTTACAAAACTCTAATATTTCCCTGAAAGCTAGACTTTATTGGCAATAAATAGTACCAACTACTTTACTTGAAATGATGAGCACACTTGGTTCATTTTTGAGAAAATGTATAACATATACTTAAGTCTGAATAACCACAGTCAGTCATTCTGGTAAATAATATGGCATTCCATTTAAACAAAAACAGCTAGTTCAGCTCTTAACTCAAACAATGGCACAAGTTCTTTTCCCTGGAGAGAAATATTCTACTTCAATATGGAGCAGAAGTGCTCTATGCGCTTTACGTGTACTTCCCAATTTTGTCATAAAGAATATTAAAAAGACTTGTACTCAAGAGTCAAAAGTTAATAAGCTTAATTTTTACTGCTTCATCAAGGACATTCTCAGATGAAGCTGGCCATGTTCTGTTAATGACGAATCCACAGTAATAATGAATGCAGTGACTGCTAGTACAAGTTGGTGTCACTGCCTTGATTCCTGCAAAGGTGCCAGGGGTTTTGCCCACCAGCTTTGGCACTATTAAAGCAGATGGTCAATACAGTAAAAAAAAAAAAAAAAAAAGGCAAATAATATTTTAGTGTTGTTGTACAAATAGTTTTTATCTCTTGGAACCCTGGAAAAGGCCTTGGGTACCCCAAGGGGCACCTGGATCAACATTGAGGACCAATGCTGCAGAGGATAGTAACAGTATAAATCCACTCCCTAATCTGCTCAATGCTTATGTCCTTGTGGGGTTCATATAAAGAAGATTTAAAAGGTTTATTTCTGTCTCCACCCTTCTGCCCTCCTCGCTTAAAAGAATATTCCATTGTGGCAATTCAACATAAATCGTGTGAATAAAACAAAGAAATTGCAGTACTCTTGACTTCATCATCATTTTTCTCCCTAACAAACAAAGCGACTCTAACAAGTTATTGGGAAAACTATCATGAGATATAAGAAATACGATGTGCTGGTCCCACCTCTCTCCCATCTAACTCCCAACCCTCCCCAAACCTTTCACTTTGAGGGTATTTCGGATGAGTTCTTAGTAGTGTCCTCAGAAATAATTGGGTGTCCTAATTCAGCCACATGCAAATTAATGCTCTCCTAAAGAGGCCTTATTATAATTTCCAACCCTTGATGTCTACATAATCCCCTATAGTTCTTTAACTTCTTGCTTTCTAACTTCTGTTTACCGATGCACTACTTTGTCAGCTCAGTATAGCATCAATTAGTAACACAGTTGTGTTTATTAGGTCTCCCTAGAGCCTTGAGAAAGCTGCTTTGTATTTATTAATGACTACAGAGAGCACTACTATTTTTCAATAGCATTTAAAAATGAGTAAATTACTGAAGATGAACTATAAAAGAATTTCAAATTTCAAAGGCAAGCCAAAAAAAAAAAAAGCATATTATTTCAAAACACCCATAATACTTGCCTGGTTAATTTTTTTTTCAATTTACTATCAAGGGGGGTGGAGGGGAGTCAAATCCAGACTCTTTCTCCCTGTTCTACTTTTGGCATTTTGGAGTACAGGTCATTTGATTTAGAGAAATGAGGCATAGGTCTGGTGATTAATTAAGAGCTGGTTTAACAGGTCTAAATTTCATTATCATACATACCTGTTAAGTAATACACACCCGAATCTGCAAAAATCCACCCACAAGGTTAATTTTAAAAAATTAAAAAGCAAGCGAGTATTAGAGAGAAAAAGGCATAACGCCACAAACTAAAGTCCAGTTTTATGTTCTCAAAAATAATTCAACACAGTCAGCTTGAAGTGAATCCAATATGGACTCTTTTATTTTGTGAATTAATTCCCGGTACTATATTAGGTGAAGTTAGAGCTGCCCACACTGGTACAGAATTTGCTACTTAAAGAAACCAGAGAGACCAATCTCTCCTACGATGATTCTTCCTTAACCAAACTTAAAGTGATGGGGAGCAATTACAGCACTCATTTGCCCTGCTTTTAAATTCCTGGTCATTTATGAAATGAAGACGCTGATCTGCAAAAATCACTTTGCATTCATGAAAGAAGTTCTGGGAGCTTCCCCTGAGCATCTGGCTATGAGGCAGAAACATACCTCTGTGCACTTCCTTTGTCTTGCGCTCTCTCTTTGATGTGCAAGTCACTGGTGGAGTAAGCTGTGATCGCTTTGATGTTGAACTTCTAGACTTTATTGTTACTAGCATGCCTACAAGGAGAGCTGTCAGTCATTTCTTACATCTGAACAACCATGTTTCTTTACCACACCTCTTTTACAAGCATCAATCCTTAAATACATGTTTTCACATTCCTGCTGATTACCACACTATCTTTGTTGGGGGAGGGCTGTGCTCAAATATAACTACAGCACCCACATTTTCTGTAAACACCCTGAGGCGTCATCAGATGGCTGGTAACCAAACTTCTTCAACGAGAGAAGCCTGAGTGCAAAACATATTTCTAGCAAATGAAAACATTCGAAAAATGCTTAAGCCATCTTAACAGTCAAAATGAGTAGTTTAGTCAGTATTTCCCCTAAGCAGCCATTGAAATCACAAAGAAACTTCCAAGCCATTTTAAAAGGGATTCTGAATGCAACAGCAGCAGGGGGCTTAGAAAGTCTGCCAAAACTCTGAGACATCTTAACTCATCTTAAACAACTTTGTTTCTTTGCAATGGTGGAAACAAAACACTTCTGTTCTACAGGATTTTGCTTGTGATAAAAACATTGCTTTTGAAATAGATTTCTGCCAAACCCATTATTTTGTTAAACAGTATCATTTTCGGAAGGTGGTTACTTTTATGGATGCAACTCGTTAGAGGAAGATGGTTTTTCATAATTTTATGACAGCAAACATATGGACATGTATTCAACCTGTGTACAATTTCTTAACTATGTACGTGCAAAATAGACAAAATGCTCTTCTTTAAAAATCTGTTGCAAAAGACAGGTTCTAATTTCTTTTACCAGCTCCCATCAGATTTCCGTTTCAAACTCCTTTATCACTTCTGGAACTGCTGAATACGATCAAACCTCACTGGGAGATTCCACACAAAAGGAAATAAAGTTAAGGTGCTTATATCACACTATGCTGCTTTATAATAAACTATTATCTTTCAGAGTAAATGTTTCAATGAAACCCAAGTTCTTAGAGATACTGGGTCTCAAAAGAGAAAGTACAACGATATTTTTCATGATAGAGCTTAGTTTTGTTATTTTCCTTTTATAAGCTGGCTACGCAGGAGATACACTGTTTCTGCTTGCTAATAAACTGCAAACAACATATTAGGAAAAATAATTTCCTTGGGTTTCTGGCCTGGGATATTTGGTAAGGATTAAAATGACAATGGTGCACAAATGGTAAGATCATTCCAGGGTTTCCATTTTTAAGCAACATCCCTTCCCCCAACTGCCTTGGTTGTAACTCAACCATCAAAATAGAAAAGGCTTTGGGCTAAAATTTGATAAATAAGGTATGATTGCAATTTACAAGCACTAAGTCTGGACATATATATTATTAATATTAATGAAAGCTCGCTTGTTCTTTAATTTATTTAAATAGTTGGCGAAAAGTAATCACCCCTCTCTACCTTAAATTTTCACTTCCAAAAGGGAACTGATTAGCTGTTAGAGGCGTTTATAGTAATTAGGTGTTGAGACAGGGCATAAGGAAACTAAAAGGCATTCCTTTGCTTCTTCAAAGTCTTGAACAAAAAAACAGACCACTTTTCTGTTTTAATAGAAACATTTTCATAGAATGAGGGAGCTGGAAAAGATCTTAATAGCTATCAGGTTCAACCCTTCAGTTTTACAAATGGGAAAGTGAGCTATTGAGATAACTTGACAATGACTGAGTAGCAGACCCGGGAGAAGAACCCACAGCTTCTCCCACCCTACAGAGGGGTTTTCCACAATCCAATGTTGTTTCCCTGAACTAGGGACGGATGACTCGTGTGTCAAGTAAAGGTGCTGAGCTTCAGGGGTTTCTCAACCAGAATCATTTGGGCATCTTAAAAAATTACCAATATTCAAGCTCCGCCTTAGACCAATAAAACAGGAGCCTCTAGGAGCACTGCCTGGGCTTGTGTAGTTTTAAAAAGCTCTCTAGACAGTCTAATGTGCAGACAAGGTTGAGAACTAAGAGACCAGATGACCTCTAAGTTCCCTTCTGGGACTATTGCATAACTTTCAGCATTGGTTGGGAAAATTCTTGGAATCTATTCCCTGATGTCCATCCATACGCATTTCTAAGCCATTACACTGTTACACTGTTTTCATGTTGACCTAGCTGTTGTCACTATCTGTATTTATCTACTTCATTTATGTGTTTACTGAGGTATTATCTGTCTCTTCCCATGAGAACCTACATTTGCAAAGACCAGAGACTAAGTGTGCTGTGTTCATTGCTGCCCTCAGGGCCTGAGCCCCCAGCAACAAAATAATGGGATAGCACATCACCATCTCTCAAAGATAGAGGTCTGGAGTTAGTGTGGCAGGAGGTAGGCTGCCCTCCGCTACATCACCAGAGCAGTTCTACTTGGATCTGTTTCACCAGACTAGAATCTAGGATGCAGGAAGACATGTTCTTCCTCACCTTCAGTGCCTCACCCTCTGTGGGCAGGTACACACAATGTGCTCAGGGCCTGAGAAAGGCCATCTTGTAAATAGAAAGCACTGAAATTGTTACTTTGTTGCTGAAAAAAGCAACAAAGACATTACTCTTTCCATTGGAGTTGGCCTTGACTCCTGCAGCATGATCCTCAGCCTACTCCCACTGAGTGGTCGCAATAGTTGCAAAAACCAGCCTAGAGCTTGCTGGCTGGAAGGCCAGTGCTCCTGGGCAAGATTTATGTAGAAGAAGAAGACAGTGTGTGGGAAGTGTCTCAGGCACCTCCAGCACCAAAGCAGCCTCAGAGTCCTCTCCTGTTGGGCCATTTGGGGTAAGATTTGAAGTCTGCCTACTTCCTTCTACATGCTTGTTGATAGCAAGGCTAAAATAGCCAGAAGAATATCTCAAGTATGTTAATGACATCCAAATAATGGCAGACATTGTTCATGTTGGGTACTTCTTCCACTCTGAAGGAGATTTCAGTGCACTAAAGGGAAACTATACTTCCCCTAATATCATTTACTTTTCTGAGCTGCAGTTTCCTCACTAGTAAGAGGAGAGGGTTGGAACCCCACAGTGGTTCCCAAACCTGTCTGATTCTCAGTCACCAGAGTAGCTTTAAATATTCCTTGGCCTCAAAGCATCACAAGAAGGATTGCAAAGGTGATGGAGAATGGGATTTTATTTTTCGAAATGCTTCCCAGTTGACTGTGAAGATCAATGATATTTGGGAACCACTGAAGGGCTGGAAGACTCCAGTGCCCAATCAGCTCTGATAGGCAAGGTGTCACAGAGGAAGCTCTGAGGACCACCTGAATCAAAACCACCCAAGAAGCTTTTTAAATACATGTCTTCCTGAGGCAGGAAGGCCAGAGGACAGAAGAATTAGTCTCTCTCTGGATAGGATTCAGAAACTATCCAGGTTATAGGTTGTACTGTAAAGTTTCAGAACCACTGCCTTATGCAGGATTTTAAAGCCAACTTATGGCTTATTTGGAAGGAAATCATGTTCACACATTAGTATGAGGATTGGCTTTATCTATTTACCTTAATGTTTTATTGTGTGTCACGAACTCTTTGTTTTAAATGGTATGTGGCTCATAGAAACTGCAAACCTATAAGCCCAATAGCCTTAACCCTTTTCTAGTTAAACTTTGCTGCCAGTTTCTCAGTGCATTTTTTAAATGCTGATTCATGGCTCTGGAGGTATGATTAGGAGGAAATTGTCTTAATTCTATTATAAAAGCACAGAGGTGGCACCTGAATAACCTAGCACACAGTAGGCACTTATTATTTGCTAAAATTGATTTAATTATTTATATCCAGTGTGCTACAGAAGATCTGACATGAGATAAACAAACAAAAGAAGGGAAAAAAACCCCAACAACTGAAAAATGTAAATAACGTTGTGAAAAAAAATATTTCTCATGTGGTGAAAGAATCACACTTCTGGGTGGCGCAGTTTGAAAAACCGTTTGCTTTAAGAACTGATCTGAAACTCAACCACAAATCTTCACTTCTGAACTGCTACCTTATTTCTATGATGGAAAGGTTTAAACAGCCAGTTTTTATTTCTTCCCCTCGCCTTCTGGTTTTTTTACGTAAAGATGCAATTTCATCTTTCTAGTAGGAACAAGTGAATACTGTCATCCTTTAAAGTCCTGGTGATGATCACTTATTATTATACAGTTTATTCTAGCTCAGCTCAGAAGGCTTGACTTCTTGAGCAATGCGAAATTCATAAAATTCATGTAAACTTGTGATCTCATTCCTCTGTGTAGCATCAGGACAAATGATATTTAAGGAAATAGGAAGATCAATACTTATTTCTTTTCCAATAGAGAAATCAGATTGTTTTATGAGTGACACTTGATATATCACCACCAAAATCTGACCTCACAATTCACTTGTATTAACTATCCAAAAAGTTAAACAAAAGGATGCTTATCTCTACGTTGTGCAGTGTTGTAAAGCATAAGGTATGTAATGTTCTAAAAGTGTGTGTAAATATAACTATCTCTTTGGCAAATTGTATACACTTAAATGAACCAAATGATCTAACCATAAGTCTTCAGAAACCAAGGGGTTAATAGTTTTGCATACATGTTAAAAAATTTCTTATTGCTCAAAATAGCTACAATAATTTACCTGTTTCTAAATGTTTATCTTTTTTGAAAAAAATAAGTTTTAGATTTAGAATGGGAAAATGTGGCATTTCTCTGATCAGAATGATTGACAATCTCTTTTTAAAAAATATTTGAGAATAGGGGAATAGAACTAAGGTTGAAACTTAAAAAAAAAACAAAACAGAAAAATCCATAACAAAAACAAAGCCTGTCATAAAGGTCATGGTGATTGTTTACTTAGAAACAAAATCTCACTTAAAAAATTAAATTTGATATGGAGCCAAGCAGAATTTTATTGATCAGCTTTAATCTATCTTAAATTAAAAAAAAATTCCCTTACTTCCTTTCAGGCAAACTTTTAAAATTAATTATCCATCCCCCCTAACTGTTACATTTCTGACAACCATACAACAATGAACTACACTTTTGAATCTGATGTAGAATTCCCCAAAGCAATTGAGAAAATAATTTCAACCTCTGACCTCTCCACTAGCCTGATGGGAAATTCATTGGCACTATTACCACTTTTAGCTTTCCATGCATAAGTAACCACTAGAGGGCAGGCTTATCTCGGATCTGAACTATTCTAGAGAAAAACATCTCATAAATGCTTCTAATGTTCTAATTATTTTTGCAATGTCTTTTATTTTCCTGGATATTTAATAATCGACTTCAGTTCATCTAAAAGTATTCCTAAATAGGTCAATTTGTTCACTTTCGCCAATTACAATGATGTCATAAAGGCTAAGATGGCCTGAAGATACGGCCTAACTTAGGTACCTTACAAATTTTAAAACAAAATTTAAAATCTTTACTCTTTACTACATGGTAGGTTACGTGCCTAGTCACTCATACCATAACTAGTACTCAGGTTTCACTTTTGGCACAAAACTTTCAAGAGGTTCTAGACAAACTGAAGTGTGAGGAAGAAACTAAGATTGTGGGAAGGCTCATAGTGAACAAAGTGAAGTGGAGAGGGACAGCAAAGATTAAGGGTTAGAGAGGTGTGTGTGTGTGTTCTGTGTTTCATACTTAGTCTTCAAATAACTGTCAATCTTTCATATGAGACGGACTAAGCTACCTCTAACAATAGTGAGTTCCCCATGATAGATGTTCAAGCATAACCAGACAACCATTTGGCAGAAATCCTGTGGAGAGAAACCGAATGCCAATAGGACATATATCTGAATGACTTTTAAGGTTTCCCCAAGACTCTATGAAATAATGCTTATTTGCTTTCAGACAAAAACACCTCAATCCAGATACCAGAGAGGTAAACACCTATCAAGTGAGAAATGAGCTTTTGCAGATCTATCTACTCGGAAACTTTTACTCCTCGTGTGATTTTCTAAAAGACAAGAGAGTTCTCGAGAGTGTGTCTACAACCATGTCCCTTAGCTGTCATGGAAAGAACCAAGACAACACTCTCAAGACCAAGGACTCTAGCGCTTTCTACTACATAAAGGCATATTAATATCAGAAGATGCATTTGTGAAGGCTCCTTTGCCTAAAGTGGAGCATACAGATAAGTCTCTGGCTCAATTCTATAATAATAGATATAGGTTACACAGGATAGCTTTACTTCATGGTATTCTGTATTTTTTAGGAAAGTAATGCTTATATTTCACCCAGTTCCTCTTATAACAAGCAGACTCAATGAAAATCATGGATGAAGAGTGCTAATGATAAGCAAATAAGAATAACCCCATTTGTACCAAATTGATTTTATTAAATAGTAATTTAAGGATATTAGGCTCAGCAAAGCATTCCATAATTGAATCTATTTTTTCCCCTTATAAATGCCAGAGTTATAATTTCCACTAACTAGAGACAAAGTTATATCCAGGACATTTTCACAGCTTCC
Source organism: Rousettus aegyptiacus (assembly GCF_014176215.1). Lineage (NCBI taxonomy): Eukaryota > Metazoa > Chordata > Mammalia > Chiroptera > Pteropodidae > Rousettus > Rousettus aegyptiacus. Next base: position 128,976,670 of record NW_023416306.1, read on the forward strand.
TCCAAGGGGAGGCACCAAGAAGATAGTGGAAATTGGGGCTCTAGTCATCGCTTCACCTTGTATCAGCTGGAAGAGCTTGGCTACATACAGCACATAACCTCTGTGAGCCTCAGTTTCTTCAACTAAAAAACATGATAGTATCAATGACTTTCCAAGGACTAAATGACAAGAATGCTAATAAACTGTAAAGCATAGAACAAATATAGATTAACATCGTCCCTCTATTTATTTGTGAAATCCCTAGTAAACTTCAGAGGCAATGAAAACTAAAGCAAAAAATGAAATCACTGGCAAACCTAGGGAATAGGTTTGACATTACTTTTTACACAGGAGCAAAGATTTTAAAGTTATATTACCTCCTTATAACGTGACGAGGGCTAACACTTGTCATCTAAGAAAGAAAATCCAGAAATACAAGATTTCAACTGTCTTCTTGCATTTTGCCCATAGGCTAATATAAATTATTATCTGTGCATTTAGAGCTCTTATCTCTGGACATAGCACTTATGTACAGAAAAACTGCATTCCATCATGTCGAAGACATTGACGGATACCAAAAGCTCTGACTACAAACCTCTAAGTCCGTGACTCAAAGGCTGGTGTGGAAGGGAGGTATCCCCAGTGGAGGAGCTAGAATGGGGAGAGAACTTGTAAATTATTCTCCAAATGGTCAATATGTGGTCTTTGAGAGAGTATCAAATGTTAATTTACACCTGTATTGTCAGTAGTGTATGTCTCCAAATCATTATTATTTTTTAAGCAGAGAAACAAACACTGAGTGTCCAATGATGGTTTTTAAAATTACCAAATGTAAAATTTATAGGTTAAGGCAGCCTCAATTTCTTATTAACGAACACTGTGATTATTTAGAATTCATGTAGAAAACATTTCTATGGCAAAATATTCTTAGAAGACTTGTTCCATGCAATGACTTTTATTGATCGCTAAAACAATTTAAGAGAATTTCAAGAAAACTGAATTCCAATTCTACCTCTGCAGATCTATGTATGTATGTATCTCTCTCTCGCTCTCTCTCTCTCTCTAATCTATACATCCACCTACCTACCTACCCATCCATCAACTTTTTCTGCCAGTAAATGGTGATTTGTACATACTGTTTTCTTAGGTGGCCCAGAGCAAATTACAAAGTAGCTGTGTGCAACTGCAGGTGCTTTGCAATTATCTACTTGCTGATGACATCTAATTTATTGTAATTCACTTGGCTGGGAGGGAAAAGTGGGAGAAAAAGGAGTCTAATGAGAAATCTTAATATATTAACATATCTACAAGGTCTTAAACAATCCTAAGATTTAAACTATATACTATGCATATATTTTAAGGACTATTTATATTTAGAAATTGTATTATTTTATTACTGGACAGTATTGAAGTTATATGGTACTCAATTTAAATCGAAGGTAAAGTGGTTTACTTGAATATAGTGTTGCTTTGCATTTTAAGTGACGTAATTGAAATATATAAAGTCAAGACTCTACTTCATAGAGGATCTGAGCTCTCACGGACAAATAGATTCAGAGAACCTCTTTGTCTTTAAAAGAACTAACCCCTCCTTGCCCAATAAGCAGTGGAGCAGACATTTGGGGTTCCCCTTTTCGAGATCTCGCCATTACCCTCTCCCAAACACACCCATCAAAGGTCACAAAAATGGGTCAAAAAACTCAGTTAAGGGATACCTTTGACATGGTTCTTAAAATAAAACCAGGGTTAAAATTTAAATCTTATTTGGTAAAAAGAAAGTACAAACTCTTCACGACTATAAAAATCAAATTTACTAGAGTTGGAAATACTACTAATCACCAACAAATACAGTATTTTCGAAGTGACAAGGTACCTTGTATTTGCACATGAATTGTGCTGGGAAAGAATGTATTATGGAACAGAAATTCCCTTTAAGCCTCCCCTTCACTCTCAAAACTCCATTTACATGAACATACGCTGAGCGATACCAAGAAGCAAAGAGGTATATAAATCTACTGAAAGTGACGAAGCACTTGCCTTTCCTTTCAGCATTGGGCTGCCGCTTGACATGTGGCCAATACACTTTTATGATGAGCAGAACAAGTGCTCCCCTGGTTATAAATGTTATCGCTGGCTCCCTCCGTTTGCCCAAGAAGCAATCCAAATGGTATTGGAATTGTTTTGTTAATTAAACAAAAACAAAACTGAAGGATGAGACTAGAGTTACTCAAATGAAGATTTATTACTTCTAAGCATGAAACCACTTTAAGCCTAAATTATTTGACAACTAACGCAGAGGAAGGATTTTCTTCTTTGGTGAGTTCAAAAGGCCTGATTTAATGATGTTTAAAAAACAACAGTAAATCAGCCAACAAAGAGAATGTTTCTCTTTTATGGTCTCTTGTCTCTCTTCCTCCCTTCACAGTCCACATCTATATACATACCAAAAACCTGTATTATAAACAGTGTTTCTGTTTTGCACAAAGAATCTAATTGTACAAACTCTCTTACACATGGAACTAATTTAACTATTAAAACTGAGAGGTAGTAGGGAAGTATTTAATACAATTCTGGGTCAGTTTTCCCCCCCTTAAATCTGATATGAACACATTTACAGCATTCCTCATTTTCCCACGAACTATTTTTCTTTAAATTTGCACCAAAGCAAAGTAATCCCATTAAAACACAGGATGTTATAATATTGAGAATGAAACATTCTAATTATCTAGATGTATTCTATTTCTCTCTCTCTGGCTTATTGAAAAACTGTTTTGCCAGTATTCAGAGCTACTTTTTCTAAAGCACAATACTATGAATCCATTATCTTACAGCAGCCAGAGGTCACTCCAAGACAAATGTGTGGGCTAGAGCTTTTTTGGGATGATGGTGGTGGTGTCATTCTCATGATTCTATTAGTAAGGGGTAGTATGAAACTTCACTTTGTACTATAACTACAAAAGCAAAAAAAAAAAAAAAAAAGCCCATGTACTTGAAAACGTCAAAATTAAAATGTTAAAAGATACTTTATTGTTTTTTGATTACTGTTCATTAGAGGAAATGGTATTAGCTTCTCACTGTTGTCCCAATCAACACAAATTATATTAAAAAAAAATGGATAAGGACTGGCGTTGGCACCTTCCAAATAGCAAAATCTATTTTATAACTTAAAGGGAAAAAAATTGGAGAAAATGTCTTAACTACTAAACTCTTACAGGATTAACGAAACGCAGCAAACAGGATAAAAGTTTTTTTAGGGGGAGAGGACAAGCGTAGATGTCTTTTACATAAGAAGAAGATGGTAAGAAAAATCTTAATTTTTTTTTTTGTTTCCAAAAATGATTTTAAGTGCCCAAGAAAGTGGTTCTTAAGAACCAGGAGGTTTCATCTCCTTTATCAGTTGCATATTCTAAAAATGATTAAATCCCATTCCCTGCACGCCACAAGAAAAAAAGAAAATTTGCTGTGGGCACGTCGTAGAGAAAGATTTCATCTCAAGCAGCTCATCTTAGCGTCTCGTACGTTTCGACCTGTTAATAATTAATAAAAGAGATGCCACCCAATCTCTAGTGAAGGAAGGCAAAGCTCGGTGATCCGAAAGTAAACCCGGCGCAGATACCGAACGGGTGTCCTTCCTCCTGGATTGCAACAAAACCTCAACCTAGCAAACGTTTAACGAGCAGCGCCCGCACGGATGGCAGAACCCGCAGGACAGTCCTGGTCTGCAAAAATGGTGCGCATTAGGTGAGCCCTGTCCTTCGCAAACAGATGGGGCTCTAAATCCCCACTCCAGGCGGCCGGGTCTGCGAAGCCGCCGGGCAGATTATCTACCCCGAGAAACCTGCCTGCGCACGAGCCGCAGCGTGCCGCCAGCTGAGTTTCTCCGCGGCTCTTTGCAACAGTCCTAAGAGCGTGTCTTGGTTTTTCCGGGCCGCACAGGCGACTTCCTGCACACCTCCAAACTTTGACTTTCTCATTAGAAACTTCGCTGACTTGCCGTCGTTTCTTTCCTCCTAACCTGGGAGGACTTCGAGCTACTCCTCACTTCAGCCAGTGCCCCCTGCTATCCTGCCACAAGCCTGATCAGGGCTGAAGGCCGGCTTGGCCGCGACTGACCCGCGCCGGTCACCCTCACCGCCGTCTAACCACCACTGCCCGAAAATCCACACCCCAAAGTATCAAGTCGGGGTGCGCTGCGGCTGCGGTGGCCGACGAGGGAGTCTCGACACCTCGGAGAAGCCCGTCTCGCTCGGGCCCGGCCACTTTCGGAAGTGGCCGCGGCGGGACGCAGCGCGCACCCGCTGCGCTTTCCCGGCGGGCGGCCGCTCAGGGCCACTAGGCCGCCAAGGCGGGAGGGCGCAAGACCTCGGGCGCTGACCAGTCCCCGGGGATGACAGCACGTTCGCGCGCACGCACGGCCGGCCCGGCTGCCGCGCCTTCCCTACGTAGGCCGGAGCGGTTCGGGGTGCGGGCCCCGGAGACCCGCCGCGGGTGCCCCCGGCTTCCTCTGAGCGCCCCAGACTTTCCCATTCCTTTCAGAAGCGCGGCGACTCCCGGCAAAGTTTCTTCCCGGGGCCCCGCTGGGTGCCTGGCGGACCTCAGCGACTGACAGGAGCCGGAAAGGGTGGAAGAGGAGGGTCCAGCCCGTGCGCCTTTGCCCCCAACGGGAGGCAGGCAGATCCCGCGGCCGAGCTCAGGTGGCGCCGCTGCGTTGGCCCAGAGGCCCTGGCGGGGCTCCGGCGGCCAGCCCCGGGCAGTACGTGCGCTCCGGCAGGCGCGCCCACCCCTCCCCCTGCGCGCCCGCCTCCCCGCCCCCCGGAGCAGCCAGCCCACCCGGCCCCGGCGGGGCGCCCGGGCTCACCTTTCATCGCTGCGATCACAAAATACATCATTTAAGCCGCGGTGCGGAGAGTGCAGGGAGAGCGGATGGTCCGACCCCGGAGCCCCCTCTGCCGCCGCCGCGCCGCCGCCGCCCGAGCCACAGCAGCAGCTGCCGCAGCTGCCCGCCCGCCGAGAGCCATCCCGAGCCATAAGAGGCTCCATGTGACCGGCTGACATCACGGCCGTCGCTCTGTTTACACCGCGCCCCTCCGCTTCCTCCCCGGGCGGGAGGCGGGAGGCGGGAGGCAGGCGCGCCCCAGCGCCGCGCCCGCCCCGCCCCCGCGGGCAGGTGAGCGGCTGCGGCTCAGCCGGCGAACCAGGGCCCGGCGCTGCCCTCCCGCGCCCCCGGCCCACGGCCAGGCCCACGGCCTTCTCTTTCCCTTCCCGAGCACCTGTGGCCGTCCGGGCGCTTTCTGTATGCAGAGCCCCGTGGAACTCGCACCTGACCACTTTATACCCCCAGCTCGTGGAGCAAGAGGCACAAAACCCAATCCCACTCTCCCGCTCCGTTCTCAGGCCCCAGGAGTGTTAAATGCTATGGCTTGTGTGTGAGAAAGAGGTGTTTGGAATGGGGGGCCGCAGTCAGCCGCATTACACATTTCCCAGAGCGCCCCAGCTCTGTTCGGAAGGTAGAGCCCTTTCAGATCCGTGGAGAACGCGGCCATCGAGACCACCTCGGGAGTAGAGTAAGCGCCTCCGAAGTCTTTCCTGACAGACTCGGCCTGGGCGGCGGGAACGCCCACCCGAACATTGGTAACCCTCATCACACCAACTGATTAAGGTGCCGATTTACACCTGCTTCTCCCCCAAGACCAGAGACAGCCAGAAGAAAAGAAGAAAATTCTGTATGTGAATCACCTAAGTGAACTCCAGCCGCCAGCCTATTTGAGCCACTAAATTCCTATGCTCTTCCATATTCAGCATTATCTCCTGGGAACCCATTTACAAAGTGGAAAAAGGCTCAAATTTTCACACCCTAAAAATGAAACGTTGTGCAACTTTGGATAGGAAAAAAAAAAAAAAGATCTCTAAAAGTCAACTTTGTGAATTTTAACTTACAACTAAGGCTTAATTCCCTCCAAATTTTACAGCTTAATCCTTTTTGGCTTTATGGAGACTTTAATCATGATATTATTATCAGAATTTTTTTTTTTATCATGAATTGCAGATGCTACTAGCCAGAGTGTAGTATTTAAAATTTCTGCGAGTTTGTCTGCAGTATCAAGCATAACAAAAAATTATCAAAAGTCAAGTTTGCATTCCTGCTATTTTTCCTTCAATTCTGCTTTCTCTTCTGATGGTCTGTTTCCATTTACAACTTAAAATATTAGATTATTAGTTGCTGCAGTCGTAGTGATTAAACAAGGAGAGTCCTAGCATTTTTTCCATATAACAGTTGTCCTTGCTCCCTGACTTGGGCCGTAATTTAAAACGCACGTAGACAATCAGCACTGTAGAAAACTAGGATCACACCCCGCCTACCCCCCCCCCTCCCTCCCCCCACCACCACCTTCAGGCAAAATTTACAGAGTCCTTTGATTTAGAAGGTCAAAAAATTTCATCATACCTTAAATTAAGCCTTTATAAAAGGTTGATTTCAGCTAAAGTCATCCAACACAGTTTTTCCTTTAGAATTTTTTTCCCAAATAAAACCACAAAAAGAAGAAAAGTCATAAAAGGGTGAAGCCAAGACCTACCCATGTTAATTCAGCTGACCAGCCATAGCAAAGTGGACAAGAGTTTCAAATAAATCAACCATACCCACTGTGATGTTTACAATTATGAAATTAAATCACACCATGTTCCTATGGTGCAACTGTATCTTGCAGTGAGGCAACGCCCCTCAGTTACTCTGACACTATCATTCACAACTGGTTCTTGATTTTTTTTGTGCTAACAACTTTAACAAGGATGGGTAATGTAAAACTACCGTGCAGGTAGATCCCAGGTACATTTTTATTTCCTTTGTACTGTTAAAGGATGGGAAAACATCAGAGACTGCATGCTCACACTCATAGCAAATGAACCTAGATATACAACTCAGAAAATTCACAATGTTACTTTAAAACAGTATCCTGCTTTAGCAAATAATGCTTGAAAATGACCAAATCCATTAGCTCTAGCCTGCCTGTCAGATATCTGACTTCAAGGTAAATAGTTGTTCATTACTAGTAATCGGTGGCCATTTCAAATGAAATCGGTAATCGAGAATGACAAGTAACGTGACATGTGCTCCTGTAATTATAAGTAGTAGATCATTCATCCTACAGATATGTCCCCAATAGAAATGTAATCTCATAATACTTATTTGAAATATTTACACATTTATTCAACAAAAATGTTTCCAGATAATGTAACACTGACCTTGCCCTTTAGAAATGTAGTTTATTCTCATCCTACAGCTAATGAGCACCAGAATTGCAAATATTAAGTCTTAACCTTCCTGTGTGGCTAGGTGCTAGTTGTAAACGTGACTCTATTAAACGTTTTGAGCTTTTAATCCAGGGTATATTATTGTTCTTTACATTCTCATAAAATTTGAAAGTAAAAGAAAAGCCTCTTGAAACACAAATTTTCTATGGAATTATAAATCTTCAACCAAATAAATGTCAGGAATGAAAAAACTGTTACTCCGTTCAATACTACCAAATCGGAGCCATAAATGTTACACATTTCAGTGCAAATTTTTATCAACTATATGTTAAAATATAGGAATAATTATTTGGATTATATTAAACAAATGCTTATGGAATACCTACTGTGAGGTAAAACAGTGCTAAACAACATATTCTTTCCACTACATTTTTTTTTTTACCAAGTGCTCTGAAATTTTTTTTTAAAAGACTATCGCTTACATGGAGAGAATTAAGTGGAATGGGAATTTTTTACCATGAATAGGATTATGTTATACATTAATTCTCAATTCAAATGTTTCTGTTGGCTAATCTCAGAAAAAGAAGGCACACTGCATACTTAAAAACGCAGATAATGCAACTCGGAGTCCTCAAGACACAGTCACAACCCCACATAGTGTCCCTATGTACTGGATTTCACATTGGATCTGTTATTTAGCAAGGAGGTGGAGAGACATTTCTGATGCCATGTTGTTCTGAAATACCTGTGAGAAAAGCATGTTGTATATCTGCAGGGATCTAGATTGGAGTATAATCAGTAAATTGATGTCAATCTCCCCACATTCAGAGGTTAAATAAAAGAATGACACTTGACTTTATGAGAGTATATTTGTTTTTCTACCAAATGGGGTCTGATCTCATTGAATACTACCCCGAATCACACCTATAGTGCTACTGGGAAGAATGGCAAACCAATGGGTCGTCAAGTTTATCCCAAATCAGCAAGCGGCTCCTAGTACAAAGATGATTTCAAAGTGTGCTGATGCACGTGAGAGAGAGCATTTTGGCTCTGTGGTTCTTTCTCACCCAGGCCTTGATTTTCTCTCTCCAGTGTGGCAGCTTGCTAATTCAATTAATTTCTTTCTGGCTGAACAAGAAAGAGATCAGCAAAAGGTTAATGTGGTCCTGGCAGCTGGATTCAGCTGCATCCTTAGCCACCACTGCACTGGGATCTGCAGGCCATTTTGGCCAACATAGAGCCAGGGGATCAGGTCTTCTACAGGCCAAACAGGGTTGGACTCAGAATTCCAAGCAAGACTACTTAGGAAGGTACAGATAAGGCAATAAATTTACTTACAATGGATCACATCCCTGCTTAAATTTGAGTCTGGAAGGAGCCAGTGCTCCATAAAAGAACACTTATAAATGGAATAATACCAGTGAGACCTGGACACCACAGTCTGTTTATGAGTGTTAAGGGGGATAGAATTAACAGATTATCATAGTTTATATATCTTAATTATGATTTTAAACCAATTATACACATAGATTTAAATGTACATGCAAGTATGCACATACATAGCTTATGATAGATGGTGAAATAAACTGTTTTTGGGTGTTGAGAGTCATCCTAAATTTACACACACACACACACACACACACACACACACACACGCACTTTACATTATCAACTCCATTTACTGAATTCCTATTATGTGCCTGGCACTATACTAGAAAAACAAGAATGATAGTAGTCTTAATCTTGAGAAGCTTAATTTTGAGAATCAGTCGACCTTGGCTCTGAAAATATAGGGAAGTCAGTTTCTTGAGTCAGTCTGAACATTCCAAAAGGAAGGCAGTGTCTGGTTGCCCATTGAAAAGATGTTTGTATAGCACTTTGCCACTCACAGTTGATAGATGGCTGCAAATCATTAGTGTGGTTTTTAGTGTAATGGGATGTTGAAGGTGAAAGATTTGTCTGAATTAAGACAATGGTGGAGAGATTCTGAGATTTTTGGAACAACCTATTTCATACATCTATTAGGAAATCCAAGAACTGGAAGATGTTATGTAACCATCACGAGGGAAAGGGTAAAATTCACAGGCCTACAGACCTGAGCAACCTCCACAGAGGTGTCTCACACATACCTGCAAGGTAGCAAGGAAGGAGATTTATGTCAGAGGCCAAACAGACTTTATCCCTTGCGTTCCCTGGGGTGTCCTCACCCCACTCCTACAGCTGGTGGTGCAACAGACCATTCAGGAAATAATGTGTGTGTGTGTGTGTGTGTGTGTGTGTGTGTGTGTTTAAGTTAAAGGAATATGAAAAACAGAAGTAAACTCAGAACTTGGAGCCCTGGGTTCAAGTTTCACACCTGCTACTAGCTTTTGATGTCACCTCGGGCATCTCCCTTCACTTCTTAGGGCATCAGGTCCCTTTCCGGAGGAATAAAGGAATGAGAACAGGCCTCAAAAGGCTCCTGCAACTCAAACATCCCATTACTACTTTCAGGGTCTTGTCCCATCTGCTTCTCGGGAACACCTTCATCTCTTTCTTTCTCCTACACCATGTCCATTTCGCTAAGAAGCCTTCTTTGTTTCATTGAACTCCATGGTATAATAGGATGATCTCAAACGTTAGACAAAATTGAGCTCAAAACCGCCCTTCATCCTACTCACTAGCTGGGTGATCTTGAGCAAACCTTTGTTTCCTCATATGTGAAATAAGGATACTAGAGCCTGGAAGTAATAAATTAAATAATTTAAAGAAGGGACAAAGTGATTCTCTCTTAATAGGGCTTGTTAGTGGAAATACCATCACCACTTCCGCCACCAACCCCTGTGTGGCTGTACACACAGAGCTTGCCTGGCATAAATTATTGACCTTAATGAAGATGTGTGGAAATGACTATCAGGTTGCACTTTTGCTAAGCTTTCTGAAGTTTCAAAATGTGTGTATAAAACAAGCATTTATTAACTGCCTGCTAAGTACACATAACACAAAGATAAATAAAAATTAAATTACCCCAAGGCCTAAGGTGCCATGTGGTCTTGTTTGTTTTGTTTTGTTTTTATGTCTGATGTCCTAAAAGAGCACAAAGTTTTTTATATCTTTTTTTTCCCATAAGAGTGCAAGCTCCCATCCAAAGAACATTGATAAACATTTTCTGTGAATTACACTGGCTAGGACATGAAGGAGGAACAAAAAGATTAAGATATCTGACTTACCCTCAAGGAGCTTGCAATCTAGTATGAATGTAATGTTTATAACATAAGGCAGAATGTGTTACACATACTCTAAATGTTCCAGAAATAAGGTGCTATGTAAGCCAAAAGTAAGGTAACCTGGTGCAAGGTTAATCTTTTTTTTTTCTTTAATATTACTTTTATTTTTCACTTAGAGTTGATATTCGATATTATTTTATTTTAGTGTCAGGTGTATAGCATAGTAGTTAGACAGTAATATAAGTTATAAAATGATCCCTCCCATCAGTCTAGTACCCACCTGGCACTGTACATAGTTATTACACTATTATTGACTCTATTTCTCATGCTATACTTTACATCCCCATGACTATTTTGTAATTATCAATTTGTACTTCTTAGTCAGTGCAGGGCTAATCTTAATCTTAAATTTTATCAGAAGAAGGACTCCATGAAGGAGGTATCACTTAAACTAGACCTTAAAGGACAAATCAAATCTTAGTGGATAGAAAAAGGAATAACGGGCATCTTTGAAGGAGGGCAGAACACAGGTAAAAGTACAGAAACAGAAAATGAATGCATTTCTTGTTTAAGGACGCAGTAGTAGTAAAGGTTTATAGTAACATAAAGTATATACAGAGGAGGGAAGAAAGCTTAAAATATAGGTTGTAGCTATTTCTTTTGCTTTCCCTCCAAGTTCCTAGTGCGGAGCTTTGCAAACTATACACATTTAGAGAATGAGTTTTGAAAAATAATTGAGGGCAGAAGAAAATCGTGCTTTAGAAAATAAATCTCTTTGCAGCTTGCCTATTTCATAGTCTTATTGTAATGATTAATAGTTGGTTTGATAGTCATAAAGGTAAATTACACTTAATAAAAAACATAGGGCAAAAGAATTCCACATCACAGCACACTGAGGAAGAATAAAACTGGAAATGGGTGTTATTTCATCAGAGCAAAAGCTAAGCAGAGCGTTTTAGGATGAACAAGATAAATGGAATGTTATTTGATTTTGTATCTCATCCATTTCAGTTCTGAAAATTATCTGAGACAGTCCCATTAATATAGATGCTTCGTACATAGGCTGTAACTCATTTTTTAAAAAAAACTATCTAAAAAATATTTTTTCAAATAATGGAGAAAAGATAAGCAGTTACAGATGGTTTTCCCTATTTTTGTCATGCATGATTAAGGACGGCGGAGTAACGTGGGCTTCACTGGGAAATCCGAGTCTCGCAGCTAAGAAGGAGCGTTCCAGGAGCAAATGCTGGCATTATTTTGCTTTCGCAGAGAAAATGTTTCTGTTCAGTCAAGCGAAGTAATCAATTATTCTGCATTATGAAATGCTTGTTTTATAACTATTGACATTTCAGACAGTTGTGCCACATGTCAATAGTGGTTTTGATGCTTACATCTAAGCTCCGGCTCATAGGATGGTATTCATTGGGCTGACAGTGTCTGACCAGAAGTCTATTCTCAGCTTTCAGAAGTACACGTATTATTTATGTCCAGGCTTGCACTGGGAAAGTATGCTCTGAGTACGGCAGTAAGAATAGACTGGTATATTTCTTTCTGTTTTAATAAAAAATGTTAAAGTTTTTCAAAATATGTTAGCTTTGCATTAAAAAAAAAAGCAATACTCTTCTGTTGAATTAAAAACAATTCCTTCATTTTGTAAGATGGAGGTAAATTAAATCAAGCATTCCATTCAGAGACTCCAAAATTCACATCAGATTTTGAGTATCCAGTTAAATCTTGTGTCTCCAAAAACAATTTTCCAAAATCAAAATGGTTTTCTAATAATTACGGATCACTGCTGCTATTGCTGCTTTTACTTCTCCAATTGATTAATAATTCCTTGGGATTTACTTTGTGGCAGACACTTCTTTTATGTTGTTTTTAGCATTTAATTTACCCAAAACTCTTTTTTACGTGTGAAAAAACTGGGGCACAGAGACATTTAGTACCTTGCCCGAGAAGACAAGACCTGGCTAATAAGTGGTGAAACCATATGAATGACCTGTGTAAACTGAACCTAGGGTGTGCACTTTAACCATGATGCTACTACTCTCAAAATAATATTAATTTTTCATTGCGTATGACACAGTATTTTGAAAATAGCAAACTGACTTCTTCGGGAATCAAAAATGACTACTCTAATAAAGTTTAGGCATGTGCACAAGAAATTCTTTTATCACTAGCTCCTGTAATTGAGCAGGATTAGCATTTGCCATTACAAATCATTGCACAATTTGGTAAATTATTTAATTACTTACTAATGAAGACACATACTGCACACGGTTGTAATTATCCTGTTAGAAAACAATGTTGCCATTTGTACATTTAAGAAATACTTGCTACACATTTACACTTGAGGGGAATTCTTTCCTATTTTGAAATAATTAAACAACTCCAAATATTGGTAATGAAATGTTAGATAGGACTGCAAGGAAAACTACGAACTGCAAGGAAACTAAGAACTACAATGATGCATTTTTAAAAGACTCCAAACAAAATAATAAATCTGTTAAAAACGTAAAATATAATTTCATAGTTGCTGCTACTTAACAGAAGCACAAGAGATACTGTTTTTACTTTTCCAGATCATATCACTGCTTCTCTTTTCATAAACAGATTTTGCAACATGTCATTTCCTTCATCTATTTTAATCATTCAACAAATGGCTTTGATAGTATAATAATCTTAAGTGCGGCTACTTAATTGTCAATGCACTTTGAAAAAATGGTTGTCCAGATTTATTGATTATAGTCGTACATAGTTTTGCTATTTATATAAAGCCATAACACATCCACAGACTTGAGATGTTTTGACAACATTTCTTAAATAAAATAGAAAGTAATTTTAAAAATACCATAAGACAAGTGAGAAAGAGTGGCCTGTTTGTGTAAACTAAGGCATATATTGTTGAGAAATTACTGCTGTGCATTATTGAATGTGTTACAAAGGCTGAAGCACAATAATAGTTTCAGATAACACAACTTGCCAATTCTTCCAAAGGATCGGTATGTATCGTACTGTGAAGCTTTCATAAACTAGAATGGTGATTTCATTTACATCATCTTTGTGCCTTGAAATATGACCGAGGTAATGTGGCAAAGCCATTATAAACAAGGAAGAATAAAAAGGGAAATATCAGAATTGTTTGTTAGATACTCAAAGAAGTCATGTGGTTGGTCTTGTTGCCTCTAAGGACATGAGCAGGATAAATCATCCACATCCGATAGTTGTCTATCGTTAAATAATCATATATAAGCAAGGTAAGTGATATTATTATATATTTTTCTTTTATCTTGTTTTCTCTCTTATCCTAAGGTCAAAATTCCATTTAATTGAGTAAGTCAAATCAAATGAAAGTTTTGTTTTCTTATGAATAATGCCTGTGTTATTATTTGTCAACAATTATATTTTACCATTTGTCAAAAAACTAGTAAGAAACTATTTCTTATGAACAGTAAGAACAATGTTAAATTAAAGGATTAGAAAATAAGAGACAAGAAAATATATTTCATAAATTTATAGCATCTACGAACCAATTCATAGTATAACATAAATTATTACACAGCGTTTATTGTACACTAACGATGTTTTATCAACTAGAACTATAATAAAAAACGAAGAGTGCTCTCTGTTTTAAGGGTATTTCTGATGTTTTTGTGGTAAACTGGAAAAATTGTATTTTGATTCATCCTTCAGATCCCAGTTTTTTCATCTCTTATTAAAATATAATTTACAAATAGTATATTTTAGTGTATAGTTCTTCAAGTTTTGACAAAGGTATTTAATCGCATAACCGCCAACACAATCAAGATGTGGAACAGTTTTATCTCTTTCCAACAGTTTTATCCTCTATAGCCAACTTATTTTCCTTTCCCAAATCCTAACGACTACAGATCTTTTTTTTTCTATCCCTAGTTTTGTCTTTAAAAATATCATTTAAGTGAAATAATATATTATGTAGCCATTTGACTCAGGTTCCTTTGTTTAGCATAATGCATTTCAAATATATCCCATATTGTTGAGCATATCAATAACTTGTTACTTTTAATTGTTGAGTAATATTCCATTCTACAGTTTATTTATTCCCTAGCTGAAGGACATTTAGGTTGTTTCCATTTTCTAGTAATCAAAAATAAATTCATATACAGGGTTTTGTGTGAACATATGTTTTTATTGTACTTGGGTAAATATAGGAATGGGACTTCTGGATTATATGGGATATAGAAGTTTAACTATAAGAAATGTTAAATGGTTTTCCAGGGTGGCTGTACCATTTTGCCTTCCTATTTAGCAATACATGAGAATTCAGGTGTTCCATATCCTTGCCAGTACTTGGTGTTGTCAGATATTTATCTATCTATTGTCAATTCTTGTTATTAGAAGTAGTTATGTTCTATAACGTCACTGGGATTATTGAATTAGCAAATACTGGATCATTGCCCCTAGCGGAAGTACAGAGATCCTGTGCATCTGTGCTCATAACATTTTTGTCAACTAGAAATACATAACCTTGTTTTCTCATGTGTTCCTGGAGGCCATTTTAAACAGCAAAAAAAAAAAAAAAAAAAAAAAAAAAAAGGCAAAAAAATTAGAAAATTGTGGCACTAAGTAGATTGTGAAAAGGACACTTGTTTATAGTATGGGAGCTGAAACAAGAAGGTAGAGAGAGCATCACCTCATCAGACTTCAGCAAGGAATGTGTGTCAGGATACTCTGCTTGTGCAATTATGAGATTGGCAGCTAGTACTGATTTTAGGGTTACAAATAAATTTTATTGAGAAGACGAATTTGCAAATACAGAATCTGCCAATAATGAGAAATAACTCTCTCTCTGTCTCTGTCTCTCTCATCTCTGTCTCTCTCTCTCATTATTTTTGCTATCCTACAGTCTTAATTTAAATGTCAGTGTCTTTGGGAGGTTTTAGCCAAAACGCTAGCCTATATCAGATGAGCTTTGGGTTCGTGTTGGCATTCTGTTTTTCCCTTTCACTAAACCTGATTCTTTCCACTTTAAAATTTTTTCTTTTTCTTTCTTTTTTTTTTTTGCTTTGTAATCCTTTGTTCTGTTTTCTGTCTTCTTCACTGGAAACTAGACTCTAAGAGGCCAGAAACACATCTGTCTTATTCTCTTTTCTATCTCTGGTAACACTAAGGCTTAGCACCGTACCTGGCATATACTCATTGTGGGATAAATATTTTTCGAATAAATGAACGTTTCTTTGAAAGCAGCATGTATGGTGAAAAGAGTACTGGAACTGGAGTTGGAAAATCTGTTTTTTCATCCCAGTTCTAATATCTAGTGGCTGTGTGACTGTGCCTGGCAGCAAGTTACTCATATTCCTTGAGTCTCAGTTTTTTCACCTGTAAAATTGGAAAAATAACACTTATCTTTCAAAATTAAAAACAAAATGACTTTAAAGGCAGACAATAAACATGAAAACTATGAATATCTAGGACACTGTTGATATCTACTAGTCATTGGATTGGAATCGTTCACGAACCACAATCAGAAGTTTATAAATATATAAGCAAGATGAAATATACTGATGAACAGTATAGCCATGAGTTTATTTAGCCATCCAAATAGTACCAACTTGTCATGCATTTAGTGTTATAAAACCAGGGAATCCAAACAGTTAAGAGAATTTTTCACTTTAGAAGTAGACGTATTGTCATTCTGTCAGTCTTGTCACACTCGTCAGGAGCAAAGGTTATGCACACTATATACTGTGACTATGTCTTCATAAGAAAGGATGATTTATTTATTTTAATTGAAAATATTTTCTGAATGTTTAAAAGTGATCCTGCAATAACAGAGTTCGTACTCTCTGGAAACAATTTTTTTCCCCCTTAAACACTACTGGAAAAACAAAGAATTAAGTTTAATTAATAAACATATTATGTTTTTGCCCAAAATGTTTTTTTTTTAAAGATCTATTATGTCCCTTAAGATTCAAGCCAATAAAAAGCAATAATTTCTATAAAATTATCACAATCCTCCTGTGTGTAGCTAAGGCTAACTAGATAATCTAAATGCTAAAATAGAGTGGAGAAGTTACATAAACAAAAAAAAGCTACAATAAGCCTATCATAGTTACATCATTCAAAATTTATACATGATTGCCTTACAAAATTATGATGATGAGATATGATTAAGTGACACTATTTAAGATTATTGGTCTGTAGTAAATGCAAAACATGATGATTCATTGATAAAGCAAGATAATGGTAGGGAGGGAGAGCTGTTAAGTTTGTGTATTTGATTACAAAGCAGAATAGATAGGTAAAACCTCAGAATCAATAATCATTATTTTACATGAAACTTTCATTTTTTCCTAACTTACACTGATATTACCTTTTCTTGAGATGACATTTTTTAAACACATAAATTCTTATGCAGAATCTAACAACAGGTCTAAACTCAAACCTAGGGTTTAAAACATAGTTCGCCGACAGGCATCCTCCAAGTGCTTTCCATGGAGGCATATCACTTCCGATTATTTCCAGGCTATTTTAAATGATCTTGGACAGGGCTAGTGAATGACTTGTCAGGGAAGAGGAAAACATTATGATGTTGCTTCTCCATATTTCTTCCTAGAACATGAAATATTTGGGATCATTCTAATAGAATTAAGGCTAGTTTAAGAACAGCTTAAATTTCACTTTAAAGCTTTCAGCTTTAACTGGGGTAATGCTTCTAACATATGGCAGCTGGACTCTGACTCATAGCAACCTTGAAATTCTGGCCAAAATGACTGTTTCCTGAGATTGTGTCTGATAAGCCTGTACATCCCTGGTGGGGCCCAGCAGGCATTCAATAAATGCTATTGTTGGAATGAATGAATGAATTAAAGGGTTTCTAATTATGAGCTACGAAATTCCTCTATCAACAAAATGATCCCATAGGAATGCTGCATTGTACTTGGAATTCATATCTATGAAGAGTTCTACTTTCAGCTCCTTTACACATTTAAAAAAAATCTTTTATGCTCAATTTGGTGTTTCTTGATTTTTTAAAAAATCAAGGTGTGAATAGCACAGAAGCATTTTCCAGAACATGAAAGGCAAGTATAGTTCTTAGAAAGTTTCACTGTATGTAGCTTGTGCATGATAATTATTTTTAAATCTCAGTTAATCACCAGATATTTTCTGGAGACGGACTGAGGGTGAGGCACCATGTGAGGTATTTGATAAAGGAAGCTAAAAAAGTCCTACCCTTGCTTACGCACCAAAAATTGTCATTAAGACTTAGTAGAAGGTGGGTAGGTTCCAGTATATCCACAGGTGAGGCAAATAGTTAACTAAGTAATACTAAATTAGAACTGCTATCAGAGAAGTATAAATAATTCCTATAACACTTTTCATAATTACAGATCTTTCATTCAAAAGTCTTATGAAATGGAATGTGAAAGAAAACAGAAAGAAAGAAAAAGGAAGTGAGGGAGGGAGAAAGGAAGATGGAAGGTAAAAAGGAAGAGAGGACAGAGGAAAGAAAGATAAAAGAAGAAAGATAACCATGAAAATTCTAGGAACTATAGTTTGTATCTATGCTTTAAAAAGTCCCTCTGGCATTCACTTATTGACTATTTACTCTTCTGTAAGATACAGTTTTGCCAATCTGATATCCGATTTTCCAGTATATAGAATACATAAAGAGCAGAGCAGAAAGGAATAGAGAGTTCTTCTCATAGGAGCAAGAAGAAACAATAAATATTGAAAGAAGAGATAAAAAATGGTAAAAAGTTACACATGAGAACTCGGGAAGTATGGCAGCATGGGGCCATTTAGTGTAGGGGCAAACAACAAGCCACACCTGCAGAGCCTCCAAGGACAACCTGTATGACAGCATACTGTACACACCATAATAATTAATGTTTATAATGACTTTGAAACATTAAGAATGGATTAACCCTTGAACTCTAAGAAGACAGGGACTTACATAATATACTTTTAAAGGCCTCTGCCACCCTCAAAGTGAAGTAGTTTAGGTACTTACAGACACATACTCCAGAAAATGAATTTATATGGGATATCTCATGTTTTCTAATAATGTCTGTGAATGAGGCATGGGTATACATCCCTCAAATAGTAACCTTCATTACTTAAGACCTTACCATCAAGATATTAGTTTAGTTTCAGTAAGCAATACTCTGAAGACTGTTGGAAAAACAAAGAGCTTGCTGTACTAGGAATAACTGTATTATACACTGGTATTTTATTCAATTCTAATATTAGCCAAATATCAATAAAATAAAACCTGTTCAAATACCATCTCTCTCTTTTTAAAGTTACAATATTTTTTAAATGTTTACTTGAATTATGAGTGTTCAAGGTTGATGTTTAAATAATATCATTATATTAAGATACTTGCTATTTATATAATAGCAATTACTATTTATATAAGAATATTTAACCTGCTGAATTCTAGAGAAGGAAAAGTTAATAGTTTAAGTAAGTTTGATGGGAAAAATAAAGAAAGAAAAACAGGCACACCCTGGCATTTCTTTCATTCAGTGCAGGTGAAGTGATAGGTTTTTAAAAGTTGCTTTATATCTGCACACACAAGAGATCAACACCTTCCTCATGGCTATAACAATTTTTTTTTTTTCAGAAGTGCTAGCCCGTTTCCAGGGCAGCTGCAAAACATCCGTGAACACTAGTTAATTTGTTGGAGTCATGGAAACTGCTGCCTCTACACCTGCCAGGCTAGATCCACATTGTGCAGACTACACAAGCAGGAGCTGACGGTCCCGAGATGAATTTTCTCAGCTTGTGGGCTAGAAGGAGGAAGGCGAAGCCACTATTGCGACTACCCTAGGTCATACTTTTGGTATGACTGCACCTACTGTCTGGGCTCCAGAATAATGCTTTCAAATTAAAATCACCATGGCTACCTTTAAACTGCTAGTTAATTTGTCATCATCATCATCATCATCATCATCATCATCATCATCACTGTTACGTTGTTGTTGCTGCTAATGAGAAAGCAGTTTAAGGGCTACAGATAGACATTTACAAATGCCCAGGAAGATAGCAGGCATGCAGAGGTCCTTATTCCCACTCACAGTTTGGAAAATGAAGCTCAGAGAGGTTTTCCATCTTAGCCTGGGTCACACAGCTAATGGTAGAGCTGCAGGGTTTCTGATTCTCAGTCTAGTGCTCAATAAATGTTGCCATATGCTAGATATTAAAAATTGGTTTCCTAAAAAAATAAATAAATAAATAAAAATTGATGTCCTGTTCTTTTATATTCTAAGGAACTCAGATTGGCAAGTACAAGAAACATCTCTCATAAGATGATTTTAAAAAGTGAAACACAAAGCTGTCATAACTTTTCAGAAGATTTTGGTCACTATATTTTTCTTTTTGTTCATATATTTTTATACTATCTAGTCATTCCTGCTACAACAGATAATTTACATGGCTCTTCAACAATATGCCACTAATAAGTCACCAATTAATTGTTAATTAACTGGATGTCATGACAATCTACAGAAAACTAGTTCACATGAAGCAGAACAAAACCAAGCCTGGTTATATAATGGTGGTTTCATAGTTTCCAGTCTTTTCAGTATGATGAGATACACAGAATGTTTTTAAGGGCCCTGGTTCCCATCATGACATTGGTCGCAGAAGTTAAGAATATATTTCGAAGTGATGTCTCTTCTTTTTTATGGCTCTCTTTTTCATGAATTTATTTAAATTTTTCTTGTACCTTTTAATATTTTATCCATTCAGATGGGAAGGGGAGTCCAGGGAGCCTGTATCACATGTATTTTCCAATAGCATAGGGGAGTGGTTCCTATGATTAATCCTAAAACCAACCCTCTTCCACATTTAACTTTGCTCTTACCACCCTTTGCTTGGTATGAAATACTGAATTAATTGAGAAAAGAACCATAATATATTGTAATACCTTTAAAAATATTATCGTGTAGTAGGGCTTTTGAAATAAAACACGAAATATTTAATTTGGCAAAATAACATGCAATAATTATGGCAAGAATTTTAAATGGCACAGAAATGTGGTAGCCTTAGGAGGTAAATGACATATAAAGTTTCAGGTAGGATACCAATAGACCCAGAAATACAGTTCTTAAGGTCTCATTCCTATTCAGTGTTCTGATCATTTGGTCACACTCTAAAAAGAGACAATAAATAGTTATCTGTGGAAAGTCCATAAGATGGAAATGAGGTGGCCTACCTTTCTTCATTCGCAATGATCAGAGACGAAGCCATTTATAAAAATACCTGCCGTAACAGAAACCGCTGCATCTCAACTGAAAATGGGAAGACACAGAAGAGGCTGATAAAAACGAAATCGCGATCCACTAATCCTTAGCCTATCGCCAAAGTGGTTGCCCAAAGAGGAGCCTCCACAGTTGCATGATGAAAGGAACAAATCATGGACTACCCACTGAGGCAGCCAGGCCACAGAAGTGAGGGAATGGCCTTTTCTTCAGAGGGCTGAATGGCTGGACTCTCTCAAATGAATAGATAACACCATTGCAGAATACACAGTGGAGATGAAAGTGGAAGCCAACGAAAACAGAAGAACGGAGGAAAACCATCAAAGGGGTGGAAAATAACAAAAGTCCAGGGACTGATGTGATCAGCACCCAAATGCTAAAACTGCAGGGCAAGAGAACTGTTTGAAGCTGCTAAAGGGATTTCATACAATCTGGAATGAACAGAATTGCCATCAAATAGAACAGAAGGCCACCAAGAGACCTTAAGGAAGGACAACGTAACGGAATGTGAGCCCTACAAAGAGCTCGCTTGGTAATGTCCTTTTGAACATCTCAATCATTCTAAAGTGCTGTTTAAAACACACACGCACACACACGCGCATGCACACACTCTCACGTGTGCGCGCACACACACACACACACGCACTCTAGAGTCTGTGGGGAATTTTGATGGGAGCTGCTCATCAAAACTCTTAAATAATGCAAGGTAACGACAAGCCATCCGATCTTCCACTCTGAAGGACCAGGAGCAAAGAACAGACACAGGCTTTTATCAAAGCAGCTTCTAATCTTTCTAGCACATCTGCAATGTCCATCTCACCAGGAGCGACCTTCTGAGTGAACTCTGGGAGAGATGTGCTCTTTGGTTTTGTCTGGGCTGCAGTTTAATTCAGCAGGAGGCGGGCCGTGGCTGGGAACCACAGCACAAAGAAAATCACGGTAAGAAGGTGAAAAATGTGGGACTGATCGACAATAAGTGTGATGAAATAAATGACTGGTAGTTTTTTATGAGACCAGCAGAATAAAAAAAAAAAAAATGATGGGTTATTACTTTTAAGGCTCATTTCCTGTTGCTGCTACTGAGTAGGCAATGAGGGAAGCAGCAAAGCTGAGCGATGGCACCCGGATCAGAGAGGAAGAGAGTGAAAGAGAATGTAGGGACCAGACAGGCTCTTTTAAGATCGTGTCTGATCCAGGGTAATCATCTGAATAAAAACTTTCAATTTCACTCAAGGACAATGCAGACAAAATAACATTACGGAGATAAAACATATAGAATTTAAAAAATTATTGTTTTCATGCAGATGATTGTCCATAACTCCTTCAGATTGGGAGTGTTCGGGTTCACGTAAGGTATAAAATCATCAAATGATCAAAAGTGATGTACGCATTTGTAGTAAAGCTAAGAAGTGAGGTCATCTAAAGTTTATGGATCAGTAGTCTTCCCCTGTGCTAATCTTTAACCTAATTTTGGACAAAAGGGAGGGAGGAGGTATTCCTTAGTAGGGACAAGTCAAAGGGAGTTTGCAAATGGAAAGAAATAAAATTTCTCTTCTCAGTTGATTATCTTCACTCTGATGCACCGGGTATTATTACCCAGGCAGTGGGGAATGGAAAATACTTTATGCTTGAATGGGTTCAGTCTCTTAGATCTCAAAAGCTCTCCAAGAGAGTCTCCAGAAGAGGAGTGGTGGGAGCCTTGTTCTGACTTCTCTCGCTTTGGGTGTTTGGGCCATACCCTACCAGGTGTCCAGCATTGAATCAGCATGAGAACAGGGCACAGATGGAAAGAGAAAGGGACTCAATTCACCATAGTTTTAGCCCTCCTCAGAGTCTTCAGTGCTTGATACTACTGGGTTCCTATCAATAAGAAAATATGTACATATTTTTTTCATTAGTCCCTTCCACATTTTATTTTCTTTATCCTGGTAGAAAACAAAATCACCATCTGTCTCTGTCTTAGACAATCTTAAGTTTGGCAAAAATAAAGAAGATAGAGTCTTCTTCGCACGAAGGGTCTAGAGTACTCCGAGCACCTAGTAGGTGCTCAATAAATACCACCCAAAAGGTAGGGCTTGTTTCCTCTGATAGCTGGCCAGAGACACAAGCTGCTTTTGGGAACCTGATGAAGAGACCCGCCTTTCTGGCAGAGCCATCCTCACTCTTTCATCACTGTACTCAAAGATATTACTGATGTTGGTCCTCTGGTTTTGCTGCTTTTTTCCTCTGACTGGACTAACTGAGTCTACTCTGCTCACTAGCTGCCACTTCAGAATCCTGTCACGCAGCGGAAGGCCAAAGGACATTTTCCCCTAAGTCCTTTTAACTTCCTGGCATTCCGTTTTTCAACCCCACATTAAAGGTGCTGATGTTTCATCCTAGTCCTACCAGCCAATGGGTGGCCTCAAGTTAGACTAGGCAGGGCTTCTATCGGCTCTTTCCCTGTTGGGCACAGGGAGAAGGAACCCAGAAAAAATGTTTCCTCAAGCTCATTTTGTAATTTTCCTTTGGATACTATCGCTGAAGTTCTGAGATCATTTATTAAGAAACAGGCGCATTTGAAACTAACATACAACAGATGTCAACCTAGGGCCACTGTTGGCCAGTGAGACCTATTTCTTGCAAGTTCTCAAAAATATTTTTTTTCTTTTTGCTTGCCTTTTTTTTTTCCCCCTCTGCTCTCGCCCAACACCCAATCATCTTATAATCCATTAAAGCTGGTATACCAATTCTGTTTCTTTTCCAAGACAAGACCTGCCAACTTGAAAAACAAAAATGAACCTCTCCTAATTTTGGCATGTTTCTCCAAGCCTCAACTAACCCCGGGCAGAAACTGGTGGACGTGTGCCCAGCTGAAGCCTGAGGGTAGAGCTATAATTTTTACCTGCTTTAGTGAACAACCTCTTGGTATGTTCTTGAATTCTCATCCTTGGTATATTGCTGGCCTGGGCACTGGCAAACTCAGCAGACTGGCATTCTCTACAGGTTGGCAGAGCAAGTCATTTATCCTGAGAAGCAGAGATCTGAGATGCCTCTGCTCCCATAAGAATCTCTCTCTCTGTCTCTCTGATTTACCCTGTTCCCGGTGGTAAAGCTTTTTCTGCAAACATGAAATTAGTTTATATTTTAAGGGCTTTGGAATGACTAATTTTGACTAAGTTAAACAGGGCAGAGTAGTGACTCCCGAGTGACTCGATCTGTGATTCTTGGGAAGAGTTTAATGGACATATTTTATTTTTGTTCAGGGTGACCTCACTGATCACCGTGCAAAATGCCCTTTCTTTTTCTTCTCCTTACAAAAAGTAACCGCAATTTTCTAGGCATTTCCAAGGGAAGAAAACTCTGATTGTGTTTTACATATCTGTAAGGCCACTGTTGAGAAACTATTTATAAAATATCTTCATTTTAAAATTAAAAGCGTAGGTGAAGGTGATTATATCTCACCAAAGTCAGTAAAACAAATGTGTTGCATAAGTCATTTCAATTCAATTAAGAGAAACAGGTCAGATGCTAAAATATTAGTAAAATCAATTATGAGTAATAGGTCTCCTATTAACATGTATCACTACAACTGCCTCTCTCATAATTTTTGAATAAATTTACATTTGTTTCATATTCTCTGTGTGTCTGTAATAAACACATGTGCCACCGACCGTAAACCCGGCTCCATTTCTTTTCTTCGTTACATTTGCTCTGGTATGCTTTGGAAATAACACATAGACTCTTACTTAGCGAAGGTTTTTCTAAGAGGAGAGAAAGTCAGGTGGCAAGTTGGAAAAAGTTTTGGAGTCAGGTGGATTCCACTTTGAATCTTTTCCTGTCCCTTGTAAGCTGGGCGGGGAGCTTCATCCTTCTGAGCCCTGGTTTCCTCATCTTCCCTACAGGGTCGTTGTGTGATTGAGATAAAAACAACAACGACAACAACAACCACAAAATGCACTAAAACATACCCACCAGAATGCCAGGCGCATGGTGTTCAATGAATGTCTCTTTTCGAGCTCCTTTGAAAATTCTAAAAATATGTAAGAAGAGTAATAATGATGACATTTCAAATTTCATGTCTGGTTTTTGTGTTAGGATTAGAGTTACCAATGTCATCTGAAAAAAAAGGGTGTCAAAGAGAAAGACTCTTTTTTATCTTTACTGTTGAGTAAAGGGGCACCCTCAAATTCTCATGTAGCTAACTCACGGGAAAGGCAGCACTATGGGACAATAAATTTGCTGCTGCTACCTCAGCCAACCTTTCCTTAAACAGGTGATGTGTGATAGGGAACAGTTATGTGGGGGTAAAAAACCCAATACAACATTGAATCTATAATTACAAAAACAAAAGTGACATGATAAAAGTGAAATGTATATGATAAAAGATAAAAAAGGAAAATGAGAACTTTTTGGAACATTAGTGACAAAAATGGGTACATTTTTGTCCTTTTTAATATCCTTTATCATTCTTAAAATGAGGTTGGACATTTAGGTGGAAAATAGGGAATTCTATGATTGGAGATTCATCCTTTTATGTTGATGGACTATCTAGCCGAAGGGTAAATATCTCAAGAGTGGAACTTAAATATAATTTGGCTTAATGAAATACTTTCCCCCTAATACATAGCACACAGAGAATGCAAATGTTGGCTGAGGTGAAGAAGAAGAAAGAAGAACAATTTTGAAAGATGGCTACTAGTCGAGGGGAGCAGACTTGGAGAAAATGGGCTCTAGATAGGAGCTCAAGGGGTGGAATAAATGGAAATGAGAAAAGCTGTAGAGGCAAGGCAAGTAATGAAGGGAGGAGCATTAAGGCGCTGATTCTTTTGGGCTATGTGTGTTTATTTCTGAAGAAAAGAGGTATCTGTAAGGTATACTGATGAGCTCCATATCTCTTGAGAAGGCTCCAAGAAAAGTATTCAAGAGTTCAGAATATAGCGCATTGACACTAGCTTATGAAGACATCCCTTCTGCCTTTGGTTCTATGAACTTGTGAGCCAGCATGGCATGGTAGAAAGGACAAGGGATTCGAGCTTGAGAGAACTAGGTTCAACCCAATCTGCCACTCACCAGCTATGTGGATTGGGCAACTTGCTTAGTATCTGAAATTCTGTTTCCTCAATTAATATTCATAGTTATACCTAATAGTCATAGCTACTATAAGGTTTAAACAAGATTATATACATACTTACATACATATGAAACACCTGGAACATAGTAAGCTCTAAAATAATGTACCTATTCTTGCTTCAGGGAGCAGAAAAGATAAGAACTCCTATCCTAAGAAAATAAAAAGTTTAATAAAGTTAAGGTTATGGCTCCATCCAGGTTCATACGCATGCGGAGGGAACAGAAGAGCCTTCTCAGGAAGCCAAGGGTTTAATAGCTGCCAGTGACAATAGACAGCAACACCCCACAGGTCCCCACTCTGCTTCCTATAATGTGGCAGTGGATTAGCTACCATTATCCACGGTCCCAAGTCCTAATATCTCTTGTGCTTCTTCATCTTAGGGCCGGAGCACTTGGCTGAGCTGATTGCTCTGATTCCTCTATTTTGAATCCTGTAATACCCCATGCTTGGGGTCAGGGGATACAGATAAAGGGGCAGAGAGTGGCTTCTGTTCTCTACTGAGCCCTGAGACAGACTGTTTCTAAGTTCTGAAGTTTGCCTATCTCATCTGGGAAGCCGGTAATAGAAAAGAATAACACCCCAGCCAGTATCTCTACCCCACACCTGGCGACGTGTGTAAAATGAGAAAGGGAGGGAAGATTCTTCCCAAAGTCTCATGAGACAGGGCAAGTAACTCTGGACCTGGGGCACCATCAGCAGCCACGAGAGGAAGGCTAATGGGATTTGAGTTTACCCGGCAAAACCCACGACAGAGGCAATGCCTGGTAGGCAGAGGAAGAATATGAATGCATGATAGCCAGGGAGAAGCTGCTCCCTCCCAATCCAGCTCATAAGGAAACTGTTTATGTTTTCTGTTTGCAAAAAAAACCCTTGTGCTTTGCTGAAACCTGTTTGTCCTGAACTCCTAACAATAAACACATGCAACCAGTTCTCCAGATGACAAGTCCTCTTGTTAATGAGCAAGGAATGACTGACGAGGCCCTCTGCTGTGAAAACCCTTAGCTTCCCAGAGTCTCGTGGAAGACTCTGAGGGGGTGCTTTACTGGTGGGCAACCCATAAGCATTATTGTTGTGATGGGCATGTCTCATTTGCATGAACTACATTTATTTCATCTCCAAAGTGCCACTGCTTCAGGGGAAGCCAATGCATCTCCATACAACTCATAAAACTCAGTATGAAGAATATTAAAAAAAAATACACACAATTTTATAAATCTGTTTATACTCACACATATAAAACACTTTATGTCATGTTTAATGTATGCATACATATACACATACACACATAGGCACTTGCAGTGTGGGTATCACCAAGAGCAAGGTAGATTTGAGAATATGTGAATTGACAGTGTTAAACAAACAATTAAGGTGTTGATCAAATCCCAAAAGGGTGCATCTTTCTCCGGGGTGGTGCTATGATGTGTTGTCAGCGTGTGTGAGACTAATGCCAGCACAGGCACCCACTCTCTCCTCTCTCTCACCTTGTTGTCTACTAAAATATCTCTCCCACAATTTCCAGGCACCCTCCCAGTCACATGAAGGCTGTCTCTGGTTGGCGAGGATTGAGAAATTTCGACTTCTGTTTGTTGTTTTACTGGTACCCGTTGTTAACTAAAAGTTAGAAAATAACTCTTGTAGCCCTTAGAAAGGTTCTGAAAGAAATCAGAAGTCTGGAAGAGCACCAAAGCAGTGTTTGAGGGAAGTCTTGAGGAATTCCAGTGGTTATAAGATTTAAGAGATTCTGATCTTGGAACAAAAACAGACCCCAAATATGTCAGAACTAAGTTCCAGGAAAAGAGCTTGGGAAAGGAAGTGTGTCAGGTAAAAATAAACTGATTTTCCCTGAATAATCTCACACTTTGAACAAATAAGAATGACCACACCCCCATTGTATGGTTGGGGCAAAGCCAGGTTCGGCCCAGTCAGCTCACAGGTTTGCTGAGTCAGTGGCAAGGCTACAGGAAACCCCCTGTTCTCAGCCTAGTGTCACACGTACCTCTGGAGCAGCTCTCTGAGAGAATAACTTGAAGATTTGATGGAAATGCTTTTTCTGTGACAGACAAGCTTCATATAGAAAGACAAGGCATTTTGGGAAGGACTGCCACAAAACAGAATTGCTTCAAAAACAAAACAAACAAACAAACGAAATCAAACAGCAGCCCCATGCTTTTCCCTTGCAACCTTAGCATAGCTTATCAAAGACAGGGGTTATATATATTCTTTGCCGGTGAGCCCATTAGGACAAGGAATGTCTCTGTCTGGCTCATTGCTATAGTCTCAGAGCCCATCACAGTGCTTGGCACACAATAGGTGCCATTTTTGTTGCTCATATTTGTTGACTAAATAAATAAATCATGCACGGTAGAGAATCCAATGGGTCCCCAATTGAAGCAAAAACATACCTGGTGCCAGTGAAATTTGGGGCCTCTATTTTTACCTCAGAATATAGGAGCAAAAGGTGAACTCTGGACTGAGTCTCGAAGAGCAGCAAGGTCTGAGGGAGCAACTTAGCAAGAGGCAGAACAGTGTCAGTGAGACACCTTCTCGGCTGCCTTAGAGGAATTGTTGGTAGAGCCATCATGGGCCAATTCCAATGCCTTTTACGGTTTCATAACACAGGGATGATGAGCCATATTAATCAGGAAGGAAGGATAAAGTAAAAAATATACACGCTCACATAGGAAAGCTTGTAACTGTGAGCTTCTTGACAGCCCAGTCTTCATTAAATCTTCAGCCCTGGTGATGGGCAGATTATCCCCATGAAAGGCAGAAAGCCTGGCTTCCTGTGGTCCTTGACGACAGTTGCTAAGTCCAAATTGGGGCATGGTTGTTTCAGAGGTAGGGTCTGCCTGTGTCAGGGACTGGGGTGGCCCTGTGTGCACTGGGGAAACACAGGTAGAGAGCGGGGGATGAGAGGTGCTTGACAAGGGTGTTGTTCTGTTGGGAGTGATGACAGTAGGTCATATTCTGGTTCTTAAAACCATTAAGTCACAGAGAGGTGACTGGAGCTTGTATCTAAGGGGAATTTTTAATGATCACATAGGAACAGGACTACTAGAGGCCACGGGTAAGCTGTTAAATAGTCTGCTATTACCACATATGTTTCTTTTTTTGGGGACCATTAACACTTAGTTGGGTGGGTTTTCCCCACTCTGTTCCTGGAGGTGAAGTGGAGGTAACTAGGGACTCCAAGAATCTGAGGGCAATGCTACGCTCAGCAACGGCAATGGAGCCGTGCTTGGGTATCAGGACTCGAACCTCTCTCAACTTTGACCAAGACCAAGAGATGACCTCTGCTATATTCCTCTCCTCGATGACTCTCACCTACCCACGTAGTCTCCCACAAACACACGGAGTGTACACTGGCACACAGCCCACATCTTGAAGCCTGTCCTGCTGTGTATACTCCAGGTACCTAGCACATAGCAGTGCCTGATAAATATGTCAAATGTTGAATAACTGGATTGAAATATTAAGAGGCAGGGTACCTACTCCATGCCGCTACCAAGCTTCAACTCACTATATAATTATGTGGACACAACTTTTTTCCATGTATTTATTCTCCATAAAGGAGCTTTATAAGAGTCAGAATACATAGGTAATAAGTTCTTTGAATTTTGGTGATAAAAATAAAAATAACTTACTTTCTCATTTCAAGATAGCTGAAGGTCACTCTTCCTGTGAGTTTTACCTTTTAAAGACGATCCCTTCCTCACTCCTATAATAACCGTAAATGTTATTTCTCCAAATTTATATGTAATGGGAATAGACAATTTCTTTGGAATTTTTCCTGAATTGTTATTTCCCCAGATCTTGCTAATCTGCTGGGTTTGAAGCTCGTGCAATTTTTTTTTATCTGTCCTAACACCTCCTGCTGACACATGCCCAAAGGTGCTCAGCTTAAAAAGGGAGTGGTCTTTGAAAACATAAACTAGGTGTTCCCTGTTCAAATGAAAACCTGACAGGTATTCTCACAGGGAATGCTGGAACCTTTCCTTCAACAGCTGTACAAAGGTTAAAACTTGTTCCTGGCAAATGCGGTTTACACTGATGCATCCTATATAGACTGTCCCTCCTTGTGGTTCACTAAACTCTAATTGCAATCACGTTGGGCATAAGCTGCTTATCATAATGTTTCATAATGAAAAGTGCACTCTCCAGAATTCAATACACAGTAATGGCTTCTTTGATTTAAAGCATGATTATGGTAATAAAACCACTACAAAAATTGACACATCTTCTTCAGTAGATCATCTTTCTTTGGAGACAAAGGTAGTTCTGATTCCTGTGATTATTGAAGATCGAATCTAGTTTTATGCACTGTCAGCAGCCATTTCAGCTTCATTTGATCAATTTTGATATAAAATACCTTGGGGCTACAAATATGGCCACCCATATTCACAGATGATGTATCATGATGACTCCCTCTGGGTATATTCATAATCAGCAGGGTTGCGGGACACTTGTTTTTGCTTTGCTAAAATATTTAAATTTTTTTGAAAAAGAATATCATAACATAAGGAAATGTGAAACTCACTTATAGTCCTAGAATCTAAAACACATCAAACTGCTTTCCTTCTTCATGGGTCTCATAACATTGACACCTGTTTGCAAGGTGGAGTTCTGCTCGTCCCCAGGTTTCCCTGTATCATTACTTCATCATAATGCACCATGATGGACTGTAGCAGAAGGACCTTCCATTCTGACCATCTTGCTGTGGCTCAGGAGCTGGCTGAACAACCGAACTACCCAAAATTTTAGGGCTCTATGATTTTAAAGTCTAGAACCATAGGCACTGTTTGAGGTACTTTCTGCAGAAGGTGCATAGTATCTTTGCATGCATTTTCAGAATTCAAGGCACAGGAAGCCATTGTCCAAACAAAGCCAACTTCTCAGTTTCATTTATCAAAAGCTGATTTGATTTTCCAGGATTTCCACCCGCCTTCTCTGAGGCTTTCCCTAAACATTGCTACCCGTAAGACTCTCTCTTTCCTTTCAACGCCTGAAGCTCCCATGGTTGGCTTCTCTCACCATCTCTCTTTGTCACTAGTGGGTAGACGTTTCATCCCCTAACCAAACTTTACCGTTTTTTGAGTGAGGACTCTCCTTATATTTCTCTGAGTCCCCCTGATATCTAGTGCATAGGAAGTATTAATGCCTATTTATAGACTGATCCAAATAACATTGTTGATGAGATAATTGTCAAATGGGAAAGTAGGTAAGTGAAAGTCATGTAGAAAATGTGAAAGAGAAAAAGACATCATGGTATTAGTTCAAACGAGGGCAGGGACCCAGTCTCACTCTCTTACGTCACTTAACCTCTCCATGTGTCAGTTTCTCGAAACATTGAAAAAATAATAGTACCTACTTCATAGGCTGTCATGAGGATTAAATGAGTTCATATTTTAAAGTGCTGAGAACAGTGCCAGGCACGTAGCAAATGCCACGTAGACATTTGTTAAATGAAAATAAAAATTAAATAACATCGTCATGCCAAAATCTATCATAGTGCCTGCCACAGGGAAGCTGCTCAATAAAGGCTGAACTCAACTACCTTCTCTGTTTTGTGACATTTGAACCAGCATGGGCCTGGGATGGGGCGTCTGCCAGGGCTGGGATGTGTGGCTTTTCGGGTTAGCCTGTGGGGGAGCAGTTGCTGGGCATCCTGGCACTGGGCGGCTGGTGGTGGCTGCTGCGGTGATGGGGACAGCTCCGAGCTCCGCCCCCAGCCTCGTAGAGCCTGCACGGAAAGTTACTGCGTGCTAACGTGGCAGGAACGATGGAAAAGGCAGGGTTGCCAAGTGCTGGAATCCTGGGCTGTGTTTCTTAGGCTCGGCTCTTTGGAGAGGCTAGTCTATACACGTCCCCGGCACATAACTGTATTCCTTCCGCAGTTACTATATTTTGGGGCAGAAGAAAAAAAGTTTGAGGGAGTGGCAGTAAGGCATGAGCCAAGATCCCATGTATGTCCCATGATGTTCCTATGGTGAATATATAATTTCACCCACTGCATTGTGTACAGCTGAACTTTCATCTGATAGATTTAAAAATAGAACATAACTCTTTATCAAGTTCAACTCACTTGAGGTTTCCATGTATCTGTTTGCTCCTTCATTCCTAAATAGACATTTCCTAAGCACCAATTATCAGTCAGTTACCCAAGTGGACCCTGGGAGCCCTGAGAAACTTACAGTCCAGTGTGGAGACAGACAGGAACTTGTTCCTTAGGATATGAAGGGCTATCACTGGGGCTGCACAGAGGGTGTTCTGCCAGGTGGGAAAGCAGCCTGCCCAGTCTTGCAGGGGAGTCTTGTTAGAGCTGGGCTTTGAAGAATGACTCCGCCGAGAAGGTTAACAGGTGAACAAGTGGCCTAATTAGGCTGTGATGTACATTTATTATCTTTGTCCCACACCTGCTTTTTCAAGAGAGGTTTTAAAAATACAAAAGCATTGTGGGTTGGAGAACCGTATTATATCAACATTGCATTCTCTGATTATGACGACTGTGGCCATGGGAGAGAAAGACCGTGTTCCCGGGAAACCCATGTGAGAAGATTAAAGAGGAATGCCCCACCCCCCTCTACACACACACGCACAAGTATGTACATATTTGTATACACACACATACGGAGGGTGAGAGACAGCATGAGAATGATAAAGCAAATAGGACAAAACACTAACAATGGGTGAATCAAGATGGATAAAGGGCCATTTATGCTATGCTTGCAAATTTTCATAAATTTGAAATCACGCCAACACAAAAAGTTAATGAAGAATTTTAAAACACACAAAAAAATAAATTAGTTTTGAAATAACCAAAAGACAATGCCTTTTATTACTGTCATTCTGAAAGGCATCAGCAATAATCAGAACCACATCGGAAATGAATCAGAATTCGGTCAGATGGATGAGGCTACTCACATAGGCCCTGGAAGCTCTGAGGAGGGCAGTGTCTCCTGTGTTTCCCTCCTCACTTCCTCACCCTGTTCTTTCCCCCCTGAAACCCTGACCTTCGTAGGGTGAGAGGTCAGGATAGCAGTGAGGGCCATAACAGGTGTGGTCTGCAGAGGCCCTGAAAGGGTAGGGGCTAAAATATTCTGCTGGTATCTCTGCATTGGAAGGGTCCACCCCTGAAACGTAGAGGAAGTTGCGTCACCAGGAGTGGGCAGGTTGCTTAGTCAGAATTTGGGATGTATCAGACAATTCCGTTCTGCTTTTAAAAAGCAGAATGCAAAGTTAATAATAATAACAGTAGCAGTTAACATTTACCAGGTACGTACTATATCCTAGGCACTTTGCTAACTACTTAAAATGAAATGTCTCATTGATTGTCCATCACAGACCCATGAGGTGGGTACTATTAATATTCCCATTTTACAGATGGGGGAACCAGGGCTCAGCTAGTCAATAGTGGAATTGCATACCAGCATAAATAAGTAGCCTGGTTCCAGTACCTGGGCTCTTGCTCACAATATTATGCTCTCTAGGCTATGACTGAATTTTATGTGCATGTGAGCTAAGAATTTTAAAGGCCATGGAGGGAGAATGAATACAGTATGATTAGCTGGAGTGGTGGGATTTCAGTGGTGTTTATTTTTACTTTAATGTTCAATGTTATTTGTGTAATAAATAGTTTTAAAAAAAAACCCTATATTGATAATTCCTGACCCAACACATGCAGTGTGAGATATGTGTACCTAACATAGAATCTTTATCACTAAATAAATTACAGCTTCTCTGTGCCTTGGTCTCTGTACCTGAACTATGAAATAATATTTGCTAACATTTTCCCACTAAAATACTTGCTCGATGGTTGATATTCTTTGTGTGGTGTGTATAGGACATGGAGAGTGTGGAGACTAGCGGGTGGGAAAGGGTGGAAAAGAGTAGGGTGGAGTGTGAAGGTAAGAAACTCTTTATAAGGACAATTACTCACTGATGGAATCAGACATGATGCATGAGGCTGGGCTGGACTTTCTACTCAGAAGGTATTATCCAACATGGGTCAAAAGCATCAGATCTGAATTAGGTTTCCTTTCCCCTTGCCTTCTTTCTTTTTCTCCCCCTCCCTTCCTTTCTCCTTTCCTTCATTCTTTCTTTCTCTGGGCCAGTATAAGTGGTATCTTGTTACATTTATACATTTTCTCAGACAGAATAGATTAGCAGAGAATCAGACCAGAGAGAATGTGTGTGGCTTCAAGGCTTGAATATACCTCTCTTTCCATCCAGGGACTCATTCCCCCTTATATCATTTAACCCCCTTACATGGAAGAGAGGATTTTCTATTTGCTGTTTATATACAAGGTGATTCACTGGAAATATATCCACAAAAGGTAAAAAAAATTGGGAGTAACTAAAGAACATGCTACTATGGCTAGAAATTATGCTGGTTAGCTTGTCTTTTTTTCCCAGTCACCTTTCAGAGAATCTGGATGGAAAGAGTTTTCATTTCTGTGTACCATCCATCCATCTAGGTTCAAAGATGCCTTTGAGAGCCAAGGGAATGAAGATTTAATGCTGTCAAGTGCTTTGAGATCTCAGACAAAGAAGCTCTGTAAATACTGAGAATTACTGGGCATTATCTGCCTTGGAATCAGTCCCCTCAGTATTATCAGGGTTTTGGAAAAATTAATGAAGAAATGGGACCTGGCATACTGGCAGCAGCAATCACTTCTGGAAAGATTAAGAGACCTCTTACATGGGGGAATGTAGGAATCAGTGAAAACACTCACCCCGAAATTTCTTTCCTTTTTTTACAAATGAAAACCATCAAAGATGAAAACCCACTGCAATACAAAAAAGAAAGAATTAAAGTGTGTTAAAATCAAGCTCCAGTGGGGAGAGGGCAAAGTATCGTGTGTGTGTGCGCACATACCTGCACAGGAGATGAGAAAAGAGAGACAGGCATTCAGAGAGACAGACTGGGTTTCGGAAAAAATAATACAGGAAGCTTCTGCCCACATGTTTATATTTGTTATAAAACTTATATCTGTTATAAAATCATCTTTTTAAAGAAAAATAAGAAGCATATGCATTCTGTGTTGGGGAGGGTAGAGGACAACAGGCACTCACATACATTATTGGTGGGCACGTGAACAGCTAAAATTTCTGTGGAGGACCACTTTGCAGTACCCAATGACGTCACTTACAACTGCACTTTCCCATTGTCCCAACAATTCCACACCTAGGAATTTCTCCTGTACATCTATTTGCATACATGCAAAAATGGTATATATTTGAGAACATTCAGTAAAGTTTGAAAACTGCTGGTGCATCCGTAAAATGGAGTATCACACAATTGTTAAAAAGAATAAGGCAGCCCTATGTGCACGGCTGTGGAATAAGCTCTTAAGGTGTAGTGTTAATTGAAAAAAGTCAATATGCAGAACTGTGTGTGTGTGTGTGTGTGTTTATATGTGTGCGTGTATATATATTTGAATATGTATGTTTGAATTCATCATGCTTCTATATTCACAGAATGGATTATTTCTAGAAGGCTACATAAGTAACTGGCTAAAGGATAGGGCTTACCTCTAACTTTATATTCTTTTGAATATTGTGTCATGCACCTGTGTGACCCACTAAAAAATATTAAGTAATGCTAATGTGCGTGAAACCACTGACTAACCAACAAAGTAAAAAAATGAACTTTGTACCATTTTCTAGGGCTGGGGCTAGATGGGGTGTGTCTTCAACGCTCTCCCATATTCCCAGGTTCCTCAACACCAGGCTTCCCAGACTCTGACTTCTCTAGCTGCCCACAGCTCAGTCCAGGGTAGGTTGGCCTGGTGTCTATTTGAGGTAACTTCCCAAACCAGGAAATCCCTGATCTGTACCAGATCTATCAGATTAGATTTAGTATGCAGGGACCTTCCCTGAGACTGACAAGGGAAATGATACCTAAAAATTAGGGCCCTCCCCGCACTGTGCTATGCCAAACATATTTGCTGCAACTCTGACCAGAGATAATTTTGGAATTGGGTTTTTTATTGGTTGCAAGGAACAAAGACTCACCAAGCTAGGGGATAATTATTGTAAGGATATATGCGGAGTAATAAGAATAGCAAAGTTCTCATGGGAATCTAATAAGAATGATAAAACAAACATCTCAAAAATAACAATTATGGATCACCTGGGTGCTCAGCACTGTGCTAAGAGCTTTGTGTGGATAATGTCGCCTCAACTCTACCACAAACCCATGAGGTCATCACTGTTATTACCTCCATCTTACAAGACATTTAGGCTTGTAGAGGTCACTGGTGCCACAGAGTGACTGGGCCCTTGGAAATGGGATCTGCTCTCTCTTAGTCTTGCTCTTATGTGTAGCATGGCATCTCTCTCCGAGGGTTGCTGCTTCTCTCTGTACATTTGCTTCTCTGTTCTGATGCCAGCTGGCTTATTTGCTCCCTGTTGGGCTCCCTCATTGATTATGCTCCCTTACAACATCAGCGTCCACAAGGTCCTTAGAGACCCTCTTTCACCTCAAGGTCTCCTCTGTGCTTCAGCTGCCTCCTAACTGCCTCCTCCTCTTCAGACCTTCCATGCCAGAGAACTTGGGAGGTCAGCCTTCCTGTCTGGAGGCAAGCACTTCCTCACTTGGGACTGGCTGTCCCCAGTCAGGTTCCCATCTTGTTTTATTTATCTGTGTATCATTTTCTAGGGCTGGGGCTGGATGAGGGGTGTCTTCAGAGCTCTCCCATGTTCCCATTTTCTTCTCAACACCAGGGCTACCAGGCCTCTTGGGATTAGTCTTTTCTTTCATTCACCAATTTTTTTTTTTTTTTTTTTTTTGAGAACTTACCTTAAGCTGTGCATTAGGACACTAGAGATATCGGAAGCAATAGAACAAACTCGTTGCTCCAGTGCACTTAACTTCTACTTCTTTTACCTACAGTTATGGGCAGGGAAGATATTGTAGCCTCTGCAGTTTGGAGACAATGACCCATGACTGACCACTGAACTCTTGCCTCAGTCCCTAAGTCACTGTTCCTGCTTTCATGTCTTTTCCTGGTTTTCCACTGACCTCCAGAAACTGGGGCTGTGCCTTGCCCCAGTGTATTATAGAGTCTAGAGTCCCAGGTGACCAAATATGACCTCAACAGTTGGGTGGAGAGTGATGGGAGGGAATCCTGGTGGACATTGCTCAGAGGCCTTGTAAGTCAGCTGCCACGGGCAGATGAGTCCCAGACACAAATAATATCACTAACTATTCTACCCTAATTGGCCAGCAAATACCCATGCCACGCTCCTCTCTTCCCCCAGCCCCACTCCCGCTCACCCCCGCTTGCTCCTCCCTCTCTCCCTCCCCTTCTCTCTCTTTCTATGCTAAACTGCTTGAAGGGATTTCAAGCCTAGCCAAGAAGTGCTTTTTAGAACTGAACTTACCTTTTCCAGACTCCTTTTCCACATCCTTCAAACTCCTAGTAATCCTTCAAAACCCAGCTGCTGGCATTTCCCTCCTCAGTGAATCCTTCCCTAAATTCTTAGCGGCAGGCATACCCTTGTTTGGGTTACCTTTGTACTTGGTATGCAATTTTATTGTTGCCCTTATCATCTGTGTTGTAAACTCAGAGAGGGAGGGACCATGACTTGTTATTTATTTTTAATTTAAATAAACTACTTTAGAATAGTTTTAGATTTACAGAAAAGTTGAAAAACTAGTACAGAGAGTTCTCATGTACCCTTTTCAAAGTTTCCCCTATTGTTAAAACCTTGCTTAACTATGGTACTTTTGCTGCCATATGTAATAAATTTTTTCCATAAGGAAAGAATCGATATTGGTATGCTACTATTAACTAAATTCAGTTTATTCAGATTTCACTAATTTTCCTCTAATGTCCTTTTCTATTCCAGGATGCCATCCAGGTACCACATTACATTTAGTCATCATGTCTCATTAGCCTCCTGTGGTCGGTGACAGTTTCTTGAACTTCCCTTGTTTTGGATGACCTAGACAGTTTTGAGACACACTGGTCAGGTATGCTGTAAAATGTCCTTCAATTTGTGTTTGTCCAATATTTTTCTCATGGTTACATTGGAGTTTATTTCTGAACATCAGAAATGAGCTAAATAACTAGCATGTATCACCTCACATTAACCAGGCATTTGATTAATAGTTATTGAACTGAATAGAATTCAAGTGTTTCTTAAGCACCTACTGTATAAATAGAACCCTGATTGATGCTCTTGGAGAGATTAAGTATGGAACCTCAAGCCCTGTAAAGATCTACCACACAGCTGAATAACAAAAGACAGTATGTACCCATGTTTCAAAAAAGGGAACGGAGAGGATGACCGATGGCAGCTCAGGAGATGGATTAATCCGCATGAGTGGGTGAAATCAGCAACATCTATGTGTAGGAAGGAACTGGAAAAGTGGGGAGGATTTAGAGAGGCCTTTTTCAGTTCTCAAACACACCAAGTTCTTTCCTGAATTTCCAACCTTCTTTTTTCATGGCTGGCTTCTTCTCATTCTTTAGGTCTAGGCCTGCATGTGACCTGTGCGGACCACATTACCTAAAATAGACTCCACCTACTGCTCTCTCTCACCAACCTTATTTGTTTTCTTCATAGCCTTTGTCAACATTTATAATGACTGATTGTTTATTTCTTTATTGTCTGTCTCTCTCACTAGAATCTAAGCTCCTTGAGGACTAGTGCTATATTTTTTTATTCACGCTGGCAGAGCCCGTTATCTGGTAAATAGTGGTACTTAGGTTATGTTGATTAATGAATAAAAAGGTTGATGATGAATGAGCCTTATGAGACATAAGACAGTGACAAGAGGATACGTGAACATCTGTTGTAAGAGGCACTGGAATGGAGCAAGAGTGAACTGGGTGGGCAGATGGGACGTTGCTAGGTCATGAGACTGATCGCATGGTGTCAGGTGATCCCAAATGGGGTGACATAATTTGGGCAAAGGCCAACACTGTACCAGGTGTGGGCCACACAGAGGTAGAGGCCATCTAGTAATTTTCCATCTTGGGAAAGCCAACAGGGTTCCTAGGACAGAGAATGCTTATAAGGAATGACTGGAGTCAAGGGAGGGTCCAAGTCTGTAAGAATGTGTGTATAAATTGAGAACATATCCCATGAATGAGAATAACATAAATTCTCCTGGAAGACAAGGGGGGTATGCTTAACTTCTCTGATGTTGGCACAAACACAAGAAGAAAAAGGGCACACTAGTCAATGCTTCTGAGTAAGAGAGATAATGCGGAAGATACAGACTTGTGAATTTGCTACGAGATTTTAAAACATGGAAGGAACTGCCATCTTTGTAAGCATGAGGAAATCTAAAACACAATAATAGGCTTCGGGGCTCAGAATGGAAAGGACCCCAGAGAAATCTTTGATCTTGTCTACCATATTTTCTACATGGTTACAAGGGACCGAACCAGAGTGACTATACACTGACTACCTTGAAAAATATATATTTTCCCATCTGAATTCAATTTAAAAATGCTGACCAAAGGGGCAATGTTTCATACAGAGTCTGACTGGAACAAGCCCAGTGGGAAAAGGCCTGGAAAGGATACGGCAAAGGAACTCCAGGAGTCCAGAGTATGATTTAAAAACAAAAAAAAAAGTGCTACATGTTGTCTTTGTATACCCATATAAATAATTATGATGGGTGAACTCTGCTTAGTTTTCATCCATCCTAAGTAACAGCTTTGAAAAAGGAAGATAACACTGACTTGTGCATATGTGAGTTCAAAGCTGGTGATAGAGCTCACTGGGTTCCTGGGAGGACCAAGAAATGGTCCAATAGGTCTTCTTCTGATGAGGCAGAGTGGGCAGCAGAAGGCATAAAGAATGGCTGCATGTCTTCATCTGAAGATCAGAACACGAGATCTAGTAGCGTGTCTTTGTTATTTCAAATCTATAGCCTTCGAAACCCCCCAAAGGTAAATGGGTGAGTCCTATTTGCACTGACTTGTAATCCAGGAATTCCTTCTCTCTGCTGCACCTCCTTAGATCGAGACTAAAGGAAGCATATGTATTAGCCTGTGCAATCCCTTCATTTGAGAAGGGAGGAAACTGATTACCAGAGGAGAACACAACTTGCCCAGAGTCACTGTGGTAGACGGTGTCGGAGCCAGGGGGAGACCTTCTAATCCAGCTTTCCTTTCACCATCCTAAGCAGCCCATCTGTGGAATGACCATAAAGTTGGCTCCATTCCACATTTTTGATTTTCGCTCTTCTTTTATTTGACTATATGAGCACTGTTTACCATATTTTTTCCCTCCATTACTTTTGCAACAACCTCGAGGTGGTCAGAGGAAAAACAAAACACTACCCACGTTCACACTCGTTTTAATGAAATGCACACCAGGTACGTGACCTGTACTCCTACTTACCTGCCAATCTCAAGCTTATATCAATTCATTTCTCTAACAGAAAAAACACGTGAGCCTTGCAGATGGAAAGTAATTTCCTTGCAAATATTACTAGAAAGTTTACTAGCACTACTTGACAGTTTTATTATTACTTTTGTTTCAAGCTCAGATGGGGAACTCTACATTGCCAGGTAGCAGAGTGAGAAAATGTAGAATTTTTAACTTTGCGTTAGTTTTAACGTCAGAGGGAAAAGTAAGAAACAAAGAACAAGTCTTTGGCTGCATGTTGA
Organism: Rousettus aegyptiacus; assembly: GCF_014176215.1. NCBI lineage: Eukaryota > Metazoa > Chordata > Mammalia > Chiroptera > Pteropodidae > Rousettus > Rousettus aegyptiacus. The sequence continues at coordinate 129,017,099 of NW_023416306.1, forward strand.
GTACGTCCAAAGGCTCCTCAGAGGATCCTGGCTTTCCTCCTCACTTCCCACCCACAAACTTTCAGATTCTAAAACATCAGTTCAGTGTGGGTTGAAGGAAATTGCTCTGTGGCACCTGAACAGCCAGCTCAGAGGTGGGCAGTGGAGGTGACTTGGCAGAACCTGCTTTTAAACATGGGTGATCAGTTTACAAGGTAAGCCAACTGGGGCAAGTTAACTTGTTTTATTCATCTCTGGATTTCATTGAAGGTTATTATGCTTTTATAAAAACTCAATCACCTAAATAGTTCATGTTAAATGAGAAAACTAGACAACATAAAGGTAAAGGAAAGAGTATTTCATTAATAGGGATTTATGAGTAGGAGCTCCTTTATTTCATGTTTTGCTACCTCTGTATCTTCTAATGTGTCAGACAGTCTTGGGTGTAAGATTGGCAGATAAAATGCAGAACATCCAGCTAAAGTTGAAATAAAAACAAAGAATAATTTTTTAGTGTAAGAATATTCCAAATGTTGCATGGGACATATTTTATTCCTTGTTAACTAGCCGTTTTACTTATTATTTAGATTATTTCTCCCCCTGCATCCTTCTTTTTTCGGTGGCTTAATTTGAGGAGCCCTATTAGAGGGTAGAGAGAGAAATACAATTCAAGCACGTTGGGTGTCCTACTTATCATTAGCTGAGGCACATGTTTTAGTCGGAGAGGAATTTGATATTTTGGGTTAAAAATGGTGATTATCTGCATCCTCCCTATTACCATACAGACAGAATTAGCCATAAACTAATGTTTTTCCAGAGTTTGGATTTTGCAGGCCAGTAAAATGTAAAAAGAAAAGGAAATTGGGAAATTGTGGGAATATCAGTATAGTGTTCTAAGTTTAAATTTGATCAAACCAGGATGTTAAAAAAATTCCAACTGCCATCTTCAATTGCCATTAATTCATAAAAGAAAATGACATTTTAACATCCCTATAGTAGGAAGGACATATTCTTAGAATAAGGAGTGATATTTCTTAAATAAAGTCAGCAGCCTCACAATGTACTGCCCTCAGTTTTGTGAAAACTTCATTACAGTGTGGTACTGGCCCTGGGGTTTGAGAACACCAGACCAGGTTATACCACAGCAGCACCTGTAAAATGATAGGTACAGGTTTCAATCACAGGGCACCTTCTAGTAAAGGAAAGAGAAGGTGAACATAGCTGGTTTGAATTTTGATGACCTTAAATTAATATGTAATTTAAGTATTTTCTTTCTGAGCAGCATATTTTTTTTGTGTGGAAGTATAACATGACTCTTCTCAAACCACAAAGCATTTCTGCAACTTCTAATATATAGAAAACCTTTTTCTAAGCTTCCTTTGGAGCACAGCCCAATGTCTGCACTCTTCCTCTCTATCTCTGTGAAATGAATGCTTCAGGAACTGGGTAATACGACGTTGAACTTAAACAATCCGCTTCCTAAGAGAGTTCAAAGGTCTTTGAAACTACAGGTAATTAAGCCTCCTGGCTCCTGTGAGCTGGCAGACTGTGTGACCCCATTGAGCAGAGTTGGGTATTTGCCAAAAGGCAGATGTCATTGGTAGCAGTGCTTGGAGACCAAGTCCCTAGGTTCAGCTTTTCTATCACCCTTCCTCTTTTACACAAGGGAAAACTATGGTGTGAAAGTGGATAATTGCCTGAAATTGCTGAGTAATTAATAGAAACCACGATTAAAATCAATTGCCCAACCCGAGTTTTGCATGCAGTTTCTTCTATCCTTCTCCTACCCAAGAAGCACATAGAAAGACTTTTTTTTTTTTTTTTTTTTAAACCAGGGAAACTTCATTTTTTGAATAGGACTAAAATTAAGTTTCGTATGCTATAGAGAGATTCAAAGCATTATTTACTAATGATCTCCAAATATTTTCTTTCTCCCCATGGCTATGAAGTTGGAAACTAACTATCCTTTTCAGGGACTCTTAGAAGCAAAGGAGTCATTACACACACACACACACACACACACACACACACACACACACACACACACATGCATGCACTTTAAAATATGTTAGTATGTGCTTAAAAAATACGAAAAAAAGCCCTAACTTTTAAAATATATTGATATTTTTTCAGTCTTTTTGCAGTCATAGGGTCATTTGCTATATTTTCATTCTTGTATGCACACATTTTAAAACTTTTAAACTTAACATTATCATATATATTTCTCATATTTTTATAACTATCCATAACTTTATTTTAAAGAATATAGAATACAATTATATAAAAAAATTTTACCCCCCAACTTTTAATATGTGATATTCTCTGCATTAGGAGAATGGGAAAGGGACCTTTCTTATACTGGTTTTCTATAGTGATGGTGTTTTTAAATGCTTGTAATTGTTTACTTTTATAATTAGTAAAAAAAGATACGAAACATACGTCTGTTAAAAATTACTTCAACCTGAATTTTTAGGGGGCCATTTAACATTACCTCCTAATTACACCCTCCAATGGTCCTGTTCCTGATCTACTTGAGAAATTCAGTACCTCTTTAGTATTCTAGATATTTGTCTTTCTGAGAGAATCAGTGTAACTATTTTTTTTTTTTAACTCTCAAAATCCCAGCTCGCTGTCATTACTGAAGCTTAGGTATTCTCTCCTACCCCAAAACCTTTTTAACATCAGCTTGTTCTCCTTCCTCACTTTGTTTGTTGTTTGCCTCACTAATTCTGACATGATCACTTTTTTTAGGCTTCGCCGAATAGAAGAGAGAGATTTTGGCTTTGATTCCAGAAAGATGTTTCACAGAAAGTTGACTTTTGTTCCAGGTACTTGATAAACATCTCACTAACTCATTTCTCACTGTTTCTAAGTGATTAACATTTTGGTTAGCAAGTCCAGAGCCCTTTAGACACCATTTGCCTCCTCTATAACAAGTCAGCTAAATGAAACGCATGGAGTGCAGCCTGGCCCTCTGCTTCTCTTTAATGGTTTCTGTCACCTGGGCCAAGTTGCTGCCACCATGACTTTGCACATCGGGGTGCCGCCTTAGGGCAAATGGAAGAATGCAAATGACTGTGGCCCTCAAACCGCAGTTTAAGGATAGCTGTTAGGTTAAACTCTTCCTATATATTTCTCTTCCTAACCAGCATGTTCGAGGATAATGTGCTATTTTTACTTATTTTCAGTGGAAAGAACATTGAACCTTAGGGTGATGGTGGCATATTGCTGAATTATGTGTTTTAGTCTGACTAGAATAAATTAGATTTTTGTTGGAGAGAGGGGAGAAAAGAGAGCATTGAGTCCAAAGAAAATCAGATGAAAAAGCTAGATTTTCCTAGTTACTGAGTCGTGGGTACAAAGAAAAACACAGCTACAATTAATAACATAATAATTACATGGCAGGAAGTTGTAATCCTTAACAAGATGTTTCTTCCCAGACGTTCAAAATCTGTTTGCTCAGGTTTTAATTACGTTTGCCTATATTGAGTTAAAATATGTTTTCTGCAATCAGAATATAACTACTAAATTGAAAGGGAAAAGAACATGTTTAACCGGCTTTCCAAAAAGCATTCAAGTCTTCTTGGACAGAGATGCTTTCATTCAAGGATGCTACGTGGCATTATGGAAATGAATCTGACACTTGGGCTCTCCATTGCCTTAGAAACAGAAACATGCTTAAAATCATTAGGGTAAATGAGCTGGACAAAGGGCGCTGTGTATTTTGCTCTAAATCTTAACTAGAAACAAAACAACACAAACAAACAAACAAAACTCTTCACTTTGGACTTGGCTGGAGAAATATCCTGAACCTGTTTATCTGCCATCCTCTTCCCAAGTGAACTTTGGGTGTGACCGATTGAATTTTCAGTTCCTTTATTTTCAGATCTGGCTTTCTCGTGGCTGTGGTGGTGACAGTGGTAGTGGTCATGGAGTCGGCCATCCTAGAGGTTACCATTTGAAACATCAAAATCTTTTTTTTTTTTTTTTTAGGTTCAATAGTCCCTCTGTCTGTTTCTCAAATGAATTCTGTGAGAGAGTATGTTCTGTGCATACCCAGGAGTGGTCTACAAGAATGAGGGTTGCAGAAGCTTGTACAAGTCCTTACTGAGACCATGACTTTTCATCCTGCAGGACACCTGTGTTCTCCTTTTCAGGTCTATTTTCTCAGGTTTGGAAGGACAGATGAAAACAATCCTACCTTGCCACTCTTGGAAAGAGGAAGGAATGTAGGTGGTCATATTTCTGGCTCTGACTCGAATCAAGTATGGGAGGAAGGAAGAAAGAGAAAGGGAACCTAAATTTTGAAGAAGGAGAAGGTGGCAGGTAGCTATGCTCCAGAATCACCTGGCAATCTATTCTTTTGAGTAAACTGATTCACAGTTGTTAGTGGTACCTCTATAATCTTGGAAGTATCCAATTATCCCCATTATCAGGTAGAGCGCAACCTACGATGGCTGAAGGAAAGGAATGCCTATGATTATTTTTTTCTTTATTATTATAGTAGTTTGTAGGGTAGGAAAAAATTTTTTCCTTTACCTATCTTAGGTTTGTTAGATTGACGAAAGAAAGATTAATAAGAAAAGAAATGTTTCTTAACTTGTGCAGCATGCAGCACATAGAATACTCAGTGATCAGTAATTCAAAGGAACGGTTAGAACTTGGGCTTCTATAGAATCTTAGCGAACAACAGAATATTTGTAGAGAAGTGACAAGATAAAGGGAAAGGGTTTTAGGATTCCAAGGGCAGCAAACCGTGGGAAGGCAAATATATGAGGGAAACTAATGGAAGGTAAAGATTGTTTCAGTGAGATTTGTTTTGTAGAATCCTCTGGTGCGGTTTCTGGGCTGATGAGTCTAGATTTATCTTCGGCAATGGTTAAGAATCATCATGCCTTTTCTGGTAGAGATGGGGAAGCCAGAGAGTTTGTCCCGTGCTTGCTTTTCCCAATTGCCTTCAGCTCAAAATAAGCCTTATTCCAGAATGGCATATTTTTGGGTGGCATACTCTGACGCGCTTCAAGTTCAATTTTTCTTTCTTTTTAAAAGGTTCTAAAAATAATACTTATATATGGTAGGAAATCTGAAATTTAGAAAGAGGAGAAGTATGCAAAACATTATCAAATCTTATCTTATTAGTCAAATGCAACCACTGTTAACATCTAGTAACGGTTCCAGTATTTTTTCTTATGCTTTTTAAACATCTTCGCGTAACTGAAGCCATTCTGTACCCAGAATTTCACACACTGTGTTTTTGTTCAATCAAACATATTTTCTCATGCCAATATTAATTCTTTAAATATTATTTTATTAGCAGTATAATTTTCTATCATATGAGTTATACTATAATTTATTAATAATTTTCCTATTATTAGACATTTAGAGTATACGTAAGTAAATGTGTGTGTGTGTGTGTGCGCGCACGCATGAGCGTGCATAAGTCTTAGCATTACAAATTATTTCCTTAGGATAGTCCCCTGAAAGCAGAATTATCAGATCACAGAGCATCGTCATTTTTCAGGACTTTAATATATAACGCCAGGAGATTGTATCAATTTATATTAACACAGTACATAAATGTCTTCCTGAAGCTCTAACTGCATTGATTAATGTCATTTAAAAATCTTTGCTATTTTGTTAGGTCCCTGTTATTTAACTTTGCATTCATGGGTGAGGCTGAAAACTGTTTACTGTAGTATAATTAGCTATTTATTTTTTCACTTCTAGAAATTGTCAGTTCCTAACCCTTGTCTATTTTCTCATCGATTTATGTCAACACTTTATAAATTAAGGTTAATAACTTTCTTTGTGCCTCAAATTTTGAAAAAAAATTACATCTTCTTACCCATTTAATTTTTCCTCTGATTTTGTTTATGATTATTTTTGACATAGAAAAATTTTGTATTTCTCTATATTTCAATTTATTGGCCTTTTACTGTGATTCCTTCCATTGATTTAAAGTAAAGAAAATCTTTACCTATCTAGACTATATATGTAGATATATATTTAGTTATTGGATTAATTTAAAAATAATATTTTAAAAATTTATCCAGAAATTAATTTGTTACATGGTATGAGAAAAAAATTATTTTTCTCTGATAAGGTAACAATTATCGCAGCACTTTTATATATATACAGAATATATATAAAAGCTGCTTTCCCCCACAGCTTTTATATATATCCTGTACGTAATTTTCAAGAATATTCCTTCATATGCAAGATTATGCTTTGGGGTTTTCTATGTCTTTGCCTATTCTTTTACTGGTAGTTTCCCCATCTTTAATCCTATTTTTTAAAAGAGGTTCTTTTAGCACTTACACTAATTCTTTCAACCTAAAAGATGGCTAAGATAACATATAAAAAAAAGGCTGTGTACAGTTAATGGAGAAAGACGATCTCGCCTCTAAAGTTTTAGGTCTTAGGTGAAAACAGTACAGTGTTAGTTTTCTTGTGTTTCTGAAGGGTGGGGTTTATCCTATGACACAGAAAACCAAAAAGGCCTTTTTAGTTTCTTGATAGTGGTAGGAACAGTAATATAAAAAAGAATTAGGTATCATTTTGTTCATCTCAAGAAAAGAAAATTTCCAGTGAGGAGATGAAGACATGTAATGCTTAAAGATCACCTCTGCTTGGGCTTCTAAGGAAACAGTAAAGATATTGACCCATATATCTGTAGAAAATTGCCAAAAACTGTCCCAAAATAAAAAAAAAAATGAGGGAAAGCCTGAATTACAATAGTCCTGTTGGGGTTATATGAGGTATACACCAAATAATTTTGTTTTGTTTTTAAGTCTTGTCAACAGTGAACATCTTAGAATGACTTTTTCCTTTTTTAAAATTTCAATTGTATTTTCATTTTCCCCCAAATCGTATAAAAGTTTTTTTTTTAATTAAATAATGGTCTGTTAATTAACTTCTGAAATGAAGTATTAGAAACTTTAGTTCCAAGAAGTGCAATGGTACAAAAAGTGGATTTTCTGTTTCTTCACCTCTTTTCTTTCGTAGATATGGCGACACTAAAACTCATCTCATTAGAAGAGATTTTGTGAAAATGAGACAGGACATTTCTAAACCAAGTGTTTTCGCTCTGAATAAGATTTAACCCAAAACGAGGCTGGGACTGGAAGAAGGTTCAGAAAAAAACTGCCTTTTAAAATTGCTATTTCTAAAGCTAATAGGAATTCTTTTCCAATAGCTCTTTTCCCTTGACAACTAAGGATTGATACCTCTTGCATGTTAAAAAGTAGAGGACTATAAGTAAGTATTCACTGAATACCATTTTTTTTCTCTGTAAATTCTCTTTTTATGACATAATCAGCATTATTTTGCTGTCTTGAAGATTCCCAGTTTTCTTTAATGGCCTCTACTTTCCTCTTGCCTAAACTCTTAATTGTACTGCTTTTCATTAGTAGATAATTCTCTCTGGCTGACCAACAGTGATGAGGGGCAGAGTCATGGGTAATATACTATATTTGGTTTGGTCTGGCTCAAAGAAAGCTAAACTGTGCCTCAGCTTCGAATTAGTCACTTTATGTATAAGTGATAGTCAGCCTCCGTGGCAATGATTTTGTCGAAGTAAGCACTTGAGAATGAATACCTGCTGCAATTTTTTTGCACACCCCCAAAGCAAGTTTATCTTTGTTCTTAAACTATAAGCAGCACTTTGTATTTCTTTTCCATGCCACATTGAAAAGAAATAAAAACCAAGCTCTGTACATATCACTTAGACTCATAAACCATTGGGTAATAGTCCATTTCCCCCTTAAACCTTTCATGCTTGTTTTCCTTTCTTAGAACAACACTTAAAAGCCATCAAAGCACCCACAATACCAGCAGCTCTCATGTTTGGAGGTGGGGGGAGTGTGGAGCACATAAAGTCTTTGCTCTGTAATGGGCGTCCATGGAATTTCTTGGAACGAAGCTTCCAGTGAATAAATAACCCTGTGCAATGGAGGAAGCCTCCTTCCACTCAGATACTGTCAGGGCCAATGTGCCTTTTAGGAGACTGTGAGATTCCAAATATTGAAACCGTAAAAAAAAAAAAAATTGAGCTGGACAGATCCTTGCCACCACTTTTTCTGCTAAATATAGATAAGGTGTCATCAGGTTGCACAAGCAATTTCCAGCTACGGCTCCTCTGGAAGGGAGACAGGCACAAGGACTCACGTTTCTGCCAGCCACACTGTGTAGAAGGGCTGACCTCGATTCGGTTTTTGAGGAGCAAGAAAAGGGGGCAGAACAAAAGGCGGAAAGGGGTCTTGGTTTTGATGAAAAATAATGACATATGGAGGATCTATACAAATAGTGGTATTGGCTTAACCTCTCATTAAGCATCAATAACTTGGAAGACAAGATACGTAGAAGGAGCTCGACCCCAGGAGTCTGTGCTCAGCGTTCCTTCTCTACCACCAATTTGCAAAACAATGTGATATCATGAGAAGGGACTATGAGATATGGTGTAAATAGTCCTGAGTTTGGATCTCAACTTAATCTGACCCTATGTTTGATTTGGAGCCAATTACTTAAATTCTCTGAGCCTCAGGGCTCTTATATATGTCTCCCTCGCAGTGTTGTTAGGATTAATATTAGGATTAAATTACATGGCGCTACTGAGTGCCGAACTTTTGCTGGTCTCCTTCTTACCTTTTAGATAGTCATTTAAGCTTCCCTGGACTCCAGTTGGTTCTTTTTTATTAAGTCCTGTTGGTTCAACCTCAAAAGTATATCTTGAATTTATCAACATCTTTTTCCATTGCCACCATGCCAGTACAAGCCACTGTCATCTCTTGCCTAGGCCACAGCAATAGCTTCCTAGTTCCTTTTTCTTCTTCTGTTTTTTTAAAATGGGACAACCCATCTCTGCACATGAGCAGAGAGAATGTTTTAAAATATAAATCAAATCAAGCTACTTCCCTACCGAAAATCCTCCAATGGTTTCTGATTACAGTCAGAATAAAACCCAAACTCTTCAGCCCAGCCTTTGAGGCTCTGTGTAATCTGGTCCTTGTTACTTCTTTCCTCTTTGGCTTCCTTTTATCACTTTCTTCTATTAATATTTTTTCAGTGTACTAGCCTAATTTTACATCCTAGAACACGCAAAGTTTATTTCTACCTCAAGGCCTTTGCATTTGCTATTTCCCTAGCTTGCCAAAAGTTTCTTCTATACTCTGCTGTGATTGAAACCTTCTTAATAGTTGGGCCAAATGTTCCCTCCTAAAATTTGTCTTTCCTGACCTCGTCTTTATCATAGCCTTGTTTTATTTTCTTCATAGCACTTATGGCTACACAAAATTATTCTACATTTTTTTTTCCATGAGAATGCAAACACCATGAAAGAAAGGGACTATATTTTTCACCCCTGAATAAACCTACAACAATGTAGACCAGGCACTTGGACAGAATTTGGTGAATTAATTCTGAATGAACATGTAAAAAGGAGTAATACTATCTTCCTGAAAGTTTGTGACTAGATTTGAACATCTTTCTCTGCTCTTTCTAAAGATTCTATGATGCCCTGAACAGAAAGTCTGAATCCAAGAATAATTCTAAAGAAATGCAGTTAGAAAATGTTCAAATACTCAACATAGAGTAATTCATCTTAGGTTTGCCAAGTCGAGGCACTTTGGGTATCTGCTTTAATGAAAAAAAAATAAGAACTTATAATTTGCATGTTGAGTACTCATATATAAAGGGATCCTTTTAAACTATTTAAAATTGTGTTCCTTTAAGCAGGACTTAGATTTTCCAAGCAATCCTATTTACAGTTGGCTTAGCACATCCTTTCTTCACAGATCTTGGAAAGGAATATGATTCTCCAGCTTAACGTATCTGCTAAAAGAAATGGCACAGGTAAGCGCAGGCTGCATGAATAGCATGTTCTTTATCCCGCTGTGTTCAGTGCAGGTCAGGCTACTTTTGGGCTGTACTGTAAGAGGGCCACGCTGTAAACTGGATCACGTCTTAGGGAAGAAAATGGAAACCGTGTTCGGACAAGAAAATGGAAAGTCCTAACTGACGGGAGCTGACTGTGCGGGCTGATAGCTGTTGTAAAATATTTGAAAGTTTCTCATGAAAAGACAGATTCTGTGCTGCACGTGCCAGGGGACAAACCTAAAACCACTAAGTAGAAGCTACCGGGAGGCAGATTTTGGCTCGATAAATGGAGGGTATCACCAACAATATGGCTTCCTACGTAAAGGGCTGATTGGAAATATAATGAGCAGGTGCCATCGATGGATGTTTAAATTTCAGGCAGGCACACCTGGAGTCAGCAGTGTCCTTCCTACATGGACTCCTCTTATTGTAGGTGGGCAGCCTGCACACTTCTGGCAAGCTCTCATGGAAATCTTTTCGTGCATTCTGGACAAGCCAGCAGGGCCTAATGTGGTGTGACTCGCATCACACAGTGTTCTTTCTAATATGTAATGTGTGGAATATGATGAGTCTGCTATCGCTAATGACTTAGGCTCAGAAAACTTTGAATTTCAAAAGTTAACCTAGAATCTCAGAGACCCATGATTTTATATTCTGACCTGGAAGTAAGTTACTAGCTATTTCCCACTCAAGAGATTTCTTATCTGGAAGGCTGAAGGAGGCTGCTTCTCTTGGTGGATGCCGGTTTGCGTTCCAAGAATAACCCTGGGTTTAGGGATGGAAGGTAAGCTGGAGGGTTTAAAGGTTGAATTAGATCACCTTTAAATTTATAGCCAAAGAACTGTCTATTATTTTTCACCTATTCCTTCTAGCAGGGGTGGCTGGTAACTCTCCACAGAAGCTGGCCCTCCCCAGTGACACCCCTAGCTTGACCCCTCTTTTCTCCTTTTTTCCCTCCTTTGTTTTTCATTAGAATTCCTATGAGCCTTTACATGCTTAGCATGAAAATGAGCCCATCTTATTTTTGGAGCCCACAAAGGCAGTCTTGAGGGGAGTTATTGTGTTGCTTTCAAAAGCTAAACAAAAAGGTGTGAAATCATTTGCTGGCTGTTCTAGAAAATAAATAAATAAACTGAGAAGGAAGGTTCAGGACAGTGTGTGGCAACTTGAATGGAACCTCGCGACTGGAGCTTCTTTGAGATTTATTAGTAACCAAAGTGGCAGCAGGAATGTCTGTGTGTTTCTCTCACCTTCCCAGGAAGTTACTAGATTTTTTTTTTTTTTTTTAATGATGCATATGGCTTTGAAAAGGATTCGTGGATAAGACTAGTTTACAGCCTTTGTAACATTCCCTGTACAGGGAGGTGAGGGAGAGAAGAGAGGACTAGTTCAGCAAGCTTTTAAACAATTGGGGATACCCAGCACATTGTTTTGTGAACAGGTATGGGAGTCTTTACCATGGGCTTTTAACAATTTAATCAAAGAACAGTGGTAAGAGACAAAGCTCTGAAGAAACAAAAATTTCTCTTGAAACTTAGGGTTTTTGCCTCACATTGATAGCATTCGTTAGAAGCCATCTCCTGTTTTGGGCTGCTGAAGATGCCAGATACTTCTCTCCTTGGAAGAGCATCATATTTTGAAATGCCTCTTCATTAGCAGGAGCAATTTTATCTTCAGTTGGTATCTTTGATATGAAATTTTCTGTTTCTGCCTTTTTCCTTTCCTTTTCTTAAAAATAATTATGGAAACTTTTTAAAACTACAAAATATTTAAAACACACAATAATGCAGAGACTTGGCAGCACAATTTACAATAGCCAAAATATGGAAATAACCTAAATGACCATCAACAGATGATTGGATAAAGAAGTTACTGTTCATATACACAATGGAATATTACTCAGCCGTTAAAAAAAAATGAAATCCTACCATCTGCAATGACATGGATGGACCTAGAGGTTATTATGCTGAGTGAAATTAAGTCAGACAAAGAAAGATAGATACCATAGGTTTCACTTACATGCAGAATCTAAAGAACAAAAAGAACAAACTAATCAAAAACAGACCCACAAATATAGAGGACAATCTGGTGACTGCAAGAGGGGAGGGGTATTTGGGGGCTGGGAGGATGGGGTGAAGAGTTAAAAAAGTATAAATTAGTAGTTGATAGATGGTCATGGCGACGGGGAGTGCGGCACAGGGAATGCAGTTAGCATTAATGTATTGGCTAGGTGTAGAGCAAGGGGAGAGAAGGAGTAATTAGGGGGATCATTGTTTAAACTATATAGATAATTAACCAATGTAATATATACTTGAAACTAATAATAATAATAATAAAAAGAATAAAGATCTTAATGTAAACATGAAAAAAAAAGAATGCAGAGACTTGGTAAATGCACATCCTTATTCCTAAGATTTCACAATTGCTTCTTGAGTCTTTTTTTTTTTTTGAAAGAAACAGTGTTATGTTGTGTTCTTCCCATTCCCATGCTTCTTTCTTTCTCTTTCCCAAAAGGCAAACTCTGTTCTGTAGCTGGTGGGCGCCCTGCTTTGTCAGTCTGACCAAATAGTCATTTGGCTTAACAAACGCGGCTTTGGAATTTTGGGGCAGCTCAGCTTCAGTGACTGGTGGGTATAACCATTCAGTGCCTATGCTCTCAAACCACATTCAGAAAAAAGGTTCACGACGGTACACAGAAATCCATTATTTGTGACGCATCATGCCCCACCCTCCGCCACCCCAGTAAAATGTTCAGTGAAACAGATATTTTTAAATTAAAGAGTGGGTATCATATACAAGTGTTATATATGCACATACATATATGTACATGACACGTGTGTATGTATTTCATATATATATGTATATGTGTATATCTGATACACACATATATTCATGTACATGTATGTATATACATACACATATGTATGGACATATACCTGCTATATAAAAGATGTCAGTAAACTGAAATGAATCGGTGGAAAGCAGAAATTCAGCGCTAGGGGTGACTGAAAGCATAGTCCCGGGTACCTCCCCCTTACACTCTCAAACTTCAGAACTCTCAGAAATCCTGGCAAGGCCTGGCCTTCCATATAGTATGGGGAGTGTGCATTGAAAGACATCTCAAAGGGCAGAGAGAGATAATTCGACATTAGAGTTGAGAGCTGAGCTTATTGTTTCAGTTGCACTGTAGGTTACAGGGAACACGATGTGAATATGGGGGTGGATTCTGAAGTCGTAAATAATCAAACCTCTACCACGGTTGCCCAAATGCTCTTTTCCCTTGTTTCCAACTAGCAAACACCTACTCATCATTTTAGATTCTAGGTAAGTGTCATTTTATCTGTGAAACCTTCCCCGACCCTCAGGGAGAGTACATTTCCTCTTCTGAATGTCCATATTTCTCCATACATATCTCTATTACAGCACATATCACATGGTATTACATGCTACTGACCCTGAATACAATAAAGTAGACTTCATGGTACCAGTTTTGAATCCCCACTGCCCACCAAGACATATGGCACCTTTGCTGAATAAAACCTGGGTATGTGAGTCATAATCAATAGCTTCGGAAAGAGCAGAACTCCACGCCCACAAGTGGTGGCACCACTTTGCCCCAGTAGCTTTGCTATTAGATGCTATTTGTTTTGCCCTTGTTTTGAATAAGAACCCATTGCTCCCCAGAAGTAAAAGCAACATAATCGTCATTTGTTTATTTATTCCCCCTGCCAAGACCTAGGGTGACGAGGCTGGATTGCACACGGGGTGTGAGCTTCAGAAACTGGGAAGTCTCACCCTGCCCGGCCTGTCTGGCTTGTATGCTTGGGCAAGTCACATAGCTCCTGTGGGACTCTGTTTCCTCATCCAGTGGTAATGACCGGCTTCACAGGATGGCTGTGAGGCTTAATTAATGATTGAGAAGGAGAAAATACAAAGTGCTTCATGCACGTAAAGGATTATCTTCCCATATTTATTTTGGAGCTCAGTAACCTGTAGTAGGAAGTATGTATGACCTGGAAGACAAGTCTATTTAAAAAAAAAAAAAAAAAAACTATTATCATTCTAAAATGGCTCACTTGGGTTGATAGGGAAATGGACCACAGACTTATTTCTTCCATTCCAGTACATTCTGTGGCCACTGCTGCTAACTTTTGGTGTATAGCTTGCTACCTCTAGGCCTCGGTTTCCTCTACTACAAGACCTTCTCTGTGATTCCTTTATGCTCAGAAGTCTTGTGAGGCCTTGAACTTTTATCTCAGTGCCTGTACTCTCAACCCACACTCAGAAACAAGGTTCGCGATGATACACATAAGTTTGTGAGCAAACCCACAGGGGTTGGTTCCCTGAGCCAGAAAACACCGGGATTTGGAAAGGCTTACACAAGCGACACCACAACTCTGTCTGGCTTCTCAGATGCCCACCTCTCTTCTAAGAGCTCAGAGCCTTCAGAAGATTCAGTGTTGCCACCACTGCCCGAGCCTGCAGCTTCGCTGCTAATTGTTTGCTGCCAACTGATCCTGAGGGAAGAGTGAGAAGGTAAGAGACAGAAAAAAACAAACCAAAATAGTGGATTGAGTTACTGCCTTGAAAAGCATTATCATTACTATTTACATTTTTTTTTTTTAAATCACAGAGGCTGCCCCTGCACTAGAGATATTCAAAGACCAAAACTGTTCAGAAAGAGAAAAGAATCCAATGCCTTATGCCCCAAACCAACACCGTGTGCAGTGTTCGTTGTTGAGAGGGGAACACGGGCCAGAAGATGTCCATTATTTACATAGAGCCTCCTCTGTACCCTCATCCTGCCACAGCTGTCTTCAGAATCCCTGGCATCACACCCCAGAGGCAGCTGGGTCAGCCACAGGAATCAGGTGAGGAGGAGGAAGAGAGTGAGACAGCTATTGCAGGTTGCCCGGCCAGGTGTGGTAGTGGCTGTAGAAAGGTGTGGGGCCACCAAGGCTTATATAAGGAGGAGGGAGAACACAGGCCAAAGGGGAAGATGAAATGTTGACTTTGATTGGCTAACTTTACATGAGGACAATTGAGAAGGAGGGAGAGAGAAGGAGAGAAGACTCTTTTGTAAGCATGACAGTGTCTCATTTGTATGTAAGTGAGACATAGCCTTCCAAATACAGTCCTGAAGAAGGTGGGGATCAATGGAAATTTGATATGCAGTAAACCCCATGCTACTTCAAATATATACAAACATATTAAAGAAGGTTGGTATGAGTAGAATATGATATATACTCAAATTGCATCAATATTGGGTGCATTTTTAAAACCATTTCTCGACATTTAAAAATCACTTGAAGAAAATGCAAGAATAATTTTTGGAACTTTAACCTTGGGTGCCCCATGGATCATTTTCTTTAAAAAACATGGTTATTGAGAATGTTGAGGAGTTTTTTTTTTTAAACCAACGTAAATCATTACAGCTGATGTCCCACATGCTAAGAGTATAATTTAAAATAGAAGCATAGTATAGAAAAAGGCCACATGCTACAGATTAAACACAAAACCCAGCTAATCACAATACATGAAAGCAAACGTAGCTTGTTTTGAGAAGTGCAAACATACTGAAACATGTCTATCATGAAATATGGTCTTAATAAACGCTCTGAAAAATAGGCTTTTTACAAAGAATACTCATTATACCTCATGGAGGGTTCTCAGTTTCAAATGGAGTTAATTTTATATACTTTGATGAGGGAAACAAAAGACACCATGGAAACATCCTTTTAGTTCTAAGTATCCCTTCTCTTTTTGGGAGGAGGGAAACTTTCAGTGATTCCATATAGACCTTATATTCAATAAATGGAAGGCAGAAAGCAGTGCCAAGTAATTCCGGCACTTAAACTGCTACTGAACCATCCAGCTGTTAAAGGAGTACAAATGAATCGTTAGCTATAAAAAAGAGGTTTCTCAATCTACATCCCACTCTGACGTTAACTCTCATCACAGGTGCACTTGGCCATGAGGCACTTGTAATCTCAGAAGCAGATACGGCTGCCAAGTTTAAGTTGCCATGACTCTGAACATAGTATAACATTCCACTCTGAGCCAGAGCCTATAACTCTTGTGGCTGTTCAGATGAGGGCCCTTCTTGGTAGCACTCTGGCTCACATCCACTGGCTACAGTAACGCAGCAGGTGAAGGACTTAAGTGTCACCGAGTTTTAGGTTTCTAGTTGCTTCCAGGAAAAAAAAAAAAATCCATGGCATATATGATTCTTGCATCTGACACCTGGCAAATTTCCCGTGTTCACAGGCCACAGAGAGGAGATCTGACCATTGTTGTCACGGCCTGAAGTGCTGTCTCCCACACTTTGAGGGGCCCTGAGACACATAGAAACCTGAAGACATTAGCATTTGGGAGATAAGGTATAGATAAACACATGTATCAGAAAACTCTGCCAAGCACCTCGGCCCTGACATGCCACTTCTTAGCTCTTCCAACCTCAGAACATTCTGTCTTAGGAGTTGTCGGCTTGACACAGCATATGCTGGTTTTATGGTGTTGATACACATCTACGAGAAAGGAGGCCAAAAGGAAGGACTCACCTCCATTGCTATCTTCTGCAAATAACCCCCCGCTTTGCCCCTGGGTGTTTTCTCCATGTGTTGTTCTTAGGCTATCTGTGTCTTATTTGGACTGGGCATCTGTGGAACTGAAGTTCCACAAATATACAAATAATAAGCAATAATGCAAATTACCAATAGACCCCTCAAAAAGCAATGGGATAGCAAACTCATCTTAACTTGGCCGTTGTTTCTTTGGCAACTGAAAGGTCAAAATGCTATTTTGTCATTTTTGCATAGTCATTTACATTGACATTTTCTCCTTGTGGGATCAAATCGTCAATGTGAAAATAAATCTAGAAACTTTCTGTTCACACACTTTTAGGTGTGTGCACCAAATGACACACTCCGGAGGGTAAGCACGAGTCATGGTAACCGGCCACATCCTTTATCTGTTGGGTCCTAAGAGTGAGCAGAACTTTATCTTTATGATGAAATGGCCTTTAGAAGTGGGTATCTCCGAGTTCAGAATGCTAGCATCATTACTGAGAAAAAGCACTTTCTTTTTAAACAGAGAAACCAACAGCCATGCACTACAAGGCCTGAAAAAAAAGTTGAGCTACCACAAAACAAACAAATATTCAGCTTGGTTTCAGGAAGTTTAGAGCGGATCAAAAAAACCTTTCTCTATTGAAGTTGTTCGAGAACATTTATGCTTACATCAGCCTTAGTTCCTATTTATGCTGCTGGCTTTTATACATCGACCTCAGGAGGGCATTCCAACTTCAGGTTACTCACAAAGTATCTTCAGAAAAGGAGGCCTGAGAAACCCATCCCCAGCTTGGGGAAGGGGAAGCATTCTGATTTGAATTTGTTTCCAAACTACTGCTCTGTCCTTGAGGTGAGGATATCTCAAAAACCAGTGACAGATATGCCACAGAGAGAGGGCGAGAAAGCTTTCTCATGGTGTGAACATGCCTGCGTGGAGAGTGCCTCTTGTTGGGGGATGAACCGTGAAGATGAGAGAGTTTATTTGTGGAGCCCGTGAAGGTTTCCACTCAGAAGGAGCTTGCAATTTTCTGCTGGTCCCTGTGGAGGAGGATTTGGTACACAGTTGAATTTTCAAGCAAATTATCTTCCAGATAGGAAGGAGCTATGCCAACCCCTTGCAAACAATATTCTTGTTTTATAAACCCATTTCTTTTTATCCCCATTTGATGGACTAGAAAATTGGGATGAAGTCCAAAGTTATAAAACAAACATGTAGAAAAGATTATGCAAAGCTGAGCTTCTTCTGACAAGTCACAGCGACTCTGAACTACATCCTCTCTAACAACTGATGTTATAACCGGCGGGAAGAGAGAGAGACTTCTGGAGAAGAATACTAAAGAATTCTGACTGGGGAATGGGCATGAGGCAGATGGAAATGGTACCACTTTGGTTCTTGTTGCTACGTCTCCATCTTTCCATGGAAATAAAAGGTTTCCTTGTAAAATATGTATATTGGAACATGCTGTTGAAATTTAAGTCACATCCTGCATGATGCAAACTCTCATTGGAGGAAGAGATGAGAAAGTGTTATGTCTGAAGGACGCACACATCTAAACTCACATAAATACTCCAAGTTGCTTGCCTCTAGAAGTCTCAGCAAGAACTTCTATAAGCAGAGCATTCCTACTTAGACATTTCCCACTCCATATATGTCTAGCCATAAAGATACCCACTCGGCTTACTCTGGAGCTTAGAAAAAGCTTCCTACCTATGCTGAATAACTGCCCTTTGTTCATTATAATATATTTTGGTTACACAAAATATGCAACTATTCTATGGTACAAAATTGGTACGCGCCCCACTTATTCTCTCTGCTTTGCCCATAACATCAACACCCTCAAGTACATGAGAAGGCCTCCACTCCAGGAGGCTTCTGCATTCTCCTTCTACCCTAATCTTTTTAAAAGTTGGTTCAACATGTCCATGCATTCCACTATCCCTTCCAGAGCTTCAAATAGCCATTTTAGTCACCTAAATCTGAGAGAGATAAATTTATAATCCACTTTAGGTTTATGTGGGAAACCATAAATATCAGGCTTGAGTCCGAGGGCTAGAATTTCATGGGACATTAAGCATGTCACTAGGTGGAAAGCTGTCAATAGCTGGATGTGAGCTACATGGAGATAACCACAGCAGGCCTGGCTTAAGAAAGTGTAGCCGTGATC
The DNA here is from genome assembly GCF_014176215.1 of Rousettus aegyptiacus. Lineage (NCBI taxonomy): Eukaryota > Metazoa > Chordata > Mammalia > Chiroptera > Pteropodidae > Rousettus > Rousettus aegyptiacus. The sequence continues at coordinate 129,035,685 of NW_023416306.1, forward strand.
AGAGAGGGATGTCCTTTTGCCCGGCTCCATCACTCTGCTCATGAATTCTTCCCTCCTTCCTCTAAACTCAGTTCTTGTTAGGTCTTTATGACTTGTCCCCTGTGCTAGATAGCAGGCTGCTATTCTCTTACCTAGAATGAAAGGCTGGGTGACATATGGAAAGAACCAGAGATTTGCAGTGAGGTAGATCTGGATTTAAGTCCTTGTTCTGCCATTTGTAGCTATGTAGAAATAAAGCACAAGTTACTTAGCCCATCTTAGCTCCAGTCTTTCCAACTGTAAAATAATTAAAGATAATTAAATAGTATAAGAAAGGTATAACTAGGGCCAATAGGTAGGGAGATAGATTTTCTGCTTAATAGACAGAAGAACTCTCTAAAAATCAAATTGTTTCAAAAATAGAATGGGCTGCTTGGAAAAGAAATGAAGAAGTAAATACCTTCTTCTGCGGGTTTTGTGCATAAGCCGGATGCTGGGTGAGGATACTGGGAACAGATGGGAGTTCAGACTGGCTACTGCAAATTTCCCTACTAATCGTGCAATTCAATGATTCTATGATTTGCATAGATGTTCTTCCAGAAAATCCAAGATAAACCCTCTTAAACTCCCCAATGGAGAAGACAAGTAAAATGACATTATTTTTTTTCTCATTTTTGTTTTCCTTCTAGAAAACTAATCCCTCCTATGTTTTTCCCCCTTCACTCAATTAGTTGCTAGAAGATCCCATTTTCATCTAGTGCACAGAACACATTTAACCATTTTGAAACATGTAACATTTAACACAAACCACATGGCTATAAGTTTCCATTACTTTCCACTACGCAAATAGTTTCATTTTTTAGAAAAATCTAAATTCTCTATGCTGATTCTTGTTCCCTCTCTCCATCGTCTTTCTATTTGACTAGCTTGGCAGTACTCTCCCAACCTGCCCTCTTGCTGTCTGAGCCCATGACACCTGCCAATAAAAGTGATGACAGACATTGATGCTCACACAGGCTCCAACAACAGAGTTCACTTCATAATCATCGGAGGTCAGCCAGGAAGCATGATCTGAGTGACACCGGATTTTTTACCCAAGATGTTACACAGAGGGTTTTAATTTCTATAGGTTATAATCCACTTTAAAAGTGAATTTTTTTTTTTTTTTTTTTTTAGCTTTCCAGGGGAAATGACCTATGAGCCTGCAGACAAATCCCAACTATTGGGCAAACCCCAAATCCTTGTTACAGAGCTTGAGTTTGGTTGGAAAATTGGGTGCCATGTATAAATCATAAATAGAGGGTCATCCTCTGGGAGAGAGTGTATGTGTGTATGTGCTTGTGTACTTGAACATGCCCAGGATGTGAAGCAGATCATAAGTTTACCTAACACAACAGCACCTTCTCTTTGTCCAAAGTGAGTATCGACGGCATCCTTAAAACGGAGGAGGGTCACAGAAGATGTTGGGCACTGTGTGACAGCGAGTGAAAGGAGTGACAAGACTAGGGCTGCCACCCTCATCCTCATCACAAAATGACCGTCATTATTGACTGCACATTGATCAGCCAGGAACTGAGGAAACAGGTGCTGGGACCCACATGATCTTATTGATTTGTCTAGGTACAGTAGTCGTCTCCTTATGCATGGGGGATACTTTCCAAGGTCTCTAGTGGATGCCTGAAACTGTGAATAGTATCAAACTCCATATATATACACACACACACACACACACACACACACGTATGTATATATATACATGTATATACACATATACATGTATATGTGTATATACATGTATATATATATGTGTGTGTGTGTGTATAGATGTATATGTACATACACACACACACACACACACACACAAGATACATACGTGCCCCTTCAGTTAAAGGAAGCACTTTACAGCTTCTCTTTGGCATGTCTGGATTGCCAGCATAACTACTCTTGTGCTTTGAGGCCATTATTCAGTAAAATAAGGGTGACTTTAACACAAATACTGTGATACCATTACAGTCGATCTGATAACCGAGACGGCTACTAAGTGACTAACAGGCGAGCAGTGTCTGCAGTGCGGATATGCTGGACGAAGGGATGATTCACGTCCCAGGATGGAGCTGGATGGCTGAGATTTCATCACACTACTCAGAATGGCATGCAATTTAAAACTTGTGAATTGTTTATTTCTGGAATTTTTCATTTAATATTTTTGCACCGTAGTCGACCTCAGGTAACTGAAACCACGGAAAACAAAACCATGGAGAAGGGGGGCAGCTACCGGACTGCTATCCCCATTTTGCAGATGAAGCTCAGAAAGATTAAACAAGCTTCTCACAGCCATGTTACCCCCAGGTGGTGGTGGAGGTGGAAACTGACCCCTGATGATGCCTCTGAGTCCTCTGGACTTTTCACGACACTGTCCTCTTTCGATAACTTTCAGTGCAGACTCTGATTGTATCTGCTTCTCGGGTCCTCTTTTAGCCACCCTTTCTCTCTTTCTCTTTTTTTAAAAAAATTTATTTTTGCCTTTGATATTATATTTCTTGCTGTTTGTGGCCAGATTCCTCCCTCTCCAAGTTGGTGCTCTTATTTGCCTAATGTTATAATTCATGTTTCAGATATCCTAGGGCATCGTTTTTCCTGTTTGAATTTTCATAACTACAAAGAACTTCAGGGACAATTAAAATCTCAACAAGTGCATGAATTCTACCGGGAGACCGCCAACCTTTGTAGCCAACACTTAAGATGAAGTGGCTGCTCTTCCTCTCCCATAAAAGCTGCTTCTTTGGATAGCTGGGATTTAGAAAGTCTGTCATTTAAATCAAAGGAGCAGCTGAATAAAGACTTGTCGACAAAAGTTTCTCACAGGCTAAGGACAGAGAAGACTTATTTCTTTCCTTTGCAAATAAAGATCTCAATATTTTCATACTGAAATATGGATAATGTCACAGTTTAGATGAATACCCTAAAATGTTTGATGACATAGTTAATGTTCTGTTTTCAAGGCAGAGTTTTATAAGAGGAAGCTTTATTTTTTACCTTAACATAATTTAAATTGAACAGACATTTTCTCCATATTCTATTTTACAAATTTATTTCCACTGAAACTACATGACTGGAATAAAGCATCAAAAACAAACAAGCAGACAAGCAAACAAGCAAAAAGCCTACCCCACTTTTTCCTTGCGATTAGAAATGCTATGTATTTTGTTGCAGTGGGCTGAAAATGGCCTGTTCTTTCCCAAAGACAGCTACATCTGAATACTGGAATCTGTGACTGTGACTGTGTTATTTTAGATGGCCAAGGGACAGTGCAGATGTGATTACATTAAGGATGTTGAGATGGGGAGGCTATTCTGGATTATCCTGGTGGGCTCAATGTAATCACGAGGGTCCTTATAAGAAAGAGGTAGGCGAGAGAGTCAAAGACACGGAACGTGATATGACTATGAAAGAAGAGAGAGAGAACGAAAGAGAGCAGAAGATGCTATGTTGCTGGCTTTGAAGATGGTGAAGGGGCCATGAGGCAAGGAATACAGGTTGCTCTAAAGTTGGAAAAATCAGGAAGCAGACTTCCCCCTAGATCCTCTAAAAGGAACTAGCCCCGCTAACATCCTGATTTTAGCTCAGTAAAACTAATTTCAAACTTCTTTCATCCAGAACTTTAAGAGAATAAATTTGTGTTGCTTTAGGTCCCAAATTTATGGTAATTTGTTATAGAAGCAACAGGAAACTAATAAATCTATCATTTATTGCATCTCTTATGTCCTGACTTGTGCTTGACATATAACATGGACTTAAAAAATTAATGTTTACTGAATGAATTGAAAATGTAAAGGAAGGAACTCATGAAAATGGAATGTACCCAAATCATGGCAACACTTTTTGGTTTAAAAAAACTCACTATTTCTGAGGATGAGAAGAACATACACTCAGCTGGGTGTATGATTATCTAGCGCTACATGATGAGACTGTCCAGTGTTTAGGCAGCTTTGTATTAGCCTGAACTTCAGGGCTAGCAAGCTCTTTCCTGGCAGCAGGTGGAAGTGACCATAGGGTATGATAAACAGCATTTAGAGGGCAATTGTTTTAAGAACACCTATTGAGTGCTTCCAGGGATTCAAAGCATCAAGGAGATGGGGATGGAAGAAGAGGCAGCATCTTTACTGTATAATACAACTAGAAAATACCAGCACCTGGAAGAATGTTTGTTATATAATAAGCACTTGACAAGCAAATGATAGAATGAATGCTATTCAGACCCAGTGCATAAACGTGACCCTCTCATCCCCTTCCCAAATCCTTCTATAGTAGAAGTCAGTCTCCTACTATCTCTGCCTTTTCCGCCTCCCTGTAGAAGTTAATTTTAATCAATTTTTACTCATATGAACTAAAGAAGAGCAAGGAAAAAAAGACCACCCTCCAGCCTCAGCCACAGACACACATACCTGTCAATATGCTGCATGTATTTTGGGCACAGGGGCTGCAGACCACAGCAATACATCTTACCTTTTCTGGGACCCCCTTGCTTGTCCAATTTTTGCAAGTCTTTTAATTTAAAGAATAATAAATTAAGTCATTCTAGCTGATTGAAAAATAGTTCCCCTAAGGAACTTAACACTTAATGGTTATATTAGTGATTTACAGTAACTTCTCATTCAGGATTCTTTTAGATTTATCATAGAGGTAAAACCAATGCCTTCTACCAAAATGGAGAAATTTATGTGATTCATTTTTGAGATATAGGAACAGAAAAAAATTAATGATAAAAACTGAAAGTAACTCCAGTTCTTCTAATTCAAGATCTGGTTGACTCTTGGAATCATAATTTAGGAAGTGAGAGACCCTGGGGATCATCTAGTCCTGTGTCCTCACTTCACAGATGAGGAAAACTGAGGCCCAGATGGAGTTTCCCACATCACACCGGCAGGGAAACAGAAGACTCGAGACTAGGGCGCAGGCCTTCTGAGTCCCGAATTCAATATGCATCTCCATCTACCTTGTTTCATTAGCTGATGGTACAAGGAGTTCTTGAGGTACAGAAAAATGGACACCAATCTTGCCTTCAAGTGTTTCTACCCTAGCAGGGAAGATAATATATGTATATAAACAATTCTGACACAAAGTAAACAAGGATAAACTGTATAATAGAGGGATAGATTAAAAAGGAATCTTTAAATCACTGATCCGGATATTATTTTTTTCCATTTTTTACAATAATAATCAAACTTGTACAATAGTGAAATTCTTCCTTTTTTCCAAGATTCATCTAAACCCAGTACTTGGACTATAACTCAGTTAAGGATTTCCCCACAAATGCCATGTGAATATCTGATCTGAAAAATAAACAACTGAGCCAGACCACACAATGAGTGTTGGATGAGATTTGGGCAGGTGTCTCTCCATCTGCCCAGGCAAGCCAAACCAAATGAGGCACTGGGTCAAGAAGGAAGGAAGAGGAAAGGATAAATCCATTGACCACCACCCCAGGAGGCCAAGAGACTCTCTCCTCTTCATGGCTTGCTCTAAAATAAAAATAACACACTCAAGCTGTGATAGAGGAAAGGTCTTGGTTTGGAACCCAAGTACAAAGCATTAGTAAAGAGAGATTATTACCCACTAGAGACTCTCTTTTTGGTATAATTAGAAGACGAGAAAGACCATTGAATAGTGGGATTTGTGAGAAATATGGGTCATGTGTCGGCAACCCTACTTGCTTGCAGTATTGGCTTTGTGGGTTGGCACATAGCACTGTGAATATTAGAAACCACAAATCTCTAGAGTTTCCTGAACAAATAAAAGGCCTTGTCTATGAATTGCCAGGTTGGAGGTTGGCTCATGAAAGAAGCCCCTGGATAACCTCCAAAGCTACCTGTGCATTTCCTATTTCTCATTCTCTTCCTTCTCTTCCCCACCTTCTTCTCCTTCTCTTCTCTCTTTGGATATGGGCATCTTAGAGGGCTTAAATGTAGCGTATGATGCTTCTGCCAACCCCCAGAGGAAACAGGCCCCTCTATGACAACTACCAATTAAAGATCCACCATCAGTTTTGGACAATGGAACAAACCATATTTCAATGAACAAAACCAAGGGAAACTGATTCTCTTGTCTCTGGAAGACTAGACTAGTTACCCCCTCAGTCAGATTATGCTTCATTTGAAGGCCCAGAAAAGAAATAAACCTGCTGCTATTAATAACAGAGCCAATTCTGGAGAAGCTGAGACAGAGCGGAGACCCTTTGAAAACTTTTTGTGAATCTGAAATAGAAACCAAGCACTTCTCTGTTTTCATTCATCCCATCACAGACCCTTCTACGGGATTCTTATTGTGAGTTTTAAGTTAAGTAGATGTCTTTTGGAAGGTATAATTTGAGGGAAAAAAAGAAAAGATGAAATGAGTTTTCCAAATCCTCAGGATTAAGTACACCTTGGACAAAGACAGATAACTATGCTTTTATACCACATGTACCTCCACTTGGAATGTTCTCTCAGCCTGTCCTTCATGCTGTTATACTATTGGCCAGATCTTTATCCAAGGTGATTTCCAGAAGCCCCAGTGAGAAGCAGGTCCTACATCATTCCTTAGCATTTGTATCCAAGGCACTTAGTTCATACATTTGTGTCCTTCTCTCTCTGTATTCCTACATCCTCTAAAAAAAAAAGCGGTGGGGGGGGGGAGGTTGTGGTGGTGCTGACGGAGCCAATCTTTTCTCTCTCTATCGTTCATGTCTTTCACATATTAGGAGGTCAGTAAAGTCAGTAGGGTTCCTGAATGAATACATGAAATCTATATTTCTTGGGCATCCGACAGATAAGAGAATCCCAAGTTATGAGCAATGGGTAGGAGAGAGGGCCAAACTCTTTGGCTGCTCTCCCCATGGACCACACCAACAGGACAAAGTCCCAACTCTATTTCTATTTTCCATTTCTTTTTATAATACTGTTTTTAGGACCCAGAGGCGTACTCTTTGTAAAACTCTTGAAAAGACTGAGTAAAAATTATTTTATACACACCACTTTGATCCTCTACTTTATCTCAATGAGCTGCTCTAAAGTAAGGCTATAAAGAAGATAGTTTAGCAGGGAAGTTTGCACTTAAGAGATTTTGACCACAGACGCTGAACAGGATCCATTTTTGCATTTGGAGAATAATGTCCCTATTTCAATTGTGACATTTGGAATTTTGGCTTAAACTCCTAAAGGCCTTGGGAAAGGCCTTATAGAAGTGGCTGATGGCCCTTGTGGAATCACCTAGCCAAGGGTATCCTCCCATCAGCCTAGATTGTCATTTGAGTATATTGACCTGCCGCTGACAGAAGGTATATGGAGGCTGCAGGAGGAAGAACACACTGCAAATCTACTGCAGAGCATTAACAAGAAAAGAATTAAAAAGGATCACTTCTGGGACTTATTGCACAACTTGAAAATGGTGTTCAATAAAAGGAAAGATAATTTGGGGCCACACTACTTGGAATGAACATCTGACACACAGTCACTGGTCTGGATTTAGAAAACTGCTTTGATCCCTAGAGAATAGATTGTTAATGAGTATTTTAAAGGACGAGATTGAAGTAGCATGAGAGAATCAAAAAGGGTACTGGTTTCGAAGGGTTCCACTCATGCTTCCATTTCTGTAAAAGCGAGTGGCACTGACTTTGAACAAGACATTTTATACCTCCTTGAGAAATGTCCTCATCTAGACTATGGGAGGTGGGGCCACCAGAATAACTCTCTGGTCCTCTCCAAGTCTGGGCCTCTATGACCATAACATTGAAAAAATTTAAAAACAAGAGCAACTAATGCTCCTACCTTTTTCCTAGCTGAAAAAGTGAGGGGACCTAATTATAAAAAGGTAAATTTTTCTTACATGTATGCTAACAACGAATGCATAATTTTTATAGCAATGCATGGATCTTATGTAGTTTAAGAGATCCCTATCAACTTCCTGAATTTGATATGCTCATTGGTGTCACATCTGTCTCATTAAGTACTAATTATCCAAGGTGGTCAAACTTCTGATGTAAAAATAATCATCTTAAAGATCACAGTTAACAAGAAGGTAAAGAAAGTTAACCTATTAAAAAAATTTCAACCTTATGCAAAAATCGAATAGTATAACACACCCCATATACTCTTCCCTCTCCCCTGGTGAAACAATATTTTGCCATTCTGGTTTCACCTCTTCCCAGTCCCACCCCAATATACTTATTTTCTGAAGCATTTTAAAGTAAATCTCAGATATCTTATCATTTCACCCATAACTTTAGTCTTCATCTTTAACTGACATTAAACAAAACAGTATCAAGCCATTATTACATCTGACAATTTTTAAAAATAATTCCTTAGTACTATCAGTCCATATTCAAATTTCGTCGGTCATCTAAAAACATTTTTTTTTTCAGTTTTTTGGCTTAAATCAGCATCTTAAACAAGGGCAGAGGTAAAACCGATTTCACCCTATTCTCTGTTCTTTGTCTTTTAAATATTTCTTTTAGATGCAAACATTACTTAGACACAATGTCTCTGGAACACAAAAAAATGTGAAGGCCAATTTCATTGCTACTAAATATTTCATTATTTGAAAGGTCTGAGTCTATGAATCAGATACAAATGTATTTAAAGTTTCAGAACTGGAAAAATATCAAGTAATTCTCGGTTTTCTCAAAGGCATACATGATTTAGGCAACTTTAACTACATTCTTTAAAGATATTTTGTTTATAACATTCTCAGGAAGAAAACATCTAACAAATCCCAGCAGCCTTTTTTCTACCCATATAAAAGCTGAATTTCCTAGACCGTATAGCAGCCTAATAGCAAATGGAGCATTTTAGTTGTAGCTTCTTCCCCACTTCAAAAGAGGGGCTTTAGGCTGAACAAAGCGACAATGAGGCCAGCTTTGTAAGCAGGACTAAGAGCTCTAAACTGTCACAGACTCTGACTTTTAGGAAAGAAGAAGGTGAACAGTTTCTCCATTCAGCCTCCATGAGGCCTCTCTACTAACACACAGGCACTGCTGTGACTCATAACTAGAAATACTGTTTTATAACATCGGTCTGTTTTGTAACACTCATAGAAACAACAACAAAAAATAAGACTATTTAGAAACCCAAACCAGGCCCTGCATCTGGGCACTGATATCAAGATCTCAAGATGTCAGAGTGGCTATTTAATCCAGATAAAGTAGGCAAGGCCTTATCCCTTTCCTTGGCAAGAAAGTGGAGGCTTCCTGCCTGCTGCACATGCCCACAGGAGGAGCAACCATGAATTTAATTTTCTTAAAACAGAAGCATTTTCAGACTTGTGTTTTCCTGGACAGCTGCCTGGTGGCTGTAATACATAATAAGGGCGTGTAATTGACAGTAATGTGAATCACTCACTAAGATTCTGGCAATAAAAAAAAAAAAAAATAGAGTTATTTTTTTTTCCAGGAAAAAATTAAGGAGCAGATTCCTCCTGTCCATTGAAAATAGCAATTACTTTACATTTCAGCTCATTAGCTACCTTTACATATATATAAAAATCACTATAATTTGCACTAACTATCAGCAAATGTTGTAGAGAAGAGTAGTTGCACAATGCATGTGATCGGATGGGTTGGGTCAGACGTATTCTGTGAAATGGCAAATTTAGATGGGTTACTTGATAGAGCATACATGGGATTCCTCTCCCAAGAGTGAGTTACAGGACACTGCCCTCCCAATGATTTTGCCACTTGAAAAGTTGCTATCTGTCAGGGCCTTGTAATTACTATGGTAATACCCAGGACCGACTGATCAAGCTGCCATTGATGTCCATGGGCAGCTTCCAAATGTCTATCACAAGGTCTCAGGCACAGGGATCTCCAAAATAATGGCTGGGGATTTTCCCAGGTAGGAGCTGTTGGAACCATGGAAGCTCTTAGACCATGTAAAGGGTTTCTCTAATCTATTAATTCTCTTTGAATAAGGGAAAGAAGAATATGAATGAACTTCACTATCAATCTCAAAGGGCCCCTCTTTTCCAAGGCAGACACACAGAAACTAAACCCTGGAAAGCCATGAAATTGAATTCTATTTAGATAAACCCTGACTCCACCTGAGCTCTACAGGTTCACATATTTGTCTAAACCTTCAGCATCTGTGAAAATGGAAAACCTGTGTTCATATCTGTAAGGTGTTTCGAGCTCCTGGTTCTGGAGGGAATAGGGGTACTCTGAACTGTGAAAATCTCAGAAACAAACACACACAGACACACAGAACTTGGGGCTTTAGAGCGTTGGGGAGGTGTACTTTGAACCCAGGTGAAAAGAGTAGAAACACTTAGCTTTTTCCCTCCATAGAATACTTTATGAAGACGGTTTAGTTTGATCTTCTCATGTGGGATTTCTCATTCTTAGAAGCAAAATTAAAGTGTAATTTCACGAAATGAGAAATTATGTCGAGATTTTAAAAAATGAGACTAGAATTCTTTCTGTACTTTATCACTAATTACTACTGAGATGCTTTTTCTTCTATGACAACAGTTGGGGAGTGGGATTATTGGCTCATGGTGGTCTCATTTTGGACAGCCACCACTAATCTCCAATGTAATTTTGAGCTCACTTCCAAGTGATTGCTAACAGGCAAAAAGAAGATAGAGTCCCATACACCACTAAAAAGAGAGACTTATCATGTACATAAATAAACCTTGAAAAAATATTTCAGATACTGTATCTCAATTATAAGACAGTAGTAGACTGTCAAAATCTGGTAACATGTAATATGTATAACTAGTCCCTCTTGCAAGCATTCTCTTTGTTCCTATACAAATTCATTTCACATGGGCCCAAAGAGTTGGAAATGTGTTATTTATTTCTTTTTGATTGAGAAGAATGTGTTAACCCTCTGGAATGTCCATGTGTGGAAAAATAAAACATTATATGGAATTGTGCACACATATGATTTATAATGCATATACCCAGGACCAGAAATTCTAATGAAGAACCTTATTCAATAGAAAAAATATATTTTTTCTCTTCAGCATTTGCAATTCTGGTATACCACAATGCTGAGGCCAAGCATATATTTTATTAGCTTAAATCCTAGCTAAGCAATAAAGTACATGTCGTTTCAAATAAAGAAAATATGTTTCTCACAAAAGTTAATTTAATGTCCATCTTACACTCTCCCGCCCCCCATAATGATACTGTGGAATGCCACCCAAGTCCCTCCCTTCAGGATTGAGGCCCTTTTTTCCCTTGTGGCCTGGAGTGTTGCCTGTCAGCAGCTTGTACCTGAGACTTGCCTTTAGCTTAAGGGAGACGCCATGTCCAAGATTATGACCTTCCCTGGGAGGGGGGGGGGGGTGCAGCTGGCACCCAGTGGCTAGTTGATGCACGGTATAACATCCAGCTCCCTTGCTTCAATTTGGGACCTTTTTTCAAGGGCTATCTCTGTTTCTGATCTCTCTGAGGCATCTGGGGAACTCAGGCTGCAACTGATGACAGTTCAATTTCTCCTGCCCAATTCAGCTTCCTTCACCCGTTGTAGGAGTTGTTCCTAAGAACACTTCATAATCAACTTCCTGTGTATAAATCTTAATGTCTCAAAGTCTACTCTCTTGAGGACTCAATCTAAGAGATCCATTTATTTAAAGAGACTTTAGTGGAAGTGACAAATTAGAAATAATGATGAATTTGAAATGAGAATATAGTAGAACTTCATTCAACGTGAAGCAAACCCAGCCTGGTCTTTATGCCAACAGGTTGATTTCAGAAGTTTTCTGAGTCTGGCATTGCAAGGTGAGTGCGCTTAATGGTGATCATACATGACACTTTATGATGAGATTTTACTGTTATATTAATATAGATGAGTCAGAGAGAGTATGCAGACCCTTCTACCACATGCAGAATGTTGGAAGTTGGCTCTTCTATGTTTCAGGAGCATATTAACCCAACCCTCTAGAATTTTTCCTTGTAAGTGACACTCTGGGATAGAATGAATAAAAACTCACTGATCATTAAAGAGTAGCTTAAGCACTAGGAGAGTCTGTGAGAAAGGGACCCATATTGGTCATTTTATTCATTAGAAATCTAACTTAAGAGAAACACATCAATAGAATCTCAGGTAAAGCAATTTAGGGCAATAAAAACATATTCTTCTAAATGATACTGTCTCCCAGTGGCTCCCATAATGAAAATGAGAACATTATCCCATCTCTCAAATCACCCCAATTATATGCAGGGTTAGGTAACTTACACAAATCAGGCCATGGAAAGTTCTTTGATTTAGAGATATCTGTCAGAACTCTTTTTTTTTTTTTTTGAGGGGGGAAGCGGGGGGTGGTGGTTTGTATGTATGGGTGATGGTGTAACCGTTTTTCCTTTTTCAACCCGAAAAACCATAGGTTGAGCTGCCTTCTAGGACAGTTTCTACTTTGATTGCACTTTGCTGTGTGAAGCCGCAGCACAAAATGAAGACAGCTCCTCTTGCTGTGTTATTAAAGACCCCCATCTGAGAAAGAAAAGGGATGAAAGAGGCAATGAGAAATGATGTTTCGATCAAAAATCAACTTCAGAGTCTCAAAAGATCTTCTTAATTCATCCTGTTCTCATTTAGCTTGCTAATAGATGCCTAATGAGAGAAGAATTATTGTGAAGCTGAGAAATCTAGCATTTAAATTTCATATGAAGAAACGGACCTTGCATTAGAGGCAAAGGACATTTATTCTCCTATTATAATAATTCCAAAATGCTTTTTGACCTTGGAAATAAAAAATCACTGTGAAGATAGAATTGGTTAGGTCATCGCCTAAGGAGGCATAAAAGGCCACCAGGAAATAAATTAAAATTAAAATTAAAATAGATTCTTTTATTGGGTCACATCTCATCCTCTCATTTATAAATAAGGTTTTCACTAAAGGAATTGATACCGCAGGGGATAATTTTGCTCCTCTTGTTTTGACTCACGAAAAAGTTATAAATAAAAGTAGTGAAGAAGCTGCACATAAGCTTAAGAGACAGAGGATTCCACAAAAAGACAAAAACTGTGGTTGTGTTCAGCTACGTATGAAGTGACAATAGTTTTGATACGATTGGTTCCTGCTAAGTTAAGGAAACATACTTATGTTCCAGACTAGGCAAACTTAGCAATGCCATATATACTGACCTTGAACAAATAAATGTCATTTCTTTCCAGAATTTCCCTTAAGATTCAGTGAGTAATCTAGGATTATCAGAACATATACTTCCCAAATTGTTTAACATATAAGGATCACTTTTCCTCCACAGATTGGACAAATACAGGATATTTCCCTTGGTAGAATGTACTTTCCGTTCTTGAAGATTGGTCAATTCCCTTCTCTAGTAGGTAGCTTTCTCCTTTGCATTTAAATAGGTGACAGTGGTAAGTGAAAATGCCTTTCTTTTTTACTCTATAAACTTGTTCATCTGGTTTATAAAATTTTGTATTTATAATGCTAACAAATGGTGTTTAAGAGGTCACTCAGAAAAACAACATCTTTAGAATGATACACAAGTATTTTTAAACCTTTTAAATGAGATTCCGACTTAAATCTTACAAATTGCTAAGGGAAACTTTAAAACAAGCAGTCTTAAAACTGAGCCTGAAAATATGGATGTTAAATTGCCAGACATCAAGAAGCCCTTTGGGTTGTAGTATCAGTTTCCAATAATACAGTACAAATCTCACAATAAAGTTTCAAACAATAAATCTCTGTTCTTCCTTATAGCTGTTAACAAAGAAAAAGTTACTATTTTTCCTTAGCCTAAAATGTGTAAGCAGAGTGTCAGGTCAGAAAACTGTGCAATTTGTGTCGGCCTTTGGTGGAGTAGTAAGACTTCTACAGGTGCCGTACCTGGTGAAAGACATTCCAGGACAAATAAGACGTAGGAGAAGCAAAGGAACTGAGGTATGCCCATGCACAGAATCTTCTAGGCACCAGTCACTGAGGATGGCAAAAACTGCCAGCACAAATAGAAGTCAAGGAAAGAGCGGCAGAAAGATTAAGATTGTGAAGGGCCATGAGTACTGCACTAAAAAGTTTAGACTCCTCAGGCAATGGAAAAGCCAGAAGGTTGTTAAGGAGGTAGAATAAGGAGATCCTACTGACAGTGGAATTCCAGAGCAGTCGATAGCTATTCTTCTCTTTTTATTTGAGGGAGGGGGAGCAGGAATTGCTGCATGTAAAGGTAGTATTTTCTAACATACCTGGTCTCAGAGATCAGAATTTAGCTGAGGCATGTTCTGAGCACAAGCTTGGCACACATTAATTCTTAGCACCGCTAGACGAGACTCTGATCTCTCTATTAAAAGATTCACAGTGGTCCCTCTTACCACTGGGGTTCTGTTATCGTCACACAGCAAAGCGAAAGGAGTGCCAAGCCACATCTTGAGTACTCTGCTTGGCAGATTTACTGCCTGATAAGCCTTAAAGTTAGAAAAATATTTCAAGTTAAATCTGTCACTAACAACTTTACATGGTTTGTTGTTTCCTGAGTTGCCTGGTCACTGAGAGACCAAGTCTGAACTAGATGTTTCCCGTGGTGAGTATTATTGACAACTGCTCTATCATTTGTTTATGTTAAATACACCAGCATATTGAAACCCTTTTCAAGCCTAAAAGCCAAGCCGATGATGTGAACAATAGGAAAACTGATTTTTCCCCCTCTTTCTTGTCTCCCACTATTAAAAGTCTTTGAATTTATGCAGTGCACATGGATAGCAAAGAGTACAACACTCATTTCTTATTATTTGATTCTTCTTCGTGACAGACCCTTGTGGTAGGAAAGCAGATAGTTTGCAGATAGGTTAAATCTAGAGCCAAAGAGATAATATAATTGAAAATCACTCTTTTGCTGGAATCAGGAGCAGAGTTAGCAATAGTACTCCCTACCCCCGACTCTCCATGGGAAGCCTGACAGCCTCGTTCCCACCACAGACTTAAATGTTTTCAATCCATGTAGATCAATTTGATTCCTGAGCCCGAATGACAAGCTAAACTACCAATAACTCCTTGCAGAGAGTTTTAAGCAACATAATCAACCAGAGTGGGACTTGTGTCAGTTAGACTTTGTCTCCTTAAAAATCAAGAGTAACAGTGGTAACAGAGAAGTTTTTAACAAGGAGGAAAACCCTAGACAGTTGTCTCTAAGATTCTTCACCACAGCTTCAAGGACAACCAGGAAAAGAGCTGCTATTTGAGGCAACTTCATTATAAAATCATTTTTAATAAGCAATCTTAACAAAGAAAGGGAATACTCTTGTGGAGAAACCCTCCAGGGACCCAGAGGCTGCCCAGTTAAGTTATTAGGAAGTTTCACACAGGGGACCAAACAGCTATTTCATTGGCCTCGGGGGACAGAGTTTAGTTTTCACCTGTTCTCTAGGGGCACTGCTGTTATCCAGTCTACTAACAGCACAGACTGGTAACAGTCAATTATCCCGACGCCCCAGCTTGGTCAGGGAAAGTGAATTTTCAGTTTTGTCGACACAAAAAGACATGGTGTAAGAGAGACAGATAAATTAACGTGATGTGGTTCATTACATACTGAACACTTTTATGAATGTGCAGCCAATGAAAATGCCTTGTTTGGACCTTAGCGTTCTTTAAGTGAAAGAACAGAAACCCATTCTTGGAAAATTAAGAAATACCAACAAAGAGAAAAGGAAGTATAATTATCTTCTTACTGTATTGTTCAGTTATGTGAGGGGAAACAATTCTTTGTGCTGATGAAAAAATAATCATCACTGCAGTTTACTTGGCCTACCTAAAGTGTGAGCAAGATTTGAAATTTGGGGTTCAAGTTTTATAAAGCTACGTGTGGCTGAATTAAAAAGTGTTGGAAAGATATGGGTTTCTAGTGTATTTCAGTAGCCTCTAGCCGATTAGCAGTACGAATGAAAGAAAGTAAGGAGAGCCATTAGCCACGCAATTCAAAGTGCATATGTACTTTTTTGAGTTTCACTGCTCGGTTTCGTTCCTCTGATTTTAATGAAATTGCAAGAACTGGTCTTACAATTAGACCTTAAAACCAGGGAGATGAAAAAAAAGTGAAATGCTCTTTTTCTTTAATAATCAGAACACCCTTCTTTTTCTGGACTAGATCTTACTTGCTCAGTGAGCACTTTTTTCTACACAGTTAGATTGGTGGAAAGGCCAGAGAAGAACCTCTATCTAAGGATAAGAATTTTGTCTGAGTTCAGAGAAGAGACAGAAGTATGGAACATCTGACTCATATAACACTCACTAAATGACAGTGGCAATAAAAGAATTGTTTACAGGTTGCTGTATTTTTCACACACAATCTGTGGCTCTCCATTATGAGATAAAACTAAAATCTTATCTCTGTTCTTCATGTCTTCTCTTTTCCTTGTTAATACTCTACTCTAGTCAGACAGGTTGATACCATCTTTCTCCAAGCTCTTCACTGATCTGCCTGATCATATCTAACACTCCCTACCCTTCCAGATCAAGCTCAGCTCACCACGAGCATTCCCAGCTCATACAGACAATTCAACTTGAATCACAGCCCTGCATTTTACTGCAATTATTTCATTGAAAGTTCTTCAAGTGGGTCTGTCCTTTCTCTTTAGATGCAGATTAAACCATTGGAGAGTAAGGATTATGACTTAAATTTTCTATACAACATTGTGCCTAAGATGGGGTTAGGCACAGAGTAGAGGTCAGAAATATTAAGCTAATAAAATCTGATGCCCTGCCTGATTCTCTTTCTACAGGGATTGGCTGTGGTCTGCTTTCTAGCTTTCCTTCTCTAGATCCCTGTATTATAGGTAACTGGATTACCTGCCATATAACCTCCTTCTTCTCTCCTCCAAAAAATAAAGAAAGAAAGAAAGAAAGAAAGAAAGAAAGAAAGAAAGAAAGAAAGAAAGAAAGAAAGAAAGGATTTATGGATGAAGTTTCTTTCACTGAGTCCAAACCTTAATCTTGTACATTCTAGCATTTTCTGCTCTTCAATATGTCTTCTCATTATTATGTGTGGCTGTCAATTACTTAAGACATTAGGAATGAATGCCTAGGAGATCAACAAAGTAAAACAGGGAAAGCTCTATCACTCCCACATAGGAAAAATGTTTCCCCAGAGGTGGAGTGAAGAACATTCTACTGGAAGGAATGTTGGGTAGTCAAAGGAAAAAGCGTAATTGAATAGCTTGGAAATGAAACCTTAGTCATTATAATGTGCAAATATGGACATCAATTATAATCAAAAAGACCATGTGACTACAAATACAGTGACTTCTTGGTGGTGTTGTTGATAAAGTCAGTGTAAAAAATTTCAAGTAATTTATAAGGAAAGTAAATGTAAAGTAATAACGTGCTTCAAATTTCAAACACATTAGCATCCCTGTTTCTCCTAAGCTTTTATTCCTTTGCCTCCAGATCCCAATAAAGAGAAGTTGATGTAATTATAAATCTGGTCTTAAATTCAAGTATGCTTAAGCATATGCAAAACCTAGATATTTAATTCTTTTATGTATCCTTTTGATATATATTTCAGTTCCCTAGGCATTCTTTTAGCTTTCATGGTTTTGTTTGTTTTTGGTTAGGTTTCAGGAAAACCACAGTATCCTGAATCATCCTACCTCATCGGGGCAATGAATTACCATGTTGGTCTGACAAAAGAATAATGCACGAATTTATTATAAATGTCATTAACATACATTAAAGGCTTTGTTGGGGTGGAAGATGGGTTCATGCTGTAAGAATGTATATTACTCCTAGTGTGAGGGACATAACTACCTTAGAAGCAAAAGTAACCACTTTGAACTATTTTTTTTTTTTTATTATGGACTCAGTTAAGTTCTATGAACAATGACGTTAAGTGAATGCCGGTTCTTTGATGAATTACGTTATGTTGTTGGCTTGGCAAACTTAGAAGTCTCTATAGGTAAAATAGTCATGAAGTAAAAGTCAATTGTAGGAATCATGGTGTTACACTTGGCTTTCTTCCTATAGAATAGAAGGACTACTCTAAGTAAAGAAGTTTGTCAAGGCAGAAGTGTTTAGGCTCTGTGGACTGGCTTTAAATCCTGGCCCCACCTTGTACTAGCTAGTTGTCAGACCCTTGGCCTCAGTTTTCAACTACAGAGTAGGGATAGTAGAAATTACTGACCTCACAAGATTATGGTAAAGATTAAATCAAGTAACACTCATAAAGTGCTCAGAAAAGCATCTAGCACTCAGTAAATGCTCCATAACTGTTACCTAATGTTGATATTGGAAATAATGGTGTGGCACTTATGTGCATACAGGAGACAATCTACTTTATTTTGAGGCCTGGCTCTGGCCATTATCCACTGGATAAGTTCGTAATTCTTTTTTACTTCTCTAAGTTAACGATTGCCCAGATTAGTTTTCTTATCCAAAATGAGGGTACATGTACTGGACAAAGCTCATGGAGCTGATGAGAAGATTAAATGATATAATGCATATAAAACACTAAGCATAATGTCTGAAATATCAGACATCCAATCTTTCTTTAAAGATCAACCCAACCATGTGGAAGAGTTTTATTAAATATATAATAAATCTATCAAGTATACACCAGTACCTGGTCAGCTAGGCACTTTTGTTTTCTCCAAGATTTTAAGGAGCCTTTCATCATCTCAATACACCCTTTTGAACCCTTGTTATGAAATGGGAACACACACCCTTTTTGTCCAAATTCAATTCATAAATCTGAGTTCTACGAACAGAACAAACTTGAATCAACTGGATGTTCTGATGGAAATACTTAGCTAAAGATTCCTTTTTAAAAAATGGAATTCACAGATCCTCATCATAAACTGTGGGTTTTAATACTATGAGAATCTTCTACCTTGGAAGAACAGACTGGCAGGGCCAAGGCAGTCCATTTATATCTTAATATAATGAGACAGAGAAATCCTGTTAAGCTCAGAAGGGCTTGGCTCTAGTCACACAGGCCGAGTCTAAACCAGGCAAAACGTTTCCAGACAGTACAGGGGGAGTTTTACTTCCTTGGGCTGGTTGGCCTCAAAGGGACTAAAGAGGTATCACTCTGGGTGAAAACAAATGGAGATGAGCAGGAGGGATCATTTTCTAGCACTTATGTATGGTTAAATCTTCTCATTTCCCTTTATTGCTTAGATGCTTGGATCACAGTATCAGAGTCCTGGATGGTTTCTCTAATTCTTTTCTCCTCTCCCACACTTCCGGCTTAGTCTGCTTTCCAGTTGTGAGCTGAAATGATACCCTTGGCATTTGTGTTTCAGATCGTTTTCCGTGACTAAGTGTCTACCCCTGTCCCCCGCCAGTCTCCACCTTCAATTTAGTCTGTAAGCTCCTTGAGGGTAAAGAACCTGACAGCAGCTAGCAGTTCCTCAATAACCAGTTGTCCATAGGTTAGCCCTCTAAGAGGTCAACACCTGTATTTTGGTCATGTCTCATATTCAGCAAGCTTAATGTCCGGGATGGCCAGTGGCCTTAGCAAGCTGAGAAATGAATCCTCTGGCTACTTTGTGAGTACTAGGTTATCCCTTTTCCTGACTGTTCATCAGTGGGCACAGAGGATATGGATGAAAGTCTACTAAAAGAACTTCAGTGTGGCTTCTTCTCAGGTCTGTCCTAATGAAACACCCTGCCAGCATTTAAAATTATAATTGCTGTGAGTCACACTATGAGTCACATGAGTTGTCACAGCAACCCATTAACTATATAACCAAAGCACCTTCCATTAGCTTTGCCAAGAATGGTTCCTGAGTTTTCCTGGACTGTGAAAATAATGTGGGTGAGCCCCAAACTTGGGGTTGCTAAGAGTCTAAAATCAAAAGGAATGGCCTCAAGGAAAGGAAAGGAATGCGAGAAAATAAGGTTATTCTAGTTCTTAGATCTCCTGAGTAAATGGCAACACTTGTGACAAATTGTTGGGTTGGTTTTGTGATATCAACAAATGCCTAAGGAGAGGGGGTGGAGGCCTCAAAACTAATTTTCTCTAAGTCAAATTCAAAGCCAAGTCTCTAGGGGTGAAAAGTGAATACATTAACCTATTCCACTTTAAATGAGTGCAATAAACATTTTTGCCTTTTACAGATGCAAAAAGTTATTTCTCAGAAAACTACTCTGATTTGTTTTAAAATATTTTTACTATTGAGAACTAAATCTCTTTATATTTATAAATAATACAGTGTTTTAATTTTATGTTTTAGGTATTAGCCTGCTGTAGCCAAATATTTGGAAATGTACTAAATTATTTTTCAATGGCAATTTGTGTTAAAATTAAAATATTTTGGAGGGTTCGAAAGCATGTTTTATTTTGTTATTTATTGGGGGGAAAGTGACATTAAATTGGATAAACTGATAGATTATCCTGACTGCTTACTGAGTAACCTGTATTTTTTACATGTTTGTAAGTGCCTGAATGTAGAAGAAAGCAAGCAAAACAGACTTACACAAGAAGAATAAGGAATATAAACAAGGAAGTGACAATGGTTTGTTGACTCTGGAAGCAATCCAGGGGCTCACAGGTATCTTTCGAGTCTGAAATGTGGTGGCTAGTTGATATAATCCCTAAGGTTTGACTCTATGATGCTAAACTTCCTAGCAGCTGGAAGTAGCTAAGATGATCTGTTGCATTTTTCACCTCCATATTTGTCATATTTTAACATTTTAGTGAATGCAGAACTATCCAAGTACAATTAAATTAAGAAGTCTGAGCAAACGAACAGTTGTCTTTGGCAAATAATAAAAACCAAGACAGCAGCTGATTCCAAGGAAAAGATACTTATCCACATCGTACTATTTCGGCAGGAAAGAGATCAGAACAAACTTGTGGAACACCAAGGCAAAAGCAATCTTGAAAGTGTCCAACTAAATACAGGTGCTATATAATCGCCACAAAAATTAAATTGAAATTCTATCCCACAGTGCAAAATTTCTCTAGTACGTTCCTGACTCACAAGTAAAACTTCCCCTTTATGGTCATACACCAAAAACCAACAGCAACATTTCCTATCAACAACTGAAGAACATCAAAAATGTAAGAATTCCTTGACTAATCGGGGCATGATGACTTTGTGCTGGACGCCCAAAGCTTTGCCTTTCCCCACTGGTCAAGTAAAGTTAATGACAAACACTGAAAGTGTTTGTTCTCTTCTCAGTAACTCAGGAGAATCTGAGTTCTCCAAATACCATGCTTGTGGATTCCTCTGAAGCTAACAATCAGATTTCCTTTCCTGAAAATTTCTGGCTCAACCTGCCCAAACATTTTTTTTTTTTTTTAATAAACAAGCAATACTTGTGCTTTCCAGATAATAAGGAGGCCTAAAATATTATCATGTGTCACAACTATTCGGGTTCATTTTGTAGTTCTTGCACCTCAGACTGGTGTACCTGTGAGCTGGTCTGATAATATTTTCTGCAACTGTACATGTTAATTTGTAAATTGAACAACCTCTCTGTGAGGGCAGTTAGGAAACCCAGGTCGAAAGTGCTAATGTGGGGTGACTTCAGCTGTCAATGATTATGTAGTCAAGCCTTGACCAAGGTTTCCAGAACCCTGGCTAAAAATGGAAGTCCTGAAACAGTACAAAAATGAGTTCACACACTTCGCTGGTAGTGAGACTTTTTGAGGAACAGATGTCAAGATGATTTAAGAGGAGCTGGAATTTAACATCTTAAGAAAACTTATAGGCAAGTTAGGACAGTTCAGTTTTTAAGAAAAATCCGACAGATGCTAAAGAAGTCATTTGGATTACTGTTATTAGGGAAAGCACTGGCTGATTTTCTTCCTCCTCACAAGTTGTGGGCCCTGTAGAGATGCTAAGATCAGAAAAAAGATGGGCTGTCTGCTGAGCCTGGTGACAAAAACAACCTCTGTGTTCAAGTGGCATAAAACTTTCACTAACACGCAACTTGGACAATTCAGTTTTTTCTTGGCATGTGCAAAGTTTTGAGTCAACTGTCTATTCAGGTGCTATTCTTCCCAGTTTGATTGGGCCATTTTATTTTGGCTCCTCCCCCAAATCACAAAAGTAAACATCAACCAAAAAAACAGGATGACTTCTGATTTAAATCTTTCTGTGAATTTAATATTTGGATTACATAAAGGGAGCTTGTCTATATTTACTTAGTGCTTAATGTATAAGAATTTTCCTGCTCATTTTCCTAGTTGAGAAGGCAATAAAAATTCACCTACTCTGCTATATCTTGATTTTGTTTTAAAGCAGGTATATAGCTAATGGAGTTAGTTAAGCCTTTGCTGCAAGGCCAACCTGGTTATATTGCCTCTTAGTGGAAATCCAGTTTTTCCTCACTAGCCACCATTCTCATGCTGTCACCTAAACCTTCCATGAATTTAAATCCAACAGCAGGTTATTATTTCTGCAACAGACCAATGAAATTATTCTCAGGGATGACAATTCCTTGAAGGTCCTTATAGATGGACAGCCTATATATTAACGAACATCTGTCTCACTAGTTGAGGGATACTCTTTGTATCTAATGGAGTTGAACTAGTGGTTTTGTCTACTTATCCAAGAGCTAAGTCATAATGCCAGTGGTCAGTGGCTTTCTGTATACTGCCAGGTGGCTAGGAGTCCATACCCCAAACTACCATAAACAGTAGGCATAATCATCCGCCCCTGTTCGGGAGAGGCCCAGGACTGAGCTAGCAGAAAGACTGAATTACTTACCACCTCTAGAGTGGGTCCCTCCAGGCCAGGGACGAGCTCATGGGCAAGGCTGTGCAAGGAAGCGCTCTGTACCATGCCTGCCCTGCGGATATACAGAGGACTTCAGTCTCCTATACTGTCAATCTCTCAGTCATCATGAGCTCAATTATGCACCGACAACAGCAAGAACAACAACAACGACGACAACAAAACAACCCCCAAAAAGCTAAGGGCCACAGACTACCCTGATGGAGGGACAGCCAACGGGAACTGTGCACTGAAAGATGGAGGTGCTATCCTGATTACATGTCCATTACAGGCCTGATCTTTTCATCTTTCTTCAAACAAACATTCCATTGAAGCCCATGGGAGAGCCACGTGGAGAGACGGCAAGACTGGGCCCTAAATGTCAGGCAACTATCAAATTTGGTGTTTAAAATTTTTTTTTTGTTTGTTTTGTTTTTTGTTTACTACAAATACAGATAGACAGACAGACAAACCCAAGAGCAGGTTTCAAGAATCAACTGAGGCACAAGATAAACTACTTTGATATTACACGGATTTTTCCCCCAAATATTTCACATGAAATAAAAAAAATATTAAAGTGTAATTAGGAAAATTTTGGGGATATGTCTTTGTCAACCCTACATTGTGCCATAAATATTCCACTGCTTGCCTTAGAAGGATGCCCAACCACATCTCATAGGTAGCACATATTTGTGGTCTAAAATATTTATCAAATTCTAATGACACTATTAATTCAAAGTCTAAATATGCTAGTCAAGTACAATGAAAATTGACTGCCTGCATCAATGACATATTAGTTTCATCCTGAGGTTCAAAGCACAGTCAAACATCATTGCTCAATTGCAAATCACAACACTTTACATTGACGTGAGTTTGTAAACTTATGGTACAGTTTGAATGAAGGCAATTGATGAAAGCAGTTAAACCTGAGAAGTGGGAATGAATACAGAGTATAAATCCAGCACACATTTCCACATCAAACTACCGATGCCATTAACCAGGACCCTTGTAGGCCACACTCATGGTTGAACAACAGCGCCCATATTTCCAGTCGGTATCTCTACTCCACAGACACAAGTACAAGACGGCCTAAATCATGAACTAGTGGTGAGGAAAAGGAGACCAAAGTTAAAAAGTAATCAAGGTAATGTTTCCTAGAAACATACCCACTCTTCTGAGAAGGATCCAGAGTAGGGGTGATCAGTAAGTAATTAATTGATCCTCCAGGCTAGATTGTATGTTTTTTCTATAGCTTAATGGCTTAAACACTAGATTCATCAGAATATGGCTAGACTCTCTTTAACACACACTCAGTACAAACAGGTGGAAATGTACCACTTCTGACCACTACAGGTAGAAAAGTATGACCTCTGTTGACCATGGATCACAGCTGAAACATTAGTTAATACTTGAAGGGTCACAGCAGCCAGACATATGCGAATTCCAACTCTTCAGAAAACTTGGGACAAGAAAAAAAATGCATTACTTACATGTATGTGTCTTCTTCGTTACTGAGATACCTAGAAGAGACAAAATAATGACAAAGGTAAGAAAGTGTGCTGTCTGTGATTCTTAGAATGTACATCATTCACAGTGTACTAAGAAACACATTTTGTTCAGACGGTGATGTGAAGGCAAGATTAGTCTTAATCTTACATGGCAGCATCTCAGGACCTACCTCAGGTTAATGCAACCATGAATGATAGGGACTGTGAGCATCACCTACTGGTTTAAGAAGTTCTGTGGTAAAAAGAGGCAGCATGGGTAGGAATTAAACAGGGTGAGAGAAAACTCTTATTTTTTATTTTAAGTAGGGAGGATGATCATGTTTCTAGGCAGAGTGGGGAAGATTTAAGGCACAAGAGAATGATGCTGACCTACTCAAACAGGAGTGAGCTGCACAACAGGGCAATTAATTTGATATGGGGATTGATTCTGTGTTTACTTTTTAATGAAAATGACTCTTCCTGCTCACATGAAGCATAACTTTTAATGGTGAGGGAAAATACATCCACAAAATGTACCTATCTCTCTGTACACATTAAGATCAGAAGAATGACTACAGCTTCTCTATAAACGGCACCAAAAAGAACACAGACTATCTGAAAACATGAGAGATTCATGAGTCAGCACAGTTGATGTTTCCAAGATGATTTACAGAGAGCAGGTGAAGAATGGAACTGAGAAAGATTTGGCACATAAGACCACATAAAGATAACACGAATGTATGCTTCAGTGAAAACAGTACTATCTCTGTTTCAAACGTTCTCCATTCTGAACTCTTTGTGCTTCATTCTTCTTGGGGGATATTGTTTAGACTAAATAGGCTCAAAGTTATAAAACTCTTAAAAATTTTAGCCTGTGACTAAGAACTGTGGTAAACCTTGAAATTTTTTCTTTCAAGTTATTAAGAGAACTATTTAACCCTCCTCTGGAAAGTAAAAGTTGTTGAAAAATTTGGCACCTACATCAGACCTATTACTTAGCTGTGGAACAAATAGTACAGGGAAGAAATCCTTTATGAAAATCCATGGTAGACATTTTTTTTTTTTAAAAAAGTTCGTTCCAAAGTTGTGTGCCAAGACCAAAATCACACACTTGTTCCCCCCACAACTTTCCAAAGGATTTATTTAGGGAAGCTGAAATTATATAGCCCAACTCAAATTCTTTTTTTTTTCTTTTTATTGAGGAAAATTAAACTATTGTTTTTCATCATGTTTGAGTTGGCTTCGCAAAGTGAAGTTAGAACCTTCTGCAAAGAGCCTTGAAGGCTCACTCACAACGGGGACTAAAAAAAGTGTTGCAGAATTTTTTGAAATAAGCTTGATCATCAAAGGGAACTTCCACAACAGCCGGTGAGTGGAGTTTAAAATCTGAATACAATCTGCAATGGCAGCTCACGACACCAGCACCAACAAGTTGATACATTAGTGCTCTTTCAGCATTATGAGAGCTATATGTGTACTTCCCTTAGAAAATAATACTTCCTGTAAAATCACGTTGAAGAGAAAGTGCTTATGCTGTCACTCCTGATTATTCGGAACCTCCACGCAACTGGATTTAATGCAGCCCAAAACAGACCTATCTATATTCGCTGAGTGTGGAACTATTTTCTCCTGACATCCAAAGGCCTGATGAAAATACCACTACTTTGACTTTTCTACTTAAATTTATTATACAGCATGATGCAGTGTTCTCATCAAATATTTTCATGATGATTACGTTGATAATAGATTTTGAAAATCTTCCCAGGAAAGCTGCCTTATCTTTGAGATCACAGTAGCACGGAACTAAAACTTCTCGTATCTGTCTCTGGGAGAAGGCGTGACTTCAGCAACAGTACATACTCGGGCCCTCCGTTTTGTTTAACTGTCGATTAGTGATCAATAGAAATAATTGGAGGATGCACCTGTGTTTGAGTTGCTAGATGTAGCAGATAAAATACAGGATGCCCAGTTACATTTGAATTTCAGATACCAATATGTTGTTTATCTGAAGTTCAAGTTTAACTGGGCAGTCTGTATTTCATCTGGCAACTCTAACATATACAAATATAATGTAAATTTTATCTATTATATATGATGAAGAACATATCAATTAATTAATAAATGCATTTTTATGGTGAAAGGATTAAAAATCTATACCTCTCATGAAAGCAATCTTTTTAAAAAAGTGTATTACAACTCCTAATCATGGAGACAGGGCTGTACATAACGTTTATTTTTATTTTTTTACTTAATAGTCATTATGAAGACAAAATTCTATTTCCTTACAAAAAGCAAACAAATGAAAACAATGTAAGTATATAAAAGATACATTTAATGGAACAATAAGAACATTTATTGGAATTCTCCTCCTCCTCCTCTCCCCAAAAACAACTGTGATCACACTAACGGCTTGAATTTGTGTCATTCCTTTCTCTACAGAAGCCCTAGTACCTCACGGTAACTGACTCCAGAGAAGTAAGAAAAAAGTAAAAAACATCTTTTTCATTTCACAGATAGGTCAACTGAGGCTCAGGGAGGTTTTTAATTAGTATAAAAAAAAACTTTTTGTGGAAAGTTATTACCTGACTGGAAGTGTATCCAATGGCACATATTTAAAAACCCTGGTACAGATAGTGCCTCTCAAAAGAGTAAATATTAAAAAATATATATTTACTCCCTGGAGCATAGCACTCAGCTCTGCAATTAATTTAAACCTAGAGGGCCCTGTCCCCAAGCCTGTCTAAACCAGGAAGCTCCAGCAGAGGAGGCCTGTGTGTCCTAGTTTGTGACCAGTAGGCATTTCTTTACCCTTAAATGTAGTAAGGGGATAGGTCTTCCCCTTTCTCTTTCTTCTCATTTCCCTAGAGGTTGCCAGGTTCCTGTCTTTCTCACCATAGAACTCATCCCAAATGAGATTGCAGCAGTCATACATTGCCCAGATCCAAGCAGAAGAGGAAAGACTTATACAAACCTAATGCTATTAGCAGCAGCAGCAGCTCTGAATCAAGAATTTTTGGAGAACTGGATTTTCTAAAGATACATTTTGATGAGCTTTTAGGAGGCAAATAGCTCTAATTCTACCCAGGAGTAGAAGAGTAAACTTTTTCAGTTTGGAGTCAAGCTGATCTGAGCTTGCATTCTTAGCCCATCCACTCTCCTGCCTCTTGGCTGAGAGACCTTGGGCAAGTTATTTAACTTCTCTGGGCCTGAATTGTCTACTGTTTACAATCAGTAAGTATTATATTACACATATTAGGATGATAATAATATGCAAAGGTTGTTGTGAAAATTAAAATAAAGATGTACAAAGAGCTTTATCAACCAGGAAGAGTAATATAAATGTTAATTATTTACTTTGATAAAGGGTAGGCAACCCACACAGTTTTATTTTAACAGAGTTGAATAAGAATGTTCTACTGAAAGACAAGCCATAGCTACTCATGATGTTTCTGGGTTTCACACTGACTCATGGCCTAGGACTCTAGTTTTAAGACCAATGTTCCGCCTTTAAAATTCATATTTGATGGAGGAGAGCATGAGACAGAGAACTGAGTTCCTAAAAGCAAGTGTTCTCTATTCTACAGTGTGGACTCCACTGGACTCTTTACTCTCTGACATCAAGGGAAGATACTTGCTCATAGGCAAGTGGGCCAAATGGGCTGCTGACCGGCATGGGCAAAGGACTTTGATCACCACCACTGAAGGGTGTCACACCTAGTCCAGCTGTTGTGGAGGTTTTGATTTATTTCCAAATGACTGGGAAGGACACCAAGATCCTTCCTCCAAGATTTGCAAATGGGCCACTGATCAGAGTCATATTCTCTACAGAGATTGGGACTTCATGGAATTGTAGGAGAATGATAGGGTGGAGCCAACTTTCTAAATGCAAAGTGCTCACACACCCTGAGCCAAAAGTGACCTCACTAGATGATCTGGACAATTCACTTAACTTCTCTGAGCCTTAGTCTTCTCATCTGTAGAATGAGGTAGTTGAACTACATGATCCTTTATTTCCCTTCTAGTTCATTGATCAGTGGCTCCTTGCCCTGCTTTCTAGCTATCAAGCCAAACCTCTTCTTTCTAAGCAACAGGCTGCCAGATCTATTTCTCGCTGTACAAAATCTAATGTAGTTCACAATCAAAGGTAACCACCTGAAACTTTTTTCTTTTTGCCTTAAAATCCAAAGAAGAAAGAAGGCAGTGCCCACAAAAGGTTATATAAGTAAAAGATACACTTCTTTTGGGTGATATTTTAAAATTATCTGGGCTAGAGAAAAATGGTACCTTTTGATACAGTTGTGAGACTCCTTATATTCTCTCTCTCTCTCTCTCTCTCTCTCTCTCTCTCTCTCTATATATATATATATATACGCACACACATACATATATATATATATAAAATATAAAGAGTCTCTCCTATTCTGTCTCTCTCTCTATATATATGTAATTTACGTAATGCTTTAATTTTTAACTTAACAATGATAGCAGTTTTAAATTGCCAGAGGAAAAATCTTCACAAATACTCTACCCAAGGTAGGGTTTCTAATACAGCAAGATTCTCTGACTCTATTTACTCAACCATGCTTCAAAGTAAAGCAAAGGAAATGTCATGAAAATACCACAAATTTATCACTGTCACGGTTATCAGTAGTTTCAGAGTTACAGTTATCACAGAGCAGAGTATTTTAGGAATGTAATCTGATATTTCCAGTCAGTGCCAAATCTTGGACCAATTAACTTCTTTGATGGACTTCTTATTGTCTCTTGGTTCCTAGGCAATTGTCTGGGTACCAAATTTATTTTAACTTTTTTTGGGGGGAGGGTGGTAGATAAGAAATGGCATCTTTCTTCTTCCCCACCGATTGCTAAACTAGAATTTCCAGAGGTCCTGTACTCTGGACAAGTCCCTAGCTAGAGATGCCCCTCTGCCAACATATTCAGCAGTGTGCCTGACCTGAGCTTGTCTTCTTCGCCCATTCCCTCTCTCGTCCTCTTTCACAGTGAAATAACAATTGTTAAGGTAGACATAGTTTCAGCATGGATAAGTGTTGTGTTAGAATAAAAAAAAAAAAAAACAAAAAGAAACAAAGAATCCCTAAAAAAATGCAGTGAAGTTTTTCTCTTTTTTCTACTTTTTGTTTTTAAATATGCTGGTGGATCCATATTTCAAGTGAGTTTGTCTAGCAGGGAGGAGGAGATGTGCTAAACAATAATTAACAAAATCTTTAATTGGCCAATTAGCAATGAGTCTACACTAGCCACATATATTGACTCTTAGGTTAATTTCTAGAAAAGGTGGGCTCTCACTCCAAAGGCCTTCACAAGACTTATTTTCCCTCCTCATAAGATGTCTGAGTCAAATATGATGTCCACTGGTCAAGCTGTGAGGTTTTGGGCAAATGACTTAACCTCTCTGAGCCTTCATTTTCTTAACTATAAAATGAGGATCAAATTCTCCATGCTAGGATTACAGACTTCAATAAGAGAATTCATGTCAAACACCTAACACTGTGTCCTATAGACACCTATCTTCTCTTTTACTAAAGCTATTTCTAATTGCAGATACTTTGCAGTGGATAAACAGAGTTATCCTGTGGGGAGAGACATTAGGGCAATTTTGGTAAACAGGTGGAGAATCTGGTAAATTAGTGTTTGAGAGCTCAGGCAGACTTTCAGAACTAAGTCTGGAACACTTAACCTCCTTGCTGCCATACCATCAACAAGTATCGTGCAAAGGCTGCAATCTCCTGGGTCCGCTCCCTCCCTCCTGTACTTCTTTTTGACTTCGTCATTGTACGGGGCTAATAGTTAAAATATCAGTTTGAATGTAGCACATGAACATTAGCATGTGTCCAGCATTTAGTCTTTTTTTTTTTTTTCATGGCTAACAATTGTTTCATGAAGGAAAAAGACCACTTTATGCTGGCTCCGGGTCCCCTGTCCCCCAATCCTGAGTTGTTCCACGAGCTTGCTCCATTCCTCACATCATCGAGGAGAGATTTTATGCAGGAGGCGGATCAGGAACACAGCCGAGCAGGGCCTCACCAAACAAAATGATGTTACAAAATCATGTCCTTGTCTAGGACAAAAGCGCTATTAATGATAATCAGTACATATTACTGAAAGTGCTCCAAGTAATCTCTGGACTTTGTTTCAAAAATTCTTAATGGACACTAATGCTTAGAGTTCACTCAAAAGAGAAATAAATTATGTGCCAGGGTTGCAGGGACCAAGGACAACACGCCGAAGGCATCAAAGCATTAGCAATGTTACGACAATCAAATATTTTGTAATTGCATAAAAAGCCTTTAAAAATCATTTAGAAATACTAATTATGAAGATAAATAATACTTTAATGTGAGGGTTCTTTTATGTTAGATTTGAGCCTAGGTTGAGCTGTTTCAGTAATAATATTTCAGCTTTTTGACCAATCAAGGTGCTTTTTATGACAAAAAATATTCCATTTTAGTTTGAAAAATGGTTACGGGTATTGATAAGAGGAATTTTTCTTTTTTTTTCAATTAAAAACTTTTTGTGTGCATAATTGCCCTTTGTCTCTATGTCATATTTCCTGATATTTATGCTCAGAAATATCTTTTAATTTTGGACAGGCAGGCCAGAGCTATATCCTCTTTCAAGTCCTGCCTTTATCTTTTACAAAACAGTTCCAAGGACAAAACCTTATTCCTGGTCCCCCAGCAAAGTCAACATAAAGAGACCATCAGTTTATGTTAGAAAGAAATTTTGAGACTTAACTTATTTGGGAAACATCCATCTTTATCTTAGAGATTACTATTCAATGCATTATGAAAAGTCCATACCCAAGGAAGGTAATTTCTCCTGTTATGGCTTCCTGGTGCCAAATGCATGATTAATACTAATGGAAGCAAGAATAATATGAATCCATGTTCTTTCATATTGATTATCTTTTCTTGAGTCTCCATATTGAAAATGAAGCTACCCATCAGATATTATTACTTAGTTGGCTTAAATTTGATCTTGGAGCTCTGAGCAGGGATGTGAAATGACAACTATCAACACCTCCAGCTTAGACTTCTGGTACTGAGTTGTTTTATCTTATAAGTTGAATAGTTCAACTCAGGTAAAAGTTAGCAGCTCTTATCACATTTTTCTAAGAAATGCTTTTACTTTATGTACCACTGAAATTGTTTATGTTTGCCACTAATAAGGGCAAGTACTCACTTGAACTGTCTGTAGGAGACTTGCCTGCATGTTGTCAAACACATGGCAATAGCTATAATCCACAGACTCAAAGCTATCACAATAGGTTGGGTGAGGATGACCCAAAGATTATGGAGTTGTGGCCTCAAGCAAGTCAGGAAATACAGACACTTTTCATATATTAAACCCTTGTGTAGATAACCTAAATCATACTTCATGGAGCATGAATCCTGGTCCGCATACCAGGTCAAGGCATGTAATGACTGAAGAAATCCCACCTGGTTTGCAGCCGCCCCAAAACCGAAGTCTGTTACTGATGGCAGAAGCAGGGATAGGGCAGGGGTATTCTAGTTATTAAAAGGAGGAAACAGTTTCAAGGATTTATTCATGTCCTGACTCACTTAGAAAGGAGAAGGAGCCTGCTGAAGTAGAAACAATTGAAATTTGGTTCCAAATTTGGGGAAAATGAGTTCTACTATTAGAACCGGCATGAACTCTTAAAAGTCCCAGGATCCAATGGGATAGCAAATAGATATTCAGAAGTGGAGAAGTGGCTTCCTTAACACATAGGATAACAAGGGTCTGCTAAGAATTTCTAAAAATGTCAACATTATTATAATCTTAAAGAAGATGAAAACTTAAATATATCTTTGTAGCCTCTCTATTCTCCTCTGATGACAGAATTTTAGGCAGTTTGTCTGGATTGGCCACTGCTGGGTGACAATTCAAGGAAATAAGATAGTTGTCAAGGTATTTCCTCTGCATTCACAGAATTTATTGAGTATGATAATTATTAGATTAATGGAGAAACTATTGTCCCATAAAAGATTTAGAGTCAGGAAACCTAGATTCCAGTTTTAGCTCTTTCATTTGACAGCTGGGCAAGTTTGGCCAAAATACTTAATCTCTCTGAGCCTCAGTTTCCTCATCTCTAAAAGAAGGGAAAAATATTGTCTTCTTTCATCTGGCAATTCTAGCACTAACAATGTAGGCTTTAGAAAATAATTATGGATGTATACAGGGTTTTCATCATAGTTTTGCTTCTATCAGCAAAACACAGGGAGGAACAACCCAAATGTCAACAGTGTAGGATGAGTTAAATAAACTATGGTATGCCTATATAATGGAGTATTCCACAACCACTAAAATAATGAAAACTTAATTGCATAGGGAAATGTTCTAGCTGTCCTAAGAGAAAAATAAAAAATTAAATCCCTATAGCATAGTGTGATCCTACTTCTGCCAAAAGAAAAATAACACAAACATATATAGAAAAAAGACTAAAATATATGCACCTATACTCCATTCATATCTCTGCTCGAAGGTCACCCCCCCTCGCCCCAGAATGCTCCCCGACCAGCTCATCTAGAATTGTGCTCCCCACCTCATTCTCCACTTGGGTTCACTTTTCTCAGTAGTACTTCTCTCCTTATGACATTTTATTAAATAGTTGTTGTATGTGTTTCCAACAAATGTCAACTCTTAAAGTTAGGGACTTCTCATTCCTGAATTATCACTGCATTTTTTAGTGCTTAGAATGGTGGCTGGCTCAGAGTAGGAACTCAAGAAAATTTGTCAAATGAATGAACGAAGATGGCCCCCAAGAACCTTGCATCTAGTTACCATTTGTGACGTCAAAGCTTAGTCCCCTGGAAATGTACAGAGAAGATAAGAAAAACAGAGATGGTGAGACAAGTGCTCAGTGAGATGGTCCGGGGCATAGAAAGAAAGGTCTGTACAGGTTAAGAGAAACCATAAAGCTACATATAAAAGCGAGAGAGGAAAGAACACACACCAACTCCAGGAATCAGAGGTCAGGCAATCAATAGAAAAGTTAAAATGGCACTTTTAAACACTTCTGATAAAATCAATTTGGTCATTACCAGAGCTGAACACAGGGCATGTAGGCTTCATCTGTTAGAAAGATCTTTATGATCTCGTTAACGGATCCCCGACACAGAAGGTGTAAGGTTATAACCCAGCTTGTAAAGCTAATCTCATATTCTTCTGGCATTATAAGGAACGTACAGAAAAATTTCCACTTAACCATATGCAATAGCAAGAAGAAAGAGACTTCATGAGTTCTCATCATGGCAATTTAGAAGAGTTTAATTCTCCCATTTCTGAGGTTGAGAAAGCTGTTCTGGAAACGATGATTTCAGTACTCAGGGTTCTTAGATGTAACAGCCTAAGTTAACTTGGGTTTAGTAATCTCCCTTCTACTTAAAGTGATTTGAGAATAAAAGTCAGGATGCCATTGCCATTGCCACTGAATTATGCTGGGACCAATAGGGAAGAGTAGTTTCTCAAAACATAATTTGCCTAACGTGGGTTTTTAAATTTTTTTTTTTTAAAAAAACATAGCTCTGTTTTCTACTTGTATATCCCAGATTTTTAAATCCTTGGAATATCATTATTATCTGATATGTGAGTTTGGGAGTCATTCTTCTAAAATAGAACAATGTAGCATCATTTCTTGATTCGTGTTTTTCTGAACTACATTGTCCAGGTCACGTCTATGAGAGCAGAACAGAAAGAGGAAACAAGTGTGCAGTACATAAAGGGCCCAGAAAACAAAACAAAATTACAATTACAAACCCTCTGAGTGGCCTTGAAAAGAAAACTGGGAGAATGTGAGTGCAGCAGGCACTTAATTACATACTGAAATATGAAATATGAAGGGATGAACTGTTACTGTGTCTGAGATTCGCTCTGAAATGCTTCAGCAAAGAAAAAAGGGATAGACGAAGCAAGTGCGGCAAAATCTTGAAAACTATTCAATCTGGGATGGAGTTCATTACTCTGCTGTCCCTCTGTATGTGTGTTTGAAATTCTCATAATAAAAACCCCTCACTGGCTGGAAAACTTTAAAAAGAGACTTAGTCTCCATAAGTGTGTGAGTGATTCTGCCCGTGCATTGAATATGCAGCAGGGTATTTCCTTCTGAAGAAAGTGTTACTAGAGTAGGTCCAATGCTGTGGAGAGCAGATAACTACAGAACATATTTATGTAGCCATTCATCTTATGTTATTTATGAAAAGAAATATTCAATATCTTTTATTCTTCCTCTTTAAATTCTGTTTTTTAATGAGACTTTAATCTTGCCAATCAAGATTTTGTCAACTAAAATACATTTTAGGATCATAAACTCATTGGTTGATGAGGGAGAACTGGAATTTGGTATGGCTGTGTGAAGGAAGCACGCAGTAGAAAATAAATCAGAAGACCTGACCTTAAATTCTACCTTCTCCTGCCCTGACCCTCCGCCATCTTTTTACTATAGTTTTGATGGGTCTGCCCTCTCAGACAATCTTTTGTTTGGTTCTCCCTTTGTTTCGGCCGCCCACGTTTTTGTTTGCTGCATCAGCGGCATCCAATAGCATCCACTCTTAAGTGAAGGGCACCTCAACTACATAGAAACCTAAACAGAATCAGACATCCCTTGGTTAATGATCCAAAACAAGAACCTGAGCAATTCTGGCTCCTTTCTTAAGTGATTATTTTAGGGTAGACGGTTGTTTCTCACTCGGAGTTTAACCCCCTTTGCAGGTAATTTCATCACTCAAAATAGCAATCTGATCCTCATTTTAACAAGATGAAGCATTTCCCCATCAGTTTTTTTTTTTAAACTCACTAGAAACTTATTCAAGGGCAATTTGCAATTAACCATTGTAACAATGTGTTCACTGTTGTAAGGTCGACAGCATATTTTCAACTCAACTTCTGATTTGCTCATTTCCTTCTGTGAACTAAGTAGTAAAGATATTGTTAAGCCATTCTGCAGTGAGGAAACAGTGTCAGAAACATGGAGGGGCATGTTTAAGGTCAACTGGCCCCTGTATGGCAGAGCAGGGGCCAGAGCTCAGTGAGTGGAGTTTTCAGTGGTCATTGCAGCTAAGACCCTGTGGTCTCTCCCCTTCCTTCCACCAGTGTTAACTTTTTCACTAACAGGCTCTCCTTAACTTTATTTACATTCTGGCTGTCTTTTCTCATTTTGTGCAGTTTAGATGATGTACTGTGCACAAGTAAGTGCCCCTCTGTTCCACCCCATGTATTTGTAAACAACAGACTGGAGGAGACTTGTCCAAGCCCTGAGGACACTCCTAGCTGCCAGGGTAAGAGATTGGACTCCTATGACATGATGTAAAAGCAGGGACCAATTCTTGCCACGCACAGCCATGTCTTCCACTCTGTGCTTTCACCTACACAATATAAAAACAGCACCCTTGAAGCCTTTATGAACTTAAAAATCAACTCCTATCTAGTGAGGTAGCTTTAGTTATCTCTAATTTCAGAGCTGTCACTAATTTGGTCCCAGAGCCAAAAGAAAGCTTAAAACTATTTGAAAATCTCATTAATGAACAATGTGATGTTTCAGCTAAACAGACTTGTCATATATACTGTTGCTTGTTGGCCGTACGAGTGTGTGTTCTCTCGCCACCCCATGTTGTTAGGCACTGTTAGGTGATGGGGACACAGAGGACAATAAGACAGCAACGACCCTGTACTCATGGTGCCGAGAGGGAAAGCCTATGGTATGAGTATCAGCCAAAGCCTCCACTGGTGATTCGAATTCTATTCTGGACATTCGTTTTGTACCAGCCCCATTCTCCTTCATAGAAGGTACCTCTTGTCTCTCGGGAAGCCCAAACACTGCTCTTGACATCCATGAGCTTCGAGGGCAAAATGTGTTTTAGGGGCACTGAAAAAATGCAAGCTTTGTTAATTTAGTCCATCATCGGTACATTCTCTTTTCATCCTTTGTCACTTGAAGCCCTGTTGACTTTTCTCCAGGTGCCCATGCCCATCGAGAAATGTACGTGACAGGGATCTCTTCCTGCTTATACATTTCCCCCTACAAACATCTTGATTTTTTATTTGCATTTTAAAAGATGCTTACATGTGATTTAGATATTCCAGATAATTCCTACAACTGCTATATGATGAAGGTAACTAATTCCGTTACTCTTTATTTGCACAAATGAAACCTCTGCCTTAGTTTCCAAGGTAACAGAATAAATAAAACAAGCCATCCCCCTGATGCCAATATACTAAAGGTCGGATGGCTTTGAACTCAGACATCAGGAAGCTTTCAGTCAACTCAACATCCTTCTGATTTTTAATGTTTTTCCCCCAATAGTCATACTTTGTGTCACTTACTGTAGGGTGCTTTAAATATGGCTATAAAAGGTACACAGATGATGCAAGGAAACTTTCAGGATTTGAGTTCCAGCAAATGAAAGTAGAAGTGACTAATCAGAGTGAATGCAGCATCAATGTCAGAGTGAATCAGCCTCAGACAGAGAGTCTGGCACCAAGTACTACGTCTATGACCACCATGCCTCAGATAAACCACCAAGCTGCAGAGAATTGCGACACCACTTCTAAGCTGACAGAAGTCTTATTATTATTACATATTATGCTGAAACTCTGAGCCTTACTGTAAGTCATCACTTTATATAGCTTTAACAATGACAGTAAAATACTGCCACAAGTGGCACTGTCAACTTTTCTGCGAGGGCTACCTTTTCCTCATGGTGACATTCAAAGTACAAAGTCTCCTTCATCTAAAGGAGCTGTCCTATCAGCTTGCTAATGGGAACAATTCATTTAACCTGCATTCGAAGTACTGCCAAGGAGTGAAGTAATACGTATAGGATCCAGGGGGATTTAGTCCTCCCAGCTGGCCCCTCCCGACTTTTGATTCATTGATGAGAGTTCTACTTTCTTTCCGCTTGGGCTGACTTACAGAAAAAAAAGGACATTCCAGAAAAATTAAGTTAACTATTAGCCCAATCCCCTCAAGCTGCAGGTGTGGATTATATAACTCCCTGATTCCAGAAACTAAGGAACAGGAAGCCACATTTCTCTGATTTCCTATCCTTTTAACGTCCCCTCCGGTCGCCCCCCCTCTGCTCCCAGCCCACATATGTCTTTGACAGTCTATGAAGCATGTATTCCTCATCTATTTTAATTATGTGTGGGTACTTCTGCTTATACTGCTGTGTCTCCCAGCTTCATAAAATTCTCGCTTTCCACGACCCTCGCTTGCCCAACCTTTGACTCGCTCACCATATAACATCTGCAGAGCCAAAATTCTAGGAACAGCACCTGCAGTCATTAATGTATTAGATTGTTGTTCCAAAATGACGAAATGCATTATTTCTGCTGCAGAAGAAAATGCTGAGGTGAAGTAAGAGCAAAGGTAAAGACCTGGTTTTCCGAAAATGGATATAGCCCTGGAGGTGCTTAGATTCTCAAAGGACACAGTCGTGATCCTTCTGATTGTTCTTCAAACCGACTTAATGAGTGGGAGATGGTCCTCTCATTAAACTGATAGAATAGACAAACAGTATCTGCATGTAGAGTGGGTGGCTGAAACAGGGAAAGTGTTTCCTGGGATTCTCAAGGGTTTTTTATTAGAGCGAAAATCAGGGCCTAACTTCTGAAGGCAGCTTTATGTCTGCCTTTACTCTTGACTGGCGGGCACAATAGATAGGGGGTAGAGACTTCTCAGCTCTAATGAACTAATAACAACTCCAACTGGTATGAATTGCTTTTTGTAGGATTTTGAGTAATTACCATATTATAAGTTTTACCTCTGCTTATGACTGCCTTAAAAGATCACTAAATGCCAAGCAAGTTGGAACAAGAAACATCTAAGGAGCTACATAAACCCCAACATATTGTTTTTTTTTAAAAAACAAAACAAAACACAAGCTTAAGTTAGATGCTATACATTCCACACACCTGCCCAAATGAAGCCTCTCCCCACCACAATCTTCATATAGTCCCAAACCCAAATAGGACCTTTCTAAGGAGCTTTTACAAAGTGGATGTTGAACATGAAAAAAGCATCATCTAACCAGCTGTTCTCATTGCCTCAAACTGCAGAGTTGTCCACATCTGCTGGTTCCTTCCAGAAAAGTTGGTTGTCTCATGTCTACTTTTCTGCTCCCCAGCACTGGAAACTTCAGAGCTGCTCGCATTGTAGCATTTCCTCCTGCTCTGGGTAAAATAGGGCCTGCTTTCGCGTTAATGAAATCAGGCTGTTACTCAGTGGAACATGTGGTCTCGGGTGACCCTGAAGAGACATAAATCTCTCATTTTTACACTTTTCTCAAATTTCCTAAGTTATTTTGTTATTGCAAATTCCAGTGCTTTATAATAAATTTATAGGGTGCCTGGGGGTGGGGGATATCCATTCATATTATGTATGGTATCTCATTCATGGTTCCTGAGGGATAGAAACATGGGGAAATACCTCCCAGCCAGCCAACAACTCTCTCTTGTGAAGTTCCAGTGTAACAGGACAAATGAGGCTCCCGTGGGATTCCACACACATGCAGAACAGAAAAGCCTACAAAGTGAAAATGATGCCACTCCACTCCTGAAGTAGGGTCGCCCAGGTAAGCTGGAAAATGCTGCAGTTTGTAGCCCTGAAGTGATTACGTCTTTTATTATAAAAATTGATTTAAAGTACCGATTTCGAGTGGTGTTTACATACCCGACACTGAAATTGAGATGGCACCCCTTCCTCTTTCTTTCCCGAAGTATCAGCTGGTACAGTCATGTATCAAGGACGGCAGAATGCCATGGGAGTAGTGGCCCGGGGTGCAATAATTTAAAATAATTTAAAAACATTTTAAAAACAGTAAAGAGCCCGACCAAAAGCTGGTTTGCTCTTGATTGCTATCATGGGCTGACAATTCAAAGCAATGTCAGTGAAAAATATTCCTCTCTCCAGAGGCTGACCACTCCCAGTCCTTGCCCACTACTTGCCATGCCACTGTGAGGTCATTCTAATCTTTTAAAAGATACATCATCATTTAAAAAATAAAAGTAATGCATACTTACTATAGAACATCTAAACAGATTTTTAAAAATGAAAGGATTAAAATTGATAGAACCCTTTATGTCATTTTCATTTTTGGTTATTAAAAATAATTTTATCATACAAGTATCCCTTTTACATAGATCTTTGTTGGAATATATGACTAAAAAGTTACATTCTTGAAAGTTTAACTTTTTAACAGAATTCACTATATATCATTAAAGTGCCCCATATATAGTAATTCCTAGAGTAGTATACTCCCTCACCAACACTGAATATTATCATGAAAAATAAAGCCTGAGGCCGAATTCACTAAAAAGGTATCTTCTTTTAATTTACATTTTTAAAATTACTTATAAGACTATTTTAAGTTTGCTGACTTTTGTATTTCCTCCTTTGTTAATTGCCTGTTCATAATCTCTGCTCATTTTTGTAGTATGATATTAGTCTTTCACTTACTAATTTATAAGAATTCTATAAAGTTAATCATATGTTGCTTTACCTCCTAATTTAAAAAAAATTTTTTTTTATTTTTTAGGCAAGGCAACCCTTGGTTGACCTCACAGATTGCAAGGACCTTGTCAGTTTACAATCCCTTATTTTTTATTTTTTATGCCTATAGTACCTGGTCTTTCTAGGTGGTCTCCCGTCCAAGTACCAACCAGGCCCTACTCTGCTTAGCTTCCAAGATCAGAAAGGATTGGGTGTGTTCAGGATGGCACGGCTGAAGACACTTTCCCTCTTGAATTTTAAGAAAGTTTTTCACTTATGAAAATTTAAAAAATATATATTTAAGAGGGAAATCTAATCTTTTATATATGATGTCTGCCACGGCTTGTGTAGCTATGAAGATTTTGTTCCAAAAACAAATTCACTTATATTTTTAAAAAGTTATTTTTAAAATAACTTTCATATTTTATTTAAAAATTCAAATGAAATTTGTGTAGATATACTTTTCTCATTTTCTTTCTTGCGCTTAGCTTGTAGATAAATTATTCCCCTCCACTTCTTGAAATTTGAGTCCAAACAATACACCAACTGTCTTATCTTTTTTTTTTTCTCCTTCCAAGTGAGGTATGTCACTGTGTCTATTATGTCAGAAAAAAACCTAGAAATATCAAAAGGCTTGTAGCCAAATTCTAGCCCCAAAACCGTTTTTCTTTCTTTCTTTCTTTTTCTTTCTTTCTTTCTTTTTCTTTCTTTCTTTCTTTCTTTCTTTCTTTCTTTCTTTCTTTCTTTCTTTCTTTCTTTCTTTCTTTCTTTCTTTCTTTCTTTCTCTCTCTCTCTCTCTCTCTCTCTCTCTCTCTCTCTCTCTCTCTCTTTCTTTCTTTCTTTTTTTTTATAGAATTTGAGTCGAATCACCCCTTCTTAAGAAAATGAGGCCAACATTAAGATATGGAGCATCCATTTCTTAAATTTGTTTTCACTGAGTAGGCCTGGGCATGTTTGCTGACTTCTCTGTAAACTGGGATTATAACAAGAGAAACATAGAACTGTGGTACTAATGGTTAATGCTTTCTCTATCAGATCACTGGCATCATAGAAAGTTTCACTTTTATTCTTAGGATATTTAGTATCTGCCTGCAATGAAAATTACTAGTGACAATAGCAGTTGTTTTTCAAATGTAGCTGATTCTGTCAATAAGGCCCCGTGTGCTATTTATACAAGTTTGTTTAGATTAGAGTAATATTCCACAAGCTAAGAGGGCTCCATTCCCTGATGTCACATGAAGTCCACACATAGAACATGATATGACACTCCTGATACTATGCCATGAGCTGATCTGCTTTTTGTCCAGGGGGGAAG
This sequence comes from Rousettus aegyptiacus, assembly GCF_014176215.1. Classification (NCBI taxonomy): domain Eukaryota; kingdom Metazoa; phylum Chordata; class Mammalia; order Chiroptera; family Pteropodidae; genus Rousettus; species Rousettus aegyptiacus. The sequence goes on from NW_023416306.1 coordinate 129,076,626, forward strand.
CAGGGGATGTCAAAGAGATAGGAAGGACCTAGCAGAGTGGACTGTACCACCCAGATATGAGAATTGTGCTCATTAGGAGAAACAGGCAGAGTGGATGGGGGTGGGAGGTATTTTATTAAAAAGCTAGAGCATGGAAAGAACAATGTGCGCATTGGGCATCAAAAGAGATCTGAATAACAATATACTACTCTATTCAAAAGTGTCTAGATGATAAGAACCCCTCCTTACTACCCCTCTTTGCGAGCATAATTGCCAGCAAGGAGGTACTGCAGAACACAATTTTTGGCAGCAATGCATTCTTAAAAGGAAGGTGAAGCCATCTGTAAGAGAAGGGGAACAGGGTGGTTAACCTTGGTCGTCTTTGACCATAGCCCTAATCCCTGGGTCTTTAGCTCTGCAGAAACTGGAGGAAGCAGAGCTGATGTGTTGATGTGAAAGGGAAATCTTTCATTGTACTTATAGGAAATGGCATCCAAGGGATACTTACAACTCACCCCTTAAGGATATGGGAACTGAAGATAATCTACAGTCATCTTATGCTTGGTGAGGGGAAAAGAACAGCCCAATATGCAAAACAAGAAAAAAAATCAAGAATCATTTTGCTGATGTATTTCACCAGCAATAAATGTTTTCCCAATATAATGCTGAAGAAAGGCAACTGGTTTCTCAGCCTTTATGACTTCCCAAGTGTTCCATGTTTTTAGAGACCACAGAGTTTTGTGTTCTTCTGTTTCCTCTGCTAGGAATGCTCTTCCTCTTTTCTTTCTTGGGCTAATTCCCACTTAGTCTTCAAGACTCAGTGTAGGCTTTACTTCGTCATCACACCCAAGCTGTGTCGGTTGTCTCATCAAAATGCATCCTTAATTCAGCCTGTATGGTCTGTTTTGCAGCTTGGTCACAGCTCAAGGGCACTGGGGAAGAAATGGGTGTGGATGTAGTTCATCCACCAATCCATGTGCCCAGGTGCAGGTCTGCATCTGCACCCACCCCTAGGAAGGGGAATCTTTCCTAAATTCCCCCCAAAGGTTTCCTTCTCTGTGCTTACCATTCTCGTAGCTTTCAAGCTGTGTTACTTTTGATTATGTATCTGTCCATACACACCCCACCATCTAGTCACACTCTGTCCCCCACCATCATCCTTTCCAAAGATATACAACATCACTCCTTCCAATTATGTACAGAGACAATATCTTATTTCTGGATCCTCGACCCCTTCCATCGTGCCTGGCACATAGTAGCTCCTTGGAAAATCTCTTGTGAATATTTGGTGATTGAATCAAAAGTGCATGCCTTCAAAAACTTGCAGCTCTGTGTGAGCACCTTATATTCCCATAAGTACCATGACACAATAGTATAATGCTTCATAGGCTGTTTCTGAAGAAAGCCTCAGACAAGATGTGCCAAGGATAAGAGGAGACTGAAGAAGGTAGAAGTTTCACAGAGAAAATGAGCTGGCATCACTGAGTCACGGGGTCTCACAGAGAAACTCCTAACTGGACATCAGGTCTCCCCCATTTAGGGGAAATGGGCAGAGTATTTAGAACTCACCAATTTACTGCTTCTCCTCTGTCCTTATAACTGTGAGAATTCATTAATTCATTTGTTTATTCATTCAACAAGGTTTATCTTTTATCTACTACATGAAACATTCAACAAGATTTATCTATTACCTATTACATAAAAAACTCTGGCAGTGCTCGGGCCTTCTGCACAGCACATGCTATAGGGAGTGCCCTGAGTCTGGCAGGGGAGGCTCTGATTTTTCCTGATCTGTCCTTCTGTATGAGAGAAAGATAGTACCCTCTTCCATCTGTGTCACGCATGTGCTCACCACTGACCTCTGACGTCTGAGGGGAAGACTGATGAGGCAGCATTTCAAAGAGCCATGAGTTTAGCAGGGGCCACTTCATCAGGCTTGGAACCCTCACAGGCCCCAGCATTCCGGAGAACAATGGCAGCTTCTCCTAAAGGTCACACTTCTGGACCTTCCTCAGAGTCCTTCCTGAGGAACACTTATTTGACCAATTAACATGCAGGAAACCCTCTGAAAGACCCTCTTCCCTGGCTGGAGGAGGAGAAGCACTAGGGTTTTGTGAGGAAGGAAGTTCTGGATGACAACCGAGAAAAGGACAGGGACACAACTGAGTCTGAGAGTGGGCTTGCCACTTAACAGCTACGGAATGTTGGGCAAGTCACCCCCTCGAAGCCTCAGTTTTCTCACCTGTAAAACTGGTATAACAGAGTCAATGATCTTACATGTGCAAACAACTCAGCAATGACCAGCATAGGATGAACTCCTTTATGAGCATCTGTATAACTTGAAGAGATTACATCATACATAAGATAGTATGAATATTATCTAGCTTGGAAGTTTTTTTTTTTTTTATAAGGATTAATTAAAACAATGCACGTGCAAGTGGTTGCCATACAGCAGGTCCTAACAATTGTTAGTTTCTTAAGGTCATTGGAATGAGATTTTTCTCAGGTGCTATGTTTAACGTTCTTGGCTAGGTTTGTTAGGGAGGAAGCCCTCACCTTCCACAGACACCTTGTTTGGATCGGGCCTTTCTCTCTTGCCATTTTCATTCAAGATATCTGTGGCAATGCTGCGGAATATTCCAATACGTCCCCTTGACCTCTATCCATAAACAGCCTTTCTCACAATGAGTGTTCTGAGTTTAGGAGCCTTGCTATTTTCAACAAAGAATTAATTGCAAAGTAATTAAGTTTAGAGCAGGGGAATAGATGAACCCTGTCTATCATAAAGGAACAGTGTGGATGGTGACATAATGAAGCAAGGAGACGATGCTTCAGATTAACGTGCATACACTCACGCACACACATACAATCTCTTCTAAAGCACACAAAGAAACCTCCCATCACTTATACTGACAAGATAAATCTAAGCTGCTTAAAGGAGCACTTAATTTTGTTCTCATTAAGTCGCAGGGTTAAGGGCTTTTACCCTCCACATCCGTGGAAGCAACGTTAGGTTTTCACCTTGGAAAGTTCTCTGAGACCTTAAGTCCATTGACAAATATAGCACTAAGATGTGTTACAGAAACATGCGTCTGAAAGCCAATTGCATTGCTGGCCACATTCCCACTGGAATCCACTTTCTTCAATGAACGCAGAACAGTACAGAGAACACCAGAGGGGCACAAGTGCTCGCCCCTCCGTCTTGAGGCGTGCATATTTGCAATTAATCAACAGTGGATACAGGGGGGTGGGAGGGGAGGCAGATGGGGACAGTCACCAGCAGGTTTTACCACTAGATGTAGGAGGTTTAATCTGCTTAAGGGCAATTAGGTTGATGGCTGATGCCACCCTAACATTTTTTCCAGTTGCTTCAGGCACTGAGAAGACGCCAGCTCACATCACACATCCTTCCTGGTCAATGTGAAGGGAGAAGGTGCTGGAGAAGTGCTACGGGGTAATTTAAGGTATATCCTTACACATCCCTGTGTTTTGATTAAAGCTGTGTATTTGCAAATATCATATATTTGAGCCTGGAAATAGCCCCTGGGGGTTTAAGAAACATTTGAGCACTTGAAAGAAAAAAAAAAAAAGCAAAGAAAAGAAAAGAAGGAAGGAGATCTGGAAGGAAATATGTTAAAATTTTAACTGATTATGTCTAGTACTTTTCCTCCTTTCTGCTTTTATATCTTTTCCGATATTTTATAATGAGTATTATTTTACTTTTATAGTGAGGACATTAAAATGAACTTGATTTCGATAATTTAATAAAGGCTCTTAAAAAAAACCACACACATCAATTCTAATGAAATCTGCTTTAAAAGCCCTCACTGCCCTCAAGGACTTTTTCCTCTACCTTTAGGCAACACAGCTATGACAAAGATGGGTTACTCCAAATTCGAAAGGACAAAGTACAAAATTAAGGCTTTTTCTTTTTTCCCACAGAGTTTACATTTTGGCTATTTTCTGGCGATTTTTCATGGTTTCGGGTTGGAGCTGAGTTGTGGGAGGGGCTACATCAGTGTGTGGTCACGAGGAAAGAAGGGTGTTGCCGCCCTTCTTTCATCACACCCATTCTAAGAGCAAACACAACCCACAAACCCTGTTGTCATACTGCTTGGGTGGCTCCCCAATATGCTGGAGGTACACTCTTAGAGGGTGGGGCCGATGAGGCTGAAATGCAAAAAAAATAAAAGCAACCACCAGGGCTCTATGGGCTAAGTTTTCTGTTATCTCCTTTCTCCCTGCATCTATTACCCGCAGAAGTTGACTAGTTTTGGCTCAGGTCTCTCAGAGAGGCATTAACCTTCTCAATGGAAGAGATAAAAGCTTGAAAAAGATGGCCAAGAACGCAATGCGAAGAATGAGGTGATAAAAACCGAACTTGCAGGTACTTAAAATGCATAATCTAGGTCAGATGGGGGCTAATTCACAGAATGCTGTATTAGAGACACTTACATCAGGCCTTGTGAGCTACTGATTCAGTTCATACTATGCTTACCTTCTGGCATCCTACAACATTGGTTTCAAATCTTTCAGATTGAACACCCTGACTCACATCACTCTGGATAGTGAACGAACTTACACATGACACCACACTGCTCTCCACGCTGACCTACATTACATTTTCCTGTGAATGAGTTTAATGGATTAATATTTGATTTGCATGAGCTTCTACATGTGATTGCGGGGGGCTGGCAATGCTCTTCGTGTGCCTGCAGACGCACCACAGACAGCTTTGGGGTTTCTTTTCTAAAATTCACTCAGCGACTCATTTTAAGGTCTCAAGTTCTTTTTTTGTTTTTGCTTTGTGTCTTGTTTTGCTCCCCCCCCCAGGATGATTCTCATTCTCATCGTGAATTTTTTGTGCTAGAAAAAGAAAGCCGTTCCCTACCTACACAGTGAAAAAATCTAGGCAGTTTGCACCTCATTATAGTTACCCAAGACACAGGTCATGTACAACTGGTTTCATTTGAAGGCTGGGCTTGTATGAAATGCCAAAAATGGAATTTTGACACAATCTGGAAAACAAGGCAACTATAAAATGAATACTGGTTTGAGTTTTCCCTGACATTTCTGTGGACTAGATTTTGGATTTAAAATTTTCCATTCATAACTTACATTATCAATTTGTCAAAATATCACCACAAGTATGTGTGCAATGGTGACCCTGTGTTTTTTGAACAGCTTCTTAACTAAAATGTGATTTAATCAAAGGATTCAACAATAGCAGGATCAAAAGGCCACGAAATGAACAAACTTTGAAATATTGAGCTGTCTTTACCATGTAATTTTTATAAAATCAAAGAGAAGGCAATAGTAGTGTCTATTTTCTTTGGTAACTAAGTCCTTAAAAACAAGCTTCTGGAGTTATGGTTAAAAATCCACTCCATTCTCTTTCAACAACCAGCCTGCTCTCCGTCCCCCCCGCCCTGCCACCGCCCAAGTGCATATTCTGTTCTATAGACAGACTGTAAGAATTAGGAAACTGGGAGATAATTTCTCTAAAGGGAAGTATAATCTATTTGCTTAATGATCCTACAAGGAGCTAATAAGTACCGTCCCTTTTAGAAATAATAATACTTTGCTTTTATGTAAAATCTTTCTCCAAGGAGCACAAAGTATATTATAGATACTATCTAATTAATCCTCATAGGGTCCCAGGTGGAAGGGAGGTGGCAGGTATTATGAAGGTTCATGCACCATCAACATGTCTCAAGTGAAGAAATGGAGTTATATAAAGTGGTAAAAAGGGTACATGCATAGTAATTTAGGTTAGGTCTGTATGACCTCGAAGCACCTAATCAACTCATTGAAAAAAAGAATCAATCAAGTTTGATACTGGCTGTCAAGTGAACAACAGAACAGGACCACCTGACTGCATACTTTGCCATTCCCTCAGGTATACTCATGTGGCAGGAGCTTTAAAGGGAGTGCCAAAAAAAGAAACCACATTTTCTAACTTTCAGCCTGGTGGTCTCTTCAGAAGGCAGATTTCTATAACACTGAATTTTCTGTTTGTTATTTGACAGACACAGTACCCTCAAACAACCCATCGGCCATGTGGCTATGGTTTTGTTTCTCATTGTCCTTACAAGTTTGGTGGACTAAGCCAGTCGGTGTCCATTGCCCTCTGCAATGTGAATGGTATTTTGGGGCTGGTGGTGTGGTAAGAAGGGGTCGGGGGTTGAATGATCTCTTTGGTAGTTCCGATCTATTAAATTAATAGGGGGCATGTGACAAGTCTACATCTCTTGTATCAAGAGACATCTAAACCGGGAGCCTTGAGAGAGGAAGTGCTTCCCCTCTGCCTTAAGTACTGCTCCACTGCAATTTTAAAAATTCCGTGGGTAGAATTCAGTTTCCCATTGTTGTATACCCTCTCTTGATCAATAACCGATGAGTGAAGAGGGTGCTTCTGTAAAGAGTGAGAAAGCCTTATGATAACAGCCAAAGTAGCACTTCCTAAACTTCAAATTCTTTTTAGTGCCAAGCTCTCTGGGGAGTTAGGGCTCAGCTTAAAATCACTTCCCAAAAAAGAAACCCCCTCAAGAGAAAACTCAGTCAAATTAATAAACTAGTTGATGTGAACTACATTTCTTGACACATTATGATAATAAAGTTTCTGATTCTTATTTACCTAGCTCAGGAGATGTTGTTACTTGTCTTTAAAAAAAAAAAGACACTAACAATGTCATTTGTTTAGTAAATATGTGCTCTGCGGGAAGATATCGCTTAGCTCAAACTTGGAATTTAATAGGTCAATCAGATGGCCTCCGGTTTGTCACTGGAGTCTATGGGTCTTGGTTTACTACCAGAAAGGCGGACATTTACTGAAGCACCTCAAAATGGCAGACTAATTTACTGATGGCTATTTCAAAAATACCCCTCACTCAACCCCCTGAATTAACTTTCTGATTCTAGCTTGCCTTTCACACAAGCAAGAATAATTTTCTTTAAGCATCTATAAGCCTCTATTTCTTGAAGTCACTCAAGTGGTCTCTTTTCTCACTCCCACATAAATCCTCTTCTAATATTCTTCTTGGATCCTTCCTCCCCCACAACTTTTCTCTTCTTTCACTGAGGTCCCTTTGGTCCCCAGCTCTTAGCTTGTACACTAGCCATTCCTCAGCCTGGAATATCACTCCATCTCTCCAACTTCAGCCTTGCCCCTTTTTAACACTAGGAGCTCACTCTGATTTCTCCAAGATCTGCTCATCATCCTGGTCATCTCAGCAGCCCTGTAGGATTTACATAAAACTAATTGAGTACATACTTGATTCCATGTTTATCACCCATTTGCGTACTTTTTTTTTTATGGTTATTTGTTCAGCCTGAAGAAACTTTTGATTCCTTAGACTGTGGCTTCAAGTTTAGGATTCTTGAGATTGTCTGTTAAGTCCTCTGAACTTTTCCATAGCACTCTGGCCACAGAGGGGTCCTTCTGTATTGTTTGTGTTTACCGCCCAACTGGGACTTTCCTAAGCACCTGCTTCTTTTTAAAAACAAAATGTCACCAACTTCTTATCCAAATAACATTCAACTGTGGCTTAGCTTTAGAACTTGAGCTTCTTTGTCATTTCATGCCTGTTTGTGTCCCAGGGTGGGTGGGAGAAACACTTAGAAATAGCTTCTATTATATAAAGGGCCATGAAGGAATTTTCCATACTATGTGCACAAAAATTCTTTCACTTAACGCCTCAGATGCTCCATAGAAATTCTGACGTCTTCCCCAGCCTCCTAGGTCCTTTTAATTCCCTACATTTTCACCCTCCCTGTTCCCAGTGTATAGTGGTAATATTGTGGCTAAGTCTGTTTGGTATTAGAGTTAGAATTATTTATATCTTAGAGCTCAGGCTTGTTTATGTAGAATTCTGAGAAGGAAGTGAATCAGGAGATCTATCCCCTAACAGGGCATCCAGGGGTCAGGCTGAAAACAAGCACTGATGATAAGGTAAAACCCCATGCTGTACACTAGGCTGGCTTCACTACAGACCTCAGGCCACATAGGGAAAAGGCCTTGATGTACTGCCAGTACAGCTAGCAAAGGGTCTGTTAGCAGGTAGACAGGATTATCTCAGGGCAGTTCCTGAAAGTGTATGGGGATGGGGAGAATCACTGAGGTCTTCGAGGAACCACTGGGCTGCAGCCTCTTCCTCCAGGCCTACCCACTCCAAAATTTACTTCAGAGAGAGCAGCAGTATTTCCTTTATCAGCCTGATGAACTTCAAGTAAACACCTCTTTGAACTAAATATATTTAAGTTTTTAGGCAGTCGTAGTCAACAGCTACTGCCATGCATTGAGTTTCTACTATGCACCAGGCATTTTACAAACTGGTCTCATTTAATTCTACGCCACCACTGAGAAATCATTATTATTACTCTTGTTCTACTGATTAGGAAAGTCAGAGAGGTAAGGTAACCTCCTAAAATTTCATAGCAATTAAGTAGCAGACTGGGGAATCAGACTCAGGCTGGTTTGATTCCAAAACCCATCACTTTCCTCTAGACCTCCCCGCCTCTCCATGCTGCAAATGAGAAAATGACCACATCTAGGGGGCGGAGTCTAAAAATTTTGGTCGGGAGGGGAGAAGTAACTAAAATATCAAGTGTCTGGGTAATCAGAGTTATATCTTGATTTTACTGTCCCAGGAACACTCTTGGGCTGGAGGCTCGATAGGATGGATGCTGGATTCTAATCCAGGCTCTGCCCCTTTGGACAAAGCCCTATCTTTTCTCACACTTGAACCTGGGGATTCCTCCCCAAGATTCCTCCTTACCTTGAGAGCTATCCATATCAAAAAATAGAACAGATAACCCTCTACTGGAAATGTTCAAGCAGATCATGGATCGATATAGGAATTTGTTCAAGTCTTTAGCAAAGCAAGAACTGTGAGATGAAGAGTTGGCAGTTAATGGCTGGATGGCCTTTACTTTGCATGAGATTACTTAGATTCTCACTGTTGAAGCCCAGTTTCCACCTGAATAGTGGGAAGTCTGTGATGGACCTTCTGGATGGCTCCTGTGGTCCCTCCGAAAAGCAGGGCTCTCTCCCTGCACTGGTCCCAGGTCAGGAAAGAGGGCGGGCAGGCCCTGCATGAGGAATCCCAGCAAACCTTTGACCCTCTGTGCTCCAGGGCACATACACAGTCAGCACCTGCAGCCCTTTCAGCAGAAGGGGGCCTCAGGGATATTCCCTCCAACTCTATCACTTAGAGGTAGGAACTGAGGCCACTCGAAAGGAAAGCTCCTTACGTAACTGGCACACTGCTAGCAGGGTGCTGAATTCTGGAGTTCCTTTTATCAAATATTGCCGGAGGTTGTTCAGCCTCCCTCTTCCCCTGCAGCCCAGTTTATGCAGGTTTATCTCAGAGTAAGTTTTGCCTCTAAAGGCCTTGTAAGAACAGTTCACTCCTGCCCTTCCGATATACAGCTCCCAGCATAGCCTCCAAGACCTCAAGGCCACGCGTATCTCTTATTTCACCTGGAATTAGTCTTTAATGCACTTTCCTCACTCTTACTTCGAAATGCAGACCTGCGACTATATAGATTTCTCTCTTCATTGCCAACTTCTTTTTGCCCAAAAAGCTGCCAGCTTAGAGCAGGTAATCAATACATATTTATTAATTAAATGAATGAATAATGAATAAATGTCAAAAAGTTGCCTACAGTACTCAAGAAGATGGACAGCTTGAGGCAATGGTTAATTAGAAGCCAACTGTAATAAGGGGTGGTATCAGGTGACTCTCTTCCCCATTTTGTGCCCTGCCTTCCATGAACACACAGACCATGAACTAGAGGGTTTATTTTTAGGGAGCTATTCTTCAGTTGAAGAGGACGCTTGATTGAGAATTGCCCATCTTGTGAGGAGCATCTGTGGATTCGGTTCTGTCCCCGTTTCTTGTTCTCTCCCACTGTTTCTGACCCTGCTGTCTCCGCTGCTCCTGACACCCTCTAGTTCAAGGGCTATAGAGAGATGATACTTTCTTTAGGAAAGATGGTCTAACTTTGGATTGGTCCTCCAGGTTTTTAAAGCTCCCAGCAATACACCTTTGCATCCATGACCTACTACAAAAATCCAAAATTTAAAACACCTTTACTGAAACAAATTATATGACAATAAAATGCTGAATTACTTAGCATTCCCATGCTCACTCTCGAGATGCTGTAAATTATAATAGCAATGGTTTCAATTCATTTTTTCCTGCAACAGTACAAAACTATTTTGTGGTAAGTAATCTAATAATATATTGACTTTTTTTAGAAATGAAATCTGAAATGTCAATGACAGTATATTTTTCTTCTATGAATATTAGAAGTGATGTTTGTTATCTTAGAAAGAATGGCTGATATTTTCAAATGGAAATCATACCTTAAATGGGACATGCTTAAAATATCATTGTGTTGATTTAGAGATGAAGACTTATTCCAGAGGTGACATACCGGCAGTTCCCTACATGTTCTGTTTGTATTACAAACGGCTGCCTACCACTTGTGAAAAATCAAATTATATAGTATATTCCCATATTTAAACATACAGGTGTTTCATTTAAGATGCACACACACACACAAACACACACACATCATATATATATAGTCTTTTCTTGAAAATAGAAAATATGGCAATACAAAGCCTATGTTCCTGTATTACACATTTACAAATCTGAATGAAAGGTTGCCATCTTTAGTACAAGTTCTCTAGTTCAGTGGTCCCCAACCTTTTTGGCACCAGGGACCAGTGTTCCTGTGAGAATCTAATGCCTGATGATCTGAGGTGGAGCTGAGAGGGTGATGCTAGCGCTGGGGAGCGGCAGCAAATACAGATGAAGCTTCGCTCGCTTGCCTGCTGTTCACCTCCTGTTGTGCAGACTGATACTGGTCCGCACCCTTGGGGTCGGGGACCTCTGCTCTAGTTGACATAATCCACACCACTCCCTACTGTTAGTGGAGCTGAGGTCACGTGTTAACATCAGGTTTGCGCCATGGTTTTAGGTTCATTTTGATTTGTCTTTAAATATGCATCCATCTGGCTTATGGTCTCCTCAGCCATTTGTATTTAGTATCTCAGTGTGTTGTTAAGTATTACACAATGGATGGGGCCCAATTAAAGCTCTGGCTATTCTTCTGGAGGCTAGGAGGCTAGCCTGCTTTCTACACTGTACCAAACCTGCCTCAATTCCTCTTGCTTCTGGGATGCCTTTCCTAACTGCCAGCGCCCCATTTCTTTCCCTGACTCAGGATTTTGAGAACTCGAGTCAATGATACACCACAGGGTTCGAATTCACACTGTCCCTCCAGTTGCTTCTTTGAGGACAGGTTGCTCTCCTCTGACAGAGAAAAATCTTGAAATTGGAAATCCCATTTCTCAGACTAGGAAGCTCAAAATCTCTCTGCTCATGGATATTTAACCTATACTCTATTCAACAATAAGGGTATACTTTACACCTGAGTTAAACTGGACAAAAGACAGCAGTTTTGGTTACGCTGACCAGCAAGAAAAACAGACTTTTCCCTTTTTTTTTTTTTTTTACTTTTTTTCAGACTGTGGCTGAGGCTTCACCAACAATTAAAGATCACACTAAACTATTCTAAATTATGTAGAAAGATTATAAGTCCCTAACATAATCATCTTTCATACAAAAGTGAATGTACTAACGCTAGCGATCCATGACAGAGGAGCCCAGGAACTCACCTCTTATTAGGGTGTCCGGATACCTAGGAGCATGCAAGTCATCCCTCGGGCCACAGCAATAAGGTTGAAGAGGTCATTTAGTTCACAGAAACGGCTCTGGCCTCCTCCTACTCCTCTTTACCCACTAAAGAAAACCAATGGCGCCTTTTATCAGTTTGGCAACAAGACAAAGGGAAGTTTAATTCTGTACTTGAAATTCTTGGTTCCTACTGTCAGCGTTCCCAGTTCTCAGGGAACACTGAATGGATATTTGAAGAGTTTTGTGAAACTGAGACTGAACAGCGGCAACGAGGAGGAAAAGATCCAAAATTAAAAGAACATTTTAAAATACACTCTCCCGAATATTCTGTTCTCTTTGTTTTTCTCTTCTCCCCAAGTCATATTCGGTCCATAGGAATATTTCCATAGGAGGGAGGTGATATAATGTCTCCACGCTGTCTGTGTTCAGATCCCAATTGCCCTAATTAGTTAGCTGAGGGGACCTACAGAAGTAACCCAACATCTCCATGCCATAATCTCACATCATTAAGTGAGGTTAGTATCAGTCCCTAGTTCTAGTACTTGTCACATAGGAAAGGCTCAGTATATATGAGCTGTGATTATCATTTTAATTTTCTGAGGAAAGCACTTGATTCTGAGACACACGCCTTACAACAGGATTTACAATATAGAGTAATAGCCACCAGCTGGCAGACCACTGACCCCACATCTCCCAAGCCAAGATTTTATAGAGAATGAAGTCAAGACCTGCAACCTTCTCAGATGAGTGAGGCGCTCTCACTGTAGAAACTCAAGAACAATCAAATCAGTACCTTCTTAACTCTAAATTGTATACAGGGGAATCCTGGGATGTCAAAATGGGCTCTTGCCTTTTCTCAGTCTGAAAATACACTCATGCAGCCTGTGATCAGCTAGAAAAGAACATCTTATAAGCCTGCCGCTGCACTCAATGTGGTCTCCTTATTTTGTAGACTGAATAATGGAATCCTTAAATTTGAAGGCCAGAGAGGCTGTATGTGGCCCTCTTTTTGTAGAAGTGCCATCCAACCCTAGGGAGTTGAGCAAATATGACCAAAATCTCTTAACTATTTAGGGGCAAGGGTGAGACTAGAATGCAAGTCTTTTGACTTTCTGTCAAATTAGTTTTTTATTTCACCAAGCTACCTCTGGTAGCTGGGTTGATTGACTATTCTATTAGAAAGTGTTAGACCTTGCAAGACTCTCTGATTCTAGCTCTTTCTTGCAAAGGAGGATCAGCTTTAACAACTTACACAAAACATCTCATTCCTTCTCTAGCAGGCTCTGTGATGCATGGTCTGGGCCATGCCTCCCAGTGTATAATCATTTCCATAGTAAGACCTACAAGGAGCAGGAAGCCAACATACAAGGTCTTAGTGTGGAGGAAAGGAGGAAAGGAGCATACAGAGAGGAAAAGCAATTTCGGCTGTGGTGGAACTTTGAAAACACTGATTACTGTGAACCTTCGGTCAACGTGATGTGGCACAGCAACCTGTGAAACATTTTCCTCCTTTGCTAACTTTCTTCTAAAGCTTGCCAGCAACAGGTGGGTGGGAAAGTCTCACACTGTTTTTCCAAGGGCCTTCATATGGTGTCTCATGGCAGACTGAAAGGAGCTTCCTTGGAGATTGTCTAAGGAGAGTAGAAGCCTGGGCAAACAAAGCTATGAAAACCACAACTTTACTCATTCCTTGAGGTTTACATTCACATAAATCGTGCGAATTGTTCTGCATGTTGAACAACAACAAAGCTAAAATTATATTTTTAGAAAAGGAATATAATGAAAACACAATTGAGTTTCCATTAACCTTCCAAACAGTGCCCAACAACAGTTTCCAATAAATTCATAGGCTAGCTTTTTCCTAATTGGGTGTGCATGTACACAAACACACTCCCAGTTCAGTAGTCAAAAAAGTAATCAGTCTAACATGTTAGAGAAAAGAAAGATCCATCTCCGAGTTCAAGTTACCAATCTTGAGATTCACAGTTGGAAGAAATTCCGTTATACTTTCTTTTTTAATAAAAAAATTATGATTCTTCCTCTCAGCCTACTGCAGAATTGCCTTTACCCAGAAATGATCTTACGCTGCACTAGAACTACTCAGTCAGCATCTTCAATTATCATTTCCCACAAGCCTCTAGGCCAGTGCTTCTCAAAGTTTAATGTGCATATGAATTGCCTGGAGAGCTTGTTAAAAATGCTGATTCTGATTTAGTAGGTCTGGAGTGGGCCCTGAGAGTCTACACTTCTTACAAGTTTCTAGGTGATGCCAAAACTTCTAGTCTTTGGATTAAACTTTGAGTAGCAAAATTCTATACCAAGCCCATTTGTTCTTACCAGGGAAGGAAATGAGCTATAGACAATTATGGTTGGGAGAGCAGGCTTCTCTGGGCAACCATATTCCTTGTGGATCTTCCTTCATTCAGATACCTTCCTCAGTACCATCTTCCTTCCCTCTCTTCTGAATGCATTTGCAGTTACTAACCTAAAGGAGTTGGCCTAGTGCACTGGCACATGGTGAAGAGCATGCGAACTTGGGTTTGAATTTCAGCAACGCCATTTAGTAGCCAGGCAGTTCTTATCCTTGAGCCTCATCTGTAAAAATGGGGCTGAGATTACCATACATGTACCTGTTATTGTGGATAAATGAGAGAACTTACAGTATGTAGCACAGCGCCTTGCATTTCATAGGAGTTCTACAAATATCAGGCCCTTTTCCTTTAAGGGTCATACCCAGAATCAGCACTTCATGCAGGGCTCGATCAGTACACAGGAGAAAGTGATGGGGTTTAAAATACCTAAAGCATGTCAGTAAAGTCTGTCATGAAGTTGGAAGTTGGAAGGCAAGGTGGTGGAGGTACAAGTAGAATAATTCTCTCTTGGCAGTAAGTTATAAAACTCTTATCTAGCTTTGTTGTCTTCTGTCATCACTCCTAATTTCATCTTTTGGCTTTGTCAATTAATTTGCTAACATATTTTTATTAAGTTCCTATTATGTGTCAGACACTGAATCAAATATCCAGGTGAAGCCTCCAAAAGTAATAAGCCTCCAGATTAGTTGGACTTTATGTAGAAAAACTGGACAATTGATCAAAATGTTGCATTATCATTCTAAGAGCTGATTTTCTATAGATGGGACCTTCATATAAGTGAAGTTATGCCAACATGGTCAAGTTAGACTAATGAAAAAATTAGTTCAACACACGGGCAGAAATAAATTATGGTCTGGACATTACCACGCAGAAATTTATCTTTCTGTTCATCTATCAGTCACTGATGGAAGAATATTCAAGTTTCTCACCTCATCCCTGATGATGCAGCCACAGTACCTACCAACTTCCTAAGGGTTTTTCTCTTGCGGAATTCAAGGTGAATGTGATGGCAGAGAACTAAAGTCATTCACCTAGAAAAGGTAATTCCTACATTTAAAAACTAATTAGGCTTTTTTTAGAGAAATCTAAAAAGAGATTTACAAATTGAACAGGAAAAATCGTTTGAGAAGAGGATTTTCTAGTTGGATAGGAACAAAAGTCTTTGGATTAATCACATTTGAATGAATCAGGGTCATTTACTAAGCTTGACTTTCCTGTCAAATTGTCATCATGTTGCAAATAGACTTTAAAACAATAACTAGAGCCAGAGTGGAATAGTGAGAACTTAATACACAGAGCTTGGGTAGCAGGAAATTCACCTAAACATCCATGTCTGGACCTCCTTCTAACCCAAAGTACAAAACTTGGCAGAAAGCAGATGAGGAATCATTAATATGTGGAATAGGGATGTCTCAAAGGCACACCAAGACCATATGCCTTTCACTGATAAGAATCAAAAAAATTGTGCAAATAGCTTACCACAAGAAAATAGTAAGTTCTCTCACAAAGCTAAGGATTCCACAATAGATGCAGGGTACTGTACCATTACCAAGACAAAATTTCTGTTTAGTACATCCTCCAGATCCATTTTGAAAGTAAAGTATAGAGGTCAGAGTATAAGGATTGACCCTTCTTGAGCTTTAAAAAAAAATACTAGCAATGTGTTTGTGTGTGTATATTTGTGTCATCCCCAGGCGATGGTTAACAACATGGTTAAAACTGATAAAAAACCTCATGTGAACTGTTCAGTGATAATTCAATGCTTTTCTCCCTTGTTTGGATCTTTATGTGATCAAATCAACTGCAAATTTGAAAATGCACTCAATATTATACAATATTAGGAAATTATTAATTTTCTTTCATTTTGATAACAGCATTATGGTTACCTAAAATTTCTAAAAATATGTACCTTGACATGGTTAGTGGTGAAATGAAATGACATCTGGGGTTTTCATTAAAATACTCCAGCAAAATTTAAAAGTGTATGTGTGTGTGGGGGGGGGGAGGGGGAAGTGGGTTCTAGATAAAACAACTATGGTAAAACGTTGATGGTCGTTGAAGCTAAATGATGGGTCCATTGCAGGATTGCACTTTCTTTCAACTCTTAAGTATGTTTGGAAATTTTTACAATAGAAGTTAAAAAGATTCAATCCCAAATAAAGAGAGTTTCTCTAGAAGGCACTAAAAATAGTTTACGCAACAATATCGACTTGTATGGTGAAATGCAGGGAATAAGCGCGAAAACTCAAAAGCAATAATTAATGGCCAATTCCACGTGCATTTCATTAAACACGAGCAGCTGTCATAAACATCTTAATTTAAAGAGCTGGGGTTTAGGGAATCATGGCACTGCAAAGAGCTACGTCCTGCTGCTGCTCCGAAGAACTGGTACATATCAGACCCTTAAATTTTTAAACACAGCTTTCATGTTTTTGAGAGCTGAAAAACCTTTGAAAAGTCAGCTTGTTAGGAAATTCACCTTGCAGACTCCGGCTTCAAGGATTGGTTGAGATGCCTGGGTACTAGCAAAATTGATCTGGGGGTGGGGTGGGGTGGGCGTTCACAGGTAAAATAAATGTGTTGTATGCTTAAAGAGCTGGGAGAGACAGCTCTGAATGCATGGATGCAGCCACGTGACCGTACTCTCAGTCATGCAAAATATACACTACCTCGCAATAGAGGCATTTAGAGTCTAAAAAGCAAGTCCTCTTCCCCTACCTCTTTTGTTCCTTTCCCAGTCTCTATCTAAAAAAAATAAAAAAATAAAAAAATAAAAAAAAAATGGAGAGAAGCAGCATGTTTTGCAGGGGGCAGAAGTGCTAACTAGGAAACAGAAGCCTAGAATCGAGTCTCCCTATTGCTGAGTGCTAGTGTAAATCTTAGACAATGACCCTGCCTTGGGGGCCTCCTCTGGGACACCGGAACCACATCTTACACCCTTCTAGGCCTAAGACACCTGAGTGCCTGGGCTGTGAACACTGTAGGAGAGCTAGTCTGATGTCCCCACCCTCTACTACCTGTATTTTCCTCCCCCAGAGTTAAATGGCAAACGAGGGTCTTATTTGTGTTGCAAAGTTTAATGTGAACAAAAAGGCGCAGAACAACACACTCTAAGTCAATAATTTAAAAATTCCAGACTCCACAGTCAAAAAATTCTGAATGGGCCCAATCATCTTTTATCAATAGGAAATTTAACAATCCCTTTTGGTGGCTGCTCCCGGTCACAATCTGTTTACTCCCTTTCCTCTTCCCTTGGGAACTCTGTGTTTTTGCCTAAATAAGTGTGTCTGGGATTCTATGTATTGACAGTTCTCCCACGAATTTAAGAACACCTGTGTGCAAGCTCAACTTGACAAGAAACGAAGCTTGCTGGCAGCACAGAGCAAGGTCTCCTATTAATTTCTTGAATTGATCCTGGCAATATTATTATCTGGCCCAGGAAAGAACAGCTCTTTACTCACAGCATCAGATTTGAATTTTTTTTAAAACAACACTCTCTATTGCCCGTAAGAATGACTAATAACCGTCGGCTGTAATTTCCCAGAGTTTGTGGGTATGACTTCTACAGTGTTCCTTGCATTCGAATCTGCCATATTTCGTCTGGGGGCTTGTGAGGGCTTTCAAACACAATTTAACCAAAACCCCCAGCCAGCTCTCGGTTCAGCCTAGAGATCTTTGTGGTACTCTTGAACTTACTACCTCCCGCCCCCACACCTGAGAGTCTCCCTGAACACTGCTTTCCCTGCATCACACATCATCAATCAAACAACTAGAGAAACGCAGAAACCTCAGTTCTCAACTGCAATCAATACAACCACCTTTCCTGGGGTAGTGCTGCCTTAGTTTTGAAGGTCACGGAATGAGTCAGGGGCAGAAGAGAGAAAAAGAGGCCATGGGTTCTTTGACTCCGAGTCGGGGAGATCAGCCTCTGCAGAAAAATGACCTCATTAAGCTGAACTGATCGCTGGGGAGAGGACAGACCCAATTCGCAAAATTTTTGAATGATCAAAATATTGTTTTGTTATTTTATGCACTGTCTTAAGAGCTAGAGAAATTTGCCTGGTGTAAGTTCTGATTTAGAAACAGATAAGAGGAAATTGAAACCACAGTAGCCAAGTACCTCTCTGTCTCTGAGAGTGAGGTTCTGCTTCCATTGCAATTGTACTCTACGTTTTCTTATGTACATTATGTAAGTATATATTTATTTACTTACACAAACCAGATTTGTTGAGTACCACCATGTACAATTCATAGTACGAAATGCCACATGGAAGAGAGATATGGGTACCTTTGAAGAACTTGGTAAATAGCTATTTTTTTAAATGCTAGTAAACAAGTTGCTCTTTTGGTAAGAAAAAAACATTGCTGGAAATTTTATTTACACTATTTACATACAAGGCTATAAAAAAAACAGATATGTGGAACATTTATACGAAGCACTTCTAAAACAGATGAACTAGGAATCAGTCTCCTTTATTAAAAAGGATAAAACCCTTTGTAGTTTGAGCAAAGATGATTTATGCAAACGGACATCGCTGATGAGAAGTACTTGATCCTCAAACGGAACCTCACTCTTTGGGGGCCACTCCTTGCAGACTGATGATTTATTTTACGGAAGGATTCACATTGAAAGTGTATAATCAGCTTTTTAGAAACACAGCAATTGTTTAAACAAACTATCCCTATATTCATTTGCTTAGCAAACCGTTTTGTTACAGATTGAGCCCAATAAGTGTCTAAGTGATCACAACTGGTAATTTTTACCAGTACTTTTCTACTGAAAAACCATCAAAGAAATAACAGCTCATGTTATCACTATTTATTCTTGACTTTTTTCCTCTTGACTCCATTCTCTTTCCTTTCAGTTTACCGAATACTAGTTCTTTTCTTAAGTTCTGAATTCAAAGAAAATTTCTACGTGTCATCGACATAAAGTATATTATTAGCATAAGTACATAAAATTATCTACGTATCATTGAAGAACTGAGCATGAGTTGCAGTTAGCAAACTGAAGAGGAAACAAAATCACAAAGATAACCTAGCAACCCTTGCCCTTTCTCAACACCAATTAAACTATTTCTTAGAAATTTTATCTTTATATATGTACAGATAAATCTGTCTTGCCTTATTCATGTAGAGGACTTACCTGAAGGTCTCTGAACTTCTTCTGGCTCGATTAACTCCTAAAGGAGCGGGGAACCCACATGCAACAGGCTGATGACACCAGCAGAAAGCTGCCTTTCTGAAGAATCAGAGTCTTGGCTCACTCTTGCTGCTCCTGTTACCTGTCTGACCTCTTGGACTCTAGGCCCTGCCCATATATGGTATCACCTCTACCTGCTCCTCCTTGGTTCAGCTGACTCCCTTGGACTCACTTCTTTGTTGGCCTGGACTTATGCTGGTCATTCTCTGTCATCTAAGAAGAAGGAGGGAAAGAAGGACCACATCCTCTGCTGATGCAGATCTTCATGTTCTGCTGAACATATACAACACCAGACATGAGGGCTCTCCTTTCCATTCCTCATCCCTCCCTCTCCATGTCTTTCAAACAATGAGAAGATTTCCAAGAGAAGTGGCCAGGATATAGCTAGAGATGGAGCCAAAGGAATTCTGCATGTGAACATGTAACCACAGACCACTGAGTTTAATGTCTCATCAGATCTTTGGTAAGATGGAAAAGACCAGTTTGCAAGAAGCCCTGCGTTCCCTGGATTATTTGTCCTTGGGCTACTGAATTTTTGAGGGTATGGAGATAATGGAACTTCACTTGTTGCAATAATCATTAAAATAAAACATAAAAATGTTTTTTGTTTGTTTTTTTAAGACGGAACTTCTTACTCAAAGAAAGAAGCCAAGGAAGATAATGCCACGACTAGATTTTATAAAAAACCTTAACAGTTATACATAGAAAAATGGCTTAATATGTAAAGCTTTACTTCAGTAATAGCAGTTACACTTCATTTAGATGAGCATGGAGGTTGAAAGGCTTGTGGAAAAGAGAGAAAATAAAGACCATTTGTTACTTTGAAACTGACTGAGATCGACAAATGTGACCCTTCCAAACCATTTACACACACACACACATTCACTTTGAAAAGTTTTGGACAGACACCCTCCTCAGGTCAGAATTAGGAAGAAGCAAAGGAAAAGAAGGGCAGTTGGATTGGTTGAACACTTTCTCAGTGAAATGATTTGAAAAATAAAATCCCCCTAGGTAAAATAAACAACAGATTTTAAGTAAATAATTTGTCCTGGAGGGTTTCATGCCAAAACAAATATGATATAAAATCTTGAGAGGTTATCAGGGTCAGAGTGATGACTCTTGGCAGGACTACACCTGACTCCATTTATCTTGCCATCCATAGATCGATGCATCTATCCATCCATCCATTCCAATAACAAATCAAGAAGTGTTTATTAAGCACTTACTATGTGCAAAATCCTGTTCTTGGGACCTGAGGGCTGGGGGCTACAAGAAGGACCAAGACAAGCTCTCAGTCTCCCAGTGGGGTGACAGTATGAGTATACGCAGGTGTACAGGGCTTTCCTCAACCACATCAGAGACCAGATGGATCGACTATGTGGCACAACTAACTCTGGAGTCCTTGAGCTTGTCTTAGACTAGGTACTTAGGTAAAAGTGTTACTTTTCTTAAGGCTTAGCACATGCAGCAAATCTGGTAGCATGCAATTTGTATACTTATTTACCTCTGGCTTCATTATATTACTCTTACCCATCCATGTTTCTTTCCACCCGGATTTACTAACTGAATTTTCATCTTGAGTACTGTATGCATTATTATAAGCTACCTCAAATCTTCTTGGGAAATAAAAAGGTCTAAATTCCTAAAAAATAAATATAATTACCCTACTACATCACATAATAGCAAAGATGGTAATTTTTATTATTACTTGTAACTGTCATTGAGGACCCTGATGTGTCAAGTACCATTCCAAACACTTTAGAGATATTTTCTCATTTATTCATAATAATCTTTTGAGACTGTTACTTGGTAGACGACAAAAATGAAGCACAGAGAGTTGATGTCACATGCTAGTAAGCAGAGGAACCGGGACTTGAACCCACACACTTTGGGTTCCTTGTAGTCTTTACAGGTGTTCAAGCATTCCAGGTCTCCTGACAAGGCAGAAGAAGCCTTTGCTTAGCGGTCTGACCCACAAGGTTTCCTCTATCATTTGACTTTACGACTCTTATGTTGTGTCTTAACTAGTCTTGGGGGCCTTCTTAAATACTGGCCTGATTTTCTCTGTGACCCCTCTCTTACCCTGTAGTGACTTGATAGGAACTATCACATCTGAGCACCTATATCTCTGGATACATCTGAGCACCAATATCTCTTAAGCTCCTTAAGAACAGGGACTGTGTCCTCCTCACTTTCAAGTTGTCAGTACCTGTTGGCATATATGAGCCACAGCAGATGTTTAAAAGATTGGTGTGGATTGACTGAATGAAAGAGGGCTCCATCACTTTCCCATGAGGCACGTGAAAGTCCTGGCTCCCTCCTCCCCACATTGGTCCCTTTGTGATGGGTCTGCAGCTTCACCTACTTGTATTTCTACCTGTCTACAGGATGCTTCAAAAATTAAACAGCTATTAATATGTTAGTTGTAAAGAATATGCATCCAGGTTTTTATCAAACAGAGAGCACAGTTTGCAAGGAAGAAAGGTCTTGATTAGTAATTATAACATTGTCTTGGTTCCAGTCTAACTTAGTATATTCAAAAGTGCCATATTAAAAACTGGAATGGGCATTTGTAATTCTTTTACGAATCCAGGCATTTTGATGGCATTTCAATGACTTCTTTTCCCTAATTCATCTTGATTCATCTTAGAGCAATGCCCCCAGCACTAAAGCCTTCCCTCTCCTGCTCGACATGTTCTTTCTTCTCTTTCATCTTCTCTGCTCTTATTATTGGGAGTATTTTTACTTGACAATCATGTTTTACTTAGAGGTATATATTATTGTCTCCAACCGTTATTTAACTCATTGTTAATTCATGGTCCCCATGTTTCTGACTTGTTTCTCGTGGAAATTTCTTGACAAGAGACCATTGTGACTTGTGCCTCTTGCAATCCTTCACAGAGTCTAGTCATGCAAGTATTGGTTCCATGGTGGCTTGGGAAAGGCCATGGAATGTCATAAAAGATTATGTTCCTCAAATACGTTGAATATAAATGTCCTCCACGACTAGATGATTCATAAGTGAAATGGAGGGAGGTTCTACAGAGTAGTCTCCAGGCAGAATTGTAGAAGTTCTGGTCAAATGTGAATGGCAAGAAAGGCAGGGGTGAGGGGGGTGGTAGGTGGGGGGAATGGTGATAGTGGTGGTGGGGTGCACGACATATCTTGAATGGCCACATACATTAGGCACTGGACTAAATGCTTTACACACCTGATTTCATTTAATAATCACAGCACCCTCATATGTTGACAAAATTTCTCTCTCCTACCTATGATTAAAATGAGGCTCAGTGAATTTAAGTAACTCAGCCAAGGCCACACAGATAGTAGGTAGTGGGGTTGGGGTATGACTCTAGGTTTATCCGACTCCAAAATTATACATTTTCCTCTATACTGCTTCCCAGGGTCACTCAGAAATGCATGCACTGGCTGGGATCTCCCTTTAGGATCAGAACAAAGGAAATAAAGGTTAATAAGAGACCTTGCTAGCAAGTCTAATAAATGAATGGTTCAAGACCAATAGAAAAGGGATGTTGAAATGCCTAAGCTCCCAGTTGAATTAGGACTGCAAAGCCAAAGACAGTAAATGATTCTAAGCAAGAAATTAATGGCCAGTTTTGAGCACCTACTGTGTGCAAGGCAATCTGCCATGACACAGAGCAGGAACAGAACTGGGACAAGGTCATATTACCCAGCGGCCAGCTTACATTAAATCTAGCTGAGCCAGGAAGCCACCTTTTGCCTTCCATCCCTGCTTGAAAGTCATCTTCCAATCATCTCTTTAAAGACCAAGCGAAGGTGGTCTCTATACTTGCTCAAGTGGGCTGCTAGATGCTCATCTGTTCGTACCTCCTACGGGGCTGCAGACTTGCCAAGGTGTCTGGGGGCAGTGGGTGTGCAAAGAGATAGAACCAGACTACAGGCAAGCAGGGGGTTAATAGCTCATAAAATAAAACCCTCTAACACAAAAATGTTATTTTAATTGTATTACATTGAGGAGCCCTGAGGGTCGTGGGGTAGATAATCAAAAAGGACAAGGAGGAAATTAAAAAAGGGAAGAAGGCAATCAAAAAGGCCATTTAGGAGAGCCCCTTAATCCTCCATAGAAAGAACACTAATTATACTCTAGAATCTCCTTATAATTAACCCTGATATAAAGTGTTTTTTGAGCAGTAATAACTTTCACATTCACAATCATTTGGATCACAAACTTCGGTGAATGCCTCACAAACAGCAGCCCTCACACGTTGGTGGGTTTTTGGGTTTTGTACCCTAGTAAGTCACATGATTACATGGCTGTCCGTAACCCAAAAGATAAATATTTCTGCCCTCAGCTAACTCTATTGCTCTGTTGAATTCAGCCCATTGCTTTCATTTTTTTTTTTTTTTTTGGCAGGAATAGCCCGGAACACAACCATACTTGTGCCTCCTTTCCCTTCTTTGTAATTACTTCCCGATGCTCATTTTTAGTCTTTAATATGACTTGGACTCTGAGATGATTGCAAACCCACTGAATTCCCAGCATACCTTCCCCAGCTAACAGACCCCGGCTTAGATTTACCTACTCTCCTAGGCCACTGGGCACACACTGCTGTAGTCGTTCTTAACGTTTCCAGCCAAAAGCAAAGACTCAGACAGACTGCCCAAATCGCATTCAAACGAAGAGCCTCACATTCCTCATCCTGACGACTGATCACTTATGAACCAAAGCTCCAAACTGTTGACTAGAATAGTTTCAGAGCAAAACAGAGCAGGGAAAGAATGCAGATAGTTCTATGCTTCAGGTCTGAGGTATCACTGGAAAGAAAGAGGCAAAGGAAAGGCAACTGGGAACAGTACTGTGAAGGGAGAAGGGCTGGGAATAGGTGGGTTGGGACCGGTTTTTTAACGGCATGAAAATGAAAAGAATCTGTCCCTGTCCTCACATGAACCAACCATTTCTCTTGTCCCACCCAGTAAGAGAAGAAGCAGGATCTCAGATCCCATGAGATCCCAGGGGAGATAGTTTCAATGGGGCACCTGCCTGCCAAGTTGAAACCCTAGGAGAGGTTCACAGAGCTTCTGACATTCACTGCACTCAGAAGGTATTCGTCCCGTCTTTGAATGCACTCCTGAGCCTGCCTTCAATCCCTCCCAGCAAACACATTTGAAAGGTCTGACCATTCACAGTGGGTGACATCTGCAACTGAACCAGAGACTGGGAAACCAAGGACTGTGAAACACTGAGCCCAGTGTTTTCCCTCTGTATCAAGAGAATACATGCCTAAGGAACTTTCCCGTTTTTTTCTTACGTGCTCTGGAACCAAAATCTTACTTCTTCCCATCTGGGTGATTATTCTTCATGTAGAATTTAACAAGATAAGCAAATGCTTCCTATTTTTTTTTCTAACCCAGAATCTATAACTGAGAGGCAAATGTTCTCTTATCATTCAATAGTATTGATTAAGGATTTTCAGTATGCCCACTGCCCTCGGACCTAGGAAATATGGAATAGGAATTATATTGTCCCTGTTTGTGTTGGGACTAAGTTGCTCCTATCCAATTATATATTTGCATGAACAGCAAGTTATAGTTCATTAACATAGACAAACTTAGGATGTTAGTTCATTTGTGCTTTTAAATAGTAATAAATAAATTATCCTCATCCAAAACACCTGTGAAGACCCACGATTCACTTATAAAGTTGAACTAGAAGATTAAAAATGAAAGGACTATGAGTCTCCAACTTTTTAATTTTCAGAAGTACAATGCTCTTACAAGTATAATACATGAAAGAGAATTAAAAAGAGCTGTGTTAACATCCCTGATCCATTCATTAGTGCAACAAGTACATGCTGAAGTGCCATTCATTTCTCGATACCTAACAATAAGGTGGTATTGAAGGCACAGATCCTGCCTTTGAAAAGCTTAGAGTGTGGTAAGGAGGTTTACTCATATTTATATATAATTAAATTGCAAGTCAGAGTGTGAAAAGTACCATAAGAAAGATGCAGACTTAAAAAAAAACGACAACAACTATAAAATGATAAAGTTGCTATCTAAACATAAGGTATTAGTCATCCATCTGGCAGGGGTCTCTCAAGTTATCCTATTTGAATAAAATTGACACTTTATTATCACTATAGATGGGGCATTTGCAACTTCTGGTAGGGTATTCATTCTAGGTTTACTTAATATTATCAGGACAGGAGCTGGAAGCCAAGAGGAAGAGTTTAAGCTGATGCTAATTTTTACTTCCCGTTTTTTGGTGTTCCTTGTTTTGGGATGCAGGTTCCCACACTGGGCTCCCTCCCAGATCTCTCTACCCACTCCAAAGTCTGGATGCCTCTGTTCTGCATCATCAAAACTTCATTGCTAAAGAGCCTCACGAATGCCACTGGACAGCACATTAACTGAAAAGGCTCAATCTCTTGGTTACTTTTCTTATTTCAACCTTCAACAATACACTATATTTTAACTAGGTCTTCTGAAGTAGAATCTGGAACAAAAAAAACCCCTCCGTATTAGGAGAGCCAGAGAGAGTAGGTCAGGAGTCTTGGGTTCCAGTCTCAGATTAGTAACCCCCTGTATTAACCTTGGACAAACCCATTTACTTATTCAAGCCTCCATTTTCTTCATTGTTAAAATTCAGCAATAGCAGACTCCCAGGTTTGTATGTAACTTGTAATATAAGCTCTCATTAATTATATAGATTTAATACAATCATGGGTGGGAATTGCAATCAGGCGCAGGGAACCCGTCCATACTGCCTTGGGTAGTTTTGTTCTACTAAACCAACAAATGCCATCAAGTCCATCCCAATTGGATTGCAATAATTTAATGTATTTGTTCCTCTAACTGTGCATTAAATCTAAAATGTAAAGTCTAATTCAACCTGCACTTTATATAGTCAGCGGTAGGGCTAATAATATAGGATTTTCTATCTTACACCTCTCTTCTCTGCTTTAAGGCTAGTCGCTGACAATGAATCTAGCTTCAACATAAAGAAATCGCTAGATTCTTTCATTTTTGGTTCCATCTCTGGAAGTAGCAACACTAGCAGCACTAAATCAAAGTGTCCCTTGTCGTGACCTGTCACTCCTTACATTTATTTCCTGTCATACTAAAAAAAATAAAACCACAAACAAAAGTAAACAGCTAGTGTCTGGGAAGCAACTTATAAAAAGCAGACCTTAGTCAGCAGTTCCATAGGGGGCTCCCAGCATCTTATCTTTCTTCAGCAGACCACAGGAGAGGGGCTGAAGTAGAAGATGGCCTGCTCACTATAAAAGAAGATGATCCTCCTTCACATTTCATGTATGTGTACAGGACCCTTGGAGATGATCATTAGCAGGTGGGAACTTCCTATCAAGGACAATAGGAAATATCATTCTTTTCTGAACAACTGCATTTGGTCCAATGGCCTTAAACTTTTATGGTCTGCTTTCCGTGGCTGTTGTCTTCCAATTAATTTAAATCAGTTCTCTTGTCTTTCTTTAAAGTGACCAATGCATGCTGGCTATAAAAAAAAAACTAAGAAATATAGTTGGATGTAGAATAAAAATCAAAAGACCCATCATTCACTTATCTCCATATTTTAAATCCTTCTCCCCTCTTCTGAGGCAAAATTTTTTAATACAACTTTTTCTAAGCTTCTTTATAGGCATATGCACATATATGTATGTATATGTATGTGTGCATATTCACTTAGAATTTTCTTTGCCCATTATTCTGCGATTATTGTATTTAACTTAATAATATATCATAGTTTGGAATCCAAGTCAATATCTATATTTGTATCATTTCTTCTAACAACTACATAGTATTACATAAAATAAGTGGAAAGGTATTATTACAGTCTGAATTTTTAAGTTTCAAAGTTAGCTGCTTTTACGTAGGAAGAGAATGTTTCTTCTGACAAAAAGAACACAAAATAAAACAATATTTACATTACTTCTTGAGAATAATATACCACATATGAGGCTAAGCAGTAGTAAGTAGTGAAATATGTAGCAAAACAATGCATTATTTTCACTTCAAGAGACTTGAGAACTCTGATGGGGTATATGGGATGAACATGATGGTGAATATGGTCCTTTGAACCATGTCAAGAAAAAGGCCATGCCCCAAACCTCCAAGCACTATACCTAAATTTGACCAATAGAAATTCATTCATTTAGTTTAAATATGGTCAACTCTAAGCGTTCTCTTTAAACATGCATATGTTTTAGGAATGAATGGCCACTTAGTTTGTTAGGTGCTTTCCTTTCCAGAAAACATGATTCAACCTGAAAACATTGAGTATTTCTGGTGGAAGAGAATTCTAAACCTGGGAAGGGGGAGACACAGGGTAGAGAAGATGTAATGAAAGTAGAAAACAGAGAAAAAGTAAGAGTCCAAATTAACTGAACTATGTCACCTATCTAAAAATAGCCACAATTGCTAAGAGTAAAAGTTAACTTCACTGAGCAAATAAAAATAGACTTTTATAAAGGTGGTGGCTTTCTTTTGTTAACTAGAACAGAGGAGGGAAGTACAGCGAGCATGCTGTACCCCCATTCCTGTTTATAGCAGGCATCATTAATCTATAGTGGCATTCTTTCCCACGATCCAGGACTCAGCCTCAGATTTCTTCTGTACGCAGCACTCCAGGCAGTCACTACCAATTGACTACAGTTGGTGCCCCAAATAAAATCCAGTTTGTCATTCAGTCACTGGAGTCATCAACTCCATTATTACCAGCCACGGGTTTGAATTTCACAAGAAGACATGAATTGCATAAGCTTAAAGTTGCTGTCGGGATTCTTTTTCAGCCAAGTATCTACAGAGGACAAGCCCCAGTGAAAACAGGAAGTCTCTCTTAGCTAATAAATTAGGATTCTTTCATACCACACTGGAAGCTACATGTAGATAAAGGCTTTGTTTCCCTAGAGCTCAAGAGAACATCCAACTTATAGCAGGTGCTAAGTTGAAAGATGGGCTAAATCAACTGTACAGTGGAATAGAACACATCTCTAGCAGACGTTTTACTAAATAGAGTTCCTGAGAATTTATAAAAGGAAAGTTTGCTTTAAAACACCATTGCTGGATAGGGCGGCTTCTGCATATGCATACTCCCTGATCAGATATCTTTAAAAGAACCTATTATCTAAAATTATGATACAATATTTTAAAATATAGTAACCATCAAGGAAAGCGGAAATGGTATCTAACAGGAAGAAGATGTGTCAGTTGTTGCATTATATAAGAGAAAGGTAGGTGACAGTGAGCCAGCACCTTCCGGATTCCTGAGAGGCAGCCAAGTCAGGCTGCCTGGGCAGAAGTCAAGCCAAAGCTTTTCTCCCTGTGGTGAATCTTCAGCAAGCAGCTGCTTCCTATACCAAGTCACACTGAAGAATCTACAGCCACATTTCATGAAGCTGTTCTGGAGTTTCAATGTAGAAGTTTATCCAGTCAAAAAATTAAGCAAATGAAATAAGCCTTTACCTGATTTGGCCAGCTCTGTTTCACTGCGTCAGTGAGATCAAGCAAGCCCGTCTAGCCTGTCTGAGACGGGATATCATTCTTGTTTTCTCTCTTTCACTCACTTACTCATACACACACCCACCTATGTACACTCACACACAAAAAACTTATACACACACATCTGTACACACATATATCCAAATCCACATTTCACACATGTATACTTACATACCTACTCACACATATACCCACTATCCTATTATCAGCCGCTAGAGAAACAGATTCAGATATTGCCCCCTCATCCTTCATACTATCATCCTTTTAAACAAAAATGACTCTCTTTTGATAGAAATCTTCTTCAACAGGGACACTTTCATAAACACCGAGCCTGGGGGACCGTGTGGAAAATAAGCACATACCTGCTCTGTCGTCGGCCCCTTTATTGCCGAGAGAGTATTAGCCTATTCCTCTGGAGGAATTCTGGCTCAGAACTTTTATAAGTAGGAGACTCAATTATGCTTCTTATGAGGTCCCTAAATTTGGAAATGGAGCTAAATAAGGAAACACATTAGTCAATGTCCTCAACTTCCTCCCTTACTCATTTATCAATCTTTTTCTGATTTCTTGGGGTGATTTCTTTGAATTAGTAAAGCTACCAACTGTAGCAACCATAAACAGAGTACTATACTGAGATGGGAAAGAAGACAAATTAAAAATTAAATGCCAAACTTAGATACTGAGTATGATCAGAATATGGTTAAAGCCCGTGGACGAGTAGGGTCCTTGTATGGGTCAAGTCAATTCACTTTAATGCTGAGGTCTACTTAAGAGTGTTGTGAGATTCCAAAGGAAGAATACATTTCAATACAGGAGGTCTTTATACTTTAACTAACATGTAAATATTAATGTTGTCATTATTTGGGAATTACAGAGTGTATCCCCTAAGAATGAGTACTACAGAAGAAAAAAAGACCATGGCCTGAAAGTTAAACTGTATATCTCACATAAAGGGATATGCAGTTACCTTATGCGGCTTTCTGGAAGACAAAATTTGGGACCTACTTGAATTTATAAATACATCAAAGGAAGGTATGATAATTAAATCTTGCCATGGAAGCAGAGAAAAAAATGGTCACAGAGACAAACACAGGTAATGCCCTTTTAGGAATTTTTCAGGCCAAAGGACTCAATCAGTTGTTCCCAGTAGCCAGGAAGTTGAGTTGCTTAACTTACGTGTATCCAACCATCTGCACACAGATTAGGGGAAAAGAGAGAGGGAGAAGGAGAAGTGAGAGGGAAGGAGAAGAGAGGGAGAGGGACGGGAAGAAAGAGAAGGTGAGGGAGAGTGAATTGAGAGAAGAATGAGTAAGAGGAGAGGAAAGCAGAGGGGAAGATGGAGAGAGAAAAGAAGAGGGAGATATAGATATAGGAGATATAGGAGATGTGACTGCGTTGATCCTTCAATCAGCCCTAGTTTTTGAGACTGTGAACATCTCTCTGTGCTAAGCATGATTTTTAGTGTTTAATTATAGCTCTGTCCATTCAACATGACCTCTAACCAGTGTTTCCCAAGTATGGTCCTTGGGCCAGCAGCATCACCATCACCTGGAAATTTGTTAGAAATGCAAATTTAGGTCCTGCCCCAGTCTCTACTAAATCAGAAACTCTGTGGGTGGGGCCTGCAATTTGTGTTTTAACAAGCTCTCTCAGTAATTCCGATGCATAATATAGTTTGAGAACCACTGCCCTAAACACAAGCCAATGACTGTATCTGGAGCTCCACTTAAATAAACACAGAAATATTCTAGTTTTACATGTCAGTTTTGGGAGTTTGTGGAATTTGGATCTGTTCTTATACCTCTGAACACTGCAAAGACAAATCTTTGCGCCAGTGGGGCTGAAAGCTATTCTCCATCAATGGGAGAGCCACCAAGGTAATGGCTCAAGGTTAGGCTTCTTGGAACACCTGACCTCTCCATGTGGTGGGTGAGTCCTCCTCCTTCTTTTAGACATTTAAAGAAAAGAAGCTTTTCATTATTTGAGAGAGACCCACACAATGGTACCATGCTTCAGAAATGGCACAGTGCACCTTTCCAAAAAGCCATTCAGCTCTGTGTGTAACATCATGGTAATCATGTAGCCACTTTGAGAGGATAAATGGGGCTAGAAATTTATGTGATACTTTTGGCAATGGCTAACTAAATCGTTTTTCCTGCAATCCAATACATTAATCTGGTGTTTGCTTCTATACTGCTTTTATTGTTTCACTTTCTCTGCTATGTGCACTCAGACTTGACTTGTAGACAACTGTGGGCAGCACAGTTGGGTATAAAAGAGAGTTATTTAATGGTGTTATTTAAGGTGTGCCCCTTAGCCATACAGTTTACAAAAGCAAATCCCTGTGAGGTATAAAGCATCAGAGAGCAAAACAAGTCACTGACATCTCTTTAGAGGAGAGAAAGAAGCTGAGTCATTGAGCCTGCAATTCAAGAGAAGGCAAATATATCACAGAACAAAGAGTAAACCTTCACCCTGGGTCACAGGACATCTGCTTCAGAGATGTTCACCAACACAGAAAGATTTGTTGCTTATGATAAAAGACATCTGTGATAAGACATACTGAACAAAGCATCATCTGACCCCTAACTAAACATAGCTTGCTTTATAAAAGGTTGTTTTTATGTAATATTGCCAAACACTATTTCTGTAGCTCTTTCAAGAAAACAGTTAGTCTGTAGCAGACATCATTCTAATCTGTGTCTAGGGAAGCATATGACACCTACATCCTACCTGTCTAACCTGCTACTTAGTTATAGAAACTAATGCTACTTAAATAAACACAAACTACTGCATTGTTGAGGGCCTACCACCTTTAGAATAGTGCTAAGCATCCTAAAAGGGGTAAAAAAACCACAGGTACTACTTTGGTTTCCAAAAGAGACTAGGTAAACAGAAATTCAGTACAGAAATGTTTGGGTTTAGGAAAGTCCACCTGTCAGGAGAAGCTTTCTGTGGACGTGATGAGCTTTGCTCACTGGGAAAAATTTCACAAGGAAATCTGGCAGGAAATAGAAGCAAAGCAAAACAATGGGAGTCAAGGCCTCATGCTTTTTAAGATAAAATTCAATTCCTCACTTCCATTTAAGATAAAGAATTGGGAAGCAGGAAAGTCACCAATAGAAAGGTTGATTCACCACTAGAGAAAGCTGTATTGACCATCCATGGCAAATTTAATCCTCCGTTCTCAATTGTAATAGATTAGATGTGTCCAGGCTCTTCACAACAGGGTATTATCTATTACATTTCAGATATTACCTCTCCTAATTATCTTGCTCACCTGTCATCTCTAAGAAGACATCTAGGGATCAAGCAGATGCTATCAGAAGTAGGGATTGAGTCTGGGGAAGGAATTGTGCAGGTTGTGGGGGGTGGAAGAGTGTGAATAGAAATGTCAGCTCATTGCTGGTTGAGTGTGGGGCCCAGATTCAATCTTCTACTTTTTTCCCTGGTCCCAAAGTTTCCTCGAATAGTACTTTCTGCTTGGGCTATGAGCTTTCATGTTGGCAATCTCGATTGGTGACAGGAGGTCAGAGTTATTAAGAAAAACATCTCAAAATACAACTCATTTTGTCTTCCAAAAAGCCCTGATAAGAAGGGCCCTTTGGCACTTAGCAATATTAGAAAAAAGACTTCTGCATTCAAAGGAAGACCTTTGCATGTGCCAGCATTCAGTTTAAGACTTTTGGCTTTGGTTTCTCAGTTCATGAACTCTGATATAATATTTTCTGATTTGAACTCTAATCTGATACTCTATTTTTCCCTCCTGAAAATTAGTTACATTTAAGATATGATGATTTCTGGAGCATCTTTGAGAAAGTTTTAATTTACTTTTGTGTTTCTGTCTACTATGTATTATAATATTTATGGACCTGCCTGCCTTACTCTCCCCCTAGAAAATCGGCTCCCCTGGAAGAATCACCTTGGCATTTCACACCTTGCCCCACAGTGAAAGTTGCACAGGGAAAGTGTTCAATAAATACACCTTGCTGATGGAACACAGCGGAGAGAATTCAGGTTCTTCCCATCTTTTCATACTCAGAAGACTAAGGTCTTGCTAAACCTTTATTAACCATTCCTTCTTCACCCTCTGCACCCTTTCTTAGACCCGACATGTGTAGCTGTTCCTAAGTGCCTCAGCATCTAGGTATACTATTTTCATACCTGAACACCTGCAGTGCCTTTCTCCTGGACCATCCTGCTACAATCATTTAATATCTACCCATCACTAGAGGGAATGCCAATGGAGTGATGATGGAGACTAGAGATTCTCACAGAAAGAGAGCAGGGTGCAATCATGTTGATCGTGTCATTCCTATTTCATGGTCTTGTAGCCAAACTGCCTAAAACTCTTTTGGAATAGTGGTGGATCTACTTCTACCCAAATCCAGGAAGGAATACTCTATAACTTCAGGCAGTCCGTTCCTATGTGAAATATTCATTTAGCTCCCTAGTAACTGAAGAATGGTGTTCTCTGCCACCTAGTAGTGGTAAAGACCAAATGAAGGCTAATGTCTAGACCAGTGGTTCTCAAAGTGTGGCCTCTGGACCCGCAACAGTGGCCTTACCTGGGAACAAGGGAGAAATGCAAATTCTTGGCCTCCATCTCAGACTTACTAAGTCAGAAACTCTGGAGGTGTACCCAGCAATCTGTGCTTTAAAGAAGCCCTCCAGGGAATTCTGACATTCACAGCAGTTTGAGCCCCACTGGGGGCTATGAAGGTCATGTGTTCATATTGCTCATCAATTTAGAATTACCTGTTTTGTTTGACCTAAGTTACCTCAGTTTATGGCTGCTTGTCAGAAAGGGATATTCACTTTCATTCCATAGTTTGGTGAACTTTCACCTGGAGAGGATGGGATACAATCTTCACAGGCCACTGGGCTCCTAGAAGCTCAGGCTATTTGACTTCGAAGAACGAAATACCAGACCCTGATTAATGAATTTGTCAAGAGCTGCTCCCCTTTGTCAGGATTTTAGCAAAGACTTTGGTGACATTCATGCACTTCTGTGGCTTTTAACTGAGTAATTAATAGGATAACAGTTACAAGTTCAAGTTAAGTGCATATTATTTCTACTGGACTGGGTCATAAATAAGTAATACAGCTTTTGAAAGTGAAAGGGAAGAGATGCTGAAAAGAAAGACCTATTGGAAGCTGAATGAAGGAGGCCAGACTTAATTTGAAGCTCTACCTTCTCATTAGTGAAGCAGGGAGTTCCATAGAGGACAAGCGAGATTGTGGTGGATTTGGCTTCACTTTGTGCGCTAGCTGTGTCCAAACACAGACAATCTACCAAATGGAGATATTTTCCAGATCCTCCTCCTCCCACAGAAATCGAACATGAAAACAACTCAATATGCAGAGGTAAGGAGGAAGGATGAGTAGCAAAGCTTGCGGAATATTTTGCAACACATGGTACCTGGGCTCACTCCCACCCCAACCGTAAATTCCGGGGGCCCTTTTCCTGTTCTGAATCAGCTCTCGGCACCAGGGCTGCATCACAGCTTCTGTGGGCCCTGTGTACTCTTGCCTTCACAAGCCTCTTCCTCCATTAAATGTAAAAATTGTATTTTAGGACTGCATTGGTATAAAAACAAATATATTCCAGGCTGGGTTTCATAATTATATATTCATTACTATTATATCTACTTTTCTGATTAAAAGAATTAAAATTGAAACAATTTATTGGGTCCTTAAAGTATTGTTCACCTATAGTAGTTTCTTAGGGCTGCTGTATCAAAGCACCATAACCAGGCAGCGCAAAAAATAGATATTTGTCTCACAGATCTGGAGGCTAGCAGTCCAAGATCAAATTGACAGCAGTGCCATGTGCCCTCTGAAGGCTCCAGCGAAGGATAGAGAAGGATCTGCTCCAGGCTTCTCTCCTAGCTTCTGGTAGTGTCTTGGTTTGTGGCAGCATAACTATAATCTTCACCTGGAGTTCTTCTTGTATGCATGTCTCTCTCCAAATTTCCCCTTTTTATAAGGACACCAGTCATGTTGGATTAGGGGCCCACCTTACTGCTGTATGACCTCATCTTAACTAATTACTCTGAATGACCTTATTTCTAAATATGGTCATATTCTGAGGTACTGGGGATCTGGGATTTCAGCATATGAATTCTGAGGAGACACAATTCAACCCATTGCAGGGCCTTGGGCCCTGTGTCTAATGGAGAAGTCATCACTGCAAAGCCTTCTCTGGGATTCTGAGGGTAAGATGCGAGTCTGGGGTCTCCAAAACATCAGAAATGAGATAAGTGCCCGGGAGGTGAAAGAGGGAGATGTTTTACGTTTTATTTAATTGTCTTGTTTTCAAAGGAAATACTTTTGAATTCAAAAATACTTAAAGGAACATTTTCAGTGGATTGACTCAACCTGGAGAAAGGTGAGCTTCTCTCAACGCCCCGTGTCCAACAGGCCCCGGGTGAGACCTAGCGCTGCCTGGCCTCGGGAGTGACCACACTGCAGAACGGAAGCAAACCCTCCTCCACCCCAAGGTTTCCATCCGGCATGTTTGCTGCTTATTTTTGGAGCTGAGCCCTCCTAGGAATTGAGGAAGAATACAATTTCCTTTTATAAAAATTATCTGATTTTCACCACGTCGATGTACTACTTAGGCTTTTCCCCCCATGTTAACCATTTTCCTTTCCCTGCAAGAAATGTTCGACTTGCCCCTGTCTTGATTGATGATCCAAAACAGAGGAAAAGAAAGAGAGGTTTCCTCTGAAGAGCGAGACTTGCCTGTCACCCCAGGACACCAACCACTTTTCTCCTCTCCCCTATTGGAAAAGAGAAAAAAAGTGAGGGAGGCTGGAAAGGATACCTGAGATTATCACTTTCCCCCTTTTATTTCTGCTTCAATTTTTAAAAGTTACTATCAGCCCATTGCAACAAAAGCCTCCAAATTCTTTTTCAGTCCATGGCTCAATAGTTTAATTCCCAAAGGATTCTATAAACCCAAAGAAAGTGCAGACTACCCTCTTGGACAGTAACCTCCCTCCCCCCGCCCAACACCACACACACAAATACACACATTCAGAAGAAAAATCACTTCACACAAAAACAACCAAATAAAGCAGCACAGCCTGAGGGGCCCCATAAAGTGAAAACTGAAACAGTACATGAACTTTGCCTGTCTATTTAAGTTGCAAAAGCTTCGGCTCATTCGAAGACACACAATTGGGTCTGGCAATACCATTCACAGCCCTGGATGTGGAATGGAGTCACAGACATCATTAAAGACACTAACGACAATGCCAGTTAGGTTGTAGCGAAAGCTGAACTGTTCATGCGGAATGGTTCTCCTAGAGTGGGCTGAGGTAAAAACAGCAATGGCTTTGAGAGTGTGGGGGCCAAAATCGAAGAGTTTTATGTTTTCATGGAGGAGCAGTTGAAACCACCCCGGGAAGGCATTTCTCTACACAAATTGTCATAAAATAATGGCATTAGCTACTCTGAGCCATAAGTCTCTTAGGTCTTTGTTAACTTTCTTAAAAAAGTGATATTGCTATGTACATCTATGGGACCAAATGACTTGTAGAGGAAGCTAGCAGGGTTCTCCTTTTTTCTCAAAAGAGATTCGCAGGTAGGTTTACCTACCAGACTCAGTGTAAATGTTGAGCAATCCCCAAGTGAGAAAGAGGCTGTGGTACTTTTCAAGAGTGTACACTCAGATTATCTCTATTTTCTGGAGGGTGTTCAGCAATTGCAAAATATATGCCGTAGGCATTTGGTTTGGGCAGTAGAAATGGTGTGATTTAGAGTGAATGGATGTTCTATGCTCCAGGTCAGTATATGACAGACTGCTGGAGGTATCCCAAAGTCCTCTCCAAATGCCTCCGCTGACTAATCACATACAACACCGACCATTAGCAAATCATGTGGGACAGGAAGAGAAGGTTCAGTGAACAAATAACTCAAATTCAATTCCTAGCCAGAAACTTCATGCAGCACAGTCAGATTTCAGAGACAGGAACAGTGTCCTCAGGAATAGTGGTTTCTGCTTAATATGACCTTGAGCCTTTCTTTGTCTTACAGGAACTGTGTTTACTCCCAATCTTCCCTATCTCCAAAGGGAATAGGATGGTTTATTCTCTGTCCACATGATCTCCGATAATACAGCTTTCAGCAGACCCTGGGCTTCAAGCTTTTTTTCTGGAGGCTGTAATGACCAGGATTAGGGCAAAGTGAGATGGGAAAATGCCTCTGGGCCAAGGATTGGGTCAGATCGACTGTGTAAATTCTCATCAACACTGCTCAGAGGACTGTGTTCTAGAACAGAGATTGCTGCTAGTTCTTCCCTGTCTGGCCCTGGAAATATGGAGATTTACACCCAGGGTATTGAGTGAATGCCCTATAATTTACTACAGCAGGTGCTATTACCACAGCTCAGTGCAGGGACCTGGGGGCTACAGCTCTCTTGACCTAACGGACTCCAGAGAGTTG
Organism: Rousettus aegyptiacus; assembly: GCF_014176215.1. Taxonomy (NCBI): domain Eukaryota; kingdom Metazoa; phylum Chordata; class Mammalia; order Chiroptera; family Pteropodidae; genus Rousettus; species Rousettus aegyptiacus. The sequence goes on from NW_023416306.1 coordinate 129,113,840, forward strand.
GCTATGGGCGTCTAGCCCTCTGCCCGGAATCTCATCTTTAGAGTCTCAGGGCCCTTCTCACTTTTTGCTTCTTTATTCACAAGCGAGGCCTCAGCAACCTTACTTTCTTTGTCTTCTTTATCCACTTCCTGCATGGCCCCAGCTGACCCCCACACCCATGTCTCTGACCAAGTGCATGAATCTCCTTGGAAACCAACATTCCACCCCTTGCCAAGCTTCCTCAGAATGTTGCCTTCCAGTTCCTTCCCTCCCAGCTGAACAAAAGTTTCTCTCATTGCATTTATATAACTTCTGAAATCTGATTTCCTCCAGGAAGCCTTTCTAGATTGATTAGAGAGAAATGATTCCCATGGCCTCAAGTGAACATATATATAATTCCAGGAGTTACTGTCTCCAGTAGCTACCGAGTTGCTTCATGTCCCTTCTCTGCCACCCACAGTAAATGCTGTTACTCTTTTAAAAGTGAAAGTAATTCTAATACTTTACCAATTATAAAAATGTTACATGCTAACATCGAATAGTCAGATTTGTTGATGTAGAAACCTATCTAGAAGAATCTGGAAATCACACAAACTCCACTACGCAGAGGTAACTTCTTCACAAATACATTTAATTTAGACTGATATTGGCTCTATGACAGAGGTAAAAATTAAATGGAGGCTAATTTCCATAGCAGAGTAAGTACTGAAGCTATTTATTAATTGGTCCTGTTTACATGTCTACCATGAAAGAATCATTTTCACACTTCAGTGGAAAGCTTAAACTTGACTAAGACTGTCATAAGAAAACGGTGAACTGAAGATATTTCCTGTGAAATGGAAGATAAGTCAAGTTCAATCCTATTATCATTTGGCTATAGATACCAATGAGTCTAATGAAGGCAAGAAGCATAAGTTTAGGTAAAAGAATGATTGAGATTGACCAAAGAAGTGTAACAAGGCATGGTGAATGAATCTGTCAATGTTTCGGCCCATCGTCAGAAAGCATAGTCTGATTCTAAGCCCAAATTCAGTGTGAGGTTCAACCTTATGCACTACCTGCACTGAACTGAAGGTTTTAGGCTGCCATCTTTATGTCATATGCATGTGTGACCAGGAAAACAAAAGATTCACAGCTTGTCCTTTCTTCCTGCATTCCAAGAAGACAACCTCAGTTCAATCTGATCCCGGGCCTTGTTGTTCCAATCAGAGCAATGGGTTGGAGATGAAGGAGAAGAATGAAAAGAAGCCAAGTCCATTTGACTGGTTTACATTGGAGAAACCAGAGTTATGGAATAGGTAGATAGAGAAAAAGAAACAGGAAGTACTAGGCTTGAGAAAGAGTACGAAGGGAATCTTTTCTCTTTTTGAGGAGGATGCATAATTTAGGCAGTAGTCCTATCGTGATGGTTAAGGTTTTAAGGATTTAGGTGGATCGATTTTTCCCCACAGAAAATCTCCTATAAACTGTAGATGGTACCCTTTCTTTAGAATTTTCTGAGACCATAATAAAGATGTAAATTGTTTTTAAATTTGTTCGGAAGTCAAGGTGTGTTTCTTTGGAAGTACCATGTACTGAAACTGGGGACACAAGGCACCTCAGTTTTCTATGGGTTACATTTAAATATCTGTGTTATTTGCTTTGTCCTCTCAGTTTCTAGCAGGCAGGGGCCATGTTCACGTAGCTGACTTGGTTATATCCAGGGAGGCATCTTGTCCTATTTATAGAAGCTCTGAAGTCGGAACCTGAAGACCAGAATTTGAGTCCTGGTTTTCCTTCTTACTAGCTATGTGGCCCAGGGCATGTCACTTAACCTCACTGAGCTCAATGTCTTCACAAGTACACTGCAGGCAATGATGGTGACATCTGCCTACGCCTTAGGCCTCTGTGAGACCAAATGAGATAAGTGTACGTGAGCATGCTTTGTGAACAGTCAAGAGCTACCCAAATCATCACTTAGTATGGCCTCCTGTATAGCATGATATTCGGCCTCTCACTATAACTGATGATAACAGTGGTGGCTGGAATGGCTCCAGAGCTGATTCTGCCCAGGGCTATTAGCGACTCTTCTCTACCTCTTCCTGGTATCTTCTCCGAGTTGGCGGCCAGCAAGGAATAAACTCAGTCCTAGGAAACCTACTGGGAACTGCACAACTTCCCCACCTCATTTCACCCATGACCTCTACCACTGATTAAATGGAAATGCTGGAGGGTATGATGGGCCCAGGCCAGGATTCTGTTGAATCCAGCCAATGCATGGCCACTGCTCCCTGCGCTGATGGTGACTTCACCTGCTGGCTCCCATCTCAATGGAAGGCTTTTTTTGAAAGGCCATTTTGTGACTCGTCCTGGGAGCGTTTCATTCATGCTGGCTGAATTTCTTTCCTTTTTTGCTCAAAATTAACCCTCTTCAGACCAAAGCAGCCCAAAAGAATCTGAATGAGATAGTGGTGAGTGAAGACCTTGCACACTCCGAGCTTGTTTCCAGGGGAGTTTTCTTCTGCTTTCCAGGATTCCAACATAATCCCATCCAACCACAGAGGCAACGGCTTGGCCGAAGCCAAGAGCCCGCCTTCAGCGGAGGTCTCTCCCATGTGCTCCTGTCTCTTCTAGGACCTGCACTTCCCTATGGAAAGGAAGCCAGATGCTCGTCTACCTGCTGCCTCAGAATCAGATCTTGTCTTTTTGTTTTAGTAGCTGAGACCAAAAGACTGGCCTATTCTCTCTTTGGTTTGAGGCGAGAGTCTTTGCAACTGGTTTTCCTGAGAGGCAGCCCAGAGGCTGGTGTGACGAGGAGCTGCCCTGCTTTCTTTGGCCATGGAATGGCCAGTCCTGCCCTTGTCCTGAGCCAGACCAGCAGAAATCACAGCCCAAAGCAGCACCAAGACCTTGAATTAAGACACAGGCAACTTATTCCACTTTCCTGGCCGCCTCGACGCATCTGTCTTGTTGGTCTGTGTCTTGAGCGATTCCAGCAACTGAGCCAGGCTTGTGGACACAGTGACATTTGGTTTTAGTTAGAACACAACAGATCAGTGTGTTCACCTGCTTCACTTTTTCCCTCCTGCATAAGGAAGGGGGAAAAGGCAGCCAAAACCTGATGCTGCTGATCTGGAGATTTCCCATTTTGTTTCAGTGACTTCATACCTTGGCTTGGACTCTGCTAGATTTTCCAAAAACCACTTTATTTCCTGTGTATTTCCAGCACTTGGCCAAAAAGAATGTACAGTATGAAAAAAATGTCTGCTACCCTCAACTGCAGAGACCCTTTGGAAAAAAATATCTGGAGGGCTTTTAAATAAAAGAAATAATTAGAACCTGCTGAGTGCCTTACAGAATCTATGAAACTCGACCTTTTCCAAAATATCATAGTATTTCCTGTGGCTTCTGTAGGCTAAGCCTTCATGGATTTATAAGTATGTGTCCAACACAGTCTCTGGGCTCCATTTTTTAAATCCAAAAGTCAGATTTGAAAAGCACAAATATATACTCTTGGAAGATAACATTCCAAAAGGTGTTAAGCTAAAACCCAGCTGGAAAAATATAGGCTGCCAGATGTCAGGGGCGGTGGGCCATGTGCATTTACTTTATTTTATTTTTTTAGTGAATGGAGGTTTGATTTTCCAGCTTGCTGCACAATTGCTGAACATGCCAGGTATGCCTTGCAGATGTGTATGGTCGTAGCTTACAACTATATGGTGGGTGGAGAGTGGTTTACGAGCTTTGAAATTCATAAATTTTAATCTTTAGAACTCTCTCTATAAACATGGTTAAAGATTGGGAAGGAGAGAGAGAAAAAACATTCTGACCTTAAACTACCTGTGATCAATGATCCAGGCTCCTGCTAGCCTTTCCCATGAGAAAACTGAAACCTTTTGAAAGAGAAACTCAAGGAGACAGAAGCTTCTACTGACTTTCCGGAAGAGGTAAAGATTCTCGGCCTGGGCTCATTGTGTGTGACTATTCCTCGCTAAGTCTACGTGTGAACAGACAAGATGAAATGAAGTACAGTTAACTGGACACTTAAACCTGCACAGACCATCTCAAATATGTGGTCATGAAAATATCTTTCCTTTGGGGGCTTTGAAAAATAATTCAGATTATTATTTTAACTTCATGCTGTAGGCTGCCTACTTTAGATAAACCTGTAGAATTAGGACCTCATTTCCAGTGAGGAAGAGTCGAATTCTATATCAAATTACTCTGAATAAAATAGTGAGTACAAACTCACTGATCGACTCTTGTTAGTGTCAGCCTCAGGCTGAATTGTGAACTGGTGACCATTTGTTTTCACAGCCCACGGCCCTCTGTGCTTGTTTCCCCTTCTTCCTCAACAAAGGGGCCCCTCCATTAAAGCTTGTTAGCATCCCAGGTTGGGAATAGGCCCTTGCTCAAATTAAAACTTACTCAGGTTCTCTCTTCTTCTCTAAAAAACCCACAAAGTAATTTCTGTTGCGGTAAGAAAGACTAAGTATGTCCCACCTCCCAGATAACCTTCCCCAAGGGGAAGTCCAAAAAGAGTTGGAATCTTTGGAACCAAGGAAAACTGCTGAGAGAGATATTTTTAATTGGGAGGTGAGCACATGTGACCCTTCTCATCCACCAGCTTCAGGGGAGTAGAACATTCTCTGAGAGAGAGTAGTCCATGGTGTGGTATAGAATTCGAGTGACTGGAAGTAGAGCAAACATAAAGGAACAGGTTTGAAGTAACTGACATCTCCTTACTTAACTTGGGTCTGCTAAATAGAGAAATATATACAACTATTTTATACAGACAGAAAAATGCTAACATGCCCCCATCACCTTCCAGAAACACTTTTATAAACCTCCTACAGTTTGGGCTTGCCGCCACCATCTCACGCCTTCAGAATAGGTGAAACTTTACCTATTCTGGACCACAAGAATGAGGGCTGTGCATAAGGAGGTGTTTCTGAGACACATGGTATGTGACAGCTAGAGGACACAAGTAAGGCACAGAGTAGGATCTGTAAACAGACCACAAGAAGTTTTTGGATGAGTTGTCTTGGGCTCCCAGGTCAGCCACAATCAAGAACTGGCAAGTAGGTAGAACCTTTTCTGTTTCTATGCCTTTACTTTAGGGGATCTAATTCTTAGTAAAGCCAACTCAGGAAGGAAAAAACTAATGCTTCTTTGTTTCTAGGACTTGGTCCTTTGTTTTATAATTAATATAGATTCCCACCCAATGCATAAATGTTTAAAGCATCATTTATATTGCATCGTCCACTTGTTAAAGTTTAAAATGTTGCAAATAGCCAAGAGTCTGTGCTTTAGTTACAAGCAAACTTGCTCACTCCATGGTCTTAATCTCTGGCAAACAGTGGCATAAAATTGATCTCTAGGTCAATTTTGTATTTGCTGCTCATTCTTTGCCATTGTAAAATAAGATATAAAGATCTGATTTTTTGAGTCAAAGCCTAACTTAAAATATTTTAATTATGTGCATACACTCTGAAATGTGTATGTGTGTGTATGCACATGTGTACATCTATATATAGTACACAGAAATGAGTGGAATAAATAGTCTTAACTCAATATTGGTACACTAAGTAAATAAAGATCTAAAGAGATATAAACGAGCACCTTTAGGCATAAGGATTATTTTATTAACAAGGGAATAGGTACACATATTGGACAAGCTATCTGCTTTCAAAAAGTCATATGCAAATAGAGTAAAGAGATTTCTTCTTAAGTTGTTCTTAGATATGTTAAAGCCTCAGGTCATTTTGGCTTATATGTCAACACAGGTGTGGATTGTACAGTGGCTCTAAAATAAGGCAACCTCTTTGCCAACCTCTCCTGAGCATCATTCCAATAACTGGGCTCCTGACATGTTCTTTATGACCAAGCTTCTCTTGATTCAGTAATCAAGTCCCTGGCATGTCCTTTTCTGGTTCTCTTTCCATGCCTCCAAGAGTCCCAGACTGGTTCCTTTCTTTTCCTCATCTCCCCAAATCCCAATCTTATTATCATAATTTGTAGGCTATAAGGTTTTCTGACTGTTGCAGGGTTACAGTGTAGGAACTCTGGCTTGAATCATCGGAAGTTAGGGTGTGTTTCGGTGATACCTCATGTTATAGGGAAAGGTCAGTCTATTCGAGAGTAATAGTTTAAATTCTGGGATAGTTTAACGAGGAGAGGCCTGGTGTTTTCTAGTATACAGAGAGGTGCTAGTCAATCACTAAGAGGATTTCTTGGGTTACTTCAATCAAGGTATATGTGATTTTCCAATATTCTGTTTAAAAGCTGTTCTTAAGTTTTTAGCAAACCTACTAAATTACCCAGGGCGCTTATTAAAAAGCACATTCCTAGGTCTCTCCCCAGGGATTCAGAAATTTTGGGGTATAGTTCAGGAACCTTTGAATTTCTCTCCCCAAGATTCTCTCTTTTGGATGGAATTCTGAGATATGTTGCTCTATGAATTCATTGAACAACACCCATAGATGAATTATAAGTTTATTTTCAAACAGATCATTATTGTTAGGAAAAATAGTTGCTATCTTTAAAAGGTTTATTATATCCCTGACAATCTCATGTGCAGCATTAACTATTCTACTAAATTATTTCTGTAAAACATATATGCAAAAGAAGTTAACGTAGTCTGATCCAGACTAAATTACTGCAAATTGCTCTAAGAATGGATGAAATACAAATTAATGAGATTTCTGTGAATGCTTGTTTTTTCCCTAACTAACATTTTATGGTGGTGAATTACGATATGCAGTCAAATATTAAACTGTTTTAGCTATTTTAGGAGATTAATTTAAAGGCTATTTTTACACTAGCTAAGAAGGAGAATAGAATTGATGATCATCTAAGTAACTCTTGCCTTAAGAGGCCAAATTTTGCAGGACCAAGTGGATATGAACCAGAATTGCCCAGATAAATGTTTCAGGGTATCTGTTAGCACATTTACACAGTGTCTTCTTTACCAAAAGTGTGATAGAAAGAAAATGTGCTTCATAATTTTAGCTATCTGAAGATCTAAGTCCAAACAATAACAATAACTAATATTAATTAAGCCTTTTCTGTGTACCAAATACTTAATAATCATTATTTCATATTGTCTTCACAACATCCCTATAGATGGATCCTATATCAATCAGTTTACCAATGAAGAAATTGAGGTTCAGAGAGGTTAAGTAACTTGCTCAAAGCCAGCTAGAAAATGGTAGGTACAGTGAGAGTCTGACTGCAAAGCCCAAGAGACCACAGCTGTGTCTATACCTGAGAAAGCACTCACTCTCCACACTGCTCTCCGTCTCCTCAACCAGAGTTTCCTTCATGTTAGGCACAAACCAGCTAGCTAAAACATACGGTTTGGAAAGTTCATGTAGAATGAAGTGGTGCACAGTAAATAACTGTGCAGATAATTTTCTTTAGGAAAGGGGGGAAATATCCCCTTTTAATTTTATTTTCAATATATTTTTGTAAACATATCCTGGCATGATTGCCACAGAACTCAGCTTTGTCTGGGTCTGTGATGAACCACAGCATTTCTTCCAGGTACAGTAGATGTTTTGGATAGCCTGGTCATTAGACTCTCCATGTAGAAAACCTTTAGAGGATATCAAACTGAGATTAGATTAGAGAAAAAAAGGTGAAATATGGCCATGATAGTCATCTATTCTCTTTTGTGACCAGTGTATAGAGAATAATTTAGAAATGAATTTTCATTTTTTAACTTAAAAATTATCTGTAGCCCATAAAAGGAATGCAAAGAAAAGCAGCATTCGGTGTTCTATTAGTTGCTTCATAAATAGGGAATTGTCTGGCAATGCAGGTTACATGGGCTATGCCCCCGATGCCCATGTTCACAGACAAATCCACCAAGGTTCATAGACAAAGTCACCCAAGAGGTAAAGGGCAGGGAAAGAGTGATGCTTCCCAGTTCCCAGGTTGGGTGCCTCTCTCATTACACCACAATAAAGAGATTACTTCATTCTGGTGAGAGGGCTTTGCTGGCAGAAGGCGTTTCAAAGCAGGCAGTGATCAGAGTGGAGGAGAAAGGCAGGAGAGGGGACTGAACATGGAACAAGGCAGAGGATTGTGAAGCCCAGGAGAGCAGGAAGAGGCCGCGGTCAGAGGATTCAAGGAGAAAGTTGCCTGAGATCCTTTAGCTGATTGTCTTTTCTTTCCCCACGGCAGGGCATCCTTCTTTACAACCTGTCCATGTTTTAAATTGTTCTGCTTCCTTCCACCCTGCTGTCATATCTTGAACTTACGGCAAATAACATCTGGAACAACTGGCAGTTGTGTGAAGATGAGTGGTGGGAATAAGAAGTGAGGATAGTAGGAAATGGACCATTATTTGATTATTGTTTTTATTTAATTAGGTTTTGCTATCATAACAAAAAATAATAATGAGAATGATTACAATGCTGATAAGCTAACACTTAGTAAGTCAGGCACTATGCCAAGCATTTAAAATACACAGTCTTATTTAACTCTCTGCTGTTCTGATTAGTGTTATCATTATCCTACTTCACAGATGAGGATGCTGGGGCGTGAAGAGGTCAGCACCTTGACCAAGGTCGCTGAGTGGGTGGGTGATTGATAGTGCTGGCTGCGGGTTCCAACTCTGGAGCCTGCATTCTTGGCCACCATGTGCTGGGCCTTCAAAAGTACCTTTCTGAATCTTTACAGAAACAAGCTGAGCTGGCGTTGCTATCCCCCCTTACGAATGAGGAAACTGAGGCTCAGAAATGATACCCTGCCTAGGGAGAGGAGCAGAGCCGATGTTCAAAAATAAGACGCTAAGCCATTCTCCACTGTTCCACAGACCATTCTGTGAAACCCATCCTGAGATTAGAATGGGACTGTTTCTCATGTCTAGGACTCTATGTCCAGGTAGGAGCTGGACAAGAACTTGAGAGGAAGAAAGAACTGACAAAGTGTGTTAGAAGATAGAGAAGCTGCATGCATTCAGCATCTCTCCTGTGATCCATCAATTTAGCAAGGGGCCACGAAGGAGGAGCTGGCAAGGGTGGTCTGAGTTAGGATGAGGTTTCTTTGACTTGCTAAAAGAACTGGGGGGAGAAAAGGCAATAAGGTAGACTGGAGGAGAACAACAAAGAGAGTGAGGCAGACATAAAGAGCATCAGGAGAAAAGAGAAAAACCTCTCAGAGCAGCATAAACACAAACAGGTACCAACAAAACCCCTGGATGTTCAGACACCTCCGACTCCCCTCCTTTCCTTCCTCAATGGCACAATTGAAAGCTCTGATTCCAAACCTCTTTTTACTTCTAGATGATGCACACTGACAAATACAGTATATAAAATGCAGGGATGTGTGAAAGGAAAGTGTGGTGAAGGTTGTTTTCCATCTCCCAATAACAACGTTTCAATTTGGTACCTAAATAAACAATCTATTTTAGTGGCTCCCCTTTGATACCTCGAATGTTCCCTTCTGTTATTTCTGGCAGTTCCCAATCCTGTGATGTGATTAGAGAGGATGATTACACTTACATAACAGCATCAAATTAATTTGCCGCCGAGAACAACAGCGGCAGGAAATCATTCGAGTTCTCAACTCGCTCCCCCCCGCCCCCACCCGCCTAGAGTTTATTTAAGTGACATCAAGGGATTAGAGCGAAGTCGGTCAGTAGAGCACTGCTGGGAAAACAACCAAAACATCGACTCTGACCTTGTAAACGAAAGAGGAACAGAGCAAATAATGGAAAGTGCTGGTCCCAGGCCTGGTGCAAGGGCCATCGGATGAATCAGCCTCCCAAACACATATTTCCGTCTGTGGGAGAAAGAAACAAACTGTACCTTTCAGTGAAGATTATTTTCTCGGGCTATGTTCTGCCAACCAAGGATTGTCAGAAGCAAAGACGTTTGTGATTTTGCTTATGTTTTTTTTTTTTTTCCTGTTCTTTTCCTTTTGGCCCCTTTTCAAAAAATAAAAAAAAATTAAGTTGACTCAATTTTTTTTTCTATGAACCCTGATTGAAAAAAAAAGAAGAAAAAAAAAAACCAGGAAAAAAAAAAAGCAGAGGCAAATAGAATTGCTTTTGCTTTTCTAAAAGGACAATAATAGCTCAGAAAACTTTAGCCCATGATCTCACCAAAGGCCAGAGGTTTACAACAGAGAGCAGCATGTGATGGCTTGGAAAAGGGGCTCAAGACGTAGGTACTGCTTGTAATTTTCTGTTCTGACATTAACCTTGGACAGTCATTTAAACTGTCTGAGCCTTGGTTTTCCTACCCAGGAAAGCAGACATTACCTTCTTTGATCTCTATTACAGAGTTGTGTTCACTCGCCCGTTTATTCCGTTCATCCATCCATTCAAGAAATACTTATTGAAAACCAAGTCCATCTCAGGAACTATGCTGGCCACTGGGAATACCTGCTGACATGGTCTCAGCCCTAGGAGCTCATTCCTAGTGGAGTGAAAAGATAATGACAGCCACCGTACACAGAGGGTCTGTGTGCGCAGGTGCTGACCTTGCCATCCTTCACCCACTACTGTTTCCAAATCTCAAAACTACCCTGCCAGGGTAGGTATCACTATCCCTATTTTACCGATGAGGAAATGGAGACTAGACACTTTAAATAACTCGATGCCAAATCACATTAGCAAGCAACAAAATTGGAATTCAAACCCAGGTTTTCTGAATTTAAAACTATACTAAGTCTCTTTACATTTTTTTGGAACTCGATAAACTCCAAAGCATTCTGCTAATTTAAAGAATTATTTTAAGTGTGTTTGCACAAAGTGTTCCTATACTAGACAGACATCACAAATGCACAAATTTTTATTGCCTCATTCCAGCAATTCTAACACTTGATTCTTTTTAGAGCAAATTTATTCTCATTATCTCATTTGATCCTTTTAACAGTGTTGTGATACACATAGAGCGGGCATTATTATTCCCATTGCGTAGATCAGGAGACTAAGGTTAAGCAATTTGCCAGAAGTGGACCTAGCACCAGAACACTGGCCAGTGACTATAGAACTGCCCCCTCCCCGCCCCACCCCATCATCAACCTCATCTCAACGGGTTTGTGAAAGTGTAAGCTGATGTTTCCAGTTTCGGCTTCAATAGATTGCTGGAAGCTGCCTACATGTGTCAATCTTTTGGGTCTCCGTGGCATCCCTCGTTTAGGTAGAAATCCACACTAGAAATACAGCATGGGCTATTTTTACACTTCCCCACTTTGACAATCATTTGCTGCTTTTCCACCTTATAAGAATTTGCAGCATTTTTCCATCATCTTGTATTAACATCATCATCACTCACTAACATGGAGATTTCATTGTGCATTCTCTCACTGAGCTCTTCTGTAAGATTGCTCTTAACATCAATTTATGGAGTTTCCAAAGTTGGTGCTACTCCAATTAGATCATTTTAACCTTTTGTTTCTTGTAGGTAAGCGATGAAATGTTACAACATAGAGACTCATGTGAACTTCAGCTACATCATGCAATCCATCATATCACTTGACCCTCTGGCTCACACCTCCCTTCTCTTCACTAATTCATAAATGGCCATAGAAAAAATTCATCATACAATTCTACCCTTATGACGTGGATCAGGAGTCCCCAAACTTCAGGCCACAGACATACTGGTCTGTGGCCTGTTAGGAACCAGGCTGCACAGTAGGAAGTGAACAGCGCCTGAGGGAGCGAAGCTTCATCTGTATTTGCAGCCGCTCCCTAGTGCTAGCATCACCACCTCAGCGCCACCTCAGATCATTGGGCATTAGATTCTCCTAGGAGTACCAGTCCCTGATGCCAACAAGGTCGGGGACTGCTGATTAGATTATGTTAGTCCTTCTGTCTGAAATGCTTGGCTCCCAACTTCTACAGCCATCTCCCATTCTTCAAGGTCAGCTCAACTTCCATATCCTCGAGGGCACATTTTCACAGTACCTCTGCCAACATCAACGCCTCCCTACTCTGAAGTTCCAAAGCCCATAGTTTGTCAAAGGTTTCCTGGGCAGGCACCTTAGAGGAGATCCGGTCCTAATCCCTTCTTAATGAGGGGACAAGTCCAGAGAGGTCGAATGACTTTCTGGCTGATGCTGAAGCCAGAGCAAGTACTCCACTCTCCTAATTTGTAAGGCTAGCATTACTTCTGTTAGGCCCCTCTGTCTCTCCACTAATGTCTGTGGAATTATATGGCTGAATAGTATGTACACGGTCTAGAATGGATCTCTGTCTTACTATCCCCACAATCTCTGTGAGCTTCTGAGCTTCATCTCTAAATCTTATAGCATCTTTCACAAGCCCGAACACATAGTAGTTGTTCAAGAAACAGTTTTGAGATAAATGAAGTTCCTTTGTGGATACTATGTCCTTTATGGAAACCACTTGCCTTTTCATTTATAAAGCCATCTGCTAACCCATCCCCTATTGGTTCCCTTTCTTGTTCCTCCCTTCTCCTCGGTACCTCCTCCACCTGTTTCCACATCTCCACAGAGGACTCGCCCTTCTAATTCAGCATGCATTCATTCAGCAGCTCATTCTCATATTTAGGAAATATCTGCTAAGTGCCTGTTGTGTGCCAGACACTGTCCCAGGTGTTGGTGATGCAGCAATGAACAACATGAAGTCTCTGCCCTTGTGGAGCTGATTGTCCCCAATGGCTCCACCTTCTTCTACTACGTAACAGCTCCCAACTTGAGGGAAATGCAGAGTTTCACAAAAAAGTTCCAGGATGTTCACGTCGTTACAGGTGATAATGGCATATGTTTTAATTTCTACTTAGGTAACTGAATAAATATAACGATTACTTAAATATCCTTTCCACTTAAAATAGAAGAGTTTGGGATCAGGTACCTGGGCTCGTGACTAGGTCACTATCCTCTACTGGGGGGCAGCTGAAGGTCACCAGCTACTGTGGCAGTTTGACTGTGGTGCAACTTAAGATGCTTATCTTCTTGTGGTTGTTTACTTAATTAGGTTGTCTGATTTTTACCCAGAATGGGTCTTTAGGTAAAGGCAAACAGCAGAATTCTGAAGTAAAAATTTGAAAAGTTTATGAAGAGCCTATATATGATAGTAATTCTGCAGATACACTTCAATTTGTACTTCATTGGATTTCAGAATTACATTTAATTGATTCACCTCTCACATAACCAATTGAGCTCACTCCATTATCTTGAAAAACATTGTTTATAATAGAAAGTTTGGTATTGCTTATACCCAATTTGGCTTTTAATTATTTGTATAGAAGTGTCTATCAACAGTGGCCAGAAATCTTCTTTTTTTTATTTTACTATTTAGGAATAAAAGAAACAAAGAATAAAAATAAATCTTACATTTATCCCAAATGTAAGATTTCCTAAAATTTCTTATAAGAGCAGATTTTATCTGTTTTTATCTATATTAAATTCTATGATACATGGTTAATTTTCAAGCCACCATTTAATATTCATTTGGCTTCTAAGCACACCATTAGATGTCATGTTAATGTATGTTTTATAAATTGTCATTTCTTACATAATTAAAATAAGTCGTGTGCATTACTTGTTAGATGGAATGCATTTAGAATTTATTATTATAATCCATGAATATTAGTAAATATTATATTCAATTATTTTTGTAATAAAATCTTTAATATGTACTGATCTAAAATAACATATTTTAAAGCATTAAATTACTTCATTTTGCATGCAATGTGATCAAATGATTTAAAAAATTTCCAAATAATATATATTACTAATAATAAATTCACAAGTTTAAAAGTGGTCAGGAAATGCTGTTCTGGATTCTCTGTCTGTCCCAGCTCTGATCATCTATGCTCCTTCTCCAAGATGGATGTGCTTCTCAGCACCACCTGACATCTTTTCTGTCTCCTGTACTCTGGATCTGTCCCTTTCACGTTCTCCTTTTCATTAATCATTAGCGAGTCTCCCTATTCTAAACAGCCAGCATCAGGAAACCTCCTCTTCAGCACTGCCTTCCTCTCAAGCTGCCACCTCACACAGACAAACTGTAGGGCAAAATAGTTTCTGCCATGCCTTCTGCCTCAGGGCCTTTGCACTAGTTGTTTCTTCTACTTGGAACACTCTTCACCTAGTTTTTTGCATAGCTGGCTGAGTCCTGTTATTCAGGTCTCAGCTCTTCCAAGAGCTGACCAATTCTGCTAAAGTACCCATTAAATCCATCTCTGCCACATTGGCTCTTTCTGATTCTGAGCGTTCACTACTATCTGACATTTTTCTTGTTTATTTTGGAACAACTGCAAAAGAGAGAGTATTGTCTGCTCCCTGGATGTGACTCTAGCATGTAAAATAGTGCCAGGCCTAGAGAAATCGCTCGATATTTATTTGTTGAATAAATGAACAGATGAATAAATGATTATCTGTTTCAGCTTCCTTTGCTCTGTGTGTGTGTGTGTTTCCTTCATTCCTTAAATACTTGCGTTGTGTAGGAGTCTGCTTTCCAACCTCTTCCCTTCTCCCTTTTCACACCTTCCCTGGATTATCACAGCCACCCTCACAATTCGAACATCCATCTATATATATGGAGATGACAACTTCAGAGCATGGTACTGCCCCAGGCAGACATTATCAGTGGATTTTAGCTCTTTTTTCAAAACAGTCTAGTCCTAGTGTGCACTGTGCTCCAAGGAGGCTCTGCCCACTGATAGGAGTTAGTGCTCCAGATGAAAGCTATTTCTCTGACCTATATGCCAATGACTTCCTAGATCTGTATTTGCAGCACTGAAGTTTTCAGACCCCCTTTTCAAACTGCCTCCTAGACACTTCCATAGGTTCATCTCTATCCTCTAGCACAGTACCTGGGGGCGTGGCGAATGTTCAATAAATGCTTTGTGCAATGATAAGCACACATTCAGTGACACTATCCACTCAGTTTCTAGCAGCTTGCCAGGTATAAAAGTGAGACTCACCTATTTGCACTTCTCTTCTTTCAGAGTTGCGGCGGCAATTTGCCAGGCCTGGAGCACAGTACCTATTTGTAACAAGTTACACATTTTGGCCAGCAGTTCCACAATTTCACCCTTGAGTTCCTTCAAAACTCTTGGGTGGATGCCATCAGTTGCAGTGATTTATTTACACCTAGAGTGTCATTCTAGGACACCCTGTCCATTCACTACCACTTGCTCTAACGCTTTAGGCTTTTCTGTTTTCTAAGTACAACTGGGGAGTGGGATTTTTCCTTTTCATTTCTTTAGTAACAGTTAACACAAAGAAGCTGCCACGACTCTCTCAACTATTTTCTGCTCATCTTTAAAGTGGCAGTGATCAGGTGGGTCCGTCTGATCTAGTTGACTCTCTCATTTTCTTACTTCCATTTTCCCATAATAAAAGGATGTTTTCTGACTGGCATAGAAGTTCCCCATAAAGCTACCCATAAATTATCTCCTGCAGCACTTTGCCAAATAATTCTATAAAATTTGGGCTGATAACGCAAATGAATTAAAGAACTTTCACATCCACGAACTCATCTAATCTTCACAAAAACCTTGAGAGATCGATAAGAGAGGTTAGATAGATTATCATTTTGCAGACCAAGAAACCAAAGTTCAGAGAGGTCAGAGATATGAATGTCACGTAGAAAGCTGGTAGCCGAGCAGAGGCTGAAATCATTTAGTGCTTCTCCCTGCCTCCCTTCTACACCTTGATTCAGATGAACTGCATCGACCTATCCTAATCCAATCAAATGCTCAATGAACAGTCATTAGGACAACTGGAAAGAACAAACTGACGTCAAAATGGTTGATTCAGTGACCACATGTAGCTATGGCCTCATGTAACAAAAATGTGCTCTGCTAAGAAATATTCCCCGAGGAGGGCCCGAGAGAACACACTGAGAGTCCTGACACACAGAGGCCAGCCCTGACCACGTCTGAGGGTGCACATCACATCACACATAAATATATAGACAGTGTTATGTATTTCAAGGCTTAAAACTTCTTGCTGCTGGATTTTCTCTTGAGACTAATTGAATTCTCCGTATAGGACCCTCCATTAGGGTCCAAGCTGAGGGGAGCGGAGGGCTCATCTCTGGCAATTAATACATCACCAAACAGAGGGGAGGAGGGACAGTTTTGAGTCAGTAGCAACCACAATTCCCACAAGGGAATAATGAGGAAGCTGAGTCGCTGGAAGGATTAAATACTGACATTTCATTTTTAGGATCACATTTTGCGTGCAACCGCAGCTCCAGACCTGAGAGAATGGCCGGCTCAGATTTGCCCATAAACATAGAGAAATCTGCCTCTAATGTAACCTGACATCGTCCCTACTCTCTGATTAACCACTTCTGGGTAGGCCTCAAAGAAGCGCATGCCAAATGGTGCTCTGCGGATCCCAGCGGCTGCCAGTTTCATTCTTCTTTCTACCTCGTTTTTTTCCAAATATTATCTTGCCAGTTAAGCCAGCCTCATTGAACAGAAAGGAATATTTTCCCAACTTTGATAAAAAGGGGGAACATTATCATTTGATGTCTTATTCCATCCTCCCCCACCACCACCATTGAGATACTAAATAATTTGTTATTTTTGCTTTAATTTCTTTGGCACAAAGATCAGTTTGATGATATTTTGGATTGATAGTCACTCAATAACTCAGCAGTTAAAATTTTTTAATGTACAACCTTGGACAGTTTTTTATATAGTTTTAAATTTGAAGCACAAAAACAAATTTACATGTTTAAAAAAAAATGTTTCAATTTGCTTCAGTACGAGTTTCCTCTGACCTTTTCTTTAAAAAAAAAAAAAGTTTATAATGTTCCAAGCCTTTCTCTGGAAGAGTGAAACACTCTTCTAACGAATGTCAATTGAACATTGGTGCTAAAATAAAATTCAAAATGTACTAGGGTGGGGGAACTGCAGAGGGGCTGAATGTGAGCAGAACATTCTCTGGGCACCCAGCTGATTTGTCTCTTACAGTAAGAGTATTCGCTAATGAAGGGAGCATTGGTATGGGACTGAAAAAAGATTCCCTGGGTCTGTTAATTTACTTGGAATAATTCATTAGCTGACACTTTTAGCTGTGAATTTAGCTGGTAAATCCCAGGTCACCCCAACATTATGTGTAAAGAGGGTAGTGCAGTTTTTGTGCGAGACCTTCCCGAGGACGGATTAAAGCTCTCTCTCCCAAAGTTACCCTTACTTGAGGGAGCTTGTTAATAAAGAGGTCTTCGGAGCCTTTCCTTTGTACAGGCACTGTATGAATATTTATAGAATATTCCATCCGTAAACAGTATTAAAATATAAACAGAGCATACCAAGAAACAGGAAGGCCATTTTCTCCTAATACATAGCAGTTCTGTGACACGCTGGGATTCCGTTCCTGGAATGGCTAAAGAACAGGACAGAAGGAAAAATCATTTGCTTAACAAACCAGGGGGCAGCAGATTGTGTGGTCTGGTGGAGCTTTGTTCTTTGTTAACCGAGCCTTCTGAGTAATTGAATGATAGACGCATATCTACACACACACACACACACACACACACACACACACACACAGAGATACGCACAGGCACCTGATATTTGTAATTACTGAAATTGGTCATATGACATTGCTGCTTTTGTAAAATAGAAAGTAGTCAAATATCAGAATTTTCCTACGGTCCAACACCTAATTAACACTGCCCCTTTCTGGTCCTTCTCCTTTTGGGCACAGGGAAGGCTGGGAATATGGAATTCTGTTTATGTGTGTGCTCTAGATAGCAAACTGAGAAGAAAAGGCAGGGGTCTGAGCAGTTAAATGGAAACCTTCACAGAGAGCAATTTCTGCAGATTCCCAGGGCAGAATGACCTCTTCTGAGGCAGGGGGATGGAGGATATGGGGGTGGCAATCAGCCTGTACACCAAAGAAACTTCTCTCTCACAGTTGTGACTACGTGCTCTTGATTGCAAACCTCTGGTAATCGTCATGGCTGTGTTACCAATTTTCAAAGGGATTAGTATACAATAAAATACGCTCAACAAGAAAACCACCCAGAACGCAATGAATCATTCTTTGATGATTCAAAAGGCATTTTGGGATCCTGTAGTGCCTTAGGGTCAGCATTACAAACATTAATTATTTATGGTAAATGTGTGGAAGAGCCAGTTCACAAGCAGTGCTAGTTAAGAAAGTTCTGGGCAAACTTCTCTTACAATATTTTTAAAAGATAATGTTCTGTCTTAGCTTCCATTCTCTGGGGGGGAAAAAAAAAAGCTCATTTATCAGCTTGCAGAAATATCTATTCTACAATATGCCTGAGCTGGTAAAACTGAAATTCCTCATCTTCCTATGAATCATTTTTAGGGTAGACTTCTGTCCTTCTCCCTTAACCATTTACCTATTGCTCTCATTAAATTTAAATCATTGTATAAGAAGTTTGATCTGACAAAGTTGACGACATTATTTGTTAAAAAGTCAGGTGGCACACTTGTGCTTTGTTTAGTTTCACATCTCCTAAAAACCAGGAGGAAGTGACTCTATTACATGCAAGCCAATCACAAGTTGAGTTTCCCACTTCTTGCAAACCACAGTGGTTGGTAACAAAGTAAAAACATCTAGTCCTTATAAGTCAAGTTCTTGGGCATTTTTGAAAACAAATTAATCCAAAACATCAGCAAGTATTTTATCTTTAAAAACCCAGGTGTCTAAAAGTTAAGAGGAAACAATATGCTAAGAAGCTTTCCCAACCAACTTTTTGAAAAACAGGTCTCTAGCAGAAACAAAATGTCACAAATAACACTCAATTGGCTTTATGAATTTTTACTTTCCATGGTGATTCCTTTTTTTGGCCTTCAGTAAAGAATGAAATTCCTAGATGAGTCTGATCATCAGATTTTCCAAAGAGCTGAACTAAACGAGGGGATTCCAGGCACACTAAAATCTCCTGGAGGTGCTCTGGTCTGGATCTATTAAAAAATTCCAAGTCTTCTCAAATTTTAATGGTGGTAAACCCAAAGCAGCCAGATGTAGAGGTCATGGTATCAGGCTTGAATAACTAAAGACAGATGTTTTGTCTTTCCACTAAATGACATGCTTAGGGCTTACCTGATTCATGGAGAAAAATCACCAAGAATTCAGAGAAAAGAGGACATGTTACTGCACTTGTGGCTGATTGTGTGTCTTTTAGGAAATGTGTAACACACACACACACACACACACACACACACACACAATTAAGGAGTGTCTCCGGGTCACTAGCACACATATTTACTCTCATTACTATGAATAGGTGAGCCTACACATATCTTAATGAACGTCATTTTGCTTGAAGCAACCGTGGCTTTGTAGCTATATTTTGTAACATGTACGAGTTCAATACCATCTAACTGCTACAAAAAAATTATGTCTCCAAGAAGGGCACTCTTGGTATTTTGTAAACTCCTACTGCTTCTCCTCAATCTCTGTTAGACATGGTCTAATAGGTTTAGAAAATGACATTCAAGATGCTGCTTTGCCAATTAGAACTTTTGCTACCTGATTCTTGAAGGACATAAGCATGCCTAATTGTGTGCTCAGACATTTTATTAAGTTGTTTTGAGTGCTGAAAGTCTCTTAACCTTGATATAGACTCATATTCATAAAAAAATAAATGTTTTAGTGAAAAAACAACTGGAGAAAAAGAGGGCATTTAATTCCAAATAGAAGTTCTATTCATTTCCAAAAGGCACACAATTTAGCCGACCTACCAAAACAAAGGCAGGCAGCAGATGTTGAAAACTGAGCTAGGAGACTTGCACACATATTTTCCCCAAACTTTCTCAACAATGTGGTAAAAGCTGTTCTGGGAAGCTAAGGGGGAAAGACAGCACCACGTTGACAGGGGTAGGACTTACTCTCAAACCATTTTTGATAGTAAGAGCTGTACAAATATGACTCTGATGTTTTCACTGCCCTGGGTTAATTGGTCCTTGGGCAAATATAAGTCGCAGGTCTCCTACCTGGGAACTTTTTTCATGCAAGGACGAGACATCCTCAGCATCAAACTCCTCAACTTTCTGTTAGAAAGCTTCCTTTTCAAAGTTTAGGAGGTTACATACACAGTATGTTAAACTCTTAACAAGTTCTAAGACAGAGGAAAGACAAGATATGCTGCTTCCGACCCTCCAAGCCCAGCTGTTAACCAACCCCAACTGTCACCAATCATATGGATCCCCATGTGAGACACACTTAGCATGATCACAAACTTGCCTCAGGAAGTATGTGTGGGAAAACGTGCCAGACGGTTGCTCCCCAATTCTCCTGCTCAGTTTCAAAGGTACTTCCATAAATGACACTGACTTGCCCATTCAGGAGCACTGCAAGCTCCCAATGGACCTGCCCCTCCAATTCTAGATCATCCACGTGTATTTCCCACCTCTGGAGGCTTTTCTGCTTCCTACCTTCTCACTACAGTGCCAATCACTGCTCTCCCCCTGGTCTCCCCCTCCCCAAAGGCACTCTGAGGCTGCTCCCTTTGTGATTGGCATCTCATTAATGAAGGAGGGCTGTGTCTCTCTCATTACAGTTACAGTGAGTGAGAGTACCTCAGAACTAATTTACTTGCTCTCACTAGGGAAGACACGTTCCTCCATCAAAAGGTTCACTTTCCTGCTGCCTGTGGCAATAAAAGAACCCGTTTTGTTTTAACATTAATAAGGTGAGAGAATAGAGAATTTCCAAAAGAAATTAAGAAAGGCAAGAGGGTAGGTGTTGGCCCGTGGAAGTTTCCCTAAACAAGCCTGATGCTGGAGTACAGTGAGGGACCTTTGATTCAGCAACATATGGAAGACTTCGAAAAGCCCAGCAGGCAGATGAGAAACTAGGCACACAGGATGCCTGGGGGATAAAGCAGGAGATGTGGGTTCTAGTCCTGGGTCCAAAATCCCTCAGTGACCTTGTGCCAGTCTTTGATTTTTGATTTTTTTTTTCTGTTCATCAGTTTTAGTGTCAGTAAAATAAGGAGACTGAATAAAATGGTCTCTTAGGGGTTCTTCTAGCTCTAAAATTTTAATATTCTATAAATGGGACTCAGGACTATTTAAAAAAAATTTTTTTTTCCTGTTTGGGATACGTTTTTATCTCTGGCAACAAATTAGAAATTCCTTCAGAATTAAAGAGCATTGAATGGAAATCATTTGGCTTCTCCAGTTGAAAAGGTCAACTAGATTCAGAATGTACTCCAAGCCGGCACCGTCTGCATGGAAACCTAATTAGAGATCATACTTCATTGGCTAAAAGGGATCAAACTTATCCAAGCTTTCATCTGGATATGTATTTTTAAAAAATTACTCTGAGTTACTAATTCATTTATCTTTCTACTTACAGGAAATTCCATTCATTGATAAAGCTCTGCCTTGACACTCCTGATTACACGAAACGCTCTCCTTTCTATCCACAGTACTTTACGATCGTGCCCCTTTATCACGTTATGCTTAAAATGTCTCGCCATTTAAGAAACCAAAAAGGACATATTAAAAAATTGTGTTCATCGAGTAGCTGGAGATGGCTCCTGTGGAACCCGAGAGGGTGCCCTCTGAGTGGCTCGCCTTGGTGAAAGAAGGCCAGCCTAGAGATGGTTGCCACAAAAGATGGCATCCTCAGTTACCTTGATTCCATTTGGATGGGAATGTTGGTACCGAATTTCAATACGGGTGACAAAGCGGTGAGAATCAGAAATGCCTATCCTAGAGAGAGCAGTGACCTTTTATTGTGAAGGCCATAGAATCTAAAGGCACATTTCTAATTCCTTTCTCTCTGGCTAACACAGGCATTTGTGAAATAAGGAAACTCTGGCTCAAGTCAACAGTTTGGTTTCTTACCTTTTATGTCTCTGGGCTGAACTAGTACCACCTGCTCCCAAGACTCCCACCAAACCAAAGGAAAATACGTTCCGTGTCATCTCACTGAGTCTGGCCCAAGAGTATATGAGATCAATTCCGAATCATGGTCTTACTGTCATTTTCAAAACTACAATACCTATTTCTAACTGTTCCTAAGTATCACCTTAGGGTACTGACAATCTTTTCTCCTACTTACAGTTTTTGAATGAAATTAAAACTAATCCTCTCTAGCTTGGTTAGGTCTTGTGTAATATTCCCACACTCCACCATCAAGGCCTTGCAATGTGGTGTCAGAAGAGACAGCCAAGCTACCGCACCTTCATGACAGTGTGGATGAGGATACTTTTTGCCTTCTATGCAGCAGCTTTGAAACCTGAGTCAGAACCTCTCTTATGCAAATCTCTACTCTCCTCCTCAGGGTCAGGGCCTTGGCATCTCCTTTTAAAAACAGGCAGAGAAAAAGGAACAAGGTATTTGTGCACCTTGGAATAAAATTTAAGGTCTTCAGAATTCCTCCCACGATTTCACCAGGCCGATGTGGCCCGGCTTCATTTTTACCTGTATCACAGTGGTACAAACCCTGTAATACTAGTATTTTACTCTCTTAACTAGTAAGAAGAATAAGAAAAAGAGAATCAAAGGGAAGAAGGCGGGAGGCAAGGGACCAATTTTCAGGTCATCCTTTCCTTTGTAAAAAAATAGAAATTTGCCCGCAGTGTCTATAATTTAGAAGGTTTTAATGAATGGCTTTTAAATTATTTATTACTCATAGAAAGCTGTAAACATACCTCTCTACACCATTATAAAATTAACTGGGCAGGAGTCAAATGGTTCAAACATGTGGCACTTTTTACTAGACTGATGTTGAAAATAGTTCTGATCCATGAGTAAAACTTCTTTCCTTCATTACCGTGAGATTGCATGTGAGCATGTGAGTCTGTGTATTTGATTATTGACTTGAGATTGTCAAAAGGCATCTTAGCTTTGTAATTTGCTCTTTTGCAGACTTCTGACTTCATAAGCGATTCCAAAATTAGTAAAAAATAAAATAAAGATTTTTCAAAAAGGCATCAGCAGAATATACAAACTGGATATTCAACAAGCAAAAGTGTTTGAAATGCCTCAGCCTCATTTCAAAGAGCTTCCTGCTGTCAAGCCCAAACACCCAGACAGGTAGACTGCTGTGAAATATGTAGGCGATGCCTGCTGCCTGATTTTCAGATGGCGAGCAGGCATTTGAAAGCATCAAAGTTCCCTGTATAGATGTGTGTACATTAATCCCAGCCTCTGTGATCTCCGCACTCGCCTATTGTAACTTGCTGTTTAATAGATTGCCAAACTTTGCCCTTCACAGACTGCACATTTTTTCCCCCCAAGGATCTGCTCCTCTCCCAGGAGCTTCTTGCTGAGGCCAAGTTTTAAAAGTTTTCATTCCTGGGCTTGTGCAGTGGCGCTGGGTCACTCTTTGAATTCTGCACTTTTGAACACCTCACTTGTTGGCTGGCTTGTCCTCACCCCTGGTGCCGATGTCTGTATGTGGCTAAAGTCAGTGCCCTCCAACCATGAATCCGCCATGAGCCAGCCCTGATACAAATCACTAGCAACCACAGCCCTGGCCCTGGAAGAGCCTGTAATGTAGTGGGAGAGAGGAGACAGAGATCGGAGGCCATAAACTGGCAGCCCATGGCTGATGTATGGCCCATAGACACGTACTGTTTTGCTTGCACCATGTTTTAAATTTGGATTAGTAGCCAACATAGAAACATCATGAAATTTTACTTAGAAATCTGTACTTGCAACTTTTCATGGAATATTGGAAGATGTGATTGTGCAGGGCTTCCTTCCTGTATGGGGCCTGTTTCGGGTGGGGTATATGTTCCTTCTCAACTGAGGTGAGTGACAGATGCCATTAAGCACTTTAGACAAGGCTTTCTTGATATCTTTATGTTACCTTCTGGACCACTGGCCTTTTGAGTTTGTGATTCATGGTAAGGACATACACAAAGACAAATAAAGATAACTGGCGTATTTGGGGGACACCAGCAGGTATTGAATTCTGCACATTTTTGAGGCCCTCTGTTTAAGTACCTTGTACTATTTCACACTGCCAACCAGTGAAAGAATCGTTTGTTGGAACTAGAGCTATTGGCTTTGAAGGTTCCTTCTCTCCAATTAGCAATGCAAGACGGTCTCGGGGAAGGGCGCACTGAGTGCTGAACCCCAAACTCTCCTCTTCCACTCTCATTCAGCTCTCATTCGAACTTCTCACTGTACCCCAGGTATTCTGGATCATTTGATCACTTCTTGCCTTTGCATGTTCTCTCCCCTCTGCCTTGAATGCTCTTTCCTCAACTTCCTTCTGGACTTGAAAATGCCTCCCCATCCTGCAAAAGCCCAACTTAATCGTCAGATCCCTTGTGAAATTTTTCATGAAACCCTGAGTCAGTCATTCTGACCTTGGCTTCTGTAGCCTCCATTCTTACTCAAGCTTTCCATGGTAGAAGGTTCACATACATGACTCCTTTCATCTGGCTGTCAGTTCCTTTAAAGGCAGGACCATATCTCATTCACCACTGTATCCCCCATGCCTAGCACGGGTGCCTGCCGCACAGTTAGTATTCAACACGAGGTGTTCAATATGGTGAAGAGATCTGCACCATGCACGTGTCAAGGTCTCCTTGTGGGAGTTAAATTCGATTGGAAGGGTCAACAGTAAATTCCACCTATGTTTTGTTTGTTTTCTTATACCCCATCACTGCATCTACACCTATCTTCCACACTCTCTACTTAACAAGACTTTGCCACTCTTCCGTTGCCAGATGGTTGAACAGACTGTTTTGAAGACCCAGATAAGCTCGTCAAGTGGCTGCAAACGTCAGAAACTTGCTGGGCACTGCGTGGGTAATGATGAACCGACAGATGTGCACCGCAAGATTATGACGTGACCATAAGGTCAATCAGGAAATGACCAATCCCACCAAGAGCCTGTGAAAATACCTGAAAGGATGCAGGTTTGCCCAGGTGTAAGTGGAGGGCTGGCTGAACATCTCTTTCTCATGTGGGGTAGGGAAAACTGAATGTTTACTGATTTCCCTCCAAATCACTAGTCAGATCTCCACTAACCTTCCCGTTTTTATTTTCTAGGCCCTTATTATTTTTGAAAGTAAAAAATAATTGCCTCTACAGCTAACCACTAATGACCTCATTTAAAAAAGAAATTAATATGGAAAAGCATAAGTGTGGAATAAACCAAACAAGCGGTCCAAACATAAACCTCATCTCACACCCAAATCATAAATGAGTGGTAAAATTAAGAGCAGGTGCACTGACAGATGAAGGTAGAAGTCTGGCCTGATAGAATGGATTTTTATTCTTTCTAATGAACTCATCACATGCAGACAATGAGAAAGGACTGACCAGGTGGGAGGGAGGAGTTGACTTTGGCAATGAATTATTAAAGGTGAGAAATGTGTCTTCTCACAGAATGATTATTTCAAGAGAGGATACAGAGTGGAGGCTGTAGTACATTCAGGGGAGTTTTAATCAGCACGTTTTCATTTCCCATCTCGAACAAATTTTCATTGCATGTGTGGTTATTTCTAAAATGTGAACAGTGATCATAGCCCGAGAAACTTCAGTCATCATCGTAATCAGGCAGCTGATACCCTATTCAAGATTGGTAGGTGGTAGAGATCACATTTTTTGTATTCTTTTTCCTGGTGTGAAAGGAGAGTAGAGGAAGGCTGCCCCTTTTCCTTAATAACAGGTTCTTAACTGTTAGCACCAGGAAGTAAAGTACAAAGGGAAATTAACTTTCATGATCAATATTTGTTAAGAAAAATACTCTTTAATTGAGTTAGAATGAAAGCAAATGTGCAAACTGCTATTTAAGATAACTGTCTTGATAAGCCTCTTGCAAGTACAATATGAAGCAGAAAACTTGTTAACTATTTTTGTCTCTTCTTTTATTCACCAGGGTCAGGAGCTCTGATGGAGTGAGAGTAGGGGTGTGGGAAATCTGGACTAGTGATATCTTGATGAAGTTGCAAAAAAAAAAAAAAAAAGGAAAAAAATCTATTTTGGTTGAACATTGTGAGTTGACATCTGAATCTGCAGACCAAGATAAATACAGAGTGGCTCTACAAATTTGGTTAAGGGTCATAGGATAATCTTAGACTAATAAAATAAACAGTCCTTGAATGGTCAGGTTACCAGGTAAAAAAAGTGGGTTCCTTCTTTCTGGTCTTGTTGGGAGTCAGATACTGATGTTATAAACCTGAACGCTGTGGGCTCGCCTCACTGAAGTCCAAGGTCCATTTGGAATAACTTTCAAAATGCTGTATGAGTAATTTATATAAAACTTAACCAATCTGGCTGCTATGCTCCTGGACCTTCTCTGACCAGGCGGGGCCTTTTGTCTCCTCTAATAATTAGCCGCCCAGCGTCTTCCTCCAATTTCTTCCAACCCTGTTTCTTACCCCTTGCATTTTTCTCGCTTCTTTCATTTTTTCTGTGTATGCTGACTCCCTAGTTCCCCCTCTACTAAATTATGCTCTATTATTTCCACAGCCTGAAGAACTCACAGCTGAAGCATTATTTCTAACCTTATTTTGTATTCCTAGCATGTGCTATAACCTGTTTTGAGTTTTATTTGCAGCCAAGATGCTGACACAGCTCCAATTTTGTTTTCCTATTTTGATTGGGTAGGAGTGTTCATTACTGTGGGTACCAGGGTAGGGAAGGAAAGTCATTTTAAAAGGCACAATTTACACCTTCGTTAAAGGGCTTTTTGTTTCTGAAGGCTGCCCGTTTAAATTCTGAAAACTACAAATGTTCAAAAAAAAAATACATTACTTATTTTCTTGGAGAAAAAAGATTTTCATGAAAATTATAGTGGCCCAGCATTATTTTCCTATTATGCTTTTTTATGTCATGCCTATTATGTCTGATCTCTCTTTGTGTTTCTTAACTGTCCAGCACACACAGGCAGGGGTAAAAAGCCTAGGAGTCAGGGGTTTGTAAGAAATATTTTCAAAGCTGAATCCTGCTCCACGTTAATCAGCTTTCCTAGAGAAAACTGATTCATTGGTGACACTGTGGAACTCAGGTTCATGTAAGGCTCATGTCTTACAACCACGTAATTCAGTGGTCCTCAACCATTTTGGTACTAGGGACTGGTGCTCTTATGAGAATCTAATGCCTGATGATCTGAGGTGGAGCTGAGGCGAGGATGCTAGCCCTGGGGAGAGGCTGCAAATAACGATGAAGCTTTGCTTGCTCGGCTGCCTGCTGCTCGCCTCCTGCTGTGCGCCCTGCGCCCCCACACCCCCCCCCCCTCCCCGCCCTGTTCCTAACAGGCCAGGAGCTTACTGGTCCTTGGCCTGGGGGTTAGAGACCCCTGATGTAATTCATGCAGTTCAGCTACAGGGAACCCCTTAGATGGAGCATGAGACAGCCACTGAGATTTTCCTATAAAGGAAAGCATTAGATTAGATGACCGCAGTCACTATCTGATTCTCAGATTTCTTTTCTTCATGGGACTCTTGCACTCTAAAACCTTCAGGAGTCCCACATTTAGGGTTGTCAGATAAAAGAGAGGATACCAAGTTACATTTGAATTTCAAATAAACAATTAATATTTAAAAAACCATGTCCCATGCAATATTTGGGACATATTTATAGTAAACATTATTCTTTGTTTACCTGAAATTCAAAACTACCTAAGCGTCCTGTTATTTTTATCTTTTTTTTTTTCTTTCTCAATCTGGAAACCTTATCTGCAGTGTATAAGAGGACAGGTTCCTCCATACACTGATTCTGACTTTTTCCTTTCTCTGCCTTCTTTTCTACTATATCTGACCTCTCCTTCCCCCTCCAATTCCAAGTGGCACTTATCAGCCTCTAAATTCAGGTTATTTTCCCATCTCAAATGGCTCCTTTCCTTGTCTCTCTTGGATTACTCAAACGTGCCTCCTCTAGGAAGCCTTCTCTGAACACCCAGTCCAAAGAAATCTCTTGCTCCATTTAGATCAGAGAGAGCTCTTTCTATCTGGGCCATGCATTGGTGCTTCTCACACTCTGTCAAGAAGCTTCGGTTATCATTTCACTTGCATATTGTACTCCTTCCAGGAGGGCACAGCTCTTGCTTGGAAGTGGCCATCCCTCACACCTCTTCATGTGCATCATGGAGTTCTGCACGAGGCCTTTCACTTGGCTGGTACTCATAGGAGACCTACTGATTTAAAAGGTGGCTATTGATCATCACTGAGCTGCCCTCCTGTGCAATTTCAACTTTGTCTTACTTATTTTCTTGTATTGAGGAAAGGTTCAGTGCCTGCTGTATAATGTGAACTAGTGGGCACATGGGGAAGTCTAGGCACATGCTCCCAGTCATATTTCAGGGCTAATGTGAGCATTAAATCTTCAAATCATGGTTGCAAAGGTGGGACTTAAAAATGAGACCAAATCAGCTGAAGAGCAGGTTGTGGGATTCTCTGGCTAAGCCATGGTACTACATCATGGTCACCGGGAATTTACAATGACATAATATATCACGTGAGTATTTGGATTTAGAAATACACAGAAAAGGAAATTCTAAGAAAAAAACAACACAGCAGTGATACTAGCTTCAACTTCTTTGAAAACTGTTTTAAATTTTTTTTCATATTTATATTTTGCTTTTCCGCACATTTGTACATTGGTCCTCACCCTTAGTTGATCATCTCATAAACCGGGCCTTTCAGAATAGACTAGTGAGGCAGGAAGTGTCCCATACGTCTTATTAGGAACTAGCTTCCCCTTTTTGCTTCTGTTGCATTGCAGGAAAGACAGTGCGCTTTCATTTACCTGGGAGCCTTAATAGAGGGGTGAGCCACACGTAGTGTTTGTGCCAGCCAAGATGGCCCAGCACTCTTGCCAATCTCATTTTGCTGCTGGATGTGCAAGCCATCCGTACACTGTGGGACCTCCTCCTCAAGTCCACATTCAGGCTCAATCAGTGAAATCCGTCTTATATCCACAGCACAGCAGCACATTAAAATGTCTCCGATTAAGCCCTGGATTAGCATGTGCCCTGACTTTATCTTAATTGCCGATTAAGATTAATCCCTCTGGGGAGTTTTCCAGGGCCGCTTTATTACCATGGGGTGAATCATTACAGTTTTTGGGTTGCAAGTTCCATTTTGCTTCCTCTGACTCAAATGGGAGACCCAGACTCTCCTGGCCTCTAAGGAAGGGGTTCTTTATTTCTCTCTGAAAATCTCTCTTGACAGCTCATTTGCATTTAAAGTTTGGGGGTGTGTGGATGACGCCTTGATCCATCTTGACAAGTTAATGAAAGCTGGAGCAGAGGGAGCCAGAGGCTTTTGGGTGGGCTCCTGGCTTTGGTGCATTTTGGCCTGAAAAATGATATTCTTCATTCACTCAGAGTTGGCTTTATTATTCATACTGATTTATTTAAAACATTTGTTTTCTCTCTCCCTCCTTCTTTTTATATGGATATACATAATTTGTTTTCTGAACAGTTTGAGGATAAGGTATATACAGTAGGTCCTATAGCCTTAAATACATCACTATGTGTTTCCTAAGAATAGGAATGTTCTCTTACATAACCACAATTGAGTTATCATATTCATAAATTTAAACAGCTACAATAATTGTGTCTACTCTACTAATATAGATTGATTTTGAAGTCCACTAGATAATACTCTTGGGTACCTTTTAAGACTTGGTTACAAAAGAAGGGCAGGAATCAAGAGAATGAAATAATGCTTTTGGAAAAGAGTAAGAATGATCTGTCTTGGAGACAGAAATCAGACCTAGAAAGGTAAAATAACTTGATGAAGGTTACACAGTGGCAGCAGAGTCAAGACAAGCTCAGGGACTAAGGTAGTCAGCTTTTCTGTCCACTACAGGATCTCAAACACTGTTCTGCAGAGCCCCAAGGTCACAGAGGCACCTCGGGGTGGACTACAGAGGGCAGGGGCGAGAATGGCTGATGCCCCACCCATTGCTTCTGCACGCTGAAGGAAAAATGCCATTGCTAACAACTGTTTCAAAGCTGGCCATGAAGAAGCAAATGTAGTTAAATAAAAGGCCAACAAGGCCAACTTCTGGCCACAGAATTTATAAGCACATAAAGACTCATGGAAGGCCGGGTCTGCTCCCACTTGGGAAACATTGAGAAGTATCCACCCAAGCAGACTTGAAACAACTCTACCTTGATATAGAGCCTTCCCCAGTGCGGAGGCCAAAAGTTCTTTTTTTTAAGGGGTATGCTGATGATGTGTGATGTGTAATAAAGATTTGATGACAGCTAGTTCATTAAAAAAACACTTTCTCCCCAGCCCCCATGTTTAAGATTCTGATTGCTTAAGAAATACGGTGTGGCTACCCGTGGAGGCATGAGTCAGGAGCACTTAGCAGCAATGTGAAGACCACTAAGGTAGAATACAGCTGGAAGGCCCTTTGATAATAGCAATGTGCCTTTGGCCTGACTCAAATTCAAGGATCTGGCTGACATCCATAGCCATGGCTTCTGAGATTCCCAATAGAACAGTCTCCTGCTTTGTATACCAGGGAACTTAATCCTGACACTGCTCTGGATGGATTAGCTTTTGTGAGGGTCAGATGAGTCTGTGTAGTGTTTACCCATTCATGTCAAGGTCAGTCTTAAGAGCCACCTTCAAATGTGCTGCCCACTTTGTGGTGCCTTCATCTGAGAATCCTAATCCAGGAACCATCACCAGAAACGATTTCATCATGAGAGGTCTCTCACGGAGGCTCAATTTGCTTCATGGATCCTCTATCAGACATGCCTTTCTAAAGACTCCTTCTCAGAGGGCTGTTGGTTTTCTTGTTTTCACTGGTAGAGTTTACTCCTAGAAAAGAGAATGCCTGTCTTGTTTCCCCTCCCTGATTACTGCCTTGAGTAGCCAGCCGCCAGCATAGTAGTAGTTCAGTCTCATTGGAGGTTCCCATATCTAGGTCACTCAAATGTCTAACAACCTTTATTTTACTTTACATCGAAGTCCTAATACATACCACATTTTCCACTAGTATTTCAAATGGACAGAAGTCATTTACGGTCTCTTTCTGAATGTTCTAGTCTACCCCCTCCCACAGTAATCTTATTTTTATCCTGAAGCAGAGCAAAAGCATCGAGGATGAAAGCTTTCTCTCTGTTGAACCCACATTATAAGCATGTTCCTTAGATTCTATTACAAAACAACCATTGGCTTTAACTGGAAACTTGAAAATTTAGGGTAATTGTAGTATCAATTCATGATTACTCAACACATTTCCTCAACTTCCTTTGTGACTGATATTTTGAGTATATTACTGTAACATTCTCTGAATAAAGTGTGTTGTCCTGAAACAAGTGGGGTCGAAGACACCCCACACTTCTAAGTTTTCTCACCAGTAAATCACACGGCTGCCAAAATATCTTTACCCCCTTCTTTCCTTTTTCAATCCTCTCATAAGCTCCCTACACTTGTATTGGGCTTCCTGGCTTTGTCCTCAGCATTAGTAGTAACTTGACTCTAAACGAATGGGATTTCCACGTTATTCTGGTCCAAGCTGCAAATGATTAGATTCCCTACTGAGCCCCGATGGCAGCATTACGAGGCTTTAACTTGATGGCACTGACTTCGTTAATAGAATTCTCTCTTCAGTTGTTTGACTATGTTAATGTTGCTAGAAGGAAAAAAACTGATTTTCCTATATGTAAGCTGTTTTCAAATTTGCATGGGGGCTTCTCTTGAACAGATCTGCCATTTTCTTCCTATGGAGACACTACAATTACATACTCGTTTTTCTCCTTATAAAAACTAATATCTCACTAGGCACTCTGCCAGGAGCCCTTAGATTTAGTTCAGATAAGAACTCTTCTTGGATATTTCTGATCTTAGCTCTAAGACCTCTTTTCCTTCTTTCACTCTTTGCTCTTCACCCCTCCTTTATCACCCTTACTCAAGGGACAGGCACACACGCGCACACACATGCACACACACACACACACTTCATTTATGCTTCTCTTGGAACAATCTGAGCCAACATATTCCCTGGGGGGAAACAATGGTCTCTTTTCCTATTAATGAACAGTATGTTGTTGCAGATTCATGGAGGGCTTAATTTAATAAACATGGAAAGATGAATATGCTTATGGGACATCAAACCTCTTTAGGTTTAAAATTACTGACATAGAAGAATTATCTCATGCAGCATCTCTGTCCTTTCACGGCTGGGTCATTACGGAACACAATGTGGCAGGGGAAAAGTCCTACATTGGGCTTCGACATCTTCTACCCTTTGACTCCATCTCCTCCATCCCTAAGTGCCAGGAAAGGTGTCAGATCTGCAGACACCAGCAATGCCTGTGTGTGAACTAGTTCAACCTTAGATTCTGTGGCTTAGTCCTTATCGGTAATTCAATGGGAACCTGAAACTTTGTTGAAGCAGAAGGTGTTTGTTTTGCTGGCTCAGTTATAATTGAGTTTAGACAGCAACCAGGATATTGAGATCGTCAACTGGCTTGAGGTGAAGGGACTCATGGCCAGTTTGCAGGTGTGAGCCTCTCTCTTGCTGCTGCCCCCACCCCCATCTCCTTACCCCACTTCCCCTGTTATGTTTCATGGATGCTCTTCAGGGTGCATTCTCTATATTTCCAACCTCACACTTCCCACTTGTGTGGGGAAAAAAATAACCACAATAAGAGAATAAGAATCAGATTCAGCTGGTAAATTAGAAAGCTGACTTTCCATTCTGATTTAATAGGGACCAGGTCCTATACAGCCCACTCATTGGCCATGCCCGAGGCCCAGCTCTCCAGTACTCCTCTGAGTTAAGCCATTCTCACCACTGACACCATCACATCATCACTTTCCCGATACTGAACACATGCAGACATTGCTAATCAATCACAGATTTCTTTCCTATTGATATCAAACACAGTCTCAAATCCTTCTCACTACAATATTTCAAGCAAACACCACCAATCAACTGGAGTAGACAAGGAAGCTGAATGCTATTTACATTCCCGGGTTTAAGCATTGAACAAGCCTACAACACAGGAGTTTGAATCCCAGCTCCACCACTTAAAAGCAATGTGAGTTTGGACAAGTTATTCTGTGCCTTGGTTTCATTAATTGTAAAATGAGTATAATTAGTATTATAAAATACTGAGAACAGGATCTAGCCCACATCAAAAGGGATAAAGAGTTTGATACTGTTATTATTGTTTAAATGCAAATGTCACCCAGGAGGAAGTGTATTAGCCACTTCCCCTTCATCTTGGATTAGTCTGTCAGATGGCTAGGTAATCTCCTAGCAAGGTCTTCAGGAGGAGGGAAATAGAAAAGGGCACTTGGTGCAGGCCTTTGGAGATGCCAAAGGCTACCTGGTGGGCAATGAAGGGCTGGAGAGCTAAGAGCATGACAGAACTTACTGCTGGGGAGCAAAAAAGGAGGGAGCATCAAAGACTTTTTACATCAGGGCTTTATTGAAATGTGCTTTTTCTCTCCTTGTAAATTAAGCAAACCAAACTGAAAGAGCAGAGCATGGATCCCCAGCCAAAAGAGTTGCAACTGAGCCATGGATGCAAAAGGCAGGGGTGAGGTGTGACTTCCTCAAAGTTTGGGGTCCTGATCTTGTTTGGAAAGTGGAGTTATCGTAAAGAGTCTTTGACTCTTCATCTGCATCAATCACTGGATGTTGCATCAGTAAGTGCAATTACTGTCTCTAGCTTTATGCAGTCCTATCCTGATCACCCTATTTAATCCTGCAACTTGCCTCCCCTTACATGTTCTAGTTTTCCTCTTTCCCTTAGCTCTTATCACTTTCTAACACACTATATTATACAGTCGGCCTTCTGTATCTGTGGGTTTCACATCCCTAGATTCAACCAACCACAGAGGAAAACCAGTATTTTTGATCTGCTGTTGGCAATCCACGGAAGTGGAGGGCCGACTATATGCATTATTCTATGCCAGTTTATAGAAAGGAGTTTGAGCATGTGTGGATTTGGGGGTAGGGGGTCCTGGAGCAATCTCCCACAGATATCCACGGAAGACTAATTTACTTATTTCTTATATTTATGGCTAATTATCTGTCCTCTCCCTGCAGGAATAATAGCAACTCAAAGGCATAGATATTTTATTATGTTTGCTGATATATTCTTAATACTTAGAATTGTACCTGGTTAATAGTAGGTGCTGAATAAATATTTAGTGAAAAAAAGTAAACGAATGTTGTTAACTCTTAAATGCAGTTGTCATAGTCTAAAACATTGGCAACCCTTTAAGACAGTAGTGAAAACAAAACAACACAAAAACAAAGAGAAACATTTGCAGTTTAGTCTACTCTAGCAAAGTGTACTCTAATTAGTTAAGTGAAAAGCTGAAAAACACTAACAAATCCAGAACATTAGCTCAGAAGAAAACATATATGTATTTCCTCCTGAGCTAATAAGCACAGGTGTATCTCTTCGCAAGGTGAAACCTCATATCATCATGGAAAACTCACTGGCATAGATATAAGGAGACCCTGGTTGAAGCCTCGTTTGGCACAAACTGGCTGTGTGACCTTAGGCAAATCACCTTTCCTCTCTGGGCCTCAGTTTCTCCATCCAAATTAAGCTCGATTTAGTTAAAATATTTAAGGAATACCTACTTTATCACTTCTAGCTCTAACACGGTATTATCTTACCTAGTCCCACTCAATATTAAGATGCTGAAATGGCCTACCACCTGAATTTGATCATTTGTGAAAGAGAAATTAGAATTGTATCTCCTCCTCATAATTGTAGGCTGCAGCCCCCAGGTGGATTACATCCTCACTCAGACACCCTTATCAGCAGAGTATGTATTTACTCTGAAAGGTGAGGTGCTGAGGGCCCCCAGTGCAGCAGAGTCTGGGTGCTCAGGTCTCACAGCCACTGTGGAGAACCAGAATCAAACAGCAACCTCACCAGCACAGGGAATGTAAAGCACCGATAGTCAAGGTGCATATTGAACTGCTGAGCAAGGGGTGAGCAAATGCGCTTTCAAGTGGCTTATAAAGCATCACAACAATGTGAATGGGTCACCACCACTGCACAAAAGCACATCTGGAGGATCTCTTTGCTCTCGTGAATCCTTGAATATTGAACACAGAAAAATAAATTGACTTGCTGTTTAATCCAATAGTCAATATGAGCTTCTGTTGTATGGACTCAATTGACTTAAAATTCAAGCCATAGCCTCCGGCAAGAAAAATCTAATGCAACAGCACAGGCCCGGTATTGATACATATCAAAGGCAGTTGTTTCTTCAGTAAGAAACATTTATCCCAAACCACATATGGTGGGAATGGTCATTGCTCAGGGATCCATGTGATTAATAATTTTTGATCTGGCTTACTGAGGAACTGGGTACAGTCTTGCTATCTTTATGGCTTATAAAGATTCTCTAATAGGATTAGCTTATCGAGATTTTTTTTTTTTTCCCACGCACAATGATCCATCTTTCTCGCCCTCTTCAAACACAAGGGTTAAACGCCTCTGGCTCCAAAGAGCTGCTCCCCATTAAAGTACTCACTGCTATGCGTTGCTCTGGCATCGAACCTCGCCCCATCTCACAGCCCAATTACCTGCTGACAAGTGTCTGTATTTTACTGTTTTTTCTGCTGAGTGACAACAGGATAAATTAGGAGAGCTAGAAATTAAATTATATTGAGTATGCTTTAATGTCTTACATGCAAACTCTCTGCATGGCAAACTCTGTTTGGGGACTTAATGAAGGCGGAGGGGTTGCAAACTAAATGTTCTGTAATGGCTCCTTTGACCAAGGAACAAAACCCACCCCTCCACCACCCGTACCCCTTCTCAGTTCAAAGAACTGCTTACTTCTTCACAAAAAATATGGCTACTACTCTTTTCCTTTTGTTTCAGGATCCCTTTAGAGCCTTAAGAATATACTGTTGACTGGTTAAAGGGTAGTCATTTCCAGGGAGTTTGCATTAAATCTCATTCCATTTTATCTACGCCATTTTGGTTGCCTTCTCTGGAGGTGCAAAGAATTGTGAACTTTCCCTTGAGTTTCAGGTTTAGGCACACCCCAGAGCTCAAAGTAAAAATGATATAGGCTTAATAACATCTTCTAGGGAATCCTTTTCAAGTTCAAAGCAGATTGTAAACATTAATTAATCAATTCCCCCTCTAAACACTGTGTGAGGAATGAACTGGCCCCATTTTATAGATGAGAACATTTAGGTAGGGAATGTGAGTGACTCATTCCAAGCCCAGATGGACTTTAGTCGGTGAAAGGTTGAGCCATTTTGATTCCTGTGCACAGTAAGGGCTCATGTGATTTTTCCCATACAAAAATTGATGCAAACCCTGTCCCAGGACCAGGAAGCTGAGTTTAGCTCAGCTGGCTACTACCTACTTCTGTCTTCAGTTTTCTGGCCAGAAGGGATTGCCTCTTCCAGCACAACTAAAAGGAGCTCAGAGCAAATGCTCACCTACGGGTCATTTAAATGCCCAAACCTGTTCAACATTTCTCTCTTAATAAGATTCCGTGAACCAGGAGGGGGCAACCAAAATGGTGTAGATGATAGAGGCTCTGATCATCCCTCTGGCGACCAAATCAAAGTGGCAGAAATAAAGAGCAGCAGTAAGAAAAAATCGCTTGGGATCTAGTCATACAGCTAGGGAGAAATCCAAGAAAGCACCCTGCAATGGTAGAAGGTAGGACGGGTTGAGGAAGCGGGGCGACCTGGTCTCCAGCGGCTGAGTGAGACAGAGGCTGCAGCAGCAGCAGTGGCAGCGGCAGAAGCCTCTAAAAGGGGCCGCTTCTGTGAATAGATTTTTGCGGTGATGGACCTGCTTGCTCTAAGCACCAGTGCCGATTCGGCAGTGCACAGGGGGCACTAGGGACTTACAGGGAGACACTGTCGGAGTGAGGGCCAAGGTGAGACTCTGTACAGGAGTGCCGGCGGTATCCATTGTTCCCTGTTGAGCCCTCTCCCATCCCAGTGCATGGACACAGTGCTGCCATTGTTGTGAGATCATCAGATGGGATAACAGAGGGAGCTCTGCCCAGAGGATTCCCTGAAACCCCACCTCCCCCAACTCGCGGCCTCACCCAAGCCACATCCAGGTGTATCCTCAGAAGTCAGGTGCTCCTTGCTGAGACTCAAACTGGAGAAAGCCTCGGTTTCTGGTGTGGCCTTTTGAGGCAACTATAAGCACAGCATCTGTGGATTGCTTGTTGAATCGTAATGTCTGCCCGGAGGGGTAGAGGATTGGGCTAAATTTGGCCTATAGCTGAGCCCCTCTCAGGACTGTGCCACTGTACACGTACTTCACAAATCCACACTAATAAGACCGGGAGACTTAGGAGCTTTGCTTAGTTCATAGAAACAGACACAGAAAGGTGGCCAAAATGGGAAGACAAAGAAACAGAAACCACATGAGAGAATAGAACAGAGATCCAGTTATAATAGAGTCAAGTAATCTAACAGATGCAGAGTTCAAAACACTGGTTATAAAGATGCTCATGAACTTTTGGTTAAATTTGGTGAGAACTTCAACAAAGAGAAAAAACAAAAAATGGAAATGGAGATTATAAAAGGGAACCTGTCTGAAATGAAGAACACATTATCTGAGATGAGAAGTATATTAAATGGAATAAACAAAGGAATAAACAGAGTGAATAAAGTAAAGGATCAAATGCCCTATCTAGAGGATGGGAAAGCCAAGGACACTCAATCAGAATGACAAGAGATAAAATGCCAAGGCTATAAAAATAATTTAAGGAGCATATGGGACACTATTAAGGGTCCAAATATCTGTCTGATCAGTGTAACTGAAGAAAATCAAGATGTTGAACAGCTGTTTCAAAAAATAATGATGGAAAACTTCCCTAACCTGGTGAAAGAAATAAACGTAAAACCCTAGAAGCTCAGAGAATTCCAAATATCAGGGATCCAAAGAGGCCCACACCAAGACGTATCATAATTAAAATGCCAAAGGTTAAATACAAAAAAAGAATATTAAAAGCAGCCAGAGAAAAACAGATAGTTACTTATAAGGGAAACCCCATAAGACTGTCAACTGATTTCTCAAAAAAAAACTATGCAGTACAAAGGGCTTGGTAAAAAATATTCAACAGGATGAAGACCTAGGATATACAAGCAAGAATAATTTATCCAGCAAAGCTATCATTTAGAGTTGAAGGACAGATAAAGAGCTTTCCAGACAAAAATAAGATGAAGGAATTTATCACCACCAAGCTAGTATTACAGGAAATAGTCTTTAAGAAGAAAAAACAAGTAACAAAAACAGGAATAAAGAATGGTAACAACTACATTCCTATCAATGAGTACCTCAAAAGGAAAAGAATTAAGTGCTCCAACTAAAAGTGTGGATGAATGAAAAGGAAAACAAGACCCCTTCATGTTGCCTAGAAGAGACTCACTTCAGATTAAAATACACAGACTAAAAGGAAGAGGATGAAAAAAGATATCGCTTTGATAGACCTATAAGGTATTTAAGTCAGATGGAGAAAGATAAACACTATATGATTTTACTTATATGTGGAATCTAAAGAATAAAAAGAACAAACTAATCAAACACAGACTTACATATATAGTGGACAATTTGGTGATGGACAGAGGGGAGGGGAGTTTGGGGGGCCAGAAGAATGGGGTGAAAGGTTAAAGAAGTACAAATTAGTAGCTGATGGATGAACATGGAGATGGGGAGCACAGCATAGGGAATGCAATTCGAATGAATATGTTGGCTGGTGGAGGGTCAGGGGAGGGAGGGAGCAACTGGGGGGCGGATCGTTTTACAAACTAGATAGATGTCTAACAAATGGACTGTATACTCAAAACTAATTAAAGTAAATAAAAAAAATCCTAAGGGGGGGCGGGGAAAGATTCTGTGAACCATAGGCTTTTGTTTTACTAACTTAACTCTGCTATGGAAGTTGTCTTCAACCCTGACTGCTCACTGTCCCTTGTGAGACTAAGACTGTGGCAGAACTGCATAAAGAGAATGGTGTTCTGCAGAAGCAGACGGACTGATGATAGACAGATGATAGATAGACAAATAGATAGATGAATAGGCCAATACATTCTGTAACCATTCATTGTATAAACCTACCGGCTAATCTTAGTAATCCATATGTCTTTTACAAAGACTAAATTGGTGGTTGCTTTGGGGGGGGGCGGGGAGTGGAAACTGTGCACTGTTTTTCCCAAGACAGTCCTAGCGACAGAGCTGCTGACCACCTTGAAACAGTTCTACATCTTCCTCATGAATTGCCTTAAATTGATGAACAGTAATATTCTTCCTGTTGACTAAAATACTGTGAAATGGTCAACGGAGACTCAGGAGAAATTATCTTTGTGGTTCAAATGCACCAAGGAGGTTTGCCTCAGTTCAGAGGGTGGTGACGGATTTCAGCTCTCTCTCTCATCAAAAACATGTGGATACATGTTTTCCACAGCACTTGGGGGTTTTCAGCAAATGTTTATACATCTCGCAAAAGTACCTTCGGAAGCAACAATAGTCGTATTTCACAGGAAGCACATGTAATGTGTCTGCTTGGTGGGGAGACAGGAGGAGAAGGAGTTTTAGCTGAGCCTTGATGAATATGGGCATTTAAAGAAAAATAGAGGGAAAGAAATTTCTTTCTTTACGACCATGCTGGGAGTGGAAAAATTTAGCCTAGTGGATCTCAACCCTGGCTGCTTATCAGAACCATCTGGAGAACTTCAGAAGATTCTCATGTCTCCTTCAGTACCAGAAGTAGGGCTAGACAGGGGTATAAGAAAAAAAGCTCCTTTCAAAATGCTGTTGTTTAGACAGGTCCAGGAAACACTGGGCTGGGCTAGGGAGCACAGTGTAGACTGTGAATAGGCACATGTGAGTTACGTTACGTGTCAGAATAACAAGAACAGAGATGTTCTTTTAAAAAGAATCGGGCATGGCCTCCACGAGTATTTGCTTCCAATCAGCATCCCTGTTTAATTAGTAAGTTAGTTTTATGAGACCTTTCATGTGAGAAACTATTTTAAAACAAGAAATCCTTCATTCTTATGTTCATTTAAATGACTCAAAAGAAATAATTGCTTGATAGATGAGCAGAATTAGGGTCACACTAATGACCCCCAAATACCTTAAAATGAAAAAGTATTTAACAAAACAAAACAAAACAAAATAAAGCTGGCATGGCCAAGTTTTCTCAGAGTTCAACATGTTGACACACACACACGCCAAACTTGTTAAGGGTCCACTGTGTGTTGAGAACTGTGCTTGATCCTAGTAATACTAGGATGGAGCCGATTTAGTTCCTACATGCTAGGGTTGTACAGTCTAGCAAGGGAGGGGATAAGAAAAAAAAAGGAAAAGTACTATAATAAAGGCTGGTTTTTACTTGCCTTTTCCCACAGGTCATGTAATCATTCAAATGCCTTCTATTTCATATCTCATTTCATCCCCACAACAACTTTATTAGATGTGTTTTATTATCATACCCATTTTACGGATGGGGAAGCTGAGACTTTAGAGGGCTTAAGTAACTTCTCAAAGGTCACAAAACCTATAAGAAGCTGACCTGGGTCTTTCTGACTCAGTAGGCCAAATTTATATCCCCATCTTATTTTGCTTCTTGAATCTGTAGAAGTTATGTGGGGGTTCAGGCATGTGGGGTACTCAGTTTGGCTGGCTGTGTTGGGATTGAGTGGAGAGAGTTGAGCACATCCTTTTCTCTTCTTAGGTCAATGCTACTCCAGCTAAGAGTGAACTCAGTATCTTGGGGGCCTGTAGCTTTCAAGATTCCTGTTAAGAAGGCTCTCTACCTCCCCTTGACGTTGCACACCCTGGGCAGCTTTACAGTCAGCAGTGCCTTTGAGGCTGGTCTCTTGAGGGAGAAAAGAAAAAAATAAACTCTTCGTGCTGGGGCCTAGTTTGGTACCTGGGAGCCATTTATTTCAATTCCTGGGACAGGATTTCTCTTGGCCCGCTTGCCAATATTTCGGCAGCACAGAGTGGCCCGGCCAGCCCACGGACTTCGGTGCCGCTGATCTGCAACAAGAAGTCATCTATTTATCCTCTAACTGTACTCCTCCCTGGCAAGTGCAGGGGAGGAGAATGCGCGCCTTCCCACATTTCAGTGAGCTGAGCTCCTGCACTCCAGTACCTTGGCTGTGGTGTCAAGTCATAGTTATATAACTACTGGGCTGAGTGCCTCCCTGGAGGGGGAGAAGGGGGAGGGGAAGGGGGTGAGCAGGAAAAGCACTATTAGTGTAATGTTAAGAAAACAGACTTTGAAACCTTCCAGAGTCTTGAGAGCTTGGAACCGTTTGTTTCCCATTTATTCTCTAGAATATTCCAGCCCAGCGTATTTGAGTCTGGTCAGCTGTGGGTGGGGAGGCTGATGGAGTGAACAGGGCAGTGAGTTTATTTAGCCTTAAAGTATGCCCCGTTGTACCGCTGTTTTCAGTTGACTGAAGTCGATGATGAAGAGCATGTAAAAACTAACGCACCATTATAGCTAAGGAAGTGTCGTAAGTTTTGCAACTATTCTTTTGCTTTTAAAGCTTCAATGTGGACAACTAGAAAGACGGAAAGACCTGAAGACTGATGGCCTCTCAGAAGCTCCTTGACACCTCTCGATAAGGACAACAGGGTAAACAAATGAGTACCTTTTCTGGCTATTTATTTTTTTGAGGGCGGGGGTTCTGTTTCTTTGCCCACGAGAGTTACAAACATCTGTTTTTTTGTTTTTTTTTTTTAAACTGGAAAGGTGGTCATATGATATACAGTCACTCCATATCACAGAAATCAATTTAAGTTTTAGTCATATAGATTCTCCACAGCTGTCATCTGCCCCTCTAGTTATGAGAAGTTTCCCATCCACACTCCTCCCATTTGGCCCTAAAACATTTTTAATGAATAGTACTAGATAAGTGAACATGTAGGAAAATGTTCATCCCTGCTAGTAATAAAAAATGCAAATTAAAGCAACTTGGAAAAGGTAGCATTTTAGTCTTACTAAATAATGCCCTAATGATGGTTAGGCTGCAGTGAAACTGATAAACTCAAATGCTATAGGCATTGAGTTAAATCAGCATAATTCTTCTTGAAAGAAATAAGGCAAATGTGTAATAAGAATCATAAAGATGTGCTTACTCTGACCCAGTAATCCTTCTCCTGGGAATTTATACTAAAGGAATAATATGGCAGAAGCAAAATGCTACACAAACTGTGGCACTGTCTATAATGATCAAATCTAATCATGCGCATACACACAAAATTCCAAAAGGAGCCTAATGTTCAGTAATTGGGGAATGGCTTAACAAAATATGGTATATTGACAATGGAATATTAAGCAACTATTAAACTCCAAAAGACACAATGGGAAAATTTAATATCCAATATCACTAGGCTTTCTATCACTAAAATTTCCTTAAATGTATTTATCTTTTTTTAATATGTAAAAGAAATGAAGAGTATTTTAGAGAATGTACTAGGAGGTCTATCAAACAGTTATGTTCCTATTCAGATCATCTATGCAAAGGAATATTTAATAAGAATTTCCCGTGAGAATAAGAAAATGGAGAGGGTTACCAAGGTCATGGATCCAGGAGGAGGGCTTAAAACATTGCATCCTTTACTCTGTAGTATAAGTCAGGTCCTTGGCCTTTGAGTTTCACCTCTACAGACAACTTCTTCCTTCCATTTTTCCAAATGGAATGACTGCAAGTTGCTAAAATGGGGCCTCAGTCTCCCCACACCAGCCATATCAGCTCACGTCCATTCAGGTCCTAGAAGCACCTCCAGAGAAATATTGAGAAAAAACTCACTGCGAGGTTTTCAGAACCATCCAGAGAGATAACCTGTATGTTATCCATCCTGAAATTAAGGAAACTTCGGTCTAAGTGACTGGTCATCTCAGAAAGACTAGCAAAGAAGTAAGTCTCTATACGTGATACTACACCAGTTCCATAATTGACTGAACTCAATGATTTTTGGTCAATCCAAGTGCAGCCACCCCTTTGCTATATATACATCAGTAGCTCCCCACGCCCGTCAGGAACTAGTGTGGGCAGGTCTATGCTCCAGTTTTCACTGGTCTGTGTCCAATGAGGAAAATAAGAAAAATATAATGACTTTTCATAAAACTAAATATATTCAATGTAAAAACTTATTTCTCACTCTAAGATAATGTCCTTTTCAATTTTTTTGGTGTTAAACCTCCATCCTTTTGTGAAAAG
Organism: Rousettus aegyptiacus; assembly: GCF_014176215.1. NCBI lineage: Eukaryota > Metazoa > Chordata > Mammalia > Chiroptera > Pteropodidae > Rousettus > Rousettus aegyptiacus. The sequence continues at coordinate 129,156,853 of NW_023416306.1, forward strand.
ATGGTGAAAATAGATGGGAGTTATTTTTTGGTCCTGTTATTCTTTTGCAGCAAAATAAAAAAACCTTCTTATATGGGCCCCCCAAATGCTAGTGAAATCAGAGTACTTCATTAAACACGTTTACCTTGGGTTCTCATACACAAATAGATAGAATTTTTAGACATTCTAATGGGGCCACACTTAACATTCTGGCAAAAAGTTTTGGTCTTTTTGACTCTTCAAAATGTGCTGTGTAAATATTACAGAGCTTTGCTTCCATAGCTGTATTTGCCTGTCTGAACTTCCAGGTTGTGAGCGTCTTTGCTCAGGAACCACACACTGCCTTACTTGTCCTTATATCTTTGGTGACTAACACAGTATTGAGTATGCTCTTGTTCAACTATTCTGTGGTTCAACAGACAAAATGGGTGAAATCTGAAGAAGAGCTGTGGAATTAAGGAGAAAGCTTTCGAAGTGGGTTCAGAAGATGAGATTAGAATCCTGGTTCTGCCATGTAACAGCTGTGTGACTTGGGCAGTTACTTGTCCTCTCCAGTTCTAATAGTACGGACACATTTCTTACATCTTCCACCAACACCCTAGCTGTGTCACTGTGTATAGGTCATGTGAAAATGCCTGCATGTGTGTTAATTTCATTTCATTTTCTCCATCATATTCTCTGACTGGATGCTTCTCACATTTACATGTCACCCCTACCCTAGTTCTGGCCAGAGGGGATTGAGAAGCAAAAGGCCAGGTCCTCCCACTCAGGGGGGTGGAGGGCCAGAGGCAGCCATCGGCATGCTTCAGTGAAAGACAAAATCTAATACAAGCAGCATTCGTTTGCGTTTATTCATGATTATTGTGTTCGACAAGATAACCTGTACCTGCTTGTACATTCATTACAGAGATTCTGAAATGAGTTTTCTTTGTCTGCTTGAACATAGGAATTTTTAATGAACAGTTTCTATGTCTGGTTTCATGCACTTGAAATGTAAACATCAGCGAGCATCTTTCTAACAGGCTTGATCCATACCCCTCAAACGGTCTACCAGCAGGGGGACTTGTGTGAGTTTAAAACTCATGTGCTTTCTTCCAGAAGTCATTGAGGCAAACAAAGAAAGGGAACTTTCAGCCTCTCCTTTCCATAGATAAATATTTTAAAATGATAGAGGTAAATGGAGAAGGGACTTGGATTTTAAGTGCTAGTAAATGAGGCGTGAAGGGGGAAAGGGAGATTTGTAATTGCCAGGACTAGTCCATATATTCTTTTGAACAAATTCATTTCCAAATTATGTTCACATGCAGCACAGAGAAATGTCAGATGTTCTGCCTGTTGTAATGTATGACGCTTAAGTGAGACTACTCATCCACTTCTCCAGCTGCATCTTTCCCATGTTTCTGGGGGTCCAGCCTCAGTTGCCCAGGAGCCTTTACCCAGTTCCTCAAATACGTATTCTTCATCTCTCCACAGGGCCTTTGGCCACCACAACCTCTTTTCCTGTTTTAGTCCCATTCGTGTTTCTGATCATCCCCTTCTCAGGGAAGCATTCCTCCCTTTCATGATAAGACAAATCCCTAATTATGTATCCTTGGAGGTTGTAGCCTCCTCATACTTGTTGCTGTTATTTTATATTTATTTGGCGACAGTTTGATGAATGCCATCTCCCCCATGGGACTGTTAACTGCAGAATAGGGGCTGCGTGTGTGTTTGCTCCCCATCTATACCCAGCACCTCCATGGCAGGTGTTTAGTAACTATGTACGTACTAGATAAGTGCACTGAATGAATCCCTGACAATTAGATTCACTGAATCTTTTTTTAATGACCTGCCTTTGCAAGGCACCCTGTGGAACAAGTTAAAAGTCATGGGTCTACAAGAAGAGACTCATAGACATGGACAATAGACTGATAGTTACCAGAAGGTAGGGGAAGTGGGGAGGTAGACGGGGCAAACGGGGTCAAATACATGGTGACAGAAAGAAATCTAACTACGGGAGGTGAACACACAGTGTAAATATATATATGCCTTACTGTTAAACTGTACAGCTGAAACTTATTGGATTTCATTAACTAATGTCGCCATAAAAAAATAATAATAAAAAAACAAATAAATAAAAAGTCATGGTTCTAGGCCTCTGGGAGTTTCACCAGCTGGAATATCATTTTCACCTATAAACCATGTCACTGAGATTGAAAGTTGGGCCGTAGTGGATCCAAGTGTGTTCTAGACAAACCACCGAACCTTTCTGTCCCTCCATTTGCTCATTTGTCAAATGATGATAATATTGGTATGCCCTTTGCTGAATGGTCAGAGGATAAAACCAGATAACAGAAATAAAAGTGCCTTGAAAAGGTAAATATTGATATTACTTTTTACCTACAAGCAACGACTTCCTTGGCCACGTCTATAAAGAGTCTTGGGCCTGACTGGAAAAACATAGTGGAAGCAACCCTTTCGGGTGGGACACAGCTGGAGCAGCAGGAGTAGGTTGGGCCAAGTTGGCGGCACAGGCCACTAGCATGTGGGCAGAGAGAGAGAGTGAAGGGCTACTCCAAGGACCTGGGGAGGACCATCCTCTTTCCACAAAGGCCACTCAGGGAGAACTGCCACCCTGGACAGGGATACTGAGTAGCTCTGTGATGGCAGAGGACCAGGAGAAAGGAGCAAAGGGGACGATTCTTCTGCAAAGCAAACCATCTGCCCTGAGTCCGGTTGTTTCTCTAAGGGTACTTGAGCCATGTCTCACCTGGGTTTGGCAAACAAACAGGGAGGCTCCTCCCTAGCTGACGCTCGCCTGACTGGATCCTGCTCTCACACAGAGGCAGCTCCCTCTGGGAGTCTTGGCATGTGATAACTATTCAGCAACCTTACAGCAGAGGTGTGGAGAGTCCTGCATAATCACAGCGAGAACCATGGCCTTTCTCAGGATAAGGTGACGGGAACCACTGAGTGGCGGGCATGGTGGTGAGTGGAACCTCATCAGTATTTTCTGAAGATACTCAGGCCTCCCAGTATATAGTTCTCAAAAATGCAATGTCATCTTGTTTTGCAAATGAGGAGCAGAGATATTAATAAACAAGTCTATAGCAAGTCATTTAAAGCTGTGAAGGTAGGTGTAGGTTCATCAAATGAGATGTAACAAGGTGACTGGGGAGAAGTGCTGGGTAACCACAGAAGGCCCTGTTACTGCTTAAGCAGCCACTACAAAGTTTGGGAGCTTAGGGACCCTGGCCCAGCTACGTGACAAATGCGGCAGTCACAGAATTATACACTGCACCAATCCCTTTCTTATTTGTTTGGAAAGGTTATACCCTCGTCATATGGTGACAGGAATCAGGAAGGATCCATTAAATGTGGTGTTTCCTCACAACCTTGCCCCTCCAATCGTGGCCAACCCTGAAGAAGGGTGGCCACAGCCAGTCATCTTTTCTGAGTGTCCCTTGGCAAGGGAATGAGTGAGAGAGCTTAAGTTAGTGGTTAAGAATTTGTTCATTTAATAGAACGAATGCTTAACTAACCCAGGGATACCTACAATTGTTTTCATTAATTCTACGGCCCTGCGTTGAACACTTACAAAGGCCAGGCCCTGTGCTAGGCACTGAGAATGCAAAGCTGAATAAGACACACCTTGCCTGCTTTCAAGGAGCTATATTCCAGTTGTTTAGAAGGGCATATAAACCAAAATTTACAGCTCCTCTCTGGCAAGCCTATTGCTGTAATATACAAGGTGTTAGAGGAACTCAGAGGAAGGAGAAACTCTGCCAGAAGAGCCTAGGAAACCTTCCTGAACATGGTACCAATGAAAGACTAGGAATTCATCAGGGATCAGAAAGGCCATGTGTTTATTCTCATTCATTAACATTCAACTATGTTGGGCATCCTCCCAGGTGCTGGGAATACAGTGGTGAGTAGAACAGCTCAGTCCCCACCATCATGAAGCTCACAGTCTAGTGGGAGTAGTAGGCACACTAAGAGTTAATCAGAAATTTGGAGAGTGCTAAGAAGGGAAAGTACAAAGTATCTCAAGAGAGTCTATCTGAGGGACAGATCTTGCCTGGGAGGCAGTAGGAGCTCTGTCCAGGACATGACCTTGAGCTGAATGGGAAGGATGCTCAGCAGTGTCCAAGGCCAAGGTGCTAGGAGTATGGGCACAAAGAGACTTGGGGCAGAGGAAGCATCACGCGTATTCATTCATTCCACTGACGTTTACGTGCTCAGCACTGGGGTCAACATGTTGAGTTAAATTTCTCTGACCCCAAGGAGCATGGAGTCTAGTGGGGGCGTAGGGGGAGATACTTGTAGTAGGAAGTGTTACCTTCATGGCTGGGAGGGAGACACACTTTCCCACCAGACAGAACGGCATATGCAAAGGCCAGGAGAGTAGATCTCAGGACATCTTAGTTTGAGGCTGGGGGTTACTAACTCCCCTGGCTGACTGCTGTGTGGGGTCCTGCCTGGCCCATCATCTTGCTACGTCTCGCTTAAGAAAAAAACTCCCTTTTTATTTTATTTTATTTTTTTTTACCAATGGCAGTGCTGCCATACCAAGAAGGAGCCACCTTAGCAAATGCTGACATGTGCATTTTGCAGTGAGCTGGAAGTAGCCAGCCTGGCTTGGCCCATGCCTCCCTCCTCTCCTCCTCAGGCAGGATCCACATATTAATGAGCACCATGTACCAGATTGCTTAAAAAAGGCCCCCACCCTGCCTCATTGCTCCCAGCCTGCCTCAGCCCTGGCACCCTGGCCACACCCACAGCCCATCCATAACTGCGGTCTGAGGGTCGGGGCCACTTCCAGGAGAAAGGCCCCATCTTGCTTAATAACACTTTCCCTCTGCCTGTCTAATTAACTCCGTCACTGTATCTGCAGTCAGATAAAATGCTCATTTCACACCACATTAATTTTTATCAGCTGAACATTAAGCAACACAAAGCTATCTATGCTTGGTTTAATTTACATACTGACAGACCTACACAGCGTTACCCACAGTGGCTGCGAAGCAAATAAGCAGAACTGGCATCAAACAAGGTTCTTCGAAATGAAATATTGATTTGCAAGCCTGACAGTGAAGAAGAGTTGGAAGCACACAGGAGAAGTGAGGAGTAAAAGAGTTATTTGTTATTTTCCCTTGAAGAACAATTATGGATGTTGTCAACTAATAGGTCTCTTAAAGGGTAAGTAGAGGGGCCAGCTGGGCTCCAGGATCCTGAAGATCAGGCATGCTCTGGGCACACAGCCCCACAGTCTATACAGTTCCCTGGAACCATCCTGCTATCAGAGGTTCCCCAACCTAAAGGGGACGCCTTCGAATAGCAACAAGCTTTAATCCCAATCTGTCTCTGTCTCTCTGTCTCTCTCTCTCTCTCACACACACACACACATTATGATATATCTCACCTCCGTAATTCTACTCAAATTATCTCTAGAAGAATTTTCCTTGCCCTCCTTCACGGTCAAGGACAGGCATCACCTCCTCCAGGAAGTCTCCCTAGATCACACTCCCTTCTTACAAGTATACTCCCAGAATACTCAGAAGAGAGTCCACATTGTACCTACTACATTGTATTTTAATAATCCATGCATATGTCTCTTTCTCCTACTGGTTATAAACTCTTTGCAGGGGTAGATACAAGTTTGGGGTGGTGGCTGAAACTTATTCAAGTTAGAGGGCCTTCTTTAAGAAAAAAGAATTTAAAGCTAACTGTTGCAAACACTACAAAAATGTATAAGCATAACATATTACAAGGGTCCCTCCCAGGGCTTTGGAAGAGACCTGCGCAATAAGGGGTTCTGAAGTTTAAGTGCTGTCGACTTTGAGGTAAATCCACTTTTGGCCTCTTGAGCATAGTTTCTTGCTCATAATAAACATCTGATGTAATGTAGGTAACATAAACTGAATGACGAAAGGAAAAGGAACTACTTTTGAGTAGTTCCTTTGTGATAGGCTCAGCTAAGAGCTTTGGTAAGGTCAGTCTCCTCTAACATCACAGCAGCCCAGATGATATGGCTGATAAGGGTTAGAGCCAGAATTGATTTCCAAGAATCATGTTTTTCCATCTGAGAACCTATGACCAAAAAGAACAAAAAAAACCCCCAAAACCAGTCGCCCCTAAGTAAAAGACACATGGCTCGGTCTCTAGACTTTAGATTGCTCTTAGCATTCATCATTTCACCCAGATCAGTGGTTCTTCCACTTCCATGAATACCGAAATCACCTGCATCACCTGCTACATGGTAGATTCCCTGGTCCGAACGCCAGGGATTCTAATTTCTTATAAATGGAATGGGGACTAGAACCTGCATTTTAAACATGTGTGCTCACCCATGATCTTCTCTCCATCTTTATTGAGATATAACTGACATATAAAATTGTGAAAGTTTAAGGTGTACAATGTGGTGATTTGATACATGTACACACTGCGAAATGTTTACCACACTAAGGTTAGTTAAAACATCTTTTGCCTCACAAAATTACCATCTTGTGTTTGTTATGATGAGAACATTAAAGCTCTACTCTCATAGCAATTTTTAAGTATACAATACAGTATTGTTATCCATGGTCGCCATGCTATACCACAGATCACCACGACCACTCACGATCTTGCTGTAGGTTAACTAAGACCACACCTTGAGAAACCTCTACTAAATACAAATGTTGATGTTGAAAGCGAGTAGGTTGGTGCAGGGGCAAGTGGAGAATAATATTTCCTTTAAGAAGCTTGAATGTGACTTAAACATGATTTGGCATCATGACTTGAGGAAGGTCTAGGACTAACTAAGGATGTAGAAAACATGCATTTGAAATCTGGAGAGTAGAAAAAGCTTTAGATTTACTTTGAAATAGCTATGTGAACCTCGGTTTGAAAAAAGCCTTGTCTTCTGTGAATTGCATCCTGCAGATTCTTTGTACTGAGTCCCCATTAGGAAAAGGAACCGAATACCTTCCCCAACCACGGGGACCAATACAGCTTGAGTTTTCAGCTCTACTATACTAAGAATTTCAATAGGTAGCTCTGATAGGTAATACACAATGCTCCTGTCATGGCTGTATTGGCTCCCCGCCAAAGAAACTTCTGGGCTTGCTTCTATTTCACAATCATGCCTTTTGGGGCTTGAAGGTATCATTTGGTTCTAAGATTACCAGGTATTTTGCTTCCGACATCGGCACGGCACAGTTTCTCTTCTCAGAGACATCCGTGATCCATGGATGTCCCAGATCCTTCCTTTGGACCAAAAAGCTTCAAAAAGCCAGGATTGCCATTTGTTTGTTTGTTTAGTGGTATTTAGTGGGAAGAGAATGCAACAGGAGCTTTGGCATTGGGAAAGTCTGGCTCATTTAGAATAAAACGTGCATAACACCGACTGTGGCAGAATGAGCCCAGGACGAAGTCATGGGCTCTGGGTTCCAGGCCTGGTTCAGGCTCTATGAAGCTGTGTGAATGTGGGCAAGTCACTTAACTTCATTGAGTCTGTTTCTTCATCTGTAATACGGACTAAATATAATGTTAGTTCTGCCTCACAGAGCTATGATATGGAGCCAATGTGTTCTGAAAAATCAAATATAAATAGAAGGAGTATTAGCTTCTAGTAATGGTCTACTGAACCTCCTGTGGATAACAATTAAAATATCTGCACAAGACAACTTCAAAAAAATGATCAGAAGACAATGGAGTGCAACCTAAAGCAAAAAGAAGTCTAGAAGACTAGAAATACTTCAACATGATACAGGGCCTCCACTTGGTAAAATTTGTGAATTTGTGGAATTTTGCCTGAGAGCTACTCTGTAGTCAGCTTCTGGCTCGGGATAGCTTGAGCCATCATAGGATAAAGCCAGAGTTACAAGAGGCACAATAAAGTTAGGGGAGAAATTGTGGAAGGGTAGAAACTGCAGAGGGGGAGGGTCACAAAATCCATAAATAAAATCTGCCCAAGTCCCTGGCTAAGTGCAAAAATACATATGCATGAAGAAGATATTGGAGTCCAGTACAAAAGTAGCAGCTGAAAGATGAAAACAAGAAAAAGAGACTTTAGTTGTTAATAAGCATAGGGAAAAGAGGGTTGGAGTTTGAGTCCAACCAAGTTGCCAGGCTGCTAAAAAAATTTCTCTTCAGAAGAACATCGTGGAATCTAGAGTCTCTGCAGCAATCATTTGTATTATCAACTATCCAATCAAAAGTCACTGGACATGCAAAGAAAGAGTAAAATTTAACCTATATTCAAGAAAAGAAAAGAAGTCAATGAAAACTAACCCCAAGAATATTCAAATGATGCATTTAGCAGATAAGGACTTTAAAGTAGTTACTATAAATATGTTCAAGGAATTGAAAGAAATATATACATAATGAATGAACAGATGTGGAACCTTAGTGAGAAACAGAAACTATAAATGTGAATCAAATGGAAATACTAGTGTTGAAAAAAAAAAGGACTACAAAAAATAATATTTGATTTTAAGAAGGAATTGGAGATGGCAGAAGGTTCAGTGCACTTGAACATGGATCAATAAAAAGTATCCGATCTTAAGAACAAAGATAAAAAAGTGAATAAAAATGAATAGTCTCTCAGAGACCTGAGTGTAATTGACTATCAAACAGTCTAACGTATGTGAAATTAAAGTCTCAGAATGACAGGAGAGAAAGGATAGACAGAAAGTATATTTGAAGGAATGGTCGAAAACTTCCTAAATGTGGTGAAAGATACTAACTTACAGATCCAAGAAGCTCGATACACTCCAAGCCAGATAAATACAAAGAAAACCATACCTATGCACACACTCTCATCAATTTTCTGACATCCAAAGACATAGAGAAAATCTTGAAAGCAGCAGAGAAAAGCACATAATACAAATAGTAGAAAACAATATGAATGAGAGCCAACTCCTCTCAAAAAACAGTGAAGGTCAGAAGATGACAGAATCTTTAAAGTACAGAAAGTAAAAAATGTCAACCCAGAATTCCATATTCAGAAATAAAGGAAAAATAAAGTCATTTTCAGATAAATTAAAACTAAGAGATTCATTAAATAGACCTACACTTAAAAAATTGTTAAGTGTAAGTTTGAAGGGAAATGACACCAAATAGTAACTCAGATTTAGAGGAAGGAAAGAGGATCACTGAAAAAAAATTATTTTAATGTAAGTAGTTATTAATTTTTCAGTGGGTAGCAAATTTATCCCCCATAATTGTGCTTTACTCTAGACTAAATAACACATGACCTCTAAGCAGAACCTATTATACGCTCTGAAAATTCAATTTTTTTTTCTGCCTCCTCTCTATCCCCCAACCCCAACTCCCACAAAAAACGAAAAAAGAAAACTTGGTTTTATTATCTAGTTGTGTGATCTTAGGCAAAAAGTTAACTAACCTGTATGTTTATTTATCCATTTATAAAGTGAAAAGATGAACTAAATAATCTCACAAGTTCCTTTTGGCCTGAATATGCTGAAATTCTGTGACTAAATTGAAGCAGTATGTTAGTAATCTCTCCATTTAATTTTTACTGTTATCATTTCTATTTCTATTATTATGATTAAGGTAATTGAGTCTTACTCTTCATGATCAGACAAACTCATGAAATTCACCCAAGAACTAATGAGCCTCAGAAGCTTCTTAAATACACCAAAACCTTTTGTGTCTCGCAATTCAAAAATAACCCAAAACATACTCTCATTGGTAAAGTAGTCAAATGCAATAAGTCACAGTACACATGCTTTGCAAACTGTGAAGCCTCAAGCAGATAAAGGTAAGGTGTTTTTATTATCCCAACTGTCAGATTCCCTTTCATATTTGCAATATATTGATGCTGGATGCCTGTTTCCTAGTCATCTTGAACACTGAGGAACTACATTAATCCACATCAGAATGTGCTTAGCCAAGCGCAAAAGTTCACTGCACAAGTCCTGCCTGTGTGACAAACAGAGAATAGGGAGGCCATGAAGCCCCAAGGAGTAGGAACAGTTAATTAGATATTCAGTGTGCCCATGTTTCACTGAGGGGAGAATCTGTGGAAACGCAAAGAGCTTTCTGGTGATTTGCCACAGAGATGGAATGTAGCTAGGCTAGACTCCAAGGGAAGGCTACCACATTCTGGAAGGCTGCCCCCGGGGTGGTCTTCCTCAGTTAGGATGCTCTGTGACATTGGAGCTGGGAAGCCTTTCCCTCCTGCCTCAGTATCTCTAAGACTCTGCTGGATTAAGCAAGCCCTGGGAGGTCCTCAACTGACTTAGCATACTCTAGAATGGGCTCTTCAAGGACCTGGGTCCCAGCTGCCCCTCCAAAGTGGCAGGGAAGAGGCAGAATAATTTGGTCCCTTCATTAGAAGTAGCTTTATGATTCTGCTGAGCGCAGTATGTTTAATTGTTTCTTTTCTCCCCAGAAAACAGTCACTGCGAATAACATGCTGTTTGGAAACAGGTCTACTTAAATTGCCATGTTAATATAATTATTTACAAATACTGGCAAAAATGAAATAAAGGTCTGACTAAAACAGAAAATTTCAAAGCCTAACACCATTGCTTTAATGAACAGAGCAGAGAAATGCTGAATAATTTTCTGCTTATTTCAAGGCATTTTTGACAAGCCTTTTCTCCCTCCTACACACACATCCCAGGTTAAATTTTCCTTTTTTAATTTGCTCCAACTTCCTAGCTGGTAACCTGTAATGCTGTATACACATCATTGTGTTTTTGAATGGCTCTAAGACAGATTCGAACATTGCCACCTCAAGACCATTACACCTGCTTTTATGCTATCCTTTGGGGGAAAAATAACAACAACAAAGCCTTAGGGGAAAATTCTGGGTACATAATCAGTGAGCCAAAGCCTGCTTTCGAATATCCAAATCTACACTGATGTCAGAGGCAACTGAGTCACTGACATTCCTGGGAGCTGCCTGCGGGTTTCTGACAGTAAAATCCAGTATATTTTCAAAATGACAACTAGAACGATGTCACCCATTGGCCACTGGTTGTTGAGTAACAGCACTTCTATTCTGACAGTAAAAAATAGTCATGTAATTAGAGTCCAGGCAAAAAGCACCTGCCTTTCCTTCTCCCTGCTTTCTGTTAAGAGGATGCTTTGGCTCATTTGCCCATATCCTTGAACTCACTTCTCAAAAGCAGCATAGACATGGAGCTCTACCTTTCCATTTCCATTCCTTCAAATAAGCAAATGTGGGAACTGCAAGGTGGTGAGACTGCTCTCAGGGAGGTTGGTCTAAAACCAAACCTAAGACCTTAGTCTGGGAAATGTGAAACCGCCTCCACTGCTTGCCAACCACGTAAAAAGCCTCAAGAAAACGGTGCCATAAGCATCGTAATTTATAATCTATCACCATTTTGGCATGCATATCCTGGGGTGATAGCAGCTATCCAAAACCCCACCCACTCAATGTCCTCCGGCTCAGGAATCAGAGCAAAGAATCCTTACCTCTAAAAAGCCAACCTGGATTTTGTGGCTGGTTATGAGAACAGGTCTAAAGAGGATTCAACATGGCACCTCCAAGCCAACTTTCGACATGGGAAATTCACTGCCTGCAGGCTGGCAGGAACTCATTCCTGACCCTTGTATTCACGACAAACAGCAGCAGCAGCAGGAGCAGTGATAAAAACCTCAGCCCCTAGATGAGTTGCTTGAGGTATATGATTTTCTTCCACACTCTTCTTCCTATGACCTGTCTCAGAAAAGGTGGCCAAACCTCAGGAGAGTACTTTTTGAGTTAAAAACTTGACAGTTGTTTAGACTGGAAGTTCCCTGAGGAAAGGCTCAGTGCTTTGACTTCATTTCTGTGGGGCACAGTATTTTCCCCTAGGGCTTTGTTGTTATTGTTCTTCCCATAGGATGGGCATCTAATCCTGTGGTGCAATGATAAGGGAAGGGTCTGGAGCAGCCACCGAAGTCTTGAGATTGCAACTTCAAACAGCTTCCTCCTTTCTCTCCCTCCACAGTGAGCCAGTCAGAAACTGTTTTTTTTGGGTGACCCTCAGACTCTCAGAGGAGACCTTCCTAATTCTTCCCCCATGTATTCCAATTCCCCTCATTTGGACAACCATCCATTCTTCTCCTCTAGCCCTACTTATGTGAAGGTGCCCTGTAGACTGTAAGGCACTGAAACATAAATGGAACATTATTTAGGGCAACATATTACGGTGGAAATAGCTCCGGGCAGTTACCTAAATGGCCCCATGTCTTTGTTTCTTCAGCTTTAAAATGGGGATCGTAATACCTGATGTCTGGCCTACCTCAGAGGGTATTGCGAGTATCAAAATGTTTACAGCCTATGTAAATATTATCATCGTCATCCCAATATTTTTCTAACCTCTGCTTCCTCAAAACAGGAAGTATAAAAATGAAATCTGTGGTTTGTGACAGACCAGAAAGAAGCCTGGGAGTAGAATGAGCCAAGGTCTGGCTGCAGTTCTGTCACAATCTCATTCCGTGTGTGAGAACAACGCTGCCCAGATCTCTGTGCCTCTCTGTAGCACAGAGAGAGTGGTGGTCTAGGTCTGGCAGGACACACAGACTATTTAAATGCGAAGGGACTCCTTGAGATGGCGCAAACCCACACGACTAGATGAGTTCTTGACCACACTGATGCACACTGCAATTCTGGAGATAACCCTTTTGATTTCTTGAAATGCAAGAGCCTAATTTTAAACTTAAGAGATGGGATGAGGTCTCAGTGGGAAAGGCTAGGCTGGGCTATGGCGGCGATTTGCCTATACAAGCTTTCCACCACTGAAAATATTTAAACTGTTTTGAGAAACAAATACTAGCAAAAGAAAACCAGACAGAGACCATTTCATACCCACTAGAATGGCAAATAAATAGAAAAAGGAAAATATGTGTTGGCAAAGATGTGGAGATACTGGAACTCTCATACATTGCAATGGGAATGCTGCAGCCACTTTAGTAAAGAGTCTGTCAGTTCCTCAGCAGAGTGAACATAGAACTATCATACAACCCAGCAATTCCACTCCTACACATATACCCTCCTCTAAATTGAAAGTAAGTGTTCAAATAAAACTTGTATATAAATCTTCACAGCAGCACTAGTCACAATCGGCAAAAGGGGAAACAACCTTAATTGTCTACCAAGTAATGAATGAATAAACAAAATCTCGTATATCCGTACAGTAGAATATTATTCAGCCACAAAAAAGGAATGAAGGACTGACACATGCTACAACCCAGATGGACCTTGAAAACATGCTAAGTGAAAGAAGCTAGGCATAAGAGGCCACATGATAGATGACTGCATTAACATGAACCCCCCAAATAGGTATATATATGGTCACAGAAAGCAGATTAGTGGTTTCCAGGGGCTGGAGGTGGGGAATGACTGATAAGGGGGGGGGTCTCCTTCTGAGGTCATGAAAATGTTCAGGAATTAGATAGTGGTAATGGTGGCACGACTCTTGTGAATGTGCTAAATGCCACTGAGTTGTATAGTTTAAAATAGCTAAGATGGTATTTATACCACAATTTAAAGGAAAAAGAAAGCAAGCCAGACCAAGGTGGGGATGAGGTGGGAAGAGGAAAGGATTCTGGAGCTCCGGCAGGGGCAGAACCTTCCAAAACCATTTCTGCTGTACTGTAGGTGCCCTTGCAAGGGCCTGGGTTGTCAGCTTAATTGAGAAATTATGCCTAATAAGTCCCAAGGAGCGACAGGTCTTTTCCTTAAAAACGGAAAACAATCATATCTCATAGCAGCTCATTACGCATTCTTTTGGTACCACGAGTTGTTTTAAAACCGTGAAATTAGTTCTGGCAGAGTTTACAGAAAAACACCCATGAGATGAGACTGAATGGGTTATGTAAGACTCCTCACACTCTGCACACGAGACGTTAACTCCTTACTGGCACAGGCAAGGACAGTGGTGTCAATTTATAAAGGAACAGCACACTCCGGTTTCCACTGAGGCCAGCACGGGTTGACGGTTAGAAGTTGTCACTGGAATGCAGATCTGCACGGCCCTCGAGCAATCGCCAGGTCCAGCCAGGTCCTCCTTTGCCACCTGAGGCCATGGAAGCCCCATTAAGGTAAAGGGAACTTGACTATACAAACACATTTTACTGTAACAGTTCTAGTCTTTTTCCAGGAGCTAGGTTGACACTTCAGTGTGATATACTAAAAAAAATCAACCAGATATCTAAAACATTAACATAATCACCACTGTTCTATAGCTGTGCCATGGGACCAGCCGTAGCGCAACTAAGAGAATGACTAGTTTGATCAATTCTGGCATAAGGAGATAAATATTACAAAAGTTTTCCCTTGGCAACAGTCACTAAACCTAGTATCATATCTGGGGGAAAAAAAAAAAACAACTCAAAAAACCTTATGTAATGAATGAGCCCCAAATAAGTTGCTAAGCTCATGAGCTTACCTTCTTCCTTCTCTTCTTCTTATAGACATAAACACACACATTACACCAAGAGTGTTCCTACAAAAAAATAAATCTATATATGGAATATTCTACCAATAAAATGTAATACTTCATTATTTCATTTACTTAGAAAATAGCAAAGAATTAGAAAACAAGTTAAAAAAAAAACCTGCTCAAGGTATGTCTCAAAGATCAAGCACTTAAATTTTGAGAAGCCCTTAGGACTCTCTGCTCAGAATGCATGAACTCTTATAAAGAGACACAAGAAGCTTAATTATCTGGTTCCTAAACCAAAACACTGGCTTCTTAGAAATGGGAGAGGGACCCCCACAGGCAAGGCATCCTGACTGCAGCAACGTGTGATTACTGACCATCAAAGCAGGAAAATCCAAAATGACTAAAAGCAAGCAGAAGCAATAAAAAATCCAATAGCCTGGAGTCATGTGAAGTACCAGCAAACCAGACCTACCCTAACAGGCAGCATGGCAGAGTGCAGCAAACACAGGCTTAGGCTTCAGACCCGCATTTGAAGGCCAGACTTTGCCACTTATTTGCTGTGTAATCTTGAGTAAATTACTTCTCCTCTCAAGTTTCCCTCTATAAAGGAATCCGGCATCCCCACTTGAGAGTGGAGATAGGCGTATCGACCTTACAGGGCTATTGTAAAAACGAGATAATATATGTAATGAGCTAATAAAAGCATCCAGTTATTACTCAATGAAGAACTTTTTATTTTTTATTTTTTATTTTTTTTTTATTTAAGGACCCGAGGACATCAGGATATCGTGGTGTGGTCTGGTTATTTATGTTCACGAGAACCTTGAGTCATTCAGAGAGCGTTAACATGTAGTCTGTGTGTTCTCAGGGAGAAGGCAGGGAACTTCCCTCCCACGAGGCTCTTCGTTCCCTTCCTCCCCCAGGACCCCAGGTGTCGCAGGCTTCCCTCCCTTTATGCCCATCCATCTTTGACGCTCTCCCTCTCTCTTTAAAACCTTTCGGCTAACTATTCTTCTATAAATTATCTGATAAACCAGTTTATCCTAAGGTATCAATGCTTGATAATAGCAAGGAAAAGTTTTTGTGGGTAACAGCAAGGGGCACTGCTGTCAGACAAAGGACTATATTTCTCATAGTGACATTTCAGCAAAGTTGTGTCCTCTCAACCACCCACATAAGCAGTTTCTTCTGTGTGGCTAATCTGAAGCATTACCCTAAGGAGCCTGGGTTAATAGTAATAGGGCCCAAGCACTTGCTGTTGAAGTTATCTGATGCTTCTGGTTAGAGTCAGATGTTGATAGCTATCCATTCGAAACATTCTGTCTCCTCTTGGTCCAAAAATACTGGAGAGGGGTGCTGAATCACTAAGGGTAACAAGGTCTTATGCTGAAAAGATCCCGCCATCAAAACACTAAGTTTATCAATATGCTTTCATGCTAAAATGCACTGAGAAGTAGCACTCATTTCTTTTTCCTCTTCTCATTTTCTTTTGCAATCTGATATTCTTTTAAACACCCATGTGCTGGAGAATGCAATAGTTGAGAGGTAGATATGGAGGGAGGGGCACAGGAAGAGACAAATGGCCGAAGCATGTTAGAATTTATCAAGATAAGTATATTGGAATGTGTCCTTCTTTTTGTCTCGCTAGCTCTCTGTCTCTCAGTGCCTCTATCTCCGTCTCTTTAAAACAATAACAGAAATAGTGCTAGGTTCAAACAGAAAATACTGTCTATATCTCATCTGCCCAATGATGGGCATTCTGATTTCTTACAGACTTCTTACAAAATCATATCTATTTTGTTTACTAGTCTAATTCCAACCCTAGCCCAGGCTCTGCACCAATTCTGCAAACCTCCTCTCAACCTCTCAAGCCTGCATTCAGAGACATTTATTTTGGTCGCCTAAAATCGACTATACTGGAAGAACGTATTCCAAAGAAATTGGCAAACATTACAAATCAGGGCTTCCCCCGCCCCCCTCTGGAGAGCCGATTGTTAAACATTTATCAGCACACCATTGATAATAGGTATTCCATAAATATTTGTTAAATCAGCAAAGGAAGAATGCATTATGAGCTGTTCTATTTAATCCAACAGCTCTCTGGCCCTACTCATAGCAGACCTTCTGTAAGTTCTTCTCAACAACATGATGACAAGCCTTAGGATTTAGTTATGAAGCAGAGAAAGAAATGCCAGGAAGACTAATTTAAAACAAAATTTCTCTTTGGTAATAGTGTCTCTGACTCAGCTCTGGTGGAAAGTATCAACCTTATAAACCCACAGCGAAGAGGTGAAGATTTCACATCGTGTCTCATTTCTTTTGATGTTAAAAAGAGAACCGTATTCAATGCAGGGACAAGGCTATGAGAAGATTCCAGGCTCAGAGGGAACAGTCACACACAGCAGCCTCCTCTTTGTAACCTCAGGGAACAAGGGACTTTCTCTCAGTGCAGTTTTCCTTGGTATTGACTAGTAAATAACACCTTTTCTGCCTCACCTACAGGAGACTCCTCTGCTGAACTCCTATTCATCCTCCAGAACCCAGTTCTCATGCCCTTGTTCCCTCTGCTGCTTTAACAAAGCCACCCCCCTTCCGTCAGAAGAAGAGAGCTTGCTCCTTGGCATGCATGTCCCTCAGCACGTTTATTATGCTGGGCTGCATACAGCTGCATATAGATTGGGTCCTCTCCCCATCTCTGTCACTCTGTGACCTCCTCAAGGGCAGGGGCCACACTGAGACTGCATTCCCAGTACTTTTCAAGGTGCTTGGCACATAGTGGTTGATCACCGCATATTTATTAAAGTGAACCACTAAAAACTAGAATTGGAAGATTTTTTAAAACATGAGCATAATATGTAAAATGTAAAGGGTTCTTATCAAGAGACGACCACATACACACAAGAAAGGTAGCACACTACTTCCAAGCCTTAGGAATAGCCTTTGCCTGTGCAGACCCTATTAAAGCTTTTAATCACATAGCTGCTAGAATAAATTTGTGAACGCCTAGAGGACCTGGGCGGAAAGGTTCAATTAGGAACTACAGAAAGCATTCTTCCAAATAGTGGCCTCCTCCTCCTTCTCCTCCCAGTGTGTTCCAACAGCTTTACTCCAGGATTCTGAACCCTCCCTACCCACAGGGCTCAGAGGTAAGAATATTACATAAGGAATGAATGCTGCCTTCATTTGTTTTAATAAAAGAAACAGCCCATTTAAAGGAACACAGACTTTAGTGGCTCAGATATTTCAGAATGTGAATATGACCCAGAGGCTCAGAAATACAAAACGGCTGTCTTGAGAATGACCGTTTTTTCCTATTTAAAACATTCTGGAAAATTGCTCCGTGTCCCCGTGCCAAAAAAGAAAAAATGAAAAACATAAGGGCTATTTGGAATGTCTCTTCATCTTACAGTGACTTTAATGCATAATGTTATAAAGACATGAAGCTCTCTGGCCTCAAACGCCCCTGATACGGCTGTCCAGAAGCCGGGGAGAGGCAGCCTGCCACAGCGTGGAATTTGTGGGCAAAGAAAGCTCACCATTTCAGATGAGTTTTGTAGTTGTTCCTTGGCTTTAGTGTTGCGGCATTTCCTAATAAAATATAAGTATGCTGGTTAGGAGAACTTAACTGTCTTTTATAGTACAAGATGATGGTGGTTGTGTTGGTGGTGGCACAGGTGTAACTCAGTGTAAATAGCTCTTTTTATATACTTTTCTCTTATTTTATTTGATACCGCTACCATTTAGCTAGGTAAGGAATGAATTACTGATGTTACAATACGGAAAATGAAGACAGAGAGGTGCCGTGGCTGGCTCTAGGTCTAACTGCTGGGCCATGGATGACCTTGAAGCAGAACCCAGAGCTCTTGCAGGATGCCTGGTAGCAGTGGGGAGTCAAATAAGGAGGGAGACACCTATAGTTAGAGAGGACTGTGAAGAGAATAAGTGTTGAAGTCAGACAGGCCTGACATTGTACTTGGGGCCTCTCAAGGACAGGTCTCGTGATCATGGGCCAACTATGATCCCTCTGGCTACAGTTTCCTCATCTGAAAATGTGAATACAATTCCCAACTCAAAGACTGTTGTGAAGATCATGTGGGGGGTGGGGTAAATAAAGTCCATTGTAGGGATCAAAAATATGGTAGCCATTAGTATTTATCAGTATTTCTAGCTTATACAGGGCTCTTGGCCCTAGATAAGGGCTAATTTCATTTGTTCTTTGGGATTTTGCCTGGGTGGGAATTCCTCTAAATATTTCATGGGGTCCCATTTTTCTTTTTCCTCTTTAGGGGCTTAGCAAATGACAAATAGCTCAAGTATGGATCTGGCTTCCACGTTCAGAAGGAATAACCAGGTCTGCCAAAGCATTGTATGTATGTATGTATATGGGGGGGGGGGAGAGTGGGTAGGGGGTGTGCGTGCGTGTGTGTGTGTGTTGAACCTAGTGGCCCATTCTTTCATTCTCCTTTACTTCTGAAATGACATTCACCTGTTATTGACAAACCATCTTTGTCTTTTTCAGATATTTCAGTGTCGACAGAGATGAAAATCTTTGCACAGATTCAATAAGGCAGGAAATCAATTAAGGTTTTCATTTTCTGCTTAGCCTCAAAAGACAGGATGATGAGAAAAGGCCTCCGTAAAGGAAATGTGTACAGATTCCTGGAGGTTTCATTCTGGGTTCTATGTTCTGGAAAAAATAAAATAAGAACAAAAAGCCTTACATGTCCTATTTAAAACAAATGCTGCTTTTTCTGTTTTTCCTTTTTTTCTTTTTTTTTTTTTTAATTTACAAAGCCCCTCCACTCTGTTTTGATTAATATGGACAATTATGACAGAGGAAAGATGCCTCAATTTTTAAATGACAGCCCTAAACCTAACAGCTTGGTTTTTAAATGGCTACATTTAAATATTTCTTTCTCTGTTCATTTCCAAACCTGGGCCATAAATCACCCTTATGAACACAATGGCCTGTGCCTATAGCCATTTATCATTTGGATAATGTCACCTGTTCAGGTGTGCATTAATTTATGCTTCAAATTAGAACTCCGGTTGGGTGAAATCTTCCCTTGCATCTGCACATCCCGAGCAGCAGCCCCTTAGGACCGGGCTGCGTACATCCCAGGGCAGAGGAAAACCTAAGCAATTCTCACTCTCAGGGTAGGAGGGAAGAGCAGGATGTAGATTGTTAGGTTTAGGAGTGCTATGGTGGGGCTATAAACTATGATGGCGGTTATTCATCCTACGTGGGCTGGAAAGAAAGTTGAGGCTTAATAATCCTCTCCAGTTCACTTGTTCAGCCTCTTCATGTTCACTGTCCAAGAAGGAACCAATTATGAGATATGTTCAACTATTCTAGCCCAAAGAGGAGAGACATACATGCAGCACGTGTGTCAGCTTTTGTTGCTCTAAGAAAAGGCAAGGTATAAAAAGGAGTGAGATGGAAGGATGCGGAGCCCAGAAGACGGCATCTCAGAGTGGAAAGGGTTCCAGAGTGGCTGTGGGGAGTTGGGAGTCCTAGTTTTGCTGATAATTGTGCGTTACCTTGGTCAGGTCATATCCTTCTGGGCCTCGCTTTTCTTAGCAGTAAAATAAAAGACCTTCAAGATCTTTCTCTCTGACATCCTGTGACTTGAATTCAAGAGGAAGTAGTTCATTGTTTATTACTATAGCCAACTGCTTATTACTACCTAAATCCTCACAATGTAATTATTTTCTAAAGCTGCCCCAAAATAGATGGGGTAGGGACAACTATGAGTTTCTGACCCATGATAGAGAGAGCTGATTTTCATATATATCTAGGTGGGGGAACCTGTATTCGGTTTTCTTTCCTGGCTCCACTCTATTTCTTCTCTGTTCTCTCCCCACCCCTGTTTCACTGTCTCTCTTTCCTACACATCTCAGAAATAGACAAAACACTATCTGGAACTAGCATTACTATTAACGAACATCCGAGATGGGTTTGCTCTGTGTTAGGCATTATATTATAATTTTTGAATAAAACTATCTTGTTTAATGCTCCAAATAACCTAGGGAGGCCCACCTTAATCCTCTCCCTTTAACAGATAAGGAAACTGAGGCACAGAGAGGTAATTTGCCCAAGATCTCACAGAGAATCCCAGCATCTAAACCTGAACCCAGGCTCACCTGACTCCTAAGTGAGAGCTATTTCCATAATGCTGAAGTGAGCAAGTTCATGAATCAGGGGACTTAAAAATGTTGTTCAGTAAGTTTGATTGCTTAAGCTCCACTGATGATTAAGATCACCTGTAGCCAAGGGGGATTACAAATATTTTTTAATTTCCACAAACGATAGAGGTGTAACTATAAAATTACATATGTATGAGATTAAACAAGTGATTTCAAGAGATATACAAAAACTAGTCTTGTTTCATTTTGGCCAGGGTTTATATATTTGAATTGTAAATTCAGAGATCCTGGCTTAGTTTATTTCTCTTTATAAGCCTGTGATCACAGCTCTTAAATTAAAATAGTCTCTCCTTTTCTACAGAAGAAACTTAAAAATTCAAATTTGTTCACTGCTCTTTTTTAATGGACTCTTTATACATGTAGTTTTAAAAATTATTTTCTCATCGCCCGAGAAAATCAAGGGAAAATGACTTTCTAGCCACAGTTCTTAAATGCGCCAGTTTTGTTCAGGGCGTGAAAATTGAGAGAATCCCATGGATCGAATCCTGAGCACATCCAGGGTGGTGAATCACCGCTTCCACCAGTCGCTTGCCCAGTATGCGGCCCAAGTTGTCCCAAGCTCCTCTCTGCTCCCCCTTGCCCCCATATGCAGCCATCCCCTGTCACCATGACGCCACTTTCCCCTGACAGGCAAGGGAACACCTGCCAGAGGGTGACTTCACCATACCAATCACTCTGACAACAGCCCAAATAAAGCCTTGTCATTTAAACCACAAACAACAATCCAACAGGGCTGGGGAACTCAGAGTAACAGAAAAGGAGAAAGAGAGAGAGAGAGAAAAAAAAAAAAGAAACAAAACCCACATGCTGGTGCCATAAACAATTAAAACACAGTTACCCATGCCTGGACTTGGGAAATGCAGGGAGACAGCAGAGCTAGAGGGAGGAGTAAGGAGTCAGAAAGAACTGGGTTTGTGTCCGGCATTTCTGCTTACTGGGTATGCCACCTTGGGAAAGTTATGCAACATCTTTCATCTGTTTTCTTATTTGTAGGATGGAATGAATAACAGGATGCAACTCACAGGGTTGTTTTAAGATCCTGAGTATTTATGTAAAACATACAGACATGGCACTCGATTTGTATTTGCTGATTTATATCGTATTAGCGATATAGGATTTCATGGTAGGCCTGCCTTTTTTGTGCATCAATGAACCTTCTAGAGCCCAGTGTGCCCCTCTCACTTGGCCAACTGCTCCCTATACCATTAAGAAGGAGGCCTGAATTCCAGTCCAGGTTTTGCCTCTGACCAGATAAAGGACTTGAGGCAATCACATTACTTGGTGTCAGTTTCCAATTCTGCCAAATCAGAGTGTGATTATCTCTAATACTTCTTTCCTCTACTCATTGTTCTATATCAAACTGTCAACACAAGTGACAAAGGTTTACATTTTAGGTGTCCAGGAACCCCTGCTTTGGAGCAGAGTCTGCTCTCTCCAAGCCTGCCCCTCCCCCAGGAATGTGGAGGGCGGACTGGGCAGGATTGGTGCCTGGGAATTGTTCATAAAGCCTCCCTCTGGAGTGCTCCAGCCAATTCCACAGCATCTCTAATAAGCATTTTCGGCAGTGACGTGCTGCTTTGAAATTTTTCCTTTCAGTAGGAAAGTCAGAACTGTCAGGAGTCTAACTCTTCTGTTTTTGATTTCTTGGTACAAACCCAAGAGGGAAAAATGCAAGGGATTTAAAAACAAAATAAAAACTCCAGGGGCAAAGGAAAACCCATATTCTAGTAGGTGGCTGAACTGCCCATGCACCTGCCCAAAAAGCACCCAACGTGACACACGCTCTGACTAGAAGCTTACCTTGGAGTGAAGGTGTCTGTGCATCTACCCATAGACAGAGAAGCACCAGACTAATTCTGGGCTAGACCAGAAGAGAATGGTTCAAACAGCTCTTGCTATGCCTTCTGGAATGCCATTCTTTTAACACTACACAGGATTCTTATCAGCGTTACTAACAGGAAATAGCCTTTACTGTCCCCTCTTTCAGGGGGTTGCAGTAGTAACAAGAATACTAGCAGCTCTTGGTATCAGTAAAGGCTTTACAATTCCACAAAGCGCTTTCTTCTCTATATTTTGATCTCCAGAGCATTGCTACCCATAGGCATCACCACTTCCTCCTTTTTGAAGTTGAAAAAACAACCAACATGTTTAGTGAGATTAGGGACCAGCAGGCCAGGAGCAGAGCAAGGACTGGGGTCAGGGCTGATTTCTTCCGCTATCATCATGTGTCCGGCCCCCCCACCCCCACCCACCTGCCGCTAAGTAGCACATGCTAGAATGCAAAAATAGGAGAAAAGTGGAGCCTTGAGGGTGTTGGGGAAAGAATAAATTGAGCCAAATGGTTTTCAGTTTTGATTCTTCTTTGAGTTGGACAAGTTACTTGCCTTATTTAAAGGGAGGTTCTTGTCTATAAAACAACTCCTCAGCTCTAAATTCTGTAACAAATTCCAGGCCTCTTTGGAATGACCAAACTGACATCAGATTTGGAATGGTAAATTATATGGGAATAGTGGCCTAAAACACAACAATCGGTGAAAATGGGCACAGTTCTGTCCCTTTCTGTCTTTTTAAAAACTCGTTTAAAAGTTACACTTGCACAATATTTAAAGAGGCAAGGAACTCTAGAAAGCTTTGTTGAAAAACCGACTAACCCCTCCACTTCCTCATGCCCCGAGGGCAACCACTTCCAACTCCTTTAGCTGATTCTTTTGATATTTACCTCGGTATCTCTAAATAACATGTTGATGTAACTACTTTTTGACTTTTCAGTTTTAGGCTTTATCTATTCACCTTCCACTACGGAAGATGAGGTTTTTGCTTTCTTTCAAGAACTCCCGCCCTCACCACACACACACACACACAGACTTCCTGTCCCCCATCCTGCCAATGCAGTTCTATCACCATTTGGCTGGATCGATATTCTGTGCTTCTGGTTTAATGACAATGAAAATGCTCTTCACTGCTACGTCATGTTGTATCCAATGGGTAATCTTCCTTTTCTGAAGATTATGCTTCTCCTGGAGTTAATAATGAACTGTTTTGCTTGCTTAACTTTCCGTGTACTGATTACTTACTTATTCAAGTCCTAACTCTGATCTGGTGCAGCCAGTTTCAATACATTCAAACACATCAGGCATTCTACCAGTTTCGCCTTCACATGTATAGCAATTTCCCCAGGAGCCTTCTGATCAGCTCCATTCTAGACTGGTTTTTTTCTCGTCTGTTTCATAGCTGTTGTCTTGTGATTTCTCTTTCCTGTCTTCCTGGGCACCCTCTTCACTCTCAGTTTTGTTGGCTTGTTTCTTAGAGCCTGTGTTTTTCTTGGTTTACGTCCTCATTTTAATGGAGTTTCTCTCAGCAGTCTCCTGGGAAAGGATGTGCGTGAGGTAAAATTTTGGAGAAATATAAACATATTATAAAATGTTTTTTATTCTAACCTCACAAATAAATAAATGATAGGTGGGTTAGATACAGAACTCTACACTGGAAATCATTTTCCCTTGGTATTCTGAAAACCTTGCTGCATCATCGTCTAGTTTCCAAGGCTGCTGTTCGGAAGCTTATTACCAGTCTAATTTTTAACCCTTTATATGAAACCTGTTCTTTCTCTTTGGAAACCAAGAGTCTTCTCTTTGGTGTTCTGAATTTAAAATGCTCTTGCCTCGGTATGGATTTAATTCCATCCATTATACTAGGCATTCTGAAAGATTTCATGGGAAACTCATGTCTCTCACTTTCAAATTTTCCTGAATCATCTCTGGCATTATTTTAGCCTTTTCCTTCCTCCCATTCTCCTTCTCTATTTTTCATTTCTTAGATTTTTAATTTGTTACAGCTCATTCT
This sequence comes from Rousettus aegyptiacus, assembly GCF_014176215.1. Classification (NCBI taxonomy): domain Eukaryota; kingdom Metazoa; phylum Chordata; class Mammalia; order Chiroptera; family Pteropodidae; genus Rousettus; species Rousettus aegyptiacus. The sequence goes on from NW_023416306.1 coordinate 129,181,269, forward strand.
TGTTTTTTGAGTGTTCCTTTTTTTTAGACTATTCTATTCCTCTTTCATAGATATCATACTGCCATTTATCTTTCTGTGTTTGTTAAAGGCAAGAGTATTTCCCTCTCCCTTCATAGCTTCTGTTTCCTCTTATTTTCTACTTAAAAAAAAATCTGTTTTTCCTCAAATGCCTGATAATTGTTGGCTTTCCGCTCATATTTAAGAGTAGGGTATTAAAAAACTGAATATGATTTTTGGGTGCACAAGAGGAGTTCATTCACTGTTAGGATGACTGGGCCATTTCCTTGGAGAATTCCAACTCCTGTTTTTTATTTATTTATTTATTTATTTTTAAGTGTTTTATTCCTCTTACACTGGTCACAGTGAAGGTTCTAGCTCCACCTAAGAGGTTTACACCTGGCTTCCATTGTGTGGGAGCTAAATTAGTGGAAGAAACCAGGGCGGCGCCAATTAATTACATAAATGTATGCTTAATCTCACCGTTTACACATGGTGTCCCAAGTCAAGGGACCATCTGTTTATAGTACCCAAAGAATAGTTACACTCGGTGAGGGGTGGGGCAGTTTCCTAGAGGGAATCTTTTACTTAAACAGACTTTGAATCAATATATTCTATTGTTGGGCACCTTCTACCCCGCTTTCAAGGATAACTGGTGCCATCAATTCTTGAATCTTTGTGGCAATAAGTTCTGTGATGCTCTAGGTTTTCCCCATTACTGGCTTGGGATTCAGCCTTGTCATCTGGTAAATCAGTCACCTCTATTCCACTGGCTTTCCTGCTTCTAAAATATTGTGGCTGATGTATTCTCATATGTGGCCTTGTAGGTTATCCTTCAAAAAGACTCTTTACAAATCATTTTAGTGGATTTTGAGGAAAGAACAGGTTTAAAGATGTGTATTTTATTTGCTATTTCTAACAATTTTGTTTAAGCTCCTTCATTCTGTCTTTAACAAAGTAAAATAGTCAAATATATTTTGAACCAATAATATAATAACATTGCCTAAAGGAATCTTAATCCACTAGAAAACTGATAGTTTATGTTATTTATTATTGCCCATATCTCAATTCTCATTTCTGCCTAGTACATATTTGTAGGCCTGGTCCTGCCCAGTGGACTTGTAATCCGAGGCTTTTAAATATCTATTTGGCCATTAATCTGCAGTTTGCAATGTACAAAGCCAGCCAAAGACCAAACGATGTCCATTTCATTTACTGTCTCTTGGGAGGCTAATAATTTTCCACCTCAGGATATAAATGAAAGTTGAATCATTCAAACGTTCATTATTTTAATAATGAAATAGCTATGCTCTACCTGTTTAAAAACCCCAAAACCTCAAAGTTGAGTCAAGTGGTAGCATTATTTAATTTCGAAGATTTACGTGCATTGTAGAAAAGCATAGTGTGTTTACAAGGGCCTCTGGTACACGCTGCCTATGTTGGAATCTTTGCTTCCTCTGTTTGGCCTTGGGGAAACTGATCAATCTCTCTGTGCCTTGGTCTCTCCATCTGTAAAATAGAAGCAAGAGTAATACCTATCCTCTAGGTTTATCCTGAAAATTAAATGAAATAATATACGGATAAAGCACTTTTACCAGTGACTAACACATAGAAAGAGCTCAAAAGGTGTTAGCTAATGCTGTTCATTATTATCTCATACTTTTAAGGACTCAGGAATAAAGTTAATAAATATGTGTTAAGTGTAAGTGTGGCTTGACAATGAGACACTTCCTCATCCCACAGTGATTTAAGAGGACTAATAGTGTTATCTGATGGTTAAACTATAAATTCTGCACCCAGTTGTTTCGAGTACAAATATACAAAGTTGGGAGGAAGGAGGTCTCAGGCCAGAGGGCACTAGTGTGACATGACTGATGGGATGTGCAAATTGGGTGGATGAACATCATCGGGGGGCATGTTCTGCTAATGTTCTATCAAAAGGATACTGTCAGAGTCTGCATTTTGGTGAAACTACTGAGGCAATTCCACTGTGCTGACCAGAAAAGGCTGGGCTCCATGGTAACAAAGAAATCCCTAAATCTCAGTAGCTTAACAGAAGAAGCTTTTTTCCTTGATTCTACCAAATCTGATGTGGATCCATAGTTCTTCTCCATCTTGTTTCTCTGCCATCAAGAACACCTGGTCTCCAAGGTTCCTCACAGGAGGGAAGGGAAACCAAAAAGCACACAGGTTCCCAAACGCCTTACCCTAGAATTTGTACCACATCCACTAACATTTCATTTGCCAGAACTCAGTCTCCTAGCCCCAAACTAACTGAGAGTAGGCTGAGAAATGTCATATCCCATGTGCCCAGGAAGAGCAGACAAGGTAGCTAGTCCAGAGTCTCACACAGGCCACCCCCATTTTGGAGAGCTATCTGGACAGCTGGCTGCTTTCTACTAGGAAGCCCTTTTCTGTCTCTTCACTGAGGACCTCCAATTGTGCATGATGGACTGCCAGTCTCTCTTTGCTCAAGTCCTATGGAGCCCAGAGGGGGCCAGGACCTGAAACCCGTGTGCACAGCCTTCCCCTCCTCGAGATGGTGAGATTTTAGTCAGACAATGTGGTAGGAGCTGCATCCCTAGTGGTGAGTGGGGTCTGGAAGCTGTTGACTGCAACCTGGTCTTTAAAAATGAGCTCCACTGAACTGTATCCTTTTCCCACCTTCCCATCGGTTCTGCCTTGTGGCTGAACTTAGAGATTCTCACTAGTGACAGCTGAGGGAAGAGCAAGAAGGGAAATTGCTCTAGAATATTACATATTTATTGTATTTATTAGGTCAGACCTGATAACATAAATATTTTGAATAACATAATACAGTTCACAGAATGGTTTTATCTTGGCTGTCTTATTTTTATCATTGAAATAAGCTGAGAAATAAGAAGCAGAATTATCATAATTTTACATGTGAGAAAATCTATGCTCAGAGAATGGAAGCATCACATCCAGATTACTCAGTGAGCTGGTGCTGGAAGTGACCTTTGTGCCTGGGTCTTCTCACTTGTCTCTAGCTTTGACTTTTGGCTTTTCCTTCGTGTGTCTTCAGTAGATTAGTACTTAGTACTCAGCATTGCTCAGTTCTGTGTTATGGGGGAAAACAAGGTCTTCAAGCTTAAGTAATATATACTCTATCTACTACTATACTCTATCTTCTACATTTTATGAAACAACCTATGAAAATTAGGAGAGAATATATAATTAGGGACTAATTTGTCTCTTCCAGTCCAAAGGGACAATTTTGCTCAATGAAGATGGAAGTTTTTAAACAGCCCCCAAACCTAGTATACTACCATGTCTCCATGACCTTGTCCAGGTTGTTCTTTTGACACAGAGAACTTTCTCTTATTTCTCAGGCCAATAATCTCAACTTTCTAATGCTGGCTCATATGCTACTCCTTCCTCAAAGTGTTCTCCAAACTCACTGGTAGAATTAGTTAGTCCGCCTTCTCCTGGTACCCTGGAGCATAAATCACACATATGTTTAGGTTGTTGATTTTTGGTGGGAGCCCGCAGAATGGAGGGGATGTGTAGTATCTTTATTTCCTCTGGGTAAATCCTTGATTTCCTGAGGGTAGTAGGAATCAAGGCTTTCCCCTCCTCTGTATCTCCATGGTCCAGTATGGTTCCTGACGTGAGTTCAAGGTCCATGAATGAAAAAGTAAATAACCCGAAAGAGAAGATATAGCTACCTAAGACTGTCAATAGAGTCCCACAGATGTCTTTCCCAAGCCTGAATCCTGGAATCTTAGAGGCAGGAGACCAGAAGTGACGAGAATAGGTAGAAGAGAAGAAAGGGGCTGCACCAGCAGATGCTTAAGAATTTCTGGGGTTCATATTGCTGCCACCAAACATGACGCTCTGGACAACAGTAACCTCTCCATTCTGCCAACCACCCCCCCCCCCTTGCTTTTTGGCTTTGTATGCCATTTCTGACCAGTGCTGTGATCCTCCTCCAAAGGGCTGCCCTTGGCATGGTGATGAATCAGCCTCTCTGTAGCATAAAGGCCAAGGCAGTGGGGGGAAGGGGGGAGTAGGGGGCACAGTTATCGGGATTGGCTTTGGGTGCTTCTCCTCACCTTGAAGGTCTCCGCCAATCCTTAAGGTATATTCTTTGCTTAGGCACTGGGAAAATATGAATCGATTTTCATAAGCGGGTCTAATAAAGCAAAAGGGGTTGATAAAATGTAAAAATCCCAGTTTCTCTTCCACGGTTTGACCCTAAGAAAGTCAACGAACCCAACAGCGTTTCAGTTTACTCTTCTATAAACGAGTCTAACGATACTTTGCCTAACTCATGGAGGAGTGGCGAGGCTTAATTAACTAATGCTCACTTCTCTCAGCACTTTGGATGCCCTCCATGGGCACAAGATTATGTTATTACTTGGAATAATAATAATAGTTTCCCCTAATAATTCTGTGTTATTATTGCATTTAAGAAACTGTATTAGAGGCCTTCTGGATCTAGTTTAATACCTATAAATGTCTCTCCCTGGCAAAACAAGGGAGCACTGCCCAGTGATTATGGTTTGTCTTACGTTTCAAAACTAGTAGGTTTAAACTCTCAGCTGAGTCCTTAAAACAGCGCCTGGCCAAGGGGGACCTCTTTTGATCTCAATTTGCTGGACCACTGAAAGCACTTAACTTTATCGAGGCAGCTTGTTTTCAAAGCCGAGTACTTGGCAACTCTAAGGGCCCCATCTATGACTGTGAAAAGATAGGCATAGAGCCAAGATAAGCAGACTCAGCTTCCCACCCTGCAGCTAGAGCAAGGTGCCGTATCACAAATCTGATCACTGTTGCCCCCTATTTATTTCCACTGCTTTCCTCTGGCTCTCAGTCAAGTCTAAACTCCTCCCCAAAGCATACAAAGCCTTTGCATTCTACCCGACTGCCCTTCCATCTCATCTTTAGACACTCTCCCTTGCGCCCTCTGTCCCTCCATCCTGATCTTTCACTTCAACCACACCAGGTTCTCTCTCTCCTCAGGCCTCTGTACATGCCGTTCCACAGCCTTTGCGAATCCTTTGTTTCTTGTCTTTACCTTCAGCTCTCAGGTAGATGTTACCCCCTTTCCAAGCCTTCCGAGGTACCCTACAACATCCTTTATTTCCTGGGCCAATGCACTTGGCAGAGAAAATTGTATTCACCTGTTGACTTTCAGGTCTGCCGATGAAACTGTGGGACTATAAAGTGTGCCAATTCTCTGCACTGAGTCTGCACACAGTAGGTGCTTAATCAATATTTGTTGAATGCATGAAAAATGTAGTTTCTCTCTTTTTTCACTTATATGCCATTCTTTTATATTTTATGACTGACCTTAACCCCAATCATTTCCTATCCCCTATGCCAACCAAGGGCAAGTAGAATGGTTAAAGGAGACAAGTATAGATGCCTAAAAGAAGAGAGATACTATAGGTGGGAGAGATTAGGAACAAGGCAAAGTAGGAAAGGAAGAGGGATATTTATGAGGGGGGCATCTGAAATGAAAGCAGGGAAGAGGAGTACAAGGATCTAAGATGTTAAGATTAGATTAAAAGCATTTTGCTCTTTCTTTTCCAGGAATTTCTGACATAAGAGAAGTGGGGAGGGCAAGGGAAGCTGTTAGGACCTCCTTTAGTGCTCACACCCCTTCTATGAGATAGTCATTTAACAGAAGAAGGCAGGAAAGCTCAGAGAGGCGGAGTGCCTTGCTCAAGGTCACACAGCTAATACATAACAAAGCCTGACATGGAACCTGAATGTGTCTGACTCTCACTTTGCACATTTACAAGAGTAGGTTGTCCACGCCACTAATGGAGCATCCTTCCCTTTGGTACTCTGGGGCCCTTGAGTCTCCCTTCTCTTTGGGATGCAGAAGACAAAGTGGGTAACTAATAACTAAGAAGAAAAAGGAACTTAGCACCCAGTTAGGTGTTAAATGCTGTACTTTGAAGAGTGATTTCTTAACATTTGCACACATACATAAACGAATTTCTGTTTTCTTTCATCAGGAGGAAAATGAACTGAACTGATCTTCCCTGGCTCTTGGTTCATCTTTTCTATTATTAGGTACACGTCTCAGACTCCTGTGTACATAGGCCCAGCAAACAAGTTGTTAATTCCTCATCACAGCAATATTTTCCACCATGGTTTGGGCCTGGCACACAGAACTGTGCTTATGGACTTTTGCAAAACCAGCACAACACAGCCCAATAGACATGCTGAAGAATAAACTCCCCACTGCCGTTTGCCTTGCTTAGAGGCTCTGTGACACCAGTTAATAGATTCCAGCAGTCCAGATGCTTACCGACATCTAAATAACTTAGCCTCACTCGCTGGTTTTCTACATCTAGATTTCCCCTCCCTTTGGGGAATGAGATTAAAAACAAGAGTCCTGCTCAGAGCAAGCAACTGTCTTGTCTTTGATTTATGCTATTACTGTAACTGCAATCCTTGAGAGAAATTCCATCGCTACCGTAATGAGGGTGAAGATTCAGTTAACTAATAAATCCTTCAGGAGTGTGCTCTGATGCTGTTGAACTTTTCATTAAACAATGATGTACAAGAAAGGAAGAAAGATTTTTAAACAACACGATACAGACACACATCCGGTATGGAATTAGTTAAGGCCTAGAAATATCATGTGTAAGAGAACAAAGTTTATTTATAATCAATAATTTCTCCTGAAAATACTAGCTAACTTAGCCTTTCTTCATTCCTGGGCCTATCTTTGTAAAGAGAAGGGAGAGAACCAAAACCTATCTGTGATTCAATCAGAAAATGCAAATGAGGTCAAGTTTCTTAGAGGCTTGTGAGATTTCCCTAGAGAAATTTCCACAGCGTCTCAGCAGCTGCCGGCGCCCTTCTGAGGCTGGGGCTTGTCTGTGGAGTGAAAAGAACACAGTGCTGGCTCCCTCCTTCTTCCCTTGGACCTCTGGCTGGCTGGGCACTTGAATTCCAGTAAGGGGCTTCCTAGGGCTTTGGGAATATCACCCCAAGACTGAGGTCAAACTCACACATGCACATATGCATGCATGCACAAGTACACACACTCACACACACACACACTCACACACACACACAATGCCTTTTCATGGGTAGTGCTCATGGCTTGCCTCTCTGCCCTGTCTCAGAGTGAGGACCTTGCACCCCAAACCAGGCAAGAAGGAGGCTCTGAAGGTAAAACCTCACAGGGAGAAGAGAAGGAATCCTAGAGGTGCCCTGCCAGCTTCTGGGACCAGTGACTCCACCCCTGTGAGGGCCTCAGGGTAACCTGGAAGGAAATTTCTCTTGCATAACCCCTCCCCTCCGTGACAACCTAAACTAAAAGTGTGCATGTGTATGCATTTCACCTACCCATGTCCTCCCCTGGGCCATAGAACACTGACTCCATCCTGCTATCTTGTGATTGGGAAACTAGTAGTTTGGGACAAGCTGACAAGTGATGCGGCAAGTCAAGACACTCCCCTCTGCCTTTATAGGGTTTCTCTCTGCTCAGCACAGGTTCCAGCATGTGTTTTGAAAGTTGACTTTTTTTTCCTTCCCAGAGATGGGCAAACACCGCCAATCAAAGCTATAAGGCCTTAGGTTTCAATGACTAGACACGGAGTTGAGAAAAGGAGGGAAGGGACAGAGCACCCCACCCCCACGCCCGCCCCCCAGCTCTCAGCACGCCGGAGGTCTTGTAGAAAGCGAGCCCTTGACTACACATGTCACATGTAGGAGAGGACTGGAGAGAACTATACCTGCATCGTATGAAGGGGGTTTAAGATTTGAGGTCAAAAAGTTATATTCTCTTTCCTGTAAAACTTTAAGAAATTATTTTTAAGCTAAATGTTACCCTTTTGGCTTGTAGCTTTCACATTGAGAATGAGGACAGAGAGTGAGGCAGAGGGGGCAGGTGTATGGGTCTTACAGGAAACTTTGAGGAAAACAACACAGATTTCCCCTAAGCTGTGAAAACTGCAGACCTGGAGGTCCCGATTTACGTGTCAGTCGGCGTAGTCTCGGTTTTTCATTTCCGAGCTCCCCTCCACCACGTGTCTCTCACAGTGCGGTGGCAGACTACAGACATGAGAACTACTTGGGATGCTTGTGAAAATGTAGATTCCTAGGTCTCACACTGAATGATGCTGGGTGTGGGTTGGGGGGATCGATAAAAGAGATGGCTGATTTCTAATCCGCACACTCACCCTAGCTCACCCCATCTCTTCTACTCTACCATTCCAGACTCCCTAGCAAGGAAAACCACCCAGGAACTGCGGTTACTCCACTGCCAGAGTACGCCTCGCCTCTGCCAGGTGTCACTAATTATCTAGATGTCCCACCTGAGGGCCTAGAGCCTTGGCCAAGAATGGCTCCTAAGAGAGAACCCAGAAGCAGGTCAGCTGGCTGTATAAGGGACGGCTCCTCCTCTTAAGAAGACTTCAGTGCCTTCGACCTCTCTGACCACTGGTGACGTGCGCTCCACTTTCAGCTTGCCGTCTCTTCTTGCTCTCTCTCTGCTCCATGCTGCCTGCCCATCTCCTCCAGCCTGACTCTTGCTTTGCTTCTCTGGTCATCATGACACTTTCTGCCTCATTGGCTGTTTGGATCTGGGGCTCCTAGACTCTGTATTTCACACTGGGCCCACTCCATATGCTGCCTATGTCCCAGTGCTGGTGGTCCTTGAAGCCCTCGACCCTCCAGAAGGTGGGACTCACATTAAAAGGGTAGCCTTCTACTCTTCCTCTCACCACTAAAGGGGCCCAACGTCTTCAAAATGATTGGTAACACCACATTGACCCCCTGCCCCTGAATAATTATTCCTCCTCTATACATGTCTTCTGTGATTTCACAACATATTCTAATTATTTGTACCTGTCTCTCCTCCCTTCCTAGGCTGTAAGCTCTATGGTGCAAGGACCGTGTCTTACTCATCGTTGCATCCCTGGCAGGTACTGTGGGACCTCAATGATACCGATAACAAACATTCATGGAGTACTTATTCTTTGGCAGTCGCTGTGCTAGGTACTTTCAGGCAGTATGCCTCTTTCTCCTTGCAACAACTCTGTATGAACGACACTTTTATTAACCCCATTTGAATAAATGAGGCCGGTGAGGCCAAAGAGTTTAGGTAACTTGATGAAAGTCATATAGCTAATAAGTCCGGGAATGGACTCTGAGCAGTCTGACTCCCAGGTCCCATACTGAGAGCTTGCTCATTCAAAGTTTGCTCGAATAAATGAAGGAAATATGAACCAATGAATGACTGAAAGTATCCATAGGAGCACTGCATTTTGGAGCTAAAAAGAATGTAGAAACCATTTAGTCCAAACCCTTACTTTATTATTGCAGAAACCGGGTCAGAGCAGTGACACAATGTATCTGAGAAAAAGCAGTGTGGTGGTCGGGGGCCCCAGCTGTGAAAGAGATGGCTCGGGTCACAATACAGTTGTCACTTGCTCTCTGTGTGAGCCTGGGCTCGTCCCTTGGCTTCTTTTTCCTCAATTTTTTCATCTATAAAATGGGGGTAATAGTACCAGAATTTATCTCATTGTTTTGTTGTGAAGATTAAATGAAATAATGTAAATTTCTTAGAAAAGTGCCTGGTATATATGAATGTTCTTTAAAAGTTAGCTATTGTCATTATGGCAGAATCATAGCACTACGGGTTGACAATAGTCTTAGAAGTCACGGATTCAACTCTTATTTTATCAGTTTCATATTTGCTTCCACAACTAGAATTGCTAGAATTGGACCATTTAAAAGAAGTGTGGTGATCTCTTAGTTCAATGCCCACTTTTTGCAAAGGAGGACGCTGTAGCCCACTTTATCAGAGCAGAGATGGAAGCAAATCTTGGTTTCTTGACTCTGGCCACACCACCATACACCCATCTGTCAGCCTATTCCACACCACCCTCTTGTCCCAGGCTTCTCAGCTCAGGAACAGAGAGTCCAACTGTTCATGACATAAGTTTATTAGAAACACTCTATGCTCAAATTCATGGCAAGCTAGCCATCCAGATCAAGTTCTTTCATATGACAGGTGGATAGAATTACAGAATCACATTGCAACTGGGGATCTGCGAGCTACGCACTAGAAAAGGCAAAACTCCCCACCATGAGGTTGACTGGTGAGTGAGTCAGCATTCACGTTGCAAAATACCCAAGGATACATACACTAGTCGGTACTCAGCAATTAACACCCACCCTCCCTGGTGACATCTCGCATTAATGGTTCTTTATCCCCATGAACATTAGATGGCTTTAAAAATGCTGGTGCCCTGGCCCCAGCTCACACCAGTTATAAAAGAATCTCTAGGGATGGGGCCAGCTATTTTTTTAAAAAAACTTCTAGATAATTCTAATGTGCACTAAGTCAATTATAAGGCAAGAGAAATGTCCTCCACCCATAATATCCTAGGGCAATGATTCTCAGAGTGTGTCCTCAAATAAGCAGCATCCCCTGAGAACTTGCTCGAGATCCTAATTCTACATTAGGTACCCTCTGTCATGTTTTCTCAAAGCACTCTGCTGTTAGTTTTTCATAACACTCAACGAGATGTGAAATTATCCATTTATTCATTTAATGTTCTTTGCCCACTCCCCTCTACTCTAGATGGTAGCCTTTACAACTAGGGGTTCTGACCACGTCTGTTACGTTACTCAGAGCACCTGGCACACAGGGCAGACTCAACCAATATAGATTCAATGAGGGAATGAATGAATAAGTGTTAGGTATGTACAGGCAAAACAGGTCTATTATTGACATTTGCATTTTTCAGAAGTCATTGCCATGGCCTTATAGAGATAGAACACAAGCATAGGTAATACATGCTTTATCTCTCCCAGAAATAATAAAAATCAAGTTTAACTCAATGAAGCAGGTAACTAGGACTTTTTAGACAATGACTTAGAAAGGGAAAAAACAAAAGAAAAAAGAATAAATACTGCCCTCCCTACTCTTCCCCCCCACCCTCTGCCAAATCAATGTAATAACTTTGGCCCAAAGAGTGGCTTTGCCTAAAACACTACAACTTCTTTAGGACAGATCCCTAAATATTTATTAAAGGTAGCTTGGGGGTGGCCAGCATATTAATAAACCCTTCATGAGAAAGGAAAACATGAGTTAGTAGGTAATGAAGTATTATTTCCAACATGAAGATTTGTTGAATGGTACATGTATATCTGCTGGTCAGATCAGCTGCCCTGACTGAGGTTTAGGGGACAGGCAAGGAAGAGATCCAGAAAGGGAGAGCACACAATGTTTTGGCATCGAGAGGGCCTACACATGCGGAGGAGGAAGAGGTCTGGGCCTGAGAAACATTCTTGACTCAGTTAGGCTTTTGGGAGTTAACATAGTCAACCTCTCTCTCTAGCTCTGAATGAAGAATGGGCCTAATCCATGAAGTCAAGACAAAATTTGTTCCTGGATGTGATTTGGGCATTCAAATGAAGAGAAACAACTATCTCTGTGAGTTTCAAATACTGTTTTGCTGACAGAAGCCAACAGGCTCTTTTCATAGATCTCTTTTCTCCTAAAAGGAATCCTCAAGTGCCAGCAACTGGGGTATTACATTGAATAATAACGTCCATGGTTCAAAACTCAGTGTGTTAGTTAGTAGCCATATACTGTAGTGATTAAAGCAGACTGGCTGGAGTTGAATCTCAGCTTCTGCTATTTAACAGTTATGTAACTTTGGACAAATTACTCAATCTCCCTTTGCCTCTGCTTCCCCTTTAGTAAAATCAGGCTAATAATAATATCTCACTTGTACGATTATTGCTGTGAAGATAAAAATGAGGTAATTTATGTGAAGTTTCAAAACAGTGCCTGAGACATAAGAAAGGCTAGAGAAATGTTAGCAATCATTATTTAAAAACCAAAACCAATCTCAAACCCACACAATCTGTTGTTAAGATTTACTTGTTTATCCAAAAGACACCTAAAATGGACTGCAACTCTGCTAAGAGACAGCATAGCAGCTGGCTGAAGACAAAATAATGATACTTACAAAAAAGGGCACACAGATGACTTCAGTGGTGGAGTCTAAAACATTATAAATAAAGAAGGTGCAAATAGGTTAAAGTAGGACTATGTAGCAGGGAACCTCTGGAGTCATCTAGAGCCAATACCCGAGGATTAGCTCAAGTGATTGGAGCATCACTGCGAGGAACAAAGAGTTTCTAATTGGAATTAGAAACACTTCATGCTGGAGCTCAAATTTATGGCAAGTTAGTCCATCAAGATCAAGTTGTCTCATATGACTTCCAAGGGTAGTACTGACTTCCCTCCTGTGCCACAGTAACAGGGATACCTGGGAGGCCTTCTAAATTTCTGTGTCATTGTTACCAAGTAGAACTAGAAGAAAGCATAGGGGAGCTGGCTTGCCACACCTGTCAATGTTTCTAGTACATGCCTAGGTACTTCTCCATCTGCACCATACATACACACAGAGAGGCATTACTACAATAATTGCACAGGACAGTCAGGTTTGACAGTGGTAAGAATGATGTAGCTCTTCTGTGGAAGTCACTGGGACATTGGTAAGTATGTTCACTATCTATGAGAGACCAGAATCTGAACGATGGCAGAGCTATTGTAGCATCTCGTTCAGGAAGTTTGTTTGAAACACTGAGGTTTCATACGGGGGTTGATTCAAAGTGGCCTTATTTATAAGTCCCAAGGCCACGAGTGGAGGCATTATCGTGAAATACCGGCATAACCCACAGGAAGCGCCGAGCAGGTCTGCTTCCCTGTCTTGTATCTCGGAGTGGTGAGCTACTGCTGTCTCCTTCGCGAAAAGCAGGGTAAGGAAGAAAGGACGGCACACCAGGAACCTGACTTTTCTAGAACTTCCTCATCTATAAAAATATGGAAATTAGATGAGCTAATTTCTAAGGCCTTCCACTTCTAAAATTTAAATCTAAGATGACTTAGATATAGCTTACATAATTTTGGGGGAAGAACAAACAGCTGTCACACAGGATAAAACGAGGAATCTCCCTGCTGAAAAAATATTCCCCTCTCTCCTTATCACAGTTTCTGACCCTTGACCATTATAAATATATTTCTTTGGATTTCAGAGGCCTTAAAATTCTTAAGAGTCTCCTATTAAAAGTCAGGTAACTGAAAACAATTGAAGCCTTCACTAGTTTACACCTTAAAGTCAGGGCCAATTAGCTTGCTTTACAAATATGACTAAGAGAAAGGCCCCATGGGAATGGAACCCTGGATGGGATGGGGTGAATCCTGTTCTACCTGAGAGTGGGTACCATGTTTCATTCATAGCCCTAAGTCCTGTTTTTATACAGATATTATCACATGCTTGGTACTTTTTAATGGTTTTGTTTTTGTGAGGAGGGAAGGAAGGGAGGAAAAGACAGAGGGAAAAAGGAAGGGAGGGAAGGAGGAGGGAGGAAAGAAGGAAGGAAGGAAGGAAGGAAGGAAGGAAGGAAGGAAGGAAGGAAGGAAGGGAGGAAGGAAGGAAGGAAGGAAGGTCTAAAAAAGAAAATATTCTTGAGAGTACCTCCTGTATCTGACCTGGTCAGTAAGTATGTATGCAAGGGAACTTTCTAACTTGGGTCCAAGGTACTAAAAACAGCCCCTACTCTTGAAGGGCAATCTCCAGCCTCCCCGCAGACTTATCTTTGCTCTGAGAGGGCGCCGGGCTGTCACTGAGGACTATTCAGGGACTCAAGCAAACCAGCTGCTGCTATGCTGAGCCCTGCACCAGTTCTAGGTGCTACACTTTTTTTAAGCACTTGATTTAAATGAAGAAAGAAATTGGCTTATATTTTTAGCAGCTCCTGCTACTAAAACTCATTTGACAAAAGTGCCAAAGGGACAGTTAAGTCTGAGTATGATTTTTTTTTTTTTTCCCATGGAGGAGGAGGAGGGTATAATTTATCTGAAAATGACTGGTACTTTCCTGGCCTGGGGACATTATTCTACCTGTGCTGGTGCTCGTTCGCGCGTTCACACTCTCACTCGCTCTCTCATTCTTTTAAAGACATGCTCTCTCTCTCTCTCTCTCTCTCTCTCTTTCTCTTTTTTAATTTCCATCAAATTTCAAACTTAAGATATTTGTCTTTAGCTTCAGTTCCCAAGCCCTAACGCAACCACAGAAAATAAAAAGTGTGCAACCTCAGTTCAGAAACTCTACAACCTTCCATTATATTTCAGAATTAAAGGCATCTAACTGGGTAGACCAACACCCTCTCCCTCCCCCACCTGTGATACAGATACAACATCGAGTACCTGGTACAAGCATAACATTAAGCTAATTGGAAAGTATTAATATTGTGTTTACATACTGGGTACCACCTTAAGTATATGATTTCAGAGTGCCCCACATGCCCTCTTCCCAAATGTTTCTGTTATTGACATTCCTTAATATCTCAGATCCCCTCCATTACAGCTAAGGAGAGAATTACCAGAATGAAGAAACCTCTTTTTTCTTTCTTTGAAGGTTAAGGAATTAGTCAATCAGAAGCCTCTGCTAAAATGCATATTACTTATGAAAGTAAAATTTTAACCCAGTAATACTGTGACCTAAGTGACTTCAAAAGATGAGTTAACTTGTAGAAATGGAGCCTGGGAGTTTTGAAGGGTTTAGGGCTTGTGAGAAAATGTCTGGTGTACATAAAATCCAAAATGAAATCATTTGTTCATTCGTTATTTGGAAACTTTTCCCCAGAAATGCAAAATTATGAAGAGTGGTTGTATTTTCAGAGGACAGTCTAAAAACATATGGTTATGTTTTAACCATAATGTACTTGAAGTATAATCCTAAAGGTAGCCCCAAATCACCTTCAGGGCAAAGCTTCCATAAGAAAGTGTGTTTAGGAACCATTTCGGGGGTCCATATTCCATCTTCCTGTTGCAGTGATGGTGAGATGTAGATGCCTCCTGGGAGACAGCGGGATATTGAAGGAATTGGGGTGGGGGGAGGAGCTGCCTGTGTTGGTCCCTGAGAACAGGCCAGTTTCACCTGTGGGCGTCTGCTTCCTAGAACCCTAGGGGTTTCTGGCTGTTCCTTATTATTGTTGCTTCCCATCAGGATTCTTGAATTCTCCTTTATAGCAGTTAGTACCATGACAGCAGTTAGAAAACTGTATTGTAGCTACTGTTTTATAAATAGCAGATACAATGTCTCATTCATGGTGCAGCGGACGGCATGTATTAGGTGCTCAATGAGAACCGGATGGAGTAAGAAAGACTTGTGTGCATTTCAGAAACAAACTAGTACTGACTATGTGGGGCATTTCATTGTAGAGGGTAACTAAGGATGAAGAATAGGCAATGCCAGGAGCGGTGGGGAAAGGAGAAGAGGCTGAAGAGGCTTCCTGAAGAAGGTATAAAGGAAGAGATGGGAAGCGAGGTAAGAGTAGAGCAGACACGGTAGAAGAGGAGTTGTGGCAAGTATAAGGAACAGGCAGAGCTGCAGGTGAGATTCACTTCCACTACTTACCCTCCTCACAGCTTGTGGCAGGAAGGGAAAGAGAGGGAGCTGGGTGAGGAAGGCGGTCCTGCTAATCTAGTGATCAGGTAGAAGAAGGCTTAAGTTGGGGCCCAGAGGCCATTAAGAGGCTCCCAGAAGGGAAGAGAGTCTAAGAAGAGGACAATGAGAGGGGAGGCAGAAAAACTCGAGTGACCGGTCAAATCTGGACTCAGCCACAGCGGGGGGTTCTATTCACTTCTGGCACCTCCAAACAGCTAATGACTGAGGTATACTGGATGTGGAGTGGACCATACCCTTTCCATGCCCTGAAGGGCAAATGGTTGCACCCCTACCCTGGTTCAGACCCACAGGGGATGTGGGACCCCGGAAGGGAAAGCTGCTGGGAGGCACTGGGTAGAAACCATTCAGGATAATTTTTATAACCTTACAAAGAAAGTAGTAAAAGCTGTCTTGACTAATAGCTTCTCCAAGGACTACCACTTTACATGTTTCTTCCTCCCTTCTTGATTCCCACTGATTTTGATTCTCTCTCATGTTCAGATGTCTTGCCACCAGTAGCTCCTCTGCTCTCTCTCAAATCGGTGCAAAGGTGCAGACCTCATTTGCATTCCCTATGGTCTCAGGGCAACTCATTTACTTTCATCTTGTGATTTCCAAGGAGTTACTCGTTTACTTGGATCATTTAAAGATTTCTAGGCGTCCTGCAAAGAAGACATCAGGAATCCTCCTTTCCACAAGACTTTCAGAAGATGTGAAAGCCCCACTTGGGGGAGGTGGTGCATCCCAGAGAAAGCGAGAACCAATTACACGGAGCATTTAGTAAGACTCTACCAGGGAGGAGCTGTCTTTCCTTTGGCCCAACCTGGCTCGGGCCTTACCTTTGCTTACCTGGATTACTGCCAGTCTGGGGGCAGGATATGCCCCAGGGAGTTTCGCAGTAGGAAGTGTTAATCTCCCTATGCATTTATTTATACCTTAGGGCTAATGGAATTCAGTGGGTTGCTGCCCTCTGTGGCACTGGCCCTGTAAGCTCTATCTCCCACTGGAGTGGAAGATGCTGTCACCAGTTACTGCATCAGTGATAAGGGGGCCCTGGGGGTGACAGACAGCCTTTTCAGGACCCTCAAGATCACAACCCAGAGACACTAACTTCTACCTCCTGGTGTGCCCAAGTCTGTGGATTGAGTTCTAGTCCCATGGGAACCCTGCTTCAATGAGGGAGAAACCATACATCTGAAGGCCTCCAACTCTGACTCCTTCTGGAGTCACCCATTCCTGAATCAGCATGAGCTTGCTAGGACAGCACATGGAAAGAGCCTGTCAGTTCTTCCAAGAGCATTTGTAATTTTATGAAGCAATCACCTGAAAGAGTAGGGCCTAAACACTCGAGATTCCTGCAGGGTAATGGGTGAAATCTCACAGAACACCAGAAAACTCCCGAAGGAAAGGTCAGTGGTACCGATAAACTCTTGTTTCTGTTCATTCATGAACTGATCCGTCTATTAATTCATTCAGAAAACATGTACTTTTCATTCACAACACTATAAGACAATGATCATGTTGTCTTGTCAGTAGTTAACATCTCCATACTGTATAGCAGGCTTCGCAAGGCTGGGGCCTAGGCCGTACTCAGTTTAGCACTGTGCCGAGGATATAGTGCTATTGAATAACAGTTTATGAATAAATGAATGAACAAATGAACAAACAAAAAAATTGAAAAGATATCCCACTGAGCACATGACTGTATGTTAGAACTCAGTTAAGGTAAGGAATCACATTTGTCTTGGACTTCTGCAGAAATTATCTACTTTCATCAATATCTTCACATATTCATAAAATGGCATTTTTGCCTTTATTGTTTAGGTTTCTATAATTATATTAAATCTAATATATTTGCATTAAAATGGAAGGAATAGTTGTTTATTTAGAAAATCTAGAAAAGATAGACTGTCTTAAGGACAAGACAAATTCTCCATAATCTCACCAACACTGTTAGGAGAATTTCATTCTAGTCTTTCTTTCCTGCGTATACAAATTTACAAAGTTGGAATCATGCTGTATTTATAGTTTTAGATCTTGATTTTTTTCCACTTACATTATATCATGAGCATTTTGCGACATCATTAAATATTCTTTGAAAATGATATACTTAATGGCTGCATAATATTACATTATAGCTCTTCAATTCTTAACTAATGCAGATTTATTATCCTTAATAACTCCCTGAGTCACTGCACAATCAAAATTGTTCCCAGGCTTCTGGAACCATTGTTGTGGCTGATACTGACTGAAAACTTTCACAAATAAATACTTTCAGGCAAGAAAAGCCGTTGCAAGTATGACTGGATCTAATCTTTAGCCTTTCCCTCCGCAAAGTTACTAATTCATACAAGCATACTAATACCGTTGGAATGTTTCTTCTCTTCAAGTTGGAAGCTCCAGGGTACACAAGAAAACAGGCATGGAGTGTAATGAGAAACACATGGCAAGAAGCTAGCGGATTCACCAAACACTCGAGATTTATTTGGGCATGCGGGATCACACCTCAGTTTAGGAACAGAAATGTTTTAGTCCTATACAGCAAAGTGATTTTGCTAAAAAAATTTATCTTAAGTCACCAAGAAGAGAAACAATAATGAAAAATAGACACACGGTCTCATGCCCGTATTATCTGTGCAGAAACCAGGAATACCGGTGAGGTTGTGACCACAGAGGAGGTGATGAAGGAACTTTGCCAGACTGAGAAACATTAAGTAAACGTGTCCTGGGCTCTTTTCTATTGATAACTGGCTTCCAAATGTTGCCACATTCTCTTTCACTCTTTGGGTCCTGTCCTACCCCAATCCAGCCTTCTTTGCTTTGAAGCTGGAGCGTTTGATATGGTGAATTTGAAACTCTAATTTAGGAAGGTTTTCCATGAAAAACTCAGACCAAAGACAAGGATAGATGGCAGGACAGAATACCCTCAGCACTCGGTGGCCGCACCTGTGTACACTAGTTCCCTCCCCATGACACATCAGCTTGAGAGTTGATACTATCTTTTAATAGTACAGGTGATACAGAAGACCTTTCCCTCAAAGCTGGCCTGGGTGCCCACTAGCTAGTGCACTGGATAGTCTTCCCCAGAGGGTGAGGTTGAGGAAGTCCTCAAATTCCTAGAGCTGAGTCTTCTAGAACAGCTGTCCTCAACCTTTTTGGCACTAGCGACTGGTGCTCCTATGAGAATCTAATGCCTGATGACCTGAGGTGGAGCTGAGGCAGTGATGCTGGCACTGGGGAGCGGCTGCGAATACAGATGAAGCTTTGCTCACTCGCCCACCACTCATCTGCTGAGCGGACCGGTTTCTAACAGGCCATCGACTGGTACTGGTCCACAGGGTTGGGGACCCCTGTTCTAGAAGCCAATAAACATCTCTGATAATATTTAAACACTAAACTCTGGATCCATGCATTTACCTCCACCTCATTTAGGTATTTTGGGGTGAAGGAGATAATCGTTCCTCCAGATGAATCTTTCTCAAGCACCTTTTCATTATATCATTTCATGACTTCTGAACTTAAAACTCTTCTGATGACCTATTAGAATGCATCTGAGTTTCCATGTCTGGCCACATTGGTGTGTTATAATCAATTGTGAGGATGTTTTAAGAAACATGTGTGACTGATTAATACTTTTAAGTAAGCTGAGTAGAGTCCAAGGTTAACGCTATAAAATATGTCTCCCTGGTTGGTAAAAAGGGGAAATTCAGCTAATGTGGCAGAAAGCACACAAAGTCCACAGGTTTGTATTTGCAGAGCTATCATTACTATCATAGCACCTTTGTTAAGTTTTGTGAAAACTATTCTCTTTTACTAACAAAAATATCTGTGTTATGGCAGATAGCCCAATAACTATTACATTCTGCTTCCAGAGGAAAAAGACCTGAGCTAGGCACATGGTCACCTAAAATAAAGATGATATTTCCCAGCCTTCCTTATAGCTAGGTGTGACCATGTGACTAAGTGCTAGCAAAGAGAACATAACCATGAATGAAGCATACAACTTTTTCAGGTGACAACCCCCCTTATATGCCAGGGACTTTCCTGGTTTTACCATTGAAAACCTCATGTCCTGGAAAATCATCTAGTTCTGGGCAAAAAATTAAATATTTGGTGACTCTCTCCCTACTACCCCTTTCTTCGGCCTATCTCTTGGAATATGGATGAGGTGGTGAACCATCCTGGACAGGAATGGCAGAAGGAGCTTGGATCCATGCCAACTTCATGCAGCACAGCTGCCACACCAGCTTCCGACTTTCATGTGAAAGCTAAATGAACTTTCTTTCCTTGTTAAAGGCCTCTTCTACTTTCTTTCCAGCTAACCTAACCCACTGAGCTCCATCTCTTGTATCATTTTTGGCTATGAAGATTTTGTCCTTTTCTGGAATCTGGCAATACCTACTTTGACCATGCATTTGATATTTAATCACAGGCTTCTTTGTAGTCATTTACCTTATTACATGTTTAAATTTTTTGTCTTGGAAAGAGGCAGTGTGGCTGAGAGAATATGGTTTCGGGATTAGAAGATCTATGTTCAAGTCTGAGTTCCAGCACTTGCTATGTGGGTGATCTTAAGTGACATTTTCCTCATTTATAAGGTGCAGTGATTGTAATCCCTCTTCTGCCTATTCCAATGTGTTGTAAGATTAGTACTATGAAAATACTTCATCAACCATCAAGCATCATAACTATGTTAATTGTTCTTGAGAATTGGTTCTCTCTCTAATATTTGCTAGATATCCCTAGCAGGCTTCCTACTGTGCCATGGACATGATGAATAACAGTTCCATGCATCCTTGTAGAATGAAAAAAGGAGGAAGGAAAAAAAGATAAAAATAACAGTTCCTTCAATGTTATGAAATCACGAAGAATAAGGCTCTTCCTGGACATCTACTCCTTCAAATGCAGAAAAGGCACAAAATATTGGGCATACGTCAAACCGAAGTCTCAGACACAAATTTTCACTCGAGTGGTTTAAGAGCCTCGTTACTAGCTAATTCATGGCAATAAAGTATAAGTCAAAATACTAGAAACACGAGTTAGCTTCTATGAACAGTGGTACCTCCCTTCTCAGCCTTAACGCTGTGTGTTCTGTACCTCAACATGAACATGAAGAAACATCGAAAAGGGTCCAGATACATTTTATATCAGAAAGGAAATGGCTTCTACTTAGTAAGCCACTAAGAGAGTTGCTATTTTTAGGTGCTCTGTCACTTAGTGGATTACCAAGGTGATGCCATTAGGTTTAAGACTACCTGTTAATGGAAAGATAAATGTGAATAATTCAGGGAGGACACTTAAGCAAACACCAATTGAATGATAAAAATCACTCTGAAACCCACGGGGAAAGAATAGAGATGCTGCTTTACTCAACAGTTCAGACAATGGACCTGATCCTATCACACATGCAGAGCTCTTGCTCATTTTGGTCATACCAAAGAGTGGCAGAGCTTCCTAGACATAACTTGTGCTCACCAAGGCTATGAGCTAGCCCAACGCCAGAAGGTCTCCTTCTTGTTCACCCTTTCCCCCCTCACACCTTATGTCGACATATTTTCCCTCAGGTCCCTTATCCTTGAAGGATTTTTTTTCTCCCCAAAGAGCTATCTCTGTACTCAGAACAGGAGCCAAAAAACTCAATGTCACTGAGCTATGGATGATTGATAGTTATTTTCCCTAGAAATATTTAGAATTTCAAGGGGACTCGAGGCCTTAAATTCAGGGAATGGACTTTATATTGTGGAGCTCATGTGTATTCACATGGCCAGGGTGGGCGTAGCATCATAAGGGGAGGTGGCTTTGGAAGGAGAGAGGACCCCGGTATCTCCAGAATAGTATCATTTGGCCACTGTCTTCACTGCCTTTCCACAAAGTGGGACCAGAACATTGCATACAAATTGCTCTGATCAAATCAAGGAACCCTAAAGGAGATCAGGCTTGGCTTTAAAGCTATTGGGCTATGAGTTAATAAGAATTTTAATAAAAATGGAAAGTATAGCCCTGGGCTGTGGTGCACTATCTCTCCGGGTTGCTGGTGTTCTATCAGTCAATCATATAATCTTTCTGATGTTTGTAAAGTGGAGAGGGTAAGCAAAAACTCTGTGGGCCAAAAACGGTTTCAAAAACAGAATCAGCAGAAAGACCAGCGATTCTCTGATCGGTCCTCCCGGGTCCTGAGACATGTCTGAAAGTAAAGTCTTCCCCACGAGATATGGGTAACAACAACATGTGCCCAACACACTTCCATAACAAAGCCATTTCTATACACATTTAATTGTCATGATAACCTGCGATTCTAATTTATTATCATTCCTATTTCACAGATGAGGAGCCTGAGGGTCAGGGAGGTGGCTGTGAGGGAAAACTGATCTCAGGTCTTCTGATTTCTACCTCCTTTCACAAATTCCTCAGCAGCTTAATGACTATGATGCTCTGGTTCCATTTACTGTCCTCAGACACAACCTGGAATAGCTGGTCTGTGTCATTTGATTCACCTCCAAAGGGAGGAGAAATTATTAACCCTTTTTTACTTCCAGAAATTAGCAATGAGATGAAAAGGTACTACTGTTTTAAAAGCAAACAGCCTTCATGCTATTTATCTGTTTTGTCTAAAGGACTGTCAAGCTCTGTGATTTTTAAGGAATGGCTCAGTTCCTAGGGTGTTACCCAATAAGTTTTTTTACTCCAATATACTGACCTCCTTTAATATGTCCATCAATAGATATATTTTTGATGGTTAAACTTTGCTCATAACAGTTGACAGGTAACTGATTGGTTTTAAAAGATTTTTTTTTTAAATAAATGGCATTAAGGTGAAAATATAGTTGCTATGTTGTGATGCTTAGCCAGAGCAAAAGGCACACTCTTGTAAGAACTATCGCGTGGCTTGAAATGTCACTTAAAAATTAGTGCTGGCCCATTTTGCTTTATATATCGACTAAGAGAGGAAGCAAAACAGAGAGACTTCACTCTTGCTCTTGATTTTTCTCACACTGATAATGACAGATGAGAAGAGACTTGAAAGGTTACACTGGTTGTCCTTGAACCTTTCTGACCATTCTTTCTTTGTCAGCAGGAAAGCTAGGAATCTTTCCATACTCCATCCTCTTTATCACAGCTCGTGTTCCTCAGTCACTAAGCCCTCAAGGGTTTATCTGCTAAAGATTCCCCAATTGGTCTCTACCTCTATCCTCTCATCCCCATCGTCCTAGGTCAGGTCCTCCACGTCTCTTACCTGGCCTACAACCCAAACCCTGTGTACACTGCAGCCAGTGGGGAATCTGACCAGACAAATCTGACCAGGACCTCCTCTATTGAAAAACTCTTCAATGACTCCCTATGCAAGTACAAAATCCTTATCCTGGCTTGTACAAAATCCTCTATAACCCTATCTTTTCCTTTTTCTCAGGCTGCCTGAATGTGCACCAAGGCAATGAAACGACATTGCAGGTTAGAGGCAGGTCCTGGGCCAGAGCCCAGCAAACTTATCTTCTCATCTTGATTTATTGTCACAAAAACCATTTCTTTCTTATTCATTTTCTAGACCATATTTCCTACTTTTTGGTCAATGCCTTGTAATAGGGAAATTAAGTACTAGGAAAGAAAAATGAAGCCTATTTGAGGAAATTCCAGATATGGAATGAAGCTTGGCTAATACCAGCTCATCCACAGGTGGGGCTCTCATAATTATGCAGCAATGAAGATGCCCGTATATCAATCAATGGGCACTGCACGCTGCCAACCCACCCCTCCCTGCACACGTCAACACAGGCTTGGTAGCAGGTACTACAAGTTTAACATGTGAAAACCAAAAAGCCAGAGAATAGCGACCTCCTTCCCTGCCTTCCACGGGAGACTGTCTGGAGTGTAGAGATGTACCCACTCTAAATTGTATCTCATGCTGCTGATACCATTTATTCCTCTAAAGAGCTAAGGAGGGACGCAGTCTTCGTTGTTTCTACTTGCTTTGAAATCACAAAGGGCCTCGCCAAATAAGTTAGCATCTGATTGTTTCTGCTTCTGATGCCAAAAACCTGGATATCTAGAAAACTTGGGAAGCATTTGCTGTTCATTTTGTATGCTGGCATTTGGTATTGCGAAGGTACATCCTAAAACAAAGAGGGGCTGTCTCCCTCATCTTTGTGTCCTTGTTCCCTAGCACAGGGGTTGGCAGAAAGAATGTCCATGAATGCTTGAGAAGGGGTCTTATAAACAAATAACCTAGCCAGGTACTGTGAGGTGGAGCACAGCTGACCCTCCACATCTTTCAAGGTTTGGCTACCCAGCTCCCCTCTGAATGAAGATTCTGTGCTTACAGACTATGCTGATCTTTGAGATGTGCTCAAGCTCTCACAGGCTGCAGGATGACCTGGGTCCCCCCTACCCACTGTTTTTTTGACACCGTCCTCTCCCCATCACGCTGCTCCTCTGCAAGCACACCCTACAGTCTGCTTAATCTGCCAACGACCCTAGAAAACACGCGCGCCTGTTAAGGCCTGATCCTTACCCGCTGATTTCAGCCTGGCCTGGACTATAGCATCCTGGACCCTCATCCTGCTTTAACCACTGAACACAAGTAGACCACGGCAGGGCCTGGGTGTGGAATTCTACCCAGGCTGCAACAGTACAGCACCAAGCATCTGGATCATAATGGAAAAGAAAAAAGCTCTCCAACTGTTTCTAAACATCCAGATGTCTGGCACAAAGAAGGGGTAATATCCTGGCGCCTGCCCCATGACCAGGGTGTGTGATCCAAGCAGAAAGGCAGCAGGTTCTGGGCCGGCCGCTGGCACCTCATGCTGGCCATGGATGCAGAGACCTGTGTTCAAGGCCGCCCCCTCGTCTCTGTGCAGGTAAGAACTGGTCTGAAGTCCATATACCTAAAGCCTCCCCTTCTGGAAGTTTCCTTTAGAAAAGAAACATGGGGTGGCGGGGGGGCGGGTGGGAAGGGGTACAGCAAGGAGGTTGGAAAAGCAGTCTGTTCACCACAAACCCCAGATACAGATACAGTGTCCTCACACTTGTTGATGTCAAAACTGTGGCCAGGTCAAGATTCCCCTCTCTGCTTTCAATTCCAAGGGAACACAATTTAACCAAAAGCACACTAAAACAACAACAACAACAACAACAACTCAATATCTTCTGGTTCTAACTCGGTTCTCTCAGAACTTCTTGCAAGAGATCATTTGGATTTCTACCTTCATTCAACATATATTTATTGTTTATGTGTTAAGCATTGTTGGCATGGTATCTCCTGCCTTTAATGAACATAATAACAATATGACTAAGCAATAATTATACTAATGATGATAATTTATAATGTGTGTTGACCCTTTATGTGCCTCACTGAATAATTTCATTATTTGTATTTTTCATTTGCTTTATCAAACCACACTAAAAATAAATGTAAGTCTTATCTCCTTGGAAGCTCAGAGAGATCAAATAATTTGCCCAAAGCTACATAGCTTATAGATAGCAAAGCCCAAATTTGAATCTAGATCTATCTGAGTTTGGAGACCATAAACTTAACCACTATATTATGTCATCACACCTCTGCATGGTTCATGTGGCAGAGAGGACCCTGGGTCTATACAGTGACTTCATACCTTTGGGGAGCATCATTTATGATATTTTATGAGACTGGCACCTGCAAGAACATAGCACTGCAGGAGATGAGGTAAATGACGTTCCCTCACCACCCCTGCATCCTCCCAGAGCTGTGAGACAAAGAGGTCCTGTCATGGGCTCACTTAGAGGCACCTGAAGTACAGGAGGGAAAAATCCTGTATAGGGATGGGCTATGTATGTCTTTGTATCATCAGTGAAGTCCAGTATGGAGGTGGGCAGGAGGTGATCTTACATTTTTGTCGTTTGCCTAATAATATAAATATATTTTGAAAGGTAAATGGAGAAGGAGGATGTCCAGACTGGAAGAGGATGAACAAAATTTAGGTTCTGTTCTGACTGAGGCAGGGCTGGATAGGTGAGTACTCCCACAGGGGCACCATCCAAGGGACATAAGCTGTGTGTGACCATAGGAAGAGGGCTCAGTGTGTAGAGCTGAGATTGCTCCCAGTGGGTAGAGGGAGGCCTGGGTCTACAGCAGCAATTAGAACTGCTTCTTGGGTAATTGATGTTGCCAGCTGCTGACTTAACATGGGGACCTTGGTTTCCACTGGCAGTGCTATTCTGGAGTGGTCCAGCCTAGGAGGGCCTGCTCATTGTGCAAAAAAAGCGGGTGACTGTTCCTGTGACTCACTGGCTCCAGGTGCCTTGCCTTCTCACCCAGAAGTCCTTGGCATCTGTCTCAGAGAGCTCTGCGACATCCCTGGGGGAAGCTGGGGGCTTGGCATGGGGCTGGGTGAAGACAAAATCTCCTTTAGGCTGGACTTGGTTTGTCTGGCTACAAAGTCAAGCTCTTTGCACTTAACCTAGAAGTCTCCGAACACTGGATCCAGAGCCCTGACATCCTGAATCTCGTTCCAGATCTAAGCTGCAGTAGCTGGACCTTGAGAGTAAGTGCAGTACTGTAGGCCTCAGGGTTCCCATCAGGAAGAGAATCATGGAGCTAGATGTTTGCCAAGCTGCTTGTCCTCTCCAGAAATGGCCCCTGCACGTGTCCAGCCACTGCCAGACTATGGTGGAGAGAAGGGAAGGTGTGCGGGGTTAACCAGCACAACTTCTCATCCAGCCCCTTGCTATCTGCATCCCAAGAGTGAGTAGGCCTAGATTCTGGCCTGTGCTGAGTGGGGATGGGTTCATTATCTCCCAGAGCCTGCATCTGTGGCCCGGCAACCTGCCTGACAAAGCAAGCTGCCTGTTAACACTGTGGTAACTACCCTCGAAGCCTGATCAGCTGGAGCCCAGCCGATGGTTTTCTGAAAGCTGTTACCCAAAAAAAGCAATACTGAGTTGGGTGTAGAGATAACCATCTCTGCGCTGTCACACCACAAGGGAGGGAGGGTGGCGATAATAGCACCTTCTTCCTCGACAATAATACCTACGGAAGCCAGAGAAATTTGGGCATTGAAAGTAAAAACGTTCACTGCACTTACCAAATGCTGAGTGACTCCCCGTTAGTATTTTCAGCAGAGACCTTCAGGAAACAATTTTTTTCTTGTTTTCTCCCTGTGCCACCCAGCAGCTGACCCCATCTGCAGAAAGAACACTGGCCCAGAGACTCCACACATTCTGCGGTGGCTGTGAACTCTCTCAGGGGCCTCAGGCATTGCAAGGTTCCCTCACAGACCTCTTGAGTTCTGAAATCCTGAGGAGTGTAGGGCTGAGTGATTCTGTGCTACTAGAGAGAAGGAGGAAGCAAAGCCACAAGCTGGATGGCCCTGTGGCAGCCACCACCACCACCATCCAACCAGCGGGTCACCTGGCAGTGCCTACTGGTCATGGGTTTCTGTGTCTCTTCCTTTCTCTGTCTCTTTCTTGCTTTCTCTCTCTCCCTCTCATCCTTTCTTGGGAGTCGTACTATTCTTGAGAAGGAGGTACCTGTCTTTGCTTTTTCGATTACAAAGAAAAGGAAGATGAAAAATACCATTGAGAAATACCCCACTGTTATTCTGCAAGTTAGAAAAGAGGTCAAAGAATCTGTTTTTTTCTGTCCCTTTGGAAGGGATTCTTTCTTCAGAAGGGGCTTGGGTTAGAAATGATAGGATCTTAATTTTAAGGCTAAGAGTGGATATTTTGGGACTACACAGCCTCCCCCTCCCCCAATTTGTCAGTCATTTTTTAACTCATTCTGTATCCCCTACCCTTAGTACTCTATTTTCTATTTCCTCTTTTCTTTGGTTATTACTGTTGCAGTTTATCTTTACTTATGAGGAAAGTATAAACCACCTAATTGTCAGATATAAAAACATCTCAAACTCTTTTTAGACAAAGCAAGGCACAAATGTACAAATCAATCAATGTGCCAAATATCATCCTTGAGGATTTGAGACCTGGGTCAAGTGATCCAGGTTGGAAGGCCTCCCCTACCCACCAGGCAGGGAATAGCACTGTCCTTTTTCCCGTTGCACCTCAGTTTGGATCCATGCCATTGGTACATCTCAAAACACATCCTTGATTCTTCCTTCATTCCCCCATACTGTGTCCAAGCTGAGTGCCCATCCCTTCCTTCTCAGCCATCTTCCTTTTTAAAGTTCTTCAATTGTTTTTTTTTCCACTCTATTCCTTTGGCCACCTCCCTGGGCCCTCGTCCACTTTGTTTGGACACTGATAAAGCCTTCTTGACAATGTTCCTTC
This sequence comes from Rousettus aegyptiacus, assembly GCF_014176215.1. Taxonomy (NCBI): domain Eukaryota; kingdom Metazoa; phylum Chordata; class Mammalia; order Chiroptera; family Pteropodidae; genus Rousettus; species Rousettus aegyptiacus. Next base: position 129,208,985 of record NW_023416306.1, read on the forward strand.
TTTCTTTCCATGAGTCCCAAATTGATAACAGGTGGAGACTTCCCCAAACACCAATTTGTTTAAAACCATTCCCTGTGGGAGGGCCTTCATTGGCTGCCCACAGGCTGTAGAACAAAGTCCAAATTCCTTGCCTTGGCAGACAGGAGCCTCTACATTCTGGCCTTAACTTACTTTTCTAGATGTTAATAATTACACACACACACACACACACACACACACACACACACATTTACAAAGCTACCATTTACGGAACACTTACTACACATCAGGCACAGCATTAAGCACTTTATCTGAGCTTGTTCTCATGAGTCCCATGAAGCCCTGTTACTTGTACTTCAGAGATGAGAAAATGGGGCCCAGAGAGAAGTAACTGTGGAAGTCTGCACAGCAAGTCACTGGTAGGCCCAGCATTTGAACTCAGTTCCTATGATATCAAAACCTGTGCTCATGACCACCTCTCTCCATTGCCCCTTCTGCCTGAGCAGGGGGCCCCACGCTGCAGCCAACCAGCTCCTGGCGCTCGCCTTCCACACAAGTCTTGAGCTGCCAAGGATCGCTCCTTCCAAAACCCAACCTGGGACCCGGTGCAGAGGAGCCCTAAGGTGCCCTCAATGCATATAAGTTGAAAATTGTCAGCCTTCGAAACAGAAAATAGGGTGAAAAAATGATACGCATGGGAAGCTTTGAGTGAGTGGACAGGCAGGGGGAGCAGGCCCACTGCACTGCTGGGGGAGAGTGCTGGTGAAGGACTCTGAGCTGGTTGTGGGTAATTAAACTACACCCTGAAACTGCCTCCTTCTCTCTCACACCCCTTTTTTGCTTCCCGCTTCTCTCATGAAGCTCCATTCCTAGGACATGTTCTCCAAACTTCCAAACCTAGGACTATGAAGGTAGGAAGTCTGGGTTCCGACTCATCCCTTAACCCTCATCCCTGCTATTTTGCTGCAGGGAGGATGGAGGAAGGGGGACCCACACTGGGCCTCCAGCTGATTTTATTTCCTTGTCTAAACACACACATGCACGCACGCACCCCCCTAGAACCAGTTGTTAAGAAGGAAAACTTCTTGGTTAGACTCTTCCATCATGAACAACTCTGATTTCCTAAAAATTAAAGATGCAAGACAGTAGAGGCCCCTTAGGGTCCCAAGAGTGATGGATGGAACCATGTTGCAGCAAAACCTGGACCAGGCATGAGCAGAACTTCAGAGAGGGGAAACATCCACATCTGTGGCTCATTTTACAAATAAGTTAGTTCATTGGAGACTGGAGGGAAATTACTTGTCCAAGGTCATGCAGCATAAGAATGGCAGAGCCCAGACAAGACCAGGCATCTCAAGTTTCCCAGGCCTAGAGCACTTTTCCTGGCCTAGCAACCTTGCAGCTACAGCCACACAAACCCATGGTTAAGTGGCCACTGGCTGCCCAAGGGCCAGATGAAACATAAAAGCGATTCTTCCCATGTATCTTTTACGTTGTCAATAGGAGTCAAGGACACTTTGAAGATTCACACTCTGATCACGGCAGGCTAGGTACTAAGAGGGTGAAGTCACTTGTGAAAGGAAAGCCACCAGCTGAGTCAGACCAGTGACAAACTCATGGCACAGCTCTGTGTGGCAGTAGAAGGCAAAACTCTTCATTTTGGTCCCTGAGGAGTCCTCTTGATTTTTCTGGGGTCTCTGGTGGACCCACTGGGTTTCAATCTTAGAGTACAAACTAAATGCTAAACATTCTGGGACGATGCACAAAATGTCCTCCGCTGGGCCAGCTCATCTTTTTACAGCCTCACCTCATATACATTCTCTGGTCAAGCCACACTAAACATAGCCCACGGTTCGCATCTCTATTATTTATTTTGCTATTCCCTATGGTGAGAATATTTTTCCCTCTATAACTGGCAAACTTGTACTGTGAATAGGGAGTTTAAATGCCTACTTCTTTTCATAGCCTCCCCTAGCCCTTCCTTCTTAGTCCTCCTCACCTGTCTCCCCTCAGAACGCCATTCACGGCACCTCCTGGGCCCTTCCTGGATTGGATTCTAGCTATTTGTTTCCTCTCTGTGGATACTGAGAATCTCTCAAGGACAGTAGTTCAATCATATTCATCTCTGTTTCCTGAGTAGCTAGGTCAGTTCTTGGCACATAGAGGGAACAACAAAATTACCAGCTTAAATAGAAATGTGTCTGCTTAAGAAAATCTCTGCTCTAAATTCCCAAGTGAAAAAGTCAATGAAGGGTTTTTTCTTAAAAGATTAAGAAAGGGATTATTATAGGTGAATGATAAAGTATCATCTTACAAACTTCTGCCATGAGCCAACGTCCATGTGTGCCTGAATGCACATTGCGCATGTGCACACACACACACACACAGAGAATTTGGAAGGAACTGGGTGCTCTTTGGCAAGGGGCAGCAAAAAAGATAAAATCATCATGCTGCAACAGAGGTAAGCCACGTGATGATGTGGGTAACCCCAGGCATAAATGATACCCTCAGCAAGGCCTAGCCTAAATCTAACCACATCATCTTTTCATGAAGCAGACATGAAAAAGTACGACTAAAACAATTACGAAAAGGGTGGTTTAATGCCTTCTTGCCTCGATGGTATCAAAGCTGTTGACTCTGGGGCTATACTTGGGGAAACAATTCTCTGAGATAAGGAGATGAACTATCTGCTCAAGAGAATGTGCAGGAAGCCAAGGTGACTGGGCAACACATAATGAAACGGTTTGTGGCCAGTGAGCCATATAAACCAAACTGTCCCCAGGAGGCATCAGTTGTATAAGCGAGGGAAACCAAACTCACCCTTGTCTCAAAGTGAAGACTCTGTGGGCGCCAATCTGTATGTGTCCTCACTAAACGCTATGGCTAAAGTGAAATTCACAGCTCCCCAACCTGTGGCTGAGACTGCTATAAAACGAAAAGGTTGAAAAGGTGAGACTTGTTGTCATGAGCAGTCTGAAGTCCCTTTCCAGTGACTACCTGCTGTGTGACTCACTGAATGACCAGTGTGCTACACTAATGCAAACTCAGACACCAGCATTGATTGATCAGTATATTGCAGAAGGAGGTACTGGGTTTCAGCATCACGTTATTCTGACATAGTTAGGTCTGAATTCTCTGAGCCACTGATGATGGTGTTTCTTTTCCCTGAAGCTCTTCTCACACCTGGTCAGAGTTTGACTGCAACATGGTTCCCTCCATCAGTCTTCTCCCTTTCTAGTCCCCTAACCAATCTTCCCATGATTCATTAAGATTCCCCGAACTATAGAATGTAACAGCTAGGATAGGCTTTAGAACATTTAGATCCCAAACTTTCAGGCTCAAAATTTTGCTATTGAAATCAGCTCTACATTGGTCAATACTCAAAGCTTTTGGGTAGGTTTCTTAACATAAATCACAGCTTTATCATCTATAAATTGGGACTAACAGAACCTGCCTCCTAGTTAAGTTTGCTTAGAAATATATGAATTAATTCATGTAAGTACATAGCCCAATCATGAGCATAAAGCTAGTCCTCACTGTATGTAACTATTATTATTATCACTACCATTATAATCCATTTAAACCTTCTCAATTTCTAGAAGAGGATCCTGAGGTCTAAAGGTGACTTGTCACAAGGAAATAAGTCTTGGATGACACAGTAGCTATTGGCCTGATAGACAATGATAAGACTGAAGACAGCAGCACTCATAAGTGGCGGTTAGTGGCAGAACTCAGATCTACTGATATTCTGGCCAGAACCTGGTCTGGTGTGCCACAATGGTACCATGTACTGTTATTTTGCGTTGTGTAGTTATTTTTTTCCAACCATGTCGTAAGTCTTTGGAAAGTAGAGACCTGTGCTTAACTCCCCGCCTCCTACCCCAGAGCGTAGCACTTCACAGGTATTGGATAAATATTTGCTGATTAGCTAATTGCAAAGATAGTTGCTGATTTTCAAGGCAACAGGGTTCTATGCCATAGCTACATCTTTATAATGTTGAAAAACTCATCTAGAAGGACTTGTGTCAATGTGTTACAGAGGGAAACATTCTACTCCATTTTGGAATGCAGACAGAGATTGCTCCAGATTGCAGGCACACTAATTAGAGTCACCGGTTATTTGACTGATGCTCTAAAGCCCTAAGCACTCACTGAAGGCACCTTTGTCCTTGCACATTAGAGTTATTGTCACTACATATCAAAACGGCCAAGTTGCCTTTTGATGGGGCTACTGGTATCCACAGCCCAGATGTCAGGGTCGAGAAGCTGGCCCACTGAATCCATCAGTGGAAAGAAACTCAGCACTAGCCCTTCTCTTGAAAGCTGAGTGTGTTTTGCAGAATGTTGGCCCTAAATGAGATATTCTAATAAATGTTGCTGTTACTTTTATTGGCTTGTGCAGTACTGAATATGTTTCCCATAAGTTGGCCTTTATGCAAGCCACCATGACCTACACATTTTATTCAGAACTTTATTTTCTGTTTCATAAACCCTTTTAATTTGACATCATTATAAAAAAAATCCAAATGAAAGTACATGATGTAATATTGGTCCTAAGCTTTTTGGGTCAGACTTTTGTGGTTAATACTGGGGTCACTTCAAGAGCACAAAGAGAATATGGGGATAGCTTGGAAGCTCCTCGGGTAAAGTTCTTTCCCCAGTGACTGATACCCTCTCATTGCTTCACTGAATTTTTCCTGTTCTTGACCTCTGCTCTTGTTTTCAGGAATATTGGTATAATGAGTTGAATAAATGGCCCTGTCTGTAAAGAAATGAGAAAAGTCTGGCTTTGGCTAAAACTCCCTCTGGGGATTAAAAGTGTGAGGGGTGATACAGAGATGAACTTAAGGACCAATCAAATTGACAGGGACAGGTGTTCCTCAGAGGTTCCAGCCAGGCGACAGTCCACTCAGGGTCTGAGCCCTACCAGCCCCATCAGGGGACATATTCTTTTCCAGAATCTGCTATTCTGTCCTTTGCTTCCCACAGCCTCCTCAGAGCCTCTGAAGTTGGGGATGACTAATGGGAGTGACATGTGCCCCACATTCTCTGAGATACCCTACTGTTCACTGCTTTTTCAAACACAGCCTGGGTAGATTTTGCACAGGACTCTGTGGACAGTGTCTGGACAAGCACTGCCCAAAATGGTTGCCCAAAATGGTTGCCACAGGTAGCTACTGAGCATTCAAAATATGGCTAGTCTCAATGGAGATGTGCATTAAGTATCCAATACACATCAGATGTCGAAGATGTAGTACTGAAAAAAAAAAAGTAAAATGTCACATCAATATGTTTTTTTTTTTTTTAATATTGATTACATGGTAAAATGATAATATTTTGGATGTACTGAGTTAATTATATGTTTGATTAAAATTAATTTCCCATTTCTTTCCACTTTTTAAAATATGGCCACTAGTACATTCAGTATTAGAAATGCAGCTGGCATTATATCTCTACTGGATAGACTACTTTAAATGATCATCAGAAAAGTCATTTCCATTCAAGTACAGATCAATCCAGTGAAAAACACAACTCTCGAGGCCTCTGCCAGCTCTCATCACACTCAGAATAAAATCTATGCTCCTACCCTGACCCCTGCGATGCTGAAGTACCTGGGCCCTACCCCGCCAGCCTTCCTCCGGCTTCTCATGTGTCAGGCTGGCATCTACCTTCGAAACTCTGGGCTTGCACCAGGCTCAGGGGCTTTGCAGGCTGTTTTCTCTACCTGGAATACTTTTCTATCCATCGTGTTTTTATCATCTTGGTCTCAACTCTAATGTTACCACCTCAGAGAGGTCTTCCCTTCCTTCCTGTGATAGAGAGGATAATGGTCTTCCAAAGATGTCCATGACCTAATGCCTGGGACCTGATATTATGCTACCTTACAAGGCAAAAGGGACTTTCCAGATACCATTATGTTAAAGCTTTGGAGATGGGGAGATTTTCCTGGGTTATCTGGGCAGGCCCAATGTATACGAAAAAAGGAGGAAAGAGAATTAGAAAGCAGGAGATGTGATGACACAAGCGGGGGTCAGAGAGATGCAGGGCCAAGAACCAAAAAATGCAGGCAGCCTGTAGAAGCAGGAAAAAGCAAGAAATAGATTCTTCCTGAGAGCCTCCAGAAGGAACACAGAACTTCCAGCTCATTTTAGATTTCTAACTTCCTCTCAGAACTATAAAACACTTTGTTTTGTTTTAAGCCCCCCAAATTATGGGAATGTTACAATAACAAAAGGAAACTAATATACCTCTCAATCTGAGAAGAGGTACCACCCAAACCCCAGTTGCTCTCTTCTATCCTTCTATCATTTACTGCTATCAGACAGTATCTAATTTATTCGTTAATTTTTTTACTTGTTTATTTTCTGTCTGTCCTGGCTAGAATGTGAGCTCCCTGTGGGCAGAGATCTCCTCTGGTGTGTTTATCAGGAGTGATCTGCCTTTTGAATTAGTGCCCGACACATAGTAAATATTCCTTGGTATAAATAAATGGTAGATGAACAAATGAATAAATGAATGAATGACAATTGACGATTGGCAAGATTTAATTTCACCCAATTGGATGTCATCTAAAAACTCTGAGAGAAAAAGTACACCCAAGAAGATGAAATGAACAACAATGATAGATACTGGCGAGAACTTACTCTTTATAAGGTGGTGCTGCAGAGACAAAGGATTTGATGATCCTATCCCTCCTGTAGAGAGACATACATGGGCACATGATAAAACAATGGCCAGTGTTAAATGGTTGGGATCAAATAAGTGGTGGGACACTAGGCATAAGCAGTGGTGTGCTGGAAACCAGCTCTCAAAACCACAGTGACAACTACAACCTGATCTTCGGTACTTGCCCATTTCTGTGGTGTAAATAGTCCTACAATGACTGATATCAAGCTACCATTATAATGTCTCTGAACACAGCATTAGGAAGAACTATCCACAAGTAGGGTCTTGTTGAAATGGGATTTCAATGAGACCTAGAAGAGTTGGTGGATGAGGAGATGGCCTCAGGAGAGGGCAGGAAAAATGGTGCACACAAAGGTGAGAATCTCTTCAGGGCTGGTGATGTGGGGCCTCAATGGCCTTTGTGGCTCCCCAGTAGGTTTATTATCACTGAGACAAACAGAAATAAACAACAAAAGACATCATCATGAAGAAGGCTGCCTGGAGAGATGTAGGAGAACAGAACTTTTTGCCAGGAGGACCATGATGATTTCCCAGCCCAGCATGATTTTAACAAGCATGGGACAGAGCTAAGAGCTTAGGCTATCATTGCTCAGGGAGGAACAGTGAATAGTCCATGTTCACTGAGCTGGTTATAGAATCTCCATACATGAACCTAGGCTGATGGCCTCACTCATTCTGCCTGGCATATGTTTGACTGACTGATATGACATGTATCTCTCTGCAGTCTTAGCACAAAGATGAGCTGTTAAGTGAACTTGAGACGACCCACTTAAGGTTCCCAAACTAAATCTCCTTACAATTCCCATTCTCATCCAGGGGACATCCTGTCTAATTTGGAAGCCTAAGAGATTTGATTCTGAGGATCTTAGGGTGGGATTTAAGAAGTTGATGTGTGGGGTCAGACGGTGCCTGGCTTCGAACACTGACTCCACCACTTCCCAGGTCAGTGACACTGGGAAGATGACTTGATCTCTTTAGATTTTGGGTTCCTCATATCTAAAATGGGGATAATCATATCTTTCTCAGAGGGCTTTGTGAGGATTACATGATGCATAAAAGACACCGCGCATAGTCAGTGCCCAACTAATGTGCACAACTGTAGTAATAATGATGAAAAAAATGTTTTTCCTTTTCTCAAGGTCAAAGCTAACCTCCTAAGGAGCCCCTTCCTGCCATCCAGGCGCCTTTGCTCTGAGCAGGAAGCCCTTTCCTCACACATGCTCAGGAGATGGGGTCCAACAGCCCTCCCATGTCCATGCCTTGCTTGTCGATCACTTTAAGAACACACATTTGTTTTTGTTTGGGGTGAGATGTGTTCCTTGCTTTGGGTGTGTTTCAATGAAGGACAAGAATAAGGCCATTATGTGAACACAGGGACAACAATGAAAATAACTTCTTTCTGAAAAGCACTAAAAAGCTTTATTTTGCCTGAATGGCCATTATTTTCATTCTTTTTCCCAACACAAAGCACCAGAGCACATTTCATTCAGTCTGTTGCTGAGTGAGTGGGTGTGAAGATGCGGTACAAACAAAAGAGGTAACATATTGCTGTTGTCGTGCCTCTTGTTAAGTGCTCTGCAAGGTGGACCAAACTTCCCGCTAGCCCCGCGGCTTGACGCATCAGAACAACAATGCACATGCATATAAACATAAAAACCCTACATAATCCTCAACTTGGTTACATCACAATTTATGAGCAGGGGCTGGATATTGAAAGTTGGCAGAACACAAAAGCACAGTGTTCTTCTAAGATGTTGGCACCCTGTTATCCCCTTTGACAACAATTTCCTAAGCTTGATTGGTGTCAGTCTTGCTGTCTTGGAAACACTGCTCCTCCTGCTTCCCAGAAAGAAGGCATGACTGCTCTATTCCTGACACCCCTGAGTCCCTGGGCTTGTGTGTGAAAGTCCTCAGCTGGCGTGAGTTGGCACGTGCCTGAACAGTGGAGGAAGAGTGAGGTACCAGAGTACTGGGGTGTACTAGGCCCCAGGTTAGCCAAATCATACAACTCAGATTAAGAGAGAACCATTGTCTCCTACTCTGAATTTTCTGGAAAAAAAAAAAAAAATTCAAGCAGGGGGAAGAAGTAAATCTTGGCACTCTGAAAGTTTTCCTTTATGAAGGACAATTCAGTTGCTTTAGTTTATGGCTCTGTGTGTGTGTGTGTGTGTGTGTGTGTGTGTGTACGCGCGTGCATTTTTTTCCCACAAGTTTTCTTCCCTCCGGCTTTTGTTGAAAAGGTAACTGCCAACCAGATATAAGTTCTAAGAACTTTTCTTCTGATCACTGGATGAATCTGAAGAAAGAGGAAGCATTTCTTGATAATGTCTCATTTCCCTGAGGGCCAGGACTTTGCCACATTTCCCATGGGGTCTCCCCAGGGCCCATAATTCTCTCTGCCACTATAATTCTCCCCTGTTCCAGCTATACGCCAGTGCTTGAACTTTAGTGTGTGTGGGGGGGAGGGGGGGGTGGGGTTGGCCCTTCCCTATGTGATTCAGTCAGAAGAATGTCATATGTAAGAACATCATCATAGGTGGTCTTACTGAACACCAACTGTGTACCTGGCACTGTGTAGTGTGTGATACAAGGGTAACGAAATCTGTGTTTGGAGGCCTGCAGGAGCCTATCGTCGTACATGCTTGAGCCTCCGCTGACCCATCTCCAACTGGTGTCTAATGGCTGGCATCCTGCCTTGGCACGAGGGCGCTGCACAGCAGTGTGGCTTCTCTGCTTACTAGCACTGTGCCACCGCTGGCAAGGTTATAAAGTGCGTAGTGTGTATACGTTCCAGTCTTTCATTTATAAAATGGGGATAACAACACCTAACTCCATGGTGTGTTGTGAGGATTAAATGAAACTACGTATGAAGTGCCTAACATGGGATGTGGCACATAGTAGGTGCTTAGGCAATTGCGGTGGCCAGCTTCTCTTTGATAAATAGTAAAACGTTGATCTGAGCGAACAAGATGGAACAAGCAGAAAGTAATTTGAGAACATTACAGAGTTAGCAAACAGTAAAGAACTAAATAGAATAAATAGCAAGATCTTGGATTGGGCTAGAGTCGTCTGCAGACTTGGAGGGGTAATGAAGGGGGTGGATGAACCTGCAACAAACTATTTCATGGAGGAAACGAGCCTGCGATGGGACTTGAAAAAATGACTTAAGTGGCTGCGGTTCCCCTTGAATAATAAGAGTCCTGGTGCAATAAAACATGCCATTTGGAAAAAAAACAAAACAAAACCAAAAAACATCCAAGCCCCAGACTGATATCATGGGATCATGGGGGAAAAAAAAATGAATATGAGAAAGAAGCATGGGCTGGTCCAGGTGGTACAAAGGCCCTGTTCTGCTAACAGCTTCTCCCCCTGAAAGGTCACCCATAATATCCTTTGTGTCTAGAATTGTGGCAATTAGTAATGACCCCCAGCTTAGCATTGAGAGCATTCCTTTATGACAAGAGCCAGCCAGATACAATCTTTCTACTCAGAGTTCAGGGTATGTGGGGGAAACCAGGCAGATTCACACTGTACATGCTTCCAATTAAAAATACAGACAGAAGGAAAAGCAAAATGAATGTCACAGAAAAGAAAGTGCTGCCACCCACTCTTGGCCTAAAGGTTACTGTGCCTCAGCCTTGGCCATTATCTCCAGCCGCAAAGGTCAGGGGGGTTGTCTGTATTTCTGGGGAGTATGTAGGCTTTCATGAGGCTTCAAAATGACTATTGCTCTGACACCAAAATTAGTGATAAGCTCTCAGTAGTAGATGATAATAGAGAAATGGAGTGACTGTAACCTTTTCCTCCATCTCCCTTGTCGGCTCCATGAAGCAGAGTCACAAGGCATAAAACGAGACGTTTCCACATTCTACAAAAGACTACAAGACTGCTGACTTAATTGGAGGAGTAACAAATGGCTATACCATTGCCAACAAGACATCGAAGAAGGAGGAAGTAGCAATGAAAACATCTCATGACATCACTGGTGTGGAAATGGGCTCCCAATATATCTGGACAGGACTTGATACAAAAGTGCAGGGTGATAGCCATTTGGTTCATGAATAGTCCAATCACTATGGCCCAGCACAGGCAACAATACTACTCTCTAATTCACAGAATTTCAGAAAATTTAATGTAGAATAAACTGGAGGGACACTGGACTTGGAGTCAGACAGACCTACATTCAAATCTCACTACTCTCCACATTTGATGAATAATTTATATCATCTTTTATCATTCCTGTACTGAGATTCTACAGTTTTAATATCTGGAAAGTCAGAATGATCTCAATATCTACAGCTTAAGGTCCTAGTGAAGATTAAATGTGAGAAAAGGTGGAAAAGTCCTTTATAAATGATCAGTTACAATATAAATACAAATAGAAATTATTACCATAAGCTAGTTGTAACATCTACTCTGATGTGAGCTCAATCTCTATATACTCTTAGGTAATGGTGCTTTTTCTCTATTAGACCCTTCTAGGAGAAAAAGCTATTGATTAAATGGAATCTAGGAGATGCTACACACACAACTATTTAGGTGGGATGATAACATAAAACACAAGAAGAAAAATAAACCAAGTACATGCATGAGCACGGGGTGAATGTGGCCTTTGGTGGATGGGTAGCAGGAAAAAAAATTACCAACTTGTAGCACATCAGCTAAGCTTCCTAGCAAAAGAAATAGATAAATAACAAATATTTATGATGATCATCCCTAAAAGCCCTGTAACATTAGGTTGTGATACTGGTCCCTCCATGTGTGCTCTAGCTAAAGGCATTTGGCAATTTTTTAGATTCAAAAGTATAGAAGATAAAGCAGAAATGATAGTTGGATTGTTGAAAATATTTTCCCCCTTCCTTACCAGGAAGAAAACAATTGTAGTAGTAGCAATAGTCCAAAACATAGAGAATCACCTAATATAGCAAAGTTCTGTACCTGACCCTGGTGAATCGGTCTGGAAAACATGCTTGTAGTAGTTTTGAGCGTAGCATAATAATTCCAAAGCAGCTGATGGGCTCAGAGTAGCTGTGGCAGATCTTAAGATCATGTTTGTTTGTGTGGCTGACCACACCGATGATGCTCCTGGCACTGTCTGCTTTACTGGCCTGCATATAGCTCATTGGTAGACACAAGCTATTTGGTAAAATATGGGAGAAATATGTTCTCTAAAGCTTCCTGAAACACTAAGTATCAAAGGAATGAAATGTCTCCTGGCTTTTCATGCTGCAAATGAGGGAGTGACACACACACAGCCTAGTAGAGCAGCTCAAACTTAGAATCAACTTTTAAGGTAATATGAAAACCACATGACAGATTGTATAGGTGCTTGCATAACTTCTGAGTCATTCCCCAGATGCTTCTGCTCTCTGCAGCTACAAAGAGCCATTTTGAGGAGATAAGTAATTCTTGTCATGGGCAAGAGTTTTCACTTGACATGTATGGATCCCGAATCCCTCCCCTCCCCTGGCCAAAGGAATCCATGCATGGGCTTAGGATGTTTGCGCTTTCACCAGATTTTCCAGGGGGCTTTGCCATTCTCCCCCGATTTGCCCATAAAAGTTAAAAACTGGTGCAATAAAATTCTACCTGGCAGAACTGGTCATATTAAGTTGCATGGTTATGAAGGAGGACAAGAGCAGAAGCTGAAGCACAGGTATGTCTGAGCTGACTCTGCCAAGTTCTCCCATTGTGCAGGGAGAATTTGACTCTGTTCGTGGAAGGCAAATGAGTGGTATCTTACATTTTATTGTTTAGTCCCTTGCAATGTTTGCTTATATATATGAAAAAACCTTGTTCCTGTATTAAATTAGAACCAAAAATAAATACAATGTAAATTTCTGGGCTTATTCCATATATATTGAATCACAAATCCAGATGAAGGGCTTGGGAATCTAAATGCTTAGCAATATTAATTACGTGATCCTTAAACCAACTGAAATTAAATATGGTTGTGTTGATCCCTTCTCACCACCCACAGCCCCGGACAGGTCTGAAGGTCATCACTACCAACCCAAGAAAATGATCAAGTGGAGAAGGAAAATATGGGAGATAAGAAAAACTTGAGTAAAACTATCTTTCTGGTATATTCCAGGACACTATTAAGTTGCGTGATAGATTTTTGTCTCTCAAGGAGGAAGCCATTTTCTTTCCCTTCTAACTCTCTTCCTAGCAATGAAACCAAACAAGATTCACTTTGGTGAGATCCCCCTTTGACCAACTAGTCACCTATTTAAGGGTTGGTATCAGATCTCCTGAATGGAACATCTTGGTGTGAAAACCATCCCTGATTTATAGAACCACTAACTTTAAAAAAAAAAATGGTTTTTTTTTTTGTAATAGGAGTGTCCTTAGATAGTATCAAAATATCTTCTAGACAAGTCAGATTTTAGAAAAATTATTGATGTGAATGAATTGATACTTTCATAGCTTGAAAAAATATAAAATTTTACATTGTATATGGATCTAGAAGAAAGAAAAGAGTATTCTGTGAGTGTGAAGACAGACTAGTCCTGGAAACTCATGTTTACTTCAGCTGTGGCAACAGACAGTGCTTCCTCTTTTCCAGTTAATGAGAGAAGTCTTTGAGAATGAACAGGGTTTTAAGTATCATTTCAGAGGTGGAGGACATCAGAGGAGTGTTGGGGTAAGGAAAGACAGGGAGAAGGAATTCTGTTCTAGATATAGAAGGCTTAGAGGAGGTGAGACTGAGCGGTTAGATAAAATTAGAGCAAATCTGTCAGAAGAGGAAGGGGGAGAAATAACAGGGGAACATCAGAAAGACAAAGGAAAATTTTGTTCCTAATCTATATGTAGAACACTGGAAGGGTAAACACAGAAAAAGCTGTTAAAGAGTCATTCATTCATCCATTCTTCATTCAATAAATATTTAGTGGGAGAGCATCCAGGGATGAATGACATATGGCTGGTGCCCTCAGCCAGAAAAATAATGAGAGACATTTTCATTATGGTGGGGTAAGGGCTATGATGGATGGAAGTTCAGGACACACAAGCAAAGCTTGAGCACAGACAGAACATGTCAGGAAAAGCTTTCTAGATAACGTGGCACCTCCTGAGGCTTGAAGGGAAACAATGAGCAGAGATTTCAACCACAGGGGGAGCTACCCAGAAGGCAGAGTTATCATGGAGAAGCCCAAGAGAGAAATACTCTTTGCTCATACACCTAACTTGGAAGAAAATGTTTTATGTGAGTCTTTGCTCTTTTCACCTTGAATACTCCAGCAACACAACATGCCAGTTTCTGGAATACAACCAGCAGTTTACATTCAGCCAAAGGTTAGTGATGTTGCTTTCCGGGTATTTGTAGCTGAAGGTATGCCTGTTTCGTTCCAGTATAAACAGAGGAACTAAGCTGGCATTGAGACAGCACATGGTAGCATGCAGCCAAGTATAAGGCCTGCCTGGCTGCCGAATACGCCCTGCAAAATGGCACACAGGTGATATCATCCAGCTATCAGCTTCGGCAGCATAACTGACGTGTTGATGCGTGTTGACAGCTGCCATAAAACACACTCAGAGTTAAACATAATTAAGCAAAATGATTAGCACTGAATAGAAACTGACAGTGAAGAACTCTGGTTTCTGAGACAAAATTACAGGATCACAGCCTATTACATGTGGGAAGAGGTCCCACAGATCACAGACAGTACCTCCACTTCGCAGATGAGAAAACAAGGCCCAGAGAGGCGAAGTAAAGGCAGAATGCACTGTGGAATGATCTCAGAAGCTGTGCGGCATCAGGGTAAGAGTGAGGCCTCAGATCAGACAATTTGAGTTTGCATCCCAAGACTGGAATCCACTGACCTCGGGACACTTCCATAGCTTCTCTAAGCCTGTTTCCTCTTTGAAATCTGGACTGCTGTGAGAATTGACTAAAGATTATTGTAGGGCCTCCGGTTGGTGAGTACATAATGCTACTACATAGTGTCAGAACCTAGACGCATACCCTTGATCTATGACTCATGAGCTGTGGTTCCCGAGGCCTCAGTTTTTCCACTTGATAAATGGGGATAAGAATGCTAGTACTTGCCCTAAAATCTTGCTATGGTAGATGGAGGTCTTGAAAATGAGAGCTGTATAAATTCCAAAGCAAGTTGCTATTGTTAGTATTACAGGAAGACACATTCTGGGTCTCTGCACTGGTTATGGGTGAAGCCAAGACTAGACATACATGGTGAAAGAGAAAGACCAGGTGATTGCAGTGTTTGGACTCTCCCAGTTGGGATTAGAAAGTCTGACGGGCCAGTGTGGAGTTAAAGTGTGGGAAGAGATGGGCAGTATGTACAGTGCAAAAGGGAGTCATTTGAGGGAGGGAGTCAAAGGGGTTATGGGGATGGAGTGAAGGAGAAGAGAAGCCTAGGGAAATTGAGCAACCTGCCTGCGTCTCATTCTGAGTTTTCAGATTTATTAAAAGAAGGAAAACATACCCCCCCCCCAAAAAAAGGTCAAAAAGCAAAACCCCAAACCCCATTTTGGTCACTCTACTAGAAATAAAAGCAAGGCAGCAGACAGTGCTGAGAATGGGAACGCTTGACTTTTTCACAGCTTCAGCTGGGTCACAATCCCCTCGGCTTGGTGTTTCACCCAACCCAAGTCTCGAGTGCTCTAATTATACTGTGCAGTAGAAAGGCCTGGTGCCCTTGAACGTGAGCGATGGCTTACTTGCCACTGAAACGTTCTGTGCTTTCATAAGCTTCGTTGTCCCCACCCCCACCCCTGGGGCTTGAGAATGAACTGGGCAATTTTTTAGGCATCTGCTCTGCAGAAAGATGACAAGTTTGTACTTGGTTTCTCTTCTTATCCAGGCTCTTGCTTTAGCCTAAAGTACTCCTTTCTGACTTCCCTACCTGCTCACCTTCTACTCTCCTCTAAGGCCCAGTTCAGGGCTCCCCAGGGCTCTGCTCACCTCTGTTTCTGTCCTCAGCACTTGTCGAATGGCGATGTTGACCTATCTCCGCACCACAAGGTGGTTCCCTCAGGGTGACTGCCTTGTTCTTTTCCTCTATTCATCTTTGTGCTCCCCACACTGCATGCAGTGCTTCACACATGGGGCCTAGCAACTCAAAATGTTTATGGTTTATGGGCCAGCAGCATCGGCACCACCTGGAGCCTGTGAGAAGTATGGAGTCTCAGGCTCCGCCCAGATTTACTGAATCTCAAACTTCAATTTAACAAGCTCCCCAGATAATCTGTGGCCACACTGAAGTTTAAGACACTGGACAGGGTGGGTGATTAAGTGTTTGTGGAATTTACCTGAAGAATTCATTTATTCTTGCTGAAATTCTCTCTCCTTCAAGACAGAGTTAACGGTTAAGGTAAGGTAAACCCTTGAGCCCTCTGTTCTCAGCCCTGTGGTGGGTCCCTGACATAAACTCTGTAGAACTCAGTGGTTTGTTTCCATCTGCCTACCACTTACACCTACTCCTTTCAAAGAAACCACAACCCGAACCTGGAACAAAATTGAACGTGCCAAAGTGCTTGAGGACGTTTCATTGAAATGTGGCTGGCCTGATGGGAAGCTGGCATGGCCAGAGATGTCAGGAGTCTTCACTCTTGAGGTTTCAAGCTTTGTGTTGCAAATTCAATGGTCCAGACTGAAATCAGATGAGTCAAGTACAGATAACCATCCAAACCTTTAGATGAGGACTGAAAGCAAATATGTGTCCTCTAACCATTCCAAACATGTGGATCACCAGTTTTAGATTGCTGTCCCACACAATCCAAAAGAGAATAGTCATTTCTCTAATAGCACATGCATAATTTGTTCATCAATGGAAAATCTAAGTGTAGCATCGAAGGTCAAAAGTTGCGAAAAATCTGACACTTTCAAGATGGTGCCAAACTCAAGCTTCCAATAAGGAAGGCTTTCAGTCAAATGTTCTGTAGAAAATAGAGGCCATTTGATACAAAGTCCAGCATAAACAGGCATCTACTGTGTTGTCCCTTGAAAGTAGCTGAATTCTTTGCTAGAGTATTAATGAAAACAACATAGGCAGAACCTTCTGCCCCAGAAGACTAGAGCCCAACTATGGTTCATGAAACAGTAATGCATAGCAATGGCCCAATGAGACATGGAGATATTGTTAAAATCCAAGAAAATGAAACCAAAGTCCTCAGCTTTATTTCCTAAATTCCCTGAATTGTGATATGCTAACTAAATATCAGTTACTATCTAAGCACAAAATTCTAAAATTTCAGGATAGCTACAGATATCAAAGCTAGTAATCCAATGTACATTTATAGGCACTCACTGTGTGCTACAAGTGTTGGGTATTTAGAATTGAATGTAGGACTCCCCTTCCCCTTCATACTGACTTTTTTCTTTTCAAATATTTAGTGACCATCTACTGGGTCCCCAAAACTATGCTAAGACAGGCGTAGCTAATTTTTCTCTTCTTCTGCCCCTTGCATCCCAGCTGGGAGCGACAGATGCATCAACCAATAATGTGGTGGGAAAAGTCATTTAATAAGGATGTGCACACAGCCTTAATGATCACTCTAGCTCAAGCCCCTGGAAAAGACTTTGTGCATGTTCCCGAGGATGTCAACAATAAAACTAGATCCTGAAGACTCCATTCATGATGCTATATTCTTTTTGGAACTGAAAATGCATAAGGGAATAATATGCATATCACAGTTGATAAAGAGGTTAACCATTTATAGCAGAGGTGGCTTAATGTCAATCACATATCTTGGAAAAAAGTACTTGCCTCTTAATTTTTGTAAATCAATTCCCACTAGAGGAACTAAGTATATTTGTAGACTTCACCACTTACATTGGTAAGACACTTTTCTGTTTAAATGCACCTTCATAAATGTTTGTTTACTGGGCCCTCTGAGTCACCCCGGGGTAGTTGGTAGCTTGTCACAATATGACTATGGCGAGCACGTGCAGCATTGAGATGAGACCCTCTCATGCTGTGCTCTCGGTCAAGCAAAATGCAGCCATTCCTCATTTTAAAAATATTAGAAATGCTTTTTTGATTCCAAGGAATGAAGCATCTCCCTAAAGTGCCTTCCTCTTTATGTAACTTGACATTGGGTATCCTGGTGTGTTAGACTCTCCTCCATTTAACTGGCCCTGCAGAATGCCACATCACTCAGATTTAAGGAGAAAGAAGGATCTAAGGATCTAAAGAAATTCTAGGTCACTGGGCTCTCCTCAATCGGTATACCAAGCTGCCCTCAAAATAGGTCCTTAGTTTTGGAGGGAAGGAAAATAATTCACGGCGGTGGTCAACTTTAAGTTAAAATTATTTTCACTCTAGATTTTATCTTGGTTCCAGCTGATGAATAGTCCAACATCCATAACATGGAAGGCAACTAGCTCAGAGTGGCAAGAAATGGGTACTTTACGAATACCTTTTACGTATAGTAAGTCCTCACTTAACATTGTTGATAGTTTCTTAAAAACTGCGACTTTCAGTGAAACGACATATAAGAAAATCAATAGGCTGATTGATATAAACAAGAGTTAAGTTCCTAAGGCCTATTTCTAGTATGAGAACATTACTAAATGTCTAAATAAAGACCCATTAAACATTGAAATAAATGTGAGCTATACAGACATTTAAGAAAGATTAATAAAAACAGGAAGGTAATTACTTTCCTACCCGCTTATCCAGTTCAGGGTTCTGTGTGTGCCTGGAGCCTATCTCAGCACCGCAGGGTGCAAAGTGGGAACCCACCTCAGACAGGACACCCTTCCATTACAGGGTGTACTCACTCGCTCACACAGACACCCACACTCACCGAGGCTGGGACAGGGTAGATATGCCGGTTCATCTAACGTACACACCTCTGTGATGTGGTAGGAAACTGGAAGACCTGGAGAAAACACACGTCTGGGGAGAATGTGCAAACTCCACGCAGTGGCCCCAGCCCAGAATCGATTTCTTTCTCATCAACATGATAACGAAATAATTTTGAAAGAAACATTATTCCAGGGCCTGCTGTACAAATCTTTAATTCTCTTTTATAATTTTTCTAAGCCCGTGGATTCTCCATTATACCAAGGCAGCTCTTGATTTTTATTCCTCCTCCTGAGGTGACCTCCTATGAGCCCTGACATTCTTCTGCCCTGCAAAAGTGTCAGGACAAGAAGGAAAAGGAAAATTACAGAGAAACTCAAAACTGTTTATCTGTTAAAACTCTTAGCTGGTATTTATATATGAGTGAGGAAAAGTGGGCAAGTGAAGCCAATGACACAATCGGGAGAGAGTTTTGCCTGAGAGTACCAGACAACACTCAGACCCACAGTCCTGTGGATCAGGACATTGATGGAGGGCACTGACGAAAAATGCCAAAAGTGATACACCACTGGAGTTGGCAAACTGCATCCTCTCCCACCAAAGGAATACACTCCCAGCAGTGAAAGCAATGAAGAGTGGGTAGTATGCTATGGGGTAGGAAAAGAAACAAAAGAGGCACTTGTATGAGTTTTCATGTTATTTCAGTGAAGTCATAATAGAACAGTTTCTCTTCCCAAAGCTTGCCCAGAATAGCTATTTAAAGGGGGAGTAGGAACTGTACAAGCTTTTACTAGATTCTGAGGTCGGAGTCTTAATTAGAGTCACAATTGTATTGTATGTCTATTTGTGTAACTGTTCAATTAGGAGTGTAAAAGCTGGGACAGAGATCTTAATGAGTTTTTAGTGTCATGATGCTTCAAGATTGACCTTTTTTTTTTTTTTGGTTATTGTTATTATTAAGCTTTCGTACAGGCTTTTTCCTCTCTGATGTCCAATTATACACTTTTCCCTTCAGACATGTTGAAATTTAAGGCTGAGTCTTAGTATGTTGAATGCTGAGCATTAAAGATGGGTTATTTTTCCCTCATCATCTTCATGATTAGTGTGTAAACAGCTACTTGGATCTGCCCTGTGGGTCAATGTACCTTCTGGGAATATTGGGATCACAGGGCCAATCCTTTACAATTGAGAAAAAGAAGATGCAGAAAGATGACGCGACCTCCCTATTATGGCACTGAGAGTGAGATGACAGAGCCCAGGCTGGCACCCAGGCATCCAGATTCTCCAGGAGCAAAACAATCAAAACATTAGCACATGCCATATAGTAAGCCCATCCTAACACCACAACAGATACAAGTAACCTGATCAGTTTATTCATTTGAAAAACAATTCCTTCCCAAAGACATTGTTTTGTTGGTCTTAACTAAATAGGTACTTAATTTTTCTCTGCCGTTCACTACTTAGAGTGGGTACAGTGAAAGATAATAGTTACCTTCTGTGCTACACAAAAGGAATAGCATTTGAACACATCTAATTTAAACAGATCTGGTCTATGAAACTTATACTTATGAAACCTCATCAACAGGGACCATAGTTTTTGTTTGTTGCTTTATAGAAGGATTCTCTGCCTCAGTTTTCTCATAGATAAAATTGGCATTATAATGGCACCTACCTTACAAGATTGTTTGGGAAGATTTGATGAAATAATACAGTTTAGCATATTATTTGCAACTCTACCAACGCTGGCTGCTTTTGTCCTTATTCTTTTCATTATCACAAAAGGATAGCTGGAAGATTCTGTATGTCAACCAGTCAGAATCATTTTTATATTTTTAGGAGGTGGTGGAGAGGATTGGGTGGCATGCTGGGGGTAATATATGTGCTAATATTTCGAGATGATTAAAAGAAAGAGAAAATTAATGACAGAGTTCTTGAAAATGAATACAGAGACAAAACAATTATTCCATTATAAATTAATAACACAATTCATTTACGATATGTTATTGAGTGCTTGAAGAATGAATTGCCCTCAAATATTCTCTTCAAAATCCATTTATTGCCCAAGCTAAATTTAAGGGTAGTGTCACATTTTGAAAAATGTTATTTTATTGGCCATAATTTTTCATGGTTCCGATGGGGACCTGGTGACAGCCCAACACAGCAAATGTCCTTCATGTTGCCATCCTTTCTTTTTCTGTAAAGCTAAATTGTCTTGGGACCACTCAAAATGTGATTTATTTGTCCCTGGACCAGTAGAAGGTTCCATGTAGGTGAAAATGGATGTTTGGCTAGTTGAAGAGAAATGGAAATAAGACCCGCAGGCTGACTTATTCAGTGGAAAGAGGTAAGTAACTTAGGAACATTAGATCGCTCTACATTCTGACTACATGGAGTTCTGGATGATTCATGTCCTTTAAAGATACACATGGACTTACATGTGATCTATTAGAAAGGAAGAAGTTAGGAGCACAACAAAGACGATGAGCACGTTTTCAGTATCTCGGTGCTAAGCTTTGTGCTGTGTACTTTGTACATACTTACTCGCATATAATTTTAATAGCCCAGTGAGGTTTAGGTTCAGTGAGATTAGAAAATGTGTTCAAAGTCACAGGGCACAAAGTACTACCAGACCAGGTTTGTCCCAAGTTTGGGCTGATTCAAAAGGACCATGGTGTGGCCAGCATTGTGGAAATTTTTTGCTTTATTTTATCTCTTCCTTTGGAGAAAAGTATTAGGCAACCTCTTTCACAATAAAATTACTATGAGGAGGAAATATGAGGCTAGAGAAACTCAAGGTAAAAATGAATTAAGATATGTTTAAATTCTGGTCCTCCTCTTGCCTGGCCCAATGTTCTTTCTATCACACCCCAGTTCTTAGGGATGAAGTAGGAAGATGCCAGACAGATTGACTGGACTATGGGTGGGGCTGGCTGACAGAGAAACTGGGTTCTAGCTCAGGCTGTAAATCTGACTATCTGCAACCTGGCCCTTTACTTCCTTGCCCCTCTGTTTCCTCATCTATCAAATGAAGATGTTGGACAGGATGATTTCCAAGGTCTACTTCAGCTTTAACATTCCATTATTCTATCTTTGTGCTCAGATAAGTAGAAGCATGTAGCCCTGGGCTTATTAATATTAACTGGGGCAAATGAGTGAAATTGCTTTATGAAAATAGAGCTGTGGTTACTGCTTGGAGCCAAATCTGCCTTATGAGATTTACTCTAAGCATTGGTGATGGGATTGCTGATGGCTACTTGGCCAGAGCCCATGAACCCCCTATAGTTTCACTTTCCAGCTGGTGCCAAGAGTGAGTGTCCTCCACAGACACATGAAACTGAGGCACAACACATTTAAGTGAAAGGAATAAATAAAATTAGTCACGTTTGGCCTGACTCATCCTTCACCTACCTCCTTCCTAATGCTTGTTCAGTCTAGCTCAGTCCAAAGGTCAACCCTTCCTAGAAATGACCCCTATAAGGCTCAGCCCACAGTGACAGGTTATTTCTCTGAACCTCAGAAGAGTTCTTGCTCTCTACACTCTTATCGTTTATAGTCTGGGATTCAGGCATGTCTATAGGTTTCAACATCTGAGATCTATAACAAAAATCCTTTGCACCAGGGGCAATGTTTTATACTTTTGGGGAGATATAGATGGAAGTCCATAGGCTGCATATTTGACCTGTACTGTCTTGTTTGCCAAATTTATTTTAATGCTCTGTTCTTGGGTTTTAACAAAAGATGCTACAAGAACAACTATATTAAATGTATTAATGCATATCCTATAGGAATTTCACTGAGACTACAGCTAAGTCAGTCTTTTACTGTACCCTGTACAAAGTCCTATGAGAGCGATTTCTTTCACCATTCTATTTCAGGAATATAGCTAACCTATTTTGATGATTGTTTCGTTAATAAGAATTATGAATTGACAGTGCCTGCCCTTTTGTTTTGGCAGGTCAAATAAAAAATGAATTGATATACTATTTCTTTTTCCATATGATCTGTATTATTTTTAATTTGGTCAAAACAGTTTTAAATTTTATTTGTACTTTCTCTGACATTTATATCCTGCCATTGTTGTATGTCAGAAGTTTCCTTTTCATTTGCCACAAGTGTTTCTTAAAATGAGGTAAAATATAAGTAAATACATTATAAAAATATAAGTAAATAAAACCTATTATTTCTTTAGATCTGAAATGACTAGCATCATGCCTGAAATTGAGCAGGTGTTCAATAAATACCTACTACTTGACTTATAGGGAGACATATTTTGCCTTATAAAGAAGCACTTTCTGAGAGTCAGAGCTGCTTAAAAAAGAGCTGTATGGTTCCTAGCACTGGAGGTATCTGTGAATATACTGGATAAGTACTTTGGCCAACTGACTTAACTTCAGTTTCTCCAACTATAAAACAGGAGTAAAAAGATCTCCCTTTAAGGTTGCTGTGAATAGTATATGAGTTGGTGCATGGTAAACACCTAAGCTATTCGTCACTGTCTGATGCATATAGTCAGCATTTGAAAAAAGTAGCTATTATTTTCAAAAGGAATACATGCATTGAAAGCTATTTTAGTAGCTTAATTCACCTCTAAAGCTGACTGTTCTGTTGTGTTAGCAAGCTCTCAAGTCATCAGAAGAATCGGACTTGGAGTCATGGGCCAAACCTGCTTGTGTGGCTACTGTGGATTTAAACGGATGACGAGGGGCTAGATAAGGCAAACTTTAGGCTTCATTCCCAACCCAAAGTTCATGATACTCGAGTTTTAAATCTATATCATCAGAGGTAGCATAAGGGTATTGAGGGGAAAAATAAGTAACTCTAGTGTTATTTGATTAGGAATTCTCTCTTCTTTCATGTGTGAATTTCACTTGGGACCTTATCAATTGGATATTAAAGCATTTTCCAGGGAAAAAACACCCAGGAGGAGGAGAGCCGAGAAAATGTCAGAGAGTGCTTCATGCCTTGCTATCAATCTGTAAGTAAAGAGCTGCTTTCTCCATGGCTTACCAAACAGAGTTTGGCAAGCTGATTATTTCCATCAAGGCAGACAATACACTTCAAACTATGAAGCTCTGCAGAACGTGTGCCGAGCGTGATGAAAGTTCTGGTTTCATTACTGTCCCTCACACCGGATCGCTCCATTATGCACCCCCATTATTTTCTAGTATTTTGATGGTGTCATCCTTCTAGAAAAAAAGGAACACATCAGCTCTCTACACTTTGGCTTGAACGGCCATAAAATTGCAAGTCACCATGCAACGATGGTAGCTTTCCACTGACCTTTATCAAAGGAGTTGTCAGGTGCCTGAATGGGGCAGAATTGACAGGTGGGAAATTCCCCAGAGATATAGAGGCCATATACTGATCTTGTGATTTTATAGATGGATTTTTATTTTCCATGAAAATCTCCAAAGGGGCATCTATATAGAGATTGAGACTACAGGTGTTACCCAGATAGTCTACAATGTAGATGGTCCAGGTGCACCTGAGTCTAAATGAAGAAGAAATGGCAGTCCCAGCATTAAAGGAAAGATTTCAACTTAATACTCTTGGGTCAGTTTATACTTTGGTTGGAAACAGAACTGGTGATTTCTTGTTGGTAGAGCCTCTTGAACTTTGAGTGGGCAGGTCTGGTGGCAAGCATTATCCAGCCTGGTGCTATAACTATTTGTTAGAGTTTGAACTTGCTTCAACTGACACCAGGTTAGGGCTTTCACAAAGCTCTTATATAGGAGACTCCCCAGCCTTGAAAGGTGGGGGGCATTAAAGGGCAAGCAGGTAATATGGCATCTCTCCCCTTGAAAAACCATAAAATAGCTGCTGGCCCAAGGAGAATGCCAGCCCTGACACTCATGTGATACTCCTCTGGTCCCTTCTGGCTTTTTAGTGTGTTGCCTTTCTTCTTCTTTCTGTGCTCTTCACCCTACAGTCTAGAGAAAGGAGGCAACTCATCTAGGATACAACATTCAACTTCGAATTCACAACATCAAGAAAAAGTGTCTTTGGGATTCTCTCTCGTCTTTGGTTGCCTGCTTATCTTTTCTCACTGGCTGCTGGAAGCTCATTGTGGTTGATTAGACAAAAGTAAAGATCTCCATGAAGTGGTCTTAACAGCAATGGCATTACAATTCAATCAGACTTCTTATTATTCAGGATTTCACTCATGAGGTGATGAGCAAGACTATGGTTATTCTGTTATCAGCTGCATGACTGGCTACAGAAACCAGGTGTTATTTATTAAGATATTTATTGAAGTTCCATTATATACCAAGTGACATGTTAAGCACTGTGGAAGCATACAAAGGTGAATTAAACATAAATTCTATGCTCGAATTAATTTTACTAAATGAGGATGAATTAGATATCCACTTACATAACTAGAGAGTGAGAAGTGCATTTAAGAGTCACAGGCAGAGATTTGGGGGATTTCAGCGGAGGTAATGATGTCTTCTTCCCACAGGGATCCCCCAGCTTGCATAAAAGAGGTAGCTCATAGGCTGGTTCTTGATGGATTAAAAAGAACATGAACATGAGAAGGTGATGGTGTGACAGTTGGAACAATGACAGGGCAGAGAGACCTTTAGCCAGCAAATGTCTGTTTCCTGAAGGCTAAGAAGCTTTACTCAACTTTACTATTGCATGAGGC
The DNA here is from genome assembly GCF_014176215.1 of Rousettus aegyptiacus. NCBI lineage: Eukaryota > Metazoa > Chordata > Mammalia > Chiroptera > Pteropodidae > Rousettus > Rousettus aegyptiacus. The sequence continues at coordinate 129,234,068 of NW_023416306.1, forward strand.
AGTCAATTTATGACTCCGTGTATGTGATGATGCTCAAACATTTTGCATAGAAAACTGCTTGTTGTCACAAAAGTATGAGACTGGATAATGGCCTGAGTTTTCCACCTCCTCACTGAGCATTCTGGTTCTCAATGGTTACATGCATTTTATGCCAGTTCAATCCTCACCCTCTCTGGTCACAGATGGGTCACTTATAGAGTTGATTAACTGCCCATGTGATACTAGAACATGTCTGCCTCTGGTCCTAGTGAGAGACAAGTCTTAATCATATTGTCCTGTTCCAAAATAATCAACGTGATCTTCTGCCAAGACATATTTATAAACCAACTTCTTAGCTTTTTCAGTTACTTTGCTAGTCCAGTTTTGAAGATACACTATAAATGACTAGTTTGCCAGAAAATTCAAGCTGGAGAGGCTCTGCTACTTTGAGAAAACACAGCCAGATCTTTTCTCCAAAATGGAAACTTCTGGAAATAGCACATCAGAACAAGCATGGGAAGTGGTAATAAGAATGGACTTTAGTGCACAATACCTCAGGTCTAGGAAAGAATACAGGTTGGGGAGATTCAAGCAACAGAAGTTTTGCACACTTTCCAAAATTACATGCCTGCTGCAGATCGGTCCCCCCGCCCCCCAAATAACACCAAAGCACACATTTGGAGGCCAAACTCTTCGAGGCACATAAGAAGTATTTGGTAACTTTCCTATTAAATGTAGAGTTCAGCTTACAAGCCCAAGGTGTACAAAATAATGACCTTCTTCGAACCACTGCCCTAGCAAAAAAACATTGCTCGTGGGACCAGAAAACCACATCTATATGAGGTTTGAAGTATTTTATGAGCACCATTTGTTTCAAGAGGTCATGGCCAGCCAGACTACCCATAATACCACTCATTAAATAAATATCGCCAAGTCGGATTTTGACTCATCTGATTTTTTCTACCTTGTTAAAACCATTCGGTCTAGGAGAATTGATGAAGGGAATGTTGTACCTACATCCTAAATGCTGGCTGGCTTTTACATTTAAAAAGGAAAACCTTTCCCTTTCATACAAATGTCTCTCTCTTTTTCAGCTTCACCAGATTCAAAGCCTCTTATGCAGAGTAGTCAGTTTCCATATACTATAATCATGCATAATTAAAAATTCTAAGGATGAATTATAATAAATAAATGCATAACTGGAATAGAAAAAATATATTAATGTAAAAACTGATGAAATCCAAATCAAGTCTGGACTGCAGTTATGAGTAATCTACTAATGTTAATTTCTGAATTTTGACAAATATTATATAGGGCATTAACATTAGGGGAAACTGGGTGAAAGATATATAGGAACTCTGTATTATCTTTTCAACTCTATGTAAATCTAAAATTATTCCAAAATAAACATTTATTAAAAACTTTATGGCGGAACTTATTTCTTGGAGTGTAATTCTCTGGCGTACTCTAAGGAAACAGAAAGCAAGTCTGACACAGCAGAGAGCACTAGTCTAGATGGTAGGAGCTGAGGTCTACATATAATTAAAGTCATGACCTTGGATGAGTCATTTAACTTCCTGTAGAATGGACATCTGCATCTGTGAGGGGCTCTGCCACTCACATGGTGGCATTATGAAGATCAAATGTGAAGACACTTCAGAGAATTCACTGAAAACCTAAAAGTACAACAAAACTTGAAAGGTGGTCTGAACAAGCCACTGAGTATCTTGATAACATATACAGAGACACGATCTACAGGCAAATGTATAGGCAGATATAGTTTGGTCTCAACTCTGGAAGCTGGCAGCAAGGGTAATTTCAAATGGTACATGAGAGAAGAGCCGGGGCAACTTAGAGGCCCAAGTGCAAAATAGGGCAGTGACCGTAGCAGAGGTTCTGTTAAGCATCTCCTGGAAGAAGTGGAACTCTACACTGGAATCACCTAAATAGCTATTAGACTGATTGGGGAGGTGGTTCATTCACATGCAGAGGGACTCTTGTGGACTTAAATGCAAGCTAGCGTCACTGCATGTTGAACTGTCATTCCAATTGCTTGGTTCCCTTGTACTGCAGAACATCTGGTCCTTCTTCTATGGCTCCTCAGCACCTGGACTGTCACATTCAACTGCTTAGCATGGCAAACAGGTCCTTCACCTTTGCTTATCTTCTGTACTCTCCTTACATCCAGCCATTCTCACCTATTTGCTGTTTCTCATGTGCCCATATTGTTCAATGCAATACGCCCTTTACCTGCTCTTCCTATTCCCCAGAATGCTGTTTTGTATTTTTTATTTATGGCCTCCCATCTTTCCCCATAGTCATTCTTCCTGGTTTTCAGGTTTCACATCATATCAAAATCTGATCTTTCCCCTCCCCCAAAATCTCAGCTGGTGCCTCCTACTAATGGATGATCAAATTGTTCATCCAATATTCTATCTGTCTGCACACCAGATTGTGGTTTTTTAGGGGTAAAGGCTGTGTGTGTGTGTGTCTGTGTGTGTGTGTGTGTGTGTGTGCCCGCGCACATGCACATGTGCGTGTTTTTCAATATCCTAATCATTAGCCAAGCGTTCAGCACAAAGTAGGTTATAGGAACAAATGAATCAATGAGTAAAATGGTTAAGCCACTTAAATCTATTCCATAAGTATGCATGTACTTCCAAAGATAGCAGAAACTAGTATTAAATGTTAAATGTTATTTCTACCAGAGTAATTTCTTAATACTACACTCATATGAGTAGCAGTGAGCTCACACAGTTCAGCAGTACTAACAATATGTACGGAGCAGAATGACATAATGAGAATGACAACATTTTATGACTAAGTACCAGATAATGAAAGAAAATTAATTAATTCGCTGCTAAGATAAATGACTGTAAGAACTTGGGGGAAAAAAAGCCGCCATAGCTATTATGTTTCTAAGTTTGTTCTGGAATATAAAGTACCTTCCACTGAACAACTCCCACCTCCAATTAGCTGTATTAGCTGTATTAAATTGGGATACAACTAGAAATATGCAGCTGCTGTTTTAAACCTCCCCAAATAATACATTCTAGAGCAAAAAGCAAATTTCGTAGGTAATTGATGGGTGTAAAAATATCAGGGAATTTATCTTTTGCATAGTAATTCACAAAAGAAAGGGGTAAATACAGATTGCAAAGCAGTCTGTCTATCTTTCCAGGCATATTTGCCAATTAGCTTTATAGGGTCTGCACCTAAAACAAATAAACATTTTCAATGTCAATATTAATTTTAGCAAGCCAAGAAAGACATCAGGTCCTGAAAGGGAGTGGGGAGAAAAACGTACAACAACTGTTTATTTTACATTTAGCATCCTTCCCCCATGGCCTTTGGTAAATGCTCAAGAAACGTGATAAAAATCTCATTTTATGAGTTCACTGCTCATAAAATTTATATACTTGAACATTAAATTTTATAGGTTTTGGGTTTTAGGGGGATAGCTCATACTAAAATTCTGCTTATATGCAGACTGCAGCTGCGTCTATGAGGAAACAGCTGAAGAAGTTACGAACAAAAAAATTTATCTCATTCATTTTTTTCAAAACAATGTATCAAGTGCCTACTATGTACCAAGCATTGTTATAGGGCCTGGGAATATGGCAATAAAAAAGAATAAAGTGGCTAGCATTATAGCCTTATATCCTAGGAGGTCAGCAAATTTCTTGTGTAAAGTATCAGGAGAGTAAATATTCTTGGCTTTGCACTCAGACTATCTTTTGCAATACCCAACCTCGACGTTGTCGTACAAAAGCAGCCACAGACAATACATAAAGGAATGAATGTGGAATTTAGCATGAGGAGAATATGATACAATAAAACTTTATTAATATAAATAGGTGGGGGGTTTGATTTGACCTTCAGGCCATAATTTTCCAACTTTCAGTTTATGAAATTTCTTATAAATAACAAACTAAATAGCAGTGTTATAGAATTTACAGAATGACTTAGAATTACATAAATTTAGAGTTGAAAAAGGACATTCACGTATTTTTAACCTTTCTTTCTCCTCATGTGGTAACATCATGGTTAAGAGTGTGGCCTTTGGGGTCAGCCCACCAGGGTTCATATCTTGCCTTTTCATTTTCAACAGGTGATCTCCCTAGGCCTTATTTCTCTCATTGATAAAAGGAAGAAGATAATAATACCTATATCTCAGGAGGCTCTTGAGATAATTCAGGCAAACATTTATCAAGGCACATGGCTTATACTAAACTCACAACAAATTCTAGTTATTCGTCAAAATAACAACAGTGGTGACACCAAAAACACTGAGGCTCAGAGAGGTGACATGACTTGCAGAGGGTCCCATAGCTACTGAGTACCAGAGTCCTGATGGACACCCAGGCACTGTGCCTCCCAAGGCAAGGCCCTGCCCTAACCATGTGGTTCATGAGTGATAAAAACTGGACATGTTTACAAAGGATAGCAGAACTCACTCAATTCAATCCTCCAGGCAATTTTAGAGCTGTCCTCTGATGAACAGAGAGGGACTTGGAGTAAATAGGTCTAACCCAAAACTACCTGTTAGAAATGCGTGTGCTCTCATCCCATCGATATGCCCAACAGTGAGGCTACCAATGGAAATTACCCATGAGAAGACTATGATCATTCAAAGACTAAATTCTGCATAGAGGCCTAAGGTAGATGAGAGAATTCAATCTCTCCATGCATGAATGAAGCCAGGCCTTCAGTAGAATCACTGTGAACCAAAAAGGCTGGATGAGGTTGCACATTTTGGCTTCTTCCACCTGGTGGCATGCTCCAGCAGACCACCCAATGAGCTCTTCAAAACGCTTTTTTTCATGGTAATTACTTTCAACGTTTTGCTTGTTTCACTTAAGGATCAGGTTCTCCGAAAACTCCTTTGAAGACCACAGTTGTTCAGTGTATTTAATGTAAGTTATCCTCAGGGAAAGAGTAAAACCAGAGCTGTTAGAGCCAAGGGTTTTGTACCACCACACCCTTCTGGAGGCCCACACATTTTACTGCTTCAAACAAATCAAGCCACAACAGCATAGATGTTCTCTCAAGGAACTTAAAGCTTAATAATTGTGAAAATGACAGCTCGAGTGCAGAGAATTAATTTCCTGAGGTTGGTCCAAAAAAAAAAAAAAAAGTGTTTTTTTTTTTTTTTCTGAGGTTGGTGCTTTCTGGGATCTCTCACTTGTGGATTCTGACAGGATGTAGGAGTGTGAGAAGACCACCACGGTGTTGGAGACGGTAGAATTATTCTTTTGACAAATGGTTTTGCTGACGAGAGACATCTGAGTCACATTGGGCTTCGACTGAGGTCTTTTTTCCCCAAGCCAAAGACAATGTTCTCTTTGGAAGTCCTGCCCATCGCTGCACTAGTACGCACACACACCATCTCCTCACCCGTTTTAAAAACCTTTGTTACAAGATCAAGGGAATGTGAGGGTCATATGACTTTAGTCTATTTGTAACACAATGTACTCCATGTGCTGAGGTGTTGATTTTCTTTTCTGCATTTGGAAGATTTGCGAAGTACCACTTCTAGGAAGTTTTCAAAGAGCAAGTCCATATTCATTTGTTTACTATATATGAATGGGACATTTTCTATGCCTCAGAATCGTAAGTCATGGATGTCACAGAAAACATGGTTCTTTCCTCAAAGATTAGTGAGACTGACAGACATCTGGTTACAATTCCGCATGCCAAATGCTATTATAGAGTTATTTACAACTCTGGGGATATTGGTAAAGATCTTTTATAAGAAATGACATCTGAATCTCAGGGTGAAAAACAGGTCACCAAGGCAATTAAATGGGGGAAGTGGACACAAGTTGAGCATGTACAAGTGCAGATTTTAAAACTTCCTGGGATCTAATGTGGTCTTACTAGAAATTGAAAGCGTGCGCGCGCGCGCGTGTGTGTGTGTGTTTAACCTGTTTCAATGTAGTATGCTCTTATCCTTCTTATATATCCTAGTTTCCTCAGGGCCTAGCACAGTGCCTGAGATTTTGTAAGAATAATGATGTTGAATGAATAAATGTCTGTATGCATTTTTTTTTTGTTTTTTTGTTTTTGTTTTTGTTTTTTGTTTTTGCTAGCATTTCTCCTTAGGTGATAGCAAGCTCTCTGGAGATAGGGATTGGAACTGTTTTGATGTGATGCTAAGATATCTAGTAGTTTTAGTTAGTGAGTAAAAATCAGTCAAGGTTTAGACAAGGATTCCAAGCCAATCCAATGAACAAAGAATAGTCTTTTCGATAAATGGTTCTGAGACAACTGGGTATTTATGTGCAAAAGGATTAAGCTGGAACTTTATCTCATACAATATATAAAAATTAGCTTGAAATTAACCATACACTTAAATGTAAGAGCTAAAATTATAACTCTCTGAGAAGACATAGGAGTAAATTTTTGTGTTTTTTGATTAGGCAATGCTTTCTTATATATCTGACACCAAAAAGCAGAAGTGACAAAGAAAAAAATAGTAAATTGGACTTCATTAAAATTAAAAGTGTACTTCAAAGGACATAATCAACAAAGTAAAAGACAACAGAGAATGGGAGAAAAGTTTGGCAAGTCATATGTAAGATAATGAATTTGTATCCAGAATTTATAAAGAACTCTTATAATTCCACAATAAAAAGGGTAAACAACCTAATGAAAAACGGACAAAGGCTTTCAATACAGTTCTTCAAAGAAGATATGCGAAAGGCCAATAAGCACATGAAAAGATACTTAACATCATCAGTAACTTTGGAAATCAAACCTACAATGAGATACCACTTCACAGCCCTAGGATTAATTAAAATAAAAATAATAGACAGTAACCAGTGTTGAAGATTTGTAGAAACTGGAAACTTCATTCATTGGTGGCAAAATTGTAAAATGGTGTGGCAACTTAGAAAAACAGTCTGGCAGTTCTTCAAAATGTTAAATATAGAGTTACGATATGACCCCATGATTCCGTTCCTAGGTATATTCCCAAGAGAACTGAAAACACATGTCCATACAAAAACTAGTACATGGATATTCATAGAAACATTATTCATAATAGTAAAAAAGTAAACACAACCCAAATATCCATCAGCTGATGAACGGATAAACAAAATGTAGCATATATACATACAATGGAATATTATTAAATAATGAAAAGGAAAGAAGGACTGACACATGCAACAACATGAAAGAATCTAAAACTCAGGCCAAGTGAAAGAATTCAGTCACAAAAGGCTACATATTATATGATTCCATTTATATGAAATGTTCAGAATAGGCAAATCCATGATAGAAAATAGATTAGAGGTTTGCTAGGATCTAAAGGGAGAGGAATGTGGGGAGTGACTTTGTACATTTCTTTTTGGGGTAATAGAAATATTCTGAAATTAGATGGTGGTGATGGTTGCACACTCTGTGAACATGTCACTGAAATGTAAACTTTAAAGTGGTGAAATTTATACTATGTGAATTGTATCTCAATAAAGCTGTTTTTTGTTTTTTGTTTTTTTGTTGTTGTTTTGTTTTGTTTTAATCATGGTAGGTGTTATCATCCTCACTGTTATCACTTACGACATGGTAGGGAATGTCACTAAGTAGTTATTTCATGCCAGCTGAAGACTACAATATATAATTGCTAATTAGATTTCTCTTTGGAAATTTTAGTCCATAGGTACTTCATTTTAGAGCAAACTCTGTCTTCTACCTTTTCGGTACCTTTCTATGGTGACTTGCTCAGGCCTTCGCCCCGAGTAAAACTCAGTAAACATTTTTTTCATTATTATCAAAAAGCCTCTGTCTTTTCTCAAGTCAAGAAATAACCAAGTATTTTAAGTGAAAACACCAAAGTTCAACCTAAAAACCATTAAACCATTCCAAGGTCTAAAAATTCATTAAGGATTTGAGATCACACTCACTGCTTCCTGATGCTTACTACTTCAGAAGCACAAAGAAACTATATAAATAAAATCTAGCAGTCAAAGTATTAAAAGGGAGATTTCACTTTTATGCTATGGAATTACGTCTGAATGTACCCATGATTTCTTCTCGTTGCAGATAATGTTAAATTGCCTAAATCGCACACCAGTGGTGTTCTAATGAGACCTGATTTGGATTCATTTCTATTCAAGGCAAAGCAAACGTGTAAAATGCCCTACTTCTAACAGCTCACTATAGCATGCAAACTTTAGAGACAGATTCCATGGAAGCGAGTTTGGGCTGGGGAAGAATCAAGTGGAGCCTAAACTAAGTTGATAGAATTTTCCAATATTAAGGAGGACAGTGTGACTTTCTCCTCACCAGCACTCACACTCTCGGGATGTGGCAGTGAGAGCTAGGGATTCTGCAACACCCTGCTGGTGCCTGGTGTAACTCAGAATGGAGGAAAATGAGAGCTTAGAAACTACAGATACAGTGAACCTGTCTTGTTCACTTTGTGGGTCTGCCTGCATGTCCTATGGTGGCTGAGTCTTGGCCACTTTCTGAGGCCAGTCTTGGTCCCTGAAAACTCTTGCTTGGAAGAAAGCTCCGTTCCTCTACAACTACTTTGTTTAGCTTTCTAGCTACATTTGTTTAGCTTCAGGGCTAAATCCTGACTTCCATCATTGCTCAGACCTTTATCTGAAAACGTAGGCACCATGGAAGCAACAACTATCAGAAGCAATGCCGCAAAAGGGACTTATTTTTCCAGATGAAGTAACTTGTGCCTAGAGGTAAGGTCCTTTTCCCCAAGTTACTGCAGCGGGCTGGTTAAAGAAAATTCCCATTATGCAACCCTCCCTCTAGATATCCAGAACTGGTGCCTCGTCCTATAATCTTTCATCTTCATTTTCTTAATTTGAGCTCCTTGGATTCCAGACAGCCATGTATCTATCTGCTCTTCAAGCCCCAACTTAGTCACCTGTCAGCTTGAGCAGGTTTCAGGACAGAACTCAAAACCTCCAATGGCCCTTTTAGCACTTGGGAGTCGTGCTTTTTGAGACCCAGCTGCCCTTGACCCTATTGGCTACTCAGTCTCTCTATTGCCCAAGTTGATTCCTGTGTGACAAGGGCAAGCTGTCTGTATGTCTTAGAAGCACATGCTTCATCTCCACTAAGTAGCTCCAGAGAACAATCATGTGGACTTTGGAGTGTACCTGATAAAGAACAAGGATCACGTGGCCCACAGTGCTGAGTTTCACTTCTAGCTTTGCTAGTCGCTAGCCAGGTAGCCTTGAGGAAGTTTTGTTTATTTGTTTTTTTTTTTTAGCCTTCCTGAGCCTCAGTTTATCAGTAAAATGGGAATAATTATAGTACCAACTTTATGGCACTGTTGGGTGAGTGTGTGAAGTGATGCACCATGTAAAGCCCTTAGAACAGAGCCTGGTGCACAGGCAATGCTCAGAAATATTAGCTGTTAGTGCTATTTGGAGAAGGGAAAGCAATCGGCTATCAACAGTCAATAAAAGGACACACCAAACATCTACTTACCCGATCATCGTACAAATGTACTGTTTATATGATTTGAAGCATTATTCCTCCAAAAGAACATTTATTATCTATGATCAATTATTTAGATCACAGAAACATATCGTGAGGACTCACTTTAAGACAACTTGAGGTAACACTGCTGGACACCAGACATAAGAGGACAACAATAAAATCTATCTCTAACGGACTGATACGATTGGGGCTTAGGATCAGGATTCCGTCAATTCCCCATATGCTAAAAGGAAATGCTTTTAAATGTTATATGGCAGAAGTAAATAATTTTCTTTCCTACCACTTGTAAAATAAGACAGAAACATAAACCTTCCAACTATATGTACCATTTTAGAAACTCATTTTCTTTAAAAATAAATATACAAGTTATCATGACAAAAGTGGTATTGTCATCTGGGTTGTTGGAAGGAGATTTACGAAACCTTTGACCGTATTTCCTGTTAGCATGCTTTGAAGAAATAATCCATTCTATCAGCCATGGGTCCCTAAGAGGGCTGTATACAGATTTACTTTAGATAAATGTGTAAGAAGCAGATTTCCCTCCCTCAGAGATTGAAATACTTGCATCTGACCAATCATATCTCATTTTACAGTTCGGTTTCCAGAAACATTTAAGGCTCAATGTCCAGCAATCCTACAGGTCCTTGGGTCTGTGTATTTCTGTGCATTGTTTTGGCATCTGTCTCTTCACTCCAACTTTCCTTAGATTAATCTCTAAACAATAAATTTTTTTTTTGGTCAAAACTCATTGAATTTCTAAACAACTTCGATTAGCTCAACCTATTTTTTTTTTTTTTTTACCAATTTTAGACTATAGGTATATTATAGGCCGGCTCAAAGCTTCTGTAAATGGATATACGGTATAAACAAAACAAAATAAAATAAAATAAAATAAAATAATGGTCTGATTTTTACAGATACCAAAGTTATGAAATAACAAGATTAAATTGAATATATGTTGCCTTTGAGAAAACTAGTAATACAAAAATCTGCCAATGTGTTTAACTTTTTAAAAATTAATTAGAAGATTCCCTTTTTTAAAAAAAAATTGAAGCAGACAGTAACATACAAAACAAATTCACCTGCCCACTCAATCCCTCAGACACTCTTAGCCATCTCCCACCCTCATTTTAACCTTGAGGGCTCTCCTGCGGACCCTCTAAGGCCTCCTCAAAATACCATTTGAAAAACGTGGGTTTAAACAAGGAAACATTCATCAGGAGAGAGCTGGGAACAATGCTGTGTACTCTGCCTTTCCTATGTTGAGGCTTACTCACTTAATTTCATCGCAAACTCCGTATCCTTAATACATCTTTATTACTGTCAGTCTTGCCTCTGCTTTTTTGGCTGCACTTGCCTCTCTTCCCTTCAAGACTCTGAATTCCCATGGCCTCCTGCGTGGCACTCTTCTGGGCACACCCGCCATGGCTGTCTCTGCTAGAGAGGGGCCTGGACAGACACACGCCCACCAGCCCCACATGCTGCCCCATCGTTCCTCGTTAAGGGTGTTCTCAGCATATTCCACTCTCCTGAAGCCCCCATCCCACCCATTGGATGAAAGACCATTTTAACGTTCAATAAAACTCAACAGCATTACTTAGAATTTCAGGATACCGCTTAAACTACTAGGCTGGCCATTACAGCTGCGGCTCAAAGCACATTTCAAAATATGAAATGGCCGCTCTGCCACTGTCCTCCGTTTTTTAATAAACCCCTAGGCTTCTTTTTACCACCAAAATAAAAAAGAGAGAGCAAGTGAAAGAGAATGTGTTAGAAAATGGGGTTACTCTTTTTTTCTGAACAATAGCAGCATTAAAAGATGTCCTTGAGGCAGAGAGACCACTTAAGAAGGAAATAACACCTCAAACCAGGGGGCCATTCACCAAACGGAGGTAACATTTGAAGCTCTTTGCAAAACCGTTTCCCTGTTTCTGCCTTTCCTTGTTCACTGCAGGACTGATGAAAAAGAAAGATGATAAATATGTTTATAGAAACAGAACCCATTCAATAATTCATCACCTTGTTGGCGTACAATTTATCCACTCCACAAGAAATTTGTTTTTCTACCCAGTGATCATGAATGAGCACCTGAGAATTAACTGTGTCTGACTCAGAGCATTGTCCTCATGTGTACATGTCCCAGAACTGTCCCCGACACAGGGTGCAGGCTAGCACCCAAGTGGAGCTTCTCCTCCATTAGCCATGCTATTCCCATGTCTACCACCTCTTCTGTCTTCCAATACAAAGCATCAACTGAAGCTTTGTTTTGTAGCAACCATTAAAATTCTCTGGACATAATTATGGCATTTTTCAGCCTAAAACAGTGCTTCTCAATCTGGGGGGACTTTGCCCCCCAGGGTACACTTCGCAACAGCCGGAGACTGACATGACTGGAAGTGGGCAGTGGCCACTGGCGTCAGTGAAGCTGCCTAATGCCCGACAGTGTACAGAGCAGGTCCCCACAAACAGGAATTATGGTGCCCAAAATGACAATGGTGCTGAAGCGGAGAAACCTGACCTGAAAGAAACAGTAACAAAAATCTCTTAGGCCAACCTCTTACCCCACAGGCAAAGAAGAAACAGAAGCTCAAGGAGGGAAGTGATGCTAGAATCTGCTCAGAACTCAGACAGGTTCTATACGTTTTCCCCACAGCATGTTTATTCTAACAGGAATTAATCTTAAAATGGTACTTAACCTCATAAAAAAGAAGGTCTGGATGAATACAAGCCTAAATGTATTCTGTGGTTATTTCTGAATAGTAGAAATGCACTGATTTTTCTTCTTCTGATATGTATGGCCTGGATTTATTTGGTTTATTATTTTTGTTTCATTTTCACAATAAGTATTTATTGCTTTTATAAGCAGAAAAAAACTTTTAATTTTGAAAAACTCTATAAAATATGGTAAAATCTAACCTAATCAATCTTTATTTCTGGCAAGAGCATAGCAAGACCAGCATTACAAGGTGGTAGGGTGGGATGGGTAAATGGAGACTCTTCTAGAAAACAAATTAATAACGTGTTCAGAACCTTAAAAAATATTCCGTCTTTGACCTAGTAATCATTCTTTAAGAAATTTATCTCAAGGAAAGAGTTTCAAAGATATATGTACAAGAATGTGAAGTGAAACTTAATTTACAATAAGAAGACATTGGAAATAATCGAAGTATCTAATAACATGTGATTAGTGTAATAAATTCTAGTTTGACTTAATGAAATATTTAAATGATATAAAAAGATAGTGTCAATCTAACCCTAAATATATGCAAATGATGGCATGTTATGCAGTTAATTATTTCACTGTTGGTTTCCCCATTAAACTAAAGTCTACGATGCCAGAGATCTTGCCTGTCGATCCCTTCTGCTCTCCTGGTACCCCAAATGGTTCATGTAGTAATTATTGCACTCAATAATTACTCCTGAATGAATGAAATGAATCAATGAGTATGGTTACTAATCTGTGACAACATCACTGATAATCAGAATCTTTTTATTTTTGTCTGTTTCTCAAAAACTCTCCAATGAGCATGTTACTTTTATAAACAGAAAAAAAGACAGAGATTATTTTGTTGCTGCACAAATAAAAGAACATAGTAGAACTTAGGTAAGGAAGAGGGAAAAAAAGAATACAGTAGGAAAGGATGAACGAAAGAACATTTGGTGCTTGGGAAGCCCATTGCATGACGCAACTGAGGGATATGATGATACAGCTACCATGGATTCAAAATATGAGGATTATATATAACCCACTGGACAGCAGTCCTTTGTCATAACTGGTTTACTCTTTCAACATTCTTCCCTCATTTGAGCTTTTCTCCCACTGGTAGCACCAAGAGCTAAAACAACAGAGAAGCCACAAATCAACAGACTCGTGTGGTCAGAGGCTCCAGTGGCCACAAGATCAGAGGCATTGTGGCAGTGGAGGCTGGGGGTGCTTTTCAACTGGATGTGTGTCTGCGGCTGACAAATGGAATAAAAGAGCTATGGTGTGGTGCTCAAAATAGAACAGAAAAAAGTATCCCAAAGAGAGAGAGAGAAGAAGAAGAAAATGACACAGACATGAGAGGCTAGCTTCTGGAACAACCTAAAAAGACCGTTAACCCAGACCCATGAATATAATTCTCACATCTTTTGTAGAACTTTTTTTTCTTTTTCTTTTCACAAATGCCTCATTGGGACTGCAACCCTGAAAAATGTCATCTGCCCTTTTCCCGGAATGGTTGGATCCTTATGTCACCTCGGTAGAAAAAAAGCAGTGATTTTATATATTTGACTACTTGTGGTCATCTTGGTGGGATGATTGAAGAAAATAAACAAATCCAAAAATATAAATTTACATGTGTGCATGGAGAGAGAGTAAAAGAGGATGAAGAAAAGATGGGGGGAGGGGAGAGAGAGAGAGAGAGAGAGAGAGAGAGAGAGAGAGAGAGAGAGAGAGAGAGAGAGAGAGAGAGACGGAGAAAGTAGAAAACTTACAAAAACTGAGTGGACCCAGCAATCACTGTCTTGGGGCAGTTATTGGAGTAGTCTGGAGTTTATTAGCTCTGATAGGGTCCTCTTCTCAAACCTATTCTCTCCTGCCTTTCTGTCTCCCTAAAACTTTAAGAAGCAACACATTTCTTTAACAAGAGAAAAATCCTTTCATTTTCCAATTAGACATACAGCTCAAAATGAAATTGGCCTCCATTAGATCATGTGAGTCATGGGTATCTCATCATTCTTCTGCACAGGTTTTAAGAACATAGGGGAAGGGTGAAAGGAAGTGTGAATCACTGAAAGGATACTAGGCCACAAAAGCGAATGTTATCTTCTTCTTAGTTTGGCCTGCTGTAAGCCCTGTCTTAAAAGGCAGACTTTTCACTTGTTTCATGGAAAAAGCATATGTGATTGCGGTAGATGAGAGATGGCTGTAAATTCTTTGGCACTCCCTCTAATGAGGATTGATTTTCTCTGTCTCTGAATCTATATTGGCCTGTGATGCTTTGAGCAGTAGGCACAGCAGAAGTGATACTAGACCTTTTGGGGGCCTAGCCTTAGAGAGGGCTGGCGGTTTCTACCGTGCTCTCTTGAACACTGAGCTGCCACATAAGAAATCCAAGTATTCTGTGGCAGGACCATGTGGAAATGACCTGATAACACGTGAAGAGGATGCAGAACCCAGTTGATTCCCAGACTTCCAGCTGTCCCTGCTAAGTTACTAGACACACAAGTAAAGCTATTTTGGACCTTTCGGAGCAGCCTGGCTGCAGTTGAACATCAACAAGTGATGTCATATGGAACAGAAGAATTGCCCAGCCTAGCCCTGCCTGAATTCCTAATCCACAAAAAAATTGTGAGATACAAGGAAATGGTTGTGTTTTTCAGCCCCAAAGTTTGGGAGTATCACGTTACACAATGATAGATATTTTGGTCCAGGGAAGAGGGTGATGTTTGTCTATTTGCAGTATTGGTTTTGCCTCGGAAATCAATTTATCTGTCTATCTATCTGAAATAAGACCTAAAATACAGTCTGTGCTGTTTATGGAATGCAATGCAATGCATTGCAAACAGTACCTGTATCTAAGCTCAAACCTCAGCATTGCCATAGTTTGGTAGACTTACTCAGGTAAATTATTAACCTCTTTAAGCCTCAACTTCCTCAACTGTAAAACAGGGCTGACAACACCTTTTTGATGGGGTTGCTGTGACTGTTATATGAGAAAGCAAATGCATAGCACGGAGCGCAACACTTGGCTCACAGGGCAGAAGCTCCCATAGCCCGTGATCCCTGTACCATCTTGCCTATCCCAGTCTCTGGGTTCCAATTCTCAGCCAGCTTCTCTACCACATCATTTCCTGGACACTGTAACTTTTCCTGGTGAATGACTGCCTCCCTGTTTGTCTCGTCTAACCTGACTCGGTGTTAGAACTTCGGCAAATACAGGGCATCTTTTAAAGAATCCCATCTGGTATGCAGAAGGTCCATGAAGTGAGAGAAAAGAACTTGTTATATGTGGAGATCATATTTTCCCAATAAAATCAGACACTGTGATCTGACAGAAGGCAGACCATCTACACATCCATAGCATAGACATAAAAAAATCCCAAGAAACATGTGGGCCCTGAGAATTAAAATCATAAGAAAAATAAATAGGTTCTAATGTGGTGTGAGTTAAATGACTAGACAAAGATGAGCAAGGTCAAGACCCCTCAGTATCTGTTATTCCGTCTCATCTCACAGCTCACAAGGATTGAGGCATACCTAGGTTTCAAAAACTTTGTACTGCAACATCTTTTGCCTACAACTAAGTGCAGGATATCCCACGTGAATGGCCTGAATTCTATGTCTGGATGGTTCCTGAGAAACCTTTCCTTATACTTGCTGAGGTTAAACAACTTACAGAGTGGCTTGCCAGGGGCCGCCTAGTAACAACCATGGATTTCAAGTCCTCCTGCAAAATATGTCAACCTATTTGCTCAGTCAAAATAGACAATTTTGATCTCTACCTAAGGTGGGTCTACAGTAATGAAAAACACAACTTTTCTTACATAAACAATTATAAGAATGATGAAAGGATCAAAATTCTTAAAGAACAACTTAAAACATTACTAAAATTACTATGTCCTCATCCAGATTTTGCAGTGAATATATTTTACAGCTACAACTTCTTCCTAGACAACTGAGTCTCTTTCTGAAATGGTTTGGCATACCTGCTAAGTGTTTGTGGCATAGACTTGGAAGACAAGTAAAATTTCTAAAATCCCTAACATTTGCAAAGACCAGATGAGACTTGCAGTCACCCCACATATAAACCTAAAGCCTAACAGCCCACTAGAATATCATCCAATTTTCTCTCTCGTGCTATTGGAGTACAAAAATCACCTTCCTTGATAGTTTTTATTGCTTCTGGAAGTGATTTGCTCTTCAACAGGTTATCGCAAATGAAAACCCAGACAGGCCAGAAGAAAGCTGGCTTCTTGGTCAGCAAGATACTTTCCTTTGCCAGAGCTAAGTGAAAGAGAGAGAGAGAGAGAGAGAGAGAGAGAGAGAGAGAGAAAGTTGGAATTAGAAAAAAGGTTTCAAGTACCTCTCTGACATTTCTGATCTTTTAACAGAGATGTAAAGCATATCAGATTTGCAACCCTTCATGGCCTGAAGGGGTCTAGTTACTTGGTCAGTCGTGAAGACAGTCTCTTGTTCTTACTCTGACTGTCATGCTGTCACTAGGGTGCAAGCCTGGTTCATGATAAAAGGGAGCCAAACTGGGTTTTTACAGGAATTTCAGAAGTCTCAGCATTATCGAAGACCCTTACATGGTTTAAACCCAAGTTCAGCAAACCAAAGTAGTCTACGTATTACGGACAAGAGCAGAGGAACAGGAAGAAGGGGCGGGGGGAAGGCAAAGAAGCAGGAGTATAAAATGGGTAGAAAAGTATCTTTTCCTGCATATTTGATTTAACTCCGGGACATCTATTTCTTTCTTTGTGGTTATGTGTTCGTGGTTATTTGGCATTTGGACAGACAGAGGGTAGGGAAGGGTTTTTTAAAAATAGCCCACTCTCTTTGGCACAAAACGGTACTAGCACAAGAGTTTGGTTGTTGTGAACCACTAAAACAGGCTGTGGGGTTGTCCTCTTGCAAGAACCGCGCCATGACCTCGCCGGCGCTCAGCTGCGGTGACGAGCAGGTGACGTCAAGGCTCCAGCAATGGCATTTGTTTCAACGAAGAATAACCACCCTCCTTCCTTCACACGGTCTAATACTCCACGTAGTCTACTCATGGGCATCTAAAAAGAAGGCAGCTAATGAGACCTCGAAGTGAAGAAAACCTAAAAATTAGTCCTTCTCAGCCGATAAAAGGTCTATGGGAGAAAGTGCAGGATTGTCTCTCCATCTGCGCCTTGTTCCCCAGCCCTCACGTCATCAACCAGGCTCCTGGCCTTTAGCTTCTCCCTCTCCTAGCCCCATTCACACCCAGCCACATGGCTGTTTCTCCTGCTTGATTCACAGCATTTCATCCTGTTGCGAGTTAACTTGCCCTCTTACCCTATCAACTCTAGGTGAGTAGTCAGGTATCAGTTGAATGGGGGCCGGCATGCTTGTCAGGGTGCCTCTCCAGGGCCCCTGGACTGAACTAAAGCAGTGGCAACAAGACAATGGATCTGGCCCTGAGTATCACCAGTCTCTGGAGTAGGTTTTTTTTTTTTTAACCAAGTTCTTACAACACGAGAAGAGAATGTGTGTTGAGTGTCATGGAAGAGTTACACAGGGTGTGAGTGAGGACAGGCGGGGAGAGGAGGGCTATGTGTAGAGGTGTATACATGCATGCACATGGGCGTGCACACACATGGATGATCTTCTCAGGATCAGCAGCTCATGGACATTTTTCCTTAACTAAAGAAAATCAAACCAAACTACCAGGTAACAGCAACTGTCTGGCCCGCTTAAATATAGTATGTCTGGGCATAGTGTGGCTGATGACGTTTGTTATTCCATGGTTCCTCTCAGCCCTGATGTTTCTGGCTCTCCTCTGAGAACCTCCTGCCACTTAAGATTTCAGGTGGGTGCTTGTCAATGTGAGTGAGCAGAGAGCGAAAGGCTGTCCATGACCCTGTCACTTTGCAAGTCCTTCCTAGGATGGCAGCAGGCCTCCTACCCTGAGGGGTTGAGGCAGATAGACCAGACTGGATCCTCACATTCCTTCTGGTCAAAGGGATGGATGGGTGAGTGGGAGCAGAGAACGGGGCCTTCACAGCAGAAAGACCATGTGTCTTCAAAGTCTAGAAGTCACTGGAACCTAGAAGGTGCTCACATTGTAAGAGATGCCTAAGATGAAGAGGGCCACTTCAGAGGTACCTTCCTGACACTTCTTTGTCTTGTACCTGGGGTTAGGTGTGCCTCCTGTGGTCCCAGGAGCATCCTATGTTTACTCCGCTATCATCGTGGCCCGTAGATGGCTGCTTCCCGTGAGACTATGAACTCCTTGATGGCAGCCAGTGGGGCCTCCAGAGCTGTGCTTCAAGCACTCCACAGAGTTCCCCGCAGAGAGAGATGCTCACTAAATGTTTGCTGAATGATGGATCATTTAGTCAAGCCTCCTTTTGCAGAGGAGGAAATTAGCGTGTGGAGAGAAAGAAAGGGAGAGCAGGAGGGAAAGAAATCCTTTCTGGAATACCCGCAGGCCAGAGAGCCTCTTAGGCATGTGACATCACTTTTTCCCCAGGACCCCAGGGAGTTAGGTTTCACTGCCCTGCAGATTTGTCAGGGAGTATGGGGAGAGAAAATGCAAGGTTGTGCGAACTCCAAGGCTAAGCAATTGGAGACAGTGACCATGGGACAGACAAGTGTCGGAGCCTCATGGCGAGCTGAAGGCAGCACTGCTGCATAAGGAAGGACCTGGAGAGGCGCCAAATCCTGCTGGAATTTAGCTCTGTCTGCCCAGGAGGCAAAGATACCGAAGCCCCAAAGTTAAAATGTTGAAGAGCAACAGACCCAAACCGGAAAACATGCAGTTCCCACCTACCCCTCTTCACCTTTGTCCACTGGCAGAGTTAAATTTAAACCTGGTGGAACTCATACATAGAAACCTGTATACATTGTTTCTGGAAACATAAATCATAACAACCCTTTTGGATGGTGACGGATGTAAAAATACCATAAAAATATCAGAAGATTACTTCTGAAAGCTGAGAATGACTTATAAGGAATAGGAGATTATAAAAGGGCATCAAGTAATTTCCCAAATTCGATGATACAGGAAAATGTATTATACATATATACTTCCACTCTGGAAGGTCCACTCCTCATGGCAGGCCCTATGAGGATTCTCGGGCTCCATCTTTCTATGATAAGATACTCAGAGTTCACTGTTTTGTTTTCCAGTTGTCTATACAGTACATGGAAACATCCCTATTATATCGGTAGTCATTTAAAATCATCCAATGTTAGAGCTAAAAGCACTTTCATGATCATTTATTCTAATCCCCTTATTTTCACTTGGGAAAATTGGGAACTCCAGAAGTCCTCTCAAAGTAAATAGTAGAGGTGAGCCTAGAATGCCACGTTTCTAAAATGCTTCATCAATGCCCCTGGTTACCTACTGACCATCCCAACTCCTCTAGAAGAATGCAGAGTACAAATCTGGAATAAGCAATTACATCCTGGCCATTAAGAGATGTACCACTCGTTCGAACCATCTCAGTTTTCCTCTTGTCCTGGAGGCCCCTGGGGCAGTGGAATCATGAACATGTGAGCCATGGAGGGTGGTTTCTGTGGTCAGGGCATCAGCAACCCTCTCGTGCTCCGGGACCCCTCCACAGGGACTGCAGCGAATAGCCATGACAAGGTGTGGCAGAGGGTCATTCTGTTTGTGCCACTTGGTGAAGCCGGGATGTTATGCAAAGAAATCTTCAATATTGCAATAATCCTGGATTATAAATAATTTAGCATATTTCTTTGTAAACTGCTGTCCAAAATCCTTGCAAATAAGAAAAGGATTAACTTTTTAGAAGTACTTGCTCTTGAGACTTTAAGTTCAAGGCAGAACAATGCTTGCCGTGGTAATTCCATCTATTTTAAGATCACAAAACCATACCAAGTTGAAACCAGAGCAGAAGATATTAATGCAGTGCTCCCTCTGAAGTGCCCAATAGTGGGACGAGAAAGCTTTCAAAGAGAATTAAGTAGACAGAGAAAGCTCCCTGTTCATGTCCAAATCACAAGGAGGCGGCTGAATAGGATTCACAGTTCTCCGTGGGAAGGACCCACACCACAGCCAATGTTCAAAACAGGGGGGAGATGTCTTGGGAAGATCAAGGACACAGGATTCTGCTGTCAGAATCAGCTGCCTGCCCATTAGAGCCTCAAAGACCCTTTTCCATGTGCAAGCTGATATGATCCTGCAAATGAGCCCATTTTTCTTTTTCTAACCGCCCCAAACTCTATCTGAAGGAAGCTGTCATTATGTAATATTTCCCAAGCACCCTTGATGTAAGCTTCAGATCTGGTGTGTGTGCATGTATATGTGCACAGTGGGAGAATGTGAGGGGGCAGCACATAATAAGGTGTACATACGAAGTAGAGAAAGTGGATGGGGAGCTGCTCGGAGAGTGGAAGAATAGATAAACATCCAAGGTGAGCCTCAGGTCAAGGGGTCAGCACCTGGTTAGTTCATACAGACAGAGGTGACGAGAGGAACAATGTTAGCTGCAGAGAAAGGCAGGGCTAGGACAACCGAAGGGTCAAGTGGGCCACAAGACGCAGAAGCAGAGAAGTACAGACTCAGAAGCCATCAGCCGGCAAGCAAGGGGCAAGGCAGGGGCGTGAAGGACTAGAGGGACAGATTAATGAAAGCACACCTCCACAGCCCTGGCCTCCAAGATCCTCCATAGCTGGTCTCTGCCCGTCTTTCCAGCCTCATGGTCTGTTTTTTCCCATGTGACACTTATATATCATCAAATTAAAAATGCAGCATACTCTGTTTTTGTTCTCCACTCCTACCTTTGTTTTTTTCCTTTCTTGGTATGTAGACTATCCTTTCTCTCTTCTCCTCAAAATGTCTCTCATTTTCTAAGATATAGCTTTAGAGCCACCTCCTCCTAGAAGCCCTCCTTGATTCCTATACCTTTAGGCTGGGTTAAGTACCACTCCTACATGCTCCGATGATCTCACTCCAATTTCCAATCTTTTGCCTAAGGAGGACAGCAAAGAGGTTTCATGCAAAGGGTCAACTCTGAACTCTGAAAGGGTCATGGCTACCTGGGGTACTATGTTCAGAACGATTCTGAGGCCTCCTCTGGAATCACTAGGAGATAATGCTGCAGTCAGTTAAGGATACCTGCCACTTCAGGGCACGGGCCACAGCTGGCTGTTCCTGCTCTAGACTAACGCCTTCACTAGCCAGATATGAAACCTGAGGCTGAAAGACGGGAGGTGTCACCTAGTATTGCAAGGCTAGTTAAAATCAGGATAGGAAAACTGGTCTCGTGATTCCTCAGTAAGTGCTCCTTTTAAATGTTAAGATTCCCAAAGATTCCAAATCTGGAATATTAAAACCCTTAGCAAATTCTTGGCTCTTTTAGGAGGCGTAGGGTAATTTATACAATGATGGAGCTGGCACAGGGAAACAGTTTTAGCAATTTTGCTTGGACACTATTCGCCTAAATTCATGTATCTTATAATGTTTTCTCCCGATGAATCCTGCACAAGTCGCTGCCTTTACACTCTTCTCTGGTCAGCACTGTTGGCACTGCCAGTGCCTGTTACCCAAGGTAAAATGAAGACTCCTGAGCTGACTCTTCCGATATCACAAATGTGCCCTCAGGTGATGCACATTCCTTTGCGTTGGGGGAAGAAAGGTAGAGGAAGTTGAAGCTACCTTCCCCAACTTCATGAGACACTCCTCACCCTGGAATCTGAAACTTTCCTAAGAAGGAAATATACTTAGAACGGTCTCATAAGATAAACTCTTTCCTTGTCTTAGCGAAGGGAATTTTCCAGTGGGTTCCAGTTTCAGGAGGTTACAAGGTATAAGGGAAGGAAAGCTGGCATGCTCTCAGTCTGACAAGAAGTTGTCAGTTTATTACTGTACTTAAATTTAGCTAGAACATCGTATAGGATTCTACTAAGCACTTTCCAGAGATGTTACATGGTGAGAAACATGAAACACCTCCCTGCCTGCCCACTCTCCCACCACCCATACGTCTGTGAGAGTTTATGATTAGAGATGAATTCTCCCAGAATGGCATGAGTTTGCAAAGGGTCATTTAACCTTTAAACTTCGGTTTGGAGAGAACTGGGCTGAAGAGAATCACCAGGATGTCCCCCTGTTATGTGCTTCAACAACAAATGACCCGCTTCGCCGGGTTACCCAAGGACACAGCTCTAACCGAAGACAGGAGAATTCCCAGGACGGGAAGCAAATGCGAGACAATGATAGGACATTCCCCAAACCCCCTATCCCAGGATGCTCAACGGCAATTAGCAGCCCGTCCTTTGTCTCACCTCCGCTGTAGTTTTCAGCAGCTCGGTTTCTTCAGAGGAC
Organism: Rousettus aegyptiacus; assembly: GCF_014176215.1. Classification (NCBI taxonomy): domain Eukaryota; kingdom Metazoa; phylum Chordata; class Mammalia; order Chiroptera; family Pteropodidae; genus Rousettus; species Rousettus aegyptiacus. Next base: position 129,256,537 of record NW_023416306.1, read on the forward strand.
AGGGCAAGAGGAAATGGGATCAGGCCGGGAGCCCTGATTTTCTGAGGGAAGACGGTATTATTACACGTTTTCACTTCAGGTTTCTCCGATGGGTTTCTGGACAACAAAACCCTTACCCTGACCCAGACTCTACCACCTTTGGGTACCCACCTTACCCCTCCACAAAAAAATCAAAGCAGTCAATTTGCAGTTGAATTTCCAAGGAGCTGAAAAGAGAATAATCCGTTGTATCTGTTTGTCTTTTTTTTTTTTTTTTAATTTTTTATTTTCAAGTCCTGCAAGAAGGAGGCTCCTCAGGGAAGAGGGGGCATACAAGAAGGAGAAGTGGATGACAGAACCTTTGAGGGATCAATAAATTCAACTGCTCCTGTGCATAAGGAGAGGGATGGCGCGGGGAGGCGGATGGGAGAAGGAATCCCAGAATCATAAATTTTAAAGCTGAAAGGACCCTTAGAGGTCTCCTAGTATAACCTCCTTTGTTTTATAAATGAGAAAACTAAACTCAGAAGTGGTAACAGACCTGCCCAGGGTCACACAACTTGTGAAGGGAGAACCAGGACCCAAATCTAGTTCTCTCAAGGTCCACAACCCAGCAGCTTCTCCACAGTCCACAGCAGCTGCCAGCGCCCCACCAAGCAGCCGTTTGAACACTGAAGTACCTTCAGGGTGACCCCACATCCACCCTCAAGAGGCCTCCCATAATGCTTCTCTCCTCAAAAACAATGTCACAGCTGCCCACTTTCTCTAAAAACTACCTCCGTTGGCCACACGGGCACAGAGACGGTTTCTTATTGTGAAGAGCTCTCACGGCTGACGTTTTCTGTGAAGCTGGCAAGGCTGCTTCGGCGATCATTTTTTAACCAAGCAATTCCCTGACAAGAGGATTAAAGCAGGAAGCTTTCAAAAAAGTCTCAAGAATAATTTAAAACGCAATATGTTAATGCTTGTCTAGAGTTTTGTACACTTTCGTGAAAACCCTTGTCTAGCTAGAGTTTTGTACACTTTTGTGAAAACCCATAAATCTCTTCTGCCACACCCTAACAGTATCCTGTCACTAACATGGTATATTGAAATTAAGAAAAAAGTACAGTGGACCCAGTCATCATTAGATCAGAAATCTAACCATGCAAATGAGACTTTCAAAGTCACAAACCAAAATTGAGTGGGGAGTCACAAATCTGGGATTTTTGAGGGAATTGGCAGTAATTCTTTCAGAGAATAGTTCCTTTGTGGTCCTTCCTGCAAATAAACTAGGCAAGGGACTAGAAAATCGTGCTTTTCAAATGTTAGCATGCCTCAGAAACACCACTACAGTGTGTTAAAACTCAGATCACCAGGCCCCACTCCTTGACTTTTCGATTTGGCAGGTTGAGGTGGGGCCTGAGCATCCGCATTTCTGATGAGTTCCCAGGTGGCACTCATGCTGCTGGTCTGGAGACTGCCCTTTGAGAACCTCTGCGGGGAGCAGAGGGGAGGGGGGTACAAAGAACTCCCCTTTCCACCAGGATTTCTGCTGGAATGGGATTTAATTACCATGTGGAAGATAAGATGTGAGGTAGAATTTTAAAATTTCTTCATAGGCACAGCAGGCAGGGTGGGAAATACATAAAACAGATTGGAAGGCCCTGTTGTCACAGCATCAGCACGGAGCGGTCCCTTTAACAGGGAGGTAAGCCGTGTACTCCAGTCACCTCTAAAAAGATAGCACCTATCTGAGCAAAAGCAAACACAAGGAGGCTTAAAACCTGGGGTCCCCATGCTCGTTCATCAAGCAGGAGGAAAAAGAAAAAAAAAACTTTATGTAGAGAAAGTGCAGTGTAAATAGAAAGTAGGGCTTGATTTCCACAAGCTCAAGTCAAAGAATCTGCTGAGAAGGCCACATGACACACGAAATGAAATCCAGGTCCTTGATACCCAGAGGCAAGAAAGAGGATGAGAGATCCAAGAAAATCCAAACATTCCTGAATTTCTACAGTAAACAGTTCTGATTGGATTCTCTTGCTCTTCTGGAACATACATGAAGTTCATTAACTGGCATACATTAAACAGGAAACAATAATAAAAAAAGGAAGGTGCTGGAGGACAAATCAGTAATTGCTCCTTTAGAGCAAAGCAGAGTTACTGAGAAAATCTCCTATAAAGGCTCTGTCAAAACAAGTCACTTAAGGATTAGTAAGAGCTAAATCCTCCGTCAGAGAGATTTTCCTCCACATTCGTAAATGGGTTTCAGTATCGGAAAATCTGAAAAAAAATATATACTTTTCCTGCCCCCACCCTCCTCTCAGAATGGCTCTTTCAATAGCTTGGCATCTTATGGAAGCACAGTGTTTCCTGGGGCTGAGGCTTCTTCTTGGAAGAACAAAATAAACTCTGTCATTCACAGCAAAGTCAGTGGCTGGAAATAAATCATTACAGGCACCTAGCAGCACGTTTAAGAGGCCTGCCCATACAACACTCATGTTCCAGTATAGTCCTTTCTTCTCTCAGCCATTTTCCTGAGAATAATTAATATATAGCTGTTACAACCTAATACTCTTACTTCAGCTTTTTACTTCTTTTCATTCTGGTCTCTTTCCTCACAGTTTAACTGCTCAATTTGTTCATTTGGTGAGGGCCAGAGCTTAAACTGCATCCTTAAACATTTGTAAATGATGACTTTTTTTTTTTTAATTAGAAAAAGGAAAACATTAATAATACCAAGTTTCTTCACCGACTGACTTCTAAAAGTATACACTTTAATTCTGTCAGGAAATGGTCATTTATTTACTCTCTCAAAACCATCATCAGGACTTGTGTCATATTTCCCAGCAGTCTCTGCAGTTCCCATCACGGGATTATGAGGTCTGTCTCTGTTCATTAAGCTAGGGAGTAGAAAAGACCCACTCCTACTATAAGCACTTAGAGACACTCTGGCATTTATCCCCATGAGAGGGTGACCTGGCAAGGCCATTTTCATATCTGCCTCCCAGATGGTTACACTCCACTTTTTCCACTGAAATCTTTGTTCTCATTTCAGCTCTCGAAGCTAACACATCTTGGATGTCATTGGTGCCAATCAATGGAAGGCTAACACACGTGCAAAATACTCCACGTATAAATATGAATTAATTTATCCCCTTGGTTACAGACTGTTTCTAAATTTCTCCATTTCCACCAGTTAGACTCTTTAAAAACATCCATTTCCCAGACAAAAACATTTTTCCTGATATCCATGTGGCTAGTCTTAGATACAGACCTGGTTATAGGCATTAACATATTAGGCTGTTCCTTAGCATAGCATGATATGAAGAAGTGACTCAAAATCCCACCCCCCAAATAATTCCCTTCCCAATCAAACTTATGCTGAAAATTTCACCACTGTAAAGACATTTCAAAGTCCAGGAATACTCTTTTAATATTAAATTATTCTGAGGGGCAACTCATGACATCTATTTAATCAGGAAGACTCTAGAAGATTTAGCAATTCTTTTATTTTGGTGGCATAGCCAAGAGAATTTAGGCTCGGGGTTATTACACACCTGAGTTGGATTCCAAGAGCCATTGTTTCCTAGTACTGCAAACTCGCACAAGTGGATTCACCTCTAAGAGGCTCAGCTTTATCAGTTATAAAAGGGGAATGATAAAGAAGTTAGGAGTAATTAAACAAAGAGGAAGTGAGGAGTAAATTAAGAAACAGAAAGGACACATTGTGTGGGGTCTGCCACCTGAATAGTGCTCAGCAGTGTGAATTCCTTTCTCACCCGGTGGGGTGGGCTGGTCAGGGAGAATGAGATCAGGATAGATTATCCTCCTGAGGTCAAGAAGAGATAAAAGAAACAGAGCACATTTTGGGAATGCAGTCTCAAGGAGTGGGTCACCAGGTAGAGGGGTGTGAGTGTGTGTGCGTGCATGTGTGTGTGTGTGTTGGTTAACGGGCAGCAGTGGGAACAAGGAGAATACTAGTCACTTGGGAGAAAGGATGGAAGAGTTGAAGGAACAGCCGTAAAAAGGAGAGAAGACCGAAGGAGGCTAGCAAGGACAGCCTTTGTCTACTTCATTCATCTGCTGATAGCCAGCTCTACCCACAGTTTTACAAGTTTTACTCCAGTTCTGCCCTAACTTGATTACATATCAGGGCTGTGCAGTCATTATCTCAAAAATGATATCTCAAGATCTTTGTGGAATTAATGAGTAATCAGGATGTACACATACATCTCCACTTTCCTAAGGATCAAGCTAAACTGGTTGCCTCAAATCCTTTTCTTATAGTGGAGAGGGGATGAACATTAAATTAATATGTAAAGGAAAGCATGAACCAATTATCTTGATGATATGTCCAGAGTGACTGCTTATTTTGGAGGGTGAGGCCATTGCTCAGGGAAGAATCTGTGTTTTTGTATTCCATATCCCCTGGAGAGATCGGCTGTGGCTAAAGACATATTTTTGAACTGCAAATGAGGTACTTATTTTCCTAATGATTTATGGATTTTATTTATGTGGAAATTCTTATCAATTTGCACTTTTATTTTATAAAAATAGAAGCTTACATGAAAGAGATGAACGTGGAAATTTTACAGTGTCTGTCCACAGATAATGTTTGCACAGACAATGCTTCTGCAATCTCATAAGAGATAACAACCATTAGTCCCACATCTTAATTCACTCACTTCAATCTTCTTGAGCTTCCTCTTAAGCACAAAGTCATGCAACTGGGAAAGCAAAACTGCCCACACTAAAGAGAGGAAGACCTTGTGAAAAGAATAGATAGGGCCCATACTGAGTGAGAGAAAGGAATTGGTGTTTCCCCTCCACCCTTACCTCCCTCTGTCCTTATCTTGGATGGACGAATGTTGAAGATGGATCTTAAGTAGTAGTCAAGAAACTCTAAGATTATGAAAGGAAACTATAATTCTTGAGCACCTACAATGTGCTAGGCATTTTATGGGCACCAAATCATCAAACATATGATCTAGAAGCACAATGAAGTAAATTATTTTCTCTACTCTACAGGCCAAAGAGGCAGAGGCTCAGCTTGGTCAAGGTGCACATCAGTAAGTCACAAAACTAATACTCAGACTGAGTTCTGGCAACTCCAAAGCATGTGTAGGGTGGGGACAGGATGGCCTTTACCTGTGGAGGCCTTCTGTTTACTGGAGGCAAGGGCTTAGTTCTAGATTCAAGGAGCAGAAGAAAAATGACCTGGCAAATCTCTGTATAGCCTAAGTCCTCTAGGGTTAGAATGAGGGGCAGACGGCAAGCAGGGCAGAACTCTTCAGAAAACGAGGCAATACAGTTTGAGAAATATCATATGGGGTTGGATGGTGACGTGCTCCAAGGACTTAACGATACAAATGTTTTATCTAGCGTACAGTTTTCAGGGATCTGATATGAGGGCATAGAGGCTGGGCTGGGGAACAAGCCATAATCTCAGGCTTATTGGTGGATGAGATCATAATAGACATCCTTTGGTGTTTCCGGAAAACATCTAGCAAGGGGTCCCATAAGCAATAACTGATCTTCACGCCACTGTAAATGAGTATTGGGGTCAGGGGTCGTCTGCACCCTACTAAGAGGAACAAGGAGCAACACTTCACCTCCAGGCCACCAGGGATTGTCTGCAGTGCAACAGAAACCATGCCTTAGCCTTGACAGGGCAGCCAGTACCCGAACATGTTTGTTACCTATCTTTTAACAATCTTATCTTATTCTATCCTGCTTTGAGATCTCCTGGGCAAGATGTAAGAGAACTAAATAGGAATACGTCATTTCCAAATGTTCTCAACATGAGCACAGATTTCTGCATTCAGCCACCTGGTCAGGTCAAACGCAGATTATCATGTGGTAAGCCAAAGCATATGTCCCAATATGGACATAGTATCTTCACAGCTCTTATCTGATTACAGTGCACAAATGTGGATTGGAAATGACATGATTACTAATTTTCTGAGAGGAAAGAGGGGAAATCCAGTATAGTGACTGGGTAAAAAGTTAGTAATAAAAGGTAAGTAACTCAGACGGGGAGTTTCCTGATCAAGCATAACCCGGCAGTTCTTAGCCACGTTTCTTTCATGGCGTTCTCTTAAAGTCATGTAGATAGATATCAGACCCCAGTGTTGGACCATCTACTGAAACCACCTCTTCTTATTTCGCCAGGTAGAGACGTCAGCAAAAAGCCTTTTCAGCGCAAGCAGCAACCCACTTTCCAAAACAACTCTCCACACTTCAAACTAAACAAACGACTAAGTAAACCCAGATTAAATACAGCTTTATCAGGATGGCGTTTGAGTAATCTCTGAATCAACAAAATCTGGGAATGTGTGTACAGAATATCCATGACACAAATGTCAGACCACAAAGTCAAACTCTTTTTTGAGATGCTGCTAAGGACTTCCTAATCCAGCCAATATTGGAGAGCAAAGGAAGCCTGGTGCAGTGCTAGCTTCCGCCCTACAGCCTGTTTTTCCTTATGCACATATCAAGAATATGAATTTTATGCAGAATTATTTTAGTTGCTTCCCTGGAAAGAGCAAGATAGACTTTTCTCATTAGTTTGAATGGAAAGCTCCTTCTTTGAGCTGCTTTAATTGTGTGGGTTAATCTTGAACATCACACAACCTCACACCTACAGCACAGCTGGCACCATTTGGTGGTTTTTAACTTTCCTGGGTACTGGGTACAAGCTACAAAGTCCAAGATTAAAAGGGTCATTTACTGTCTGCCAAATGGAATGTTTCAAAGTGAAATGGTTCAGTCACAATAATTAGGGGAAAAAATTAAAATGGACGCTCACATACAGAATTAGGTAGGCATGCTCACAAAATGATCAACACAGGACACTATAAACAACAGTAACCCGAGAGTACACAGATACTTAGACTGTCACGGAAATCTTAAAGTGGCATTTTCTTATCTATGCTGAAATGCATGTACTGCTATTTCAGAATTTCTGTCATAACGGTCCAGGACACTGGTAGCACAAGGCTGAATATTCTTCAGAATCAAATGGGGCAGAGTCAAATGCTAGCCCTGTTCACTCACTACCGATGTGTGATTTGGGGCAAGTATCATTTTACTGAAACTGTCTTATAATCTATAAAATGAAGATCCTATGACCTTCCTCATAGGTTTTTACACAGATATAATAAGATTACATGTAAAGTATCAGGCCCTGGCACATACGACATCCTAAATATTATTCTTGCCCTCCCCTCTTCTGTCTTTGGGCAGAGAGATGTGTGTGTGTGTGTGCGCAAGGGTATGTGTCTTTAGTTTTGAAATTAGGCCTATATGTAGTAGGTATGCAATAAATACTTCTTGCGATTTATTCAAAAACAAAATTATTTACTTTTTATACTAACTGAAAAGTTTCCAAACATTTTTATTTCATGACTAATCTATCAGTAATTTTTTATTGCACTCCTAGGCTAAAAGAATACTTGATAGTTCAGTTTATTAATGAGAACTAAATAATTTAATACATATCTGTGTCCTAAAATTTTAAATTTTGAAAAAATAATACACATAAATAAAAAGAAAAATGATATTTTCCTTTCATTGTTAAATGATCACAAGTCCTTACTACTGAGATACATGTGCCTGTTGGACATTTCATAATTTCTAAAACCATGATATTAGACTGGAAACTCCCACCCTCATTTCCTGTTCACAGTGTACCAAGAGGTACTGTTATATATTAGAGCAACTGCTAAAACCTAACTTCACAAAGGTATGACATCACTGAAAAGAATGTTGTGCATTCCAATAGTGAAACTGAACTATCTTAACTTGGTAGTTCACACGGTATTTGACAGATGTCAAGAACTGATGTATTTTCCTCGACTATGTAAAATATTTCCTGGCACTCTTTTGAATTTGCTGCAATGTCCAGGGTACCTTTGCTCACTGTCTGGGAACCAAAAGGCTAACCAACCATCTCAAATCAGACTCTTGTTCTATGATACTGTATCACAGAAATATGAATTAGACATGATAGATAAATCTGAATAGTAACAAGACCGTTACAATGGAGTTTCAACTGTATTTCTATTTAACGTTTTAGGTTTTAATATTTCACCTATTAAAATCTGTCCTAGTAATGTCATATTGTCGCTACATAAATTCTGCAATGAAGGTTCTGAGGATTCGAGTAGATAAATATCTACTAATCTTAACCTCAAATGTTTGCTTACTTCAAAACCATAGAGTAATGCAAAGTTTACCAGGTGATCCTTCTCATTAAGAGGAATTTGTGAGCTTGGGATCAGCTTCCTGTAAATTCATTTGAGGTGAAAAAAAGGACTCCCCTTTTCCATGTGAGAAGAGCTTAACGCCCAAGAACTTTGCTTGCATGGTCGCTGCTCAGCATCTGGAATCCAGGCCTATGAAAGCAACAAGGCTCATCCCTGATCCTATTTGGACACTAATCTGTATTGTTTTTGATAGGCATGTCTTTAAAGCTGAAAGATGGTTTAAACCTTGTTCAGGAAGAGTGTGGTAAGGAGAGGCAATGTGGGGAGGAAGATGTATGCTGCACATGCTCTCTGAAAAAAAAAAAAAACAAAAACCTGCTTTGTAGCACTAGCCAATTTCTGTGATACTAACATATCCCCTCCCTATCCCCCGCCATGAACAAGGTCACTGAGTTCAAAGTTGGGTAAAGAAGCACACCATCAGCCCCAGAGAGCTGGCTCTAGCCACCCATCGAGCACAGGGTTTTCTTCTGTATCTTCCATAGTTGTCTGGTGAATGCTCTGAGTTGAGAGACATATTCTTTGCTGAAAGGAAGCTATGCAAATGTTCAAGTTTATTAGCTCCTAATTGAGGATTTCTCCCAGACACAATAAATATAGTCGAAAAAAAAGGGTGCTTTTGAGAGAAAGTAGGCTAATCCAAAGCATTTTATGCAGGGGATGAATTCTGGTCTTCCCCTCTGTGAATGTGGAAACCACCTTGACCTTGCTGGCTGAGCCTTCCAGCCCAGGGAAACCAAGTCAACACGCATCGCTGTCATGAGACACTGACCAGAGGCCCAATATTATATTAGTGGTTTTAGAGAAGACAGTATAGACAGTCCTGACGAGCAGACAATGTAACCGAGGAGAGGAGGCTTATTATATACAAAGCAAGCAAAATCTGGCTCCAGACTCTTTCCAATGCAACTTCAGAGTAAGCCACGTGACACTATCTGTCTTCTCAACGGCACCCTTGGCAGAGAACAGCAGGATCCACTGGTTCTACCTCTGGACACATCTACAGGGGCCCTATTGGCCTATTTGGCAAGGAGCTTTGTATAAAATGTCTTCCGGAATTATACTGCCCAGTGAGAGTCAGTGGCCCCACTGTCCCAGCCCCATCCACTTGGCACCAGGCTCCTCAGTGTCTGAAGGACCCAGGTGCATGATCTGATACTGATATTCAAAGCTCTGCTTTATTTTGAAATTCAACTGATAAAATTATTACATTCCATCTACTCTTTCCTCTGTGTAATGCGAGGTGGCAAATTTGGACGCTCACCATTCAGAATGGACCATCCTATCCCAGTGTAAATTCACAGATGAGTGCACACAGAAGTAAACAGAAACATAATAGTTCTCGCAGAGGTGATTACCACCCCAGGGACTCTGATTTTAGAATTATACAAAATAGAAGGCCAGTCTAAAAATTCAAATAACAGTGATTTAAATGAGGTACCAATAAGTACAATATCTTCTAATGTTAAAATTTCCATGGGAAACCCCTGTTATAAAATGCTTTGCTGTTCCATTGATTAGATAAGTGTGCGAGATATATTTTGTATTCATATGTAGTGATATAAAAAGTATCTTGTTTGCTTTGAAAAATGAAAGGTCGATAATAATCATCCTTGGGTTACTATGACTTCTCTATCATTTATATTGAGTGTCTCTTAATTCTGGACCTTAAATTCAATGTTGGGAACAGTGTTTTGCCCTTGAGAAGTCTGCAGACTAGTTATTAGGCATTGATGTCTTTGTAACCTTTCAAATTCCATATAACTGCAGTGATATATGTGAAACAAGCCAATTATTATGCCATTTGCACATTTATCTTCCTCAAGACTCATCCTGGGCTTTACTAAAGGCCTCCTTCTTATAAGGTTTACTTTTATGATTTGGAGGCTCTCTTTGGTATAGAATGGAGCTTCAGACACATGGTGTGGAATAAGATGAGTTTATTTTTCCCTAAATATTGATTTATATCAGAGTTAAGGAGCTTCCTTTTTGGGAGAGGTAGACTTGAACTTTAGCAACACTGGGGATTAAGACATGTATAGACAAGTACGATGGCTTGAGGAGAGTAGGGATGAAAGTCAGGAAAGAGGGATGAAAAACAAGGGTCACCGTGGGAGAATCTGGCAGGGCCAGTTAGACTCAGCCACAGTCTGAGAGCCAGATGGAAAGATGTTCACATGGCTTGGAGGTTCTTCATTATGGTGGCTGGTGTTTGAACCCATCCAGGCCTATTTTTCATGAGCTGTATATACTATGGGAAGTAAAGGGCTATGCCTATGTATTGAAAGAATTCCTTCGTCAAATTCTGGAACACTTCGGGGCTCAAACTACTTTACTGAGGTGATATGATCTTAAACGAGCCCAGAGACAGAAATCTTTTTCTCACTTTCACGTCGGTTGCACTAGTTTGTCATGGTAATAAAAGATTTGAAGGCTGGTGGCTAAGACCAGCAATCAGCCATGAGAAGAAGTCCATATATAATAGTCAAGAAGAATAGGGTGGTGTGGTTGGAGGTGGGCAAGGCCAATATTAATGGCACTAGTGGAACGAAGAAAAGCAGAGTCCAGCAGTGAGTAGAAGCCTAGACTAATTCCTAAACACACATAAAACACTACTTTGGGCACACAAAAGGATATCAAGTTTGGGACAGCTCTGTAAGGGACTGTATTGTACAGGGGGGCTTGAGACTGGGGTCTTAATGTTAATAAGACTGATTTATAACCTTGGCCAGAAAGGGTTGCAAACTTTTTGGTTACATAAACTTACACCAACCCATCTTCTTTTAACCGACATGCAGTCTTAGCCCTGTTATCATCTCTGATCTTGGACCACTTCCCCAAGTCACTGTGCAACAAAGTTCTCTTTCTGAAAGGCGGACAGAAAAGTTAATTCACTGGTTTCCTCTTAAGCAGCCTGAGATTCCCTAATTTGCATTGCTATGTGAGTGCAAAGCACCGTGATAAAAAGTATAACTCTTAAGACATGTCAAAGACAGCTCATTAGATCAACTTTTTTTTCCCCTCTGTGTGTGTTTTTTTTTTAAAGAGGGACCACTGTGCTTTCTTTCAAGTGACAAGAGTTGTGACAGCTTCTCTATAAGGTATTCAATGGTTAATTAAGACACCAATGTCATCACGGAGCTCTTTTGTGTTTCATAGAAAGCAGTTGCTAAACAGATGAAAGTAGGTCTGAGGCAAGGGGTAGCATAACTATTATTTCAATTAATAAATAGCTCTAAAAGTGAATGAAGTGATAAAGGCCTCAAGAGCGTCTGTATCTGCCCCGGTTCTGTCAGGAAAATTAAACAGAGCTCTTGTGATTGCCATTGCCTCTGTTTAAGAGATCCAAGCAAGTTGGGTCACCTGTGCTGAGCAGGTTAGAGTCTGCCCGGTTCTTGGGGCACCCCCTAGTGACACATTCATATACCCTCACACACGCGTTTTACTGCTACAGAAAGGAAATTGTGCCGAATTCACCACTTTTTCTTCCGCCCACATCCTTTCCTTCATCTCCCTTCCCCCTGCTTTCTGCCAAAGAAGCCCTAAAATGTATTTTCAGACAAATATCAGGGAAGCATTTATTAATATTTCAGAGGTGTTTCATAAATAAGTAAGCAAATCTACAAAAAGACTTCCCTCTTTTAATGAGATCTTGGCTGTGGTATATGCTTTTTATTTGAGCATCATTAAAACCAGTTGGGAAGATTTTTATACTGGACTCTCTTTTGGGGGGTTTCAAAATATATGAAAAAGCCTGCTATGCATCTCTGAAACATGTAGCCTCGTCCCTGACACATTAGGCAGCTCTGGTGCGAGGGAATAGCTTTTACTCTTTTTAAAGTAAATACTAATCAATAGCAACTGTACTGACAAAAACCTTCTTGCCGCCTAATTGCACCGCAGTTACTCATAGACCCCAACAGAATTTTCCCCTGGATGTAACTAAATTAACTACTAGGGGCTGAGCTGGTGAGTTATCACCATCTCTGTATTCAAATATAATTAACACAACCCCCCAACTGCCACCCGTATCATTAAAGTACCATTTGTTTGTGTAATTTCCAAATGGGGTCTGAAGGTCATGGCCACATCAATCTTTTCAACACACTCATCTGCACAGGAAATCAAACTGGCGGGGAGGTGGTCCCAACCATTATAGGAAATCGCTCTCTGAAATCTTGTTTGTAGTTTCCTTTCTGTAGCTTAATCCCCTCTGTGGTCTCTTTGGCCATGTTAGAAATAGCCGGACTGTATCAAAGGCAAACAGGTAATTTAAGCTGTCTTAGCAAGCAAACCTGGTACCCAGCTCTGGGCTGATCCAGCTGCTACATATGCAGGAATCTTAATGACAGCTTGGGATGGATACTTATGGCCACTTTGGTTAATGATAACTAATACATGTTTTTTATCACACATTAAGATTTTTGCAGGACGTCTACCTACATTTTTCTAATTCATTATTATGATTGGCAATTATAGTAATAGCAGTGGCCATTTACTGAACACTTGAGCTAAGAGCTTTACACACACATACACACACACACATATTTATTTAATCATTTAATTCTCACAAAACTTTATAGTTAGGAATTATTACTATTTTAAAATGAAGAAAACTGAGGTTCATAGGCAGTAAGTTACTGCAAGCATTCCGAGCAGCGAGAATGAGGGAGCACTAGGATTTGAACCCAATTTTCTGACTCTAAAGCTCACTCGGGATCACTTACTCATTTTGGGAGAGAGGCAGCCTCATCATCACGACTATTGGTGTCAGTATCATCTGCCTTTTACACATGCAGTAAATGAGGCAGAGAGAAGTAAAGCAACTTTCTCAGTGGTGCCCAGCATGGAAGAGTTGGGAAGAGGGGAAAGAGGCAAGAAGCAAACTGACTCTCCAAACGTACATCATCACAGCAGACATTCTATCAGTATCCTTCAGTGATCAGGGACGAGCAATAGAGGAGCCGAGGGACATGACCTATCAACCTGTACAAGACACCTGTTAGGTGACTTTCAGCCAGTGACATTTCTTCTCTAAGCTCAGTGAGTTAGATAAAAGACATTTTAAGTCCCTTCCAGACCTAACATTTTAGGCTAATTATGAATCCTTTGAGCTAGAAGGAGGCCATACACGGAAATCTAACAGAATTATTTTCTCAAGACTCGATCTAAAATCGAGATAGTCATGTTGTCACAAAGCCATAGCTTTATAAAATGAGGAATGGTGGGCTGAGGATGCCCACACTTAGCTTTCTTTCAGGAATAATCAGCCACTCCAGGAGTCAGTTGGTAAAGACACCGTATGCTGTCCACCACCTAGCTCCCATGTGTAGTTTGACAAAGCTGCCTAGTTGCGAAGAGGTCTGTGCAAAGTCACTGAGGTCTGTAACTCCAGTCAGGACATACGTATGGTAATTCTTCAGTGGTAGACTCTATTGTCAGAATCTTGCTCCCAGGTGCACAGTTTAACACAGAGGGTCCTTCTGTGATGTTAGTTTGACTTCTTCCATTCATAGAGGGCTGCTTCTGGCCTCTGAGCCTGTGCATGGAGTCGGCTTGACTGCTTAGAACTCCTTACCTTCACCCAGAATCATGCTCATGTGGTTACTTTTCTGCCCATAGCTCGCATATGGGGTGCCTTCCACAGTTAAGTTTATAGTTGATCCATCTTGGTGAGGCCAGTGTCAGCGCTACTATCAGCCCAGTGCCAAGGGGACACTCAGGTCTGAGCAGATTGTGTTGTGTTTGTGTGTCAGGGGCGGTGGTGGGGACTTTGGTGTCCAGAGAACCTTGGCACCAATTTATTTCCATTTAAATATGTTTTCCCTTGATTCAGAATGAACCAAGAGAAGCAAAAATACTCATTAAAATGGAATGCAAATATCCAAGGTTCCTTTCTCCCAGAAATGCCCTATTTTCCCCCCTCCATGGTACTAATGTTTTAGAAATAGAAGGCACCTCTGGAGAGACAGGATAATACCAAATTTTAAAATCTGTAGAAAATGAGTACAGAGGTAGGCGGCACTATTAGTGCTACTAAAAATAAGCTTTGGGAAGCTACAATAAATGGAAAAACCAGAAGAGTCATTCCTTTTTTAAAACTGTATTGAAAAGCCTGTATGTTCAGGAGCCATTTTCTCCAGAGATTCCAACAATAATACTTTGGATTCAATAATCATTTTATATAGCAGTCTCTCTTCCATTTTGTCTCCCTCCCTCCCCCACTGCTCAGTAATGCAGGCTGAATATTGACGTGTTACCCATACAAGACACCCTGGTTCTGCCAACTGAATATTGTGCCAGATGCCACAGCACTGAGGTGACTATGCCCTGCTTGGTGCACTGAAGATGGGGATTATTTTCCTTTATTTTTTAAAGAGTTCTATAAGGCTACTATAAACAACCAAGTGCTGGAGAGAAAGGATGTCTCTCTGGACTCGGGGATTCTCTCATCTATATAGCCCGGTGTACAGCCCACTCTGTCTCCCACCCCCATTCCCCCATCCCCGTGGATGAACCTCCCTGCCTTTGCTACATCATGAAGTGGGCAGGGGAGGGTCTGCTCACGCCACTGATTTCAGGGTAGGCTGAAGCGTGGCCAGAGCAGCTATGCCAGCCATCTATAGCTCTACTGGACTAGAAACATGATTGTAAATATTCAGACTGCAAGGACACTGGCACCCAATATTCTATCTGCTTTGGGTGCTATTTCAGATGTCATGCTGGATACATCTGCCAGCCTTAGCCACAGACTCCCGGCTGAAATGTGCATCTGAGGCATTAGGGAATTTCTGGAATTTTCACAGAAAAACAAAGTGTCTCACCAAATCCCGAGGCCCAGGTGTCAGTGATTTGGAGACTGGCTCCTTAGCACCCAGGTGCACAAGCAGGAAGAGTCAAATTAGCAGTAGAGCCAGGACTCAAGTTTATTCCTGCCTTTCCATCTTCTCTCAGACTTAGCCTTTATTGCAATATTTAATCCTCACATGCATAAATAAATGGAGAAAATGGACTTTGAGAACATCTATAGAGAATAGTCACAGGAAATTTATAAAGGGCGTTTTTATAAATTAACCAGTCCACTTCCTTCATTCTATAGACGAAGAACCGAGGAACAGAGGCTGAAGGTTGTGAAAAGGGCCCCCTCTCACCGTGTGTCAGAGTAGGGGACAGAGCCCTGGCCAGGGCTTCTGGCTCCTCATTCAGAGTTCTAACCACCAATGGGGCCCTTACTGTTCGCTGTTTCCTGTTTGATTCATGGAGCCTCTGAAAGAGAGTGAGCCCAGGTGGGATAGGAGTGAAAAGCCAAGATTTAGACTGCCTCCCTATTTTTTTTTACAAGGTGATCTGGAATGTATTTCTTTCCCTTCTTTGTTTCAGTCCGGGCATTTCTACCTCTTAAAAGCAGCTGACCCTTCGCCACGGAGGGGATACAGAAATCTACCAATAAAGTGAGCCTGAAAGCCCTTGGCTTCCTGCAGAAAAATCTATATGTGCCCTTCAGCCTTATAATTGAGTTGCAAAGGGGAAAAATAAAATTGTTTCCTAGCTGTGTGGAGCCATTCCACCAAACATGCCAATAAAAAGCAAGTGGTGTTTTTGTCCATGGGATGTCCAGGTTCAGAGTCAGATCTATGAAGCTAAACAAGGGCTGGGGTATTGCCAACAAATGATTACACTCCAGGTTGTATTGAACAGAGAGGTATTTGAACTCTTGAGACTAATTGGAAGGGTTCTGAAATGTCAATGTTGGCATTTCCTGTCTAGATTCCCTGAACCAGAGTGGAAACTAACCCTGAATCTTTAAAATGTTGCCTTCCAGAAAGCCCCGTGTTTCTATCAGGAGATGCGAATGATAATCCCGCCAGTCAAGTCACTTAGCTACTGGTGTCCTCCTTTGCCACCGAGTAGATACGTAATAACCATCCGCATTATCTTTCCCTGAAATTTATTGGGAAGACGAAGTGAATAATAATACTTTCTATTGGTAGAGACTTTAACTTGTAAAAATCCCCTCCTTTACTCAGTCTCCACTAATCCCTGCAATATCTGTAAACAGGTGAATATCACCTACTTCAAAATAACCCTGTATAGTAGAGGGTAATGGTCCCATTTTAGAGAAGAGGACTGAGGCTCAGAGGGGTTAGGTGGCTCATTTAAGTTCACGCAGCTGGAGAGCAACAGAGAAGGGACAAACCTAGATTGGCTACTTTTACATCCAATTCTCTCTCCATGGAATCACACTGCTTCTATCTTTGTATACACAAAGTTCTTTTTAAGATTAAAAGAGTGACACTATAATAACTAAATTCATCTCCATCCCGTCAGTCACGTCAATATTTAGGAGGGCATGCTCCTCTCCACAGACATAAAACATCTTTATAAGTCTCTGGCTGCCTTCATGACTGCAGCAAGCTCTGGAAGCACCTGCTGTGTCTGATTCACTGACGGATAGACGGAATGGCTGGACCAGTCTTGCGGCATACCCTCTGCTCCCAAGGCCATTTACATGGCCAGGTCTGAGAACATGGGATCAACCCAATCTTTCATCATATTTGGTTGACTGATTTGATTTGTAGACAAAATAGATAGCTGCCTTCTTGTTGTGATTTCCAGGTTCTTAGGGGAAAGCACCTCTTCTTCGATTCTCTTTTTCCTTAAGGTTTTAAACCTCTTGAATGGAGATTTAAAAATAACCATTCTACAATGAGAGACTGGTTTAGAGCACAAATATATTAAAGAATCAATTCAGGGCAACAGACTCATTCACTAATGAATAAGTAAAATAGTAAGCAACTCTTTCCCCACATCTCTATAGAGGTGAGAAAGAGGCAGGACAAGCACACCAGGAACACAGACGCCAGTCTACCGACCGCATTATTTTGCGTAAGGTAATGCCTGTTAAATGTTCGAGGTTCTAGTGAAATGATGAGGATTGGTATAACAGGTTTGATTAAAAAAATTTTTTTTAAACAGCCTAATTGAGATAAAATTTATATGCCATATAATTCACATATTGTAAGTGTACAACTTTAATGGTTTTAAGTAAATTTATGAAGTATTATAGCCATCACAATAGTCTAGTTTTAGAAACATGTTCAACCTGAGGAAGAAAGGATATGTTGAAAAGGTGATTCTGCTTTCCCATCACAACACTTTATAGGATTTCTTCTTATCACAATCTGCCTCGGGTAGGCCCCACAGTACCAGTGGATAAGGCAGTCATGCTTTGAAAGGTCCTGTTCCTTTTCCTGGTTTCTGAGCAATTGCATGCTGGGATTTGGGGGTGAGCTCAGAAGCTAGCCACCCAGTACTCAGACTCAAGGAGGAGCACCTTGTGTTGACAGGAAGGTCTCCATCGTCACTTCCACAGCCTCCACACCTACCACTTGGAAAGTTACAGAGAGCTCCTGTTCACACCTCCAGTTTCTAGAACTGGGAGAACAAGCATGTGATCAGCCCCGCCACATCAGTCTCCTACACCCACCAATCCTCGGAAAGCCTGCAGGAAATTGGCCAACATCTTAGCATTCCATTCTTGTTGCCAAGTCCCCTTATTGTTTTGCACTTCTTAAAGACTGTCAGCACGACTTCCCCCCCCCCAACGCCCATGTGACAGGCTATGCTATCCTTTATCTCGGGGCACCAAACGACTACCTCATTCCAGGTCTTTTTCTGTTTCACTAGGAGTCAAATGGAAGACAGCCCTATCTTAAGGGAAATGCTAGAACAAAGACACTGCTGTGCTGTGCTGGCATTTGTTGGTAACAGACACGGGTAAAAATGGGTATGAGAAAATATTTGGTTGAGTACAGAACCTGCTTGGACACTACAGGTTTATTGTTTAGGGTCGAATAACAGTTATGGAGTTAGGGTCTATTAAAGAGAGTCTGAACAAAAGATATGTATGTCTTTACACATGCTATTCTCTTTCGAGAATCCTGTTTCCTCCTCGTCTGTCCTTCCGTCTCATAGTTCTCCAAACTCAAACAATTGACAACTCCTTTCCCCATGTCACGTCTTCCTACGGAACTTAGGCTGGTGGGTCAGGTGTTTTAGTTCATGTTTGTCTCCCTTCCACATTGTGAGCCTCGTGGGAAAGGGTTCATGTCTTATTCATCTTTGTAACCCTGGTGTCCAACACCACCACATCTGGCACGTAAAGGATGCTCAAGTGATGATTCGCACTCCACTGACTTGGAAAAGACCAAGAAAACAAAGAGGGGTTCGCATGCAGAACAAATATTTCTTTCTTCAGCAGCTGTGCTAATTTGCCAGGCTTTACGTAGCCAGGGAACAATTTGTGATAATTTGCTGAATTAAGAAATTGTTTTGGACTCAAGAAGCTCCAAATGTAAACTGCAATGTTGGATTGCAAGAGAAGAGACTGGAGGCCTTGGGGAAGGGGCTTTCCCAAAGTACTTGTCCATTGAGAAAGCTAGGGGAATGCAGGCTCCTAGTGAAAGAGAATAATTTTGCGACTCCACAGCTGTGCTTTGTGAGCATAAGGCAACCGCGCCTCCTTACAAACATCGACAGTCAGCCACATCCACAATATGAAATACAAAGGTGTGCTTTCAATTTACGGTTTAAATTACCTTCACGATTTTCATTTTGTCTGCCATGTCCACTGTTATATCCCAGTGCTTACCACAGTACCCAGAACACAGAGAGCACGTAGTGAATACTTGTGATGTGAATGAATATTTCAGTCTGGCTGTCTTCTTCCCCTATAAAAGATACCGTTTTTTCCTTGTGCTTTAAAAACACAAATGTCCTGGAATGAATTTTCCACTGAACATTTCACTTGTTTAGGAAGCAATTCGTGCACATGATTAACAAATAGGAAATAAGAAAAGTAAAAGCATGGGAACTAAGGCCTGGAGCTCTACCATTCAGAAAATAAACACAGTGAAGACTCAAAATCTCAGACATTCTAAAGTGATTACCCACCTACTGAGTGACCCCAGAAATGTTAGAGGACACGGGGCTGCTGGGACATACAGGAGGAAGTAGGAGTGCAGGGGAGGGAAGGGAACTAATATTTCTTCGGCATCTATTCTGAGTCAGGTATTGGGCCAACTACTTTGGTCCCTTATTTCAGTTCTGACAACGGAACCTACCAGATGTTATGATGATCATGACTTTATAATTGCGGAAGGGAGGATTGGAGATACTATATATCGTACCTGAGGTAGCCCAGCCAGAAAGTGGCCATGCTAGAACTTGAATGCAGATCTACCTATTTCTAAAGATGAAGCTCTCTCCAGTCCACCATAGAGTTCCTCTGGCCCATAGAGTTCCTCTTGATTTTGAATTCCGCAGGGATTCATAGCCTGCTATCCTCAGTGTGGGCTAGAAGAAACACTGATTGATACATGTTTCCTGAGCTACATTCCAGATAACAAACAGTAACAATTCTTTACCAAAAAGTGGTCTGACTATAGCCCAGCCACCGCCTGACCAAGTGCACACACCTACAAAATACTGGCCCTAGAGGAAGTGTTCAAGCAAGACTGATTTCTCTGGCGGAGTATAGGCTCTTCCACAGAGATGCTTCCTTGCTATAACAGAGACCCTTGCAACTCAGCCTTAGCAGGAATAATCCTGGGGGCTTGAGGAAGGCCTTTCAGACCTTTGCAAGGCAGCATTCAGTCTCTTCCCTACAGCTACGCCTGCTGCCCGGCACAGACAACACGGAGCGTGCCAGACTGGTGCTCGGTCTTCCTTTATTCAATGTTCAAGAATGCTTTTTGAGTGGGCAGTATGGTTTCCTATACAGCCTAGTTCTGCTTTAATCCCGCTTTACTGTTGGGTCAGGGGGTGGTATAGCAAGAAAAGGCTGGTTCTTATGCAAATCCATTTCCCTCCCTGGCCTTTAGGTCCTCGTCTGTAAGTGGAAAAGATATGACAGATTACTTCTAAGCACTGTACAAGTTTCTATGAAGAGGCAAATACTCTATTTTCAGCACTGCCCAATACAGTCATCACTAGCCACATATGCTTACTAAGGACTTGAAATGTGGTTAGTGTGACTGAAGAACTGAATTTTTAACTTTATATAATTTTAATTAATCTAGATTTAAATTTAATTAGCCACATGTGGCTAGTGGCTCTGGTATTAGACAGGGAAGTGAAGAACCTTAAACTCTAAGTAGCAGAGTAGGGAGCAGCCTAAGGTAGGATGAAGAGTTCCAGCTCACACAGACGTGGGTTCAAACCCCATTCTGCTACTTCCTATCTATGGAGCCAAGCACAGAACACTCAACCTCTTCATATCTCAGTTTCTTCTTTCATAAAATGGAGATAATAATGGCTTTCACACATATGTCTTGTGAAAAGTGAATAAAAGTTCTCAGTGTATTGTCTAGCACGTGATGGCGGCTCCATACGTGAAGGGGTGGGGGAGTTTCTTTCTCCCATTAATCCACTATTTCATTCACCAACACATCACATCTAAAACTGAGTGTAAAGAGATAGAGGTTTAAAATCTGCTGGGGGGCAGGGGGAGGGAGCCCACTGGGGGAGGCGGGTAGAGAGGAGGGAGGCAACGCAAGGACAGTTTTGCCTACTTTACATTTTTCCCAGGGTTGTCCCTGTATGTGTCTTTGATTGATTGGGTCAAATTACACAAGATCTAGCTAGATATTCAGATTCCCTCAGATGTGCCTGTGTTGTGTAATCCTCCTGGCCTTGCAAGGGAACAGACCTGACTGGCCAGGGATTTTACAGGAGACATCATCACTGAGATTTGCAGTTCACGAGAAACAAGGGGAGGGGTCCTTGACATTCTATGACAAATGGCTCGAACGGTCTGAAATATCGGGATGGCACCTTCTGTGCTATTTACCCATTAGACTGAAAGGGAAAGCAGCTGGTGAGAAAGGCATTCCCCAACTCCTTTTGCCCCCAAAGATGCTAACTCCGAATAATTCGCATCAGCTCCATCTGAATAACCAGTTTCCTACCCATTCAATCCTTGCAAACATCATTTGAATACCTGGAGGAGTTCTGAAAATCCCAGTGCCCAGGCTACACCACATACAATTAAATCAGAATTGGCGAGGGTGGGACCCGGCGCCAGCATTTTTAAAAGTTTCTAATGTGCAACTATGTTTGAGAACTAAGCGTTTAGAGGGAGTGATCCGAGTAGAAATTCAGGATTTAACTGCACTGGGAGCCCTGATCTATATCATACACTGGAGGCCTAATCAGATTATGCAGATGTTTCGTTTAGCACACATTGCTTATTGCAACTAGAATGTTTCTCAAGCAACATCCTCTTTAATAAAGTCCAATTTGGGCTATTTCCACATTGTTGAGTGTTGACAAGGAAATTCCCCAATGTATTGGTGATAGGAGGGGGTGGTGCTTTAAAATCAGGCCTTGAAAAAGTATTAAGCCTGCTTCCAGAGTCCTAAAACCATCATAAGAAGAGCTGCTGCAACGACTTCTGCATACTGCCACCTGGTGGGGCCTGGCCCTAACTTTTTCACTGCTCTTCAGGCTTGGGCTCTGGGCCCTCCCCCAAAGAGATGTAATTTAGGAAAATGTCATGCATTTTCAATCCAATTTAGTGGTGCCTTCCACATCGATCAGGCTTCCTTCTCCTTTTCCCTACTATCGGGTTAATATAATTATTGCTTTCACATGGCGAAGCCATTTTATGTAATAGCTTTGTTTGTTACTATGGTTACAAGTTTCGCAGTACTTTGGAATATAAATTTATCATCCCCCAAAGCAGCTTTCTATCTGTCAAGGTGCAGCTCTTACACGCATCTAAAAGCAAGTTGAGCAGTGGCTTTAGTTTTCTGTCTTAAGGAAAGTAGACTTTCTTGCCCTAATTGTATTTGAAAGTCCTTCAAGTGTAGACACTTCTTGGAAATTGCTGGGTGCTGTCGCACTCCATTCCAACCCCCCAAGGACTTCCCTGCCTGAGTGAGGCACCTGTAAGAAGAGCTATCTGAGAGAAAGTCAGAAAAGTTGGCTGTGGTTGCCAGGCCAGAGCCCTCCTGTAGCAAACAAAACTGGAGTTGTTACGAGTTTGTTTGCTCTTGACTGATTTATTTCCCAGATAAAGGCAAGGGCAGAGAACATAATCTCTCAGGAGTTAGATTTCTCTGGATGTAACTCCTTCCTCTCACACATGTGAAGCATCACCCTGTATTTCCTGATGGAAATGGAATTAGAATTT
Organism: Rousettus aegyptiacus; assembly: GCF_014176215.1. Taxonomy (NCBI): domain Eukaryota; kingdom Metazoa; phylum Chordata; class Mammalia; order Chiroptera; family Pteropodidae; genus Rousettus; species Rousettus aegyptiacus. The sequence goes on from NW_023416306.1 coordinate 129,278,959, forward strand.
CCCTTGAGAAAATGGGAAAAATTCAGAGCTGGGTTCAATCTGCCACCCTCAAGTGGCAAAGCATGACAGTGTCTCTACTCTGACAGTGCTTCACACCCAACTGAATCAGGCCCAGCCCTGAGAGAACAGACGTTATGTGGCCTACGAAGCTGGGCTTTTCTCCTGCGTCTGGTCAATGATAACAGCTAACCCTGGAGAGGGCTGTGTGTCGACTGCACCTTCCCAGTCTGTAACCCCATCTAATCTTCATGGTGACCCAGGAGGTACGCATCGCCATTGCCCGGCACCTCTCTCATTTTGCAGAGGAGAAAACTGAGGCTCTGAGGGATGAAGCATTGTCCCAAAGTCACACAACGCATCCATGGCTAAGCTGGGGCTCATTCTCTTTGGACTCCAACCTCTGCTTTCATTCTAGGAGCCCTTGCTGCCACCTCAGCAGAGGCTCAATTTCCAGATTCAAACAGCAGGGACCGGGAGAAAAGAAAAAAACAGGCGCTATCGATGCTTTCATTGAGGCCTTGATTTCAAACAAACTGAACAAACTCCAACCATCTTCTTCCCTCTCTAGGAGAAAGTTATTGATTTGGCAGCTCATCGGTGAATTTCCAATGGCTTCTAATTAACTAGCTGTGTCATTTAAATTTACTATCACAGAGTAGGAGCATGCTTATTTATACCACTCACATGGCAGGATAATTTGCAGCTATATAATTTCATGGTAATTAAATTGGAATTGCCAGGTAGACACTAGATGCTTTGGAGGTGCATGTTTATCAACACTCTGGAGGTACATGTTTATCGACAACTGGCTATCTTGGAATTACCCATTAATGACATGATTAGTTGTGGCCTTGCAAGAAAGGTTGTTATGTAAGGGACTTTATCTTTCCATTCCCAATAGACAGAAGAAGCAGGGACCTTGGAGGTACCAGGAACAGTGTCTTTTTCTCTCAGAAGAGGATACAGTTGTGCAGGTTTGTCCTATTTCTGGACATGTCTGGGTGCCCTGGTGATAGCGAGGGGGCAGAAAGTGTGAGCTTTAGCAAAGGGCACAGGCACTGAGATACATCGGGTTAGACTCCACATCCGCCGAGCCAGGGCACAGGTGAGAATTACCAACTTGAGCAGAGACTGAGGAAGCTCAGAAAAACTATGCCTGAGGTAAGGGGCATTTGAATTAGGAGGCTGAATGATTGCTCTGTGGAGACCAGGAAAATGTAAGTTATAGAAAGGAGGCCAGAAGGAGAGAAGATGGTGGATTCCATATACTAGTGGTGCTATGAAAAGGCATGCAGTTCATGTAATAGATACTGGGCATATACCACCCCCAGAAAACAAAACTGGTCCTAAGGCTGGTTTTCTTGGGAATCATATCCTCCTTGTTCCTTCTTCTATATCCCCTCAAGTTGACTATTCTCTGAGGTTATTCTTGCTCTTCATTTTCACTGGATTTCACCAGGTACAAGGAGGAGAAACCCACATAATGTGATAGGTTCTCAGTTCTCCAGGAGCTCTGTGCTTGGTGCATGTAGAATAAGAGGATCACTGGCTCTTTAGAACTGCAAAGCACCCCTCACTTAAAAGAGGAGAAACCCAGGGCATAGAATGGGTAAATGTGTTGTCCAAAGTAACACAGCACACAAATGGCAGAACCAGGCCTGGAAGGAACTTCATCACAGCCAGGTGATTTTCCATACTGCAACTCTGTCATGAGGGAGGAGTTGTTGATGCTTTCAACTTGAGATTAGGCAAATTTAAATAATAGCTGTGCAGGGAGTGCCTCAGCATCCATCATAAAAACTACTCTGAGATAATTTTTTTCTTTGCCTTCTTAAATAACCTTATACAAAGATTTCTGTATCCAAATTCCTTTCAGTGGTGGAGAGCAGGCAGACATCTATTCCTCTTGGCCTGAAATGCCTCCTACTATCAGATAAGGACTCTGCAGTGCGTGATGAGTCCCCCTTTTTTCCCTGGCTGCTAGGAAGCTCAATTTTTCCTAAGGCAGTTTTCATTATAATTTTCTTTCCGTCTCTTTCACTTGATTACTGCTTTTGTATTGAGTAGACTGTTTGGATCTTTTTCTACCTGTGGTTTTTACTATAAAATTTCTAGATGAAGATGGTGCTATCCACCAATCAATAAATAACAATAAACAAATAATAATCTTAAAACTTAAGGTTCGACCATGCAGAAAATAAAACCTTACAGAATTTGCAGATAAGTTGGAAAGGATCCCACACCCTTCTATTCTACACATAAGGTGAATGGAGGAAGGTTCAGTTTGAGTGAGAAGGAACAGTAGGCAGAAGAGGCCAGTTCCTTTATTAGATGTACTCCAGCAGCAGAAACACTGTTTTGTTCCACTAACCATTATATCCAGAAGAGTCGGAGTCAGAATAAAAGGCTTCGGAAGACCTTGGAGTTGTGCGATTAGGAGAGGGAACTATAATACCTTGGAACACATTTAATAAACAGCAAAGAAAAGCAACTGACATTTCCCAGATTGTTGCAGTGTGTCTGGTGCTGTCCGTGGTATCTACCTATTTACCTATCTATGTTTTTTCTCTCTCCCTCCCTCCATCTATCTACCATTTTATCGTTCACCTCTATTGTCTTTCTAGTTAACCTTTTTCTAATTTTACTTTAAAATGAATTTTGTCACCTTTATCCTTGCAGATAAGGAAGCAGAGATTTGGAATTAGGTTATTATTTTTATGGTCAAATAATAAATAGACATGGGATTTGAATCCATTCTCATTTGTACCTGAAGTCCACTTTGTTTTCTACCATATCACCCACATCCTCAGGCAATCACTGTCTCCTGGAGCTGTCATTAGTAGGCCACCCATTTTAGGCCTCTCTTAGGCTTAAGGTCACCAAGTTTACCAGCACCCTAATTGGACACCCAGGAAGGACAGGTTGGGGGCACAGGAATGAAGTGTGAGGATGACTTGCCTAACCAAGGGGAGACGCCCATTCCCTCGGGTACGTAGTTAACCATGCGCTATTACAATAGCTACTTTTCATCCTTCAAAATGCAGCTGTAATGATACCAATGTTATAACCTTGACAAATCTTCAAGTATGCTAAATGTCAAGATGGCTTTTATTATAATTATTTTATGATATATGTTTTGTTGTTGATTGTTTAGATTAGAGTATTTATATTTCTCTATTATATGATTTTTGAGGTCCTGGAATGACATGCTATTATGTTAAATCACAGATGCAGGACACTTCAGAGTAATGCTTTTCCTGCACTAAACTTATTTCAAAAAAGATTCATGAAGCACTGAAGGCCTGGATTGGGACTCAGAATTCATCAGTGCTGGACAAGAACATCCAGGCTCAAACCCCGAATCTTGGATCTACGTCAGTATCTTCCAGGATCCCACGTTATTCCCCAGTCTTACCAATCAGATAGAGTAGTTAATTTCTTAATCTATTTTGAGGAAAATGAGCAATATGGCAGAAAGAAGAAAACTGGAGACCCTGACCTACATACACCTACTGTCTGCCCCTGTCATTCCATCTCTAGAAATACGTCCAACAGAAATCCATACTTATGTCCATTCAAGGACATGTATCGAAATGTTCAGAGATCCACTACTCATAATAACCCCAAAGTAGAAATGCTCCCAATTCCATCAATGATGGAATGGATAAAATGTGACATATTTCTACCATGAAGTACACAGCAATAAAAAGGAAAGACCCGTCAGCAGCAGCAACATGGATGAATTTCACACTCATAATATTAGGAAATGAAGATATAAGAGTATGATTTCATTGATATAAAGTTCAAAATATATGCAAATCTTAGCTAGGATGCCAGAAGTCAAGATAGTGGTTACCTCTGAGGAGGGATTGTGACTGGCAAGGGCAAGAGGTACTTCGAGGATGATGGTACTATTCTATTTTTTGATGTGGGTCTAGGGTATTTGATGTGGTCACATAAAAATTCATTGAGTTGTACAAATATGATTTGTGCACATTTCTGTATATGTGTTAAACTTCAATCAAAAGTTAAAGAAAAAGATCAGGGTTCAATTCCCAGCTCTACCGCTCACTGTGTGACTTCTGGAATTCATTTTACCTTTTTATGCTATTGCTTCTTCATCTGAGAAATCAGCATAATACGACCCATTTATAGGGATGTTGCGAGAATATAATAAGAGGCCACATATAAAATACCCAGCCCTGAACCTAACACATGGTAGCTGCTCAATAGATAGTCATTCGTTATTTAAATATTTTAATACAAAAATTATTGAATATATACGGAACTTAAAGAGGACAGTATAACTAACCCCCATAGACCCATCAATCAGCTTGAATAATTACCAACCTAGGGTCAATCTTGTTTTATATAACTCTGTCTCTTCAACCACTAAAAAGAAAAGTATATTTAGGACACATATTTTTGTCTATATATACATAGAGCAGTTTGCATTTCTAAGAGATAACTTTTAAAAAATGATCATAACACCATTAATCTTATATACAACTACTGCTACATATCAAGTTTCCCTGATCACCTTAAGATTGTCTTTTTATAACTGATTTGCCCAAATCAAGATCCAAACAAGGTATACTGTTGTGTATTTTTTCATTCTTCATTCGTTGAATCTCTTAAAAAATCATAAGGCCAATGGCTAGAAAGACTGTCTATGACATCTACCACCAATCACAGAATGGTGGAGAAGGAAAAAGTGCTGTTGTGAAGGCTCCTGAAAACACCCAGAGTTTCTGTCTACAACACTCTTCTGAACTCTTTAGAACCATGGATGGCTGCTGTCACCATCAAAAGTAGATCTGACACAATAAAGGAAAGACCCTTTACCACAAGAGTGTGAATACAAATAGGAGAGCACCTGCTATGGTCACACAATATACAAGTGGTCGCAATTGTTTAGATGAAACAAGTGTTTCAAGCTCCTCACGTGTACACATTGCCAAAATTAAGGGGAAAGTTGCATTTTGCATCTTTTCCCTCTTCTCTTTCGTTTTCATCCCTGTTGTTATCTTGTACCCTGGATGTCAATTTCTGAGTCTGGGCAATGGCAAGATCACATGTCCAAGCAGTGTTTTACCTTGTGCTGATGGCTTGAAAAACATACCATCTCCTGAACTGCGGGGGCACCTTATTGCATTTTATTAAATAATCAGGGAATTTTTCTGTCTTCTGTAACTAGATCACTAAGGCCCTGAGGGAAGGGCCCTGATTTTATTCATCTGTGGATTCCCCATTCCAGCATAGCATCTGGCACACAGTAGGTCTTAAAACAAATGCATTTAGGATAAATTAGTGAATGAGAGTGAGCAAGCCCATGGGAAAAGCACTGGACTGGGAGTCGGAGGTGTGTAGTCTGTCCTTACCTCTCGCTCTGACTCTTGGGGCGACCTGAGGCAAACCCTAAGTTCCCTGGGCTTCCAGTAATTTCTAAGTCCTCTTCCAACTCTTAAAAAGAGTCCCCAATTCTAGAATGCATTTACTTATGACTCTGTATTGATTCATCTATTAATTTACACCTAAAGACTAACCGCTAGACAAAGCACTAATGCCTTTCAGAATGCTCCACAGCAACACAATTTTGTTTTGCCAGTTGTTCTATACCTTCTGCACCTCCTGTGTCCTTACCACCAATCACAGTGGCAACAACCTCACCCAGAATTGCCAGAAGGAACCTTCTCATCTAACTCACCCAATGGCATGCCATGTGCTAGACATGGTGCCACTCGGTCACCCTGGAAGCTGGAATGAGAAGGTGCTAAGAAGTCTTCTTTTTCTACTTAGTCCATATCTGACTGTGCTGTGAACAGAGATGGATGGCTGACCATTACTAGGGTGGCAGCTGGGCACTGTTTCAGGAGGCGAGCACAGGTAGGGTCAGCCCATTGAAAACTTACTAAGTGGTGAAATTCACTGGGTACTTGCTCTCCTCTCTCCTGTCATCCATCTATCCCATTTCAGAAAAACAAAAAACAAAAACAAACAAACAAAAAAACCTCTGGCTCTTAGCTAGTTGACAACTCATGTCTCGAAGGTGTTAGCTGATGACTTCTCTGAGGCTTAAGTTGTAACCAATATGGGTGCTGGGAGAATGGAAGGGAGGTGTTGAGTTATATTTATTCCATCCCTTTTTTACTCATTGAAATTAAGCAAGCAACTGGGATGAATAGTTTCTTAATTTTCAGAAACTATCTTATTGAACACCACTGTCTCTAATATATGTATATGGTACAAAGACTTAAAAACACGGATTGAAATAAAGAATAAATCTAAAGTCACCACATACTATAGTCCTTTTAACTTATAGAGCCTGGATTTTTTCCCATGTATTTATAAGTGAGTATATTTATTATATGTCCATAATCATACTTCTACCCATCGTGTTTTATAGAATTCTATTCCTAATGAAATACAAATTCTATTCTATTCTTTTATATTCTAATTCTAATGAAATACAATGCATGTAGTTCTATTATAGGGTTGCATTTTTATACTGAAGTGGGGAGCTGTATTTGAGAGGGAATTCTTAATAGAAAGCTTCTACGATACAAAGGAATTAATGTTTTGTGGTAAGAGCAAATAGTTAAGGCAAAGAGTCTTTCCTAGTCCACCTTAAAATCTCCAGGCAGAGAGGCCTCTTTCCTGCTGACCCTCTCACCTGGCCATTCATATGACTGGTCAGTGCACAAACCCAAGGGTTGACAAAGGCAGCTCAGGGAAAAGAACAGAACTTGGTCAGAAAACTGATTTCAAATTCCAACTCTGACTCTTGCTAGCTCTTAGGCAAGTTACTTAACCTTTCCATTTTCAGATTCCTCTTTAATTAGCAAAGCACAAATACACAGTAAAATTAATTAGTAAGACAGTAATATACAGGGTGGAATAAGGGAAGGAACCAGCTAGAGTGGTGAACGTGCATTGAAAGGATTCAAAGGTAATCTACCAATTCAGAAAGTTCCCTCACATCACACCTTGATGGGTGGATCCCAGCTTCAGCCACAATTCTAGAAGTCTCTCTCAATAGCACGGTTTGAAAGTTGTCAGTTTCTCAGTGGTGGAATATCTCCCAGCTCAGAGTCTGTCACCTTCAGATTATCTGTCTTCTCTAAATAGGATCGATTTCTGAAGGAGCATTTAAAATGCTCCCACATTCACATCTAAAGGAGATGGCCAGATAGGTGAGGCTGGCCCAGAAATATCGAGTTATACACACTGTTAGGGTCCACAAAACACCTCTCTGTTTCCTCTGCATGCCCAGGGTCCCACAGTACGAACAACACAGTGTCTGTACGGCTCAGTCATAGCCTCTAAACCTGCAGAACTGTTTATCCTTAGAGGAGAGTCAAAGCCATCCCTAGAGAGGACCACATGGAGCTTTGGCCCAAGAGTTCCACAACTCAGGAAAAGAACTCCTCCCCTGACTGGGCAGAGATAAGCAGACAGGCCATTGGAGTTCATTTGGGGTATGTTGCTTCTCTGGGCCTCAGTTTCCTCAACAGGAGCATGGGAAATTGGCCCTGATGAGTGTCAGGATTCCTTCTTGCTCAAAATGTCATGAACCTGTAAGTTTTTACTCATTTTTGTGTTCTGCTCAGCACCCGGCACAGTGCCTGCAATAACATATGTTCTTAGTAATACTGCTGAATGAACCAGCAATGCATAAATAGATGGAAACTCTGAGCTTGGCAGGAATGGAAATAAATGGTTGAAGAATTCTACTCTAACTCATCACATGGTGTTAAGCAATGATCAGAACTGCTGAAGCCATATCTGGCCTGTATGATCTTTCATACATAGAGGACCCCCAAGGGCAGCAGGATGGAATATACTGAATTGGAACTGCTATTAACCACCTAGGACAGAAGGCTGCCAGATCAGGGACCAGAAAACATAGCGAGGAGAAGGTACTATTTTAGACAGTATACATTAACACTTTCGGAGGCCTCTCTATATTTGCATTTTTTATAGTCTGTACCTATAGTACTAACACATCACTATTCAAAAGCCAAATGTCCCAAGATGCAGGGTCAGCCATCCAGGTGAAGGTCTTGGAAGAAACCCTATCTGACCTAGCATCAGCTGGCACCTTGACGCTTTATATGTTCTATGAGCCCTTGGAAAATTTTCACACCCCCATCGGGCCTATGGACTCAGCAATGCTTGGGGAATAGAGTCATGGGGCAGACCACCGACTGACTTCCTGTCTCCATCCTGCCCCAGCCCCAACCCCTGGAACACTGGCTTTCCAGTGAAGAAAAACATTAAATTACATTTTAAGTATATTGATAAATCTTTCCAGAGAGCATGTTTGACAACATGTAGCAACACTTTAAAACATATATATACCTTGCCCTTGTAGTAGGAAATAATTTGACAAATGCACATGTACATTGGTGTTCCTTAGTCTTGTTTATATAAGAAAAATCAGAAACAACCTAAATAAATGTCCATTAATACTAACATATCAGTTGAATACATTATAATTTACTGATGACTGAAATACTATGCATCATAAAAATGATGATGCAAATATGTCACAAATGACTTCCAGAAGATATCATTGACCGAATAAGACAGTTTATGTGATATTGCCTATACATGTAAATATATCCAGATTATTAATACATACATGACTAGGAAGGATACTCACAGAAATGTTAACTTAGTACCTGGATCTCGAGATTTGGGATAAATTTTGCTTCTTCCTCCCTTCTTTATAGTTTGAACTTTTCACAGTGAGCATGTTCTTTTTTAGTATCAGAAAAAAAAGTATTAAAATTGAAATTAGTATTAGAGTGGAGCTCTCTCCAAACGGGTGAAATGAATTTCAAAGGGTGTATGCACTAGTCAAGCTTATCCTTCTCACATAACTGACACAAAGTACTTAGCATGTGTGGACCAGCACCCCCAAGAGCTTTCTTTTCTAGCCGCCAGGTAATCGATGCCTGAGCAGAATGGGAGTTCTACTAACTCCTATTTTTGTATGAGTGCTAAGGAAATCTTGTCTGTGAGTTTGGGAATGTAGGCAAAGAACTTGCCGTATTATCAGCTGTAACATTGATAATGAATAAACTAATCAATAATCATTGACCAAGGCCCATCTATATCCTTAGCAGGGAACAGCTGATGAAAATTTCAAACATTATTATTAAATGACACTTCTCTCTATTTTAAATATAGACCCTTCCCTTCTCTCAATTTTAAATATAGACCCTTCCCTTCCCTTCTCTTCCCACTTCTAGCTACAGGAGATTAAGAAACCCAGTCCTTATAGAATGTCAGTGATTTAAAGACCATACAGTCCAACGTCCTCATTTTAGAGAGTGGGATGCACATTATAGAGAAAACGATTCAAGTCGGACACTGACAGAGATCAGATATTGACGGGATTAGGTCTTCTAGTCCCGTGTTTTCAGTCCTGTGCTCTCTGCACCTTCTTCACGGCCATGCCCTTGTTTTGGACTCATATTTTCTTTTGCTTAGTTGATTGTAATAGTCATCTAGCAGGTTTTTCCTCCCTGGTCTCCTCCATGCTAAAAAAGCTCACTCCACCCTGGCACCAGAGGAGCTCCTTAAATATTGATCTGACCATATCTTTCCTATGAATAAATCTCTACATGTTCCTCATGGCCTTCAGAACAAAGAGCAGGCTCCTCAGCATTTCACATGAGCCTCTGCAAGATCTGCCCCCGTTCCAGCTTTATCCTCCACCTTGTGCCTCCCACCTTTTAAATTCACACTGTAGTCCAACCAGGCTCAACTATTTGTAATATTTCAAACAGTTGATGTATAAATTTGTGCTTTTACTCTTTGCCATACTCTGCCTTGTTTGCTCACAAAACTCCTACCCTTCCTTTAAAATCTAACTTAAGTATCTTGGAAGCCTTCTCTGAGTCCCCAGGCACAGTTATGCTCCCTCCCATGTGCCCCTGTAGATTCCTGGGAATGGCTCTGTAATAGCTCTCAATAATTGTGGAGTGCCTCTACCTTCCCACCAGAGTGTAATCTCCTTGAATTCTTTAGTTTCATCGCATTCGTTTTGTGAACACAGATGCTGACATGGGGGTGAGAGTAAATAATAAAATTTTGGAAAATAAAAGAATGATTAAATGGATTACTGGATAGATAAATGAACGAAATCATGTTGCCATTCCTTTTATTCAGAAGTTCTTTCTCCAGGATGATAACTTCTGGAAAGCAAGAGCAACAGGGAAAACACCTGGCATTTTAAAAGGCAATCTTTTACAACTAATGGACCACGGTGACACCCTGGAGAAGTAACCTTACACACACACACTAGTGAAAATACTGCATGTTCCTTACTGTTACGTAAAGAAGAGTTTATTACAAGGGACTATCCTATAAGGATTAAATGAATCCTTAAGAACTAACCAGCTCTTGAAAACACTAATAAAATTCTAGACTGAAAACTCGTGGAAGTCAACAACACAACTATACATACCCAGCATGCCTTAGAATCTCATACACCACAGGATTTCAGAAGGCACTATTTACCAAATGAGTAAACTAATTGATCATCAGAAATGGAGGTGTTAAACAACGCAATGAGCAGTGAAGAGCAAACTGTTGTTTCCTTAGACCCTTTAGAACTAAAAAAGACTGAGATGATCCAATCTGACTCCCTCACTTTACCAGGAAGGAACTGGAAACTCAGAGAGATCAATGACCTCGCCAAAGTCCCACAGCAAATTCATGAACAAGCTAGGACTGTGTTCGAGTCCTCTGATGGCCTCTCCTGTGCTGTGCTGACTTTCTAGGCAAGCCTAAAGCAAAGATGGCAATTACATACAGAGCACTAGGCAAAGGCTTCTCTAGAGTGTGCCAGACAGCAGCACAGGTTGGGAGTGAAGTGCACAGCTACTCATCCCCAGAGACGTTCACCTGGGCTGCCAAAGGTTGTTCTTTTTTTTTTTTTTCCCTCCCCCAAACAAATCTTGAATTCCTTGGTGAAGACTGTCTCAAACCAAGGAGCGGCCACATTATTGTGCCCCCTCCCCCTCTCCACTCCTTTGTTCTTCTCTTTGAGCTGGGTCTACTGGAGGAGCATTGTAAGGTGCCCCTGCTGGGTCTACAAGGTCCCTTTTTGGTTCAATTAATGAGCCATAAATAACCCAATGAAGGTGTCAACAAAGAGGGTAATTTATCATACCTTGTCAGGAGAGCCAGCCTTGTGAGGCAAACGCTCATTCACCGTCTGGTGCAACATGTTAAGATTTATTCCTGGCCAGATCTCTCTCCTCCTCCAGGACCCCCTCCCCCAAACCAGAATTTATCTTCCACAGGAATCCTCACAGGTGTGCTGCTTTGACAAATAAGCTATGAAGTCCAGTATTCATCATCACTAGCTGGTCTTTGTTGGGACTAAGGCAGCAGGAAATAAATTTACTGTAGGGGGAAGGTACTTGTGATTCAAACATGCTCAAGGGGAACAGCGAGTTTATTTCCATCTTCCTGGTTCTGCAAGAGGAGAAGGGGGAGATGATGCTAAGACAGGCTCTTTTTTCATTATTTACTAATGGTGGAAGAACAGCCAGTACTTTACTGAGATGGTGCCCTCAGATGCCAGTGTGAAAGCTCCAGTCACATACTCTTGGATACGTTAGGCTAGGCAACCTTACACTGGAGTGGAAAGTGCTATAAGATATCTCAGATGTTCAGAATTGCTGTACCAGGAGCTTTTCCAGCTTCGTGATTCAACTTCTAGCATCCCTTGGAGTGCTGCTCCTGAAATGTGAGTTTGCATAACAGCCATTTTAGGGTGCTTCTTAAAATACAGATTCCCAGATTTTCCCACCCCTTAGAGATTTTGATTCAGGCGGGAGAAACCAGGAATCTGTATTTCAACAAGTTTTTCTCTTTCCCTTGCCTTCCAGTAACTCAGATGCATATGATTTATGGCACATAAATAGTTTGGGTCAACAAGTGCTGCTTGGTGTCTCTAGTGCCGTCCATTTGAACGTTATGTAAAGATGGAAAGGTTTTATATTTGTGCTGATCCTGCAGCCAGCAGTTACTTGTGGCTGCTGAGCACTTGAAATGTGAGAGAGGAACTGAATTTCTTAATTTTATTTAATTAATTGAAATTTAAATTGTCACATGTGGCCAGTGGCTATCGTGTTAGACAGCATAGCTCTAGCTCATCACTCTGATTATTTAAATTCCGGAGAGCATGTACAAACTGAAAAATTCAATATGCACATAAGACTTGATATACCAGCCTCCTCCCACACCCCCCTTATCTTGCCAGCTAATAAATACTGTAAGCCCCTGGGGTGTGCCCTATTTAGTCACTCATGAGCAGGAGGCGGGGGGAGCATATCCTCCTGCCTCCATTCCCAAGGTCTATACAAGTGAGATCCAATTTCTTAAGCATCTTCTGTGGGGCTATGAGATATTGATTTGAGAGTAAAATATGGTCCTAGTCCCTGAGACTGGACCCCTTCCTTCCAAATACAAAGAGAGAAGATAAATACATAAGCAATCCAACACCAGATGGCACAGCATGATAAATGCTCTAAGTAAGCCCTGGGATTGTCACAGAAAAAAACCTAAAGAAGCAAGGGGTCAGGAGTCTAGCCTCCTCTAACTAATGTTGTGAATACTTCTGGACATGAGACATTCTTTCCCCATTTTGGAATTAATAAAACAACCAACTTGGGCTTCTAAATGCCTTCCCTGAAGTGTCCAAGGTAGATTCCCTACTATCTCTACCATGCTGAGATGGGACTCATCTCTATAGTCACAGGTAGCATGTGTGACTGACATAACCTGCTTCCTGCTATCCTTTAGGGACTGTGACATCCATGAGGAGAGATCTGGGCTCATTTCTCTCAGAACCCCAGGGCCTAGCCCAGTGGCTGACACCGGAAGGGCACAACCAGTCTGCACTAAAATGAAATGGACTCACATTTGCCCAGGTGAGGGCTCTAACGTCCTGCTTAAGGCTGAGTCAGATGAGAAAATGGTCCCTGAAAAGCAGAAGTGATCTGTTCTCTGATGATAAAAGGATGTGGGTGTTCCCCCTTCACAGTGCTGTGAGAAGGTTTCAGCCCATATATATATTTTTTAAAGGGTCTAGAGGCAAGCCACATGGAAGAGTGACTGGTCAAGGACCTGAGGAAAAACTCCCCTTCTGTGAAAAAAATTCCACCTGGGAAAGTGAAGGGTGTGTCTCACTATAGCAGCAGAAAGTTTCCAGGCCTATAAGTGGGGCCCGGCAGCCCTGAGGAGGTACGAGGCCTTGGGAGGTGGGCTGCCCCCTGACCCCAAGAACGGATCCCTCATTCCAGAGGGGAATGTGTAGCCTCAGGCTTTTACTAGACCCCCTGCCACCATTAGACACCCACTCCCGACCCAAGCACTCTTTCTAAAGCACTCATCTGGCTCATCTGGGGAAGCAGAACCCTGGCTCACAGCTGCAAGGGGAACAGCTGAAGAGAGGGACGTCTGGCTCCATCAATCTCCCTGATTCCCGGAGTCTTTCACGTCTCGACATTTGACTATCTTTTCTTTTTGTCAAGTGGCTTTATTTTGCCTCCAGAAAACGGGCACTGGTATCAAAAGTTGTGTGCTTGATGCCAAGACTTAATGCTCCCGAGCATCTCGCGCAGGGCCAAAACTGCCTCTCCCTGCACATACAGAGAGTTCGTTCAACAGGAGAGCTCCTTACAGGTCACAGGTCACCATGAGTTCCTCCTAACCCCAAAAAGTGAGGTGTTCTGGCAAAAATCTCAGCCTTCTACCCAAACTATTCTGCCTCACAATGATAACAGCTCAGACCCAAAAGGGTTGGCTGAGTCTTCCAGCTAAATATTCATTTGATCGACATTAGCTCGAGTTAAGGAACCACGTTGAATCAGTGAATTAGCTTGGCACTCAGCTCAACGTAAACTAAATGCTGGAAAGTAGGGTTCGGAATTTACCAACGGGACTTGTTCTAATCCTGAATTCTAAAAGCAATCTTTAGAAAAATATTGAATTGAGGTGTTTAAAAAAAAATCCAATGGATGGGGTAAAGGAGCACCTTCTGTTTGGAATAACACGGCAGTACCAATGTTGTTGAATTCACCAAGAAAAACTATGGTATCCCTCCGAGTGGAGAGATTTCATGGTGCTTGAAATTTCAAAGATTACTATGGGGAAATCTGAGAGACCCAAGAAGGCAAAGATGCTTGAGATGCAGTATATCAAGACATAAGAAATGGAGGTACCATGAGCAGACTTGGACCAAATTCCATTCCCACCAGGATCCTCAGGCAAGTGGTTGCAGGAGAAGACAGATTCTTGTAAACTCTGGGACATTCTGGACCTTCCTAAAGATAAACCATTAGGAACCATCAATTCACTCAGAAGTCACAACTGTTCATTAATAATTGTGGAAACTGAAGCCTCCTTAAGATCAAACAATTAGCAGGCAAGAAAAAAAGCTTCATCTGTTTATCTGTTACTACCAAGTGCCAAGTTTCTCTATGCAGAGCAAGGAAATGATTTCCATGCAACAGCTCGAGATGTGCAACTGTGCATTTGCCTGAGGCCATGGCACAGGGAATATGCGGCTCCCTTCAGATCTCGCATGCTACCCGCCATTGGCAGGGTGGGTAACTTGTTGGGAAGCCTCCCAGGAAACCACAGCTCCTACAAATGACTCAGTAGGTGGTTCTGACTCCTCTGAGTCAGAACCAAGCCCAAGGTGCAGCTCGTGCCAAGGTTCCATGGCACTGTTGAGATGCTCTGGGCTTGGCTGGTATGGGATACTGAGGACCTCTGGTGTTTATCTACAAAGGGAGATGCTTTTTCTGACGAGCGACCAAGGAGCAGGGGCCAGAAAAGCAGCTGACATCACTCAGTGGCTCTTTCTCTTTCTTTCCCAAGCCCTGGAGAGTTATGGTAGCTTTCTATATCAGGTGACCTGAAATTTAGAAGCTCACTCTTCCTTCTTACCAGGAGTTTCCAGGCTGCCTCCCAGTTATGAATTGTGGACATGGAATATCAAGCTCTAGCTTTGATTCTGCTGCTTCCTAGGGCTATGACTCTAAGCAAGTCTCTTACCAGAAATCTCATGTCCTTCTCATCCCAATTTTACTGTCAGCTCTTTCATCTTCTAGTGCCGTGAAGATCACACCAATCTCTTAACCTAGACTCTCCACCGGCTCCCCAGCCTATGAAATCATGTTCAACCAGTTTATCTTTCAAGATTCATCTTCCGTTTCTCCACATATAGCCTATGTCCTGGGCAAACTTGACCACTCACTCTTTCCTGGAGCAAATGTGCTTCCCATGTCCCATGCTCTTGCAAGTCCCTTTACTTGAGATGTCTTCTCTCTGCATCTTGGAGTTCTGCCCACCCTCCCAGGCCCAGATCAAATGCTACCACTTCCTCCACATAGCTTCCCCAGTCATCTCTTAGGAAATCCCTTTGATCTCTCACTACACGTTGTTGACACCTTCCTATTGAAATAGCACCCTGTTTTAAAATATCAGCCTTTGTGTGAATGACTTACATCTCTCCTTCTGGATGGCATACTCCTTAATGAAGGGTGGGAGCTGAGGGGACTGTCTTATTCCTGGTTGTATTTCCCATTGTACCAGTTTTTACAAGTTTGTATTAAAGAACAATAGAATGAATTCAAAATTATCTAGATGGATGTTCTACCATTGTTTACAGCTGTAGTATTTTATCCCAGAGGTGGTTGCACATCAGTAATAGAAACCAGCCTAGCTACAAGATTTTGATATGGGAAAGGATAGAAGCATTGGTACCATCCATTTCATTGGCCATGCAATATCTTTGGGTGTGTGCACAGACTCTCATGAACGAGATGTAGCATCTGCTCTAAAAGGGTCCAGGGCACCTGGGCACCCTCGTTTCTCAATGTGATGAGAGGTGCAGTGACAGCTCACAGTCCTTCTGGTAAAACAACAAACAAACAAACAAAAAACACCTATTTAGCATAGCACCACTGCAGCTCTACACCATACGTATCAACAGGGGTGTGGTGCAGCGACCTCCTGACAGCAAGCCAGGCCGAGATTTGAGGGTTGGAGTTTGCTGTGCCCAACAGGTGGCCTTGATCTACATTAATGAGGTCCCCTTTTCTATGTGATCAGCTAACAAGGAGAAGTGCCGCCTGGCCTGCCTCATGCGTAGTGATAGTCCCCAAAGCTTCTGCGACTGTCCCATGCTGGCCCAGTGGGATCCAAATGTGTGTCTTTGCAGGGGGAAAGGGGAAGTGTTTCCGAAGCTCTCCTTCTCACTTCTCACTTTTCCTCAAGAGACGAGACCAATGTTCTCAGACTTTGGCAAGCATCAAGAGTCACCTGGAAGGTTTGTTAAAACAAAGATTGCCGGGCCTAAACTCCAGAGACTCTGATTCAGCAGTTCTGGGATAAGGACCAAGAATTTGCATTTCTGACAAATTCCTAGGTGATGTTGATGCCACTGGTCTGGGGACCACACTTTGAGAACCATTGCTCTAGGCTACCCTAAGAAAGGTAAATGAAAGCCATCAGAGGTTGGACAAGAGACATGTGACTGTCTCCCTGCTTCCACGCTTTGCTGCACTAAGATCTTCCCCCTACTCTGACAGAGAAATCACCTTTCCAGAGCACTCATCTGCCTCCACTGGTGCCATTAGCTCCGTTGCCTCCTCCTTGTCTATAAAATAAAACTCAAACTCCACAGCCAAGCTCAAGTCGACTAAGCCCTAACTGTGTGCCAGTTACTGTTCTAAACCTTTTACACATATTAACTCATTTAATCTACATAATTCTATGCAGTAGGTTTTATTATTATCCTCATTTTAGAAATAATGAATCCCACAGTGAGCCCTCAGGAAATATTTTCTGAATGAATGGATGAAAGGACCTCATAAGCATTTACGCCGTGACTACAGAAGGCTGTTTCCATGCCAAGGGAAGCCATCAGAAAGTGAAGAATTGGCTTGCCAACCGGTTATTTGTTCCTGTACCATACCAAATAACCCATTTGCCTGCAATTGGCTAGATATTCTGGCTCAGTGTAGACATCTCCTCACTGGGAGGAAAGCCAGAGTTAATCCCTCACAAAGGGTTGTTTAATAATAACCAGAAACTGGAGAAGCGCAGAAAGGAACACAGTGATCCCATACAATCTGAGGAAAATGGACTGCTCAGGAGCATGGCATTCACTGCCAACAAGGGCCCCTGGTACAGCCTGAGGTTTCTTAATTTTTATTATAAAAATAGAACATGAATATGTCTCTCCTGATTATCACCACCAAGTGCACCAGCAAAACATCTACAGATGCATATTACTCTAATGCAACACTAACGCTCACATTGGAATGGAAAACCAGGTCATCTTTGAAAGTCTATAAATGGACGGCCCTCTCTGTCTATTACTTATTTATGTTTCCCGCCTTTTGCTTAACCAGCCTTGAGGCCCAAACAGAGAAAACACACTATACATAAAGCTACCATTACAGATAAATAAAACATCAGACTCAAACTGGTAGCTTCAGCCTTCAGTGCTTTGGAGGGGCTGGAGTTCATCAGCTAGATGCTGCATAAATGATCAGCAAAATGAGACCCTTTGAGATGAGGGCAGGCAGGTCATTCCTAAGATTTGCGCTCTTCCCAGAAGATACTCTCAGCTTTGTCCTTTCTGGAGAACATTTCTGTTTCTGTGGATAGATAATAATGCTTGCAAAGTGAGTTTGAACCGAAATCACTTTGAGTTGGGTAAACTGAGATTGATGTTAAATTTATCACCAGCTGAAGTTTCTGGGTCACCTCCAAGGGGTTCCTCACGTGGCCTGCCCTGCAATTAACTAGCCTTAGGATCCACCACAGTAATGCTCGCTATGGGGAAGTCTACACATCAGAGTCCCATGCAAAGTTCCAGCAGAAAGACAATCACGCCAGATTCAAGCCTTAGTGATGTCCCTGTAGCATCTATGGCCTTGCGGGGAGCCCTTCTGGGTAAAGGGAAGGCCCATCTCTTGGAACAACATCACCTACCTCATCCTTTACAGTTTTCCTTCTGGTTGCTCACAACAGCCCTCTCTTAGCTGGAATAAACTAGGTTACTCTCACCCAGTTCTCAGCTTAGCCTGGTGCTTGGTGACCTGTGGAGTAGCTCTGTTGGAGAGATTTGCTAGTGTGATGCAGTATAGTGGGATGTTTCCAGAAACAGCCTGGATGGAGAAGTAGAGGGCAACTGTACACATCTGTCACCCTCAACCTCTTAGCTACAGAAGTGAGAATACCCACCTCAGCAACCTCTACATCACCATCACAACCATCTATCTCAAACACAGATCATAGATGCTCTATCCAGCTCTGAGAACAACTATGTGCAGTAACCAATACAGGCCACTCCACCTTAGCGACACGTACTGCCCTTGACTATGAAGTGGCAGCGGTCAAGGAATAAGCTCTTGTCCTCTACACATCCTCTTTTCTTGTGCAGAGAGCTAAATCTCTCTTAGTTAGAAAAATTAGCAGTTTATACTGATTAAATGTGTAAGATAGGCATTTGGATGGGGCAAGGAAAGATGGTAGAATTCTCCGGATGCCAGTCTCCATTTCTAAAACAACTCAAGTAAAACCAGATATAAAGCACTGTGCCGAAGGATATGATTATTAGACAGAAGTAGTATTAGATCTTATGCTCTGTGGAGGGGAATGTATGTTTTTTATTTTTTATCTAATGATAATAATTGCAAACACTTAATGTGCACCAAGCACTGTATAAAGTGCTTTATATTGGATTACCAAAACAAACAAACAAACAAACAAACGCCTGAGGCACACAGCTGGCACGTGGCAAAGATGGAATCAGAAACCTCAGAAGTGTGACACCAGAACTCAGACTGCTCCCCGTGGCCGCACAGTTTATCTCAGAAGGGCTCAGAAGAATATGAGGCCCAGCGTCAGCACTCTTCAAAATGCTTCTAGTTGGCACCGAGCTTGAATGTGGTAGTTGCTCAAGAGTGTTTCCTCTCTGAGTGATTATTATTATTCACTTCATAAAGTTTTTGTCTTGGTGAGAAAAGACTCACCCTCATCAGTTGGAAAGCCAAGTTCTTCCAAGCTTGGGGAAATCCTGCCTCATTAAACCCATAAGATACCAGACGGCACAGGAAAAGCTTATCACGGATATCCTCTAACTAAGTGTGACCACTTGGTTGAAAATACTGACAATTCTTCCTTCTACACCTTGGGGCAGAAAATGTATTATTGATCCTTAAAGTCCATTCTCATGGGTAATTCCACCAATTCCCTGAATTCCAACTTGGTCTTCATAATACAATAGGAGTCTGGTTCCACCAAGGCAGCAAGGTGCATCCAAGAGAAATCTCAACCAGAGAGTTTTGAACTATGACTTCAGGGTTCAAGTCTCAGCTCCCACCAATGTTACTATTTGAATGACCTTGAGCAAATCAGTGAACCATTCTGTGATATCATCAGTAAATTATGGATGATATCTGTAATAATGTGACATAAACCCACATACCTCAGAGGTTCACAACTAGGATCGATGAAGATACTACACGTGAAACCATCTATGAGCATAAATAACAAAAACAGCAACGGTAACTAACATTTCTTGACTGCTTATGTGCCAGAAACCTTACTAAGTGGATACTAACATCTTCAGCACTGAAGAGGAAGAAGAAGGTGAGGTCTCAGAGGGAGAGAAACAAAACTTGAACGAGCAGAAGCAGAACCAGGTTTTTCTGGTACATGCACTTTTAGCTAAATTGATATCACTCCTAAGGAGGTGAAAATTGGTTCTTGGGTGCAAAAAAATATTACTCTTTTTATATAAAAAGCAGGCTATAGATACAGCACATAAAGAATTAATACAGTGTATTTATGGTCTTAAATTTCATAGGGAGGGCAATTAGGAAAAACAATATCGAAACAAGTCTCCTTGGGAGGCAATAATGAAGAAAAACGTGAGAAATACTGGTCTAACTTCACTGTATCATTCCATTTCCCACAATTGATAAAGACAAGTATTGCCATGTCATTAGGCTCCTACAATGGAAGGCTGGCTGCATGCGGTATTCAAACAGGGTCCCAGGGAAGGTGATGGTCACTTTAGTTGCCATTTTGCATGGCCTAGCTCAGAGGTTAGGTGCTAAGAATATAAATACCTTGACATTTAAATTCCAAAGAGTAAATCTTCTGCCAATCAAAACAGAAAGTTAATGCATCACTAATGCTACCTATTATCCATCCTGGATAATATTGTGATCAATTTACACAAACTAGAAGTGGGAAAAACTCATTTTGACATTTTAAATAAAACATTGGGAAAGATAAAAATGATAATTGGGTGTATTTGAAACATTATTATAACTCTGCCAAACCCGTCAATGCGGGCACAGCTTTTGGAAAAATCAGAGATTTATGTGTAAATTCCAGGTAACATCTGCACATTAAAAGAAAAGGAACTGGCTTGTTTCTCACTTCTTAAATGAACCAAGCATACTTATGCAGCATGCTTCCAGAAACATGTAAGAGTCCAGTTACTGGCAATGGCTTGATCGAGTTGGTTCATTTTAAGTTGAAATATAGTGCTTCCTTCTTCTTGCTCTCTTGGACTTGCTGCCTGGGCATTCCGGCTCCCGATACCCACGCTGGCCTCCCCATATTCCCTTCCCACTTTGTCCTGAGCACTCTCTCAGAGACTTCTTAGCATTCCATTCATAGAGTCACTCATTTCATTCATTTTATTGCACTCAACAAAAGTTGTCCTGCTCTCACAGTGAACCAGGCATTCCTTTAAAAGGGTGGCCCTTCTTCTTCAGTCTGAGAGGCCCAACCATCTAGGCCAGGCTTGCCCAAGGTCCCCACTGAACGAGGGGGGGCTGGAGAGGAGAGACTTGCAGTCATCAGAGGTTTCAGTTTGTACAAATTGCCTTTGAGGTGTTCTTCTGACTGAAGCACGGCAGGGACACACGTGCTCACTTGTAACGCTGGGCAAGGCTGGTCCTGAGGTAGCTGTGATAATCAATCCAGTTGCCATAGCGGCCGTAAGTGTTCATTTACCACTATGTGACCTGGAGCAATAATATATTATGCCTTTCGCCAGCAGGAGCTGTGCCAGCTGCAGCACAGGGCGGCCGTGTCGGCCATCAGTCACCACTCTCCTTCACAACCTTTTGTTCCCCGCTCATTACAGTGAATTATAACAGGGGGACAGCACATTTTTCAGGAGAGTCTCTCCTGTTAGGTCTAAGTGCTAACTCATCCCAGCTTGTTCCAAGTCAGCTGCACTAGCATGAGGCAGTATCACCCACCGGACTTCCCTCTTCGCCCTCCCTGAGCACTTAGAATGGGTGAAAAACAGAGTGAATTTTTCTACAAGGCAAGATAAAAAACCGTTTAACTCTACTTACTATAAATATTGGATAGTGCATTTTGTTGTACTCTGTCATGTCCCCGAAGGCCTGATGGGATGGTAAATTACATTATAGCACACTAAATAGACCATCATGTCAGCTTTGGGCCTTGACATTTCTACTTTGAGAGGAGTGGAAGATCCCAAGTCACAGATGAGAAGATCAGGGGCTAACACCTCCACCCCATCAGCATTTAAAAAAATGTTTCACTGTAATAGTGATGGCAAATAATCTAAGATCGTAAAAATTGGAGACTGGGTCAAAGTATTAAGTGACTAAAAGAAATCAAGGTTAAAACTGTTGGCTAACATGATTCCTAATAGCCCCAAATGGGGAGCAACCCAAATGGCCATCACCTGGGGAATGGGTAAACTGATATCCTGTATCACGCATACAATGGAGTGCTATTCCAGCAATCAAAAAAAATGAAATATCAATACACGCAACAGGAATAAATCTCAAAAACATTATGAAAGAGAAAGAAGGTGAACACTAAAGACTATGTATTATATGATTTCACTTATGTAAAATTCTAGAAAAAAGCAAAACTACAGTGACAGAAAACAGACATGTGGTTGCCAGGGGCAGGGGGAGAGAATGTAGCCAGGGGAGTTCTCCAGGGTGAGGGGACCATTCCATATGTTGATTTCAATGGCGGTTATATGACTGTATGCAATTACCAAAATTCATCAGATTACATACTTAAAATTGTTGATACCTTGATAAATGGAAACGTAGCAACCCTCCCCCTCAAAAAAAGAACAGAAAGCAAAAATGGCTGACTAAGGGGAGTCGCCATAATTTTCCTATGTGACACAAGCCCCTACAGGACAGAATTGGTATTAAAAATTGAATTATACTCCTTAAGTAAAAATGAATAAGCCAACCTCATGAGTCTGAACTTGGAGAGATCAAACACGACAATCTCTGTTGTATGGTGATAAGTTATATACACTACCGCCATGATAGAAAAGTCCTGTCCATTTCAGTTCAACTTCTGGTTAATTCAAGCCGAGTCTAAAAGGCACTAAAATGATGACAGGAATAATTAACCAGCTGTATGATCTCAGGTAGGTGGTTTCACTTCCCTGGACTCCACGTTTCTTGTTTTCAAAAGTGAAGGAGTTAGACATGATGGCCATTAAGGCTTTTAAATGGTACAACTGTGCCATTCTTTGATCTTTCCAAGTCTTTTAATGAGTTGGCATCTTGTGATTCCACTCAGCTCTTGGGATCCCTCCCACCCATCTTCCATAGCTAAATCTGGCTGGTCTCAATGTCAGCATTTTGTAGAATGGGGTGAAGGGCCCTAAGACACTGGGAGGGAAGATGACCAGTGCCATAGGTAACAGTGGACCTGAATGATGAGTCACCCCCATGCCTGAGTTTCCCACTTGGACACAGCAGCCAGTTTGTATTACGTCCGCGTCCAGAGGTGTTCTTCGAAGATCTCCAGTGACTTATCTGCTTTATTTTCAGTTCCTTGGTGAGTGCTTACTTTGCAGTCCAAGAAAAACTTTTATATCTAACACAAGGAATTTTTTTAAATCTCACTTTTTCATCAGTTATGAGCCATTCAGCGCACAGCACCTGTAACCCAAGACCACCGCCTGCCCCGTCACTGATTTTTTTTATCTCGTGGAGGATCCTGGAGGTAAGGAATGGCTTTAAATGTTTGCCCTTGAAAAGAAAAGGCATGAGAACTTGATTCTAGTGACCATCATTGCCATCATTACCAAGAAAACGGTTTGCAAAAGCAGAGGTTTTGTAAAGTTAATTGTTAATCTCTGCATCATCCACCAGTCCAGTGAGCAGGCAAATCTCCTATGTAAGAAAAAACCTAAGTCTTCAAGTAAACCCTAAAAGACTGAATGAAAACTTAATCCCTAATACTGAGGGAAGATTTCTATTAATTCTATGAAAGCATTGATTATTTTTCACTTGATGGTTCTGGCTGAAAACTAAAAAGCCAGTGAAAGCCATAGCTAATTATAATAATAACTATTTATGAAACCTCTAATAATGGTTAGGTATTCTGTACATGATAGATCTTTCAAATCTTACAACTGAATGTGGAAACCAAGTCGTAAGTTCATGCCACAAGCCCAAAGCCACCCAGGTTATAAGCATCCAAGTCTGACCAAATCCAAAATCAATGCTCTTCCCTCTACTGCTTACTTACAAATTCAAAGACTGGGCTTTTATTTACATTTCCATTCACAAGGCTCATTATGGATGTTAAGCAAGACATTCTGCAATTATCTGTCCATGGATGAAATGGTGTGTGTTTAGGTTTCTCATGTCTTGCACTTTATTTCACATTAGCAATGTAAGCTCAAGCATACATGTATATAAGCAGTGACCTGCAATTAGTTCATAAGATGACAATCACTGGAAAGAATTTTCCTTTACCAGTGATGCTTAGAGCTCGGCTGTTAGAACACTGCATGCATGTTACATGCATACACATACGAACACATTTGTTTTCTCTTTAACCTGGCTCTTGCACTTCTCCTTCAAAAACGCTTAGTCTTTCACCCTTAGGTTTATGTAAAAATACGATAACAGAGACATACATAGGAATGGGAAGGTCATAGAAAGTTGAGCATAACCAGAGAGAAAAAGATGTAAAAACCCACAACTCTAAGACTGGCCCTTGCTGTCCTTACACATTATGGAACAAACAAAAATAATAATATTATCAAGTCCACAAAGCTCTGCTAGATGTGAAATAGCTTACTGAAGGTGAAATTTATTAAATTTTCTTTTCTCCGCTTGTAGAATGGTTGGATAACAACTTCCTATTATTAGCATGCACACACACTTTTGTAATTGCTTCACCCCACATCAAAAAAGGAAGGAAGGAAGGAAGGAAGGAAGGAAGGAAGGAAGGAAGGAAGGAAGGAAGGAAGGAAGGAGAAACAAAGAAAGAAAGAAAAGAGAAGAAAGAAAAGAAAAGAGAAAAAAGAAAAGAAAACAAAAACAAAAACCTGAAGAAAAGGTACCTGCATCTATCTTTGCTGGCATCATGTTCTAAGCCAAGTCCAAGTAGCTATGCACAGCAGCATCTCATTTTGAGACTTGCCCATTTCATTAGCAGTTTAGAAAGAAAGGCGACTTTGCTATGATATTGTGGGCAAACCCAGAGTGCCAAGTTCAGCAGGACATTTATAAAGTGTGCTGCCAGGTTTAGAGTTTAATTTTTCACATTTCTTATATTTCTCACATTTTAAATTAGCTTAAGAATGTCATTTCGGATTCTATTCCATCTTGCTCTGGCTCCTGTAGTCAGTCACTCTTCCAAGGCGCCCTTGTTCTTTGCTATAATCAAGGTCGAATTTAAAATAAAATGTTATTTCTTGATCAGCATTCTGAAATGATTATAGTTTCAATGTGAAGGTGTAACCACTGTTTTATAGAACCAGACTAATGAGGGTAAAATGGAGGGTCTCGGGGCAATGAGGGTCAGCATCCACCCCATCCTCCAGGTATAAATCTTTAACCACTGCTGGCTATCACTTCCATGCCCTAAAGAAAGCATAAAACAGCCACAGTCAGTCGGCTGACCGTCACTGTGAAGGGAAAACCACACACACACTCACACAAGGTCATCCAGCCGTCAGAGAAACCCTATAAAGTGAGGAGTTGCAACATGGGCTGAACATGAGAAGCTCCTGGGGAATCTTAAAAATTCCTGAGACCCAGAATGCCTCATTCTCATTCCCCCATTCCCCAGGAGTCTGATTTAACTGGTAGGAGATGAAGCTTGGGCATCAGTATTATTTAAAAGAACCCAGGAGACTCTCATGTGCAAAACAAGGGCTGGACCTCCTGCCCTAGACCCAGCCGGCCTTGGTGGACACAACACTAGGAACTTGGCACAAACCTCTTTACAGACATAGTTGCAGGTAGAAAACCCCCAAATCTGTGCACGGTAAGTAGCAAGGCCCAGAATTCCTGAATGACACTTCTTGTATTCTGAGAGGACAGGAAACCATTTCTAATGATTGTCCCTGTAGAAGACTAGAAATATGTCAGCAACAAGAGTAACACCTAAAACTGCACACCAAACCTCATGGCTGAGGGTGCTCTGTGCCCGGTTGTGGTCCAAATCCTACTGGCAGTTACCTGGGTTTAGCAAAAGGCAGAGTTTCTACAGGGCCCACAGCTCAGAGATATAACAGATGCTCAGGATGAGCAAAATGAATAGAAATAAACAACAGCAAAAGCAAACGGCTCACACTTTGGTTTTAGGATGGAAAAGCCAGGAGTTGGTTGGCTTAAGAGCAGAGGGGAAGAAGGTTATAGTTGCATATACCCAGCAAATCTATCAGTGTGGAACTGAAGTAGAAACAACCTACAAAATATTATTTCCCCCTCCATACTCTGGAAATGCAAACTCATGAGCATATAAACCACACATGTCATGGGTAGGGGGAATAGGGACTCTCATCTCTCTTCTCCAAAATTCCTTCCAGAAGACAGGCACTGCAAGGGTGACATATCCGGGGACAGAGCAGAACACTGGCTTCTCGCATGCAGGTGGGTGGTGCCAACTGGCTGGCACGTGGGGTTGGCTTGTATCCAGGAGACGATGCCTTGCCTGAGCTCCTGTCAGGGGAAATGTTATATCATGGCTGCTGCAGATGAGAAGGTGAGGGGAAGGATAAGACTTCAGGCTGCAACTGCTAAGAAAAGAGCTTGTCAGAAGAAATAAGGCTTTCCACTTTTAGGGGAGAAAATAGCCCTTTCTCCAAATTCCTTCCATTGGATCCACCAATCCCCAACAACATGCACAAAAAGATGTTCCTCAAGAAGTGTCATTAGCTATAAAGGAATACAGTCAAAACTATATTTCAGAAAAGGGAAACTAATTGGTTCAGGCAAGGGCCATATCCTTGGTAAATGAAGGTAACTCACATGGGTGCATGTACTCAACTATGACAGTACATGTGGCAAGACCTGAAATCATGAGATCACCTCTTTTTGTAGAGAAGCCATGACTACCTAAAGACACTCAATCAGCCAGAAGAGCCAGAGGAAAAACAGACTATCAAACTAATTTTCAATTCATTAGATGAAATCTGCTTTCTGCCTATTTTCACCCATGGTGGTCATGAGTTCTCCCAGCAGCTGGACACTTTGAAGAATCAGGGGTAGAGCTGGATCCCCACCTTGCGTTCAGGCTGGGCTCACCCTAGGATTCAGGGATGTCTGAAGGAGAAGTGACCTCGGTATGGGTTACATGCAGGTGAAATCAAAGAGCCTCTGGGAAGAAGATGCATTCCAAAGATAGAGTGGATCAAAGTGTATCTTTTGGAATCCAAGAGAATGAGCCAGGACCAGAGGGAGGGTAATTCTGAGTGGAGCACAATGTCCCTCACCTCAACTGTCCTGTGCCCCATAGGAGAACAGCCACAGTTGCACGGGTGAGTAAAAAGAAAATGAAACAAATAAAAAAAAAGCAACTTGCCCCAAAACATTGGTGGCACTGAGTGAGCACAAAGGAATCTTGGCTGCTTTGCTGCTTGCAGCCTCAGCAGTACGAGCAGGTACTGAAGTGAGGGTATTGGCAAGAGTTGCTATAGCAATGGCATCTTGAATGAGCAGGGCATGGAGTCTTAGTGCAGCTATCTGTGGGCATCAGAGGTGGCATCACTGCTATTAACGGGCAGCAGCAACACCACCCCATGGCCACCCATGGGCTTCTCTGGTGGTGGATGATGATGCATTCCTTGAATCTCACATCTAAGCTGCTGCTGTTTTCAGTATCGGCAACTTCAGAAGATGTCACTACCGAGAGCCATAGGGAACATGAAGGCGGCCAAGACAATCAGGTCACCTGAGAAATGTTCCAAGACTCCTAGATTACTTAAAAGATATTTGGAAAGGGAGGGAATTAAAGTTCTTTCCAAAATGAATGGTGAAGAAAACTATTTGGAGATCATATTTTTTTATTTCAGGCAAATATGACCCAAGAAACTCAAGTCACAGGTGTTAAAGAAGAAAAAAAAATATTGAATAGGAGAACTACTCTGCTTCTCCTTGTGATGCAAATGCATGGCACCATCCATTTGAAAGAAACAAAATCCATTTTTTCTTTGCCCTCCAAATGGCCAACATTTACAAATGAGTTATAGGAGTCACTTCTGGAAGGCAAACTACTCTCCACGGTTCATTTCTTCAGTCACTCCACAAATAGTAACTAAAAATAGATGAAGTTCCCAGCTAGTGTTGCCCCTATCGAGGATAAACAACAACAAGAACAACAGCAATATTTAATTTATGCCAGCCATTTTTCTGTAAGCGACCTCATTTAATCCTCATGACCCCCCTGTGACAAGCACTGTTTATTCCTATTTTAAAGGTGGAAAAACTGAGGTTTAAAGAAGTTAAATGGCTTGGCCAAGATCATATACATGTTAAGGGACAGATATGGGTCACACACTTAAATCTTCTAGCTCTAGCTCCAGATCATTTTTATCCTCCACGCCTATCCCTCATGTGGATTACTAAGATACGACCCTACTCCCTGTCTGAGCCATGAGACTCAAACCCATTAAAGAACTTGAAAGTACAACTTTGTTATATGCTGTCCTGGTTCCAAAAGATGGATGCCAAAGAGAAGAAAGGCATCAATGAAGGTCAGAGTTGTCACAGAGTTGTTGTAGAGAAGGAGAGAGATGGGGATTTGAACAAACAGAATAAAGGCAGGGTGAGTTGCATTCTGAGCAGCGGACGAGAAGGAATATGAGTTGCCTTTCTAAGCTGAACCAGAGCGACAGAATGCAGCATGATGGTGATGCCCAGGCTTTCATTCTCTCACAAACACCTCTGAAGCACCTGCCATGTGCCAGGCACTTTGCTAAACCCGAGAGTCCCCATATCCCTCAGTCGTGGTCCCTCCCTTGAGAAGCTTACAAACTAATGTGGTGAAACAGCTGGACCCCACATGATGCCAGGCCAGCCAAAATGCCTCCTACTATCCACAATGACAATGTTGCCACTGGCCAGTCCAAACCTTGCTTGGCTCCTCAACTTAGTTTATCAGCTCTGACTCACAAAGATAAAATCTCTCAATATAGAGCTAAAGGGGAAAAAACTCAGCATGTAAAAATAGACTGTCCAAATAGGCTTCGCTCCCTGCTCCGTGGGGTGCCCAGTATTACCACACACAGGAGAATGCCACCCAGCTCCTTGACCACTGGAGCAGCTGTGATGACACAAGGCAGCGACGAAGGGAACTTGCCACCTCTGTTCCGATCGCCGCAGCCTCATCTGAACTCTGGAGCTGGGGGCTCCACGGCAGGGCACAGAGAACAGACTGCAGGGATGCTTTTTAACCTTCTTCTTGTCACCTGGTGTCGTGTTCCAGTTGCCGCAGATCCCGTGGCGGAGTGTTAGAACTGGCATTGACACACTCCCACAAATCTTTAGCATTCCATTTTTCACTCGGCAGCTCCTTACATCTTTATCTGCGCTCGGTTCGTAAGTGAAATCAACTGATAAAGCCTCCATTTCATACCATCTGTTGTGTGTGTCACAAACACTGGTTTTGCAAACAGGACGAGGAGGATCTTTTAAGATGATGGAAACTTTCAAGCTAGAAGCTAAACTTGCAGGCTAGAAGCTAAATCTTCATTTAATGAGCATCTGGACATACTCAGAGGGGAAACTTCAATCCTCCTTACACAGGGATGGCGAAAGCTTTTGCTCTGTGGGGGTACGTTTTGGAGGAAGGTCCTGAACTGGTCCCCAGTGGATCTGGTATTCACCACCTATCAGGTTTCTACTGGATTTAACAAATGTGAAAGCGGCCTGCTGCCAAGAACTCCAAGGGGGGGCGTTTTCTTGTTCAAGCTCCAAGCGTCAGGAGAAATGCCACCTCTTCTTGAACTTCGCCTAAGATTCCCCAGGCAGAGCTGTTTCTCCTGAGCCCCTCAAGCACTTTGTGGGTCTTCATCCGCTCTCATCACATTCTGAGCTCCCTGAGGGCGGAGACTTGTTTCGTTTCTCTTTGCGGCACCTAGTAACTGGAAGATTTTAATTCAAAAGGTAATTGAGGAAAAGTGGGCATTTTTCTCCAGTTACCTCTAGCATTGACTTATGTTTATATGGGGTTTCTATCTTTTTAAAAGTGATCTTAATTTATATGTATTATTTCAGATAGCTAGAATTTCAGATTGAGAACTGTGAGCATTATTAAATAATACATCCGAAACTTTCAGCGTATCTCAGTTCCATCATAGGTGCTCGATACATGTTAGCTGATGTGCTGTTAGTATATGAAAATTTAACCAGACATTGGTTCTGTGCCTTGAAAATTCCTGGTTCTGACAGTCATGCAAATATTTTCAAAAAAAGATGCTAAATATTCTTGGAAATTCAACATAAAACAAGAATCTACGTTTATATTGCGCTAAAGATTTTGTAAACTGTTTTTACAGAGTTGCGACTGCTGCATTTTGCTGGTGAAGAAACGGAGGCTCAGCCAGCCTATGTGTCTTACTTGAGGCCACAAAGCCAGGATGGAGCCAAAGGAGGAATTGGGCCCAACCAGGACTACTCACTTCCTTATCCTGACGGCACCAGTTCCTCTCTAGTTCGTCCTTGCAGCATTCCAACATTTTTAGTTTATCCGTTTTGTTTATTCCACTGAGAAAAGGACAGTTTACATACATATACTCTCTCCAAAAGGGCCAGATGACGTCTGAAATTACAATAATGGCAGGCGAAGCTTTTAAGCGGGATGGTATATTACTGAAAACAGAAAATCACAAGCAACATTGTAATCACTGGCACAATTTTGAACAAGATTGCTTTACCTGGTTTTGTTTTTTCCTTGTTAGATAATTTCATCAGCAAGTTTGTAACAGAAAGAAGCAGGGAAGGTAGATTCTCCTGCTGGAAATTTAACAGCATTGTCCAATGTTGAACAGAAGTATTTCTCTTATTTTGACCACGCCTTGTCTACAGTATGAACTCAATAAATATATGTCCAGTCAAATTATTATTATAATAGCTTGCTGGTGTTTTTTCCACTGGGCAGTAACTTTCATTAGTACAATGCTTCACAGCTTTCAAGGCACCTTCTTCATGTATTACCATTTTATTCTCACAGCAATTTCAAAAGGTAGATATTAATCTCTCCATTTTACAAATCAAGAAGCAGAGGCCCAGGTAAGTTAGATAATTTGCCAAAGGTCAAAACTGTTCACCAGGCATTGGCCTGTTAGGAAGTATGGCAGAGTGGTTGAGAATAGGGGCTTTGAACTCAAACTGCCGAGGTTCGAATCATGCCTCCGCTACGAACTAGCTCTGTGACGATGCATAAGTTACATAAACTGTCTATGCCTCTGTTTCCTCCTGTGTGAAATGAAAGTAACAAAAGTAGCAACCTCAGATTATGTCAGTTTGTTAGGATTATTTGTGTAAAGGCTTGGTGTTTACTGAGTACCCATCTTAAGGACTCAATATTAATAGCAACTGCTATTTTCATTATGATTACTCCTTCAGTTCTGGGAAAAATAACTTAGCAGGTCCCATCATCCCTTCAATTATCAAATGCATACCCAGTCTACTTAAACAGCAGAGAAAGCATAGGAGTATGAATCTGTGGCTTGAGCACCAGAACTTTTAGCCGCGAGTCCTGGTTTCATCTTTCATCAGTTATTAAATAATGAGCAAGTTCTCTAATCTTTCTGATGGCCAATTTCTTCATCTATAAAATAGGATCATAGTTCTAGTCCTATCAGCTTCACGGTGTTGATGTATGGATTAAATCCAGTGAGATCTGAAGCAGAAGTACCACATAGTCTATAAGGTGTAATGCAGATTCATTCATTTATTCATTCGTTGACTGTTGGTAGCTTGCCTGCCAAGTGCCAAGCACTGTATTAAACAGTGGAGATTCAAAAATAAGCCAGGATAGTGGGAGAGGCAGACATGTAAAATGTACTCTGATATGAATTCAAGTAAGGTATCATTACAACTTGTCTATTACTGAAATAGACACCGTGGGGGCCATAAGAACACTTTTAAAATGTGAACGCGCTCTACAATTCTGTTGCAGAGGGAAAAGACTAACATACCCTCAACACCCACATTAGGAACTTTGCCAAGAAATAAATGCAAGTGAGAACTCTATTGTGCCTGTCATCTTTCTTCAGCATGGAAGAACTAGTAAATGTAAAAGGCCTTTTGAGTGACAGTCCCAACAGTTCCATGACACTACATGAGCCTTTAGCTATTTCTCCACCAATGCAAAGTCCCAGGATTCACTGTAGTTCCTTTCAGTAGAGACTTATTGAACACCTACTGGGTACCAGTCATTGTGCATGATAAACAAAATGGAAAGAACATTTTGCTCAGGCCCTGAGAGGGTTGCAGTTCATTGGGTCACACGGACTCACACACTGATTATCCTAGAATAAGGTGCTCATGGTTGAGATACAGGTAAACAAATAACTCAATATTAATATAGAGAAAGGCCCCTTGGCGAACCTAGAGGCCAGAGAAGGCTTCTAGGAGAAGGTGGCACCGATCTTAGTCTTAAAGGGTAAGGGTTAATTAGTTAAATGGGGGGAAAAGGAGAGGAATATGACATAAAAGGGAAAAGCATAAACACAAGGTAGAAACTACTCTGAAAGAGCTAACCACTGTTCCTAGGAAATTACTACATTTTCCTCTCAAATAGAAACGCTTGGATTCAAAATATAATCACATTATGTTGCCTACTTTTCTTAGTTTTCCTTACAAGGAGCTTTATAAACATAACTAATATTCAAAATTATCTGTGAAGTATGTTTGATTTCAGAGTCAACTTTTATTTTTCTGAACCAGAATACCTTAATAAGGGAATGAGTGATCTGGTT
Source organism: Rousettus aegyptiacus (assembly GCF_014176215.1). Taxonomy (NCBI): domain Eukaryota; kingdom Metazoa; phylum Chordata; class Mammalia; order Chiroptera; family Pteropodidae; genus Rousettus; species Rousettus aegyptiacus. Next base: position 129,311,261 of record NW_023416306.1, read on the forward strand.
TGATTCAATGTCTTCTTTGAAATAGTTCATCTACTTTATTTCTCTGATTAGGTAAATAAATTATCCAGAAACCTGACTATGGGGCCATGCAAATCTAAACTCTGAGCTAGAATTTTGGAGGTCAAAGCTTCATATCTCATTACAGAAGATGTTTGATATAAACATTAATTTTCCTAAAATAGTGATGGCCAAGGTTTCATACAGGGGATGTTCATATTGGATTAAACATCAGACTCAAATTACCTGAGCCCTCACATATACGGAGAATCAAATTCCATTTCATCCAGGTTAGACTCTGGTCTGGAGTGCCGTTCTGCATTTAGCAGGCTAAGGTGATCCCTTCCTCTTTACCAAAACACATGATTATCTAAAATATTATTATGGCCTAATTGCCTTGAATAGAGGTGGGGAAAGCGGAAAGTTGGATTTTATAATATTCTACATAATATAAATTCTAGTCCAATAAATGACTATTTATCAATTGCCTAGTATATACTGGAGGTGAGATAGCTGTTCATTCAATTATACCTCATCATACTCAATCTCCCAACCCCTCGAGGAAACTGAAGCGCAAAGAGACTAAATGTCTTATTCAAGGTCAGGTAAGTAGGACTGAGCAATCGTCACTGTGAGAAATAAATGAGATAAAACATGTGCTAAGTGCCTAGTATGGTGACTAATAGCTAATACTGGTAGCTACTGTCGTCATTCAGAAAATCTAACTCAGTTAATGTCCACAAAATGTTTACTTGGAAAATGTACTATGTGGGTAGAAGGTTCATGATTCTTTGTTTAGATATAACACAATCCTAGATGTCTGCTCAGCAGATTTGCACTGCAACTTGGCTCAGGCACATTCTCAGGCAGCTGGCAAGAATGAGAAAGGCGAGGGACCTTATCCTTCTGGGCCACATGGATCAGATTGTCTCCCACCTAACCTGAATGTTGAAACTCTTCAGACACTGCCAAATTCCCCAAATTGGCATCCCTATTTATTTGTTCCTGTTGCTAGGTCCTTAAGGACACGTTCCAAAGTTAATTATGTACAGGATTTTGGAAACTTTAAAAACCAAGATTACCAGTCTGCTAGTACAGCCATTTCTATTGGACACTTGTGCAAAAGGAATAGAAATTAAGTGTTCCTTTTCTTTCCCTTTATGTTTTTTGGATAGAAGATTTTATTAGATATTCTGTGACTGTTTACCTCTATGTGACAGAGTGACAAATGAAAATATAGACCCAAAGAGGTCAAAGAAAATATTTTTTTAAATTGTTTCTCTGAAACATTCAGACAATTGCAGTTAAAGTGGGCAGCTTAGCCTGCCGAATGTGAATTCTGGAACTCTAAAGGAGAGACTCAGGAGACCTGGGCTTGAGTCCTAATTCAACCATGAACTTGACAGTGACTTTGTTGTACTTTCCTTGTCTATAAACTAAGGTATTAGACAAAATCAGAGTGTCCTGAAGCTCCACAAAACGCACATGGCAGGAGGTATTGCCAGGCTCCTTAGAAAAACAGGATGTTTTACAAAAACAAAAACGGATGCATTAATAGGGCTCACATTTACATCCCTTTCTTGGAGAGTCACAATGCTAATGGTAGCGTATTAAAGATCCTGAAATTCCTGAGGCAAACAGATCTGTAAGCCATCATTTCCGAGTTTGGTGGACCACGACATGTACCACCTTTAAACAACTTTGGAAACTGTTAGAACACATTTTCAGAAATACTGGATTAAATGATCCTGAAGATGCCTTCTGCTGCTGGATCCCATGCTCCTCCAGAGGATCTCATTTTGCCATATTGGTTTATGGTAGAGACAATCTGTGAGCATCTCTCTAAATTCCTCTCCCATCTAACACTTAGAATGTGATCGTCACCCACTGCTGGCTTTGGAAATGGGGGTGGGGAGGGTCTCACCATATGAGAGACTGTCCTCTATACTTTCCATGCTGTAGCCAATAGGGATTGTAACATTTTCCTCAGAAGCCTCCAAAATAAATGGAAACAGAAATTTTTGTGAATTGTGTCAAAAATTTCTTGAAACTAGGATCTGAGGTTCTGGACACTTCTTCCCAGTTCATGGAGCCACCTGGATTTATATCCTTCTCATTACTACAAAGGTTAGTTTATTTTTGAGCCCCTCCCCCACTCTAAAATTATAATTCCATAGAGACTAGGTGAAGAAAAAATTCTGACTTTATCATAAAGCCATCAGATTATGGCTGATGCATTTAACAAACTATTCTTATGAAACCCCCATGGCCAAGGATAGCCACCAAGAATATATAAATACTTCAGCGATTCTTCCCTGTCCCCCTGAAGCCAGCCTCAGCGTGAGTGACCCTCTTAGGAAGCAGGTGCTGGGGTTGCAATGGCACTTTACGCACTGCTTTGGGTCCTACATTTGTCTATCTGATTTAAGATAAAATAACCACTCAGAAAATGGTCTGGTTGATGCTTTGGCCCATTTGTATGGCTGATGAGATGTCTGCCCAGATGGTTTAACAGGGAGGGGGACAGGGATCAGAGATTTAAAGGATCAGGATAGATGAAATGCCAACACATTAGTTTCCCCTTAAAGTCCACTTTCACCATGTTACACTGCAGCGTGCGTGCACACGTGGGCATGCATACTCATACAGACATACAGACATACACACACACTCACACATACACACACTAAAAGGTTAAGTAATTTGCCCAAGTCACACAGCTAAGGAGAAGTACAGCTGGGATTTAAGCCCTGGCCATCTGTTTCCAGTGTCTTTACTCTTCACTACCAGTTCATAGAGGCTTTAGTAATCTTGCCATCTTTTCGAAATCTGATACGTCAAGATCAAGGACAAGCCCACCTCCTTAAGGAAGCACTTTTTCAGAGCTTAGTCCCCTATCACCTTTCCCTCAGTTTACCCTCTCTCGCATACCCTTTCTGTCTCATGTTATATCATGCTGATTTTTGTGTGTATGGCTTTTGGTCTGACTACAAGCCTCCTGACGTCAGGGATTAGACAGATTATTACTTCTACATCTGTTAAATAGTCACAGGTTAAGTGGAAGTATTAAGTTCCACAGTATTAAGTTCCTGGTACATCATGCTCAACAGACACCTGTTCAAAGGTGAGGTCTATGATGGCCTTATAAAGGCATTGGGCCATCCTCAATCTTCCCAGACCTAAGACAGACAGAGCAGGTCTTGGATCTAAGCTCCACAAGGAAAGAAATATAAGTTAACAAGAAAAAATTTTACAATCCACTGATGTACGTGACAGAGACTTAAAAAGTACTGATTGTATGAAACAGCCATGTTTGTGTTGTCATGAAGCATCTGAGCTGCTACTTTAAAAATGGCCTAGAATATGAATGGGCTGGAGCCTCTTACTTTTGAGAGATGTCTCTGCTATGAATGGGCCAAAGGGAAATAGGAGGAAAGAGAGGAAAGAAGCCATTATGGCTTTAATGGTTTAATCCACATATATATGTTGTCAGCCTGGCCAGCCTCCAGAAACACTGAGAATTGCCAGCTCAAGCCAACACAAGCACATGTTAAGTTAATGGACAGTGTAACAAGATGCAGATTGTGTAACCGAAGGTAAGCATGAAGCCCTCATCAGGTTTATGCTCCCTGGGGTCCCAGGCTGAAAGCAGTAACTAATACAAGCACGTGGACAGGTGTGAACATACAAACATACAAGGTCTACACACAAACATGTAGACAGGTTCTGAGGTCTGGATTTTGTTTGGCACAGAACACTAGCTGCAGATGAGTGAATTCTTTTGGAAAGGGGCCCTGATCCTGACCAAGTGTAGCTTTCTTCTTATGGTGGCCACTAGAATGGAGGGTACAAGGAGCTGGCTGTGGATTGCGAGTGTCTTTGCTTTTTTGGAAGTTTGTCAGTTAAACTTTCTTCTTTAATGCCTTCGATGACCACAGTTCAAATGATTAGATTCCCCAGCACCTCCATCCAATAGCTACAGAAATTTGGCATTTCCCGTATCAACTAGAGAATGACCTGGCTGTCGACTAAGCATAAGCCTGGCTTTCTGCCTTTTTTTCTGATGCAGCCTTTAATTTACCTGCTGCCCCTTCCCCCAAACGGCTAGAGAAATAAGAGATTAGTGCAGATGGATAGAAATTTTTTTTTTCCACTTTAGTATCTGTTGTCAGAACCAAGCACAAGAAGGTTCTCAGATGGTGTCTTCAGCAGCACGGAAATTCCGAAAACCACCTTCAGCTATAATCACCTGGCCCCCAAAAAAACACACAGCTCAAAGAGCCTGGCCTTTTCCGAGAGCAGCCCCTCAGCAAGGCACTTGGAGTTCTATTTGAGGCTACACAGCTCCTCCTTCCTGCACTTTATCTTAGCTATTTCTGAGCTGTTCTCAATACACTAATACACTGTCTTGTACACTATGAAATGAGAACTTGGCAGCCTTACCACATTCACCTGCCCAAACATGAATGGTGATATTCACTGATATTCACAGATCCAATCAGCCTGTACTATAACACTCCCCAGGCAGGTGGTTTTGGTGGCATGGCCCTGTCTTGAAAGGGCATACAGTCAAAATGATAAAATATGAGACTTGTTCAGAAGAATTGGTAGTGAGAGATAAAGGCCAAAAAGCAGTAGAAAGTAGGTGCAACATGAGTTCAAAGGAAATGAAATGGTTACAAGAGATGGTGAAGACAATATGGAGGTGATTCCATTTTGGGTCATGAAAAGTAGATATGGTTTTAAATGGTGAGAGAGAGTATCCTGGGCCCCTTTCCATGTCCCCAATGAATAAATGCATCTAATAACCACCATGTTTTGCACTATCATGACACCTATAAGTAGTGACCGTACTTTATTCCAGACACTCAGATGCCATACATGCAGCATCTTATTTAATTCTGAAACTTAAAAAGCAGTTGACTACTCTTACATACGCTCAGAAGAAACTGAAGTTTTTAAAGGGTAAATGACTTGCCTCCAAATTGAACAGCCAATGGAGGAGATCAACTCTGATTCTATAATCTGTGCTCTTAATGCTGTTAAGGACTAGAAGTCAGAAGCTACAGTGTGCTTGTCTCATGTGAATGGTGATGGTACAGGAGGGCCCCTGTTGCAGAGGGTGGTGGGCCAGGACAAGGGTCCTAAGGCACTGTCCACTATGTAGGAATAGCACTGATGAGGAATGGTGGAGGTGGGTGGTGGGAGCAAATGATTGAAAATGGCTAACTTATGAAGGAACCTAAAGAGTGTTACATTCATTACTTTTAGGCTTAGAGCAATTACCCACATCTAGATGTTGCTGGAAATGACGTTGTCATATTCTGGTTTTTGGCCCCCTGGCTTTCTGGCAAAGAGACTGTACTTATTTATAAGATTTCCTTCCCACTCCTCTGCTCCCTGCTCAGCTCACTCTGCTTACCTCACTTCTGTCAGTTTTATCCAAAGCCTTTTCTGTGCATCCTAATGAAAGAGTTCTATGGAATGCTACAGAACTCAGCAGGAATGGCCCAGTTAGCTCTGCTGGCACATTCCAGAAGGGTCTGGTGGGCAGGTGTAGATTTCAGCCCTGGTTAGCATGAAGAGGCTCAGGTACTTATGTGTCCCCATTATGGGATCACTGGATGGGGCTCTCTTGCTAGGATATTTAAGGGTAAGTTCATCAGTGAATGGTTTAAAGTCAAAACTTTATAGCAAATTCTTCATCACTCCTAAGAGAATGGTAAGAAAGACAAAGCAAGGTGGATTTAGTACCTGTTATTTGCCAGCAACATCCTACCCTCATTTCATATTTCCACTCACATAAACCTCTCAGATCCCCATGAGATAGAAACAATCCTATTTAACTGACTTTGAAACCATAGCTCAAAAAGTCTTCATAACTTGTCTTGATCACACAGCTAGTAAGTGGTACAGTCTGGTTTGAAAAAGAATCTCATCTGACTCTCACCCCTGCATGGCTCTCCTACTCTGCTGAAGTCTTTCTGGAGTTTATATGGATTGTAGTCAGCAACCTGGATAAGATGAGGTATGGCCTCTAGCTGAGGAGGACAAGCCTACTTCTTCATAACACAGGGATCCTGGCTTGAGTCGAATCAGTACTCACCCTAGGATTCAGGCTTGCTGGGTGGAAGGTGGAGTAGGGGAGGGCATCTGACTGCAGAACACTCTCGGAAGCTTCCTAATAAATCCTCAGGTCAGAGGGGAGAGAGTCATTCTGAGCTATCATTCAGTCCCATTCCCTGTGGCCTCTTACTTGAGCCCTGAAATCAGAAGAACTACTCAAAACTCGTGGGGCTTCTGGCATGTAAGGAAGGAGTTGGGGCACAGGCACAGAACGCAGAGGCCTGAGCAGTTTGCCAGGGAAGATTCCAAGTAGAGCAAGAGAAGCTAAAGGAGAACATTGGTCTCTACAGCTCTAGCAGTAAAGAGCATCATGGACGGTGGTGTGGGAGAACAGGAAAATAGTGGCCTATTGGTGGCAGCTAAGAGGACTGGCTTCAGACGCACATCCTCCCAGGTGACACAGTTAAAAGGGGACAGTGGGTAGAAAGACGTCCTGTTTGAGACTCTTGGAAACCATAAGTTACATTGACTGGGCCACAAGGGGTGCTCCTCAGACCAACAACTCCTCTTCTCCCTCTCTCCTTGTAGCAATCATTGAGCTGAGTGCCACCTGTGAACCAGGCATTGACCAGTGTCTAGGGATACTGAGAGAACTGCAGGATGGTGGTCCCTGTCCATCAGTGTTTTCCATCTGGGGAGAGAGACAAATAATGAGCAATTATAATACAGAGGAGTAAGTGGTGATGAGGTCTCTTCGATTGTCTTAGCATCCATCCCTTTCGGAGGATGGGAGCAACTCTTCTCACCTATGGGCAGGTCTTTCTGGTGACCAGTGGGAAGGAGCTTGAAGACATGATGGAGCTGTGGTATTACACACTGAGAAACAACGGACTTCTCAGCTAATGCTAAAGGCAATCGGACCCTTTCACAACGATGTCACAAAGCCATCCATGAACACACTTTCTGGGCCAGAAGGATTAATACAGGGACCTCGTGTGCTGTGGCAATTGTCATGCCTTTGAAGCACCAGCGAAAGAACTATGTCAAACCACGTGTTTGGAGCATTTGGCCTCACATCTTTAAGCTTGTGTCCCACTCTTCCTTCCCAGTTAAATTTTCAACACCCTGCCATAGAGCATCGTAATAATAGAACAGTAATGGCAAAATATCACCCTCTTCTCCATACTATTGCTTCTCTCACCAGCTAGTATATGTCCTGATGTTCCCCTAAGGACATCTGTGGTAGGGGCACAAAACCAAATGCAGAGTTTGTGATGGGCTCTGTCCACTGGGCTTACACCCTACGACCCAGCATCAAGGAAATGTCTAAGTGTATCATTACAAGGGACGAGAATCTTGCATTGGATAAACTTAATATATCTGAGTGAAAGAAGAAACTAGCCCAACACAAAGCCACTTTTGCTTCCTTGTAAAACAAGACAATTCGATAATCCTGCCACCAAGGGGAATACGTCCTCTGGAGGGCAGAGGCCTCTTTCACATTGACGAAGCTATTAGGATGTAAAGAGTTGCATCTTGGTTTCTGTTTGCAAGAACTACATTATGGGGTTTTTTTTGTTTTTGTTTTTGTTTTTGTTTTGTAAGCACTGGTTTCTTTTTTCACACCCCCACCCTGGAACACTGATTACACCATCCTCCATTCCTACTTAAAACCTCACCAATAGTCCACCCTACCTCGCACTTTGTCCCTCTCCAATTACGCCAATCCATTCTCCGTATACATTTAGAATTTAACATATTTATATTAATTTGTTAGGGCTGCTGTAAGCACCTCAGACTGGATGGCTTACACAACAGAAGTTTATTGTCTCACAGATACGGATACCAGAAGTCTCAAGATGTTGGCAGGGTTGGTTCCTTCTAAGAGCAGTGAAGTATGGATGCATTATATGCCTCTCTCCTTGGCCATCTTCTCCCTACGTTTTCACATTGTCTTCCTTCTATGTTATCTGGGTCCAAATTTTTTTCATAAGAACATCAGTGATGTTAGATTAGAGACCATCCTGATCAGTAAATTACCTCTTTAAAGGCCCTGCATCCAAATAAAGTCTCATTCTGAGGTACTAAGGATTAAGATTTCAACATACAGATTTTAAGGGGTGCACAATTCAGCCTGTAACAATATCTTATAGATATGGCTTTCTGATTGGTTTCGGGAAGATAAAGCTTATCCCTCCAGATAGTTTGTAAATTCCACCAATGTCATTCATTTCTATTTCATAAAACTTAACGGTTAGTTAATACTTAAAAATTGTAAGCTCCATGAAAGAAGGGACTGTCCTTGTCATTGAATCGTTTAGTCCTAGAACAATACCTGTTACATGGTAGAAGTGTATTAAATACTAGATGAATAAATAAATGACCAGAAAGTTCCACATTGGGATTACATCCCTCTGACCTTCCAGAGACCCACCTTGTCTGTAGAGAACTATGTGATCTTGGCTTTCACTGTAAGATGGAATGCTGCTATATTTTTGGTAAACCTGGTATGTTCTAAATATGTTGCATCAGCCATAGAAGTAAGCATATGGCAGCAATCCACCAGGAAGTCGAAAATGTTCTTTGAGTGTGACTGAATAGAATTCTGATTATATGGTTCACCATGGAAGTCAGTCAGTCCTGTTCAGCACCAATTTTCACTAGGTCAAAGCCAACCTGAACACTTAAGAGTGAGGTTTGTCTTTTAAATTACCATGACGTTTCTGCAGGGCCATGCATCCCACACCATACTTTTAAAATCTTCCACTCGGTCTTCTGTCATCTCAGCAGAATCACCTTGGAAATATCCTAAAGCAATGCATTACACAAAATGATTTTCCACGGGTCCAATTTGGGCTACCTACGTATTTTCTACAGGGCACTAATATGGATTCAAATCAGTAGCAGGACCTGAAGTCAGGAATCTCTCAAAACCTATAATTACTTAAGGTTCTTGCTACTTGAGTAACTATATCTTGAGTAGATTTTTAAAGTGTAACATATAATTGCTGATATAAATGTGCATATGCATTTATGCATGATGGATGTAGCTGTATTTACATGCATGCACTTGTAAATATGTTTAAATACATTATGTGTTCTTTTGAGTTCTTTGTCATCTCCATCCCCAAAGGTTACCAATGAAGAGAGCCAAGTAAACTGGGAATCAGCATTAACAAAAAGTGACACCATCAAACGGAGCCAGGAAAGGCAGAGGCAGTTACTGCAAAGAGGTGCCTGCATCCCTGGTTACGTCAATCATTCTGACATGCTCCTTTCTCCCTCCAAAATGACGGATAGGCCTGAGATTTCTTGTTGCTGCTGTTTTGGCACACATTTGCAGAAACAAACTTGTTCACAGTTCCCCTGCTGATAACCGAACCATCCAAGTGCCACGGGAAACAGATTTTGGCATTTTAGCTACTCACAGACTGGGTCATCCATAAAAGTTTAATTTTCTAAAAATATTCAGTGAGGTGCTTTTCCTGAATGAGATGGTTTCTGGCTCATTGACGTATTTATGTGAGTAAATAGAAGCAGGATCGGTAAGTCAGGAATCTAATCAGCAATCATCCAGTCCATCTGGTTTAATTAGAGAGCCCAGCAGCTCGCAGGCACCTTTCAGTAAAAAAGCTTCAGAACAAGCTCCCTTAAAGGCGGGGGTGCTCCTGAATGTGGTGTCAGATGCCTGTCATCCTCCCTGCCTCCACACAGCCCCTTATCAAATTCCCATCACAGAACAACTTGACGCATCACTACATGCTTCTAAAGGGCATGCAAATGGAAGTAAATGTAGCATAGGGGAACTCCACTGAACATCACTGCCGATACCTCAATTCATTTGATAAGCATCAATTAAATAAGCAGGCATTGGGACCTACTCTATGCCAGGGACTGTGTGAATGGGACTTGGACCAGCTCTGGTGGGGGCGACAAGTGTGCAAACAGATCATTTCTAAACCCTGAGGTGTACACTAAGGTAGTAAGGTAACTACAGGGATGGAACCTGGTGAGGGGCTGAACTGACTCTGGAAGAATAACTGGGAGCACCTCTGGACAGAAGAAGAATGAAAATGGTTCTCGATTAATGGCTCTTACACCTAAGCATGAACCAAAGCCCCCGGTTGGAGGGCTTGTTAAAATACAGATTGCTGGGCCCCACCCTCAGATTTCCTGATGCAAGAGGTCTGGAGTAGGACTAGAGAATTTGCATTTCTCACATAGCTCCCACTGGTTCTAATTCTGCTGTTTCAGGGACCATAATTTGAGAATAGGCCAGTAGTTGTCAGCCCAGGCTCACGGTGGAATCACCCAGGAATTTCAACAGCTACTGAATCCACATCTTTTCCCTACAGATTGTTTTAGTAGGTTTGGTGTACAACTGGACATTAGGCATTTAATGTGTTTGGACTTCAAATTGACAGAAAAGTTGCAATTACAGTATAAATAACTTTTTTTAACTGAATCATTTCTCTGTGGTGTGTATTTTCTTCCAAACAAGAAGATTCTCCTACATAACTACAATGCAAACATCAAAATCAGGAAATCCACATTGATAAATTACGACCATTCGAGTTTTGCCAAATGTTCAAAATGTTTGTTTGCTTGTTTTTTTAATAGCAAATAGATCTAATTCAGCACTTCAAATTGCCTTTTGTTGTCGTGTCTCTGCAGTCACCTTTATTCCGGAACCATTTCCTAAGGTTCTCCTAATATTCATGACTTTGACAATTTGAAGATTACAAGCCAGTTATTCTGTAGAAATGTCAATTTTGGTTTATCTGATGTCTCCCTGTGATGAGAGTCAAGCTACGTATCTTTGGAAAGGCTACTGCAGCAGCGCCATGGTACCTTCTTATTGTAACCCATAAAGTGGCACATGGTTCCCTCTGTCCCATTACTGATGCTATTCACTTTGGTGACTTAAGGTGGTGACTCCCAGACTTCATTGTAAATTCATTCATTTCTCTTTTGTGATTAATCAGTACTTTGTGGGGAGGCACTTTGAAATTACATAAATATCCTGTTGATCACCAAATTTTCAATTTACCCATTAGGTAATTTATGTCAGCAAGAACTCCTGATTTCTTATTTTGTCCAGTAGGTTATAATCTGTTATTATTGTTACTTGTTTGAGGCCAGTGGGACTCCTTCAATCTGGCTCTGACTCTTGGTTTTGCTAATGCTTCCCAGGGGATTCTTATGTGCAGCCCAGGCTGAGACCCACTTCTGTAGGTAAAGGGCCATATTTGGAAGACTGGAGTCATTGAGCAGAAGCCTCAGGGAACCGTGAGGTTTCACTACGGCTGGTGGGCAGAACGGGGATGGCAAGAGATTCAGTATTCAGGGCTCACTTGAGTCCAGAGTACCTCACCTTCATCTCCAACAACGGGGTCCAAGCCCTCCATGTATGCTAGACTATAACCCCCATATACCATGAAGGTGCTTCCTTGCAGTAAGGACATGGATTTCAGGACAAGGGGGTTGGAGTTCCTCCTCTAACTCCAAGTGTGGCTGTAAACATGAGGCCTCTGAGGAAGTAAAGTCAAATGTCATTCTAAGGATGGAGTCCTGATTCAACAGGATAGCATCCTTGCAAGAAGAGACACCAAAGTCTCTCCCTTCCTCTCTCCCCACATGTGCATGCACAAAGAAGTCATATAAGCACACAACAAGATGGCTACTGTCTACAAGCCGAAAGAGGAGGCCTCAGATTGAAACCTACCCTGCTGGCACCTTGACCTTGGACTTTCCAGGCTCCAGAACTGTGAGAAAATAAATTTCTGTTATTTAAGTCACACAGTCTACAGCATTTTGTTATGGTAACCCTAGTAAACGAAAACATTGCTTATCTAAGTCTGTTTCCCACCTCTAAAATGGATACTAATATTACTACCTCATGGAGGTCTGGTAAGTTTTAAATGAGGAAAAAAAAAAGCCCCGAAGTATTTAGCATGATATCTTAGTAAATGTTTAATAAGTGTCAGCAACTTCTATTATTTGTCCTCAAACACACTCGGCCTGTTCCCGCTTCCCTGTTCTTTATTCATAATCAGTTCAGTCCCCCTATCTGTGTGCCAAGCTCTGTACTAGGCCCTGGGGATATAGAGCACAAAAGGCATCGCTTCAAGTCCAAAGGCAGGAATGAAGATGCTGCCCACTGCTGGCTGAGGTTCGAAGTTTCAAATTTCGATTGTAGTAAAGGGAATGATTCCCAGGAGGAAACGGGAATGTGGTTTGAAACCTGTTTCCTAGCCGTGGGCTGCTGAGAAAATGAGTTAAATCATAGGATTAGATCCAACAACCCTCCACACTCTCCCTTGCTTTTATTCTATTCATTAGGTAACAAAGACTTCTCCTAGTTTACTAGTATCTGGCTGAGGTCCTCCAAACTAAAAAAACGAAGAACACACAAAACCTTTTTTATCCCTTGACTGTCAAAGAGATGTTTTTCCCCTTTGTGTTGGTTTGAGGTACTAGATTATGATACTTTAAAGGAAAGCAACATTAAAGGAATTAAGCAGAAATGGAAAGGCCTTGCTATGCTCCACTGACATTCAGACAGGAAGTCAGAAAAATTCCTGAGCCACATGTAATCATGACTTAAAGGGTCCAACTGACTCATGTTGGAAAAAAGTTATAACTTTACACCTCCTTTGGGGGTATAAACAGAGGAGTAATTTATTCTTTTTTCAGGAGAACTAAGCTAAGATGAGGGAGTCAAAATAAGTTCGATAAGATAAAATCCGAAGAGTCCAGATTTTTACCTGCAGTTCCTATTTAAGCATTGAAAGAAACATCATTCATTAGAGCAACTAGCTTTGGCTTGAATATTTTCACAGAAGGCCCTTTCTCTGATTTCCCTGACACTTTATTTGTATCTTCCGTACTGCTTTTTCTGATTTCCTTGTTTTTTGTTTTTGTTTTTGTTTTTTTTTTAAAACACATCCTCTACTAGACAGTGAGTTACTTTAGAGAGGGATCTTTGCTGGAAGCCCCCAGGGACGAAGCAGGTACACTCTCGCCCCTCCCATTTCTGCCTGCCCCTAACCGTGACAGGAGGCTGGACACGTCAGAGGCCACGGCAGACATCCAACATTCAGCCTGGGACTCAGACATGTTGTGCTTTTCACTTTCTGCTGGAAATGCCCGCTCTGTGTGCTTTTTCTTAATATCTTTGTGATTCTTTTCCTCGTTCCATTCCAATCCTTAATTTTTTTCTCTCCCCTTTTATCATCTTGACCTCAGAACTAGCCTTTCTATTTATAGCCACTAAGCTCCCTCTTCTTCCTTCTTTAAAGCATTTCTGCAAACCTCTTAAAGCTCTTCTACAAATACAAATGGTGAATTAAAGACCTTGGGGAGGCCTTCACCAAGCAGTCATGTTCTCCTTCCTTGTCGCCAGTAAGAACTTAAAGGAGACACAAATATGTTCCTTCAGTTCACAGATGTGACTTGCTCGCACTGGGCCAGCGAGAGGGCACAGAATTCCTGACACTGTTGCTTCCACTGCTGGGTGACCTGGGCTAGAACAGGGGTTGTTTTCAAACTGGGTCCCCTGAAATATGAAGCTTCCTTGGTGGTACCCTCTGGGTCAAAGAGGAGAACAAGAAGGGCAGGAGGGAAGAGTGGACAGGGGTGATGCCTCCCATTCACACTTCAAACACAGCTTTGCTCTTCTCGGCCTTACAAATTGACTTCTCTAAAAGATTCCAGCAGAAATAAAAATGATTCCATTGGTAAAATATTTTGTGAGTCACTAGATTAGTGGGAAAAGATTTGTATATTGAAAATAGCTGAAGGCCACTGGGAGCCGGGACTGGTGAAAAGGTATGTGAGCACCAGGAATAATACCACTGGAAGGTGAAACAGTGATGACAATAACAGAATTAAAAGTAGACTGTGGCGATGATTAAAAACATCGTGTGTACACAGAGCTTATAAAGTATTCCCAGGAGAAACTGGTAACCCCAACCAAGCTTTTGTGACCAGCACATGAACTGACCCTAAAGTGATGGTGGTGGTTTGGTACTCATTCATATGCATGAATTCTCCCGTTGGTCATGGGTAAGGAAGGCTGTGTGTGTGTGTGTTCAGTCTCACTGCTTTAAAATCAAAGCCTAGAATTTCTCTAGTTGGTCTTGGCACAAAACGCCTCACACAGTTTAGTGCAGATTCAAATGCTGCTCCAATACTTATGGCTGTGTGACTTCAGGAAAATCATTTAACATCTCTAAACACAGTTTCCTCATTTGTAAAACAGGAATAATATTACTTACCTTGTAAGGTTTTTGGGGAGATTTAAATGTGCAAAACATGTTAGTCCCTCAGCACAGGGCCTGGCACAGTAAGTTCTCTCAATATTTGTTATTATTATTGTTATCCTCTGATCTGAGGGTTCCCCAGCATACCTTACCAGCATTCGCTCAAGAATCCCCATCTCTCTCTTCAGGTAATAGGTGAGGTCCCTACATTAATTAAGAAGCATCAAAAACAGAGGGAACTTTGCTAAATCATCCATGACTCATGGGAAATCTAGACTTAGAATGAAAAGTGGAGGCAGTTTGGGCAGTGGGGCAGTAGGAGGACACAAATTAAAGCCCTGCACGTCTCAGCGGGTGGAGACATCAAAAAGGGGTTGGGGCAGTCCTGGGAAGGGATGCGGTAGATGCCGACACATGAACTCCAGATCGTGGTTTCACTGAATGTCACGGTGAGATCTATGAGAACCCTCCCTCCAGGCCATACACAGCGAGACCCAGGAAGGTTAAGTTATTTGCCTACGGGGACACAGCTTGTTGATGGAAGAGCAGGATTAACACATCTGTCTCCTGTTTCAGAGGCCACGATTCCTCTCTGCTCCCTGCCCAGTTTTACTGAGAGCTGGCTGCCTGTGCTTACCACGCCTGTGAGGGGCGAGCGGGGGTGGCCGGGCAGCCTTAGCCGTCTGCTCTGAAAATGCTGTGATTTTTTCAAGTCTGTAGCCTCAAAGCGTAGCCTGCAGTTCTTCTGTCTCACCCTCTACTAAAAATGTTCGGTCTGAAACTTGTAACAACAGTGACCTCTGACAGACTGGCACGTCCCAGCTGTTAACATTATTCTGCTTACAACAGAAGTTGCCCCAAGACCTTTGTAGCCAGGCCCAAAGAGGAGGTGACACCATCAGGGCTGGGCATCGCGAGCAAAAAGAAAAGTCACCTTGGCTCTGAGGGCCTGGGAATGGCCAGCAGCGCAATCCGGCTTCCTGTAATCACTCCCTTCCGCTACTGTGTGCTGGACACCTGGAACACCGCCTCTCGACTGGCCAGTGACACCCTTCTGTGTGGGATCTCAATCGGCAATTAGCTGACAGAGGGTCATTTTACCTGGGGATGTTTTTTTAGCAATCCGCGAGTTGCAGAACACTGCATTTCAAACTTCTTATAAGTGATTTCCCTTAGCGAACATGCTGTTCCTTGAGTCCTGGGGGTAAGTGACCCACATGAAGACCCTTCTGGAGAAAGTCTGTGGACAACTTGGGAGGACTGACACCCTGGCCCCCACCCTGGCCGTATGGAGACTGCCAGTGTAAGGGAGCATCGATTCCCCATTAGTCACCCCTGAATCCTTTAATAAGCTTGGGTTATTGCACGTCCTTCCAGGCTGCTATTAAGGGTGGTGTGGTCGGAAGTATGGAGACTATACCCAAACCTGAACCCCACCCAAAGCAGCTCTCTTCATCAGCACGCCTTTGCCGGCTCATTTCACTCAAGTTGTTTGACCTCGGGTTCCTTGTCTACAAACTGGGGGAAATGTCTCTGCCTCACCCACCTCTCTTCTTTACAGACCTCAGGTGATTGTGCACAGAGTGCTGTGACCTGCTGAGGAAGATGTTATTACCCCCTTGGATAGCACTGAAGTGATTCACTTTGTGCTTTACCTTCGCGGCTCCTGATTTACCAGGATATTTAAGAGTCAAGATATGAGAGAAATATGTTCTAGGGCTTCAGCCCCCCAAAGGCATCATTCATTCCACATGCTCTGCCCCAGGCTCTGTGCAAGGGAATGAGTAGTGACAGATTACAAACAAGGTCCCTAAGGAACCTACAGATTAGCAGCAGCATTGTGTGACATAAATGCCAGGGTGTGATCTCAGCATAGGACAGCCTCCACTCCCAGCCTGGGCGTGAGGGGGCCAAGGCATCTGGCACGTCCTCCAAAGGAGGGGCCCTCCCAGCTAGTTTGAGACTTGACAGTATTTAACCAGTAAAGAAGTGGGAGGCGGCTGTCCTAGGCATTAGGAAGATGAGGAAGGGTTGGCAGATCTGCAGAAGGGCAAGCAGTGATGTCTGGCTGGGTTTCATGAACAAGTGTGGGCCTGGAGAGTGCAGGTCAGAAAGGTGGGCTGGGGACGACCTGCAGAGAGCTTGGGATCGATGGGGGAAAGTGAGCGTGGTGGGAGGATGCCCTGGGATTTCGACAAGTGCTGAAGCAATGAGGTCACTCTGCGGGGCGAGGGGAGGAAGGAAGGGGGCAGGGCAGGATGAGCACAGATGCCCTGGAGATGCCCCTTGGAGGCTGGTACAGTGATCTGGGCAGGGAGCAATGAGGCCTAAACAATCTCAGCCTCTCATGGCATATAGTGCGGAGACAGACAGATGCTAAAAGTGAGATGTGAAAAGAGAAGCAGGCAAACCAGGCGCTGGATTCCTGTAGCTAAGTTGCCCAGGCCTGCCAAGTCCCTTCCCAGGCTTTCTAAGTCCTGCCACCATCACCACGTCTTCCTGGATTTGTCAAGCAGGCTCTGACAGATCTTCCAGAAGGGGTTCATTTCCAGTTTGCCAAACTCAAAAGACAGCGAGAAAAGTTGACCCGGAACTCATGGAAATAAACATGTGGCATCATATTCTGGACATGTTTGCCTTGAATGTGTGGAATCTGGGTCACTTTAAATGAAACTACCTCCCCATGCAGACTAAGCTGGATTCTGGGACAATCTGGCCACTCACTTAGAAAGCGGGGATAACGCATATGTCCAAGGGCTCATGATTAAAAGAGTGAATGGATGTAAAATGACTGACACAGTGCCAGGCGGCGCACAGCCAATGTGACACCTCTAACACAGTTCCCGAATTCTTACATGCCCGGCAAGTGTCTCTTTTCTCACAGGTGCCATGGATAAACATATCCAAACACCTCTGTCACTTTCAACTCTCAGTTAAGAGTTAGACTCTGCAGTCTGTGAGGCTTTCTGGGGCATGGGGCCCTTTCAGAGGGCCTCAGACCCCACGGCACCCACCAGCCTGTCTCATCACTCAACAGCAGGGGCTGGCCTGGGTGGTAACATCATCTGAAAAGACCTAGGTAACCACTGTTACTTTAAGGTGCTCTCTGAACCTTCAGCAATTAATCTACAACCCAGCCCAGGGAGAAAGACAGCAAATCTGATCTCCATCTCACTAATGAGCTTTCTGGGCAGTGGCTCCCAAAGCATGGACCGGGCCAGGTGGGGGCCCCATGGTGACAGGAGAGACATTCGAATCCTCAGCTACCTGAGCCTGTGGCTAGGAAACACTCCTGTGGGACTTAATGCCTTGGACTTTGAATTTGCACCCAAGGCTTCTGCAAATAACTTTCCTTTGAAGAGTCCCCCCTCCTACACTCCCAGAGAAACAGAAGCTGAATAGACAGGAAATAATTCCTTCTCCAGGAGAGGGAGTGTTAAATGGAAATACTTTGACCATTTCTGAGCCTCAGCTTCCCCACTGATAAAAATGAGCGAGTCAGATTAAGTAATTTCAGCGTCTTTAGGCAAATGCAGATCAGAACAGAGTTCTGAAGATCGAATCTTTTACACCCACCCATCCTGCTTGTTTTTCAAACAATTCAGGTGTGTTAACAGTTCAAATTTGCCAATCTGATCTGACCACACGGATCTTTTCTCTCACTCACACCAGCTGATAATGGAGAGACAAATGCTAACAAAGCAGCCGAGATCAATCCCAAAGCCCTTATTTAGATGTAGAACAGAAAACGGGGTGATCATCTCAGGAGACCCCAACAGGCACATTAAGCCATGAGAAGAGCCCTACCCTTCCCACCTCTGCTAAAATCATGGCCCCAGTGAGCTGGGATTACAGGGGGCTCCCCTGGAGCCAGTTCCTCCTGGTGAGGAGAAACTGCACAGCCCAGCACCACCACCTGCAACAGTACAGCTATTACCTTTAAGGCAACCTCCCTCCCACCCAATGTAGTTTTTGAGTATCTGCACTTGGAAGTAAATGCCTCCTCTGCTTAGGTGGCCATATGTCCTGAGTTGCCCAGGACAGTCTAGTTCATGTCTATTTTGCCAGCATCCCATACAGTTGGTTAGTGCCCACTGTCATACTCAAAAAATAATGTGACAATAAATAATGTGATTATCTAGGCTCTAGCAAGTTGCTCTCAAAGTTCGTTAAGGGCAAGAGAATACTTATAGAACCATCAATGATTAAATTGTAAGATGAGTTTTTCCAAGATCACGACTGAAAGTTTTTACAAACAAAAGTTATTGTATATTTAGTTTGAGGTATAGGTACAGAGGGAGTAGTAAATGCAGTTTAGTGTTATAAGATTATATAAGCAAGAATGGTATTCTGTACTTTTTAAAAAAAAAATGGATGTCAGTTGTCAGCTTAATAAAGCACCCTGTATTTATAAAAAATGTTGCATTAAACCAAATAAATTATTTATTCATACCCATTTTTAAATATTTTTTATTAAAAAAAGGTTTTCCCTGTTTCTTTTTTTATTGAGATTAAATTCACACAACATAAAATTCATTATTTTTATAAGGTGTACGATTCTGTAGTTTTTAGTATTTTACAGTTTTGGATGACCATCAAGACTGATTGTACATGATTTCAGTGACCCCAAAAAGAAAACTCATAGGTATTAGCAGACAGTCTCCATTTCCCTCTCCCTCTATCCCTGGCAATTATTAATCTAATCTACTTTGTCTCTATGGTTTTGCCTATTCTGGACATTCGTGTCTGATTTCCTTGAGCATAATATATTGCAGGTTCATCTATGTTGTAGCATATAGTAGGGCTTCATTCCTTCTTATAGCTGAATAATATCCCAATGTATGAATATGCTACCTTTTGTTTATCCATTCATCAGTTGGGTTTGTTTCTAATTCTTTGCTATTATGAATAACCCTGCTACAAAACTCATGTACAGGTGTTTTTTTTTTTTTTTCGGTACATACATATATTTTTTATTAGGTATATACTTAGGAGTGAAATTACTGGATTAAATGGTAACTCTATATGTTTATAAACTTTTTGAGGTATTCCAAACTGTTTTCCACAGAGATTGACCATTTTATGTTCCCACCAGCAATGTATGAGGGTTCCAACTCCTTCATATTCTATTCCACAGTTGTTATTCTTCTTCTTCTTATTATTATTACCAACCTATTAGGTGCCAAGTGGTGTCCTTCTAGAGTTTTGAATTACGTTCATCTAATAAATAATAATATTGAGTATTTTTTCATGTGCTCTTTCATGAACATTTCATAATATCCATTTGTATATCTTCTTTGGAAAAATGTCTATTCATATAGTTTCCCATTTTATTTTTTGATTTTTCTTTTATTGTTGAATTGTATGAGTTATTACATATTTTGGATACTAGATCCTTATAAGATATATGATATGCAAATAATTTCTTCTATTCTGTGGGTTACTTTTCATTTTTAGGAGATGGTGTCCTTTAATGCATGAAAGTTTTTAATTTTAGTAAAGTCTTAATTTTTTTGTTTTGTTTTCTGTGCTTTTGTGGTCATATTTAAGAAACTATTGCCTAATGCAAAGTCATAAGATTTATACTTATATTTACTTTCTGAGAGTTTTATAATTTTCTCTTACATTTACATCTTTGATCTTTTTTTTTTTTTTTTTTGGTATACAGTGTAATGTAAGTGTCCAATTTCATTCTTTTGCAGGTAGCTATCCAGCTATCCCAGAAACACTGTTCAGATTCTTTCCTCATTGAATAGTCTCAGTACCCTTCTTGAAAATCAATTGACCATACTTCTAGACACTCAATTCTATTTCACTGGTCTAGAGGTCTATTCTTATGCCAGTATCACTCCGATTTGATTATTGCAGCCTTGTAAGAAATTAAATGTGCAGTGTGAGTCTTCCAACTTTGTTCTTCTTTGTCAAGAATATTTTGGCTATGTAGTGTCCCTTGTATTTCCATATAAATTTGGGATCAGGTAGGTCCATTTCTGCAAAAAAAATAGCTGGAATTTGATAGGAGTTTCATTAAATCTGTAAGTCAACTTGGGGAGTACTGTCATCTTAACAATATTGAGTCTTCTAATCTATGAACACAGAATATCTTTAATATATTTCAAAACTCTTTTGTAGTCCTAAATATATAAGACTTTTGCTTCCTTGGTTAATTTTATTCCTAAGTATTTATTATCTTTGATGTTATTATAAGCAAAATTGTTTTCTATACTTCATGTTTGTACTGTTTATTGCAAGTGACTGGTAAGTCCTTGTGTAATGTCATTGATAGGTTCTGTAACTTTAAGTGAATGATATATAAGGAAACCAATTTTACCATAGGCTAGTTGATATAAACAAGAGTTAAGTTCCTACAGCACTTATCAACATTATAATGAAATGACATTGAATGAAATGACATTATTCAAGAACCTGTTGCATAGAAATGCAATTGATTTTTTTATATTGATTTAGTGTCCTGCAACTTTGCCGAACTTATTAGCTCCAATAAAGTGTGTGCATGTGTGTTCCTTAAGGTTTCACATATAAGATTATATCATCTGTTCATATGGATAGTTTTAATTCTGCCTTCCAATTAAGAAGCTTTTTAATATTTTGCCTATTTGTCTTGGCTAAAATATCCAGTATAATGTTGACTAGAAGTGATGAGAGTAAACATCTATTTCTTGTTTCTGATCTTACAAAAAAAGTGTGATGTTTCAGTCAGTATAATGTTAGCCGTTGGTTTTTCATGGACGTCTTTTATCAGGTTAAGTTCTCTCCTATTCCTACTTTGTTGAGTATTTTTATCATGAAAGGATTTAGATTTGGTCAAATACTTTTTCAGCATCTATTGAGGTGACTGTGTAGATTTTGTCCCTTTATTCTATTAATAGTGTGGTATTACACATTGATTGATTTTGTATGTTTAACCAACCTTGCATTCTTGAGAATAATTCCACTGTCATGCTGTCCAGTTCTTCTAATGTGCTGCTGGATTTAGTTTGTATCTTGTTGAGAATTTTTGCAAACATATAAAAAATATTGGTCTATAGATTACTTTTCTTGTGATGTCTTTGTTTAGCTTTGGTATCAGGGTAAAACTGGCCTCATAGAATGAGTTAGAACATGCTCCTTCCTCTTTAACTTTTTGGAAAATTTTGAGAAAGACTGAGGATGTTAATTCCTTAAAATATGTTTGGTAGAATTCATTGATGAAGTCATCTTCTCCTGAATTTTTTTTGTTGAAATTTCTTTTGATTGATAACTCAATTTGTTATATTTATATTTTCTATTTCTTCTTGAGTCACTTTTGGTAGTCTGTGTGTTTTAGGAATTTGTCCATTTCATCTATGTTTTTAAGTTTGTTGGCATACAGTCGCTCATTGTATTCTTTTATCTGTTGTATTTCTATAAAATTGGTAGTGATATCTATTCGTTTATTTCTGATCTTAGTCCTCTTTTTTCTTGGTCTGTTTGTTTAAGCTTGTCAATTTTGTTAATCTTTTCAAAGAACCAACTTTTGTTTTTGATTTTTTTCTGTTGTTTTCTAATTTTTGTTTTTGCTTCCTTGTGTTTGCTTTGGAATTAGTTTGTACCTCTTTTTCTAGGTATTAGGGTATGGGTCAGATTGTTGAGTTGAGATTTTTTTTAAAATGTAGGTCAAGTGTTCTAGTGACAAACTGTCTCAGTTTTGAGCTGGGAATATTTAATTTCTCCATTTTTGAAGGCCACTTTTTTTCAGATACAAAATTCTTGCTTGAAAGTATTTTTTCTGTCATCCTTGCTTGTGGTTTCCATGGTTTGTAATAAGAAACCATTTGTTAATTTTATTGAAAATCTCATATAGAACAAGCTGGTTCTCTCTTGCTGCTTTCAAGATTCTCTCTCATTGGTTTTCAACAGTTTGATTATGTGTCTCATGTGGATATCTGAGTTTATCCTATGTGACATTCATTTTCTTGTACGCATAGGCTGATGTTTTTCAACAAAATGGGGAGCTTTTACATTACTTCTTATAATCTTTCTGCCCCTTTCTCCTTCTTGGTATGCTTTATGAACTCTGGTCTCTTAGGCTCTGTTAATTTTTCTTCATTCCTTTGCCTTCTTGTTCCTCTGACTAAAAAATCTGGACTTTTTTCAAGTTTGCTAATCCTTTCTTTGGTCTGCTCAAATCTGTTGTTGAGTCTCCCAGTGATTTTTTTCTTTGTTACTGTACTTTCTGAGTCCTCAATTTCTATTTGGTTGTCAGAAATGTCTTAGACCATGCCCCCTGGGGAGTGGCTTAGCACCAGTCAGGAGAAAGACATCCCTTTTGAGTGGGCCTTACAGAGAGCCACCAGACAGACCAAATAAGAATTATTTTTGTAAATGAGCTCCATTCTTCTCTCTCAGACACCTGCACTGAGAATGTGGGCTGCTATTTTCAAGGCCGCCACTACATGGGGGGATGGGGAATAGGATGAAAGTAATTTAAGACACCAGAAAGTTTGCTCTTCTTAATAAGAACTGGCTTAAAAAAAAATGCTCCCCAGATTACTGCAAGTCTTTGATTAGATTCCAGAGTTTTGAAAATTTGATTCTGATAGATTTTGCCAGATTTTTTTTTTTTTAATGCTTTTATGGAGAAGCAGACTTTTGGAATTCCTTACTTCACCATTTTCTCTGATGTCACCTATTGCTTTGGTTTGTTTTCTTGCCTGTTACTAATGTGAGAGCACCTCTTACTTTTTTGGGGTCTTGTATAAAGCCAGCTACCTTTATAGTCCTTGGATAAGACTGAAGGGTGAGGAGTGAGGTTTAGGTGTTTCTGAAGCAGCATTATATATATTTTTGGTTTTGTTTACTACATAGTAAAATTGTAACTCTGCTACGTTTTTCTTCCTAAGCACTCCTGAGTCTTGAATACACTGAAGATAATAATAAAAACTTTTTGAGCATATGTTAGCAGGACAAGAACCAAGATGTGGAGAACATGCTCAAGGGTGGAGTTTCTCAAATGCAATTATTTTCTGAACGACTGTATAAGAAAATATAGCACCCTGATTGAGTAATGATGATTTTAAAATGCATGTTTCTTTAGATTTTTTAAAAACTGCACTTCCCCTAAAAACTAATTTTAAACAATTATTTTGAATATAATATTAATAAAGGTAAGTTGAAGAAGAATGAATTCTTGATATATTTTCTTGTTTTTAGAAAGAAGAGTAATAACAGCAATTCATTGCTATTACCAATATTGCTTCTAATTATTTTAATTATTTTAAAAATGAAATTATCATCATCATTATAAAAATTACTACTAACAATTATCTACTTTTGAGTCTTACTGGAGGAAGTGGGGGGATGTGGGTACAGAAATATGTACTCAAGTAACTTCTGTCCACAAGTAATTTACACAATATAGGAGGTAACACATGCAAAAATAATAAGGCGCTGCATGTAATAACTAGTGTGACTCGAAGTACAGTCAACGAGCCAGCACTGAAGTACAGAAGTTGAGAGTAGTGCTTAGAAACTTAAAGCACTTTGAAAATGGGGTACATCCCCTTCAAAATAAAAAAAAAAATTGTCGGTGTAATTTAATAATAATAAATTTGGGCTTGTATTTTGTCTTTTTTTTTTCTTATTTCATTTTTCAGGTATCTCTCTTTTACTGTGTTCTCTTTAACAGAAGTAATATATTGGAGAAGGGAGCAACTAGTCCTTCACTAAGACAGTGTGAGAAATGCCAGCTTAGACAATCTATGGTACTTAGTTTGGGATATATGTTTAGGTGACATCTACTATTTTGATTTGGAGGAACAGAGAGATTGCTATGGACTAAAGTGGCTTGAAAAGGATTTATGAAACAAGGGGGACTTTAAACGTTACAAATTACAGGTGAAGAATGGAAGAAAATGCCAGGATCAGTTTCCCAAAATTTAGAAATGGTATGTAAATTCTTCTAAGGTTTTGTGTCTCTCTTGTCCAAATATAGGCATTCCTTCCATTATGCTCGGTAAGATCAGGAAATGGATTAAAATCTTTTAATTTCCTCTTTGGCTTTGAAGTTATTTAAAGAAGGGATTTAGAATTTAAATAGTGTGATTGGTAGAATCTTTGAGCAAAGAACAAACGCAAATTAAGTGTCTTCTCATTTTCAAAATTAGATAGAAGAGCTTGCTCCCATCTAAAAGAAAGAAGAACTAAATTAAAATGTTTGGCATTGAAAGTAATCATAATATTTGATCAAATTGAGAAAACTAAATCCTTTTTAAACTTTAGTACCTGTATTTTAAAAGCCCTCATTCTGTTTAGGTATGAGTGAAAATCATGTTTTTCTCACGTATGAAAAATTAATCTTGTTCTAAGGCTCGACAAGGAACTTACCCTGACGTGTTTTACTTAAATCAAGGAATTCAAAATCAACAGTTTACATTAAATTTTAAATTAAAACCTCAACAGTATTTGAAGCTTGTGGGAACTAGAAATCACCATGTGTAATCCAAATCAAGTCACTTAAACTTAGAGATAAAGAGTCCTAGGGTCATGAGAAGCTAAGACTGACTGGTGGCCCTACAGCATGACAGAGGCAGGTAGCACTAGGTCACAGGACTCTGGTTTGTGAGTGAAGGCAATGAGGTCACCTAATATCTAATCCAGTGCACTTACTTTTGTAGTTTTCTATTACTAGAATTAGACATTGCATACAATCAGCTTTTTAGGTACTTGCTTTTCATGATCCTGAACAACTTGAGGCCACCTCGTCAACCAGCCAAATTCCTGGGTGATCACAGTGAGTCAGTACAGAGAAGGAGGCTGGCTGGGTAAGTAGAAGGCAATTGTCTCTGGCCACTGGAGCTTCAGACCTGGGCTCACTAGGTGGCAATACAAAGATGTAAGGCATAGGGTGAAGGCTCTGTTCAAGCCTGCTTTGGCCAGTGACACACAAACCCTGAGTCTTTGAATGGCTCTAAAAGTGCTTAGATCAAAAAGTACATCACATTCTGTGGTTGTTGTCATTGATGTGTATTTGTGTCTAACTGCAGGATGACTTTCTCAAAGCTGGTCGCATGGGGTATGGTTCAGCCACCAAGGTTGCATAAACACAGGACAATTTCTAGTTTTCCTTGAAGTATCTGCTCTGTTTCAGTTTAGGAAGATATGGAAATACCTCAAATTACTGAGACTTTCATTTAGTACACTCCTTAGACTGACTAGGTGATTAAAGCACTTTGGATTCAGCTACTTCTGATGTTCAGAAGCACCAGATGTTCCTTTAGTGGAGGCTAAGCTAGCCTCTCTAAAGTGAACTACAACTGCATAATAACAGACAGAATGATGCCAGCAACATGCAGTGTTCCGCTGAGAAACTGATGCTTGGGACAGATTTTAACACTGAAGCCTTTGGGTTGTGATGTCTCATTCTTTCCTCCCACTCCACACTGACTGTGTCTCCTTGTTGATGGGCAATGTCATTCACTTCTCCATGCCTTTGTCCCAGCTGTTCCGTCTTGCCTGGAGGATAGTCTGTTCAATGACTGTCCAAGACAGACTCATAATCTATCCAATCCTACTCATTCTTCAAGGTCCAACTCAAATTCTAGCTCTTCTACAAAGACTTCTTATCAACACAGTATTGGGTGATAAGAAGACCATGGATATTGAAGTTGGCCGCCCAAGATGAGTGAGTTACTCTCTCACAGATTCTTCCTTATAAAATGCTGGGTCATTGTGAGGATCAGAGGTACAAAAAAATGAATGATGGGTATTATAATTTTTATCATTATTCTAACCACCTATTTCCCTGGAGGCTTTTTCTTATAAATACCCAAAACACAAGAATTAGAACCTTTTCTTTCAGTACTTATATGATTCAGGACTTCTGGCCTTATCTCCCTAAGAATCCCTGAGGGCACTGAAGACATCCCACATCTCTGAAGCAGAAAATCAGTTATACTGATTATCGACTTATGGAACATTCACTTTGTGATGGGTACTGGGTTCCTTTCATTTTATACTCAAAATGACTCTGAGATTTTCTTTCTTTCTTTCTTTCTTTCTTTCTTTCTTTCTTTCTTTCTTTCTTTCTTTCTTTCTTTCTTTCTTTTTTTACTTGTGTTTACAGAATAGGAAACTGAGTCCCAGAGTCAATGGTTACTTCTGGAGGCCACATTACTAGTAACTAGCATGTCTGGCTGGTTTTGAACCCAAGTCCTTTATTAACCATAGCAAGTCTTCTCCAAACAGTAGGTAGTAGGTACTCAAGCGCAAATACTGACTGATTATCGGGATTGTGTTCCTACTCCTAGTCGGGTTGCATCTTTGTCTTCACGGCATCTTTACCTGCCATCCTCCTTGCTGTTGAAATGTACTTGCCCACTCCAGCTGTTTCACTCTTGCCATTGTATTGAGCATCAGCACAATGCAACAGAATTCTAAGTACCCAGGAAGTTAGCAAACCATACTTCAGTGGGTAACTAAGTGGTAAGAGTGAGAACAAGATGGCAAATGAAACCCTCAAGTATGTCTGGCAGGGTCGAATGGGGACTTGGGAAAGAGGAGATACTGGGTGCAAGTGACAGATTACCTATTTCTAGAATCAGGTAGAAATACTAATTCCCCTCAGGGTGAAAAATCAGGGGTAAACATAATCTGCAATCGGTCATAGCATGCTAATAGGAAAGGAATCACATTTGTTGTTTCTGGAAATGAACAAATGATCTCAGAGGTTAGAAGGTAGTTACCTTCATTCAGCTCAGGAACTGCCTATTTTTCAACCAGTGAGTGCACTGTTAGGGATTTTTGTTGTCCTGTTTTTCTGCCTCCATTGGAAAGACTATATAAAAGTCATAGTCAAAGGCAGAACACTTGCCTCGCTGACCAACGGCCTATCAACTATGGCAAATCATCTGTTGCTAAACTATTAGAATTATGACTCTGTTTCCTTGGCAAATGCCTGCCCTAGATGAGGTTCCCTAGACGCTGTGGCTGTCTCTGTCCTTTCCCACCCCTTTATGATGTTTAAAGTCCACCTGAAACACTCTAAACAAGGTACACCTATGTGGTTTGATAGACATTAACATCTTAAAGGGCTGACCTAGATTTATCTATTCCAGGTGCACAGAAATTGGTATCTGCACCATCCCTTATCAGATTAACTCACTTTCAGTTAAAAATACTATTATCTTATTTTTTTCTTTTTTCACTCAAAGAAGCAGGAATCATTTTGAAAGGGGGGGCAGCACGGGTAGGCAGCGATAAAGGTAGAATAAACAAAAGAGGGTTATCTTTTGAGTGCCTACTGTGTGCATATCACTGATTTAATCCAAAATGACATTCAGGGTAAGGTAGTCTTATTGCATTTTTTTTTTGAGGTACAATCCCATAATATACAATTAAGCATTTTAAAGTGTGCAATTCAGTTGCATTTATTGTATTCAAATGTTGGGCAACCACCCCTGGTCTCCAGTTACAAAACATTTTCATTATCCCAGGAAAATACTACATACATTTTAAGTAATCACTTTCCATTTTCCTCTCTCATCTCTTGATGGTCACTAATATGCTTTCTGTCTTTATAGATTAGCCTATTCTGAACATATCATCTCAAAGAAATCATATAATGCGCGAACTTTTAAGTATGGCTCCTGCTTCTTTCATTTAACAATGTCTGAGATTTATCCAAGTTGTAGCACTATGAGTACTTTGTTCTTTTGTGGCTGAATAACATCCCATTGTATGTACATGCTACAATTTGTTTATCCATCACTTGAGGGGTGGATATTTAGATTGTTCTTTTTGGCTTTTATGAATGATGTTGCTATAAACATTCATGTGCAAGTTTCTGTGTGGACACATATTTTGCTTCTTATGGAAATATACCTAAGTGTGAATTTGCTGCTTTAAGCAAACTGTGTAAAGATAGGGAAACTAAGGCTAATAAGAGAGTGTAGGTACCCTGCCCAGGGTTGGAGCTAGGATTAGGAACCCAGTTTACCTGGTTCCAGACTCTGTAATCCATCGATTAAACCTAAAACTTCTTGAGCTAAAAATTCACTGACTAATTATTTGTAGAATAATTCTAACTTTTAACCTCGTCTCAAACACCCTGAGGTCATATGATTAATAACACTAATTTGAACTTGTGGAACCAGAAGTTTCATTTGGCTCATGCTGAGATCTGAGCTTTTGTTTCCCAGGCAAATCAATAGCAAAAGACTTTATCTTGTTAGATCAAATACAAGTTTTATTTTAAAAAGCTCCAATTATGCCCTAATGCAGAGTTTACACACTCAGAGGGCTTAATGAAATAATAAATGAAAATTTAATTTGACTGTTAATAGTATAAAAGTGTTGGGCTACTTTAGAATCAGGACGGGTTTAGTGTGATTCTCCTTTTTTGTTGGCCACTGCTTTAAGATATAATTATACTTTTGTCTCGCATTATGACTGGCCAGAAACTCAGTTATTAAGAGGTAGAAAATAAATATATTTATTCTCCTGTGCTTTTTGCAGTAAATCGGGTGGGGAGGGAGAGTAAAATGTAATATGGGTCCTACACACTGTTAAGAAATGGTGTAATTCCTTCAAAGCTGATTATTACTCAATAAGAAAAGAATGATCGAACAGCCAATATATTTATCCTGAACATTCATTAGGAATGTAAACTGGTAAGACTGCAAATTCTGGGAGAATTTGGGTTCTCTGAATAAGGTAACAGCTAATTTTAGATGTGTATAATATATAAAGTTATGACCTCACAGACCCGTGTGAACATATACTCACCTACACATAAATACCCACCAATAGCATGAGCAAGTTTCTCAGGCTCTCAACAAAACAACAATACTTCAAACATTATTTTAATATGCACTTACTGAGATGTTATAAAGGAGTTAAATAAATGGAATCTCAAAATACAATGCAGGCAGAAATCAAATCATAAATCTCAGACCTACTTAGCTAAAATGAATTACCAATGACTAAGTAAAATTATTCTCTATGTTACCAAATCTTACATAATCCTTATCTATATGTTATTTTTATTAAAACAGCAAACAACTGTTTTTCTAATGAGAAAGAACCAAATCTTATTCATTTATTCAATAACCATTGAATGTGCACTATGATAAAATTAATGGAAATCCTAGTTCCTGTTGAGAAGATAACTATACCCAGGAGATGACCACTTCATTCTTCTTTCTGGAAGCAAGTGGGCAAAGAGGAGAACTTCCTGTATTAAGTTGACTTCTAGCCAAAGAACAAAACTAAGAATACTGATATAGATGGTAGAACTCTATGTTGCATGAATGAATGAAAGAAACACCCTAGAAGGAATAAGGAAGAAAGGTAGAATTGATTTGGAAACTACAGGCTAGATGAGAAGAGTTTCCATATGGGTTTTCAAGGTGACAGTCATGGTTTAGAGGGGACAACAGAGGACATTTCTAGTCATTTTAGACATGTAAAAGTTAAAACTGACAGTTCTAAAAGTTATGAGTTTTTATGTTCCAGTAATATCACACATAAGTCTTTCCTTATAAAAATGACTCGAAAGATAAAATAAAGTTAAAAGTAATAAAGTTTAAAAATATAAATCCCATTGTTACTTAAAATGGTAAAAGGTTTTAAACAAATTAACAATAAAAAATAGCAGTTGAAATAAATTATTAATAAATATCAATAAATATTTAATATTAATAAATTATTATTGAACAATAAAAAATCAGATGAAAATTATGGTAAGTAAATAAGTAAAATCAAGTCTTTAGACCTAAGAAGAAGCAGGTACAAAACAGTGTTGTGTGGAAAAAGATCACAAATCTATAAGTACTATAATGCATATGCTTTTAAAGATTATTTTAATAAGAAACGCAAGAGTTTTAAACAAGAAAGAATGGATTCCTGCTGGAGGAAATGGCACCGAGAAGGCCATGTATTCAGAATGATGGGGAGGAAAGGAAAAATGAAGAGACTTGACTGAAACAGAGAGTTCCAACTAGTAGCTAGAATTTTGGTCACATGCATTTCTGGTTCAGAATTGAGCCAAGGATAAAATTAACCTAAGCCTTCACAGAGAAACTAATTGCAATCCTTAGGTCTTCTGTGGTGGGGAGGCTTTCAGCATTTCAGCCTTTAGGAAGCAGATCTCACAGTCCCTATGGTTTGGGGACTTATAATTTATTACACATCCCCATGCAAGGAAATACAGAAATTACTGAATGGGGATGGGACATAGAATAAACTGAATTCACAGCCTGATTCCAAATGTCTCCAAGTATAGGCCCTACCATAAGTGTTTTTATCTGGAACCACTAATTCCAGGACAAATTGGTCAACTACAAATTGGTGCTGTGGAAAAATCTTTTCAGCAGAAAAGCTACTGTCCCATCCCCAAGCTCATGGGCTCACATAAACCAAACTCCGCAGATATAAAACTATAAAGTGGGGGAATACAACAGAATTTTCCAGGAACAATCAGGCCACCCTGATCAGCTATCCGTTTGCAACCTCCTCTTACATGGCCACCCACTGCTGATCTCTCTTCCCTCCCAACAGTCCATCTCAATCAGCTCTGTGGTGAGTAAGCCATAACAGTAAATATGAATTCCCATGAATGTCCAGGCAAAACACATTATATGCTCATGGAAAAGGCTACATTTGTCTAAAGCAGATTTAAAACCACGGCAACACTTTTGGCCCCTATAGTGTTGGAAGAGTCATGTCCCATTGCGTATGTAATTCATCTAAATGTTCTCACACAGCTCAGCATTTAAGTAAATTATTTCTTTGTTTTCATGAGAAAACAAAGGAAGGAGGTACTCATAAAGCTGCTAAGGTAAACCCAACCTAAATTTTTAAAAGTACTTTTAATTTTAAAATAATAATAGAACTATAGAAAGACTGCAAAGATAGCACGGAATTCCCATGTACTCTTCGCCCAGTTTGCCCTAATGTTAACATCACATATAACCACAGTACATGTACTAAGAAATTAATATTAGTACATTACTATTAACTAAATTTTAGACTTTATTCATATTTTTCCAGTTTTTCCACTAATTCTTTTTCTAGGATTCCATGCAGAATTCCACATTGTATTTAATTGTTCATGTCTCCTAATTTTTTAAAATCAGTGAAGTATCTCAGTCTTTCCTTGTTTTTCATGATCTCAACCCTAGATGAGTCTCAAAATTTGGATCTGTCTGATGTTTTCTCATGATTAGACAGAGGGTACAGATGATGAACAAAAAAATACCACAGAAGTGAAGTGCCCTTCGCATTACATCTTATCGGGGGTCAGTTAATATTAACATGACTTGTCACTGGTGATATTAACACTGATCATTTGTTTCAGGTGTTATCTGTCAAGTTTCTGCACAACCTAACTTTTAGATAGTTGCCACATTTGCAAATAAAAACACAGGACATCAAATGAGACATACTTACACTAAATTTTTTTTTAAATTTAAAATTCAAATGTAACTGGGCATTTTTGTACTTTATCTGGCAATCCTACTTTCAGAAGTAAATTCCCAATAAAAGCCATAAATGTTCATTGAGCCCTTCATTTGTCCATAAAACTCACCTCACCCCATTGTCCATAGGCATCTCTTGCCTCAAGATAAGAATCCTACTTAATGCTTAAACTAGCAATACTCAAACTCTAGAATTCTTTGGACAGCTGGGTCTTATTACTAGTTTCTGATTCAAGAGGTCTGGGTTAGAGCTCTAAAATTTGCATTTTAGAACAAGTTCCCAGGAGATGCTAATGCTGATGGTCTAGGGACTACATTTTAAGATGTGCTGTCACATTCATGGAGGGGAATTTGAGTATTTGTACATCTTAAACTTGCCATAGGAGAAAAGATTTACCCGACCTGTGCATTACAAATCTGCCACTATAACCCATACAAGGTCAGTCCTAACTGATACAATATACTTTCAACTTACTGATGACTCATATACAAGAACAGAAATAAAGAACAGTCCAGACCAAATCCTCCTATTCCCTAGATGGGAATACTCTGTACCCCCAGCTAGAGTTGAGAATTAGCCTAGATCTAGATGGTGACCTACAGTGGGATGGCTTCTTTCTCTCCATTGCTGCTTCAGCTGTGGAGAGGGTACGAGTTTATCTCTATGCGCATCTACCCATCTGTTGTCACCCTTTATCCTATAGGCAGAGTCTCTGAAACCATAGAATTTGTCATAAAGCTACTCACACAGGATGCAGAGATAAGATATAGGGGGGGACAATACATGTCTGAAAGTCAGAAAGCACAGGAAAATTATAGATAATAAGTGAAAGTTAATCTGTGCTTTAAAAAAAAAAAGAAAATGTCTACATGATACTTAAAACACTGTTCCACTGTCCTTGTAGGAAAAGTCTTTCTTGGATTCAAACAAACAACCTGAAGGTGACCACCCACCCATCCCTTACCCTTCAGGTGCCAGACTATTTTGAAATGAAATGACATTCTGGTCAAACTTTCCTGCAGCACTTATCTACCCTTTGCATCAGTTACCTAAAACTGAGGTAGCAGTTGGTTACCTGGAGTAATCTCATTATGGTAAGCTTAGCTCCTACTTGGGTAGTAGCAACTTTTCTAAGTCGACAAAGCACTTTGAAAACTGAAGGTTTTTGAAAAATAACTAGTGTGTGCATTTGCCAAGGATCCTATCAGGTACGTCATATATAGGATCTCATTAATCTTCACCGTATTATTGTGAGGCAAGTATAAATAACCCCCCTTTTACAGATTGGTTAAGTAACTTACAAAACACACTACAGATCTGGGATCTAGCTTCAATGTTGTAGACCTGCCTTGACAGTCAAAACCCCATTTAATCCTCATTCAACCTAGTCCAAACTTTCCCATGGGACCTAATTTCAACCTTAAACCAACAGGAAGGACATTTGGCATTCTTAACTAGGCACCTGCAACTAGTTATAAAGACAATTGAGGGGGTCTCCGTCTACCCTGCAAAAAACTGGTAAAGCATTTTTCCCTGTCATGTTACCCTCACTTGACTTAGGATCACTCAAGCCACTTGGTCACACTTTGGGTTAATGAGGAAATCAATCTGAGGGAAAACAAAAGTCTAATATTTTGTCTAAGTTTGAACTGCATAAACAAGTTTATTTCTAAAAGTCACCTACGAGAAAGACAAGTTACCAAGAGTGGTTATCTAACCTGTTTGGCATTCATTTATTGTTGAACCTCAGATTTCAAAACAAAGGGAACAGAATGGAATGTCATCAGTCCTAACCGGAAGGACTCAACATTCTCACCATTTCTTCTTTATTTTCTGAAGACTTAAGTGATTGCAATACTCCCAGCCTTTCCCTGTGAGTTCCCTAAAATGTGGTGGTTATAACTATGGGTATCCCGATATCAACTGTCTTTCAAAGGACCGAATGGAATGCAACCAAGTGTTTACACAAATAATCAGAACCATGTCTTTTTTCCTGAGCCTAATCAAGACTTGCCCTTCTCCTCTGACCACCATTTGATAAGCCCCAGGAGAATGAGGTCTAATTGCACTTGCCTGTCTTGTGCCTGTCTTGCCTCCATCTCTGGTTCTTAACCCTTAGGCGTTAGCTCTTTCTGTCCTTTCAGGAATATTTCACAACAAGAAATCCTGTCCTCCTGCCCAGATACCAATATGATTATAACCCAGGAAAAGTGGAACATAGAAACTGTAATCCAGAAGTAAAGTGGCCTAAGAACAGGGACTAAGATGCTCAGGAGCACTCCATAGGTGATTTTGTGACCAGAATGAAGACATCTCAACACACATCTTATTGGTCCTTCCATGCCCTAGTCCATTGTAACCACAGGCCTGAATGGATTCGCAGGCCTCCTTGAGGAAGCCATCTTTATCAGCCTTTTGAAGACCCTTCATTTTAACAAGTGTGGTTTTTCCATTGGGGCATTGGGGTGTCAAGGGCCAGAAGCTTTAAAAAGAAAGAGAAGAAAATCAGGAAGTGGCATAACAAAGGCCTAATTATAAGGGAGGAGTATCTCTCTGCAGACAGGTCACGGGAAGGATGCCAAGGGCACTAGCCACATAAAGGAAAAGATTGTTATAAAAAGATTTTTTAAAAAAGAAGAAGAAGAAGAAGAAAGAGGCACGGCAGTGGAGACTGAGGGGGTGGGGCAGAGAATAGGGAAATGAATAAGAATAATGACTTAAAAGCTTTTTCTTCTGGTATTCTGCTTCCCTTTCTGCAGATGCTCAGCTGAGCCAGTGCAGCTGGCTCCCTGACAAATGTGGAAAAATCAGCCAATTTGAGCTGGTGGTTAGCAGTCCCCGCACAGAGGCTCCGATAAACGAGGCGCTGCCTCAGGTGTGGCAGCAGGACTTCCGTAGCTGTTGCTGAGAGATTCTGGCCCCACACGTGGCCCCTTGGCCTCTGAGATCTCACCAGGGGCCCCTTCTACCTCCTGGCTCTACGTTTGGAGAAAGGTGACCTTGGAAGAGGAATCTTCCTCTATTTGTTCCTCCTTCACTCCCTAACATCCTCCTAACTGACAAGTTCTTCCTTTAAACTAGTGGCATTTCTTCCTGCTCACTCAGTGAAAAGCCTGCAGCACAGGACTCTTGTCCCCAGGTGTCTGAGTGCACATCTGATGGCCCGATTCAAGGGCCCTAGAAAACGCCTGATGCATATTCCTTTTCAGATCAGTGCATTGAACCAGCGTCTGTGGACACCCTGGCTGAATACCCTGGCGTTTGCCCACAAAACAGTGAAATCTTCTTTGTAAGTGTTCACTAACACCCAATAATAAGCCACACATATTTATTTACCCATCGCTATGCCCAAACACAGAGTACGAATATGAAAAAAGGAGGGCGCACCAGGCCATTAGTTCAAGCAAAGCAATTAATACTTTGAATCTAGTTCAAGGTAGAGAAAGAGTTCCTGTAAATAGCAGTGCAAGCTCCTTACTTATTAAATTGGTCCCTTTTTCTGTGACTCTTATGAATTATAAGATAATTGAATAAAAAGGACAAAAACAATGAATTAAAAGTAAGATACAGGAAGTCCCCGGTTAATATTGTCAATAGAGTTCGTAACTAAGCGAAATGACATGTAAGGAAACCAGTTTTACTAAAGGCTAATTGATATAAACAAGAGATAAGTTCCTACAGCATCTCATCAATGATATAACAAAACGACATTGAATGAAATGACCTTATTTGAGGACCTGTTGTGCTAACGCAAGTGTTTACCCAAGGGAAGTTTCTAGAAGGATGGAAACGTTCTTCATTTTATTCTTTCCAACAGTCCAACTCACTGAATGGAACGCTTACGATTCTGTACATTTTATTGTACGTTAATTATATCTCGATGAAAATTTTAAATTTAAGTGCTTATGCTCCAGTAACACTCACTGTTATCTATACAATGCATCTACATCAGCATATTGAAGTGGTCTTTTTTGTAAAAATGCACAGGAAAAACATATATTGTGATACTTCATCAGTTATTCTCAACATAATGGAATACTTTCAAAATAACTGAAAAAAATTCCTGTGTGATCCTCAAGTACATTTTAGGAGCTTTAATAATCCAGAGTGGCTCAGAAAGATTTTTCTGGGAGGGAGAGATTATACTGTTATATATCACATATGAACTGACTAGTAATTGCTGTTCTTATAATCTGAAAGTAAGACACATTAGGTGCTTGACTTGGTTGGTCTCAGAAGCCTTGATGTGGGGGTTTCTGGCTGGGAGTTTAGAGAGGACAACAACAAAGCTGGTTGTTTGAATTATACTGATTTGCAGATGAAATGAGAACATTTGTTCAATTCAGAAAGAGAATGATAGAACTTCAAAGGTGAAAAGACATTGGATTATATAGTCTAATCAACTCATAAATCAATAGAAAATTGAGGCTCAGCGAAGGAAAGCAATGTGGCCAACACCACACAGAGATTTTCTGCCAAACACGAATCTTTGGGCTCTCAAGTCTGTTTCTCCTTCCAGTTTTTAAATATTCTTGTTTTTAATACCATCCTCTGCTAAAGTTTTAAAGCAAATATGATATTTATATCTATCACCAACATTCTACAAAGTAATATTTTTATTAAGTAATATTTTAAAACATCTTCAGAAAAATGTTTTTCCTCTGAGGATGGTTACTTCTCAAATAAAGTGTGTTTTTAAAAATTAAAATAGTCTAGTGTTATACTCAATTACTCATATTTATCTTCTTAGAAAGTACTCATGTATATCTTCTCTATAATGGTTAGGGCTTTTAAAACCTCTCATTCATGTTTGCTGATAT
The DNA here is from genome assembly GCF_014176215.1 of Rousettus aegyptiacus. Taxonomy (NCBI): domain Eukaryota; kingdom Metazoa; phylum Chordata; class Mammalia; order Chiroptera; family Pteropodidae; genus Rousettus; species Rousettus aegyptiacus. Next base: position 129,347,865 of record NW_023416306.1, read on the forward strand.
CTCATGCCTAAAATAGAAGATTCTCAAACACATTTTTATCACCGCAAACCCAGATTTTCCCCCATTTGGACCTCAATGCTTCCTTTAACTTTGCTTTAGTGACTGGGCCAGTTATCCTTCTTGCTGTAGCTTTAAGAATTTCCAGTGATAAGGTAAAAGCCATAATCCCATGGAAACTAATTATTATGTTTAATTAAAAAAGAACCAAAACAATACTCCTGTTCATGTCTTCAACACATTATTCATGGAGAGTGCACCACAGTGAATAGATGCTAATAGGATGTCCGTATCCCTACCGACCACACTGAAGATGGCCAACTAACTGCCCATAGGCAGAACTGAACCCACTTGAGAGGTGGTGATGGTTTTGGGAATCCACGCCTGATGACCGACCACCCTGCATTCTTCTATAGTGACAGCACCCCAGAGCTAGAAGGGAGCTGGGAAATCAAGTGTGATGGTTTCAAGCAATATATATATATATTTTCATGTAGAATTTCTTTTGAAATTAAATCTTATAGACTCCTGACATAGAAAACAATTAAAATTGAGGAATGAGTTACTTGCTGGGAAGTTAAAAATCCTGTTTGATGGAAAGATTCATCTCACTGCTTGTGGGGCACTGAAACACTGCTATGGGAGGTTTCCCGGAGTGCATTTGAGCAGGGGGTTCTCAAAAGAATAGTGATGGGGTGCTTACTACCACCAAGGCCCATCCCACCCCAGGTGGCCTAGACTCTTAGAGGATGTCCTCCCTATACAGAGCTGAAATCTGTCTCCTGGTAGCTCATATTTATGGATGGTAGCCCAAATAAAATAACATAACTCCATTTCTCATAGAGAAATCCTCACGTATTGGCAGGCAGCAGGTATGCTGTATTTTTGACATGCTCTTCATTATATGGCAGGCTGTGTACACACACCCTCCCTCCAGATAGGTGTTCAAGCTTAAACCACCTCTGCCTCCCTGTCTTCCCCTTCCTCAGTCTTACCAAGGCTTCTGGTACATGTGTATGCTGGTGACTTGGCCTTCAAAAGCCCCAATGGCACCTTTTACCATGCATGTGGACAATAATAAAAAGACGTGATTTTGCTGCTGGGTTCCTGTTTTTTTGCTAGCTTCAAAGCAGACTCAACTCTTTCTGAATAGAAGACCATGAAAACTGGCTCATGGCCATTTAGAAGTATATCAGATTCTGGGTGCAAATTCCTAACAGACTTTACATTTTAAAAGAAAATGAAAACAGCTAAATTGCAGACAAATTAATCTGCTCCTCATCTTCCCCTCAAAAAGCAGAACTACTTCGAGTCTGCAAGGAAGACTTCCTGTAGAGTAATGTTCAATGTTTAGAGCAGATCAACAGCTGGAAAGGCAAACTGTTTTAGTGTGAACATTTCACAGTTCAATCACTTAACAGATGTAAAATTATAGGATATACTTAGCATTTAGGATTTTTTTATTATTAGCTAAAGAAGATCTTTTTGGAAAATACATTTGATGTTTAGTACTTCTTGATGACGATGGCAAGAATTTTTTAAATGTTCATTATACTAAATAAAAATGTTCATTATACTGAATCATACTTTAATCAGCTTAACATGTGGCTTATGCAGGTTCACCTAAGATTACCTAGACATTTTAAAGCACTAAAGAGACAAATTTAAAGTTGGGGAACAGATTATCCTACTGACCAGAAAACTAATGGAAAAGATGAGAGGCATCAAGGCTAGAAATTACATCAGAAGCAAAGTGAACATTCCATACTTGAAATTAAGTGATAAATAATCATGCTGGTGAGAGGACTTTGAAGTCAAGGGATCCCCAGGATCACAGGCCTAGAGGCAAAGAGGACTTCATATAGGGAAAATACTAAGGAGGACAGGGAGGGGCTATGTCAGCCACTCCCCTCCAAGTAGGGGGCCAAGGGAGTACAGAGGATTTACACAAGAAGAACAGAAGCTGCTAACAAGATGGAAAACAAATCTGGTGAGGAAAGATTAGTGCGATTAGGGCGGTTTCGACTTCAGAAGAAAAGAGGAAGGGCAACTTGATGATCACCATCAAGTACATCACTGACTTTTATGAGATGCTTTCGGAAAATTAAGTGAAAGCAAAAGAAAATCAGGCATTTTGGGAGAGAGGCCAGCCAAGAGGGCAGTGATCGTCCATGGATTAGGAAGCTTGATGGAGCCACTTGTCACTAACAAGTGAGGAGACCTTGGATAAGTATCTTACAGATGAGGCATCAGTTTCCTCATCTATAGGTAAAGGTTGCAGAAAATTACTTCTAAGATTCCTCCCAGATTGAGAGGATCTTTTAACCAAAAATAAACTTAAAACAAACAAACAAACAAACAAACAAACAAACAAAAACCTCTCTTAAGTGAGAAAGTTAATAAAAAGTATCACTTAAGTTTGTGGACAATTTATTTTAAATTTCCCTAATAAAAGACAACCAACCTTCAGACCCAGGGGTTTCTCGAGAGTCCAACATCCTGATTATGCCTGCCTTTTCACCAAATTGCTGGTCCACCACTATGTATGTCACTGCTGGGACAGAGATGATATTAACCAACACATGGTCTGTTGAAAGATGAATTACAAACTCTTGTGGGAGGGGAAGAGGGCGCTATAGAAAAGTCATTAATAACTTCACTTAGAGCTCAGCTTCCCATTGGGAACATCAACCATATAACAGTGTGTTTGCTGGCTGAGTACGGTATAGGCTTCAAAAGTCAGAGAAAGCCTTCAGAGGTGAAATTTTAGAGCCCAAAGAAGGAAACTATCATGTGTCAGCCATTGTTCTGAGCTAGTCTGCTTGTAAGGGACTGAACTTTTACTGTGCCACAGGGAGATGGTCATTTATTACCTCCCTGTGGTGAGCGAGGAATCTGAAGTTCAGAGAGGTTAAGAAGCCTGATCCAGGTCACATGGGCAGACTGAGGAGTCCCTCTTTCCTCAAATATCTACTAAGTGCCGTTCTAGACATTGTGGGACACATTAGGAGAAGCCAGCATGGCATGTACCTTGACATAGTTTGCTTTCTAGTGCAGGGAGGGGTGAGCAGCTGTAAACACACAAGCTAATGATAAAGAAGTACTTGGCAGTATGAAATACAACAAAAATTAACCTAGGAAATATTACAAAGAGTGACTGAGGGGCTGCTTTTACATGCGGAGGGAAAAAGAGCTGTGGGGGTGACATTTAAACCAACAACAGAATGACAAAAGGACCCAGCCACACGAAGACCTAGGCAAGAGTCAGATCAGGTGAGCAAGAGGAAAGGGCGCTGGTTATACAGTGAAAACAGCAAACGTCAAACAGAATGTAGCATGAAGAGGCAACTAACTGATGGACAGGAGGGGGCAGTTAGGAAGCTGGCTGCTATCTAATGAGCTCTTGGCAGAGGGCTGAGGTGGGTCAGCTGATGGGTTTCATCTTTGTTTTTAACATGTCCACGTAACACTAGCACCTGCGTTTACAAAGAAGGAGATCCTCATAGGAAGGCTGGGTACCACATCTTGCCACCCCAAAAGTTTCAAGTTCCTTTCTGCTTCATGTGCCAACCTGAACTCTCAGTTTTCTCCTCGCAGGGGAAGTTCCCTCGGTGTGTTGGAGTTGTAGCAGCTGAGCCAGTAAGGCATCTCTAAGCAACATGGAAGCCAGGTAGGAAGAGAAAAACAACATCCCACTGCGATCTCAGCTGTATTTCTTCCACATGGCAAGTTTCATTTTGTTTAATTTAACAATAAACTCATTATATTAACTCAATTCAATAGAAGCAGCAGGGGGAGTTCTTCTAATTTAATCTTGGGCTTTGAGGAGCCTTACTCAGTGCTAAAACAATGCCGTGCAGAGAGATTAAAGGGCTTGTATCCTATTGAAAAAATAACTTTGAGTTGCTGAACACAGCCTACCTGTAATTTAGGAACTAGTCAGCCTACTTCTTGCTTTATCCACAGCATCGACTAGTCAGAGAGCTAATCTCTGCAAGCAAATCATTCTTATGAATGATGCCGCTTTAGGGTTTAAACTCCGGGAAGCGATCCTTTCATCCTTGGAACTGATGCTCCAATTTGAAAAGGAGTTATTGGATGCACCCAGCCAGGGAATATAAATATCTTGCGCTTACGGATGTCACAAAACTTGCTTTCTGTAAGTCACTTGAAAATACAAGGACATAACTATCTAACATCTATCAATCTATCACTCTATGTATCCATTATGATAACTATACAGTATGCAGCCTAAAAAAAAAAAAAAGAGATTGGTTCTGATTATTAGCCATTATAAAAAAGAATGTCTACACTTTAAAAAAAAAAAACCTCTGAGGGATGGAAAAGACTATATAATCTGCTGATCTAGTGATTTCAAATCTGGAGATTCCAAATTCACACAAACACGCACGCACACACGCGCACACACACACACACACAATGGCTAGAGACCAAACAATGGTTTTGTCCCCAGCTGGCAAGAAGAATTAACATAGTCATTAATTAGGATCCCGTTTATGCTGGTATTGAATATATATGAATGCAGGCCCACTCGAGAATTCCAGCTGGGAGAAGCCAACTCTTGAAATTCAAAGACGAACCAGACTTATCTTTGGTGTCTTCATAATGCTTAGTTTGGTCATACTGACCATGTGGGCTTATGTCTATCTGCGAGGCCTGTGACTATATCTTTAATCAAGCAAGTTTTAAAGTTTATTTCATGTTCTTTCAACTATAAAATGCAAAACAAGGTCAGGCATGGGAGGTGGGGGAGAACAGAGACAGCTTTTAGGAAGAAATTATCTTTATCCTAGATGGCTTTTAGAAGAAGAAAGAAATGGCTGAAATGTGAGAAAAGGTGCAGATAATAGTTCCAATTCACTCCGGCAGCGGCCAACAAGGCCAGGCCTCTTTCCCTGGTGGGAAGGAAATGAAGAAGGGGGAACTGGTGGCCTTGCTGCTGCTCCCTCTGTCTCTCTCACGCAGCCTCTCACTCGGTCTCTCTTTCAATCTCTCTTTCAGTGAGAAATCTTTTCTTGAGGTCAAAAATAATTTTTTTTTTTAAGGGGAAAAAACAAAATCCCAATGTGGAGGGACAGAAGCAGCAGGAAGTTCCGTCACAGGTTTCAGATCTTCAAGTGACAAGAACTCAGACAGGATGAGGTTTCAACTCTTTGCAAAGTGAGAAAAATCCTTCTCACCCTGTCAGTTTGCAAAAACGAGAAGATTTCTCCAGGTTTAGGATATTTTCTTCTATCACTTAAATTCCTTGTTATGCATTTGCTTTACTTATTGACAGCATCCCCTGTCATGAAAAAGTATAATTTGCTAGAGAGAGGGAGGCAGAGTAGGGAGGAAGAGAGACAGAGACAAAGAGAGAGAAACTAATATCAGAATACAAATAACACAGCAAGAGGGCACATCATATTATAGGATTCTTTATGCTTAAAATGGAGTCTTATTTCTCCCATCTAAAAATAAGCCTGTGACCTTTTGTATTCTCCAGACCATATGTATTTTTGCGACGTCCAGAGTCCCAAGGCACATCGAGCAGAATGAGAGCTGAGGGCTGTCTGGTCCAGGTCCCCGGAGCTAAGAAGTACACCTGTCAGAGGAGCAGCAGCCAGATTCAAAGAGAAAGAATCCACAGAGAGACCTGGGAGGGCTCTCTGAACCCCCACTTCCTCTGTCAGTTATTGATTAAACCTCTTACGCATACACATCCGCTCCAGGAAAGCTGAAATTTAATTTTATGCCTCCTACAGAAAAGAGATGGATACAGACAGCGAGTAAATAACACTAAGCGTCATAAGAACAAACACCTGCACGTATTTTCATTGCTGGATTTTAAGTCCAAAGAAACGAAAAAGGATGGCAAACCTCATCTATAATCAAAGAAATGCAAACTAAAATGTGTTACACTTTTAAAATATTATTCAATTAGCAAAGATGAAAAAGAAAGATAATACCAATGTTGGTGAGGATTTATGCAAACAGGCACTCTCATGTCTGTTTAGAGTTGGAATATGCATTAGTAGAGTTTTCTGAAGTTAAATTAGGCAACCTTTTGGAAATGCCTTAAATGTGTAGATTCTGGCACAATTATGCTTTCAGCAATTTATTTTATCAGTCACCTTCAGTAGGATGTTTATCATAGCACTCTTTAGGAAAGTAAATTGTTGGAAGCTATGTATCAAAACAATGGGACAATTGGTTAAGTCAATTGTGTTATATCGACATAATGGATGTGATTAAAAGTCATGCTTAAAGCAATACATAACTAATTAAATGGAGAAATGTTCAGGAAATGTCTCCAACCAAAAGTAAATCTCAAAGCTACCTGTCGACCTACCTATCATGCTTATTGTGTGCTAAGCGTTCGGCTAAGCACACTTGTATTCTCATGTAACACAAAAATCCTACGAAATATGTACCACCTTTTCACAGATAAACTGGTAAATGGGGGCAGTGGAAATTTAAACCCAGGAGGTGGCTGGTCCAAACCACGCCCACATTCTCTGTTTGCTGTGAGAATGAGTGTGCATATGTTTGTGTACATGTGTCCTTCCTCACAAATATATAAACTCTAAAATATCCACAGTTACCTCTTGAGTAAGTAGCAGGCTCAAAGAAAATTTTTGTTACTGCTTAGTACTTTTCTCTGTTTTTCATAATTTCTACAATGTTTCTGTTGTAACTAAGAAAAAACATAGAATTATCTCTACTTTCGAGATGATATTCTATGACCATTTGACTCCTTGGGGCTGAGGAGGATTCAAGAAGAGGCAGAATGTGGCTAATAGACTCTTTTTGCCAGATGGACTCTGGAGCCAGGCACAGCCATGTCCTCTGTGCCATGGGAAATGTCACTTTGCCTCTGTAACATGAAGTCAGAAACAAATGTGCTAAGGCATGTAAAACCACCCCATACACAATACTTGCTCAATAAATGCTGTTTCCCTTTCCTTTTGGCTGTCTTCTGGAGTACACTATTCCCAGGACTCTGCCTAATACACAGTTTTCATTGTCTTAGGGAAGACCACTGACCTAAAATGAAAGGTACATATAACTTGCCTGAAGAATGTTAGGTGCGATTGGGCTTCCCTCCCCTCCCAAATTCTAGCCTTCTTTAAAGTATAGTTCTTGTTTTTTGTTTGTTTGTTTGTTTGTTTTTGTTTTTGTTTTTTCTCTGTTACACTGGTCTTCAAACTAGGGGATGTGCATATGTATCTGAAGTGTCACAAAAATCCTTCCAAGAAGTACATGGACACAGGTAGTGTTAAGGAAATTAGCTTCCAGATTCTCTATTTCTCTAAGATTCTTAAATTTGTGTGAGAAAACATTTGTTTTCAAGGGTTCATCCTAGTATACTCACCTGCCCGCTTACAATTGTCCTTCTCCTACTTTATAGCAGAAATACATGACTTTCACCCACCGTAAATCTACTACGCCACTTTGTCTGGAGCTCTAAACAGCACTGGGGTGCGCTGGAAAGGGCCAATCTGATACACGGGTTATAAGTGAGCCTCTTGTAATCAAGGTGGTAATAAATCCCAGGAGGTGAGGGTTTTTGTAAAGAGTTAGAAATTCTGTATTTTGACCTGTTTCGGGATTCAGATAGGTGAAGTAGGGTGGTGAGAATGACAATAATCATGGTTTCGCAATCTTTCTTCTTCTATCCCTCAACTATTATCAGAGACTCCCTTAGAGCAGAGGGTCGGTGAGAACCACTGAAAGCCGTGCAGGCTTATCACATTCAGGCCACAAGCACATGGTTCTCCAGCCGCATTCCTCCCCCCATCTCAACCTCTCTCTCTTCATCTATTTCTCTCTTTCTGTGACAAATATTTATTAAATGACTCCTCCTGCAATATATACATATATATAAAACCCTGTCCTCATGGAGCTACATCTTAATCAAATTCTATTTTAAATCTGAATTCAGAAGTGACCTGGTTGTCACAAGGATACATATTAATATTAAAAAATAGGTTCATTGAAAAATGAAGTCAGCCTTTTTCCGACACAAAATGAATGTGACTTGACTGGTTAAATAAATGATGAGGACAATTAGGGTATATTATCTATGCATTGAATGAACTAAATCTGCAGATCCAAGGTCTGATGAATATGTACTTCAAAGATGTGACATTACATGAAAAATATTTTTGGCAGGTAAAGGTGTATTGGAATTATAAATATTTCTAAATTGTCAATACTTTCTAAGTAGATCAACTTAAGCAGCATGTCACTAGGTGAAAGAGTACACATATATTTGAGTCACTTAATATCTTGGTAAAGCCCTTGTGAAATAACTTTATGGTATGCATCAAGAAAGTAGATAATTTTAATGCATGGATAACAAATGCTTTTAGAAGGCAGGTATCCACCATTTCCTTGGTTTTCACAAAAATCAAAGGAAGACCTAATCGATTTACTGAGAGATCACTAAATATTGATTCAAGTGGTTGTTTTTGGCTTGTAAATCAGAGTTTAAAGACAGAAATGATATTGTTCTAACAGAACTCCATCTGTCCCTTCACAGAATATGTAAACAATGTTTCTCACCATTTACACCCTAAAAACTAAAACTAGGAATGAAACTGACTTTGAACCCTTAGCAATAAGTAATATTCATCCATGGGTTGAACTAATTGAAAATAAAGCCCATCCATCTCATTAAGAAATGCATTTCCAATTAATTTTCACTTATGTTTAATAATTACTTATCAAAATGTTTAATACATTTATGTTGTTTTGATCAACTTTGTACTAAAATCATTGTAATGATAAGTCAAGTTAGAAGACATTTTATAACTTAGATCTTTATGATCATGGAACTTTTAAAATAAATTTATACATGTTTTTATTGCAAAAATATTATGATAGCATTTTCAATAAAAGACTTTTAAGTATGAAAATATATAACATAAGGATAAAATTCCACAGGGAAAATACAATAAAAATACAAGTTTAAAAAACATAAAGTTTTTCAGTGTTAAAGAACAGAGTGTTCATTTTTTTAAAACATGAATAGTGGTGAATATTCACTCAAAATAGTATTTAGATTTCACTGATGTATTTTCAAAAATGATTAGTTTTACTTTAAAATGTCAATATTTATAATTTGCCAGGAATTATATTCTTTGCAACTATTTAAACTTATGAAGAAAATTTAAATATCTAATTTTCGATAAGCATGTGTAAGTGGGTACAAAGAATTTCCAAATTCTTTTATTGGGGGTAAATGAGCAAAAGAAAAAAAAAGAAAGAAAAAAGGAAACTGGAAGTCATTGTCTACTACATTTCACAGCTATCCTTTTCCCTCTGTGAGATCCAAGAGAATGACATTTATTTTACTGGGTTTAAGGGGGCTACAGAAAATATTTGATTTAGTCCTTTCAAGAGATCTGGCCATACTCTACCTGCAGCCACAGGCCAGGTGTTGGTTCATTCTCCTGTGGAGGAGATGTTCAAAGCATATGAATAGGAATGAGCAGTGGGCAGCTCTAAGGACAAGAACAATATCTTGCATTGAGTCTTTCCCTGATAGATAGGCAAGATCTGACTCACAAAAGCAAATGAAAACTCAAATTTCTCCCTGTGACATAAAGCTATTGTCAAGTAATTTATAGGTATCATTTGCAAGAATGGAAGAAGTATTATGGAAAAATTAGCATGAGAATAGTATTTTCTTTTGTCTATATCTATTAAACACCTTTTAATGCTTTATCCATGATTTTATTAGATCGAAATCCCACAACTAAGTACATTGTGCTATTAATAAAGTTAAGTGCATACACCAACACCAAACCAATGGAAAAGTTTTGGAAATAAATGACATAGGAGAATTGTAAGGGAGTCTGGTCAAGGTGGAAGAATAGGTAAACACTGTGCTTGTCTCCTCCAATCATGACCACATTAAAGTTACAACTAAATTACAGAACAATCCACCTAGAGAACCATCCGAAGACTAGCTGCAGAGAAGGATATATAAAGAAGCAGCCACGTTGAGATTGATAGATAAAAAAAATAAAAAATAAAAATTACAGAGACACATATACTGCCTTTCCTCCTCTCTGCCAACTCTGACCAAGGCCAACTTCAGCAATAGCACATTGTCCACTCAACATAATTAGAAAGACAAAGGGTGTAGAAAAATTCAGGACTTCTGGATTGCCATCTTGAACATTCCTCCTTAGCATCTCAGAGCCTTGGTTTCCTTATTTTTAAAGTGGAGTTCAAAACAGACACCTTGCCTTCTACTTCACAAGACTGCTACAAGTAGCAAATTAGAGTATGAATCCAAAAGAACATGATACATCATTATTGATTCACTGCTCCGTCTTAAAAACTTTTCTATCCCAACACTTTTGGAAGAACCTTAACTTCTTGTTCCCCATTCCATTCTTTGTCCTGATGCTTCCTCTCTTTCCTTATAAAGCAGTCCATTTGGGTGGCCAGATGTAGAGAGTTGTCACTGATGTCACGCACAAAGAACAAAACTTTATTATGGGGAGAATTTATATTGCAATGAAAAGTTAGGCTTGCAGCCCTGGTCACTGCAGTGAAACAAACAGATATGACTCTGGGCACAGACCTATTCTTAAACAACTATGATTTGGTGCAGACAGTTTCACCAAGATGAAAGATGTCTCTACTTTGATTCATCCTTATGATACTGGAAAGAAAAATTGGCAAATTGATTTTTACCTATAAAGTCAACACTAATTACTGATTTAAAGCTCTATTGACTGTCTTAATAAAGCTGTAAACAACTATAAACAGAAACACCTGATTTGTTCTATGTTTCGATTTCACAAATCTTGAAATCCAGGGAGCCAAGATCACTTAACACTTCTTGAATTGATTTCTATATGTAATGCCAAAACTCTCTCTTGAGGTAAAAAATTGGGAGCCTTGACATTTTTAACCTGGACAATGGATACATAAAAAGATCCTAATTCATTAATTTGGTAATTGATGTTCATTGCTTTGGACATGGACTTCAATGCTGTCGAGCTAGTGTTTATCTGTGTAGAAATAAAGACCAAAATAGAGTATGTAGCTGTGCAGATCTGGCTGAGCCTTGGGGGGAAAAAAATTGTGTTTTAAAATTCTCTGAACATGAAAATGAAAAACACAACTAATAAACAGTTGTGTCGCCTTTTAGTCTTTGCCCCCAACTGTACTGCTTCATTTTTAACATATGTTTAACTGCTATTTTTTATTAAACTCATATTTAGGCAGAGAGGAACAAGCTCACCACATATGCTTTGGGTTATATACTAACTATTCCTTGTCAGATGGTGAGTTAAAAAGAAAAGACACTGGGAGCGAAGAATTAAATTTAAATCTAGCTGATGAAAATCCCTAGCTTTGGGGAGGAAAAGCCTATGTCCAATAGAATTTGGGGTACATTTTTGCACAGAATTCTTCAAGGAACACTGGAAACATAACCTAATACTATTATAGACAGGTTCTGTTTCAAGTAAAGTTATCCTGTGCCCTATGCAGAAGGTCCCTGAAGTACCAAAATTATCCCTGTAGTATCCATGAATAAGATCATACACAACCTAGACCCTATTGCTGGCTTATAAGGTTCTGGTAAAAATTAGTGAACTGGTAATATTAGGATTTAGTTGCAAGGGGGTATTGCTATGTAATGCATAGTAAATAGTAAGAATGTTCCATGACTTTACTGAGCTTGGAAATAAGGCCTCTTGCTGAGAACACCAAATGAATTTGTTCCTTGAGATGCTTCCTTCCCATCTGCTTGCATCATGAGCCTGGTCCCTCGATTCTTTTTGCCGTTATTCCAAGACACTGACATAGATTCCATACATTTTCATTGCTTAAGCCAAGCACCTTCACCCACATCATGTCACTGAAATACTCTTTAAGGTTTGTTATAATTATTTCCACAGGATAAAACAGGAATTCCATGAAGGACAAGTGACAAGTCAAAGGTCATGCAGGCAAAGGGCAGAGCTGGGAACTGAAAACCCACATCTTCAGATTTCGAATTCAGCGATCCTTCCTGCTTCCTCATTCCACTGCACACACATTAGCTTCTTATCCTTTCTCTCCCAGCTCCGTTTCATATTTTTTCCTTCTCTTCCCATTATCTTTCACATTCTCTTTCTTTACCTTTCTATAAGCATCCGTTATCTCATTACTCAATCTGTTTCTCTCTCACTGTACAGGTATCAATTTCCTGAATCCTAAGAAAAGAATGTATATTTGGGAGAAAATTGTAATAATAACAATATCCTAAAACTAATGATGTCAACACTAAAAATGATAAAAGGCTTTTTCATTTGTTGTTTCTTTTTAAATGTATAAATCTTGTCTACTTTCTGTGAGAATACTGGTTTGAAATTAAAACTGTAATCTAAAGAGGAAACAGAAGTGGCATTCCTTCTATTTTCTCAAGGGAGATATTGGGAAAATACTCTTATTAAAAGTATGTTTGCAAAAGCTTTCTCATACACATGGCAAAAAAAAAAAAAAAAAAAAGGTTAAAAAACAGTATTAGCTACTTGACACTTATAAAATAGATGGAATTACCCCAGCCATTGCTGGGTATCTGGCACTTACTAGGGTCACTTGAGCCATTCTGCTTTATGAGGGTTCAACCCAGAGCAGGGTGTGTTTAACCAAGCTTGTCACAAGTGCCCACTTAAGGATTCTTTCAGCAAACAAGAGAAAACATTCTTCAGCTACAGTTTAGAGTTTATGTCTCGAAGCCTCAACGGGAATGATGCACTAACTTCCAGAGAATGTGCCTTCTGTTTTCTCCGTGGTTTACCTCAATTTACAGCTCTACAGAAAATAGGTAAGAGCTGGAAGACCAGTTGGTCCAGCCAATTGCAAGGGAAGCACGGGTGTATACTCCAAGCTTCCCAATGCTCCAGGGCTTCTGTTCCCCAGAGTTAACCAGGAAGGGCCCCAGGAGCTTCGCTAGCAGATTACAGAAAACATGATTTTGATGTGCCACCTCCACATACTTACTGTGAGCCTTTGTGCCTCGGTTTCCCTATCCCTAAAGTGGAAATAACAATGGCATGTTCTCACAGGACTGTTCGGAGGATTAAATGAATTGATTCACACACAGCTCTTAGAACATGTACTAGAAGATGGCATTAAGTACTCAATACATTTAGCGGATAATATTAATGATTTCCCCATTTGTTCATATAGGATACCCACACTGGTACAATAATCTTTGCTAACAACCTTCCTCTCTACCCCATATCCCATAAATACCAACTTACCTTGCTGCCTTATTCTCTCTCAGTCCTACCCTTTACTATCTAAAAATCAGTGCCAATGTGATAACCAGACAAATTAATTTGTAAGCCACCTAATATATTTAATGAATTACAGGAATGTTGTAATTCAAATGAAATTCATATGTCTCGGGAAGATCTTTAAGAGACAGACTCCTTTAATAATGGAAATTTCACGCAAGCCAGAAAATGTTTTTTGACCAGATACCTCTTCTCAAGTGCCTAGCAAATACTATTTTACTACACCAGGTAGTCATCTAACTTCCTGATTAATCTGCTCCAAATTTTAATCCATATCACAGGCAAACAGTATCTTGGGATGATAAACTTCCCTGAAATCTTTCTGGGGACACGTCTTCAATTTAGTGTACTGAGTATCAAACTAAGAACCAAGGAAATTGAAGTCTGCTTCCAGAGCCATTGTTTATTCACAGAGTTGCATTCAACAAGTCACTGTGCTTAGGAACTCTCCAGAGGCCCTTTCCTGTGCTACAACTGCAGAGTTGAGTAGTTGTGACAGAGGTCAGATGGTCCTCAAAGCCAAACATATTAAACGACCTGACTCTTTACAGAAAAAGTTTGCCAACTCCTGCCCCAGAAGGCTCATGAGAAACCAATGAAATGACTGATCTGGAAGTGCTTTATAAACTGCAATGTTTATGTCAAATGTCAATCCTTATTACTGCCTTTTCAATGTTTATAGGCAATTAGTGTGCCACTCACCCCGTAGCTGCATTCTTCTCAGCTAAGCAATTCTAAACACCTTGTGTCTTTTCCTTTAGGCTAGTTTTAAATTTCTTTCACTGCTTTTATTACTGGGTGGGACAGTTTTGGACTTGCTCCAGTTTCCCCTATTCATTTTTCTTTTATATTTTAATTAATATATAGTATACTGGGAAGGTTATTATCTGGTTCTCGAGTGAAATCCAAGTTAATACAGACAAAAACTGAGTTAGCTTTTTAAATAACAGCTCTGTAATTCTTGGTCAAGTAGAAAGAGCACGGTCCAAAACCAGTTAAATCATTTACTAACTGTGAATATCTGAGCAAATTATTCAATTTCTCTTAACCCTAGCTTCCAGATCTACAAAGAAAATTACAAAGAGCTTAAGGAGTTACTATAGAGATTACAACAGCATATTTATTAATATGTTGACTTATACAGAATGCCCTGCACATAGTAGGTCCTAAGACAAGGCTACAGATGTCTTCTTCACATCATTGACCAAGACACTTTTCTACCACTATAGCGTTCAATTTTAGATTTGTTAGTCCATTTACTGAACATAAGTATCCTACCTTACATTTGTCCCCATTGAACTTCAAGTAGCTTTTGATTTATTGAGGTCACTTTGACTTCTATTCCTGTCTTCTGAGGAGTTAGAATTTACGCCTTTCTGAATTTGTATTCTGTGGATCTCATTTTCAAAGGATGAAAGAACAGGAGAAAACACAGGTTAACTAGGGTTATAAGGCCAGCTGTCTAAGGCAAAATTAAGTGTAGATTTGGACCAATTATTCAAAGCCCAACATGACAAAATGTTTTGGCTATAACTATCTAAGCCTTAAGAAGTGAAATATGTTTTCCTCTCAATTTTTCACCTCACACTGCTAACACAGATCAGACCAAGGGGTAGAAAGACAAATAGGTGGTCAAAATTAACAGCACAGCTGGGGAAAAAGGCATGGGAAGCGTGTGACTTTCCTCCCCAGAAAGCTCTCACTGAGTTTTAAACGTCACTGCCTTACCAAGGTTTGCGTTGAGATAGTTTTAATCTTAGACATTTTATCTATGAAAACCTTAATTTTTCTGCTCCATTTTCAACATTTTCCTCTAGCATCTTTGATTCTAGCATTTACAGCAGGCACCAGATCTCCCCACTAGGCCTGTAGCTTGTTAAACTACTGTAAACTAAGATATAAGTACCTCATTAATTACCATTATCAAGAGAATTAGTGTGCCTATCGATAAATATTAAAGTTGTAAATTCTCTCTCTAAATAATGTACTTGCCACGCACAGGTATTAAGATATCTTTCTGCCTGAGACAGATCTCAATCACAGAAGATGAGGAAAGCCCTGATGGCAGATTCTGTTTTAATCCAAGATTTGGGGAGGGGACATGCCTGCCAACTAAGGATTAGGTTTGTTTTTTTTTCCTTAGAGCCTTGCGACTTTAAAAACCAGCTAAACATGCATATAAAAATGTAAACTGCCTAAATCGGCATCATGGGAATCATTTTAAATGTATTGACAAAGCTGCTCATATAAATTGAGATATTAATTCAAAGTTTTTAAAGTAAAGAAAAATTAATTACATCAAAATACACAGAAAAATGTTTGGAAAATAGGCTTTTTGTTCAACCGCAATATCTAATTTTGTAATAATAACAATGATTATATTAGTTAATATTTACTGAATAGTTATTATGTACAAGACACTATAATGAGAATGCCACATGCTCATTGGTTGCCTCCCACAAATCTAGGAGGTGTATATTATTATTACTCATCAGAAAACTGAACCTTAAAGAGGTTGAAAACTTACTGCAGATCACCAATCACAGTTTTTAAAAATCAGCTGAGCACATGGGAAAAGACTGAACAATTCTGAAAATGCTCTCCAAATGATACAAATTAATTATACACTGGTAAAAGAGCCACTGCAGTGTTAGGCTGCATTAATGGAAGTACAGGGTCCAAAGCAAGGGAAGTGATGGCTTTGCCCGACTTCTGGGACGTCAACATCCATCTAGGGGTCTGTGTGTTCAGTGTAACTAATACAGTTCACATGGGATATGGATCAACCAGGGATAAAGTGTCCGAGAGGGTAAGGAGACTTGAGTCATGACACCTGAGAAATGACTAATGTTGGTAGCCTGGAAACCGAAGAGTTTGCAAATAGTGTAAAATGTAAGACCACTGACCTGGCTTCAAGTCTCGCCTTTTTTTCTTATTAGGAGTGCAATGTTGAGTAAGTTATTTAATGTTCTCTGGGTCTCAGTCTTCTCATCTCTATGATGGCACTCCTATGACACTTTAACCTCGAGAATTAGATCACATAATCTAAGGAAGGCACTTAACCTAGTACCTGGTACTCAAGAAACTCTTAGCAAATGCTAGCCACTATTATTGTTGCTATCCTTGTTCTTGTGGTTCTTAAAATAGAACAGCGATTTTCAAAATCACTACAGAAAATGGGTCTCTAGGGGTAAATAGATGTCATGCCAACAAAAGCATCAATGGTCCCAAAGGTTTGGGAAATACCAACTTAGAGAAACTTAAGCAAGATTTTTATTCTAGGCACTGTGGCTTTCCAAGAAGAGGTAAAAGTATGTAACAATTCTCAGATGTGTTTGGTTAGAACCATTTTTAAAGTACATTCCCTGGAAAGAGAGTGTTCTTGAAAACTTTGGGTCACATGACTATGGAAGGGCCCGCATAGTAAACTATGCCTACTAAATAAATCACACTCCAGTCTGCCTGAAGGTTTTGGGACTCATAAGTGGGAAACAGTAGCTGAGCAGGACGAACTTGGGAGGTGGGCCATTGGGCAGGAGGAAATGTTCCTCATGGACGCAGGACATAAAGCGAGGAGCAGCTCATTCTCAGGAAATTGGCAGAGCAGTCCCCTGGTAAAAGCTCACTTTTAAAGTAAAATGGCCCAGATAAACCTGAGATTCATTAAATGAGACCTAGAAATAAGGTTGCCCCATATAGATTCATCTGAATACATATGAATGAATAAAGAAATGAATGACTACTTTTATTTCAAGGTTATTTCTTCTCTTTTAAAACATCATAAAAATCACACCATTATTATCATTATTATTATTGATAAAATTATAAGCAACATCAAAAAGAATATCAATTAAGCCTTTATTTTCTTAGTCCAGTGTATCACATATATCAGACCCTTCTGATTCCAATGTTCTTACTTGTTGGCTTAACCTCTAGGGCTGTGTCGGAATGTGTTAACACATAAACAAGTTCCAAATGAGAGAGATGCGACAGTATCCGGGACAGGTTTGTGTAGACATGGATTTTCACATGCTTATTCAAAATATTTGCTGTCAGTGGTACTTGGTTAAAGTGATTGTTACATACAGCATGGCTAACTTTTTTATGTAAATGAAATGCAAATATATGCAATGTTATCTTTAATGCAGATGTAGCAGAAAGTATTAAGATATGCTGAGAGCCTAATTAGGTCCTACATCAAAAACTATATATAAACTTGACTCCAATGTCTCAAGAACACAAATTGAGTCTAGAAATCCCAGTTTGCAAGCTTAAAAAAAGATGTACATATATATTTTAAACCACGGTGCTTTTTCTTCTCCCTTCTCTAAGCCTGAGCACTTAAAAGGATGATTGTGGACAGATATTTCAGCTTGGGAGAGGGGGTGTGAAGTGGGTGGGAAATGAACAAGTTTCTTTCTAGCAAAAACCAGGAAGCAAGAAAAGAAAATCAACCACAAGCCCCCAAAAAAGGCAAAACAAAGCTGTCTTGTGCTTTCCGTTTTCGTATTAAAAATGATGACTTGCCAGAAAAGCATATTTTTGCATTTATTTCCATTTCTAACTGTTCCAGAGACAAACACATGTGCATTCCTTCCTAATCGCTGTTACAGTTGAACCTGATGAATCCCAGTTCCACTAATTTCCTGTGTTGATCATTTTGACAGGGGTGGGGCAGAAATTTACTGTTATCGAAGGGGTAAAAGGGTTGACAAAGCAAATAAATATCAAAACAAGCAGTGAAGAATGCAAACTCAACCTATATAATGGAATAAACCCTTCTTGAGTATTTACAAGCACAGTTTATACAGAAAATTGGTGAAGCTGTCCAATTGCCTTTTCTATTTATTACAATGTACTTTGTTAGATCATTTTATTTCACTGTGTAGTAGAAAAGCATTAAAATTGAATGCCTTTAAAAGCATAATCTAGGTTCTTCACTAACTCAGAGGGCCCTTGCCTTATTATTTCTAAGCAAAGTGTAATGGGTTTAAAGTTATAAGTTTCCGAGGCCTCTGCATGGCTCTAGCTGTCTGTCACTTGCTCTGTGTCCTCAGATAGATCATACAGCCATGAGTCTCAATGGACTATCTCCTTCATTTAAGGGGCACCTCCCACCAACCTCGTTAACATTCAAGGATTGCTTAGGGAATCGAAATAAGGAGAAAAGGATGCCAAAACAATCTGAAAAAGTCTCCAAAATGCTTCATAAACATAAGATGACACAGGTCTCCAAATTGGGAGGGGATATGTGTGTAGTGTGAAGCAAACAAATATTCTACATCACTTGTAATACATATCTGTAATTGCATTCATGAATATTTGTGCGTATTTATTTCTGCATGCATGTGTATACTGAGTTCATAGGTATAGGTATGCACACATAAATACAAATGTATATATATGAATATTGTGACCCCTAAAAAAGATTTATGACACATATGAGCACGTATATGATGATATACTCACATATATGTACTTATTAGATACATATAGGCTAATAAGTACATACTCACAAACATATGTATTTCTCTGTGTCAACACACACATTAAGGTACATGGATCTGAACCAGTTAACCTGTACCCTTTGCAACAGAGAGTACCTGAAATGACCCAGGACTAAATCTAGACCTCTGTGTCCAGGATGAAGGGCTTAAAGCCAGCAGAGCTTATCCAGCTCGATTCCCCTCTGAGTTTTCCTCCATCTTATCTACTACACCCTCTGAAAGGAAAGATCTTTTTTAGTTCTGCTAAGATCCCCAAATGCTCTTAACATCTCTAAAGCTCTCTAATACAAAAGGACCCAGTTGCTGCGAGGCACAAGAATTGCACTGGCTTCACAGCTCCACAGAACATGCCCAGCGGAATACATTACATACCGCTCCAGCACAGCAATTCTGAAATTGATATTGCCAGCATCACTCGCCCCAAATTTCTAACATTGTCATGATAACCCTATTTGTTCTCAGGCTGTGCTTCCCACATTTAAAAGGAACATATTTTCCCCATGTTTGTCCTTCATCATGCCCTTTCTTTAAAGAGAAAAAACTTCTTCCCCTGGGTTCTTCCTCCTTTTTTCTGTATTAATTCCTGGTATTGTCAGTCAATCAGCAAGTAAATGGTAAACACCACTGTCTGCTAACTAACAATCTATGATAGTTTAAGATGCAAAATTTATACCCCAAAAACTTAAAGACCAAAGGAAGATTTCGTGGTAGTGCTAAATAGTTTGGTTCAGATGATTGCCTCTGTTGATGCTCAGAAGACACAGAAGCTGCTCTGCTCTGGTTGGGGAAGAAAAAGGTGGAAACTGAGAAATTCTCCTGTCTCGCCCCACCTCAAAAAAGTAAAAGCGCTCCTCTCAGAAGAGTAAAACATTCTGCTACCTCAACTCCCTCACAGTCCCCTCCTTAACTTTGTGCACTTGCTTTGCCTATTCTGTTCTCCACTAATATTGACCTACCCTCTTGATGAGGTTCCCCACGGTGTCCTCACTGGCCTCTCCAACTGCAAGCCAATCAGGCTGTGACTTCGGCCCTCCTCTAACTTCCAAAGTATGGCCCACTCGTGGTTCCTTTCCCACATCTGAAACATCTTTTGATCCCTGCTCTGGCCCCAAGTATACTCCCATGTCCATTATACTGACCTCTGACCTCCTCTCTCCTCCCAGCATCCTTTACTATCACCCTAAGGGATTAACCATCAAAGGACCTGCTAACTTCACTCAAGAGCTCAAGATTCACATTCCCAAGTGTCTTCTGGACATCACCACAGAATGCCCCTTTGTAAAGTTTCAGTGAAACTAGTTCTGAAAGTTGTATCCTCCTTCCAAATCCCTTTGGGCTGACCACAAATCTGAAGTGGGTCAATATGTCTTTTTGTTTCCCCCTCTTTCAGCTCCCATATTAAGTCGGCTTCCAAGTATCCCCTCCACAAAGCTCCTTACATCTGTTACTTCCATTTCATCCTCTTTCTCACCATTCATGTCCAGACCTTCGCACCTAAAACCCAGGATGAAAGAGCCCCCTTTGCGTCAGAAGTGAGCATCTCATAGTAGAAAGCGCACACACTCTGGACAAAGATGAGCCAGGATTCCAATTCAGAATTGCTGCCTCTTCACAAATTGACTTTGCATATTGACTTAATCCCCTCCGGGCTCAATTTTCCCATCTCTAAAATATGAATGAGTCTCCTTTCCTATGGCTTATTGAAACTAATAATGCCTGGCTGTTGTTAAAACCACCAATGCCTCCCTCCTCCAATCCAGATGTTCTCAAAACCTTTACCCTCACAGATTCTGATTCAGAATACCAACAAAAGTCCCCTCAGATCTTTATTTTGTGAAGGTCCTCAGGAATCTTGGTACGCAATTAGATTTTGAAGACTCTGTTCTAATCCATCATAGATCTTGAAGCCAGAATTACCTTCCTAAAGCATAACTCAAGTCGTATTACAACCAAACAAAGAAACCTTTAAGGGCTCCCTATTATATCCAAGGACATTTCTGGCCCTGTCTCACCTGTCTTCTCTATTTCCTGAATGGTAACTGATCCTTGTAACTGGCCAAATTAGGTTATTTCTTGTTCCCTATCAGTTATGATGAATTTAGTTATAAGTACCAGAAACCCAATTGACAGTGGCCTCAATAAATAAAATTTTTTTTTTTTTAACAGAATATGAAGTCTAAGGGCAGATGGTTTTGTATTTTGCTTCAGCGGTTACACAAAGGCAGGGCTCTAGGCCACACTTGGTAATTCTCTTGGTCCTCCCCTGGGATGATGGCAGCTGCCTCAAGCATCAAGTCCACACGTGTATTCCAACTCAGGAAGTGGGAGAGGCCTGCACCAAGGTTCTCCTTATGGGCCCCTCTCTCCTGCCTCTCTGGCCATAACTGGGTCCTATGGCTGCAAGAGAGGCTGAGAAAGAGATTTTTATTGTTTAGCCTGTATGGTGGGAGACTGGCAAGGGAGAAGGAAACTTTGTGAATGGTTCTGAGTAACCAACTCTTAAAGTTCCCTAAATGTACTCTAGATGTCACTACCTAAATTTAAAATATTCTTCCTTTTCAAATCTGTGGTCTACATAAATGATGATAGTTAATATATAGGAAGCACTTGCTCTAGTCCAGGCAGCACTTCAAATCCTTTATGAATATTAGCTATTAATCTTCATAATGCTGAGGTAAGAATATTATTATTCCAGTCTCACAGGTGAGGATACTGAGGCTGAGAGAATTTTAAAACAGCAACCTGACTCCAGAGCCCACACTCCCAGCCACAACACAATACTGCCATGCAAGGAACAACTTGAGTACGATTTTCTCCATATAGAATATCTTGCATGCAATCCCCTTACCAGATGCACACCTTCCTTCCTTAAACCCTCAAATGTACTTCTATGGCCAAGGCAATGATAACATCCAAAGCAGGGCATGTTTGAGAGTGAGCGAAAGCACAAATGACTAATAATTATACCAGCAGGACATACTCTCCTGGGCAACCAGGATGTGTGACCATCTTTCCTGTGTTTTTAACCTTCAGCAGAGTGCTCGTGGACATGTAACATCACATTTACCTACACAATGCGGTTATCTGGGCAGGGACTGGACGTGAAGAGTGTGTGCATCTCCTGGTATGCTTCGTGTGCTGCTCTGTTCAGAGAAAGTCCCCTGGGTCAATAAGCTATGGGCTGACCTGTGGGATCCTTGGAAGGTGGGTAGGATTTGCTTAGGCAAAGGACCATAGAGTGGCAGTTTTGAGGAGTGGGTGAGGTACACATTTTACTGTCAGATCACCAGTATTCAAATACCGTGTCAACCACTTGTGGGATCTATGACTTGAGATGGTTTACTTCACTAGTTTATTCTCTCAGTTTCGCTATCTGTAAAATCATAACAAAGGAACTTACCCTATACAGCAGCGGTCCCCAACTTTTTGGCACCAGGGAATGATGCTCCTATGAAAATCTAATGCCTGGTGATCTGAGGTGGAGCTGAGGTGGTGATGCTAGCACTAGGAGCAACTCCAAATACAGATAAAGCTCACCTCCTCACTTTGTGGCTCAGTTGCTAACAGGCCATGCACTAGTACTGATCCATGGCCCAGAGGTTTGGAACCTCTGACATAGGGTGGTTGGAATCACTATGTGAGCTTATGTATGTCAAACGCTTAACACAGAAACACTCAAAATTTTGGCAGTTATTAATTCATACACATTAATTGTGTGAACAAATGAATATGAGTAGAAACGTGTGCAGCAATTGTGTCATGTGCTAAAATCTTCAAGAAAGTAAGTTTGGATCACACATGCAGCCACTGGGCTTGACATTTTCCCAATGCTTTTAAAAACAGAGCTTAAATTTCAGGGTGCCCTCTTTGTTTTGGTGCCAGTATCATCAATGGTGCCCACGTAGACTTATCATGTTGAAGTGACAGCTGCTACAGACTTGGCAAGGCATAAACACAATACACTTCATGGATTCCATGTCACGAGGCTTTGGAAATGCCACAACACAACAATAAAAATTAAAACGATGATAAATATATAAAACTTTAAAGCCACAATAAAACTTATGGGGCTCAGAACTGAGAGACAGGATATATTCAGAGTGCTGCCTTGATAAGTAAAACACCTTTCTGTATTTTTGTGTTTTCACAGCTGGGTAAAAACTATGACACATCATGGCAAAGATCATTCAGATTTAAGTGAAATGATTAATTGAGGATTAACAGGTTAATTCCATTCCAAAATACATTTGTGGTTTGGTTGTCTAAATCAGGGTAGAAGAAAGTGGTATGTTGAATATAAGCCTAAGTTTGCAGTTTGTTTTTTGGCTCCTCAGGGAAGAGATTTACGGAGACAGCAGTACTCCTGGTGGAAACCAATGTTTAAGAAATGACAGAGCTAGATACGAAGTTTTTACAGGGCTATGAAAAGGTGAGACTGTCTCAGGATCAGCTATGAACTTGTGAGATGGCAACTTGCTATTGTGTCCCTACACTGTTCCAGTTAAGAGCTTTGAATATTTATATTTAAGCAAATTCCCTTGGAGAGGCCAGACACCAGAATAAATGAACTATCTATAAAAGACACACCTCTTTACTCAACATAATCACAAACCTGACTTCTTCTCATTCATGACTTCACATGGGATGAAAGATCTCATCACACATGTTGTCTCCATCAGTAGATAACTTCCAGTGGCTCAAGAAAAAAATGAAAGTATCCAAAGTGTATACACTGATACGTACAACTATGGTACTTTCCTTCCAACTTTGATTAGGCTCAGCTCAAGAAGGCCCAGTTCCATTGCACTGGGGCTCATTAAACTGGTCTCTAAAGAGTCTATGGAGAAAAAAAAAAAAGATGAGGAATGAAAAAAATATTAATCAATGTCGTGTGCATGCCTGGCACTGCACAAGGATCATGATGTACTTCCATTTCTTTAACAGGCATAACCCTAGAGAGGGAGGTAGTAGTGTCACGTGTTGGGTTTCTACACAAAACCCAAACTATGGACACCAGCGTAGCAGGGGCATATGTAAAATTTGGGGAAAAATTATTTGATATTCTAAAAAAATCATTCATGTAGCATTCGTATTGGCGGGAAAAGCAGAAATGTGCTAGATCTTATATTCACTACCTCGTTTAACTTTTTGTTTTGTTTTTTTTTTTTTTTTTTTGCTCTATATGATTGCATGACATGTTTTTGCATGAACTTGATGTTTAAGATCTACAAAGTTTCAGTTCAGGCAAAGATGGCACATCTAACAACTCAAGTGATCAGGACTCAGATCTTAAGTCTCTGTGACTCCAAAGCCCCACCACATATAAAAATGATGAGTCCACGTCAGCCTCAGGATGCTGCAGAACATTCTAAACATTCCCACGGCATAGTACTACACATCGGGATAAGATTTAACTTCTCCCCAGACTTCTAAGCCACATCTCTGTCTGGCTGTAAGACTGGGTATCACAGAGTGTTGTTTAAATGTCTGTCCTGAGAGACATTTTAGCTCCCAGAGAGCAACTCATCCCCTTGAAAGGCTGTTGGACTAAATTTCCAGGCCCCTGCAGTTTTTCAAGGACATTATTCAGGATCGTCTCCTCTGTATGGATGGGATAAACCCAGTTCATTTCTGAGAACTGTGGTCATTGAGTCATACTCCTAGGACTTTCCCCCAACTTCTAGAGAAGAAAATGCAGCTCAGACCGTCTTTGTGAGCCAGGATAAGAGAGAGGATAAGGGAGACCGTGGGACACCCTGGCACTATTGGGTGGAAGGCACGAGTTTATAAAAGGTCCCTGGGCTAAACATTTTAATTCAAAAGAGCCACCAGAGATGGTTCTGAATTTAAAAGCAGAAAAGTCTGGTCGAGTGTAAAGAAGGTTATTAAGGTAAAGAATTAATGAAGAAATATTAAATGGATAGATGAAAAAAAAAAGCTTGGAAAAATTTTCTCCCTGCTACCTTTTACCAAATGAGTGACGGCCACACTGGAGGGGTTGCCTTTGTGCATGTAATTTGCCATGCCTACATTCTTTCGGGCCCCACAGTAATGTTCCTAGCCGTGTATTTGAATTAACCAGACCCAGAGGATAAAACTTTCAAATTAAACACATTCCTAAAGGATTTCAGGCTCATTGTGTATGCACCAAGGAAACATAACATCCTAAAAATAATACATACACAGAGAGAAGCACATTTTCCACGAACATTAAAGTGGAATATGAATTATGACCCAGCTCATGGGAATAGACATCTGATTACATGCAAAATGGAGCTTTTGTAAATAACATCAGTCTTTGTGAGCTACCACAATTATTATCAACCATTTAATTTTACTCCCTAGCAACTCATCCATCATTGTTAAAACTGTCCATTTTTGTTTTTTCCCCTTCTTATTCATGAGGTTCCAAATTTTATAAAGTTCACCGTTAAAGCTGTATAGATTACTAACCCAGCAGTGAAAGAGTTCACGGGATTATTTGATTCACCAAAGCATACGATGCTTTGTGTATATGCTATTTCGGGATGTATTCTGCTGGCAAATTGCTAGAAGCAGCAGAATTACAACGGTAGTCATTCCGTTCACTTTTTATACAAAAGAATCATGAAAGTGTGTTTAAACTTTTGGTACTTGGGTATTTATAAGCAAAGTAACTCCCAAGGAAATCAAGAATACTTCATCTCCTTGTCTCTCTCACCCCCAATATTTGATTCCACTCCATGAAATACCATTCACAGTTCCACTTGGTCTATGTCACATTTAATACCCTTGCCTCATAAATACTGAAATAGGACACTTGCTGGCCTCACAAATTCTATTTCATAACAAAGTAATGAGAAATTTTTATCAATAGAATTAAACATTTCCAGTTGACCTCCAATTTGACCTCAGCCTATTCTCATTTTAAACTCTTAAAAATCAGACACAAGAAGTACTAGTGGCTGATGACTTTTTGTTCCTGCAGGAATACTAGGTGGGGCATTCGAAAAACACCTTTGAGTTTTAACTGCATCAGAAGTAAGCTTAGAAAGCCTTCCGGCCCGCAAAAAACGTTGCCAAATTTCCCCGTGTAGCTTCAACAGCATTTGTCAGAGCAAGTGAGCTGTACAGTATCTGGCTAAATTGAAAAGCTTGTTTGTTTGTGTCTCTTCTGTTGGAACATGAACCCCATGTGGGCAAAGGAACATTGTTATCATCTTCGTTTCTGTGCTTAAGTAGTATTAGTTGTGATGGTAGTCAATAAAATGAAAGGAAGTATATTTAAGAGGAGAATGCAAGTTACTATTTCTAATAAACATTTTAACTGTTAAGTACCTGATTTCTAGTCTTGGCTTGAAAACATACTACCCCAAAGTGCTAGTCAAAACTTTGTACCGAAGCCATTCATCTGCACATTAATATAGAAGTAGAAGAAATGAAAGGGGAAGTGGCACTTTTTTTTTCCCTCAGCACCTAATTTACATCAGACATTGGCTTGGAGTTTTATGTATTTTGTTTCATTTAATCCCAACCTAAATAACCAAGATTGATATAATTGTACCCACTTTTAAAATTAGAAAACTGGTGTTCAGGGAAAGTCAGAAACCTGCTCAGCTAATAAACAGTAGAGGTGGGAGTTGAATTCGGATCCATCCAGCTCCAGAGCCTAAGCTATTTCCTCTGTTATAGAAAAGATTTTTTTTATTATTCAGGCATAATCATTAGTAGCTTTTAATTCTCTACTTTAATCATCTACTTTAAACCTTCTAGTTAAAAATGAGACCTCAGAGATCTGCCAAAATGGACAGGTGGTATCTAAAACTATGGTAGTTTACATGAGATTTGGAATTAGAAAAACTACAGGATAAAGGCCATTACCTTTCCTTTCAAAGCCCCCATTTACTTATCTTTAAATGGTAACAGTAATGCTGGGATAATTAAATAAACCTCCATACCTAGAGCCCACAACACAGTATCTAACCCACAGTAAGTGATTCAGGAAGGAGCACTACTGTCATTCCAACTAATCACTTGTTCAAGTAAAAATGTTTATCATAAACTATTTCTCACTCTTTAATGTCAAAGAAACTCATTTTAAAAAAAAAATTCTGCCCCCAGATACTTAGAGAAGCTTGCCCCAGGAATACCATTTCTCTTCACACATGATAGTGACCCAGACCTTTTCAGGGCTGCAGTTACCTTGCAATGCATTAATTTCAGCATGTTTCTCTGCTTTTGCCTCTCAGGGTTACTTCCATGTTTTCACAACTTAATTCAAATAACTATATACAATAAATGCTAAATTCTATTAAGAAATACAATTGAGTAAAGGCATGCTGGAGGCATGAGGAAGAACTGAATGGTTTATGGAGGACTCCTCTAATCTAAGGCACAATAGAGGCCATGCCAAAGAAATTCATAAAAATGGTTCAAACACCTAGACTCCATAAACGATCTTGTTTTAATGAACAGAATTAGGATGCATTCATTTAACAAATGTCTAGCAATGGGCTCCACAGTGGCATGGACCTGTGTTAAGTGCTGGGACACCATGGAAAGTCAAAACAGAGATGGTTCTTGCATCCTCTGGTTTACAGTATGGATGAAAAGGCTGACATTAAATTAGACCAATAATCATGGAATCAAAAATAAGATTGCATCTCAAAGAAGTGCTACCAAAGAGAGTGAGACAGTGCAATGAAATCTCATCTAGCAGGATCTGGCCTGGCCAGGCGGGTCAAGAAAGTTCTCTGAGGAAGGGATGCTGGAGGCATGAGGAAGAAATAAAGAAGTACTGATTCATGTTTCAACATAAATGAAAACATTATGCTAAGTAAAAGAAGCCAGTCATAAAACATCACATATTACATGATTCCATCGATATAAAATGTTCAGAACAGGAAAATCTATAGGTAGGAAGTAGAATAGTGGTTGCCTTGGGGTAGGTAGGTGGGGATGGTCAGAGTGAAGAGTGACTATTCTCTTTTATGACCTCAAAAGACATCCCTGAGATGTCTTTTGAGGTCATAAAAATATTCTAAAATTAGATAGTGGTGATGGTTACAGAACTCGGTGAACATATGACAAAACATGGAATTTTACACTTTAAGTGGTATGTGAATTATATCTCAATAAAATTATTTAAAAATATTGGAAGGTTGGGGAGATGATGAGCGGAAGAGCAAGGGAGCTGTGGCTGAAAAAAGCATGGTAAGCACAATTCAAAAGACAGAGAGAAGGCCAATGTGGCCAGCACAGGGAGGAGCGGGCATGAGATCAGGCTGAGCAGGCAAGGGCCAGTCCACACAGAGCCCCAATGGCCATGGCCATGTTCACATTTTGCTTATTCTAAGCACACTGGGATACCATTGGAGGGCTTGAAAAGGCAAGGAGATACAACATAATCAAATTTGCATTATGAAAAGATCACTTTGGCTAAAGTAAGGAGAATAGACTTGACAGGGCCAGAGAACATATGTATAGACCAGTGAGAGGATGTGAGAGACCAGGGCAACTGATAGACAGAAGTGGACAAATTGGAAAGATGTTTAAGATGCTAAATCAACACATGTTGTATAGGTAGTTAGTATCAAGAGAAATAATAGGAAGGATAGTTGGTTCTACGATTTCAGAGCTCTGTGGAGGCCTGAGCTTGATTCTGAATATGTGAGTCACCTAAATAGAGATAAGTGAACCAATGGGTGTGCATAAACTTGGCTTAGTGAGAAGAAAAGAAGGTCTGAAGCTGAGCTCTGAGGAATTCTAACATTTACTAGCCTGATACCACATAACTAGAATCCAATCATAAGACAATCTCAAACTGATGGTCATTCTAAGAAATAACTGGCCTGTAATGTGTATCAAGGTCACAAAAATCAAGGAATGGCTGAGAAATTGTTCCACATGAAGAGAAACCAGACACATGACAACTAAACGTAATACACGATTCTGAACTGGTACTTTTTGCTATAAAGAGACAATACAATATATATCTTTTTATCTTTTCTTATATCTGTGTGTATAAGTGTGTGTGTGTGTGTGTGTGTATAAAGATGGAAATAACTGGTGAAATCTGAATGGGGTTGATGGATTTGAAGGTTGCAATGGGTTAGCAACTTACTCTCAAATGATTCAGAGGAAAATAATTGTATTATTTGTATTAATTATTATATATAATAAATTGTATTAGTCTTGCTACTTTTCTGTAAGCCATTGGGCATGACCCGTTTGAGAAGAAGACCAAATTGTAGAAGAGAAGGAATAATCAATGGTGCTCAGGTCCTGGGAAGAAAGTTTCAAAAAAGACTTGAAATAGTTTTATGTTGAGCTGATCAGAGAAGTAGAGTTGTACTGCCGTTTAGGTTTGGGGCTCACATCAAGATGATGATTATACATAAAACAATGATGTGCCTTTAAATTCAAAGACTTAAAAAATGTAGAATTTGAAACTATTTAAGTGATATGTATATCCATCTTAGTAAACATATTTACTTCTAATAATAGATAACTATTTTAGGTTGTCTCTTCTTCAATGTTAAGAAAAACTCAAATTACCAATTGTGAAAGATGTTAGAAAAATATAGTTTAAAACTCACAAAACAGTTAAATTCAGCAGGTGTGTGTTGTGTGTGTGTTCTGTTTGTATATATATGTATACATGTATTCACACCTAACACACACATTTCATTTTAATTAAGTAACATCACACACAGGCTGTTAAAAATATCATCCAAACACTTCAAAATGAATGCAGTTCACTTTAGTAACTGTTTAATACATAGTTTCTGAAATAAACTAAATTTATTTATAAATTATTAGCCTCTTGACAAAATTTGGGCAATGAAAAACAATATATAAGAGAAACAGTGCATAAAAATATTAAACCAAAATTATTATTGGCCAGAGCTGAAACTTTGTTATGATACAAAGAAAAATTCTCTCTGAATATCAAATTTAGTAAAATATTTATAAAATTTTATTTTAAATTCTTTCTTTTCCAGATCTCACTAGTCTCTAGGTGAAGGGTAGCTTTATTTGACACATCTTCATCTAAGATCTATAATGCTCATAAGACATAACGCCTCCAGTTTGAGTTCTTTCTTTTCTTGTCTACAGAAAAGGGAAATATTCTCTTGATTCGGTTTTAGCTCCAGTGCATTTTTGAAATAACACGTGACTAGACTTAGCAATCAACCAACTTCCTAAACTAATGCCAGTAAAGATTTGAAATATAATGGGGTTGTATGTGTATGTTCTAAACTTGTACGAGGCAGTTAAAGATCTTAGCAGATTAGATGGGAAAGGACAGGATTAGAGCTACATCTACCGAGTTTTAAGGGTGTATGTAGTACACTGTGAAATGCAAAAAATAAAAATGTGTAGCATGTTTCCATTTCCACACCAAAAAACCTCCCACAAAACTGAGAGATTACCCACCTGTATCAATCTGTATCCATGAATATGCATATCTGTATTAGAAAGGCAAAAGATGTGAAAGGACAACGGTCTCTTATTTACTTGTTCCATCATTATGTGGGGGGTGAGGGCACAAGGGTGGACCACAGAAATGGTTAAACTTCTTATGAAAATATTATATACAGATGTTTCTAAATAATAGTTAAAGATGTTCGTAATTTTGTTCTCAATATTACTGACTTCCCTTCAAAAGAGTTGGAGGGTATTTGTCCCACCTACTTGTCCTGCCAAGAACAGCTATTTTATTACTGACTACTTGAAAAGGTTCATCTTTAAAACTATCTTTTTGTGTCATGGGAGAAGTGTGCCGTGAATGGGAGACATTTTACGTAAGCTATGTACGTCAAATTCAGCACATACTCTACCCATGAAGAACACTTCAGTTAATAGACTGGTTAGCAAAATTACATGCAGAGTACTTGGAACTGTGCAGAATAATAAAGAAAAACCTTCCAAGTGGCTCACATCACATTTAACCAATTACAGTTGCCACTTTTATAGATCATAAAATAAGCTATAAAATGTGGCCCAAACATAATCTAAAGCAAAGAGCTTCAAACAGAACAAAGACCTTCTCTCTCCCACATCCCCCAATGAATTAGAAGCCTGCAAATAGTGCCTTTCTGGCCATGAAAATGAATTGATGTGAGATTTTGCTAAACTCGCAAACTTAAAAGTTAATTAGAGAATAGAAACAATAAAAAGTTGGTTTCCAAGAAAATCACAAGCCCCTAGAAAGTAAAAACCAAAAATTTTATCTGTATTTGGTAAAAAGAGTAGACCACATCTTGACTGCTGCACCTTTTCAGATGACAATCGTGAGGAGTTTTATCGCATAGTAATATACCCAGGCTGGACTAAGTGTAGATGTTAGAAATATTTTGCATTCACGGTTAAAGTCATCTCGAAAAAATTAAAAGAGGCAAGAGCTTAGTTTGAGAAATACTTAGGAGTTTTCTAACACAGCCAGACATCTACTGATTCCTACTCTAGCTTCGCCAAAAATTATCTTCGTACGGGTTATAAACTAGAGAACACTGTTTTCATTCACAGGCTATAGAGCAACACAGGGGATCTTTCTGCATAGGGTCATGGCAGCAGCTTGGGACAATAATTAAATATGGTATCATTATTTATGTCTATATAAATATTACATATTTATATAATACTTATATTATGATAGCTATCATTTATTGACTCTGTGTTACGCACTCTGCCAACTGCTTTATACCCTTTACAGTGTTTACTCCTCAAACGACTCTGCAAGGTAAGCAATATCTTTCCTGTTTTACAGAGTTGGGAACAGATTCAGATAGATCTGCAGTTTGCTTCAAGTCACCCAGCTGTTCAAACTGAGGGCCATTCGATTCTAAAAGTCCACGGTCTCTTGGTTACACCACAGAGAGTCTGCATGGATTTATCGCTAAGCTTGGAGTGGATTTAGGCTTCAGTCTATGGATACAAGAAAGAAGAGGCAGCATGAGTTTTCACTGCAGCAGGAGCTGCAAGCCTCAGGCAAGCAGGAGAGAGAGGAATGCTGAGCTTTCCTTTAACCCAAATGTTCTTTCTGTTCTGAGATTGTTCAGAGGGAACTAATTCTTGCCAATGATCCTTCTAGTTCCATTCTCACTTGCTCCTAACAAGAACACGGAGCCCAACAGGAGAGAATTCACATACAAGCATAACTTAAGAGCCCCAAATGTGTAGCTTTATACTCAAAGAAACGAGTCATCCTATCAGTCGGACTCTTCAAATTTGCAAGACCTTCTGCCATTTCCTCCTCCAAATGCATCACCAACCAAGAAATAGGGGGTGATTCTTCCTTAATCTTCAAACTGACCTAGATAAGTAGCTTCATATAAACAAGGCATCAAGCCTCCAGATTTTGTTAATTTAACACTGGGTCCTCTCCAAGTGTTAATTACAGCTGTGTTGTCCGGTTTTGTTGTCACCGACCCATACGGCTATTGAGCACCTGAAATATAGCTAGTCCAAATCGAGAGGTGCTGCAAGTGTGAAATACACACTGGACTTTGTAAGAAAAAACAACAACTATCTCATTAACAATTATTTTATATCACTTACATGCTGAATTAAACTATTTTCGATATATGAGGTGAAATAAAATATATTATCAAAATTAATTTCATTAGTTTCTTTTTACTTTTTTAATACGGCTACTAGAAAATGTAAAATTACATATGCCAATTGCATTATAGTTCTATTGGACAGCGCTGGTCTGGAATGACGGCTTGCCAAGGCTGTTTAAAGAATGCTAAAATTCTGCATCATATATAGGTTCTTTTTGTTTCAGTTTAATCCTAGAAGGAAGAACTATATTAAAATTCCAGCTATATTAAATCCTTGGTGAACTGAGACTAAAGGGAAAAAAAGGGAAAGTAGGTGGGTTTGAAAGAATGAAAGAAAGAGTAGGAAGTCAAAAGGAGTATCAAGCATTTTCTATTAAAAATGAGATTGTTCTGTTTGGTGGCATAAAGTGATTTTCAAAAGAATGTCAACGGCGAGTTAGAATTAAGTTTCTTCCTGATTCGCAAGGTTGGGTCAAGTACAGTTATCTGCAGAGGCTATTCCTGGACTTAGTTGAAAGCTACTGCGTTTCCAATTGTTTAGCCGATCACTTCTGAACTATAATTACAGCTCATTGTTGTTCCCCCTTAAAAACCACTGACATCCATCCAAAAACTTAAAGCTTACATTTTAAGGAGTATTTATGTGATATTTATAGCATGTGAAGAAAACTCGGGGGGGATTGGCAGTACGGAGGATTATTTATCACTTTCTCATTCTTCAAGTTTGAATTTTCTTGAGATTCATATCCAAAAGATATTTCCTACGTAATGCTAGTGTGCTGAAATATTACGTGTGAATATAATTTGGCATATTCAAGTTAAAGAAAAATCCTTTTTTTTTTTTGTAAAATGGGGAGAAAAAACCTATTAAATCCCACTAAAAACATAGTAGACCCAAAAACATCCACTGAAGGAAACAATGTTACATGCTTGAAGAATTTTTTTAGGTTAGCCAAGAAAAATAAAATAAAATCAAGGAGGAAAAGCTGGAGTTTCGATTTTTGGAGATTATACTTCCTGGTGATATAAAAACAAAAGTTAAATTCAGAGAGATTCGACTCTGAAGTTAGCATAGAATAAAAAACAATAGGAAATATTTAACTATGTGCCTATGTTTGTACACAAACAGAAATAGATATAAACAGACCTTAATTAGCATTGTAGACTTTAATTATCTTTGTACAGTAATTGGGAATGGTTTTGTTCTGATTTATTCCATAACGCTTACTGTGTTCTGTTAACTAATTTTTTTCCCCTTACAGCCTGTAATAGAAGGCTTTTACTGCACACTTTATTGCATCTGCGTCTCATTTAATGACCATTGTTCTGGTCTGTCAGAGCAAGCAGCTATACAACTTCGTAAATCCGCAAGATTAAGCAAATATTTTGACAATGCCTAGATTTTTTTTCCCTCTCCTTTATTTTCTTTTTTTTTTTTAAATGAAACAAATAAAAATATAAATAACTTTTTACTTATCCAAACAGGGTTAGGAGAGTTCTTAATCGAAAAGAATAGAAAGAACAACTGGCGGTTAAATGTACTTCAGGTAGCAAAATACATCAAGCAATTTTCTGTCCCATTTCACTTAAGAGTCCTAAGAATCCTGCCTGAACCACACAGCTGGGGGTCACAAAGCATTCCTGGACTACAGGGAGGTCACTAGACCCCTGGGGCAAACCACTTGGAGGCTTTTCAATTGTGACTAGCTTCTAGAACAAAACAGAGGTCTTCTGCTCAGCCTGAATGGCCACAGCAGGAAAGCAGAATGATAGGTGTCTGAATCGCTAAGATTTAAAAAAGTGCTTATGCTACATACAAAACTGCAATACCGCGATGGGATCAGGACCAGGATCATGATTCTTCCCACAGACGGAGGGTATACGACAAGAACTGAAGCTTTTATAAGCGATTAGGGAGAGGGAAAAAGTTGGAGGAAGGGGATATGAAGAAAACTCATTAATTCATAAGCATTTATTTGTTCTACAAACATCCTAATAGTGGAAGGCAGAAAATAAACCAACAAAAACATAAAATAGAAATGCTGTTAATTATGTGAAGTGACAAATGTCAACTAAATTTATTGTGATCATTTTGCAAAATATATATCTATCAAATAATTAAACTTACATGTTATATATCGAGCATATCTCAATAAAACTGGGGCGGGGGAAGAAAATGCTAAGACGTAGTGGTGGATCGAGGTGCTGAAGTATCAGTGGAAGGAGAGAAAAGGGTAAGAAAAAGTGCTGAAAAGAAACTGTCTTTTAGAGCAGATTAGAAAAAATGTTACAGAAAAATAACTAAGAATAGAAAGCAAGGTGAAGGTAAGATCCAAATTTACCCCTCTTAAAACTTTAAGTGTAAGCCTCTTAAAACTTTAAGAAGGAGGCTCTCCTCGGAGGCTGCACCTGGCAGGGAAAATTTCTACAAGAAGGTGTTGAGATCAGAGCAGGCAAAATTCTGCTAGAAAGCCTAGAAAGAAGACACCACAGGGATGGGCCAGAGGAGAGATCAGGAAAGATAACGCAAGAAGAAACAACCCCCTTTGGAGGAAATAGAGGTTTGTGTGATTACCATTAGGTTGCTTCGGCTCTCCGTTGGTTTGCATTTACTCCAACAAGGAAAATACAAAGCAGGGTTTGTGCTCAAGTTTAAGGCCATGATGTTCATTGACAAGCCACCGGCGAATTGCCTATATTTGTAGGAATCCTGTGAAGTGTGCCTTTTGAAGAGTTCCATCAATGCTAACATCATCGGCTGGGCCCTTAACTAGAACAGGTCTGTGCCTTTTAATGAACAACCTTGATGAGTTCTCTGGACTGTTCCATTAAACACTCCTTTTACCAGAAAGGTCTGATAATTCTCTCTATAAATGTTTCATGTTACCAACGCCAGTTATTTCTAAAGTTAGGCAGTACAAAGAAACAAAAACCGAAAACCCTTGCCTTCAATTTAGAAACCTCAAGGAGTGTGTGTGTCTACCGTAAAGCAGAGATTTACTAATTTGTAGTACTGAAATCACTTATACCTCCTCACAAAAACCAACCAACAAACAAAGCAACAAGAAAGCTCCTCAAGTACAGAAAAGAAAAAACATCTTGGTGCAGATTCACTGGCCTCAGCAGTAGGTCTGTGGGTCCTTTTAATTTTATAGGTGGTTTTAACGAGGGTGGTTCAGAAAATTACTTTGAAATGTTCTGCCAAGATAACTACGATAAATAGCTTAAGAGTGGGGGTGGCAGCCAGACTACAGGGTCTCCAGTCTCAGCTCTATCACTTCCTAGCTGTGCAACTTTAGGGAAATTTCTTAACCACTCTGTGCTTCGCTTCCCTTATTTTCAAGATGGAATAATGGTAGCAACGTGAAAGAACTGAAGAGTATGTAAAGTACTTAGCATAGCACCAGGCATATGGTAAGTGCTCAAAAAATTTCAGCTGCCATTAATAGCACATTCACCCAAAAGTACTCTCAATAATGAATCAAATTTGGAGGCAGTGAGTGCACTGAAGCAGAATCCAACTGAACCAATGAATGAATGCAACTAAGACGCGTAAAATCGAATCCTTATTAGGCATCTTCCCATCATTATCTCAGGAGGTCAATGTGGTTTTGAAGCTGTGCAGACTTCCTATACACTATGACCCTCCTGTAGCACAATATTTTCTAACAATCCTTTTGGGCACAGACACAGACAGCTACAGGGCAGGAGATAATTCAACTGAACTACCAAAAGCATACGTTCCATGGCCTCAGTTCATGAGAATCCCATTAAACACCAGTCTCGGAAGAGATGACCTCACAATGCAAACCCAGTTAATTCAATTCGACAAGCATTTATTGAACCCCTGTGATGTATCAGAATCTCTACTAGATGCTGAAGGTGATATAAGGAGAAAAAAGAAAATGACCCTGTCCTTGAGGAGGTCATAACCTAGAGGGCAGGAAATACAAGTAATTTTAAGGTGTGGTCACCTGCAATGAATGCTCTAACAGAGGATGGAATGATGCCATGTGAACACAGAGGAAGGTGTAATTAACTCTGAAGGGGGCAGTTAGGAAAGGCTTCCCTGAAGAGGAGACATAGCATGCCATTATAGGAGATCAATACGGCAAGCCTATGAAATTGTTTAATGACTTTTTCATTCATGGAAACAACTCAGAAAAAGCCTGAGAGACTATCCCTGCCTCTGCATTAACATGTGTGTGCTTAAGATTTGATTAAATGTTTGTTGTTACTGTACCCATAACTTTTTTTAAAAACAAGTATGAACATTTATCTACTGTTCTGATCTTCTTCAAAGAGAAAAAAATCCAAGAATGTCACATTTTCAAAAGCAGTCCCTCCAAGTTAATAACAAAGTAAGAATGGCAAATGACCAAATGTCTCAGAGACTATTTGGCCGAAGCAGAACCCTACGAAGGCCCATGTTTGCTTTATGTAGCAGCAAGACAGTACTCAAGAGTTTTTTTTTTTTTTTTTTTTTTTCCTTACACGGCTGCCTCTTTCTACCTGACTACAATCACTAATAATTTCTTCAGGCCAGCACAGGAAACAGGTATTGATCAGAATAAGCCACCACATCCACAAACACCTGCTACAGTAGGTTATGGTCTCCATGGAAACTCTTCAATAGAACCAATCTGAATTCAATTTCAGAAGTAATGAGAGCAGATAATTTTACACTCAATCAATCACTGTCAGCCACTGTTATCAGCCAATCAGTCATTATGTCAGTCAGTCACACTTTCAACAAACTTCTTCTGTGGCTTGGTCAGACGAGAATGTTTTGACATCCAGAAGCAACACAATCAAATTGGCTTGTCTTTCCTGGCGAGAAGCCAAAGACACAGCAATGCATTGTGTTTGCAAAGGCAATAAGCAGAGGGCTCAACCAAAATACACTGTGGTCGTGGAAGATTCTAGGCAGCAATTTCAATAATTGTTATGACACTTGAGACAGAGAAGTGCTTTAGGCCCAAAGGTCATATAGTTTAATCCTCTCATTTAATGTGAAGAGAGGACCAGAAAGGTTAAAATGCCTCCCCAAAGCTACACAGCTAATTGAGTATAACCCGAGACTAAAACGTGAGTTTTCTCCCAGCCCAGTGCTCAACCAGAATGTCACGCTGCTGTTATTAAACTCCTTTTTTTGTGGCAAGAGGGTAGGGGTAGTTGACAGTTAGGTTCCAATTCTAAGGACAGAGCCCAGAGTCTGTGGGAGACTCACAGAATACTTGTGGGGCCTGTGTTTTGGAGCCATCTCAAAGTTCTCTGTTTGGGATTGGTTTGTCCTTGGGCAAATACAACTTCTGGTTTCAAAAGGGGAACAAAAGACTTTGAAATACTACAGGGCTACCAAATCATTGTGACGAAAATGACATTTTGATGAATTTAGGGCAGGACTATAGAGAACACATGGATTTAATTTCCCTAAAAGTGCATGGCAGTGGGAGGTAAAATGAAGGGAAAATCTGCTTCTGGCAAATATATTCAAGCTCTTATCAACTCCAAACATGAGAAAAGACATTTTGGACTTCTGAAGAACCTGAAAGGTATTTGGTTCGATGATCCTTTGTAAATAGAGGTTTAATCCTGGAAATCCCAAATATTCCAAAGATTCCTTTATTTTCTCTAAGAGATGCTTTATTAGGTTTCCTTTTGTATTGTTTTGTTTTCTTTTGTACTTTTTGCCCATTTCTCAGAGACAGTTTTCTGAGAGTGATATTCACATTCTTTTTGGTAAAATGAGTCAACCTGAGGATTCTCAAATTTCAATATTCATGAGAGCCTACCAAAGCTGTTCAAAAAGCGAGATACTCAGACTCCATCTCCAGAAACCCTCATTTAACAGGTGGGATTGGGCCCAGGAATCTGCCTTTTTAGCAAGGAGACCCAGGTCATTCTGATGTATTTTCTCCGGCAGAGGCCTTGGAAAACACTGGTAATTAATGATATTTGGTATAGGATTTGGGTCTTTTTTTTAAATAGTGATCTTCTAATCACATCTCTTCCCAGCTACTTTCAACTATACGAATTGCATATCACCTATATCACAAGGACACAGTTTTAATGGGTGTGATCACAGGCTTTTATACATATACAACCATTTTCTATTGGCTGTAAATAGGCTTTATCTCAAATAGGTAGATAGTATATGGGACATTCAGTCATCCCATCAAAATCTGTCTAAGGCAAATAATATGGAAAAGCAGAGAAGATATGGCTTCAGGCTTAAGGTGAAACCAGTAATTCGCAGCAAATGCAGTTTACAAGCTGTAACATGAAACAGTCGCTTCATTTCTCTATTCTTCATGACCTCGGCTCAAGCTACCCATTTTATCTTCTTGAAAACACTGATAAAAGTTTTTGTTTGTTTATTTCTAGATCGGTGATACAGTCCCTGCATTTCCTTCTTAGCTCGATTTTTCTTTTACAATATACTTGTCATCATTTAAACATACTCCAAGGCCTATCAAATGTCCTGAAATGCAAGTATATAGGCAAGGGAGACAGTTCACTCTACGACGACAGTTTGTTTTTCACCACTGTATCCCCTGAAAGTGGCACACTGTCTGGCATGTAGTAAGCACTCAATAAATATTTGTAGAATAAACAAACAAACAAACAAATAGATGGATGGATAGATGGATGCATGACATACAACAAGTAAAATCTCCCCTGTCTGGATAATGTCTGAATGAAACAAACTAGTTTAAAAGATCCATAGTTTACAGTGCTAAACAATGACAAAATATTTTCATTTTTTCAGGTTGTTCTTAATGATAAAAGTTTTGGTTAAGTATTGTTTACCCCTTGAAAACCAAAAGCAAATATAATATTTTAAATGTGCCCTCCTTTGTAATAAGCTAGCATACAAATTTTTCTTTGCAGTCTTTAGCTCATTTCATTTTTGTTATGATTAAGCAGAAATGTTTTTAGAAGTTAAAAATAACTCACAGACGTTGGGAGAGTGAAGAGGGAGGCAGAATTGGGAAGGGGATGGAAAGATTAACAAAAACGACGGTGAATCTCACCAAGGTATTTAGCAATGGGCACTCTAGAAGTCAGTAAAATTTAAGACATCTTTAAAAACTCTCTTTGCTTCATCAGTAGTCATCCCAGGCTCAGAACCTTCATGTATTGTTCAGATGACAGAGGCAACCCTTGGGAAGTTTACGTATTACACTGATGGATTTCAGAGCCTCATACCAGCGACATCACAAAAAAACAACCTTAAATCCCCCCGAAACCAGCAAACTGGATGAGAGACAAGCTCTAAGAGCTATCAGAGATCCTCCACGTCCTATTAGGGAAAGGAAGGCGGGAGGAGAAATTAACCTTTGCTGAGAATCCACTGACAAATGCCCAAGTGCTGTACTGAACTCCTCACAAACAGGATACTTTCCAGGAAGTAGTATATTCATTTTCTAGAAAATCAGGGCTCACAGATCTCCATCCTCATGGCCAAAAAGTAAAGATGGCACTAAAGTAATAGCAAATATTTATTGAGGGATTAATCAGTGTTAGTAATTGTTTCATGTGCGTTAACTATTAACTCATTTAATCCTTATTTCAACCTTATAAGGTGGGTAGCTCTTATGCCCTTTATTGAGGTCAAAGGACAAAAACAGAGAGGTTAAGTAACTTGGCCAAGGGGTCACACCTGGTAAATGGCAGAATTGGGGCTGGAACCCAGACTTTCAGCTTTAGACCCTAGTCTCTTAACCACCACACCAACCAGTGTCTATAATAAGGTCTAGGTTAGCCTTTTTCCAAAGGTCAGATTCTTTCCAGGGTACAACTTTGGATTATATTTCTGGAGTAAATAAAAAAGCCATATCTCAACAACAGCTTATTAGACTCTTCCAGTACTATAAATCATGTTTTTATTACATATACAGATATGTTACATGTTGATAATTAAGGTAACCATATCATTTATTGCCCAAACCAAGATACCTGAGAGTGAAAAGGGGTACTATTTATTAATAAATACCCAAAGACTACAGCTATAACCTGGAACTGTTACTCCAGTAATGAATACATGTCCATACATACATAATTAGATAGTCACTTTCAGACACATTCCAATAAGATCAGCTGGACTACAGATGTGGAATTAAATGCCTTCTGACACTGTGTAAGCCTATCCTTCCTCCCATCCCTAGAGCTGCTAGCCCTTTCTTTACCTAACGCATTTCTTTTAACTTGTTTTCTCACAAAAAGACTCTGCGTAATTGGTCAGCCACAAGAGATTAATTTGTACTTAGCTGGCTGAGCAGACACCGTGATAACTCAATAGCGGATGGTGCCTGTGCATGGACCAGCATCTTCCCTTATATAAACCTCCTCCCTCCTCCCTCCCTCCCAAGCCTGCTACTTTGGGGATTGCCATCCAAGCTCTTAATTTACCTCCTTTTTGCCTGTTGATGGAATTCTGAACTGTAGTTTTTAATGTCCTCATAGGCCCTTTTTCTTTTAGAAATAGAAATACTAGGAAAGATATCAGACTTCCTTCCTAAAACAATGCAGAAAAGAATCAGGGTTTTGGGGTGCATGACTAGCAGGGAAACACAGGACTGAGCAAGAACAAGGTTATCTAGGACCCTTCGATCTCTTCACATTGATTAAAACTATAGTCAGACATAGGGACCAGCCCAAGGGCAATAGAGATGTTGATGATGATGATCGAAATACTTCCAAGAACTTATAATGGGATTTATGCAGATGATCTCATTTAATGCTCTCTCACTTCTATGTGGCAGGTACAATTATCATCCCCATTTTAGAGATGGAGAAATTGAGACTTAGGGCAAAAGTTCTGCCCAAAGCCCAACCTAGGAAATTTGACCCAGAAGCAACAATCTTACCCACAGGGCCTTGACATTTTAATGCACAAACCAATCCCAGATAAGAGAATGTCAGTAACAAATGGAACTGGAGAGACCCATGCCTCCACCTCATCTCACAGATGAAGAACCAAGCTCAATCCTTTTTCCTCCTCCAGAAAACACCTGTCCATAACTTTGTAAAAATAAAATGAGAGAAGGTCCAAAAGCTACATAAAAAAAGTGCTATATAAACATAAACTGTTATCATTACACCAGATCTTATACTCTATTTGAAAATATATTTTACTTTGACAGAGTCATTTAACACTTGGACATAAGGCATAGGGCCTGGGCAAATTCCACCTACCATGGAAATGCATCTTGTTCTGGGTTTATGCCTGTCACACAGGTATCTCCCAGGGTGGCCAACATTTGCCACATCCCAATGCACTGTCAACAAGGAAGGATTAAGTACTTTCAAAACACTATAAAAATACAGAGTATAGGGTATGGAGAATATAGAAGGAAAAGTCGAGAAGCAAAAGCATTTTATTTTTTAAATGTCTCCACTCCTTTAACCTGGTCCCTTTCCTCTGCTTGGCTAGCAGGACAGGTGGAGGTGGTAACTCATAGGTGGAGGTGGTGACTCACAAGCACAGTGCACCCTGCTCACATTATGCCATTTTACGAGCAGGCTAGAGCGTTAAGAGACTTTGCAATGATGCACAAGTTGAAATTCCCTTCCCAGAGTACTAAAGGGTTTGATGTCAGAAACAAACCTAAAAAGATCTATAAGAATGGGCCTCAGGTTCCTGCCCCCAGTGGAGTCTGAGATTCCACTGTAATGATGCAGATGGGTACAACATTTGGAATGGAAAGGAAATCTGACCCACCTGAAAGCAATTAGTGTTCTCTGGAGGAAGAAACTGTGCTTGAGCTGTGAGATTTCTATTTCAATTTTTCCACATGGGGGTGGCTACTCCAAACGGAAATGTGTTGTAAGGACAAAAGCCACACCTGCTTTTGAAGACTTAATGTGACTATGTCAATAACGTTTATACTGATTACATGTTGAAATGATAATATTTTGGACATACTGGGTTAAATAACATATTTCTTCAAAATTAATTTCACTTGTTTCTTTTTACTTTTTAATATGTCCATGAAAAAAATGAAAATTGCATAGGTGGCTCTCATCTGTGGCTCATGACATATTTCCATCGAACAGCACTGGTCTAGAGTCTTGACCACTCTGAAGTTCTACCTTGACAAGCAGCCTCAGTATCAACTGGGATTTTGTTAGAAATGCAGACTCTTAGGTCCTACCTCAGACCCACTGAATCAGATTCTGCATTTTAACAAGATCTCAAAGCAATCTGCAAGCACGTTAAAGTTTGAGAAGTATTGCCTTAGTACTCTATAGGCACTTGAAAAAAAATTAGTTGAATGCATGAATTATCTATAGGAAGTTGCTGCACACTGATCTGGGAAAAGGATAAGACCCTTCTCTGGCTTTTTCTTTGCCTCATGAATATCGATGGACTCAGCAGATCAATCACCTTGCATTTTAGCAAGTGCACAGTATCTGGCCTCGAGAAACCATGGTCCTTGAGAAACTATGGTTTATAGATCCCAGAATCTAGTTAGAAATTTAGAATCCTGTGTCCCTCCCTAGAACTAGCGATTTGGAATCTAGATATAAATCGACCCTCACGTGAATCATAAGCATGTTAATGAGTTAGAAACTGGGGAGTAAGAAAAGGGTCTTTCAACAGCTCCATGGAAGCAAGAAGGCTGAGACCAGAAGAGAAAGTGGGGCAGGTGCGTACTCTGAGGATCCCAAGCTGGACACAATTGCTTCTGCTGAGATCTCAAGATACACAGACCATCCAGCTTCAGGTACCAGGAAGAAGGCCTTAAAGCAGATGGAGCAGAGGACGAGGATAGGGTGACACTGGCCTCATTGCACACCAGAGTGGCCCACAAACCAAAGGTCTGACAGAGGATGTTCTGCATCCCAACTTTCCATTTCATTCCTTTCTAGACCTAAAATCCTCAACAAATGGAATATCTGATCACATTAGCTACAAAAACATGCACTCATAAAGCTGATTTTTTTTTTTTTTTTAATAAGAAGCAAATGCTCAGGAGAAAGGATGTCATGACGTGCAGAGAACAAAAGTTACAACTGTTGTCTCTGTCTCCTGGCATTCTCTCTGAGACAGCCACACCCCTCATCCAGCCAACCTCAGGAAAAAAAAGAGAGCTTAGAGGGTCGGCATGGGGTAGAGAGAAAAGACAGCAGAGACTGAGAAACCAAGGAACAAGGAAAGGAGTTAAGAAAAGGAATGGAGATGAAGGAGCCAGGTCCTGGAAATTCCATCAGAAGCTGTGTGT
Organism: Rousettus aegyptiacus; assembly: GCF_014176215.1. NCBI lineage: Eukaryota > Metazoa > Chordata > Mammalia > Chiroptera > Pteropodidae > Rousettus > Rousettus aegyptiacus. Next base: position 129,391,460 of record NW_023416306.1, read on the forward strand.
ACCTGGGGGTAGAGGAAGAGAAATAGAGAGAAGGAGGAAGGGAGAAAATGAAGGGGTGCCTTAAAACCTTAAATAAATTTCCCATTTAATTAGCATGAGGAAGAAGAGGAGTCTACGTGTGACCACAAGGATATTACAAAATAGAAATGTTCCTTAAGCCAGTTCAACATTCCCCCACTCTATTCTGGCAAAACATTATCAGCTCTTCCTTAGCTCTGACAATTGTCCTAGGGGATAGGCTCCCCCAGGAGAGCTTGCGGGATACAGGCAGTAGGTTTCTATTAGTGATAAGCCTCTGTGAAGGGAAAGGTGGACTTGGGCACACAGAACATATGCCACAGCCATCCTGCCTGCTGACACCTGGAGCAGCTTGGAGTTCCACCTGAGCGAGCCAGAGGTCACCACAAAGGTCTCCACGCAGAGCGCGTGGAGGGCACTCCCACAGCAAGAGGCAAGGCTCCTGTGCCAGTTGTTGCTCAATCTTTTTTCTTTTCTTTTCTTTTCTTTTCTTTGTAAAAGCAAACCAACAAACTCCAGCTGGACTGGATGGGGTATGACGCAGCAGGAAATTGAACAGGAAAAAAGCGCCTAGAGTAGCTCCCAGCACAAACTCCGCGAGGTCTTGAAGAGAGAGAGTACAACCACCTCATCTGCATGAACTTTTCCAGGTTCTTCTGACTTCGAGGCTGCTCTGATGAAAAACAAGGGCCCTCTGAGGTATTTGGAGCCAGACTTTAACCATGTCTTGTCAAAGTGAAGTCAGTATTTTCAAGCAGGAGCCCCTTCCTCAAGAGGATCTTTTGCTCAAACTGTTCGTCTTGGTTTGGCGGAGACTGGTGGGGCAGCCTGATGTGCTCATTCCAGGCAACTTGACTCGGGACGTGCAGTCCTTAATTTCCCACCCTGTAGCTGCTGGTGGTGTGCACCTATAAGCACTTTTTCTGTTTATCTTCAAAGGAGGAGGGGTCTCTAGCCTGCTGAGAAGTGAAACGACATGACCTCACCTTGGCAGCACAGAGGGTCTCCCTTGATGCTGCGAATGAATGGGTTCTGTCCTCATGCCCCAGATCTGAACCACCTACCTGGACATCTGCTGGTACTGGCCTAGGTATCCCCTATAAAACCCTCTGAACAAGACTAAGAAATGGGGGTGGTTTACCAGGGGACCAACTTGTATCCCCTGACTTTTGAAGGATTTCAAAAGGAAGACCGCTTTTTTCATTCTAGGCGCACATTTTTCTTGAAGAGGAAAATAACAGGGCTTGGGTTTTTGCAAGTAGGAAGCAATAAAATGCACTAAGACCATAGAAGTGCCTCTAGAGGGCCTGGTAATAGCGGTCTCCAATGCATTCTCTACCTTCTCAAAAGGGCAATCGGAACTTCTCCTTCGAGTGTCTCTTGTCTTGTTCTCAAGAAATAAATCAGAATGAGGGTGCTAAAAGTGGTCAAGAAAAAAATAGTGAAAAACTCAAGGCACTTCTCTCTTTCTGCTGCATTGTTTCATGCAAAATATAACAGCAGTGTTAAATTTTCTCTCTGCATGTCTGATAGTACACAAAAATCCTACTCTTTTGTTGCACCATAATTGTTTATATCCTGAAAAAAACTCAGAAAGAAAAGCAGAGAAGGTGTGGTCCTCTGGCCACAACTTTTTTTCTTGGTTTCCCCAGCAATGAAGACATAGTCATTTATTCAGCAAGCATTTCTTACAAACCCATTTTGCAGGATAAGCTATCCCAAGATATTTGCTCCTGCAGTGACAAAATGAGTAACTTTAAAACTCCCCAGAAGGCAGAAGTGATTCATGTGTTATGTAACCAGGGGTTTAAGATATGGCATTGGAAAAGAGAGCACATGCCTAAAATGGACTCCTAGCATCTTAATAAAGTGTGTGACCCATGTGCTCAAAATTGTACTGAGACTCATCTTGAGACATGTTCATTTAAACATGCATCCTTCACAGCTTCTTCCCTTTATGTTATACTAAACACTAGTATCAACAACACATGAATAGAAGAGTACACTGGTGTCACTTGTTAAACTATATGCAAGTCAACCTTGAATGTTCTCATACAGAAGCCTTTGATAACGTGTTCCTAAAGTTACCCGGTTCCACTTATCTGAGTGCCTATTTAACCCCAGAAAATGAGAGCTAACCCTGCGTCCTGCCTTCTCCTTTCCTGTTAGCCAGGCCTACGGGGAGGTCAGTGGCTCAGCTAGACCTGTGAAGTGAGGAAGACACAGAACTGCCCAACGTGGGGTCTCTGCCCTCTGTGAAGAGCCATACGAAAAGGAAGATGAGACCTCTCTCCCTGCAAGAACCATGTTCCCCTGGCCCCATTCCCCAAACCTGCTTGTGGTGGCCTTTGCTCCAAAAGCCCAGTGAGCATCGTGGCTGAGCAACCGACCTGTTTCTGATTATTCTGCTTGACGTAGACAATTTGCTGACATGTGCAGTTTCAGAAATTTCATAAGCGCAGGACACAAGGAGGCTTTGACGTCAATTCCAGGAGGACCCATATAGTCCCCCCGAATGATTCCTGTCAGTGTGGGAAGCCTGAGGGGAGGTTTTAAATAGAGGGTTGGGGCTTCCTATTTACAGTCTCTTCTACTTAAGACTTGGGTCTTCAAGCACACACCATATCTAGAGTCGAGACCCACTTCTGGCCTCACACATAGCCAGGGTCATTCCGCTGCAAATGTATATTCACCTTTTAGCCTCTTCTTCTACACTGGCGTCCACATCAGCTTTCCATCATGCCTTTATATTGTGGACAAATCTCCGCCCATAAACTCTTCTTCTGAAAAAAGGTGCACTGAGGCAGCCACTCCCAGGCCTTCTCCCTTGGGCACCCCTTTTGGGTCTGAAAACCCTCCTGTCCCAATACCATGTCTGCCGAAGTTGACTGGACCTGAAGCGCTGGCGGCTCAGTGTTTTTGGAAACTGGAGTGTTCTCTCGCCACAATTCTCTTGTTGTCGTCAAAAGCAATTACATGTTTCAGATGATGAAAAGCACTGTCATGAAAAGCTGGCAAAGCAGCCAAGGAGACAGATGTATTAAACCACACGGCGTCTAAGAACTCCCACTTACGTTGGAGCTCAACACAGAGATGAACGTGGCGATATACCCCTCTCCAACACCTTCCATTTGGATTTCGTGCACACGGTTCATTTCTGATGAGGTGCTCAATTCTTTCTGTGGCCAAATACAAAATTGCAAAAAGCAGTCCTCGTTCAAGTCTATATCCCAAATGAAAGCAACAATGTCATAACTGCAAATTATCATTTAAAAATACAATAGGTTTGACTGTAGTGAGTTGACACCAAAGAGCCGGCATTTCTAACTGGTGATGAAATTCTGGTCTGAGATGCTAACTGATATGCTCTGAAAAACATACTCCATGCTCACAGAAGTAAAGAAGCTGAGGTTAAACCGATTGAAGAGTTTAATTGCAGGACTTCTCAGTGCTTTTAATATGGTAATGATGCTGTGAAGTTAAAAGATTCAACTCAAGACATACATACATATATATGTGTATGTATGTATATATGTTAGGATGTATATTTTTTCCCAAAACCTTCTTGATTCCTTCAAAGTTGAAAATGTGGCACTATCGCTTTCTAACCGCTCTGAAAGCCTTGTTTCTTCCTCCTATCATACTTCAATACCCAGCTCAAAAGTGGCCATCTGTGTGAACTACCCAGCCCACAGTAACCTTCCTACCACCTAAGAGGCTGTGGTGCTCACTGTGAGGTTGCTTAGTCACTGAATACGGACTACATGTCAGAGATTCAAGAACATGACATTCTGCCCTATGTCTGGGAGCAGGGTGTGCTGTGACATCCTGCCACCTCTGGGAAAACACAGGGATTAAGTGATAACCCTAAAAAGGAGCCACTGTAACATGGTGGTTACCCTGTCACCCATGCCTGTTTGGCTCTTGTTCAGCACGCCCTAGTATGTGCTTTATTTGGATAAGTTAACCTAAGACTTGGTTTCCTCACCAATAAACTGGGATGATAATAATACCTACATCACTATATCAATGAAAACTAGGTTTTATTGTTATCACAGGAGAAAGTGTCACTGCCAAGAATAAACCCAACTCTTTTGGCTCTAAATCCATGTTGGTTTCACTCTTCTACATTCCTGTGTTCTTTCTACTTTGCCATAGTGGTTTCTCTTTTTGTTTAACACACCTGTCAGCATATAGTTAACCTGTGCCTTGTGTTATCCTCCTCACATAATGCCTTCCAAACTAGCTTGTGAGCTCTCTGAAGACAAAGATCATACACATATGGCACAGCGCCTTTCCAGATTATTGCCAAAATATTTTAATAGTCAACAAGTTATTTACTGTAGTTATTATACAAATTCTAGTAACCATGGGAAGCATCTCAATGTAAGAAATTTGTTAGAAATATTGATACCAGGAATGAAGTAGTTTCCCAAACGGTATTCCAGAGGGCAGGAGTTGGCAATTATTTTTTTTCTGTAAAGGGCCAGAGAGTAAATATTTTAGGCTTTGTAAGCCATGAAGTATCTGCCTCACTACTAAACTCTGCTGTTATGTGAAAGCAGCCATTGACAAGGAATGAATAAATGAATGAGGTTGGCTCTGTTCCAGTAAAACTTAACAGTGGTCAGATCTGCCCCATGGGTAGTGGTGTTCTGATCCCAGTTACAGGGATGATAAAAGCATGGTGCAGGGAAACTGGTTGGTGGTCCAGTCAAATGGGTTTGCTGTATACTGATTTGAGTATTCTAACTTCAAGCACTTGTTACCATAAATTGAAAGCCTGGGCTCCACTCAGCAGCTCTGTCTCAGCAGCAGCCTGCACGGGATGAATTGTGGTGTGCAGGTGTTTGTGGTGCTGAACCTTAACATGTAACATCTTTTCTCCTGTGATTCACTCTTAATGGAATCTTCAACCTGACAAGAATGGACTGTATTGGTGCCTCTGGATAGGAATCCTAACAGGTATATCATCAAAGCATCCCATAACAGTTACAAGCTTGACTCCATGAGAATAATACACCAAGGCAGCTATGCCACCTAGTGATGCCTGCATGTATTGTTCTCATCCCGAAAAAAGCAGGAGAGGCTTTGGGGAGGCCTGGCATTTGCTATTTCTGGCCAACAATCCCACAAGCAAAAATGGTCTGAAGTCTCCATCTTCACTTCAAAACATTCCTGTGGCTGCATTAACCATTCCCCATGAGGCTCAGAGGATATGAATGAGTTTGTGTTAAGAGGGAGCAGCCCAACTCTGTAGTACTAATTACCAAAAAATATCACACACACACACACTCTCTCTCTCTCTCTCTCTCTCTCTCTGTCTCTCTCTCTCTCTCTGTCTCTCTCTCTGTCTCTCTCTCTCTGTCTCTCTGTCTCTCTGTCTCTCTCTCTTTCTCTCTGTCTTTCTCTCTCTGTCTCTCTCTCTTTCTCTCTCCCTCCCTCCCTCTTCAAATTTCTTGCAAGAGGTCTACTGAATAGCTAGAATATTCTACAAGTCTAGATGGCAAAGCCTCACACAACGCTTTTCATCCTTCGAAATGCAGCTAACTGCAGCAGTACCACTAATACTGCTTTCAAATAGTGGTTCTAGTATCATAAGATGCTATTATAATAAGCTATGACTGTGTGTTTTTCGTAAGGAAGGAAAACATCAGTCCAGGAGAGAAATGGAGGGTGAATGACATTTATCAGATTGTAGTTTCTGAAAATGGATTTGCTTCACTAGATCAAAGACAGCCCGTTTCCACACATCATCACCAGTTCAGCGGGAACCATTCCAGATACTCGGAGTGCGTGCTTTCAAACTGGAGAGTTGGTTTCTATTCTAGGTCATACGTATGTCCACGCACTCTCGATTGCCTTCATACAGTTAATAAGGCAAAAGCACAGAAAGTATATAAAAAGCCCAATAGGGAAGAGAGACATTCAGATGACTACAGGTAGCACGCCATGTACAGCTGTTTATGTTTTGCCCTGTTCAAAAGTGTCCAGCCTCTATCCTACTTACTTAGCTACATACCAGGTACAGGATTACAGATCACCTTTTCCTAAGTCACTGAAAGTGCTTTTTGAAATAAATGGTAGCATAGTACACAGTGTCCTAAAGAAAAATAAAATTCATGTTCATGCTCTTCAATTTACTCTATATGATTAAAGATTTAACTAAGTACATCGCTCCTGCTCTGTCCATGAAACAACCAGGAAGAAGTAGATCTAACTGAAACTACTCAACCGCTGGTCCCAGGTCACTTGTTTTTCACCCAAAGCCAATAAGCTCAGCTCTCCATATTTTAAAATGTTCATTGTGATATATTGTTACTGTTTGCATACAGCTGTCAGCTGTGAAAACATTTTTTTTTTTTTGGATGCAAAAATCTGGCTTTTGCCCCTCTTTCCCCAAGCCTCGATGGTGGCCCACTGACTCATGCTGACAAAAGGGACAAAGGTTCCCTTTGCTCCCTCCCCATCCAGACGTAATTAGGCCTCGCACAGGTGACCCCTCAGCAGCACAGAAAGCTCAGTGAGAGGGTTCATTGCTGTGAACACAGCTTCACGATGGCCACCACACAGACACTGAACAGTTAGTTACAAGTGGACACTGGGATGACCCTCGTGAGTCCCCTGTCACTGCAGGCTCTGAAGCTAGGGTCCAGGGAAGAGCTGAGCCCAGGAGAGAGAGAGAGGCAGAGCCCCAGCAGCAAGGCTGAGAATGGGCGGGCTTGGAGAATGGCTCTCAAAAACAATTCTTGCTTCTCTCTTTTTGAGAGGACAATGCATAGGGAGGCAATGCAGCTGATGGTTATTTTTGCAGCCATAAAACAAGTAAGAGATAAGCATGCGTTCAGACAAATGTGCCCCTTGAAGGCACTACTTAGAATCTACACAGCAGTGAAGCATGTTTAGATTTCATTTGTCCCTTTAATATTCCCAAGCATAATACACCTATTGCATTCTTGGGGGAAGTTTTCCTTCAGAAAATTCAATACTTAAGGAAAAGGGAGAATGGGGGATAGCTTACTTTTGCCATTTGTTCCCTGCAAAGCCATTGCTTTAAAAGGAATTCTTTCAAAGTAAAATAGACTACATTATATTTTTACCCCAAAGCTGCTGGGCGGTAGGTGTGACTTGGAAATCTCCAGTTTGTTTCAAGCAAACCCACTTGGATTGAGCACGAACAACAAAAAAAGTTTTGAAAGGAATGGTGGTGAATAAATGGAAAATTTTAAAGATGGACTTATTAGCATTTTCATGCTTAGTTGTTGCTTTTATGTCTACAGTTTCTCCTACAGACAAAAAGAAACGTACTGCCATGTGAGAAACAAAGAACAAGGTCAGAAGCAAAAGTGACCATCAGCTGTGCTATCTCCCTGTAGCCCCTAAAACATTTTAAAATAACTTTTATTTTCCAGACAAATATTCTCCCATAGATGCAAAAGAGTTCACCTTCATTCCTTGCTACAGCCATGCTCTATTTCTAAAATGTCTCAAACGATATCTGATGTCTTCCTTTAGAGATGATCAGGACCAAAGGTGACAATGAGGCTGAGGCTACAGTATTAGCGTTAGAACCCACAGTCTTTGTATTTGTCACCTCGCTGAGACACAAGAAACAGCCAGCCTTCTGATTCAGGCTCCGAGCAAGACTCAGTGTCCCAATAAAGTCCCTTCAATATGTATTTTTATATTTATCACTAATCATATATTTAAATACTCAATTTTTGGGAAGTTGGAGGCATGTGAACAATATGGGTGAATGACATCATGAAACAATGCACTGTTCACAAAAAGTCCACATTCTCTGAGCTGTACTAATGAAGTAATGGTAGATTCTCTCTTTAACTTTCTTGCCTATAAAACACAGTCTTGCATTTACCCGAGCTCTCCCACCAGTCAGCTAAGGAATGCCACACTGACAATCCTAAGCCAGCCTCCTCTTCTTTCTCCCAGTTCTTTCTCTTTTTAAAAAAATTTACCATCTTAATTCATCCTTTCTATAGCGAAGTTTAGTGTTGTGGGTTTTAATGTGTTCTATAAGTTGGTTTTCATTCAGATTTTTCCTCACTCTTCATCACAGCATTTTATGAAGTAAACACGGCTTCCTCAAACGACCGGGGCCACAGTGGGGATTAATATTTATTTTGTGGTTAATGTTTACAGAGTACCTTAATTTGTTCAGTGGAAAATCACTTCACTTCTCAAAGAAAACACATTTGCCTACTTGCTTCTCACACCACCTCACCAGCAATGCCTCTGCAGGTGTTTCAGCTTATTAAGGTGTTTCAGATGCTCACGTCATCTGCTGGGCCCTTGTTTGTTCCACCATACAGAACAATTTTAGAAAGAAAGAGGCTGCTTCAAATGTTCCAGCTGTTTTCTGAAAGCAATATTTAGAGAAAGCGCACAGGTTGATCATCTGAACTTTATCGCACATGAAAATTTCCTTTATTTTTAGAACCATCTCAACAAAAGTGGAATAGCATTGCTAATGTCTAGAGGCAACAATCGTTAGGGTTTGAGAAACATTTTCAGAAAAACTAGCTTTAAATAATTGACACAGTGGCACTCTTCTCCCTTCTTCACAGAGTAGAGCAAAATGTCTCCTGACAGGTATTGCTCCTTTGTGTGAGGCTGTAACTCCAGATTGTTCAAGCTAATTGTGTTGTTTTTGAAAAGCACGCTTCGATTAAATACGATGTCTTAGAAAACCATAAAACAACTCTTAAATGTTCAATTAATGAGTTTTCTACTCAAATGCATAAAAAAATCCATTACTACTATTTTTTTAAAAAAAGCAAAAGCAAAGAAAAATAATAAAAGAATAAAATAATAGCAAAGAATAAAAGCGAGTAAAAAAATAAAAGAACTAATCAAAAAAAAAAAAAAAAAAGAAAGAAAGAAACAACAGTATCAGTAGTGGAAACCAGTTTTGGGCTGTCTACTATTAATTTGCAGGCTCCTAATTAGATACTCTGGTATGGGTTATCTGACTTAGCCTAAATCCTATGGTGGGTATTAACATCCTTCTATCAAATAAGAAACAGGTCCAGTGAGGTTAATTACCTTACCCTAGGGCAATAGCTCTAAAGGGAAAAAACTAGAATTCCAATCAGGGTCTTTCTGAATTCCACGTTCTTTCCACTCTTCACAATGCCTCTCGAATCGAAGAAAGGAAAAAGGGGAGAAGCTGAAGCCTGACTCATCCAAGAAGACAAAATCCAGGATTATTCAGACATTGAATTAACCATATTTTGAGTAAATATGTGTTTTCCAGTCATTGGATCAACTATGATGTGATTCAAACTGGCTCTTATGAAAGCCAAAGATACCAGATGGACCGTCTTTCAATCTGGTGTTTTTGTCATCTAAACATGGTCCTAGAAATCAAAACAAATAGAAACATAAAAACCATTTTTTAAAAAAATATGGGCAATGTCTACCCTGGAATAAAGGCGAAAAAATAAAAAGTAGTTACCAAAACCAGTCCTAGAGTAGACCAGGCCTATTTTACTATTTAAAAAAGGCAGATCTATTTGTTATTAAAAAACCAACAAACAAAAGATCTTGTTTTCTTCTGCAAATAATCACCAATCACTACTTTTACTCAATAGAGTTAAAAATACCCTCGCGTGGTTGTCCAAAGGGCTTCTGACAGTATTCGGCCTGCTCCACCGTTGCGTCTGCCTTCCTTCTTGCCCCTGACGTGTTTCAGGCGTGCCACGAAAAGACGATGCCTTTAATGATCTACGCCGGGCGAGACTTGAAATTAACCTTTTAGTGAATCTTTCACATTCAATGTGAAACAACAGAACCAGTGGTGATGTGGTATTTTTGGTAGGTGAGCACATCAAGGCGCCTGTCCCTGACCATCTCCCTGAACACCCAAGGGTACCTCAGGCTGCCAGATCTCCTTAACCTCGACAGGCAGAGGGAGAGAGAGGAAAGCGGCATAAGCGAGCTCACCAAATACTCCACATAAAATGAAGCTATTTCAACCCACTTCCAATTCGATCTTACGTATTTTATCATGCCTGGCTTTTTAATATTCGAGTATAAAAGAGGAAGGCAGGATAAAAGACGAGAAATATTATTTCTGACTGACAAGGCCCCAAATGCAGAAATACGTGGAACACGTGACTTCCAGCCCCTGCACACTCAACCTTGATCTTCCTGCCAGCATTTCTCAGCACGATCATGTTTAGTGTTTTCTGTTGGGAAGGCAAGTGCCTTCAGCATTTCTTTAGATGTCATGAAGCATTTTTAAACTGAAAGCACATGAAATTTGGAGTCAGCATGTAAGACTGTCACATAATAAAAACAACAACAAAAAATTATGCTCATCTCTATGGCACTCACCTTCTTGTGCCCCACACTCAGTGTCTACAGCTACCGCAGAGGCACAGACATCTGTAGAAACCTCTATAGATTCTTAGCCCCTTCCATTTTCCTTAATACAGAAAACTAAAGGATAGAGACACCACACACAAAAAATGTGTTTTTGTACAAGGCCACATTCAGGAGCCATCACTTACACCTCAGAGTCTCACTCAGATTGACAAAAGAGCAGTAATGAAGCTGATTACAACTTGGGAATCTAGAGCTCCCAAAATGCCTTTCTTCATTCAGAAACCATCATTCTAGGGCGGAAAAAAAAACCCTTGTTAAAATAGACCACTATGAATAGGTGTTTAGTTCTGAATCCAACTTGAGAAGAGATACAATTAACAGCTTGAGTGGTACTAGGGGTTTCATGGGCCATTCTTACATGAATATATTTTGCTACTGACTGGATGGGGTGTTTTCTATTATTCATGATGAGAGACCAAATGAAGAAAAGGCATTAGCTGGAAGGTCCCAGTTAGAGAGGGGTGATGTAGGTCAGAAAGGCAGGGTGTGACCAGACTGGAGAAAATCAGGCTAAGGTTTATAGTTCATCCCTAAAGCTATGGGAGCTTTTAGTGATACTAAGCACCTCTTAATCATTTGCTGAATGAGTGAATGTACAGGAGATGAAAGCTCAGGAGGAAGGAAATGTTTTAAAGAACTTTAATCTTGCTACAGGGTTTGATTTGGATTTGAAGGGAGTCAGTTCAGGGGCAAAGAAATCAGCTTAGGAAGCAAGGAAAAGAATATGGGTAGGAGGTAGCAAGAACCCAGGGTTCAGGCAGTGGCAGAAAAAAGCAAAGGAGGCAATTTGAGAAATGTCAAGAAGGTTACATACTAATTAAATACCATAAGGTGAGTTGGGGAAGAAAAGACAAAATTACTGATAACCAGTTCTTTATGCTGGGGTGACCAATGATGACAGCACTGACAGAGACAGGGAATTCAGGGGCACTTTGTCCCGACTTCCAGGACCTGTCACTCTGTATTTCAACCAGGTAAAACACAGTGCGTTATAATTCAGTGTTGCCCCTTGGACTACAAGCTCGGCAAGGACAAAGTCTGTGTCTTATTTTCCTTTATATGTTCCAAGCTCCTGAAGCACAATACCTAACACAAAAGAGGTATTCAAGAGAGAGCTGTTGTACAGGAAGGCTCCATTTGGGAGGAAGCTGGAAAATCCAGTAACTTTATGGTGATTAAAGCATTTCCATAGATATAATTAGTGTTGAAATTGGTAAGAGAGAGGTCATCTTTGATTCCTTAACTACCTCCATCCTCCCAAAATATAGTTACTCCTGCATCTTCCTAATGTCTACCAGTTACAGCCTTTCTTTCCAATGAGCAGATGAATGTTATTGGCAAAGGGAATGGATTGGTCTCCTAGAGAGAGAGAGAGCAGAGAGAATACAAGAAAACCAGTAACAAACTCAGGGGATGCCTCCATCTCAGCAGCAAGAGGAGACAGAGAAACACAATCCCAGTTGTTTTAACAGGGCCAAAACAACCAAGACCCTTGCCTCCAAAGGAAACACATGAATGCAGGCCATCTGAACCATCAGCAGATGATCTGTTGAGAGACAGTCACTGCATACCTTAGCGTGATGTTCACTCAACTGCAATTAATGATATTTGTCAGTCTTTGAAGGAGAGTTCACTTTACGTTTGCTGCCTACCAAAGTTATTTGAATGCACCCATTTATTATAAGACCATTGTATGAGAAATTACATGTTTCTGGAAGAGCAGAGGTTTATAGAAATTTTTCTTACTCCACTCAAAATCTGCTTTGAGATACACTATTGTGACTGATTTCGACAGAACCTTTCCTCTCTTAGGGAAACTAGAGCCCAAGATTCCCTGCTATTTATGGCCTATAATAAAAGATTCTTCTTCTCTAGTTTTCTTACCTATTTCATCCCTAAATAGGGATCAGTCTAAAAGCTGGGACAAGGACAGATGGTATCAAGGAAAAAAAAATAAAGTAGATTCAAAGCTCCAGTTCTGGCAGCGAACAGCTCTCTCTAATCAAGAAAAAAAGGATTTGGTTACTTTTAATAAAATAACTCATATGACATACAAGATAAATCAAAACACAGTTCCACATTTGAAAAAACAATGCCTTTCTGGTAAGTGCCACCATTGATTAGTGCTATGGAGGCAGAGGGGTGTCTATGTTATCTGATTAATCCTCATTGCCTGGTACAGAGTGTGGTTTCAGAAAGGTACTCAGTAAATACTTAGTAAATGAGTAGATTTTAAACTAATTTCTTGTAAGAAGAGACAGATTTCACATTTCCCAGGTTCCCCCTTCATATCTAGAATCATTCTGTGCAAAATTAAGCACCTGATAATCATTTTCCCTGGTCCATATTCCTGTTTCCATGACCTCTTGGCTCACTTTTTCCTCCCCATTCTGCTCCAGCTAAAGTCAATGCACTGTAGGAGCCAGCTTCTCTCTAGCCTGGTCCCAAGTGGTTGCCATGACAACACACCCTATGAGCAGGCACTTGACAAGGGCCTTCCTGTATACCTCAGGGCAGGAGGGAGTGTGGGAGACCCTGAGGCCCACAGCAGGGGATGAAGTGAGGAGTTTCCATCCACAGCTGATAACATCTCTCTTGGCCATAGGCCACCTTCAGCTGCTCAGTGAAACTGTGGATGCTATCGCTGGAGTTTCTGCTTTCTCATCCAAAGAACACATGGGAACATTAGCTTGGGATGTGTCCATGGTCACGCAGCCCCTCATTCTTTTTATTAAAACAAGCAAAATGTCTAGAATATGTAATCGAAGACAGCAAAGTCCTTATGAAAGAGGAGATACTGTTCTTCCTCCACTGGAAAGGGCATGGCAGGATGTGCTGGTACTGAGGTGAGGCTGGTGCAGGTGGCAGGCATATCTGTTGTGTGCTGATGTGAGGCATGGATGGCATTAGTGAGGATTTGGTGGCACAGGGTATACAAACTTCTGGCTTCATCCCTCGTTCTAAAGTGTAATGCCAAAACTTCAAATTTTCTTAAGCACAAGCCCTAAAGCACTTTATGATTTATTCATCCCTAGGTATATGGATAATTCAGACTTACGTAGCCTTTTTCTAATTGCAAGAGTTAAAAGGAAATTTACTGCTATAGCTGCTGGGCAGAAGGGGCCTGCAAAGAGTAGGGTATAATGCATCACTGTATCAGCACCTTGCATATAATAAGTGCTCAATAAATGTTAATGAGTTGAATAGACATGCTAGAGGTAAAGTCAGCACCCCAACCCCAAGGGGCACTGCCGCCTCTTCACTAGGCCTTCAAAGCTCCTTTTGCTCCACCATACACATGTGTGATGCCACACCTTCAACAGGGATAGAGGCTCACGCTAACACACAGGGCTTTTCCCCATTAAACCAAAGAACTGAGGAGACGGCCTTAGGCCACGCTTCCCACTTCCTTTCTCTTTCTTAGCCTTTTCCTCAAGATCCAGCTCAGGTCCTTCTCCCCAAGCCCAGTTCTCCCCAAACCCAGTTCTCAGCTACCTTCCCCTTCTCTGCAGCACTGCACTGTTGACTCTGCATTTCATTTGGAACTTACAAAGTAGAATAAGTAGCTGCTTTTTACATTGTGAGCGTGTTCTCTCTCTCCCTACTCAGGTTATAAGCTCCAGGAGGGCCATGCAGTGGATCCTGGACAGTAATGAGGATCTCCTAGTCTCCATACTCCAAACAAGCGGTCCAGATGCCAATGAAAGAAAGAGAATTTACTTCTGAGCCCTTGGCAGAAAAGGGGCACTTCTCCAGATTGGTGTTTCCTTGGAAAGGACTCTGGGAACCCTGAAAATCAGGTCTGGTCAAAAAGATAAAAAATTATAACCAAGAACATTGTGAGAACTGATGAGGTCAGCAGTGAGCAGCGAGAAGGGGCAGTCCTGGTCTGGACGGAGTCAGGGAAGAGGTTTCAGAAGAGGGGACCTTGAGCCAAGTGCTGAAAAACAGGAGGTACAGCCCAGTAGAGAAGATGAAGGAGGGTGTTTCGGGCAGAGGGAACCACCTGGAGAAAGGCTGGGCATGTTTGTGACTACTGCCTTTCAGATGAGCAGCTTCAGGGAGTCCCTGGGCGGTATTTGCTTTTGATGTGCACATTAATTTATCCACTCAGGGTCCACATGACATTCATATCTGGAGTGATAATAGCGGTTACACCCTTTCCTCTCTCAAATGCATGGGAATGTGACAGGAGCTCCGTGTCTACAGGGACACACAGTCTCCATCCCTGAGTGTGGAAACTGACATGCTGACTATCAAGGTCCAGGGTCATGCTCCCCATGAAAAGCCTATGAGGTAGCACGTGGTATAGTAAGGCATTCCACTTCATGTGAGCTCCTTTTCCATATTTGATATTTCTAAGTTATCACAATCACCTGAAAACGAAAGAATTTACAGTTTGAATATACTACCCAAGACTAAGATCTGCGGCACAAATGGATGATAATTAGGGTATAAAGAGTGTGCGCCCAGATCAGACAAGACGTGTTCACCAGTGTGCTTGCAGGACACAGTTGCAAGCTCCAGGCTGGCCTCCCAAGGCCCACAACTCAACACACATCATTTAATGGTGCCACCAACAACAAAGCCTCCCCTAAGTGACTAACTAACATTTGATGCTTTCACATTATGGAGATGCTGTTGTACCTAATATAAAATTTCACACTTCTCAGAAAATACAGACTCTCTTCTTCCTGGGTTATCTTATAGAAAGGAAGCTTGTAAAAAAGATGGGGGCAGGGCGGTAGACAGAAGACAGCCACTGCCAAGTTCTACAGTCTAGCAGTATAACTTGATAAAGCAAAAAGTTGTGTAATCTAGAACTAGTGTAGAGTAAATGTTGAATACTTCATCTTTTACTATCTAAATGTAAAGAGTAATTCTGACAGGGTTATCTGACCTCGTGTCTGTACAAAGAAAATTTTTGTACATCAACATGATCAACGGTCTAATAAAATATAAAATAAAATCCTAGAATCAGACTGGCCTGGTTGAAATCACTGATCTCCTATTTACTAGTTGTATTTCTTTGGAAAGGTTCTTGAAAGTTTCTAAAGCCTCGTTTTCCTCATCTTTAAAATGGGCTGAGAGGACTAGATGGTTAAGGTGTATAGATTTTAGTGCACTGTCTGGCATTTGGTATGTATTCAATAAATATCAACAACTGTGATTATAAAAGAAAAAGAACACTGAATGACAGCTCTTCACATAAAAAATCCCATGTGATTCCAAACTGGGTTTCCCGTGAAAAATGAGCCAGTGTTGCAGAATAAAGTAAGAGCATGTTCGGCCTAACTACTGGTGATAGAAAATAATAGAAAAGCCAAGTGCTGGTTCTGGTCCTGAACTGCCTTTCCGTGATGCTTTGGGCATGTCACTTCACCTTGCTGGCCTCACATTCCCTTCAGAATAGAGCTTTGGTAGAGTTAGTGCTGGATAATGTCGCAAGACCCTTCCAGCCATAACATTCTGGAGTCACCCTCTAGGGCAGCTATGATGACAAAAGTCAACACAGTATATTTTATAAACCATAATTAGAGAACAGAATGATAGGGCCTGTTGGCCACATTATGTAATTATCCCTCTACCTCCAGAGAGGGCGTGTCTGTGTACAATTACGCAATCATATTCTGAAGGGAAGGTAGCAAGTCACACCGAACCGTTAAGAAAAACAACTATGATTTATTTGAGCCAAAGTTTCTACCTAAGAAGGTCATCCAGGTAATTTTAGTCTGTACCTTCTCAGCACCAAATATTTGAAGAGCTCTTTATTTTTGTAATACCTTGCTATACAAAGGGCACATTTACATGGCCCATTCTTACTGGCTTTATATTAAACTGGCTTTATATTAAATGGCTTTATATTATACATGGGCTATAACCCAGCACTCCCACATAGCCTGAAATCCTGGTGCAAACTTCAGAATACATGAGAGTTACCTAAAGAGCCTGTTAAAAATGTAGACCCTCTCTCCCCTCCATACTGATTCTGCAGGTCTATTGTGAAGTCTAAGAATGAGCCATTTTAACAGTCTCCCCAAATTCCTGTGATATCAGTGGCCCACACTGAAAACCACTCTCTGAGAATCATTATGGATAGCTTTGGGGAGACCATATGAATGGTGGAGAGACCATCATTACCTGAGCGGAGGCTTCCATGCTTCCCCTGTCACCAGGCAGCAAGAAGAACTAATGTACAATCCACCCATCCCCTTTCCTGGAACACAAACTGCCTTGGTAGATTAAGTATTCCCCAAGCCCTTAGCCCTTGTCCCCTCATACCAAATGCTGCCTCAATGCTTGCCCTGAGCTACTCACTCTTCCTCGTCTCCCTCTAATGAGACTAAGAAAGAATCACTCAGTGTTCCAAGTATCTCAAGCATGGAGAATCTGAGTCCAAAGCAACTGAATAAATCACGTATTTAAGGTTCCAAGATGTTTCACAAATTAACGGTAGTGTTATCATTTAGGTAGAATGCCTGTGGTCAAACAAATAGTGAGACAAGGATTTGAACACTGGCGTCCTTATTCGGAACTCTTTGGCGTCACACTCAACATACACGCTGCTGCCACATTTGAGGAACACACCGGTCTTCCCTCGGCAATCCTACAATTCTTCACCTCCTCCATTCTCAGCTCCTAAATAAAGAGAGTACTAGATATATTTCTTTGTCCTTGTGTGGTAGATCTCAAATCCCTTAGTTGCTTTACCCGTCTCAGAACCTTCTTTGGTTTTGTTATGTTGTTCTCAAGGTGTGTCGGTCCAGCTATAGATTATTTTTTAAATGGCCAGAGACCTGCTTTTAATATCGATTCCAGCACGGTCCATGATTATAGCCAGTATCTGATTTCTCTTTTTCAAACATGACCACGTTTTGGTAAGCCTTCGGAAAACTGTCTGCAATGATTTGTAAACCTATGTACTGGGTTATCAGCTATAATTCTGGCTGCTCATCTCCAAGTGCAATTTGAGTTCTTTTTTTCCATATGCTTTGTTCATATGGATGCTCTTCTGTCTCTTTTTAGCACGTGTGTCCATGACGGCTTAGCATTTCTTCATTAGAAATATGCAGTGTGGACCACAATTATATAAAAGTATAAACTGGATCACCCCTACTCAGTGCCTAAGGGCCTGTACTGTTTAGTTCTCCATTCAGAGAAATGACATTGGATATCTACCCATTGTTTCCTGTCTCTAAGACAGTCTCCACCCCTGAAACTTTTCCTCTGATAGCATGTTAATTAACAATTGTAGTGGGAGAAAATATCTGGAAAAATTCACTGTGTCAATTGCATTTATTTGCCAAATTCTCATAATAATTGTTTAATTGATCCACATTCTCTGACATTGTAGACTTGACTTTGGCTTCAGAATATTTAATTGTGTCGTGCATCTAAGTCTACACAAGCAAGGCAGAGTAGATGGCTGCACGACTGTCCTATAAATCTGAGCCATCCATTCAGTAAATACAGATCATTCTTGGAAGAATGGGATTCCTTTCTCCACGTGAAGAGTTTCAGTTCTTAGGAATAAGCCCGTTCGCAAACATAATCTATCTGTGCAATCCTATTCTTTGGCTTAGCTCATAACTCTAGATCTGTAGCCCATCAACCAATAAAAAAGTAAAATTGTATTGGGCATACAAGCAGTTAAAATCTTTCCTCTATTGGGTAAGATGCAGAAACAAGTACTCTTGAAAACACAAAGAGAAATTAGTCTGATAATGAAAAACCACTGAAAGCAATTTATGAACCATTCCCCTGACAGTATAGAAACTCTTAATATACTGTACATAATTCGGGGTTGGTCTTCTTCTTCTTCTTTTTTTTTTTTTTGATTCTGCCCTTCTAATTATACATCTTTCTAGCAGCGATACTAACACCAGAATTTCTTTTTCTCACTGTTTCAGAGGGATATAAGGTAGCAAACTCAGCTATGCATTGAATGAAGCTAATAGCTTGTATTGTTTTTTCAATGGAATGTCCCTGTTAATTTTTTTTAAAGTTAATCAAGCAGTTGTGAAACCAATTATTCGCAGAATCCAAGAACTTGTGTAAAACCTAAATTTGTTGCTGTATGCCCTGAACTAAACAAACTATGTAATCGCCACAAATAAAAGGGATTTTAAACAGTAAAACTATTATTCCCTTAAAAACAATGCCGGCACAGAAAAAAGTTCTGCAAAATAAAATTGGGTGGAGGATATAATAAACGGGGAGCTGCGGTATCCCAAAGGAGAGAAAAGCAAAAAGAAATTTCAGAAAGGATAACAAATTGGTTTAGCAAAGTCACAATGAAGAGGGCAGACAAAAATAAAGGCAAAGGATGCAGCGTCCAAGGAAAGAGGAAGGGGCGAGTGGAAACAGCTGGAATTGTTCAGCTGTGTCAACATTCGGCTGTTTCACAGATTGACTAGCAAAGTGTCATCTGAAACCAATTACATTCCCAAAACCCCATGGACCCAGTTCATAACATTGATTAATCCACAATGTGAAAAAGTCCCCAAGCAAAACTAGAACAGCTGTCAGCCCTTGGAGCTCAAAAAACAGCAACTGCTTAAGAAAAAAAGAAGAAAAGTTCCTCTTGAAATTTTAGGGATTTTTCAGAAGGTATGCCTACTGAAATAGAAGATAGATTTAAAACTGCTCTTATTCGTGTCTGTTTGAAAACTGACTATAATTGGAAAAGTAGAGGTCACATTTAAAAAAAAAAAAAAAAAAAAAAAAGCAAAGTCCATTCCCCAAATCGGAACACAAAGGCCTCAAGGTTTGGAATACCTTGTATCTTTTTGCTCCCTGCTGAGTAACATTATGCATTTCTTTTCTTTTTTTAAGTAAGTTTATTTTTTTCCCTTCTCATTATTTTAAAGGCTTTAACCTATTTCCTTTGGGCCAATTGAAATGTAGCTATATTTAATATACTTTCTAATAAAGAAATCTTTTGTATACCTTTTATTACATTTCACAAAGGTAGAAGTATACACAAAATCGTTTATTTGTAAACATCTAACTTGTGCACGAATCAAATATACAAATGGCTACTATACCCCTTAGATGAACCCACTACCTGTACAGGAGCCTGTAAAAGTGTTTACAAAGCCTTGGCCTTGCCTCTGAAATTACTACAGCTAGATATCCAGCCACCAGATTCTTCAGAGGAGACCCCAAGGCCATGTAAATGCACGGCAGGCTCCTCAAGATGTCTGTTTGAAAAGATCCTGGCCTGAATTCATGACCACGAGACTACAGAGATTGTAGGAGTCCCTCTTGCTGTGGATGAGTTTTTTTCCCACATAAATAAAACATATGCTTATTTATTTGTTCATTTACTCAGCAAACTCTATATCAAACAGTGGATTCCAGCATATAAATTTTGTATAATAGTAAACCAAAGCTTACAAAGATTTAGTGACCTGCCCAGGGCCAAACAACTGCTACAGTTTGGACTCAAACCCAGGGCTATCTGATACCTAGTTCTGGGCTCTTCCCCTCCCCTTCACACAAAAAAAAAAAAAAAAAAATGTTAGTACATTATGCTTGACATAGATTTTCATAAGCTAGCTTGGGAGCCCAAAAGCATGCAAAATATAGTTTCTACGGGGAAATACATTGTGAATTACAAAAAACTGGATATAAATTGGACTTTATGGACATAAGCTGTTTATATATTCATATTCCACTGTGCTTTGCTCCCTCTATAAATACCACATTAGTAATCTAATGGTCTCCTCAGTTGAAACGACATTCTATAACTGAAAGTTTTAGGAAACTGAAGTTTATCTTCAATCCATTGATGCTTTTCACCCAGATACTAGTGTCTCATGGCACTAACCAGTACAGACTTTTTCTAATTCAAACCATTTAGAGAAATATAAACCTTGACTCCATTGGTACATGCTTGGATTTGAAAAAGAAAAGAAAGGAAAGGGGGAAAAAAATCACAACCCACAATTCACTGTGTTAGGCAAAGGACAGGCTTATGCACTTTCAGATTTCAGAAATGAAGATGAATGTTAACTTTAGCAACAAGTTATTTCAGATGTAAAGAAATAGTATTACTAAATATAGTGACATCTTTAGAGCTTTGCAATAGGTAACTATTGCACTGAGTTTGAAAGGGTTAGACATAGGAGGGGGGCAGGACACTCAGAGACAGAGCAATAAGAAACAATTAGTCTCTACACAAATTCTTCAACTCTTCCTACTATTTTTTTCCCCTAGGGGATATGTATAATTATTGTTTTTTTAAAAAAAGTTCATGATGTCACAGATAAAGAACACCAATTGCTTTCAACATAACTCTAACTACAGTACATGTTTATAAGAGCAAATTACTGTTTATACACGGACAGCATTGTAAATGAGGGGAAGAACATTACAAATTATATGTTACTGTACAGAAGCCAAAACATTTCCATTTCTTTCTTTTCATGAAAAGATATCATTACCTGCATCATGCCCCCTTTTCTCAGTCTCCTCAATGGACATTGGTATTGATAAGCCTACAAGAAATACAACGTAAGTTTATATTTTTATGTTATGGTTTTAAACATGGAGTAATTTCCAGAGGTAGAAGTATAAATCACTCACATTTCCATATTTCAAGCTACTCTAAGAATCATTAGAGCAGAAAGATTATAACTCAAATGCAGAATCGGAGAGATCATCTGTCCCAAAAATTACACACGGCTATGGCCTTCAAATAATTCTATCCTTAAAGGTGTACCATTTAAAAACAACAGCAACAAACTGAACCTTAGAAGAACCTAACTGAAGTTCTGTGTAAGGTGAGGACTTCTCTCTGTGATTATCAAAAAGGGACCATAATCTACATTGTTTTTATTTTTCTTATAAATTCCTGTTTTATAAAGCCTAGTCCTATACCCAGAAACAGTATTTTTGTGAACTAAAGGAGGATCAAGGTTATATATCTATATCTATATCTATATCTATATCTATATATTTATCTATCTATATATATACACACACATATATTTTATATATATATATAGGTATATATATATGTATATCTTGGGCTACCATATGACTCTAAGGAGGACAAAAAAATCACAATAATAGTATCTTTCTCATGGGTTCTAATATTTTCTCATGGGTTCTAATATTGTTTTGGGGATTAGATAAATGAGTACATCTAAAATACTCGGAACAGGACATGGGTCATACTAGAACTGTTAGAATAATGTTAAGTGGTCAAAGTTAGTGTTTCCATTTCCAGGTAAAGTCAGTTCCAGGATTTTAGGTCTGGGCAGGCCCAAGGTGCTTTTGTAGCGAATAAGGAATTTTATAAAGGTGTGACTTCCTGTTCACTTCTCATCACCATCAAACACATCTTTTCTTAACTCACTGCAGAGAAGAAGTGAAGAGTAGGCAGTGAGTGTCTGCTCTGACATCTGGCAAAGGCCTGGAAATGGTCTCTTCTCCCTTGCTTCTCTGCTATAAGTAGCTCATTTGACCAGTTTGTTGAGATTCATATGCTAAAGGTCCTGTTTGATTGTGAGACCAGGTAGAGGGCAGGGAGCAAGTGTACTATTTGTCATGACAAGCTCCTTTACTGCTATTTTATTTAAAACCAAAATACTCAATGACCTTGTGCGATTATTAACAGCTCACATCTCAACAGCATGGAATCTCTTAGGGTGGGACAGGTACTAAAGGTAGTCTAGGCCCACTTCCTCAAAGCACTATCAGTCATTGCTCAGTGGTTCAAATTTCTCAAATGACATGAACTGCCTAGCAATAGGGCCACTGCTTATATCGCTGGCTTGACTTGGTTCAACCCAAGGGAGTTCAATGATATTGGCCTAGTGGATAAAGGGCAATGGACTTGTGGAGAGAGTTGAGAAAAACCCAGTAATAAAATTCTCAGCTCAGTTGGTGAGATATCTGACCTAAAGTAAGGTAAATGTTAAACAGGAACTGGGCATGTTGCCTTCTCAAGCTACTTCCAGTGTCAATATGACTATGTTTCACCTATCTTCAGATGAGGGACAGATAATTCATGGTAGATATATTTCAAAAGAAAAACTGTTTGGGTTCTCTGAAGTTACTGAATTTTTCCCACCACAAGTACCATCCATTGCCAAACTCATTGCTAAATTTCATTGTTTTCTAGAATATCATTTCGATGAACACAAGGTACTGTTTCTTAATTTCCTACCACCAAAGCTTTGCCTTACCACTCATAACCAAGCTGAATCATAACATATGGATGACGGTGAGGCTCCAATGGCTTCCTATTCCAGAACAAGGCCACCTACAGAATGGAGCCTACGTGCAAATCAGCAAGGGTGTGCTTGCCATTATCACAAGATACAAAGGGTCCCAGGACCTCCCCCGCCCCATCCAGTAATACCAATATACTTTGATCTCACTTATCCTTGAGAACTCTTGCAAGGATAAGCCGGTGCATTTAAATGCAGCTTTAGCTGCACTGCAAGGTGTATTTATGCTACCATTTGCCTACAAACCTAAAAGAACAAGACTAAAAAATGAGAGCAGTGATGTCTATTAGGGAAACCACTAGAGAAATTAAAGTTATCCACAAGCCATCAGAAGATCTGAACAGACATTTTTCTAAAAACACAGATGGCCAATAGGGCAATGAAAAGATGCTCAGCATCACCAATCATCAGGAAAATGCAAATCAAAACCACAATGAGATGCCACACGACACCTGTTAGAATAGCTATTATCAAACATATGAGATATAAGATGTGTTGGCAAGGATATAGAGAAAAAGGAACCCCCGCGCAATGTTGGGAAACATGTAAATTGATGTAGCTACTATGTAAAACAGTATGAAAGTTCCTAAAATAATTAAAACTAAAACCACCATATGATCTAACAATTTTACTTCTGGGTATTTATCTGAAATAAACAAAACACTAACTCAAAAAGACATATGCATCGGCATGTTCACTGCCACATTTACAATAGCCAAGATATGGAAACAACCCAAGTGTCCATCAGTATTTTATTCAGCCATAAAAAAGGAAATCTTGCCATTTGTGACAACATGGATGGAACCTGAGGGCATTATGCTAAGTGAAATATATCAGAACGAGAAAGACAAATGCTGTATGATCTCACTTAAAAAAATAAAAAAGAAAGAAAGAAAGAAAAACCAAGCTCATAGATACAGAGAACAGATTAGTGGTTGTCAGAGGCGGAGGGTGGGGGTATGGGGCAGTGTTGAGGGGTGGGTGAAATGCGTGAAGGGAGTCAAAAGGTAGAAACTTCCGGTCGTAAAATAAATAAATCTTGGGGATGCAATATACAGTATGGTAACAACAGTTTATAATACTGTGTTACATATTTGAAAGCTGCTCAGAGTAGATCTTAAAGTTTTCATTACAAGAAAAAAAAATTATAACTATGTATGGTGATGGATGTTAAGTAGACTTACTGTGGTAATCATTTTGCAGTATATACAAATATTGAATCATTTTATGCTGTACACCTGAAACTAATATAATGTTATATCAATTTTACCTGAATTAAAAAAAGTTATAATGTTGGAAACAGCAATCTAATTGAAGCCATTGTGTGTGTCACAGTAACTTAATTAGTCTTTCTGATGGCTGTTTGGGAGAACTTAAAAAAAGACCTATTCATAAGCCATCCATAAAGGAGTTACATAATTAAAAAACATACATACATTGAGCAATTGAGCACCTGTTCTGTACAAGATCCTTCCATGAAGTAGCTCAAGGTCCACTGAATGATAGATTGGAAATAGACATGGAATATAGACAATCATTCTGTTATTCTGGAAAGAAACCATCGCTTTAAAACTGAACCACAGGCAGTACATCTGCAAATGGATCCAAATAGATTCTTGGCCAGATGCCCTGTCCTCTGTCCTGAAATTCATCCTGATATTAAAATGCCTGTAAAGAAAAAGACCATGTCTACCAATCCCTTATAATTTATCAAAATCAGCTTCCTTCCCCCAAATTATCTACCTTCCCATAGAAGTGGATAAAAATCATTATTATTTTACTGGGCTATTCCAGGGGGAAATGTCACGAAGGCAACAGACTCCTAGAAATGTTTCTCCATGTTCCAAATTCCATCTCCTTCGCCTCAGGTAAGGTTAAGGCTGTGGTTGCCATGCTGTAGGCTGAAACGAATTCACAGGAAAGCCACGGGATATTTTAAAATGTCCAGGGTAACAGAGTTACATCTGTCAGATAGCAGAGACTGCCACTATTAAGTTCTTTAAAACTAACTATTAATAAATGGAACTGCTATGTATTTCTCTAGGTCTAAGGAGTGAAAAAGTTCCTGAGACGCAAAGGCACCATGAGCTGAGAAAGGTTGCGAACCTTAGGGATATGGGGGAGGAGGTTCCCTCCACTGGACTTGTGTCCTCAGGCAACAGGCTTAAGAGTGTCGTTACTCTTCAACCTTGAAGGGAGCTGCCAAGGGAGACTTAATAGATTTTGTCAGTGTGTGACACGTCACTTCGGGTTTAGGAAGAAGAGATGGTCCTGTAGAGTGCAGTTAAGAGGAAGCCTTTTGATGCCCCTCAACCATCTATGTGCCTGGCACATAACATGTGCTCAGTAAATGTTGGCAGTAGCAAGATGGGAGTGTGACGGTTGTGATTATTATCTCCATCCAGACTTAGCTGACTTAAAAAAATGCAATATTTCTGAACTTTTTCTCATTTTTATCCCAAGAGTAAATCTTTGCAAGGAGCCATGGAGATGTACAATGCTGGGTTTGTCCGTCTAAATTACACCATGTCAGCAAAGAAGTATGACAAATTCAGGTCTTATCCATGGCACTGGGGCTTCGAAATGTGTTTAAACGCTACATATAAAGAAAACCATGTAGAGGGCACCATCTCAAGTTATCTAGTACACAATGTTATGTATCCATCCTGCTTGATATTCTTAAGTCCCACCTGCTAGATGGAAAAGAGTGATGAGTGTCTCTAGCCAACAGTCACGTTTGTTACTGGGTGAGTGTTTGCATAGTGGAACACTCCAGGTAAGTAGAAATGGGAACCCAAGCGGCAATGAGAGAGCAGGGCCAGTTAGGCCAACATGGGAGCGGGCTCTCAGGTATGCTGAGGTGGAGGACAGGGTCCAGTCCTGGCAGGTGGCGGGGCGACACAATGTAAGCACAAGAGCAGTGGTGCTTACACACAGTCTTGGGTGGGTACAGTCTGTGAGCTGGGGAAGGAAGGGGCATGGGGCAGCACCAAGACACACTTCAGGTACCACCTAGTGGTAAGTCTAGGGCTTCTGATGTGCCACCAGGTTAGGCCAAAACTTGTTATCCCTAGTATTTTAAATCTAGCAAATCCACCCATTCGGCAGGCCCCAGGTGGCTCGTAAAAATAGCAAACACCAGTCACACTCTGAGGCATGCATCCATACATCTCTTCTAACTCATTTCAATGTGTGCCTCATTCTATTTGATGACTCTCATTCATATTTCCTTTTGACCTCTACCTACCCACACTATCTTCCATTCTTCCTACTTCCTTGGAATTGCCTCGGCAATCATGCTGGGCTAGCTTGGTTGAAGAGCCCCATCCCTGACCAGTAGGCAGGGAGGAGCCAGCCCTGCCAATAAGGGTCTTCAGGGGAAGCTGCTAGAAACTAAAGAAAGGAAATGCTAAAGTAATACACAATTGCACACCTATACATCGTTAGCATTTTCAGAGTAATTTCTTGGCTAATGAGGAAGGAGGGAACTTCTACCATCTTCCATCGTACTGCAAGGAAGGAGAATTTCTGCGCTACAGAGTTTGAGCATTCTCTTATTTGAGGGGAGTGTTGCAGGGGTTGCTTCACATCTGCATCTTTACCCTCCACTCCTTGCTAGCTCTCCCATAGGAAGAGGCTGCCCAATGCACTGAGTAGGAGCTTGGCTATCACTGGGCCATAAACGCAAGGGGCAGGATCGCTGTCCTCTCATGCAGCCTTCTAGGCTCCCTCCCTCTCTTATTCTGGCATCTGTACTAGGCACACTCAACTCAGGTTCCTGCCTTTGTGTGGTCACCATACCCTGATCTTGGTCATGCTTGGGGTTCCAGCTGCTCGTACCTGTGCTAGTTGAACAACTGCACATATGGCCCAGCCACAAGGTGGAGGTGGGAGGCCTCCCTTAGGTTGATATGACTTAGCTTTGTGTTCTATCACCCCTTACCAATGAAGCCCTACAGTGGGTGTGCACCTGTACACACACATGTGTATATGTAAGTGCATCGGTTTTATAAACTAACAAAGTACTTTGTCCCCTCATTGAGCTGTGATTCTTGCAGGTAGGGCACCTTCATCCAGGACTCCGAGTGGAGAAGAAGCTTGGGTAACATCCCCCCAATCCCTATCTTAATTGAGCAGAACGTCCTATAAAACAGTTAGGGCAGATATAATTAGCTCTGTTTTTGAGATGGGGTAACTCAGGTCTATCCGAGTTTACTGAGGTTAATGGATTTTCCCAGAGTCCCAATGCTACTGGAGCAGAGAGCTGTGCCTTGACCCGAGTCTTCCACGTCTAAACTTCCCCTTATCGCACCACAGTTGCTTTGATTTTGAGCAAGAATCAGTGCTCTTCTCTGCCTCGACACGCATACTCAGTGGAGAAGATGACATTCCCTTTAAGGTAAGATTGGTCCAACATCACAGCGATGTGGTCTGTGGAACTTCTCAGCAACTTGAGCTGCCAGGGAACCCAACAAAGATTCAAAGCAGGGAATGCTTCATGTTGCTACCTCGTGGAGGAAGCTGGGAGGCCATGTCAAAGCTTGTCCACACCTCGACAGAGCTCAGTCCCCACTCCTCTAGTCGCACACATACTGGAGGTCTCCTCTTCACAGAGGAACGTCTGTGGGGGTGCTAGAATCAGCATGAATCGGAATCACCCAGAAAGCTTCCAAAAGCACAGACTGCTGGGCCTCACCCTTAGAGTTTGAGGGTAGGACTGAATGATGTGCCTTTCTAACACATTCCCAGGTTCAGGTATCACACTTAGGGACTTGTCTCTTCCCAAGGCCTGGCTTACTGCTCCACACGTAGCAGACACTTACTGAGAAACATCGGTGAGGGCACTGGTTGACCATCATAAAAAAATTTAAGCAACTTCCGTCCTTAGCTCTGTTTTAGATCCAGTGTGGTATGAGTTAAAGTCCCTGCCCTGTAAAGATAGTCACGCTTCATGCAGACACGCATAGAAAGACAATACTACCATATTCCGGTTATAATAAATTCCTTCAGAATAAAAGTTGCTGACAATGGAAATTGCAAGCTTCCTCGGGACGTCTCCGAAGTTTGTACTTTCTGATTTTCAGGGCTACCATCATCATGCCATGGATCGCTATGCAGCTGTTTCAACTGTATTTAATCATAATCCTAAAGCGAGACTGAGCTGTTCCGACATAATGACATGTGAGTCTTGGACTATCATCACAGCGCTGACAGGCACGCAATGGCTGCAGAGGGCGGTTACAGAAATGGGTTTCAATGTGGGGGACTCATGGTATCAAAGATCTGTGAACTGTTCAGCTACGCAGAGGAATCATCAGAATAATGATCATTTTTCACTCTACCCCCTCCCTTGCTTGTTCGAAGAAAAGAGCCCTTAATTGCTTCTTGAACTACACACAAGTGGGCCGTTGACTGTGACTGCAATTCAGCAAGGAGAAGCAAGGGAAACTCTAAAACAGAGTTTGTCGAGGCAATGTCTTAAATGGAGAAAACACGACAGTGTGATCAGCAGGCACAGGGCACTGCTAAGTAGAATGAGATTGTCTTAAAGAACAGCTTGGGATGCCGTCAGCACTTGAAGTAATCTTTAATTGTAGATGACACCAGGTGTGAACAAAGGGGCTGTTTTTTTTTAAGTGGTGTGGGGGTGAGAGGAGAAAAAGGGGGGGGGCTAATGAATAGAAATCATTTTAGAAGGATATCACATTATGGGTGACCTAGCAGATTCAGATTTCTAATGAAGAAGACATTGATTGTTTAAGGGAATCAAAGAATTCTGCCCTCAATCATTTGCTATTTACCATCTTCCTACATTCATGTCCGAGGTACAATATTACATCTTGAGAAGTCTGAATCATTTCCTTCAGTCCAGACTGCACGTAGCAAGAAAGGGCACGTACCTAGAAAAGGTTATGGACTTGGACAGGCAGAAAACACCCACACTGCCAGGTCACCAGCCGTTCCAGGCAAAGTCATGGCCACCTCTGCATAGGTAGCATTCGCTACAGGGTCTAGAAAACAGATCCCTGCCACTAAGACCCGACTGCCAACTACCCATCTTCTGTATTCCTCTGTTTATCTACAGATGTAGATCGCGCAAGAAAATCTCCTTTTCAAAATCATGCTTTCTTACTTCTATCTGCTGTTAGGTCCCTGAAATAAAAATAAATGCCCAGCACTTCTCTGAAGCTTCCCATCCCACTCCATCAAGAAGAATCTCTTAAACGCCCTTTGTACTACCCTGCTATATAGCTCTTCTATTTCTGTATCCCCCATGCAGACTGGCCCTCTCCCCTCACTGTCCTACATCGCCTGCACTGGGGAGTGAGGGCCCCACATCTGTCTTCCACATAGTGGCTATGTCACATCTTCAATAGCACTGGACCTTTGCTATTGAAGCCTCAGTGAAGAGAGCCAGCCCTCTCATACTGGAAAGAGCCCGATACTCACTTCCTAGTAAAACAACAACTGAAAAATAAGAAAAGTAGCTGATAATAATTAGCATCTATGAGTATTTAATATTTATCCAGTCCATACAAAGGGCTTTAAACAGTTTTTCTCATTCAGTCCCAACAACAATGCTAACTAGGTAGACGCTGTGATGATCATCATTTTACAGAGAAGAAAAACCACAGAGAGAATTTTACAAGTCCTAATGACGGTGGTAAACTCATCATTTGAATCCACATCTCTCTGAATTCAGCGTCTAAGCTCTTATACTCTATTCATGGTCAGAAACCGTGCCACAATGGGGCACATCCTACATAGGAACAATTTGAAGGAGAGTATGGGTTCTTACATATCTCATAGAATTGGAGGCTCAATGTGTACTACACTTCGAACAATGAGCTGTTCTTCATATGCTATTCCTAAACTTTACAACTCTAAAAGGTGAGCTGTTTTATCCTCACTTGAACAAGAAAACCCTGAGTTCATGTGACTGAATAAAGCACCTACAGTTCCACAGGTGGTAGATATAGAAGGTTAAATTAGAAAGCTGACATGCTTCCCACTTTGCCTTCTTGGCTCCATTTGTCCAAGATCCACTTATTAATCAATTACAGATTTATTATCCTGCTCCTCCTAACTGGTAAAAATAAATAAATAAACAAACAAACAAATAAATAAATAAATAACAACTCTGATCCAGGACTATTCTAAGACCATACCCTTGAAGATATTATAGAGTCTGAGCATCAGAAATAATGCCACCAATTCATTTAGGCCTGCCTTCAAATTCTCATATATAGGCACTTTTTAAAAAAGAAGTAATAAAATTGAAATTTATGAATTGATCAACTAAAGAGATGTAAGTGACTTATTTCATTACCAGATCTTAGAATTGGTTCTACATTGTTCCTTTAGCTTGTGAAATTTTTTCCATGACATAGCCTGACTTTATTTCCTCTCATGGCAGAATATGCCCTCTCCCTCTCAAGCAATTAACATCCCACATGTATCACTAAGTAGCATATAAAGATTTCATAGGTCTCTTAATAGTAGCTAAATTCCTCACACATCAACTAGTTTATCTTCTACTCAGTCACCTACCCAGTTTCAGAAAAACGATGTAAAAACTGCAGCACTGAATTCCTTCTGAACTTTTACAAGGATAGAAAAGGGGACCTCAGAGTAGAGTTGACACTTCAGTTAGCAAGTGTTTACTGAGAAAGGGTAATGGACCTGCTCTGTCATAGACACGGCAGAGCTACCTGAAGAATAACCCCAATCCTCATCCTCAAAGAATGGGGAAGGGAGTCACTTATACAGTACAAATTTGATGATCAGGGCCCACAGGCATCACTCTGGTGTGGGCACTTCTGGATGGCGGTATTGAAGAGCTCACGTTCTGAATCCAACCTGATTTGAACCCTGGCTCTGTTACTTTTTGTGCAACTGTGAACACATCATTTGACCTCTTGAGGTCAAATGGAGACAACATTACTTATAATAAGGTAGGAAGGAGTATGTGAATCTTGCATATAAAAAAGCCAGTGTATGACCAGCATATAGTAAAGATTACTAAAGTCAAGGATAGCACACAGTTGAGTAGAAGCGGGCTGCTTCACTCTGCCACTCATCAGGCAGATTGAGAAGCCATGTTACTCAACAGTTTCCCTCTTTTACTTCTCCAGGGCTTTGCACTCCACTTCCCTACCTCTGAACCTCAAGCAAACTTCACTTGGTTAACCTCTAGTCATCCTTCACCTGAACCTAAACCCCATTTCTTCCCGAAACTCCCACTCTATCACAAGACTGATGACTCATCCCATATACTCTGAACACACTTAAGTGTACCTGCACCTCAGCACCTGTCACTAGCCTTTGAGAGTCTTATTTTCTTGCCTACACCCCTTACCAGAGCGTAAGAAACTAGAAGGCAGGACCATGTGCCAGTGCTCTCTCCCCAGTTCCTCGTACAATAATGGACAGTAGCAGGTGCTCAGTAACCATTTATTTAGAAGATGCATGAATGAACACAAATAGAAACCATGTCTAAATCTGCACGAATCTGCCCTTAACAAAAGCACGTGGCTCAAATGTGGCATCAAATTCTGCTGTCCTGTCTTATGTCTGGTGTCATTAAATCTCTGGATAAGAAGTAGAGATGGTCGTGCTGTCACTTGGAGGCCTTTCTACCACATCAGCTGCTTCTCCTGCACATGGTAAGTACAAAGGATGTTATGAGGCTTGGCTGGCTGACTCTTAATAAGTTTGCCATTGCGAGGTATGGGCGTTAACATGGATGGATACAATCCAGATATTTATTCCAATGTCTGGCATAAATAAATATGGGAAGAACCCAGGTCAGTCAAACATTAGTAACAATATCTTCTTGTTCTCCTGGAGGCTGTTTCAGATTTTGGCCTCATCCCCACCCCGGCATAAAGGGACTGGGATGGGACTACAGCTTCTAGAATTACAACCATTTTGTCAACTTGTCATTTGACTCACTGTCTGGCCGGTGCCTCTCCCTCTGGGTCCAGAGACATTTTGCACAGGAAGAAAGCAATAAAGTGAACAGTCACAGGGCTGGTGAATTCTCCAGTCTTCAAAGTACCTTGTTCTGTCCCACAGTACATACATATTTCTGGTAAGCACCATGGAGAGCCTCACATCTGCTACCTCCTGCACTGCTGGGAATCAAAGCATCTATCCCCATGAGATGTTTTCTGAAGGCTCGAGGGCACCGAGCCATCTTATCCTCACTCCCTTGGTGAGCTTCCCTGCCTAAATGAAAATACCTGAAAAGGCTAACTGTCGGTTCCTTATTGCCTTAAAAATAAGAGGACTCTTAACCTTTTTGGGATTTATATTTGGAAAAGGGCAACGAACTAGATATGGCTCATAAAAAGGCAGGAGAGTGAGTCATTTTAAAGGCATTTTTACAAGTTTGGGACCTAAATATATATATATATTTGCAGATACTAAATATAAACTGATCTGATTAATTACTTCTCAGTGTATATACCTTCCCTTGGTTATATTTCGTTTTTCAAATAAAACTAAGTAGAGCCCATAGCAGGTGCTAAAAATCTATTTGATTAATAGAGTAACCAGGATTTATAATTAGTAATTAGAATTAGCCATTAGAATAATAACTAGAATTCCGGAAAATTGGAAGACAAAAGACCCATATTTAGATTTCAGCTTTATCACTCCCTAATCATTCCCAAAATGTGGGGATAACACATAGTCGCTTCACAGATTTGCTGTGATGATCATATGTAAAATGATTTTGTAAAGGGCTCTTCTTGGGAGTAACTGAGATCTTTCTAGTTCTTCTGCACTGAAGGGCAAATGCCAATGGGACTGCTCTTTCAGGGAAAAGTTACACCAACACATTTTTTTTTTTAGTGTTAACTCATATTTATAAATAATCGCCATCAATTACAGTCTTTAGGTTTTCTTTTACTAGGACATTAGAGAATCCTAAGAGAAGAGGTAGAATAAAATAATTGACTTGGTCAGTTTAATACTCCATCAAAGAATCAAAAAGTGTCATCATTAGAAGATACTGAAAAAGCATCAAATTCTAATCCAACCCACTCATTTGACTGATTAGGAAAGGGAGGAGGAAAGAGGCTGAATGATGACATAGAGGATTCACAGAACCAGGTTTAGATGGAAGGGCTCCCAACTCCTTCGGTGCTCTGAGTCTTCAATGCTCCATGCTAAATAAAACCTTCTTTATCCAGCTTTCCACATAAAGTCAGTGTCTGAGACCACAAATGTATCCCTCTCAAAAAGGTGTGGAACCGCTGTGAAAGCTGCGTCTGGAGGCTAAGGGTGGCTCCTGACCACATACAGAGGGTCATTTTACCTTTGCAACAGGCAGATGAGACTGATGTGCATTCCCTGAGGCCCAAAACGACTCCCTCCTCTACCCCAGTATCTGAATGGATCATCAGTTCGACTAATGGTGACCATGTTACTAAACTTCCAGGCAGAATCCACAGAAGATCAAGATCATGAGATGTCCAGTTCCCGCAGGGATCAGAGAGAAGAGAAGACTTGGTCCATTGGCTTATTTGGACTCAAAGCCATAGTTCCCCAACACAAAGCCATGCGTACCCACGGACGTTCTGACATAACACGGTAATTAATTTCATAGCCTCTCCAAATCTGAGGCTAGAAGTCTCTCTGTGTCCAAAAACCCAACATATTTCACAAAATCCTTTGGTGCAGGAAAAGCCCAATTTAAACAACCCAAATAACCCCAGAACACACTGCTGCCGACACACATCTGTTGCCGTGTTTGTTCATCTGGACAAGGATTCTGTAGTGCTCTAACACTAAAAAAATTTTAAAAACTTAGGAAAAAGAAAAACAGACCCTTAAGCCTGCACCAATGCCCACCCCTCCCAAGCCCCTTCTCCCTTATGGAGATTGCTCCCTTCCAGGAAGTAAAACAGAGACTGCCCTGCTGGGCAGGACAAATAGAAAATGGGAGTACCCAGACTTCTCTTGATTATCAAGTCCTCTGAAAGCATGAAGTTTGGAGAAAGAACACAAAAACAAAGAATAACTCAAGAGTCATTTCTGTTTGGCTCAGAGTAAGAGCACAAACAAATACCCCGAGCCGCTCCCGCATGGAAAGCCTTGGGCTGTGTCTACCCATTTCTGGTATAACTAATGTTTAATGCCCAGGACTCCGCTGGGTGGAAGTGGGCAAGAGGCTTTCCACCACGGAGAGAAGGCCCTTGCCGCCAACCTTAAGCCGGAGACACAGGAGGATTGAAAGGAGCTCTCTCTCACCTCGGACAGGGCCCATGAGAACTGTCTAGGCCACTCCTCTCACTTGAATTTTCTGTCAAGCCTTTCTCAGTGAAGGCAGGCAAATTATTTCCTCTATTTCGGAGTGCTCTGGTCTATTAAGCTCCTTCAGGGTTCACTAGAAAAGCACAAGGTTCTTCCAGACTCCATTACCCATGCCTGTGAGGAGCCCGTCAGGCTAGACATTCACCCCACATGGCAAGAAAAGACCCACAAGGTACCAACTGGAGGGACCCAAAGTCAGAAAATGGAAGCAAGTTCCATAACCTCTCTGGGAAAAGAAAAACACTAACTCGCTGAGGTCTCTTGTTCAAGTCCAAAGATAATCACAATAGATGGATAATGTTTTTGACCTTTTTTAGAGGTGTCTGGAAATTGAAAAATATCTGACACTATCCTTCGGGACTTGCTGTACGTATCTTTTTAGAAGCATCTGTGTGTGTGTGTGTGTGTGTGTGTGTGTGTGTGTGTGTGTGTGTGTGTGAGTATGTGTGTGAGTGTGAGTATGAGTGTGTGTGTGTGTGTGTGTGTGGTTTTCTAAATTTCAAGGATTCTATTGCCAGTTTGAGTTCTCTTGGCAGAACCTTCAAGCATTCTCAGTAACAGATGCCTGGAGGAGAAGGATGCTAGGAGTTCTGAAACAGAGCAATGCACAGAGTTGGGGAAGCAGCTGCTCTGCTCTAGTCACTGTGTATACAACTTCACCAAAAGTGTTTAGGAAACAGATCATTCTGGAGCCTATACCACCTATTCAAAATGCAGGCCCTTTTAGTTCCACTTATCCTTTTTTTCCTATGCTGTTTGTTTCCTGCCATGAGTTTTAGCAATCTGTTTATGTTGTGCGTGCACGTGCATGTGCGTGTGTGTGTGCATTGTGTATGTTTCCCTCTTCAGCCTAGCTAAATTATCCCTAAGGGACTCTTAATCCTCAATCGTAATTCCCAATGATTGCACTGACGTGATGATAACGGGGAGTCCATTCTCCTCCTGCTCCTCCTATCTCCCTCTCCCCTTGAGGCTAAGCTCAGCCAAAGATGCTCGAGGGAGCTGTTTATTTAAAAGAGGAAGTTCAGCAGCAGGGCCACAAGGCTTTTAAGCAGAGAGAGGCTGCCCAGGGTAAGGAGGAGAGCTCGCGGTCACAAACCCTTCCATTTTTCCTCCAACCACAGCAACTCTCCACCATGGCATAAATGGTGGTGGGCAGACATCAGTCCCAAAACATAACCCTTTCCAAGGCCCTTGGCCTCCCTGCAGCCCACCTAGATTGGCACAGTCACTGAACATAGCTCTAGACTAGGAATCAGACAGGTCCCTGCCCCTAGATAGTTGTTTGATGGTAGACAAGTTACCTGCCTTCGTTTTGCACAACTATGAAAATGGACTAGACAGATCTGACTGGAAGGTGGCTAAAATTTTACTAATGCATAATAATCATCTGGATGCCTTATTGAAACAGATTCCTGGGCTCACCTGCAAAGATTCCAATTTAACAGATTAGCCATAGGGCCTGAAAATTTGCATTTCTAACAGGATTCCTGGTGATACTGATGCTGCAGGTATGAGCACCACACTTTGAAAATCACTGGCCATGGTATCTTCCACCCCGAAAATTCCACTGCTCAATCCTCATGCTCAGTGGTATAAGAGAAGTCAAAACTATTTGGCCCTTGTCTGACAAAGAATTCCGCAAAGGGCTACAAAAGTACAGGCCTCTCCCAAACTTAATACAGTTTTTCTCTTACCCCCAACTTCTGTTCACTCCTTTGCAAAGAAAAGCAGCAAAGATAAGGGTAAAGAGTGTTACTAGCTTCACTTTATGCTCTAAGTAGTTGCTACACCTGTGAGGGCATCTTGGCAATCATTTGAATATACACGATGGAGACAACTCAAAATAGCAAAGAAGGAATAAGAATAAATTATATAGGCTCCACTTGCAAGGTAGTTATCCTGGGTCATATTTTTGCCAACTGCTTACGTTATCTGGAACAGTGCAATGAAAATTTGGTAGTCTCGAGTACTGTTTGGAGAGGTATAAAAAATAACTCCAAAGCAATAGAAAAAGAAGTATTATAAAGTACACTCTCAGATATTTACCCTGTTCCTAGCTGTATAATCCTTTCCAAACTGCAAAAACAGAAACCTTTCTGCCATTCAGCAATATGACCTTCACCTATGATATATCTGCAAATTCCTGTATATGTCCATTCTCACACAGTTGCGTAGCCCCATGTGAAATGGGGAAAGCACTAGGCTGGTAATGGTGGAATTTGCCAAGGAATGAATTCTGGTTCCAAGCTCCTGCTTTCAGATGCCTAAATATTTCTGCCCATCTGAAAGTCTACTTATTCTCATGTAATAGAGCTCATGTGAAGGCAGTGTTTTAAAAGAACACTTAGAGAAAAGAATTCAGAGTAACTTCACCAGGCAAATGTTTCCCAAGTCCGTTTCTTTCTGAAAATTTTTGCTGTAGCAAGCTATTGTTATTAGGGATGCATTGTATGATTAGATTAACGAAAATCAAATAAATATTAAGACTCTATGCACTAGAATGAAAAATAATTTTTTTAATTTAAAATTTTATACTTTAAGATTTGATCTGGTCACTTTAGAAATTGCCAGATAAGAGGCCCATTCCCAAAATTCTAAAAAAAAAAAAAAAAATTTTCATACATTTCACAATAACTATTTGAAAAATTTGTATTTATTTGAATGAGAGGTTAGCCACTGCCTTTTTTTTTTTTTTTGTAAATATAGTTTTACTGGAACACAGCCACTCTCATTTGTTAATGTTATTGTCTATTGTCACTCTACTAACAATGGCAGAGTTAAGCGGTTGCTATAGAGAACATATGACCCACAAAGCCTAAAGTATTTACTATCCAGCCCTTTTCAGAGAAATTCTGCCAAACTCTTTGAATAATAGAAAAGAAATAATAACACCAGTTTAAAACTTAAGATGTGATGTATAACATGTATATTTCTACCAATTACCTCATAAATTAATTATGAATATGTTGGATTAAAAACCCCATTGGATGTGGTTCCATAGAGCAGTGGTTAGCACATCTGCTTTTTGCGCAGAAGATCTTGAGTTCAGGCCCCAGCAGAGCCAGATCCAGTTATTAAGGGGAGATGGCAACATCCGTAGGTCAGGGGTGGAAGGATGCAGGTGGGATTTAAACAAAAAAATGCTATCTACCAATATCAGAATCTGTTCCTTTTTCCTGGTTTTCAGTAATGTCTTCAAATGTAAAATAATAATGCTTTGAAATTTAGTCGGCTGTTTAACAAACATTTGAAAGCCTATTCTATTCAAAGTACTAAAATCAATCTCAGTACTGAAAATTTATACGTACCCCATTATCCACCAAAAATTAAAAACAGAGTGACACCAATCATGAATTTCTGCATGTGATTTGACTCATATAAAAACAACATATGAGGAAAGGGGGAAAATTGGGTTTTCAGAAGCCATAAGTCTGCAGTTGGCAGATAAAATGCCATCTCAGATAATCACATTTGATTGTCACTAATGTTAATATATGTCGATAACAGTCGAGCGCTGCACACCAGAGGTTAGCTTTACTGCTCATGTGCAGATGTTTGCAATACTGAATCTCTGCCATAACCCTGTGGGAATGGCATTTTTTATGTGTTCTGCAGTGAATTTATGGCCAGGCAGCCATAAGTGTTATAGTTCTTCAAACCTTTTGCTTGTGGAGATTGTCATAGTGCTTGAAAAGTAGAAAGGCACAGATGTCTTCTGTTAGCAGGACATTTCTAGACCTGCTCAAGAATACAGCCTATGCCAGCTCCTGAAGGGCAGGTAATCTGTATCATCAATGCCACCCAGGTTTGAAATCTTTCACTATCAACTTGGTCCCATTCGGATCTACAGAAAGTTAGCAAAGCCTATATGTACCACCCTGAGACAAGGCCCTTGACCCCAGGGAACTCACACGTTGGCCCTGATGAGAAGTCACACACAATATGACACGGGAAGTGATATAACAGAGATATACAGAGTGCCACAGGCGCTCTCCATAGACAAGAGTTCATGGAAGTCTGCTTGCAGGGGTCATACCTGAACCAAGTCTTTAAAAATCAACACAAGGAACAGAAGCGAAGAAAGGGGTGTGTGTGCACATGCACACGTGCTGTTCATGCAAGAAAACCCATGAACAAAGCCGCAGTTGCAAGAAACAGGATGATTTGTTCCAGAATGTCAATAAAATTTACTACTGGTGTGGTATAAAGTTCCTGGAGCTGTGAGGATCAACTGTGAAGTGTGGATAGAGTGTGGGCTTGGGAGTGAGGTACATCTTGGTTCAAGTTCAAGCCTCATCATGTACTAGCAGTGTGACCGTGAGTAACTTCCAGAATTGCTATAACTTTCAGAGTCCTCATTAGTCATATGCACCTCCAATGGTTGTTAGGAAGGTCAGAGGAGACAATGGCTGGATCCTGAGAGCAAAAAGAGTTAGTAAACTGGTAAACTAACAACAAAGCCACAGGGAAGAAATACACCCCTTCTGTACAATAAGAAAGGGGATTTTTAAAAAGAAAGAACTCTATGGATACCCTCTTCCACGAGCACTGAATAATGGAAGGAGAACTGAATAATGGAGTCATTTAAGAGAAGAACTCAAAAGCAGAGCAACGCTGCTTGAATTTCTCATTTTCCTATGTCATTGTCAGGAAGGTAAAAGAAACGCTGTCAGAGAGACGATGAATCACAAATACAACTGACACTTTTCAAAATGGCAGCCCTACAAGCAACTTCCCCAATGACTGAGCCCAATGCAAGCTCTGTTCACGTCATGTGTTCCCAGTACTGTAGGGTGGGAAACAGACTTCCCCTTGAAGTTACAGAAAATCTGCTCTGACATGCCAGGAGCTACATGACAGTTGCAAAGGTTCTTTCAAGAGAAATAAATCAGCACCTCGAGCATAACAAAAGGAATTAATTTAGAATTTTCTGTTAACATGAGCTTTCCCAGTTTCTCTCAGGGAGAATACAAAGCCCCTAATAATTATGAGTAAATGCTTGTGCTCCGGGAAAAAGTCAAAGATTAGTGGCTACTCTTCACCAAGGTCTTCCTTAATTCTGTGTGAGAAGGAATTCCACAGAAGAATACAGAGCTTGCTAATTTGGGAAATCATCCTGTTTCTTGAAACTATGTCTTTGTTCAGGCTCCTTCGTGCATGAATAACACATGGATGTGCACGTGCACGCTCTCACGCACGTACACAAAGTGGAATCATTGTGTCTATAGGGTTGAGACTCGTGTCTTATATAAATACTGTACAGAATGGAAGGCACGTCTTTCACATTTCTGAATACCCAGGCCATTCTTGGAGGCTTCTTCCAAACAGTGCCTGAGCAAAGCCCATGGGGTCCAGAAAGAGAGTCTTAGAGTAGCCACAAATGAGAAAGATCCCCTTAATCAAGAAATTCTCCTTCAAAGGTTTCAGAGTCGCAATTTTTATTTGTTTTGTTCTTTGTTTGTTTGTCTGGAGGAGGGGAGACCCACCAAGCTGCAGCAAAAACATCAGTGCAGGCTCTGGGTCCCTGGGATCAGGACTGGCTTGCTGAGTTCCTCTGCAGCCCACTAGTCATGACAAGCAGCAGGCTCCAAGCATGCCACTGGGGGAGTCATTGCCTCAACACACTGTGGGTAAACACAGCTTTCTAAAAATGAATAGTTAAAAAAATTCCAATTATCAGACTTCAGACCATTCTGAGGGTGGATCTAAAAAACAAATGACCTGTTCAAGGATCATCCCTAACTACATAACCTGGGGCTGGAATTCACTCCAGCTCTAGTCCTTACTTCTAACTTTCAAAGCACCAAATGGAGGAAACTCAGAGTCCCCTCCCAAGGGTCTTTTTCCCCAGAGAGGACTCTCCATTCTTGACCTCTAGGAGGCAAGAGAAGAAGGAGTTTTCCCCTAGAATGGGGTGAAGTAGGGAGAGCTCTACACAAGAGCCTGGGTTCTGTGGACTAACCTTTTCACCGTCTGCTGGGTGAGGCCAGGTAAATCACTTGTTTTGTTTTTTTAATTAAAAATTATTGAGGTGACATTAATAAAATCAAATTAGTTTCAAGTGCACAATTCAACATATAGCATGTAACATAGATATTGGATTGTATGTCCACCACCTGAAGTTAGATTTCCTTCCATCAAATATTTGACTTTCAGGACCTTGTATTTTTGTCTGTTCACTAGGGGGTTTTGACCAACTAGATGATCCTAAAGATTTTTTCCAGCTCAAAGTTTATTCCATGATACTACGTGAAAAGAAGCTATATCAGGCTGTCTCTATGTGGATATGAATGAGGCAGTTGCCAACACAGTGTCATTTGAAGGTTCTGAGAAAATACCCAGGCCTCCATTGGGGATCCCTGAAAATCTTGCCACCCTGTGAGCCGTGAATGAAAGATTGAAAGCTGCTAAAATGTTCTCATTGTATAATCTTGGAATGTATGACCATTAACCCCTGGTCAACCGTTTTGTCATCTACATGAAGCTATCCAATAAGTCGGCCAAAGGTTAGGTAATTTTTTTTGGTAGTGAGGGGGGGCGAGACAAAACAGGTCTTAGATTTCCAGTCCAGGAAGATGACAATTCGCAGATATTGAAATGACTACGGAGTACTGGACAAGATGGAGCAAGAGACAATCTATGTAGTTAATGAAACTCCCAAATCTGTTCCTGTGAAGTAAGAATCTGTGGACTACAGCTCCTTGTGATCTGACACTATAATTCATCTCTTTTGATGTCCTTTGTCACCAACAAAATGCCCTCCAAAATC
Source organism: Rousettus aegyptiacus (assembly GCF_014176215.1). Classification (NCBI taxonomy): domain Eukaryota; kingdom Metazoa; phylum Chordata; class Mammalia; order Chiroptera; family Pteropodidae; genus Rousettus; species Rousettus aegyptiacus. Next base: position 129,432,221 of record NW_023416306.1, read on the forward strand.
CACTGCCTCGACACAGAAAGTCACTGTGAGTTTCAAAACAGCCAAAAACAGTGTCTGAAAACCCCGCAATATCATTCTGTCCCTCCTATTACCTAAAACAGTCCACTGCTCCATTTGCACAGGCTTTTCTTCAGCAGATTTACAAGGTAACATCTGCTTCAGAAACAGATGTTTATGCCAGAATTCTCTTCTGCTCATTAATGCTTTTCCGGTTAACATCTAACTATCTCACTCATTAGTTCTTAATAATACTTTTTGTATCTGAGCCATGCCAAATACGCACTCTGTAGAGCTCTGTATTATTGTTGCTTCTGTTGCTGTTGAATTACGCTGCTGAATAAAGGAAAAGTAAAAATAAGCCCCTCTAAGAAGGCTGCTATGAAGGCGGCTATGTGTCAGAGCTCTATCTTTGTGAACTGAACAAGCTGAAATCAATTAAAAGTGTATGTTCAGAGAATGCATCTCAGCTGTCTAATTGCACCACCTCTGCTTTAGGGCCAAAGTTTGACTCCCTGCCAAATTGCCATCAAAATGGGCGTCCGTTAGCACTGTTAGAACTGCCGCTGCCTGAGCCTGATTCAAGGGCTTGTTTAATGAAGGGAGCCCAGTGCACTCTGGGGCTCGGTGCACAAAGACTCCTATTTTCCAGGGACGGGCCTTGGCTACCCTGCTCAAACAAAGGACACCAGAGAGCCCTCTGGAATGAGGGTCCTGGGGCTGAGTAACTTATCCCACCCAGCTTTCTCAGTCTGGCAGTCTTGCTAGATTCACTACAGGAAGCAGTCACGGGATGTTCTCTACCCGTCCACAAGCACCTTCACATCAAGACAACTCCTCCAGGCAAAGCAGAGTCAACACATCTTTGCTGAGTATCTAGTGGTGTCCCAGACTGCTGAGCAATGTCATATCCACTCATTGTCAGAATCATAAGGACTATTCCTGTGGATCCATGTACAAGGGAAGAAAAAGCATAGAGGTGGAGTTTTTCCTGACCTGTAACATAATGGCATATATAAAAATTTTCTTTCAAACACTTTTTAAAAATACTTTAAACGCTTGACAGTAGTCTCAAGACCGGCTATTGTGTTTCAAGAAGCCACTATGGTCGTCAAACAAATAAACAACCAAGATAGAAAATAAGGCTGGTTTATATGATAAGGGAAAAGCCAACCCTCCAGGGAACTTGGCCCAACACAACGTATTGTTTGGGATCAGGAAAAAGAATGCTTAATAAATCATTGACAGTAGTTTCCATGGTTACAATAAATGTATAGTCACCTATATTGTTTAGCTTGGTGTGACCAGTTCTACAGGGAAGAAATAATAAAGGGTCTTGTTGATAAGCAAATATGAAACTCATTTAACTTAAAGAAAGGCTGGCAGCCTATCCAAAAATAAATAAATAATATTGAAATTTAAGTCCAAACAAATGTAGCCCCCAGACTTCGTGGTAGCCAACATCTCTTGGTCCCAATGAACTCCACTGCAGCTCCATAATATGCTCTGTTCTTTTTATAGTAGGCTTTTCCCTTTCTGCCTAAGCGGCTGCTTTTCAACAAAATTACTTGGCAAACACTGCTTTATCAAGTATAAATCAGATATGCTAGTCTGGAATCTAAACCCACAAAGAATATCCCCATAACACTACATAATAATGAAAAATAGAAATGCTGCATTATTGCTGCCAAAAGAAATGGAAAAATATGAATGAAAATGATCGCTGGGTGTGTCTTCCATAAGATTCCATTTGAATAACAGTCTCCATCTACTTAAATCTCTACAATCTGATGGGCTGACACATTACAGAGTGAAATAAAAGCACATTTTAGGAGGAAATTAAAATGTTATGAACTGCCCTGGGTGGTGCTGGCATTGTGCAAAGAATGGTGAGTACTAACCACAGTCAAAACCTCTTTCCCCTGCAGTCAACAGATAACCATCTGAGGTTTTGATGTAGTGTGCTTAGGGAATTCAAACTGGAGATTTTGGGGCTTCTCCACAGCCTTTCTCTCCTGATAAACTCCAGGGGAAGTCAGGTGGCTGTGTAGGTGGAGAATGAGGAAGTCAATGCAGACCTGCTGACACTTTACCTCCAGTCCTTTTGCTACCTCTGGACCCACTCTGATGCCTCGTCCTTTACTTGCCATGGACACTGAGGCCTGATTCTCTTGGATGCGTCTTCTGAAGAAGTACTACTGTGGTTGTTTTCTCAGACTTGGTGGTTAGACTGATGACTGATAGCTCTCTCATGTGAATCAGGTCACAGTATTTACTCAGTTATCCCACAAAAAGATAAGTGAACAAAAAGGGCAATATTCTTCCAACTATAATAGTTCTCTATAATCCCAACTAGAAAGAAAAACTTCCTTTCCTATAGCCGGATTCCCTTCATTTATAAATGCATTACATGCCAGCAGAGACCATTCTGGACTCAAAGCTTCTTCAACACACAGCTCAACATCTTGCACAAGGTGGCCATCAAGTATGGGGTCTGCCAAGGGCACAGGCCAAACGAATGAGGTAGACACAAACCAACATGGTAGATTACCTCAGTTATCCCACGGGCATTATTCCCTAAGCCTGGAGACCCAGGCAATGCAATTCTCTCTCCATCACTAATGGCTGAGTTGTTAATTTTTTTCATCCTTGTACTCAGAGGTTACACTGGACAGTGGGGGGGATGTAGACAACCATCTGGAAAAGTGACCCACACAGAATGAATTCCATGACACGGCAGTAACTTGAGGTAGGTCAACAATAAGTGAGAGTGCGCCTCTGGACGTGTGAGATCGTGGCTCTTCTTGAGGAAAACACATGTCATATCAACCCCCGAGAGGTGATGACTGCAGCAAAGCTGTTCTCATAACTGATAACTTGCAGCCATTCCTGAAGCTCACAAACTGAGAAGGCAAGGAAAGAGCAAAGCATAAACCTTCTCTCGCTCCATGAGGTCTATGTGCCATCATCCCATCCTCACAGTTGACAGAAGTCCAGAGTGCCACGAAATGAGGTTTGAGCAAGGAGGTACTGACTGGAAATGAAACCACATGCTTGGACCCACAGAGGACAGGGATTACTTCAGAGGAGAACTCCAAACTTCCTGCTTCCGTTGCCAACTGCCATGAGGCATATGATGGCCTGAGATCTTTACCAAGATCTGACACAGCCCAGGGCAGTGCCTCACTGTAGGACTCCCATCCAGAAGACAGCCTCAGGTTGATGACTGCTGCAAGCCAACATGTGATACTCATTGGAAAGACTCAGCTCTTTCTTTTTAGATAATCGAGAGACATCCATTCCTGAAGTGACTATTCCTTTAGGTGAGTTAACAGAAATACTGAGATTTCCATAGATTCCAAGATCTCAGGATATTGAGAATTCTTGCCCTTGGAAAGACCTATAAATATATACCCTCCAGTTACAGGAAGGAAGACTTAGGCCATTAAATAGGCCTTAAAGTGATATTTCCTCTTACTTCTCTAATCAATCAAATGTGACTACAAGGGAATAACAAGCAGAACCCATGCAGCAGATATTTCAGTGGCTGCTGTCAGGTCTGTCTTAAGAGATGCCATTACAGAGCCCAGCTTTCTCTCTGCCCCACTCCTAGCTAATGTCCTAGAGGACAAACCAGGAGTGCAACTCACATTCTCAGAAAAAGAGCCTCCTCTCAATGACACGAGATGTGATAAGGTCCCCAAAACGCACCAAGCACACCTTGTGATCATGGCTCTGTGTGGAAGACAAAGATGAATTAGACAAGAGACCAGCCCTCGGGGAGCTTATATTCCAGTAGGAAAGAGGAAACAGTTACATAAATAACTATTTTAAAAGTGGAAAGAGATAAATGTCATGAAATGGAGGGATGTTATTTCCAGTTTAGATGGAAAGATCAGAAAGTAAAGGGAAATATTCTTTGAACGACTAGTAGGTATCCAGGTCTGGGCCAGGTGCTCGAGATACAATGACAGCTATGCCCAGTTGCTGGCTTTCAGGGGCACAACAGCAAGAAGCCCACTGTAGAATAAGAATGGATATATCCTCCACGTGACTCAGGAACGAGAGAGGAGCTCTTTTGCCTAAGTGAAGAAGAATTCACAAGAGGTGCTATTTAAGCTGGCCTACATTTTACCAGGCAGAAAAAAGAAGAGGATTCCAGGGTAAGAGGCACTGCATCTCCTTGAGGGCTCCTATTTTTTCCCTACATCAACCTGGATTCTTCAGTGCCCAGCACAGTGCCTCAAACACAGTAACGGTTACTGAATGAGTCAGAATTCATGGCATGAATGGACGGACTGTCCTTTGGGGGAAAAGCCATTATCAGGGGAGTCACTGGGAAGAGTCTCATTTCTGAAAGATTTTTCCAGTGGTCTGGAGAGTAGGAGTGAGCTGGCTTGTCCAGGGATAAGTGACAATGCCCAGATAGGAGAATGCTACAAATGGTCTGAAGGGCAGGAAAGGCTGGGGCAGCAGACATCATCACAGCAGGCAGTTTCCAGAAGTATTTTAGACACTTGTGATAGGGATTTGTTTATCAAAAATATAGTTTTAAAAACATTTATTAAAAGAAAAAGACAACATCTTTGAAAAGGCTTATTTTCTGGGGGGGAAAAAAAAGCTTTTAATAACATGTACTAATGATTTTTAAAGGAAGCCATATCTAAAACCACAAATAAAAAGGCTTTGATACAAGTAAACAAGGTCAGTGGCTACCCATCTGAGGAATCCTGGCAACTTTGTAAATATCAACTCAGTCCGGGGGCTGGGCTAGAGTGACAAATGCGTTTTCCAATTTCATGGAGAATGAGATAAGACCGCGCCAAGGTTGTGCAAGGATACAAAACACGAGTACATAAACTAGAGGTTTTAAACATTTTTTTTTAAAGCAGCAGAGTTATTTCCTCAAAATCTTATGCAAAATCCAGTAGGCAAATCAGATAACAAATAAGGGTGTCCGAGATGGAGTACTAGGAGCTTGAGGACCTCATGGTCCATTGTTTTCTATCCCCTCCTCACCCCTGGAGGCAGCCAAGAGAGGCCTTGAACAAACACCCAGGAGGTCCCTGGGACATAAAGTACTCTCCAAGAGTCAGGGAAACTTCCAAACTGGCCCATCTTTCACACCAAAGACCCAGTTCCCTGAATGACAAGATGTGCCCCAAGTCATCTGGATTGTTACTTCCTGCTGCTTTATTGTATAATCAGCAGGAGGCTTGGAATTATGAATCATGGGCCACAAAGAAAAACTCCAAAAATTCTTCCACAAGTGGGAGAAGTGAGAGTAACAAGATTGGCTCCTCTCGAGTCCCAGAGCTGGGATTCTGCAGATGAGAAATTGAGGGCCCGAAGTCTGCAGGAGAGCCAGTTCTGAGTCTCCGAGGCTCCTCTGTGGCTCTGGGGAGTGGCAGTGTACCCCAGTGTCCCTTATGGAGCTGCAGCCTTCCGGAGAAAAATCAGAATTGGGCACATTCCATATCTAGCACTCCGGTATAAGTACACAAAGTAATGCAGTGTGGGGTAAATCCAAGGACATTTTGTTCTTTAGCAGAGACTGACAAGCTCGTTTAGTAGTGACAATTCACAGTCCACAAGAATATGCTGAATCTCACTTACAGGCATAGTGAAATTCAGGCAAAGACAGCCAAATAGCACTGGGAGCTATTTTAGACATGCATATTTTAATACCATAAATCCTTATTTTTCTTAACAAAATAGCCCCACAAAATTATGCTACGACAAAGACTCTGTGAGAAAGGTTATAATCCCCATTTCAGAGATGGAGAAACTGACATATGCAAGCTCCCAGAGAGTCAGTGAGAGCCGAATCTTCCTGACACACAGCTGCCCGTGGAGCTCACACAAAGAGCTTCCAGAGTCAGCAAAACGCAGGCTCTTGGGTACCCAGGGAAGACGGTTCAGAGTCATTAAAAATTGGTCCTGTCCCATCCCAAAAGGACATCTGGATAAACATACACTGGGGAGACATGACTAGCAGGCTTACCTGAGGAATTTAATCCAAGGTTGCTTTACATTCACAGTACTTATGCCCTGGTCTGTGGTTTCCTTGCTGATGGAGTGGCAATTCAATAAGCACTTCACAGGAGAATTTACCTTACATGTCTTTCTCTCAAACCCTTTCCAGGAAATAAAAATTAAAGCCACTAACTGTATAAACCACCCCATCTAAACAGTCTTTCTCCATTCTTTCAGATTTTCTTTGCCTGATCCCCTTTTAAATGGATTTCACACTCTCAAAGGTTGCCAGGCTGACATCCTTGGGGACCAGTCCTATCCATTTATGTGCAGGAACCACAAAAGATGCTTGGCCCTTTTGCACACAGACTCCAGGCAGAGGTAGGAGGATGGGAGTGGGGAGATAGCAAGAAAAATGTTAGCCCAGGCACAGGGTTCATCAGAACCCAGGGGCAGTCCTGCTGAAAGGCACCGTATGCTGTAAGAGCACCTCTACTCTTGAACTGGTTTATTAGCACGGTTTCTTTGAAATAGCAAGAAACTACTTTCTAAAAGACATGAATTTGAATATGCAGCAATTTCTTGCATATTTGCGTTAAACGCAGGGGAGGGAGAATGAAGCTCATGAAAAGCCACCAACTCCTCCTTACTCAGAGCTTTCTTTCAAGCCTGTTAACACAAAGGCCTCTGCAATTTAGGTGGCCTGTCCTTAGATCTGACCTTTTACTCTTCCTCTTTCTCCTTCCCTTCCCCCAACATCCTACACCCAGCTGCACCATTCCTGGTGTTTTTCTTTGTCCCCAAATGCCTTTCTCCGTACCACTCCCCTGATTCCAAAGTCCAGGCTCTCTCTAGCAAAGCCTTTCCTGACACCCACCACCAGATCTGACGGTTCTCCGTCTAGGTCCAGGATACCTTGCACACTCCTCTAGCCCAGCTGCTTTCATTTATGATGTACAATTACTTGGGTTGAGCCAACTTCTCTCCCCACCACCCCAACAAACGATGAACTCCTTGATGGCAAGGGCAATATCAAATTTATCTTTGTGAGGTCTGGAAAACCATCGAATCAAAGTGCCAGACACACAGTGAGCAGGCAGTTGAAAACGTATGTTTTTTTTTTTTTTTTTTAAAAAAAAGGAGAATGCACTCAATCTGTTATCTCAGCAAAACAAACATTTCGAGTGATACAATGGTATGTGCAAAGAGTTCTTCGTATAGCAAGAAATCTAAGTAACTCTCAATAAAGAATGGTGTAAATAACATGCTCACATTAGGGAAGACCATGTAACATTAAAAGAATGAATCAGTTCTATGTGGGATTATGAAAGGTTGATTTTAATTTTTTCACTTTATTATCTCACATGTTTGAATTTTTGTAAGTATTATGTTTAGAATTTTTTAAATAGATAAAAATGCCCTCTTCTAGAAGCGGATTTTAATTCTAAAGTTTCCGGGTTAACAATCCTCGCAATTAAATCCATCGAGCAAATGAAACAATCTATAGTGGTCTATAATATCAAATCTATAATAATCTTTGAGAAGTAAAGGCACATAAAATAACGAAGCCCTGTTGGGCATGTTCATGACATGTTTCCCACTCGCTCCCAGATCAGCTCCTCTCTGGTGCAGTGCTTTGGAAAACTACTCCCTGCTTGCTAACCTGATATCCAGATTTGAGTTATTTCCACTTGATAAATATTTATTGGGCATCTCCCATGTAGAAGGTGCATGTGCAAGGCAATGGATGCAGAAGGAGGAGGAGGAAGTAACATAAGGCTCCAGCATCCATCCCCCAGCTCCTTTTCTACCAGGGGAGACCAGCCTCAAAAAAATTTAAAACAAGGCAGAATGTGCGAAGTACTATAAAAAGGGAAAAGCAAACAGGCGGGAGAGTGGTTCCAAGTGGGAAAACTGGGGAGGGTCTTGCAGAAGATTAGACTGGAGCAGGGTCCAGAAAGACAGGTAAGATTGACTAGCAGGAGATGGGCGTGAGAAAGAGAGACAGAGGCATCTGCCTTGTCTTGTACCTTGTTCTGGCACACGGGTGTTGCGACTAAATATCCAAAATTTAAAGGTCTCCTTGCATGCAAAGTAAATCAAAGGAATTGCCACATACCTGAAATAAAATCCAAACTCTTTCCCCCAAATTACAAGGCCCACATGTTCCCACCTTGCCTCTTTCTCCAATCTGTTCCTCCTCTTCCCTCCCCCTCACTGCAGCCGCCCTGTTCTCCAAGCTCATTCAGCCTCCAGGACTCTCTACTGCTCTTTTCCTCTGCCTGGAGGAAAAATGCCATCAGAACAGGACCTTTGCCTCACTTACAGTTTTATCCTCAGTGCCTAGCACACATATGAGCTCAAGAAATATCTTTGCAGTAAATAAATGAGTAAGTTCTAAACCAGAGCAGAAAGGAGCCAAGAAATATAGAAGTTTTCCTTGGATAACTCATCTGGATTTTTTTTTTTTTAATTTTAAATAACTATCTGGGTTGTAATCACTTCACCTGCCTTAAACCACAAGGACTATAATGAGTATTAAGTCCGACACACTGTGACTTTTCATTCACAGGGGACTGTTGCAGCTCTCACATACAGGATCACCTCGGTCTGCACAAAAGGACTTGGCATTTGAGTTCTTACCCACAGTTGAGAAAAATGATACTCAAGCCAAACAACTTTGTGGACAGTCACAGAGTTAAGAATTCTAAGGACTGAAACTCCAACCCAAGTCCCCTGTCTTAATCCTACTGGCTTCTTCTAAATCCCAGCTGACCTGCTGAGCTTGGAAGAGAACTGCTATTCCTATGCTTCCCACCAAGCTGTACAGGACTTCCAGTGTCCAATTATCTAGAAAGACCATCAGTGAAATGCATCAACAAGGGAATGTGGTGTGATTTGAAAAAAATCTTCCCTACAAACGTGAAATACTAAGCAACTTTTGACAATTACTCCTATAACTCCTCTTGATTACTGTTATTGGAATGTCTAAACTTTTAAAAATAATAAGAACCACTAAGGAGCAGTTGTTATTTTAACTGTAAATTAAGATCATAAGTCTTTTGTTTAAAATGCAATTGCGTGTTCTACTGAGGACTTCCAAAGGTGCAGGCCTGTAATTCCCTTCCAGGCAATATATGCTTCGGTGAAATTTTTCATTTGCAAATTAGGTTAGTTTATCACAGAAAATGAAAAGTCATCCTCAGACAGACCAAGAAATGGGTCTGAAACACCTTTGGGGAACATTTCTCTTTACTATATGGTTGATTTAAAAAAAGTATGCAAGAATCACTCTAAAAATCTCAAAAACACATTTAATTATGGTTTACCTCAATGACCATTCATATCTGCCTGTTTACTCAAATTGAAATGGGAGCTGTAGACACTGTTTGAATGAGATCACACGCCACAATGTGGCATCCCATAATGTGGTTCCAATTCACAACTTCCCTGTGCAGGGTTTGGGCAGAGTCATTTGCAAAAGTCGATCTATGCATAGGCAGATGCCCCTGTATGAGTTACATTTATCTCCAAAAGGACAGTTTACCTTGTCCTCACCTAAATCCCCCACATGGGAGGGGATGGTTTTCTTGGAACATTATCTCACTTGTTTAATTTTCTAGATAAATTAGGAAAGATACAATAATAGGGTAGGCTCATATGTCATAGTTATCCAGACATTAGGCTGTTAATTGGACATGTTTGGTTTTTCTTTATGTTACTTCTTACACACACACACACACACACACACACACACACATCCTACAAGAAAAAAGAAACCAAAAACTGTTTTCATCAAGATTATGTACCATGCTCAATTCAGCTCTAACCATTTTTATTTCCAGAAAGTTGGATTCATTCCATTTTTAGCAGCAAACTCCTTTAGGAAACGCTCTTTTTAAACCTGCATTTTGAGAAATGAAGTTAATGGGCCAGAACTGGTTTATCATGAAATACTCATCAACGTAGGAAATAAAGTTCAACCCCTTCTACCCTTAGGTGAACAGAACCCGTTTGTAGGACACTCTCAGTAACTATCTAAAGGTCATTTTCCTAAAGTTAGCGAATTCGATACTATATATTATCTCTTTTCATATATAAGTTAAAAAGGAGACGCTTTTAATTTACTAAATCCAATAAAGTGATCAATCATGTTAAATTATGTGCAGAATTCAAGAGAACCATAAGTTACCCCTTACCTCGCCCCACCAACACCTAGTAATGGGTGGCCAATTCTTAAATGCTTTTCCAAATTGTAGTAACATTTTGAAAAGCTAGAAGAAGTGGAGTTCTACATGAAAGAAGCAGAATGGTTTGCCCTTCCCGATTCCAGGGCTATCTATACCTAGAGAGCAGGACAACTCTTTTGGAATGAGAGCCCACAGAGGGCCAGGTGTGATGACACACACCTGCTCTCTCAAGCTCTGGTTTTTAATATTCCTTATCAGCCACCACATTATCTGTCACCAACACATGCCCTCCTATTATAATGAACTAGATAGATCACAGCTCATCTTACACTCCTTACAGTTTAAGTTAATGTCTCTCTGATGAGATGTGGGAATGGTTGATCACTTCCCTGGTACATTGATTCTTACCAGCTTTAATTTCAGAAAAGTATAATAACCTACCTAGAATACCAGCTCAAGAGACTGTGCACCCAGGCCACCCGGTCTATAACTCTCTTAGAACATTTCTTCCACTGTGTGGAATATTAGCTTATTCTAAGACTGCCTCTTTCATCAGAATCCCCTTGAAGGCAGGAAATATGCCTTATTCTTGGCTTACACACACTCCCCACTCATTAAATGTTTGTAGAATGAACAAATAAATAAATAAATGCTTAAATTCTTCTACATGGAAGCACAAACTGGAACATAGCAACCTGCTATAGTGTATTCATTCAATCATTCATTATTTTATCCTAACAATATTTAAAGTGCACTGGAGACACAGAGATGAGTACAACAGGAATGACCCCTGTTCTTAGGATGTTTACGGTTAGTGGAGAAGACAGACTATGAACAAGTAATCACACAAATGAATATCCAACGGCAAACAGTGACAAAAGGAATGAAGAAAAGTTAGGGTAGTGAGAGGCAAATGAGACACAGAGGAAGGGATGATGAGACTGGAAGTATGAGTAGGAATTAGCCAGCAGGAGGCACAATGAGAAGACAAAGTTTTCTAGGCGTTGAGAAGGACATGTGCAAAGGTCCTGAGGTGGTAAAGGACTTGATGCATTGGAAAAACTGATAGGTCAGTGTGACTAAAATGTAGCAATAAGAGGGTGAAGCAGGAGTAATTGTGGAAATCTAATTCCTCCTTTTTCCTGAGTGTCCTGAAAATATCCTTCCTTTAAAATAACAAAATAAGACCATGTAAAGCTTTGCAAACCTGCTGAAGGGATTTTAACACAGTTCTCGGGGTAACAGAAAGCCTCCAAGCAGGAAGATGACAGAACCAGATCTGCATTTAGAAAAGAACATTCCCCCGTTGCACCCTGGTGGAGGAAAAGGTGGAGAGTAAGAACAAAAGTGGGAAGTCAGCCAGATGGCCGCTGGAAATCAGCAGGGTTGGGCCTGGACCAGAGCAGAGATGATGGACAGGTTTGATATGGCCACTGAAGGTGACTCTCAAGGTCTCGGGTGGTGGATTCAATATGGGGGTGAGGCAGAAGGCCAATGTCTATCTGTGGGCTTAAGCATTCTCAAAGCTAACTTAGACCACCACGGGCAGTGGTAGCGAGCCCATCTCCCAAACCATCTCCCAGGCATACACCTGGGATAGGAGCACTGGTTGAACGTGCACCATAACAAGACTTAGGTTGTCCCCCTGGAACCTAGTTCTGGCATAAGCTGCACATATATTTCTCCCAGCCCTTGTCACAAGGTCCTACAACCAGATCCAGGTCCTGGCCCCACCTAAGGAAGTGGATGCTGAGGAAACTCACGCACTCTTCCTTGTCAACAGTTGTCAAGCAGAGTGCATTTCTCTACCCTTGAGGTTTCCATATGAGAAGCCCCCTCCTCAACTCTACCGACTTGACATACTCATTGTTGCCGAGGACTGACTCCAAAATGTTCCACAGACGGTGAAATCTAATCTCTCCTCTTCCTCGAGTGGCCTATAAACATCCTTCCTTTAAAACAACAAAATAAAAGCCCTGCTTCCCACTGTGAATTCTGGCCTTGGCTCCCCCAACTGTCAGGACCACAGCTGAGGACCTCTGGCCTCCCAAGCTTTTACTTTCTGCTCTGTATTCCCTCTGCTCCATTCCCCTGACATCCAAAGCTCTTCTTAAAACATCCTTTGATATCTAATTTCCCTTTTATAGGGCCCCTACTGTCAAAAGTACAGTTCTGTTTTCTTGCTGGAGGGCTGATCCAAATTCTTCTGTTGTGCACCCACCAATTATTTCCTGGTTCTGCTCCTGCGTCCCCACGCCCCGTGCCCCGGTGCTTAATCCTCACAAAGCCCCAGCCTGCTCTTTTCCAGTGCCACTCCTACTTTGAAAGATGTCTCTGCTTTTTCTTGTTAATATAAAACAGTCCTCTCAACCTTTCCTTGCTTGACTACTCTTCTCCCCTCCACGTCAGTAGTTTACAAAATCAGATCCTCCAGTTAATGGACTGAATGTTTTCCTAAGAGGGACCACTGGACCTTTTTAAAGCCCCAGTGAAAGACCACCCCTCCCATTCCTCTATTTCAGAATCGATCTGTACTCTAAATGTCTCTTAGTTTTTGCTCAGTGAGATTAAAGCTAGATAAAAATTATTGAGTCCCTACTATATGCTTGGAGAGAGATATCTGTATAATAGATGCCTCTATTCAAACACCCTCCCATCTCCCTTGGTCCTAAGCCCTTCCGCTGATTTTGGGTGGGTGACTGAAGACAGTGTACTCTGGCATAGGAGTATGGGGAATAGTAAGCAGTGTCCTGGCTAACCACGGGAAGGCGCAGTGGGACATGGGCTGCCCTCCCCTCAGGAGGGGGGCTGAGTAATTGGCAGCAGAGGACCAGCACTGAGCATCATGGAGCAGGGGGCAACCATGACCATGACTGATTGGGTTGGTAATCAGCCACTTGATAACTAAGAGTTAACTGGATGCAAACTTGGGGTTATCTAGACCCTCTTTTGTCTCTCCTTGCTCAATCCTAGTAAATTGAGGGCTGATAATGTAATGACTTCTACTTGCATAATGTAAACCATACGTCGAGGGCTTTCTCCAAGCCCTCAGAGAGGGTGGTACACCAAGAAACAGGGCCCCAACCTGCATCGAGCTGACTTTGCAACACAACCACCACAGAGGCCAGGGCTGCAAGAAGGACCCCCGAGTTTCAACACCATTGCCTTCTTCAGTGTCTGATCCTGTCCACACTGTGAAGACTCTGCCCACCACTGGGGGGTGATCACAAAGACCCAAAGGCAGTGGGTGCAAAGACTCAGAGATCCATTCTAATTCCCATGGCATTCACACTATCCTGGCAACTCACCCCCCAGAACAGATCCCAGATACTGCAGCCAGCAAAGAACTCTACAAAGGCAGCACCGAGATCATTGGTATGCAGGGGAGAGGCCGACCCCCATCCTGTTCATTTACACAGGCAGAATGTGCACTGAAGCTTGGACCTAAAAGGCCCTCTGCAAGCACCACAAGTTTTATGGAACCAAAGGGGAACGACAACAAACTAGTGAATCAGAGGAAAGAGGAGGGGGTCTGTTCCCTCCCTCTGATGCTCATACTATGGCAGTTACCAAATAATTCGCCAATTTGTTTAATTTCCTTGAAACTCTGAACACCCTAACTTCATAAAAGTTAAATCTGTGCTAGAGGAAAGATGAACCTTAGATAAACAAGGTTGCACCTGGGAAGGTGGGAAAAGCCACACCTGTTCTAAAGTCCCCTTTCCACACAACTCACCTGTCATCCTCCTGCAATTCTTCATTGCAAAACCAGCATTCCTCTCACGGTTGGCTATGCACAAAATATCCTTCTGTTCTCCTAGTCACATCAAAGCACCTTCACGCTATGCAGACAGGTCATCGAGGGAATGAAGAAAATTAACAAACCCACCTAGGTTATTTCTATTAAAATTAGCCCCTCAGCCTGTAGGCTCTGTCAGTTTCCATAGAACACAAACTCTGACAAGTCTGTTAAAAACCCCTCACCTTTGCAGGTTGTGTCGACAGCTTGCAAACACAACAGGACTCTATGTTGTCTTTTCTTTTGAAATAGAGGAAGTATCAGAGTTTGGCCACTAGCAGCTTTCACATTTACCTGTATCTCCCTGCTTATCATACACTGCCACCTAAGGAGCATACACCCCCTTACTGGATAAAGACTAATGTCTTTCAATCATCTGTAAGGACCATGATAAGATTTACCTCTTGTCTACCCCATTCGTGTCTTACCCAGCTCCCTTCTTCTTTCTACTCAGCCCCACCAAAGGCCGCCTCCTCTATTTTTCAAACAGGTCCAAGTTCCATCTGCCACAGGGCCTTTGCATCTATTATTCCTCTGTAGGGAACTCTCTTCTCACCTAATTAACTCTTTCTCATCCTTCTGGGTCTCAACACTAAAGTCACTTCCTCAGGCTAGGAAAGTCCTTACAATTTACATGCTCATACTTTTATATATTCATTTTGAAGCACATTCCACAGTTGGTAATTAAATATAGTATTTATGAGGTTTGACTAAGGTCTATCATCCCCACCACCATAAAAGTTTTATGAGAACAGGTACAATGTACAATTTGCTGCAACACAGAACTTGGCATATACTATGCGCTTCGTAAGCATTTAATTAATTAATTGTTCTGTCATTCTTCTAGTTAAAAATTTTCTAGTGGCTCCCATGGCATTTCATGAAGTCTGAAGTTTTTCAGAACACTTCATCATCCCACCAAACCACAGGAATTAAAGATTATTTCTTATCAATCCCCCCAAAGTACTCTCCTCTCCTATCTAGGTCATTGTTTTGATCACTGCTCCTCATCTGAAACAGCCTCTTTTCTCCCCACTGCCTTTTCAAAGCTGGTCTCCCATGAAGATAGACACACAGGAGGCAGAATAACACAGTCGTTAAGAGTACAACCCTGAACTGGAATTTTAGGTTCAAATTCAGTCTTTACCACTTATTGATTGTGTGACCATTGCCAAGCCACTTACATAATCTGAGCTTCTCTCTTATAAAATGGAAAAAGCAATATCTACAAAGCTATTGTGAGACTTAAACAAAATGACATTTTTCAAGCACTGCACACATTTCCTGCATATGAAGTATAGTTAACTATTAGCTCTCATCATAAAATGTGAAGAAAATACCTGAATTCTTCAAGTTAGACCATCATAAACCAAAGTCCATATGCCTAAAATTTGACATGTTATAGAAGCAGCATGGGCCAAGTTATTTACAGAATTAGTTGACAGGAAAATCAAGGGTTATTGTCACTAGCTGGCACAGAGACCCTCCTAATAGGGTTATGGGTTCATTCCCACTAGGATTAATCAGAGGTGAGTCTATTCTCGGTGAGAGCAAAAAGCATTTCATGCTACAAAGATTTCCTTTCCAACGTGCCCAACAAAATACTAGTCCCTATTGAAGTTTAGCATCCTGTGTTTTGGGCCATTTTGTTCAATAAGGAGGAGTGTTTAAGCAGCATCTTCTCCATGCTCAACATTCCAGATAGTACTGGAGAAGATGCAGAAATACTAAAAACAGGCCTTTCCCACAAGGCACTAAGAGTGTAGGCAGAGAGAGAAGTAATGCCTTGATAATGTGAGATAGCACAATCTTAAACTAGGTGGTATAGACTAAGTTCAGAGGAGAAAAAAATCATTCATTCATTTAATAAGCATCTATCAAGTACCTAGCAAACACTGGGCAATGATTTAAAATAAAACACATGCCTGCTTTCTAGGAGCTCATAATTCTTACCACCTTTGATCACTGCCTCCCCATCCATCCAAATCCTGCTCACTCATCAAGGCCTTGGTCAGCTCACACCACCCCCATGAAGCCTTCCTTAACCGTCCTTCACCCTTCCTAACCTTTTAAAAATTTTCTGCTTTGCATACCAATTTTACCACTCACTACTGCTTGGGCTCACTGCACTTTTACTCAATATATATTTTCTCCACCTAGTTATGAACGTCAAGAGGTCATGGGCCCTTGAATCTTCTGCAGATTTAAAACAAATGTACTTTTATGTGAACCAAAGCAGGTCTAAGAGCAACTGAAAGTAGAAAGAGGGGTTAAGGATGGCAAGTCATCTTTATGGAAAAGGAGCTCTGTGTCACGTCCTTTCCTCTGACTCATTTAGGTCCTAATAATCCTAGAGGAAGGTACCGAGTCTTCTTGGAACTCTTCATCCCCTCCTACACACATCTTCCTGAGCATGATCACTGAACAGCCAATCTGCCCACCTTGGCCCTGGCTACATTCATTTCCCAGGTGGGCGTAAAGTAATTACTTGCTGCATCCAATAGGCTGGAATCACCTCTGCTCTGCTTGTTCCTAATATACCCATCAACCAAATCTAAAAACACAGGAGACCACAGACAGAGAAGAATACAAGGCAATTTTTGCATGACTGCCTGTTTGAACAAATTCACAAAGGACCCTAAATGTAGGTAAGACCATCGAAGAATGCAGAAGTTAAAAATGATTAGTGGCAGTTTTGCCAATATGTATAAACTACAGTACTTTTTTGTTTTTAATTGTTATTATTCTTAAAGGAAGTCCACTATTCTCCATTTTCCCAAAAGTTCTTTGTTCTTTTTCTTTAAATTATTCCTCACCTTGGGCAAGTTGGTAGAATCGTGAGAAAATTACATTAAATCAGGCATCCTTGAGATCAAAATAGATTGGAACAGGGTTCTCTTTGTTTAAAATAGTTCTTCAAAACACCCTCAAGCACTTTGGAAGCACCTAAGATCTACAAACTATTGATATGTTAATTAAAATTTACTTTTATCTAGGATAGGTGTTTGCTGGTCACGGTCCCATTACCCTGTGGCACTTCTGGCCTCTTGAATAAAATTTCATTTCTTGAAAGACATTAGAAAATGCTTCCCTTTCTCTCTTTCAGATTGGCCTCCTCTCCCTTGCTGCAATTTAGTGAGACTTCATTCTAGTGTGCTAATATTATAAAGCTGATCACCAAATCCCAGAGAGAACGTACAATCCATTAAGTTTACCCACCATCAGCCTTCTGGCTAGATTAGGAACTAACTACAAGATAAGGTGAAAGTCAGATTTTTAATCAGTGAATGATTAATAATTGTGTGTTGACTAGCAGCCAGAGTGGGACTTATGTAGAATTTAAAATATCTAGAGAAAGAAAATCCTTTCCAGCAATAACCCTCCTCAGTAATCTATTTCAATAATGCAAAACCCTCAGTGCTGAAAATTCTTCTTTCTACTAAACATAAATCCCATGGGACAGTTTCACTCTGATTCTATTCCAGGAAAGATGCCCTTTCTGGGTTTTTGAAACTTCTTCCTCGTATTGGTCTTAGAATCAGGAAAGAAGCTCATACAAAACTTAAACCCTCAAGAGTCAAATCCAGACTTACAAGTGTCTAAGGGGTATATTCTGAGTTTGAAGAGAATCAATGTTACTTTGTTGTATTTGTTCACCTTTTCTTTCCTCTTAAAAAAGCAAATGCCATGTGCAGTGTTATTGCTAACAGAATTCTTACTTTCTTCTGGAACAGACGTTGGTAAACTATGACCTGTGGGCTGAATTCCTGCTTTTATAAATAAAGCTTTATTGGGACATAGCTATGCTCATTCATTGACTTATTGTGTAGGGCTGCTTTCTTGCTGTAGTGACAGGCAGAGATGAGTGACAGAGTTCTAACAGAGACCACATTGCCCACGAATCCTATATGTTTACTATCTGGCCATTTACAGAAAAGTGTGTAGACCCTCGTTGCCACCAAAATGTTACCACCAAAATGCACAGTATCAAAAACACTAGTCTAAATCCCAAAGAGAACACTTTGTCTGTCTTAAAAACAAAGGCCAATTACTGCGTGATTAATTCTACAGTATTATCATGAAGACCTGCAAATCGCCACAATCAATCACCTTGTGGGATCTAGTTTGCCAGCAGCATATACGAATCTAGTTTTGCCATGTCATTTGACATGCCTCGTGTAAAAATTAGAAATGTGTCACCATAGCCTATAAAAAAAAAACACTAAAACGGCAGCACCATATAATAAAATCAACAGACAACCGAAGCACTGCACATTACACATACTGTTATGTAACCAGGACGGAAGCTCCGCACGGGCAGGGTTTGCCCGCTTGGTGCACGGTTTGGTCTCAGTGCTTAGAACAGTGAGCAGCACATTGTTATTACCCCTAAACTATTTGAGAAATGACTAGAAGTTCGTTCTCGGAAAAATGCCACGGAGTTTGTCCTGGCATTAGGCAAAGTGGCAACTGGAAACCAAGTGCTTTCAATCTCTTAATACCTCGCGCTGTCTTTGTTAATACACGGGTCAGTTAGCGAGCTCTCCCCCAGCCCATCTTGCTTTCAATTAAATGAAGACCCTTTGGCAATGGGATAACTAAATCTAATCTGATTAAATGATAAACATTTTACTGGTGTTGATTTACTTGGCACCGCATTAGAAACAAACAAACAAAAAAACACAGGATGCTTTTGGCCTATAGCGCACATGGAATAGTACAGTTGTTAAAAGCATGCGCTCTGAGCAATGGCTGGACGTCTACATCTTCACTCTATCACCTGTTTTCCAGGTGATCTTCAGCAAGTTATTTATACTGCTCGTGCCTCAGTTTCTCCATCTGTAAATGAGGGCAATTACATTGCCTAAGAGAGTTGTTGAAGTTACAGTCCTTGTCACATAGTAAGTACTTATACCTGTGAGTAACATTATAGTTATTTACTTAAGTCTATGATTGGGAAAACAAACTGGCACCTGAGGCAATTAGTAAGTAATACATTATCATAAACTATAATCCCATGTGTTAATAACAGCTGATGGTTCGAGAACAGAATCATCTATAAGCCCTAGAACACTCTTCCCCTAGTACCTCCCTGGGTTAATTTCTAGCCAGCTTATATGTCACTTCCCTGACCAACCCATTCTCCAATTGACTCAGTATCCACCACACAGTCCCCATAGTCCCTGCACTCTGCACTTCCTTTATAGATGAATTACTCCTGTAATTTTTTGTGCAAGACTCAACCACAAGTGTACAGCTGTTTGCTTCTTTATGTGTTGTTTACTTCTAAACTCCTGCTCCACATACAGGAGACCTCCAAAGGTGTGTGGACTGAATGACTGTGCAGTGTGGACCTCAAAGGAAGAAGTTATTTGGGCTTGAAAAGTCTGTGGGGAGGTGAAACTAGAGGTAGAGAGCAAAATTAAGAGTTAAATGGTTTGGAGGTCTTGATACCCACCCCCCGCTTGTGAGGTAAGAAACAGCAATATGTGATTTCTAGAGAAGAATGTGCATAGCTTACCCTAAAATCTCAAAACCTCCTTGAAGTGGTTAGAGAGAAAGCTGAGTTGGGTTTGTCTTCTGTTGAGACAGAAGCAGAGATTACTGAAAAGCATCCCGGCTACCTGGTACACTGGTCCCCAGATTATACTCCTCAAGGAGGAAGAAAACCCTGGGAGAAAGATTTTCTTTTTATTCAACACTGATTTGGTGATTGAAGGCAACACTACATAAAAAACTTTTACCTGTTAGTTCAAATATGGTTTTTGAGTTGTAACTATTCTTATCATGTTCATATACATAATAAGTATCTAATATCTTCTTTGATTAAGTTAAATTCTGACTCACTAAAGCGCACCATATGCATTCTTTTAAGATTGTCGTCTATGTCTTGTTTCTCAGTATATTATCAAGTATGCTCATATTCTGGTGAAAGCACAAACTTTATCTCCATTTATCTATCGGAGATAGAAAATTTGAAAAACTGAGGAAAAAGAATGAGTCTTAATATGCAATGCAAAATGAGTGAATTTTATAAAAGGAAAAGATAAAAAAAATCATAATCCCTTTGGCATGCCATTCATTAAGAAAATTCTTCCTGAGGATTATGAGTTTTAAATATGCTCTGTACAGTCATTTATTCATTCATTCAATTCAACTAATATTTGTTGTGCATTCATTTATTCATCCATTCAGTTCAGCTAATTTATCAAGCACCCTCTAGATGCAAGGCTCCTGCCAGGTGTGGGAGGTTGATGTCACTGAATTCGACATGTACCTGAATAACTCACCGTCCTGAGGGAAAAAAGAGGGAGGGGGCAGCTGAAATAACAGAGTCAGCTCTTCCTAAACCACGTACCTATGATGACTGTAGTCACTCCCAAGTTCACATTTTGCTGCCAGGAGAGACAGAGATGATGTAACCTCACACTATTCAGAATATGCCTCAGGGAGAGAGCTGGTCCCCAACCTGGTCACTACTAGTCTAGGACAAGAGAAAGACAGAAACTGAGAATAAGTCTTTTATAACCTTTCACATAAATTTGACAGTGTAGTTCTAAGTCTCGTAACTCTAATAATAATAAAAAAAAAACCTAGGGCTTGAATTTTCAATTGCTTTTTTAATTGTATCTTGAAAAAGTATTGATCCACGATGAACCGAAGGTGGAAGAAGTCTCAGGAGACTTGCTGGTGGAAAGGAAAAGTTCATAGAACTCGGGAGAGAGAACAGGAGAGGGAGAGCAAAAAATTAAGTGCAATTCCAGCCTGAGAAGGGCAGCAAGTAAGGCGGTGGGGGGTGGAGTGGCATGTGAGCAAAGCCTGATAGGACTGGCTGGATGTGGAGGCAAAGACAGGAGAAAAGGCCTTTTGAGACAAAGTGAAAGGTTGAAGTCAGGACGTGAAGGGTTTATATAGGGTACAGCGTGTATTTAAGTCTCTGTAAAGCAAAGGGCAGGTGAATAACGATAATAATAGTGGCTAACATTTATAGAGCACTTACTGCGAGCTGGGCTCTGTGCTGAGAATATGGTGGGAATTATTCCATTTGTTCCTTCCAACTAACGGCAGGGACACTGATTTGTGAAAATGATTCCCAGACAGGTGAAGGCTATTAAATCAGAGGTGAGGGTGCACCTCGGGAAGGCAGGAGGCAGGTGCTATTCAGAGACAGAGGGGCACGAACTCTACTGTCTCCCACTGGATAAGAGTGTGTGACTGAACTGAGTTTGTAAATATTCTTCTGAAAAGAAGGGCACAAAATCGTTCTTTTGGAATGGTGATGTGAGCCCTGCAACCCCTTCTTAGGGACCTGGGGAAAGTTTCTCTGAGCTGGGCTGCATCTGAATCCGGCTATAAGTAGCCACCTCACATCACATGGGCAAGATTTTGTACCTCTGGCCAGTTACGTATAGAGCTTAATCTAACCTTACAAATGTGTGTTTCGCTCCTACCGGTTTGTATAAAAATGCTGCACCTGTTTTTAATTTGTATAGATGATTTGAACTCAGGCCTGGCTGCCTCCAGAGAGACAAGAAGTCAGACTAGCACAATAGGTTGGGGGCAGAAGATAGATGGGCTCAGGATGTGGACTTGGAGTTGAAGACAATAGGCAGCTAATGCAGATGGATGGAGCATAAAAATCATATAGGAGGCTCTTTACCTCTGCAAAGAACATTCTTTGGCTCAGCAGGACAATACTGTAGGAAATGACAAAGTTACTCATGTGGCCCTATATCACCATCCTCTTGAGTTAAAAAAAAAAAAAAAGGCTGAAACAACAGAGTCAGCTCTTCCTAAACCAGGTTCTTATGATGACTGCAGTCATTCCCAAGTTCACATTTTGCAGACAGGGTCTTAAAATGTCTAGCTAGGGAGTTCTTGAGCCTGCTTTAAAATAATTTATATGTATACTTATATAAACATAAAAATGATTTTTTACATAAAATATAATTATAAATGAACACATATACACACATACACATATACATACACACATATACACATCCGCCCATATTTTCTTAAGATACTGCACATAAGAAAGCATATTTATGTGCAGTATAGCTTACCAATTTGTGGGGCACTTCAGCAATTTTTAAGATGTTAAGCGCCATAAAATCGAAGTCCCTGTTATTGTGGTAAATTGGCCGCCATGCCGAAGCAAAACTGGAGACAAAGTTAACCGAGGCAGCCACGAATAGCTGATCTTGGAGGGCCAAAATCATGATTTTCAATGTTTTTCCATCTGAAATAGGGGAACATTACTCACTAGAGCCTGAAATCGTTTCCCGCTCCATGAAGCTACATTCCTACACCAGCAATAAGGTCGCCACAGAAGACCTTAAAACAGAAATGTCACTCCACAAAGTTCTGATTTCAGCCAACACAGCGTTAGGTTTACACTTAACTGGGAGACTGAAAATCTGGCTCACCGCACAGGCGACTGGAAGACCTTTCTCTTTACATGCCTGGAGATTGATGTCACCGCTCGGTCTACCCAATGTCACCACTTCCCTCCCCCCCAAACCCAAGTGAACTCTGGAGAAAGTGACAAAGGGCTGAAATTTCAGCTTGATCCCATGGCTGGCACACACTTCTAAACTCATTTAGTGCTCAGGTAAGTTTCAACTTTAAAAAATTTTGTAAGGAGAAAGACCAGGACATTTACTCCATTATTATCTGTTCTGTGAAGGGAAAAACAACTATATTAATATGACCGTTAGCAGAAAAATGCACTGCTGTTTAGGCCTGGTTCTCAACTTTCTTCACTGTACCCATATTTGCTAAAGTATTTGTTGCTGTGACTAAAAGAAATTGGGGATTAACATTTACTTCTGTTGCCTGAAGAACTTACCAGAGATTCAAGTAAAAATTCTGTAGACAACTGCTACACCTACAAAATGGTTTAACAAGATGCTGGTCAGTAACCCCTCGGATGAAGTTAGATATATAATTGGCTTTTCAGGACAGTTTTCCCTACACCTTGCTCTTGTCATAGAAATCAAGCCAAGCAGGCTTATTCCTTCTGCCTGCCCAATATTTGTCCACATAGACGTGGCCACAGGCAACCCCAGAGTCTTTGTCCGTTGGCTCTTTGCCCAGTGGGTGTGAGAACTCCTGAATGACAAAACTTTTATGAAGACTCGCACAACACTCGAGCTATAATTTCAGCCCATTCATTAAAAACTAACAAATTATTTACCAGTACTTTAAAAATAAATATTTACTTACAAATCCCAAAACATATACATTTATTTGCAAAAGAGTAGTAAAGATGTTAGTCTACCGTGGGTAGGCACTGTTTGGTGGTGGGAGGTATATGCATTCCCACTCCTGGTAAAAACTCAGAGGTCCATATGGACCCGGCACCCACAGATTTGGTATCTTGGATCTGGCAGGATGAAGACACTGCTCTCTTTCATATCTCCAGAGTGCATGAAGGAGCTGGCTTTCAAGTCTTTTAATTTTACCCCTTTTACTGGGAGGTTCCCAAATATGAAGGCTTTGTAATGGATAGTCCAATGAAATGCAAATATGAGCCACATTCAAGGGCGTCATTTAAAATGAAACCCACACAAAATCTCTCAGCAAACCACTGGCTGGCTTTAGAGGGAGCCTGACTGACTTGAAAGACAAGACACTTGATCCTGAACATGCCACACCACACGGCTGCATGCCACAGCTCTGCTGGTTCTGACCATGGAATTTCCAAAACAGACTCTATCCAATAAAGCCAAGAGCACATTTTTGTGGTTTCAGAATGAAGTGAGTTTTCTCTTTATTAGAGAGAGGTGGCATTGCTAAATGGACTCCTTTTCGCTCATATGGTACCAGTCTCCGAGAGTCAGCTTCCACATGGAGGTGCAACGGGAAGGTAAATGCTTCAGTTAATGTTCCACATGGTTTGGAAGACTTAAGCTGGCCCCAGAGAGCCTTGGAAAGGAAGAAGGAAGAGTAGCACCACAACTTTCCTGAGTCAAGAGGACACCAGAATGAATGATCCAGTAAGAATTCTACTTGGAACACCCAAAGACCAAAAAGTCAATAAGCAGTCAAAGAAGGGACTTCATTGATAGGATAGTCATGAGCTCATCCTGTACTGGCAGAGAGGAAAGCTACCTGGGTAGGGTAAAAGAGCATAAGCCACATGTAGGGGACATGAGGTATGTTGGTTGGGTGGCTCAGTATGAAAGAAAGACCCCCATTAGTGAACAGCCTTTGTAGGCCGACCAGTGTAGAGAGGATCCATAGCAACCCACTGCTGGTTCTTCAGCACTTTCTCAAAAAACACTGTCTTGATGGAGGATAAACCATTTTAGCAATGATGGGCAAGATGAATTGGGAAGACAAAGAGACTAGTTATAAGTCTGCGTTAATCATTTGGGTATGAGGCAGCTGGCTTTAGAATGTAGGTGGTAAATGTGAAAATGGAAATTAATAGGCACAGCTGAGCCTCCTCCCAAGTCATCAGAACTATTGTCCAACTATGGATCTAGTTTTAGGATTTTAGGCGTAGACAAAACAGGATAGGGGTTGGCCGTGTGTACCACTGACCTGAAGTAGGACCTACTGTTGCCCTAGATAGGAGAGCAGCAGTTGAAGGACTCCCACTTTTCCTCCTCTAAACACCACCACGGCACAGTCTCCTGTCCCTGGACACCCCATTCCCGGCATCCCATACCGAGCCATCACTCTTTTGAGGCAAACTGATGAGACGAGGTAGTAAGATAGAGAAATCACCCATGTGATTACAAATATCCCTGAATCGTAAGATTTCCAAGTAAAGCTCAAAATATGCTTATTTTATGAACGAGGAAATGGCAGAGGCCGAGCAAGCAAATGCAGTTTCCCCAGGCTCCAAGAGCTGGACTTGGTGGTGCTGGCTGAGCTGTTCCTGGCCCCACCACTGACACACCAGATAAAGCAGAGAGAATCATTCTTTTTTTCCAGAGCCTTAGATTCTGCATTTGTAAATAGAAAAGATATAACTAAATGGCTCCTAGGTCCCTGCTAGCACTAACTTCCTGAGTGATCAATGCTTCTAAAATTGTGATGTGTCCAGGTGGGGAAGTTCATTTACCCCCTATCTGGTTTATGCTCACTTAAGGGAGTGATTTCTTTCCTCTGAGGCTCTCATCTTGCCCATTATTCAGAGTAAGCTGCCTCCTGGTGTGCTGTCAAAATACATCAGCTTCAAAGACAAACACACACCTTTCAATCCAAGGCCAAGATAGTTTACTGTATAATTTATGATAATGTTAAGTCTGTTTCTCATAAATGTTAATGGTGCCACTTTTTTTTTTTTCCATAGATGGGTAATTCTCAGAAAAGCAGCTGGATGTTAAAAGTTACATTTTTTTTTTAAACGACATAACTGCCTCAGCCAACAAATCCGATTAAAACAAAATAAAACTCCAGTGGGTTGCAGGTACAAGGATTCTGTTAATGGCAGTAAGTAAATCCAGAATAAAAATCAAAGTTTCTGTTCTCATAACTCTTTATCTACCATGATTTGGTTAAGTTCACATTTATAGACTTTTCTCCACTTTAATGTGCAGATATTAATAAAGAGTTCTTTATCTTAATTCAGGTTCTTTCTATTCCTATTAATTGCTGAATTTGTTGTACATTAGTATAATACAATATGCTTATGTGCCTGGCAAAGTAAATTCTTTCCTGCTAAAAATATTTTGGTATTCACTCTTTTCTGATTTATAGAATTAGCAAACTTTAATTTGAAATAAAAAATGCTACGTTTTATACCCCATAGAATTGACTGTTGTTGAATGTGTTTAAGGAATTTTCACTCAGACATCAGGAAGCTGGATTTTGAAATCACTTGAAGCTTCCAAAGTTATTCCCCGACAAAAGAAAATGAGTCAATTCCAGTTTAGCTACTCTACTGGGGCTTCTGAAATTGTAAATTTTCTATTTATAAGCATCATACAATCCACCAATAAGGATGAAAGTATTCTTAATTATTGCTGCTGTAAAATACAATAGCCATGAGTAAATTTTAACATAAAAAAAGATATAAAATTCACACACAAAAAAAAAAACAGCCAGAAAATCATATAAAAGAATTGTTAAATGCCCTCAAATTGCCCTGCTCAGGACCCTGGGGTTCTAGTCCTCTTCCACTTGATAACCTGCAACCTTATTTGTTCTTTTTTTTTCATTCATTCTTTCATTCTACAAAGATATACCGAACTTGACAGCACAGTACCATGCTGGGCGTTGGTTACAGAGAAATGATAGAAGATGGTCTCTGCTCTCAAAGAGCCCACAGTCTAAGGGGGAGAAAAAGACCCACAAACAGATAATCCTACAATGCGGTGGGTGAATTGATAAAGATACCCAGGGAGTGTTAGGAATAAAAATGGGCAGGAGTTGGGGGGGTGGGTGGGAGAGGAGAGAATATCAGGGTTTCAGGGTTTCTTAAAGAAGGTGATACCTCCACTGAGTCTTAATACCTGCCCTGTCTTGGCTGCACAGGCCAATTGTGAGGCTCTTGTAAGATAAAGCCTGGGAAAGGGCTTGTAAACTAGAGCACAAAAGAGCTGGACTGGGATTATTTTCCATGGTGAGGAATAGAAAACTGTAGCATAATGAATGAGTTCTTTTGCGTCTCTAGCTATTAAGGAAAACATCCAAACATGATTTGGAAGAGGGTTTTTAAAAACTCAGTTTCAGCTGATTTTCTCAATCTTATTTGTATTTTTAGAAGACTTAAAATGAAAGGACTATATATCTCCATTTTGCAGATGAGAAAATTTAGGCACAGGGCCCAGAGAATTAGGGAAGATTCTACTAAGAGGGGGAAAAAGCCTCAGTGAGAGGTCGCAGAGAAGCTCAGCACCCCCGCCCCCCGTTGTGGTGGGGATGGTGGGAGATGGCCCCTGTCCTTCATGACACTCCCCTCAAGGATGCCACTCCTCCTGCCAAAAATAGAAAGGCTGATATTCTCGATTTTTCTTCCCTTCATAAAAGCAAGTCAGAAAGGAAACAAAATCCACATTTAAAACTCCTAAAAATATTTCCAAAGCAAATTTTCTCTCCATTTCTTTCCAAGGCAGACAGAGGAGGTATTAAGGCTCAGTTCATCTCTCACGTTGAGCTTGGACCGATAAGCTTGTTGTGAGCAACCATGATATGGGCTTCAAATGCAAGAGGAAATAAAAGAAAAATAAAAAAGGAATCCATGGGTGTTGGGGTCCTTGGAAGACACTATCAAATACAATGTCAGCTGGAGCTGGGCGTTGAAGTCTGGGAAGATCGGTGGACAGAGAAGGAGGGGTGGCCGCTGTGGAATAGTCACTGAGCTCAGGTGCACAGACAAGCACTGGGCTTACCCAGAGGAAGGACACTTCCCAGACACGTCTTCAGAGGTAATGTGTGCTTAGGGTTTGTCCCACTGTTGCTCCCACGAGGGCCACAATCAAACATTAGACTTAACTGCACCCATTCTTTCCCATCACAGTTCATAATTGTGGGTGAAGCAAATGGCAAAAGATAGGGTGCCTCAGAGTTGACTCATTTACTCACACAGGCTCCAAAGAAATCCAGTCTTTGTGCTGGAGAAGCTCCTAGCTCTGTGGAGGAGACGGACACCTTACCCACTCACTCTGTGGTACAAAGTTCTGAGGTGAACAAAAGAAGTGTGTAGAGATGCTGGGGCATACCGAGGGGGAGGGACAGGAGCTCTGTGAAACAGGTGACAATAGGGGAGAGCACAGTTATAGGAGTGTGAAAACACACAGGGCATTTTGGAGAGTGAGGAAAAACCAGTGTCATATCCAGTATGAATGACCATCTGCTTGGGCTGTGGTTCTCAGTCCTGGTTGCCCACCTGAATCATCTGGAAGAAAGAATACAGACACCAAATGTCCTATATGTTGATACAGGTGATGTTTACATGGATATACTGTGCAAAAATTCATCTGATCATACACTTCGGATTTATGTATTTTACTGTCTTAAAAAGATTAAAACATTGATTCCCAAGCCCAATTCCAGACCAATTAAGTCAGAATCTAATATGCAAAGGGTGAAGACCATTGTTTTAGGTGGAGAATTTACAAAAAAAAAAAAAAAAAAAAAAAAGGCAGCAAATCTTTTAAAACAGGAATCAAAGTCTTATATTCCACTATCTGCTAGGGAGAAATTCACTGAAGGTTATTAGTGCTTAAAAAATATATATATATATGTATATATATATACACACACATATATATACATACATATATATATACACACACACATACATACACACGTACATACACAATCCCTTAATACCACCATGTAAAATAAACCAGGTTGTTAAGAGTTACATTTTACAGATGAGGAAGCTGAGGCTCAGAGAAGTTACTCCCTTGCCCAAGGGCACACAGCCAGTAAGAAGCAAAATTGGGGCACTGTGTGCAATGGAGGGATGTGTATTTCTCCTGAGGGACCCATGCGTTCCTTCTAAAGAAAATTTCTAAGTAATCATCAAACGACTTTGGGAGCCCACCACCCTCTCCAACTCAAGCTCTAATAACTTCTCAAAGTGGGAGCTCTTTGCTGCTATAGGAACAATTTCTGCAAAGCGGTGAGCCTCAAGTCAAAATGATTAAATTGCCCCTTGAAGCCCTTAGCCACTTCCACATCTCTTTGTCTTTGGGGTCTCATCTCAGCAATCCATTTCAGCTTCAGTCTACACCAGGATCTCAAATCTGTCACGCCGAGGGCAAGAAGAAATGCCCTCCTAACAAGACTCTGGGCATCGCTGGGGCTGCCTGCAATCCATACTTCCAAAGAGTCATATTCTTCATGAGCAAGTAACGAAGCTCACAGGAACAGGAAAAACTGCACAAAAGCAGAAAATGACAATTCAGAACACACACCCATTGAGTGATGGAATTAAGGAAACCCTCAAAGCCCTTAGCAATGTAGCTGCCAAAAGAAAAAAATGACTTCTTATAAAAAAAAAAAAAAAAAAGAACCCAAGTAGAAGTTAAAATAAGGATCATATACATATTGCAGGTTGTGAAAATTACTGCAGCATTAGAAGTGATAATAACAGCACGTCGTCTAGTGTGTATGAAACCCTGGACAATATAAGATGGTTGCTTAAGCACAAAGGCTAATACTGCCTAGAAACACCAGGGAAATAAGACCTGCACATAAGAAGGAAAATATTCACTTGGTGTTTCTGGATCCCCTTTCACAGTGCTTGCAAGAGAGTGAACAGTGTTTCCGGATGGCATCTCAGCAGCTCTCTGCACTCACAGAACTTCTTTCTTAAGCCAGCCAGGCTCTGCTGTTTGAGCTGAAAAGTTCTGGAGGGTGTTATTCCGTGTTATTCCTTAGCTCCCTGTCCTATTTCTAAGACCTCACAATGGATAATGGAAAAGAGAGGAGAGGGACTGGGAACTAAGAGAAGCACTTGAAAAGGGGCGGTTTGGGGAAACCTACCATCTTTCCTTAGAATCCAGACATAAGAACTACAGAGCTAGAATGTATTTAAAGGTGTCCACTCCAAACTCCTGGTTTGAAAATGAGGAAACCAGGCTTAGGGCAGTGACGTGTTGCCTGAGGTTACAAAACTAGCTTCCTAGAGGAACTGAGTCTAATAAAGCCATAGCTTACATTTTATATATGGTTCTATATTGCTTAAAGCCCTTTCTCAGATATGATCTCACAGGTACCCTATTGAGGATATCCCTTTCTTTCAGATGGAAAAACCAAGGCTAAGATAATTTGTTTTTTTTTTGTTTCGTTTTGTTTTGTTTTACTAAGATTACACAGTAAGGGACGATTCTTGAAACCAAATATCTGGAATCCTCCTCTGGTATCCAGAAAACGGCCTGTGTTACGTATGTATGTGGCTAGCAGGCAAATGTACCTGTACCAGGCTTCCTTAATCTTGATTCATCCCAAATGAAGTTAAACCCTTGCTGTCCACACCCCTGTTAAGGGAAACTTGCTTTACTGGTTTAAATATATTCGGACAATTTCAGGCACACGCTATACAGAGAAAATTGAGACAAAAGGCTAAGGATGTTTGGGCACAGGCAAGAAGCTGTATTACAAAGGTACATTACTTTCATATTCATTTGCACATTTTTCCTCATAGGAAAATTAGGCTTTAATGTAACCTCAATTTCAACCTTGTTGCTTTATCGCCTAAAGCCCATTAGAGAGCTACTTCCCAGGGCCAGAACTTAAGATTGGAGGTCAGGAGGCTAGGGTTTTAATCGACTCCTGATGAGATGTCTTTCCTGGGGCTCCACTCCTCTGTCTTGGCTCTGACCTATTCTCAGGGGGAACTATGCACCCTATATGGATAGTGAGGATTTTTTTTTTTTTTTTAATACAGCAAAGGCTGAGAAAACTGCCAGCCAGACAGGTGTTGTGTGTGTGTGTGTTGGGGGGAGGATGCAAAGATCTCACTGACTCACAGACTAATGTATGTCAAGACAGAGCAGCTAAAAGCTGCAAATGCACTACCCCAAGTGACAAAAAGGCAGGTGCCATCTCGTCTGTCCCTTCTTCCTTCTCTTCCTTCCCCTGGGCTAAACCAGGGTGCCTGATGCACTCTAGGGTGCACATGAAGAGCCCTTAAAAAGTTTCCTGTGGTCCAAGACAACCAATTCCCCCCCAAATACCCCAAGTGAAACTATGTGCAAATAAGAAATGTTCTAGACTCTGGTTCTTAAACTTAGATCCATTTGAAAGTACCTAGGTAGTCTATAAAAAATCCCAATGCTTGTGCTCCTCCCAGCCCTTTTAGATACTGATGTAATTTGACTGGAGTGCAGCTTGGGCAATGGGATTTTCAACTGTTCCTACGCTGTTCCCTCCTCCCCAGATGATTCTAATATGAAGGTAAGTCTGAGAAGAACAGCTCTAGCCTAGGTCTAAGTGAGATTTCCCAGAATGCTTCTCACCTTCCATCTCCACCCTTATTAAGGAACAGTAAAGGGTGCAATTAATTATACTGTCCACTCCCTCCACACTAGGGGCCAACCTTGCCACACACTTGACACATCCAGGTAGGATGCTAGGGAAAAGACAGGAACAATTCACTTCAGACTGCTTCAAAGTCCCTGCTTAATCTACTAACTAAAATGCTTATCAGGCCTCAGACTTCATAAGTACAGGCAAACAGCCTTGGAAGCCATGCATGTGAGGTTCCTTATCCCCAGACACCCAGCAGCACGCTGGCTCTGCCGATTCCCTTCAAAGCACTTTTCTCTTACAGCTTCCCCAGGACAGTCTCCTGCCTCTTGGCCCATTATGCATCCTGGCACCCCCCACCATTAAGGTATCAGCTCCTTTTCCTTTAAGCAATTTCCTTATCAGGGCTCAGAGATAATGCAAACACTAGGAAAATACTATTTTTATATTCTAGTGGGTACAGCTTATAATAATTCATGCTGGTAGGTTTTGTTCCCCATATATCGGGATCCTGACTGCAGTCTACCTCTAGGCAGGTACAAAATGGATGCAGTCGGAGGCAGCGGGGTAGGCTCCCACCCGCCGTGGGTGCCGATTCAGCACCCTTACTGCCGACTTAAGAGCAGAGTGTGGAGTCGGCCTCACAGGTCTGGCTCATAAAGAAGCTCAGAAGCACCAAGAGCAGAATAGGGCTGAACTTGAACATGGCTTTCCAGTTCAGAGAATGTCAAGAGAAGAATCACCCTATAGTTTCTGACAAACGTAACTTGAAAAGCAATGCCTTACTTGTATTTATTCAACAACTTTTTAAACCTTCCTTTTTCTTTCAGCAACACTTTTCCCCAATTCCTTTACTCTTCAATTCTTGCCTTGGAGCAATAAAACTTCATTCCTAACCCAGGCAGGTACTGCTGCTAATAAGCCTTATAACCTTGAGTGACACTGAATACCTCTTTGGGGCTCAGTTTTCCCATCTGATAAGGAGTTGACACTTCACTAGATGACTACTAAGCTTCCATTCTGACCTCACATGACTCTAGAACTGTAAACCCTTTTTATTCCTTATAATCTTTAGGTCTATCATCTAATCCATTACACATAAACATTATTATCTTCCCTTATATAATATAACCCCTGTCCACTTCTACTCACTCACCCAAAAAGTGTGTTTAGGGCTGGTGGGGGGAGAGAATCAAAAGAATTTAATTTTTTCCTATTACTGCAGCATTAGTGTTATGAGAATAATTTAGCTATAATATAGAACTGCCTTTTTCCCCACTGAATGCCATGTTTTACATCTATTAACATTAGTATTCATATCAAAAGCCAATTATCACATTATTGCAAAAAGTGCATCCTTTGAAGGCAAAAGGGATGAGGATACTATAAAATGTGACATTAAATACTATATATATATATATAAACTGATGGAGTTTTGGCAATATTCTTGGTATTACAACTAGAGAGATTATCAAATTACAAAATAGGGGATTGTTGCTACTGTTTCTACACAGAGCAGTCAGTTTCTTGATGGGCACTTTTAGAGGACAAAACACGTATATGCCATTATTCTGAATGGTATTCAAACAAGGGGGGCACAGAAGGTCTATTAATTTTGTGTAAATTCTTACTTATTTCAATTATATCAAATCATTTTGTTAGATTACAATGAATGTGTCATTTATTTAATCCTAATTATTCCCTTTTGTAAAAATTAAATTAGAATAAAGTAACTATTATGCTATTTTAATAATTTTTCTATGGGTGAATTTTTTTTAAAGTGACTATGCTTCTGATTCCCTTGTTTAGCAAATACTGCTACGATTTTGCTGCTTCTTCTATACTTCCCCCATTTCTCCTCCCAGTTGATTCAAAACTACCAACATAGATGAACCTAAAATTTCTATTTTCCATCAAAGCCCTGCTATCGAGTGTTTTTTGATTTGAATCTAATCAATTAGGTAAACGGTAGTGAAAGACTGTCACATTTACTGTGAACAATATGGTAATAGCCAGAGGAATTGTGGCACGGGATCTAGAAAAGCAAAATTTTGTGTTGGGAAGCTATACTCCAATACCAATAGACACAAGTATTAATGTTGTGCTCTTTTTGAAGTCTCATGTGACATTAAATCATAGTTTGGCAGCTGAGTAATGAGAGCTGGGAAGATTTCTAGTCATTTTTCTTTAGAGAGCCCCTTTTCTGAGGCTATACGAAATGCACCTTCGCTATCATTAACCTCCCCTCCAGTCAACAACCAGACCTTGATTTTTTATGAATATACAGAGACAGTGAAGAATACTAAATGAAAGAATTATCATCATCGAAAGAGTCATCATTAACAAGTTATTACTACTTGTTGATAGAAGTCACC
This sequence comes from Rousettus aegyptiacus, assembly GCF_014176215.1. Classification (NCBI taxonomy): domain Eukaryota; kingdom Metazoa; phylum Chordata; class Mammalia; order Chiroptera; family Pteropodidae; genus Rousettus; species Rousettus aegyptiacus. The sequence continues at coordinate 129,465,496 of NW_023416306.1, forward strand.
TTCTATTCTAGATGCCAGATACAATTTATGCCTTATCCTATTTAATCATCACAATACATCCCTGACCAACCCCCACCCCCCGCCACACACACACACACACACACACACACACACACACACACACACACACAATAAAGATTGCTATTCCCATTTTACAGATGAGGAAACCAGAACTTATTGAGGCTAAGTAACTTGCCCTGGAACTCAAGGCTAGGAAGAAGCAGTCGTGAGGCAGCACCATAGCCTGCCATCACAGCCCACACGCTCTTCACCATACTGTACTCTCTGAACCACAGAGCAAGATAAAACACCTAAGAATAAAGTGACTTTGGTTGTTAGGTTAATAAACTAAGGCAAATTACACTACACGCATTTTATCCTTCCAATATATTTTTGGCAGAGAACAAATTGCCCTGGGAGAGGTATTGTATAATTTCATTTGGAGCATTGTCCTTCTGTAGCGGCAAACTGGAACATACACACACTAAAATCTGATTGCAATTAAAATCCAATTATAAATATATTACGATATTAGACACCTACCCAGGAAAGATCCAGCAGGGGACCTTATCTGAAAGACAGTATGTCACAGTCTTCAAACTGCTTCCGTGTGTACTTCTGACTCTGCCCTCTGACCTTGAGTGTGTGTTAATGCCTGGCAGCCTTTCTCTGAGAGAAGAACCTGGTTTATCTCTCATGATGGAGTAAATTTAATAACACCATTACCAATTTACTTTGGAGGATGATATGTGAGGAATATTCTCTTCCTTATACAGATTATTAAACAAATTAAACAGCATTTAAACTGGTGGGTTTCAAGAGATTATTTTGTGTGAGGTCAGGAAACACAGGGTCACAAAAAAGGTCCATGTGTGATCTTCACACCCTTTAGGCCCTTTGTTTAAACAACTTGTTTATTTTTCACTTAAGTGTTTAGTAAATAACTATCCAAAGAATCAGGCAGTCATTTTCCCACTACCCACTATTTTTTTTTTCTTACAACGTGATTCACAAACCAAATTAATGGCAATATCAAATGTGCAGTATATCTGATGATCCAGGAATTTCCCTCTGGTTGCCTGCTAGAAGATATGCATTGCTGGCATTTAAGCTGGTTTTTTTGTTTGTTTTAATTTGACAGCACGTTTCAACTACAGAACTCAGGCTTCCAATATTTTTCAACAGTTGTCTTTCTTTAAGTTCATTTGTCATCATTAATATGGGCCATCCAGACAGATCACCCAGCAAAATTCCATTCAGCTGGCTGGTTCTCCAGCAAGATCATAGTACTAGGGCTGGCTCTCAATTTTTTTAATTTGTGAAAATGTCAAAGGGCCAGGCACTAGACCCCCACAGTTTCTTTTTAAGTGGTCTGGCAGAGACTAAGAGTCCACACTGTATGCACCAACTTCTTATTGCTATAGGACAGGTGCTAATTAATCTACCTAATTATGCAGTGAGTGGAAGAGGCTTACCCATAGGATTCTAAATCTGGAGGAAAAAAATAAAAAGGAAAAGATGGAAAAGGGAGGGAAAATGCTTTTGGTTCACACTGAAACATTATTTCAGGAGTCAGCTTACCTGTCATTTCTACTTAAGTCGGATTGACTCCTGTATTTTCCCTCTATCACAACTGCTGGGGTTTTTTTCCTTCCTCCAAAAGTACACTTAAAAAGCACTAAGATGATACACTGACCTGAGACTTGGCTGATATTTTCTTAAACTTCAAATAAACAAGAAAAAAAAAATCCAAACAGTATATAAACTTTAGATCAGTCACATGAAATGTGCAAGACCTCAAATGATGCTGTAATGCCAGCAGGCTACAGTTTGCAGTTAACCACTCACAGGGCTCGTCACTAGAATTCCCTGGACACCCATACAAATGAATATAATTACAGATGCTATGCGTACAGACCTATGAGGCTGTTGATTATGTTAGAGAACTCAGGGATACAGGGAGAGAGAAATCCTGGTGTGTGCAATCGATTTTGTCACATATACTCCCTTGGTCTTTCCAGCTTTATGGGAGGACTGCGATGTTCTTTCTCTGGTTCTCAACTGCCAGGAACATGCATGAATGCTGTAATATCTCCCAGAGAAGGGGAGAGGAGAACTACTTTTGAATTTCCTCCAGGGGAGTCAAAGCAGATCACGAAGGATCTATTCTCTCAGGGACAATCCCACATTGGCAATGTATCCCGAGAGAAAAGAAATCAAGAGATAAGTCAAATCACTTGCCACGAGTAGACTGGCCCCAGGAATGAGAACCACCATCATACATGTAAACATAAACTGACACGCCGAAGGTGTGTGTCTCCTATGTCCCAGTCCCTTCTTTGAATGCCCCCAACCCTTAAAAAGATAATCATTTAGTGTCATGAATTAAAATAGCTGAATTTTTTTAAAATGAATAATTTAAGAATTCACATGTCTCGTTAACACTAAATGACTTTCCAGCTGGGCAGAAAATCAAAATCTGCATTTGGCAGTTTTACAAGTCATTATGGAAATATCTCTCCTCTTTATTTGATCTCCTATTTCTAGATATTGTCTTCATTTCTAGATATTCTCCTTCTCTGTATGTTACAGAAGATAACTGAAGAAGCTAAAAAAAAAAAAAAAATCAGGTACCATTTGAGAGTTGAGGGCGGGGGGAAACAGTAAGATACCTAACGATTTAAAATGTCAATGTTTTCTTGAAAACATGTTGAGTGAAAGATGCCAGACACAAAAGGCCACAAATTGTATAATTCCATTTATATAAAATATCCAGAATAAGCAAATAGAAACAAAGTAAATCAGTAATTGCCAGCACTATGCAGGGGGTTTGGGGAGTGACTATTTAATGGATACAGGGTTTCTGGGTGGGTGGGTGAGAATGTTCTGGGACTAGATAGTGGTGACAGTTATACAACACTGTGAATGCACTTAATGCTCCTGAATTGCTTTTTTTTTTCATAGTTAAAATGGTAAATCTTACAGTATATGAATTTTACCACAACTTTTAAGAAGTGACTGTTTCACAGAGTGAAATTTGAAGTTTGGGTTTTAATGAATGGCAGATGAATCAAAGGCTCAGAAACCCTGGGCACTCTGCTCACCCTGCCAGGGCTTCATAAAGGATTAGAGAAGAGAAGGAAATGCCTCTATCCGGTTTCCTGCTTTAACCTTTTAATCCTGAGATTTATCTGCAACAGAGAGAGATGAGAGAAATGAGGCACAGACCACCACCTTGCCCTCCCTTCCTGGCTGAAAAGTCCTCAGGGTCCAAATGAGCAGGTGACCAAAGCACAGTAAATGAACAGTTTTAGATGTATTCAATTTCTTAAGTGTTTATAAACAATAAGAAATTGAAGATGGTTGCTTATGAATTTCGAAATGCTCTGGACAGTTACATCCTGATTATGTTTCCCTTTTTTTTTTTTTTTTTAATCAAGGAAGGAAGGAGAAAAATAGGAAGGGAGGAAAGGAAGCAGAAAGAGGATGGAGAGAAGGGGAGATGACAGATCTATAGAAACATTCTCTTGAACCCTCGGTGCCTAATTAATGTTTCCCATTCTCTGAAGAGGCAGCATAATAATACTGGTTATAATAATATTGGCATGATAATTTACTGGCTTTTTCATCCACAAAATGGAGACAACTCAGAATTGTATTGGAAGGGATGCCTTATGTACATATCCAATTATTGGTAACAGTAATTGATTCTACATGATCTTGGAGATGGAAGAGGCTTGAAATCTTCTACAAACCCGTCATCTAACAGAAAAAGAGAGGACCAGGCAGGTAAAGTAAGAGACACCTGAAGACCTGAAAAAACAATATTTTATTGTGGGCTTCGAAGATTTTTATTCTATGAAAATGGAAGAGTCAAATGTAAGCCTAGTCATTAGCAGCATATGTTTTGGCAGTGGGGTGATGGTTAGACACTCTGAAATTAGATTTAACAGACCTGAGTTCACATTGTGTTCTGCTACCTACTAGATGAAAATGCTCTAAATAATTCACTTTCTTTTGGCCTTGATTTCCTCATCTATAGAGTGGAGATACGTAAATCTACCTCTAATGTCACTCAGAGGATTAAGTGAGGAAAATACAGGTAAAAGTTTTAGCAGAGAACTTGGAGCATAAGTACTCAGTACAGGATAGCTGCTGGTGGCATTATGACTGATGAAATACACTCTAGGGTGTGTTTTCTTTTTAAATTTCTTTCAACTTTTCTGTGTGTTTCGACAAGTTCATGATAAGATTTTAGGAAATTCATTTAAAAAATAAGTTAAGGCTGCAGAAAGAAACAAAGAAGAGAAAGCTGGCATCTATCTTCACAGTGTAGTTACGGCATCATTAATTTAGTTCATACGTAGTAGGCTGGATCATTAGTGATACCAGTACCCCGACTCCAAATATAAACATTTTTTCCAATTCCCCAAACATATAATTAACCTTAGCACACGTAGTATTTAGTTCCTAGGATGCGCTCCACTACTCAAACTCTCTGTGATAACCAGTGAAGCAAACAGAAATCACCCAAGAGCCAGTTCACTAGCATATTGTGTGGTAAACCCTAGCATGCTCCTCTTGGCCAGCATGGTCATACCATTTCTGAACATTAGGCGTGAGCGTGACAGTCACTAACACTCCTGCCTTTGCTTTTACCAGGGCCCATTTCAATAACTCTTCAGGTGACCTGATACTGCTCCTGTCTCAGGAAAATGTTTCTGCTATTTACATCTTTACCTGTTAAAAATAAATAGATATGAAGTTTTGAAACATTTTTATTCATCCGGCAGATTTAAGTGGCACTTGCTGGGGCAGAGTGGCCCCAGTCTCTCGGTAGGGAACATGGCAGCAGTTCTTTGTGGAAGCTAGACGGGTGGGGTAAAGGCTGAGTGCTCACCGAGCAAAAACCTAGGGAGATTATAGGGTCCTTTGGCCATTTGGGGGAAAGCTCAAAAAACTGTGATCAAATTACTTGTGCTAGAAAAGTAATATTACTAAGAACAAACATGCTCTACTGTTTACTATCTGTGAGACAGCATCTTAAGCACTTTTCATATATGAATTCATTAAATATGAAATTACAGTCAATGTTCTAAAATCCAAGCCCTAATTTGGTAGAGCGGAAACAAAAAAACACCCTGAGCCAAAGCTCTAATGCTGGCAGGGGAGTTAAAGAGAAGGGGCACAGGATTGAGAAAAAGGAGACCCGACTCCTCAGTTCTGCCACCAGCGGGTGCAGGCCAGTCAGCTCTGTCGCGTAAAACGCCATCATTGGCAAATCAGGAAATTTTCATTTGGAAAAATAACACAGAACTAGAACTAGGGGTGGATGCCGTGGCTCTATTACCGGTGGATCTGTAATATACCGGTGAACGTCACGTCTCTCTCGGCCGGCGTTCCCCGTTGCCTCCCTCTTTCTCCTTTCTACCTCCCTTCTCTCTCTTTAAAAGAGAAATCAGATATGCATTCAGGTCTTTAAAAAAGAGAGAATTTGCTCATTAATCTGTCTATTCTCTGTATAAAATGGAAGTAAAAATTCATCGAAATGCATAATTCAGAGTGGTTTATAGAAATCATGCTAGTCCGGAAAAATAAACTCAATTCATCTTAATTTCCTCAAAGTATAACCACATTAAATGCTAGCATATATACCTGTCAACAGAAAAATTATTTATTTTTTATATGTTAACGGATGTTTGAATGGTCAATAAACCAGGACCTCCATCATGGCAAAATAAAGATGATTCAACAAAGTATATTAAATTGTCATTGTTGTTTTTAAATTTTTTCCTCTATAATGAAGTATAATCATCCTTGTTCCTATTTCATAGCCATCAAAGATCCCAGTTCAGACTTTTTTCATTCTTTCTAATATTATCTTTAATAATCTCGTGATACTGCAATAAATAATGTCAAAGATGAATAATGAAAATGTAAATTTCAATGTGCTATAATTATAATTCTAAAAAAATGAAGTGCAATAATTAAGGGCTTGTTATTTTAGCGATTATAAACATAAATAGAATTTCCTCTTGCTTTTGGGTACATTCTGTTGTAACAGTGCGGCTGTCAGAAATGCAAACGGCTGAAAGAACAAACACCGAATTTACCTAGTGTTCTATAAATAAGGTCAAACTGGATGCTGGTGGGGGAAACATAACCCATAAGGCTGGTACCGCTATTTGCCTGGGACATTTATATGACTGACCTGTATAAACGTGTGCTGTTTCCACTGCTGACACTTTTATAAATATAAAGAACTCACCAAATAAATCCTGCTACGTATCTCTTTGTATCAAAATGGAACACTCCACTATTGTGAAATCCGGCTGTTAATAAAAATAGCCTGCTTTTCATTAGGTTTTTCCAACTATAGGAATACAATAGTTTAATAGTAACTACGCATGCTTCAAAAGGTGAACTCCTTAAAAGCAAAACTGTATATACTAGAAAATGTATAAAAGAAACACCAAAGTTGTCTTTGCTTCTTAAGTATTATTTCCAAATAATTAATGCATGGTAGCTACCAATGTCCTCTGGAAGTGTAAAGAAAAAGCAGTTCTGAACACTTTCCTGAATTTTTTAACTATGGGATAGCTACGAATTTGCATTGCATAACTCTCACAAGACTTAAGGTAATGATTGCAGTAACAGTAAAATAAATTTGCCCCTTCAGCAGGTTTACATAAGCATCTTATCATGAAAACAAAACAAACTAAAACAAAAATGACCCAAAGCAAGAAGAATCTGGAGAAGCACATATCAGGATCAAGAAACCCAGAAAGTGGAAGGCTGCTGATTGATCGGAGAGGGAAGAAAAGGTCAGCAGATGGTGTAACGTTATGCAACCAGGAAAGAGGCTGAGTCAGAAGTTGGAGTGGCCAAGGAGAGCCCAGACAGACAAAAGGTCCACCAGAGCCAGTGGAGGTACTCTCAGGCCATGACTACACCTACGCAAACTTATCTTCTCTGCTCTCCTCCAACGGGAAATAAACTAGCCATTTGTTGAAACTGACCGGTTGCTCTGGCATCACATTATGATTCCTTTGTAGTTCTAGAAACCTGGGAACGTTTACCTTGATGCCTCCCGCCCACCCTTTCTAATACCTCCCCTTCTTCCTACTGCATCATTACACTCAATAAAAATAAATCTCTAACTGCAGCAAAATACACTGAAATTCCCCCACAGGAAGGCAAATTTTTGTGAACATCTTACCAAAATGCAACCGAAAGTGGGTGCTAAGTTAGTCTGTTGAAAGCATCATCTAGTTTCCTTTAGGATATACCCAGTTTCTTGCAGGCTCAGGCAGGTAGGTCACAGATTGCTGGAACCACAGAGCAGCCCCAGGATCCCTTCTTACAGCATCGGAGCTCTTATTTGGCACCCACATGTAGCACCGTGAGTTAGCCTTTTATAGCTTGCTGAAACTTACATCTTTCCCTCAGAAACCTCCCAATGTCTGTGAATTGGCTTGGCCAGGCCAGTCTGAAAGTGCAGGATGCTTTGCTGGACCCAGAGGGCATACTAATGATTAGTAGTGTTACACTATGTAAAGTTTCTTGATCAGTTTAGCTTGAAAAAGATTTCCTTTCCCACATAAGAATAAGTAGTCTAGTGTTAGCAAAGAGCACGGACTTTGCAGCCTACTGCTGGGGTTTGATTATTGACTCCCTGTGTGACTTTCTGTGCCTTGGTTCCTCATTTATAAGGCCAGCTGATAACAATAGCACCTCTCAAACTGTAAGGCAGGATCAAAAGAATACATATAAAGAACTTAGAAGAGCCTGGGAACAGAGCAGGAATTCAATAAATATTAGCCTTTAATATTAACCCATAAGGAATTGAGCAAAAATTTCTGTTTTAAACCCCTGGGGCAGGAATAATACAAAACCATGCAAAGGCATGATTTATAAAAACCATAAACGTTCATCTCATTTTAATTTCCCAAATGCACATCGCAGTTTTCAAACCTGATCCAGGACTGTTCTACTTATCCTTGGCCCAATGAACATAAGGAAATGTCTGACAGATGTGGTCACACCTTGAGACTTTTCAGAGTTTTACCAGCCTTCAGGAGAGTGGCTGTTTTCCTTATCAGTGTGCCACCCTTCCCTGTCCTGTACTGATTATTGCCTCAAGAAATGTGACCCCTTCCAACATAGCACTGTCCCGAGAGGTTGCAAGAGAATACGCCACGTAGTTATTTTTCCCTAGGGTGATAAATTTGAAAATGTCAACGATGAATTGATCTGTTAGGAAAAGCACATAAAAGTAATTCTTTTGGTCTTATCCACCTGTTTAATCGAGGGGAACATGTTTTTATTCTTAGGTATCTGTTTACTTATTCAATCCTCTCCTTGGCTTTCGAGGGTACACATGAAAGTCAATAATTAGCTTCCTGTTAACGATAGAAACCCTCTGCACAACAGAAATCAAACCAAAGGACACCAGAACTGGTACTCAGACCAGAAACTGTGTATTGATGAGGGTACATTCTGTTGTAACAGTGCGGCTGTCAGAAATGCAAACGGCTGAAAGAACAGTTTATTTACATTAGTTCTCAAATATAGGTAGAATGCATCTATTCGTGAAATGAGCCAAAAGTCTTGTTGGAACTTAATAACTATCAGTTAAAACAGTTTTAAAAAGTATTATCTTCATTCCTTTTTAATCTGGAATGAACTAGATCAAGCGCGCCTTGATCAAAGTTACCAGTTCCTTAGTTCAGTTAGAATTTGTGATAAGAACTTCCATTTCTTTAATAAAATGAATCGATTTGGCCGTGCATTTGTTGCAGATGAAATCAAGAATCTTTGTAAATCACAAAAAGTATTCTCCTGTTCCTTCTGATTTCTAACAGTAACAAGTTCACTTTCTTCATGTTGTTTTCTTGCAAGCAGATGTACTAGTTAAATGTTTGCTTTAGCAAAAGTTTTATGTTGTTATCTGTTTATATCATAACTTTGGAGGAATAATATGATATATTCTACTTACAGCAAGTGCAGACACAACCTCCCAATAAAGCCTATTTTGTTCCCCAAAGTGTGAGAATAATATCTAAGTGTGAGAGATTTTCTCACACTTGATGTTATTTTCACATTTGTAACGTCAGAGACTTGTAGTTCCACATTTCAAAAAATAAAACCTATCACCAAACCCTAAAACCATGTCGCTACAAATGCCAGCACATCCCTCTTCACAAGTGGTTTGCCTGACACCAAGAAAGCAGAGAACAGGACGATGAGAACCGTGGGTGATGAACTAAGACAGTTCAAAGTGATAAACTGGCCCAGTAGGAGATCCAGTAGACACCAAGCAACACTGGGAGCCAGACCAGACACATCACTTCACATGAGACAAGAGAGACTGCCAAACATGCACCACTGTGATCGTGACCCAACTTATCGTCCTCCATTTTCCCCATTTTCTTCCTTTAACAGTTATGTCATGTTAACAAGCCATTCCACTTGAACCTGGAGTAGTTCAATTTAGTGGTGGTAAAGTTTACAGTTGAGCAACTATGAACCAGTATCTGATGTTTGAGGTTTAATCTATGATTATGGACAATCCAAGCAAAATCATTTAAGTACTTTAACTGTGGTACTAGTTTTTCACTTAAAAAAAAATAAAGGATGCAACAGACTATGAGGAGACAAAACAGAATGGGCACTTTGTCACCAGAGGAAAAAATTGGGGAAAGATATTTTATTTCTTGTAAATAAACATTAAATTAACACACAGTCAAAAGGCAGTTCTCCTAAAATGGATTATATGAAAAGAAAAAGAAAACATTCTCATGTATAATGGTATCAAAAACAATAAAATACTTAGAAATAAACTTAACCAAGCAGGTGAATGATCTCTACACTGAAAATTACAAAATATTGATCAAAGAACATGAAAAAAAAAACACAAATAGAAAGGTATCCTATGTTCATAAACTGGAAGAACTTATATTGTTAAAATGTCCCTACTACCCAAAACTATCTATAGACTGAAGACAATCCCTATTGAAATTCCACTGACATTTTTCACAAAAGTAAAAAAAAAAAAATCCTAAAATTTATATGGAACCAAAAAGACCGCAAATGTCCAAAGCACAAAGTGGGAGGCATGATGCTTCCTATTATAAAGCTTTGGTAATAAAAACAGTATGGTACTAACATAAAAACAGATATACAGACCAGTGAGACAGAATAGAGAGCCCAGAATAAATCCATGCATATACAGTCAATTAATATTTCACAAAGGAACCAAGGATATTCACTGGAAAAAAGACAGTCTCTTTAATAAATGGTGCTGGGAACATTTGATGTTCACGTGTAAAAGAATAAAACTAGCTCTTATCATTTACCTCCCACAAAAGTTAACTCAAAATGGCTTTAAAGACTTAAATGTAAGATTTGAAACCATAAAACTCCTCGAAGAAAACAGAGGGATAAAGCTCCTTGACATGGGTCTTAGCAATGATTTTTTAGATATGACACCTAAGGCACAACTAACAAGATGAAAAATAAACAAGTGGGACTACATCAAACTAAAAGCTTCTGCACAGCAAAAGAAACAAGCAGCAAAATGGCAGGGTGAGGGGGAACCTATAGAATGGGAACAGATATTTGCAAACCACATATTTGATAAGTGGTTAATATCCAAAATATATAAAGAACTCACAGAACTCAACAGCAAAAAACAACAAAAACAAAACACAAAACACAAAAAAAACCCCCAAATAATCCAATTTAAAAATGGACAAAGGACCTGAACAGATATTTTCCCAAAAAAGATATACAGTCAGCAGGTACCTGGAGAATGCCCTCACTCATCAACGAGGAAATGCAAATTAAAACTACAATGAAATATCAGCTCACACCCGTTAGAATGATAATAATCAAAAAGACAAGAAAAAATAAATGTCAGTGAGCATGTGAAGAAAAGTTAACCCTTGTACAATGTTGATAAGATTATAAATTGGTATAGCCACTAAGGAAAAGAATATGGAGATTCTTCAAAAATTAAAAATAGAACTATCATATGATCCAGCAATTCCACTTCTGAGAATACGTCCAAAGGAAATAAAAACACTATGTCAAAGAGATATCTGCACCCCCATGTTCACAGAAGCATTATTTACAATAGCCAAAACATGGAATTAATCTAAATGTCCATCAATGAATGAATGGATAAAGATGGTGGGTTTTTTTTGGCAGGGGTGGGAGGTGGGTGTGTGTTCAGCCATAAAAAAAGAAAATCCTGCCATTTTCTACAACACACCTTGAGGGCATTTATGGTAAGTGAAATAAGTCAAAAAAAAGATAAACACTGTATGATTTCACTCACATGCTGAATCTAAAAACAAAATAAACTCGTAGAAAGAGAGATCAGATTTGTAGTTACCAGAGGCAGGGCGCTTGTGGGGATAGGGAGGGGAGGGCGTGGGTATTGGATGAAGATGGTCAAATGGTACAAACTTACAATTGTAAGACAAATAAGTACTGGGAATATAATGTACAATAAGATAACTACAATTAACACGGCTATAAAGTATATTTGAAAGTTAAGAGAGTAGATCCTAAGAGTTCTTATCACAAGGAAATTTTTTTTTTTTAATTTTGTATCTATGAGATGATGGATACCACTATTTATGATAATCATTTCAAAATATTTGTAAGTCATTATGCAGGACACCTTAAACTTACACAATACTGTAAGTCAATTAAATCTCAATATGAATACTTCAATTCATATATAATTCAAAGAAACCAGCACAGATGAACCACCCCCCAAGACTGGCATATGAGTATGATGATAATAATAATGGTAATTATAACACAATTCTATTGGAAAGCACTTGAAAGTTTGTTCACAGTGCTTTCATGCACAGGATATCATCTTCTGCTAATGTTCATGCTCTTAAAATAACGCTCATAAATATCACATTTATTTTAAGTCCAACATCAAGAATGGCCTCAGTTTTGCATGTGATAGCATGACTTGCCATGCTATCATCCTCCCATTCCAAGAAGGCATGGTTCAACATCCAATGACTGGAGACCAAAGCTAACAAGTCAGAAATGGAGCCCGTCTCTCCAGACCCAAATAAGCATGGCCAACAGTTACCAATACAAATGATAAGATTCCATAGAAATCTAGATACATTTCTCTAAAACTGCCTCCTGAGTACTACGAACTTTGACATGTTTTATTGTTCTTCAGGCTCTTCGTCACTTAATCTGAAGCAGATACAATACAGAAAATATGAGCAACAGCAGTTACTGGTCTAACTTTCAAAAATGTCTTCTCTCAAGAGAGAAGGGCAGGCCAAACCTGGAGATCGAGTTTGAACTGCCTTCTGCGTTTCTGAATGTTTACTTTCTTAAACAGACCTTAAGTTCTTTCCTGCAAAATTAATGTATCGAACGCACTTGTTCTCATTTGTAAAATGCCCTCTTTCCTGGTAGTGTGTGCGCACAGCCTGATGGATCTCGCAGTGAAAAGAGCCATTAGCCTGCAGCAATCACCGAGCTTGTGTCAGAGTTGGGCCTTTGCAATGGCAGACGTTATCCACAGCTACAAAAAGAGCTAAACTATATTTACCATTTTTTAATTTAAAACATGTGCTTAGATGAGTGCCACTCTAGCTGATCAATTTGCATTACATTAAATTAACAGTAATGAACAGCTATAAAATTACACTTTTCATACATTAAATTTAATGATGAAATAATAGGTAATAACAGGTTACAGTTCTGACAAATATTACACAATCAGTAAACCCACTCAACAATAATGACCAACTTTAAACATCCCATTTCCTGGGCAACAATCTTAAAGAAGGAGCATATAAATTGGAAAGTTATTGTCCATCAGGAAAACATAATTACCCAGAGAAGAGAAATTCAAGGGGCTGTTAACCTGAAGCATATGGTTATAATGAACTTTTCCATGCTTTATTTATATAGAGTCATCTGGGAGAATTTAATACAGTATCACCTCTATTTTGACATGCTGTTTCCATATCATTCGTTTTTATGGTAAAAAATGCTAACTCGCACGCTTGGAATAGGACCAGAACAAAGGTGGTAATCATTGGTAATCCAAGAAAGTGAGAAACATATGTATTTGATTCTTAAGATTCACTTGGGTTTTTAAATTAAACAACAAGATTTATTTTTACTCTTTTTTTTTTCTAATTATCTATGTGCATGAGACACTTTTTAAAAAAGAAGTACTTAAAAAAAGTGACTCACATAGATGTGGGTTGGAGCTAGATGGTTTCGTGTATGCTGAATGATGTATGAATAAAAATATTCAGAAAGCAGACTTTACACAATATGAAAACTTACTGCTTCAGGTTGGCTGTCATTACTGCCCTGGGGCAAAGAAGACCACTCTGTAAATGCTCAAATTGCAACAGTTGCCTGTTTAATGCACAGATCTTTGGAAATTCTTTGCAAAATGTGTGAGCTTTTACATCAAAAGAAATCTGAGTCCCTTCGTGTCTCGAAACCAAACTACTACGGCCAGCAAAAAGCTTGTGGAGCACAGATAAACACAGTATCTGGGGAGGGTCTAGACTGTTCTGTGGAACATTTGTGTCGCTCTGATGTGAAGAGGTAACAAGAGGGAAAAATGAATTTTAAGTAAAGAAAAAATTTGCAAACTTAGGCTAAACAAAGTTAAAAAACGGATTGTTTTAACTGCAAACTTCTCAGTCCTTAAGATGCTCTGTCATGCACTGGGGAGCAACAAAAGGGAGAAGCAGCAGGAAGTGTCTCCCCAGCCTAAACTGACCAGGAAGCAGTTTCCACACAACTGCTAGGACACCCTCGCCAATCACCAATGTTCTATGGAATTCGGTTTAGGTAAACACTTCTCTAACTTAACAGATTAGAAGAATCCGTACATTTTGCCTGAAAAAGACACAGAGTCTTGTGTACATTTTTTTAGAAAATCAAATATGCCAACAAAGAAATAAAGGAATACGAACTATTTAATTCATAAAGTCAAACTAGGACAAAAAGAAGAAGAGGATCTTGACTTGTTAACCCGTAGATAAATTAATAGAAAGCTTTCCAATTTGCAGGTGAGAAAATGTGACCAAGTCAAGTAATAAGGGGCCACCTACTCTAGCAGCCTGACAGTAACCGCTGGCTTGAAGGGACTGCATTCTCACTGGGGGAGGCAGAGCACTTTGGAATAGCCAATAGTTTGATTTTAAAGGAAGACATTCAGCAGAACCAGTTCCTCACCAATCTCGTGAAGAAACCCAGAAACTTGACCACAGGACAGCATACATCAGCTGTCCTTCTTGGTGGCTGCCACTAGGGCCAGGTAGGACAGAGGGGACTAATATCTGATGGGAGAAAAGAACATACAAAAAAGTCACAACAAAAATATGAAAAGATGCTCTCCCAAAGGCTTTTTGTTTTGTTTTCCAAAATTGTAGCCTCTTTCCCTGTTTTTTTGTTTGTTTGTTTTTTGAAATAGATAAATAGAACCAAAAGCAATTGTTACCTGATTGAAAGTTCCTCTCACACCAGAGAAGTTCTGCTAGATGCTGGAGGACACCATTTGGCACTTCTCAGACTTCATTTGCACATTCTCAGTTGCACTGCTATAAATGTAACCACCGGTATGCATACACATTCACAGTACACTGAATGTACAATGTCGAACTTATTTTTTGAGAAAGAATATCTCTCCTCAACATGTCAATTGCCTCATTTTACCAGTGTCTGCTCACTTCCCAAAATAAGACAGAGGAAGAGAACTTGGTTCTAACTTCACTCTGTGTTTAGGCAGAAGACCAAGAACAGTGCCTAAAATTTTCAGCACTACCACCAATCCCTCAAGCCTCTTGATATAGGGGCTTTCCAAATAAATGAGGAGTTACATGGCATGAGAAGGTGTGCCTAATCGATACCCCCTGTCAAAATTCTGCTCATCGTACAGATCCAGTTTAAATGTCGTCTCTTTCAAAAAATATTCTATGATACTCCCTCCCACGTGAGCTCTCCCTCACTCTTTAATGGTTCTCTGCTACGGATTCCCAGACAACACCTTCACACTGTTAAATTAATTAAATAAGGAGGCCATTAGACTGAAGGGGCTCTAATGCAGAGGTGAGCCTACGTAAGCAAACCAAAATCTAAGCTTTTAAATGCCTCAAGGTTATGAAATTAAAACACTAAGGACAATCAACCACAGCGGGCCAACCAGGCTTTAAACTATAGCCAGTCAGGTAACTTTCTTTGTTTCTGCATTTTCTCTCCCCTGAGCTCCTCGGGTCAGTAGAGTGCTCCTAATCTAGCCAGTTTGGTGCTGCTAGATTTAAACTGATTTTTGCTCAAATAAACGCTTAAAATGTTTAATATGCTTCAGTTTTGTTTTGTTTTGTTTTGTTTTTTACAATAAAAAGCAATGGGACCAAAAATAAATAAATTCTAATTGTGGAAAAAAGAGATGAAGGGTGGACCAAGTAAACTCGCACATATACGGACAGGCTACTAATTTTTGACAAAAGAGTCAAAAACATACAGAGGAAAAAGGAAAGTCTCTTCAATAAATGGTGCTGGGAAAACAGGAAAGCCATAAGGAAAAGAATGAAACTAGACAAAAATTAAACCAAAATGGATTGAAGACTTGAATATAAGACCTGAAACAATAAAATACATAGAAGAAAGCACAGGCATTAAATTTATGGACCTTGGTCTCAGGGGTTTGTGAACTTGACCCTGAAAGCAAGGGAAGCAAATGAAAAAAGTGAATGGAACTATGTAAAACTAAAAAGCTCCTACACAGCAAAAGAAACCATCAAGAAAACAAAGGGGCGACCTTCTAAATGGTATATCTGCAAACAATGCCTCTCGGTAAAGGGCTAATATTTAAAATATATAAAGAATTCACACAAATCAACAACAAAAACAATCTGATTAAAAAAATGGGCAGGGGCTCTGAAGACAATTTTCCAAGGAAGGCACACAGATACCTAACAGATATACGAAAAGATGCTCAATGTCACTAAATATAAGGGAAGTGTGAATCAAAACCACAATGAGCTACAACCTCACACCTGTTAGAATGGCTATCACTAAAGACAAGAAATGACAAGTGTTAGCGAGGATGTGGAGAAAAGGGAAACTGTGCACTGCTGGTGGGAATGTAAATTGGTGCAGCCACTATGGAAAACGGTATAGAGGTTCCTCAAAAAATTAAGAATAGAGCTACCAGATGACCCAGCAATCCCAATTCTGGGTATTTACCCCAAAATCTTAAAGATATATATGCCCCTATGTTCATTGCAGCACTATTCACAATAGTCAAGGCATGGAAACAACCTAAGTGTACTTTGACAGATGAATAAATAAAGCAGCAGCATTCCATAAGATAGACTACTACTCGGCCATAAAAATGATAAAATATTGCCATTTGTGACAACATGAATGGATCTTCAGAGTATTATGCTAAAACAAAAAGCAATAAACAAAACAAAACAAAACAAAACAAGCTCCTAGAATACAGACAGCAGAGTGGTGGTGACCAGAGGGAAAGGCAGAGGAGAAAAATGAAAAGGGTAAAAATAGGTCAAATACCAGCTGATGGAAGGAAATTAGACTTCGGGAGTAAGTGCGCAGAGTCTATAGATGTCATATTAAAATATACACCTGAAATTTATATAATGTTATCAACCATCACCCCAATAAATTTAACACCAAAATAAGGGTCCAAACCATAAAGAAGGAGCTGCTGAGATAGGGAACCCCAAGGGGAACCTGAAATCTTAGGAACGGCCATGTGTGGGCCAAAAGTGAGGAGCACAGGAAACCAAGAGCAGAGGGACAGGGACTCACCTCAGGACAGTTTTACCACCAGTCAACTTCTTGTGTAGTTTTTAACACTGGTGCTCGGGAAGCAGGGAGGGGGAGAGGTGGGAGAAAATACTATATATTCATATTTGGGGAATATTTTTAGTCTCGTGTTTGTGACGGTAAGCTGCCAGCACAAAATATACCAAACAACTAACTCCCTCAAACCAAATAAATAAAAGAGAGGCTGCTGAAAACTTTGACAAGCAGCTTGTCAAGAAAAGCCATTTTTCACACAAGAAACCTTTCAGAAACCTGAATCCTACCCACTTCCATTCTATTTGCAGTACCCTTATGTGTTAGTAGTATCTCAATGGAAAAGAATAAAACGGACTCTCCCCCCTTCCCCAAATCCTTTTTATTTATTTCTAAAGCCAAAAACTAATCAAGAAGCCACATTTCAAAAGACTGTATTCATATTTCATACATACACACACAAACACATTTAGAAAGGGTACATGTTAACTTAAGGGGTTCCAGCACCATTAATAGATTTGTCTTATGCACAATGTTCTTCAATATATGTTATTGGGAGTCCATTTTTATGATCAGTTAAGTTTGGAATCAATGCACAATTTGGTATAAAGGCTTTATCAGAACAGTTTGTGACCAGAAGAGTTTTAAGCCAATATACATGTTATTATGTAATCTTATACCTTGTTATAAAGTCTAACACAGTTCCTCAGGACCAGCAGAGAGACAACCAGAAAACCTAAAAAAGCAGCAAAATGATCCAATTTTAATCTCACTGCTAAACATCAGAAAGAGGGGAAAAGAAACTTGAAAAAATGTTTTTCTTTAAATTTTAGAAATCTATTGGAGGAGTGACCTCAAGAAGACTTTAAAAAGGAGTCAACACCTTCAAACAGGTAAGACTGCCGAGACTGAACAAAATGGTATCCTGGCTTGACTTCCTAAGCATAAGATCAACCCTACCCATGACAGCCAGAGTTAGAAATGAGAAGTGTGGCTCCACTGGACACACAAAAAAGGATCTGCAAGCCTGTCAAGTAGGTCACCACCTCCCTACTCCTTGGGTTCCAATACTGTTAGGTCACCCTGAAAAATACAAACAGGTCACCCATGGGAGACACAAACAAGCTATCATCATCAATTTGTACCTGAGTCTGACTGGCCAGACCTTTCCTTAATAAAGGGCAACCACACAAAGGTAGGCTTTGGTGGGAAGAAGTGACAGAGTCCTGATGCCCAGCCAGTGAGTACCACCAGGTGGATCCTAAGCTAAGTGCAGGAGGGGCAGGAGGCTAAGGTATGGGGAGGGCCTCCAAAAAAAGTGCAACCTGGGGAGCAGATGGGAACTGTGACAGCATTTACCCTTCTCACATTTTGCCAGAGGATAACAGTGGGAATATATAGTCATAATTTCAGAATCCACTCATTATAGACCAATTTATAAAGGTTTTTTGTTACTCTAAATATCTCCCAGATTTTCTATAAATTTCCAGAGTGTTCCAGCTGAATTCCACAGCTCCTTACTTTCTCACTGTACTCGTAGGCACATTAGCTCCTCTGGCATTTCTTCATTCCTCAGGAATACAGGCTTACATCATTTTATCGTGCTCCTCTTTACTGCACTTCACAGATGTTGCATTTTTTTACAAACTGAAGGCAAGACCCTTCGCAAGCAAAAAGATTAAGACTCACTTTACTGTAATTCTCGCTTTTTTATGAGGGTCTGGAACCAAACTCCCGATGTCTCTGAGATATATTTGTTACTCCTGCATCTTCCTTTTTCAGCTTGAATAGGACAGGCCCAACCTTGACAATTAGTAACTATAACTTGTCAAATATTTTCCTCTAAAAACATATTCAGGGAAAGACACCATTAATAAGCTGATTCACATTAAAATACTTAAACATGTATTCAGGGAAAAAAACCTTCCAAGTTATGTTTTTCAAAAGAGCTTTAACACTGATTTCAAATCGGATAAAAATAACCCAAGAAAATTCCAATCAATCTAACTAATAAATAATGATGTAAAAAACTAACTCAAACATCAGCAAACAGAATCCACTAGCAGATAAAAGAAACATGCCAAGACCAAATAGGGTTAATTATAAGGATACAAGTCTCACTCAAGAACAGAAATTGTACTTCTAAAATTCATAATGTTAATATGTTAATAGAAAAAGACCATATGGTCATCTCTATAGGTCCTAAAAAAAAGCATTCGATAAATATCATGATTTAATGTGCTAATAAAATAGGCACCTATGAATACTTTACATGGCAAACAAACAAATAAATCTTAACCCAAAAGCCAGAATAATGCTTAATGGTGACACGTAAGCAACATGCCTATTAAAACAACAACGGCTACCGCCAGTATTCTGTAATTTTCCATTTTCCATTTACCACCAGCTAATGTCATTAAGAGGAAGTCATTGTTACGGACAGAATGTCTGTGTGTCCCCCCACTCTCACCTCCAAATTCTGTTGAATCCCTGTGTAGCTGTATTGGAAGTAAAGAAGTTAAATGAGGTAATAGCTACGGTAGGCCCTGCTCTTGCTGGATTAGTCCCTACAAGAAGAGACACCAGAGAGCTCACGCTTTAGGTCCCCTCCAGACCTTCCCATGGGACTTTAGCCTCTAGATCCCTGATAAATAAGTCGCTGTTGTTTAAGCCCCCTAGCCTATGGTGTTTTGTTATGGCAGCCCAAGTAGAATAACACAGTCATCAATAAAAACTGAAAAAGGAAAATTATTATTTTTGCAGATGATACATGTCTGAACCTAGAAAATCAAAGCGAATCAACTGAAAATTAAGACATGTGACAAAGTAGATGATGACAAAAGTAGCATACAATAGCTTTTCTTATACAAACAAAAGCTAATTAAATATATAGAAGATAGATACTATGTACAAGAGCAAAAGAGCATCCCTTTTCAAGAAATAACTGTTAAAATGTATAAAATTCATTAGAAAAAACTGAAATCTTACTGTGAGACATAAGATGACAAGTTAATGGAAAGACATACTTCGTTCATAGATGGAAAACTCATTGTAAAAATTTCTCCAAAATCACTTAATAAACTTAATACAATCTCAGTAGAAATGCCAAGAAGAATTTTTTTTTTTTTGAAATTGGGAAAGTTAATTCTAAAATACTCATGGAAAATAAACCTGTGAAATTGTAGGGAAATATATAATATTCCCTAGGGTTGATAACCCAACTGAATATTAAAACATAAGAAGCTCAGGTAATCAAAATAGTTTGTTACTAGCAAAAGAACAGTTAAATAAATGGAGCAAAAAGCATTCAGAAATAGAGACAATACATATAGAAATTTATTATATTATAAAGTTAGCACTTCAGATG
Source organism: Rousettus aegyptiacus (assembly GCF_014176215.1). NCBI lineage: Eukaryota > Metazoa > Chordata > Mammalia > Chiroptera > Pteropodidae > Rousettus > Rousettus aegyptiacus. The sequence continues at coordinate 129,485,708 of NW_023416306.1, forward strand.
TGAAATAATTATGGATTAAACAATAAATATGTTGGTACGACTGGCCAGTTACTGGGGAAAAAATAATGCCAGTTCCATTCTCATGTCTTACATCAAAATAAATCCCAGATGGCTCAAAAATGTAAATGTAAAAAATAAAGTTGTTAGAACAAAAATAGAGAACATTAAAAAGAAAAGCTTAACATAAGGAAGGCCCCACTAGGCAAGGGACAAAAGCCAAATGCCATAAATCAAAAAATAAAAGGAAAGAAAACTGATAAATTTGCATCGGCATTTAAAAAATTTGAAAGACAAAGAATACCAACAAAAATGTGAAAAGTGACGAAGAGGTGAAAATATCAGCAACTCATAAGTTAGAAGAATGGTTAATTTCTCCTAAACGTGTACCTTCAAATCATTTAGAAAGGGACCAAGAACTCAGCGTTAAAAAATGGACATACAGTTAGCAATGTATGTTGGGCTCTCCGAGAAGCAGATTTAGAGATGGAGAAGAGGGTACAGGAAGCTCACTGGGGAGTGTTCTCAGGGTCAATCCCCATAGAAGGGAAGGGAGCTTCAATCACAGATGAAGTTGGACAGTGATAAAATCACAACCAAGACCTCAGCAGCTCTGGGGGTGGAACTGCCAACTGGGTAGCAAAAGGGGTTAAGCCTTTACAGTCCCATACTGACAACTGGATACGAGTAGTCCCAGGAAGAGAGCGAGATCTTAGGCTAGTGGGCTTTCTTCAGCTGAAGCAATGCCAAAAGGGAGACTCACAGCTGAGTTCTTTCTGCTGCAGCCTGTGCCGCAGCTAAGGGATTGGGCGCTTCCTCTTGAAGGGCCACCTGGGTAGCACAGCACAGCGGCCTCTGCTTTAGTAAGTGCATCTTCATAGAAAAAGGAAAACAAATGGCTAATAAACATACAAAACTATACTTAACTTCATTCACAACTAACAAACTGCAAATTAAAAAATGAGTACCATTTGTCCTATTAGAGAAACAAAGATAAAATGGTTGCCAACCCAGAGTTGTTACTATCGGTACTCTTACACACTGTTGAAAGGAATGTAAAACCCCAAGACCTCCTTGGAGGACAATCTGGCATATGTTTCTAAATTGAAAGTGCACACATCCTTTGACCCAGCATCTTCACTTCTAGAAATTGTTCCTACAGATTCATATGTATATCCAAAATATGCACAAAGTCTATTAACACTGGTTACTTCTGGGCAGTCAGTCTGTAAGTAAAGGATAGTAGGTGGGTTTCACTCTACACCCTTTTATACCATGCTATTTTTTACCCTGTATATGGCACTACTTTTAAAATAATGGTCAAAAGAAAATCTGAACATGAAATTGAAATATCTACCTATAAAGATAGATATGTATGGTCTACACCGTAAGATATTTACATCTAAAAGAACATACTTTTGGTTTCCTTACTACTGTAGCTAGAGTATCTCCTAGATTCAATACTGTAAACTTAATCTTATATGGGGAACCTATATAAAGTCTCTAGATGTGTTTATCTTTGAATAGGAAACTATATCAATTTAACTCAAAATCCTAGTAGTTCTTAACAATTTGAAAAGGAAACGGAACTGTTGAAATACTATATGTCAATTATGCTAATAGGCACTCTAATACATATTCCATTTAATTCTAACAACCGTATGTCTTACTCTCAATTTATCATTATGAAAAGAGTGCACAAAGGTTAAATGACCAGTTCTATGTAACAATTAAAAGTGGCCACGTGAGTCTGTATCTAGATGTTTGCCTCTTTCTTCTACGCTATCCTTTTGCCTCCCATAATATTTTTCTTTTGGCTTCCAAAGTATTTTGTAAGCAATCCTTGGTAACCTAAATGGTTGGTATGATTAAATAGAAGCGGTATGATTGCCATTTTAAAGAAGAAAAGACTGAGAAACCGTAACAGGCAAATATCTCTCTCTAGCTCAGAAAATTTCACATATTAGAATGCCAGTCTTCATCCTCCTACACTTTAATCTGCTCATAAACCTCTCACTAAAAGAGAATTCAAAGTAGGTGAGATCTCTGTCCCAGCCTTTCTTTTTGGGTTGCCATGAGAAGAAGGATTAGAGGAAAGACATTTAGCCAAGAGAAGGAGTAGGCGGCCAGCATCATTGTTTTCCTTTCAGTTATTAAACTCAAGGTCAAATAATGGAAAACTATGCATGTCTGGGTGAACTTTTTGAGGCTGTGGGCGGAACAGACTCACAGAATTCTGAGATGAAATAAAAACAAAAAAATAAGGCTTAAGTGAAGGATGTCTCTCTTAAATATTGAGGTAATTTTATTTAACTAATGAGTTGGGGGATGGTGGATGGGAAGCAACTGCTTCCCAAATGAAAACAGCCAATGTTACCCAAAATTAGGTTTGACCCAAAATGACAGAAATCTTTTTAAAAAGATTCTACTCATTAGTAATCAGAGTGAATGATGGGTTGGTTAAAAAAACAAATAGTACGGAAGATTTTGAACGTAGATAGTGTTATCCAGAGGAGGGGTGGAATTGCTTTGGCTTCACTGACACTGTTTTATCATTTCACCCAGGCTCTTCACCAGAGATTGCCGTTTCTCACTGCCGACCGTCTGCGGTCATCTTCATGAAGGATCTACACAAATCCCTACTAGCTGCTGTACCTCAGCGATGTCCCGTTCCAAAGAAAACCATACATGAACTGTTGCTGCTTTAAAACTCTGAGAAAGGGGGATGACTTTAAATATACCTCCTTCCCCCCAGTGCACACACAGGCACACATGGCAACTTTCATCTATAATTTAGAGAATAGATGCAGTTCAGCAACAGTTAAACACTAATTTCTTATGCTTTTTGTGCATTTACATAATTGATTCGCTAGATAATGCACTCTGCTTCCTTATTTAATAAACATGTTAATGATTTCAGACAATTACTCAAAACTGCCTACAAGTGTCTGCCTAAGAAAAGCAACAAAAAATAATTAAAATGAAAATACACACCAAAAGGCACATCCTTCATATCACATTACACGAGATATTAAGTCAATATGTCACCCTGTCACCAGTCACTTGCTACCTGCTGTTATACATTTATTCAAATTCTAATGTATTAGCTGAGGCTGAGACATTGGTTAGACACCCAAGCGAGCAAACACACAGAGGGAGAGAATAAACCTGATGCTCTGTCAGGGCGGAGGCAGTGAAATAGCAGCAGCGGAGGAGGGGGAGACAATAAAGCAAGGGCTAGCAACAGAAGGTTGAAGCAGACGTTTTCCCAAGAAAACCCTCTCCAGGCTATTCGTGGTGGGGGGCAGTCACGGGGGAACTAAATGGATTCCATTTCCTCTGCCCCCTCTGAGCGCTTGGAGAACACCAAGCAGGCCCAACATCACAATAGATCCAACTTCGGCAGACGCCTCACGCATCCTGGCCATTTTCAGGCCATCTTATTTTATTCCCCAGAACTTGCACATGAGTCAACCACAAAGCCACGGCTGGAAACACAGTCATTTTCACCACCTGAAGGAACCATGAGGCTGGGGAGGGACAATGAAGGGGCTCACGAGCTGGGCAGACGTGACCTGGGCAACTCTGTGGTGCTTGGCCAGTCCGCTTAAGCTTGACTCTTTCCGCTCCTGCTGGGAGCCAAGTTGCTTGGGCATAGCAAGTCCCAGCCACCCTCCCAAGCCTTCTGGGAAAAGAGGAGGGTCACCTGTCAGGTGCAAGAGGACACTGAAGAAGGGACATGGAAAATTCCAACCCTTGCTAGAGGCTAGCTGATTCTGGCTCAGGAAGTCCTGGCTCTAGCCCTCCCAGAAAACAGAATAGGTTGGAGGCAAGGAAAAAAAAAAAAAATCTAAGAGAACATGAGCCTTCTTCCATCAATAACTGCTCATAGAAAGGATAGTAAGAAGAATAAGCAGGGAAGCTTCCTTGACCAGGTGGTAGTCCTTTCACATTTCTGAGCCCAAGTAACCTGAAAGGAGGCGCTCATTACTGCAGTTCTAAAACTGGTCAGTAGGTGTGTGCCCGTGTGTGTCCCCCATCTTCAGGTTTCTGCCCTGTCTGCTTCGTTGTATAATCTCAGCCTGCTTACAATCTGGGTACCACGTGGGGGAAATGGTGAGATACATGGCAGGGAAGAAACAAGGACAGTCCATTCAGCATCACCCTAAGAAATACGTACTTTATCAGGAAGGGTATGGAGAGCCACCAGAGGATTTTAAAGAGAGTGACAGAGTCTAATTTGCTTCCTGGAGTGATCACTCTGGCAACAAGGTGGAAAGTGACGTGAACAAGACAGAGATCAGCAAGAAGGCTGTCACATCACTCTGGGTGAGAAGGGGACCAAAGGTATGGATCAAAGGTGTGGCAGTGGGGGCCAAGTGAAGTGGGCAGCAGTGTGGGCTATGAGAAGAGGCATGGGAATTAGGCCAAGATAGCCAGGTGAAAGGTGATGCTGGTCTCTGAGGGTTGGAGGGAAACAGGAAGCAGCACAGGGTACGGGTTGGGTGGGGGAGGGAGATGGATGAAAGATGGTGAGCTGTTTCACACATCTTGGATGTCAGGCACCTGAGGTACATCAAAATGGAGGTGTTCAGAAGCCAGTGCTGGACTTCTGGCTTGTACTTCCACTTTGCTAGATACTAAACAGTCTGCTAGACCAGGTGTCTTCAACCCCTGGGCCACTGACCAGTACAAGTCTGTGGCCTACTAGGAACTAGGCCACATAGAAGGTGAGTGGCGGGCAGGTGTGCAAAGCTTCATCTGTATTTGGAGCTGGCTGCTCCCCAGCACTAGCATCACTGCCTCAGCTCCACCTCAGATCATCAGGCGTTAGAGTCTCATAGGAGAACCAGTCCCTGGTGCCAAAAAGGTTGGGACCGCTGCACTAGACTACAAAGGCAACAGGACAGTGGCCTATTACCTGAGTCACCGCATCACCTTGCTAACTATCAGAAAGTGCTCCCTAGTCTCCATTAACACAGCCCAGGTGTGAAACATCTATTCCTAACAAACATTAAAAGACCTGGTAAATTAATTCAAACCACCCCTCCCATCCCAAAAAAGGAGAACAAAAACAAGGTGGGAGGAACTGCCTAATGAATGTGCATAACATTCTTGCAATTTCATGGCCAATTCATTCAGGTCAGAAAATGGAACAGATAACACCCAGACAAAATGTTCAATACTATTAAAGAGGTCCTTATAAATCTACTCAGCAGTTATTTAAAATCAGATTATAATGGGATCATGCAGCCTGACTAATCCAAGAGGGAAGGAGGCCTGGATGAGCTTTTGTATGAGCAAAAATCTACACAGGTGACCCTTTTTGAAGGCTGATTAAACAAAGAAAGCTCACAAACCCTGCAAACAAAACACCTGATGCAGAAAGCACAGGGCCGCTGCATCTGTGGATGCATGCATTTCAGATCCCTTCCCATATGCTTGTTAGCTGGGACTCTTACCAGCTCTGCTGGGACTTCACATCAGGCAACTTGCTCTGTTCCCCCTTGATAGTGCAATAGATGGACAGAAGTTACATGTGGGAATTCCAAATGCTTGAGGTATGGTCGATGTAAGCAAGTGTAACTCAAGTGCTAAGGATTGCATCTATTCAGCTGACTCTGCTCCTGTACTATCACCTACAAAATGAGAGCTGTCACCAGCTTCCATGAGACATTCCCAGCTTATTCTCATTACTGAATATCTTTGGGGTTATAGGGGAGAGTCCCCATTAGACAGTCTCCTCCAACTTCTGTGTTCAGCCTGCCCATCTATGGTTCTTCTTGACTCTCTTCATCTACAGAGAAATCTTAACTTTGATTTGAAACCTGGGTGCCCCAAAGGCTTCCTTGTTTCCTACAGAACTCATCAGACAAGTTTCTCATCCAAAGAATCCCACCACCACTACCAGAAAAAAACATTCCAGCTGCTAAGAACATACCATTCTCTAAATCATTTTTTAATTTATTCATTTCCTTTTCTACTTCCCTCCAGAGAGATTTGAAGAAGCTCAGAGCTGACATGCCATAAAGAAAATCAGTTCTGAGGAAAGCAGGAAGCCAATATACTAACCCCATAATGATCAATATAACTGTTGAGACGTGACGTGGACATCAGCCAGGAGCTTCCGCATGGCCACAACAAAAGGGAAAGCATGACTACAGAATAAGCTACCTGTTTCTTAGGATCAGAAACGATGAAATATTACCAATATCCCACAGGGGAGAACTTGAGAACAGTTTTCAAAGTACCAACTTGGAAAAACCAAATCACTGGATAAGAACTCCCATTTCTTCTTTATGATGTTTAAGTGACTTTATCATGTTTTATACTGTCTTTATTATTTGAGGAAAGAACAGACATTGGAGACTAGGAGTCAAGACTCACGTGATACCTAGCCAGGGGATCCTTAGCCAAATAGTTTCACCTTTCCCGTAAAATAAGAGGAGAGAATCAAAGATAGCCTTTCTGATTCCAGTGTTAAATGATTTTTAAGATAGTATTGGTTTTTAAAGCATTTAGGGGTATCACATATGGTAAAAACCCTCTTTACACGTTTAAAATCCTCCTAAATTAACTCTTAAGCTTTTGTTTTTGGAGGTATCCTAAGACTCAATAGTTTATGGTTCTATATGGCAATAAGCCACATGTGACAAGCGGTATTCTATCATATTTCTTAGAAGTAAAAGAAATACTCCATTAGAAAACATCATGTGAAACGTTTACTGGCCTCAGCTGATTCTGTTTGGGCTTCTAATGCTCTACAACAATTGCCATTCCTTAAAATGGGATGTACTATTTAAAAATATTTTAGAGCCATCATTTTTTTTTTGGCGCAGAAATGAAAGATGAACATACACAGATAAAATGTGCAACAAACAGAAATTTGGTCCATATTTAATGACCTTCTTTGGTCCGCCCTGTACTACCCATATTCTGTATAACAACCTTAATTTAAACCCATAGTCAAAAGAAAACATCCTAATGAAACACAATTTCAAATTAGAGTTAAATCTGTCCCCTAGACCAAAATATACAAAAAGGCTCTTGCATATATTTTTAAACTTCATGTGACTTATTTAAAGATTCAAGATTTTCACTGAAATGAGGCAGAGAAAACTAAACTTTCATTAGGCTAAATAGTAACTCAGGAAGAATTCTACTTCTGCATTCACATTAGCTTAAATATTCTTCATTGAGACACATAGAAACTAAATTGACCAGGCTAAACTATACAGATATTTCTTCGGTTCTGTTGAAGGACAGTGGTCTTTTAAAAAAATGTGCTTGTAGGAAAACTGCCATTTCTCATATTATAAGTAGAGATCTGTAATCATTACATTGCTTCAGTTGCCCTTTTTAAATTCTTAGAAAGTCAATACTCAATTTTATGGAGCAACAGTATACAGACATAATTTCACAGACTATCTGGCTCAGACTCGCAGTTAAGTCGCACCCAGGCTGTGACTCCTAACCCACTGTCCATAGCAGACATCACCAGCCAATCAACGAGAGCATTCATTTACTCTGTGCCCACATGTGGCTTCAGATTTCTTCTCAGCATAGAGCTACAGTTAATACCAATTGACAGCACATGAGGTGAAAGCTTTTTCGCATCCTGTTACGTCATCCAAGTCTGATGTTAGGAGAGCAAACTCAAAGTTGGTTAAGATGGGCAGTAGTTAAGCAATGATTCAGCACCGTCCCCTGAACTCTACAGCCCTTATCCAGTGCTCTTCCACTAGACACCAAGGGCAGTGCGCTGCACTTAATAAGCAGTCACTAAGTGGGGTAAGTGAATAAATGAACATTTCCTTTGTGTTCTCTGGTGCCTTCCCCTTCTCTTTTGGGAAGACATGTATGGAACAATGCTCCCAATTATTATCAAGTCACAATATTTGGGTACCAAATGAAGCTTAGTAGACAAATGGAAAGAACTGAAACCCACTCCTAGATTTAAAAATACCAAAGCATCCATTATTACACAGCTCATAATTACCAATCCAAATATCCCACAACTTAAATCCCACAGGATGAGTACTGCACACCAGTCTTCACTTTGCTACTACAGATCTGTTACCCTTGGAGAATATTCCCGTCTCTGGATACAACTGGTTTCTTTATTTTTCCAGTTTTCATTTTTAAATGGAAAGTTTCTAAGATCTGACTTCTAACACCTTTTTCGATGATGAAGCTCATCAAACATTTACTTTCAATGCAGCACCTAATTATTAATGGCCTACTGTAAGCAGAGTGCTGATAGGTGCAAGGTGCAATCAACCAACGAAATACGTATACTGACTTCCAGTTCCTGTGTCCACTATGAGCACGTGGTTTGTCTTGCCACCTGCAACACTCATGTCTAAAGAAGGCCCAGTTTGCTCTACAGTTGGTGAAAATAGCTGTTCATCTTTCTCCATCAAGCTGCCAGTCACAGTAGCTTGGGAAAAATTCCAGTGCTATTTCAAACACTCTCTGCAACTCAATAGCTTGTCTCCTCTACATGCAAACGAAAGCAAACAACTGCACGCCCCCCTCCCCCAAGTCTCCCGGTAGAGAACGATAAACCAGGAAAGGCAGTGGTAGAAAAGTAAATGTTATAAACACATTGCTTAAATGGACATTTTTCTGAAGCCAGCAGAAACGCACATCCCTTAAAAGACTCCCCAGTTGCTAAGCTGGAGAAACAGCTGAGTTCATGCCCAACTATCAGTAAGAGGCTACTAGAAGGAAGTGGCAACGTGCAGTCCTGAGGACGGTGACAGCCATGCCAAGCCACTATGAGAAAAGAATCATTATGGGTCTAATGAAGACTTTCTTCTAAATCAATTATATTTGTGAGCAAAAAATCTAAAGCCTTTATTAGTTAAAACCTTGAAAAATTATTCTACTATGCTTCATTCCTTTGATCAACCAATATTTTTTAAAACCTATTATGTGCTAAGAACTAGTCTAGGTGTTGCGGCATTCAACAGTGAACAAAATAAACAGACATTTCTAGCTTTATAAAATTTACATTTATATATAAAAAAATAAAACCAGGAAAGCAGCTTTGCAGGACATCTGTCTATACATCTGTCTATCCATACACTCAGAGGTATTTGGTAGAGAAGCACTTTATGCCAGGCTTTCAACTAAACTGGGAGAAAAACAACACATAACGTCCAAGCAGTTAAGATAATTAAGCAATCCACTGCAGAATAACAGGCTGCTTTAATGGAGGTACGGACAGAGACGTGATCGATGTTCCTTACATTTCTTAGGGAAAGATGCAAGTCACAGTTGAACGGGCAGACCTTCCAAGGATGAATGAGTGTTCCAAGTCAACTATGGGAGGAAAGGTATCCTGACAGAGAATCGCATCAGAGAGTATTTAAAGTGCAGACAGGGTTGGAAGACCCATAAGAAGCCCTGGGGCCCAGAGTGTGGATGGGGATTCCGGAAAAGTAGGCTGGAGCCCTAAGGAGCTGGGTCTCAAGATCATGTCCAGGAGTTTGGCCTTTAACCTGGGAGAATGGCGTGATGGAGCCATTTCTGATTAATATTCTGTTCAAAAAAGCTTACACTATATTCTCCTTAAGTGGGATGGAGTCTTGGGTGAGGAGGATAAATGGTGGCAGCTCAATATTTTGATCCTCCTCCAGTTCGCAGATGAATGAGGAAAATTTTGCTAATTATCACCAGGACAGGAAATGTGAGTGTGACTGGCCCAGACTGGATGGGGCCCAACACATCCAGAGATAGTATTTTCTTCCTTTCAACCACTTCATCCAGCGAGCAGCTGCTAACCCACTAGCTGTGCCAGAGAGACTCCGTGGGTCTGACGGCTGTTAATGGGCTTTATTACCTTGTTGAGTACCTCAAACTCCAGTTACTAATTACAGGGCATCTATGTGAATGTTTGGCTATATAATTTTTGTTAATTAATTTGCATGAGGGGATTTGGGCACAATGTGCTCTAAATTTTCTTCCAGCTCTAAAATCCATGACTCTTCTCTATGGCTACAAGTATCAGTAACGACCTTGTGCATTCTGGATTGTGGGTTTCATGCATGGGCTCCCTCCTCAGCAGTTCAGAACCCTCAGGAGCAAAGTATTATGTAAGGACACAGAATGACATGGAGGTCCAGGCTGGAGTTATCACTTACACTAGCTAGCATTTATTGGTGTCTAACAGTGAGTAGATTTTGGAAGGCCAAGCCACTTCTAACCACGTGGACATCTCACCTGCAGTGGGCTCACAAAACTTACTGACACAAAGCACATGGCCCTTCTTGACCAGTGCATCTCAAATGCTTATATCCCACAGTTCCTAACCAAACTCTTTCTCCATGTCCCTCATGTCCCAATAACAAGGCTTTAATTTATCCCTTTTCTCCTGCCCAATTCACCCTTTCACTTCCCCAGAGCCCATAGCTCATTTTAAAGATATTGCTCCCCACTAACAAAACTGCTTTACTCTTCGCAGTCTCTGAATAACATTCTTAGCGCATCCTATTTCTGGGATGGAAAAATAGGAAAGGAAAAGGCAAGACTGGAAGGACCTACAGATAAGCTGATTCACTATTTACATACCAGACTTCCCTGAGGCCATCTGTCAACTGTTAATATACCAACCAGGTTGCTCTGACTCTCAGACCCACAAACTTTCTTATGTCCTGCTTTTCAGGGTGAAAAAATACAATTACTAAGAAACTGAACCACAGAATTCCATTACCAACTGAACTTCCGGGCAAGATGTTCATGAAAGATCTCTGGAAGGACAAAGTGGTTCTCCGTGACTCTACATGACCTGTCATTCCAGATGTGTCACGAGACATTTGTGGCTTAAAAGCAGTACAAATTCCAAAGCTGTCAAATAATTAAACTTTCCCACATAAACTAGAGGGATTGAAGGTTATCACATAATAAAGCCCCTTAGCAGCCCTGCATTCAGTATGTTTCCTCTAATGAGAAAATGGTGTCAGAGCTAGGACAGCCATTGTATCTATGCCTCCATGTGATGAGTGGCTTGCAAGGCAATGCCATGGATTATGTCTGGCATGTATTATGGCATGAAATGAATGTCAAAACTTCTGGCTGATTCAAGAGTAGAGAGTGAGCTGAGAAATGGGGAAAATGATGGTTCTGCTTCTTGCATTATGAAGAGGGCATCGGCCTGGGCAAGGAAATCTATGGGCATACCAATGACGCAGACAATGCCACTTCTGGTTCAGGATGTTGGAAGAACCATTTCTTGAGGCATATGAACCTTAAACACAGACAAATCTAACTCACAAGAAGGCTTCAAACGTGTTTCATTCCTATGAAAAAAAGATTAGGAAGTTAAAGAGCAAAGCTAAAGAGTTGCTTGGTTTTCCGTCTTTAAATGGTTGCTGCTTGTTTGGGGGAATTGTGGCCTCAGGCATGGGAAGATCTTTGGAAGAGTCTTTGGGCTCTATTGGGTAACCGAGATCGCTCAAATGGGAAAGATTAACCAAAATACACTTGTGTGTGATGCCTGACAAATTCTGGCTCTTCTTCAGCTGTGAGGGGGAAAAAATTCACTGTTTCCTCCAATAACATTAATTACCCAACCACAGCAGAAACTTGACAAAGGCTGATGATGTGTTTAGATACAGAGAATGTGGTGAATCACTGGGCGCAGGTCCCGGGACTCAGACACCTCACAGTAGTGGCTTTTTCTCTTCCCCACACTTAAGGTGAAGGAGAGCCCAGCATTTCAACCAAGGCCAGAATGGGCAAGTGTGCTCTCTGGGCTTCGTGTTCTGGAAAATGGGATTATACCAAGAAAGGTGCTATTGATGCCTCAGAATCCAACAGGCAGAGTATTAACCCAGCTGCAACCATTTACCCTCCTCACCAAAGATTTTTCTGGAAGAAATTCCCTGAAACTTCTGCAGAAAAAAATCTCATGAGCTGCTCCAAAGCCAAAAGGATGTTCTATTCTTTATTGGGTAAAAAGCCAGTTGCCTGTCACTTCTCTTTTTAAAACAGAGAGAGAAAAAGGAAAAGAAGGTAAAACCAGGCAGGAGATAGTCAGCAAAAATGTATTAAGATATTTAAAAATCTGTTCTTGTTACCAATTTTAGGATAATTCTAGAGTTTGTTTGTTTTGTAATTTTTGCAAATGGTCCAATACTGTGTGTGGAAGAGGCAGCTGCCTGAGATTGTAGGATCCTTGAGTTATTTCTTTTAAGCAGAAAGGAAAAAAACAAAGGGAAGTTTCTCTTCTCCCCCCTCAGTCCAGCACCCCCTACAGTACATGAGTCATAAAATAGCTCATGGAAGAGGCAGCTCCATGGAGTTTTCTCAGCTCCTCTCTATTATCTTCCCCAGAGACAGGGAGAGATGGCGCCAGAGAACAGCCCAGCAGGAATCTGTGGGAGTGAAAAGCAAACAGGAAGTCTGAGACCCTAGGAGGTTGAGGTTGTTTGGGAAAGAAGAAAATTTTGGTAACTATGGCACTCTAAGAGCCATCACTTAGGTTAGGGTCATGAAATACAGCCAAGGCTTGGCACCACATCTGAAGACCCTTAGTAAATAGCTCCTCTCCAGACCCCTCCATTTTACAGATGATGTTAAAGCTGAGGTGAAAAAAAGGTTAATACACTTGCTCAAGATCACACTTCTGTGACTTAGTACTGGCCCATATCAAGGCTTTGCTTTTTAAAAGAGTTTTCCAGAATATATAACACAGCCAGAGCAGATTCAGCTCAATACCGTCTGTTTTATAATGAACAGTAAGAAGGATGCTTGTATTGAAGAACCTGGGGACAGTCAGAGCCTCAAGTCCCTTCCAAGCAAATCACCCAAGCAATAGTATGATCAATATGTTTTCAAGGAAGAATATAATTGATCTTTTTCTAAGCCTCGGTGGGGGGGGGGGGGTGGGAGGGAAACCATATGGCACATGTAGTAAATCTTCAGTAGATTACTTATAGGTTAGCACCTGGCACATGGTAAGTACTCAACATGTTTGTGAGATAAATGACCAACACCAAGAACTCTGGCCAAATGGGAGTAGATTATGCACCCGAAACATTAGGTTTCACCACCTCCTGGGGAGGCAGGGGAGGGAATAGTCCTTTTGGCACGATACAGGCAATGCCATGAATATAAAGATGAACCTCGATCCTGAGAGAGTTTGATGACAGGCACGGTAACCAAAGAGCTATGTGACGTTGGAGAACTAAGTTAGCTCCTTGGTGTTTGGTCTATCAAGGAAAGAAGAAAAATCTCTCTTAATTTTAAAGTTATTTGTGTAAACTAAGTGATATAGTGAATATGAAACCAAATTGTAAGGTTAAAAATTATGGGATAAAACTAAGTATTTGTGCTATATTTGCCTCTCATTTCAACTTGTAATCTGCTTCATCACAACACTAACCCTACTGTTCCCAAAAGGCTAAGATTTCAGGGACAACCCCACCATCACCAAGTGCTGAGAGCTTTGAGAGGCACTAGGCAGACACAGATGAAGGAAAAAAACCTTTGTCATTGATTTTACATAGATCTGTCCCACTGGTGTATATATACAGTAAGCAGCTCTAGCCTAATAGATACACAGTAGATCATTATTAGATGACTCTTTAATCAATGGCTGAATAAATACATGCACGGAAGAATGACCAGATGAAAACGAAAGTAGCACGGGGGCGAATCACCCCATGCCTAGGACTCATGTCAGTAAAATTCCATAATCCGTGGAGCTGCAGAGAGAAACAACGTCAGGCCTCGGAGGCATGTGAATGCTCCTTGGCCAGAGCCAAATCCCAACCCCTGGAGAGCAGGAGAGCCACGGTCCAATCCAAGGGAGGACGTGCCAAAGCCCAACCCCAGCTGCACGGTGACTCGTAGGAAAACGCACCACATTCCCTTCCAAAAGAATTTGCTGTGACCACTATCCCAAAAGGGTGTTGATCACATGTCAGGCTTGGAGGCCAAGCCCTTGTCCAGAGTATGGGATGAGCAATTCCATCCTGACAGATGTGATCTCCAGAGTGCTTGAAGTGACAGCATGGAGTTTTCCACTGCTCCAGGCAGCGAGGAAATACGTGCTCATCTGACTTGTCTCAAAGGAAGGTCTGACAGTCTCTTCCATAGAAGGGTCATCCCTACTGGAACCCAGCCAGGATGTTTTTGCCAGTCCTGGGTTCTCAATATCCTTGAACTAGTGGGAGATGGGCAATCTGCAGCATTAATTGGATATTACCCTTCTATTCCTCCTCCAGGGTAGTTAATATTGCTCATAGGGACATTATTTTGACCTACTCCATATTTAAATAGCTGAGTAGCTTATTACTTCCTGGACAATAGTCAATCTTTGCCTTTATTAAACTTTTTGTGCCCTTGCTATGTAACAACCCCTCTTCTAGTGCTTTACAAATATTCACTTATTTACTCCTTATCCAATCTTTTGAGTTAGGTACTATTGTTTCTCTCAGTTTGGAGATACAGTAACTGAGGCCCAAGGAGGCTAAGAAACAGCTCACAACCTGGATGGCTGCAGGACCTGTCGAGTCAGCTGAAACAGTATTTGATGAAAGACTTGAGTGTTAAAAGAGCTCCATTCCTTTTTAGGGTGAGTCATTCTGAAGCATATTCTATGGCATTTAAAGGATGAAGGCAGGGATCCAGAGGGGAGAACCACAAGAAAGTACATTGTTTATATTGCATTTACATTTTTATTAGCATCTTTAGTCAAGGACAGAGACTACAAAGGAAGGACATGACCCAAATGTACTAGGGTATTCTCTGAATCAGCCTCAGTCATTTCAGGTTTAGACCTCTACAAACTGCAAGCAGAGAGGGCTTTATATGTGAAAGTATAGATAGTCAGACACACATGAATAGATATAATCAAATCAGTGCCTCCAAGTAAATAATATTAAGAATAACCTTCTACCCTTTGTTAATTAGAAAATAGCCAGCTCTTGCAGGTCCTCCTACATAGAATACAAGGGGGTAACTTAGCCCATGTTAAGAGTTCTAGATATTAGTCTTTATGAAGGAAAAGCCACACCCTTTGAGACATTTCTCTCCTCACAAAGAGACTTTGCTTTCCCTGTTTATGCATCTATTCTTACTGAACATCATTAAGACATTAAGCCATCATCTAACCCAGGTGATAAAATTTAACCTTAAAATCTACTTCCTATTTTTTTCTTACCACTTTATCACCTACAGCTATCCTTTTCTTCCATCAGAAGCCCTTGTCAAAAACTGATGGTTATTGCATGCTAATTTCACCACAAATACCTGATCTGAATTCTAAGTAATTAGCAAATCAGATAACCTGCAAGATGCTGATCTTTTTTTGTAACCACAAAAAGCTTTTCACAGAGGATATTTTAGTTCAAGAACATTTCCAATCAGGCAACCTAACATCATGTTCCAAAATACCACACTGTGTTGCAGTCATACATTTAGGTGACATATTGACTCAGGGTAGTAATGTACCTTCGCGTCAATCACTGTCTTTGGAATGTACAGTAGCAACGAGTTGTACATTATGTATGCGTTACCAGTTTGGGCAGCTATCCATAAATAGGAACTGGCTATTACCAAATTCATTTTGTGAGGTTCTATTTTCTATTGTGAATGAAAAGCACTCATTTGTTCAAGTGGGAACATATATGTTTACTGAGAATTTTGATTCTGTGATGATCTGAGGATGGGTATACACAACGATAGCAGATAATTCCTACGTAATTCCAAAAAAAATTTTTTAAAAGTCAAATGATCATGCAGTAGACTGAGATAGAAAATTATCCATTCCAGTCCCTTCTCTGTGATCACCAGCTGCATGACCTTGGTTTCCTTGCCTATAAAATGGCTAACACGTACCTGCACCACAAGATTGCTGAAAAGAAGTTTTCAAAAATGTAAACATGTTATGCAAACTTAAAATACACAGTAAAAGCTCTCATGTGACTGACAGGGATCAGAAACCCAAGGACTGACAAGACCTGGTTTAAATAAACAAAAAATAGCAACAGTAACATAAACCTGCTTCCAAGTAAAAGTTGTTCCCATTTATAGACATTAGCTTGTGAGGTCTTTAGCCTAAGGTAACATATGTAAAGTAACTATGAGGTGAGAAAAAATAACTTTTATAATTTACAAGTTCATGTTACATTACATATTTTTTTCACAGCATTGTTGTTTTAATGTTGACCCACATTTCACACTGTAGTATCTTATTACTGAGCTTTAATAGTCAGTAAATAAGTTAATTCTTATTACTTCAAATAAATGTCAAAATCCCTTGAAATATAGTATTCTACAAATGCGGAGGAAGGGACTTTGGTGCAGATGTAGTAGGCCTTAAGCTTGGTCCATAACCTGGTGCTGGTGCTCAGTTAACTACTGACGAATGGATGAATGAATAAACTGCAGAGGTGATAAGAAGCATGGTGACAAGTGGAGAATTTCAGAACTGCATGCTATTTTAGAGCTATCATAATTGATCATAGCAAAGAGAATTCTCCGAGTAAGAACTCTTAGGGGGTTATGAAGAGAACTGTCTTCATAAATGAAGACATAAATGTCACAAAGTTAGCACAAAGACAATTATTTTTTCGTTGCGGCCCAAACAGTACAATAATGTGTTCAATAAATGAACATTTCCATTGAGAATCTAAGGAGGATGTATCAGGGGGATGTACCAATCTAACACGCCCACTTTGGACTGTGCGAGCACAGAACTGTTTTGAGCCGAGTTTTCATGAAAAACCAATTGCATTACAGTGAAATACCAGGGAATGAATTTTGCTACACTGGGGACTGAGGCTGCAAGATTGGGGGGCAACTTCTTACTCAGAAGCCCAGTCAGTAAAACTAGAAAAAGCTGAGTTGCTCTGAAGCAGTGGGAGAGAAGCAGATGCTGAGGGCTGAGGAACCGTGGATGCCACATGATCCCCACCCCAGCAAGTACCCGAGTGGTTTTAAGAAACAGTAGTACCCAAGAGCAGGGGTTATCTTTCTGAATATCTCCTACACATTTGCAGAGAATGGGGCAGGAAAGCATCAGCAACTAGCTAGAGCCGGCATTGAATTTTACTTTGTCAGCAAGGTATATAGACAGAATTTGGATTTTCAATGTGACACACCTAGGTTCAAACACTGGTTCTGCCATTTTCCAGCTACGCAAACCTGGGCAAGTGCAAACCTCTCTGAGCTCAATTTTGTCTTTTGTGAAATAAGGGTAAGTAACCTATATCTCACAGACTGGCTATGAGACCTTACTGAGATAATATATGTGTATCTACACAGCATGAGTTCCATAAATGTCAGTTTTCATCCCTTCCTTTTGCTTCTTAATGTTTTATTGTTTTGACTGTTTTGCTATTATTGGGTTTGGTCACACCTAAGTACAAAAATAAAATCTCCAAAAGAAGTCCTTATGTATCTTTTGAATCTTTAAATATCAAGCATCTTAGATTGTGGCTAGAATGGAAAATTTGAATATGCTAATTACATGCAATTTCTTCACAGTGAATATGAACTTCAAATCTGTTATATATTTGTCTTTCCAACTAAAAGGCTACTTCAAAAACAACAGCAACAAAAACAACTCATGAGGTCTAAATAAAAATACAGTAATACTTTGTGGCAACAGTTAAATTATAATAAAATCATATGGAGTGTATATGCAGCCATTAAAAATCATGTTTTTAAACTAATAAGGAAAATGCATAATCTGTAATGTCTGATGCAAAAAGCAGACTATAAATAGAAATGCACATAATTATATATACAACTAAATCTGTAAGTCGTCATTTCTAGGATGTTTTATTGTTTTCTATTTCAAAATGAGCATATCTTTTGTCTATAAACAAAGAAATTAAGAATGGATTTTTTAAAATATTTTACACTATAGTAACCGCAGGCTTCCACAAACTCCGATGAATTCCCTCTGACATGTAATGTGCACCTTTCCCCTAACACATGTGCTCCTCTGCACAGTGCTACAGACGATGTGTTTAAAAACTATTCGGCTGAGTCCTCGATTCTAGGTCATTTTAGTGGAGATGGCTTCTAACAGCTAATCTCAATCTTCATATAGCACGAATTGAACATTTTTAAAAAGCAAAAGAGGAAACATCTTGGTAAATGTGTATTTTTATAGAAACCAGTCTTAGCAAAAGCCTGTCAGGCAACACACAGGGAACCAGCCACAGAGCTAGACTGTTCCTGAAGGAGATGCTGCCAGTGGGGGCACTTCTGGTGCTAAAAGTTTGAAAGGCACTTCCCTACGAGGCTCACCTGCGACGGTCTTGGTGAGGCAATCCACCAACTCTGAGTAACACAGGGGCAGGGTGGAAGCAAGCCGTGGCCGTCTTGTAGCCCTGACATTTCAAAACCCTTTTTATAAATTAATAGGATTCAAGAGATGGCTCATCTAGACTAACTGCCTCTTTTTATGGCTAAAGAACCCAAGGTCCAAAATGAAGATTGTCTCATCTACCGTCCCACTGTTAGTGAAAGAGCTGGGGCCATCGACAAGTTCTCCAGACAAAATCCAGTCCCCTGTCAGCTGTATACAAGCTGCTCTGGGCCAGCTCTATAGCTGAGCTTTCTGTCTCTGGTTTCCAGCTACTGAGCCACAATATAATTCTTCAACACAACACCAGACACAAGTCCACTATTACTGAGGAATTGGACAGAATACACAATTGTCTTATGCTCCACTTAATCGGGTCGGAATGGGCCTTTCACTCTTTGTGTCACTCGCTTTACCCGGCAGAAGAGCTCATAAGGTACATGTACCCGATATATGTTGGGTGTACGTCAATAAATGATTGAATCACTGCCAATGGCTACGAGTAGCCAAAGCAACACATTCAACATAACTTCTATTTCAGTAGGGTTTTCTCAAAATTCTACTCACCGTTTTTGCAATTATTTCTCCATTTCTTCATGTGTGTATATGCAGTTGGTCAAGGTAAGTCAGTCTACAGACCAGCGTCCTGATGGGACAGGGCAACTATGAACATCTGTTCAGAGACAGGTCAGCCTTCCAAAAGCCAGAAAGGTTTCAGAGGACAGGACATGTGGAAGGTTCTAGAGTCTGACAAATTAGATCAGGCAAGAAAACAGTGCCAGCAAACGACACGTAGACATTAGTCCAATCTTTAAGTAAAAACAACTCATGATTTGTACTTCCTAGTGGAGAAGGGAAGTGATGCTAAAAAAGACACATGAAATTGAGACCAGATGTTTAGAGACCTGGGCATGTAGGTGAGTCATAAAAGCCATGGTAGCTGGTGAAGGGAGTAAAGAAAGTAGCTGCTGGTTCGCCCTGGAACAAAGATGACTTAGAGTTTCTGACAGGACGTTCGGTGTCATCTTTGCACTCCAACCATGACACAGCTTGCCTACAATCATCATTGACATTCATCCAGAGCCTTTCCCATGCTGAGAAGTGCAAGTGCATGAAGTTTTCCCCCAAAGCAGCCGCTCTCTCCAGGATTCAAATGGAGAACCTGAAGCTGGGCTGAGAGAAAATGACCTGCCCAAGCTCAGAGGAACTTGATCCAGATCTGTAGGGTTAGGGGCTGGGCTTGATAAACTGCTAGATAATTTAAATACACATGGATCAAAAATAAACAAAACAGTGACAGACACGCTTTATCACTGGAACAGCTAATAGGTAGCCAGAGAGCTCAGCGACCTCAGATCAAATACACCCGGGGAGTGCACTCTTAATTATGTATTAACATGCACTTTTTCTGACTGAGTATAAGGTTTCATCAGCACTTTAAAGCTATTTCCCACTTTAGTTGTTTCTCTGCAGTCCCCCAACCCAAAAATTGCCAGCATTTGCTGGAAGGCTAATAATTTCATAAGCGGTAAAGCCTCTCTACTTCAGACTAATTAAAGAGAAAGTGGGTGGAGGATCAGCAGATTGAATGAGAAAAAGTTTACTTTTCCCTCAATCAGGTATCCTTCTTTTTATCAGGCAGAGCAACACACACTTTGATTATGCAACCTTGCTTTGCAAAGGTCCCGCTTTAATGAAAAGGCAAGGAAGATTTGTAATTAGAACATCACTTTGCATGCTCTTCAATACCTACAAGCTTTTGGTCCATTGAACTTGCTCTGGAGAGCCCTTTGCTCCTGAGCAGAGGTAGTTACACTTTTGCTCCACCCCTGACACAATTATCACAAATTCTGCATCAGTAAGGTCTAAATTAACACTTTGTTTTTTTCCCCTGTACCAGGTCTGCAGATTCTATCGAGGGTTCCTGATAAGGGTTAAAGAGATCTAGAAACTGAAAGACTTGACTCTTGAAAAATTAAAAGAGAGGTATGGCGGTGTAACAGAAAATTAAGACTATTGCAGGTGATTACCGAGCATTTTCCAAAGCACCACGAAATTCCAAGTGCCCATCAATACTCAAGAATACTGTACCATTTATTGTATAGCAGAGAATCTTTTCAAAGACAGAATAGGAGCCCCGCCCCAAGTTGCCCTGGACTCTAAACTCCACTCCCGCAGTGTCTTCACACCCTCCCACAGTGCCTGCTGAGAGCCAGATATCCTACTTCTCTCTCCAGGCCCTCCTCACCAGCCCCAAAGAAGAAGCTGCGGTAACTGTGAACACAGTGTGTGCTGTAGAAGGAACACAGTTTCATTCTTCTCGCCTTCCTGCTGCTTCTGCCTGGGGAGTAGCATCCCCCTGTCAACACCGCACCACGCATCCAGTGACAGCAGTCAGTTTTCCAACAACTTCTGGGTAGGAAAATGCCATCCGTTGAAAAATTGATTGTGGCTGCGACTCTAACTGTCATCCTTTGGGGTTATTTCTTGCTTGAATTATAGCCCCCTCTTCTCCACAGTTCAAAAGTGGCTGTGTGTATCTAGGTCCGCCCTTTATTCCCAAAGCAGTTCTGTGATTTTATAGCTGTTATACCTCACCAGACTGTCCTTTTTCTTCCTTTTGATCCAATGTCTTTATCCTACACCAAGGCCAATGATTGCTGTTTCCAAACTCTTAAAAAAAAAAAAAAAAAAAAAAAACTCTTACCAAAGAAAACCCCATTCTAAACTTCAGCATGTAAAATAGACTGAAAGCGGGTTGCTTGATCAGAGCAGAGTTGGGAGCTGGGGTCCCACCAACTCCCATCCTGGAGAACCCTCAGGCTTTGTGGATTACTGAGCCAGAATGCAAACAAATAAACAAGACTTGGGAGAACAAAGGACTCATGAACATGAAAGAAGGGAAAACAACATTCCATCTTGAACATAGAAGCTGAAAATCCTCAACCCATTCTTAATTATGTAGGGCAGGCAGAAATATGAAACTCATAGGCCTGCTTTACAAAAATTAAAAATATCTTCCCCTTAATACAGGCATTTATACATATCTCATTTAATCCCCACAACTATTCTGTGTGATTTATGGACTTTCGGCTTATAGATGAAGAATGTGAAGCCCGGAAAGGTTAAGTAACTTGCCCAAGGTCACACAGACCTAAGTGGTAGAAACTCAACTCAAACCCAACGTTGTATTCTGAAACCTTTACTCTTCCTACATGCTTGGTTGCCATTAAATGCAAGTTCTCAAACTCCTCCAGATTCATCAGCGCAATAGGAGGAGACTGCAATATGTGGAGGAGAAACATACTGATCTGAACGACTGAATTTTTTTTTTTTTAGACTGAAGCATTTGAGAACTGTCTCCTTAAGAGGTTACTGATGACCCTGATCCTGATGCCAAGACAAGCGTGATACTGATAGTGTTCAGGACCTGTTAGATTGCCAGTTTCTACTGAATACACCCCAAGCACTGGGGAGATGACAGATGAATAAGACACAACTTGAAATGCCAGAATCATCTCCCCCTGTCCACCTTCCGAGTCTGACTACAGCAAAGGGCCAGAGACAAGAACAGGAATAGAAACATACATAGGATGGGAGCAAGAATAGAAGTATAGAAGGAGAGGGAGGAGAATAAGAAGTACATCTTACATAGCATTTGGACTCTTCAAAGAAATTGCACACCCACTGATAACTATCACACCACCTTATGTTTATTTACTCGATGTTGTTTGATTGAACCTCACAGAACCACTAGCGCATAGAAAAAGCATATATATATAAAACCAAGCTTTACAGCTCAAGAACGTGTGGCCCCAGAGAGGTCCTCTTAACCAAAGTCACAAGAAAATCAGGGGGAGAGCCAGACCTCAGAACTCCTAACACAGTGCTCATCCCACCACAAAGAGGGCTCCATGTAAAACAGATCCTGCTATGGGTTTATCTATAGCTACTCTGCCTGCCAAAAGCTAATGTGGAGGAAAAAAATGGTACTTTTCCCATACTATGTCTCCATGATCAGATTTATTGCCCTCCCGTCATCATCCCTCAGCCTCGTTACCAACAAACAATTCTCTGAACTCAGCTACACTCACTTCTCAAGACCAGCCCTCCCTAGAATTATAAACAGAGAAAGAAAAAGTCGGTTGTCAGAAGATGTCTCAAACCGGCTGTAAAGACGCGCGCGCGCGCACACACACACGGACAAAAAAGAAAAATCACAGAACCAGCTACATCCCCAACTCTTCTTCTGTTCAAAATCCTGGCCTTATTGTAATGACATCTAATCAGGCAGTGGAATCAGCTGAAATGAGGACTTCTGTAAAAATCACTGCTCGTTTAGTACTCAGCAGTTAAGTCTCTTAAATGCCAACCTGGTAGCAAAAACGTTTTTCTTCTTTAAGTCTCAAAGCTATTGAGTGCTCTCAGCTTCCACCTGAACCCAGATATTTGTCTATTCCAGAAGATATAAATGTTCTTTATCTGCTGGGTTTGAACAATTTTGAGTTACTCAAAGAGGCAGTGTTCACATCAGCAAAGATTCCAAATTAACAATAAAATATTCAGTTCCTTATCCACATATTTACAAACCTCTAGCCACCTTTGGAAACACAGGAAACTTGACTTTGATTTTTGGCTTTGATGAAGTTTCTCTACAACCAGGGTTCTATGCCCACTAGCCCTGCAATTTGGCTGTGTGACCACTAGATGGTGATAGTGTACCACAACCCAGATCCAGCGGCGCTGGGATCTGCTCGATTTCCTCACACTTTCCGTACCAAAAAAAGCAATCTCTGTAACACAGAGCCTCAGCCTTCTACCACATTTAAAGTGTTGCTTTACTAAAGCATCTGAACCATTCCCTCATAATCTGCAGAATTCAGCCCCAAATCTTAAATCTGGCACTCAATGCCCTGCAAGGTGGCACCAAGCCTACAACCCATACTCACCCCAACTCCTCTTCTACACAGTCCTCATATTACAGCCACACTGGAATCCCAGCTTCCTGCACAGACGTGCAGATCCAAAAACAGTCCTAACATCCCCCACTTCTATACATTTGCTCTTGCTCTTCTAGTATGATTGGAAATAGCCCAGCAGTCACCTGTCCTTTCAGGCACCTCTAAAATACTTGGAATTTCTGTTCAGACACAACTCTAAAGGGGTTTGTAAGCCGAGTTCTATTAGCATTTATGAATACATTAAGTATTGTTCCCTATAGAAAATCTGTAAAATGTAGATTAACAAAAAGAATTTTAACAAAATACCCCCAACTTCAACACTCAAATGGTAACCACTTGATGGTATTATAGTGTGTTATATATTAATCTTGATATTTTTAGGATAAATGTGTGTTAATAAGAGCTGGATCACATAATCTGCTTTATCCACTTAGCTGTATCTCTTGAACATCTTTCCACATCATTAACTAACACATGAGGCATTTTATGATCCCCCCAGGAGTTGATGCAGCATGGTGGAAAGTACACTAGGCTTGAAACCAAAACATCCAGTTTCAGTTCTTGCCTGGCAGGTACTCCCTACGTTTGAGCAACTTATCTACTATCTCTGAGCCTCATTCTATGAAACAGTGTAATGTTTACCTCAGTGTCTCCTATAAGAGCATTTACTTAACTATGTCTAGTATGCAATCTGCTGCAGAGTGACCCTCGATAATTATTACTCTCTTTCCTTCCCACTGTAGTCAGTGTGATTTGTATCTCCTCCCAGCCCCCACTACTCTTTGTGCCTCCCTGAGGCTCTACCCTGCTGCTTCTACCTTAGAGGAATTTGTAAAAATGCAGTTTTCTTCTGACCAGGGCATAAGGAGGGAGAGCTGGCCGATTCCTGCAACTGGCCCCAGCAGCCCCCAGCACAGTGCTGGCTCTGCAGGCGGTCACTGCACTGGGCCTCCCTTTGCTTTAACCATCGCCCTTCCAGACCTTGCCCTCTCGCACTCCTGTACACAGCTTCGAAGAAAGTCTCGGCTTCTTTTGGGCCCTGGCTTGACTTTGATGTTAAAAAACATTCAGTCTGGAGCTTGGCTCTTTAGGGTCCTGACGATGCCTCTGTGTTTGGCATCTTCCCCACTACGGCTTCTCTCTTGGCAGCCGGTTCCGCCGCCTCTTCTCCAGGCTGTCTCTCTGATCCCAGAGAATAAACGAGCTAGGTAATAGGAAGGGCAGCGTCTCCCCCGCGCCCCCCACCCCCACGTAGGGCCTGAACGCATGCTTCAGCTGGGAGCCAGACCACTCTGAGGCTTTCTCTAGCCCTGCAAGGCTTTCTTGGCCTCAGTGTTTTAGTTGTTGGATTTCATTTATTCCATTTTCATGAAAAAGCACTTTTGGCTCTTTCAATCAGCTGATTGATTTGTATTATAGCTAAAGCCACTTTCTCTCTTCCCCTCAACACCACCCTCAGAAATTACCTTCTTTACCAACTGACTTAGAAAAGAGAAACAGCTCACATTAATGGCATGGAACACTCTGGAAGAAAAACTCATCTGATTTCATCACAAAGTTGAGTCTCTCATGAACCTTTCTGCCAACTCTATTAGGCCAGTAAAATTGAAAAGGCGATGCAGAAGGCAGCCCTACTATGCGAGACACCTGCTCCTGGAGACGCCGCGTGTGTCATAACAGTTCCAAGTGTGGGCTCTGGAGTGGGACTTGGGTACATTTCCCTGGGGCGCCACTTCTTACCAGTGTGACCCAGGAGGAATTGCTCTTCCTGATCCCCACTTCCTTCGTTTGTCAAATGGGGACAGTGGTTAACACTTTCTGTATTACTTTGCTCTGGCTATTTAAACAAATTACCACAAACTAGCTTCTTAAATCGACACGAACATATTACATACGGTTCTGGAGGTCAGAAGCCCTCAAGCCGAGGTGTTGGCAGTCTGTGTTCCTTCTGGAGGCGCTGGGGATAATTCATTTTCTCCCCTTTTCCAGCTTCCAGAGTCCACTTGCCGTCTATGACCGGAGGCCTCGTCTTCCATCTCCAAAGCCCTCTCGCCCTCTTCCACTCCCAACATCACATTTCCTTCTCTAACTCCGACCCCCCCACCTGCCTCTTATAAGGACTCTCTTACACTGGGCCTGCCTAGGTCATGTAGAATGATCTCCCATCTCGACCCTTAATTTATCACATCTGTGAAGTAACATATTTATAGGTTCTGGGGATCAGAACGTGGGCAGCATCAGGGGCTCATTAATTTGCCTACCACCCATCTCTCACGGGACCATTATGAAAATATGAGAAGAGAATACGTGCATAGTCCCCACAACACTGGCCGGCACACCGCTAGTGCGCAAAAAATGTCAGCCATGATTGCGGCAGCATGCCGGCACTAGCATTAGTAGTACTAAGAGAAGTGATTGTTAATGCTTACCTAGGTAAAGTGGAGCCAGGTAGTTCCAATTCTAATGGGAGCAAAAAGGAAGTACACCTGGGTCCAGGTAGTGCCCGGAGTCATCACTTTAAGGTTTCACATCCTCACCCTTCATTTTTAAATAAAAACAAACATTTACTGGGCACCCACTAAATAGCACTGCTTTTTATTCCTCGTGGTTAAGACTCATCTTATTCGAGTCACTCAACCATGGACTAGCAAAGGCAGGATACGAACCCTCTTTTGTTTGACTCAAGAGTCTGTCCTCTTTCCAGGCATCAGGATGTGGCAATGCACTGGCTCCTGTGTGCTCTGATCACTGGAACGATCCCAGGCCTGCCCGACACCAGCCAGCACACTCTTTCAGGGCAGGAGGCTGGTTTGTGCTTCTCTTGTGTCCTCCACAGTGCCTGCCATTGTCATTTTGTGAGGAACAGGACAGCCCAATGAGATGGGGGCATGCCTTTGATCCCTGAGCACTGGTCAGAATCACCTGGAGGGCCTGAGCACTCAGATGGCAGGCCCCATCCCCAGATGACAGGAGGTTTGAATTTGCACTTCAAATAAGCACCCACGGGACACTGCTGCTGCTCGTTCAGGAACGCACTCTGAGAACCTCTGTTCTGGAGTGATCTGGAGGTAAAGTCACTAGAGGAGAATTGCTCGGATGTGTGGGATCGATGCTCCCTGGTCGCCACCCACTCTTTCCACTCTGTGATTTCCACAGAGCTATGAGGGCCGCTTGACTAATACAGCCCAGCAGAGAGATGGGGGTGACTTCTCCACAGAACCTACAACACGTCCTTCCCTTTTCCTTGCTGCCCCTCCAGGAGGCCCCGATCCACAGCCTTGGCTTTCTCACATCTTCAGAAGAGAGGCCCGAGTCACCTGTGTACCCTGTCTCTGCAGCTCAGCCAAACAATGAGATGCAGCATAAGCCACCAAACACCACCTTCGGAAATGAGGCAGCAGAGGAGAGGAGCAATTCTTTTAAAAGGCACCAATCCTCCACACCTCACCCGAAGCTCAAAGTCCTGAGCTTGCCAGGGTTCAAGAAATTTAGAAACCAAGGTCTCAAGTGTTCTGGTGATGTTATTTAGACGTGACCCTACAGGCTGAAGGGCATGCTCATTAGCATATTTTGGAGCAGCTGCTGATAAAGATTTTAAGTTTTGTTCAGGGGACCAGTTATATGAGGAGCATTTTATTAGAACAATACATATTGTAGACAACTGAATATATTTCCACGAGAAAATAAGGATGAAGGAAACAAAAAGATGGTATAGTGTTCTTACACACCCGATGAATATTTAATAGGCTAAGGCTTATCTTTAAGGGAAAAAAAAATACCCTTTGCAATTGTACATGCTCCCCACAATAGCAATCCATACACAAAATGACAAACACTACAGCCACCCGTATAAATACCACGTATTTCATTATTCCCTTATTACAGCGGCACAAAGACCAGCTGCTACATGAAGTATCATGAAAACATAAATTACTGGTTATAAATAGCGTATTTAAAGCATGAGACCATCCAAAACCGACTGGTTTAACATAGGCTGCCTAGAACAAGTCTGAGAAATTGATAGGACAGACTACGCAGGGAAACTCAGGCTAAATATGCAGATCGCAGGAGAACAGCCAACAGAAGCTGCAAGAGAGGCTCTTAACAGAGTTAAAGGGGATAAAGTGGAGTTCTCAGGGGCCCGGAGGAACAATTCTACTTTCAGTTGACCCTTGCTACCCCAAGAGGGACCGATTCGCAGACTGCTTATCACCACTATTTTTAACTTCTTGGCAGTCTAACCCAGTGCAATGGGAAAATCGCCCAAAGTAAATACACACTCTCATTTGATTCTTCCCCTGGCAAATAATTTTCTATTATTTTCTGTTAGAACCATTTCCAGGATAAATCACGCTCCAGAGGCAGAGCTTAAGTGTGAGGGTCCTCTAAGGAGTATCTATCCTAGACGCGGGGAGCTAAGAAAAGGCATGCCTTCACTCTGCTCTAGATGCTGTGTCCAAACAAGCCCTTCGAGGAGCTTTCCAAGCTTTTCACCTTCAGTGCTCCTTTGTCATTACTATTATTTCCCCTGAGTTTTGCTACCAAACAAAATTACACAGTCACATATGATTATTTTTCCATGAGACAGCTTAATATGAATAACATTTCTGAGCATTTTCCTTATGTCAGGCACTATACACATATTCTCTCTAGGAATTCTCGCCACAAGTCTACGAGCTGGATACTGCACTTATCCACGCCTTACATATGGGAAACAGGATCACACAGGTGAAGCAACTTGGTTGAGATCTTGGAGCTGGAAGGCAGTGGAATGAGTCTTAAACTCAGATCTGTCTCCATGCTTTTAACCACTGCACTGTGCTGCCTTACCTTATCCATGTTAATCCGTGTTAATACAGTTCTAGACCGAAGAAAGGACCAGTCAAACTAGTTACAAACTTATGAAGTAAGCATGCATAACTTGCATTAGATTTTTTCAAAACACATAAAATAGCGTGAAGAGCCCCATTAAAGTCTCAATGGATCCCTAGCTATCCTAGACCTCACATTAGAAACCACTGACCTAGAACCATCTGAATTATCATTTGCAATGTAATTCTTCTAGGACCAAACAAAAATAGGTAGTTAAAAATACTGTCAAATGCCCTGGGAAATAAAGTCAAATAAATTCCAATCTCTGAATGACATTCAAGGCCCTTCTTAAACTGGTCCTATCTTTTCAAATCCATCTTCCAGTTCTGTCACGCACACTGAGTCTGAATCAATAGGTGAGAGGGCTGAGGGTCCGTACTTTTAGCAAACTCTCTGGGAGATCTCAATTGGCAGGTAAGATTGAGAAACATTTCCTTCTGACCATGACTATCCAAAGCATAATAACTAATCTCCTAGGGCAACTTGCCATTACTAGGCACACTACCTCCTCTCTTGGCTTTGTGCTTTGCCCATGACCATTCCCCAGCCTGCAGTGCATGGCTCACCCTATCCTCCTAGCCCCAGCTGAAAGGCCTCCTCTTGGGAGCCTCGCCTGCTGTCTCCTGTGAGATTTGTCATGTCCTACTCGCCCCAACAGCACCCTGCTTACATTCTGCCTTCTATCATGAAAAGCTGTCCCCTGTCTCACCCAGCAGACAGTGAGCTCTTTAAGAAGAGGACTGGTTCTTACCAACCTTCTTTGCTTCCCCAGCTCTTCACGCAGGCACTGGCCATAGAAGGTTCTTAATGAGGATCTACAGGTCTAATTTGTCTCTGGAGACCAGGAGTAGCTACTGTACTAGAAACAAGACTTCTCTCATCAACAGAAAAGGGGAAAGGGAGCTCATATAGGAATTAAACAAAGAAAAAAGTGATGTTCATTTTTCACTTAAAAAATGTGATCCAGAGCTAATAATACACAAATGGTTATGAGGCACTAGTATTTTCCTGTAATCAAAACTTCCTGTAATAAACTCTGACATACAGTTTTAATTTTTGCATTTGTCATCATGATCAAGCATCTCAATCACACCTGAAATGAAGCAAATGTCTCCTGAGCCCGGCAGTACCTTCATGGACCCCAGGAAGCCTCGGCCATGCAACTCCACATTTTCAATTTGTGTCTGTTCCCTGGGGGACAGATTTATTGATGACCAGAGAATGTTTATTGAGCACTTACTGTGTCCCAGGAACTGAAACCTCTATTTATATGCATAATAGCTAATCTTCACAATAGCCCTCTAAGGTACTATCATCATCATTTTCTAAGATGAAAAAACTGAGCTCAGAGAGGCTAAATAACTCAACCATGGTTGCACAGTTAGCGACGCTGGAGTTTGAACTCAAATCTGCCTGACTGCAAAGCCCATCTTAACTACTCTGCTAATTTTTTAATAAGAAGATCCATATGATTTTACAGAATATAAGCAATGCCATCAAAATATTAATGGAAGAAGGAAAGACTGTGTCTTCTCTATAGCTGATGGAAAACACTTTCAGAGGACAGAGCTTCATCCTGAGAGCTCACCCTGCCAGGAGCACAAGACTTATCAGTCAAAGGTTCCAGCCTGCCCAGGGGCACTTCCACCTCAAGACCCGACAAGGGGCATGCCCTCAGTCAGAACCCTGGGCTCAAAGGGACCAGGCACACGGGTGGCAGTGAGCACGAGCCTACCTGCCTCGCCAGCACAGCCTCTCAAAAGGCTTCACAAGACCAGAAGGGCCAGAGAGACTCATGACATCTCTGGTCTCATTCTCTCATTTTGAAGATGTGGACACTGAGACTCACAGAAGTTAGACATCTGTCCTTGTCACACAGCTAATGAACCACTAAGCTGAGGCTCAAATCCATGCTTCTTGCTGTCAATCAGGCTTGTCTTTTTTCCTGAAACTTTTTTTTTTTTAATCACAAAAGAAAATAGGATCATTGTAGCAGAAAAATAAGAGCTTAGATAAAGAAAGAAGCATTCTCCTGTATCTAACCCCAGGTTCCTGGCTTCCAGAGATTGCCCATGTCAATGACTTGGTGACGTACAAGTCATATATCATCATACTATTTCCTAAACTCATGCACATATATAGAAGCATACACACCATTCTTTCTTTAACAAAAATACACACACACAATTATTCATTTCTGAAATTTTTATCACTTAACATATGTTGAATATATGCCCAGGTCAACTAAATCTAGTTCTTTCTCATTCAGTGATGCATAACACAGACAGGAGGCTGCAAAATGTGTGTGAACATTCTGTTACTGGTGGGCAGTCTGACTGACCGTTGGGTGTGCCTTCTGTATGCTACTCTACCACCACTTAAGTAATGAACTCTGCCAATGGAGGGAGGTTCCCTAGGCTTAACCCATTTAGGTTTAGGAGGATCAAAATGAAAACCTGGTGTCCTAAATACAATGACTAGGAGAACACTTGGTTTTCAGAGAGTAGATTCTATTTCCTGGTATATCAGGTGGCCAGCCCTTTAAGTTGACCAGTCTATGAAAATAAAATATTTTATCAATTGCTTAAAAACGTCCTAACTAAGCAGCATGAACTTGGGCAAGCTTATGTTTCTTCACCTGTAAAGTAGACAAATAACAGTAGTTACCTTATAGAGTTGTGCAATTCATAATTAAATGAGATAATACATACGAAGTTCCTAACACCTGGCACACTGTAGCATTTAATAAAAAGGGCTACTATTATTGTCATTATTGAAATTATGGCTGGCATTCATTCGCGATCAAAAGAGGTACAAAGGTTTTGATATGTATGTTCATGCTTCATATTATTTGCCCTCTTATTAACATGTCACTGGCCTCTGGAAGATTCATCACCCCACATTTATGAAATGCCTGTTCCCGTAGGTGGGGGCCGGGAAGTTGGTGAAGAATAAGGAAACAGGGTTGGTTGGGCCTTAGATGAATGTTGGTGGTTGAAGATTTAAAAAACACTGAAGAGATAATCCCCACACAGCCATTCAGTGTTTATAACAGGCCTTCTGTGAAATGACAGAAGGAGCTCTGATGTTTAAGTCTAGAACATTTCAGCACCCACAATTAATGCTATTTCCAGCAAACGAGGAGGATTTGTGGCTCCAAGTTAAGGTTAGAAAATCCAAGTGAGCACTGGGGGATGAGGGGGTAGTGGCTTCGAGGAAAATGCAATTAGAAAAGCAGGTAAGTGGAGATTTATGTTTCCAGAAATCTGTTTTTAGAACTAATGGCCTTGGGATTTTCACCCTGCATCTCTGAATATGTTTGTAATTTGTGTGGTCTGCACACTCCAGATTTTGTTTTGAAAGGGGAACTTTATAAATCACTGTATTATTGCTACAAATAATTGAACCAAAGACTAATTTGTGGTCGCACACATGTTCGCCACTATGTGAAAAATACTGCTGTCAGCACCAGGGCCCAATTTCCATCACATCACTGTTTTCACATTTTAATGTGCATTTGAATGTTGCAAATCTGATGAGGGAAAGTATAAAGAAATGTTTTAAAAAGCAAGGAAGAAAGGAGAAAGTGAGGGAAAGAAAGAAAGGGAGGGGAAAAGCAAGAGAGGAAAAAATCTTCCATTTTCTTATTTTAGCCTTAAGAAAGACTTCCAAGAGTTTCACTAGACAGTGTGTTTAGAATATTCGTATTCTCTGTTAATGGTATTTAAAAAAAAAAAAAAAAAAGGAGCAACGAACCTAATGTGTGTTTTTCAAAATCCTTTGAATCTAAATCCATTCAAATATAAATCTGGGTTATTACTTCAAAAGCTCGATACATTCTGACTTTCCTAAAGTGACGCAGAAATATTCAATCCTAGGCCAAGAAAAATCCCAAACCAACCAACAGAAGTCAAGGAAAATTGAATACAGAAGCTTTCAACTTGAACTATTCAGGTCCAAGGAAATTAAGTCTTTCATCTTTTCTCTCTAGTTAACTTTTAGAACATTTTAAATACTTTGCCCTAAATATTTCAAAATATAATCCAAAAGTGATCAAATTCCATTTTATGAGCTGAAGAGTACAGATACATATATCAATTTTATCTAGAAAACTCATACCCATTTCTTTCATGGATATTGGAAAATACTGATAGTACTGTGTCTATTAAAATGCTTCCAAAGTATCATTGGAAACGCTTTTTGACATTTTGATTAATTTAACTCTAAAATAAATCATCATCTCAAAATGCATCTTAAAAGATACTCTCTATGAAGAAACTATAAATGATGATAGCATTTTACCATTACACACACGGAAAACTAGACAAGAAAGTCTCGTTCACAAAATAGATAAAACAGAAAACAAACCTACATATAACTGATAAACAATAAGCAAAAACCTACTAAGGGACATCTAATAAACAGAAACATCACATCAATGGCATAGTTCTTGAATAGCTAACTGTATAGAATACATACAACTTTTTAAATATCTTTATTTTGGTATACCTAACCCATTGTTTTCCCATTATTCTTCCTCATATATGTAATTTCCTTTGACACGAAGAAAACCTAGACACATACAGTCTCTTTTCTTATGTGAATTCAAACCTAAAGAAACACGATCACATGAAATATCCATGGACAAATCTTTTGGAGTGCAATATAGACCAGAGGTCATCAATCTGAAAAGCTCTGCCTCTTCGGGTTCCTTTCCAGCCATCTCCAATGTTTCAGCCTCTCCTCTATGGAAAGCGAGGGCATCATTTAGCACAGCAGTTCCCACAAGTGTGATCCATGGACCCCCAGGGTCTCCAAAACTCTAAGGAGACCCATGAGATCAAAACTATTTTCATAATAATACTTATAACAAGAGATAGAGTTTTCCAGAGGCTACATGGCGCGGTGATGTGGCAACAGACTGAACGCAGAAGCGGAGTTGAGAATCCAGCTGTCGTCTATTAAGCTATAAGTAAAAGAAATGATTTACCAAAAAAAAAAAAAAAAGCCAGTCTTCTGTTTTTATCTTGAAATAATATTTTTTATTGCGATATTTTCTTTATGTTAGGATGCAATAGGTTTCTTATTTTACAAAAATAAATCTTTTAAAATATTTTCTCCATTTTTAGTTCTAATATGGCAAACATCTATATCTATATCTATAGTTCATATAAACAAAAGCTCTTGAAGGTCTTCAATAATTTTTAAGAGTATTAAGGGGTCCTGAGACCAAAAAGTTTGACAACCAGTGAATTAGCGTAATGCTTGACATATAGTAAATGCTCAATACATGTATGGTGAATTGATTAAAGGGTTTTAATGATGATTTTTAAATGTGCAAGAGACCCCACAATTCAATAAATAGATATGGCCAGTAAAGACCCTTGGATGACCACCTTCACGTCCTATGCAGCTGGTTATAACACAATTCAAAAGAAAGGTGGTAAGATCACAAAGTATAGAAAAACAATTACTGCATTAGATAATGCAGGATTTATTTTGCATTATAAGTATGATTTATTATAGATGTATAAGGTAAGCATGTCTTAATGACAGGAGAAAGCAAGTAAAATAAAGAGAGATGAGTATTGGTGCAAATGAGTTCTAATTATCAGTGAACTTCCTTTGTCCATCCTATCTCCGCTTATTTCTCATTTCAGAGAAACAGTATCTTCTATGAATTCAGAGAACATGTCCTTTTAAAGCAGTTTATGAGAATTTTATACATAGGTTAATTAAACTATGCAACATCTTGCATGGTTCAAGGGCTCAGAGCCCGCAGAAGGTCCTGGGGTCACCTCTGTAGATCAATCAGTTAACTTGTTGGGTTCCATGGCTATAGTGTTCATGTGCTTCTTCCAGTTTTCTTCTTGGTCATGTCTTATTTATTTTGCAAAATCCACTCTGGACAATAATACCTCCTCCAAAAAAACGTTCCTTGAATTCTTTCCCAGAGAAGGTTAAAAATTCCTTCATCTGTCTTATCTCTGTACTTTGTACATGTGTCTATGGCACCATGTAGCACATGCTATTGGAATTCTTTATTTTCACTGTCTCCCTTAGTAGACCATGGCCCCTTGAAGGCAAGGCCACATTTTATTCACCTCTGTGTTCCAGTACCTATTATAGTGTCAAAACATGGTAGACACTTCATAAACCCAAGCAAACTCTGGTACAAGTATCAGAATTAAGTAAAATGCAAAAGAATATTAAGGAAGGGGTGAAATTCCATTTTTTTCCAAGCCCAGTTAGAAATCCAGCCTGTGTATCTTAGTGATGGTGAGTTAGTCTGGACAGGTTTGAAAATGAAGAGCCGTCTCCTAAAAACATATTTCCTGGAAGAACATTCATTCAGCTCTTTTCATCCTTCTGAAAGTATACAAATTGCAACTGGTATAGGTGCGTATTTCAAAGGACAGCTTAAATCAAGATAAGAACTTTACAAGGCAAAGAGCAATAGCAAAGTGAAAAACAGTCAATTAGCAGAAAAGGACTGGAGAAGGGGTGGGGGGCCTCTAACAATCTGGAACGTTTATGTGACATCAAAAACGGTTGGAAAGTCATGCTCTAAAATCAAGCAGCCTTTGTTGCCTCGTTTTAAGTGGCATGCCCACCAGCAAAGAACACACATTTTCATTAGCAGAGCAAAGGAAGAATTTGTTTGCCTAGGGTTAGCTTTGGCAAAGAAATGGGTAAAGTAAGTTGTTTCCATGTCTAGCTTTAAGAATATGGCCTAATGGTAGGAATTAAGATGTTGCCCCAAATCTAACATGGAAGAGGTGTCTGCATACCTCCAAAAGAAGAGGCCAATACCTGTAGTACTCAGGGGAAAATTTGAGATTGGGTAACTATAGGCAATTTAATCTTACGAAAAGCTACAGAGAGTAAAGGTCTTGAAACACAAAGAGCTTGTCCATCCTTATGACCATCCAATATAACTGGATGTGTATCCTTTTGTTAGACTTCGAAAACAGCAATTTATTTTTCATTCATTAGTCTGATTTCAAACCCTTCTTATCAGATGTCCTAATTATCTGAGACTCCATGGACATTTAACACTCAGACACTCTCCATGTCTGTTTTCTTTACTCCATCATAACTCAGTTTTCCTCATTAGAACTAGAGTCTTAGCCCAGGGGGAAATCCCACTATGCTAGAGCTGAAAGTAATCCCAGTAATTGACTAATCTAACCCCAACCACATTAGAAAAATGTAGGCTAAGAGAACTCAAGTTCCTTGCCTGGGGTCACAGAGCCAAGGACTATCAGAAACAGGGCTTCAGATCTGCCTTCCTCCAATTCAGCACTGTTCCCATGATACCAAAGCAAAGAAGCATAGATGTTCATTTGGAAATGTGCGTTTGGACAAATTGCTAGCCCTGAGCATCATTTCCTCCCTACATAAATAAAAGCAATGCTTTCCACCTGCCACCTCCACCCCGGGAACATCCACAGTGTAGGTGTTTAGTCCCCTGAGCCAACTGCAGGAAGATGGAAGACAGAGCATCACAGTGAAGCAGCAGTTTTGATTCCAGAAGGAGCAGTTAGAGTGAGCCCAGGCACAAGCTTGAAAGTGGCCCGTGTGGATGCCTAAAGAGAAACAGGATCTTCGCCTCGCCTCAATGTGTCTCCCCAGACAATCTATTGATTACAAAGGGAAAAATAGTGACTTTATAGTGGAGAAACGCTTAATTAGGTGAGCGAGGTTTATATTCCCGGAAGTGGGACAAATTGATGTCACATTCCGCTGACATGATATGCTGCAAAGGGCACTTCGCTTCTGTGGTCATCTCCAAAATCAAGGCCTCCACTTAACCATGAGCAAACACCAGATAACCATGCTGAGGGATATTTTATTAGGTATCTGACTAGTGCTCTTCACAAAGTCAAGAACGTGAAAAACAAGTAAAAAACAAAGACCTGTCACAGGTTGGAGGAGACCAAGGAAACAAGACACCTAGATGCAATGTGGGAACCTGGATTGGATTCTGGAACAGAAGGACCCTGGTGGAAAGAGGCGAAATCCAAATAAAGTCTATTGTTTAGGTGGTAGTATTGTGCCAAAGTTATTTGCTTAATTTTGATAACTGTACATGGGCTATTGTAGGGGGTGTTAACTTTAGGTGAATAGTTTGAGGAGTGGGCAGTAGCTCTTATGCTGCCTTTGTGACAGTTCTGAAAATCTAGAATTATTTCAAAATTTTTAAAAAATGTTTTAAGTGGCTCATGAATTGGCAGGAGACACAGCTGAAGACTTTCCAGTCCCTCCTCTCAATCCCTTGTTAGAATCAATCATTTTTCCATTTTTCTTCCAAAAACACCTTGCACAAGCCCTTTTTTTCTAATTTATTCTGATTATTTGTGCATCTGTCCTTTAAAAATGGTAATGTTTCATGGGCAGAGACTAGGAAGAATCTTTATCACTGCTAAGAGGACCTCATCCTATATTTTTCACAAAGTACTTAATTAAAAATTCTGCAACACCAAGACATGTAAACAACTTAAGAGTCCACTGATGAATGAATGGATAAACAAGTTACGAGATTGTGTGTGTATGTGTGTGTGTGTATACACACACACGCACATATACATATATATACACATATACATACATATATACACACACATATACATACATATATACACACATATATACACACACACATGCATACTAGACTATTATTCAGTCATATAAAAGAAGGAAATCCTGCCATTTGTGACAACATGGATGGACCCTTATTTCACTTAGCATAAGTGAAATAAGGCAAAGAAATACAATACTGTATGATCTCACTTGTACATGGAATCTAAAAACAAACAAATTCATAGAAAAAGAGATCATATTTGTGATTACCAGAGGCAGGGTTGAGAGTGAAAGGAAGGGTTTGGGGAGGGAGGGAGAATTGGATGTAGGTGGCCAAAAGTCAGAAACTTCTAGTAAGATCAAACAAATGAGTACTAGGGATATATGTATCATGTGATGGCTATAGTTAACACTGCTGTGTGGTATATTCGAAAGCTGTTAAGAGAGTAAATCCTAAGAATACTCATTACGAAGAAAAAATGATTTTTCCTTTTTTTATATACTTACATGAGATGATAAATGTTAACTAAACTTATTTTGGTAATTATTCCACAATATATGTAAGTCGAATCATTATGTTGTACGCCTTAAACTTATACAGTGCTCTACATCAATTCTATCTCAATAAAAATGAGGGGAACAGTCAGTGACATGAATGAGTAAGCTACATTCAATAGTCTCCTGCTCCCTTTTCATACTTCTCCTCCTTGCATTCACATCAGATACACATACCTTGTCTAAACCTGTCCAGCCTTGGAATTCACAGAGTAGGGAAGAGTTCCCTGATGCTCCCGCTCTCATGCCTGGTGTACACCAGGCTCTAGCTCTGCCCCGAGACGATGACTTCATATCTGGGGCTGAACTGACACAGAGCCATCTCCTACTAAAGCCCCATCTCACGTCCATGGAACTCACAAACACATCTCTGAACAGCTGATGTTAGATGCACCTGCTTCCCATGGATGAGTTATATGCATTCAGCTGCATTTCATGATTTTGTCCCCAATTCCCCATTCCATAAGTTAAAACATACAAGCTGTGTTTACAACCATATTTCTGTCTCTTTACAGAATCCAACACAGCACATTGCCCTCACTCACTAAATGCTTAAGAAGCAAATGCTGTTGAAAATTCCCTGTGCTCTTTGCACAGACTGCCCTTCACATCTTTCTCAGTCTGGAAAAGCATTCAGGCATCCTCCCAAACTTTGTGAATTGCATCACCTCTTCCAGGAAGCCTCCTCTGGACAGCCCTCATCCTCCTCAGAATTAATCACTTCCTTCTCTGTGTTACCTATGTTACCTGGTATGTACTCTTGCCTTGTAACACTTTATTTTAATGATCTATTTACACATCCATCTTTCTGGCTGTAACAGGGACTCCTTGAGAGCAGTAACTTTGCTTTATCATGGATCCTTCACCCCTAGGACAGTTCTTGGCATGCAGTCAGTGACATGTTGGCTGAATCAGAGAATGACTGTTATTCCCATTCTCTGGCTCTCAGCGCCCAGAAACTTACTGAGGTGGCAGACACACACAACATGCAGATGTTACCCGGAACAAAGGAACGCGGGCTGCAGGGACATGCTACAGGTCCTTTTTGCTGCTGCAGCCAGCTTCCAGGTTTGAAGCCTCAGCCCACTGGTGAAACATGAAATGATCATCAGCTGACACTCTGACTTCCTGAGCCTTTGCAGCAAACTAAATGATATTTAACCCCCAGACCTGTTCATCCGATCTTGTTTATTTCCCTGCGAGCATGAACGCTCAGTAAGAGGGTAGGAAGTAAATTCGGGCAACCAAACCAGAAGGATCTCTAGTGACACCTGGGTTACTCTAGTATAAATAAGTGAAATCTGCCTAGAATTTTCTCATCAGAAACTTCACCTCAGCCGGCTCAGTGTTCTGAGTCGTTTTCCTCCCTCTATTTCCCCTAATGGCTATGTGTTATAATGTCTCCTCTACTTTTGGCTAGCTGCATTGCTATCTCTGTGGTCCCCCAAACTAGAAGAAACCTTCGATTCGTTATTGCTTCTCTCTCTCAGCCCGCACAACTGAGGGAAAACCTCCTGTCACCCATCAACAACTGAAGTAACCTAAACTAATGTTCCTCTCCATCCTGCAGCAGGACTCAAATCCCAACCTTCATCTACTGCTTGGGCTACGACAAGGGCCTACCTGGTTTCCCTAGCTCCAGGCCATCCCTACTTGTACTTTGGGCCCAACAAAATCTCAGCTCCTCACCACATCTCTGATGGCCTCACCAGAAGAGGGTCTGCAGTTACTCCTTCTCTCTGCTCTCTTACCACACAAACACAAACACTTTGAAATGCCCAAAGACCTTCACTGCTACCACTCATATTTCCTGAATGCTCCACCCTCTTTTCGTACTTGATAAACCCCAACACATCCTTCACTGCCCAGCTTTAAAGCGCATTGGTTAATCTTCACCCCAGAGAAAAGGCAAACACACTGCATTGCTTAGTACTCCATACTAAAGTCCTCTCTGTGCTGGCCCCAACCACAATGTGCAGAACTGCCCGTCCATGATTTGTCTGCAGAGCACAATCTGTTGAATTTAATTATATAACTCTTATTTAAGTTTTCACTAGCATATGTGTCGTGTCTTTGACTAGACTGTAAACTCCTCCCTCCCTAGCACAGCATCCTGAATACTTGGGTCATTTAAAAAGATGTGCTGGTGGGTGACTAAAGAGTGAACACTGGCTGGTACCAGGAGGCAAAAGCTCCAGAATTACACCTGTGGTTCTTGGCCCCCGGTGTATACTAGAATCAGTTGGGAAGCCTGTGAACAACGCAACTGCCCTATCACTGCCCCTGCCGATTCTGATTCAGAGGACTGCAGAGAGTTCTAGAAATCTCTACTTTCCACTACGCCCCCAACTCCTGCCAGCTAACTGTGTGGCTCCCCAAAGATGAGAACCACTCCTTCACACTTGGGGTTTGACAAGCTCCAGTCCCCCGCCTGCACTTCAAGCTGCCTCCTTCTGGGGTTACAGGTCAGAGGAGAAGTCCGAAGGAGCCGCTAAAGCAGAGGAAGTTCAGGGCCCTCTGTGCTGGCTTCTCTTAGGAACCAGCTCCCCACCTCGGAGGCAGCCGAGAGGCGACTGTATCTAGAGAGCACACAAACTACTTATCTGCTCTCTGCGAAATGCCGGCGAGTTTGAAAGGCACTTTGTCCAATTAGAAGTGTGGAGAAATATTCATCCTGTCCATGACAGAGATGAAGTGCTTCTTTCAAAAGCAGCGGTGGCAGCCTGCCAGGTTTAAGAAGTCCAACTATTCCGCACCGAGCCAACAGTTATTAATTAGTTTTATTAGTGGCAGGTCTTTAATGCAAAATGACAGAAGGGGAGAGTGAATATCCCCGTCACCACTAAAATACAAATTGTCCGGATTTAGGTTGTGTTGTTCTGCACCATGTGCAGGCGGCCCGCCAGGCCCAAGTGGGGAGTGACGGAGGCAGCCAAACGCCTTCCTGCAGAGTTCCGGACTATTAATGGCACGACAAAGAGACTCGGATACTTACCTCAGGTAGCTCTCTAGGGGAAAATCCACCAATTTTAATTATCAAGGAGAGGAGCCTCTGAGGAGAGGATGGGGACAATGGAGGGGGAAACCAAGAGCAGGAGGAGAGGATATGGTGGGGACAGGAAGGGGGCTCGCGTCACCCACACTGGTCAACAGGCCTCTGCGAGAACCCAGCGCTTCCAGAGAACAGCGCTGGGCTGCTTTGCTGAGAATTAGTCTTACACTGTCAACCTGTTTTTTATGACCATTAATCACATTTGTATTTATAAGCACTAAGACAGGATAATCAAATCTCATGCTTCAAAGCATATGTTTATCACCGCAGGCATAAAAAGGAAGGAAGAAAAGTTTACAAGCCTGCGCTGTTGGCGAGAGCTGCTGTTTATCTGGTCGCTTCCCCAGAAGCACCCTGGGGGCTCTGGAGAACATTCTGTGAGGGAGAAGACAGAACTGCCCCCTGTCTCGCTTTGTCGATGTTTCTTTTTCTTTCTGTGCTGGAATTTAAGGGAAGTCCCCCAGAATCCTCTCCCTTAACACTCACCTCACTGCCTCTAGGCCTAACGGACCTTCCTCCTTTGCCCCACACAGGGAGGACCCTGATAAGCTCTGGGCTGGGCAATGTCTTTCTCCCTCGTGCCTTCTCTTTTAGCAGCTTGTATGTTCCCGGTGGTCCCCCCAACTACCCTATACCCCAACCCAAAGCTGCCAGTGCTTTGAAGAAGTTATTTCACCCCACCCACCTTAGCAGCCTTCCTCTAAACACGATCAGAGATGGAGAACTGCGTCTGTCAAGGGCCAGTTTTTGCAGGCCTTACAATCTCTGTGGCAGCTTTTCAACTCTACCTTTGTGGCTGTAAGTGACTGTAGACAATATGAAAACAAAGGGGTGTGGCTCTGCTCCAATAAAACCTTCATCCCAAAACCAGGCAGTGGGTAGGTGGGTCTGATCCATGGGTTGTAGTTTGCTGACTCTCGCTCTAGAGCAGCAGGGCCCAATCCAGGAACACAGGTACTAATGAGTTCTACAAAACTAGATGGGATATTTCAAAAAATTTGGCAGAAAAGATGCATTTGATTTTTGTTTGCCACAATAACACAGGCTAACCCAAATCTCTTGGCTGGAACTATGTCAGCTACTTGTTTTGATAGTAAATTGCATTGTCTTTGTAACAAAAATTGGGAAATAATCATTAGTAAATACAGTGAGGTAATCAAAATCTTTCAAAATAGATGATGGAGAGAGGGCAGCGCACCTCAAAAACATCTCATGCCCACATGTTTCTGTAGGAGATTCTCTCAAGAAGCTTGAAACACTTTGGGTAAAGTAGGACATCACCTCCCATCACATGAGTAACACAAGTCAGTGCGAAAAGGCCTTACCACCATTATCAATATTAAGAGCTAATATTTGGAGTCCTCACTAAGAAGGGAAATATTTTACAAGCCTATCAGAACCAAAGGCACTACAAACCCAGCCCTGAATTTTCTAGAATAAAATGAAAAAATACGCAGCATTGGGGAAAGACAACAAGAGTAAGGAGAAAACAAGAGCAAGAAGACCCTGGTTCTCTTGATGACTTCCTGGGTAACAAGTGGCAAGTCACTGAGTCTAAATACCATGTCTTAATCTGTGACTTGACAGTGTTATATTAACACAGTATGTCACTGTTTCTGGAACAAATGAATTTTACTTTCATGTGCAATGTTCTAAATGATTCAGAAATGAATATGAGATGATCTTTGCCTTCCTAGGGTTAATGGTCTATTTATGGAACACACAAAAGAATGAAAACATAAATAATATATAGCATCTACATGTAGGCACTGTATTTGCAGTTTCCCCCCGAGCATCCATGGACTCTTAGAGAGGATCCTCTCCAGCCTGCTTATCTGGTTTCTCCAGCTCCTAGTATATCTGTAGTAGATGACTTAAAGCAGCAGTCCCCAGCTCTTTCGCCACCACCGATGGGTGCGCCTATGAGACTCTAACGCCTGATGATCTGAGGTGGAGCTGAAGCAGTGATGCTAGCACTAGGGAACGGCTGCAAATACAGATGAAGCTTTGCTGGCTCCCTGCCGCTCACCTCCTGCTGTGCAGTACCCATCCGCGGCCTGGGGGTTGGAGACACCTGATTAAAAGGATGGAGGAAGATGGAGCCAGATGAGGCCAGCACAATGACAACGTGCCAGAGAGAAGAAGTATTGCCTAAAAGGGTCTCAGACACTTAAGACAGAATCATCTATAACTATTCCAGCATTATTTATAATGAAAAAACCTGTAAACAATGCACATATTCATCAATATGGATGAATATATAAAGGTATGTCCAGGCTATGGGAAATTTTGCAATTCTCAATAAAAAGTAAATTAGATTTACATCTATTGACTTGAAATTAAGTCTATGATACATCTGAAGTTTATCTATTCCTCACCCCTAAAGCCTGGTGAGGCAAATTCTCATGCATGTCAATAAAAATGATTTTCTCCATCAATTAGTAGTTGGCCCAGAAAACAAAATCATCATGTCCTGCTTTAAGAACATTGATAGGCTCAACCTAAGGTTAGGAGGCACACACATCAACAGCTATGACTCCTCACTTTACAAAAAGTGTTTTCCCATTAACAAAGGGATACCAATAGGTTCCTTAAAATTGAATATTTTACAGGGTGCAAAGGAAAGCATGCCATCTCCTGGAAACTAAACTAACAGGAACTTTACAGAAACATCTCATTCATAAGGTGAGGCCCACTTTTAAATACCAGAACATGCTTTCATCTAAAAAGAAAGCCATGAAAGGTGGGTTGCATAGAGAAGTCAAGGGAGAGCCGGTACATCACCCAGTGAGTATATTGTAGAATGCTGGCATGTGTGTATCTGTGTGAGTACAATTTTATATATAATTTGTATAAAGTATAAATATTTTTGTTTTAATATGTGAATTCTATTTTCTCACTTGCTTCCTTTAAAAAGAGCAAACACCTGATTGATCTTCAATAGCTCATAACAGTATAGTTTTGAGATTCTCAGCTTTGCAGCTGAAAATGAATGGTCTATACACAAAGGCTAATTGCATCAGGAGATACGTTATATATGTGGGGTTTCATTTGGGAGGCAGTGTTGTGTCGTGGAAAGAACAAACTTCAGAGTCGAAGAGATCTTTGTTGAAATGTTGGCTCCACTGCTGTGGCGTTGGACAAAGCTCTGGACCTCTGTTTACTCATCTAAAAATAAGAACACCAGAACAATCATCATGCAGGATGGGAACACAATACACGAAGTCTCTGGTATGACTCTCAACACAGAGCACACATTTAATAATTGTTACCTACGTTATTAGTTCACACATTGATATTTCTTAAAGGAAAGCACACCTATACTGCTACCTCTCGTCGTTGGGAAAAATAGATATCAGTTCTGACCTAGGGCACTCTCAACACTTGAGAGTGAAAAGTGGAATGGGAAGATGACGCCCCCATGCAGCCCTTTCTCATTCCTTTAGATGCATCCTGGGACACTAAAAGGCTGGCTTCTGTATTTCTTAGGCTCTGTCCAACCATTTTAGTCAAAATCAGTGCTTTGCAGATGAACACATTGTCAGCCTTTAAAATATTCATCTTCCTCTTCTATCCTTCCTTCCAATGGAACTGAGAGAGTGACTGCTTATCTGGTCCCTCTCTCTAAACAATAAAAGCAGTAAAGGGGCACTCAGGCAGACATTACACATGCATCACCCAAGGATGCACCCTGGTAACCCCAAGTACAAATTTGTTCATCAAGGCAGCTTCAGCAAGACCCAAAGTGCCAATGAGCTTGCCCAAGAATTCTGCTTCCCACATTCTATATTCTTGCATCTGTTCTGAAAACCTGGTGGCAACAAGAATATTTAAAAATCAGGTCTGCCGAGTGCTATAAGGACTGAATGCCAAATACTATTGCCATTCAAGCTTCACTACTCTCAGAACAGGCTGCCTAGAATGAAGATTACAACCGCAGTCCAGGCTCAATCTAAACCTTGTTTAATGGTGCACAAGGTACTTACGTTGTTAGCCAAGGGATATGTGCAGCTTTTTTTGGGAGGGGGGGGGATAGCTCTCCACAGAGCATGTTGTGTGCAAACAGAGGTCATGTCAGCACGTGTCGTCCTTAACCAACACACTGCTATTTAAGTAAGTGCTAACCTGCAGTTTCAGCAATTGTGATTTATTGAGAAGGGTGGTGTGAATAATGCTAAGGACTTGACCATTGGCCTTTAATTCCTCTCATTTAGACAGGCTGCTCTTCACCATAAAATAGTCGTTCTGTAAATTAATGTGTTTTATTTTTAAAGTGAC
This sequence comes from Rousettus aegyptiacus, assembly GCF_014176215.1. Classification (NCBI taxonomy): domain Eukaryota; kingdom Metazoa; phylum Chordata; class Mammalia; order Chiroptera; family Pteropodidae; genus Rousettus; species Rousettus aegyptiacus. Next base: position 129,530,334 of record NW_023416306.1, read on the forward strand.
AAGTCGAACTGGCTTGTGCTTAAAGGCAAATTACTCTGGATTACTGGTTTCCCAGCCAGGCTACAAGGAATTCAGCCTATTCCATCCAAGGCAGAGGAAGAAATCTAAATGGACAACAAAAGAAAACAAAGTTTACCATCCCTACCTGAAGCCTACAGGTATCCCATTCACCACCAAGACATACCTGCTACAAAATAATGGGAACCGCACTCAGGAATTTGGCCCTTGTGTGCAGCTCAACACTGGGTCTAAGCTCATCCACCAGGAAGCATCGCAAAATACAGGTGCCTGCCACACCCAACATGGCTCTTTACTTCCCTGAGACCCAACGCCAATCTGGCAATGAGTCTCAGTCTATTGCTTTTCTGTGGTTAGCACTCAGTGTGATTTAGGAAACAGATGACTGATAGATGCACACAGCTGCCGTTCACAGTTCACATCAAAACCCATACGTTCCCCAGCCAGAGTACAGAATTTGGTGAGCAGAGATGAGTCTACCTCTCAGATCTGTGACTCTGGCTATTAGACAGCTCCAGCAAGCCCCTTCAAATCTCAAAGTACAGATTTTGTAATCTGTGAAAGAGCTAACACCTGCTTCACAGGGCTCTTGTGAGGTCAGACAAGGTATCCAAGACAGCCACTGCCAAAAGCAACAGTGTTTGCAAATGTCAGTTGCTGCTATTACTATCATCTTATAACTCATCACTGAAACCTTCAACCACTCTCTACCACCAAAAAAATAACCAGACCCAGCCCATAGATCGAGACCTACGGCAGGCCACATTCCCTTTCCTACCTTAAATCTTTTCTTTCTCCCAGTATGAACCATATACTCCAACCGTACATCTTTTCATTAACCCTTGAACACATTATATTAACCTCCGCCCCTTATATTTTTGTTCATATTTATCATCTTGAAATGCTTTTGTCTTCATCTTGGCTCAGCCTATCTAAATTGTATTCATTCATAAACCCATAATATCTTTTAGAACCTTATATGTGTACCATAGGATAGGCACAAGATCCAGGCTGGCCGCTGAGGTTAATACACCCCTTCTTAGACACAATTAATGGTGCCGGGGAAGGGGGGGGGGAGAGAGTCACATGACCCAATCTGAGTCAAGGAGTATGTTTTTAAGGATTCATGTAGGTTCCAAGTGAGAGGAAGTTGTCCTTTTCCCCTTGGATCTCTTCAGGGCGAGGAACTGCCTGACAATAAAGGCCAACTCAGAAACTCTTTGACTCTCTTGATAGTCCCCTTAAACTTTTTAGTACATGAGCCCATTAATTCCCATTTTTTGCTAGTTTGAGTTTGGTTTGTCTTATTTGAATTCTAAAAAAATTTGTGACCAATACCAATATTAATAGCAGTTCTGTTTGCATGTGAGGAAAGATTATGTTAATTGCTTTACATATATGATCTCTTTTAATTTTCGGTCTATAGTTGTAGACCTGTTGAGACCCAGAGAGGATCAATAATTTTCCCAAGGTCACCCAAGTAGTGACAGTGCCAAAAATGTAAAGACTCCCAGCTTAATGCTCCATTTCCACCATATGCCACCCACAAACACTGCCTTTAGTGGGTGGCTTTGGGCACGTGTAGGAAGGGTGGCTGGTCTGACAGTGGCCCCACTTTCAAGAAGTGACTTAGCTGGAAGGGGCTCCAGAGCAATCCCCTCCAGCCCCAGGAGTATGCTTTCACACACTGCACCTCTCCCTGCCCTTCACTCGCCCCAGCAGCAAGGCCAAGACTCATAATGAATGGCCAGTGGGAAGTGTACTGAAGTCCAACGTGAATCAATGAGAGCACTAATGAAATTGCTTCAAATTCTAGAGCAGAAGGTAAACTGAACTCCTTTCAGAAACGTGTGACCCTGTGCCCTCCCATGTTCCCAGAGAAGAAGAGGAATGTCCATGTCGGAGGTAGAAGAGACAGGAGCAAACCAACACGTATTTCTTACATTGACTTAAATGTGTAATAGTTCCTCACTTACACCATATCATTGGAGAAGGCAATATCCCACATAAGTGATTTTATGAGTAATGAAAACTCACTATTTTTTCATTGCATTAATGAAACATTAGACACTTTGGTGTTGTTTAAAGGAGTCCATAATCACTATGTCATCATGACCTAAGATGTGGATGTTATTGGGGAGCATAGGGTATTTGTTAAAAGCACAGGTAGAGCCACACTGCCTGGTTTGTATCCCAGTTATACAATTTCCCAACTGTTCTGACCTTGGGCAAAATAATAAACCTCTCTAAGCTACATTCTCTACATCTGTAACCAAGAGATAATAGCAGCACCATTCTCATTAAAGCGCTATGAGAATTAAATAAGATCATGCAAGTAAAATGCTTAGCACTGTGCTAGTTATAAAATGTGAGCTCTTTCTTTGTTGTTATAAATAATAATATCGTTAATGTCGTTATTTTCATGTCACCAATTATTATTATTTTTTTGTAAGAATGATTTCTTTAGGATCTACAGAAGCATATAGGTAGATTTACACCACTCCTAAATGGCCCTCGGTTGTTTTATAATTGTTTCTGTTTTCTGTAGTTCTTTTGATTCTGAGATTCTAGGATGTGAGCCATTACTGATGTCAGCCTGGACATTATTTACATTCTGCTTTCAATTTACAATATACTCAAGCTCCTGAGACACATTAAAGAAGATTCCTACCATGAAGCTTTGCAGTAACTCTCTTGTCCACTAGAGGTCTACCCTTCATTCATGGGTTCACTGCTCTCTGGAGCTTCCCAGAGGTCTGCTGGTCTCTCCAGAGCTCCATATTTTAACAAACCAAACCACATTAGATAATGTAACGAGGTACTTAACTAGGTGTTCAGATCTACATTTTTAAACTCCTATTCCACTATTTACCATATACAAACTATCACTCTCAAATAAATACATTGTTTCTCAAATGGTCCTTGGGCCTCTTAATCTTTATGCCTTTACAGTTTGCCCCCACTGATAAGCAACTCTCTCTCTCTCTCTCTCTTTCTCTCTCTCTCTCTCTCTCTCTCTCTCTCTCTCTCTCTCTCTCTCTCTCTCTCTCACACACACACACACACACACACACACACACACACACAATCCCCAATGGTCTTTCCATTGATCTAAATTCTTTTCATCCTTCAAAGATCAGGATCCACCTCTTTATGAAGCACTGTCTGCATTTCAACTTACTGGTGATCCAGATCCTCCTTTGAACCCAGTGAACTTGAGGTTTATGCCAATCACTAGCCAATGAGTCCCAGACTATTTGGGACACATCCCACATAATTATTTTGTACTTTTATCTAACTCAGATTAAACTGATGCTTTGCCTCTCCAGCTAGACTATGATCTCCTGAGGCCACATATGTCTTTCTATTCCACATGAGTGTCCAGGAGCAATAAAAGGAAGATATGACCATTTATTGAGGACCTAATATGTGCCAAGTACATTGCTGGTCACGCCATAATCTTTATCAATAAACCTACGAGATGGATATTTCTATTCCCTTTGTTGAAATTGACTCTTAGGAAGATAAAATTACTTGGTCAAGGCCTCACAGCAAATAAACCAAAAGCCAGAATTCAAAACCAGATCTGGCCCAAAAGACCACGTTTTTGCTACATTAAAATCATATGCATTTAACATCACATAAATAAACATTTAGGGGTTGCTTAAATAGCTAAGAAGTAGCTAATGCTGAGTATCTGCAATATTAGACTACTGCCCACCAGTGGTAGTGTGTATCACCAGACCTCAGACCCCAGAGTCTGTGTGTGACAACCCAGGCATTTCAGCAGCTTATCCAACAAGGCAGGGCTCCTGAAAGATGGGAAAACTCCTTCAGCTGGAGCAGCTCTGAAGGCACTATGCTTGGCCCCCCAGCCCCATTACATGTTGTAAGGATCTAATGATCTTCTCAGATGAAAACTGGGAAGGTGAGAGTCACAGAGCAGTTACACAAGCAGCACACAAGGCAATTATCAAAGAGTACATGAGGCGTGCACACACATTTTCCCTGCTAGCAGCTCTACAACTCTGGTAGCGCTACGATTCAGTTAGCCATAATATTATGAAATACATTGCAAACAACTGGATTTCATTTCAAATAGCATAAATTAACAAATGGCACATGTGCACACAGCATCTGCTAACCTAATAATTAAGATATTAAAAAAGTCACCTAATGGCACCAAAGTCAGGATAATGGGATAATTGTTACAGTGTTTGAAAAAATTTAAAGACACATAATCCAGTCACCCGTGCTGCGCACCAAACGGAAGGTTGCTTTTTCATGGTCTCTTTGAGCACCGTGTTTGGATTAGCACGATGTGAAAAGCAGCAACTGCTGTTATGTAACTAAACCCTGCATATACAGTTGTCAGTCTGGGTAAATTTAACTCTGCAGGTTTAAGGCAGAGCTAGCTTGCCAGAGCAGAACTTAGGAAACAACGAAAATTTAAAGACACACTGCTCCATGGACAACAGCGGGGAGCTGGTTAGGGCGCTAGCTGTTCAGACAGTGAGGTGAGAAGGCCAGCTCGGCTAGCCTGTGCCAGACCAGGGCATTAGCCCCTCCTAATAACTGGTTTGAAAACAATGAGTACTGACAAGAGCATGGTTGTTCAATTACAAAACTGTCTGCATTCTCCCTCTCCCTACAGGGCAATAAAGGCATTTAGGGGGCCTAATGTAGTTCGGAAGGAAAGGCACTGAAATCTAGAATCAGGGAGAAGCTTTAATAACAGGTTGCTTTACAGTGAGAACAAAGTGGGTCCCCATCTGGGCTCCACCATTCCCATGGCACAGCCAATCCTGTCAAGAGCAGAACTGTGGCCTGGCTTCCAGGCCTGCCCACCGTACTGCCAGCCGTGTGGCTCAGGAGAAGCTACGTCACATCTGTCCTTGCGTCTCAGGTTTGCCAATTGCAAAATAAGGGGCAGGGATTAACTCTCAAGGAGGCCCTTCTAATTCTATCATTTCTCCCTCTAGTTTCATGGACAAAGACTCACTCTGCAGGGAACCTCTCATTCTAAACTGGGCTGTGTCAGGTGAGGCTAAGAGAAGGACATTCACTGGGAACTGTCAGGTTGTCAAAACATATAAAGCCACTGGACCATGTTTCCAATCCCTTCACTCCCCAGCAGAACTCATTATGAGCGGTTTGTCCTTGGACCTCTTCCAAAAAGTCCTGGTGAAGCCAGTCTTGACAAGGAGGTTCCCACTCTTAAGATGTTCTCCTCATGCATATATCAAAACCTTATGGTGAGGGGTATGCTCAGGGATGAACCCACTGTCACCCTTGAAGACGAGATACTCCCAAGAAGTCCCAAGGAGGCTTGAGAGCTGAGTTGCTTTGTTTATTGTTTATTTTGTGTGGTGTGAGGGACATATTTTACAAGGATACGGTAGACTGGAAGAGATGCCGAAAAAGCTCACACTGCTGAGATTTTTCACTCTGTTCTGTCACGGCAATAGGGCCAGATATGCAAGGCGAGTAGGGCACTCACCTCCGGTCAAAGGTGCCAAAAAACTCAGTAATAAAGATAAATAATATTTGAATATAATCCTTTAAAAGTTAATGTCAATGCAAAAAAAAAAAATCACCATGAATAAATATCAAAGTTTTAAATGGAGAGAGCAATAGTCTAGTAACGACCAGACAGCCGGATTCCTTTAAAAGAGTAGGTCTGATGTGCATAAAATAAACCATCAAAACATCTTCCAAACCCACTTTAAATTTAGATCTAGGGAAATAACCAGAGGACGTTACCGCTGATGACTTATCCAAGTTCTCATCCTTGTCATATCCACATCTCCATTTGTTAAAATTCTGATCATGCATATTCAGAAATGAGCAATAGGACTACAGAATCATGGTGGTGGGATATGACAATGAGAGGGTATCTGGCTTCTATCTGCTAACGAGGCAGACTAAGCAGAAATTCTTGGGGATGACTCCGTGAAAGGTTGTGTCCTAGAAGAAAATATCGCCACCAAAATTTTTTTTTCTAGAATGATAATGATAATGATAATTACTAGCTGAGTACTGACAAAGTTTTGGCCTGCATGATATGCATTTATTTTCTGAAGCATAGTTCTGATGATGCCGCCCCTTGCTCAAAAACCTTGGCTCCTAAATGCCTGCAGATTTAAATTCAAACTCCAAAGCCAAGAAATCAAGAGCTTTACTCTCCAATGCTTACGGGTCTGTTTTCTTTTCTTCTCCCTACCTCAGCTTCTCAGCCTTCCTGCCTTCACCGAGGCTGTTCCGCAGTTCGGAACAGAAACACCCTTCTCTCTTTTCCCGACCCATCTCTCCTTCTCTAAATCTTTTATTTATTTTTTCAGTCTCAATTTTACAACTGCCTTCTCCACAAAACTTTAGAGCTCTGTTGTGTGCTAAATAATGAGGCAAATTAAAATTAGTAAGAAATAGCTCCAAGTAGCTTACTATTTCAGTTTAACTCCAAATGAACCAAATATTTAATTTACTAAAAACATCTTATTGTCAAAGCACACTGATTCCTCCTTCTCTACCCGTCAGAGCAGTACCACTGCAGGGAGGAAAGAAAAGGAAAAAATGAAAAAAATAAAGCTCTTTTTTCCTCACTGACACCTTCAAGAACAAAGTAGGCATTCGATAAAAGGATAAATGAATGCATCCAGTTTCTAGTAAAGACAAAGTATAGAAAACAAGTCCATGTAATGGCCCCAGATAGAGAGACGAGATGAGTATTCTCTAGATCACGAAGAATACACAAACAGAAACACACACCACTCTTGGCCCAAGCAGGGGAGGAGAGAAAAATTCCATTTCACCTCCAGAGGCGTAACTGGAATGTCTGCTCTCCCCGGCCTGTGTCGCCTGCCTGGCGTGATTTGCTTCTACAGCTAAGGGCCTGCTGCTCAAAGCCTAATTTTCCCAAGCAGAGCAATTCAAAACCATCTTAGTCACACGGATAGAAGGTGAAGTATATTCCAAGCAAACCACTGGGCTGAGGTCGAGTTTATCAAACCAATTACACTGAGATGTTCTGGGAAGGGGGGAAAATGTAATCACATATGACAGGGATTATCAAAACTGCTTACACAGGAAATCAGGAAACTGATAACAGGCTGACAATGGCATATACCTGACTGAGGAGGTTCAGGCTCAGATTCCCCAGACTTGTAAAGCAGGAATAACAACACAGAACAAGCTGTGCGGCGCTGCTGGGCACCTGGGAGCCTCTGGGACAAAGGGTGGAGGGTGAGGAAGTACAGTCCGGGGGTGGTTGGGATGGGGGGAGCCAAGGAGTCCTCTGAAAGGCCCGTCTCAAAGACCTTGTTTTGCAGAAGGCCATTTATTGTTACACCATTCAGAAACATCTTAATGGGTCCTGACCTTGGACACCACAGAAATACAGCACTAAGTCAGGGGAATCTTCAGGGAGCAGAAAGAGACAAATAGAAGTCAGAGTGGTACACTGTGGTGAGGACTGCAGACTACCAGAGGTCCACCCGGCAGAAGGGTCAGGGAAAAGAGTGGCTCTGCAGTTTCTGCCGTAAGCTGACTTTCTGAGGGAGGAATGGCTTGGAAGGCTACATAGGGCTTCTCAAAGTATGGAGGTGCCACACACGCTGAGGAGGTCTATCTCCTTTTTGGTGGACCCTGCCTCTTAGGTGTTTAGAGGGCCGTTCAGGGTAGGCAAGGCATGCAGAGTGAGGTCATTTTGTATCCCAAATAAAATAGTAATAAATTAACTTTGGGGAACATAGAGCGACTGCAGGATCTGTGGGGCCCAGAGCAAAAGCAAAATGCAAGAGATAGCTAATGAATCACTGACAGACAGGACACCAAAATAGAGGCCCTAAATAAAGCGGCTGACCTGGAAAAGGAAATAAATACCTGCATTTTAAAGGAGGGGCCTCATATTCCTCTGTGCATCACTGGGTTTTGTTTTCTGTTCACAATGTGGCGCCTTGAAACACCCTAACAAGTTTGGCTGACTCAGGGCTCAGGCTTAAACTTTATCAACGCCTGCAACAGTAGTGATTTGCATCAAGTTCAATGCTGTCCTTTTGGCAGTTGTTGCACTTAATTGAGTGAAAAAAGCTGTCAGTCTAAAGCCCCAATCCCAAGGTAAATTCACTCTGAACTAACCATCTGCCAGGGCTTCTCCCTGGGTAGTCAACACTTACCATCCTGAGGACTGGATTCACTTCCTCATAATTAGATCATTCCTGAATTAAATTGACGGTCCCAGGGAAAAAAAAATGCAAAGTGTGTTTTGAGACCAGAAAGCAGAAGCTGACTTGTTTTAACAAATGCAACAGACTACATATTTTTTCACAGTGATAGAGCGGCACAATAAATAATTTTCCTAAATTAGGCTTCACAACAATTATTATCTTCCATGCCACCCTCATAATTTACATTCAGGTTTTTGTTTTGAAAGTTAAGGCATTTCTTAGAGGCACCACACACAAACCCCCAAAATAGATAGCTACCGTCTTCAGACCCAGTTGCCCAAGCAAGGTCAGACCACGCTGACAAATCTTATTAAATGTTGTAAATGTCAAAGTCTCTGTGAATTTTTGTGGCACCTCCATGAACCTGCTGCTTTTTCAAAATAAAGGAAAAGAATTACAGGCAGTTTCTTGCATCACATGGTAGCCATGGTGGTTGGACGGGTTGGGGGTAGGGGAGGCAGATAAAACAATCGGCTAAGAGATAAATTTGGAACCAGGCCCCCAAAGCAATGCAATCATGTGGTAAGCAAAAAGAAGGTTAGAAATGAAACAGGGACAGGTGGGATTCTAAAGGTTTCTCTGTAAACATGATTTCATTCTCTACCAGTAATTGGGTGATTTGCCTCCAGTCAGATTCAGTCCTGGGGGTACTTAACAGCACAAGCTTTTTTCAAACACTGCACATTAACTCAGTTTTTTCAAGGAAATATTTTTGATTTAACTAAAGTGTTTAGTAATTCTTTCTATTATTCTTCAGAAGTTTGACACCACTTGGTTATCACTACATATCTGATAAGACACAGAGAAAGCAGTGAACCACTGTCTTAACAGGGCCTCCTCTAACCATGAGCCAGGAAAGATTAATGTAACTCAAAATTGAATGAGACCAACTCATTTTTACCTGAATATCATGGTGAGACATTTCAATGTCCACTTTTGTAAGGACTGGATATAAGAGGTAAGATAAAGGAAGACAGAGAGAAACAAAGAAAAAACCATTAGAATCTGATAACATCCAAGACTAAATAGAACCTAAGAGATTACCGTATATATTTCTCAGACTTGCTTGATTTTAATAGCTACCTGGATCATTTCATGAAAACACAGCAATTTTAGGTACTCCTTCCAGAGATTTAAATTTAGTAAGTCTGGGCCTCAATGATTTATTTTTTTATACAAACCTGCCAGAAGCCGAAACTTACCATAAAACACAGAGACCAGATGCAAAACAAACATGTTAGAGTCAGAAAAATAAATTTAAAAACGATAGCAAAAAAAAGTTAGAGCCATTGAAGTAATGACCTCAGGATGCAATGATGGCCTGTGATGGGGGAGGGGGTGGGATACACACATCCCTATATATAATACCCTGAGGAGAGGGACAGAGGGTGCTAATACTCCCACAGCGTTGGGAGATGTGACCTTGCACCCTTGCTAGGTCAGAAGCTAGAACTGAGAACTCTATTAAAACAGAAGGCTGCAGAAAGCTGTCCCCTTCAACAGAACAACAACAACAAAAAACCCCTCTACTCCTTGCTAAGGGGCTTGAAAGTGAAGTTTGGCATCTACCTAGAATATTTTTCCCACCTACGATTCCAGTTTGGGGGGAAAAAGTCTTTTATAAGAAGCTGAAATCCTAAACCCACGCAAATGTATCCGGGTTCTGAATTTATACTCCCCTTGTGCAGCAGGGTAGGGATAAGTCACAACTCAAGATACACAGGACTTCTTAGAGGAAAATATCCTGATGAAGATGAATTCACAGTAATAAGTGATAGTCATATTACCTCAAACTGATGTAATATTAAATGTCAATGGTCATTTTAAAAAATTATTGTCATATATGGAAAAGATCCACTATATATAAGATACAAATTACCAAAATTAGCACCATAAGAACTTGACAGAATATTATGGAAGATTCTATAAAATAAGCAACTCTAAAATTATTAGAGAGGTTAAAAAAAGAAAAAATAGGATAAATAATGCAGTAACAGAACACTATGGAAATTAATTAGACAAATTTAAAAACTATCTAGAAAGGACAAATATTAGTCATTTAAAATTAAAAACTCAAAGGACGTGAGACAAAAGAATATATTTGATATGTTTCCATTCAAATGAAATTCGATAAGAGGCAAAACTAATCTATGATGAGGGAGGTCAGGAGAGGATTTGGCTTTGGGAGGGTCCTGCTTGGGAGGGGCTACTCGGGAGCAAGCAATGTTCTAGATCCTGATCAGAGTGATGGTTACACAAGTTTATTCCCATATAAAGCCATCATTACTTCATTGCATGCATGTTAAACCACTACTGTAAAAGTTCTATGGGCAGTTTAGACAATAAATTAAAGAAGTTTAGTGAACTCAAAGAACTGAGGAAATTACCCAGAATGTTGAAAAAAGAAATGGAGAAAAAAGACATTAAAGAGAAATGAGATCTTGCATACATCCAAAGGGAAGTTCAGAAAGAGAGATTGAGAAAAGAGACAGTGTTTGAGAATTTTCCAGAATGAAAAGAAAGCATGAGTTATCAGAATGAATAAGTACACTAAGTCCTGAGCAGAATGAATACATAAGGCTGTGCTTAAATATATCACTGCAGAACACAAAAAAAAGGAGAAAATCTTAAAGCGACCAGGAAGACAAATTAACTATAAGGAACAATGATTTAGCCAACAGCAAACTTAACACTGTACACCTTATTGGTGCTTCCTATTGGTCCAAGGCCACCTCAAGCTGTCGACAATGTGGAGATTGAGTTTTGTTTGAAATTTTTGCAGACAAAACGTCTTTTTTTTTTTCTTTTTTTTCTTTCTTTCTTTTTTTTTTTTTTAACTAAGGTCTTTCATGTTAAATGCACCCTTCATTTATCTCTTTAAAAAGTTTTTCTTGAGCACCGACTATGTGCCAGCCTGGGTCAAAAAACTTCCCTGATCTCAAAGAGCTTAAAACTCTAGATTCAGGTGAGTTTTAAGTGCTGTGATAACTGAAATATAGGTGCTCTAGAAGGCAAAAGAAAGACGTCTAACCCAGAGGGAGGGAGGGAAGGGAAAGCTTCCAAGAAGAAGCAAAGCCAAGCTGAGATCAGTCAGAAGAAAGGGATTAGCAAATGAAGACTATAAACGCCATGAGAGTAAGGGCTTCTCCATCTGTGCACTATGGTATCCCTAGAATTCGGAACAGTAGCTGGTACTCCGGAGGTGCTCTATAAATGCTAACCAAGTGAATGAATGAGTGGATAAATCAATGGAGTAGCTAGAACACAGGTGTAAGGGAAATATGGAGGTGAGGAAGTACAGTATGTTTGAGCACCAAAGCTTAGGATGGCTAGAGAACAGAGTATGTATGTGAGTATGGGGAAGATGGGGTGATAAAGGTGAAAGAGGAGGCTGGAAACCTAGACAGGGGCCAATTTAGGCTATGTTAAAGGGTTTGCGTTTTATTCTAAGAGTGCTAGGAATTCTAGGAAGGGTTTAAGCAAGGAAGAGACACTAGATTTGCATTTGCAAAAATGGCTTGGGTCCTAGTGTCCACGTCAGAGAAATTAGCATTATTCTTTAGGAGAAGGTATACTTCCTCACCAGTAATATGATGAGCAGCTTTCAAATCTCAAAAGAGGTGGAGAGAGAGGAAGGAAGGGCGACTGGGAGGGAGGGAGGGGGAGAGGAAGGAGGGAGAAACAGAGAGAGAGGAGGACAGGGATGGTGGGGGCGGGGTGGTGGCAGAAAGACACAGACAAAGACAGAGAGAGACAGAGAGCCAGAGAGAGCCAGAAACACAGAGACAGTATGTAAGCAGCTCTAAGAAATAAAGATAAAATTCTGGCTTATCCAAGTCCTGCAGTGGGTATGTTTTCCAATCAGCCCCGAAGCTTACAGCAAAGATAAAATAGGAAAGGAATATGTCCCCAGCTCCAGCTGAACATTCTGTACCAGCTTTTCAATCTAAAAACTTCAATGTGCTGGTCAGCACCATTGCTGTTCTCATGTTGTCTGCTTTACACTGGTCCAAACCATCCCCTGAAATATCAGTGTCACATGTGGGGCCAAGCAAAGCCTACTTTTATGAAGTTTGAGTTTTCTCCCTTCTTGCAAAAGTAGCAAACCAGAAAAGGGTCTATGGTAATGATCATGACTTTCCTTGTGCAGATAACTCCCAGAAAGGGGCAGCAAGCCCATAAGAGTCTGGCTGAATAAAACCATGCCCCAGCTAATGCCAAACTCAGCAACTTCTCTGTTGGCAGCTCCCGTTAGGGCTGCCAAGCACTAGAGGAACTGGGAGGTTCTGAGATGCGTCATGCCTGTGTGCATGGGCCCCGCCATGTGGTAAACTCCGCATCCTTAATATTCATAGTCCAAAGTACACACATCTGCCAAGCCACAATCGCAGGTTGCTCTTAACAATCGGTTAAAGTTACTTGTCACAACTGCACGCAGGAATTCCTCCAGCGAGATCGGAGTTTCACTTTGTCTAGTCAGCCGGAAGTCAGCCAAGACAGTGAGGAAGAGGGTTCAATCTCAAGGAGTTCTCTGGCACGATCATTTCAGGCCTAGGGAGGGCAACAGGATACCTAAGGAATGAAAGGAAAACCTACAACCGGAAGGATGAAGAAGCTGCCACAGGAACAGCCAGAGGGCAAAAGAAAGTAACAAAACAGTCTCCAGGGGCGGCTGTGGTCAGCTGACTTGGCTGAACTCTGCACAACTCCAAGGAGCTCCATTTGCCTGGGCTGCACCCTCCTGCCTCCGCAGATGGAGAGGAGCGTAAACACAGCTAGGAAGGGACTGTTAGCAAACAAGACACATTTGTCACAGTTAGGGGAAGGGGCCTAGGAGCTGTGGTAGCTGGCGTGGTACAGTGTTCTGGACTCTGACTAACCAACTCTTCTAGGCCTCAGTCTTCTCATCTGCAACATGGGGATCATAATTCTTGCCTCCTGGGAAGGTAGAGAGAATTTTAAGGACTGGGCTCAGTGTGGCCAGTGCCTGGAGCATAGTAGGTGACAAGTAAGAGCTCATTACTATTACGAATTCCTATCAAATCAAATATCAGACTCTAGAATAACTGTTCTTACAAACTCATTGAAGATACAGACAATATTTTATTTCATCTTTGTAACCTCAGCCCCTGGTACAGTGCCTGGCAAGCATAAGAACAGAATTCAGGGTTGTATTAGGAAAGAAGGGAGGAAACAAAGGAGAGAAGAAAGGGAAAGAACCAGGGATTCCATCTTTTATTTCTCTATCTTTGACCCTCAGCAATAGTGTCAGGCACTATTGTGAATACTAACATATCTCACAAGTATCATTTGTGGTATAGAAAGTACTTATCTGCTTATTCACGAAACAAAGCTGAATGCCTACTGTATGCAAAGCACTGTGTTGGGATCAATGGAAAACACTAAGGTCACCCCACTGTACCCTTATCCTTAAGGATCTCACCACTTAGAGATTCACCCATTAATCACCCTGGTAATGATCAACTGTGCTAATACTGTAACACAGGTCCAAGCACGATAGGCTGCTGGCCCTCCCTCCCCTACCCACCACCAAAGAGACAGGACACTATTTTCCTAACTGGTTCCTTCCTGACCAAGAGAAGAAAATTGTCCTGCTTTAAAGCCGTGGGAGAGAAGAATAAGAATGTAATCATGCCTGGATGCAGGCTTGTTCATCCTTAGAAAGGCCTGGAAGCACACAGCCCTGGGCAGCCTTCTCTGCCCACAGCTACCATATCTCAGTCTTGGCACAAGGGAGGATCTGAGGTTTACTGAAGAATGTCCTGGTTTATCTTTCTCTATAACAACGCACCATATGGATTCACCCAAGGCAACATTTTCCCAGGACCCAAGAGGCAGGGTATGATGCTCTAAACACCACTTCTACCACTGGGAATAGTAAACAGTTAAACGTCTAAATTCCAAAAGATAATACTGATGTTGTTTATAATTAGCATGCTAAATAAAACTGAGTTAAGCGGCTGGCTTTCAAAGGCCTACCCCTATTATGCAGTTGGAAAAATATACGTGTGTGTGAGCAAATGTATGTGTGTAAGTATACACATGTATATACATATGTGTACATGCACACACACAACTTGTGGGTCCAAACTTTCTAAAATTTAGAACAGAACATAGCTACAAAACACATCAAGTGGAGTAGTGTTTCTCCATTATCCTACATGACACACTAGCCAAGGATAGATTAGAAGAAACTGAATGGACCTGGGAGCAGCTAAAGATGGAAACACATTGTAGATTAATCGCATTTCCAGAACTAAACTCTAAACTGGAGAATCATTTGAGGGAAATCCAGAACACTGAGCTGCTACCGTCCATTAGCTAAGGGATTACCAAATGATAATAATGCATACCCTATATTCACTCACCACCCAGAAAGAATGCCAAATATTGACACCACTAGAGTTGTCTGGCCTATGGTATTGCTTGTAAGAAATTAATAGCCCAAACACTTAACTCAGTCCTCTTTTCAATCTACTTTTCTACACAATTATATTTATTAGTCTTTGTAATTTATAGCTGCAAAGCAAAGTATGAATTTCTCTTCAAGCATTTCTTTCCCTCTTTGGATTTGTTGCTGTTTATAATTCTGGTGACTTCTAAAGGAAAATACTGAAAGTGACATTACTGAGAGTAATGGCCAGTGTCCTTAACTCTTGCACCCAAGTATTTCATCACCCAATGTATAAAGCAAATATAAAACGGCAAGCAAGTTGTCATTGGGAAAGCTTGTGAGTCAAGTTCTTTAATGGGGAAACCTCATATTTCTATTAATTATATATCACAGAAAAAGATCTACAGCTAGTGCTTTCGCATTTACTGATAGTTACTACACAGGTGTTTAATCACATTTCCAATGATCCAGTGAGCTAAGCCCAATGACCAGCAAGTTGTAAGTGGTTTAAACACAAAGCTCTAGCCTGTTCTACAAGGAAAAGCCTGAAATAAAGTCGTTGCATTTCTCTGAGAGAGACCTGTTATTTCCCCACATGGAGTAGGCTACAGGGAGACTAAGTATTCTACAGGAAAGAAAAGGGGGGTGGGGGGATGGGAGGAAGGATCCCATTGACTGATGAATGGATAAAAAATGTGGTATAGTCATACAATGGAATATTATTCAGCAATAAAAAAGACTGAGGCACTGATACTTGTTACAACATGGATAAACCCCCAAAACATTATCATGAGTGAAAGAAGCCTGATGCAAAAGACCATATATTGTATGGTTCCATTTAAACAAAATATCTAGAAAAGGAAAATCTATAGAGATAGAAAGTAGATTAATGGCTTTCTTAAGCTTGTAGTATGGAGGAGTAATAATAGCAAATGGGAACAAGGGATCTTTTTTGGATGACAGAAATGTTCCACAACTAGATTACTGTGTGGTTATACAACTCTATCAATTTACTAAAAATCACTGAAGCATACACTTTAAAAGACTGAATTTAATGATACATAGATTATGTCTCAATTTTTAAAAGGTATAAAGAATAAGAAAAACGTATTATTTGCTGGATTCTTAAAAAAGTTGGGTCTTAGTCATGTGGTCATACAATGTCAGCCCTGGCAGGAACTTGTACTTCAGTGAATCCCTGAGCTACACCTGGAGCTCACCTGGAGAAAGATGAGGGAAGCCCTCAAGAGGGAGGAGGGTGAAACCCAATTGTTTAAAGCCACTTGCATAATTAATAGTTGAGCTGGGATAAGAACCTAGGCCTCTTGATTACCTGTCCAGAGCACTCTTCAGTTTATCTTCATTGTTTTGCTTCATGCGAACTCCCAGGGCATTAATCATACAGATAGTAAAATATGCTCACAAACAGATGTGCCTGAATTACATATCAACACGTTTTTGGAGTATATACCATACTAGATAACCCATAATTTAGCTATTCTCGGCTAGAATTTGTGCTTACATCTTTCACAAGCACGTGTCTTCCTGTCATCTCAATATTTGTTTTTGCATGCCCTCTACTACTGTGCATAACCTTTAGACTAAGGATTCTTTCCTTACCCTAAAGATCACAGAAGCTGAATCAACTCTAAAAGCCTTGCTACTTCAGTACAACAGCAGCAAACATCCTGATTCAGACCTAGCTGCACGGGCTTATCTTTCTCATAGAAATGCAAAATAGATCTTTATTTGCCACAAAATTAAAATGTGATCCAATTATGCAGAATATGGAGGAACTTGTTGAATTATCAAAAAAAAAAAAAAAGTCACACACACTAATTTAAAAAATGATACCAGAGCCTTAATTACCAGGGGCTTTACTACTGTAGCTTTCAAACAGTGATGGAATAGGAGACACAGCCTGCCTAAGATAAAATACACAAAGAAAAATAGGACTCTGTCTAAATAAACAAATGATGACGTTAAGAATTTTAAACTTTTTGGAGACAGATAGGCCACCCTGAAAATTATTAGTAAGCTTTAAGCATCAACCAATGTCATGGACTATATGTATGTGTCTCCCTAAAATTCTTATGCTGAAGCCCTGATCTCTAATACAATGATATTAGGAAGTGAGGTTTTTTGGAGGCAATTAGATTTAGATGAGGTCCTGAGGGTGGGGTCCCCACGATGGGACTAGTGCTCTTATGAGAAGAAGAGACAACAGAACTTCCTCTTCCATGATGTGAGGATCCAGAAAAAAAGATGGCTGTCTGCAAGCCAGGAAGAGGGCCCTCACCAAGCAAGAACCAAATCTGCCATCACCTAGGTCTGGATTTCTCTGCCTCCAGAACTGTGAGAAAATAAACATCTGTGGTTTAAGCCACCCGCCCACCCAGTCTACGTTATTTTGTATTGCAGCCTAAGCTAAGACAACCAAATACTTAGCGACTTTCCAGTTCTGTAGATGGCTATACAATTCATTACATTGATCAAGGTTAAGTGTTTATACAATATCCTTTTCTCAGGAACTCGATCAGGGGTTAGTTATTCATGTGCATTAAAGTATGTGAGAAAATATTTAGCCTTCCTAAATCTGCATTTTGCAAGGGGCTATTCTTGCAGTGGCTTACTTATACATTTATAGCCTATCTCCCAATGCTTTCGCCTTGGCATAAAGTGAAAATTAAAATAGAACTGCATATTTAGCTCAACTTTCCTGTCACAGAACCAGTCCTTAACTTTCTAAAATGTGTGACTTTAGCCTCACAATAATGCCTATCTCCCAACTGCTTCACTTCGTAGTTGTCTGTATACCCAGGGGCCAGTTGGACGGATGCTCCCAGGGTTCTGGCAGTTCCCCAAGAAGCAGGTGTCTCTTGCTCAAAACACAGGGGAAAATAGGCAGTTAATAAAAAGGGGCAGAGTTTCGCTGACCAGTGTATGCGGGAGCTCAGAATTTAAATATACGGATGACCTCACACTCCGGAAGGTTCCAAACTACCCCAAGGGATCAAACTTGTCTAGCCAGTCTTTCTTTCTCTAACAAAGCCCAACACTCTTCCCCTATTCCACCTAAACTACCCAGGTGATACCTAAGGTGAGAAGGAAAGTTCCCAAACTGAAGTTAGTCCTTGTGCAGTGAGGCTTGTCTGAACCCGAAACCAGAGGATTTCTGGGTAAGGAACAAAGATTCTGTTTCAAATCACAGAGGTTAACCTCATACCTATTATAACAGAAGAAAACAAAATAACCTCAAACTGCATGACCTCTAAATTATCCAATCTCAAAAATGCCCAGATTTCCTCAAATGACTCAGTTTACCTAATGTGTGACCAAAAAAAGGCAGAATGAGGAATAACGGAAGTGAGGTGGGCTAAAGCTATGGATACCTTCTTTTAAAAATATATGTATATCGAAAGCTTGAACAATAAGGAAGAAAAACTGCTCCACCCTAAGGCAACGAGGCTTATGGCCATATCTGCTCTGATCCATTTCTACTCAGGATCCTTACAGATCCTTAAAGTTCTCCAAGGTGACACAGGGCCCTTTAAAACATAACCTAACTTATGCTTCTTCACCAGGAGTTGTAACTCTCTTCCTGCATCTCTGCACAGAAAGGCCATGACCCTCAGCTTTCACTGGCTCTTGGGATGGTGGCCAAAGCGAGAGAAGTCAAGTTGGAGAACTCCCCAAGGTGGTTCTCAGGTAACCAGCTGGTTAGATTTCATCTTATATGGGGTTAGCTTTGCCTCGCTAGGCAAAGGAGGCACTTGGCCTTGGTTTAGAATGATTTGTTTTGGTTTCTCTAAGGCTCAATTCTAAACAGCCCAAATAAAGGCTTTGCTGTCCTGAAGGGCACCTTTCAAGAAAAACAAAAATAGGACGCTCGCTTAACAAAAGAGGACTGTTTGGCCACCAACGTCCTGAACGGGGTCTGACCGTAGAACTGGAAGGGCTTTCTGCAAAGTTAAAAAGAAGGAGAAGAAAACAGCAGCAAGAAAAGAATAATCACAGACTCGCCCACTCCAAACCTTCCTTCCCTCTCAGAAGTGCCAAGGGATAAAATATAAACCTCTTTGAAGAAAACTCGAGCAACAGCTCAGCTTTCAGGTTTTAGAAGACACTGGCATCCCAAGGCCTCCCCACTGTCAGATCAAACACACACAGAACAGTTCTGATATTTGCCTGGTTTCCCCATACCATAAAAAACAGGCTTTCATTTTTAATCTACTTACCACACTGTGGGTGAAGGCCTCTAATTTCACAGCATGGAGATAACACACATAATTCATATGACACATTAGTGGAAGATCTACAGGGAAAGTATTTAGTCAGAGCTCATTGAAAACAATAAGGAGCTTGGCTACTGCCTCTGAAGGCAAAGGGATGGCCCTTCCCACAGGCAAAGCCCCCTCCTGTCACACTCACTGGAGTTAAAGATAAGTTCAGCCTATCGGCATCTGAGTTGTTTTAAGTCAACAGGTCTCCCTAATTACACAACACTTCTCTCGTCCCTCTGTGAGCTGCAACATTATCAATCTCTTTCCAGGACTTCCACAGGCTAATGCATATGTGAAAGCCCCTTGAAAACAGTTAAGTGCCTCGCACACAGACTAACAATCCCGCTGTAATCATAATCAACATTATCTACTCCACCAGCTAACACTTGTGCATTTCTTTCTCTCTTCATGGTCAACTAACTAAATAAAAATTTCTCATTAGTTTCCCATGGCTAGACCCATCCTTTGAAGATCTTACACCCTTTCTCAAGACCCCGTCTTTCAACTTTCTCTCCCACAAAGCCTTTCTTCCAAGGCCATGTGGAGACCACTCCACAGCTACTATTCATTCTGTTTCTCCCAATCTTGAGGTCCTGCCAAGTGTGAGGCAGATTCCCTTTAGAGACAGGATAAATCAATGCTGGACTGTGTAGAAAGTTTTTTTTTTAAAAAAAGGGCAGCGACTCTTCAATCATCAATTAGACACGTTGAGGAGACCACCATCAAAGCAGATACAACTCAAATGTAGTCAGAAGCAGCAAAGTGTGTTGGAAACTCACTCTGGATTTAAAGACATTCTTGGTTCTTTATGCCTTTAGCATGTCCAGGTCTAAATCCAGTTTTCTGAGATACTTTTCTCTGTCACTACACTGGTTCATCTCCTTTACTTTGTTAATCACACCCACTTGGACCCTAGGCTTATTTTTCCTGATGTCACTTCAAAATCCACGAACATGACCTGGCAGAAAAATCTTACCTTCCAATTCTCTGTCAAAAATGCTCCTCCATAATGCCTCCAGCCCAGCTGTCCATCCTGAATGCCAGATGCTTGTTGGGTACCTCCGACTCCCAACCCAAAATGGAACTCATGCGTTCTTCCCTCTTCACGTCCCACACCAAACTGTTCCAGTCTATAATTCCACCCAGCTCTTAGACTGACTCTTGTCATTATCTTCATCATGCACCTCCAATTCTACCGTCTGGGACATTCTAGCTCAGGGTTCACTTCCTCACCCATTTAAGCCCCAACCTACAGTATGTCTCTTCAGAATGACTGCAAACATTTCCTACCTTGGCCTCCTATCTACAATGTAAATTCTCTACCCCAACTTCGACATACTTAAATATCTTTAAAAAAAAAAATTGCTCAAAATTTTGCCATAGGAAAACTTCCAAGATGCTTAGTCTGGTCCCTGCCTGCTTTCTCCAATCTCATCTCCTAATCCTCACCAATATATTCCATGCTTAGTCTAAGTAACACATCTCATTCATGCTACTTGAATGTGCCATAAACTTTCACCTCATGCGATTTGTCCCAGAATGCCCTCACTTTCTGCCCTCTAGGCAAATTTCTCATTTTTCCAAAAACTAGGCAAATGTATCCCCCTCAGTGAGCTTTCCCTGACTCTTCGTAAAGTGTTTTCTCCCTCTTCTGTATGCTATATATTTTCTAAGTATCTCTATTTTAGCATATTTTGAAATTCCAAGTTAATGTATTTTTCCTGCCTATGAATTACCTTAATTCAACTTTGTACCTCCATTGATCAACATGGGACTTGGCAAATAGTAAGTGCTCAATAAATACATAATGAATCAATGAAAGAAGGCAATATATTGCATCACCTTTAAACATCTGAAGCTTTCAAAGAATATTAGATTTTCTTGCCTCATCCCAATTTTTCCTCAGCTGGCTCGTCTTTCATATATTGATCCTGAATTGCACCGTCACTAGCATCCCAAGGGCACTCACTGAATGTCCAACTATGAGACAGAGATATGGGACAAAAGATTCAAGACAGTCTACAAAGCTGCCCTGAAGGAACTGAGACCAATGAGAATATAAACACAGGTGAAGCAGCAAAATGCCAATTCAAAAAGAACTATAACTAATGAGCGATAAAATCAGAGTCTTTGTTACTATGAAAGTAACAGAGGAAAAGACCAATTAATAAAGGGACTTTGTCGAATGCCATTATAACATTTTATTAGGCACAATATGATATCAATATTTTATATTGGGGATTGTAACATTTCTCCACTAAATACATTCTTAATCCACATGCCAAGGAATGATGCTGCATACTCTCCTCTCAAATGCTGATGGAGTTTAAAATCAACATTGTTGGTCTGAGATAAAGGGAGGGCATAGTTGTTTATGAAGCAAATTTGCTTTCAATATTTTGGTCATCAGTATATATATGAAAGGTAAATATATTCTAAAGTACATAAAATCTTGACTCTAGACAAGGTCTTTCCGAGGTTCTGGATTACCAGGTGGTGGTGTTGCCAATGCCACAGAAACAAAACCTTGGAATGAGAGCAAGTCAGAGGTGAAAGCTACCAGTAAAAACTCTTCTTGACGGCCACTGCTGGAAAACATGGAGAGTCTTAGATGCAAAAATCCAGACTGGAAACAAACCAGGTAAGTCTTCAGGATCTCCCTAGAGATACTATCCTAATAATTGAAAACTCAGAGACGATTACTGCCAAATGATCCCAAAGCCAGTCCTCCTCGGGGGGTGAAGGGATCACCTCACTGGAACCAAGTCAAAGTGTAATACATTCTCAGACTTTTAATTTATCGATACCACTGGGAGCAGCCCCATTTGATGTTACCTTCTCAGATCTTGTTTATACTCTTAGGGTTAGCTTATGATTTAAGGCATAAAAATATGCCTCTATCTTTCTGTTGTGGAAGAAGTTGTTTGGCCAATGTCACTTCCTTAGGAGGCAAATGACAAAATGACCATAGTTCCTGGGCCCTGAATACTTCTTCGCAAACTTAAGAAATATCAATTAATAAAAGTTCTGAGACATGGTTATGTGGATGAAGAGGCTGAAACACATACACAAAGCCTTGTTTTCAAACCCTGGCCTTGATGTTCCTATTGACTTGGTCTGCCATAACTGATGCCTGTCTCCATGTAGATTAGCCAACTCATTAAAAGGCAACACGAGGCAAGCATTTTTATGACACAGTCATGTATCTTCTTGATCTGCCTGACTGGTACAATACGCCTGTGTGCCTGTGTGTGTATATGTACATGTGTGTTTGTGTGTGTGCATGAGCATATTACACACACACACACACACACACATATACACACACATGCGCACACACACACACATATATATGCATTGATATTAAAATGTATATTGATATATCACTGAATAATATATCATTGAATAATGGCTTATTTTCATTGATTGACTGTTCAATATTATAAAATTGGGGCTTCTCAGCTGGTGACTGTTTCTTAAAGACCAGCTACTCTAAGTCTGTATGTATATGTATCACCCACACTATCATAATACGAATTAGACAAAATAGATGCTTAATGGTGTAATTCACTTTACAATGGCACTATTATTACAGCATTATTCTATTTCCATTACTACTGCATATTAGAATCAGCTTCCAACATGTTTGAGTGAAGAAATAAAACCCAATCACAGTGCCAATTAGTTCTATAAAAGTCATGTAGTATATCAAAACTAAAGCATTTTCACAGCATCCCAGAAAGATAGGATTCAATTCTTGGTTCACTTCTAGCTTGTTATGTTTCTACCCCTACTATACTTTGACTATCCTAGGCTAATTGCAAGCTAAAATCAATAAAAAGACTGTTAACAAGTTGAACTGATTCTCTAAGAAAGACTATTATAATCCATCAGCACACCCTTACCTTGTGCTAACATTATTTTCCTGGGTTTACCTGATACCATTGTATACCAACAACTACCCTTTCTCATGCTGCTCTCTCATCAGCCCAAATGCTATAACAGCAGAGCAATTTCAAGCAGGTTGTGAGTCTCTAAGAGTATTACTTGCAAAGTGCATGTAAATTATTAGATTACATTACAAGTGAAAGACTCAGCAGTGGGTCACCATAGTGGAGCATTAATGTAGAACAAGTTGAATGAAACCCTTGCAGACAAGCTTCTCCAGTGTGATTTTTTGGCAGCACGGAGAAAGTGAGTAAAAGGGTAGGGAGGGCAAGGAATGATGGGCTACAAAATGTGGTGTGAGAGCACACTGGAGCACAGTGGAAGGGAGCTCCCCAGCCTCAATGGCTAGAGCGGGGAGCCAGCCAGCAGGTACCACAGGAATAGCTGGGGCAGGACTAAAGGAAGCAGCCAGACATGGGCCCTCCTCTGGCTCAGCTTAACGAATGTGTGGGGTGTAATCTTCGGGAAGCCCAAAAAGGGGTTGATGGGGTTCGACTTAAGTGATTTGTCCTCAGTTGGCAGGGTCCAACCCATGGCAACTGAGCTGATGGACTGGGGCAGGATTCAGTCCAGGAAATGAAACTGGCAAAAGGAAAGACTTCAAGACACCCATGCCCTGGGGCTCCTGCTTATTTCACAGAGTGATCAATCAGAATCGAGAAAGAATGCTCCAATCAAAAGGAGCTGAAGCGGAACCAGAGAAGAAGTGGCTAGAGGGCCCCACTACTCCTCCTGTATGTGCTCCATCATCACACTGTCACTGTGCCAGACATCCCATCAGGTGATGCAGCAGGCATGATCCAGTGATCCTCTCACCCACCCTGGGAAGCCAGCACCAGCATCATCCCCAGTTTTCGGGTAATGAAAGAAACAGACTGAGTGGTTAATGAACTTACCTAAGGTCACAGCTTACCCGCAGCATACCTGGGCCTTTGGCCTAGGTCTGTCTCACTCATAGCAAGCTTGTAACAAATATGCATGCTGTCTCCTAACAATGTCCAGCTTTGGTCTAAGTTGCTCAAGGCTAGAACAGGCCTCAACTTGCCAATGAGAGAAGGGTTGGTGGATCTAAGAGAAACAAGTGGGACAAATAAGGGTGGCTGGGTCCATGCTCAAGGCCCAGTTGGAAAAATAAGGAAGTAGAAGCTGTGCTTGCAGAGCTGGGAAATCCAGAGCTGTATCTACTGAAATAGCAAACAGCCCAGCAGGGTAATGAGGGAGAGATTATATGCACAGTTAGTGAGCATCTAGGTTTTGCAAGGCACTGTGCAGGGATAAAAGAATAATCCCTGGTGCCAGTCTCTCGGGGAGAGTAGACTCTTACCCAGGAAATAACACTACAAAACAGAGTGTAGAGGAACCTGGTTAAGGAAGAGGTTACATGTTGATTGAATGAGCAAAGCCCACCTGACGTAAAAGACAGGATCATGGGAACTGTGGGAAGGAGAGGGTACAACCTACCTGGAGCTATTGTAAGATTTCAATAAGCAAAGGGAAATTGCGATATAAGACGGGAGATTGGGTGGAGGAGGCAGGGAGGACGAGAAGGGTGAAGGTGCACAGAAGGAATAGAGGTGAAATAGGCCAAGTCCAAGACACACACAGAGGAGGACCATCAGAAGTGTTTGGTCAAAGGTGACCCAGACAGTAGGCTACGCTGAGAAACGCCACCACTAGAATGTAATTTCTGAAGGCGGGGTTCTGACCTCTCCTGTTTGCTGCTTTACCTCCGAGCCTAGCACAGTGCCTGCAACACAGAAGGTGCTCAGCAAACATTTGTTGAATGAAAGAAGGCAGCCCTCGTGCTTTTTCACCATGACATCAACTTCAAGGGGGATCCCAGAATTTACATTCTAAGTCAGTCTAGGCAGAAGCATGCCTAAATGTAATAGGATATTAATGAACATGTGCGAAAAGTGACATATAGATACCATATGATTACAAATTAAAATATTTACATTTTCCCTCCCACACCTAATCCCTGAAATCGTAATGAATAACATGTAAAGTTCAACACCAGTTACTGTGGAAACTCTCCCAACCTCCCTCCAGACCTCCCTCCCTCCCACAGCTACCAGGCTATGGCCCACAGAAAGACTGCTTCTACCTCATGCCCAGGACAAGGTTTTTCAACTGCCGGAACAGCCCACAAAAAGATCATGAAATCAATTTGCTGGCTTGTGACTTGTATTGTGTCTTTAAATGATAGAACGAAAATAATGATGTATCACAGGTATAGCTTAAAAATTTCATCTGAAAAGTTAACTGAGTTGTGTGTGTGTGTGTGTGTGTGTGTGTGTGTGTGTGTACTGGCTCACAATGTAGTATGTTTTCTCATTGTAAGTTACAGTATAAACACATGTAAGACATTGTCCCAGAAGGGCAAGAAATTCCAACATTGGGGCACTCCTTTTCATATTCGAGCTGAATGACCCTCATCCTCCTGGTTGAATATGACTCTCTAAGGGATTGCTCTTTAGACCAGTAAACTTGGCCCATGCTAAAACGTCAAGAAATTCTGTGCAACATAACTAACTTCAGAATTAGTTCCTTCAAACCACCTCTAGTTTCACAACACACAATGTTTTTTAAAAGAAAATTTTATTTTTCTCTAGTTACAAATGTAATACATGCACAATGCAGAAAACTGAAATACAGAAGAGCAAGAAAAAGAAAATAGACAATCTCACTATCCAGAGATGACCACTTTATCATTTCATCACTTAGGTCCATGTGGGTCCATGTTAATACATATATGTGTGTGTATATTCATATATATACATAAATGAATATACACACACATATAGCATATGTGTATATATATGTGTGTGTATATGAATATACACACACATATAGCATATGTGTGTGTATGTATGTACACACATATTTTTTTTTTAAAAAGGATATCATTCTGTACACATTGCTATGGAAGCCGATGCTTTTCCCTAAGCAATAGATCATAAACATTTTCCTGTCAAGAAATATTTTTCTACTGCAATATGATTTGGACTGGCTATATAGTATTCCATTTGCAGACTTGCTCTTGAGCATCTCTATAAAAGGCACACCTTTAAACCCTCTGCCTTGAGGAAAGAAAACTGTTGCTCAGCGGTATCTCCCCCCACGTTACCCCCTGGCTGCATCTAACTCCAGTGAGAATAACAGCTCCAGCAGGCTTGTAATAACCATGCATGCTATCTCCCAACATGTCCAGCCTTGGTCTGAGTTGCTCAAGACTAGAACAGGCCTGAACCTGTCACTGAGAGGAGGGTTAGAGTTGAGTACAAGATGCGCAACTCCATGTCTTGTATTTTACTTTCCACTAAGCCAGACCATGAGATACAGGCACTATTTTCCCTGTGCTTTCAACTGGCTTTTCTGACACAGCCACCAGCTCACGAATTTTTAATTAATGAACATGCCCAGTGGGATTTTTAAAAAATAACAATTACTAACAATGCTCCACTACTGCTACATAGCCAAAATAATGTGCACTTACCTAATGCTGGATTAACATGTTTTAATATCTGTGGGGGGTTTTCCTCGGAGGGGGTAGAGACTTGGATTTTGTACCTTACTGGAAATTCTGAGCATCCTGGCACAGCACACAGTGGAAGGAACATTAGGTAAGTAAGCGGAAGACTAGTGTTCTAGTCACAGCCTTGCTGCATCCTAGGAATGGGACCTCAGGCACATTTTTAGATCTCTGTGAGTATCGGTTTAAATGAGAGGCCAGGCCAGATGATTCATAAGGCCACCCTCTGGCTCTAATAGGCTTTATTCTAATAAAACATGACCAGTGGCAGAATATATATCTAAATATATTTACATCTATCTTTTATCAATACATCATAGATAGAGAGTGAGCACCACATTATCTAAGATATACCCGCAAGCTCAAGATTAGAAAGCAAGCTTTAGAAATTCAAGAGCCCTTTCAGTGTAGCGTCAGTACTACCGATCCTCTGTGGGGCCTCAAGAAAATTGTAGAACCTCACTAATCTTCGACTTGCATCATTCACACTGTGAAATTTTACATCTTCAGGGTTGACAGCCAGGTCTATAGAAACTGCCCACTTTCTGCATAAACGTGCTCATCGGAAGTGGTTCGTGAGTGCCAGAAATGGTAAAATACAACTCTGGCAATTTCACCCTTGTCAGCATCAGTCAACTAATAGGATCACTAAAAGAAGAATCAGTTTTGATTACTGAAGTATTTCATTTGCCTTTGCTTTCCCAATGCTTCATTAGCTGGACAGTTGAGAGTTATGGGCAGTTCACCCACCCAGTTGCCCTGTCCTTTCCGATAAAATATCCCCATCACACAAATGTTCCTAGGAGTACACGCTATATTGTTACTGTGGCCTTCTTATCATCCACTGGTCTTATAATTGTACAGTGAAAATGAAAAGCAATGCAGTTTACTGAAGAGTTTTTAGACTTGCTAAATATATCCTTGTTTCTTCTGTGATTTGTATGTTAAAAATCCATTAACTTCTATATAGTCGCTCCTCCCCATGACTGGCATCGACTGTGTAGGATGATATGAGCCTCTTTGCTTCTGGAAGGGCAGAATCACATCTGGTTGTCTTTTCTCCATCTTTGTCCATTTCTTCAGGTTTCTTTAAAACTAATTGGAAGAGTCAATAAACACGCCCGCCGATTCCCTGAACCCAGTAGGAAGCAGATCATCATGCCCTTCAGACCTGATCTTGTTCTGTTTTCCCAAATACTCCCTTACTTGCCTTTGTCAACTGACATTCTCGACAAGTTTGTAATTTCTCAGTGTCAACTTTTCCTCTTTTCATTGCCCTTGTTAAAGATAATTTAAAATTAGAAAGGCACATTCCCAGCCATTTCAGAGTCAATGTTAATTTCATTTTCTTTTGCACGGAAGCCTCCTTTCCCTCTAGACAGTCCTTTCCTTCATTCGCAGCCCCGCTCCCCAGCCCCAAACAGGCATTCTTAATCTCAGTAGGCACTACTGCATTCCCCTATTTCACCGTTCTTATCTTTTCCCCCAAATACTTCACCCAGTGAAACACACTTTAGCTTGTGGTTCTCCTTCCTTCACTCCACTTCTGAGAGAAATGTCTGTGTCTGGAGATTGTAAAGTCACCTTCAGAAAAGAGGCATACAGTTGTGTCAATTAATCAGGATAAGACAGAAAAAATTACATCGTGTGCAGCTTTGCTTCTCAGTACATGCATTTATGCTTTGGGGATCAAGAGGATTTCTCCCATATAACCTAAAATTCATATTTATGACTTTTGTTTGGCTATAACTAATTCTCTACCTAGCAGCACAGTAGTTAATAGTCTGTGTTATTTAAAACAGAGATTAGCATACCTCATTATAAATTTAAGTGTTAGTCCCTCATTTTTTCCTCCATTCCATTTCACCTCTATTCTTTGCAACCTGTCTGTTTATCCCTGGTGGCATTCTTTGCTTATAAAATAAGTCAAACGATTTCATATTCTGTAATTTTTATTCCCACATCTAGTTTGACATATAGATTTTAAGCCAGTTTATTTTCCCCCATTAAGCACGGACCAAAATGTCACCATTCTTGTCACGTAGACTATTCCATCAGGTTTCAGAGTGTCATTTATACACAATTTTATTTCTTCTTACTTCTTTCACACACGCCCACCACTTACGTATAGCAACTTCACTACATTCATATTTCATAAACTTCATCAGTATTCAGCCAAATCCTCCCCCGAAGTAAGCTAGGTATTTTTAACAGTGCGCTGCCTCTTTCACAGGCTTGAAGATCCTAGACTAAGTGGCACCCTTCCTTGTACCCCGAAGAGTTTCATTTATTATGGTCTGTTCATGGGTCTAGGAACATCCTAATAATTTTTTAAAACTTTAAGACAGTTCATAATTAAAAATCAAATACCCAATAACATTATTAGAGATGATTTGGGGCTGGAAGATGATAAATCCTCTACACCATAATCATTCCTACTCATTTCCAGCCTCTGATTGAGCTTCGGGAAAAACAGTGCTGGTATAGCAACTACCTGGGAGAGCCTGGAGTCCTTCAGCCCTTTCAAGGGTGTGGGAAACCTGTACTCTCAGCTGTCAGTGGACACTGCAAAAGCCTCCCCAGCTGGCCACCAGGGCCTCAGTCTGTGGACAAGATAATCACCAGGAAACCACAGCGCATTGTCAATGTGCCACAGTGCATAATGTGATAAGACAGTTTGTAATAATGACGTGTCAGTTAAGGCCACAAACATCTGTTAGAGAAAAAAAAATGTTCTTCCATCAACACAAGGGAATTGTTACCTGTAATTCCTTTTAACATTTAGCATAAAAACCGGAGCAAAAGTGAACCTGCCTAAACCATGAGCTATGGTACATTTATTCCTCATCATACCCCATTCCCTTCTTCTAAGGATTTCTTTAGATGATCTCCTTGATGTCTTTACTACAAAAGCAAAAAAATAAATCAATAATTGAGACATCACCAAAGGATATTAAGACAACCAAGCTGAATTTTTAACACTAGGACATCAAAGGTATCAAAAGATAACCACAGAGCATCATTAAGTTGAGTGGGATGGCCCTGGAAAAACCCGCCTCTGTCGGTGTGGTCCCAGGGATGCTTTCCCTGCTGGTCCAGGTTACAAAGGCCTAAGCTTGGAAAAAGAATTTCTTTGGGGGCAGGGGGGAGAATCTAAATGTTCTTTATTTATATCCTTGAAAGTCTTCCTCCTAACCCCCGAGTTTCCTAATTTTCCAGATTTATGAAGCCTTTACCAAAGATACCTCTTGAACATATCTACAGAGGAGGCAAAATTAGCTGAGATTTCTATCTACCTTTATATAGGGGAGAAGTTACATAATGCTGACACTATAGTACAGAACCTCCTGAATACAAGAATACAGAACTTCTTGAGTATAAGAGCCTTCCTGACTATTTGAGAATGATTTGACATCCTCTATAACTCTAAAGAAAAAATTATGGCTCTAAACTCAGATTAAATTTTTCCTTTAAAGTAAAAACCTTAACTAACCAAAATCAATTAATTTAAGTGAATTTCTATCTTGTTACTTGCAACTTAGAGAACGAGAGGCAAATAACAGAACATTCTAATATTAAAGATTTAAAAAAAAAAAAAGAAAGAAAGAAAGAAAGAAAAGAAAAGAAAACAATTTCCAAGATAGGATCAGGACAGATTTAGACCAATCTCTTGACACTGTCTCCATTTACAGTTCTATAATGTACAATCAGAATTCATCTCCAGAACACTGACCCTGTGGCATCATAAGATTCTCAAACTTCCAAGATTCAATTACATCCTCAATGTTCTACTAGGGTAGGAAAGAGAACTAGCACATTTTAAAAACATATTCAATAATAAAAAGACAAAAAAACTATTTCTGGTTAATCTACTATGAGCCAAAAAAACAACAACAATTCATCAGTAATGCCTTGGTACCCTTATAGAAAAAGCACGGTTCACTGTATATTAACCAATACACAAACACTGATTATCTGGAAGGTTTTTTTAAAGTATTAATTCAAAATGATTCAATTTTACTTTTCTTAACATATAGCTTTAATAAGATGGGTGAAAAATGTAACAGCTCATTTCCAAACCAACATTTCCCATGATGTATGAGATAAAAATAAAAACAAAACATTTTTTTCAAATGACAGAAGAGAAGAAAACAGAATGAGAGGGAGAGAGATAAAGATCGAAATTCTGATCAAGGAAGAGAGACTTGAAATTCAGAAAGGTATTCCACATGGTAGGTTAGTGGCCTAGAATGTGAAGGTCTTTCAAAGCAAACTTTTTGCTCTGGAAACACTAATCTAGATGAATGCGTAAGGAATCTCCTTGGGGCAGCTGATGATATCTACCTCAAAGTCCCTTCACATTGGCTCATGGAAGACAGAGAGAGTGAGCATATGGGACAATCATATTATGACTCTTTCCCCAGATACCTAAAATGAGTAACATATTTTGCTTCTACAGACACCGAAGTACATACACAAGCTAAGAAATACAATTCACCAAGTAGACTGGGAAGGTGGAAGAGAAAGGAAGAGCACACTCAGAAAAAGCAGCACGTGCTGTAGAAACCATACCACTTGAACAGAATTTCCAGTGACATCCAACTCAGTCTGTCCAACATCATGCCACAACTTCTTAAAGGCAAAAATGGGAAGATCTGGAGAAAAATGTGCATCTTAACTGAAAAGTGACAAGAGTATGGCCCAAGAAGAACCCACGGGCTTGTCTCACTCGAATTCCAAAGGTCAGCTCTGGTGGACAGGAGTCGGTTTGCTTCTAAAAGAAATTCGGCTGTCACCAAAAATCCTCAGAACATTTTCATCCAGAGGCACAACAATTGCAATAAACATTCTTGCACCTCTGTGCATTCCACTTAAGGGTCTACTGTGGTCTACCTAGAGTGTGTGTTGTACTCTCCCCCCACCCCCACCTCTGCTGCCTAGAAAACACAAGTTTAAGGGTCTCATGGTTAGGGGGCTACACACAGGTTCCGTGTTTCAGTATTGGAAAAAGAAACACTTTCTAAAGCCAAGGGCTCCTCATAATGCCAGTATGCTTTGGGAAATTCCAGCAGTCAACTAACATAAAAAGAGTCTGCAATAAATGTTTTTAGCCAGTGAGGGTTTGACTTCTGGATTAATAATTCAATTCTTTTTAAGAAATAAGGGGGAAACAACAGAAAAGGTTATCATAACTATCATCAAATGCATTCTCTAAAGTTATTCTATTACATTTTTAAAGGGTATAATTATAAATGGTTTTATGAGCAATTTACCGGAAAATTAAAGTCCCTTAGTTTAAAAAATAATTGTTCTACTCCTCTGGCAAAGGATTTTATCCCAGCCAGCAGCTCTTTCAAACTATTGGGCATCATTTGTTCACTGTGGAGAGCAGGATTCACGTAAGAAAAGTTGATCTGAGAATCAATCTCAAGAAAGGGCACTGAATTATCAGGCAAGAGCACCTACCAGAAAGTGTGAGTCAGTCAAGACTAAAGGGGGGAGTGGAGGCGAAACACTTCCAAAGACTTGTGTGGTTCTAGAAGTCCTCGGGGTGACAAATAAACTACAGGTCTTGTTAACTGATTTTAAGTCAATTTAAACTGAGCTTCCAAGGGGTTCGATCTCAACCCAACTGAGCTTTTCAGTGTTAATCCCATCTTTTGGTTTCGATTTTTCCCTTAGGATGGCCTGCCCTAAAAGCATGCAACTTTCAGCACTGGTGATCCAAACCAACTGTGTAGCACGCAGTCCTGTGAGGAAACTTTAGTGAAGTAAAATATGTAAGCTTCCGGCATGCATATAATAACGAGATTCTGGAAAAGGGTTTTTTAACAACAGTTATGTCACAATGCTCATGGCTCCCTGAAGTCCCTGAAAGCCTTGTTAAATTAAAGATTCACTGTGGTTTTTTTCCCCGCTTCATTCTTACTTCCCATGTTGCCTCTTGCCTTTCTTTTATCCCTTTCATTGTGCTGTAAGATGGAACTGAATGACACCAGCCATCATTAATATCACCTAGAAAATGGAATAGTTTTCATTAAAACTGCTAACATTCCCTGCCCAGTTTTCAGGAGAGGAGGAGATCGTCTTTCAGATTATAAACTCATATGTCAAATTTTGGAAGCTCAGGTGCTAACCTACGCAGCCCATTCACACAGGGATTCTCAGGAGTTTGGAATTCAGCAACAGCTTTAAGGCTACCTACGTAATATCTCATGAGGTCACCTCAATGTCATGAAAATCGGAGCACAATCTCTGTGGCCTGCAAATGTTAGCTGGCTGGAAGCTAACCCTGCACCCTCTCTGGAAAGCATCTCCCAAATCAGAAAGCTACCTACTTCACCCAATGCCAAGAACACCACTCGACCCTTCTTGAGGTTGAAAATGCTAATTATAAGGTGATGATGTTTGCTTTTCCTTTTGAGCTGTATGCCTTTAGGTTTTAGGTATTAAAATGGCGTAATCACCTAGTGTGTAGGTTAATTTCTTTCCGATATTGTAATTTATGCAACATTAATACTGGATGCCAGCTCCAATTTTCTTGCTGCTTACACTCTGGGAGCCGACTTGCATATTCTGCCAACTCCATTACATCATCTGAAAACCCAAACATTTCCCATTTTCAAATCACTCTCATCCACCAGGCATACTTACATGTTCTTTTTCTCCCTAGCTCACACACACAAAGATTAGTACCCCTGAGGAGCAGACGCTACAGCTGAGGTTAAAGTCTGCAAATGCACATAATTCCTGGAAGCTATTACTACTGCTGTGTTAGCTAAAGGATGCCTCCATCTCTGACCTTCCTTTTTCCATTCAGACTGTTATATAACCTAGTGCCTGCGTGCAGGATGTGAGTTGAGTGTTTGGGCCTTACCTCCTCTCCCTCCCCCCATTAAATTTCCTGAGGGATGGACAAGGGGTTGGTTCAAATAAAAGTGAGTGGGGGGTGACCTTCTACAGGGTAAGGGGATATGGGTCAGCAGGTCAGCTATGCAGGATGCATTCCTACCCCTCCAGTTATCCCTCTCCCCTTTCTGCTGAGCCAAGGGGGCTGGTGGTACTTACTGAATGCCCCAGTGTTACATAATTTGCAAGAACAGCAAGTTACGGATTTGCTAGTTGGTTCTGCAGCCTGCTACCCAGATCTCCTGCAAGAATACCTTCTGGCAAGAATGACACCTGAAGATGCTAATAACACGGCAGCGGGGTGGGGGTAGGGGGTAAGACAGAGGTGAGTGGCAACTCAAATCAGAAATTAGTGTAGCTTCCTATATCTCCCATCAAAAAAAAAAAAAAAAAGCCTCAGAAACACATGAAGGGGATTTTCTCCAGTGTTTATGATTAACCCTGTTACATAACCCGCTCGCATTCCAAATCCACCGTCTCAGGGTCTAAATATACTCTTTCCAGCCAAAAGCTCTCCACACACAAACTCACCCAGCGAACGGCAGGTCCCGGCCCCCGACCCTGATCTCCTTTCCTTTCAACTCCTGGCCCTCGCTGCCCCCCACACCTCCCGCTCGACCCGTGGTTCCGTGTATTCACTCTTCAAAAATCGCCTTTAATTAAATGTTTTTCTCGTATGTCATCCTGATGGCTTTTACTGTACTCGAATTCCGTGAATGGGAAAGCTCCCGGACAGGGGGTGTGGCTAAGGTGGTGGTGGGGGTGGAAATACTGTAAAACAGCCAGCACATGATCAGCCATATTCCTGCCTCCAACTAAAACATCAAGAGGAAGGGAGCGGCTCCTGGGGCCCCCACTCGCCTCTCCCAAGCCCTCCCCAATCGCCACCAGAGGCCGAGTGTCAAGAGGAGGGGATGCGCTGGGCCAGTGCCCAAGCCGGGAGTGGAGATCCTTTCTGTCCCCAGGCCTGGGCTGCTCGCGGGAGCCCGATTCCTCCGGAGTGACAGGCGTGATTTATACATTATTTACAAGAGTAATTAAAGCCGTAGCTTCCTCCAGTTCTTTGCAAACTCCAGGCGCATTCAAATAAATAATTCCCACCCCCAAGAAAAACCCCCAAGTTGGGTTCCGACACCTTTAAGAAAAAGCTTTCCCGAACACTCCACTTTAACTAGGAAAAGAAAGGAGGGGGTAATGGAGCCCTTCGCCCCACCACATACACACTCCAAAATGAAGTGTAAAAATCGCTCGAGGTGGGGGGGTGGACATCGCTCGCACAATCCAACCAACATTCAACTTGCACAGACCATTCCCAGGTTCCTACAGAAACGCTTGGAACCTCAGAGAGGGAAGAATTCCCATGGCAGAAATAAGTTTGGGCGCCTTTCGAGCTTTCTCTTTCTGCTTGTTTGCTTTGGTAGACGCTCACTCCGAATGCGCGTGGAGCGCCCCACAGGACCGCCGCCCTCCGCGCGCTGGCGCGCACACGCCTCCCCGCCAGCCCGGACGCCGGGCTTCGAACCCTGGGACGGCAAACTTGCGCATCTCCCCTCGCCGCACCCGGCAGAAAACTTGGCGAACACCTCGCGCGCCCGCACCCCACTCACTCCAGCCCTTCTTCCAAACCCCTAGACCACCGCCGTGCTCCAGAGAAGGTGCCCATGTTGTCCCCAGATCCAGGAGCGCCCCCCCCCTCCACCTCCGGGGCTTCCCCGGTCGCTCACTCCTCCTGCCCCCCTCTGCTCTGTCGGGGGTCGAAAACATATCCTGTTTCGGGCAGCCGGGGCCTAAACTGTCAAAAGGAGACAAGGTAAAGGGGGAAGAGGGTGGCCATAAACAGATTTTTTTTCTTTCTTTCTTTAAAGGACACTGCCGCTTTAAAAGTTTCTTTCTCGGGCCCCCACTCTCGGGTTCTCCGTATTTTGGGGGAGCGTATTTAATTTCGGCGACGCGGCTTTCCTCCTCTCTTTGCAGAAAAATCAAAGCCAGGGGATGAGCCCGCCGGCTGTCAAGCCTCCTGCCGCCTCCCCCGCCCCCCTCTCCTCCCGCAACCCGAGAACCGGCTGCAAAAGTTTGCAACATTTCTGGGGGGCCGAGGGGGGAGGGGAGAGGGTTGCTCCGGGCTTGGGGCGCCGCTGCAGGCTCGCGCGCGGCCCCGGACCCCGCGCCCCGGGCGCCTGCTCCGGGCCGCCCCCCGCTCCGCGCCCCGGCTCCCGCCGCCCCCTCCTCAGCCCCTCTCGCAGCCGCCTACCTCTGCTGGTGCTGGAATAGCTCTGTCTGCGCACTGGGGCGGGCGGCTCGCTCTTGCGGGCGGATTCCTGGTTCAGCGGGGTCTCCCTGGAGCCTGCGGCCGCGTCCGCGCCGCTACTGCCCGGCTCGCTGGCGGCGGGGTCGGGGGCTGCCGGAGCTGACTCCATGTTTTTTCCCAATGTAGAGATCGCTGGAGATGGCGAGCTCTGAGACTCCCTCTATCTTCTGTTTTCAGAGCAACTCTATGGTACCAAAAAAAAAAAAAAAAAAGGAGAAGGAGACCGGGGAGAGCAGAAGAGAGAGAGCAGGCGGCGGCGGGCGAGCAAGAGCGCGAGGGAGCGCGCGGAGTGTGTCTGGGTGGACGTGTGTGTGCGCCTGAGAGGGGATGGGAGGCGGGTCTGGCCACAGGCAGCGCTAGCGAGAGCTTCTCCAGCCGGCCCCCACACCCACATTCCCCACCCTCCAGACCCCAGACCGGGAGCCACGGACTGGCTGCCAATTTTGGGAGGTGGGGAAAAGAGGGGAGGAGGTGGGAAGAACCTCCTGTGCCCCGATCCTTCCCTCTCCTCAGCCCAGGAACAGAAATTAAGATCAGCAAGATAATTCTGTGTCTACTTCTGAGACTCTCTCGGGAAAAGAGCTCGTCCCCATCAGCAGTCAGCCTGGAAAGAGAGAGAAATCCGATTGTCCACATTGGGGAGTCGCAGGTAGCTCCCCACCAGCCCAGTCCAGCCCAGTGCAGCCCAGGACTGAGAAAAAACTAAAAAGGAATAGACCTGGACTCGAAACCACAAGGTGGGCGAAAGAATGGGAGGACGGACGGGGCACTTCTGACTTTGTGATGGGACGTCCAGTGGATTTCCAATCTTGGTTTGACACAGCTGTTTCTGAAGTGGATTTTGTGAGTCTACAATCGCCGTCAACAGCCAGTTTCTGGTGTGGTTGAAAGAGGTTGCTTCCAGCTTCGTTGCTGTTTCCTCTGCGAAGGATCCAGAAACCACTTGGCAGGGCGATTTCTACTGAAGAAACTTTGGCCTGTTCAATTGATGACTATCTAAGCCAGATGCAACTAGTTCATGCGTGACTGCTAATTGTCAATTCCCACTGTTACTTTTGGTATTAAGTGTACAAGCTCATCCATAAAGTATATACTGGAGAGACATTAATAATGTCTGCATGATAAAATTCAGATAATTAACAGCTAATTAGCCACACCACTGTAGGCATCATTCTACACCCCAACACACAGTAGGTGCCTAATGAAACCCAAAGAAAGTGGAGAATTGTATCAATGTTACCTTGATCCCAAACTCCAATATGAAGTAACAACACAAACTGGATGAGTGGAAAACATTCAAGTGGTAGCTTGATTTCTCAGCTTCAATACTCAATCTGCCATTTCCTTTTGCCTGGGAGACACTGATGAAATCAGCACATTTTTAACACACAACCCACCTTCCTTTCAGAAGGCTCACATGCAAATTTTGACAATAAAAAATATTATGTACCAGAAGGTGGCATAAATATGTGTATTTAGGGGGATAGAGTGGGGGAGGCAATTGGGGAACATTTTGTTGTTGCTAACTTTCTACTTTGGAAATTGCTTTTTAAAAATAAAAGGGAAAAACTTAACTAGGTAATAATAGCTGAAGAGGAATCTCCACATGCCAAACTTCACCCGAGGTTTGTGTTACTGTTACTCATCTTGGTGTGACTTCAAATACACAGTGCTATTTGCCATGGCCTGTATGTTAATCAGCAAAACCTGTGGTCCACTCTTGGGAGTGATGTAAATGAGATGTGAACAGTTCTGATACCTTAATCCAGTCTCTGCAAGGATCCCCGGTTTTAGCCTGTCGGCACCTATGAACAATGCCACAATTGTCTCCTCCATCCCAAATCAGATGTGTGCGTTTTCCCATACATCAAAGCACAGATTTCTAGAGCAGCCTTCACACCCTTTACAATTGATCTGTTAATGTTCTTTATACAATTGATCTAGCTTGTTACATCTGACTTTTCTACGTAAACAAATATATCAAAGTGCGCAGTTTAATAAATAAGTTCCTCTGAGACAGTATCTCAAAATGTATCCTGCTACATATTTCTTTTAGAATATTTTTTTAAATGCTTTTCACATTAAATTTCTCCATTAATTCTCTTTCGGATGCAAGTGGCTTAAAAAAAAACATGCCTGGCTCCTTTTTAGGTACCAGTAGCAACTCGTTAACATTTTTTTGGTTAAGTCTATTCCCCTGGGCCTTCAACTGGTTCCTGAACTGGTATCTGTTCATCCCGGAAGGACCTTCCTGAAAATAACCCTAGTGACCTTAGTCAATTAAGATAGACTCCATTACTCCCCTGCGCACTAAATTTCAGCTCCAAAAAGCCATTCCTCCTAACTCTCTCAAACGATTACTGCTTCTGCAATTTAAAACAATTGGGAACTCAAGTGATTTCCCCAAGGGAAAAATAAAAGTGAGTTAGATACATTCCTTGACTGTCAATCATTGTTACTAAAGTGTAAATTACCTGGATTGGGGAAGTATTTGAAACCTGAAAAGCACAGTGATTAGGTTTATATTTCTTTCCTTTCCTCGTGCCTCTACCCGGATTACTAATTAAGGTTTTCAATTTGCCAAATATTTGGAAAGATGGGAGCCTCCCTTAGACTCTGCTTACTGACAAAGGCCAACAGTGTTGCTTAAAAAACGGTTATTTGACTTTGTACTACTCAGTTCTCTGACAGACAATGACTTAGAAAATCTATGCTTCGTAGGAGAGATAAACCTAAATACATGTTTTGCAACTCCTCTCTCCCTAAATTCACCAGGACTCTCCCTGCTTCCTTGCAGATCCCAGGCTCCCCTCTTGATGGTAATACTACTTTTTTCTTATTCTAAAGTAATTACTGGGAACCTCAGAGTTAGCTTTGACTCCTCTCTCCTGCGCCTAGCTTTCCACATCCTAACATAATTTCGGATGCTTTCAATTCTACCTCTGTACCATCTGCCCCTCTTTTCTGCTATCACTGCATCAGATCCAGATATTATTACTTGCCTAAACCATTATAGTAACTTTCCAAA
The DNA here is from genome assembly GCF_014176215.1 of Rousettus aegyptiacus. Taxonomy (NCBI): domain Eukaryota; kingdom Metazoa; phylum Chordata; class Mammalia; order Chiroptera; family Pteropodidae; genus Rousettus; species Rousettus aegyptiacus. The sequence continues at coordinate 129,569,003 of NW_023416306.1, forward strand.
CAACTGGCCTTTAGTCTTATAACCATTCTAATCCACCCCAGATAGCACTGCCAAGTTAATTATCCTGAACTACAGCTCTCATTTGCCACCATGTCACTCCCCTGCTTACAAGACTTTAATGACTCCCCATTGCCTATCCAATTAACTACTAACTAGTCAACATGGTATTCAAGGCTCTACCTTATCGCTGCACTCCTGCACCAGGGATGGTAAATCAATCTTGTCTCATGAAGGAAGTCCTGAAGTTGGATGGAAAGGTGTGGGCTGTGATGGATTAATGCTGCCTGCTATGGAGGATTGGGAGTGTGACACTCATGCTAGGAGTTTGCCAAACTGCCTTCCAACCTTACATAATCCCTGCAATCCATGTGTAACCTTCAATCCATGCCACATGCTAATTCCTGCGCCTCCTCCCCTTTGTAGTCCAGGATCCAGGGAACAGATGCCTATGCCTGTTCTCATGAAATGTCCTTCCTGTCTTCTCTGTCTATTGAAACCCCACTTTTCTTTTAAGGTCTATTCCAAAAGGCAACTTCTGTGTGGGACCTTCCCTGACTTACCCCAAACCAAATATCCAAACTTAGTACTCTTAGTACCTCTCTTAACGCACTTGGTATATTCTACCTTGTTCTGTGGTTGGCTGAACATCTGCCTTACTTTCTCTGGTGGAAGATGAATTCCTTGAAAACAGGTCCCTGGCCTTGCACACAGTAGGCACTCATTAGTGTAAGTAGATTTGTGGAATGGAACTGATGAACTCATCATAAGGTAGCATGTCCACACAGTGATTCCATTACACAAGAATGAATACCTAAGCATTTCAACTTTCGATCACTTGAAATAAGCCTTTGCTTCCTGAGTAAAGGATTAGTTGACATGTATGGGCTGTTAAAATTTATATATGCAAAAAAAAAGTTGACAGTTATTTTCTTTGCATTTCTTGGAGAGCGAGAGAGGAAAATTATGGAAATACATAGTAGAATTTCCTTAGGAGAGGGGAACTTTCTACAACATGCCTAAGAACAAAGAAGACTGAAAATTAAAAGCTAGTGCCTAGCCAACAAGTTTCCTTTCTTTCAAATAAGCCTCAAGAAGCTGAAGCTGGACTATGTGCTGAAAATAGAAGAATCTCAGATGAAAATGCATCACTGCTCAGGTGAAAAACCATCTTGCTGCAGTTCATAGTCTGAGCAGCCCCAACTAGGAGAGTCCAGGCTAAGAAGGGCCTTCTGTTCAAATCAGAGAAGGAATGGTATAAACCTGAAGTCCACATGAATGGGAACAGGAGACCCAGGCTTGCCAGACACAAGGAAATAAAGAAGATTAAAGCAGGCAGTGTCTCCCTTGGATGATCAACTCCACCCCTCTTCCCATTCTGTACATGAAGAAACCGAGATGCAGAGAAGTGACCATCCAATTAATCCATGGCATGATGTGATAGTTTCGGATTAATGGATTCAAGATTCAACTCTGCCACACATACTAGCAGTGTGGTTGAGGGTCAGTCACTATTTCTTTGTCTGTAGTTTCTCATCTTGAGATGAGGGTTGTTATGAGGATTATATGAGATAATCCTTCTAAAATGCTTGCCACTCAAAATACTGCTTTTATTGTCATGCATCTTACAGGATTTAATAAAATACTGTATAAAACTGCATTGTGTAATACAGTAGCCACTAACTACATGTGGCTATTGAATACTTGAAATGTGGTTAATCCAAACTGAACTATGTGATAGATGTTAAAATCCACAATTTCGAAGACAGAAAAATGTGAAGTGCCTCATTAATAATTATTTTTGATTATATGTTGAAGCGACAAAAGTCTGGATATATTGGGATAACATAAAATATATCATTAAAATTAATTTAATCTCTTAAAATGTGGCTACTAGAAAATATAAAATTACTTGCTTTATAGTATAGACCTATACATTATACAGTGCTGGTGGGAACATGTCTGCCACATAGTAGGTATTATAATGATTTAATTAGAGTAACTGCTAGAGTTCAGCTGGAGGCACCACTGAGTCAAGAATGAACATCCATCTTGTCATTTTACTAAATCTTAATTGTGCTACTGCTATTTGCAGGCCATTGAGCTGGGTGCTAAGGAAAAGAGACGAAACTATTGTGTCTTATAGAGAAGGTAGGATGTGCACACCAAAACTAAGTGACATTCAGTGATGAGGCTTAAACTGGCTTAAACAGTCACATGTGGCTAGTGGTCACTATATTGGACTATGCAGGCTTTTCAAGTTTTGATCTTCTGAATTTCTGAGCCGCCCACACATGAATATTCATTCATAGGTTCTAGATTCTAAAAGTATTTGTTTTATATCTGCTCTGAGAAGATCCTGTTGGGATTTTAAGATGAATTGGGTAGAGCTCTATGAGGCGCTCAGACAAGTCCATCAGCATGGGACTTGTACTTTAGGATGTGAAGTACTAAATGCCACAGGACAGGTTCAGATAAAGTACAAGGACTTCAGAAGAAGAAGCCAATGTTTCCTGTTAGATTAATCAAGGAAAGTTTCTTTGAAGAGAATACATTGTATGGGTTGTTTTTTCTGGAGTCAGGATTAAAGACATGTACTCATTTGGTAAATGGTTATGGGAATAGATGAACTTTTGCAAGGAAAGTGGAGACCACTGACTCCATTCGTATTCTCCAGGTAGACCTATTCTTAGTGTTGCACACAGACATTTTTCCATTAAGAAAGTACATAAGAATCTTCCCTGTGCAAGGCAATGTCCCAGATAGACTATAACACACATCTATATTTTCACCCTACAACTATGGTTCTCAAAGTGTGTGTGGCCCACAACCAGCAGCATCACCATTACCTGGGAACTTGTTAGAAATACAATTTTTTGGTCTCACACCAGACTTACCAAGTCAGAAATGCTGGGGTGGGGTCCAGCAATCTGTTGTAACAAGTTATATCTGTGATTCTGATGCATGTTCAAGTATGAGAACCACTGTCCTAAATTCAAGACCACCTGATTTGTAAAACTGCACGTATATGAATAACTCTGAATCCTAAAAGAGGGCTGTTCTTATGAGAGATAACATCCATGCCTCTGTGTGCCTAACTTGGCCTATGACTACAGCACAACCACAGATTTCTCAGCACCAAGTAAGGAGCCATAACTAAGTCTATGCTGGTCTCATTACTTTGGTAGTAGTTACACAGAGGCTTTTTCTGCTCTTTGACAAAAACTTAGAGCTCAAATTTAAAAATTAAAAGAAAAAAAGGAAAAGTAAACAAAGAAACAAACAAGCAAAAAAACCTGTCAAACTAGCTCCAGGCACTGATGATTCAGAATGTCAGTTTTTCCCTCTGTGAATACAGATATTTAGATTGAGGGCCTGTGTGAAACTGAGTAAGAAATCAGCAGGAAATATTTTCTGCTTAACAGATCAGAATAGTGACAACCATCATAGCACTGTTCCAAAATGCTACATCATATTAGATTTTATGGGTCAAACTTTCCTACATTTCAAGAAGAAATGTAGTTATTTGGCCTCAAATTTAGTTGGGCATCTCACTAATTTTTTTTTTCCATTTTAAGTATGTTGGTTACCTATTATACAACAATGCTGTATAACAAACCACCCCAAAATTCAGCAACAAACATTTCATTCTCATTCTTTATCTGTAGGGAAAGCTGGGGGATGACTCCAGGCAGGTGACTGGGTTTAAGTCTGTTCTATGCCTCTCTCTTCTTGGGACAGTGGCTCACTGGGGCCTGCTCTGCTCATGGCAAAGGCAAGTGTATAAGGGAGCATGCCCATCAACCAACCACAGTGAAGCCTTTGTTAACATCATGTTAGCCAGAACATGTCACATGCCCAAATCCCAAGTCAAGGGGTAAAGAAGCACCCCCTTCACAAGGCAAGGGTATGAACTGAGGAGAGTAAACAACTGAGACCAATAATTCAATCACCAGAGATGGCTTATCTGTAGATCAGGCTTTCTCAAGCTTGGCTATACATTGTAATCACCTGGGGAGTTTTGAAAAGTACTAATTCCCCCAGAGATTCTGTTCTAATTGGTGTGGGGTGCAGCCCTGAGAGTGGTAAAAGCTACCCAGGTGATGCTAATGAGCAGCCAAGTCTGGAACCACTGGTGTCAAAATAAATGCTATTGATTAAAGAATTGAAAAATTTTGACCACTGCTTTGGGGACGTTCCTTTCCTATTCATTTTGGGAACTCCCAATCTTTTAAGACCATTTACAGTTAAAGCACATTAGTGTGTCAGATGCAATTTCAGTTCCCTCCAGTGAGCAGCCTCAGGTCAGATTCATAAAAGGTACCATCAGAGATTTTCTTAGCATTGAATTCTAATGAATTGCTGGTGATCGTTTGTTACTCATCTATGTTAAAGTTAAAACACTGCTGTGGGCGCTAATTGCTAAATGTCTACAATTCTGGAAAAGCCATCCATGGACAGTACAGAATCCTGCTGTTATCATTAGAGGTCATGATCTATCATCTCAAGGCATAGGACACTTGCATAGACAATGAATACATTTAACTTTGCTTTTATTTTCATATTTTCTATATGTACTTACATTCAAAAAGACAACACCCTCCCCACTCCCAGCCCCACTGCCCATTGCCTTTTTTGGTGCCTTCTGGAATTCAAAGTTCTGTAAACATATAGAAATTATAAAGGATCTTATAACTGTTCTTAAAAAGATCTGTTTAAAGGAAGTTTCCTACCATACAATTTAGAAAAGATATACCTAAGGCTAATGAAAATCAGCAGCCTTAGTCTTTTGCAAACCATACTTATTTCCAGCTGAGTTTTTGCCACATAAGGGTCTCTAATTATTTTAATCTTGAACTGTCATGTCATTTACTCCATTACTAATTTATTTCTGTTTTCAGCTTAGGGTATTTCTAAACCTCTTTATGACGCTGTGAAAACAAACATAACATATGACCCCTTTCTGATTTTTTTTCCTATGTGTAAGAAAGATAATACTTCAAGTACTAACCTATATTTTAGGGAATACTTCATATCTTTCAGGGATATTCTATATATAATAATCAAGCAAACATTTGTCCATAATTTCCCAATATGTTGTCTGGTTCATAGATGAGCTCATCTCTTGGAAAAAGAAAAAGATAAATCATTGGTTTGCATATTATTTCCTCCCCTCAATTGATTGCTGGGTGTCGAGATGCTTGAGATTTTGAATAATCAATCAGATTATTAATTTTTGGATGAAATTTTGTAATGCTATGGCTGATGATCGATTTAGCGGGGAGCACTATGTAGAGCAACAAAAATGTCAGTGCAGAAGAAGAAAAAAAGACACATCCGCCCTGCAGATGAGTCACTGGGAACATATTGGATACATTTATCAGAGTAGGAAGCACTATAGAGTCAATAACATTTCGGTTTGACACTTTCTTCACATCCAAAAGTTAGATCTGCAAATATTTTCTTTCCAGGGATATGTTGTTATAATAAAGAAAATAAAGCCGTGGGTCTACACAGCTGTTACCCTTCACATTTATTCCAAGATGACATGACCACAAAGGATGCATCATCATGCACCAACCACGATTTCACTGCAGGAGGCCGAAAGCAGGAGCCCTAGAAGTGCTGTCAAAAAAAAAAAAAAACTATGTGACTCCGGAGAAGTTGCTAAACATTGCTGGGCTTCAGTTTTCTCATCTGATGAACTAGATGACTTCCGAGGCACCTCTGTAATTCCATTTAATTGCCTAAACAGTACTTGGTACTGCAAAAAGTGTTGGAGGGAGCTGTGTTACAAGAGATGGATAAAAGCAGATGTTAAATATGGAAGATGTTATGGGTAAAATGTTCTGTGCTGGGGAAGCTCATTAAACAGAGAAATGGCACTGTGGACTCAGAGGAAACTAGAGAGGTAAGTGAGCAATTGGCCAAAGTCACTCACAGAGTTGGTGGCCTCATGAAAGAAAGACCATAAACTCCAAACTCCCCCATTTAATGCCCTTCACTCTGCCCCAAGCTGTTCTGCTGGCCTGAATTTAGCAGCCCCAAACACTACTGGCAGCTCTTCTGTTTTGGCTGACAGAAAGATTACTTTAAAGCACCACTTGTTTTAGTGTGAGCAAAAGGATCTTTAAGAATAGACATAGCCTATAAGATGGGAGACAGTATTATCTCTATGACTGTGGCCCCAAATGTGGTCAACATTTTACCTTCTTGTCGGCCACATTTTAACTATAGGATTCTAGAAGGTCAGCAACCAGCCTTAACCTTAACCAAATGATCGAGTTAGATTTGAGTTAATTTGGACTTGGCCCATTTGGACAAATAGTGCTTAGAATCTTTGCCTGGACACTTTCCAGGCTGTGGCCTCAGGGAAAAATCAAAATTTCAAACCACAGATGTGGAAGTCTTGAACCACACCAGAGTGTTACTTACATTATGACAGTGCTAGGAATTGGGTGGTGGAACCCCTTCATTACAAAGAAACTTAGCCTGGATTATTAAACTGTTTGACCAGTTAATATTCAGTGAATATAAGTTCTTAACCAAGGTCTAATTCCAGTGCCCATGTTCCTTCTAGGACATATTTTCTCTCTAGTGCAAACAACAATAAAATGAAAAACAAAAATGAAGCTTAAATCTCAGGCTAAGGAAAAGAAAAAGACAAAGAAAAAGAAAAGGAAATGAATGGGTTAGTGGAAATATACAAGAATTAAAAAACCTGGGTCCAAATTCCAGGTCGTTCTTCCAGTCATCATCCCTTACTCCTCATTAGCACATATTAGTGTCATATAACTAACAGCCACTGAACACTCACTCTTCAAGTGCTTTAAACATATTTTCTGCACTTTACACATACTTCCCATACAACAACGCAATGAAGCAGCTACTATTCTCATTCTCGTGTTATGGTTGGAGAAACTGAAGTCCAGAGAGAAGATAAGTAACAAGACCAAGGTCATCCATACACATACACACAGACACACACACAATCAAACCTCAGATGCCATCAACCCTCAATAGTCACTCATTTATTTATTCATGCAATTATGTGGTCATTCCCTCTATTGATAAACATTTTTAAGGCATTATAAAAGTAAAAGCAATATTAGTTACCATTTATTGTGAACCAGGCATTTTACTTGGTACTGGGGATAAAAATGTGACAGCCTAGAGTTTCAAGAAGCTATCTGATGGGAGTGGTACGGATTGCGATATGAGGTATGTATGTGAATTACTGTATTAGTTTTCCCCAGCCATCAGAACTATCATCCATCAGAAAGTTGTTAAAGAAAAAAAAGAGGGTTTAGAACCTCAGAACATGAGTTCAGATTGCTAGCTCTGTTACTCTTGGCCAATCTTTCTCCATGTCGTACTGTATCAGGTTATATTCCATTTCAAGGAACAGAAAACCCAATTCAAAATGGCTTAAACAAGAAATCTCCCTAATACAAGAGGATGGCATGATAGGATGGTCTTGGGGTTGGTGAGCTCTGCCCCTCCATGATATCGACAAGGGCCTTTCCATCTCCCTATCTATATCCTCCGCATGTCAGCTTGAGCCTCACACTACCTCCCTCATGGCGACAAGATGGCTGCTGCTGCTATAGGTAGCATGTTTATCAGGAGAAGATGGCCATCTTGTCCTTGCGCTCTATTTTTAAAGAGAGAAAAACAGTCCTCAGAAACTCCTCGAGAGATTTTCATTCAAGCCTCTTGGCCAGACTGAGTCACAAGCCCAATACTAAACCAACCACAAAAGGGACCAAGAATACCAGAATTGGTTTAGGCTAATTGAGATTTATTATAAATTGTTGGAAGGTCACCTTCCTTGAGGAATGGATACCCATGAAACAAGTGCAGGCCTGTTAGTAAGCCAGCCATTTCTACAACAGAACTGTCCATTCCTCAGTTGAAAATAGGGGAAATACCATTCCTCCTTTGCAGGCTGGTTGTATTGAAAGCAAAAGCACATAGCAATATTGTATATACTTTAAGCACTCTGCAGATATAAGATACTAGTATTCCTCTAATACAAAGCAGAGGCTCTCAAACCCAGCTAGGGTCAGAGTCCCCTGGAGAGCTTGTTAAAACAGATTGCTGGGCCCCAAAGTTTCTGATTCAGTGAGTCTGGGTGGGGTCTGAGAATTTTTCTAACAAGTTCCCAGGTGATGCTGCTGCCGATGGTCTGGGACCACATTCGCTGCTCGAGACTATACATGTCTTGAGTACCAGAACCAGGCGGTATCTGTATTTATATCTCTAGCACTTCAGCAACTGGCACATGTAGTAGATGGTAATAAGAATAATAGCTAATATTTATTCTGTGCTCAGCATTTTATTAAACCTTTACATAGTTTCATTTAATCCTAACTGTAACATCATAAAGGAGGTAACTTTTATTACTCCTATTATATAAATGGATAAAATGAGGCAATAGAGAGGCTGAAGGCCAGTAAACAGTGGAGCCAAGATTTAAACCAAGATCCTGTGTGGTTAAAACTTTATCCTGAATATAATTATTTGTTGAATGAATGAAGGAAAACTAACACAGTTTTATGAGATGAAGTGAGAGAGACATGGCAGGACAAAAGCATGGACCATCTCCTAAGAATGTGGTCCAGGAAAAGCCCTTGATATTTGGGCTCCTGGGCAACACAGCATGCCCCTTGTAGAGGGATGATCCCAACTTTGGGTGCTCTAATCAAGGGGAAATGGCATGTGCTCAGAAACTGAGTTGCCCTCCTTCACTGATTTACCTTGGCTTATCTTCCACTGACACAGCAGCACAGCATGAGAGCGTGATGGGAGCAGAAGAGCAACTAGGGGGTCTTACTCTTCCTATTTTCCACCCTCGGCTGTCCATGCATTGCAGGGAGAATTCTGACAGTGCATCGCATCCCTGGATGTGAAGGAAGCCCTTTTACAGATGCATACTCACTCCCTAAGTCACCAGGGTACCATTTGGCAAATTGCTGCTGCAAAGCAGTGAATGGTACCCTGGTGGCCTCACAGACTGATTGTATCCCTAAAAGTGTTTAATTTATCTCTGGGGGGAATTTACACCCTGGGAAAATCTGGTTAAATGTATAAATGAATCTTCTAACCAGCCAAGATTGAAGATATAAAATCATAAAGCCAGAAGGCATTCCTTGAGAGCAACAGGTACCCACCCCCACCACCCTCCTGGCACACTCGCACTATACAGTCTCAGGCAAGGTAGACATCTTTGCTGATTACAAAAGGAAGGAGATTCCAGGAAGTCATTCCATCTCTGACCTCAGAATACTTCCGTTCATCTAACTTAAATCCCTTTGGCAGTAACTTGGGTCATTTCACCTTTTCTGCCTCCAGTGATCCTCTGGAGGACAGAGGATTGGTAGCGCCCTCCAAAACAGAACTTTCTTAAGTTCAATGACAGTCATGAAGCTTCTAGTGGGTCTAAAGCTTTTGGGGTTAAGCTTCATGATTTGCCTTCTCATTCCTCAGTGTAAAATAAAAATGCCAAGAATCACTCTGTTGGAGACTTTCAGGAGTCTCTCAGTCACGACAGACCCTTATGCTATGGTAGCAATCAACTGCCTAGACTTAATAGCTTATAACAACCAAAATTTGTGCCATGTTCGCCCTGATTACCATAAATTTGCAGGTCAGAGGTAGAAGGCCTGCTCTTCACAGTTATATTTCAAATAATGCTGGCCACTGGAGCAGTGGAAAGTCATGCACAGACTCTTAATGCTGCCACCTGGAGGTGACACTTGCCACTTTATCCACATTGCATGGGCCAAAAAGCAAGTCACGTGGGCTCACCTAAGTCATGGTGGCAGGGAAAAGAAATCCTAACACGTTCCCAGGAAGGAGCATGGTAAATACCTGGTTAATCATTGAGGACCAAACCATAGGAAACATTCCTGTGAAGGAACGTCTTTAAAAAGATACTATTCATCACATACCTGGAAGTACTCGGAGAAAATTTCAGCCAAGTTGTGAGTATGAAGAAAATGAATCTACAGTTTTGTTTTTTGAATGGCATGTGCACTTGTTTTGAAACTATGTCCATTCCAAAAAATTAATATCCCCATCTTATGTAGTGGTAACACATTCAAGGGCTGACAGAGGGAGAGGGAGATTTAAATCAGATGAGCTACTGCTTGTTATGGGTCAGATCCTGCACTACCTGCTGAGAGTACAAAATGAATAAGAGATTGTTTCTAAAAAAATAAAAAAGAAAGAAATTGTTTCTGGTCTTAAAAAATGAGTTCATTATAGAGATCATCAAATGAATAAACAGATTCAGTATAATGTGTTATATCGTTAACAATTAAGTGAACAGGCTTCAGAACCAAAAAGACCTGAATTTGCATTCCTGGTTCTAGTTTCTCAAGTTTCTTTCTCATAGATTGTCTATAATCATAACAGCCTTCCTGAGAAGGCTTGTGAGAATTAAAGTAGGTGATCCACGTAAAACACTTACAGTACACAGTAAATGCAATGCTCGAAATAAATACCTTATTGGAATAAAGAAGCAGGTTGTTGAAGGAGAGGGCCTCAATCCAGGCAGTAGGATTCATCTGCTATTAAGTGGCACCTGCAAAGCATTTCTGAAAGGTAAACAGGAGTTTGAAGGGGGTTAAAAGGAAAGAAGGGGGGTTAAAAGACCTCCTACTAGTATTAAAGATAATAATGGTCCGGGACCCAAATCATAACCAAGGCAGCTTGGTTAATTGTGCAGCTGTGAGTGAATACCTTCACCTCTCCAAGCCCTGGTTTGCTGACATCTTCCTCCTTGGGTTTTTATGGGTATTATATTAGAGGAGAGCTGTGTGTTTGTTTTTAGTTATAAGTGGTAGGCTCTTTGCTAGCAAAGGAAGGTAATTGACTTATAGTTCCCATTAAACTTAAGAGGCTTTAGTTTGTGCCAGATGAGAATTAAATAATTAGCAAGGAACGTTCAATTCCAACATCCTCGGCCAACTGCCTATTTCTCCATAAAGATGGGCCCCCGGGGAATGGAGAAGGATGTAACTGCAATTAAATAGGCACATAAACCTTGCAGAGAGCTGTCACCACAGTGCCAGACATTGTCTGGGACATTTCTAGAGCACTCACCATTCCCCATTCACGGTGTGCTCCAAGGAAAAGTGAATCAAAATGGTGGTAAGCACTCCCAGATCTGCCATTCCTAAAAAATAAAAGTCAAATAAAAGAGGTCCTTCTAAAGAATTGTCTATGAAAGGTGATTCTTATACAGAACATAGCTAAGATACGTTTTCTTTAAAGTTTCGCAGTCCAAATATCAAAGATGAGATGTGGAATGTATATATTGTTATCAATTTACCTGAAATTCTCAGAATCACTACTATCTTGTGTAGAAATGAAAATATATGCCTCCTACAAACATTTATGGAGTATTTACTATGTTTTAGATCCAGTGTCAAATTTTATGAATATAATGCAAAATAAAATAAAGCCCCCATCCCCGTGTTTGTATACCATTCAAGACAAAAATCCAATAAAAACAGTAACATTTTACACTAGCTAGAAGTTAACTCTGTTTTTTTGGTGAAAAAAAGTAGAGAAGGTGCCAGCTCCACAAAGTCAAGGACACAGGCTGCTTTTGTGTCATTGCTCTGGCCACTTTAACATAATATTATGCAGTCCAATATGGCTGCTTTAGCTCTGGTCATCATGCCCAGATCTTAGCCAGCAACAAAGAAGTAGGAGCAAGAAAGCTTATGCCTCCTACCTTTGAGGGCATTTCTCTCTCTCTCTCTCTCTCTCTCTCTCTCTGGCACGCGCGCGCGCGCGCGCGCACACACACACACACACACACACACACACACACACACCCCTAGATACTTCCTAGCTTCAAGGAACCTAGTAATCATATAGTCTTTATTCTGGTCAGTCATGTGCCCAGCTAAAAATTGTGAGTTCTGTTACTAAAGAAGAAGGCAAGAACTAATATTGAGGGATAATTAACAGCTTTTGCCACAGGATTAAAGACCTCACTTTCTTTCTTTTCTCCATTGTCTTATTTATAACTAAATCACTGAAGTAGCACCATTCTCCTCCAAGAGGAAGGAAAAGCCCTGGGCACAAGTGTGTTACAGGAAAAATTTGTGTATAGAAAGACTTGATTTTTTTCTTATCTTTCAGATTACTAACAGGTGAAAGTCTTGTATGAAAACTAGAAAAGGAAAATATAAAAATATCAGAGAACTTTTAAGGATGTCCCTCCAGGAGATAATTGTTTAAGCTTTTGAGAAAAAGTAAACTTCTATGCTTACCTTATGCTGTACTATATATATATATATATATATATATATATATATATAATATGTATATATATAAAAATTCCATTAAGATTAAGAATTCAAATATACAATAAAGTGAAAGAATTTTACAAGTAAATTTATGATGTTACATACTTAATCTTTTTAGTGGAGAAGGTCATTAATAGAATACATACACATATGTACATACAAATGCACAGAACATATCATGCACAGAGATGGCCTATTAGAAAACATATTAAATATATATATATATGCACATGTATATATAAAATAAAAAGGTAAACATACTCTTAATGTAAGAAAAAGATGAATGCTCCAAATTTAAAAGTGACAAAGGCAATTCACAGAACAATTAGATTTAGTTTACGTGAATTAAAACATAATGCAGTCAAAAACAAATAAACATAAAGGGAGAGAAAAATCACAATAAAAACAACTGGGGTTATTTTGTGTGTCATTCCACTCAATAAGCCTGAACTCTAGATTGCACTTGACGCAAGAAATGCAGTCTTATTTTCCTGTCTCTGTACTCCAGGGACCTTCAAGAGTCTTTGAATTGTATCTGATTAAGCATTATTTCTAAAGTCTAAACATCATATGAAATGCAACCACCTAGTATTGGTGAGGTTGGGGACACTGACTTTGTCACTCACAGCTGGTGGGAAATAAGTCGATGGAAGCTTTCTTGATGGTAATTTGGCACTATATGAGCTCCAGAGCCTAGGAGGAATATATTTGAGAACTGTAACTTGTTCAACAAGCAAGGGGACAGATTGTTGGCTAAGTTTGGGGAAAATTAGTGAAGCATTTCAAGAAGATAGGCTTGCTATTTGGGGATATTTAAACATTTTGGTTATGTGTCTCAGTAGAGAGGCAGGGCCCCAAACCAGTGTTTCTCAGGAGGGGCGTGGGCACCTTGATGATCTCTGGTAGTCTATTAAAGATTCTCCAGGTCTTTTTACAGTTTCAGAAGGAAAGGTTTAAAACAATTATGTTTATATATGTTTGAAATGTAAGCTTAATGATAAGTTTTTAGAAATCAAGTTACATTTTTAATAAGCATTATATTCTTAAATGTTAGTTATGCACTACTAGAATTATATTAGTTATTTTGTCTTGGCTAAGATCAGATAACTGGTGTAGTTAATTAAATGACTTTTTTCTTGTCTCTTGTATGTTATAATTTTTGTTTATAAAATTTATTTTTTGTTGTTATTCTATTGTTAAATTCTCAATAAACTGAAAGGTCAATAATTCAGAAGTCACTGACTGAAGTAGCTGAGTGCTGATAAAATAACACAATTCAAAATAATCTCTAAAACATGAATAGTGAGTAGCTCCAGTGCTAAGAGAAAATGTGAATTGGTGTGTGTTGAGACATGCATAGTTATAAGTGTGATGATTTTTCACACACAGTCAAAAAAGAAAAAAGGTAATAGAAAGAATTATGATGAATCTGAAAATGAGATTTTATTGAGTCAGCCAGCTGTTCACTCTCAGTTCTAAGTGTTTTGTCTGATATGAAACTGTCGAATAATTGTATAAAACCACCACATTAAAAAAAAATCTCTATAAACACAATGAGTTCTCTAGTAAATAAAATTTGGTTTTCCATAATAAGCACAAAAAATTGTTTTTCAGCACAAAACTGATATATATTGTTGCTAAAGGCAGAGAGCAAAACTACAGAAGCGTCCTTCAAAGTCATTCTTTATAGCATAAAAAGGAACAAGTATCACTCCTGAAAAGCTTATAAAATGATCCCCAATATAACAAATATTATACTTAGAAAGAACAAAATATTGGTAAAATCTCTTTATCAAATGATACAGATTAACACAGCATAATAACAATGGTACATAGAATGAAAGAGCAATTAAGGTTCTCAATGGGAGAAAACCCAGTGATATGCAGCACATGAATCAGATCTTGGAAAATGATGGTACATGTAGAAGGGAGAGGACTTGAGGAGCTTTTGTTTGTTCATCACTGAGAAATCCACATACATGAATTTAGGTAACGACTTTTTGTGAACTAAGATAAAACTGGAAAAGGTATATTGATAAATACTGATGGAACATCAGACATGTATGCAACAAGACAAGGTATCATCATAATCACGCGAAGACACTTTATGTCAACACCAATCCACATTTTTGTTTTAAAGACCAGTGAACAATGAATGGTCCTGCTGATCTTGATTAAATACTGAAGGAAATATTGACCTTTGTGAATACAAGTAAATCATAGCTACCAAGTATACATTTTTCAATTTGCTATGTTATGCAGCAGGTACAAGAACGTTATTCTATGGTGATGTATGCTTGCTGTGAAAGGCAAAGATACACACCCAAATTTTTAAAAACAAGGGGCATAACTTAAGCTACCCAAAGCAATCTTGAAAAAGAGGAGTAAAGATAAAAGACATATTCTATCTGACTTCAAATCTCATCATAAAGCTACAATAATCAAGTCAATGTGGTGTAAATATGTCAGCGGGTCAGAAAACCCAGAAGTAGATTCACACTTACATCATCAATTGATCTCTTAAAAATCAGTTTTAGTATCGAGATAAAACTCACATAACATAAAATTCATCATTTTTAAAGTGAAGTGTATGGATTTTTTTTTTTTAGTACATTGACAATGTTGAGCGACTATGACTAATACCTAATTCCAGAACATATCCATCACTCCAAAACAAAACCTGTACCTGTTACCACCTATTCCCTCTTCCCTTCTCACTTATTCCCTGACACCCACTAATCTAATTTCTGTCTTCATGGATTTGCCTATGTTGTTTACTTCATATAAATGGAATTATACAACATGTGGACTTTAGTGTATGGTTATTTACAATTGGTGTAATAGCCTACTGGTTTATCCATGCTGCAGCATGTATGAGTACTTCTTCATTCCTTTTTCATGGCTAAAAATATTTCACTGTATAGATATACCACATTTTGTTAATTCATTTATCTGGTGATGGATATTTGAGTCGTTTCCATTGTTTGGATATGATGAGTAGTAGTTCTATGAACACAAGAATTGAAATTCCTGGGTCATATGGAAACTCTAAGTTTAACCTTTTGAGGAACTGCCAAACTATTTTCCACAGCTGCTATACCATTTTAAACTTATAGCAACAACATATGAGTGTGTTTTGATTTCTCCAAATCGTTATCAATATTTATTTTCCATTAAAAAATTATTATTATAGCCATCCTAGTAGGTGTGAAGTGGAATCTAATTATAGCTTTGATATGCATTTCCCTACTGGCTAATGATGTTGAGCATATTTCCTTGTGCCTATTGGCCGTTTGTATATCTCTTTTGGAAAAATGAATATTAGAATACTTTGACCATTTTTTAATAGGAGTATTTGTCTTTTTATTGTTGAGTTGTAAAACTTATTTATATAATCTGAATATTAAACCCAGATATACGATCTGCATATTTTCTCCTATTATGTAGGATTTTCATTTTCTTGATAATATCATTTGATACATAAAAGTTTTAAATTTTGATGAAGTCCAATTTCTCTTTTTTCCCCCCATTTGGTTGTTTATGCTGTTAGTATCATACCTAAGAAACCACACTTCTTTGTTATTTTTGGATTGCTAAGTCAATCTTTTGTTATTGGTCTATTCAGGTTTTCCATTTTTTTTTTGAATTATGTTTGGTAGTTTGTGTGTTTCTTAGTATTTGTTCATTTCATCTAAGTTATCTAGTTCACTGGCATACAATTGTAGTAATTTCTTTGAATCCTTTTTGTTTCTTTATGTCCAGTAGTAAGATCCCCTCTTTTATTCCTGATTTTAGTAAATTCTTTCTTTCTTGTTCAGTCTAGATAATGGTGTGCCAATTTTGTTGTTCTTTTCAAAGAACTAACATTTGGCTTTGGTGACTTTCTGTATGGTTTTACTATTCTCTATTTTGTTTATCTCCACTCTCATGTTTATTATTTCATTCCTTTTTTTTGCTCTGAGTTTTGTTTGCTCTTCTTTTTACAGTTCCTTAAGGTAGAAAACTGGATTATTGATTTGAGATCTTTCTTATTTTAACATAGTCATTTATAGCTATAAAGTCCCCTCTGAGCACTGTTTTACTGCATCTCATAAGTTTTGGTACACTAAGTTTTGTTTTGATTTATCTCAAAAAATTTTCTAATTTTCTTGTAGTTGTTTTCTCTGACACATTGATTATTTAAAACTGTGTTTTTTGATTTACATGTATTTGTGAATTCTCCAAATTATCTTTTTAAATTAATTTATAATTTCATTCCATTGTTGTTGGAGAGCATGCTTTGTATGATTTCAACATTTTAAATTTATTGAGACTCATTTTGTGGCCTAAAATATGGTCTACTTTGGAAAATGTTTTGTGTGCACTATAGAAAAATGTGTATTTTGCTGTAATGTTAGGTGGAATGTTCTACAGAGGTCCAACTGATTTTTTACAAAGGTATCAAAGCAATGCAATAGAAAAAGCAAAGTCTTTTCACTAGATATTCATATGGAAAAAATGAATCTCTACCCCTTCCTTACAGTACACAAAAATTAATTCAAGGTAGATAATATGCTTAATGTAACAGCTAAAACCTTTAAACTAATGGTAGAAAATGTACAATAATATTTTTTTGTGACTTTGGAATAGGCAGAATTTTCTTAGGTTACAGAACACGATAACCATAAAAGAAAAAAAATGATATTGTAGGCTTCATTGTAACAAAAAATCTTCTGGTTATCAATAGGCACTACTAAGAAAATGAACAGACAAGACATGGACTAGGAGAAAATATTCACAAATATATGTATCTGACAGAAAATTGGTTTTCAGGATATATAAAGAACTTCCACAACCCAATAATAAAAAAGGACAACTTACTAAATAAAAAGTAAGTAAGACATATGAACAAATAGTCTACATAGGAAGATATACAAATGGCTAAAGAGCACATAAAAATGTGTTCAACCTCATCAGGTAAACACAAATTAAAGTCATAATGAGAAACCAGTATATACCCTTTAAAATAGCTAAAACTAAAAAGAATGACAATACCAAATGCTGGCAAGGCTACAAAGCAATAGAAATTTTCATATATTGATGCCCTGTAAAATGCTTTATTCACTTTGTGAAAATAGTCTGGTAGTTTCTGATAAAAGTAATTCCCATAAATTCCATTCCTAGGTATTTACCCAAGAAAAATAAAAACATATATCCACAAAAAGATTTGTATAAGAATGTTCATAGCAGCTTTATTCATAATAGCCCAAACTGATTAGATGTTTATCAATAGAAGAATGTCTAAATTATGGTATATTCATAGAACATTAGAGCACAGCAATGTAAAAGAATGAATTACTGATATACCCAATGGATTGGATGAATCTTCAAAACATTATGCTGAGTGAAAGAAGTTCTTACAAAAAATAGTCTACAAAGAATACTCTATCATTCCAATTATATGAAACTCTAGAATAGGTAAAATTAATTTATAGTAAAAAAAAATCAGAATGTGATTGTTTTTGGAAGATTGGGAGTAGGAATTGTCACACAAGGTAACTTCTTGGAGGTAATGGTATTTTTTAGGGGTTCGGGTAACATAGGTGTTTAGATTTGTCAAAACTAATAGAATACTACACAAGATTTTTACATTCATTGTATATAACAAATTATATTTTTATAAGGAACTATAACAATTTTCAACTTTACTTAATGATATGCATGCTAAATTTACTTTGAAATGTATGAAAAATGAGGTAAATTGATGAATTGATAGAAGTATGGATAGATGGAAAGAAATATGATAAAAACAGTAAAATGTTAACAGTAAAATCTAATCTAAGTAATATATGAGCATTCACAGCACAATTCTTTCAACTTTTCTGTATGTTTGAAAATTTTCATAACATAATAAAAATGTGTCTAATAAAATAAATAAAATCATGGTTCTCATAATTCTCATAAAGACCATTTCTATAATTTTAGGTGTTTAATCATATGGTGTTTCTTTATAATAATTTAAATCTTTTGAATAAGACAAACCTATTATTTCAGTTTTTTTTTAAATGATTTTTAACGTCAAGGATAAAGGTTAGGATGTCTTACAAAGACCAGAGTGTGGTACAAATAACATAATCACAAGATTTGATGTTTCCTATCACTGACTTTCTATACTTTTCAAGAGAATGAGAACCATAAGGACATGCAGAAATACTTTCCAAAATCAAAAGCAGTAAGAGTAAAATTAGGAAGCCATTTACTGCCAGCTCTCAAATTGAAATATTTAACCTTCTGGCTTTTGAATGTGATATGCTCATTGATTTAGTATCTGACTGAATGATGAAAGTAGTCTTCAGTGGGAAATCTCTTCATAATTTCTATGTCCATATTCAATACAGAACCATTTGTCAGAGCCACCAAAAACTCACTGCCATTCCTGACAATTTGTGATTGTAAATTTGCATTTTTTTAATATAGTACATTTAAAGAATAGAAACTGTCTGGTTACAGAACATGGCCTATGGCTCAAGTTACCTCTCAGATATTGATACAGTCTTACCCAGATTCTCTAGAAAAGAGTCTATGGCAAAAGATTATCTGTAACACTTTATAAGGAAGTGCAATTCCAGGGAATTAAGAGTGAAGGGAAAAGGGGATTAATTAAGGGGAGAAGAGAGATCAAATACAGGGGTGTGCATTATTGAGATGGCCAAATTCCATAACGAATACAGCTGAGTTGTTCATTCCTAGATAGGTATCATCACTAAGGCAATATGAAACTTTTGTGTTTCAGAATAACCCTAGGCAGATGGAGGCTGAGGGGGATGGAGATGAGAGAAAGGTTGACAAATTTATCTTCTGGTTCCCTTTTGTCTTTCCTCTTCCACTATTCAAAGTCTACTTGAAATGTGGCAGCTCTCCTTTGGCTAAAGTCTCCATAAGCCCACACTAGTCAGTGGAGCCCTCTTTTTTGTCAGTTGACATCATACACTAAAGTTCCTTAATGGTGGAATTGGTGACAGCAGAAAGGCTTTTGAATATTGGGAATGGAATGAGCTGTGGCTAGAGCAGCTTTGGCCAGGAGGTAAGGCAAGTGGCCATTGGTACAGATAAGTTGGTGATAGACTGCGAACAATACACACTTAACATAATATGAATTGAAATAAAATGTCATTTATGTTATGGTTTAAAAGTGTTCATACTTTATTACAAAATTTATGAGAAATCTTTTTAAAAATTAACCTAAAATTAGTTGCCTCTATGTATAAAGAAGAGCCTTTAAATAGTACTTGGTGGCCCAAAACTGGAGAAATTGAGCTATATACCAAAGTCCATGCAGCTTCATATGGAAAAATTCATGTGATATAGTTCATTGTATTATATCACAAGCATTTTTCACATTATTGAGCCATGTATACTTAGTAATTATTTCAAAAGGAACAAAGCTAATGATAGTAACCAAGGCATTAAAATAAAGCATTTAATCCTGTATATGTGTCATAATAGAATACTTGGTGTTTATCAGTTTCATTCTGATGTGTCTATCACATGTTTATATTTCCTGAGTGCAATTCAGTGCTATTTTTGTCTATCTGATAATTCAAGTCCTTCTTTAATTCTGCAAAATCTCATCTAACATCTCTTTAAAACTGCCTTTCTACAGTTCCATCCTTTATTTCTTGAACCTCTGATATAAATTACAGCTTCTCCTTCTGTTATCTGTGATTCCTAAGTTCTCATCCATATTTTTTCTTTTATCACCCCATTCTGTAATCTGAATAAATTCCTCAGTATTATCTTTCTAGTTATTAATTCTCTTTTCAGCTGTGTCAGTATGGTGTTTATTCTACCTGTGAGTTCTTCCTTTTGTATTATATCCATTTCCTCAAAGTGAAATTTTTTGGTTGACGAAGTATCTTTTATACCTCAATTTTCTGCATTAGCTTTGATATTTTGCATGTAAATTCATTTTGTATAGGAGTTTTATTTTCTCTCTGCATTTAGTCTTCTCAACTGACTACTTTTTGGTTGTCTCCATCAGAGACCTCAAACAGAGTCCCTAGTTCAGAAACAGGTCTCATTTTTGGAGCCCCTTAACTCTTGTCTCATGAAACTATACTTTTAATTACCTAGCCATTCAGCAGACTCAGGTAGTAGTTTAAACATTTTTTAGCCTCTGTTAATTAAGAAAGCCCTACTCTAGAACTTCTCACAAAGTAAGCCTAAATATGATCTATCACCATGAATAGGTGTGTTTGATCCCTTTCTCTTGGAATGAACCCTGGACTGTCTTTGTCTGCTTTTATTCTGGAAGTCCAGTAGGACCAAGGTTTCGGCCTTTGGGTATTTCTGATCTACAGAAATGTTTATCTAATTTTTCAGTGATAGGTCTTTTAAAATTATCTCAATGGAAACATATTATTAGCCACTGTTATGCATTGGAGTATGAATGTGAGAGTATGTATAGAATGCTGTGATCACATTTCAATGCTATATTAAGAGAGAATAAAAATTGAAATAAAGTAGCATTATTGTGATCTGGAACATATTAGATTATTAGAAATATAATTTACTTGTCAAGTATTAAATGTTTTAATCATGTAACACTTTTAAAATAAGAAGTGAACCTTGAGAATTAAATCCAGAGGAGGTAATTAGGCATGTGAAAAAATATTGTCTTCTATGATATTCATCACAGCATTACTTAGAACAAAGAAACAAACTGATCAACAATAGAGGATTAAAACATGCACAGGAGGAATTCTCACATAGTCACTAAAATTGTTTACAAATAGTTCATTTGAATGTATTTATATATTTATTAAAAGGGGATACAGCAAAATATTGAGTAGTAACTACAAGATGGTTGAAATATGGGTGACTTAAAATCTTTCCTTTTTTTAACTGCTCACGTGTTATTTAATTTGTTTTTTTTTTTAACTAACTCTAAAGTTTCTCAAGCTGGACATTTTATTATTTGAGTTTTTACTTTCTTATTTATAAAATGGGAATAATCACAGTAAATTCCTCAAAAGATGATTGTCTTGATTGAATGAGATAATTTATACCCACCAAGTCTGAATTCCTACTATATCTTAGAAAAGTGACTTAGCTTCTTTAAAGTTCTGTTTCCTAATATGTAAAATAGGATTGATACTAACTACCTCAAAGGATTGTCAAGTGGGTGGCATTCTGTAAAGAGATTAGTAGAGTGCTTGGGCTCTAGTTGGTTTTTAATGCATGTTAGTCAATACTATTTTTGTCGTTGCTGCTATTAATTTTGCTGTTGCTGTTTTGCTGCTTTTAGTTTCTTCAATGCCTTCCTTTTAACAGAAGCACCTTATTGGTCCTGAGTCTCATTTGCTTGGGTAATGAACTATTAATTGATGTTAATAATTTAATGTGCCTATTCTGGTAATATATTTATAGTATAACAGGAGCATTTAATATCATTAATATGAAAAACTAACCACATTAATGATTAGTAGCATTAATTCTTGGTGAAAGGTATGGGGAGAGAAATTTGGAGCCTGTGAGTCTTGAGGCAACCCCATTAAATTGTTTGCTTTGCCTCTGAATTGTTGGGCTAATACTCTGAGATTCTGTGATTTGCACAAATGTATTCAAGTACCAAAAGCTTATATGTCCTTTGAGGCTAATAAATTAGAAAATAATAATGTATTATGATTGAATAACAGAAGCAAACAATAATTATGTTATATTATACCTCATTACATTATAAAAAATTATGCTAATTTACACTAGGAACTTTATCTAAAGGAAAACAGGGTTGGCTAGTAGGTATTTCATTTCATTGGGAACAAATATTTAAGACAATCTCCATGACATAACAATGAACCCTGGAGATGTGGAATTGTATCTTTAAAATCCTTACTAGTCTTCATTTTTAGATCAAAAAAGTTTTTTTTATATATTTTCAAAAGCATCATAGTGAATAGTTGTGACTTCTAGGTTTGCAGAACAACGGCAGAAACCTGATTATAAATCTTCCTTTCACCTCAAAACATAAAATCAACAAAGTGAATTAATAAAACTACACAAAAACATATCTTCTGTATTACTAAGCTAAAGAGAACTCTACATCCTTTAGATTACCTGTGAGTGTAACAATAAGGAAATAAATTCCAACAGAGATCTTGCTGCTCAACAATGCTGTGAGTCTATAGGCACCGAGAGTGAGAGAGGAGAGGCTTAAAAGACTGAGTGATAAAAGAGCAGAGGAGAGTGGAGGACTGAGAGGAAGCACTGACAAAATCACCTGAAGAAAAAGAATCTATAACAACAAATGCCAAAATACTAAACATAGATGTAGACTTTGTTGTTCATAGCTCTGGCTATATGGAAAGGGTTTAAGAGTATATAGAATCAGAAGTGTCAGCCTTGGAGAAGTGTTGCTTCTGGGAGAGAATCAGATAGATAGATAGATAGATAGATAGATAGATAGATAGATAGATATACATATAGATATGTGTGTGTGTGTGTGTGTGTGTGTGTGTGTGTGTGTGTGTGTGTGATATCCCTTGGTGATGATGCAATGAAGAGAAAAAAAGAAATAGAAAAATTAAGGGTTCTAAATAAATGAAAGAGATATGAAACACGTAATTCATGCCAATGCTTTGCTGTGTAACAAAATCATCATTTAAAGAACTTGTCCCAAAGAGGACAGAACTGATAGAAGAAGTTGCTCGCAAAGTAGGAACTCTCCATGAAATGAATCGAACTAATCAAAATGCATAGAATATCTACACACAGTTACTGCAAAAAGTCAGATAATGAGAATAAAACTCTTCTTCTGATGAAAAGTCTTTTCCCAAAATGAACCATGAAGCTAAAGAAAACTATAACACAGCATTCTAAATGTAATTACATATCCTCAAACCAGATTTGAGAATACGAAAAAAAAACAACAACAACATCAAATCAGAAATACATAAGCTCATGACAATTGGACAAAAAAGAGGAATGAAACATAAATAAATGAAACTCTGAAAAAAAAATAGAAGAAAAAGACAAAATCATACTAAAAGTAAAAACAATAAAAAGCATGGAACTGAGGAGATAAACAACCAAGCGAATAAAAATAAGATTAAGAAATAAGTAAAACAGATTAGAAAGAAAGTGGTTGAAATAGAAGTCAGGCAAAGGAGATTGAGCACAAGTATAACTGTTGTCCCTGAAGAAGAAACTTGAAACAATGAATAAGATGTAATATTTAAAACTAAAATCCAAAAAAACTTCCCCAAAATAAGACCTGAATCAAGGCTCACTGAGTACTGTGGAGAATAATTTTTATGTCTGAGAAATATTCTGGTAAAACCATTAGACTTTAAAGATAAAGAAAATTCTATAAGGCCTCCAGGCAAAAAGATAAAATACTTCACAAAAGCAAGAGAATCAGAATGGCATCATATTTTCCAAACCTACATACAAAGCAAGACAACATGAAACCAGGATTTTCAGTAAGCTTGAAGAAGAAATTGCAAACAAAGGCTATTATATCCAGCTATACTGTCCTTCAACTATCAAGGTCATACGTAATCATTTTGAATGTGCCAGAAGTCAGATAATACTGGACATATATTCCATTCCCATGGATTTAGAGAAGGAGTCAAAACCACAGCCCACGGGCAAAATTCAATCTGCCATCTATTTTTAAAATAAAATTTTACTGGGGGCACAGCCACACCTGTGTATTTAAATATTGTCTATGGTTGCTTTAGTGATAACAGTGGCAGAATTGAACAGTTATGACAGAGATTATATAGCCTAAAAAACCTAAAATATTTATTTTGACACTAATTTACAGAAAATGTTTACTAACCGTTAATTTAGAAGATGCATATAAATAAAAGTTTTCTCATATAAATGAGAAAACTTTGCAGAAGTGCTGATAGTAACTATTTCATATATTTAGCTGTAGATCTAAAACTAGAAAGAGAATAGCTTCATAGATTGAAGAATAATATGTAAATACCATGTTTTGATAGAGTAGAAAGAATGAAACTAAAAAGTAAGACAAAAGAGAAAAAAGGAAGAACTTAGAATAAAATCATTGACTGCTATAGAGTTAATAGATGAGAGTTAAGTGATAGTATTTAAACTGAGGAAAAGAATAAATAGAGAGGAAATTAAGGACACTATAAAAAGTATTAATACAAATGTAACCATTAAAATAAAAAGGTAGGCCTTCTGAAATACTAGAATAAATTTTTTGAAAAAGCAAATAGGATATTTCTAATGGAGAAATAAACTTCGCAAATGCAACATAATATACCTAATAATTACAAATAAGATAATAGATAGCATTGAGACCAAAGATTTCATTCATTTAAATGTAACCTTATTAAAAGAAAAAGGTTTTCAAATTTTCACATAGCGAAAACCCAAATCTATGCTAGTTAAAATTGTGCCTGACCTTTAATAATAAATTCTGGTATAATAATAAATTCATGGTAGCCAGTGTTAATTATAGTTTTTATTAGTCATCAATATCTTATTTTCAATTCCAAGTCTAAAATGCTCTGAAAAGTTTTTCCTTAACTCATCGGGCATCAGTAACTGACCTGATATGATCTCATTTGACAGCAAAACCTGACCTAAACTGATGAGAGGGTATTTACGGCCTTTATTTTTACTACTTAGAGTGAATATTCATAGATGTCACTACTGAAATATCCATGGAATTGATTATGGGCTGTTGCTTTGAGACACTGCTGGGTGTTTAACATGAAACACAGCAAACTTACCATATAACCTTTTCAAAATCTAATTGATTCTGAATTCCAAAACATAATTGTCCCAAGGGTTCTCAATAATGGATTGTGGAATACTTCTTCTACTACTACTATTATTACGAGTTCTCCTAAGTAATTCCCAAAATAGGGCCAGTTAGGGAGAGGGAGAATAATACATTGCAACATTTTTTAATAGTGAAGAATTGGACATAACTAAAACTTGCAATAGGACAATGATTAAATAAAATACAATCTGCCAAAGCGATGTTTTTTCTGTAGTCATTTGTAATGATTCTGTAATAATGCAGAAAGAAATTACTTATATAACAATGTTAAACACAAAAATACACAATATAAAAATTCTAACTAGATTAGAAATAAAAATTTTAAGAATTTTAGCAATGCATATAACATGGACTGAGGTAGCATACAGAAAAACAAAAATAGTCACTTGTAAAAACGGTAATATTTTTGGTACTTATTTTCCTAATTTAAATGGGAAAGTCTGTATGTTATAAAACTGTTTAGGAATTACTCAGGATGACACTGAATTCGAGGTTGCCTAAAAATCAAAAAGAGCATTGCAGTGCTTAAGAATGTGGCAGTCTAAGAACCCTGAACATTTAACTGATATTTACAGTCAAAAATAGAAGAGTCAATTCTATATAAAATCATAAAAGAAGCAATTACAGTGTCAGAATCTCTTGGTCTTCCTGGTCAGTCCAACAGTTGCCCCACCAGGCACATGGACTCACATAATCACTGTGATCACTAGAAGCCAGGAATAGGCTCCTCCCTAACATTTGCTGGGCCAAGGTCAAGAATTTAAATGGAGGCCCACATATGGTATGTCTAAATATTTATAGGGATCAATCCATTGTTTAACAAAGAGTTAAATCAAATACATTTTGTCAAAAAATGACAGAACTTAAAAATATGTGAAAATTTGAGAGTTTTATATGACTTTAAATTAGAGAATTATTGAAGACAACTAAATTTAATTATTGCAGGTGTCTGAGTGATCTACTCATGGACTTTCAATGCTCGGAAGAATAATAAAATACTGTTATACACATTTCATAAATTATTATGTATCACTTTCATAAAATTTCTTTTTCTGGTCTTTATACGAAATCATTTAAATACGTATTATAATCAAAGTTTTCATTTAAATTGTGTCCTATGAAAGTAATGATCTAAAGGTTTCCAAAAATAAGTGAAATTATATTCGATCGTGCATAATGAAATTTATGTTAAAAATGAAAAATTAGCATCTAAACAAATCCTTTTCTCAAGTGGATCTCTGAACTGACAGTGTCTATGGACTGTGGACATCATGATATGCATAGACTGGAGACTATGCTGATGCTTGTTCCTCTCAGGCTGTGTGAGGCCCTCCAAAGACAAGTGATGTGAGCTATAGACTTTCCTACTTAGTTTACATCAGCTGTCTTTGAAGTGTTTCTCACCATCCCAAGAAAAGCAGGAAATCAGTTTAGCGGAAGGAAATAAACAGATGGACAGAGTCATTTATTTTGAGGGGAACTCTGTGCTGTTTGAATTAAAGTAATGAGCACTTTAAGATGCTGTGAAGCTGTTTTTACATTTCATTTGAGTAATTCAAGATGTAAACAGAGCCCCATGGCAGATGAGCAGTACCAAACTTCAGCTTCTGAATATTCTAATAAAGAATTGGTGAAGGGAATATCTTTCCTCTTTCAGGAGATAATAAGAATAGTAATTACGATAATTATGCTATCAACAGTAGCATCTTTTTATTGATCTTTATTATGTACTGGCCAAGGTAAGGCACTTTTATATACATTTTCTTACAGCCTCACCACAACTCTGCAAATTCCTACTGAGTACCAGGACTTGAGAAAATTTGTTAAGGTGACAGAGCTTGTAAATGTGGAGGTGGGATAGAAACACACTTCACTATGATTCTAAAACTCTTAACTCTTTCTACCATACCACGGACAAAGGAAGTTCTGCTATTGTCCACTTTGTCACTTTAGCTTTGCTTTTATTTGATTTTAATTACTTTGTTACTAATGCCCTGTAGCTAAAGTACCAAGCAAAGCAGTGGCCTGAGTTCTGGCTCAGTTTCAGACAGGTGCTAGTTCGTGGTATTCTGCAGGTTAACTAATGTTTCTGAGCTTGACTTTCTCTATGTTTAAGGGTGGTTAACGCTATCCTACCTACATTGGGTAGTGAATGAACAAAAAATTTTTAGAGCAGTCATTAGGACAAAAGCATAGCAATTATGTGACAAGCTATTCACATGGTACTAATTTTAGCATAGCATAGTATAGACTAGTGTAGTTTAATATTAGATAGACTCGTATAGTATAAAGAATAGCAAAGTAACCTCTGTGCAGTGTTCTCTGCTTGCTAACATTAAATTGCTGGGGAGTAAATTATTTTATAATGCATATTTTAAAAACAGATTCCTATATTGCTTAACAATAATTGGCATTCAATCAATCTACAAGAATTTATTGGGTACTTAACATGCATCGGACTCTAGTAAGAACAGGTTAGAAGGTAAGAAGAGGAGATATGAAAAAGTCTTATATTCTCTGAAACTATTTCTAAAGATCTCCTTGCCTTTGGTAATTGTTACCGCAGGCTGCCACCACAGGATCTTAGGTACCAGCTACTGCTCTGCTCCATAGACCAAGAGTTCACCCTTTAGAACCTTGACTGGCCCTGGGAAGCAAACTGGGGGGACTGTGTAGCAATGTAATTCCTTGAGGGCTGAGTTTCTGTCTTATTCACTTCTGTACCCCTTATATAGCATAGTACTTTGGGCGAAGTAGGTGCTCAATAAATGTTTGCTAAGTGAATTAAATAAACAAACACATAATAAAATGTTCTGCAACCATCAAAATAGATTATAAATAACATTTACTGACATGAGGGTAAATTTGCTATGATTGTTAATGAAAAATTATTAAACAGTGATTATACTATCTCCTTGTTGTAAAAGAAATAGATTTAAGTACATAGAAACACATATACTCACATATATCCATAGAAAACTACCTGAAGATAGACAAAATATTGACAGTAATTATCCTTGGGTGGTGAGATATTAGATATCTTTAAATTTTATTTCATTATCGTTATCTGCTGAATTTAGATAATAACCATGTATGGCTGCTAGTAAAAGTTTCTGCTATTAGAAGAAAAAAACCCTCTTCCTTATCGATGTCACATATTTCAACAGCCCTGCATGCCTGGAAATTCTCCATCTTTACGGACTGGTGAAAAACTACTGCAAATGTCTTCTGAAACTCAGTAATGAGGGGCAAAAGGGAGCCTCTGTTGAGTACTGAGCAAACGGTACTCAATCTTTAAGTTTGCTAGTTGGATTTTCACATCTATATAAAAGTGAGTGCGGGGCATTCATAGTTTTAGCTTCTTGCTCAGAGTGGGATTCCAATAACTAAGTACTGAGTTTTGAGACTCGAATTATTTTGGCTCTTGAATTACCACTGGCCTTATAAGAGAAGCCAGGCAGCAGACTGGTGGAGCACAGGACATAGATTAGCTAACCGATATGAGGACTCAGACACTGGTATAACGAGGGGATGGGCACAGTGATTGTGAAGTTTTTTCTTGTAATAAATGTTTTGGGACTCTCTACTGTGAGGTTCTTTTGAAGTCTGACATCTCAAAAAAAAAGGAGGAGGAGGAGGAAGATCGTTTTTGAAGATCTGTGACTGTTTTCACCCGAAGTAACGTGCTCCTGCCTTGGGGACAGGCATCATGAACTTCTATTTTGGGCTCAGCCAGATGTCCAAGGGTTCTCACATCAACATTCTTGACATGAAAAGGTGTTCGACAGAAATTATTACGAGGAAAAAAAAGATGTAAAGCAAATTTAACAGAGATTCATTTTGGGAGGTGGGACGATAGAGATATCTAGAGCCAAAGGGAGGTTGAAAGTTGATTTCCTCGGACTCAAAGACCTTTACTCTGTTAACAGTAGCTGATGTGGTCTGCTCATGTCGACCTCAGAAGTGATGGGGGTAAAATGGGTATCTAACTTCACAAAAGATTTTTTTTGAATAGTAAATAAGTTGGCATATGTACAACACTTAGCACAGGAGCTGACAACTAGAAATACCCATAAGTGGTGGCTATGTTCATTATAACTTCCAAATGTGGCTTACACTCTTCTTTTTTCCTACTCACCACATTGACCCTTTCATTTTTGCCTCCTGGGTTGTTGCTCAGACTTTCAACCTTCCCTGTTATCTTCCTATATCTAATACCTTCCTCTTCTGTATGTAGTTTCCCTTGTGGGGACAGGACAGTATTTGAAGGCCAGTGGGATCCAAACGGTTAACCCAGAGCAGAAAGTACACAATGTCAATATTTAGAGTGGCACTATTTGATCGAAGGTGGTTTTTTCCCTCCTCAGAGTAATTACTTTGTGTTTGGTTTCTCGGTTTTCATAGAAGAAACTTGGCTTGCTAGCTATTACATATACCAAATGAACCTAAGCTTGTGTAAATGTTGAATAATGAACTAAAATGAAATTGCTGCTTGTCACAGGCCTTCCATGACCTAGTGTGGTTTGGAGGCAACAGTCCCTTATGTCAGCTTTCATGAAAGAGAATGTCGGAGTCGCCACATAACAAGTCTTGTCACAGTTCCATTTGGCTGAAAGACAGAGACAGTCCTAGAGATAAGCAGGGGCTAGTCCTTTATGCGCTTCCCCTCAATGCAAATACAGACTGTCCCAATCTTGGTCCTTGAGTACCGGAAACTCTCATATGGACAGGGTCCTTGGAGTTGTTCTACAGCTGATCAGGCAGCCACTGAATGCTCCCAGCACAGACTGGAAATGGTTATATCTCTCAGAACACATTCGAGGTTATTTTCCGGTATTTAGCAAAGAAGATTTCCAACATGCATGTGGGGCAGGTTTGGTAAAAGCTACTTTAGCCAGTATCAATCAGAAGGCATTTAAAGTCCCCCTATCCTTAAATCTGGTTCTATTCTATCAGACCCATCCAATATCCATTGCAGATCACTAAAAGGGTAAAAAACAAGTGTCATACAATATTAATTCAAGTGAATGCGATGTTTGTCCTTGGGCAAGTAAAGAGGGAGAGAAGGGAGATGATGAGCAGGCCTTCAAAAGAAATGTCAAGTGAAGAGGTGGAGACTAAGTACAGTGGGTACTTAGTCTAACTGGAATCAAGAGAGAGCTTGGTACTAACATGTAGACAGAGATTCCTGATTGAATTAATCAAGCTTTTTTTTTTTTTTTTTTTTAGAAGCAAGATCTGTGCTAAAAAGAGGATTAATGTCTTTCTGCCCCCAGTTCTGCCCCTGACTCAGAACCTCAAGGCCCTCTAACCTCTGCCAAAGCCATTTGCTACCATCAACCACAGCAAAGCAGCTGAATCAGGAACTGAGTTCTAGATTATTTTAGGTGGCAGAATTTTTTGTTTGTTGGTTTGGATTGGCTGGTATTTTGAGAGGAGTCAGCATTAACTTGCTAATTGCAATTCTAAATCCTATGTGCATGTAAATGATGGTCCTCCTCATTGGCCTGACATTTCCCCCTCTCTTCAATTATCTTAATCTCATCCCTCTTTCAAGTCCACCTAAGACCTTTTCTCTTTGTTCTCCCTCAAAAGACTTTCCCAGTGTATGGAGGTTCCTCAAAAAATTAAGACTAGAATTACCACATGACCCAGGAATCCCTCTTCTAGGTATCCACCCAAAAAATTTGAAAACATTTATCTGTAAAGATATATGCACTCTGATGCTCATCACAGCATTATTCACAGAGAGTGGCCAAGACATGGAAACAACCAAAGTGCCCTTCAATAGATGATTGGATAAAGAAGATGTGGTACATATACACAATGGAATATTACTAAACCATAAGGAAAGATGACATACTGTCATTTGAGAAAACGTGGATGGGTCTTGAGATTGCCATGCTAAGTGAAATAAGCCAGAAAAATATTGAGAACCATATGATTTCACTCATACGTGGAATATCAAACTGAAAGCAACAAATGAACAAGACAAACAAGCAAAAACTCAGATGCAGACAACAGTTTAGTGGTTACCAGAGGGGAAGGGGGAAGGGGAAAGGTAAAAAAGGGAAAAGAGGGTCAAATATATGGCGATGGAAGAAAATTAACTTTGGGTGGTGAACACACAGTGAAGACACAATCCAATATACATACGATGTATTATTGAATGTTACAACAGAAACCTTTATAATTTTATTAACCAATGTCACTCCAATAAATTAATAAAATAAAATAATTTTTTTAATAGAAATCTTTTCCATACAACCTGAGCTCACAGGGATCCCCATTCCCAGCCCAGCTCCTTCTTCCAATTCCTTGATCTTAACGATTCTGCCTGTGTTCTCAACTTTTTCTCCAGTAATGGACTCTTTTTTTAAAAAAGTGAAATCTTATACATAAGTCCAATTTGAAAAAAGAAGTAGAGCTCTGGGGCATCCCAGATCCCACATTCAGCTCCCTCTCATCTCCCAAAGAACCTTTGGGACATGTGGGATACATAGTTTGAGAGGAAACTAATCTGTGTCACTTGTATCGATGTCTCAACTTGTTCTTCCTACATGTGTCTATCTTCCTGAGTAAATGAAAGCCCCTTGAAGGTGGCAAAATTGATTACTATGGCTATCACATCATTTGAATCCCAAAATGGGGCTTGTGTACTTCTGGGCACAAGAAGGCTGAATATTGGAGGTCAACCATGAAAAACTTAGAATTATGATAATTTCATACTTTTGTGTATCTTCTCATGATTCATAGCATAGTCCCTTCCACATAGAAAATGTTTAATGAATTCTGTACACGCTGATTAATTGACTGCTCTATGGAGTTAAGTAGATCATTTGAATCTTTTTGGCTAAAATATATTTATTTAAATTGTAAAAATTGGCTGCACCCTTTTTATTACAGTGTGTTGTCAGTGAATAATGTTTTTAAAATTTAGAAATAGCAGGACTAAGAGCAACCTACATGCAGACACCAAAATAGCTGCCGTTCGCTTTACAGGTAGTGGTGCTTCTGTAGAACTAAATCTGTCACTGGAGATAATGCATTATACACGTTTAAACTCTGAGAGGGACTTTTCATTTGGATAGCCTCCTTCCTTAAGCATTTAAAAGTTTCTTCCCATACTTTAATGATACATAACGAAATCCAAGAAGACAGGTAATTGTGATGGAAACGCTGCTGAAAATTCTGATGGCGCATGTTTTAGTTACAAACGGAAGGCTCTGTCACATAGAAAATTGTGGCTTTTCCAAAATTTAGAGGGGACAACCAGAATGCTCATTCGGTAATTCATCTACTTGGTTACTTACCAAATATTTATTGATCCACTTATGAATGCCAGTACCTTGCTGAACATAAGAAATGCATACTGTAACATAATAAATGCATTTCTGAAAAACCTCATGTTCTGTAAAATTATGCACTAAAAAATTATAGGTCTTGAAAGTAAAATAAGATTGAAACAGACCACTTGAAACCTAGAAATTTTTGGAACAAGTGCACTAACACAAATAATAAAAAACAATAACTGTTATTAAAAAAATAGTATAGTTAAAAAGACATCTAAAATTTCTAGATAAAAACTAGAACACTCAGCCATACGAAGAGACAAAATACTGCCATTTGCAACAACATGGATGGATCTTGAGATAATCATGCTAAGCGAAATAAAACAGACAGAAACAGTTGAAAATCACATGATATCACTTATATGTGGGATGTAAACCTAAAAGTAACAAATGAGCAGGACAAACAAACAGAGACTCATGCACATGGACTATAGACTAGTGGTTACTAGCAGGGTAGGGGAGGATGGGGGTCAAATAGAGGGTTTAGGGGAGGGTGAAGTGGGTAAAGGGGATCAATTATATGGTAGCTGAAGGAAACTGGACTTTGTGTGGTAAACATACAATAGAATATACAGATGTCAAATGACTATGTACACCTGAAAATTATATAATTGTGTTAACCAATGTTACCCCACTAAACTTAATTATTTAAAAAAAAAAAACTAGAGTAAATATTTATTAAATAAGCTTTTTTTTTTTTTTAAAGATGGTAGTTACTAGGTAGGAGTGTGAGGTATAAGGTAGGGTGAAGGATGCTGTGTTATGAAGGTGGGGCCCAGCTACAAGAGGATGGTGCTGCAAACACTTCCAAGAGAGCACGGAGATAGAGTCAAGAGGAAGTGCAAGGTGAATGAGTTCAGGTTTCCCCCAAAATGTACCTTGGGATCAGGATTTGCTGCAAGCAGTTTATTGGAGGTGCTCCATGGAAGCACAATAAGAAAGTGGAATAGTGAGACAGAGTAAAGAGGAAAGTCCTTCGCTTTATTAAGTGGAATCATTGAGCAGATCTACCACCATAGGCATCTGAGACTCGACCCTATGTGGGACCCTGTCAGGCTGCAGATCACTTTTGGGGCATTAATGCCTTGGCATTTCTTGCCTTATATACACGCCTCACAATCACTCCTGTAGGCCAAAGAGCATGCTCCATTGGAGAGAGGTAGAAAGTGACTGACA
This sequence comes from Rousettus aegyptiacus, assembly GCF_014176215.1. Classification (NCBI taxonomy): domain Eukaryota; kingdom Metazoa; phylum Chordata; class Mammalia; order Chiroptera; family Pteropodidae; genus Rousettus; species Rousettus aegyptiacus. The sequence continues at coordinate 129,602,653 of NW_023416306.1, forward strand.
GGTTCTGGAACTGTCTGCAAGTTACCTGGTAGAAGTGGGTAGACTGAGAGCATCTGGGCAGTATCTGCTAGTGGGTAAATGGGGACTGTGCACAGTGAGGTGAATGAGCGCTGTGTTAGTACTGTAGTCTTTCATGGCTTGCTAGTCACCATGTTAATTTCATCGGCTGCTGTTTCATGGAACAAAACAGCAAAGTGTTGGAACGGATTGCCTATGAAACAATGAGATTTCCAAATTCTATAGACATCACATTCCTATTTACAACTTGTGTATGTCATTTGCATTTACAGAAACCATACATTATAGAAGAGCAAACTGTACTGGGGTTACCACCTTTGAATAAAATACTGAACAGTCCCTGACTGCAAGAAACTTGCCATCTAGTGAGAGAAACAGGAGTTCACAGTTCAGTGAGGTGTGTGCTATGGCAGAAGATGTTACAAAGTGTTCTACATCCCTGAGGTAGTGCCCCTGTCCACCCTTGGGGGATCTGGGAAAAGACATTTAAGCTAAGTTCTAAAGGATGAGCTGTAGGAAGAGTAGGAAAGAGGAAGAGAAGCCTAGGGAAAAGAATGTGTGGATACAGGGTGAACTTCTAATATCCATGAAGCCACTGCCCCCCACTCCCATACAGGTCACTAAAGAACCCTGGACTTTAAAGAGTTTAGTTTAAGAAAATGGGGAACATGAGAACTTCAGAAATTTAGGTCCCCAGAGAAACATTTTAAGCCCTAAGGTAGGTGCCCAGACTTATCCCTGCATCATGCAGAGCTTGCAGGGCTGCCGATGGAGGCTAAATAATAAATACTAGTCCCTTTTGTCCCTGGGATCAGTGTCCTGGCTTGACCTTGCTTATCAGATCAGGTGGGAAGCCGAGGTCCTCCTTACCACATGTGGTCATTGCATTTCCCATGGCATTTTCACAAGAGGCCCGGGCTGCTTCCTTGGCTGTTGTCCAGGTAGGTAATTATCTTGCCTCCTGTTCTAACTCCCTCATGGTTTCAGTTGTGGGAGCGAGCCTCCTTCACTCCCACTTGATTGGCTGCTGGTGCTGAAAGGTTTCATTCTGGAAATCTGTTACCTTCTGCCTTGGAGCTTGGCTTGTTTTCAGGGGCAGGAGAGGATGTTTGAGGACAACTTGGCCAGGTCTATACTTACTAAGAGAAGTGGAGAATTGGGACTAATTTCCTCATAAAATGAGCACCAAATGTAACTTTTTACCATATGACCTCATTGCTTAAAAATATGAAAACCTGGATTGTTCAGGGAAAAGAAAAGTTCCCAATTCTAAATTATAAACCTCAAATCTGTATCCCCAGCCTCATCACAAGAGTGCTCTTTGGAAAATGACCAAATAATTATGATGGGCAAAGTTTTTAAAGATGACAACATGAGGAGAGAATACGTGAGTTGAGATGTACTGAAAAATCTGTCTATCATCTATCATTACTGCACCCATAGCTTTTTATCCCCTTCCATATGCATCAGTAGAGTATAGCTGTCACCACACAACCTATGGTGATGATGTTCCTGGCAGTTCAGTCAGTCAACCAACAGTTTTAGGGTACCCCCAATGGGAAGGCCATGTGACATGGGAGATATGAAGATGTATAATAGTAGTACCTTCCCTCTGCCCTCTGTTCATGCATAATAGGACCAGCTCTGAAAACAGATCTGGTTTTAAATTCTGACACTCCTACCTCTGTGACTCTGAGTAAGTTAATCTTTCTAATCCATAGTTTCTCCACTTATAAAATGAGGATAATAATATTAATACCTAACTTACAGGGTTATAGATTACATGATATATTGCAGTTAAAGTACTTGGCACAGTATCTGGTGCATAATAACAGGCTCAATAAGTATTCGTAATCATTACTATAATAAAAATCACCAGACATATATACAAAAACATACCTGAACTGCTAAGTGAAGAAAAGTCTGGTCCTGTTCTCCTGTCCTCCTGCAATGGCTGAGAAGAGCTGGTGCTGTGTAGCAAGGAGATGATGGTGAAGAACATCGTCTTCATGTTCAGACGCACCTCGGATGGAATCCCAGCTCTGACGCTTGTTAGCTCTGTGACCCTACACAAGTCAGATAATCCCTGAGGCATGGTTTCCTCCTGGTAAAATAGGAGAGCTGTGGAATAAAATGCAGTAACTATTTATAAAGTCACATAGAACCTGCCTCATAGAAAGCATCAAATAAATGTTGGATATTTTATGTTTTTATATTTTAAGTATCACCATAGAAATAATTTAAGTTAATATTAGGAATATGAGAAAAAACTTTTTCCACTGGAGGGGTCCGATAGTAATAGCTGTTACTATTCGAGATAATGAATACAAATCATTTGATGATTTGACCATAGGAGTAAACCAAAATGCAGCTACTTTTATATATATCAGCCTAAAAAATGTTATTCAATATTTGCCAAAGGTCTAGCTGAAAGAAGTACTGTCCATGAAGGTATGCTACTCACATGGAGGTTGCATTAGGGAATACAATAGTTATCATTTTCATGAAATTCACAATTAAGTTTGAGCAAGGATGTTGTTGAAATCAATACCACTCTTCAAATAGTATTTCTGTATGAGGACTCAAAGGAGGAAAATCCTTTATGCTTCAGTTCCTTAAAAAGTTAGAAATTTTTACATACCTTTAGCAACTTTATTGAAATGTATAGCATGCCTAACTAATATTAACCTTGACTTTCTTACTCAGTTTTCTATTTTCTTTTTATTTTGTTTTCCTCTTCAGTTTATTTTATTTTATTTTTTTTATATTACACATATGAAAGCTGCCTCAAATCCTTTTGGGAACAGGGTTGGAATAAATTAATAAATAAAATAAAATAGTCTTATAACACCAAACCTTATACTCTGTAGTGTTTGGAATATTGTTCAAATCAAGTCAATCTACGTATGACCAGAAAGAAGCCTAAATTTGTAATGTTTCCTCTCTATACTGTAGGCGCTCACCAGAGCATTTAATATAAAGAAACTTGTGTTTCCTAAGTGCAATTAATTAAATGACTAAGACTGCTTTTTAAAATTATAAAATGAGGAAAATGTTATAACTATAATAATATAAACAACTTGAATACCTATAATGTGTCAGATTCTATGCAGAACATTTTACATGCATATTTCACTTAATCCTTTACAATTATCCATCCTATAGTTAAATACCTTCCAGACATGTTTAATACCATAATAACTTTATGATACAGACACTGATCCATTTGACAGATGAAGAAAATGAGGCTCAGAGAAGTTATCTGCACAAATTTATAGAGCTAATAAGTGACAGATTGGCTGAACCCAGAAGAACTTGCACTATGGCACTCAGAAGCACATTCACATTTTTGTTGCTAATTTAGTTTCAGCAAAATGACATCATCTGTCATAATTAATTTCAGCAAGAGGACATTGTCTATGACATGCTCTGAACTTGATTTTGGTTACGAAATTTTGTTTTAATTTATAACTTTTTAAAAGAAATAAAACTGTAAAGTATTTGTACCTTTTTAAAATCTTTGTATACTTCAATTATTATCATAAAAATAATTTAACTTTATGGATAGGAGAGAATATTTTTCCATAAAGGAATTGATATGTATCTGTAATGATACAGATAAGTGTTTGTCTGCATTTTCTTAAATCTACAAGATGTATAACCACGGAGAGAAAAAAGAGATCCCACTGAGATGGGCTAGAAAAGATGGGATTTGGAACACCTTTGAAGGAGATGGAGAATTCAGAATGAGAGTGACATCTGGCTGCAACAACCTCTACCCAAGTGATTCCAGATTGATTTGGCTCATCTGGACGGCTAAACGGCAACCTTCATCCCACAGTGTTTCAAGTGGAGCCCTTCAAAAGCTGAGAACTTGGTCAAAAAGGGAAAACTTTCCAAATAGAGGACCTGTCTTCAGTCATAAAATTGGGTTCAGTTAAATTGGAGATGAGGGAGAAACCTTGTGCTAGAGGAGCTCTGGGCTCACAAGAGGAAATCAGAAGAACACATTAAACCCCTATGTAAACTAGGCTGCCAGAGCAAGGGTCCACAATGGGATTTATGTGGGAGAGATGAACCAGCCATAGACAAAACCAGAACCAAAGAGCAGAATAAGGAGTTTAGACACCAAGTAGGAGATTGGTATAATATAGATGGTGTTTTAATTACAAGGTGGAGATGACTAGAAGAAGGCAAAGCTTGTTGGACTGAAAAGAGCATTGGTTGGGCTTACTTGAATAGAGCTTTAAAAAGTGGAGTATAAAGGAGTTGAATAACTGTCCTTTACTCTCTAGGTAATGGGGATTCTGACATCCCCATAAAGAAGTAACTTATGGGCACCAATCAACTCAGATTAGTTATGGCTAAGCCTCAGCTTTCCTGATGGCTTCCCATATTTTGGTCAAAGCTATAAATATAATAAAAAGATCTTAATTCTGCCCTCTTGCCATGCTGGCAAAGCCTGCTCCTACAGTACCCCATTGGGACAAAAAACCATATTGAAATTTTACAAGTGCATTTTCAACAATACTGGGCAATAACTCACTCAGGAAGACTCTGCCCAGGGTAGCTACTGTAATCAACTCTCTCGCTTTGGGTTTCTATTGTAAAGAACTTGTCTGAAAGTCTCATGCAGAGAATTCAATTTATATTGTCCAAGTAGGTGAAACATAAAGTATACCTCACTAACTCCTGGGGTTGGTAGCAGTTACCATGTTCACCTTCACTCTTTTCTGGTTTCTGAGGGCAAATGAATTAAAATTCATATGTTACAATTAAAAACCATTAACAGCAAATATCAGAGAGAACAAGCAATTAGTTAATGTATTATTTAAGGCTTTACTACACGTCAGCTATCAAGGGCAATCATTCATTCTAAGTAAGATTGTTTTTAACCCATTATTAAAAGCTTAAGTGTCTACCAGTAACTAAAAATATGTTTGGATTTGCTCGAATTCTACTCTAGAGAGCAATATCCTGGCACTGTTTCCTAAACTGGTACCTCAGATTATGATATGGGGTCTAAACCGAAATCTATATTAACTTGCACACAAATAACACAGTAGCCTATAAACTGTGCTATGGAGTCTTTGCTGTACATTGATCCATCCATACTTTCTAAGCTTCTATTTTGCCAGGGCACCACGCTCAAAGCTGTAGGGTAGTTGAAACGTAGCTATTACCTTCCAGAAATTTTAACTATTCTCCTCTATGACAGATAACTCATCATTAATAATGACAGTAATTGTAAAAATTACCTATCCATAGATATTTTTTTAAAATTTCAGGACTTTAACTTTTGTAAATTCATCTTTTAAACTTCCCTTTCATATTCAAAGGAATTCTTTGAAATAGGAGATAGCCACATTAGACAAGGGCAAAAAGTTTATCCCAGAGAGATTCAATAATTTACTTGAAGCCACAAAGTTAGTGATGGAACTAACACTAAAACATGAATTTCCTGACACTTAATGAAGCGGTCTTTCTACGTACTAACTGGGTTTTTAATTACATCACCCTATCTCTTCTATCCTGTAGAAATACTCTGCAATGGTAAAGGGATTTATATATAAGGATTCTCCATGCTAGAACAGAAATTTTTGTAAATTATGTACATTTTCTGGCCTGTGGAGTGAATTTAGATGGGAGCATTGAGCTAACTCTGGATGCCAGCATTCTTACTACAAACATGATAAATTATGGACAGAATGTTTAAAAAATAATTTTAAACGTAACTAAGTATGAAAGCAAGAAATGAAAATGTCAAGATGCCATAAATAAAGAAAACACTGAAAACGAAAGCGATGAGAAGTAGATGATAGGAAGGCTGTGGGGCTATCAGGACCTGCTAGGTGTTGTGGGCCAGGGCAGGTGATGCCTGATGAGAAGTCTAGAAATCAGGCAGCTGAGACTGGTTACTGTTATGGAAAACTCAGATCAGTACCCTGAGAAGTGGCATGGTGGCATATAACTCCTCCTGGACTGTGAATGGAATAATAAAACATCTTGTCCAAGAAAGAAAGTGGAATCTCATGCTGGGTGCTGTGGGCCATATGCTCAGGGAAGCCAAATTCATATTACCCAACAGGCCCAGGGGCCTAACTTTAAAATCATTGGAGGATATCTCTTCCCAGAAATTAAAATGTTACAGTGCTAAAATTTTAATTGTTGCTGGAAGAATAAAGAACATGTAATTTCCTAACCGGTAGAAGAAAAAACGGAGACAAATAAACCTCTCCAAAACCTTTGCCACTTAAAAAAAAATAGACAAAAGAGATCAAAAGATGGGAAAATGGAAAAAAGATAAATAAGTAATATATAATGACACAGCATAAATATGTTCAAATATATGACTTATAACTATAAATGGTCTAAATTCAGTGGTTAGACATAGAGATTGTCAGAACTGTTAGAAAAATCAGAACTGAGTATATCTAAAATCTATGTGTACTAAAAGTTTGAAAATAAAAGAATTAAAGAGCAAATCAATATAAACACATAAATACATGATATAAATATTTTATTATTAAACAATTTTTAAGTGGTCAAGAAGTGATGAATCTGAAGGGCACTATTAAAAGCAAATGTTAAACTACCGCATTAAATCACCTCTACAATCTAGTGCACTACTGAGAAACTACCATGGAAGACCACTGCTGAAAATAAGCTAACAGTAAAAAGATATGAAGCACATCAGGAAATCTACCCCCATAAAAGACGGTCAGTAGACACAGCAAAGGAGAGAATTTCCACTTGAGAAACTAAAGAAAACAGCAGTTTTCAAAGAACTTCAAAATAAGTATGTTAAAAAATATTCAAAGTGATAAATGAATCAACTGAACTCATAATGTCAAAGACATTATAAAATCAGAGTAAGCAGACTTGAAAATAAGCAAAAATTTCTAGAAATGAAAAATATTGCTCTCGTAATTGTAAAATTTAACACAGCATGTCAAAGTCGGCTAATACAAGAATAAATTGGAAGATGAGTTTAAGAATGCAACTTAGAGACCTCAAAAGATGTATGGTAAGAAAGAAACAATGAGAGATGTAAAGAATGAACAAAAAATTCCAGTTAAAATGGTAGGAATTAATCTAAAGATGTTAATGACTATCTGTGGCAGTCAGTTTTACCTCTCAACTTGACTGGGCTATAGTCCCCAGTTGCTCAAACAGTAATCTAGATGTTGCTATGAAAGTATTTTGTAGCTGTGATCAAAGTCCATAATCAATTGCCTTTAAGTAACAAAGATTATCCTAGATAATCTCTGAGGGTCTGATTCAATCAGTTCAAAGGTCTTAAAAGTAGAGCTGAGGCTTCCCTGGAGAGGAGGAAATTCTATGAACAACAGCTTCAGCCCATTCCTGAGAGCTCCTGCCTTCCCTTTCTGATGGTCCAGCCTATGGTTTTAGCCTTGGCTAATCAATCCCCATAATAAGTGATCTAATTCCTTGCAACAAATTTCTTAATATATAGCTCCAACTGGTTCTGTTTCTTTAGCTCTTACCTATCTAACACTGCATTTATGGATTCAACCTGCATCTTCATGTACACAGATTCTCAAATGCATTCAGAACAAATAAAAATGCTCTTTAGAAGAAATACACCTAAAAAAAAGAAGGTTAAATATTAAGGGATCAAGAGAATGCATACAGCAGGCAAATGTGCACCAAAGCAAAGTAGTGACAGGGATGAAGAGGCACATTACATGACAAGAGCACCTCTGATGAGCAGTGACAGCAGGACATGAACTTTTTGGTTTTCCAGTGAACGTAAAAGTTATGTTTACATGATACTTTAGTCTGTTAAATATCTGATAGCATTATGTCTAAAAAACAATGTACGTATATTAATTAACAAATACTTTATTGCTAAAAAATGCTAACCATCGTCTGAGCCCTCAGTGAGTCCTCATCTTTTTGCTGGTGGAGGGACATGCCTCAGTGTTGATGGCTGCTGACTGGTAAGTGTGGTGGCTGCTGAAGGTTGGAGTGCTAGCGAATTCTTAAAACAAGACAACAATAAAGTTTGCTGCATCAATTGACTCTTCTTTTCATAAATGATTTCTCTGTAGCATGCAATGCTGTTTGATAGCATTTTACTCAAAGGAGAATTTTTCTCAAAACTGGAGTCAGTCCTCTCAAACCCTGCCACTGCTTTATCAACTAGGTTTATGCAATGTTCTAAATCCTTTATCATTTCAACAATATTCATAGCATCTTCACCAGGAGTAGATTCCATCTCAAGAAACCACTTACTTTGCTCATCCATAAGAAGCAAGTGCTCATTGGTTAAAGTTTTATCATGAGATTGCAGCAATTCAGTCACATCTTTAGGTTGCACTTCTAATTCTAGTTCTCTTGCATGGGCAGCTGTGTCTTCCACTGAAGTCTTGAACCTCTCAAAGATATCCATGAGGATTGGAGTCAACTTTTTTCAAATTCCTGTTAATATTGATATTTTGACCTCTTCTCATGAATCATGAATGTTCTTAATGGCATCTAGAATGAAGAATCCTTTACAGAAGGTTTTCAATTTACTTTGCCCATATCCATCAGAGCAGTGGTCCCAACATTTTTGGCACCAGGGAGCAGTGCCCCTATGAGACTCTAATGCCTGAAGATCTGAGGTGGAGCTGAGGTGGTGACGCTAGCACTAGAGAGCAGCTGCAAATACAGATGAAGCTTCATTTGCTTGCTGCTGCTCACCTCCTGCTGTGCAGCCTAGTTCCTAACAGGCCACGGACCAATACCAGTCTGTAGCCCAAGGGTTAGGAAATTCTGTTTTGGAGGAATCACTATTTACAGCAGCTATAGCTTTAGGAAATGTATTTCTTAAATGATAAGGATTGAAAGTTGAAATTACTCCTGGATCTATGGGCTTCAGAATGGATGTTGTGGTAGCAGGTATGAAAAGAATACTAATCTCACTGTACGTCTCTATCAGAGCTCTTGGGTGCACTGTCAATGAGCAGTAATGTTTTGAGAGAAATCAATTTCTCTGAGCAGTATGTATCAACAGTGGGCTTAAAATATTCAGTACACTATGTTATAAACAGATGTGCTGTCATCCAGGCTTTGTTGTTCCATTTATGGAGCACAGGCAGAGTAGATGTAGCACAATTCTTAAGGGTTCTAGTATTTTTGAAATGATAAATGCACACTGGCTTCAATTTAAAGTCACCGACTGCATTAGCCCTTAACAAGAGAGTCAGCCTGTCCTTTGAAGCTTGGAAGTCAGGCACTGACCTCTCTCTAGCTATGATTGTCCCAGACGGCATTTTCTCACAGTCTAAAGCTGTTTCACCTACATTGAAAATATATTGTTTAGTGTAGCCACCTTCATTAATTAACTTAGCTAGAACTTCTTGATAACTTGCTACAGCTTCTACATCAGCACTTGCTACTTCGCCTTGTACTTTGATGTTACTGAGACCACTTCCTTCCTTAAACCTTATTAACCAACTTCAGTTAGCTTCAAGCTTTTCTTCTATAGCTTCCTCACCTTTCTCGGCCTTCACAGAATTGAAGAGAGTTAGGTCATTGCTCTGGATTAGGTTTTTGCTTAAGGAAATATTGCAGCTGGTTTGATCTTCTATCCAGATCACTAAAACTTTCTCCATATTAGCGATAAGTCTGTTTCATTTTCTTATCATTTGTGTGTTCACTGGAATAGCAGTTTTAATTTTAAGAACTTTCCCTTTGCATTTAAAACTAAGCTTAATAATTTCCAGCTTTTAAAGTGAGAGACCTGCAAATATTCCTTTTAAACACTTAGAGGCCATTGTAGACTTATTAACTGGCCTAATTTTAATATTGTTGTGGAATAGGGAGACCCAAAGAGACGGGGAGAGATGAGAGAATGGCTGGTCAGTAGAGTAGTCAGAATACACGCATTTACTGATTAAGTTTGCCATCTTATGTGGGTGTGGTTTGCGGAGCGTGAAAATGATTAGAACAGTAGCATCAAAGACCACTGATCATAGATATTCATAACAAATATAATAATGATGAAAATGTTTGAAATATTGTGAGAATTACCAAAATGTGACACAGAGAAACAAAGCGTACCAATACCGTTGGAAAAATGTACCAATAGACTTGCTCAACATAGGGTTGACATAAACCTTCAATTTGAAAAAAAAAAAAAAAAAGGATACTCCCCCCCCCCCAATATCTTTGATGCACACTAAAGTGAAGCACAGTAAAACAAAGTATACTTGTAGATTGCTGTAATCATCACCTCCATCAAGATACAGAACTATCCCATTACCTCAAAAATCTCCCTGGTACTACCTTTACAGTCACACCTGCTCCTTTTTCCTCCCCATCTCTAACCTCTGACAACCACTAACCTGTTCTCCATCTCAAAAATTTTGTTATTTTGAGAATGCTATATAAATGGAATCATACAGAATGTTCCATTTTAGATTAGGCTTTTTTAGTTAGCATAACACCCTTGAGATCCATTCGAGTTGTTGCATGCATTATTAGTTTATTCTTTTTTATTGCTGACTAATATTCCATAAATCTAAACATGTTTTTAAAGTTCTAAAAAAAATAGAAATTTTGTTAATAAAAATATTTTTAAAATATTAAAAAAGGATAGAAGCTCTTAGGATTATAGGATTTCAAAGTCCTGTTTTAAAATAGTCTGAGATTGTTAATTTCAGTTACTAGGCCTTAAATACTCTCCAGATTTTGGGGAAAAGAGATCATTTATTTCCTTACCAAATCATAAATAGAAAGGGCATAATTATCCACTGATGACAGAAATGTCTGTTAAGTGCCAGCTTTGTCTTATTGTGCTGGAAGCTGCCAAGCATAGAGAAAGGACTATGGTATTGATCTTGTGTTTAGCACAGTGCCTGGCACATAACAGGCTTCAAGTGCTATTAATTGAATAAATAAATCTCATTTTAAATAAAAATTTATAATTTGGTAGCAGAGATGATGTGTAAATACAAATAAGTGTAAGTTAGAAAATCGCACGTATCATAAAGAAGGTGAAGATGAGTGAATTGGGACAGTTTATAGGAGAAAGATTATCCTCTGAGTTGTAAGAACAAGATAAAGCTTCAGCGAATTGGTGACTGTGTTCATTGTTGAAAAATGACAAGAATTTAGATAAAAATAAGTCAGGGAGAAAAATGCATTCTGGGTACAATAATAGCAATAGTTGACAATTATTTATATCTTCCTGTGTGCTGGGCATTTTGCTAAGCATTTTACATACTTAAATCATGTCATCCTTACAGCGTCTGTGTTATTATTCTCATTACAAACAAGAGGCCTTGCCAATATCATAGCTTGTAATAGGTTGAGTTGGGAAAATTAGGCAGTAAAGCTCCAGAACTTTCCCTCTAATAAAGAGGAAGAACAGAAAGAAGCAGAAAGGGGACTAGAAAACAGTGAAATTTTCTGGAGTCTAAAGTACATAACTGAGTCAGGAAGAGAAGCCTAAAAAGATAGTTAGGAACCCGAAGAACATTAAATGCCATGCTAAATAATTTGGATATATTTTATAAAGGTTTTGAAGGTTTTGAGTTTCAGGAATTACTTGATTAGAGCTGTTCTGTTTAGTGTTTTGTTTTGTTTTGCTTTTGTTTTTGTTTTTTTTTTGGTCTTTGTTCAAAAGCACTGTATAAAGAAGGTACATGTAGATATTAGATGTGGGAAAATCAGTAATATCAATACAGATAACAGCAAAGAGAGAACCTGTGTGAATGATGATAGAGGGGCAGTTGAGAGATGCTGTAAAGATGGACAGTTTAGGATCTGGCAGCTGGCTGAAATGAATGAGCATGGTAGGGGCAAAAAGAGATGGAAGCACATAAGGTGTCTTGGAGGTTTCCTGACTGCACACCTGGGCAGATAATGGTGTCTTCAGTAGAAGCTGGAAGAGGAGAAATACGTTTCAAGGGGAAATGAGACTTCAGCTTCAGATGTTCTGAATGAGGGATTCCAGGAGTATTTCTAGGTTTCACATAAAAACCTAGAAGGACTGAAACCCTGGAAAGCATCTGAAGGGGGTCTCACATTAGCTTTGAGAGTGGCTGAACTTACTTTGAACAAGATTTTTTTAAACACTCAGTTTTAAAAAAATTTCTAATCAACAAAGAGATTTCACATTGAACGAACCAAGCACATCTTTAATTATGAAGCTCAAACACTACTGAACCCAGATTTTCTTCAGTTTTTGTTTGTTTGTTTGTTTGTTTGCATGTGTCAAGTATTTACACTTAAAAAATGGCACAGACATGTTCGGACTCAAGGCTTAAATGAATGTGGGAATGTACACTAGGTTGTAGGAAAACTCACAACTGTAGTTCATTCTAACCTCGTCTTGATTTCAATTTACAAGCAGGAGATTAAACTATTCTTGTTAGTAGTTATTAACCTTTTAACCCACCAGCTGATGCTTTCCTGAGCAAAGAGTTTTGAAAATTTCAGTATTTTACATTTAGCTTCCCTATCTAGTATTACTTAAATAAAGTCTTAGATTTGGAGAGAAAGCAACTAGAATTGCAAAAAGTGTAGTAATGATAATAACAATAATAATAAAAATAAAAATAAAAATAAAAATTACAGCACCAATTTCTAAAATGAATAACCAGTTGGGTAACTTTGATGTCTTTTTAAAACTGAATTTGTATCTCTAAAGTTTTGACAGTTCTTGAACAGATTGCTTGGATTAACATCTTTTTATTTTCCTGTTTCCAAACTCAATTTCTTTTTGAAACTTATAAGATAATTGAGGTATTGTGTGTGTGTGTGTGTGTGTGTGTGTGTGTGTGTGTGTAAAAACTCCACATCAGTTATCCCCTAAACAGTCAGTAGCGTTTTATCTCTGCTTTGAACATGCCTCTAAGTATACCCCAGAAGAGGGACTTAACTCCAGATCCACGAATTAGTTTCAAGCAAGCCCTTGAACTAGTATGTTAAAATTCTGAGTGAGGTGAATGCATTTTCCTGGAATCTGGTTTTACAGACCTTCATCACAATCTCAAAGCAGTTTATTAAGACTCAAGAAGCTAAGACTATCTCCTGGGATCCTTCTCAGTTCAGGGATAGTAGGACTGAGGCGTGCTCACTCTTGCCTGATCCTGCCGCATGGCATGCTATATTGGAAAAAGCACAAGGCTAGGATTCATGAGATGTTTATTCTAGTTCCAGCTCTATTCTGAACTTCTGTGAACTTCAAACAAGTCACTTATCCTCACTGGACCTCAGTTTGCTCATCATTCAAATGGAGCAGAATGTGTATCTCATTTGGATAGACTCAACTAGATATTAAGAGGAAAAAATAAGGTAGCAGGTGTGCTTTGAATGTACAAAGACATCTTACAAAAACATCCTAACGAGGCCAGGTATTGCTTGGGACCCTTATGTCATATTGGTTCCTTCACATTCTTGCTTCTTTGTAAATTTCCTTTCTTAGAGGACATTGGTTCCCTCGATTCTGCATTCTTTGCTCTTTTCCCCAGGTGTTTTTAGGTGCTGCACTTGAAGCAGAGACAAAACGAAGCAAAAGATGCTGACTAGGCAAGGGGTCACTTAAAAAACTTGCTTCCAAGAGGGAAATGGTAATACTTTGCTTTTGTAGAGTGCTTTACAGTTTTTCAAAGCTTTTCATATTAACTGCCATACTCCATCACAACAGACCCAGGAGACAGTTTTCACCACATCCATATTATCTGATTTGGAAACTAAGGCACAGAGAGGTCAGGAGTATAAGGTCACTCAAATCATCTGGGGTGGTACTAGGGCTGAAACTGAGTCTTCTAACACTGAGTTCCAGGCTTTTGCCACCATTTCCCTGGGTTTCATCTTAGGTGGGAGATACAGAATCAATCAGGGTAGTATCATTAGTCACATGGTTAGAAGGTATTGATTAGCAAAGGAACGAAACATCCCCTTTTCTTATACGATGATCCAAGAAAATTATCTTCAACTGTGCCTGTTTTTTGATGCAGTTTGACCTTGCAGTTAAGTCTTTCCTTTTGCCACTGATTATGCTCACTCTCCTTCAACTTGATTCATTTGGGCCCCAGTGGGCCCTGCTTGGGCAAAGGCCCATCTGGGAGTGCTCAATACATTCCACTGTCAAACTGAGGAAAAAAACTACACTTGCAGAACAAGAAAATTTCCAAGAGGACTCTGGCCAAAAGTCAGTTTGCAATTTTGAGAGAGGCACTTGATCTGGAGACTGACATAACATGCCTGTTGCTTATTACTCACCGATGCTACTGCATATCTTTTTACTCTTGCCCATAGTCATGAATCCCCTAAACTAGTTTACTGCTCAAATTTTCAACCAATCGTTCAAGGTGCAAGGATCTTATATAAATGATTGAGCAACTACTGTAACCCAAGTGCTCTGGGAAATAAGAAAATTAAAGTTTACAGGGACTGCTTCAAACCTCCTAGCCTGTAGGAGGTAGCAATGATCTGGGTGCTTCTAGAGAAGGCTACAGAGAGGAGAGACTAAGTAGCCAGACTTAAAATATTAGCTCCCATGAAAAGATGCTCCCCATAATGTCATTAGGGAAATGCAAATTAAGACAACAAAGAAATACCGTTAGAAATGCCTATTATTAGAATGGACAAAATCCAGAACACTGACAACATCAAATTCTGGTGAGGATGAGGAGCAACAGGAACTCTCATTCATTGCTGGTGGGAATGCAAACTGGTACTGCCACTCTGGAAGACATGTGATAGTTTCTTACCAAAAAAATAGACACTTCCCATATGGTCCAGCAACCATAGTCTTTGGTATTTACCCCGCAAAATTGAACATTTGTGTCTACACAACCTGCACATAGATGGATGCGTATAGCAGCTTTATTTATAATCACCAAAACTTAGAAGCAACCAAGATGCCCTTCCATCAGTGAACGGTTAAATTAACAATGGTACATTCAGACAATGGAATAATATTCAGCGCTAAAAAGATATAAACGATCAAACCACAAAAAGACATGAGGGAAATTTAAATGCATATTACTAAGTGAAAGGAGCCCTTCTGAAAAGGCTACATACTGTGTGATTCCAACTATATGACATTCTGAAAAAGACAAAATTATGGAGACAGTAAAAAAATCAGTGCTTGTCAGGGGTTAGGGAGAAGGGACGAATGAATAGAGGAGTTTTAGGGCAGTAAAAATACTCTGTGTGATGCCATATTGATGGATACATGTCAGTATTCATCTGTCCAAGCACATAGAACATACAACATCAAGAGTGAACCCTAATGTAAACTATGAACTTTTGGTGATTATGTATCAATATAGGTACATCGATTGTAACAAACGTCCCTGTCTCATGGGGGATACTGAAAATGGGGGAGGCTATGTGCATGTGGGGGCAAAAGGTATATGGGAAATCTTTGCACTTTCCTCTCAGTTTTGCTATGAACCTAAAACTGCTCTAGAAAATAAGGTTTATTTAAAAAATTTTAGCTCCATGAGAGCAGAGGTCTTATCTGTCTTGCTCACAGCTATAGTCTTAGCTCCTGGCCTAGTGCGAATTCTCAATAAGCAGTTCTTCACTGAATGACTGAAGGAACTCTGTCTGAATTAAGGAGCTTTACCAGAGAATGTGAAATCTAAGTAAACGTGATGATGTGTAGGATTTGCCGAGGCAGAGAAGTACATATACAGTGTGAATATTAGAAGCAAAAAGAATAATTCAATAAAAGCACAAAAGCCTGGAAACAATGAACCATTTGGGGAACTTCAAATAGGCTGCTGTAACTAGAACATAGGTTTTTCAAGAGAAAAGTAGAAGGATAAAAACACGGACTAGTGTCATCCCTGTGTTAGATATAAAATCATTATTATGACTCCATTTTACAGAGGAAGAATCTGAGGCTCAAAGAAGTCAGGTGATTCATAAAAGGTTATGCATTTATGATATCTATGCTCTTTTGTGCGTGTGTGGGCATTGTGCGAAGTGCTTTTTGTGTATTATCTCATTTAATCCATATAGCAAGTTTATGAAATAGGTACTATTGTTTTTTTCTAATTTTATAGATAAAAATAACAAGGCTTAGAGAAGTTAAAAAATTTGCCTGGGTTTCCTGTTCAAGGTGTAGACTGAGCACACATTATAACCTCTTCTTCCTGATTTAAATACCTAGAAATAAAATATATATGTGTACATATATATATATTTTTTTCCAAAAAAAAAGTAAGAAAGAAGGAAGGAAGGAGGGCGGGAGGAAAGAAAGAGACAGAGAGGAGAAAAGAAAGAAAAGAGGAAAGAAAAGAAAAGAAAAGAAAAGAAAAGAAAAGAAAAGAAGAAAAGAAAAGAAAGAAAAGAAAGAAAAGAAAAGAAAAGAAAGAAAAGAGAAAGAAAAGAAAAGAAAAGAAAGAAAAAAAAAAGAAAGAAAGAGGAAAAGAAAAGAAAAGAAAAGAAAAAAGGGAGGAAGGAAGGAAGGAAGGACGGAAGGAAGGAAGGAAGGAAGGAAGGAAGGAAGGAAGGAAGGAAGGAAGGAAGGAAGATAAAAAAAAATGCAGCAACAAAGGAAAATAATGATAGCCTAGAAGGAATGAGGAGAAAAAGCTAAAAGTAGCAGGATCTAGATTGATGAATAAGGATCCTTTGTTAGAATTCTTTGATAAAGTTTGGGAATATGCTAAGAATGTTCTACCCTGGGAGTGGCAGGGGCCCTGAGCAGGGGGCCCAGGGATGAAGACAGGCTGGTGAGTAGGAGCAGCCAGGTGGCTGACTTTTTGCATATTCTTTCCCTTTTCTTGGCAGGTAGCAGGGGCTGCCTCCAGGCTGAACTAGATGAAGCAGGACCTGTTGGGGGAACTGAATCTCAAATACATAGGACAGGGAACCCCCGGCAGGCAGAGAACATCACTTCCTAATTAGCTTCAAAGGTTCTATGCCCAGAGGTGTGTTCCCCTGCTTCCTATTCTCCTACTAAAAAAAATCCTGAATCCAAGCCTCACTAGCATGCCTAACCTTCCCCTTGCCTGTGCAGTCTGCATATGGATAGAACCAATAAGCTAATAGAAGATCTGAGTACAAAGATGTGTCCCAAATTATAAATTACCAATAGTGAAGGAAGTCACTTGCCCCCGTCACCTCTAATTTGTTTCAAATGCCTGATAGGGTGCAATGATTTTGGGGTTCCACCATAGGTCTCCAAGGTAAATTGTCTTCCCACTGTGCCAAACCACCCCTAAACCTAATTTATGTTTATAGCATGTTTGGATCTGCAGTCCCACACTGAAGCAAACCCCTGAAGTCTACACAAAATCCTATAGCATTTTTTTTTTTCTTCTTGCTAGGCTATTGGCCCACCAGGCATGTAACGCGCATTTAGCACAAATTCAGTGAGTGTGACTATGTGTGCAGAGTCTCACCAGGGCTGGGAAAGCAGCTGGTATCTGAAAAAATGGCAGGAGCATGGGATTTGAAGAGGGCTCAAAGCTGATGGTGGTGGGCCCACGTGATTGGTCTAAACAATTAATGAGCAGCAGAAGGACACCCTAAAACACCACAGTTTGAGTCTGATGAGGGCAGAGGGTTTGGGTGGGGTCTTGACGAGACTTAGAACTGGTGGTGGGCAAGGAGAAAGGGCAATGCCAAGGGAATGGACCAGAGCCTGATGGCCGGAATGGACAAGGTGGATTGGCAGACAGAAAGGCAGTTGTGTGACTTGGGGTAGCATCTTCCTTGGGGCAGTAGCAAGACAGACAGCCTGTTTTTCCCCAGTTGTGAAAATGAATTGGGTGGTGTATGCTTCCCAGGGCTGCCATAAAAAATTACCACAAACCGCTGGCTTAAAAACAAAGAGTTTCCTTCCTTGCCACTCCCTTGCTTCAGGCGGCTCCCAGCAATCCTTAGTGTTCCTATTTATAGCTGCGTCACCCTAATATCTGCCTTTGTCATCTCATGATTGTCCCTCTGTGTCTTCGTATGACCTTCTTTTATAAGGACATCAGCTACTGAATTTAGGGCCCACGTTACTCCAGGATGACCTCATCTTAACTAATTACATCTGCAAAGACCCTACTTCCAAATAAGGCCACATTCTGGGTGACCATGAGTTTTCAGAGGACACTATTAAACCCAGCACATCCTTTCTGTAGATGGTACAATTTACAGAGTGGCTACCCAAACCTGCTTCTGGACATAGGGCAGATTCTCCTGACTCAAAGACAATTGCCCCTTAAGGGATGGAAAGCCTTCCGTGAGCACAACTCTCCTAAATAATGTCTGACCAACATCCTTTCTCTGAGATCGCTCGGAGATGCCCAACAGGGATCTTTTTCCTCCCCTTATTTGTTATACTTTAATAGTTGTGGGCAAAAGGGAATGTTGCTTTCCTCCCTCAAATACTTTGCTTCTGCAGACAATGCACTGCTTTCCCGTTTCTATTTTAAAGCTGCGCACGCATCTGTAAGACGACGGGAGTGTTATGTAATACCTACCATTTTTGTCAAAACCTCATCTCACCCCATTGCCTGATACAGGAGGAAGCTACTGGTGTGAAATTTGCCGTCTCTCTCTCTTTCTCTCTCTCTCTTTTTTTTTTTTTTAGGGCGAAGAGTATATTCAGATGGATTTCATACCTTACATTCATAAGTCAGTCCATTTTTTAAAAGATTATAGGTACTGTGCTAATGAAAGATGAAATTCACATCTGTCCCCGTTTATAGCACACCAGCAACGATTGCACAAATAAAGCTGAATACTCTGCTTTTGCCTTTATAGGTATTTTTAAAAGGTGCCCTAGGGGGAAGCATGCAGATTGATCAACAGAAAACATCTTAATGAGAGGAAGATGACCATGAATATTTTCCCTGCTAACAGGTTATGATGCTAAAGTGTTAGTACATTTGGAGCCTGTCATCTGGACTATTTTAGTTTATAAATGAGAGCTGTAATAACCACAAGGGATTTCGGGAAGGGAAAAATTACTTCAGGAGAAAGATATTTCTTTGTTAGAATCAGGGCTTTGTAAGAGGTGAGATGGGCCAGCCCGGAGAACACGAGGACTCGGAACCCACTGAGTAGGCATAGGCCAGGCCAGGTGTCAGGGTGTGGGAGCTACTGCAGGGCTTGGGGGCATGTACATGGAGATATAAGTCTATAGGGGCTCTGGATATGGGGGTCAGTCTGTGAGAGAAACAGTGGGAAAATGCTAAGTACCATTAGACAAAAGTCCAGCGAGGCCACTCTATTTCAGAGTATCATCCAACAGAAGGAAGGGGTAGAAGTTGACCAAAGTCCAGAGAAAGAGGCAGGTGATGTCAAGAAAGTCTGGCATTGGTTATTAGGGCCCAAGTCATGGGAAAACTGTGAGTTCAAGGTAAAAACATACGGTCTAGCTAAGTTCTGTGGGCATTCTGGCCTAGGCTGGGAAAGGAGCTAATAAATGATGTTTGTTGGTAACCGCTTTGCAAATGGAACCATCTATAGCAAGAATTGAGAGATACCTCCAATAGTGGGTTGAATAATTTCTTCCCCAAAATTATGACCACTGGAACCTCAGAATGTGAAATATTTTGTGAATTTATTTGGAAATCATGTCTTTGCAGGTATAATTAGATAAGTTAAGATGAGGTCACACAGGACTAGGGTAGGGTTCTAAATCCAATGGCTGGTGTCCTTACAAGAAGCAGGTCATGTGAAGAACACAGGGAGGAAGACAATGTGATAATGGGGCAGAGACTAGAGTGATGCGGTCACAAACCAAGGAACACGGAGGATTGCTGGGAGCTACCAGAAGCTAGGGAGAGGCAAGGAGTCTTTCCTAGAGCCCTCGGAGGGAACAGTGCTGCAAGGAATCCCTGAGCACTTGGTGCAGCACCGTATGCCACCTATTTCTCTTTGGTTCTGGTTCTGTGTGTCCCATGCTCATTGGGACTGGGAGCCTCTTGAGATTGAGGCCCGTGAAGGCTTACTGTCTTCCGTTACTTAGCTTGGACAAATTAAAAAAGAGAATTAGACTTAAATATAAGAGCCCTGGACTGTGTTTTATTACTTACTACTTACACATGTATCCATTCAGTAAGTGTTTATTTACTGATCATCTAATGCAGATCAGGCCCTAAGCTAGGCCCTGGGGACACAAGGATGATAAGAGTCTCTGATGTTGAGGGATACTCCAGTCAATCATATTCCCATGAGATAATGCATCAAAGGCAATAACAAAGGATTACAAAAGCCTTGGGGAGGCACAACAAAGCCAGCCAAGGGGAGATGGGGAGGGCAGATAAAGGTCCTTGGAGGTAATGCCCAAACAGGCCCTTGAAGGGTATGCAGGAGTGAGTCAGACGAAGAGGAGAGGAAAGTATTTTAGAGAGAAAAGACAGCACGAGCAAGCGAGTGGAGATGACATATGTAGCATTTGCAGAGACCTACAATCTAACTGTGTGGCTAGGATTAAAACATGCAAAGCAGGGAGAAATGAAAATAAGGGTAAGACATATACGGAGAGCAGATGGTGGAGACTCGAATACATGTTAAGAGTTTGGATTTTATCCAATGGTAACGAGAGCAAGAGCAGCAAGGTCAGATTTGTGGTGTATGGACTGGAACACGGCTGGAGGCAGAGAGAGACAGGAAGAGGAGGTTGCCGTGCTAGTTGGAGTGAGAGAGGGTGCAGCTCCAAATCAGGTTAGTGGGAGTAGAAGGGGGGAGTGGTGTGTTTTAAGAAATATGTAGGAGGCCAGCCTGGAACTCCAGCCTTGCAAGCTTGCATAAATTGCTTCATTTTTCTGAGCCTTAATTTCCTCATCGGTAGAATGGGGATAATGATATTCCGCTTCAGAAGGTTGCCAAAGGATTAAATTAGGCCTCTAACGTGCAAATGCTTTGCAACTTCTCTAGCAGCCTCCAGGGTGCATCTGTTAGTAGGTTTTCCATTATATCTGTGGGATGACCCACACTGTGTCTCAAAGACTGCCGATGTAGAGAAAAAGGTAAATACTAAATCGTTTCACATATACAGATTTAGAAACTGAAAATGTGATTTTAAAGTCCAGGTTTAGAAGTATTTCTATGCTCTTTTAAAAATATATAATTATGTTCTCTGCTCACATAATTTTATTCATTATAAAAACTGAACATATCACTGTCACTTTCATTGCAGGGTACTGGCAGAACATGCTTTACCTAGCAGATGTGTTCCTGAAAATTTTACTTGTAAATTGATTTTAAAACGAGTCAAACATACTTTACTCACACTGGGGAGATGAGGCATTTCAAAGAACTCTCTGGTTGTGACTCCTTTGGTAAAATTAATAATTATCTTTATCATGGTGGGAGTTTAAATATGAACTTCCATGTATCTTAATTGGGTGGTAGTGGTCTCTATATGAGGACACTTATATTATTATAACCAAAAACTGCAGAATATGATCTGTTCAAATATGCCGAGCAGTCTCTCTCTCAGCCTGTTGCTGTGTGGTTGCACTTCCCAACACCCACCGACTGCAATGTAAGACCTGCCCCCACCAAACATGACAAGTTAGCAACTACATTAATCCTCTTCATGCTTGACACGGATCCAGTCTCAACCCTTCCATTACTGACATGAGATCAATTCACTTTCACAATGTAATCTTCTATGAGATAATAAATTATAAACTTTCTATTTAGCATCTAGTCAGCATCTAATTGCATTTTGATTTGTTTCTTGATGTGCGGGTGGAGTGCTGAGAATTGGACATGGAAAGTCGGATGAGTCATATTTGCCTAATTATAACTTGTAATTGTAAAACATAACAGCATTAATACGATAAGTGATGCAAATCGATACTAAAAATGTTCAAGCAGGGAAGATTGATGGCAATGTGGATTTATAATAATAATTGCCATTTGTGAAGCACCTACTACGTCCCAGGAATTATATGTTACTTTATATATATTATTTTTATATCTCCTCTGACTCTGGAAGATATTACTTTTCATTTTGCAGATGACAAAATGGAGGCCTAGCAATATTAAGTTGCTCTAAGTTACCCAGCTAGAACCTGCTCAAGGTGAAATGTGAACCCTGAATAAATATTATCCCTTGGGTCCTCTTAGTTAGGAGACCTAGTCTGTAGTCCTGCGTGGGACTAACTCATCTTTCTGTCCGGATCCCTTATCTATCACAGAAGGGTTTGTTCTCTTTAACTCTGAGACCCTTTCTGCTTCCTGATGTTTTCAATAAAGTTTCAAGAAGGCCTTGGGCTACTTTTAAACAGCCTGGCATTCCACCTCACCTCCCCAAGTCAATGAAATCCAACTTGAAATCCAAGAATAGCTAGACCTCTACTTCAGTCCCAAGAGCCATTTCATTTACTGAAATACTTACCACACTACCATCCAATTACTATGCAAAACACCTTGGGATACCATTAATACAAAAGGTTATATATTCTAAAACCCAAATGTCATTTTGTATTAGACATTTTCTTAAGGTCTACTTATCTCAGGATGAATTCTAAGAATGAGTGCTTAATAATTATTTTGCATTTAAACAACCTACTTATGAATTCCAGGGATACACTGTGTCACAGTTCGGCTTCTGCAGGATACAGCAATTATTATAAATGCTGGTGGATTAACTGCTACCTTATTGCAGCCTGACAAAATGACACATCTGTATTAGATCACTGGTAGGTCATCAGGCAAAATCCCTCCTCCTCTTCCATCCCCAGCCCTCACCCCAGAAAATAGGGCAGTTCAAAAAGTTTCTCAATGCAATGAGAAATAATATAAACCCCACAAGAACCTATTATGTAGAACCCCAAATATCGGGGCTGGCCACAGACATTTTATCACTTGATGAATTGCGATGCACACGCTTCCTTCTTCAAAGGTACTGGAAAGAAGATTTTTAAAAGCCAAGGTATTTTTTACATAAATTCATGAATTTGCCTTAAAAGCTAACTCAACCACAGAAATGTGGAGTTTAGATCTATTTAGTTTTATGAAGTTTGTCTTAAAAGAATGGAATACAGTTTTGGAGAAAAGAGAGTTTAGATGAAAATGTGTTGATTTGTTTCTATATGAACATGTATGTGAATGTGTATGTGTCTATGTCTGTGAATGTTGCATGTGTGTGTGTATGTGCGTGTGTGTGTATGTGTGTGTATGTGCGTGCACACACAAGCACGCATGGGGCTAGGGTGGCAAGAAAAGTTCAGTTAACCTCTTATGAACTCAAATAGCCCAGCTCCATGCAGCTTTAATAAGTTACCACTCAATGATGAACATTTAACAGTCTCATTAAATCATAATTTAAAAGATTGCTTTTTTTGCCCCAAACAAATAAAACTCTGTGAAATTCTAATAAGGATCTTTGAAACAGCTGTTTTGCGCTACAGAATGTGTAATGACCTTATAATTGTATTAGATGTGGCATGGAAATGTTTATGTTTCTTTTCTAGTCTGAAATGTGCTAAATAACAGCAGCCAAAGAACAGGGATTCATTATGAATTCCGAGGGCTCAAGGGCCTTCTGGAGATGGAGTGGGGGGTCCTTAGTCAAATTCCAATGTAGCTGCTGGCCCAGACCAGACTGAGGCAGGCAAACTGGCTTCCATAGAGTTGGAGCCCCTTCTCTGCCTTCTGTGGCACCTTTCCTTCACCTCAAACACCTAAACACCTGTCTGCTTCCTTGGACCTTAGAAAAAGCTGCCCTTTTCTCATAGACTCCACAGTTGCAAGGGGCTCAAAGTTCCCAGGGCCAGCCCCTCTCTCCACTCTCATCACAGTGCTTGGTTTTCCTCTAGCATGGGGGTGCATGCATGATTGCCATTTGCTCTCCAGGTCTGCTCTCCAATGCTCACCTCTGAGGCCAGGAGGCTGGCCTATGTGAATTCTATCCACTGGCTTGCTGGCTTTCTGGTTCTCCCTGGGTTTGACCAATGGGAGCCCTGAAGCATGGAGGAGAGTGATGTTTGGTAACTATTTCCCTGGCTCCTTCCTTATGATATTACCATGGGTTATGTCTGCCTCTCTATCAAAGACCTCAGCTACCACCAGCTACTACTGTCTGGAGGCCTTGTCCACACAGCCCTTTGCCTGGAGGTTCTGGTAATTGCTGCCTCCTCCTCCCCTATTTCCTTGAAGCCTAGAAGTGAGAACAGATTCTAGCTGTTAATAGCCTTGAGATGCTTCCTACAGTGATGCACTGAGAAACCGCTCTCCAAAAAACAAAAATAAAAAGCAAAAGCCTGATTTATGGTGCTGGCTGATTTCCATAATGTAAATGCTCCCATCATGGCCAGTTTCAAACTACAAATATGACATCACTCAAGGAGGATGTGACGGGCCATGCCACACATAAAGACTGTCACAGGCTACTCTAGAGCTGGCTGCAGTGCTCCACGGCTTCTCTGCAGCCTGCCTACACCTTTGTAAACAGCCTCTGAATTCAACTCTGCACTGATTACCCATTTTGACTGCATCAACTGTTTTCTCCCAGAACCCTGACTTACACGGCCTTCTGTTGAAATGGTGGGCCTTGTGTTCTCACACACTTGGAGTGATGGGGAGCCATCTCCACAGAAGTAGTTTCTCTTGGGCTAACTCCCACAGTTAGAAGTTCTTCCACAAGTAATAGGAGTACCCTCTCTACGTGGTCCCCTACTTGTACCCAGTCTATCTTCAAAGTACAGAAACTTGAGCTCATCTCTCTCTCATTAAATATCTCCTTACAAGTGACTTAGGATGATGTGAATTTGCACCATCATTGAACCAATGGTGGTGAATCCTACCCTGATCACTGAGGCAGCTGCCCAGGGACCCCTCTCATAGCCACTGCCGCTGTGAGCTCCCTCCCAGAAGACTTCTCCATATCCTCTGGCTCCAGTACTTGCTGTCAGGGTCAGGGGCATAGGCACCTGTCTGAGAAGGGTCCCCACTCTGAATAGTTATTTTCTCTCCCTTAAGGATCAGCTCCTTCTTTTCTGAGTCCCTCCAAATCAAATGAGTATTTTCAGCTCATCTGCTCCCACCAGATAATCTAACCAGTTCACCAGCTGGAGCATCATGGTCTGGGGTGGCTTGGTCAATAGAGAAAAGAACAAGATTACGTATTTCCCTTGGGGATAAGGGGGGCTGGGCTATTCTACTGCTATTACCACCACCACTGCTGCTGCCATTCATAACAATCCCCAGCATTTAGAGAGCACTTACTATATGTTAGGGGCTGTCTAAGCATATTAACTTCCCTACAACCTTATATCAATCAGGGTCCTTGCCAGAAAGCAGATGGCATATTCAAAGTGTATAAATGTAGAGTTTATAAAGGGGCTATTTTGTGAATCTGGATTACGAGAACCAGTGAGGGTGGTGCAGACCCACAGGTTACTGACAATGGGAATTATTATTACTCATCACAACAATGAAGGGGGGAGGGGAGGGGACAGTGCTCTTAGAATCTAGAGGTGAGTGCTGTGGCTATAGAGGGCTACATCCATTGCTCAAGTTTAGATCCCAGTGAGTGTATGTTGTGTGGAGCTGTTGGTAATAAACACCCTGACCCCTGTCTTCCCACCTTCTGTTGGCTGAACCCCAGTGGAAATCAGAAGGCCTGGGAGCTGGGTGACACAGTCCATAAACTTCAGCCTCTTGGGTGCTGAATACAGCAGAGAGGGGTGGAAATGGATCTGAGATAGGTGCGGAATACAGATAACAACCAGTACCAATCCAAGAGGCAAGCAGTAGCATCATCTTCAGTAAACAGCAGCAGCTGGATTTGCAGCCAGGGGATTCAGTGGCAGGACACATGCTACCGTGCTAAGCTGCTTTCTAAAGACTGGATGGAGCAGTATCTCACTTTGCCTTCTGCTACTACTCTTGTTCCTTTATTCTCATTTTAATCATCCTGCCATAAACGTGTCCTTTATTCTTTTTGTAAGGAAGCTAGCAAAACAGCAATTAGCTTTGTGTGTGGTAAGTCAACAACGTTTTTTATCCTTGTTTGATCCTTACAACAACCTTGTGAGGCCTGCTGGACTACTATTATATGAATGTTTTCAGATGACATTCAGAGAGGTGAATAATTTGGTCCAAGTCACCCAACGTGGAAGGGGTAGTCTTTGCAGAGTAAATAGCTAAGTGAGCAAAGTGATTTCAGGCTCTGGAGTCTGACTGTTTGGTTCCTATTTGACCTTAGGCAAATCACTACCTCCCCTGCCTCAGCTTCCATGTTCTTATCTTTAAAATGGGGGTGATACTTATACTGAATCCACTGGACTCTTTAAAGGATGAAATGAGATAACTCATACAAAGCACTCACACAGTACCTGACTCTTGGTAAAAACCCAATAAATGTTTTTGTTTTTGTTTTCTAATAATTTTAAATTCAGACTATCTTCACTTTTCTAAGACTGGCATTCTTGTTTTTTTTTTTTTTTAACCGATTTCCAGGGCTTCTAAATAAATTGTAATCATATTAGATTCAAAAATTTCTTTTTTTCCAAATGTATATTTTCTTCTCTAACTTCTATGTTGACTTGCAACCTAGCAGATTCTGGTTATACAATATCATTAGGAAAAGCTCTGGCCAGGAGCAGGTTTTAGGCATGTGCAAATGTGGCCGAAGAAGAGCCTGTATCAGCACTCAGGGGACAAGTTTGCCTAGTGTCACTGCTCATGACAGGGGCTCTTGTCTCCCGGGGGCACATCCTCCAAGGGTGAACCCTTCTCCATCCTCTCAACTGCTGCTGCCTCCCCCCACTCCCACCCCCACCCCCACCCCAGTGTTCCTGCCAGGGACTGTTGCTCACTGCAAGACTTACAAATAAAGAAATAGGCTTTTTGGGCAGGTGCCTTTCCTTTCTGGGCTGTTTCCTCTTCCATAAATAAAGCGGGTAGGTGGCGTGAGAATGAATTCCATGATTTCCGAGTGCCCCCATCGGACCTAAAAACCAGTGGGACTCTTCTGCAGGAAAACTTTCTAAAAGTCTCCTGAGACCAAAGCATCCCTCCACCTTCTTGCCTGTCGCAACACTCTCTAGCATGTTCTTTGTAGGGCATTGTGTTACCTAAGGAGGATCAGAGAACACAAAGATTCATTAACCAGAGGAACATGTGTTGCTCAATCCCTGACTCCAGAGAGAGGGGAAATGTGAAGGAACAAGGCACACATTCGTACAATGCAAATAATGATAACAACATATAATATTGCGTTTTGCAAAGCAGTGCCTCGTGCATTACCTTTTGTTCTCATGACAAACTCTGAGAAAAGATGTTATTACGATCCTTACTTTACAGAGAGGTTATGTGAGTTGCCTAAGATCACAGAGATAATGGTCTGCAAAGTTAAGACCTGAGTTTAGAGCTCAAAAGCCAGGAGATCTCTGAACACAGCACACCACTTTATATGGCTCAGACCACAGTTCAGTTTTCCTGAGCCATATATCTGTTATATATAAAAATCTGACAGACCTACTTCCCCCATTTTTCAAGACAGGCTATAGACATGACGAAACAAAAAGTAGACAATTGTGCCTAAAGATAGATGCTGCTGAGGCGGCCTGAAGGCAGGGTGATGTTGGAGCAAGCCAGTTAAATTTCTTTTTAATATTGTTGCCTTGACTTTCAAACTGGCTATAATTATGTCTGCACACTCCCACCCATGGGATCCCATCAGTTCCTCTGAGGTTTTGAGTTGTATCTCATTTTACAGCCGAGTGACTGAATTTTGTGTCTCTGCAGGCTTTGCTCACCCAGGCACCTCAAGCTGTCAAGTGGTATGTCATCTCCCTGGCAATGAGTCACAGACTAATCAGACCTGAAGTGCTGGGCAGGCTTTCTAAGAGGGACTATAATATAGATCAGTGGTCCCCAAACTTTAGCATTCCTCAGAATCATCTGGAAGATTTATTAAAGCACAGATGCCCCTGAGTTTCTGGTTCAGTAAAGCTAGGGTGGAGCCCGAGAGTTTGCACTTCTAACAAGTTCCCAGGTGATGCTGATGCTGCTGGTTCAGGGGCCACACTTCGAGAACCAGTAATATGGAAGTGAGGAAAGAGAGCTTTCGCATCTCTAAGATTTTGGTGCAACGCAGGCTCCACTTCTTGAGTAAATTACTAGACCTCCAGGAGGTTTGGCTTGCTCACTTTCAAATGATGATAATAGTATCTATTCCACAAAGTGGCTGAAAATGTTAAAAGAGGCTGTCGGTTATAACCCAGGTGGCTGTTTCCTTAATCATCAGGCTCCTGTGTCCCTGCAGATGTTTCCTAGATGACCCTAACCCCCAATAACAATTCACTTGTGGAAAAGCATAGACAAGTGTCTAGAGTCTAGCAAAGACTTTGGAGAGCACACAGAAGAGGAGGTTCACATCACACCTCACAGCCTACACCTTGAAATGCTTCCTCAGTGTTGTTATGTTCCCAACACCCCTCTTTGGCCTCTTGGCCAAATCCATTAATCCTGACCCAGATATCATAAAGTTCCCAATATCACTGGTTGTCTTCCCTCAATTGTTGCCAACTTTAACTTCTCTTGAATTTGGGGAGACAGGCTAATTCAACTCTCTCCTAGTCTTTCCCCTCCCATATGTACACACAAACTCATCGTATTTGTAGACCAAGGGCCTCCAGTCAGGAGCACATGTCTTCCTGAAGGCAGTTCCTGGCCATCTTCTGTCACTTGAGCTTGCTTTTGGCCTCTGAGCCCACATCATATGCAGCTTATTAGAGCCTTCGCCTCTTCTACCTCCCCCTCATTGGCTGACCCTCAGTGAAGAGAACAAAATGTCCTCCCTGTCCCTACAAGTTATGATATGATTGTTCCCTCAAGGGAGTGATGGTTTAAGGAAGAAGCAAAATAAGCAAAAACCAGTGGCACCAGGTCTCCTCAGACTCAGGCACAGCGTCCCCAACCTTCTCTTGAAGAGCCTGAGAACACTTGCTTCTGAGATCTCTTCTGGAATGTTTCTCCCTGGATCTGATAGCTCATAGGGAAGGAGTGGTCCTCACCCTCCTTCCCGACACTTGCAGTCCCACTGAGCATTTGTGTGCCAGTAGGAGCTTTGAGAACAAGCCCAAATAAAGGGACATTACAAGCATTATGGGGTATTATTGTCTCCAAAGGAGGTTGAACCCAAAACTCAAGGCTTCCCTTATACTATGTCACCCAGGCCCATACCTTGGCCTCTTATTCCGTCAGCCAGAATGATGTCTGGCTTCTCCCTCTAGAGTCTCAGACTCTATATAAAAAATGAGATTCTCCTGCCTACCAAGACACTCTCCCTGCACTTAGAATGTAACTCCCCTATTTCTGAAATGAAGCTCTGTTTCCAATGCACTTGATCTTATCCTCAAGGGGCTATGATTGTCTCTCTCTCACACACACCCTTTCCTCTCTAATTTAAAACTAAATTTTCTAAAAGTAAGAGCTTAGGAATGCATGATCCCTACCCCAGTGGGAATTAGGGATGACCCTCCCTCGTCATGTTTGTCATTAATGGCTCTAATTCTGACCTACTCCACCAAGCTTCATTCATCAAACCATATTGGAAATCTCCATGTCTGATGGTTTGTTGATACTGCCTCTTGAATCCCAAAATGTACATTAGCAGCCGAAGTCTGGTATTTCCATATTTCTGAGTACCAGCATAAGCATACAACCACAGTGATTGAAGTGGTTCTGACTTTGGGGCCATGTTTCATATCTAAGGTTGGATCTAGCAAGCTTTTCATTAATCTCTTTTGATAATACATCAAGCATCACTTTGCCTCCCCTGCAGCCTCAGTTGATCATCTTGTTCTTGTGGTTGGAAAAGCTTAGGATCTAGATTCAGAAAACTCATGAGTTTAAAACTGATGAGCTTTTTCCCAGTTTGTTTGGAAAGACTATTTTACCACTCTGAGCCTGTGTCCTCTTCAAAAAGGATAAAGTAGGGCTCGTGCTAACTTCAGCTTCATAGAGGACTGAGTGAATTAATGTATATACAGTAGTCCTTATCAATGGTTTCGGTTACCTGTGGTCAACTGCAGTATGAAAATATTACATAAAAAATTCCAGAAATAAAACAATCCATAAGTTCCAAATTGTACACTGTTCTGAGCAGAATGATGCAATCTCATGCCATCCCGCTAAATCCTGCCTGGAAGTGAATCATCCCTTTGTCCAGCATATCCACACTGTATAAGTTCCTGTCACCTGTCCATTAGTCACTTAGTAGCTGTTTTTGTTATCAGCTCAACTGTCTCAGTATTGCAGGGCTTGTGTTCATATAACCCTTATTATGTTATTTAACAATGGCCCCGAAGTATAAGAGTAGTGATTCTGGCAATTCGGATATGCCAAAGAGAAGTCATAAAGTGCTTCCTTTAAGTGAAAAAGTATGTATGTACGGAAAAAAAAAAAAAACAGTATATACAGGGTTTGATGCTATCTCTGGTTTCAGCCATCCACTGGAGGTCTTGAAATACATCTCCCATGGGTAAGAGAGAGTACTATATGAGGTCTTTCGCAAATATTTGGTACTTCAAACATAGGCTTTTCTTATTTTTTATCCTAAGCAGATACTGAGAGTTTGGACATAATAGATAGAGCAGGACGCTCTTTTATCAATTTCATTCCAAATGACTAGGCTGCCCTTGTTCCATTGAGAATCACGTCCAAGTTGTTGTCAGGTTGATCACAGGCCAGCTGGGAGAAGGCTATTTACACTTGTGTCGCTTTCTCCAAGATCCGATTACTGTCATTGCCTACTGACTACGTGCTCTGCTGGCTTCTACAACAGCTCCAACCACTCAGGTGGGGAGCAGTGGGCAGTTGTGTTATGTTGAAAAGAGACACTTTCAATACATAGAGAACCGGTTTCTGAGCCTGTTTGTCCATCAACCCAACCTGATCCTCAAACTGCTCTTTTTACCTTTTTGGGTCCATATGTGTGTCCCTGGTCAAGGATATCTCCCTGGATAGTAACTATGGTTTTTGTGGTCAATTCCTGCCTAAAGCAATTACCCAAGGTTATTCAGAGTCCTGTTTAAAGATATTTATTTTCGTTTGGAATTGTCTGATGCCCTAACTGAATTTTTTAAAAATTTAAGCTTTCTGCTTATCTCACACAGCTTAAATTGATTTTTATGAATCATTTGGCTTCTCTACTGATTTTCCATTTTCTTTCATTAGTGTTTTGGGGGGAGGGTGATAGTGGTGGTTGATTGCTTGCTTTTTTAGTGGACCAAGTCGTGGGCTATCTGACTTTACTTTCAGATGAGAGGCCAGGTGCAAACTTCCATTTTATTCAATATATAAATTGGTCTGAAAGAGGATCTACGAATGAATTTAATTCCTTCTATTTCAGATTTGAGTGCACTGTTCAACATTCCTGCTGATACCTCAGCCTAAACTTTATACAAGTTGTCCCATAGCTCAGCTGTCTTCCAGAACTGAATTTAGCTTAAATCACTACTATCTACTGCGATTGCCCCAGACAAATCTTTTCAGTCATCTAGCTCTCAGATGAAAAGTGCTTCCTCACTGCTTATTTGATGGAGGGTAATGAGGTGCTGTTTCTACAAGATTACTTACCTGATGAGACAGGAGGACTCAATTGAAAAGACCCAGGCAGGACCCCGGATGGCTCTGGCTGAGCACTTTTGGAGGACTGAGCTATTTTTTGTAGAGAGTTCTCTTTCTCCCTTTTAGCCCCAATAAATTAGTGCGGTTCTTTGTCCCCATAAATGTTCTTTTAACTTTTTCTTTCTCCACCGTGCCTACAGCAGTGGTTCTCTAACTTCGGCATCCATCAGAATTACCTGGAGGTCTAGTTAAAACACAGATTCCTGGGTCCTAACCTCAGAGTTCCTGCTTCAATAGGTCTGTGTGGATTTGCATTTCTAACAATTTCCCAGATAATGATGATGTTGCGGGTCCAGATACCACACTTTGAGAACCACTGGCCTGGAGTGTATAAGGCCAGCAAGCCATCACGGAATAGAACACCCTTACTCATTCAGTCCCTCCTCCCATTCTAACTTTGTTTCCATTGCTATCACATACATTCACTCAGTTTTTCATTCATTCACCCATTTAGTAAATATGCACCTGATATTAATCCACTATAATTCTTGAAAGGAGCGAAGCAATGACCTACCTTCTTGCCTTTGCTACTGTTGTTGGCTTTTCTGAAATGACGTCCTTTATCCCCTGCCTTTCCTGTCTGGCTCACCTCCAACTCATCCGAGTTCTATGTTAAGCGCCAACTTCTCTGTGAATCAAGCAAGTCCTTCCTCAATGAGAGCCAGCACTCCTATTTTGCCAACACTATACCTTTCACAATTCTCCATCACTGCACTCATTTCATTGTATTTCAATCATTTCTTTACAAGTTTTGCCTCTGCTGGACTGTGACTCCCTGAGGGCACAGACTATACTTCATTTCTCTAACTCCAGAACCTTATACAATGCCTGGTTCATGTTTGCTGATCAGTATATGTTGTAGATTTGATTATCTCATGGCAAGGGCATCTAATTGACTGAATTAACTAGGAGCTTGGGTTTAGGCATGGTTTCCCTTCAATAGATACAAACTATGTCACTGGTTGCTTGGAATCCAGCGTGAGTGAAAATGAAGGAAGAGTGTTTAGTTACGCATTTCTGGTGGCTTCACTTAATTTCATGATCCTAATCCACATCTATAATCATCAAACTAAGCCAGAGAGTAAAAACATTTTGAATTTTATAAATGTTGATACCTTTAAAAATATAAATGTTATTACATTTAAATAGTATTCTTCTACCTTAAAATATTTTCACATACTTTACCACCTTATTAGATCCTTAAAAATAGTCCTGTGACATACTAAGATGCTCTCATAGATATAACTCATTTCGTTTGGAAAAATGATTCCATGTAGAGAGCCTCCTGCCTATGCCCAGGATGTAAATGGCAGTCCAGGACAGGGATGGAGAGCATAGGAGAAGGTTGGGCACTGCTTTGGGTAAGAAGAAAACCTAGCACTGGCCTTAGGAAGTACGAAATTTTTGGTTAAGGTCTCTCTATGATTGACCATGTAACTATTAGCTTCAAGTTTCTTCATCTGTTAAATGAACTAAATAACCTCTCACGTCTTCCAGCCTTAAAATCCTGTGATAAGAACTTTAGATTAAAATAATAGATTCATTAACAGTTCCTCAATGAATTCTTTAAAGGCAATGTCATCTTCAGATCAACATCTTTGAGACCTGTCATGGCTTATTCTCCAGTGTCATCAGGCCCTGGAACCGTTTCCAGACACCCTTCTCTCTACTGGGAAGTAGAGATTTCTTCCTAGGCAGAGTGCTCAGTGAGAATTTTTATAAGTAGATATTGGTACAGAAATCAGCTCAGATTCATCCCAGACCTTGTCATGTCCACCGCTGGGGGTACACTCGAACTTTAGAGTGTTTTCTTCTTCTGGGACCTCCATAGATGGACACAAAGCCTAGATTCTCTCTGGAAGTTTCCCTTAATTCATTTAATGACGAGCTCATTGTTTACGATTGCCAAAAAGAGATTTCCAACCCTGACTCCTCCTGCTAACTGCTCAGAATTTATACTGCATTTTCTTCTTACTGCCAAGGCAATATCTCCGAACTGAACCTATTTTCCTTCCAAATATGTTCTTCCTTTTGGAGTTCTTCAACTCTTTAAACAGAATCCCACCTAGGTTTAGAAATTGCCTAGGCTTGAAATTTTTCCTGCAATGTTGCCCAGGAAAAATCCTGTTTGACTCCTACTTCTCTCTACTGCACAAACTCTAAAGGTCTTGTCTATTTCCTTCTGAAATATTTCTCCTCTTTCTTCCCTGCCTTTGTCACTGTGCCACTCACTATCTTAGCATCATCCTCTATAATTTCTTGCCTGGAGTTTTGCGGTAGCTTCCTAACTGCCCTTACCTTAGCGCTCTTCTTATTCTAACCTGTCAGAAGCAGACCGTGAGATGAGGATTCACGAACCAGTAATGTATTATGAAACTGCTTCTGAAAAAACTGGTAAGGTAGTACAGGAAGCAAGACAGGGAAGGAGAAGACACTAAGCAAAGGTGAGTTTTCATACATAGTCTCAGTTGCAGGTAACTTTAGAGTGTAAATGCACTTCAGAGTTTGTGCCAACTAGAGGCAAGGGAGCTGGGCTTTCATATCTCCACTCTGTCAATCACTGGCTAAGGGTTGCCCCAAGGGATGTCAACTTCCCAGCATTTTCAGCATTCTGCTTGTTTAGTCAAAATGTTCTCTAGAGCCCAGAAAGTCACGGGTCTGATCCGTTGGAAGCAAAGCATACAGAAGCTGGGAAGGGGCTCACAGAAACAGTGAAAGGGATCTGGGTGGGCCTGGGCACTTGACAGAGCGTTGACAGTGTTCACTATGCTGATTTTCATGATACCACCAGTTCAACCTTGCCATATTACTGCTCAATCATTGCTCCACTTAGCAACCATTAATGACTCCCTAAACTCTAAGCTCTTTAACTACACC
Organism: Rousettus aegyptiacus; assembly: GCF_014176215.1. Taxonomy (NCBI): domain Eukaryota; kingdom Metazoa; phylum Chordata; class Mammalia; order Chiroptera; family Pteropodidae; genus Rousettus; species Rousettus aegyptiacus. Next base: position 129,637,120 of record NW_023416306.1, read on the forward strand.
AAAGTCTCAATAGGTTAGTACCATCCACTTATTCATGCTTGCCTTGTTTTTCTTCACAAATCTAACAGTTCTGACAGATTGATTTAGTATTTTACAAAACAAGTCAGAGCTTTCCAGCCTCTTCACCTTGACCCACTCAGTTCCCTCTGCCTAGAATGTGGTCTTTAAACCACATCTGCAAATCCTACTCATCTTTCAAAGGCCAGAAAGAGTTTTCTGATTATCTCCTTTTGTGGAGCTTCCCCAGCACTTTGTCTCCCCTCTATACATGTACCGTGAAAGCAGTTGTCTTATCTCTCCTCTGGGCTAATGGTCAGCAATCAGCATCTCACGTCTCTTTGCATCCTTCCAGCACTCCCCTTAGCGCCCAGTACTTGGAACGCAAATGAGGCTACCAATGCTTATTTAACAAATGGGCGAGATTCTTCCACATGCCTGAGTCAAAGAGAAGAGGGTGAATGGGGAAGTGACCCCTCCACCTCAACTGAGTTCTCAAAGTTCCAGTTCTTTAGATGTGGTTTCTAACCCTTTGGAAATACTGAATCCCTGGTGAACTTTCCCACGTCCTCTCAGGTCATTTTCTTCTGTGAAGGACACGGCAGCGCAATGGGGAAGCTGGGGTGAGAGAGGAAGAAAGCTCCACTTCCCCATGTCCTTAAACGACCCTTTCTTTCAAGGAATTTCTAGGAATAGCTTGAGAAACCACTTAATATATGTAGCATATCTAGCACCCAAGAGTATTTTTATGAACATAAATGTGAAGTGCTTCCCATTCAGAAATAGCACTAAAATGGCATTGAAAGACCTAAGCTTGAGTACTGCCCCCACCATTTTATAGTATGAGACATTGAGCAAGTCAGTTAATCTTTTTGGGGTTTGTTTTCCTCCCCAATTAATGTCGTAGTGAGATTAGAGCCTTAAGAGTTCTACTATTTTATGGTTTCACTAGGACTTTTCACGTGCCAGCCACTATGCATAGTATCAGGTTTGAAGACAAATATCATAGGTTCCTGTGATCACAAAACCCTTGAAGAACTGGCCATCTAGGACACACTTGAAATTATTAAGCTTCTTCGGAAGAAAACCTGTTCTAGTGTTGAAATTTCCTTCCTGTGTCTTGTGCCATTTAGTTCTAGTAGGCCCTTTCATTAGGTCTCAATCCTCTTTCCTAGTCTATATGATAAGTCTTTAATCATAGGAGGCTCTCAGAAACTTTGAGACTTTAAATTTTCACACAAAATTTTTCCCATTAAGCACATGGACATAAGAGGATAACAGAAATCTGTGTCAAGTGTAGATTCCAGCAGTCTGCTAAGGTCACTCAGTAGCCATTTCATGGGATCATGCACATTAACCCATCAGCACATGCAATTCAAATTAGTACCAGAGTAAAATGAAAATCCCCTACTCTATGGACCGTAGAGCTCCCTCCTGCATGAATGAAACTGACCTGTTAAACCATGAATGCTGCTGGTCTTCTCCCCTACGGACTAAACAAACATAATTGTGACCCCATTAACCCACACGAATCCCCACTCTCTCACTCTCCTGATTGATTCTGTTCAGATTATCTGAGTCATTACAGTACAGGTTTTGTTAACTTATTAAATGCTTACCCGTGCCAGGCACTGTGAGGGTCCCTACAGGTAGTAAGATACTGATGAAAGTTCTAGTAGTTTTGATGTGGTCTAACCTGTTCGAAGTTATTTTTCATGGTCTCACTGTTTGACCTACACGTTTGGCTTAAGACCTTGTTTGTAGTTTGCTTCATGTTGTATATAAAACTCTTTGTCTTATACCATAGAGAGGCAAACATATCTTCCCTTTTATTGTTTGCCTTGACTATGTTTCTTTTCTGGGTTGGTTACCAGTAACCAGTGTATCATATGTCATTGATTCCTAAGGAGTGAGCTAGTAATTGCCATACATTTGTACAGAAGATTTTATTCTGATTCAATATGTTCTTCTCAGATACTGGCATTTTAGAGGGGGAAAGTGCCATGTTCAAGAGGCTCCCTTGTTGAGGGTTAAGAAGAGCTTAGGCTTCGGAGGGAAATCCCTTTGAGAGAGCTTCTTCCCTCCCCAACATCTCTTCCTATAAAGCACAACCCTAGAGCCTGGAAGCTGTAGACCAGTCTGGAAAGCACATGATCCAGAATGAACAAGCTCTTGCAATGTAGTCCCTCTCATCACCTGAAGAGCAAGGCCAATGTCCCTGTTACTTGGAGGCCTTACTCTTGGTGAGGGTGACATGGTTCAAGAGTTGCGATCCTACTAGATGTGAAGCAACACTGAAAAGCCCCATCTGGAGAGGAAGAACCTCTCTTGGGCTTGCCAGGAAGCAACCTTCCAGCTTGTGTTTCAGGCCATCAATGAAAGGCATCTTCCTCTGTTTTGTTGTACCATTTCCTCCCCTTGCATATATCTAGTTTTTTCTTTTCTTTTTTTTTTTTAAACTTTCACTCAAGATACATCATGAACAAGAAATTTTCAATTACAGAAAAATAGAGAAAGAAAACTTTGAAGGAAGCTCAGGTTAGTTTTGTTCAGATATTCATTTGGGGGGGGGGAGTTCCCTACTAGATAATATATCTTTTATCTAGAGATTTGATAAGGAGATTATAAAACAATAGCAATTAAAAATAATCCTGTAAGAGAATTTAAGACTAATTCTAAGCAATAACTTGCCCATATCTCCAAATAAAGGGAGGATGACAAGGAATTTAGATAGGTCTCATATTAAAATCTTCATTTGTAAAGCAGCTGACCGTGAATTTCACTGATTAAAGCATGTAGTTCCTATACATTCATTTGGCTTAAACTTGACAAGATGACCATCCTGGGGAATGGATACCAGGGACTATGTTAAGGTGGAAGAGATTTTTATAATGATGACCAGAGGTTGTTCAGCTAGGGGAAGATTCCATAGTCACAAGGGGGAAGCATCTGGTCTTTCGGGTAAAGGAAAATAGATGAAGGGGGAAAGAAAGAACCTGTACAGAAACTGGGGCATTTGGTTAGAAAAGCAATGAACAAAGTCATTGCAGGTATCTAGTACAAAGCTGTTTCTGCAAAGAGTGAGAAGTGCCTGAATCCCATTTTTATGGTTGTCTTCCCATTTCCTTACATGCCAACTTTTTACCATCTGTCTCTTCTCTCATGTGGTTCTTACTTCCGAAATGGTCTTCTTCCTGTCTGCATTTTGCTGAACCTTCAAAGCCCAGGTAAAGTTCTATCCTCTCTGTGAGGATTTCTTCATGTTTCCATTGCTCTCAGATCTAGTCATTCTGTTTGTTAACTCTTTGAGAACCATGTTGCAGAAATGGCAGAGCAGAGGTGGTTCTATTTCCTAAATGTCTGCAACACCCAGTTTAGGAGTTTACCTCAGCATATGCTGCTGACAAAGAAAATGTTTTCTGTACTAATTATCTCATATGAATAGTACTTGTCTCTTTACATTAAATATCTTTGAGGAAAGCAGCAGTGCTGTATAATTTCTTTTATCCCAAAATGTGTAGCATAGCACTAGGTTTTCACAATAGCCAACATTTATTGAACATTTGCCATCTGCTGGGCACTATTCTAAGCTCTTTACATGTATTAACCCATTTAATCCTCACAATAACCCTGTGAGGTAGGTACTAGTATTATCTTCATTTTACAAATGAGGAAACTGAGGCTTAGAGAAATTCAGCAAATTGTCTAAGATCACACAGCTAGGGAGTATGAAAGATGGGGTTCAAAGGCAGGCTGCCTACATCACTGACCACTTACTATAAGTGGTCTGTGTTACATAATTTGTAAATGCTTTCATACTTGTTAATGGATTGATTGACTTTATCATAAGGAGAAAAAAAATAACTCTAAAATAAAGCATCCTTTGTAGAAAAAAGGAGTCTATGCTTAACAGTGAGTATTACTAACTTGATTTGATATGAAAATTGAACAGAAAAATTCTACCCTTCTCAGGCAGCCCTTGAGCTTTTAGAGAAACTACAGTAAGCACAGAGTCTGATCAGGGCTTTCAACTGGGTTCCTCTTCATCTGAAGGTGAAGTGGAAACTGGGCAAGTGTCCAAATGCTTTACCAAATCAGCTTATGCTACTGGCAGCTCCCTAGAAACCATTTAGGGGCTCACAAAGCCTACAGTACACAGGGAAACCTGGGGCTGCTCATTAAAAGAGGAAACAGGAAACAGGCATCAAAGAACTAGCACTCTGGATGATGTGTTCATGTTACATATATGAATCATCTCTGAATACGAGGGACAAAGACTGTTCTTTTCTCCAGGCTTGTTATGTCCATCCTGTATCCAAAGTAGTAATGAGGTATTTGTTAAGGCTGCCCTTTGAGAGACTCTCCAGGTCTCCCCAGAAATGCAAGCCAGCAAGCAGAGTTGGTGGGAAGTGCAATGTGCAGTCCCTTGTTGTGGACAAGGATGATTTTCTCCCATCATCTATTTGTATGCTTGTAAATGAGTAATGAGGTCAATTTGGGACAGGCAAGTTTTGTGCCACAATTTGGACAGATGTTCAGAGCCTCTGGAAAGCACAGCTGCCTGGTCTAAGTGGTGGATCTTGCCAAAAGTACTTAGTGTTCAAAGGAGAATGTGTCACCAGGGACTGTTCAGAGGAGACCACTGATCATCAGGGAATCGCCTTATATCGATTCTTTTCAGCCACATTACTCTTGTAGAACCTGTAGCTCTCAATAAACGCAAATGCACAAAATTGAAAGATGATTTTACAATTGACAAATAAATATTTGATTTACACAGTTGTCTATCTTTGCTTGTTCATATCCAAAAACATTACATTTGTATTCTCTTAGATTGGCAAAATTGAAATTTAAACCAGTCTCTATTGAGGTTTCTGAGCTCTGTTCTAAATGAAGATATGGCTTTTTCTTTTTGATAACAGGCACAGAACTGTGACGTGGAATAGGAAGGTTTTTGTTTTTGTTTGTTTTCTTTTTGAGAGGTTTTTTTACCTCACATCACATTGGACCTGAAATGTCCTTTAAACTCCTGGAGATATTTAATGCAGCTACACAGGGTGTGTCATGGCATTAATGTTTCTGTCCAAAGGGTAATAGACATTGTTGACTAAGATCTTACGCCACTTGTTGCTATTACAAACCATGCTAAAATATATCTTTTTCTACATGGCTCTTTGTGCACACTTGTAATTGCTTCCCTGGGATTCATACTAAAAGTAGAAGGGCAGGATTGTAAGGCACATACATTTTCAATTTTTCTAGATATTTTCCACATATCCTCTAAAGAGGCAATATCAGCCGGAGCAGTTCGCGGGAGCCGCCACCTCTCCTCATCCTTGCTAACATTTGGTGTTGTCAGGCCCTTCGATGTGCTGCCTGTTTGGTTGGTATGAAGTGGTCTCTAATTGTTTTGTTTTGCATTTCTCTGATTATTAGTGGGGCTAAATGTTACATTTGTTCATTTTTCATTTCAGGTTCCTCCTCTATGGACTTTTTTGGGGTTATTTTTCCCATTGGGTGGCTCGTCTTAATATTTCTAGAGTTCTTTATAGATTTTGGTTATCAATCCTTTGTTCAGTTATACATACTGCAAGTACCGTCTTCTGGGGTTCATTTCCTTCATTTTCTTACTGTGTCTATTGTGCAGCAAAATTTAAAAAAATTTTGTGTATTCACATTCTGTGTCTTGTTTATATAATCCTTCTTTACTCCAAGTCATAATGATGCTCTTCTACATTATCTTATAAAAGACTTACAATTTTGTTTCCAATATTTAAGTCTTTAATCCACCTGGAATTTATTTGTGTATGCTGTGAGATAGGGATTCAATTTTACTTTTTTGCATTTAGACTGCAACTTGTCTCTGCATCTTGTTATTTTAATAGTCCATTTGTTCTCCCTGATTTGTAATGTCATCTCTGTTATAGATCAACTTTATACTTTTAATGGCTCTGTTGCTGGATTATTCGTTTTACTGGTCTTTTGTCCTTGCTTTGTGCCTATAATGCATCATCTTACTTAGGATACCTTTACAAAGCATCTTGGTATCTGTTAGGACAAGCACCAAGGATAATCCCATACTTATTCTTCTTTTCAAAATTGCGTTGGCTACTTAGGGCTTCTTTCTCTTCTACATGAACTTTAGGATCAGCTTCTCAAGCTCTAAGAATTTCCTTTGGATTTTAATGGACACCTTTTGCAATTATAGAGTATTGTGTGAGAAATGACATATATGTGATATTGAGTATCACAACTGATGAACATGGTATAACTTTCTTTAATTCAGTCAATCTTATGTAATTTAATAATGTTTTTACATTTTCTCCAAAGCAATAATACACATATTTGTTAATTAGTACTCATTACCTCAGCAATATTTTGCTATTGGGAATGGAAATTTTACCTCCATTTCATTTTGAAATACGTTATTCTTGGTATATATAAAAATATTGATTTTCGAATGGTAAAATGATATCCAGTTGTCATGCTGACCTTTCTTATTAATTATGGAAGTTATTGGTAAATTTCGATAGACTGTATATAAACAATCACTATAAATAAACAAATTTCTTTTTCTTCTCCAATACTTATAATTTTTTTTCTTATCTTAATGCAACAGCTAGATACTTAGACATAATAATAAAGGGTAATCTTGTTATGTTTCTCAACTTAATGAAATTGCTTCTAGAGTTTTACATTAAATATCTGATGTAGATTTTGAATAGATATTTATTTTCAGATGAAGAAAGTTGTCTCAAAAATTTAGTTTATTTCTTGGATAGTATTGAATTTTATCAAATAATTCTTTTAATTCTATTAAAATGGTCACATGTTTTTCCCCTTTTATTTATTGATCAGTGTGTTATACTGATCAATTTCAAATACTTACTTGTTCTTTGATTTCTGAGATTAATATATTTGAATTTGGCATATTATTTTTAAATGCTGTTAAATTAGATAGATTAATATTTCATACAAGATTTCTGCATCTATGTTTGTAATTGATATTGGTCCACAAATTCACTTTCATATTTCTAAAGTTATAATAACCTTATAAAATTAGTTGTAAAACTTTCTCATTTTTTCCAGCTTACTTTCAGATTTTTGTTTTATATTCAAGTTAGAAATGCACACACTTTAAAAAGTAAAATTGTTTCTCTAAGGTTTTGCTACCAAAAAAGAAAAAAAGATTAAAGAAAGCTTCCCTCCCTCTTAACACACTCCTCCCCCAATTCTTCTTTTTCTGTCCCCAGAAGCAAAAACTGTTAGCTCGTTATTTTGATATTTACCTCAAAATTTCTGAAAACATGCTTGCATTGTAAAACGTATGATTTCCCACTACAAAAAATGAGGACTTATCTTTCCTTTCTCTGCTCCAATATACACATATACTCTTCCCATCTCTCTATGACCTCCCAATGCAGTCATAATTTCAGTTAGATATGACTATATCAGTGTTTTCTTATAAGAACTATATAAGTGATATTCAAACCAAGACAGCTTTTCCTTTTCTAATCTTACTGGTTTTGCCTAAATAACATTTGTATTTTTGTTCATTTTGTTTCTTTGCTTAGTTTCTATATTTATCACTAATTCAATCCCAAACTGAACTCCTCGCCAACTGCCTAAATCTCCTTACAGGATATCCAGATGCAATAGATATTCTATCAGTTTTATCCTCTGAAGTAATTGGTATGGGAGATTCCCGACCTGCCCAAAGTAGACTGGCTGCTGACCGCATCTTGTAGACAGCTGGCATCCCTTCACCATCATCCGGGGATTCCCTATGTTCATTTCATAGATTGGATCTGCTCTTTCCTGCATCCCGTGTTTTCTACTTGCTTTGCGTGAGTAAATATTTAGAGATTTTGCACCACTGAAAATGTCTGTTATACTCTACTTTGAGTGCTAATTTGGTTTGTTATGGGATTCCAGATTGGAAACAAGATTCCTTTGGAATTTTGAAGGAAAATATTGCTCAATTGCCTTATACTTTCCAATGTCGATTCCGAGAAGTCTGAAGCCATTCTAATTCCTAATCCTTCCCATGTGACTGTTTTTTTCCCTCCTGGAAGTTTGTATGTTTTTCTCTTTGAGCCAATTATCTTGGAACTTAAGAACGATGTTCTTTGTATGAATCTATTTCTATCTAGGCCCTTAGTAAGCTTTTTAAAATGGGAAACTCGGGTTCCTCATTTTTTTTTTCTTAAATTATTCTATTGATTGTTTTTGTCCATGCATTCTTTTACTGTTCTTCCTTCCTTGAATTTTTAGGTGTTGGGCTTCTTGGATTAGCTGTCTAATTTTTATTCTTTTTTCTTGTGCTTCACTATTTTTCGAGGAATTTTCTTCACTTATCTTTGAAGACTCCTATCAATTATTTTGTTTCTTCTATTTAATTTTAATTTCCTAGAGGCAGTTCTGGTGGTTGTTCTTTGAATCATACTTTTCACAGTACACTGTTCTTGTTTCATGGTTAAAGTATCTTCTAATCTTTCTTCGTACACTTATGAAAATATTTTGAAAGTTTATTCTTGCTGCTTAGTCTCTATTTCCTTTAAGTTGCTTCTTTCTTTCTTTCTTTCTTTCTTTCTTTCTTTCTTTCTTTCTTTCTTTCTTTTTTATTTTTTATTTTTTGGTCTTCACCTTCCATTTTAGAAGCTTTCCCTAGATTCCTTTTACCTTCATTGTCACCTTACTTTTATACTTAGATATTTCTTCTTGAGCAGTTCAGATCCCCCAATAATTGACCTTTCTAATCTGTCTGGATCATACCTGCCTGGCTGCCCCCACTATTATTTTGGAAAGACTGAGGTAGGGGTGGGTAACTGGAGCTCCCAGTATTTAAGATGTCCGTGTTTTCTTAATTGCCTCACTTTTAGTACTGTTTGCCCATCCTACCATCCTAAACTGTGCTAACTTGCCCCAAACTAGAGACTCTCTTTTACTCGTTTTAGCCTTTTATTGGAGGTGAGGGAGAAAAACCTGTGAAACATTTGCCTGGATTGTCAGGAATAGGTAAGGGAATTTGGAGTTCTCAATGCTCCTTATACTTTCAACTCAAGGTCCTTAATTTTAACCTCTTCATCTCACTTCTTGAAGTAAGTGATGGAATCATCTCCTGAGTCTTTTGGGGTTCTATAAAATTAGATGGATTCTTGGTAATTTCCTTTGCAAGTTTAGGATTAGTTTTCTCATATCTGCTAAGTTCTTTAGGCCTTGTCCAAGTGCTTTCCAGCTTCCATAAATTCCATTGCTCTCTGATTATCCCTGTATTTGTTTCCAGATTACTTTTGATTATCAACTCCATTTCACTCTGACCATTTTTTTTATTTGATGGCTCCTTAGATTTTATTTGATCACTCTTCAGGTATTAATAGTTTTTTCAAAGTTACTTCCAAATTATTTTGTGTGTGATATAATTATTTTTTTATTTAAACTTGATTTATAAGGCTCTGAATGTCTTTTCTTTTTTGTTTATTTCCCGATGTGTCTAATGAACTGCAGATATCTAGGATTTGATGCCTGTAGATAACTATTAAGTCATTTCTAAGTAACACATTCCATATATAACCATAAGCCACTGCATCAACTTTTTTCTGATGACTAATGTGTTATAACCTGCAGCCAACTGGAGATTTATTAAACAATAGTAACAATGATGACAATAAGTGAGAACTGTAGATATCTAAGTAGATATAAAAGAACATTGTCTTGACTTTCTAAAGGGGCGTTTCCCTAAATGTGTGTTCTATGCAATTTCAATGTCATGCTATTTATGAAGAGGTGTTCATGAGCAAAGGATTCTTGGTTAAATTAATGTGGCAAATACTAGGTTAGGCAAATATAAATAGGCTTCTTTAACATAAGACTTCTTGGAGCCTTTAATATGCTTCCATACATGGTACAATAATTTCCAGTCTTACTGTCCATGAAATACTTTTGTTTACAGGACACTTTTTCATGTCTTTTAGGGCTTATTCTATATGTAATGAACTTTGGAACCAAGTGTTATATGGTTTTTACTTTGCTGTTATTGTTGTGTTTTTTACTTATATTTTAAAAAACTAGTTAGTCCCCATGTCAGGAGAACTGTGTGAAATATTAAATAAAATAATCAACAAGAGAAGAAGTAAGGTCCACCTCCTGTATAATACCAACATGTTTTCTGAATAAGTGCAGAGCTCTGAATAAATCATGAAGCACTAAATAATAAGTATGTAGTGATCCTTGTGGGGGCCAGGAAGACACAGTGGAAATGGTGCCAGGGAGGGTCCAGTGTGCTAGGCTGTTGTGGGAGGGTCTAGAAGAAGGCCACATCCAAAAGGAGAGTGCATGGGGAGGGAGAAGACTGGGACCATAGGCTTCGTCTCCAAGCAGTTCTCATGAGAAGCAAGGTGGTAGGAGCCAAGAAAACTCGAGCTGTGAGCAACTAGAAAGCAAGGCCGGTCAGGATAAAATGGTTCAGGATGTGCACTGTGATTCAAATAAGGGACTCAGGGTTCAAATATAAAACTATTGGATTCTGGCTGGGGAATTTGCAGCAGGTTGACTAGTTTAGAGCAATAGGGTTGAATTGGGTAATAATTAACAACTTTTAAAAAATTTGAAATAGTTATATTCCCACATGATAGAAGTAGAACTCAGATCCTGAAAGCATGAATGAAGGACTTGCTGAAGTTGCACGATGAGTGAGCTGCAAAGCTGCTCATAGAATACAGCTCCTGGACTCTTAGTTCAACTTCTTGCTACTCCATCACCTTGCTTTTCAACCATGCTTCTTTGGTATCTACAGGGCAATAGCACTCACTCAGATTTCTTAAGCTCTCCATCTGAGAGCTACTCTCTGTTGCCTGTTGAGCTGCCAACAAAAAAGGGTTACAGTCTAGGCCCAGGGTCATCCATCTTGAAATCTATGGTGATACAGACATGCTCCCTGAAATTCTGACTCCTAATATCTATTAGCAGAAGGGCTGCCTATTTGGAAAGTCTAAGGTCCCTTATATATGATAGAGACTAGTTGAGGATGCAGCACCAAAACAAACACATGCTCCCTCAGAGCAGCGCAGTCAAACTATGAGAAGTTATAGCACCTGCTGGAAAGTGGATGTGCAGGGGTGCTGATGTAAGGAGGCCAGAGGTGATCATCCCTGGCACCGCATACAGCTGGGCAACTCTGCTTTAACAGCTCCAGTACTTGGACAGACATTAGCTCAAGTGGATGGACATTCCTGCCTTGAGTGCCCTCATCACTTAGTTATCTGGGCCTTGGAATCTTGTTAAGATGTTGGCCTCTGTGATATGGGTCCCTTGTACTCCCAAACATCCTCTGAGACCCTCTGGTGTCCTCTGGATATCTCAGTAGCATCCAAATACATCACCAGGGGAGGCCATTCTCCTTCATCATGTTGGTGCTTCCTGCCCAGGTGCTTCTGTTCTTTCAATCCAAGCCCCAAACTCTATCCCCGATCCTTCGAGCAGACCCCTTACTTCACCTCTATGCTTCCAATCAGCACCTTCCATCTTTTAAATCATTATTTTGACAAAGCAGACTTGAAAGAAAAATTCTTGATCGCTTTTGGCAAAGCATCTTGAAACATCCTTGCTTGTTTTCAAGGGAGAGAGAGGGCACGGCAGCATCACTTCATACAGACAGTTGTGCCTGGGTAATTGGGAAGAACTTCCTCTCCCTCTGATTACTGGTTCTTTAAGTTCACAACATTCTCACCACCTTCCCCCCACACACTTTTAAAAAACAAAATATAGAAGCCATATAGCAACTACAACGCTGAAGAATTTTTAGAAAAAGTACAAAGTAAATACCCTATGTCTCACACCCTAGAATAACTTATTTACTCTTTTATATCTGTCTCCCTTAATTCACATTTCTCATAATATATATACACACACACATACACACACACACACACACATATACATATATATGTATATATATACCCATAGTGTAAGAATAATTCTACCTTAGTGTTAATACTCTATTTTAGACTCTTTTTCATATATAATCTTTCTCAGTGTTGATGGCTACTTGATATTCCACAAAGTTGATGGCATAATCACATTATTTCTAGAAGAGTCATTTTTTCTTTAAATATACATCATTCCACTAACTATCCTTGAGCTAGATGCCTGTAATTGAGGCAGACACTATAGTATTTTATCCTCATGTTGGATTTTCAAAATGAGGAAGTGAAAAGGAAAACAAGTGAGTAAGAGGGCAAGCATCAGAGGCCAGGAATTGCAGATCAAAACCTAGGCACTAAGAATACTAGGCTGGGTGCATGGAGTCAGAGATTAGAGAAGGGGAACCCTGAAAGCCAGGAAGTCGGCAAGACACAAGATCTTAAGGGTCAGAACAGAGAGGTCTGGATAACTTATATGATCCAGCATCCTTCCATAGAGGGTGTTTGCAGTCTGTTCCCCCACTCACTCTTCTTGCTGTGTTTGGGTACTCGTGAAGTTGCCAGGGATGGGGGAGTTTAACAGGTGGTACTTGTAGTGGAGGTAACCTTGCACATATTTGCTCTGCCCATGACTAAAGCATGGGTCAAAGAACCGGAATAACAAAGATGTACTCTGGAACAGTAAGTTCACACCCTGGCCATGACGTCTCCAGGGACTCTGCCTATTCATGGTCCCTATTGAAATAGGGAGTAAGGAAGCCATAATAAAATTGGACCAGTTGTGCACCCGATTCAAAGTCAATCTAAAGCCTGTCCTATAAAAATGAACTGGGTCAATCCAACTTCTCTTTAAAGAATTTTGCCATTTGGAAACTGAGAGACTGTTGCCAGTTAGAGAAGCATGATTGTAAAAGAATATCCATGGAGTTAGACCTGTCAGCTATGATGTAGCAGTGGGATGGTGTTACAAGGAAATTGCCATAAGTGTGGTGGAAATAAAATCAGATCAGGTATCCTTATAAAAGAGTAATTGATTAGAGAAGAAAAGTTGTTCCCCAAAGATACCCCAGTTTGTGACTTTGCTATTGTTCACTTTTTCCTGGGTTAGCATACACATGTGTCTTTTCATTTATCTCTTTTTACCTCCCAGAGGCACCCGATTAAGTCTCTTTTCCTTCCAACTAACAGCCTACTGTATCAAAGCTCCTAACAATAAAGTCTCAGTAAAGAAGACATTCTTCAGAGATCCCCCTATGAGGATGCCTTTAAGTCACATCTCCAATGCATAAAATTTGGCAAGAAAAACCAAAAGGGCTTACCGCTTACCTTTACAGGAAGACAAATCAATTAAAGAGTAAGCTACGATGTGCCTTTTGCCTTCAAGGTCAGGCCTTGACTCACTAGAGCCTTGGCAAAGAATTATAGTCTAGAGGGAGTAAAAAATCATCCCCGTGGATGATAGACTTCTCAGCAGATGGTTAGTAAGTCAAGATCCTGATGTAAAACGTTGATGCTTTTTAGCGCACAAAGATGCAGGTGAAATATTACCAAGTTAATCACATAGAGAAAGCCACTGGTCACTGTCCTCAAGGAAAAATATCATTGAATGTGAGATAAGATCCTGACACAATGAGCGGAACCATAAAAGCGATTAGAGCCCCAATGCCAGTGGGATAGAAGAGAATTATAATTAAGGAGATACCATTTGTATTTACAAAAGTGTTTAAACAAAAGACTCCTGTGTGTGTGTGTGTGTGTGTGTGTGTGTGTGTGTGTGTGTGTGAATAGATGTGCACTAAAGAGAAGGGAACCTTATCTCAGGATTGGTATTATTAAATTTGTATTATTAAACTCCTATTTACAATGATAGGTTCCTCAATGTACCCACAATAATCATCATATAGTAGGAAGAGCACAAAGTGGAATAAGCTACATTCAAATACCAAGTCTGTGAATGTCAGCTGTGGATTTTGAGTCCATCGATTACCTTTCTTTGTCTATCAAATGGGACTCCTAATCCCGACTCCTTAGGGTGGGCTACTCTCTCCCAGTTGGTTTCGTTTTGAGGGAAGAATCAAGCAAGAAGGTCCTGGCTAATTTTCACTTGAAAAGAAGCCCCAATAGCAGATGCCCAGAGTCGGGAGAGCACTAGAGTCTTAGAGACAATGCCTGCGGTGACTCGTCCATGGTCCACAGATATTCACCATCTAGGTGCTATAGTTTAGAGATGTTCCAAGATACCCAATGTCTTTAGGCAAAGACCACAGCCAGTTGTCATTAGGCATTGTTTAGAAATTGTCATACTAATACTTTTTAATTTCTCTGTGGGTCATTTTAACATACATTATTTTATTTCATCCTCATAGCAACCTTGCAAGGAGGGGCTGTGTGATTATTTCTGTTTAACAGATGAAGAAACTGAGGCTCTGAAAGGTGAATAAAATTGTCTGAGGTCACACAATTCACAAGTGGAGAGCTAGGATCCGAACCACTCATTAGATTACAGTGTGCACATGCTTCCCATAATCTCATTGAAATTCTGCCAAGTGGGCTGGTGGCATGGCACTTCTCCATCAGCTAATGCAGGCTGCCTGGACTGCTGTTCAGTTTGTCCTAGTTCAGTGCTTCTAAAACATTAAAATGCATACAAATCACCTGGGGCTCCTGTTAAATGGCAGACGCTGATTCAATAGGTCTGGAGTTGGGCCGCAGATGCAAGTGCCCAGGTAGTGCCGCTGTTGCTGGTTTGCTGACCACACTTTGAGTAGCATGATCCTAGCTGACACCCAGTGCTTCCAAATTATTCACTGGTTTATGAATAGGACCTCTTTTCAAAGCTCAGTACCTTCCCTTCTCTCACAACGCAGTGAGTGGCCAGATCTGTGAAGCAGTCCCAAGCAGTTCTTAATGAAATTAAAACCAGACCGACATTTCTAATACTCTCCAGCTGTTATCCAGTATGTGCCATTAGGATAATTATGTGGGAGAGCTGAGAATTGAAGCTAAAACAATACTCTAACCAGGGTCTATTTAAAGCTACAAGCTCGATTAGTAAGGTAAGGAAATTTAAGGTGGGATCACAGAGTGTAGGCTGTAGTATTAGCAGCAGCAGCCACAATAGTAGCTGCAGCAGTAGTATTGTTAATTGAATACCTTTTATATTTTAAGTTCTCATACATTTTATGGGTAATTATTACAGCAGTTCAGTAAGAAATACATTATTATGAATTTTTAGTTATTCATATTCTACTTTAATCAATAAAGTAATGTCCAAGAATATCTAACATCAGGACAAGAGAGCACAAGTTTCAATGTGGGTACAAAAAGAAAAATCTGGGTGCAAACAAAGTAGAGCAGAGGCCCTCAATGAGCACACAAGGACTACCCGCCTGCCAGCAGTTGGCCATCCTTAGTACTCAACTTTCCAGTAGCCAACAAGAAAAGAAATCTGGTCAGGCGAACAATTCACAGTGGTCATGTAATTAAAAAACCAAAGCAAACCTTTCTTTACATCAGATCATGCAAAGAAACCTCCTATGGCCTTTCATACAAAGGAAATGCTGTGCTGTAATGACCGACTTTCTCAACAGTTACTCACAATGCGCCCAAAGTCGGCTTTCATGGGGTGATGTTTACAATAATCTCCTATGAAGGCCGACACAGCAAAACCAAGCATAATTCAGAAATGCAGTCCTTCTGGAACACACATGACAAAGTCCAGCACCTGGCATTTAGCTGCTGTGGTTTGATTCAGAACTGAATCATAGACAACCTGGAGAAATGAGAGTGTTGTGAGTCTTTCAAGAAACCCTCAGCTTTGGAAGATGCTAAGTAGCTGTGAGTTAGAAACTGTTCAAAAAGCAGGGAGCTTTGGTTGAGTGGATGTCCAAATGAGTTAAATAAAAAACTGTGCATAGTTGCTTAACAAGGACACAGCTTGAATAAAAACCATTCCACCCCAACTCTGAGGTGGATAAACTTCATGGAATATTCTGTGCAAAAATAGAATTCTCCTCCAAAAATGCTCTTCTAAATCTAAATAATTTGAATGATTGATCTTAAGTTATACTTCATATAACAAAGATGATACAGTTTTAGACTGGACAAATTTTAAGGCCATGGTGACTGATCTTCACCTCGGCTAAAAGAAAATCTATACAAAGTGTCTATAGAATAGTTATAGTTGGGCAATATTATTTCTTCTAGAGAAGTTATTTGTGAAATATATACCATTCATCCATCTACTCATTTATCTGTTCATCCATTTATTGAGCCAATAGATATGTTGGGATATCTGTCATGTACTAAGTATACTCTTGGAAACAAAATGCAGGATTACTGCCCAAATGGAAGTGGAAGACTAGTGTGGGAGACCAAACAATCACATAACTATGCCCAAGATACTTAGATTCTCCAGTTTTTCTATCATGTAATATAAATTTAATATCTTCCATGTGTCGGGTGCCAAATAGGAGATATGGTGATAAATGGCATACAAATAAATACATAATTATAAAAGGTGTTAAGCTTTAGGAGAAAAATAATAGTATGTCTGTGAAAAAGAATAAGAGTGGAGGGCTAGGGATGGTACGCAAGATGGTGCTCAAGGAAGATGTCTTCAAGGAGCTTGTGTTCAAACGAGACCTGCAGAATGAGATACCCTAAATATGGGTGGACTGATGGAAGAGCATTCTAAGTGCAAAAGTCCTGATGCTGGAGGGAGCATGCTAGTTAGAGAAACAAGCCAAAATGTAACGAAACAATCATGTCACATCTTATGGGATTTGTATTTACCATTCAGTTACGACTGGAAATGTTAACCAAAATAATTGATTTCAGAGTAATCGATCCATAGCTCTTCCTCTTTGCAATAATTATTCAGCAAGGCCAGTTGGACACTCCTTGTTTAATATAAGAAAATCCTATCATTTCTGTGTAAGATGATCCATGACTTTCTCTTCTCTATAGCAGGACACATGCATTCTGCTCATTCAAAATAGATATCAGAGCTCTAAGAAATTCATTAAAAACAAGGGACAGTCCTCAAATTTAGGCAGATTATGTAGCTTCTTGAAGCCTCACAGCCAATTAAGTGGCAGCCCCAGGATTTGAAACATCAGTTTGTCCATAGGCTAGGCCTCTGCTTCTATGGCTCATGAGGTATTTAGAGCTAGAGGAGACCTGGGAGTCAACTTTAGGCTAATGTTAATTTAAGTGAATTGTTGGGACTCTAAAGAAGAATGGCAGTAACTCAGATATTGGCACATTTTGCCCTGCTTGGAACATGAAACTTAAGAAAAACCCTGTAGGTTCTCTTGACAAGCATGCAACCCTATTTTACCAATTACCACCTTAGCAAAAATAATGACATTGTGCCATAATAATACAGGATTCAAATGCCTACTTTCCCTCAAGACTGCAATGCCCTAGGGCAGGAAGGCTTCCTGCCTACTGATCCCCCCATTTTTTCACCAGGTCAACCCATTCCCTCTGACCATCAGTCTAGATTCCAGCATTCCTTCACTAGCACTTGCCTCTTGCAAAAACCTCTGTTCCTCACTCCCTCCATCTTATTCATCAGACGAGACTCCAGCTCTGGGTGTGCTCTACCTTCTCCTCTGAGTTTGTACTTAAGTTGCTACATGTGGATAGAAAAATGCAATAGAGCTAAAGATTCACTTTAAATTCATTACCTCCAGCTTCAAATGGGCACTCAAATCTGCCCAGCGGGTCTTTTATTTTTCTCTTGTTTACTTACTTCCCTATCCCCTGAGAGGACTATTTTATACCTTCTTTTCTCTCCTGAAACTTCCTCCATTTCTTCTTCTACCCTCAGATGATGACTTTTCATTACATGGATAAAACTGAAAAATCATCTTCACTTCACCAAACCTGTAATCTTCACTGGAGCCCATTTTCTTCTTCTTTGCTTTGATTAAAATGTAAAAAACTGCTCTTCAGCCTATCAAAGTCCAGTCTCTTCTATATGTACCATGGATGTCATCCCTTCTAATACCATCTTACTTCATCTGTTCCCTCTTTATACATTAATAGGTTTTTTGCTCTCTTACTGGATCAGTCTCACCAATAAACAAATATACTCTATTATCTCCCATATTTATCAAAAACAAAAGTCTCCACTGACACCACATCTCTTCCCATTTACCATCCCATTTCTTGAGTTCATAGCCCAATCCCTTACAAATTGAGTTGTCTGCACATCAGCTTCACACTAACTCTTACCCTACTTCCATCTGGCTTTTGCCCTTTTTTATCCTGCCAATGATTTCTCCTGGAAAAAAGTTTCCAGACCTGCAGGACGCAAAATCAAATGGACAACTTTCAATCTCATTTTATTCAATATCTCAGTAGTAGTCAACTACTCTTTCCTTATATTCTCTCTCTCTTTTTTCTTTTTATCTCTCATGACACTTGTTCTTCTCCTGTATCTGTTTTCCAAATTAGAATGTTCTTGGATTTCAGAGTTAGCTACTTTTCTCTTTCCTCGAGCAATCTCATCCAGTCCATTGGTTTATTTTTTTAAAGTTGGTTTTAATTTTTATCAATGAAGCGTATGCACAGAGTTAAAAAAATAATATTGTTTAAAGTCTACTGATATTATTCTCTAAACATCAAATACATCAGATAATATGGAAGTTCCATTTCCTTTCCTGGAGTCTCCCACAGCCTTCTGATTCTCTTTCTTCAATCCAGCCTGGCTCTCCCACACAGCTTACATTCCATGACTTCCCTTCACCACTCTCCTGTATCAAGTGAAATCTTTCCTGGATCTTTTTCTCTTTCTTGGTTTACAACTTTTTTTTTGCTGAAGGACATCCTTCCATAGCTTTTTAAGAAAGAGTATATCCATTTGAAGTCTTGCAATTAAGAAACTACACTTACTTTAACTCCATTCTTTTGGTTAATTTACTACAAATATAATTATGTGTTAAAAATCATGACCACTCTGAATTTTTAAGTGGTGCTCCATTTTCTTCAGTTTTGCATGATGAAAAGTCCAATGCCATTATAATTCCTTTTATTTTGTGTGTAGTTATTTTCTTTCTATCTGGAAGCGTTTATTTTCCTTCTATCACAGAGTTCTAAATTTCACAATGTGATGGGTCATGTAGGTCTTTTTTCATTCATTATATTGGGTACTCAATGGCTCCATTTAAGCTGGAGAAATGTGTCTTTTAATTTGGGGAATTTCTATTGAATCAAATTAGTTGGGTCTTGGGTTTCTTATATTAATCTTCTAATTATCTTCTTTTCTTGCTTATTTTTAATCTTTTGTTGTTGTTGTTCTCTGATTTATGAGATTGCCAAAAATCAAACTGGTATAAAAAGGTAATCGTATCTCAGGTTCCCTGCTATGGAGACAGTATCACCTAAGATGACTGGTTGAGGGTATAAGGCGTGAGCACTGCCTCCGGAGTCAGAGCTGGGCTTGAGCTCATGTGCCCTTGAGCAAGCTCCAATTTTTTTTGAGCCCCAGCTCCTCATAGACAAAACGAGGGTGTACCTCCACCAGAAAGCTCTTAAAGGGATCAACGGTAATTAACGTGACCAAGTGCCTACAGCCTGCCAGATAGCTGTCATGTACTTAACAGATATTATATTATTTTAACCTCAAAACAACCCTCTAAGAAGGGTAATGTTATTAATTCCATTTGATAGGAGAGGAAACCAAGAAGCAACTTGCTCAAGTACATGGTGTAGGACCATGTAGGAGTTTGACTTCAGAGCAACATTTTCCCTAAATAACACATTGTATCTCACTGAAATCCTGCATATACTAACACTGGAAACACAGGTTTCTTGGTATGTGACCATATCAGATACTAAATAATTACATTGATCACTGTCTCACTCAGGGTCAGTGCTTACTATAAGTGATCTGGGAGTGCCAGAGATACCATGGCTTTAGGGGTTCCTCCCCAAGGTTGCACAAATTTTCCCATTCTTTCCTGCTTTGATTGTGGTATAGATATTTGGAAATGTGAGGAATTTAGATTCATGTTAATTCAGATTCTGGTTTTTTTTATGGCAATTTTCTAAAGAAATAAGATATAGGTTAAGACAGTTTTTATGTGGGAGACAAGGTGGAGGGTGACATTATGAAACCTGAGTGCATGAATTATGGCTCAAATGCCACAAATAACAAGGGGGTTCTTAAAGTTTCCTAGTCGGCCACGAGTTATCTTGAGACTATTGATTGTCTGGCAGGAGATGGAGATGATGATACAGACTATCAAAACTCTTAAGGTGAACTTTACTTATGTGAATCTTGACAAGATTTTTTTCTTAAATGATATGAGATTAATCTTATTCACCAGGCCTGATTGCACATATTTTTTCCCTTTATGGCTGAGGACCCTTTCATTCAGTATTTCGAAGTGAGTTTCAAATGGCCATTTCAAAATCTTGTTGTAGTTACAGATGAAAAGTCTCCAAACCAGGAATCAAGAGTCACTGGGAAGACTAGCATATCAGCAGAGAAGCTGGCATTTAAATCTATAATTATCAACATGCCAAAATACCTTTCTAAGCATAATGGCAAAAGACCCAAACCATGAAAGTAATGACTGCCCAAAATGCCATAAAGACAATTTTAAATGCAAACAACAAGCTGGGATTTTTTTTTTTTTGCAAAATTTGTGACAAAATGACATTTTATATATTTAATAATAATACAGAACTCTTATAAATCCACAAGGAAAACCCCAATACCCTAACATAAAAAGGGTATATTAGTTAGAGGAATGCTCACAGTTGAAACAACAAAATCTCAGTGGCTTATTACAATAGAAACACTCTTTCACTCTCATAAAATCTAATATAAGTAAGTGCCCCTCAGTGGTGGGAGGCTTTTCTTCCTGTAAAGATTCAGAGCCTGAGCTTTTCCACTTATGGCTCTATCATTTTCAACATGTGGCTTCCAAGATGGTTGTGTTCCACTAAATCAACAGAAGAGTCGAAAAATCTAGAGGGTTCATGAATGGGATATTGTTACAGGCCAAGCCTGGAAGAGGTACATGTCATACCCACTCACACTCTGTTGGATAGAAATAAATCACATGGGAATATTTAAGTGGAAAGAGAGTGAGGAATATTGTATAGCTGTGTGTCTCGGAAGAACAGAAAATGGTGGTGAACAACTACCTAGTCTCTGGCCATAGTCAAATTACATGTCTTATAGGAGCTAAATGTGTATGTGTATGTATATGTATATGTGTGTGTACACACACACACACACACACACACATCTATATATATATATCCATATGGATATATATATATATATATCCATTTATACATAAACACATATAACTAGATTAGTCTCAATTTTAGCTATGACCCTAACAACAGTGATGAGATGTGAGAGCACATGTAGGATCTGCAAAGAAGGTGTTCAAAAAACAGTCTTGCAACTCCATCTCTGGATCTGAAGTTATAGCTGCTAAGAGGATTTATATAGAGAAAAAGAGTTACTGTTGTTCTATGAGGCCTATACCTCTCCTCCCGCTTTTTAAGCCTAGGAAAGAGATTTCAGTGAGAACTAGAGTCCTCAGAAGTGTGACTGACTCATGCCTGAGAAGTGTAAAGAGGAGGAACTTGGGGTCAGTAGCTGGCCGAAGTGAACTAGGGGTCGCAGTTTGGGAAGTAATTTCATTCCTGCTATAGGTAAGAGGTTTGTTTCTTTTTGGCCATATCTGAAGGCCACATGCCACAGAGAGTTGGTGAGCAGTTGCCTCAGATCCTGCCCAAGAGGGGTCACCTGGAGGCACATGGGAAACTCAGCAAAGCAAGCTGGAAATGTACTACCAGATCTTAGAGGCTCAGAAAGGTGTTTTAAATGACCAGTCAGAAGATACACATCCACTTATATCAAGGAAATTACAAGAGAGAAATTCCCAACAACAGGGTGGGGTTGGGGATCCCCAAAGAAACCGTAGAAATGCTCTATGAGAAAAATTATGAGCTTAAATACTTGCCAGAACCAGATAGAACCGAGGCCAACTCATGACAGTATCAGTGAAGTAAGAATTCTCTGTCCTTCCCTCTTCTTCCTCCCCATGCCCCAGCTACTTAGGCTCAGAAACCAAATGGGCAAGTCAGAGGAGAAACAGAAGTGCTGAGCAAGGAAAGAAGAAGGCCCCTTACCCACTGCCGGCGGCAGGCCTATATTGGCCAAACAGGAGGGAAAGGAAGGTGGAGGGACTTTGCTTTAAGTAAATATTGAAATTTATACTGTTTCTCTAGGCTAGACATTAATTACTGAACCAAACTGCTTTGTGATGAAAAGTGACTGAAGGACCTTTCATTATCTGAAGTTATTATCTGACCTGGTTTTCATCTGAGGGGAGGATGAGTGAGTTTTAATGTGCACTGTAAGACTGCCTATGTGACTTTGATGCGATCATTTCAACCACACGCATAAATATTTTTGAAAAGATAATGACAACACGCTAACAAGCAGAATCTCCGGATGGTGGGATTGTGGCCAAATGAGTTTCCTTTTTGTTTGTGCCTATGTGTCTGTGTCTTTCAAAGTTTCCACAGCACACATTCTATTTACCATACAATCAGGATGGTGTACATACTGCACCATATGTAGTAAATCGTACATGATGTGAAATGTAGCAAATTGCACATAATTTGAAGATATTTTGCCACCTCTCTTACAAGGTGACTATTTACTTGATCAAAATCACTGAGTTTAAAAGCCATCGTTATTTGATTTATGAACACTAAACTGGACATTAAATCCATTTTAATGGCCATATAGGTATCAGTTCATGTCTTAAAGTGTCATATTTATAGGAATTGAGTGATCATTTCACAGTGCTTCTATCTCATCTACCCTTTTGCCTTTCAAACATTTATCTGCTATTTCTGTATTTCTTGTTTCTGAGCCCTTATTAAAGTTATGTCTTAAAAGAGGAAGTATTTGGTGTCTACCTCAAGCCCTACATTTTTCAAGAAATTTTCCATCTCACCTACATAAATCTCTTCCCCCTTCTGAGTCTCACAGTGAATGAATCTGGACCGCATAACTGAGCACCTGACTGCATACTGCCTGACTCTTTCCTGGACCTTCGGCTTATTCTCTCAACTTGATGATAAGTTTCTCCAAGATAGAATATGCTAGTTGGTGGTCCTTCCAAATGCCTTGAGCCCCTAACACCCCATTCCTGGGCACATATTAGGTACCAGGACAAACTGTTACATCAAACAGATTTAGGTAATGAGATATGCTTTTTCATCTCTGTTTCTCCTGTGTGATAACCTCTTGAATCTTGAGCCTCTCAGGAAGGCTTTATTAGCCACTTCTGTTGTTTTTCTGGTTTGTACTCTCTTGACTTCTGGTTTCTCTCCTGTTAACACCTGTATCTGGTGGCCTGCACTTGGAGAGGGTTACTGATCCATATGCCAGATGAGGCTCAGGAAAAAAAAAAAAAAAGGAAGAATGAAAATAAATATCAGCAAATGCTACAAAGAGCATATATTTGTTGTTGGTTCTGGTTGGACATTTAGGGATGATCGGTGGTCTATTAGTTTGTGCTAATTCTATTCCCCAAATAACAAAATATTTGAGGCATTATCTATTACTACCACTATTGCTACTCCTGCTACTATTCTTAACTACCTGTCCTTGAGAGACTTCTCTTTGTATTTTACTAGGCACTCTATAAACAGTATCTCAATGAATTCTTACAACATTAACAAAATAAGAATTACTTACCCTCATTTTCAGATGAGGAAACAGGGATGTTAAATGACTTCCCCAGGGTCACTCAGCTGCTAAATAGCAGAGATAAGATGTTGGTTCAGGTCTGTTGGCTTCTAATGCCTATATTCTTTCCACTATACCATGATGTTTCTTGAAAACGCAGTTTCTTAAAACATCTCTTAAAAGGTTTTTAAACATCAGTTCCTTAAAAAGTTAAATGTATACTTATATGACTCACCAATTCCACTCCTATCTACCCACAAGAAATGGAAGATTATGTTCACACAAAGACATATACACAAATGTTAACAGCAACTTATTTCTAATATCCCAAACCGGGAAATAACTCAAATGTTGAACATTAGATAAATATAGTCATACCTCAAAAATATTGCATGTTCGGTTCCAGACCACAGCAATAAAGCAAGTATGGCAGTAAAGTGAGTTGTCATCTTTCTGCTGGTTGAGAATCTTGCCTTCGACTAGTAAAAACCCCAACATCAGTGAAGCACAAAAAAGTGAGGTATACCTATGGATAGATGAATAGATAAACAAGTAGATTAGACTAGATTCAATGAATAGATAAACAAAATGTGGCATATCCATCTAATCGAATACTACTCAGCAATAAAAAAGTAGGCACTACTGATATATGCATCAACGTAGATGAACCTCAAAAACATCATCCTGAATGAAGAAGTCAGATACAAAAGACTATGTATTTTATGGTTTCAAGTATATGAAATTTCAAGAAAAAGCAATATTGTGGAGACCAAAATCTGTTCAGTGATATCTTAGGGCTGGGGATTCAAGTGGGGATAAACTACAATGAAGAAAGAAGGAATTTCTGAGGGTGATGGTTGCACAGCTGTTTAATTTGCTAACAAATCATCAAACTATAAGTTTACAAAAGGAGAACTGAATCGTATTTTGACTTCTATAAAGCTGTTAAAAAATGAATATACCCATTTTAAGTGTACAGATAATAGAGACCCTTTTTATTATTCTCAAACTAGCCAGTCCCCCTTTGCCCTCTGCTTTAGGCAAACACTGACAGATTACTTTTGCCTACTCTAGATTTCATATCAATGGAATCATAAACAGTCAAGCTTTCTGCATTACAATATTTTTCAGTCAAGGACAGACCACCCATATGACAGTGGTCCTATAAAATTATATTGGCGCTGAAAAACTATTGCTTAGTGACCTCAAAGCCATCATAATGTTGAAGCACGATGTATTTCTCGTGTATTGAGGTGATGCTGATGTAAACAAACCTTTGTGCTGCCAGTCATATAAAAGCATAGCACATAAAATTATATACGGTACATACACTTGATAATATAATAAACCATATTACTGCTTTATGTACTTCCTATACTATACTGTTTATCATTACTTAGAGTACTCTCTCGACTTACAAAAAGAAGTTTTGCTATTAAACAGTATACCCTATTATGCCGGCAGCAGCCTCATACATCTCGTGGTTACTGTGTCTCTTGATTGCATCATCTTCTCTTGTGCTTGATTTAACTGGAGTTGTTTTGTTCAGCATGGCCTGTAAGCATACAAAATCCATTGCTAATGCTGCCAATAAGAGGCCACACCGAATGACCTAGAAATGAAATTAAAAGTGATTAAGGACTATGAAAGTGGAAACTCAGGGATAATAACTGCTCGCTAGTTAGCTATATCCTAGTCCACCATGGCTACAACCTTGAAGAACAAATGAAAGAAGCTGTTAAAGGATCTGTTTCACTGAAGGCAATAAGACTAACAAAAACTCAACAAAGGCCTACATCAGACATGGAGAAACTTCTAATGACTAGATTGAAGACCAGACACAGAAGCACATATCCCTCTCAGACAGTCTGTGGGTGACTTGTGACAAAGGCAATACAGAGTAGGAATTGGTGTACTAAAAGCTGAGAGACCTGAGTCCTGGTTCTGGTTTAACTACTAACTAGCAGTGAAGCTTTGAGTGTATTACTCCCACTTTCTGAATCTTATTTTTCTCATCTGTCAAGTTAGAGAATAAAAAGCTAATACTTTGGAACTAGACAGTCCTGATATCTAGTTCTACTTTAACTCAATGTGCTGGGAGTTCTGGGCATATTACTTAATCTCTCTGAGCCCATTTTTTCTCATCTACTAAATAGATAATAACATCCATGACCAAAACAAAATATTTATTTGCGATACTGAAAGAAAAGCCTGCGCCCAACTCTGATGTTAAATTTACTGCTAGTTCTGAGTGGTTTAAACGATTGTTATTCATTTCATAATGTGAAAGTGAGTGGTGAGTCTGCAAGTGCTAATGAGAAGGCAGCTGAAGCATTTTTGGAAACTCTAGACAAGCTGATGTGGAAGAAAATTACTTGCCAGAGAAAATATTCAATATGATGAATATTCTGGAAACAAATGCCTGAAAGGACTTTCATCCATAATGAGGCCAAGTCAATGCCAGGTTTCAAGGTCTTTAAGGACAGGATAAGTCTAGCTTGGGGGCAATGTTGCAGGCGATGAATTGAAACCCTCTGTAATATGGCACAGTGAGAACTCCAGGGCCTTCAAGCATATCAACAGTAAACACTTTCAGTGTATCACAAAAGCAATAAGAAGTCATGGATTAACTAGCTCCTCTTCCAAGATACACTCCTGAATTGCTATGCCAGCAAAATGGAGAAGCACTGTTTAGAGAATAACATACTTTTCAAGATTTTGCTCACTGTTGATAATGCTCCTGGACATCTTCCTTTTACTGGTGATCTTCATCCCAATATCAAAGCGGTGTTTCTCCCTCTGAACATCACCTCTTTGATGCAATCAATCAAAGAGTTACAGCGGCTTTTAAGGCTTACTCCCTGAGAAGGACCTTTGTCCAGGCTATTGTTGCAACTGAGGAAGACAGTGATGCAATTCAGGAAGGATCACAACACTTATGATGCATCAAGAACCTTCCTTGGGCTTGGGGTGATGTCCCCGAGGAGTGTGTGAATGGCATCTGGAGGAAGACACTCAAGAAGTTCATCCATGACTTCAAAGGATTTGCAGAGGATGAGTAGGTTGCGAAAATCTACAAGGTTGTGGATGAGACGCAAACAACTTTAGCCTGGGTTTGGATGAAGATGGCACTGAGGAGCTTCTAGAGATGGTTCCTGAGGAATTGACTAATGAGGAGTTGCTGGGGCTGAAACAAGAACACATAGCTGGAAAAAAAGCAAAAGAAAACTATAGGAGAAGAAAAAAATTACCCCACCCCAAGATAATCCATAGTAAAGTGTTTAGTAGAAGCTTTTGCAAACTTCAACAAGCATCTTAAAATGTTCGAAAACATGGATCCTAACACTGAAAGGTTTTCATGAATATAGTGGAATTTTCATGGTATGTTATTTGCTATGCGCAAATCTATGATTAAAAAAAAAGAAGAAAAGAAAGAAACAAACCAAGCAAACCACCATGAACATGTTTCTGAAAAGAGTGACACCTCTTCAGAAGAGCCTCAGGCAGGTCCTACAGGAGTTATTTCAGAAGAAAGCATCGTTACCATAGGGGATGACAGCTCTACGTGTATATGGCCCATGAAGATCTTACCGATGCTAAACAAGATGTGGATGTGGAACAGGGATACTGATGATCCTGACCCTCTGTAGGCTTGGGCTAATGTGTCTGTGTCTTAGTTTTTAACCCCTCCACCCCCCGCCCCCCCAAAAAAGGCTTAAAAGTAAGTAAATAAATAAATGAATAAATAAATAAATAAATTTTAAAAATAGAGAAAAGCTTATAGAGTAAGGCTATAAAGAAATAAAATATTTTTGTACAGCTATACAATGTGTTTGTGTTTTAAGCTAAGTGGTATTACATACGGAGAGTGAAAAAGTTAAAATTTCATAGTTTATAAAGTTAAGAAGTTATATAGTAAGATAAGGTTCATTTATTATTGAGAAAAATATTTTTTTATAAATTTAGTGTAGCTCAAGTATACAGCGTTTATAGTCTACGGCAGTGTACAATAATGTCCTAGGCCTTCACATTCACTCACTGCTCACTCGCTAACTCGCTTGGGGCACCTTCCAGTCAATCCAGCTGCCCATTCCAGCAGCTGGTGGAGTTGTGTCTATTACCACTTCCCTCCCGCCACCTATTGTGAAGATCAGCCCTGGAATAGTTCCTACATTTTAAGATTTGGTGATGGACATCTGGAAGCCACTGAAACTGTATCTACCAAAATACTAAGCCAAAAGTAGTATTACATTTCTGGAGGGATTATGAAGATTAGTGATACCACCAAGGACTTGAAGGATGTAGGCCTGGTGATGCCTACCACATCCCCATTCAACAATGCAGAGGACATACATGTCTTGGAGAATAATTGTGGATTATCATAAACTTAATCTGGTAGATAAGGTTACCTGTCCTGTAGACATGAGTGAATCTCTTTCCTCAGCCACCTCCATCCATAGGCAATATGGGCTCACAAACAAAGCAGCCATGGTGACACCAATGGAGGTTACACATGGGGTTAGTAATGGACTTCATGCGTGAAGTCCAATCTGGCTTCTACCCCTACAGAGTGCTGAATTTGCCAACAGCCTGCTGAACAATGATCTGGCATCATTCTCCAGGGGTATCATCCAGCTACCTGGTGGCAGCTTGTTTACATTGGAACACGTCCACCATGGAAGGAGTCGCTATATTCTCAATGGAATAGAAACTTTATCTGAATGTAGATTTGCCTTTCCTACTTGCAATATTTCTGCCATAACCAACACCCATTGACTTGTGAATGCTTTACTCACCATCATAATATTCTACACAGCCTAGCTTCTGATCAAAGAACACATCCTTTAGCAAATGCAGTGCAGCGATGGACCTATGCTCATGATATTACCATGTTCCCCCAATCACCCCTAGAGTAGCTGGCCTGATAGAATGGTGGCATGACTTTTAAAGTTCAGACATAGTGACAGCTGGGGAAAAAAACCTTGCAGGGCTGGGAAAATGTCCTCCAGGAGATGGTATGTACACTAACTCAGCAACCAACATATGGTGCTGTTTCTCCCACAGGCAGAATTCATGGGATGGTGATCACGGGTAAAATTGGCAGAGACTCCGCACACTAGTGATCTACTGGAAACGGTTTTGCATTCTGTCCCCGCAGCTGTGGGGTGTGCTGCTCTAGAGGTCTTACTTTCCAAAGGAGGACTGTTTCCACCCTGGGACACAGAAATGATTCTCTGAAAGTTGAAGCTGAAACGCCACCCAGCCACTTAGGGATCCTTAAGCCAGTGATCAACAGACAAAAAAGGGTGTTTACTTCCGATGGGTTGAGCGAGCCTGACTACCAGGGGGAAATTGGTCTGCTACTGCAAAATCACATAAAGGAAGAATATGTCTGGAATGCAAGAAATT
This sequence comes from Rousettus aegyptiacus, assembly GCF_014176215.1. Lineage (NCBI taxonomy): Eukaryota > Metazoa > Chordata > Mammalia > Chiroptera > Pteropodidae > Rousettus > Rousettus aegyptiacus. The sequence continues at coordinate 129,666,187 of NW_023416306.1, forward strand.
CCCTGGAGCCTCTTAATACTCCCCTGTCCTATGATTAAACTAAATGGAAAACTACGACAACCCAATATAGGCAGGACTGCTTATGGTTAAGGCCCTTCGGGAATGAAGGTTTGGGTCATGCCCACCAGGCAAGGAACCACGAGCAGTCAACACTTGCTAAGTACAATGCAGCATGGTTGGTGGAGGACAATGGTTATTAATAGCAGCTATGACCACCTGACTTGATGCAGACATGAAGACTGTAGTTTTATTTCTTCTTTATTTTGATGAAACCACTTGTGTATATATAAAGGCTAAAGGCAAAGGCTCTGGCTATCCAGATTTTGAATCCCATTTCTGCTACTTACAGGTTCTGTGAACTGGACTCAGTTAAAAAAATTTTCTTTCCAGGTTTATCTCTGCAAAATGTGAATAATTATGCTAATCTTCCTCAAGGGAGTTCTGCGACCTTTAAATGGGTTAATGCCTTTAGAGCACTCAGAATAGTGCCTGGCCCAGAGGAAGCACTCAGGGGTAGCTGTCATTATTAGGGAAGGCTGTAGCACTAGAGAAAACAGACTCCTACAGATCTGTCTCCCCTTCAGTGGAAACTTTGCCCCAAATCATCCCAAAAGTCTACATGGAAAGGAACAAATTCCCAGGCTTAAATTTCTGCTGGCTTGACCTTTTTTTGAGGGACCCTCCCCAGCAAATGCCAATAGGCTTTGCCTTCACTCTCTTGCATCCTCAACATCCTCGAGCATTTTTGTGAAGACACTCTGAGAATAGCTGTATTTGAGAAAGGGACTTAAGGTAGGGTTAAAACGCTAAAATCTGACCAAATCTCCAAATGAAAAATACAGCTTTAAGGGAAACCAGAGACATTTCCCTCTTTTTCTTTCGCTCTCAAAATGCATTATGATGAATACTGCCCCAGGGCTGGTGTATGCAAACTTCTACTGTGCTTATGGGGAAAGATTATAATTGAATCCCCTATAATGATAGGCCAAAAAAAAAAAAATATCCAGACAGACAATGCTCAGAGGCTGCAGATAGGCCCAGTTTGGCTTCCAGCCCACAGTGCCTACAATTATTCTGCAGTGATTTTTATTTATCTATTTAGTGCTCCCACTAGGTAGGGAGAGAGAGAAAGAGAGGGCATGAGAGAGGGAGAATCTAGTCATAATTCAGCCCTCATGGTTAGGCAGCAAGCTCGAAATTGAAAAAGTTATTCAAATGGATAATGAGATGGAGCTGAGTTTCTAATGTCCTCCTCCATGGGAAAATGGCACAAATTGTGGGATCTTGCAAATGGCTTACATGTTTTTTTGTGATGAGATTATTTAAGAGTCAGCTCAGTGATGCTGTACAAGGGTATTATCCCAGGGTGAGTGGCAGACCTCTGCACTTGCATCAAAACACAGAATGGAATCTCTGCATTTGGTCCCGAGATGGTCAATAACAGTCAACAAGTGGAACCAAGGCCCTTTCTGTGCTAATCAGATCTTCACTGGTGAGACTGTAAGAATTCTGCCTTAAAGCCCTGGACAAGATATGTCAAACATAGCCAAGCAATCAGTGTACATTCCTGGGTGCACCTGGGTTGAGAGGAAAGGTTGACAATATGCTGTACCTGTCAAAAACAGCATGAGACTAATTCCGGTGGCTGATGGAGCTTGGCCACCACCTATATCTTTCCCCTCATCATTGTGAAGGTCAACTCAAAAATAGTTCCCTCCATTTTAAGAGTTGGTGATAGATATATGGTGATTGCTTCTATTACATGCCTTACCTGCAATCCACAACAAAACTCTATGTTTTTTGTAGTCACAACAACAGCTCAGGGAAATGGGTAATATATTTTATTGCCATTTTATAGATCTGAAATAACTAAAGTTCAAGGAAGCAAAGTGATTTGCCCAAGGTCACATAGGTTGTGGAGCACAAGCATGAACTTGAAAGTCAATAAGTTATCACCATATCGAAACTCATATTCCTTCCATAATTAGAACATCATCACTAGATTTATAAATTGATGCTTTACAATCTAGAGCAGTACTATACAATACTATAAAATAGAACTTTCTGCGATGATGAAGATATTTTATAATCTGTGTTGTCCAATATAGTGGCCACTAGCCATAAGTGGTTAGTGTGATTAAAGAACTGAATCTTAAATTTTGTTTAATTGTAGTGAATTTAAATTTAAAAATCACATGTGGCTAGTACTTACCATATTAAGCAATAGAAATCTATTCATTTATTTCATAGTCAAAAAACTTAGTCCTACTCCAAATAAATATAGTGGTTTAGGGCATGCAGCTCAAGGTCAAACTGATTATTTCATAATATATCCAGTTGAATGAGGTAATGCTAAGAAAGAAGTGGAGAGTTTTGAAGAAATTCAACAAAATGGCTTAAAATCCACGAAAATCTAGGTCTCTGTGTTTCATGTATATCAATGTTATTGTATTAATGTATAACTGGAAAAAAGAAGGAGAATATAAGAAAAGAAACTGGTTAGGAAATCTATTTTTTTTTTTTTTTCCTAAGCAGTGTCCTCCTCATGTGCAACGCTAGAGAAATTGTGAAGCTTGGTGGCAGAGGCTTAGTGCTGTTTGCAGAGAAAGGAAGCCAAGCAGGCAGGAGATCCTCACCAAGAAAGTCACAGTAGTGGCTGAAGAGGAAATTATGGGACAGAAACTTGAATGGCGGGCCTGAGACAAACATAAGCTAGGCAGTCAGTTAGCCCCAGAATTTGGATTCCAAATGGAATAGTTGAGAGAAAAGAGTCAAGGGTTTGTCTTTTTGAAGCAGTTAAAGAGAATATAGGGTAATAATTCAGGAACCTAATATCTAAGATTTAGAAAGAAAAATTCCAGGTTCTATCAGATGTTTATTATTGGGATGTAAGGGAAGAAGGACAAGGATCCATGGATGACCACTGTTCCAGGGGAGAGTCCCAAGGACTAGGCTGCAGCTGTTGAAGGATAACCCTTAGGACTGGAAGCAGCAAAATCAAGTGTGTCAGGATGCTTTTGATTTGAGAGAAGGATCCCCAGGTACTGTGTTTTAAAGTGTAAGGACATCAATTACTTCATATGATGAGAAGTCTAGAGGTAGAGTGGGTTCAGAGTCGATTAATTTTATTTCATTTAATTCTCCCAACAATTTCATGATGGAGAATCATTGGATAGCAATGAAGAAGTTGAGTCTTTGGGAGATTAAATTACTTGACCAAAGTCACACAGCTGATAAGTGGCAGAGCCAGGGTTGGTCCAATAAAGCCTTGAGTACAGAAAGTAACAAAATACTTTATTCTGGTAAGGTTTCACTTATATAAAGAATTTTTAGTATCTTATGACAGCATTAGAACAAGGTTATTGTTATAATTTCCATTTAATGAAGGTTAGAACTCGTAGTGCTGAGAGACTATAAAGATAGTGTCCAAACCACGCAGCAGGTCAAACTAGAAATAAACTCTACAGCTCAAAGTACAGAGTTTGCTCTCAGAACTATGAGGTGTCATTCCATAGTTCCCAATGACAAAGGAACAATAAACAAACATAATCAAACAGCATACCTCACGGTGCCTGCCATGTCTCCCAGTAGCACTGTGCCCACCCAACGCCCAGTGGCTGTGCTCTCTGATGCCAGACTCATCGTTTTCTCCACATATTCTTAATGGCTGCTGTTTCATAAAAACGAAGAGACAGGAAGGGGCATGCCATGGATACAAAGCAAAGTGAGGAGGCTGACCCAGCATCTGCAGCCACAGGGGGCAACCACCCAAAGAGAAACTGACCCCAGTTCATTCAAGACCAAAGGGAGTCCTGGCCAAATCTAGGGAGGTGTAATCGCAAATGTTAAGCCATCTGACCTTCCTTCTCTTTGTAAAGTCTCAGCCTGAATTAGGCATCAAAAAGTAGCCCATAAACCAGCAAAAAACCCCAATGAATTCATAAGCCTGCATGAAGGAGTTCAAAACTTATGCAGCCTGTATATAACCACATGAAAAGGTATTATTTTTGGTTGTACAGAACTTCTACAACTGGAAGGTCTAAAACACATTCAGCAGATAGATCTAAGCTTAGCTTAGTCTATGTGAAGAGCTACATTTTTCAGAAGATAATTATCCATTTATTATCTTATCTGTTGCCAATGTCACTTAACACTGAGAAACTGATCAGCATAACAGCCTAAAACGTCTAAGACTTTGGAATGGAAATAACTGCCAAATATGGATTAAATTGATAAAAATAATTCCAAACATGATTAGAGTCACTCTGTTGTATATCCTGCACAGCAGGTGGGAAATCCTTGAGAAGAATTAGGGAAAGGTTTAGGGAAAGCAGATTAATGGAGAAAAGATTAAATGTGTTTCAAAAGCAGTACAAAACATATTTTAAATGACAATCCTTCCATGGGCAATGTTAAAAGGTACTTGGGCACATGCAAAATTCAAGCACTTGGTTTAAGTGTAGATCTTGCAGTAAGAAATGGAAATGTGTCCTTGTGGTACAAACTATGCATTTGGAAGTGCCAAATATAAATGGTTCTCTTTTTGTATTACATTTAATTACATAAGTAATATAGAAAGCATTCTTACTATAAAAGATTCAAATGGTACGCAAGTATATAAAATGAAATGTAAAGATCCCCCCAGATGCCATTACCTCCTCACCGGCCCCCGTTTCTCCATAAACGTATTCCCTGCTGAGTTAACTAGTGCTTCTGATCCTCTTCCTATTCATCTACCTACACACAATCAAACCTGTACATAGATTTTTGATGTTGTTTCCTACATAAATATAGACAATAATGTAAATACTGTTTTGTTATGTGCTTTATTTCACGTGTGAATATATCTTGGAGCTATTTTCCTTTCAAATTATATATATATATATTTCTACCTTATTTTTCAATGGCAAGTATAGTATCTCATAGCATGGATATTCCATAATTTATGTAGCTGGTGTCTTATGGATGATATTCGATGTGTTTACAGTACTTTATTATAACAAAAGTTCTAAAGAAAGCTTGTTTGCCTCTTTTCCACAAAGTATCAGAGAAGGCATCATTTCTAGGTAGACTCATTTAAAGCTTACTCATGAATATTACATACCCCAAGGCAGCCTATAATGAGCCAGTAAAGTCAAGTCTGTCCCTTATTGACTGAGGCCAGGTAGCTACTGCCATGGCTCCTTGTCTTGGCTTACTGGCATTTTAATCAGTGGGATTTAACCAGTTTAACGGAGACTAAGATGAGGATGATAATCCAACCCCATGGAGTTTGGGTGAAATGGTGTATAATATAACACATTGCTCAAGAACATGGGCTTAGGGGTCACGGAGGCCTAGGGTTGAATGACTGCTTCATCATTTACCTACAAGGGAGCCTTGAGAAAGTTTTTAAATTCCTCTGAAGCTCAATTTTCTTATACATAAAAAGAGGATAAAATTAACTTTAAGTGTGATTTTGAGAACTAAATAAGATACTGTATCTTAGCATTCAACCTGGCATGTGGGAAATACCCAATAATTCTCTTACTACCAAATGTCAGTTTCCTTCCTGTTTCTTTTCCTTCTTGTTGACTGCAAAGCTTCAAAGAAATAACAGCATGATTTCACCAAGAAAAGGTGGCGACGTGATTACTCATGCTTATTTCTTTGTAGTTTTGTAGTCAATTTAACATACATCATTTGGTCCTCATAAAAACCCCCATGGTAGCTATAAAATCTCATGATTCTTTTCCACAGTTTACCACCATAGGGCGACAATTCCTTTTGGGTCTCTCGTGTGTCTGTACAGCTTGTGAGCAGTTTTTGGACTGTATTATTAAGGATGTTTCTATAGTGAATGTCAAGCTCTGGAACAAAGCAGATTTGCTTATTGTCCAGGGAAATAAAGATTATGTTCCCTTCCAGGGCAAAGGACAGGTTTGCATCAGCCCATTAAAAAATGTGTTTCCTAAGGTTAGAGGTAATCAACTGTGATGAGAACCTACTGTGTGCACAGCATCCACCTGGTCCACTTAGTGCACCCTATGGGATTTGGAGGCAAGGAAAACTGATGCAAACATGAAGCTTGTACAGCTGGCTGTGCCGTGGATAAGAAAGTATTTTATCTCTGATCCAGGAGTCTCATGTCTTCTGCCAGCATCCATAAAGCTGTAGCAGACTAACCTGTTAACTTCATGTAGGGTAAAATCTTAGACCCTTCTTAGTTTCTCATATCCACATGGTGCATGGAACAGCCATTCATTCACTAGAAAGCAAAGACCTTCTCAACCTTCGTCTCCTCCACCTTTTTATGCAATCAACACCAAATCTTGTTATGTAAATATAGGACCTTTGAAAATGCTGTTCCTTTTGCTTTTCTCTTACTTGTTTTTGTCTACTTCATTTATACCAGTTCTTCGAACCCTAGCTCATGCTTCACTTCCTCAGAAAGTTGATCTTCCTTGATTCCATAACTATGTAAAATCCTTCTATTATATGTCCAGCACCCCTTTTTCATTGCACCTGCCACAGTCGATATTTTACATTTATTTTAAGTCACATTTATTATTTTATATTTACATTATTTATTAATGTCTAAATTTGCTTCCTCCCACTCTGGACTACAAGCTCCGTGCATATTTTTCACTCACTATAGTATAGTTATTACCAAGCATATTGTTCAATAAATATGGATTTAATGCTGAATAAATAGATAGGGTAGGAAATGTTATCTTGGTTTTATAGATGAGAGAATTGAGGCTAGGAGATGAGTTTCTTATGGTTACACACCTACCAAGGGCAGTCCCAGTTCTGACACTCGGGTTTAATAAAAGTGCAAGTTTCTTTCCATGAATGATGTTTCTGCGAAACCAGGACAGACTAGAAAGGTCTGCATAAAGGAAAAGTATATAAGAAGAGAGTCTGGATGGCAGTTTATTCTAGGAAGAGCATTAGGTTCATGTAAACACTGAATAAAGGAAGTGAAAAAAAAAAGTGAGAAGGAAGGAAGGATGTAGAACCAGATGGTCTACTCAGTGGAAGAACTTACATGGAAAATGGGCAGCAGACTTGGTACCAAGAGGACTGGGTAGAATAAGGATTGAAAAGTGGACCTGCGTGAGGTTAAGAGATTCAGGATCTGACCTTCATACAATGGTCTCTGGGCAACTGTTTTCAGAAGACAGGCATCTCCTTAGGGAAGTTGTTATATTACTTATAATAAAATAACAATAGTTGTCATTTACTGGTGTATCAGGCATTATGCTAGACACTTTACATTATTTTAGTTGGTCCTCTAGATAATCCACTGAGGAAGATATTAACATTAGAACCCAGGCTTGTCTTTTTTCTTTCTATTTGTTTCTAACATTCTAATTATTAAGTATGTGAAATTTTTCTCACTTCTTGTGTTTTTCCTCACTTCTACTTCTCTCTTGTCTCCTGGTCCCTACCTTACCATCATTTTCACAGTTAGGTGCACAGAGCCTTATGACACCCACTGTGAAACTCCACCAGGTTGCCTGCTTATCCCCAACCTCATTCTATTAGCTAATTGTCACTAAGGTTTAAATGGCTAGTTTATTCTTACCTCTCCCTAAAACCACTGTATTATAATAGAGTATTTTGGGGAAAATATTTAAGGTATTTAAGTAAATGAATCTCTAATAAAATTTCAGGCAGAGATACAAAATATTTTTGAAGGCTATAGGATTTACTAGACATCTGAAATTATAGCCACACCTAGGTCTCTACTAGTTTAACCTAGTGGAAGATTTATTCCTTCATAGTCATCTAGTTTTCTCCCCACACCCTCATACTGCCAAATTTTGTTAAAATTCTATGACTACACGTGGTCCATGGAAAGATATGAACGATTTTCTTCATATATACACAGCAGTTATCTCCACTGTCAATGACATCTCCCTGCACCTTTGGGACCCCTAGGAAGTAAGAAAGCTAAACTGTCCTTAAGATGTGGTGAGTGCAGGCAGTTATTCCATTACCTTCTTCTACTATGGAATGAGTGGAAGTACTTGGGAGAAATATGGGTAGAGGAGACTCTCTTTCTGAATGTGTATTACACGCACAGTCCAAGAACCATTAGAGGTCTTCTGACAGTTAACAATTTATTGATTTATAGTTCATTAAAGGTGCTGTTGGAGTTGGCATGTAACATAATCTTTTTCCCTAGCCATAGCTGAACTCTCAGGAGATCCAATAGTTTAGGGAAGTTCTCCAGGACCCATTTCCTTCGCCAATGGAAATATTTCACTCCAACGTGGACTGAGATTCCTGGCTTCTGACCAGTTGCCTCACCCCTAGATTGTACCTCTTGGTCTAAGTCCTTTGTAATTGACACTTTGATTGAACTGTCTACTTGGCTTTTGATTTTGGGTTTATTCATGGATGTTGTGTCTTGGAACTTCTTTATTTCTATTCTCTATAAACTTGAAGATTGGCTTCTCTATATCCTCTGCTCAGTACAGGCATCTGGGATTCTAGTGTTCTGGGCTCCTACTTGTCTGAAAGAATTTTGACAGGACTCTGATAAATGCTCTGTTTTGCCCTCACACTACAATAAGAATTGTTTAGCCAAGTGATTCCAATGAAAGTTACAATGAGAGTACTGCTTAAGCATTATCATATGGATAATTCTTGCTCAGTCTTTCATCCTAGACAAAAGAGAAGTCAGAACTTATGTCTCAAAGCTTGAGCTGAGTATGGGGATATTGTGGGGCAGGCCCCTTGAGCTGCTGACAAAAGTTGAATAGCATGTGACAGAGTATCCAACCAAAATCAAAATAAAAAACCAAACTGTTAGGATGACCAACATGAAAGTCTGTAGAGCTGGCCGAAGAGGAATAACCCAGGTACTAGGTAATTGAGTCTGCAGATACCTTATCAGAAAAAGAGAAGACTGGAGACCAACTTTTAGCTGCTGAAGAGACTCTCCAAGCACTTTCTGTAGAGTTCCTAGAGCCTCAGTATAGATGTACAGAGTTGTGTTAAGAGGCTGAACTGGTACAAACAGGTATGTGGTTGAGAGATTCATGTGTTGTGGCTTTTCAACTCTGGATCTTATTGGAGAAGATCTTACTAGGTACTTTTTATGAGTGTGTCAGGTAGCAATGCTGTGTAACAAATCACCTCAGTATTCAGTGGTTTAAAAGAATTTATTTTAAAAGTGTATACATGGGGGGTGAGGGCTGGGAGAATGGGGTGAAGCATTAAATAAGTACAAATTAGTAGCTGATAGGTGGTCACAGGGATGGGGAGCATGCAATAGGGAATGCAGTTAGCATTAATGTATTGGCTAGGTGGAGAGCCAGAGGAGAAAAAAAACAATTAGGGAGATCTTTATATAAACTACATAAATGTTTAACCACTATACAGTATACTTGAAACTGATAATTTTTTTTTTTTAAAAAAGTGGATACATAACATTTGTTGTTATAGCTAATGCTTCTGGGGCTTGGCTAATAATGTAGGGTAGGCTTGTCTGATGATCCTGGCTGGACTCACTCATGCTTCTATGGATTGGCTGTGGTAGGGGAGTGGTAAAGGCCTCTATTCTAGGTTAGGGCAGCTTAGTTAGGAAAGTTCTACTCCACATGTCTCTTACTATCCACCTCCTGACAAGATAGATAGATAGATAGATAGATAGATAGATAGATAGATAGATAGATAGATACACACACACACACACACATATATGTATGTATTTGATATATATTTGGTACTCGATATTTTTTACTATGGAGCTCATTAGTAAGGCAATTCTTTCACAGCATGAAAAGCATTCTATTACTTAAAACAAAATTTCTCAACACTCTAGCATTAAGTACAGCAATTAGCCATCAAGATGGCCCTTTAAGGCATTTTCAGAGAGTTCATTTAAAGTCCTTTTGCCATAGCCAGGCCTTTGGAATCTGTAATGACTAGAGTGGTTTTAGAGAAATGATGGCCTGAATCATCATACTCAAAGGGATTATTTCTGTAGACAAATGAGCTTTCTCTTATGCAACGTCAAATGAATGATGTAAATTCTCATGATTATGCCCCAATATCACTGTTGGAAAGGGGGCTTCCTAGCTCTCAATTACTTAGCAGACATCTTCTGAGGAGTAACAAGACGATCAATCTCAGCAGCCACCATCTGATCACATCAAGAACTATAAAGAATCTTTGCTGACCAGACTCCTGGCCATCTGTAAATTCATCCCAGGGTAAAACTCGGTGCCATCCATCAGTTATAGTAAGCCTCATGTTTATCTTCTCAATTAACTTCGTATTAAACCTGAGCCCAGGACAAATCCATTCTCACTTTTGGACATAGAAAAAATATTTATACAATGACAGTCTGTGGGTGACTTGTGACAAAGGCAATACAGAGTAGGAATTGGTGTACTAAAAGCTGAGAGACCTGAGTCCTGGTTCTGGTTTAACTACTAACTAGCAGTGAAGCTTTGAGTGTATTACTTCCACTTTCTGAATCTTATTTTTCTCATCTGTCAAGTTAGAGAATAAAAAGCTAATACTTTAGAACTAGACAGTCCTGATATCTAGTTCCACTTCAACTCAATGTGCTGGGAGTTCTGGGCATATTACTTAATCTCTCTGAGCCCATTTTTTTCTCATCTACTAAATAGATAATAACATCCACTTTTCCATCCTCAGGGGGCTAAGAAGAAGAGTTGGTGCTCAGTGATTTAATTTGCTCCTCCACTTTGATTATACTTGTAACTGTAATATTCTGTAATTCCAAAAACTAGACTATTGGAAGATCTGAACAATTCTTTTATTCTATAAGACATTTCCACCTCACAAGTCACTAGCAATAATACATCACAGCACAGCTCTTTTTAAGATTTATTCTCAAGATACTCCACTCTATCAAATTGACAAAAGACTTACATTCTTACTGGAGACTTTTCCATAGAAATAGTCTCAAATCAATGGAAAAATAACCTTGGAAATTTTTTTAGTCCTTTGATCCATCTATAGATTCTTCATATGCTTACTTACATCTCATAAAACTGTACAAGATCATAATTGATTTCACAGTTGTGAAATTAAAAGTCACATTGACCAACAATGTTTTGGTCAGCCTTATTTACCAATATCTCATCTTGTAGCAAGAAAGACCACATTTGGAAAAGAAGCCCAATCTTTATTTTCCCCTTAATTATTACATTTCTTGACAATGTTAGGAGAAAGGATTATTCTTGGAGACTAGTTTGTACTTAAAAATAAAATATATTTGGGATATACCAAATCTAGAAGGGATTTGGTTTATCTGACTTTTGTCACTTCTGCTAACTAATCTGGATCCTAGTGATTTGGGGAGCTACGGCAAAGAAGCACAAAAGCAAAAGAAGATATATCCGTCTTATTGGCAGGTACATGAAGCAGTTACTGTCAACATTTTGTAGCTGCCTTTGATTTAACCAATCCAAAGCAAAGCATTGATCAGTGGTCTACAATACATGGTAGAATACATATATCATTCACACGGAGATTTTATATATGTTGTCTCCTTTTGATTCTTACATCTATAGAGCACCGATGGTGAGAAAGGAAATAACCATATATTTGATTCTTATAACTTAATACCTGTCATGTAGGTATTATTCTTGTTACGCTGTTAACAATTAATAGTGATAATGCTAACACTGTTGAGAACTCTACTGCATGCCAGGTACCATGCTAAGAAGTTCACTTTCATGAATCCTATAAAGATGTATGTTATCACTCCCAATCAGAGAGGAAGACTCTCCAAAGTCATCTATCTAAAAAAATTTTTCAACTGATGCTAACACCAAAGACAGAGTGTTCTATTCAAGAAAACACTGAGGTTCGGGAAATCCCTAATATTACACAGGTAGTAAATGCTGAAGGTAAGACCTGAGTCTGTTAATGTCAACTCCACTGTTCATTTCATTGTACCAAAGCTTGATTTATTCTACTCTGGTGAGATAAAATGAAATCCTCTTCTGGGAGAAGGAGCAATTGATGTGAGTAGTAAGTATATGGATAGATAATTATACGGTCAAAACTACTCAGGTTGATTTTTCAGGGAGCCCTTATGTTTTCATGTGGATCATCACTGAGGAATAAATATGCCATTTCTCCTATCTCATGAAAAGAGATCTTTAAAGTGATATAAAAAAAGAAGCACATATGAGGTTGAACCACATGAAGTTGCCAATTTCCAACCAATTTTTGACCTACAAAAATGGTAATCTTATATGGTTCAAATCTAAAAACGCAAATTCTTGAACACCTACAGTAATTCTACTTGCTGCTAAAATCTCTCTAAACAAGGCCAACAGATTGTTCTAAAAGATTTAAACCTTCCAGGAAGAGAAAACAGGAGAGGCCACAACAGTTAGAAAACTTTGGAAGCTGAAAAGCAGGCAGATAGATGAGTGATAACTAGTCTAAAGCTGTAAGATGAAGTGAAGAATCTAAGGACCAATCAAAGTTGCATTGCAGAATCTTTAAAAATGGCTCAGGAACCACAGCACCAGAAACTCTGGAACTGGGAGCGAAGAGGTGAAAAGGTAAAATCGAAAAGATTGGCAAAGGTACTTTTTTGAAAGAATTCCACTTCTCCATTCCTCATTCCTGGATGACTATCTCTTCCCTATCTGTGGAGGTTATTCTCTGGAGAGGAAAAAAAAAGTCTTTGGACATGGAGTCTACAGGAATAATTGATGGCTAATCATATACCCAATGCTGAGAATTTCCAACCCTCTTTTGTGCTTCAGCTTTCAGAATACTGGCAGCCAGACTTCTTCCCTCCAGGCAGGGTACTGGAAGAGTATTCCCCAGGGTATATGACAAGCCCAAGGAAAGAGACATTAAAATAATCAAATGAGAGGTTCCCCAAGACTCTCCATTTCATACCCTCTGGTTCCATTTTAGATTGAAATACTTTCACAGCTGTGTGAAACTTTTACTGACAAGATTTTAGAAGAGATGGAGAAAATCAACAATATATAAAAAGACAACTAATAACATGAAAACACACATACATGCATACACAGACATGAATCCACTTTAGAAAAAAACAAAAAGCAAAGAAGAAAGCAAACTCTGTGCTCTACAGTGCAAAGCTGGGAATATTTGCGTAGGAATAGTAGGATAGTAATTGGCTATTGATGAACCCAAATATAATGGAGGACAGCAGAGAAGGAGTTAAATCCTCATCTAACATAATAGGAAGTCAGAAGACTTAAAATCCCTAATCCAAAAAGAGCAATGTGTATATTTAAATGTCAGAAGAAAAAACTTAAAGAACAAAATAGTTGCCTCTAAAGAGGGAGATTGGAGAGTATGGAGTGGTAGGAAAGGGAATTATTTAGAAATCGTTCTACCCCTTTCAGAACTTTTTGACTTTTAAACCATGTGCATGTATTACTTTAATAGTTTTTTAATATAAATTTATTTATTCAAATTAGTTTCAAGTATATAGTACCTTGGTTAGACATCTATAATGTTTATAAAATGATCCCTCAATTTCTCCCTCCCTCCCTTGGTCCTCCACTTAGCCATCATATTAATGCTAACTGCATTCTCTCTGCCATGTTCCTGGTGCCCAACTATCAACTTAATAAAATTGTTTTTAAAAATCCAAGCTCAGCGAGCATAATAATACACAAACCCTTTGAAGACAATTTTTTTCCCAGTTTTGACACAGGCTTTTTTATTTTTACCAACACTTATAAAATGCATAAAATTTGCAGAGCAATGTGTTAAGTACTGTTTCTAGAGTTGTAAGACTGTGTTGTTTTAAATAAATTCATCTCATGAAGTTCAAAGCTTTGACCTTACAAGATTAGTTGAAAAAGAAGGGTCAGCACTTCACTGTGTGTTAACCACAGTTATAAACTCGAGAAGCACTTAGGCTAGAGAACATCATACATGAGACAGCAAATTTTGGTAAAATGAATATTAATTACTAGTAGATAACTTTAAGGAAAAAATGTTATACTCTACTGAGTTTTAAATCTTCATTACTTCCTAAAATGATCTTTATGTCTGTAGGATAGTTGACAAATCATTTCACGTCCTGTGGGCGGGTCTTGGAACATTCGCATTGTGCTTACAAGGAGAACAATAATCTTGGCAAGAAGCTGTACACGTACTAGCTTTATTTCTCTTGGCTCTAAGTGGATGTCCCTCCAAGGGCCCTTGCCGTGGGCCAAATGTGGATGGGTGAAGTGTGACATAATTTTTATTTTTGTATCTGATCACTTAGAAGAGTTTGTCTTTGTCCTTCGGTTTCGATTCTGACAGGTCACTTTCTGGTGGTCTATCTTGAAGGACTGCTTTTGACAGACACTCTCTTAGCATAAATACCAGCCACTTTATCAAACTCGGCACTCGCTCCATGCCTACTTTCTTCAATACTGGTCCTGTTGGTCTTGGTTTTCTTTTGTCCATTTGTCATTCGTTTGCCCAGGTCTCTCGTTCTCTTGCATTTCTTCAAATGTGTGGACATTTTGTGAGATTTCAGTTGGTTGTGCACAAGCTTCTCCAGCTAATTCTTTACCCTGATGAAAAGGTCTCCATGGGATGCCTTTGGTACTGTCATCATATTTACAAGTTCAGTGCTGTCCTTTGTTATTCCTGCAAGCTCTCATTTGTAGTTTTTGTGTGTTTTTATTATCTACCAAAGGAGCTAGTATCAGATGATTTCTGCTACTTTTAGGGAGATTCTACCATTATTGGTTCCTGTTGGCTTTCTATTCCTCTTTGGAATTACGATAGAGTTTGTTTCATCAAAGACTCACTCCTGCTTCCCTCAAATTTACACAGTGCTTTGGGGGCTTGGATTCTGAGTTCTGGTTGCTGCATGTCTTCATTTGGGTTGTTTGTGGTAGATTTGCTCTCTTAAGATTCTACTGAAGTCTAGAATCGGGAGAGGAGAAATGAACAAACTGTAGCTTTAAACTCAAGAGATGCTGAGGAACAGGGGAAATATGCACAGACCTAGGAAGCCAATGGGGATATGGAAAAGCTCTGATCACTGAGGTGTCCTGAAAATCCCAGACTCCCAGCAGTCACACTGATGGCACTTAATGCCACTCTTTCCCTAGCAAAGGCCTCAAGTTAGTCTCCTGAAGAACCTTCCCTTCTTGGAAATCTTTAGTGAGGAAAACTAAAATAAATGAGGAAAGAATATTTGATTCTTAGAAATTATGTTTTCAGTCAATGTGACCAGAATGCATTCATTTAATAAAGTAAGGCCAAAATTATTTTCCTTAAACAGCTTTTATATTCAAAAGAAGATTTACATATGTTGCTCATGGCATTTATTCATGCACTCATTAAACATTTATTCAACACCTACTAAGATCTCGGCACTATGTGTTGGCCTATGCTTTGGGATTATAATTCAGCAGCACATAGTAAGAGCCATTACTATTTTTACATATTTCGTAGCAGTAATCTGACTCTTGGGAACTTGTTTGAAGGTAATAATTCAAATAAAAAATATTAAGTGATATGTAAAACATACTTATCACATCATTATTTGTAACAGTAAAAATCTTTATTGTAAAAAAGTCCAGTGTTAGGGGAATTAAGATAACCGTGGCATATTCATTTCAATAACATTGAGTACACACTGAAGATGACAAAAACAAAGTCTAGGAAGTAGAAAAAGTATATAAAATGTTAGGTACAAAACTAAAACAAAAATTGTATAAAAATATACTACTATGTAAACACACTTATGATAAGTTATAGAGACTATTGAAAAATGTAAATAGTTAATATGATTGAGTGGGAACATTATATCCTTATTTTCCTTCTTGAAATATTATAAAGTTGTCCTAATAATAAGCAAAAATAATTAATGACATAGACTAAAAAATATTTTAAGAATCTACTTTCTTTAGTGCACAGTAATGTGTACTAAATGTGGAACTTTTCTGTCCTTAATATTAACGGCTTGGTTACGTATGGAAACATTTTGAACTAAAATGTCAAGGGAAAAGATGTTCTTAGACGTCAGTAGTGATAACCAATATTATTCAATATTTGGGGGCCTATAGCTTCGTAGCCTGAGCTAGTTCCCTTCCCAACCCAAATTTTCCTGGTTTCTATATTTTTTCACTATCCTAAAGAGCCTCCCTTTCCGGGTTCTTTGAGAACCTTGAACTCCTTGGAGATCACTTGAGGAAATAGAGAAGTCAGACCAAACTGAGTTAAAACTTATTTTATGACTGAGTTTCTCTGTTATGTAAAATGAATCATTTACCATTTCTAAGTCTCGGTTTCCTCCTTAGTAAAATGTGGATGAAAATAGCCTCTCCCTCTTAGGGCTGTAATGATAAGATATGCAAAGCTTCCAATACAACACTTGATTCCTTCTGGGCTACCCAACAAATATGAGTCTCCTGTTTCAAGGTTGAAAAGCCAAGTGAGGTTGCTTAAGCCACACAGTGTGAGGGAGTTGATACGAAGTTTGGTGAATAGCTGCCTCTTACTCAGCTGGCACTAAATCCCTCCCATTGCAGAGCGTGACCTCAAGCTACAGAATGGCTGTGCCCTGACAGCAAGTTTCTGGCAAGGACGTTTTACTGCTTATTTTTTCATTAAAAAGGCGGTATGTGTTTACTAAAAAAAAAGTTGGAAAGGAGTGAAAAATGGAAAACAATCCCCCAAAGCCACCCTATCTAAAGAAAACAGCTGTTAAAATTCTGGTGTATTTACTTTCAGGTTTTCCCTATGCATCCGTTTTGGCTGAATTTTAAACACAATTGTAATCACGCTGCACATACAATTTTAAATCCTGAATTTTTCATTTAAATGTAGTGGATAAGCTGTTTTCATGCCATGTCACAGTTTTCAGGGCCATCATTTTTAATGGCTGCATAACATTCCAGTTTGGAAAATTACAAGCAACACATGCTCTTCTTTCTGGTGTCAGGAAGGTGTTGTAGTCTTCTCATTTCCAGGAAGACTTCTGAGTTTTCCAAGTGCCCCCAGATCACACGGCCAAAGGCATTTGGGAGTAGAAAAATCTTTCTGGAAAGGGTGAAGAAAGAGGGAGTAGAAAAAGGAATAATGGTAAAAGAGAAAGATTGAAATAGGAGGGAAGAATAAAGGGAGACAGAGAAGAAATAAGAGGAAAAAAGAAGACTGAAAAGGAGAAAGAAGATGACGGAAGAAGAGGAGAAAGTAAAGAAAGAGGAACAGAAAGAGGAGGAGGAGGAGAAAGGCAAGAGAAGGAAGAGGCAAATATTTGGTGTTTTCCAATTTAAAAAGGTCTACTCTAGATTCTCGCATGATAGATGCCTTCTATGGAAGATAAAGATTCCCTTGGGTTGTCCTCCCATTGGCAGCTTCCGACACATCATCAGCCTCTGACATTTTTGTTCTCAATCATTCATACTTAATGTTATGGCTACTGAACCTTTTGGTACTTATTAATTCTTTATTCTGAGTCAGAAACACATTTACCTGACATCCTTCTAAGACTCATCATTACTCTACTGAGCAGATAAAAAAACTGTGGTGATTGATTCCTGGGGTTTCAAAGGGCTGGGTCCTGAATGAGACCCCCACCCCTGAATTCTTTTAAGAGGGATTTCATTTTGTTCCTCTTTGAGTCAGGTCTTTGGATGGGATCCACTTTTTCCTCCTAATATTTTGCTCCTGTCACAAAAACTGAATTTTAAGAAATGTGGTCTATTTGCCATATGCTGGCATTTTTATAGTCGCTGATGGAGCTCTGGGCCCACATGTTACCTCCTATTTTGAGGAAATATGGTTAATGGAGACCCTGAAAGCCCCTATTCTGTGATCAGTTGATCAGCGCTGCTGAAATGAGGGAGCTGAGCCTGGCTTCTCCGAAGTCGGCCCTGGGGAACTTCTGCATATTGTGAGTCTGGGACCTGCCATCTCCTAGAGAAGGATCATGAACATTAGAGGCACTGGCAAGGCTTCCAGTAGAGTCCGGAGCTGGATGTGAACAGCCTGCTCACATGCCTGCACCTTTCATCATCCCAGGAAGGCTGTACCACAGTGCCTCAGCAGGAAGAATCTCCCACTTGGTAGGTTCACAAGGCCCTTTTTCATTACAGTGGCTCAGGTCCAGCAAACAGGCAGGACCCTGCCACCCCTCTCAATTGGGTGGGGACATGGGTGCTTCTCTGCTAAGGAGGAGGCATGGTCAAAGAACTGGGGGTTGAAATCATAAAGGAGATAATGGGTTGAATCATAAAGAAGATAATCTAGATTAACGTACATGATAAGTAAAATGTCCTTCACAGATCAAGGGAGAGAGAGATCTTACTATCGTGGTAGAATGTTCCTTTGGAACCAGAAGTCCTGGATTCCAATAACATCTCTGTTATCAACATACAACTTGGCTTTGCTCAGTTCCCTCATTCCATAAATAGGCTAACAATGCTGGCTTGCCCTTCTTCACAGACTTTTTGTGAAGATCACATGAGACAATAGAAGTGAAGCTGGGACATAGCTTAAGAGTTTATTAATGTAATGAATATCTCTATTGTTGTTATAGGCACTATGATCAGAAGCAATGCACACCCTGGGTGTTACCCTTGGACTGAATGTTCGTGTCTTCCCAAAATTCATTTGTTAAAACCTAGCCCCCAATGGAATTGTATTTGGAGATGATGTCTTTAGCACATACTTGGGGTTAGACGAAGTCCTTAGGATGGGATTAGTACCTTTATAAGAGAAACCACAGGGTAGAAACCCAGAAAGAGGGCCCTCATGAAGAACTCAACCATGTTGGTACCCTGATTTCAAGCTCCAGAGCTATGAAAAATATATATATATTTTTTAAGTTCCTCCAGTCCTTGGTATTTTGTTATGGCAGCCCCAGTAGACTAAGACATGAGTGTTACGGCAGGCAAAATCCCTTTTCTTGCCCCAGAGAGTGAACTTGTTCACATATTCCCCAGGGCTGGCAATCAGCCAGGGCCTGGACTAGGGAGAGGAGAGTGAGGCACTCACCTCAGTGTAAAATTTAAGGCGGTGCCAAATACTTCATCATCAAGCAAATATTTCCATGCATTATTTTTTTTTTTTAAAAAAAGATTAAATTCAATGCAAAAACAAAAACCAAAAAACTGTGATGAACAAAACAAAACACCAAACATTTAAGTAAAGACAAGATCAGCCGCAATGCTGCGCTGAGCCACATCGGAGCCTGAGGCAAAAGGTAAAATTAGTAACACTGATCCTATTTTTATTGAACGAGTTTGAGATTTTGCTCATTATGGACTTTTTGCATAAATTCTGATTTTTTAAATATTGCATAAAACTATGATTTATCTTAATCACTGAGTTTTTTGAGTCCCCTGAAATTTTATGCCCATGGCAAATGCCTCGCTCACCTTCCGTAGCCCTGGCCCTGTTACACTCCATGTTACATAATTTCATGCAGTGGTGTGCTGGTCCATGACCCTGTCTCTGTTTTCTCCTTGACAAGCCTAAATTACTGTCTGCTACCTTGTTATTCAGTTAATCCATATTGTATGCTAATTACTGACAAAGAATTTATTCTCCTCCTAGAAATTACCAAATGAACAAAAGTGCCCTAAAACTACAATGTCTGAAGCCAAAAGAATGAATGTCTCATGGTGGATTCTTAATCTTATCCAACAAATGCTTATTAAATGTCCAGTGGCTGTGTGTCTTGGGCTGGCACTGAGAATACATAGATGAAAAGACACTGCCCCTGTTCAGAAGAGCTCACAGCCTCGTGAGGAAGCCAGATAATTACAATACAGTGAGAAAAGTGCTCTAAGGGGGTCATGGATAATGGCAGGATGAGAAAGGAGCTCTTAGATCTTGCCTTTGGTATCATGGAAGTCTTCACAGATAAAGAGATGCTTGAACTGTCAAAAAGTGTTAACTGTATTATTCTAAATCACATATGATCATTGTAGAAAAATTGGAATGAAGAAAAATATTTTAAAAAGTTAAAATATTTACTCTCACATCCCAGAGATGACTATTGTTAAAATTTAGGTTTGTTTCTTTTCAGTTTATATCCATATCTATAGTTACATTTGTATCTGTAATGGGTATAAAATGTAAGCCCACAAATAAGGTGTGTTCAAAATACAGAACTTTAAAAAGTTACTATAATTGTCTTCACCTGCTCTGGAGCCCCATTCCAAGTGATGGAGTTAAAAAGAAAAAGAAAAAAGAAAAACTTAGCATTTCCACTTAAGTGACTCTGTGACATAAAACAGTTTCTCTTTTGATAAATGTTCAATCAATTCAAAGTTTAAACTCCCTATCTATACTTTTCTCTCCTTTCAAGCAGACTCCCCCACCTCCTCCTTTCATGGTACCAGGATGTAGGGAGGTAGTGCACCTGTCCTCTGGGCCTCCTAGGCTCCCATGAAAGGACACATGTCCTGCTTGGCCACTGGGGATCCTGCTCTGGCGTCCAGTGAGTCTGACTGGTCTGGGTGGGCTGATAGCACCACTGCTGGGGGTCAGGAACCTTGTCATTTTGCAGGTGGCCACATCCCTGCCCCTTGCTCTGACCGCAAGCCTTTTATGAATTACTGGTCCTGTCAGCCCTGCTGTGTTCCCAGACCTGAGTAGGAAGCAACTTCTTTGACACCTAGACATCAGGAGATGAGTCTAGGGAGACGGATGCAGATCATATAGGGCCTTTTGTGGAAGGAAAGGAATTTGAGTTTTACCTTGAACGTAATGGGAAGCCATTAGAAGTTTTAAGCAGATGATTGATGTGATTATTAATAGGTCTCGTTTATTACTCTGTGAGAATGGATTGGGACAGAAGTGCAGACAGAGTGTCTGTAGGAAGCTATTGCATAGTCAAGTCCAGAAATGATAATGGGCCTAAACTTAGAGATCAGAGCTAATGTAGTTTGAACATCAGCAAGCTCCTGCATTGGATGTGAGAAGAATGAAAGCTGATGTTTAGGAGGACAAAGGGCAGGTGGATGATTTTATCACACTGAGAAGAGGAACCTGGGTTGAGAACAAGTTGGGATCAAGAGTTCTATTTTGGACATATTAAGTTCCAGCTGTTCTTGAGATCCCCAAGGGGAGATGCTAAGTGGGAAACTGAATGTGTGAGTTCAGAAAACAGGTGTGGGGATCATCACCACATAGTGGGCATTTAAACTTATGGAAATAAATTTAATCACGTGGTGACAAACAGTAGGGAAAGAAGGAAGGGGATCCAGTAGAGGACCCTGAGTAGCCTCCACATACAGAGCTTGAGTAGAAGAGGAAGAGATGACAAAGGAGACTGATGAGGAAGAAGCAGCGAGCGAGGGGAGAGTCGTGACCCCTAAGCCAAGAGGGGTGCAGGTTCAAGGAGGAGGATGTGGTGGGCTGCGGGAAGCTGCTGAAAGGGTGACTAAGGCTAGGCCCTTCTGGAAAGCACGCCCAACCTCCTCTGGCACAGTAACGGCTCCTCTTCTCTGTGCCCTTCCCCACTCCTCCAACCTTGACCCCCTTATACACTCATTGCATCGAATCACAGTACTTGTTAACATGTCTGCCTCCCTCTCTGGTCTGAAAGTGATCCTGGTTCATTTCATTTCCTCCAGAGGCAGCCCAATGTCTGGCCTAGTGTGAGTTTCCAAAAAAGGTTAGGAGAGTTCAAAAGATTAATCACCAGCTTGAGTGAGGAGACTGGGAACAGTGTTTGAAGAGATGCTCATGAAGGTTACAGCGGGGTCATGACCTTTTCTGGCAAGAAACGAGCAGGCAGACACCATCGTAATATAGACATGGACACTGCTGGTGACCACAGATGCTGGGCTGGCTCCACTGGAGAATCTCTACAGGACAATGAAACTGATAAGGGGAAAAGGGCACAAAGCAGTGTCTATATGAAGTCATCCTTCCTTCCTGGACAGGGGGAAAGGTTATCATCCACCTGGTGATTTTCTCGGCATGGTATGTACACACAGATTAAAGTTTCGTTTTTAAACTAAATTGAGCACGTTGACTATTTTCTCGGGGACTTCTCTGATATAGTATGAAACTTTCTCTCAATTACACTCTGACGTTATCCCACATGCTCCTTTTGTAACTCAGCAGCCAGCAACTTAAGACCAAACTTTGCTTCCATACTGACCTGGTTATTTCTCTGAGGCACTTAGTAGTTATAGAAGGAAAAAGAAGGGAACCAAAATTCATCAAGAGTTCAAACCAGTGGAGGTAACTTCACTACCCTATCTTTTTTCTATTAACCACCTTCCTGTTTGGATTTTTATATTCAACTTCCAGAGAAGGAAATGAAGGCTCAGAGAATTACCAGCATCACGTACTGGCGAGGGGTGGAGCTGAGAGAAAGTTACTGAGTTGGACAGTGATGGTAGCAGTGACTTTCTAGGACAGACCCTAGAATAGTTCTCAGCCCCAGGGGCAGCCTCCTGATTGGGGCAGAGACGGTGGCTTCTCTGGCAGATCAATTCTGCAGTGCTCTGGGGGTCACTGGGGGTTTGGGATCAGCCTAGAGCGCACTGCTTCGGCCCTCCCAATGATCTAAGTCAATTTCCTATGTTAAATGTCATTCTGCTTGAAATACACAGGGGGTTCTGTTTGCTATTCTCAAACCCATCCAGTAGCACTACATCCTATCCAGCCTCCTCACTTGCAGACAGCCGGGGGGAGGAACAAGCATTTAACAATAAAATAATGCCCCTTTCCTGTGTCTGCCCACTCAACTCCTTTGGGGCATATGACCCAGGAACAGTTTTACTCAGATTGGCCCCCTCAAATGGAAAACCATGAAGGGTATGGGACTGGGTAATGTATGCTGATGTAAGGGTCACACAGGAACTCGGAGATGAAGGTGAATAAGACAGCGAGCAATTCTGTGTAGGACACTCTGTACAGGCCTCCAAATTAAATGGAAACGGTGGGGATTAATGAAAGGCTCAGAGCAGGAATTGTGAAATGGCTCCTGGCAGCAGCCTCAATATGCTCTGCTCTCTGTCACCATGCCATTGTCTGGGATTTATGAATTTTGCCTTTACTAGGTTTATTTATTTATTTATTTTTTAAGCTACAGGGTTAAAAAAGATAAAACAAACCAGGATTCGAGGTTCTTTGTAGGAGCAGTAGCAGTGGGAAAGGGAACATTGTAGGTGCTAAGACTTACTTAATGAATGAAGGAATGGTTAATAAAGAACTTCCTGTGATCTGGCTATGAGCTTCAGGCCCCGTCCTCTCTTCTGCTATTGCCCTTTGTAAATCTTCCCCACCATTGACACCATCTCCTTGCTGCCTGACCCATAATGTGAGCCTGCCTCCCTCTCCTTGTTCTCTCTCGCCTGGAATGGCTTCCCCCCTTTCTCCCTACCCACATAGACTACACGTAGCAAAGCTTGGGTCAAATCCCACAATATTCTTTAAACCATTGACTTTTTCAGCTTCTGCCTGACGACGGTCTCACCTTCTCTGAGCTGGCAGCACCTCGGGCTTGTACATCTTTAGTTTCACCCTGCTGCGTCGTCCTGCTGAGTCATGAATCTAAACTGAGTAACACTTGTCTTGCTGATAAAACACCTGGAAGGGAAACCAGCTCACCTGGAGCACTTTTATCTGCCCATAGCTTTACAGGGCTGAACTCCTTTAATCATACTATCAACTCTCTGAAGGATACAAGAGCTCTTGGAGCTTAAGCAACTTTTCCAAGAACACCTGGTTTGTAAATTGGCCAAGTTTGGAATCAGACTTAGTTTGGACCCAGGTTTGTTTGATTCTCAGATCTCAGTTTGCCCACCATTTCATATTACCTCTCCCGACATTAGGATGCTTTTCACAACTAGATGTTTGGCCAGCTTTGTTTGGTCAGGAATTAAATCTTTTCATAATAGAGTCCTGCCTCTGCTTTGAAGTGTCCTGTGCATAATAGTTGCTCAATAAATA
Organism: Rousettus aegyptiacus; assembly: GCF_014176215.1. NCBI lineage: Eukaryota > Metazoa > Chordata > Mammalia > Chiroptera > Pteropodidae > Rousettus > Rousettus aegyptiacus. The sequence continues at coordinate 129,690,088 of NW_023416306.1, forward strand.
CTATTTGGCTAATTGCGATTATGAGCCAATTACCTAGAGTTGTAAAGTATTTTAACTATTTAAAAGTATGTTTACATTTGCTAATTTATTCAAGGTAAATGAATTGCCAGAGGTCACAAAATAAGAAATCTTGTCTTCTGATAATTTAGTTCTTCTACTGAAGTACCAGGCACATATTCTATGATGAGATACTTTCACTTTTGAGACAATTGGGGAAATTTAACTATCAGTTATATGTTAGATGATATTAAGGAATTGCATTAGTTTCCTAATTCTGCTGTAATAAATTACCACAAATTCAGTGGCTTAAAACAACACAGATTTATTATCTTAACGTTTCTGGAAGTCAGAAGTCTGAAATGGCTCTCACTAGGCTAAAATTGAGTCAGCAGGGCTTTGTTTCTTCTGGAGACTCTATGAGAGAATGTTTCCTTGTTTTTTCCAGCTTCTAGAGGCCACCTGCATTACCTGGTTCATAGCCCTTCCTCCTTCATATTCAAAGCTCACTCTGCTTTCCTCCTCTTATCTCCTACTCCGACACTTCTGCCTCCATCTTACAAGCACTCTTGTGATTACATTCGACTCACATGGGTAATTTAGGATACTTTCTAAATATGAAGAGCCTTAATTTAATCACATCTGCAAATCCATTTCACCACATAAGGTAAAATATTCACAGGTTCCAGGGATTAAGGTATAGATATCTTTGGGGAACCATTATTCAATTTACCACAAAAATTATTGATAATTCTGATAAATAATGGCAATTATATTTTTAGATGTCCTCATTTGTTACAGATGCTTACTAAAATTATTTGTGAGTTAAATGGCATGATGTCTGATATTTGATTTAAAAATTCCAGGAAAATAATCTGTGTATAGAGGAAAAATCTATGAAGTAAGACTGGCAAAGTGTTTGGTAATTATCTGATAATTATTGAAATTGGGGGTTAGGTACATGGTTTTACTATTTTTTTTCTATTTTTGTGTATGTTTGAAATTACTATAATATCTTTTTAAACTATAGATATCATTAAAGTTTCCTGTATGCCTTTCTCTAATCTGATTCTCTTCCCTTCCTCCCCATAGATTACTGCCATTCTGAATTTGGTGTTTTTCACTCCTTTCCATAATTTTATAGTTTTACTACAAATATATGTCTTAAATGATATAGAGAATTGGTTTGTGCATTTTTTTCAAATTTGTATAAATAGTATCATATTGCACATTTCAAGAGTTCTTGAGATTTATTCATGTTGATACATGGATAATTGCAGTTCATTCTTTTTTAGGTAACATATTCAACAGTGTGGCTATATCTAAATTTGTCCCTTATGTTGATGTGTATTAAAGTTGTTTTCAATTTTTAGTTACCACAAACAATGCTGTAATAGGCCTTCTTATAAATATCTCCTTGTGCACATGTGTGAAATTCCCTCTAGGATACTGAATAATCAAATTGTTAGTTTACCAGGTACATGCATCTTCATCTTTACTAGATCTTGCTAAACATTTAATAACAGGGTGGTGGCAATTTATCTCTTTAGCAGAATTTGAGATTTCCCATTTTTATTCACATCTTTACCCACACTAGATATTTTAAGACTTAAATTTTTGCCAACCAAATGAATGTGAAACAGTATTATTCCATTGTTTTAATTTTCGAATCCCTAATAACTAGTGGTGAAATTTAACATATTTTCACTTTAGTACCCTTTGGTTAATTCTTCATTAAGCTGTGTCTAATCTAAAATTTATCTCATCTATAAGTTTTTAATTTTAATACTATATTTATTTCCAATATTTTTTAAATTTCTGCATTTTCTTAGGGCATTCTAAACATTTTTTTTTTTTTTTTGGCAGAGTATATGATTCATTTCATCCAGAGTGAAGCCATATTTTGATGGTTCACCATTGATCTTATTGACTTTGATTTTTTTTGTTGGTTTTTAATTTTAACTATATAGGCCCAGTTTGAATGGCAGATTGCAGTTTCATGTACTCTTTCTTCCTCTTTTTTCCCTGTGCACATCCCCTTCCATCTAGCCTTTCCCAATGGCTCCTTCTTGGATCCCTGGCATGTTAGGACTCCTTTCCCAGGGTGATAATCAGATCATTGTCAAACCATTCATGGAGACAGGGAGGAGCAGGGGTGAGATCCTGCTTTTGAATAGTATCTATGTCATGCTGCCTTCCATGACTCATAGCTTGTTAAAGGCAAAAAGCTACAGCTGGTGGTCAATAGCATTTTGAGAGACTTTTCTCATGAGTAGAACAGCCCTACACCAGCCCCAGGCTTCAAGAAAGAGCTTTTCATTGCCCCTGATTATCACTTTGAATTTCTCTTCGGTTTCTAATTTACAGAAATGTTTAACCAATTTTCTAATCCAACTCTGACTTTTTAATTTCTTGATTTTCAATTGCATCTGTTATCACTATGTGCCTGGAACAGAAAGCATGCTTTGAGTGTGATTTTTATTAGTCATTATGATTAGAGACACAGGTTAACTTGTACAGGGGAGCTTACCTTTTTATATCTAGTGTAGTTTTTCATAGGGTTGTTATACAGGTCAGATGAAACAAGATATGTAAAAAACTGAAGTCACAATTTTGAAGACATGATTCCATTCTGTTCAGCACTAAATGCTGCTAACTCTGATGCTAATCTGATTCCTGTTCTTTTGTGAGTAACACACACAGACATATGCGCCCCTGTACTCATATTTCCACTTGAAAGTATTAAGATCTTATGTCTACTTTCTTATCTATCCATTCACCCATCCTCCCACTTTACCTATCTATCATCCTCCTGTGTTTATTATGTGTTTATATTTCTATCCGAAAGTTTTTTCCTTTTTTGATCTTCTTTTAAATCTTAATGTCCTGAAATTGCATAAGTATAAATCTAGGCGTGGGCCTCTTTTATTCTTTCTGACATTCAGTGAAGCCTTTCATTCTGAAGACCTGAATCTTTCTAGTACTGGAAAGATTTTCCTGTTATTTCTTTTATTATTCCTCCTCCATTTCTCTGTTCTTTCTTTTGATGGATGTTGGCCTTCCCTGATGATTTTTTGTGTCTCATTCATTTTACCCTTCATTTTTATATTTTTTTTTATTCTTTGCTCTGTTTAGGGAAACTCCTCAATGCTCTCTAGTAGCTCTTTAAATAAATTTGTTTGCAACCATATATTATATATCTTCCTTCTCATAAATTATTTCTTGTTATTTGACTTTCTTTTTTATAGTGGCCTGTTTTTGTTTTATAGGTGAAATATATTCTTAAGTCTCTCTGAGGATACTAATAAAATGTTTTTAAACGTTTGTTTCTCTTTATAGATTCTCTCTGTACCTCCTGGGTGATTTGTTGTTAATGTCACTTCTTTGTGGTTGGACTGCCTCAGCTGTCTGGTTGTCTTTAGTCATCCTTCCCTATTTACAAATGAAGGACCATGGCGAGCATCAGGCCCAAGAAAACACTAAACACACTTGTTAGGACCAGCTTCCCCTCTGGACTTCTGTCCTCAATGGGAATTCTGGCCTGCCACCCTCTACCCAGAGCCACTCTGGGGCTCCACACAAAGAACAATCCTCAGCTTTCGTGACTTGGATCTCCCTTCTCCCTGGTTTATCAGTTAACACGATTCCATCCCCTTTATAGTCTTTCAGATATTTATCAGAATCACTGCTATAGATACACCTCACCCTTCCCATTGTCAACACTTGAAAAAAATGTATTTCATTCTTTGCTTCCTGAAATCAATGGAATTTAGAAAGTGAGGTAGGTAACAAGTAGCTTAAGAGGCATACTCAATTCACCATCTTGAAGACAGCATCAGCTGAACATTAATAGATGTGTTAAGGAAATCACTCTGGCTGCTATAAGGGGAAGGGTTGGATGGGGACAGAAGTGGAAGCTAAGAATTCAGTTAGGTCTACCTGTTTCAAGTGCAAGATGATGGGGCTAGGTCAGAACTGAGGGGTGCAGGGGGGGCGGGAAGAGACAGAGAGAAACAGAAAGAGACAGAGACAGAGAGAGAGAAGGATAGGGGATATATTTTGAAGGTAGGACTGACAGAGGTCTCCTTTCCCTTCTTCTGAATGTTTTGGACTTGTGTAAGATCCTGAAATATGAGGGTCTCAGACGATGAATCTAGGAAAGTAGCATGTGGCATGATGAATACAGACTACTGAGTTGGGACAAAGGCAGGGCCAAATTTAATTACATGAGTGACTTTTATAGACTATCTCATAGCCTCAATGTCTTCATCTATAAAATGGGCCTACTGATACCTACTTCTGTTAGGGCAACAAAACTCCCTTGGACTACTTTAGGAAAAAGGGAGTTACTGGAAAAGTATGAGCAGATTATTACAGAACTGGAAAGCTATTCATAACCAACCCCACAGATCCCTCCACTCCTCTATGTGGACCAAGTGATTTTCTCACATTGCATTTCCATTTTTGTGCTGCTGCAGTTCTGTTTTATGAATGCCAGTTTCAGGAAGGAGATAGTCTAACTGGATTAGCTCATAATTATCAGCTCAGCTGAATAAAGCCTTTCACAGCAGGTCACTGGTGGCTGAACACTGATTGAGAGGCCTTCCTCAGGTCAAATGATCACCTTGTCTCACTAAGGGGCCAATTCTGTGCAAAGAACGGAAGAGCCCTGCTCTCCTGGCCAGAGGGGGTTCCATGTGTTGAAGTAAAAAGGTAATAACCAGGGAGGCATACGTACCATGGCTAACGTACCAACTTTATCTGTTAGGGTTGATGTGACTAGCAAGTAAACAAGAAATGTAAAACATGTAGGAGGTAACATTTGTAGATGAAGCCCACCTCATTAAAAAAACATCCACATGCATTATACAAAAAGTGTTTAATAATTGTTAGCCTCCCCAGCATCCTGTTTGTTATGGGGCATCCTAATTAGCAAAATTTAGCTTAATTATGGAAGTGAAAGTAGGTTTTGAAATACATCTAGGAATAAAGAGTGGAGAAATAAAAGAGCCCATGAATTTGGGGCAAATTACTTTGTTTCCTTGATTTTGTTTCTTTCTGAGAATCTCTAGTGTAGATTTGGTGAGTTGAATTAATTATGCTTGATACATGCCTTCCTCTCTTTATTTTTCTTGAAACTCCAAGTCAAAATATGATGTATATTTTCAGGACCATGAGTGTTCAGTATTTATTTCTAAATCTGTTTGGTTAAAAATGTATATGAAAACGGAATCAGTAATACTGTCATTTAATTAATAAAAATAATTCTCAGCTTTTCTATCATATGCATTCTTTTGTTCAGCTGCAATGTAAGTGCTATTTTCTGTGCTCCTGTGTAACTTTTAATAAGCTTGCTTTCTGTAGAGTGTGGATAATGTTGTGAAAGAGTAGCTAAAACATATTTTCAGAAGAAAAAACAAGTCTTAACTAAAAAATGATCTAAAGGAGGGGGAAACAAAGAGAACTGCCATGACACATTCATGTAAATTTAACAATCCTTATGTGTTTCTGCTTATTTGACAGGAAGAGGGCGAAGAGAAACGAGCCTCACTTTTTCTGATTTTGCATTTTGTAACTCAGTTCTTTAGATATCGCCTCATTAACGTGTGTACTTTTACAGGAAAATGGGGGTGATGGGGAAGATAATACAGACCAGGAGTTCTGAAGACCTGGAACTGGGCACCAGCACTGTTGTTATCTAGCTGAGGAACTTGTGAAAGGCATTTATCCCTCAACCTTAAACTCATTATCTGAGGAATAAAGAGGAGATTTGGACCAGGCCAGGGCTTCTCAGAGGAGGGGAGACCTAACACTGCTGATCTGGGACTTGGAAACATTCAATAATGTTGACTCATAATAAAAACATCAATCACCTTTCAACTTTCAGGATCTTTCTCACATTATATGATAGAGAAAATTTGATGCTGATATGCCTTTAACATGCTCAGAACTTTTAGCAGGCAGTAGTCTCTTCCTAGAATTTAAATATCACCCCCCACTCCACCAACGGTGTTTGATTTTAAGGTCTCCTTGTAATTATGGCAAGTGATCCTGCTATTCCATTGACAGTGGGAATACAATGCTTTCTTAAAAAATAAATGGAATTTTAAGTTTTAAAAGTATGTCTAAGGAGTACCATTATTTGTATGAGAGGGAAATACACATGGCTGGAATGGACAAGAGATAATTGAAAGTGAGACCACTGATCTAGATGATCAAGAACCGTAGTAGCACTCCAGCTGAAGCAGGCTTACCTATTGTGTCCTAATTGCTGTTCCTATTAATTAAGCAAACACATTTACAGAGAACAAGATACCCCTCCTACATCCTCCTCTTATACCAATTCACCTGGCTTCGTGGCCCCCAGAATCTTTATATAATAAACACAGGAACAACTTATAATTCATGACACCGGATTGTAATAGGAAAGTGAGAAAATCGTTCTTTAAGAACGTTAGAAATGCCGCGGACTCCCAGCTCAACATGACAGACCAGACGTGCATATTCGTTTTGGCATTCTCTCAACACTCAACTAAAAAGATAGTAAAGGAATAAAACAGTTTTAAACCTACAAGGACAAGGAAAATGGGAAAGGAGACAACAGAGGACTGGGGTACTAAAAAGCATTTTGAAAGGTAGACACTTGTGAGTGTGAGATAATTGGAACATAACCGCCTTCACAGGGAGGTACCAGTGAAAAATCTGCTGATTCATGCTTTAGGGCCTTGGAAAATCTCAGGAATTAGAGACATCGTGTTCCTCTGGAGACAGAAGAGAGGCTGCAAACAGGATAACTGTTAGAAATTGTGCCTGAAGCAGAGTTTCTCATCCTTGTCCCTACTGATACTTGGAGCAGGAAAATTCTCTTTAGGGGGCTATCCTACATTGTAGGAGGTTTAGCAGCACCCCTGGCCTCTGCTCACTAGATGCCAGTAGCACCCTCTCTCCAGTTGTGACAACCAAAGAAGTCTCCAGACATTGCTAAATATCCCTTGGAACAAAATTTATCCCAGTTGAGAACAACTAATCTAAAGGATCCCTAGATATAGAAAACAAATTGGTGATTGACAAATGTTAGGGGGCGTGGGGATTGGGTGAAAAAAGTGAAGGGATTAAGAAGTACAAATTGGTAGTTACAAAATAGTCATGGGGATGTGAAGTACAGCATAGGGAATATAGACAATAATATGGTAATAACTATGATAGTGCCAGGTGAGTACTAGACTAATAGCAGGATCACTTTGTAAATTATATAAATGTCTAACCACTATGCTGTGCACCTGAAACAAATACAAAATAATATTGAATGTCAACTCTAATTGAAAAATAAAAATTAAAAAAATAATAAAGGCTCCCTCATCCCTCCCTGAACTTATGTAGACAGGTCTCTATCAACCTCCCTCCACTTGCCAGAAAAAAAAGGAACCGGGTTTGTTCTATGAACACATTGGGCCAGAGAAGCTCCAGACCTGGAAGTAGGAGAGACAGAGAATGAAGGGATGAGGTGCTGTACTGAAAGCCAGGAGTCAGGTAGAGTAGATGTTTCCTTCTATAGAAAGTATAGCATCTCACGCTCTGTCAGATTATCTCGTGATGGGACACAGAACGCTAAAGGCAGTTGTTAATTTCAGGAAAGACAAAGATACATGAGGAACTACATGTAATCATAGTATATACTACTTGGTTAAGCTACAAACTATATACATACACACATATTATTTACATATACATATATTTAACTCAGTGTTTATAATGATATAGAGATCAAACATTACTTTTCAAAACTGTGACATAATTAAAATAAATGGATGTGTGGAACAGTTTTGTGTATGGCTGGGCATAGTGGTGGTGGTGTTTTTGTTAAATGCTCATTTTCCATGGTAAGATGTCAATAGAAATCTATTTTTCACTAAAATTAAAAAATCAAGATATATAGCATATGTACATTATTTAAAAACATGAAAGTAAACTAGAAAAGAAGACTAAAAGAGTTTAAAGTAGTTGTATTTTAGGAGCAGAACTTGAATGTGAGGCAGAGTGAGCAGGGTACGAATATTTTTCAGGATAACTCTTTTAGCGCTCTTTGCCCTTTTGGGCTACATACATGTTTACATGGATGCATATAATTTCTTTTTAAATAAAGACTATAGAATGGTAGTTGGGATGCTTAATGAGGGGTGAAGATAGAAGAGAGAATATTTATAAAAGGAAAAGCATGATACATTTCGATATCTACATGGCACAAAGAATAGGTAGAACACAGTGGGCACATATTAACAAAATGAAGACAAATGGAAAAATCACAGAAATTATATTTTTAATAAAGAAGGAAATCAGAACTGACATCTGTTTGCCATCTACTAAATGGCAGGCAGAGCATTAAGGATTTTACATACATCGTCTGATGTAATTCTCATGACAATTCCATGAAGTGCATCTTATTAGTCTCATTTTACAGATGAGAAAACTAAGAAGGATAACTGGGAACAGGGAGGTGCCACAGTGCGTGGGCGTGGGGTGAGATGCCGATGTTTCAATCAGGCTTCTGACATTCATGAGCGGTTATACTTGGGGCACATGTCTTATCTCCCTGTGCTCTGTGTTCTCTTATGTAAAATGGGCAGAGAGATGATAAGAGAGGATTATTGTTTCATCTCACAGAAATATTCTGAGGAATTTATGAGGGAATATATATAAGGCATTTATAAAAATGCCTAACACATCACAAGTACTATTGTTATAAAAGGCATTCAGCCAATCAAGATTGAAGGAGGACAGTGGGGAAATATTTTTCTGAAACTCAGTTTTCTCATCTTATTTGACTTCTCTAGACATTTACAATTATTAACCTCTCACCCAAGGTCACATAACTGTTAATCAGTGAAGCTAGACTTTGAATTGTAGTCTGTCTTCAAAGCTGAGGCTTTCTTTTTTCTCTATAATCTATTGCCTCCCATTAGCTAATGGGCAAATGGTAGAAAGCCCAGCTATAAACAGAAAAAAGGAAATGAGAGAGGTGCCCAGTGAAGGAGTCAAACGATATGATGCTGAGTCAGATAGAGAGGTAAGTGTGATCCATTAGTATAAAAATAAGATGGCAGCACAGGTAAGAGAGGGTGGAAGATTACATTACTGCGACAGAGATAATACTTGAGCAAGCTCACATAAGTAGGACATGATGATTGGCAGAAATGAATTTAAGTAGGGATGGTCTCAGGAGAAACCCTTTAGTCAGTCTATGACACAGCTTACTTTAACTCTTGGAATGCTGACAGAAAGATCCCAGCTGGACTTGCAGATTTTTTCCACCTCAGGAAGCATGCATTTTCCCTATGCCTCATGCGCTCTACTTTTCTGCTATTCACAACTGTAATCAATGTTCTATTTTGTGATTATCTGTTCACTATTCACCTTCCTAATTAGGCTGTAAGGTATGTGAAGGCAGAGACCATGCCTGTCTTGTTCAATTGTACTTAACCTAGTGTCCATTATAGACTAAAGGAAATAATTAAGGGGAGGAGGATATTTAATACATTTTAATGCTGTCCCCAAAGGCTGGGAGACTATACCAGAAATAATGGGGAAAGACTCTTTGAAATAAATTAACCAATATTTTGGTACATAAATTAGAATTTTCAAGCTGAAAGGATTTTAGAGATTATCCATTCATTTATTTAACTAATGTTTATTAAATGAGTATAATATGCAGAGCTAAGTACTAGTATTGGGGACATAGAGGAATAAGATATGAGTCCTGCCACAAAGGAAGGTGCTCCAAGTCTAAAGAGGAGAAGGCGGAGAAGATCAATGCAGCAGGAGGTGAGAGATGTGGGGCCGAGAAGAAAAAGAAAGAAAAATGAAAGCAACAATCCGTTCTTGTGAATATTCATTAAATATTTTGTAATTGTTCACTTTGTACTAATTCTGCAAAGCACTTAGGAATCTAGATTTTCCTAATGAATAATGGCAAAGTGGAGCCCCCCAAATCCTTTCTTCCAGTGGGCTTGGGAAGGGGACAGGGGTTCAGTTATGAAGCGGCTATCACTGAAGGATGCCTGTGAGTCTCCGTCTTTTATCTATTCCAAGTGTTTTCAGAGCCGGGGTTAAATACATATGGGCAGCAACAGAGAATTGCCAGCTTTAATTTTGCCTCAAAATGGGCATAAAAACAAACAATCCCCAAATAATATCAACTACTCCCATTATCTTCTCTGTTTTGTTTTAGAAATTAAAAATATAACATTTTAAATATTAAAAATGTGAAAAGGAAGTATTTGGGTAACTGGAGCACATTTCTTTAAACAGAGTGTCCCTTCTTTAGTTCACACAGGAGAATACCAGGAGCTAGGGAGCTGAAATGACTTGCTCAGGGAACATAGTCAGTTAGTGCAGAGCTGGGACCAGAACCTCGCAATTCCCAGGCTAGCGTTCCATCTTGAGCAACAGCAGTATCTAAAATGTGATGAGCAAAATACAAATAACGCATCCCATGACAGTGGGTTTCTAAGAAAAATGTTGTAGCCAATTATAGCACAGGTAGAGAGACAAGGAAAAGCAAGTCTTCTCAAACAGAAAATCAGCATAAATAAACCAGGCTGAGAGAAAACAGATCGCTTCTGAGGCATGAGTACCCGCTGTCCATAAACAGCATTTAAGTGTTTCCTCTGGCATGTCTTCACTCTGAACATGAAAGAAGGGGCTCCTTCAAAATGCCGGACACACAAAACGCACAGTAATAAAGAGAATTAACCTTTACATGCCAGGCTTTTCATTCATTATCTTACTCATTTTCTCCTCATAAAATCCCTCATAAGCTGATGCGGTTGTCATTTCCATTCTAGAAAAGAGAAAATTGTGGCACGGAAAGGTTAAAGAACTTGCCCCAGCTCACTTAGCTGCTAAGAGTGAAGCCAGGCAGGATTTGAACTCAGGAAGTGTAAATCTGTCTTTTGCACTATATTTTAATGTATTATTACATGGAGCACTGTCAGACACATATCATATCAAGAGATATGATTATCGTCAATCTAGAAAAGAATAAAATATCTCTCACCTAATGACAATAACTACATATTATCCAATGCATGGGACAGTTTAGAAAAAATTTTCCACCTTCATTCCTTTATTTAATATTCACTATAACCTATGAAGGGGGGTAATTATGCCCACAAGGGGCTGAAGCTCAGAGAAATCAACTAACATGCTCAGATCACCCAGTTCTGACACAGCCAAACCAAGACCCAAACTTCATGCCTGGTCCCGCCAGCATCAGCTCTTAGCACTAGATTTGCTTTTTCAGCAGTTTTATCCCTCTGATTTTAGAGGCAAACTCTGGTAGGAGAGATATTGTCCAAATGACATTATCTCTTACTAAAACTCTGCAATTTGGTGGGAGTTCTAAAGTATATGACAAACTGAATATATTTAGTAAACATTGATTTATCTAGAAAAGCTCACATAAATATCAATTTCTTCCAGTAATAAATGATAATCATAATAATCTGTCTAGAAAAATGGCCCTGATTAATTTTAAAATCCAAAAATGTTAACAAAGAATCATTCTATTATATTTAGGATTACTTAAGATTATCATTAAAATTAATAATACCTTGCTCAAATTTGTACAGCTCTTTGGAGTTTACAGAGTACTTTCATGTTCATTATTTTATCTGACTTTTACAAGAAGATGGTCATGTTGAATTATTATTATCCCCATTTAACAGAAAAGATATGAAATTTAGAGAGATTAAAGCTTACTCACAGTAGCTCAAGAGATAGAGCAGTAGCTTAATCCAAATCACCTGACTCCTAGGTTAAAGCTCTTTCTACAACCCCTGTAGTAGTACTCCTATAATTTGCTTTTAAAGTAAAAAGTAGACTGAAGAAGGTTCCAGGTGCAGTATGTATGTGCCCTTTCTGGTATGTCCCATTGCCTGACTCCTTGTGAAAACCAAGTTTAGGGAAACTATGACAAGCATCCTTGGGGATTAGATGTTGTCCTCCAGAGCAAGAATTTCTGCTCTCATTGTGGATACTGCTGATATATTTGGAGGCTGACTTGGGAGCCCAAGGCTTCTAGGGTGGGCCTATTCTCTGCAAAAACACTTACAGCAGAGAAGCGTTTGAGAGGCGGAGAGGTGTTTGGTAATGACTGATGAACAGGAACAGATACAGCTTGGGGAGTGACTCATATACAGATACTAATCAAAAGAAATTTAACACTTGAACAAAAAATAAAATCACCCAGAAATGCTGCAAACTTGACAAACTTAAATACCAACACCCAGCCCAAATTTGGCACTCAGGACAGTCTCAGCATAGAACACAGTCCTTCTCAGAGCCCCAACTGGCCCTTGCCTCCTAGTCTACAAAATCCAGTGGGGCACATGTAAAATGACTAGTTATTGGTCTTACAATGTACTACTTTACTGCCTTTTTTTTTTTTATCCTGTAACATCTTCTCTACTCTTTTATATGAATATGTCCTGGCTTTTTCACAAACAGTAGTCTTGTTTGCCTTCACATACAGATTGAATTGCCTCCTTAGACTTTCCTTGACCTCTCCCTAGAGACAGAATTTAATGCCCTTACCTTTAGGTTTTAATTCATCAAACTGCATTATAATATTTATGAACTTTCATGGCCACCAATGGACTGGGAACTCATTGAGGCCAAAGTCCAACAAAGCACCTAATCCAAACTTGGCCCCAGAGAGATTTCAGTTGGATGTGGAAATGAAGCAAGTAGCACCAATAAAGTAAAGTTAACTAGGACCCTGAGTGCGTGGAGAGTGGCGCTATCTATTTAAATGAGTATTCCAGAAAACTGTTTCTTATGTAGTAGTAAATAATCCATCCTAATTTTACCTGTCCTTGTACCTGCTCAACAGAGGAAATCAGTGAATATTAAAGATCTGTCCTTGCTGTCAGAAATCAGAGGAGGAAAGAGTAACTTATTCTAATCAATGTGATTACAGTGGGCTTCAAAACTACTTCCCCTCTTCTAGCACTGCTCACACTTGGAAAGCCTTGTTTGATGCCTGTCTCCCATATTAGACTTTGTAGGCTGTGCCTGAGCAGTGGCAAGTCTGCATTGCTGACTGCTGTATATCTAAGATCTAGCACAGTGCCTGGCACAGAGTAGATTACAGTAGACTTTAATATAATGAATACATAAATGAATTAATCAATTAAGGACTTCACAGGAAAGGTGGCACAGCTGAGCCTTCAACCATTAACACCAATTGCAAGATTACCATTTACAGTATATGTGTATTGGCCCCTGCACTAAACATGTTAAAACTCATGAAAGGTAAGTGGTAATACCTATGTTTTACACATGAGGAAAACAGCATTCGGGGAGTAAAGTAACTTCTTTAGACTCATATAATGAATTTTTGGCAGGACCGTCTGTCATTCAGGCCAAGCTCTAGCTGATCCAAAAATGCACAGATGAAGGGGGAAAGCAGCTCCAGGCTCGGGAAAGATTACGGACAACGTATGGATGTGGAAGTACCTGATGGGTTCGGAAACTGGTTGCAGAGTAGGGCTACCCATCGAGGAAGAGGCTAGATAGAGAAGTTAGGTGGGGCTTACCTCAGAATCCAGGACTTTAGTCTACACCAGATCTATACTAACTCTAGGCTTTCCCTTGAAAGTGAATTTTCTAAATAAACATAGACATATAGAGGAGAAAGTTTCCAACACCTTAAGGTTTTAGTTAGTTAGGTTGCAATTAATCAAATTTTACTATGAAAGAAAATTACTAGCCTGATGCTTACTTATAATTACATTTTTTTCTTTTGAAATAATTTTATATTTACAGAACAGTTGTAAAAATAGTATGGGGAGCTCCCATATACACTTCACCCAGTTTCATAATGTTAATATCTTATATAACTGCCGTAAAGTGATTGAAACTAGGAAATTAACACTGCATGATATTTTAACTAACTCCAGACTTTGTTTGGATTTCACTAGGCTTTTTCTTTTTTAGAATCCAGCCCAAGATCCCACTTGCATTTAGTTATCAGGCTTCCTTAGCCTCTCTCAATGTGAGTTCTTCAAACTTCCCTGTCTTTCACAACCTTAATACTTTTAAAGAGTACTGGTCAGTTATTTGTAGACTGTCCCTCAGTTTCAGCTCATTTGATGTTCCATAATGATTAGACTGAGGTCATGTATTTTTGGCAAGATGTACTAAATCTTGCCATCTTAGTACGTGCATCACAGTGCATGTATACCAGGGCGTACATGATGTCAAAGTTGACCTTGATCATTTGGTAAATATGGTGCCTGCAAGATTTCACTAATGTAAAGTTATTATTTTTTCCTTACAGTAAATAAAAATCTTAGGAGAGATACTTTTATACAAATATCCTTTTTCTCCTCAAAACTTTGCTCACTAATTTTAGCATCTATTGGTGGATCTTGCTTGAAACAATTATGGTGTTCTGTCAATTTCATATCTTTTACATCCATTTTATAATGATTAATTGTAATCCTTTTGTAAGGAATAAATTTTCCGTCTCCCCTACGCATTTGTTTTCTTGATTATTTATTTCAACATAGACTCATGAATATTTATTTTATTTTATGGACTATAACCCAATACTATCATTATATTTTGTTGTTCAAATTGTTTTGGCTTTGGCCATTGAAAACTCTGTTCCCTTTTGGCATTCCTTATCTTGTTTCTGAGCACTTCTGGCTTTGTGGCACCACAGATACTCCAGACTCATCTTGTATTTTCTCCAGCCCTGGAATCAATCACTTCTCTGAGGAACCCAGGCTCCTTTTACTGGAGAACAGTATTTAGAAACCAAGATCTGGGCAGTAGGTGTGCTTGTTGCTGCTAGAGTGTCATTTCTTCTAGACAGAGTTAGAAAATACACCTATGTATATCAGCCCATGTACACACACACACACATGCACACACACACGCATGCACACACCCAAAAAACCTATAATTATTCTATATCTACCATTTTGTGCGTGTGTGTGTGTGTATGTGTGTGTATAACAAAATCATGAGTTCATACTAATACCTCTGATTCCAATCCAACACAGGGTTCATACTAGCCTTCCCCCTTTTCTAAATAGTTGCTTACTTTGGGGACAGTTTTCTAACTTTCAAATAACTAAACACTGTAGCACATCAGAATTCAGAAATTCTGCTATGCTTACTGAGCTGAGAAGAAATATTATCTAAGGAAGACAAGGGTGAAGGTATCTATCCCTTTAAATTTTCATTGGCCAGTTTTGCCACCCATAACTAACACAAAGAGACACTAGCTGGCCCCTGTGGCCACTTTAAAGGCATCCAAAAGTAAAATATTTAACAACCACTTGAAACTTGGAAGATCCCTTCCTCAGCCTTCCTTTACATCACCTTCCTATAGCACCTTGAATTCAGTGTCATACTGTTGATGGGAAAGAGAGATTAAGAATTTCTGTTTGTTATCAGAGAAGGTGTCTTGCCTAAAGCCAGAAAAAAATGAGACCATTACAGACCTTTAGTTTAATTTGGTCTAACTTAGCCTCACTGAATTATAAGCAGTCGTTCACAGAAGAACTAAAGCACTTTTCCAAAAGCACTTATGGCTGTGCTTCTAGAAAAAGCCAGCCTGTTTGGAAAACATACTAGGCACAAAGAAGAGGGAATATGAAGAGAAAGTAAAGTGTTTTAGTATAATGCATGAGAAAAAGAAGACATCAGTAGAGTAAATTCCTCAAGGCACAATTTCAACAAGATATGCATTAAATAAGAGCCTATTATAGCTCAGTCTTACTGAGGACATAAAGAAACAGAATACTACTTTTACTATAAAGTTGAATACATGAATTTCAGGGGGAGTTACTTCTGTATTTAAAAGAAGACCAAAGGAACAATATTTAAATTAATTTTCACCGAATCCCTAGTGTGTGTTATACATCATAATGGTAACCAACATTTAATAGATTTATGATTAGAGGCCTAGGTTATTTTCCTGTCATAAACATCATAAAAGTGGCTCAACAAGGTAATCTTCATGGTTTAGCTCCAAGAGTTCCTGATTCTTCTGAGACAGTGTGGTCCAATGGAATGAGTAGATGCTTTAGAAACTCAACCCTGCAAAACGGCAAGGCTTGAACGAATCATGTGAATTTTATTTTGAATTAAATTTTGTTGATTTTGAAAGAGAAATAATACAACTTTGTTGTGAATTTTCTACAACTGTGTTGTGAATTATATGTGATTAGGTAGGTGCATTTCTAGTAGAAAAAGGGTATTTCGTTTCAGGCTAACTTCGTCATGGTGGATCAGACATCCAGTTTGCTGCATCTTAGTTTAGTTGTCTGTAAAATCAGGAAACTAAATTAGACTAGAGTTTTCAAACTTTTCTTTAGCTGGAGAACTTTTTAAAACCCAAATGGTATCTTATGCAGCTCTCCCCAATTAAAATTAGATCAAAGTAGGGTGACTCCAATTGAAGAGGGGTGGCTGGCTTAGAAGCCCTTCCTGCTGACATCTCTTCTTACTATGCTTATCTTCATGGCACTTCTGAGCATAGTTTAAGAAACTGTGAAATAGATTACTATTCTCTATCTAGCCCACAGAGTTCCAATATTCCAAGTGCTCATTCTAGGTCTTTGCCCTCTGGGGGACAGAATGAATGGTCAGACCTGGTGCAAATAGTGGTAGATGGTACATAACTTAGTGCACAGTTGTGGTATACAAGCTCCAGTACCATTAAGGCTGGAGAATGAAGACAATAAAAGTTGGATAGTTGTCTAAAAGCTTCCAAGAAAACGTGAACTGTACAAATTATTTTTTGGAATGGGTAGGACTTTGAAGACGAAGCAAAGTGGACATTATTTGAGAGTCGGGAGAAATGAAATAAGTCAGGCCCTGGAAGTGGGAACAAATATGTTGGGTTTCGGACATGCGAGAGTATGCAGTCCTACCCAGGAACTTTACGCTCATCTTGACCGCAATCCCATGCAGCTATTAATGGTTTAAGAGGCCTTGAGTAAACCTCCCTCCCAGATAGACATGCTCCTCAGAACTCAGTCTTTTTTGCTTCGTGGTGATACTATCACTGGGCTTATCTGTATTGAGCACTTGGAACCAGACTGAGGCCACATAATAAGAGGCTTGGAATTAAGACTATCTAGGCTGAGTGTGGCCACTTGAAGAAGATGTGAGGAGTTTAAAAACGCCTCCTTCTCACACACATAAAAATATGTTGAAGTTCTAACTCTTAGTACCTAAGAATGTGACCTTATTTGGAAATAGGGCCATTGTAGATGTAATTAGTTAAGATGATGTCCAACTGGAGTAGGGTGGGCTCCTAGTTCAATGTGACTGATGTCCTTATAAGAAGATGGCCACGTGAAGACAGATACACACTGGGAGAGCACCATGTGATGGAGAAGGCAGAGGCTAGAGCTATGCAGTTGCAAGACATGGTAAGCCAAAGACTGTCCACAAAGCACCCAAAGCCAGAAAGAGGCAAGGAAAGATTCAGAGTGAGCATGACCTTGCTAACACCTTGATTTTTGACTACTAGTCTCCAGAACTGTGAGACAATACATTTTTTTTTTAATCACCCAGTTTGTGGTACTTTGTTATGGTAGCCCTAGGAACTGAAAACATAAGGCATAGGTTATAGGGATTCTGATTGGCATTGAGAAAGAGGCAGCTGAAGTACAGCAGGCATGCCTAGGTATAACGTAGCAAGCACCATGCTTCTGCAGGTTAGAGTCTGGGACGTGCAAGACAGGAGGCAACCTGAGTGAGGGACCTTGGATATAAAGTGCTGAGAGACTTGGTAAACATGGAGGCAGCAGGAATGAAATGAAAGAATAAAAGCCGAAAAACTGTCAGGGACTCTAATAAAGTGGATAGGGATGGGCAAGAGGACTAACTCAAAAAGACTTAGTTTCTTGCTTGAACAGTCTCCTAGCTATGTGACTTTGGATAAACCATTTAGTCTCTCTGTTTCTCTTGATTTATGCATCAGTGGAGCCCAAGATGATGAGCCTGGGCAACTGAGAAATTGAGAGTGCTGTAGAGGTATACTTGATCCAATTTTCTGATCCAATTGTGACTTTATTCCTCTTACTCTGAAGCTTGGTTGGATAAAATACATTTTAATTATAATAATAATAGTAATAATATAATAATAACAATAATAGTACACTACTAAAAGCTGAAGACCTAGAGCTAAACTGATCATTTCTGGTTCTGTTTAAACTAACATTCTTTATTTTCTAATTTAGTATGTGCTATATTCCACATTCTGCCCAAAGAGATGTTCTTTCTTTTTTCTTATCACCCCCCATGCCCTCTTGATAGTCTAATTTTGCCAAGTTTTTTCTTAGTCCCTAGCACATCTCCTGTTGTGATGCCAATTACTCCCTTCTTACTCTGTCTACATTGCTGATGGGAACACAAAATGGGCCCTTTTCTGCATTAAACACTGAAAACAACAAACTACACTAAAAATCCTTTTTAAAAAAACATATGCATTCAATATTTCCATGTCATTAGAGATTTGATAAGTTTATTGTTTGTTTGTTTGTTTGTTTGTTTGTTTGTTTTGTAAGCTATTGGAAATGGAAAAAGAGGAACTGGAAAAAGATGAGTTTATGAAAATTCAGAACACTGGTGAAACTTCCTCATGTAAAAGCAACAGCTCTGATACCCTGGTCAGCTTGTTATCAAACAAAATTCAAGATATCTAGTCACTTATACATCTTTGTTTTCTTAAACAAGCCCATATCCTTAAAAAGTCCCACAACAGGGGAGACATTTGTCAGGGACAGTGCTGTTTTCCAAGCACCTTTATGGAGGCTTAAAAAAAGAAAGGACAGTGAAATGTAATGTATGTTATCAATGAAAACTGTTTACCAGACAGAAGATTGCACTTGGCGTGAGCTTTCTGACACATTTATCGCTTCATTCCAAAGCTGGGTGGGAAGGGGCAACCGTCCCCTGACAGCTGATGCTGGGCAAAAAGGATGAAGACAGTGTCAGAAATGTTATGAATCTTCTGCAGGCAGATATAATAGTGAAAATGATCACGATTCTTTTTTTCCATCCCCATTCATAAATCTCCGTCAGCACCTGAAGATAACACTGACAATCTATTGTAGTCTTGCAACGTAAGGTACCATTGTAGGAGCTTAACATAGAGCCCAGGAGTGGTACCTGAAATTGGAAGACTCCCAAGTATAGTATGTACTGATAAGATGCTGGAGAGAGAGAGAGAGAGAGAGGGAGAGAGGGAGAGAGGGAGAGCGGGGCAAGGGAGGGGGGGGAAGGGAGAGAGGGAGGGAGGGAGGGAGGGAGGGAGGGAGGGAGGGAGGGAGAGAGTGAGTGTGTGTGTGTGCGCGTGTAGCGGGAACAAAAGCAGGAAGAGAGTTTTAAGGGGTGGGAAAAGGGAAGGCTGCTAGCCCTAGTCAGTTAATGGTGATCAATTTGTCTCTCTGTCAGATAAAAATACTTGCTTTTCCTATATTCACAGAGAAATGTGAAGAGGAAAAAAAAAAAAAAAAAACAAGATAAAAGATGTAAAACCACTTTGAAAAGTTGACAGCACTATGGTAATATAAGGTATTACTATTCATATTATTTTCCTTTTTTGGTGGGAAAATGCTCAAAAGAGAAGGATCCAACTAATTAGCAGTGAATGTGTAGCTTGGAAAAGATATCATGTGGGTGACATCAGGTTAGAGAGAGAAGCTCACACTCGCATTAGCAAAGCTGAAATTCAACATGAGCTCAGTATTCCACATTGCCAAACTGATAGTACATGCTCAATAAATATTTATCGATCAAGTGATTTTAGCACATTGTATAACAGAGATTTGCTTCTGTGTCTCCTTCACTATGGTAATTCCTTAAGACGAAAATTACATATACTTAATTTATTGTTTTTTCCTAGTATCAACCACAGTGTCTGTCACAAGGCTGGGATTCAATAAATAGTTATTGAATAAATGAAAAAAATGAATGAAACAATGAAACAATGGCAAATGTCTCCATAATTATGGAGAGTCCACTGAACTAACTGGTTAAAAATTGAATAATTAGAACCAAAATGAAATGCTAATCAAAATAATAAGGTATTGACAAATATTTTTGCTTATTGATAAGCAAAAATATTAATGAAATAGAATTCAGAGATTAGAATGAAACCCACGCTGATGCAGTCAAATAATTTTTGACAAGGGATCAAAGCAATTCAAAGAGGAAAGAAAGTATTTTCAAAAATCATTGGGTAGTCATAGATAAAATGAGCCTCAACTCCTACTTCAAACCATATACAAGAATTAATTTATGATAGACCACAGATCTAAACATAGAGCTAAAACACAGATCTAAACCTAGACCTAAGATTATAAAACTTCTGCAAGTAAACATAGAAGAATAGCTTCATAAACTTAAGAATAGACAAAGATTTCATTGAGGAGTCATAGAGTGCATTAACCATAAGGGTAAATAAAAAATGATAAATTTCATTCTGTCAAAATGAAAAACTTCAGACATGATTATGAAAATAAACCAGTAAACCTCAGACTGGGAGAATATATTCACAACACATATACCTGATTTTTCTATACATACTGTCCTATGTCAGTGAGCTCTTCCCTCTACAGTCAAGCATCTTGAAAGACTGTTTACTATTGCCTACTCTTCCCACTGTTCTGCAACCCTTTCTCTTGTGATTTATGCCTCTATCCTGATGTCATCCTTCTTAGGATCATCTTATTGGAAAATCCACGGAACAACTTTCTAGTCTTATTTCAGGTGTTTTCTCTCTGACCTTGGAGAAGAGTGACTATCCTCTCTTGGGCTTGGTGTCTATACCACATTTCCCTCCCTCCTGTCTGGTTTTCTTCCTCCTCTGCTTACCCCTTTCAGGCTTGTTTTGGGTTCTTCTTCTTCTTGCCTCTTATACTCAGTGTTCCTTGGGACTACATCCTTGGATCTCTACTCTAATCTACTGGTGATCTCATCTCAATTCATGAGCTTGATGTACAATTTTTATTACTGTTTTTAGCTCCACACACTCATGAGTTTTGTTTCTCTTGACAGTTATTTGAGTAGACCAACTATCGATCTACTTACCTGTTCATGAAATTAATATTGAATATTCAGCATGTTCAAAGACCTATATTGTTTTGCCTTCCTGTATCTTATATATATTATGACCCCTGGTTTTAATGTGTTTTGCTCTTTCTCTTCTATACTATTAATTCAAAACATCCCTAGAGACCCGGTTCAAGGTCACCTTCTTTTGGAAGCCTTTATTACCTTCGTGTTTTATTTTGATATTTCTCATAATCCCCTACTATAGCCCACTGGGTTTGTTTCTCACAAGCCCTTAGCACACAGCATTGCAGTCCTCTACCTCCTTGCTCATCAGATTCCTCAGCTAAACTACAGACTCCTTGGAGGTACTGCTTAGCATTTTAACCCACTGTAACAGAATGAGTTTGCCACAGATGTTTACTGAATTAGGTCAACCTCAGTTTGTGTGCCTATTCTCCAACTTATCAGCACAATTGTCTTGGGAAAATTACTTAATCTGGAAAATGTATCCAAATTTTGTTGGTTTAATCCTACCTCATGGGATCATATTTTGAGGAGATTAAAAGATTCGATGGATAGAAAATTCTAAGCACTGTCCTAGCCTCTAGTGAATGGCCTACAAATGTTAGTTCAAGCAGTTTAACCATCATCCACCATGGTATAAGACAACTCTAGCCTTGAGAAGAGATTATGAACTGCAAGCTATTATAGAAAGAGGTTGTATTCCTTTAACTGGTACCTCTCATGTGGAAGAAATTTCTAGAGACATTTGGAAAATTAAGGCTATACAGATTAAACACATATGTTAGATTAAATACAACTGAAAAGTCAAATTGGACATGATATAATTTAACATGAATACTTTAAGTGATTCCTGCAAGTCATCTCAATATGAAGTTTGCTTTCTTCCAGAAACATTTATTCCTTCATTAAATAAACATCTATGTTTAAAGTGCTAATAAAGATTCAATGCATGTGAACACAGGAATGAACCAGATATGGGTGCTGGTTTGGTAGGAATAACATAGGAAATTTAGTCAAAGAACTCTGGTCCAACTCCTGGCTTTATCATTTTCTAGCTAGGTGATTCTGGGCAAATCTCTTAACCTCTCTGAAACTCAGTTTCCTCAACTATAAAATGGAGATATTCTTAATAAATGCATTTCTTAATTTGAATAAGCAAAAAAATATATGAGAGAATATCATAAACCTTGAAAGTGTTACAGAAATATAACAATTACTATTTATGTCCTTCTCTTAAGAAATGTGGAATCTAGTAAGGAAGGTAAGACATATCACAAAATACAGAAAATACTGGCCACTGGGTGAGGGAGTATGGAAGAGCCAAAGCATGCAAACACCCTTTCCAAAATTTGACTGCTCATTGAAGTAAAAGCACTTGGTTGGTTTGTACCTTGTTTTGTGTTTTGCCTTTTGTCTGTCTCCCTTCTCTCTTTACTGCCTCACTCTCATGTTTTTGCCTTTGCTCTTGCTAGCTTGCCAAGGAAGCAAATAAACCTCCATGTCATGTGACTATTCCTCCCAATCCCACTTTTCCAACCTTTCCAATCAAAATCTCTCTGGATTTGACCTCCAAAATTGGCCACTACTAGAATTATGGCCAGAAGAGAGAAAGTGGGAGCTTTGCACTAACAAAGGTTCTTGTTACAGAAATCCAAGACTAACTGTCTGTGACCAGCTTTTTACTCTGCTATATTTCCATCTGTCCTAACAACCTGGGAAAAATGTGAACCAGAAACTCTCAAGAGAATGAACAATCAGAGAAGGCATGCTCAATTCAGCTGTCTTTGAATGTGATGAGGTTTGTGGATATAATAAATATAATTTTTTAAAGCCTGGAGTGCTTGATTAATGAAACGAGGCTTCTTTTTTATATATCTCATTTACAATCTAATTTACAGTGTTCCATTTTTTTCTTGCTTAATATTTTATTAAGAGATAATATTTTATTATAAGAGTTTTTTTTCAATTAATATGCACTTTTATAATAGATTTTCTGCATTCTTTAAGGTAGTTTAGAATCTTGGGGCCATGCTGTCTTTCTCATGATAGCATAGTTCTGATAATGAAAGTAGGAATGCAGGATTTTACATTAAATGTTTACATTAAAATTTTCATGGGTGTGTAACTATTTCAGAAATCGATGTAACCGTGCATGTAAATTTACTAGAACTATATAAATGCATTAATCTTAATACTATGTTTAAGCCTCATTTATATTTAAAAACAGGAAACCAAATGCCTCAATAGATGTGAGGCTATCCTGAATGTATCATCTTTCCTCATTTCCATCTGTAGAATGGACCCAGTCTAAAGAGAGAAGTCTGAACAAGGCAAACTCTTACCATTGTTTTTCTTTTGAAAATAAAAGGTTTGATCAAGATTAGACTTTTCTTCAAAGTGTAACCTGTATAGTCCTACAGGTCTCAACAGGTATCCTGGATGCTGCCATGGAAAATAAGGAAAACTCCAAACACTCAGAGTTCTGGTCTTGTCAACATATAGCCAAGGAAGTTCTGAATTTTTATTTTATTTTATTTATTTTATTTTATTTTTTATTATTTTAATTAACATATTGAAGTTCTTCAAATCCTTTGAAATGAGTTTTATTGTTATAAAGAAGAGATTGACCTAGGTTAGCTTGTGATTCATATTTGGGAATTATTAGCTAAATCTACCTGTTTCAAAACACCTAGAAACATAAGACAAAATATAATAAAAAAAAATTTAAAGGTTTGGCTAAGTTTACAACAAAGAAAATTCTTAGGAGCCAAAAAATAAGAGGGAATGGGAATTAAGAATGACAGATTCATACTGAATCTTTAGCTGCTCTCAGGGCCTATGATGGTCCTTTTGACTCAGTGTGATTTAATAGCTGTATGTAAGGACATAAGACAAACTTTGGGACTGTGCATGGTATAGAGTTGAAATTAAGACTCCAATATAGAATTTACAGCTTTAAAAGGAGCCTAACTTCAACAAAAGGGTAAGTAGAAAACAGCCTACTAGCAAGAGGAGAAACTTGATAATCTTGGTATAAGCTCTTGTGAGAAAAAAAGACTCTCTTGAGAATTTGTGAACACCTTTCTGTGTTCAAATAGACTTCAGGTTTATTTCTATACTTCTTGAGTGGTCTAGGAAGCCTTGAGCCAAAATTATTTTAAATGATCATGGAACAAGTGCCTGGCAGAAACAAAAGCAAATTCCTCCTGTAAAGAATCATGATCAACATAGACTTTGAAGAATACACATGGTTATAACTGAAATAAATAGCAGTCAAGAAACCAAAATATAAAACTCTAAGAATGAAACCAAAATGAATAAGAGTTGACAAAACCACAAAAAAAGATTTAGGTTCCCATGGACTACTGGAAGGAATTGTCAGAAATGGAATATACAACTGATGTTTTATAGTGTGCAAAGAGGAAATTGAAAATATAATCAAGAAACCACATATTATGAAGAAAAAAATCTTGAAAAATACCAAAGTAATAGACATATAGGAACAAAAAGTTGCATAACTCTTAAAACAAAAGTGTCAATGGAGGAATAAAGTACAGAACAGAGTTAAAGGGAGAATTAGTGAACTAGAAAATAGCTGTAAAGAAGTTACTTATTATATACTGCATACTGAAGCAATTACTTACTATAGAGAGGAAAAGATGAAAATGTGACAGAATAATTTAAAGAAACATGGAAAATTAAAAGAGAAAGTCTAGAAAAGATTTGGCCAAAGTACCAGAAGAGAAAACTAGAAAAAGTAAGAGAGGGTAACATTTGAAATATAAGCAAATTTTTCCAGAATTGATAAAAGCCACAAGTTCTCAGATTCAGAAAACACAATGAATATGAAACAAAATAAGTCTGTATTTATAAATAAAAGTATAGAATAAGAAATAAATAAAAATACCAAGACCAGTTTTTTTTAAAAAAACAAGATTACCTCCAAAGAACTAACAAATGGACTTATATCAGATTCCTTATAGCAACATGGAAATCAAAATATAGTAAAAATTCTGAAGAAAAAGAACTGTCTATAATTATACACCCAGGAAAACTATCTTTCCAAAATGAACATGAAATGAACCCATTTTCAGACAAAGTTGGAATTTACCAGTGATAGGTCTAACACTGGAATATTCCCACAACATAACAATTCAAAGACTAATCGATAGTTAGAAGAGTTATATTATTGGAGTTTGCCCTCCTTTCTGGTATCTCTCCCACCCCCTTTTAAAGTTCATGTCACTTTGCTGGCCCCAAAATTCTGTCCTCTGTTACCTCAATTCAGTAAGTATGTGATGTTCTCTAGCCCTGCCTCCTGTAGATTAGGAAATGTCCTGAGGCAAATAGCCACAAAAATGTACATATTACCATACCTAAGTTCTATCTTTCAAGGGTCAACTTTCCTACAGTTTCTACATTTGTTTGCTCTACAGTGTTTTCAAATGTGTTTTTAAAATATTTTGTCTAGATTTTTAAATGGCCGTTTGTAGGAGGGATAGTCCAACCATGTTGTTCTATTGTAAAAAGCTATAATCCAGGAATTTAAATTTGAATCTATTAGGTTGTTACATGTATTAAATATTTGTGTGGAAACACTGAGGAAGTAGTTAAAAGTACAAGCATAGATTTTGAGGTAGAGATCTGGGCTGGAGTTATAACTTTGGTAGTCATTAGCATATAGATGCTATTTAAAGCCTTTAGACTGGGAGAGATTCCTCAAGGCCTGAGCATAGGCAAAGAAGAGAAATAATGCAAATAATGAGACAGGGTTCTGCAAAGTTTAGAAAACTTAGAGTTGACAAAAGAGACTGAGATCCAGAAGCAAATGAGATAAAAGACACATGATGAGATTGTGGAATCTTGGAATCCAAGTGGAACAAGTTTTACTAAAAGAAGTGATCATCTGTATCAAATTCTGTTGATATGGCAAGAAGAGAATTGAAACTGATTATTGAATTTAGCAATATGGAGGTCATTGATGACCCTGGTAAGAGCAGTTTTAATTGAGTGCTGAGGGTAAGACTCACTAGAGTGAATTATAAAAGCAATTGCCTTCTTCACAGGATTATGGTGAGGATTTAAATGACAAATCACAGATTATTTTAATAGATAAAGAGCTCATAAAATTCATAAGGAAATGGGGAGTTATTGTTTAGTGGGTACAAAGTTTTAGGAATGATGAAAGAGATCTGGAGCTGGATAGTGCTGATGGTTACAAAACAATATGAAAGTACTTAATGCTACTAAATTGTACATTTAAAAATAGTTAAAATGGTTAATTTTATGTTATGTGTATTTTGCCACAATACAAAATGATAAATATATGGCCGCTTATTACAAAAATGAGCAAAACACGAACAGAAAAATAAATACGAGTGGCTATTAAACATATAAAAGGAGTTCCAGCTAATTCATAATTAAATTATATGACTAATTTTTGTAAAATGCAAGTTAAAATTAACAAGTGCCACTTTTCACCTATTACATAGGCCATGTTAAATAGTTTGATAATATATCGTACTGGTAAAAACATGGAAGAACAGTACTGCCATTCATTATTAGTGGAATGAAAAGGGTACAAACAATATTTTTCAGAGAACAATTTCATAATATCTACCAAAATTTGAGAAGCATATATCATTTGATCTATCAATTCCATAAGTTTATGTACATACATTCATACCTCTGTGTATAATTTATATATAAGATTTAACTGCGACCATATTAGTTTCCTGGCTCACTACTGCTTTTTGTATCTTTCTGATGGAGTCTACCAATGTTTGGCATTCCTTTCAGCTGTCCAGCATCCGATCTCTCTCCCTCCATTTTGGAAATTTCCTACCTCATAACCTAGACACTAATCTATCTTTTGCTAGAGAACTTGAAAGTAACAGAGATTTGCTTTACCAGACTGCCTTGAAAACAGGGACCGGGCTTGCCAGCTAGACACTCTCAACCCAGGGACTGCAAACATCTGTCTTGATGATGCAAGTGGTGGCAATGGCAGCTACGTCTGGTATTCAGAGGCAAGAGGGGCAACTATTCCTTTAAGTGGGAGTGTCCACTCCATGTGTCTCCAAGATGTTGTTATGCTTCTGGGTTCATAACTTGTGTCCACAGTCCAATGTACTGCTGTAGAGGACTTCCACTGAATGACAATGGTACAGTTTATTTTTCCATTTTGCTGCTTAGGAAAATGGAAAATGACAAGAAGGATGCTACTCCTAATAGTTTTGAAAGCATTTTCTGGTATACATTTTCTCTCTTGGGCACTATATATTCATATCCCATCCCAGAAAATTAAGTCAGAATATTTAAGAATGAGATTATACAATTTATTGAAATTAGATTATCCATATAAAGTAAACATTTGACATTATTATCTTTATTATTTGAATCCTAGGTTAATCTTTCCCAACATCATCACTGCCTTTGCAGTAGGGAGGAAACATGTATTCTGTATCCATTAAAGCAAAAGTACTATTCTCTCCTCTTTTGGAAGATCTGAGAGGCTTCTAGTGTGGACCAGTCTTTTTCAGTGCCCTGTACTGGAGACAACCGAATGCCCCATTCACACTCAAGTGTTACTACACCATTGTGAATTGCTTTCTCTCAGGGTAGGAGGCATTTGGAAAGGACATAAGTAAAGTTTTAGCACAAAGAGAGAAGATCCTAGTAGTTGAATTTTCAGATTCATCATTTGGATAGTTGATCAGAGGGTCCCTTTTCTCTTTCTCTCTCTCTCCCCACTCTTCTCACTCCTTCTCCCTCCCACTTCATAAATGATGCCATCTTTGCAGCTGCCTCCTACAGATCACTCATGCATTCCCTGAGAGCATTCTGAAAAAACTGATACTTTGGGCTCATTTGCATTTCTAATGGAAGAGGGGCAAGATGTTCCCTGAGCTGAATCCTAGTACAAGTTGGGCTTGGGAAAGTGCTTCAGGCAAGAGTATTTTTTCAATTCCACAATGGGAAAAAAAAACCTAAAATGTACTTAGCCAAACACTCTGAGCCCTGAGGCACTCAAAGCAAAATGTAATCCATATGTTTCTGATTCATTTCACTCACCTCAAAGGCTCTTCAGAGTGGGTTTTCACTGCTAAGATGTCTTCGAACTGTGCAACTTTTCTCTTTCTCCAAAATAAGGAGGACTCATCCACTGAACCCATTTCCCCAAAGACAGTAACATTCAGGCTCAGCATTCAGAACTCCTGAATGCTACTGAATATATCCTGCATCTTTAAAAATCTGTCCTTTTTGTTAAAAATAAGTATCATAGCAACTTAATAAAACAATGAAAAAATGGAAGAAAGGATTATACTAAGGAATAGTTTTGTTTTAAAGACTCAGATGTTCTTACAGTTAGAAAGTAGCTGAATCTATACTTTAATTTTTTTATCATTTTATATGATGTTGATTCCACTTAATATTTCTCCTCTAATATGCAATTAACTTTTATTTTCCCTCCCTCTTTTTTCCTTCCTTGCTGTGACACAAAAGTTTGAAAATTATACAACCCAAGCAGATAATATTTTGGTCCATTGTTAGGACACATTACAAATTATCTATTCTTCTGTTTTCTCCCCTAACTGGAAAATGTAGTCTTCGTATGTATAAAGAGTAAAGTGTAAAAGCATGTATAGCACAGAGCAGATCCCCAAAACATTCTGGCTGGACTGCTCAGAGAATAAAAAGAAATATCAAAGGGGTAGTCAGGAAGGCCCAGGATGGGACGTGAGTTTAAACAGGAATCTGGCAAATATATTTAGAGGATCCAAACTCTGTGAGTGAGAGCGCTGAGTACTAATCCCAAAAGAGAAACTGCTTGCTGTCTGGCCCATTTTATACAATCTGCTATTCATATTACATTTTTAAAAAATCTTTACATTTGTCATTTCATTTAACAAAAGATAGCCAAAAGAGAATGTTCACCTGTCTATTCTCACATCTGCATGCACAATCAGTCGGAATTTTATTCAACTGACTAGTCATTTCATATTATGAGTCGATTTAGTTAAATAACTAGTTAATTCCATCAGCTTGCCAAAGTATTTTTAAAAACTGAACTGAATTTCAACTGAATATAAGCCTGTCAAGTTAACCAAACTAGTTATGGCTTAAGAAAAATAATGATTCTAGAGAATACTGTCCTTGAGTTTTTTTGAATTGACAAAATTTATATTACTGGCCTGAATCTTCAAGTTACTCAGGTCTAATAGTTTTCCATTCTATCTAGAGCCATTATGACACGTGGTAAATGAAATGCAATTTTCCCCAGTAGTTTATAAAAAAAAAAAAAAAAAGGCTAAAAATAACTTTTACTTCACCTGCAAAACTTTGCTACCCACATTTTCCCTTACAAAGAGGGAACGAGTCAATAAAGAATGGGATAAAAAAAACCATGGAGAGGAAAAAGTTGAAAAGAAAGCTTGCAGATTGTCTTTTAAATTGAAGCCCAAACCCTGGTCTGGAGTAGCCCATTTCCAGTGTCGGTAGTTTATGGGAAAGCAGCCTTGGAAGGAAAGTAATTTTCTTAAGCAGATTCCATATTCTATCTTGAAAGAGTGTGTGGAGCTCATTAATGTTTCTAATGAAATGTTTAGAGACATACTCTTATCTGTATTACAGTCTCTTATTACATAAAATAAATATTCTCTTTAAAACTAGTTGACTATTACACATAAATAAGGTTATATATAAATGTTTCATAATATTCTTGAAAAATTATTACATTTACAAAAAACAAGTTTGTAGGTTGGTAGATTTCATTTTAGTGAAATGATACTCTTTCCACTAGATGTTAATTTAATGAATGGCCAAATACAGAGTCTGATTAAATTTAACACCACTTTCTTTATAATGTGCCCAATTCTTCTCTATCCTACTCCCTTCTCAATACATTTTAACTTACAAAAAAATGTTTCAAAGCCCACTGAAGAATTCCAGGTCTTGGTGTACCTTTCTGGCCCTGTGACCTACCACCAAACCATACCCTAGCCATGTGGTGAGTTCTCTGTTCTAGATAAAACCCGTCAGTCCCTGCATTTCTCACCCTGGCCCCTTATTGCAGTTCTCCATCTGTCCTCTCCTTCCCTCCTCTTTACTCATCCATATTCACGACCCTGGTCATGTTCCCCTTCACGAAGATGGAAGCTTTTGGTTATCCTTTGGGTTCACAAACTTCTCCCTTCTGTGAAATGTTTTAGCCCTTGCTGTTTGTGCCCCCTCATCTGGTATTGACAGTCAACCCATTTTTGCTAGTATGATCTCATCCATCTCCCTCCAACTAGACTACAAGTTTACGAGGGGAAGAATCGGTGGCATATGTTTTAGATAAATACATGGTAACACACACCAGTATTTATTATCCTTATCGATATATCCTTATCAATAATACTGAAGTATTATTAATGACACTTTACATTTTGATAGCGAGACACTATTGGTAGAACTATTTAAAAATGAGTTCTACTCATTGTCACATCACTTTTTGAAAGAGTTATGACAAAATTATCTCCATTTCGTGGAGAAGGAAGCAGAGGCTTGAAAAATTGTCATTTACCCAACTTTATATAGTAAGTGTTGAGTCAGGATTGGAAGTCTGACTTTTTTGGGGGGTGGTGGAGGGGCTAGAGAAGCTTAAAGGAAATAAAAATTCATTTTGACTCCAAGATAAATTTGATAAAAAGCTGTTTAAAACCTACTAAATGAAGATGTACACATCTTCCTAGTTGAAAACTATCCATCACTAAGCATGTGCTCACTATGCCAAAGCACTTACACATATAATGGTATTTAATCCTTATAAAGTTCCTGAAGAATGGATATTATGTCTCCCTTTTTATAGATAAGACTCACACATTTTAAGTAATTTGCCTGAAGTCACACTACAGAAAGCAGTAGTCCAGAGTCTCTAACCTTAGACAGCCTGATTCCAAAGCACATGCTCTATTACATCACGCTGTTTTTCTAGAATCCTAAAGCAAAAAGAAAGGTAGAAAATCTTATAGGAAATTGTGCATAAAATCAACTTAGATACCCCTACAATGAAAAGTAGGTCCATACTCTATCTCATTTAAAGATTCGCTGATTATATTTTTGTTTGTCATCTCTTACTCATTAATTCTAATGGACTTATGTACTACCTATCCTCTAAAAAGGGTGTTAAGTCTTCTGTGTCAACTATAATGAAGTATAAAGCAGATTATGATAAATTAAAAATGCATATTGTAAGCCCTAGAGCAACCAATCAAATAAAAATAGAAAAGGAGGTATATAGTGGAAACAACATGGAATTGTTAAACAACTCGATTAGTCCAAGAGAAGGTAGAGAAAGTAAAAAAGGAACACAGAACATGGGAAAATAGGAAAGGACTACCAAGATGGTAGATTTCAACCTAAATATAATAATTTTATTAAATGTCAATACTCTAAATAGTCTATATGAAAGATGGAGATTGCCACACAGCTTAAAAGGCTAATTAAATGTGGTCTAAAGAAATCTATTTTAAATATAAAGACACAGTTTAATAATAAAAACTGGAAAAAAGATATGAGGTTATTCTTTACATTTTTCTTATTTTTGCTAGCTTCATTTTCCATTCTCTAGGTCTGCTTTGTTTCTTAAGTCATACAGGTTTATGGGGTAGCATAGGACTCAAAATATTATTTAGGACCTCTGACTACTTATTAACCAATCTACCATTCAAAAAACCTAAGAAAAAAGTCCGTCAGCTGTCCAGTGTTGAACCACATAAACACGTATTGATTTTTCTTCTAAGAAAACAGGAAAGGTATATTAGGTATATTTGCTTTTTAATTAAAAATGTTTTTGAATAATAATGTTTTATATGCATTGGAGAAAAATTTGAATATCTTCATAAGAACAATGAAGAAATTAAAATGACCCAATATGCCATCCATAAAGAACCACTTAAGATATTTCAAATATTTTTCCATTACCAAAATTGAGCATATATAATTTACAAAATTGGATCAAGTTTATTTCACTTTGAAATACATTATATCTTTTCATGTCAACATATTATAAAACTCTAATAACCATTACACCATTATATGAGATGCTATAATTTATCACAATAATAATTATAGCCAACGTATGTACCAGGCGCTGTGCTAAGAGTTTTGCATTATTCATTTGATTACTCTTCATCACTGTGTTACTGTCTGAGTAACATTATTAATTGCCATGACAACATCCTTTTGTATTGCCAATAGACCAAGTCATATTTAATAGTAAACACTAAATCCTTCTATGGCATTGGCTTGGCATTACGCTATTCCTCCTACCTCTGTACCTTTCTATTCCTATTTCACATGCCCATCCAATACAACATTTCACCTGTTGAATTTATCTATGACAATGTGTCCCTCAATTACAATAAAAATGGAATTTTATACACTGATCCAAATTTGGAAACACTCTTGTGAATATTTTGAGCACTTCAGCACTGTATCATAGAATCTCTTAATTCTCTAATTTGTGTCACTAAATTGTATCTAAATTTTTTGCTATTTTGAGCAATGCTGTGACAAATAAGGAATCCTTGAGGGCATTTAAGTAAATTGTATCAAGATCATGCTGTGACTTGCCTAATGTCCAGATGTTCTCATTCATTCTCAAAACCTGAACTATACACCAAGATTTTGAACTGGTATTGAATATGAGAATGAGTCTTACTCAGTGGTGTGCTAGAGTCGATTTGTATCAGCTTGGAAAAGCTGACTGTATCTCCTTTCAACTCTGCATTCAATTACATCACACTGAAATCAGCCATGGGCGAAGTAACTACCCACAGAAATCAGCAAATGCCATCAATCAGGGAGATCTTTTCCCCTGCAGGGCCTGTGGTTATACATTTACCAGCACATCTCCGGCCTTATTGATGAATTAATACAGGTATCTTGCATGCAGCACCACACGGTCACTCAGTTGGCATAATTCCTAATCAATATAGTGCTGTCTACCAGCCAAGCAGTCTGCAACAGAGCAGGGCTGAATATATAGTACAGCCCAAAGTCACACAGCCTGTTAAGTGGTAGAGTTGGAATTCTAGCCCCAGGAGTTTGGTTTGTTTTTTGTTTTTTGTTTTTTTTTTTTTGCCTCAAAGACTCAAATGCCTCTGCCCCACCTTCCACTTCTGGAGAGGGCAGGTTCTGCAGACAGATCGCCTGGCTTTATCGCCTGAGCAGTTACGTGACTGTGGGCAAGTTACCAACCTTCTCTCTCCCTAACCTTCCTCATCTACTAAAAAGGAATAATACCTATTTCATTATGACATTGTAAGGATTAAATGAAGTAATGAGTCTAAGAAACTCAGCATAGTGCCTTGCACATAATAAATGTGCAATCAATGTTGATTGTTATTAATCTATTTTTTAAAGAATATAATGCAATAAGCCAGTAGTATTCTTTATCTAACATTTATCTATCTTTAACCACACAGTGTTCTTTTAAGGTAAAGAATGTTTGATCTGCTTTTTAAAAAGCCTCAAAATTTAATTGAACACAGAAATTCTTTTTTCATAGCAGATACATATTTCAGTGTGTAAGTTATAGTTCCATTACAGAACTATACATGTGTTCATTTAGTTGATCAAGTCCCCTTAAAAGCACTAAATGAATTCATAGGAGGTTCAGATATCTGGAGAACTGGTTTCCTTTTAAAAAATTATTGTTCCATGACCTGAATACCTTAATTCGGGCTAATCATTAGAAATCTAGTCATTGCTACTTGGACAAACATAATCCCTTTGACTTCTTTTTAGTAAGGAGGAATGTGCTTTAGACACAGTGTTCTTATGATTTGAAGAAACATATCTTGATAAACAGAAATATTAGCTTTGAGCAAAGACTCTATCAAATTTCTTGAAAATAAATTTACTATTCTCTCTCAATTCCTCTGTCAATTGATGCTGTGAAAGAAGGTTTTAGGTCATGATTATCTATAAAATAAAGAGAAACAGGTTGAATAAGAGTGCCTGGCATATAGTAAGTCCTCAATTCATATTTATTGAATAAATATTAATCAACATGAAGTGAACATTTGTGGTACACACAGATATAACACAACTGATGTATATGATGTACACATACACATACAAACAGATATAATAACCAACAAAACCATATAAATCTAATCTAAAATACATGCTGTAATATAGATAATCACTGTATTTCTAGTATTTCATAGGAACAATGTTTACATTGGTAGATTTTTAAAAAGGGCTTGGTCCTTTTCTTGAAGTTATCTGGCAACCCTGACACTGAATTTAGATGAAGGGGATACTGGCCCGAGAAGTCCTTCATGGGAAGATGGAATTGCTTCATGCAATCAGTGGTGCCCATTCTTTACAGTCAAACCTGGTGGCAAAAAGCTAGTTCCTTAAGCCATGAATATTTCACTCCTCTGATATCCCAGGCTATGATGAGAAAGTCTGAAAACAAATCCAACCTATAAAATTTCTTCAGTATTATTTTTATGTTTGTTTTCTAGAGTCTGGATTTCAATGGCACTTCCTCTGATACTTTAGTGAAACTTTAAAACAGTTTCCAGTTTTCTTTGATTTTGACGACTGAAGCCAATTTCTCCCAGTGCAAATACAACTTGCTTCTCAGCTCTGCCCAAGGCGGAAAATGTCAACCACCTGAAGGTTCTAGCCAGACTTCCAAAGACAAGGGACCAACCAGAAAGAGGCTCTCTCTCTCCCAAAGTTCCCTCAAAGCCTTTTTACAATCTGATTTTCCACAAGAATCAAACGATGACAAATGGTATGAAGTCTAAGCTGAAGTCCCATAAAATATAACTAGCATCTAGTCTGACCTGGCCCAGCCTGACTGAAACCTCCAATAGCTCAACAACAACATGCAGGGCTATTCTGCTCCTCACCCTCCTGCCTCCTGTTTATCTGGGTCAGATGAGGTAGTTAAGAAAGGAAGCTAGAGATTCTCCAGCTAATTCAGTTAAGAAACAAGAGAGAGAGATTTTATGTGCCCAGAAACGTAGGTTCTAGCCCTCCCTCTGCATCACTGGTTAAATGAAGTGGCTGTTTACTTCCCTTGTTTGGGCCTCAGTCCCCTGGGCTACCTGAAAAGATAGTGAACCACATGGTCTGTAAGGCTTTGGAAACCAGATCTTTTAAATTCCTACAATTTACAGAGTGTTTACTGTGCACTGGGAATTATACTAACTTCCTCATATACATATTTTATTTTGTTTTCACAGTAGCCTGTCCTACTAATATTATCCCTAATTTATAGATGACAAAAGCTTAGAGAGGTCAGGGAACTTACCCAAGTTCATAAATAGGTGGCAGAGCTAGAATTCAACCCCAAGCCAACCACTTCCAAATCCCACATCGTTACTCACTACCCTGAGCTGTGGTTGACACACACCTTTGATGTCTCTGTCGCGCTTAACAGTATCTTAAAGTACAGTTAAACCAAAGTCTCAGGAGATCCTCTGGACACTCCTCAAAGTGTCCCTTTTACAGTTTTCTGTCCTCTCATCCATTGGTATTAAGAACTCAGTTCTATATCGTGTTTGATGGCAGACGTCCATGTAACACAAAGAAGCCGCAGGGTCTTATCTGGTCATTTCATTTGTGCAAGCAAGGCTCTATGGAGTCCGGACGTCTGTGACTCATCCGTCAGCTCTGGAATCTCTTTCAAAATGTACTGATCTCCTGACAGGAATGGGCAATGGCTTCAGAGAAAATGGAAAGCTCTGAACCTTTGCCAAAATCTCAAACCCAAATGAAGCCCAAGTGCTTATGTTGAGTTTGGGCAATAACTTTGTTCTTCTGGCTCCTTCAAAGTCAAAGATGTCTCTTCTTCCATTCCTCCAGGCTTAATGAATGACAAATTAAAGTGAGCTAAACATGCACCTTGCAAGGAGGGGCTGCCAGACTGATTTCTGATTTAATAGCCTAAGGATTTTCTCTGACATGGTTAAGCTTAAGACAGCCCATTTAGAGGAAAAGCAGTTAAAAGGAAATCTGATAAAAATCTTCCATTACTGCTAAGGCAGAGGTTTTTAGGAGGCTGAGTGGTAAAGTAGGAACAATGTGTGCTTTGGTTTCTAAGCGACGCAGGAATGAATCCCAATTCTTCTACTTAGTAACTGTGTGACCTGAAGCAAGTTATTTAGCCTCTCTGATCCCAGTGTCTTCAACTATAAAATTGGGATAGTCATTATTTACCACATAGGTTTGTTGCAAGGATTCAATGAATTAATCACGTAAAAACTTCATATATTTTTCATCCCCAAATACCACAAAATTATGCAATTTTAGAGTCAAAAGAGACATAATATTGAGTTTACATACTCGATTTTATAGGTTAGTAAGGTAAAGCCCAGGGAATTAAAATCCAAAATCATATAAGTAGTTGATAGCATTTTAGTCCATTCTATTTGTGGCCACCTGAACATTTTGCTAATCCTTCATGTCCTTACACTTATCCATCAATC
Source organism: Rousettus aegyptiacus (assembly GCF_014176215.1). Taxonomy (NCBI): domain Eukaryota; kingdom Metazoa; phylum Chordata; class Mammalia; order Chiroptera; family Pteropodidae; genus Rousettus; species Rousettus aegyptiacus. The sequence goes on from NW_023416306.1 coordinate 129,726,687, forward strand.
AGCACAATTTATAAAATATTCTTTACACGTTCAGCACTGTGTGAAGAATTGTAAAGGAAAAAAAAATAAAGAGTCTCAGGCATTCGGACCCTGATATCAAGGAAGTTACCAATTAATTGAGAAAAAAACATTAATTCATATGGAACAAATAGAAAACCATGCAAGTTGGCATGTATGAGTGCAAATGATATGATTTAGATGTGAATCTAAAAGAGGATAATAAGTAAGCATGGGAGGAGTCAGAAGAGGCTTCCTGGAGTTACTTAAAAGATTACAGTTATGAAGAGATTGGGAAAGAAGTAGCTACAGGCCACTTTCCAGATGAGTCACTCACTATACCTCAAGCTTTAGTTGCCTTGTCTGAAGATGGAGATAAATTAGCTAATACATTACAAGGTGTTGTATTAAACTACGTGCTTAGCATAGTACCTGGCACATGGTGAGAACTTACTAAATACTCATCCATACACTGAATTTCATGCTTCCAAAATGCTGTAGGCAGTTGCCATTGTTCTATTCATTTTATTGTGAGGAACTTAAGTGCAATTAAATATGGGCATGTGACTTCATTTTGGTCATTAGTGTTTGAGCAAAAGTGATATGGGTAAGTTACTTGTAGAATGAAGTGGTTAAAAAAATGGGTATACTTTTTTCATGTTCCTTTTCCCCATTTTCTGACGTAATGGAGAGTGATCCAAAAGTTAAAAAGAGGGTAGAACCACAGGATAGAAGGAGAATAGGTCCCTGAATGACCACATGGAAATTTGCCCCAAAAGAAATATCTCCGACTGGACTGGAACATACTGATGTTCTGATGTTCCAGTCTAGTTGGGGATATTGACATCATATTCTCAAATATGAAATTAGCTTTCATAGGCCAAACACTAAGATTCCAGGATTTATTTGTTTTAACCCTCAGTGTTACCTAATAAATTTACTAAGAGTTTTTCAAAAAGTCTGAATTGGAATACATTATAGCAATATCATATAAGTTAGGGAGTAGTTAGAAAGAAGTTTAACTCTTCTAAATTTTTTTCTTATCTTGGCAAAAATGAAGTTATTAAATCTAGCCTCTGATACATGACACAGATACGCTGCAACTTTCCAGGTAGTCACTAAAGAATAGAAACATAGAACATAAATTCTAAAACAGTAGTGAGAAAATGTTTAATAAAATAAAAATAATTAATGGAAAAGAAGGTCATATGGGAGGGCCAAATAGAAAGCCCAAAACACAACGGTAAATATAAATACATTGGCAATTGCATTAAATATATATGGAGAAATGTTCCAAATAAAAGATAAAAATATCAGGATGGGTTTTAAAAAGCTAACCACATGCTATTTACAAGATAAACATCTACAATGTATAATGGTTAAATAGAATGGTTAAAAGTAAAAGAATGGAAAATGACATTACCAGAAAAATTCTAACCAAAAGTTAGTTGGTGTAATATTAGACCAAATAAACCAAAATTAAAAAGAGAAAAATGCTAAAGATAAAGAGGGAGTTTTCATAACAATAAAGTTCCATTAACCAGGAAGTTTCAACAATTTGAAATTTATATGTGCCTACATAAAGTGAAAACAGATAGAACTACCAAAAGAAAGGAAAAAATAGACAATCATTGTAGAATTAACTGATAGTGAAAGCAACAAAAAATCAGTAAAGATATAGAAGATTTGAACATGATTAACAGACTTAGTTTAACTGACAAATATAAAATATATACCCAGCAACAGTATTTTGTACATACTTTAAAGGAATATTAACAACTTACTCTATATTAATCCATAAAGCAATTCTCAACAAATTTCAGAGTAGTGAAATTAAAAACCATGAAGAAAACTTAAAAAACCCCAGAAATATATGGAAACTAAACATGTTACTAAATAACCAATGACTCAAAGAGGAAATCAAACAGAAAATCAAAAAATATCTTGAAAACAAATGAAAATTAAAACACAACTTTTCAAAATTTATGAGATGCAGCAAAAGCTATTCTAAGAGGGAAGTTCATAGGTATATAGGCCTACCTCAAGGAACAAGAAAAATTCCGAATAAGCAATGATAACTCTATACCTAAGGAACCAGAAGAAGAACTAACAAAACTCAAAGTAAACAGAAGGAATGAAATAGTTAAGGTCAGCGAAGAAATAAACAAAATAGGAAAAAAATAGACAAGATGAATAAAACCAAGAGCTTGTTCTTTAAAAAGAGAAACAAAATTGACAAACTTTTAGTCAAACTCACCAAAAAAAAAAAAAAAAGTGAGCCAAATACATAAAATCATAAGGAGAAGGAGAAGAAGAAAATTACAGGCCAATAGTCTTGATGAATATAAAAAAAATTCTCAACAAAATATTAGCAAAATGGATTCAACAATACTTTAAAAGAATTATATATACCATGACCAAGTGGGATTCATCCCAGAGATGCAAGAATGGCTCAACATTTGTAAATCAATAAATGTGATTCATCTCATCAACAAAAGCAAGGATTAATACCATAGGATCATCTCAATTGATGCAGAAAAGGCATCTGACAAAATTCAATACTCTTTTATGATAAAAACTCTCAGCGAAGTTGAGTATAGAAAGAACACATCTCAACATAATAAATGCTATATATGACAAACCCATAGCTAATGTCACACATAATGATGAAAATCTGAAAGCTTTTTCTCTATGATCAAGAACATGAAAAGGATGCCCACTATCACCACTTCTATTCAACATAATACTGGGAGTCTTAGCCACAGCAATCAAACAAGACAGAGAAATAATAGGTATCCAAATTGTAAAGGAAGAAGTCAAACTCTCATTATTTGCAATGGTGTATTACTATATATAGAAAACCCTAAAGACTCCACCAAAAAACTATCAGAACTAATATTTCTATACACAAATAATGAAAGATCAGAAGGTAAATTAAGAGAACAATTCCATTTATAACTGCATCGAAAAGCACAAAATACCTAGGAATAAATTTAACCGAAGAGGTGAAAGACCTGTACTCTAAAAACTATAGGGCCGTAAAGAAAGAAACTGAAGAAGATACAAATACAGGGAAGGATAAAAAATGCTCATAGATTGGAAGGATTAATATTATTAAAATGTCCTTACTACCTAAAGTAATATACAGATTCAATGCAATCTCTATTAAAATACCAATGGCATTCTTCTCAGAACTATAACAAATAATCCTAAATTTTATATAGAACCACAAAAGACCTCAAATAGCCAAAGAAATCCTGAGAGAGAACAAAGTGATCATGCTCCCTGATATCAAACTGTACTACAAAGCTACAATAATCAAAATAGTATGATACTGGCTTAAAGACAAATATAAGGATGAAAGGAGAATAGAGAGCACAGAAATAAAATCACGCTTACATGGTCAATTAATCTACAACAAAGGAGGTACTGATTGATATACGATGCGGTAAGGACAGTCTTCGATAAGTGGTGTTGGGAAAACTGGACAGATACATGCAAAAAAAAATGAAATTGAACCATTTTCTTACATCATATACAAAAATAAACTCAAAATGGATTAAAGACTTGAAGACATGAAATCATAAAAATCCTAGAAGAAAACAAAGGATGTAAACTTTTTGACATTGCTCTTAGGAATCTATTTTTGGATATGTCTCCTCAGGCAAGACAACAAAAGAAAAAAGAAATGAAACTATATCAGACTAAAAAGGTTTTGCACAGTGAAGGAAACAATTAACAAAACAAAAAGAATCTACTGAACGGGAAAAGATATTTGTCAATGACACATTCAATAAGGATTTAATATCCAAAATATATAAGGAAGTCATACAACTTAACAACAACAACAAAAACAATCTGGATTAAAAATGAGCAGAGGACTTAAATAGACATTTTTCCAAAGAGGACCTACAGATGGCTAAGAATTATGACAAGATGCTTAACATCATTAATTATCAGAGAAATGCAAATTAAAACCACAATGATAGATAATCTCACACATGTCAGAATGGCTACCATCAATAAATCAACAAATAAATGCAGGCAAGGATATAAAGAATAGGGAACCCTTGTACACTGTTGGTGGGATTGTAAATTGATGCGGCCACTGTATAAAACAGGATAGAGATTCTTGAAAAAATTAAAAGTAGAGCTGCCACACAATCTACTAATTTCAATTTTGAGTATTTATCCAAAGAAAACAAAAACACTAATTTGAAAAGATATATGCACCCCTATGTTCACTGAAGCAAAGATGAAAACAGAAATAAGTAAAACTGAGGAAGAACAAAGAGAATACCAACAAAACGAAAAGTTTACTCTTTAAGAAGTTAATAGTTTTAAATTTCTTTCAACTGGTAAAATTGATATTTTAATTAAAAAAAAAAAGAAGGTGCAAATAACCATTATCTGGGAACAAAATGGAGAACATAAAAATTGATAGGAGATATTATAAAAATTTGGATAACATAGACAAATTCCTAGAAAAACATAACATTAAAACTGACTCAAAATAAGCCATAAATAAAAGAAAAGCAATAGTCAAAAATTTTCCCATGAATAAAATTTCTGATTCATTTTTTTCCACTGGCAAGTTCTAAAATTACTCAAGGAAAAGATAATTGCAATTTATTTGGTCTCTTCCAAAGAACAAAAAATCATGGAGTGTTCCCCATCTTTTACTGTGTAGGAATAACAAAAACTTGCTAACTAGCTTGACAAGGACAATTCAAGGAAAGAAAATTGCAGGGAATCTCATTCATAAACACTGAGGCAAAAGTCCTAAACAAAATTAACCAACCAAATGAAGAAATTTATAAAAACTAGAATATTTCGTGACCAAGTAGGATTTAGTCTAGAAATGCAAGACTGATTTACATTAGGAAAACAAATTAATATATTTACCACATAAGCAAACTAAAGAGGAAACTGGTCTTCTCAATAGAGGAAATAGCAACTTTTAATACCATTAAAAATACATTCATGATTTGGTAAAAAACAGCATTAGCGAATTAGATATATTGGCGAGTTATTGACACAATAATGTGATGTAACAAAACACCAGGTCAACTGATGGTTGACTGATCTATACCGGGTTCATCTAGGCTTCATTCTGAATTTTAGGTTAGGTTCGAGTCTGTCCATATGTTGACTAATAGGCTCTGAGAAATATGTTTTTCTTATGGTGATAACAGAAACAACAAAATAATAAGTAGAAACATAGGATATCTCCTAAGGCCTAGGCGTGGAACTGACATAAAGTCATTTCTATTCACATTCTACTGGTCAAACTCGTTGTCACATAGTCAATATCATGTGGGGAAATATATGCCACCTCAAGTGGGAGGAATTGCAATGTCACATGACAAAAGGCATGTACATAGGGAGAGGTGAAAAATTAGGAATGATAATGCAACTTATCACATTAGAAAAAGAAGGAAACTTCCTCTAACTGATAAAGGATGTCTACAAAAATCAACAAAAATCTACAGCCAATAACATATATGACATTTAAACAGTTTCCCTTTGAGACAGGGAGAAAACAATGATGCCTCCATTACCATTTTCATTAGACAACTATTAGACAACAGAGATCTTTGCTAACCCAGTAAGAAAAGAAAGTAATAATATAGTTATTGGTGAAGAAGAAATAAAACATTTTTGGTTGCAGATTATGTGATTCTATATTTAGAAAATCCAAAAGCATCTACAGATAAATTGAATAAGAGAGTAAGTTTGTTGGATTAAAAAATATCAATATACAGAAATTATATACTAGCAACAAATAAATTTTAAAATATACAATTAATGCCTTTATTGAATGGTATTAAAGAATATCTGAATAAAGAAGGATATGATCTTTGTGGATTGGAATACTTAGTATAGCAAAAGATATTAATTCTCCCCCAAATTGATCTATATATTCAATACATCCCAACTGAAATCCAAACAGGATTTTGTGTTGAAAATGATACCAAAACGTGTATGGCTGGGAATTCTATTCTAGCTATATGAAAGGAAGGAGTCCTCGGGACTCAGAGGAGTAGCTGATTTTCCTACGTGATAGACAGAAAGTCAAGGTAAATGGTGCCTTTGAACAGCTCTATGAAAAGGGGGCAGTAGGCTCTTTGTGGTAAAAGTGAGAAAAAGGCAGGCGGTTGAAAATAAATTTCCAGAGTCATTTGACAACAAACTGGCCTGAAAATCATGAGTCATCGCAGCTGGAGTCTGAAACAAGATTTAAGTTAAGAAAGGCAATATTTATATTCAGGGCTAGGTTTACACAAAAGGTTGAGGTATTTGATTTTAAAAGATGTTTTCTATAAAATATACATCAATGAACATTGAACAATGAATACTATAGGAGTAGCGCTATATATCTCCTTACTTAAATTTGGTTGTTTTAGTTACAAGTTGTACTTTTGTTAGGAAAGACAAAGATGCTTCTATCTCCAAGTCAATGATTCTCAACTTTGGTTCCATTAGAAATAAGTAGGGAGTTTTAAAAAATCCTGATGCCCAGGTTACACCAGCCCAAATCAGAACCCCCCAGAATGGGACCCAGGCATCAGTGCTTTTTCAAGTTTCCCAGGTGATTCAAATGTACACTCAATGTTAAGAACCTCTACTGAAGTAAATGCAAGACTTTGGTATCAGTGGATTACTGACAATATCAATTTTTAAAGCCTTTCCTAGACCAATTAAACCAGAACCTCTGGGACATAGCCTAGGCAATGCAATTTTTTTCCCAAAGCTCCTCCGATGATTCTAACATCTTCATAACAGAAGATGAAAACCTTTTGTTGAGATTAGCCACCGAACTCAGTAACGCCAGTGGCTACTGGTGATTTTCTATAACAGAGCACTCAATTCTTAAGTTTTCGGGTATCTCTTCGAGTGGTTAATTAAGTCCAACTCAGAAAAACATATTCAACATTTGTTAAATATTTATTGAAAACAAAAGGTATAGTACTTGTCTTCAGGTGAGAAAAAAAAATCCCCAACAAATATAAACTCTAGTTTCTGGTAAATTGTGGATGGTCCCAATATCACCAATCCCTGTATAACAGACTCTAATATTATGAAGAACAATTTATTAAAGATACAATGCATGTATATATTTTTTTCTCCAAACCCTGAAATACAGCCCAGTCATATGAACCATATAGCACCTCTCCCATTCTCACAGTTTGGGAAAAGAGGAGAGGGTAAGGTGGTGATAATAGAAGGCAACATCACACCAAATATTATAATAGCCCTGCCAGCCCTGTCGTACCTGAGAAGTGCAGTTCACACTCACAAGAGCAGTGTAGCAAGTTACACAACTCTGGCACCTCCTCGGCAGGCATGTAACTCCTAAATGACTTAGCAAAATCTGGGGCTTATAAAGCCAGAGAACTCATTTACAGCTGGAAACATTGATAGGAATCATCTGAGGACCCTGTAGACATGATTCTGTGTGGTCTTTCCCCATGCGCCAGCTCAAAGGACAAGTCCGAACCCCAACAACACATGCACAAAGGACCCTAAATAACAAACTCCATGTTCTAAAATGTTTCATTGCGTTCCTAGTTTACAAGGTTCTTTTACAGATATGATAGATACAGTCTTTCTCTATTTCGTTTTCACAAATGAGAATGCAGATATCCAGAGAGATGAGACAGTGACGACACAGGTTGACATTACTAGTAAGGACAGTGTTGGGATGTAAACTAGAAACTTTCCCATGACAATCCATGTTTCCCCCTCCACTATAATAGAAATACCTGACATCACTATGGTGCCTTGTGACATGCGAAGCACATCCCCAATAATTTTTAGTAAAGGAAATGACGTAAGCGAAATAACAGCACCACACCTGGCACATAATAGGCCCTCAATGCATAGACTTGCTTCTGGCTTTATGCATATATTGTTTACTGCTCTCCTTCCTTCAAAGGATCTGAGTAGATCATAACCTTTATTAACCTCTGAGTCTAATAAAATAGGATTGGCCAACAAATTTGGTCCCCCTACATAATCTCTTTCGATAAAAGGTTTGAAGTTCAGAACATGGGATTGGGCAGCCTATGATGACCTGGAACTTAATCAGCCAAAGGGAGAGTAAGTAAACTGTACATATCGGAAAGGGCCATGGCTTCTAATCTGAAAGGAAAAGTTGAATCCCCAAACCTCAACTCCAGATTGAGTTTTCACAGTGGTGTTAATCGTTATTTGGACAGATTTCCTTTTTATTGCTAGGAATTAATGTGTAGGTTGTCTGCTATGATGTAATTTGATCAGAGACTTAGGGATACTTATATCCTTTCCCAATAATCACTCTTTTCCATTCTCTCCATTCCTACCCTGCAGTCTGAACAAAAATACCTGTTTTTTAACAGCTGTGCAAGGGCCCAACCCCAAACTACAATACTGATAAAAATCCTTGTGGCAGCATGTGGCTTGGACTTGAGGCTAAAATGGACAAACCACCACCACTCTCCCATCACTATGTTTACACCCCAGAACTAACCTATGAGGCCAGGGTGCTTTATGTGAGGCTATGAATCAGGAGATGGCCAGGGTGGGTTCATTCGCTTACCCAGCCATATGGAAACACAGAAAAAAAAGAGAGACAAGACCTGTGCAGGTCCTGTCTCAACAATTCTGGGGTATGGAGAAAGATGAGGTACAAGAACAGAGAAGAGGAGAACAGCAGGCTTTGCCCTTCAAGGCACAGTTATCATGTTTGCTGGGAAAATAAGGGTGGGTGAATACTCTGTACTATGACCAGCCCATCGGCTCTCTGCCCCCGCAGGGAAAGCGAGATCTAGGAGAAGGAGGACTGAAGTGGGGCTGCCTGGGAAAATGGTAGAGGTCTCCTCATTCTACAACAGACTCGAGGTCAATTTTTCTCCCCTTCTTCCCTTCCTTTTCTTTTGCTTCTATCTTTTGCTAGAAAATATCAGGTCTATAGCTGTCTGGAAAAAATTTAAGACTAAAATTACCTTTAAAGTAAATAGAATGTGTTGGATAGCCTGTAATCATATAGTCCATATTCTTACAAATTATTGACAACAGAGTCCATTTACATAAATAATAAATAATAAATAAATAAATAAATAAATAAATAAAACTAGTGCCACTTCTTATTTTCCCTTGTCTTATATAGCAAGAACTTCTCTTGGGGGTTTCTGGATTTCCACATAGGAATGGCTTGGCTATTCTCTTTACTTCACATGTCCCAAGCTCAAGGGACACCTTTACCAACTTGAAAAGTAAGGTTTGTCCTTGTGCCTTGGCTTCTCCTTACAATGGACTTTTCCTCACTGACTCCAGGCAAGCAGGCAGGAACTCTGGGGCCTCCTGTGATTCCTCTACTTTTGTTCCTGTAACTTTCTGTCAGCCACATACCCCTTGATTTAGCTCCTAAGTAACTGTCAGATGGGTCCCCTTCTCCCTACCCCTATCCCCAAATCAGCAGCTTCCTCCTAACCTGTTTATTGTCATTTCCCTTTCCAATCCACATGGCCATCCTCAGATTTAAGATTTCATTCTGACCATGTTCCTCTCCTGGTAAATATCCTTTGGAGGTCACCCATTGCCCATTAGTGAAATTACTAGCTCCTGAACATAGAACTTAATATTTTCTATAACTTGCTTCCCATTCAACATTCAGATCTCACTTCCTCTCATATCTTCCTTTGAATTTTATTCTCCAGTAACATTATTCTTCTGGTTGTTGCCAGCACGTCTGCACATACAATGTTCTTTTATCCCTGCTTCTCTGCTCAATATGTCTCCTTACCTATATAATGCCTTCTCCCCCTTTTCATTTGGTCAACTCTCATTTTTTCCTTCAAGACTCAGCTCAGGTGCTATCTTCTCCAGGAAGTACTCTAACTATCCCATTCACTTTTTACTGCTGTTTCCATATAACATTGTCCATACTTCTGCCATAACTTCCATAAGACATTATCCATAGCTCTGTCATAACATGTACATTATACGTTGAAATCTTGTCTTTGTCACTAGGCTATAGAGTTCAAGAGCTATTTATTCTCAGTGCCCTCAGCCTCTAGACCTTTGAAGTAAGAGATCCTCACACTGCATGACCTGCATCCCTTGGGAGGCCTAGAAATAGGTTTGGAAACCAGCAGGGAGCCAATCACTTGTTTAAATGGTATAATATGCAGGCAAAATGGCAGAGAAAGGCCACCTCTCATGGCAAATTCATGGGTTAGCAGAAGCTACCTGGACTCTCTATTGAGGGTTGTGAAGTTTCTGCAGATACTGTGACAAACAATATGACTGCCAATACCTATGATCAGGACAAGTGTCCTACAACTGCTGTTTTGGATATAAGGGAAAAGAAACTAACATTCATAATTATCTACATGATCTAACAATATACCTAAAGCACTGTGGTTATTTTGCTTTGTTTTTATTTTTGTTAATACTAACCAGACTTCTTATTATTAATCCTTATGTCTTTAACAATACACTGGTTCTCAGAGACACTTTATAACTTGTGGAAACCATTATTAAGGTAGTGGAATGATAAGTTAAAGGTAGTGGACTTGGAATCCCAACCCTGTTCTGCCTAACTTAAAGACCCTGGCCCGTTTCAGCATATCAGGCTCTATCTTCCTCTATGTTGGAGCTATCGTTATCCAAGGTCAAATCTACGTTGGCCACAAATGATGGAGTCACGGTCCCTGATGACATGATGCTGTAAGTTAGCTCCCTCAAAGGCCTTTGTCTGTACTGCAGTTTGTCCAGTTCCCTGCATCTTATTGCTCAGTATATAAACACTTGAATTCTTTATCTGGATCCCCTGGTTATGTCTCCTTGCCACCCACTGACTGGCTTCCCATGACCTGGCTAAGGCCAGGCCCTTGATGAGCACAATGGAACTGTTTCTGTCCCCACTCCTGGATCAGGAGAGGATCGTGATCCCCTCATATTCCTTCCCCACAAGAAAGAACACTGGTCTCTCCCTAGTTTCCCACACACAATAGAGGCTAATGGTAATTTCAAGTGAGAAGTAAACAAAAGATAAGAAAATGGATGTACTGAACACAGAGCAATGTCACAGCTACTGAGACATCTCATGCTTGCCTTCCAAGGGAGGGGCGGGTCATCCCCATTGGAGAGACAATTTTAGACCTTAGTATCTCACCCTGAGACTCTCCTCTAGGACAAGACATGGTGAAAAAGTCTACACTCTTTGGAGAAAACTCTACTAGTGTCCCCACTCCCAGGGTGTGGCCTTGCCCTCATACCCTGATCATTGCGTCCCCAGTCTGATATCAGGGCATTTCCAAAACTTTGAGTTTTGTGTTAGCACAATCATCTTTTTACCCAATTACCATTATATTTGCCCCTAAAAAGAGCTATATCTTAGTGGGCAATGATTCTCCTCACTGAAGCTTAACTTTCAATTCATTTAATAAATGCTGAAATAGCACTTACTACATATCTACTGTTCCAAGTTTGGTAATGATAGGAAGATGACTCTATCACAGTGATAGGAAGGAAGAAAGTCAAAGGAGGGGAAAAAAAAAGGAAGGAGAGAAGGAAAGAAGGAAGGTAGGAGGAAAGGAATGAAGGAAATAAGTGGTAAAGGTGATTAACAGGAGGTTAGGAGCGTGCGACATGCCATGGCCAAGGCTGACTGGGAAGGTCTTGATGAAGGAAGTAGGTCTGTCTGTGGAAACCAGCAAGATGGAGAATACAAGTGGAAGGTCCATAAGGACAGAGAGCCCTGTGCCCTGCCAATTCAAATGAGGCTTCCCATTCCTGCTTCTGTCTAAGGCTACCTGATAGCCCTCACCATCATCAGCATCCACTGGCAACACCTAGCTGCCTGCCCTCACGCAGAACACCACACCAAGCAAGCTGAGGCAAATCCAGCCAGATTGACCCAATTCTCTGTGTTTGCTAAGGCCCGGTTGCCTCAAGGGATAATGGAAAAGGTATTAAAAAGGTGGAGAGAAAGACAGACAATACTGGGATAGACCACCTGGTCATGAACACAGAAAGAAGACTCTCATTAAGAATCATATTCTTCTAACAATGGGGGGATGTCTCTCCTTTGATGTTCAGACATGTTTAAAGACTGGTCTTTAGATAACCAAGAGCAAAGTGATCAATTGCAATTAATTGCTTATTGTATATTTCTCTCCAAGCTTTTGTGTGTCATGTTTGTCTACTTGTCTCTTCTGTTCTATTTTCAGACAAAAGGTTTAAGCAAAAAACTTTCCAAATACATTCATGAATATTTTAGCATGTATTCTGTGTATGCATTTAATAATCTCTCCAGGGCACACAGAGCAAGGAAGTGATAAGAGAAAGATAGACCTCTGTTTGGTGCCAGCTGCCCAACAGCTGCCATTCTCACAAGGAAGGGGCAGATTCCCCAAACTGACCGTCAGAAGAGCTTTGGCAAGGCCAAAAGAGAACATATAGCTTTTCTGTTTGAAGGCAGAAGGTGGTGGGAATATAGGGGGTGAGGTAAGGAAGGAAAGAAACAAGGGGCATCTACTATGTCTTGAAAGATGTAAATGGTTCTGCTTGCATTCATTCACTCACTGGTTCATTCCAAATTGTGAATACTTGCTATGATCATGAATGTGTACTAGTTTTATGAATACAAAGTTGACTAAAGCATGGTCACTGATGCAAGGAGCTCACGGTAAAGAGGGATGCTAGCACAGAAAGCAGGAAGCATGATACAGTGTCGCAAATGCTATAGGAGAAGTGCCCAGTGTAAATTAAAAGCAACCAGGCATGGTATCAGGAAGGGATGTTCAGGAAAGACTTCCTTACTGAGGACTACTTGAGCTACACCTCGAAGGATGAGTTAGCTTTAGAGAGAAGACATCCATCCAGGAAACCATACACACAAAGGACCTGATACATGAGTGGCTGAAGCAAGCTGTGATTGGTTCTGTGTGGCTATAGTGAGAGGAAGGGAAGGGGCAAGAAAGAAGGCTGGACGGGTAGAGCTCCATCACAAAGTGCCTGCTGCACAATGCTAAGGAATGTGAACTTTACTGGGAGGCATAGATTTAGAGCTATTAGAGGATTTAGAACCTGTGTGGCTTTAAATTTTAAAAAGATTACCTTTATAAAGATTCAGAGGTTACATTAGAAGGGAGAGATGAGATTGTTGTAATGATACAAGAGAGAGATGATGAGTGTCTGGATGGAGGCAGTGAGCAGGAAGAGGCTAAAGGGATGGAGAGGGAGAGATGGGACCAAGAGTCACTTAGGAATTAAGGACAGGAAAATAACCAGTGCGGTGGGGTATACATGGGAGACTAGCCCTTTCTCTCACAAGTACCGGTAGATGAGAGAGCATAGTGACTAAGAGCCAGATGACCTGGGTTCAGAATCCTGCTTCTGCCATATAGCAACTCTGACTTTTAGCAAGTTACCTAACTTTTCAGTGCCTCCTTTTCCACTTCCATAAAAGAGAAGAGGGTAACAATAAATTAGTTAAATATTGATATTAGTAAATACTATAAAACACTTATATAAGTGTGTTCAATAAAATCATCTACTAGAGCCCTTGACCTAGAGGAAGGGAGACAATAGAGATGAGGCAGGGTGGACCGGTTTCCCAGGTGGGGTGAAGGGCGGCCTAGACTATAGCAACTCAGTCCAAGTGCGGTCCAAGGATCACTATTTGTCTGAGAACTCTTTGTTACATGTTTGTGTCAAGTGAAGGAACAAATTGAGAGTATGCATTTATCTACCTTTATACCAATTTGACTTTGCTGGTATACCCAAGACATGTGACTTTTTCCAATTTTTACAACTAGGTGGATTGAAAAGTTTTAAGCAAAATGGTATTCATTAGAGATGGTTCGAGAAGCACTGGCTGAGAACAGTGGTTCTCAAAATTTGTTTATTATTCAAATCACCTTGGGGAGCTTATAGAACCCACAATGCCCAGGCTGACCCCCCCACACCAATTACAGGAAGATCTCTTGGAAAGGAACTTCGACATTTGGTATTTTTAAAGTTCCTAAGTGATTCTAACGTGCAAATACATTTGAGAACTACTGTCTAGGCCAGGGCTTTTCAGATTTTGATGTTTGAAAACCAATCACTTGGGATCTTGTTAAAATACATATTCTGACTCATTAGATCTGGACTGGGGCCCCAAAGTCTGCATTTCTCACAAGCACCAAGGTAAGGCTGATGTTGTTGGTCTATGGACCATACTTTAATAAGATTTATAAGAAATATATCTAACCATACTGTGGCCATTCACATAACAGTGCAGAATTTAATCTGTAAAACAAACCTGAAAGGTAAACCATGCAGGGGAGGAAATTAAAGCTCAGAACAGTTGCAAACCAGTAAGTCGTTACACAAGGACCTGAGCTCAGGTCTCTTAATACTCAAAAATCACCATTTCCCTACTACATTGTACTATATTCATAAATGCTACAATTTCTGGTTTTAGTTTTGTGTTCCCATCTGCTGTGTTTCCTCTCTTACCCACCACTCCTACCCCCACCCCAGTCACTGGTTTTCTAATAAAGTAACATTTGGAAAATCATATAATTTTCTTGGCTAAATTGGAAAGAAAAAGAAATTTGCCATATGTAGGCCTAACCCTAAGTGAACCTGTTTAAACACCTCTACTTTCCAATCAGATTCTCTAAGACTTTCCTTCTAAAAGTACAGAACAACCAAAGAGGAACCAAGAAGAAAAATCGGATAAATTAATCAAAAAGGACATCATTTTTTAGGCTTAATGTGTTTCCTCTTCAAGGAGTATTTGCTCCCTAAATGGTGCAAATTAAAAAAAAAAATCTCAAATGTTGACATCTCAGATATAGTTCAGGACACAGGGGTCGATCTTATGAAAGCCCATTTTTGACACCCCTAATCATTCAACTGTGTATAAAACCCAACACCTGTGCCTGGAACAAGAAAGAATCCCAGGTATGATCATCACAGAATGTTGTACGATTCTGCTACTTTCAAAATCCTTTGTTGTCTTCTGATTCTACGTGCCATTCCTACCTAGCAGAACAGCCAATCCTTTGTCTCTATGTCCAGAGCATTTTGTACATGTAGTTACATTGCATTAAAGTGAGGTGTATATGTGGGACTTCTCGGCAAATCATATGTCTTTTCAGCGATAAGAACCTTATTTTAGCCTTACTTTTTTAGTTGCTGGACACATAGCAGGTATTCAGTCACATTTTGTTGAGCAATTGAACAAGTTTCTTTTTTACATGTAACATGACTTAAAATAGGATGGTACAATTAACTAAAGAATAAGGGCTGGCATGAAAATTAGGTGTGACATGAAAGCCTTCAAAGGGAATATCAGGCTCTGGTCACATCAGGGGCAAACTGAAGAGTGGGGCTGTGGAGTGGGCTTTGAAGAAGACGATTTGGCATAAGAAAGGCAAGATGATGAGATGCTGAAGTCTACAGGTATTCTGGATTGGATCTGCAGTTTTCAGAGGTTGTTCAGTATGTAGCTGTTGTGACCCAATAACCGCAAAGGAGGTGGTGAGTCCCAAAGGATCAGTGGGAGATGGGGTAAAGCAGTGTCTCCAACTTCCACCCCAAAAGCATACACCAGAAAATGTTGGTGGGGGAGCTTCCGAGATGACTGAGCTGGAATAAGAAAGACCTTCTGCATCTTGAAACACTGTGAGCAAGTTGAAGGACATACCTATGTCTGAGAACTTGGCTGCATGGGTTTGGGGAATCGCCAGCTTCCTAATCTAGCTGCTGTCTTAATGATGTTATATAGTGTCTTATGTTAATTAAATGTCTACTGTAGTTCTGTGCCAGGAGGCCCTGCAAAATCCGGTCTGTGAGGACAAGAGAACGGGCATGCTCACCGCAGTGGCCATTCCCAGATGTCCACAGACTAAAGTGGAAGAGTCACAAAAACTTTCAACTGGACCCTTGACAGAAGTGATTGCAAGCAGAGAAATCTTGCACAATGCAAACAACTGTTGCAGAAGGGTTAAATACTATAACGGGGCCTCCTGCTAAAAAGAGGTAAAAATAGGATTAGTTTCCACCTCCTGATGTCCTCCCTTCTCATTACATCTCACCGTCTTGCTTTCCGTAGAAACTGACCATATTGGTAAATTAAAATAAGAGCATATGATAGGAAAAAAGAAAGCCGGTGCTACATAACGGAAGTAAAAATGTTGGACATATTAATAATGAAGGCATAGTTTGGGTTTACTTCCTTCTAAGCCTTGGGCTCCACAATTCATAGCTCACTTGTAAGGAGTCTTTACTGTGGGCCAGGCCCTATGCCAAGTATTTTAGAAATGTGTTTCCACAAAACAATGCTTTGAGTTAGATTCGATTACTGAGAGGAAACAGAAATTAAAAGATGTTAGGTAACCTTTGAAGTTTAAGGACATAATAAGCAACAGAGTGGGAACTTATGGCAGCTGTGCATGGTGACAGCTGTGTGCTTACCTCTTATGCTTACTGCCTCCTGGCCTGTAGGCTTGTGTCTCCCACAGACTCTGTAGCATGAAAAGTAAAGGGTAGGTGAAAGGGCTTTCAGCAAGTCCCAGTCTCTCACTCTTCTTTATTCTCCTGCTTCTCTTCTTCCTCCCCACCTCCTGCAAGTCTTCAGGCTCAATGTCTGCTCAGGGCAAGAGACAGGAATGTAATCAGCAGCTTCTTCAAGCATCTTTTCAAAGCTCAGCAGCCCAAAGTTGCGGCCTTGTCCAAACTGTCAGAGCCATCTGCCTGCAGTTCGTGTGGCAGAAAGACCATCTGTCAGCCTCTGACCCATGCCTTCCCTCTCAGAGAATACTCAGGCTGGCTCCAGGCTTGTTGAGAACCCCCTGAGGTCCCTGCCTCCACAGTCCATCTTCCCAAAACTGACTGACAACTCCCACACAGCTAGAAGAGGGGGTGCAGAGGGTGAGCTAAACTGAGAAACCACACTCTCTATGGGAAAACACACACAGACACACAGAGCCATAATCTCTATTTCCTCTTTTGGATCATTTTCTCCTAAAAAGAGTACTTCTTTGCTATAAGTTTTGATTTAACACAAATACCCATTAGATGCTACAGGTAATATACACCAAGAATGGGTGCCATCCTAACGTCTCCTCATCAAGTTAAGTCATATAAATAAAAAAGTCAATATTATATAATTATCCAAAAATATTGTTCACAGTTTCTTACTTTTATCCAAGTTTGCTGGGAGTTCTTAATCCCAGCTGCACAACAGAATTATGTGGTATACTTTAAAAATAATACCAATGCTTGGGGTCTACCCAGACCAATTAAACTTGAATCTATAAAATAGGAACTGACTGGAAGGGAGGGAGGTAGAGGGTAGAGGGCATGGCTCATTTATTTTGGGTGGTCAATAAAACTTCTACTGAATATGTGGCCTTTGAGCTGAGATATGGATAATGAGAAGCAGCAAAACATTCCTTGCAGGCTGAGGGCAAATGTTTGGATTTTATTCTAAATCTACTAGGGCCATAGGAGTGTTTTGAATAACGGAAAAAATAGAATCTGATTTTATTGTTAAAAAGATCATACCTACAATATATTATTCAGCCATTAAAGAAAATGAAATCCTACCATTTTCAACGACATGAATGGACCTAGAGGTTATTATGCTGAGTGAAATAAGTCAAATAGAGAAAGATAAATACCACATGATTTCACTTATATGTGGAATCTGAGGAACAAAAAGAACAAACTAATCAAAACCGAACTCACGAATATAGTGGACAATTTGGTGACACACGGAGGGGAGGGATGTTGGGGGGCTGAGAGAATGGGGTAAAGGATTACAGAAGTACAAATTAGTAGTTGATAGTTGGGCATGAGGATGGGGAGCATGGCAGAGGGAATGCAGTTAGCATTAATATGATGGCTAAGTGGAGGGCCAGGGGAGGGAGGGAGCAATTGGGGGATCGTTTTATGAACATTATAGATGTCTAACCAATGTACTGTAAACTTGAAACTAATTTAAATACATAAATTTATTTTTAAATAAAGATCATCTTAGCTGATGGAAAATGGATTTAGGGGTGGTGACAGAGTGGAAGCAGAGAGATGGGCTGGAGATCATTGCAACATATCATCAGAGTGGAGATGAGGGTGAGTTTAGATGTGCATGTTGCCTTGTGATGCCTGGACCTTGGGGTGGCCATTTGTGAACATGGTTGATAAGTATGCGAACAAATATCCAATATGCTATGGGGAATGGAAGAGAAAAAGCCTGGATCCCCAGTGGCATGGCTGAGCAGCTGAACCAACACCAACAGATGCTTACCCCTGGACTACTTATCCGAGAGAAACAAACTCCTACTGTGAAAGCAACTCCAGTCAGATTTTCTGTTACTAGTAGCCAACACATTGCCAACTGATATAACCACTATCTTGTGTCAGGCACTGGTACTAGGGGGAATTAAAAATGAAAATTATTGTATCCCTGCTTTGCCCCCAAGTTTGAGCTGGTTTGCAGAGTTAAGACATTCACGTTCAAAGTTGAAGAAGACAAAAAATATTCCAGTGCTTTGACTGAAGCCTGGACTAGGTTCCTCTCATTTGGATAGGTCCTAGAAACAAGGGCTTCAGGCTGAATTGGATGAAGTCTGATTCTCACAAATCTGGCAACGAAAGGCTTACAGAAACAGGCTGGTAGAAGTAAACCAACAGGGAGAAAATTACAGTTCCAAGTGCTATCACAGGCCTGGAAAGCATCTGGTCTAACTACGGTGAAGGAGTCTATTCAAAGACGAGGTTCTTCTGGTTCAGAGCAAGTACTGAGAAACCAAGCTAGGACAATGGGTAAGGGGCAGAGGAGAGTCCAACCAGGAGGCAATGTTATTCTTCTCATCTCTTTAAAGTCTAATGCTTTCCCATTGATTCATAAAGAGTGCATGCAATGGGATGAGAAAGGAAGAGTGAAGCGCATCATAGCTGGGGCTAGAAAGGGAGGGTATTCAGAGGCAACAAGCCCAAGCTCCCAAGCAAACTCTGATCCTATAACTATGTTCACCAGTCCCTCACTCACAGCTTGAGGCTGAGAGAGGCAGAGGAAGGAGTGTCTTTGAATGGGAGATGGATGCCTGTCATTCCAACGGAAACTCTAAACATATTTCACCTTAGGAAAATTATTTTATCAGTAAATGTATGATATAGTACTCATTCCTGTGCATTTAAATTTAATAGATCATTAGGGTTAGGACTCACCTAGAATCTCAATATCTTTAATACTATTTCTGGGTCACTGTGGTTCAAGTTCCAAAAACTGGCTCATAAGGGAATCTTTTTATGAGGCTTCTTTTGTGTGAGTTGAGGCTCGTCTATACTATCTTGGATATCATAATACATGATGTATATATCCAAATACCCACATTTTGGATCATTAGGTGTTGGTGACATTATTGATGTTTAAATTTTTAGACATTTAATTTTAACTCTTAGATTGACAAAACTTAGTTTTTAAATTGAAGGAAATTTTCTTTTAGGTTAAGAAGTATAATTTCTGGATGAAAATATCTTTCTCCCAGAAAAAAAAATAACTTTTACTATTTAAAAAATAGATTTTGTTTAAAATAAACTTCTAGAACGTACCTAGAGCACTATGTACACAGAAAGAGACGATTTATTTTCTTTTTTGGGGGAAGGGGTTCTACTAAGGTTTAAGTTAGACTGGTTTATGTATTTTCATTTTTGATTTCCTAGTGTTATCAAATAGAAGAAATAATGTTTATAATATTTTTTCCAGTTGACACAATAAGGGAAAACATTTTGGATATTACATGATATTTTATGAAAAATATTAAGACACCTTCGTCTGAGATTTAAGTTCGACACTTCGTAGTAGTATTTAATACCACTGACGGGAACAGTCTGATGAATTATATTCAACTACAATTTAACTTTCCTCTGTGTATGTTACAAAAAATATTAATGTTTTTATTAAAGTTAATGAATTTTGATAAATTGTAATGCAATGACCGTGGTGTTGGGAAGACAAATATGTGAGATAAAAGGGAATGTCCACAAGTTCTGATGTGCAAGTATTGTTACTAAGGTCAAGAACAAGACAAGACAGGACAGAGATGGGGGTCCACAGCCAAAGACCATGGTAAGGGCAGAAAAAAAGGGCTCTGTTACTTCCAGGCAAGATTACTGGGAGGTGCTGATATGCTCCAGGGCTCCCAGTGGGGTCAGACTGTGGCTAGGTGTCACCTCAACCCACACCTTTGCCTAGATGCTTCTTCTGTGCTCCTCTGATCTCCCCGCCACCACTCCCTTATAACTTTCAACCGGGAGCAATCCCCTCAATAAATCACTTTGACAGGAAACCACGACTCTGACTCTGCTTCTAGGGAGCCCAACCCGAGACAATGAATGAATCTCAATGTCAAGTTCCCTGACTAGATTATTCCTAAGAGAAAACAGTCCATGTCATTGCTATACAATAGCACAACACAGCCATATCTATTAAAGTCTGCCACAAAAGCATTTTAGGCCAGGTGAATATGTGGACTGAAATGAGGGTTGTAGATTTAAGAAACTTAAAAATATTTTCCAGCGTTCCCAAATCATTCTGATTTTCTCTCTGCTTTGCCAGTTTCACAAAGATAGTATGTCACTTAAAGTAGAATCTGACCTCTAAATTCTCTTCCATTTATTAAACATTATGATTAAAACATTCGGTTATACACTAAACTTCAAAAATTGAAGAGGCCATTTTATCTATCCCTATTGCTTCAGATGAGAGAGAAGAGAGTTAGAAAAGGGAAATGGCTAGTCTGACCCAGAATTTTGTGTGTTCTCTGAGCTCTAATCCAGCCACCAAAGGGAAATAAAGGTTCCCTAAAGTGATAGGGGCTCATCCTCTCCTTCATACAGATGGGACATAGTAGAAATTCTGCTTCTGCATCTAATAACATAATGGCAGAGCCAGGCTCAGAAGCTACATCTTGATTCCCAGGCAGAGCTCACTCCTGAGAATGGCTATTCCATAGTTATAAGAGGTATGCCAAATTGTCAAAAATCTCATTTTGAATGATCAAAAAGACATATGTTTTTAAAGTTGGGTGGGACATTAAGCATCTAATTCAATTTCATTATTATTTCACAGATAAGAAATTACTTGGTCATAGCGCACAATCTTTGGTAGTGATCAAAACAAGGAACTACTTCTCTAAACTCCTGTGTTTTAATTACATTGGGCTCTATCTTCATGAAATATTTTTCGTATGTAGTATTCTAAAAGTCTTCCTAACCCATAATATTTTTAGTCAAATTAAACTATTTTTTAAAAGTCTGGAATGTGTTTGATATTTCCTTCTTTTTAAAAGCAAAGTCCCTTGGGAAAAGTACTTAGATTGTCTATATGTTCAATTAGGAAAACAAAACAAGTAAGAACAGGAGCCACAATTTCCTTATTGACACGCAGACAACTTTCAGAAGGAAGATTTCTAGATTACAAATTACCTATATTAATTTATCACTTCGTGTTTATAAATTATGTTGGAATTATGAGACGCCCTATACTCCAAGGATGGAGTCATGGCACGAATTTATTTTTAAGTTCCAATGCACTCTGGGCATCTCATAGTCAAGATATAACCATTTAGAACATTTAACATCCATTAAAGGAATGTAAAACACAAATCTAAATGAGAAAAATAGAATTTTTTCATCCTTTATGTTTTTTCTTCATACCATATCTTTAGATTCTAAGATCTCCAAGGCCTTTTCAGGAAATAATAGAATTTAACATCAGAAATTCAGCAGGATAACTGATTTGCTGGTCTTGGGTGTGGCCAGGTCTGAAGCTGATTCCAAGAATTGCATAACTTGAATTTGCTAATTGGAATAAGACCTGAGATCTAAAAACAGATAAACAGCATCTTATAGGTAGAAATCCTTTTGGGATTATCTTCTGGTTTCATATTCACAATAGACTAAAGGACAACTAGGCTACAGAAGTGGAAGATGCCATTCCTTCTATACTGTCAGGACGCATAGGGGAGGCTTCAGAGTAAAAGCCAACTTTAGCCTCTCCCTCACCTCTCTACCTTCAGTTCCTGTCCATCTTACTTTGGAACTACTTCAAACATTTGGCCCTTCTTCTCTTTCCACTGTCTTTCTCCCTAAGCAACCAGACCACTGTTTCTAATATCCAACTCCACTCCCACTATGCCTACATAAAGACACAATGAGTTAATCCTGAAAACCAGTTTGATCATGTCATGCTTAAAGATGCTCACAGGATAGAGTTCAAATCTATAACATTAAAATACCCTTTGTATGGCCCAAGGGCCAATGCTAACCCATCAACTCTTTTTGTAAATAAAATTTTATTAGATCACAGCCATGCCCATTCATTTCCATATTGTCTATGACTGTTTTCACACTACAAAGACAAAGTTGAAAAGGTCTCCCCCAAGTCATATTTACTATTTTAACAGAAGAAAAATTTACCAACTCTGTTCTAGGTCTCAATCCACTTTTCAATCTCCTTTTACATCTGTCCCCAAAATAAATTCCCATATTCTAACACCAGACTGATTTTCTTATTAGTCTCCAAAAATACCGTCATCTTTTTTAAAAAAATATTTATTTTAATTGGTTTTAAGTATACAGTACATTGATTAGGCATTTATATAGTTTATAAAACAATCTCCCTAATTGGTCCTTCTCTCCTCTGGTTTGCTACCTAGCCAATATATTAATGCTAACTGCATTCACTATGTCATGCTCTCCAGCCCCATGACCATCTATTAACTACTAATTTGTACTTCTTTAATCCTTCACCACATTCTCCCAGCCCCCCAAATCCACCCTCCTGCCTGTCCATCACCAACTTGTCCCCTATATTTGTCAATCTGTTTTTGATTACTTTGCTTTTTTCATTCCTTAGAGTCTGCATATAAGTGAAATCATATGGCATTTATCTTTCTCTGTCTGACTTATTTCACTAAGCATAATAACCTCTAGGTTCATTCATATCATTGCAAATAGTAGGATTTCATTTTTTTTAATGGCTGAGTAATATTCCATTGTATATATGAACCATAATTTCTTTATCCAATTGTCTGTTGATAGGCAAATTGATTGCTTTCATATGTTGGCTATTATAAATTGTGCTGCCAAGAATATTTATGTACATAGATCTTTACAAATTATTGTTTTGGTTTTCTTTGGATAAATACCTGGAAATGTAATTTCTGGGTCAAAATCATATCGACAGATGCAGAAAAAGCATTTGACAAAATCCAGCATCCATTTATGATAAAAATTCTCAGTAAAGTGGGAATAGAGGAAAAATACCTCAATGTAATGAACGTCATATATGACAAACCTACAGCTAACATCATACGCAATGGGGAAAGGCTAGAAGCATTTTTCTTAAGATCAGGAACAAGACAAGGATGCCCACTTTCACCACTCCTCTTCAATATTGTATTGGAAGTCTTAACCACAGCAATAAGACAAGAAAGAGAAATAAAAGGCAACCAAATTGGAATGGAAGAAGTAAAACTCTCATTTTTTTTTTTTTGCAGATGACATGATACTATATATAGAGAACCCAAAAGATTCCACCAAAAAACAGAACTGATAAATGAATTTAAAAGTAGTAGGTTACAAAATAAATATCCAGACTATCCAGAAACCAGTGGCATTTTTATACACTAAAGATGAAATTTCAGAAAGAGAAATTAAGAAAACAATCCCATTTACAATTGCATCAAAAACTATAAGATACTTGGGAATCAAATTAACCAAGGAGGTAAAAGACCTGTTCTCAGAAAAACTATAAATCATCAAAAAAAGAAATTGAAGAAGATATAAATAAATGGAAGGATATACCGTGCTCATGGGTAGGAAAAATCAACATCATTAAAATGGCCATACTACTCAAAGCAATCTATAAATTCAATGCAGTCCCTATCAATATATCAATGGCATTTTTCAGAGAGCTAGAACAAATAATCCTATCATTTATATGGAACCATACTGTTGTCTTTTTAAGGTTTCTTACTTATGAACACATTGCGTATGCTGGTAAAAGTGGTAAACTTTAGGATTCAACCAAAATATTATCATCTCTGTATTAAAGTCTTCTCTAACTCCCATAGATAGATTTACCCCTTCCTCCTCTATGCTGTCTTAATACTTTATACATGCTTTTGTTACAGCATATATCATATATTGCAATTACCTCATTGATCAGGATCCTCTATTAGCCTGTGAGCACTCTGTGGACAGTTATCTGCATTTTTGTGTTCCAAATATCTTGCAGAGTGCCTGAATTATCTAAGTATGCAATAAGTGTTTGATGAATGAATGAATGAATGATTTGTAGACCATGCATATAAATTTGGAACACTGGTCATGCTGTGTTCAATTAAATTTTACTAATATAATTAGCTTAATGTTTTCACAGAAAAGTGTGCTTTGTTCACAGTGGAAGGTTAAGAGATAGTGTCCAAAATAATTTGCAATTTATCCCTATCATAAAAAAATAAAAACAGAGAAAGCAAAGGAGAGTAGTTAATTTATATCCTAATAACAGTGTATTCTTATCAAAGAGATATTGAGAAAAAAATATGGGTGTTTATAAAATAGAATATTTCTATTTAATTGCTTTTCTTTTTCTATTCTAATGGAAGAAAGAACAGTCGCCAGAGCTGAGTTTTAATTAAGGCTGTACAGTGGTATCATTTTCTTTCTTCTTAATAAAAATTCTCTATACCACGTAGGAATTTATTAAATAGAATCTTGAATTCCACTTTTTGAATGGCATACATAAATTTCTCCTCAGTGTTTTTGTAAATCTCTGTATTGACAAATTGTCACATTTAATATTGGGTCAATCTTAGCCCAAAGGTACTTTTGAACACTTACGTTTCAGAGTCAGATTTAGTAAAGAGATGCTGGAAAAGGCAGAATTAAACTCATGACACTACCTAGCCCATTTTTCTCTCACATTTTACTGTTTCTCCATAATTCCAAAAACTGAACCAAACACTTTTCTGAAAGATCAAAGTAATTATTTTTCATTTAAAAGACTAAAACATTGGAATAGAATGTTCAGTTCATACTACTGAGACTGACTGGATTCTTTTGTACCTACTGTATAGGGAAATAATTTTGTTATCTTTTAAAGAGCACTAGTCCTATAGTTTATCAAAAAGCTAGAATATGTTGAAAAAAAATGGAAGCAAATTATTAGAAGTTTCCACAGAACCTTCCACAGAACCACAGGATGACCCGCAAAAGGCTCTCAATGCTGAAGTTTGAGCACACAGTGGTTGTTCCCACTTGGGCCGCAGGGCAGATCACAGTTTCCTTGCCTTGTGCAGTGTGGCGTATCCCTCCAATAACTGTTGCTGCACTGGCAGGGTCAAAGGTTGATGAGCCAGACATTATTCCACCCATGTCTCTAGCCCAATTCCTATGATCGCAGAAATTTTATGAGGCCCAGCGTGGTTGGAAACCCAGTTCATATCCTAGAGTTGTTGGGAAAGAACTGACTTAGAAGACCTGACCTTGAGGCACATTTTTAAAATCATTTCTAAGCTTTCATATTGTCATCTGAAAAATGGAAAGGATAATAATACACCAATTGTCAGGATGAATTAATTAGCTAAAGGTGAATCATGAATCTACAAAGCTAGATGGAAAAGGCTTTTCTAAACATGAAAACAAAGGAAAAACTAAAGAGGAAAAAAGTCAGTGAGTCCTCCTCTGAGGGTTTAGAAAGAAAATTCTCAATTAGAATTGGGTGCCAAGTAAAATAAGTCAGTCAGAAAATGTTCAGAACCATATGATTTCATTGATATGTGGGATATAAAACTGAAAGAAACAAATGAACAAGACAAATAAAAATTCATAGACACAGGCAATAGTTTAGTGGTTACCAGAGGGAAAGGGGTAGGAGGAAGCAGATAAGGGTAAAGGGGGTCAAACATATGGTGATGGAAGAAAATTTAACTTGGATGGTGAACACACAATGCAATATACATATGACATATTACTGAATTGTACACTTGAAACCTGTATAATTTTACTAACCAATGTCACCCCAATAAATTTAATTTAAAAATTTTAGTGAGTTGTGTGGGATTGTAGCCTTAAAAGTAGTTACCTTTTCTCTTTTTTATGTTTGAACAGGGATTTGATGTTTCCTCAACACAAATTGGCCTTAAAAGGCCCAATGTTTGCATATTGATTTTCCTGTCGTCTCAATTACTTTTGAATGTCTCTACTGCATACTTTATTTGCCCCATGTATAGTGCTATGGCTGCACTATATAAGTGCATATCAGGTGTTTTTCTTTTCTAGATACTCAGAAAAGACATGTGAGAACTTAAAATATTATATGGACCCAAAGAGTCTGAAATAGCTAAAATACCTGACTATGAATGTGAATGGCTAGATTAACAAAGTACAAAGGCAATGAAAAACTGTGAAAAACATTTATAACATTTATGACAAATGTTTAATGTTTTTAATATACGACAAAAATTTTAAAAACACTTAGAAAATATTGACATATTCACAGAAACATTGTCAAAAAAAGTATAATTTACAAAGGAAGAAATAAAAATAGCTAATAGAAATATAAAACCTTAACTTTACCATTGATTAGAAGGTAAATTCAAGCAAAGA
Source organism: Rousettus aegyptiacus (assembly GCF_014176215.1). Lineage (NCBI taxonomy): Eukaryota > Metazoa > Chordata > Mammalia > Chiroptera > Pteropodidae > Rousettus > Rousettus aegyptiacus. The sequence continues at coordinate 129,753,345 of NW_023416306.1, forward strand.
TATTGTCGGTATATGACAATGATTCTCAAACTTGACTACATATCACCATCCTTTGTGGAGCTCTTAAAGAACACAAATATCTAGGCTCCATCCATCTCTCAAAGCTTCTGATTCAGGAGAGAAGTACAAGTAAGAACCTATTCAACAATTTCAAAACTACGGACTCATATTTAGAGCACCTGATCATCTTACATTTAAGTGGTTTGAATGCTCGGCACTATTACATCTTATTCTATAACTTCCCCATTCTTGACTGCCTCATTTTGATATAAGTGGTGTATTTTATTTGTTGAAGTAGCTCTAGAATTTTCCTTCTGTTGCTTTCATGTATTAGATATCTGGGTTTAGAAATGTATTACAAAATTTCCTTTTTAAAACTGTAGGCTTTCCTACACTGTTTTGTGCTTTTTTTGTTTGTTTTATTTGGTTTGGAAGTGAAGTCAGAGGTAAGCTTGATTTATAGGTAACTATTTTACTTCCTTGATGTGTGTGAGCTTTTATTTTCATAATTCGGAAACATTGCTAAGCCAAAAATATAAATTTATTTTGTTTACTTGTTTAAGTCCTTTCAATTTATTGTGTAGCACAGGCATATTCCCTTCTAAGATATCTTTGATTACTATTCCCATTTCTATTTTGGTTAATTTTCTATTACTTATAATTCTTTTATTGTAATGCCAGTTTCTGAACTCCTGTTGAACAGCTTCTCACTCCCTGAACAGTCTCTTACTCACTGATTTTATCCTGGACTTTCTATATGTATTTTGGATGATTTATTTATTTATATTTGTCTCTACGTCACTGATTCAATTTATTTCTGCATTACCAATGCTGTGCTTTGTGGCTTCCAATGAGAATTTTTTAAGCTGATCTTGAAATCTGGATTGCTTTGTAGTTATTTCTTGTTTTGACCAGATTTTGTTGGCATACTTGTTCTCATCTTAGTCATTTTCTGTTATGACAACCTGTTCCTGTGTCATGTCTTCGTGTGTGTGTGTGTGTGTGTGTGTGTGTTTGAGGAAAACAGAGAAATATAGTATACGATTTAATTTCAGAAGATCATGTTTAAAGATAATCTCTTCCTCCAAATCTTCAGAGAATGTCCATGTTTTACTATCAGTTCATAAGCACAGTTATATATTTACACCTAAGGTTTGCATGTATGTCTGTGTCTACATCTGTCTATACCTAAATCTACATCCTCACATTATGTTTTCCTCCTCTCCCATTCCTCCCTTCCTTTACTCATCCTTACAGAGAGAAAATGCTCCCTAGGGCTATTGTCTCATCAACGGAAATAGATATTGTCCTTAGAGCTCCTCAGATGTCCCTGCTGCTCACGCAGGCCCTGGCAGCTCTTGCTTCTCAGTTCATTTTGCTCTGCAGTGCTCTCGCTCAGTCTGCCAAGGACAGGCATCTTACAGTGTGGGTGTGTTTGGCTGAACCTTGATCTGATAGTTTCTCTTTGATATGACATGGAGAATCAGACAATTTGAAACAACATCAACCATTCATAAATCTCTGTCTTTACTCCTAGTCTGTGATATTTTTCCTTAGACAACTAAGAGCTACTATTTCGTGACGTGTTGCAAGTGTTGAGTTAGAATGATGCTATGTAGAAAAACAGCTGATATGGGTGAGGAAGAGTAGGGATCTGTAAGTCAGTGCTTAATTGGGTTGTGCCATCCTATTTTCCTGGGCAGACCAGTGAGTCCAGACAGCGGTTGTGAGTATAGCCTTCTCAGCAAATACCTGTCTTGCTCTGGTGAGGATGTATGGTTTGTGATGCGTAGCCACCCAATGGCCTTCTCAATCCATTTTCATCAATGACTCAGTTAACATAAATCCCTGTCCAAGAGCAAGTGTAGTTGATAATTCTGTCACCAATTTCTATCTTTTAATGTATTTTTTGAGTATTTTAATTGTAAATTGGGAGAAGGCTTACTGGGTACATCCAGTTTACCACTATGACAACTCAGAAGTTGAGAATACATTTTCAAAATCTCCAATTCATGTACCAGAGTTTAAAAGTCTATAATGAATAAAGACAGAAAATGGGCTAATTGAAGGTGGTACAAGGGAATTAAAAACCCTAATAATACAAAAATGAAGGCACTTTATTTCATTGAACCCCTGAAGGTAAGTAAGTACAATGTAATTAGGGAATAACTTCCGTTAAAAAATGATAGTGGTGACACTTAAAATTGGGTTAGAAATTTGAAAATATACTACAAAATTATTATGTAAATATAAGATCTTCAGTATATTTATAGAACTATAGAACCCAAGTTAGTATTATTGGTATCTATCTTATCTGTACATATGTAAAATTTTTATAAAAATTATTGTATAGTAGAGCTGTGAAATAAATATGCTAGGGAAAGAGGGAATTAATGTGTGACAGGGAACATCAAGTACTACACTGTGCTCCATAACCCAAAGCAGTTCTGGTCATTGGGCCTCAATAAAATGTAACCACCATGGAGAAGGCTGGAGAAGGACATCTGAAATGACTAAGGTAACAGACAGACGGCTTAGTCTCCTGCTCACAGGACTGGGGAAGACCTGGCAAAAGGAGAGCGCAAGTTTGAACAACACATAGTGATTTCTAGAGGTCCAACAGATACTCTCTCATTCTCTCATTCATTCATTCATTCTCTCTCTCTCCCTCTTCCCCCACATGCACATGCACACACACTCAATCAGGTAGGGATTTTTAAAAACCATATGTTATGCTTTATTAATGGGCTTCCTCGAATATTAAGGGGAAGCAAAGTTGTTTGCGTCAGACCCAAACCTTTCAAGGTGACTTAAGGAATGACAGCCTTGGGTGCCAGGGACAGAATCTTGTGCTGGCTGAATGGCTGGACCAGTTCTGTTGCATTTCTGATGCTTTTATGATTGCATGGTGCATGATAAGTGTTCTCATCACCTTTTCCTTCTCTTGTTCATTCAAATACTCATTTGAAATTGGCTGTGGAATTCCTACACTCCCTTGCTGTAATGCTCTTGTAAGGTGCTGATTCCCAGCACTGATGTCAATAGAACGGAAGGGAGAAATTAGAATACAACAGAAAAAAACAAGACATAAATAGAAATAAAGAATGCATCCTTTTCTGAATTACCTCAAATAAACCTTTAAGGGATCATGTGGCAAAATTTCAATAGCAGATGACTCTGTCCTAAAATTTAAGGACCAATATATCATTACTGAGCATTTTGCAAGACTCTAATGAGTCCTTAAAAGCATAGTGTGTGTTATCAGTTATGTTTGCCATTACGATGGATCTTTTTCCCCCTCTGGTTTTACCATAAAAAAATATATAACCATACTATTTATCAAAGGTCAGATACAGTAGCAAGAACTTTATATTATTTCATTTAATTCTCAAAACAATAGCCCTTCAAGGTTGGGAGTATCCTTATTTTACAGATAAGTAAGGTTTATAAAGGTTAGAAAGTTGCTAAAGGTCACAGAGCTATCAATTGATGGGGTCAGGAATCAAATCCAGATCTAATGTAACTTTGAAATCCAAGTTGAGTCAGTTCACCACACGTTTAGCTGAATTACAAAGTTTTGGTGTTGGTTTGTTCAGGCACAAATAAAACTGTCTATAGAGAGGATTGTCATGTGGCAAAAGGACAAAATTTTGCACTGTGGTTCCTAGGGTGAAACGAGTAGGTAGAATGCTGAGGGTGATGTCAGGTTCAGAGTTCAAGGTCCTTCAAACTGGGCCAGAGTGTTCAGTGGTGACCCACCTGGCAACGCACAGCAGACCAACTGTGCATTGACGTTCTCCTTTCCCTGGCTTCTCCTTTCCATCCCCCCCATGACTCTGAGCTTGCCTGTCTCCTGGACTCAGCTTTTCGAGTTCTCTCCTCCTGTGTGGCTCACCCATAAGCCTGCTTACTCTATGAAAAAACCCACAGTGACCTCTTCTGCTTGTGCTGGTGTCTGACCTCAGCCAAGACCAAGTTCAGCTTGTTACTCCTTCATTTATGCTGACTGTTGGAAGGGAGCCCATTCTGTGGTACAGGAAGAAGTTTGTCCCAGAAATCAGATCTTGGTGCACTATGAGGAAGATATTCTAGTAGTCAGGGTTATCCAAAGATGGAACATACTGCCTGCAGTGGTAGCAATAATTTTTGTCACTGGAGAGATTCAAATATAATTGTGTGATGATGTGGTGGGGATAGCAACTAAGTTATGACGCAGTAACAAAGATCTTCCCTCACCCCCAACCTTCAGTGGCTAACAACAACTCAGGCTTATTTGTCACTCAGGTTACATGTTCATCATGGTTGTCATGAATTTCTTTTTCATATTTTTCCCTTGGAGGCTCAGGCTGACAGAGTGGCCCTTATTCAGGACATGGCAAGTCTTGTGTGAAAAGAAAAAGAGTCATGACAAACCATAAGTTAGTTGCTTTTAAAAGCCACAGTTCAGAAGAACATTTGTGTACATATTTCATAAATCAAAGGAAGTCATAGGGCTGCTCCAGGGAGGGGCACAACAAGTCCTCTGGCTAAGCTTGGCATCGATGGGGCAGGGAAGTAAAGGGGTGGAGAATCTTTGGAACAACAGTCTACTCCAATGTCTGTGCCATGACAGAAGTTATAAAAGTACCGCCTAAGTGACTTTGGCTGGATGATTTGTAAATTTCCTTCTAATCTTGAGATTCTATGATATGCCGGGGTTCTCCAACGTTTGAGTAGGAAGCAGTTACTTTTGAGATGTTGATGCAGGGTGATGAGGGCTTGGAGTAATAGAGTTTGTAAAGTTCCTGGAATAGGCTGGCAGCAGCTTTTCCTTATACCATTCCATGTAGTCATTGTGTGATTTAGTGCTGTGCCGGCCAGTAGAAAAGGAGTGTGTATCACATATGTGACTTTAAATGGTCTAAGAGTCACATTATAAAAGGTAAAAAGAAGTGAATATTCATTTAAATATTTTATTTAACCTAATATACTTAAAATATTTACAGTTCAACACAAAAACAACATAAAATTATTAATGAGATTTTGTACATTCTTTGTTTCATACTAAGACTTTAAAATTTGTATGTATTTTCTACTTTGAGCCCATCTCAATTTAAGTGTTCAATAGCTACATGTGGCTAGTGGCTACTGTATTTGCCAGTGCAAATTTAGTGGAAAATGGTGAGGCTCTAGCATCAGACAGACCTAGATTTGGAGTCTCAGGTTTGGGAGACTCCTGAGCTGCTGTGGAGCAGAGATGAAGAGAGGAAGCAAGAATCAAGAAGATTTTCTCTGTATCATTAGACAGGCATGAGTAGAGTGGTTAAGATAACAGGCTGGATTCAGGCAGACTGGGTTTGAAACCAATACTACCTACTAGCTCTGTGGTCTTAGTAAATTTTTCAACATCTCTTAGTTTCATTTTTCTCATTTGTAAAATGAGGAAAGTTTAGCCTCCCTTGAATGGTCCATACAGGAAGTATTGATAACATATATATGTGGCCTAGTATATAATAAATAATGGTTATTGATGATAACATTTGTATTATTATCTTGTGAAGGAAGAAGAGAGGTAGAGGAGACAAATGTCATTGCCATAATGAGGGGAGTATGCTACTGGCAGTCACGGAACAGTTTAGAGCTTATCATTAGGGAGTAGACACCACTTGTTCAGGTTGAGAATGCTGGTCTACATCATTTTCCATTACCATTCACTCCACAGATCTCTAAACCATTGTTTTCCTCCAGAATCTTTTTCCTTTGAACTCAATTTCTTCCATCTAGCATACTCTGTTTCTGTAGTTCTAGGTAGAAAGGCTTTGAATTTTACATTCAGAAAGGTTTAGAGAAAGAATACAATTCATAAGTGAAAATTAGGTCTCGCATCCTAGAGAAAATTTGACTCAAGATGGTGCCTATAGACCTGACCATTACTTCTAACAGTCTAACTGTTGCTTACAATGGAGTCTCATCTTGATATAGTGAGCCATTTTGTTTCTGGTCAAATCCAGCACGCTGTGCAGGCACAAGAATAAAGAAATCCTTTCCTAAAAGTGCATTTTTGGCATCATCATCAGGTGTCTACCACGGATCCCAAGAGAACATAAAGAGACAGAGTATAACTCAAAATTAATGTACCTTATCATCGGGGTTAGGAGATGAAGGAGGCTGGGTTAAAAATATTACCTGAAGCTGTAGCCAGCCTCTTTTCTTTGACTCTGTCTTTAGAAATTCTCCCCCCAAGTCTCCCCGCAAGCCAGCCAGACCTCAAGTTCTTTACAATAGGAGCATCTTGGGAGTTAGCACACAGTGTTTTCAAAACCGTCATCAGCACCTTCTTGGGGATCAAAAAACAAGCAATATGGATTGTACTCTTGGATGCCAAGTTTGAAAAGGCTCATAATACACTAATTTTCCAGGACAATGAGTGTCTCCAAGTTGATCCCTGATCCTACAGCAACACAGCAAACAAGCTATGTTCTCTGGCCAGCCAAGAAGCCCTATTTTCTTAGCAACTGGCACCATTAGTCTCAGAAGGGGATAAGCAACCATTGGAATTTCAAATGGCGAATTTCCCAGAAATGTATTCTTCTTTTCTGAGAATAGCACAGATCGGCTGGCTTAAATTAGGTACCTGGGGTGATATCCTGGCACCCAAAATACAGTAAAAATATTGCCTGGGTATTTTATAATAAGAATCATTTATAGTTTTAATCTGCTATATAACTTTAGCATTTAGCATTGAAAACAAATATTTTTTTAGCAGTATATCACTAGATACCATCTGCAATTTTTTAGAATCAAATATGAATGCACACAATTGAGATAGATCACAAAAATAGAGTTTTTCACTCTATTTGATCTTGCTATTTTACATGAATAAGAAAACAAATGAATCTTTTATGAATTCCACTTTCATCATGAATAATGTTGTATATGACATTTAAACATACTCTTAATTATTTACTACAATTTTTTTTTTCCATTAATTTCTGGGCACTTAAAACTGAATTGAGATTTCTTTTGCAGGGGGGAAATTTTGTGTGATTTCAGCTTTTTTATGCAATCTATCCATTTCAAGGACATTCCCATATAGGATTCAAATTCTCCATTTCCTTTGCACTGCAGTTTAATGAAAACCCAGCATTTTTCTTGCTCCAAAAATGCCAAATGTAGTTAAGAATGCCTTGATAATATGCTATTGCCAAAAATTATTTATATTCATAGATTCCTGACAGTTTACTGCTTTTTGACACGGTATCTCTCATTGTAGAGCTTCGGCTAATCTATATGTATATAGAGTACATGTATATTTATATAATATAATTAACACATACAAATATTTTACTGCTTTTTGGTCTCCAATTACTATCAAACATATCTATACTCTGAAAAATAAAAATATATAAAGCTCTTATTATCAGGATACAATTTTACATATACATCTATAAATCATCTTTAAATGGTTATGAATATTTCAGAAGCAAGGAATAAGGTATAGGAAAGCAGGATGCCCTAAATTTCAACCAATGTCAGTTTCACATTTACTGTTTCTGTTTGAAATAACTCATTACCATTGAGTATGAAATTAAAAGATGGACAGAACTAGTCGTTTCTGTTAAGTCAATGTGCGCATAATGAGTGTGTCTTTGTGTGTTTTAAAAGTGTAGGAAAGATATCCACGAGAGTTGAAAACATTTCAAGAATGGAGATCATCACATTTTACTTTATGGAATAACACGTGGTGTCTTTTGCAAGCAAATTCACGGGAATCTCTTCTCTTCATTAAAATTTGGGCTAGAGAGAGCGAGTATGGCTGCCGTGGCAGGTCGGAAGATGTGCAGGCCTAGCAATAAGGAGAGTGGGGAGAGGGAGGGCAAGCCCACAGATGCACCATCGCGGTGTCATGGCTAACTCTGTAACTTGTCAGTGGGCGGTGTACTGTGGAATCTGTCCCTGCTGTCCAGATAATGAGCGGGCGCTCCCTTGGATAAGCATAACTAAATGCTGTTTGCATGTCATTTGGGGAGCACAAAACTATACAGGCCCGAACATGTTTCATCACAGGCACACAATGCTTTCCCTCAACCTGTGTTTAAGCTGAGCGCAAGGTTCCTTATAGGGATAGCCATAATTCAACATCTTTGGCCTCATTTAAAAAGTTAACACACCATAATTCTGTGCTCATTCTTGCAATAGCAAGTATGTGAACAGCCTAAAAAGAGAGAATGAATTAAAATGCTGTTAATTATGCTTGAGGCTATGACATTCCTTCCCAAGTAATTACGAGAGGGAGAAGCGTCCCCAGTGTTTTTTGGTTCCTGACAGTTTACACAGAAAGTGGGAAGAGTGTATTGCACTCATCCATCAAGTCCTTAGTCTTTCTGGTTCCCCGATAAAGTCAGGGTTGCCTCTGTCCACTATTTGGAAAGCTGTCTACTTGTCTTTAAGGGCCACAAAATTGCTATCAAGAGAGAGCTGAATCAAAAAGGTGACTGTGATAATAGAAAGAATTCCATTTGTTGTTGTTGTTGACCTCATATGCTTACTAGAGTAAAATCAGAGAAATTTAGAGAGCGCTGAGGAATTATGTTTCACAGAGGCGGCTGCTGAGGCCCAAGGTTGCACAGCTTTCAATTGCGCTTTCCATCGAACACAAGGTCTTCACCCACTGAGTAAAAATATAGCAGATACAGAAAGTAGATAAGGAGTAGCTCGTGCTGAGCCCTGGGAGCTAACGTGACTGTACACTTTCTTTAACAAATCTGTTACCTTGAAACTCTCCCTTGACCCCTTGGCCCAGTTACTGGAGGGAAAGCAGTGCCGGGCACAGCTAAAATAGGAACTTGACACGTCTGGTGCATTGTCTTTGGCAAATGGATTACAGGAAACACTGATGCTTTTTGATGTTTCAGCCGTGCTTGGGGACAGTCTGGAGTTGTGGGGTGGACCTTGGCAGATTACATGTGTATCAGAGTTCAGAGGTTTATTTGTTCTTGCAGAGAGTCCAAATACTCTTGAATGCCACACAGAAAATGAATTAAGAAGGAACAGGGCAGCTACAGGTACCTACAGACGTGAGGAGACTTAATAAAGCATCTATTGAAGTAAAACTCCATCAGCAGCATCCTTGGTGGAGGGGATGTGCTAGCAAGACATTCTGACATGACTGTTACTGGAGCAAACCACTCTAAAGACTCTCCACCTAACTGAAATTAATGATGCCCCAATAGCCTAGACTGAGTTTAGGACCTCCATATACACAAATGCATTACTTAGCTGGGAGTTTAGTTTCCACCTGGTCTCTAGGTTTTAGTCTTTGCTTGTCCATGTTAGGGCATCTTTCCTGGAGAAATCATATGGGCATCTAAGAATGTTTGCATTAGACTAGACAGGGCCAGCCTATAGGAAAATTGGAGAATTCTCAGAACTTGTGTTAAACAAGTCTCAAAGCTTCCAGTCTAGGGACTATGTTTTCTGAACCAAAAGACTTTTTGTTTGTTCATATTTTTGCAACTGTCAGGTGCAAGAGATAGTCTCACAGATATATTTTTCTTTTTGTAAAGCAACAAATATTTATTTAATCATAGAAACTTAGAGCTGAAAAGGATGTTGGAAATCGGCCTTCATTAAGAATGAAATCTTTTTGTTGTTGTTTTCAGTAGATCCTGTTCTTCTAGTACTCTGGTTCTCAAACTGGTAGCACATTGAAATCAACTGGGAAACTTAAAAAATACCAATATTCGAGGGAGTCTCATTTAATTAGTCTGGGATGCAAGTGGACTCTAATATACGGCACTATTTGAGAACCAATGCTCTAGTAGATCCATTTATCTATACACACACACATACACACGCACATACACACACACACACACTTTGTATCATTTACAGGCTATTTTAAAGCAACAATGATGTAACAATCATCACCTGGATCAAATTAGGAGACTTTGTTTTGATACCAGAATATTAAACATCTTAGATGGCTTTAATGAGACAAAATTAAATACTTAAAGTTGGATCTGACCTGGTGCTTTCCACTCATCCCCCCAAGCAGGGTGTCACTAAGTGATATGTATTTTGTCAACTCAACCTGAATGGAAACTATAGCATGAGATGTATCTCCTCCTGGAGAAATTTGCATTTTAGGATCAGCCAGTGAGGACTGGGATTTGGGGACATCAAGGACTTCCTGGACTAGGACTAGGTTGCGCCTAAAGAATAGAAGCAGAAATCCCATCTAATCTTTCGCAGCCAATCTTGCCCTTGAGGCCAGACAGTGCTCAGTGGCAAGTGATCAACAGTTAACACATTGCCTTGAGTAAGCAGAGAGCTGAATTTTCATATTATTCCTACTTCTAAAAAAGACATTGCCCTCTTCCCAGGGCCAGCTCGAAAGACACTAGTAGAGGACGACTCCGAAGAGCTAGTCTAACATTTAATTTAAAAGCAGAGGAAAATGAGGTTAAGACACCACAGTTATTTGTTTTTTTGAAGATGAATGAAGTGGATAGTTTACATATATGATTAGAAAATTGATTAAATATGCCTTCTCTCAAGCCCCCACCCAACGACCCTTTCCAGGCCTTAAAAATGGTTATGTTACAGATCCTTAAATTTTCATTATCAGATATTATTTGGGTTAAGTTGTTGAAGGCATCTGCCAAAAGACAAATCTGGGAGGCCGCACTTGCTGTGATTCTCAGGGTCACGAGGGGCTCGGAGTGAGACCTTGCTAGGGAGGGCGGCTTTTCTAGACTACAAAACCCCTTCCTGCACTAAGCCTAAAATGACTGGAGTGGTGAAGGATATTGTTACAAATGGGCATTTATTATGCATTTCATGCACGTGGTGTGGAGATATTTTTTTAAAAACTGAGAACAATTGATTTAAACCAAGAGTGATTAACATTTTGGCACAAATTAGTTGATCAGATGCTAGCAAAAGCCCTAGGGACAAGGACAGAGGAGAGGAGAGATGTGATGAGGAAGGAAGTGGAACAGTAAAATATGAGGCTTGGAGGAGGTGGTCCCAGGTGGGATGCTGCTCTGAGGGGCTTTGGCCAAGAAAGGTACAGAGGGCGGAGGTAAAGGAGGATCTAAATTAAAAGTGCCAAAGCTATGAGAACAAATATGTTTGTCTCTCTAGTTTTTCCTGGTAATGTCCTGATCAAACTCAATGTAATAGAGTAAATGAAAACTGTTTTCGTTTGTTCCTTTTGCTACATTAATAGTAATAGCTAACATTTACTGAGTGATCACCCTGTGCCAGGAACCATTTTAAGTATTTTACACCATGTCTATGAGGTAGGTGCTATTATTGTTCCCATTTAAAAAACAGAGACCTGAGAGTTAAATAATTTGCCATAGGCCACACAGCTGTAAGTGGATGAGCTAGGATGAGGAGCTCAGTAAATGAGTCCTGCTCTTAAAGACAACATTCTGCCCACTGCTCATAAGGGTTAAAAGTACATGTCGATGAGTATATCAAAGAAGAAAGTAAGTACCTGCATCTTCCTTCCAGGGAGGGCCAGCAGGCATTTATTTTTGAGGACTTTAGCTTTCAAAGAAAATAAACAAGGTTTACTTCTTTAAGGGCTATTACTCCTTTCAGAGAATGACTTCACATAGGCTATTCAGTACTAATGAAGAAGGTAAGAGGTAAAGTTAAGAATTTTGTAAGTGTGAAAAGTGGTATCCATGGGAAGTGGAATGGAGGGAACACAGCTTAGGGGAGGAAGGCTGTGGGGAGAGATGTAAAGAATAGGAATCCTGAGGTTGGACCACTGGGCCCTCCTTTCTAACAGTGGTCTCACAGTCCATGTGGGACTAGTTGAATGAAAGAAACCTCTTACAGAGACACCTTTTTATAGGCCAGAAATAACCCTGCCACACAGTTAATGTTCTACTATTCCCTGCGTCAAATGACACTTGTAATCGTGTTTCTCTTGAAAAAGTAAGAATGCCTCCAGTCTGAGCTCAAGGTAAACAGAATGTGCTTTAGTTACAGAAAGTCTTTCATGTTATACACTCACCTCTCAGAAGGAGCCCTATGTTTGCCTTTATTTTAAAACACAGTAATTTTAAAAACAAACAAAAATCCTAAATGCATCTGCTTATGTTGACAGCCCACATCTGTTTGATTTGATTTTCCTTCCTAAGAGTCTGCAGAATGGCTCTAGCTTCTGTCTCTCTACCTAGTTGTTGTGTTGAACTAATAATGGAAAGACCTGAAACCAGAAGGGTGAGAACAATATCCAGGACTGAAGCTAGACTCGAGGCTCCATGGGGCAGAATGTTGCCTGCCTTGGTTCCTACTACAGAACAAGTGCCTACTCCAGTGCCCAGCACAAAGAAGGTTCAGAAAGATGAAGTTATCTTTCCAAGGTTATTCAACAAGTATATTTGTTACCTATTGCTACATAACAAATTACTACGAACTGATTACAAACTTCCACTAAGGGCTCAGAAAGACACACATTTATTACCTCGGTCTCTGTGAATCAGAAACACAGGCACATCTTATCTGGGCTCTCTGCTTCAGGGTCGCCAACAGGCTGCAGTCAAGGTGTCAGCCACCGGGGCTGCGTCTCACCTGAAGGCTCAGTGGGGGAAGGACCCTCTTCCAAGCTCTCTTACTTGCTTGCTAGCAGGATTTAGTCCTTGGGTGATTGTTTGCCAGAAGCCATCTTTTAGTTCCTTGTACATGGCCTAAAATGTGGTCACTTGCTTCGTTAAGGAGAAAATCCTCTAGGAAGATGAAAGTCACACTCTTACACAATGATGTCATGGAAGCGACATCACCTTTACCATATTCTATTGAATAGAAGCAAGTCACAGGTCTAACCTTCACTGAAGTGAAAAGGATTATACAAAGGCATGAATACTGGAGCAGATCACTGGGGGCTGTCCTAGAGTTGGGCCATCGCAATAGAGAGAATAAAAGTAGAACTAGAACCCATTCATCCAAACTCATGTACCTATAAACATTACCCCTCCATTATCCCTCTTCCTCAGCCACCCACACATATGCCCATAGAACACACATGTAGTGTAACTTATGATCAAGGCAATGTGAAGATACATCATTGATTATAGTGAAGGAGCTCACATCCTATTAGGGGACGTGAATAGAACAGATACACAAAATATAACAGAAGAATGTTGATACAAAAATCACAGGGATAGGGTGATTCAGGTCCAAAAAGATAAGAAGTTCAATGAAATAAATATTATTTAGGGCTTCTATGGTCCAGAAAGTTTATAGAGAAATTATTTCAGTTGGATTTTGAAAAGTACATAATAACTGACATTTATTGACTTACATATTTTGCTGTATAAAATTTTTATATTAAATATTTCACTTAATTTTCACAGTAATCCCCCATGGTAAGTTTTATTATCATCTCCATCTTAAAGATGAGGAAACTAAAGCTTATAAAAGTGACTTGCCCAAGGCCACCTAGCTTACAGGTGGTGAAGAAAGAACCACACCCACATCTAACCTAGTACCCGCAGTTTTAACCACCATTCACTATTGCTTCAAATGAGACTGCCCAGTCTAGGCGAGTAGGGGAAGGGCATTTCCACCAGTGGAAATGGCATTAACAAAGAAGTGAAGGCAGGCAAGCACTACTAGCTAGCTGTCCAGTTGAGGAAACTACAATTCACTCTGTCTAGACAGTTCTCCCCTTAGCTCTTCATAGGGTTGATTCATCAATGCTTTCAGACAGCTCAAATGTCATTTCCAGATAAATTAATTAGGAATTCCCTTCCCATTTTCCTCCAACACTACCGCCAACTACTCTTTGTTACTTCATCTTGTTTGCTTTCCTTATATGTCAGTATAAGCCATAATTATTTTATCCATTCATTTCTCTACTTGATCATTGTCTCCCCTAATGAATATGCACTCAGTGAGGGAAAGGACCTTGTTTGGCCATTATTAATGTGTTCCACCACATCTTTAAAGTGCCAAGCATGAAGTAGGTACTGGACCAAGTGTGGACTCATTACAGGAGAGAAGTGGATATGAAATCTGGGGCTGGGCTTTGTCCAGTTAAGCATTTGTTTTTGATTCTGTTGATAATGACAGAGCCCGTGGAGGATTTTTGAGTAGAACAATGAATAATAACAGCAGGATTTTGAGAAAATGATTTTGTAGACGGTATGCTTCTGGACAATAATATTAAAGAACGGTGTGTTTTCTAAGTTCTTGCTGACCCTTTGTGTGCCTTCTCTAGAAAAGAAAGATTTTCATCTGTCCACCTTTCTCCTGTCAAAGGGAAAACTCACTTGGAGTGAGTATGTTAGAGAATTATTTCTGATCATTCCAGGAAATTTTGCATTTTAAAAGGAAAGCTGGTGTTCATCTTGGCCCCTTGGTTCCAGATCTGATTTGACTCTAGCATGCTGTGTGACCTCAGATAAGTTACTTTACATCTCTGAGCTTAAGTTTCTTCTGTAAAATGAGAAAGTTGGGCTAGATGCCAGTTCTCTAATCGCATTATGCTTGTCTTTAATTTAAAATGGAAGCATTTTGATACACAATCAAGATTTTTTTAAAAAAAAAAAGACTGTAAGAATTTAAAATTTTCAAAATTTCTAGTTACTTTATTAACTTCAAAATTTCTTAACTATCAGCCAAGAAAAACGGTTCCCTAGATTTCAAGTAAGTTAGTTTATTTACTGTGTTATTTTTCTTATGTTCTGCTTCTTCCTCCACAAAAGGTGCAGAGATTTGCAGCCAGCCTCTTGTGAGACACAGTCTCAGGAGGCAGACACACGTCCATTGTTTCAGCATTTACAACACTGCCATGAACCAGAAAATGATCATGAACCAGAATTGTTTGGGAAATGGCAAAGACAGGATCGGCCAGTAAATGAAATACCATAGGGCTTTCAAATGACATGAAAGAAAGTAAGAAAGACTTGTGCATAATTCTCCAAATCTGATGCTGTTACCCAGCTCCGCATCCTGCCTCTTTTGTCCACCTTCCATCTTCCTGAACCACCCAGCCATCCTCGGGAACCTTTCCTGCCACATCCCTTTGCAGTCTCCAACAAATACATATTTAGAAACTCCCAGAAAGATTTCCATCTAGGACATTGCTACAGAATACAAACGGGGCATCTGAACAGTGTTTTATGGTTAAGTTGTGCAACAAATTGCCACATGTTTAAATTCCTCTTTTACTAAATACATGTTTCTCTACTCCCCTTTCTTTCAACCTATCCCTTGATCTCCCATACTCCTTGAAACACAATGCAAGCACTCTTCCTACTTCTGGAAGCTTGGGTATTTTTCCCTCTACAACTTCAGACAGGAAACTGCTTAGCAGTTTTGAAACTTTCCTGGTGTTCTACTAAATTGAAATATTGTTTTTAGAACACAGAAAACAGTGGTGGAGCGTGATAGTGGTCTACTCAGAACATGTCAGGATAATCAATCTTTTTAAAGATCAGCAGGCGTGAAGTATGACAGTGCTCAAGTGCTCAGATCTGATGTGTCTGACTTGCTGGAGTCTGTCGAAGAGGATGATTTATCATATCTTAAACGTGGAACCAGTTGGATTAATTGTTTCCCATGTACATATGTATTTGATCTTGCATGAGTAAGTCCCTGATGTGATAAAATTATTTGGTGGGCTGCCTTCTCTTTTTCCAAACTAATCTAAGTCTCTTTCTTATCCCAAATCTGCCCACCCTCTCTTCCTCCAAACTCATATGGAACAAAATTTCAATCTTCATATTCAAAACACAAAAATGAAGAGCATATTTAAATGTCTTCTTCTAATATTATTTCAGAACAAGACAATTAATTAAATAGAAATTAATCTAATTCTGTTTAGGACCACGAGTTATTTAGCAAACACTAAAGGGCCTAGCCTATGCCATCCTGACAAGGAAGAATTTCCTGCCATTCTTAGAAATTGGTGCTGGGTAGGGAGGACTCAGTCAGTCACCTTGACCTTCAATCTTTCTTTCTATGAAGGAGGGAGGCTGTATTAAAAAGTTCAGGCTATGGCCACAGAGGTTGTTACCCACTTCATTTTGTGAAAAGTTATTTAACACATGCAAGCCACAGTTAACTCGAATGTCAAACAGATATAGTAGTTCTCAGATATGATATGAAGTCCATAAAACACTTCATTTGAAGTGCTCAGTTCAGTGACTCGTTCATCCTAAGTGTTCAATAAATATTATGGGCTACTAATGTAACAGTGAGGGGGACACCTTCAGAAGTGGTGGTGTCCAAAAGGTGTACCCAGGTCATTTTATTCTCAAAGGAAAGAAATTAACTTCATTAAGGCTTAATATATAAATTGACCCATAGCCTCCCTCAATCTGTGCGTCAGAGTGTCCATGTGAGCTATCTTGAGGAAAGAGTGGGCTTATCACAAGGACAGGTGGGCAGTGGGGTCCTTGTACTCGTCTTCATGTCCTAGTGTGTTGAAATGAATTAGGGTGTGTGTAGTTAGGTGAGTTTGGCACTATTATCTAGTTTTAACCAAACTAACTCTCATAAAATAGACAACTGACTAAAAAGGATTCCTGTTCTACTTTAAAAAGTGGATTAAAGATTTTGTTTAAAATCGTGGAGGGTCTGAGGTTTTACCCTATTTGCAAGCTAACAAACTAGTCTGCCACATTTCATGGATGCTGACAAAAGATGCAAGACTCCTGGGACAGAAACAAAGGCCTTTATTACTCATGGCACAACAGGCAGCATGAATGTTATATTTGTCCTGGCTACCCTCCTCCCTCATGTCCACAGAGGCAATGTGGAAAGTCCAGGTGGATACTGCACATTCAGCGTGTTTGCGTCATAGCTAAAAAAGTCTAAGTGAAGGAAACCAAAATTTTTTATGATGGTATTACTCAAAAACCTGCCCAATCTTTGCTACAGAGGAAGACATTATCTTTATTATAGTACATAGTACCAAACCTGCTCTCTGCTCCAGAGGGAGCCACTATTTTTACGTTGCAAGGCTGTGTGCTATACAAATATCTTTGAAAAAATAGCCCAGAATGAAAGCTGCCAAATCCTCTGCTCACAACACAAACAAACAAACAAACAAACAAATGAGAGACCTATGAAGAACTATCTCATGGAAGATATTATGTATTAATGAAATACAAATGAAAGTAAGAAAATGTCTTAGCATATACCTCTTCTACTCCAAGAATGAG
Source organism: Rousettus aegyptiacus (assembly GCF_014176215.1). Classification (NCBI taxonomy): domain Eukaryota; kingdom Metazoa; phylum Chordata; class Mammalia; order Chiroptera; family Pteropodidae; genus Rousettus; species Rousettus aegyptiacus. The sequence goes on from NW_023416306.1 coordinate 129,770,516, forward strand.
CAAGCCCTTTCGTAAGATATAAACATTGATAATTTAATTATATCAGATAAGAAGTCAGTTAAAAAAATTGCAAATGATAAAAGATATTATATTTACTCACACGAAGTATAAACCTATATGCAATTATAAATAGTGCCTTGAAATATTAATAAATGATAATAGCATTTTTATATAATTTATAAATATACATATAAGTAAAGAAATAACATTTAGATCTGTGCACAATTAGTTTAACTTTGGTTCAAAAGCATGTTGATCCCTGCTGCAGAGACTATAGTAATGTGATGTGATATGCTTGGAATTGCAAGGATTCCAGGATACGAAAAACATTGGTATAATTTTCCTCTCACTTCAAGTTCTTCTCTAGTAATAGCAAAAGTAGAACCTTCCTAATAACATCTATAGCTTGACTTTTTTTGTTGCTACAGAACACCCTTTTGCTCTAAAAAGACAATAGAAGTCATTCCTAAGTACCTTGATCACCTCTTAAATTAGATTTAAGTAGACTTGAACTTCCCCCAAATCTCTGTAAGCCAGTTTCTCCAGGGAACTGAACTTTCCACTGGGCACAATGAGACCCTCCACCTGCTGAGGGAGACAGAGCCAGCCTATGCTGGAGTAGGGCCTGGGACAATTAAGACGGTGTAGCTCTTTTCAAATTTTCCTACCTCAAAAATGTTGAATCAAATTCAAGTTAGTATCTGGGCAAGCATGAGAGAAAAGTGACTCAGAACAGGCAGAGGAATGAGGCAAGGGATACTGTGAGAGGACATTCTGGTTGTTAGGATATGGGGATGCAGCTCTGCTTTGCCTTCCAGAGAAAGGTTCTGCCGTTTGTTTCTTGGTCTTAGACTTTCTATGTCTGTAAGACAGCTCCTTATTTTCCTTCTTGCTCTCCCTGGCAATTCCTCAAAGGGAGCGTGAAACATCTGTTCTTCTTTAGAGCCTGTGGGAATCTATTTTCACAATTGTTTGGTGCAGAGGCTCTTAGGAAAGCACAAAAGGGTCACTCTTGCTTATCAACACAACCAAAAAAAAAGGTCCTAGTGTGTATCTAGTTGCTAAGGCAACTAACTCCATTTCTTCATCCTACAGTCAAAAGGCTAGAGTAGAACTCCTTATTTCACACTCAACAAGTGGGCACTACACAGATGTTGAGGTCCTATGATGCTGCGTTTGAGTACTGACTCATCTCCTATTATATTCCTTTTATGAAGATTATGAGGAAAATATAAGACATGGTACTCAATAAACACTAGCTAGTCTTCCCTTGTCTCCAACTTAGGGAGTAGAGTTAGGAGGATTAAATTAATGATAGATAGAAATGTTCTCTTTAATCTTTAAAGCTATTGTAATTATCACTTTATTATTATTTGGTGGTTGTTGTTTCTCACCCTAATTTTTCTCTGAGGCTCCCTGAGTCTACAACCCTCTGTCCTACTGGAAAGGACCATTTCTAATTCTTCTGAGATGGGGATAGTGGTGGAGGAGTTAATTAGTAAATAGTCAAATATTGGCAGCTAAGACAGATGACTAGTTCATTAATCTGGGTTTTTGAAAAGCAGAAGCCAGGAAAGGATTAAATGTGCAAGGATTTTATTAGAGGAAGTGCCTGTGAGAGAAAATAGGGCAAAGCTAAGAGATCTGGGAGAGCTGTCTGACTGCCATGCAAGCCTGATCCCTCAGTGAAAAGGGAGTAAGAGAAAGCTTGGGTGGAAGCATCCCAGACTGCCCTGCAGTCTAAGGCAGATTCTACTGGGCTTCTGGGGGTCCTCAAACCAAAGATGGCTTTCAGAGGAGCTACGCGACTCCCAGAAATGCTTGCCTTTGTACTCCTGTCCTCCTTAGACCATCGCTGAGAGAAATCCATAGAAAGCTTGGCCTCAAAGCAAATACAGCAATATACTTCAAAATATCGTAGTTGGGCCCTTGCACAATTACACCCCTGTACTGGAGACATGTTAGGTGAATTCTCTGGGCTGTCAAATCAGTCTCCTGCATACCCTCCTGCCATCTTTGGGACAGCTTCAGAGTTAGACATAGGAGGCAATCTCTTTTCCCATATAACTTGAAGGTTAACTGAGAATTTATGTTGTTCTGAAAAATATCTCCCTGTGTCCTGCCAGCGTGACTGAAATTACACATTGGAAATTTATGCCCAAAGGTCTCTAGTCTCCTTAGGAAAGGATTAATTTAAAAGCTTCCAAATTAAGAGCTTATGAAACTGAGCACCAGATAAAGAAGTGACAGTGAGGGTAGTGGTTATAGTGGTGGTGGTGGTGGGGTGGTATTAGATGATGGGGGTGCAGTCATGCTGAGAAGACTCCTGGGTAATTCTTGAAAGACATCTGAAACCTTCAACAATTTTCCCAAAAGAACAGCAGGGTGAACATTTGACCCAACTGAACATTTGCCTGATCTTCACCAAAAGACATGCCTTTGTCAGGGTATGAAGCATTCTCTTAAGACCTAATACAGTGCCCAAGCTTTCTATTCAGTGGACTTCTAGGGGCTTCATGTAGGCAAAGCTTGATAAGGCCTCATAAAGCTGAACAAAGTTCCCAAGAGCTTGCATACATCTTTGGGGTCATTGAGCACATTTTCTGGCAAATCTGGGCCTACAGCATTGAGGTCCCCCAACCATTTAAGTGGTCCAAGGACCACTTAACACAGCACAGCACAGAGTCAAGCTGAATAAAAGAGCTCCTAGGTAAGCAGTATATATCAATTGTTGGCTACACCTGAGTATCTGTTTAGAGGGCAGACCTAAAAACACCCTGGAAACTTTCCCAGGGATATATTTCTCTGGAAGCCAAGAGAAAACACAAGTGATCCATTTCGAACTTATTAATAACTGTCACATTTCTGTCAGGGCAACAGAAAAGCTAGTTTGAGGGTTTGGTACCTTGAGTTCTCTATAATAAGTCAGGATGCCAGGATGGTGCAGGGCCATGATTCTGAAACAAGACTGTATTTCAGAATACCAGGGAGGCTTTGAACAAATACAGATCCCCATGCCTTACTATTAGAGAGTTGTATTTAAATAGATGGCCTGGGACCTCTATTTTAAAAGCCTTCCTCGTCTCCCTCAATTGTTCTGATGACCCACCATATGTATATCAGCCAAAAACCCAGTCCCCAAAGTAGCACCAATAGCCACTGGATTTTGCTTACTCAGACTTTTTGTCTTGACCTGAATGAAATCTTTTTTTGAACCAGCTGGTGTATAACCAATGAAACAACATAAAAGAAAGCTAATTTACACACATCAGAGTTGTGTGGGTCTCTGGGAAAAGGACTCTGAGATGGAGATTAACATGTAGGGCTTTTATCAGGGACAGATCCTGGGAACAACACCTCTGGAGGGAGGGAAAGGAAATGGACTGGATAGAGGGCGATACTAGTTGTGATGAAGTCCTACTGCAAGCCCCAAGGGACCCAAAGGAAAGCTCTGGAGCTGGGAAGGTCCTCTAGAGTTGTCCTAAGTTAGGACAGAGGGCTGGGCCTGTATGTTCTTATGTTGATGATTCATTGGATTGCATGTGGGCTGCCCATGGAGGGAGACATGACCTTTGGCGAGACAGTTTTCTTCAACCAAGGCAATCTCCCAAAAGGACTAATAGCTGACAGTTGCCTTCTGCAAGCACTCCTAGCACCTAAGAATGGTGGAGTGAGGGAACTCCTTTATCCGAGAGAGGATTTGGGCAGAAGGGCACAGCATCTACCACAGTGGGGTTAAACTTCAACTGGGATTCATCCTTATCTAGGCTAGGATGATATCCAGCATCTTCTGCCCTGCATAAGCTCACTATCTCATATGAGCCCCTGGATGCCAAGGAAAAGTCAGGAGCTAGTACCTTTCCTATCCAGAGACAATGAGTTAGCAACATATGTGTGGGAATAAAGTGGATACTGCATTGGGCAATTTGACTCTTCGAGTTGATAGAAGAGAAAGAAGGCTATTGGAGTTGAGAATACTCAGCTGGTTGGTATGCTATGCTAATGAGACCAAAGGTGTATGAATAATGCGCACCAACAAGATTCATTCTTCTGCTCATTATTAACTCGGGGTGAACATGCATTAGCAAATAATCTGATGCAAAAGATTATACTAATTCCCCAAATTGTATCATAACAAAATAGTGCCCTACCAAAATACCCGCCCCCAACAAAACATACCCTACCCCTAACTCCACACTATCGCCACAAAGAATTGGGCTCCCAACAGCATAAAATCTCTGATTAATCATGAAGAGGCTTATTATGGCAGAAAATAATGCCACCAAGGCTGAATCCCAGATATTTGTGCTGATTTTGATATGCCTCTGCCAAGTTTCACAGTGGTTTAGATTCCCCTAATCCCTCAGTAATTATTAGAGATGTCTAGGGAAAAAAACTCCACCACATTCTTTTGATGAGAATGATTGTTTGGTATTCCTATTTATTTATTCACTTGTAATGAGCAGGAGACACTTGGTGAGCCTGTTCTGTTCCTCTATCAGATTCCTTTACGCATAAATTATTTGAGGGTAAGATTTATGCTCAAAGAATAATGAGGTAAACAGGAGCAAAGGGAATAATTTAAAAGCAATTCATAACAAGGAAGTGATCACATAGACCGAAAGCATGGAGAACCCCATCCTATTGCTCTGTTCTGTTTGAAGTCAGGTCAAAGGAGAATTTAATCCCAGAGACCATTTCTCCAATGAAACTCCAAAATGCTTTCTCTTATTTTAACCATGTTGCAACTTGAGACCTGACTGCTAAGAAAGAGAAAGCTTGTACCTTTGTTAAGATTGTTTTGGTTTACTTTTATTTTCTAAATTAATTCACTGGTCTTTGTTTTTTTTTTCCTAAAAGTTTCTTCCTGGAGGAAGAGTGCTCATCATTAATGGAAACTATGTTTGCATCGCCAAATACCTTAAAACAATTTACAAAAACTTGGAATGAAATTCATATGCAAAGACTTTTGTTCAAGCCAAAAGGCATAAACAAATAACTCTGTGACTAGAATTGTAAATAGAAATATAATTTGCTAATGGTTTGTTCCAGAAGTCAGACCTCACTTCTTTTACCTGGTTATTAATCTGGGACATCAGGGAAATGAGATAGAAATAATATCTCTGAATTTCATTTAGAAATTTGACAAGGTTTTTATGCTTTTCAAATGGGTTTAATATAGACATATGTTCTGGATAATCAATGGCAACCTGGAGAAAGCTCTTTAGAACCATGTTACATCCTGTTTTTCTTTTGCTTCCCCCTCAATAACTGTACTATAACTAAAGCAAATCGATAAAATCCATAATAATTTAAGCGAGAAGGAATCATTCTGTAGCTTTAACTACCTCCTAGAAAACTGCGGGCTCCAAATTTATGTTTCTAGTTTGTTTTTTGAGTTTCATATCTATCTAGTAGACATCTCTACCTGATGCACCAATAACTCAACATGGCTAAAGCTGAATTTATCACCTCTACTCCACCCTCAAAACTGCCTCACCTCTTGTAATTCTTAATAAACAGAAGCTTCATGTAGCTTTTCGAGCTAGAACCTTTGGAGACATCCTTAACCCTTCATCTTAATCACACCTAAATATCGAATCAATCACCTAATCCTGTTGACTCCATCTCCTTAATGTCTGTCTTATGGTAGGTGTTGAAATTAAGATTTGAAAAATGCTGAAGAAAAAAAAAAAAAGCAATGGAGTACTGCCCTTGAGTCAAAACCAAATTAAAGTCCAACTTCCAAAATAAAGAGGGAGATTCAGAGGGTCCAGTTAGTGGTGAGTTCATCATGAATCCATAGTTTAATTGGCCTCAGAAAATATTAATGTCATCTGAGGCTGCATTACTTAAATTATAGAGTATAGAAGGCAAGAGAGGATAATTTCACTGTGCTCTATACTCTCAGATCACAACTATAATCAGTTCTTGGTGGCTCATTTTAATGTAAAATCAATAAAACTATATTCAGAAGAGGGGATAGAATGTTGAAGAAACTCAAAACCATGTCATATTAGGGATTTTTAGGGAATAGGAAGCTTTCTCTTGGAAAGGGGAACTCTTGAGATGGATGTGATGGCTGCCCACAGTTTCCTGAAGGATGCTGTATAGAGCAATGGTCTCAATAGCTAATCTATAGACCCGAGCTGAATTGGCCCTGTAAGAATGTCCTAGGGTAATTCTACAGATTCCTCAGTCCCTTCCTCAAGAGATTATTATCCAGGTGCCTTAGAGACAGAGATCTCTCCCCCTAAATATGTACACTTTAAAAGTCACTCGGGTGATTTTGACACACAGCCAGCATTGGTAATCCCTGTATAAATGAAAAATCAGATTTTTTTCAGTATGCAGCCAAGAGCCAATATATAAGAGACAGGTCTTTATAGACTATTAGGACACATTTAAAACACAGAGCAGTCTGGAGATTTGACGGGCAAAGAGGAAGGGAGAAAGCATTGAGTCATTGGGGTTTAAACAGGACTATATGAACAATTTGCAGGCATGGAATCTAAGAGTTTGAGCAAGAATGGTATTTTTCAAAAAAACCCCAAAAGCCTATATACACAAAGGAACTTTAAAACTATTTCATTTTATTATAATATATCTAGAGTACAAAATGTCCATCTGTAGCAGAAATTGTTAGCACCCCACTCATATCCCCTTGAGCCTCATTTCAGTGCATGCTAGATGAATTTCCATCTGCACCTCTTTACCTGAGGCCTTATTCTGGCTTCCTCTGCTCGAATACAGCACAGGTCAGACACACAGGGAACTAACCACCCACTGTCCCCCAGCAATCTCTGACTAATGACTGACAGGAGTTGGTGTGTACATACTCCAATTCCCTAGCCCCTCAGGTGGAATGACTTCGAGGGACATGTTTTATACTCCTGAAATTCCCAGGCGGGATGAAACTCCAGTTGCCCACAGTAGTAATGGTACTGGCTGCCTTTTCTTCCCTTTCTCCCTGCCCCAATCCCCTACTCATGCTTCCTGGAATTACTTTGCAAATAATCTGTACCCAAATCCTTGTTTTAGACCCTGCTTCCGGGGGAGCACAAACTAAGACACCAACCAATTACTGCCAATTAAGCAGAAAATAATTATTTACGAAATCAAAATTTGAGAAAATCAGGATTTAAAAAAACATCTACTTTAAAATATTTTTTAAAACTTGGCAATTTGACAGCACCTTCGGACTAAGATGATATTGACAGGCAAAGCTAAACTAGAGGGTTCAATTGTCCTTGGCTCCCAGATCACGGGCTACTAAGGGTTCCTATTCCCTGATCTCAACTGCACCCACCTCCCTGGGCTTACTTTCTATCACCCGCCCTTCACTCTGGTATTCTAGGCAATAAGGATAATTTCCCAGCACATTTCCCTGCTTCTTACGTCCATATCTTTGACTTTTCACTTTGCCACTGTCCTAGAAATTTCTATTCATCCGTTAAAACACATCAAAGCTATCCCCTCTTCCAGGAATCCTCTTGTCTTATTCCTTTAGACCAATGGAGTCATTCGCCACTCTGATTATTTGTTTCCTAGTGTAGAATGACATAATTATCAATCAACTGAATATTCAATATTAAAACAGGAGTGAGTTAAATTGCAGGGTACAAAAATCTACCTTGGCTCCCTCTTGCACTCACTGCCAGGAAACATCTCAGAGAAGGATGATATTTTTTAAAACAATTCATTTGTATATTATCTTTCTTTTGTTCCTTTACTCTACAGCTAGTTTAGTTAGAATGCAACCATTAAGTAAATGTAGAGAACTTAAATTCAGATAGAATACCCTGAAAGTGGGGGAATAGTATTTAGTGATTTAAAACAATCTTTCTAATAAAAGTAAAATGTCTATGCTATCACCCTAATTGAGAAGAGTAGGCTACAACATTTTGCGTGCAGTATAAATTCAAAAATTTTAAGTTTGAAAAAAGCTGAAAGAAATCCATTAATGGTAGTGCAGTGGATCTTAGGTGTGAGACTCTGGTAATTATTTTCCCCCTTCTTTCTACTTTTTGTGTTTTCTAAGTTTTCAGTAATGAGCAGGTTGCAGAAAATAATGATGACATTTATTTCACCCATAACCCATAAGGAATAATTTCCCACAGATCAATCACCATGGAATAAATTTTATAAGTTATTAAATAATTATCTATAACCTAAATCAAGAGGCCATATGTCTTTACCAGTGAATTCCTTCAAATGCTAAAGGAACTACATCACATCTACATTCTTCTGCCACATAATCTGTTTCAGAGCATAGAAAAAGCTAGTTTTGTTTTTTAATGAAGGGAGCATGACCCTGAAACCCAAACTTGTACACATACACACACACACACACACACACGCACACACACCCCACCTATAGATCAATAATACTAATCTATGTAGGAAAAAAATATTAAATACAATACTAGCCACTAGCCAATTAAATTCAATAGCATCTAAAAGAATCACCCTCTACAATTAAACTGTCCTAGGAATGAAAGAGTGATTTAATATTAGGAAAATTATCACTATAATGAATAATATCAATAAGGCAAAGGAGAAAAACCATCTCGATGAGTACTGAACAAGCAATAGATAACAATTTAAAAATATATTTCACAAAACTGGAAATAGAAGGATCTTTAATATGATTATTGATCATCACACTTAGTCACAAAGAATGCTGGTTATGAGTAATGTGCCCTGAAATTATTCTGACCTAGGTTTAAATTCTGCCTGTGAGACATACAGTAAGCTACTTAATCCTTCTGCCGTGGTTCTGTCTGTAAGATGGGAATAATAATTTCTTACCTCATAAAACTGATGTGAGCACAATTAAAGTGAAGCATGATAAGTGCTTAGTCTAGTACCTGAAACTTAGTAATAAGTATTATACTAACATTTGTGTACTACCAAATTCTATGATGATGATGATGATGATGATGATGATGATAAATAACAGTAGTGACTGTAGTAAAACTGTGTACTTCACAATTTATTTGAGGAGATTCTTCTCCTCTACCCTCCAAATACACATACCTGAGGGTCTTCTTCCAGGTGATTCTAACATATATCAAACATTAAGAATCACTAAAAAAATTCCCAGTAAAATTATAAATAAGAGAACATAAAATATCATCAAATTGTTGACTATTGTTCTGAAAGAAATAGGCCATAGTCTTGAAACAGAAGAGAAAGACATAATTATAAAAAAAATTATTTTCAGATGGCTTTTCATTAAGCATAAATAATTCAAGAGAGCAAAAACATCCCCTCAAGACCATTCCTCTTAGAATGAAGAAGAGGGTTCAGGATAGTGGTCAGATATGATATCTCTGTGTATGTATGTATGTTTGTATGTGTGTATGTATGTGTGTATATATTTACAAAGCCCACAAATTAAATGGTAATTAAAGGTAACAAGAAAAACTGTCAAAATTATATAATATATATATAGCTTTTCAACAGTATTCATTTAGACCATATACTAGGAAAAAAATCCATATATAACAGTGCCTAACATATAAAGTACCTAGAAACAACTTTATGACAAATATGATATATATGAAGGAAAGTAAAATACTTTAAGTGATACAAGAGTTGAATAATGAAAAGACGTACAGAAGTTCTAGGAGTGTGGGCTGAATATTATTATTTAGAAAGTACTCCTTATAGACAATGTAATCCCAACAGAAATACAAATAAATTTTTAAAAATAAAATGTTTTGGATTCTATTTGAAGACTAAATGTGAGAGAATAAACAGGCTGAAACTTGACATACAGCAGGTGCTTATTAAATGCTCACTCCCTTCCTCTTGCTGCTTAGCAAAGTTCTGATGCCTCAGACCAGGTTGGTCTCCCATCCTTTAATTCCTATAATTGCCTTTCATTTGGCAAAAACTATACAATTTTTGGCAGTTCTACTTCACATTAAATTTTCAGTTAATATACCTTATTAGGTCTTTAATTATTCTCTTTCAAACAGACTATAATTCCTTGTGCTTAAGGGGCTTGGTTAATATATTTTTGAACCACATACTTAATGCATTCTAGTCATCTACAGGGAACAGGAGGGTAATACAGAGATTATAGACCGCAAAACTGTCATTAGCTCATCACTATAGAATAAAATAAAATACAGTTGGTTGCAACTGTGGAAGTCAAAGTTGGGGCTACTGAAGCAACCTAAATGCCAACCACAGTCCCAGGGTGGAGTGAGCCTCCTCTTAGCTTGAGCAATTACCGCTGAATATCATGTTGGATTAGGCATCACTTCCCTTTAAAAAAATGGTAGGGCTGGCTGATAAGGAGCTGAGGTCAATTCAATAGTCCAATGAGGGGTGACTAGAATACATGCCTACTTAACAGCAGGCAGTGGCCTATAAATCCAAAGAATGAATGAATTCCCAAATTCCCAAAGCTTGAAGCAAAATATTTCAGAATCATTCTCTGACTAGGCCTGGCAGATTCTCAAAGTATAGTGGCTGCAAAATACTCACTTGGTATTTTGAGCATATTTTGTATGCTTAAATTTGTAAAATTTTGTAAAAGTTGAGGAAAAGATACTGTTAGTCAGGAAGTACACGTGGGGAACATAAGTATTAAATCAGTATGTGTACAGTTTCCAAGAACTATGAGTAAGCAAAACACTTTGACTTCAACTGGATGTCAATTTTACCTAAATATATGCAGAGGATATTAATACTATACTTGTGTTTACTTTAACAACCACCAGGCCTGTGTGAAAATCAGCTTCACAGCCAAATAAAGTGACAAAAATGACAACTCCAAGAACACAGAAACTACTTTTCAAGTCTTGCTTGCATTTTCTCTGTAATCTCCAGAAAAGAAGTCTTATACAATTGTACACTAGCTGCCTACCCACTTTTCAAGCCCCCACCTAACACTCGAGGGAGGGGGCTTACTTAATGCCAACACTCAAGTCAGAGAAATGCTTCTAGCCTTCAAAACTTGTCCAACGTTCCAGCTACTACTGAGAAGTGGGTAAGCCTCACCCATGGCTCAGAGCTCCAAAAATCTGAGCAGAGCAGTGAAGTTCCAGAGGGCCCATTTACACACTCCCCAAGTGGAGAGAAGGGTTGCCGGAGCTAGTCTCCTTATGAGTTCAGCTTCAATATGAATGATAATTTCACTGTGGCAAATGACCAGCCAATGAAATGATCAGCCAATGACAAGGTAGGCCCGCCATCTCTGTGTTACCCCCAGGTCTTCATGCAATTTGGAGCCCTATAACAAATGTAAAGATACTGAAGACATGGTCAGCATTTTACTATAATTTAAAATACATTTGAGAAGAATTCACAAAGCCCAAAAATTAAATGGTAATTAAAGGTAACAAGAAATCTGTCAAAATTATATAATACTTATTCGAGGACAGGAAGTTTCCAGATATGTGTTGCAGATAGTAGCTTGAAAGGGAACCCAGTGGATAAAGACTGCACTCTGGACGGGGTCATTACGAGAAGCTTTAGGGAGAGCTGGGTCTTTAATCGAGAAGATACTTAGCTTAATGTTTAAGAAAAAGGGTTCTGGAGCAACACACTCTGCCTTCCAACCCTGCTTCCAATCAAATGAGCTGTGGGTCCTTGAGACTATCATTTGTTCCTTCTAAGCTTCAGTTTTTTTCACTGGTAAAATGGGAATAATAATAGCATCTACCTTGTAGGGTTGAGTAAGATGATGAATGTGAAGCAGTATGGTATATGGTAAGTGCTCAATTAAATATTAGCACAAAAATAAACAAACAAAAAACTTGACTTTGAAAAATAGATTGATTGGAAGTAGATAAAAGCGAGATAGATAATGTAAATCAGATGATGTAAAACAACTGAAGGCTGTCTGTTTCCTTATATTACTCACGTAAGATCCTGGTCATTTATTATAAACTTCCAACATAGGAGAAATTTGGAAAACACTAACATCCATCTGGCCTACTCCTTGGAATCTGATTGGGAGGAAACCACATCTTTGTTTCCTGATTTTTCACTGAACGTATTTTAGGCCCAGCATACCACCGTTCGAATAACATTCCAAATACTCAGAAATCCAAAACCGAAAGATTGAAATAACTGCTTGACCCAGAAGAAGGGAGGGTTTCATGAATTTTCATGAAGCCATGCTTAAGAGTCACTCTGACCCTCAAAAGACTTGTGTCCCTAACACATCATTGAGAAAGAGCTTTTCAATTAAGTGAAAACTTGAGCCAATATAAATGTTTGGAATAGTGTAGACAGCCTACCTCCACCCTTCCCCTCCCCTATACCAGCACCATCCCCTCCTCCCATTATTTTCATATTACTTCATTTTCACATTGTTTAGCAAATAATGAACTGGAATTTTGGCTCCACTGATCAAATGTTTGGCATTCTATAGCCAGAGCCAATAAGTAGAAAACAACTCACTCAAGAAACATTCTAGCCAAGAAATGGCAATAAATGGGCCATTTCACTATCATCCATAACAACTCCCAAATCCCAAATTTCTACACATGATCTGGCAATTACGACTACAGATCAAGAATTTTAAAGCAATTTCTGCTGTTCCAGGTGCAAGCATAGTTGTTTAATTGGTGTGTGTAGCTTAGGAAAAGGGAGTTTATTGGGCTTCTTCTCTATGGCCTCCCAAAATTCAGCTGCAAAATCTAGACTCCTTTGTAAAACAATTTCACGCCTAAGTATATAGATTCGGGGAAATATTTAGAGAAGCAAAAGGAAAGCTAAACATCGAGTAGCAGCTTTCAGAGGAGGGAGGAAACGGCCAGCCATGATGTCCGTCAGCTCCATGTTTCTGGAGGACAGCTTTGGCCTTAGCACCAGATTGCCAGGTTGGCAGAAGTTCTCAGCAAGTGCTGTGCCTTTGCCTTTAGGGTGAGACCTGTCACACTTTTTCTTCTTTCACACTATGAGGTGGGAGGCATGTCAGAAAATCTACAATCAACATAAAAGTCAATTTTTATAATCACTTCTGTGCTGAATGGCCCACTTTCCTCTTTGTGCTTGGGGACTTCATCATATTAAGAAAAGGAAGCAAAAGAGGCACATTCTATTCAGCAACCAGATACATCTTCAGGCAATCTTTGTGAGAGAAGAGGGACTCACAGACCAGCTTGCAACTCCCTGGCAACCACAATCACAAGTTCTTACAGGTCACCTTCAAGGAGAATACTCGGAATAAATGTCTCTTTTTCTTCATCATGAGGTACAATTTTTAATACTAAAAGGTGCACTCTTATAGCACTACCATTTTTGATGCATTTTTATTATGAAGCAACAGTTAGACTGGGGCTAAGTCAACACGGAGAAGGCTTCACAACCATAGTCAGTTAACCCAGTCTCTCATCATATCTCGCTCGGACAATTGTACCCCCTTATTCATCTGTCTGTTTACCAGCCTCTTATTATTCAGTTCACCCCTCACATCAATACCAGAGCTATCTAAGAGAAAGTGTAAACATCTGAACTCATATGTTTAACAATTCTAGTAGTACCCCATTGCTATGAGATGAAAGCCAAACATGGTTTAATGAAAGACCCTATCCTCAATTGATGCTTCGTAACCCTGCCCTTTCTTCCTTCCTACTCCACCTCAACAATCTTACAACTATTTTAAATGTTTTTTAATTAAGGTTATAGTTGACATACATTAGTCTTAGGTATACGACATAATGATTCAACATTTATATATTTTATGTGATCACCACAATAAATCTAGTAACCATGTGTCACCATACAAAGTTAAGATGACAATACTGACTATATTTCCTATGCTATATATTACATTCCTGTGACATTTATTTTATAACTGGAAGTTTGCACCTCTTACTTCCAGTTTGTTCTCTGTATTGATGACTTTCTATTTCATTTGTTCATTTTTCTTTAGATTCCACATATAAGTGAAATGATATGGTATTTGTCTTTCTTCTTCTGATTTACTACTTAGCATAACATCCTCTAGGTCCATCCATTTTGTTACAAATGGCAAGACTTTATTCTTTTTATGGCTGCATAATATTCCATTATCTGTATATACCACTGCTTTACCCACCTGCCTATTGAAGATCTAGGTTGCTTCCATACAATGCTGCAGTTGACGCAGGGGTGCATATATTTTTTTGATTTAGTGTTTTTGATTTCTTCAGATAAATACCTAGGAGCGGAACTGCTGGGTCATAAGGTAGTTCTATTTTTCATCTTTTAAGGAATCTCCATACTGTTTTCCATAGTGGCTGCACCAATTTAAAATCCCACTAACAATGCACAAGGGTTCCTTTTTCTCCACATCCTCGTCAACACTTGACTTTTTGGTAACAGCAAGTTTTACAGGTGCAAGGTGATACTTCATTGTGATTTTGATTTGCATTTCCCTGATGCTGAACATCTTTTCATATGTCTGATGACATCTATTTTGAACTTCTGGAAGATTCTTGATTCTTTAACACATTTAGGCTTTTTGTAGATAGGCTTTTGTAGAATATCCCCTATTCTGCTTAGGCAGTTGGTACTCCTTTTCCAAAGGTCACCACCTCCTCTCTGAAGCCTTCTCCGATGACCCTGAGACCTAAAAGGTTATTTTCTTCTTATTTTGTGCACCTGGAGCTCTCGTTAGCCATTTCTATCATAGTAGCCATCGTGTAGGACTTAAATGACTGGCAATTCCACAGGGGAAGGAATGGATTTAACTCCTTTTTCTGTCCCCTGGCACATACTGAGCACACTATAAATGGACAGTGAAAGAATGAATGAGAGTACATACTTGCTGCTTAAGAGGCCCTGGGCTTGTATCTTGATTTTTCTCAGTGTCTACACTCATGGACTGTACTCTGCCCTCAGTCATGCTCTCGCAGATGTGTGCCACTGACCCGAGCAGCTAGGCCGACAACTGGACTCAAGGTGTCACAGCCCTATCACTGAGCTATCCAGAATATAGCTCCCTGAGGATAGAGAGTTGAGCCTAGAACGGTGCCTGGTTTATAGTAAGTGCTCACCAAGTGGGAGAACAAATGGGAAACCTAGTAAGGATCAGCATCATCCTTGTGTGGGAGAAATTACACACGAGCTCAAGTTAAACTTCCCAACTAGGTATGTGCTTAAATATAACATCGCTCTACTTCTCAGAGGGTGATGGCTCTGCTTCTTAGATTTGGAAAACTATCTATTTCTCCAAAAATATTTACCTGGGATAGGCAGCCTCCCTGTTGGCACCCCTCTCGAGATTTTCATCTGTGACAATCCCCCTGCATCAAGTTGGTCCTTCCTTTTCTTAATCTCTCCCAGAATACATTTTTCCAGTTAATTATAACAAGTTCTCTGTGTGTGTTTTAATTTTGTTTACCCACCTGAGTAGGTGCCAACTTGGATACATCATTTTTCAAGATCCCACAGTAAGCAGCCCCTGTACTAAACACAGTAAGTGCTCGAACAATTCTTGTTAGAGTGAAAGGTTGAGGATTTACAAGTATGGAAGGATTAAATATGTGTGTGTTAACTTAACAGCTAGCACTGGAATTCCTCTTAGAAAAGAACTAACTACACTGAGTAAAACACATTATTGGGCCATTTGGGAGTGAAACCATAAAACCTCTAGAACAAGGTCTGGAAGGAAAAAGCAACTGGAAGACAAGGGCAAACAGGAAACTAATCGCTCTGCATAGAAAGTGGGAGGATTTGTTTTTATTCCTGAGAGGAAATGGGGAGTGGGGAGGAGAAAGAGGCCACAGCCATGTGGCCAGAGCCTAGATCCCATGCTGACATGGACTGTCATTCAAGTAGCAGGGCGTCTAAGATCAGGTCCTTATGTTTTTCCTCCACTAAATGTTTTAGGTCTGTCTCCCACACAAAGGTCTGGTGCGAGGAATTTGTTTGTGTGATTGTCATTGACAGAAATCAATGAAAAAGCAGAGTGCTTTCTACAGATTATCACAGGCCAGAGCTGGATCTGCACATGTGAACTATAAACTGAGGAAACTGACTTGAAGAGCTAAGAGGCAGAGATGAGCAGAAAACCTTGAGCTTTCTTCTTTTCCTACCCGTAATCTCCAGATACTGGGAGGATGGGGGACGGGATGGGGGTGGGGGCGTCCTTACTATGGGTGGACTGAGGTTCAAAACAGCTTTAGCAGGATCTCAAAGGACAAATACTTAAGTTAATATGCGCATTGCACATGATATGAGGACATTGAGGCCTGGAGTGGGAAAATGATTTGGCCAAGGTTGCCCAACTCTTTGGTGAAGGAGCTGGGAACAGAACTCACACTTTCCTTATACATTATTCCATCTTCTGCTCCATGCAGTGCCTCTGTCCTTAAATTGACCACAGGGACCTAGAAACAGTGTCTGTCCAAGACTGTGGCATTTGCTGGACATATAATTGGAGCAATTTAGGTTACTGTCCATGCCAACAAGGTCTATTGTTTATCTGATGGCTAGGATCACATCTGTGCTGATTGGCCATCCGGGAGAGCCATCTGTCATTTGGGGGACTCCTAAGGGGATCTGGCACGAGTGGATGAGGTCCTGGGAATGGGCCGAATCAGGGATGCTGCTTAGTAGCCGCCAAGCTTCAACTACCAAGAGCCTCTTCACTTTGTGCCATCTTTACTTGTCTGTTTGAGGAGCCCAAGAAAGATCCTCGCAGGTGCTGCTGTCTTCCATTCGCAGTTATGGAGCACAGAAGATTAGCTTCCACCCATCTCAGGACCCAGACCTAGAAGAGTCATCACAGGAGAAGATCCTCTCTGGGAGGCTACCTCCTTTGTCCATGCCTTTAATTCCCAGGTAACAAGGATAGCTTAGTGGAGTCTGTGAAATTAATTTAGTTCTCCCTGTCCATCAGGCTTTTCCCTCTGTCTTTGGCATTGCCCTGTAGGTACAGATAGATATAATGAAGCTGAAATTGTGGCTGAAATGAAGGGATCTGCAGGTCAAGGCAGCCTCAGTCTTAACCATTCACTTACAGCCACCAGATCTGGGCAATGGCTGTCCCCAAAAAGAGAACCAGAGAGGTGGCAGGCAGCTTCTCTGCAGTGGTCTAGGAGGGCCGAGGAGAGGAACTGCCTGTCCTGAGTTGATTAGACAGCAACCGGAGCAGAGAGAAAGAGCAATGAATATGCTATGCAAATAAAGCAGCCTGCTTTTGTCTCTTCTAACCACAAGCTCTAAACATTTGATAACAACATCAAAACCGCAAATTTCTTTATCCCTGCTATTGTGTGAAACGATGGCTTCAAGAAAAAAGGTTAAGGAGATTTAGTTGAGGTCAGCCAGCAAATCAGTATTCTTGGAAATGATTCAGTCTTTCTGCTCTTCTCCAGCTACTACCCTGTACTGTTTCTTATTGCTGTTTAAATATGAAGCTGTGTGAGCAAACAGAAAATGTCCTAGGTCCTTTCTAGTGGGAATGCAAACACATTTCCATTTTTGACTGGATGGAAACAACTTTTAGGCATCTCCACTTTTTTGTTTTTTAAATGATTGTCATGGTAAAGCTTTGAAAGGGAGGGAAAGGGAGTGTTTCTGAACCAAAAAAGCTGTCTTGAGAGTAATCTTTTTTTTTTTTTTTTTTTTTTTTTTTTTTTTTTTTTGTAGTGAGAAGCAGATCACTAACTGACCTGTATCTCTCAGCTGCTTAATGACCTATTGCAATGAAAATTTAGATTTGGAATACTGCAGGAGTAGGTCTGCTGGCTTTAGAAGATTGAGAAGTTTAAAATGACCATGACTAAGGAAACCTACTCAAGACTACCTGCTGATTTTTTCTTTGATTTTTGGCCAGTATTTTTTTTTTAATTTAAAATTATTGGAATGACATTGATCAACAAAATTCAATAAATTCAAGTGCACTATTCAACAATATGTCATATACATATTGCATTGTGTTCGCCACCCAGTATTAGATTTCCTTCTGTTACCAAATATTCAACCCCTTTTACCCCTACCTACCTCTCCCCTCCTTCCTTTCTCCCTGGTAATCACTAATCCACTGACTATGTACATGGGTCTCGTTTTCTGTCATGATAACAGATGATCAGATAAAGAAGATGTGGTACATACATACAATGGACTATTGCTCAGCTATAAGAGGAAATACTGACATTCGTGACCACATGGCTAGATCTTGAGTCAATCATGCTATGCAAAATAAGTCAGAAAAAGTTGAAAACCACATGATATCACTCATATGTGGAATATAAATCTAAAAGCAACTCCCCTCTAATTCTAATAGCAATAAAGGTCTTCACCGCATTACTTACTTAATGAAGTCTTTCCTGGACACTCCCTCTCCCATTCCTTTTCCTAGTTTTGTTTTTTCTCTTTAACATTCATTACAACTTACCACATTATATATTCTACTAACTTATCACTAACATAATGTCTATTTACTTATTTACCTGTTTCTCATATTTCCCCTAGTAGAATCTAAGCTTCATTATGCTGGAGATTTTTCTTATTTCATCCACAGTTTATCCCCAGGGTCCAGAACAGAGCTTGGCACAGGAGATTGCTCAAGTGTTATTGAATAAAGAATGGAAGAAAGAAGATCAAAGTAATAAATAACCAAAATGCTTACAAAGGATCTGCTATATGCAAAGCACTAGTGGCTAATTTAAACAAGTATAAACCATAATAATTCCCTTACATTAGTCCTTGAGGGCTGCCATAACAGAATACCACGGATGGGTGCTTAAATAATAGAAATTCATTTTCACCCATTGCTGGAGCTAGAAGTTCAAGATCAAGGCTTGGGTAGGCCTAGTTTCTCCTGAGGCCTGTCTCTTTGGCTTGCAGATAGCCACCTTCCCATTGTGTCTTCACGTGGTCGTCCCTTAGTCTATGCATGCACCGCTGGTGTCTGCCTGGGTGTTACGATTTTATCTTCTTATAATGACACCAGTCAGAATAGATTGGGGCCCACTCTGAACACCTCATTTTAATCACCTTATTAAAGGCTATATCTCTATACTGTCACATTCTGAGCTACTGGGGGCATTAAGAACTCAACCTATAAATTTCGGGAGGATATATGTCAGCCCATAACATCCCTCGAAAGGATAAAGATATGTTAGAAAAACAAGATGTAAGTCCTTGGATATTCAATGTTATTAGGGAAGAAAAACAGATTAAACATAAGAAATATTTAACATCTACATGATAAATAATGAAGTGGTACAGTGTAGTAGGTTTGTAGCTCCTTGTCTTTATTAGGTGTTGAGGAAATTAGATGTACTTTTGAGCCTTGTTCCTCATCTGGAAAACTGGGATTGCAGAACTGATGAGGAGATTAAATGGAATAATGTTTGCCACATTCCCAGCAGTTTGGCATGTAGTAAGTGTTTAGTAAATGCTACTAATCTTGTTTTTTTCTTCTCTTCAAAAATAGTACATTCATTTTGGTGCTACATAGTAAGAACACTTTTAGCATTGTGAAGACTACCTTTTCTAGGTGTTCTCTTTTTTTTTAATTCTAAAAGTGATATATAATTTCTCTGATTATAAAATAATATATACTCATTTTAAAGTTCAACCACTAGAGTAGTGAGGTAGAAAGAGAAAGACACCCCATAACTTATACCCATTCTGGCAGAAGATAACCACTGTTCTGTTTACTGTGTAACCTTCAGCCTTTTTCTCTATTTTCATATAAACACGTAATTTGTTTTCATAAGAAAAATGATTCATAATACACATCTTTCTATGCCATTATGTATAGATCTAGTCCATGCATATTTATATTTGTATTTCGTTATATTGGGAGAGGGCAAGGGAAGTAAAACAACTTCTGTCCAACAGTTTGAGGAATGCTTAGTTACACAAAGTTAACCTGATTTCTTTTCTCTAGAATTGCTCAGAGCCTTTAATGTCCATGGAGAGTGTCCAAGAGTCTGATAAGGTAAATGGCATGTGCCAATTATTATTGTATCTCAGCTCTAAACCCATTGTCTTTACTTGATTTTCAATGCCGGGACTAGAGTTCTGCAAACCTCATTTCTGCTTTGCCACCTGGTCCTGTGATGTACTCTGCCATTGCTACTGGGCACTAGGAGGAGACAGGGAGGATGAAGGAGGAACTTCCTGTTTGTTTCTAGTCTGTTGCGGTCCTGTAAGTGGCACCCTAGCAGCACTTCTTCAAGTTAGCAGGAGCAAGTACTTCTTGTAGTAGCAGCTGAATCCAGTTTGTTCTTTTTCCAATACTTACAGACAGCCTCACTGCAGAGGAGATGCCAGCACCATCTGGCTAGCACCCCCTCCTCAGAAGTCTGAATCCTGATCCACAGGGACTTCTCCTTTGATTTCTGAGACTAGTGACCACCAAGCAGCACACCCTCCTCAGAGGTCTACATTTCAGCAACGTGGTGCCCTTTCTATAAGCTTCTAGGATTTAATAGAACCAGCCAGCCCTATTAATATCAGTTGCATATTTAATAATTCTATCCATAGGAGTGATCACTGCGTCCTACAGTTACTACTTCTGTGATAACTTAGTCTTTTGCCTTTTCAGTTACTTAGTCAACAATTTTATAACTATATTATCAATTTTATATGTATCTTTATATTAACTTCTTTCTAATAATTGGTATATTTCTGTATCCTGACTGACCTCTGACTGGTGTATGTTTCTGGACCTTATTTAACTATATCCCTTTCCTCAGGGACAGCTCAGGGGTCCAGCCTTCTTCCAGCCTTGGAGAAAGGCAGCTCTAAGCATTATTGTTAAGTTTTAAGAGTATGACTGTTAAGAAAGGCTCAAATAGATGTGGTGAAACTCCCTATAGAAAAAAGGGACAATACAGTGAAGGTAGCAGTAAAATGCTACCAATTTTAATATGCTATCATCATTTTTCAGCAACTGGATCTGGCATTAGTAAAAAGACTTTGAAGACTCGCCAAGAAGCATACTGAAAGTTAACCCTAAGGGTTTTTGCTTGAGCCAAGAACTGCAGATCTTGAACATTTAATCTTCATTTGAGTTCATTTTATCATTTCTTAAAGTCTTATGGTTATTTTGGCTTAATCATTTATCATGTTCTTTTTCTTTTGGATTTCTGGATTGGGACACCTTTTCTTTAAAATAAGTACTCAATCCAACAAGCCATGAATATTCTCTCTCCATTTAACAAAGCTAATTAAATCCTCTTTCCTACAATAGTATTGATTCTTTCTGCCAACTTTTCCTTTAAAATATCCTTGACACTCATCTTTTCTTATTCATTTCAGCAGCCACAACTTTCATTCGTGTTCTTCCTCTCCTACCTGGCTTGCTACAAGAACCTTTCCACGATTCTCCTAACCTCCAGCTGCTCTCTCTACTCCAGTTCATGCTCCATGTCATCACCTGACTGATTTACTGTGTTCAGTGACTCGTCTGATAAAGGCCCTTCAAAGGTTCCTGACTCCCTTCATCTCTAACTTCTTAGCATAATTAGTTCAAGTCTTCTCAGTCTGACTTCGGCAGTTTGATTTCCAGCAACTCACTTTCCTGAACCTAGTGCTCCAGTCAAACACATTTACTGATTATCCTTAAAGTGCATCTTTGTTCTGTTTTGTTTTGTTTTGTTTTACCTACAAGCATATACTTATTTCATTGCCCATTAAGAATGACCTACCTGTCCTTACTCACATCCAAATACTATCAGATCTTCAAGGCCTAACTCGATGCCCTTCTCTAAGCCATTGTTCCTTACCACTCCAGTATGCTGGTCTCTCCCTTCCCTAGACTCATAACTTTGGCTTTTTCACCTCTTGATAGTACTAGCTATCATTTATTGAGCACCTGTTCTATGACAGTACTTTCCTTAGCACTTTATTTTCACTAATCCTCTTTATGACCCTCATCCTATTTTGGATGGAGGAGTTGAGGCTCAGATTGGTTAAGAGTTTCCTAAGGTCATGTGTTTTAGTAAGAGATGGCATTAAGAGTAGAGCCTTATTTCTTCAACTCTACCATGCTCTTCTCTATTGATCTTGAAAGTCAGAAGACCCAGGTTTACCCCAGGTTCTGTCATTAACTAGCAGTGAAATCTTGCATGGATCACTTAACTTTTGACTTTTTTTTCTCATCTCCAAGGCTCCTTCCATCACTAGCATTCAGAGAGCCAGTTCACAGAGGGTGATGAATCCCATTATGCTCTTCTGGATGAGAGAAAAGATCTCAGAAAATCCAGACTGGTGTTTTTATTGGGCCTTTAATTCCCAAGAAAAGGGAGATATAGTGGGGTTGGGACACTCAAGCAATTACTCTTTGCAGGATGCTTGGAGACATCTTGTCATATTGAATTAAGTATTTATCTTTATTTAGAAACTCTGGCAATTTTATAGGAAGGGTTTGTTAGGAGAGAGTTTAGATTGTCAAGCTGCCATAGAAGCACAGATTGACAAAAGCTGTGGAGAGTTCCTTGATAGCAGAAGGGTATGCCTTTTCATTTTGTGGGCCTTATGGCAGAGCAGATACTTGTCTCGTTTTTCAGACAGGAGATTTTGTTCAGCAACTACCCAAGCAACCTGGGCCCAGTCTCAGGGAGAGTGCTTAGTAGCTGGAGTTCTGCAACTCTTGTTCAAACATGTATCCTGACCCTTCATCCTCACAGGGTGAAATTACACAGCACTGAGAGCTGCGCACACGAAAATAGGACCAATATAAAGACAAGGGTGTTTAAATCTCAAAATCATAATTAAGCTGAATTATTCAAGGTACTTACTTACCTTGATGCTAGTTGTGGAAAGAACATGGACTTAGGAGTTAAGCAAACTGAATTTACAACCTGACTTTTGTTATTCTCCTCTCTGAATTTGGGTTTCTTGTTTTGTAAAATGAGGCTCAACCACATGTATTGTTTTCTGAACTAGAAGAACCGATGAACATAAAGCACCTACTCCGAGTAGGTAGTCGACAAAGGTTACTTTCTCTCCCTGTCTGTACCTTAAATGGTTAACCAAATGCAAGCCACTAAATTGAATTCAAAGTGAGGTGAAAGGCAGGAATTCAGATGGCGTGTCTAAGAAAAAGGCCACACGAACGAACGCTCTCCCACTTTGTACAATTTCTCCTCATTTGAATATCCCATTTGTCAATCTTGCAAGAAAGAAAAAAAAAATCACTCATTGTTTGAGGGATTTCACGCTTTCCCCTCTATCCTGCTTCTTGAGGTAAATCCTAAAAGAGTCAGCACAGCATTTCTCAGTGCTGCTACCACCAATCCCAGAAAGCGGGTTCTTCTAGCACGCTTTTAAGTGCTCGCATGACTAATAAAGTGTGACATGGCTGAGATTTGCTAGGCTTCTCTTTGGGAGCATACATTCTAACTGACAAAATAAGGCTAAATTTAGCTGACTTTAGACAACAAGCATCCTCCAAACAAAGAGGGCCTCAAAGGCAAAAATGAGCCGTGGCACGTCTCTGTCCTAACATGGATATGCCCAGCCTCTCATTGGCGCCCCAGGCCTCGGCATAGAAACATATGAGCAGTGTCTGAATTGTGTCTCTGGTGACAAGCTGGGCACTAAAAAGGTGGCTTCTGACCCAAAGATCCTGGGTCAGAATGGGTGGGTGGAAAAATACTCTCAGTATCCTAAGCCTCTGTAGCACTGTCTGTGTGCTAGTTCGTGCTCTCATCACTTCACTCTACAGCCTTCGGTCATAATACATCAGGCCTAGAAGAGAGCCCAGAGACCATCTACTTTTAACACTCCTATTCTGTGCACAGAAAAACCAAAGCCCAGAAAGGGGAAGCAGCCTACCCAGGGTCCCACAGCTAATGGGTGGCCGAATGAAAGCAAGAAGGCCATGCTCTTAAATCTCAGTCAACTTAAAAATGCTTCAAAGGAAGAAAGTGTGGGAAATCTGCCGGGACATATGGGAGGCACTTTGTGGAGGAGAATCATATGTTGCTGAAGCATTCTAAGAGCTAAAACTGTCTCCTTCCTAGTCCAAAGTTTGTGTAGTTCAATCCAAAACATTGTGAATATACTTGGCATGGATTACAAAGAAGACACTGACCTCACTGTAGCAGGCAGGGGCACAAAGTGCGACAGGGGACATTCTCTGAGTTCAGCCAGAGACCAAACAGCAGCCAACTAAGGACACCAATTGATTCCAGGCACAGACTCAGAAGCTCAAAGGAAGAGAGCCACAGTCCCCTGGGGGTGTCAACTATGGAGCTTAGAAAGGAAATAGAATGGAGCCTTGCAGCCCACTGCTAGAATTCCAGACGCGGGCACATCAGTGTGGGGGGCATTACTTGTTGGCACTTGCATTATTGCCAGCCCCTTCTATGTCCTCCCAGCATCTCAGTGAATGATGGCTGGGAACTGCATGTCCTAGACTATTTCAGCAGGGTTCCTACTATGGTTTAGGTTCTGCCTGTGAGATGCACTCAAATGAGTGTTAGAAGTTATTTTTATTCTGGCACTGCTAGTGAACATATGGCTTTGGCCACATGTTATCAGTGGCTTCCCTGTTCCCCTAACTATCAGGGGTTGCAGGGCCAGCTGTGACCATTGCCCACAGTGGTTTTCTGCAGTTTCTTGACCACTGGGAGGTAGCAGTAACTTCCTGATCCTCAGGATCACAGCTTCAGTGGTAAACCTGGAAGTTAGTGGCTGCCCCCTTGTTTTAACTCATGCAGCCAGTCCTTCTAAAGTTTTCAAAAGCACTTCATTCTATGTTTTATCCTTTTCTTTTGAAATATCTAGAGTGGTTTCTGTCCCCTTAACTAAACATTGATTACGAATCTATCTAGTTACAATAAAAAATAATTGAACATTTCCCGTGTGCCAGGACTATCCTGTCATCTCATTCAATCCTCACTGTAATCATTTTCATTTTACAGATGACAAAAAGGGAGGATTAGATAGATGACTAGTGTGAGTTCACCTAGTTACCAAATGGCGAGCTAAGATCAAACCCAGGCCACCCAAGTCTAGAACCTGCACTCCTAGCCACCTCGCAAACTGACCCTCTTAATTTTAGAATTACTGTCTGCCTCAGGAGACTCAGACTTAAGGCCACCATCTGGGACAAGCTGAATCTCAAAGAGAAAGAAATTAGGGCTCAAAGAAAGAGACTGTGGGAGCCATTCTTTGCCTCTCCCCTCTCTTACCCTTTCTTCTGCAGCTGATGAAATTTCACAAACACATGCCAAATTTCCGTGTACCTGACCCTACACCTTGTGTGTTCTCTCTCCATAACTCCTCACCATAATCTGCAGGATAGGTCTGAACGCCTTCATTTTGTGGATGAGGCCCACTCAGATCTCCTCTGTGAATTCCTCTTGGCTTGAGCACCCTTCAGCTGACCTTGTCAGGAGGAGTGCTTCGTTTGCTCCACTGCCACT
Source organism: Rousettus aegyptiacus (assembly GCF_014176215.1). Taxonomy (NCBI): domain Eukaryota; kingdom Metazoa; phylum Chordata; class Mammalia; order Chiroptera; family Pteropodidae; genus Rousettus; species Rousettus aegyptiacus. The sequence goes on from NW_023416306.1 coordinate 129,795,862, forward strand.
TGTGGCAGGCGTCTCAATCCAGCTCATCTGAATGGATGAGTTGCATGTATGTTTGCCTCTCCTACTGATGTGGAAGTGTCAGTTGTCAGGTGACAACTTTAATTCACAGCACGGTAGGACCTTGAAGATGACCCTGGATCTTTAATGGGATCTTCGTTTCAGTAGAACTCTGACCTTAAGAGTTTGGTTACACAATCCTCTTAGCTCCTCTTCAAGGTCCAATTTCCTGTCACCTTGTCTACTTCAATAAGTTACTGTGCATGGCTCCTGACCACAGGTATGTGCTTGCTTAGCCTCTCTGACCTGACACCTGGCAATTGCCTGGTAAACACAAAACGGAGCTAAATCTATACTAGCAAATCACTCTCACGACTCTCCAGGGTCCGACTTGTCTTTTTCAGAAATATGGTGTCATTATTCCTCAAACCTATCCCCAACTGCCAGACAGCCTTCGGATTTCTCATCAACAGCACAGGGACCCATCTATAGTAGAGATTCAAGAAATGTTATTTAAATTGAAATAAAAGTCCATGTTCATAATTTGGAAGAAGTTCTAGAAACAAAAAATTCACCAAAATGGACAGTTACCGAAGAGGAAAGGTGTTGTCTGCCGTCTCAGGGGTAGGAGGTAGGTCAAGGAAGATAAAGATCACCCAAAAGGTATTTGAGAAAGTGTCTTTCCATTTGATTAGAGAATTCAGACAAAACAGATTAGACAGGATCCAAAAAGAAGAAGGGAAATGCATGAAAAAAACTGGAGGTAGTGACCACATGGGGCTTTATGAAGCTGAAAGGCAGACCCAGGGAAGCAATTGTCAGGGGATAAATGTCAAGAAAAGGCTTTGTAAGGAAAAGAGAGGCAGAGGGGGGAAAAGGAGAGGAGACAGCAAGCTCTCAGAAGATGGAATATAAAATAGGGAAGGTCGAAAGTTTAGGAAACAGATTAAAAGAGAACAGAGATGAATAAAAAAGAAGAAAGATGATAGGAAGAAGGGAAGAAAGACAACTGCAGATTCTACCGGGCATTAAAAATGGCCAGGAAGATCACTGAAAAATCCTTCATATGTGCAAAATGAGCTATATGCATACTAGAAGATTACTGTCACTGCTCTAAAGTTTCTGACTTTTCAGAAACACATCTAGCATGCACATGACATATTGGTTAAGCTATGCTAGGGGAAGCAGCAATAACAGTCTCCATGCCTCATTGGCTTATAACAATGAAGGTTTATTTCTTGCTCACACTATAGGTCCAGTGTGGTCCAAGTGATACTCTGCTCTACATTGTCCACACTCAGGAGCCCAGACTGAGGGAGTAGAGGGGCACCAATCTCCGTGAGTCCATGAGTACTGAGACAGAAAGAGAGAACACAGAAAATCATGCACTGACTCTTCAAGCTTCTGCCTGGGAGTGAAGCATGTCATGTCCACTCACATTTCATGGACCACCAGCAAGTTACATGGCTGTGACTAACGTCAAAGGAGGAGGATGTGTAATCCTACTGTACAGCTAAAAGAACCAGGACTATTTGATCAATAATATTTCTAGCCTGGTATTTTCTTAACCAGAATTCACGGAGCCACAAAGTGGCAGAGCAGAAAAGGACCTGGCAAAGTATCTAGCCTACGTTTCTGAATTTACTGGTAAGAAAGCTGAACCTCAAAGAGATGAAGCAACTTATCAAGGACCATACTGCTGACAGAACAGCCAGATTCCTGATTCCCAGCATTCTGTGATGCTGTACACACCAGGGCACTTCTATTAGCCTAATACTTATCTACTCATATGAACTACCAGATTCATTTCATTTTGGAATAGGCTTTTAATTACTACTGTAAGAAAAGCAAGGGTTTCTTGCCAAATGCCATGGTGCTACCAAGTTCCTTGTATCTCCAATATTGAATCCCAAATATATAAATAAATAGAAGGCAATTAAGAGTTTGAAATGAAAATTTGGGTAGTGATGGAACAAAATGTTTGATAATACATATTTTGTATTCCTGTAAAAAACAGAATTATTTTTGGTTATTAGAAGAGGTACACAAAATTACATATGTGTGTGTGTGTGTATGCACATAAATGGATAAACATAGATATAGATGTAAATATAGATTTGGATCTATGTAAAATATTTCCAAAAGAATGCCCAAGAAAGTGGTAATGGTAGAAAGGGATCTGCAATCAAGAGAGCCTTTCCCTTTCCCATATGCCCTACTTCAGCAGTCCCCAACCTTTTTGGCACGAGGAGCTGGTGCTTCTATGAGGATCTAATGCCTGATGATCTGAGGTGGAGCTGAGGCAGTGATGCTAGCACTGGGGAGCACCTGCAAATACAGATGAAACTTTGCTCACTGGCCCAACGCTCACCTCCAGCTGTGTAACCTGGTTCCTAGCAGGCCATGGACTGGTACCAGTCCATGGCCCAGGGGTTGGGGACCCCTGTCCCATTTGCTTGCCTAGTTTTCTTTTTACCATTTGTATATTACTTTTTAAATAAAAATAGTTAATAAACAATAAAAGGAGTAAGATTTTTTAAAGTAACAGATGTCAAAAAATGCTTAATGGGACTCTGCAGTATCTTTTAGAGTAACATGAAGTAGAACAAGATGAGGAAAAAGACTAAAATGGAAGCAAATGACAGCACTTACCAGCAGGCAGTACATTTTTTAGGAAGTTGAAAGATATTTTTATGTCAGACAAGCATAATTTAAATATCATTAGGCTGAGAGAGTCAAGATCTGGGTTCAAGCCCCTCAAACGTACTGCAGTCTTTAGCTCTTACTTTGAGAGGAAATCACTTGAACTTCTCTGTGGTTCAGATTTCTTATCTGTTAATATCCCAGGACTTGGGTTTCCTCTACCAAGGTCCACTTGTGCACTATCCACTTGAATTTATTGAAGAGTCAGCACATGCAGTGAAAAGATCAAGGGCCTTGGAAACAGACATACTCTGGTTTGCATTCTACATCACCCCTTATTAGCTGTGAGACCTCGAGCAAATTACTTAATCTCTTTTCATTTTCGATAAGGTTGGGTAAGGTCTGCCTCAGAACTGCTATAAAGATGAACTAAATGGCAATAGAAAACTCCTGGTACTTGATGGTACTCAAAGATTTTTAATTCCCTTCTGAAACCATCTCAACAAACCAACTGAGAAGATCCCACAGCTGAGAAGAATGGAAATTACCCATTTCTGGTATTTAATTCCTTCCTTTAAGTGAGTCCATATTGATGTAAACAAGGATGAAACAGGCTCAGATAGAAGTGACAATCTTCTGATGATCAAATTTTTTTTTATTCATAACACATCTAATGCTTGGTCCCAGTCAGTATTTCTCTATAGTGTTATGTCTCAACAAGGGACAGGCATCTTTAAAAAGCAGCCCAATCACAATAATAATAATTTTATAGCTTATAAATTGCTTTCACACATACTATTCCATTAAATCCACCAAACAAGTAGTGATTCATTTATCCATTTACTCAGTCATCTATCATCTATTTAATAAATATTTATTGACCAACTACTATGTGCCAGGCACAGGAATAGATGCCAGAAACATATTGAGAGACAAAAAGAGCTCTATCTCCTGCCCTCAGAGCTCCTACCAGTTAATGGGGGAAAGACATATGTTAATCGATCAATCACACAAATAAAAGACATATTAGATCTGTGTTCAGTGCTTTTCAGGACAATATGCTGTCCTGAAAAGGTTTCAAGGTTGTTTCAAGGACAATATGTACAAAGACCCTGTGGCAGAGAGGGAAGGGAATCATACTATTAGGGAACAGTAGATCCCTAAGTGACACAGGTATAGCATGAGGTGGCTGCGAGGATACCCTGGGGAGGTGAACTGGGGTGAAGTAGGCTTCACAGGGCCAGGGAGAGCTGTCCTTAGGAACTACAGACAATTAACATTTGTCAGGGGCTGATTTCAGAGTGCAGAGCTGACAAGGTACACTGAAGAATATGCTAGCTGTAAGCAGGTGGAGAAAAAGTCGGTGGGGGGCTGGCAGATGTAGGTTAAATCATCAGTGCTTCTGAGTAAAACTTAAAAAGCCTGATAGAGTTGTTCTGTTTGTGTGAGCAGGGAAGGAAGGATGGGATTCATTAACTTTATTTCATTTCTGGATCTAATGAGGTTACACAATGCTTAGGGAAAGATGGTGACTTGGTGACTGTTCTTTAGTAAAATATTCATGATTTCAATACTTTCCTTGGCACTCATATTTTCCCAGTTCTTCCTCAACCCACAGATGTCTACATTTATTATTGTTGATGGCTTTTGGAAATTGTCCCAGCCCCCGGAAACTAGACAGTAAGCTTAAGTGTGTCTGTAATTGTGTAAAGCAACTTGAAATATGGGGTACTTTACAAATTCAAGACTCTCTGTTGACATTTTCTCAGAGAGAGTGGGCTGTAAGTCCTGAGGTAGTCATTGAAATAGATAGTAGTTCTCAAGTGTTAAGAAAGAGACAAGAGGCCAAAATGGAGCCACTTGTATCAACAAACCAAAACAGGAGACCAGTTTTCCAGTTCATACTTAACCTAATTACAATTTCAAAGTTCCCTAGGAATATGACCTTTAAACTAGCCAACCTAGAATTTCCTGGAGAGCACAAAGAGGCAATCTACTGATGGACCCCTTTTGTTCCCCTCAAGAGGGTGACCTTGCCTCAAACAATGCATTCCTTACTAATAACTTCCTTTTCCCACCCACTTTCTGCCTTAAAAGAACTTTCCATTTTGTACAGCTCTTTAAAGCTCCTATCTACTTGCTAGTCCGAATGCTTCCTGATTCATCAATCATATAAAATAGCCAATCACATCTTTAAATTTTCCTTGGTTGCATTTTTGTTACTAAACACAATCCAGGTTGCTCATTAGAATCAGCTGGTAACAATTTTAAAAAAGAAAACTATGACTAGGTTCCATTGGAGACCAACCACATCAGAGTCTCTTGAATGAAGACCAAGCATCGGTACTTCCTTGGAGCTCCCAGGTCATTCTGCTGTGCAGCCAGGGTGGAGAACCACTGGCATGGAGAAAGCACATCTTATTGGTTATATGAACTTGGCAGTGACCCCTGTCTCTGGGCCTCAGTATTCCTATCAGCTGTTCCAGATGATCTTGAAGACCCCTGGCAGCCTTGGCAGTCTAGGACTCTTAACTCCATTGTGGGAAGTCTGGCTGCACCTACAGTGAGTCCCATTCCTGCCTGGACAGTATTGCTCCCTCCTCCAAGTGCCTCCCTTAACTTGGGGCTTGGCATCCTGGAAAGAGCAATCGGCCAGGAGTCAGGAGACCAGTTTTCCAGTTCATACACAAAAAGTATTAGCTGACCAACACAGAAAATACCACTTGAACTCTTTGGTCATTGGTCTGCTACATCTGTTAGATGGTGCTGATGTTGACCTTTCTCGGTACCAAAAACAGAAAACTGGACAAGATGATGCCTCCAGGCCCTTCTAGCTCTAGTAGTCTGTGAAAGTCCCTGTCTTGATGAGTGAGTTACATTTAAAGAAATACAAATAAAAACATGCAAATCAATGTTTTTATTTGGGATGAGTATTCTATGGGCTGTAACGCTTTGCAATCCCATCATGGAGCAATCGTTCTTTCGTTCTTACCTGCACTATGCTATGCTGACCCATCGCGTGTCACTTCAGTAGCAACAGCTGCCCAGAACCTAAGCAAACTGGAAGCAACTGGAGTTATAGAATCCACTTTCATTGGCTCACCATTCTCCAAGGGGCTAGTGGCTATGGCTTGATGGAAGAAAGAGAGTTGTTACTGCTGCCAATGTCACAAAGTCACCATCAACAAAGAGGGGACAAGAGGAAGCTCCCACAGCAGTGGGATGAAAGAAATGGCCCCATCTGATTGGCATCTGTTATAACTTATATGCTGTGGACTTCCAGATTCCCTTCCCTCACCTAAGCCCCATATTCGACTGCCCCCTATAGCTATTTTTTTTTAAAGGCATTATCATCTTAGAACATTGAGATTTGGCCAAGATACTTCCCTCTCTACTTTGTACACTGAGGCCTGTAAAGTCCCATGCTGAAATATGTCACATATTCCTTCTCCATCTCTAAGCCTTTCCCAATTGACTATGCCAGCCTCCCAACTGCTCTTCTTGCTAATTACTCCTCCTTAATTTATCCTGACTAAATGACTGCCTTAGGACACAGTTTAAGTATTACCCATCCCCTAAAAAGCTCTTATATCTAAAGAACCACCCCATTTTTTTTTCTATCAACCACCTTGGTTCCTCCACAGTATTAATCAGTCTGCTCTTAGCCTTCTTCTTCTGTTCATTTCCCTGCTGTCTGTCCTTCACTACACTATCAGTGCCACAAGGATAAGGTCCTAGTCTATCTTGCTTACATGAGGCCTCAATATATAGCACAGTCTCTGGCACGTGATAAGCCCTTAACAAAGATTTATTGCGTGGATGAAAGGAGGGGAAGAGATGGAAGGTGAGGAAAGGATGGAGAAAGAAGGACAGCAGGAGGGAAGGAAGGCAGGCAGGAAAGAAAGCTCAATGAGTAAAATCTAAATGTTTTAACTTTGCATACCAGGCTCCCCCTCCGTGTGGCCCAAGCCCACCTCCTGGCTCTATCCACAGCCACTGCTCCTCATGCCCAACAATAAGCGTGTTTTACCTTTCTGCAAACTACCATGGTCTCGAATGCTCCTGAGAATAAAATTGGGACATACATGCTGGTCTCAATGCCTGAAATGGCACACCTTCTCTTCTAGCAAACTCCTAGTCATCTTGAGGAGCCGGTTATTTTGCATCTTTAAAAACCAACTCCTACCCTCTGCCAACCTTTCTTCTGCACTCCCGTGGCCCTCTGAAATCCCTCCACTGAAAATTATTTTAACGCACTTCATTATACTCATTTGTTTAAGTGACTGCCTCCCACTCTGGACTACGAACAATTTAGGAACAAAAATTCTGTTTTCCATCAGCTTGTAGGGTGGTATCTAGCCCATAGTCAATGATTTTCTCTGTGAATTATAATCTGCAATTCCAGAAGATATTCCTCAGGAATGTCAGTCCCACTTGAATTTGCATAAACTCATAAGAATTAAAGAGCAGGTGTTCCTGGACCTTCTAACCAACCCCAGAGAGCACATCCAGGCACTCATCTATAGACGTTCAATTGTGACAAGAGGAAGCAGAAAAACAGGTCCATTTTTGGCAATAAAGTCAGGTAGGTTTCAAACAAGGAGATGGTCTTCCACTTTATCCTTCTGCTGGAAATGACCTGTTAGCCCACATTACTGAGTGCCTGCCTACTAAATGCCAGGCACTGTGCTAGGTACCAGAACCTCCCAAAGCCAAATAAGACATGACCATGATCAGAAGGAGCTCAAAGGGGCATGGAGAAGACATCAGTTCTTATTCCTCTGCCCAGATTAACCTAAAACCTGATCACTGTTGATAAATGAAAATCTCATCTAAGCTGGCTTCCCTGGAGGGCAATTCTAGTAGCTCTCTAGGAGATAAGGGCCCTCTTAGTGTCCCTCCCAGGCATAATGCCCAATGGTAGCACAGCAGACCATGCAGCCAGCAGGTGCACCTGACCTACCCACAAGGAGGCAGGAGGAAGGGTCCTCTCTCTGCAGAAGACTCCAAAGCTCATGGTGCCAGGAAACCGAGGACAAATTCACTGACACAAAAGTGTGCCAACTTCAGAGACCTGCCTAAATTGTCCCTAAGTTATCAGGAATATCCAAAATATCCCTTTAAAAAAAAAGAAAAAAAGAACACTTGGATTTCCTGGATGGCTTGTCCCATTGCCCCAGAATACTGGCAGTTGTCCCAATTGTTTACAGGCTTAGGATTTTTCTACTTTGGGAAAAAAATGCCTCCAAGTGTGCAGTGCACAGGGGACAGATGGACTGTCCCTCCAGCCTGCTACATTCTCGGTTGTAATTGGAAGAGAGATAAGCTTCTAGTATAGCATTCCCTATGAGTCTGAAAAGCAATATTCATGCTCCTTACCCAGGGTGGCCTTTAGGAAGGTCAGTACCTACTTGCATAGTTATTCTCTCTCTTTATCTCCTGCTAAAACAGGGACACATATCCCCGGGATGACCTAACTTAGCTCAGGGCTGAACAGGGATCCTTCTGAGATTTAGAGAGTCTTTTATGAGCTTTTGGCTTGATCTCCCTTTTTGGTTTTAAAATCTAAATTACATCTATTACATTCCTCAATAGAAAGGTTCTGTTGGCCAGAAGGGAATAATAAATTTTATAAATTACCCAATTAATCGCAATAGCAAACAATTAAGCTGGTGGGGACACTAGGTATTCTACCTTCTTTTCAGAGGAAAGCTTTAAGCCGTATATAATGCCGTTGTTAATTTTATTATTGATGTTGTTGTTGATGTTGCTTAAACTTCTTATAAGCCCCTAGAGATCAGTGTTAACTGGGCTAATTCATAGTGAAATAAAGCTGATTTGAAATCTATCACTCTGAAAAGTCTATACTAGTAAAATTTCTTGTTTGTTTTATTCAGTTTGTGATGTTTTTCTGAAGAAGGAAGATGACATTGACTACTCCCAAGGCACAATTATGGGCACCTACTACTCACAGAGCACACCTACGAGCACAGTGCAAAGCACTTTATAGGTGTTACTGCCTCTGGTTTCACAACTCATCAAAACCTGGGACTCAGAGGACCTGAGAATCACCTGTTTTACCACCCCAGCATCCTGCTCACCCTTACTGTCTGCTTCAGTTTTGCTTTAAGAACTGTAATTTGGAGACCTGATTCTACTTATCTGGTGATCAAACGTCCATTTATCCTAGATTCCTTTTCATTGCTTTGGAGCATAAAGTGAGGTCCTGAACAGTGATGACAAATAATAGTACTTACTTTTCTGAAGGGCTTGTATGTTCCATGAGCTTTTACTCATATTTTTAGTGATTATCACACATCCACTATGGTACATATAATAATACTCCCTTTAAAATTGCAAAGCTAAGGTTTGAAAAGGTTATTTAATTTCCTCAGGGCTGCAGAGTGAACCTGAGCAGGCAATGGAGGATTTGACATTTAAGAAGATGTACTATGTGAAACAGGCCAAAGCAAGAAGTTCAAGACTAAGGCTGCTGATGAAAGGAACCAGAGACCAGACACTGGCCAAATGTGTCAGGGTCAAAGGTCCAGTTTACTCTCTTTTAAGAGGCATGTAGAGCTAGTGAAAATTACTTTGGCCAGTAGAAAATCACAAGCATTTATATTGCAGCATCAGTGTGATAAGGTGAATGTATATTGAAGGCAACAGGCTGCTAGCCTGTAATACTCAGCAGGTGCTCTGAGAGACCATCTAAGCCAACCTCTCATTTTAAAACTGCAAAAGTGGAAGATCAGAAAGGGCAGGTGACCTTCCCAAGTTCCTACAACTTACTGATGGTGGAGTCAGCACCAGAAGCCAGGTGTCCTGTATCCTAGGCTCATGTCCTTGTTCACACATATGTGCAATAGCATTGGGCACTTATGAAGCAAGTCATATTTAACTTCTATTTTTTTAAAAAAGAGATTATTGCTAACCTGGAGAAAAAGCAAAACACACACGCAATATATAATTCCTGTGGGCCATGTAAGGGAGCCTACTTTGCAGCTGAGTGGACAAAATTCCAGAGATGGTAAGGGGATTTCCCTAGGCCTTATTGTTGATTTGTAGCAGAGATAGGACTACAATTCATATTTCCAAATCTTAGCCCTATACTCTTTACCCTCTTTTATTCTTTCTCCTCAGTCCTCTCCCCTAACTTCCATAAATGCAGGTGACCTTGGGTTCAATAAGATATCACTAAAAATTCCTTACCAAATATTAACTAATAAAGACTTCTCTAGAAGTATAAGAATCTTCAATATCTAAAGAATGTTTAATGATTAGAAATAAATAATGTAATAATGAAGTAATTAAATTCAATCCAACACTTGTTTGCTCATTGACATTTTACTTCAAATAAGCATTGAGTGTATGCTGGGCATGCGAGTAATAACTGTGCTTATAATTATAATTACTACCATTAATTGGCCACCATTTTATACATTATCTCATTTGACCCTTAAAACAATCCAGTAAGTAAACAGTCTTTTCCCTGAGGCACAGAATACTAACTGCTTACCTCAATCTGCCCTTGCTTTTAGAAATAGAAACTTGATTTTCAACTGGATATATAAATATAATTTTGCCCAGCCAGTTAAATGTATTTCCCAGATACTGTTACATATAAGTGTGGCTATGTAACTCAATTTGGCCAATGGAATGAGGCTTCTAGGAAATTTCCTTAAAGAGAGGAGACATGTCTCTTTTTTGCCTTCTTCCTCTATCCTGCTTTTTAAAATGTGCATGTAATGGCTGGAACTCTAGCTTCCATTTTGAACCATGAGGATAATGGCTACATCACAGGCATGACTGAGTGGAGAGCTGTAAAGATTTGGAATCCCTGACCATTTTGTGGAGTTACGGTACCGTTGCTAAACAAATTACTCTGAATATCTTTTATGTGTAGGGGGAAAAAAAAACTTGTCTAAGCAGTGTAAGTTCATCCAAAACCTATAAGTAACTGATATAATTCCATTTTGCCAATAAAGAAAAGGAGGCTTGACAAGGTTAAGGGACTCCCTCTACTTCTGTGACAGATATGATGCTAGATATGTAGCATAAACCAATTTCATTTTTCTCCTAGGAACACAGAAAGAATATATACATTTCCCAGGTTCTCTTACTATTAGATTGGGGCCATATAGCTGAGTTCTGGCCAATGGAATATGAGTGAAAGTGATATATACCACTCCCAGGCCAGGCAATAAAATGCCCTGCATTATCCTCCAGGCTTGCTCTTCTATTTGGCAGTGATCATACATGGTAAAGACAAGAGTATCACAGAACAGAAGGACCCTGAGTTCTTGCATGACTGTGGGAAGCAGAAACTCTTGCCATGCTCACAGACCCATATTTGATTGGCATGATGGAGAAATAAACCTTAGGGTGTTAAGGCACTGAGACTGTGGATTTGTTACTGCAGTTGGTGTTGATGACCCTTACTAATGAAATTTCATTCCACTAATAAGTAAAGGAGCCAGAATTTGATATTGGGGGTTGTCTGACTCTAAAGACTGTGCTTTGGTCCCTGCCTTAGAGAAGTTCACAGTGTGTCATGGGAAGATGGATGGGTACATCCTAGGTTCGATGGAGTATTAGAGTCCTATAATGGAAGTCTACATAGTACACAGTGTAGCATAGAGATAATGGTCAATTCTGGAGGTTTTAGAAAGTCTCAGCCAGAAGTGGGGAAAGTGGCATTATAGCAGATATTTTTAGGATACAAAGGAACTTAAGGCAAAGCCTCTATCCTCCATTACCTTATAACCAAACTACGACAGCAGAATAAGTGCAAAACAAAAACAAAAACAAAAACAAACAAACCAAAAAAAAAACAGAAGCAATAGTGGGAGACAGCCCAATAATTAAAGGACAGACTAATAGTCACAGATTCCAAGAGCATGTCAAGATTTAAGAAGAGAGTTAAGTAAAATCTGGAGGGGGCAAGGAAGGCTTCAGAGAGGTGACTAACTCCAAGTTAGACTAGGAAGAACAGATGAAAATCAAGTTGGTAGAAGGAAGATACAGGAAACATTTCATAGCAGAGAAATGGCCAGAAAAAAGGCAACAGTAGGAATTTCTCATTTAACAAAGATGATTTAAACCTGTACACTATGGCATGGCATTTGCCTGAAACTTGAAACACAAAGATAAATCAGATGAACTTCCTCTCCTCAAGGAGTCCATGGTCTAGAGGAAGTGAGACTGTCTATTGATCACCATAAAATGAAATGAAAAAATGTTCTCAGAGATATATGTAAAGTGCAATGGGAATATAGATAATGATCAGCAAGGACTTGGGTGAGGATTTGGCTAATGGGGCAGGAAGACTTCATGGGTCCTGAAGGAAGAGTATTACTTTTCTAGGCTCACAATGTGCAAACAGGGAAAATCATCCCAAGCACAGAAAACAGCCTCTGCAAAGGGAGAAAGAAAGAGTATGGTGTGTCCATGCATGACAAGGAAAGTCATGTGACTGGAGTGGAGATTTGTGCTGACATGGAGCCACAGCAGGTGAGGCTGGATAAACAGGCAGAGGCAATGAGAGGTTTAAAAACTCCAGGTGCAAGAGTTTACATGAAATACAATAATCAAGAAGTGTCCGCAGTATAAATTAGCATTATATGAAGTATCCTGATAAGTATGTATGGAATCTAAACTTTACTTTCCCGTTCGAGGGCACACTGGAAGAGAAAACACATTTTCAATTTGACTTAAACATTTGGAAGGGAGATGTCAGTTAAGTTAGAGCGCAGAAGGCACTTTTCATCTCGGATCTCAGCCAGCAATCATAAAGCAGAAAGCTGGGAGTGGCAGAAGTAGGAGTGAACAGAGGAGAGATGAGAAAAAAGATATAGACAGTAGAGGGAATAGTTAGGGGAAAAGACAGAAAATTTAATAGCGAAGGTGACTGTAGATGGAAATCCAGGTAAGACCTTAAGGGACCAACCAGTTTCTTCTCTTCTTCCAAAAATATTGAATCCCTTACAGTTTTTCCATGTGTGTTTACAATTGAGCCATGAATAATTATAAATAAAAGATTGATAAATTATCAAAATTAAAAATGTCTGCTGTTTCAAAGCCACTTTTAGGAAAATGAAAAAATAAGCCAGAGACTGGGAGAAAACATTTATACTCCCTGATAAACACTTCTGATAAAGAGCTTTTGTTCACAATATATAAAGAGTACTCAAAATTCAATAATATGAAAACAAATGGCCCAATTAAAAATGGACAAAATATTTGAACAGCTGCCTCATAAGGCGAGAGGTATGGATGGCAAATAATCAAATGAAAAGATGGTCAGCATCATTAGTCATTGGGGATATGCATATATTAAAACCTCAAGTCAGTGCTAAACATTATTCTAATAGTCCAAATTAAAATGAAAACAAACAAACAAACAATACTAAATGCTGGTGAAAATGCAGATCAAATGAGATTCTCATACATTGCGGGTGGAAATGCAAAAGTGTACACTAGAAATTCGTTTAGGAATTTATTATAAAGTTAAACACACACTTACCATATGACCAATAATTCTGCTCCTAGGTATCATCCAAGAGAAATTAAAACTTATGTCCACATTAAAACCTATATGCAAATGTTTATGACAATTTTATTTATAATTAACAAAAACTGGAAGTAATTCAAATGTCCATCAACTAGTGAATGGATAAGCCAATGTTGAATACCCACACAATAACATACTGCTCAGTAATAAAAAGGAACAAGCTTCTGGTACATGCAACAACAGAGATCAATCTCAGCATCTGCAAAGTGAAAGACGCCAGACACAAAGGTCTAAATGCTCTGTGATTCCATATATGTGACATTTTGGAAGAGGCAAAGCAATTGTAACAAGGAAAAATAGTTCAGTAGTTGCCAGTGGCTGAAGTAGGAGAGGACCAACTACAGAGAAGTCCAACAGAACTTTTGGGGTTGATATATAGAAATATTCTGGATCTTAGTGGTGGTTGTGGCTGCACAGCTGTTTATGTTGTCAACATTTATAGAACCATCACCTAATAAGGTGAATCAGAACCCAGGACTCTGACTTACAATGGGGAAAAGAAGACAAAAACCAAACGATGGTGCAGAGAGGCACTGTTTCCTTAAAGGTAGAGCCAGAGCTTGCAGCCATGTCTGGATGGGCAATCCATGCCTCTTCCCAAGTAACCATTGGCTGACTCTCCTTAGATATGGTCTTGAATGAAGTGTAGTAGAGACCTTGAAACATGCTTTCTAAATCCCTGGGAAACATAGCAGGGGACTTGGGAATTTCTTTATAGAAGGGACCAGGCACAGCAAACTGCATGAAAGAGGGGTCTCGGGGATGTACGCTGAAGTTGGATTTCACAGCAAGCCCCATCGTCCTTACTTGGGTTGCCTAACACAGATCAATAAAGACAGCAGAACCTTCTGGGAAAGCTGTATTCACTTTAAGCAGGATTAAGATATTGTCAATTGTGCATACCAAATAAGATTTTCTAAAATTGGGTGGCCTGGGGCAGGTTTACCCACCCCATGGCTCCCTCACTGCAAGACAGCATCTACTGTATTCACCTAAAGAAGAAACAAGCCTCCTTCAACTGAAAAAGCAGAGATCTAACCTCAGCTTCTGTCCTCACCCAAACTCAAGGAATAGAATCTCCAGGGCTGGGAGGGATCTCATACAGGAATATGTACAGCTCTTCAGAAACCACAAATATTTAAATGACTCAGTGCTGACCCAGACCTTGAAGGGACTCAAAGGAGGGTCACCTCTAACAAAATGCATTGTCACCTGCTAGTGAGTTTCTCGGAAAACATTCCTTTTCCTCCTAAGACATCTGAGGGAAATATTTTCTAAATTAAAGTTTGTTTTCCCCAAGGGGATCATTTCTTCATCTCATCTGATTATCCATGAGGTTTTAAGCACCATAGTTTAAAGGGTTTACACTAGAATAAATTTTTGAATCAAATGGCTATGAAATCCCAAAGGGCCCCAACTGCTTTACTTTGGTAGCACACAATGAGCAACTGGAATTAAAATGGAACTAGAGAAGATAATCTATGCAAAGATAAAGCCAGCTGAAAGGTAAAAATAAATTGGAACAAATCAGCTACACAGTAGAACATTCACAGCTCCAGGAAAATATCAATTAAAAGTATTAGCTGCAAATATTTCCTGAGGAACTCACACTAAAATTCCCCACTGTGTCTCTCTCACTATTTACCTAGGTGTTTTAATTTGTACCTAATAATGCAAAATGCTTTTCTTCATAGTTTTGGTTTCCCATTTGTTTTATTCCTCTCTAGGCAGAATAATGACTAGATGTTTTAAAACATACGACTGTTTTGACAACTTAGAATAAAATAAGTGAGTTACCTCTTTATCACTAACGAACCCTATAATTTGGTAATTTGGCACTCAGCTACCTTCAATGAGAATTCAACTTAGCTGAGCATCAACTATGCCTCAGATGTTGTGCTAGGCACTGTGGTTAGAAAAACGAACATAGGAACAGTCTTGTTTTAAGGAGTTAGTGGTCCAGAATAGAGTGTGGGCATGTAAACAAACTGTTATCCTTTGTAGCAAGTAATACAGCTAAGGTACAATACATAGGGGAGGAAATGAGTACCCCTGTCTGTGAGTCTTCGAAGCTGTCTACTAAGCCTGCCATTTGAAGGATGGACAGTAACTGCCCAAGTAAACGAGGTTGGAAGGGCATTCCAAGCAGAGGAAACAGCAAGCGGGAAGGGTGAGAACTGTTGACAGCGTGATGCACGGGAAAGATCTCAAGAACTTAGATATATCAGGACTGTCAAGTACAAGGTGGAAGAGGAATATGAGAGAGACAAGCAGAGACCAGATCACAAAGAACTTTGTCTGCTGTGCGGAGGACAGACCTCACTACTAGGAAATGGGGGCACTGGGACGAATGCTCTAAGAGGACAGATATAATGATATTTCTATCATATATAGATTACTTTGTCATCAAAAGCCCATGGTCAGGGGAACAGGAATAAGAGGATTCTTTGGAGAGATAGCAAAGAGATAGGACAGCCCTTGATGCCTGAGCAGTAGTATGGGGTAAGGAGAGGCAGAAATTAGGGTAAGTCCAAAGTTTCTAAGTTCAGAGGTCACATGGTGCCACCCAAAGAGATGGAGAATACAGAAGAGAGACTAGGTTTGAGAGGCAAAGGGCAGGGGTGGGAAAGATGACTGTTCAGATTTGGAAAAACTAAGTTTTCTATCTAGGTAGAGATATCCGAGAAGTGGTTCTTAAAAACCCTGGAGTGAAAGATCACCCAAGGAGAAGGTGAGAAGAGCAGAAAACCAAGGCAAACCCTGGAGAATGCCACCAGAATGTTGTGGGCAAGCAGAGGAAGCAACTCCAGGCAAAGGTACTGAGAATAAGAGCAGTGGGTCCAAACTAGGGATTTTCAGGCTCTTACTAGCTGACTGAGGAGCCTTTTCCTGAAACAAAATCTCAGTTCAAGTCCAGAAAGTAAAACAGAAGTAGGGTCGGTCTACCTCAAGAAACCCCACCAACACTTCAGCACATAGAATAAAGCCTGAAAAGCACAGGGCTGAGTGGTATCACAAGAATCAGGGAGCACAAATACCTCTTCTCAACGTGAGAAGCTTTGAGGTACAGACCTCCCCAAAAGAATGAGTAAAGAAAATGAAACTACATACTGTAGCTATGGTATTACAAAAAATGCATGACAAATCTGGGTTTTGGTTCATTGCATATTCAACAAGTATGAACGTAGAGCAAAGAGTGTCAGCACTAGAAGACAACCTCCTTGTCTCCCATTGTAGAAACACAGGTCCAGAGTTAGGTGGCTGGTTAGTCAATCTAGAGAGTGGCTGAATGAGGACCAAGCTTTTAGTTCCGGAGTCTTATTACTCTATTCACTCCATTCCAATTTCCCTGGAAACCAAAATCCAGCCCGAGACAGCATTAGCAATTCTATCAGCTAGCTCTTCAGGCCTGGGGGCTCTGGGCTCTGACTCCAATCACAGTGTTAGGTTCCCTGGAAGAGTTTACCAAATGCTTTCCGCTTCAATGGCAGAGCATATCCACAAAGGACACTTGGGAACCTGGGCTGCTCTTCTAAGGACAGAGAGCCTTTGACCAGGGAGAATATCTTTATTCATTCAGCATTAGCAATCTAGATCAGTTCCTTAAACTGATGTAGATGGCACTGGAGGAATATTAAGACT
Organism: Rousettus aegyptiacus; assembly: GCF_014176215.1. Taxonomy (NCBI): domain Eukaryota; kingdom Metazoa; phylum Chordata; class Mammalia; order Chiroptera; family Pteropodidae; genus Rousettus; species Rousettus aegyptiacus. The sequence continues at coordinate 129,812,717 of NW_023416306.1, forward strand.
TCTCTCTGTCAGATATCAAGGTCAGCTAGGAAGATGATAACCACAACAGCACTGCGGAATGCCAATCTTCCTTACATTCAATGACTCATGAGAATATATATCTGTCCCAAGATAGCAGAACCATTTATGAGACCAGAATTGGAGCTAGATCTCTAAGCTAGTAGAGGTGGTGGGAACATGGCTGGAAATGGAGGTCCAGAGCATGGCACACCTGTCCCCTTCCAAGCCATGTGGCTTCTCACTGCTAAAATATCCTAGTAGGAGTTGGCCATAATCTAAAAACACTTGGAAATAGGAGGTAAGCCTGAAATATTTGTTATCCACCAACATTAAGGGTCAGTGTGAGAAAGATAATGAAGAGGAAGGAGAAGGCAAGCAATTTGCCTTTTAACTTATTTGGCTCTTCTGGGTGAGATTAACTTGGCTTGCTGCAGCACAATTTATCTCTAAGTCTGCTGCTGGCTAACCATGTTAGAGAGTTACTGTTTGCTGTAGCTTTGCCACGAGGAAGAGCGCACCCTCCTCCCCTTGCAAAGAGGTGTGTCCTTCTCTTTTACACCAGTGGAATGAAGATGGAGTGTTTCAGGCTTTGTCTGACACAGACTTTCCCACTTAAATAACTAGAATCTTGACACAGAATGGAGGGTAACAAGACAAAGTAAGTACATAACTCGGTTTTCTACCCAAAGAAACCCAGGTCTCTTTCTTTTCCTGAGGCAGTGTCAGAGGTAATTTAAGTTGGCAGGATAAAATTATCCAAAACAATCTGGTTTAGGAGAAGGAAGTTCCATTCTTGAGGTTCCCAAGTATCGTATGTGGATTTTGAGAATCAAATATAAAACAGAGACTAGCTAAGGATTGCTCAACTTCCAAAACTCCTGTCAAGTAACCCAAGTGAGTTGATGCCCTCCTAAGCTTTTCTGGAATCTTGCTCATGGAACAGAATGTCCCACAATATTCCAGGAATGTCTACATCTGCAACACAAGAACAAAGAATTTTCTCACTATTTTAGCCTTTGTTCAGTAGGCGTTGGTTTTTAGGGTAGAGTCTATAGAAATTGCCTATTGGTGGCTTTATAAGATAAAGATGAACAGAAATCCACAGGAAAATTTCTCAGCCCACCCTAGAAACATGTCTCTACCTTACCTAGTGATTCCTTTAAATAATTAGTTAGTTGTGTATGAGTCTGCCTCCCTGAGGGCAGGACTCACTTTTTAAAATCTGTTTCCTAGCCCTGGGCTTCAAGCAGAGTTGGTCTCAAATAGGTGTATGTTCAATGTATGAACGAATGGATTAATGAGGGAATAAATGGTTAAATTTTATTTGTAGGCTGAGTGGCCATGTTTATACTTTCTTTCAATTATAAATTTTACATTATCTTTCTTTCCTCTAAAGAGAGGCAGCTGCCTGTGAAATCCTGCTTTGGGCTAATTTCAGCATTGGCAATTCATGGGAAAGCACTCTGGCTTTGGCTAGTCTGGGCTGCAGAGTCACTGTGGCTCTCTGGTCCCCTTTGATGACCCCTGCTTGTAACTTGGTCTCCAGTTCTCCCTCTCGCAGAGACAAGGGAATACTCAATCACTCCCACTGTGTCCCTCACCCTATTCTGCCACTCTTTGTCCCTTACCTAGTCCCAAGGAGACCTCGTTTTCTTGGAAATGTGATAAATATGCCCCCACACACCTATAAAGTTTTTCTGTGAGATGGTAAAATATGATGCATTTGGGTCCAGGGGCACAAAGTTACCCAAACCCATCCTTGCTTAAAGAAAACAGTACAGAGGCAGCTATAAAAACCACCAACACACACACCTCTACAACACATCCACACTTGATGCTATATTCTTTTCTACTTCCCTTCATGGCAGACCACGTGGAAACATGCTGGCTCTTATCCCAGCATACTGCTTTCTTTGGGAGAAGGAAAAGCCAGGGTGTGAGCCCAGGAGAGAAGAAACTCAGGCAGAAGTTCATGTGGGTTCCCCGGGGACACAGAACTGTGAACACTGGTAAGGGCTCAGCTCACTCCTGCTGTCAACCTATTCCTCCTGGAATCACTGCTTTGGGCAGATGCCCCAGTGGTCAGAAGGATCCTGCTGAAATGCACACTGTGCTAATCCATGCGTCTTTATTCATTTACTCATTGATTTGAGAGGCAGCAGAGAAAGCTGTTCAGAAACTCAAGCCAGGCTGCCTGGGTTCCAGTCTTGACTCAACCACATCCTAGCTGTAATCTTTGCTTAGCATCTCTCAGTTTCCTTATCTGCAAAATGGAGATAATGATGCTAATTATACCTACATTAGGGATGGTTATGAAGATTAATAGATTGGGTACCTATAAAGATATCAGAACTGTGAGTTGGCCATATTGAAACCACTTTATTTTCTTTGGTAGCACTAAGAGCTACTGAAAAAACAGAACAACCATTTAGAAAAAATTTAGAATAACTTTAAGAAACTTAAATTTTCCAAAGATAAATGAGATATATACATTCACATGTAAAATTTTCTGTCTATAGTGATATAAGTACACTACTACAGCGGTGCAAGGAAGTATCATGGGAATGCTGAGGAAGAGCCATTTCTTCCAACGGGCTGGAGTACGGACTGGGAAAACTTTGGAGGAGGCGGCAATAGAACTGGGTATTAAAAAATGACAGGAATTGTAGATGCAGATGTGGAGAAAAATGGGCATTTCACAAAAAAAAAATTTGTATGACAAAAGCAAAGAAGAATTTGAGGTATGTGTAGAAGAGAAAATAATTTGGTTGGTTAAGGAAGTCTAACTTTTAAAAAATACCAGAGCTCATACTCCACACCATTATCCTAGACTGTGATTTACTTGACCTCTGGTTAGGGTCAGAGCACTAGTAAGGCAATGGCTATGATGGCTGAAAACCAAGGCTGACTAGAAGGGTATTTGGGAGTCATAAGTGAAAGGTCTTGAGGGCTGGGTAAGAAGGAGATGAAGTATCTGGGAAGTCTCCCAGGGCTCAGGATTGACTTTTAAGGACTAAGAGGTACAGGGAGTAAGACTCAGAGCAAAGATGGAAAAAACAGAAGAAGGAATTGTGAGAAATTCCTTGACATCACATAATAGATACATCACCCATACAAATTCCATTTGTATGGAATTTATCCCATCTAAGGATGATGAGTACTACAAGTTTGGTGCCTATATTCTAAGTAACATTCTCTTTCTTGATTCTAAACATGCCTCTCAGTCTCCTCTCTGGCTCGTTCTTTCCCTTCTGACTCCCCAGTTACTCTTCACAGATCTCATAGATGGTCCCCTGGTGCGTACCACTGGGCTGTATAGGACCAATCCTTGCTTATCTGCTCCAGTCCCTTCTTAATCTGCGGGTGGCTGATGCAACTCCAGTGTGGGAAGATGGGCAGAGAAGGCATGCATCTTTTTCAGTCAGCCTCCTGTCACTTGAATCATTCCCATGCTCTTTCTCTGCTTTGCCTCATCTTTCTGAAGTGGTAAGGAACTGAAGTGACTTTCCAGTATCCCAGGTGTGGATTCCATGTGGTTCCACATACAACTCCTGCTTCATCAAATGAAAGGCTGCTCCTTTCTCAGCAAAACCCACCCCCTTACCGGGACCTGATTAGACCTCTGGATTCAATGCTTTCCCACTCATTTTATTTAATTTACATGTGTATGTATGTATGTATGTATGCACACATATGCAAAAAAAATGTTCCAAATTAAAATTAAGTACCTATTATACTCAAAATGCAAAGTATGACTTTCAGATTAAAGAGGCTTACTTTGAACCAAGTAAAAGTACATCCTGTCTTCAAGACACAAGAGGCTTCTTTTGATTTCATTTTCCTTGGTCTCCATCTATCTGAACACTGCTTAACAAACGAAGTTCTGCAGAAGAGAAGGAGCTGGGATGGCATCACTGACATCCTCAAAGAACAGAGGAACATTTTTAGCACAAGCACCGTCACACACGTTTTCCAGCGCTTCGATAAAATGACATGCACTGTACAAAAATGACACCTGCCATCTATTCTTAAGTACATCACAAAACACAGTGATTTTATACATAAATCTTTAACAGAGAAGGAACAATGAGACACGAGCTCAGCGTTCCTTTGTATCTAGTCAGCCTTGGGTGTGATGGCCACAGGCGCAAGGTCAGGAACATGCCGGTCCTACAGCCCTACTGCAAAGGAGACCAGGAGCCACAAACCTTCTCTCCCACCCAACCCCACTGCTTTTAAACTGTTATTTTTTTCCCTCATTTCAAAATTATCTAAAGACCAATTGGTTCCAGGCAGCTCTTTCTGTATATTAATTTTTAATTGCAGAAATAGCAATTAGATGGCTGCATTGATTGCCAGTTCCCGTAATCTTTTTTAATTTGAGATAACAATCTATTCAAAAAATGAGTTTGTCCCGAAAATATCTTTTCTTAATGGCAATAATAACTGAAGTCATATACAAAACCAGCAGAGCAGTCCACAGGGAAGGGGTCTAAATTATACATGGAATATTCTGCACCTGTTTGTCAGTTATAACAATAACTTTACCACTAGTGCCCTATGAAAATGGTCAATTTCTTGTGTTGTTTTTATTAATATCATTTTTGAAACAACTAGATCATCTCTGAAGAGAAGATTTTCATGGTATGAGGCCTGCCTTTGTAAATCTAAGAAACATAAGACATGTAAATAAGAAAATTCTTATTTAGCTCCTTGCTGTGGACACTGGCAAGAGGAAGATTATGAGGGAGAAAGAGGAATTAGAGGAACAGACTTCCCGCTTGCAAGAACTCCCAGGCTACAGCTGAGCGAACTGGAAAGCAAGTTCGATGCACGGACCTGCGGATGTCAAGCTTCCCCACATATTCCTAGCACTCAGAATGTTGAGGGCTCCAAAGGAGGCTGCAGTAAATAGGCCTTCTTTCCCAGCCAGGTTCTGAACAATTTGAGAAACAAAAGAGTTGAGATGGAGGCCAAGCATTACCTTTATTATTCACAGAAGCTAAATAAGAGACTATAACTTAGGTGAGAGTCCAGTGACTCGCTAACTGAATCACTGAACTAGGAAAGCTTCTTAACCACCTAGTCATGATATAGCAGCCCACATTTGCAGGAAAGAACTGCATATGGAGAAGAATAGGACGTCAACCGATCTGTGAAAAGGGAAAGGGGGCACTCACAGGAGAAATAACAGAGATGTCGGGCTGAGCATGCTTTGTTGCTCTTTGCACACACACCAATCAGAGAGGTCCACTCCACCTCCCAGGGGTGTACAAAAACAAAGAAGAGAAGCCACCAGTATGCGTAGGAAAAAGTATTACTCCTGGAAACCAAGACTGAGGAAATGGATTTCCTCTAAAAAGAAGAGGGAACGAGGATCTTCAAGAGGTATCTGAAAGTGACTTGCTCCCACCTGGAATGATTATCTTGGCTCTCTCATAATTTTATCTTAAATTTCTTAAGATTTTTAATTCTGTTCCATAAGATTTCATGGAAAATGTTTTGACCAGATCATCTGAGAAATTTTAGATTAGAGAGGTCATTTGGAGAAGATTTGAAATTGACATCTGGGTTTGAATTCTGCCCTTCGAGCCTGAATAGGTTCTCTGTGTCTCAAACTTCTCATCTGAAAAATGGAGATAATAACTGTCCTTATTGAAAAATATATGTCAGAGAGGAGGCTCTGCATGTAGTAAGCACTCAATAAATGTTATACAAATTTATGTCACTCATTACTTTCCAGAAGTTTTCCACGTTTATTTTATGGGTCTCAAGCCTCCTGGTTCCTCACTGAGACGCCTGCGGTTCATATTCCCTAGTGAGAGTAGTTTTGCTTCTCTATGCCTCAACTGAATATCCCTTGCCTGCCTTCTGAGCCCCACACCCTGCTCCTTCGGCTCCTTCAGTCAGTCGGTCCTTGACTATTGAAGATCTGTAATGAAAAATGTTGGGTGTAACATTGGGGAAGAGGAGAGAGATTCAAAAATGAACCCTCAAGAACTTGTCTGTCAAGAATAAAAAAAAAAAACTATTATTTACAAGTGAAGGGAAGTGTGGAAGTAGTACAGGTAGAAACTTATGGTAACCTGGAGTAGAAATGGGATCTAAAAGCCTCCCTCTCAACCTGCTGTGATCCCTCGGGAGTTTGTCTCAATTTGCTCACTGGAGACATTTTAAAAATGTGTTACCACCTATGACCAAAATATACAAAATTAGGAGAATACCGATAGGAGCGATATGTCCACCTGAATTCATGAGAATGAACTAGCCTCCAAGAATTGCAAAAGGTAAAATATTGGGTGAAAATTATAAATAATACATAGCTAAGGATAGTTGCCTCAGAAACATATTACCCACAGAGAGTGATAAAGACTAAGATACACATAATTTAAATCATGTGACAGACAAATTCATGGATAATAATAGCTAATATTCATTGCAGTTACTACAATACTAATGAATAACCTGCATTATCTTATTTAAAATGACTGATTCCCATTAAAGCCTGGGATAAAAAGAGTGTGTCTTAGGTTAAGTTCTCTGGGAAGCGGACTCTGAGGCTGAGATTTAAGGGCAGGAAGTTGATCGAGAACTTGAAGGAACAACAAGGAGATGTGAGGAGTAAGAGAAACAAAACTGGGTGAGGGAGAAATGGAAACATAATGCAGCCACAAAACTTTTGGATGACTCTGCTGGGAGCGAAGCTTTGAAGCTGAGATGGCCCTTCAGTGATATCCCCCATCAAGCCAAGGGGACCAGAACCTATATCCCTAAAGGCCAGTGACTGAATACAGGTTGCTCCTGAGGAGAGGATGTAACATGGCAGCTGAGGCAATCCCTCCCGCATCACTAAACGACAGGGATGAATTCTGGGAAATGTGTCATTAGGCGATTTCATCATTGTCCAAATATCACAGAGTGCACTTTACACAAACCTAAATGGTACAGCCTACTGCACATCTAGGCTGAATGATATGGCCTCTTGCTCCTGAGCTACAAATCTGTACAACATATTACTAGACTGAATACTATAGGCAATTGTAACACAGTGGTACTTGTGTATCTGAGCATAGAACAGCTACAGTAAAGGTACGGTATAAAAGATTTTTAAAATGATACACCTGTGTAGGGCATTTACCATGAATGGAGCTCGCCATACTAGAGATTGTTCCAGGTGAGTCAGTGAGTGAGTGCTGAGTGAATGTGAAAGCCTAGGACATTACTGTACACTACTGCAGACTTTACAACATTATCCCACATGCTTTCCCCCTGCTTCCTTCTGATAGGATCAGAAATAAAACATGGAAGCTGTCAATGTTGCCCTATGACCAGGAATGTGGGATGGGCTGATTGGAAACATCAAGGAGAAACTGGCCGGGTAAGGCCATAGATCACCGTAACAGTCGCTGTGAGGAGAGAATAAAAGGTGGCCTAAGGATCAGTAGAAATAAATCAAAATGGAGAGTTAAAGGAACATAGGGGATTGTCATAGCAATGTTGTTTTCATTTTCACGTGTCGGAGCAGTGGTGAGATTAAGAACTTTGTGGTATTCATTGAAAAAAAGGGGTGGGGTATTTAACAGAGAGGGTATAGAACTAAGCACTCAATAATTTTGACCTGGAAATTTGTTTTTTGTTCCATTCACCCTATCTAGCACAAAGGGTTCTCTCTGGCATTGAGTGGATGGAAGAAATAAAACTTATCTGTTCTCTACGTCATTACAGCCTGAAAGTATTTCCAAAGTACAAGGACAGACTGGCTCCACACTACCACAGAAAACTATTACTGAAGTGGCAATGGCACTACAGTAATCCTGGTTGAGGTAGCTCCTGTGGACCTGTGTCCTAACACAGGATCTTAAGTCCTCAACAAAGAATTTACAGCAATATACTCTGAAGACCATCAAGCTACACCTGGGAAGGCTCTTGTGTCTCTGAATATGTAGCACTGGGAACAGGCTCTTCTCTGCAGAAATAGACCAGTGTTTGACTGATTGGGATGTAATCTGTGCATTCAAGATTGAGGTGCTATGAGATAAAATCTACTGTCAAGCCCGACAGATATTGCTCCCAATAACAACAACAACAAAAATTTCCTCCTGAACCACATATCTTTCCATTTCTTACAGGAAATTTAGCTCTCTTATAATCTATGGGACCACTGTCATATATGCAGTCCATTTTATACCAAAAGATCATTATGTAGCACATGATTATTATCGAAGGGGACATGCATGTCTTCCTCTATGTCCCTTGGTACCCTGAGACACAAGATGGGCTGAATGAACCTTGGGCTGGACCCAGTCTCATAAGCTTTCTGTTCTTTTCTTATTTGAAGTATAAGAACTCTCTGAGCTTTCCAATTTCTAAGTGAAGGCAAGAAATAAGAGACAGGCTGGGTGATTTATATAAAGTGATAATGTGAGCCTATCTCCTTGCAGCCATCATTTTAGTCTGCAATAAAAATGACTGGTCTGACACCCTCTACTTCCTGAATATCCAAAAGACCTAACTGCTTGGACTCTCAGACATAAAGTTCTCTGTTAATGGACCTGTCAATTTCTTAAAGTGAGCAGTTTTTCATAACACTCCATAAAACTGGAAAAAAATAAAATTAAAAAAGAACATAGAGTTAAACATGAAAATATGAGTATCATTTATTAAGTATGAACTAAAAATAGCAGGAAAAAAAACTGATGGAGCAACAACAGTGGTTAGTGATGGAAAACAGAGAATTGCCTAGGCAGAGGGTCTTTTACCTAATTAAAGCCCCTTTTTAGCAACTTAAAAAAAAACAACAATAACAAATGTTCATTAAGTATTAAACTTAAAAGTAAAAAGCTGCATGTTCTTCTAATAATCTAGTATCTTTCTTACGATAGATTTACTGACCTCAATTTTGACTCTCAGAGATCAGATTCGTGTCCCGTAAACACATAGGGAACACATTACTGAGCAAATATGTAGTAATAGATTACATAAATATCTATGTGCTACTAAATTTTCAGTTAAACTGTGTTATTTTCTTGAGCTGTTTTAATTCATGAAATTATTTACAAGTTTAGATACCAAGAACAAACTGAATATACTGTGTTACGAAAATATGGGAGTCATAAGACTAGAATACAACTAGTGATCAACATACAGTTATAAAGAATATTTTAATGCTTCATTAGTAGCAGCTGTTCACAAGATATATGGATGTTTTCAATGATTTTTATAATCCTCTATAAATATAGCTAATTTAGGAAGGTCATCCCCCTTTACATTAGTCTAGTATCATTTATTCCAAGTTTTAAGTCTGTTCGAATATAATGTAGAGGTTATATTTGGACACAATCTGATAATGCAGAGGCTAACCTCAATATCATGGGTTTGTATATTTTTTTTCGAGATAGCATAACATAATTAACATGCACTGGAGTTTGAGTCAGTAGAGATGGGTTAGAGTCTCACTTTACCGCAATCAAGCTGTATGACCTCTGGGTAAGTCACTAAACCTCAATCTGTCTGTTTCTTATATAGAAATGAATGTACTAATTTTGGCCCTACTCACCTTTTAGGGTTGTTAGAAAGACATGTGAGATAGTTATGTGTAAATACTTTGTCTACTGAATGAAACTAAACAAGGATATCATCATGAGAAGTATAATTAGGTTTTTGGAGAACATTCTGTTGACAAAGAGTTATCCAGTGCAAACATATTCTCCAATGAATAGGAATATCGTTTCAACATGCCTAGGGCTGTCATAAGAATGCTGTAAAGCACTACTAAAATGATATATAATAATAACAATAGCAAGAACAATTTAGCAAGGGATGATTACTAAATTATAAAAGTAGAAAAAATATATGGGGCATCCAGTTAAATGTAAATTTCAGGTAAACAAGGATTTTCTTTTTACCATAAGTATGCTCCAAATATTTCACAGAACATACTTATATTAAAAAATTATTCATTTATTTTACCTTACATCCACATTTAACTGAGCATCCTGGTTTGGTTTAGCTTGGTTTGGTTTGGTGGGGAAGGGTGATTAAATCTGGCAATCCTAAGGTAGAAGGGTTTTGAAAATTCTTTATCACTTTTCCCAAGCATAACAATCCATCTTGATCATTAAAAGTGTTTACTTCTTGTTTCACCCCTTGTTCATCTCAAATATTAAGGGCTTCTAAGATGCCTCCTCTTCTGACCACTTCTAGGTCTCCCAGCATCTGCACTACCATAAACCATTAAAACATGATTATTCTCCAATTATTCAATTGTGAATTTTTATTCCCAACTAAGCAGTGACTTAACTGAGGGAAGAGACTTACTCATTTTGATCACTCCGTGCTTGGTTCAATGTCTGGCACGTAGTAGGTAACCAGAAAATGTTTTATGAATTAAAAATTGTTGCTTTTTTCTCACTCCATGAGAAACTGTGGCTGCTACTTAAATGATCAAGAACTAGTGTACAAGTTAACAATTCATGTCTCTGATCTGGCCTTCTCCACTGACCTCCAGATCATGTTTTGCAACAAAATACTGGATCTCTCTACCTAGATTCCCATGAGCACCACAAATGTGACAGGTCCAAGACCTAATATTTCTCCTTCCCCTTGAAGGCACTTTTCTTTCTTGGTGCCAAATCTTATAACCCAGGCCAGAAAACCAGAGTCCTTCTACACTACTTCTATTCCCTGATTCCCCTCATCATTAATTCCTTTTTGTCAAAACATTTTGAGGAGCTTTTGAAAGGAAAGTTTCTGATTCAGCTGGTTTGGCTTGTGGCCAGGGAATGGGTATTTTTTACAAGCACTCCATTTGATTCAGCATATTTAGGAAACAGTGTCCTATAGAATACAGTAGAACTAGAAACTAGAAACAGCCTCTCTGTATAGGCTTACTAATTTCTTCTGAAAAATGAAAATACCCTCATCTATTTTGTATTCATAATTTTGAGAGCCTTATTAGCTTTTGACCTGAAATACTATTTTCAATTGTGTGTGAGGATTTTTAGTGTTCTTTGGATTCTTAGGTACAATTTGGGATAACCACCCCCCCCATATACTTCAAGAACACATTGCTCATTTTAGAATAGAAGTTGTTAGAAAGAATTTAATATAAAAATTCATGTAAGTAGCACTTGTTTGGTACAGCATTTTACTATAAGACTTCTCACCTATATTCTAAAAGTACCATTAATTAGAAACAAAAGAAATAAGAAAAACAAAGATTTTAGATAATCTGGAGTAATTCATATATACACGTGTGTACATATGCACGCATACATAATACACACACGCACACACACACACACACACACACATCAACATTAGGACAATTTGTCAGCTAGGAATTTATAGATGTCCTGACTTATCCACAGTTGTTCTTAGAATATGCTTCAAGCCCAAAATATGCTTAAAACCCAGAATAAAGCTTAATTGTAAATATTCAAAAACACTCCCAATTTGCTATTCCTCTAGATAGCAAACCATTTACCTTTCATCCTGCATCTTCTCACACAAAAATGGTAACTAAAAAGAATCTTACAATCAGTGAAAAAAATCTCCCCCTCCCCTAAACTTTTAAAATAAATGGTTTGGCTAGGGGCAAGACCTTTTATACCATCTTAGCCAAGAGCAAATTTCCCTAGACAAATTGGCTGGCTGCCTTTTGAATTCTTCTCAGCTAATGTTGAGGCACACTTATTATTGTTATTATTTGGCCATACTTTTTTTAATCTACATATTTTACTTCAGTGAAAGAAAATTAGATTATATTAGGTTGTGTACAACACAGAGCTTCAAAACATTCACCCTGTCAAAATAATTTCTTAATTAGTTGTACAACATACTTTTTCAAGACAGAACTTGTCAGAAAAACATCCTGCAGTGGGGAGCTTAAGTGAATTCATTCCCAGGATTTTAATAAGACCACATTTTGCTTCCTATATAGAGGGAGAAAAAAGTAATTGTCTGACAATGCTGTGCTTCCTTGGAGACCCACTTCAGAAAAAAAAAAATCAGCTACTTTTTATAAAGAAATTCCTTACATTTTTGTTTAGAATATAAAAAATGCATTAGGTTACTATATGTTGGGGTGGTGACAAAACTTACAGAATAAGGTATTAAAAGAGAAAACAAACCTTCCTTCTCAAAAATAATATCCATTCTTAAGTTTATATAAAATGAACTGATTAAATACAAATATCCAATTAAAAAACACATCTTGCTGTACCTGCAACTGGTATAACAATATTTTACTATTCAGTCTATGAGTATTTTAAAGACATTGCTTTATTCCTATCAAGCATAATCTATCAAAGTGTTTTGGGTTTAAAAAGCAGAAGATTTGGATTTTCAACCCCATTTAGTCATGATATTTATTAGTGATATTAAGAAAACCAGGTAAGTTTCCCCAACCTCCTTTTATTTATCTGTAAAAGGGGCATAGTAAAGGTACCCTACCTGATTCACATGGTTATTATGAAGAATAAATATTATGACTCTGGCTATGCTTTGAATACTCAAAAGCAGGATATATCAACTGCCATTTACTTACTAGGTGTCTACCCCAGGTCAGGCACTATTTTACATAATTTATATTTAATCTTTATAAAAGAGTGTGAGCAAGGAATTCTTCCTCACTTAAAGACTGTGGATAAACTGAAGCTAAAAGAGGTTAAACAATTTGCCCTCAATAAAACATCTAAGAAACAGTAGAACTGAGATCTGAACCTATGTCCATGGGACCCAACCTGCTGTTGCTCCTTTCTGTCCTTCCCCTACTCTTAGCCCTCAAAAGTTATGGCCTGGGCTTTCATAGAGGATAGAGGAAAGAGCCTGGAACTAAGCCTTTGGCTATCACACAGCAAGCGGTGAGCAACATGTCATGCTCTTGAAAAATTAGTCCATGGAGCATTGCCAATCACCAGCATGAAGACCAAACTGGAGTGAGACTTGGGCTCAGCTACTCAGTTTTAATTCAAAAGGAATTGTATAATGGGACCGTAAGGGTTCGGGCTCAAGGTTTCCAAAACCACAGATGGCACAGTTAAAAATAGAGGCAGTTCTTTCCCTCATTACCATCCAATATGGTGGACACATGGCAATGATATGTCCTGTTTGTCAGTGGAGATATTAATGAGCACCTGCTTTGTTCAAGGAGCTCTGATAGGTTCCCTGAGGGATACCCAGGAGTATAGGACATGGTTCCTATCTTCAGAGGGCAAAATAAAAAATAAACGCATGAGAAATAAAATGATGATACATGATTAAATTGTTCAAGAGAACCATCAAGAAGCCACCACAGGGCAATACATAAAAAACTGACATTCATGTGATTCATAAGCTAGAATGTCATAAGAAGTCAGAGGGTTCCGGAAGAGATCTTCAGGCCAAAAGGGTCAGGAGGTACTTTAAGGAGGAGATCTAGTGAATCCTTTATGACATGTTACATATCTGTATTTCCTCCCACCTTAAGCATTTATTCTTTACTCCTTGCAACAACTTCTAAAATACACCTATTGACCAAAGCTCCTTGTTATGTATAAAGAGGCTCTATAAGCACATTAGGGCCAGTGTGTCATTAATGCCTACTTTGTTAGGTATCAGAGATCCTGACCACAGAGCACTGAGCATGCCTTTATTGAAACAGATGGGAGAGTGGAGAGAAGACTTCCTAGGTAGAAGAAAATAACGTGGAAAAGCAAAGAGGAAGGTAATGGTAACATGTCATTAGGAGACTGATGGCAAAGTCATCTGGCAGGAAGAGGAACTTAGAGAGGAATGCGGGGAGGTGAGACTGAAATGGTAAGTTAGAAGCCCTTGGGGGCCAGGCTAAGGAGTTGGAATTTCGACATGTGGGTAATGGGGTATCACTGAAGTTAGAATCTCAGCATGGTCAGAAGTAATTTTGCAAATGAATTTATGAAACGTGTTTAAAGAGATTTGGTTTCCAAGGCAGTAAAGGAAAACATCTCACATAAGATAATGAGAGTTTAGGCAATGTGACTAGAGTATAATGAAATTGTTAGAGAAGCGAATAGTATAAATAACAAGATTTGATGAGTGACAAAGGAAGAGAGAAGAGTAAGGAAGGCATCGTTAATTCATTCAACAAGTATTTATTGAGTGCCCTTTATGTACCAGGAATTGCTCTTCATGTTTGGAGTTCATCAGTGAAAAACACACAAGATCCTGTCCTCATGGAGCCTATGTCGGAGCAGGGAAAGACAGGGTAAACAATATACAGAGTAAATAAGTAAAGTATATAATGTGCTAGAAGTTGATATGTGTCAAGCAGGATAAGTGAGAGGGAATGCCAGGAATTGAAGAGGGCAAGTTTCATGGAGAAGGTTGCATCTGAGCTAAGATCTAAAAGTAAGGACAACAGCCATGTAGGTATCTTCAAGCAGAGTGTCAGGCAATGCAAAGGGCATAGTATGCTCAAGAAACATCAAGGAGGCCAGTACATATAAAGCAGAAAGAATGAGGAAAAGGGTAGCAGGAGATGAATAAACAGGTGGTAGAAATGGTTTGTATCACATAACACCTTATGGGTCATTGTAAGGACTTTGGGTTTTACTCTAAGTGAGATGAAGATCCACTGAAGAGTTTTGATCAGAGGAGTGACATGATGTGATTTATATTTTTAAAGGATCACTCCAGCTCCTGTATTGAGAATAATTTGTAGGGGCCGAGTACAAAAGGAGGCAGCTAGGAGATCTTAGCAGTAACTCAAGCAAGAGGTGATGGATGAATGACAGCATGAGAAGTAATGAGAAGAGGTAGAATTCTAAATACAATAGGATGAACAGATTATACCCTGAATTGGATTTAGGGTATCAGAGAAAGGCATTAAGGATAGAAATATTATAAATAAGGTGTCTGAACCTTCAAATGGAAATTTCTAGGCAAATGGATATAAACATCTAGAGTTTTAAAGAAAGGTCTCTACTGGAGATACATCTGAGAATTGCTGACACGTATTTGGTATTTAAAGCCATAAGACTGAATGAGGAAAGGAGTCACAATAAAGGGAAGAAGACCAATAGCTGAGTCCTGGGTTACCCCAATATTAAGAGGCTAGAAAAGAAGAAAAATCAGCAAAGAGTGCTGAAATGGAAGGGTCAGTGACCCTGGAAACCAAGTGAAAAAAAAAAAAGCATGAGGACATCAACCATTTCAAATGCACTGACAGACCAAGCAAAGTGAAGAACACGAATTGATCCCTGGCTTCATTAATGTGGAGTCATGGTTGTATATTGGTGTCGCGTTAATGGTTTAATGGTTTAATAATTGGTGGTAAAAACCCCAGTGTTTGAAGAGGGAATGAGAGGAGAAAAACCTGAAATAGTAATTACATACGGTCTTATAAGGAAAGTTGCTAAAAGGGGGGGAAAAAAGAAGAGTAACAGTAGTTAGCAGTGAGGCACAAAGAAGGTTTTTTTTAAGATGGGAGAAACAGCATGCTTCTATGTTTATGGGAATTATGCAATAGAGAGCAAAATCCTTGAGTAAGCAGAGGGATCAGGATGTAGCACAAGAAGAGGGAAGGGACTGGCTTTAGGTAAGAGCATCGACACCTCATTTCTGTTAACAGGTGGGAAGGCCGAATCTAGATATCATTAGAGGGTTTAATCAGGAAGGCTAATCTTACTTTCTTTAGCAAAGGGCAGAAGCAGTTAAGAAACTCAGTTTCAAACAAATTTCATTTAATGTTTTTTCTTATGTAGGACATGTACTAAAATTCTCTACTTTGTCACTTCCTGAAGTTGGTCCAGATCAAATTGAGACTCTCTGAAACAACTGGAAACCCAAAAGGAGAGTCCTGAGTGGCTCTTACTGTCCCATCCCATAGCATTTACCTGTATTTATCATTTTGTCCTTTGGTATCTAAAAGAACGTGTTATACATTCTGTCCTAACATAATAACAACATTGTCTCTAAAGAACAACCCAACTTAGGTCCCCAAATGAACTTGCAGGCAGTTACTGGATGCCTAAACTTCCCCCTTATTTATAGTCATCAATTCTAATCAACTTGACACCTTCATTGATAGCTGGCTACCATTTTATCATCATCATGGGACACCAGGTATTCGTTCACTTCACAAATATTTATAGTGCCCACTCAGAGACAGTGCATTTGCTAGGTCCTAGGGGAACAACCACAGACAAGGCACATGTGTCCTTAGCAAGTAGAGCTGAGTGGGGTTGGCGAAGTAAAGTTAATTTATTTCCAGTGTTAGGATGGAGGACATTCAGAGAATAATGGGAACATCTTGGGAGAGTCGGCATGTGCACACTGGGGAATAAGAAACATTAAAATGGTAAATGCGTAACCAATTGACAAACTCACATTACATATTTTAAATTCCCTTCTGGAAAGTGAATCTGAGTAATTCTATACATTTGGAAAAATTCATGCTATTACTAACCATTTTGGCTTATGACTTCACTGGTAATTTATCCATTCTCTAAGCATTAACCAAGCACAGAGACACTACATGCTCAGACTGATACACTGGGAATACAAAGATGAGGAGGGTGGAATTCCTGCCCACAGGAAGTTTATTTCTATGCTTCTCTCCGCTGGCCCATCTCCATACCACTGGGGCTTTAGAGTTTCCAACTCCACGATTTCTATCTCATGTTCTTTCATAGCTAGCTAAAGGGGAACGAAAAGGAAATAGGTGGAGAGAGCAATGTCAACCTCTTGCCATCTTTGCCTCTCAAAATCCCACTCACCTTTCATGGCCCAAATCAAATGCCTCCTCTTCAATAAAGTCTTTCCTAGAAACCCAAAGTTACCTTTATCTTGTTTAAGTCAAAGCTCTTTGTGTGTGTGTGTGGGGGGGGGGGCAGGAAGAGAGTTCATATGGCTTTTAATGCATAGACTGTAAAATTACACATTTGCATACATTTATATATCCCTTGCTAAAGTCTAAATTACTAAGGTCAACTTTGTGATTTACTTTTCTGTTTCTGATTTACTGTTACACCTGATATAGGCTTAATTCAAGGACTTACATATACCAGTCAACAAACATTTATTAAAAGAATGAGTGAATGCATACAACTTAGTCAAGGCCTTCCAATTGGTTCCTCTGTCATGTCCCTTTCATGTCCCTAGTAAACTCAGGTATTTTCAGAAATAGTTTTATATATCACCTTTTAGTTTTTATGATTGTAGAAGTTATATATTCATTCACTGGAGAAAAATGAAAATGGAAAAGAATAAAAAACACCCATAATCACTGCTTAACATCTCAGCGTACTCTTTTCAGTCTGTGCAGATTCAGGTTTCAAATAAAATTGCCACCAGGCTCTTTATAAAGTTCTGTATTCTAGCTCAGGGATGATTTTATGGCAGGATTGTCAAAGCCAAGAAATTTCAGGCTAAAATAACACAAGTTAAAAGAATAGGCTGTCCTAGAAGATTATTGGATTAAATTGGAAATGTGTTTCCATCTATTAATTCCATAATCTTCTCATGTAATTGTATCTCCTGGGACCTCACAAGTTTTTCGTCTATAAAATCAGGGTAGGGGTACCTGAAGGACTCTGATATCCCTTTACTTCTGATGTTTAATGACAATTTAATTTCATTATATGTGAGATGACTTGGACTATTGCTGGGCATATTCAGAAATCTGGAGGCTATTGATAAATAACTTCTCATAGATTAAAAACAAAACAAACAAACAAACAAAAACAAAAACAAAAAAACAAAGCTCAAAGTGGAAAAGTCCCTGTCAGAGTTCAGCATCAGTCCACTATTATCTAATTCCAAGTAGTCTGCCCGGTTTTTCTTGCTGCTAAGATTCTTCTCAGTCAGAACCAGAACTAAGATGAGGTCATACCTATAGAAAAAGAGGGGATCTTCAATGCTGAATCACCTTCCAGGCCATCTGTGGTGATGTTTCCCAGCATGAGGACAGACATTGGTTCAAGAAAACAAGTGAGGTATATAGTTCTTTTAAGGGGACTCAGATTCTCATTGCGAAGGCAGACTTACCTTATAACATTAGCACATGCTGTCCATGGTGATTTACTAGTCAAGAGCCAATAAGCATTGTAGGACAGGGCTGGTGCAAGCTGTCAAGGACAGGTGGAAAAGGTAAAGCCAAGGACTCGTGGGAAAGTTAAGAGGTTTTGAAGCCAGGAGAGAGCAGGTGGGGTGCTGAAGCCTTAGGAGCATAGCAGGAGCTCCAGGCAATGGGCATAACCAGGTGTAAGAAACAAGAATAGCCAACAGAAGACATGAAAGTCTCAATTCAACAAATGTAAGAGATAGGTTTCTTTGCCAGTCTAGGTTCTAAAGCCTGTGAGTAGGTAGCCAAAGTGTATTCAGCGGTGAAACATCGTTTTGGGCCAAAGTGCCAGTATTCCTTTTGAAAAGTCTGTACTCCCGAGACTCCTACCTATACTTATCTTTAGGGCATGACCTCTATTCCACATGAACCCCGATTCTAAGACCTGTACCATAATATGATAGCACTATAGAAATGGATTGAATTTAGGCCAGATGGTTCTGGTTAAGAGATTCTACTTCTTAGCATCATACTCAGACCCCTTAGTGTAAGCACTAATTCAGACCTCTTGTGACAGACTTTAACAATGTCCATGGAAATATGGTAGGATAAAAATGGGAAATACCATATTTTCTTTTTAAAGGAACTCATTGGTTAAAGTTTCTAAATTTATTTTCAATTATATCACTGAACTGAGAGATCAAGAAACCAGGATTTTGGTTACTTAGGTCTCCGAGTTCTGAAACTGTTTCTATATAAATTAAGATAAATGAATTAGATGGTCTCAAATTGCATTTTTAAAATAACCTTTTTATTTGAAATAATCTTAGATGCAGAAAAGTTGCAAAGATACTACAAAAAGTTCCCATTCTCCTATTAGGTTTCCCTTAATGTTAATGTATTAAATAACTGTGACACACTTGTCAGAACTATAAAATTAACATTGGGACATCACTATTAACTAGAACACAGATTTCATTCATTTATCACCAAATTTCAGTTTGACTCCAAATTGCCATTGTTTTAAAATATGAAGGCACCTGATTTCTTTTATTGTTCACCTTTTGACATAATTTTTAAGGAGGTCTAGCAGTGATGTATTCATACTTAGGGAACATGCTCAGGAAAAAGTTCTGCAATGGGGAACAGATATCAGTTGGAGCTTCTAAGTTAGAGACCCAGGGACAAAGGATTTTACTGGTAGGGACTGTGTCCAGCTATTATTGTTAAGAAATGAGTAAGTGGAATAGTTTTATATTTTACTCAAAAGACTGCAATCTTCTAGTCCCACCCACTGAAATACGAATCTTAAAAAAGAACAGGGAACCTTGGCTCCTGACATAACAGGACTTATTACATATATACTTGACAATTCATTCTTTTCAACTTAGTTGTTTTCATTCTTAACAAGAATCTAGCCTAAATTAAGATGATAAAATGTACACAAGGGCCTCTAATTTAAATATGCTCCCTGGAGCATCACCACAATCACTATGAGATAACTGACCTGTTTTTAATCAATTCTATATTTTCCTTTTTAAAAATTTTCTCATTCATCCATTTCTTGAGAAACTGAGTATTGATAGTTCTAAAAGGGATTCTCTTCAAGTGATGCCATTTTTAGAGCAAATTAGTAATACATAAAAATTAATAACAACGATTTATTGAAGTTTTAGGAAGGCCGCTAATAAGCATACGAGTGAAAAAATGTGAGGCACTGTACTGATAAATTTATAAATATCAGCTCTTTTATTCCATTATTATTATTGCAAGGTTATTCCTATCTTACAGATGAGGAAACTAAGTATTATGATAACTGCCCAACTCATACAGCTACAGCGAATGGTGGAATCAGGAGCCCATACTCTTAAACTCTACATCACATAGACTTCTGTTCTCAGAAAGTTTATATATGATGTACGGAGCCAAGATTAACACACATAAGATGATGAGAGGGACATTTAGTGGTTCATCATCAAAGAAAATACGTGTATTGCTACTCCAAGCTGTACACAACTAGCATTGTTTAATTGTTATCTGATGACACAGTAAACAGGAGCTATCCATTTTCCCCCAAGTTTTAAACTGGCACACAATTACACCAGTTAATTAATGTTTCTGTCTTTTCCAATGCTTTTGGTGGGAATACCAAGTCCATAGACCAATTGTAATAAAAAGGGTAAAGAGGATGCTGGCAATCGGGAGAAGAAAGGAAGGCATTTTACATTTTTCAGAAGCTGAGTAACACTAGTGAATATCTTAGGATTCACTCAAAAGGCAGAGAATGCTTCTGGGAGAAAAAATCCTTTCAAAAGTTTCCTTTTCAAAGAGATTATAATTTCTAGAGATAAATCCCAGTCTCCCTTTCCCAATCCATCCTTTTTTCCTTTAGAAAATATTTTTTTACAAAATAAATACATCTGGACAGTTTACAAAGTCCTCAGAGGCTAAAAAACTAGCTATAACAGGACTGTATTTGACACATTTTTCTTCGGGCTAAGTTACTTCATTCAAGGTTTTAATGTTTAAATAAACTGCTGCCCAAATCAATAATCTACAAAATCATTCACTCGGGGAGAGGTCTTCAATCCTTCTGCCCCATTTAAGGCTGATTTGTACGGCAAATGAACGCATTTTATTACATTTTTGCACCGTCTGCCTCCAGTACTCCTGAAAGAGTGGTGAGTATATTTTCAGTGAAGAAACTAAGACAAAGTTGTTAGTATGGTATCACAAGCATTACTTAGTACAAGTAAGACTGCATCTGCTCTGAGAATGTGATGGCAGACATCTGGGAAACATTCTCTGTTCCTTGTCCCTCACAAGCAAAGCAGTGAGGTAGGTGGTGGAGCAGGCAGACTTCAGATCTGGCTAGACTGACTGTGTTTGAATCCCAGCTCTGTCAATTGCTCATAGTGTGACTTTAGGCAAGTTGTTTAACTTTTCTGTACCCCAGTTTCCTTATCTAGAAAATAGAGATACTACAACACTTACTTCATAGTTTATATAGTTGATATACAAATGTTAGCCATTATTATGTATAACAGATGTATAGAAAAATTTTACATCACGTGCATCCATAAAACCTGTAATTTCTGAGGCTCACCATGTCCCAGCTAACCCCTAAGTTCCCTGAGGGAGAAATGCGTGCATGGCCCCTTCTGAAATAGCTCTGCATAATACTTTGTTCGTGCTTCCACGTAGAGCAGAGGGTAATTCCCATTGTAAATCCCAGTCATATCCATATTCAAAGCCATACTTTGTAAGAATCATTACTGTGAAACGATGATCCCATGAAAGTTATAGTTGGGAAAATGATTCATAAAAAAGTAAACAAATAAATACATACGATGTCTAGTATGACAGAGGTGCTACTTTATGGAGATCAGGAATGGCTTGACAAGTAGAGGGAGCAATCAAAACAGAGGCAAAAACAAGTTCCAAGATCCTGAGGAGGATTCATACCTGAACAGTTTAGAGGATCGTAGGGAGCTTAAAACAGACAAAGTTCAGTGATGAGAGTTGTAAGAAATGGGGTCAGAGAGCCATATTGGGGCTTCTAGGCCATGCAAAAGAGTTTGGCTATTATAGTAGGGTAAAACCAGAAGGTTCTGAGCAGAAAACAAACTGATTTGATTTATATTTTAGGTTACTCTGGATGCCGGTAGAGAAAAGATCATTAGGGCTTATTGGCAGAAAGAAGCAGGGACAAGGGACAAAGTGACTGCAATGAGTGACGGTCATCTATAATGATGGTGGCTTGGGCTATGATGGAGGTAGAGAAAAGTGCTAGATTTAGTTTATTTCAATGAGAGAGGCAAAGGATCTGGTGATGGACTGGATCTCTGTGTTTATGGAAAGGGTATATGAAAGAAATAGGAGACAGGATTTACTCAAAACTTCTGCAACATTTAATGAGATGAGACTTGACCCCATGAGAAATCTCTCTTAATCATCTTTACTTAAGACTAGCAGTGTGCTATCTTTCCAGGACTATTATTTTCCCCACAAAAAAAAAAAAATAGCAGTTTTGAACCATCACATCAAGAGATTCTAGGCTGAGTACAGAATCGAGACCACATTTCCATCTGAGAACTGTATTCATTCACTAGCTAAAGGATCACTGATTCAAGAAACATTTATTCATGTCTAGTATATGTTGGGTACTGTCCTAGGTGCTGAAGACACTGTGACTAAATAATACTCTCTACCTAAGTAATGCAACTATATCTTAGCAAAATTTTCAGTTCTTCCATACCACAGCCCTTGGTGTTGGCTGAGGAGTCAAAAGCACAAAAATTAAGTGTGGAAATTAAGAGGCTGCACCTACATTCAGTTCCTCGAGTTTCCCTTTTGGTTTCACTGCTCCATGACTGCACATTCTGTTACCTCCTCCCCATCTGCGTGGAAACTCTTGGTCATTTTTACTCAATCAACTTAACTTAATCAGCTCCTGGAAAGGCTGCCCTTAATTTCTCCTGCTCTTGGCAGAGTTGAGTCTGCTCATCCTACTTTGGAACCTGCTCCATTACAGCACTTATCATTCTCTACTGCAATCATTGGTTTGCATATCTATCTTCCCTGAAGGATTGTAAACATCTTCACAGGGACCATACCTTCATTTTTGTGTTTGAAGTACCTAGAACAGAACCCAATATATAACAAGCACTCAATAAATATATGTTGAAAAAAGGAACGAACCAATCAATTAGTTATTACTGCCCCAAATTCCCATAACTGACTCCAAGAAGCTAGGAACTAAAACTTATACCTCTGAAATATCCATGGTTCTAGGACAGAGCAACTATTTTTATATTTACTGCTTGCATCTCTACCCAGGGAGCATTTCACAGCTTTATCTGTTCAGACTTTATTAAA
This sequence comes from Rousettus aegyptiacus, assembly GCF_014176215.1. Taxonomy (NCBI): domain Eukaryota; kingdom Metazoa; phylum Chordata; class Mammalia; order Chiroptera; family Pteropodidae; genus Rousettus; species Rousettus aegyptiacus. Next base: position 129,835,617 of record NW_023416306.1, read on the forward strand.
AATATGACATTGAGGAGAAGATTTTTAAGTCTTCACTACTCCTCATATGGGGCTCAAGGACTTATATTTTCTAAGTTATAGAATCTGGAAAGAAACTTATTTTTTTTTTGACCACAGAAATCTTTCTGCAACAGTAAAATTTGAAGTCAAGTCAAGACATTCAAACTTCATTGTCTCAGGAAGCTTTTTGTTTTTATTTATTTATTTATTTATTGCTACTAAACATGTACAGAAAAGAATTCTTGAAAAAATTAAAAACTAGGCTTCAGATATTGGTATAAATTTTTGGGTCTAAATATCAACGAGGAGTTAAATAATATTAAAAGTCTTTATCATGGAATGTGATATTGAACACGATTAAAAAACAGCGATTGAGGATTCCCGGAAAGATGGCTATTTGAGGAAATGTGTCTGACTCATTTCCATTATCATCTTTCAAGTGATAAATGGAATATAAAAATAAAGAAAATCCTGTATCAAATTATAAATAAGGAAAAGAGGACATCAGGCACTTTGAGGACTTTTTGATTGATAAGGTTCAGGTGAGCCGCATGGAAAACAGACTATATATTTCAGGGCCATTTTGTAAACAAATTTTATCAGAGTATAACCTTGTCCATTTGTTATGTTTTGTTTATGGGTGCTTTCTCAATAAAATAGTAGATGTGAGTAGTTTTGAGAGAAATAGTATCTCCAGCAAAGCTGAAAATATTTACTACGTGGCCCTTTATATAAAAGGGTCGGAGATCTTTGATCTATTCCTACACCTCCCCACCTGTGAAGGAACAGCTCACCTAGGAATAAGATACCTACTAACTGGAAAGGATTTAGGCAGGTAGAGAGACAGTCAGCAACCTGTGACTTCCATAATTGCCTTTGCGAGCATAAAAATCAATGGCCATTCAGTGAGGTAGGCTACAGCTATGTGACCCCTGACCCATCTATGGTACTATGGGCCTTACTAGGCAAAAAGATGGATGGTTCCAACATAATTCCTGCCTGATAAATAATTTCTCAACTGAGAGGCACAGCCTCCTGACAGAGCCTCTAAATTTGGCATCCACTGTATACTCACCCCCAGGCTGTTTCAAGTTTACACTGGCAAAGGAAAAATAAATTTCTCCCTTTGGCTAGAAAATTTGAAACAGCACACACAGAATCTGACAAAACCTGCCTCAGCCTCCAGTATTAGAAAAGCATTGAGCTCCTTTAGAAAAAAACAAGCACAGGAAAAGAAATTACATAGTTTGTAATGAGGAAATGAGAAAACATACTAAGAAATCAGAGCCAATGTCTTTCTATGAAAATCACTGCAAGAAAAAAAATTTGAAACTTTCTAACTGCATTCTCAATATATATTAAGAGGCTATTGTGTTTATAAAACTGTAACAGGTAATCAAAAAGAGGAAAGAAAAAACTACATTGCAGTGAAAAATGACATTGCTAAATTAAAAGGTGCAATCAAATCAGCAAATGGTGTTATCATACCAAGGCAACCGTGGCCTCCTAAAAGACAAAGATCATTCTGGTAGACAGAGGCACCATGGGAGCAGGAAAGCCATTTCTTCAGGGTCAGCCTCAAGGATTAAATCTGCACAAATATACATACAGTTTATGCCTTAATCCACAGAACAATATCTTTCCCAAGTGTCAACCATTTAGCTCCATTTCACCCCAACATTCACAGAAATTGGAAACATTAACAAGTAAAACAGGCAGGGAGGAAATCTGGGTATTTACCTGGGCAGCCATATTTCATTTGATGCTTTTCACCATCCTGCACCTTGCCATACATATTACTTGCTAAACTGCACTCCAAAAGACCCAGACAGATCTGAGCGCTTGTGATGTCTTAGTGTCAAAACCTCTAGTTATATACATGCATATAAAATATATGCATTAGATAAGACAAACACCGTAATTAGAGAAATCCAAAGGGAAGTATATTATTAAAGAAGCTCAATGATTCTAGCCCAACTAGACCCCAGTCCAAACCAGACCCTACTTCTAAAAGCAACTGCATCACCTGGAAACTTGTTAGATATGTAAATTATTGAGCCTACTTCAACACTACTAAACCAGAAACTGTGGGAGTGGGGGACCCAAATTTTGTTTTAAAAAGCCCTCCAAGCAATTCTGTTGTCCATTAAAATTTGAGTACTGCTATCATAACAACAACAACAACAAAATCGGCTAATAAAAGGCTTTCGCGCAGTGATTCTCAATCTTGATTGCATAGTAGCATAACCTAGGGAGCATTAAACATTTTTAAGCTCCCAAACCCTAAATCTGAATCAATCTCTTGTAGAGGATTCAGATGATTCAAATGTACAACCAAGTTTGAGAACTTTTGTTCTCTGATAGGAGCAAAAAGGAATTCCAAGTACAAATAATAGCACGTTGGTAGATAGAAATGCATGCCGTTGAAGAAGGTATTAATAGAGACTGGAAACAAACCCAAGCAATAAGATAAGTTAGCATCTGAACTATGCCAAAGAAATACAGAAAGATAGCTATAAACTTACCCAATCTGGGGAGTCAAAGGAAGGAAACAGGCTGATGCAGGTCTTCGAGTATCTCTGAACCTCGTATTGGGTGGAGAGGGAAGTACACCTGAAAACAACGAATTAAAGAGACTCGGAAAACAAATCCAGGAAACCCAACACAGCTGTGGTTCCCAAAAGTCATCTGCACATTGAAATTACCTGGGAGTTTTAAATACTCCTGATACCTGTGTTCCACCCCCAGAGAATATGATTTAATTAGATTGAGTGTGACCTGAACTTTGGAAGGTTTTTAAAGATCTCCAGGTGAATTTAATATGTAAACAAGTTTGGGACCCACTTCCAATATATGTGAAGCAGCTACTCCAGAAGAATATAACCAAGTACACAAGAGAGGAGAAAAAAATAGAAGAAACAGTAGAAAAAATGTTTTCAAGGTAAAGAAAAAATTGTGCCTCGTTATTAAAGGGGCTCATTAATTTTTAGATAGAATAAGTTAAAAGAAACCAACTCAGATACAGCCTTATAAATTGCTGCGTTTCAAGAACAAAGAAAATATCATAGAAGAATCCAGGGGCGGGGGGTTGTGTGGGAAATCATGTTAATATGCAAATGCGAGAAGGAGCAATTTCTACACAACTCTGACCATATGTAGTAATTTATGATTAACTTAAACACAATAACCAGACATTCTCATTCATGTGCAAAGGAAACCAATGATATTAACTTCATGTACAAAATCAGAAGAAAATTCCCAAAAGAATACAATTGAAAAGTTAAGAATGAGAGAGTTTGGATACAAAAGAATTGGTCTTGAATGATGCAACCACTAACCCAACAGGTTCTTAAACCTGACTGCATATTGGAATCTCTGGGAAGCTTCTAGGAGTACCATTGCCTTGTTGCTATGCCCAGATATACTGACTTAATTGGCCTAGAGTGGGTCCCCCCAAAGTATTTTTAAATAGTTCCCCAGGTGATTCTAAAGTGTAGCTATGGTTGAGAATTACTATACTAAAACATAGTTAATTAAATAATTATCACTAATAACAATTATTGAAAGAAGATGTATAATGAAAATAATTTAATAGCAATCTAGCTCTAAACTTCCAAACTGCATTTACTTCTTCCTCAAGGGAAAAACAATTAAGTGAGTGTATTATTGCATAGTCTGAACAGCTCTGCCTGAGGAAGATTCTCAGTGCCCACAAACACCAACCATGGCCATGTGCATACACACACACAGGTCAGATTTTAGGGAATGCCTCATCCACTCCCAGATGAGGTTCAGAGTCCAGCTGGGATAAGGTAAGTCAGGAGATAGAAACCTGCCGGAGCTCAGAAGAAAGGCCAGATCTCCTGATGCCATCTGCGCTTTCTGAATTAGTCTAGATCTGTGAAGGGAATAGTGTCCTTTGCATGTGCCACCCTTGAGTAATGCCTTAATTCCAGTATAGCACATTTGAGAAGGGTAGGGGCAAAACTAAGTAAGAGAAAAGAGATGTTTCATCAAAGGGGTACACTGATTTTTGAGACAGAACAAATTGAGAAAGATAAATTAAGAGAGAACAAAAAAAGAGCGAACATATATAGGCAATTCCTTTTCTTCTTCTTTTTCAATTTTGAAATTAGAGAGAAAAAAAATGCTTGTGGTGATTAAAATTTACTTAGCAAGTGTAACCAAACAAAAATTAAACCAGAATTTCTCAACGCCAACACTATTGACATTTTAGGCCAGATAAATCTTGGCTGTGGGGGCTACTGTATGCTTTGCAGGATGTGTAGCATCTCTATTCTCTATATACTCGATGCCAGAAGCATAACCCTACCCTCAGTTGTGGCAACCAAAAATGTCTCCAGACATTGCCAGATCTCTCCAGTGTGGGGGGCAAAATCATCCCTGGGTGAAAACCACTGGTATAAATAAAATTTCAATATTACTTTAGAAAAATCAGAGGTTCACTGTCATCCTTCCAAGTTTGTATAAAATATGATCTTGTAGTTTTACATTTTATTCTTGACACCGTTAATTAGAGATTTAAAAAAAATGGTTCAAATATATTCTAGAATAATGTAAAAGTAACCACTAATAGAAAGAAAACAGACTTTATATCATCTAAATCACTTAAAATAAGAAGGAAAAAAAGCCTGTTTGTCAAGCAACATAAATTATTAAAAGCAAGGTGATAGAAGACCAAGCCTAACGAGTGAAAATAAATGTGAATGGGATAAACTTCCATGTTAAAAAGTGTACAAGAACTGTAGATTAGGGTCAAAATCACAAATTCAACTGTGCATAAAAATTAAGTCAGAATTAAAGGGCTATGCAAAATTTACTTGGCAAAGCAAACCAAAAAGAAACAGGAACAATGATATTATTGTCAGACAAAATTGAAGCAAAAGCATCGTGGATCTAAAAAGTTTAATCTATAGTTAATAAAGTTAAAGTTGTCTTCAATTCAGAAGACAGTAGAATAATGAGCTATTGCTATTTTCTTTCTACATTGCTGTAATTTCTAACTTAAGCTCCTTGAAGGCAGCAGCTGTATTTTATTTTTTGTTTATTCACAGTATCTGCCAAGGAAATCACCCTCATTTATAAATTTTTGTCGGCTAAGTGAATGTGTTTATAGATAATTCATTGACCCTGATAAAGTTAAATAGGCCTCCATTTTCTTGTCTATAAAATGAAAAGTCTCAGCTCTCCTACCTCTATACTGTGATATTTTTATCTACCCCCTTTTAAAATGCCAGTTGCCTAAATTATGCCTCAAAATTAGTGTTATGCTTAAGGGACATGCAGACATCAAGGATCTTCCACATTAAGCAGTTTATATTGAGAAACTAGTTATTAATCCAAAATGCTATAAGACTCATATTCAACAAAACGATAAGGTAGTGTTGCTATGAGAACAGTCACGTCAGATGGGATTACATTTTGACAGTTCTTTCCAGCCCCATATCTTTCAGAGAGAATATTACCTTGAAATGGTAGGCAAGGCTGCAAGCTCTTTTGAGATTAGCCACGTTGTGTTTTCCATTTTGCTGTCCCTGTGCCTGGCTCATAGTAGATGCTCAGTAAATGAGTGTCAGTGGTGAATTAAATAAAGGCTCCGTATTTTTATTTCTTGGATGGGGCCCTTAAAATCCTATTCTGCCCCTCGAAATTTCTCAACAGCTTTGGAAGAGTCTTTTAAAAATATAACCTACATTTGGACAAGGGGATTGTGAGTACACGAAACAGTCATAACTGCCACTCAATTTGTCACCACTCGGCTAGGACTGCTACACAGAGGAAACCACGGGAAAGAAAATCAAGAACACACTTCCTCCCGGCGACTGAGTGAAGGACGTGCCTATCTCTCACCTGTCCTTTCCGTTCCCTGGCCCTCCAAATTAAATCACACTAAGGAAAAAATATCATTCTAACAAGATCTTATTTAATGTTCCAGACCACTTCAAATCCATATTGATCAAGTTTCAATTTTAAGCTGGAGCCTGCAGCAATAAGTGAGATCAATATGAGTCCTTCATTCAAATATCTCATCTTCTAAAAAACAAAACAACATAAAAAAGATTCTAACACTGTACAAAAACATTAGGTTGATGAGAAAACCATATTTCTTTTTTTAAAAAAATAGGCTGCTTTAAAGATAAATAACCAAGTATTTATACTTGTGATAGATGTGAACATTTTTAAAAAGAAGAGAGAAGATATTTTTAGGGAGAAAAAAGGAAATCGCTAAGACTTGCCTAAAGCCCTTACTGATTTAGCTGCAAGGTTTAACTTCCTTGTTTCTATTTTTTTTCTTAATGCAGCTCTAAAAATACCTCTTGTGGATGCTGAATATAACTTTTTACACTCATTTAATCAATGAGTGACCCTTATGTGCCCAGCATTGTGCAGAGCGCTAAGAAGGAGCCCAAAGAAATGTATGACATTGCCTGTTACACATACAGACTGTCTAGGAATGTACAGTCCTGGGTAGAAAATGGAAATATACAAAATGGGAATATATGAAATAATTAAGATACAAAATGTGATGACATTACATTAAAAGTCAAAATAAATACTCCAAATAAAGACCTTAGAAAAGTAATAAGAGAATAGTTTAAACTTAAAGAATGAGATTTGGAGAAGACAGACCTCTGCCATTTACTGTTTCCTTAAGCAAATTTCCAACCTCATTGTGTACCTGTTTCCTTAGCTGTAAGACAAGGAATGTGATACATCTATATCAAGAGGTTGTTGTAGGGAACAGGTGTCAAGAACACAGTCGGCTATTGAAGTGTAAAGAAGGAGTATCTGTGTGCATCTACACAAGCCAAAAGACCTAACAGAGGAGGAGATATGGCTTATAAAATGGCAGAACTGGCTAGTTGGAGAGAAGGTGAGCCTGGATAAGTCACTTATCTTCTCTGGGTCTTTTTCTTCAGCAAAGCAATTCAGGTAAATGTTTCAGCATGCTGCCTGATTACCTATTGCTGAGAAATAAATGATCCCAGAACTTAGGACCTTAAAACATTTACTTTGCTCACTGGCTGCAATTTGGGTGGTGCTTGGCGGGACAACTGTTGCTCCTCCACTCAGCATCAGACAGGGCAGCTTGAAGCCTGGGGACTGGAATCCTTTAAAAGCTCACTTACTTACGTGTCCGGTGGTCCTTGCTAGATGGAATCTTAGCTGAAGCTATTGGCTGGATATCTACATGTTGCCTCTCCACATAGCTCATGCTTCTTCATAACTGGTGGCTGGGTTGCAAAGGTAAACATTCAAGGAATGAGAAACCGTTCCCTTTCTGTACCCTAGCCTCAGAAGTTACAGAGCACACTTTCTCCATATTCTATTGGTTGGAGCCCAAGCAGGTTCACAGGAAGGGGAAATTTATGTCAGTCCTAGATTGGGAGTGACAAGTATCTAAATGAACATATGAGATATCCAAAATATATAAGGGACTCGTACAACTAAATAACAAAATATAAATAAACAACTTGATCAAAAAATGGGCAAAAGATATGAAAAGAAATTCTTTAAAGAATACATACAGATGGCCAAGAGACAAATGAAAAGTTGCTTGACATCACTAATCATCAGGGAAAAGAAAATGAAAACTACAATGAGATATCACCTCACATCAGTGAGAACAGCTATTATGAAAAAGTCAACAAATAACGTGTTGGCAAGAATGTAAAAAAAAAAGGATCCCTTGTGCACATAGAGAGAGGAGAGAGAGAGAGAGAGAGAGAGAGAGAGAGAGAGAGAGAGAGAGAGAGAGAGAGAGAGAGAAATATTACGCAGCAGTAAAAAAGAATGAAATCTTGCAATTTGCAACAGCATAGATGGACTTAGAGGGTACCTATGCTAAGTAAGTCAGGCAGTAAAAGACAAATGCCATATGGTTTCGCTTATATGTGGAATCTAAAAAAAACAAAACAAATGAACAAACAAAACAAAACAAAAACAGACTCACAGAAACAAAGAGCAAAGAGATGATTGCCAGAGGGGAAGGAAATGGAGAGATGAGTGAAAAGGATGAAGGAGACTATCATCAGTAATACTATGATAAGTTTACATGGTAACTGATGATTATTAGAATTAGCAGGGTGATCACATTATAAAGTATAAAAATATCAAATCACTATATTATACACCTGAAACTAACATAATAGAATATTGTATACTAACTATATATTTTTAAAATTTTAATAAAAATTTTAAAAAATAAGTGACACCGGAAATACTACTCTAGTTATTTTTGGGAAATGCAATCTCCCACATCTAGTATGCTTTCTAAAATGTTTGTAGTTATTAGTAGTAGTGCCAGTAGTAGTATTGGAAAGGGAAACTTGATACAAGATGTCAAGAATTAGCAAGACATATAGCAAACGTGCATTTATTATGGACATAAATATAAATAAGACATAGTCAAGGAACTTTTGATCACACAATTATAACTCAACATGTGAAATTCTAGAACAGAGAACATGAAAAGTATAAAGAAAAGTTTCTTGGAGATGGGGGAAACTTCAGTGGCAAGGTGCCCACCATGAGGTTCAGGAGCAGATCCAGGTTTTGTGGGGCCTGAAGCTTACACAATTTAAGGCCCCTCTTTAAGAATAAAAAATAGGAAATTACAAATGCAAAATCAGGTACAGCACCTTCAAAAGGGCCTGTGAAAGTGAGGAGTCCTGACACTTCAGATTTAGCATCACTTAAAACCAACTCTGATGAGATCTAAATCAGAGAGGAAAGGAAGTGAGACCAAGAGGGAACTAACAGATTGGGGGAAAAGGGAGGGGTCGAAGGGCAGAGTGTCTTAATGAGGTGAAAGATCTCAAAATAGGAAATGGGAAATAAGACAGTAAAAGGAGAGGAGGCATCTTCCGAGGGAAGGCAGCAATAGGAAATAAGATCTGGTTTGGACAGCCTGCAATGGCGGAAGACAAAGTCAGAATTTTATATTGTAAGCAACTGAAATTCCCTATTGTGAAGGTTCTAAAATGAGAGTGAAATGATTTATGAAGGTTAGCAAGCAGAAAGGATTGAAGTAGGGAAAACGCTTGTCATGGACAATCTTTTGATATCTACAAGCTAGTTGTCAATGTCCCAGACCAGATAATTGGCATTTAGCTTTATTGCTTCTGCTAAACACACCGCTGGATCATTTATAATAGCTAAAAATGATAAACTGGAGTATATTAAAACATAGGAACTGTTAGGTATATTTTTGGCATATTTGTTCTTTGGGACATTATTTTTCAGTTATTAAAATCATATTTATGAAAAGTCTTTACAAACTGAGAAAACACTTAAAATTTCAAGTGAAAAAGCAGGACATAAAATTATGTAACTATATATAGTACATATGTACATGTATATGCACACATATATATTGTACTTTCAAGTACATATGTGCTTATATATTTGAGTACATGGAAAACTAAGAAACTATCTCAAAATATAACAGCGATGTCCTTGATTGGTTGCCATAGAATAATTTTTTACTTTCGTTTTTACATATTTTTAATAACGTGTACATACTAATTTAATGATTGAGTACAAAAAATTAATTAACTTTAATGATTGGGTACAAAAAATAAATTAAAACTTCATGCTCACTTTTCAAGGTTTAGCCCAAATACTGCCTTCTCAGGAAGATTCTGATGCCTAATACCCCTCCTTCCTCTCCACCGCCCCTACCTCCCATACCACAGGCATTTATTCTTTTCTTCAAAAACCATTAAAACTACTTGTCTTTCTCTTGCCGCATAATCACATTTAGCATTCTGGAGTAGTCCCCATAAGACCATCAATCCTGTAAGAGGGAGCTAAGTCTATAACTCTGTTTCGGTGCCTCAATATAGCTGGTGCTAAATAGTACTCAACTGAATCAGGTTCAGGGTACGTTGGCAATTGTGTAGGACAGAGCACGAGTAATTCAAGCAATAAGACATAAGTGATGGTTCCATAAAGGGGGAAGTGCACACCATTTTCCAGTGACCAGTAACCACTCAATTTAAATGATGACAATAAAAATGCTAAGGCTCTGGCATTTGTCATCTCATTGACCCTTCTAGGAGCTCTGTGGGGGTAGACATGAGATGTATTCTTACGTGTCTGGCACTGAATAGGTGAATAAATTAATTATTTATTTTAATTAATAATTATTTCTTATGGTTTACTCAAAGTCACAGAACTCAGCAGTCAAACTGCTAGGACTGGAACTTTTTAGCCCTATCTCCTATTTTTCCACTCTGCCACAATCAGTCCTGGCAAGCAGTATCCTCTCCCAAGGCTTCCTGGTGCTGATCTGCCCCAGCAGCTAAGAAGGATAAACAGCCTCTTGGTATCTTGTGCTTTTAATCCAATGATTTGGTCACTTCACCAGTGACCCTGAACATCATACAGTTCCAAAAAAGATAATCAGTTGTTTTGAAAACTGAAGAATATTATCATACATTTAGTATCATCAGCCTACAAACTTTCCAATAACAAATGCAATTCTTCCTAAAATTAATGCATCCCTCATGGCCATTATCCTGATAATAGCATTCATTTACTGACTGCCAACCGCGTGTTCGATCAGGTAACCCACACAGGTTAGCTCCATGCAGTATGCATTAGCATTAGCAACTAAGTTGTCCAAAGTTTCCAAGCCAGCAAATGGCACAGCCAGGTCTGGCTGCAAAGACCATGCTTGTTGCACTTTGTCATATAGTGCAAATATACTATAGTAGTGACCATATAGTAGGTAATCAATAAGTACTGTATAGTTATGACCACATAGTAGATGATTAGTAAATACAGGTTGAGGTAAAATAGCTGTGACCTTCATGTCATTACTGATTTTGTCACTTTAAGTTAGGGTGAATGAAAAGAGAAGAGAAGGGTGAAAGCCATTCATCAAAACTGTTCTATTTATTCGCCTCCTATCAAAGAGTCAAAATAAGCATCAAAACCCAGAAATCATGGTCAATCCTAGTCTACTTTAACCTCAATTCTTCCCCAGGCTCTTAAAGTAGAGGGTACATATGATCAGCTCCCCCTGCCTTTGTTTTTTCAGGCCTTGAGTTTCCATTTTCCTACCTTTTCTGACCATTCTGCCTATACCCTTCAGGCACGTTGGCAGTCACTGCAAGCACATCAACAAAAGGTGAGTGAACACACTTAGAATAAACAAGGAGCCAAGGGGACAAGTCAGGAGCAATGTATCTGTCAGCCTTGAGGCAACAAGAGCAAAAAATGGGTTTTGCTGAGGGGAAAAGAAGTCTATGATTTTCAGAAGCTCAACTTGGTTGGCGGATGTGGCAATCCCTTCTCTTTCAGGAGGTAGCAGGCAGAATAATCACATTGCTCCCCAAAGCTGTAAGTTTGGGTTTCCTCCTTTTGTGCAAGCTGAAGTACTGTTTCTACCACCTGCCAAGGGCCAGCTGCCAGCTCCTTTGGGAGGCATTGTTTCATTCTAAAGCAGGGGTGGAGGGAAGATAGAGCGACTCTGGCTCTTTTCTTTCCAGAGAGCATTTTGTTCCTTCAGCTGTCAAGAAGCCTTTGTACAGACAGGTCTTTATTCCCAAGGCAGAAGAACTGGAGACAGGCATTAGACATTTGCCAATTCGTGATCACTTTCCTCACCCTTTATACTTTGTTCTCTTGAAATTTGTTTAGACCATGTCTTTTTCCTTAAAGTCTTTGAGACCTTTTTCAAAATAAGATTTATCTACAGTAGGATATAAAATAGGAAGAGAGAAGAAGAAACCTATGTCAAGGGACACAGCAGCAGTACATATTTTAAATGTAAAGATAAGCAAATCTGCTGTGATTAGGCTTTAAAAATTAAGGTACATAACTAAAACTAAAAATTAAACTTTAAAAATTGTCTCTAAGACTCCTGCCAGCTAGGACAAGAAGGAAAAACTGGGAAGAGTTAGATGTTAAATGGCCACGGTGGGCATTTGTTTATACTTGCCTCAAAACTGTCCAGGCTATAGTCATTATGGCCACTTTATATGGAGTAGGACTCAGCTGCTCTGAGGAGCCATTTGTACAGGCACTAGAGTCAGCAGATTCAAAATTATTTTCTATGCTAAATCTTTGCTCAGCCAAAAAAGAGGTCGACAATCTCTGTTTGGGATCCTCAGTTCTCTAAAAAGGGTATTAACTCATTTCCCCTTTTCAGTTGGCTATTACAGTAAGTGACACCACACTTAACTGGAAGCACACAAGAACTACACTCTTCACGTATGCTAAAGAACATGATCTCAAACTTTTTACCACCCTCTATCTATCAAGTTTATTGAGGAAAGCAATGTTTACTGGTGTAGGTGGGGTGGGGTATAATTCAAAAGATTTGTCATTTATCTTCTTCCAGATGCACAAGATCTAGAATTAAGTCAGGTCACCTGGGAGGAAACATACTAATTCCTCAGGGACACAAAGTTATCTGCTGACACTAAACTCTGAAAGAAATATCTAAAATAGAGTCATGACTTAGAGGCTACTGAATGATAAAATAGACAAGAATCTCAATGGCAATTTTATAACAAGTACAAAGACTGTACCTCTTTTTTTCTTTTTAAAATGTCTTCAACAAGAGTTAAAGGCCTAGGAAGTTTTTTAGTGCCCATCAAGAGTAAAATGGGGAAATAAATCATGATATATCCTACAAGGGAAAATTATACAGCAATGACAGTGGACGATCTACAGCTACACATTCCAATATAAATAAATCTCACAAAAGTAATGCTGAGCTAAAGAAAGCAGACACAAAGAGCATATATATATGTGTGATCATTTACACAAAGTTTAAGGTCAGGCAGAGCATCTACAGTGTTAAAGGTCAGGATACTTCTTCCGCTGGGAGTGTTAAGTCCTAGAAGTGGGGACAAAGGGGGCTTCCGAGATGCTACTACTGGTGTGCTTCTCAGTCTGGCACTGGTTACTTAGGTACATTCACCTTGTGAAAATTAATAAGACTGAACACTTATGAGTACTCCTACGATATGCTGTACTTCGATAAAAAATCTAAAACAAAATAAAAACAAGACCAGGAGCTACACTGAGAGTACATTGAAAACCGGCCTCAGCTTTGGATTTGGCTATAAATCTGATTTCAGCTTCAGCTTCAGCCTCTAAAAGGCCAAGTAGCCAAATGCCTATATCAGAATTATGTCTGGCTTCCCTGAACTTATGGATGATCAATAATCATATGAGCAAAACCATTATTTCTAAGTATTACTTTGTAATAACATCAGCAATATGCATGAAGTATGCCATTTAACTTTATTATTATTTTCAAATATAGGAAGGTATTCCAGCTGTAACAAGAATAATTTTCTTATGTGGTTTATAAGTTGAATATTATTAGTTAGTACATGATGCATATTCATTATTGCAAAAGTAATACGCAACAATGATTAATGGTGTACAAAGTTTTCTGTACCAAAAACAATGTCAGCTTTCAAATGGTTAAATAAATCGAAAAGAAAGTTGACAATATAAATGCTAAGAGAATATGTTAGCTAGTTAACTTACATCCTTTTTGAGCCAATGAATTATTTAAATAGGAATTTAAATAACAATGTAAGATGGAATAATAGAGATTCAATTGTATCATATTTCTAATCCTTGTAGAATTGTTTGGTATATTAGCATCCATTACATTAAAAAACCTTTAAGGAGTGAATTTAAATTTTTGTTATTTAATTCCATTTAGGCCAAGAGTCTTCTAAGAAAGTCTTACTTGGGAATTCTTCACAGTTTGTGAGGACAAATTAAAAAAACAGAATGTCAGATTCACCATATCAAAATTTCATGAGGAGGAAAAACTCCAGAATCTTGTATAACAACATGCACAGTAAATTATCTTTAGTCCCAACAAAATGAAAAATAAAAAGAATATGGAGAAAAAGGAAATTATTAGATACAAATGAGGAATCCAAACACATTTTATTCTCACCAAACTTCAGCAAACAACTGACTTGACAGACTATCATAAGAAGACAATCCTTATAGCTTTCCCCTTGGAAACAACTTTTAAACAAAATCTGTTTAAATGATGCTATATTATACCCAAATAGCATTTCCATGATTAAAAATGAAAACGTTTTTAGACTGACCAATCTATGTGTCCTAAAAACAAAGCTCTTTCCAGAACACATGCCACTGAAAACCTTTTATTCTGAATTATATTCTGCTGTGGTAAGCCTAGTGTTGTTATTAAATATGTCAGTTTAAAGTTAGTTTCTATGTAGTGATGGAAGTTCCTACAAAATAATGATAAACTTTAAAAAATTGACTACTAAAATTTTAATAATAAAATTATCAACACAGAGCAAAGGAAACCATCAACAAAATGATAAGGCAACCTACAGAATCAGAGAAAATATTTTCAAATTATATATCTCATAAGGGATTAGTATCCAAACTATGTAAAGAATTTATACAATTCAAGCAAAAGAATGAACAATTCAATTAAAAAATGGGCAGAGGACCTGAATAGACATTTTTCCAAAGACATCCAAATGGGCAAAAGGTACATGAAAAAGTACTCAACATCACTGACTATCAGAGAAATGCAAATCCAGACCACAACGAGATATGAATTCACACCTGTCAGAATGGCTACAATCAAAAGATAAGAAATAATAAGGCTTAGTGAGGATGTGGAGAAAAGGGAACCCTCATGCCCTGCTGGAAGGAATGTAAATTGATGCAGCCACTATAGAAAACAATATGGAGATTACTCAAAAAATTAAAAATAGACCTACTGCAACAGTGAGCAATTCCACTTTTGGGCGTGTGTGTGTGTGTGTGTGTGTGTGTATACACATACATACACATACATACATATGTGTGTATGTGTATGTATATATATGCATATGTATGTTGCAAACAAAATCATTATCTCAAAAAGATATCTGTATCCATATGTGTATATGTGTGTATATATATATATATGTATATGTATATGTATGTTGCAAACAAAATCATTATCTCAAAAAGATATCTGTTGTACCGCTATGTTCTCTGCAACATTATTTACTATCACCAGGACATGGGAAAACCTTAGTGTTCATCAACAGATAAATGGATAAAGAAGTTGTGATGTGATATAGACAGATAAACATAGATATAGGTACATATACACACACAATCGTAAATTATTCAGCCATTAAAAGAAGGAATCCTGCCGTTTGCCACAACATAGATGAACCTTGAGGGTATTATGCTAAATGAAATAAGTCAGAGAAAGACAAATGCTGTATTTTTTCACTTATATATGGAATCTAAATAAAAAGAAAAAAAAAAAACAGAACAGACTGGTGTTTGCCAGAAGTGGGGGGTGGGGTAGGGTGAGAGAAATGAGTGAAGATGGTCAGAAAGTACGAACTTCCGGTTCTAAGATAAATAAGTCTTGGGGATGTAAGTACAGCACAGTGACTAGTTAATAATACTGCTCTGCATATCTGAAATTGCCTAAGAGAATAGATCTTAAAAGTTCTTATCCTAAGAAAACATTTGTAACTATATGAGGTGATAGATGTTAATTAAACTTATTGTGGTAATAATTTTGCAATATATACATATATCAAATCACTGTATTGTATTACTTGGACTAATATGTCAGTTATATTTCAATAAAATTGTAAAAAAAAAAGTCACAATTTATTTTTAAGTTATATATTATATTCATTCTTATCCCATAAAGTTAATTCGATGATGACGATATTTGTCTTTGACTGAGTACTAACTTTAACAGTTGGCCTGTTTTTCACTTGGGCAACATTTCTATTGGTACTGTACATATAAAGTACAATGTGAAAAGGCAAACCTCCTGGGGCCAAGGTCTTCTGGTCTAAGTACTTGGTCTTCTGAAACTCTCAACGGAACACACCCCAGGGCCTTTGTACTTGTACTTTGCTCTGCCTGTGGCATTTTCCCCTAGGTCTTCACGCCACTAGTGCCTTGTCACCATTCAGGAATTCGATCAAAGCCGCTTTTACAGAAGCCCACTCTGACATCCTCGTGAAAGCAGAAATGCATCCAGCCCAGTCGCATTCCATCTCAGGTCCAGCTCTCTGGATTGCTTTGCTGCTCTGAGATTTTACCGCTAGGTAAAACTTTTGAAATTTTATCTTTTCTATGTACTTAATGTTAAAAATATGTGAAACACTAATACAAAGCACACAATCAACAAAGGTTAGCTCCCTTCCCTACCCTTTCTCCTCTATATATTTGGAGCATACTATTTTCCCTGCCCAAAATGTCCTCTTGCCTTCCAACCTACTTTTCTACCCAGTAAGTTCCTAATCATCTTATCTCTCTTAAAAAAATTCTACCCTACCCCCCTGGTAAAGCTCATTGCTCCTCATTTCTTCAACACCTTGTATATGCTACATTGACCTACAATTATTGCCTGCATGTTCACCTTCCCCCATTTACCTATAAGCTCATTCAAAGCATAAAATATAGCTAATTCACCCATCTCCCTATCCTCAGCACCTACCCCAGTCTCCTTTATATAGTAAGGATTTGGTATTTGCTACCGGGTTAATAAGTTAATGCACTGATAAGTACCCATGTCATCTTGGACAAATTACTTAATCTATCTGCACTGTACCTCAGCTGCTTCCTTTGTAAAATGAGGACCATATTATTATCCATATTATAGGGTTATTAGGAGTAATAACTAGGAAAGCTCCATGAGAGAAGGAATTTAGGTTTTTTGTTCACTGTTGAATCCCCAGTGCCTAAAACAATGTCCAAAACACACTGTCGGCACTCGATAGATTTTTCTAGCATGACCCAAGTCAAATAATCCATTCAAGGTACCTGGTACAGTTCCTGACCTATACATGCACAATAAATGTTAATTATTACTAGTAAGTCTATTTTGGTCAGTGCCTGACTCACCTGACACACAAATGGGCTGGAAATTTATCAGATATTCTTTTAAGATGACATTTTACTGATCATGTAGTAATCCTCTAGTCACCTACACCAAGTCCTCCCTCCTTCACAGATCTTCCCCGACTCTCTCAGTTCCCAGGGAACACCGTCTTGTCTGAACTATTCCAATTCACATTTTTACGAATCCTTGTTGGAATCTGGTCACCCCGAGTCCCCAACTAGCCTGAGAGTTCCTGAGGAGCTGTCACCCCCTCAAAAATGCAGAGTAACTGCTGGTTGAGTCCATCTACTTAGTGAGCCGTCCCACAACACCCCTCCCACCCTATTCCCAATTTTAATACCTCCCCTCCCCCCGCAACACACACACATATCCTGTCTTCAACCTTTCTCACTCCTGCCTCAATTCCTTCACTTCCTTGTAGAATTCTACCCACAATTTACTAGATTCCATCTTTGGGGCTTGGTTTAAACCAGTTCATTCTAGGTATGTTTATCTCAGGTATTTTTTATCCCAGGACTCCCTGGTAGGGCCCAAAGAACTCCTGAGAACCCACGAGATCTGGCTTCCTATGCAAAGAGTGGTCGCTGCTCCACTGCCTCGAGGCCTGCTTCTACCACTCACTGAGCGGGCCCTAAGGCTCCGCACATCCCATCCCATCCTTTTCCTGCCCTCAGTCAGGGCAGGCCTTAATCCCCTCACATCCCTAAGGTCACACAGTGCACCCTGAGGGCTCCAACTGCTCCCTCTTGCCTTCCTGGGAAACCCCACAGTCCACCCTCCTTGATCTGGCTCCAGCTGGCAGGTGTTCCCCTTGATGTTCCAAAGACAGATTGTTTCCTGATAGAGGGGATAGGGTGAAGGACCTAGCTCCTCCCACCACAGGGCGCTGATAGATGGACTCAGTCAGAAAGAAAAAGTAGTGACATGAGGCTGCTCTTCAGGAGAAGGCTCCAGGAACTGGCAGGGATGGTGTACTGGGATGAATTTTAGATGTGTCACAGCTGTGGGAGAACAACTGGCCCAGAGAATGTGCAATGGAATGGGCACATTCAGGTTGCTGTGGCCTTGGACCTTGGCAGAGGTAGAATTGGGACCCCAGGGTTCTGCTCCAGGAGCCCTTTCAGCTCCTGGAAGACTCCAGGCAGCACATGCGCAGTTCAGTCTTCTGGCCTCCATGGTCCACCCCCATCCCCCACCCCAACACAACCTTTGGGCCAGAGCTCCTCTCCCACACTTGGCCAGGCCTCTGGGGCAGGAGCTGCCACACTGTGTTGGGGCAGGACAGGAGAGGCCACAACCTGGCCTGTGTTCATGGGCACTAGGTTTGTATGTTAAGTGGTGTGTATTAAGACTTACCTTATTTCTGAGGTGTACTATAGCAGTGGTCCCCAACCTTTTTGGCAACAGGAACTTGTGCTCCTATGAGAATCTAATGCCTGATGATCTGAGGTGGAGCTGAGGCAGGGATGCTTGCGCTGGGGGCAGCTGCAAATACAGATGAAGCCTGGCTCGCTTGCCCACCACCACTCACCTCCTGCTGTGTGGCCCAGTTCCTAAAAGACCACAGACCGGTATCGGTCCGTGGCCCTGGAGATTGGGGACCCCCGCTGTAGAGGTTTTCCCAAGTGACTAAGACAAAGTTCTTGTGGTTGAGGAGCCCAGAGACCGGCTTCCCTGCCATTTATTCTGATCTCATCCTTCAAAGGCCACTAAAGAAATGCTGCCCTCCAGGAAGGTCTCCCCAAGGAAGCCACCTCTGTCCTGAGTATCCTTGTTTTCTGTGCCCCCTCAGGGGCTGTGTATTGCATGAGGGGAGGGAGCTCCATTGGATTCTGCTCTTATATCTGGAGTGCCATTTGTAGGTAAATGGAGTTTTCCTGAGGGCCTTGAAGCATAGGGAGAAGTCTCATCATCTGCATCTTCTAGGGGCTCCTGACATACAATTGGCATATAATTGTGTGTAATTAAGGTACTTATGCAGATTTTATTCCTTCCTTAGTATCAAGCTGATATTTCTATAGGGCTTGGAGTGGCACTCCACAACCTGGACTGTTACATAGGGATATAAAGGCCTGCTGAACTAAAGAAGCAGTGAACCACTACTTGAGAAAACCCACCAAACCTTGCCAGGAACAACTCTATGATCCACTGACAATTTCCTGTTCCTGTCTCTCCTGCATATTCAAAGTGCCAGCTCTCACAGCTGGTGTGCTATTTAACTCTGCAATTTATGATCTATATGGCTTTGAGAAAGTCAAGTCAAGTCTCCGAGCTTTGGTTTTCTCATCTGTGAAATGGAGGTTAATCTACCTTTCATGGTTCTTGTGAGGATTAGAGTTAATGGTTTCAACAGCATCAGATAGTTTTAACTATTAACATAGTAAGAATTATAATGCATCTTGTGCTCGGCACTTTTCTATATACTTTACATGAGAGGGGGATCAGGATATGCCACCCACAATACATGCCACTTTGAAATAAAGGTTATTTTTAGCTGAAGGTAATTGAGAAACAGAAGATACAGAAAGAGCCCTCTTCCCCCACCCTCTCTACCTAAAATCTGGCATAAATTTCCCTTTGTGAAGGTGTTCCTCCCCACTACCGCCTCACTCTGTACCAGGAAGAAAGCGACTCATCATCAGAGATGCAGAATCAACATAGAGATGAGTTTGCATAAACAGACCTTATTAAAATAACCCTTATCTTCCATTAGTTACCTCTTATTTCCCTCATGCATTTCCTGGTCATTTTCCCACAGTGTGTCATCTCTTGAAGCCTAAACTCCCTCTTTTGTTAAAATACTTTATAAGCCCCAAGTCTAATCACTTCTTTGAGTTCCAGTTCTTTTCTGTGAACTCCCATGCATGTAAATATTAATAAACATTGTGTGATTTTCTCTGATTCATCTGTCTTTTGAACCTAAAAAAATGGAGGAAAAGTGTTTCTTCCTCAACACATGAAATCACTCATTTAATCCTAACAACACTATGAGGCCGGTACTATTATCCTAATTTTACAGAGAAGGAAACAGGCACACAAAGAGGCTGAGGAACCTGCCCACGTTTGCATGGCTCCTACACTGTGGAGCTCAAGAGATCCAAATTGCTCAGCCATTCTGATTCCAGAATCCATGCTCTTAGCCCTTGCTTAATAGTTTTTATATTAGCTAATAATAAACGGTAGTTATTTGTCTCATGGTTAAAAATCTATCCATTCTCTACCTTAAAGGAATACTCTGAAGATAGTCCTTTCTATTTTTCAATTTAAAAAATATTTGAAGCTGGAATGGAGGTGTAGTTTATTCAAAGGCGATGCTGCTGGAAGAACACGGACATAACCATGGAATGTTAAGAACCCTGAAGTATTATGTGCAGACTTCCCATTAAACTGTTTGCTAGGAGATTTAGTTCCAGCATAAAATACTAACTGGAACATACACTTCTGCCTCATTCTTCATTTTACAACTTCCAATTTAAATAAAACAGTTTTAATTCCAGTTTTTCATTCCAGGGCCTGTCTTCTTTGTGATCTCCTCAAAGCCTTCATGCAAATTCACTTTACTTTTCCATCACAAATTGTGGATCTATTGTTTTCCTGGAATTGAGGGGAGAATTTATTCAAATTTCACCTAAAGGTATAGATAATAAGACATGAAAACAATCCCCCCACCACCAGACACACGACTATGTCCCCACCCAACACAGTAGCCCAAAGGAATTCTTATGGCCTAGTTATATCCTCCAGAGATGGAAATAGGAGGGAGTTTCAAATTGAATATGCTGACGCTGCACTAACTATATAGCAAGCACCCTGTAATGACACCTTTGGATAACACAGAAAATGATTGTGTTCCAAGGATGGGCTGTAATGAGAGGGGAGGGTACAGAGAGCCACAGGCGGCATTGTTTTCAATCTAACAACACAACTGGGGGCAGGGGCAGGTGTGTGCTTGTTTTCAAAGTATTAAATATTGCTATGGTGCTTCTGCACAAGGCTTTTAAGGAGAGCATGAAGCCAACCAGCATTAGGAGATTTCTAGTTCCCCCACAAAGGTGAAAATGGGAAGAAAAGTCTGTCTAATGTAATTATGTATGGCACTTTTTGGTCACTGATAAATTTTCTACCAACAGTTTACAAACTTCCTCTTTACTGAAGCTCTATCTATTACTTGGGCAAATGACTAAGCCCCTTTCAGCCTCAGTTTCTTTATCCGTTCAGTGGGGATAAATCATAACAGCTAACTCATAGGATTTTTTGATACATGTGCATACCCATACACACATACATACAACTTTTATGTCTATTGATAGATAGGTAGGTAGGTAGGTAGTTGGTTGGTAGGTAGGTAGGTAAGTAGGTAGATAGACAGATAGATGATAGATAGATAGATAGATAGATAGATAGATGAATGATAGATAGATAGATAGATAGACAGACAGACAGACAGACAGATAGATGAAATGAACCTGCACAGTACCTGGCTCATAGTAATTAAATAATAAATATTAGCTCTTCTGTCTCCCAAATTCCTCCTGGTTTTTATAGGAGAAGAAAACACAAAATCAGGCCATTTGGAAGAGCAACGAAACCAACTTTTCATGTGCACTATGAAGACAAGATCCATTCAGTCTAAAGAAAGAGCTCAAAGTTGGAAAGCATCACTCTATAATCCTTTACAGAATGGTGACACTTGGCTCATTTGTCAAAAATTCTGCTATATCACCACACTGTGGGTGCTTTTAATGAATGTCAGATATTAAGAATCAATGACATTGACATTACTCTATGGAGCAAAGACTGACGGCCCAACATATAAATTCCCCAATGCACGTAATAACAAGGAGGCAAAATGAGTTTTCTGTTCACTGGTCTTGTTCTGCTGTCAAATTCTGGGGGACTTGCATTTCAAGCAATATATCTAATCTCTTTAAATTAAATTATCTTCCTTTCACCAGCCAGAAATTTTTTTAGAAGAATATTATCAACTAAGTACATCAGAAAATGTGGGTTTAAGTCTTGCTTCCTTGGTGAAATGATATTAAAATGAATGTCATTTCCCAGATAAATGACATGTTCCAAGGGTCACACACTACAGCTGTTAGAAACGTTTTTAAAAGAAACTTCGAATCAAAAGAAATTAGAGGGAATTTCCTTCTTCAAAGGGATAGTGGATGCAATTTAGATTTTATCAGAATAATAACTTTCTCCACCTCAATTTGGCTTCTCTGTTGATACTGTGTAATCATCAACACTATTGAATTGTTAGAATTTGTTTAAAATATTTTTCTGAATGAAAAATACTCTCAGTTTACCAGTTCACTCAGAAGTTCTTTTAAAACTAAACTCCCCACATACCTACTACAATCTTTTAAAAATCCTAACTACCTCAGAGGCCTCTGCCTCCTAGTCATATAGTCTGTTTGCAACATAAAGCTTCTTAGTGGCAATAGTCATAATTATTGATTCTTCTCTTGGTGTAGTAAATGTTCACTTTGAGTTCCCTCAAAATACAGACTTATACATTAAAATTCCTTGTGATTTCAAAGTTAAAATAATCTAAGCAAGTTTGCCCCAGAATCTTACAACTAGTAGGATGGGAGAAGTAAGATTGGAGTCTCATCTTCTTGACATCCTAATGTAAAATCAAACTAAAAGCACTAGCAACTATATGATACTTGCATTTCCATGTTTTGCACTAGCTCCAAGGATCTTAGGAGGTTTCACTCATTTTCCCCTAATTCACCCAATACCCTTTTGATAAGAGGTGGTTATTGCTAGTAAATAATTCTAGGAAATTAGATTGCTAGATTAAAATCACCAAATTGCTTTCTTGGTTAGGAAATACTAAGGGCACACTTACTTTTAAGTAACAATTTCCAATAAATAAAGATTGAGAGGATATAATAAACTCTGAAAGATATTCCACCATGTTTGAGAATGGTAGGACTACAGGAAGCCCCTAATGCGCTGTGTTTTTAAAAGAAGATAGAAAGATAATATTTTCATTATACTTGACAGTTCTCTGAGAGTACCCCTTCCTGTTTGGCTTGGGGAAAGCATTGGGTCCAATGTCTGGTCATAGAGACGCTCTCTTAAAGACAGGGATACCAAATAAATTGTGCAACTTATGATAACACATGCTATTTTGCACTTAGAAATTCATATTCTTAGTAACCTAGACATTAGTAAGTAATTACTAAATGAGAGATTATATTGATTCAGCTACTATCCCTATTGTTTCAAGAGCTTTCTGTTCTAAAATCTGGTCAAGTCTAGACTGCCATTACAAAAAGGGCAATGGTTTTTATCCCATAATACAGTAAGAAATAAAATAACCTTGGAAGGCAGAATTTTTTTCCTGCCTATCAATGAACTTATATATTGGAGATTATAGTGCTCTGTAAGGTAATTATTTCTGAAGGCACATAATCTATCGTGTGTGGATTTCTCCCCTCCAAGGAAGGGGACAAAGCTACTCTATACCAGGTCAATAATACAACATATGACTTCTCTATGACCAAGGAGAGCATGGAAGAGTTTTAAAGGTGAGATCAACATTCTATGTGACTTTAATTAAAGCATGAGCCTTCTTTCTTAGAGTAACAACAACAAAATGAGCCATAGATGTGGCAAGAATGACAAACGCCTCCACAGCCCACAGAGGAGCACTGAACCACAAATCAAGAATCAAGTCAGGGACTGGAATCTGAACACAAGTTTTAGACTGAAATGATTGAGACTAAATGTGGATTTTTTGAGAATGATTTTAAATCTGAAAAAAAATCTAAAATTAAGAGCAGTGTAGTGTGGTCATCGAGAGGTTAGGCATTAGCCCCAATCAGCTGGGGTGTGAGTCCCAGCTCAGCCCATTTTCAGCTTTGTGACCTCTGACAAATTATTTGAGCACTCTAAGGCTCATTGATAGATGGATATAGGGATAACTATAGTACTCATCCATGTTATTGTGAGAATAAGTGAAATAAAGCATCGAAAACGCTTGTCCAATGTCTCTAGCACAGTAAACAAAAACACTCAAGATATGTTAGCTTTTACGGGATACTTGTGACCATAACAGAATAAAGTGCACCATAATTCCTGTCACACCAAAAGATTAATAATAGTTCAGGGTATCACCTCCATAAAACTTGACCTGGCTGTGCTTGCCACTGCTTATTTCTTTTCTTCCACCACTCACTCACCAAGACATCGATGAGCAACTGCTATATTCCACATGCTTTACTAATCGATGAAAATAACAAATTAGACAATATCTGTCAGCCTGAATACTCTCTGAGTTACTATAACAGGGGAAAGAAAAATATGTAAAAGTGGAATGTGCAAAGTCCCACACAGAGATATGAACAAGAGGGAGAATGGACGATGATATAAAGAGATCTCACTGGGGGAAATTCCATAGACAGCTACAGAACAGGTGGCATGTGCTATGGGCACTGAAGGATGGGTAGGATTTTGACAGATGAAATGAATTCCAAATGCAAGGTTTAGTCGAGAAAAGGAGCAGAGGTGGTCCCGTGAGGACTCTTAGCTGCACTGAAATATAGGGTGGGTGGAAAAGAGGGTTCGTAGAAGTCACTAGAAAGGTACAGTGGGGCCAGTACATAGACCCTGAGTGCCAGGATAATTCCAAAGAACCTTCCCTCCAAGAAGCATGCTTTCTGAAGAAACATCCATTTGTGGTTAAGCAGGAGGAAGACTGAGACAAGCCTAAAGGTTTTAAAATTAGGAAGCCGTTGAATGCAGTTTCTATGGAATAACAGGAGCAGAAGCCAAATGCAGTAGATTGAGGAGTTGTAAGTCTGTAAAGAAATGTGTTTTGACTTCATTTTTTAAAAAGTCTGGCTATACAGCTTGTTTTGAGAAGTATAGGGTTTTGTGTTTATTTTTGTTTCAGGAAAAGGGAGGCTTGAGCATATTTTAGGCTAAGGGAAGAGAGCCAGAGGGGCAGAAGAAAGAGAAAGTATGTATAGTAGACCTATCTCCTCCAAAAAACATACTTCATACTAGCCATTGAATCTTCCTTAATTTGAAGAGTTTGAATTCTGGAACATGAAGCCATTTCTTTTGCAGACATAGGAGCGAGACTAGGATGATGACTGAAAATACTGAAAGATCCTGTGGTTAAAAACGGGTAGAGACTGAAAGCTCTTGAGTTGTATAGTCTTGAGCTATAAAGTTGGTGGGTCTTAATTTTCTCCCAGTTCAAAAATGGAAATAGGCATAGGAGTCTGAGAAGCCTGGAGAAGGGTTGAATCTGTCACTATGGAGAATGCAGCAGGAAGCTGACAAATTTTTGGAGTCAGAGGCCATTGGGATAATATCCACCAGCAACTTAGTGCACCACATAATGACTATTTTCATGACTTTCTCCACACATGGGAAATGAGGTGGCAGGCAATAGAGGTTACCCAGGTTGGAAGTTGTCAAGGAGGAATGGTGGGCATCACTAGTAGTGGGATAGAGTGGTGAATAAGAAGTTCTATGAAAGAAAGGAGTAAATGACCATTGAGTTTGGACCATAAGGGGAGAGAAGTAAATCCCAAAGAGGGGTGATAGAATAGGAGAAGAGGAGGGTTCAAGGGACTGGTGGTCTTGATCTTAGAGACACACATGAGAGACTAGAGAGAAGTAGAAGGTGGAAAGAAATTCATCATAGTACTTGCCTCCTCCAAGTCACTGATCTCCTCCTTTGTAACTGAGAATTTTGCTACAAGAGATGAACTAGGACATTGCCCGGGTCCCTTCCAAGGCATCTGAACTCTCGTTTATGTCACTTAAGATCTAAAGTATACTTATGGATCCCTAGAACAATTCTTAGGAGCTTTAATCCATCCAGGGAGTGGGAAACAGTTTATTGTTGTGGTTAGGAGGAGACTTCAGGTTCTAATCTGAGCTCAGCCACTTATTAACAGCGTGACTCTCTGTAAATTATTTAGCTTCTCTAATCCTCCATTTCCAACCTGTTTTAAAAAAAGCCCAGGAAGGTGGGGTGGGGTGGGGTAGGTGGGGGGGAGGGGGGAGGGGAACAGTATAACCCTCATGGGATCTTTGTATGGAGCATTTAGCATAGAGACTGCTATACAGCAAGCTGCCAATAATAGCAGTGGCTGTTTAGGAACATACCCTACAGGGCTTGTGCTATATCAAAGACTTAAGCAAAGTTCTGGAGAATTTTGACAGGAGAAAGAAGTTTTATGATCGCCGTCAAATCTTAACCTCCCTTTGTATCACTTTCTTTACGTGAAGACAATAATAATAATGCTTTACTTCAGAGAGTTGTGATGATCATTCGATGAATTAATATTTGTAAACTGCTTGGAATAGTGTCTGAGCACAATAAACACCATTCGGTCATTTTTAGGGACTCTGGATTTTTGATGAAAGGTACTGGGGGTCCGCTGTCATTTGCAGTTTCTTCTCTCCGGGAAGAAACTTTGAGCCTAATGATGCTAGGAATAAATGTGTGGCCACCATTCTGAACTACAAACCAGCTTCCCAGACTTGTCTGAGTTATCAGACTTGTCTGAACAGACTGACTTCCCCATTATGTTTGTATAATAGTCTAAAAGAAAATTAACAAACTTTTCTTATTATTTACTTCTTTTCAATTCCCATCGGAATTATTTTGGCTCTTCTCACATGTCCATTGCATACATCTCCCACGCTGCTCTTTGCTGGGTTTAGGTACCTTGCCCTACCACAGCAGCAGATGATCTGTGTTTATCTCTGACAGTTCTCACAAAGATGACTAATTCTGCCTCTGAAGTTCCTGTGTTTCTCCAACTTAGGACATATGAGAGGGTTCCATAGGTGGAGTACAGCAAAAAAATATTAGAAGACTTGAGTTCAAGCCCATTCTATAATTTTCTAGTTGTATAACCTCGGGCAATTCGCTTAGCCTCTCTGGATCCCAGATTCCAAATTTGTAAAATGGGAGTGATGCCATTGATAACTAGACTTAACACAGAGAAGTGTTGTGAGTTGCAAATGAGCTAATATGAGTAACAATATCTCACAGATATAAACTATTACTATAAGTATTCTCACTACTCCATCCTAATTCTAGGAAATAGGTCATTTGTTGGTACTTAAAACAAGCAAAGGCCACCACTGGGAGGAAAGTGGACCAGCCTCCACCATTTTCAAGGCAGGATGGTAAAGTGGACAGTGATCGTTCCGGTTCACGTCCTTCCTGTCCTTTTTTTCTTCGCCTCAGGGAGGGTGCGAGAAGATGCCCCCTCCATCAAATCAGCCCAGAGAACCCTTGCAATTCATCGGTGGAGTGACAAGTCCTCTGATGGGTTGAGATGTTACACAGCAGGGGCATAATAGAAAATGATTTAAAGGATTAAAGAGGAAAAGGAAGATGGCTTATTTTCATCTTTGAAAGAAAAGCTGCACAGACCAGACTTAACAAAATTGCCTAGTAAGCACATTTCATGGAGAAACACCTTACTCCCTTCTCTCTGCTCTCCCCCCATTTCCATGCCTCTGGTATACTTTCATCCTACCCTTGACTTTTCCTAGATTTTTCTGGTTCCTAAAACTGGCCAAATTAGCTTTGAACACTCGCAAAATAAGGACAGTGACATGAAATGCTATGGAACTATTTTGCCATCACAGGAAAAAATAAAACTGATCTTCTTACACTAATTTTATAGTATAAAACTGTCTTTATTTTGCATTGCATACTGGAGGCAATGGATCATTATGTTTTCAGTGCTTGAGGTCTCCGAGATTTTGAAGACATTACCTCTGGCTGCTCCCTCTGGTTCTTAGCTCCAGTGGTCCCTCAGGGCCCTGATACAGATGGCTGAAGTTGATAACTAAGTGATACCAAAATGTTTTTGACTACCAGTGCCTTACAATAAGAGCTCCATCCAGAAAATCCATTTGTATCTTAACAGAGGACTTCAAGGAGATGGCTGGCTGGCTGGCTGGCTGGCTAGGTAGGTAGGTAGGTAGGTAGATGATAGATAGATAGATAGATAGATAGATAGATAGATAGATAGATAGATAGATAGATAGATAGATAAAAGAAAAAAGAAAAGAAAAAAGAAAGGAAGGGAAGGAAGGAAAGACAGGGAGAATTCCAGGCACTGTAATAAATCAGACAAGTAGATATTTGTAAAATGAAGGCTTTCTGCTTCCCTCAATTCCTACTGCATTAGCGGCTGTGGTTAATCCTGTAGTCTGTCTTTGCAGACTATTTCCATCTAACTATCCAATAACAAGTCTGGCAATAGGGCTGGTGAGTAAGGGTGGGGGAAACACATCACTTCGGTCCTTTCCTTCCACTTGATCTTCAGTTATCCACAGAAAGTAACCCTAGGCACCTTTCCTACTGTGCTGTTAGTTTATTTTTCTTCTGTAGTATATACCCAAATATATAATTTTTCCTCTTTTTGGTTTGTAAACGGCTCAGTCACTAGAGAAAAAAAAAAGCCCAGTGATTACTAATGGGAGATACCACTAAAGTTCCAGCTGTGAACAGGAGAAATCCAAGATGACCCATCATCTAAATGTCAATGCAAACACCCTGCCATTCAGAATGAAACAAGGAAGGCTGCATGCAGACAGCCAGAATATATTACCAATCGCGTATTTAGCTCCAGAACTTGTGACTCTTTGCAAGGAAATGTAGGGGCTTCTCGCTTGATTAAATAGACTATGATGGAGGATTTAGTTGTGCCCCACAATAGTTGCATGCAAATGATAGATTCACATGGACTATAGCATGGGGAGCCCTCAGGGGGTCTGTACATTTTTAAGTAATTCTGCTATTGTTTTTGCATAGTAATTGGAAGTATACATTCTATTGGGATGTGATTCTTATTAGAAGAGAAAGTAGCTGCTCTCCGCTCCAAGATTCTGTTCATTTTGGGTCACGGGGACTTAAAAACAGAGGAAGAGTCTGCATTTATACCCTAAATGTGGATCTGCATTAAACACCAGAAAGTCTCTAGCCTGCATTAAAAGCTAACTTCCACGCTCTGCTTTCATCTGCCTCTTTTCCCACTTCTTATTATTTATTTAGCCTGATTCTGCTTTGTGAATAAGTGACTCCCTAATGACCAAGTAGTAACTAGAGTTAAATTAGTCATGTAAGAGTGGCAAATTAGTAAGTGGCACCCCAGTTACCAGAGAAAGACTATATCATACAAAGTGCTTAATATACTATTATCCAGGAGCTGCCCTGTGCATACAATGACACTCAGAAGTCCCACTCACAATACAGCATGGGACTTGGCCAGGATGAAAAGCCATGAGGTCATCTAACCATTCCCTCCCACCCTTCCCCCCTTGTAATTCTTAAATATTTGAGTGAATGCTGGCCTAGGTCAGGGTCACAGCCTCACAAGAAAGGTCAAGTCTGTGACACTGTAAAACTCCACT
This sequence comes from Rousettus aegyptiacus, assembly GCF_014176215.1. Lineage (NCBI taxonomy): Eukaryota > Metazoa > Chordata > Mammalia > Chiroptera > Pteropodidae > Rousettus > Rousettus aegyptiacus. The sequence continues at coordinate 129,864,946 of NW_023416306.1, forward strand.
AACGTAAATGAGAACAGTCAGCCAGGAGAGAGGAAGGAACTAAAGTACTTCGCATTCTTGCTACACAAAGGTTAGGCCTTGGACCAGCAGCACTGGCATCACCGAGGAGCTAATTAGAACTGCAGGGTCTCTAGTTCCATCCAGGCTTCCAGAATCAGAATCTGCATTTTCACAAGATCCTCAGATGATTTCCATGCACATTGATGTTCTAGAAGCACTGTCTTACATCTCTAAATGTCAGCATCCAAAACACAGAAACCCTGTGAGCCTCAATTTTATAATGACAGTGCTTGAAATTGTGCCTGGCACATAGTAGGCACTCAAATATCTGGGAAGTGGATAGAATGGGAATAAAGAAAGGGAAGGACATATGTTGCATGACAACACAAAATAACTTTGGCAGTAATGAAAAAGGAGAGAGGAAAATTAAGTTTCAAAGTAAAAATGAAAATCACAGGCAGCAGGAAGCATCCAGGGGGCTCCTCCTGGCTGGTGGAGATGGGCTGTGGCCCCACCTACTGGCCAGAGTGGTTGGTGTGCCACCCTTGTCCATGACCTTCATTCACAAGTCCCTGCTTCTCCCTCCAACCTTAGGTTGCTGGTCCCCTCCCTAATCTTGCTTCACCAGGCCTGTTAGCCACAGTTATCTCTCTACACAGCACTATCGGGTTACTTTAAAGCTAAAGCCTAAATACACCAATGTAAACTTTTAGCTTCTTTAAAGTTCTGACCTCTGGGTTTAAATAGATAGGAGGTCAACACCGATTTATAATAATCAGTCTCCTGGGGGGCTCATGAGCCCAGAGCTTGAGCTTTCCAGCAAGAGAGGAATCATCAGGATCCTAAATATTAAGAGGGAGAAAATAAGTCAATGTGTCTAGGTACACCAAGAAAAAAAATCAACCACAAATTGTGCTTTTCCCCCTCAATTCCTTTTTATTCTGGTCCTGTGAGGGAGAGTGTGGCCATACAAATGAAGACAGTAAACTAGGCATCCATGAGACTAGGGTATCTGGAGAGGATATGTCTGTTTAGGAAATTCTGGGTTTTCCTTAACAAAATTAAAGAGAATAATTCAGCCCCAAATCAGGTGAAATCCAAATATCTGATTGTTTTCAATTTCTTAATTAGATTGATATGGGAAACTATAAGCTGGATGGATTTACTATAGTGAGATGCTTTTGATATGATAATGGCTAATATTTGTTGAGATCTTATGGATATTCTGCTGAGCACTTACATGTAGTTTCTTATTCAATCCTTTCAACAACCCAACCCAATAAGAACTACTATTATCACCTTTTTTGTATAAGAAAACTGAGGCACAGACAGGTTAAGTAACTTGCCAAGGGTCACACAGCTGGTAACTAAGTAAGGAGTAGAAAATACAGTACTCAAAGCCTGGTCTGTCTAATTGCAAGTCAGTGCTCTCAACCTCTCCACTGCCCCACATCTCATTTATTTTCTTAATAAAGAGAAATAAAGAGAGACATAGAGATCAGAGATGGGAGAGACTAGAAGATGGCAAATTATCCTGTGTAAGTAGGACTTATATACACTGTATACAGAAAAAGGCTTTTGAAGAGGGTGATGGGTTTAGAGAACTATTTGCAAGGTTGAATTCACCTCTTCTGGCTACTCAGAGACAATTTTTTAGGCTTCAAGAGTTATTTAGCAAATGGATCTTAGTGACCTGAGGAAAGAAAATGCTGTTCTTAAGGAGGAAAAATGTATTATGTTCCTCTGGTAGGATCGGGAGCTACCACTGATTTGAGAAAAGAAATGGTCTCTAAAATTCAGCAAGACAAGACAATGAGAGAGAATCACAACTCTGTCTTTCTATGCCTGGTCTCTCTATGCCTGATTGAGCCAGGCCAGTAATTAGTAAATTTTATTTTATTTTTTTAAGCTTTTTAATTCATCTGTATTTGTAACAACCTTTTGAAGCAGCTAAAAAGTAATCACCATTCTTCTGATAGAGTCAAGCTCACAAAAGAGGGAATTCTGCTGTCTAGTTTGACAAACGTCTCTGATTCTGTTTTTGTGGCTAGGTCGAGGTGTATCTTTTCCTGCAATGCAGTTTAATAATTGAAAGAAAAAAATCTAGAAACTAAAAGTAGCATATGAAAATTTGCAATGCATATAATTGTATTATGATTGGAGCCTCCAAAATAAGTCATGGCATTTATTTATTCATGCACCACATACTCTGTGGTCCCCTGGGAAAAGAACTGTTTAAATTAAGACGTATTATAAGACAAAATCCAGTGTCTTATGAACTCAATTACAGCTCACTAGCATGTACCTTTTACACAATATTTGTTTCCTCAAACTCACTTTACAAGAAAAAAAATGCCCTCAGTCTCACTTCAGTTTTGAAAATCCTTTATTATTATTATTATTATTATTATTATTAATATCATTATTACATATACTTCAATTTATTTTTAGCTCATTTCTATCTATGAAGATTTAGTACCTTGATGGAGGGTGAGTTTCAATAAGAAACTTACAGAGTATGCAAATCTAAATTAAAATCCTTTTTGCTTTGTTATAATTTCTATCCTAAAAATGTACATAATTCATGATGAGGGATAAGGGGAGAGTATCAGATGTAGATGTAGGGCTGGGGACCGACTTTTTAATAGTGACTGGTGCTGTGAAAGCAGATGCCTTTTTCAAATGAGTCAAGCGCCCGAGAGAGAAAGTCAAAGAGGCAATACCAGTTTGACCTTTCACCTTTACATCGCTGGAAACAGGGAGAATCAAAGTTTACCTTTTAAACTTTCTGAAATGACCATTTAATGAACTAAAGTGTCAAGTATTTGAAACTTATAAGAAACCTTGCTGTTTTGCTTAACACACAAGATAGTGTAAAAAAATATGCAGTAGATATTCACATCCATAACCTTATTTTTCTACAAGGAAAAAAAAGGGGGGGATGGAACTCTATAGGGCTGCCAGGGCTGCTGTTTTACTGTACTTCCACCTTGCCCAAGGACAAGATTCTTCTTCCGGAGGGAGACCTTGACCCAGTCAAAGGGAAATGGCCACTGTGAGAGTGGGCCTTCCTTTATTCTGGACACAAGTACAAACTTTAATGAATCCTCTCTCTCCACCACATGCCCCAGACGGCGATGGGAAATCTGAGTGCACCTGCTGCATCTCCCTTCATATCACGTTGCTGTTATGAAAAATAGTTTGCTATTTTGGAACCCCCTGGCAGCCAGAGTGAATCGCCGAGGGCCCCAAGCTCGTTTATCTTGTGTCAGAAGCAAAGCCAAATGAACGCCACCTCGCCCAGCACCTGAAGAATGGGAAGAAGCTCGGAGAGAGTAAAAATAACCAAGGGCTCAGGGAAATGGTGCCGAGTCGAGCGGCCTGTGCAGGTTAAGTAGGGCTCCTCGCAACCCACTCTGACTTTTTAGAACACAGCACTTTGAGACAGGAGGTGGAGAGCATTTCCCACAAAGAAGCAGACTTAGTAGGTCAAAGTCTGGAGTGCAGGGGCTGTTCATGGCCAGTTTCATGCAGTCCTGGAAAGCTGGGACTCTGATGGGAGTCACTGAAACTCCCAGGGGCATCCAGGCCATTCTGTTTGGGGGTCTATTTGGCTTGGCCTGGAGGAGTGGAAACAGACAAGTGGCATTCCTAAGACGAACGCAAATCAATCCATCCATTTGGCATCACATTCCCTCCCTCTCCCTCAAACCAGAGAATGGTTGAGGGTGAGTTCATGAGACCAAGCTGAACTAAAAGAGTTTTTAAAAAGGGCGTTGGAGGGTGGACAGTGGCGGGGGCAGGGAGAGGGAGAGGGAGAGGGAGAGGGAGAGGGAGAGGGAGAGGGAGAGGGAGAGGGAGAGGGAGAGGGAGAGAAGAGAAGAGGAGCTGGGAAAGGCTTGTGGCAGAGACTGAGCTGATACTGGACTTTTAAGAACAGATAAGATTAAGATTGGTGAAGAGGAATGATGAAGGTCTATCAGGGGATACGTAAAAAACAAATAGGTAGCTGTGAGAATGAGCTTGTGATTTGCTTGTAAATGTTGCTTTTAGAATTCACAACCAGATGTTTTGGTTCCAAAGTCTGAATATTCCAGTTCTGATTCTGCGACTGACTTTCTGTGCCTTTAGGCAAGTTACTCCCTTATTATATTTCAGTTTCCCTCATTTTTTAAAAATAAGAAGGATAAATATCATATACAAATTAGTCACTACAAGGATTAAGTTGGAGAAGTGAATGTATCTGACGAAATGCAGAGCACAGAATGAGTATTCAGTAAATAATGTTGAATCATGGAGGTAGAGGTTTGAGAAGGCACAGTACCCCTGAGAGGAAAAGACAGCACTAGAGAAGAAAGTAGAAATCGTAGAGGAAGTTATGAACTGCCTCAGGTCTGCCAGGAACCACAAAAACTGAAGCCACAACTATATTGACCTAACAGAACTTTAGCTTCCTCTATAAGCAGTATATGTTCCGGAATTATCCAGAAGGAAAAACAACAAAAAAGTTTACAGGGTCCCAACACCTTGAAATAGAAACAAAGTCTGACAACAACAACAAAAAAATCAGAAATGATGCTGAGTTCATTAACATTAGAATTTAAGACTTTTTCATAATCAAGTTCATGTTTCAGTATTTCTGATGTCAATCATTTATAGTAATTAAATAGTGAGATAACACTGAGATTATGTAAACTGAAAATAAATGTTGGTTTTCAGTGAATGACCCAAATGTGTTACAGTTGGAAGGCACCAGAAGGCATCACAATCTTAGGGTATAAAGCCCCTCTTCAGCTTTTAGAAAAATCTAGCCCAAGTCAGCAGAAATTGAAAGTTTACCATCTGCTTGTTGGCTTCTGACATGATTATTTAAGTTCCATTCCAAAATGAAAGTTGTATCCAATACAATTATTTTTAGACTATTTCAAAATTATTCTTATTGGGGATAAATAAAACAAGGAAAACGTTATTCAGCAAAATTTAGCCCATGAGTTTCAGGCTATGTTCTATCTTTCTACAAGCAATACAATCTGGCCATGATAACAACCCTTCCATTTGGCGATCAAGGACGCGAAACAAGGCACTTCAACTTTTCAAATGCCCCAAACTGCCATTCCTGTAGAAATAGAATATGTAGGGCATATGGCCAATGTAGCCAAGAACTAGAATATGTTATTTGAGGCAGCCCTTCAATCCTACTCATTTCCAGGGTGTGGCTCTGAGTCAGTGGTGCTTAACAAATTGGAAGAACTGTTGCCATGTGTGGCTTTTTGTAAGCAAAGCCAAGAAGCACACTTCAAAATGTCATACACATGCTTCAGTGTTCAGATTATAGAACACTGATTATAGAAAGGCAGTCACAGGAGGACCATGTGCAACAAATTCTAAGCTCAGAAACTGCTCACACAAAGCATAAATCACATCTTAAACAGATCACCTTGTGCCCCAATGTGATAGCAAAACTGGTTGAGGGTCTCAACCACAGGGTACCACTGACCTTCCTTTACAGAATTATATAGAATGACTTACTATTTTTTCAGAATAGGTTAATATCTACTTCTAGAAATAGTTACCTAAGAGAAGGTTTGCCTAGGTTAGTCATTGGTCAAGAGTGTCCCTGAGTATAGACAGTGTTGTTAGTACAGAACTGGGAATTCTTTGCAGGTGTTATGTGAATGGATCCTTACAAAAGCCAAACACAGCCAACAATTCATGGATACTTACCTATGGCTACTCTTCCACTGTGGTATGCAGAGCTTCATCTTACACAACCTTAAGGGAGATTCATCCATAATAATTTGTTTCTGCTACTCAAGTACCAGAGTTGATACTCAAGTTGAACACTGTTGTTTTATCCTTGACTAAACTTGTCCTTTTATTTCGAACTTGCTTGAAAGATTCATTGGTTCTCAAGCCTTTTGTTTGCAGAAGAAATACAGAGGTATGCACTTGTAATTTTATCTTCACATATTCTCATTGCTACTGTCAGACATCAATCCTTATGCCAGCGTCTCATCAGTTATTTGGTAGATTCTTAAGCTGTTTCCTGAATTTGTGTATGTATGTAACATGTTCCTACAATATTTATACTTGAAAATCAGTTTGGCTGGGTATAAACTCCTTGGCTCACTACTTATGTCCTTGACTATCTTAAATACATTTCTTCTTTGTCTTCAGATAATAAAGATTATATATATATATATATATATATATATATATATATATATATATTTTTTAGACTGTGTGTTCATTTCCCAAAGTTAGATTTCTTTCTGTCACCACATATTTGACCCCCTTTACCCCATCTACCTCCCCCCTCCTCTGCTACCCCCTACCATCTGATAACCTCTAGTCTATAGTCCATGTCGATGAGTCTTTTTGGTTTATCCTGTCCATTTGTTGCTTTTAAGTTTATATCCCACATATAAGTAATATCATGTGATTTTAAACTTTTTCTGTCTGGTTGTTTGCTTAACACGATTATTTCAAGGTCCATTCATGTTGTCAGAAATGGCAGTATTTCATCTCTTCTTATCGCTGAGTAATATTCCATTGTATGCTTAATTACCATTTATTTCAGGAAGTTTGCTTGTAGTTTTTAATATTAATTCTATTCTGTGCTTTGGTTTCTTTTTTTAGAACTCCTATTATACACATATTGAATCTTTACTACCTATGTTTTGTATCACTTTGTTTTAATTCATTTTTTTCTCCTCTTTTCCATCTTCTATTTCTCTTAAGAAATTTTCTGTGGTGTTTATTTATTCTTGTGTTCCTTTTCATTCAGTCTTCATTTCTAAAATGATATTTTATTTTATTTTCAATTATTCCGAGTTTAGGTAGACTTTTTTCAAATCTGCCTTTTCTCTTATCATCTCTTCATTCATATAATTTTGTTATTTCACAGATTCTATTATTTTCTTATCTTCTTACATCTACTTTGAAATATTAGCTTACACTTGTCATCTGTTTTATGGGCATGCTTTTCTGGTTTCTTTGTCTATAGGGATCTCCTTCTAATAATTTGTATGGGATTTTGTTGTTGTTGTTCCTTATAATAATTTTTATGTGATTTTCCTATAATCCTTTTCTGTTGCTTAAGTGGAATAAGTTTTCTGTACTGAAAGAGGAAGATAAACCAGAATAGTATTCTTAGAGTCACAGCTCTACAGTGACCCTTTCTGTTATATAAGTGCTCAGAATCATTTGTCCTCATGATTCATGAAATCTGCTGACTCTGCTCCCCTTCCCAACTTTTTCTTTTCTTTGCTCCTATTATTTCTAGCCTAACCAATTTTGATTCTACCCACAGAAGATTCTTCTCCCTGAGGAATATTTGGATGATTAGTATCAAAAGTTCATAGGTTAGACTTCTCTGACAACATCACCCTTACACATGAATTCTAGTCTGCTTGCCTCTTTCCCAGATTTGGTTGCTCTCCTTGGATTACCCTGCTGAACTTTCTAGTTAGTGTCTCTTTCAGTTTGGGAATTATTACTGGTTCATCAGAAGCCCCTCTTTTTTTTTCTCTTTCGCTTTCTCTTTACTATGCTGGTCTAGTTAATATTGCTAAATTTTTGACATTTGTGGGGATAACTTTTCACTTAGTTTTCCGGTAGATGTCACATATGCATTTTTGGTTTTGCTACCCTAAGTTACTCTGAGGGTTTTTTTTTTATAAGTGGCTTTAGGGAGATCTAAAAAACTATATAATTGCCACTGTCACCTCCCAGAATCTTCCCAATACCATTTTAAGAATTCCGACAACCACTGAAGGCCATTCTGTTGTTGTTTAATTTAATTTAGAGAATTTAAGTTGTGTATCTCCTATATTTTACTATTACTATAGGTACTATTTTAGGCACCATAAGGTATAAAATCTTGAATAAAACTATTCTTATCCTCCAAGTTCTTACAATACAGTCCAGTCTTTTAAATAGCACTTAATCTATAAATCATAAATGGGAATATCCTCTGCTAATAATTAAGAAAACGGTTGTAAACTAAACAATGGATTTAAAAATCAGTTTCCAAAAAAATATTGATCCATGTACAGCTACTAAAAAATCTATGCAAAATACTAGGCATCATTAGGAAGGAAATGCTAAATAAGAACAAGGATTTGGGTATCAGTAGTGCTAGCTGGATGCTGGTGACAAGAGATCGTGAAATTGGGGAAGAGACTTTTGCTCCAATTCTCAGACAAACTCAGCACTCCAATGACCAGCACTTTGCAAACAACAGGAGAAAATAGCGTAGACATGGTGTTTGCATGGTAACTACCTTTAACAGTGTCTGGAGTGTCAGCCACACACATATGCTTCTTCCAGTAAATGCCCCCAACCCCCACAGGCTTAATTAAACCAAGAACACCAGAATAGAGAACAGTACGTGGTGTTTTCACAAGTATAGATTCAGATCAAATAGATAAAAGGAAATTCTCCTTCATATAGGCAGGAGTCAACATCGGACACTTATTGAATCAATGATTTATTATTAACTGAGATGATAATCTATAAATCGATAGCTGGACAATATGTAATGAGGCTATATGAAATGTTTGGTTTCTGTTTCTAGTCTTTTGATGTTGGCACTGACAATCTTGAGGCTGCCATTGGAGCATATTTTGAGCTGGATGGAGCATGTGTCTGACTCTAGATCCCATGTCTTATGCTCAGTTAATAATCCATGGGTAAAGTAAGACAGGAAATCTTATGAGAATAGAAAAGGGTAACTTAATATTATCCCTCCTCCCATCCGCTGCTAGAGCCTCTTATGAAAGGCCAAACTAGCATTTTTCTCACTCTATCATTCTTGAACATTAAAATTTTCAACATGGGTATGACAGATGAAGAGCATCTTTTTTAAAAAAAAAAATCTTTGGTGACCTTTTTTTCTGGCTCAAGAGGGCAAAGTCACTTGGGAAAATGAGCTGATGGATCAACAAGGTTCTAAATCTTTCTTAAGTTAACACTGCAATTAATTTACTATGATAAAACAACAAAATATTTATAGCTATTTTTCCAAAGCTTAATGCATATACAGAGTAGTTTTTACAAATAGCAATTAAATACATCACTGATGTTAATTATAATAATTTGCATTAATAGAGAGGAAGTAATTTTAGATTTCCTAGCCAAAGATCACACACTGCTGACTATGTTCTATACTCTAAGTTCAAAGTATCTTTTCAGCCATGCACCATGAGGGTCAAGTGGCTGATATGACTTTTAGAATTCATGACTGATTAACTTAGCTGGTTACCCAACTTCTAAGGAGGTCAGTTTCAAGGATGTGAGTTCCACTTGAGCCAGTTAGAACTACTCTGCCTAGACAAGGAGAGAACAGACCTATATCCTAACCTTGATTTTCCTACTTTCTAACTGATGAGCTTGGACAAGATGCTTGACTTCACTGAGCCTTTTTCCATAAGATGGGGACAATAAGAATCCTTTTTGCTTCCTCTAGACTCTTTATGCCATTTCTAACTCTGTAGAACCCCCCTTTTTTTTCCAACATACTGCCCCTCAAAAACAGAAGCAGCCATCTTGAAAATGTGGCTACAAGAGATGCTGGGTGAGCTTAGTACAAATCCTTGCCTTCATTGTGAAAGCATTTCAAAGCCACCTTCCTGTACAGAGACAGTGTTCTGGGCTGGAAGGAATAGTTCTTTCCTAATTGAAACAATGGAGTTAATTAGTAGGAAAAAATGCAATTCCCCAAATTAGGCTCTGGCAAGGACATTTTGATTCAGGATTGCCAAGAAATCCTTAATGGTCACAGAAAGGCCGTTTCTACACTAGCAAAGCAAAATGTTCCTTGGCAAAAGCACCACAGGGTAGTGACAATGGAGGTATTTTCTCAAAACATCAAGCCACACACTGGAGTGTTAAAAAAAAAAAAAAAAAAAAAAAAAAAGAATGACCAAAAATCTTTTTGCATGTGTACTTTATCACAGAAATAACATTTACTAAAATATAAAATCACCCAAAGATAGTTATTTAGGCTACATAAGCAATCATTATACCATATTAAGGTATTGGTATATCTCACCAATAACTCTTCTTAAAAAACAAAAGTACTGCCTCACCAGACTTGGTTTATAAAAGTATCTTAGCCTAAAGGAATGAGGACCAAGAAGTGTATGTAATTCTCACCAGCTTTTGGTGGTAGAAATAGCACTCAAGCAGGAATTAGTGAATAGACTATGGTGACTCTCATAATTAACAATTAAAATAGTATATATAATACACTATATATAGTATATTATATACAGTATATAGTTAGTATATATAATATGCTAGTATATTTCATATACTAGTATATAATAGTATATATAATATACTATATATATTATACTATATACTATTATAATATACTATATAAAAGTTAGTATATATCCTATAGTATATATAGACACTGTATTAAACTTGAGAGAAATGCAATAGAGAAATAACTTCTAAGGAACTGACCATCTATTTAACAGGACCATATTGATAAACAAGGAATATTATAGTTCGTGATATGTCGATTGAGTCAAAGATTCCCCAATCTTTCCCTAAGTGGGAGCCCCTTTTTATTTTCCTCAAGTCTTATGATCATAAGCTACAATATCTCTTACAATCAAATGCATAAGGCTTTGAATACAATCAGATTTTGGAAAATCCAACCTTGAGACCTTATGAAACAATACAATGGAGAATGGAAAAGACTGTGGAAAGTAAGAGGGATTGTAGGAAGAATCCCATAAGGCTTGTAGAGCTTGTGTCTTGCACGAGTCCTACTCATGGGGCAAAAAGGACCAGGAGAGCAGTACTGTTTTCAGAGACTATGCGGGGCCAGAATAGGTCATCCAGCAGGCTTGCAGTCTGCATATCTAGAGGGAGAGATTAAGGAAAGAAATAAAGGACCAGTGCCAAAGAAGCAAGGCCAGGTGAGGCTCAGCTTCAGAGGACTGGGTCAAGAGGCAAAAAGCTGGTAAAATCAGAACAGGAGGAGCTAAAGGCAAGGTGAGTGAGGCAATAGTTCAAAACTGAGATCCCAAACAACGTACGGGCTTAAGGAACCCTATTCCGATCTAGTGCCTGCTTTGCAGCCTCAGTGCACATGTAGCATTTCAGAAATAGAGGAGCGCTGAACACCCAGAAGTGGAAAATCAGAAGAGCAGAGGCGAGAAAAACAACAACAACAACAATAACAATAACAACAAATACAACTAGGTGTATCGAATAGGACATTTTGGAATAAAAATCTTTTCACTGTCCCAGCCAATGCCTTTTCTAGTCCTTTTTTTAGACTTCTTTATTGGTATCTGGATTGACATCATTTTTATCATAACTTAGTTTCACAACCTACCCTTTATGGGGACCTGAATATATGGGAAACAACATGAGCTATATTACAACAATATAATTTAGGTGAAAGGACACCCAAATGCAATCTGACAATCAGGTCATATGGAGTCAGGGGTGACCTAGAACTGCTTTTGCCTTCTGAGATGGGCTCAGCCTCTGACCTCACCATTTTCTCACTGTTCTACCACTTTTATGTACAATTACTTCATGTCATTTGTGTATTTTCTGTATAGTCTCTGCAAATTATTCAGCTAGGGATTAGTTTCTGGCTTCCAAGTTATAGCCATCAGGGAATATTTCATGTAACCTAAATCACCCAATTAAACCTATCCTACATTCACTTTACACCTGAAAGCCAGGCTCTGATGTAGGGTAAAGTGTAATGGCCAAGGACAAAATACAGAGAATAAATCAGGAGGGTTCCAGCCCATCACACCCAACTTGGAGTTTATAGGTCTTTTTGAAATAGATTTTGTAGAATTTCTAGCATTTGCACACACACACACACACACACACAAAATCATCAAATGTCAGAAATGATTGAATCTGACCGATTTAGTGCCACTTATTAAGATTAATGTTGAATATAACTTCACCATAAAGTAAAATCACATTTGTTTCATTTGCTTAATGTCTGGGCTCTTCAATTTAACATATATTGAACATCTACTACACACCAGGCTCTATCAAGCACTAGCAGCATAAACATAAATAAAACACCGTTTCCATCCTCAAAGCAGTCCTGCCAGAGAGTGATGGACCCATAAAATAATGACTAAATATAATGCAAAACTATTATTATAGAATAAGTAAACAAAAGGAATATATATATGAAAAACTATAAATACATATATATTTCACCAGCAAGGAGCGACTTCTAAGTTCTACTTGTATCTGCATGGAAGAAAGAAAACTACGAGAATAAAGAAAATGTTAGTTATTTTAAAATTAAGTTATTTCATCATCTGCTTTATCAGACATAATCATTTCTACTTGTTCAATGGGCCTAAAGATCTTAACATAGTACACTACTCTAAACATGGTGCTTTCTAATAAGTTACCCTTCTCCAAGGTCACAGAAGCCTTCTGAGTTAGGCGGTGGGAGCTCATACCCATTCTATGGATGTGACTACAAATAGGAGAGAGAGGTGAACTGAACTTTGGGAATCAAAGCCAATCAAGTCTGAAATATGAGCAATTCTGCCTAATGCTGTACCCCTCTCAGTTTCTCTTAGAAAGGATACTAAGGAGAAAAGCAAAACCTTGTGAGTCCAGACTCTGAGCTCTGAGAATAGATTACTTCCCTCTACCGTGATAGACCATCACACCAATCCTCACTCAGCTCTACTTCTGTTAACTGCTCCCTGCCACCCCAGGTTTTAAATTATTTAAATAATTAACAGGCTCTATAGATGTAATGCTGTGAATGGCCTTGTGATCCGGGAAGGCAGTTACACCTTTGGAGATCTTTAGCAAATAAACTGAAAACTCGGCTGTGTGAATTTTCTCTCTGCCATAATTAGCAGCAGATGGACGACTTTTATGGAGCCACCTGTCAGCAGCAAGACTCTCCTTACAGTTTCTAGTTTCTAGAAGGAGCAGGATTAAAATAGACCAGTGCAGTTTGTTTCAAGTACTCTTAAGGGTCCCAGATGTAATCAGATCTGCCAGAGACTGACAGGATTCAAGAGGCAGCCACTTCTCCTGGCGCTGGCTCACCTGTGAGGCATGAGGCAAGAATAAGACAGAACATTATTTCTCAGCAAGTTTGGGCAGCCGATCATTTCCGAAAACTTAGAGAGCAAGCCAGGAGCCAGCCTGTGCTGAAACGTTCCATTTTACTAACCTTTTTATCCAATTTGAAAATACAAATAGAGCTCTCAGGGTGTAATTAGCGGCAATGACTCTTAATACCTGCTTTCCAAATTTGACCTTAATGGACATTCATTAAAATAGGCTCTGACTTCATAGCCGCGTTAGCAGAAAATGGAAAAGTCCATCTATCACTGTCAGCTCCCATTTTCTGCGTAATCATTCCTGGAAGAAAGAGGCCTGCAAGTGTGCACAGGGGTGGTGGATGTAGCTGAAGAGGAACTGCAAAGAGTTACGCCAAGAACTGGCGCTTGAGTTTCCCTGAAGATCACTGGCGCCTTGAGAGAGACGTGGCGCAGAGTACTGGCCCCAAGTCAGGGATCTGGAAGCTAAAATGTGCTCCACGTTGGCCTTGCTGTGTGGGCCAAGGGAAGTCACGGCCTCCGTCTGTGCTGTTATCACATCTATTTAAAAAAAAAAAAAAAAAAAAAGGATAATAATGCCACGCCTGCTACAGAAGGTTCTATGAGGATCAACTAAATAAAGCATTCAAAAAAGCCTTGAAATGCATAAATTGCTATGTAATTGCAAAGACTGGGTTTAAGAATGACAGTATCAATGGTAATGGGAAAGGGCAGAATAAAACAGTCATAGGTTTTGATCAGTCCACTCATGTGGGATGTGCTGATCTATTCTGCAGAATAAATTTGGGGCAGTTCCCTTGTACCAGATTGCAGTGAATAAGGCACTTGTCCAAAGCAGGTGTAGGGCAAAGCAAGGTGGCTCCTGCTGGTTCCTCAGGAGGCTGATAGAAAGGTGTGCTCTTCTTGAGAGTGCAGGTAAGAGGAGATGCCAGACCTGAGCCCCTGAACTCTGAAGAAAGAAGTGTTGGGCCAGGAGTCAGAAGATGGGGGACCCTGCCCCACTCTGACAGACACTCGCCATCATTTCCCCAGCCTATGATTTCATGACTTTCTGATAGCACCTGAAATCAATAGCAGATGTTTTGTGGGACAGGGACAGGGCTAAGGTTAGCAGGAAGGATATTGAGAGAGTTAGGATGAATTCATTTGTATTTTAAATAGGACCCAGAAGAAGAAATTCAGGCAGTTAATGACATGAAACTTCACAGAGATTCAGTTTTTGGCCTGTAGACTTCCTAACTCCTTGGGTCAATAAAGAATTAAGGTCCACATGAAGAAAAAGGTTCCCCATGGAGCTTGAAAGAGGTAAATATTGGACAAATTAAAGAAAAAACAACTCTACACAGTGGGTGGTCAAATGAAGAAGCTAAATACTGAAGAGTAGGTGCAGGATCTAAATGCACCTAAAAATCTCCAGGGTGGATTTTTCATTCAATTTAATTTAGATAATTGAAGAGCCAGCTGTTCTAAGTCATGCTGCCTGAACCTTATTTGATGTGAGATTTGTTTGAAGCTTCTGACCCTCTCTGCAGCCTCTCCAAACCGTTCCAGCCTCCATTCACTGAGCACTTGTTACACATCAGGCCCCGGACCTAGTGTTTTCATGAACCTTATCGACATTAATCTTCTTAACAAAACCATAAGGAAAGTGTTTATGGCTCCAGTTTTATACAGGAGGAAACTTGGGCTCACACAGGCTAAGTAACTTAAACAGAACCAAAAGTCAGGATTTAGACCTAGCTCCTCTAGGTTGCAATCCAATCATTTTTTTCCATCACTGCACAGGTGATTCAAGCAAAACTTAGTTTTCCCTTCAAAATGGCCAGTTTTTGACAGCAAAGCTATTTCCTATATTTGCTAACATGCAATGGTTTTCATTAGTTTCTAGGTCATTTTACTTATTTCAATGTAGCTCTCTATCATTTAAAGGAAATACTATTTTGTAATAATAATATCACCAATCATCATTGCCTCTCTAGGGCTTAGCATTAAAGGGAACACTTGTAAATGTTTGATGAATGAATGAAGGATGGGAAGACTACAAGGTTGCACGTTGGTGTGAGGTGGAGATGAATCAGGACTCAGGTATGTTCTGGCAGGTGGCCATCTGCAAGGCCCTCAGAAGGTATGTCATAGCTGTGCTTTGGGCTTTGGGCTCCTCTGAGCCAGGACAGAGAAAAACAAACCATCACATTGCCAAGGTACAAGTGAACACACTCACCCATTGGTGATGGGTTTGCCCCCATCAGTTCTCAGGACCGTTCCTTCCCAATTCCTTATTGATGGGGTCTATGTCCTTAACTGACAAGCATTTTTCCCCCAGTGTAAAAATAGCTGAACTTGACATATTGTGCTCATTTCAGTTTAATGACAACTTCCATTTACAGAAGAATAGTGCCAATTCCAAACTCAAACATCTTTGTTTGCATAATGGTAGCATCTAAATGATGCCAAACATAGTCCAGAATCCTGTCCCTTAATTGATTACATGTGTTGTTGTGGGAGAAAAGAAGGAAGTAGCATTTACTGACCACCAACCATGGGTCAGGAAATTCACATGCGTTGTCTTATTTAATCCTGTGAGGGCAACTGTATCCCCATTTTAAAGATAAGAAAATTAAGACTCGGAATGGTTATCTCGATTGAACAAGATCACTAGTCAGTGAGTGGTGGATGCGAGATTCCTATATTTGCTGGATCAGACACCACAGCGGAAACATCTTCCACATTTCAAGATGCCCCCTTGGCTCAGATGACAAAAGAGAACCCAGACGTGTTGACAAGGCACTGGGATGGCTGAACTGAGGAAGAATAAGAGGAATATTAGGGTCCCAAAGGTCATGGAGATATTACGTTTAGAACCAGATGCTGTGCAGAATGGTCTGTATTCTTTGCTAACAACAATGACACTCTGGGAATGGCTGCATGACTCCTGGCCATAGTTTACTCGTCGATGAGGAATGGGTCAGGGATGGTGACATTGAGACTATCTCTAATTTCTTCCCTCTCCTCACTGCTGGGGAGAAGGTCTCAAGATGGGAAAGTAGATGACAAGCTTTAGCATCCATAGTGCTTATTGCTAAGTTGATGTTTCCCTAGAAAAAGTATAAAGGCATCTTCATATCTGGTTAGCCCCATCTGCCATCTCTGAACCTAAAACTGACAGTCTTATCCAAAGGTCAGGCTTTAGCTCCATCCCTGGAGAAGGAAGAGGCTTAAGAGCATATGACAAAAGGACTGAAGAAAGGGAGGCCTCGGGAGCATGCTGTTCTGACGAATGGTGGGCAGTAAAGATGCCCAAGACAAGCTGAGCAGATGAGGAGATTGCTTCCACTTCCTGCCCAAGGTGTGGAGCTCATATGATGGACTCAGAGTCTGGGACTGGATCTCTGGTGAGAGTTTAGCTACCTTAGGGTAAGAAATCTGTACTCTGTACACTCCCATGGTACACTAATTATATTCCTTCCCCTTTCTCCTAGTAAAAGTTCAACTCATTTTCCCAAAGTGAGCAGAGGAGGAATTTATCCCAACAAAGGTGAAGTGGCTCTGAGCTCCCTGCTCCTTAAAAAGTCATGGGAGAAACTTTTATGATCTTGTCCAGATGTTCAAATGACACTGCCACTATAGTTTTGGCCATCTCAGATCTCTGTATTGGAAATTTCCTGCTCGGGCTCCGAAATGCAAAGGATAAAGTCTTAAAAAGCTGGTCTGCTACTTTCCTCAAAATCACATTTGAAGTAAATTGAAATGAGGCATTACCTTGTCACAGGCCTTCAGCCTAGAGAAACTGACTGAGCAAGCAACCCCGACATCTATCCGAAGAGGCCATGCTCTGGTGGGCACACTCCCTGCCTTCTAAAGCGTGCCCTAAGGGACACTTCCCCTGGACATTCTGGAGATTCAGGGGATTGTCCTATCCAGTGACTGGATCCCCTCCTAGCACTCCAAGGGTGTCCTTGGCCAAACTGCAAGAGCTAATTATTTATCCATAAAACATGGGATTTATGGAGAGGGTGGTGGCGAGGCCGACTAGGAGAGAAAAAGGAATGTTGGTGAAAGGGAGCATAAATAGTTAATTTGATGATGATTTAGAATGACTCCAGTTGCTGTTTGAGATAAAAAAGCTGCAGTGAGTTCAGAAAATACTAAAATAGGGCCTCATACAGGCATTTCATTTAGATTTAATAAGACTGATTATTAAGAGCATATTTCATGACGATTAAGAATTCTGACAGCCTCCCATCCACCAACTTTAATGTGCACCACAAAAATTAAAGTACTTATTTATACAACTAAAGTGCTAATAAGTTCATTTCAAGAAATTCTCTGAACTTGCATAGGCTTTAACTTTTCATAGGGGAAGGAAAAATACTCTGAGATGGTAGAAACCAGAGGAAAACTTAGGAGAAAACATGAGTCCCCTAACTCTAAATGTAAAAAAGAGCCAAGCCCCCCATGTCCCACTATGGCATGATGGACACACACACATACGCGTGTACACTGGTGAACATATACTTGTGCTTGTCAGCTACCACCTCATTTCCAAGACTTTCTCTAGCTTCTCAGGTTGGGTACACTGTTGCCCACTGCCCCCACACCCAGACCTATTCCTTGCCTCCAACCTGCTCTTTAGCTGATCTTAGTTTGATACAAAAGAACCTAAATAGCCCACTCCTTACTTAAGATAACTCCTCAAAGAGAGATGGTGTCTGCGCACCCAAGCATCAGGCTACTTCCCTTGCAAGAAGCCTGTCTTGCTGCCTCCAGTATTCCATATACAAGGAGCAAGCTCTAAGGTCTGTGACAGCTCCTACCCGCAGTCCTTGACATCTCCGGTGCTGGCCTGGTCTACCGGGCTGGCCTCTGCCTCAATCCCTACCCGGGGAGCTGGCTGGCTTTCTGAATTAATTCCCAACTTGAGGGTCTGTCCTGACCCCCAGTTTGATTGACTCTGACCCTAGTTCTTGATGTCTCTCCTAGTGGCATCAGTGTCCCCTGCTACCTCTAGAAACTGGCTGGGCCCTGCTAAATATGAGCAGATCTGTACCCACATGCTCAGGCAAGGACCAAAGGGAGGGGCACTGACACATCTAGCCCAGGATGTGAATACCAGCCCTGCCCTGCATGGGCTGAGAAATGATGGGAAGTTCCTGACCCTCTCCGAGTCTCAAATTTTCCTTTGAAAAATTGGGCCTATCTCACAGGGCTGCTGTGAGAATTAAACAAGATAGTGCCAGTAAAAATGTTGAGCACAAAGCCTCCTGATTTACAGAAGCCCTCGCAAATGGTACCTATTAATACTACTAATGACATTATTTATCAATGACAATGATTAATTCTAATACTTAGTCTGCCTTGCTTACTGTGCACTGTTCTGCCCTTTGCTGAGCAAATTTTGAATTTGAAAACATTTCTCTTGTCACCACCCAACCCCATCCTAGCATCCTGCCAGCTTTCACCAGCGTGATGTTACCAGGGTCTCAGCACGCTTTGCGTTCTGGGCCCTTCCCCTTCAGTAATTCCTGTCCTCAGTCTCAATGCCCTGGGCCCCAGCATTGACTCAAACATCTTGACTTCCTGTTGAAACTTACAGAGTAGAAACTCAGTACTTGTTTGCCATTGACAGTGAGTGCCTTGACATAGGCTCTCATCTCACAGCCCTGGCCCCTAGTGTGCCAATTGCTGTGGCTCTAAATGCTCCCCTCCTCCTCTGCATCCACCACCTACTCCTTTTTTGCATAGTGTAGTTGTTCTCTATGTCCATTTTGTCTCTATGCCTTTGTTCATACAATGGTCTCCTCAGGCCTGGCTGAGCCCAGCTGATGGCATCCAGGACTATGCTGGGTTGCATGGTGCCCCCACCCCCCAAAAAGTATATGTCCATGCCCTAACCCTCAAAACCTGTAAAGGTGACCTTATTTGGGAAACGATTTTCACCGATGTAATTAAGGATCTTGAAAAGCATCATCCTGGATTTAGGCCCGAATCTAATGACAGGTATCCTTATAAGAGGAAGGCAGAAGGAGACTTGAGGTTCAGACATACAAGAGAGAAGGCCATGTAGAAACAGAGGCAGAGGTTGGAGATGTGCAGCCTCAAGCCAAGGAACATCTGAGCCACGGAAGCTGGAAGAGGCATGAAAAGTTTGTGCCCTAGAGCCTTCAGAGGGAGTGTGGCCCTGCCCACGCCTTGAATTCAGAATTCTGAACAACCGTGAGAGAATAAATTCCTGTTTTAAACCACCTGGTTTATGGTAATTTGTTATGCAGCCCTTGGAAACTAATAAGGGAGCTGAAGAAATGCTGGCCAGTAGTCAAAAGCTGTGCTTACACATGGGTATGAAACACTCCTTCTCCCAGTTCACAAAATCCGGCTGAAGGAAAGCTTATGGAAAGCAGGTGAGCTGGGTCACAGGGCAGGGGACATGACCATTGACCTTGACTGTGGGAAGTAGAGTCTGGCAATGACTCATCTGTGCACCTTGTATAGAAGGCCCCTACACAGTTGAAACGATGTATAAGTTTTAAATATTTAGACACTTGGTATATGGGCACTCATGCTCCAGTCCCCATAAATGTCAGGGTGTAGCTGGTTGTGGAGATAGTAGCAAAATTCCAACTTGAAATTCCATACACCGGGGTTTTTCTCTCTTCTCTGCCACGTGGTAGCTTTGTGAGTTTGGGTGAGTAACTTCACCTCTCTGAACTTTACTATTCTCATCTGTAAAATGGGACAATTAATACCTTCCTTGCAGTTTAAAGGTTAGAAACACCAAAGGACCTAATCCTCTATAGGCACCTATAGGCACAGAATAAGAAATAGTTTCTATTTTATTATTAATATTTAGGAGTATAAAGACCTATACATTTCTATACTCCTTTTCTTCTTGCTCCTTCCAAGGAAAAACTAGAGAGGGTGGTAATGGAGAAAGTATTAATTGCACATTCAGCATTTAGGAGGAAGGCCTTTGTGGATTCTACCCATGGCCATTATCAAGAGCCATAGAACAGTGGAATGTTAGTGACAGAAAGGCCTTTAACAACTATCCAATTCAAGCCCTTTATTGTTCAGATGGAGAAACTGAGCCTGGGGGAAGGAAGTTGCCTAAATCATTGAGTGTATTTTCCTAACTAAGCTGGTGTTAGTAACTGGGCCTTCTGATCTTTTGCACTAACCTCATTTTATTTCATCAGATTGTGATGGTGCAGCAGCCGCTGGGTATGGCTCTCTCTCTCTCCTGAGGCTGGAGGGAACCTCTGTCTGGCAAGTTAAGGCCATGTTAATACAAAAATTCAGCTATGTGAGCTAATGTCCAAAAACCTGTTTAAGACTTGGTTCTTATACCAGTGAAGAGGAAAGATTACAATTTCTTTTGAAACATACCTACTATACATTCATCAGAGGCAGAAAAATTTGGTTCCCTTGTAATTTATATCAAGAACTACTCTGGGTGAATTAGCTGGGTTTCATCTTTTGAAATGTCAGCCCAGATGACCCATATCCATGTAGGCAAGTGAATATAAGGTTATAACAACATTTGAAAGGATCCTTAAAAACTGTTTTGCCACAGTGATAGTGTGATCAAAACATATCATTTCAGGAGTCACATTTATAATTTTAATATTAATAATGTCGTTTTGCATAAAGCACCATACAATGAATAATTCTATAAAGACTATAAAGATTTCTACATTGGCAAAAAGAGGAAAATATTCAGCATATGTCAGAGAGATAAAACCAGCAGTGTCAGTAACACAGAATCCAATTTCTTTTCTTTGCAGATATTTAAGGCAACCATGCATTCCTAAAGATAGGGACAATAATTGACAAGGAAAAGGAGCAATTTATTTATGAGTCATCTATCCTGAGAGTCAATAAATAAAATTTACTCCAAAAGGAACAGTGTTTTATGGCTTATCGCCCTGTAAATTTAGCTTAGTGTAATTCTTCCAGGATGCTTAGAACAAAACCCTCTGAATTACAGGCGGGTCAAGGAGAACATGTTGATAGCATTTCCCACAGCCTGGTATGACATGTTTAAACAGTATCTTTGTATGCAGCACAAAATAGAAATAAAGGGAAACATTAAACCAACAAGCTGTGTTGGTGAGAAAAGAGAAGCATCCATCTCAGCAGGGACAGGGATTTTTTAAAGAGTTTCCTGGGATAGGTTGTTGAAAGCTCAGCTGTGTGGTGAGGTGGCTATGACTACAGATTTTAGAGTCAGGCCACCCCAATTTAAACACAGATTTAGCACTTATGATCATGGATAAATTATTTTGGCTCTCTGCCTCAGTTTCCTCTTCTATACAGCAGGAATAGTAGGGTTGCTATGAGAATTAAATAACATAAAAACCTGTGAAGAGTTCAGCACAGTGTTCAATAAACATTAGTTATTATTTTTATGATTATTTGGGCCTCACCCCATGATTCTTCAGAGGCTCTATGGTGGTTAAGTCAGACAATCTGACTTGAGAGTTGGCACTATCACCTAAGCAATGAAATCTCAGTTTCTACTTATTCATCTATAAAATTGGAATAACGCAACAGGCATGGTACTTGGAGACAGACCCAAGTTAAAATTTTAGCCCTACCACTTACAAGTTGCATGCCCTCACCTCATATATAAAATAGATGTATTAACGCTTTATTTAAAGGGTTGTCAAACGAATGGGAAACATACCATAGGTGGCATGCCCTGTAGGTATCAGATAATCAATACAAGCTACTTCCCATCCTCATTCATTCCCTTCCTTTAGCCAATTAAAAGGGAAAAAACTCCCTCACCTCTAAAAAAAAATACACACAATATTTTAAAGTCATAGTGCATATATATATATATATATATAAAGTCATAGTGTATATATATATATATATATATATATATATATATCAAAAATCTCAAAACAATTCTTAGGACATTTCTTCTGCATATCTTCACCTTCAGAATGTGTCCTAGAACGAAACACTCAGCATGTATTTTTGCTTTATTTCCATGTGTTATTTTTAACCTTTATTCCAATCTACATTTTATGCTTAACAAATAGCGAAGAAAGACTTCACAGAATGGCTACTTTCTTCTGCAATGGTTCAAGCATTTGGTATCTTCTAGGCACATTCTCTGTGCTAAGTAATTTTCAAATGCATAGACATTTAAATTCTTTTCTACAAGGTAGGAGCTTAAAAGTTCAGAATTATTTCAGTTACCAACCACATTGACCAGAAGCCTCAAACTCAAGAAGTAAATGGTGGTATTACTTAGAATAGATTTTCCAAAAGCTTAATAAAGTTAAGCTTCCATTTGCTTGCTTAGGAAACTCCCTGAGTAGTGTAGCCCCACCCATCAGAGATGGCAGTAAAGGAGGATAACTTCAGGATCTCAGAGCTTCATGTGCATTAGGATGTTGCAATCTTCAGTTCTGTAGGAATCAAGGTGACCAGCCCCAGTGTAAAGTGCAGACCAAGAATAGCACATGTCAAAAGTGGAATCAAGTGATAGTTTCTACCCCAATAATGTAAGTTTTCTGATTAGGCAACTGGCAACCTTTTTTTTAAATCCAACTGGAGATAGAAGCTAGAGGCTAGACATGATTAAGGAAGCCATTGATTGAAACCTTAGGACTCAAGTTGCAGGTAATATCATGCTACACCCTCCCTTAAAAACTATGACTTCCCACTCAATAAAGTCTAAACCCTCCAGCATAGCATTTTAATTCTTCACAGCTTGACCTTAGTTATCTAGTCATTCTTCCAAAGATACGAAGCTTCTGTCATAGCTCCCACTTACCATTCCCAAAGCACTGTGTAAACTTCTACCTGTCCATGTTTTGCATCCTCGGCTCTTTCCATAAACATCTTTCCTCTTCAACAACCTCCTACTCAAGCTGCAAAGCCACCTACTATGTGAAATCTTCCCTAATCTCCCCAATCAAAATGGCTCGTTGCTTAAAACATCTCAATGACTTGATATTGGACTTAGAATAAAGACCACAGCCCAGTCTGACTTTCAAAGCTCCCCGTAGTCTGACCCGGCCTCATTCTGCACAGTGCACTTCATTATCTCTGGATGCCAGCCTCACTGAACTTTCTGTTATTTACTAATTGTTACCAGGCTATTCCTTGCCACTGGGCCTTTGTCCATGCTGTTCCCAGTGTCTGGAGTTTCCTTCCTGTCCATACCTTTTCACCTTGTTAACTCCCATTTTTCCTTATCAGGTGTTATTTCCTTAGGAAATCCTTCAGAGAGCTCTCTGACAAGGTCAAATGTCCCCTGTAATATTCTCTTATTGTACCATATCTCTCAACCTGATAACTCATATCTCAGTTATAATTTTACATTTGTGTGTACATGTGTGATGATTTTAATTAATATAAGTCTCCATACTAGCCATGAAACCTGTCCATTTGCTTGCTAATGACTCCTCGGTACTTAGTACAGTGCCTGACACACATTGAGCACATCATTGATATCTGTTAGATGAATAAATGAAGAGACCTAAGGATACCAGGTCGCTCTTATATAGCACTAGTATTACAGTATAGCTCTAACAGTATAGGGGCCACGATTACATGTCATCTCCTTTTATTGCTTATATTATAATGAGTTGTACATTTGTCTGCATCTACTGGACAGGAAACCTCTGAAAGGCAGAAGCTGTTTGTCATCCTTTTTTTTTTTTTTAATCTTCTATTACCTCCCTATACCTAGGTTTGAGCAAGTTCATGGCACCAATAGGTGTCCAATAATTATCTGCTGAAATTCAAGTAGCTTAAGTTGCCTGACATTCACATGGATTGCTCCATTTGTAATTGTGAAAGTCATGTCAGCCACCTACAGGGAACCCAGGATTTACAGCAGCATCCACAGCAGGTTTCAAGGACTTTGTATGCCTAAAACTGAAGGAAGAATCACAGAGAAGCTACAGCCCCCTAGAGCAAGAAGACCAAGCAAAATCAAAGTCTTGCTAATGAAGCAGTATAGCCAAATGCCTCAGACCAGTCACAGAAGCCCCAGAGGTTCACAGGAGTGCCCAAGCACCTGTCAAATTATCAATTGTAGGGTGAACTCTGCTGGCCAGGGAGTTTACTCTGAATGTGATTTATGCAGTTCACAGAGACCAAAACTCACTTTGTGGTTTAGAACTTTCTTCCCTATAAAAATGCTTATATACCTACACACACAAAATTTGCTTCTAATTTCAAGGAATTTCTAGACCCTAAAGCATACCCTTTGACCCTGCCTCTCCATCCTAATGGTCTACCCTATACAGGTTAAGAACTCCTGGATTAACATAGAAGACAAAAATCTAAGATATAAAAATGTATTTAGAATATGCAGGGGTTAATTCTTATATGTACATGAAGAAGAGTCAAGGTTCCAAAGTATAACTTCCAAGCCACATATACAGATACCATGGAACCATCTGGTCCCATCAATGCCTCCTTATAACGGGCCCCAGTCCCATCCTAACTTCTCCATCCTCAGGCCTCTAGCTTACCCCAGGACTTCTTGCTGTATCTTTAGCAAATTTCTAATGCATGGCCTTTTCTATAGACAGGGAGACTAAACCCTAAGCCTCCCCTCTCTAATTCATCCTGTATTTTGCTGCAAATTTTAAAAATATCTTGTTAAAAGCATGCATTCATTCATAAATATCCTCCGTTGTTTAGTTATCAAAGACTCCAATATTTTATACCAAATATGCTGGTCCTGGCACATCCTAAATAGCCACAAATGCGGACGGACATCTTCTGAACCAGTCAATATCAATTCAATTACTCTTCGTTACAAGGTGTACTAGCTGAGAGAATTTTGCTCTTGAACAAAGCTTCTTCTTTCATAAATATCTTACATGGATGCCAGGTGCTTTCATATCCAGTATACTTTAATTTTCACAACAATCCTGTGTGAGGTCATTTGTCATTATCCTTATTTTACTGAAGAGGAAACTAAGCCTGAATAACTTACCCAAGGTGACACAGGTGAATGTGAG
Source organism: Rousettus aegyptiacus (assembly GCF_014176215.1). Lineage (NCBI taxonomy): Eukaryota > Metazoa > Chordata > Mammalia > Chiroptera > Pteropodidae > Rousettus > Rousettus aegyptiacus. The sequence goes on from NW_023416306.1 coordinate 129,890,030, forward strand.
AATTTTGAACTTGAACCCTCTGACTCTAAACCTCCTGCTCTTTTGTTTTATCCTGATTCTTTAAGAAATTAAAGGCTGTTATATGAAAAAGGTATCTTGTAGCAAATATGTTTAGGAAAAGTTAGTGACTTTACTGCAGAACTTCTCAGAGACTTCAGTGTGCTGGCAGCACCCCCAGCCACTGTGAAGCCTTCCACTGCTCCGTTGGCCACAGATCCCTCTGGGAAGCATCTCGGCAAACCAGTGGTACTCAGAACACGTAGTAGGGAGTGCTACTCTGTGCCACGCCTCCTTGTTCTGGCAGTTGTTCCCACTAAGAGTGTTCTTCCTCGGATATTTTATCTTCCCTCAGTGGTTAGAATCAGGTCTGGGAGGCCATCAGTGGGAGGAGCACCTTCTTCTTGGAGGACAAGACCAGAATGATCTGTGTTAGGCACCTAGGGCTGGGGCTACTCTGACTGTTGGGATGGTCCTGACACATGGTCTCACTAAGTAACCCCAGGCCAGGAAGGAGAGGTGGAGAGAACTGGGGCAGACATTTGTAGCTGAGGAGCCAAGGACAGGCATTTGCTGGGAGTGCCATTCCCTAGGGGCTTATGAGATAGAACAGGGGTGGAGACAGGCCCTTGCAAATCTCCTGGGAAAGGCATCCACCTCACTGAGGTTGTCACAACAAACAAGGTATTAGGTACTGACTACAGATACACAGAGCACAGAATCTGCAGTGCAACTCAGCAAGAAACACATTGGCCATTCACTGAAGAGATCAAGCGCTTTTTACAGAAAGTAGGGGCAACAACACACCAATACTGATGAAATTTTTTGAAAACAAACAAAAAAGCTGTCTCTCTTAGGCTTATCCATGCTGAGAGAAATGAAGGTTTAACAGAGACTTTTATGTCCTGAGCCAAAGGTGGGGCATACTGTTTGACTAGGGATTTATGCCTTTTTTTTTTTTCTGGGTGCCTGGAACAATATGGAAGATGGCATATATGTGCCAAAATACTGAGATTTTCAGTACTCACTTTTTGTGAAGACAAAGAGACATAATATTTAAAATTAGGGCTGCCCCAGAAAACCTGGGTCACATGATTATCTTCATTAAACTAAATCACTTCAAATCAGGTGGGTATACACCTGCATTGTTCAATGAACTAGTTGATTAAATCTCAAAGACTGTCAAGTTGTGAATGTGGGTGTAGAGGCGGGGTGAAGCGACCACAGCCAAGGATGAATTTGTGAACCAGGTCAGGAAGAGGCAGGCCAAGTTATGGAGGGAAGGGACCATGCCCAGTAACCCAAAGGCAAGCTTGAGGGCTAGTGGTCAAGGCAGACCCAGCAGCCAGAACCCAAGGGAACACTGAGGGGTCAAGAAACTCAGAGGATCCACAGGGACACAGCTGAGGCCTACTAACACCCGAGCGCTGGAAGGCAAGGCAAGGGGAGGGTCTGCAATCAGCCCCAGTGCCACACAGCTGTCGGCGGGGGCCAGCAGTGCAGAGACCTAGGGAGAGGCCTACTTCCCTGAACACAGAAACAGGAGAGCCTAACTGGACAGAGCTGAGGGGGCAAGGAAAAGGCCTGACAGAAAAATCCAGCTCCCAAGGGGGAAAGATAGGCCTGCCCGAGCCTAAAAGTAAGCTTCTGGAACACTTGGTGGATCGCTGGCAACTTACTCCCTGAAAATTAAGCAGCATGAAATCATGGAAAGAGATTAGCTTTGATGCCTGTCTGTCCCTTACTAGCTGTGCGCCCTTGGAAAAGTCACTCAAAATCCAGGTAACCACACAACTCCACTTGGCAGAAATAGTCCTGGTTTATATCTGTTAATTTTTTTTTTTTTAAAGAAAAATGTTATTAAGTGATTTTGAGAATTAGTTTGTGTGAAAATCAAACATGTTTTTTTGGCTAACAAAAACTTTGAAGTATACACATGTGTGTAATTGTATTTTTAGTAACCCCTTTTACTCTTGTAAGTGCCCAGGTTGGATGACTTCTAAGTCTCAGTGTGCCTATCTGAAAATAAGAAAATTCTTCTGCAAGTTTTTAATGAATTGAGTATATAAAGAGCCCAGCAGAATACTTATAATTGTCTTTTTTATGTCAATTCCCTTTTGTGGCTTTCTTAAAAAACTGTATCTGAGGGAATGAGAGGATGTGGTCTCAGGGAGGAGAGAGGGGAATAAGAGCTAAGCTCCTCCCTAAGCCGCACAGTCCTACAGGCCCACTGGCTGTCCTCGCTTTGAGCTTCTGTTTGAGCTTAAGGAGATAAAAAAGCTCCTGGGGGCAGAGACGGAAAAGCAGCCAGGCCCTTCTAACAAGTTCACCTAATCCTGAGGCCGGGTTCACTTAATCCGACACCAGGTCTCTGACACTCCTTTGGCTCCTGTACTTCCAGACACCATGCTCCAGAAAGCCTCATTCCAGAGGAGTTCCGTTTCTGAACCCCACCTGACCCCAGGGGTGGCGCTGTCTTTATTCGGCAGATCGATCCAACTCACTTTTTCAGAGCACCAGCAAGCATCTCCCTTGCTAGTCCTGGGAGATATCAGAAACAGTAAGGTCTGGTCTCTACCCTCCAGAAGGGGCCTTTCCCTGGGATCTCTGGAGCTGTCTCCAGGCTTTGCGGTGCTACCCAGCTGCTGGCTGGTGTTAAGGAGAGAGTGAAATCAACACAAAGATGTTGTCATTCGTGGCCTGGGGACTCCTAGGAGCATGTTCTGCCCATCAGCTCAGACTCTTCATGGTCAGGTGAATGACAATATTGTGGCCCAGGACTGGGGACAAGACCCCAGGCCGGGAGTCCTTCCTGATAGTGCAGGAACAATTCAGTTGAAAATCTTTCAGCACCCCAGGTGACTAGGAGAAGAGGTGGCAAATGTCCCAAGATTTGTGCATTCGGTAGATGAAAAAAAAAAAAATCTCTCTGTGGACTGGGCAGATTAGATTATCAGAAGATTTCTTATAAACCACTATGAGAATACTGCCTTTGGAAGCCTCACAAAGTGATTATTTAAATAACAGGACGGAGGTACAGGCTGAAGTTTCCTTTTTACAGAAATGGAAGTGAGACCTGTCTCTATCCAATTTAGTATTCTAAAGGAAGTAAGGATATCTTAGAAAGAATGATGTGTCCCAGCATTTGCTCTGAGCAGGCAGAGCTCCGGAGAGAGCTCTGGGTTGGGGCTCAGCTGAGGGCAGATACAGATGCTGGCATTATAGCTCTTCAGACTGGACTGCAGGTCTCTGACAGCTCTTAGCTGAAATCAGAGCTACGAGAGTACTCCCAGCAGAGGAAATACCTGTGAAAGTCATAGCAGAAAGTTTGGTGTTATCCAGAAACAAGAGAGAGGCCTCCTTCCCTCAAACATGAACCACCTTTGGCTTTGAAATCTCCATATCAGCCTCTGTCTGCCCTAATCCCTGCCCCACAGCTGCAGTTCTGTTCCACTGAAGTTGAGAGATACCCTGAGCAGGTGAGGGAGCATTTTAGATGTCTCCCCTTCGCCTGGATCTGGAATTATTCTGCTGTCTAGACTCAGTTTCCACATGTGAACCTCTTAAGCCATATTTCCCTTGCTCCACCTGGATTGGCTGGTCTACATAGGTGCGCTGCTCCTCCCATGAACCCCAGCCCATTTTCTTGTGACTCAGACATTTGGCCTTGTCTTGGCCAAGACTCTCATGCAGGGTAGATCCTGTGTCTTGTCCCTACAACCACAGCCTAAGGTCCTGTTCCAAATGAGCAGGCCACTGACACCTAGCCTCAAATGCCACTACCGTCAGGACATTCTGTGGCCCTTTGATACCAGTGCAGCCCAAATAAAGCTGAAGTCAACATATCCCTTTGGGAACCATGACTTGAACTCCAGTGCCCCCTCAAGGCCAGCCCTACCCCTGGGGCAGTTCTTCTGGCTTTGGTCACACTGCCTCACCTGGCACATTAGACCCTTACAACCCAGTCCTCCTGGACCAACTCTCCTGCCTCATCTCTTACCATCCACACTCAGCCTCCACGAGGATTAGATGCGCATGAGCATGCTATGCTCTGTTGTTCCTTCATTTTCTTCCACACCTTTCTTTCTGCCACTCAGCATAGCTGCCACCTCCTACAGGAAGCCTTTTTACCTTTTCTTGCAGTTCACCTCCTCCCTTGAGAACTGACCTCGCTTTTTCCTGCATGCACAAGATCAGACAGTGCTACTGCGGCCCATGAAACACTCTTTCATACTACTCAGCACAATGTAGGTGCTTAATACGGAGAGTCTTCCTTCTTTTCTTTTCTCTTTACTGCTCTTTTGTGGATAATCTGTGGTCAGAGGAGTAATCTAGAAGCACATCCAGAATAGGAATTTGAGCCAAGGCCAAGGAGGTAGTTAAGAATCAGGAAAGAGTGGTAGTAGATGAGAGAACCAGAGGTCAGGGCCAGGTTGGGGAGATAAACCCAGGCATCTGGCTAAGGGACCAAACACTGATTCTGGGTAAAGAGCCTCCTCAGGAATATGTTGCCTGTTCCTAATTATAACAGGAGTTTGCACACCTGTCCACCCAGCTAGAGAGAATATGGAGGCAGAACTCATGGGAAGATTCAACAGTCACTCCTTCAATCTGCTTAATATTGTCTGACCCACGGGGTGTTCCCACAGACCCCCGTGTGACTGGGTTGGTTGGAACTCCGGACTTGGCGGACAAGCCAAAGGTTTCCACACTGGCAGCATCATGGGGGCGTCAACAAGGTCCCACCTCAGCTCAATCAGCACAGACGTGGTAGATGGCATCAATCTTTTGATGTACAGCAGAAGAACCCTAATTAAGGATGACCCTAGCCTGAAACACATTCTCCCGCCACCTGGATTCTACTATTCAGTTTTAACAGAATTCTTAAGTGCAGCTGAAAGACAAAGGCTGCAAGTTGAAAATGGCACTTGACTCAATATAAGTCTGTCAGATCAACACAGTGTCTACCTTAAACTTACACAGTGTTATATGTCAATTATATGTCATAAACCTGGGGTAAAAAAGAGACAATGGCACCTGGTTGAGGTCAGGCAGGTCTGTGCTATAGGACTCTATCCTATCAGTTACCGAAAGAAATATATTGAAGGTGAGCTCCTTTCAAGGTTCCTAATTTCTCAAAATTTCTTCTTTTTTTTGCACGGGAGAAGACACTGTATTATTCCATGAGAGAGATCGCCACAGAAACAGGTTACATCCACTCCTAGGAAAATCAGTGCCTGAGAATCCTCATATTTGCGTGTGGCATTGTTTATAGAGAAAGAAGGCAAAGAGTTATTTATTGTTATCAATGCTTCCAGTCCTCTATGAAACTAGATTTCCTGACGTTCCTGGGATCCCTGAGAAGTAGGGTTTTGTTGAAGTCTAAAGGTTTGGAGCGGTCCTCTCGTGGGCCTTTCTGTCCAGAGTTGGAACATAACACAGCCCCTGCGAGACCCCCAGCCCACTCCTTCTATAGAAACAATATCACAGCTTCTTACTGATCACCCCGCCTATTGAACTGCCCCAGGTTGGCTTATTCACCAAAGGTATTCACAACCCTGAGAGCTTTGAGAATTTCTCCACAATAACACACTTCGCCGTCCCTAGCCTCTCCTCTGTTCAGCAGCCCACTGCCACACCGAAGGCATCAGCGGGTAATTTCAGACTCTATGCCGAAGAGAAGAAAAGTGCCGAGTTCAAGCAAGCATTATGATTACGATTATTGCTGCTTCTGCAGGAAAATGGCCCCCACGTGAGGGTCAGCTCATATTCAGCATCTCTGTGGTATGTCTCTCTTCCATCAAAAGGCTGCTTCTCTGATCCTATGAAGAAAAGGATTGGGGAAGGCGGAGCTGGATTTAAATGGAAAGAAATTAATGAAGTGATTTCTCTGAGGAGTAGAAACCTTATTCCTTATTATTTCCCATCTGCCACCCTCTCCATTGGCTCATTCTCATGTATGAACTGCAGGACCTGTGTGAGCCATTTAAGCGTTCTCTTCTTGGGCTTTCATCTGTCAAACAAGGGTTCAAATGTTTTCTCTACCTACCTACTGGGGGCAGATACAACAAGAAGAGGTCACTGGAACTGCTCTTGAAGACATAAAGCATGATAGAAACTTAAGGCTTCATCATCTTTATCAGGTTCAGCTTCACGTAAACCATGTTTCAGTTCAGATGAACATAATTCCATTTAAATTTAATAAAGCATTTATTGGACTGATCACTGGGGAAGGAGAATTGTGAAGCTGGCAAAGTCTCTGCCATCCCTGAGTTCTCTGTCTACTTACAAACAAATAATTGCCATAGAGAGACATGAATGGCAGGTGAGTGTGGAGGAGGGTATGGTTAGTCCTGCCAGGAAATTCAGGGCAGAATTTACAAAGCAGGTGAGATCTGAACTGTCTCTTGAAGGTGGAAAAAATGAAATTTTTATTTAGGTTAAAATATCCACTAAGGAATTTAAGGCCACTAAAGAACTGTTTAAGATGGAAGAGATCGGTGGGGTCGTGAAAAAACTAGAAAATTGAGGTCAAGGTTTAAAGCCACCAGCCTGTCATTATTAACAGTGATAGCAGAATGCCAAAAAAATGGATTCTCGAATTATGAGCTGAAGCTACCAGCAGCCACCCTCTCCACCCTCTGTAGGGTGCTCTATGTACCTGGCAGGGATTGAAAAGAATGCCTCCTGTTTTTATAACACTTAGCACTCTTAAAAAGGGCAGCCATTTGTGTCATTTACTCCTTAAAGGTCCTGTCCCTCCATCAATATCAAAAGTATTTGCAAAGGATACAAATTTATCCCGGAACAAATCATCACATTTGTCAAACAAATCCACATTTATTAGGGCTGATGCTGCAAATAATTTCCTAATTAGGTAAATGAATAAAATCTGTTTTTAATTAATCTCTAGGCTTTACTTGCATTATAAGAATAAAATTTGTTTTTATCTTATTAAGGGGTTGCTATTTTCAACAGTTATAATGGAGAAGAAAATTGACAATGATCAGATATGGCAGAATTGATTCATCTAACAAGATCAATGGTTCAGTGGCAATTCTAGGAATTCCATGAAATCAAACAAAAATCACAACTCGAAGTATAATAACCTTAAAACAGGTAGAATTAGTGAAAATGTGATTCAGCTTCAGTTCAACTAACTTTGACCAGTATGTTCTACTTTTTTGGAGGGAAGCCTTCTATTTTGCACAATACTCTAGTTCTTTATTACGTATATGTTACATATTATAGTACATATTACACATTACACATTACATATTATATGAAGGTTTGAATATATTCAAATATATAAAATAAATATTATAGAAAAAGATATCAAATAGTTCCTATTTTGTCTACATACCTTAATAGTTAACATTTCTCTTGCTCATTTCTTCTTGCATCTCAGATAATACTTTCGTATTCATTTTTCTTCCTTCAAGAGTACATCATTTAGAAATCTTGGAGTGACTGTTGGTAGTGAAATCTGTCTTTTTCCAGTTTTGCCTTGTTTACTTGATTTTTAAAAATTATTGTTTTGCCCTCATTACCTCAGTTTATAATTCTAGATTGAAACTACTTTGTTTTCAAGACATTAATGACATCATCCTTTCATGTACTGACCTACAACATTACTGACTTCCTCAGTCTACTTGAAGTAGACAATTTATATTTTCATCCTGGCTGCTTTGAGGATCTTTTCTTTGGCTTTGGCCTATAGTTTTACCATAGGTGTGGATTTCTTTGATTTATTCTGCTCAAAGTTCATCAGACATTCTGAACCAAAGGGTTTGTGTTTTTCTTAGAAATTCTTCATCCATCATGTCTTCTAGAGCTCTGTGTAGACCTTACTCTAGCCTCCATGTCTTTTAATGCCTGCCATTTTCAGATCTTTGCCTCTCTGTGCTGAATTTTGTATATTTTCTTTAGTTCCCGTTCGATAATTTTCTCTTTGGCTGTGTCTAATCTGGTCTTGGGGATTCAGGGTGTTAAAGGAACTGGAAGATAGGGTCACTGAGGTTCTTATTATCTTATATTGTGTATAACTAATATTTATCACAGTGAAAGTACACATCTTGAGTGTACAGCCTGATGATCTTGTACAGGTATATACACTCATGTACCCACCATCCATAACAAAATATAGAACATTCCCGGAACCCCAGGCTGCTCCTTCATGACCCTTCTCAATCAATTCCCTCTCCCATGATTTAGCCTTTATTCTGACCACAGTGATCATAGACTGGCTTTGCTTGTTTTTGAATTTGCTATATATGGAATCAAAGAACATATGTACTCTGTAGCTGGCTTCTTTTGATTCATAATGTGACTATTAGTTGTATCCATGTTGCTTCATTAGCAGTAATTTGTTCTTTTCCATTACATTGTAATGTTCCATTGTATGAATATACCACAGTTATTCATCCCTTCTGCTGTTGATGGATTTCTGCATTTTTTTTATTTTAGGGTGATTATTTCATTGAATTAATTTTAAATATTATTTTTAAATTCTAGATATTCCATTTACACTTTTTCAAATATCTCATGTCAGGCCATTTTCAGTAGTCTCTTACTCCTTACTTATATTTTCATTTTCCTCTTTTATATCTTTAAATGTATTAAACATATTAGATATATGAGATCATTACAGTAACTGGCTGTCTCTGTTGACCCTCAGTCATGATGCTTTATTTCCTTGTATGTTTTGTGACTTCTACTTATGAGTTCATGTTCACTCAGCCTATGGTAATTCTTTATAGTATGGATTGAATTCCTTCAGAGATGTGTGTTCATGCCTGGCAGTTCTGCTTTAAATTAAAGTTCTCAGCTTATAATTATTCAGACCATACGAATACTGTGAATTCAGGTCCCAAATCCAAGTAATAGCTGATTCATTGTCATGTTCTCCATCCATAAAGAGCAAGTCTGAATCAGTCAAGGCTCTCATTTGCCTTCATGTAGTGGATGTTTTTCTAATTCACCTTTTTCCTGAGGATGTTGCTCTTCATGGGTTCCAGCTTTACTTAGGAGTCCCAAACTGGCCTCCCGTCCCATGCAGTTCTTTTTGCCTGCCTCCTTGCACAAAGGCAATGCTACTGAAGCCAGAGCTCCTGGCCACTTGGAATTTATTGGTAGTTGGTAATAAAATAGGCAGCAACATCACCCTCACTTATCTCTTTGGACTCCTGCTCCTGTTCCATTCTTAACCTTAGAGAAATTCCCTCATTTTCCTGTATGTTCATCCTTTTATTAAAAATTATGACATTTTCAACATTTTGTCCAGTATATTTACCGAGATAGTTTGTCAAGCATATTTTGGTAGTTTACAAACTATGTAGTCTACTGTTTCTCCAGACATAGTAGTATGTTCAATCTTCCTAGTCCTCAGCTTTCAACGAGACAAATAGAATGGCCTTCAATATTCATCTTGCGAAGCATCCCTTAAGCATCACCTCTCTGATCTCCCATCCCTACACAAAAATGAATCCCTCTCTTCTACACCTTCCTGGCAACTTTATCATATGGTATTCTTGGAGCCCACAGGCCTGCCTCTTTCATTGAATTCCATCATAGTTTAAGTTCCCAGAAGTCAGAGTTGTGTGTGTATACAGCTTGGTGCAGACCCTGGCATCCAATAAATACTTAGTGGATGGACTGAGCCGATGGTCTAATATCAACAAAATATCCCTAGAAAACTAAAACCTAGAATCTTCAAACTCTCAATTAAAAGTATCTGTGGAAAGTGAAGGAAAACCATATACACAAAAGATGCCTCTCCATACAAGGCCTGTGGAATCAAAACTGAAGTCACAGAAGGCCAAACCCAGAACTTGATTACACACAGCAGCAGCAGTGGTAAGCGAGGCTGAGCCCTGAGCCCTGACAGGAATAATCACCTCATTCCTTTGGAATCTTCTGCTCTGAGCCTCAAGTTTCAGGGTATGAAAGTATTACCATGCTATTTTTTTTTAGATATTTACAAAGAGGTAAAAAAATTTTCTTGTTTTTGTGGTTTTATTATTATACTGTCTTTCACATGGAAATTACAGGAGGAAAAAAAAAGACGTTAAGAAAAAATGTTTTCACCAGACTCTTTATTGTAGTTTCCCAGGATGACCAGCACTGAGTAATGGATTATTAACGTTATGTGCATCCAACTTGATACCAGATACCAAGGTCCTCAGATACCCTACAGCATTTTCTTTCTTCATGAAATAAAATGAGACATAACATACAGTTGAACAAAAATGAAACTACAGAAACCATTGATATGGCAATGAAATAGAATGTTCAAGCCTAAAGCTTATTACCCCAGAGAGTTTGTGTCTAATTTCAAAGATAAGCAAGATTAACTTAGTGCCCCTTTGGAATGATAGTGATTAGAGAGGGCTGCAGATGCCTTTGCCAAGGTATTTTAAGGGCTGTAGAAATTCTAATGGCTGTAGCAGCTATTTCTCCAGGCCATGCCAGCCTAGGAGCACAGTGAAGGTAGAAGATAAAAATAAACCAGTCATTCTGTAGCTCAGCCCTCACCAGCTACTAAAATACTATCTCTGACAAGTGCTCCTCCTTCAGATTCAAGGGCTGGGCATGGGGTGTGAAGGGGCCAATTTGGAAGTGTGTGGACCCTGATTTATCATGTCCCCTTCTAGTACCATCTGGTCCCACAGTAACACCAAGAGTATGTCTAACTGCTCCCAAGTAAGCTGGACACACAATGCCACTCCACTGAAGATGCCCTCTTCTGTATCCTTCCAAGCCAGTATTGCACTGCACCTGGCTTTGCAAAGCTTAGGTGGTAGATTGTTGCAGTCACATACCCAAAATTTTCACATGCTCTGTCTCCTCCCATACTGACTCTGGGCTTGGCCATATGATCTGCTTTGGCCATTGACACAAACATAAAAGCGCAGAGACTTAAAAAAGCACTTGTTCATTAGAGTTTGCCCTCTCTCTTGTAGTTCTAAGAACTCTTTTACTACCATAAGAACAAGTCTAGGCTGATAGCCTAGAAAATGAGAAAATGAAGAAGTGAAATGAGTCATCCCAGCTAAACATTGTATCAGACTAACTTTCCCCCAACAGTTCTGGCAGGGGGCTTCAAACACAGGCGTTAGCCTAGCAAAGACCAAAAAAAGAATCAGCTAGCTGAGCCCAGCCCAATTTTCCAACCCACAGAACCATAAGCTAAGTAAATGATTAAGGTTTTAAGTCACTAAATATTGGGGTAGTTAGTTATGCAGTCAAGCTAATTTATACAGCCTTTTACAAAGATGTAGAAAAAATAAAATATGTTCATGAATAGCTGGTAAAAGAGTATGCATAAAGTAAAACCATAGACCTTAAGCAAGAGGTTATAGGCCCTAGAAGAGGTATATAAGCCAAGATTTTGGCTATCATTTCTGTGGTATAGTTAGTTTAAAGAGGTTATTACAAAGTCCAGTTGTTTCAAATATCTCTCTCACCAGGGAATCATGGTATCAACCTCTAAATCTTGATGAAACTTCCAGCAGTGCAGTGTAAAAGAAGACAGTGAAACATGATAGTTAAGAGCTCTGTAATCAGACACTGAAATCAGCCCTGTAATCCTGTTTCATCCTTTGGAAATTGGGGAAATAATAGTACCTACCTCATGGAGCTGTTCTGAAGATTAAATAATGTGTGTGCAGTGTTTGGTGCAATGCTTTATACATGTAAGTGCTCAGAATATTTGCTTGTCTTAATAGCCAGGTTGGGAGTTAATAAAAATAATTAGCTATCATTTATTGAGTACTTACCATATGAAAGACACTATGTTAAATACCCCATGTATATTATCCCATTTAATCCTCATCACATCATTGTGAGGTAATTGTGCTCCCATTTTGGAGATAAGGAAACTGAGGCACAGAGAGATTAAGTAACATGCCTGGCATCATACAGCTAGGAAATGGCACATAATGACTCCAACCCTCTTAAATAGCATGCATGCTGCCTCCCATTCAATTATTGCATACTGGTTACAAAGCAAATGCAAAGCCTTTTTGAAATGTGGCCCTACACTACACTTTCACCATTTTAATTGGCTCCCAGGACTGTGTCTATACCGGGCACTCTACCTGGAATACATTCCCCATCCACGATCCTCTCCTACCACCCATTTAAAAAATCCTTATCATTTTAGGCCCAGTTCAGTAACTACTTCCCATTGAAATATTTTCAGATTTCTTTAGTGGATAAAGATGTAAGGTCTGGAGTCAGACTACCTCTGTGGAATCCCAACTTCTGACACCTAGTAATTATGACAACTTGAGCAAGATATACCTCTTTAAGTCTCTCATCTTGGTTTCCCTCTCTGTAAAATTGAGAAAATGATGCATATTTCACAAAGATAGAGGATGGATGGATGGATGGATAGATGGATAGATGGATGGATGGATAGACAGAGACAAAATCAAGACAGTAAACTAACCCAGAGTTAACACTCAATATTACCTATCATTTTTTATCCACAACTGGGTTTCCATAACACTTTAAACACATTTGCATGTCTGTAGTTAATTATATACCTCTTTTTGTGCTCTTTTATTAGAATTTACAACCTTTGAAATCAGAGACTATGTTTGTTGGTTTCTTTATCTTTACGTAGTCCCACAGGAGGCACTTCTTACATGTTTGTTGAAACTCATTTAATCTAACTGACTGTGAGTCCTTAGTTTAGGCATTTTGTCTTCCTGATGTAACTTCAGCTTGCTCAGCCATAATTCAAACTCTAACATGTTCAACTACCTCAGTATTTTTAAAGATTGTTGTTTGATGTTTACAATGACACTCTTTTCTCAAACAAATTTATACACGGAAACTAAAGTAAGAAATGGAATCCCTGCAGAGCTGCTGTGGTTGAAGAGGGCTGTGAAGAGCAAATCTTACTGATCAGATCTCAACTGGAATTGAGCTCTCCTCAGTTTCCCAGGCACCTCTGAGGGAGCTTGGACATATGAGCACCCATCTGGACACACCCTCAAATGGTTTAGACGTCTCCATAAAGTAGGGGCTAGATTCCCAGGTAACCCATTTCCCCAGGTCAACCCAACTCTGAAAATTAACCTGTTCAGGATGAGGAAAGACATTTCTGAAGGGAAAAATAAGGCCCCAAATTAACAGAACATGCATCAGGGAAGAAGAATGAGCAAAGCTCATTTGACAGCACTAACAGGGAGTGAACATGGTGTTAGAACTGAAAGATCTTGAACTAACCCCTCTTGAATTGTCCTCTTGATTAGAGGGCATGGAAGACAGTTGACCTCTATTAGCTAAACATGGACCTAAAGTTTTGCAGCTGCCAACCACAGTTTTAGGTACCAGCATGAATTGACAGAGGTTGTAGTCAAGGGGGTACAGAAGCTATTTAAATATTCCCACAAACCAAATGGCAATGCTAGGCTGGGACACCAAGCTCCTTTGCAACTGGCAGGAATGACATCAGTGGGAGAACTCAAGCTCATCGGGACCCTAATTGGCAAATATACATGTCCTTGAGGAATAAATAAATCATTGCTTCACAAAATAAAGTTGTTTCATACATAAAATCTTTTTAAAATACAGTATCACTGAGAAATAATAATAGAAAATGTTAACCAAGTACTCACTATGTGCCAGGTGATTTGTATTCATACCTCATCAAGCCTGTGCAGCAAGCATTTAGAAACAAGGCATCCAAGTCAGAGAAGCTAAGTCAATTCCTTACTGTTTCACAACAAGCGAATAGTGGCATAAGATTAAAAACTATGCCTCCTTTATTCCTGTACTTTATTCCTAACTTTCCACTGGACCATTCTTTGTCAATGAAAAGGTTGCTATCTGATTCCCTAGCTTCTAAGAGTGAACATTGAATTAGTTACCTGATAATATTACTACTTTTAAAGTGGTTCTCAAAAGCATAAAAATCACCCGGGGGGGGTGTTAAAATGCACACGGGGCCTTGAGTACATAAATTCTAACTTAGCAGGGCCCAGTGTGGGCCTGGGAGTCTGCATTTTAACTAACACAGGAGATGATTTGGTGCAAGTGGACTCTAGTCTCTACTTTGAAAACATCATCTCTATCATGTAATCAATGCCATCAATAAAGAGGATGTTCAGAGAGCTTTAGGCTTAATTTTTTACAATCTGAAAGGTTTCAAAACATTTAGAAGCTTCCAGATCAAGAGTTGCTCCTTAGAGTTAATCAAGACAGAATATGGCTGGTATAGAGGGCAATCCTAAATTTGTTCCGGTCCCTCATCATCCCAGCCAGAAAGATGTCACTAATCTGCAGGGCTAGCTGTCCCAAGACAGTGCTTGAATAGGAAGAGAAAGAAAGGGCACCCCTGTCTTTCCTCTTTGAAACATAAAAGTAAAGACGGCAAAGAGAATGCTGATGGTGACAGATGTAAGAAGTTTATTATATATTGCAGAGATCCAGATTAGGAAAAGCTTTCTAAATCCAATTTTTCTGCTTAAAGCAGAAAGCAAACAAGGCCATCCTGGCATGCCACCAGCTTCACAGAACTCATTGACAGGAAGACTGTAGGCCGTTTGGAAAGCTGGCCACAGCGCCAAATGGATGGATTTTGAAGATATAATCATGAACTTCATATTTCTCAGCTGAAAAGAATCTGATTAGGATGGCGCAGGGAGGGAAGCTGTTTCACTGAGACAAGTACAGGGTAAAATGACTGGAGACAACGGAATATGAATGGGATGGGGAGCACCCGGGCAGGCAAGAACAGATGTGACCCTATCTTCGAGGAAATATCAAATGACACCCACACCCCTCATTTTCTAATTTCTCCTCAAATTTAACATTAAATTGAGTGTCAGATGGTAAGGTGCTGTCAAGATTAAGTGGAGGGCTCAAACAAATACCTTTTACAAGCTCTCACTTCCCAAATACTCAAACTAATCATTTTATCGATCTGGCTGATAACATAGCTCTTTTTCCAAATTTGAAAAAAAAAAAAATCGGGAGGATTCTGGGAAGATGGGTAAGTAGTGAAAGTACCAGAAAGCTCCTCTCCAAAATACTCCTTAATCTGTTAAACCTTATGAAGGGAGACCTTGGTGTAACCACAATGAGAAGCAAGAATAAATAGTATGCATGTTGGTGCTGGTGGGAATTTATAACGTGGTGGGTCAAGGTCTAAGAATCAGGCCTTGTCAGAGGTAGCTTTGAGCTTCACGTATCTATTTTCTCCAGCTCCAATGTGCATCTACTCTCTAGCATCTGTGTGCTTTCTGTGCTGGAAGTTCAACTTTGATGGAAGCTGCATTTTATGAAACCAAAAGACCTCTTTATCTTACCTGAAGCTTCCTTCTACTTCTGTGGATAAAGGGTCTTAGAAGACCATGAGCTCCTGGGTGACATCTTCCTTCTCACCTAGACTCAGAATTATTCTTACAAGAATAATTTCTTTTCACCCTGAATGCTTTGAGATGCCAAGAGCTCTGCTGTCCAATATGGTAAGCTACTAGCTACATGGAGCTATTCAAATGCAAATTTAAGTGAAATTAAATTTAAATTTAAATTTAGGTCATCAGTCACATTAGCTACATTTCAAGTGCTTAATAGCCATAATGTGGTGAATGGCTACTCTATTAGAGCAGATACAGTATAATGCTAATGTAGTATCATCTCAGAAGGTTCTACTGGACAGCCCTGGCTTGGAAAACTGGAAGAACTTGGAATTAGGCATGTAGTGCTTTCTACAAAACAGGAACTTCTGTGGCGGACCTGAGAGAAGGAAGGCACAGTGCTCAGGTAGAACACAGACTTCATGGCAATTCTTACCTCTGACTCTTCATCGCCACTGGGCCAACATTTCTCCTAGCTCAAGAACAAAGTAATAAAAAAAGAATAAAATCAAGTGAAGTCTATGAAAATATCCAGCACACGGTAATAAGAGCTAATTCCTATGTCATCAGGGTAAAATTCTTTCTCTGAAATGGATTTGCTCCAGAACCTATCAATATTAGGAAAAAACAAGTGCTTCATGTTTTCAACCATACAGCATTAGACATGGTTTTTATTGAATCAAAAAGACTACTCCAAAATAAAATTTCAGTAGTCAAATAGTAACTTCCTTTTGATTAACGAAGTAGAGGATAAACCCGAGAAACACCTAAAATTCTGAAGAAGCGAATGAAGAGATGAAACCAATTACTCTGTAGAGGCCCCCAAGAAAAAATATAATCATAGTTCATTATGTGTGTGTGTGTGTGCGCGCGCGCGCGCACACACACACACACACACACACACACACACAGCTTATACACCATACTCTTGATGAAATCCGCACCAGCTATCAATCCTAACTGATCTCAAAATATGAGACTTTTACTTATAAAAACATTCACTCACAAAATCAGAAGCTGAAAAATATTAAGATAAAAGACTAACAATTTGAAAGAGAACCAAGTTGAAAATTTTGAAGCCAACAGTTTCCACTGAAATAGACGAATCGTGAAATAATATATCATCCTTCTTGAAAACACAGATTTATACATTCAATAAAACAAGAGCAATTGGAGGAACTGGAAAATACAGAAGTATTATTGGAAAGTGCTTTAAATCACATTTAAAAAAAGAAATTGAATAAAGGCAGTGAATAGTAACAAAGATACTAAAAAAGGAAAAAGAGGAAATAATTTTAAAGACTACCTCATAAAATTCTTGCATAATAAAAAGCAAACATGTAAATGTCAAGAAAACATATAAGAGGCAAGGAAGATAGGTTCAATAAATCTCATGCTTTTATAGCCGAAGTGGAGGACAGAATCAGCTTTCTGATTAAAGAAAGGTGAGTAATTCCAGAACCCTACTAAAATGACACTAAAGAAAAGGATGAAAGATAAAGTTGAGGAAAATATAGAGCTAAAAGATAAAGAAATAAAAATAAGGGAAACAGGTCAAAAATACTTAGAGGACCAAATTGGGAGAAGAGGGAACAAGAAGTATGCGTATGTGTGGTATAAATGGGGAGGGGGATTGGTAAAGCAACTTGCATAATGAGAATGCAACAGATGATGCCAACACCTAAAGACTCAAGATATAATAAAATAAGCATGTTATTTTTAAAAATGGAGATTAAACAACTAAGGTGTAAAAGTGGATGCCTCCAGAAAAGAGAAAATTGCAGGACAGGGGATTTGCTGGTAGGGAGAAGGACGTCCTTTGTTGCAAGCCTTATGGGATTATTTGACTCTTTAAAGAATGTGCATGTATAACTTTGGTAAATACAAAAGCTAAATTTTATAAAGAAGTCATAAAGTTTAAAAAGAATAGGACACATTTTCCCAAGAAAGATTTGACTCTTTATTTTTAAAAGAGCTGACTGTGTTGAAGGCAAGATTATTGTTGAAAGAGTGACCTGGGTATATCCCCAGGAAATACAAATTCCAAGGATAAAAAGGAAATCTTTCATTTCCAGATTGGAGGAAAATGATGATCTATGAAAAAAAAAAGGAAACTAGAACCAGATTAGTTATTTCATTTAATAGTTCTATTGTCTATTTCCTAATAATTTGTGTGTTGTGTGGCTTTTGTCTTAGGACAGAATTACTAAATAAAACCAATACCTGGGTATTTTTTTAAAATTATGAATAATGAAAAATAAACTCAAATAAAAAGAACTATTTGCAACAGATATACAGATTATAAGAATGGAAGAATACTATTATATTTGAAATCTTAAATAAAATTGGTAATTATTCTGAAAAAAAAATTACTAAAATTGATGCAAGATAAAACCTAAATAGAATAAAAAACAAAGATTAAAACATTTTAAGTAGAATATCCCTCCAAAAATCCATAGACTTAGTTATTATTACTGGTGATTTTTTTAAAAACTTTTTAATGAAAAGGAAAAAAAGACCTTTACAAATTTCTATAAAATTCTATGAACATAAAATAATATTAAAGGCTACACAATTCCAAGCAGATATAAAAGTTAAACAAAACCTAAAGTGTACATTATAAAAATTTATAGATCAACATTATTTATAAATCTAGATATAAAAATCTCAACTATAATAGTAAATGACATTCAGTAGCTAATTTAAAGACCTGGAAATTATAATCAAATAGAGATTATTTCCAGAAAGTAAGGACAGATCAGTCCTAGAAACTGTAATAACTTCAACAATATGCCAAGTAAAAAACATCAGACAATCATCATAAAAAGAAGAAAAGATACTAGGTAAAATTCAATACCTACTATTTATAAACATCTTCAAATAATGGAAATAGAGCATGTCTTACTCAACATATAAATATTTGTTTTAAGCAAACACCATGCTTAAAGTTAATACCACTAGAGACAATCTAGTAAAATCAAGCATAAAACAAACACATTCACAGCTAGGTTCTGACAAGCAATAAAAGAGAAAGAGAAAAAAATACATACATACATACACACACACACACACACACACATATGAAAGAAAACAAAAAGATATTACTATTTATAGGAAATCAATTTAAAAATTTTGAATTAATTTTGAAGAATCAATACAATTGCTAGATAAAGATATGGAACATTTCATGCTGAAAAAAAACTCATTCCCAACAGAACAAAAAGATAGAATTTTTTTTTTTTTTTTACACAACAAAAACTATTTACAGTTGAAAAACACAGAAAATCTTGAGTTCTGAATGTGTGGTATTTCCAAGGTGTCTTGATCAAACAGGGCAATAGTAGGCAAGGAAGCTGACAAAGGGGCCAATCAAGATCTTACTCGAGAGCGTCACCCAGAGCAAGGGAAGGCCTGAGTCAGTCCTGCTCAGGACTGTATGTCCCTACACTGTGAGATCACCATGGGAAGCTTGTGCTTATTGGTGGGGTCTGTGGGAACATTCTCAATCTTTCTTATCACTAGAAGCCCATCAATGATTTCTCCAAACGCTACGCGCTTCCCACCAAGCCCATTACATATAGAGTAGGTCATAAAGAACTAGTGGCCATTTGTACTGAAACCACTGTTTGCCATGGAAAGGAAGCCTGGAGCTGAGTGTCTAAGTTTAAAATTTTCATCTGCAAATGGCCCCCAGTACATACTGGTAACCACAGCACCATCTCCGTTTACATCTCCACCCTGAATCACGAAATCATTTATGACCCTGTGTAAAGTGCTTCCTTTGTACTCTAATGGAACCCTTTCTTTTTTGAATTCTCCAGTGCAGAACTAATTAAAGTTCTTGGCTGTCTTAGGCACAGCATCTACAGAGCTCCATCTTCATACAACCAACATCCTACAACCCTCAGGAGACGGTCAAAAGGCCCAGTCCAAGACCATGAAGGCCTCACGGAGATGAGACCCTGAAGAGCTAACCCTTCCCTCCCCCATGACTTGATCTCTCTCACCTCTGCCTCTGTAACCTATCCTTTCCTTCCGCCCAGTCCTTCTGCAGGCAGTGTGCCAGGATGGGCACGAGGAAGGGAAAGACTCCTCATCCTCCTCCCTTACCACACTCCGCAAGTTGGTAGATTCTGGTCCAATTTCCCCCTTCCTGGTTTCCCAAGCTTGCTATCTATCTCTGGGTGGGTGAATTCTGCCTGCCTAGCCTCATGCTATTTCCCTTCCAAAGACAGACTCTTAATGGGAACTGTGTGTGACTTAGATTGGGAGAGGTGGGGTAGGAGCCTGGAGTATTTTACTGAGAGATACAAAATAAAACTTGATTAATGGAAAGACTTAGCATGCTCCTCTATGAAAAGCCTAAATATTTTAAGGATATCAATTCTTTTCAATTAATGTATTGCTTTAAAGCAATTTAAATTAAAATCCCAATGTGTTTTGTTTTGTTGTGTTGTGTTTGCTTAAACTTGTAAAATTATTGTAAAGCTAATTTAAAAGAATAATCAAGAAAAGTATTTTTAAAGTACACTCAAAAGTAATGTGGTGGCGAATGAGGCCCTTCTAAATCCAAAACATGCAGTAAAGCATCAATAATTAAAACAGTATAGTACCAATGCAAAAATAAATGGCTTGATCAGAGCACAGAAAAGAAAGTAATTAGAGCTAAATATAAAAATATGGATCAACAGGGAAAGAATGATTCTCAATAACATGCTGGCTTTCACTGTGGTTGCATTTAGGGCTCCAAAGAAAGGGGACAGCTTGGATACTTGGGACAGGGAAGCTTTCTTAGTTTGACTTCACTAAGTGAGAACTTTCACACACTTGGCCAGGTTCTTCTCCATTCTCTTCCTCAATAAGCTAGATAAACTAGATAACTTGATAGCAAGTTATCACGTTTTCTAGCTTAATTTCCACCAAAATAATTTAATGTAACTGAGAACTACACTGATATGGCTTCATTGATCCAATTCTCTGCTCCTTACCAGGCTGAGCTTTATCTTTCTTATACTTTTTATTTTTCAGCCCTCTACCCCATCCCGCCCCCTTCTGACTTTCACCAAATAATGTTGTGATGACTGATTAACTGATATATTTTTATATCATACCATAGGGCAAGAATAAATTCTGGATGAATTAGTTGACTAAATTTTTTTTTAATTAAAAGATAAAATTGAATGTTTATGAGACTCCTTAAGATGATATATAATGTATTAAGTTATAAAAGGATGGATTAATTACAAGGTAAAAGATCAACACATGAACACCTAAAAATCTAAAACATTATATACTAAAACACAGTATAAAGAAAAGAGAAATAACAGACTAGCAAAACGTGTTAAATAAAATATAGGATAAATAATTTTATTATATAAGGATCCATAAAATTAGTTATTTTAAAGCTCTAATAATATCCCAATAAATATGCAAAGGACATGAACAGATAATCTGTAAAGAGGACATACTACTAGCAAACATTTATGAAAATATTCAACTCACTGGTAATCAACAAAATAGAAATTAAAACCAGCTATTATTATTCACTTATAAAAGTAACTTTTTTATGCCAATACTCATTGTTGGCAAAGCTTCAAGAAAACTGATATTCTTTATATTACTAGTGGCAGCAAAATTATCACAACTTATTTGTAAAGCAATTTTGCACTCTTAATCAAAACTTGTCAAAATGTTTTTGATCCAGTAATTCCATTTCTGGGAATGTAGCCTAAAAAAATAATCTGAACCCTGGAAAAAATATTGATGAATGAAGATGTCCAACTCAGCATTATAATTGCAGAAACATAAAACTATATACAAAGTAAAATAATGTACTACCTTATGACAAACCCAGTGGAATTAAATATTAAGCACCATTCAAAATCATGGTTATAAGGATTAGGTAGCAACATAGAAATATGCTGATTAAAATTCCAAAAATATATATGGCAAAGTACTATAAGGATATAAATACTATTATTAATACTACTACTACTACTACTAATACTACTAATAATAATAATAATAATAATAATAATAATTGAGCCCCAACTATGCCAGGCACTATACACACATAATCTTTAACCCTCATATCAACTCTAGGACATAGAAAAACAGGTAACAATAATAAACTAACGAGATCTGCCATCTTCTTCCCTGGAGCACAAATGTTTCCAGTGCCCATAGCTCTCCATGTTCCCCAGGAACTGCCCTCAGCTGAAGGAAAAAGGTAGCTCAAAGTCACAGCTCATTTCCAGAGCAACCTAGAGCCAATATTTGGTCACTGCAAAGACATAAAGGCCCAGCTCCGTAGCCCTAACTAAGGACAACGCTGAAAGGCCAATCCAGCCTCTGAGCTCTGTGTAGTCAGCTAAGGCCTTTGCTGAGACTACACTGCAGCCCCAATTCTTCCTCTACCCTATCCCCATAGTTGATGTTCCTCAGAATAGTCTTTGATAAAATCCCAACACACTGATCTCTGTTTCAGAGCCTGCTTTCCAGGGATGTGAACTTATAACAGCCAAATGCGGGGAATGGTCCAAGACAGCAACATTAAGATGAGATTTGGGAGCCAGATCAAAGGCACCACTGCCAGTGGTAGCCTGCACCTAGCACAAGCTTGCAGTACAACTGTTCACCAGTGTTGAACTGGGGTATTGTACCAGTGGATGAAATGTAATAGGTCAGATATTAGGAAATATGGAAGAAATGGGAATTTTAAGGACAACAGAATTGGATGGTTATTGCTGGGGATATCTGAGACGTAAGAGAAAGACAATGAAAAGACAGTGATAAATCATCAATTCGAAGCTAAGTATGAGAGGGCTTCCTTGGGGGATGGAAAGGTAAAACTGAGGTTTGAGACTGAGACCACAAGAGCAGTAAGGCTCCAGAGAAGGTTCGGTTCTCAACATAGGCAAGTCTGTACCAATCAACTGGCTTGCTGCACTGACATATTTTGATCCCTAGATTCTCCTGAAACCTCTGGCCTGCAGGTGTCCAACTCCCCCTTGTTGAGAGCTTCCTATTACTTGCACATGTTGCAGAGGCCTCTCCCCTATAAGACAATATACTCATCCCACACCCCAGGATCTCCCTCTACTTTCCCTTATGTCCAACAAACATGGTTAAGTCAAATTATAACCCAGGACTTAAGGATACAAATTATAGTTAGAAACGAGGAATGATAATATATTCAGATAAAGGGACAACAAAACAAGAACATATAACGGAAGGTTCTCCTTGCCTCTCTAAATCTAAAGATTCCTACTATCCATTTACTTTCACTGTTCTTTTTCACCCATCTTATAACTGGCCCTTGGCCCTGCTCTCCCTGTCCAACTTACTGCTTATTTAGTTAAAAGGCACCCTTCCTGCCACCCTTGAAAATCACGTATTTTGGTCAGCAACATGTATCCACACTAAGAGGGTGCCCAGCTAGGCACCAAAAGGATAAACCATGGTACTAAAACTCATGCTCCTCTAGCACAAGGCTCTGTAGATTTGGTCAGAAATGATAACTTTTATTAGCAAATCACAATTATAGGGCCAAATAGCCCATATCAAGTAGTGCTTACCTTTTGAAAATTTATTTTCTTACAGACCAGCCTCAGGTTGCATTGAAACCATAAAACGTTGCATTTAAAATAACTTACCATCCATATGTCAACAATAAAGGCAATATTTGTCTAGATATCTTAATATTGATGTTGCCTGCCTTATTATTTCAAAGGTTCTTTAATCCATTTTTTTCATTGTTACATGATCCAAACCCAGATGACCCCCTAATATCAGAGATAGCACAAAAATATAAAGCTAAGAAAACTCAACAAAATATCTTGGGGTAGACTCAGAAGTATGGCACATGAAAATGCTACTTTAATGGCAGAATAACCTTTGTTACAAGAGGGATATACTTTAACTGGTCTTTTTAAATTTTCTAATCTGGCAGTTCCCCTATATGAATTATTTTTCTTTCATTTTAATGTTTTGTTTATTTTCCTCTACTCATGTATTTGCCCACTCAAAATGATTCAGGTATTTGCAGATTTGGATAGTTACTGCTTTTAGAAAATGCAGTTACAAGAGAATGAGTAGCCATCATTCAGAACATTTCAATATGGAGCTTGTGTGTTACAGGGCCAACACTTCAATCTAACTTTGCCGTGATACTGAAATCACTCCTCACTGCTCTAATCTGCGGAAGTGATCATCTAGGGATGGGAGGAGGGGGGAGATGGTCACCCAGTTGTCTCAGTAAAAGAAGCACCACTGCTGTGGTGCCTGAGGTTTGAGGTCCATGATACATTTTCTGTTCTTCACTGAGGTAACTAAAGAATTGGTGCTGAATATATAACAGCAGCAAAACAAGATGTGGTATATTTTATGCATGCCCATAAAGGAAATAACCTATTCTTGGCCTCTAGAAAATAAAAATTGGGACACATCTTAATTCCAAAATAGAGCGTTCAACATATAGTAATTTTTATTTAAATTGTTAGGAGGTTTGGTGCTCATAGTCCATTGTCCAATAAAATCTTTAATATATCCCTAAAAAATGTTGGAATTTGTCAATGGAAGAATAGTCATATAATAGCTCTGTCAATAATTAATTTATTTTTCTTCAATAAATTGCAGAGACTAATGAAGAAAAAAACATATAATGACCTACACATACCTGAAGCACAGCCTTGAAATGACAATATTATGGAAATAATAAATCAGCCGTAGTTGAAGATTTTAACATACTTCTCTCAGAAATTGATAGATGATGTAGACAATTAATTAAAATGTGAAAGATTAATAACACAATTCATAAAAGTTTAAACCAAATGGAGACCACAAACTTATTCTGAGAAAACATAGAACCTTTATAAAAACTACTGGCTTCAAAGGAGGCTTTCATAAATTCCAAAGAATTAACATTTTCTAGTCTATTTCTGTGACTATAATGTGGACATCAATTACAAAATGATAGATTTACAAAAACTCCCAAATGTCTGAAAATGAAGTAACATCATAACTATAGTTTAAAGAGATGATCAGATGAGAAATTTTAAAATGCAGTCATTGCTCTTATTCTATAGATTACATATTCCTATAAAAGTATTGTGTCATGGAATTTTGCACATTAAAAATAACAGGACTCAAAAAAACGGGTGAGGGGTTATTATAGGCAGAATTTCTAGACATGGCCCCCAAGATTCCACTATCTAGTATCTGTGAATATAATGATACATCACTCCTGTGATTCAGTTATGTTACACGGCACAGTTGAGCTTAAAAAACAGAGGTTATATTAAATTAGGTGGGCCTAATTTAATAATGTGAGCCCTTAAAAGGAGAGAATTTTCTCTGACTGGTGGCAAAAGGTGTAAGAGGAAGTCAGAGAGACTGAAAACATGAGCAGCATTACATGAGCCATTGCTGGCTTAAAGATGGAGATGGCTGCATGGGAAGGAATGTGGGTGGCTCTGGGCGCAAGGAGCAGACAGACACTTGCTGACAGACAGCAAGGAAATGGGGACCCTGTTTCTCTAACAAAGAACCGAATTCTGCCAATGACCAGTGAGCTTGGAAAAGGATCTTTGCCCCAAATGAGATACCTTGTTTTTAGCATGGTGGTACCCTAAGAAGAAAATCCAGCCACACCAGACTAGACTTCTGACCTACAGAAACTTTGGTGTTGTTTTAAGCCACTAAATTTAAGATAAGTTGTTACACGTCAAGAGAAAACATAGAAGCAGAGCACTCAAAAATGTGTACAGTTTTATATAAGCAATACACTAAAAAAATAACAAATTCAAAAATCGTTACCCAATTTCAAACATCTTAAATACCTAATTAAAAAATACATTAAAGTAACATGTCTTTTCTTTAATATTTGGCTACAGAATTCCATCTATATTCACTAGATTACATGTGTCAGTTTTGTGATTCAAACCATCTGCATCTTTGCTAATTATTTTTTTCTGTGTGACTTATCAATAAACAAAAGTGATGAGTTGAAATCTCTCATTATGATAGGGGATTTACTTATTTATCCTACAGTTTTATCAAGTTTTGCTTCATATATTTTAAAGATATTTTATTAATTGCATATATGGTTAGGATTGTTATATCTTCTTAACAAATCAAACCTTTTATCATTATATAGTAACCCTTTCAAGGCTTAAATTTGCTTTATTGTTAAAAACCTACCTTTTCTGCTATTTATATAGTTATATCAATTTTCTTTTGGTTAGTATTTACCTGATATATCTTTTCCCACCCTCTTACTTTACTTTACTATTTCATTATGATTTACTCTCTTAAAAAAAAAAAACACATAAAACTGGATTTTATAAATCTAATGTAGCAATTTTCATTTTTTAATTTGTTAGACAATTTATATTTATAATGAGTATTTATGTAATGAGATATATTGCTACAACTTTAGTGTCTAATTTCAACTACTGAACATTTTGTTTACTCTGTAGTCTCTCTTGCCTTCTTTTTAAAAATTGATTCTTATAGCTTTCCCCTAGCAAAACGAAAACTTTATCTTCCTCTTCTATCTCTTGGTTTCTCTACCCACCTATATACTCCATTACAAACTCTATTCTTGTTGATACTGTGTAGATTTTAATTCTGGGTTATTAAGCATATACTTTCACTTTTCCTTTCTCTTAGCTTTAACTTAGAGACAAAAATACCTAACCTTTGCTAAAATATTTAATCATTCTCATTTTATATATTTCTTTCTACATGTACTGAATTTGTTTCTCTATTTATTTGAATACTTCCTTCAAAAATATTTTCAATGTGGATCTTTGTATCTTAAATCATCTGTGCCCTTATAAGCCTGCAGACAGTTTTGTTATATGTTCATATTTGGATGGTAATGTGGCTGGATATAAAATTTTGAGTTTAAAATACTATGGGCCCTTATAAGAGAAAAGATAGGGAGATGTGACACAGAAGGACAGAGAGGGGAAGATGATGTGCAGATGGAGGCAGAGATTGGGGACACGTGGCCCCAAACCAAGGAACAGCAAAGGTGGCCAATGACCAAAAGCTAAGAAAAAGGCATGGAAAAGATTCTCCCTCAGAACCTCCAAAAAGAAACAACATAGCTAACACACTGATTTCAGACTTCTGCCCTCCAACCGTGAGAGAACAAATTTCTGTTGTTTCAAGCCACCCAGTTTGTGACAATTTATTACAGCAGTCCTAGGGACCCAATACATAGGGTATGACCTATGCTTCTTCTAGTGAGACCAGGTCACATTTTCCTGTTGAGTAATTTTGGATTGTATCCAAACATTTTCATTATCCAGACATTGTAAAAATTAAGTTGCAAAGCCTTTGGGTTATGTTATATTTCTTCAAAGAATTTTCATGTTTGTTTTAGTAGACAATTCACTTGGTTAAACTCAAACTAATAACTGTCATACCTGCGGTGGCGAGAGTTCAGACCACAGTTTAGTTCTTTGAGCCTTAGCTGCATTATGCTTCCAGTTTGCCCCATACATTCATTCATGTTTCAGGGATTAGCCAGAGACTTGGGCTGATTTTAAACATGAATTTGGAGTTCCTTTCTCTAGCTCATTCATTTTCAGGATTTCCCCCTCACACCTTGACATCCTTAGTTGACCGAAACTCTCTCCCCTAATTTCTCTGTCCAAAATTTAGAGGGCTTTGTATCAGTTTTAGCTGCCACTGAGCCATGGAATTTTCTCCATAAAAATCGTTTGCTTCAAGGTTCAACTCATTTCCAAAATGTGTCTACCTAATTTCAGTCTCCAAAGCTTTAAGTTGTTTTGTTTTTCTTTTTTGTCTAGAAGTTATAGCTTTTGTTTATTGGGCAATTGGCTTGTTAGATGTCTGCTTCTCCAGATCAGAATCTTCAGCATCAGTGTATAAGTGACCCCAGCATATAAGGCAGAGAACCTCTATTCTAAGGTTTACTCTAGAATTGATTTCAGGGATGGGACCCAATAGTCCATGTAAACTAGCCATCTAGTCAAGAACTAGAAACCAATCTAGAACATAACCTCCTATTAATTTGCCTCTGATTCCAGAGCCCAAACTCTTAGAGACTCTCTTATAATTGGTTGAAATCAAAAGTAACTTTAGTTGAAGATGTAGTAATTGTGTAAATATTTGACCCTTCTTAGAGACCAGGACTCAAGATTTTATCTGCCACCTTCCCCCCGCCCCCGCCGCTTTAAAACCGGTTTGTCTTGACATTAATTTTCTAAAGTAACATAAGTCATATATTTATTCCCTTACATTCAGAGCTCTATCACACCAAAACAAACAAAAACAAGCCAACTTACACCTTTCACAAGCAGATATTCCTCTCTGAATGTCATAAATCTGTATTTACAGCTATGCCATTCAGAACATTATGGGCAATATGGTGTTTGATAGTGTTTAAACCAGTTAATGCTGTGTTTATCAAATGGCGGGTAGAAATTAATAGCCTCCATGTGAAATCTCATTTTTTTTAAGTAGCAGAAAGAATCTTTCCCAGATCCCCTAGGGGCAACTTCATCAACCATTATTTCCTTTGTCATTTAAAAAGGAAAATAGTGAGACTGGGCAAACTGCAATTTGAATCTGTTCATCTTGATCCCTGCCTTGCATTAGAATTGAAAACGTAATTTCCAGGCCTTCTTCACAAATAGAATTGTTGTTATTATTCAGTTTTCCATATGCGAG
Source organism: Rousettus aegyptiacus (assembly GCF_014176215.1). Lineage (NCBI taxonomy): Eukaryota > Metazoa > Chordata > Mammalia > Chiroptera > Pteropodidae > Rousettus > Rousettus aegyptiacus. The sequence continues at coordinate 129,918,103 of NW_023416306.1, forward strand.
AAGCTGTCACCTCTGTCAGATTCAGTGCATCTCCATTTGTGACTCCAAAACCAGACTCACAGGTCTGAACACACGCTGTGCATCTCAAGTGAAAAGGTAATTTCTCTCCTAATGCACCAAGAGCCCTACTGATAAGAGCCAAGTCCCTGGTTTGAATATTTGTTCCCATCATCTCCTAGTAACATATTAATGCATCGAATGCCCTCCACATATGCCAGATGTCTCTACTCCTTGGATAGTTCCTGACAGGAGATCCAGGAACTGTTATTACCTAGTACCATAAGGATGCCATTTAGGGCAATATTATCTTTGATTCTCAGTCCTGCTCCATGGAAAACTAGCCTCTAGCTGCATGATCTCACTAAGATACCCTCTCTCTCCCTAATTATGACCTTTCTTATGTAGGACAAAGTCCATTCCTCTGTAGTTCCTATCTCTCCAGGGGCTGGCCAGCTGGGAACAGACAAACAAGATCTGGCATCAGAAACAGTCTGAGACCCAGGAGGTAACTTCAGGGGGAGGTACAGAGTGTTAAAAGTATCCTATCCAAAGAACATCATCGGCTAATAATCATCATAAACATAAGGAACCAAAATAAAACGCTGACTGCAAGCATTTTGAAATTCTAGGAATCGAAAAATTTATCTCAGGAGTGAAGACAATTTTTTAAAGTTATAAGCCTACAGTGAGTTCTTTGCGAAGGAGAGGGACTGAAGCAAAGAAAAACTGAACTGATCTGCATGATAAAGCAGGACCTTTGTGGAGGAGAAGGTATTATGCTATAAATTGAATCTAGGGTTCCCTGGGATGTCAGGAAGAGGGAGTGCCAGAGGGAGGCAGAATTTCAGTAAGAGAAAATGAGAGAGAGAATTCAGACCTGAATGAATTTAAGAGTAGACTCTCAATATCATGGAGGGAGACAAAGCTTAATGGCAGCTCCAGGAGGAGTGTCCAGTGATGGCACGCAACCAGTGATGGGTTCATTCCCTTAGCTAATCCAGTCCTCAGTCATGTGTGTTAAACGCAAGAGCCTTGTGATGCAGTGGGAAGCCTGGGTCTATACTTGGAACAATGAATGATGGGGAGGATAGTCTTGCTTTTGCTATCCATCTTCTGTGGCAAGCAGGAAGCAGCAGTAGAGTTTCTACAGAGAATGGGGGTCTCAGAGGACCAACTGTAAAATAGGTTAGCAAGCACTGGTGAGTTATAAAGTGACTAGGAGGAGAAAACAGACTACTCTTTCTTCCAATACCCTAGGAAGTCGAGTCTAGACCTTTCTATGATGTGTCCGGGACACAGGCAAGTAGTGATAACTAGGTTATACTGAGTCCAGGCTGTGAGCAAGGATGTATGATGGGAAGCCAAACATGGGACACAAAAACCTGAAATCAAGCATAGAGTGCTCAGATGCATTTCATCTAATTGCTCACCAATTGCTACAGTATTTTTAGTGGCTCAGCTGTTGGTAAGTCTGCTCTTGTCCTGGGTTTATACTAAAGGCATCCTTCTCATTACAGGCAATACTTTGGATACCATCTCTTCCTGATTTGTGTGCAGAGTACCTTCTTACCCAGAAAAAAAATCTAACCAAGGGCAAAAATTTCATCCGTCTATGTTGCAAGGTCCCTAACTATCAAATTCATTGAGTGCAAACAATACATAATCACCCGAGCAGTGCTAAGATTGTTGAAATTCAATCCCAAAGAAGCCTCTCAAAGCTATCAGAGAAGCATGCTTTTGCGTCTCATCAAAGAATCTGAGCCTAACAGACAGACATAGTAGAGCCAGACGTTCTAAGAAACTGCAAGTATTGTCAGAGACTATGGATCTCAACTTGGTTGGAAACAAGAAGAGAGTTAATGATTTTGGAGTCCTACTCTCAGCTAGGCTATGTTAGACATTTCCACACATCCTTACAATTCCTCTGCGAAAGAAGCAGGGGCTTAAATCAGTATGGGGTCATACTGGTCCCAGGCCTAATTCCAAGTCCTATGATCTTTCTATATTGACTTCCTGCCTCTGAAGGTGCACACATCATAAAGGTACACCTAAATGACTGTTCACAGGATGCCCTGATATCTCTGGATGCCACAGAATATTCCACTGGTTCCAGACTAAGGGTTGCAACCCATTTGTCCATCATGATTTCAATTTAGTGGGTCTTGACCAACATTTTAAAATAATAGAATAGAAAAGATTATATTACATTGCATAAAGTACAGTGAATACTAATTGGATACACACACACATATGCCACACATACATGTATGAATTGCCTTATTATGTAAAGTATGCTTCTTAATGTGAGTTTTGTTCAAACACATTTGAAAAAGAGTTCATAGGAATTAAGATGGAACTACTGAATAGTAGAATCTCAGGAAATTTTATTGGGCTCATGATGTTCCTTGGGCAATGGGAATCAGAAAATATCCTGAACTAATCTGATTCTGAAAGAAAGTGTCCAAAAAGAATGTGCATGGCCAAAATTCCCATAACATCCCACTCCTTACATTACTGGTTCCAAGCCATTAACCATCACCATAACCACTGCTTCCATGAGAGGACAGGAGTGGATGAGTAAATCCCATCAATGAAAAGACCTACTGTTGGGACAGGGGCCCCTGGTCCTAGGGAGCTGACTCCGCCTTCTCCATTGGACTTAGGGGTCCCCACAGACCTCATCTTATGATATGCCTCATCTTATGATAAGACTTCATCTTATCATATTCCAAATGGGACACAGTCAGTAACCACGGGCCTAACGTCAAAATTCCTTGAAGTCTAGCTTTTAGGTACCAGATAGGAAAAAAGCAGATAAGCCTCTGCTTTCTTACCAATGAGCTTGTTGGCAGCCACCGGGCGGTGTGTTTATTTAACAGAGGTATCCCAGTTCTATCTGGACCAGCTAGAAGCATTTTGCAGTGTTTGTCCTGTCAACCCTTTCCTTCCTGGAAATAATCTCTGGCAATGGTTTAGGAGAGGAACAAGTTTGGACCATATTCCACCACCACCACCCCCCCTCAAAATTTATCACTCATTCAGCTCTAACATGACATGTCTGTGTGTTATTATCACTATAGTCGGCATTTACCTTCCACCCCTTCCATTCTCCCCATCTTTCAAGCATCTCTGGGCAAACTCCTTGGCAGAAAAACAGAGGAAATGATCTTTGCTCATAGCAGTAATTCCTCACAGTTATATACAGCTTTATAATTGACAAAGCACATTCGCTGCCTCATCTCAATCAATCATCTATATAGTAAGCACTAATCTAACACATAAAAGTGTCAGAATCTCAAAGATCATGAAGGCTAAATGCCTTGCCCAGGTTCACATGGCCTGTGCGTGCTGGAGTCAGAACTGTAGCCTGACCCTGCTAATTCTAAATGCCATGCTCTGACAGGAGACAGCAGGGCTCAGGGCAGACAAGCCGCCATTCTGGGACCTTAATAATACCAATAATAATCACTAATACGGTATAGAGAATGTGATGGGCTCTGCTCTGTGATGGGTTTATTGCAGAGAGCATCTCATTTTTTAGGAAGGGAATATTGTTTTGCCTGCATTGTTGATGAGTTAATGGAAGCTTAGAACTATTAAGTGCACTTATCCAAGACCCCTTGGCTCGGAAAGGGCCAGCTGGGACTTGACCCTGGGCAGATCTGCTTGTTACATCACCTCATACACACTTACTCCTTTCTTCTTTTAAAACTCTTTATTGAACTCATTGATTTTCTTCACATTCCTTAGACTGTTTAGGGTAGGTATTCTGATTCCCTTTTACAAATGAGGAAATAAGGCCTAGAAAAACTGTCGAGAAACACAGAATTTCAGAGTTGGAAGGGATGCCAGAGCTCAATTATTTGGCTCCTTTTTTTTTCAATAGATGAATAAATGGGCCCAGAGATCTGCAGTGATTCTCCTACGTCACACAGCTCATTAGTGACAGTCTGGATGCAAACCTGCATCTCTTAAACCCTTACCCCTGCCCCAGGATGCTTCTCCTTGTTCTCTAATAGGGAAAATAGCCATTTCTTGGCTATTTAATTTTCCTGAGCCTCGGTATATTAATTTGACTAGGGCCACCATAACAAAATACTACAGACTGGGCTCAAACAACAGAAATTTATTTTCTCACAGTTCTGGAGACACGAAGTCCAAGATCAAGGTGTTGGCAGGTTTGGTTTCTCCTGAGGCCTCTCTCCTTGGCTTGAAGATGGCTGTCTTCTCCCTGTCTCTCACATGGCCTTTACTCTGTGTGCAAGTATCTGTGGTGTCTCTAAATCTTCTTAAGGACACCAGTCCTATTGGATTTGGGCTCCACCCTTGTGATACATTTAACTTTAATTACCTCTTCGAAGGCCCCTATGTCCAAATATAGTCACATTGGTGGTTAGGGCTTGGACTTATAAATTTTAGCAGAAACATGATTCAATCCATAAGACTCAAGTGTCCTGAGTTTTACATTGGGGACACTATCATACCCATCATCTACCACACTTCCAAGGCTATTGTGAGGATTAAGCAAGGGGGTCAACAGAAATCGTCTGGCACAGTGCCTGGCTTAGGTAAAATGCTCAATCAATGGTTGTGGGCTTCCTCTCTGCCCTCCGAGTAGGGGAGAGAGCAGAGGATGGAGGGCTGGAAAAAAGTGCTAATGCATCAGTGCTCAGAAGCCAGTCTTGCTGGTGTCAGGGGAATAACAAGTTCTTGAGAGTAAGAAAGCAACTTACTGTTCGTTATGCTTCCAATTGCCACAGTTGGCATATTATATTAAAGACACTTAGAGTCGGAGAGAAGAAAGCTGCTTTGCAGGCATAAAGAACTTTACAGAAGCGGAGATTTTAGCATGCTTCATGCTGATTGACAGAATGTCTTCTCTTTAAGTGAGAGGCTGTCAGGCACCATATTGTTAAGAGCTTATCAAATTTGTACACAGGATATTCTTTATTGCATCATTCCATGAGATCCTTGCAATATTCATGTAAAATCAAATGGAGAGCCGTGCTAAATACTGGACACTATGTGACAAGATCTCCATTGTCGGGTGAAGATAAGTCTCATCTTCTTAAGGACCAATGACCAAATGACCTGCACTATGAAAATGCCGCAAAACAAACAAAACGGGACCCTTTCTTGAGGTTTAATGCTTGTGTAGTTGCCATGAATATCCACTTTAAAAAAGCAGAAATTCAAAGCAAAGATGGATACTATAACAGTGGACACATTAACTATTCGCTCCTTGGTTAACCATGAGCAATTCATGGGAGAGGGAGGTGTATGGGTACATGAGTCAGGTTCTAGGATGAGCTCAGCTACTGACTACATATGCTTGTAACCTCTCATTTCCCAATTTCCTCACTTGCAAAATGAGACAGTGTGCTAAATGATTTCCAATGCCCACCCAACCTGGACCATTTATATAATGCTAAGAAGGTCACACTTCCCAGACCCAGGTGTCTCCCCTTCCCCTCTCTCCACCTATATCTACCTCAGCCCCTCCACCCACTCCCTGTGGTTCTAGAGTCTGTCCCTTCAGACCTGACCCTGCTCCTCAGCATTGGTCCCACATCTTCCAGGGAACTTTAGAAATTCCCACTGCCACTGAAACCCAAGATGTTTAAAATGGGCTACGAATGTTTTTCTAAATTGTTTACTCATCCTGATTTCTTGATTTGTGTCAGAGGTACCTACCATGGAAAAAGGGATGACCACAGAAACATGCTCAGTCTTCAAGAGCGGTAGAACACTGAGAAGGATAATTTTCTTTCTCTGAGGCAGAACTTATATTTGAAAAGGGATAATATTTACCTCCTCAGACTGCTGTAAGCTAACCAGTCTAAGTAAAATACTGTGTTCCTTTTCTCCCCTTTTCCCTATGAGCCCACACTGATTTCTTCCTCTGTCCCAAAGAATGTAAGGCCTAACTGCTCCCTGGCAATGCTACATACTCCTTGGGCAAAGGCCATCTCACCTCTCTGGGCCTCTCACAGTTTCTAACAGAAATGTTCAGGTTTGTAGTCACAATGATGTTAAAGACCACAAATTCCAGTCTAGAGAACTTTTGAGTAACCTGTCTTTCCCCTTTGGCCTCAGTGCCAAGCAGAGCCCAGCACATAGCAGGCACCCAATAAATAAGTATGTTCATCTTATCGCGGAGATGGCCCCCAAAGTTCACACACAGTTCTTTGTATAAAAACAGGAATCTTCATCTCCCTCTTGCATGTGTCAAGGAAAATTAACAACATGATTTGGATGAACAACCAGGGAAGCCAGCACCATTCCCCCTGACTTCCTCATCACAATTAGTAACAGACTCGTTCCCTCATTTCTCCCTCCGTTATCTTTTCATTGTTCAGTAAAGAATGAAATGTGCTGATGAAAACTCAAAAAAGGTGCTGAAGCCAACCGAAAGGCAAAGAGGAAAAAAAAAAAAAAGATTTTTAGGAAAGACGGAAGTACAATAGTAGGAATAATAAACCAAGGTACCAGGAAAATCTCTGCCAGGTGGCCACAAATGGCTTTCTATTTCTGTCCTTGTCAAGTGCATCGTTGGATGAGATCACGCACAAATACTTCCTCTCTGACAAGAGACACTTTTGTGCACTGAGTCCTTCATTAGTTCTGCTATATCAGGTGAGCTCATGCTCCTCTAGGCAGTTTTATTAGCACTCAATCCTCAAAACCCTTAAACCGAGTCACCATCACACTGATCATTATTAGCACTGCTCAAAGTCCGCGTTCTGAAAACTCATATTAAAAATGCCCTGGTTCATTTCCAACTAAAGAGTTTTTAGCCCAAGGAACTTGGCACATCTGTTTTAGAAATCAGTCATCTATGAAAGGCTTTTCTCTTCTGTATGTTCTGTAGGCAGAAAGCAATAACCCAGCAGGCTTTCCTTTATCTTTGGAGAAAAAGAGTCAAAATTCCATTTAAAAGGAATCTTTAAAATAATTTGGAGAAACATCTGGTTCTAGTGAGTGGTCCAGGTCAGAATGGCAGTCATCAATTAGTTAACCATAGGAAAACAGATGGATTTTCAAATGCATTTGTCAGGAATTATTTGCTGAGTGTCTGCTGTAAGTGGCAAAGCTGTGCTAGGTGTCTTTGCCCCTGGGTTGATGATCGCCTCACCAGGAATATTGCAGTAGCAGGTGGAAAGTTAATGTGAACAATATAAGACCAGATGATCATGGTGGAGGAGGTGGTATGTGAGTGAGACCACAAAGGTTGGGTAGGGACTGGATAGAGGGAAGTAGAAAAAAGCGTTAGTGGGATGAGAAAGTAAATAATGCGTGGAGTACCCTCCATTCATCTAACTTACCTACTACCTGGTGCCAGTGTGGGCAGTGCCAGAGCTAAGAGGATAGAAACAGATTGATCATGACACTAATGATGTTTAAGGTCATATGATTTTATAAAATTTGCAAAAGTAGTTAGCTTCAATTGATTTCCTTCTGTGTCTTACCAGTCCAATTTACCCTCCATTATCTTTGCCCTTCAGAGGCTGTTAGAATGGTCTTGAGAATTTGGGAGATGTCACTTTCGGGAAGGTGAGTTGGGAAAACATTTGAGTTCCATAGAATGCATTTATGTGGAACACGGTAACTTTCAAATATAATTAAGTTATTGCTAGTAGTACTAGCTTCCAGGAACATTCCTAATATAATTGATTCAAAGAACATTGAAGTTTAGTCAATAAACAAACAAGGAAAAGTAAAATGTCCTGAAATCTTACAGTTCTAATAGGAAATAAACTTGATTGATATTTTTTCAAACTTGACAAAAATCCTAAGAATTTACATGAAATTACCAGTAACAAGTTGTGAAGCTGAACGAAACTATTCTAAATCATGAATAATAAAATCCAATTTCAATCAACTATGATAGAGAAGTGATTTGTCTATTTTCTCTATAGACAATATTACAAAATCATTGTCATAGGGAAAAAGTGATCAAGAAATATGAAACAAAAATTGTATAAATGAAGAGGTTTGTCATTTGATTCACTGATTAAACCAATGAGCAGTTTCTTCAAAGTTAATGATGTTTGTGGATTTTGTCAGCTTTTTAACATTTGTAATTTTTTATGATTTGTTTTCTCATTCTCAATAGTTTTATTCCTAATATTACATCCTTTTCCTAAAGAAGGATCCCCTAAAATCAACGGAACAGCACATGAAACTTCTCATTAAAAGAACACATGAAGGTGCAATGAAGACCCAGAGGAGAGTTCTCCTATGTCGTCCTGTGGTATTGGGAAGGGAGGACACATGGGGAGAGAAAAAGATAGCATTTGCGCAGGTGTCCTGGAAGATGACAGAGTTCAGGATGGAATGGTGGGTGGAAAGAGGCAAGGCTGCCCACAGCAGACAGACTGGGGGTGTTTTATGGCCCGTGTAGGTGGCGAAGTTCTGTTTCACCCACCACAAGGCACTTTTCTTTTGTTCTCAAGTAATTGAGGCCCTTTGAGTCCTGCAACTTCTATCCATGTTTTGCATCTTGACATTTTTCTCTAGTTATTTAGCTAAAAGCACACTTTCACTTACCAAAAATTTTTAAAATTGGAATCGCTTTCTATAATAGTAGCAACCATGCAATCAATATCTACTGTTCTAATAGCTGCTCCATTAACACTCACAAAGTGAGACCATTTTTCCTCAACCTATCCTCACTGAAGACCTCTGTCACAGATCCTCCATGCATTCTTGAATGACATCCTGCTCAGTTCCTGTCTATACCTTCTAAAAAAAAAGGAAGGAATATATCCACCCCCACCCACCCTCCACAGTCATAAATAACTCCCTTATGAACATATTGTTATTGCTTCACAATATTTTTTCCACGGTATGCACAAAAAGGAAATTAAATAAAAAAGATAGTACATTATTACATACTGGCCAGCATTGCCTTTGCAGAAGGGCCTCAGTGTCTCTGAAAATAAAAAAAAAAAAAAATAACATTTATTGTGTTCCTACCATATGCTGCACATAAGGTTAACCACCATATACACATTATCGTATTTATTTCTCACAGCTTGTCCAATGGATGCCATTATCCCCAAGAGGTTAATTAACTTGCCTGAGATCACACAGCCCACCAGAAGTGATTGGAGTTCCCTGAAAGTCTTATCCAGTACACCCGTGACCTTTCCTAACTACCCCTGTGCCTCCTTTACCTCCCCATTTAGGTTTTCCTTCCTCCAAGTGATTGAACATGAAACACTGTCACTTTGGGTAAAAATCACTTTTTAGTGAATGTTCCCTATAAGGCAGGGGTATCACTAAAATGGTTGCTTTTCTTTTTCTTTGGTCCACTCTTAGTTAAGCCAAGTCTTTGATTTTCAATTGCAAGTATGGAGGAGAGCCTAATTTTTAATCAGCATTTGGCCGAGAACAAGACTACCTTTTCAAGGTTTACCCAGCGCTCGATGTCGACAAGCTATCCTTTACAGGGAGCAGGAATGGCAGAGTTAAGAGATTCTAAATCAGGCACCATGAGGCTCTATTGAAAAAGAAGAACAGAATCCCCTGCCTCCTGCGGCAGATGCCATTCACTCCAGGGACTGGATGTCAGCACAAGCCAAAGCAGATTTCATTCATCCTTGCCCAACCCCAGGGAACCAGGGTACTTTGTTCAAGGCAGAATTTTCAAAGTCTCTACCATTTCCCTCCTCACCATCTCCCTCCAGCCAGGTGGCCAGCTGATACTGATTGATCCCAAGATGTTTCTTCCCATATCTGAATTTCACAAGCATGTGCGAAGTCTCAAGTGTGAGTTTCTCCTGCTAGTGCTTCTAATAAACCAGGTCCTTACACCTGAAATAAAGCCTGCTTCAAAGGTCTCCCTGTACAGCCTCTCAGCAGGGGATTCCATTCTTCAGGGGATTTCAGAACTAACTAATCTAAAAATGAGACTCCTAGAATGACAGCACATAATGTGACCCCAAGGAAATTTGTTTCCCTTTTCATGGGGTGTCTGCTGCATTAGAATTCCCAGAAGGACACTCTCTTGGCTCAAGGAATCTTCAGGGGAATAAGAACAAGGAAGAAGGGGCCAAGGGATTTCATTATTGCTGGCAAGGTATACAGGTTGGGGGTCATGCCTAGGAGGCCTCCTGCTGTCCTGGGTGCCACACTTCTAGAGATCTAACAGCCAGAGCAGATCCCTTGTGATGGGAAGCCAGGATGATGAAGGGTAGGCAGACTCCGCAGTGTTAGGAAGGGTTTCAAACGATACAGCTTCCTCAGCCTGAAAAGACCACGACTCAGAAACAATCCAATCAAAGTCTCTGAAGATAATGATGAAGGGAAGTGAGAAGTTGTACACGGCCTCGTTCAGCTAACCCAACACATGAGGACTAGAGTGCAGCCTCCAAATTGGAAGGAAGCCATTTGGAACCAACCGAAAGAAAATATAACTTTACACAGCAGGTAGGAAACTTATGGTACTTATTAGTCCTGGAAGTGGTACCGGCCATTTATAAATAGACTCAAAGTACATGCAGAGGAACTTGTGGAATAAGAGATCCATGTGGATCACTGAGAAGTCAAGATCTTTGACTAGAGTTTGCAATTTTTTTTTTCTCAAAATTGACCTAACATGCACTTACCAAACTTTTTGGTCTCTGACACACAAGGCAGATGACGTTCGCAAACACAACATCCACTCTCGTTGGGATCTCCAAATTTTGGCCTCTGGCATCGACAGAATATGAGCTTTGTCTTCACCACTTCACCATCTACTCTAGCAAGAATATTAGAATGCATGGGAATCAAAGTAACACAGCATGGCTATAACCTGAAATTTTTTGGAGCACATATTTGCAAATTTCACCTCAAAAATTCCATGGGCTTCTGTCCTGTATGTGTGCTCTAACTCATACATCCATGGCTGTAGAGCATAGTAAGACCTCAATGATGGGACTTCATAGGTAGGAAATTAAAGCGGGTCTAAAATGAGACTGGGATGCTCTAGGAGAGCAGGGATCACAGCTGCAGATTTCAATATTATTAACCGAACCATATTAACAGTTAAATATTTACAAAATAGTGTCTGGTAATAACAGGTGTTCAAAAATATTTATTGAATTAATTAACTAATTACCCAGCAATAATAGTTTCACTAGCCAACCCCATCCCATAAAAAGAATGCACGACAATGCCAATCATGACGAAGACATGGACATTTTAAGGTGGGATCCAACCTGACCTCAGTCTACAGAGAGACTGCTCAAATAGGTTGAGTACATGTTCTCCAGCAAGTCCTGCTCTAAGCAGGCCCTTCCCAATGAGCGCAGGATTATAGCCAGGAGCTAGGGTTTCAAGAGCAAGAGCCAAGCCTTTAGGAAGGGGGCTAAAAGGGACAAGGCAGGGGCAAAGGTGGCAACCAAGTCAACAGACCATTGATTTGCTCTCAGGATGTGGTAACAAATTAGAAAACCAACCAAAACTTAAATTGTTTTAAAATGGGACCTGGACCCCCAACAGAAATGAGGCTGCTTTGATGAGTTACCCAGAACAGATCAAACACTAGGTCTGCAGATGATTCCAGAATGACTCAACCATGGCAACAGGTTTCTGAGATGCTGCAAGGCATGGATCTCTGCAGAGATGACCACAGGCTAGTCTCTTAAACTATCTGAGCCTCAGCTTTCCAAAAGGTAAAATGGGTATTATGAATAATACCTTGCATATTTTGCTAAGGATTATTTAATATCTATAAGGATCTTAGAAAAGTCCCTCATATGTTGTAGAAACTTAGTAAATGGTGGCTATTGGTATTGCCTGCCAATTTATTTGGGCCAGGACGTGGAGCTAAGACTTTACTCTAGCAAATCATGTAGCCATGAAACTGATTCCATAGAAGTTGACTAGCTTAATTGCTGACAACTCTGGTGACTATCTTGTCATGTGAGGATACACAGGCCAAAAACACAATTTGGAACTTGAGTGCGAGGATAGTTGGGTCCTTCTGAAACACGGAAAATTTAACAGATTGTTATAGGCTGAATTGTGTCCTCTCGAAATTTATATGGTAAAGTCCTAACCTTGAGAACCTCAGAATGTGGCCTTATTTTGAAATAAGGTCATTGCAGACTTATTGGGAAAGAAAATTCTTGTTATAAAGTGGCAGAGAACGAGGCTGAATTGTCTTCTACTGTTTACCGAAAGTATAACTCGTAAGTGATTAACGTGGATATTTAGCTGAAGAGATTTCTAAGTCAATTGGTGGTGTGGCCTGGTTTCTCTCTGCTGCTTACAGTACAATGAAAGAGGAGAGATAAATTGAAGAAGGAGCTGCTAAGCCAAAAGGAATCAGAACCTGAGGCTTTGGAAAATTCTCACTCTATATGTGTTGCAAAAAATGACAATGTATGCTCTGGAGAGAACACCAAAGGTGTGGCTGGACACCTGTCTGCTACAGAGATTAGGCACATGACTTACGGATCCAATCCGCCACCGCAGCAGAAATGCTGCCTATTTGGACTGAAGGGGAAAAGAGACAGGACAAAAATGAAGGAAGACTGTTGGACTTCTGTCATTCTACAGGCAAGAAAATGGGTGATAGAGCTGTTCGGCTATAAACATGTTATTTTTCAAGAAAAGGGAAATATGTCCCAAGAGCAGGGCCACCTCCTTGGTTTAAAAAGGAAAAGCTACTTCCTCCATCCCAGAGGGGAAGGCTGCTGACCTGGTGGGCCCAAAGGACAGAAAATCCAGCTAAAGAGGATTATTCTCATACATTAATTCAATGTTAGGTTTCAGACTTGCTTGGGATCTATGCCCCTTTTTTTCCCTCTGATTTCTCCATTTTGGAATGGATTCTCCATGGCTGTCCGACAATTGAATTTTGGAAGCAGATAACTTGTCACTTATTTTCACAGGCTCGCAAATAAAGAATAATTTTGCCTTGGATGAAATCATAATCTGAGTGTCACTCATATCTGACTTAGATGATATCTGGCTGACACTTAGAACTTAAGAGCTGACACTGGAATGAGTTAAGACTTTGAAGACATTCAAATGGGTGAATGTATTATGCATGTGAGAAGGACATAAATTTGAGAGATGGCAGAGGGAAGGCTGTTGTGGGTTCAGTGATGTGTCCTCAACATTCCCATGTTGATTCTTAATACCTCAGAATGTGACTTTATTTGGAAATAGGGTATTACAGATGTAATCAGTTAAGATGAGGTCATACTGTGGTAAAGTAGGCCTCTAATACAATATGACTGGTATCCCTATCAGAAGAGAAAATTTGGACACAAGCTGAGAAAATGCCATGTGATGAGTTCTGCCGCCACAGCCAAGGGCTACCTGAAGCTAGGAAAAGGCCCTGGAACAGATCCTTCCCTAGCACTTTCAAAGGAAACATGGTCACACCAGCATCTTGATCTTCGACTTTTGGCCTCCAGAACTGTGAGATGATAAATTTCTGTGGTTTCAGTCACTCAATGTGTGGTACTTTGTTATAGCAGCCCGACCAAAGTAATACACAGATCCATAAAAAAAACATCTAAACAGAAATGATTAAAAACAAACCTGAAGGAATCATCTTAGGAATGTTCCCATGAAAAAGAAAATCAAACCCTTCACTTATTAGCAATTAAATGGTGTCCACATGGGATGTTTGTCTTTCTGATCATTAATGACTTATTGAAGACTCATTGATTACCCTGCATAACAGGTTAAGAAGAAAAGAAAAAAAAACACTTTGAAAACCTCCAAACCTTCATACCAAATTCTGTGAATTTATGAGCAAAGAATCAAAGGAACTATGAAAAAACCCAAGGGCTTTGGTATTAAGTAGGCATCACAAAGGGCGATGATATAAGATGATATAGATATAGAAATGTAGACACAGACACCCCCCTATATATATATAAATACACATATATACACATACACACATGTATATACATACATGTATTTATCCATGTATGTAGACGCACATATATTATGGACTTGTATATTATCTTTGAAGTTGTACTGTTAAAGGAACTCACTAGCATTAGTGTGGGTTGGATGTTTACCATCTTCGGCCTCACATCCAGCCTTGTGTCTTCTGGCTGGGCCCTGTTCTACTGCAAAGCCTCTCCCATGACGGGCTCCCACAAGCAGCTGTTATCATAGCGGCCTCCCTGCTGATCCTGAGGGCCAAATTACTACCTGGAAAATGCAGCCTTTATAAGTCACACCCAGAGAAACAAGGGCCAGAAAATAACTGCACTTTAGATTAAATGATTTTTAAGGGAAAAAAGAGAGGTGAGAGAAGCTAAGAGTGGGATTGATTCTTTCCTCACAAATGAAGTCAAGATTATTCATTCTTGCCCTTTTTTTAAGGAAATTAATAGGAATTTCTAAAACTCAGAATGTTGAAATCATTAGTAGCTGATCACTTGAAGCAAGAATGCAGCTGTTATGATTAATGGCTGAATTTTAAATATTTCAGATAGATCAAGGAAATCTCCCACATTACCCTGCTTGTCATATGTGCCTCCCCAGGATGCTACAGAGTGTGATGGCATCTCAACAGGTTCTTTTCTCACTGAAATTTTGTATAATTAATAAAAAAACATCCTAACTAAAATTCAAATTCATTCATTCATCAGACAGCATGAGGTAGGAAGGTGTAGTAGAAAGAGTATTTATGAATTTAGAAGGAAAAAATGGATTTTGGTCTCTGCCATTTCACGCAACCTTAGGTATATCATTCAAATACTTTTCTTCATCTGCAAATGGAAGTGGGAATGATAAAGTTTTCTTTTCTTGATATACAGAAAATTCATGCAAAACATTAAATGTTATTCAAATGTAAAGTATTGGTACCTGCTTTGTGCAAGACACTTGAACACCAATGAAACAGGATGGAGGGGAGGGATATTAGGATGAATAAGATCTGATTTTGCCCTCAAGAAGATTTCAGGCTAGTAGGCACATTAATTCATTTACCAAATAATTACAATTTAAAGTAGAAAAAAGAAATACCATAGGGGTAGGGTCACTTCAGGCTTGTGGGGGATTGGTGAAGAATCCCAGAAGGCTTCAAGGAAGAAGTGATATTTTTGATAGAAAGTAGCTGAGACTTAGAGGTCATGGTTTCTGAATTTTGCTGAGTTTGGGGAGCCACAAGGGAAATCAATGCCACCGAGAGAAAGTGAAACCTTCCAATTCCCTCATCGAAGCAGGAACCCAGTGTTCTTGTTAAGCCTCCTGAAAGCATGGCAAAAATAGAACAGGTCAAGCGTGTCTCCATATCAAACCATTTCTATCTCTCCAGCGTTACTAAAAATGAAAGTCAGGGTGATCATCTGGATGGGGATGATGTGCCCTTGTTCTTACCTATCAGATGCTTTAAAGCCCTAAAAATCCTTGCAACACCCGAGATGAAGGAAAAGGAGACTGCCATGGTGGATGACTCTTTTTTTTTTTTTTTTAATTTGTCTAAAAAGAGAATAGTAAAATATAAAGAAGCTAGCTAAGAAGATGGAAACAATGGGAAATGGTGACTGGCCCTCCTCCTTGGAACATGATGAGAGTAACCAGCTCTCCATTCTGGTCCACCCTCTGCACCCCTCCCAGGCTAATCTCCTTAAAAGGCAGTTTTGATCACATCGCCATTATGCTCAATGGACATGGCTCCCTGGTGCCTACAAAATTAAGCTCACATTTTAAAACCCGAAATCCTCCACAACTGGATCTCATCCAATTTTTCCAATATTATCTTCTTTCTTTATCTTCATCATGTCCTCCCTTTGTTCCAGCCAAACTGGATAATATGCTCTGACTGAATCTGCTCTGAACTTTCCTGGCTCCTTTATGTTCAGGCTCTCGCTCACTTGTCCTTAAAGCTTCTGTCCCATGTCTACTTTTCAAAATATTAGCCACTATTCCAGGACCAATTCAAATCTCATCCCTATCCAATTAAACAATCATTTCACTGAGCCCTTTCCGAGAGTTCCTTCCATTTGTTCACTGGAGATGCAAAAAATAAGTAGCACCTGACCTGCCTTCTAGTTCCTCCCTAAGGAAAGATAGACACATAAACAATAAACTATAATATACAGTGCTAATATGTATAATGCATTGTGTAGACACAGATAGACTCTTAAAATAATAATCCTACTATTGAAAAGAGACCATGGAAAGGCTCGGAGAGGTAGTAGCATTTTAGCTGAGGCTACAAGGAAGAACAGTGAATTTCAGTTAAAGATGACAGAACGTTACATGCTGAGGCACAGAGCAAGTACAAAAAATATAAGAACCAGGACAGGTTCAAAATGGAAGCCAGAGTGTGTGGAACTGGAGCAGAACATGAGTCTGGAAGGCAGTTCTGGGACCCAGTGTGTTGGGTATGCCATAGTAGGAGTCTAGACTTTAACCTATAAGTGTGGGGGCCATTTAAGGCTCATTTTAGGATTGACATCTGATGTTCTATGTTTGATGCTACCTGGTAACTCTGGTAGCAGTATGGAAGGCAGACTGAAGGCAGAGATAGCAGGTAGAAAGCTTTTATTATATAGTCCACACAAGACATAACGAGGAGCTGGTACCATGATAGAGGCCAGGTATATATATATTTAAAAAGGGCTTTTTATCTATCAGGACTTTCCTAATCTACCCCTCATCCTTGAGCAGATATTACTTCTTATTTCATTTCAATCACAACTTATATTTTTATATGTATTAGCATTTTTGACTCATATTATAGTTTTATGTTGTATCCTCTCAATATTAAGCCAAAAATTCCTAAG
Source organism: Rousettus aegyptiacus (assembly GCF_014176215.1). Classification (NCBI taxonomy): domain Eukaryota; kingdom Metazoa; phylum Chordata; class Mammalia; order Chiroptera; family Pteropodidae; genus Rousettus; species Rousettus aegyptiacus. Next base: position 129,934,860 of record NW_023416306.1, read on the forward strand.
TCTGAATTATGGTAGGTGCTCAAAAAATGGGTGAAGGAACTTGTAAAAAATTGTCTTAAGAGTTGTTCGGTTGCCAGAAAATCCAATCCACTCAATACAATGTGAAGAAATGGAGGTTTATTCTGAAGATATAAGAATAGCTCATAGAACCAGGAGCAGGAAATGGAACCATGCCGCAAGAAGGAACTTCCACGTTAGGATAATTATGAACCACCTCTCCGGGTCTCTCTCTCTCATTACAAATTCTCAAAAGGGAAGATCTATTTATCCCAGGACCAATAGACTGTGGTCTGGGAGAAATGAAATCACATGATACAAGCATGGCAAAGAGAGTCTATCCCTTCTGCTAGGGTTGATTGTTTCTTGCCTATATACATCTTTGCTAGAAATAATGATTTCCAAAACTCTTTACAGATATGGGTCCCAACTATTCACAAACCACAATTATGTGAGATAGGAATGGGGTTTTTTTTTTTCCTCTTAATCTCCCTTTTATATTCAAGAGGCTCAGAAGAGCTAAGCAATTTGCTCAATATCACACAGGAAGTCATTTGTAGAAGTAAATCCAGGAATATTCATTCCTCAAACCTAAGACCGATATGGTCAGACAATATGATGTTTTGAAACATTCCTAACTCATCCATTCACTAAGAAATAATTGCTGAGCACTTATATGAAGTAAACTCCATGTTTGGGACTAGGGAGAACTTTAAAAAGAAATCATTTTGCTATGCTGATCACTAAGAGACAAGGTGATATCTTTCAGTTTACAACTCAAGAAATGGGGCAAATCAGAAAGTGGTTTATTAAAGTACTAAAACTTCTCCAAAGTTTCTATAATTAGTTCAGGTACTTAACAATATTCTAGTTGTTTTATTCAGCAATAATATTTAAGATTAATATATTCTCTCTGGTATCTATAGTAACCGGTCTTTTGGCATAGTATTAAGATTGGGGATTTATTTATATTTAGGCTTCGCCCAAGAGGAAGATTTTTGTATAATTTATTGTTACATTTAGAGAGCATAAAACCTTTAGGCCACAATGTGTAGTTAATATTCAGAATTAAGTCAGTTTATTATGCATCAACTGGTAGGTCAAATTCAGCTTTGTGTGCTATAATTTATAATACAGGTTTTTGCCTGGAGCGACATGGAAGCCCTGGAGCAGTGCTGTGAATTATTACAACTAAATCGGGCACTACCTGCCAAAATATACACTATTGCTTGTATTTCTATTGCACTAAGACTATAAACATCATTTCCGAGAGCTCTGTGCTGCAAGGACATCTAAATAAAATATCAGTTTCATGACCAGTGTCAGCATTTAGAAACTTCTTTCCTTTATTTGCAGCTGCTGCAAGTCTAGGTTTCTGTGGCAATTTACTTCTTAGCCACTTACAAAATGGCAGATTACAGGTTTTATGACTACACAGTGTAAGCATATTTCTCTCTTTTAATGGGTGCACAAACTACACTGCAGTGTACTTATAATCATTGTTAAAACTGTATTTGGAAAGCAACCTTAAATATGGCATTTAATAAGCTAAAATATTTTAATAAAAGATTCAGTACGTACTTAAACTGTATTATGAGTTTCTTTCATTGAATAACATTTGTTTTTTTATCACTGTTTACCCAGCTCCACGGCTAAGATTTCTAAACTAAAACATGGATGAGCTCTTTTTATACTGTGGGTTTCAGTTGTCTTAATTCCAAAGGATACTTTATGCTCTGCACAAAGGCTGGCAAATGTGGCCACCTCTTGAATATGTATGAGTGGATTTCCTATATTACAGATCTGTAAAAACTATAGAAAACAATTTTAATCCAAACATCACAAAGTAGGAGAAGGTTAAGTTAACTCTGGTACTAGCAGTTTTAGGTTTGGATACCAAATCTTGATAACTCTCAGTAATTTACATTATAAGATCCTAATGAATAAATCTTTGTCCTTGTACGAAAACAAAGGTGAAAAAAGAGAAATTAAGAATCTTTTTCTTATGGACATACCATTTGCCCATATGAATTAAACAACAACAACAACAACAAAACTGGGCTTTTAAGTCAAATTCTTGTCCATCAGGAAGTTGGCCACAATCAAGCTTACAGAATCACCAGACAAAACTGGGGCTTCTCACGCATGTTCCAGTTAGTGCACCAGAAGTTGCTCATCGATGCTACTGAGCTAGAATATCTGTAAATGCCCAGGGGAGACCCAACCGGTGATGTGACTGACATCAGCTATCTCATGTGACACGGCAGAGAAGAGACAGTGACAACTGTCCAAGCAATAGTGGTTACTGGCTGGCTTGACTGGAAGATTGTTAGGGTCCTTCTAACACTGAGATTCCATACACTTTTACCTCCTGCATAAAGGATGGGAATGTACCATTCATTTAGCAAGCATCCAACAAGAACCTTCTCCAATATGGCACACTGCTTCCAAAATGGCAGTAAGCTACTTCGAAGCAGTAATTGGATTTAGTATATGTTTTATATCCTTTTGGCTTAAGTATGAAGCACACAGGTGTAGGAAGAGACCATCCTTATCAGCCACAGAGGCCTATCTCTGTCCCAAAGGTGCAGTTACCTCCTGTCACCTGTGATAGGGGCTCCAAATATATATCTGAAGGTGAAATTTGGCTCATGCTATACATGTATTTCCTTATCTGACTAAAGAAAACAGGTGTGTGGCCACCTCATGTAAGGGAACTCACCACTCGACGGGCCATGTGATCGACTAGGCAAACTGGAGCAGGTGTACAGCCTGGCAGGAAGACCCCAAAAATGCTTCTGGAAAGATAGGAGAATGACTGCAGTGTGCTAACTGGTTGCTCTTTTTGTTGCCTCACAAATGCATGAGGCTGAGAATATGCCAAAGACCTTGCTACTGCAACATCAATCAGAGAGAAATGTGGGAGGTGGGGGTGGGGAGGGCGGAGAGGGTCGGGCAGCCAGGAGGTTTGGGACCAAAGGCAGATGGTCTTTTGGGCAAGTAATCACCAACTTGGGAGTCCCCGCACTTGAGGAAGCCCCTAAGTTTCAGTGAGGCTCCATCATTTCATCTTTCACATTTTCAACAAATATTTGTTGAGCACCTGCTAGTTTCAATATTTTAAAGCAGCTTTAAAATCTTATATTTGCCACCTATCAAGTTTCCCACGTTTACTTAAACATCACCATATACTTTGGGTTGGCCAGAGGTTACAGTATTTCCTGAACCTCAAGCAGCATATTTGTTTCCACTTTAATAATTTTTAAATCAGAAGTTGTACAACTGTTTTTCCTCTAGAAGTCTACAGTGTGGTGCATATTAGATATAATTATTTGATGGTAACTTAGCAATAACAAATATATATCAATCAATTCTTATTGACCATAATAAGTTTTTACAAACAAAAATTTTTGATTAAGGCATTTTTTAAACAAAACAGGAGAAAAGGAACAAACTACTAATGCACATGACAATATGGATAAATCTTAAATATATTATGCTAAGTGAAAGAAAACAAACATTAAAGCTACATCCTATATGAGTCCATTTATATGATATTCTTGAAAAGATAAAGCTAAAGAGAATAAGAAGACACCAGTGCTGGCCAAAGTCTGGGGGTAGGAGGTTTAATTACAAAGGGGATAAGAAGAGAATATTATATTTAGGGGTAATGTAATGATTTTGCATCACGATTGTGGTGGTGGTTGCATAACTGTATAGGTTGTCAAAATCTCAAAACTGTACACTAAAAAGGGTGAATTTTTCTGTATGTAAATAAGTGAAAAGTTAATAAAAAGAAAAATTATTTTCAAGAAAAACGAAGGGCTTAATTATTATTGCAATGCATAGACGGACAAATCCTTTCGAAATAAAAGGGGTAGGCCCACACTGGTAGACAGGTCTGGGCATACTAACACTACAGGGAAGACCTAGAGTTAACTTTTAATGTCTTCACATGCTCAGACAGTACTCGTAGTCACAAAGCTGCTACAGGGTGTTTGTAACCTCAGACATGGCCAGGAAAAAGAAGAAAGGCAAGCTTGGCCCTTTTGTCCTTTCTGTAGGAGAAGAAAAAGAGTTCCTAACACAAAAGAGCTGATTTTAATTCACTAAAAAGTAAACTAAACTTCGCCAGGGCAGAGAATTACATACTGATGCATAGATTGTACTCTCGAAAGCATCAGACACATGGAGGCCCGCAACAACAAGGTACTGAATTAATGAATGAGTTGCAACTGACCTCCATAGATTTCCTCTATCTCCATTTGCAAATACATGGACGTGTCAAATAAAATCTAACCAAAAAATGTTGGGTACATAATAAAGCTTGAAACCAAGACAGGTAACAAAAATAGAAAAAACTGAAAATTCAGCGTGGTGAGCAAGGACTGAAACTACAATGGCCCATGGATTCTTGGATCTGGAATTAAGTCCTAGTAGCTGCGGAATGGATTTCTGACTTTGCAGGAAGGAGAGAGAAAGCAACAACTGCACATCCTTGAAAGGCTAAAACTTCCAAGACCCTTGAAAGGTTGCTTCAAACCTGAAACTGATTCTAGAAGCGCTTCACCCATGGTTCAGTAAAACAGAAAAAAGAGCTTGACACCCACCAGACAAGGGTGAAGAGAGTCATCTGTAAGGAATTGGAACCCCTAGTCTGGGCCACATAAATGTGTGGAGTCTAAATTCATGACGTACATATTGTACACTGTATATTGTGTGACCCTCCACTCTAGATGAGAAATTTAACATAAACATAAACTGAGACCTAGGGAGGCCCTGGCAAAAGCATCCACCAAGACACCATTGGCCCATGGGAATCCCGCAGGAAAAGTAAGCCCCATAGAAGTTGACTTCATAATCCAAGATTACACATAACACAAGGTAAAACAACACCAATGAAAGAGTCAGTTGATGCAACCATTGCGCCTAGAAATAACAAAGCAATTTGAAAGAGGCATTAAAGTCCTTATGATTAAGATGCTCAAAGCAGAGGTAAATTTACTATAAAGCTAATGAAGATAAGACTCAGGGCCTCTCACTGGAACAAGCCCTTTCCAAAGCCCTGGGAGAGACCCTCGCAATGTACTCACATGGCTACTTACAAAATTTATAAAAGATATTCTAACCTTATTTAGTTAAGACCACTGTGTCATTCCATTCTATTTCTGTCACACTTCAATTTTTATTTGAAGGTATTGGAAAGGCAATGAGCAACTCTGGAATGGGGCTAAACTTGAAGACACATCTAATTTGGATTTAGTGGAACATGTTTATGTGGCTCATAGTCATTTCCATGTAGTGACATGAAGGTACAAGGCCAGAGATAGAATCCCAATATAAACTTGCCCTACCATACATACCCTGTACCACAAATATGTAGAAAAGTAAAAAATATTGAAATGTATAGAGCCAGAGGCTCATATGTAGAAAATTCTTTCAATTCTAACTAATAATATTTGAAACAAATTAGAAGTTTTTTCCAAATTTGACAGCAATTTTTAAAATGCATGATATTGCCAAAAGTTATATAAGAAGCTGAAATCAACTTTTTAAACCACAAGTAATAAAAGGTAAATTTTGATAAAATATACTAAAGAAAAGACTATCATTCTATTCTCACCTTAAAGAGAATAAAAGACAATTGTCATATGTTGAAGTCAACTATGGAGATGTATCAGGTAGTTAATAAAAGTATATTGTTATTTTTCTGAATTTTGTGTGATATTTGCAGTATTCATCAGAATTTTTAAATGCATCCTTTTGTGATTTCTGTTCTCATTCTAAATAAGTATTCACTATTGTTCTTAATTTTGTATTTGTAATTCCATATTGTTTTTTCTTAAAGAAGGTCCTTCCAAAATGTATAAATTTCGAGTTTCACAAAATGTTTATGTACTTCTGGTTCAGAAGTTAACAGCAGGAATAGAAATTTTATGGCCAAAATAGGGCGGTATAAAAAAAGTGAGAAAGAATCAAATATGAAGTCTGGAAATAAAAATATAGTCAGTAAAAAAAAAAAAAAAATCAGTGAAAGAGCTGAACAGAAAACTAGACAGAATGACTGAAAGGTTAAGTGAAATATAAAAATAAATATAAGGAAACTGCTCAAAATGCAACATAGAAAATATGAAAAAGTTAAGATACATGGAGGATATAGTAATTCTCAACATATATAGTAGAGTTCTAGAACATGGTAAGAGAAAAAATAGAGAAGAATTGCTATTCAGAGAAATAATACTCAAGAATTTTCCAGAATTGAAGACATAAGTCCTCATATGGTAGTAACATACAAATTCTTGAGAAGAATAATTCACATCTACACACATAGTAATAAAACAATACCATATAAACAGAGATAACTTTAAAAGCCATCAGAAACAAAAATAAATAAATAAAATTAACAAGCAACAACAATTAGGCTGACTGAAGACTCCCTACCAGAAACAGCAGATGCTGAAAAACAATGGAATATAGTATCTCACTAAACCACCACTCAAGAACAAATGCTAAACAATGGCATTTTCTGACAAAGACTGACATAGTTTACTATAAACAAGGCCTTTTGAAAGATCTACTAAAAGTATACTTCAGGAAGAAAGTCAAATTAGAACAAATAAAAGAACTGCAAAAAGCAAGATAAGCAAAGATATTGGCAAACCTGAAATAATGACAAGACTGAGAAGAAATCAAGGGAAACTTAACTACTGCAGAAAAATAAAACGGAAGGTATGAGTGGAGAGATCAAAGTTTATGTTCCTACATTGTTCAGGAAGAAAGTGAAAGTAATGATGAGAGTATATTAAATTAAAAATGTATGTTAAAACAAAAATACTAATTCAAAATATGTCTGCATGTTCATTGCAGCATTATTTACAATAGCCAAAATATGGAAACGACTTAAGTGTCTACTGATGGATGAATAAATACACACACACACACACACACACACACACACACACACAGAGGATTATTATTTAGCCATAAAAAGAATGAGATATTGCCATTTGTGACAACATGATGGACCTTGAGGGCATTATGCTAAGTGAAATAAGTCAGAGGGAGAAAGACAAATGCCGTATAATCTCACTTACATGTGAAACCTGAAAAACAACAACAAACAAACAAAGGAACTTATAACTACAGAAAACGAATTGGTGGTTGCCAGAGGCAGAGAGTGGAGCGGATGGGTGAAAAGGATGAAAAAGGTCAAAAGGTAGTAATTTCCAGTTACAAAATAAATAAGCCATGGACGTGTAATGTACAGTGTGGTGAATACAGTTAATAATACTGTATTGCATATTTGAAAGTTGCTAAGAGAACAGATTTTAAAAGTTCTTATCATAAGGAAATAAAACTCATAACTATATATGGTAAAAGATGTTAACTAGACTAATAGTGGTGATCAACTGCAATATATACAAATATTGAATAATCACAATGCACACCTGAAACTAATATGTCAATTATACCTCAATAAGAAAAATGTATGTTAATATACAAATCAACGGCCTCTACAATTAAAATAACAAAATACAAGAAATAGTGGTAGAAAAAACATTTGCAATAACATAAGATTAAATATTTAGAAAAAAATTAGAAATGTATAAAACTTATGAAAGCAAAACTTTTAAATACTCTTGGAATTCATGAAAGTAAAAAAAAAAGAAGGAATACTTTCTTAGATATAATGATCCAACATCATGAAAATTGTCAGTTCCCCTTTGGTTAATAAAAAATATTAATGCAAGTTCAATAAATTCAAAGTATTTTTAGGAAGTTAGACAAGTTGCTACTAACGTTCATGTGGGGTGGATAACCAGAAAAACATTAAAAATTTTTTTTAAAAAATCACAACTACAAGCACATCTCTATCAAACAGACAGATATTAAAACAATGTAAAGCTTCTATAATTAAAACAATGTGGTACTGGCCCATGAATAGACAAATATATTTCCAATAATGAATCCATGTACATGTAGAATTTTAGTATATGGTAAAAAGTGGTATATCAAATAACTGGGCCAAAGATAGACTTTTGAATAAATAGTGCTGGGGAAATTCAGTAGCCATTTTGAACAAGAAAAAATTAAGTCCATGCTTCACATAGTAGACAAAAATAAATTCCAAATGGATTAAGGACTTAAATTAAAAAATGGAACCATACAAGTAGTAAAAGAAAATATAGATGAATTTCTTTTTAACATCAGTATAGGGAGAGGCATTCTAACTACAAAAGACTAATAAATTTTTCTATAAAATTTGTTTATAAATATATATAAACATACATCTTTAAAATGTTTTAAGTTATTTATGGAAAAGAAAAAAACAAGCAAAGTCCAAGACAACTGACAAACTAGGAGAAAATACTTGCAACAGATATCACAATTGAATAATACCACTAACATATAAAGAACTTTTAAAAATTGAGGGACAAAGTACCAACTCCTCAAAAGAAAAATGGGAAAAAAGACATGAGAACACAATTTACCAAAAGAAAGATATGAATATAGCCCCAAACATAAAAATATATTAAACTCAATCAATCATAACTAGATAAATGCAAATTAAAACAACAATGAGATACCTATTCTCATCTATTAGATTAGTGGAAATTAAAAAGCCTACATATTCAATTGAAAAAGCAGTGGTGAAACAGGAAGCAATTACTCTTAAACACTGCTGTGAAAATGGAAATTGGAAATTATTACAACTCTTTAGGAACTGTCAATAATGACACAGCAATTCCAGTTTTAGGAATTCACCCTGAAGACACACCTTCAACATACAAAAATACATGCATGAGGTTATTCCTTGCAGCATTGTTTGTAACTGCAAAATACTGGAAATAGTCTAAGTAGTCACATATGTAGGAAAATAGTTGAATGAACTACGGTATGTCCACACAAGAGAAAACTCTGCAGCTTTAAGAAAGAAAAAGGAAGATTCTGTGAACTGATATGAATGACTTCCCAGTTTTGACTACTAAGAAGTCCTAGAAGCAAAGATACCACAGCAGCAAAGAGCACACTTAGCAACTGGATCTTGGTTTCAGAATCTGGTTTCCAGCAAAAAGAACCAGAACTTCTTGGAGAAATGGCAGATTTCAGGGCTGAGTAGGGACAGTATAAGGTAAGCCTGAAACATTTTGTAGTGTGAAAAAATAAAGATGTGTTCAAAAATGATGGGTGCATGTCAAAAGGACACACAAGCTAACTTGAAGAAACTCCCAATGGCAAATGTGAGATGTTTTGAGCATCGATGTAATGTTAATAATAGATTCTGATACATAGAAAAAAAATAAGAATTTAAACATTTAGCAAGTAAATACAGAAAAAGGACAGCTCTTCCTTAAAGTATATTTCGATTAATAAATGTAAAAGAAATGATTGAAAGAGAAAAATCATCATTTTGAAAATACCATAATATTAAGTATGGTAGGCAAGGATCATCAATGGATGCTAAGATTAATGAATGAGAGTACAAGAATCAGAATGTTTGCATGTCTCAGAGAGTCCCTCCTATAGAATATTTCTCAATTTCAAAAGAAAAAAATGGTAACCTTATAGACCTATAACGTCTGTAAAAAAAAAAAAAAGGTAACTTTACAGAATAACCCGACAGACATTATAACCAAGTGATGAAAGTTAACGTCACCAGAAACGAAACAAATTGGTGTCACAGGTACTAAGAAAAGTACACTGCCATATTGCCAAAAAAATATAGCCTGAATTTAATTATGAAGAAGTATTAGCCTAACCCGAAGTGAAGATCATTTTACAAAACTTTTGCTAGTACTCTTCAAAATGTCAAGATCATTAAAAAAAAGTGAGGAACTATCTCAAATTAGAGGAGACTAAGGAGATATGACAACTAAATGCAATGAATGACCCTAAATTGGATCTTGGTCCTAAAAAAGGACATTATTAGGACAACTGGAAAAATGTGAATAATTTTTATAGATTAGTGATTAGTATTGGGCCAATGTTAACTTTCTAGTTTTGATCATTTTACTGAGATTATATGGGGGTGAAGAAGAAGGATATGCTGGAATTATTCATACTGTTTTTGCAGTCTTTCATAAGTCTGAAATTATTGCAAAATAAAAAGTAAGAAAATAATAAAAATATATATTTAAAAGATTGCATATAAAATTTTAGGAGCACCACTGGAAAAAGGTAGAGAAAACTAAAGCAATCCAACAGAAAGCAAGAAAAGGACAGAAAGAAGCAAACAAAAAGCTTGTTAAATACAAAATAAGAGTAGAAATAAAACCAAAGACATTAGTAATCACAACAAATAAAATTCATTAATTAAAAAATGGGAACACCTAAATGAATTTTTAACTGAGTAATATTCTGTTTTTTTAAAAAAAATACACATTTAAATCAAGGTTGAACACAGAAGTTGCATAAAAAGAAATTGATAAAGTTTGAACAAAATGGAATAAAAAATATGTATAGTAGATAATACTAAAAAAGTACGAAATAGATGATATGGCAAAAAACATACTAACAGGACTGTATTTTAGGATAATTAACACTAGCTGCTATGACTGACAAACCCCTGAAATCCCAATGGCTTAATATATAAAGTCGTATATGGGTTAGGAGGTCTGCTTCCATATTGTAACTATGTCATCTGGAACATGTGGCCTTCCAAATGATAATGGCAAGGTAAGAGAGAAATAAAGAAGGCATCCCAGAGGTACATATGTCCCGTCTCTTCACAGTGCATTCTCAGAATTAGTCAGATGGCCCAAACCTAACAGTGAGAATAGGGTACTAACTATACCTTACACACACACAAAAAAAAAATCCATCAAGGAGTTAAAACAATCATGAATTTGTACAAGCTCAACAGAATCTTCTCACATAAAGCAAAAAGTAACAGAATCACACAGATAAGTTGGCAAATCAACACAGCTAGTGGGAATTTTCTTCACCCATCAATTAGTAAGAGATCAAGCTGACCAAAAATTAGCAAATAGATTTGAATAGAACTAATGTCAATCTTGATCTAATAATGACACAAAGCACCCTGGGACATACACAAGGAACATCATACCTTGATTACTTACCAGGTCATAAAGGTTATTTCTGGAAATTCCATAGAATTTATGTCATAAAGAACTTACTATATAACTACAAAGTAATAAAAATAAAACTTCGAAAGGTAAAAAGCATAAATTTGGAAAGTAAAAAATCATACTTCTAGAGAACCAATGAGTTTAAGAAAAAATATCATAATGGAGGTTATGAAATATTTGGAACTGAATACCAATGAAAGCACTATATATCAAATTTATGGTCGATGAAAGCAGAGAATTATATTTTATAGTCTTAAATTCATGTATTAAATATTGAAAATGAGTTAAACATTCAATTCAAGAAGTAGGAAAAAGACAAAACAGATTAAACCCAAAGAAAGTAGACAGAAATAAATAGAGAAGACAGAAGTTAAATTTCATAGCAAAAATATATTAATTATCTATAAAACTAAAAGCTAGGTTTTGAATGACTAATAGGAAAGAAAAACCACAAGCAAGTCTGCACAATAAAAAAATAAAGAGTGATAAACTGAACCTACATTAAGAAATGAAGAACTGAATATGAAAAACTGAATTCCTATAAATTCAAAAAATTAGATGACATGGAAAATTAGGTAGTAGATATAGATATATAGAGAGAAATATGGTATATAGAAATATGTGTGTTTACACATACATACACAAGAAAAAATTAGAACGTCTGAACAATCCAATGACCAGTAAATAAACTGAATTTCTACTCAATAATAGGTTTTCCACATGGCAAAACATAAAATTAAATCTCTGGTTCATGTTATATACACAATAAATTTCAGATAAATTAAATGCTTATATATAAAAACTGAACTTTTATAAATTATCATAATAAAATATAGAAGAATATATTTATAAACTTGGAGTAAAACAGAATATATGGATTTCAACAAAGGCTATGAAAAGAATTCCTAAAATCATTAAGACAAATACACTATCAGAAAAATGGTCAAATGTAGGACAGGCAATTCACAAAAGAAGGAAACATAACGTTCCTAATAATCAGTTTAAGGCAAATTTGAAACTACAAGGTATCATCAGGTAAATAATATCAAATGTTGGAGAAATGTAAGGAAACAATACAATGCTGGAAGAAGTATAAAGTACAATCACTTTGGAGAGCAATTTAGCAATTAAAAATGTGCCGTCCTGTCTTAGAGCTCAACAATTCCATTCCCAGTTACATATTTTCCAATATCATCTTAGTGTCATCCTCCTTAAAAGAAAACAAATTCAAGTGGTTTACAAGGCTTTTTTATGAAACCTTCAAAAGCAAAAACAAAATTCACATCTAATCCAAACAGTTTCAGGCAATTGGGGGAAAAAAATGAAAAAATGATGCTATGCATTTTATATGATAGCTTGATACCAAACCCAGAAGAATTCCTCATTTTTACAAAGTGGATAGTACAAAAATGTTCACTGCAATATTATTTGAAATAGCCAATGTCCAGAAAATAGAAATGTCCATCATAAGGGAATAGACACATAATAGAGTATTCATATGATGAACTATTAGACAGCAGTTAAAATGCACTAGAGCATAGATTGCAGCAACACAAAAATGAATGAAAATAGCAAGCTCAAAACACTAAGGTTGGTATATTATTTCTGTAATATAGAAATAGATAGACAGACACCACCCCAAATTCCTATTAGTGGAAAGGAAATGAAGAAAATAAAACTGAGCAGGGGTACAACAAGACTTTGACTTGGCTGACAAAAAAAGAACGAATGAAATAAAACCAAACTCTCTCTGACTCCCTCTGCCCAGGCCAGTACCCCCACACAGGGTCTACCCCAGGATACCAGTGCAGGGAACTTTCACCAAACTTGAGCCATTTGCACATATTGCATCATCAGTACAGCAGCCGGCATCCCCATAAGACAATTTGTTGCAACCAGAAATATTTTAGGTTCCCCACCCTTCGCCCTCCTAAGGACCAAAAGACTACAAGCTGGCTTCTCTGACTTCTGGCAGCCATAAGAATTCTTCTTACTTTTGCCTGGGACCGTAGCAAACGAACATCTCTAGTCTTCCCTTTCCTTTTCAGGCCCACTTTCATTTTCCAAGACCCCACCACATATAAAAGTTAATGCGCCCTGCTCTGCTTTGTAGGGCTTTCCTTTCCTCAAGAAATTCTCTCTGGGCAATACAGCATAGTAATTAGAATACAGTCTCTAGAATTCAGTTTTGGGGATTCTTTTTGTGCCTGTGTGACCTTGGGCAAGGCACCTAACCTCTCTGTGCCTCAATTTCAGCCTCCATAAAATGGAAATAAACATATGACAATCTACTGGGCAGTTTTTCGGGAGGTTAATGTAATAGGAGTTCACCTTTGTTGCCTGCTTATTATGTGTCACTCACTAAGCTAAATGCTCTACCTTTCTTAATTTGCTAATCCTCTCAATGACCCTATGAAGTAGACAGCTTTCTATCTTTATTCCACAATTGAAGAAGAAATGGAAACAAAGAGGTTAAACATTTTGTCTAAAGTCACAGAGTTAGCAAGTAGCTTGACCCTAGTGTTGGGTTTTTGACCTGTATGCTACAGTGTCTTCTTGTATAAGGAGGATAAAAAGGTTCTTGTGTAACACAACATAGGGTGCTTGGGACACAGAAAACAGTCAATACATGTTACCTACGCCCGGGCTATTCAGCCTACAAACACAAAGAGCACAGAAGCTACACAGCCCTGTCTACCTAGTGAATCACTGAACACACCACTCAGGCCTGGGGAGAAAAATCGTGAGGTCCTGACCTGCTTATGAAGGCGAGTAAGGCAAATGTAAGCAAAGGGGAGAGAGCCACTGGCTATTTTGATCACTGTGGCTCTGCCTGGGCAAATCCATTCCTTGAACTGTGTGACAGTGAGTATCACAGTCTGGCAATAAGCATCTGCTTCTTTCTCATGCTTAGTTTTCTAACATGTATAATATTGCAAGCTCTTCAAGAGTAGGGATTTCTGTGTCCTCTCCCCTCATCCAGTTCAGACTTTATATTCTTATTGAATGATGTGTTTATTGTATATTAAGTAAGTAAGTGGCTGGTTTATTTAGAGAAAAACTGTTTCCATTTAAAAGAATGAGAATCTTTGAAATCAGTCCAACTCGTGGAACATGGTGTCGGCTGAGACGCTGTTTTAGTGTCTATGGAACCTGAGGAATGAATCAGCATGAACTTCTTCCCTAACCTAAGTAACCAATGAATAGGGATTGCTTGTGGCAACTAGGGTATGCACATAGAAAGGAATATTATGAAGCCAACAATAATTATAACAATTTTTGATGAAGTGGAAAAATGCTTGTGATATAATGTTAAGTAGAAAAATATGATACATAATTGTATGTAAATTGCAGTCTCCACTACACATAAGATAAGCACAGAAGATTTAAGGAAGTACAGTAAATGTTAACAGTGTTTGAACGATGAGATTTTGGATGATTTGAAGATTTTTCTTTAGACTCTTCTGTGTTTTTATAATTTCTACCATATACACTTACTACTTTTGTGTCAGAAAAATATTAACTTTCCTACAGTTTTCTTCATACATTCCTACCAAATGCAGCTTGCTACACAAACCACCACCACATCTGTGTTCATCTGTCAAAGGCAGCAAAGGAATAAAAACATATGGAGTCAGAAAGCTCTTTCTGGGCTCACACCCTTCCAGGTACCAGTTAGAGAAGCAGCCCCACCTCACCGAGATATAATCAGGACTATATGATGGAACAGAATTGAAAAAGCCTTGCAACCCAAGTGCCATCTAAACCAGCTGGTTTTATTTGCTTTATCATGACAGCATAATTTGAGTACTGCTCTCTACTCGCAGACACACTTACATACACCTTTCTGCCTCAGAATGCTTATGTGGGAAAGAACCCTTAGTATGCCTGCCTTTTACCTACTCTCATGCTAGGTCACATTCTGCCATGAGATCCTGCCACCTCCCCAATACTGCCATCACCTCTCTAGTGACCTGATGCACATGGCTCATAGCCACACTTGCTTATCTAAAGAGGGGTTAGCATTTGAGCATTGAGCAGGAGAAGGGGTGACAGCATCCTGGGTATTGCCATGAGGCAGGCGCCAGGCAGAGGCAGCCTAGGACAGGTGCAGGAAGAAAAGCAAACACAGAAAAGGAAACATCGGAGTAGAGAAGGAAGAGGGAGATGTTTTAGAAACTGTGGCTTTTGGGCTCTAGTTTCTTCACAGGTTCCAGTCAGGGCTGGACACAGAGAAAACTCTGTTGGTGGCTGGTTGACTCTCCCAGATGAGCCCTGTTCATCAGTGCCCAGTTGACTTCCTGGAGCGACCCTACGGAGCTGTAACATTTAAAAGCTCTATAGATTATAAAATATTTTGACATACATTTTCTCTTGATCTTCACAACACATCTGTGAGGGAAAAAATACTATCGTCTCCATCAGAAAGATAGATAAGAAAATTAGATCTTGGATAATTTAAATGTATCATTTAAGGCCACATATTCTACGATTAGATCTTGGATAATTTAAATGTATCATTTAAGGCCACACATTCCACTATTAATAATCCAATTGGATTTCAGTTACTCAATCTCCATCTGGTGCCAATTCCTCTAGTCTACAAGTGACAAACATCTTGTTATGTAAATTTGCTGATACTGTTCCACCCACACTTTCCAGGCCCAACTCCTTTTTTAAAAAATTTTAACCAGCTGTAGGAATTAGATAACTATTTGGGGTTATTCATTCATTTCCACATTTATTAAGAGCCTACAATGCATCAAATGCTGTTCCTGCAAAAGAGGGTTGGAGGAACAAGGATGAATTATACAGGATTGGTATCTCACTATATTCGTCTTCCTCATTTTTTGTAGCAAAAATGTATTCCTCACGTCTCTATCCTTTCTACCCCTTTTTCTCTCTCCTGCACTGTTTCAGCAGGCTCACACTCGGTCTCTGGGCCTACAGCGCCACCCTGCTCCCGTATTTCTATGCATCTCAGAGCCACGCCTCTCCTCTGCTGTTGCCATGTACTTGTTCTCCATAGCTGCAGAAGAAAGAACAAGACCGTAAGATGGACCGCAGCGGACTGTCTGGGTCTATTTCTTCCCTCTGTCCTCCATCTTTTGCCACTCTCTCTGGTACTTCAATAATGCGTTGGTGACACATCACTCACAGGTCTGCAACACACTTGCCCTTGCTCATTCCCAGCCTTTGCATATACAGTTCTCTCTTCCTGACATGCTCCTTCCTGTTCTTGCCTTTCATGTTTCTATTTATTCTACACAACAAAGCTCAGATTTTTTGTTTCCTTAGAAAACTTCTGAGAATCTTCCCTGCCTCCCAACAACTCCATCTCCTTATGTGGAGTTAACTACTTGCCACGGTGCATTGTAAACTTTCTTTATTTGTCTGTCTCTTCTAGACTGTGATCTCCTGGACAACAAAGCAGGTTATAGTCACATCTCAGCACCTAGTTCATGGCCTGTCTGAAACATAGTAGAGGCTCAATAAATAGTTTGAAGTTGAATTAATTGAATTGAGAGAACAAACACAGAATTCCTAATCATATACTTACTCCCCACCTGAGAAAAGATCTTCTGTTATATTCAATACATCCTTTAGGCAGGCAGAAGGCAGTGTGGAGGAGAGATCATATGATTCCACATACTGTCTGTTTTAATGTGTTAATCTTAAAACCATTCTTTTATGTCCATGTTCATTAGATATTTGTTGAAAGGTGAATGTTCTAGGTTTTGTTATGTATATGCAAAGATTAAAAACAGTTTTGAGCAGCTACTATGGGCTCTGCTCTAATGTAGCTACAGTAGTATTAGACTTGTTCTCTCACTGCAGGGAGACAAGGTCATTCTTGAGAATAGTATATGAACACTTGAGTCTAAGCCTGGAAGAAAGGGAGCCAGCAGAGCCAAGAGGACGGGTAAGCTGTCTTGGAGGAGAGAATGTAGACCCAATAACAGAAGCATAGGTCTCGAGTCCTGGGCTTCTTGAAATCTGAGCAGAGGAGGAAGAGCAGCCACCTATAGTGTGAAGTGCAACAGGGAGGTAAAGGATAAAGAAGACAGTCACATTGGAAGATAAACCAGACTACCTAAGGGCAGTCTGGTTGGAATGTGACTACTGGGAAGCTGGGAACATTTGTTTTCACATTCCTTTTGTAGCTCAATAAGTGTTTTTCCATTTTTGTGTTTTCACTGACTGATTGACAACTAGGTTTGAACAGGCTTGATGAGGCCCTTAAGCCAGAGCAGATCCATTCCTCTCTATCGAGATGGAAACAGGAGGAGGAGGGGGGTAATTCCCCATCGCTGGCCACCAACATCCCTGTGCGTTGTTAAGCACCACCACATCAGTATTCCGACCCCAAAGTCCCTCCAAATACCCATGTAAACATTCATTTACATTTAGATTGTGCTCCTCTGGATTCAGACTCTTTCCCTGAAAACTCTAACAATCCAATTATCAAGAAAACCAACATGTCATTTCTAAGCCTTCTGGGTGGAGCCCTTCTCCTCCCCCAGGAAACTCTTCTGTTGAGCATGAACCTGCTCCAGGTGTCCCAGTATGGATGGATTTGGTCGGCATCCCGGCACAGTCAAGGACAAAATTTAAATTACTTGCCCTTCAGTAGGGAAAGATAAAGGTTGAGCAAGCATGAGATCAAACTGTTCCTTTCATTTTAATGGGCAAAGAGGGAGGGGTTGTCAAGGAAAATTTTAGAGAGGAAAAGCCCTGGATAAACCACTTGGGATGGTAGAAAGAGCTCTGCCCTGGAATTAAAGAGTCATCATTTCAAATCCCAGCCCTATGGTTTCTTAGCTTTCAGAGCTTCAGTTTATCTTTATTCTCTATACAGTGGGGTCAAAGAGTTTCAGTTAACTGGGTTAATATGTCCCTGAAAAGACTGCCTTGATAATTAAATGGAGGAATTTATATGAATGGCCGTGGAACAAAGTAGACATTCAGTATATGCTCTTCCTTTCCGTGTGAAGGATGGGATGGTGGTGGGTAAAAAGCAGAGGTAAATATCCTCCTGGGAAATGGGAACCTGTGTGCCAAACCATGGAGGGCTGGGCAGCAAGGGAATTACTTGCCTCAGTGAAAATAGGGATTCTTTCATCAAGTTGTGGATCAAGGACTGAATTTAAGGACAACTGAAAGGAACGGAGTTACTTCTTCATCCAGCAGGTGACTAGCATAGGGAATGGGCCACGCCTGGAAATGCACCAAATCTATTCCCTCTGAGGTATCGGTGAGGTTTCTCCTCCTGACTTACTAGAAATCTAAGCCAAATCATGGGAAGAAAATAAAGAACAGAGTAGGAGTGAAACAACTGACACAAACACTCCATGTTCTGCATGCACATGAGTCAGAGTGCCCACGCCCAGGCAGGCCTTGGTGTTGTAGATTCCAGATCACAACTTGAGCACAATAAAACTATTAGGCCAGCCTCTTTGAGGAGCGGCTAAGGAGTATCCTCTCCAACAGACATTAAAAACCCACATGTCTTCAGTGGCTTTCGGTCAGTATCTTCATAGCATCTGGTGATCCAAGATGCCTGTACATCACCCCTTTCTTGTCAGCCACCCCTTACAGCCATCTTTGATGAATGGGAGGAGACGTTCTCTTTCTGGATAGTCTGAAAGTGTGGTAGATGAAAAAATTAAGACATGGAGAAGAACCTGTCCAGGCAGCATGAAAATCTGATTTGTTAGTGTTCGCCTTTGATGTGGCTTCAACCTCACCCCATCTCCTAATTAGTGAAAGGAAGCGGCTGTCCATGTTGCTCATAAGGGGTCACAAGAGCTTACTTTTGTAAAACCTCAAAGCATATTCACACCCATTTTCTTTTAAGATCCTCGCAGGACTGTTGGAAGGAAGGCTGGGAAAGTGGCAGTTTTTCCCCTTCCTTCACAGCTGAGGAATCTGAAATTCAGAGAATTTAAGTGGCTTCTCAAGAGCGAGTCAGGAGCAGAACTGGCCTCAGTCCCGATGCCCATTCCATTCCAACCCACTGCCAATTTTTGCTATAAAAATTGATTGTAAAGTATTCATAAAATATGGTGTTTCTTTTTATATGATTTTATTGTTTCCCACTTTAACCAAAGTATTGCATATTCATCATAGAAAATTTAGAAAGAACAAATAAGTAAAAGGCAGAAAACCATGATTATCTATAACTCCACTGAAATATAACATTGCTTAAAGAAAAAAATAAAAAGACAATATACCACTATACTAAATCACCTAATATCCTGAGAAGGCTGCAATGATGATAGAATTCAAGAGTTACAGTGAGTAGCAACCAGAGCTGGTGCTTTTGAGGAGATTGGCTGTAATAATGAGTGATAGGGCAGTAGTTAAAGAGAAAAATGAAGTCCTACAGTTTTAATTGTTAAGATCAATCTGTAGACTGTTGGGAATAATCCAGTGGAGAGAGAAACCGTTAGAAACAGTTGATATTCTAGAAGGAAAAGTAGAAAAGTGCTGGGGAGATACCCATGAGAGGTAGTGCCCAAGTGGAGGGATGGGATTACTGGCTTTTTGTCCATATTGTTAGACAAAGTAAATGGGCATGGGATGAAAGGAGGGAGATGTGGTAAGTCTATGGAATTTCTTCTTTTTTCAATTTTTTTTTTTTTCAGTGAAATAGAAGGCAAGGTCTGAATAAGAGGATGAAGAGATTTGGGGGCTTCAGGAAAAAGGAAAGAATGGCAACAGCTATCAGACAGTGACAGAAAAAATAGGAGAGGGCTCCAAAGAAGCCCTCAGCTTGGTTGTGGGGAGAGAGGGGGTTCCAGCTGCATAGGCACAGGCTTGTAGGAGACCAGGATGGATTTAATCAAACTCGTGGTTAATCAAGGCAGAATGTAGAAGTGGAAGAAGGGAAAAGGGCAAGGGAAGGGGAAAAGAGGCAGAGTGTTATGCAAAGAAATTGAAATGGTAAGAAAAAAAGAGAAGGCTTCTGGAAAGTTAGGGAAAAACGTAATATAGGTGGATCGACGCCAAGTACATGAAGGGCTGTGGTAGCTGAGGTAGGAAGGATGTAAGCTAGAAAGAGAAGGCAGTGATCACAGATGAAATGTCTGAAATACTGTTGGAGGCACTGCAGTTAGTAATGACAAGGTCTAGGGTTTCAACTTGAAAGTGAGTGGCTGAATGAGGGGAAGAAAGAATCATTGGCAAGAGGAGCTTAAGGAACTGGGAGGCCATAATATTGTAAACATCACACATGTCTATAATGAAATTACCAAGAATTATGATAGAGTATCAGAGAATGTAAAGGAAAACAAAGCTAAAATCATGGAGAAACCGTGGATAATGACCCAAAGATAAGAGTCCCACTACACCAACCAATAACAACAAAAATGTCACTGGGCATTGGATATTGGAACACTGACAATCAAAAACATGTGCAGTAGAGTATTATTTAATTTGAAATAACTAGATAATATTCAATGGACAAGAAATAAAACATACAGGCAAAGGACATAAAATCTTAAAATGCATACATTCCCAGCCTCTTCTACCTGCAGAATTCTATCATCTAAAGGCATACAGACATTGTGAATGATACATTGCAGAGCTTTCTCTGAAGAGTGCTGAGTTTTATCCCTGCAGGCATTTAAATTACTGGTGGATCACCTTGAACTAGTGGAGGTTTAGTTTTAGGCTTTGTTAGGGCAGATCTATTTCAATGCCTTGGTCTTAAAATGTGGTCTTTACTATAACATGTGGTCTTTCTGGGATTTTAATAGCAAGCCCAAGGTGTTGACCCAGCCCCTCTAAGTCTTGGAAGGATTCAACTCCAAACTCCATCTCCTGGCAGAAAGCAGAAATCTCTGAGCTATCTTAGTGATCAACTGTCATTTTTCTTCTGGGTGTTTGAAATCTCACCTTGTACATGAACAACTAACTCAGGGGGCAGCCGAGGAATTCAGAGAAACATTTATACAGCTTGATTGTCATCACTTTCTAGTATGCTCTGGCAGACCTAAGAGTATGTAAGAGTATGGCTTTCTGCTTGAGCTCCCCACCAGTGCAGTGCATAGACTAAGGAGTGCCCTCAAAAGAAAAGCCTTATGATGTGGGCCTCATCCAATACTGTTTTCATATTTCAAATGTCAAGACCTCTCCAGCTTCTGCCTGCCATATATTGACTTCCAGTGCCTTTAAACAACTGTGTCATATACTGTTCATTATTTATATCAGCAGAAGGTTTAGTCTAATAAAAGCCAGTTTATGATTACTGGAACTGAAACTCTCAGAATGAACCTGTTAAATACATGTCATACTTTGTTTCTCCTCTACTCAAAATATTGCAAAGGACCCCATTCCACCTAAGTAACAAAGTTCTTACAATGGTTGTACAAAATCTGAATCCAGGTAACAAAAATAGTTAACAGAGGAGATTTTTCTCAAGCTGAGACTTAGAGGTGAACATGACGACAAAATGGCAAAAGTGCTGTATAAAATACTGTGCAAATGTGTAAGGACATGAGGTTTGCAAGTTCATGGAGTGGCAAGTAGCTCCTAGTAGGCCGCGCAGAAGATCTGATGAAGACAGGTAAAAGAAGAGTCTAGAACAGTAGTTCTCGATCTTTAGCACACAATCGCATCAACTGAGGTGCTTGGTGAAAGGCAGGTCTTCAGATAATCTGATATACAGCAGCGTTGGAAACTCAAAGTCTGGAGAGGTAGAAAGTGCTCATGAAGGGTTCCGTGAATAAAAATGAGTTTAGATTTTAATCTTTAAAAGACGGGAAATTATTGAAGGATTTTTCACCAAATGCTCCAAGGGAGAAACAAGTGTACATTTCAAAGCCATGTTTTCCCTCACTCGGTCAAAGCAAAAAGCTTTCTAACAGTCCAGAAAAATACAACCTTCCTTTTTTTATCATTAATAGGCATTAAAAACAGAACCCAGCAAACAGTAGGTTCTCAATAAATGCTAAATAAATGAAATGCAATATGGTTTATGTAATTGTTACCTCCACTCAATATAATTCCACAATTGATGCCCCTCTCTTTTAAAGACCCTATTTATATATTCTTAAAGACCCATTCAGAAAGCCTTTGGATTCAGCATGTCTTCGTTCACCAAATTTATAGGAAGGGCAATCTTGAGCCATCTGGTGCCTATTTAATTTTTAACCACCTCTCCCTTGAAATATTTCTTTCTTCATTCTTATTTTGTCCTAAAAACTTGGCTAAGAGCTAAACTGCACCATCTGTGACTTCCAGTAAATACAACTGTTGCTAATGAAATTACCCAGTTTCATCATTTTGATTTAAATGCCTTGCCTGCTTTTCCTCTGACCTTTTGTTGCTTGCCATCAAACTCAAGCTTTTGTGAATTTAGATACATACATCCATGTAGGTCAGTCTTGAGGAATAAATCTTCTCTGTGAAGCACAAGAACCTGGGCCAAGCCTGCTCAGCAGGCTGATATGGGAGGTGGGGACCGGGGCTGTGCAGAGAAATATGGATGGCACTTGTGTCCGTCCACTCAATGTGCGCAGGGCCCCAGGGCAGACCCCTGCCATGTGACCAAGTGGCTACTCGGTCTGGCTCTCCAGCCTCCCATTTGTTAGATGCTGATGATATTAATGAGTTGGGGTGTTGGAGCCCATTCCTTGGCCTTTGGTGTTGGTTCCCCCCTGCACAGGATTGCTTGACCTGATTGAAGAAAAGGAAAGTTCAGAGACTCTAAACTTCGCCCAAGTAGGGAGGAGGCCTTCCAGAAAAAAAGCTTTGGAAGAAACCAGGTCCCTCACTACCAAGGACAGCTTTTCCATTTAGGTAGCACACCTGTCTTTGTCAATGGCCCCATCAAGGGTATGAAAGAAGATAAAATGAGCAGTCGTCCATCAATTTATCCAGTCTTTGAGTTGTTATCATCGGTACTGTTGTTTATTGTTTATTATATTAGATAATTAAAGAATTGGAGGGTATTCTTTAGTAACAGCAGCAGACACTAAGACTTTACTGTCTCAGGCACTGTGCTAAGCACCTTACCATATCAGTTCATTTAATCCTCAAAACAATGCTATGGCTGAGAACTGTTATTTTTCCTGTATGGGAAATGAGGCTTACAAAGGATAAGTAACTTGCCCAGGGTCCCACAGATCCCCATCCCTGTTTATAGCCTCAATGCTTTATTGCTTTGCATTTACTGGTGCTCTTTTGATTGCCACAGGGCTAGGAGCTGGGATACAGAAATGAAAATGATGTAGTCCTCACCCACTGTCTGAGAGAGCAAGAGATAAAAATACAAATATATTATCTGAGTGAGATTACAGCAAAGTTGGGAAAACATTCTGGGGTCACAGAGAGAAGAGATTCCATCTGGTGGAGCCAGGGAAAGATTCACAGCAGAGGAGACATTAGATCTGGGATGTGAAGGAATGAGGGTTTCACCACTAAAGGCGGAGAGATGAAGGGAAGCCCAGGCAGAAGGAACAGAGTGTCCAAAGGAGGGGATATGTGAAAAGCAGGCAGAGGGGGGGAAGAAGTAATGGCTGAGCTGGAATGGAGTGGAAAAAACTGGGAGGTGTCCTGCCCAAGCGGAAGAGGCTGGGATCAGAAATGGAGAACTTGACATGACAGCTTTCTGTCACTGGGCTTCTACTATAAGCTGGAGCAGAGTGGGGTCTTCCAAGGCAGCTCAATGGGTCTAATTAATCTTTGGCCTAAGGAGCAGGAAGACTCAGCTTTTATTACTCAATTTTCACCAGCCTTAAGGACTGGACTGCTCCCCAAGGTGGTCAAGTCCTCTGGGCAGTGAGAGGATACACAACAAGCCCAAAGGGGTTAAGCAGTAGCCCATAAACTTCTCTACTGTCTGCCATTCCCGACTCTATCTCTGCCTCCCTTCTGATTTGAGAATACTGATCTAGGAAGAAAGTCTGGGAGCTCAAGCTGTTTTCAGTTTTACCAACTGCAGAAATATGTTCAGTCTTTGTAGGTGTTTGGTTAGTGTAGTATGACCTTAGTGAAGACATAATTTCCACGATCCTAAATGACCCCACCGATTCTGCCTTCAGTTTCTACATTGTTCTCTTCTTAGAACAGGGCTTTTAAAGTCTGATGGTTAAAAAAAAAAAAAAAAGAAGGATAAAATAGACAAAAATAGACAAGGGCTGACAACAAGAACAACTTCATCAAAAGAATGTCTCAGATCAGTCAATTTCTTCCAAGGGCCCCAATGAAAAAGACAGATGGGGTAGGAAAACCTTGCCCTGGAGTAAAGGTCAGCAAATACTTTTTGAAAAGGACCTGACAATAAATATTTTAGGTGTTGTAGGCCACTTGATCTCTGTCACAACTACTTAACTCTGCTGTTGTGCTGTGAAAGCAACCATAGATATGTGAATCAATGAATGAACAAATCTGGCTGTGCTGCAATAAAACTTTATTTACAAAAGCACGGGCTATGGTCTAGGTATAGGCTTTAGTTTGCCGACAGTACGTTAAAGAATCCCTACTAAGACAGGTCAGCGGGCACCTGTAAAGGAAAACAGAATGCCAATTTGAAAAGCGCTCATAGGATGCTAAATTGGGATCTGCCTAACTAATTTGTTCTGCTAAGCCTCCAAATATTTTAAGGCTCCCAGAGAGTGCTCATGAGAATAATCCTTTTTTCTGACCTCCAAAAAAAATAGCCTCAGCATTACCTTGGCTTCATTCTTCATTCACTCACTTTATCTAATCTGCCACTATGGCTGCTATTTCCTCCAGTGAAATCTCTGAAACCAAAGCTTAAGAGGTTAAAAACCAAGTCCATAGTTACTTATACAGCAGTCAATGACACAGATAGGACTTAAACCAAGTTTTTCTGACACTATCGAATGGGAGAAAATATTTGCAAAGCATACATCTAAAAAAGGGTCAATATCTAAAATATATAAAGAACTCATACAACTCTAGGAGGAAAAAAATCCACAATCAATCCAATACAAAAATGGGCAGAGAAACTGAATAGATATTTTACCAAAGAAGACATACAATTGCCATCAGGTACATGAAAAGGTGCTCAACATCACTAGTCATCATAGAAATGCAAATCCAAACCACAATGATATCACCTCACACTTGTTAGAAAGGCTATCTTAAAAGAAAGAGAAAGAGAGAGAGAGAGAGAAAACAGCATTGACAAGGATGTGGAGAAAAGGGAGCCTTGTTCGCTATTAGTGGAAATGTAAATTGATATAATCATTATGAAAAAAGTATGGAGCTTGCCTAAAAAAACTAAAAATTGGACTACCATATGATCCAACAATCCCACTTCTGGGTATGTATCTGAAGAAAATGAAAACAAGATCTTGAAGGATATCTGCACTCCCATGTTTATTGCAGCATAACTCACAGTGAAAACGACCTTTATGTTTGCTAACTGATGAAGAAGACGTGATATGTTATATATGTATATATATAACATACATATATAATATCTATATAGATATGACATATAAGATATATATGATCTTATAATGTTATATATGTGATAATATATTATCATATGTATGACATATATTAAGATATATATCGCATCTTCTTCATTCATTTATCCATTAATAGCCACTTAGGTTGTTTCCTTATCTTGGCTATTGTGAATAATGCTGCAATAAATATAGGAGTGAAGAAATTTCTTTGAGATTCTATTTTCATTTCCATTGTATGCATATATACAATGAACTATATGTATGTGTGTGTGTGTGTGTATACACAAACCATGAAATATTCTTCAGCCATGAAAATGAAGGAAATCCTGCCATTAGCGACAGCATGGATGGACTTGAGGGCATTATGCTAAGTGAAATAAGTGAGACAAAAGAAAGACAAATACTGTATGATATCACTTATATTTGGAATCTATAAAAGCTAAACTCATAAACAAGAGAATCAAATGATGGTTGCCAGGGATTGGGAAAAATAGGGAGAAGTTGGTCAAAGGGTATAAACTTTTAATTATAAGATGAATTAGTCCTGGGGATCTAATGTACAGCATGGTGACTATAGGCAACGATACTATATTATATACTTGAAAGTTGCCAAGGGAGTAGATCTTAAAGGTTCTCACCACATAATTGAAATGGTAATTATGTGAGGCGATGAAGGTGTTAGCTAATGTTATGGTGGTAATCATTTCATAATATATGAGTATAAATCAACATGTTGATTAACACATGTTACTTCTCAATTATATCTTTATAAAAAATATTGATGACAAAGCATTATAATCACTGACCTAGGAAGACATTTCTTTTAGAAACTAAGAAAGTTCAGTGCTAACATTAAACTTTCTGGAAAGCCCACTTGTTTCCGAAAGGCAGCTTAGAGAGCCTAGGAGAATTCATGGTTGATTTCAGAGCTGCATATTGGGTCTCCATGTCACTCCAGGGGAGTGACTCAGTCTGACATCTCTGCAAAATATGGCACTCTCCTCACCTGGACTGTCAAGGCCTAGACATCACATGTCCCTTTACCCGTCTCCTCTTTACCTTCTATCAAAGCCCCAAATAAATCTCATTCCTCTAGATATCACTCTACTCATCTTTCTCAATGTCTACTGCTCTGGGTGTCTCCTGTGTACCCCAGTCTCTCCCTTCTTTACCTCTCCACGCCAAAGAGACAGAGCACATGGACCACAATAACAGCTTCCTTGCCTTCCAAGTATGGTTCTCTTTCTGCTGGGTTACAGGGTGCAACAGGCTGCAATCATTCCTCTGTCAAAGACCCCAGCTCCTCTCAAGTGGCAATCCTCTCCAGGTTTGAGTAACCACCCTGCCCCAAACCCCTGCAAGGACAGATGGGAAAAAGTTCCTCCACTAATTTTAGCACACTCTCTGGTGGTTTTTACCTTGCTCATGCCTTTGCAAACCATCCCTCTACTTGATTTCCCAGTGCTGGGAGCAGGGGAAAGGATGAAGTTAAGACCACCCAAGAAAGGAAAAGGACATTAGAAGCCAGAGCCACTTCACAGTAATTGAAGGCAGCCTCATGTAG
The DNA here is from genome assembly GCF_014176215.1 of Rousettus aegyptiacus. NCBI lineage: Eukaryota > Metazoa > Chordata > Mammalia > Chiroptera > Pteropodidae > Rousettus > Rousettus aegyptiacus. The sequence goes on from NW_023416306.1 coordinate 129,961,958, forward strand.
TGGAGGTAGCAATGGTAGTACCATAGAAAGGGAGAGACTGAAAAAAATAATTAGCAAATTATTTTGCACAATTATTTGCACAATTTTAGCAAATTTCCCCACTTATGGGTGTCCAAACTGTAAATTAGATAATTAACAATGAAAGCACATTAAACTTTGTTTAAAATAGTAAATATCTAAAGGTATGATGAATTATGTAACTAAAAAGTTTTTCTCAACTGTAAAACGTAATTCTTATTATCCTTACATTTGAACAGTTCACCAAGTGCTTCGACATATGTTTTCTCATTGGTGTGTTCCTCACACCCACCTTAGAACATGGCTAAGTAAGTACTGTTCTCCTCTATAATGAGGAGACTGAGGCTCTAAGAGTTTAAGGTATTTGCTCACGGACTTACACAGTGATAGAGGCAGATGTTCATGGTTCCATGCATTACACGACATGCTTCAGGGGAAGAGTATACTGCAGTGTCAGTTCGACAGCAAGTTTCACATTATGTCAGTTCCCACTGGTTGGTAGCAGTCACCCAGAGTGCTGTGTTGAGAAAGATTCTGAGGCTGAGTCAGGACATAAGAAGAAAGAGTATCTTGATTGACTAGCAATATCTGGCAAGACATAAAATTGAGGACTGGTAACAGGACCCTCACATATTTTCCACCCATGCCATTAGTGTTTGAGGCATGGGTTTTGGACGTTCATAGATCTACATTAAGACCAGACTCAATAGATCTTGATTTCCTCATCTACCATCAAAAGACCATAATACTAACTGCATCATGAAGTTGCTTCTTTCATTTCCCAACCTAAATTTATTTTCACATGAAAAGAAGCTGTTGTCCTCATCTAGGAAAACAAGTCATTCAGAGAAAACTATTAACTATATCCATTCTAGACTTAATTCAGTTAGTAAAGTAACACAGCGTAGGAGGGGAAAGGCTGGGTTTAGCAATAGGAATCCTGGAGTCTGGCCCAGTTCTTTTTTTATAATTTATTCTAGAGCTTCAGAGATGTCCAGAAGAATTCTCATTCCTAAAGTAAGCCCAATGGAATGTACTGATCATGTAGAGTCTTTATTAGACACAGGCTTGAATTGATGGCATTTAAAAATCAACAAGGAACTCTCTAAGAGAATTTATCAGCCTTCCCTAAACGTGTGTTCTATTTGTCAGTCTTGATGAGTTCTGTATGAGCTGTGTCATCGCGAGCAAGTCAGTTAATTTTTGGAAATAATAGTTTCTTAATCTATAAAATGAGATTGTTAAAAGAAATATTTTTTTAAAGAGTAACTTTTATATTGGAGAAATGATTATAGCAACTTTTTGTCAGTTTCCCAATTTTCTGTAGTGCTATATTGTCTTTATAATAACAGAAATAGTAATATTATAGTAAAAGATTTAACATCTATTTGAAATGTTATTCTCCTTATAATCAACTTATTTTTCGCATATGTTCATTGCCTTTGTTTCTGTTTTCCTCTTTTTAAAGTTTTTGTAAATGTTTTTACTTTTTATATTTTAATTTTTGTAAGCAGCTTCATTTTCCTAGCAAAATATGGTGTGTATGTATATTATGTATATGCTTTGTTAATGATGATTGAGATGTGGCAGGAAATGTACCACCCTGAAATACATGCTCCTCATGTCTAAAATTCCACCTTTCTTCTAATAGTGGAATCTATTCCTCTCATTTGTGTAGTCTTTTCAGTTACAAATGCTCCTGGGAGGGACAACAGTTTAATTCCCCAAACCTTAGTGCAACAGAGTTTATTAGAGGTTTTCCAAAAGTTACAAGACTAGTCTGACAGTATTAAGCCCCTGAGGAGGGGAACAAGGAGCCTGGAACTGAGAGGCTGCTAAGTTTCACAGATTCCAGAGGGCTGGTCCAATCAAAGCCTACAACAGAGAAAGATGTACCTTTCAAATCCCTATACCTTAAAGTACAATGTTTAATTAAAAGCATCGACCATGAAAAGCATCATATTCATAGGAATCTACTGATTTAAATTTATATTATAAATACGATAGAATTTTTTTTTAATCCTTTTAAGTAATAAAATCATTATTACTTGGTCAGACGCAATGCATGTTGAGCTCAGGCCTATGGTTTTGCTCATGATCTACAACATGTAGACGGAGGAGGTTCTACTCACTCTCTAAATCTGGAAAGGTGTGTTTCACATTGTTTCCGATCTCATGTATTTCCAATTTTCTCTTTTGATTGTGGAAATATTGTTCTGAGATCCAACAATAAATGAAGGAATATGCATGTATAATATTTATTTTACACATGTATACACACATAAAACATATACTTTACAGCCCATATATCAGAAAGATTTATAACATTTTGCTTTACAAAGAAAGTTTAAATAAGAGAGAAAAAATGAAATGAAACAGTGACTGTTCTCTAGTTCAATTACTCTGTCAAATACTCCCCTTGAGAAAGGAATTTGTTCTTATTGTGAAATAAATTAATATAGAAACTAGACTCCTGTGGTAACTTTTCTTTATCCCCAGGCAGTGTTTTCCCACTACTGCTTTCAAAATTCACTTTTGGCAATATACATATGGGAGGTTGGAAATAGCTAGAAATTATGTTAGAATTTTAAATATATTCTCATTTCCAAAAATGTTAGCGGCTCCCCAAATTATCAGGGAGTACACAATCAGTTAGAGGATGCCTGCCCCAGAAATCAATTGCTTGTCCACTTCATCCTCAGGATGGGAAAGAGCTTTCTCTCACTATCATTTCAACTTCCACGAATCAGGTTTTCTGTCACAACAGCTACCGCTTGCCCAGAAAATTTGGAAGGACAAGGACCATTGGGCTGCAAGAAAAGTGCTGAAATGGCCAAGCTTAGTCCTTTTCCAAAATCTACAACTCAGCCTTCACTGAGTACCTTCACTACCCACGCTGCCAGCACAAGCCCTCTGTGATTCCTAATTAGGCATTCGCCACTCAATTACTACCCCATTAGCGCCACACTCTGTTATCATCAAACCACTGGACAAAATTTTCTTCACCTTAGCCAGATTATGAATGAATTTACAATCAATTGCTGAAATCCATGCTGGCTGACATTCACTCTAAGCTAATCTTAAATCAACAACATAAGGTCACTGTCTGCAAAATTGATCAGGGAAAGTTATAACCTATCTACAGAGCAAAGCAGGGCCTTTAGGAAGAGGTTATTTGGAGGGTGGGGCGGAATTTAGAATATATAGTGCAAAAAATATTAGTCCTAGAAATGAATACAGTGACTGAATGTTCTGTGTGGACTTTTATGGTAGAAGAGTCCGTGCCTGGCCTTTCCATGTCATGTGAGCCTCGCTGATGAACAAGTTCGAACCTCAAGTAGCTCCCTCACAGGCAGGTATTTCTGCCCTTAAGTGAAAAAGTTACAACGAAACAGCAACGACTCATATTTACTGACTTCTTACTCTTTGTCAAGCTTTGATCAAAGGGCTTTCTATGTTTTAACTTGTTTAATTTCACACAGCCTGAAAGGTAGATATCATTATTATCACTATTTAATGAGAACGAAAACTGAAGCATAAGATCATAGGTATTACTGCAAAGAAAGAGAGCAGGCAATTCCTACAGATAACGGGCACTATGTCCTACTCCAGAAGCATTGTCTGCTAGAAAATAACTTTAAATGCCAACAGTTTCAATAATAATAAATATCATCTACCATTTATTAGTCACTATGTTCCTTTGGGGTGGGTGTGTATGAAAGAATAGTATATCTGCTGTCTTATTTTTAAGTTATGCTATTCTTGTACTCATGAATGAAACAATGACAGCAAGATAATGAAGTGGTTAAGAGCAAACACGTGGCTTCAAACTCTCAGATCAAACCGAAGTTCCACCGCTGTGAGCTGTGCGAGCTTGCACAATGTACTTGATCTCTCTAAGCCTTATCTATATATTGAAGACAATGTATAGATAGAACTTAATTGATGGGATGGTTGTGAAGATGAAAGGAGATCATCTAAAAAAAGTGCTTATAATAGGGCCTGATGCATAGCGAATGTTAAATAAATGTTGTAATTATTTTCTTCCATTGGCAGAGAAAAAAATTTAAGTCAATAGGTAAGCTGGCAAGTATGACTCTTCCGTTAAAAATATAACTGATTGCATTGTAGTTTTTCACCAATAATCATGAAGAGATAATAGAATTTTCTTTTTTATGGTGCTGATTTAATTTAGTTTTATTGGGCATTTCAAAGAACACATCTTTTAATCTATTTCTGGTATTTTCTGTAAAATGCATGGACTGGAGGAGATAAATTCACTAGAGGAGGGGTAGAGCTTCAGAATCAGAGAAAAACGGAAAAAGCATTATAAAATTCTATGAAATTATGAATATATTTCTCTATAATATTAAGGTGTTGTATTATTTTTTATTAATTCTTATTATAAATTATACATTCTCAATGTACATAATTGAGAAAATAGAAAAAAAGTACAAAAACCTTTTTAAGTAAAAAGAAGTAAATTCTCTCCCATTGTGTTACCCCTGTTACTTTTCTGAGTAAGTACAGGCATGACCACACCGCTTGAGAATAGAAGAAGTCCATTCTGATTGGTTAGTGCCTGCTATAACATTGTTCAATATTTTGAATATTAAATTCCCCTATGTTTGTGTACATGTTTCATCCATATATGTTTATTTGTGATATTAGAAACATACTGAACATTGGTTTATTTAGATTTTTAAATTGTTTTCATAAGGTACATAATGAACTTTTCTTGTCATTAAACATTGTTTGAGGACATCATTCTAAAATCATCTACTAATAATGCAATGGAATAGATACACCATGATTTATTTAATCATTCTATTAGTGTTCAATAGACAGTTTCCAATTTTTTGTTATTATAAATATATTTGTACATATAAAACTTTGAGTAGCTAATATATTGTCATTTAAGGCACATAGTTACTTCCATAGCAAAATACCATTTTAATTTTAGAACAAGCTGTTACTTCCAAAAATCACTAGGTTATTTGGTATGTTTGTGGGATTCTGCTACTAGGAATGAAATTCATACCAGCCTTATACATACTATTAAATGTAAATAAATATAAAAGTGTTACACGGTAAATTGCTATGTAAGTATATAATTTATGGTAGTAGCAGTATCATCAGCTGCTGGTATTACAAACTCTCCGAATTACATCATACTTCCAGGCTTTTAGAATTTTTCAGTTCTCATAACAACAGATTTATTGCTCACCTAAAGAATACTGATACAATTTTTTTACTGCCTCCATGTAAAGAAAATATATATCCTCTTCCTGACCCCCATTTGATAATGTCACCATTGCAATCCCCAAATTTCAGCATAACAAGCACATGCACATATTTCATTAAACACCTATCCAAGCAAGGGCAAAAAGGAGATAAATGGACATCTGTTGTTTGCTGTCCTACACACATTCTCTTCATTCCGGACATTAATATGCTGAATTTCTGTCCCATTATCATTCATGTGGCTTGGGCAAGTCGGACCTCCACTCTAGAGATAGGGGTGGTCTCCCTGAGGGCGTCAGCCAACTCAGCGTATGCTATCCACAGCTGTAGTGATTTGCTCAGGGATAGGCATGCAGCCCAGTGTGAATCAATGAGACCCAAGGTGTTCCAGCAAAGTAAAATTATTCTTTCTTCTAGGAGAGCTACTGGAAGGGACCATTGTTTCCTCCGGATTTGTTAGTATGAACATCTGAAACTGTTGACATCATCTGGGTACCATGACAGGGAAGTCTAGAGCTTTCTAGGAAACTATGATGTGGAACCTAAGGATGGAGTCAGCCCTAGACAAGGCCAAGCAGAGACAGAAGAAATTTCAGTCAAACTTATGTCATTAATGTTAGGTGACACCTCAGAGATGGGCTAAATTAACAAATTAGGAAAGACTAAAGATAACCTGAAAACCCTCCTATTACAAATATCTAGAAAAGTTAGATCTGCATTACTTTCTTAATGCAAGTCTGAACTCGTACAGAGGAAAGAAAAAGTATGTGTGTGTATGTGCGTGTGTGTGCATGCATATATATGAGGTGTCAAGTCAGACGTTAGCAAGCTTATTCTCAATCCTATGAAATAAACTAGTCTGAAGATGGAGGGGTAGAAAATGAGTAAATATCTTCAAAAGTGAGTTCATGAGCTCAGCTCCCCCCGATAAAGCCACTTAGAGGATAATGATTTAGTCAATGGTAGTCTAATCAGTAATGGCCAATTCTATCTTTCTAAACAGTCAAGGAGAACACTTAGGTAATGGAGAGGAGTGGCCATCACAGCAGAGAGAACTGGACATGCAATTTGCAAAAGAAGAGAAGGTCATTGGCAAGAATGGAAGGAAATGATTCTCAAGCTTTGCTAAAAGACATCAGTTTGGTACCTAATAATATAACCTTTAGTACTTCCAAGCAAGTGTGTTTTATGCTGACTCTCATAATTATACTGTAATTTTTACCATATATTAATGACATTGACTGTACATGTGATAATCAATTATTTTCAGCAGCTTGTATCTTAAATGTTATGCTGGTCATTCTGATTATGAACTTAAATACCAACTTGGTGATGGATTCACCTTTTAACTTTTCTCTCTTAAAAAGAGCAAAATTGGGAAATCGAAGTATAGCCCACATAGATTTTTCAGTATTTAGTGAAAGTTCATAATGGCGCAGTTGTAACTGAGTTGGCATTTAAACATGTAATCTGCTGACCTTGAATTGCAAAGCAATTTCTTGTCTCTTAAAAATTTGAAACGTATAAAAATTATATTAGATCAATTATTTTAATCATTTTTGTTAAAATTTATCTTTCTCAATTTTGCTGGATTGGTATTATAACCCACTATCTCTTTTAGTCTCATATTCCCTCATTAATATTCATTAAAAGTATCTGCTATTTCAAGAAACCTAGACTAACTTTTCAATACATATTCATAAGTATTGCTTTGAAAGGTTTTAAGCTACTTCCACCTTCACTGAAAATATAATTTGTGCTTCATACTAATGTAAGTGACACCTCAGAGATGAGCTAAACTAACAAATCAGGATGGACTTCAGCTCCTCTTAGCAAAGACCCGTGCTTCCCCATTCTGCAATAGAACATCATATTGTTCTTGTGTTAATCACAACACAAGACACTCTTCTTGCCTGATGGGGTCCAAGAATAAAGACCAGAGCTGCCTACGTCAGTCTAAAGCCAGGTTTCTTAAGACGAGATCCTTGGCAGGGTTTTAGCAATTTTGTGAATCCCCTGAAAGAATACGTAAGATTTTGGGTGCAGGTGTGTGGGTACACTTTTCTGGTGAAGAAAGTCTGTAGTTTTTATCAGACTCTCAAAGGAAGCTTTGATACTGATGATGATGTGGTGGTGATGATAATAATTTTGAACCTTTAGCCTATGAAATGACGACATTCTGTGTGGATTTACTTCAACAAATAGGGGAGGTGGCACACGGGAGCCGATAACTGTTGAAGTCATTTGATGAGTACATAGAGGGTCCTATTCTCCATAATAAAAAGTTTTAAGGATAAATAAAGAAATGCTGCACAAGTTTGGGTTCATCTCTCTCTGGACCTATGAGGCGAGATCATGAGTGTTTGCTTCCAGTGCCAAGTGGTATCTATCAAGTTAAGGGAAGAAAGATTTAAAAAGAATCACTACTTAGGACATGATCAAAGCATTCAACAGTAGTTCCATCCTACCATGCACAGAAACAGCTGACTGCAGCCAAAGGTGACTCATACACAAGCAATCCCAGGCATCCAAGACTTTTTGTCTCTATTCTAACAGGGAGCAGGCAGGCATGCAAAATAGACCAGGAAATCAAAGATGACCCAGACCTGGCCTCTCTTCAAGTCACCTCCCCAAAGTGACTCAGGATGCTGCCCATGGGGAGGCCCCCCGAAAACCTACAGTTTCCATACAGAATGTGGAGTTTAGGGTGCCACCAACACAAAAAACTCCATGGGAACTAGCCTGAGTGTGACCTTCGTTCTGGCCTCCCCTTGGCACTGCTTCATGTATTTGAACCGCCAACCTTGTCCCCATCCATCACCAACCTCGCTTCTTTCTCTGTGTTGGTTCCCTATCTGCAATCCTAACCTTTCCAGTTCCTTTCTCTGGTTAGCCTTCATGTGGGCATACATTCATTAACTTGGCAAATATCTACCAGCTTCTAGAAGGCCCTGTCTAAAGCTGTGCAGTTACCAAGAAAAAGTCAAAATCCTTTGCCTCTAATAAGTCACCTGATACCTGAACATTTAGCTTTCAGACCACCAGGTCAAGCCCCCTAAAAGCTCCTGAAAACATTATTATAACATCTGCCTTAAATCTAAAGGCCTTCCCAGTGTGAAGAGATGATAGTGCCTCTGAGTTAACCCCTGGCTTGAGTCATATTCCTACAGAGGCTGGTCAAAAACCAGCATTCCCACCCTGCCTGAGAACCAGGCAATGACTCCATAAAGGACCACTCACTGCTTGTGAAATATCCTGCTGATCAAAGAATCCACAGGCTTAAAAATCGTTACTCCAGAAGAATTTAAATTGGCAGAGAACTCAGACCCCCCACTTGATTTTACACCTATCATGAATAACTTTGGTATAACTGTATATTTTTTCACATCTATATAGTGGCAGTTCCTGTGCCTCACACCCTATACATCTCATTTAATCCTTACAACAATCTATGAAATACTCTCGACAACATTTTTACAGATGGAAAACTGAGACATGAAAAATAGTAGCAAAGGTAAATAATCAGGCTTTTGACATTTGTTCTGTGTCTTACAGATATTTTCTGAAAATTACCGTTTTCTATAAAGTTCTCTTAAGATGCCCTGATGAAATCTGTACATCAGATTAAGTCCCAGGGATGTAACGAGCCATCTGCCCCCTGAGCATTATTTCCTTTGTCATAGGTAGCAAGAGTTAGAGAAGAAGCAAAGTAATATCTTTAAGAATCTGTTCTATCAACATTTATTGAGCATCTACTACATGTCGGATATGATATTGGGATACTAAATGGAAACATCATGTTGGACTTTCACTTATGCCTGGAAAGGAGATGTCAGAGCACATCAAAACATGAAAACTCCTACAGGATAACCGTTATACTATATCCTGTGTCTCCTCTTTCTGTGGCTTTTCCTTTTCCATCTTCTTTTTCAAATACACAAAGCGCTCATACTCTTTCACTCCTCCCACATCAAAATGTACTTTAAGGAAAGGTCTTGATCAATCATTTACACTTCAGTGGGACTTTCATCATCTGAGAGGACATTTCTCAGGGCTTTTAAAACTCTAACTTCCCATGGGAAAAGTAAAGTGGTTCCTTAGTAAAGAAATTCCAGATGTTGGCAAGCATGGCTGAAAATTATAACTTAGAAATAGCCAAAAATGCCTTCCCAGAAATGTATTTGATCCATAAAGGGATTTGGAGGAAAGCATATTTGAGAAAAACCAATTATAACCTAAAACTTTATTATCTGCACTACCTCGTCTTCTTTATCTATTGGAAGAAGCTGCCTCCATGTTTTTCTGAGATCTCTGGCTTGATCTTTCCAAGATAATTATTTCCAGAATTTCACCTGCACCAAAGTGATTCCCTCTGAAGAGATCAAACTCCCCAGGTAAGACATGGAGACAATGTGTAGTTTGAGACAACATAATCAATATTATATTTTTATAGTTGAAAAATGAAAATACAACCATTATTTTCATAGCACAGAAACTAAAGTCCAAAAAAATTGTCTTAGCTGGTGAGGATACACAAAAGACATTGATTTTTGATGGAGATGGTGGAGGTGAGAGGGAGAGAATATGGAGTGTATCATAATCGTGGCGGTGAAGGACAGGAATTTTAGGTATATCAAAAGAAAGCATAGGTTTTAAAATGCTGAAAAACACTGGCCTGCTCTGTGCTCAATTTACACGTTGAATGAGTAAATAAATGTGTCTAATATCCATTGTCCTCTTAGGAATTTCATACATGTTTTACTACTACCAGTTCCCTTCAATTAAACCTTCGTCATCTCCAGAGGAACAGCATGGTGGCCCTGATCATGACTTAACCCTTTGTAATTGTTTTAGATCGCCCAGCATATCTGAGCTTCCATGGAAGCCATTATGTCACACAAGGGAGAAAGGTGGACTATTGTGCCCAATCCCAAGATCTATAGTCAATGCAGCCAGCACAATCGACCACATCATGTCAGAGTCCTGAAAGGCAGACTTAAATCTTTATGACCTGGGTTCCCTGGATTCACGCCAATAGTATACAAACAGTTCCCTTCCCAGCAAGACAGCTTCCAGTTCTTAAAATTTTATAGTGAATTTAGGGGTCTTTTCTATGAAGTCTCTGTTTTAATATCCTCACACTGGGCCTTGATGTAAAACCTCCACCAGCAACCTAGCCATGAGCTCCCCAGCAGTGGCAATGGTACCCAGAAACTCTGGGTTATTTGTCACAAGAAGTTGGTCTTCCTCCTTTCCTACTGGCTTCCAAGAAACACCAGGAGAGCTGGATTTTGTTCAAATGGGTTTACCAGGAAGCACAACTTGAAAATTATTCCTTCTGGGTTTTTATTTTGTTTTGTTCTCCTGGAAATCTAAGGACAGAGAGAGTGAAAGGAATGGACGGGATCTTTAAACAGCCAGGTTGCCTGGTGACCCCTTGACCTGGAGGAGACGGATCCCTTGCAGGGCAGAGACGATGCTCCACAGCCCACTGCAAGTTGACCTCCTCCTGCAACAGCATTTGAAGATTCAGAAACCAGGCCCTCCTGTGTCAAGAGGGAAGAAATAAACTTTCCCTTCTCCTCATTCCACATAAAGTCCAAACTTGAATGTGCATAGAAATCACCTGGGAATCTTCTTAAAATGCAGATTCTGATTCAGTAGGCCAGGTGGGGCCTAAGACTCTGTATTTCTAACAAGCTCCCAGATGAGGCTGCCAGTCACTTGACCTTATTTTGAGTAGCAAGGAAATATAACACACTCATTATTCAGCGAGGTCGCCCCTGAGGAGTGGGGATTGTGGGAAGGAGACAGTACAAGGAGGAAAGTGGCAACATATATTTGATATTTTATGCATTTGTATATTATCCACTTTTTTATCTTTCTGTCCTGTCTTTGTAATTTTTAAAAGGTAAAATACATAATATCTTTTTTAGAAAAAAAAAGAAAAGAAAAAGGACCAGCTCTAGGTTTTGTTTTTTGTTTTTTTTTTTGTTTTTTTTTCTTATTACAAAGTCAGTATTTGCTCACACCCTACCCGAGGGCAAGGCTCAGGAATTCTGGGTTATTACAACCTAATATTCAAGCATCTGGGAATCAGGAAGCTCTTTCTCAAGAGGAGAAGAGCTGACCACAGTAATGGTCAGATCTTGGTTTGATCTGGACTTGACACACCAAGGAATACAGGCAGTCACACCCAAGGGCCCATCTCCTTGGATATGCATAGATTTGGGTGGAGGAAGTTAACGTGCGTAATTGAACTGGTAAATAGTTTAAAACAAAATGTATATCAAAACAAATATGGATATTTTATGTAGTAAAATTCAGACATTAACTACATTTTTCAGATAAAAGAAGCATTTGAAAGAAAATTTCTCCTTATCCCCTAGACCTCAGTCTCCCCTGTGACAAAGGGGCATCTCGGTAAAAGACTAGGGAAGTGTTGACCCACATGAACCACAACAGGCTGAGATTAATGATCCCACAACTATCTCTAGGGATGTAGACAGGCAGGCTCCCCCAGCAGCAGCAGCATTTCCCAAAACTATATCCCCTATTCAGTCGTCCACGGAGAGTTTAGTTGTCCTGTCCCATCTGTGTCGCTCCTCAGCTCTACAGTCTGACATATTTTCAGCTGAACTAAACATCACCAACTACCTGCCCCACAAATACAGCATGTCTACAACTACACTCATTCCAAAAACTCCTTGGCTCTACACCCCACCCAGACTTCCTCCTCTTCTCACATTACTTTGATCTCCATGTATTTCAAGAGAAAAAGTTGAGCACTTTCCAAGCTTTTTCTCTCCTTTGCCCAAAAGGCCCAGTCTTTAAATTCTGTCATCTCTAGTGATGTCGCCTATCTCCTGAGGTCATTCCCTCTCCACCTTAGCTCAGCCCTCATCTTCTCTCACCTAGAGTATTGGCAAAGCCTCCAGGCCAGTCTCATTGTTTTGGGCTTTTCCCACTTCAATACTTCCTCCACACACTGGCTGCTGGAGTGATCTTCCTAAAACATGAATGCAAGCATGTCCTGTTTGAGAGCTTTAACTGATTCCCATCCCTTGTCCTCATTCTTCTCTCTGGATCAGATCCAAAGTCCCAAACCAAGTTTTCCAAAAGGCCCTTTATAATATGGTCATCAAACCACTATTCCAGCCTTGACTCCTCACCCCTTTCCACAGCTCTTCTTCTCCTTGTCATTCTCTGACCACACCATGCCCCAAAGCCACTAACTTGCACACATTATCCCTTCTGCCTAGAACGACTCTTGTACCATCTCGATCTGAGGAAACCCTCTATCCTCCAAAACCTACTTAAATGTTACATAATTTATGAAACATTCTTCAGACCTCATGTTGATTTCCCCCTTCTCCCTCCTGCCTCAATTATCACCCTTTGCCACAGAATCATGGTTATATGTTTTGTTTGAGCTCTTCAAAAACAAGAGGCAGTACCATGAATCTTTGTAGCTCCAGAGTTTAGCCCATAACAGCTCATTGAATGAATGTACGAATTAATGAAAGGTTGCTTTTCTACCCAGTTTTTGGTGTAATTCCATGCTTTCTGAGCCAAGTGGGAGTCTGATAATCCCACTTGAGGAGAGACAAGAATGAGGGACCATTAATCATTTCTCCCCAGTTGAAAATCCTCCCTTTGCCCAGAGGAATGCTGTGAACCAAACCTAACTTAGAAACCTTGGTCCTGCTTTCCTGGGTCCCTTCTGTCAATTCATCTGGTGACACTATTAATTTCCAGCACTGCGATGCGGATAGAGGAAACAGATACATTTCTGAGCAAGAATACAATATAGAAAAATTAGATGTCTCCAACCTTTTTAAAATCAAGATTTCAAAATGCTATAAGTGAACTCACAGGACATAAAAAATATAAAAGAAATAGAAATCCTAGTGAATGGGATTAGAAGTGTCTGTGCTGGTACTCATTAGGTCTCTAATACCTACATCAGCACAATTCAGTGTTCTTGTGAGTGGGAATATGAATGTTTCTGATGTATATCATATCTTCCTAACCAAACTGTAAGCTACTTGTAAGCATACACTATATTTTTACCTATACTGGGTTAACTTGCTAGGTCTTAATACTACCCTTTTAATATTGAAGAATTCTGATAAATACTTAATGATCAAGGGTTGGCTGTATACAAGTGTCTATATATATTAAGGAATATTTCTCTTATACTTTGCCTACAGCTTTTGCTTTAAAAATGGAAAGAAATGGAACCAATCAGGTTTTGTAAACCAACAGGCGTATAGACCTGTGCTGATTCCTAAATGGATTCTGCTTTTGGTCCTGCCGGAGGCAGGGGGATAGATTAGTTAACTCCTCCAGGGGTCTTCCAGCCCCGGGGTCTCACTCCACATTTTCCTCCTGAGAGAGTCTGTGCAGTCAACTACACAACCCAGCACTGAAGCATCACTGTGGATTGGATCTGGCATCTAGAAACCACACTGGTGAGTCTTAAGTATGTTAATATGGATAATTTAAACCTTATAAATAGCTTCCAATAATGTGTTTCTTGCCTGAGGGGGTCTTTTGGTTGGACTGCAGCACAATTGGGCTTGAGTTTGCAACTTAAAAGGGAAAACGGAATGTAAGAAGTATAATATTTTACATAGCTTCTTCTTCCACAAGTTTATTGACAGAGCTGGTAGTTAAGTCAAGGGAAAATGGAGTTTTAAGAGAGACATTGTGAGGTTGCTTAAGCTCTCTGTGGGTTCTTCCTTATTAAATTGGTGTGGTTTCAAAATCAAAAGCTAATTATTCCAAGTACTCACCTGAGATGGGCAGCTTGCCAGGGTGGTTGGTGAGGGCTCACGCTGAAATCTTTAGTGATCAGCAGGTAAAATTTGGGGGATGACACCTAGTGAATAAATAAAGCAGGAAAACATATGTAACTATTACCAACTTAGAAACAACAGATGAAAACACAAATTGGGCTTTATGACCTAGTTTAATCATTATTTCCATACTATTATCTTTTTAAGTATATGTTTTCATTATCATCTGAAACAAAGTGTCCAGATTATAAAAAGTTTTTATAAAGATTGCTCCTTATGCATGCTGAGAATTTTCTTTAGAGGTACAGAATTTTCTAGAGGTTTCACACCCAGTAGTCCTATGTTTGTGGGTGGTCAGTACCCTTGGTGAACCCTCTTGAACTAATTCAGAAAAGTTTCTGTTTTTGCATTTCTTGGTCATCAAATGCAGAAATCCTAGCGGAAAATGTTGCGTGACTTTTTATTTTTAATTTGCAGTGAATTTCATAGTTACCAGAAAAATAAAACATGAGAAGTTTATGAAATTCTTTTTGAAATATGACTAAGTTGGCTAAATAGTAATGTTTGAAAATGAAGGTTCTAGAGTCAGACTATGTTAACTTAAATTGAAACTCCACCAGTTAGTGATGATGAGGTAGTCTCAGCCTCCTTATTTGTCAAATGAGATTATATTAGTAATGGCTTCATAGGGTGCTTGAGAAAATTAAATGGGAAAATGTAAAATGTTTGGATATGGTAAGTTTTCTATTATTATTTTAAATATTTGAGATTTTGGTTCCAGGAGCATAACCAACAAACAAAATAGTTTATGATCTTAAATTCTAGTGAATTTACAGATTATTAAACAAGCCTATGTGCATAAGGATTGAATAAAAATAACATTGCTGTATTTATAATTATTTCAAATATTTTGATAGTAAATTGTTTTCCTAAATTCTATACCTTAAAGAAAACTATAATTATATAGTGATTTTATTTGTACACCTGATCACTGTGAGGGACTCACAGCCTCCCTGGGATACCCTTTTCCCCAGAAGGCTTCCATCCCCCTCCATAAGGCTGGGTGGTCAAGTTCACATTGCTGAGATGACACCATGGTGAAAAGGCAAGAGACTGAAAGGCAGGAGACCTGCTATCAAATAGCACAAGACCTTGATCAAGTCGCTTCACTTCCCCGGACTTTGACTTCCTCATCTTTAAAATGAAAAGACTCAACTAGATGGCTCCCATTGTCCCTGTTATCTCAAATTTCATAAATCCTACCCATTAAGGACAAAATACTGGTTGTTTGGAATAAGTGAATGTTCTATTTACTTGACAAATAATGTAAGTATCATATATAAATTATAAATGTTTAAGAAAGAGATGTTCTTCGACAGTGGCTTGGTCTTAGAATCACAACTACAGTATGCATAGTGTAGACCCCCGTATCTGCAGGGGATACTTTCTAAGACCCACAGAAGATGCCTGAAAGCACAAAGAGTGCAGAGCCCTACATGTACTACGTTTTTTCTGTACATACACATCTATGATGAAAGTTTAAATATGCTGTAATAGAAGTTATGTGAATGTATGTGCCTGCTCGCACACTCTCCCCATCTCCCTCTCTCTCTCTTACATGTGGTAAATGCCTTGGTGTCACTAGTTTCAGGGGATCCCTTGCTGAAGTCTTCACGTACTTTCAATGTTTTCTGGCACGACATGTTACCATCTATCAAAACACATTTTCTATTCATATCTTCCACCCACAAATTTAATGACTCTTCTATCTTAACTAAGCACTTATCACACATTGTGGCTGCAAAGTTTGCTGTTTGAGGTGCAACAACAAAAACCAGCACAAAGTCCTTTTTCCTCTTCAACAATTTCATGGATAGAAGCTTCGTTCTTACCATGGATCTTAGCAACAACCTTGGTATATAATTTTTTTCTTTATTACATTGAGAACTTTCACTTTTTCACTTAAAGGAAGTACTTTATGGTTTCTGTTTGGCATATCAAAATTTCCAGCATCACTACTCTGGTGCTTTGGGGCCATTATTAACATAAGGTTTACTTGAACACAAGCATTGTGAT
The DNA here is from genome assembly GCF_014176215.1 of Rousettus aegyptiacus. NCBI lineage: Eukaryota > Metazoa > Chordata > Mammalia > Chiroptera > Pteropodidae > Rousettus > Rousettus aegyptiacus. The sequence continues at coordinate 129,978,097 of NW_023416306.1, forward strand.
ACTGTGACAGCTGATCTGAAAGACAAGACAGCTTCTAAGTGACTAATGGTGGGTAACGTATATAGCACGGGGACACTGGACAGACAAAGGGATGATTTACGTCCAAGTGGGATAGGTCAAGATTTCATCACACTACTCAAAGCTGTGTGCAATTTAAAACATGAACATTTATTTCTAGAATTTTCTACTTAATACTTTTGGACCGTGGTTGACAGCAGGTAACTGAAACCATGGAAAGTGAAACTGTGGATAAAGGAGGACTACTGTATAATATGGGGGTCATATCTGACCTAGCTATCTCACAGTGTTCACATGAAGCCCAAAAGAGATATTAGATATAAACACATGGAAAATAAAAACCACCATACATAGGTCATAACCTACTATTCTGTTCTATAAAAAATATGGGATGGTCAGTTAGTTCAACTGGGATGGATTCAATATGCCAATTCATCAGGTAAAAGAGGTCTGCCAAATGCACGAATTGTCAGAATTTTCCATCCAGCTGCTTGCTGCCCTGTCAATTCAGCCCAAGTCAACTTGAAGACATCCTTTATGCTACATATACTCTCCTTATCGATTAAACTCTCACTTAGATACTTAGGTCCTAATTACATACCAAATCTTGACCTGCTACAAAACAAACACTGGAAAAAAAAGAGACAGAGATCCATCTTTAAAGCCAATATGCTTACTATCCAGAAAAAAAAAATGGAAAGGTAGCTAAGTATTCTCAACCAGGTATCACTCAACGAGAGTAACCTGCATGAGTAAATGTTTGGGTACAGTCTCGATCATAATGTAACAGAGGATTGCATTCATTTCACTGTAAAGCATACTATAACCACAGCTGAGTCCCCTCTTTCTGACTAGCCTATTGCTACAGTTTCTTTGCATGAATACTTCACTTTCTTGATTTTCAAATGCAGGTGAGAAACAATGTTTTGAGAGCGTTTTACAAGCAAATTCTTCTCTAATCCAGAAAACCAAAATAAAATTATAAAACCAAACACCACTGAAACAGTTGCAGCAATGAGAAAAGTCAATAGCATTTGACTAGTCGTAGTCTAGAAACCACAAGAGTGCCCTCTTAAGAACTCGGGTTCCTCTTCCTTTCTTCTTAAGATCATATCTAATTTTTGTCATCATTGTTAAACATTTAACTGGATTGATTCAATTGACTGGCTATATTTTGACAGCTCAAAGTATCAAGTTATTTAATTAACTCATTTCCAATTAGCACAGTTGCTGCTAACCTGGTGTAAATTAAGTCTCTTCAGAGTCTAGAAAAAGAAAGGAGGCCAAAGGAACTGAGATTTCTGGTGCATATCTCATTCTGTTAGAAGTTTCCAGTTCAGGTCAGACCCATAAAATAATGTATTTTTTTTTTTGTGGTTAAGTGTTAACTGGCAGCCAGGTGCTAGAAGAGTGCTGAATCAGCCCAAAAGAGGGGGTGGAAGGAAGAAGAAAGTTTAGTTTATAGGCTGAGGTGAGCAAAGGAAACAGACCCTGGTGAGAGTTATGTATTGCTCAAGGCGGGCACAGGTGGACGGAACTGCAGGCCAGGTCAGAAAGAGAGAAAGATTTATGTTCTGTGCAAACAAAGGGCAGAAGAAAAATCACCAATCCGGTTGGGCAGCACTGAAGTGAAGGAAACAGCTGCTCATACAGTGAGGGAATGGTCAGGTAAGATGGGCTGGAAATAGTAATCAGAAGGCCATCTGCTGACCCTGGACGGTAGGCCCTCGAGGCACGGAACAAATCCTGTCCTCCAGGAGGCCACAAAGAGGGGCCAGTACCAGCCGGGCAAGTAAACAATGCCAGGACGAGGCATTAAAGTTACATGAGCCTCATGTAAGAAGTTGCCCAGCGAGTTTACTTCCGAATGTGAAGTCGAGTGGAAACACAGTGTTTTCTTATTTGAGAACTTGGCAAACCCACTCCACTGGGCCTCTCTGTGAAGGAAGAATGTGGAGAGGTAGTTCATCAAACGTCAGCGCCCATTACCCATCACCTTCTCCGGAGGCTGCTGGTCCACCCCTCCTGGCAGCTGATGGTGGTAGCTGTCAGGCTTGCACTTGGGGTAGCTGCTGGCTTGGGGATACTGCCATAGGACCCCAAGAACTCACAGCCCAAGTAAGGAGTGTGCAAGGCAGCCTTTGATCATGGAAGGCAGCCCACCGGGCAATAGGATGGGAACAGAGAGGAAGGAGGAAACAAGAGCAGAATGGGCAAGGAACAGACAATGACCTTGTATTAATGGGCAGCACACCCCAGTGAAAGGAGGGGCCAGCATGAGTGGGGTTTTGCCCTAGAGAGCCGGCAGCAGCTAGGTCCTACCAATACTAATGAGTGTCATTATATCCCTTACACAAACAAGCCAAATTTCAGACAAAAGATGGAAGAGAGAAACGATCTATGTCATAACACAAAATACAAAATGTACGACCAAATGTCACTAAAGAACTAACTGATAATTGGTGGGTCAGCAAAGGCAATCTGAAGAAAGCACTGACTGTTTAAAGCACTAAGATTATTAAGATTAATAAGCGTGAGTGTTGTGACATTACTGGTTAGTGACCAAAATACGAAGCTGAAGTCAAATCTTTAGACTATATATATGTATACACACATACACACACAGACACGTAGTAATATTTATTGAATTCTTATTATATGCCAGACTCTTCCATTTTTAACTCATTTAATCCTCACAACATGCCTATGAGGTAGATAGTATTTCTATCCTCATTTCACAGACAAGAAAAAGGAAGTACAGAGAGCTTGTGCAAGATAACAAAGCTGATAAGTGTCTCAGCTGAGATTTGAACCAGTCATTATGGATCCAGAGCTAACACATTTAACTACAGCACTCTTTCTTCATCTGAAATACTGAAATCTCAGAAACTTTGGTGAGGAAGAGGCTAATTTTCCATTCTAAGCTCCTCAGAGCCAGTCCTCTCTTCCTGCTCTCCATACTCCAGTCCTCATGCCTGCTGCTGAGAAGTCACCCCCATCACCTCTATCCCTTTGGATCCTTCTTTTTCTTCATACCCCAGCTCAAGACTCAAGAGATTAGCTAGTTCCATGCCAAACCCTTTTCCTCCTCTTCCCAGGCCCACAGCTAGACTACATTTCTCAACCGCCCTTGCATTTAGGGGGGCATATGACTGCATCCTAGCCAATGGAATGTGAATGACAGTGATACATGACACTTCCGGGCCTGGTTTATAAAATAGCATAGGGACTCCTCCTTCTAGTTCAATGCAGATAATCATGGAGACCTGGGAAGCCACACGTTGAAGATAGCGAGGCCATATGATAGAAGGGTCCTGATCCCTGATTCCTGCTATGAGGAAGGCTGCCCACTAATCAGGAACTCCCATCTGAGTCTTTATGTAAGTGGAGAATAGACTTCCATATATCATGTTTAAATCATTGTACGTGGAAGCTTGTTTACTTCAATAGCCATCAACACTCTAGTATAAACTTTTATGAATCCACCTCTACACTAGGCTCTTGTACTTATAAGTTGGTTCCTGACCTTAAAGAAGTCATAGAAAAAAAAAGGAAAAATAGAGCTAGACATAACTAATATGAATACAAAAATTTCTCAATAAAAGAATGTCTAATATTTCATAGGAACACAGTTGAAGTCTGAAAAAGCCATTAGAAATATAGTGACAGTTGAGGTAAAGGTGAAGTTGGCATTTCTCTCTAGTAAGCCTATCCCAACTATTCCATCCCAGCCCTGGATTTCTCCCTCTCTCCCACCTCCACCTTTCTGGTTTGTACCTCATTTTAAGTTACATGGTGAAAACTGTACTAGAAAAGTGAATTATGGTTCCTACCACACTCACTATTCCTGTCCAAGGGAAATGCTCCTTGGTGCCCCATGCTAAGAGAACATGCCCCAAGCTCTGCCTTGAGCATGACTTTGCCCCTAATTAGACCTAGGGTGGCCCAATCTCCAGGTTGATTAGAGTCCAATGGGGCAATATAATGTCACGCTCTTTCATTTGGATCCTCCCATTCTGGAATTGAATGAGGGAACCCTGAAGGAATTAGCCTATTGGTTTAGGATAAAAGACAGGCACATATGACCAGAAACACAGGCTGTGCCATAGCCTCAGAATGCAGATCCTGCCACTGAGGGATTGGTCATATTTTAGTGGCAAGCAGCAATAGGCTACGTCTTACTAGAGCAGAAAAGGGATTTGTCAAAAGAATAACAAGAAGTTCACTGAAGCCCTATGTCTTAGTCAGCTTGGGCTGCTATACCAAAATACCACAGACTAGGTGACTTAAACAATATACAATTCTGAAGACTGAGAAGTCCAAGATCAAGGAGATAGCAGATTTGGTTCCTCTGAGGCCCTATCCTAGCTTACAGACAGCCAATTTCTTGCTGTGTCCTTACATTGCAGAGAAAGAAAGGGGGAGGACAGGGAGGGAGGGAGGGAGGGAAGGAGCAAGTGCAGGAGCTCTTTTATCTCTCTTTATAAGGGCACTAATCCCACCAGAGGGGCCTCAACCTCATGAACTCATCTAAACCTAATCACCTCCCAAAAGGCCCCAACTCCAAATACTACCACACAGGTGGTTAGAGCGTCAACATGTGAATTTGGGAATCAGAGTACAAACATTCAATCCATAATACCCTTGACAAAAAAGCAAAGTTTTGGGGGTTCTACTGCTGGGATCCACAGCCAAATCGCCCTATAACTCAGTTCTACAATCCTTTGCCATGAATGACACAATGAAGGACTTGTTCCATTAGTACTGCTGCACTAGACACTGCCCTGCTCATCTTTTATGCAGCAGTCCCCTACCTTTTTGGCACCAGGTTCTGGTGCTCCTATGAAAATCTAATGCCTGATGGTCTGAGGTGGAGCTGAGGCAGTGATGCTAGCACTGGGAAGTGACTGCAAAAACAGATAAAGCTTCACTCGCTTGCCTGCTGCTCACCTCCTGCTTTGCGGTCCAGTTCCTAACAGACCAATACCAGTCTGTGGCCTGGGGGTTGGTAACTCACGTTCTATAGCACTTGTCACCTCCCACCTTGCGCCATGATCATTTCCGATCAAGCCTGATCCCCATACGAAAACATTAGATTCATTCCTTCGTGCCTCATCAAGAGTCTTGAGCACAGTGGTTAAGGAAACCATCAATATCTGATGAATAAAAAAATTTTCATATAATATGATAGCTACCTAAAGTAATAAAGCTGCAATAATAGTAGCTACAGTATATTGGGTATTTACTAAGTGCTAATAACTTCTTAAGGGCTTTATTACATCTTTATAGTAACCTTAAAAGGAATGCATTATTATTATCTCCATTTTACAGAGGCAGAGGTGTAGACTAAGGGAGATAACTTGCCCAATTTCACTCACTAAGTAAATTGTAGGAACAGGATTCAAGCTGTTGGTTATGTCTCCATAGCTCATGCTCATTACACTTTCAGATCATCTAAAATAGACCCCACGCCCTGCCACATGCTCATGTTAAATGCCTTGAAGATAAGAAAAAATTTCCATCGTCCATTTCTTCTTCTACTCACCTCTTCCCTCCTCCCCAAAAAGATAATAACGGAAAGACACATGACATATCCACCACAGATTACTGTGTCAGTCCATTCAGCTAATTTGAAAAAAGATGATGCTAATTATTAGAGATAATGAAAACTTGCTCTTCAACCACAACCCAAGGGGAATAGTCCAATTGATTAACGGGGATTTCAACTCACGCATTCAATTTCTCCTGCTCATTTTGTAACGGATGGGAAAAATTGGTTTGTAGATAGAGGTTTGTGAGAGCTAAGTGTCTAAGACACTGAAGGGAGCCACCTCATTAAGTCCTAGGCCTGGTTAGGCAGGCTCTCGAAACCAGAGGCAAAGCCACCGGCAGGTAAACTCACTACAGGCATTATTTAATGAAAGTCTGCACTTTATCAGAGCATTCTTCCTGAATCCTAGATTTTTTTCCTGTGATTTTTCTTTCTCTTTCTTTTCTAACTATTCATTAGTCTTAAAAAAAAAAAAAAAAAAAGCAGCAGTGAAGCAGTTAAAAATAAATCTAGGATTTGCAGAACAGCAAGAACTTAATCATGGCAGCAAACTAAACCCCAGAGACAATTTTAGTCTGAAAGTTAAAATATGGTGTATCTGACTCTGAGTAAATTGACTTTTCACAGAATACTCTAACATAATGCATAATAGTCATGTACTCCAAGAGGAACTCCTGGGTATTGGTCCAGAGCCCACAACCAGCAGGAAGATCATAGTGTATGTTGAATAAAATTACCCATTCTAAAGGTCCTTGGCTATCTTGAATATTTTATTAAAAACCTTTTTGTGGTAGAGACCAACAGGGACCTCTTTCTCCTAGGAGCAAGCTGTCAACCAGACAGAGTCAAGCTTAATTAGATCTCCCCCCACCTCCAACCTTACATTTCTGATATATTCTTTCCTGACCATACAACTTGATAAATAATAATAGTGAGATTCATTTCCCCAGACCTTTCAAAAAAAAAAAAGCACACTTGTGGACAAGTGGAGAAAGAAAATAAAAATGTAGCAACAAACTTCAAGACTCTGGACAAAACATTAGCTGAGTACTAATAATAATGCAATCACAATAATGTAATCGGAAAACTCACAGAGCTACCTCAAAGGTGGCACTCAGCAAAGAGCAGGTTGCAAATTCAGATCCACGAGTAAAGAGTTTCTGAGTCTCTGCTGTAAGGTCAGCACTTTGCTGAGTGACACAGGAAAAGTGACCATACATTCCATATTTTATGAGAAAACCTCAATTCAAATATCCTCTTCCCTCATTCCTACACATCCACGTTTTCACTAAAGCACATGTCCCAACTCTGGGTTTAGAAAATATGATAGTTAAAGGGATGGTAGATGTCACTCACCACTCATGAGGACTTTGTAGTTTAGTTACTGCAGTAAAGAAATAAAATCAAGAACACTGAGCATGGACAACAGAGTTGTGAAATCATCATTATTTACACCATGCTCACTTTTACAGATTGTTAATTTCTGTTTTGTGACTTTAATTTTCCTAAGTCCTTAAGTATAACACCTTCCCTTTTTCTAATTTGGCAAAGTGCAAGAGTTCATATAACATTTCACTTGCCTCATATTTTAAGCTGACTTCCTATTAACAGCGTTATTGTGAGGTAGTCTCATTTTGAGGACACCCTTTCAGTTAACCTGCCCTTTGTAATAATTTTTAGTGTGGCATTTCACAATTTAATATGAGCATGGTTTCTTTTGAAAAACGTATGCATATCCAATTTTCCCTTAGTTTCACAACACAAAACACATCTGTTATTTCAATGATAACAGATGTTATACTGAAATTGTAATAACTTGTGAGTTAACTGTATGCAAAACTTTATAGTTACACACATTCCAATAACTTAATCCTCTACCATTATCTCTTCAAATTGATTTAGCCCTGCAGAAGTTGGAGAAAATCAAATATTCATTGTGTTTGCTTTGTGCATATATACAAAAATCACATCATGATTTATCTCTCCTGGTATTAATCCTGTCTTCTTTGGAAAGATGGGGTAAAAATCATAACAGGATCAACAATTCCTCCTCACTTTACTCATGAAGATAAATTTCATAGCCAATTTGGGATTAACATGCATGCATCTGTATGAAAATTTTTTTTAATAGATTTGTAGGCACCCTACAAATCCGATCTGCATTTCTAGCCATTAACTGTTTAAATAAACGATCTTCCCTCTTATCTCAGGGGCACAAGCCTACCCCCATTTGGCCATTTTATCTTTTATTAAGGAATCATCTCTCTTCTCCCAAAGCAAATACCTTTTTTCTTTCAAGCTTCTCTTTGGTCTTTCCCCCGCTAACCTGTGCTGAAATGTGTGGGTTACACTAAAACATCCACCAGTACATAGCAGACAGTGGACTAGTTTAATGAGGTGGGGGGAATGTCTGCAGGAGCACGTTAAAGTCAGGATAGTCTCCATCCTCTAGTACTTTCAATACTGGTACAGAGCATAAAACGTGTGCAATGACAGTGAGTAAATCTACTCTTGAAGCTCTGTGTTTCTGACCATATGTTAAGGGGAAGGGCAAGGTGGGAAGGACTGGTATCCAGGAGGGCATTGCAGAGGAGCATAGCATTGAGCTTGGCCTTGGAAATTCATGGGATTTTGGAAGACTGAAATGGAGATAGGAAGCATCCCCAATAACACCAAAGCTTGGAGGGGACTTGGAAAGGTTATGTGTGAGGGGTGTGAGCAGACAGAGCTCTGGCTTCTCTTTGGGGTGATCTACCCCAACAAGAGGACCATACACGCCTGTCAATTTCCAATCTTTTCCTTTCACTTCCCTCTGAAGAAAATATAATGAAATTTTGGTCTTTTCACATATATGGTTCACCAAACACACAGCCCCAAAAGTCACCAGCTAGACAGGCCTGGGTAGAAGAGGAACTCCTGAGGTAAAGGATCTAAGTGTCGGTGATTCACTGGGTCTCAATTTTTGTTTTGGTCGATGGGCTCTACTGACTTCAGGAAATCAGTTCTATTATCTTTGGCTCTTTACCATGCTAACTTGCCATAGCTAACATGTATCCTCAAGGGATTTCCCCCAGACCTCTGACCAGTGAGTGCTCAGACAACACAAACTAGCCTTCAATGGGTTTCACTACATGTAAGTGGGAAGAAAGATCAACAAGTGTCACTAAATATATTTAGAAGAGGAAAGAAAAAGATGCTTGAGAATAGAAAATGAACTGACAAGTCAGATATTAAAGGCTTCGATCTTATCTTCTATGTGGAAAGGCAAGAGCATATAGCCGGCTTTGCAGCCAGACTACCTGGGCTCAAGTCTAGCTCAGCCACTCTCACTGGGTAAGTCATTTGACTTCTCCGTACCTCAGTTCCCCTATCTACAAAATGGGCATGATAATAATACTTTCCTCATTGGGTTATTATAAAGATTACAGCACATAAAACATGTAAGATTCTTAGGACAATACAGAACATACAGTATTTATCTTGTATTTGTGATTATTATTGGGCGATATGCTTTCATTAGTGATAGTATTAAAGGGCTAGAGTCCTTGCAGCCCACTGATGGATGAAACTGTATCTAGCTCAGTGATCCTTCCACCCACAACCTGAGGATTTTCCCCAGCCTTTACCTCGATATTCCTGTTTGGATCTCCTTTGATCTGAGTGATGTATTATTAGGTGACAACTTCTGTTTTGCAGACTTAACTCCTTTTACCATCTTTTAAATACTGCTCATTTCTCCAGAAAACAGAATCCTTTTCTACAAATGCAGTGCTGGGCCCAGCAGGCATGCAATGAAGGCCTTGTGAGAGGAGGTTGACCATTCTGTTTTCACTAGCAGGCTCCTCTCAGCCCATTCACATCACTGTTAATGATCGGTCAGTAAACATTTCCTCACTTGTTATAAAATTCCTTCGCTTGTTATAAAGTCTTCATGGAGTATGGTAGGTTTTATGCTATTCTTAAGGACAACTAATGTGAGCTACATGTGACATGAGAAACAAAATACTAGGTCTTTTAAAAAATCAGAAGCAAGATAAAACAATTATTAGATACATATTTGTAAAAGAATTCTCCTAGGGACAGAAATAGACTAAGAGTATTAAGTTTAATTCTAATTCAGTGGTATTTGAAAGCTGGACTTACTTGACTGTCCATTGAAAAAAAATTATAGAGTATGGATCCTGTCTGTGTACACCTATAACAGTGTTTTGCTTAATCTTCATGGCCCTATGAAGGACAGCTCATTGTTATTGAGTAGAAATAACAGGACTGAGTATAAATGCCCAGAGAGCACCAAGGGGCTGGGGAGTAGAGTGGGGGAGTCACTCAAGGGAAGTTTCTTCCCATAAAATGAAAATAAACTAACGGAACCAGATGGTATCCTGGTGTGACTGGCGTTTGGAGAGGAGGAGGGCAAAAGCCTGGCCATAGAGGACACTGGAAACTCGATTGTGAAAGCTGTCATGGCCTCATGGAGGCGATGGGAAGCCAACAGACAGGTTTCTCTATTGTCCTTATAATTCTTAGAAGATTCATCATTCAGGTGCCAGTTGCTTGAATTTGGCAGGAAGACATGGATTCTTAACCCTTGAGCACCTGAACACTTAGACAAGACATGTAAATAGGCCTGCACTATTTCACAGAGATTCTAAGTTCTGGTGACAGCTAGATGTTCAGTAGTCAAGTTCCAAGGTAAAACTTTAGAAAACCTTGGCCTAGGCAAAGTGCCCTTTCTGGGTTTTCAGTCCCCACCTAGTACTTGATAAATTTCTTCTCCAACGAAGTTCAATTTTGATTCTTCTACTTTATCAACTCTCAGATCTGTGGGTCTTTATGGATCTGTCACCAATGTGAACTGATTCTGTAAATCTGTGGCAGAAGCCAGAGACATTCACATCCTAAAGGATCCTGTGTGTGCAAATGATTCTTAGTGCTTCTCTTCCCAGAGTGCAGCTGGGCCAGAAACCACAGCTCTGCCTCCCATTCTCTGTCTGCTTAGAACCCAAGGTCTAATCTACTGCAACATGAGGAATATTGGAGTACACAGTCTACATAGGCAGGGTATTTACACCTACATGCATGGTTACAGAGCCAGCTTTCTCAGTTTAACATGGGTTGCTTTTTTTGTTCCACCTTACATTTCCCTCAGGTCAGCTAAATTCTCTCTATATTAAAGAAAGCAAGTAGGAAAAAATAAAATGGTGTAGATGATAGAGGCTTTGTTCATCCCTCTGGTGACCAAAGCAAAGTTGTGACAGAAATAAGGAGCAGCAACAAGGAAAAATCACCTGGGATCTAGATGAATTAGCCATTCAATTAGGGGGAAATCCAAAAAAAGTGCCCTGCAACAGCAGAAGGTAGAACAGGGTAAGGATACGGGAATACCTGGTCGGAGTGGCTGAGCCAGAGGCTGCAGCAGATGCAGAAGCCTCTTAAAGGGGCAGCGTCAGCGAATGGATTTTCGCAGTGGCAGACCTACTCACGCTGAGCAACAGAGCTGATTCAGCTGCACGAGGGGCACCAGGGACTTACAGGGAGACAGTGTCTGAGTAAGTCTAAGGGGAGACTCACTCTCTACAGAAGTGCCGGCAGTATCCATTGTTCCCTGTTGAGCCCTCTCCTCTCCCAGGGCTGCGCCGCCATAGCCCTGATGTCGTCAAACTGGATTAGAGCCATCGCTCCACCCAGAGGATTCCCTGAAACCCCTCCTCCCTCAACTCGCAGCCCCACCCAAGCCACATCCAGGTGTAGCCTCAGCCAGTCAGGTGCTCCTTGTTGAGCAGTACCTAGACTCACACTGGAGGCAGCTGGCCTCGGTTTCTGGTGTGGCCTTTTGAGACAACTATAAGCACAGCATCTGTGGATTGCTTGCTGAATCTTAATATGTGGCCCTGGAGGAGCAGAGGCTTAAGCTAAATTTGGCCTGCAGCTGACTCCCTCTCTAACTGTACCACTGGTCACCAACTTTACAAATCGACACTAGTAAGACCGGAAAATTTAGGAGCTTTGCTTAGTACATAAAAACAGACACAGAAAGGCAGCCAAAATGGGAAGACAAAGAAGCAGAAACCGTATGAGAGAACAGAACAGAGATCCAGATATAATGGAGTTAAGTAATCTAACAGATGCAGAGTTCAAAACACTGGTTATAAAGATGCTCAATGAACTTTTGGGAAACGTAGATAAATTCAATGAGAACTTCAACAAAAAGATAAAAAACATGGAAATGGAAATTATAAAAGGGAACCAGTATGAAATAAAGAACACATTATCTGAGATGAGAAGTATATTAAATGTAATAAACACAGGAATTAACAAAGTGAATAAAGAAAAGGATCAAATGCCCTATCTAGAGGACAGGAAAGCCAAGGACACGCAATCAGAATGGCAAGAGATAAGATGCCAAGAGTATAAAAATAATTTAAGGACTATATGGGACACTATTTAGGGTCCAAATATCCATCTGATTGGCATAACTAAAGAAAAGCAAGTTGTTGTACAGCTGTTTGAAGAAATAATGATGGAAAACTTCCCTAACCTTGTGAAGGAAATAGACATAAAACCCCAGGAAGCTCAGAGAATTCCAAATATCAGGGATCCAAAGAGGCCCACACCAAGATATATCATAATTAAAATGCCCAAGGTTAAATACAAAGAAAAAATATTAAAAGCAGCAAGAGAAAAACAGATAGTTCCTTATAAGGGAAAACCGACAAGACTGGCGGCTGATTTCTCAAAAGAAACTATGCAGGACAGAAGGGCTTGGCAAAAAATATGCGACAGGATAAAGACCCAGGATCTACAACCAAGAATAATTTATCCAGCAAAGCTATAATTTAGAGTTGAAGGACAGATAAAGAGCTTCTCGGACAAAAATAAGCTAAAGGAATTTATCACCACCAAGCCAGTATCACAGGAAATGTTGGAAGGACTTCTTTAAGAAAAAACATGTATCAAACACAGGAATGAAAAATGGTAATAACTACATCCCTATCAAAAAGTACCTCAAATGGAAAAGAATTAAGTACTTCAACCAAAAGATAGAGTGGCTGAAAGACTCCTGTATATGCTGCATACGAAAGCCTCCCTTCAGATTAAAAGACACACACAGACTGAAAGGAAGAGAATGAAAAAAGATATTGCTTTGATGGACCTAGAAGGTACTTAAGTCAGACAGAGAAAGACAAACACTATACAATTTCACTTATATGCGGAATCTAAGCAATAAAAAGAACAAACTATTCAAAAACAGATTCACAAATATAGTGGACAATTTGGGAAGGGAGGCTTGGAGGGCTGGGAGAATGGGGTGAAAGGTTAGCTGATGGATGGTCACAGGGATGGGGAGTATATCATAGGTAATGCAATTAGCATTAATACGTTGGCTAGGTGGATGGTCAGGGGAGGGAGGGAGCAATTGGGGGGGATCGTTTTACGAACTATATAGATGTCTAACCAATGTACTGTATACTTGAAATTAATTAAAATTAATAAAGAAAGGAAAGAAAGTAAACTTCTCTCTGGCTCTGTGCTCAGAGACAGCCCCTGTTTTAGGCATTTGCTACCTCAAGCTGGGTATTTTCTCCTCCTGGGGCTTTTGCCCAGAATCTGTCCAGCTGGATGGTTTCCCAGTCCTAGACCGTGCCTTTTGAGCTTCTAATCCTGCTCTTATTCTGACTTCTGGTTTCATCATGTACACACTGTGTGGTTTACACTTCCAGAACCCAAGCTTTGTCTAACCCAAGTTATCTCTGTCACTATCATCCCTATCTCCTGCCATTAATCCCTAGCACAACAAAACAGTATTCTCAAAACCCACATGCATGAACTAGCTCTTCTGTCTAGCAAATAGGCATATAATGATAGCACACACAGTCCCTCATGGATTACCTAATACATGTCGGGCAATTTTCCAAAGATGGAAAAGGCTACAATCTAGTATGAGAGATGGAGGGTTAATAGGAAATTATAACTCAGTGGTGAAAAATGTCAAGATATTGGTAAAAATAGAGTGTAATGCTTGTCCAGAGATGGGCAGCTAAGCTAATATTGAGGAATTGTTGGAGGCTTCTATGAGAAGGAAGTCCTTAAGGAGGATGAGGAATTAGTTGGGCAGTGGAAGGGGGAGAAATGGGGAAGGGGTTGTTCTAAGAAAATGAGTTAGTATTTGTAAGGGGCAAGAAAAGAAGACAGAAAGTAGTACCCTGTGACCCCCAGGTAATGCAGTTAAAAATGGAGCAAAGATGACAAGTGGGAATTTCCAAACTGTAGATATAGCCAGAGCTAAACCATGAAAACACTTGTGAACTTGGCCAAGATTCAGGGTTTTATCTGGAGAACATTAGGAAGTCATTGAAGTTATTTTAAGCAGGGAAATTATATGATCAATTAGTTTTTAAAAGGCCCCTCTGGGGGCAATATAGACCTAAGCTGGAGAGGAGCTAGTTTTGAGGCAAGCCAGTTCAATAAATAGCCATTTGCAGAGGTGCTGATAGCCTCAACTGCTGCAAAAGCAATGGAGATGGATGGATGGATTTAGGAAATATTAGGGACTTGATGAGGATGAAGCAGAAGTGAAGGGTCATTCCCAGGTTTCTGCTTTGGGCAACAGGGAGGACTATGTTTCCTTTTGCTGCAACTGGGACCCAGAGAGTAGGAACAGGTTTTGAACGTTAAGTTTGAGGAGCCTATGAGACATACAAGTGGGAGTATCAATTGGTTAGATGTGGACTTAGGAAGTGGAAACTGCACTTCATACAGTGCAACCTCCTGGATAATGAATTCCACAAGTTTACCACTCTCTTTGTGAAACAGGGCATGTCTTTCTTTCCCGCTTCAAGCATCATGATCTCCCATGAAACAATCAAAAGTAGGAAGAAAATAATTCCTCTCCTTGCTCTTTTCTCTCATGAGGGAAAAATCTTTTTCAAAGGCTCTTCCACCCAAACTGCCCTTAAATCTCATGAGCCAGAAGATGGTCACATGGCGAGCTATAGTTGATTTTTCTCTTGAAAGGCCGGCTGTGACCACTCATAATTCAACCCTGAAGCTGCGGGAGGGAATGACCTTCCTGAGTTTATTGCTGCCCAAGGATAATAGAACAAAATTAGAGATGAGTTAGGTTATGCCATGTGGCCTGAACCAACAACATTTATTTTTCCTTCTTGCTATATGTCCAGTGCAGAATGATAAGAGGTCTCCGTTAATGGTTATCCTCCGGGAAGTCAGGTTGATGGAAGCTCCATCTAGGCCTGGGTTTTCTAGAGTACATTGACAGGGGAAGAGAACTCTTAAAGTCTCACACTGGCAATTAAATATTATGGGCTAGATCCAACAGCTGGAAGTAGTCACACTGCCCCACTCAACAATAAAAGGGCCAGGAATCTCCACCTTCCAAGTGACTAGAATAAAAGGAGAGCCAGATATTGCTAAGCAGCATTAATAACTACCAAATCTGCAACCCCTGGCAAAAAGCCAGGTATTACCCTGGTATGAGAAACCTACCCTCTTGAGATAACCCATTTCATGTTCGCTCATCCCTGATTGATAAACAATACATCTCTATAATGATTTAAGAACTCCCTCTGCAGCATCTGTCCCCTATTCTATAGCCTTACAAAACAACGCTTTTTATCTTTCCCATGACAGACTTTCAACTGCTGGAAAATAATTATCATTCACTCCCAGGTCCTCATTTTTACAAATTGAATCAAAATTTCAATTAGTGATTCAAAAGTTCAAGTATCTGAAAATATAGTGACATTGAATTGCAGGTTTGGGAAAATACAGGAATTTGGATTAGTTGCAGAGAAAGAGAACCACGTTGGCATGTTGAATCAGAGAAAAAGATAATGGACAGGAAAGCGGCTCCTATCTGAAACAGGACAGAGAACTAAATAATATGTCTTTTCTTCCTTTGACTCAAATTAACCAAGAAATTCTCATTCCTCCGTAGCCACTTTACTTCCGGCCTGATAAGAGTAAAGATATTTCTGCAGTTACCTGCCTTCACTACCTGAGGTAGCACCAATGAAAACATATAAAGAAAGCCTGATATCTCTCCAGTTCTGCTAATTGACTCATCTTGTGTTTAGACAAATGTTATGCAAAGCTGAATTACAGAGTCTTAATTCAGATAGAGCCTCTTAGAATCTACAACTAATGAATATTTCTTTTTCAGAAGAGTTCCTTAATACAGCCACTTAACTAAAAAGCCAGAAAAGATGGCAAATACAACTTCTTTCTTGGGTGCTTGTGAATTGTAGGTTAATTGCATAACAAGGCAGCCAGTTAACACCTGCCTGTGGATTTACATACTTCCAGCTATATATCATCTACCACCTGATACGGACTTTGTTGAAACCGGAATGCTTTACCAGGACTGGAAGGTCAGTCCCATTTGTCAAAGCAGGGACAGTCCCTTTGTCTTAGCCTTATCTGGGTTGTAGAGTCGCTCAAGGACACATCATTTGCCTTCTGATCAGCAGAGCCCTGAGAAAGTTAAGCTGTGGGAACAGCAGGTCTTCTTACTCATTTACTTCTGGCATCTACTTTTGTCCTCATTAGAAGGCTGGAATCTACAGGCTGATAGGCCAAAGACACCCACCTTTTGCAAGGACCTAAGAGTATAGTTCTGGGAAATGTTTGCTAGCTGTACCAAAACTAATTTCAATGGGTTTTCATAGTGCTTATTTCATGGAAAAGCCTCTTGAGGTCAGTGAATGGGGCATACTGTAGTGGATAAAGGGGAATTCTGGCTAATGTCCAGTATAGGACATTATAGGAGGAAGCAAGTAGCAAATTCACTTATTTGCCAAATACTGAGCACAGACTATACGGCAGGCACTGATAGCCACCACAATGAGGGGGCAAACAAGCCTGTTCCCAGCTTTCCTAGAACTCACATTCTGGAGCAGAAGCCGGCATTAACCACATAATCACGTCAATTGTAACATTCAGAGACTGCATATCAAGTGCTTGGCTCCCTTCTACAGACTTTACATACATTCGTTAATTTAATCCTTGCAACAATCCTATGAAGCAATTACCATCCTTATCCCCAGTTTTACAGATGAGCAAACTGAGTTACAAAGAAATGAGGAAACTTGCCTTAGGTTATGCAGCCAGTTAAGTGGCAGAGCCGGGAATGGAACCCGGGCAGTCCGGGTTCTAAAGTGGCACTGCCTCTCAGCTGACCCAGAGGACTTTAAAGACTTTCAACCACACCCTCGCCAGGCCCTCTCCCTTCCCCGGTGCCTCTTCTGCCAATTACAACACCACATTTAATAGCTACTTTGCACATTGTTATCTTTTTTTTAACATTTCTGAAATTGAAATGCATCCCACAATTGATAGCCCAGTTTAATAGGCAGAGTGGTTGTGAGTTTCTAGTGGTATGTAACATAATGGTGCAGACTACACTCAAAGGTGAGTTAGGTTCAACTGATAGTGTTTACGGCTGATCTGTCTACCCCACAAGGACAGGGTCAGACCAGATGAAAGAATAGTTACTCTCATTCTGTCTAGTGAATAAAGGAGAAACACCCAAAACTGTAGATACATGGTCACACGTGGAGCTAGAGGGAGCCTCTAGAAGTACCACTCCATGTTACAGGAGAAGAAACTGAGGCTTACGAGAACCTTTTGCTCCAGTTCATAACGACAAGTCAGTTCCTGACAGAGACAAACCAGACTTGGGTGTCCAGACCTCCACCCAGCTCAGCGCTCCCGCTGCCCTTGGCTCTCTCGGGTCAGAATTCTCCTTACAGAAAGCCAAACCACAAAAAATCCAAAGCCAGGAGTAGCCAGTGAGGAATGTCCTGTTTATATTTCTGTTGTTTAAGTAGTATCCCTTGTTCTAACAACAAAAAAATCTCTTGCCTTCAACAAAGGCATTCATAACAATAAATGCATTATTTCCCTCAAGAAAAGTTTGAATTCATTTATTTACAGGGACTCAGGTTTCTTCAGTTTCACTCCTAATTAAGATTTGATGTCTTCTCAGTACGAGCTTCCTTCCACCGACACTGATCATTCCTGACTAACCTACGACCATTAATTCATAGATTTGCAAACAATTGTTGCTTTTCACCCCATGGAACTGAGCAATGTTTGAACCATACACAATATGTACAGACACATGAAATCTTAGAACTAATGAAAATGTGATTGTAAAACCGGCCTTCTCTCTAGTCTAGGTTGGACAAAGAGGGAAAGCATTTAGGGTACTTCTGTTGTGCCTTTCATTAGAATGCTGCCTGCCGGCATTCTTCCTAAAAATAGTTGTCAGGCCAGTGGAGTCCTCGCTCTGGCAAACACACTGCTCTCCACCAAGATCCTTTTTAGCTGGTTCTTAAGTTACAGGAATTTTAACTAAATTAGAAAGTTTGCCACTTTGTTCCTTGTAGAATAAAAGCTTTTCAAGCCCGAGCTCCTGAAACACAGGTTCAGCTCAGTACTGAAACACAGGAAAATGTCGCCTTTGCTTCTGGGCATAAAAAGTGTTGAAGCTTGAGGGGGTTTAGAACAAATGGAACCTCCTACTTATCAATGCTTGGGTAGTCAATTCCTCCACACGGTTATTTCCTTCCCTGTGTGCCTTTCTGCTAATGTTTTATCAGCACTGGACCACAGAATGATAAATGCTATCTTGTATAAAAAGGTACAGATGCCTTAAAAACTCATTCGGGTGTTTCAAAGAACAGCTCCACTTTCTGAAGTGTTTTTATTTTTCCACATATTAGGCTCTAATGATTCTAGAACAGACAGTAGAAATGCCGAGTAAATAAGCAATTCAAAATCTGCTCAGTCGGATCTGAAATGGGTTTCTTCAGCATCAGTTCCAAATTCCTCATCTTATTTTTTAAGCTTCTCTTAGCCTTTAATGGAGTCCTTGATTTCCAAGAATCTAGCATCAGCTGTTGGGCAGTTTTAAGGACAAATTCTGTTTGCATCTTTTCATATTCTTATTTGTTAGGGTACTTTCATTCATACTGTCTCACCTCAGCTTCCCCTACAAACCAGACTGGCTGGTGTGCTCAAAAGCCCTTGTGGATGGGACTCTCTTTGTGTGCCCAGCTATGGTACCCACAATTAATGTTCCCAAACAACTGCTGTCATCATGATACTGTCTTGCTCAGAAAGTACCATTTTACTCTTACCAATAGAAACAATTTCGAGATATAGATATGTGTGTGTACATTCATGTCTTACTCTGGAAATATATTACCATATTATAAAACATTAAAAATATGAATGAGAAAGAAGTTTACAAATCTGAAGAGAACTTTTAATATTTTGCTGTGCTTGAGAGGACTGCCTAGCATACTCCTAGGAGTGGGTCTTATTCTGGAAATCTCAGTTTTAGAAGATCGAGTCCTAACCGTTCAGCAGCATTTGAGGCTCTCCAAAAGTGAGTCCCAGTCTTCCTCTCCATAATAAACCACCACTGTCCCCTCACTCAGACTGAACCACTGATTGCCTGTAGGCTCCAAGCTGCCCGGCAGGCTTTGGGGCCAGGCTGTGAGGCCAGGTTCTTCCTTGGACTAGTAGGTAGATCATTTTAGCGTCCTCATCTATAGACTAAGAAAAAGACATATGTGTCAATGTTCTTGCTGTGAAATCAATTGAAAATGCACAGTGAGATCACACTTTGTAAAATGGTAAAAAGTGACAACTCCTATGAATATATTAATCCTCATAAAATACAAGTATGTTTAAAGTCCTGGGTACAGATAAGGAAGACTCTGGGCGGATTGTCTTACATGTGTGAAAATCATTTTCCATCAGATCTTTTATTTAAATACTACTGAGTCCTTATTAGCTATTTATGAGTCTCATTAACACATCAAAAATCTAAGTCTCACACAGCAATAATCCACTGAATACATATAATATGGCTTTGGCAAAAAAAAAGAAAAGAAAAGAAAAAAGAAAGGCGTAGATTTAGAAGAGAAAAGCCCAGACAATTTGGAAGAATGGAGTTCACTTAACTGAGATGAGTTAAAACTAGGGGAGAAGCCAGGTAGGTGCGATAAAATCAAGTCTAATTATAGACATGTCGGGTATGAGATACCTATTTGAAATCTACATAAGGATATTAACCAGGGAATTGGACGTGAGTCTGGCCCCAGGGGAGAAATATGGCCTGAAGCTATGAATTTGGGAGTGACATTCTTCTCAGGCTTCAAGGGCCAGTTCAAACGCACCTTCTCTGTAAACCCTTTGTGAAGCTCCCCCAGCTGCACAAACTTCTCCATTCCCGGATTTTATACTTTCTCTATATTTCCTTGAGTATCTATTTCTGCCTCTCTTTATCTAGTTGAACTTACTTATGTACTAGACTGCAGACTCTCTGAGGGCAAGGACTATTGCACTTTCCTCTGTGTGTTCTCTCAGTGTCTAGCACTGTATATTTCTGTATTTGAAATACAATATGTGACACTGGCTTAATTAATCTCCTCTAACTATAACAGGCTCAGCAAAAAATCCTTAAAAAAAAGTAAATCCAGAATGTTTGATAAGTGAATGAATGAACGAGGAATCAATCAATCCCTGGAGTCACACTGAAAGAGCCAAATAGTTTTGCCCCTCTGCTGAACTGAATGAAGCCTAGTGTCCTCCCAACCTGCCAAACCCAGTTGCCCAATACCCGTTCAACTCCCCAGGACTGTCCATCATGATGCCCCACTCAGGTTCAGCATCCCCAATCCTGAGTACTATTGCTTTTCACTCCTTTTGTTGCCCAATAAAAATGTGCCAACCCAGCCAGCTGTCCTTTGGAAGTCAGACTGCAAGGTGACAGCAAGCCAATTAGACCAACTAATTCATGCTGGAGTAATTGCAGAGCCTAGCGTCTAGATGTCTTTCCTCTCCCACACCGTAAAGCTGCATTTTAATGAAGGTCTTGAGAGGGTCTTGAGAGGGTCTTGAGAGACTAAAAGCAAAAGTGACTTTAGAGCAGGATATACCTGCCCTTACTGTGCCCTCAATAAGCCAGGCCTTCTTCCTATGTTTAGTCTGCTGAGAAATGATCAAGAGGAAGCAGCTTGCTGGGAACATGGATATGGATAGTCAGCTCTGCCCTGGAGGCTGCTCTTCTAGCCTGGGCACACTGTTCCAGTTCTGATACCAGGCAGCCCTTCGATCCTTGGCAGGTCCCTAGTTTCCTGGGTCTCAGTCTCTATGTATGAAAAATAAGACTGCAGAGCTGGACTTCACAGATGCCTTCCAGTTCCATAGTTCAATCGAAAACAAAATTAAATGTTCAAAATTTCAAAATCTCTACTCATTTATCAAGCTATTCTCATTTTTATATCCCATAACATTATATAATATGGTTATAAATCTCTATTTCTTCCTCTGTACAATAATGGTAATAATAATGTTGCCTGCCTCCCAGGGCTGTTGTGAGGATTTTATAAGAAAGTCCTTTGTAAATTCTGACTTGTTGTATTAAATTTAATTATTACTTTATTATTAAAAAGTCTCCATCTCTCTTTCTTAGCAGGTGGAAAATTAAAGATTGCTACCGATTTCAGTTCGGAAATTTTTCAAAACAACTAGATAAGCTTTTGTCTGAGGCAAGAGTCCTAACAAACCTTCACCGTAGAAGGGCAGGGGGATGTATGAATACAGAAGGATTTAGGGAAATCTCAACCCTGCCTGTGATGCCAGGTCATTATAAGGACTCCAAAGGGCAAATGGTTCTAATAGACCATATATTCCTAACTGTGGAAAATTAGAGGTATTCTTTAGTCCACCCATCTCACTGTTTTCCGTATAAGACTGTTCCCAAAAGTATATCCCAGGACAGTGAATTAAGGGTACCATAAGATAGATGGAGGCATAAGCTTCTCATATCTATGGATTACTCCTCTATGGAATTAGAAAACACTGAATAAATAGATCCTGAACATTATATAAGAGCATTTTTAGTGTTAAGAATAATTTCTGTGCACAACTGTTTAACAAATCCAAATTGCATTAAAACTGAGAATTAAAAGAAAGTGCCCACTTGACTCCTAAAATTTAAATACACCAAATGTTATTATTCAAGCAGATTAACTAGGGAGAAAGTCTGAATTGGGAACTGCTCTTTAAAGAAATGTAGTCCTAGTATTCTCAAGAAGTATAGGGAAAAACAGCAAACCTGAGTAAGTATGGCCAAGTCAATAATTTTAGGAAATATATTTAACAGTATATTAAAATATAACCAGATTCCTATATACCATCTAAATATCCCCAGCTCCTTCTAACAGAGAGAAAAAGCTAAGATTGTATGAGATACTCTATATATTAGGCCTAAGAAATACCCAGTCTTAGATGAATGACTAGTAAGAGGCTAAGAATTTCCTCAGGGTGAACAAAAGAAACTAACCTTAACCTTTGGTAGAAACAAAGTAGAACCAGAGATTGAAGTGGGGATACCTATAAGTTTTCTGTTTCCATAATATTTGAGCCCAAGCTATCTTTAGCTCAGCTCTTGCTCCACTCAGTTGGTGCACAAATAGAAAGCCAAACTATGTAGTTAGTGCTCCAGGGCCATAATCTGTGACATTTTGAACCCTGAAGCTTTCTTCTTGTCAGGGTGACCTAGGGAGGAGGTTACCCTGAGGAGGGGAGGAGGGGAGTTCTGTTTCCTGAGAACTCTCCTTCTACTAAGAAGAAAGAGATATCTAAGAAAGATTAACTTCCGCTAGCACGTGCCTAAAGAACCACAAATCACAATATCACAAATCGCAAATATAAGAATCTGAATAAATGGTCACAAAAGTGACCACCTGAAGCAGGGTATAAAAAATACCCTTCACTTTACTCACAGAGGTTAAAATTTAAAACAAAACAACCCACCACAATGTTCAGGACACACTATAATCAATCAATGACTCTGAGGTCTGAATCAAGATGTTCGGAGATGATAAAAAATGAAATGCAAGGGACTTGCCATCCTAAGGCAGCCATGTCAATCAGTGCATCACATAAAAACCCATGCAGAGAAGAAATCAATGCTTCCAAATGGAAAAAAATACAGCTTCCAATATTCAATCTATAGAGAGCTGTTGACTTACCTTTTAAAAACTCTTCCTTGAAAGAGATTTAAAAATTATCATGCCAAACTCAAAATTCAAGCTTAAATGCCAATTTATGCTTTCATAGTAGAATTTATTAGGAAAACAGTATTAAGTACATATATGTCATGACCTTACCTCTTAAAATTTTAGTTGCTCTTATATGCTTTTGACTTGTTTTAAGGAGGGTGAGAAGAAACAGCAGCTGGATTTAGTTAACCACTAGCGACTTTAAATAATAGCTGAACTTCGTCAAAAACAGGTAAGACTTCTGCTTCTAATCATGAAGGAGTACTTGGTACCAGACTAGCCTCGCTATTATAAACAACTCTCAAACTACACAAAATGTAGGAATGTTATTTTTTGTGATTAAAAACCAGTCAGCAAAGGACCAGAAGAGAGAAGAACATACGTGGTAATCACCACATCACCCCGCATTTCTGCTCAAAGTTAATTTCTAAACAGCAAAGTAGGGAGGTGTTTTCTACGAAGAACCTTGAGGTCTTGATGTGCTGAAGAGGTATAGACTAGAATTCAGGGGTGATGGAGTAGGTTGATTTGTAGGATAGGGTACCACAGATGAGGAAACTGCACAGAGAAAAAGTTCCAGAAATCCACGTAGGGATCCCATCAACTCTTTGGCATATAAATTAGATATGCTCAGAACTTGTACCCAGCTGTACTTGCACAGGCAATATGAGCTAAATGGAGATTCTAGAAGTCATATAGTGCTGCAAAACATAGTAATTTTATGTGCCACATTCTAGAGACCTTGCTGAATACTCCCTATCATTCAGTTGGGACTCTAGCCAATTGTAGCAAGGGCTCATCTAGACTCACTCCAACAAAACATATTAATAAATCTTAAAGGCATTAAACCAGCCAGAACATAAATTTACTGCCTATAGAAACAAAACTCTTTAAAGAAAGACAGTGAGATCCAATCTCAACAATACTCAGCACATAATCAAAAAATATTAGATGTGTAAAGAAGGAAAACATAACCCATAACTGGGGGTAGGGGGACCTATAGAAATAGACTCAGAGATGACAGAAATTTTAAAATTAGCCAACAAAAAAATCAAAATAACAATTATGTTTAATGACTTTTTAAAAAGATGGACAAAACAAGCTAACATATCAGTAAATAATCTCAGTAAATAAATTAAAACTATTTAAAAACACAACTGGAAATTCTAGAGCTGAAAAATCTAATAGCTAAAAGAAAATATTCACTGGATGAGCTTACAAAAAAATTTGACACTGCAGGAGAAAGTGAACTTGAAGGTGGGATAATAGAAACCATCATAATGGAAATAGAGAAAAAGAAGGCTAAAAAAAAGTCTCAGTGAAATGTGGGAAGACATCAAGCCAACATACATATAATTTGAGTCCCAAATATAGAGAACGGAAAATTTGGGACCAAAAAACATGGAGAAATAATGACTAAAATTGATCTAAATTTGATGAAAAAATCAATCAACCTATATAAGAAGTTCGACAAACCTGAGCAGAAAGAGACAAATAAAACCACACCTATACATATCAGAGTCAAACAGATAAAAATTAAAAATGAAGAGATAATCCTAAAAGCAGCCAAAGAAAACCATGCATTGTCTACAAGGAATAATGATCTAAAATAACTATAAATTTCTCAATAGAAATAGTGCAAACCAGACATATTGGAATAACATCTCTAAAATGTTAAAATAATTCATGAAACCAAAATACTATATCCAGTAAAAATATCCTTCAAAAATAAAAGTGAGTCTACAGCCATGCCACTCTGAGCAAGCCTGATCCCCTCTGATCTCAGAAGCTAACCAGGGTCGGACCTGGTTAGTACTTGAATGGGAGACCACCTAGAAAGACCAGGTGCTATAGGTGTAAAAAATAAAAATAAAACTAAGGGGTTGTAAACTGACAAGGTCCTTGCAATCTGTGAGATCAACCAAGGGTTGCCTCACCTAAAAACAACAACAACAACAAAAACTTACAAAAATAAAAGTGAAAATAAAATTAAGAGAATTCATTAGCAGCAGACCTGTACCATAATAAATGTTAAAGGAAGTTCTTTGCACTAATAAAAAACCATACCGGATGGTTCTACATGAAGAAATGAAAACCAACAAAAATGTAAATATGTGAGCAAAATATAAGACTTATAAAATTTAATTTATTTAAAATGTAATTGAATTTTTAAAAGATAAAAAAGTTTTATGGGTTTATAATATAGAAGCAAATGTAGCAATAGCACAAAGAATGGATGGGGTAAATGGGAGCATACCGTTGTAAATTTACTGCATTACAGTTGAAGTGATATAATACTAATTCACATTACATTGTAATAGGTCGAGAATGTATATTGCAGTCGCTAGAGAAATCATGAAAAAAAAAAAAGTAAAACAAAGAGTGGTAGAGATAAAAAGTCAACAGAGAAATTGAAATGGAATACTGAAACCTAGCTAAATAATAGAAAACAAACAGCAAAAATGGTAGACTTAAAGTCAATCATGTCAATAATTCATTAATTGAAAGCGAATTAAGACTCCAAATTTGGAGAATGTCAGACTAGATGAAAAATAAGAATCAAATTATATGTTGCTTACAGGAAGTGTGCTTTAAATATAAAGACACATAAAAGTTCAAAGTAAAAGATGGAAAATACTATACATGCAGAAACTATTCCTAAGTGACTTTATAGATAACAAAGTAATCCTCAAAAAAAGAACCAGAGTTTTTTTTTTTTTTTTTAAAAAAGGACATTTTATAATGATAAAGGGATCAATTCAGGGAGAAGACATAATAGTTCTAAATATATATACATCCAATAACAGAGTTTCAAGATACACGAAGCAAAAACTGACAGATTTGACAGGGAAAACATACCAATTCAAATCCACAGTAATAAGTTTTAATAACCCCTTCTCAGTAATAGTAGACAAAAATCAATAAAAATAGAAATTTGAGCAACATCAGCAAGTAATTGAACCTAATTGGTCTTTATAGAACGTTATACCCACCCAACAGCAGAACATACTGTTGACAAATCAATGTGTAAAGAATTCACCAAAGCAGATCATACACTGAGCCATAAAACATGGCTCAATAAATTTAAGAAAATTGCAGTCATACAGAGTATTACCTCTGACCACAATGGGCTTAAACTAGAAGTAATAAGATATATGGAAAATTCTCAAACGTTTGGAAATTAACCCAAACTCTCCTAAATAACCCATAAGTCACAGAAGAAATCATGATGGAAATTTTAAAATATTTGAAATTAAGTGATAATTAAAATATATCAGTTGCAGATTTGTGGGATATAAATAAAGCAGTGCTTAGAAAGCAATTTATTGCTCTAAATGCGTTTATCAGAAGCAGGGGAAGTATAAAACCAATTATACGAAATTCCTCCTTAAAAAGCGAAGCAAAGAAGATCCAATTTTAAATCAACATAAGTAAAATGATGAAAAAAAAGTGTAGTGTGGAAGTCAAAGAAAACAGACAAATAAACATAAATGAGTATTATTTCTTGGAAAAATATAAAAAACGTTATAACTCCTTTAACTAGACTGATCAAAAATGAAGAAAACATGACTGAACAATATCTGGAATGAAAAATATGGCATTACTAGAAATATATTTAAAAAATCAAAATAGTAATGGAATATTAAGAACAATTTTATGCCAGTAGATTGACAAATCAGAAATGAGCTAATTTCTTGAAAATTACAAATTAGCATAACTGACACTGGAAGATGCTGATTTCTCCCACTTTCTCTGACCTGAAGGAGCCCTTTTCCCATTCCTAGGACCAGAAGAGGAGGAGCACTCTTCAGTTTTTGTTTCCACACCCAGTGTGCACTTCTGGATTTGGGAGCTGCCTTTGAGTCCAAACCAGATGATATCAGAGAGAAACAGAAAGAGAAAATCCCTCACTGCCAGTTTGGTAGGACTTCAAATTCTGGTCTCCTTTTCCAATCTGCCTGCTACCATTTGCTTTTCAGAATCTTCAAATAGCTGTGGCATGTGTTCTGTCCAGGATTTCTTTTAGTTGCTTTTAGTGGCAGACACAGGGTAGAATATGTTTATTCCATATGCCATAGCACTGGAACTCTCAAATCCCATTTTTTAAAAATATTTTTATTTATCAAGCTGTTGTAAAGCATGTTAAATGTGCTATATCCCAAATTTTACCATAAAGGAAAATACCTATGTGTTGATTGGAGCTTCCAGGTAACTTGATTTTCACAGAACCCTCAGAATAAATTTCACCAGCCTTTTCTTTTGACTGAAAAGTATTCTGAGATTATAAAGTAAGCTGTTAGAAAACATACAACTTGCAGTTACTGCCTTATGTAAATCTGGCTTTTCTTGATACAGTAAAACCTAACTATATATTTAAAAAAAAAAATAGAAATAAAATGGATGCTAAAACTAATAAAGTATAGTAATTGTCATCAATCACTGGCAGTTTCAAATTTCTGTGTTCCTCAAACACTTCCTTGCTTTCATTGTATATCAAGTATTGAACTTGTAAAATACTTACCAATTTAGCTGTTAAATATGTTGGTTTTCTTATTAGCTTTGAATGACAAGTTTCTGCTACTTAAAAAAAATTTTTAACAGCTTGGAAAGCTATGACAGTATCCATCTCCCACCTCACAAGAGCACAGGGTCCCTCATATAAATTCAAATAGACACACCAGAGGATCAAGATTTCTGTAAACAAAATACACTTTTACCAGTCATTAACTCTATCTCTAAAAATTACTGCCTCTGAATTGAAACCAAATAGCTCTAAGTGTTTTCTCGAGCTGGACTGAACCCATCATTCCTTCCAGCCAGGACCTTGGCTCAACAAACATGCACCCCAGAGGATTCAGGGTTCAAGAGAATGACAATGTTGTAAATAAACTACCTTCAAACCTAGGTGAGTAGGTCTATAAAAGATTAATTGTGTGCTTTTTGCAAGAATTCCTAAGGTAGGAACTTGATAGAAACTACCAGGCAGTATTGTGAGGGGAAAAAAATAAAAAGAAAAATGACAGTCAAGACGCATTACCAAAAAAATGACATGAGATGTAGGTGCTGTACTTGACACAGATGAAGGTCATGGAATTGGATTTCCTTAATGCATCTAAGTTCAGGTTGTTTCCTCATCTCTCCATAATGCTGGGCTGTGTGCTCCGGAAATGCTCTCCTGGGATTTAGATTTGAAATATGCCCAGTAGCTCTCAGAAGGACAGGGTCAAATATCTAGGAGGTAAATGCAGGCTCTTTCTTCACGTGTCACATGGCCACGTCCCCTTTGCTGGAAAATAAACAGGTTGACTATCACTCTATTCACCAGTGTGAAGTATGGATACAGAGGGAGCATTTATCTTCCCAAACGACCTTTATCCGGGACGAAGCCCTGTTCTTGCCTTGCATCAAAGTCACCTAGTTACAAACACATTTCCTCAGGAGTCAGAGCCTTTCACCTAATGGGGGAGAAGTGAGTTGACTCTGGAGGAAAAAAGCTGTAAAGTTAACTTCCAGGCTACTAAATTAGCATTTCCTGAAATCGTATGCACATATATTCTTTGCTTTACTTCTCTTCTTCATGAAAGTACACAATCCTAATCGCATTAATGGAGGCTTCTCCCAGGCAGTAAGTGTTGAGAACAGACCCATTTATACGCTACCTTTCTAGATAACATTTGGTGTTGATAAGGCTGGCAGATAATAAAAACTAGTCTATATTTGGAGTGGAATCAAATTGTCCACCACCTTCCTATCCTTCTCTATTAAAACATCCTGTTTATTACGTTATTTCTCTAATCCTCTTTAGGAAACTGCAAAAATACAAGTTACACCCCATAATTTATGGACCATTGGTCATGAAATAACTTGGGTCAGAAAAAAATTGTGTAGGCCTGGATGTAAGAAATGCCTTGGTAGTTGCATAGTAGAACATCACAGCTAGGTGGCAGATGAGGAGAGTGGGACCTGGGAGCCTGGGGTCAGAGGTGGGCTGGAGTTGGAGTGGTGGGAATACAAAAGTCAGAGAATCTATAACTTCAGGTAAGGCCCACTCCATCATCTTAACAACTCCTTTTCAGGAGAGTTCCTCCATGCTGCCCCCAGGCTAGTCCATTTGCATCTCAACAGCAATGCTCCTTTGCCCTCTGGTTTTGATTGGCTGTAGTTAATGAGGAGCTCTAATGGGAGGTAAGAGGGAGAGATAAGAAGGTATCCAAGGTATTTTTCTAATCAGCTGGGCCTGATTTCTCTCATGATGGCCTTTTATGCATAACTCTGTTCTGAGTTTGGATTCTGGTGCACGCCTCTTTTCATCCTTTTGGACCCAGGGGTGCTGATGGGTCTCCCCACTATCTGTTCTTCTGTGAATAGTTTTACTGGTAATTTTATTAAACTCTCCTATAATTATCCCAATGTAAGCACATTGTCTGTGTCCTTTTGGAGTCTTATCCAACACAGAGATGCCCTAAGGGGATGAATATCAAGTTGGACCTTACGGGGTGCATGGAAGATCACCAAGGCAATGCGCATGACAGAGAAAAGCACCCCTATGATTTGGCTCAGAAACAATTCTTATCCTGTCGGATGCCAACATGGTACAGGAAATCACCTCGCTCACTCCATTCTGCACCAAAAGAACGTTTTTCCCTCTTTTATTTTCCTTTCTCTACTGATCAGCTAAGCAGGCTCCTGAAAGAATCCCAACTCTCTCAACTTGGCAGGGTCTGTGAACATGTGTAGAATAGTATTTTTGCTTTGTTTAGAAATATTTGTGGGAAACTGAGCATGAAGACGGCATATGTGACAAGAGCGGGTGCTTCTGATACAAAGTCCTCTCTTTTGAGCTCAGTGGCAGCTCCTATAATCCTTGGGATTCCTCTGGTAGCTTGTTGACTATCTCCAATACCAGCTTGCTTATAAGCACTTAGCTGGCTTCTACAGAGTTCCGGGCTGATGTGTCCCAGGTTCCCATTGTTCTTTCTAAGCCAAGCATTTCTAGACTTTTGAATGTCATCAGTATCCTTCAAAGTATGTGGATTGTTTCGGAGGCAAACAGTCCACAAAACTGTATTAACTGAATCATCTCTTCTCTTGGTAAAATATTGTTCGTTTTTCCAAGTAAATAAATGACCGTTTGCATTCCATTACTTTAGGCAAAGCTACAAAATCAAGCCCTTCCATATCACTCACATTACTACTGAGCACAATTATTCTCCTTGAGATGCTGGACCACAGAATCGGTGTGGCTTCCATAGCTCCTGGAAGCCAAGACTTTAATCTCTAATGCGTCTTCGGCCGCCTCTGCTACACTGGGCTTCTGCACATTAACAGCCTGTTTCTCAGCTGTCCAAGGACTTGATTTAATTATACTGCAAGTCTCTGTCTTCATTGGAAGTCTCCACACATGCTGTTTGCTCCCTTATTATGGATTGCATTTCTTCTCTGCTGCAATGTCTCATCCTTGTCCTTCCTTGGGCTTTAGTGGCTAAGAGACATTTGCATTAATTTTCATTTCTCCTGGTACTTAAAAAACATTCTTCTAGGCACTCAGCCTGAAAGTAGGAAGTCATTTAGCTCAACTAAAAAGCTGAACTCCAGACCCTACCTAGAATCAAAACTTGTCATTCTTTTGGTATTCTCCCTTACTTCTCACAGCCTCCAAGGGACCTAGCAGAGACTCTGCCCTTGCCTAAGTTTCTTACACCTATCTGAGGTTTTCTGGTTGCCGTTCCTTAGTGCATCTCATCTAAGTCACTCATCCATACACACATGCATGCAAATGCGCACGTGCGCGCGCGTGCGCACACACACACACACACACACACACACACACTATAAATAAAGTCCATTGCTGCATCCAATGATTCACGAATGGTTAAACAATGATACTCATGCAACAGAAGAGAATGTAGTCACTAATATGATGTATATAAAGACTACATAAAACACAGAAAATATTTCTGTTGTGCTTTTAGGAAACAAAATGGTACATATAGCATTATCACCATTATGTTTTAAAAGATACATATCCACATCCCCATGTGTGAAAAAAGACAGGAAGAAGATATACCAAAAATTTAACAATAGCTAGGATTAGGCTTGAATGTCTTGGAAAGAATTCTTTCTTTTATTTTCATTTCGAAGAGAGAATATTTATTTCTTAAGACAGAAAATCATAACCTCAAAAATAAAAGAGAACAAACGAACATATTTTCTCATGATTGGAGACCCCAAATAATGAAACTC
The DNA here is from genome assembly GCF_014176215.1 of Rousettus aegyptiacus. Lineage (NCBI taxonomy): Eukaryota > Metazoa > Chordata > Mammalia > Chiroptera > Pteropodidae > Rousettus > Rousettus aegyptiacus. The sequence continues at coordinate 130,009,009 of NW_023416306.1, forward strand.
AATAGCAGTAGAGGATAAAACACTAAAAAGCTGTAAAATGGGACCACTGAAAAGATATCCATAAAATTTAGGAGTGGAGTCTTGCAATCACCAGGTTCCCAAGAACTTTATTTAACGTTGGAGTTTGTTTCTCTTGCAGATACACCATGACTATTATAACTATTGGTAGGGGAAACTGGGAAGTTGCTGATTTCATCATTATGTAGACGAGAATACGGGTAAACCTATGGAGAAAACACTCCATTTCATGACCATCAGGCCAGGAGAGATGGGAAGAATGGGACAGGAAACCATCACGTACAACCGGCACCTGCTCTGTGCTGGACTCTGATGATAAGATTAAGAATACAAATTTAAGTGCAGTCACTATAAAAACAAACTGTGGAGGTTCCTCAAAAAATTAAAAATAGAACTACTTTATGACCCAGCAATTTCACTTCTGGGTATTTATCCAAAGAAATCCAAAATATTAATTTGAAAAGATATATGCACCCCTATGTTCACTGCAGTGTTATTTACAATAGCCAAGATATGGCAACAACCTAAGGGTCCATCAATAGACAACTGGATAAAAAAAAAATGGGGTACATATATACAACGGAATATTATTCAGTCATAAAAAGAGAATGAAATCTTATGATTTGTGACAACATGGATGAACCTAAGGGTATTATGCTAAGTAAAAGAAGTAAACAGAGAACAAAAAGTTAACCCAGCTTGCTCTAATGCTAACTTTCTTCGTAGGTACAGTACAATAACCATATGTAAGAAATTAACATTCGTACAATATTATGAACAAAAACTCGTCCTTTATTTGGATTTCACTAGCTTTTCCACTTACATCCTTTCTCTGTTTCAGGATTCAATCCACATTGTATTTAGTCGTCATGTTCCTTTGATGTCCTCCAGACTGTGCCAGTTTCTCAGCTTTTCCTTGCCCTCTTCTTGACCTTTTTGAAGAGCACTGGTCTGGGACATTGCAGAAGGTCCCTCAATTTGAATTTTCTGATATTTTCTCATGATTAAAATGAGCTTATGCATTACTAGAAAGAATTCCAGAGGTAAAGTGCCCCGTGCGACATGTCAGGAAACATGACATTGCTTATTACTGATGATGTTAACATTGGCCACTTGGCTAAGATTGCATCTGCCAGATTTTTCCTCTAGAAGGTTACTATTTCTCTATTTGAATTGAATAAATATTTGGGAGGGGATATTTTGAGACTATGCAAAAATCCTGGTTCTCCTTAAACTTTCATCTTCTAATATTATTATCCATTAATGGAGGTTGCTTATGGAAATTATTATTGTGGTAATAACTGTGATTTTAATAGTGATTTTCTATTTCTCTCATCCCTTCTACATTCATTAAGTGTTCTTCCATATAGGAGAGTTGTCCTTTCCCCTACATTTATTTATTTATCAGTTACTTTTCAGATGTGTATAGACTACTATTTATTTTATTCTTTTGGTTATAATCCAGTACTATCTTAATTTATTCTATTGCTCAAATTCTTCTAATTTTGACTATTGGGAGTTCTTTAAGAATGGTTACTATGTCCTTCACATGCTCCCATCTTTTTTTTTTTAAGTCCTTCTTTACTTTATGGTACTACAAGATGATCCCAGCACATCTTGTACTTTGCATACCCTACTCCTAGAAGAAGCCACTTCTCCAAAAACCTGTAGGTTATTTTAATGGAGAGAAATATTCAGGTATGCTTGTTACTATTAGAGTATCATTGCTTCTAGATCTTCTCAATGGAGAGAGGTAGAAAGCATATGAATATGTATTAACCAATGGCATGCACATCCATATTTATTTCTGTATCTATCTATGTATGTGTATGTATATGTGTGCTATATTTTTAAAAAGATATATATTAAGTTTCTACTGATTCTCTTACTCCAAACCAGCACCACAAGATTTATTCTACACATTCTCCTTTTCTCATTTGTAACTTCTTTCTCTCACAGTAAGAAAACTGCCTCTCACTATCTACAATACATTTACCTATTTGTTCAACCCTAGTATATATGGAAAGCAGTTTCAGAACTGCTAACCCATACCCCCATAGGAGAAGTGTGTATGCACTGTTCTTTCTGTCTTTAGCCTTACAGTATACAGTCAAAACTAATTTCCAAAAGAACTTAAGTCAGCTCCTTTCTTATCCCCCGCCTCAGTGTAGTTATGTCAGTGGTTCTCAAGGCGGAGCTATTTTGCCCCCAGGGCACAAGTGGCAATGTCTGGAGATATTTTAGATTGTCACAACTGGAGAGACAGTACTGATATCTAGTGAGCAGAAGCCAAGAATGCGGCTACATATTCTACAATGCCCAGGATAGCTACATGTAAAAATGATCTGGCCTTAAATGTCAGTAAATTTTAAAATATATCTTTTTCTTATAGGTTTTCTCCTTTTAATAGATTCTGAATTTTTCGTTGTAATTTTGAATCAGGAATGAATTATTTTTATTGATTTAATCATTTATCTCATGGCTTCCATTTCACAGCCTATTAATCTTTCCCTAAGTTTTCTCATAGTTTAATAAATAAAAATGACAAAAGTGGGTACTCTTTGTATAGGTTCAAGTCAGGAATCTGTAAATTCTTGTTTTACTGATATGTTCCAAATGATCTTTATAAATTGTAGTCAGATTGCTATATTCCCAATCAACTTTCCCTTAGCCGAATCCCAAAAATGTTCATGGGCTCTCCATGCCACTTGGACACAAAGGGAAGTGTGATGGAGGAGAAGCTAGACTAGAAGCAGACTGTTGTCTTAACTGATATCAATACATCTTACTTTTGTAAATTTCACAGAAATGTGAACACATCACTAGGGCTTTGGAAGAGCTCCTAAATGAAAGACCATAAAAGCTTAAACTCCATTAGCTTTGAAGAACTCCTTTCCACTTAGAGGATAGTGATCGTTGCACAAAATCTAGTCTCTCAAGGAACTGGTAGCTAAAGAAAGGCGGAAAATCTGGGTTCAGAGATGTCTCGGGAGACAGCAACAGCCAGACATTTAGACTAGAACCTCGCAGGGCCCTTTAACATACACCAGAAAATGAAACACCCATGAAGCCTTTGTTTCTGAGGGACCACCCCTCCTCAATGTCAGATGACAGCCCCCTCACACTGGCCCTTAGGGGGCTCTGAGGCCAACACAAGGCTGACATCTGAATTTTTCTGTGCCCTTTCATTTTTACACAGGAGTGGGGAGTAAAGTAAGAGCTTGAAAGAGGACAGAGTACATCAAAAATATCATCATCCTAAATACTGTGATTTGAAGTCATTTTTCACTGCCATGAAAGAAAAAAAAAATAGTAGTCAAGCCTCTGAAGGCAATGTTTACTCTTCCAGGGAGAGGACATATGGGAGAGCTTCTGACAAGACTGTCAAAAGTGTGTTCAGCAATTTAACTAGTAATAATAGTGAAAAACAACAAATAAAGCTTTGAATTAATCCAGCATCTTTCATCTCCAAATATCAAAGTGTGTTGCCAATGTTCCTGAGAACAACATGTCTATGAGACACGGAAGTGGCAGGCATTGTTATTCCTTAATGACAGATAAAAGAACAGAGAAGCTAAGAAACTACCTCCCAAGTGAAACAGCTGAAGACATGTAAGGACAGATAGACCTCTCTCCAAAGTATTATCGCCTCCCTGGGGCTGTTGCAGCACTTGCTCTAAGGGAATTGGGTTTAAAGAGTGCCTGAACATGAGCAATACAAGGCACTCGTGGAAGGCATTCAGCCTCTATTCTCCAGAAATTTGCCAATAAAAGGCATCCACCAAGATAGCACTACATCTACGCAAGCGAATCAAGAGGATACTTTTTAAAGTCAGCTGTTTACAGTCCCTGCTGGATATGCCCTGGGAAAGCACCAGCCCTACTGAGCCTACCTTTGTGAAGTTCATAACACATGGGGTAAAGAAAAGAAAGACACACATGTCCCTCAAACCCTACACACCAACCACAAGGGCTGCCTGCACTGTCCCCAAGTGCAAACACATGAGCCTCTGCACCTTTGTCCATGCTGTTCCCTGTCTTTGCTTGTCCCCCTTCATGACAGTATTGAAGCATCACCTACTCTATCAAGACTGCCATAAGCACACATACTTTTCTTTCCTTTTTGTATCTTCTATATTCTATTTATATTTCTGTCACGGGCCCTATACCTTTACTGCATATACTGGTTTACACGTCTGTCTTCCCTACCAAATACTTGGCTCTTTGTCAGAGGGAACGTATTATAGTTATCTTGTATATCCAAAGCCAACCACAGTGTCAGGCTCATAGCATATGTTCACTAATTGTTTCTAGAAGAAGGACAGGCAGGCAAGCAGGGAGGCAGGCATTGTGCTAGGCATATTCCTGATTAGCATTTAGTGTATGTTTCTCATCAGAAAGCTCTTGTCTTTTTCAATTTCAGAACTGAAAATTTTTTTAAAGACTCTTCCATTTCAGTTTCTTATTGGTCAAATTATTGTGCAAAACCCTCAAAAAATTAATTTATACCTCGAAGTATAAATTTGCCCATTTTTCAGAATCCTGGTCAAGTGCAGTATATTTTAAATTTTTGCACATTTGTTTAAAAGGGTATTATTTTCCTGAATATTTTTGCTTTTTAAATTACTAGTAACATTTTTGTATCCTTAATAGTCTTTTATTTTTTGTTCAAGTGTAAAATAAATAAAATGTTAAATGATGTATTTTAAAGAGCTCTTTAGGTAAATATAGCCCATTTTAATTACCACTGAGAATACTTTAATTCTATTTCAAAAAAATTTTATAATTGAAAATTATTTTTTCAGCTTCAAAAATGGATTTATTTTTCTTCTTGGCTTTTATCTTTTTGAAAACTACATTGCTCCCATTCCTTCAATTCTCTATTTCTGAAAGCATATGTGTTGGATACCCAGTCTATCCTCCATGTCTCTTAACTTTTGTTTCATATTTTCCATCTCTTTTTCTCTGTGCAACATTTGTGATGAACCCTGCAGTGTTATCTCCTAAATCACCGATGTTCTCTTGGGCAAATCCAGTCTAGAGTGGATCTTGTCTCCTGAACATTTTTTAATTCTAATTACTTGATTTTTCATTTACAGCACCTGATTAGTTCATTTTCATATACACCTGTTCTTGATTTCTACCTACCTGGTTTGTTTCGTAATATCTCATTCTTTTTAGATGTTAATCCTTCCTTTATATCTTTGAGAAGCTTAAACAGACAAATTTTAAAGTCATTTTCAGATTGCTCTATTATTGACATTCAGTGGAAGTGAATTCTACTGATTTTGAGCTCGTTGGCTATCTTTCTTGGCATTAGTTCTCTTCATATGCTGTGGAAATTCAGTGAGCAAGTCCCCCTGGAGTGGGTATTTTCACCCTTTCCTGTAGGGTCTGGGAGCTGTTCACATTCCTCTCTTAGAACTCCAAGCCCAGAATCAGGTCTGATAATAGTGACTTGGGTTTCTTGTTCTGAGTAATCTTGGCGATATCACAGATCTAGTCACTGAGCCAGAAGGTCCTATTGATTGTAGCTTCCTCTGCCCCTTCCTGCCACCTAGGCAATCAGCTGTACAACATGCTGCAGCTCTGAGGAGTGACTGAAGTTTCTTCTAGACCCTCTTTGAAGAGCTGGCAGTGAGCCCTTCATGTTCACTCACTGAGCTTGGGTCCAGTTTAAAATCATAAGTACAGAGCTCTGATATCACCTGGGTGCAATTAAACTCAACTCTGACACTTTCTACCTGGAGATAGCATCAGATCCCAAAGGTTAAGGGCTCATTTGTACAAGACTGCCCACTCACCCCCACTTCAGAAGCCAATCACAAGCCCAGGTTGTCACCTGTGCTTCTGACTGACCTGATCTAGATCAGAGGTTCCCATGACCCCCTCCTTGGGTTTGAGTAACTTACTAGAGTGACTCTCAGAACTGAGATACATTTTGTTTACTAGCTCACCTGCTTATTATAAAAGATTTAACTCAGAAACAGCAGGATGGAAGAGATGCTCAGAGCAGGGTATGGGGAATGGAGGCACCACTCCCATGCCTTCTCCAAGCACACCACTCTCCCCCACTCTGCATGTGTTTACCTTCCTGGAAGCTCTCTCGACTCCCTCCTTTGAGTTTTCATGAAGGCTTCATTACATAAGTAAGACTGATTAAATCATTAGCCTTTGGTCATTAAACTCAATCTCTGGGGGGCGGGGGGTAGGAATGAAAGTTCAACTCTCTGATTACTTGGTGGGTTCCTCTGGAGATCAGCCCCAACCTTAGATGCTTTTTAAAAGTCACCTCATTACCAAAACAAAATATACCCTTATTGCTCTCATCACTTAGGAAATTTCAAGGGTTTTAGGAGATCTGTGTCAGAAAATGGGACAAAAACCAAATATGTATTTCTTAACTATAAATCACAATATCACATCCACCCATCCGGGACTAGATAAGAAATATGACATTCATATATATCCTCATGTAATTATTATTGTACCATGATTATCTATCACAACTATAATAGTAATATTTATTACCTGCTCATAGAGTGCCAGGATCTATGCCAAGCACCTCACCTGTAATAATTTACCTAATCTTCACAACAACCCTATGGAATGGCTACTATCATCATCTCCCCCATTTTATAGATGCAGAAGCTGAGGCTCTGGTTAAGTGATACCTCTAAGGCCCTACATATACTAAGTGCTGGAACCAGGATTTGAATGTAGATTCATCTCAACCCAAACCCCACGCCTTTAGTCAAATGCTACATTGCCAAATCCATCTTAGCTGGACTTCTTTGTGGCATTTGACACTATAACCAGTGGCTTCCTCCTAGAACAAACCTCCTCTTCAGGCTTCCAGGAAACTTACTTGGAGTGAATGTCCTCTCGTCTCTCTCTTTCTCACGGATTGTCCTTGTTCCATTCATGAATTTGGTATTCACCTAATTCCCACCTTCTTAGATATACCAGACTCCTCAGTTTGAACATTTCAGTATGTTCGATTCTGAACTCATTTCTTACTTAGAGCACCTTTCAGTTCCTGGCAACACATCCACCCAGGCTTCTAAACCAGAAGCCAGAGTTGGCCCTGTTACTTAATCCACAGCCTGTCATTAGACAAAGGGACCAGATTTTCTCTCTCAAGTACTCCAACTGAAGCTGTCCCACATTTACAGGTCAATCACCTACAGAATATAGTCCAAAGGCTCTATCAAGTGCCCACAGCCCACTGTTTCTTCCTCATCATTCACCTGCACCATCCCCCATGCCTGGAGCTCTAGAGCTCTACTTTTCTCAGTCACCTGCCCCTTCCCACATGTCCAGCTCTCTCTGGGCCCAGGCCTTTGTCCCAGCTGTTCCCTCCACCAGAGCATGGTCATCCCTTGTCCACGCACTTTTAATCTAAACATCTGCTTTGTGCAGCTGTCCACAGAACCTTTCTCCTGGGTTCTGAGCAAGAATAAGGTGCTGTCATCTTTGCCCTCACTGGACCCTGGGACCCAATACTATGATCAAGTTTGACCTTTTTCTGACCATCCTGACCCATCAGCACACTCCAGACAATGGAAACTCTCCATGTGGCAACTGAGCACTTGGATTCCCTTCTCCCTTTCTGTTTCCAGCTCCAGACCCGCTTCTAGCAAACATTTAGTTAATTAACTGGCAACTGGCAACAGATACAAAAAAGCAATTTCTCACCCCAACAAGGGCATGTAATGTTCAATTCTATTTTTCCAAGGGAAGTGATCAGAAGCCTGTGCTCACATGAGAGACGTTTTGACAGTCACCAATGTCTGAAGTCAGCAAGGAGGCTTAAATGAAAGAATTAAGAGAAACAGATCTCAGCTATAGCTCTACATGGAAGGCTATGATGCTAAAATTTGCATTTAATAGGGACCACATGCCATAATTGTTCCATTATGGCTTACAGTGCCATAGAATAAAGTTTGTGCTGAGTCTCTAGGTCTCTCAGGCTGTGTCTCTATCTACAAACACACCCCGCCACACACACACACCTCCCATATTATACCAGGTTGAACTGTACTTCCAGTCTATTCCTTATAAGTTCAAATCCAGATATTGAACTAGTTCAAGTGGAAAAAGTAATCAAAAGAGAAGTATAAATGACTAACGAAAGGATGAAAACATTTAATCTTAACTGTAATGAAAGAAATACAAATCAAGATATGATACTATTTTTTCATCTATCAAATTGGTAAAATTAAAAGCAATGATAAAACACCCTGCGGAAGAGGGTGCTGGCACCCTCCCAGGTGTGCAAGGCATAGGTGGTGAAGTGAGCACCCACACCCCAGGAAGAAACCTCTGCAGACCTTCGATGGTCTTCAAGAATCTATACGCCTGTGTCCTTAAACTTTTAGCTGTTAGCAGAGCCTGGTAGAGCATGAGACAGGATATATGTGTGCTTGCAGAAGGTGGGGAGAGAAAAGTGGGGAAATCTGACCATGCACATACATGTGTGTGCGCGTGCACACACACATACATCCACATTATCTGTACATGAATGGGGCCATGCTTAATCCAGCCCACCCACACTGACATGCCAAGAAGACACAGTGAAATCCTGCCTTTATAAGTTTATGATTTAGAAGTAGAATTAAGACTCATACTCAAATCTGTAGAAAACAGGCAAACAAAAATTAGATGCTGTCAGAGATGAAAAAGTGCTAGGTGCCTTCAGAAAAGATTACTTCCAAATAGGCCATCAGGGTGAGCAGGGTTTTGTCAAAGGTGTAGGGAGAAAAGTATTCTAGGGGCAAAGGAAAGATTAAGGTCACAGATAACAACTTTCATTATGCATTAATTTAATCACTGAGGTCCTTTCCAGCCTTTACATTTATTTTTCTAATCTGATACTCCTCTATCATCTCCATTAGTTAGGTGAGTTCCAATGACCCCAGGAAGTGGTTGGATGCTGGAATTATGTGCTAAGCACTGCCCTTACACCCTGCCCAGGTAAACTCATTTAATACCCAAAACACTTTCAGAGTAAGTATCCTTAGGCCTGTTTTACAGATGAGGAATCTGAGGCTCAACAAAGAGCCATATATCATATATGAATTGCTATCTGCCTGACTTTGAAGTCTTCATCCATTCTTTCTTCTGTACCATATGACCTCACTTTGAGACCACTTTCTTCTTTAAAAGTAAAGTCCCCAAGTTGATCTACAGATCTGATGCAATCCCTATTAAATCCCAGGAGGCATTTTTGGTGAAATTGACAAATAGACCCTAAAATTCATATAATAATTTGATGGACCTACAAGAGCCAAAATAATCCTTAAGAAGAACAAAGTTGAAGGACTCACACTTAACAACTTCGGAACTTTCTCCAAAGATACAGTAATCAAAACTATGTGGTATAAAGTGCTGACAGAAGGAAAAACATATAGATCAATGCGACAAATCGATAGTCCAGAAATAAATCCATACCTTTAAGGGAAGTTGGTTTTTGACAAGAGTGCCAAGATAATTCAATGAGAGAAAGAATAGTCTTTTCAATTAATGGTTCTGGATATCTACATACAAAATAATAAAGTGAGTATCTTACCTTACGCCATATATAAAAAGTAACTGAAAACAGATCAGAGTCATAAATGTAAAACCTGAAACTACAAAACTCTTAGAAGAAAACACAGGGGTAAATTTTTGTGACCTTGGATTAGACCAAGGTTTCTTAGCACTTAAAGAACAAGTTACTTAAGAAAAACATAAATTGGACTAGATAAAAATCAAAAACTTTTGTGCTTCAAATGACATTGTCAAGACAAGTCAGGGAATGTGAGAAAAATATCTGCAGATCACATATTTGATAAGGGTGTAGCATCCGGATTACAATTTTTTTAAAAAAAACTCTTACAACTCAACAATAGAAAGAAAATTACCCAATTTTAAAATAGGCACAGGATTTGAATAGACATTTCTCCAAAGAAGATACACGAATGGCCAATAGGTACATGAAAAGGTACTTACCATTATTAGCCATTAGGGAAATGCAAATTGAAATCATAATGAGATACTACTTAAACCCACTAGGGGGTGGCTAAAAAAGACACAGAATAACAGGGTTGAAGAAAATGGGGAGAATCTGGAACCCTCATACATTGCTGGTTGGAATGTAGAATCGTGGGGCTGCTTTGAAAAAATCCTGAAAGTTCTTTAAAAAATTAAATAAAGAATTACCATATGACCCAGCAATTTGACTTGTAGGTATACATGCTCAAGACAATTGAAAACATATTTACACAAAAACTTGTGCATGCATATTCATAGCAGCATTATTCACAACAGAGAATGTAGAAACAACTCAAATGTTCATCGATTAATGATAAAGAAACAAAAATGATATATCCGCACAATGGAATATTATTCAGCCATAAAAAGGAATGAAATACTGATACATGCTACAATATGGATGAACCTTGAAAATATGAATTCAAGAAAACAGAGCCAGTTACATAAAACCACATATTGTATGAGTCCATCTTTATAAAATGTTCAGAATAGACAAATTTTGAGAAACGGAAAGTAGGAGTGGGAGTGGATGGGGAAAATGGAGAACGACGGCGAATTAGGGACAGGGCTTCTTTGGGAGGCAATAAAAACATTCTAAAGTTAACTATAGTGATAACTGCAATATACTAAACAACATTGAGTTGTATACTCTAAATGGGTGAAGTATGTATTATATGACTTACAGCTCAATAAAGCTGTTTAAAAATAAATAGGCATAAAATAAAAAAGTAAAGTAGCATATACTCACTGACAGTTGGAATAAACCAAAAAATATAACAAAGGACAAAGTCATGACCATCAAAGGGAAGTATTGCTAACATTTTGGTTTCTTTCTTTCCCAAATTTATTTCCAATGGTTATTTTCATGATTGAAATTATATGTAGACACTATTTTATCTGAATTCATTTATTGCCTCAGAATAACCCCTGGACAACAAGCCACCCTTCATCCCCGCCTCCCACCATCCTTCCCCTTGCACCCTCTGCCCAGCCAGCTCTACAGGATCCATTTCCTCACCCAAACAGCGCCCTTGGACTGGAATGCCCCTCCTCTGACTGTCCAGCTGGAAAGCCCCTACTTCTTCCCTCCTCATTTGCCCAGATGTCTCCTCCTCGGTGCAGCTTCCCCAGAGCCCTGAGCAGTTTTTTCTATTGATGCTTCTCTCACTGATCACCCTTTGTTCCTGCGACTGGCTCCTGCTCCAAAACCAAGCTCCTTGGACACAAATTCAGTGTTTAGTCCCCTTTGGGAAGGAGAGGTTGTATGGAAGGAGAACATTTTGGGTAGGGTATGGAGTGGGGAGACTGAAGCCCTCTCTTCGAGTACCCATTATTCCTCCTGGCTCATGGCCCTTCTGCTACATCAGAGGACAGCCTTAGCCTGAGGCCTCCCTTTCCACCTACAAGCTCTTCCCAGATTTCTAGCCCCCACCTGGGTGTTGTAGCCCTTAGCTGACAGTTCCTTCCCCCAGCCTGGCCTCCCTCTTGCCTTTATCCCCTCTCTAGAGCAGAAGCCCACCACTGATGCCCAGTGAAGACTGGTTTGGGTGACTAGGAAAGACTAGAGCCCCAGGCCTGGTAATCCCACTGACCCCTGAGGTTCCAGCAAAGGGGCCAGGTCAGTCAGCCTGAGGGTCCTTGTGTCTCTTCTTGACCACAAAAAAACTGGGGACAGTGTATTACAACTAACTCAAAAACATCAATCTCTCTTTCTATCAACAGAGATGGACTTATTCTGATTGCAGAGCTCAGGAAATGGAACCCATCTCCTTGTTATCAATGTAAAAACCAAGCTGAGCTATTTGTGATCTAAATCAAAATAGAACTGTGTCTGGCAAACTCATTTTTCTCAGGCCCCGGCAGCTCCCCAAGATACATTGTCTACTGATGGGGGGGTGGGAGAGAGACAATGGCAACTGCCAGGAGCCATTGATCACTTGTTTTATGTGCAGAATGAATCCTTAATCACTGTCGCTTCAGAAAGAAAGGGAGAAATTGAGATGGATTCTCATGTGCCAAAGGCAGAGAGCTTGGTAATTGTAGCTCTTTCATTAAAACTTTGGAGCATAGTAAGTTAGTCAGTGGTTGTTCATCTCTGCCTTGGCATCCACATCTTGGCTCATTGCTAAGGGGTCCTGAGAGCCATGGGTAATCTCTCCTCAGTGTAAATTGTGAGTTTTAGAACCTCATCACCAAATCTGACATCTCAGCCTGGCATCTAAAGACCTGACAACTGGACCCAACCTAGCCCTCCAACCTGATCCCTTACGGTTCTCTGAACCTCGGTTTCCTTATTTGTAAATGGGAGCAAAATTCTGCATTGCCTCATACACCTATGCTAATTTATTCTTCTGCCCCACTTCTTGCACTAGTACAGGCAACAACATTGATGTATTCATTCTTTTTGCAAATAATTATTAACTGCTTCTTATGCGCTCAATGGTTAGCAAGAAGAGTCGTGGTTTCTAACACAGTGCCCCCTGGAGCTTTTGGTCTAGAGTCTCCATTTTCAACCAAAGGCAATACTGCCCCTTTGGTTCCGGGGTAGCAGATAAAATCTTGCTCTTTTTATATATAAAGCACAAATATCCATACAGTACATAAAGAGATATACAGCATATTTTTAAATTTCTTGAGGGAAGGGAGGAATGATTAGAAAAAAGATGTCTCTCAAAAGGCTCCTTGGGGAATAATGAAAAGGAAGTCACTTGTCTACACTGGCTGAGAATGACATTCTCCCCTTTTCATCTACTTCATGCTTTGCAACTCAATACACATCCCCTTCTTCAAGAAAACTTCTCTGAACACCCATTCCTTTTTGCCCCTTTTCTTTGTTCCCATGATGACCTCTACACACATAGTTCACAGCACTAATCTCAGAGCTCTCATCCACAGCTCTGAACCATGGCTCTGTCTCCCACATTGGTCTGCAGGATGCTCTCAGGAAAGGCCCTTGTCTTACTCTATCTTAAACCCTCAGGGCCTAGCAGGGTAGTCAACACATAGTAGGTATTCAATAAATGTTGAATAAATGAATGAATGCAATACATATCTCACTTTGCTATTCTCAGAGTGGAGAAAGGAGGAGTTAAGGGAAACAATATTTACTGAGACTGTCCTGTGTGCCAGGCACCATGATGGTTCACGGCATGGCCTACCTCACTTTCATATTTACACAGTCTTGGCAATACCAGTGCAGAAATTCTTACCTCTGGGGAAACAAACAAGGGTTAAACAGGGTTCGATGTAGTAGTGGTGTGCTGAAGCCAATTCCTGTGGTTCACTAGAGCCTATTAAATTTTCAGGAATTTTTCAAGCAAGTTGTTAAACTACCGATAGCTTGAAATCAGCCATGATGGGAGTATTTACACCACAGAAATTGGCAAATGTTACAAATTAGAGTTTTTTCGTCCCCCTTCTGAGAACCAGTTTACTAGCATATTGCTGGTTCCATGCCTAGCAACTGGCAGCCAGAAGAGGGTACAGAGTTTTCCCTGGTACAATGCTACTTCCCTACCAGTTAGTGGTGGGGAGAGGGTGGGGGACCTGGGGGAGCAGAGTGAGCTATCCGTTTTTGCACATTAAGATTTATCCAGGATCTTACATGATACCACTTTTCTTTCATTGAAATACCTTTCCTTGCCCTTCAGTTGATTATTGTGAGTGAACAAAGAGGACCTTTGAAAATGGCCCTCTTGGGAACTTGTGGCCATCACTGCTTTCTAGGAGGCAGAGGTCAGAGGGGAGAGTTCAGGAACTCTCCTAAGAATGGACACTCCCAAAGCCAGTGTCCAACAGGAGCCTTGTAAAAGTCTTACCTACATATTGAGATCTTTTGTTTTCCCATCCCTCATGAGAGTATAGGTCTATTAAGTCAGGGGCTGAAGGATTTTAACCTCTGCATCCATCCCCAAATGCAGCCCATGCCTGATACATAATTGGCACTCAGTAGATGTGCATGTTGAGTAAGATATCATCTACCTGACCCACATGCAGCTTGTCAGGGGACTGGTCCCACATCAAATTCAAATATTCTGAGCAACATGCCCAGTGAATTTGAACTAACTGAGTCATCCTTGAAGTTCAAGCAACTCTCCTAATGCATTGACCCTTTTGCATTTCCCATAAGTCTCAAATAAAATTTCAAATCCCTTGAGGATGCTCTGGCTGTAAGTTCTAAATGCTAAATATCTTCTTAGACAAAGGCGTTTGGGTCTGACTCCTCTAGAATACAGATCTGCTCAGAGGAGCATCAGCAGTAGTTGGTGCTTTCCCACATCACAGCATCATTAACAACCAGATAGGGTTATTCAGCACATACCTTTTAATGTCAAGTCTCTGTTTTCTGACTGCTTGACAAGCCAGGGAGGATAAATACAGGAGGCTCTTGGTGCATTTGGTTTTCTTTCACATTAGGTTCTGTGATAGGATCCCTGATTTAAGACCAGGATCCAATTGAGAAGCTGTGCTGATAGCACAATAAATAATAGGGAAACATCAAGCCTGAATTGGTGTGCTGTGTTAGTCTAGGACCATGTACTGTGTCATTATTTATAATCAAGCAAATCCTTATTGGGGTTTCTAGAAAAGGGCACCATAGAGAGAATTAATATTGAAAATGGAAAGAAAAAGACATTCAGGGGAGGAAGAGTGTTTGTCCTTGTTGGGAAATAAGAGTCAACAGGTAAAAATATTTTCAGTGGATGTGTTCAAAATAGCTATAAGGAAGGTTTTGTTTTTCTTGGCTGCTTTTGTCATGATCTCCTCCAATGTCCTCTTGTAATTGACATTAGAAAAAAAGAGAGCAAAAAGGATTCCTTGACAATGATCAAATAGCCTGGACATTCTAAGTGGAATTCCAAAGTGCTATGGATCTTTGAAACAAAGATTATTCAGAAATTATACCAAAATAGTTTAATTTTGTCCATTTGTAAGACTTTTCATATTCATAAATTCACAAATCATAAAAAACAATCCATGTTAAATCAGCAACTGAAGTTTTTAGAAACTATGTGGCTTCAATCTGTTTATTCTCTCTTCAGCTTCTCCTGTTTAAATCAGTATAACTTATGGGATATAATGAATCACAGATACAAGGACTGGGGTACAGAGAGGCTGAATAAATTACACAAAGTTTCACAGCCATCAAGTGCAGGGACTGAGATGCAATTCTGGGGCTGCTATCTCCCACCATGTGGTTTTCAATATCCTTACCTCCACCCCCATCCCAAGCCCCTGAGGCAGTTCAGCCCGACTTCCTGGTAACACTAGAGCTGCCCTGCAAAGGCAGAACCAAAGAGTGCCCTAGAGATGCCCCTCCACTTCCTCTAACTCCTTGTCACTTCCAGAGAAGCTTGGAGCCCATGTTACCTTGAGTCTCTGCCACCCCTGGCAACCAAGGCCTTCTCTGAAAGGCCAGCCATGGGCCTGAGTGGGCAGGACCACCCCAGGTGGGAAGCACAGTTCCAGCTGCCAAGGGAAGATCTGCCCAGCTAGTCCACCCATCCCCCCTCCAAAAAATCACCGCCACAGATGAGAGTGATAAGGATTATCATTTATATTATCTCAGTTCTTCCTCACAACAAGTTTGTATTATAAGTGGTATCACCCCATTTTATAAATCAGGCAAATGAAGCTCACAGCTGTTAAGCCACTTGCCAAAGTCGTACAGTAAATGGCATTTCAAGTTTCCTTGATTTTTTTTTTTCAATAATAAAAAGTCCCCTTAGGGCCAAGTTGTGGTGTGGAGGGGCTGATTCTCTACACATGTGTGGTTAGACAGACAGACCATAGACGCTAGAGTTAAAAAGCACTGTTGTCAATGCTGGCTTGAACAGGTTCAACAACTTCTCTGGGTCTTGATTCCCTCATTTCTCAAGGGAAGCAGAAACAGCCACCTGTCCAGGGCTGTGAGATCCCCAGGCAACATCCCTACCACCTCGCTCCGTAAAACACCGTTCCACTCCCGTCCTGTCCCCCTTCCAACACGTTAGGTCTATTTACAGCAGCGGCCTGTGAGACACAGCCTGATAGAGGCAGAGTGGACACACACTACCCACCTACCTTCTTCTGAGGGGAGCCTGGTGCAGCTCTGATAGGTGCAGATTACGGCAGGAAGCTCGCCGCCTGCAGCTGGTTCTATAACCAAGAAGAGAAAACGAGAGAGCTAGAGCCAAGTTGACAGGAGACAAAGGGGCTGGAGATGTAGCCAGACGTTGCTTGGGGCCTAATTATCCTGCAGTCAAAGCCCTAGTGACATGTGAGATCCCTATCAACTCTGAAATACCCTCGGATGCCTTCCAAGTTTGAGTTCTCTATCCAGACATCCAAATTCAGCAAGGCGCGAGGTGGCTACGGTGGCCTCGGGGGGCCAGTTCTAGCAAGCGCCCCGTAAATCTCTTGCGCACAAAGAAGCCGCAGGTTTGGGCCTGCAACGGAGGGGTGCTAGCAAGCAGGAGAGACCTAGAAACGTAAAACAGGGTCCCAGAGCACATCTAATTAAACCTCCTAAATTAACAGGTGAAGAAACTAGAGTCAGGGTAGGGAAGTGCCTCATAAACATCACACAGCTAAAAGTAGCAGAGCTGGTGCCTGACCTCTAAGCCCAGCCTTTCCACTTGGGCTTCTCCTCTCCACATTGCCTCTTCCCTTTGGTGCTTAGAGCCTACCCTTGGTAGAGGCCTATCCCCCACCACCCACTCTGGAAGCCATTGCCAAGTTTGCTGTCACAAAGACTCACTTTTACCCTAATATCCTCTGTCCAATACTTTGAACCGCTCTCGATAAGCTACTCAAAGAAAGAAGAAAATGCCTAGGCCAGCATTCAGGCACCTCCTTTGGTGAAACTTAATACAGCCTTTCTAGCCTTATTGATTTATTAGTTAATTCCTTCATTCGACAAATATTTATTGCGTACTGAATTGAAGCAGGTAATTCAGTCATTCGACAAATATTTATTGTGTACTGAATCGAAGTAGGCACCTAGGATGAAGTAATCAAGAACAAAACTGTTTCTGTCCTTTTAAAGTATCTAATTTAATGCAAGAAATAGCCACATAAACAGAAAATTACCATATAATGAATTAAGGGCAAGGAAACAGATATTTGCTAGGAAATATGGGAACCCAAAGAAGGACTCCAACATGAAGTCAACACGAAGAGGGAGGTTACATTTAGGAGTGTGTTTCAGGAAGAAAAATGCCAAGGTTAAATTTTAAAATGGGCAATGGTGAGTCAATGGGGAAGGATCGGAGGGGCACCAGGATGGTACAGCCTAAGCAAGAGAAAGTCACAGTTGGAATGTAAAGCTCACGCCATATTCCTTTTCACCTTTCTACTTTTGGTGCCTCAGAACCTAAAGAAATTGGTTCTTAATAAATGGTCACCAGATGAATGGATGATGTACATGAGGAACTTCAGAAAGTTCCACATTGCTGTGACACCAAAGAGTGAGTCAAGTGGACATAATCAGCGGCAAGGCCAGGAAAGGCATCACAGATCATGACCCCAAACATGCAAAGGATAAGTGGGATAAGGGTCGAAACATCTTTGAAGGTCGTAAGCCAGAGAGGGTCGGTATAAGATTTATTATTTATGTGGAGCCCACTGATTTACAAGTATAAGGTCCTTGTCTATCTTTTTCACTCCTGTATCCCTAGTATACCATGTTTGGTACAGGATAGGTGCTCAATAGGAAAAGAATGCCAGCTATGTGGAGGACAGGCTTGAAGGGGCAAGACCAGAAGCAAGGAATCTGAATAAGGAGAAGGAAGGATTGGTTGTCGATACAAAGTGAAAGTGACATACTTGGGAAATGTTTTGGAAGTAAAATTAATAGGACTTGGTTTACCGAATATGGGAGGGGAAGGGAAAAGAGAAGTTAAGGATGACTCTTTTCCAGCTGGACAAACTAGCTAAACAGTAGTGCCATCAACAGAAGCAAAGGAAACAGGAAGTTGAGCATCTAAGGAGTGGTTGATGGTTAGTTCTGTTGGAATGTGGCCAAACTGAGGGGCCTGGAGGACATCCAAAGGGAGATGCGAAGTAGGCAGGATAAACGAAACTGAAGCTTGGAGGTGAACGAAGCTTGGAAGCTTTAAGTTAGAGACAGAGATGTGGGGATGATGGCTATAAAACTGTTGAAACCCTAACAATGAGTGCAGTCATGTAGGGAGGGAGCAGGCAAAGAAGGGAACTCGCAGGATACCCGCATTTAGGAAATGCATAGAGAAATAGAAACAGTTGCTACAAGGAGATAAACAAAATCAAGGAAATGGAGCCCTTGATGAAGGAGGAAGCAACCAGTGCAGGCAAACATGGCTGAGGGTTCACAGGCTAAGGACCAATGGCTATTCACTGATTTGGTAATAAAGAGGTTATTGATGGCTTTCATGAGGAGGATTTCAATGGAGCACAAGAGGTAAAAGTCAGATGGGATGAGATTAAATAGGCAGTGAGGAAATGAGTGCATCAAAAGGAGTCCATCCTTTCACAAATTTCATATGACCAGAGGCAGAAGGAATTAAATTATAACAGGAGTGGGACTCAGGATGAAGGATGTATCTTTTTTAGATGAGAAAGTCTTAACTACCTCTTTTTGCTTACTTTCTCCTGCTAGATTACAAATTCTTTTAAAGCGGGGGGATTACAGTTTTTGCTTTTTTAATCTCCCTGTAGTATCTAGTACAATCAGCACAGAAATGTGAGCATTCGTTCATTCACAAAGTTAATATTTATTGAGCATCTTTTTGCCAGGTCTTATTCTAGGCATTCGGGCCAAATCAGAAAACAAAATAGACTGCCCTCATGGTACTGAATTCTAGTGACAAAGGTGAACAATAAACCATAAATATAGTAAGTATGTAAAGCACATAGTATACCAGAAGGTGATAAGTGCTATTTTTTAAAAAAGTAAAGAGAGGTAAGGGGAGGTGGAGTGGTGAGGGTGGGAAGCGGTGGGCCACACTGAGAAAGCAAGATCTGAGCAAAGGCCTGATGGGAGTGAAGGGGTTTGCCTGGTTGTCTCTTGGAGAAGAATATTCCAGAGAAACGGAGGGTGGTCAACTGCCTCAGTTTGTCCAGCAGTACAGAGTTTCCCAGGATGTAAAACTCTCAATGTAAAACCCTCAGCGAGAGACCAACTAAAGGCTGCAAGCCAGGAGCATGGCTGTTGTGTTTCAGGAGGCCGCTGTGGGCTGGAAGGGCAGAGGAGGAGGCAACACAGACTGCTCCGTAAGCCACAAAGTCATTCATGCCCAGTGTGTATTAAGCCCCTGTGAGTGCCAGGTGTGTGTACTGAGCAGAGGGAATATATTCATTAATAAAAATAGGTTAAAATACAAGTGTCACAAGTGGCGAAGGGCGACCATGACTCAGGCAAATACATTCGCCTTTCACAGCCACTTCTAGTCATGTCACCCCCTTCTGCCTTCCCTCTGAGCAGTATTAGCAACGACCCCACCCCCCACCATGGGCTCCTCACACCAGCTGCTGCCCCCTTAATGAGACTGCTGTCCATCTTCTCATCAGCTCCTAAGGGAGATATACCGAGCAGCAAAGCCAGCCAGACCCAGACACAGAGCGGGACACTGCCGGTCACAAACTCGTACCCTCCCTAGCCCCACCCTGACAGATTCCACTGTGCCACGTGACTTGGCACTTGGGGAGAGACAATGGTTCCCACAAGGGGTCTCCAGACACTGGTGACCCATTAAGATGGCAATGAGGAAGACTTCTGAAGTTTCACATTTCAAACAAGCCACAGAAATAGTGCCCACTAATTCTCTTCCATTTTATAAAATATAAAGATGTATATGTGGAACTCATTCCTAATTAATGAAAGTGGCCTCTTTCAGAAATACCTTATAGAACATGGGGCTGGTAAAGAGAAAGATAGTGAGGGGATCCCTAGAGTCAGCAGATTAGAAAATTCTGAGTTAAAACTTCAGCTAAAATAAAAGCATATCATCTGAGAAAAGCAAACACATTGGGCTATCATCATGTATTAATACTGAAGTGTAAATTAGCCAATGAGCTTAGCTGCTCACGAATCAAAGATTAGAGTGGCACTGGGGAGGGAGAGGGAGAATGATAGGAGACTGGAAAGAGCCAGGACCATCCTAAATTGGGAACTGGAAAGAGGCATGGACCCCGGGTTCAGAGGATCTGAAGTCGAAATTCCATAAAAATAACCACACAGGCCTCAGAGCGGTTTTACATTCTCTTCTTCACTTGCCCTTCACAAACCCAAAATGTTGAGAGTTACAAATATACGCCAGGAGGCAGCACAACCCGGCAGAGCCAGGCTCCCTGGGTTCAAAGCCCAGCTCTGCCGCCGGACTAGCTGTGTGATTTGGAAAACTTACTTACCCTCTCTGTGCCTTCTACTTATTCTAAAACTAGAGATAATTATAGTGCCAATCCATAGGGATGCTGTGAAGTTTAGATAAGCTAATTCATGGGACTCTTTCAGCAGATGCTTCACACGTGATAAACACTCAATAAATGTTAGCTTTTATAAATGAGGATGTAAGTCATTATAAAGTGAAGATATTTGGCCCAGGTCACCAGCAACAAAATAGCAAAGCCTAGATCAGGAAGCCTTATCTTCTCTGGGAAAAGGAAACACTTGGGAAAATTAGTTACAAAACACAGATGTCCAGACCCCACCTTGAATCTCTGATTGGGTGGGGCAGGTAGACTGTGCCAGAGGGCAAGAATCTGTGTTTGGAAAAGGTACTTCCCAGGTGATTCTCATATAGGGGTTGGCAGAGGACAGTTTAGGGAACACTAGCTTGAACTCAGAGACTCCTCCTACTTGACACCATCCAGGAGACCACAAGGGCCCAGATGGACCTCTTCTACAAGACCCCTTGACCCACAGCATAGCCCCTGACTCCTAACTTACTGTGCATTTTTCTCTTTAGTTTCCAAGGGGAAAAGTGCTATCCAATTGTCGTCAGAGAGAAAGTTTTCGCTAAGTCTAAGAGCTTTAAAACCAAGCTCTGCTTCAGAATGAATTTTACCACCAGATTCTGTAATGAAAACGCTGACATAATCTTAATTATGAGAGAGAATTTCTCTCAGGTGGAAATGTGGTGACCTAGAAGACTCCATTTGCAAGTCCTCCTAACCTGTAAGAGAAGATGCCTGGTGGAATATTCTAAGTAATATATTATGCATCTTCTTATCCTATGATCCCCATCTGTGGACTTAACAGGCACTGTTTTAAAGAAAGGGAGGGGGAAAAAAATAGGAACACCAGGCTTGAGAACACGCCTGAATCAGAGACCAGGGTGAGCTTTCTACTCTGCAGTCTTTTGCATTTCATATGAAGTAAAATCTATTTCAGGTGCTTGCTGCTGAAAATGCAGGAAAAGTACCAGTAACTAGAGTCCTAGGAATTAAACTGGCCTCAGTTCAGAGACACAAAGTGGTCTCATGCCATCTTTTCTGCATATTTATAATTCGTCAGTGTGAAGAGGTCTTTGTTACAAGAAGAAGAAGAAGAAGAAGAAGAAGAAGAAGAAGAGGAGGAGGAGGAGGAGGAGGAGGAGGAGGAGGAGGAGGAGGAGGAGGAGGAGGAGGAGGAGACAGAAAGAAAGGAAAAGAAAAAGGAAAAATTCCTTGGGAAATATCCTCTTATATGAACGAGGTAGTCCCCTTCGTCCCAGCCCCCAAAAGACGCATGCTCATCCTGCTAGTCACTTCCTTGCCGAGATAGTGCTCTAGGTCAAATCTATTACCCAGAAAGTTGGGCTGCTTCTCCAGAGAGTGGAGCAGTATCTGGGTATTTGGCTCATGGCCAGGATAACATGACAGATCCCTAAGCAGGAATGGGAAGCTGTCGTGACTATTTCTTAACAGAAAGTGTAAGAAGTGGTATTGTCCAGAGAGCTGAGTAACCAGTGGGCATCTGGGGTGGGCTACAATGGGCCTTAAGCCTGTATCTACATTTATCTGAGTAGTACGAAGTCACCGTATTTTTTAAGTGCACAGTTCCATGAATGTTGACAAACCTATGCATTCATGTGACAACCCCCTACTCACGACAGAGAACATTTCTATTCCATCCACTCCGAATTGCCCTCTTCCAGTCGCTCTCTCCAGAGGCGCCACAGCTCTATACCACCAGAGATGAGTTTAGCCTATTCTACAAAGTATCGATGGAATTATATAGATGTGTCCTTTCGTGTTTGACTTATTTTGCCCAACATAACATTTGTGATATCCACGTTGCCTTGGTGTGTGTCAGTGATTCGCTCTGGACCACTTGCCCAATGTTAGGAGCTGACTCAACAGTCCCACTACCCACAGAGGCATTTGAGTTCCTGGGTAAACAAAGCCTCGGCCTCCAAGAAGCTTCAGGATTTATTCCAGCTCTTCTTCCAATTGTGGAGCTCAGGGAGTTTTGAGGGACCCTGGCTCTCAGGGACCCCTTGGGTTAACTTCTTGTCTCTCCTTCATCTTTCTTCTCAGTGTTGCCACAGTTCTGATGTAGAGCAGAGGTTTACTGGCGGCCCCTTCCAACCCCCAAAGAGTTCATGATCTTGACCAGCATGCTGTGAGTGAGGTGGGCAGGAGTCAGGAAGCCCTGGCAGTGAGAGGTTTTATTAGCTGTGGTGAGAAAGAAGCAGTGGGGATGAAGGGGGACCAGGAGGAGCATGCTTCCTAGGGCTTCCAGAGTCTGTGCTAATTTATCTTTCCTCTCAAATTGCCTCCAAACCTCAGTAATAAGCACACTCGTAGTTCGCTGATGAAATACATTCTTCCAAAGCAATTTTAAAATAATCGTAACGTATGTTAAACCTTAAAAAAAAAAAAAAAGAAAGAAAGAAAGAAAAAGAAAACCCTGCAGCCAAGTCATCCTAGACTGAGCGGCAATGACAGAATTTCATAATTAGGAAATGTAGTGTCATTTCTGAATGTTATTGCACCTTTGAAAAACGGTATCAAACTGAGGACTGCGCATTTGATACCCGATTGATTTCAGATTTCAAGTCAACTTCAGCAAAATAATGAGCTGCCTCTGTCATGAACGGCTGAGCTCCAGCTCAGAGGGCCTGGGAAGGAAGGTATGGAGGGTATAAAACCCTGGGTCCCCCATGTCTCTGAAACAAAGCTCAGGGGCCACTGGGCTGGAGGCATGCAGAATCCCCACCGCCTCTTGCATTATTGTTTTTGCTTGAGGGACTGATTTTGAACTCAGGCTTTATTTTAAGTGCCCTTCAACTTTGCTCATCAATGCTGACGCTGGGAATAAAAACCCTGGACTAGAATTTGCTAGCAGTTCCTCCACCACTTTTCCAGGGTTGGCCCCAGTCCAGGGAGCATGGGGAAGAAATGTGCTTGCTGTAATTCTCACCCACCTCACAGCTCTTCAGATATCTGAGGACAGTTCTGATGCCCAGCACATGTGTTAGTAACATGCCTGTCGAGCTTTCCCACAACTGGTGTTACATCTCTGAGTCTGGAGACTCTCCGAAGCCTTGGATCGATCCCTGGGCACAGCCCTCAATCAATGACAGATGGGTGTTGGCATACAAGGCCCCAGATCCCTCACCCGTCGAGTGGGATCACTGAAATATCTGCTCTACACCATTTCCCAGAGTTTCTCTGCAGCATAAAGCCCAGTTACCCACAGTGCTCGCTGGCTGGATCGCACAGCCTTTGCTGGCTGCCTTCCCTTCTATTTCCCTTCCCCATTCCCTTTCCAGTGTTTTCCACACTTCCCAAATAAAACACATGCGCCTACCCTTGTCTTAGTGTCTGTCCCCAGGGAACCCAACCATGCCCTATTTAAGTTCTCTTCTCCAAGCCAAATATGCCCAGTGCCTTCTCCCATTCCTCATATGACATTGCTCCCAACTTATAATCACCCTGGCCAAAGGTCTCCCTGGTCATCTCACTCACAAAGGTCTCTCCTACAGTGTGGAGCCTGGGACAGGACATGATGCTGCCAGCATCTCTCCAACACGATACAAGTCTTGTGGTTTCTCCCGATCTGGACACACACTCGCCCTCTTACTTGCTTTCCCGTGCTATCACACTCTTGGTTTATAATCTCCTCCTGCTTAGCGTGAAACTCCTTGTCTTCTGACCTGAACTGCTAATGTACCCAGCCTATTTTACTTTAGACTGGACAAGCATGCTCTCAGTGTCTTTTTTCAGACATTTGGTCTAAATGTTAGGTAGAACAGGCTCAAAGACATGGCTCCAGAGCATATTGCTAATGACCTTGAATTGGCGGCAATTCATCAATCAAATCCTGGGAGTACAGTTGATCAGCCCACGAAAGATATTTCTAATTGTTGTCGGATTATCAAATCCACATTTTCTCTATTAGATCCATGGGATATCACAAGAGACTTTGCAAAAGCCCTACAGAAGCCAGGCCCAGGGTCTAAAAGACAGAACGGAATTAAAGTGAATCCCAGAATCTTTCACTGTCATAGCCTCCCTGTCTCCATTTCTCTTCCCAGGCTCCAATGTATCATCTCACTCAAGCGAGGCCAAGGCGGAAAACATTTCTCATGTTTTTGATTCCCAGGCTCTGACCTGTTTCCATAAGCTTTCTCTGGTAGGACAGTAACTGTTAACATAGGAAGCTTAGAAAAACTGGCCAAGAGGCTAGAGAGCAGAGGTCAGCAGACTTTTTCTGTAAAGGACCAGAGCAAATATTTTCGGCTTTGCAAGTCAGATGGTCTCTGTCACTATTCGACTCTGTTCTCACACAAAAGCTGCATAGACAGTATTTAAACTAAGGGCATGACTACGTCCCTATAAAACTTTATTTATGGGCCCCGAAATTTGAATTTCATGTCATTTTCACATTGTAAAATAATGCTTTTTTTTTTTTACAGTCATTAAAAAAAAATCCATTCTTAGCTCACAGAACACACAAAAACAGCTGGGGGGACCAGTTCAGCTCATGGGCACCGTTTGCCTCCCCTGCTGTAGAGGGACGGAAAGACCACCAGGTCCACTGATGCCCTGAGTCTCATATTTCCAGCTGTGGGATCTTAGGCAAGCCCCTTGTCGTCTGACTGTGCTCAGGTCCTAGGAGGGATTCTCTGAGGAGCGAGCGGAGGCGAGCCTGTGCCCAGGGTTTCTGCGAGAAGTGCACGGCACGCACGGTACATCACCCCGTGGCCCCAGGCTGGCTCTCACGCCCCAACGCTTTATTTCTAAATGCTCAGACCACTGGCTTGTCATTTATTTTAGAAAGTGGCCAGTTTCTATCTAATGTATTTCCCATATAAAAAGCCGAATACTAGCCCGCAGCCCCCTGATCCCCTCTACTCTCTGTGATCTCTCTAAAACCCCAACAGGAGTTTGCTAAGCACATCTCCAGGAAGTTCCACCACTCTGAGCTGCAAACTGGACTCAGCCCCAGATCTTCCTCACACACTCATTTTATCTACTTTAGATTAAAGATTTCTCCTTGGCAAAAAAAAAAAAAAAAAAAGACAAGTGGCCTCCATCCTCTATACTTGGTGCCTGTCCACCTGCTGCACGCTAATTTTCACTGTCCCCACCATTTCCTACCTTTGCTGTCCTGAGATTCATCTTATAGCATGGAGGTGTTCTCGGATTTGCCCTTGGCCATGTGCTCCTTGCAATGGTTACTTATGTGCCAACTTGGCTAAGCGAAGGTGCCCAATTGTTTGGTCAAACACCAGTCACAATGTTCCTGGGAAGGTATGTTTTAGATGAAACTAACATTTAAATTAGTAAACTTTGAGTAAATCAGATTCCCCTTCATAATTAATGTATGTAGGCCTCACCTAATCAGGAGACGGTCTCAACGGCAAAGACTGAGGTTTCCTAAAGTAGAGGGGATTCTCCTCAAGACTGCACCATAGAAACTCTGTCTGCATTTCCATTCTGCTGCCCTGCAGAATTTGGACTCAAGACTGCAAAGTCAACTCTTACCTCAACTTCCAATCTACCAGTTTGCCCTACAGATTTTGGACTTTCCAGCCCCCAAATCATAAAAACGAATCATTAAAGAATTAAGTGTATATATGTGTGTCCATTCTTGGTTCTGTTTCTTTGGAGAACCCTGACTAAAACACTCCTCTGTCCTCTTTTGTGTGGCTGTCCTGATTTCCTTAAGAGTCTTCCCCACCAATTCCTTTTTGGGTCACTTATAATTGCATAGGCAGAATGGCCTCCTGTCCCTATAACCAGCATCATCTTCTAAGGCTTAGGGGTAAGTATCGTCCATCTTCTCTCCAACCCTTTGGACTTGGTCCTGCTCACTCACAAATGATGGCCCCTTTCAGCTTCTCTTCCCTGCTAGACAGGGACCACATTCTTGGGATTCTTGTCTTCTACCCCAAATAGATTCCTTCTGGTTCCAATTACCAGTTTGTCTTCTTGCTTTCTCTTCCTTTGGAGATGAAATTGTCAGCAAGGAAAGACAAGACATTATCTGCTTTTAACTGCCTGAGACTCCGGCTGATGCCCAGATGGCTGAGTCTGCCTTCACTCCTGGATCTTGCCTCCATGCCAGCTTTGTGCTAGGCCTTTAAAAAGTGTTATCCACACGCTCCTAAAATGGGACTCCTGTTGGCCTCTCCACCAGCACCCCTACTCCAGGGCGGGATTTGCACACCAGTGAAAATTTGCTATACTCCCATCCTCCTTCTATGATTTCCACTTCTATTACTGATAAATGTATTATATGATATTTCTTTCATTCATATATTCCATTGCTGAGTCTCAGAATCAGAGAATCTCAGGGTTAGAAGGAGGTAGATAGGTCATCAGACCCTGGGACCCCATCTTATCTGTAAAAACCTCATCAAGAGGTTTGAATACCTTCAGTGATTAGAAACGCACTTTCTCAGATCCTACGTGACCCATTCATGTAGGGGTTTTCTTGTTTTTGCTTTTTGTTTTTGTTTTTACACTTATCTCACCAAAGTTGGACAGCAGAGGCCCAGCCAGGAAAGCCTGAAGGATGGCGGGCGGGGTGCTCACAGCTGGAATGGTCAAGCCCCATTTTCCGTTATTAGTCTTTCCAAACCTAAAGATGAACAGAGAAGGTAAGCAAAAAAATGGAGGGCTTTTTGCTTTAATTTCCCCCATAACAAAATCCAGCCAGGTTTCCACTTGGCAACACCTGGGAAATTAATGTTCCTCCTTTGTCATTTTTTTTTTTTTACTTTGTCACTCAATCCTTATTTACAAGTATCTCTGAGGCAGATTTTTCCTGGCCTTCTGCATCATTACGTTAAATATAAGAACCGTGGGCAAAGAATTAGGAAAGATGATGCCACCATAAACATCTTAGGAAGAGAGAAAACTGAAATGATTTAACAGATTTTACCAAATCAAAATTAAAGCCTTATTTAAGAAATAAGAAATATAGTAAAATAGATGCATATAATGCTCAAAAAATATAAAAAGATCTATAATAAATGTATAAGAAAAATACAAGCACATTATAATAAAAACAAGGTAGAGGATATGAACAGAAAAGGAAATTTAGGTGGCCAATGAAATGAGAAGATGCTCAAATCCATATCAAAAAGACGGTCATCAGAACATATGTTCAACAAAATATCACTTCACCCACAGGTCCAACAAAAAAACTTTTTAATAATAACATCAGTAATGGCATGGTTGTGGAGAAATGGAGTTGGAAATAGAAATTGATACTATCTTTTAATTTTGCAGTGCTTACAAAAATCAAAATAAAGGTAAATTCTGGTCCAGACACCCTCACTTCTCAGAAAGATTTGCACACATATGTAAAGATATGTAAAAGAAAATGTCTAATAAGACACTGTGATAGCAAAATAACAATAACTGAACAAATAAACATAAGAGAAAGATAGAAAAGTTATGTTGCATTTATATGCTAAAATGCTATGCAGAAGTTAAAAAAACAAAGATTAATATCCAATATTATGGAAAGTGGATGTCTATGTATGCTAGAAATAACAGTTGCAAACCGAATATACAGGTTGATTCCCTTTGTAAAGACATATGTGTGTGGACAGAGATACATCGGCATTATGGAGGAGAAAGTCAAAAAGGACACACACCGAACTGCTACCTGTGGTCCCTTTGGAAAGTGAGACTGGAAGGCCCAGGCGAAGGCAAGGAACTCTCCTATCTAACTTCCTATAATCGTACCCAACATTCCGGAATAGCAGGGGGCTTATAAGTCATGTCAATTTTTTAAAATATGTTTCCGTATTTTTCAAATAAAGGTTAAAAGAATTTTCCTATCATAGCACCTGGCACAAAACACGTGTTCAAAACAGAGTAGCCATTATTTTGATCATTATGATGTGCTGTGCCCAGTACAAATTCATTCTTCTGCACCATTCACGTAGCCAGCTATGTTTTTCTCAGTTAGAAGCGCAAGTGAATTTCCTACCTATACCTAAAGACGCTACGCTCAGCCTCTGACTTAAAATTTTGCTTCGTCTTCTCCCTCTCTCCTCCCTCCTTCGTGTAGTTGGTGTCATTTATTTCCCATGTCTTGGAAGGAATGGGAACAATGGATGGGGGTCAAGGTCTTTAATGGCATCTTCATGCCAAGTCAGAGACACCTTTTCGAGAGAGAATGGGCCTCCAGACAGGCTATGCCAGCACTATCCGGTCAGCTCTAGAGTCTCGGAGCTGCCAAGTATCCACCACTTTGGGCTCTTGCTTCTGAAGCTTCACTGGGTACTAAGGTGACCCACATGTTCTACTTTGCCCAGACTTTCCCATGTTAGCACTCAAAGCTTCATGATCTAGCACCCCTTCAGCCCAGTGCAAACAGACAGCTGGTCATCCTTTCAGGAAACCTACTGTGTGTCTGGCTCTGTGCTAAGCATGCGGGGTGGGTACCAGGTCCCCTTACAATGAACATGAGGACAGACTGGTGAACAACAAACCCTGTGTCCCGATAGGATTCATCCAGTGGGGCACAGGTGACCTGCCCTGGGAGAAAAACCACAGAGAGCCAAACTGCCTTCTGAGATCTAGACCTAATGTTCTCCATGCTATGCAGAGATTTATTTTTTGCTGGTGGCATAATTTCAAAGGTTCAGATTCTCTTTCCCTGGTCTCTCCTGTGCCCTGTTCTCGCTTCCCTCCCATCTCTTCCCCTTCCTAGCTTAGCTCCTAGGGCCTTTTTCCCATGGCACCTCAGGTACTTCAAAAGTGGCAACTCCGGTCAAGCCAGCCACTGCCTGGGGGTGAGGAGATAGGGGGAAAATAAGGGTCAGGCCCAGAGGACCACAGCAACACTCTCAAATTTCTGGGGTTCTCTCTGAAATAGATCTCTTTGAGAGCCACCCTAAGAATTCTGTCTTAATAAATTGGTTCCTGGGCTCCAGAATTCAGGTGGCCCAGCCACATATATACCTTGCCCTCTTCCTGGAAGAACAATTAATTCTTTTCCACCACTTCCCAGGGCTCAAGACCACATTTCTTTAGTAAGCACAGAAATGGCTGCCGCCATGCAGGCCTTGGAGGCAATCTTCTCAAACGCATCCCTTACCTCTTCCTGTGTGTTCACTGCCCCTCTCTCTGGCCTCTCTCACTAGCAGGGGTTCTCAGCCCCGGGTGCTCATTGAAGTCACAAGGAGAGTGTTCTAAATACACCGATGCTGCTCCCCATCCCCTATCTGACCAATAACATCGAAATCTCAGAAGAGCAGCCCAAACATTGGTATGGTTTAAAAGCCCCCCAGGCTGTTCTAATATTCAGCCAGTGCTGAGCACACTAGTCCAGAGATGTTCTGCTTTGTTAAAGGGTAAACCGTCCCAGGTACATATAATGCTACAGAGTAGTGAAGTACCTTGGCCTCTCTATTAACTAGATGACTTTAAATGTTGCGTCCTTCATTTGTAAAATGTGGCTAATGACAGCATTTGCCACAAAGGGTGGTTGGAAGTATTTAATGAAATACATAGTAGAGGTAAAGATACCTAGCATGGAGCCTGATACATGCTAAGCTCTCTATAATGTTAGCTATCAGTCATTTACCTCTTAGTATAAATGAGTGTATAATCTTTTCCTGGCAGGTGGTTTTGAAAGAGGAGGGAGCGACCCAACCAGGGAAAGAGGAAAGAAGGACTAAAGTCCAACTTTGCTGATGTCATAGATTTGGCTCAAGGATGTTGTTTGCACTTATTTGCCTTGTAACCTTTTGGGGTCACTTTCTCAGGACACCTTCTCTCTCTGGCTGCCTCATTCTTGAGGGTAACAGTATTACAGTTCTCTCTTTAACCCAAGCTGGGCAATGATGATGAGAATCAATGCCTTTTCTAAGTAGAATTATCAGCAGACCTTGCTGGTGGGGGCTTCTCGTTCCTCATCCGTGAGGTCATTCTTGGGGACAAATAGAAGAAACCAGGACTTGGCCTCTACCAGGGACTTGTAGGCACCAGGCCAGTTCTGAGCTCAGTTTAATTTTACCACAAATTTAATTTTAGCCACGAATCTTTTTCAATGTCGTCCAACACATTACAGGCCCTTGATGAATATTAAACAATAACAATAACAAATCATTGTCTCCAGCCTGCGGAGTCCCCTTTCAACACCAAAGCCAGAGTTTGGCCAAGCATTTTTGGAAGGAAATCCTGCTTATCTCCTTGTCCTCCCAGCGCCCCACCCAGACACAGAGAGCTCCCGCCCCCAGTGATTATGGCCCACAGGTTCGGCCCACACTTGATGGGGTCCATGGCCCTGAAGAAGTGGGTGGGCACCCAGGGACGCAGGAGAAAGAGTCACAGCAATGGCCCAGAGCCTCATATTTCTGTGCTCAGCTCATGAACCCCACCACCATCAGCCAGAATGCCTCCTTCTGCCTAGTGGCCATTTTGCCCCAGTTTCCCCAACATGCAGCATGGCCAATTTGTTTTATCTCACCGGTGAATTCTGGTTCATCAGTCATGATTGCCTGGAGAACTGAACCAAGAAAGACTAGAAGTCCGTGGTAGTGATTTCCTTGGGGAGGGGAGTGAGGTGGCTTGGGAAGCCAGAGGAGAGGAAGAAGCTCTTCCTGGCAGTCTTCCCAGCATGCCCTCTTGTTTCTTGTCGTGGTTTGGGTCATGGGCATCATATTAACTTTGAAAAAGCTAAATTGAAAACACCTTAAAGGCAAGATAGAGAAGCTACCATTAGGGGAGAGAGAACAGAGAACTGTGTTTTATTAGCAAAGTCAGACTTGTCAGGGGAAAGGCACAAGTGCAGGTATTTGCTGAATTTTATTTTCTTCTTAATGGTTAACTTAAAAAAAAGAAAAACCCTAGTTGGGCTACAGATGGCAACATTTTATCTTAAATCACACCCCTTCCACATGCAGATTTTCAAATCAAGCAGAATCAACACCTACCATTAATGAACGTACCCTGACCCCGTGTTTCTGTTTCTCCCAACGTGCTCAGGATAAAGGACGGAAGAAATGATCCGAGAAGGGAAATTTTAAAGTAAAGTGTTCAGAAGAGTCAGGAAGTGAGAGAAACCAATGTTCAAAGGATGGAAATGGAAGAACATGTCACAAAGAAGGGGGGAGGGGTGAAGCCCAGTGCCCTGAGGCATCCGCTGTACGGAGTGAATTCGCTTCTCTCCTCTGCATCCGGAATGGTCCTAGTTATGAAAGATTTTTGGCAGCGCTGAGAAAACTGTCACTCAGATCATTTTCTGTGTTCTGGGGTTCCCGCGAGGAACCTTGGCGGGGAAGGACAGTCTGAGAACATCCAAATAAGCAAACGGGGCTCATCCACAGAAGACGAAATCAGACCCTACCGGGAAGCAGCTGCTCACACCCATGCCACAGGACGGGAGCAAGGATAACAATGATGTAATTATCACCGCTGTGATATATATAATCACTTATATCGTTTTAGGTTTCCTCTGCGTCTCTACTAGACTAGAAGCTCCATGGGGGAAATGGCCTTGTTTCCGCCAGTTCCCTGGGCACCCGGCCAGCACCGGGAACATAGGAAGTGCTCAGTAAATGCGTGTCAATGGGGATGAGTGATGGAACGACATCGGCAGATCTGAGGGACACCCAGGATGGTTGGCGTTGCTCAGCCGAGGGGCCCGGAGAAACCTGTTTTGCAGATGTGAGAATGAGGCTAGATCTAAGGCCCATCTCTTTTTCCCAAATGCAGTGCCCTGAAGACAGAGACATCTCTCAGTTGGCACTGCATCCCCTGAACCCAGCCAGGACCTAGCAGCAGGAGGCATCTGTCAGCGGAAGGTGCAGGGAGCCAGTGGGGACAGGGACCATGTTTCTGGTGTTTCTACCCATGATGCCTATGTTATCCCATCAGCAAGCCGGCCAGCTCATGGAAACTGAGGGGGGTTTGGGTGAAGGGAAGGGTGTCAGGAAAGGTGAGACACTGCCCCACAGGGTCCCTAGTATGAAGGAGCCCCTAGCCCCCCACAGGAGGAGGAGACACAGATGGGAGACTGAGGAAGGGAGAAGGTCGCTGAGGTCAGAGCCGATGATTTCAAAACTTCCCTGGAGCTGGCTCTTGAAAAGGAATGGCCAAGAGCTGAGGATGGACAACCTGTGGTCATAGCTGAGTGCTCCTCATCTGGGGAGACTCAGAGCAGGAGGCAGGTAAGGGGCACCTTGGGACCACTTAGACGGGCACTGCAGGCAGGCCAGCCCCAGCTAAGACGCCCCTCTTCAATGACTGGACACACCAGCAGGACTCACCAACATTGACCAAGCCCAGTGAGGGAGACAGTAACTAGAAGTTTTTCTCCCTGTTTTATGGATTTGAACGCTGAGGCTCCACGATGAAATAATCTGCTCAAGGTCACCGGGCTAACAAGTCTCAGATCCCTAGTCCGTCCCCTCCATATTGCCCCCTGGGGCTGCAGTGCTGGGAGCTCACTCTTGCCCTCTCTGCACCTCTCTCCCAGTGGACACTTACAGAGCGCCCCCTAGCGTGTCCGCATGGAGCTGCCCATAGGTCACCGACCTGCACATTGACCACCGCGGGCCTGGGCTTCGGGCAGCATGAAGTCCTGGGTGGATCTCGGCTCCCAGCCTTTAGGGCTCCCTTGATGGGAGCTATTTCACCCCCTGCCGAGAGCTTAGGGGGTCACTTGTTCTCACCCCAGGGTCTCCTCCCAAACACCACAGCAATAAGGCTGTTAGGATCCAAGTAAGGCACAGCTCCAGGAAGCCCCAGCTAAAGGGGCAGACGGTACCTCGTCAGGGGCGGCTTTGCCACAGGCACCAGCAGGGCCCTGTGTCCTGATAACCGGCCCGAGAAAGGGGCTTCATGACCTGGGCTCCCACAGAAACAGGAGCTTACCGGCGGCTCTAAAGGCAACCTCCCACGCCCTGAAATCCTCTTGACAGAGGAGGCGTCCTTCTGTGTTTCTGAAGGTCAGACTCTCCTTGAGGGGCTGCTGTTTCCGAAAGGACACAAAAGCGATGCCTCAGGAGGATGGTGGCTCCTAGCTAGGCGACCTGGTCAGAGTCAAGGGCCACTACAAAAAAAATGTTGGAGGCTCCTCCATCCTCAAGACATGCTTGAAAACTGTTCCCACATTGAAATTCGACATTTCTTCTGCTAATCTTCCTAAGATGACTAGAGCTAATGGCACTAAACCTCTGCTGTCCTTATATGGCAGCATCCGGGGCTTAGCAGAACTGCAGGAGGTGAAAGCACAGAGCTTACACGTGGGCAACCGTGGAATCTGCCCGGCTCCTGCCCTCTCCCACGACCCGTGGGAGCTTGGGAAGGCCCTCAGCATCCGACCACGCTCACACCTGCACTGTGAGGCACACAGCAGGCGTGCAGCAAACGCTCCTTCAAGACAAGGTGCATCATTGGTCCCGTCATGTGTGTGCGGCGCCTGCGCATCCCAGGGGTCCAGATCAGGCCCAATTTGAACTATTCTCTCACCATTCCCCTAAATATAGCCACATATGTCAGAAATATATGTCCAAATTTAAGAGCCACAATTTAATGGATTGTTGCCCCCACCGGTTTGTGCATTATCCCGCCCCCAAAATTTATGCAACACGTAAACCTTCCCCTAAGAAATAACGAGTTTAAAAAATGGGGACAATCTATGAGTGGAGCTCCGGGAAAGGAAATTCAGAGAGATAACAGCAAGACAATTGGTTTTGAAATTCCAGAGGTGAGCCACCCCTGGACAGACTTAATTCAGCATCTGCCAGTTAAAGAAATGGAGGGCCACTGGGGTGGATTTGACTTGGCCACTCAAGGGCTCCTTCCAAGGGCTCCCTTTACTTTAAAACCGAGTATCCCTTCTCCTCACTGCCTCCAGACACTGATATTCTAGAAACAAAGATCTTTCTGCTCCCTTTTTAAGAGATTCATAGTGTGAAGTCCACGTCACTCCGAGCCAACTCTCAGTTGCTCCATTTTGCTCACTTCGGAGCTGAGCTTCTGTCCTAAGAGTGAAAGGCGAGTAAGAACCTTAAGTCACTCTGCCACCCTGTGGCCAGGGGGAGAACTGCATTCTTCACGCGGGACAGAGGCCGCTCTCTGGAACAATGAGGTCTCAAGACGAATACAATTTTTAAATCTATAATAGCGATGAGCACTTCTGAAAAGGCTCCATGGTAGTACTAATTGGACTGGAAATTGCCTGTATTCATACAATTATCTACAAATGTTCTTGTGTTAAAGGAGACCAGTTTGTCTATTTCTGGGTGCTTTGTTCTACAGAACTGTTAGAAGCCACCTCCAGGGTTTTCGGAGTCACCCTCCTGCCTCAAGAAAAGACGCTTTTCAACCTGCCTCAAGTCCCAGTGTCAGTACTTACTTGCTCTGAGCCTTACTTTTCTCATCTGTGAAGTGGTAGGGATAAGAATCACGCCTTTTGGTTGCAGAAGTATCGAATGACATAAAAATGTGTTGCAAGGCATAAAGTGCAGTGGAAATGTGGCTCCTGGTTATGCTCAACAAATGTTTCAAAATGGCAGAAGTAATTCACACGGGGGCAGGTCACTCAAAACTAGGTCCTCAAACACAGAGCAAGGAGAAAGAAAGACTGGGGCAGGCAGGAAAAGATTGGCAGACATTCATCTCATCCCCTGTTTACCGAGCATGATGAAAGGCAGCTGACCTTTAGCACAGAAACCACTGGCTGGCCGATTAAAATTTTAGGTTAAGAGTAATCCGCCACACGCATTGAGCACCCATGCGCGAGCAGTGCTGGCAAGGGGCAGGGGAGCCAGCAGTAGCTCTGTGACAGAGAGGTCACCCCGATCACGGAAAACGTCCACTCTGGGTTTTCTGTAGTTCTGGTTTCCAGTATTCCAGTCATTTGCTCCAATAAGGACATATGTGTTTGGAGGAGCCTGATATTCAGGGTTCCGGAGATATAGTCCCCAAAGTTTGGGATCCTCTACTCATTCCTGCAGTGACTGCCTTTTCAAAACAAAAGAGATGATTGAAAATAAAAAACCTTCATTAGGGTTTCTGAAATTCTAGTCTTGAAGTGTAAGTCTTTCAAAACCCCAACCCTCCTCAGAGAGTCAGAGGGTCAACCTCTTAAGAGAGCCCTGAACCTCAAGATGGACGCAGAATCTTCCAGAGTCTGTAGCTGGCCCAACTGTCTCCTGGGAGGAGATTCAGAAAAGACCTCTACTTGAAGCACAGATACAGCTGGTAGCTGAGCGCCCTCTAGTGGGAGGCCAGGAAAAGACAGCCCGGAGAAACGTAAAATGAAACAACCAGGCAAGCCAAGTGAGTTTTTCTCCCAGATTCTCTTTCCTTTGCTACAGAAATGCCAGCACACATCTGCTTCCACGTTGACTGGCGGGCGGGCTCCGGTGCCTCCTATGATCCAGTCCAAGGAATCACTCTCAATTCATAAGAAATCACAGAAACCTTGGAAATTTTTCTGAATAGCAGCTCTTTCCACCTCCAAGAAAAACAATGAAGCTGGATTTTGGGGAAGTCTGACTCTCTTGATGTGTTTTGCACATGGCTCTCCTGATTCAGAGAACTTTCAAGTCTGGTCATCAAATCCAGGCTCAGCCCTTTCAAATAGGAGGTCTGAAAACTGAGACAAATAATGACCGTTCTTTTTTACATACAGCACTTCATTTACAGAGCATTTTGGTCTTTTTATTAGTCCCCTTAAAGTATAAAATCTATCCTGTAGCACACACGCATTCATAATTCCAGTAATGCTCCAAGCAGAGGCGCTCTGTCCTATTTTGTGGGCATGCACCCAGGTGGGCATACATTTTCATGTAAATTAAAAATTGTCATTAAAGTGGAATTATTTAAGAACCCTATATAAGGGTTATTAATATTTGTTTATGATATACTTTTGCAGTTAATTTTTGTGTGGTTTTAGATACTGATATGACCTATTAAATGTTTTAATAGCATTTGAATATGGATATTTAACAGATATTGGGTCAAAATTATAAAATCGAAGACCACTGGGATTTAATGATTAGCTATCTTTTTACTTGGTTCCTGTAAGCTCTGAGCATCGTGCCAGACACTTTACACAAAGAATCTTGTTTAATCTTCCCAACACCTCTATGAAGCAGGTATTATCTCCATTTTATTGTTGAGGAAACTAAACAGAGCCACCAAATGACTGCAGGGATTCATACCTGTCCGTTGGCAAGACCTCAGATCTCTTTGCTTCGTTTTACTGCCTCCTGTATAAATGCTATAAGTGCCCACTTCTAATACTCCCTAAACCAGAGGATGCTGATTGAATAAGAAACATTTTAAGACAAAATTTTAAATCGGAAAGATTAAATTGAAGGATATGTTTCAAATGAAAAAGATGTGTGTTGGTTGCGGTATTATTTACCATAGCTAAGATATGGAAGCAACCTAGGTACTCATTGATAGATGACTGGATAAATAAGAGGTGGAACTTATATACAATGGAATAGTACTCGGCCATAAAAAGAATGAAATCTTGCCATTTGCGACAATATGGATGGACATAGAGGGTATTATGATAAATGAAATAAGTCAGACAGAGGAAGACAAATACCGTATGATTTCTCTTATATGTGGAATCTAAAACAAACAAACAAAACAGAAACAGACTCATAGAGAACAAACTGATGATTGCCAGAGGGAAAGGGGGGTCAAGGAAGGTTGAAAAAAAAGTGAAGGGGAATAAAAGGCAAAAAATTTTCAGTCATAAAATAAATAAGTCAAGGGGATGTAATGTACAGTGGAATATAGTCAATAATATCATAATAACCTTGTACAGTAT
This sequence comes from Rousettus aegyptiacus, assembly GCF_014176215.1. Lineage (NCBI taxonomy): Eukaryota > Metazoa > Chordata > Mammalia > Chiroptera > Pteropodidae > Rousettus > Rousettus aegyptiacus. The sequence continues at coordinate 130,046,273 of NW_023416306.1, forward strand.
CATATGGTTACAAGATTTATAGCAGTGATCACTTTGTTAGGTATATAAGTGTTGAATAACTATGTTGTATACCCGAAACTCATAGAATATTGTATGTTAACTATATTTTAATTGTAAATAAGAAAAATGATGTAGTATAAACATTCAGCAGAAGGTTTTCATGAAAACATGCCTTTATGGAAGAAACGAGGTCCTACCCAGTATCTCTAATCCAAATTACACAAATGGACCTGGAAACTTGAAGGCCAAAATCAAACTACACAAAACAGTGATAAGAACACCCAGTAATACATGACATCCAAATATACCCAAAGTACAGCTTTTGAATAAAAGATCTGAAAACACAAATAGATGCTCCCTGCAAAAAGAATTTGGCTTCTCTTTGGAGCACTTATTAAAGTATTATAAATAATGTAAAAAAAAATAACTTAAAATGATTAATTAATCTTAAACTTCACCTTTCCTAAATTAAACCCCTTCAGTCTCAGGGCCTGGCTGCTTGGTCTGGAAGGAATTTAGTTAGCATTTATAAAGTGTCAGTGCAAATATCTTATCAAGAGACACATATGATTATTTTAATTCAAGAAGCCAATTCAGCGTTTATAAAAGGTAACTAAATCCGTCAGCATGCCTGTCCATTTCCTTTTTGCATTAATAAGACTGCTTCATAATTTAATTCTGAGGTATACAATTCAAGTGTGTTTAGATTAATTATAATTATGCATATATTAATATGTAAGTTACTTTATTACAAAAGAATTAAAAGAAGGAAACTTTGTTCTCAAAATTTTAAGAGCAATGAAAATTGTAAAGTTTCTTGGGCCTGATTGTTTCTTCCTTACCTTAGTGCTCCCTAGGCCAAATGCCCCAGATAACCAAAGACCTATTACTCCTGTGTCCCTAGCTAGTGCAGTGTTTGGCACATGACATGTGCTCGCTGTTTCTTTAATTGACCTGTGCTAACAACTTCTGGGTTGCAGATTTGATTCCTAAAAAGATTTCTAAATTTCACCAAGGACAAATGAAACTGCCATTCTTTAAAGGAACTCTGAACTCATTGCAAACAGGATTTTTACTCACGGTTCGCATTGCTCAACCCACTCAAGGGCTAGCAGAGCTTTCAGAGCCAACCTGCTCAGTCCCCATCAGGAAGACAGGCTCAGAGGGCTGGGCTCTGAGACCCCTCCCTGGGCCTTTGCACTGCAAACTGGTGCTCCCCTCTTATGCCCATGCGCTGGACCCTGGCGGTGCCCACATCACAGAAGAGCAGCATCTTCAAGACAAATAGTAATCGCTTTTGTCTGTCCACAGTGGCTCACCAGCTGTCACGTTCTTGGAGCATGGCAGTCTAGACAAACAACAAGAAGGTTGATACCAAGGTAGGTGAGCTCCGAGTCTGTCCTCAGCAGTTGGAAACTAGAAAAGGGGACAGGTTTCAAAAAAGTGTGTGGGTGGGGGGAGGGAGGATTGGGGAGATCAGAAGGGAAAATCAAATGTGGAATCAAATGCAGGCGATGGGAGGTTTGCCTGAGCCACTCCTGAATCTTACACTGCAGTACAGCCTTGTGTTGTGTTGGCTCTGCCACTTGGATTATCAGCCCCATGAAAACAAGAGCCACTCTAAAGGTATATGTACGGCTTTCCGTTATTCAGAGACACTTCCTACGTCTCTGCGTCAGGAAGGATAAAAGACACGGCAAGGGCAAGCTGCCTCCGAGAGCAAATGAGTAGATTCTCTTTCTCTAGGAGGCCACATTATCCCTGTTTATCTTTGTTTTGACAAAGATGCTGAATCAAAAGCAAATGTATTTCAGAAGCAACAAGCTAACTGCCCAAACCCCAGGTTTCTTAATTAATTAATGGGATCAGCCCTCGGGCAGGTTTGTTTCCAATATGCTTTAGAAGAGGGAGAATTTAGAAGAGGCAGGATTTCCACTAGAAATATTGAATTCATAGCTAAAAGAGCTATGTGCCACAAGGGCTGGGCTGCCATATGTAAATGCTAAATGAGTGCCCACAGAAGGTCAAAATCTTCCAAATCCAAACCAGCTTCCCATCAGGCCATGCTAGATCCAGAAACATTTTTGTACCCAGAAAACCCCATTAGCTTGGATCACTCAAGTAATTCAAGCCAGGCCTCTGCTCTGTCAATGAAATAAAAAAGTTAGGTAGAGCTAATTAATAGTGTTAAGTACCACTTAAATTATGTTTCGAGCATTCTCAATTTCCTTAGAAGCAGCAATTGACAATCATTTGGTATATGAGCGATGAATCAACTTCATCTAATCCATTAAAACGGGTCCTCCAGAGCCCTGGCCAGACCATACTTCAATAGCTTAGTTTAAGTTGCTGAAACATTTGTACCTGAAAGTAATAGAATTGGCTTCCTTTAGAACTTTCTTTTCACACAGTCTGGTTTTGTATCTTTTTACCGTACTTCATAGCATTTCTGTCTTCAAGGGGGGAAATGCCTGCATCAGGTGTAGTAGTGTAAAGTCTGACTTCTCAGTGTTCTCTGGGGCAGGTCCCTTCCTTCCTTGGGACTGAGTTCATCGCTCTGTAAAACGAGGGGCCTCTTTCCCCAAGCCCATGGGCCTCCATTGTTGCAGCAGCCATCACATGTCAGAATCAAACCCAGCGACTTTGCCCGGAGATTCTCAAATGTCAGAAGTCTCTAATGTCAAAATCTCAAAATGTCAAAAATCTCTCGGGCAAATCAGTTTCTCCAGAGGAGAAAAATATGTATCAATTTTCCTGTCCGGATTCTGAGCCTGAATGCCAGCCAGGGTTTGGGGAGTGTGATGGAAGAAAGGGAGGCTGTGGGGGTCTCGCTTACTCCCTCTCAGCACAGCCCTGCACACACCTTCCTCTCCCGTCTGTCTCCAAAGTCCAGAGAAGGGATATTAGCTGGCTGGGGGGCCTAGGAAGGGGAAGTGGGAATCTAATTACTCATTTTAACACTTTCGGTAAATGCTCCTGCTTTCAAGTCCCACCCTGAGCACGCCCGCCCGTCTCCACTTATCTGGGCTTCCCAGTGTTTCCCAGCAGGGTCAGCACTGCCTTTCGGCACACGCAGGGCCCCATCCCTCACCAAACCCGCTAAATGACAGATCTATCCAGTTCGCTGAGGTCAGTTACAATCAAATTCCTCGACACTTCTCATCTGCTACCCTTCCCTCGTAGGGCTGCACCTCTTACATTCCCTTGCTGTCATCTGGGTGGGCTGTGGGGAGAGAGATACACAAGGGTTCCATCCTGCGGTGTTTAAGCAGACATCCCCAGGGTGGGTCCATTTTGTGTTTGATCCTTCTCCCTCTCCTGTTTATTCTCCTTTCCTTTTGCCACGACCCAGAGCTTCCTCAACATCTGCTTTCTTTTTCTGTCTGCTTCCAGGCTTACCAGGAGCCCCACTTGCAGGTCATTTTTTTCTTTAGAGAGTGCTGTGAGATCGCTGGTCTTGCTACATTCTGGGCTCAGTTCAAGGCAGTGGGGAAGGGGGTCCAACTTCCTCAGCTGTGCTAACATGGTTCTTCAGTCAAAATATTATCATGACCATAAGGTCATGATACTCTTTCTCTCATTCTCTATATCTGTCTCTCTCCTTCTCTCTCTCTCTCTCTCTCTCTCTCTCTCTCTCTCTCTCTCTCTCTCTCTCTCTCTCTCCCCCCCCTCCCTCCCTTTCCTCTCTTCTCTGTCCTCTCCCTTTCCTTCCTTCCTTCCTTCCTTCCTTCCTTCCTTCCTTCCTTCCTTCCTTCCTTCCTTCCTTCCTTCCTTCCTTTCTTCCTTCCTTCCTTTTCTCTTTCTTTCCTTTCAAATTTACTTACCGCCTGGATTTAATAGATGTCAACATTTTGCCTTTTTTTCACCAGCAATCACTTATTTATTTTTAATTAACAAATCATTGTAGATATACCTAAAGTCCATTCTCCTACTATACCATTTCTTCTCTCATTCTCCCTTCCCAGAAGTAATCAGTGTCCTAAAGTTGCTATGTATAATTTTCATGCACCTTAAATTTCTTGCAATTTGTTCTTTTCACTCAAGGTTTTTTAAAGTGTGTGTGTGTGTGTGTGTGTGTGTGTGTGTGTGTGTGTGTGTGGAGAGAGAGAGAGAGAGAGAGAGGGTTCAATTCTTATAGATGCTAGTTTAGTATTTTTTTTGCATGCTTCTTAATCTACTACTGATTTTTTCCATATTTTGATTTTATTTAAAGTATCTCAGTGACTACCCTTGCATATTTACTTATTTTTGACTTTGCTTATTTGAGTTTCTCCAGGTTGGATATGTGGAATGGAACTGCTGTTTCATATGCCTGTGCTCGTCTGTGGTAAGTATCGCCAAGTTGCCCTCTCAAGTGACTTTGATTTCACCAGCAATGTTTCACTGTCTGCATGTCACCGCATCCTGCGAGACATCAGACATACATGTGTTTGACAGTCTGACAGATGTAAAAGGACATCTGTTATGATTTGCATGTTCCTGACTACTTTTCAGATTTCCCTTTCTGTGAATTGTCTGTTCACAGCCTTTGCCCATTTTTCTATTGGGTTGTTGTCTTTTTCTTACTGCAATGAAGTTCATCAGATATTCTCAATAATAACCTTTTGTCAGTTGTACAGGAGAGTCGCAAATATTACTTCTTGTTTTATGGCTTGTCACTTAACTTTTTAATGGCTTTTTCTCTCACAGAAAATTCTACCTTCTCAAGACCACAAAAATATTCCCCTGTATTTTCTTCCATGATGCTATTTTGCCTTTAGATCTCTAATAGTCCTGTTATTTGCTTTTAGTGTGTGGTATCAGGAAATTTAATTTTACATTTTGCCATATGAATACATCAATTTCTCGAGCAATATTTATCGAATAGTTTATTCTTCCTGACTGAAATTGGTGTGTGTGTGTGTTCTGGGTACATTTTTTATGTTTCACCAGTAACATCTATAACTTATTTTCTTTTTAAGGCTCATTTTCAGGGAGAAAAGGTGGCTAATGGCTTTTCCTCCATATGAATGTGGAAATGTCCGGGGGATTTAAAATCAGTGCGGAGAAATAGAACCAGGGAATATGGAAAGAAAATGCCTTTATGTGTGGAAAGAGCAAAGCAATCTTCGCCTAAGTGTTGAGAGGACAAGACGGAGTTAGCTCCTGAGAAATTCATCAGAATGCAGAGATTTAAAATACGGTTCCAGTTTTCAAACTACTACATAATAGAATGTGACTCTGGGTATTTATCCAAGTTTGAAATTAAATTCTGGTCCTTGCTCATGTATAAAGTCCAGATTATTTCATTCAATGAGATAAAGAAGTATTTGGTCTGAACTCTCCTTTCTCCCTTATCTTCTCCCTCCTTCAGATGGTGTCCTGTCCCATGGTGGGTGGGGGCATTTAGTTCCTAGGTCTGTAGTCAGTCTGTCTAATTTGTTCAATTTACCTATTTCTCTGAAAACATCAGTTTCAATTACTACAGCTTCTTTCAGTAAGCTTTAAAGTCTGAAACTTTTAAAGTTTCAGGCTCTCCACTTGACCTTATTCCTCAACCCAACTTGATAATTTCGGGCCTTTCACTCTTCCATGAATTTTTGAAACAGCCTTTCAAGTTCCACGAAAAAATAAATAATGGAATGATTAGAATTGTTTTGAATTTATGGATGAGTTTGACTATGATTACTCTTTAATGAGTCTTACCATTCATGAACATTGTACAGCTTCCCATTTAAAAAAACTTACATTTTGTTTGAATAGGATTTTATGCACATTTGTTGCTATTTAAAGTGGTATTTTAAAGTTTACCAATTTCTTTGTTCCCATGGCTTCTTCTATTTCATCCCTTCTTTCTGAGTTCGACTTCCAGTTTTCTGAAGGTCATCCTTTAGTAATTTTTAAACAAAGGATCTGATTAAAAATAACTTGTCAAATGGTTGGCTTTTTCTCAATAATTTGTAGATACCCCATTGTCTCCAGAGCATGATTTTGGTTGAGAATTCTGCTGTCAATCTAATCGTTGATACTTTGTCAGTAATGTTTTTTTTCCTGGTTGTTTCTCAGTTTTTCTCTTTGTGTTTGCACAACTATCGTTTCAATCAATGTATGTTAGGTTTGGATTTATTTTTATGTATCCTGTTCTGGGCTTACTTTGTTTCCCACATTTATCAAATCATAACTTTCATAAATTCTGGAACACATCAACAATTTCTCTATTCTCTCCTTGTAGGCCCTGGATTAGATGTTAGACATTCTCATTCTGTCTCCTGTGTTGTTTCTCTATTTTCCACCTCTTCTATCTCCGCCGCATTCCAGGAAACGTATTGAGTCAGTTCTATTGTCCAGAATTCGCTAATTCTTACTTCAGCTATTTTTAATTTATTGTGGCTGTCCATTTATTATTTCAATGATATTTTTCATTTCTAGAAGATCTTTTTGATTCTTATTTAAATTTGCCTCTTTTTCATACTATCTTGTATTTACTCCTTTTTAAGCATATCTACTTAATATTTTTATTAGCTATTTCTTTTCCTAATTTCTTGGCATTCTACTCCTAGCAGTGACCTACCTTTTTCTGATTTGGTAAATTAACCCATGCAAATTAATCCACATAGTTAACATTTGCAATCCTTTATTCAAAGCAAAGACTCCAACAACATTTCAGATGACAAGCCTAGCCAGCACGGGAGTCTTTTAGGAGAGGGAGACTGTCTTAGTCCACTTGGGCAGCTATAACAAAAATAACATAAACTATGTGGCCTATAAGCAGCAAACACTTCTCATAGTTCTGGAGTTGGTATTTGTAGTTCTTCAAGAGTTTGATTATTTTAAGTACAGAGTGTTACTTTTTAGTCCTAGCTGTACCTTAGAAACTCATGTGGAACATTAAAAATTCAGATTTAGGTGGCACCAGATCAATACACTTAGAAGCCTAAAGCACCAACAAGATGATAGTGTCCTCCCTCACACACAATTCAAAACAAAAACAATACTAAATCACGAAACACATGTAAGGAAATCTATCCACTGATCTCTCAGTAGAAGGAGACGGGGTCAGACCGAAAAAGAGACACAGAGACAAACTGGGTAGCAGTGCCCCAGACTGCCATGCAGTCTAAGAAAGGTTCTGTAAGGCCACTGTAGAGCCTTCAAGCCAAAGCTAGCTGTCAGCAGAGCTGTGCCTGCCCTGGTATCCTTGCCATTCACGGTCAGTGGCTGACAGAAACCATACAAGGCATGGCCTCAATGCAAATCTACTAGGCTTTCAAAGTGTGGAGCTGGGCTGTTGGTCAGATACTTTCTCTGTATTCTTCCTGTATCGAACATCTGTGCCACAGATCTCTAGGGTGGAAAAGGCGCTCACTATCCCTAGGAAAACCTTTCCCTGACTAGCGCCTTACAAAGCCCTCCACAACTACCAACTACTAATCTAACTTCTCGCTATTATAGGACTGGAAGAAAAAAAGGGGAAGACATAAAAAGCAAAAGTAAACATAACCTGTATATTTAACACAAACCCACAAAGTTTTCACACCTGTAAACAATGCACCAAATGTTTTATTTCTCTCAATAGTTCATATGCAAGTTATTGACCCTCAAAGCATTTTAAAAACACAAAAGACATCACACTTTACCAATGAGTTATTTCTGTCCCAAATGATTATATCAAATTAAAATGTCACAAATATTTTAAAATTTATTTTTCAGTCAACTTGAAATTTCTATAAATTTCCCTTAGTTCAATGTTTTGTACATCCATCAGTACAATATAATTTCTTAAATATTTAGGATATTGTTAATAGTTGTGATTCACCTGAAAATAAAATTAGCTCAAATTCCTGATTAAGTCAGTTTTAAAGACACAAAATACTAGCACACTTGCTATGAAACTGTTGGTAATGTTCCTTTTAATAAACTGCAATTAAACGCTGATGAAATTGTTTAAACCTAGAAGTTTTACATATATTTTTCTTCACAGAAAAAATAATAATGATGTTGAAAAGGCAAAGACCATTCATTATGCAGTAACAGAGATCAAATACTTAGGGGATTAGTTATTGTAGCCCCTTTTTTGTAAACTAGGAAAGTATAGTAAACTAGGAAAAAATTTTCAAGTTTTAAGGCCAGTTTTAAGAAACACGAATAAAGATAGTAGAAATATTACCACATATCAACAAAAACAGCAAACCAAATGTGTCCACATCTTCATTTCACCATTAATTCAATGATTTAAAATAAATGTTATGTTAAGAACCATGAGCAAATTTAAAGATTCATCCAAGGACATTAAGTACTTATGAGAACTTTTTAAAAAGCTTTAGCAGACAATACATCTCTGATCAGCACAAGATGCAGAAAGCACAACAAAAATAATGCTGCACCGAACTAATCCTCGTAGTCCTGCTCCCTCAAAAAACACACCTACCAATTATTTTCCACAATGTTGTTATATATGCCTTATTTAACTTATAGATAAAGCACTAGAGATTTTTCATTCTTCCTAATAAGTATTTAAAATACATTTCTAGGTATGTATTACAATTAAGTGTTAGCTTATGATGCCCTTAAAATTCTTTTGACTTATAAAAAACAATTACTGGGAATATAAAAATATTAAATTTTTCATATTTCTAAGTCTTAAAAATTTAAAGTGCAATATTTTCACATACCAACAAGTTATAATTGTGTCATATAAATTCATCTTGAAAGAACATGTAAATAATTCCTAAAACTTTGTGCATGGTACATTCCAGAAAACTCTAGAGTACTAACATTTTAAGGTGTGACTTTCTATATGTTTTTATACCATAGTGCAAGGAGAATAAATAAGCACCAAAGTAAAACATGTTTTTATGAGAAGAATGTTTTCATGAAAAGAAAATAGGAAATGCCACTTCTCCCTTTAGTGACTTTTCTTGAGTCAATTACCTAGCTTACCAAAAACGTTATCTTAGTTCAGTTATTGAACAAATTGTCTTAAACAAAATATCCAGTATTTGTCCAAAAATTTGTCTAAAACTTCTCAAAAAACATTCCTCATTCTAAGCTCCTTTCTTATTCTTTAGTAAGGACTGTAATTAAAAACCAGCCTATTGCCCTTTGTTTCACACTTTTAGCATTAACAAAAATTCTGTTCTGAGTTTAAAATGATATTTCTTTGAGGGTCTGACCCATTTGGGTGGCACTGTAGAATGGATGACTAACATAAACATGGTTATAAAATTAGAGACAAAACTAAAGAAAAAAAGTGGAAAACCTAATACTAACTATTCTAGACAAAAATTCTAGAATTAAAGGATTGCTTGAAAAATTCTTTTTAGTAAGATAAAAAAGAGCTATTATACACAAGACTGATGATTCGTTTTTCTCCCAGTAGCAGCCCCATCATAGAGTATGTGATTAAAATGGCATTTGTGGCCTGAGAAGTTTCAATGATGATTGCTTCATTAATTTTTGCTGGTGTCTCATTGACTGTGCATCCTCAATGGCACGACGTGCTCTCTGTAAAACAAAATACTTATTATAAGTGGTAAATAAAAGTACAGGCTCATTTGGTGGAGGGAACAAAGGACAAAAGCAAGAGATGGAGCTTTCCACATAGGCCTAAATAGCTAAGGACAAGAATACAGTCTGTACATGTAATGCAAAATAAGACTCTTATAAGTGCACAGTATATTATTATAAGCTCATATAGTCATCCAAATATAAATGGAAGACCTTTGAGGAGAAAAAAATGGGTACTGTTAATTATAACAGATTAAAAAATATATTTCAGCTAAAACACTGAGGGGACATTCTTTAAAATGAATTGTTTACCTCTGCTGTGGTAGCGTTCTGCAGATAAATTTTCCGGAGAAAGGCTTGATTGGCACTGTCTTTTTTGTGGAACAAACTCTGATCCTATTTAAAAAAAAAAAAAAATCGGTGACAGAAAAGAAATTATTCTGAGGAAGGTAAAAAAAACCCGATAATCTTTAATTGGATGCTTAAATGTTAACTCTATCTTATAATCTGTAGACTAACCAAATATATGTAGTCAGGTGTCATAAGAAATAAATCATTTTGCTACAAGAACAGCATTTCCATATGTGAGTTGTTAGAATTTATGAGACTGAATGAGTATACATCTATCTGTATAAAATAATGGCTTTTTGCGGGCTATGATAAATAGCCTACAGAGACACTACTTGATAACTCATCACATTTGACAAATCAAAAAAAAAACCTTCTTTCATTTCCCTGGTTGATAGATAAAATTCTTATATAATGTAAAATATATTGAGTCAATTTCCACCACTGATATGAAAGAAAGGTGATACCTGAGGAAACTGTAATATATATGCATAGTGACACCGGCTTTCCTAGCTTGAAACTATGTTTCATATACTAAGGTACTTTTTAAATTTTGACACTCTACAATGATGTAAGGCTAAAATACGAAATGAAATGGTTTCATGGTAGTTTAGAAAAAAACATAAATTAAAAAAGAACAGTACTTGCATCTCTATTAAATTTAATGATAAATGGTTTTTAGATAGTTTTAGTAATAAAAATAACATCATTACTGTTTAGGAAAAAATATACTATAGAAATTGCTACCTTTAGAATGAAAATTTTGTTTTTTTTAAAGAGGTGAAAACAAATTTATAATATATCATATATAATAAAAATTATATATTTCAAATTTGAGTCTGAGAATTAAGCAATATATGGGGTATCATTTTTGCTAATTACTTCCCATGTAATTAAAAGTTCTTCCTTAGAAAATGATAGGGAAGAAAAACATGAAAGTATTATTATATACTTATGATGTATTAGCATTCTGTAAATGCCAAATATCATAAAACATGAATGTTTTACATATAAAATTTATAATAGTCTCCTAAAAGCCTTAAAAAGAGAATCTTCCAGAAGTATCTAAGATTATAGCAAAATAGGTATCCATATGAATTTAAAAACAACCTTCTATTTACTAATGCTTTATTCAGCCAAAATGGACGTATTAGCATCCAAATTCCTTCAGTGGATAGAAATGATATTCACTTGTACTGCAATTAAAGTGCAGTACAAAAACTGATTACATCTTTCCTTACATTTCAGTTAATAACTATCCTCCAAACACCTTGTGTAGTTAACTGTAAAACACAGAGTCAAATACATCGGTTTCAAACTCATTTGACAAACTCCTGACTCTAAAAATGTGATTCATGCTTTCTTACCTTAACTGAGATGTTTAGCAGATTTCCATTAACACTAGGAGGAGATACGAAATCTTCAAATGGACACTGCCAGTCTATGGACATAAGGTTGAGGATTTCAACTTCCTTTATACACAACACTCGCCTGTTTGGAAAAAGAAACAAAAATATACAGGTAGTGATAAAAATAGTCAATGATTATCTCCAATATTTCACTCTGCTGGATTGCACAGGTAGTACTCAGTAAACAATATAACCTGGCATTAAAAATAATATGCTTCATATAAAAAAAAAAGTCTAGATGGCTGTCAAATAAAGAGCAAACATGGCACCTACCAATTAACAAAGCACACTTTCACAAATTTCGCTTCTGCCAATCTTGCAAAATTCGCGTCTTTTTTTTTTTTTTTTAATTAACCAAAACACTGAAATCATCTTTGAAACACATAGAAACAGGCTGTACTGTCATCTTGGAAGTGATAAAGACAGAAGCTCCTAAAAATGTCTTACTTCGAAAATTATTAATTGCTCTTTACTGTCAATCACTGATGCCTTCCAGTTAAGAAAGAATGTGCAGAAATGTCACAAATCTCAAATGTCAGCAGATTCACATTAGGCCTACTAATAAATATCAGGTTTGAGCACTGTAACACTAATGTAGCATATCACAGAGTAAGTATCCCATTTTACTCACTAGCAACAAAAAAAATTACAGAATCCTTAAAGGGTATCCATATTGATTTCCTAGTGTGTGATTCAGAATAATTACTGATATAACTATACTAGACTAAAGTTTCTCTCACAGAAAGCAAAACTAGGAAAAATAGAACTGTTAATCCTACAGCTATGCAGGGTGCTGGAAAATAAAGAAGAGAGGGCTTCTGCTTGAGGGGCATTCGGCGGGTAGGAGGGGAAATACGCACGTAAATGCTACAGCACAGATAAGCGTGATAGCAGAGTGCCCAGGAACACAGGAGAAGGGAGCTGACTGTGTTGGTAAAGTGGGTGGCATAAGGGCTGATTCTTGAAAGGAAGGCGTTCTCTAGGGGAGAACGGGAAACGACAATCCAGACAAAGGGAATTGTTCAGTGAATACATGGAGGTACAAAGAAGGGAAGATTGAAGGAATGTGGAGGTCTGTAGCTGGAGTACCAGGTATATACGGGGGTGAGAAAATAGCTTAGTGCCAGATCTTGAAGGAGATATTCTTTTTGCCGCTTTAAGGGATTTTGACTTTAACCTATAGTCAACGGGAAATGACGTGATGATGTTCCTTATTTCAGAGTCAGGGCTCCAGTGGTCACGGAGGAGAGGTGGGACAGACAATCAAGGTAGAATGTTATTTTAAAAGTCCTGTCAGGCAACCATGAGAGCCTCAATTAAGGCAGTGGCTGTGAGAAGGAAAAAGCTAGATTCCATATGTTTAGAAGGTAGAATTATATGAACTTGGTGACTAATGGAGTGGGGGGACTGAAATATATTTCTCTATTTCCCAGTAGAGTTGCTATTGAAATTTTGGGCCTGTTTGGGACTGTGTCGTGCACTATAGGAAGTTCTGCATCTCCAGCCCCAGCCTACGCAGTGCCCTCCGATCACTGTGGCAATATCCAACACCCCTCCACATTCCAATCGGTCTCTAGGAATTGGGTTCCACTGCCCCAGTAGAGGATCAGATGATAGAGCTAAGAGTTAAAGATAACTTACAAATCACTCGTGCAAATGTCTAGTGCAAGTCACCATTCCAATTGCTTTAAAACTGTCTCTCCTCTCGACCACACCAATAATATTATTGCTCTTCTACCACCTGAAATCTCTTTCATTTCCTTCTTCCGTGTTTATCAGAGCTCAAATCTTGGTTGTCTTCTGTTCGACACACTCAGGGTGGTCTCCGAAATCTCAACTCCAAATCTTTATTCAAAGATTACTGAAGTATCTTACTTTGATAGCTCAAAGCTACAGAGAAGTCAGTCAATTCAAATACAAAAACAAACAAAAATCATCATCTCTTCCTTCAAATTACTCTAAATCGTAATACCACCTACCTTGGTACTCAAGCCAAACACCAGAAAGTTATCTTGTATTCTAATCTCTTCCACATTCAAGCTGTCACTAAGCCCTGGTCTTTTAAGGTTTCCTCCCTTTATCTATCCTCATGTTTTCAGTTTTGGTCCTCATCACTTCCTATCAGGATAAATGAATTCTAAGATGATCCCCAAGATTCCCCATCCCCTGGTATGTAACTTTGTATAATTCCCAGGACTACAAATATGATGGACTTTACCCTCATGATTAGCTTTTTTATAAGGCACGGATGACTTTAAGAAAAAAGTTTATCTAAGTGGGCCTGCCCCTTTAAATCTGGGTTAGAGGCAGAGAAGTAAAAGATTCAGAGTGCTGTTGCCGGTTTGAAGAGGGAGAGAGCCACATGACAAGGAATGCAGGCAGGCTCCAGGAGCTGAGGGCAGCCACCTGGCTGACAGACAGTGAGGAAACAGGAATCTTGGTCATTCAACTATAAGGAACTGATTATGCTGATAACATTAAATGAGCTTGGAAGGGGAATCTTCCCAAGAGTTTCCAGAAGTTGACGCCTTGATTTCAGCCTTGTAAGACCCTGAGCAGAGAAGCCAGCCCTGCAGCACCTGACTCCAGACCCACAGAAACCGTGAGATAATAAATCTGTGTTGTTTTAAGCTGCTAATTTTAAAGTAATTGGTATGCAGCAATAGAACACTAATATAGTCTTTAACTGGTCCCCTTGCCTCCATTCTGATCCTCCTCCCATCCAGCATCCAAAATGCTGCCAGAGATCTTTCTGGACTACAAACTTCATATTACTCCTTCTTTAAAAGCCTTCTGTGGGAAAGAAAAAAAGAGACATATCTATGTATGATGTGTATATATACCTGTGTGAAAAGCTGCAATACTGAACGATAAAATAAGTCTATACTTTAAACAAAAATAATGAGCTTCCACCACATTAACAATGAAGCCTCAACCCTTCAGATGGTATGAGCAGACACCTATGACTCTGGCCTCATCTCCCAACACTTCTCTATGAATATCCTACTACCCGAGCATTCCAAACTGACCTTACTGTTCGAAGTGCCATACTGTTTTATGCCCCTGCTTGCCTCTTGTTTTCCTGTGTGACAACTCCATACTCTACAAGACTCAGTTCAATTACCTCTTCATGGAGAACGCCTCTGTAAAACCTTCCCCATTATACCTTGGTTCCCACCTTACTGGACCAAAAGTTTTCCGCTGTCTTTGGGGTCTCTCTGTCACTTCATCTTAGCATTTATCGCATTGTGATGTCACTGATAATTTGCAGCTCCCCTCTTTAGATGGGGAGGACAGAGAAGATGTAAATTTCATCTGTGTCCCTATATCTGCCACACACTGATGGTGTAACAGACTGAATGTTTATGTCGCCCCCCCTCCCCAAATACATACATATTCGTATATTGAATCTTAGCCCCCAGTGTGATGGTATTTGGAGGTGGGGCCTTTGGGAAGTGAGTGGGTGGTGGGGGATAGGCCTCTACCAAGGGTAGGCTCTAAGCACCAAAGGGAAGAGGCAATGTGGAGAGGAGAAGCCCAAGTGGAAAGGCTGGGCTTAGAGGTCAGGCACCAGCTCTGCTACTTTTAGCTGTGTGATGTTTATGAGGCACTTCCCTACCCTGACTCTAGTTTCTTCACCTGTTAATTTAGGAGGTTTAATTAGATGTGCTCTGGGATCCTGTTTTATGTTTCTAGGTCTCTTCTGGGTATTTACTCAAAAAATTTAAAAACATTTATCCATAAAGATATATGTACCCTAATGTGCCCTTGATAGATGATTAGATAAAGAAGTTGTGGTACACGTATACAATAGAATATTACTCAGCCATAAGAAAAGATGAAATACTGCCATTTGTGACAACATGGATGGATCTTGAGACTATCATGCTAAGCGAAATAAGTCAGACAGAAAAAGTTGAGAACTGAATGATTTCACTCATATGTGGGATATAAAACTGAAAGCAACAATCATGGCAAACGAACAGAGACTCAACAACAAGAACAACAATTTAGTGGTTACAAGAGGGAAGGAAGGGGGAAAAGGGGGAGGTAGATAGAGGTAAAGGAAATCAAATATATGGTGATGGAAGGGAATTCAACTTTGGGTGGCGAACACACAATGCAATATACATACGATGTATTATTGAATTGTACATTTGATACTTATATGATTTTATTAACCAATGTCACTCCAATAAATTTAATTTAAAAATTTTTCTTCACAACTTTTAAATCAGCAATCACACTGATAAGAATTTATCCTAAGGAAATAATTATAGAAAAAAACATTGAGCTGAAAAGATGTGTTTAAAATACCATACTGGGAAGGAGAAAACTGAGTGTCAAATAGGCAGCATTTAAATAAATTATATAGTACATCCATAAATACAATATTATGCAATCATTAAAAATCATATTGTTAAATAATACTTAATGGTTTGGGAAGATGATCACAATATATTGTTAGGTAAAAAACCTAGGTTAGTTAAATGCACATATTGCATTTTTTGTACATAGTTTTTATAAAATGTATATACTGCAAAAATCTGATAAACCAGCTAATATATATGGATGGCAGGATTGCTGATAAAGGCTATTTTTAGCAGCTATCATATAGCTTATCATTCAAATCAGGACATTTTTAAGAATTAAAGGGATAGCTACTGATAATTACATTGGAACAAAAAGTAAAAACCACCTCTGTCCTAGGCAAACCACAGCTTTAGTTATTTTCATCTTCTTAATTATTATCTATATCAAGAGTGGGCAAACTATGGCCTGTATGCCAAATCCAGCCCATAGCCTGTTCTGGTAAATAAAATTTTACTGGAATACAGCCACCCCATTCATTATTTACATATTGTTTATGGCTGTTTTCCCACTACAAGGGCAGAGTTGAGTAGAGGTGAGAAACAGGAGATGGCCCTTGATGCTAAGTGATTATGATTTGGCCCTTTAAAGAAACTTGTTGACTCCTGATTTAGATTATCTACAATGAATAAGCATAACTTTAGCAATAAAAGTGTAATTTCTTAAATGTTGATTTTGGAAGAAATCCTATTTTATGTAACATTAAAAGTCAAATAGAGCAGCATAAAAACTATCTCAAAGAAATCCCTGTTAGAAAGAATCTACTAAAGCTACAAGGAGACTAAGACATTGTATTGGTCAGGAATATTATTTTTCTAATTACCTCCTGAAAAGCTCTGTAACTGAATAATTTAAAATTACCGTGATTTTTCAATTTACTTGAAGAAAACCTAATGTAAAATGCAGGGGTCCCCAACCTCTGGGCCATGGACCAGCATAGGTCTGTGGCCTGTTAAGAATCAGACTGTACAACAAGAGGTGAGAGGCAAGTGAGCAAGCAAAGCTTCACCTGTATTTGCAGCCAATCCCCAGTACTAGCATCAATGCCTCAGCTCCACCTCAGATCATCAGGCATTAGATTCTCAGAGGAGCACCAGCCCCTGGTGCCAAAAAAGGTTGGGGGCCACTGAATAATGCATTAATGCATCAAGTAATATTCCCCCAAAATGCCTAATCAAACAAGTACTAAAGTATTTATGACCAAAAACAAACAAATAAACCCAAACTCAAAAACCTAACTGATTTCCATGGCACAGTGTTGAATAACATAAAAGGTACACAATTTTAAAATGAATTAAACACGTGGCTATTGCAGCTAAGTACAATATATAATACAAATAAACACTATTTTTAGTTTAATCTAATGGATATAAAGTTACAAGCATTAAAAATAAATGGTTGCATGTCAAATCTGCAAAAATTGCTTTTAGATTGTTTTATGACTATTTTCATTTCTTAATGGGTAAACAGATAACTGGTTAATGCTCTATTTTAAAAAGTGTGTAAGTCTGAATCCTGTCCTTTTAGCTTTCCTTTCTCTCCTTCCCATTCAATGCATTTAAATGTAGTAGTAAAGAACCTAAAGTAGACTTTGCCTACTTTAAAAACTTCGCCTTGGTCCTAGAAAAATACTTAACTTAGAAAGTCTTAAAAATTATTAACCTATAATTGTAATTTTGGATTAAGTGATGTAGGATAAACGTCAGGAAATTAACATGGTTCTTTTATTCGGAAAAATTAGTTAATCGAAGTTCTTTTATTTGGAAAAATTATCTAACACTTCCAAAATGCTTAGAAAAAAATGGAAAAAAAAAAAAAGAAAGAATATCATTCTTTTAAAAAGATATGCTAATCATTCAAAATAAAACCCAGTGAGAAAAAGTGATTCACGAAGTCACCCTCCATAACTGGATTTGTAATTCACATATAATGGTATCTCTACTGCACTTATGAAGTCTATACTAGATCCTATTTCTTAGTTGTGAATCTTGGATAAGCCCCTTAACCATGCTGAGTTTCAGTTTTAGCATTTCCAAAATGAGAGCGTGGGATCAGATGATCTCAAAGAGCTTATCCAGATCTGTGTTTTTGTGATTCTATGATGATAAACATTTTACAGCTGGAGTATAGTTCTCCACATCCTCTGCCATTTTAGTCTCCAAAATTCTTAAGATCTATACAATCTGCAACCAGGAAAATGTCACTCAAAGTTAATACCTATTTGTAATCACAAGGATTGTCCTCTTGCTTCCAGAAATAGCACAGTGGTATTGGTAAGTCTCTCCTTCTAACTTTTTGATATGATTCTGAAAAAACAAACAAAAAACAAGACTCAAGATTTGGGTAGTACATGCATCCAACTAGTATTTCTAATACTCTATGTTAGCTAATTATGATAACAATGTTAGGAAAAATATTATGAGAAACAAAAGCACAAGTCTACATAGTCACACATGAAGCTAGAAGAATATTCATAGCATGATTATAAATTAATTTCTACTGTGCCTTAGAAGACAAATAGATGTACTAAATGCTTACTAAGGGATTTTCTAAAATACATTTTGTTCTCTAGTAACTTAGAAATTTTAGAATATCTCCCAGAAATAATCCCACATTTTTATTCATGAGAAAAAAAAAAAAAACATATACTAGTATTAAACTGGGACATTAACATTACAGGATTTCTTAACCTGGGATCCATGGAAACACACTGGGAGGGCTATGAACCACCTAAAATAGAATATGAAAATTCGGAAAAGTGGTTTTGCAACTTCTTTCAGAAGATGGTTCATATTTTTCATCAGAGTTTTTCAAAGGGTCTGAGAGCCTTCTCTACAGTTAAGAACCACTGATTTTACACACAGGTAGATATAAAAATTCCAAGATAACTAACATTTAATGTTTTTGAATAGCCTTATAGATTAAACATGAATGAGAAGTATATGTATGTAACAAATTACGTTCCTGATAGAAATGAAAATTTAATGATAATAACACAACCATGAAGAATTTTTAAGATTTCAAATCGCTGGTATAATTTATTGCTAAAGACAATTACAAGCATAAAATAATTCAAGTATAAATAGTAGCACATTAAAATATACTTATTAACTATTCCAGCTATCTCAAAACTTTTGTGACTTGAATTAGTAAACACATTAAAAACCAACAAAGTAGTTATTTTTTATAATGAATGCTAATAAAACATTATTGACATTATCTAGAATGCATATATGAAAACAGAACACAAATGTACCTAATTAACAAGACCGTACATTTTATAACAAAAACTACAATGCCAATATTACTAAAAGGATAATATAATCAATAACAGACAAAGCACACTTGTTATTATTTCCATGTTTAAATACATGTTTTTAAAAGGTCCTTCTTTTACAATTATGAACAAAGATGAATACCCAACAAACTGGGGTCTCATTTTCAGAATGAGTCTCAGAAAGAAGTAGAGTTGAATAGTCACCTGTTTTACACCTTGCCTGTGTAAGTTAGCTAAAATCTTAACATTGTTAACTTAATTTCTTTAATAAGAGAAAATGGGAAATGAATATAATAATTCAGCACATTTATTTTCAGCTTTGAAATTTAAATCTGTTAAAATGTTTATATTTAAGATGTATTGTACAAGAAATACTAACCACTTTCCATCTTTAATTAATTTTTATTAGTTAGGCTGTTGTGATCTTTAAACCATTGAAAGCTCTTAAAGTATAATTTATCACCATAATACACGATAGAAACCTTGTTTTCAGTACTACTAACATCCACTATACTCTGAGATTCAGATTAAGATATTCAATCACTGATGGCAGCAGGAAACCAGATTAGTTAATAAAATATTCACTCTTCCTTCCCAAAATACAACTTGAAGAATTTACAATGTTTAGCAAAAGCATTCAATTTTCTCAAATAAATTCTAAGGAAATAATACAAGATATGAAAAAGTAATGTTTAGAATGATGTTTACCACAGAATTATTACTGTTATTAAAATAACAGAAAAAACTTTAATGTGAAGAACTAGGAATGGTTAAATACATAACATAAGGTTACCTCAATAAATGGTAATGCAAGAATTAAGAATGAAACATTTCTATAAACATGAAAAAATATAATTAAAACAAACAAGCAAGAAATAGTATTTTAAATATTAAATGATCATAAGTGAGAAACAAGATGAATATTAAATAAAAATTGGCAAAATATATATACACATATATATGCATATATATCTATATGCAGATACATATACACACATATAAAAAGTAATTGTCCTAGGAGAATAGAAGGTAAACAGAAGAATATAGTCTATAAAAAAACACAGTATATGATTTAGTAACTTTCAAAGCTGAGCATTAAATTAAAGAATACAGAGCAATACTCAGGAGAAAAAGAAAATGGAGGAAATCAAAAGATTCTCAAATAAATTATTTAGGATGTATCCACATCCCAATAAAGGCTAAGAGGATATAATTTTATATTCTAGTGCTCTAGTGTAAAAATATTTACACTTTTTGTTATACTTGGTCTCTTAAGGAAAGAAGTCTTCTTTCTTTTGTATATCCAGAACAGTCTACATAATCAATAAATACATCATACATAACTGAATATAGCAACTTGGGCAAGGGATGAAACAGCTTAAATTTCTTAATTATCCATGCCTACCCTTGTCATCCATAGAAAAAAATTACCAAATCCTCTCATTAATCTACGATCATTCTATTTCTTCTGGTAACTATAATAATGTATTAAAGTTTAAAAGGTTGTATATCTTAAAACAAACTAATAAATCAGACAAGATATATTTAGCTAAAATAATAAGAAGCTTCTTAAAGTTTTGTGCTTAATTACAAGCACTTCTAAAAAAAGAAAAAAACAGAAGGAAAAGGTTAATAACATAAAAGGGGTAAACAAACAAAAGTAGACAATATAAAAGAAAAAAATTTTAACAAGTTATATAATTTCTATATATCCAAGAAAAAAAATCACTACTTTTACCTAAGAGGGAAGAGTAATTATTAGGGATGATTTAAGACAGCATCTTGAATTAGCTATGGTGTTTGATTCGTATAGAAACTATACATGCTGTGACATTTTTGCTAACCTCCAATTATCTAGGCACAAAGAAACATTTGTCAGCTACAATTTTAGGCTGGTCTTTGGATGTCATTCCTTTTTCTTTAAAGGGTTTAGTTTAAATATGAAGCATTTAAATTATTCTTTTAATAACTATGGTTATAAAAAAATATAATCCAACTGACCCACTGTATGTTAAGTTTTATTCTCTTCAAATGTACAAAACATTAAATCTAAGTTTATACCTTGGTTCCCTCTTTGGAGGGAAGAAAGAAAGCTGCTAGATAAGATGCTGCTAAATCAAATTAAAATTTCTGTCATTTATAAAAAAATCAAAACATAACTTGTTTTGAAAATTAACTACAGGCACATTAATTTCAAAATAATAGTTTATAATTATTTTGGTTCTCATTAAGATAATGAATCCTCTCTGAGGACTTAAAAGCAAAAAGGGTTGGCTTTTAAAAATAAAGACATTTATACATTCAAGTGCCATGTAAGAAATTTGCCAATTGCATGTTCGACTTCTATTTACACTATTTAAAACAAATATCATTGTGAAATAAGCATAACCAACAAGATTCAATTTTTGAAAAGCACAAATGTTAAAGGTTGAGAATGTCTATAACTATAAAATTACTGCCATTTATCTAGCAAGAGTACCGAGAGGTTAAAAAAAAAGAGATTAAGGGAACATATTCTCAAAATTCATGTGCCAACTCTTACTTGAGGTTTAAGGACAGACTAAGAGCAACTGAAACTTCAGTTATAAAAACGTGTTCCAGTTGACAGCACTTTAGCTTGAGTAAATTTAGGGTGATTTGTGAAACATGATTATGTAATCCCATCATTAGGACTCACGAAAACAAGAATAAATAATAGATTGGACATAATAGCTTTCTTTTTTTCCCCCATTTTACTTGAAATGTACAAGAAAGGCATTTAAAAGGATAAAATTTTCAAAATAATAAGAGTGTCTGCTTCTGAACTCAATAAAGTTTTTACCAACTCTAGCGAGAAGGGAGTTGATTTCCTGCATCCTCTAATATTTTATATTTATCTCTTATTCCTGTATAATTACCAGGAATACCACCATTTTTATTTGTAGTCAAGCTACTACAATGAAAGTTCAGATACAGGCGAGAGTTATAAAGAAAAAGTCATTAAAATGGACTCTCAATCTAAATAAGTCAAAGACAGTCAATTAATACCACAGTTTGTTTTGATTTTTAAGGATGAAATCAAGTAGTAGTATAGGAGACATTTACTCCTGTATATCCAGTTCTTGCTGTGTAGGCAGAAAAAGAAAGAAAATAAAGTTAGAAGCATGCAGAAAAATAAAATGTAATCACACATAATAAAAGCCACAGGCTAATAACAATGAAGAGTCATTTTATTTTAAAGTCAAAGTAAGAAAACATTAATAAATTTATTTTTTGGGGAAAGCTAGTCATGGAAGCATATTTACATAGGTACATATTATTTAAATACAGTAAAATTAAAACTAAAATAAAAGCCAAAGGAAACCCTTACAATTTTTTTAAGGTTTAAAAAGATTATAATTGAACATAATCTTTTTTTCCTCTCCTCCAGCTTCTGTTTACCTGAATAAATATAGATTTACGGAGTAGTCCAAATAAATTAATTTGGTTGGGAGAAAAGGAAGCAGTGAAATTCCAATAATTAGCTACAAAGCAGGAGACCAAATTTAACAATGTTAACTAAATGAGCTACCACACAAGTAGTAAGAAAGCCTATGACTTCTTTTAACATTATCCTTTCCGTACAAAAAAAAAACCATTGCACCTGTGCAGAAAAAATTTACCAGTTATTCCTATTTAACACGTTACACTAAAATAAATAATCGAATTCTACTCTACGAACCATGTTGCCTGTGTAATCCCTAAGGAAGTTCATGAATCAGGAACTTTAAGAACCACCCATGAAATCCTGATCCTAGAAATCTTTAAAATTGCATTTCATTCATGACCATGAAGAGCAGATTTTATACCTCAAATAAATCATAGCCTTCAGATTCCCGTCTGTCATATGGACGAATGATTCCGTCCTCATGGATCAGGCGAGGGGGACGGAGGCTGGACACTTCCTCAGTTGATTCTGCTGCCCTGTACAAAGCAGCAGAATAAGTATAAGAAATATGTGAGGATCTTTCAAAGTAATACATATATATGTTCACTAAACACTGTACTATATTCCACATTATGTCAATATTTACTGAAAATCAGATTAATTTTAAACAACCTTCCCAAAATAATGCAACTAGTATTAAATCTAAGTCTGTCTGACACCAAGCTCCCTCAACTGTTTTCAAAGAAACATCAAAATAATAAAGGCAGAGACTAGGTCGCCCGCTTTCTATATACTTAGTGTCTAGCACAGTGCCTAGCATATAGCAGGTATCAATAAATATTTGTTGACTAAAAGAGAAATTGAGACATAAAAAATGTCTCTTCTTACTCCTTTCTGGTGGCACTCTTACTTTTGTGAATCTATTGTAGCTTTCAATTAGACTTTAAGATCCTTAAGAGCAGACAAAGTATTTAACCTATTTATGTATCCTTAGAAACAATTAGCACACAGACACATACCTTTCATATAGTATATACTTTAATTACCTCTGAATTCCTTGGAAGGTACTGCTGGCCATATCTATGATTCCTCCAGTGGGAGCAGCCACAGCACCCACAAGTCCTTTTCCAATTCCTTTAAAGAATCCAGCAGCTCCTTCCTTTTTGGCACCTTCATAAAACCAAAGACCGTGAATGTATGAAGATATTTTAAACTTATCAAGTTTGAACACAACAAAGGCCTGAGCTAAATGCTTTACTGTTTTAGCCAGGAGGCTTCTAGTATTTGGCTTTTTAAAGAAGTTAAAATTAATCATAACATGATAAACAGTGGTTCTCAAAGTGTGTTAAAAATTCAAATTATTAGGCCTCATCCCAGACCTACTGAATTAGAAACTGGGAGTGAGGCCCAGCAGCCTGTGTTGTTATAAGCCCTCCAGATACTCCTGCAGCATGCTCAAGTTTTACAACTAATGCTTCAAGTGCTTAGTCAGTACCTGTGACTAGGTATAAGAACTAACCAGAAACTACCTTCTTTTTTTTTTTTAATGCCAACCATCAGGAGATTTTTCATAGTGTACTATTTTTTTAATATAAGAACTTTACTGAAATATAATTAACATGCCATACAATCTACTCATTAAAGTGTATAAATTAAAAGGATTTTAGTATATTCAAAGTTGTGTGACCATCACCAAAATCAATTTTAGAAAACCTGTATCATCTCAAAAGAAAACTTATGCACAATAGCAATCATTCCCCATTTCCCCCTAACCTTTCCCACCCAACCCTATGCAATTTACATTCTTCCTCCCCAACACCAGCCTAGGCAGCCACTAATCTACTTTTACCTCTATGAATTTGTCTACTCTGAACATTTCCTACAAATGGAATCATACGACATGTGGTATGTTTAACCAGCTTTTTCCACCATGTTTCGAACCATGTTTCAAGGTTCATCCACCTTTTATTTGTATCAGTATAAACAGTCCCCAACTTACAATAGTTCGAATTCTGATTTTTTATTTTATGATGGTACAAAAGTAGTACCCACCCATTCAGTAGAAACCATACTTTGAATTTTGATCTTTTCCTGGGTTAGCAATACGCAGCATGAAGCATAATCTCTTATGATGCTGTGCAGCGGCAGTGAGCTGCAGCTCCCACTCAGCCATGTGATCACATGGGTACATAACAGATATGATACTCTACAGTGTAGCACTAAATGCATTTCGACTTGTGATATTTTCAAGTTACAATGGGTTTATCAGGACATAACCCCATAATCAAGTCCAGAAGCATCTATACTTGTTTTCTTTTTATAGTTGGATAATGTCTCATTGTATGAATACACCGCATTTCATTCATGCTTGCATTAGTTGATACACATTTGGGTTATTATTACATTCTGGGTATTATCAATAAAGTTTCTCCATCAAGATTTAAGTACAAGTTTTTGAACAAAATAAGTCTCTTGTGTACATAAGTAGGGGTAGAATTGCTGGATTATACATATAAAGGCTATGTTTATTTCCAGTTATCCCAGTATCATTTGTTAAAAAGGCTATTCTTTCCTTATGGAATTACATTGGTACCCTTGTCAAATGTCAACCGACCATAAATATAAGGTTTCATTTCTGGAATCTCAATTCTATTCCATTTATTTTTATGTCTATCAATATGCCAGTACCCATACTGTCTTAGTTATTGCAACTTTACAGTAAGTTTTTCAAACTGGATAATGTAAGTCCTCCAACTTTGTTCTGTTTTTTCAACATTGTTCTATTTAGAATCCTTTGATTTTCCATATAAATTTTAGAATCAGCTTGTCAATTTCTTCAAAAGAAGCGACTGGGATTTTGATAGACATTGCACTAAATAATGTGTTTTTTAAGATAGGATAAACAATGAGTCAACTGCTATCAAAAGCCCAAAGGAATCTAGTTTTAACTATGGACTTGCTGAAAATAGCATTCAAAGTCTGAATTTCAGTCTACTACTCAACTTCTCTACTTTTCTGAGTAAAGTATATTCATTAAATAACAATTTAGGACTATGAACATAAAATTAGTCAGAAATTTTCTTAAATATTTAGTAGAAGTAACATTTATTATGTTTACCATGCATCAAACCTACAGACTTTGCACAAGAAGGAAACATTCTCAACCTACCTTCCATAGGTTTTGTTATTATTCCAGTCACTCCACCAACCACTCCCTGAAAGAGAAATCATCATAAAGTCAAATCTGAATGGAAGGAGCTAAATTTTAAATCAACCACTAGAGGTCTCTACAGACATACTAGAAGAAAAAAAAAAAGTTCTTATTTAATAATGTGAACATATACACATGTAGGTCAATGCCACGATTTTTAAAATATCGTATCATAGCACCATGTAGAAGTAAAATTTATATTAAAAAGAATAGTAAAGCAGATGAAAAGATTCTACATACAGCTCTAGAACCAGCCATGGGAAGCTGATTTCAATCTTATCTTAGTTTCTGTATCAGCAAAATGAGTGAGCGGAGCCATATAACCCCTAATATCTACTTATAAATTTTAAGGATATTACTTTATAATTTAGTGAAAGTGTGGGAAATTGACAATGAGAAGACCTCCGAAGGATAACAAATAACCTGACGAAGCACTTTAGAGGAGACAATATACATTACAAATCACTGGCACAAACACAGGAGTTAGTTCCCTGAAATTATTTCCAAAATTAAAATAGTAATATGTTTATACATTCTTAATAATTGTTGAGTAATGGTAGTAACTAAAACTACCTGTATATTACATAAACACATAGAAAAAAATCTGAAGGATATACACACTATTGAAATTAGATACCCCTGGGAAGAGGTGAAGGGTAATCAAAGAGTACTTTATAGCCTTACCTGCAGTGATTCCATTATTTACTAAAAGGAGAACTTATAAGTTCTTATAATTACTTATAAGGAGAATATTCATATATTACCTGTATAATTAAACAGTATTCATACACTACCTATATAATTTTTAAAGTACTGAAAAGCAGTGAACAGCAGTTCTTGGTTTATAGCATTTAATTTCTATGCCTCCCTTCACAGAAACGGCGAATTGACAATGACTTGAAGACCTCCTCCTCCCTCTAGTTACATTACCATATTTCTCTGCTTTATTTCTTCCCCTTCTACATTGGTGCCAACCTACCATTATTATGGAGTTTTCATTCCAATTCTGGAGCCAAACTAAGTCTGAATTTTAGGGGACAGATCTAAAGATGATGGGGAAGGAGAGCAAAAAGGAAACAGAAAAGTCCATAATTTATCACTACCATTACTCTTACAGACCTTTACTCAAGCAGTATTCCAAGTTTCCCACAACCAGCTAGAGGACATATCCTAAAGTGCATAGAGAAGTGAGGGTTTCTTGAAGATTCAGGAGACTTACACGCAGGAAGCCCTTTCCTCCTCTGGCCAGGCTGTCTCCAAAATCTTTAGGCTGTCGACCCATCTCTTCTCTTCTTTTTTGCTGATATTCCTTGTCCAGCGTAATTGCTGCCAAACCTTTTCCAACAGAGCCAGTGATTCGAGATACAACTCCCGCTGCACCACCTAA
This sequence comes from Rousettus aegyptiacus, assembly GCF_014176215.1. Taxonomy (NCBI): domain Eukaryota; kingdom Metazoa; phylum Chordata; class Mammalia; order Chiroptera; family Pteropodidae; genus Rousettus; species Rousettus aegyptiacus. Next base: position 130,073,168 of record NW_023416306.1, read on the forward strand.
CAAAAGGCCCAGAGAAGTCACACTATTTCTTTAAAGAGAATTAGCACTATACCAGCACGCAACTGCTTTAAACTAACAGGTGTTTACAATTCTCTCATATATACAAAAAGGCAGAAATTTATTTTTATCATTTCTCATTTATCAAGAAGAGAAATAAAACTATTTAAAGTACATGGAGGGTGGCTCCATAGTGTAGTGGTTAGCACATCTGCTTTACATGTAGAACGTCCTGGGTTCCCACCCCAGGTGGAACCACAGACCATACCCGAGGTGTGCTAGACCCCGGGTGTGCCAGACCCCAGGTGCTCCAGACCCCAAGTGCACAGTGCGAGCATGTGAGAGGAGATGCCCCACCTTCAGAGATCCAGTTCTTAAAGGGAAACGGCAACGTCCATGGGTCAGGGGTGGAAGTGGAAGGGAGAGGGGGAAAATAAATTTTAAAAAAAGAAAGTACAGGGAGTCAACACACCACAAAGACAAATAAAAAACCCAGCAAGTCAGTGTTAAACTACTGTCCATTAAAGAACAAGAGAACACATCTTCTAAAAGGAAATATCAGAAAAGTGATCTTTTTATAAAATGTTTCATAAAAAATGTATTTTATAATAATTACAATAAAATACACATATATACAAATATGTGATACATACCTACTGTGTGTCCAAAGAGACTTCTTACTCCAATCACTAACCCCTCAGCAAATTCTTCAGAGCCTTGAACAGCACCCTGCCCCCCCCAAAAAAAATTTACTATTTAAAATTTAAATAAGTTTAAGACTTTTAATCTACTATTTCAGGGTTTCCATGAAGATATAGAATCTGTAAAGATCCATAAGCATGATGACAGCTTTTGCCCTCTAACCCAAATACTGATGGAACATCTACTGTGTTTGAAGATATTTTCAACCCACATAATCTCAGCATATCATTTAAGATGACAAAAATTGGATAGAAGTAAATCACTAGCCTCAGTCACAATCTGAAGTTGGCCTCCCAGTACCAAATCGCATTGACTGATAAGGCAAGCTACACTGGTAACAAGACTAAGAACCCACATAGCATTGACTCTCTTGTTCTCCATTTTCTCTTTTGTCCCAAAACCCTCACTACTTTGTGCTCTTGGATCCTTTACATGGAAGAGAAAAAGTTAGAGTAAAGCTTGAATATAAAACAAAGTCAGCTTTAAATGCCCCATTAGTCCTCTCCATTATGGTGAGATAGTCTTGAAATGGTCTTAATCTACCTAGCACCCTTCCTTACAACTACATTAAGTCCTGGAAAATGTGAGCATGTTTTATTGCCCAGACTCTAGAAGTGCTCAAGTAATTCTAAAATAATCTTTTAGTGTCATCTCAAGTAATTTCAAATAGAAATATAAACTAGACATATTTTTGTTATTTGACTATTATCTAGTTCTCAGATACAGTTAGGATATAAATTAATTGGTCATTAAAAGAACAGAACATCTATTTTTCTATAACTACACTTAGAATAAGTGAAAGACCAGTACCTGGAAGGGTTCATAGAACAAAGCTTCGACTCCTTCAGACAGACCTCTAAGTAATCCAAATGGGTTTCCAAGCACGTCTAAGCCCAATACAAGGACATACATCTGTTTTAAGAACTGGAAAAAAAAAAAAAAAAGGTAAATTAAGGCCTTTGCAAGTGTTGGAAAAAAACATCATGATGTAATAGGAAGAAAGGGGGCTAATAATTAAATTAGGTTGTTAAAGAAGAACAATATAGAATAACCACCACTATGTTCCTTCACTATGCACCAGGCATTATACTAGCACTTTATATAGGGCTTTAGATAAATTAGACAGAACTAAGTTGAGGCAGAGTCTGCCAATCAGCAGTTATACAATTATGGACAAATCATTTAGTCTCTAGAGGCCTCAGTCTTGTATCTGTAAAATGAGAGGCATATTAGACTGACTTTGCATGACTGAGGATCATATTAAATTCAGTAATTGTTACTTAACATTGTTATTATCATTATTACTATGAAATTAGATGGGGGAATAATAACCAAAACAAAAAACAAAGAAAATATATGCTTATCTGAACATTTAATAACCACACTGTCTATACACACCATGGCGAAAGGACCTTCCAGCAGAGGAGGGGAAGGCCACCCTGAGTACCAGGGTACAGCATGGTACTCTAGTGCCCTGAACCAACTACTATGTCTCTGTGCACACGGAGTGACTGAGGCGTGGGGAGAAACCTGGCTTAGAATTCCTCTTGCAATTCTACTAGACTGTGCTTAGAAACTATAGTCATTGAAGAGATAAAGTGTAATGACTCTTAAATCACTCTTCTTTCCCAAAGTGGTAAATATGTAATTGCAAAGGGGAAAAGGCACTGGAAGAAACTAAAACTTTAATACATAGGGGGAAAGAATTAAAAAAAAATAGAAATTAACCATTCAAGAAAAATACTAATTAATGAGATTGCAAATTGAAGTAAATTAGGTAAATATTATTGTACACTGTACAATCATATACAAATGGTTTGTTTTGCATTTTATGAAGAAGTATATTCCTTATGAGCTATTATGATAGAAAATTACCTGTTCACTGTAATGTCTAACAACACTCCACATGAGCTGATCTCTCTTGTAAAACTGGTATCGAATTTCATAATAAGCAAGCCTGGGAGGAGAAAGATTCAAAGGTACCAATATTACATTGTGGGGAAAAAAAGACTTAAAATTTCAACAATCAATTGATCATTGCTGATTCTTTCACAATTAAATTTATACATCTGCCACATACAGATATAATTTATGTTTGAGATCTTAATATCATGGTAGCAAATTATTATTAAAATAGTGAATTCTCATACAAGTCTTTCTTAAATATATAAAGAGTAAAAGGTTTTAAAAAGTCAACCATAATCCTACCACACAGATTTTTAAGTTTTTTCTTCTCGTCATTACCACATTGAATCCTTTCTTTTCCACGCAATTGAAAAGTATTTAAAACATTTTGTATGTATTTTTACACTTAACATTGCAGACAAGTATTTCTCTATGCTATTCAAAATTCTACGTAACTGTTTTTAATGGGTGCACAGCAATCCATTATGTGGAAGTGTCATAACAATTTTTTCACTGTCACACATTTTCAAATTTTGGCATAATTAGCTTTGCCATGTGTATCTTGAATACAACTCTTTGGTTGAATTTCAAGATTATTTTTGGACTGAATTCCCCCAGAAAGAATTACTAAGTGAAAGACTATAAAATCATTTAAGACTATTATTTATTTCCCTTTCCACTCAAAGTTTTTTAAAAGTTTCCGTTTCTCAGACCCACTCCCCTAGTACTAGGATTGCTATTTTGAAATCTTTAATAATTTGCTTTAATTTTCATATATTCTTTGATAAGTAATAAAACTGAATATTTCAAATATCTATCAGCCACTGTATCTTCCCTTTTGTAAATTATGACACTGGAATCTTTAGGTTTTTCTTATCAATGTTTAATATTAAGACTCTTTATCCTTGCTTTGTCATATTTATCATTATATTTTCCCAATTCTTTGTGTTTCTGTTTTCATTTATTTCATTGTAAAATATTTAATTGTTATGTAGTCAAATCTATTTTGTATTTTCCATTGGAATTTTTCCCATTGCTTTTAAACTTAGAAAGATTTATTTTATTCAGAGATTTGATAACACTTAACTACTATTTTTTCTTAGTTTTCTTCAATATGAATTATTTAATTCTTTGAGTCTTATAAAATTTGACAGTTTACAAGTGAGGTGAAAAGGATATAAATGATTTTTCCCCCCAAGGTAACTACTTCTTTCAATACCACTGATAAATATTCAATTCCATTAACATTCATGTGTCTGCCACACATAAATATTATAATGTTAAATGTAGCAAAGAGTTATCTATATTTTACCATATGATTATACTGAAATCTCACCCTCTTAATACTTATTTCTAACTATAACTCTGTTTTAAACATGGTCATTGTTAAATACACTACTAAAATAATTCAATTTTATTCTATATTGATATATTATCTAGATATGAATAACTGAAAAGAAAATTACTCTTGCCTTGATGAGGAAAATGTACCAAATAAATGTACCAAAAGAGAATGCTTAGACAGGGACCACACTCAAGTACAAGTAGTAAAAATTATCATTTTTCTAAGCTAACATTCAAGCACAAATGGAGAAAATATTCAAAAACATAACCTTGGTACAAAAAGCCTCCCAATATATTTTAACATAAATCTTACTTGAATATAAGGTCATCCACATCAGTTAGAGTAGCACCTATGCTTTTCAATAGCAGATTGACAGAATGAATTGCAATCATTTCCTGTTTTTCTTTGTCTGACTCTTCACCTCCAGAACTCAAAGACAGACTCAGATGTAACTGAAAGAAAAGTGTTCAATAAATGAAAGCTAAAAACAAAACCAAAAATTTACATATAGGGGAACCAGATCTTTTAGATACAAATGTTGTATCTTTCACTAGAATCCTAGACAAGATATTATTTGTTACTCTGTACATAACATAGAATAGCTCAGTCCTGATTCTCATATTTAATTTTTGATAAAATACAAATGAGTCTGTTCCAAAGTTAAAGCTATAATTTTATTCAAAGTATGTAAATACTATTGTGTTTATATGGAGGGGCCCAAAAACACTGTAAAAATACCATAATCATTTAAGAAGAAAAATATGTCAAATGTCACACAAGTAGTCTACCAGTCAAAATAATAGATTATCATTTATTTTCATCCAATTAAGGTAAATAACATCTGGCAACAATGAAAGATAACAATTTTTATAATTATACAATCATAACAAGTAACAATAACATGACAATTATGGCAACAATTAGCAAGTTGCTAAAGAAAAAAGGTTTTCAGCTGCCATAGACCTCTTCAACTCACTACTTAAATAGGAGATTTTCACATTCCCATTTTGCTGCTTCTACTTTGTGCTGTATCATCATTAGTGCAATGATGCCAGGAGACATGGGCAAAAGTTAATTGGACCTGTGTAAATAGCACTAATAACTCTTTCTCATTTTGCCATTCCGTAGGCATTTTACATAACCAACATAGAGCTCAACAGAGCAGACTTGAGGTAGGGCCAGGAAAAGCCTGGCTGATGTGTTTTTTCTTTGATGTGGACTTTTGACCATGCAGAGTCAAGAGAGTGTTCAGTTCCAGGAAAGATAAGCTCAGGTAGATAGAAATTCAGCCTTTCTCTAGGGCAAAGTCACCAGGAATAAGAAAATCACTATGGTCCATGATCTCAATTATTCAACTTCATGGCACAATTTCTGGTGTGCATAAAAACATGAATAGGTAAATTACCAATTTTTAGTGCCCCCCCCCCAGATTACAAACTCCATGAAGTCGCTTTATACTTCCCACAGCAACTCTGAAAGTAGGCATTCAATAAATATTTGTTGAAGGTATTATTCAACCTCATAAATTACTGATTTTCACTTAATGAAAAAGAAATTGTGTATGACAACGCAAAAAACAATATCCATTTTAAACCTAACACTGAATATGTCTAATACCACCAAACTAATACATCAATTTAAAATAATTCCATTTTATAAATACCTCATTCCATTTTATAAATACCTCACTTAGCTCAATGGATTGGTAAATGCAATTGAAATAAATGTGCTGTAAACAGTTTTTGAGAACGTAAAGGATCATCAATATTTTAAAAGAGTTGTTTAACTGTAAATCTGGCCCATTACACAAGCATAGAGCATTATGGTTGATAGAATCTGTGTATTTCCTAAGCAGTCACCTTCTCTTATAAAAGCTAAAAAGAACAACAAAAGGAGAAGAGGAAATGGGTTCATAAAGTACAAAATCAGGCAAGTGAAAGGTATCCAATTTTCCACTCCTTTAGTTACACTCAAATGCTGAAAGGGTAAAAAACAGCACATCAACAGTATAATACCTACTTCAGCGTTTTTACATTCTGGTAAGGGCACCCATTATAGCTTTCTGTTTAGACAGTGATAGTAGTTACAAAGTGCGCCAAAACATTAAACGTTGGCGAGCACTTCTTTGCTTAATTAAGAAGTGCTTTTGTCAGCTTCTTCCTTGAATAAAAGGGTTATTAATTCAAGACTAGAGAACATGCTCTGGTGGTTTCTCTCTGGGAATTATGGTTGCACATATGTTACAGAGAACTGTCTTAATTATTTCAATTAATCAAACAAAATTCCCACCAAGTATGTGATGCAGCAAATTAAAACCCACGTTTGTACAGACCCTCCAAAAGTGCTATAAAATTCTACCAAATTTTCAAAGTAATAATTATAACAAACCTTAACAGGAGAAATATGGAAATGTTCAAAGAAACTAAGAATTGACATATCAGTCATCGAAGTCTCCATTAATTCTGTGTTTAGAGCATCAATATCTTGCTGAATTAACTTTGTCTGAAAGAAATTAAATCAAGAATTTCTATTTTAATTTTTTTCTCTATTACAATTTTAAAAATGGCTGTTTTTTTTGTTTGTTTGTTTTATAATTTTCCCAAGAAATAAAAATTGTTACCCGTTTTCTTTCTGCTTCAGGGTCAGTTGTTGGGGTAAATAGTGCACTTATAGCTCCCAGAAAGCCCTGATCAACTTTTAAGGCCATTTCCTGAATGAGGACCATAAAATACCTAAGGAAAAAAAAATTTAAGGTAGAAAATGGTTTCTGTCCAACTTAGTAATTTTCAATGTTAAAACTTTGACTTTGGCCAAAAGCCACAGTAAGATCTTGTTCCTTCACCTTTTAAACAGTGTTAATGTTAACAAGATCAAAGTCTCCTTAAACTGAGAATTTTCAATTCAAGTGAAGATTTTACTAAAGGTAATACTGCTGCATTAACACTTAGCATTTAAAGTCCCAAATCCTACAATTATCATGTTATACAAGAGACAAACACAACCAGATGATGTACCATGTATTATCCAACTTTTGAAGTGCATAGCAGTTGCTTTGAAGAACACATCTCACAAATACATGTCATTTATAGTTCACTATTTTGCACTTGTAATTGGAGTTACAAAGGAGAGAAGGCGGTTGAAGGAATTTTATACTTTAAAATATGTAGAAGCTATTATTTAAAAAAGTTTCAACATAGAAAATTATTTGAATAAAAGTACATTACTATGTTCAGCTGGAAATAATTTTTAAATAGAAGTCACTTTCAAAAGAGTAAAATTTATTTTCAAAGTAGATTCTCATTTTAAATTCCTTTAGGTGAACAGGGGAGTATTTACTTACTTGAACTGTAAGACTTTACTGTACTCATTAAATCTTGTGATGATACTCACATCAATAAAAGGTTTGGGCTCTAAGAGGAAGAAGAAAAACAATAAAAAGGCAATCAAGCTGTATACTAGGTCAAAACAATATTTACTTAATTTTTATAAACAGAGAATACCTCAAATTATTTTTGCTTTTTATTTTTTTACCTGAATCCAAAGCAATAGATTTTGGAGGGGCTACAGGATGAAATATAACAGGGAACATTGCACCTGGTAACTGATTATCGACCTGGAAGGGGGAAAAAAACAACTAACTTACAATTTAAAACAATTTACATTTAAACTCTGAGACAATGTTATATAAGATATCACTAATTTCATCATAATTAAGTGGCTGTATGTACATGTGATGCTATTAAAAGTTTTAGTTTAAATCTAAAATTCTTATATACCTCAGCAAGGGCAAAGTTTTTTATATAAAGAAATATATAAATACCATCATAGTTACATTAACATTGTACAGCATGTACACCGCTAATGGAAATACTTGTATCTATGGATCATGTGAGATTTCAACTCTCTGTAATTTAGATAAAATTTAAGTGGAGACTGGATATGAAATCAGAGGATAGGGAGAAAGAAGAAAAAGAATACCAATGCCCTAAATAATATTTAGTACTTAAAAGAAAGATGGGGAAGAAGGGAGCAAGCAAACAACCTCCAATAAAGCCCTGCTCATTCCCATGTAGAATGACGAAAGAAAGTCTTATTTGGGGATCCCAAGACAAATTTAAAGGAGAATCTAAAAATAACAATTCCAGTGCAAGAAAACACTCTTGTGAGTAACTGGTCAAATTAAATAGCCTCAACAGTCACAAAGTCTTTGGACTAGGGTGGTTAAGTATGTTGAATCCACCAGATACATTGAAGGGGAATAAACATACAAACGAAAAGAAAGACATCAATCCCAACACATGCTAAAACCTTGGGGAAAAAAAAATTTCATCCCCAAAGTGCCTAGATACAGATGCTCATTCACTGCTAGGGGGTTATGTCCCAATAAATAGCCTAAGCCGAAAATACATTTAATGCTGCACTGTGGAATATCAGTTGTTTACCCCGATGGCGTGACTGGCAGGGAGCTGTGGTGCATTGTTGCTGGCCAGCACCATGAGAGAGTGCCCTAATGCATATTGCTAGCCTGGGAAAAGATCAAAATTCAAAATATACAGTTTATACTCAATATGTATTGCTTTTGCACCATTGTAAAATCCAAAAATTGTAATTCAAACCATCCAAAATTGGTGACCATCTGTATTATCTATTGAATTGAGGATGACAGTGTTACCTGAAGCCAATACAACCTGGCCCGTAAACTTCTCTGGTGAGGAGACTGCTTAAATTCAATCTGAATTCCTGATAAAAAATCTCGCTTTATAGGACACCGAATAGGGAGGCGCATTTCCATTGGAACTGTATCAAAATTGACCTAGGAAAAAAACCACATGCTTTATTGAGATCTTTGAAGCAGAATTATCACTTTTCTACCAATGTTATGAGGAAAACAAGAAAACGATGGGGAAACTTTTCAATTATATAAACTGTACTTAAGGAAAATAAGTCATGCTATATATTTTTTTTAAATGTCAATAGTAATAAATAATTCTCAACTTTAACAAAGTTAAACAATGAATAGTTGATAGCTTATTTATGTCTGACACTAATGTACAGTTGCTATTGTTTTCATGTAAGCATGGCCAACATTTATGTAGGTGGGTATGAATGTAGGGAGCATATCTGGTGATCAATGTAAACATTTCAACGATGAGATATTAAAAACAGAGTAACCAAAATGGCACGGCTGAACCAGAACGAGTTTAAAATTAGTCCAGCTTCTGGGGTCTTCTTGGAGCAAAAGTCAATTTCAGTTTCAACACTGTAATGGCCTATGTCGAATATATCTTTATTTGGTATGTCCATGTCCAACAGTCATTCATATTTAATGAATTTAATTGAGCAAGTTTTCTATAGACTTTGCATCACTGAAATATACCATTTTTCACAGCATTTAGCAACATACACTGGTATCATTCAAAATATGAGAATATTTTAACTTCTTAACTTCTCCATAATCTTACTCAATACAAGTTTCAATCTTAACTTCTCCATAATCTTACTCAATACAAGTTTCGTGAAACTATCTGCTTTGAAAAAAATTATAAAAATGCACAAGTGAAATATATTTAAATAACATTTCATAATATGATTTAATAATATATTTTAATTTAGAGTGTTAATATTAGTCATGCTATTCCTACTAATAAATGTTTATTTACTAATAAGTTAGTTTCTACATACACATTACTTGTACAGTGAAATTTTACTTACTACCATGACCACAATATATACATATATAAAAACAAAAACAAAAAAATTTTGATATACCTCAAAATTATTGTCTAGTTTAACCCAGCCACGTTCTCTTGCTACTTGATATTTCTTATAGGCTTGTTCAAGTAAGATTATTTGCTTTTGACTAAAAGTCTTCCATTTCTGTTTTGGTTTCATCTCCCAAACAACACCAGAACTAAAATAAAAGAAAATTGAATTCAGAATACATATTTTGGTTTATAGAACTGTCATTCAACTTCAAATTACTGCAACTATCAATTGCCTATGAAAATTATATTTATATGAGAGGTATTTTTAAACATCAAAATATACATGTGTAATAAAAGAACATAAGAAAAGATGGCGAAAATGTTTTTCTATCACAAGCTGACATCAATCAATTAAAGAATTGGCAAACATTTTTGTAAGGGCCATATAGTAAATATTTTAGGCTCTGTGAACTGAAACAAAATGGAGGTTATTATGTAGGTACTTAAATAATAAGAGAAAGGGAAAAAAAGCCTCCCACAAAACTTTAATTGAAACTCAAAATATAAAAATAATAATTGAATATCATTTTAAAAAATACAAGTCTATTAATGAGAAAAACACACATTTTCACATTTTAATTTTTCATTGAAGTATAACTGACATAAAACATGTTCATTTCAAGTATATAACATACTAGGTATTTGTATATACTGTGAAATGATCACCCAATAAGTCAGATTAACATTTGTTACCATATATAGTTACAAAAATTTTTTTTAACACTTCTTTTATGGCATGACATTTTACTTAATTAGGGCCCAAAGTCAGTATTCCCTATTATCAAAATCTATTGCAAATGTTAATGCTGGTCTGCAATGAGCATCTTTAAAACTGTCTTTTCACACAGACTGTACTACCAAATACCGATACTGATCTATAAGAATATTGTTTTCACTGAGTATATATATTGTTTAAAATGCATTTATAAAAGTCTATTTTCTATTAGAAAATTCTAAAGTTCTATTTCCTACTCTATTATATGCTCTTGATAGTTGCCTTTAAGCATGGCAATACATTACAGATCAATCACTTCCATCCAAAATTTAGGCAGAAATTCTTCCATTACACAGTTAAGTGGATTTTGAAATGTGGAAGCCTCCTTTGCTCTTTCATTGAGGTTGGAAAAATGTTGCTGGTACTGTAGTTGCAGGTCATAAAATATATCTGCTCAAAACTTGTGTGGAGATGGAAATCTTACATCTTGTTTCAACTCTGGGCAGCACAGGAAGTATATAAAACATTCTGACATTACCTGTGACATTATAATGTTAGTTATCATCAAAATGACTTACTGCAATGTAAGTTTTGCATATAAGCGATGTTTTATCTTCTGTTTTTACGTTGAATTCATTATCAAGTCTGCAGCAAAAGCTAATTTCTAAAGTCATTCAGTCTTCAACAATAGTGGTTGAGGGTAGTTCTTTTCACTCAGAAATTTTAAATTTTGGCCCAGGACTCAAAAAAGAATAAATAGTATCACTGTTAAGCTATCTGACTATGTGTGGTCAGGACATTCAGCTTGTATTTCTGACAAAAATTCACCAAACTAATGATAGTTAAGTCTATAAGAGTGAATAAAGTTCACTATTTGACACTACTGATTTGATAACACATGATCAATTCAAACGTTTTCCACAAGTGCTGCTGATAAACAATAAAATGAGTAACCATAAGCTTTAAACATTATATTTTCACAAACTTTGTAAATTTGTCCAATTAAGTCTTTTTGTTACACACATTTTTTCCATCATCATTTGTAATATATCTTTAAAAATTCCACTTCACGTTTAATGAATTAATTCCTTCAACTTGTTTAAAAACATTCTCACCTGTGGTTGTTCTATGTCAACTACTCATAGAGGCTCATTCTTCAGTGACTTCACACTCAGCACTGGCTGCTCAAAATACAGCTGAGCAGTATTCGTAACATCTGCTGACTCATCAAGAGACACAGAAAACCCCTCAAAATCACTGGCCTTGTTCTTTAATTGACTATTGATGCTGTTCTGAATGTCCTTAATTCTTCAAGCAACTGTTCTCACCAAAAAGGTAATGGTCCTGAGTTTGTTTTCTATGGATGCATTTCTTTAGCTGTTACAATCATACATTATTCAATTAACTCACTATTGGTAAAAGGCTTTCCTTTGCTTGGCTAACAAATGAGTTACTCAGAAACTAACATTGGTTACACAGTCTCATCTTTAGTTTATTTTTCTGAAGGAAATCTGCCGTGATTAGATATTTTATTTCAAATTTTCTGATTTTTCTGGCCATTGCTTTCCTGTGAGTTGGGTATGCTTAATTTAAAGATGCTTAATTTAAAAATGTCATTGCACAATAAACTGATGCTTTGTCATTTCATTTGATAACTATTGCTTATGAGAGAGACATTCAAAGTTCGCTTTTCTCTTATTTTGACATGATGAGTATGCATTAGTAATAAAAAAATAAATAAGTTACAATACAGTAGTACCCCCCCCCCCACCCCTTATCCACAGGGAAAATGTTCCAAGGCTCCAGCAGATGCCTGAAACCACAGATAGCACTGAACCTTAATCATCTTCAACTCTGCTTGAGTGGCAGCGGCTTCTTCTTTAGGAGATGCAGCCTTCCCGGTAATTTTTATGTTTTTCAGACCAAACCTATTCCTGAATCTGTGTAATTGTCCCTTACTTGCAGCAAGTGGCTTGGTGTCAATCATTTCAGGAGATTCCTTGCTAAAGTCTTCACGTAGGTTCAATATGTTCTGGAGCAAAATGTTGTGGTCATTCAAAAACGTCAACAGAACACATTTTCTGTTCATGTCTTCCTCCTATAAAGTTAAATCCTTGTCCATCTTCACTAAGCATTTATGCACTGGGGCTATAACTTTTGCAGTTTGAGGTACAACAGCAAAACTAGCACAATTTCTTTTTCTTTCTTCAGAATCTCACAGGTAGATGATTCGTTCATAATGTAGCTCTTGGTAACCTTGGCATAGGATTTTTTTGTTTACTTGCTAAGTCAAGAACTTTCACTCTTTCACTTAAAAGCAGCACTTCATGACTTCTCTTTAGCGTAGCAGAATTGGCAGCATCACTATTCTTGTGCTCTGGAGCCATCATTAAGTAAAATAAGGGTGACTTGAGCACAAGCACTGAGATACCATGACAGTTGAACTGGTAACCAAGATGGCTTCTAAGTGACTAACGGGTGGGTAGCATATACAGCTTGGACATGCTGGATGAAAGGATGATTCACATCCAAGTGAGATGGAGTGGACGGTGAGAGATTTCATCGCATTACTCAAATGGCACAGAATTAAAAACTTATGAACTATTTATTTCTAGAATTTTCTATTTAATATTTTCAGACTGATATTGACCACAAGTAACTAAAACTGTAGAAAGCAAAAATGAAGATAAGGGGGCACCATTATATAACTGCATGTGTGGCATTCAAACACTCTCAAGTTATAACTACATCACTGTCATCTGCTGTGCACTGAGCGGCAGTGCCAAAGGAATAAGCAAGACTGTGGTCTAAAAAAGCTTTACTAAAGGGCAACAAACTATGAATCTCATGAATTTTTTGTGTTATGAAATATTCTTTTGATTTTACACAACCATTTAAAAATATTAAAAAATCATTCTTAGATCAAGGGCTCTACAAAAGCAAGCAGCAGGTGAGATTTGGCTCATGGACTATATTTTGCTAATTCCTGATTATACTATTTGCATAATGATAAACTATAACTCCATAATATTTTCATCTACATAGCTTGTTGCTATTAGTTAGTTAATCATATTGTTAACAATGTCCTCACTACATAATGTGTTTAGGGGACACTAGTCAATGAAGGTAATGAAAAAAATATCTACTATAAATTATATAAATCCAACACCTATTCATGACAAAAAAAAAAAAAAAAAACTCTGCAACAAACTAGGAAGAGAGAGGAACTTCCTTAACTTGATAAACAACATCTTCAAAAACCTATAGTTAACATATTTAATGATGAGAACCTAGATGCTTTCTTCCTAAGAACAAAGCAAGGATGTCCACTCTCACCACTCCTTTTCAACATTGTACAGCAAATCCTAGAGAATGCAATAAGACAAGAAAATAAAGTAAAAGGTACAGAGATTGAAAAGGAATAAAGGTGTCTTTATCCATGTTCTCAGATGACATGGATGTTGATGTAGGAAATACCAAAGATCAACCAAAAACTCCTGCAACTAATAAGTTTTAAGAAACTAGGTTATATATAAAAGAAGTCAGTTGCTTTTCTTATACACCAGCAATGAACAACTGCAATGTAAATCAAAAACATAACATTTGCATTAGCACCAAAGATATGAAATACTTAGGTATAAACAAAATCTAACAAATTTGTACAAAATCTATACAAGGAAAACTACAGAAGTCTGCTGAAAGAAATCAAAGATCTAATTAAATAAAAATATTCACGTACATAGATATAAAGACTTACTATTGTTAAGATATTGGTTCTTCCCAAGGTGATCTATAGATATTATGCAATTCCAATCAAAATCCTAGCTAATTATTTTGTGGATATTGACACACTGATTCTAAAGTTCACATGGAATGGCAAAAAACTAAAAATGGCCAATACGATATTGAAGAAGGAAAAAGTTGGAAGACTGACATTATCTGACTATAAAACAACAGAAGTCAAGACAGTGTGGTGTAGATGAAAGAAAAGACACAGATCAAGAGAACAGAATTGAGAGACCAGAAAAAGACTCAAATAGTCAACAGACCTTTGAAAAGAAACAAAGGCAATTTAATGAAGAAAGGATAGTCTTTTCAACAAATGATGATATAACAACTGTGCAAAAAAATGAATCTAGATAGAGATTACACAGATCACAAAAATTAACTCAAAATGGGTTATAGCCCTAAATATCAAACACAAAACTATAAAATTCCTAGAAGATTACATAAGAGAAAATCTAAGTAACTGAGTTTGGCAATGACTTTTCAGACACAACACCAAATGCACAATCTATGAAAGAAAAAAACTGATGTTGGACAAAATACTATAGTAGCATATATAATATTAAAGTAAAAAATAAGTCTTATCAAAGAACGAGAGTACATAAATTTATATGATTTTAAAATAATCTTCATATTTAGTTTTAAAAAACAATCGTGAAATGTATACCCCAGAACATATATTTCTCATATATCCCTAAATGTATTAATATTATATTAATAGTATGTATAAAACTATTTATAGAACCCTTAATCTATCAGGTGTTGTACAAAGTGCATTACAATACATCATCTCTTTATTTACTCAATTTTACTCTACTAAACACATAAATATTTATAGATCCTATGCTTATTATATATAATCATTCTGTTAGCCTCCAAAAAAATAAGTCTTTTACAAAAGTTAGTGTAATTAAAAAATCAAAATAAATAAATGCAAATATTTTTCTTATAGAGATACAAACAGAACTGGGGAAAATAACTGGTTCCATCACTATTAAAAAGTTCTAAGGGTGGCTCCATAGTGTAGCGGTTAGCACATCTTCTTTACATGCAGAAGGTCTTGGGTTCATGCCCCAAGTGGAGCTATAGACCATACCCCGGATGTGCCAGGCCCCAGGGGCACACCACGAGCATGTGGGAGGAGACGCCCTGCCTTTAAAGATTCAATTTCTAAGGGGAAATAGCAACATCCAGAGGTCAGGGATGGATGGAAGTAGGGGGGGAGGGGGAGGCGATTAAAGAAGGGGAAAAAAATAAAGGTTAAAAAAAAAGTTCTAAATAACCACTCATTAAAAATTATGTACCCATGTCAAACACCACCTCCTTTATGAACCTTTCTAATTTATCTACCCACTGTGTTGGCTTTCACTGACCCATGCCAGTTTCTCCAACCTCTACTGCATGAAACAAGTTAGTTGCTTCTACCTCTGTATTTCCATTGCATGTGTGTATACGTCTTTGCAGCATTTTTCAGGTGTTTTTATAATTCACTTAGAAAACTACATAAAACAACAAAGGAGGAAACCTCCTTCTTCCCCACCAACTGAAGATGAGTATCATAGGCAAAGATATTATCTTACTCATCTTTCTATCTTATGAGTTTTTCAACTAACAGTGTAAACAACCGTTCAGTAGTTTTTCTGAAAGAATGTACAGTATATCAAATTCAGAACAGGTATCTGTTCACTCTCATCAAGTTTGATACTATGAATTCAATGTCTTTTAAAGATCTCTGATACTTTATCTTCCTTCTTCCATACCTGGTTATTCCAATATATGAAACTTCCTGCTTTTTTTCATTGTTAACCAGTGAAAGCCCAAGGCTGTGGAGAGACAAGGTTATTTCATGATCAGCCTGCTCCATTTCCTCTGCTTGCAGGGCTTTGGAAACCAAGGCAACATCATCAGTGAAAAGCAAAACTCTCTGGCGCCCGTCTAGGAATGACACCCAGTGTATCTGGATGTTTGCATCATATGGAAACTGTCCACACTCATCCTGAAGAAAAGAGAGACTTTATATTAAAACTGCAAACAGAGAGTTTTTATTGTATAAAGCTCAATTACAGTAACTGAGAAAGTTTAGAAATGTTAAAACTAGAAAAATCTAACCATCAAAATGAAATAAATTAACTAAAGTTATACGCTATTTCAAAACATCTTGTCAATTTTTTCAAACAATAAGAAAGATTGACAGTGCTCCATTTTTTTTATACCTTAGTTTGAGTACCCTTCCATGGCACCAATGCCATACAATGCTTACGAGTCTCAACTGACAACAGAATGGTTCAAAAGTTTATTAGAAAAGTAACCTTAGGTAAAACTAACCTAGCTTATTTTTATGTTTTAATATTTTAGACATTAAAAATGTTTATATAAATCACATTGTTAAATAGTCAAAAAATGATCAGTTTGTACTTGGTTTCACTAAGAATAGCCTTTTTGGCTGAAGGTCTCAGATAGCACTTAAAAATATGAGGCTTGCTTTGGTCAGTGTTTTCAGAAATTAAAATGATTTCTCTTCATTCTGGGCTTAACATAAATATAACCACAGTTAATTTCAACAAAGAGTACAAGTACCTACTATGTGCTTTTCATCTCATGCTTTCTTAAAACAAAACCCGAAAAAAAAAAACAAATAAAGGATGTTACCAAGAGTATAGGAATAGTTGAGTTTTAATGTTGTTTAAAATTTATCTATTGCTTTTAAACATGTATCAAAGTAGCCTATCTGATTTTTTTTTTTACTCTAACATGCAATCAAATTTTGTAAATGTTTTAGAGAGATATTAAAAAGGTGAACTCTTTGTTAACTATAAAATTTGATATATATCTTGGTTCAATCTTACTTATTATTTGAATATTCTCTAATTCTACTTATTTTTTTATCCATTCGATGTGTTAAAAATTAAATGAGCTGTGTTAAAATATCCTTAGGTAATTGTGTTTCAGTTGACTTCCAGCATTTTAAGTTTTAAATTTTGATGCAATGTTATTCTTTGCATAAAGGTTTACTTATAGCTATGGTGCTTTGTCATATTATCATATTCTATTTAATGGTTTTTGCTTTGAATTACAGTTGTTCAGAAATTAATATCAACCACTTTGCTTTCTCTTTATGTGTTTCGGCCTGTTAAATTTTTGCTATCCCTTCATGCTTACAACTTTCCATGTTAGTTTAGTTAAGATAGATCTCTTCTAAGTAGCATATAGTTAGATACTACTGTTAAATTAATCTGAGTGGTTTTTTTCCTTTTAATAAAATAATTTAAATCATTTTCATTTATTGACATAACTGACAAAAAGGAAGGTTTAGTGGGAAAAGTCCATGACTATAAAGTCAGACAGATCTGATATTGAATTCTAACCAGCAGTTCTAAGTTCTAATCATAAGAATTAGTGATAATATATAAAAAACATTAATATGTGATAAATAATCAATAAAAGGTACTTGCCACTTATATATTTCCTTAAATTTGCATCTTCTACTATAAGGGCAAATTTATTTTCATTTTCCTCAATTGTTTTAAAAGTCTTTTATCACCGATTTTAGTTTTATAGTTTTTTTATTAAATCATAATCTTTTATGTATATTTCTCTAATTAAAACTTAAGATTAAATGATGTATATACAGTATGCACACAACACACTGTTTTTTCATGCCCTAAATGATACCTTTAATAGATCATGTTGTCCAATATTTGCTGCATATGTCCATGTAAGTTTTCTGGTACCAGTAGGATCTGCCCAGGCAAAAAGTCGAGCTTGTCTTGGCAGCAATTCTACTTGTTCCTGTGACCCACTGAAAACAACCAATGGAAGATTAAAATATTTTGGAATTGAGAAACCCAGATTTGCAGTTTATTGAGATAAGGACTGGCACAAAAATCTTATAAAACTGCCTTTGTTGATAAAACATAACTCTGCTTAAAAATAAGTATCCTAAAATGTCCAATTAATTAATGATTTTGAAGCTTGTGAAAAGAGAATATTGCCTTTTCTGAAGTTGCAGTAGACAAGATCACACCAATGGAATTCATTATGGTCAACAGAATGGTATGTCAGTGTCCACCTGTAGGAAAGGCTGTGAACAGCACAGAACTTCACTAAGTCCTTAAATTTAAGCTTTTTAATCAAGTGCGATACATAAGAAATATGCATTGAAGAAAAAAAAAAATAGGTCCACGATGTTGCCACTCTAAGTGTGGTCTCTGGACCAGCAGCATCGGCATCATCTGAGGGCTTGCTGGAAATGCAGAATCCTGGGCCCCACCTAAAACCTACTAAATCAGAATCTGCATTGTAATAAGATTTTCAGGAGATTTTAAAATAAAGTTTAAGAAGTATTGGTTCATGTAATATTAAAAAACTTTCCAGAGAATTAAAAAAAAAAAAAAAAGGGAACCCAATTAGGTTTCCATCCCAATTTACGATTTAAGCCATGAAAGAATTGGTATATTTGTAAGGCATTATTTTATATTTATATACATACGTACTTACTTATATATGTAGAAATATTTTATATAAAATGCCTTGCAGATTCGTAATAATAATTCTTTGCAAATATATATTATCTATTGTAAGGGTTTAAAACTATCTGTTATTCTGTTATATCATTATACAATGGCATCATAAAAACCAAATGACAGCACAGGCAAGACCAACAAAATTCCTATCAGCCTGTACTATATATTTGATACCACTATCTACTCAATTCCTCCCAAAAAACCACCCTACTCTACCCCCAAAAAACTAGATATGGATTTATAGGGAGAGGTTCACTGAGGATTATCAGATTACAAAAGAATAATAATGTTTAAACAGGTTTACAATTACTTATTACTTATATGCAATTCTGATGTTTAAAAAAGTCCAAAGATTTTTCTATAATTTTGGCATTAAAGGCACTTGGCAGAAAACCTGATCTGAAATGATATGAGACTGTTAGTAGTTTTTATTTATCCAAATGTGTATGAATATTCATAAGTTTTGCTGCAGAAATATTAATGTGTTTGATAACAGAGTACTATCTCAAAACCTACCGAGGGTATTAGTAATATACGGCATATGCTTCATATTGCCTTTCTAAAATCTGAAAACATTTGGAATGTGAAACACAGCTAGTCTCAAGTATTTCCTAGAAGGGACTGTGGACTAGTAAAAGCAAGTCAGATTATCCATGAACCTTTTTTTCATACCTCTGTTTATATGTGAGAGTGTCCCAAGGTGTATGGTTTATTATTAGGGCAGGTGCAGATCCCTTGTGGTAATCAGAGAAGGTTATGACAGTTGAATGTTCAGCAATGTTTACATCCACCAAGATACCCCCATTCTGTTAAAAGGAAAAAAAGTATGTTTGAAGTACTGGTTTAACCTGCACTTACATTTGAAATTTCAATCAACTATGTAGACATAAAAAGTCTGTTGACTTAAATTCTTACTGAAAAGCACACTGGCTGTGATCTCTTATGAATATCTGTATGACATTATATACTGATATAGTAGGACATTCAAATAACTAGTAGATTTTATGGCATATTTTAATAAAATACTTTTAAGCAAATTTTAAAAATCAAACACATTTTATTTTAAAATATGAAAACTTACCAGATCTTCTAAGCTTAATAAAGTGCCATTATCCTGTCGGTTATAAAAGAATGGTTTCGAGGATCCTTCGCAGCCTACCACTCTCACACAAAGTTTGCCTGACAAATTTTCAGGCCAAAATGGAAGGCACTAAAAATATAAAAGTTACTATCAGTCTTAAAACAATACTGTGGTATAAGCAAGATGGTAGCTAATTAAGTTTTCAATTCTAAATCTGATCATGATTCAAATTATTAGTATATCTTAAAATATTCCCTCCATATCGCATATTAAGATTGTTGACAATATAATGACTATTTATGAAATCAAAGAAACTCTGTCAGAAGAATATAAACATATTAGTCTATATGTCTGTATGGCATAATTACAACTGGAGAAATCGAAGACCTTACTGCTTAAGAATACCTCGAATATTTTAAATGTCTTAACTATTTTAAAACTATATTCTTAATAACATTTGCATTGTGCATACTCCACTTTAATTCCTTAATGCACTATGAATTCTTTCAGAATATCTTATCCAAGATTAAGCAGAAGACAACTGAAGACAGAGAACATTGCTGATTTTGCTGGAAGCACTGACAGTATTTTCCGAGCTCTTTGATGATCTTAATCAAATCGCATACACCGCTTTGGGCCTCAGTTTTCTTATCTGTAAAACTGAGATTTTAGTTCCTAATACAAAATCTCTCTGTTATAGAACAATGGGTAAATTCTATTTCTGAATAAAAATACTACTGTTATCAAACCAATATCAAAGATAAAAAAAAAAAAAAGTAAGCATTTATCTGTTGCGAATCTATGGAGATCACTCCAAGTGCTTTGGAGAGCCCATGTCTCTTAGAACTCTAACTTTGTTTCTATAATAATTGCAATCCTTCCTCTTAAGCTTTTTGCTAAATGTGTTTTAAAATAATTTTAGAATCTTTTTTGAGATGTCTAGAAGAATGGTTCTATCCTTAAGGTCAGCTGGTTTGGTTGAAAACTCAGGCAAATTTAAGCATTAATGCTTGTCTTTACACCTTTTCTCTCTTCAACTCTTTCCCTCATTCTCTTCACCTCCTCAAATCTTTTTGAGCCTGTAAAGATTAGTTCAAATCCCACTTCTTCTATGGAACTCTCCCATCTGATCTAGAAACAACAATGATCTCAACTTCTAACTTTACTAACCTTAGACAAGTGTAAGATTCAATTTACTTCTCTGTAAAGTGAGGGGGCTGAATCTTAGGTAATTTTCAAGGAGACTTCCAGCTCATCTCTTCAGAAATTCTACAATCATTTATAACTTAGCATATATTATCTTCTCCATGTGTTAATTTGAGTCTTAAGCCCTCCAACAAGATTATAAACTTCTTAAATACAAAGACTTTATCTTGAGTACTGAGACAACACACAGCACATTACTGTATGTACTTTTCATAGCACATATCCACATTCTACACATATAGGAAGAAAGAGGGAATTAGGGTTAACCATCGAGAATGGGCTAGGGGTAAATATCAACAATTTTTTAACATATGAAAAATGTCTTTCAAAGTTGGCTGTCATATTTTAACACACAAGTATAGTGACAAAGTGAGTATGAAGTATATACAATTCTTACTTATATGTCTATATTTATTTTAGGAGCCAGTTACAGTAAAGGAAAATTTTACCTCTGAAGAAGCAATATAGTTCCACTTATTCGTTGGCATTGAGCCATCAGATGCAATTTCACCGACTTCTAGTTCTAAAGATGACTTGTTTGCAATGGTACAGAAGGGAGTCAGAGTAACTATTCGTGTAAGATTAAAACTGCTCATTTTGATGCTAACACCAACCTGTGGAAAGGAAACAAACAAGCTTATCCGTTACCAGTATTTTATACAGTTTTTTTAAAGCATGCACACACACATACACACACATGCACATACATATACACATACATCATTCACACAGACGTCTTAAAATATTTTAAAGTAAGACTTCTTAAGTAAAGTAAATACTATGAACCATATTCCACTAATGATTGTCTTCTCACTAATAAAAAAAAAAATCTTGGTTTCTTAGTTTGGTTCCATCAGAAGTCAATTCAAGAAATACTGACTGGTAATTCAACTAATGATGAAATGTAATAATAGATTTCATTTATTTGTATTCTTTACTTTTTAACATAACAAGTTGTTTTGTAATTAGTGTAGAGGCTCAGGTTTTTCTGCTTCATTATCTCTACTGTTAACAAGATAAAAATTTCAAAGTGATACTAAAACAGTTCAACTGGCATCAGATTGTTCAAATTTTCCGTCATATTTAAAATTTAAGAAATGTTTGGCAGGAGTTGGTATGGAATGAGGATTCTAGTATACGCTAAATATTTTACTCAGTTGCTTACTTGGATGGATTCAACTCTCTGTCCTAAACTGTGACAAATTCTGGTTTTGCTTTGATATTAGGGGCCTTAGAGAAATTTGTAGAGATAATAGTCATTCACGTAACACTTTGAATTCAAATTTCTGTACTCCTTAATCCAGCTGGTTTACTGAAAAAAAATGTGAATAAAGCTAAAGGCAAATAAGCAAGCAGAATCTTACCAGGTATTCCATATTGTTAGCAGGACACTTCACACACCCATAACTTCCTACTGTGTCCAATGAGAAACTACTGGACCAACCACTAGTTGAAATTTTTAATTGTACCTACACCAAAGAACACATACCATTACATAAGAAACAAAAAACTTTATTACTTTTATTTGATAGAAAGTTGCTAGACCACTAGAAATTTATTTAGCATCGTGAGACACAGAAAAAACAATCAAGCCATATTGCAAACGGGTAACGGAATCGCAGAAACTCTAGGAGCCAATACCACACTGTTCTCACTTTCCCATTCACCCATGCAAAGAGTATAGTACATTAAAGATTTATACCAATGAGACCTTCTGATGTTTTAAAAAGAATTATAACATAAATGCTCCTGTGTCAGACTTATGATATAGAGCTAAGCTAAGAAATAAAGTTTTAGCACACAGAGAACTTATGCCTTTAACATTATTCAGCAAATGCTACATGAAATGCATTGTGATCAGCAGAAGACAACAGAACACAGCTAATGTCTTCAATGAGCTTCCAAATAAACAGAGAAACAGGAAATACATACTAATGATTATGACACAAGACTCAATGTGATAAGATCCATATAAAAGGTACCAAATGCTGACAAGGAAAGAATAAGTTTACTCCTGGCCATGGAATTTAAAGTTTAAGCTCTATCCACCCAACTAGATTATAAAAAAATCTGAGGACAACCAGATGTTAGATGCATAAACAGGTAATTACAATAACATATGTGAATATTAACCAATACTCTAAGTGGTTCTCAATGTGTGGTTCCTAGACCAACGCCATCAACATCCCCTGGGAATCTATTATAAACGAAAATTATCAGACCCTACTGTACCCAGTACACAGATCTACTAAATCAAACTATGGAAGCATGACCCAGTAATCTGTTTTAAAAGCCCTCTAGGTGATTCTAATGCATGCTGAATCAACATGTAAGTCTGAAAAGGAAAAAAGGGACCAGAGACTAAAGGACCAGGCTTAGGCATTAGATTTCTCTCTCAAAGTCCTGGCCTAGTGCTTCATACATAGAAGGCCTCAGTTAATATATACCAAATTCGAATGTTCTCTCTTTTGAAACGCTATTTCATCACTGGCAAACTACATAAAATCAAGCTTTCTACCTGACACTACTTCAAGAACAAAAGTAATTCTAGGTCACTAGAGAAAAGGGTAACTAATTCAACCTTGGGAAACCGTTGTTAGTTCCTAACATCCCACTTGATTATGTATTCCTTAAAAGTCTCCTTGAACCTAATTCATATCAATGACACTTAGCAAATAGGTAAGCATGGTTCTAGGGAAGGCTAATAACTCCTCAGTTTCCAAATTGGGAATTTATCTATTTTAACTTGTTACATCAACAAAAACGTACCTTATTTTTACTAAAAATGTTCTTCTTCTTGAAAGAGAATAAGATAATATCCCTGAAATCAGCCGGATGTTTCACATGAATATCTTCTGAACGATACTGGAGAACCCGAGAAGTCTTGTTGATTAGCCAATAGGGGCTAAAGACAGATAGCACCATCCGACTACCAATTCGTCTAATGTGTACTGACAGGTCAACTGTCATCACTTCTGCTGAGTCAGAAGAAAAACACACAAGAAAGAATTCGGGAAGTGTATCACATATACGGAAATGTCCACTCCAGTTTTTGCCCTGATATTTCACCAGAACTAATTCCATTATTTCTCCACTGATTCTCGAATGTAGAACATCAGCAGCACTGCCTTCTGCTAGCTCGTGAGTTTCTGCTGTTCCCTAAAAACAAACAAAAACTAAATATGCTTAATGATTTAGTAAAAACCTTTGCAATAGCAACATCATATTTTATACAAATGTTAAATAACCTACCAGATTCAGATCAACTGATAAGTCTTCAATACACTACCATATTTATATATTATGAATGTCCAATAATCACTAGGGACTAAAAAGAAAACATTACATCATAGCCTAAGGCAGAAATTATCTTTTAGCCATTTGTAGGCCAAAGACCATAAATTTTGAGAAAAGTCAGATCTATGCCAAGAATCAAAAGCCAGACTTAGGAATCCTACTGCTGTCCATTAAAAGCTATGTCATTAAATGAACCATTTAGCTCCCGGGGCTTCAGCTTCATCCTCTATTCATATACTATATCTAAGGTTCCCATATACACAGACTAAGGAAAGTGGTATCAAAATCTATTTTGACAAACTAAGATATGATTACTTTCTAAATAAATAATAACATAATAAATTAGGCTTTCTTACTAAATGTTTCTCTTGTATTTTATACAATTTTGTTCATTTAATTAATTTTAGTCTCCAAAAAGTCAGGTTTGGCTCACTGTCAGATAAAGAAAAGAATTAATTTAGGTTCCAAACACTATCAAGACTTTTGTATTTTAAAACATGTGGCACATAGAAATTTAAAAATATTTATCATGCTTCATTGCTAGAAAATGTTCCCTATTATTTCTTAAGATGGACAGTAATTATTATTTTTAAGTTCAATAGAAACTTGGAACAAATAATCATAATACTAACTTTAAAATAAACTTTAGAATAAGTTAAAATAAAATATTTTCTCACTGGCTTTTTTATGACCTTTAGCTAATGGAATTTTACCTAACTATAGTCAATAGTATGTAATAACTGTATGGTGTCAGATAGGTACTAGACTTATTGGAGTAATCACTTCTGAAATTATATAAATGTCTAATCACTATGCTATACATCTAAACTAATATAATATTGTATGTCAATTGTAATTTAAAAATAATTAAATTATAAAAAAGGAAGAGATTATTGTGGTTCTTAATTTATAGCAGATGCAAAAGAGTTAGGTGGTAGGGAGCAAGGAGCCAAAGTAACTGTTCAAATGGCAGCTCTACTACTTATTAGCTGTGGGGTTTTGAGCCTGTCAGTTAACCCCTCCCGGACTCAGTTTCCTCATCTGTAAAATAGGTCTAATAATAGTACCTATTTCAGGAGGTTTTTGTAAGAATTAAATGTATTAATACGTGTACACCACACAGTATGGTGGCTGGTACATAACAGATGCTATACCAGATTTTGTTGCTGCTAATATTACTGAAGCATTATAAGCATGTTACATAAAACACTAACCTCAACTAGAAATACCATAAAAAAAACCTAGAATTCACTCAGTGCAATAATAAAAATCAAACAAAATGCAAGAGACATACCTCAAGTAAATATCTGAGGGAATATGGGAGAAGATTTCGCAAGGTAAGGGTAGGATAAAGATGAATAATATAAGCTGGATCCCAGTCTTCCCCATGTGCATTTATATAGCTTAATTCATCAGGCAGAGCAACTGTATTGACTATGAGAGGTAAG
Source organism: Rousettus aegyptiacus (assembly GCF_014176215.1). Lineage (NCBI taxonomy): Eukaryota > Metazoa > Chordata > Mammalia > Chiroptera > Pteropodidae > Rousettus > Rousettus aegyptiacus. The sequence goes on from NW_023416306.1 coordinate 130,098,938, forward strand.
AAGTTGACTTCTACTGATGGACACTGCAGCATGCATCTGACTTCCCTGCTCCTATGGAGTTCTTCCTTCCAGGAAATGTAAGTGGTGGATTCTTTGTACTGATTCTCTAAGATACCAGATGGCTGAATAAACAATTGACATCTACAGAAAAAGAAAACAAGGTAGGAACAAAAGTTTTATTGAGAGCTTAAGAAAAAGAAACTCATCAAATCTTCTTGATAATTTTACAAGGCAAGTACTATTATCCCTATTTTTACAGATGAGGAAACCAAGGCTGAGAAAGGTTAAAAAACTTGTCAAAAGTCACAATGCTAACAGATAGAGGAACTTTGTGGGGGAAAAAAATACTCTGTGAACAATGACAACTTAAAAAAAAGTAATTTCAAATATAATCTAAATAAAACATATCTAAGAAAATTCTAAAACAGCAAATATACAGCAAGAAATTTTTGTCTGGTAAATTCAATGATAATATAAATGTATTTCTCTATAACTAAGCACATGCCTTAAAGCTGGCTTTTATAGATCTTTAGATAATAAAAATATGAGGTTATCTTTTCTAGAATATAAATTGCCAATTCACAGAATTAAAAATATATATTATGAACCTTTAAAGTTTAATATATTCAAAGAAGTATCTACCTATATGAATCTAAAGGAACATGGAACTCCTCTTCAGGTCTTGCTACTCCAATAGGCTCCAGTAGCTTAACATTCTTAACAGATTTATAGATGATGAATGCAATAGAGAAATGGTTTTTAATCTGTTGAACAAAAAGACATACACTATTTGAAAAGATGTAGAAATTCAAAAGAAAAATGTGAGCTGCACACAGTTACTTTTAGATATAGTTTCAAGCCCAATATTGGAAGATATTTTTTATTGGTAATTGAAAATGTTTAGAATATTTAAGTTATATATTTATGAAAATGTTTACATGGCAGTTGAAAATTATTAGGATATTCACCTGCTCTATACATTAAATGTTTATTGTTACTGTATAATGTTATTTTTCAAATAATACATATTAACCTTTGAAGATTTCAGCCATATTATTTTCTCCATTACAACTTTTTCTCAATGCACTACATGACTATACAGAAAAAAGATAGCAAGGGAAATATGGGGAAAAGTAGTACAATTTTCTTTACTACAATGTGATACAGGTTGAAACTAATAGCAAACTGGGAGCTAACAATGGCCAAAATTTGAAATTCTTTCATTTTTATTTGACGTTACAAGCAGGAAGAAATTTCTTTTGCTGACCATAAACTGAAACATGAAAATGGACAAAGCCATAAAGGTGGAAAATAAAATATACAGAATTAGATTTGAAATTTGGGGGGGAGGGCGGGGGGAGATCATGCTAATAGTCATTCTTTCACAAACACTTGAAAAGTTTAATCGCAATTGATATACAAAGAGAATGGAATGTTATCCTATTTTGTAACCAAATAATATAATATTGCTCAGTTCTGAATCTTTAAAGGAATAGATAAAGAGCTTCATTAATTTTAAACCCAGGAGGAAAGAAAAATTGGCTTTAAACTAACAAGATTGTTTTAATCAGACATTTAAAATAAAGAATACTATATTCGGCTAAATAATTTAATACTACTTGATATACTTAAAGGTATACAGTTCACTTTAATGTATTACCTGAAGAGGAGAGCGAAGGGTGATTACTTTATTCCCTTCAGTTGCATCAATCTGTACCAAGACTGAGTCAGAATGACTGGCATTGGGATTCCGTACGTTGTACAATCGCCGACCAGGTCTGGCAACAGGGATTTTTGCAACTTCTGTATATCCATGAGGTACTAATGCACGGCATAAGTGAGAAGCATCCCTAATGTTAATTTAACTATATTTCTCTAAGACAGAATGATCATCAGTGCTTTAAAATAATGACAAGGGTATTCTCCCTCATGCCAAGAAATGATTAAAATGACTATACATTATGCTTGTTTAAGACACTAGAAAAGAAAGGAAACTAGTTATTATTATAAATATTCTAGACCCAAAACAATTTCTCTTGGGCCTCTGAATATATTAAAATGAACCAACAAAATCCAACTTATTCCTTATTCCCTCAACTACATAGGAACTATGTTGCCTTTTCTTTGTAATGATGGTAATTGCTGTCAATATTTTAGGATATCTGATTATAGTTATTTTTCTCTTCTCATTGAACGAGCATCCTTTTTGAAGGATGCTCTGTACTGCTTAAAAACATAAAAATAATGTCATTTTCTAAGGTAATTATTAAATCAATCAAGTTTATTTTCTCAAGTTTAGAGGAAGAAAACAAGATGAGTTTATCATTTCAAGCCTTTAGAAATGTTGTCTCCCATGGAATCTGCAGCAAAAATTTTTTTTCATCTTTTGTCAAAAACAGGCCCACACCAACAGTTCCAAAGATGCCCTCAAAATAAAATAAATACAGCATACCAAAGGTCAGAGCGAAGAAGGAGCTTTCTTGACGGTTCAATATAGATAGTTTCCCTTGACGGGAAGGTTCCATGCTGGCGTATTCCAATTCCAAGTTCTGACCAACATCAACATCATAAATATCACCTTTCTCACAGGAGCCCATTAGTCTGAAATTATGATTGGTCTGTACCTTGACAGGAACACCTAGGGCATTTTTTACTGTAAAAGGAGCCTTGTCTTTTAAAGAGTAGTCAAAAGTAGAAGCAGTGCCCTCTGAAAAACCCTGGAAAGGAACACATCACAATAAAATTTTTGCAAAACACAAATTTAAAAAACTACACTATGACTACACATATCTCAGAAATTTTGATTTTAAACAAAAATAATCCATACGTGTTTCAATTTAAAATATAATTTGAAATATTCTAAGGAAAGACCAAACATACTTTTGCTAAATTGTTGAAAACACTGAGACAGCTTTTGGATATTGTTATATTCATTGTATCTCCTGAAGATATATGAACTGCTGTTTGTGGCTCAGGGAGAAAAATAAAATCATCTCCTGGCATCAAATTTTTATCCTGGACTGGATTCTTCTTTACCTAGGAGGATAAATAACACAACAAATTTTTAAGTTATTAGCCAATTAATAATAAAATTAAAATATTCTCAATAGTTAAATTCTCCTAAACTGGTCACATTTTATTAAGGCTCCCCAAGTATCATTTTCAAATATATTCAGTGCTTCACTTGGATTTAACTCAGATCAGCATTCTTTCTTTCAGTGTGTAGTCACTGTGTAGTAGTGTGGAGTGTGTAGTGTGTAGTGTGTAGTGTGGAGAAAAGTTTATAACTGTATCATGAAAGCACTCGAAGCCAGCTACAATATTTGTCTCATGTGCATTTTTCAGAGCAAGCTATTACTCAGTGTCACCTGACTGACTGGTCATTATGTGTAGATAAGCAATCTACGATGTCCCTGAAATGTAAATTGATCCTTACTGGCATTACTATCTAGAATTCCTTCTACTTTTTACCAGTAACTCCTATAAATAATATAAGCTTTCAACCAGCTGTCAGATTCCATCACAGCTTTCTGTTCTAATAGCATTTGAAAAGCCTTATAAAACATTCTTTGTTAGCGTGCTTATGCCAGAGAGAGGTAGGTCAATATATTACTTCTACTTTACTGAGAGGAAATTGGGACACAGGCTAAGTGAGTTCTCATCTTTAAAATAAGAATCTGTTGAGTCCATTTCAGTGTCTCACACCTCAGTCAGACTGCCTGAGAGAGGTGTGCTGTGATAATTTGTTAATGGTATATAATTCGTGTTCCTATTAATCTAGAAAAATGTACTACAGTATCTAGGATTTTGACATCTCAAGATGTAACATAAAGAGATGACACAAAAGAATTCATCAACCAGAACAGCAGTTCTAAAATTTTTTGGTCTCTTAGTATTAATGAGGATCCCAAAGAGGTTCATTTTATGTAGATTATATTTATCAATATGTACTCTATTATAAACTAAAACTTATTGCTTCTTGGCCTCTTGGTTAAGATCAAGTATAGAAATTAAAACTGAGAAAATTTTAAATATTCACTTAAAAATAAAAATTACAAGTTAACATACATAATATTTTTAACAAAAAATAACTATTAAAAATATATAGTGAGAACAGGGACATTTACATATCTTTTTAGTGCCTGCCTTAAGAAAAGACTGGTGGATTCTCATTTTGCTTCTGTTTTCATTCTGTTGCAATATCACAGAGTCTCTGGAAAATTCCATCATATGCTCATGAGAGAATGAGAATAACAGTTGGTATGTAATGTCTAAGTATCATTATGAAAAGAGTTTTGACCGCATAAACCCCCTAAAAGGGCCTCAAGGATATTAAACATCTTGAGAATCACTTCATTAAAAAATAAAAAGCAATGTGCATAGTACCATTCTGCACAAAAATATTTTACGATTTCCTTACATCAAGCCTTAAATTCCATTGTTTCTTCCCCTCCACTCTCTCAATCAATGGCTCCCAAACGGCATGGATCTCATTGTAATAGTGAACCTGCAAAGGTACAGAATTATCATAAGAGAGTCTTTCAACTTTTACGACATATTTCTATAATCAGTAGGTAAAAATATTAAGTAATTCATGTTATTTTTCAATAGCCATTTTAATAACACACCCAAAGACACAAAGAACATAAAGAGGGTGTATTTTCCTTTAGTCTCTTACTTTACTGCCATAAATAAATTATTTAGCAAAAGAATCTTTAAAAAATAATGACCGAATAACACTACACATAAAAAAATTAAATGTTAGACTCTATTCACATATATACTTGTTGCGGCTGTGAACAAATAAAAAAGGCTCACATCCTAGTTCTGCAATCAAACTTTTGAAAAGTGGATTCTGGAGGTACTAAATGAGGTGCTCATACCTCTAGTGTCATGTCGGCAGCAGCAGCCATTAGGGAAGTCCAATTTTTAATATTTCCTGAAAACTTTGACTCAGCCAATAATAAAGGTACAGTTCGATGCCCAAGTCCACATTCTAAGGTAACCTGAATTGACTCTACAACAATAGCACAATTTTCCTCTATCGATGGGTGTTCAATGTCTTTGAAATTTTCTGTTATTTCTGTTGCCGTGTCAACACCAAGAAACCAAGAGTTATAATCACTAATAGATTTGACACCCCACAGATTTTCCATTTCCTTAGAAGTATCTTTGGATTCATCTTCTTTTGTCTTTGGAGACATAGCAGCCATGATTGTCATCACAGTATTAAGAATTATGGGTGAAATCTTTAAAAAAAGTCAAGAAAAAATTTTAGAATAAAATCTCAGATGAAAATAATACATAATGTAAAAGTTTTAAAGTAGCTAATTAAAAACATTAAATATATTAAATTCACAACTCAGGAAAACAAGAGGGAACACACATAATTTTGTGTCAAATCAACTAACCTCATAATGATTATTTCTGCTCAGGTTAATTTGAACTTAAGTAACTAATGTTCTATGTCAACTGTCAAAACCTGAAGTTACCTTGATCAATTCGGAGTAAACTAATGTTATATGACCAAAAAAATGTAGACATACAATTGAAGTTTTAATTTTTAAAGCAGCTGTATTAACTAAACCACTGTGTGTGATCCTCCTCAAGATTTATATACATGGTTTTCATTTGTTTTATTGAAACGAGAAGCCTGAGAATCACTATGGACCCGCTTTCACTTACCCCGAGATTATAAATTCTACCTTCTATTTTATTTATTTATTACTTTTTTTGGATAGTATCTTTGCTCACCTGTTCATTTCTATCTCTGAGCCTTAGTTTTACACTGATGATGTCTTCTATATCCAGTCAGCAACCCCTCAGTCTGCTCTCCACATTCCCACCAGCATGATTTTTCTAAAACCCATATCTGGGCATGTCATTCCTATACTTAAAATCTTCAACAACCTCCCATAACTTTCAGGATAAACTGAAAACTCCTTTTAGCTTAGGACACAAAGCTCTTTGTGACCTGATATCTAATCAATTAGCTAGTCAGGATTTCCCAAAGTTTGTGTAATACTAGGTTAAATAAGTGAAACAGATTTCTTCATTGTTCATTCTCACAACTCTTTCTTGTTTAATATGCTGAAGAGATAAGATTATATCACCAAAAGAAGGATCTAGTATGCAAACGTACATGTCCAACTCAATTCTTTTTTTCTTTGTCTTATTAATGTCACCTATAATTAGGGCTCTCAATCCTACAACTCCACCACATCATTCCCTCTAGCCACGTGGGCACCCCTCTAAGTCCTTAAAGGATTTTTCGCACTTCTGCCTTCATGCATATACTGTTGGTTCTCTGTGGATAACCCCTTCACTCCCCCTCCATATAACCTCCCTCAGATTTTCAAAACTCTGTTCAAGTAGCCCCACTACAGACGGCTTTCCCTGATGTCCTGGTCTGAGGTAGAGGCCCCTTGCCTGTGCTCCCAACAGCACCTTGTACATGCCTCTAGCACTGAAAACTGGAGTCACTGGTTTACTTCTTTCTCATACATCACTAAGTTTTTTGAAGGCAGGAACATTTTTCATATATAGTAAGAACTCAAAAAATGTTTACTGACTAAATAAATACACTGATATACAAATAAATGAAAAGATAATCCCCCAGCACCTTATCCTAGTGACTTAGACAAAGTGCATGCAAATTCGTTTTACTCTTGTTTACTACTTTTCGTCAAAAAAAAAAAAAAAAGTAAATCTGTTAACAAAATGCAATCTAAATGGTTTAGTATTTTAAAATATCAAGAGAAAACTGCATTTTTATTTACATGATAATTCAAATGATATCAGTTTCAGCACTATTGGCTATTCACCTATATAGTAAAGCTACTATCAGTTGGTATTAGCTATCTCAATTTTGTGTCCTTTAGACAGAGAGAGAAATGAATTTTGGAAACCATTCTCTATCCATTTATAACTGGTCATGAGGTAATAAATAATATGAATGCCACTGGAGGAAAAGAGATTGCTTTTCCAATACTTTGAATGTAAGACATTAAAGAAAAGGCAAATCCTAATAATTTATTTCTAGCATACATTTACCATTACAAATATTTTATAAACCAGTCACATAATTCTTAAGTTCAGTCAAATTATATATAAAAGCCTAAAAATAACTTACTACAAATAAAATAATAAAAATCTCATTTTTCCATCCTTTCTTCCCCTTCCCACGCCATCTCTGCTCTCCCCCTGAAACCCAATGTCCCCACCACACGCACACGAACATAACGGATAAAAATTATCCTGATAATTTGTAGATATTTAAAAGTACTCTTTCAAAGAACAGAGAAGCAAATATTTGCACTAAAGAAAAACATATTTTAATGTCAGAGGTATTTACTGATTACTGAATATATGACTAGCGTAACGGTCTAGTTATGGGAGACATCAAAAGATATCATGAGAAAAATAAGAATTAATTTTCAACCAAATAATATAACAGGCACTAACCTTAATTATAAAGTCACCAAATATAATATTTATATTTTGTTTTCCTGAATCCCATGTACATTTTTCCATAAATAAAGAACAGGGCTGTAAGACCTAGAAACGAATAGATGAAATTCTCATTTCCTTTGTAATAGAACCGTTCTATACATAACACACGCAAGAACATGCCTTACTTAATTTGAAATCTTTAACCATAGCCTACTAAAAGCAGAAAGACAAATTAAATTAGCTGAGAATCTCTTGTCAAGGCTCTTCTAAAATATGACAAGTCTACGAACATTGTTGAAGGACTTTAAGCAGTTCTGATCAATTGCTTTATGTCAGCTTCTTAACTAATGTTGTGCATGAGAAGTTTAAAATGTCTCTTTTTGCTAAAATATCTTTTAAATGATGTCCTCTATAAAACATACTTTTAAGATATCTATAAAAATGAGCTAAGTCTTTTCTACTAAGAAAAGACTATGATAAGTCTTACATTTGTAAAGAGGTACATGAGGAAATGAATTTGGTATGTCATTATAATTTTTATGGCTGCTAAATCACTTCAAATTGTTATTTCAACAAAGAGTTTTGTTAATACCTTAAAAAAAAAAAAAGACTATGATAAGGTAGATAAAGGAACAGTTTCCAGATTGCTTAACAACAGGTCCTTGTTGGAATAAGTTTCAAATCTTCAAACTCAATTTATTAAAACTATGAAGTCTAAATTTTCATATATCATTAAAGAAAGAAAATAACCTGCATAAACTTTCATTTTAAAAACATTAGGATGAGCTTTGAATGGTGTGGTTAATAAAGCTTTGTGATATGTCAAAAGATCATCCTGCTAAAGAACATTTCATGATAATGCATAGACAAAGTCAAGCACTGCATTTCTTTATGCAAGTCACTTTGCTTACAAATATTTTTAGTTCAAAACAACACTGCAAACAAGTCATACAATATAGTGATCTTCTTTAACATAAAATTATCAATTTAACATTAAAAAACAATTGATGTGGTAATTAAATTATTAAATTAGCTAAATAATATTTTTCAGCAATAATGTCAAAATATAATTGAAGATAATGTTTAATACAGCAAAACATAATCTCTTTTGGTCATATGACACCAGCTGAAATTTTGTTACAAGCTTCAAGATTTTAATATTCATTCACTGGATATATCTTGATGAACAAAAGAAAATGATGAAAAGGAATGTCGATTTATATTAAAATTCAAATATGGTTTAACAGAAGATGATATAAAGGAACACACCACACACACACACACACACACACACACACACACACACGTAAGCAGGTAGTCCCTAGCAGCCATGGCTAAATCATTTAACATCTTTGGAACTCAACATCCATATCTGTGAGACCTCAAGTTTATAGTAAATAATCTTTGAAGCCCTACGGAGTTCTCACATTCTAAGACTCTATGAATCAACCATTTCTGCCATTTTTCAATCTAAGCTTAAAAATCAGGTAATTCTTACTGTGGTAATGTTTTTTCTTCTCTTTTCTCTGAGAAAAGGGCAAGCGAGCACTTTAAGATCTTTCACAGAAGCTTCCATCTTCTGTTCAAGTTTGGATGTTGATAGAGAGAGATCACATTGGAATGAGGCTGTCAGAGCAGGAGCATCAGCCTTTGTCAGGTTGGCAACAAATACCACTTCTGGATCGGTGATCTTGGCATTTAAAGTCATATTTGGTCTTATAGAATCATCTGAAGAAACAAAAATAGGAACCAAAAATGCTGCAGTAATATAAATCTTGTCTCTTGATCACACGTTATCGATTATTAAATTGTTTCTAATATCCTGTTTTAAAGGATATGGTAAAATTAATATTGATAATTGATAAATACCAATGATGAATGATTATTAACGAATGTAAATTGTGCAGGATAATGCATACTGACCCCTATCAAAGAAGATCATTGCCACTTTGACCTAGTAGGAATATTATTGAAGTTCTTTCTGTCAGAATTACAGTGAGTGCATGTATATAACATACACGGTGTGTATTAGGTTATGTTGCAGGGGCAAAAAGGGAAAAATAGGAGTATTAGAAGAGGGTAAGTAACCCTGATAAAACAGACAGACCATTATCATTTGTTTACGTTGATTTTGCCATAAAATACATAGTCAATGTCATACAATTTATGGTATAAGTACAGGGATATTAAATATGATTACTGTTTAAGAAAAGTATATGGAAAAATAAAATTTTGACCTTGCCAGTAAATGGTAGTTTCTCAATCTTGCTGAGTTATACATTAGAGAGAGAAATGCCTGACCTTAAAAAATTATAACTTAACACAGAAAATCATGAATCTACTTGAAGAAACAATTTATGGAGCAGGGAAGTGGCTTCAGCATACACCAAGATCAGACGTTTGCAAATGCTCCACTGAGTTAAAGGAGTCTAAGGTGATGTCCAGAAACATTGTGCTGTCCTCCAACATCCCAACTTCTGTTTTTATCTGTTCAAGTACTCTCCAATGTTATAATTCTTGCAAATATTTTCTTTGAATAAAAGATTCCCCTCCTATAAAACCAGCTGCTAACCACAGACCCAGATTAATTCTATTTCTGAATGAGTAAAATAATGTTAATGCAGAGTCAGAGCCAGAGCAGAGGTTTCCCGGCCCCTCATCCTTCATAAATTTCTACTCTACTTCTCTCTTAAAAATCTATGCTTACTAAAATCTTTCTATAAAAAAAGTTTAAATTTGAAATTTTACATTCTTAAAGTCCCCATTTCTTTTTTTTCTACTTGTAATTTTTGTTAAAATATATAAAAATTATCATCTATGACAGATAAACTTTGCTAACCTTTCTCTATCTTGATTTTTGCTGTAGAAGTCTGTCGTAGTGAAACCTGTACTTCTTTTGCTGTATTTTCTGGATGCTGAGGCATTGCTTTGATAAAGAAATCTGCCACAGTCATCAGAAATTCCACACTGGCACAAACATACAGCTTGTCAAGAACAGCATCAATATGACTTCTTCCATTTTTGCCTTGTTTGTAACTTATATCAATCATAGAACTGTTGTTATCTTGGTCATTCTTCTTATCAATCATTCTGAAAAATACATATACATTCATTATTTTATTCCTGTTAAAATAATTAAAGATGAAAAATGTCCTATATATCTTAAAAACCTTTCACCTTTTAGTTTCTAATCTGAACAGAAAACAGGTCAGTGTTAACTGAAGTCTAATTACCTACTTAGCATCCAAGATATGGTCTCTCAAACTCAAGAGCAAGATTCATGTTAAGTAATTTCAGAACATTTTATAATTATAAATGCAATACTATAAAACAAATCAATGACTGCTCAAAGAAATTTAGGCAATTAATAAAACACATTAATGTGGTTCCACAAAATTTAAGACACCCCCTTTACATTATTTTACAAAATAAAACCTCCTTGAAGGAATTTATCTCCAAAGATCATCCTATACAGGTTGAGTCCAAAAGTATTCACTAAATTCTTATCAGTCACTATTTATCAAGTGTCTACAATGAAAGTTACCACACATCTTTACGTGTGCTAAAAAGAGCAGACTACCAAGCAGATGGTGACCTTTAGTTGCCCTTGCCTAGAGAGTTGTAGACAGCTATCTCAAACATGAAGTGTGAAAACTAGAAAAACTGACTGCACTCATTTCTCATTTATTCATCTCTTAAAAAACAAAGGACTCAGAAGTATCCAGGACGTATTCAATGGAGAAGCACAGTTTTTCTCCAAAAAACATCAAGGTCAAAAATATTATGTGTCTCATTATTTGGAAAAGAAATAAAAATATAATTAGGCTATTGAAGTTCTTTCATAAATGGGTTGATAATGTGAAAATGCTAGGGATTCCATTTCTATTAAAACTTTGAAAGAAATTTCAGAGAAGTGTTTATAGACAAAATAGGACAAAGGAAAGATCTATAATTTTAAGGCTTTAAAAAAAAGATTCTGCCAATGGGAACAACTTGGAAAAATATATGATCAATGGGACCAACCACATGTCGACTTAACTTAAAATTCTTACATTCCCTTGGTCATGCTTTTAAGACAGTACTCCATTTTATTATTAAACTCTCCTTTAACTCAAACTTTAAAACAATTAAATCTGACTGTAGCATTACTTCTTAATACTCTTCAAATAGAAGTATGACCAAAGATTTCTTTTGATAATCCTAAGCCTAGCAATCAATGCCTGGCAGCAATGCTAGATGCAATGCCAACCTTAAATAATGTACAGGAAATTCAGTGATGACAAACCTTGATGTTGCTCTCTCTATGCCTTCTCTGAGATCATCAAGGGTGCATGTCCTAAGTTTAACGCCAACATTCATTGAGCCATCCTTAAACATCTGCCCTGAGGAGGCCATAAGATGTAGTCTGAGTTCACCAAGCCGGAAACTGTCATTATGAAATGAAAGTTTGGATTCCTGTAGTAAATTTTTCAAGCAAAAGAATTAATTATCTTTAAATGTAATATAATTACTTATAAATAAATTTCTTAATTAAGAGATTAAAAATAAATCAATATTACAAATTTTTAAAAGTATGTGTTAAAACACAAAAACGGAACAAAAAATAATATGAATGTCTGTGAGTATATATGTACATACAAATGATTGCATATGTATGTGTACTGATCCTCAACAATAGTTAATACATTAAAATTTATCTGATTTACAGTTCAATGCAAATAAAAATAATCAGGACTTTTTTTGGTCAATCTAATAAATATTTAATGACCTCTTTGTAAAAATCACTGTGATAGGAACTATGGTCTTTATGAGAAAGGATCAGGTATGGTAGGTGAGCTTATACCCTAATTGAAAAAAACAAAATAGAGATACATTAGAGGGACCATCACGAGGAGATGCTAGAAATGGAAAATGATCAAGAAATGACATGTAGTCATTTATTTACTCATACTTATATCCTCCCATATTCCACAAAGAATATTAAGTGATTAGGTAAAGAATATAAATAGCAAAAGTTCAGAGAGTTAAAGAGATCACTGTGAGCTGGGGAAAATTCATGAAGAAGGTGAGAACTTAATTGAGCCTTGGAGACTCAGTGGAATCAGATATGCTAAGAGAGGGTAGAAGACATTCCAGATGAGTAAAAAACATGAGCGAGCAATTTCAAGATGCTCTTAAGGCACAAGGTACAGGGTGCTTACTTAGGCTTGACTATTCCAATTGAAGACTAATGGGGAATGAGGGCTGGAAATAAATATAGAAGTCTAATTAAGGTCTCAAATCCTAAACTATTTAAAATTTGATCTATAGGAAAAAGGACCTTAATCTTTATTTCACCAAACACATAAGAGTATTACATGACATAATTAATAACCAAAATATTGATTAAAAGACACTATGTACATAATAAAAAATAGCTTTCTAAAATACCACGGTATATTATTTAGTACAAATCATTAAGCTACTAGACCTTGGCTTTGGCATTCATTAATCAGTATCTTGACTACATATCTACTACATACGAAGTTTATTCAGCAGAAACATAATTAATGCTTATGTATCGTGGATAATCGTGAATTTAAAAATGATCCTCTAAGGTTCCAAAGTCACTACTCAATTGTTCTCCTTAAATAGTTATAAATGCATCTAGCTATGTAATAAAATTATGTAATTAATTACTCATAGATTAGATTCTTCTACTAGTGATGGATCTAAGTGTTTTAGTGCTAATGTTACTTGGAAAAAAAATAAAATCTCTCCTTAGCCTAGCAATATTAGAAACACTAACAAAGTAAAGACAGAGAGCAAGACTGATGTATGTTTTGTAATCCAAATAGAATTCACAGACATATTAATTTTGCAATGAATAGCCACATCAAAAAATGTCAACATTCTAAAACTGAATATTAAGAACTGAGGATTTATTTCTAAATATAGAAATTTACTACATACCTGGCTGACATCATTGTTATAAAGGACAACAGAAAGAGATTCAAAGTGAAAGTCAAACTGGAGAGTGACATTCTGGTCCATAGAAAGCTTTGAGTCTACCGAATCTTCTTGTTCTGATGGTTCAAACATAAATACAAAATTAAAAAGCTTTTAAGTAGGCACACGATTTTATATGTATTTTAAAACCTGAGGTAATAATTATTCTAAGTTTATATCATACTTTCTAGAATTCTTTAAATTATATTATGAGACAACTGATAAAAATGGCAATGATTTATTCCATATCTATTTAGTATAGGGCAAAGTGACAGAGGTAGATCATGTATATAAACAAACAAAAAAACAAACATGAGTGGCCTTGAAAAGAGTATCAAGACAACTTTTTTTAAAAAGCCTTCCAGAGCAAGACCACTTGTTATAGAGAAGTTTATAGTTATCAAAGCATTTTATCTAACTTGTTATAACCCATTGTCAAGCGAATATGAAATTGCAAGCACAGAAAAGTAAAATACTTTGTCTTAGAATACATAGGTAGTCAGTAACAGATCCTCTGCTAGCACAGTGCACTTCCCACTATCTTTAATTACCAAATCACCCAATCTATGATCTTTATAAGAACAGAACTCAACAGCAGAGTCAGACAGAGGTCAAATATAATGTGGGGCAGGGAGCCTTTCAAATTCTGAGGTGAAAAAGACTTCAAGAAGTACTACAGTTTTTTCCTTTATCTTTAGGCTGAAATTTTTTAGGCAGATAAAAATTAATATTGCTTTTGATCTCTCTTACAAAGTGATTCTATAATCTCTTTTGGAGATTGATTCTATTTTTTGGACACTTATAGGAAAGTCTGTTCTTAAAGTGACTGTAACAGTAAACACTGCATAACTTTAATCACATGAAGCCTTCTCCATGTTAGAAAAAAACACTGGGGTTTTGTTTTCTTACTTTTTTGAAAACAATTTACAGTCTAATCTTTACCACCTTTGTAGCTTTTACCTGAACACACAGGTTTTTCAAAGTACCACATAACCAAATAGCCAGAGCTAGATATACAAACGAAACATGAGACCATTAATTACACAAAGCTTGGCTGCTATAGATTACCCATATGAACATGACCAAAACGAAACATGAGACCATTAATTATACAAAGTTTGGCTGCTATAGATTATTCATATGTACATAGTTCTTATCTAATCACAGCAACGGCCTGCTTGAATCTAGCATTTTTCTTTATGGAGGCGCAAACTCAACCTGGGGAGAAGATGCTGGCCTCACCAAGCTCATGCAGCACTCATAACTATCCACCTGGACCAAAAACCTTATTTTATGCACTGCTAGAATCATTTGTTTTGTGATCTCAGAACACATGGGTCCCAACGGTAGCAGAAGCAGTGTTAGTATGCCATATGAACAGGCAATTTTACAGACTGCTGTCAGCAGTAATAGCCGATGATGTGAGCATTATAAAAGCTTGGCACTCTCGGGCCATTTATTCTAAGAGCAAAAAGCAGTTCATCTCTTCTTAGCCATGAAAATACTAATCCATTCCCAGTCTAATAAAACATAATATTCACATCAATGACTTAAAATGAAAAAATGTGAAATTATATTTTATACAACCACTTAATAAAGCCAGAAGGAACTTTATAGTTTAGAAAAGTTATCTTTTAAAAATAGTTGAATTTTAAAAGCTTCAGTGCCTTTAAAAGATTCAATTTTAATAATCTGGAAAATTCCTTATGTGTCTGACCTCATCATTCTCCAATAAAGTCAGATAAGCAAAGCTGTTACTATACAAGAATACTTTCCCTTTCACATGGGCCAGTCATCTGAGTATGATACCAAAGCCTTTGTCTTTCTCAATTATTTAGGGACTTTACTATGCTGCAGGCCTCGTTTTCTTTTTCTCTCAAGGTATACCACCTCTGTGCCTTTTGAGTTCAGCACATTCAGCTTTCACAAATAAAGAGTAAACATGTATCATGCAACCAACAACAGATGGCCTCTCCCCTTAAAACAGACAATGAGCATACCTCTTTCACCGAGGAGCTTCAAGGCAGTGCCAGACCCAACCAATTTTCCACAGTAAATAATACAATCCTGAATCAGTTCATACCACATTATACTAGACAACTAAAAAATACTAAATATAAATATGGCATCAATGCTAATATTTCTCCATAATCATAGCAAAAATCTTCATCAATACCTTTGAGGTGGTCAGGTCCACTCAAAACATCTTTTCTTGCTCTTACAGTCTCCTGGGTAGATTGCATAGCGCTTGGCTGTGAAGAAGCTTCTCCAAGATTTTCCAGCAAAATTTTCATTAACACTGTTAAATCATCTTCACTGAGAGCAACCTAGAAACCAACAATAATTTGTTAATAGAAAGCAATAAAAAAAATGCAGAATGTCATATCTACATCTTAATGTACGGTTCTTCCAATTAACTGTTTATCTAACTTAAAAAGGGGGTGGAGGAGGGGTAGGTAGTTAGGACCATAAATACCAGGAGAGAAGTATTTCATCTTGTGTAATATAAGACATTCTCCCTGTGTGTAAACACACTTCTGACTCCACCCATATACACGACTCTGCACTCCATCACTCTTCTGCCTTATCTGTCATCCTCTATCTCCTCACCGTTCCTAGAACTGTGCTTCTCACCCATCACCTTAGCTCCTCATCTCCATTCTGCCTCTCTCTCCTCACCTACCATCAGCTCCTTCCTCTACATTATTATTTACTTCCCTCCGAACTCAATATAGGAAGAGTGCTGTTCGGTTTCTGAACTCTAAGAAGTAACACAGCTCTTATCCTCAGTACATGTTCATTTGGACATACATAACATTGTTTACTTTATCAAGAATAATGCCTCTTGGAAGAATAACAAATGCATCTACAAAGAATTTTTAAAAGCCAAAACACGGACCAGGAAAGGAGTATCTTGTTCATTTCCTACCTTCATAAAAGGGGATGTGTGGCAAAAAGAAAAAAAGCAAGAACTTCTGAGTCAGGCAGAACTGTACCAATTCTACTACTTTCAAACTGTTGCCGGCCAAATTTCTTAGCCTCCTTAACTCAAGTTTCTTAACCTTTAAAATAGGAATTACATCCTCTTCCTCATAGGTGGCTGCAGAACATGAAGCAGAACAAATGAATCTGCTAAGATCCATTAAACAAATCTGGCTGCTAAGAATCATTAAACCTTTTAATCCTTCTATCTTTTATACATTTTTCCAAAAACAGAGTGGTCCAAAAGGCCTGTTTCATTTACTTAAACACAAATTCACACAAGCATGCAGGCATTCACAGCACTTTGTCCTCTGAATTCCACAGTACCCTTTGTTCACCCAATTATCACCGGGGAAACTGCCTGATTCCCAGACTAAATAAAAATGGGGAGATATTTTAGCATGAGATAATAACTAGGGATTTCTTGTTTGCTCTAAGCCCCAGTCCTTAGATAATAGATGTCATTTTAACTCCTTAGAACTTCCCTGTGTATTCATTCCCACTTGTGATACCAAGGTATCACAGTTGCCTGAAGAGCAGCTAATTTTACCACCTTCTTTGGTTTCCCATTTTCCTGTGCATAGTTCTAGTTCACTCACTTTATCTACTTGTAATGTCTGCTGTATGAATATACCATAATTAGATCCACATTCTCTTACTGATAGACATTTAGGTTTTACTTTCGCTTTCTGCAAACCTATAACCATATAATCTTTGAAAGGAAGGAAAATAGGTCAAATATTAGGCCTGAGATCTAATCTCTTAACAGTAAGAAAGTAAGAGTCCCATACTCTGGAATTTGAGAAGTCTCTATGAATACCCTAAACAGACACTATTCCTCACATATCTACTCGGACTATACACAGGAACCTTCCTACAACAAACTTCAATTTTAACTTCTTCCCTTAGAACTCAGCTCCTTTGATCCATTCTGTTTTATCTTAGAACTAGCTCTGAAATAATCACAGAATTCAAAAATTATTAAATTCCTCAATGTTTATTTGTTTTGTCCGTCTCTCCCATCCTATATACCCTACTGTTTGGCTTCAAAAATTTCACATACAGGCACACGAGAATCATAGGATTCTTACACTTTCATCACCACCTTCAAATCAACTAGTGTCATCCTTTCCTGTACGCCTACACGTAACCTGCTAACTAAAATATTAAAAATGTGTTTGATATGCTTATCAAACACATTCGCCTATTTAACTGTCCACTTTCCTAACTATAAGAGTGCTTTTATGCATTAAAAATACTACTAAGGTGTTCCTAATGTAGTATTTAAATATCACTTTATACTGTCTTAAAATTTAACTGCCTTAAAACTTTAACAGAATCTTTCAGAATTACTAATACTTTCGGTAGACTCCAATAGGTTTTATCTTGGACTTCTGGCTGGCTTTATCAAGTATTTGACTAAAATGAAATAAAGAAAAATATGGGAAACTAGGACGACTTCAGTTGCAGTTAGTTAACAAAGTATTTACTTTTAATGTGTCATCACTTCTGATGTGCACTAGAAATGTGCTATGATCAACAATAAAAGCAATTTTCATATATTTATATAAATACGTACCTGCATAGGTTTTAGTTTTCCTTCTATCTCCATCCCTGGAATTTGCACATACCATGTTGCTGCTAAATTTCGCTGTACGGACAAAAGCATGTTGACTGGTTTTAAAATTTCAATGTCATGCTGTGGCAAGCCAGCCTGCAAGATAGTTCTGAAAGATAAAAGAGAATTTATATTTTTGGAATTTATATTTTAAAGTGAAGACTATCTTATTATGTAACAGTTTCCACATAGCATTTTCTTAAACACTGAAGATGGGTATCAGATTCTTTTAGAACATGTTTCTTTTCATAAACCAATCAAATCAGAATAAATCAAGTTTACACGCAGAGCTACCTAAAACAAAGCCTATATAATGCTAACTTCCAAGATACAAATTTCACAATGTATGACTATTGCTCTATTAACTATCTTTCACAAGAATTATTTAATATTAGCAACTAGTGCAATGTCATGCAAATGAATGTTACATCCTCTTGAAAATGGAGGACAAAGTGATAGTCTAACTCACACTTTAGTTTTATGTTATTGGTATTTCTCCAATAATCAAACCCAGAAGTTAAGCCAACATATGGAAATAAGTCATTTCTAGCTTGCCTGCCAACAACCATTTACACAACCAAGTAAGTACTCTTGTTATTCAACAGAGCCAACACGTTCCCGTTTGGATTCAATAATCTTGTATACACTTCATTGAGAATTCTCAAATGAGACGAGATTTAGAAACGAGAAATAAATCTTAAATTTTGTTACATTTTAAGTTTTCTCCCATTTACATAAAATAAAATAGTTTGTGCAAAGTTAAATAGATAGATAGATAGATAGATAGATAGATAGATAGATAGATAGATAGATAGACAGACAGATAGATTAGATAGATAGATAGATCTGAATTAAGTATTATGAAGTAAACTGTACTTTTCTAATAGGACACTTTATAGACTGGAAAAAATGCATTATAAATGTAGCAAGACAAAATTCAGATTCTATGATGTGGACTGCTATTAACCGCTGACCAAACACCAACAGTCAAGGTTTCATAATTAGAAAAATAAGGAGTGAGAACCACAAATCACTAGAGTATTTTACCTCTAGCAAACGGTCTATGAAAATTTTATTTATAATAAGTAATACACAACTAGATTATATATTTATACCTGGAAAGCTTCAACTGAGTGAGCTGAATATTCATTTTGTCAATGACTGGGGGAAGAGAACAATGTTCCATAGGAACTAAGCTAAATTTGTTTTCAACTCTGATTAAACCCAGATCTGCTATAACAGCATTAGGTGATACTGAAGACTGAGGAATGATAATAACTGGTGCTTTCAAGTTGATATCCATCAAAAGGCGGAAACTCTTTTGAGCCAAGTCTTTCATACTGGAAGCAGCTCTTTCTGCAGCCTGTACTGTGGCTGCACTCAAAGCTTCTTTGGCAGTTTGGAAATTGTTGAGGAAGTTCTGTTGAAAAAGACTGATATTTAGAGTTCCCAAAAAAAACAAGATTTATTTTAAAAAGAGAAAATTTTAAAAATTATTTACTTTAAAAAGAAAAACTAAATAAAAAGTAAAAGACATTATTTACGATTGTGTGTATGGACAGAGTAAAGTCTAGAAAGACACTCTGAGATATTAATGACAATTACTTCGAAGAGTCCTTTAACTTCCATTTTATATACTCAGAATTACTTGTTTCTTATCACAAATTTTGGTAACAAATTTTTTAAAATCGTCTTTTTACTCATGAATGTGATTTTAAACTCAAATTTAAATAAAGAGATTGAAGAGAGCACTTTACTTCTCCCCAAGTAGGTTTAATTTTATAACTCAAGATCATAGGAATAAAATTTATTCTTAGAAACCAAGGTTTTGCTGGCTTATTTCTGAAGATTTTCTTTAAGTGTAGAAGATGCTTCCATGTTTACAATCTCGCAATCATTAGTAAGTGTCAAAACTTCTTTATTTAGAATAAGATGCATTTCATCCCAATTTCAACCAAAAACAAAGATTTTTCCCCATGAAGAAATGTCATTCTTAAAAGTATTATTTTTGATGCTCACCTGTTAATAATACAAAGCAACTTAAACTCTTCCCACTCCAAATAAATTACTTTCCAGTAAAATAAAACACGATAGTTTAGGTAGAAATTCATGACTTGTAAGCTTTGATTTACAGCCCTGCTAAAAGGCACAGGCAGATCCAAACTCTGCAACCCACACTTACATGGAAAGACATAATTAAAAGCAAAGACTTTTATGCCTTGTTGATCACAATTATAATCAAAAACTGTAAGGTCGAATATTAGTCCTTCAAATGCCTGATAAGTTCTTTAAAATTTTCTTTTAGTTCAATACCTTCAAGGGTTTTTTCATAAAACAATACTGAATTGTCTTATTTTTTTAAGTACTTTTAAAATATATAACTATGGAAACATTAAAACATGATAGCTTATATGTTCAAAAACAATAAGAAAATTCACTTGGTTATCCATCATGTAAAGATTTCCTTAACTATATAATATTTTGTTCACCATTTGGGTGTTTATCACACAAGTAAATATTTTGACAATCTAAGTTCAGGATTATAGGCTAAGATATTTAGGCCTCAATGAGAAATAAATATATTTTAAAGATAAACTTACCAAAAGAGACATGAAGAATTTATGAACATAAATAATTTGAATACAACCCACTTTGAGACTAAGTTTGCCATCTACTTTAGACATATCGGCATAGGCCTTGCCTTCTGTGGCATCTGGATAAAGAGTCATTTGGAACCTAAAGACTTCATCTCCCAAAATGGAGACAGCCTAAAAGTATTAAATTAAGTGATTATTACAACAAGACAGCTGTATCAGTGTATTATAAATAAGTTTCCTTATTACAGAATCCTGATATACAAAGAAGCACCATTTAAAATCAACTCTCAATAAATTACTTAAAAACCTTATACTTGGCAGTAAGTTTTTCCTATACCCACAGAAATCATTTTATCAAAGGAGATATCAATCACCTAATTGGTTAGAAATAACTTTTACAAATCACCTAGGCTATATACAATGTGAAAGCAGACTAGGACCATATTTGTGTCCAATCTCTAACAAAGTACCTGACATATGACAATAAATATATACTGAACAAATGAATAAAGGTGTCTCAAGCCCAAAGAACAAAAATAATTTCAATATAGAAACTTATTTTTGATTACCTTTTTGTGAATGGACAGCAAATCAACATTAGTAACTATTATATCCTTAAGTCTGGCAAACATGTCAGTCTGCTTTGGCTTCATAGAAATAGAGGCATCCATTCCTGTAGGAAATATAACATTTACAAACTTTTTACCCAATCCAAGTGAACCAATTCAGTGCTATTTAAGTTCAATAATATACTACCAAAATAGAGAATGAATAAAAATTACTCACTATTAGACATATTAAAGATATCAACTTCTATGTATGAGATACCTAAGATTATATCCTTAAGAACTACAGTGCTTACGGGCATCTCATACATTAAAGTTGTGGAAATTTTAAAACAAAAGGGGGTAAGAGGGAGACAAATAAGGGTAACAGATTATCGAACCATAAACTTGAAACCTAAATAATTTTATTAACCAATGTCACCCCAATAAATTTAATTTAAAAAAAATGATAAAGAAAAAATTTTCAAGGAAAATTAATCATAGATCTCTAAACACAAATATTCTGTGCACTGGCAAGGTCAGAAGTGGGCATTTTGGAAAACAAAATGTTTGTTAAACAGCCACCTCACAAACATTATGAAAACTACTGCTCTCATAACTAAGCATAAATGAATATAATTTGATGAATAAGTACTATATCTAAAATGCATATTCTCAGATTCTCTCCAAAAGTTTTTTGTAATTCTCCTAATTTCTAAAGGCATAATGATTTCTAAAACTGCTTCTCAGTACAGAATGCCTGCAGCTAAGACCTACTAATGACTCCAAACCATTACCATGTCATCCATAAAATACTCGGTAATATTTGTTGAATGGAACTGATTTATATAACCTTCTTTAAAACTATTTACTATGTACCAGGAACTTTTCTAAATATATGTAAATGTGTAAACTTAATCCTTACAACAACCCCATGAAAAGGCATAGAAAGGTTAATTAAGTTGCTCAGAGTAAGCCAGTAAGTTTTAGGGACAAAATTTGAATCTTGATAGGCTGGCTCCAGAACTCATGGTATAATGTAAACTCATCCTTATGCCAAGCTGATGATGGGTAAA
The DNA here is from genome assembly GCF_014176215.1 of Rousettus aegyptiacus. Lineage (NCBI taxonomy): Eukaryota > Metazoa > Chordata > Mammalia > Chiroptera > Pteropodidae > Rousettus > Rousettus aegyptiacus. Next base: position 130,121,196 of record NW_023416306.1, read on the forward strand.
GCTTACAAAATTTATTTTGGAAACTCCCTTTCCTGATGCTATATATGCACAAAATATAAGGACAATAGGATAATGACATTTTCTTTACCCAGTGAGATGTTATCATGATATTCATTTAACAGCTGAAAGTTATATTATTCTGAAAATGCAAAAAGAACATAAGAGGTCAAGTCTTAGACTTATTCTGAAATTTTTTTAATGCATAAAGAATGTCTCATGTCAGCTGTGAATCATAATAAATTTACTCATAACACTTTAAAGTACATCTTTGAAAAGTTTGCACAAGTCTTCAATATAAGTAAACCAAAAGGAGACTCAGGATAAATCTGTCATGCACAAGTTCATTCTTCCTGGAAATCTATATAAGGAAACAGAAATACCTATACCGAGAAATTACTCACCATGTATTCTAATATCTGCAACGTTACACTTCTGATCACAGACCAAGATATTAAATGAATTTAATTCAGCTATAATTTTTAAATCAAACACATCATTTTGAGAAGTGTTGCTGGATACTGAAAAGTAACAGAAATATTGTGATTAGCAAAGAGCAAAGATGATATACAAAATAATCTCAAATCCACTAAAAGTCCTTTATAAATTATGAAGAACCAAAAAAGCCTCCACTAAGATTACATATAATTAATATTGATTTTGAATCAATTTTCAAATGCCAATTAGACAAAAACTATCATGTTCCCCTCCAAATTAAGACTAAAGGCAACCTTTAATAGCACTTTGAAAGTCCAATTTCCTAGATGAAAACTTCATTATAATTTTTCTTCTGGGGGAAAAAAAAGTCCCTCTACATTAGAATTTTAAAATTCTGTTGGAACCAAATTTTGATTTTGAATTCCTTTCAATATCATATATTAGATAAAAGAATATTTCATGAAAAACTGAAATAGTGATGGATAATTAATAAAATACATTTAATTAATTGTGCCGCATATAATACATATTAACTATAGAATTAATTTCTCCAGATTGTACTCTGTTTATCCATAAAAAAATCCTAAAATAAATTCCATGAGAAATGAATATAAAGGGCTAAATTTTAAAAGAATACAAAAAAAATTAATTTTTTATAAGTGCATAAGAATCACAATCAAATGGATTCCCTTAAGCTGCTTTAGTCCAGGTTCTCATTGATAAATTTAGGATATGTTTTCCTAGAGATCTGTGTTGCCTAAGAGAAACTGATCCTTTCCTATAAAACTGTAAAAACATGGGGATGTCCATCCCTAACCACCAAGATGATGACAGATTATTTTCCCCATAGGATTTAGAGTAGCATAATCAAACCATAAAAACTGACTACACAGCATAACTGAAAGACTGTTTCTTAGGATTAATTTCTCTGTAGTTTATTGTGAACTTAAACATTGCTTTTTCATTTATTCAATTATGTGTGTATGTACATGTGTATGTATATGTTATATAAATATTTCCATAGATATTAATGAGCAAGTACATTAAAGACAAAGCAAAACTCTTTTACTTGAGTTTATAGCAAAAGTATTTTTCTGCTCCCTAGTTAAAAAAAAACCTGTAATTCTTGTGTCAGATCTAATATTACTAATAGTTTTATACTTTAAAGATTCTAGTAATACAGGTATAAGTTCAACTGGAAAAAGGTCTAGAAATTAAACTACTAAATGTTAGATAGTCACATCATATGATACAAAAGAAAAATAATTAAAATAGTATATGGCTTAAAAACAGGCAGTTGTTTATGTAGTATACATCATTTCTTATATTTCAAAGCACAAGTCATATGCTTGAGGAACATGTTCCCATATCTGTATGTGATTTAAATACAGTTCTAGGTAAAAACCAAAGTGAGTCTGTCTCTCCCATGAGTCTTCCTTTTGTGTCCCCAAAGCACTTAAAATTGTTGAGCACCATGTAGGTTTACTTGACTGACTGACATGGGCCTCTGTTACTACACATGATTGTATTCATATTTTAATTTCTTCCTTTCTCACTTTCATGGAGTGAAGGCTGCAGAGACATCAATGCAAAATATATACAACCTTTCTTATGTAAAAGCTAGACAGTGAAATCAAATAAAAATACATGATTAATATTAAACATTTATTTAAAATCCCTCACTAAATTACCCTATAATACCAAAAGATAAAACTTGCTTTCTTTTAAAACTAGCCTAATCTCTCAGAGCAGCTGTAACATTAAAAGTGCTAAATACTCATCTTAGCTTGAAAATACAAGTTATTACAAGATTATTAAAGTTAGACCATCACTCAAAAGTTAATACCAGTTTTGACAATGATACTTCTGGACTCCCCCACCAGTGGTTTCAGCTCAGATTCCTTCTCAGATGGTTCAGAGGATGGAACAGCAGATGATAGAATACCCATGAGGGACAGTAAAGCTTCCAAATGAAGTACTAAGTCTAAAGATGAAAATGAAACCTAAGGTAAAACAATTAGAGAGACAGATTTCAGATATGGTAACATTTTTATGTTAAGCTTTGACATACACAAGTAACACAAGAATAGTTCAATTAATAACCTTTTTTATTTTTTAAGAAAGAACTCACTGTAACAGTGTCAATCCTTATTGTATTTCTAACCTCAACAGAATTTGATGGGTTTTAATTAAAGATAATAAGAAGTATTATCAGGCCTTAGTTCGGTCACATTACATCTAATTCCAAGACTGACTATATACACTCAAATGGACTGTGGACAATGTCTGTGCTGAACAATGCTTCGGCCTTGTCCTGACATTTATTCTAATCCAATATATAATTCAAATGTTTTATGCTTCCATCAACACTATGCCAAATAACCACAGTAAACACAATTCCCTTAAAAAATGTATTATCTGTGTACTTAACAAGTAATCATTAATTCATATCTGGAAAACAAATAACCTTTAGGAAATCAAATCAACTCTTTTAAGAATTTTATTTCAACTCTACATCCATTTCTTTTATCCACAAGATTAGATCTATTATTATTGCCACCCTTATTTTAATTTTAGAATTTACAATCTCACAAATGAAGATGGCTATGAAGCTAGGTTTACTCATTAATATCACTCAAGCTTACAGGCAATTAGAAAAGATTTACCTTCAGTCTCTGTTTGGTATTGTCATGAATGGTTTTAAATTCCGGTCCATCACTGTCTGCCTACAAATAGTGGAAGGTTAAACCACTTGGTTACAAACACTAAAAATTATGTTTTCTTTATTTTTTATGGTATGCTATGAAAATACTATAAATATATTTCTTAAAGGAAAAAAAGAACATGCCAAAAAAATTGACCACATAAGTATTTTTTCAGACTCTACAGAAGTAAAATCTCAAATGCAAAAGGTAAGGATTCAGAATGCTAGTATATTCAGATTACAATAAACTTTGCTTTGAATTACAATGGAAATTTAGATGCTCCCATTTATTTGAAAATATAAGGTAAACTCAGAAGGTTCTTGAAATTATCCAGGATTGTGATATGCTTAAAAATTCAGAATAATCAACCAGTTTTAGAATTAAAAAATTTAGGGGAGAAAATTGAAATAGTAAGTATGAGGGAATTACATAACTTCACATATAAAGAATGCTAAAAATGAAACTAGGTACCTTTGTCAATAACATTTTCAGAAGGGGTTCATTGGTGACATTAGAAGAGTTGATAATGTGAATAGGTTCTCCTTTAGAGTCTAAAAGAGAAAAGAGAGTGTAAATCCATTAAGTCTTTTAAACATTTCAAACATATTTTAAAACAGAGCAGTCAGTTACACAAATGTATGTTTGCTAAAACTCATACAGCTATATACTAAAAGGGTAAATTTTCTGTATATAAATTGTACCTCAATAAAACAGAATTTGAAAAAAAAAATTCCACAAAAACAAGAACAAAAACAAAACCCAGCACCAGTCAATTACAGCTATTGTAATATTTGGTACTACTGGTATTAGTTATTTGAACAAATCAGAATATAGTAAAGAACAAAGCTATAAAATACATAAAGTAGGGTCATTCTCAATATAAAATTGTTTTTTTATTTCAAGTTACCCCAAAGAGTTCCAATAAACTTTAAGCACCCATAACAAATTGAAAAGTTGGCTTGATCCAATTTAGAAAGCAAACTTGAAAGGTTGAAGATATTCACTAAAGAATAACTTAGTATTTATTTGGGTAAAGAGAGTAAGACTACAAGGAGATGCCTAATTGTCCTCTATACATTTCTGTACTGTTTAATTTCTATTTTTACACATATATCAATGTCATTAAAAACAAAAATCACTGATGTAATTGAAAAATAAATAAAAAACAAAAAGTTACTTCCTAGTAAATTAACTCACTTTTTAAAAAAGGGTCGCTGGGCCCTATATTTGGGTACTATACTTGGGTTGATTTCCTAATATATCAGTTCTCATAGCAGAATTATAACGAAATGTTGCCTTTCACAAGTACTGAAGTGGTATGTATAGACAGTGAAGACAAATGCACTTCATTTTTTAGATATATTCTACTTCATGCTAAATACAGATATATTTAGAAAGAATCTTATTTATGATAACTACATAAATTTTTAAATATCAAATTCCTTTATATTAATGTAATACATTTAAACTAATTATGGTGACTCTAATAAATATGCTTAATACTGGTAAAAAGGTAGGGATCATTTGCCTAATACATAGATAATTTATACAGACAATACTTCACACTTACCAGTAAATTCAAAGCATCGCATACTAATTTTTTTTAAATAAGCTTCAGCTGTTAAGTCATAGGTTTTAACTTTAGCTTCCACTCCAAGCTGGAGAACATTTAATTCATGTAAAGGCCTTCCTTTCTTTTCTGCTTTTTTCATCAAAGTAATCACAACCTAGAAAAAATTACCAGTATTACCACAAACAATATCACTAATTTTCAGTGAAGGTAAGTCAACACTTTAATAACCATGCAGAGTGATATAACCCCAAAATTCATATAATGTAAAGATGTGTATTATACCTAGAAACTGCCTAGTGCTATCTACTCTGGAAGCTACATTTACTTGTTTAGACTTTTAGAGCACAGCCACTATATTCTAGTAGTTTCCAAGGTAAAGTTAAAAAAAAAAAAAGTATTTTTGCTTAATTCCCAGAAGTCCTAGTCTGACAGACAGATGGTCTTTCATCTGAAAGTCTGTGAGATAAAGTTAATTTTTACAGTACTTCTAAGGCAAGGTTTTTCAATCTTGGCACCACTGACATTTTGGCCTGGATAATTTTTTGTAGTGGGGAGCAGTCTTGTGCACTGTAAGATGTTTAGTGGCATCCTAGGCCTCTACCCACTAGTTGTCGGGTGTCTCCCCATATAGTGACAACCAAAAATGTCTTGAGACAATGGCAAATATCAGCCTGAGAGCAAGCGTGCAAATTGCTTTACCCTGCCCCAATTACTCTCCTAAGAAAAGGGAACTACAGTAATATGTATTACAAAAGATTTTAAAAAGGACTTACTGATTTTCTATGTACATATGTTAATGAAGTCCGTTTGCAAACAGAATGATTCATCTATCAATGTTTTAATCATCATTCATCTATCAATGTTTCGAATACCAAAGCTTAAAAATCTTAACTCTAAATATTAACTAGAAAACCAGCAGACATCTAAAATGAAAAAAGTTAGTCTTGAAACATATATTTCTGATCAAAAAAGTAGTATTTATTATTTTTAATTATTAAATTTATTATTTTTAACTCAGAGAAGAACATAACCTCTATACAATTATTTAATTATGAAAGATTTTGGAAGAAGTCTTACAAGCCCCTGTATTTCACATATTTCCATCTTTAGTTCCTCTTTGTACCCTGTCCCAACCCCTGTCTTGATCTCCTTTTCTCAGACTGTATCTTACTCTTTAAAAACTCAGCTCAAATGTCACTTGCTCCAGGGAATCTTCCTTGACCCTCCCAGACTGCTCAGATACCCTCTCCCTACCATCATCGCCACAAGCTCCACTGGGCGCATTTTTACAGGAACTAACAAAAATTTTAATTGCTTCCTTGTTTGACTTCAGAGTCTGTGCCTTTACCTCTGTATCCTTAGCATTTAGCACATGCAACGAATATCTGTTAAACAAGTTATTACAGAAGAGGAAAATAAATTTAATCTTTACTCGAGTTTGCAGATGAAAAGCAGATAATGGTAATGAAACATTTTTAAATATGGACATATTATGTTTTATTCTATTAAGAGTTTTTAAATTTGCAAAGGATTTCTGTCATGTTTCCTTTCCTGCTTTTCCTATATGAAAGCCAAAGCAAGCCACATTCCAACTGTCCTAAAATCCTTTGAAAAGCAGTTTACAAGACATGCTACCATTTTCTCTATGAAATATTATATCCCTCAAATACAACTCATCTTTAACAAACTCTCAAGTTATAAAACAGTACCGATTATAAATAGCCTATGTAAGATTTTTTTCATTCATATCAATAATCGACAAGTTTATTTTAGTGAAGGTAATTCCAAATGTCCATAATTTAGTCACCTTACTTTATGAAAACATGAAATTACAAACCTCTTTGATTTCGAAATTCAGCAGAATATTAATGATGTCTACAGATCTAATTTCTTCTACTCCAGCTGTTGAAGTACCTTGTGAAATATGTGCATCTTGTTGTGATATAGAGATTTCAAGTGGCTCTTTAATTTCACCTACAGGTGTTTAAAAGAAATTTATTCACTTCCATTGACACATTTCTTCCACAAACACTGACTGAGCACTTATATGAGTACTCTGCAGGCACTGAAAATCCATAACTCAGTAATACACAGCTCCAGCCTTTAGAAAGCTCATGGCTTAGTAAGAGAGACATCTACATTTTAAATACAAACAAAATAAGCAGGTTACACTTAATCACGCTAAGCAAACATGTTAATAACCTATATAAAATACGCAGAGAGCACAGAACTAGGCATGATATTGTTATGGGAGGTCAAGAAAAGTTTAATAGGGGAATTATCATTCCAGTAGAGCTGAAGAACCTCTTCATACAGAGGAGAAATTCCAGGAATAAGATAAAAGGCTATGGAAAACCACAGAGATACTATCAGGTAAACAAGATTTTTAGAAGTAAAAATATTCAACGAGATACCATTTTTCATTTAGTGAAATGGCAAAAATTTTTTAAATCTGATAATATGCTATATTGAAAAAGTATATACAAAAAAAAAATCTGGTGGGAGTACAAAATTAATACCAGTGCTATGGGAGAGGTGGTGGCAAATGGAAAGATCTGTCAAAAATAAATTAATTTTATTAAATGTTTTAATAAGCTTTTTAATTAAACACCTTTAATCCAGCAGTTCTGGTATTTTCCCTACACGTATACATGCACTTGTAAAAGTGTATGTACAAAGATATTCTATGTAACAAGAATGAAAGATTGAAAATAACCCAAACTGTGTATCAACAGGGACTTTCTAAATAAATTATAATACTTCCACAGAATTCAATGCCAGGCAGCCATTAAAAAGAATGAGGCAGTTCTATACATAGGATATACATACAGTTACAGATATAGATATATAGATATGAAGCCTGAACACCAAGATATACTGTTAATTAAAAAATAACAGTACAGAAATATATATATACACATACTCACACACACATATACATACATAGGATGGTACCATTTGTTCAAAAAATAAAGATTACATATGTATATGTATGTATACATACATATAAAACAGCTTAAAAAAATAAGTCTAGTAGTTACTTTGCCTTTAAGTCAAACAAGCTGTTATAACTAATTATTTAAATTCTCTTTGCGTTTTTATTGAAGTACACATTTTTCAGTATCTTTGAGTGGAAATCTATCAACCATTTCAATTCTTACCGAGCTTTTACTACTAATCCTTATTTAAAAATCAGAACAATTATTCTGCCATAACTTAGTGCCAACTTAAAATGTTTTTTGCTATACATACAAATTCAATAATTATTCCAGGTATCAACCACCAGTTTAAAACCCTTTTTTATGACCTCTTAATTTATGCGACTTAGAAAAAAGTCTGAAATTGACTACTTGCTTAACTAAAAAAGAAATTATGCCTTTATTCAACAGCATCTTGTTTCCTTGATAATACAATAACAATCTGCAAATAGATGTTTAAAAATAAATATCTTTTACAAAAAAATATCATTTTGTTGACTGGCTCCCCCTACCTAAATTGTAAAATAGACACAACATATACTATGCCATATACCGTCGGCTTCTTACCTGTCTCTTGTATTCTTGGTTTCACTTTATTTAAGTCCTCAGTAGCCTCACCAAGATTTTCTGCTAGTATTCTAAATAAAAGATTAAGATCTTCTTGATTTAGACTGACCTGTAAAATGTTAAATTAAAAATTAAAAATTATTTTAAAATTTTAATAATTTTAAAAATTAAAAATTAATAATTTCATTTTCAAATGAAACAATTTAAATACAGAGGACATTAAAAAACAGAATACTTTGAACACTGACTGAAAAATTACATATTCATCGCCCACTCAAATATTCATTCCTTATTTCATGTTAAAACTTTTATTTTCAAAGATAAGAAAGGATTTAGGGAAAAAATGCGATTTATGAGTCAGTATGAGTTTCATCTACTTAATTTATATGATCTTTAGTGAAAGTTAATGATTAAACAAATCTAATCATTTTTTTAAAAAATGACAAATTAAGAGAAGCATAAATTCTACTTTTTAAGCAATAACCATCTGAATGAAATAGATTACCTTCAATATAAAAACAGGCATTTCCCTCAATGCTATAATGATCTTAGTTGTAGATAGATATCCATAAAAGTGTGCATATACATAGAATGAGATGTAATATATTAATAAATAATTTACATACAGTCTCTGCTAATGTGTACATATAGCAAATTTAAAAATCAAGTAACGACTAAAGATTAAATTCTACTAAAAATAATATTTTGTTGGATAACATACTGAAAATTTTCTTATATCAGTAAAAATTTGACATGTCACTTGGATTTATTTATACTGAATCTAAAATTTCAATAACGAAGTTTCTTCACTCACATACTTACATTCATTGACTCAAGATGTCCTTTAATTTCCACAACAGGCACCTTGTGGTACCAGGATGCAGCTAGATTCCGATTTACAGAAAACCCTAAGTTAATTGGGTGTAACAGTTGAATATCTGGGTGGGAGATGCCAGGCTGGATTACTGTCCTAATGAAAAATATAAATAATAGATATACATAAGCATACAGGGGAAATGCAACACATCATTTAAAAAAAAAACACATCAAAAGTTGTTGCTCTCAACATTGATTTGAAACAACGCTGTTTTCTAAATTCAGAATATAATTAACTTACACTAGCAGAGACATATCAAAATATATGATATATAATTTACAAATAAATCAGCCATTAAGAAACTTTTTTACTTTAAAAATAAGTGGCAATCAATTTTAAAAAGAAATTCATATTGCTGAAGATACAGAGGAAGGAATCATGAAATACAATTGTTCAAAAACTGATATGTGCATGGTACAGAGATAAAAGAAAAAAAAAATGGCCAGATAAACAGCATTTCCTAAGAAGCTCAATAAAGCTTTTTACCAGGATTGTTTTTTGGACCTGCTTTATAATCATTCCTTTTTTATTCAGGATAATTAAATCTCTTTGGATAGGGTAGAAAATGATTTTAAAATGAATCATGTACAGACTTTCAAGTGTTCTCTATTATGAGCCCTACCAATACATTACTTATACAGTATTCCTACTAAATCATGAAGAATCACTAGACAAAATCAAATTGAAAATCATTCCATGAAACAACTAGGCTGTATTCTTTAGAACTGCCATCAATCATAAAATACAAAGAAAGGCTGAAGAGCTATTCCAGAATACGTGTGCATCAGTACAGAAATCCCCTCGGTAGTATAAGACACTATTAAATGCCTTATGTGATCCTAGATTGAGGGAAAATTTATGATAATGGACATCTTTGGAACAACTAGTAAAATCTGAATATTGACTGCAAATTATATAACAGTATTATGTCAATGTTAAATTTCCAAAACTTAGCTGGAATTCACACTGTGATTATGTAAGAAGAGAAATGTCTTCATTCTTAGGAAACACGAGAAAGTATTTAGGGCAAAGGGTAAAGATGTCTATTCTCAAGTGGTTTAGCAAAAAATGTTTCAATTTCATTATAAAAAAGGTAAATCCTGGGGACATAATGTACAGCATAGTGACTGTAGTTAATAACACTGTATTGTATATTTGAAAGTTGCTAAAAGAGTAGATCTTAAAAGTTCTCATTAAAAGAAAAACATTTTATAACTATTGTGGTAATGGATGTTAACTAGACTTACTACATTGATCAATCACGCTGCAATACATACAAATATTGAATCATTATGTTGCACACCTGAAACAAATATGTTGTGTGTATTATAGTCAATAAAAATTTTAGAATTTTTTAAATGTGTTAAATGATAATAATATGTATGTATATAGAGTTAAAGCAAATATAAACAACTGGTTATCTAGGTGAAGAATTGTGGGCACATTCATGGTACTATTTTTGCAGTTTCTATAGATTTGAGATTTTTTAAAATAAAAAGTTGATTTAAAAAACTATTCTGTGCAATAGAAGTATGTTGTGTATGCATTTCGGTGGTCATAAAATTTCATGGAAAACATTAAATAATACTTAAATTCATAATTACTGAAAGTTTACCTAGAAAGCTTAAGCTCTGTTAGCTGCACATCCATTCTATCAATTACTGGAGGGTTTAAGTAGTCTTCCCCAGACACCAGACTGAAGTGGTTTTGAACTCTGATTAACCCAAGATCTACCACTACTGCATTGGTAGAAATGGAAGACTGTGGGATGACTATAACTGGTGCTTTCAAATCAATATTGATAGAAACACGAAAACTCCTCTGGGCAAGATCTTTCACACTTGTGGCAGCCTTTTCTGCAGCCTGGGCAGTGGCAGCACTCAGAGCCTCTTTGGCTGTCTGGAAGTTGTTCAGGAAGTTCTGCGGATACAAAGTACAAAAGGAGAAATTCAGAGGACAAGCACATCATCTGTTTATTTGTACTAATTTTTTTCCAACAGATAACTTTCAGCTGAGTCCTATTTTTCTAGCATTAGAAAGGAATTACTGATTACCATCCATATTTATGAGCCACCTGTGAAGAGCTAATTGTAATTATAGTTATACGATTGAGGGATGGAGAAAAAAACATTTTTAATAGTTTTCTTACTTGAAAACCTGGTTTCATTACGTCCTTACAAAAATAATTTCAGTTTTAGACAAAAATCATTAAATAATTCAACTCAAAGACTGGATTTGATCTCTACATTAATACATAAATACCATCTATAATAAGAACAATACATACTCTACAGTACGGAGTCTGTAAGATTTGCAGTCATAATTATCAGACCTATTTAAGTATTTGTAAGTTGAATAATGAATACATAGTGATTTTACCAGAAGTGACATGAGGAACTTATGAAGATAGACAATCTGAATACAGCCAACGTTCAGTGAAACCACACCATCGACTTTGGACATGTCAGTATAGGAATCCCCTTCGGTAGCATCTGGATACAAATCCAAATTAAAACGGAAAACTTCATTTCCCATTATTGACACCGCCTGAAAAGCAGAGATTTGAATGTACTCCATCCAAGAGGATAATAACAAAATAAATCCCATCTTAAAAGGGTTCATGCTTAAAATCATTAAAGAAACATTTTTCTAACACAGTATATTTCATTAATATTTTTTAAAATAAAGTATATTTCAAAATAACATCTCATTCTCAGTCATCAGAAATAGTAACTATTTATTATCACCTACTTTTTTATGAACTGTCTTAGGATCAACATCTGTGACAATAATATTTTCCAGTCTGGCAAACAGAGACTGTTTTCTTGACTGAAGGGAAAGGGAGGAATCGAGTCCTGAAAGAAAAAAATTTATTATAATTTCTATAGACCTAACAAAGTAAGATCTTAAGATGTTTCCTTCCTTTGCATAATTTTATTTTGGGGGTGACATTTTTATAAATTTAGTAATGTCTGAACTCCCAATTGATAAAGAGGTTGTGATGTTAGATATTTTTAGTTTATAAACAATGGAACCTATAAACTCATTAAAAAATAATTATCTGAATTTTTGACCTTCTAAAATAATTTCATCTAATGCAAACAAATTATCTTGGGATTTCAGCAAATCCTTTACGCATCAGAGCTAGCCATTTATGTGGAAGCTATGAAAGTTTCAAAAATTAAATTCAGACTAACACTGCCAGTTTGGAAAGAACACAGACAAAAATCCTAGTTTTCTGTTTTTTTTTTAAGTTTTTCATAAGTTTTTCAAGAATAAACATATTCTTTACCTTGACCAGATCACATTGAGCTGGTAAAGACAGAGTCAGAGAAAAAGCTGGATTAGTTATAGCAGCTTTTGTCTGAAAGAACAGAATAGGCTTATAGTTTCTGGTTTCATTATAAGGCTTCTTTGCATTTGTACTAAGATAAAGCATATTCATAAACCTTTACCTAAATTTTAGATTGACACTTAATCTTGGTTTACCAATAGCAACCCTACATTGATATTAGTAATTCTTTTCACCTCTGAGACGACCCTCAGAAAAGTGCAAAACATCAGTATGTATGGTTCAATTTGATGGTCAGAGTCTGACCAACAACTACATTCCAAAGAGGTAAGTAAGGACGCAGTCCAATTATATTGTAAAATAAAATTATCCAGTTTTCACAGTTCAGAGCCCTCCATTTGTATATTCTTTATCATTTAAAAAAAGAAAAAAACTTTATCTTTTGAACAACCTGTAAGAACTTTTACCTTGAATTTTGATTTCAGCAATATTGTTCTTCTCTTCACAAACATTGACACAGAAAGCATTCAACTTGGCAAACAGCCTGAAGTTGGTAACATCACTATCTTTAGAGGGTACAAGCACTACAAATAAAACAAAGCATTCTATTACAGTGAAATACTGGTAAATAAATTCTATTAAGGTTTCTTCCCTATATTAAGTGACCCACAGCTGTTTTTTAAAAATTACAAAATTCTCAAGTTCGTAAATATTTCAAATAATTTTTTGGTTTTATATATTCTGTGGAGTTTACATTTTTAACAGTGAGAAGTGTTACTTTTGTAATTTAAAAGCGCAAAAAACGGAACTTAAATATGATAAGGACATTAAAACTTGGAGAAGTTAAATAATGTGCTTAATTAAGGTCATGCTTTCAGTAGCACTCAGGACTTGAACTGAATTATCTCTGATCCAAAATCTGAGCTCTTGAGCAATTAGATGCTGTCTCTGCACTCCTGCCCTCATGTCTATGAATCCTGATTTCCTTATTTGTAAAATGGAAGGGAAGGCTAACCCTCTATCAAGCCCCTTTAAAGAGCCACTAAGAGGGGAGGCAGATCTAGCTTAGTGTAAATACAGGTCTGTTTTCCCTCTTACCTACCTAAAAGGCATCCCCTGCCACTGTCAAAATGAGAACAAAACCAGACATTTTTAAGAACAAAAGTATTAATTACATTTGCCTTACGTATCAGGCACCTGTGTATGATTCAGTTTGAAGAAAAAAACAGAAATAACTAAAATGGCATGTAAATAGCTGAACCAGATGGTCTCTAAGATTGCCCATTTAGCTCTACAATTACTAACAAGAAAAAAAAAAAAAAAACCTGTTTCTCATACCTTTCTGTAGAGCTGAATTTTTCTGCTTTTCAGTTGAAACATGTACTTCTTTGGTTTCATCTGTCTTTTGGCCATCTGATGGAATAATGGTTGTCAGGTAATTAATAGAAGAGAGAAGAGCTTGTGTTTGCAGCAACAGATTTAAAGATGAAAAAGCCACCTAGAAACGTTTAAAAAAGAAAATTAGTCTCCCAGGCCAGTTACACCAGTAGTCTCCACATGAACCCGAAAGACTCCTAGCTAGGCTTGTCATCGCTGCAAGAAAGAGCTAGGAGAAGAAGATTCATAACCCACACTCCTTAAACAGGGATATATAAAGAATAAATTACACTTATACACTTTAGGGGTTCATTCGAGTAACCTAATTACTCCATTTCTCAAGCATAATTATCATGGAGCCTATAATCTACCTGTCATGGCCATCCCAATACTGGGCATACATATGGTTTTTTAGATTTTTCTATTGACTATTTATTACTATTATGTAAAATATATAAGTTACAACATGAAACTCCAGAATCACCTTGTGTAACTACTATGTCAAGAAATGATTTCAAATGTGACATTCGGGAGATTTAAATATAAAAAGTACAATTATAAGTGAGTTCTCAGTAACTAAATAATATTTTAAACTACAATAAAGGTCCCATTGTTCAAAAACAAAGTATATATAACATAGAAAAAAGTATCACATTTTTTAAAACAATGACTCTAGAAAGCTAAGGCAGCAACACAAATGCTTTCAAGAATGTGATTTTCTAAGAGAAAATTAAACATTTTAAAAATCTGTTTATACAAAGAAATTATTTTCATTGCTTCAAAACATTTAAGTGAATATAAAAATTAGAAAAAGGAAGTTTCCCAATAGTCATGATTCTCACATCTCTCAAAAGGGTAGTCTAAAACTCATTTCTCTCATTTTCTTTTTAATGTAACCCACAACTACACTTTGCCTCTTCTTCCTCTGCACAACTACCTAAGTGTGGCTCCAGAAATACTCGACATCTCCCCTTGCTTGTATTTTACATACTTTCTCAATCTTGCATCAAATAATCATAGCTAGTTTGGTGTGTGCAGAACTCTGTTCTTTGTAAATCAAAGTTCCCTCATCTATACAATTCGTTTCTTTAGAAATAATTAGGATGTGATACAATAAGGCAAAACAAAAGCTTTACTACACTGAATCATGAATACAGAGCACGGTAGGTAAATAGGAGTTTAATTTATAACTTTTCTTTGTTCTTGACTCTTTCATCAAATTACCCAGTCAATATTCCTTAAAGGATCCTAGAGACTTCCAAAGTAGGTCATTTTCAAATAAGATATATTCTTTTGATAGAATTGCTTACCTTCACTGTTTGCTCAGTTTTTTCAAAAGTAGTTTGAAAACTAGGTCCATTCTTATCAGCCTAAAAAAAAAGAAATAGAAGTTCTAAAGAAGAAATTAAGACCAAAGTAAATAAATCACTTATTTGTGATCTCTAGTTAATTTATTTACATTGTTATGACTGTATTTTTATATACATTATATATTTAATGTTATTGTCATTTTAATGTTATATCCAAATCATTTATTTATATAATAGTGCAAATATATTCTTCAAACAGAGGAGAGCATGACAACATTCATTTCTGGAAACTGCAGCTAGGGATCAGAATTATAAACCGAAGGTTGGAAGGTTTAGCAGTCAGTCATCTAGCCCACCTATGAACTAATGCTTGAATCCCTCTATAAAGTCTTTGGCAAGTCTATTTTATGATATCTCCAGTGAAAGAAATATAATTTTCTTACAAATTCAATCTTTAGAAAACTATGATTTAATAAGGTTTTCACATAATCCAAAATCTATCTCCCATCATAATTACTCATAGGTCAAGTTCTGTCCCTGGGAATATGCATAGTAAAATCAATGTTTTACCCTGTGTGAGAAGTCTTATGCCTTCTTGTCCCCATCATGCTTTGTGCTCTTCTTTATTAATCAATCACATTATATTTTAATATTATCTCCCTACTAGTCTAGAACTTCCTTGAGAACGGGAAAAAATTTCATCTCTGTATCCCAAGTGCCTAACAGAACCTGACATATAAGACATTCGACAAATAGTTGTTGAATTATTAAACACATCAACCTATCTTAAATGAATCTATATACAATCAGTTCCTACAGCATTCCTCATATGATATATTTTTAAGGCCCTTCCCAATCCTGGCAGTTCTCTATTGAACCCAATCCAATTTGACTTTAATCTTTTTGATGAGGCATACTCAGACAAATGTCGCCTATATATACAATGATGCAGGTAGGTGACTATGCCTCAGAAGTTAGGAGTAGGACCTGCTTCATCCCATGTTTCCATCTTTGGAGACAAGATGTTTAGTGACCTTGTAAAACTCCTAGTCTAGTCCTGTACTTGTATAAAAAAGAAAGAAGGTATATGAATGTAAAGAGAAATAGTAGATATCCCAATGATTAAAAATCTTATGATACACATCTAGAGCCTTTAGTAATCTGTCATCTTTTTCCTTTCAGAGGATAGTTTGGAATATACAATAAATACACCAATATTCTATGACCCTTACCTTAATATACTCTACTTTTAAAAGATCTAATCCAGGTTTGTCAGAAGAGCTAATCAAGTGAAGGGGCTTCTTTTTGGATCCTAGATTTAAAAAAAGAAAAAGTATTTCAAATAAATTGGTCTTTAAGTTTAAAAATTTTTAGATGTCTTCTTTTAAAAAAAATTGTTAATTATGCTTTATAAGACTATCTGTACATATTTTTATGGTTATTAAATACTAAGGTCATCACTAGTGAAGAAATAAATCAATCCAAACCCTGACCCAACCTTTATTATCTGCCTTGCTTAAAAATATAAATATTTGTTTTGATTTTATATCTGTTAAAAAAAATAAGCAAAACTCTAGATATTTTAGTCATATATGTATTTGTAAGACAATGGAAAGACTACAAGTGTACAAATAAGGAAATATGAATTCTAGTTCACCTCCTTTACCAAAAGCTATTTAACTTCAGTGTTCTCAACTATATAATAGGGAGATTGGACTAGAAAAATAAGCAATATCATATAGAGCTCTAAAATTCTATGAGCAAATATTTTATTCCTATTTTTAAAATGTAAATAATTTTTCATTTAGACTAAGACAAGGCTTAGTTAGGACAGATTTTTTAAGGAAGGGGTATTAAATTTCTTTTAATTTAAAAACAACAGGTACTACCAGATGTCTTCTATATCCTTATGTAGATGTACAAAGGAACTGCCTCAAGAAGCTATGGAGGGAGACGTGATTTATCTACCATTTAATCTATCTTTTATTTGTCGTCCCATAACTCCTATTTCTGAAACATTTCAGAATTTTCCCTTGAAATAATTTTCCCTAAAGGAAAAAATAGCCTAGCAGATTTATTAGTGTTTTTGTTCCTTAAGACAATAATATAAACTCCATCTTAACACAGTGCTTTTAGAAACTTACTAACACATAAAACATTTTTCTTCTAAACTCAGATTTTAGTTTCAACTATTTTAAAAAATAACAAAAAAGTAAGTCTTTAACTCATTCCTTTATTCCTTGTATATCTCATGATCACACAAGATGAATACTAAAATAAACTATAAGCACTTCTAAAAGACTGAATTTTATGCCCCACCATTTTGATTTTTATGACCTGGTACTGCTTCTGATATGTGGACACTATTCAACAGAAAGAATAAGAACTTCAATATTATAAACCCAGAAATAAATGTTAGGTTTTGCCATTCATAAGATACATTAACTTGAGTAAACCACTTAATCTCTTTATATAACCTTTGTTTGTAAAATGGGAATAATACACCCTATATAAAGAGGATTTATTTGGAATCTCTGAGGTAGCAGACCATGGTATATAAGTATACAGACCTAGAGCCAGACTTCCAGGATTCAGCCACTAACTAACAGTATGACCTTGGATAAATTACATAAATAATTTTTGCCTTAGTTTCCTCATATATAAATTGGAGACAATAGCATTGGCTTTTTCAAAGCAGTTATAAGGATTAAATGGGTTATTATTTGAAAAATACTTAGAACGGTGCTATTATTTATTATAAATATTATTAAATAAATGAAAGTATTTCAGATACTCATGAATGGTTTTATATTTATTATTAGTTATCATTTCTATTTTTATGGCTATTACCTTGAATTTCATGGTAATCCAAGCTGATTTTCTTTAGGTAAGATACTGCAGTTAAATCAAATGTTCTCACTGTAGCCTCTGTTCCCAATTGAGTGACATTAAATACTAGAATTGTATCTTCTTCTTTCTGTTGTTTAGTAAATTCCAAAATCACCTAAAAGAATCAGGATAAGTAAATTGAATCATACCTTTTTTCATCATGAGTAGAAGTTTGCTGACACTCCTCTACTACCATATCACTATTTACTATGATTGGAAATTATCATCTTAAATCCTATTATTGAGACTATAAATATATGTGTGTGTGTGTGTGTGTGTACATATATATGTATAAATCATGGTTTAATTTTATATCAATAATTTAGATTTTAAAATTTAGTAAAAATAGAATGTATGGATTCTTCTTTAACATGATTTTCTTAAACCTGTATCTCAAAACAAAAGTCACATTTGGTGCTACATGAAACAGAAACATTTGGTCCTATTTAAGTAAAAAGTAAGACAAAGATGTTCATTATTACACTAATATTCAAATTTATTCTAAAAATAATAGCTAGTAAGTATATTTAGCAGATGAAAAATATAACGTATATGTGGCAATTTTTAAAACATGTAAGTTCTTTGATACTCCATTAAGAGAGTATTTAAATCAGGGCAGGCTTGTTATTGCCTTAATTAATAGAGTGCAGAGGAAGTGATACAATAATGACTTCCAAAAAAGACCACGAAACTCCCATCTGGAAATGTTCACTCTGAGAAGCTAGTCGCCATTTTCAACTACCCTGAGAACGCCATGCTTGGGAGTCAATGAGTAGTTATCAGTCAAGAATCCCAGCTAAGCTTCTAGCCAACAGCTAGTATCAACTACCAGCCTCATGAGTGAGTCACCTCTGAGCCCCTCTGACACTTCAGGTCACAGCAGCATCAGTCAAATATGTAGGCATGTGAAAGACTATATGCAAAATTACTAAGCTAGGCCTTTCCAGAATTCCTAACCTACAATATTGTGTTTGTATGATTTCTAAATGGAATCATAATGTCCTTGGTATCATAATCTCCTTTTTTTTTTCAAATAAAGATATATTGTGAACATCTTTGCATGGCAATGTCTCCTTTTATTATATGATTTTTAATGGCTTTAAAAACATTATAAAAATTTAGGTTGTTCACATTTTTCCAAGTTAGAAGTTTGACAATGACTGATATTACTTGGGTTAAAAGTTAAAAAAATGTTATAGAAATTTTCTAAAGACAATCCGAATTAAGAGTCTTGAGCTTTTCCAGAATAGATTACATATACTTTATATCACTCTTATATCAGCTTTTACAAAATAACATTTCATTTTCATGGAACTGTATGTGTGGATGAGTGGAGGGCAGCTAGGGAAGACAGAGTAGTACATTTTTAAATATACCTAATGTTTGGATCTAGCGTGAGATAGTTTGCAAAAACAGTGATAATATATTTGTTTATAGGCAAAAAATGGGCATACCTCTTTAATTTCAAACTTCAGTAGAAGATTAATGAGCTCCTCATTAGGGGCCTCTGAAACTTTCTTTCGTTCTGATCCTTTCATACTTTTACCCATCTGTGTGTCTCCATCTTCAGCATCAAAATACTCATCATCAGATTCTGAAGGAAGAAGACATTCATTTGACTTAAGAGAATATCCACTGTAAGCTGCACAAAACACTGAAACTTAAATCTCTCAAAAGTAAAATTCACTTATCAGATACAAACTTCATATTCAGAATCAGAAGATAGTTTCAATGTGGGACTTTTTCTAAGTCTCACAAAGTGACTCAATCTAGCCAGTGAAAAGCACAAATAAAATTTAACTGCCCTATTTTTAATTCAATAATGCTGTTTTTCACTTTAAATCATTTAATATTCAATAAAATATTTCCTAGGTATCATCTATCATATATCAGTCTGTACCAGCCACTAAGAACACCAGAGTGACAAGGACAGACATAATCTTTGTCCTTGTGACACCTATATTCTAAGGCAAAATTAAAAGAGATCAGTTATGCCAGAGCTAGACAAAAAGATCAGGTAGTAACTACAGCAAAAGAAAAAAAAGTAGCTTATTTAAAATCTTAAGCATTGTCATTCACGAAAATCCTTTTAATCTAATGAAGGAACTTGGGCTTAAAAAAAAAAAAAAGACTCAAAATCACAGTGTTGGTTAGAGCACAACTAGAACGAAAACCAATAAATTACTATAACACTTTCAAAATTCCTTTACTCTCTGAAAATTTTATCTCTACATACTAATTTATAGGCTTGATTTAATAAAGAACTTATTACTTTCCTTACCTGATTCCACTCCATCTAGCAACAGTGATGTACCAAGTAGTTTTTCTGTCTTATCTGAAATAATGGGAATTGAGGATACCTAGCAAATAATACAAAAATTTTCTTAAAATGCTCATTTAGCAGGATTAAATGTACATAAATGAGACATACTGAAAAAGTAATAAGAGAATAGAAAGATGGAAAGACATGTACTCACACAATATACAACTCTTCCATTGAAATACATTATGCAATCTACTAAATAATGGTTGGCTGAAGTTTATTATTAAGACTACCACCTGCAGTTATAAGGGCAGAACTATGTGCAATCTAGTAGATGAGTCTACTTATCATTGTTGCCATTTAGTTGTTATCTACTACATTAACTGTACAGCTTTTTTACAGGTTCATGGAAAATAATATAAGTATTAGTTGGCTCTCTCAAATTTCATTTAGAAATAAATGAAAATCGATCGTTTATTTTAGGTTGTAAAAATCAATTCCAGTTAGTGTTCTAAAATTTTTAAGTCTAATATATAAGTAAATTTTATACTAATCAATATTTCTAAAATTTCTGTCTAGTTTTATTTAAAACACATTTCATAAATTTGAAAGACATTTTTCCTTTCATTTATGTATTTCTGTTCCCTTTATTCCCTAAAACTGATTTCTACCACCACTCTAAAAGAGCAGTAGTGAAATAAGTTACAATCTTTATTTATTCAATGCTGTAAGCAGTTTGTATAGAATCAACATTAAACCTCAAAAGTGTGTCAAATAAGTGAAACTGGCCCTAAAAAATACTGAAAGGTAAAATAGCTCACAGAAAGATGAAAAAGAACTCACCATAAATACAAATGTAAAGAGACTTAGCACTTTTCTTATATCCATTTACCTGTCTCTCAGGAGACTGTACAGATGATTTCTGTGGCAAGGGTATACTGTTAATCAAACATAGCACATCTTTCATCTTCCGATCCGAAATTCTCACATGCATCAAAGGAAGCCCTCCTGATACTTTAAATCTAAAAATACAATTCAACAGTAAGCTTTCAAGGTCCAGCTCCTCTATATTATAGAGGGGGAAAGGGAATGGAGAAGAGGCTACATTATGGGGTTGAAGTTACCATGGACATGTTTTAATTTAATATCTCGTTTAGTCAACGCTATAAGCAATGGGAAATTCTATGTAAGCCAAGTTTCCAGATAATTTAAATACATCCTTCTTAAACAGCCAACCATTCTTAATTAACTAATTTTTATGAAAACATTTTCAAACATAATTGTCTACTTTGTAAAACCAAACACACTATATGCACTTTAACTTTCCTAGTATCAAAGATTTCTCATTATAAACATCAAATAGTATCTGCCCCCATCACTCTATCCCCTTGCCTTGCTTTATTTCCTCTTGTAGAACTTGTCAACATTTGACATGTCATATGCACACTTGTTTATTTTATGTCTCCTCTGATTACAATGTAAGTTCCATACGGACATCTGTTTTACTCACTGCCTAATCACTGTTATGCCTTCTTCAGTTGCTTACTTTTTGGCAGCTGCGTCTATTCTGCTTCCCTCCTCAACCTAACTGCCTAAGTTTGTCTCAACAGCTTTGTGGCAGCTATTTGCTGCTCATAAAGCTCTTTCAGGTTGTTGCGTATCTTTGACTTCCTAACTAAGCTGCAAACAGCTCAAGCTGACAGATGCCTACCAATAAATGAAGAATTTTTCTGTATCATGCATAAACCACTAATGTTCAAAAGAGTCCAGTTAGCTATTCCTACCTCAAAAGACTGAACTTTCTGCCAAAGTACTCTGTAAATTTAAAAGCACCATAAAAATTTATGATGCTTCTTCATTACCTCTGAAATATTACATAAAATTAAAAGTATTACAAATAGAGGGACTAGATTAACCTTCCCACCTAAAGTAACTAAAAAAGTAGACAAGACATATCAAACAATAATTTCAAAGACACTGGACATGAGTAAACAAAGGACAGCTGAAATACGGGAAGCAAATGAGGAAACATCTACAAATACCCAGCTTATTGACTGAAGAGTTAAAAAATGTGTGGGGTACAGTAAAGCAGTATCTCAAGGAAAATTTACAGCACTAAATGCCTACATTAGAAAAGAAGAAAGGTCTCAAATCAATGGTCTTACCTTCTACCTTAATAATCAACAAAACTGACAAACTTCTAGCTAGACTAACCAAGAAAAGGCATAAATTATGAATATCAGGAGTGAGAGAGAGCATCACTATAGAGTCTACATGTACTAAAACAGTGGAAATATGAACAATTTTATAACAATATACTCAACAACTAAGATAAAATGGACAAATTCCTTCTTTAAAGGACAAAATACTAAAAGAAATCGCTCAAAAAAAAAAAAAAATCAGATACTTTGAATAGCCCTATACCAATCGAGAAATTGAATTAGGTAAAATCCTTCCAAAAAAGAAAACTCCAAGACCAGATGGTTTCACTAGAAGAAATAATACCAATTCCACACGACTTCTTCCAGAAAATTCATTCCATGAGGCCAACATTACCTTGATACTCTGGTACCAAAACAAGTAAATAAAAGCACAGACCAGCATCCCTAATAAGATGTAAAACTTCCTAACAAAATTTTAGCAAACCAAATGCAATATCTTAAAAGAATAATACAGCATTACCAACTGAGGTTTAACCAGTAACGCAAGGTTGGTTTAAAATCCATTAGATAAAAAGTTTCAGTGAAGTACTGACATATACAACATGCATCAATCTCAAATTATGCTAAGAAGCCAAGCAAAGAGTTAAAACTGTGATTCTACTTATATAAAAAATTCTAGGAAATTTTAACAAATCTATAGTGTCAGAAAGCAGATTAGTGTTGTCCAGGGATTGAGGAGGGAGGAGTTAGCAGGTAAGGATGGGAGGGAGAGAATATAAAGGAGCATAAGGACTTTGAGGGATGATGGATATGTTCATTATCTTGACTGTGGTGAAGGTTTCGTAGATATATAAATAAGTTAAAACTTATCAATTTGTATACTTTAAACAGACATACCCTACTGAATGTCAATAATACTTCAATAAAGCTGTTTTTAAGAAGGCAAAATATATTTCATAATTACATAAATTTAAAATTCAGTTGCTACTTTTTATTCCCTTAGATTATTCTCAAGAGTTTATATGAGCTCATAATCAAAAGAACCTCTCATTTTTTTGATATTTTATTTTACTGATATTAAACCTTGGATTTGATGCATTCAAAAACAGAGATAATCAACTTTTATAGAATGTAAAAGTCTAAATACTTCTGAAATAAGAGAGGTGATATATAATTGAAATAAACATTTTCTTAAAAATGTATTTCTGCTATAAAACTATCATTTTTTTCTGTCCTTCAGAAAATTAGCTTTGCTTTCTTAAAATCCAATAACTGATACAGATATATTTCACCTTTTTGATTTATAATATAAAGAAAACTCATACATTACCGGGCCATTCTAATGTCTTTTTCTACCATTGCTTTGGCCAATTCAACATGAAAATCCATGGGTTGCAAAATATGGATAGTTGATGGATGCTGAAATCGACACTTTTTCCAGTTTTCCTCTTAAAAAAAACAACTTTTAATTAAACAACTAGTTTTTCTTTATTAAATAATTATTTTTAGATCAGATATGGAAAAGTACTCTAATATATTAGAAAATAGTTAATAAACATATTCAATGAATATCAACTTTTACTTCTTTCAGCATACAAGTTAAATAACCAATATTGTTTTTAATACAGATTGACAGGATTCAAAGACTGTGATGTACAAATAATTTTAAATATTTATTTGGAGAATGTTTATATAACATCTCGCATTTTTACGCAAACAGGAAAAAACTCAGGCATGTGTTACCTCGATAACAGAATTAGAGATCGGGGTGGGTTGTTGAAGTGAAAAAATGAAAATAGAAAAAAATAACAGAAAAAAAGAGGTTTTTGGGGTTCCTAAGTGCAAGTGGTTTAGCACACAATTCTAAAGCAAAAATCACTTTTATCAAGCAAGATTTTATGACGAAAAAAGTGTAATAATCGTTTTCCTTCAAATAAGAAGGTCCCTAAAACAGACTTAGCAATGACTAACAGAATCCTACACAGATTTTAACTAATGGCAATGACTGAACACC
This sequence comes from Rousettus aegyptiacus, assembly GCF_014176215.1. Lineage (NCBI taxonomy): Eukaryota > Metazoa > Chordata > Mammalia > Chiroptera > Pteropodidae > Rousettus > Rousettus aegyptiacus. The sequence goes on from NW_023416306.1 coordinate 130,145,638, forward strand.
ATTTATCACTTATAATTCCAGAAATTTTTATTGAGTACATACAAATGGCAATTTTAATGGTCTGTGTAGGTACTTCACTTTAAGGCATTAATAGGCTCCATATATAAAAAATCTATATATTTATATATTTACATTTTAATAAAACTCATCACTCCTGCTAGAGTACACATTCTGTACAGAGATTATGTCTTTTCCTCCAGCAACCTACTATAAAGTGATATACTCAAGAATAGAAGCAAATATTGCTTCTAGAAACTAAACAAGGATAGAAAATCAGCACTCTACTTAAGCAGTAAAAACAAGAAAGTTTCTGGAAAATAATTAAATTAATTACTTTTATGGTTTTAAGACTAATCCACACTTCTCAGATATTTACAAAGGTAGAAGATGTAATACTACTGAAATAACAACTAGGCTAATATAGTAAAATATTTAAAAATGAAGGCAGTAAGGGAAAACAATACAGAAACATCTCAAAACACTACGACAGAGGAACGTGAGCCAACTGCAACTTCTATTTTGTATTCTGGGAAGTTTCACAGTCACATTACAAAAAAAAAAAATAGATAATAACTGGACTTAGATTAAAATGGTGATAAGTACCTTAAGAAAAATAGCCAAATTTTAAATCTCTATTTGTAACTGTGACAAGGATTTGCACTGATAGGCACCTGTTTAGCTTTCTTAAGTGACCAACGGGATATGTGTTCCAATGTCATCAGGTTTGACATACATGCACACACACGCATATTCACCAAAGCTCCTTGACATAATTTCGGGTCCTAAAAGCTGAGCAACATATTACCTGCTCTTGCAAAAAGTAGCTGCACATTTTTTATTTCAACATCAAACTTATCATATGCTTTATCCATGATTTCCTCCAGAGATGAATTATTAGTCTTCTGCAAACCTTGATCTTTACTGTTAAGCTAAAATGGAGAAAAAATTTTTCAATTTTTTAACAGTAAAGTACATACATCAACATACTTCAGTTGTGTCTTCTTAAAACCTAACTGAAATGAAGACATTGCCCTTAATGAATTCACATATTGCTTGATTTTCAGATAACTATTTGTAAATATTTTATTAGGAATGTAATATTTCAGCCCATATCTCTATTATGTTTTGGCAATATGTTACAGCACATCTGCATTAACAAGGAGATTAGCCACACAGCCGCCTATCTCAAAAAACCTGTCTACACATCCAAATCTTTCTGGTTCTCAGGAGTTATTGCCATTTATGGCTCCCTATCCTAAAATCTTTACTATGAAAGAGCAAGTTTTAGTCCTTCTTCTCCCCACTACATCGCTAGGATAATTAGTCCATTAGAATCTAGCCCTCATCTCAATACTTCCTTTTTCCTCTTCCCAAAGAAAGCGAAAATCAATTCAGGACTGTATTTTCTGGAATCTTCACCTTTTTTCAGAGGCTTAGATTTCTACAGATTCATCATCCAAAACCTTAAGAGTTCTCTTACTCTACTTAGTTGCTGACAACAGTTTAACAAACACATATTCATTTCCTATTGTCAAAATATGTAAATGAACAAATAACATTGTGTAATTAAACTCTGAAAGCTATGAGTGCTTGAAAACTAGAAATGCTTCTCTTCAATTAGGAAAAGACAGCAAAAATCTGGTCCTCAATCTTGAATCAAATGCCATTACAAAAAATTTAGTGTTTTTCTTTGTGTGTGTGTTTTTTTAAGAGCCATAAAACATATATAAAATAATCTGAGGGCTTGACAAAATGCTAAGAAGAAATAAATCTAGGTTTAAATAAATTTTAGGGGAAAAAAAACAAACTATCACATAGCTAGCTACCAAGCTGAGCAAAAATGGGCAGACAAATGCTTATACACCTACCTGAAATGTACCAAAATCCAAAATGAGAAGATCTGACTTTTTGTGGTAGAAACCTGTCTGTGGAACTATTAGATAAGATGGTTTCAGATTTATCTTTAAATCAAGGACTTTACGAGTTTCGATAATATGTGTAAGTCCTGAAAGAAGGAAAAGAAATAATGAAAGATCAGAGAGTCAAGTTGAAATATATAATCATATTATTACCGAGAATAAGAACATCACTTTAAAAGTATTATGAAAGAACGTGAGTTCTCACAGATTACATTTTCAATTCAGCATGTAAAGTGAAATGGCATATGGTAAATGAGAAGTGATCAATCATATCATTGCACAGTACAGTAATCTCAGCAGAGCCAGTAGTTTATCCAGAGATAGAAGAATTCATTATTTCTTTAGTTAAGCAACCAGATAAAGTAGTTGGTTTCAGTTCACAGGCCATGTTGTATAAAATTAAGTATCTTATGTATCACATGATATGGTGAATAGGTTCTTAAGAACTGAGACAGGAATGTTTTCCACCTCAAGCTATCTCTGAGACACAGGTAATGTAATGAGACACAGGTAAAGTAATGGCAGACAGAACCATCTATGCTCCATATCATTCTCTTTCTCACCAGCTATAATTTGGTTTTGCGTAAGCCATGTACACACAATTCGACACCACTATATAATATTGCCTGAATTTAAAATAAAGAAAAAAAAAGCAGCCTATACTATTTTAAATACAATATTTACATAAGAATAGAAAAACTTTTGAGAGTTTAGTCGATGCTTAGGCAGACAGGCCAATTCTTTACCTGTAGCTGTTCTCTCTTTAATTTCTTCCAGCTTCATCAATGTAGCTGATGTTATTTGCTCAAGATCTAATCCCTTATTTGATTGAAAGAATTCAACCACTGCATTAATTGTTTTCTATAAAATAATTTAAAATGTAAATGTTATACATAGTACTTTTTACCATAAATTTTAAACTTTAAGCTTAATTTTAAATAACTGAGCTTAGAACTTATGAGGTACCGCCAAAGATATTCTACCCTACTGCATCTACTTCCAGAGTGAAAGAGAACTTGAAAAAAGGAATAGCCCAGGTAAGCTTGCTAAAGAGGCAACAAACGTGTGCATATCAGTAAAGTAATCTTATGTTCTATGGTGTCATGTTGATGTAGCAATGGATATTATTTATAGTTCTGGCCTCCAATTAGCCAGAAGGTAAAACTCTACTTCTTTATACTAAAGTTAAATTCCCCTACACTTTGGAGTTTAGAGAGGAAATTAGAATGCTATTGAGTCCTTACTTACCTTCAAAACAAACTTAAAAAAACAGATATTTTGCAAGATGGAATGAGTTCTGGAGATTAGATGTCAACAACATGCATGTACTTAACACCACTGAACCACACACTTAAAAATGTCTAAGATGGTAAATGTGTATTTTACTACAACTTAAATTTTTTTTTTTTAATCAGAAAATATAATGAGTTCTGGAGCCTTTATACAAGGACTCCTACCCACACGTGAATCCACTTCTAAACTGTAAACTAAAATTAAGTCAGGGATCACACCAGGGTGAAGTCAATTCACAAGTGATGGAATAAGTAGTGACCCATGCCCATCCCGCTTGCTAGCTTGAGATGAGATAAAGAGAGTCTGAATAAAAGATAAAGCTATAGATAAAGAACTTGAGCTAGCCTTTTCAAGAGTATCTAAATGCTGATTTTTTTTCTTGTGGGAACAATATTCAAAATTCTTTCAATTACTTCTTAAGCTCTTGGAACTGGTTCCAAACATTGAGGAGGAAGGGAGAATAAGCAAAAACAAACTACAGTAGGAAGTCAGTGTGTAATGACTGGGAGTAGCTGGTACAGTAAACATATACTTTTTTAACAGTATATTAGACTTTTTAAAATTTGACATAAGCATAAATATAAATACATCTTACAGCAGAAAAAAATCTGTAGCATATAAAAAAATCAAAATTAATTGCTAAACATGTACAGCTTTTAAAACAAGAAAAGTGTTAGTAAACTGGATTGCTAAGTAAATAAATGTGAAATATAAAAGAGAAAAAATAAGAAAACCATTATCAGATGTACAAGAGACGTTTAATAAAAATTCACTTTTTCTTTGCACTTACAGCATCATAGATGACCTCCACAGGCTGAGACTGGACGATCAGAGTCTGGTCAGCAGTGCTATTCTCTGGATTGGTTTCAAATTCAATTTTAAGCAAGGATGATGCAGTATCACCAATTGAAGCCACAAGTGATGGTACAGTATCCTGCTGTCTCAGACCTGTTATATACCAGTGTTCCAATTTTGCTTCAACTCTATGATTCAGTGGGGAAAAAAAGAAGTAATATAAATTAAGATCCTCTGTAATATAATGGTTTAAAATACATATTTTCCTTAAAAAAAAAAAAAACAAAACAAACAACTCTATTGAGAACTAGGAACACGCCCATTATCCAGAGTTGAAGTCCAAACTTCTCAACCTAGTATTTAATTACCTGCAGTCTAGTGTTTCGATTTTTTTTTTTTTTTAATTTTGGTTTGGCTTTTGTTCTCATCTATATGAAAAACCAACTTTGGCCAACTCCAGAACATTGCAGAAGTTCTGATTACGATGGTATGAATACCTCATCCCTGCTTCTCCTAGTCCTTTCCATTCAGTCTAGCATAAGCCGCAATTCTCCTAGACCAAGTTTTCCTCTTGCACAACTGAGCCTGTGTAGCATTAACTAGAAGGTATTTAATTTTACAGCACCTTCTCATTTATGAGCTAATATATTATACAGGTCTTAAATTATTAAATTTTTGAGTATCTTCTTATCAACTACAGCATAAACTTCTTGAAAGCAGACACTTGTTCTTATGGCCTTCACAGTATTAAATCTATAAATTAAACAGTATCCAATAAATAACTATAAAAGAAAGAAAAAAGGGTAAAACTAATGATGAGCTTTTCACATAACTTCATAACAAAACAAACTCAAATATAAAAAGACTATCTTGATACATACACAAAAAAATTAAGAGAAGAACTACTATTAATCTTTTTTTTTCTGCGAAGTAACACTATATTTTCGGGGACTAAAGTTATACAAAGAAATAAAATGGAAATAAGTTTTAAAAAACTTACTTAAGTGCTTGTGCTCCTGGTCGCTGAGATACCTGGGTGCCCAAACCAATTATTTGAATTTTTAGTATTTCTGGAATATTTGTGTTTTCCCTTATTGTAATGGAGGTGCTTACTAACTTCAGTGTCATTATATGAGCAACATACTAAAGAAAAAAATGAATAAAAATCGTTAAAAGTTTAAATAATTATTGCTTTCTTTAGTATTTTTTTCTTATTTAAATTTGTTGAATTGGAGTGATCTAAAAAACAATACGGTAGATTTCTGTATCAATATGCTCACTGTAAAAAAATGATTTTGCTTGCTTAAACAGGGCCTTTACTAAATCCAAAATTAATTTCTCTTAGTTTTAAAAGTCATAAAAACAAAAATTGATAAAATATTTTGTGGCATAACAATTTAAGTCAGCAGCTTTCACTAAAGCAGACCAATCCTTGGGCTCAAAAAACTGGACAAAATATAATGAACATATATGCTTGATGGCTTTGGAGAGTTAATAAGACATTGAGAAGAAAAAAAATCCTGACCCAAAAATTGATGTCAAGACTAGAAGTAGGATAGAGAACTAGGGAGATTATGCTTATTAAACCACACAGGAAGAAAGGAAGAGAAGAAAGGAACAAATTATCTACAAAACAGTTGGAAAACAATCAACAAAATGGTAAGAGTAAGTCCTTACTTATCAATAATTAGTTTGAATGTAGATGGACTAAAATCTCCAATCAAAAGACAAATGGCAGAATGATAAAATTTTTTAGAGAATAAAAGAATTTTGAAAGTGTTATTGTAATTTAAGAAGAGAAAACGAGACTCACTTTAGCTTTAAGGCCGCACACAGACTACAAGTGAAGGTATAGAAAAATATATTTCAAACAAACAGTAACAACAACACCACCAATGAACAGGAATAGCTATACTTATATCAGAAAATATAGACTGTAAGTTATAAATGGTCCAAAGAGATAACGAAGGTCATTATAAGGATAAAGGGGTCAATCTGTCAGGAAAATGTAACAATTGTAAATACTTATGAACTTACTGAAGCACTACAGTAACAGAACTAAAAGGAGAAATAAACAGTAATACAGTATTAGTTGGGGACGTAAAGAGCCCACCCTCGAAAACAGACAGATCATCCAGACGGATCACTAAGAAAACAATGGATGTGCACAAAGGTATAGGTCAAAAGAACCCAACTGACATACACAGAACATTCCTCCCAAAAGCAGAAGAATAAACATTCTTCTCAAGCCCACATGGAACATTTTTTAGACTATATAATATGTTAGGCCACGAAACGAGTCTCAAAAAAATTCAAGAGTAAAATACAAATTATGTACAATATGTTTTCCAAGCAAAATGGAATGAAACTAGAAATCAACCACAGGATGGAAAGCTATAAAATTCACAGATAGGTGGATTTTAAAACAATACTCCCAAACAACCAATGGATCAAAAAAAGAGAAAGAGAAATAAAAAAATGTTGTAAGACAAACAAAAATGAAAACACAACATATCAAAACATATGGGATGCAGCAAAAGTTCAAAGAGGAAAATTTATAGTGATAAAAGCCTAGAGCAAGGAAAAAGAAAGATCTCAAACAAAAACCATAACTTCATTCTAGTTTAAGGAACTAGAAAAAGAGGAACAAACTATGCCCAAAGGTAGAAGAAAAAAGAAAATAATAAAGATTAAAACAGAAATAAATGAAATAGAGAATAGGAAAACAAGATAAAAACAATTAACAAAACCAAAAGTTGGTACTTTGAAAACATAAACAAAACTGACAAACCTTGAGCTAGACTAAACAAGGAAAAAAAGAAAGAAAACTCATATAAATAAAATTTAAAAATGAAAGAAGAGGCATTACAACTGATATCACAAGAAACTATTATGGACAACCAATCCACCAACAAATTAGACAACCTAGAAACATACATTCTACCAGGACTGAATCATGAAGAAATAGAAATTCTGAGTAGACCAGTAATAAGTAAGGAGATTCAATGAGTAATCAAAAGCCTCCCGACAAAGAAAAGCCCATGACTAGATGCATTCACTGGTGAATTCTATCAAATATTTAAAGAAGAATTTATCCCAATTCTTCTCACAGTCTTCCCAAAAAACTGAGTTGGAGGGAACACTCTCAAACTCATTTTACAAGACTAGCATTATGTTGATTCCAAAGCCAGAAAAGGACACTACCAGAAATGCAAACTACAGGCCAATAACACTGATGAACATAAATGAAAAAATTTTCAGTAATATTTCAGCAAACCAAAGTCAGCGGCTCATTAAAAGGATTATACACAATAATTGAGATTCATCTCTGGGATGCAAAGATGGTTCCATATGTGCAAATCAGTAAATGTAATATATCATATGAATAAAATGAAAGATAGAAATCACATGATCATCTCAGTAGATGCAGAAAAAAGCAACTGTCAAAATATAGCATCCATTCATAATAAAAACTCTCTCAATAAATTGAATATACAAGAAATGTACCTTAACATAATAACTGTCATATCTGACAAGCCCAAAGTTAACATCATACTCCATGGTGAAAGATTGAAAGGTTTTCCTCTAAGATCAGGAAAAAGACAAGGGTGCCCATTTTCACCACTTCTATTCAACATAACTTTGGAAGTGATAGCCAGAGCAATGAGGTAAGAAAAAGAAACAAAAGGCATCCAAATTAGAAAGAAAGAAGTAAAAATGTCTCTGCTTACATATGATGTGATCTTACATATAAAATATACTAGACATCACCAAAAGTTAAAATTAATGAACAAATTCAGTAGTTACAGGATGCAAAAAAATCAATATACAAAAATCAGTTGTGTTTCTATTCACTAAAATGAATTAAGAAAGAAAACAATCCCATTTACAATAGCATCAAAAATAATAAAATGCTCAGGAATAAATTTAACCAAGAAGGTAAAAGATCTATACACTGAAACTAAAAGACACGCATGAAAAAATTAAAAACAAAAATAAATGGAAAGCCATCCTGTGTTCATGGCTTGAAAGAATTTAATATTGTTAAAATTTCCATACTACCCAACATAATCTATAGATTCAATGCAATCCCTATCAAGATTCCAATGGTATTTTTTATGGAAATTAAAAAAACAATCCCCATATCTGCATAGAACCACAAAAGACCCCAAATAGCCAAAGCAATCTAGAGAAAGAAGCTGGAGGCATTGCACTTCCTGATTTCAAACTATATTACAAAGATATAGTAATAAAAACAGTATGGTCCTGAAATAAAAACAGATACACAGACCAATGAAACACAATCAAGAGCCCAGGAATAAACCCATGCATATACAGTCAAGGGGAACCAAGAATACCCAATGGAGAAAAGATAGTCTCTTCAATATATGTGTTAAAAAAAAAAATTGGATATTCACATGCAAAAAAATGAAACTGGACCCCTAGCTTATACCACTCACAAAAATTATCTTGAATTAACTAAAGCCTTCAATGTAATACCTGCAACCACAAAGCTCCTAGAAGAAAACAGAGAAAAAGCTCTTTGACACTGGTCTTGGTAATGATATTATGAATATGATAGTGCGAGCACAAGCAACAAAAGCAAAAATAAACAGATGGGACTACATCAAATGAAGAAGATTCTGCACAGCAAAAAAAAAGGGGGGGGGAAGGGAATGAACAAAATAAAAAGGCAACCTACAAAATGGGAAAAAATACCTGCAGACCACATTTGTGATGAGGGGTTAATATACAAAATATATATTTAAAAAAATTTGTGCAACTCAATAGCAAAAAAAAAAAAAAAAAAAATCCAATTAAAAATAAGCAAAGGACCTGAATAGACATTTTTCCAAAGAGGATATTTAAATAGCCAACAGGTACATGAAAAAATATTCAACATCACTAATCATAAGAGAAATGCAAATCAAAACCACAGTGAGGTCTCACCTCACACCTATCAGAATGTCAGAATGGCTATTATCAAAAAGACAAGAGATGACAAGGCAAAGATGTGAATAAAACAGAACTTTTGTACGCTGCTGGTGGGAATGTAAACTGGTATAGTCACTTTAGAAAACAGTATTGAGGTTCCTCAAAAAAATGAAAAGTAGAACTTCCATATGATCCAGCAATTCCACTTCTGGGTATATATTTGAAAGAAATGAAATCACTATCTCAAAGAAGTATGTGTACCCCTAAGTTCACTGCAGCACTATTTGCAATAGCTAAGACCTGGAAACAACCTAAGTGTCCACTGACAGATGAACAGAAAGAAAATGTGAAATATTCTTGCCATTTGCAACAACATGGGTGAAACTTGAGGTAATTATGCTAAGTGAAATAAGTCAAAGAAAGAAAGACAAATACCATATGATCTCACGTATATACAAACTAAAAAGACCAGACCCATCAAAACAGAGAACAGATTGGTGGCTCCCAGGGTGGGGAGCAGGGTATGGAGGTAATAGGTAAAGGTAGTCAAAGGGTACAAAATTCCAGTTATAAGATGAATAATTTCTGTGGATGCAATGTAATGTAATGCATATGTAAAGAGTTCCTACAAACCAATAAAAAAAGACAATCCAATAATGAACAAACTATACTTCACAAAAAAGGATATCTAAGGACCTATAACTATGTGAAAAAGTGAAAAACTTCTTTACTCATCCAGGGTTCACAAATTAAAACCACAATGAAATATCACTATATACTCGCCATTTAGAATGGCTAAATTTAAAAGATTAATAATGCCAAGAGTTACTTAATAATGCCAAGGATACGGAGCAATAAGAATCCTCAAGTACTACTGATGGAAATACTTCCACACTGTAAAATCGTGCAGCAGAATCTATTAAAGTTAAATATATCTATGTCCTATGACACAGCAATTCCACTAACAATATAATTAGCAGAATATATCACATATGCCCACGAAAAGACATCTACAAAAAATTAATAGTAGTATAACAACCAAAAAATAGAAACACCACAAATGCCCATCAACAAAAGTATGAATAAATAAGTTGTGGTATCTTCAAACGAAAATACACAGAAATCAAAATGAGCAAAATACATGCAGTGAAAGAACAGGGATAAATCTCACAACTATGCCACATCTACAGCAAGATCTGGATCTTAACCTTGATGATTACATAGCTGTTCCTTTGGTTTTGCTCACTCTTTTTTTTATTTATAAGTCACATTTCACAATAAAAAAAATTTTTTAAGACAAAAGTTTCAAAAGATTCAATTTTATTTTATAATAAGTACTTTTTATCAGGTTATTTTTAAATTTACTAAAGCAACTAAGTCTAAAGTTGGAGAGAGTTTTAATTGCTAAGGTCTGACTAAAACATTTAACATACAATAGTAAAGCAGAAAGAAATAACATCTCTTTATTACTTTAAAAATCAATAACTTGTTAACCCAATTCAAGATATACAGTAAAAGGAAACAAAATACCTCTTAGACCACCTAAATAATTACCTGCTTGGGTAAAGTTAGGTTATGGGTACTCTCACTATAACCAATAGCCGTGAAGAGTTTATCTTTTTCCTCTGGAGTCATAAGGTCATCAATAGCTACAATGAAAAGACAATATTTTAAGAAATCAACTTCTTCAGTTTTACAGATACAATTGAAAAATCAAACCAAACTAACAAGTGCTCTAAAATCAATATATATAAATGCTAAAGTAAAAGAAGCTAGGCAATTCCCTCCACTATACTACTTGAACTAGTTAAAACAAACATAATGTATGTGCTTGTTTAGGTCAAGAAAAAGCAAAGACACCATTAAGGGAATTCAGGGTCTCATACATGGATTTTAGAAATGCCAAAGTGTTTTAAAAATTAAGTGAAACTTCTAATTAAATATCCATGCAAAGTAACAATGATGAATACTAAATGTGGCAATTTCTGAATTTCAACTTTTTAAATTTCACGAATAATTTTTTTCAAAAAAATCCAAGTTTCATTTTAATTTGATAAACACAGGAATGTGCCAGCTTAATGTATTTACCTATGTTTACTACGCTGAGCTACTTTTATTTCAAAAGTATTATGTAATAAAATTGAATTAACTGGATAAAATACAGTATTGTCTTATCATGTACAATAAATTATCTCACTTGGGACTTACTTTCAGGAATCAAAGATTCTTCATCTTTTTTCTTAGACTCCTTCTTACCCCAAAATCCACTAAACCAACCTCCACGTTTTTCACCTGTGTCGGTAGACTTTTTCCTTAATTTTTGCCCAGACCGAATCACCTAAAAAAAAAAAGTCAAAAAAATGTAATTAAAGAGTATATGCCCTCTTCACTTTTAGGTGTAGTCAGGTAAGAGCAATGATTAAAAAATTTTCAACACTAATTAGGTTAAAAACAGTCAAGAAAACCTTTCCTTCTGAAATGACCCTCAATGTGATGTGGTTAATGTAGTCTCACAATTAACAGAATTTACTTACAACACCAACTGACAGAATTTTGCTGCATTTTGTCAAGAATATAGCTGAGGGTTCAAGCGAAATTTTTCTGAGTAACATCTTCCAAATTGTTAAAGAGCCACTAAGACTGAAAGGAAGATGCTTCCACATTCAAGGTATGTTTAAAACAATCCTATTTCAGAATTCATGTACATCACTGGCTTGCTAATGATGGACATGTTGCAGGGGTGGAATATAAATAAAACTAGATAGTCCTCAACTTTCACTATATCCTCTTTTCTCAAAAAATCCTGCGTGATTTATGCTGCCCCTTGCCTTTGTCGACTTTTCAGTGAAATATAGATGAATAACCAAAAAGTTGAAAACATAATAAAGAGAATAAAAAGAATAATTTAGAATCTATCTTATTCCCTGAATAAGTAAACTTTAATAATTTTACCACTTAAAATTTAAGATATTTTAAATTGGTGCTGAATTGGTAACATATTGCAAGCCTCTGTGTGTACCAAAAAAAAAATGAAATAATCCAAAATGAAAGTTAAAAGTTGAATTCTATAGTAAAGAAAATAAGCTTGATAACTCAGTTTAAACTAAGTTAAATAAATTTTCTTTAATCTATAGACATAAAGAAATAATAATAAATCTGCCCACAAAACTATTAGTTATATCTCAGTTGTAACCATCTTTTGTCAAATTTATGAATATATGTTCAGTAGTCAGAAATGTAATAGGTAAAAAAAATATATATATATATATATGATTGGTTTATATTTTATATGAAATAACATTTAAATTTATTCTCTAGGCACAGAAGATTAGCGTGCTTTTTTATTTTTCATGATAAGTAGAACTTAGATGATTTAATGTCTCTATAACTCAATTTCCTGATATAAACTGAAGATAATTGTCCATTTCTCAGAATTGACAGTACCAGCAAATTACACCAAGAAAATGTTAGCTACTATTTTCATCATTAAACTTTCTACTTAAAAATTCTTATGAATACAAAGCTTCAGCAAAAGCAAATCAATTCTTAGCCACCAATATTTTGAGTTTATTTCAGACAGGCACACTATTGTTCATCCGTGTGCTGCTGTGTTCACCTGTAGTCTTGAGATACTTTTTAAATGGAACTAACACCCATCATGTCCTATAATTATAGAAGTTGTAAGGGCTGAAGGGTTAAGGAGAAGAGGCACTTAAAATAAGAAATGAAGTAAGAAATAATAAAAATTTGAAAGTGGTTTCAAAAAATGTCAAAGGTAGTATTTGGATACAGGCTATATAGTTCAACAGTAGATATGAATCTTTAAGACAAAGAAACCATGCAACCTGTGAAAAGGGCTCTACCTTTCAAAAATGGTAGTGATGAAAGAGCACTATTACACCATTAGTAACTTAGCGACTAGGGTAGTTAGCATTTGAGAATGTAAAGACTAAATATGGGAAACACGTAAAATTTCTGTCACGAGGCCTAGATGAGTGAATACATTCAAGCCCCATTTGAATTTGGAAACTGAAAGGAAATGACAAATGGGCGATAGTGGATAGCGTAGCTCAGTGGCAGTCATTGCTGCACTCAAGAATTATCATAAAGTTAAAAAACAAAAACAAACCAAAAACAATGCCCAAGCCCTACCACACACCAATTAAGTCAAATCTTGACGGAGTGAACTCCAGGCATCAGTATATTTTTAATTCCCTAGGTGAGTCTAATGTGCAGCCAGGATTTGGAACCACTGAGGTGACTATAAAAGAGGTCATCAAGCAGGGAGTTTCACTACTTGAACAGTTCCACAAGTAGATGGAACAGCTCTTTGGAAAAGACACCCAATTACATGTATATCATCTGGGCTTGTAAGCTTTAAAGAGACTCCTAAAAATTATTTTAGGGAAAATTAAACCAGAGGCTGAAAGTTCAAACCACTCTCAGTTACTTAACTTAATAGATGGATTTATGAACCATTCTTATAATATAAATCTAAATACAGGTATAGTCATAGAGTATTTGAGTATTTTATTTAAATATTTTTAACTAAACTGTAAAAAGGGCTGGCATTAAATATTTTTAAATTGTTACCATATTTTTTTATCACCTATAAAAATTTTTATGATAATAGATAACATACATGCTTTTAAAGTTTCAGGGAAAAAAAACACTTTAATTTGAAAAATAAATTTAGTCATTAGGGAATTAACAATGTTGAGACATTAAAAATAATGTAGTGACCAACTCCAACATTCAACTTGGCCTGCTGCCATATTGCTACTTAAATTTCTAAAAATAACTTAAAAAAAATAAAGATAAAGCCATTATCAGGACTGAAATCTTGATAAAAGGTGTGCTCAGTATGTCACTGTCAAGGAATTTCAAAATAACCTGAAAAACTTAGAAAGACCTAATAAAAAGACAAATGAAATAATTAGAAAGAACTAATAGAGAAAAGGCAGAAATTAATTAGAAAGCACGCAAATAAAAATACTAATTTCAAACAGTGATAAAGGCTATGAAGAAAATAAAGTCAAAAATAAAAAATTGAAAAAACTTTCCAATATGCTGACAGTTATCATTTTTAAAATACATCTGAAAATGAGAGCTGACACAGAACTATATACACACATCATATCAATGCCTAATTCTTGGTTTTACATATGTCAGATGTTACCACTGAGGGAACTAAGTGAAGGGTACACAGAATCTCTGTAAACTACATTTGTAACTTCCAGTGACTCTGTAATTAATTCAAAATAAAGAATACATACGCAACCAAAAATTAATAAATTAAAAAATATATAAAACCTAATATGAAGAAGGATGCAGAACTCTCTCTTTTTTCCTAAATACCCTCTCTGCCTTACTTCCTTCACTGTCCAGCTAAGAGTCCATGGTAAATAATTTCAGCCAATCTTCTGCTTATATTTTAAGCGCTAGCCCTGTGGACTTTCCCTTATAATGAAAAAACATCAATCTTGGATGAATATAATTCTCTTCATGTACATCCATCCTTCTTCGTCCACAGCATCTAATAATTAATCCTCTTCAATTTTCAAGCAACTGGTAACTAGTATTAGAAAACATAACTAAACTGAAGCAAATTAATGTAGAGAGGATTGAAATTATCTGTTTCTTCCAGCAAATCATTCCTTTAATTTATAGGGACAATCCTATGAATCATACTGCAAAGTATCATAGTAATGTAAAGTATCATACTGTCTATACTCACTGTTCCATTTCCTACTCTCTCATTCCTATTAGGTTTCTACACACACTATTCTATAAAAACTGTTCTTCAAATGACTTCTTTATTGCTAAATCCAATGATGAACTTTCAGTTCCATTGTGGCATGAGCACTCTACGATCTAACCTTAATGATGATTACAACTAAAAATTTTGGACAAAACAAAAAACATCTACCATAAACTGAAATATAAGCAAAGCAGCAGATAATAGAGGGAAGCCAAAACTTGAAGAGGTGACCTTCACAAGAGTGAGTTTCCCATTTTTCCCCTATGTTGTACCCCACTCTATAATTTCTCCCTCCTGATGTTCATGTCCTTGGGTAGTCCCCCTCTTGTTTCTAACCAAGAGAACATGGCAAAGGTGATAATATATACACAATTATGTGCATAAAATTGTAGTAGCTGTCTTGCTGGTGTTTCTCTCTTCCTTTGAAGAAGCAAGCTACATGTTATGGGTTGTCTGTGTTAGGAGACCCATTTGGCAAGGAACTGAAGTGATATTTGATATTTATGACCTGAGGGCAGCCTTTAACCAATAGCTGGCAAGAAATTGAAGTCCTTCATCCCACAGCCACAAGGAGCTAAATTCTAACAGCAAAAGCAAATCCTTCGCTGATTTTGCCACAGATTAGACCACAGTTGCAGCCAACATCTTGATTGCATTATTTTGAGACCTTAAGCAGATGACTCAAGAAAGCCATTCTTAGACTCATGGTCCACAGAAATTCTGAAATAATAAATGTACATTGTTTTAAGCCCCTAAGTTTTTTATGCAGCTACAGAAAATTATTTCACATGGCTCTACCCTGAGAGGGCCTCGATCATGGAGCAGCACAGAGCCACCGGCAATTAAACCTCTGAGAGAAACTCCAGTCAAGTTATGAAATGAGAAAATGCAGTCCATGAAATCCAAAGTGTCAAGAGGGAAATCCCAGAGTGGAGAGCCAGAAAATAGGGTATCTGTGTATGAACTGGCACACATTTCAGGGTCACATTTCAGGGTAACCCAAGTTCTGTATGTATGAAACTGACCTAAATCAAAGGAGCAAAGGTTTAGAGACCTGAACTGAGATATGACTATCTGCACAAGTCTCAAACTCCTATACTATTCATGTGCAAAATAGACCCAAGCCAACATAAAAAAAGTTGGAAAAACTGAATTGAGATTTGAACCATTATCCACAGAAGGCAAAATACAAAATTAGAACTTAACCAAGTCATGTGCTAAGACAAAGTATCAACATTTTACACAAGATAATAAGATCCAGAGACTACATAATAAATATTCACAATGTCCAAGATACAATCCAAAATTACTTGACGTGTGAAAATAAAACAGGAATATATGACCAATTCTCAAAAGAAAAGATAATCAACAGTTGTCAGTGATCAGATAACCTAGATGTTGAAACTATCAGAAAGACATTGTAACCTGTGTTATATGAGATAAAGGAAAATACACTTAAAAATATTGAAAAGATTAGGATTTTTTAGCAGAGAAATAGAAACTAAAAAGGAACCCAATAGAAATTTTAAACATGAAAAACACAATATCTGAAACAAAATACTCCTGGTGTGGGCTCAATAGTAAAATGGAAATGATAGAGAAAAGAGTAAACTTGAAGATAGATCAATAGAAATTATTCAATCTGAATAATAGGAAAAAACATTGATTAAAAATTCAACAAAGCCTCAGGGACTTGTGGTACAGTATCAAAAGGTCATACTTATGTACTTATTCACATGTGTATCTATGTCTATATCTATCTATATATAATTAAAGTCCGAAAATGAGAGAAGAAATTGGAAACAGAATGTTATTTGAAGAAATAATGGCTTAAAATATCTCGTATTTAGAAAATCTAATGGTCATTCTCAGTCCTCAGCTAAGTTGACCAATCAGACACATATGTCACAGCTATTCACTCTCTCTTCCTTGAAATTCTTTCTCCACTTGGCTTGGAGGATATTACATTCATAGAGCTTCCCACCTACATACATCTCTGGCAACTCCGCCATGGTCACCTTTGCTGGCTCTCATCTCTCTGACCTATAAACAATAGAATGCTTTGGGTCTTTGGCTACTATTCTCTGACTACTCTAACTTCTTAGGTGATTTTACCCAATGTCACAGCTTTAAGTACCATCTCTATGCTGACCCTTCCTAAACTTATATATCCAGCACAGACTTATGAAAATTCCATATTCATGTATTCAACTGCCTACTCCATATCTCTACATTAATGTCCAAAAGATGGCTAAAATGTAATAGTTCTCAAACTGAACTCCTGATCTTCTCCCATCTCACCCAAACTTGTTCCATCTAGTCTTTCCCATCTCACTTCAATTCCTCCCAATTGCTCCAAGCCAAAATCTTTAAAGTCATCTCCTATTTCTTTCTTGTACAATACGTACCTAATCAGTTGGGAAATATTGGCTCTGCCTTCAAAATATATCCAGAATGTGACCCTTTCTCATCACTTCCATTGTAACCATCCTCTCATCTCAAATTATCTCTCGCTTCAAATATTTCAATAGCATCCTAAGTTTTCTCCCTGTTTTCAGCCTTGTCCTCCCTCTTACAGTCTGTTCTCAAAAGAGCAGCCAGAGGGATTTTTAAAACCTAGGTTAGATGACATCAGATGATATCAGGTATTTTCAAAATGGTTCCCTAATTCAAAATAAAAGACAAAATCCACACAATTGTTCAAAAGACTCTACACAGTCTGGCATCCCCCCAACTCTAACAATCACCCCTCCCACTCCACTACCTTACTTCTCCGACCTCATTAACCACACTCTCTCCTTTCTCTCACCATTTTACTTAGTTCCCTCAGTGAGCCAGAGGTGCACCCACCCCACAACCTTTCAATTTCCTATAATCTTTCTGCCTGATACATTTTTCCCTCAGGTATCTTTCTGGTTGGCTCCTCACCTTCATTAGGTCTCTGCTCAAATATATCCTTCTTAGTGAAAAAGTTTCCCCTGACCATCTTATTTAAAACTGCAACTCGTTACCATCACTGCCTAGTCTCGCACTCCTTATATCGTGTTCTGTTTTTATTGATGTTTTTATTATAATTCTTCCTATTACAACGTAGGAGATTTTTGTGTGTTCACTTTTGTATGCTAATACAAATGGTGACTGCGATAAAGAAAAAAGGTCATTTCTTTAGTAATTACTATATCCAGGCACATAATAAACTAAGTGCTTTACATCGATTATCATGCACTCCTCACAACAACCCTATGATGTACATGCTATAAATCTTAGTTTACAAATGAGGAAACTTAGGCACAGAGAGGTTAAAAAGCCAACCTTAGATCACACAAATAATAGTTGGCAAAGCTGGGATTAGAATCCATACCACCTGATTCCCAGGTCCATGTCTTTAACCATAATGTTACTACAAAAGGCACTCAATGAGTATTTGCTAAGTAAACAAATGAACAAGTGTATATGCTTCAATTCTTTCTAAAAACATGAGTATGTGGATGGAGCTTTATGAACATAAAAAAGACTAAAAGAATATACAGAAAGGTACCAAGAACAGTTATGTTTGGTATGATGTAATCGATGTTTCTATTTCCTTTTTTAGTGGATCTATATTTTCAAATTTTTCTATAGTGAGCTGTATTGCATTCGTAATTTATTAATTACCAAAAATGTCATGTTACAAAATAATAGAAATGACATGAAACAGTGTAGATGAGTGAGATAAATCAGCAATTACAAAACATTATAAATAGATTGATTCTAATTTGGGGGAAAATGAAGAGAAGAGAAAAAAGAGGGGAAGGGAGGGGGGAAGGGAGGGGGAGGGGAGGAGAAGAGAGAAGATAGCGAGAGACAGAAGAAAAAAGATGGATGAATGGAAGGCAGAGGAACGAAGGGAAGAGGACAGACACAAAGCAAAAATAAAGTGGAAGAAATGGGGGATAAGAAGCATAAATAAGTAAGTACACATTGATGGGAGAAAGACTAAAGGCGTGTTTGTCAAACTGCTAACAGCATTCTGTGTTATTAGAATTATGGATGACTTTCATTCACTTTCTTTAGGGAGAAGGGTTCAAATTTTTCTTACGAAACTTTTAAAAATGTTTCCCCTTAATGTCACTGTTTTTTTCGCCAATATTACAATATTTTTTTTCTCTAGAGACTAAATTAAGCCATGAAAACTCAACCTTTATTTTTAACTGAGTAAATCTCATCAACTTCCCATGAAGATTTCTTGATCCTAGGCGTAAAGTAGTAGTATTAATATGTTTAAAACACAAAATCGGCTAATAAAAATAATTACCTCAGCTTGTGCTTGTTGCCTTGCTAAAATTATGTTAAAAACATCTAACGTCTTCTCCAAATCCTATAAAACAAAGAAACATTTGTAAACAAGGAACATGATCATTAGATAAGAAAAAAATATTCTTTTCCTATGATTTCTAGGCTTATCTAGTCCACAAACAGTATTTGAGATGCAACAGAAGTTTAAGTATAAATTTGAATTTACACTTGGTTTTTACATTTTTAACTTTTGCAGTATAAGTTTTCTAAAAAAATAAATCCTCACTGAAAGCAAGATAAAAGAAAGAATTTTAATGAGACCATTACAATATACGGATAGCCATATATGAAAACAGAAACAAGACTATTTAGAAGGGAGACTTGTTTTAGGTATTATCCTTATGGTTCTTCTGACTCCCTCTATTCTACATTATTTTATAATCACTGCACTAAAGACACCATTATAAAGCACAAAATTTTAAATGTAAAATTCTGCAAATCATAAGTAATCTCAAGAAGAAATTGATTTGGGGGATTTCCAGAAAAGTATGTAAGAGGAATCTAATAGGTACGGAGTGACCTGTGTGTCAGGTGCTCTACGTGTTATCTCATGCATATCTCACAACTATGTAAGACAGATACTGTTTCCATTTTATATATGAGAACACCGGACCTGAGATGTTGAGAAACCTGATGCTTTTTCTAACATATAATACTAGTGATTAACACATATTTCAGAATAATAGAAATTCAATTAACCATTTACATTACAAATTTGTAACAGAAAGTTATATATAATAAAGATCAGATGATACTAAGCAAGTTATATATTCTGTGTAGTGTTTTTCTATATTTCAAAAGGGGGTAAATAAGACTCCTCCTGTCTTGAGAATAAGAGCTGTTTTTTATAAATAATACTTAGAACTCTCTTTTGAAAAGCTACTAACAAAACCAGTAATATACGCTTAGCTAATATTAAACAGCTCTGATACTGATTTTCTAACCGTTGTTGTAAAAACCAAACACATTTCTCCAAAGAGTTTACAGTAACCTCATTTTATCTGATACTAAGATAAGTGGGAAAGGCTTTTAAAGAAGGAAAAAACTGGGAAAAAATACTGTGCATTTTCTCATTAAATTTTCTCAAAAAGAAATCAGTTCTGTTCTTTCTAAAGTTACATTTTAATTCAAATTAAATTTAGAACAATTAACCCTAACAGATGATTTAACAAACAATACCTTTCATCAATATATGCAAGATATACCTGAATTTGTTTCTGTATTTCTTCAGAAACTTTACTCTGGGTTAGCTTGTTTTTGTAGGCACTTTTATAACTCTTGAGCAACTGCCTGTGCTTTTTTATGTTACTCCATGACCACATCTGTGTATACCTTCTTACGTGAACTTCAAGAACAGAATCAATTGCATATTTCCACCTGCAAATCAAATTTTTTAATACATATTTGAATTTAAATATTAAGTAAAAGCATGAAAATAGCTTTACCTTTTTAGATCTACATTGTTACATTTTTTGGTAACTGTTTTCCTTCAAGATTTCAGCAGTAATATTTTAATTCTCTAGTACAATTCTCTGACTTAAATAGATTATGTAATAAACAAACCACTCAAGGAAGAGGGATTATCAAAGGCATAAAACAACACATCGTGCAAAATTAACAGTACCAATATGGTTATAACGCTGAGTCCATGTAGATGACTAAATTTGGGCAATAAAACCGAAATATGTTCAAAGTCTGGAATGCTAAGTTAAGAATTTGGGAATAATCTAGGAACAGAAGAAAAAAAGAAAGTGTTTATTTTAAAAAGTAACAAAGACACAGTATAAAATATATCCCTCTCATGTCTATGTAAAAGAAATAAGTGACTTCGTTACATGGGTTTAAAGGTGTCTTAACTCTCGGAGTCCCTCCCCATATGATTATACGTTTCTCATTAAAAAAAAAAAATTCTGACTTACCATTGTCTACCATTGGTATGAAGTGGTAAATAAGGTTTAAATTTTCTGTAAGGGACATTTCTAACCATATAATCCACTGACTCCAAAAGGTCAATTATACTTAAGTACTATTAAAACAAAAACAAAGTTACAATGATTATATTGCACACATGAATAAACACCAAATTTTATTATTTTTTAATCTAATTTGACGCCAAATCCCCTAAACAATAAATATCATAGCTGCCTAGTAATGCAATAATATATTTCACTGAATTTAAGATATCATTAATTATAAGCTATAACATAATTTTTAATTTTCACTATGAAAGAGTGCTGCCAATTAAACTGTCATACCACCAATAATAACATACATCCTATTTTCAAATACCTTAAAGTGTGCAATAAATATGCATCTTAGATATAATATACTAATACAATAATACTGACACGATGAAATACTGGATCAGTAACTACTGACATAGAACATACTTGTTCCTAAAACTACACATTTTCCTATGGACAATCATTATAGCAGCAGCTATCTATTAGCTGATTTTCAAACTGCTCCAGAAAATTACTGCATAACTCAAGGAAGATAAGCTACTTAATTACCCATCTTACCATCAATAAAAAAAAAAAAAAATCTGTGTATATCTGGTAAATAGCTCAAATGGAGGAAAACACACACACACATGTAACATAACTATAGATAAGATAAAGAAAGGGACAAATGCAGCTTCTTACTATTTTGCTTAATGCATTTCTACTTAAGGGTTATCATATGGCTATTCAGCACTTAAAATGTGGATAGTATAAACTTAAATGGGTTGTAAGTAAAACATACCTCAGATTTCAAAGACTTAAGAAAAAAGAAAAGTATGTAAAATATCTTAACAATTTTTTATATTGATTACATAGTGAAAAATATATTTTGGATATGTTAGGTTACATAAAATGCTAATAATTTTATTAATTTCATCTTTTCTTTCTACTTTGCTGATGTAGCTACTAGAAAATTTTAAATTACACATATAACTTGCATTATATTTTTATCAGACTGCACTGAGCTAAAAGCTCAATTGGTTAAATCCCCTGTCCTTATATCACCTCCAGTTCTCCAAGTCTATTATCCAAACTCCCTGGGCATATAACCAAACTTGAGAAATAAATGAGAAAAGAAAAAAAAAAAGCTCCTAACACAGCTGTTCTAAAAATATAAGTAAATAATATTTAATATAAAAGTATCTGCCATTAAAATTTAAGAAAAAACACATGAAAATCTCCATTTACAATTTGGAATTAAATGAAAATAATGCCATTCACCGTAATTCATTGTTTTTCTACCAATAAGAAAAAGATCAGATAAAACTATTTCTTAAATTTGATATTCATTTTCTTTTTAAAAAATATATACAGTATATCTATTTTTAGGAGTCAAATCTCAACATAAGAAATCAAAAGAACCACCAGAACACTGGAATAATCACGAAGGACAAAAGCAGTTCAGATTCAAGGTCACTCAAAGTTAGAAATATCCAACTGAATCTTACCTGAGGTTTCGTCAGTTCAATGGCAATATTTTGTACTTCTATGTTCCAATCAAGTTTGGGTGTTTTGAGCTCTGTTTCTGCATAAGGATTCATATAGAGTTTTGCAGAGGCTGATATTGGCTGGAAAACTGTTATTGACATAGGAAGACATAAGATATCTTTATTTGCCCTTATATATGAATAATAGTAAATGATTATTATAAGAATACTGTCACTCTTAAAGAAAAAATGATCAAAAATATATTTTAAAAATCACTACCAAAAAATATTTAGGTATCTATTTATCTGCATAATACTATTTATCTGCATAATACCAACTGTCAAGCTCGTGCGTAAAGTGGAATCTCCAAGAAGGAAATTGGAGTCCCATGCTTCTACGTAAGAAATGTATAAAATAGAGATAATCTACTCTTGGTAATTCATTTTCTGTGTAAAATTAGGCTTCTCCTTGCTACAAGACATTCAATGATTTTGTTAGTCATTAAAAATACTAATACTAGGTAGGAAACAAAATTTGATTAATTTCTTGTTTAATCTGCTTATTTAAACAGAATTCAGAAACAGAACAATGAATGAAATGTATAATATGCAGAAAAAAATTACTATTTTACAATTTTCAAGATGATCATTACATATATAATCCAACAATAAAGAAAATATTCTTGAAATTGAGAAGTAGGAAGAAAAGGTATCTGAGGGAAGATAACAGAGCACAATAGTGTTAAATTTTTACTACGAATAGTATTAAAATTATATAAATTGTGATACCATAAAGTATTTACAATTTGCATAAGATTGTATAAAAATTTTAACTAATTTAGAAGTTATTTATAAGTGGAAGATGCCTCACAGTGAAGACGTAGATTTTTCTGAACTAGTTCTCTCATGAATGAAAATGCTTTCACAAACTAGCAGCACATGAAAACATAATTATAGTGACAAAACAGAAAACCCTTTATTATACTCTCATATAATGGCAATTAGCTATCGAAGGACATGAAGCAAACAATAGTGAATTAGAGTACAATGGAATATGGAAGAACATGAGCATGAAATTTGAGAATAAACATAAAGGAGTATACTAAATATAAATAAACCAATAACTTCTTTAGAATGAATTAGAAATAAAGAAAACAGATGAGGTAAATAAATAAGCAAGTAGCTTTGTTAGAGATCCATTTAAAAATAAATAAAAGTGAGGCTGCCAAGGAAAGCTCACTTAAAAAAATTTCTACAGTGGTTGGTTTCTCTTAACACTATAATAGTGACATGCTAGGGATGACCTGAATACCAAGATCTGAGAATTAGTTATTAAACTAAGCAAAGAAAATCTAATCCCTAAAACACAGAAGATGAAAAGAAGAAAACATGAAAGCTATGGCCACACTGCCCTTCTCTTTCCTACTCTCCAGCAGTGTGCATGTTATAATTCAAATATGCTGTATCATAAAACTAAGGTATAAAATTAATACTTTCTCTTTGTCAAAGTAACTTCACAGAAAAAATATATTAAAGTATTTAATGCCAGACTTTCTATAATAGGAAATAAACTTTTACCATTACTTACTATATTGATGGTTGAGGGGTATGTCGATACTTGTAAGAATTTCACTTTTCAGATGATCCTAAACAAAAAATGTGAATTATACGAAAATGAAAAATAAAATGCACACATATTCAAGCACACATACAAAAAAAAAGTATCTTTATTCCCCTCTTTGTAATTAGTAATCTATTAAAAAACAAACACTGAGCATTATCTGCAGGTCTATTTCTTTATAATAACATATAGAAGTAGATAATTTTAAAAATTCTAAATATCTAAAAACATTATAACATTGTGTTCCCCCCAACTTTAAAAAATATATATCTAACAGAAATATCCATGAACTAAGATCTCAAACACTTTCTAGACAAAGGTAAATTATTTGTTACAGTATCTGAGAAATAAAAGATAGAATCTTCTAATTAATTCAGTTCCAAAAATCCAACTCTCCTTTTCTCCTGTAAGTAAATAAGCAAGACTAAGATTGGCTCAGCACACTGGAGTTTTAAATTAATCTTTCGCTGTTTAGAAAGTCATTATCACAAATGCTTAATACATTTCCTAATGATAGATTCTTTAATTCTGAAAAGTATCATCTTTCTTTATAATAATCTTCAACTAATTGTTCCTATACTAAATACCACAAAGCAACCAGATGCTATCAAAATCAGAGTGTAAAAAACCATAAACACAGTTTTGATTTAATAGTACAGGTTCTTGTCTTGCTGTCTAGTGAATGATTTCACAAAGATCTCCAAAAACAAAATTGCTTTCTTTTAAGAAAGTGGCTCCCAAAACCCATGCTTCGTACTTCTGATTTAATTATATGCAACATGAAAAAGGACTGACATCCTGTTCTCATTAAGGACCTCTTATGGTGAACCAATTTAAAGAGTTCAGTTATAGCTTCCACATATGAACTGAAATTACCAAGATCTGTTCCCTTGACCCCTGGTAGGACATGCTGCAGTTTACGTTCCAGTAGGCACTAAGGCTATCGAGTCGGATAAGCTATAAAAGAAAAATGAAAGAGGTCAAGCAACTAATACATTAAAACTATGAATCAATATTAAAAAATTGTTCTCATGTTCAGTACCCCAAAATTATCCAATTGCCATTTTGAACTTTTAAAGTAAATTAAATAATGCAAAAATGGGGGGAAATACAATCATGTTTTTCACAGAGTTTATTAATCCAACATCTGCTAATTTGTGCTTCTAGGGATAATGTTTCCAAGGAGATTCATTCATTCAATTATCAAATATTTACTGAGAATTCAGTGTTTAACAAACCCTGTGACTATTCCATTAAATAAAAAAGACAATATTCCCCCAGTGGATGTGAACGGCTTTTGAAGGAGGGGTGAGGAGAGAGGAGTCTACAATCAACTAGGTGGGGAAAGATCCCTCTTGAATAGTTACAATTTTTATTAGTATATATAAAGTATTGTTAAGTCCTGTAGTTTAATACAAAGTGAAATATACTTGTTTAACTATATACAGTTTAATACCTTAGTAAGCAATCTTACTTGACCAAAGAATACATTTTCTACGAATCTAATAATAGCTCAATTAGTTAATGCTCCATAAAATACAATATGGAATGTATTAATTTTATCCAGTTTATTTATACGCTAAAAAAGCTAAACCTCAAAATAGGTAAGTGCTTATAAAAGGTCAGACAGATAGTAAGTAGCAGCACCAAAACTAGACCCTAGACATTGAATTCCCACTCCGATGGCATATTCCATCAAAGTTTCTTCAAGAAAATACATTATTTGTACCTAAGAAAATAACAAGAAATTTTTAATCTAGTCTAATTAATACCTTGTATATAATTTTATCTGCTTCATTTAATATGCATGGAGTCCAGTGTTCATTTGCAGTCTAAAAGAAAAAAAGAATAACTGTGAAATGAAGTGTATTATTCTACATATCACAAAACAGTACTCTAATATTTGTAAACTGTAACAAAATAACTTAAGAAGAAAAGACATTTGGCTAATGTTGGTGATTTGTTTCTTTACATATCTATATGACAAAATTGAAGGAATAGTGAAAATAGAATTGAGGAGGTTCTAATTTAACTGAATTTATTCATCCAGAAAGTAATTATTGAGCTACTATCTGTCTGAATCATGGAAGCAATTGAGTATGAATAAAAACAGAAAGCTAGCCTATATGCTACTAAAGAAGTTCTACAGTCTTTAAAAAAAGATCAAATAAATAATTATTGCAAAACGAGAAGAAAACCAGGATATGTAAATCACAACATGAGTATATTTCCAGAAAGTCAGCATGATCAGCAATGTCAAAACGCTGCCATGAAATAAACTAAATTAAACTTATTTAGCAGCCAGGATGTTACTGATGAACTTAAGAACCGTTTCAGTGGAGTAGTAGAGTCAAAGCACCATGAGTAAAGAGCAGCAGAAGGTGGGAAAATAAAGACAGCAAGATAGAACATTGTCACATAAAGTTTAGTTAGAAAGATGAGAAAGAGAAGGCAGGTAGTTAAGTGGGGCCTGGGTGAGGTGGGAGAGGGTTAAGGAGAGGCTTTTTAATTTTGTTATAAAGGACAGACTAGAATGTGTTTAAATGCTTTTAAGGAGTGAGGGAGGGATAGAGTTAAAGATTTAAGAAAGAGAAGGAAATTGATGGAAAAAAAGGAAGAAAGGAAGAGATGAAGGAAGGAAAGCTCCTGAGGACATGAGGGAGGATAGGATCCAGATCAGAGGTGGGAATATTCCCTTAGATATAAAGTTTGATTACAATTGGAAAGATGAAAGAAAGGAATGATATGGATACAAAAAAGAGTAAGTCTGCTCTTGTTATAATAGTCAATGTAATAGCTGAAGCAGGAAATAACTGAGCTGGCCATTGTGCCAAGTGGTTTATACATATAAACTACCTCATTTAATCATCACAAAAGCACTATAATTTATTTTATACTGTATCAGTGAATGAATGGAGGTTAGAGAGAAAGAGACCAATATGGTAATATGTTACAAGTGCTTTGATAAAATATAATGGGGAGCATTAAAGAAGGAATGATAAATTCTAAAAGGGAAATAAAAAAAATAAGAAACACAAGGTAATATCTCACACAAGTACTAAAACCTGAATAGACTGCCAAGCAGACAAAGGAAAGAGCGTAATACAAAAACAGTATGAAGAGTCTGAGCAAAGATACAGAAAATCCAACAACGGCATATACTTAGGAAGCTGTGCATCATTCTCATGCACTAATACACCTGTTATCAGTTAATGGCAGGTATTTTACTATTCTGCATTTTTCATTTTGTCTGCTAGAAGCTCAGCCTTAAACACTGTGCTCACTTATGACTGATGATGTGAGTCTAAAGTTTCTGGAACAGGTATCTCTCTGCTTTTTAAAACACAGATTCTGGTCTCTTTAAAGGTGTTACTGTGTATTTCTTTATTGAAAGCTACTTCAAATTCATTTTGGAAACCCAAAAGGGATAAACAGCATGTTAAACACTAGCTTCCTGACTCCCTATTCTTGTTTCTCTAGTTCTTATTCTTTAATGTTTCTGCTTTGGTCCTCAACTCAATATATATCTATACTTTTCTGTATGCATGTATCATTCTTAAGACCTCCATGAAAATGTCCTTTTTCTGTTTCTCTGACAGTTCGCTTCTCTTTCATTTTTCTTCTTTCCCTACTAAGGCCTTATCCATATAACTAATCATAAGGCAAACATGTACTGAGTATAACAGTAAACTGTCCTTAACTTTAACACATGTTTCATACCACTCAGTTGTCCATAACAGACAAAAAAAATGTCTAACCTGGATATACACATTCTTTATCCTTACAGACTTTTAAGAAAAAAAACAAACTGCATTATGAAATACTTAATTAAAATAAATTACCTTACAGACATCTCAATATGATACACACATGTACATACAAACCTATACACACATAGAAGCTATTTGGAAAGTCTGTCTACCTTATCAAGGATGAGAACATGACTCTATAGAAATTTATCTTTCCCTATTTGCCCACATTTCAGAAACAGCTTTTAATTCTTTCAAAATGTTTGATAGCAATATTTTTATATTATAAAATTCAAAGGTGAATTAAAATAGAGAATATAATAATAGCATTACTAGAAATTTTGCACTTCTATTAAAGCTGTAGAAAGATTATATATAAAAATAAAATAGCTATTTGTAGCAATAGTTGATTTTATACAATTCACCCCGTGACTTGGGAATAATATTTTATAGGTTCTACAAATATTTAGAGTAAGTCAAACATTACCAATAGACTAAGTTCTCCCAGTGTGACACCAAAGGAAAGAGGCCGCTTTGGATCAGTGATCTATCAAAAAAGAAAAGGTGATATTAAAATATAATGATGGTGAGAATGAATTCATGCTCATTCTTTACAATAGGCAACACAGGGCAATTGGATTACAAATAAGTCACACAACCCATATGGGTCTGTGGAAAAGAAAGGGGAGGAAGGAAATAACATGGCTGGGATTATCTATATTTTATAGGCATGACACTAATATGATATTTTCCTAGTGGAACACTTTTCTTACTAGAAGTGAGAAGACTCGCTAATTACAACTAAACAGATTATTGTCTAGATAAGTAAAAAGAGACAATCTCTTTACATATATGATTAAAGATGTTCTTCATAGATAAATAAAACAAGGTGTCACAGATTATAACACTGCCACTCAATTATTTTGAAACAGCTAAGATTTTCACACTTAAGAAATGTGAACTGTCTCTTTAAGCTTTAATTTTCTTGACACTGCAAAAATGCTTTGTTAGGTAATGCCCAAAACTCTTACCATGTAATTTCCTCCATCTCTTAACCCAAAATTTGTAAACTTTTGTTCTATTTCTGATCTTTAACACCTAAGTTAAATTTATACATAGTGCTTAAACTGTACCACAATGTTTTTGTTTTAGACATCTTAAAAATGTCCAGAAGTCATACAGTTTTTTGGTTGTGACAAAATCTATGAAAACTAGAGAGAGGAGAAAACACATAATGGTCTCAATCATCCAACAGAGACTCCAGAGTTTAGCCATATAAACCCTTCTCAAATAGGAAATATGCATGCTCTGGTATAGCTGAAAAGCACAAAAAGCTTTGTGAGCTTCATTTTTAATATCAGCTATATTATAATTGTGGTAATATATTTTCCTTTATTCCTATACTCACCTTTTTATACCTACAGATAACTAGCTCAAAATAATTTGTAGCTCATCAGAAGGAACTTTAATAAAACACAAGTCCTCAGTTGCCAGCGTTCTACCTACAAACTACTGCTATCATCCAATGAGCATCTTTCTGATAAATTATCATCCTTTCCTTACCCCCACTACCTATACTGTATTTTACATTATCCTTCTAGATATAATAATTAAGGTTGAAAAATTAACATGGAATAATAAAACAAAGATCCCTTTGTATTTTTTAATTCTCTTCCTTTTAAATTATGTTAATATATCTTGTCACTGGCACCAATATAAATGATGTTATTTATTCTACTTCTGTGCATTTCTGTATTTCATCATTAAAGAGAGAATAATGTCCCTTTCTAACTGTACTTGTTCAATAAAAAAGTTTAGTTTAAGTTCAAACTGAGGTTCTAATTCATCACCATGCCATTAGTTTTAAGAATAATTCTCTCACTTCCATGATATGTTGGGCAGATTTCATTTTGCTAAGTTTGTTTTAAACAAGGGCATTGATGAGTTAGGTTTTCTTAGACATTTATTTGTTACTAAAATTGAGTTTAAGGACTACATTAAACCAAAAAATAAAGTCAGTATAAGATAGAGATAATATATCTTGAAAAACTACAAGTGTGTCTTACTAAACATCTACATAAGAAATTTATCAGGAAAGTAAATTTTCTATATATCAGTATTGCTTTAATTCAATTCAAATTTAAAGCAAATTAAAAACAAAAAAGATGCTAACTCAGTTTTAGAAGAGACAGAATAACATTTCCAATTTCTTAAATGAAAAAATTCAAGGTTTCTTACATATGTTTCAAACTTTAAAATGAAGCAATATTAGTTCAGCCTATTTGTTACATAAGTAATCAAATTAATTCAATTAATAAAATCAGTAAAAAGTTCTTAATCAACTAATATTTAGCTTTAGGTTATAAATGAAGTTTTTAAACATATTGTTGCACATGTATGCCAGTAGTTTTGGTGTTCAATCCACCTGACAAAACATAAAGAGAATGTGACTAGCAGTCAAGTGACCAGGGTTTTAGCCCCTTCTCTACCATCTACCATTATAATTGATTATTTCATCACCTCTTAGAATAATTGTTCTGTCAGTATAAAAATAAAATTAGTTCCGTAAGGTTATAATAGAATAAGTCTCAAGGCATTAAACAAAATTTAAAGTAAATATAGAAGACAATCTGAAAATCTCTTATATTAGCTTTAGAAAGGAGCACATATGATGCTTTTATAATATATTTATAATCCTAAATGCCCCATAAAAAAGCCTAACACAGGAAAGGAGAAATGGTAGTGTACTCATCAGAAAAAAATCAATCTTGTATTTAAAACTGTGTACAGATAAACACACATAGACAAATCAAAAATTAATATAAAAGACATATTTAATTACAAACTTAATTGAGTAACCTAAAATTACTTACGTCATCTTCGTATTTAATGTGAATGTCTGTGATTTTTACTTGTACATTTTTAATCACTTGAGTTGCTAGTTTTTCCAAAAATGTATCCTTTTTAGCTTCTTTTGGTTTATCTATAAAAAATAGAAAAATATAAGCTCAAGAGTTGAAATTCTCACGCACTTCAAAATCAATGACCAAAGGATAACTAAGTCACCACTCAATGGAAATTACAGCCTTTTCCAATGTCTTTGATTTATTTTAGATTTATTTTAGATTTTAATAAGCATTTCCAACTTAAAATTTACTTTTGAAGTTACACTATAATTTAACATTAATTTTACCTTTGAAGACAGAAATCAAGTAGCAATGTGTATAAATAACACATGGCATAAAAACTACATTTACCTACCTTTTGAGCGATCAAGACCTTTAAAAGGTTTCTTAAAATGTTTTTTGTGCTTTTTACGCTTACGTCCTTCTCAGTGGAAGCATTTTAGTGAGAAAAGGATAAAATTCAAGTTAGCAGACTAGAGGACAGAAAAGAAAACAAGAGAATTCTTCCTGACAGCAAATTTAGGCACAATTCATCTTACTTTATTCTAAGCTGGCCTGTTATTTCAGTATAAACAAATTCACCAACCTTCTTTAGTCTAGAATTACCTTCTTTAATCTAGAAAATAACTTGGCAGATACAATTATATAAAAATTGGGTAAGCTATCCATACACAATACCCTTTGTAATATTTTTGACTTTTCACAACAGAAAGTTTAACTTTAATGTCAATGTTCCCAAAATATTGGAAATGTAATAATGATGGAATATAAAACTTTAAGATAAAAGTTTCAATAAATGTGTGATAGGGACAAAGGAACACACATGAAATGAAAGGGTAGGTTACTGACAATGACTTCCTCTAGATGATACGTCTCACAAGAAAAATACTTTAATGACTTAAGGATATAAAGAATATAAACAAGCGTAAAATGTATACTGAGCTATATACATTGAAACTGGCTTAATAATTTCTTTAAAACCTCATCTTTTACTTGGTACTCCCTCACTTTATGGCATTAACCAACAACTAGCTAATCCAAATTACAAATCTTTACATTCGACTAGACATAAACTCTAGTCTGTACTCTTAAGGTAGTCTCTGCATGGTCTCACCTGCCTCTAGGCTACATTCCACCACAAAATGTCCTTCTATACTACCACCAGACTGATATCTCCTAAAATACTATTCACAGCCTGTTAATTTCCTCCTCAAAACTCTCTGCAGCCTTTCAAAGAAAATAAAAAGTGTTTGCATGACACAAAGGTCCTTTCATGATCTGACCCCATCTCCCTGTCCTGTTCCATCTCCTGCCACTCATCCTTGCATTTGATACTTCGGAAGTACTACTTATACTTTCCAAGACAAAACAAAAATTTCTAATGCCTAAATACCGCTAGACGTGTCATTCCCTGAATTTAGGTTGCCCTTCCTGAAGTTCGTCACCAGGCACACTCCTAGGAGGCATCCAAAACTCAGGTACTACTGCCAAATCTCAGCACTATCGCCTACGTGAGCCTTCTTTATTCCAAACAGCTCCAGGCCATCCACCCCTACACCAGACTTCCGTTAAGTAGTGATGACACTTTATTTAAAGTGTTTGCACAACTGTCTTGCCGCCAGGCAGGAGTTTTCATTAGGAGAGAAATTATCCTAATATCTAGGCACAGAGCACATATCTCTTTAAAAGAACAAACAAATGCACATCTGAACATTATAATGAAATATATAAGCCTACTTAATGTTATATATATTTGGGAGAATATACAAAAAATTTAGCTTGAAATTTACTTGTTTTCCTTGATATTGTAAAAGAAACTGTCCTGCCATTATGAAAGCTAAGAATTAAATCCTGAATCACAAGACTAAAACCTTGTGTTTCTTGAAAAAAAAATATTTAATAAATATATGGTAGAATCTGGACTTTGTTATTACCAGTACTTCTTGCCATAGTGATGGACCCTGAATATTTTTCATTCATAAATGAAACATTTAGAAAAAGACTAAGTTCTCAAAGAAATACCATTAGAAAGAAACAGGTAAGAAAGCTAGAGTGGCCCTGAAAACCATCCCACTAGGCTAGAAAAGCTTCAGAGACAGAGGTTCAGCTGACTGCATTTAGATTCTACCATAACTCACTCTTCTTATTTGACCTCCTATTATATTTTTGATTTCACATTTGTTCTAGCACCGTGTGCTGCCTTTCACCTCAATGTTAGATGTGCCACATTTAAACCTCTCCAAATAATTTCAAAATCTAATCTGAGTGCTACACAATTCTTTAGAGAAAGATTCTATTTGCTCTGATGAATAATAAATGTACGATTCTCAATCACTCTCTAAAGTGATTCTCAAATATTTTGGTCTCAGAGCCCCATTTTAATACATGTAAAATTTTAGAACCTTAAAGATCTTTTTCTCGGTATGGATTAGAAGTACAGATTTTTACCATATTGAAAATCAAAACTAATAATTTTTAAAAATATTAACACATAAAAAAACTACTACATGATATTATAGGTAACATGGATTTATAAAAAATAACTATATTTTCCAAACAAAAAGTTGTAGTGAGAAAAATAACATGGTTTTACATTTTACAAATCCCTTTAATGCCTGACTTAATGTTTGTCTTCTATTAATAGAAGACAGCTGGATATGCACATGAAGAAAATCTGAAGTAACTACATCTATGTAATAGTAAAAAGGAGAAATATCTTTTCATGTGTTATGGATACTTCACCCAAACTCAGCAAGTGGTAGTTCCTTTTTTTTCTTCTTGTTTTCACAACAGCATTAGTAATACAAGTTTATTTGAACAAGTAGCAGTTTCTTAAAAGCTAGTTTCATCTTAGAATCTGAAGCTCTATCAATAAAATTTTCATACAAATTAAAATTAATTGGTCTATTTTGCATTTTAAATGAACTTTTACACACATCTGATTTGTTACCATTCATTGGTAATATGGAAATATTACTTCACTGAATTATGCAGATCTTCCAAATGTTGAATCATTTCATTAGTTAATATCAAAAAAAAAAATCACATTTGTTAATATCACTGCCAATCTCATCAGAAAAGTCTTTAAGTACTGGGAAGCTGTCATGCTCAAGGTGGCAGTATGAGTTTCCCAAAATTCAAATTTTTACTCAAAAGCACAAACCTTATCATGACGACAAACATTATTGGTTGTTTTCCTTGAAGTTGTTTTGTTGAAGTATCTACCAGACATCCAAAACTGAATATATCTGTCAGTCATTCTTCCAAGTAAAATAGTTTTTCATGAAAAAAGCTACTAGTTCAGCTGCTACACAACAAACAACTACACGAGTACTTTTCCTTGAGATGATTATCCTACTTCCATGTGTGAAAGTGCTTTATGTATACTTTTTCTTTGCCACATGAAATATTAATGACACATGTACTCTGTCACCCCAATAATCTTTAGATACGAAAAAAAGAAAAAGAAATAAAGACAGATGGACTTAAGAAGTTAAGTTTAATAAAATATTCCTACTTCATCAAGGACATTCATAAGTAAAACTTATGCTTTTTAAATTTAGTTTTATTTTGTTTTTTTATTGTGAATGCATGGTGGTGGACACTACAACATCTACTAGCTATTTGGTGCCACTGCCTTGATTCATGCTAATAAGGCAGCCAGAAATTTTACACCACATTACTTTTGTACTATTAGTACCAATGTCAACACAGTGAAAAATCAAATCATGTCTTAGTATTACTATGAAAACAGTTCTGACTTTTCGAGAACCGTAGCTTTAGAAGACAAAAGATGACAGAAGGTAAAAAAAAATGAAAGGATCATAAAGTACACATAAAGCTGTAGCCAAATGAATGAAGATAGCCTCAACAAAATTAACTATTCTGATTTCAGAATCATTAATACTCCAGGTCTAGTTTTTTACCCACACTAATGTACCTTTTTTGAAAAACACGGGAAACACTGAGAGAAAATTACAGACTAATATCCCCGATGAACACAGTCACAAAACTCCTCAACGAAATATTAGACCAAATTCAACAATATATTAAGTGGGATTTATTCCAGGCATGCAACAATGGTGCAACATCCACAAATCAATCAACACCTTACATTAACAAAATCAAGAATAAAATTCATATGATCATTTAAATGCGGGAAAGATATTTGACAAAATTTCATATCTATTTATGAAAAAATTCTCAATAAACTGGGTATACTTCAACATAATAAAGGCCATATATGACAAGCCCACAGCTAACATCACAATGATGAAAAATTGAAAGCTTTTCCCTTAAGATCAAGAATAAGATAAAGATGCTCACTCTTGCCAGTTTATTCAACATAGTATTGAAAGTCCTAGCCAGAGCAATTAGGCAAGACATAAAATAAAAAGCATCCCATACTGAAAAGAAAGAAGTAAAACTTGCTAATTACAGAGGACATGTTTTTATAGACAGAAAATCCTAAAGACTCTGCCAAAAAATGTTAAAACTAATAAACAAATTTATTAAAGTTGCAATGTACAAAATCAATACATAAAAAATCTGTTGTTTTTATACACTAAAGACAAATCCCCAGAAAAAGAAATTAAGAAAACAATCCCATTTACTACTGCATATCAAAGAGAATAAAAAATCTAGAAATAAAACTAACCAAGGAGGTGAAAGACCTGTACAATGAAAACTATAAGACACAGAAGATATTCCATGCTCATGGATTGAAAGAATTAACATTGTAAAACTGTCCATATTACCCAAAGCAATCTACAGATTCTACGCAATCCCTATCAAAACTCTGACGCATTTTTCACAGAAATATAACAAACAATACTAAAATGTATATGGAGCTATGAAAGATCCCAAATAGTCAAAGCAATCTTGTAGAAGATGAAGTATCATGTTCCCCGATTTAAAACTATGACAAAGCTATAATAACCAAAACAGTATGGTATTGGCATAAAAACAGACACATAGATCAATGGAACAGAAGAGAGAATCCAGAAATAAATCCAGACACATATGGTCAATTAATTAACAACATAATGGAGAAAGGACAATCTCCAAATCTGGACAGCCACATGTAAAAAAAAAGAAAGAAAAAGAAAGAAATTAACAAGTATCTTACATTATACAGAAAAATTAACTCAAAATGGATTGACTTAAATGTAAGACAGAAACCATAAAACTCCTAGAAAAAAACATAGGTAGTAAGCTCCTTGATACTTTTTGGTGATATTTTTTGGGGGTCTGACTTGAAAAGCAATGGCAACATGAACGAAAATAAAATGGGATTACATCAAATTAAAAAGCTTTTGCACAGTGAAGGAAACCATCAATAAAATAAAAAGGCAAGCTACTAAATAGAAGGAGATATTTGCAAATCATGAATCTGATAAGGGGTTAATATCCAAAATATATATAAAATTCATAGTTCAATAACAAAAAATAAACCATCTGAATAAAAAATGGGCAGAGGATCTGAACAGACATTTTTCCAAAGACATACAGATGGCCAATAAGCATATGCAAAAGTGCTCAGATTCACTAATCATCAGGAAAATGCAAATCGAAACCACAATGAGATATCACCTCACACCTTTCAGAATGGCTATTACCAAAAGGACAAGAAATAACAAGTGTTGGCAAGGATGTGAAGAAAGGAGAACCTTTGTGCACAGTTAGTGGGAAGGTAAATTGGTGCAGCCATTACAGCAAACAATATGAAGGTTCCTTGAAATTAAAAATAGAACTACCAGATGACCTAGAATATTTACCTGAAAAAAAATGAAGACACTAATTTGAAGAGATATATACATCTCTCTGTTCATTTTAACATTATTTACAACAGCCATTTAGATTATATGGAAACAATCTAAATGTCCATCAATGGATGAATGAGTAAAGAAGATGTGATATATACACACAATGGGACACTACTCTGCCATAAAAAGGAATGATATCTTGCCACTTTCAACATGGATGGACCTTGTGGGTATCTTGCTAAGTGAAAGAAATCAGACAAAGAAAAACAAATACAATATGATTTCACTTATATATGGAATCTAAAAAAATAAAAACAAAAGAACAAAACAAAACTCATAGATACAGAGAACATATTGCTGGTTGCCAGAGGGGAAGGGACTGGGAGGGGTGTGAAATGGGTGAAGGGAATCAAGAGGTGTAAACTTTCAGATATAAAATAAACAAGTCATAGGGATATAATGTACAGCATGGTGACTATAATCAACAATACTATACAGCAAATTTGAAAGTTGTTAGGAAAGTAAATCATAAAAGTTCTCTTCACGAGAAAAATAATTTTTTAAAAACTTTGTAAGGTAACAGATGATGCCTATAATTATCATGCACACAAATGTCGAATCACGTTGTACACCTGAAACTAATGGAATGTTGTAGGCCAGTTATACTTCAATAAAAAAGATCAGGAAAAATTTAAAAACAGAAAATTATCTACAGATCAAATTTTAAGCTTCACAAGGTCAGTGGATCACATTTGTTTTAACCCATGAACATTCGGCATCCAGCATAGTGCTTACCACAAGAAGATACTAAATATTTAGTGAATGAATAAAATGGCTGAGGAAGGAAGAGAAAAGGAAATGATGGTAATGAGGGGAAACATGAATTACATTTCCATATTTTTTAAAATGATGGTATGTCATTAAATGGACTCCATTAAAAGCACAAGCATGGAGAATATAACTTTTTACACAGCTGAATGTAATTAACCACGCATACCCACCAGGCTTGATGTCCTTGTAAACAAAGTTTTCCAAGCCACATATGAACTCCCCTGAATGTGCGCCTGCATCCGCATGGCAGCAGTAACCAAAATGCAAAGCATTTAAAAGACATCTTTAATTTCACATGTAATATTTGTCTAAACTTAATTCAAAGAATTAGAAACCATGTAACAAAACAAGTATTATTTAGTGACACCAAAGCAATTTGTTTCTAAAGAAATATTTAGTGACTCCATTGTCATTATTTCAACATATGAACTATTTTCATGAAATTAAAACGAAAACTTTTTAATAATTAAAATCATAACAATAATTTCAAATTAAGTAAAGCAGTCAAATATCAATTATGGCTAATGTATCATTGAATTACTTGACAAATTTTCAAACAGAGCAAAAGTCTGCTATTTGATTCCCTTTTGACTACTGCTTTGCCCATTTTCGGAATGAAATATCGTTGTGATATTTACACTAATTTTAGAGGCAGCTGAAATGAACTCAATTTACTTTAGTCTGATCTGTTCCCTTTAGGTATACAGTCTGAATCCTTTGTATCCATTCTGGCTAATGATAGATAGATAGTACCATCTTCCATTTCCCTCCCAAATCCAGCCTAGACACCACAACAAGTTTAACCTTCCTAAAACAGAACTCTCCCTGGATCAGATAACTCCCTGAATTTTTAAAAAGAGAAAAGAAAAAAGTTACTGTCTCCCCCACTAGCTAAGTTAAAGTCCATTATTCACAGTTAAAAGTATAGGGCCTAGAACTAGACTGGACAAGTTATTTAACTTTCGGCTTTCTCAACTGTTAAATAGGAATAACAGTCCTTATATAAAATTATGATTATTATATGAAACAATTCCTATAAAGCAGGGCCTCCTACCCCCAGGCCATGGACCAGTACCAGTCCAACAGGGCTGCACAGCAGGAGGTGACTAGCGAGCAAGCAAGTGAAGCTTCATCTGTACTTGCAGTGGCTCCCAGTGCTAGCTACCATCACCACCAGCTGCAGCTCACATGATCAGGCATTAGATTCTCATAGGAGAACCGGTCCCTGCTGCCAAAAAGGGACTGCTGCATTTTGAAGAGTGACTGGCAACCAGTAAGTGCTAAATAAATGTTAGCTGCTATCATTGTCATCATTATGACATTCAAATCTCTTAAAATTGACCTAACCAACTAAAATCTAACTACTATCAAATTCCCGATTCTTAGCTATTCCCCATACATGCTCTATACTTTTCCACCTTCATGTCCCTTCTACCTAGAATGTCTTCCTTTCTACATATTCATCCTTCAGATCCAGCTCAAAAAAATCCTTCAGTGTCTGCCCTGATCTCTATAGCTAAACACAAGTCTATTCTGAACTCCCTTAACCCTCTATCTGTACCTCTTTGATGGGACTCAACACTTTCTCCTGTTTATCATTACGCACAACTTATTTTCCCAGCTAAAATGTAAAGTCGTTGACAGGAATTTTCTAATTTTTGTGTTTCCAACAATGTGTTAAGCAGATTGGCATCAGTCTTCTCAAAAGTACCTGCAAGCTAAAAGATATTACCTTCAGAATTCTAATTTTAAAAGATACTACCTTCAAAATTCTAATTTTAAACTTAGAATTCTATCTCCAGCCCAATCAAACAAGTGTGGAAGTAAAATACAAAGACTTTCAAAGTTGAAAGGATTTTTAAAATTATATCCAGCGCATTCTTTCTTAAAAGCTTTCAGTTATGTTTCAACAAAACAACAACAACAAAAAAAACAAAGAACTAAAGGCAAGGGACCAAGGAAACAATAAATTAAACACAGAAGACCAGTCCCAGGATGACAACTGTGTAGCAGGACTAAAAAAACAACCAGTGCAATGGGACATCTCCATGAGAAAAAGAGGCATAGGGGAGGGGACCAACAGATGAATTTGGGCGATTGGAAAATAACATTGACAGTCATAGATAGATTTCAAATAACACATGAAAAGAAAAGTTAACGTAAAGGACTAAGTCAATAAAAAAAGAAACATTTACAAGTTCAAGAAAAACAAAATGTTGCCTAAGAAAATATAATCATAGTACATCATTTGACCTATAAAGTAAATAATAATTTTATTCTCATAAATTGTGACTAGCAATTGGCCAAAAATGATATAATTAAAAATTATGATATAACCATAATATGAGGAGACAAAGAAGGGATTTCATGGTGAAAAGAGATGATGGTAAAAGAGGCAAACTCCTTGTCTGCCGTCAACGGGAAATTCTAGATAATGCCTTACATTAACAAATTAAATAACGACAAAGTGTTAATATTTCTAAAATGATTCCTTCTAAGGAGTAGGTCTAAAAGGTCGAGAAATGTGGAACAGAGAACTGACGTTTTTCATCATAAATCTTTTTGGCAAAACTATTTCATTATAGTGTATATATCACTTTGATAAAATTAACATTTTAAATACAGAATCTATAGTATTTGAGAATCTTTTGGACTAACTAGGAATTGAATCTTTTCCTTTATAATAATAACCTTTCTAGGAAAATAAACTCACAACAATGAAATAAAAGGAAAATATCAAGGGTTTATTTTTACAATTATGCAAATTCTCTAAAAATGATTATTTCAATTTTCTTTTTCTCCTACATCATAGCAGACAGCATTCTATCTATCAAATGAAACCAATTAAGTAAAAAATACTTTTTTAAAGCAGATCAGCATAAGGACTTAGTTTTCATTTTTATCATCTACTACTTAGAATTGAACCACTTCCTCTTCTCATCTGAGTCTATACATGTTTAATGGTGCTTTTGTGCTTTTAAAATCAAGAAGTGGGAAAATAATGTCTGAAAAATAAAGTATGGTAATTAAGTGATGAATATTAATTAATAATGGCAAAATGTAAAGCATCTCAAGGGCCAGGTTTTTTATCACTCACATGAATAATATAGAGGATGTGACCCATATTCATACAAACTAGAGAAAATATTTATATGCACTCAAGATAATTAATGTATTCCCTGACAATGAAGGAAAACCAGTTTCTATTGACATATTCCCCAATTATTAAATTCATCTTTTACATACTTGAACATTTTTCCAACAAACCTAACATAATATAATGTTAAAACTGAGTTTTACTTTCTGAATTTTAGTTCTATCCCAACAAAACCTAAATTTTATCATCTAAGAAACTACGCAGTAATTATTATATTACACGAGCCTCACAGTTCTATCTACACAAACTTAACACTACAGTTGTTCATCTCCTATAGATACATTAAATCACCCTTAAAAGCCCCTCTGCCACACTTAAAAACAAGATTCCTAAGCACTGAAGATTCAGAAGGCAAAATCTCATTGGCACTCAATACAAAATGTAGAGCAGGTATCATTTTACCAATTAAGCTGTTAGCTACTAACACAGGAGAGACAATACCATGTTTTTCTTACAGTTCACTAGAAACACTCAAATATTTATCTAAGTATATGTCGATATACCTATTGATGAATATGTGTAATTACATATGTGTGTTAAGAAAATACATTTAATGTGAACTGTATCAAGAATAATGAATTCTAGTATTCAAGTCTTTCTCCTCATTTTTATACTATTTCCACATATACTAATTAACCAAAAGTGAATAAAAAGAAACATTCACACTGAATTGTCATAAAACAAAAAAACATTCCCACCTTACTTTATCTGGCACATAAAAGTAATAAAAATAAAGAAAACTTTTCGTAAAAATGCAGACTCTTACTTAAGCTTAGCAGAAAGACAAAACATGCTTATGTATGAAAAGAGAAAGGGAAAAAAATGTTTCAGCTTTTTTTATTTCTTCCATTAAGACTGCCTCTGTATTTTAGTAATTTTGTGTAAAAGAATCAATATTTCTGTATAAGAGAAAATCCTTGAGGCAAAGAGAATTAGAATCATTGATAAAAAATTTTAATGAGCAAGCTATTTTTAAGAGATTTCTTATTGATTCAATTAAATGTCGAAAGCTTAAGCTAAGAAAAGAAATCTTATATTTAAATATTTCTGTCATTCCTAACTTAACATTTGCCATATCTTTTAAGAGAGATCAAAGAGAAATGCCTTAGCAGTGAGATAAAACGATTACAGAAAAAGGCAATGATTCCTAAATGTGAGACATTAAAATATTTATAATCAACTTTTAGAGATGATTTTAAAAGAAGATTCTCTTTTTGGAATAGCTTATGAAGGTTTATGAAAGTTTCCTCTTTAGAGTTCATTAAATATATCTAAAATATAGGTAAGTCTAAGTTTATCTAAAACATAAACTTATTGCACCTTTTTCTGCTGCTTTTTGAAGGGCTTCTTCGATTCGGGATAGCTCCTTCTGTTTAATATCCTGCAGAGATTTTTCTTCTTTTTCAGCATCATATTTAATACCTAAAATAGACAGGTATTTGTTAATTCACAAATAAAGAAATGCAAACAATAAATAAACAAATAGGAAAAGTTCAGCCTCATGACTGTGTATGTGTAGGTGATGTGATTCATTTTTTCATAAGTCAAAAATAGATATATTCTTTAGATTAGTTTTACAAAAAGTTTAAACATAAATGATTCCTATTTATTTACAAAGGTTACATCAAAAAGGAAAGAAGGGAAGAAA
Organism: Rousettus aegyptiacus; assembly: GCF_014176215.1. Lineage (NCBI taxonomy): Eukaryota > Metazoa > Chordata > Mammalia > Chiroptera > Pteropodidae > Rousettus > Rousettus aegyptiacus. Next base: position 130,187,783 of record NW_023416306.1, read on the forward strand.
GGAATTAAAAGGGAGAAAGGAGAATATGAAAGGCTAAGAGGATGAACAGAATGGATAGATGTTAAAGAGGATGAAAAGGATGAACAGAAAAGTAAAGGGAGGAAACAGAGGGATGGCAGAAAATACATCAAAAAATTTCCAGTTATTATATCTATGGTAAAATTTTGAGTAACAAATAAAAGTTTAATCCAATATCAGCTGGTATCCATATAGATTGATTAAAAGATTTTTGAAAGTAATTCAAGTATATTGACAATAATGAAATATACATATCCTTTTATCTAGTAATCTCATTTTAATAATGTATCCTAAGGAAATAACAGCAAAGAATAAAAAAGATATCTATAAGAAGGAGGTATTTATAATGCTCACTATAATCTAAGGAGGTATTTATAATGCTCACGAAAAACAGTAGGCAACCCACAATGGAATCACACAGCCTTTCAAAATTGTCACCATCACCATTAAAACTATGAAACACATCAAAAATATAAGGTGAAAAATATAAGGTGGTAAAGACTCAAAATATAAAAATAAAAACTGTGTTTGTTTTATGGTTGAGAAAATATAAGTAATTTTTCCCTACGACAGTCAAATTTTTCTTAACATTATATTGTTCTTAAAACTGAAAAAACATTGGTAATGAAAAGTATTACTTAAATAAGCATCACTGCTTTAAAACATTCATTAGAAATTAAAATATTATAATTTATAATGAAAAAATTACCTATTTTACACACAGTTTTGAGAGAAAATTAACTCAAAATCAGAAGCAACAAAATGGGGGGGTAGGAGAGTGGAGATTTCCGATCCTGAAATCTGTAGATTAGCACGTCAGTACATTCTTAAAAACTTACTTCATTTCATTCCCCTAAAATAAATCTGCCTAATGCATATCGACTTACTAGGAAGGCTTAGTTTCAAAATAATTATTCATCCAGAATAGAATACATTTAACAAATGGCTGAAATTATTCTTTCCAACAATAACATTAAATATTTTATATACGAATGTGGCAATATATGTGGGTATCTATGTAAAATGTATATGTATGTGCATATACGTATCTGATTAGTTTATTTAAATTATCTTCTATTTCATTGAACATATTAAAATAGTTAACTCAGGTAACAATTTAACTTCACTGTGATAATACTGAATGCTTACAACCTAACATAACATACTTGCTCCAGGAACAACAAGCAGGTATAATCCTTCCAGAGTTGCAACAACTGCTTCTCCATAAAGGTTCTTCCAAGGAATCTTCAAAGTTAATTTATCTGAAGAAACATAATTTCAACCTTAAATTCTTATATGGCTGCTCAAGAAGATATACATTTCTCACTTACTATTAAGAAAAACCCTTCATACATATAGTAGTAGACCACTAAAGAAAAAAACAAAAAAACTCCAACACTAAAATTTACAAAGATCTTTACCATATGATATTACTAGTAGAAGTAACTATTCACATTGTGCTTTATACTTTTCAAATTTTTGGATAACTATTTTTTTATTAAATATTCTCAGACTGTAAGAAAAATGGGACAGCTATATTTCAATTTTTAAAAAAGGAAACTCAGTCCCAGAGAAGTTAAATTAATAGCTTAATTCCACGCAAGTCATCAGTGAGGATACGGGAACCAGAACTGGTACTCTTCCTCACCTAACAGTTAGCTGATGGTCAGAATGCTGCACGTGCTGTTTTATACACACTAACAACTACAACTCTACAGATAATTATAAAATAATATCTGTACAGGATCCCAGGAATTGAAGCAGCAGCACAAAGAAGTCCAAAGGAAAAGAACTTTGACAATATGCCAGTTGCTACATCAGAAAAAGCCAGCTCTTAAAGCAAAGTATACTGTTTATGATTAGTATTATTATATACAGGCAGTTCAGACAAGGTATAGTTCAAATTTCTACTTACACATCACTCAAAAGACAGAATACATTTTCTCTCTTAGAAACAATGGTATCAGATCCTTCAGAGACTAGTCGGCAAAAACTTGTTCACTCATAATATAGATGAACTATAGCCCTAATTGTCACTAAACCAAGTTTGGGGTTTTATGGGAAAAGGCTATGCAGAGCAGGAGAAAGGAGACAAAAAGGGCATACTCTGAGCTAAATTTTGTAATGCCAAAATCTGGCTTTGGTATCGTTCCACATTTCTTCACTCTTTTCCCAATCGCTAGTCTACCCTCTTCCCAGGTCTCCAGGCAGCCAATGTCCCAATCTGCCCTCAATATTACTAGAGCAATTCTATCCAAACCTTTTCTAATCCCTAAAGTTTTCCATGTTCCCAAACAAAATGCTTTCTCTCATCACAATTTAAAAAATAATAACTCTATAAAAGCTATAATTCTCTCGATGATGCTGATCAAGCCTCTTCAGAGAAATAAATCTGATTCAAATAAATCATGCTAGTATGTAAATCACTGAGCTACTTACACCACCGAATTACTGGCACTTTTAAATGAATATGCTCAAAGTTCAAAGAATTGTTAAACAGTATAACAAGCTAACTGAGAAATAAAATAACGCAGTGTAAGGAAAGATAGTTTGATTCACCTAGATGGCTATTTAGGCAAGCCGGTTCTTCCTGGGAATCTATTTCTGGGGTTAAAATCACAAATTACTTCCCCATTTAAATTTTTATTTTTCTTCAGCTTGTAAATCTAATGAATTTCTTAAATGGCTTCCATATCAGGGAGTCTAGAGGTAATGCCAGTAGACCTATGGATCATTCCTAAGTCTGATGATTTTATAGTGAGTATCAACTATATTTATAACAGATACTGTTATATTTATAAGTATCTCATAAACTCCTAAAAAAATTGATTTGATTGCTTTCTTAGTGAGCAATAAACTAAAAAAGTGAGAAATGCCCCTTAATTAGCATACCAAAAAGGAATTGTCTGTTCCCTAAACCTTTTCTTCTCTCCATTTATCCTAACCCATTATCTTCCCATCCTTCATTATCCTGAATTCCACTGGAATCCAGTTAGTTATATTACTGCCTCTCTTATAGATCAGGATTTTTTACATTAATTTTAAAGTAAAAGGAAAATCCAGGAGCACTCACGAATATGTCTAGCTCTTAAAAAAAAAAGCAAAAATTCTTGAGCTTACTTAGCCATACTGATTCTACTAGGTTAGATATAATATTTTAATCTAACGTAAATTTAGTAACTAATGTAAATGCTATATTAATATAAAGAAAATATGTTTTGCATCCAAATATGTGAAGGGTCTCTCATAATTCAATGAGTAACCCTAAAAAAAGCCATAGAGTTCTTATAATACTTTAAAAGCAAAAAGAATAAATTCTGAACCATTAGAAATTCTATTCTAAAATATAAACCTAGCTGTAATATTACAAAGAATAATATAAAAGTTCTTTCGGCAAATCTAAGTCATCCCGTACCCTGGAAATGTGATTTCAATACTGTATCCTAACTTCATATCTCTGTAACTTCCTTGAGGATAAAAATATATTCATCTTTGCCTTTCCAATAGGTACTTGTGTAGTCTCATACAGAGCCTGCGTGCATACTGTATCTCGAAGGTAAACGAATGAACGAATGTCTATAACATCACTCTAGGATTTCAATTAAGCATGTAGGGTCACAACAATATTTCTAGAACACTACTAAACATCACCACCTCACACAGCACGAGACTGTAAAACGGACAGAAAAGGATGATGGGTGTCCTAGGGATGCTTTCAATCTAAGGGAGTTTCTCCTATTTCAAAAGACAAAAACATGAAAATGTTACTTTGTAGTAAAAGGAACATATATAGGTAATATAAGGTGGACTCAAACAGAAGTATTCAAGCAATTGCTAAGAGATGCTAAATAGTGAAAGACAATGCCTTCCTTGGATATGAAATAATGAAGGAAAGCAACGTGGTGAAGTAGCAGGGTGCTGGAGGTGGAAGAAAGGATGGTGATATAAGTAAAAATTTTAAAGTAAGACCACCTAGGGTTGCAATTTATAGTTTAAAAAAAGTAAAAATCAGGTAGTATGGGCTTGCTGTGAGGACTTTGCAGATTAAAATTCCTACTGAAAAATTTCTTCAAAAAAGATGTATGTTTAGTTATGGATGATCTTAGTGTAAGAGTTTAGCTGCAAAGAAGGACTCTCTACTTACCAAAACATATCCTCCATACCACATTGCTGCATAATATATCAAGCGAAATGGTTGAACAAAACATGAGGGAAATAAGCTACACTTAAATTTTATTTACTACAGTTTTCAAATTATATTACTTTCACATATAAAGAAAAAGCACAGAATATTTGGATATCAATTATGAAAATTAAAGATACATTTTGTGCAGTGGAACCAAAACCTGAAAAATATCACTGCAGTTCAATATCCTTCCAATTTAGAGGGTAATTCTCTACCCTCCTGTCAAAAACTCTAAAGTAAATAGGTATTATATATAATATACATTAGATTTAGAACTCTAAAAGCTCTAATCAACACAAGTCAAAAACATCACATTTTTGTTCAAGCTAAAATAGATATTTTAGATTAAATACAACAGAAAAAATAAAAACTAAAAGGACTAAAAATAACTCAAATGAAGAATGAAGTACTTACCAATTTGGCCAGCCTTGACTTTAAAAGGAACATCCAATTCACTCTTTAGAAGGAAGAAAAAATTTAAAGGACATCTGAAATTATTAAGTCCCCCGAAATCGCCCTTGAATCATCATTTAAACACACAATCATCTCTAAGGAAAAACATGAAGCAAATTTTCTGTATTTGAGTAACTTATAAAGGATTATGTTTTATGGCTAAAAATGAGTTTATATTAAATTAAACTTCGACTCTGAAGAAAGAATTCACAAGAGAAGCAAAATTATAAAAAGGAATAACAGAAAAGAGTCTGTAGTTGAAGAAAATAATTAGGATAACTGGTTGTTTTAATAAACCAAATCAAGTTGGATGGAAATTCCATGAATTTTTTAAATAAAAGATGGATACACTTTATATGAAATAAGAAAAGGAAAATTCTTTTCACATAAATAAGTTAAAAACAATAAACAACAATTCTCTCTTAAGTAAAATGTTTAAAATGTTTAGTAAATGAATAAATGAAACACTCTTAAAAGCCAGGTTCCCAATATATTATTTATCATCTGATTACTCAAACATTCAAAATATTAATAGCTTTTGATAAAAACTTTTTTTAGAGCAAAAAAATTAAATTCTCACTGATGATAAGAGAGCAGCTCTGCCCCAGGGAGGGGGAGGTATTAATGCAAGGATCTTCATATTATACAGGATACAAACTATAAACTATAAACTTCTAAAAGTGTAGTCTCATGCTCATCTTGATCTCCATGAAGTAATTTTTTCACACAAAGAACCTATATCAAAGTAAAACCTCACCAGTAGGTTTAATTGTGGTTTGAATTGATGGAAAATATAAATAACAAAATATTTTAACAAAATTTATTATAGTTAATTATAACCAAAGTTTAAATCAGGTTTAAATTATAACACAGAGTTTAAACAATTTGTCTTCTATATATACATTAAATATATATCCCATCACAACTTTATACTGATTTCCTTCTAAAATATTTTCATAAGTAGAGAAAAATAAGCTTTATTCCAATCTCTAGCAACAGAATCTTAAATTCTAAATTTTTGGATAAAATTAAAAAGTTGTAGTTTAACTACATACAAGGAGGGAAAGAAAATTTAAATATTTCAAATGCCCACTACTTGCCAGGCTCTACTTTTTATTTTATTCAAGCCACAGAAGCAGAGATATTATATTGTTTTTTATTATTAACTCCACTTAAAGATGATTAAACTAATGTTCAAATAAATAGAGAAATTTGCCAAAATCGCATAGCTGGTAAAAGGCAGAGCTAGCACTCAATCCTAGATCTACCAGCCTACAAGGTCCATGCCTTTTCCACTATTCCAAACTTTTTTCACTATAACAAAATGAAATGCTACTCCTTGTGACAAAGTTCTACTCCAAGGATCTTCAATATCCAAAATTGGCTTTCCTGTATACAATGCTCTCGTTTTGTGTATAATACTCTCCCTAATGATACAGTTCATCATGCAACAATCCAACCAGAAGTCAAAGGGAGGGTTTTAAAACATACTGTAGGTTAATTAGAAATATGACCTAGTACTTAAGGAATAAACTCATTCTTAAGTGATTTCATAAACTCAAATTAAGTCCAAAATATTGGCCTAAACTTAACAGGGCTTGGAGACAGGGTGAATGGGAAGAGCTGTTTTGTTTTCAGTTCAATAGTAAATGACACAAACTACTTTCTGGAACTAGAGTCCAAAAATATCTGTTCTACCTCCTAATATTACCATAATATTATAAGGTTGGACTGTCAATATATTTGCAAAAATAAAATTATTCATTAGATAAATCATTAAAATCAAGCCCTTATTTACCTGAAAAATATATAAAGATAATTCTGAAGAAAACTTTTTCAGTAAGACAAATGCCTGGTACAAAGCTACAGTCAAATAAAATCAAGGAAAACAATCCATTTCCAAGAGATACTGTTTTTATCATCAAGAAAAATAATTTCTAAATAATTATTCTCAGATTTTCCTGCAGCAAACAGTTAAACAAGTAATCATTCTCTGAGTGACTCAACCACTTTATCTTGTACCTGGTACGGGATAACCTAGTAACCAAGGGTTTCTAAGCACTTACCAAATTAAATGAGTAATCGACAAAGTTTAAAAACTTACCAGAGCATTTTCTTTTATCTGGAGATTATCTAAAGCCACATTACCTTTAAGAAGAAAAAAAGCGAAAAAATATAAAGTTAATATACCAATAAGTAAAACCGGTCATATTGCAGTACACAACGCAATACTAAGTGTTAAGAAGACAATGGTGAGCAAACATCAAGAACTTAAAGAATCTACTGGCATGAAAAAGTTGCATTTCTGGACAAGAATGATTACCTGTAGCATACTTTAGGTGAGCCCAATGCAAAGGAAATTATGAAATATTTAAACTGTCTAACATTTAAATATACAATGAGAAAGAATCTGGAGACTCAGACTGAAGGACTTTAGAACCAAAGAAAGTATCCATCATTTTGAATAATTAAGCCAAAATCTCAAAAGACAGACATAAAGAGATAACTATTAAAACAGATCAATTATCCTATAACCCAGGATTCCTTCCTTAATTATGGTGCAAATGAATGTTTCCTATCAGAATATGATTTTAGTCTTCTAAAACTCCAAACATCCTAACTTCCCAACGGTTGTTTACAGTTCTAATATTCTTTAAGTAATCCAGCTTTTCTTAAATCTATTCAGATGTTAAATTATAAAAACTGAAGCCATAATGATACTGTCACATGACGAAAATTTTAAACATTGTGCCTACATTTGTTGATACACCATATTTAAATATTCTTGCATACATAAAACTTAAGCGAAAATTTTCAATTCACTTGAATTTTCTAAAGGTTAATAAAACTATAGTTTCAACATTAAATGGAATCAGAAATTCTTCAATTATACATTTCTTAATCACTCATGACACATTTATTTTTAAAATCACTGCTTCCTATGTTCTCCATAAATATTTTTCGATCAAGTAATTTTTCCTCGTAGTATTTTGAAGTGAGTTTAAAATGCATATTTAATTTTATTATGCCATGTTAAAGATTTGCTTTTCCGCAGATCTCAGATTTATCCAAACATTTACTAAGCACCTACTATGAGTCAGGTGCTAGAAAGGGAGAAACGATTAAAATGACCACCCTGCTGTCGAGGAATTCACAGGCTAGCAAAAGAGACTAAACTTCCAAAATTTTGGAAATATTCTATCGGCATTCTGACAGAAGAGTACACAAGATGCAAAGGTGTAACCACCTAACTCTGCCTAGGGAGGGAGATCAAGAACTTCACATGAAAGTTCAGGCTAGAAAGCTGAAGAAATATTTACCAGGTTGATAAGAATAGAGGGCAAACAGACATACATGAGTAAGATACATTTTAGAAACCTCATGTAAGGTCTGGTGTGGCTGGAGGGTGTGAGAAAAGAATAGGAGATAAAGTCAGAAATGTTGGAAGGAGCCAGTCGGAGTTTTTAGGATGAAAAGTTCAGACTGGTCACAACAGAGATGAAATATGTATAACGTGGATGACAAAATCAGAGCTGTATTTTAGAACCACTGCTCTACTATCCTATGAAATAACCATGGAACTGTCCAAACAATTTAGCTACAAGAATATTGCAAAATTGGTTATAATAGCAAAAAAAAAACAGGTGGATGAGAAGGAGGGAGGACCTAAAGAACTAAATGTCCAGGAAGAAGACATATATCATAATAAATCCATTATATAGAGGAAAAAAAAAAAAAAACAAGGAGACACACATGGAAACATGTTCACAAAATATTATGTTTTTTAGAAAGGTTAAAGAATGCCCAGATTGATCCAATTTAAAAATTATACATATGCATACATACACAAAAAACAAACTGTAAGACTAGATACCATAACGATCAGAGTGGTTATTTCCAAACAATAAAGTCCATTTCCTATGTATATGTACATTTTAAATTTTCTAAAATAAATTGCTGAAAACTGCAATAAAAGGAGAGGAGATAAGAAGCCTCATAAGTGAGAATAAAATACTACAGAAGGAAAGGGAAATAATACAGGCAGTTAGGCAACTTCTACAATACACTGAATAGAAATAAAAAGCTGAAATAGGCAGTAACTTCAGGGTTGAAGAGGTGGTAAGAGCAAAAAACTATTTTGTAGGTAGAACTGCAATGTCATCACTGACTAAATTTAGAGATAATAAAGTAGTCATGGAAAACTGACATGTGTTTGGGAATTGGAAAAAAATTCCTTGAGAAGTATCATATGTTATAAAAATTACATAAAGTGGAAAAATATTCCTGGATTTAATTCTTTCAGACAGTGAATTATGTAAAAATTACAACTGGGAACTCTATTCAAATCAAAATTAGCGATCAGCACAGACACTAGTGCATATCTAAAGCAATCCAAACTAGTTTAAGATATAAGGCCCATATGGAGACTTGCAAACTTGCTCATAAATTTTGACTGTTCTATCCAGTGATTCTCAACTAGTAGGTCAAGTATCACCAAAAGTGCTCAGACATAATGCACATTAAGTGTGAAGCATTTTTTTAAACAATTGTTCAGGCACTAACATAATGTGCATAAAAATATAAATGTCATTATAGAAAGCGGGCTGTTTCTACCACAGTGGTTCTTTAATGAATAAACCATATTTAAGATGTAAAATACTGAAAACTACCAATATGGCTAAGAGAGTTAAATAAATCTATTTAGAAAGACAGACCAGAAGATAATATTGCTAGGATGTAGGATTAAGGATATTTTGATTAATGTTTTTCAGTATTTTCTAGTTTTTATAATTATTTTTATGTTACAATTACTATATTAATTGTAATAACACAAGAAGAAACAAAGGTAAATTCTAATGTCAATATGACCTCAATATGCTTTTACAAATTTCTTCTGTATCTCACATCTACCTTACCTACAGACCAAAAAAAAAAAAAAAAATCTATTTCTACAACTTAGCACCTAGCAAACCAATGCATACTTCCTCTTTGAAAAATGTGAATGTTATCTAACAGTAAATATAATGATGAAATAATGATGCATTCTATAAATTATTTGCACTGGAGGAGCCATTAGTTCTAATACAAAAAAAGAAGGGGAGGAACAGTTTCATATTTTTGATTACATCAGGGTAAAAGTGCAGTCATTCAACCAGTATCTAGGTAAGGCACTGTGTTAACAAGTACTCACTCTTCCACTAAACTACACGCTTTTCTGCAAACGCATAATGTAGGAGGTTCACTATCCTACAAATGTCAGAAATTCTGGTTAAATAAAAATAACTTATAAACTTAAGATTAAAGCAGACCCCTTCCCAAATACCAACTGGTTAATATTTAACTGAATACTGAGAAAAAGGTTAAGATTTAGTTTTCCACTTCAACATCAACAGAACTACGTAATTCCAAACACATGCAAGTAACTTCACTGCAATAGCCAGATTACCTTGACTAATAACATATAGAGGCCAAAGGAAGTTCCTGCGAAACCAGAGGAAGGGTAAATATTTGTGTCTAATATTAAAAAAAAAAAAAAAAAAAAAAAATGGCGGGGGGAGGAGGGGCGAATGACTAATAATTAGAGATGGATAAACTTAACTCTGCCAGCAAGAAAGGCCTTAAAACCAATCTCGAAATCAGGTATCTCTCATCCCACGAAGTTCCAAAGAGACCAAGGTGACAGGCAAGTAAGGAGGTTCTATGAAGTGATTTCCTTCTATGATGGACTGACAGGCCTAAAGAAGTAAGTTTAGTCTGTGCTTCAGAAGTTTCTGATTCTGACCCTAAATGATTCTCAGTAATAAACCAGAAACATTTTGGATGAACACTCACGGCTAGAGTCACACATAAAGTTTTAAAGCCAACCTTGAGGTATATTTTAATAAGTACCTTACAAGGATAAATTTTGGATCAAAATTAATCTATTAATATCAATTAATGAACCAGAAGATGAAAATCAAAGTAACTTCATTAAATTAGCAAACGACACTAAGGTAAGCAGAGTTGGAGTCATCTCAAAAAATACAATAGAAAAATGGTTGCTAAATTATAGAAAATGATCAAGTTAATGTATTTACAAATAATAATCAAATGCTACTGGCATAATATGGAACAAGCATGCCTACATAATAAAGGTAACAGCCTACATAATAAAGGTAAGATATACAGCAATAAGTTTAAGACAAAAATAATCTAGCTGAACTTTCATTCCTTATTGAGTCTCCTCACAGTAGGTACTCAATAAATATCAACTTAATTGATGTAGAATGCATGTTATACTGGAGTAGAAACAACAACAATATAAACCTTTATATTTTAGAAAACATTCTCAGATGAATTACATTACTTGATCCTCACAGCCTCCTGGTGAAGGAATAAGGACATACAATATTAAGCAAAAGAAACTGAGGCTTAGAGAGGTTAACTGACTAGCCTGAGAAAACTATGTCAGCCTAGTAAGTGATGGAGTCCCCTCTCACTTATACATGAAGAAAGTAAAGCATAAAGAGATTAGGTGGTTTATTCAAAGTTATAAAATTTGCAGTACTGCTAAGAATAGAACCTAGGTATCCTGACTCTCTGATCAATGTTCTTAATACAAAACATTGAGATTAATCCAAAACTGTGATTAAAAACAAAAAAAAATGAGCCAATGAACAAAAATGCCATGTCCTAGCCTTGAAGCTAGCTTTACATATTGTCGAGTAATGAAAAAATAATATGTAATCCTTTGCATTTATTTTTTAAGAGTCCCTATGTGTCTATAACATAAAACACTCATTTATCTGAAAGCATATCAAAATATTCAGAAATTCATTTTCCAAGGAAGTGAGCTAAAGTAAATGATTGATCAGTTTTTTAAAGCATAAATCCAATTATTTTAGTAACTAGTGTTTTAGCAAAGAATACTGAAAAAAAGATTGTAGTGATTCATTTCAATTGAATGCAACTATTCAACCCAAATTAAACACTTTTTAATAATAATTCACGATGACTTTGTCTTGGGAGGGAAAGATAGGGAGGAAACAACTGACTCTCACTCTTTCCATTTCCCTACTAAAACAGGAAGTCTTGGCAAAGAAAGCTGGAAAGCTGCCTTGTTACCACTGAACTTTCTCCCTTTCAAGTACCCTTCAGGGATCTCATAATGACTAGTGACAGAGCTTCCTAGGCAGAATGGTTGCCAAAGTACCAACTTTCAGTTTCGTTTCTAGGAAAGGGCTGAATTTTAAACATATAATGCTATTTTGATATGCAGAAAAATGTTTACGATTTAAATTTTTAAGCATTGCTTTAATTGATAACAACTGGGCCTAAATATATTAACATTAAATATTTAACTTTTTGTTGTTTATTTTACATGCTATAAGACAAGCTAATGAGAAATGTGGCCTTCACTTCACCAAATGTTGGCTGGGAGGAAAGAACTAAAAAAATTCCTCTGTAAGTTTAGAAATACCTCGGTACTGCTGTACTTTATGTGTCGAAGTAAAAAGGCCTGTTTGTTCTTGCATTCTCAAGCTACCCTACAACTAGCTATCTATTAAGACAATGTAATATATTAGATCTGGATTCTCAATTATCAGCAAGAGGCTGGAATTTATCTTCTTTTATCCTGTCATATTTCATGACTGTGGCTCTTTGCTCATCAGCAATGAGTTAAGAAGAAAAAAGAAAGATACATTATTTGACTACCATTTCTCACCAAAAAGGCAGAACAAGTGGCAGTACAACTTACCTACTGAAGGAGTTCATGCTGCTCTAACTTTGTTCACATCACAGAAGCTTAAAGCCAGAAGAGCTGACCTTGTCTAACCCTCTCATTTAAAGATAAGAAACTAGTGGTCACTGGTTAACCTGCCAAAAGCCACACACCTAGGCAGCTAGCTGTTGAGGGTGGAATTAGATCCCAGGTTTTCTCCTTCCTTATGCTGCTCTGCTCAAACAATACCTGATAGCCAATAGAAAAGTGTCAAAGATGAGGTGAAGGATAGTTCTGTAATCAGCATAGGTTCGCCCTGGTTTGAAGAGCTACAAACTCTGACACCTACTCCTGGTCACTGTAGCCACACCCGACACATCATAGCCTCATCGTATCTACCTGTCAAATAGAAATTAGAGCAGCAGAATTCTGATTGGAGGATTTTCCTGCTGACTTTCCACAGTAAATCACTTCAAAAAATCAAACTGACAAAGGTTCTATATAACATTACTACTACTTAAACCAAATTGCAAAAGATCTGATGTTTCAAAACACCTTTTCAAATATTTGTTACTCTTAAAACAATTATATCCTGGACACACCTCAAAATAGCCAAGGGCTGTCCAATTTATCTCCTGTGGTAGTAGTTTGTGGAAAACAAAAACCTAGATAATCCTTCCTATGGGGCCTAATATACCAATCAAAACAGACTTAAACCAGCTAGCAGGTAATGCAAGTATTGGAAGCATACATTCAAATGCAAATAGTTTTGTTTCTTTTAAGAAATTTGTTTGGAAAATAAGAAATGTTTAGCTATGTGGCTTTAACTTTACACAGTTATCACACTACAGAATATAAAAACCTTGAAGTTTATACGAAACATTTATAAAATTTTTAAAAGCATGCTATTTTCCATCACTTAGCTAGGTTTATTATCACTATTCCTATCCATATTAAAATTTAACAATTATAATTACAAAGGATTTTCACAGTATACTTCTTGACTCTAGACATCAAATAATTTCCCCCATCCTTCTCACTTTACAACTTATTGTTTACTGTGCATTTCATTTTGAAATCCACATGCCTATATATGTATGAATGTATGCACAGCACAATCTATTTCAAATTATGTTAACACAGCGTTCTGATTCTTAAAACTATTTTCTGGTATCATCCAAAGATTATGCTATTTTATTGACACAATATCTATCAATCATTTAAGACATGTTTCTCTTAGTTATAAATTTCATGAGGCGTACACTTCCTCTAAGTCCTTTTTTACTTCTCTTTACAACATATTCAGCACGCTGAAGTTTTCCTATAAATGCAAAAGACAATCTCAATATTTTCCTTAGACTAATATTTTAATTCAGCTGTGAAAAAGTTCAAAATCCTCAGGAATTATGTTTTAAATTTTAACAGTAAAAACATTTACATTAGTATCAAAGAGTGTTGGCACTGGAAGGACCCTTAGATGTAACCTAGTCAAACTGCTAATTAAAAAAAAAGAAAAAGGAAAAGATTCAGTAAGGAAAGGAATTTTCCAAGGTATCCATAAACTTTACTTCTCTATTAAAAAAAAAAGTCTGCAGTAACTAGCAAACAATGTTATGAGTGACTCTGAGTAGTGAACATATAGGAATATTATCTGGCATCATTTTTTTTTATTAAAATATAAAATAAGATGAAGAGACTAAGGCCCAGTAAGGTAAATGTCTTGTCCAACACAGCATCCTAGAACCCAGGTTTCCTGTTAGTCTGGTGCCTTTTAGGATTTCAAATATTTACAAACTAGGAAGAATAATTAGACAGTACTATGAAGCAGCACTTAATCTCTTCAGAAGGCACTGGACATTTAACTCCTTAAATGTCTCCTTTACTTTGCTCTCTTGCATTATACTTAGTGTGGGGGGAGGGCATGTAATCAAAGTGTGTACTGTTAGGCAAACCATACTGAACCAATCAAATGATCAGTAACTTATTAAAAGCAGCCTCCTTCATAATTAAGGGCAGCACTCCTGGTTTGATTAGCATTGCCCAATATAAATATACGGGTCACATGCGTAATTAAAGTTGACTCTTGAACAAGGCAGATTTTAAAAATCCACTTATAACAGGACCTGAGTAGTTCAAACCTGTTCAAGGGTCAAATTTTAGGAGCCAGGTGTCTTTTAAAAAAGTAAACCGGAAATAACTCCAATAACATACTGCATTTAACCCAATATAATCAAATATTATTATTTCAACAACTAATCAACATTAAAAATTCTGAGATATTACTCATTCTCCTATTTATTTTCAAAACTCAATGTATATTTTATACTTACAGCACGTCTCGATTCACATTAAACTGTATTTCAAGTGCTCAACAGCCACAGTGGCTAGTGGCTACCCTATTGAACAGCCCTGGTCCGTAACTATTTGTTTTGACTGAATTAAAAGCAGTTCCATTCCATTTGAGCAATTCTTTGGATTTCCATCCAAATTTGACAAAATTCCCGTCTACTGTAAAGTCGGAAAGTACCCCAATGTCCCCCAAACTTAACATGTAGTGAAAATAGAGCTTTTTGAGGAATATGCAAACATATTACTGTCTACTACATACATTTACCCCCTAGGATAGAAATGGTGTAAACTCTTAGGCATGCACCTAATTAATGATGCTTTGAATTCCTTTCTACCACTCCAGAACAAAACTAAAATCCCCCTTCTTGAAAAAAGTAAATGAATGGAAGGAATCACTTTTCTCCGAAACTGGAAGTATTAAAAGTAGCCCTACCGACATGCCTTTGGTAATGATCTTGCCCTGCAAATCCCTTCCTATAGCGAAGGAAGCCAGCCCCGGGTCGTTACAAAATGCCAGAGAAGATAACTGCATAAACCAATTTCCTTTTTCTTTTTCCTTGGTGCCACTTTGAGCCCACTTATTTTGAGCATGTGTGACCACGCAGCCATCCTCACTCCACGCAGTGCGCGAGCAGAAAGGTTTTTTTACGCTGTCAAGCCAAAGGGGCCACGCTGAAGACTGCAAGAGAACCCTCCCCGCCCCCGCCCCCTCGCCCCAAGGTAGGCAAGGCGGGACAGGACAGAGGATTGGGCCTCAGAGACGCGAAAGGTGGGTATATTCAGGCAGCGCGAGCGCGACCCTGCCGCACGTCCCCACCCCCGGCAGGTCCCCGGGACCTAGGGGCGGTAGATGTCGTCACAGGCCCCCCGGCGCCCCGCACCTGCCGCCGGGAGAAGGGGTACGGCCGAGCGCCCTCCCGGGAGGCGGAGTCTCGGGCTGCGAAGGGAGCAGGGCCCGGGTTAAAGCCGGGCGAGGAGCCCGAGGTGTGGGCCCCTGAGCTAGCACCGGCAGCCCGCCGGCCGCGCCCTCTCGCTTACCGCCCCAGATCCCCAGCTTCAGCTGGGACTTGTTCAGGTTTTCCACATAGTCTCCCAGGAAGCGGTTCAGGAGGTCCGCGACCACCGACTCCAGCACCATGGTGGGGCTGAGACGGCGGGAGGAGGAGGAGGAGGAACCGCCCCGCGCAGCTGAGGGCGGCGACCCACGCCGCAAATGACAGCCCCCAGGCGCCGGCACGCCCCCACGCCGCGCGCGTGACTCGGCCAGTGCGCAGGCGCCCCTCCGCCGCCGCCGCCGCCGCCGCCGCCGCCGCCGCCGGGGACAGGGAGCTTGCTGGACCCAGTCCCAGTCTTGCTGTCTTCTGGCTGCTGCAGCCCGGGCCTGCCAAGGGCTGGCGGTGGAGCGGTGGGGAAGCGGTGGGGAAGCCGACCTCAGCAGCCGTGCCCGAGTGTCTTGCACCAAAGGAAAAGGATATTAGAGAAAGGGAGGGCAAGAGTTACAGAGCACAGAGACATCTTTGTGGCTGCGCTGCTTGCCCGCGGTCGCCTTCTGTTGACCTCAGGTCAGCGGAGCGCTACCATCACGGGCTACAGCAGCTCCTTGCCAGGAGCCGACCCGAGGAGCAGGCGCTTCCCACGCGGAGTCCAACCTGAGCATCTCCTAAGCGACCACCCCCCTTCAGGTGGGGAATAGGGGGCCGTGCACCCCTGTTGGGCTATATGTCAACTCTGCCTGGGGCTAAGTGTCCGTTTCTTTTTGCTTCCTGAAAACACTCTAATAAATTAAAAGTGGGAGGCGGGGGAACAGAACCAGATGCCAGACAAAATAAGAACCGAATATGTATTTTGTTCTTAAGTCATTCTTTTACTTCCTTCTGTTTCATTCGCTCTTAACTCAGCCACTTAATCTACCTAATTACAGAAGTAAAGAATGAAACATAGTACTTCCTTTTTTTTTTTTTAAGTTTATATGTGGGTTACCTGTTATTTATACATCACTTTCTTTCATGCTATCATTGGACTGTCTTTGATGTAGCAAGACATTGACAGCGGGACTTTTATAATTAAAGGACTTGCTATATTAGTGAAATTTAATTACCCTTTGACAAAAAGCTGTTGAGATACAGTTAACAAACCTAAGAAATGACGGATTATTTGTTGTCCCACGCATTTATTAAATGCTTTGCTATTCGTCACATCTGAAAAACTGAACTGCTCCTAAACAACTGCTATAGACTGAATATTTACTAAAATTCATAATTGAATTCTAACCTCCAAGGTGACAGTATTAAGAGGTGGAGCCTGTGGGAGGTAAATAGGTAATTAGGCAGAGCCCTCATAAAAGGGAAGTACCCTTAAAAAAGTACCCTAATAAAAGGGACCTTAGCTCCCTTCCTCTTCTGCCATGTGAAAATACCACAAGAAGACTCCGTTTTCTGAACCAGGAAGTGGGCCCTCACCAGACACTGAATTGGTTAGCACCTTGATCTTGGCTCTCCCAGCCTCCAGAACTGAGAGAGAAATCTGTATTGTTTGTAAACCACTCAGTCTATGGTATTTTGTTATAGCAAGCTGAAAGGACTAAAATAGGATCAAAAATAAAAATCATTTCTTAAATTCAAAGTGCACTAGAGAAGAAAAAAGTCAAAATGTCTACAACTGGTATTATGTAAAATGGATATAGAAGAACCAATACTAACTAGTACTATCAATATCCACCTTCATCCTGCATTCCTGCACATAGAAAATAAATTCTTCAATTCTTATTTTTCCTATCTCAGTCACCCTGACAAAATACCTAAGAGGCACTTTGCACTTGTTTCCCCACCATCCACCAACAGCCAAACCTGTCCTGCTTTTGTCATATTTCCTAAATTCTCTGTCTCACCTGGACCATGTAATCAAATCACCTTCTAAGTGGCCTCCTGGCTTTCAGTTTTTCCCTTCTCCATCTATCTACACTGCCACTGAAACTATTTTCCCAAAGCACAGGTGAGCTCTGGTTAGTCACCTGCTCAAAAATACCCAGTAACTTTCCAGTGTTCAGAAAGCCTAGTAGTACTTCTCAGAGATCTTACTGTGAAAGGTTAATGACAAAATAGAAAATCTCAGGGTGGAAAATTCAGCTCAGAATTGTTAGTACAAATAATGCTATTACCATATAGTATTAAAATCTTATAAATTTTATTTTCCTTTTTAAGTATGTTTTGAGGGATTGGTTATGTGCCCCCAAATCTTCCATACTTCTTGAAAATTTAAGAAATGTACAGTCCTAATCCAAAACAAACTATAATGTCAAGAAACACCACTGCACTCAAATGTATAGCATAATACCAAAAGGAATTTGGATACAGGGGTTATCTAAAGAAAATGAACATTCTAGTAATTACAGTTCTTAGACTAATTCTGGCTTAGAACAATGAGAAGAACAATGAAGGCAACTGCAGAACTAAACTGCAGTGAGGGATCGAGCAATAAACAAATGAGCAAAATATTTTTTTCTGTTAAAAGTTAAAATTAGTGACACTTTAAAAAATAACTCTTGCTTAAAAATTGAAAAATAAGAAATTAAACTTCACACTATCCACTACCCACACACAATCCTGCAACCGTGGAGTTTGTCGAGAAAAGCAAAAAGGATTTGGGGGGAAAAAAAGGAAATACAGAAAGCCGGAGAATAAGCATAACACTATGGACTGTCAAAAAAGTTAGGAAGGTTAACTGGGAGAAAGCACAGGAGTGGATCACAGAATATTAGAGCCAGAAGAAAACAAATATCATGTAGTAAATCTAACTTTCTTATTCGACAGATGGAGACACAGAATGCAAGAGAATTAAGGGACTTAGGAAAGTCCCATAACAAATTAGTGATTGTCAGAGCTAAAACCTAAGTGTCATGAATCCCTGGTCTCTGTTCTTTACATTACTCCATACTCTAGTTTTGTTGAATGAGATGGATAAATCAGAACGCCAGTATTTTATTTGGTTGTAAATTCTCTTCTCGCTTTCCTTGATACCCAACCTCCTATATATTATCGTTGAACTCTGCTTTAAATTGTTCTGTTTCTTTCTTCTCCAAGAGCACCTCTGGCCTCAATGATTCATGATCTATTTATGTTTACTTCATAGAATTGTTTGCCAGCTCCATTACCAGCCATTCTCATGGCTATAGGCGTGAGCTTGGAACAGCTACAGACTTTCTCTGGGTAGACCTATGTGTTCCAAGCACAGGGCCTCACCTTATTACACCATCCTTCCAAGTACCACATAGCTCATGCTTCCAAAGTAGGTTATATACATAAGGCTTAATGTGGTCACAGGGGTCCAGCCATCTCTGCTGTTTTGAAGAAATCTTATACAGGAAATGCTTCTAATGTGTTATTGATGAAGGTGAATTGTTAACAAAAACAAAGCAAATCTATTTTGTTTGGCCAAGAAGAGAATTGTTTTTAAAGGAATTCACGAGTGAATCAGCTAAGCCCTGGCCAAGTAAACCTGTATAATAATAATAATAGCTGTTAGCCAGCACTTACTGCGTGAGAGACATTTCATGCAATTTTAACCCTTACAACAATCTTGTGGTAGATAGGTATTATTACTTCTGTTATACAACATGGCCTCAAAGAGGTTAATTAACTTGCCTATACTCCCATAGCTAAACAATTGCATAAAAGATTTGAACCTAGGCCATATTAACTCCAAAGTATATATTTCTTCACCCCTATATTGTTTCTCATGCCCTGGTGCTTTTTTCTTTTTTTCCACCACAACATAGCTTTGCTTAACAACTTCTCAGCCAGCTTCTCTGATTGCAAGCCTCACCATTTTAACCAAGGGCTCTCTGGGCTCTCACTTGCAGAGCTAATAGCATCTTGCCTCCTGAGGAAAGTTGAGTCAAAACACATCCACATGACCCTCGGATACATAACTGGGTAATCATTCTCCCATAGATTTAGCACTGGCCCAAGAATTTTGACCAGTAGTGGACATGGTATAAAGATGAAGTAGCAGCTAGTCAAGGTCATGGTCAACCCAGGCCAACCCAGGAACCCACCAACCCAACCCCCCAGATTAAATATATGAACAGTGTTCAACATTTTCTTCTCACTCTTGCCTTAGCCATGTGGAATTCAAATATTTTACCCTCATCATTTTATTATTCTTCTGATATATGTACACAGCTGATATAATCTTGTACAGCCTGGATCCACTTGCCTAGCAAGTGGCTGGAACTCAGGAAGCATTCAGTAAATACTGCTTTGAACAAATAAATGAATTAATGAACATTTGCTCTCATCTGTCATAACAATAAATATAATATCTGACATTGCATATGTCACACTCTATGCTAAACCCTTTATATGCATTATCTTATTATACACTCAAACAACCCTATAGGTAGATACTATTATGATGATGATGATGGGTCTCTCTTATAAGGTCACTAATCCTATTACCTCCCAAAGGCCCCACCTCCTAATTTTACATTTGATACTGAGGCTTAGAAAGGTTAAGTAACTTGCTTAGGGTCACATAGAGAGTGACATCGTTCTAGAATCAAAACCAGATCTGATTTCAGACCCAATTTTCTTAAACACTACATTCTACAACCTCTGTTCTATTTTTACTAATAATAATGATCACTGCTTCTATTTATTTAGCACTTACCATATTCTAAGCATAGTGCTAAGTATTTTACATTATTAGATTCATTTAATCCCCAAAACAATTTATCTTCTATTTGCATTACTATATGAATGTGGGTAAGTTACTAAAAGTAATCATAATTTGCAGGATTTATGTGACAATTCTAGAGACTATATCAAGCACAGTGCCTGTGTATGACTATCCTGGGGGAAAAACGCACATGCCCCATCCTGAAATCACCTATGCATGTATTCAATTTATTAAATATTGCTTGGAGAAGCAATTAATTTGCAAGGTCATATCTTATGCAAAAATAACATACACACAAATACTGAACAAAATGTCTCAGATATCTTTCAGCCTGAGATGGCTGGAAGTAGCTCTCTCACAGAGTGAACACAGGTCAGTTTCAAAAGGAAGGAAAGGCCAAATGTGGTCAAGGTGCTTCCCAAGAATGATTTCACAGCCTATCTGTATTCAGGAGTATATTTTTCGAATCCGAAATCAGCACACATGGCTTAAAAAATGGGTTGTGATTTTTTAAAACGGAGGTATCAAATACATACAATCTTACATGTAATCTTAAGTGTATGCTAGATGATTTTTTTTTTTTACGTATGGATACACCCCTCTGACCTCACCCAGATCAAGATATGGAATATTTCCAGCGCCCCCCTCCCCAAAAAAAACTTTTAAGATCAGAACAGAAAACCCGAAAGCAAGTCAAGGAATTTCAAAAGCTGGGAATGGAAAGGCTTGTTTGGGGAGAGGGTGTTAGCTAAGAAGACAAACCTGACTTTTATCTTCTTTTAGTGGTGGCTGTACAGTATTGTGCATTCACATTCGTTATATCCATTGATCTTCACAATGACTTTGTGACGTAGTAAAGGCATAACCTTCTTTTGCACCTGTGGAAATAGAAACTTGTTCAGGGTTTCTGAGGATAACATGCCCACCCCAAGCAGGAGAGAAAAATAACTGGGTTTCTTGGGTTTGTGCAGCGGATCCAGCCACGTGGCAGAAGGAAGGCGGGGAAAGGCCTGAGTCAGGTTACCAAGGAGCTTCGCTCCCTTCTGCTTATTGGCGGGAGTTCTAGGTATAAAGGCTCAGGCCAGCTGTCCTGGAACAGCGGAACTAAACCCCACCGCGTGCATTTTGAACTTACCAAAGGCCCCGCTCCGTCCCCGGTGGGTGTTCCAGGAAGAACGGTGCAGAGACTCATCTAACGCTGGACCTCAGGTACAGTAGATGAGCCACATAGCCCTGCTTAAATTCCCTCGGGGACTTATCTTAGGTAAAAAGGAAAACCAAGCCAAAAGTCCCAGAAGGGATAATAATTATTACTTTAATTCTCTCTGAAGACTAGAGTGCAATAACCCAAGGATTCAGGAAACGACTGCACAAGCAAAGTGCCTGTTGGCATCGAAGACAGTGCGAGGCCAACATTTTTGAATATTTCCCTTTGAGAATCTGTCTTAGGCCAACGAGGGCGGATCGAGATTAAAGCAATAGCCCTAAAGTGTACAAGACTACGTAATGAAGACAGGAGAAAAGAAGAGCGATAGTTTTTCATTCGCTGAAACAGAGTTTGCAACAGCGGCGTGAGGGGCAGTTTGCCTTGTCCCAGGGGAGGAGGAGAAAGCTCTACAAAAGTGGAAGAGACGGGATTGCTGCGCCCTGCAGATTTCACTCTGACGATCGTTGTGCGCTTGTGCATTGCAGGCTGACCAGCTCCAGCAGAGGTCGTATAAATTCGCCACCTGCCGCCTGATGTGGTGGCTGGAGAGGCTCTACTTGGGTCCTAAGCGCCTCCTGCGGGGCGTGAACAGGCGTCTCCAGTGTCGGACCCGCCGAACCACTGCCACCACACCCGTTGCGTGCGCAAACGTGCTCACCCCAGACCGCATCCCCGAGTTCTGCATCCCCCCGCGGCTCGCTCCCTGCCCGGCCCTGGCTACACTCAGGGACTTCTGGGATAAAGAAGCAGTGACAGACGACGGCGCGGGGCGTACGGACTCGGACCCGCGCTCGCAGGCCGCGCTCTCGCTGCCGCACCTGCCCCGCGCGCTCACCGCCTACGGCTTCTGCGCGCTGCTGGAGAGCCCGCACACCCGCCGCAAGGAGTCGCTCTTCCTCGGGAGCCCCGGCGCCGCCGCGCTCCTGCAGCCGCCCGCGGCCCAACGCGCGCCCCGCCCCCGGGCCCACACCTACGGCGGCGGCGGCGGAGGCTCCGCTCCCGAGCCCCTGGGCGGAGCCCCCGCCGCCGCCTCCACGGTCCCCGGTGGCCTCTGGCCGCCGCGGAACACTCTCGCCTCGCGTCCCCCTGGATCCCGACTCCTGCGCGCCCCCGAAGGGCTGCTGAGCCGCGCGCTGCGGGCTCGGAGGAGTCGCGGCCTGGCCCGCGCCCGCTCCTTGTCCAGCGGGGACGAGGACGAGGAGCGCGGCGCCGGCTTGGGATCCCCGGCCCGGGCCCCCTCCGCGTCCCCTCAGGCGCCCCCCAGCCCGCGGCCCGACCGCCTGGAGGCCGAGGGCACCGTGACTCTGGACCGCGCCGGCGGCGCCCTGCGCCTGGCCGTCGAGTACAGTCGGGCCAGCGGGCGCCTCCGCATCCGGCTGCTGCGCCCCGAGGGCCAGGCCGGAGGAGACGCCGAGCCCCGCGCCGTCGGCTGCCGCGTCAGCTTCGTCCTGCAGCCGCCGGGCAAGACGCGCCAGCAGCGCGGCGCTGTGGTTCGGCGGAGCCGCAAGGCCGTGTTCGACCAGGACTTCTGGTTCGACGGGCTCTCGGAAGACGAGGTGCGCCGCCTGGCCGTGCGCGTCAAGGCGGAGAACAAGGGCCGCGGGCTGGAGCGGGGCCGCCTGCTGGGCCAGGGCGAGCTGCTGCTGGGCTCCCTCCTGCTGCTCTGAGGGCGCACAGCCCTGCCCCCGGGGAGCTTCCTGCCCGCTGTGGACTCTCAGACAGACAGTCCATTTATACAAAGTAAACGTGGATTTATTATTCTAATGAGGCATTCGTTTCAGCCCAATATTGGTAGAAATGATAAAGGATTAATTATCACACAGAAGTATGAGATATTTTGTGTAGATACTTTCACAGTTCTTTTCAGCAAATGGTATGTTCTGCAGTAGGATTTCCCCCTGTGGGTAGTCTATTGCATTTCATCTGTTCCTCATAGTCAGGTTGGGGGTAATGAATTACATAAAGTGGTAAAACTAGAGGGTGTCTTAGCCATTTGCTTGTGCCAATCTCATTTTGAAGTTTGTTCATTCCACAACATCCATTGAGACCATCTTAGAGTATTTATTAACTTTGAAGCATTGTCTAAAATCCTGGATAAGAAAATGAGGCCAAGAGAAGTAAAGCGACTTTTCCATGGTCAATAGTGAATTATTAGTAAGAACGCCAAGGTGATACTCTTGGCTACATCTTGTTGAAAAAGAATTGGAGGAATTTAAACCATTTTGGTATTCTAAGCTTAAATAATTATAATAGTTTTACAAGTATTGTCATGCTTAACACCACTCTTAAGCTAGCATCACAATCTCATTTTACAGATGAGGATACTGAAGCACAGGATAAAGAGAGTCAAGATTTGCACCTAGGCAATTAGTGCTGTACTCATTGCTCTCTATAAGTAATGCCACAGTGTCCGAAGGGCTGATCTCACTAGGGTGAGAATGCAGTTTATATCTGAAATTGTGAACTCTGAGGTTAGGGTCACCTCATATTCCTCACCATCTGGTGGAAAAGCAAATTGGTTGAAATGAGTAATTTATTATTTCATGCAAATGACTTCAGGCATTGAGATGACCCGGGTCTAAGGCTCTGATAATGAGGAAGCTAACTAGCCTCCACAGGAAAAGGGATGCCAGCTTTATTGGCACCAGGTGAGCTAATGTGCCAGGGCAAGGAATCAAAGATGTACCTGTAACATTGCTATAGCTCTGGCTTCTCATAATAATAATTGGTTAATTATGTTTTAAGGATGATTTTCCTTCGAACATCACATTCCAGCCAGACATATTTCTTCCTCTCTTATGCACATAGGAGGAAAATGTGTCCTAAATGAGGAATGAAAATATTTAAATATGTGGTGCGGTGTTAAATATGACTCCATTGTCAGTCTCAATTCAGAAATGGTTTCTGCTTTCACTAAACTGTTCACAGTTTTATCTGTTGGTGCTCATAAAAAAAATGCTATTTAGAAAAGAGCTTTAGTTTCACTCACAACTCAGGCATACACTGAAAATAGGTTATTGTGGTGGGTATTTACAATGACAATTATTGAACAAATATGAAGAATAACTGTGAATTCATTGACTCAAAATCAACCACATGCAGAAGCTAGTAGTGGTTGACCAAATGAATGATGACAACAGTAGCTCAGACCTATCATGTGCTCTTCTATCCTGTCGCATTCTTTTCGGCATTCAAGCCAACAATTAATTTTTAGAATAATTAACCATGATTTTAAAATTTTGGTAGAGTAATACTGAGTTCACATATGGCATACTTTAAAAGGAAAATAAATTGACAGTGAAAACAACTTGGCTATATATAAGATTATTGTAAGGTTTCAGTTATCTTTTTTTTTTCCCCCCAAATAGAAACGAACCATTCTGATGGCTTGTAAACTTTTATTTCAGAAAACATTGCAATTACTGTTGTCACTAGATTATATACAAGTAATAGTTTGGGGGCAGAAGTATTATTTTATTAAGAAGTAAATCAATGCATTTCAGGGACCTAAATTTTCCATGACATAATGGTGGGTATTTCCAAACAGATCTCCACTAATGTCAAGCTATGGTTGGTCAAATAATGAAAGAGCCTAATCAACATGCTTTTAAAAGGACTAAAATAAAATCATAAATCACAAAACCATGGAATTTTGAAGTTGAAAAAACATTAAGAACCATTTTGTGCAAATCTGTGTATCATAGAAAAAGACTATAGAGGCAAATTGAAGATTGCCTCAAATCATGATTAGTAAAAGAGCTGAGACTAGAACCAATTCTGTTCTCATTTTGCTCTTCAACCTTGGACCAACTACTTCCAAAAAAGGAAAACCATTCGCACATAAGTTATTTTACATCACCGAATTCATTTGGACTTGTTACATTTAAGAAATCTTATTTGCAAAATAAATCTATTTTGTAGCAGTCTTTCTGAGGCAAATTTAAATTTAGTTTACACTTTGCTGCCCTCTAGTGGCTTCCTCGTGTGTTTTGTAAGTGGGTCTCGGACCATTTCAACTAAATAAAGATAGATCTAATGCCAGAACCCAATGACCTTGAAGATGTGTGCTAATATAGCTAAATACAGCTACTTGAGTATAGAAGGTGCCAAAAAATATTTTGTGTAAAAAAAGACAAAAAACTTTTCCCAGCAATAATGAAGCTGGGAGTGTGTGGCAACAGAGCGTTGATTGCTTTAAGAGTTGTCATGTTTCTCATCAGATTTTAGGTGTGCATATCTTTTCCACAAATGAAATGGCACAATCGTGCCTCTTTGTAATTTAAATATATGAACATATTCAAAGAAAAACCCTATACAACAGACCTGCAATGTACCAGTTTAAAAAACTTTGGTTAAGTATGAATTTAAGAATCAAATCAACAGCTTTGTCACTTGGTTTTACAAAGAATGCATTCTACATCTAAAATACTATCTTTAATATGGCTCAAACATGCCTAGAAGATTATTTCTTTAGAATCTAATTTTCTTTTACACACACTTCAGCAATTCACAATTATTTTCCCTATATCCATTCCCAGGACTCAGGTCAAAATACTAATTTTGGCAGATGTTTAAAAGAGCAAAAAGTGGGCACCAATAATATTAAAGCAATAACATACAGTATATAGTATAATATATGATATATGGCATAATATGTGGTAAAAGGGTACAAACTTTTAGCTATAAGATGAATAAGGTCTGAGGCTCTAATATATACCATGGTGATATAGTCGATAATACTATATCATATAATTGATATTTGCTAAAAATAGAACTGAACTGTTCAAAGAAGAAGAAGGAGAGGGAGGAAAAGAAATCTGCGGTGATGGATGTATTAATTAGAACAGGGGAAGCAATATAAATAAGTGGCTAAAAAGGCATTCTCAACGTTCATTTATTTATTTAATTTTAACTTTTTTTTTTTTTTTTTTTTTTTTTTTAGGCAAAGCAACCCTTGGCTGACTTCACAGATTGCAAGGACCTTGTCGGCTCATGATCCCTTATTATTATTATTATTATTTTTTACCTACAGTACCTGGTCTTCCTAGGTGGTCTTCCAGCCAAGTACTAACCAGGCTTGACCCTGCTTACTTTCTGAGATCAGATAGGATCAGGCTTGTTTAGGGTGGCATGGCCGTAGACAAGGTTCATTTAGAACATGTATCATGGGGCAAATGCTGTTCAAGATTACAAACGTATAGCTGTAAATAAAGACACAAAAGCTCCTTGCTCTTATGGAATTAAGTTTTCAAAGGTTGGGAAAGAGACAATAAACAAATAATTTCAGAAGTGTTTCAAAAATATGTAATATTGAGAAAGAGCATGACTAGGGTGAAGGGGCACCTTAGATTGGATGGTTAAGAAAGGCCCATGTGAAGACCTGACTTGACCTCTTCTCTATGTTTACTTATATAGTCCTATTGTGATTCAATCAATGTGCTGATGGGGACTCCTGGCCTCCCAGGTGACCTGGCAAGTACTTTCCTAGGAATTCTACTAGTACCTTCTCATTCTAATGGAAAATACTTCCTGTGTGTGTTAGCCATGATGTGTAGACATTCTTCTGCATCTAGGCTATGAGCTCAACAGATGGAATAGACTTGAGGCAGCCCATGGAATTTAGAAACCCACTTTTTACTATTTTGCATATTAACACAGCAAAATCCCATTAGCTAAGAATTTTATTATGATGCTATAATGGCTCAGCCAGCTCTGAACAGCCTATATCCCAAATTTGGTCCATGAGACAAATACAGTCCTTACTCATTTTAGCCATTGTTGAGTTTTCAAATATATATGAACGCAATCCTAACTGATATAATATTCATGTTACAGAGGACACTTTGATTCAGAAGAGTTAAATAAGTTGCCTAAAATCATGCAGCAAATACATCATAAATTTAACTGCAGACCTCTCAGATCTCCATGCTCACTGCTTTTGTCACAGCTCACTATAAGCTATTTTTTAAAAAAAACTTTCCTTGAGGTATAATTGACATACAATACATTGCACTTACTTAAAGCATAATTTCATGAGTTTTGACATACATATGCACCCATGAAACCATCACCCCAATCAAGACAATGAACACATTCATTGTTCCTAATAGTTTCTTCACGCCCCTTTGTAACCCCTCCTGCTACCCAATCACCTCCCCTCTCTGGTCTCCATATAGCTTTTCTTCTGCTTTCTGTCACTATAGATTAGTTTGCACCTTATAGAATTTTACATAAATGATGAAAGTATATATTCTTTTGGGTGGAGTCTGGCTTCTTTAACTCAGCGTTATTCTGAGATGTATCCATGTTGTTGCCTATATTAATAGTTTCTTCTTTTATATTGCAGAATGGATGGCTATTGAATGGATAAACCACAATTCTTTTATCCATTCACCTGTTTGTAACTGTTCTCTATCCCTTGCATTTGTTATTTGATTCTTTTTCCCCTTTCCCTTCTTTTCTGCCTTGTATGGTTTTAATTGAGCATTTTATATGCTTCTATACTTCTATTTTTCCTTCCATCTTAGCATATCCATTATACTTTTTTTTAAAATTTGTTTTAGTACTTGCTCTAGTATTTGTTGTATACATTTATAATTTATCTAACTCTGCTTTCAGATAACACTATACTATTTCACAGGTAGTTCAGGTAATTTATGAAAGGGTATTCCCAATTTATTCCTCTCATCTTTTATTGCATTGTTTTCATTCCTTTCAATTATTCACATACTATAATTATCCATTATGTTATTACTATTGTTACTTTTAATAGTTACCTATTGAATCAATGAAGACTAAGAAAAGTAAAATACCTCATTTTGCCTTCCTTTATTCCTTCTCTGACATTCTCTCTTTCTTTATGTAAATCCAAGTTTGTGAGCTATATTATTTTTCTTCTGCTTGAAAACTTTCTTTTAAAATGTCTTGCAGGGCATATTTGTCAGCAATACGTTCTCTTTTTTATTTGAGATAGTATTTATTTCTCCTTCATTTTTAAAAATAATTTTATTGGATCTAGAATTCTACTGTAATTGTTTTTTTTCTTTCAATACTTTAAATATTTCACTTCAATTTCTTACTGCTTGCATTTTTTCTAATAAGAAGTTTAATATAATTCTTATTCTTTTTCCTCTATAGGAAATGTGTTTCTTTCAAGATTTTCTTTCTTATTTATTTATTTTTTTGGTTTTCAGTTTGAATGTGATATACCTAGGTATAGATTATTTTTTTTTTTTAGTATTTATTTTGCTTGGCGTTCTCTAAGTTTCTTGGATCCGGTCTTTGGGATCCACCATTCATTTAGGAAAATCTTCGGCCATTTTTACATCAAATATTTCATTTGTTTCATTCTCTCTCTTTTTGACTCCGGATGTCCCAATTAGTCATAAGTTATCCCTTTTGAAATTATCTTACAGTACTTGGGTACGCTGTTCTGGGGTTTTTCTTCATTATTTTTTCTCTTTGCATTTCAATTTGGGAAGTTTCTATGGACATATCATAAAGCTCATTGATTCTTCTGTGGCTGTTCCCAGTCTACTGATGAACTATCAGAAGCTTCTTTCGTTTCCAGGGTTTTAATTCGAGCATTTCCTTTTGTTTTTTTTCTGTCTTTGTGCTTACATTACTCACCTGTTCTTGCATGTTGTCTACGTTTTCCATTGGAACCCTTAACATATTAATCAGCTATTATAAATTTCTTGTCCAATCATTCCAAAATGGGTGTCGTATCTGAGTCTGCTTCTAAATGTTTGTTTTGTCTCTTTTGACAGCTTTTTCTCACCTTTTAGCAGGCCTTGTATTTTTTTTTTAAGTTGGATTTTATGTATTGGATAATGGTAACTGAGTTAAATATACCTTCAGCATAAGAGTTTATTTTGTCTGGTAGAGTTATGCTTTGTTTATTGTTCGTAGCTGTAGGTCTCCGAGGCTTCAATTTCCTTTAATGTCCTTATTTTTGCGTGATCTATAGTCTTTGAATTCCCTAAGAATACTTTCTCAAATGGAGTATCTGCCTTGAAGCTCTTCCAGCTGTTATCCACAGGTATTACGTTGGAGGCCTGTTGGTGTGCTGGAAATAATGGGGAGGGGAAGCATTCTATAAACCTATGATGAAATCTCAGTCTTTTCATGAGCCTTTGTCCATGGGCTGTGACTTTCACAAACATTTTTTGCTTTCAGTTTTTTGTTTGTTTGTTTTTACTTTTTCCTCCCTAGATGAGATGGGAAGGACAGAAAGGTTGGAGTTGGGTAAATTACCCTTCTCCTCAAGATAATGAGACTTTGGTAAAGTCTCTTTCCCTGTAGAGAAGGCTTTGGTATGAAGAATGCACTGGGAGTATTTCAAAATACAGCTAAGGTTTTTGCTTAGCTCTTCGCCATAAGAACCTGTGAAATTCTAGAGGCAAACCTCATGAAAATATTCCACCCACAGCCACCCCACCCATGACCCCACCCAGTAAGACTATTGAATCCAGGAGTATGTCACTCTCATATTAGTCCACACTCAGGTCCAGCAATTTGTCAAAATTACAATTTAAGTATTCCTATCAGTTTATGGTGCTGGCAGCTTCTATACTATACCAGCTGATTTTGGATGTTATTCTTTACATTTTCCCGTTGGGGGGGGGAGAGTAGTTTGTTCTGCTACCACAAATCTCTCATGAATAATTCATTAAGTCATTAATTTTCAGTTTATTTAGCTTTCTTCTTACTGTAAGAGTAACTTCCAAGCTCTTTACATATTGGAACTCATTCCAAGCTAAAGAAAAGAAGCTGACCCAATCATGAAGCTAGACTTCCAGAATCAGTACCATTTACCTATTATTATGTATTTAGGTCATTTCCAATTTTTTACTATTATGAATAAAGCTGCTATGAATATTCATGTATAAGACTTCATGTGGTCATATACTTTCATTCCTCTTGAGTAAACATCTAGAGTAGAATGGCTAGATCATCATGTAATAGGTGTAATTTAACTTTTCAAGAAACTAGTAGACTCTTTTCCAGAGTGGTTGTACCATTTTCTTTCCCACCAAGAGCATATGAGAATTCTGTTTGCTCTATATTCTTGCCAATGCTTGCACATACAAGGACCTTTCAAAGGAAACATATTCAAAGTTACTAACTTTTGTTACCTATGTGTTATTACACCCATGTACTTTGATTCTCAAGAATTTTGACCATCATTTTGCTTTATTAATTAAAAGTAGAAATAATGATCAGGCAAAGGCCACATTTACAACAGCATTTTAAAGCAATGTAATCATTATTTTCTTGTTATAACATGTCCATAAAATTATCTTGGTCATTAAAAAATCCGATATCAGAATTTGAAAATATTCAATGTTTATTATAGCTTTACAGTTCAATAAGAGTCATTGAGTTTCTTTCCCAAAGGCATTAATTCAGTCATTTAAAACCAATATAGATAAAAGAGATTTTTCATGGAGCAGGATCAAATTTTGTGAGTCATTTAAAGGAAATACAATTATATCATCAGAGAAAAATCTGAATATACTTGAGGCTTATAGGTACTCTTGCTTTTCTTCTAGGTAGGTTAATAGGTATCGTCTCTTTTAAGGAGTCAACAGTCTCTCTGTATCACCCTGGCAGCCTGCATCCAGTGGAGCAGAAATATGAGCTCTTAGTGACATCTTTAAAACACTGCTACAGAGCAAGTTTCTAATAGTCATTAGTCAAAAAGCCACGTTATCTACAAATCTGGTATTGGATGATGGGCCCTGGGAATTCTGTAACAACTCTGCAAGTGTTGGTCGTTGATAGGAAATTCATTTTTAAAGACAAATTTATATTTAAACTTAAAGGAATGTGGGTTCCAGATCTCAGCTGCCTTTTCTATCTGTGTCTCTTGGTCATGTCAAATAGCCTTTCTGAATGTCATTTCTTCAGTCATTTCTTCATTAGTAGAGAGGAAGAATTCCACATGAGATTTTTTTTTTTAAGATTAAAGGAGATAAAGTATTCAAAGTCCTCAGCACAGTACCTGGTATGTAGAACAACACAATAAATATTAGTTCTATTTTGAGCTTCCTCATGATGGACGATGTTACTAAACTTTCCCCTAAGCTTCTAACATGTTCATTAGATGCTCCTCCTGTAGCTAGGATCCTACATCTAAGAGATTTAGATGAGGAGTTATACTTGTATGAATCATTTGAGAAACATTACAAAGTACCAAAGTAAGTTACAGACAATGGTACTATAGACAAGGATTCTGATAAGAGGGAATTGGGAAATGAGAAAGGTTCTGAAATTTATTTAATACCAAACTCCCAACATTATAATAGAGTCACATTAAGTGTTAGATCTCTTTGTAACACAGCTCTGAGGAAAGATTATATGAGTAAATCCTGATGCTCAGAGAAGACATATGATCACACAGCTGGTAAAAAGGAAGACAGAGATTTGGAACTGTGTGCAGATGACCACAAAGCCTCTGCTAGACCTTGGGTACCCAAGAGGTGGGCTGGATTTCTCTAAAGAGAAAAGAGAGAAGGGTAGCCTATGAAAAAGAACTAAGTTTTAGATCCAAGATAAGTGAACTATGTCCTGGAAACACTGCTTCTTTTGGCCCCAACAACCCCTGGGATTACCTTTGGTGATCTCTAACTTGCTGGCTTTTTAGTCCATAAAACTAAAATATAGATATCACTGTGCCTTGCAACAATTAGAAGACGGCAGCTCATCCTGTGTCAACAGTCCTGATTTATTTACTTATAATATCACATTGCACTTGGATAACACTATCTTCCCATCTTTTAAAGAAATTTTATTGCATGGTTAACTATGTAATAAGCACCATGTTGGAAGTATGAGCTTTTCTGATAAGTAGATCAAAGCTTTATACTCAAGAAAAAAATGACTACTTTTGAGTCAAGACAGAAATATTACTTTTTATCTTATGTAACTCATTTCTCTAAGCTTGAGACTGAGGCTTGAGAGTTCTTTACCAACACCTTGCAATTTGACAAATATTTACCATTCTTAAACAGTTTAATAAATATTTTCAAACATCAACTTAAATAAAGAAGAAAGTCCATGAAAGATAATAGAATTTAAAACTACAAGTCGACTTACAAAGAAATTGCTCAGTATGCTCATTTTATAGATGAAAAAAGTGAAATCAGAGAATGAAAGATTTTGCTAGGGTCATATTGCCAGTTAGTGACATTTTCTGACTCCCAAACTAGAGCTCCTTCTGCTTTTGTATGCTATTATACTAACTACACTGGGGACCTATTAATTTTTGTGTATTATTAAAGAACATCTTGAAAACTGATCACCACCAAAATAAAACCATTCTCCTGCCGCTCTGATCTAAATTATTTTTTGTCTTTGTCCACAATGTACTATACAGTCTTTGTTCATAAGTATACCTGTATTTACACAGTTCCAAGAACAGCATATAGACACAGATCAGTTTTTTTCTATTTTTTATTTATAATTATAATTTAAGAGGTGTTTGTGTTCCTATTAGCTTTTGGTATCATAACCCTTGAATTATATATATAATAATTAATATATCTATTTCTCAATTTTTGAGACTGTTTCATTCTTCCCAATTTATCTTTTTCTTCTTCTGATTTTTTTTTTCTCAGAATAAATTCTAAGTGATAAGACTTCAGGATCAAAGACTGTGAACATTATTATGACTCTTAACACACAATGGTAAGTTGCTTTTTCTGATTGATTATAATTTCTTTTACAAAGTAAAATGGAGAAAGGCAGGAGTGTGGGGGAAGGGAGAAAAAATTCCTAAATTTAATGGATTGTGTTTAAAGAAGTAAACCTGTTTGTAGAAGGCACAGTATCCCCAGAGATAACACAGCAAGTAAAAAGGAATGAGGCCAGCTTGGTTGCTATGGTAAGTAAGACTATTGTTGTTATATATTAATGGGTATTAGGGACACTTTCTGAAAGATTTGCTGATCTAAGTTGCTTCTGAGCAAGAACCTCCCAGCTCTTCCATATCAGGGTCTAGTTTACACAATAGCTTTCAAAGAGCAAGAGTGCTATTTGCATTGGGTTTAAATAGTAGGTAGGTAGATAGATAGATAGATAGATAGATAGATAGATAGATATTGCTTTTGATTACTATTTTGGTTAAGTACTCACTTAAGTGCCTAGAGCAAGAATCAGGAAGAATAATTAGATCAGGTGCATCAAACTCAGTCTTAAATAATTTGAGGAAAATAAACTAATTCCATGCAAATATGATTTTAGACTTATGCTTTTTAAATCTAATTTCCATCGTAAATGTGACCGATGTATTTTTCCATTGCCATATTTAACTAGGGAGATTTTGTGCAATTACTGACTCTTTCCATTTGTATGAATGGTATAGATTTTGGCAATTGGCGAGTGGGGGGTTGTACTTGAACAAATTTGGGATCTCCTTGGTGGACCTCATCGTAGAAGGAAAAGAGTTTGAAAACTACAAATCTGAACCGAAATGTTAGATAATTCACAATCATGAATTAAGCTTCCCTCCCCCCTAGGCTGACCTGACAATATTAAATTACAATGTCAATAGTGTTGTGCAAAAGCTCTGCTTTGTAAATAGCTGAGTCAACACAGCCCCCAAAAACGATGGTCATAGGTGTTTGCTGAGCTCCCAGCATGAGCTCAGCAACTGTGTCAGGCACCCGTGGGTATACTAACAAAACAACATGTTTAGGGACACTGAAGAAAGAATGGCAACAAGGAATAAAAGACACTGGTTTGAGTTCTGGTTCTGTACTCCATGAGCAAGTCACTCTCTCTTTGGGCCTTAATTTCCTCATGTGGAAAATGACAGAGTTACAGCAGGTCCAGGATAACAAGTATGTTTTACCTCAGATGTAACCTACAGTGAAGGTACAGTGGCTTCCAGGAGCGTGATGGTGGAAAGAATACTAAGATCTGGGCTTGGGGCAGGGAGGGAGAAAGAGCTTTGTGACTGATTAGCTGTGTCTATATACGTTCACACTGGAATGTGGCTACTACTTATTGACCCTAGACTCTTGAGCTCTCTGGCTCTGATATTCCTTGATATTAATGAAGATAAGATTCTTGCCATAAGTACTTTGCATTAGTTTGGGGAAATAAGACCGACGACCAAAATTTACAGTGAATGAATCAAGATAGAATAATTATTAGGGCTAATTTTGTGTGGTATACATGATATTTGTTAAAATCCAGAGAATAGAAAAACCAATAAAGACTTGGGTAATCAAGGATATTTTCTTGGAGGATAGAACATTTGAGTTGGGTCTTGAACAGGGCATGATAGTAATAATATACAGAGGATCTTATAAATATTTAAGATTATATAGTGCTTTAGAATTCACACACCATTTTGGCATCTATTATCAAATTCTGAGAGGATTTTAAGTGCATTTTATGTTGTCAGGATGTCTATAATTTACAGAGCTTTCACAATCATTATAGCATTTAATCTTCACATTTAATAATAATTCACATTTAATAATCCCAAGGAGCCTGAAGTTTAGTAAATTTAAGTGACTTTTTCAAGAAATGTCACAAAGTTAATAAGCAGCATAGTGAGAAATAGACCTATAGTCCAGACCTAGACGAAGGTAGGTGTTATCTCTTAGGGTTGGGCATAAAAAAAAAGGAATTCTCATTAACTTAGGAAAAGACTGATTGTTATGTAACCATGGTAACAAGAGGACACCAAAAGCGGTATTAAACATGTTTAACTGATCAACAACTTGCTCCAAGTGAACATGCTTTTGCAAGTCAACCCAGTCAGTGTCAACTTTCACTTCTGAAAGATGGTCAGTTAGGAATAGACTCACTTTGATAAACATATCTGAGTGACAGTCCATCAACAGTCAGGTGAGTAACCACGCTTCTGCAGATAACTTTGACACATTTATGCCCCTAAAAGTCCTCCGATCCCTGAACTCCACACTTCCCCAGACTCCTATATCATATTAGCAGACTGCTCTACTCAGAGAGAATGTGCCTATTCGGCATAGCTCTCTTTTACTACAGCAAATAGTAAATTCAGCTTTTTTTTTTTTTTTTTTTAAATTTCAGATATCAAGTGGTTCTTCTAGATCCTTTAACATTTCTGGAGATACTGTTAAGATCATTTTGAAAATTGACTTGGCAGTGTTCCGGGGAACCAGCAAATCAACACAGGCACTTACTGGGTCCCCTGTGCCTGAATCCCATTAGTCTTTTAGAATCATTTGCCAGGTGAGCCAGTCTCAGTAACGATCTAAGTGCTGACTAGTTTCATGAGCTCTCATTGCTGATTGTAAACCAAGTAGGTCTGTCTATAAGATCACTAAGCTTAGGTCTTTGTATTAAATAATTAAACCTCTTGGTTTGGAGGTACACCCTATGGTAAATAATCAGACTTAGAGTTTTGTATAAAGTCACGAAACCTTTGCTTTGAAAGTATATCATTTGATTAATATTTTTACCATGAACCTTCTTCCTCTGTTGTTATTTGCATTGTTTTTGCTGATGTGTGTCTACATGCACAGTCTTGTTTCATGTGTTTTTGTTTTGTTCTAGATTATCTTTTTCCATTAAATGTATAGGAAAATGGTCCATGAAGAAGAGATGCAGGTGTTGGCCTGAGAAGTCCATAATACAGGAAAGACCTGAGGACTGTGGCTGGAAGTCCTCCAGATAATTGTCCAGTTTCCAAAAAAGCTATTGGTCAAACTTTGCCTCAGATCCCCTACAAAACCTTTATGCAGACATTCCTTGTGCTGTAAATTCATGAAACAAGGTCACTGTGCTTGGTCTTTATCTGAGACCAATGATTGCTGAGTTGTTGATCATATGGCCCTTGGCACGGTTGGGACACGGAGACACTGGCGACAAACACACACTGTTGGCTTGGCCATAGTGGCCACCCTCTTTTTTTCATGATGAGTTTTTCTATATCAAAGTCTCACTCTCCTCTTGAAAGAGCTTTTGCTTCTTTTATAAAGCTATATTCTTAAGACTCTTACATTTTCCTCAGTAAAGGAAAAACATTTTGACTTAGAGTAACCATGGCTGTCGTGGTGAACTTTTGACAAAAAATCAAATAGTCACTATTTCCTTCTTTAATTGGTATGCTCAGGCCTCAAAACAAAAGCCTAACTTCCAAACTTCTCAAAGCTTTTGTAACTCTCTGAAACCCACATTTGCATTTCCCTCTTTTTCTATTCAACTTTACCTGATATCCTTAATGAACTAAACTTCTTCAGGGTTTTCTCAGGAAAAGAATAATCTCATCCTAAAACTACTAGGCCAGAAACAGATTTATAGAAGACAAATTAAAACCTTTGTCTAGAGCAAAATCAAGGGCTATAATTAAGACGTTTCCTAAACTTCAAAACACAGGCAAAAGAATGCTACAGAATGCAAACATTGTTAGATACTTATTGTCCTGGACTGCAGAACTATATAGACTAATTCAATTAATTTTAGCCCCTTAGGTGGAAAAATATATTTAAAATCCTCAGCGTGAAAAAGAAAAGATATAAATAGCCCAGCTATGTAAAATTTTCAATAAATAGGAAAATATACTAGATAAGGTAGTTTAAGAAGTTTAAATTAGATTAGATTAAAAATTGTAAAGTAATGTAATGTTATGTGTTTGTAACTCTAATTAAAAATTAAAAAAATTGGTAACCTATTAAAGATGGAAATAGAGTGCGCATAATTTTAAACAGTATTCTGGGATAAACAATACTGAAGTAAAAGGGAACTTTGTCCTCTCTTTTTGTAAATAGGCTTAAACATGAATTAAGGGATTTAATCAGATAAAATAAAGTTAAATTGACAATTAAAAAAATTCCTAATATGCGGATAGACATTTCAATAGCCTTATTGAGCAAACAAGAGAGAAACTGATATAATTTACAGATCTCTAGATAAAACAACCAAAAGGGCCTCTCTTCTGTAATATCTGAGCCTATAGATAACAAGACCTAGAAGGAGGGTCACCATTATAATACTGTGTGACCAGCATCATGAGATAGTCTTTTGTGACATTTTTTCCTTTTTCTTTTTTATTTAAAGTTGGAAACAGGATAAAGTTCACTCTTTGGATAGATTGGCCAACTGCTTCCCCTTTAAGATGCTATAATGGAGAAAAGAAGAGGGGGGAAAAAACTTCTGGGGAGGAAAATCCAGAACAGATGGTGATATTTACCACTTCATTCACCTTTGCATATGTGAGAAATGCTTGCGAAATTTCTAGGAACTGGGTGTTACCAGAAAGAAAAAAAAAGAAAGAAAAGCTAATTATCAGTAATAACAGCATCAATAAACCTAATCACACCTGGAGTGGTTGAGCTAGAAATAGAAAACCCCGTTTATCACATACTTGCAAAGTTGTCACTTGTAGTGATCAGAGCCTGTAGAAAGGGAGAGGAACTTTTCAGAGCACAGCTCCTGTTACTATTTCCTAGCAGTGAAACTCTTGATTAGACCAATTGAGAAATGCTGTTTCTCTAAAAGCAGATGTCAAGATTTAAAGCAGGAGTAGGAAGGGTATTTAGGTGCAAATGACGTGTGTGAAACAGACCGAGAAAGGCTGAGACTAAATCAGGAGAGATGGATTTCTGCCAGTTCTGTTCTACCCGGATATATGGCTCCTCTGGGCCCAGGCTCCCCCATCTGTGTAAGAGAGGATTGGACCAGAGCAGTGGTTTCTGAATGGATATTTTTGCTGCTAAACCTTTTATTCAAATGGGATCTTTTGCAGAAGCCTTAACATCACAGTGAATTTTAAAGATGAAGATTCTAAAAGATGAAGTTGTGTGGTTGATGAAGAGGTGATGAACCCAGAAACCCATTCATTCATTTATTCATTCATACACTAATTTAGTAAAATTTTTGAACTCCTATTATGTGCCAGGTGGTGTTCTAATGAGTTGGAAACACCAGTGAACAAAACAGACAAATATCCCTGCCCTTATGGACCTTACTTTTTAGCCCTGGGGGCGGGGTGGGGGGCAGAGAAAGGGGAGAGAAACAATTAACATAGTAAATCAACAAATTATATGGTATGTTAGAAGATGATACATATATCAGAAACAAAGAAAAGTAAACCAGAAAAAAGGAAATCCAGAATGCCGGGTTGGTGTTGGGGAAACCGCTACAGAGAAGGAAGTCAGGGAAGGCCTCACAAGAAAGTGAGGATTGAACAAAGACTTGAAAAGAGAGTGAGGAAACCATGAAGCAAGGAGAAGAGCATCACAGGTAGAGAGCAGCATGAGCAAAGGCTCTCCATGGAAACATACCTGCATGTTGCAGGGATAGTGAAGACAGCAGGGTGGCAAGAGCGCAGTGAGCGAAGAGGTAGGTAGTGGGAGAGGAGGTTGGTGAGGTAATGGGGAGGGCCAGACTGTGCGAGGCCCTGAAGAGTCTGGTCAGGAATGTGGCTTTTATGCTGAGTGAAATGGGGAGCCACCAAAGGGTTTTGAGATAAGGAGAGGCCTGATGTCACTCTGTTTTAATAGGCTCACTCTTGCTGCTGCGTTGCGAAAAGACCAGATGGCAATGGAGAAATGAGCAGAGACCAACTAGGAGGCTATCGCGTAATTCAGGCCAGAAATTCAGTGGCTAAGGCCAGGGCAGTAGCAGTGGAGGTGTTGAGAACTATGCCCAGGTCCCACCCCTCAGTCTCCTTCTCACTCCCACAGTTGCTTCACGGGTATTTCCTGGAACTCCTCCGACTTCTAGGAGCACAGTTTGCAGGTCTATGGGCATTCTGACCTGAAAGGCTCCCTACTGGCTCTGGCCCCCATCTTCAGGGGAGCTAGAACACTAATGTTCAAGCAGATACCTAGAACATGGTATGATCTGCAGCCAACAATTTTTTTCCAGCCCAAACGTTTAAATTTCGGATAAAGAGAAATGTTTTGGCTTATAAGTCATCACCAAAGTCTACCTCAGCCCACCTTCATGCCAGTAGTTCTGGCTTCAAAGACAGTCTCATGTGCCTCACTGCAAGCAAGTGGTCCCCCTTGTGCATGTTCCATCCTTCCTCCTCCTCTGTATGATAGAAAGGAACCAGCATTCACTCGTCACCTCAAAGCCCAGATCCCTCAATAGATTGCCTCTGCGCATTCTGCACTCTTATTTGTGATGTCTGTGTATTACATATAGTGAATTCTGAAAGGAAATTTATTGTAGTGACTCATTCATACCTATAGTTCCACATAATAATATTATAAACAGCAAAATTGCAGCCTCAAGGTAGATGGATGTTTGTTATTGCCCACTTCTGTCAAAACTTATAGGCAGCTAGCTGCTTGTGATATCATCTGAGGAGCATAGAGGGCCCAGATGCCTAAATTATGTACCCCATAGGCTTCTATTATTTGTGGAATTATCAAAATTTAAGCCAGGATATCAAATAGGATTTATCTGAAATACCAAATGTAATCAATATTAAGCCTACCTAGAGCAATGTGTCGAGAAAGATAGAAAAGCCATATCCAGGTTCAAAGACAAGGAAAAAAAGAAGTAATTGATTGGTAATATCTGCCATGGGCACAGGGTGATAAGATATTGTATTGTCACACATTTTATCTCTGTGTTAAGCCTTTCTTTTACATTAAAATCCCTGTATTTAGAAAGCACCAGTTAAAGCACAAACATAAACAGAAAATGTTACCAATAATTAAGCCAATTCAATGTTATGTGTGTTTTTGCAGGGCAAACTCCATTCCTTAGGTATGTATCTGAATCCTTAAATTGAATGTAGCCTGGCCCAAATCTACTTGATTAAAAAATAATTATTGAATGCAACACAGGTGATGCGCAACCCTGCCATTTTGTATATTGCCTTTGACCTCATCTGTTTCATGAAATTTGCTTTTTGAGCACTCAGTATTTGCAAGGCACAGTTTAGGTGCTTTTCGTATATTGTCTCAAATTCGAACAGAAATCTAGAAAAGTAGGTGAGACTTATCTCCATTTCACATGAAAGAGTCTGGAATGTCACACAGGCATGGGTGGCAGATAAAGGTTCTGAACCCAGTTCTGTCCACCTCCAACACTTTGCTCTTTTCCTCTTTTAAAAATTTGGAATTGGCCCTAGAGTTCGTGCACAGCCTCTTGCAGAGGGAAATTACCTACTGATAGATGTCGCCAGCTGACAAAGGAAGCTGTTCATCTCAACAATGACTCTAGTAGCTTAGGCTTGGTGATCTTTGTGATTTCACTAAGCCCAGGAGGCAATTAACACCGATTCAATAAAGGCCACAGAACTTAACCAGTCATTTGTTTGCATCTCTTCAATAAAGTGGAAATGTCAGCTGGATGTGATATGCCTCATTCTGCCCGTGATATTTTGAAAGAGATGACTGTTTTCTCAGAAGTCACATTTCCTCTCTGGCCACCTCCCTTTCCCACTCTTCCCCAAGTCACCTCCTGTTGGAGTGGTTGCTGGGAAAAATGTCAGATTTCCAAATGCTGAGTCGGGAGTATGAAGTTTCCCAGAAAATGTGTCTGATTTTCAAATACACATTTCTGACCTTTATAGGCTAGAAATATTTGTCAGTTTCCACTGACATAGATAATATTTAAGGAGTAAAATGAAAAGGTCCAAATAAGCATTTTTGCTTTATGCACCTTTAATAATGCTTATGAGAGGGGACACTGGATCCAAACATGGCAGGCTTCATCCACAAGCATTTAAGCAAGTGCCTGCTTGTGAGATCCCTACTACACCAGCCTCTTTAGAGGATGCCAGGAGAACATGGGACCCAGTGTTCAAACAGGTTAAACTTTACCTGGGGATGCAACATAGACACCAAAAACATTTGGAGAACATCAGGACAAGAGCTGATGCTTACAGAGCTATTTTTTACATGACAGATCCTACTCTAAATGCCTTATATATATTAACATGTTTAATACTTGCAACAACATCAGGAGCTAGGTAGTATTTTTATTTCCATTTTACAGGTGAGTAAACTGGCATTGAGGTCACACTGTTTGTAGAAGGCCAAGCTAGAATTTGAACCCAGACTCTTGACCATTATTCTGTACAGTTTCTCATGTTAACCACTTGGTGAAGTGGC
Organism: Rousettus aegyptiacus; assembly: GCF_014176215.1. Classification (NCBI taxonomy): domain Eukaryota; kingdom Metazoa; phylum Chordata; class Mammalia; order Chiroptera; family Pteropodidae; genus Rousettus; species Rousettus aegyptiacus. Next base: position 130,229,446 of record NW_023416306.1, read on the forward strand.
TGTAAGTATTAATAAAGCTGTGACACAGGGAATTCAATGTAGCAAGGAGGAATTCAAGGAGGAGGTGTGAATTCCTGTGTCTGCATCTCTCTGGCATTGGAAGCTTAGAAACCTGACTGAGGCTCTGGGGTCCAACTTCTTCAATTTGAATCCCAGCTCCACCTCTTACTAGCGTTGTGACTTTGGATATAAAAGACTTCTTAACCTCTCTATACCTGTTTCCTCAACAATAAACTAGGAGTAATGAGTGAGCCTATAAAAAGTCCGGAGTGGTTGTGAGAACAAAATATGACACTGAGAGTAAAGGGCTTAGCAACTTATACAAGCTCAATGAGTATTTACTGTTACTGTTATTACTATTACTATTTATGATTGAGTACAGAGTATGGATAACAGTCGCCATACACTGGCAAAGAGGGTGCACAAGGATATTGTCAAGCAGGTCAGGAACTTGGTTGCCATTGTAATGAACACCATGGTCTATGGCTCTGTCTCTTCATCTTCTCTTCTACTGTGATAAGGCTTTTTCCATACATTATTGGGAAGAGGAGTGGAGACCATGTCTGTCAACATTTCTAGAATATGTCATACTATCCAAGTGACCCCAGAAGAAAGAAGAGCAGCACAATCCCTAGAGAAGACTTTGACTGGCCCAGTTTAGTCATGTGTCCTTCCTGGGACAATCGCTATGACCAAGGGTACAACTGTTGGCAGTGGTACCAAGTGGAGGGGCAGTTCCTCTCAGAAAGAGGATGCTGTTTAGGAAGGAAGAGCACAGGGACGTGAGACAAAAACAACAGATGTTAGTCCTCCAACACCCACCCTTAGTACATAAAAACAAGCTTACTTTGCCACACCTGGGTACATAACTTTAATAACCAAATAGCTTTGTTTGTGGTGAAAGAGAAAGTGCTTCGTATATTAACTCGAAAGCTTAAAATCAAAAGCAACAAAAAAGTAAAGATATTCTGGTGCCTCGATATTGTCTTGGCTTTTTATTTTTAATTGAAGTATAATTGACATACAACATTGTATTAGTATTAGGTGCACAATATAATGATTTGATATATGTATATATTGCAAAATGATTACCACAGTAAAGTTAGTTAACGTCCATCACCACACATACTACAAACTTTTTTCTTATAATGAGAACTTTTGAGATCTACTCTCTTAGCAACTTTCAAATATACAGTACAGTAGTGCTAACTGCAGTCACTGCTGTACAGTTGATGCCTAGGACTTATTTGTCTTACAACTGAAAGTTTGTTCCTTTTGCCCCCCACACATCTCTAGCAACCACCAATCTGTTCTGTTTCTATGAGTTCATTTTTTTTCAGATTCCACATATAAATGAAATCATACAGTATTTTCCTTTCTCTGCCTGATTCATTTCACTTAGTATAATGCCCTCAGGGTCCATCCGTGTTGTCACAAATGTCAGGATTTCCTTCTTTTTATAGTTGAATAATATTCCACCATAAACACACACACACACACACACACACACACACACACACACACACACAGAATGGACTATTATATGTTACATATATATGTTACATTTTCCTTATCCATTTATCCATTGATGGACACTTAAGTTATTTCCATGTCTTGGCTATTGTAAATAATGCTGCAATTAACATGGGAGTGCAGATACCCAGAAGAGGAATTGCTGGATCATGCAGTAATTCTATTTGTAATTTTTTGAGGAAACTCCATACTGTTTTATATAACAGCTGAATGAATTCATATTCCCAGGTCTTGGGGCTTCTTAAGCAAGGAAAATGCTGTTTAGGTGATATGGCCATTTTAACAATGTTAATTCTTCCAATCCATGAACACAGCATGCATTTCCACTTCTTTGTGTCTTCTGTTTCTGTCAACCATGTCTTGTAGTTTTCAGTACACAGATCCTTCACTTTTTTCTTTTTGTCAAGTTTATTTCTAGGTATTTTATCCTTTTTGTTGCAATTGTAAATGAGATCATTTTCTTTTTCTGATATTTCACTGTTAATATTTAGGAATGCAATAGATTTTATGATTTCACTCATACGTGGGATATAAAACAAAAAGCAGCAAATGAATAAATAATACAAGCGAACAAAACAAATTTATACAGACAACAGAATAGTGGTTACTGGGGAGGAAAGGGAGTCAAATACAAGGTAGCAGAAGGAGACTAGACTTCAGGTGGTGGGAACACATTAGAGTGTACAGTACATACACTGATTTTCCAAGAATTACAACTATAATAAAGTTGTACATATCAAATTTATTTATTTTTATTAACTAATGTTATCCCAAGAAATTTAATTGAAAAATAAAATAAGTTTAAAAAGACATTTATTTCCAAACATAAGTTCCTGGTGAAACATAGCCAAAATGCTACTGGGACTTTTAAAATATTTTTTAGAAAAAAAAGGATGAAGATTTTAAAAGAGATGAAGGTTAAAGTAAGATAAAATAAATTCATGTTTCAATAACTCTCCTTAGTCATTCCATGAACAAAATAAATGTTTGTCTGCCTTTCATGGTCTTCCCGTTTCAGAATTCTCTTGCACTTGAGGTTTAGTAGGGTACAGGGCCTATCTGTCATCGCAGAAGCTGAAAAGACCAGACTCATTTTTCCAGCCTCTTTTGTAACTAGAGCAAGAACCCATGACCTTGGTGTGGCCAATCAGACATCTCCAGACATGAACTCAGAGAAGCATGGCCAGGGTAATGGTAGTACAGACTCTCCATGGCACTGGGGGCAGTGGCAGTAGTGCCAGTATTAAGGCTTATAGTGGTGCATCAGCATCTTCATTTATTGGGGCCAACTGAGTGGAAAATGTGCCTGGGCTCTTGTTCTGATTACATAAATTCTCTTTTCCCCACCGAGTTCCAAGCCTGATTTTTCTGCCTTCTTAGAAATCCCATAAGAAATTAATATTCTGTCCATAAATTAAGTTGCTTGCAACCAAGAACTTGACTATTACAGAGAGGGCTCTCATGCCAACCTTCCTAAGGACTTTTGCATGGTTTGCTTGTCTTCCTATGATGGGGACTACTTTATTAGAGTCTTTGAATCATGAAAGCAGTCTTGAAGAGCTCATAAAGGAAAATATGATAGTTGCATTTATGCCAAAAGAGTAATTAAAACCATCAATTTTTTCTTATTACAAGCTTGTAGCTTTCCCCGAGAACGGAACATCCTATTGCATTATCAGCTGAAAAATAAAAGAAACTCACCAGGAAATTACAAGGAGAAAATGCTCGGTAGACACTCTAAAAAGTGATATGTCTTTGAACTGGTCTCAAGATAAAATTGAGTCTCTTAAAAAGCAAGAGGTTATATTTTTCTAGCAAGACTCAGATTCTAAGGCAGTTGTGCGTACGTAGAAGGAAATCACGCCTATTTTCTAAATGTCTAAGTTGCCTACATCGTTCTCTAAATCCTCATATTTCACACAATTACAAAGACATTGGTAGAAGACCTGTTGAATATCTATTGTAAAGCTATTTGCAATGAGGTTAAGAAAATCACCTGACATGAAGTTGCTGACCAAAAGCAGTGGCCAGGGCAATATACAGAACACTTTCTTTTCGCAAACTTAAGTTATGCCTTTCTTAAGGAGTCATGTCGTGATCCCTTTTATATTTACTTCCCAGTGCAGAGCACAGAGCCTTACACATAGTAGGTAATTAATAGGTACTTATTTGTTTAATTCAGAATCAGAACAATTACAATCAGCAGCCATGGCCTGAATCATACAGACAGAAAAGGCCATAGCAACCTCCAGAGCTGGACAGATTTTAGACTGGGTGATGGGCTTGGGGAATATCCACACTACAGACAGTACAGTTCTGTGGATTTATTGTGACAAAATTAGCACATTATGACATTTTCTTACAGAAGTTTCTAGGATGGCTGCCTTATAGGAAGGTGCCATCACCACCACAGTATTATGGGCTGCCAGCAGCCCGGGCAGATCTGGATGGTGGAATTGATGGATAAGCACTGAACCTGAAAGAGATCTCAAACCCTTAAATCACTGGGAGTGGGGGAGGAGCGCAAGCAGAATTCTGCTGAAGAAGCAGTTGTTATATTTGTGGTGCAAAGTTTTGGAGTCAATATATTGCATCATCTCAGTGGGGTACATAATAGAAACCTCTGTTCCTCACTCTCGCTGGCTCACATCCCAGTCAGTGGACTCCATGCCACCTGCTCCTAGAGGGAGGGGGTAGGTGAGAGAGTGGGCCATTAATGACCTGAAGAATCACAGCAGCTGGGTCACATCACAGGAAAGCCACATCGGCCAGGTGCTGGGCAACAGCCAAACAGCCATCAGCTCAGTCCCTGGGGTCCTCCTGGCATGAGACAGATGGGCTCTTTATGGAATAGCTGGAGAACAGGCATATTAGATCATTTTGTGGCTTACAGCAGTGGTTCTCGATGGGGTGCTATCATACCTCAGGGAGCATTTTGGTAATTTGACGGAGGAGTTTTTGGTCAGTCAGTGATTGTAGGAATACTGTCCACATTTGGCAGGTAGACTGGCCATGCTAAAGGCACTGCATTCAGTAGAACAGTTGTCCCATACAACAAAGAATTGCTTCATATCTGGCTTAATTTTTGAATGTTCCACCTGGTAGTCACATAGTGGAAAAGTCTTTTTAGGATTATATGAGCCTAGAACCTAGTTCTGTTTTATGTATAACATGAAATAGCTTCTTCTTTTGGTATATATACTGATTTTCCAGGAATACAACTATTATGCAAATCAGAGGATGTTTGCACTTTGTTTTGTTTGGAAATATACCGAGCAATGATCATCATTGCAGAGAGTCATGCCACATGCTCATTGTGTACTGTACACACCTGGGCTAGTCTGTACTTATAGTTGTCCCATGTAAAAACTATAACAAAAGAGATTTTATATTTAGCAGATTCTTTAGCTGATTTAGATCCAAATATTATTAAAATATGGATATACATTAAGTGTAAGAATCTCATGGCATCTTATTAATAATTTTGTTTAATATTTACAATTTCACCATCGTTTATTTATAATTATTTAGAACAATGATAAGAAATCTAGTATTGAAATTATACATCTATTTCAGGGTTGCCAGTTTTTTGGGTTTTTTTTCCATTTTACACTAATAACCCTCGGTGTCTACTCCTGAATGACTCCTCTTTTTATCCAGGCTCCCCATATTCTCTATCATCTATTGAAGTAGATGGTCCCCAAAGTCTTTTTAAGGAGAGGTGGAATTAAAAAATCAACGACAACTCCACACATGACAAGAGTTCAAGATAGGAAGTTTGTTTTCCATGAAACTCTGTCACTTCTCAGACCATTTCCTATCAAAAGCAATAACTGAATGTATGCTTATAAATAAGTCCCAGCTCATTAGTGACACTCTGTCATACTTCCTTATTTTCTCCACTATGTCAGTATGTAGTTTATCTTGGCATGTTATCTCTATTTCAGTTAAGGTTACTTCCCGCTTTCTCTTATCACAGATAAATAATTCTGGTGTGTATATTATGTATCTTGACAGTAGTTTCTATTTCAGTGTTATTTACTGCTCTTTTACTCTCCTTTACATCTTGACTATTGAGTGGAATCTTATCTGCTTCTCTTAAGGCCTAACTCATTATGCACAAGTACAACCATCTGACCAATTCATTATGTCTTCTAGTGAAATTGACCTTGCATTGACATGTTAAAATACATTTTTATCATTATTGCATTTATTTTATTTTTCAATGTATTATAGTTGTGGTATTATGTTGCTTTTTTTAAAAGTTATAAGCATAGGTAGGTTTTAGTATTTATGAATTTTATTTAAGAATATATTTAATATGTTGTAAAATCAAAAGAAACAAACTGCCAAGGCCAGGTGAAGAATATACTTTGGCTAAAAACTCCGGGGTATCCTAGGTCTCTGTCTTTCTTACAACCAGGCGAGACCTTATTCTGGCCTACGGTCAGTCACTGGATAGGAATTAACATATGTGACAGTAGAGGTGGTGGTAGAGTGCTTTCTTCCTTCTCCATTGTTAGCGAGCCCTGTGCTCCAGGCAGTGATGGGAGTCCACTGCATAGAATTGGAACTGGAGAGCAGTCGTGATGCTGCTGTAGAAATAAGTGATCCAAGATCCAGAGCCTACATTCTCCTTTAAACTAGCATCTTAGTAGTTTCTCTGACACTATATAGAAAGAGCTCCAAGCGTTTAAAACCACATCATTCAAATAAATTTAATTTAAAAAATTATAAATGACAAAGCACAGTGCAACAATAACAACAATAAAAAAAATAAAACCATGTGCTTTAATGCAGGGATCAAATTATACAGGTGTCAGAAAGGCAAGGAGCCAATTTAGTTTGATGAAGGAACTCAGACATTAGCAACAGCAAGCAAGCACCATGACCTCTAGATGAGGGACAAATAGAAGAAACTGGAACTATTATGGGCCTGTCCAATAGGAGCTGGAGCCACAGGAGAAATGCAGCTGTTGCTAGAATGCCCCCTGAGTTAGAGGGAGCTGAAGAAATACTCCAGGTTTTCTCTTCTACCTGTCAATCTTCCTTCACCAGTACCTCCCATTGATAGCAGTCAGCTGATGTGGGAGCTTGAGAAACACACCTGCAAGAGTCAGCTACTTTTGCTGGCCTCCCTACTCTGCAGCTTATGACCCTCTTTCTCCATGATACAGAGGTAGGAAGAGGAAGAGAATGAGTAAAAATTTAAGAGCAAGTAAGTCCAGGGTAGGTAAATCTACCCTGGCATCTCCCTGCATGTATTGACAAGGAGGAAGGGAAAAAATTAGAGCTGGAGATGGTGGTTTATCAACCCTCTAAATTAAGGAATGTATGAGCTAGCAAGGGATACTGCTAGGATTTGCCATGACATAGTACTACTTTCTCAGTAAATAGAGCTACAAGTTGGCCCTGGGTGATTTCATGTACCAGAAATTCCTCCAAGCATACAATGTTAGGGGCACCTTTCTCTGGTTTCGGAGCTGATAAGGAATGTCTCCTATTTTAATCTTCCTTGGATCATTTGAGCCAGTTTTCAGGCAGCTGTACTTCTATTCTTTTGTTTTTGTCTTTTCCAGCATTCTCCCGATAGATCCAGATCTTTGTGTGTGCAGGGCAAATTCCCCAGAAACCAAGTCCAAAGCATTCCTATCTCTGTATCAGTCATGGTCCAACCAGGGTCAACAGATTTTAAGAATGTCTTAATTATTCTTTCATTAAAATGCTGTATTTAATAATATTTCATTAAATTGCCATGCATAAGGTAAAGGAGGTGGGAACTAAAGTGAGATATTTGCAAATGGTGTGATGTTGGACATATCAATGAACAATTTTAAACCTTGGATTCCTCAAAGCTAAAATAGAGATATTAAACCTTACCTTGGAAATAAGTTATGTGAAGCCTCTTCTACACTGTTAGGGGTATAGTATGTATGCATTAAATAGTGGGTATTATTACCAAAATGAGCTGTGACAATATTTAATTTTCACTGAAATATTTGTGGTAATAGATGAAAACAAATATTTGCTATTAACCACCTTAAAAACAGAGAAGTCCTCAAACCCTGTGGCTTTCTATTTTTTTAATCATGACCTACAGTAAGTGATACATTCATATCATAATACATTTCATTTATGAAACTAAAATAAATGTTGCATGGAACATCCCTTACCCTTACTACATGTGATAGATGCTGATATTTTCTATTATATGCCATTCTATTCCATTTACTAAAAAAAATTAAATTTAATCCTGGTCATGACCCAATATGTTCCACATGAATGGAACATCCTCACTCATTAGATTCTTTTTAATAATGTGTTTAGAAAGAAGTCTTCCTAATTCATTGACGTCAGAGGAAGTCATGCAGCCATGGACAACTCAAAAGGAAATGATTGGTCTCCAGGAGCTTAACATAAATGTAAACCTTAACCTTAGCTACAGTTATTGGGTTTTACCACCAGAACACGAGTTCTAAATCATGCTTTACAAGTGCTTGTCATGTAACATTCGGGCAAACTCGGACAAGTCCTATTGACATTGACTTGTTTCTGGCTGTGCCTTTAAAAATGGCATATGTCCCAACATTCTATTTGCATCCTTCAGGAGGGTGTTAGTGATTTTTCTATTTTAAGCAGCGAAAGGTGTGCCTTTGCATTCTGAGGCAATTTCTGAACCCTCTAATTGCCAATGGGTTTGGCGCAATCGGTAGGCACTTAGTGAAGTCACATTATAAAATGAGTTGCTCAAATATTTAATCAGCTGTACGTGGGTTTCTTCTGTATAGTATTCTATCCGCCATGGCTAGGAGTTGCTATGTGTTACAGCTCTCCTGTCAAACAAGAAAAAGCTGGAGTTAGGAGATGAGTTCCATTAATGGCTTCCTCTTGACTGAAGAAAGACTGACACATAAGACTCTTGGCCCAAGAGTCCAAAAGTCATGGATTCTTGTCACATCTATTCTTAATAGTTTTTTGGGAAATCAACAGGTTTTTTTTTTTCCAGCTTTATTCACTCAGAAGAAAAAGCATATATTCTGCACCAAGCATGCGATGGGAGCTTATATAAATGTTAAAATAATTTGTCCAAGGATGTCTATTTCAGCCAGTGAAACAACTGAGATTTCAAACCTAAATCTGTCTAGCTTATTTTAAATGTCCAAGCATTGCTGGGGAAAATGCAATATAAGCAAGGTGTTTTGAAGGAATTTGAAGTCTAGAGGGGAAGATAGATCCATATACATACTTACATAGACTGAGAAAAGGATTACCATGATTGCAATGTGCAAAGTACCATGGGAAATCATAAGGCTGAATGACAGTCTGTCTTCCATTTCCGTGATCTATCTGTGTAGATGGGGACTTCCCCATGGTATGGGAGGTTTGCTAAGTGAGATAAATAAAAATTATAAGTCACTCTCAGGGGTATAGTAGATATGTATTAAATAGTGGGTATTATTATGCAATTAAATAGTGAGTATCAAATCTCATCGAATATGAAATTTGTTCTTTAGTAATGAAATCTGATTATTAACTTTTAAGAAGAGCCCTCCCAACTTAAACATTCTATGCATTAAATGTGGCTTGAAATAGGTCATTGGTTAATATTTATAAACTTTTTTGGCTATAAAGACACGAGGTTGTCTTGCCCTTGGCTGGGCCCATCATTCACTTTTAAAGGTCAAGTATCTGGATCTCTTCCCCTTTCTAAGAGAATTAAATTCAGTTTTTAATTCATCCTCTTCAGTTCCCTCTTAGTATCTTCTTTGGCACTAACCTTGACGTCAGTCAGTTTAACAATGGAACATGAATTCCCTTTCCCCAAATATTACAAAGGTAGGAAAAAAAGGCTAAATTTACCCCAATTTCCTTCCTCTCTTCACAGTAGCTCGCGTAGTCCTGCAACCCCTTGGACACTTTTAACAATTTTTTCAGACCTCACACCTTCTCAGGAAAGAGCAAGTTCCCCTTCCCCAAGTTTCAACAAAAGATTTATTGAATATAGTGGACTCTAAGTCTCATGCCCATCCCAGAGCCAAAAGTGATGGCCAGGAGGAATGCAGTGTATTGCTGGTCTTGGGTATGGGGAAATGTGCTCCAATCCTGAGTTTCAGACGTCGATGCCATTTAACTACATGGACAATAAAGGGGGAGAGGAGAATAGACCAAAAATACTGTCAGTAGAAATAGGGTGAATAGATGCTGAGCGACCCTAAAACAACTACCATGAGTATATAAGACCATACCCAAGTATTCCAGAAACCTTGGGGAAAGCATTTTACATTTTATGAAGTCTGAAACAGGAATTTGAGTCAAAGTCTTATATAGATCTTAAGAGGCAGGGAGACATGATCTAATATGCAGTGTATGTTGGAAAAGGACTGAGATAAGAGGTAGATCTATCATGAAACTAATGAAGCTTAAGCTGTCCATATTTGACAATAATCCTAAAAAGATTATATAACATTACCTCTAATGAGTAATGATGCTGAAACAAGTTTCTCTACACTATCAATAATAAAATATTTTAATCATCCATCCCAAGGGAAAGACTGTCTTTTTGTGCTCTCTATAAAAATGATTTTACTACATTATTGTAATCTTAAAAAAATGATCAAATTGTATGCAGCCAAAAACATGGGAAAAGTACTTTAGAGATGTGTCTGATATTAATTAATAAAAATGTTGTACTGTTTACCTGGATTTTGTGATATTTATGGTGTTTGTCAGGTCTTTCCAATTTATAATTTGTTATGACTTCTTTTCTCATTCTAATTAATTCACATTTAAATTTACTTATGTATTTGTAATCAAGTGTCCACTTTCTTGAAGAGAGCACCAAAATTGTATAAGATGCAGCCTTCGCAGAACCTGCACCCATCCCTACATTCTTTTTTTGGCAGAGTCCAGAGGGCAATCTATTTGTCCCAGCAATTCCTGGCCATCCATCCTCCTACCACCAATCCAAGGAGAAGGAGGTGTCTGCATTCCTGCATTCCCAGTTTAAGTCCCAAGTTACTCTTCTTGAACAAATTTAGTTGTCTACCCCTTGATCCAACCATCTTGTGGAGAAGGGATATGTTGGCTGGTTTAAGCCAATCATGACCCATTTCTGGAGCTGGAGGTAGGATTGATCTCACCCAAACAATATAACTAAGAATAGAGACAGAGGAGTTATTTTCTAAGAAAACTTAGCATACTGGTACCAGGAAGGAAGGGAATAAATTCTGGACAGAAAGCAATAGTTATCCCAGAGCTAAGACTCATCTCAGGTGTGAGATTTACAGGGGCATCAAAAACTCAACAACACGTTCAATAACATTTTATGCAATATTAAAAAAAAATGGAACTGGTAAACTATAGGCTATAGAGCTGCTGTCTGTTTTTATAAATAAACTTATTATGGTGGTTGAATTCCCTCCTTTGGGAGATAGGCTCTGCCTCATCACTGCCTACAAAACTGTTGATGAATTACAAAAAACCGTTTGTGCCCTGGGGCCTCTTTTAACCTAAGAATTGTGGATTTTCTTCTCCTATGACTCTTCTCTAAATTGGCCTCCTGCTTCAGAGAGATGTGGGAAAGCAGAGGATGCTCCATTTCACTAACAGTTAAGATCATCCCCCATATTAATAGCATAAGCTATCCACTAATAAATGATTTTGAAGAAATAGGAATGGCGTGGAGCCTTGGACTTAAGCTAACCCTCTGCTCAATATTTCTAGCCCATTCTCATACTGCTCCACCCCAAGCTGATGAGGTTGGGTTCAGCCAGCTTGCTTGTGAGAGCACATGAGATCTGCTAGAGACGGATGAGCAAAGAGGCAGACCCTATTCAGGTTGCTACCAGCCCAAAGCAGGCCTCGTTATTCTCTGTAGGTACATTTTGGCCTCAGTTACAGGCTCCTCTGTGAGAGCTCATAAAAAAAGTCACCCCACTGTCATGCTGTCAAAAGCTCGATATCTAGAAATAGCCCCAGATTTTGGTGAAAAGGAGAAAAACACCTTCCTTCTGCTTATATGTATGACCAGAAAGTATTTCAGTAACAGGACCAGAGATAACAAGTGGAAATGACTAGTAACTTATACATTATCCAAATCTGTCATTTAAAATAACAGTGTCTAGTTCATTCTAGGAAATGCATCCCTAGAATTGCCAATAACAACCATTTATTTTTCAGCTCTGTGACCCTAGGTGAGTCAACTGGACACTTAACTGTTTGGATGTTCAGTCTCCCCAGGTATGAGGAAAGGGGCCCACCTTGAGTGATCATCTCTGAGGTCCTTTCTAGCTCTGACATACTATAATTCTACCAGATAAGGGTCTTTTCCTTTCCTCCCTTCCCAAGGAAGGCAGCCCCAAAACAGCTCTGGTGCCCAGAGGGTCAGGACAGGAAGTACAGTCAGGTAAGGAAACCTGTCTATACTGGCAAAATTTATTTTGCCAGTATATGTCCAAAATAAATTAGGGCTTATTAAAAAAAAAAAAATCTATCACCTAGTTTCAGAATTTATTTTTAAATAATCTCAGGAATATATTGCATTTCCAAAGAATTTTTTTCTTCACATGTGTGATAATTTTGGTCCTCTTAGATGCAAATGCCAAGATGGGCCTACATATGCAAGCGATTTCTTGAGGGGGACTTCTGTGAGGGAAAGGAGTAGCAGGGAGCCAAAGGAGGTGGAGAGAGCCTTCAGGTCCCAGTGCAGGTCTCCCACCTGTGAAAGGAGAGTGGGGAGGAAGAATATGAGACTGCAACACAGTTCTAAGAACGTTTTCTAGGACTGTCATTACAAAGAACCATGGACTGTGTGGCCTAAGCAACAGAAATTTTCTCACCGTTCCGGAGGCTCAAAGTCTAAGATTAAGATGTTGGAAGAATTGGTCTTATCCTGAAGTTTTTCTCCTTGGCTCTGTAGGTGGCTGTCTACATCCTCTGTCTGCACATTATCGTCTCTCTGTATAGGTCCATCTACTAACCTCCTCTCTGGATAAGGACACCAGTCATATTAGATGAGTACCTACCATAATGACCCCATTTTAACTTAATTACTTCTTTAAAGACCCTATTTCTGAATATAGTCACATACTGAAGTACTGCAGGTTATGAATTTTGGGGGACACAATTCAGCCTATAACAGGCAGGTAGGGAGGGTGTCCTCAAGCCAAAGCCGAGTCCTACATCTCACAGCAGTGGGACTCCACAGAGTACCACTCCTTCCCCTCCCCCCGCCCCCGCTGTGTTCTGTCACTGGCCGGAAGCAGCTCACAAGAAGCGTGGCCTTGTGCAAACACAGGGCGGGGGTTCCAAAGGGGTTGCAGCTGGGCTGCCAGTTAATTAGCTTCCTGCCAGCAGGAGTGGCACATTTCCATGGTCATTGCACATTCAATTTTCATTTACTAAATTGCTCAAGAAAAATAAATTGACCACCTATTAGGTAGTATAGGTAAGTGAATCTAAACCCTGATTATATTACAGCAAAATTACCAGTGGAGATATGGGATTTTTTTGTTGCACTTTTCTGGGCCCCATCTCTGCAGGAAATAACTGTGCTTGAGCACTGATGTGCCAGGTGCTGGGAGTGGGTAGGGTGCTGAATGGGGCAGCCTCTGCCCACCAGGACATGACGTCTTTAAAGCCTAGTATATGGAATAGCAGCTACATAACATTACCACACCCTGGTTCAATCAGTAACTAAAATGAGCTGGATGCAGAAAAGAGTTGTTGTGACTGTTAGCAATCAGTAACAAATATAAAGTTCTGCAAGGATATGGGTTCAGAGACTCAGACTCATCTTGCTTTCTCCCTCAGGTTTTCTTTCTCAGAAGTTTAATCTATACTTCTTCAGGTGAAAACTAGGACATGTGACTAAGATCAGGGTGCAGTGTGATTCCTTGCAAAGGCTGGACCTTAGTACTAACGAGTTCAGTCCTATAGTACATACCTTGCTGCCTCCAATTTCATCTGGTGGCTATCCTTGGCTGTGAGCACAAATCTCCAGTGTCATGGCAAGCACAATTTCCTCTGAATTGCAGCAAAAGGAAGAAATAGGGCTATAGGTTCTGTCCTTTACCCTAACATGGAAGGAATGTGAAGCAAAGACCAGGCTTTTTATCCCCATTTGTCTATCAGGCAGATCTTTTAGAACAAATTATTTCATTTCTCAACATCTCAATTTCCTCATTTATAATTTGAAAATAATAGTAGCTACCTTGCAAAATTATGAGGATTAAGAGATTACACATGTGAGAATGTCCTCTGGCATAAGTTCACAGTTGGTACTCTCTAAATACCAAGCCCCCTCCCCACCCAGATCATGAGGAAATTATCTCCTCTAGAGTTAGAACAAAAATTCTATTGTCAAAACCGTTGAAGAAATCAGAAAACTCCAGTTTCCGTTGTCCTTGAATTTTCCTTTTCTATCTCATTTTCGTACCCAGAGCCTCCATGGCAGTCCAAACGGACTCTAATGTCAATCTTTTGACCTTGTGTGAATTTTTACTTCTCTGGACATTTCTTCCAAAAGCACGGCATGATAACTATTCAGCATCATCATGTAAAAGAAAGGCTTTACTTCTTGGTAAAGAAAATCACATCAATAGCAAGGACCCTTCTGGTGGCCCCAAATCACACCAAACAGGTATCCCCCTCTTACTGGGGTGGCCTCAGCTGAAATGATAGTAGAAGAAGGAAGGCCCATCCTCCTGGAGAATGCAAACATTTTTAGTAGGAAACAACTCTCTTCTTTTAAGCTAAATCTTACCTTGGATCCTGATATTTGTAAAACAGAAACATATCATATTTTATTAATATAAATTTATTTTCCTTTAAACTGATAAGTTTTGCTCATTATAACCTTAAAAAGTATGAACAAGAGACTGTTTGGGAATTGGGACATTAGATGAAAGTTACATTTTCTATCAGCTTCAATAACTTGTTGTTTTGGTTGCTCAGTTTCAAGAAAATCCTGCTGCACAGGTAAGTAACTGTCAATGGTTTCAGTCTTTAAACAGTTCTTCTGTCAATCTTAGGAGATACTTTGATAAAACTGTCCTTAAAGCTTGAAAATTATATGCCAATAAGGACTCAGAAATCGTAATACTGCTTAAATTATCTATAACATAATATTTTCATATTGCAACATGTTTGGCATTCTAATTATTGCACGAGTGAGAATTACTTTGTAATGAGAGTGAGTGCCAAGCAGACGTATCTGAGCTTGACATAGCCTTGAATCCAGGGTGGCACAGAGAAACTTTACTAATGCATATGCACGGCCTTATTTTAAGATAAGACCTGTGAGGACTGGAAACCTTCCAGATCAGTACACACCTACAAGATATTTAAATATATTCATAGGAGCAATGTCTGGGCAAGATTTTTTCTAAAGCCACAGAGTGAGTTGACATGAAATACAAATTAATGTGCTCATATCTCCTATGGATAAAATTAGAATGTAATCTATTTGATTATTCTTGCTATCTTATTAATGATGAAAGACATCTTGATATTTTAATAAGTTTGCAGATTCCCCTGAAGCATCTCTGCAGGATGGTTTGAAAGTCTCCAATCCCTAGCTAATCTCAGCTCAATACAGATGGAGAAATAAGGTCCGGAGAAGCACAGAGTTTTGCCCGGCTCACACAGCCCATTAGTGGCAGAACCGCAAGGAGAAATTTAACCTTCAACCTCATTGGTCAGTGCTCTTACCACTACCCCAAAGTGCCAGGAGGCTCCCCACACACCACACACAGTAAGAGCAGTGACAGACATCAGCATGCAGCCAAGCATGGAATTTTTTCTCATGTGAGAGAGTAAAGTCCCCAAATCACCAGGGGCCCTTATGACTCAGCCTGTGCTGTGGAGCATGGAAAAATAATGATTTGTTTGGTTTTGATTGGTGTTCGAGAAAGAGAGAAGCCAAAATAGATCACGCAAAGGTGTAGAGATCCCAGGTTTGCACCAGAGAAGTCCCTCAGTAAATGTGGGGAAAGAATGGTGCCTGCTATGGCCTGGGGTGAAAGGGGCTGGGTTGGGGGCCAGGCCTGAATTTGGGCCAACAGAACAAGGGCGAGCCCAGGAGGCCTACGGCAGCAATCTCACCATCTGCCAGATAGTTGCAACAGCTATTCAAAGCGCTGGCCCGAGGCCAGCCTTTATTGATTTCAGCAATAAAATTACATGTTCCAAAGCTCATGTGTTTTTGACTGTAAATGACAAAAAGGCCTATTACAGAATGTCAGATTTGTCCCTGTGTTTGGGATAATGTCCTTGGATTATTTGTTTGGTCTCTACAAATGATTCATTTGGGGCAGCAGAATTATCGAGTCATTGTCAGAATAATTTACTCACATTTTTCTCATTATCATTATATGTTCTCTGCTAGAGCCAAACACTATTCATGTTTCCCTTAGTACATGTTAATATTAAAGTCGCCAATGAGCTCTGTTTTCTCTCTGCTAAGCTGAGACATGGTAAACATGAGAATGAAATACAATGCATTACTAATGGTTGCAAAGCCCTGTTTTCAAAGGGTAAGCCCACGTGTTCTAATTATAGGACAAAGGAACAATTATCAGACTTTGAATTAACAAATAAATTCCACCTCCGTCCACACCTCAACTATTTAAAATGTTTTTCTAGTTTTTCAGTGAAACCAATATTCCCTTCCTGTCCAGAGGCACCTACTCACTGCTGCAAACTCAGGAAGCAACTCTGCACCTTCCTCTTTGCTCAGACCTCCCTTTCTTCAGGTAAATGCTATCATCTTATCCCTGTGCAACATAGGGGCCTTAGCTAAGGAACGAAGTAGAGAAACACTCTTCGACTAGCCCAACAAAAAACAAGAACTGTATTAGAAGGAAACTGGGACATTTCTTAGGAAGCTAAGCTCATGAGGAGACTGGACATACCTGGGGAAGCAAGGTGCATCTTTGACAATTTAAGGAGACGTATTGGTAGAAGGGTCATTCAGCTTATGCTAAAAGGCTAGAGGAAGAAGGATGATACAGAGCTTGCTGTGTCTAACAACTGATACACCAGTGGTCAGATCTGTGACTTGTAGAGAAGGTTGTCAAACTGTGACATACAGTGTACATACATCCACCCACCAGTCCTGCCCTCAGCTAGGCCCCAAGCTCCCCATCCAGACACCCAGGGTCAGGATTATTAATGTGTTGATGCTCCCCAGGGTTAGAATGTGGCTATGCTCTTGCTCTAGTAACTCCCAAACTCCCCAGAATTCAGCTTCTCCCTTTGCTTTTCTAAATTATTTCTTAAAAGCTTGCCACATCCTAATAATTGTTGGGGATGATTTTATGGCTTCATGTACAAGTATTCTCGCTCTATATTGCCCGCCAAATAGAAGCCCTAAAGCTTGTATAGGATGAGGAAGAAGCTTTCCGTCACTGACACGATGCATACCAATGCTGCTGTGGTGTGTTCCCTCATGCTGAGAGGACTGACCTCTACATATACACTGGAGTTAAGGTTTTAATTTTTTATCATTTCAAAAGCATGTTTTTTTGAATTTCTAAAAGGTGTGTATGTTTTCCCAAGGCATTCCTAGAAATATAAACCAAGAATGTCCATGAATGAAGGAGAGCAGTATAGATTCCTGTCTACTGGACAGGGGATGTGGGGACAGTCTGACAAGAAAGGGCATGTGGGAAAGGCAGGAAAGTTGGCTCATGTGGTTGCTACCAACAGGAAGATGGCTAATGTCTAGAGACACACCTTTCACTGTGAATAAGAAAGACAGACAAATCTCATTCGAACTGACTCCCTGGTGCTCCAGGTAGTTTCTTTAAGGGGTAAGGAATTGTTCAGTACACCCACAAACTTGCTAGAGACTATATTCCGTCTCTTGGACAAGGGGATAGTCTATTGAAATAATGGTCCTGGAAGGATAGCTGGTGGCCATGACCTTCCAGCCCCAGAGCTGTCAACTCTGGCCCCACCCACTCCATCAGATTTTCTTATAGGATTGTTTATCCCAACCCTGCTTAGAAACAGGGCACTGCATTCAGCTTCGAACAAACGAAAAATAAAAAATGAGAACCCACTATTTCTCTGCACATTCACCTCTTGAGGTAGTGCTATTGTCCCTTTCACAATAGAGAGGATCAAGAATTTAAATAACTTGCCTGAGGACACACGGTTGACTAGTGGCAGGGCCAAGATTCAAACCTGAGTCACTTTGACTTCAATGTTTGTAAACCCTAGTCACTGTCTCTACTCTAGGGATTATCTCATTTCTCTTATCTGACTGTCAAGTGGTAATTAAATTTGCAATTCCCTCGCATCTCACCCTTTCAATTGTCATCACTCTACATGTTAACACAGACCAGGCCCTGCTACCTCGTAGTCAGCAGTCACTCTCTCCCTATATATGTCTGCCCCACTATTTGTCCTTTAACACAGTACACCATCCACGCATCCCACCCATTCAGCCCATAAGGTGTCCCAGACCCTCTCTTGCTCCCATCCACTTTTCCTCTGGTCCCATCTCCACTGAACTCCCAACTCTTGGCTCTATGGCTCCTTGCCCCCATTCCCTCCAGACCGGGTATTCAGACCTGGTGACCTTCCTAGGGTTCGGATCAAGTTCTTCTCGAGACTTCAGTTTGGTACATGCCTCTGGTCCTCGAATCCTTGCTGCCGTGGACCCTGGTCCTGTCATGGTTGCCTGACCAATTCCCTGCCCTGTGAGGAGCGATGCAGCCTGGTTCATCTGATAGCTCCAGTGACAGCGAGCTTACTAAATGCTTCCATTGCCAGATAGCTCTTACCATCAGAACACCCGGTGATGTTGTCTTTTACTTCTAGTCCTGACCTGCCCAGCTTCATGAAAATGTCTCTCATTTTCCCACAGGTCTTCACCTTTACCAGCTAAGCGTTTCCAGGACCTTCGATAATTCCTCATAGAGTGTGTTTGGGGCCTCAGGCCACCCTAGTTTCTGTCTCTGGGATACCCACCAGTGTATCAAAGTCACTTCTAACTCGCAGCACCTAAAACCGAACACAGTGCTCCAAACGTTGTCTGTCTTGCAGAATGAAGGTTGGAATATTTTTTATCTAGACACGATACTCTTATTTTTTAATGTCATTTATTATTTTCTAGTGATTAGATACTAATAACTTTCAACAAGATTCTGAAGTTTAAATTCAGTTAT
The DNA here is from genome assembly GCF_014176215.1 of Rousettus aegyptiacus. Lineage (NCBI taxonomy): Eukaryota > Metazoa > Chordata > Mammalia > Chiroptera > Pteropodidae > Rousettus > Rousettus aegyptiacus. The sequence continues at coordinate 130,248,153 of NW_023416306.1, forward strand.
CTCATAGCTAGAACATACTGTTGGCTGTCCCAGAGCTAGTTATCAAGTAAACCCCTAACTCACTTGTACATGGCCTGCTCTTCAGCCTCGTGACTCCCATTCTCTACTAAAACAGTTAATGTTTAAAACCTAAATGCAAGACTTTAAATTTATATCCATGACATTCTACCTGGTTGAAATCAGGCTGCTGTTTCATCTTGATGAAATTATTTTGGGCCCTAACTCTACCGTCAAACTCGCATCATTCATCTTTGTATAAAACTCAAATTTGATAAGACATATAGTGTGCATACAACTAATTGATATGAATATTGAATATGACTGTTCAGATCAAAGCTCTACAGAATTTATCAAGAAATCTTCCAGCCTGTCACTATTCTTTAGTCAATAGTATTTTAGTTTCCACTTTTCAAAAAGTTACAGATTAATCTCTCTCATTCAATCAGCACATCTTCATTTTGTCCCAAAATAATTATGAAAGAGTCTGTTTAATGCCTTCTTACAATCCAGACATACCATGCCTATTGCACACCTCTTATCTGACCTGCCCATAGCCCCATTTAAAAGGGAAATAAAGATCACTGGATATGACTTACAGTGAACCACGTGGGCTCTTGGTGACTTTGAACTCACTGAACTAAGAAAGAGGTCATAAAGCATTCATTTAACAATTAGCTGTTGAGTTTCTAGACACCACCTTCTTTTCTTTTTTGACAAGTAGGGCAGTGTTTTCCTGTCTCCAATCTTGTAGTATTTTCCTGTTTCCCGTAATCCCTCAAAGACGATTGACAGGCATTCTAATCCATTTTCATGTAATTCGTCTGAACCAGGATATGAACTTATTCTAAACAGTTAGGTGCTTTTTTCCCATTCTATCTTGGGCTTTCATTTCCTGGTCCTATGTTTTTCATTCTTCAGATATCATTCTTCAGATATCAAGGTAATCTTGATAGAATGGCAAAGTTAGAAAAACAGCAGTATTTTCTTTTTGTCACCCATAAACATTACATCATCTATCCCAAACAACAGGCTCATGTTTTTACAGTTTTTCCTGCTCTGAACCAAATAAAAACAGCAGTCATTATTATAGCTCTTCAAGCCTAAGTTTATCCTGCACTTAATCATCCTGACTCAATCTTTACAAATTTATTTGTCGATTCATCCATGGTACAAATTTTTATTAGGAAATCTACAATGGACCAAGCCTTGCACTGGAAATACAAAACTGGATAAATTATAGCCCTTTTCTCAAAAAGCACGGAGATAGAGTCTTACATTTAACTTGCTCATAATTCAATCGGCATTTCTCTGTCTTATCCCCAATTAAGATAATTAAGGTAGTTATATCCTAGTGATGCATTCTCCTTTTGCCAAATTTGGGGATTTGCACATTTCCTTCTACACATTTTCTCTGCAACCAGAGAATCACATATTACTTCTTTGGATATACTTAGGGAAAACAAAAAGGTTGCTGGACAAAAAAAGGATGGTAACTCATACGACAGGAATAAAGATATTTACAAAGCACCCTGGGGAGAGGTAAAGAATGACAAGGAAAAATAAACCCTGGCATTATAACTGCATTCCCCCATTTGTGAGAAGGAAGAGAGTTAAGACATGCATTTAAGTGGGTTTCTGGGATAAGATGGGTGCCGATGACAAAAGTCACTAGCTTCAAGCTGTAAAATCAGACAAGGGCAACAAAATATCTCTAGGTTTCTATATAAAGTAAATGTATATGTATATGTATATATATATATATGTATATATATATATATAGACCTCTCATTGAAACTTCATCGGAGGCAGAATCTGAAACATTTCTAAGGAGTTATTACTTAATGTATGTGACACTATTACTGATGGTTTAGTAATGGTATAGCTCTTATTATTTTATTTTGGTTAAGTGTAAAAATAAAAACAAGGTCGTTTTGTCCTGTGACCTCGGCATCTCCAATTCTATGTTTCCCATAAGGTCTTAAGTTATTTAACTGCAGATTTTTCCCATCTCAAGGGTTTCAGTCACCTAGTCCATGGGCTTAAGGAGCCACTGGTGTGTCTACATCCAAGAGATGGGTAGGCACGGTGGTTGGAGGAACTAACAAGGGCTGGGTGAGTGAAGGAGCTGTAGCATTTGAAATAGACCTTCAAGGATAAGTGGGAGATGATGGGTTAGGGGAAAGGGCAATCTGGGCAGAGGCCCTGGATTATGCTAAGGTACAGAGGGTAACATGTATGGCACATGCAGGGAAAGGCTGAGGGCTGAACTGACTGAGGAAAAAAGCTGCAGGAGGGAGGCCAGGCAGTGAGCCGGGCCAATCTTTGAAGGGCCTCCAATGTTACAACAGGGAGCCTAGGATTTCTCCTGAAAGTAGAGAGGAACTAACAGGATTGGTAAGCAGGGTAGTATGCCCTGAACCAACTTTCTACTTCAAAAGACAGGGCAGGAGACGGTTTGCAATATGTGCTCTCTGGGAAGCAGCTTTGGATGAGGTCATCCTCTGTTTTGCTTTTGTGTACCTTTTTTGTGTATTATTTTTAAAATAACATTAACAACCTATTAGGCTAGGCCATTAAACAGGAATTTCTTCAGTTCTGTCTGTTGGAAACCAGGAATCACTCTTTCTGGCTGCAGTTTCTCTGTTCATTCAATCAGGCCACAATAGCTCCCCCAGTTGCCTTCCAGCCAAGATCTACCATATTTTTGACATCTTACTGTGCGCAGGTAGTGCGCACATGCAGTACCTCATTTAATCCTCTTAACAACCTTCGTGGGCATGAACAATTAATATCCCCACTACGAAGATGAGGAAACTGAGATTCAGGGAAAGGATGACTTCCTTTAGGTCTTACAGGTGTAAGTGGCATAGCCGAGACTCATTAGCTATATTACCCAGTAATTGCAGGGGTGATGATTGCGAGGCTCCACACCCGTTGGAGTATAGGTATTATTGTGGTTGTAGGAAGCAGTGCAAAAACTCTTTCATCCTCCCAACAAAAGTTCTCCACTATGTGCTCCTCTTCTTTCTCTTATCAAGCTAGAGCTGCCACGTTATGTTTAAAAACTGGGGTTACAAATTTTAATTGCAGCCCGTCTCAGGTTTCCCCAGAATTCATCAGTTTGGAGAACACAGTTCAGTTCTCACCTTCATCAGTACTGTGACCTCGCTTGCCTTCTTTCCATTTATTCATCACAATGATGATTCAGAAACGTGTCGTTCTTATGGTAATTTGCACTTGTGCTACTATGTACAGGTGTAGGCGCTGACTTCCTGTTATGCACTGCTTTTATATTTACCTGAATTGAGATTAAATGACTGAGCCTATAGCCAAAGTAGAACCAAAAGTCCCTGAACTCTTGGGGCGGAATTGGTCATATGGTTTTGAATTTATGGTGTTTTCCTTTGATGGAAGATAAGGTAACATAATAACATAATTAAGAGGTCACTGCGGTGCATTGGAAAAAATGTAAGTCTCCTTATAGATGACCAAATCTCCTCCCAACTTTCTGCTGAATTTGGGGTTGTTTTTGTTCACCGAGATCTAATTCACATACCATAAAATTTACCCAATTGTTTTTACATATTCACAAAGTTGTGCAACCATCACCACTCTCCGATTCCAGAACATTTGCTCCACCTGCACCCCCCCCCAAAAGTAACTCCATACCCATTAGCAGTCACTCTCTGTGACCTTTACTGTGTGTCAACCTCATCTAGATTTATTTGCTCCTTCTCGCCTTCTCTGTCCTCTCCCTCTGAATCTCCCAGCTGTCACCAGGCTAGTCCCAAATATGAAATCCCTCTGGCTGAGCACAATAGCAGGGTCATTGTCATTTCACTAAACATAAGGATGGCTCTGCCCTGCAGCACAGTATCGTTCCTGACTGAGAAGCCCCATCACGTAGCTACAACTGCTATGGTGAGTAAATAGGTATGTAAGCAGTCAGAGAGGGATGGAAAGCCCTAGATGTGAGCTGCTCCTGACTGCTGCATGGTTCTCTGTGGCCCAGTCGTGCTCAAGAAATGGGCTCTTTAGGATATATAAGGTTAGCCTGAGAGATTAGGACCACTGCAGTGCCCCTCACCCAAGGCACAAGTGCCACCCTGTGATCTCACTCACATTTCCTGCCTCTTGCATTGCTCCTGTGGAAAAGAACAATTAGTCCCCAGTCCCAGTCTTCATGGAGAGGAAAGAATTCATGCTCCAAGCCTAAGGAGTCACAGTGTGTAAGATACACCTCTCTCTAGCCTCTCATTCCCTCCTCCCCGGGAAGAAGACTCAGCACTCCTTAAAAATATGTAAATATAATATGTGATATATTGTATATTATATACTATAATGTATATTATATACTTAAGTCTTTGTTTTTGTCAGTTCCTCTATTAGAACATAGTATCCATGAGAGCAGAGAGTTGGCTTATTGTCTTCACTGTTTCACCTCTGGTGCCTAGAATTGTGCCTAAAACAAAACAGATTCTCTATAAACAAAACAGTGCTGAATAAATGAAGGAGAGAGGGTCAGGGAAGTAGAAAACTGCCATGAAGTCAAAGGCCAAAATTCAATACAGAAGAGTTTGTCACTAATGTGAGAGGCTCTGAATGTCCAAGCTTACATTTCTTTAAAACTTATATTTTCATCATGTTTTAAAATTTTGTCCTTCACAGGCACTTGGCACAACAGAACCACCGTTTGGTGAACCCAGCCATACAGCCAGAGTTGGCTGCTCTTCCATTCTTAGCTCCCGGCTTTCAGTCCTGCCCATCCATACTCAGCTGGCCCTGTAAGCCCTCAGAGGGCCCCTCCTATCTGGCAGCTGAGCCAGCCTGCAGACTCAGAGCAGGCATCCTGGCTTTTTCCTTCTGGCATTAGTGGTTCTCCCCACAGCACAGCAGGAATGAGCCAGCCCCAGAACATGTTGCCCCAGGACAGTCTCTGTAAGGGGCACTGGAGCCCCACCAGAAATGCAATCTAATTACTGCAAGTCCTCTCAGTACTGTATGTAGTTATAAGCTGCTTGATGGAGGGTGTAAAACCCCAAGGGGTGTGCTCTGGTAACAACAGGTAATAAATACATCAGCTGCCTTTGGACTACAAGTTTGGATCAGAGCTGAATTGCCCAGGTCAGAGAAGAGAGGCTCTTATTGGGGACGTACCTGCTTCATTTCTTTTCTCCCAGGCAGGCGGGTTCTTTAAATGAATGCTCAACTACTCTTTGACGGGGCATAAACGGTTATCTTGCCCAGGGTGCCCATGCCCATCAGTCCGCTCCCACCCTCTCCTCCATACTGTACCCTACAATGCACCATTCTTCCTAATCTATCTTAACTTCCAGTTTTGTCCCCAACTCCAAGTGGTTTCGGGCACTAAGAGCTATCACTGGGTAAAATGACATTTGTTTTAGCCAAATATCTTCGAAATAGAAAAAGAGTCCAATCTACCTCTGATACTATCCAAGAATATCTCAGGCTCAGCCACAATTTTATTTCAGGGTTTCCTAATGAGCAATTGGACAATTCATACCAATTCGTTTACCCAATGGGATCTCTTTCTCAGCATTTACAGTAACCCAATCAATCCAACTAGAAAAAGAGAAAGGAAAGGCAATGTGAAAACTGGGTCAGCATTTCTTAATGGTGTTGATTCAACACAGAATCTAGGTCAACGACAGTTTGCCATGCCCACATTGAGGTAGGTCCTTTAATTAGACATGGAGCTCCAGGCAAGTTTGAATGTCTTGACCTTTCTAAATGAACACATTTCCCTTTGTCCCTGCCAAAGGGAGTGGAAAAATCATTTTAGAAGTCAGTCTACCGACATTTATCTTAACACACTGGACAACCTACTTGGCATTGGGTTTCATTAGCCACCAGTTGCCCAAGGGCATTTGGATCATTGGTCTGCAGCCACCATGAGTTCATTTATAATCTGAGGTTTTCAAGATAGAGGCTCCTTATCTTTACCCCTTACCTAAACAACAGAACAGTAACCAGAGTGTATTTAACAACAAAAGAATGAGGGTAAGCAAATTTGATTTTAAGTCTATGACGTCAAACAGGTTAAAGCTTCAGTTTGATCTTGCATGTGGTTTCAAGCAGGTTTGAGTCATATGTGGTTCACCCAGCATCAGACTGTGAACTCCCTGACATCAGTCCTACAGACACACAAGTTGAGTCTGTTATACTAGATATTTGCCCCTTGTGCAAATGTGTAAAATAATCTGCTTCTGAAAATGTGACAGTGGCAAACGTTGCTTTGTTCCACCAGTTTTATAGCAGGTAGCAACATTATCAGGACCTTCCCTTAACAAAACCATGTGGCAATTATAAGCAATTTTTTAAAAAGTAAGTTCAAGTTCACAAATATTTCATCATTCAGAGAAGCAACTTCTGGTTTGCCAGTGATGGTTACTAATATTTTCAAGAATCTCCTGGTTATGAGGTTACTTTTCCCCTGAAGACTCAGGTCAATCGGCCTTTCTGATTCCTGTCCCTCTGGGTAGAATTGAACACTTTGTTCCCTACAGTTCCCTGCAGATGACTCTATTGAAGTGCACACTGCCGATGTGCCCATTTTTGTCAATGTCTGTCTCCCCTACTGTTTTTGAGCTTATTGAGAGTCACTATTATATTTTGATTATCTTATCTTCTTAGTGCTTAGCGTAGTGCCTGGTACAAGGCTGGCATCACATACATGTTTGTTGAATAAGTAAGCAAACAAAATCTCCTTGAATGGTCCAAAATATATGGTTTCTGCAGTTGGCTTAATTGCTTCCATTACCCAGACCATGACCAATAATCAAGACTGAAAAAAGTTAAAATATTGACAAAAACTTCTTATTTCCCATTTTCTTTGACCCACAAATTTTTCTTCCAAGTACCCTTTTCCTTCAAAAAGCATTTATTTTTAGATCCTTTTATGGATTTATATTATTTAATGCTATAAATTATATGGCAATGGGTATGGTCAACAATGCAATAAGAGACTGTATTTTTGTTCAGGTGCTGACACTAATCAATAGTGTCACATTAGGAAAGGATTCTGGAAAGATGCCTGTCATGGGTGCTGGTGAAAAAGAATGATGGAAAATAGGCTAGATATTTTTCATCCTGATATAAATAATCTCCAGCATCCCTTTCAAACTATAAACTTCTTTTAACATAATATGTATGTTATATATGGCCAGGATGCATTCCATGTTTACTAGATCTTGGCACCTTACAAAGTATTTTGCATAGATTGTCTCATTTCATTCTTACAACATTGCTATGGGGCCTATGCTACTATTATTCACATTGTACAGATGAGAAAACTGAGACCCAAAGTTGTATAGCTTGTAAGGTCATATGGCTTTATAAGTGAAATCAGGATCCACACGCCAAGTTTTCTCCAGTAACTGTGTTCTTAATCATTACATTGAGGTAGCTGTTCCACTTAGGCTTCTTTCTGGACAAAAAGATAAAGTCTAACATAAAGTCTGCAATAGAATAAAAATAAACATATTAAAGAGTTAGTAAACTGCTTGTATTTTGCTAAAAAACAATTATTTGCAACTTTAAGTACTACAATGGTAGAACAAATATTGACTATTTCCGAGTCACTAATATTATAGGCAAGCCATTTGAAATACATGCTTCCTTGGGAAAATTCAGACCTATAATCATTTTTTTTTTCCAGTAGTACTAATGGGTTAAAGAATTTGCGATATCTTAAGTAAAATGAAACAGACAATCAATCCTTATCTCTCTATTATATAGAGTGTTTAAAAACTTCAGCTGGGGCCTCGATGCAAATAGGCAATTCTCTCAGGTCAGCAATTTCTCCTGTGACACACCATCTTCAGCCCCTCTCTGTTCCATACTCCCTGACGCTCAGCAGATAATCTCTTGTCTAATGTGTCCATTCTGTTCCTAGTCCCTTAGGTCGAGTAGTCTCACCCATGCATTATACTCCTGCCAGTTGGTAAAGGCAAGGCTAACTTGCTAGTAGATTTTCTAGGCTCATATTAAAAGAAGCTTTGCAGAATTCAGCATGAGGAGTTGCCAGAGATGACTACATAGGACAAGTTTCCCAAATTCAACTGACCAAGGGGTGAGACACGAGAACAGATAACATTCCCTTTCACATTTCCTTTTACTGTAAGTACTCTCCCCTCAACCTTCAACCTGTAAAGGTTAGAAAAAGGCATTCCCATTGATGCCTAGCAGGAAAGGATGGGCAAGCTACTTCACAGAGAAAGATGCTATATTTATACATTTATTTTCTTGCATCCTTACTCATGATTTCCCCACTTATTCCTTTTTTTTTTTACAGGATTAATCCTTGTGTCATCTATGCTCTGGATCTCATAGTTTAAAGGAATTTACTTCTCTTCTATACTGGGGGCCACAGCTTTAAATTCATTTCCAGTTACTCATTCACTACACCAATCAATCCTCTGTTTAAGAAATTAAGATATTACGGATAAGGCTAAAGTCAGATAGATAGGTGAAAATATGGATCTTGAAGGAGAGGTCTGGAAATGGTAGCTTAAGTGGTAATTGAAGTTGTAGTCCTCGATAAGATTCTGGAGATAATTTTCTCCTCTATCATAAACCGTTTTTAAAGTAGTTCCCCCTCCCCCCCCCCCCGTTTCTCATAAATAGCCTTAAATCACTCTCCAGAAACAAAACCAACAAATAAAACAAACAAACAAAAAAAAAACCCTCCCTTTTTCCTAATCCTCCTCTAGTTATCACATTTCTCTATTCCTCTCATTCACTCCTTTTACGATTTTCTCTAAATCGTCTAACTTCTGCAGTTTCACTACAATATATTTTGCTTTCATTTATCTTGGGTTAGACCTAATAACGAAGGGCATTCACTAAGTGGTTCAATAAAACTCAAGCGTACTTTATAACTGGCTTTTACTACCTTTGATTCAGAGAGCTGAGAGTAGGACTAGGGAAGCCAGAGGGAATCTGCACCATTATACCCATCCAGCTGTATTCTCAGCTAGACTGACTGCAGACCCCCTAAAGATGAGGAACAACTTCTTCCCACTAGGGGACATAGAACATTTTCTTCTGGAGTTCTCAGCATAGTCAGCACTCCACTGAGCGGTCAGCACAGCTGGAGAGCTGGTCATTGCTAAGGTAAGTACTTCCTTTGTCAAGTGCTTATCTGGATGTAACTGTGATTACTACCAGAAGTACACAGCAGGCTCACTTCTCTGCATCATTCCAGTCAATCAATCATACTTATGTGTTCACTCTTGCCTCATCACGTAACATGTAAACATAAAATTGTTTATATTTTTAAGCCTAAGATCTTTCTAGTTTATTCTGGTGACCCTCTACAAAGGAGCTTTGACGCATAAGTATTAAGCCAGTAAATCCCACTTGGGAGCACAGAGGAGATTTCAAAGCACTTTTGGGTCATAAAGAGAAAGTTAACAGGTTTAGGAGAAGGGAAGGGTATGTCAGGCAGGGACAAAAGGGATAGAGACATAAAAGGGTATCTGCAAGATCAGGGAATGACGGAGCGAGAAGGGCATGTGGCTGAGGGTACCTGTGAGGTGGTGGGCTAGCTGACGAATGACTGACTTTGGACTGAGACCAGTCAATAAGAGAGGTACAGAGTCTGTGTCTAGAAATTGGCCCTTGAAGCCTTGGGGCCACAGCAAACCCTTACCTGGGCCTTTGATTGGCTGTTGCTGCTAGTTCACTGAAGACTGAAGAGAGGAACATGCCTCTGCCCTGATACTTTCAGGGCTCCTCCTGCTTAGTTTTATCTCAGCAAAAGCCCAACAGAACTGACAGGGCCTCTGCAGCGCCCGAGTAACCTCCTCAAGTGAGTACAATCTGGCCTGAGGGCTTGTTCCCTCTGCAGACTTTAGCACTATAGCGACAATCAGGAGACTTTGGGGATTTTCCTCGGTGTTAAAAACACTTCAGTTTTGCTTAGTGCCAGCACTTGCCAGGTCTCAAAGTCTAGAGCCATCCACAAACAAGTTCCGCTCAGATGCCTGACATGAGCCCCTTGCCTCCCTTAAACTAACAAAAACACTCTTATCTCCCAGCCAAAAAAAATAAAATAAAATCCCCACCAATGTCCAAATGCACCAACTTCCTATTTTTCCTGGCCTGCTACCCCTCCTTCTTCATCACCTCCTCTTGGTTTCCCAGCAGCAACCAACATCCCCTGCAACTTGAGCAGCAGGACAGGCAGGTTCTACCCAGGTGTGCGAAGGACACAAAGCGTGGGAGGAGACGCTGTGGCGGTTCCTCCGAATTCTCCAAGAGCCAGAGGCATTTAGAGGGCTGGCCTGGGGAGTGAGCCTGCTCTAATAAACATTTCGAACCTTGGCTGGAGTCACCGCAAGTCACATGTGTTCAACACTTCAGGATTTACAAAGCTATTTTCATACCTTGTACCTCTGTTCATTCTCATGACAATCCCATGAGGCAGGATCTGATTTTTGCTTTAAAAATGAGGAAACCAAAACTCAGAGAATTTAGCTGGCTTTCCCCAGATCAGCTGGCAGAGTCTGGAATGAAATTTACCACTTCTGACTAAATCCTGTGGGCCCCTCCCTATATTTGGCATCACAGAAAGAAAAAAATAATGGCTTTGAGAAGCCCTAGGCGATGTATTTGAGTGCACACACACGTACAACACACACGCAAACTATCATGATGCCTATTCCACTTTAAACTCCTAGGAATGAACCAAAGCACTTAGCACAGTGCCTGATACCATACAATGCCTCACTAGGAAGAACATCACTTTAGTATCAGGTAGATTGGGATTCTACGTACCAAGTGGAGATGCAAAGGCAATATTGAGACAAAGAGGCATCTTGAAGTGAGTAGGAGAGAGGCCCAAACTGAAAAAGGGCAGAGCTGATGGGCAATGCTAAGAAGGAAGTGGAATGATAGCACCTGGCCTGGAAAAGAAAGAGCTAGGTGATTTGTCCCAATTCATTAAGTTTAATGGGGGCCCTTCCATTGCGGTTTGGTTCTATCTGGTTCCCTCTTACTGCACAGCATCCTGAAGATGTGTGATGAAGCCCTTAGGTAGGAAGGAAGACTGGTATGAAGAGAAAGGACACTACGACTCTTGATAAACCCTTCAAATTGCCTTTTGTATTGTGGTCTGTCCTATCTTCTTATGGAAGTTTTGGAAGCAATCAAGTGAGTGGGAAACTAAACAATTAATTTTTAAAAATAGCCAATTCAGAGCAAAGTAGAATATAAATGAGTCTCACCTTGCTAGGTAACTAGGAAATTCATTACCATTTTTTATCTCATTTTAAGAAAATAGGCCTCTGCTGCTTGCTTGGATAATGAGACATCATGGAGGCATTTGTAATAAGCACCTGAGACAAAGCTTTCTTATCAGCCAGGGACCCAGAAGGGAATAGCCTCTGAGAATTTCTTGCAGAGCACCCAGGAAGGTCCACCTGGTGAGCAGGTGTGCCATTCATCTGGCACAGCCCAGACGAATGTTGGCAATGGAGAAGTGCTGCTGCTAATGTGAAACTGTCAGGACATCCCAACCAGTGAGTGGAGCCTGGGACACATGAGGGCTCAAGTTTGAGACAGGCAGACATCTCTCCTCGAGTTCTGGGTCTAAGTCCCAAGAAGAGAACAGGGTTCTGGGCAGTTTACTATCAGAGAGTTTTAGATCTAGAGTTCAAGGTCAAGTCTCATATGAAAAAGGGGAGGGCACTTTCTCATCAAGAACGTCTCAATGCCCAAAACACAGAGCCGATGCTGGTTGTAAATCACCTACCTCCATTTGAATTGGACCAGATGATGGGAGGTGAAGTGAGTTTTGTGTGGAGGAATTAAGTGATCCTCAACTATGGAAGGAGAAGGAATTATGGAGGCTGGAGCTCAGGTAGGATTTGACATTATTGGATGATTTCATAGTTTCCATTGAGCTAAAACTCATTTGTAAAATTAGGTTAGTGCTGACTTACTTGTCTTCCCAGAATTAAAATTCTCCCATGGAAGCACAGAAGATGGAAATGTAGAGACACTGGAACAACTGCCTCTCACGGTCTCCTTCCCTGAGGCCACCAAAGAGAAATGGAGGCGCTGATAACACCACCTTCCATTGCACCAGAGGAGATGAAAGTCCAAACAAGATTAGACTGAGAAGAGAAACTCACGCACTTTAACTCGAAGATAGTCAGGAGACCAAAGTGTGGTCGAAAATGGACTGGCTTCAGATTACCCAGTCTTACACCTGACTCGTGGGCCAGGAGTGGTGATACACTGATGTCAGTCTCTGTTTTGGCTGAGATTCCAAGACAATAGGTGCTCGTCACTCTCACATTCCAAAATGAAATACTAGACAGCCTATGTAGGGTTTGAGGAAAGAAGATTCAGAGACAAAAGCGTTTAAGAAAGAAAAGAAGTTTATCTTTAAAGAAGTTCCAGGGAGTCAGACTTCAGAAGGACTGGTAGGCAAAAAGAAAAAATGAAACAAAATCCATGATAAATAGTAAAGGAAAAAACCCCTCAGTACTAGCAAGGTTACCTAGTTTACATTAGCCTGCCATGGTAGAAAAGCAATGACTTTCTCACATGATTATCATTTCCTCAAAGTCATAACATACGGTCAGATGTCAGCATTGCCAAAGTCAGGGTAGAGTTCTTGGGAGAGTCAGGTAAAAGTCAAATGGCAGCCCCCACCCACATGGGGAGAGAAAGGGATTACAGAGGCTGGAAACCTAGCCTTGCTGGAGAAGGTCAAGGCTTTGTTTGTTTAGGGAACCAGAACCAGACATTGTGAGTTTAATATTTTTGTTTTACCTCCCAGTTCAATCTGATTTGGATCCCCCATCCACATTGTGACAAAATGATGTACATGTTATTTGAAACACAAAAGGGCAAAGTGTCAATTTTGTTTTCAAAGGAGGTGGCTGAAACTCTGTTACTATTTGCAAACCGAAGAGTTGAAGTCAGAGAACTGGAGGGAATTTGGAGATTAGATTATCTATTTAGAGAACTACCAGTGTGCTGTGAGTCCCAGAGCTCACTCCAAAGAGGAAGGTATTTGTGTGTGGTGTGTGGTGTGGTGTGGTGCGGTGTGGCGTGTGGTGTGGTGTGTGTGTGTGTGTCTGTGTGTGTGTGTTGTGGGGTGTCTTCTTTCCCCGTCAAGCCCCATCAGGGCCAAGGAAGGCTTGCTCAGAGGGTTTTATTTGTGGGGCAGACACTTAAGAGGAGAGGTTAGTGGAAAACAGCCTGGAGCAGCAGAGTGGGCCACAGTTAGGGTATAACTTGCACTGTTGAAGGTCTAAGGATATATTGTTGTTTGCTCAGGACCACATGGGGACCCTGGCAGAAAGAGCTTGCTTGGCAACCTTGAGGTACCACCCCTGGGAGTCACTTTGGAAGAAGGAGAGCTGAAATGCACTGAGAGACAGAGGGGTAGAGGGGGGAGGTACTAAGTAACAGGGCAAAGGTTCATATTCACTCCCAACAAAGGAATGGCAAAAAAAAAAAAAAAAAAAAGGATTTTCATCTACAAAAGAGAAAATCATCCTTAAACACTTTCAGGTCAGAGAAAACTAAAATGAGATAAATGCATTCAGATAAAAAAAAAAAAAGGGTCATTTAAGACCTTTCCTGTCTTTTGCCTTTCCTTCCTCTCTTCACTGCAGCTCTTAAAAATTCTAATATGCCTCAGTTTATCTTTTAATAATGGGTACCTAGTAGATGTTGAATTAGAAAATTGAGGCTCTGACTTTATAGGTTTGGCTCCCGGGCAAAACATGAAGACAATTTTTCGTTTGATTAAGAAGCGATTTGGGGAAAACAAGAATTCCTAGGGGGAAGAGAAAGCTGCCAAAAAATTGCTAAAAAGAGCACAAAAGCTTTGATGTTTGTAGAATTATAATTTTTTCTAAGTGGTGGAGTCTCTAAAATCAATACTTGCTATAATTAAACAGTACGGTTTATATTTTCCCTCCCGAGCTTTGCTTTTTTTCACTTGGCAATATATACTGAATTTTTAAATTTAAAAAAAGAGCTAATAAAGTATTTTTTTTTAATAATGAAGAAATCTGAATATGTTTGTGAGACAAGGGGAAGATGCCAGTGAAGAAAGCAAAAAACAAAATGTGTCCTTTAAAACTATAGTTATGAAGACTGTTACAACGTGAAAATATATACCACTATATGAAGCGCACAACTGTAATTTTGAAAAGTAAGCAAATAGACAAAGATGGAAGGATATATGAAAAGACTCTGTTGTGGGAAAGACATCTCCCCTCGGTTTTGAACTTTCAGAAATGTTAGCATAGTCTTCAAATTAAAATAATTTCAGTAAGTTATTTTTGATAAAACAGTACAGATAAAGGTATATATTTACAATTGGGGACCCAAAACTTCTGATCCCTTTTCTTAAGCTTTTCTACTGGGCATCATTTCCACTATTGCTATCTTAATTCTTAAAATTTTTAGTAGGACTCCTGGTGCTTTTATCAGATTTCTCCCTGGTGTCACACTTAAACTTTTTTCTCATTCAGGTTTACCTATCTCTTTAAGAACTGTTTTTATTTTAATTAGTAGACATCTTCTGTCACTCTTTTCAGCATTTTGACAGTTTGTGATTAAGCCCTTGAAGCCCCTATTTTATCACAAATCCCCACTTTGCTCTAGGTCCATACTGTTAATACTGACTGCACAAACTATGTCATCTGAATTCTTTGAAACCTTTGTAGTTAAAGATACTATTTACAAAATACTAAAGCAGTGGAACCGTAATAAGATTATCAAGATAATTAGCAAAAAATTAATAACAACAGTAACTCCATTTCTCTGGACGAGCAGAAAGATAGTTTGGTTGAGAAATGTGATTCAAGTAGCATGTTATTAAGACCTGGAAAGTCTTTTTTTCTGTTAAAGCACATGTCCATTAATCTCTGGTGGAAATGTAAATATCTTCTCAGGAGACTAGGTTCTGCTCATAGGCTATCAGACATTTCATTGGTGTCTTTCTTTACCTTTTATAATGTAGCCTCAGATGTCCTACTGTTATTGGACCCAAAAGAGAAGAACCAAACAACATGTGAAATAAATTTAAAATATCAGTTTTTTGGATATGACCTGCGTGCTTAACAAACCATCCAAATCCACATCTTTCCATAGTTGTAGAAATAAATAATTATGACCCTCTCTTACAATGATTTTCACCCTTGAGCCTAAGAAATGTCTTTACCTACTTTATTCCACCCAATTCTCACAACATTGAGAATATTGTTATTGTCCTTTTTATAACTACCTAGACTGAGGCTCGGAGAAATAAGTGGCTTTATGGTGAAGAGAAAAGGCCCCTTGAATTCCAGCTGGGATTCTCCATGTCGCCACACTTGGTATAGGTAGATATTATCATGGCAATAACATGGAGGCTGTAAACAGTAAAAGAATCAATGCAGGTGTAAATCTGAAGTGTTTTTTCAGATTCTGCACTGCAACTTTCATACAGCTTCTTTCCACCTACTAATGATAGAAATATTTCAAAAGTGAACCATGATCTTGGCCTTTGATCCAGCCAACTCATCTGATTAACCCCACCCTCCTTTACAACCCTCATACCAATTTTGGTTTGACCTCAGGCTCTGCCTAAGACCCACTCTCATTCTATGATTCCTTCTGCCTCCAGAGGTGCCCATCAGCTCCCCTGGACCTCCACAGCCTGGCTCTGGAATTTCTGGCTGTGGCCCCTACAGGGGCTTCAGAGGGGAGGCCAGCAACAAATCTTTTGGCCTTCCTGGGCCTGAATGGACAATCTATATCTCTCCCATTGTCTCTGAATCATGACAAGCCAAAGTCTAAATCGCCCTTACAATGACAATCATGGAGAATTAAGAAGGATTTCTGGACCTTGTCCTATGCACTCGAGCTGGTGGGATTCAAAAGTTCCAGTGTACATGGAGTGTCCTTGAGCATGGGGTTTCTGAGAGATGAGGCACATGGAGTATTTAGTGAGCAACACCTAAAATGAAAGCTCAGGTGCCATGACTGTAAATGTTGGAGACTTGAAAAGTGGTGCAGAGCCTGGAGTCCAGAGAAACTGTGTGGCAGGGAAGAGTAAGAGCATCTCCAAAGTGTCTCTTATGCTTTCTGACTTGAACACGAACCACCTTGTCTTATATATTTCCCTTCCTCAGTGAGACCTCCTAAATCCTGCTTCCAGCTCCATGATTATACTGGGGGGGGGGACTTCTTTTCATAAAGCAAACTACCTAGAAGGTGATTTTTTTCAATCTTTTTTGTAATTTGAAGGCACCAAGGTCCATCAATGCATAGCATACATTTACTGAGCATCAACCAAAAGATGAGTACAGTATGCTTAATGGAATGAAGTGTGCAACATGCTCCCTACCCAGTCTTGGGGCAATAGGACACAGAGGCATATGGGACTCTTTTATCATATTGTTATATTGCAATTCAAGGCAGGAGATGCTGGTACAGATTCTCGGACCCAGCCTGTTTCCTGGCCAAAGCTGCAGGATCTGCACCAGCAGGATCACTCTTGCTCCTAGTTCCCTGGCCCTATCTTGTCTGATACAAAAAGATTTAACTAGACCAGCCACACCTTGTGGAGTTTAGTGTAAAGTCCTCTTAGCAGTTAGTTTAGCCCTAGGTTTAATAACAGCTAGTGTCAACCAGTTCCCTTTTGGGACACCCCAATTCTTGCTCAGGTCTCATTTCTTGTATATTTATTTCCCATTCAGCTCTGAGGCCTAGAAGTTTCTTTCATCCCTAGACTTCTATTCATGCCACCCAGCTGTCCTTCTGACCTCCTGAGTGTCCCCAAACCCAGATTCCTTGTCAACATGTCTGCCTATAGCTGAACAAGGCATCTTGGGGTGTTCTTGTGGAAAAGCAAGAGCAACAAAATGATAAGGTACAGCAGCTGCTGAGACCCAAGGGTCTCATGTCACCCACGTGAGCATCATAAACCTGCAGCAGCTGCATCTCTTTGCCCTCAAAGTCATAACACTTCCATTGAAAACAAAGCCAGACACTAGCTTATGTAACCCAATCCTAGGTTTTCACCTTGGCCACCTGCTTCTCTAGACACTGCCAGCTCAGACTAAAGTTCGACCCGGTTATAATTCCAACAAGCAGCTGCATTTCTGATAAATAATTAGTTATCAAATTAACTATGACCTTGGCACCTGCTAGGCCAAACCAATTCATAAGATTTTTAGGGAGTACATGTTTTAAGCTTTTATTTTGCTACCCATGTTATTTTTGAAATCACATGATTTTAAAGACTTGACTTTAGATATCATAAATTCTTTTGTTTGGCAGGATTCCTGCAGATATTGTTTTGGGTTTAGGGTAATTCAGTAATTCCATATTTAAATATGGTGAATTCATAGTTTAAATTCAGTCAGTTCAAGATTTTCCACCTTTCTCTACCTTTCATCTTTCTCTCCAATGGGTAAGTGTCTGGCGAGAGCCAGTATCAGGGAGTCTGGCTCTGCTGAGCAGTGTCTTGGTGGCCTTTATCTGTATGAACTGGCCTCACTGCAGTTGGTCATACTTCACCACAGCTTCTGGCCACTGAGCCCCCTCACTCTGTTTCTTCCTAGTTCTGATACCAAGCCTTTCTGGGTGGACCAGCTGACTCTCAGCCACTTCTGAGCCCTTCTTTGGGTGCTATTGGGAATTCTATGATGGTTTCTTGTGCCTCCCAAGGCATGTTACATGTAGTGAGCTTTCCCCAACTCCACAGGCTGGCACTCCTCCGTCAGCCACTGTAGTCCTCCCATGCAGGCCCCACATTCAGGCATTCATTTATCTCTACTTAGTGGATTATCAATGTTGTCAGAGATGTAAAAAGAATGGATCTATATTTAAAGATACATAGATATTATACATAGATAAAGATACATAGACATTGCTTTCCTAAACAGTTTACTTGAAATAATCCGACTACACATTTGTTCATCAGGAAATATTTATTGAGTGCCTACTATGTGCCAAATAATATTCTAGGTACTGAAGATACAGTAATAATAAAGACAAGACATGAATCCTGATCTGGCGGAAATTAGACTGTAGGGTATCAGACAGAAAATAAATAGGATTTTGTTTCACAGTGAAACCTGAGCTTATTTTGATTCTTACATCCAAACAACTCATGAAATATTAAACTTCACCCCAAACAGGATATTCCTGAAAACTTTGTAAGCTCTGAGCAATTCTCACGATATAAGAGTTACAAATTCCCATGATTTTGCTGTGGGTTGTTTATCAGGGTGTGAAAAAGTAGAGAAATGACCTCTGTGAAGACAACATAAATAGTTATCCATTAACGAGTACTTATTATGTGCCAAGCATCATGCCAGGGTCTTTGCATGTATTATCTCTAATTCTTAGTGCAATCCTAAATTAGGTAGGTATTATTGCTATTATTATTAGCCCCATTTTACAATTAAGAAAACTGAGGCTGAAATAATTTAATTACCTGAGGTCACACAGGTAAATGAATGAGCCTATTAAGGACTCAAATGGTCTGAATCACTCTACCTCCCTACAAATAGTAGAGAAATCCATAAAAAGAAAAGCAAGTCATAAGCAGGAATTCTTGGAGTGTTCTTTTAAACAAAATCCTTACCTTTACATTTAAGAGTAATTAGGGAGGAGGTTGGCTTGGGAAAGAGAGGTTAAAATAGAGAAAGTTTATTAAAGCTTAAATTTGTGAAAACAATTGAGGTCCAAGCAGAAATGATGAAACATCTTGCAAAACATAATGTAGCAAGTCATAAAAATAGAATCCACTTTACAAATATTCAGTTCCCATATAATTTTCTGGGAACAGATCTTGAGGAGGCAGGGGAGGAGATAGGGAAGCAGACCTGGTACAACCATTCTGTGGGCTTAAATCCTTCAGTGGGCCTTACCCCGAACCCTCTTCCTCATTAGGCTCTCTTCCTTTGTTCCTCATATCCAGAAACTAAATGTGCCCTCTCCAGCCCCTGGTAAACTAGCCTTCCAACAAGATGGCAACCTCTTTCCTTGCATCCTTGTCTTGGCCTGGGACCTGGCCTCCCAGGCACTTGCAGGTCTCATCAGGTCATTCCATCAGTCCAGGCCTCCCCATGCTCTGAGCAGACCCAGACCTCTGAGTAAACCTCTATGAAAATCAAATTCTCCACCTGTTTCACCTTCCCTTATGGTGCCCTCAATATGTGCAGAAAGGAAGCGCCTGTGAACTGATTTAAAACCCATCAGGGCAAGTCCCAGGTGTTGTGTTCCCAGTCAGGGATCTGGGAGGAGAAGCAGAAGGTAAGAGCAGCAAATCAGCCCATCCCTTCAGGAGGTTCTTGAAAGTCAGATCTAATCAGCCTTCTTCATCTTCACATCTGCCTCTGTTGGACATCTTCCACTTTGTCTTGCCTCGTAGACATGCCTTCTCTTCCATACGAATCTAAGTTCCTTGAAGACAGCACAGGGTAAGTGCTCCATAAACTTCCTCTAATGTTCCATAAACATTTTCTCCTCTTTAGAAGAGGAGGAACCCAATAGTGGCCTGTCGTAAAAGGAAAATTCGGTACAGACTATAAAGTACTTTGTGGTGAACAGAGAGTATCAGAAAACCTCCCCTTCTCTCTCCCTCTACCCTCCCTTATTTTTCTCACCTTTCCCTTTCTGTACCTCAATTCACTGGAACAAAAATGACATTGTGACTACGACCACATTATGGTGAATAGAAACACAAAGAATAGGACCGATTAAGCTGTTTGGAGTTTTCTATCATGTGATTTACATGGAAACAGAAACCACATCAGATGTTCCATTCATGGCTCTTAAAGTTTTTATCCTGTTTCTGCTCATTAGCTCTGTTACTAATTATTGTGATTTGTTCCCTTTCAAAGAATGTGCCTATTTTTTATTTTATTTTTTAAAGTGTCCTTATAATATCTATCTTCAGAAAAATTTTCTGAAAGATGGACATATATTTGATTCCCGGTACAGTTATAGTTCTAATACCTAAGGATGTTCTGCATTAGGATTTTCTCTCTAAGCCTTGATTTGTGCGGAATTTGCTTTTTCAGGCTAGTGTGTGAAAAAAAAAGTTATGAGACGGGGACATTTGTTTTTGAATCCTCTCTCCTTTACTATTCTACTGTCCCTCATTTCCCCAACTTGCCTGTCCTGGCCTTCAGCAGACACCTCAGCCCTCACGTTTGGGGTCTCCTACAGAGAGGAACTAGTATTAAGAGCTTGACCTCTCATGCCAGCCTGCTTGATTTCAAATCTAAGCTCTATCCCTTCCTAGTTATGTGACCTTGGGCAAGTTATTAGATGTCACGGTTGCTCAGTTTACTTATCTGCAAAGTAGGAATAAAAGGTTGTCATGACAATGAACTATCCTAATAAATTAAGAGCATTTAGAACAATGCCTTTTACTCAGAATGAATTGATAAAATTATAGTACCCCACACAGATCAAATCTCCATATATAGTGCCGAGAATTGTCTATCTCAACAGAATCCTGATCTTCCACCCCTAATCACACTTTCTGTTCCTTCTTATTCTCATCCTTTACTCCAATTATACTGTTGGACAGTTGTGCCAAGACATAGCCACTCCCAGACTCCTTTACTCTGCCCATCAGCCCTCCTCTTTTCACTCCCCTGTCCACTTGTATCACCCACTCTTTTGCCAATGCCCTTGGCTCCTTTACCCCTTGCCTTTCTTTACCCCCGAGCAGCTATGGGTATGGGCTATATGTACCAGCTGCAGCTTGGCTCCCCCTGGCTCACTAGGAAGCCTGCAGCCCATCCCAAAAGGTAACTCTCACCTAAGGCCTTTGGCCCTAGGGGAGTTTGACAAGGCTTCCACACAGGCATCCTACCTAGCAAAGGAGAATGAGATGAGCTGTAAGCCCAGTCGTCTGAAGCCAGGGTTGGTTCTGCTCTGGGAGTCAGAGATACCTTGGCACTGCTCTTGTTTTGTTTTCCAGAGGATCTCACTGCCAGCAGCAAAAACTTTGGCCTTTACCTTATGGGACAGAGTCCAAGCCTTCCTCGATGAACTGTTGGAGAGAAACTAACTCATGCCGGTACACAAGGACCCCCGTCACTGATTCTTCTCCCTTGCTTTGAGGAGGGGTACAGCCTAGGATACCTCAAAGGGGCAAATGGTCTCTTATCTCTAAATTACACCCCTCCATGGATGAAAACCTGTCCTTCACCTGGTTTAGGGTTTTTTTCTAGCAACAATCTCTCTTCTAGCATTGCTCCCCAATCCCTCCGCCCCTGAGGTACTGATGCAAACAGCTTGTGGGGCACAAAAATGTTCTCTCCTCATATTTACTACATGGTTGAGACCTGCAGTCCCTGGTATGAGTTGTCACCCCAGGGCCAGAGACTTGACAAGTATGCAGAGTTAACCTCAATATCTTCATGGCAGGTGGGATCAGGCATAGCAGGCCCAGAGTTACCTGAGTCAGGGGTGGGGCCCAGTATCAGGACAATGTCAGGGGCCAGAACGGAAGTCTAACCAGGGCCAGGTCAGCCAGAAGAACCGAGCATCTAGGCATCCAGCTAAGAATGAGACCCCACACTGGTTCTGCGTTCCTCAGACGTCTTTTCGTCTCAGTCCTGGTATAATCGGAGCAACATGACCAGGTGCTTGATATCTATATAAAAATCTGGAATAGGCTATTACTTCACATATTTATTGACTTAATCCTCATGGGAATTAAGTAGTCTCTGAAGTAAATGATATGACATCCTATTTCAAAATGAGAAAACTGAGGCACAGATCAAAAAGTAAATCTCTGAGGGTCACATGGCTCATAAGTAGAATAGACACAGTTTGAGTCCAAATCCATGCTCTTAACCACGACCTTATACAACCTGGGTTATAGGCTCAGCTCTGCAATTGCCTCACTTGAAAATCTAGGCTTTGATTTCTGAGCCTTACTTTTCTCTCCATGCAAATAGCTTGTTTTCTCTTACAGATAGGGGATTGTTGTGAAAAGGAAATAAATCTATGAATGTAAAGTCCTCCACATGACACCTTAATAGGAAACACACAATAAATGTTAGTTATCAACAACATCATCATCATTACTGTTATTAAGTGCCAAATCCCTACAAATCCATGTTGCCAGGATTATCTGCCTTTCACCCTTTCCCTTGTCTGTTTCCTGCTCTAAGGTAGGCCTCTGACAGCTCACAGTTGCCTCCACTTTAGTTTCCAGGAGATTATGGACAGACCTTCATCTCCTTTGATCTTTAAATTAATTTTGTAATGTAAACAGAGCTGAGGCTTATCAGTTTTGTCCAAGGGTGATTCTTTCAGGTTCTAAGGCAGATCTCTGTAAAATTAAGTACAGTGTTTTTATTTTTCTAACTCTAAACTCAACTTTAAAAAATATTATGAATAAAGAAAAAACATGACCCAATCTCATATCCCAACACAGCAATGATATTCATGTTACACATTACTTACCAGGCTCTTTCTATCTCTTTAGAGACTGACTTTCTCCAAATTTACCGCCTGCTTGGAGTAGCTGATGGATTCTAGAACAGCCATGGAATAAATACAGAATGACTCTAATTTGACCCTGGGAGAAGAAAAATATAATTAAATGAGAACAGATAATGAGTTAAACAAGTGTCAATTTACATTTAAAAATGAAAGGGTGCCTACCCCTGTTACTATGAATCTTGCTATGACTAACTGCAATTATCTCATTTAGCCCTTGCCATCTTCATATCCACTATTTTAGAAAAGACAAAACTGAGGTTCAAAGAAGTTAAGCATTTGCCCTAAGATCACACAACTACCTGGTAGCAGAGCCTAGTTTGAAGTTAGATCTTTCTGCTCTAATACTCCACCTCATTTCCCCTTTCTTACTTTCTAATAGCAAGAAGTATCTACCTCAGTAAACACTGATCTCACACTCAGTCACAGAGATAGGCCTCAAAACTCCAAGACTCTCTTTCCCTTTCAGGGAGTGGTTCATGATTGGGACTGCAACTCAATTTGGGCCAATTAAATATAGTAGTCCTCCCTTACTCTTAGGGAGATAGGTTCTGAGGCCCCCTCAGTGGGTGCCTGAAACTGCAAATAGTACTGAACGCTCTATATGCTATGTTTTTTCCTATACATACATACCTTTTTACTTAAAAGAAGCACTTTATAGCTTCTTTTCAGCACATCCGAATTGTCACCATCTCTACTCTGGCACTTTGGGGCCTTTATTAAGTAAAATCAGAGTTACGTGAACGCAAGCATTGCAATACTGTGGCAGTGGATCTGATAACCAAGACAGCTACAAGGCGTCTAACAGGCAAGTGTGTATACAGCATACAGATGCTGGACAAAGGGATGATTCATGTCCTGGATGGAGCAAGACACTGAGAGATGTTATCATGCTCACTGCTCAGGATGGTGTGCAATTTAAAATATATGAATTTTTTATTTCTGGCATTTTCTATTTAATATTTTCAGACCATGGTTGACCGTGGGTAGCTAAAATCATAGAAAGCGAAACCATGGAAAGCAAAACTGCAGATAAGTGGGAGCTACTGTATATAGAGAAATTTGCTGGGGCCTTCTGGGGACATTTTTCCTCAGTCTTACCTGAGAAACAAGGCCTTCTCTCCAGCCTGAACTCTAATGAGAAATCAGAGGGTAGTCACAGCTGTTTCTGGCCAATGTCCTAGAACTATAAGTGGGACCTACCTCAGGATGAAATGATGCTATGGATGGTAGAGTAGAGATATGAAACAAGGTGTAGATCAGGAACATGAGTTCTTCACTGCTTCTACTCATGTACATTCTGGACACTGTTTTGCTTTTCCAAAAACACTGCTTCTACAGTTATTGCTGGTTTTCTTTCTCTTCACTGTCAATATCTCCCTTTATTCTGAATATTCCAAGGGTATTAGATTATTTCATGTTAAAACAACAACAAAAATCTCCTTTGACTCAGTATTCTCTTCCAGCTATAGCCCTTTTTCTCTCCTCCCTTTTCCCAAAACTTTCTGTCTGTACTTTTTTTTTCCTTACCTTCCATTCATGTTTTAACCCATTTTGGTCCAGCTCTTGTTGTCACTATGCTCATAGAATTTCTCTAGTCAAATTCACTGGTAACTTTTATCTTGCCAGTGCCAGTGGGCATTTCTCTGTTCTCATTCTCTCTCTCTCTCTCTCTCTCTCTCTCTCTCTCTCTCTCTCTCTCTTTAAGACAAGGCAGCCCTTGGTTGACCTCATAGATTGCAAGGAACTTGTCAGCTTACAATCTCTTATATTTTAATTTTTTACATCTATGGCCTAACCAGGCCTGACCCTACTTAGCTTCCACGATCAGACGAGATCGAGCTTGTTCAGGGTAGCATGGCCATAGACTGTTCTCGTTTTCTTGAGTTCTCTGCAGGATTTAAATGGGTTGAACATTCCCCTTTCTCGAAATACTTTCCTATCTTGGCTTCCATGTCCCCATACTTCTCTGGTCTTTCCCTTACTCACTGGCTACCTCTTCTTTCTTTTACACTGACTTCCGTATTGAATTTCTTCTTGTCTATTAATTCCATCTCTTCCTATATTTATTCAACACTCAAAATTTTTAGTGTTTACTGTATGTCAGAACCTGTTGTAGGCACCAGAAATAGGGTAATGAATAAGCAAACTTGCTGCCTTTATAAAACATATATTCTAGTGGAGAAGGCAAACAAATAAGCAAAACAAAACAAAATAAGTGCATAATATAATGACAAGTAGTAAGTAATCAGTGCTATGAAGAATAAAGCAGTGGTAGTGATGATGATTTTTTTTTAGATAGGATGGCCAGGGCAGGATGCTTTCAGAAGAAGGTGATATTTACATTTGACGAAAGGGGAATGTGAGAGAGAAAAGTTAAGAATGATTTCAGGTTCTTGGTTCGCATGCAAGGAAGAAAGTGGCAAGTGGCGGAAAAAATAATTAGAGTCTATATATTTCCCCACCCATTGTGCTTTCCACACCATAGATTCCTATAGTTAAGGGCAAACCCTCTTGGGTATAATCGGTTTTCAGTGGACTCAGGTCTATTTATTAAATCAACAAATGAAAATAAATAAGATTAAGAAACCAGTGGGATTAGAACCCAGTGTTCAAAAAACAGACAGTTAACATTTCAACTCATCTGGGAAATCCTATTGCAAAGCCATTAATTACTAGATAACTTTGATAGTTAGGTGGAAATAAAACCACACACAAAAAATTAACTTGTCTACAGGCGCAAGAAAGCCTTCTTTTCTGAAATAACAAGAATTCCCAGGGATCCTTCTGGAGAGGGAAGGGGGGGATGCTAGGAAAATCTATTCTCTACATGACCAGCCATCCACTCACTTTCCCTATTCCTACACAATAATTAAAGACTTTGCTTTCAAAAGAATCTTGTTCTTTCGTAATGGGAAAGGAATTCTTTTCTCACTAAGATATCCTTCTTGAAGGTCTCTCCCTCTGATGCGTGTGTGTGCCCAAATGAGGATATGAACCTAAGCCACATCAAATATGTAAAGCTGTATATATAAATTTTAGAGTTGAGTATGATTCTCAAAGAATAACTTTCGTTTTAAAACTCACAAACCATTAGGCATTAATATAAAGCAAGGAAGAATATCAACGCAGACGGGGTGTAGATCCTTTTGCTTCCAACCACAAGGCAACCTTTTTTGCCTTTGACTGTAAAAAAGGTCTGGAAAAGGGGTTTGGATGCTGTGAATTGAGGTGGGAGTCGTTATTTTTTTCCTTCCCTACCAATAAGCGATGAGAAAGCAGACAGCTTTTGAACTAAAATGTCAATAAATGAAGATCATGCATAGAAAAACGAATAAATAACATTTATTTGTACAAATGGGCTGTCAGTGTCTGAGAGTCCACAGTGGGCAGAAAGCGCCCCGGGGGCAGGGCTGTGCGCCCTCAGAGCAGCAGGAGGGAGCCCAGCAGCAGCTCGCCCTGGCCCAGCAGGCGGCCCCGCTCCAGCCCGCGGCCCTTGTTCTCCGCCTTGACGCGCACGGCCAGGCGGCGCACCTCGTCTTCCGAGAGCCCGTCGAACCAGAAGTCCTGGTCGAACACGGCCTTGCGGCTCCGCCGAACCACAGCGCCGCGCTGCTGGCGCGTCTTGCCCGGCGGCTGCAGGACGAAGCTGACGCGGCAGCCGACGGCGCGGGGCTCGGCGTCTCCTCCGGCCTGGCCCTCGGGGCGCAGCAGCCGGATGCGGAGGCGCCCGCTGGCCCGACTGTACTCGACGGCCAGGCGCAGGGCGCCGCCGGCGCGGTCCAGAGTCACGGTGCCCTCGGCCTCCAGGCGGTCGGGCCGCGGGCTGGGGGGCGCCTGAGGGGACGCGGAGGGGGCCCGGGCCGGGGATCCCAAGCCGGCGCCGCGCTCCTCGTCCTCGTCCCCGCTGGACAAGGAGCGGGCGCGGGCCAGGCCGCGACTCCTCCGAGCCCGCAGCGCGCGGCTCAGCAGCCCTTCGGGGGCGCGCAGGAGTCGGGATCCAGGGGGACGCGAGGCGAGAGTGTTCCGCGGCGGCCAGAGGCCACCAGGGACCGTGGAGGCGGCGGCGGGGGCTCTGCCCAGGGGCTCGGGAGCGGAGCCTCCGCCGCCGCCGCCGTAGGTGTGGGCCCGGGGGCGGGGCGCGCGTTGGGCCGCGGGCGGCTGCAGGAGCGCGGCGGCGCCGGGGCTCCCGAGGAAGAGCGACTCCTTGCGGCGGGTGTGCGGACTCTCCAGCAGCGCGCAGAAGCCGTAGGCGGTGAGCGCGCGGGGCAGGTGCGGCAGCGAGAGCGCGGCCTGCGAGCGCGGGTCCGAGTCCGTACGCCCCGCGCCGTCTTCGGTTCCTCGGGGCCACAGGTCCGGCTCAGCAGCGCACCGCCGGGGCACAGCGGCGGCCGGAGGCGGGGACTCGGGCGCGCAGGGCGCCGGCAGCCGCGGCGGGATGCAGAACTCGGGGATGCGGTCTGGGGTGAGCACGTTGGAGAACGAGGGCTCCAGAGCAACGCTGCCCGCGGCGGAGGCACGGAGTTTCCCGAGGAGCCGCATCCTCGGAGGATGGGGCCAATAGTGACGGGAACAAGCGCTCCTGTTGTGGAGAAAAGATGCTGAGTTTGGGCGCCTGGTCCCTCTAGAGACGTGGCTAGACCCGTCCCCCGAGCCCTCTGAAAGGACCAACGCACCCACTACCCACGCCAGTCCGAGCCGGGTTCTCGGGCACTCAGAAACCTACCCCACCTTCCATTCATTGGTACTAAATAAATAACAAAATAGAAATCAGACCTTTCCCTCTTCCTCAGTCACTCTGGGTCAAGAAGTGCAAGTTTAGTGCCTGTTGTCTCCCGGGACTGGCTGAGGCGCCAACTTCAGCACTGTGGCCAGGACAGTGGCACTCCTCTCTTATACCGGGAGCCTGAATCCCGCCCCCTGGCCGAGAGCTCATCCCCTGTAGGCCCTGGACAGCCCGCTTTCCTGGCCACTCCCTTCCCAGGGCTGGGCGGCCCTGCAATGGGTTTCAGCGTGAACAAAGCTGTCGCGAGAACACCCTCTCGTCATCCCTGGGATTTGCATCTGTTCTGCGTTCCCGGAGTCACTTACACAAGCCTGTGAAAGGTTGCAGGTGAAGAGAGGACACCTCATCGCTCTGCCAAGGGACAATTGACAGCTAAAAATGTGGGCGGCCCCTTGGAGAACGTGAAGCAGGATGAGGAAATAGGAAAGTACTTTTTGCTAGGAGCTAAATCTTGTCACCCTGCATGTGACCTACATCTCCTAAGGACTTCTATTTTACTGCCTCCACCGCACTTGCCACGTATAGACTGATACAGTTTCCATGGTACTCATGTATTAGTTATTTATGCGTCTCCCTCTGCTGGACGTTGGCTTTCTTAATACTTAGGGCTTGGCTCAGTCAATGCCATAAATACTGGTCGAGTGGGTGAATTAATGTATGCAAAAATTTCAGAATGACTTCAGACTCTGCCTGTTATCTTGATTATCACAAAAGATGGGGCTTCTGTCTCATGTCGTAAAAATAACACTATATTTCCCAAACTACTCCTTTTCTCTCTGCTCCAGCATGGAGATACTCAGAAAGAAAGCACGTTAGAGAAAATATAGGTTGCCTCTTTCCACCCCCAACCTTTATTTTCTACGATGAGATAACTGGAAGCACAGAAGGACTTGAGGAAATTCCATAAAGGTTAAAGAAAGCTAGTTAATGGCAGAACCTGGAACTAGCAATTTTCTGTTTATTTGGTTTTGTATGTGGTGCTTCCTGTTATCTGAAATGCTCTTTCTCTACGTATTTTTTTCTTTTTTGGGGGGGGGAGGGGGTAGGAATTCCTGTTTTCTTTTCCATAATTCAGCCAAGCATCATCCCTTGAGAGACCCTTTACCCAACTCCCCTACTACTATTCATCAGCCCCCTCCCTTTTCTCCATAAATAGTCTCTGTACTACCATTGCCTCATTTAGTATGTTGCTTTGGGATTTTTGGGTTACACATTTGTCTCTTTTAATAGACTAAGAGTTTCCTGAGGGCAAGGACAGGGGCAACTCAACCACAGTGGAGTTTGGGGCACCTATTATGAATATATGTAAAATAAAAGTGCTACGATTTGGAACTAGGGTCTGATTCTATCCCAGCTGCCCCATCCAAAGACAAACCTGGCTGTCTTATTCATCTTTTATCCAATTCCAGCACCTGGGAATACAATGCCAGGCAAAGAATAAGTGCTCAGTAAATATTGATAAATTATATTGTTTCGAATTGAGCCCGATCTACAATCCAGGTCCTATGACTGTCAGGTGCTTTTAACCACATATCTCACTATGTTATTCTGTTTTTCTCACTATAAACCAGTGAGGTGGACATTGCTTCCATTGACCAGATGAGAAACTGAGGCTCAGGTTAGAGACTTGTCTAGGGTCAAACTATGAATCGTAGCCCATATATTTTAAGTTCTAATGTTTTGGTCCTTCATCAATCCATTCACTAAGTTAATTATAATTCACTGAGTCTATTGTGTTTCAAGCATGTGTGTGTGACTTGTGTTGCATTTTATACCCAGAATGTTAATTCTCAGTCTACTATTAAGTGTTTTCCGCTATCCTGGCTTTGGAATAAGCACCATTATTTCCAAATAAGATAAGGAGAGTAATTGTTTTCCTGGGCTAGTAACTAATGCTTTCTCTCTTAATTGATCACTGTTCTCTAGCATACTCTTTTTTGGGTGGTGGGGCAAGCAAGGATCAATATGTGGCAAGGGAACAGTAACCATTCCTGCTGAAGCCATACTTGCAAGCAGAGTCCCTGGAGCTCAGACTTCCTCATTTCCCGTTGACTCTTCAGGTCAGTCAGTCTGCAAATCTGTAGGCAAATCATCTCTAAAGCAGAGCACACCTGGTGCATTATGCCCTGATGATGTGTGTCGGCTCATTTCAAATCGGGCCTCAGTGAAAATAGCTTTCACTTTTAAAGGCCTTGTGACATGAACACATAAAATCTTGCCAGTGGGTAAATGCCACTGAAAGCAGTACATGAAATATGAATAATTACACTACCAGTACTTCCATGTTCCTAGAACAAGATAAACATGGCCATAAACACAGTCTCTATTCAGAGGATTTTCCAAAACCAGTAATTTACCATGAATCAATATTCCACAGAAGAGAAAGTAAGAGACAAAAATTAAAATCCTTCTGCGGGAATGCATTTTAGTCACTTATTCACTTTAACCCATAGCGTCAGACTGTATCCAGGAAGCCTGGTTTCCTCTAATTCTGGAATCACGCTGGGAGAAAGTGAAAAACAACCCCTCAGTGGAAACTCTGATCACTCCAGCTTTTTTCATCATCCTGTGCCTCGTCACCATAAAAGGTCCACCATCATCTTGTATTCAAAGCTTTGAAATTGTTATTTCAAAGAAACTATCCCAATGATATTAACTTTTCCTGAACACTCACTATATACTGAATCTTATTTAATCCCTAAGCAACCCTCTAAAGAAGGTCAGGATGTAGAAACTATTATTCTTCGAAGATAAGCAAGTTGTCCAAAGTCTCACATCCAGTAAGAGCAGAGCTGGGACTCAAACTCAGATCTTTATCTCTCCTTATCCTGTGTGCATATAACCACACCCCTATAGTACCTCCCTCAAAGCTGTTTATCCTGAACTTATCTGCTCTCCAGGCAGCTAGGTTAAAGAGAAAAAGACACTTCTTCCAAGGCCTCGCGTTGAAACTATATACCTTATTGTTTACACAAGTACCTAATGGATTAAAGCATGCAATTGTCATGAGCAGGACGTCACTAGTTATGCACAGCAGTACCATGTCATTTGTAAATAGAATCTTTGTCCTCCCAGGAAGTGCATTGATTCATTCTCTTTATCTGTACTATGCCTTGTTCTGAAACAGAATTTTAGGTGATTTACATAACAAAGACCCAGAGAATGTATCAAAGGCTATAGCCAGAAGTGGTGAAAATGAAAATGACCTGTAATGCACTGAGAAAGAATCCTGAATAAACTAGACTTTTGGTGGTGTGCGTGCTACAGTGTGTACAGATATCAAATTATAATTTTGTATACCTGAAACTTCTATAATGTTATCTCAAAAAAAAATTTTGACATGTATCATACCAATGCCCCCGGAATAGGAAGAACAAGGTGTGAAGAGGCTCCAGTGGGAAGACTTGGGATAGTGGAAATTCCTATAGAAGCCTCACAGTCTACTAGCCTTGGAAAACCAGTAAAGGAGTTTAAGTGTCTAGTGGTATGGGAAAGGCCATGTTCCCTTTATATGAAAAAATACAGTCATGGAAAATCATCATCAAGAAGATTGTAGCAACGCCAAAACATGTTTCTGATGGAGCAGTCAATACAACTAGCAATACACTATATATTCCTTAACATCACAGTTGGATAAAGATGTGGTCTCCAAATGCCCAGAACTGGAAAGGAATATAAAATATTGAAATAACTTTTTTGTGTGGATATTGAAATGTTTATCAATGGGCATATTGAAATGTTTTCTGCCCTGGTTCATTGAGAGTCAGTTTGAGCAAGTTTACAAAAATGTGTGCAACTCGATCAGATAAAAATAAAACAAAAGGAAGTAGGTGAATTAGAACAGAAGGTAAAAAGTAGGGAAGATATGATAAAACCAGAAATGAGGTTAGAATGGAAAACGTACAGTGAACATTTATAACTTGCCACAGTGCTGCAGAAAGAGCCCAGGACCTGGCATCCGAAAAGCTGACTTTGAGCTCTAGTTCAGTAATTTACTTTTTATGTGTCCTTGCACAAGTTATTGCACCTCCAAAATGCCTTGTATTCATCTGTAAGGTGGGAAAGACGATAATTTCTTCCAGAAGAGAGAATGGGAATTTTTGCATTAAAGTACTTTTAAGTCATAATGTGCATGCAATCAATCCTTTACTTGCTGTTCCCTGAAAGTATTATACTCCCTCACTTCCATGCCTTTCATATGCCCCGCCTCCTGCCCACCCCCCCACCAGCACACACACATACCTGCCTTCAGGACTCCTATTCATCCTTTTGGGACTATGTTCGAACATCTCTTCCTCTTGAAAGCCCTCTATGAGTACCCATGCTGGGTTATGTGCCCCTTTTCTTTGATATTCAGATCAAAGGTAAGACAGGGGAACGAATCTCGGAATTTTTCAAACTTCGCTTCATAGTGCTGCTCTGCCACTTTCTATGTGTATGACCTTGGCCATGTTAGTAAAACGCTCTAAGCCTGAATGTTATCTACTAAGTGACAGTAATAGTATCACCTTCATTTTGACACAGAAAGCATAAGGTACATAACAGGGCTCAGTAAATTTTGGTTATTATTACTAAAATAACTTCTTTAGAGTAAGTTTCTCATGTTAAACTTTCGAAATTGCTTGATTTGGTTAAGCACAATAAGTCTGTTCACATATGTAGATTTAGCTTTTGAAAACAGTTTATGAAAAACATGTGAAACAACTTTAAAAAACCAAACTAGTTGCTTGTCCACACTGAAAAATCCTCAAAGAACTGCAGACTTTTTAACAGTATTAGAGTTAAATGTTTATCACGCTAACAAATGAAAATCGGGTACATCAAATCAATTTTTCTCCCTGAAGAGTGTCTAGATGCTTCCTAGCATTTGTTTCTTTCATTGTGTTGTTTTCCCCTCTTACATATACAGACATTGGATACTATTTGGTCATTTTTAAGTGCTGTAAATACCTCTCTGTGACTTGTTTTTTATATTTTTATGTCTTTCAAGGAACAGAAGTTTAAACATTTTAATGTAATTTGCTGTATCAAATTTGTGTGTGTGTGTGTGTGTGTGTGTGTGAGACTTTGCTTAATAAGTTCCTGCTCCAAAATCATATATTTTTCTCTATTTTCTTCTGATGTTTCAAAAGTTTTGCTTATTCACATTTAGGCTATTAAGACAACAATGGGCAGAATTTTCAGTGTTCTCTAAAAGTGAAAAGGGCTTCCTTAAGAGGTGATATGCTTTCCGTCTTCGAAAGTGTTCAAGTAGTCTGTACAATCATGAGGTAAGGATGTTACAAGGAGGATGAATATAAACCATATTGTCTGTCTGTTCATAGATCTAAGTGCAACACAGTATTGCTAGAAAATAATCCAACATTTCAAATATTATCTCAGAGTACTTGGTTATCCTCTCTTGACTACACTTACTGATTCTTATTTGAAAGCTACAACCAACTCTACCAAATTATTTGAGGTTATGAACAAGTCAGCAAATGCTGTAAATTGACAGTTTTTGTCATCTGTTGGTTGCTGTGAAGAATCGGATGTAAACAACCTATAGTTTCCTGCCTTGCAACATGACTACACTCTGATTTCATGGGAATAAATGTTACTCACTTTGGTTTTTCAGATTAGTCACAGAAAACACAGACTGCCTGAGCAAGCTCCAACACTATTTAGTTGTGTGAGCCTGGACAAATTTCTTAATTTATTTAAGTTTCATTTTTTGTTTGTTTGTTTTATTCCATGAAGTTATTAGTTGTAGCTATATCCTAAAGTTACGCTGATTAGTAATCCATGTAAAGCCATTATGACAGTGTCTGGAATTTATTCAGTAATCTTATGTTTTGATAATAGTAGTAAAGGTAACAGCAGCATTTTTTCACTATACCCATTGTTATGTCAGGTTAAAATTTTTAGATAGATGAGAACTTATAAAGGAAAAAAAGGCAAATAATTTTAATGGACACCTGGTTCTGAGCCAAGCTCTTTACAAGAGACTTATCTTATCTTTCATTAGTCCTGCAAAGTTACAATTACCTAACTTTTAAATATGAAATTTGGCTCAGAGTTTAAATAACTCCTCCTAAAGTTAGGTACTTGTAGATGGCATCTACATGCTGATGTAAAAGCCTAAAGTCTGTTTATGATGTTAACACTGCCTTTAAGAAGTTACTTGTAGCTCAAAAAAATTGATAGACCTGTTCCCAAAGCCTAGTCACCCTAGGCTGGGCTAGTTACAGTAAACTTACTTCACTTTGAAAGTCGCCCTTTCTTTATAGAAGTGCAGTCAGACATGCCTTGTGTCATATTTTTCTGCTCACAGTTGAAAGTTGACATCATTTGTATGTTTCAAACCAGGCAGGGCAAACCAGCTTGAAGAACCCTACTGTGATTGATTGCATGACAGAGATCCAACAAGACTCTAAGGATGAACTGTCTGAGTTGAATAAAAGGTGGATTCTGGATCCACTGGGATAGTTGGGATTTCCATTTCAGATAGTGATGAATATCATTGTATTCTCATTTGGCATCCCCAAGGCAGAGGCATCTTGGAAAGAAGAAAGTATCATGGTCCCATGGGGGAGGTTATGTACCATGCAAGTAACTATTGAGAGCAGAGGGAGAGTGGAGCCACAGGAGATGTTGCATGAATTTAAAATTTTAGGGCCTAAAAAGAGGCATCTTCAAACTAAACCAATGGATTAAAGAACAAAGCTGTCCACACTCACTGATTCTTTTCTCAGAGTTAAGACTTGGGCTCCTGGTACAGCCTAAATAGTGAAAAACCCTCCAACGATTAATATAGAACGCTTCTTGTTGCCCTTTACAAGCGAGGGCTCTAAAAAAATGACTTTTTTCATCTCAAGTAATGTAAGAAATTCCTATTACAAATAGAACTCAATATTATTTAATTTATATTGCCCTTGAAAGATGTTTATACAAATAAATGCTTTTTTAGTTCATATGTCATCAAAAGTACATTTTATTATAATGCCCTAGTATCACTTTAAAGTATATACATTATGAGAAAGCAGATACCTTAAGGTTTTAATGCAACATTTATATACCTTGGCACTAGGCATATAAGAGCACCATTTGTTGCATGAGTGGAAATGCACAATTTTAAAGAAATCTCTACATGACAGAACCCACCTATCCCATACTTGATCACAAAAACGCACTTGCCCTTCCCATCAAGAGACGGCCAAATATTACATCATGGGGCCTTCGTTCTCAGTGTCTCTAGTTGGTGTCCACTCATCTTCTACGTGAAAATTCTCCTGGAATGGGACCTGTGAATGACAACAGATTTAATAAATTAAAACACATCTATGTGATAGATCATTAAAATCAATATTCTAGAAAAGTATAAGCCCAGAATATTTTTTTAAAAAGTCTGTAAAACAGAATAGTACTAAGAGATCTTATTTCTGGGAAAAAAAAAAGTGCATATATAACAAACACTGTGAGGATATCTACTAAAATGTTACCAGCAAGTTTATTCTAGCTGGTTTGATTACAGGTGATTCTAATTTTTGTCTTATTTATATTTTCTAGATTTACCAAAATGAAGATGTGTTACTTCTAAAGTAGAACACCAAAGTTACTTTAAGTAGACAATAAATTTGAGTCATTAATAGCTGAGGACACCAGGATAGAGATTTTATATGCAGTTAGTGTATTAAAAGATGCTGCTTCAGAATCTGGGAAAGGATAAATCTGGGTAAAAGAAAAAGAGTTTAGACATTCCGCAGGGCATGTGCATTTCCTGAAAGCTCAAAAAAAAAAAAAAAAAAGTGAAAAAGCCGTAGCCTGATAATAACATAGTTTTCCCTGGTGACCTTATATGTCAAACAATGGGCCCCTTGCCAGATGAAAAGAGAGCCACAGTACTTAACCAGTTGTATGTAAAGCCATACAACCACGGGCTTGATAAGAAAGTAATACGTTGATGTAGAAAGGGGAAAACCAAGAGCCATGAACCTCTGGGAGAATCAAATCAGGTCTGGCCCAGGGAAGCATATGGGAACTAGCCACGGTGAGGATCTGTTTGGGACTGAGCATTGGATAGACACTTCCCTGTCCATTCCCTAAGAAGAAAAATCTGTGTCCCTGGTGATGTGCACATTGACAGAGATAATTTTGGGGAGGTAGTTTACAATGAGTGACATGCCATTTTAATATTGGCTATTTCGTTTCTTGTCCTTTAAAAGTCATCAGTGTTAAAATTAATATGCAGTCAATGGTTACCCCAGAGAGGTTCATTTGGAGAAACACAAACTGGTTGAAATTGATCCAAATGAAGCGAATTTAGGAAAAGCTCTTTGACTTCCTCTAAATTTCAAATCTATTTTCAGGTTAGAGGAAAAGAAAAAGGTAGACGTTTCCTAATTCTTAGTTTCACACTTCTTGTCTTTGTCTTCTTCTCTAAAACATTCTGGCTCTCCTCACTCATAAAGTTTTGAATTCTTGAAGAGATAGTAAATCAAGATTTAAATGAAGATTAATAAAGCATTGTTTTGTACCACAAATTAAAATTGAGCACTGCTTTAAAAGTGCTAAAAATCTTGTAGTTCACTAAAAGGGTTGTCGAATGGGACTTTTCATTCATATTTCACTTCCATCAATCTTTGTGGCAGCCTGGAAAACCTGAGGAGGAAGACTGGATGGTAAAAGGAGGAAGCTGAGAAGATAGAACTCAGTGTACTAGAGAAACAGTGTGTTACAGAGTAAAGAGCCAGATTCTTGTTCTGCTACTCTTATGAACATCTTAGATAGGTCACTTACTCACATTTAATCCCTCCAGCAACCCTGTGAAAACTGTATTATTAGTATCATTATCATCTCCGTTTTATAGACAAGGAGATGGACCCAGAGGATAAAACTCTTAGAATAATGTTTGGAATGTAATTACTGTTATATGTGTCAGTTAAGTACACTTAAAGGGGAGAGACTGAAACACTTAGCCAATCAAGACTATACCTTGTTTATTTCCAAGTCTAAGTCAGTGCTGCTTCCAAACCAAGGAGCCAAGTCTTCCAATCTCTGAGAAGTAAAGCACAATAACCATTGATTAATTTTGAGACTAATAAGGAAACTGACATTCTCTGCTGCTTCTTCATACCACCTTTTTTAATATTGATACACTTTTTGAAAAAGTTCCCAGTTTAGGGAGTAGTATTATAGATGAAAAGAAGCTGCCACTCTTGGTTTAATCTAATCTTGGCCATATACTGTATATTAAAATGTAAAATTGTTCCTTTTGAAGTATTTTGTAACAATATTCTAGAATAAAGGGTTGGTCAAGTTTGGTAAAAATTCAGTGGTAGATAATTTGGGCTTTGCTGGCCACATTTTTGTCACTGCTGCTACTTCTTTTTACAACTATATAGCCAACTCTATAATAATGTGAAAAACATTTTTAGCTCAGGTGACCAGAACAAAAAATTTTAATGTAATATAAAAGTGGTTTATTTTTTTTTAAGAATGTTAAAAGAAGAGTGAAAGACCCTTTGTGTTTCGCAAAGCCTAAAATATTAACTATCCGATATATTTACTACAAAAAATACTTACTACAGAAAAAGATTACTGAACTCTATCCTAGAGATTCACAGGGTTAAGTGTATTTAAAAAATTAACCCTTGTTCCCATTTTTTCTGTGGAGCCAGTTTGTTTCTTTAAAACAACAACAACACATAATCATCTCGAAGAATGCAGAAAGGCATTTAACATTTGAAAAAATCCAAATTCATTCTAGATTAAAAATTTTCAGCAAACTAGTAAGAGACCCTCTTTAATCCGATAAAGGACAACTAAAAAAATCTTTGGCTAAAATCATATTTAATTATTTAAGATTGAATGCATTCCTCCTATATTCGGGAAGAAAAAAAAAAAACATGTTGCCTCTCTATTTCTATTCAGCACTGTATTGGAGTTTCTAACCAGTGCAATAAAAGTTATCCAGATCAGAAAGAAAATAAAATTGTCTTTATTCACAGATAATAGGATTGTCTGTGTATAAAATCTTATGGAGTCTTCAAAAAATCTACTAGAACTAGTGAGTTAAGCAAATTTACAAAATACAAGACCAATATACAAAAAATCAGTTGTATTTGTAAAACGTCAGCAACAAACAATTGGAAATTGAAATTAAAGAAGCAATAACATTTATAATAGCATTAAAAATGTAAACTTCCTAGGATAAACATGACAAAAGATGTGAAAGACCTGTAACTGAAACTATAAAACATTGCTGAAAGAAATTACAGAAAATCTAAATAAATGGCAATTCTCCAAAAATTGGGCTATAAATTCAATGTTATCCTAAAAAAATCCCAGCAATAATATTTGCAGAAATTGAAAAACTCATTCTAAAATTCATATTGAAATGCAAAGAACATAGAATAATAGCCCAAACAACTTTGAAAAAGAAATCAGAAGACTAATAAATGCTATATGATTTCAAGACATTAAGAAGCTACAGTAAATAAAACAGTGTGATATTGGCATAAATATCAACAAATAAAACACCATACAAATTCTAAAAATAGAACCACACATATACAAATGATTTTTGAAAAAGTTGCACAGCAGTGGAGAAACAATCTCAATAGTGTTGGATATCCATACGCAAAAAATAAAAAATAAAAAAATAACTGAGCCTTACTATGAAATACCATATACAAATTTTGCTTACCATATACAAAAATTCAATCAAAAGGGATCATAGGCCTAAATGAAAAATCTAAAACTATGAAATTTCTAAATGAAAGCAAAGAAAAACCTTTGTGACTGAGTTAGGTAACGATTTTTTTTTTTTTTTTAGACAGTACACCAAAAACATAATCCTTAAAACAACAAACTGATATACTGGACTTCATTGAAATTGTAAATGTCTGCTCTTTAAAGAACATTGTTAAATAAAAAGGTAAGGCACATACTGGAGAAAATATATGCTTATGACATAGCTGATAAAGAGTTTATATCTAAAATATAGAAAGAACTCTTAAAGCTCAATAATGAAAAATAGTGAAGAGGACAACAGATTTGAACAGACACCTCGCCAAAGAAAATATGTGAATAGCAAATAAATACGAGATGCTCAGCGTCACTAGTCATTAGGGAATTGCAAATTTAAATCATAATGAGATATCTCTAAACCTACTAGAATGGCTAAAATTGAAAATATTATGTTAAGTGTTGGTGAGAATAGAACACTCATGCACTGCTAGTGGAAATACAAAATGGTACTATCAATTTGGAGAACAGTTCAGTAGTTTCTTTGGCAGTTAAATATGCACTTCCCACATGATGAAGCAGTTATTCCATACACACAAATAGCTTCAAATCGGTTTAAAAACAAACAAACAAAAACACAAGTAGTAAACCCTAATGTAAACTATGGACTTTGATAATAGTACTCTAAAAAAAAAAAAAAAAAATTATGCTTAAAATTCTTCACGTGGGGATGGGATTCAGATCCACCCTAAAGTATAAATACCAAGTTCTTGTAATCTCTCCAAACAGCCTCACCACCTCTATGACTTACTTGTGTCTTGAGGCATTTGCAGGGCAGCATTTTCCTGAAGTGGCCAAACCACCTGATGTGAGAAGACTCCAAGCATTAGCTCCTGTGAGAACTGGAAGTTCTATGACTGCAGCGAAGATGATATGTTCGCTTATTGAGAGACATCTTGCGTTCTGGCAAGTTGGTCCCATGGTGAAAGGTGGAGATTAAGTTTCTGGTACATTAGCGACTTGAATCTTGAAGAGACTACCAGCTCTCTTCCAGCTCTGATGACATGGCTCTTCACCTCAGCAGGCTTGAGTTCCCCATCTTTACCAGGGATGGATCTCTTTGGATCCTCTGCCCCTCCTTTTCTCATTCTGACACTCCCCCTTTTTCCTCCTGCACAAAGCCTGATTCATTTCTGCCACAGGTAGGTTCCATCCAAATCCAGCTTTGATCCCACTTTCCTAGAGAATTCAAACTAGTAATTTTGAAAATCTTCAAGGTCAAATTCCTCACTTTACAAGTAAGGTAACAGACTATGAGGTAAGGTGATGTTTATAGGGCCATAGAGTTAAAGATTTTATACTCATGTTCACACTGTAGGCAATTGGATAATCTAATGGCTACTATGACCATATAGCCAAAATTCTCAGTCCCAGTTTCAAATGTTCTGTACAGTTACCAGACATCATTAAGGATTTCTCTTATCTAAACATTGCAACTACTACTGAACACATGTTAAGAGGGACCCTCTGGAAGCAATTTCTGTTACTCAATCCAACTTTTCAATTCTGAAGCATCAGTTTTTTAACTTTTTCAGGTAATGAACTCCCTTTAGGAAACTGATGAAAGCTATAAACCCTTTCCACACAAAAATATTTACATAGAAACATAAAATTTTGCTCCAGCAATTTAACTCTACAGCACATGACGGTGAAAACCCTCGATCTGATGGTAGAAATGTCGACATATCAGCTATGAGTCCAGAGAATATTTTAAAATAGCCCTTAAGTCATAACAAAAATACACAAATATTTATATAGTATGACAGATTACAGAGCACATTTAATCCTCACAACAACCCTGGGAGGTAGGTATTAATATCTCAATTTTACTCATGAGGAAGCCAAAACCCAAAGAAAGCTGCCGATTTGCTGAAGTTCACATGGCTAAGAATGGCAGTGCCACAAGTAAAACATAAGGTTTTTGTTCCTTGTTCCAAATGTCTTCACATCTAACATTTTCCGTTTTGGAATCTGGGTCCTTGCTAGCTACCCAGGGAAAACTCAATGGCAAGCCCTTCCAACGGGCAGTTCTCTTTAAAATTGAACAACCAATGTAAAGAGACCATGAGAGACTAGAAATTGAGCCCATCATGTTATTTATGGTTGCACTATCCAAGCATTACTCCCAGGTAAGGACACCAGAAAGTACGCCATCAGACCTGCAGGCTTTTGAATCCAGAAACTAAACACCATTTAAAGCAAAACCAAACCAAACCAGATGTCTAAAGCAGTGAGACACACAGGTTTTTAAATTTTTGGTGTTTTTTTTTTCTTTTTTCACCATAATTATGAATCATCTGGCCTTTTCTTAAAAAGCAGCTGTAAATTAGTTGGGAGGAGAGCCAAAAACATCTTAGGAAAGGCAGAACATACACCAAAAGGGAAATATAAGAGCCAGAAAGCAAACTTCCAAACTTTATAAAAGACTAATTAATGCTGGGAAATTCGCTAAATGACCATTAAAAAACCACCTCCAGTAGGGGAACACAGGATGAGAATTCCTAATCAATCGATAAACCATAGTTTTCAGAATATCCATAATGTTTCTGATCATATTCTTGACCCAGACCTCCCCACTCGGCCAACTGCTCAAAGAAAAAAGATGGCTGAGCTCTGTGACCTCATGCCATCGTTGCTGAAGTGGTTGAGCTGGGCTTGATCAGTGGAAATTAAATGTCATCGAAACTGTGGCAATTTTGTGAAATTTTTCAGTAGCCTCTAGCAAATGAGAAAAATATAGTGATGCTATTGTTGTTTTATTAGTGATATCTATCCAACTTACAGCACCGTCCATCATTACAGGACCTTGGTACACCAAACACTCCTCAAAACATTGGGTAAAATAATAGAAAAAACAACAACAACAACAATGTCCCTCACCCATTTTCGTCTCTATAGGTTAGAGTGTCTATTTAGCCAGTTACTTAGTTCCAGGTTCTTTTGTGCTCTGGCCAGGCATCTTTAAGCTCCGTCGCCCCTCATCTCCTCCAGTTAGTTTCAATAACAGCAAATACCTTTGAAACAGACCGTGTGGGATAGTTCCTAGACCCAATTCTAAATTATCAACCTTGTTCCTCCCAAAATGAAAACTCATATTCTTCAATGCTTTACAACCCCAAACCTAGATATATAGCAAAACTTGATTCCCTCAGTAGGCCTATATCCTGAGAACTCTATGCCCTGCACTTGTAAGAGTATGGAAGTTTTTAAATACCTTGCACAAAAGCACCTCCCACCAAGAGACTCTTTCATCAAAGGGTGAAAACCTAGGAGCTTTTTGTTCTGTCCTATACTCAGCCTCAGCAAATACCCTTAACCCACACTTAAATACTGGTGGCCTTTCCTCCTACAAGAAAGGTATTTGTTCTCAGGTCCTGGGTCTTCCCGGACAACTTCAAGGACTCATAAATTGGATACCGAAATGTTTTTCTTCAGTTCCTTTTTTGTTATTTTGGGATAAAAGTGTTTCTTCTTCTTTTTTATTTTCCAAATTTCTCACAACTTCCTTTTCCACCCCCACCCCTTTTTGCACATAGCATGAAGGTTAGAGAGAGCCCAAGTTGAGTTGCAGCTGGACAACCCACAGCAGCACACAAGTACTTCAGGGAAAGGAGAGGGGATGACGTTACCCCTCCACTGTGCCAGCGGATATGGCGCCGGCGACAAAGGAAGCATCCTTTCCCTGACTCTGTTCAGACTCCTGTCCAGTACCCTTAATATCTCCCCAGTTACCACCCAAAGAGTAGCCATGAGGAGGGTCTGAATCCTTAGTCCACACATATCAACTGGTCTTCTACCCTTAGGGCAATAACGATTATAAAGGTAACTTGGGAACCCATTCTGGGGCAGTGGGGATCTCCATTTTCTCATTCCCTACTTACTTACACACAGAAAAGGCAGTCCTTGGAAACCCATTCCTCATCCCTGCACCCTAAAGGTAGCCATGACATTATCTCCTCACTACATGTGAGTTCTTCTAGAGCAGGGTATGAGTCTCATTCATCTTTTATCCCTCAGGACCTAGCTGGTACCTGACATGTAGTATGAAGAAAAGGAAGGAGGCAAGAAGAAAAGTGGAGAGGGAAGGTGGTTTAGTGTTTCCTGTTTTTGTCTTACAAGTTTTGCAGGTTTTCTTAGAAATTTCTGCCCTCTCTCTCCTCTTAGCCCTGAATTTTCCTCAATGTTTATCTTTTCTCTTTCAAAACTATATAATCTCTACTTAAATTGATTTTCTCCTACTTACCCTATCTTTGTTGCCTTAGCCTTACTTCTCTAACATTTTAATTCTCTGCCTATAATCTTATCTAGAGTTTTGCGATCCCTTCTCTGCCTCATCTATTTTTCCTTTAATATAAAGATCAACAGACCTAAGGTAAGTGAAAGGCGAAGCAATAGCTAAGAAGAGTATTATCTGACCACCCACAGAGGCAGGGCTCAAAGGTGCATTAAATAGAAGTAATTCATTTCCTTCCCTGCCCCCACCCCCCGCCGTGCCTTATCCCAATGGATGAGAAATTTCCATTCATGTGTTTTTTAACCTATCATCCAGCTTCTTCAAAATCACCTCAAAAGCTCTTCCAATTACCATCAACCTAGGAACTGACACTTTCAAGAGTGTGTATCCTCATCCAACCTGGGAACAACTGGTGCTCATCTTTCAGCACATTGCTCCAAAGAGGCAGCTCCAGTCCTGTTTTGAGTGACGGCAAAGGCCCCTGTTAGCACCCTAAGGCTGGGGAAGAATCCTTGCTCCACATCACTACCACGCTCCTCATGTCCCTTCCCATTTTCTGATTATAATTCAAACACCCACGGGGCTGACACTTTTGCAAGCTCCCTCTTCCCAGCTCTAATTTGGGTCCCAAAAGTTTTTGGTCTCCTCCGATGATCTCACAATTAGAGAAAGGGACAAAACTTAGGATGCTTATGAATTCAACCCCAGGTTCACTAGAATCCAGCACTCTTTTCCACTTAGTCTAGCAATGAAGAGGGCAGGTTTTCAGTGTGGGAACAAATACCCCATGCCAACTTTAGGCACTTTGGTGGTGCTAAAGTGGAGGGGAGAGCTGAGACATAAAAGAAGCAAATCACCAAAAAAGACTTTTCCATTTTAGAACATGGATGTATAACTGACATTATACATCTAGTATTTTTCTATTAGGAAGAAGATCTAAGCAGACCACGGAGATGCCATTTACATCAACTTTGTGCCTAACAATAAATATCAGCCAAAGATGACTCTGCTCTGACACCACTCTCCAGACCTTGAATAATGAAGGGTATCCAGGCTCAAGATTGGATCCCAAATTCTTAACAGCCCTTAAAATTACACTTGGACTGCTGTTAAGTTATCTCTGCAATATTGTTTCTATCTTCCAGGCCCACTTACACAGGGCACTAATTCAGGAGAAAGGAAGAAATAATTTTCTTCTAATTCCACACATGTCCCTGAAATCAATCCAGTGATGTCCCATCCTCTTCTCCTTTGGGACCCTAACAACTGTGGTAA
Organism: Rousettus aegyptiacus; assembly: GCF_014176215.1. NCBI lineage: Eukaryota > Metazoa > Chordata > Mammalia > Chiroptera > Pteropodidae > Rousettus > Rousettus aegyptiacus. The sequence goes on from NW_023416306.1 coordinate 130,291,748, forward strand.
GACTTCTCTTACTGCTGCTACCCTGGATGCAAACACTCATATACAAGCTTAACCTATTTTCAAAGAGGTTTTAAGAGTGTCCCCACCACAGGACCTTAACGGCAGCCTTTCCTACTACCCCAGTTGGTCTCTATTTTATTTTAGAGGTTTTGGCTTTGGCTTCTGGAGGAACAGGCCCCCGTTCCCACAATGCCCAGCAACTCTGGTAAGCACACACCCAGATTCAGTCTAATATCACTTCAGGGTTCCAACTTAGGACCACCACAAATGTTTGCCTCATTAACGAACTAGAGCTGGCTTAACCTACTATCCAGAATGCCTGCCCTAATCAGAAAGCAAAGTGAACTCTCCCACTAGGGAGGGAACTCACTGAGGACAATATTCTTTTGTTAAATTCCTTGACCCTAACAGCACCCCTAACTGTTAAGTGACTCCTCCAATGACATCAAAGTGACTTAAAAGTTATTTTGGAAATTAATTTTCCTTCTACCTAGTACGAAGACTGAAGGGATACATTAGGGTATCATTAAGAGATGAGAGAATCAGAGGGCTTTGATAGGGAAAAGAAAGGAACAGAAGGAAAACCAGTATGTCCTGGATGGTAGAAACCCCTAGGCTTGTCTGGTGATGACACGAATCTGTGAGCTGGATTCAGAGGCTGAGTGGTGAAAACTTAATTGGTTGTAGGCGCCACTAGATTGCTACCTTGGCTCCCAAGGAGATCTCTCAAAGGAAGCATGTCTGCTTCCCTCTCGTAGTCAGAAAATCTGGCTAAAAATCCTCAGCCTTGAACTAGAGTGAAGTTATCTGCCCAGTTGGCAGCTTAGGCTCAGTGTTTATGGATGTAACTACAAATTTCACCCAGTTTAATATCCACTGTATAACCCCCCACTTCCCATGACAAGGTTTAAAATTTTTCTAGAGGGCCACCACATAGCCCAGTTGCATTATTTTAAAAGTTTGTGTAGTTCTGACCTAATTATCCTATAGACAAATTTTTTTTCCTAAGGCCACTGTCACCACAAGAATATATGGCTCTGCTACAGTTCAAGGCCTTGGCAAGTTTAGGTTTTGGGGTCTCCAGCCCTACAGAGCGTCCCAGTGCTGCAGTGTGAGGGCACCTGGTCAACTTTGACTCCTGCCACCGCTGGGCGGGCAGTGAGCCTAACGGAAGGAAGCCAAGCTGGGAGTGGCCAACGCCTTCCAACGGCAGCTAGGGGGCCTTCTATGTCAGGGTTTCCCGTGCAACTGGGCAGGGCTGCCTCCAGGGCTGACGGTTTTATGGAGCTTCTGGGGAGAGGCCCGGCCAATGGCTGGGCTGACAGCCCCCAGTGGCGCATTCCTGGCAGCCCCGCCTCCATGCACTTTTGTGTCCTTGGAGTTCTATACACCGAGCCCTTCTCGTGCCTCTTGCTGGGCTCTGCCCTGCGCTGCGCAGTACAGACGTTAGTGTGCTCTGTGGAAGCTTGACTGGAGGCAGCCAAGGGGCTCTGTCCCGCTGCGCTGTCTTTCAACGGCAGCTACCCCTTCCCCACCCGCATCTCCCCGCACAGCCACATTGGCCTACGTGGGACCTATGGGAGCCAGATTAGCTCCAAACTGGACACGGGGAGGCAGACTCGTACAGCCTTCTGCTACCCTCACCGGCTCTTCAAGCCTCGTTTTCTTAATCCGAGTTGGTTGGACAGTCATATTTTTTCCGTATCGTGGGAAAGGGGCAGGCATCCATTTCTCCTCTCAGTGAAATAATCTCTTTTTCCCCTTCACTCCATTCAGAGGTCCCCCTATCATGCTTGTTCCTGCCCTTGTTCCCAGTCATCCCCTCATCTGGGGATGAGCAAAGGTGGTTGGGGTGCCACTTCCTCTGTGTGTCCCCTTGTTTGAAGCATCCTGAGGCACTTGTTCTACTTCTACTCCTATGTGTCTGGCCCCTCCTAAGTCTTTCCAGCATTTTCTATGCTGTCCTTTGATCTCCCTCCCTCAGGTCTCAATCACTTAGCGTGTATCCTTTATGTGGCTGTTCATGTCCGAATGGCTTCTGCTCCTCAAATGTAGTGCCCACCACTATCTGTATGGTCTTTTGTGCTTGATTCATTAAAATCATACACCTAAACATCATTATAAAACTTTATTGGAGCATTTACTCATTGATTACAAGTTTAATTATTAAACGTCCCCTATCTTACTACTTAAATTACAAAGTTAGTGTGGTTGAGTCTTTTGAACACTTCAGTGGCTTAAACAGCAGACACGATGTAGATTTTTTTTATCAAAACTCTCATAGTTTTATAAACCTCCCCCTCCCCAAAGCAAACAATTAAGTTTTATTTTTTATTATTCTTTCCCATGGTAGAGGGAAGGAAGGATTTTAAAATGGGGACTATGGTTACTTGTGAGGGATGAGATGAATGCTGTCCTCTTTCCCTTTAACTATCTGTATTTTCTACAATGTAGATATATTTTTTAAAGAAATTTTCACTTTAAAAAGGGCCAGAGACATGAAGAGACTGTAGGAACAGAGAAAACCAGACTAAGTCCTTTGACAATTTGACCAAGGGACATTTGTCTGCTCTTTTGGGGACCTCCCCTAATACTCAGGCCTTTTCGTCCCAGTATAGTTCTAACAAAAAGGAGAAGAGGCATTGGAAGTTTAGGGCGGAGATTAGTGGGGATTCCAACCATGGTTTGGGAGACAGAGGAATCTGAGTGATTCATTGTACCTTTTCAAGAGAGAAGCCAGCCAACCCACCTTGCACACTCCTGTATGTGTGTGTGTGTAAGAAAAGCAAGCATCAAAGTGAATTGGGAGCAGATTGCCTTGCCATAAAAGGGCTCTCTTATATTTTATTTGTTCAATCCTTGGGTTACTTCCCCATTTACTGGTAAGTGTAAGGCCAAATTCCAAATTAAGTGTACCTGTTGTGGTGCAATCAAATCTAAGACCCACGAAGCCAATCGAGATGAATTGTGAGCCTTTATTAGCTGGCTGGCGACTGACTCTCTACCAGGCAGGGTTAGAGGAGATCAGTCCTGAGCTCCCAAAAGAGGCAGTTTATAAAGCCTAGAACCACTCTGGTTAACATAAAGCAAGCAGATTACAGAAGCAGAAGTTGGCCCACTTGAAAATTTTCCACCCTTAACATACCAAAGTATTCAGAATAATGTTGGAGAGTCTGGAGGTTAAGATTTGGGCTTCGAAATCAGACAGGACCAGCTTTCATCTACTCTCTCTCACCTATTAGGTGTGTAACTTTGTACAAGCTATCTAAACACAGAGCTTCTAATTTTTCATCTCTAAATAAGTGATAACAATACTTGTTATAAGGATTACCATACATCATGGTGCCCAATGATCAATTAGTGAGAGTTAGAGCCTCTGCCTGCTTTTCCTCCATTGTCTGACCCTAGAGCCTATGACCTCCTCTAGCATGTGTCTTAATCTCATCTGTGTCCCCCCAACTCTTTGCGTAGACTCTGTATGAGATTGTTGCAGGATTCTTGAACAGAGAGGAGAGACATTGAGGCTATAAGCAGGTAGCAGTGTTTATTGATGTCGGCACCAGCTCAGCGGATTCTTATCCAAAGGCTGAGTCCCGACTGTAACATGGCAGGCAGTTTTATACAGTCTCATACTTCTGCACTCCTGTACAAATACAGTTATAAGGAAGGAGAACATTGATTGGTTGGCAAGCTATGAGAAAACTGACGTCAGCCAGAGAGTTCTGGGAAGAGGGTGGAGAGCAGGCAGTCAGGAACCAACTTGATGAAGCAAGAAATAGCCAGGCAGGGTCAGGCTGCCACAAGATAGCTAGGATGTTTTCCTTTTCAAAGGGTCTTTGTAGGCCCTGAGAAAGTGTGCGTCTTGACCCTCAGTTTGTTAGGGTGTGCTGGGATCTAGGGTCTTGGGTCTATGGTGGAATCTCTTTATCTTCCCTCAGGGGGCCCGGATAATCTCACTCAGGCTCTGATCCAACCTCCTAAATGTGCAGTGCCCAACTGAAGAACAAAGGTAAATGGGCCTGCTCATCCCAATCCAAGGCCCTGACGACCTTAGGCTCTTCTTTGTTGAGAGGAAATACTTCAGTGGCAAGACCCCAGGATGTTTTCCTCTTCTCTCTTCTCAAAATCCCTTTTCCTCTATAACAGGAAGGCACAGTCACGGGGCCCAGTCTAGCCTGGACTCCTGCCTCCCCAGTAGGGCCTTGTCATCTACCCTCCACACCCACTGCATCCCCTACGATCCCTCCTTCCCCAGCTGTGATCCCAAGGGGTGCTCTTCTCTTCCTGCCTTTACCCTTGTCTCTGTGGACCCTTAGGCCCACAGCACCCATCCTTCCTAGTGCCCCAACAGGCTTTGGTGTTGAGGAGCTTCTGCAACTGCCTAAAGAGATTCCCTTATCAGGCGAGTGGCCCCTCAGTCAAGTGTTATCCCCTCAACTCCCTGTAGCAAATTTCCCCACTTCTTATAACCTCTCTGGAGCTTTGGGGCAGCCTTTTTATGGCCTCACTTCCAAATCCTCAGGTGGCCTATTCTAAAGGGTTTGATGACAGGTACGTCAAGTCTTTCATTTTAAAAGTGGGGCTTGGGGTATCAGTAACTGGAAACCATTAGATCCGGTCTGTCAGTGGAGACAGGGACTAGAAGGGGCCCCTGGAGTCCTGCTCTCTAGTCGAAGACCACTTTGTTTGCCCGCCTTTCCCCCAATTATTGTGAAATGTGAATGAGCTGAATTTTCCTATTAAAAGATACTATACGATTAGTGTTTTTTTAAACCTAGTATATAGTATTTAACAAGAAATACCCTTAAAACAAAATGCTTTTAAAAAGCTTGAAAATAAATGGACAAATATAAATATATATATGAGGAAGCAGAAGTAGTGGTATTACTATGAGCTAGGTTTGAATAAATTGTCAAAAATTTATATATACCTTGTCATAACAGCAGCTAAGTGCATCAAGTGAAAAAGAGCTGTTAGGTATGCAAGGAGAACTTGATTTTAAAAATATAATTATGGTGGGAGATTTTAAAATACCACCACATGAATCCCTTCATTTGTTGTTTCAGAACTAGATAAGGTGGCCTTGGAATTCATGTGGGAGAGTGAATGCCCAAAATAACTAAGAAAATTATGTAAGGGAAGACTAAATAGGAATCTTGAGATGTGGTTGACATAGTTCCTCAAGAGAGCTACTGAAAGCAAAAGCTTGGAGCATGGGAAAATCGGGTGGAGTAAATCAGTCAGGGCACTGCTGTGCCAGAACGGAGGGCAATTCTGAGCTCTCAGCCCTGGAGAGGTACTGGATCAGCTGTAGGAAGCTGCCTCTGATAGCGGAGAGACCAGGGCAAAGAGGGCCCCGCCTAAGGCTCTCGTTAGTGGTAAAGCCAAGAAGAGAAACTTGGAAGTATACCGTGGTTCAAATTTCCCTCTCTAGGGTTGGGGAACATGCAAAGAAACCAAGCAATGTGAAGTGACTGGACAATGTATGAATATTCATTCAATGAACAGATACTACAGTCAGGGGGTACTGGGGTACCGCTTCCACAAGGAAATGTAGTTTTTCTTTTGCTATAGCTGCTAGAGGAGATGTTTCCCTTTAAGAGATGAAATACACTTCACAGCTCAGATTTAAAGGAGTTCGGAACTGATTTGGGTCCTCTCAGAACCTAGCCCATGGCTCAAACTCACGATTTTTCAGATGCAGCCAGAAAAGTCCCAAAACTTATAACCTCATTTCTATCTCATACTCCTATACATATATACATGTGAATGAAACCTGTTCATGTATAAGAACTCTCCATAGCTACATCTAGATAATGTGTATATATGTACATACATACATATATACATACATACACACACACACACACATATACAGATATATGAAGGAAATATTTCAACGAAGGGATTTTCAGGGCACTGGGAGAGGGAGGTGAAAAATGAGATATGGTGCCTCCCTTGGAGGAATGCATGCTGTTGTTACGGAATATTAGGTAAGGTTTACTCATGTGATTGGTTGCATCTAGGTTTCCTACCTATAAGTGGAGCCACTAAGATGGTTATAAGAAGGACTTATAACCGCAAAACCTCGCCTGAACCTCACTTTCTTCTGTGATTAATAAAAATACAGATTGACATGAGAAGCCTCAGAAGAAACATCCCTAAGGGATCGAAGTCTCTCAAGAATTGAAGAAGAAAGCAGATAGTATTTGGGCTTGAAGCATCTGCAGATTGAGCAGAAATGAGCCAATGTTTCAGAGGATAATGAGGGCAGAGAATAGTTGGTAGGGAAGGATGCCAGAAGCAGCCTTTTTGCTGTATTCTTTTGAAAGGGAGTAAGTCTTAGTAAATCTTTGCCTTTATGGAGCTAAGTCTAATGGGAGAAGCATATAAACAGACAGGCTAATGCAATACACATACTCACTGCTTTCATAGAAAAACAGTGTGGACGCCTGCATGAGAGAGATCCCTCAGTCGGAAAAAGCCTCCCAGAGGAAGAAATATCTGAGGTTGAAGAACAGCGGGAGGTAGCTGAACAGTGTGTTCAGGGTGGTCAAGCCTTTACAGCAGAAGGAATGGTAGTTGAGAAGAGTTGAGCCTGTTGAGGGAAAGAGGAAAGTCCTTTACTCTTGCAGCACCATATTGGAGGGCAGGAGTAGCAAGGGTTGAAGTTGAAGCTGGAGATAGACGCAAAGGCCTGTAAACCATGTTAAAAGAGAATAGATTTGTATCCTGAGATAGTGAGCTCCAGCTCCCCTCTTGTCCCCAACCTGAAATTAAAAAAAAAAAAAAAAAAAAAAAAGGCAATTAAAAAAAACCAGACACAGACATACCTTTAATGAGTAATATGATCAGAAAGAGTAAACTCAGGAAAAAATAGTACAGAGATAAATATGTTGCAAAAAAAGGAAAACACAACAGAGGAAAACAAATAGATACAGCAACAAAAAGGTGGAAGTGGACAATGGATTAGGGTGGGCGCACCAGCGGGCCGGGAGCGCTATAGCAGAGAAAGGAGTAATGAAGTGATGTTTTCGAAGAGCGAGAGGTGAGGGGAAAGGATGTCAGAGATTCCCCCTCCCCACCAAGGAAGCCAGAGACATGGGCAGGTTCAGCCGGTAAAGCTCAGACACTGTTGACCACACATGGGCTCTCTGACCTCGCGGGCGGCTATCTTGTCACGCCAGACATTGCCTCAATTCTCAGCTCCAAGGGAAGGGAAAAAAAGATGTTCGCAAGTCTCCAAATGCATGGAGGGAGAAGCAGCATAAAGGCCAAGTAAGAAGGGGCTGATTAAATAAGCCAGGGATGGAAAAGTGAGAGAAAATTTTGTCCCGGGAAGATTGAGGAGGCCAAGAGTGGTCTTCAGCAGCTAAACTAATGCAATGGAAGAATTTTGAAAGGAAAAAAAAAAAACTGCTGGGGAAATAAATTTTGTCAGAGAGAAATTCTCAGTCACCATGGAGACGTGCAGACATTAGAGTCGAGAGTCTATAGCTAGAGTGCCAGAGGTCAAGTCTTGCAATTATACCAGCTGTGTGACAGTGGGCAAGTTCCTTAAAATCTGTTTCTCAGTTTCCTCAACTGTAAAATGAAAATGAAGTAATAGTACCTACCTCACAGGGATGTTGGGCAGGTTAAATGAGTTCACTACAAGCAGAATGCTTAGTGAAGTTAGCTGTTATACAGCGATCGACGTTAGCTGTGATTATTATTCCTGTATCTGGGCATGGTCTCTCCCAGTGATATGCTGGTACTCTTTGTGATGTCATATACTTTCAAAGACCCCATCAAGGATTTTCTGGTCAGTTGGAGGAAAGAGGTGTGGAGATGAACAAGGAGCAAAGAGGGGTGTCATTATGGGTTTAGGAGATATTGTACTAAATATGTAGACTGGAGAGATGACCTCCTACCCCCTTGGAAGCCTGTGTGCCAGTTGGGCCCTGACATTTCCTGTTTTTGAGAGAGTGTCCTCTGGTTGTAGGTATTACCTATAATACTTGTTTGGACCTTCTTTTCAGGGTTGGCAGAGGGCCAGCTAGCCAGCTACACAATAGAGAAGTTGATTTGGGGTCTTTTCATACCTCTTCAAGCCCTCTCTTCCTCTTAGGTGCCCAATGCCATCTTGTCCTTTATCTCCCTTCCAAATGTCAAAACCTGTTCTCACCTATTTTTACTGAAGGGAGCTGATTGCTCACAGTTGTGAAAGTCTCTAATGGCAACTGGAAGTATTCTGGGGATTTTCATTTAAGTAGGGGGCAGTCTTTAGAATAGAACCATGAAGCTGGGATCTCAGCTGGATGGGAGAAGGTCCTGGCTGAGGAAGGCTCTTGAAGATAGATAGGGTTTAATCCCTCTTACGCTGTGTTTTATTAGAGAATATACTCCTCTTTAAGTGTGGCTGGTGGAATCTACTTCCAGGAATACATTTGAAATGTGCTGGGAAGTGTGGCTATTAGGCCAATGAAAAATGGCTGGGGAGGGCTGGTATTTGAATTCAACAGCCCTTTCAGATTCTTGCTCTTTAAAGAGGCCTGCTGTTGCCTCAGAGTATAGCCAAAGAAGTGCCAGAGGACCCAAGAATCATAATTGGTAGGGTGATAGAGATTTGCTTTTTTAGTGCTCCTCCACAGGAGGTGTTAGTAAACTGTTTAAAAGAGCTTGGAATAAAACTGCTGCCGACAACATAAGTAGCCGGTCCCCAGCGATGCAACTAAAAGATTAACACTGAGCTGTTCAGCTTGGACAGGAATCAAGGCTTAATAGACTAGCTGCCTTGTGGGAGCTGAAGACAGGAACACTTGGTGGCACTGCCCACTAGGAAGAGGGCCTTGGGAGCAGCTGTGTCTGTGAGCTCTTGGAGGTTGATGCTATGTGTCATTAAGTTTGACCCAGCTCAGTGCCTAGGACCTGGGAAATGTACTCTGTTTGCTGAATGAATGAATGAATGAATGAATGAAATGCTGAAGAAAGTATATGCTAGGACTCTCTAGAAACCTCCCTGGTTAATAATAATTGGCTGCTCTTTGAGTCCTTGGAGACACTTCAATGAGCTACCGCCTGAAACTTCTGAATGGCCCATGGAATAAATCGGTGGCCTGTGCCAAGGAGCCCTGTAACTTTTGAGTGGAAGCATTAGAAACTTTGATAAGTCTTATAGTTTCTGCAAGGAATTCCTTGAAACCTTACCATACAATCCTAAAACCTCTAAAAGGAAGTCTGGAAGCCCATCTGAAATCCTTGGGAACCCTTCTGGGAAGCCTCGGGGCCCTGTCTGAAAGCCCTGTAAACACAACTGGGAGTGACAGACAGGCTTTTGGGGTTGAGGCAGCAGCGTGTGTATTGCTGTATCGTCTCTGCCTTTGTAGCGATTCCTACTGGAGTAGGCGTTAGAAATGAAAGTTATTATTTCAATACCAGTGGTTGTGTCTCAGTCACCCAAACCCAGAGGGGCCAGCAAAAAACGAATAGGGTATGGAGTTTCCAAGTATTTGATCAAGATGATGGGCCTTTGAAAAGTTGGCCCTTGACATTGGTCAAGTATAGGGCTTGAAACCACTTCTTGATATTTGGGGTTGAAGGATGGAGATCTTGGCCTGTGTGCATTAGTGTGCTGGGTCAAGATGCAGATTCCCTATAGATGCTTGGTTCATTGCTGAAAATGGAAGAGGTTGCAGGCAGCAAGGTGGGAGCATAGATTTTGACAAGAATGTGTGCTATCTAGACAATCATTTCTGACACCCCACCCCCTCCCACCCCTCACCTCCCCCCTCCCCACGGGCTCAGCAGAGAAAAACAAATTGATCTTTATTCACAAAGAGATCATTCCAGTAGTTCTACTCCTGTGCTCAGTTTCTTTCTCTAGGCTTCCAAGGGGGAGGGGGGGAATTCTTTGAAATGTATTTAGCTGTGACAGAGGAAGACACACAAATACTCCAGTACTGAGATTGTGTCAGAGATAGAGACAGTTTCAGGATCAGCTCCAGAACAAACAAAAAATGTAGATAGATAGTACAGCAGAGGGAAAAGAAAAAACGAATTTAAAAGAAGGATATTAAAGTAAAGAGAGTCAGTAAAGGCTGAGAAATCAAAGCTCACAGTATTGGAAAGCAGCTGTAGAAAGGGCGCTGCTGTTCACTGGAAGATAGTCTCAAGAGTAAACTAAACAACATATCCCAGGCATCTCTGTCATAGTTGGTGGGCTTTCTTAGAATTTCTTTCTGTATAACTGAGAGAAGAAGATACAAGAAAAGATAAGTGGTTTAAGGAGTGTGTCAGAATGTAACAGAAATGAAAAGAGATTGGGGGGCTACATACTAGGATTGAAGAATAGTGTTTCTACATATAAGATCTAATAGAATGAAAGAAAAGGACTAGGTGGTATATTGGGAGTTCCCAAGACCAACCCCAGGTTAGATAAATTGTTAAGAGGACTCCCAGGATTCAGCATATAGTTGCACTCACCCTGTCCTTTATTATAGCAAAAGGATACAAAGCAAAATCAGCTAAAGGTAAAGGTGTATGGAGCACAAAGTCCAGAGTTCTCTCCCAGTAGAGTCACACAGAATGTGTTTAACTCCTCCACCAATGAGTTATGACACTGCATGTAAAGAGTTGTCTACCGGAGAAGCTCCTTAGAGACTCAGTACCCAGGATTTTTACTGGGAGCTAGTCATATAGACATTCTCTGCCTGTCATGTGCCAAACTCTCAGACTCACGGAAGGAAAGCAGGTGTTCAGCAAACCACATTGACTCTTATCAGTTACGGTGGTGGGAACCCTAAATTCAATTCTCAAAACCCAAGTTTCTAGATGCCCATGAAGAGCCAAGCCTGCATGCAGGCCTTGCTGGGATAGAAATCTCAGGCCTGTTATGTTAGCATTTTTCCGCATAAGTTGCTTTGGGTTAATGATTGGTGATGTATTCTCACATGCCTTCCTCTCTAGTCAAGCTGAAAAGTTGAAATCTAGCCCTCACCGTGGGCGCCATTCTAAATGACCTGAAACAGGAGAGGTGCTGTTAAATGGCTCTGCTGTGGGGAAAATGAGGCTTAGTGATTGTCAGGAATGTTCCTAATTAGGCTTAAAATGGAGAGTCCTTGTGCCACCTCTGAAACCCGACACCCCTCCTCACATCGATGACCTGATTGAAACAGGCGTTAGTCTTGGCTGCCTTAGGGAGAGTTTCCTCTGGTTGCTAGTAGTGCCAACCACAAATGACTGAGGGTCTCTTCTTGGTGTCATTGGCATATGGATTGGAGAAATAAGGAATATTATTCTGTCAGTACCCTCCTGCTGGCTCCCTCAGTACCCTCTTCCCACTTCTTCATGACCCATGGTTATCCCTCTCCTCTACATCTCTATTCTCAATCATTTGAAGGGATCTAAAATCACACTGAGGTAGACAAAGTTGAGAGCTGCATGATTTTTTTTTAACACTAAATTAAACTCACACATACCCTACTTTAAGGGCAGGATTCCCAAATAACGAGCTCTAGAAGTGGCACATCTCCTAAACATAGGGATTTGGGCACTCCAGATTTCTATGCGAAGATCACACATGGCAGTGAAATCACATTTGGTTTCCCCATGTCCCCCTGCAGGGATGAATGGTCATTCCGCTGGTTGACAGGGGCTGGGCAAAGATGAAGCCATCATGGCATTTACCATTGAAGTCATCTTTGGGATCAGATCCAATTGTCAGCAGAAAAATGGCTCAGTCACTTAAAATTAGACAAGGAATGGCTACAAATTAGGAGCTAAAGGTAATTTCAAATAGGAAAACTCTATTGAAATAGGACCTTTCTGTTATTTTCTGCAGTTAATGTAATTGGATTAGGGGTCAGTATTTCTCCAAAACGATAATCTTATGAGAACTTGAGAGTTTTGATGAGACCAAGATCAAGTTTTAGTAGAAAAAAAAAATAAGGGACACAAGTTTCTTATAGTAGTCAAATCTGTGGGGGTGTAAAGAGGGACCTAGGATTAGGGACAGAAATTGACTCCCTGGTGGGTTTGTATTGAAAGGTTTAGAACTGGTGGTGCCACAACGTGAGAATTTAGACTCTTGAAAATGCTTTATCCTCCCTTTTCTGCTGAATAAAATTGGGAAAGCCTTAGTATAACTTTTCTGGAACCTGGAAACTAAATTGTCAGTCTTTCGGAAGAGAGATTTTACTAGTGTCCCTTCTGAAACCTATATCTCATCAGCTGTCCTGGACAAGTGGGGGCATTTACCGTCTTTAAAAGGAACTCATAGACTGATTATAGAAGGCAACTTCTGTTTTTTGAATCCTTTTCTAAGAATTCATCCTGGGCCCATTTGCACAATGGAGAAATGTGTTTATAGATTTCCCAACCTACTCTTTTGTATACTCTTCTTCTTTTTTTAGACTCTCTTTCCTTATACCTGTGACCTTCCTGTTCTCTCTCTCCTTCTCAGAACTTGTTCATGAACATTTATAAAGTCTGATGTTTTACCTGCCAGAGTTTTTAATTTCTAAGAAGGTTAAGTCCCTTTGCCTGAGGGAATAAAGCTCTGACTGTATACTCTAATGATTACTAGCAGGGGTTTGTTTAGCTCTTCTAAGGAGTGAGGCTTTCCCAATGCTTCCAAACTTCCCAAAATGTTGTCACATAGACATGTTCTCGTTGGTCAAGGAGACTCTCAGTGGTCCATATCAAGACCCTAAAAATAGTAGCTCTTCTCCTGATTCCTCTAGGGCAGAATCTTGTAAATTTCCAGGAGGATCAGCATTCTTGATCCACAAGGACTGGGCATGGGAAAGATGGACATGGTGACCGCATTTGACTTAGGTTAGGGGATTCTGTTCTTAGTGGTCAGCCAGTGTCCTCCTCCTGAGTCCTTATGCCCTCCATTGCTCATGTGGTTTTAATCTGTCTGTGACAGTGAAATATAGGGCAATTATTCAAGACAATAATAGTAAAACATACAAGTAATAAAAATAAATAGAACAGTGACTAAGAGAGTGACACATGGTGGAAGAAACATGAATTCAGGAATAGTATACCCATATACATCAGGAAATGAATAAGTCAGGAGAAATAGATTCAAGAAATGAAGCAATGAGGAGTAATAAAAGGATATGGGGATTTATGTCAGGAATGGCAAAGTTTTGTCAACAGACACAAATCAATGTAATATACCATATTAATAAAATGAAGGGAGGAAAATACACGATCATCTCAACTGATACAGAAAAAGCATTTGACAAAATCCAACACTCTTTAGTGATGAAAACATTCAGAAAACTAGGAATAGTAGATGAGGATTTCATCAAGATAATAAAAGGCATTTATGAAAAGAAAACATAGGTAACATCATACTCAATAGTAAAAATGGAAATATTTTTCCTAAAGATCAGGGAGACAGAGATGCTCCCTTTTACCACTGCTTTTCAACATTGTACTGTAAGTTCTAGCTAGAGCAATTATGCAAGAAAAAAATAATAAAAACCATCCAAATTGAAAAGGAAGTAAAACTGTCTCTAATCACAGATGACATTATTCTATATAGAGAGAATCCTTAAAAAGTCTACAAAACGAGATAATTATTAGAGCTAATAAATGAAGTAAGCAAAGCTTCAGAGTACAAGATCAAATCTCAATTGTATTTCTATACACTATCAATGGACAATCTGAACAGGAAATTAAGAAAACGATTCCATTTACAATAGTATCAAGAAGAATAAAATACTTGGGAATAAATTTAACCAAAGTGGTACAAGACATGTACACAGAAAAAACCTACAAAACGTTGCTAAAAGAAATTAAAGAAGATACAAAAAAATGGAAACACATCTCATGTTCATGAATTGGAAGACTTAATATTGTCAAGATGGCAATAATATCCAAAGTAATCCACAGATTCAATGCATTCCTTATTAAAAAAAAAAAAAACAGTGATCTTTTATGCAGGAATGGAAAATTTTATCCTAAAATTCATATGGAATTGCAAGGGGCTCCAAATAGCCAAAAACATATATATATATATATATATATATATATATATATATATATATACACACATATACATATATATATATATATATATATATATATATAGAAGAACAAAGTTGGAGGACTACCACTTACTTATTGACTTCAAAACTTACCACAAAGCTATAGTAATTAAAACAATGTGATACTGAATAATATTGACAAATATATCAGTGGAATAGAATTGTGATTCCAGAAATACAGCCATATATTGAAGGTCAACTGAGTTTTGACAAGGATGCCATGACCGTTCAATGGGGAAAGTTAGTCTTTTCAATAAATGTTGCTGGGACAACTGGGTAACAAGCCACATGAAGAAGAGTGATGTTTGACCCTTATTCTGTGTTCAAAAGTTGACTCAAATGTGTTCAATTATCTAAATATAAGAGCTAAAACCATAAAGAAACTCTTAGAAGAAAAGATAGGGGTAATTCATGACTTTAGATTTGACTATGGTTTCTTAGACATGACATCAAAAGTGTAAGAAATAAAAAAAGAAAAAAGAAAAAGAAAAAAGATAGATTGAACTTTATCAAAATTAAAGCTTTTGTGCATCAAAGCACACTATCAAGATAAAAAATGACCTACAGAATAGGATAAAATATTTGAGTTGTATATCTGATAAAGGTCTGTTATGCAAGATATGTAAAGAGCTCTTACAACTCAACAAAAAGACAAAATAAAACTTTTTTAATGGGCAAAGACTTGAATAGACATTTCTCCAAAGGAAATATACAAATGACCAAAAACCAGATGAAAAATTCCTTAACATCATTAGTCATTAGGAAAATACAAATAAAAACCACAATGGTGTATAACTTCATACCAATTAAGATGGCTATAATTAAAAAATAAAAAGCATTGGTGAGGATATGGAGAAAATGGAACCCTCACACATTGATAGTGGGATTGCAAAATGGTGCAGCTACCGTGAAAACAGTTTGGAAATCTCTCAATAAGCTAAAGCTAGAACTACTACATAACTCAGCAATCTCACCCCTAGACTTAAACCTAAAGAATTGAAGACAGATTTTCGCACAAAAATTTGTACACAAATGTTCATAGCATTACCATTCATAATATCCCAAAAGTAGAAACAACCCAAAGGCCCATCAATTGATAAGTGAATAAACAAAATATGGTATATCTATACACTAGAATACTATTAGTCACACAAAAAAATGAAGTAGTGGCAAATGCCACAGCGTGGATGAATCTTGAAAAGATTATGCTAAGTGAAAGAACATATGACAAAAGGTCATATTGCAGGATTCAGTTTCTAAGAAATATCTACAATAAGCAAACCCACAGAGACAAAAAGCAGATTGGTGGTTGCAGGGTGAGGAGGAATGGCAGGAGGCAGGGGAGGGTGGGGGAGTGACTGTTTAATGAGGACTGAGTTTCCTTTTGGGACAATAAAAGTGGTCTGGAACTGGATGGTGATACCTGCATAACGTTTTGAATGCATTAAATGTCACTGATTATAACTTTTATATTATGTGCATTTTACCACAAAAAAAATGAAGATATTGGAACACAGGGCAGGAAAAAGTTAGGCAAGATAGAAACTTAGGGTCCTTTAAAGAGGCACAAAGCATTGTAGACGTTGTGAACTGAAGAAGGAACAGCTTTTAGAATCCGTCTCAAACTGGAGAGAGTCCTGTGGGTGGCTACCAGTGAGGACCATTAGCTCCTAACATTTTGCCCTTTTACGTGCCCACTGCCAACCTCAGGGAGAGGCATGTTGTAGGTATTTTGATACATAATGAATGAAAGAGTAAACTGTTAGAGGGGCTGGGTCTTTCCTTGCTGAATAAACTGCCATGCCCAGAACTCCTGCCTAGAAGCCCTGAGGCCCTAACAGGGAAACTTGGCACTATCACTAGAATATTTCACACCCCCTGACTGGAAACTGCTGAGAAACTGCATATACCCTGACCTCTGACCTTCCATCAGACTTAGGGAGTGGCATCTTCTAGAAATGTCTGTCTGTTACTTTAGTTATATTTGGTTCAAAGGAGATGGTCAAAAAAAAAAAAAAAAACTTTTTTAAGGACCCCAACTGTGAAGAGGATATCTTGGAAAAAATCAAATTGGAAACTCATAAAACTTGGCAGCCAAACACTTGAACTGTTACTGGACCCACACTTTCCTGTGTAGGAGGCAGTCTGAAAGAGAATGGAACCTTAGAGTGAGAGTATGAGCTCAGAGGCATGAGCCTATCAAGCCTATTAATAGGGTCAGTGTTTGGCAGCCTTAAATTAAGCCCCCAAACTCAAACTTTATTATGGAAAAAAGAATTATGTGAAGGACATTCAACTTAGAGAAAATGTGTGATCAAATTTAACAGATGTTGAATGTAAACCACAGAGAGGGCACGTGGTTTGTTTAATTCAATATTGAGGTAATTTTTTTCTTAATAAGTATTTTTCTTAACTATAGTTGTTAGGGAAAATGTACTTCTTGTTCCTTTAGGGATATCCAAGTCACAGATTCCTCTAGTCCCAGATGAAGTTGGGGTCATCAAAAATGAACATTGTGCGCAACTCACACTCTGCTGCAACCATGAGTCTCTTCTGTCCAGGATTCACCCTTTCCCTGTCTCTCCTCTCACTAATCAAATCCCACTCGTTCTATGCTTTGGATCATGTAGCTCCACCATAGGCCTTTTCCTGTATTTCTTACCAAACTCAGATAAAACATAGTAGAAGGTTAGCTTTAATTTTTTCCTTATGTATTTGGAAAAATCACTTCAATCAATTATCGAGCATTCGACATGTGCTGAGCTCACTTTGAGGCATTAGGAATGAAACAATCGTTGGTTCTGGGCCTCAAAGAATTTCCTGTCTAAAGGAGCAACTAACTTTATTGCCCAATAGGGTAAGGGATTTTGGCATTAGGATTCACCTGGTATGAGAACTATGTACAGCTCTGAGGACTGTCTATTTTTAGGGTTAACATCTGACATGGCCTTCAGGCTGATCCTTGAGATGTTTCATACCATGCAGTTCTTTTGCCTTGGGGCAGAGTGAGGGAATCAGTAAAGATGCTAGTCTGCCGAAGTGGGGTTAGGGAGGAGGCTCCTGAAACCAGTGTTGGGGGAAATCACATTGATCTGAGCAGAGGGAGAAAGGGGTGTGTGAGAAAAACAGACTTTAAGTAGCTAGGTCTTATGGGAGCCTTCTAGGATGAAGCCAAAGAGTCTGCTTTAAAGGGCAGTGATGAAGATTACAGTTTCCTAAGATAATAGAGCTTCCATGATGATGAGATTTGGAGAGGACATTTAACAACTTGGTGGGAGCCCAAAAAGACATGAGGATGGAGCATCAACTACAGAATCGATCTGGCTCAAAGAGGCAGCTTATATATTAGAAAGAAACTATTTCCTCCCTCTTGCTGTTTTCTGTTCTTATAGGTGTGGGTCTTGGAGCAATTCAAGAGACCAAGAGAAAGACTGAGAACAAGGGAAATAGGAGGAACTGTAAGCAAGGATGAGAAGGATGAGAAGCATAAAAGAGAGCTGGGAAAGGGCCGACACCAGAAAAGATGGCCAGAGCCACAGATAAGGTTAGAGGTATGAAAAGGCTGAAAATAGGCGACTGAAATAAGCCCAAAAGTAGTTGACCAGGCCCTCTGTTCCCACAGGGCTGTTTCAGCAAACATCTTTATAGCGACAGCTTTAATAGCCAGGAGAGTAGGGTAGAGATAAGGACCATGCGATGTTAGGTACGCTCTCACTCTCTGGGTACCCCTTTGTGTACCTACTGTACTTTAGTCTTTTCTTCCCCCCTTTTAGCCTCAAAACCTACTTTTATCTGCTTTTTTGCCCCTTTTGTTCACTTTCAGCTAAAAGGCAATAGCTTAATTTTGGGAAATTAGTATAATGAAATTTCAGTTACTCAGTCACAGCCCAATAAACTTAGAAGGCCGATTTTTTCGGAAGGACAAAAATTTCGTTGGCTCCCTTAATAGCTCACCATCAAAGCGCATTCACATTCTATCCAGTGCTAAAACTGGATGGATCTCCAAAAGCCAGGATCTAAGAAAAGGTCAGCAAAAGTTTTAGATTCAGCTGACTTGAGAGAAGCAACTACTAGAAAATAACCCCAGTGTGGCTAGACACAGTATGTTGGGGTTCAGAGCCAAGACCAAAATGACTGAAGAATATAGGTGTTTCTTAAAGATAATAGTAAATATGAAGAGGATGGAAATGCAAATGCCACTGAAATTTCAAGAATAAATGACGAGATCTAAATCATAAGGGTCAGAGTCGAAATTGAAGAAATGGTTATATAGTTTCTCCCTACATCTATCTACAAGGTACTGTGGGGCACACCAAGCCCCAGGCCCTACTGAAAAGGAACTTAAAATCTGTGGAATCAATGAGTGACCATCAAAATAACAATGTAAGAATTAAACCTACAAGCATCATTTCAAGAAATTCTCCTGGCAACAAAGCCATTCTAGTTTCTCCTTAGAGTTGGAGGAATTTGGACAGTATTGGAGATTTTTAATTCCCTTCAAGGGGTTGGTGTTTGAGCAGCAAGAGTCTTCGGTTAAGAGTAACATTGTCAGACAGGTGGTGAATGTAGATGGCATTTTGCATGTCTTCCTGGATCCTCTTCCCAGACACAGATCCAGGGTTCTGAAAAGGGGAAAGCCCCCTTTGCATGCTCTCCTCCAGGTCAGATGCATAGAGCTCAGATGCCCAGGCCTCCTCACAGGTACTCACTGACTGCAGTCTGAAAAGTTTCCATCTGAGCCTGCGGGTAAAGCCATGCCTTTTCCACCACCTAAGACTAGTAGCCACAATCTCTGCTTTCCCCTACCTCATTCTGTACAGGAAGCAACTGCTCTTTACTCAAACTTTTGTGTGCATTATAATGCTTTAGAAAATGAACTTTAAATTTTAATATCTGTAGGGGTATTATTTTATTCTTCTAACAGAAAGAACCTGCCAATTATGGCCCTCCCAACGATGCTGAGATTCAAAGATGAATGAGACAGCCCCTACTCTGGGAAGGTTCTTTGGAGTTAGTGTGCTGTGCTTAGGGCAGAGCTGGACTTGGAAGCTGAACCTAGGATTCACCCTTTAATTAGGGGTAGCCTCTGCATGTGTGTCTTACAAAGTGGCCTAGAAACTTCTAAACCAAGGATAGATGTGAGCATGTTGAGAACTCAGATTTCAGCTTCTGGGGAAGCAGACTGTGGAAAAACTAGAGAGTTTTTTTTTTTTTTTCCCACTTTTGTAGAACATGGGTCTCTGTTGCTGCTCAAAAGTAGGACCTGGGCTGGCTGCCCCTTTGAGGTTGTGTGGTAGAAGAAGCGGGATGGTGCCTGGAAGAGTTAGCTCCCCTGTTGATGGTAACTGGTAGATCCGAAGGGTAACAAAAAGAGCCCAGAGGGAGATGGGGGTAGGATGATGTTTGAATGGTCATTTCTAAGTCATTTGGACAAAGCAAGGGAGAGAAGATGAATAACCCTGCTCTTAAGGGAAATTATTAGATGTTCTTTTGTTTAGCTACTCTTTCACCGTTTTGCTCTCCTGAGGAAAGAAAAAGGTTATCAGGTGATAAAATAAGGGATTGAATAGAAAAAAATATATATCAGAGAAACAGAGGAGATGTGCAGAGAATGAAAAAGAGAAAAGTAGAAACGTCTGGGGTAGAAATAAGGGAAATACAGGCAGAGAGTCAGTGATACTAAACATAAAGAACTGGTCACTGGAAGAAGAAAAAGGACAAGAAGAAGAAGAAGGGGTAAAAAAGACCTGAGGTCAGAAAGAGTCCTTCAAGAGGAGAAAGAGAACTGAGCAGTATACTCTCTCCCTTTTGTTCTTTAGACATAAGTATGTTTTCTCCATCTGCTCTCCAAATGCTTCCTCTCCCTCTCCCTCTTCATTCCCTAATTAATAAATATTGAGAGCCTATGCACAAGATTAGAAGCAAGAGAAATAAGATGAATAAAACCGACTCTGTGCTTTTAAATTCGCTTCTAGCCAATTACTTGGCCGGAAGGGCAGGGATGATGCTAATGCACTTGCAGCTGGACCGTGGTTGGGTGCAAGACTGGGTGGGGTCCAGGCATTGCGTGTTTATAGAGAGATTGATTTCAATCACCCCAAATTTGGGTCCGAAGCTGCCTTATTGGTTGAGGCTCTGCTGGGATAGGGAGCCCAGTGAAGTGAGTGGCTAATGATTCAAACCCTTAAAGTTCCTGGCTCCCCTGAAAGAGTTAATTGGGTATTTCAGGGCTGTTGAGCCAGTAGTTGCTATATCCTCACATATGTTTTGGGAGAAATTATGTGATTTCCTCCACTTTTCCTGAATCAGTATCTATTAAGGGGATTAAACAACACACACACACACACACACACACACACACACACACACACACAATGTGCTATCAATGTGTGCTATCAATGTAATCTGATAAGAGAAAAAGACATTTCCACACCAAATCATGGGCCCACATTTCATTGTCTTCAGAACTGGCTAGCCCTGCCATGGATGGCACTGCTAGTGCCTACCGTGGAGCTTTTCCCAAGATGTGCTCTGGTGTCTGTGAAGTTTGGGTATTGCATTTTAGCTCCTCTGCCCCTTCTGATTTTATCAGCATTCTCCATAGCAGGCTCCGCTGAGGTGCCCAGTTCCTTGATGTTCACGTGATCCCCCTGTCTGCATAAGCTCTCAGCCATCCTCAGCAAGAGGCCACATGACTCACAGTAAGTAAAGTAGAATCCTTCCCTGTTGCTGCCTCGCCGAGCTGCCGCTCCAGGGAGGGTACAAGGACAGGAACAGAGGCCTCAGTCTACAAAAAATGCGCCTTCGCCTGTCTTGGGAGTGGTTAGCTGATGTCAACTTCTGAATCTCTGATTTGTGGAAGGTTTCTCATTCTGCCTGGTTTTGGACATACCACCCACTTCTGCTGTTGGCAGCTTGGGCATCTTAGACCATATATACAGAAGAGTTTTTTTTCTCTTGAGCTTCTGTGAAGTGTGGTTGCTTATTTCCTAGTTTTCCCATGTCCTTTTTCAATGCTGAGGCATTTTTAAGGCTGCCTTTTAGTCGACACGTGCCTTCATGTTTTGTCTCTTCTTCCCTTACCAAAACCAAAAGTCAGGTATCCTTTGGCAAGGGCCAAGTATGTCACAACAAGTTCAAAAGGACCCACAGTTTCTCATTTTGACATTCGGCCTACTCTCCCAGGGAGAGTGCATTGGCCAACGGAAATGTTGCCCTGGTTTACATTCCCCTTTTCCATGGAGAAAAGGAACAGATGCATTTCTAAAAGCTCTGAAATGCAGATGGACTGTGGGTCCTTATCTCACTCGCTTTGGGATATGCCATACTGTATCCCTAGATAAGAGTTAGAATCTTTCCCCCCAAGACTTGCCCTCAAGTTTTGTTTTTTTTTTAAATATGTGCAAGTTTGTTTTCTTGCTCTCTTTCACCTCCCCTCTGATCTCTTCCATCATATTACTGGCCTCCTCCCTCATGCCCATTGTCTTGGTGTCGAGACACTAAGCTCAAATCGGTCAAAATATACTTTAAGCGATTTGGATAAGGGGCCAAATAAGTTGCATGGTCAAAGAGATCCATGGGGTTCCATTTTTGCTTGCAACCTGTTTCTCAAAGGAGAATGCTCTGGGGATTGGGGATGTTGCCTGAGGTTTATGGGTATCTACATGTCATCTCCTTTGTAAGAGAGGAGTAACGGGCATCACTTCTGAGAACACTGACTTACAGGTAGATTATGGGTTCTCATGCCCTCTGCTCTGGCACCTACCTGGTGGCTGGTATCTCGAGCAGTCTGTACTGGAAGCATTCATTCCCCGGGGTCTGCTGCAGACTTCTAGGAAGTTTGGGTGTTTGTCCTCGGGCGTCGCCACTGCCCCTGAAGTGGATCTTTCTGAGATCTCGTCTTAGGCACCCGCACCCTTCATATTCTGTCTTTTTCTTCCTTCTTCAAACCAACCCTCAGTTATCCTTTGGGATGCAATCTTACAACTCTCACCAAAGGTGAAAAATACACCTTCATTTTTTTTTTTTTTTTTTGATCAGGATTGTGCCTGGCTTGTTTCCTGTATTTCAGGAGAGGGGCGATGTATTGCTTCTGTTATATCTGGCTCATAGATGGCTTTGGGCTAAATTGAGAGTAAGGATATGGTAGAGAGCAGGAGCTCTTCCAAGATGGCCTTCTTCACACGTGTGTCAGAGGTGGAAGAAGCACTACCGATGACGCACACCACGGAATGAGGCCCAAGTTTATCCTTCTAGGTGCTATAAGTGCCTGGGAAGGATGTCAAGTGACATAAGTGTCACCTACAATGTCAGACCTCCGAAGGTGCTGACATTCCCATTCCCCTCGGTGGGTGGTGGCGGGGGACGGCGATCAGGTTGACTTTGAGGGCTGTTGTGTAAGAGCCTGGAGTAGATGGCGGGGTGATGAATATCTCCTGCTCTCACTCCCATATCTAAAGACAGGCCAGGAGAGGGAACGGAGCTACCTCCTTCCCTTTCTTAATTCTGCCCCCCTCTGCTGGGTGGTCCACAAAGCCCTACGCCTTCTCCAGCCCTTTCTCTTTTGGCCGTTCTATCGTTTGATCTTTCCCGAATGAAAGAGAACAGAAGAGGGAAATTAATAGAAATTATTCTAAAAAGAAAAAAAAAGAAAACATGTATGTGTGTGCATATATATATATATATATATATATATATATATATATATATATATATATTTAGAGCCCCTATGTACAGGCCCTTAAAACTCCTAAGGATATATATGAACCCTTGATAAAGAACTCTTGCTCTTGGAAGTTCTTGCATAGGGTCAGGAATACCCTATTAGGGTGGAGCTTGTGGTGGGATCAAATCAGTTATCCCTGATTTCACCCCTCATGAGAAAAAAATCTTGGGGAACAGGGGTACTATTGAGTGTTTTCCTTGGAGAATTCCACTTAATCTCATGAAGTTGTTTGGGACTGAATGAAGACGGTGTTCAAACAAGTCAGTCTTCTGAGAGAGTCAAATTTTGTGTTATATCTGGATCTAGAGTCAAGATATAGGCCATGTTCAAAGATTGGGGCAGACTAAAGGAGGCACTTTTCAGAAACAAAGTTGTATGAGTTGGGCAGTCAGACCAGGAACTCTTTACTTAGCAATCTCTTGGTGTGACCTGTTCCTATTGACAATATTTAGTGCCTTTAGCCTGGCCTGAGCCCCGGCACAGCTAGGAATGGATCACTCCCTAGATGGTCTCTTCGACCCATGAAGCAGTACCAGGAAGGACAAGATAGGCACCCTTGTACATCAGAGAACTATTCTTCGTGGATAATCAATGCTCCTCATTCCATTGGTTCCTGTTTCCTCTTATTTCAATCTCCATACCATCCTCTGTCTCTGTGAAAGGAGAAAAAAAAATGTTGAGTAGTATCTGTCTACTTCAACATGTCGACTGTAAATAGTGATGTAGGGAAGGTTTGGGGGAATTATTTAGAAACAAGGTGCTGTTCATTGTGGCAAGGGAGGGGAAGAAGTGAGAATCTACTTGGGTGGTCCTCTAGTGGTCCGAAGGACAAGCAGAGGCTTCCAAGCCTGTCCAGTGCCAAGAAAGTCTGTTTGCCACAGGAGGACAAGAAACCAGGGCAGGGCAGACACCTGCTGATACGGGAGTTGTCAAACTTCCCCTGCCTCCACCTCATTCCTTTTTTTGATGTCACTTTAAAAGTCAGCTGAGGATACTGTGACCTAACCCAGTCACTCTCAGACTTAGAGTTCATGGACAAGTGAAATTTAAAAATTATAAAAGAGAATTAATATAAGCTTTAGAACTTTTATTTAGCCTAGTAAGAACATTTTCACAAAAATTCACAAAACAAAGCAGCTTTGTATTACCAAGTTGTTTTATTAAAAAAACAAAACAAAACAAAACAAAAAAACCCAAAAACAAACAAAAATTTGACACCAAAAAAATAGGGAGGACAAACTGTCAGAATACAGAGAAAACCTTCCACAGGAATCATTTGATTTAAAAATTCAGTACGTGGTTTGATTTTTCCCTGTTTTACTTGAACCAGGGAAAGTGTTTCCGAGCTCCTCATCGCCCTTTGCATGGGCATTTGGCATCTGCTCCACTGATCTAGGGCTTGCGCCTCAGAAACCACCTCAATTTCACACAGCCCTCTGTGTCTCTCCAAGCAATCTGCAAGAAAGAGAGTATCAGATTTACAGCAGGTTTACACAGATCTGCTGTTTCTCCTTTCTAGGGGAAAGGTAAGCGATGCCCCGTCAGAAACCTCTGACTTACAGAGTGAATGTTCGGTGTCCTCATCCTGCCCTCCCATGGGACATGTCGTCCTCTCATATTGGGAGGTATTTCTGGGGTGTCTGGTATCTTTTTTCCCATCTCTTTTTTTATTTTTTGTCCCAAAATACAGGAACTTGTTTTCTTGCTCTCCCACTACTGCTGGTTTACTATTTTTTCTACTTTCTTAGCAGTTACCTCCTAGGTGTCCTTTCTCTTGCTATTTTCTCTCATTCACCCGTGCAAAAACAACTCCAAGTCGTCATTTTTCTAAGCGGTTAGAGAATTCACTACAGTGAAGACCATAGCTCCCTCCCTAACCATATGTGATTTGTTGAGCTGTTTCCCAAGGGAGAGGGTAATGTAGCCTGAGGCTCTTGGGAATATGCACCCTTCTCTCATTCTTGGGGTCAGATAATAGGGTCATTTCTGAAGTAACCTGATTTATAAATGGATTACAGGCTCATGTCCTGCAAACTTAAAGCTATGCCATGCTCTGCACAGAACCTCTCTGGGATCTGCAGGGAGCTTTCCTTCAGCCTGCCTTAGACTGTTGAGGGGGTTTGACTATTGGTTTTCCAGGCTCTCCACCTCCCATTTGGATGCTGCACCATTCTTCACCACCCTCTTTCAGGTGCCCAGAGCCTTCACGTTCTGTCTCCCACTATATTAAAACCCACTCTCATCCATCCTTAGAGATAAGTAAAGTGAAGAAAACCCCAAAGTTGCCCACCCTTTTCCTTTCCCCTCTTCCAAGCTGGTGCCCAAGGGAGAGTGCACTCACCAGGAATCTGGCCTGAAGTACACAGGATTCTGTGCCTCTACCCACCCCAGGATAGGGGTACATGGTGTCGTTTCTGAAATCCCTGACTATGGGTAGAGCCTCTAGGGCCTCATCCTCACTGCTTTGGGAACTACCACCCTCTATAGGGGAGGGGAATCTTTAGGTTGACATAGAACTTTTATTCAGGGATGGCTCTTGATCTCTTTATGAAACAAGGAAGCTTGTTTTTTGATCTTCCCCCTCCCAATAAAGCACTGTCTGCCATGTTTTTCACTCTTCTAATGAGTGCTCTAAGTGGATCTTGGTCTGCTTGCCTCCTTCTGATAAAACTAGCTCTCAACTGTCCTTTGGCATAAGGCCAAAATAACTCACACTAAGACGAAAAAGGCATGTAACTCCCGATTTTGTTTATTCAAGCTGTGATGGGTCCAAGTGATGTACAAGTGATGGGTCCAACGATTATAAGCAGTGGGACCTTAGTTTATAAGGGACTTAAATCTCCCCAGTTGCTTGGGGTGGGTGACAAGCATTACAGAAGAGGTCACTGATACCACTTTCGAAATCTCTGACTTGTACATGGACTTCCTGTTGTCCCACTGTCCTGCTTTAGAATCTTTTTTCCCTCACAAAACAATTAAAAGTTTTCTTGCTCTCATACCTCCCTGCTTTAAGATTGTGGCAAGTGTTCTGTCTCTTCTCCACTTTTAAACCCATCTCTCACTTGTCCTTTGGGAAAAAGACCAGATAACTGAGAATAGGATATAAAAAAACATGTTTATTTTTTTTTTTTGAAACAATGGCAGTTCTTAGAATGAAAGTAATACAGTCCTAATGATTGTACGTTAGGCACTATTCTTGGTATAACTCTTGGGTAAGTGCAATTATGAGGAGGCCTCAAAGTCACCTGCCTATGTAGAATCTGCCCTGGTGATTATGAGAACTCATCTGGAGTCATAACCAATCTGTGTTGGGAACTGCTCTGGAATCTTAGAGAAACAGAATCCAGAGGGTAGATACAGGTTAATATTTCTTTGGAGTGTTTTATAAGTTTCTTCCCTGATACTGCTCTTTAAAGATTTTCAAATAAAACCCTAAAGAGAGCTAGCTACATGTAAAACAGGTTGGCATTCAGTTATTCAGGAAGGATTCTGAGACAAAGCTGCAGGTAGTTTAGCCAAGAAAGTGCTAGGTTGGGACAAAGATGATCTGTTTTAGTTCTGGTTCTGTCATTTTCCAGTAAAGTAGAATAGTCCCTGAAATTTTAGATCCTCTATTTCTTCATGGACAAATTTGTTATACTACTACTAACCACATAGTACCGGGAAGTCGAAAGGTTCTTCGTAGGGTGTGAAGTATACAATGTTAATTGTAATTGCAGTATTTATGGCTTGCGTGCTTGCAGCTCACATTTGCATGCCCTCATTGACCATGGGGCTTCCATCCTCTCCAAACCAATACTGAAATTTCTGCTTGTAGGTCGAGTTCTGAATCTATGCTTTGTAGACATCGGTGAGCTTTACGGGGTCTGTAAAACTCTTGGAATTGCATGCAAAACTGTATTTGTATATGTGAGTAGAATTTGGTGGTGTGGGGAAGATTCGCAGATTTCATCAGATTCCCAATGAGATTCCAACATCTAAAAAATAGGTTTCAGATTTGATATTTTAAAGTTAAAACTTTCATTTCATCAACAGATGTCACCCTCATATCATGGGTCTAAGGTCCTAGCAAATTTAATAGTGTTGTCTGATTGTGAGATAGAATATTTGAAATCAAAACTATTAGGGAAAATCTGTGACATATGCTCATTGACATAACATGATCTCATTGCCTGTAAGCTGAAGGTGAGCAAAACAGCCACTCTGACTATGTTACATTATTGTCAGCTGCCTGACACTGAGCAAGACCCTTTCCTTCTCTGATCTTTAGTGACCTCATCTGTAAAATGAAGGGATGAAATCATGATTTTCCACAGTTTCTCGACAATTCTAAAATAATACAATTCTCTTCGAAAGCAGGGTGAAAGCAGATCTGGATCTCTGTACTAAATGAAAGAATTGAGAGAAAAGGTGCTTTGTGCCTAAGGTGTCTAGATTCCAGGGACTTTGTCTCTGATAATGATCTGAGAGTGAGGTCTGCTCTTCGGAATGTCCCAGAATAGAGGAGGTAGGAGAATTGCTCCAAGTAACTCTAATAAACCAGACATTGGACTGTGCCTCCTCTCACCACGCCCCCCACCCCCATTCCAGGGTCTAGGATTGAATTGTCAGGATTACTTCTCTGTAGCGCATGGCTTTTCCTGCCCTGGCTCATCTCACACATCACCATACAAACATCTCCCTGCAAACACATCAGTGCTCATGTAAGTCTAAGGGGACTACTGAACACGACAGGCTGGGAGCTTCTGTCCTTGTATTTCAGATTCTTCCTGGCAGGATCTACCTAGTGCCCCAACTCCCCAGGTTTGGATGAAAGGAAAGCAGAAACCTTTGAGAAAAGTTCAGTCATAATGTATTGAGTCAGTTATAATTTTTAAGAGTAATAATGTTTTACCTCTCTTATTTTATTATTTACCTTCTTAAAATATTCATGGGTTTTTACTATTTCTGAAAAGCTTCAAGGTAGTTTTTGATATATAACACTAGACATTTTCACTTAATTAAAAAATTTTAGGGGAAAAAGATAAGAGCAGATAAATTCTATTAGGAGAACAAGTAGACATATATCTTAGCATAGAGTTTTTTAGATGTGTCTCAAGAACACTAACAATAAAAGAAATTTTTTATAAACTAAGTCTCATCAAAATTTAAAACCTTTACTTTCCAAAAGAGACCATTAAGAAGGTAAAAATAAGTCACCAAACAGGAGAAATTACCTGCAAATCATAACAACAAAATTCTTATATGTAGAATATAAAAAGGACATTTATAACTCAATAAGACAACCCAGTTTTAAAAGTGGGCAAAGGTATGAGAAGATATATAAGTAGCAAATAAGTGTTGGGATACATTCGTTGTGGCATTCTGGCAGCTCAAGGGCAAAGGCTTGAAGCACAGCCTGAGCCCTGGCACAACGCCTCGTGATCCTTCCAGAACAGAAGAGAATGGGAGGCTTGTGCAGAGCTCAAGACAATCTCCGCAGGGAGGATGTTATGAGACGGCCTCTCATCTCCTCCTGGGTTCTGATGGGGTACATATTTCCTGTCTTACCAGCCTCAGAAAGGAGTGGCAGAACATGAAAAATTCTTAGCCGTAGTCTAGAATTGTCTCCTTAGCAATGGGGTTGCCCACATCTCATGTTGCTGTCTCTGCTCCCTGCCCCTTATTTTTCAATATAACCCTTTTGGCTGTATGGGGCAAGGACCATGGGCAGCTAGGACCATTGGCTTACTCTTCTATTCACTGTCTATATACATAATTGTCAAAAACGAAAAGTAGCTTGTTGTATTATCCAGGCCTTGGCTTCATCTTGGATGTGTATGAGCTTGACAATAAAGACATGAAAGATGCCCAAGATCATTAGTTATCAGAGAAATGCAAATTAAAACCATAGTGAGATAACACCATGGTATATAACACTAGACATTTTCACTACACACCTATTAGAAAAGCGTAATTCAAAAAGACTGATCATACCTAGTATCAAGAGAATGTGGTGCAGATGAGCTCAGACACTTTAGGTGGGAATGTAAAATAGTACCTCTATTTTAAAAATATTTTGGCAATTCCTTAAAAGTTAAATTTACAAACCATATGACCCAATCATTCCACTCTCAGATAATTTATCCAAGAGAAATGAAAGCATATGCTCACACAAAAACTTCTACACAAATGCTATAGCAGCTTTACTTGTAATAGCTAAAAAATGAAAATAACCCAAATGTCTATCAGCAAGCAAACAGATAAACAAACAAGTACATTTACATACAGGAATATTACCCAGCACTTAATAGAAAAAAAACATTGATAATAGAAAAAAACCATTAAACCATATGAAAGATAGTACATATTATATAATTCCATTTTTATTCAATTCTAATAAAACTAGTCTATAGTGCAAACTAGTCTATAGTGACAGAAAGCAGATTAGTGGTTACCTGGGGTGGAAAGTGAGAAAGGGAAGGTTGGATTGCAAAGAATGGTAAGGAAATGGTTGGGTGTGATACGTTCATTATTTTGATTGTAGTGATGGATTCCTGGGTGCATACATATGTCAAAACTCAGCCAATTGTACACTTAAACATGTGCAGTTTATTGCATGTCAACAATAAATAAATCCACACAAAAATGCAGCCTGATCTAATTCTTTATCATTAATTACTGTGGCTGCTATAAGAAGGGCCTGCGGGAGGTAAGGGTAGAAGCTGGGAGTCTTTAGGAGGCTGGTGCAGTTATCTGGGTGAGAGATGTTGATGCCTGTGAAACGGCAGACGTGGAGAGGAGTGGAAAGATTAGAAATATATTCTGAGACCTAAACAACATAATTTGCTAGCCGTTTGGTCTCCTCTTCAGGGAATTCTCCCTTGCGTTTCTGATCCAGGTCATATGAGTATGTGATATAATTTCTCATTGCTCCTTGTATTCATCTTCCAAGCACTATCAAAGTTTATAATTGTGTACATATTTGTAATGTTATTTTATTAGTGTTTATCTCCACCACTAGACCTCAAGTATTCTAAGAGCAGGGTTTGTATGACTTCCTACTTTGTCCCAAGTGCCTCATCCAGTGCTTGGCATGCAGAAGAGATATGTGATGGTTTTGCATGTCTGCATATTATTATTATTTTTATTTTTTATTTTTTGGCCATTAAGGAGTGTCATGTATCTCCCGAGGCTGTCTTAAGAGGTAATAAACCCAGCTTATCTCTCTTGGCATACTCACCCTCTTAAACTAGCCACCCTACTGTAAGGGAACCCTGCCCACATGTAGGCTTTCCAGCTGGCAACTCCAGCTGAGGCTCTAACTGTTAATATCAACTGCTAGACATGACACTAAACCTTTGAGATGACTCCAGCACCAGCCACTGTGTGAATGCAACCACGTAAGTGAAATTATAAGTGTAAACCACCTAGTTGAATCCAGTCACCAAAAGAACCATAAGAGATAAAAATAATTGTTCCTATTTTAAGTCATTAAAGTTTAGGGTCATTTGTCATGCAGAAATAAACCATTGGAATGAGTTTGGTATTTTTTTAAATGAATGAATGAATATAGAGGGAGTCTGTTTCAGCTCTTGTCACTGTGTGAATCTTAGCTGGCAAGTCTGTTTCCCCTTTCCCATCAGGTCCTAAAGATCCTGGAAGCCCTGACTCAGGAAAAAAAAAAAAAAAGTCCATGCTTTTTAGATCTATCAAGAGGAGACATGAAAACCCTCTACCCTTTACCTCACAGAGAACATGGCAAGGCCGTTAAAAGTTAGCTCTGGCAAGGATTTAGAAAGCAACTTGTCTGCAAGGTCCTAAACCTGAGTCTGTGAAGAGCATCAGGGGAACAAAAATGCATACATTTTCCTGGAAAGAAGGTCTCCGGGATCTGACTTTCATCATATTTTCAAGTTTGTTCTCAAAATATTAGGACTGTAGACAAAAAAAATGGATTCTACGAAAAGTATCCTCACAAGGTGATCTGATTATAAATTCCTAACTAGGCAGGTGTCATGATGGTAGATAGTCACCCAGGTACATAACTCTTTTAGTAAAAGGTTTATCTTTGTCTTAAGCAAGCCTTGTCCATTGTTTCTTTGCATCTAAGTTAACACCTTTGAAATAAGCTAACCACCCTCAGGAGAGCATGTAACCTTAACAAATCTGGAATCCAATCCCAGTCTTCCTTTCTCTTACCTTCGTGTAATCTTTCTCACATTTCCTCAATTTTAAATGCATAAATAAACTGCAAAACTCATTCTCCAGAGCATTTGAGAACTTGCTGTCTGTCAAGTGTTGTCAGTTTTGGCTCAAACTCTTACAGAAATTCTCTACAAGTTTGGACATTTCTTATATCAACAGGACATTCTTCTCTAATTTAACTATCGCAATTTCTAGGTTAAGAAACAACACTTTTTTGTTGTTGTTAGTAAGGTGGACTAAGTACCCTGGACTAACCTCCTTCTGAAAACAAATTCTAAATAAAATTTTTGATGTCTTAAACACACTGATGAGCTAAGAAGAAAATAAGAAATACTGAGGTCAGCAGCCCAAGACTTTAGAGAGGTAAGCTAAGCACTGACACCGCTTTTGTTTTATGGACTTTGTAAAGCCGGTCAATTAATGATAGACCTCCAAGTCTTGAAAGTGAACTTTAGCTTCATAGCCATATGGAGGTGATGTGATAAGAGAGAAACTAAGGGCACTCAGACCGGAGGATCTAATAAAACCCTACACCCCATAAGAGTTAGAGCCCAAAGGAACTGTACCCTCAGCGAGTAGATGAATCAGAAGCACCACTAACTCCCAACATGCAGCAAAGAAAACTGCCTATCTTAGATTGCCTATTCTCGGGAAGAATAAAATAGCCCTTGAGAATTCATAACGAGCCATACCTCATAAGGGTTTGAAGCCCTGGCGCCGTCCTCCCTGTATCTCATTGTCTCTCCCTTCCTCCCTCTGGCCAGGAGCCTGGGACACTGGGGCTGTGAGTAGATTTCAGAAGAGCAGTGTCTCCAGCAAGCGCCTGTTTTCAACCACAGCTCACCTAAGGAAAACCAGCCGCTTCTTCCCGTGGCCAAAGTCTCCTGTGGGGGCTCTCGTCCCCAGGCCTGCTCTCTGCCCCGTTGAAGAACCTCAGGCCTGGGGAGAATGAGGGCTCTGGCCTCCTCTGGGAAGCTGGACTTTGGCTGAAGCTCCCCTGGCAGGGTCGTGCAGCCCTTACCTTACTCTCCTGGTCTCCAATCTCTACTAGCGCTTCCCATTGGCTAAACTCAGCTAGAATCTCGAGGTCAAGGAAGCATTTTTAGGCAGTCCATATATGGACTTCTGGAGCCTAGAATAGGATCACGAATGTATCCGGAGGGACAAATGAAAGATATCAGACTAGAAAAGAGGTTGAGTGAATTCTCAGGTTTGTGGTAAAGGTCATCTCAGGATGACAGCTCTGCAACAGACCTACAGAACAACCAGTCTAGACTAAAGTTAGAAAATAGAAGAAAACTAAAGCATCTAGGTGGAAGGTCTTCGGGGTGGCAGAGGATTGGTAGAGAGAAGAAAATAAAAAACTGGAGGTGACACCAGAAACATGACAGTGAGAGAGGTTCCCTGGATCTCTCCCCTTGAAATTACAACAAGTTGAAACGCTGTAATTTAACAAAGGATTCCCTGCTCAACACACAAACACATCTGAGGGATCTGCACATTGAAACATCTGACGGTGGGCAGAGCAGAGTGAACAGGGGAAGAAAGGAGGGAGAAGAGCAGAGAGAGGGGCAGGGACACAGCTGAGAGCTCACTGAGGGTATCTCGAAGCAGGGAGGAATCAGGTTTTGGTATGCGGCTCTGCAGCCCCTGAGCATTCCTGCCTGAGTGATCAACATATACTGCGGCTGACCCCAGTGAAGCGGCAGAGATGGAATACAGAGGTGCAACAGCTGTGGTCTAGCAGCCACCATTGTCAGGCATAAAACAAAGCCGCAGAGCCTGGTCGCCTCCCCCCACCATCCCAGAGCTAGCAGTGAGACCCAGAAGAAGCTGTAGCAGTGAGCCTTGGGTTACAGAGCAGAATACCTACAGTCCTGAGAACTGTCGTGACAAAGAGCAGAGGCACGCTACAGTTAATCCCAGTGACAAGTGCGGAGATCCAGAAGCAAGGCAGCTAAGATCTGGTAGTCACCATAACTGAGAGAAGGGCAAAGCCACAAATGCAGTCTCTCCCAGCCCACCCCGCCCCCACCCGTCGTGGCTGATCTCACTGGGGGCACCTGGGACATCCCAGGCAGTGCAGCAGTATGTCTGGTTTCAGGGAACAGCGATGGGGTTTCGCAGGCTTGGAACCCCATCGCCCACCACACTCCCCCACAGGTGGGGCGGGGGCGGGGGAGGTGTCCTGAGACGGAGGCGACCTGGTCACAGAGGAGATGCCCACTTCCCCATGGAATACAAGGCATTTTCCACCACCATCCTGAGACCTGAGAAGCAGGAGCAGTATAAGAAAAAATAAAACACTGGCACTCCAATGTCATCTACTGGAAAACCAAAGAAAGACCTCTTTTTATCAACCTGCTAAAGAGGTATCATTCTTTTTTCTTTTTTTAAAATGATATTTAAAAAAGCAAATTTCGTTCCCAAAAAATGCCTAGGCAGAGAAATAATTCATCAACTACCTTGAACGACAAAAGTAATGAGGCAGCTCAGAAAGAAAAAATCTCCAGAAAATAAAGACATGGCAATATGTGATTTAAATGACAGAATTAAAGATTTCGGTTCTGAAAAAATTCAATAAGATTCAAGAAAATAGGTAGTTTAATGAACTCGGAAATAAAGTAAATAAACAAAAGTACTTTACCAAAAAGATTAAAACTTTAAAAAAGAACCAAATAGAAATTCTGGAGCTGGAGAACTCAATAAAAGAGATGAAGAATGAACTAGTGAGCTTAGGAAATACAGCTGACCGGATGGAGGAAGAAATTAGTGAACTAAATAAAAATTTAGAAATGACACAGATGGAGGAAGAGGGAGACTTGCAATAAAGGAAAAATTGTAATAACCCTGCCTGGTTCAAGATGAACAATATCTATATAATCATAATACCAAAAATGCCGCATATTGATTTAACTAAAAATTGCTATAAAAGTATATTAGAAGAATACAATGTTGGCAGCACCATGTAAGAGAAGCAAATCCTCATATACAGTGATAAAGTGTCATAGAATTTTGCATTAAATCGAGAAATAATAATAGAGACACCGCTTCATGGCACTGTGCTCTGAGACATGCCTGCCATAAACCACTTACTCCAAAACAATGGCTTCTCTTCATTCGAATAGTCTTGTTGCTTTCTGCCTCTCTCTGATCTGAGTGACGTGTTCTAGCACGTGTAATCCTACATTCTGCTATTAGCATTGCTGAAGCATTATCAAATATGTACAGAGTACCTGTTACGACCCACACACTTTTAATTGTATTCCCTTTGGCAGAAAACAGTTAACTCCCTGATGTGTCAGAGTTGAAACATGGTTTTCTTCTCCTCTCCATTCCTTGTCCACTCATCCTCAAACAAGGTTTTAGGGAGCATGTGGAGAGTAGTTGTGGGCAACAGCCCCTGAGTGATTTCCTGCTCAATTCTTCCCAGAGCATCAGTCCTTGTGCCCCATACTCTGGCACCAGTAGTTGAAAGTGGTCTTCGGGGAGTGCCGGAGACCAGCTCCAGCCAATTCCAGGGCTGAAGGAAACGTGGAGTCGGCGAAGGAAAAATGACAAGGAGAGAGCCTTGATGCAAGGCAGTTTTATTTTTTATGACAGTGAAATATAGAGGTACAGGGTTTTTAAGCCCAAAATCCCATTCTTCATTCTGTCTAAACACAAAGGTCTATTTTTCTTCTATTCGTTATCTGTCGACCCACAGGTTGGGTGTGCAAGCGGGGTTACAAAAGCAGAAAGCTTGTTTAGATTGTTATGTTCCTGTAAACAAAGGCCTATGTTCCTATAGCGATAGTCAAACAGTAATTTCCAGTAAGAATCATTATTTCAGCCACTACATTCCCCGCCACCGCCAGCCTTTACGATGTAACAGGGGCCTTCCACGTAAGCACTGACACAGTGGCCCGCTCAGAAAACAAATCTTGCCTTCTCCTTTTATCAAGTTGTTTGATTAATTCCTTATTACTCATATTTCTTTGTGCGCCATTCCTGGAAATGTTGCCTTTCCCTCTAACACTCCCCTCCATTCCCAAGGATGGAACAGCAATCAAAAGCAATGCATAAATTCCCAATATAGACAATACAGAAGAAAGCAACAGGCACAGATGACTCTAGCATCGCTTGCTTTGCAAGCAACGCTTCACCCTAGCTGCGACTATGTCAAACAGCTTGAGGTCTGTGGCCTGCGGCAGGGCAGGCCAACAACCTCATCATCCATTATCAATTCTTAGTTTTGCTGGAATACTGGAACTCTCAGAGTTGTTCCTGTGACGGCCCTAGTGAACCTTCCCCAGCTGGGAAGTCTCCCCACCTCCCCATTTACCCACAAAGCAAAAACTCTATCATATTATATTTTGGTTACACTGGGCTTTACTGTGCTCAAAGGATATTTATATACATGATTCAACAACTCTACAAGGCAGGCAGTGGGGACATTATCCCCATTTTACAGATGGACTAGTGCAGCCATACCAGTTGATAAAATATTGAAATAACTCTAAACCAGGTAAATAGCTGTTACCCCAAGCCTTCTAAGAGCTCTTCTTGCCCCAGCTATCCTAATCCTCCCCCACATCTTCCTGAACATCACCACAACCCACCAGGTAAGGATCAATGCTTAGCACAGCAGGAAGCTTGGGGACCATCCTTTGATAAGTCAGAGCCTACCTCATATCAGTTGAACGTATTTAAATATCATCCCTGTTTATATGGCTGGCCAAGATCACTTGACTAGATAATAGAAATGGTCAAGAAACTTAGACTGAGATAAAAAGTTGCAAAGCTCTCATTTTTAAATCTAAAATATTCATACGGCTTCCTTCGTGATTAAAGGCATAGTTCAAGAATTAGAGCTGGGCTCTGTTATCTTTATCCTATCTGAGTCAAAGGCAATTTTGGTCATAGACCAATCAAACTGGGGGCACTGGGCATCTCTGAACACAGGGGTGCAGGTCAGGGTTGGGCGGGGGATAGATTAACTAAAAATCTTTATCTTATCAATTGATGGAAGGCTCTTGGGAAGACACCTACACATTTAAGCAATTATCCTTGAAGTGAAGATGTCAGGAGATACCAGTTACACTCATAGACATTTCCAGTGCACATAGGCAGGTATGTGTGATAGATTATATGTACCTGCAAGAAGAAAATATCATCAAATGAGACCTGAAAGAACAAATATGTCTGAATTGGAGACAAAGGTCACATCCCCACTTCACTCTCAATAACGCCTCCTTGTTTATCATTGTGTCTAGATTATGATGATGGAAGAGGGAACTTAACTAGGTTGAGATTATGAGAAGTATTCAGTATGGCACATGGGCTTTCAGCTACATTAAGCCTGTGACACAAAATACTCATTTCAGTGAGGCTAGCAATATAGCCAACTATGTAGCCAATAAATTTTCTTAGGCTGTTGAGAATAAGGCTGCAATGAACGTGGGTATATAAACATCTTGATTCTGCTTTCAATTCTTTTGAATATATACCTTAAAGTGGAATTGTTAGATTATATGGTAGTTCTATTTTTAATTTTCTTAGGAACAGTAGTTGTTCATTAATTTTTTATTGCAGAATAATATTCCATTGTCTGGATATGCTAAATTTTGTTATCCATTTATCAACTGATTTTACATTTGGGTTACTTCCACTTTTTGGCCATTATGAGTAATGTAGTTATGAATATTCATGTGCAAGTCTTTGTATGGACATGCTTTCATTTCTTTTCAGTAGATACTTTGAACGGAAATTTCTGGGTTATATGATAAATTTGTTTAACTTTTTAAGAAATAGCCAACTGTTTTCCAAAATGGCTGCATCTTTTTATGTTTCCACCAATAGTGCATAAGGGTTCCTGGTTCTCTGAGTCCCTACCAACACTCCTTGTCTGCCTTTTTCATTACTGGCTAGCAGTCTTTAAGATATAGGCAATACACCAGATTTCTACCCCTAATCAGGCAGAAAACTAAGAGACTAAAGAGGTACTCTCTAGGAGCCAGAGAGACTGTGTAGGGCTATCTCTCGATCTAACTTTGTGGTTTTTAGGAAATATAGGAAGATAGAGGATCAAGTTTTAAGACATCAAGAGGAAACTATCAGATGAATCCAAAGGGTGGGGCATTCCATAATCCGTAAAATAACTGGTATCGTCTTCTTCAAAAGCTATTTTTTTTTTTAAAGGAGACTTCTTGATTAAAAGAGACTAAAGAAACATAACAACCAAATATAATGCATAAGATTTAATTGGTTTCTACTATGAGGGGAAGCGTCTTTAAAAGACATTTTTGGAACACATATAGAAAGACAGAGCAAATGTAATAAATGTTAGCAACTGTTAAACTTTGGTGATGACAAAATGCATATTCCTTATACTATTCATATATATATATATAATTTCAATAATAAAAAATGAAATAAAAGTGCTATTTTGAAAAAGACAAAATATATCTATATCAAATATCATATTCTGCTGGGCAGAAACATCAAGAAAATATATTTGGCCAACCAGGATAGCAGACAACACTTCTGTCATTTATGTTGCCTATGTAACAGTCTTTAAGTCTCTTCAAGTATTACTATCTTCTTGTCAGCGGCATCCTTCTTGGAGCCCTGAGAATAAACAGTGATACAACCACACATCCTTCTCTCCCTCTCTAATTATCTGAGAACTTGTAGATAATTTAAAAGGACAAACAGTGACCAAGCACAGCTAACTCTCTCTAAAATCCTTTAGGAAAGGATTTTAAAGGGCTCTCTTTCCTATTAGAATGTAGGGCCCTTATTTAGAATCTATGGGCTGAAAGTTCCACATTCAGTATACATTCCCTGTCCTGTTGAACTTTTGGCTCATAACCTGCAACTTTTTATGCATTTATCTCACCCCTCCCCAACCTCCATGTCAAGGGAATTCAGCTTCAAATTCCCTATGTGTATATGTGCTTTGCAAAGAATGGGTGCTAAACATTTCGAATGAATGAATGAAGTTGAGAGAGGACTTAGAAAAAGAAAAGAACAGAGTAGGAAACACAGAAAAGGCTGATATAAAGAGACAGATTTTTCCGTAGCTATCTTAAGACATTAGCTATGAACACAGACCTCCTAAGGATTGGTAACCATAAGGATACAGAGAGCCCTTGGAAATCATTAACTCTTTTCGCCTGCCCATGACACACCTCATATGAGCTCTTTCAGCTCAGTGAAAAAATATCCCTTCCTTAGCCTTAAGGACAATAATTATTTTTCCCACTTATTAAAAATGCATACACCTGCGCAAATCAATTCTTTGAAAATAGTGCAATCAGGGTTGGAGCACCTTTGAATTGCTCCTGCTGCTGCCAATTAAAATGAATTCATCAGCACTGAGGGTTGAGCCAGTAGGTTGGGATGCGAAAGAGCTCAGTGCCAACAGTTCTGGCTTCCTGCTTCAACCTCTTTTTGTTCTCAACAATCTAAAAGGAAATGCAAATATAATTAGTTGAAAACAGTGGCTTTGCAGGAAAAGTCTCTTTCCAGATTGTAGGTGCTTTACTCTTCACTGACCTGAAAGAAGAGTCTCCTTCATGAACCCCACAAAAATCCATCCTCAAAATGGAAACTTGGACAGATAACCAGAAGATCCAGAATATTCTTATAACATTCTTCTGAAAACTTTACCTGAGTCAGGTGACATTATTTCTAAGTTAACTCACGTACCCCCCAGTTTTTCTGAATCCTGACCACATCTCATAGCACAGACTCAAATCTTCCCTATACAAGCCCCTCGGCTGCAGAGGTTGGAAAGCACTGGCTGCTGTCTTTTGTAAGACAAGTAGAGCCACCATGTGGTCCATTTGGGAAATTGTGTTTGAAATGAGGATGGCCTTGGAGGGTGGAGACAGAAAAAAAAAAAAAAAAAAACAGAAAGCAGGCAGCATTGCTAAGGAAAGATGGAAAAAGAGATAT
Source organism: Rousettus aegyptiacus (assembly GCF_014176215.1). Lineage (NCBI taxonomy): Eukaryota > Metazoa > Chordata > Mammalia > Chiroptera > Pteropodidae > Rousettus > Rousettus aegyptiacus. The sequence continues at coordinate 130,330,643 of NW_023416306.1, forward strand.
TGTGTTGAGAAAAAGAATGTAGTGTTCCATTGGCAACCATGTTTAGGAAGTGACGAGTTAAAAGAACTTTCTTCTCTGACCCTCTAAAGGTCTAGAATGTGAATCCCTCAGAGCAGTATATTAGGCAGTATTTTAAAAATTGATTTATCAGGGAACCCTTTTTATGTGAAGCGTCTCAAGTTTTGGTATTCCGTGATAAATTTGATAAACAGTTTAGAGACATGTGGTGAATGACGAAGAAATGACAGCTATCGATATGTGGAAATATTCCTCCAATATTACAGAAATTTAATTATTAAAGAGCAATAATGTTCTTTAATGACAATACTAACCCAAAGGATTAGGGTGTGGAATCTTTCAGCCAGACAGCTCCTTCGAATACATTTGGAATAACTCAAAGCAGGCACTCCCCTCTAAGATTCCTGAAAGATGGTCACAATCAGTATTTGACAAATGCCATGGACCTCACCATGTCTGGAACTCACTAATTTGAGGTAACCCATTCCTTTTCTGTTCAACTCTGTAAGAAAGTATTTTCTTATACTGGGCTAAAGTTAGTCTCTATACCTTACACGAACGATTTGGGCTTAGCTCTGCTATTTGAAGCTCTACAGAATGACTGATCTTTTTTTCTCCATGTCTCTCAAATTTAGAGTTGTTATCCTTTCTCAAAATCTTCTCCAAGAGAAGCGTCCCCAGTACCTCCCACTACCTGGTACCTTGACACGGTTTTCAGACCCCTCGGGCTCAGGGTCATCTTCCTAAACACCCTTTTTTTGTATCAACGTTCTGCTTAAAAAGTGTATAACTTGGAACTGCAAACAGCATTTAAGTGTCATCCGATCAAAGCAATGGGCAGTGTGACTATCTGGATATTATACAGATATAAAAATTATTTATTTTAACAAAATCTAAATATTTATCAAGTTTTGGGGCTTTTTAAACAGTAATATCCTAAGGCAATAAAATCTCTCAGGTCTGTTTCCATTGTTGTTAAACCAGGAATCTCACATTCTAACACTCATGCATGTATTGTTTAATTTCTTATAACATAAATAGCATGCTTAATTTCGTCCTCATACATTTAATTGAGTTGGTGTTAGGCCATCATTTTATTGTTGAGATATTCTTCCCTTCCACTCACCAATTTTTTTTCTTCTTTATTCATTCAATCAAGATTCATTGAACAACTTTTACATATTGATCATTTGTTAGGTTCTGGGGATTCAAAGACATTGTCCCTTTTCCAAGGGAGCTTGACGCCTAATGGGAGATCATTGACAATTGTTTTCGTAATGTGACAGGGCTCTGTAATTGTCACAAGAAACTTTCCTCCAAAATTGGATTGACCCAGACCCCAACATTATTTGGTTGGGACAATTCTATCAGATGAAACTTTCTCTGAAGTTTTCATGAGAAATTTATCAGGTGTCTTGTTGAAAACAAGATAAAGCCTACATTATTAATTCAAGAAAATATCTTCAACATTCAAAAATAAAATTCGAAAGGATGAATGACTCAAACCCTAAAATTAAATACAGACACATCAATTGAACTATATATCAAACTGCTAACATAAGACCAGAGAAAAAATAATTAATTCAAATAATTTTTGAAAATAGTGTAATCTTACTGCATTGAAAACATCTTGAGGACAAAAAAAAAAACTGCAAAAAATCTTGAATTTACTTAGTAGGTTTGTCGTTAGCAAAGCAACCAGGGTTATCATTCTGAAACTATTTTGCATATATTTGTAGAGTAGAACAAATAAGTAGATATATTGATATTTTTGGAATCGAGATTTTCACCATGGGAGAATTTGAAACTCAAGAGGTGAGAAATAACCCTGTGGTAATGGCATTGCATTGGAGCTATCAGTATAAACTCAATATTATCATTATTATTATTTTTTAAGAGTATATATTCCAGGTATGCCTGCTGAACAGGCTTAGAAATAATGATACTCCAGTAGCTAGGATGTCCAGAATTTGTTTTTTGGTTTTTTTTTTTAAACATAATTTCTCACTAACAGGAACAAGGGCTCCTTAGAAAAACTGATGATTGCAGGAAAGTATAAGACAAGCCTGGAAAAATCTTAATTGTGCCAGAAAGCAAGGACATGCTCAAAGACTGGAGACATGTTAAAAGAACACAGAGCCAGCTTGAAAAGCCTCCCATGGTCAAATCCAGGGTAAGTTGAGCATCAAAATTAATAGTGACAATAATGAATTATAATGGACTATATAAAAAAAAGGATCCATTTGTGCAGATGGTATAGTCACTGGAAAACAGTTTGGCAGATGCTCATAAAGCTAACCATACACTTACCATACAACCCAGAAAGACTGAGAGAGGAAAAGGAAGAGAAATTTTTATAGAAGAATATCAGTTAATAAATGTAGAAAAATAATAAAATTTTCTTAAATCATGATTTTATCAATATATTACAAATGCAATAATAATCAATTAATATTATTAATAGATACTAAAACTATTGAGTGAAAGAAAACATGTGCATGATCTCTAAGTACCACCTAATTATTAGCTATTAATGAGAAGGGGAAAAAGAAATATTTACAAGAGAGAGATATGGTAGACACTGCCTTACCACATATTAAATTTACAGTCATACTATCATGCGGTTCTACTGCACATCTACTAGAATAACTAAAATTAAAAAGATTGACAATACCAATCACTACCCAAGATATGATGCAACTAAAATTCCAGTACCTTGCTGGTGGGAGTGCAAAATGGCACAGTCACTCTGTAAAACAGTTTGGCAGATTCTTATAAAGCTAAGCATATACTTACTGTACAAACCAACAGGCCCATTCCTGGGTATTTGCTCAAAAGAAGCATAGACAAGTCCACATGAATGTTCACAGCAGCTTTACTCATAATAGGTAAAATCTAGAAATAACCCATCCATCAACTAGTTAAGGAATAAACAACTTTTGCTATCGTCATACAGTGAGATGCTAACTGACAATAAAAAGAAACAAACTCTTGATACATGCAACAACATGGATAAATCCCAAAAGTATTATGCTAAATGAAAGAAGCCAAATACAAAAGGCTATATACTGTATGATTCCGTTTATTTTATATTCATGAAAAGGCAAAACTATGGTGGTGGAAATCACATCTGTGGTTGCCAGGATTTGGGAGCTGAGAGAAGAGATGGAGTATGTAGAGGTGTGAAGGAACTTTTTGGGATGATGGAAATAGTCTATATCTAGATTGAAATGATAGTTATGAAACTATATACATTTATACAAAACTTACGGCACTATAAAAAGTGAATTGTACTACTTAACAAGCCTAGGCAAGAATTAACATCACCAATAATTGGGGAAAAGAGACATCGTGTCCCTCTTGATGTCAAATATGGGAAGCATCACCTCTTGTAGTAATCTGGCTAAAAATAAACTCAATCTAGCCATGGGATATTCCGTAAGACAACTGGCCTGGACAATTAAAGTGTCAATGTCTTGAACCGCCACCCCCCACTCCCCTCCAAAGTGGGAGACTGGGAGAGGAGAGCTGTTCTAAATAAAAGAGATTGAGGAAATTACAACCAAATACAATGGGAACATTAATTAAATACTGAGAGTGTTAATTTAAAAACAACTACAAAGGACATTTGGGGGTTTAATTTGAGAAATCTGATTATGACTATATATTAGCTGATTCTATTGATTCTATTAAATTTTTAGTTGCCATAATGGTATTGTGGTTCTTGTCCTTAAGAGATGAGTGCTAAAATATATGGATGTGAAGTGTATGATGTTGCAATTTACTTTTCAATGTTTAAACTAAAAAAATATAAGTTGGATGGGGAAAGCGAGTATTACAAAACATTATCAATTGATGAATTTAGAAGATTGTTCATGTTTTATGTGCTCTCGTTATACCTTCTGTCAGATTTATATAGATTTAAAATTTTTCAAAATAAAGGATGAGGAGAGAAAATAGACTATTTAAAAAATGTAGACATTTAATTGACCAGAACTTTAGTTATGGGGAAATCCATATATTCATATAGAACAAGTTATTACAAATGAATGAAATTTTTCTTACCTATTCACCCATTACCTACTTAAAAAAAAAAAAAAGGTTCAATTTAGTCTTCCCCACTTCTTTCCTTTTAAAATAGCCTAGGAGAATTTGAAATGCTGAAGCAATCATTTTCTTGACTTGAACTACATTTTTTAGACCTGACTAATCTTGGCTGACTATATAATGCAAAAATGTATGTATACAGCAAAAATTGACTGCCCAAGAAAAATCGAAAAACTTACCATCATCATGTGAAATCTTAATATCCTGCCCTTAGTAACTGACAGATTAGACACATGAAAAAACAGTAAGTACCACATGGACGATTTGGAGAGGACAATCATATAGAACATTGTAACAGCAAAACTGAAGAAAAGGCTTTTTTTCAAGCATAACTGAAACATTTGTAAAATTTGGCCATGTGGTAAGCTATAGAACAAGTCTCAATAAATTTCAAAGAATCAGTGCCTAAGGGAACACTCCCTCTAATCACAATGTAACTAAAATAGAGATTAAGGACAAAAGGAAAACTTCCAAAATCTATACTTTCGAAAATATAAAGACACTTATAAATAATTCATAGGTCAATGACAAAAAAAAAAAAAGTAGTGAAAATTAGGAAAGTCTTAGAACTCCCCCATCCATCCAAAAAAGATCTGCACATCAAAACGTGTTGAGATACAACTAATGAAAATGCACAGCTGTAAAAGTTTATAATAAAATATAAGTTTCTTAGCCAAATAAAGTACAGCCAAATAAATCAAAGCATTCTTTTGGGAGAGCTTGATCCCAGAGGGGCAAGAGGGAAGGAGGGAATGAAGGAGGAAAGGAGGGAGAGCGATGGGAGTGTGCACTTTGTGCTGCTACTAGAGGTGCTCTGGATCCCTATTTGAGGATTCTTATTTATGAAATGCCTCTCTGATTGTACAGTGAAGAGAAAGGAGAACGTTTATCCATAGGTTTCATCCACCATCAGTCAGAGGCTCACCCCAGAAGGTGCATAATCTTCCACATTTCCAAATTGAGCATCCAGGGCAGGAGGTGCTGTCACAGGCCTTAGGCAAGGCACGGTCAGTTTCACTCACTTGGAACCTGGCTAGAACCCCCACATTGTCTATAAAGTTGAAGATGTACATACCTAGGACCCAGTATTTCTACTCATAATTATACCCCAAAGCAGTTCAAAACTGTGCACTAGGAAAATATTCATAAAAGCCTAATTTGTAATTTTACAAAATCAGAAGCAACATAAATCCCATCAACAGTAGAATAGATTAAAAATGATGATGTAATCTCAATGGAACGAGGTAGTACAGTGAAAACGAATGAAATGCAGCTAACACATCTCAAAAGCAACACTCAAAGAGAAGAGCTGGTAACCAGAAAACACAAGCAATGTGATTCCATTTATATTAAATGTCTACAACATACAAAACTTGATGATATATTATTGAAGACTCCAAATGTGAGTAAAGCCAAAAAGAAAAGCGAAAGAAAGATTGATACAAATTTTAAATTTTAAATTTTAAAGGAGAGGAAAAAATGCAAGGGGGGAGAGGGGAGGAATCAGAGAGTCCTCGAAAGTGCTAGCATGTTCTCTTTCTAATGCCAAGTGCAGTGTACACACTGTATACAGAATTTATTTTTGTTCTTCAAAAATGTGCACATGCATTATATATTCCCTGGTATAATATACTTCACAACAACAATAAAAATAGTTTTTAAAAAGATTTCATGTACTATTAATACCTTTACCTTTTTCCGACCTCACACTGAGCAAAAAAAAAAATTATGAGTAATCATGTACTTTTAGGACTTAAAGTTAAGAGACTAGATTTCCTTATATTTTAAAAACAAAACCCTATATTTTCAGCCCTAGGTATTTACTTAAGATAATACTACATTCTTTGTGCTTTTGTTTCAGACCACTTAATGTAAATGTGAGTTAATTCTATTTATTCAGACTTTTCCATTTCTACCATACTTTCTCACTAGAGCCTGAAGGTATAAATTGTTTACATTTCCTGCCCTGCTCCAGTCAAATGATTTCCCTTTATGTTCAGTAAATGGTGCATGTTCACACATCACTTTTAAAAGGATGTAATGGAGCAATACCTTATTGTTAAGAACAAAACACCTGTGTGCCTAGATGAACAGATCATTTAAAAGGATTTTTTTGTTACTATTATAGGATATGCTTTTGAGATAATGGAAAACATTGCTAAAATCATTAAAATAACACAGCCTCCAACTTCTTCTAATTTGCATTCTCGTTCCAGAGAGAATTGGAGTAGTAGTAAAAACTTGCCAGAAATGTGGGCAGAACCTCTTCTTTGAAATCACAGCCTAGAGCCCTGACAGGCCTGGCAGTCATTCACAGATAATTGACTGAGCCCCTTCTCTGTTCCAGGGAGCCTGCACTGTATTCAATGCTTTTGGGTAGACGTGCCCTAAGCAGAGGTCTCCTCTTGGCCTCCAATCCACAAAGCCAAAACAGCTTTCTGCTGTTCCTGGGCTAGTGCTCCACCCCATTAAGACTTTCGCCAGAGGGTGAGAAGAATACTAAAATTTACATGGATTAAGCTCAGTTGTGTCAAGGACAGCTCTTTAACAGGACTGCTCTTATTAAATAATCAGAGGAAGCTCATTAACAACTTAAAGCACTATTCAGCAAAGCCCTACTCAGGCACTCCTGGATTTTTAAAAACTGCCTATTTTAAGTTGATTTCCAGAGAAGCAGCTGCTGAGTGGAGAATTCAGGTGCAAATGATTTATTAACAAAGTGCTTTACAACAGAAACTGGTAAGGAGATGCGGAAGCAGGACAGGGAATGGAGCAGTAGGGTCCAAGACACACTACCTCGAAATATGGCACCTTGGCATCCTAACTATCTTAAACCGAAGGAGTTTGAGAAACCAACAGAAGCATTAGATGGTCTCTCTGACCTCACCCTTCTTCCCTGCAAGCAGAGGTAAATCTGCCATGTGAAAGGTCCCCTCCAGGTACTAGGAGGATAGAAGGCATCCCCATCACCAGAGGTGGGGAATTTAGGACTGAGAAGACTATATAATCAAACCTTGTTACTTCTTCACCATATTACCACCCCTAGCCCAACCCCCTTTGTCTTGTCAATATTTTACATATTTATTGTTTCATTGTATAAAAGATATAAAAGCTTCCTGCTCTGTTACTTCTTTAAGCCTCATATCTTGGTAGGGCTCCCATATGCATATATGTGCATATGTATTTAAAATTGTTTTTCTCTTGTTAATCTGTCTTTATTATGGGGGAGTGGTAGATGGGTGTCAGCTAAGAACTTAAAAAGCTAGAGAAAAAATTATTTTCCTTGCCTCAGACAAAATCCTACAGAAGTAGCTTCGATCTGATATTGCAGGGGAGCCCTGGAGGGTAGGTTGTGCCTCAGGGTCTGTCCTGACCTGAGGCAAGGGAACTTGGTTTCAGAGTCCTAAGGGCCACACAGAGAGAACGTCGTAGTCCCAGGCGTTTGCCAAGCTCTCTGTGCAATCAGTAGCCAAGCTCTCTGTGCAATCAGTCCTCCAAGGAAGAGTCACTCGTGAGTCACAGTACCAGCAGTCAGAGCACAGGAGGTTTGGGGAGGCGCCAGTAAGGGCAATCACGAGGAGCGAGGCGCGCCAGAGGTGTCCCACCCTGCCCTTCAGGGACTTTCTTGACGTGAGACTTCTAGGTGACTGGGCAGGTACCAATGCTCAGGCAAGTCAACCAGTCAGGACCCTGAGGGCCCAGGTCTGTTCAGCCCGTCCCTCAGTTGCACTGCTGTCCCCAGCTCTCCGGCTTCTCCTCAGAAGCCTTCAGCACATGGCTGTCTGCAACCAGAGCTCGCTCCCTGGGTTGTTCAGCCCTGGGCTACCTGAGCCGAGCACTCAGGCAGAGCTCACCTCTAAGCCTGGGGTGTGTGTGTGTGGTCCATTTACCTCTGGTGGAGTCAATAAAGGTTATCAGGTTTCAGACCCTACTTGGGATTGCAGGATCAGAGAATTTAAGAAAATGACCTAGGTGGCAGATTTTAAAAAGAGAATTATTGTTCGCTTTAACTTCTGCATGAGCCCTCCAGATTCACTGGTGTTAAGTGACTCCAGCAAATCCCTCACAGGAGCCAAAGCCCTCAGGCTAAAGCAGCTGAACCGGCCTTGCCCCACCCTCATTTCTCTCTCCGACTCTAACTCCCACCCCTGTCACTGTGGCTCCCTTTCCCCTACCCCCATTTTTGTCTTTCTGCCCCACTGCCCCTCTCCCAGCCAGATGACCAGTTGTTGGATCTGGCACAACTGAGACACAGGTGGAGCCACCTGCCAGGCCTTTCTGCCCTGCCTGTAGCAGCTGCTAGCTCCTGGGCATGTCAAAGAGCCAAGCAAAGACAGAGAAACGGGAAGAAAGAGAAGCAAGCTCTGCCAGGCTAGCCAGCCGTCCTCATCAGCCTGTCCTGGAAAAGCACATTGAGAATTTTCAGCCAAACCCAAGCCACAGCTCCTGTCAGGGATTATCCAGATTCAAATTCCAAATTTCTGGAGCTTCAGGAAGTGCTAAAGCTTGTTCACACATGAACAAATTAAACAACAACAATAACAAAAACCCTCTTTCCAATATCTGACAACTCAACATCTTTTTTTTTTTTTTTTAAAGAAGAAAACCGTCTTTTCAGTGTCGGTGCTCTGATTTTACAACTTTCACGAAAAATGTTCCAAGGTTCCTGAGATCTGAGTAGAATCTGGCTCAAGTTTGCTTCATACTCTGGAGGCCACTGGGTACACAGGGTCCTTTTCTACTCCACTTATTACCCTGCAGCTCAAAGCACAGAGACACTCGCCTGTGCTTTTCTTCGATTTCCTTGAGGACTCCAGTTATTTTTATTTATCATGTTAAGATGAGTGTCGCATTTAAATACAAGTGTGAGAAGCACCAAAGAATTCTTCATTCCTGCATCTTTCTGTGATTTAATCCCAGGACATTTTGTGAAGAAAAGCAGTTTCTGGGGTAGATGCTGTCTGTCAATCATATTGTATCGTATTGGCTAAGGGATGCCATACACTTGCTATTTATACAATTTATAGTACACAAGGAAATGTTTATAATTAAAATATTGAGAAGTCAAATACATTATAGAGTGAAATGTATAAAGAGATAAGCATAACATGATGACATATTTATCTTTTTACCTAACATTTCTTATCATCTAAAGAACCAGCAATGGCTTTTTCGAGATTGTGATGAAATGTGTGTGTGTGTGCGCTATAAACAATCAACAAATGTATGACCAGGGAGCCAAGAATATTTAATGGGAAAGGATAATGTCTTCAATAAATGGTGCTGGGAAAACTGGATCATCACCTGCAAAAGAATGAAATTGGACGTCTATCTTATACCACTCACAAAAATTAACTCAATATGGATTAAAGACCACTGAGACACAATCTCCAAGAGAAAAATATAGGAGAAAGGCTCCTTTACATGGGTCTTGGCTATAATTTTTAAATATGACACCAAATGCACAAGCAAAAATGCAAAAATGAACAAGTGGGTCTACATCAAACTAAAAACTCATATGTAGAAGCAAGCAACAAAGTAAAAAGGCAACTGACAAAATGAAAGAAAATATTTCCAATCCATCTAACTGATATACAGGGAACTCATACAACTCAGTAGCAATAATAATAATAATCTGAATAAAAAATGCACAGAAGACCTGAATAGATATTTTTCCAAAGGAGATATCCAAAGAGCTGGCTGGCACATGAAGAGATACTCAACATCACTAATCATTAAGGATATACAAACCAAAACCACCATGAGATATCACCTCACTAGTGGTAAAATGACTATCATGAAAAAGGCGGGAAATAATGAGTGTTGGCAAGGAGGTGGAGAAAGGGAACTCTTGTGCACTATTGGTGGCAATGTAAATTGGTACAGCCATGATAGAAAACAATATGGAGGGTCCACAAAAAATTAAAAATAGAACCACCATATGATCCAGCAAACCCACTTCTGAGTATATATCCAAAGGAATGAAATCACAGTCTTGAAGAGTTACACTACAGCATTTTTCACAGTAGCCAAGACATGGAAACAATCTAAGTGTCCATTGACTGAATAAATGGATAAAGAAAATGTGAGATTATATATCTATATAATAGAATATTATTTAACCATGAGAAAGAAGGAAATCCTGCCATTTGCAACAACACAGTTAAGGTTTGAGGAAATAATGTTAAATGAAGTCAGACAGAGGAAGACAAATACTGTATCATCTCACTTACATGTGGAATCTAAAACACCAAACTCCTAAAAACAGAAAGTAGAATGGTGGTTGCCAAGGAAATGAGAGGCAGAGTGATAAGGAGATGTTAGTTAAAGAGTACAAACTTATAGTTATAATAGATTCTGGAGATCTAATGTACAGCATGGTGACCTTAGTTAACAATACTGTATATGTACTTGAAAGTTGGTAAGAAAGTAAGTATTAAATGTTCTCACCACTAAAAGGAAAAATAAAAGCTGATGGAGATGTTAACTAAACTTACTCTGGTTATACCTTAAATTTATACATTGTTACATGGTCAATTATATCTTAATTTAAAAAATAAATATTACATGTTTGTGTATGTGTGTATGCATGTGAAGCAATAGATTAAAGAAAATAATTCTTGAAAAATGCCTGGCCTATAATATGTTTTAAAATATGGTAATTTACTACTGATAGAAAAAATATAGAAAAAAAAAAGAAAAAAAGAAAAATCCCACGGTCAATTACATTTTGGAAAATTTTGTTTCAACAAAATTAAGCAGGTGCCTTTACTGCAGGATGTCTCCGAGCCAATTATATGCTAATTGTTATGATTTGAATGTCTGTGTCTTCTCCAAATTCATATATTAGAATCCCAATGCACAGTGTGATAGTGTTAGGGGGTGGGGCTTTGGGAGGTGATAGGGTCATCAGGGTGAAACCCTCATGAATAGGATTAGTGTTCTCATATAACAGAGCTCCCTAGCCCCTTCCACAAAGCGAGAACACATCAAGAAGTTGGCAGGAGGCGGCTTTAGCCAAAACCTCACCATGCTGGCACCTTGTTTTTGGATTTCCAGCCTCCAGAACTGTGAGAAACAACTTTCTGTTGTTTATAAGTTACCCAGTCTATGGTACTTTGCTATAGCAGCCCAAACGGATTAAGGCATTAATATACATTGTGAATCCTGGAGAGGAGTGGTATTACATGCTCTAAATGCCAGGCTTATATGAACACAGAACCTCTTCTGTCTATGTAAAGACAAATTATTTTGTGGAACAGTCTTTGGGAAACTCTTATTCAACCTATTCAGAAGTGAAACTGTAGACAATTACATTAAATAATAACATTTTCAAAGCCATAATATCCGTTACAACATGTTTTATGAAATACAGATTTCATTTCTATTCACTTACCACCATCAGTTACCATTATTTTATTTGTTTATTTCATTAGTTTATTATTAATAAACTTTGTACAACTTTCAGCAGAGGGAGGTCTTGTCAGTAGATTTTAAAATATATTTTCAAGGGCGATCTTTATTGGATATTAAAATATATGTATTTGTATAAAGTAACATTATATGTATATACAAAATAACATATATATGCATATATACACACAATAGAAACACATACGTAGATATCTATATTTAAATAGGGTGACAATATAGTTTTTCTTAAGAATGGTTTTCTAATGAGTACCTTGCTAGATATTTCAGACAGGATTTAATAAAGGCAACTAGTTATTAGTGTTGAAAGGCCTGAAGGAACAAAGAGGGAAAGATGAAACAACACAAGTATTAGTAATCTGAGGAAATGCTAACACTCCTAGGGCTGCGGAGTTATCAGGTGGTCCCTCTCCACTGTGCTGTTGGGGTGTCCTGTAGAGATCTGGGACCACAAAACCAAGGCCAGAATTGCCACGTCAGAGCCCGGGGCCATGTTGAAACCAAGCCTTGCAGGTCAGAAGCTGGGAGGGAATGGCTCTTCTCAGTCTCTCCTTGGGGCTTCTAGCAGAACCCAACAGAAAGCCACCTAAGAGTGTCTGGGAAATGAAGTTCTGAAAATACACATCAGTAAACAAAAGGAAAGGAACAGGAGCTGAGGATCAACAAATGAACAGCATGTTGGCAGAGAGGAAATTTAAAAGCGATCATATGGGCACATTTTAAAATAGAGTCCTTTCCTTTTCCTCTTAATCACCAGAGAAACTGGTTTCTTTTAACTTTGCAAATTTGAATTAATAATGAAGAGATAGAATTTGCACTGAACTAAGGTAATTTGGGGGGAATAAGGACATTAAAAAAAATCCTTTCAACTCAGATTTGAAAGAATGATAAAATGAAATAAAAATTTCATGACATATTATCGTGAATCTCTTTAAAATATGAGCACTTAATTTGACTAAGCATGAAATTTTAATTGGCACCAAGTACTTCATCTCATGTCTCTCTCTCTCTCTCTTTTTTTTTTTTTTTTTTTTTTTTTAACTTTTTGCAAATTTTACCCCTTGCTCAGGCTGTCAGGGAAAGTCTACAGTCCTTAATATGCACCATGCCACATGGCAAACACTGCAGCCTGGTCATCTGTGTGATACACATGTTTAGTGATTAAGACTACAACCCAGCTGTATACAGCTCAGTGAAAATTGTTGCTCTGTCTTATGAACTTGAGGCACTCAAAATCCCAAAGTGCTTTCAAAATTATTAAAGATCAAATTGTGTCTGGTTATATTTTTGTATATCATTTCCCAGAATACAATGTGCAAAACTTGAGTTTCTTAGGCTATTAACAGGATGGACTATAATAGGGTTTCTTTGGTCGTATAGGTCTGGAAAAACTGGCTTTAGCCAATGCTTCTCAACTCTCTGTGATGAAGAACTAATTTCTTTTTTATTTCCAATTTGTCTCAGACCTTATTTTTTTAGTAAAATATAATTAAAAATTACCAAATAAATGAAATTAAAAGGCACAGAAAAAGACACTCAAATTTTTTATATTAGGTTTGACAAACATTAAATTATTCTGTCAAATTTATCTAAAGCTTCTAAATGCTTACTCACTTACTCAGTTTACCCCAGTACTTATTATAAACACCCCCCCCCCCAAAAAAAAACCACTTCGAATATTCAGCTAACTCTACAGACTATATTTTAAGTTCAAACAAAGTTTAAATATTTCATTACCGAAGTACTTAGAGCTTTCAGCACACTAATGGGCATTATAAATCTATGAGAGGTAGATTCCTCGTGCAACATTTCAGACATTTCCCCAATTAAATGAAAGTGTAGAACTTCTTCCTTTGGTTGGTTGGTTTTACCAGCACATCCTATGGAATGTGTCTTCCACAGGACATACTTTGAGTATGTCCTGAGGACATACTTTTAAGTGTGTTTTGTCAAATTCTGATTCTTTAAAAATTATAGCTCCATGCATGTCATATAGATTAACCTTTGCTTCCCAGCACATCTATATTCTAGGCAATTCCAAATTAGAGATAGGAACAAAGATGGATGGATGGATGGATGGATGGATGGATGGATGGATGGATGGATGAATGGATGGAGAGATAGGAAAGAAGGAAGGAAGGAAGGAAGGAAGGAAGGAAGGAAGGAAGGAAGGAAGGAAGAAGGAAGGAAGGAAGGAAGGAAGGAAGGAAGGAAGGAAGGAAGGGAGGGAGGAAAGAAGGAAGGGAGAAAGAGGGAAGGAAGGAAGGAGGAAGAAAGTAAGAAAGGGAAGGAGGGAAAGTGGAAGGGTGAAAAGGAGGAAGAAAGGAAAGAAGAAGGTCCTCGTATTTATTTTGCATACAGTAGGCACTTAACTGATAATAAAAAAAATAGTCTAAAAGGCTAAAAATATTTAAAAGTTGCTCCTGTCATAAGGCAATTTTTTTCCCCAAGCACTCTCTTTTTTAAATTCTGAAAAGCAATTGCCAGATACCCAGACATGTGATGCTAAACACAGAACCCACTGGAATACCATCAATTATGTCCTGGGTATGTGTTGATTCATAGCAAGTGGAAGCTCTTTAGACTGACTCCTTATGTGCTCAAATTCACAAGACTAAAATGTGGGGGCAGTTAGTCAGCCAGCCTCATGTATGCGTTCTACTTGCCTAAACAACACTGTATGTGCCTTCGCTACCCTCTCTTCCCCTAACTTTCTCACCACTGAGACCTCAGAGGTGGCAGCTGCTGACATCAGCCTGAAAGCAAAGCTTGAGATTGTCTGGTGAAGAGGCCCGACCTCCACCACTGAACAGGCAGCCTGCTTGCTACCCCTTGTGGTCTGTGGGTTCTTCGAAGGTACCCAGGGAAGCTGTTGGTGGGAAAATCAAATATTCTCAATAGAAAATATTTAAGGATGTAGATAGTGGAGAGATACAGTGCCCCGGATTGCCTACACCAATAGATACAGGACCCCGGCCCCATATATCCAGTCCCAGAGCCCTTGGGCAGAGAAGATCTGGATTTTGGCACAGCCTGGATGCTATGTCTCCTTAGACAAGTCAGTCACCCTCTCTGAACCACAGTTCTGTAAAGTGATACTCAATGACCTCCATAGTTCTTTCTGGAACACAATTCTGTAATCTTAAATAAAGAATAAGGCCTAGGGCAAATATAAGAATTGAATTATATTATCTAATCTATAACCCACTACATAGACTGATCAGCCTAGCTTACACATTCTTGATTAAATGAATAATGCACAATTTAATTATGTATTGGGGGCAAATGTGAAAGTGGAGGTTCCATGAAGAGCCATCTTTATATAGAATTTAAGTTGACGACTGACTGTTGATGTGACTTCAAAAGCCAGGAAGTTCTCCTTACACAAAATTGAAAGACACTGTACAATTGTTGCGGAGGCTCCAAGCTCCTTTCAGTGGCTTTCATTTCACAGGGAGAGATCAGGATGGAACTCACGCTATGGTGAAACACCTGAAAGACAATCTTCCCTGTAAGAAGGTTTTACCATGGGTCTCAACTCAGAAAGTACCTACTTAGGAGAATTAACATCCCCTAAGGTCTCACTACTCAGTAGGTTATCCACGGAGGCAACAACAGCATCGGAGTGGGTGCTTGTTAGAAATGCAGACTCTCAGGCCCCAACCCAGACCCACTGAATCAACTCTGCTTGTTTACCAGGTTTATGAGTGATTTGTTTGCACCTTAAAGGTCAAGAAGCCCGAATATAACTGTGTGCTTTGCACGTACAATTGTGAATAAACATTCACGACTCGGCGGTGAAAGATTCTGTTAAACCAAACTGAGCCTGGTTCGGGTGTAAGCCAGTAAATTTAGAGAGGGAGAAAAATGCAGAAAAGGATCCTGAGGGTGAACAGATAACTCATCCGCTATGCCTACGCAAAATTAAATTAGCTCTTTATAATTTCTCTTCAATTTGATTTTTAAATGGAGCCATTATGACTCAGGTCTAAGGGGCTCAGAGTCATTAACCAAAGAGGTAATGAGAATTAAGAAGACATCCCCCCCCCCTTCTTCTCCATGAACATTTTTCTTGTTTTAGAGTGGGGTGTGGGGAAGAGGGAGATGGATAAAGAAATTTCCAAACTGCCCAGATCAGGGGTCCTCGATTGGTGGTCTGAGACCTGGGTGTGGCGTAGGGATGAGGTCTGTTTCCTGGCATCCGACTAGCCTGGGTTCTAATTTGAACTCTGCAGCTGTGTGGTTTTAGGCAATTTAATCTCTGAGAGTCCTTATTTCCTCTTCCATAAAATGAGAATACTGGTACTTATGAAGTTCTCATGAGCAATCCAGACACTTCAAAAGCATCCTTTTTGGGGTAGGCAATAATGTCACAGTAGCAATGTGAATACCTTTCTCAGGCTTAGTGTTTCAGGGAGCCAAAGCCCAATCATGCCTCTGCCCCAATTCTACCCTCACCAGCTTGAACAGTGGCTTGACAAACATATATTGAGCAGCTCAGATGAGCCAGGCAAATCAATACATAACCTCCCCTGGGACAGCTTCCTCTAATAAGAGGTTCCTAGGGAGTTCGATGATTCTGAGACTTTCGGATTTCAAGGGTCATTGAAATTTCAAAACTAATTCAGGGCACTGATATTGAGTGGCCAACTTTGTCTTTTTTGCTATTGTTAAGAAAATAGTTTTTAAACTTTAATTGTTTCTAAAAATAAAACTTTTTAACATCAAAAAGTAAGACATTATAAAAGACAATTCTTTTATCTTGAATAAATTTAACTCTTTGAAAAATATTGCATTGTCCTTCTGTTTTCACTTCAACACGAACAGATGAAAACCTCTCTGTGGACCTGTGGTGTTTGGTAACCATTCCCTCTTTAAACCCCAGAAGGCTAAGGGGATAGGCATCGTTCAGAAGTTGCTTAAAGTTGCCAGAAAGTCCTGAGGTTCACAGGCCACACCTGAAGCCCTACCTCCACCCTCGGGCCAATCGCAGGGTTATAGTGGAGGAGCATGTAACAGGACACGACGACTGAAAGGTTGGACGCTCACTATCTCATGCATCCCCCATCCAAATGTTTCATTTGCATGAAACAAAGCCTTCTCTGGGCCCTGGCTATGGCTGGGCTTTTAGAGGAGGCTGAAGTGGTTGGCAGATGGGAGTAGAAATGCAATTACTTAATGCAATTGTGGTACTTAATGCATTTAGCAAACGTATGTGTTTTTAAAGGAACTAACTAAAGGAACCACATCCAAATTTAGGCAGATGTTATCACTCGTTGGCTGTGGGGATTACAGATGATTTTTATGTGCTTTGGAGTTTTCAGTATTTTCCACATTTCCTCCCAGAAGACAAATTGTTTATATAATAAGAAAGGAGTTTATCTTTAAAAACTAAATACATAAAAACTTAAACTGTTAGGCTAGGATTCCCTGAAGCTGTGCAGCACACTACCTGCATAGCCATATGCAGTGTGCTTGCATGAAATACATTTAGCACCACTGTATGTCCTTTTGTAGCTTTTGAATTTTGTGCCTCACGCACATATTAAGTATTCAAAAAATAATAAATTTGAAAATGTTCAGAAGGCTAGAAGGGGAGACATCACTTTGTACCTCTTTTTTATGCAACTGCGCCCAACCCCTACCCCAACTTTGGGACTTGGGGGGGGGTGCCCAGTGGCCTTGCAGGGGATGAGGATCCCCCTCCCCCACCTCATGGCCACCCAATTGATTATGGCAGAAGATGTGATCATTCTCATCTGGCAGTGTAGCGTTGCCCATCTTGATTGTTACAATTCAGGTTGCAAACCATGAATCAAAACAAAGACCATTTCAAAAACCCATTGTTTACCAAAATGTGAAATTACATGAAAAATTGAGATTTAAAAAGAAGACAAGCTTTGTGAAAATACACTTAGGGTGGACAGAACTCTGTGCTCTTCTGGGGTATGTCTCAGGTCTTTGAGGTTAGATGAATATTCTTACTCATCAGTAAATATTTGAGATGAAAGCTTTTTTTGCTCACCTCCTAATTATTATTTTTCCAAAGCATCTGCTTCTGGGAGAAGATTAATTAGTTGGCTATCCCTAAAGGATGTATTTGAGGAGATCAAAGGCCCTTAACATATAATAGAGAGAGAGGACTAAACTGTGGAAATTTTCTCTTTGGAGGAATAAAGATTGAAATTCACTTGGGGAGTGTCATGGTGAACAAGGATTGCTCTGTTTTTCTTTCTTTTCTTTCAGAAAATAAAAGCTCCTGCCAGGATAGAAATATTTAACTTATACTGCATTTTATTAGCCTTTTCTTTGAAGGGATACCACTTAAAATTTTTCTCTTTTTTCCTCATTGGATAAACACAGTGAAAATATGTTTTATCTAAGACTATACACAGGGATCTATGAGATATTTTGCAGTGAAAAAATGAAAGTAAAGACTCAAGAATGGTTTCCTTACCTGCACCTCAGACATTTCCTCATTTTATTTGTTTTCCTTATAGATTTAAACAATTCAACCAACAAATAGATATTGCTATATCGTGTAAGTTTATCTTATGTCTGTGCAAAACCATGTTGGCTTGGGAACGTGGCTTGCCAATGACCTTGTCCCTACCTCACGTGAGTTTCTGCTTCTCCATAATTTTTCCTTTCCTTTGAAAACAATCATTGATATAGACTGAACAGTTGTGTCCCCCCAAATTCATATGTTGAAATCTAATCTCTGAAGGTAATGATTTTAAAAGGTGAGTCTTTTGGGGAGATGATTAGGTCATGAAGGCAGAGACCTCGTGAATGGGATAAGTGCCTTTATAAAACAGACCCCAGAGAACTTCAATGCCCCTTCTGCCATGTGAGGACACAGTGAGAATGTTAAATTTCCCCAACCATCGACATCATCATGGCTTGATGACCCAGGATCACCTGAAGCAGATGATCTTCCTGATGTATCATCAGGTCAATAGCAGCCTTACAGGGTCACTACGCCTATGCCATTCACCTCACTTTGTCTCATCATGTTAGCATTTTATCACCTCACATTATCTCAAGAAGAAGGGCAGGTACAGTACAATAAAATATTTTGAGAGAAGGAGAGATCACATTCATATAACTTTTATTATAGTATAGTATGATTATCATTCTATCTTATTATTAGTTACTATTGTTAACCTCTTGCTGTACCTAATTTATAAATTAAACTTTATCATAGCTACGCATGCATAGGAAAAAACATAGTATATATAGGGTTCAGTATATATATTCACACATATATACATATATGTATATACACATATATATGTGTGTGTGTGTGTGTGTGTGTGTGTACTTTCAAGCATTTACTAGAGGTCTTGGGATGTATCCCATGGATGGGGGAGACTACTGTGAATATATCTGGTATAATTTTTTTAAAAAATATAGATTAACAAAGAGGAAATTTTAAATTATTCATAAGTCCCACACTCAAAGATAACTGCTGTTAGCATTTCATTATTTAATCTATCCTTCCAGCCTTTTTCTAGTCATAAATAAACTATTCTGCACAAATTTAATATTATAGTACACACTACTCCCTAATTTGTTTTTCCCTCCTCTTTCCTTTTCCACAACACTGTTCTACAAGATAGAGAAGAAAACAACTTTATTCTGACTGAGGTGGATGTTGAAATGGTTCTGATAACACACGCCAATTGCATTTCATCCAACAACTGCTCTGCACTTGCTAGGTGTTTTCATATAAGTTGACCTGCAGAATGACCAATTTAGCCCACTCCGTAAGTCACTGGAACCCTGGCGAGGAACTCCATTGTGGGGTTGCTCTGTTCTAACTCAACACAAACAGGTGCTTAGAGGTGAACTGGACCCCACAGATGGGCCTCCACCTGGGTCCCTGAGGCCATCTAACCAATATGAAGCAGCCTCTCACCCTGGAAGTGGCCTTGGTGTAGTTCATCATTTTGGGAAACAGTGCCTTTCATTTCTTCCCTTACTAGTGAATAAAGGCACAGCTGGCTGGGATACTGGCCCCTTAAACTCAAAATCAAAGGGCTGGGGCTACCTCAACCTTCTCTTCCTCAGCCCTATCCTCCTGGGTCCCCCAAACAGGATCATTTTCAAGGACTTAGTATTCATTGTTCAAGTCACTAGACCCTGCACCTAACCCTCAGCGCTTGCCAATGGGGAGAAATTGGATTCCTGAGGAACTGACATCTGCTCTAATTCCTTCAACTTCATGTTGTGGGGAAAGGCCACCACAGAAATGTTTCCTTTTGTAAAGTATGCATGGCCTTAAACTGTGAAAACTTGCAAGGACTTTAAAGTTAAAGGGACTTTGGGCAAGCCCAGGAACGATCTGTGCAAAGAAGCAAGGTGCATCGGGAGGATGTACTCTAATTAAACCCAGATACAACACTAGGGTAAGTTAAGCCAAGATTGATATTAAAATCAGGGAATTTTTTGAAAAATTAATGAATTACACTTTACTTTTAGGGTTTCCTACCCTGGCTGATGATCAGAATCACCCTGGGGTACTTTTTAAAACTCCATATTCTCGACCAGATTGCCAAGATTCTAATTCAACGAGGCTGAGAAAGGGCACTTTATGTTGTGGGGGGGGGGAGTGCTTTTCCTCTACCCTTCTATGTTCTTTCAGCTGATCTAATCATTCATTAAATTGACATGAGACAGATTAAAAAGAGAAAATAACCAATTTAATTGCATACATATGTACAGGAACCCCACATAAATGATAAAGTCGGAGACCCCTCATACATGAGAGGTTCAGAGACAGAAAGGGAAAATGAGGTATATATGACCTCATAAGCTAAGAAATGAGATACTATACCTGAGGTTTCAGAGGGGAGGAAAGTTCTGGGATTCAAAGCCAGTTGCCTCTGACTCCAGTGTGATGGCTCTTACCCACCCCACAAAGGGCTGCTCTGTAGCTGGCTGAGAGCCTTGGAGAGAAGAGGGACTGGTCTGACCATAGCTGTCTTCATGAACACCTGTTTCAAAAAAAAAAAAAAAAGTCTTTATACTCATTAAAAACAAAAAACTTTTAACAAAAAAAAAATGGCTACTGGAGTGTGGAATGGAAAAATTTATAGTACATTTCAAAAGTGCTTGAGAGTGATTACTTTTAGTGCTCATTAAAGTTCCGGATCCTTGAAATAAGAGTATTTTATATGGGCTAGTGTAGTCATTAGAATGAAGTTAAATTTCAATATTTTGAGGGACTTTATGCTAATGCATGTATTTGTAGTATATTCCAGGTTGTAGTGAGTGCCTTCAGGGGAAATAGCTTCATGCAATATGTAACGAGTATCATACAGTGTATCTAGTCTACACCCAGTTTCTGTACTTTAGAGTAGGGGGAGCCTGGTGCAGAATGGTATATTGGAGAGGAGCTCAAGCTCTTGAATCATCTAGATCTAGACAAGGAGCCCAGTTCTCAGCAAGTCCCGAGCCTGTTTCTTCATCTGTAAATATCGATTTCATAGTATTAAATGTGAAGCCTGTGAGTAAACAACGGCTAAAACAGAGAAGGCATTTGGTATATTGTAGAGTTATTCTGTTCTACACACACACACACACACACACACACACACACACACACACACCCCACACCACACCACACCACACACATACAGCACACCAGGATAACCAAATCTTATTAGAAAGTATGAGTAACATTGAATACCAGGTACAGGATGAGGAGGAGATAAATTATTCTAGAGACGACAACTCTATCGAATTAATTAGAGATTTAATGCAATTCAAATAAAAATTTCAAGGAGTTTTTATAGTACTCAATAATATCATTTTTATGATTATAAAAATAGTACAGGAATGTTTTACATCATTGCCCAAGATGGAAATACATAAAGTAGAAAGAAAGTAAAAAGATCCTCTCTAATCCCATCTGCCAGAGGTCTCCACTGTTGAGATTGGCACATACCCTTCTAGACTTTTCTTGATACATATACAGGTACACCTGTAACCTCAGTATTCTGTAGCTAGTATTTTGAGAGGGAGAGTTTGTTTAGTCTATAACCATAAGCATTAAGTGCATATGCAGCATCCAGAACTATGTGTGCAGTCCTGGATCTGAGCAGGGAGGGAATCCATAAACCTAGAAGAATCTGCACCTCCCCGCCTTAGCCCCCAGCACATGGCACAGTGGCAGCTTTCTACTCCCAGTGGGATATGCCTAGATACTGGGAGTAAAGTAATCGGTCACCAATGTAGGGCCACATTTTGGCTTCCCTGTTCTACTGATAAAAGCCAATGCTTACTAAGTCTATGGTTTCATTTGTACAGTCTCCAGGTAAGAAGTTTTGGGGATAATATTTTCCTCTAAATGCATTGGGTGCCAGTGGCACATATGGTCCCAATAACCCATGTATAGGTCAGGGGCCCAGCAAAGAATAAAAGGCAAGGTGCAAAGGGTATTTAAACAGTGTTTAATGAAAGGACTATCTTCAAAGGTGTGGTCCAAGGTAAAGGGACAATAAGTGATGGTTGGGCACCCCAGGCTTTCTTTTCTTTTCCTCTCACGCTGGCTTCTACACACGTTCTTTCTCACTCCTCCTTCTCCTTCTGCCCTCTACTGCAGTCTCTAGCACAGAAGCTGAATTCGTTGAGTTAAATATACACCTGATATAACTTCATTGCACCTCATAGCCACCCTACTGCTCTCCTTTTAACCTCTCCCTCCACTTCTTGGATTCTGGGGAAGCTCTGAATTGTAAGCTGCGTAGAACCAATTCCCTGACCACTCCCTGTCAGAGAAGATGGTCAGTGGAAGTGTGAAGCTGCCTCTCTTAGCCTGGATCCCACTGTGCCAGCATCCCTGACGAGGTTAGAGACATCGTGCAATGCTGCTCTTGGACTGCTAGACATGAGCTAACACTTGGGTACCAAGCATGGTTGGCTGAGGTGAGAGCTTGGAGCTAGAATCTAGTGATGTCCGTGGATCCCAGACCCTTTTCTCCCCAGTCCCCTACACACCTGCATTTCCCCCAGCACCACTGAGGGTTTCCTCAGGAGGACCCATGGGTTGTCACCTGCCTATCCCACCCACATCCATGAAAAAGGTTGGAGCAATCTGGAAGTTAGGTCTGGATCTCCATGTTCTCTGATGTCTTAGTGCATGGTCAACACTTCACCTGTCTGATTACAGCCTCTTCTGGGTTGGCCTTTGATATGCAATCCCAGGACCAAGAGCAGTCAGCCTGCCTTTTATCATCCTCCTTGTGAGCTAACCGCCTTGGAGGAGAGGATTCCACTGCAGATGAGGCAGCTGAGACACCTGTACAGATCTCCTGCCAACACATTCTAGCCTACAACCAGTTCCACTCCATTCCTCCTTTGTCCCCTGCCTTACTTGTTCAAACATCATTAAATAATTTGAAATAGTTCTACTCACTACTGATCAAGAGCTTGGGATACTTATTTGCTCTTTATCCTCCTAAACATGCCATTCAAAGCCAACCCCAGACACCGTACTAGATCAATGAACCCATACGCCACTCAGCAGAATCTTGTGCATTTTTCAGAGTCCTCAGATGCATTCCACCTCTATAGCTTTTCTTTAATTGAATCTAATTCTTGCCACCTCCCCGGTCTTATGCCAACTCTTCATCTTCCACAGAAGCTTTTTATTTCTGGGAACATCTACTGTGGGCTTCATCACCCGCTCTGTCTCCCGCCTGCACACCTAGAAGTGGCTGCCACAGTAGCCTTTGTCTGTTTTGGTCCTGCCAGGTCTGATACAATGCTCATAGATCTGCTTACCTCTCTAAGAGCAACCAATCCAACTTTCCATGTAGCCTTTGCCTAGAGTCACCAACTGGTAACATTTTGTCTCATTTTGCTGTCTATATTTGACCCTTGAACAATGCTGGGCTTAGGTGCGTATAACTTCTGACTTCCCCAAAACTTAAGCTGTCCCTCCGTATCTATGGGGGATTGGTTCCAGGACCCCTTGTGGCTCAAAAATAGTACAGGTACTTATTGAAAACATTCCACCTATAAGTAAATTCGCACAAACCTGTGTTTTTATAAATTTTTTGATGAACCACTTAAGAGTCAGTTGCAGACATTATACCTCTTTACCTTGAAATACTTCATTGAGTATCTTAACAACAAAGATATTTTCTTGTACAACCCCAGCACAATTAACAAATTGAAGAAATGTAATATTGTTATTATTCTATTGTACAATAGGTAGAGGATATTGAAATTTTAACAATCATCTCAATAGCGTCCTTTCTAGCATTTGTTTTTCTGATCCTGGTTTCAGTTCAAGACCACCACTGCATTTAGATGCTCTGTCTTTCTGAGTCTTCTGTATTTCGGAGCAGATACTGGCCATCTTCCTTCACAACGGCATTTTGAAGAGCACAGGCAGTTGCTTTGTAGACTGTCCATCAATCTGCATTTCTCTGTTTATTCATGGTTAGATTCAGATTAGGGAATATTGGTAGGAATGTTACAGAAGCGTTATAGCTTCTCAGCATTTTCAATGGCAGGAGAAGCTTTGGAAAAATTCATTTATGTTTTTCTCCCTGTATTTTACCTTCCCCTCACTTCATTTGAGCAGGTAGTAGACTGTTTCCTCACCTTGGTGGAGATGTAGGGCAGAACAGTTGGAGGGATTTGAAGAAAGTGTGGAGCAAAAAGGAGAGGAGGAATTGCTTCTCACCCAAAGGAAATTTGAAAGAGAAGAGTCTAGGGTTCCCACTAAGAGACAAGACCAGTGTTCTGCTCCCTGACAGAGCCCAAGGAGGTGGCAGAGCCTCAGAGGGGAGCTTTGCATGGGGCACAGGCAAGCCAGATCCTAGGCCTGGGCAAGGCTTGCTGAAGACTCTTGTGCTCCACCTAGGGCAAGATCATCAGAGCCAGCAGACCAGAAAACATGATACAGACTAGGACAGTGGGTAACTGCTGACAATACCTAGAGAGATCCGCACCAGGAATGACTAAGAACTTTTGCCCTACCATGGGAAAGTATCTGTGGCCTTAGGAATGACCGCCCAGCGAGGGGCAGACTTGGAGGTACAGTCAATTAGTTTTTTCGTTTGTTTGTTTGTTTTTAAGAAAAGCAAAGGAAATGAAATGTTTCTCCTATGCTGAGATTCAGGCCTGAGGAATACCCACCCCCTACCCAGCTACTCTAACATGTGGGCTTAGCTCTCAGTTCTCAAAGACTTTCCTCTTGGAAACTGTACCCCTCCCACACACTTTCCCCTCCTCCCTGCTGCTCCATTTTAGACTATTTATCTCCTCTGCTCCTCCTCCTTTCTAAGGATCCTGCTACTCCTTGGGATCAGTCTCTGAGTGGGTCATTGGTCATTCATCTCTGTCCATCCACTGCTGAATGGGGCCCAAGCTCTGGACTGCAGTAGAGGAAGGAAGGGGAAAGAAGCCCTCGCCTCGCAGGACTCAGAGGAGAATACCTGTATTAGCTATCTATACTGTGTAACAAATTACCCAGCACTCAGAAGCTTACAACATTTATTATCTCACAGTTTCTATATGTCAGCAATCTGGGTATAGCTTAGCTGGGTCCTCTGAAATCAAGATGTCAGCCAGGACTGCAGTTATCTCAAGACTAGACTGGGGAGGTAGCTGCTCCCCAGCTCACTCATAAGGCTGTTGGCAAGATTCAGTTACTTGGTGGCCAATGGCCACCTTTAGTTTTCTGCCACTTGGGTCTCTCCGTAGGGCAGCTCACAAATGGTAGCTGGTATCATCAGAGCCAGCAAGTGAACAGAGCCAGAGAGAGAGGGCACTTAGCAAGATGGAAGTCACAGCCTTATGCAACCTATTCTTGGAAGTGGCATCCTACTACCTTTAGAGCACTCTATTTGTTAGAAGTAAGTCTAGCCTAGTGACAGAGAAACCCCAAGAAAGAAAAGAACTTCTATTTGGCTAACATCGAATTTATAGCCCAAACAAAATTCGAATTTTTAAAAGTCTCATCAAATCTATCTTAACTCTAAGATATTATTGAATTAGAGTGTATTATCAAATCCATCTTAACTCCAACATATGTTCTTAAGTGGTAGCTTGAAATCAATTTTCTCATCATTCTATGCTGAGGCCAGCCCTAAGCCCTGCGGTGGAACGGCAAATGTGTCTTTGGAAATCTGGCCTCACAGCCAGATTTAGCAGGTCTTTCTCATTCACTTGCTGCCCCTGTGTCCTCTCCACTCCTCCCTCCTCCTTCTGGATCTCTTCTCAGGGTACACCTGGAAGTTGCACTGGGTTTGACCTGATACCTGGCCCCCTCGTAGGCCATCAGGCCCTCACTCACTGGCCTGTGAACAGCAGAGGAAGCTTGTTTCAGGTGCTTGCTCTTTGGTCTGACACTTCTTCTACCCAGCATTTCCTCGCTTTTTTGTCCAGTTTGGTTCTGCACCTGAGCCCTTTCTCCTACCCACGGCATCCATGTTTTGGACAGTTTAACTAGCACTTGAATTAGTGTGGCCCAGGTGGGAAATCAGCACCCATTTTACATACTTTATGCAGAGGGATTTCCGGAGGAGAACTGGTTGCAAATGTGTTGTGGGGGATGGGTCAGCATGGGGGAAAAGGGAATAACCCAGACATCAGCCCTCACCACTGGCCTGCTAGAGGCTTCGCCACTGCTGCGGATTGGGTAGCTGGCCATGGAGCCCACCCTCCTGCAGCTGTTGCCACTGCCAGAGATCCTACCAAGGGCAGGGGACAGTGTGGCTGGTTTCTCTTGTTGCTTTTGGCTCCCGCCAGTATCTCGCAGAGGCGGACTCTCACCAGAAGCAGTTGGCAGGAGTCTGGGAAATGTAGTCTAGACACTGTTTCCACCACTGCTACCCCTAGCCCTGCCAGGCTGAGGACCCTATGGAAAGGTAAGACAGGAGCCGATGTCCCCACATAAATCTCCAGCATAAGACCTGCTATCAAGTCCTTGGCCCTGTAGGGTAGGAAAAAATAATTTTCTTTCTACTCTCCTAAGTTCTTCCAGCTGGTCTAATAATCAAACTGACATGAGACAGATAAATAGGAAAAAAGAACCGAATGGGTTCTATAAGAATATGGGACCTCAGGACAAATTGGGCAGTTGAGGCTTATATGCCATCTTAAGCTAAGGAGAAATGTGGGAAGGGGAGTCGTGATTTGGGACTTTAAAGGGGAGAAAGACAATTTAAGGTGAACATGGAAAAGCAAATGTTTGGTAAGCAAATGTTTGCTGGGCCATCTTTAACAATGGGACACAGAGAAGACTTTGATCAAATAGCCTTGTTGGGTTCCTCTCTGTCTACCACACTAGCTCATGTTAAACTATAGTTATCTATGATGATAGCTCCCTTCCTGGAGTGGGTCCTCTATCTAAATTCTTTTAGGTAGTTAGGGGGAAGGTCAAAGTTTTTTCCTGAGAATTTACTTCTTAAAAATAACCACCTTAAAAGAATCAGTATCCCAAAAGGCACATTTTGGGATGGCAAGCTCTGCTCCCCCTCTGCTCTTTCCCTCTTTCCCGTGGCTGCTAGTCAGTCAGTCTCTTACCTGCAGAGGGTTAAAATGTGAACAGAAACCAAAGAAAAAAAATAGAATGAGAGGCCACACCTGCACAGATGCAGGCAGGCTCTGGTCTCATCCTGTGCTCTGCACATGTAAATGCTGGCTTTACTCTGAGACTTGTCACAGAGCAAGGGGTCTGTAGCAAGGAAAACCTGTGCTTCATTTTTATTGCATTAGCAGCTATTCAGTTTGTCTTCCTTACATTTTCCAATTTTGTCTCATTCTGTATTTCCTAGGAGATATGGTAGAAATATTTGACTTCAGCATTACACAAAACAGGAAATTGCATTTCGCAGGGTTTTATTATCTCTGGTTCGCATTTGCTCTTAATGTACTTCTAAGTCAAATGTTGGCCTTTGAATAAGTGGCAAATTTAGTAGTGGTTCCGAGATATTTATTGAAAGTCTGCTACTGGCCTGACACTGAATAAAGAATTAAAAAAGGAAAGGAAAGAAAAGAGTGGCCCAGTCCTTATCTTTAGCTTACAATTTTGTTAAGGAATGAGGCTTGAGCATATACAACTTCAGAAAACGAATAGGGTGTTAAAGTCTGTGGTATACATTCTGAGGATTATAGCTGAGAAAAGAAATGTTTCTCTCGAAAGAAAGGATTATATTTTGAAGGCAAAGGAGGGAAGACATCAGTTCCTAGCATGGAGAACGGTGACAGCAAAGGCAAGAAATGAACGGACAGATGTCGGTAGGCAGGAAGACTGCTTAGCTGCATAGAAAAATATGGGTCATATTATCGAGGGTCTTGAACATGGATTAGAGAAAATCGAACTTGATTCTATAGCAACAAAATGTAGCCATGAAAACGACAATTATAAATCATGTTGTCATCGTTCTGGCTTTATAGAACGTATAAGCAGTTTAAAAGGTGCACTATTTCAATAAACATGACTCGAGTAATAAATTTAGTTCTAAAAGCCTAATAATTCTATTTTTTTGTAAAATACACATTATCAGACAGAAAATATTTTATTTAAGGTATCAGACAGAAAATACTTTTTTATCTTACATGTCGATGCGGTTTTTTTCTCCTCCTAAAATATAAAGTATAAATATCCTCCATAATCCTAATCCGTTTGATTTCTGAGTTTGGAAAGTGAATTTAGATAGAGAGGGATACTGTAGTATTTGAATCTATTTGATTCCTGAATTTGTCAGTTCAGAAAGCAAAGGATTTGAGCCTGACTCAAAAAATGTATCCCAGTATGTTCGTCTCTGATTTTGTACAGAGAGCATTAGGAGAACAAGGGAGGCCTGGAACAGATTTTCCAGTGCTCCCTCCCCCGTTTCCACCCTCACTCTCCTCCCCCTTCCAGGGCTTGCTTCCGCATGCCTGAATAAACACCCAAGGCCCCGAGCCAGGTCAGCAACTTCTACCACCTGCTCTTGGATGAGGATGCTGGGAATCAAACCTTGAAGCCTCTATCTCTCTCCAGCCCCGTCCCTCGTCCCTCCCCTCCCCTCCCCTCCCCCTCTCCCTCGTCCCCTCCCCCTCCCCCTCCTTCCCCTCCCCTCCCCCTCCTTCCCCTCCCCTCCCCTCCCCCCTCCGCTCCCCTCCCCTCCCCCTCCTTCCCCTCCCCTCCCCTCCCCCTCCTTCCCCTCCCCTCCCCTCCCCCCTCCCCTCCCCTTCCCTCCCCGTCTCTTCCCCTCCCCTTCCCTCCCCTCCCCTCTCCTCCCCTCCCCCTCCCCCCTCCCCTCACCCAACACGGGCACTCATTCTAGTTGTTAACTTTGAGAAGGGTCCCTCTAGTGGCCAATTTATACAACACAGTGTGGAAACAGGCTACAGCTGAAAGGCTGATTTGGTACCTCGCAGTGGCTGCGCTTCAGTTTTCTGAGAGAGGTAGGAGACGAAATGAAGAAGTTGGCTTCAGCCAGATTGTGAAGGGGTTTATGGCTGGACTAAGGTCTTTGCTTTTGAGGCACTGTAATATGTTGGGTAACAAAAGATTTACTGTAGTGGGAAAATGACCAGTTCTCGATTTCGTAAAGGCAATGCTTGCTTTCAGTACTTGGGCAACGATCAAAGGATAAACGATGATGATAATGAAAATAGCTGGCTTGAAAAAATAAAAATAATGCAAAATCTCTTTGTAGGTGCCCAGCTCAGTGCTAAGCTGAGAAAAGGTACTGCCGTCATTCTCCTCTGCCAGGCTGAGGAATCTAAGTACAGAAATCTGCTAAAGGGCCCTTAGCAAGCCTGTGTTCTTCACTGCCCTTCTGTACCACCTCCCCAATCCCCAAGGACGGCTGTGCCCCCAACCCCACAGCTTCCCCACGTTTTGCTACAGGGGAAGTCTATTAAAATGAAGGTCAAAAACTATTGGAAAGGGAAGTGTAAATTATCAATAAAAGACATTATGAGGACTATCGAGATTAAGTTTGACTCAGCATAAGAATTCCAAAATAGCTTCAAAAGGCAAGTGGTTTTTTCCTTTTTCCTCCTCATGTAAAAGTCTAAGGTAAGGAGTTCGGGCCTGGAGTGGTAGTTCTGTTCCTCAGAGTCCTTGGGACCCAGCCTACTTCCAGGTCACTGTTCTACCGACCTGAGGAAGTGGTGCTTATCTTCACGGTCCAAAATAGATGCTAGAACTCCAGCTATCTCCCAGGCAACAGGGTTAAGGAGAGAGCCAAGAGGGGGTGAAGAACACGTGCTGGCTGTCTTTAAGAACGTGTTCTGGAAGGTGGTGCAGCTTTTCTGCTTACAGGTCCTTGTCCAGGACTTGATCACACACCTCACTGGATGCAAGGCAGGCTGGGAAGTTCTGGAAGCTGGGTGATGAAGTGTGTCTGCTGCAGAGGATGGTGTGTCTTTCTGAGGCCCAGCTAATGACCTTATTGTCACATATCATGAAACATTATTTTAAAAAAACTTTTTTTCAACCTTTTTGAAATGGAAAAACTGCTCCTATCTCGCAGGCCATACAAAAATGTGGTGGCACAGATTTGGCCCGTCTCCGCCCTAAAAGATGGAGGCGTAGGACAGTCATTATAAATGCTCTATAGATGTCATATAAATAACATGATAAATGCCTATTGGTGGCACTGAGCCACCAATAGGTCACATTATGAGTCCGATATTATAGATGAGGAAACTGAGGCCCAGAGAGGCAAACTAACTTGCCCAAGATCGCATAGCTAGCAAGAGATGCGGCCTCATTCGGAGTCTGTATCAAATCACAGTGCTGTGTCAAACTGACAAGCCATTGGCACCTGCGTGGGGAGACTGGAAAGAAAGAATGGAAAGTACAAGCAGGGAACATCCTGTAAAGTGTAGTTCACTGGCCAGATGCTGCAAGGGGATACAGAGGCCGGTGACTGCCTGGAGGAACATACTGGTAAAGAGTAGACTCTAGTGTCAGAGACCTGGGTTCAAATCCTCACCCCACCATCCGTTAGCTTTGTAGACTTGAGCAAATGATAGGACTTCTCTGAACCTTATTTCTTTCTGTTGAAAATGGGGATAATGACATTACTTGCGTTGTGGAGTTTCTGGGAGGATATATGCGAAGTGTTTAGTCTGTGCCAGGCACAGGATCACATTATTGTCAAATATAGGTCCAGGATTTTACTGTAAGATGAGGGATGAGCAGTGTCTGGACCATAAGGAGGCAGAAGTAAAGAGGCTTTTGAGGATGGCATTGCTACTTCAGGAAGTATTCAAATACTGAGAGAGAAATGCTTTGGCTTTGGCTGGTTGGGAGGAAACGATCGGGAAAAGTGAACTAGCTTTCTCGAGCTCCCACCCCGTGCCCCGTGCTGGAGGTCTGGAGGGTTGCAGAGGAGCAGAGCAAAAGCCTGCCCAGAGAAGCTGCCCATCTGTGGGAGGATAGCATATGGCAGGATTCATCACCTCCAGCCTCCAGCCCTGCTCAGCCACAACCACGAAGACCCTGTTCATGATATGAAACCCCTTAACTATAGCAGGACCCTGGGAGCTTTACCAGATGGGGTGAGAATAATTTTATTAAGCACTTATTATGTGAAGGCACTATTCTAGAAGTGATTTACACACATTTCCTTGTTTAGTTCTATCACCAATTTCCCAGGTAAACACTCTCAGCTACAATTTACAGATGAGAAAACGGGCACAGAGCAGTTAAGTAACTCTTGCAAAGTCACTCAGCAGATCCAGGATTATAACCCAGGCCTCCCAGCCAGAACCCACGCAGTCTCTTGACCCCATAGGTCATTGGTCCGGGCTTGGTTACACAACAACTCCCCCCACCACCCCGCCCCCGGGGTCAACTTGTTAAAAAATATGCATACCTGGGTCCTACCACCCAGAGATTTTGATTCAGCAGGTGTGGTGAGAAGCCCATGAATATGCGTGTTTAACAAGCACCCCAAGTGATTCTGGGGTATGCCAAAGTTTGAGAAGCGCCCCTCTAGGAAACACGGTGGTGAAGGAGACCCTGTGAAGTTGATGCAAACAGGAGTCAGCTGCAGAGGCTTAAACTGTGACGCAGTTTCAGGAGAAGCACAAAACAGATGTTGGCTTTGTTTTTAAACATCCAAACCTCAGTGAAATTCAACAAAATTCAGAGTAAAAGCATCTGTAACGGAAAGGAAACCTGATCTAAACAGGCTCTTGAGCCAGAGGCAGGAACAAGGAGGCCAACAGGACAGCTGTTTGGGCAGGAAGAGGTGCATGCTACTCATTCTTTGCTGTGGGCACCCCGAAGCTCTGAACACGTCCACTGTCTTCAGCTGCAGGAGAGAGGTGAGGAGAGGGCGCAGGACCAGGGAGGGCTCTGGGAGCCCCTGCCTCTGCAGGTGGGAGAGTGAGCCTGCGCAGACAGGGCCTTCACCCCCCAGGCAGGAGGACCTGAAGGGGTTTCTCTAAACCAGCTCATTTGGCTACAGACCTACTCACTAAAGCAAGACTGAGCTCATGAGAATCGCCAAATCTGAGCAACAGATTGCAGTTCACTGGGTTCCCTTTGATCCCTTGCCTTCCTCAGAAACAGTCCTTTGCACCCATAGAATCTGCTCCAGGACCAGGCAGAAAAAGCCCCATTTTATTCCAACTCATCTGCCTCATTTCTTAGCGTCCCCCCAGACTTGCTTATTCGTTACCTCATATGTGCTTAAACACATTTTTAAAAGTTGGCACCATAAGGAAAGTCAACTTCCCTCTGAGGAAGGTTAGAGGTACCTGTCTTTATAAAGATTTATCTGAAAAATCTCTGAAGTTTCTTAACTAGCCAGGTCAGCTTCCAGAGCTGTTTGACTGGTTCCTTGAAAACACCTGGACTCTGTGTGGCATCCAGGTGGGAGGAGCTGCAGAGAGCTGAGGCAGACCTGTTTTTTTTTGTTTTTTTTTTTTTTAAATTTTGGTACCAGGATGGGTGGGGATGGAGAAGTGGGTGTGATGGCTGCGGGTCTCTACAGGAGAAATGTTCAGGGACAAAGGTCATTTTGGCTGGTTTCAGGAATGGGGCCTAGAGCCACTTCAGAGTGATGATGAGAGCAGGAACTCAGGCTATGGCAGCTCGGGGTAAGGATGTGGGCTCCTAAGGGTGACAGGGGCTGGCTTACGGTAACGGGTGAGACGCAGGCCCAGTGGGCACAGGTCTGGGGAAGGTGGGGAGGCACAGCTGAGTTCGCTTGCTTATCCCAAGAGACAGTGCAAGGGAGTAGTAGCTGTTTTCTGCCCTCAGTGGAGGATTGAGTGGTGCCCTTCGCTCTGACTCCTTCTTGGGGCCCCAAGAGCCTATGCTCTCTGGGAGGAAAAAAGGAAGCAATTAAGTGACTGGGGCTAGAAAAGAGTGACAGAGAAACAAATAGAAAAGCATGGATGAAAGGACTGTAAAGGCAGGAGCACAAAGTAAAGGGAGGTGTGAACAGATAAGAGACAAAAAAGGGGATAGCCAGGGTTAGAAAGAGAAAGAAAGTCATCAGAGTCACAAAGAGGCTCCCGATCACAATCTAAGCTGTCAGTCATTGTGGCTTTGCCACAGGCTGTCTGACCTCGCAGGGGCCGTCTTGGGTCCCAGGTCTGAAGTGCGCCTGCTGTGAGGCAGTCTTCCCCAGAAGATGGAGATATGTGGGAAGGCTTTTGAAATGTAGGAACAAGAAGCCAAGGAGAGGGAACTGCCAGGAGCAATGGAGAAAGGGGCTGAGGAGATTCATCTTCTCTCATGGTGGGGGGATGAGGGGAGGGGGCAGTGTACAATAGGGATATCAGCAGCCACCTCTAAGGGAACCAAGGAGGATGTGGGACAGGCCCATGCAGTAGTTACCTCAGCAGGAGCACCCAAAGACTATTACAAGAGTGGTGGTGAGGGACTGTACCATCAGGGAGGCCATGGGGACAGCAAGGAGTCCGCCCTAGAGGCATTCACAAAGCAGAGTCCTTGTGACTTGATTGACCAGTTGTAGAGAGAAAGGGAAAAGGAAGAATCCAAATCTATTCCTGAATTTCTATTTTGAGTAACTGGTGGATGATCGTGCCACCAACAGGGAATAAAGGAAATGCAAATTTTGTGGAGAAAATCGGTTCTATTTTGCACTGTTAAAATGTGTGTCTGTGCAGAAAACTAGAACAGGCCAACAAACATGAAAATATGCTCAACCTCACTATCAACTAAAGAGCAGAAGTTAAAACAAGATCATTTACTTATCAGATTGACTAAGGTATAAGATTGGCAATGATGCTGGTCACCAGGTGCTCTTGTACATTGTAGATGGGGGTATAATTTTTACGATCACTTTTGTGAGCAATTTGAAAAGATCTATGAAAATATTCAGTGTGCTTTCTGCTTGACCCCATCATTCCACTTCAACAAATTTATTCAAGACAGCTTGCAAAAATAAAAGCACAGGGCTACAAACTGGAGCATTGTTTCTATTGGCAAGAACACCTCAGTTCCTCTATTTTCCAGCTGTGCGATTTGGGGAAAATACTTAACCTGCCTGTGCATCAGTTTCCTCACTTGTAAAATTGGTAATAATAGTACCTACATCATTAGTCTGTCAGGAGGATTAAATGCGATAATCCAAGCCAAACACGTAGCATGGTGCCTGAGCTGTGGTGGGTGCCCAGCTAAGGTCAGCAGGTGCATTCTCATTGATAGCGGGGACTCTGATGGCACATTGGAGGAAGGTCTCCTAGCATGAAAGTGGAGTGTCCGGGAGCGGGAGAGCACTGCTGGATGAAGCTGGAAGTCCAGAGCAGGCAGGAAAGGAGACAAGTCTGTTTCTGAGGTGTATGCTTCCATCACAGGAGGGGAGAAAGCAGGAGGCTAAGAGATGGTCTGGGAAAATGTGTAGTAGTGGTTGGTAAGGAGCCTGGGACTCAGTTTTGTGACTGGAGGAATATTTAACCAATGAGCCCGAAGATTCCTGCTGAAAAATTAGCAGCCTGGCATGAGCCCCAGAGTCTCCAAGTAGGTTCTCTCATGCTCCCTTGCTGCAGAAATATTGCTGGGCTTCCAGAACAATAGGATTAGGGTGACGGGGCACAGGATCGGAACCTTACCACCTTGGTTGGCACAGTGCTGGGAATGTGGAATAGTTAGTTCTAGGATGACTCAACAAAGGCAGAGCCTCAGGCTCATCTACAGAAACTGGTCTTCAGCGTGATGCACCCGACATTCTCAGCAGCCGTGTCTCACAGGTTAATTCACTGTCTGTAGAACTGGCCACAGCCCTTTTGCATCCTATCTGCCTACTTTTCTTACTAACATTGCTCATGGGCTCAGAACTTAAATGATGTCCTGGACCCGACAACCTCTCCCCAGGCCCACCTATGCATCTATGCTGTGGGACATCTAGAATAGAATTAAACAGGTAAGCAGAAACCTTACAATATGTTTTGTGTACCCAGAAATAGCTCTTGAAATTCCACCCTTCTAGAGGCCTATGTTTGGGGATGCTAAAGTATCTCTGACAAGCTCATTAAATAATTATTCATTAATTCACATCTATATGCAAATGAATTTGATCCTATCACTTTGCCCTTTGAGCTGTGATCTGTTTAGAAAGAGGAGGGAAGATAGGTCTTAGCTTGCAGATAAGGTAAGAGTTTCCTGGCTATTCAGATGCACTGGGTCTCCAAAGGGGCAGAGAGTCTCCAAGATAAACCTGGCCAGCTCTGCAGTGGTCTAAAGCTGATAGAACGCAGATATCACAGGGCCCAGTATAGGGAGATCTACATTCTTGTCTCAATTTTGCAGTTTAATAGCTATATAAACCCTGAGTTCCTATCCCTAATCCTCCTTCTCTCATCCATAAAGGAGAACCAGTCACGCCTGCCCCAACCTGCTTGTTGGAGTGTGGCCTTGCTTTGAAAAATAGTCCCACTGCCATAAATAAAAATACATAAAACAAGCACAAATTTATTATTGTTACTCTTGGAAATGTCCCATGGGGACTGGCCTCAGGCAGGTCAGTACGAAGCCCCTCCCGGAGGACAGAGGTGAAGGGCTGGCCCTGCAGACACGGCTGCATGTCTCTCAGCACCACGCACAGAAGCACTTAAAGTGAACCATTCATCTTTGCTGCTATCAAAGAACAAGTTCAGCTGATAAGAAGCTTCCTTCAGGGAGTTTCAAATGAACAATTTAGGGCCTGATGCTGATGCTGGGATAACGTGGACAAAGAACTCTGGGCTCCTGTTTCTGGCCTGGGGAACAGAGCCACCAGTGCAGATGGCAGGGGCCCTAAGAGACAGGGAAGCAGGAGCATTTTTTAATTGCTTGCTCCTAGGCCTGTCCACGTAGCCTACTCTAGAGCAGGTATGGGACGTGGCCTGCACCAGAGTGAAGCAAATGTCAGCTGGATGTGGACAGGATGTTGCAGGTACAATAAAGGAAACATGAAGAGCTGAGCCTGCCTATGAGGAAGGGAGGGAAGACTTGGACACACAGCAGGGACACTGCATAGCAGCCTTTCACATGCAGAGTGGTGGTGTGGGTAGAAACGGCCCTCACCAGAAGTCGGACTTGGTGCAGATCCTTGCTCCCACCCTTAAACTTTCTTGGCCTCAGTTTCTTTATCTGTAAAAATAAGGATGAGATTTCCAGTGTTCTCAGCTATTGTGAAGAGTTCTTGGTATTATGGAGTACTGTACAAGGAGGGGATGGAATTTATATAGCAATTTGATCATCATGAAGGCAATTAATAAGTATTTCTAAAGAATTTTGGGTTGCAAATGATGGTTTGGTTTTACTTCAACCTCACAGTAATCACAGAACTCAGAGCTAGGAAAAGATGGATTAATCATCTAATACAAGCATCTTATTTTACAGACAAGCAAAAAGAAGGAGTGGTTCCATCCGATCTCTCTTTGCTTCATGCAAGGATCCTGGCACAAATGAGGTGATTAGCAAGTATTTGTGAGACAGAACTGAATTCATTCCCCTACTGCCACTTTAGTCAGTGTAGGGCTGGGACCCTACTGCACCTCATTGTGAAACGGAAGGAGAAAAATCAAGGACCTGAGAGTCAAGTTTGCACATGGTTTTTCAACAGTCCTCAAGTCTCTGAAATATTTAAGTGACTTTTAGATAACATAATTAAATAGAATTATTCTATAAGTAGAATAATATATATTTTGGTAAGTAGTAGTGGTTAGGAAAGAGTAAGACAATCATAATGCTTGCTGGCAACATATCCTAATTGTGAGTTTTCAGATATTTTGCTTTAGAGCTGGTTCCTTCTCTTGCTGCTGTGGGGTGTGGGGGGCGGGGGGGGGCAGAATCCCTCAATTGAAAATTAAATAATTTCTCACTGAAATATGGTATATGTATGTAATATAGGTATGCATGCATGCATGTATGTTTATAGCTATCCCATATAATTTGCTTTTTTAAAAAATGGCAAAAGACTATCTTTACTAGCTGCAAAATTAACATCAAGTTTTATTGCAGTACTTCAACATCCTCTTGCCTAGCTACTTCCTCAAATGACCTAGATACGTTTTGATCCCTGGATGGGGATAGTATGCTGTCCTGGGGAAGATTCCATATCAGAAATTATTCAGGAGAAATTATTCAGTTGTTAAGAGTCTACTGTTTTTTACTTGTGGACCCTAGTTTTCTCCTGGGGGTTGGGGCAAGCAGAAATATGTAAACTAGAGTTATT
The DNA here is from genome assembly GCF_014176215.1 of Rousettus aegyptiacus. Classification (NCBI taxonomy): domain Eukaryota; kingdom Metazoa; phylum Chordata; class Mammalia; order Chiroptera; family Pteropodidae; genus Rousettus; species Rousettus aegyptiacus. Next base: position 130,367,860 of record NW_023416306.1, read on the forward strand.
TTATGAATGTGTATGTAAGGCTTATTATTCCACAGAAACTTTTAAAGTGCTTATAAGTATTAACTTATCTAATCCTCACAAACCACCCTATGAGTTACTATCATTATCCCTAATTTAGAGATGATGCTAAAAAAATTGAGCAAATTCTATAAGAATTTTGGAACTCTTAAAATAGTCCTCTGCCAGGATTGACATCTCTCTTAAACAAAAATGAAACTCATCTGCTGGCCTTTCTCTATCAGTGGGTGTTCTTAACTTTTAGTGGTTATACACCCCTTTGAGAATCTGATGAAAGCTATAGACTTTTTCCTTGGAAAATACACATATGTTGATAAATTAATTTATATCCTGAAGCCATCAGTGGAGCTCAGGTTACAAACCCTAAATACAGTAGAGAAATACATCAATGCTCTCTGGCGACTTCTCTCAACAGGAGCCCCCACCACACAGAGAGACATTCTGGAATCTTCTCTTGGCTTTTTGTGCCACATGCTCCTTCTTTTTCAGTTTCTCTGGATTAGAAATCACTTAGGCAAACTGATAGTCGCAGTGGTTATTTATGGAGGGTGAGCTTCTTGGGTCTTTCACATTCTGCATGATGTATTTCTGCAATGTTTAAATATTTCAAGCATGTATCACTTCGATAATCAGAAATGATATAAAAGATTATTTAAAGAAAAAAAACACAAATTTTGCATTACGAATATACTGAAAAAATGTGCAAAATTATGTATATGCAAGGATATCCATTGTTGCATTGCTTGCAATCCTCCCAAATGGCTTCAGTTAAGGAAAGGCTAAATAAACTATGGTGTATCCTTTGATGGATTGGTATGTGGCTACTAAAAAGACTGCAAGGTGGTTTTAAAAGCACTAAGACAGTCTCAAAAGCTACCATTTAGAGAAAGAAGTGATATGGGGAATGGTGTACAGGGTGTTACAATTTTGTGGAGGCAAGAAAAGGAAATATTGGTTAATACCTCTAATAATACTTCCAGAAGGACCGACCAGTAAAGCCTGGACATAGCTACTGTCTCTAGAAAGTCAGAGCAGAAAAGAAGACTTACTTTCACTCCATGGCCTTTCCTACCTTTGAACTTTGTTTTATTTATATATCACCCATTCAAGAAATAAATAAAAAATTTAAAAAGAAAGGGACCTTAACGGTCATCAAAGAACACCATTATCTGTGGGGCTTCTTGCCACTATAGGACCTTGGCTTCTTCCTACTATAGGACTTTGCGCTATCTGTCCTGCCTTCTCTACGCTCCCTCACTCTGTGGATCTCAGCCCAGTCGGAAGTTCCTCTTCAAAGTCTTCCCTGACCTTCCCAACAAGTTCAAATACTCTTTTATCTGCTCTTATAGTACCATCTGGCTTTCCATCCATTTTTCCCGGTTGCTGTTTTACATACATTTCTATGATTATTCACATTTGTCTCTTCCCACTAGGCACAAGCTCCTTGATAAAAGGGTCTTTGATTTTGCTCACCAGTCTATCCGTAAACGTTGGGGCATAGTAGTGTGCCTGGAGTACTCGTAGGTACATAGTAGGGTAAATACTGAGTTGGTGAGTCCATGTTCCCATCACTGCCTCCACTATTCCTGCTTTCCTGCTAATTAGGGCATTTCTTAAATACCTGAGAACCTGGAACCCACAATTTCTTTACACCGTCCATTATACTTTCAGATACCTTTCACTGTTGGAAAGTTCAACCTTATATTGTCATATTGTGTTAAAGGGAGTCTTCATGGCTTCTACCCATTGGACTTAATGCTGCCCTTAGTAACACACAGAAGGGAACCAATTCTTCTGTAAGACGACATTTCAAATATTTAAGCACCTAGAGTATTCTTTTTATATAGCTACAAGTCTTCTGTTTTGTTTTGTTTTGTTTTTCTCCAGCGTTACTGTGACCTCCTTGAGGATAGGGAAGGTATCACATTCATTTCTGTAACTCTAGCCCCCATCAGGGCTTGTCTTTGTATATGTTATTTAAATAGAAACAATTTTTTTATATGGTATCTCTTATACTACCTACTTTTGAGTATGCTCCATTTTGCCTACGTACCTCTTACAGTACTGGCCAAAATTATGGACACATATCATAGCTTTGGTCTTCTCAGTGCACCTCCTTCCTTTCATTATATATACCTCTAGTAATGCCAGCTAAGATCTCACTAGCTTTGGGGGCAGCCATTGATGACACGAAATAATTTCCGTTTATGTTGGTTTCCTTTTTTTCTTTTCCTTAGAGCTCCTGTCTCTACTACAGAGGATTACTATATATATGACCTTATTTATTAAAATACTGTACTCAGCTTCTAACTTGTAATGTCGATTTGTTTCTCAAACTCTCCAAAGTCTGATCAGCAGCTTTGTGAAGCACCACATGTTCCATACCTAGAAGGATAATGCCATTTAAAATTAGGTCCACTTGGTGTGGCAAATACTACCTGAGGTAGACCTACAATATAGTCCTTCACACTGCCTTTACTCAGTGAGTATCTTCAGAGAGGAAAGGGATGGTGTTTAAGCTTGAAGCAGGATTTTTAAAAGGCCCACCTCTTTAATCATCAACTCTGATGCTCACAACTGTCACTAAATCCATTCTCGAGGGCTCTCATAATGCTGAATCTAAGCTCTTAGCACCGGTGGACTCCTGGGTAAATGTGAGCATGGGCACATCATTGCTAATGTGCATGGTGCTTGGCAGAATGCCACAGGGCCCATACATCAAATCTAGCTTCTCAGTCTTTTAGCCAAGATCAAGAGGAGAACCAGTTAATCTCCAATATTGTAATAATTCCTCTATGGGGAACGTGTTCTGACCTGGTAAAAGGATGGACAAAATGATTTAGTTTTTTTTTTTTTCATATTCAGCTTTCATGAGCCATATGACAAATGGGTAAAGGATCAGAGCATGCTGAGAACTAATGAACCAGAGGGAGAAATTCATTTAATGACTTAAGTGTGCTTTATCTAATGTGAAATGTAGGTCAATTCACTGTAAATTTATTCACGGGGACTATTTGTCCTTAGCCTGGTTACATGGCATGTATTGTAAGATTTCAGGCCTGTGTAAAACAGAACAGACCCTTTCTGTCCCTCTCCACCGTCACCCCTCCCCCAACACACACATGCACACAGGGGGGCAAGAATCTAGCAACATCCATCAGTGCTCATCTCAGTAGAAAACACTGCATTTCAAACTATTCAAAAAACTGATTTGGGGCTCCTTATTACAGTTTTGGAGACACTTGGACAAATCTAAAAGCTGAACACCTACGCAGAAATTCAGATCTATTGCTGAGTTAGCAGCCAAAATAAAGATTAGGCAAGACGAGGGGTATTTCATCATTCTGTGGTGACACATACCTGGGGCCAGCCAGGTATGTGTCACCACAGAGACAAATTCATCAAACACAGCCACCAGGAAACAAATTTTATGAAGTTTGATTAGCAACTCTTTCTCACCACAAATTTAAGAAACCCAAGATAGCGCTCTTATGGCACTTATTCTTGTTAACATATTATTTTGTAAAATGGAAATTAGTAACCAAACAGGCCAGCTTATATTAAGATTCCATTAGCTTCGTTAGCTTTTCCTCTTATAATTAAAAAGAATGTTCAATCCTTGGTACTGAAAGACAGGCCAATAAAGCAATTTGATTAAAGATTTGAACAAAGGCTTAAGAAAAGATGTTTACTTGTTTAAAATAGATGCTCACAAGATCCATATTTTGAGAGGAACAAATTTGTGAGGACTTTGTTCACCTTAATAAAATCTGTGGTTTAGTGCAACGATGTGAAAATCCTGTGGTTGTCAAAAATCACCTTTCTGACTTGGAAAAGAGAAAAGTGAGATTTACCCTTCGTTCTTTTTCTAATTTAAGTTTAGGATTATTTTGAGAAGGAAGATGTAGGGAAATACCAAGACACATTAACGTGACATTGAGCATTGAGCAAGCAAGCCAAACTGCTCATACTTTCCCCCAAACCAATTTCATCTCCAAGACAAAGAGCAATATGACCTTTTTATGATTCTGTAAATTCCAGTGAATTTTATAGAAAAGAACAGAACATCACTGTTTGGCTTTTTGTCTCTCTCATAAAAGAACAAAACTGTTAAGTGAAATGCCCCCTCCTTGTCTCACCTATGGAGCATTTGCTAAAACACTGAAGAACCTGAGGAAAATATTTAAAGTAACTTCTTAAGCCCCATAAAAAGATGATATTAAACTGCATTGTTCCTGAAAGAACTGGCCTTGGAATATAAGTAATAATAATGTTCTATATTTGAACTTTTATAGTTTATGACATGCTTTTACTCATACTCTTTGATCCTCATACTGTCCTGTGATTCTCGGCAGAGCTTTATCTTTATAGGGGGGTTGAGTTCTATAGGCACCAGGGAAGGTCAATCACATCTATTTAACATTTCCTGACCACAAAGTATAGAACATATGGTTTGGTGCCTATGTGAAAAACTTAGTTTGCCTTTAGAAGCTCGAATGTCTCCAAACCCTCTACAACTTTAAGCCCAATTGGGGGCACTAACTCCTGAGACTGATTGAGTGTCTCATTTCTCCTACCTCACCCTTGTTCCAGGGCACAGGCTTAAGAAGACACATGGCTAGTGGAGTCACCCAGTCTGTTCAGATCGTTACTCTTTCCCTCTTCCTTTTGCTAAGTATTTGGTCAGGGTCCAACCAGGAAAACAGAAGCCACTCGAGGTGTTGAAGTAGAGGAGCTTTAATACAGGGAACTAGTTACACAGGTGATAGAAATACTGAGAAGAGGAGAGTTGAGAAGCCAAACAAAAGACAGGGAAGCAACCCAGAAGTTCCTAATTTCTGGAAGCCTCTGCTACTCCTCAGCTGGAGAAAAACAGAAAGAGGAGGTGTAGCCTCAACGTAGGGGCTGGGATCACCAGAGTTCATCTGGAATGAGATGGGCCAGTTCTGGAGGAAGTGGAGCTATATAGAGATGCCACCCAAGAAGCGAAGGAGAGGGAGAAATACAATAGCCTCTCCTTCCTCCTGCCCTCCAGTCTCCCACTAGTGCTTCCTCTTGGTGGAACACAGCTGAAAGCCAGTTGACAAGGGATCCTGTGGATACAGCCTGTGGGGGTCAGTCCCCTTGCTGGAGACACAGAGTAGGGAGCAAGGAGAACCAGGGTCAGCATCATAACTAAATTTCTCTTTGTGCCATTGTAACCTTGAATTCCTGTGTGTTAAATGTGTATACAATATGATATCACTGCGTGTATTACCACTATCAAACTTGCCCAAGGTTACACAGGTAAAACATGTTGAAGCCAGGTCTTCCGATTCTTACATCTAGTGATTTCACACTACCCCTGGTTCCTTCCATACAAACATGTTGTAAAAGGGTTAGGATAATCTGGGAGGTTAAAAACACTTCTATAGAGTCTTAGAACAGAACTAGCTAAGGGTATTTCAAGCTGTGTGCTTTAGAGAGCTGAGGTCCACAGAATATCCCTGGGATAAAGCCAACAAGATCTCAAACTCTACCCCCCACTTCAAACTTTGTGGCAATTTAATCCATTATGCATTGAGGTTCCACTAAGATTATAAGAAAACGGTTCTGTTGAAAGAATAAGGTAAAATTGTTCTAGTCTAGCTCCCTCAAATAACATAAGGCTCAGAGAAGGTCTAGTTCACAACAGACATAAACCCAGACTCATACCCAGGTGTTCTGGCTTGTCACGCAAGCCATCTGCCCGTAAGCCATGCTGTGTGTTATAATCAGCTAAGAATAAGCAAATGAGGCAAGGGAAAGAGGGAGAAGTGAGAGGGAAAGGCATGAGAAGGTGGAGACCACACAGAAAAAGATGATCCAAGGAAAAAACAGAAAGAAATAAACCCACATTCTCTTGAGGACTTTGCTTAAAGTCTTCAGTGCCTTTGTATTTTTGCACTTGAGGCAAAAACAAGGACGATTCTGTCAGAAATCTGACCCATTCAGGGAGGGGCTAAGAGGAATTAAGGATGATAGCCAAAAAGTGGAAAGAATGCAAATGCCCATCAGTTGGTAAATAGATAAAACGTGCAATAGCCACACAATGGAAGAGCATTTAGCAACAAAAGTATAGATATACACTGCAAACTCTCTGCACTCAAAATGCCAAGTGAAAGAAGCCAGGGATAAATGACCACCTATTGTTTTATTTCATTTATATGAAATGTCCAAAATAGGCAAAATTATTCAGGCAGAAAATAGATGAGTTGTTGCCTAGGACTGAGGGTGTGAACAGGGAAGTGACCACAAATGGGCATGAGGCTTCTTTTAGGGGCGATGGAAAGTGTTCTCAAACTAGATTGTGGTGATAGTTGTACAACTCCGTAAATTTACTAAAAATCATTGTATTGTACACTTAAAATGAGTGAATTTCATGGTGTGTCAATTTTGCTTCAATAAACCAATTTTTTATAAAAAGATAAATCAAGAGCTGACTCCAGCCTATGGTCTTGAGGGCACAAAGTTAATGTAAAAAAATCTCATGAGGGAAAAACAATTTTCAGCAGCTGCTCAGATGGAGGAGGTGTTGCCATTCTACCATGCCTAGTAAGGGCCCCAACGGTTTCCTCACACCCAGTAGTGGGTCCGTCAGGACATGAAACCCTGCCCTGAGGTTGCCCAGCACTTCCATTTCCTGGGTTTATAGATTATGAAAGCTACATAGTTACAGATTTGGGGTGAGTAAAATATGAACCTTAAAAATTTTTTTTCTCCCACCATAGCACTGGGCACTCTTCATTATAACTTCTTGCTTACTAGTCTGTATTCTCCTCTAGGCTATAAACTCCATTAGAGCAAGGACAGTAACCGTTTTGTTCACTGTTGTCTCCCACTACACAGTACAGATCTGGCTCATAGTTCAATAACAATTTGTTGAAAAAATTTAGAAATTATTGGTAACTCTCTGAAAAAGATAGAGACATTGATTCAATAGCCATGGATTAATCCAACAACCATGTATTGGAAACATGCCAAGCGCATTCCCATTTGTCATTGTATTTAATCCTCACAATATTCCTCTTAGGTAGATGTTATAATTCCATTTTTCAGTTGAGGAGCTGTAACTCAGGTTAAGTGATTGGTTCAAGGTGGCAAAGAGGATTTTCAAACTGAGTTCAGGTCAGTTTCATTATACCTGAGTTTCACAAGGGCAGAGTTGAGCTCCTATTTTGTTTTGTTTTGTTTTTATCAGCTATTACTTTAGATTTCTTTCATGATATGTATCAGACACATGTAAATGACTATGTGTTAAAATTTCAATACTTTTAATCAAGATATTTCCATAACCCTGTCTGGAGAACAAAGGGAATATCAACCCCCACCCCCCACCCCCGATTTTATATACTTTTATTTATACAGCCTGAGGTTGCATAGTTTTGAAGTTTTGCTAATGCTTCCTTTATTTTAATCAGGCTGCTAAATATTTCTAAATGTATTATCCAATCAATCATTTCCCCCAAAGTCTTAGTCTCATAAATACTGTCAAGTCCAATTTTCCTACCCTTTGCTTAAATAAATTGGTATTTCATATGCAACAAAGATATTTTATCATTTTGAACTGTTTTATGGTATTATAAATATACTTTCTATTTAACCCTTTGAATCCTAATTGCACTTGCCAACATTATAGTATACTAGCTCTCCCTCTTCACTTTGTATTAACTTCAAAATTGGAAAGTAAAACTATCTAGATTTTTAACCACAAGGCCAAAACTTTTAAACGTTACTTCATGTCTTAATTGTCTTTGGAAGTCTTTGTTATCACATGAATGATAAAGACTGCTATGGAACTTAAAAAAAAAAGTCCATAACTGCTTAGTGATGAAAAATACATAGATAAATAGATAATGCATAGATAAATCAAAAGGTAGAGTGTTCCACAAAGGTCTCAGATGAGCAGCTGTCAAATGAAAGATATTTTTTATATGCCAGAAACCTGTTTTAGGAATAGGTTTTGAACCAAAAAAGACTACATATGGAAGAATGAGCTTTGCTTAGTACCCCTAACATTTTGTTAAAATTTCCTATAGAAAGAAAATAAACTGCACTGGGTACTTTACTGACCAACTTTTAGCAAAAGTGTGTGCAAAATCTTACATTGACCACAGGCACGGGTGAAGAAATGCAGTTTCCTAAAGGGAGTTGTAATTGTTTTGTACATTATTCCTTTTGATTGTCCCCTCTTGGTCTGTAGTCATCACCATGCTGAGCAAAGGAAAGCATCCTTCTTCAGTTCTTTCCATATTCTTACCTCCCAGAGTTACCTGCTTACTCACAGCCAGTGGGTGGATTCTTTCTATAATCCTCCCTTACTTTTCTCCTCATCATTTCCTTCTGTTTGTCTACTGATTCCTTCCAGAGCCTTAAACAGACCCATTCTTTAATCTTCGGGTAAGCTATTCAGGAATAATGGGACCCTTTGATATTATTACTCTTATAAGATACAGAAGAAGAGAAGCATAATCAGCCTATGTTCCTATGGGAAGAGCGAGGCCCATATGTAGTGTCAGGGGCCACATCAGACTAGACCTCTGATCTCCAGAGTGCTAGTCCAAGGTTCTGTTTCCTCCCATGTTCTTTCTTAGCAAAAATAAATAGTTTATTAAAAGCCTAGATGCCCAGGGTTGAGGAAAACAGCATAGTTCTAATCCATTTTGAAATATATTCCTGATATAATAATCCCTCCCTTCGATGTCTTCAATTTCAAAGACTCCAGGGAAATTGTTTTCACAATCATTCAGTCTTGGACCTCAAAACATTTAGGTAAGCCTAGGAGATTATTTATCCAGATATATCACATTGCAGTTTTACATGTAATCCATGTTTCCCTGGAGAACTCAAAAACTCTGCCTTTCCCCTTTGCCGTTAGCCTTTTGTCACAGGGACCAGCAAAGGTAGGAGAAGCAGAGATGCAACTTTTCTGGACTTGACTTTCCTTTTTTTTTTTTTTTTTATTATCTCTAACCGCTTTCCAGTCTGATTGCTGGTAAAAGGTTTTAAAAACCACTATAAATGACCTCAGACCTAGAAATGGAGAAAAGTCTGAGAAAAACTCCCAAGCTACCTCATGTTCCTGATGCTAACTTCGCACCTCTCTGAATGGGCCCTTCCTACTTGTCGCCTGTCCTGGCACTAACCTCGCACAACAAAGGCATCTTTTCCCTTCCGATGCTTTTACTTCTGGTGTTCATACCCATCCCACACTGAACGGGAAATTGCAGAAATGATGGAGTGTGACTTCAGAGGCTAGGTTATAAAAGGCATCATGGCTTCCGTCTTGCCTCTATCACTTGTGTCTCTCTCCCGGGGTGAGGACATGTGGCAAAGACACTCAGGCAAGTCTATGGAGAGGCCAAGTACGAAGGGACTGAGGCTTCCTACCAACGACCAGCACCGCCTTGCCAGTCTGGTGAAGGAACCACTTAAGAGGCAGATTCTTTAGCCACAGCCAAGCCCTCAGAAGAGTGACATTTTGACTGTGACCCCATGATAGACCTTGAGCCAGATCACCCAGCTAAACTACCCTTAGAGTCTTGACGCACAGAAACCGTGAGAAAATAAATATGTTGTTTAATCCACTAAATCCGAGATAACTTACTATGGAACAATAGGTAATCAATACAGAAAGTCATCTGACTATGTGACTAATAATAAGATAGATCTGGTAAAAAAAAAAAAAAATTAACCACTAGATTCCAGTTGCTGAACTCATTCCCAGAATAAGGAGATGGAAGATTGTGGTGAGAAAGGAAAGATCAGTACATTTTACACAAATCATTTGTTTTTTTAAAAAGAATGTAAAGCTGTTCATTGATTTTAGGTATTGTTACTTTCTTTCCATAAACAGGATCTAAGCTAGCCAGTGTTGACTGGAGGATGCCTCACCTGGATTTAGAGCTGCTGAGATATCCCTGGAGAAGTACTTGAGTGTAATGAAGGGCAGAGTCATTTTCTTTCTTTTGACATAAAAAAAAAAAAAAATGAGATTCTAATTCCAGAATCCACCATAGAATAAAATCAGCTTTGTCTTCATAAGGACCTTAATGTCTTAAAAAAAAAAAAAAAAAAGTCTAAATAGTGGTAAGAAATGAGATTCTGTCATGGGATCTTCCTGGATAAAACTAGATACACACACAAACACATTCATAGAGGAAATTAATAGCCAATCTTCCAAGAGGAAAGGTTAATTGTGGAGACTATTTAAAGGATCAGTCCTGGGAATTATGATGTATTGGACAAAAGGAAAATGGGATTATGAGTGAGAAGATAAAATATCTGAGAGTAGCTAATCTGCTTGTAAAATAATAAGGTTCAGGGATTCTTAAATTTCAGTGCACATAAGAATCACTTGACAGGGGGAAGCTTGTCCAAAATTCAGATCCCAAGCTTTCATCCCCAGAGATTCTGACTTAGCAGATCTGGGATTGAGTCCAGGAATCTATGTTTTTAAAGAGCACAATGAATTGTATCTACTGTCAAAGATCTGCAGACTACACTTTTAGAAAAATTGAGTTACTATACATAAGACGCTGTAATCAGCTATTGCATTGGTTAAAACTGTGATTAGTCAAGGAAGTCCAGAAATACTAGGCAAAGGCTGGACAGCAAAGAAGCAAGTGAGATGTTGCTCTGAAAAGTACCTGTCAGACATTTCTACCAGCTGTTGCTCTGAACTCTCCTATGGACTGTCCATTTCCTAACATGGAACTATGTTTGATTTTTAACAGGTCAAAGCCTATTATTGTATGGTAGCAATCAGAAAGGGCATCTTAAAATAATTATGTTATGAAAGAAGATAATAGGAAATGTTTCTATGGGTTTTGATGGAATAATTTGCTCTTATTTCAAAATAGCATTTGATTTGCTAATTCTAAAGTAAAAAGGAGGACTTTTAAAAAATCCAGTTTTAGAAGAAAATTAACTTTATAAATGAACAATTTTAATAGGAAGAACATGTAGGATATAACTAGAAAAATCTCGACTGTTTTTTGTGTGTGATCGACAGAATTAGTGTTACTATTTATTAGTAACACACGCAGTTTGGAGAGGAGAATCCAAAGGCCTCGCAGGCGCAGCACGCCCTTCTCATTCGCAGCACGGGCAATTTCCAGTCGTTTTCCACAGGTGACATGCTGACAACCGGATTTGCGGAGCAGTGACCCAATTCAGTCATTCAGAGAGTGAATAACACAAACATGCCACAACACAGGCGAAAAAAGAGAGAAAATGACAGTATATGAAATACAGTCATGTGAAACGGAAGAACTATAATAAGACTAAAGGGGATCATAGGGGCCCCCAAGTCCAGCCGCTTCATATTTTAGGCAGGACATGGAGTCCTGAACAGATGGAAGCTTGTCTTTAACCTAATGATGTCCCAGCTGGAACTCAGACCTCTCAGCTCCCAGCTCAGTGTGCCCAAGGATTACTTGGCTCATTATGATGAAGTTGGCAGGAACCAGCCCCAGGGACAGCAGCCTCTGGGTGTCATTACTGCCTCTGAGGGCGAGCCTGGCCTCTCTGCTTACAGGGTGCCTCCTTGAGTACTTATCTTTTGAAAATCATATCTGTTATTTTACACTGAACTTATAGGAAAACTTTTGTTATTTTTTAAACATTTTATGATTATAAATCTAAAAAAATAAAAATAAAACACTTTACATTGTAACAATAATGCTTTTTCTCGTAATCTGCTTTTATCATTATATCATGAATATTCCCAGCGCATAAGGTCTAATGGCTCACTGTTTGCCAGGATGGGACCTTGGCTATTTTAATCTTCCTTATAACTTCAGTCTTTAGCACTGTGCCTGGCACACATCAGGACCTCAATAAATATGTGTCGAATGAATAAATTAGTAGACTATATCATAGTTACACTTTCTTTTATTATGGCATGTTGAGATTGAATCCAGGTTTTTCGTAATTATGGGTAATGCTGCAGTGAACGTTCTTTGGTGAATCTTTGTACTTACTCCTTATTATGGCCTTGCGATAAATTCCTGGAGGTGGAATTACTAGATCAAAGGCTTTGAATACATATTGCCAAATCATCCTTTAGGAAAAAATGGTTCATTCTCCCATCTTCCTACCAAATTTTCCTTCCCTCGTTCCCTCCTTCCCTCCTTCCTTCTCTCCTTCCTTCTTTCCTTCCTTCCTTCCTTCCTTCCTTCCTTCCTTCCTTCCTTCCTTCCTTCCTTTCTTTCTTTCTTTCTTTCTTTCTTTCTTTCTTTCTTTCTTTCTTTCCACAAGGAAGATAATTTTCTCTTGAGAACTGAAGTTAGTGCTGGCAAAACATTTTAAAAGCACTCTGCCCATTTTGATTGAATAAAAACAGCTTTCGAACACTTTCCATCTGCATTGTATTAAATCAAACCAGTAATTTATCTGGAGGTGAAAGGTTACTGAAGCCACTGCAAAATTACTTATATTCCTTGGACTTATTCTGTCTTATAAGTTTAATAAAGGGGGGAAATGTGTGAGAGAGAACAAGTGAGCCAAGAGCAGCCGTTGTGGAACCACTGCGGGATGAAGTGACGCAGAGGCAGGGTGATATGGCGGGAACGGCTGTGGCCTTGGAGACCTCGGCAGAGGTCGAAGGCAGTGGGGTAGATGCACATACATGAAACGAAAGTGAGAGGATCTCACAGCACAGCGTCAGGGTGGGGAGGGGGAATACGCATTTTTTAACATTTATAAAAATGATGGACATTGAACACGCTAGGATAGTTGCCTATATGGGAGCAAGGAAGTCCATGGAGATTAAATGCAAGAGGGGTCACAACCAGACCAGCAATGCTGCACATGGGCCACAAATGAGGAGTATAAGTAAGTAAGCTGAGTCCATGCATAGAGAAACAAGAAGGAAGGAAGTGGAGGAGGGGAGGAAAGGAAGGAGGGAGGGAGTTTGGACTGTCACACCCTTTGAGCCCTGACCCTATCACAAATGCTGCTGGTGGACTGCCCTTGAGTCCCTCACCTCTTCTGAGCCTCAGCTGTACCATGCTGGGGGAGGATGATTTCCAAAGTTTCAGCTGTACCATGCTGCGGTTTGAAGCATGAGCACACATGAGTCTGTGGCCTAGGCTCTTGTGTATAAATACAGGTGTAGTGTTTTTCCTATACACCCTGACAAATCCTACAAACAGAAAGCATCGATCGATTTGTAAAATAAACCATGTGCTTTATGTAAGAAGTTCTTCTAGAATAGACTTCCATAATATTATAAGCAGATGTGCGCCGTTTATTAAATTTACAAACAGCAAAGTCCCATAATGACGGACCTCCCCAGGACGGCCAGCTATTCCTTGGCAGAATTCCAGCAGGAAATTTTCTGGTGTCGACTGTTCTTCTTTCCTCTTGGAACCACAGAATTTCAGACAATGTTTTAATTATTTAAATATGCTCTGAGTCTGCGGTGCATTCTCTTATCATTTCAAAGGACTATGCCTCTATAAATCATATTAAATGTCTGAGATTCTAACCCAAACGAGAGAGAAAGAGAGAGAGAAATCAGGCACAGATACTCCTGGCTATCCAAGGAAAGTGGACAGCACAAAGGCAATGATACTGCATAATAAAAACAAGAATTCATTTGAAAGGTTTATGTGAACACGAGATGATATAATGCAGTCAGTTGGCTCCAAAGGTAGAGACATGTGTGTAGATTCTGAATTAATCTAGTTAAAATGATACAACATAAGGACAACAACAAAGCGAGTGGGGAGCCAGGGTTGCCTAAAGCAATTCTCCCCTTTATTATGGAAGGGAATAGCAAGCTTGACTGACCACCTTGACACCACCTATTCTGAAGGATCCCAGACCATCACTGTGGGATCAGTTTCCTCCTGGTTTTCATTTGAAAGAGGAAACAGTTTGAAAATCAAGGTTTGTCTCTGGCTTTAGAATCACAAGGAGACTGGCCAACTTTTAAATATTCTGTTGGTCTTAGTCAAGGTATGTAGGACCCAGTCCCTCCACTCTAGCTGCTGCCAGGAATTAAACACACACATGAAAAGGGATGAGCAGGAACAAAACACTCCCGGTGCTTGCTGATGGAGAACATTTCCTCTGTTCTTGGCTCTGCTGGTAGAGACTTGGACATGGGGAGAAACACTGTCAGTTGCTGTTTGTGTGGAGATAAAGAACAGGGCTTCTCCAGCTTGGGTTTCTCCCCCTCCCCTACCTCTCACTGTGGCCCCTGTGGACTTCAGTTCATTTGAGCCCATTTTGCACAGGGGGAGTGGTGGGTACATGGGAAGAGATGAGAAGACAGAGAGGAACATAGGTATGACCTCCAGAAAACACACTTGGAGACTCAGAGATTTGCATGCAGGAGATTGACTCAGGAATGCTCTCAAGACCCATAACTGTGAGGGGGTGAGGAAAGCAGGATAAACAGAGGGAGATGTGGGACTAAGATGCAGTCAAAAAGAGCCCTCAGGGATCCCAAGGGAAGCTCTGTTGCCGGGGAACTCTTCAGAGTTGTTCTCCCATGGCCCTTATTGCCACCCCCCTGCTCACCCACTGCACCCCACCCTACCGACACACACACACACACACACACACACACACACATTAACCATCGAGTCATTGAATACTGGCTGCGTCCACTCCTTTGACACACACACTCCCCAGGAGGAGTGAAGAGAGTGTCAGATAAGAGCCATGAGCCACAACACTCCCAGCAGTTGGGGCAAGGAGAGACTCAGCGGATGCCCCAGCAACCACTACGAAGTATAAGATGTGATTCAGCCATTAAGGAGCTTACACTCTAGTTGAGAAAACAAGACATGTACATTAACTATTGTACAAGGCAATAGATTATAAGTCTCAGATAAATGGCACTGATTATAGGGCTTACAGGTATGTAGAAAATGATGGAAAGCTAGAAGTGGAATTATGAATTATTGGACTCAACATGCTCAATTTACATATGAGAATTCTCTGGTGTTAAAAATGAAGGGACATGTCCAATGTCACATATCTAATGTGGAGCTCCCTGAAATTTACAATTCCCAATTCAATCCCTGCTCTCCCCCTCAGTAAACTGCCCCCTTTGGAAGTAATTACTTTTGACAGGGCCCATCTGTATAATATTGAGAAAATCAGGTAGGTAAAAGGTAGAAAACAGAAATTTCAAAATAGGTCCTCATTTGCAGAAGTATTAAATTCAAACAAATACCTTTAGTCTTCATCTTAAAATCTGTTGTCAAGACATAGGACTAGAAAGATTCTCCTCAGCTTATAACTAAATATAGGTATTTCACGTTTCATCGCTTATCTGTCTGTTTGCGGCAATGTGGGAGGCCACTATCTCTTCTGGAGGAATGGCCAACGCTGGCTATGCTCATTTTGTGGAAATGAGAAATGGTTTCTGAGTCTGTTACCAAACAACCTTAAAGAACATATAGGTAAGAAACCACCAGAGTCAACACCAGACCACATTGGTGACGTCCAGCCTCTGTCAAGTTTATTTGGTAAGCCATAACTGTAGTCTGTAGTAGTGCTCACTGTCCTCCAAATGACAGCATGACCTGCTAAGGGTCTCCTTTTATTCTAGAATCTTCAGCCCATTTTTTCCCCTGTCCATATAAGTTACTTCTTCAGTCATCAGGGTGCATCGTTGGCCATGGGGAATGGGTGGACAGAGAGGGAAGCTTAGACGACTCTGAACTGAGTCAATATTAAAGATCTAAGTCCTTTGGTAACTTCCAAATTATTTGTTCCTTCACTCATTCCTTTAACAGATATTTGCTCAGCATCCACTTTGTACTAAGTACGATTGTAAGATCTGAGGACTTGAAGTTGAGTAAGACATTATTCATGAGGAACCAAGCCTCCAGGGAGCTTGATCTGGTGGACAAGACAGATGTGTGAATATGAGTTAAGTATAAGTGCTATGATCAAAAACATGGTGGAAACATGAGGGGTGGGATAGTGCTACAGATGACTGTGATACAAAGAGTTTCCGGTCATTTATGCTGTTTGGCATAGCACAACACTTGGCTTGAACCCCACGCATCATTTGTTTTCACTCAGGAAACTTACTGAGAGCTTTCCATGTGCCTAGCACAATGTTAGCTACTAGAAACACATCTGATTGAATGACCGAGCACTGTTCTCTAGAAAGTCCTTAATACTGAAAAGTTTTAATTAAAACATCTATCTATTTTGTCTTGCTTTGTTTTTAGAAGCATACATACGATGAGGGAACCCAAGTGTCCCATCCATTCCATATCATGTCCCATTCCGGATCACCCTGGTAGAATTGAATCTTGGCTTCTTCCTGATCCCAGGTCTCTGCACCTCTTATCCAACATCTCATCTGCCTCTTTGGCATTTCTTACTAGTACACTCTTCCAGTTCTTTGCTCTTGGGTTATTCTAGCGGTCCTTTCAGTCTTCTCGTACATTCCTGGAATCTGAGTTCCTCAATACGCCCTAGAAACAAGAATATTTTTTCCTGGACAATTTTCTTCCACAGCTCTCCTCCATGGCTTAGTCACAAGTTTGTTGCTCTAGCACATCCTAGGGGAAACTGCTATTCCAAGTCTCTTCAGTGTCTCTGTCTGTTTCCTGGTCTCTGCAGAAAAGATGAAGTAGAATGAGTGGGCACATGAATGTATATACTTTTGACACTTTGGAGCTTTTTCCTTCATCAGTGGTTCATTATCCAGCCCAAAGACCAAAACTATTTTGTGGTAAAATGGGGGTGAACTGGGGTAAGGTTGCCTCACTAATGCGGTGCTGAATGAGGTTGGAGGTCAATATTTTCAGCCTCATGCACTGGTGGGTATTCCTCACTTTCTGTTCAATCTCTGAAGTCTCAGGTCTCTCCACTTGTGATCTCTTCTTCCACAATCTACCCCTGATGCTGTACCCCTCAATACCCTTCATCCTCCAGAAAGTCTTCCTCCACCAACCTGTAACCGCCCACTGCTCTTTACCCTCCATTTCCCCAGTCACTTCCTGAGAGACCCTAAAGCCCCTGCATTCTCATTCCCACATGGGCTCTGCCTTTGTGTCTCCACAATGGGTCTTTCACTGTCACTGGCACATTTCATCAGCCATCATGGGTCAAAACTTATCTGGAAAACAAAACAGGGTCATGGTGGAGTAGAAAGCAGTTGTTGAAGGCCATACTCAACTTGATGGCAGGTAGAGTGCTATTCTGCCTGGACCAGGCCCTGCTGCATGTTGCTTATTGTTAAGAGGGTGCTCGCCTTGACTTGTATTAAGAGTATGGAGAGATGCATACATCTTTATGGTGTAGTGTAATGGAGTGTAATTTGTAAGGAAACACTTTAGAGACAAATAGTGCTCTAATAAATCAGCTCTATGAGGCAATGTGCAATGGGCATGGGTGTGAGACTCAACGCTCAACCTCTATGATAGAATTTTCCCAAAAGTGGTCTTTGAGATGCTTCTAAGGAAAGGGTCTCAGTAAATCTGGATCTTTTGGTACAAAGCCTAAGCATTTGAATGAGTGGCCTAGTGAGTCTAGGTTTAAAAACCTCTGCCTAGCGAGAGGCACACCTCCCTTTAGAGAAATGCCTGATGTTATGTGGGACAATATGAAAATGTAGCACCAGCTATAAAGTATGCTTGCCCAAAAGTTAAATTTGAGCCTAATTTAGTTGATATACCAACTTCCAGTTTATAAGAAATTGGGAAATAAATAATCAAGTTAAACAACTCCATGAGGGAGTAATCCATAGATCCAAAGTGTGGAATATTCATAAGGCAGTTGAGCAGTTTTCTTCAAGTCAAAACTGTAGAAACAATAAGGATGCTAGATGTTTAGATGAAAATACAATAAACAAATCTGATGTTTGGCATTTTTAAGATAATTAGGGAAATCTGAGTATAGACTGGGCATTAGATGATACCAAGGAATTATTATTAATTTTATCAGGTGTGATAACGGCATTGTACCTATGTAAAGAAATGTCCATATGACTTAGAGAGCAGAATCTGTTTAGCAAGTACAGGGTGAAATGACATGATGTCTGAGATTTGCTTTAAAATATGCATATACAATAAAAGGTAGATGAGTAGTTTGAGGTGGTAATAGTTTGAAATTACTGAAATTAGGTAATAGTATTTGAAGTGTATTATACACTTCTCTCTACTTTTGTTATGTTTAAAATTTTCCGAAAAGCATGTTAAAATTAAAAAGATTTCTACCTACAAAGAACAACTAAGGAAGCAAGCAGCAGAGTAGTATGTTACCATTCATGAAAAAAAGTGAACATATATTTATTCTCATTCAGACATTAAATCTGCTGGAAGGATACCTAAGAAACTGGTAAAAGTGATTACTTCCAGGGAGAGAAACTGGGTGACTGGGGGACAGGGATGGAGGGAAACTATTCAAATCATTTTTTGAAGAGAGGATGGAGACATTACAAAAGGGAAATTAATTTTTACAAACCTAGAGTTTGGTTTATTTTTCCCCAAACCATGGTCATTTATTGATTGTAAACTGGGCATTTGTGAGCTACATTCAGCTGAAAGAGTTAATTTAGCTAAGTGACAATAGAGAGTTTTATTTCATAAACATGTATTCATGCTTGCTGCTGTGGGTGCTGGGTTTTAGGGACAAAAACATTGAGTCGGGAACTTGTCATTGTCAGAATGATAGGGTTTAACATCAACTTACTAATGCTTTATTTTTGACTTTAGGCACAAAAGGAAGGAACCTCAGGATGATGACTGCTTCATTGATTTTGATTGTCTTTCTGATTCATTAAGAAATCTATTTCACTGTGCCAAGTGATATAGAAAATGAAGAAAAATTTGTCAGTCAGAGGTATGACTGAAGCACAGTGAATGCAGAAAGCTTATGTGTTGGGTACTCTGTACTTAGAGACTATAAGATCATTAAATAAGAGTTAGAATGATATGGAGTGAAATTAGAGAGCTAAGTGATAATAAAATACCACTTTGTCCCACTGATTATGTAAAGAGCCCTATTTTCCATAGTGGACTTGTGATTTTGAGCTACATATAAATACATTAAAAAAGATAAAACTCTGTCAGTTCACAGGGAACCCAAATGAAGTTTTTGCAAATAATATTTCTGATGTTAGGGAAGAGTAAATGTTATGCCCTTATTTCTATATTACCTTTGGGTAGAAAAACTTAAGCTCATTAAGTTGGTGCTGGAGGTTTTGGTTTTATTTTAATTTTATTCAGATTGCATTGGGAAAATATTTAAAGAATAATGTTAAGAGCTGATTTATTACAAATCATCTGAATAGCTATTTCCTTCTTTTTCCTTCTCTTTCCAGCTCTTTTTAACTTACTCTTTACATGGTTCTGTATCATGTCAAGTTTACAGTCTTTGCAAAGGTGGTTCTGACTAATGCTGAAAATTTCGTTTGTCAGAATAAAGAGAGAATAATGTGATAATGCCTGAAGTTTGACAAATCTCAATGGAATCACATTTTGAGGTAAACTGAGGAAAATCAAATTTTCCTAAACTGATGGAGCCCCAGGAGATGAATCTGGCAGGGAGTAAAAATATATTCAAAATGGTGAGACAAATCATGTGTGAGACAGCTCATCAGAAGCCCCTGCATTGTCATTAATCTTAAAATGTCCAGGCCACCCTGAGACATGTGCTTTGGGCTGGTTTGGACAACAGAGCATTGGACTACAAGGACCACAGCTAGCTATTCCACTGTGCCTGGTCTTGGTCAGAAAGAAACGTTTGTGTTTTCTAAACCTCTGGAGGTAACAACTCTGAGGGAAGCAACTAGAGAAAAGGAGACCTTTGAAAACCTCTTATCAACAGAATCAATTTGAATATCTGGTGTGGCCTCTATAATCTTTCCAACCCTCCTAAAGTCAAGGACTATCTTTTATTAAGTTGGATTCTGCACAGCTGGAAGGGAGAGTGTTTTGTTCAAAATGAGTCCTGACACCAGCTCAATAAATATTTTTAAAATTGGCTTAAAGAAATAGGCAAGTAACAGTTGTGCTGGATTTACTTTGTCTTTGATATAGACCCAAAGTCATCATTTTCCTCTCTGGAGTTACATTAAAAATATCTATGTAATTTCTATAAACATTTACTATATTTCAGTTCATCACTTTTAATTATGTAATAAAAACAATTAATGACTTAGACGTGATCTAATCATCTTTGTATAGACCAGATCTATTCCATTTGAGGTAGATTTAGAATGTTTTATACATGATAATAAATATATTATTTTTAAATTAAAGTTGATCTGATGCCTAAATAAAATGTTTTAAAAGAGTTTGTGGCACCTATAATTAAATACAACTCCAGAACCAAAGAAGCCTATCTTATTCAATGTATTTTAATGATAGAGGGGCAATTCACTATAATTGCAGATTTCAAAATAATTTTTCTTAGTTTGAAAGTCTTTTTACAATATCTCAGCATTGTAAAACATTTTGTGAAAATATGTTTATCTACATAACAATTTTTAAAAATGCTGAATAACTAGTCTTAACATTTACATATTTAATAAAAGTTTTGATGATCTACAATAAAAATATTTCAAATACATTTTAAACCATGTTACAATAACTCCTTCACAAATCAATGAGCGAGCAACCAAAATAAAACATCCTGCCTCATATACTGTTTATATTACCATTTGATTTGGATTAATGATAAATCCAATTTAGCAGAATGATTATTGGCATTCTTCTAGACAGCATGTTTCTTATGAGATACTTAAAGAATCTTCCATAATGTGTTCTACATACTATAGGAAAAAAACATTAATCTCAAGCATATCTTGAGATACTAACAATCATTTCCTGAATACAAGGAGCATTTTTCTCTTAAAAAAGTTTCTTACCATCTGGCTCTTTAAAACCAACTAAGAGCTGGTTCGATATTTATAGTCTTAGCTTGTAATTTGAATAGATTCTAGTTCTAGATGATTTTATCAGTGACTTGGAAGATACCTACTTGATTTACATCCCCAAATGCTGCACTCTTTATTCACACAAAACATATATATTTTGAGTTCCTAATGACTTGTTAGACAGGAAGTAGGACAATATAAAGACTTGGTACATTGCTTAGATGAAATGAGTTTTACGTTAGGTATTAAATAAACTGCCATGATATTTTTCTCTGCTGGGTAGAAACAAAGCCCAAGAATGTGAACTTGTTAAAAGAAGTCAGAGTTTTTGCTGGTCTACAATGAACCATGATCATAGTGAGAGACTACTAGGAGCTAACTCTAAATTTAGAAATAACTATCTTTTCAGGCATATGGGAGGAGTCTCAATTTCAGAGCATACACTGTGGGTTACTGGTTAAATCAATTTTACTTTTATTGGGAAAGTTATTTAAAAGGCACTGCTGGGCAGTAGAATGGTTAGAGTTGGTTTTTCTGAAGAAACAGTAAATGGTTTTGAGGTGATAAGAGGGTTTAGAGAAACCGAAGCATAATAAAAATAAGTGAAACATCCAACATCAGTTGGTTAGAATCCAAGACTAGAGCAAAGAGTTCTAAGATTGATGTTCTTTTTCACTGAAGAAAAGGGGTTGACTGATCTCGGAGAGCCACAACATAATACTAATTAGATTAGTAATGCACAGATATTAAGACACCTGCACTTCAATGCTCTGAATATCTTAGGATTTTGCTATTTTGAAAAGAATAAAATTTCTGGGTTAAACCAGAGCTATAACTCTGCAAGCTCTTAGCATCCCAGGATTACACTGACAGGCTAAAGAAGAGAGAACTTTTCAAATATCATAGGGTACTAGCCAAGTAGAAAGTGAACAAATATACTATTTTCATGAAATGAATATTTATTGAGTACCCACTATGTGCCAGGCCCTTTTTAGGCAGGGAGATGCAGATAAGATCCTTGCTGTCATGGAATTTGCCTTCTAACATTAGACAGTATTTCATTGGCAGGTGGGGGAAGAGCGTGGGGATACTTTGAGAAGGGTCAATTAAGTTGGGAAGAAAGAACTGATTTTGAGATGCTTGATGGGCCCTGTGAAGCAAGGACTTAGTGGAAGGGAAAAATGATTTTAGTTGTAACTGATTTTTCTGTTTTGATGAGCTTCTTGTATAAACCTGGCATTTGACTTATAAGAATATGGTTGCTTTGTCCGTAAGTCAGGTGACAATTTAGGTGGCATTAATTTAATGAGCTTACTACCAATCTCTTACAGAAATCAATAAACATTCACTTTTTAACCATCCCTCAGGGTGGCTTGCTGCCACCACCAGTTATTCTGTTAGACTGATGAATGTTTAAAAAGCTGTGGTAAGCAGAAACATTTTACTTGTGCAATTAGAAACAGTCTATCTCCTACAACTTTAGTACTTTCTAAAGTTGCCATTTGATTCTCTGACTGGGCTTTTCACTTACAAAGTTTATTCTCTGCAATAAGTTACAAAGCTGGGCTCTAAGGTTTTAAAGGTCTCTGTGGTCATAATAAAATCAAGCTCTTCCGCCTGGATTGTTCTTAAACACCCTAATTGTTCTTAAAGAATGTTCAGCCTATCCAATGTCCCAATGGACTTCTGCAAAATAGTTTCAATTTACAAAATCAAGTCACTCTCCAGTTTATAGGGATAGTAGTTTCGTGCTCTGAAAAATACTACAAAATTGAAATAGTATCATTTATGAGTAACTGAAAAGATTTGCTACCTATTTCTTAGGATGAGGGGTCTATCTTGGTCATTTTGTATTGGGATGGGAAAAAAAACCCCAGGTCTTTTCTTATATAAAAACTTATATTTTGAAATTACAAAAGTAATGTGTCCCTTATAGAGCAATGAGTAACTAGAACCAAACAGAAAAAAAGAAAAATAATTCCACCTACAATTGAGATACCCAGTTAATATCCTGGTGTTCACCTATCCATTTTTTTCCCCTGCCTCTTTATACATCATAGTTTTAAAAATGGGACCATGTGGTACATAATATTTTGTGATTTGTCTTCTCGCTCCGTTAATAACCTTCACATTGTTCTATCATCCTACAACATTTCCTAAAGATTCTGTAAATTTAAGAGGTATATAAATGGCTTAATTCAAAGGCACAGTACAGAACATGTTTTCTTATTAATTTAATAGTGTACATCCTCTATTCCTAAAGCCTTTCTCGGAAAACGTAAGTGACCTCTGATCAGCATTTTCGGTGTCCGCGTGTGCAACACGTGCAGAGAGAGCCAGTCCTGCCGCCAGTTCCCGCCAGAGGCATCGCTGCAAAATCTCACAGCCCGCCCAGGTCCTCTTGTTGGACCACAACTCGCTTCCTCCCGGGCTTGGACAGTGGTCGCGAGAAGTGCTCTGTGAACTGAGGCTGCATTCCACAAGATGCCGTATCCCCTCCAACGCAACCCAATTTTCTTTTATCCAGCAGAACCCGAATTTGGGGGAGTTTGGGTCACCCTGCGCCCCTACTCCCTGCCAACAGCTCGGCCAGCGCGTCGCTTTCCTCGCGAACCCTCCCAGCTCCCGGCCAGGAGTAGAGACCCAGAAAGGGTCCACGGGTGCCCGTGCTGGCCCAGCTGCGGTGCCGCGCCGCGCCGCCGCCGAACCGGAGCCGCGCGGGGCCACACCGTCCCCGAGTGATGACGCGCTTCCTGCCCTCCCTGCGCTCGCGGGCCGTGCGCTCGCGCTCGCCCTCGGCTCTTGTTCCGCGCCTGGAGCCAGCGGCGGCTGCAGCGGCTGAGGCGGCTGCGGGAGCTGAGCGGTCGCCGGGCGCACGGCGGGAGGCCAGCTGCACTCCCAGGCAGGCGCTCTGCAATGAGACAGTAAATGCATCCCCTGGTAAGGCGCACGGCTCACTCGGGTTTTCCTCTCTCTCCAGCTGCATGCACGTTGCATGAATTTCTCGTGTCTTATCCCTCCCGACAGAAGGAAAATGTGGGTGGTTTTCTCCTCCCTTTTGCATCTCGTGAGTGATGCCAATGCAGAAAAAAACCCCGCAAAGCTCCCAGATTTGATGTTCTAGGAGGGATTTTTGCAGGAAAATAAAAATAAAATAAAATTAATGCACCTGTCTATTGCACATGTATATTTCGCTGCACTCGACCCGGGTGCAGCGGTTTGCAAACAGCCTCGCAGCCGGCGCCCGAAAGCGGATTCCTGGGGGTGGGCAGCGTGTTCCCCCCGGGGCTCCCGCTGGGTTTCCGGTAACTGGGCTTGGAAAAGCAGCTTCGCCTGCCTGGAGTGTCCCCTTGTCCCCGGCCGGGCCCCCGCTCCAGGAGACTTGGCGCGGGCGGAGCGGCTTCATTCCAGTACTGGCCGCCCCGACTCCAGCGGCACTTTGCAAACAAGTCTCTGGCCGAGGCTCCCGGCAAAGACAGCCGGCGGGTGCAGAGCTCCTTCTCCAGTCCCGGACTCTCAGACTTGCCGACTCCACGACTCCTCTTTACTTGGCAATTTTGCCACCAGCAAACTACTGGCCGCTGAGGGACGCGGGCAGCGCCTGACCAAGAGCAAGAGCAGGATTTGGATTCAATGCCGCTGAATTTGGAATCAGTGTCGCACTGGGCGAGCGGCGCTCTCTCCTTCATCGGCCCCACGAGCTGAAATTTCGCGCCCACTGGAGCCGGGGGTCCTGGAGACCGGCATTTCGGGATTCCCTGAGGGGGCCGAGAAACGACGTTCGAGGGCGCCATATTTTTAGTGGGTCTCGGCTGCGGAGGGGAGGGGGCGGACAGTTTCTGGGCCCGGGGGATAGTGCGGCGCCCCCGCAGGAAAGGCAGGAGCGGTTTTCGCCTGGAAAGTTTGGCGAGAAGGCGGTCGCGCAGGGCGAGCCAGGCGGTTGTCCCCGCAAGGGCGCGCGGGCTGCAGCGCGTCGCCAGGCCGGTCCAGCCCGGGTCGAGGGCCCAGAGCCGCCGTCAGGGACAGCGCGCCCCGCTCACCTCCTTCCCCTGTCCCGCGGAGACGCAGCGTTCGGGTTCGGAGGCGCGAGGAACACGCCCCCCTGCTCGCCGCCCCCGCTGCCCCGGCGCTCCGCGGGAGCCGAGCGCTTGGCGGCGTCCCCCGGCCGCGCGCCCGGTGCACAGCGTTCCCCGGGCGCTGGGGATCGCCCGGGCGCTCCGTGGGGCGCGTGAGCTCACTCCCTTTGGGAGAAGAGGCTCCCGGGTTCGCGGGTCAGGGCCTGGCTTGCGGTCGCCCCGGGGCCCCAAACCAGCCGGAGCCTCCTATTGCCGCCTTAGCTGCGGCGGCGACAGCAGCGGCGCCTGCGGCTGCGTGCTCTGCTGTTGCCGCTGTGCCAGCTCGTGGAGGCGAGGTGAGGGGGCGTTTCCAGAAGTTGGGGCTTCACTGCAGCCTTGGGAAACTTGGATTTTTGCTGCCCGTGAAGAGCCGAGGTGACTTGGGGAAGGGAGTTGATCTGGAATCCCTGTGTCTCCGGTTACTTCCAGAAAGTGAGGGAGGAATGAGCTGAAGTGTTGGCGTTGTCCAAGACACAGCGAAGGATAGGAAGGTAGGGATGAGGTCCTGGGAAAATGGATGCTCAAACTACAAGCACTGTGGTGCTCCAGGTACCATCTACTTTGGCTTCTTATGCTACCTGGGTGCGTATTAGGTGCGCGCTGTCCTCCCTTTTCTAGAGCTTGGAGTTGTCCGCTTCTCAGGAGTGGGGCGGTGGGGAATCTTTACTTCTGAAATTGATTGTGATCTTTGCTTCGTGAAGGGTTAGAGGAAGGGCGTGTTTGCTGACCTACAATCAGCTGAGCTCAGGAACGTGCCAGCCTTTCTCCTTGGCGTCTTACTGAAATGATGCCGTAGTATTGGAGATCATGTCAGCACTCTGGGGCTTCATCATTGGAGAGGCTTCAGGGGATCACAGAAGCAGGGGATAGGGTGGGGAAGGGAGGAAAAGCTTTCGTCTCTGAGATGTGCCCTGTGATGTCAGGGATTAAGCTGCTCCTTTCTTGTCCACTTCAGTAAGTGCCTCCAGTGTGAATGTCAACCATTCTTCCTTGATGAATGATTTGAGATACCTACGCAAAAACGGAGGCGGGGCGGTGGATGTGGCAAATGGCTGTGTGAGAGAAGGGATACTTGCATGAATACTGTTTTTTTTTTTTTTTTTCATTGAGCCCTAGAATTGTGGAAAACACTAAGAGCCCAAGGTACATTGATCTAAAATTAGCATAACTAATTTAGGAGAGGCTCAAATCAGTTGCAGAAAGCCTCTGTCGTTTTGTAAAGTTCCTAGTATTTAGAGGTGGTACCTTAAATTACAGAAACACAGAGCTCCTCAGATTGAGGAAGTCACTGGTTTTCCTCTGCCTTTGTACCTGCTGGGGTTATCGAGGAAACGCTAGAGTTCTTAGAGCCTCTAATTTTGGTATTGATGTTGTGCTTCTACCTCTAAGGGGAAAATGAACTTTTTTAGTTGACCCCGTTGAATGAGTTACCCTGGATATTCTTTACAGGAATAGGCCATGTGTGCGTCTTGAATTCAACCTACTGCTAAACATACTTGTTCAGGTATTTCAAACACTTCCCTAGATTATTTTTAAGTAAAGTCAGGTTTTACAAAGAGGTGTGTGTATGTGCATGTGTGTATGTGATTTTCTAATCCAGTTTTTGTCTTTTATATCTAAATTATACGGATTACCCTACTCCTCCACCCCTTCCTCCCAACATATCATTAGTTCGAGTTAAGATGGTTATAGTTGGTAAACAATATAAATTTTTACCAACTATGCTCAGAAAAAAAATCTATACATCTATGTGTTTATTCATTTTAGCATCGTGCTTTATAACTACATATGCCACATATTTTTGTGCATGTGTTAAACATTATGTAATAAAATTAACTTTTGAAAAAGACGTTTTCTCAGGCCAAAAGAAAAAGAGAAGTTTTATTGTAAACCATTTAATCTTCACTCCCAAGTTTTCTACCATAGTATTTATCTATTTAAAAAAAAGTTAATTCAGCTTATTTACCCTCCAAAAGTTCACCCTTTTATCCTCCCAACCCCTGTCTCTTGCAGCTACCAATTTGTTTACTGTGTCTGTGACACAGAATCTTTGAGATTCCACATAGAATAAAGATCAAATGTATTTGCCTTTCTTTGACTTATTTCATTAAGCATAATGCCCCTGAGGTCCATCCATGTTGTCACAAATGGCAAGATTTGATTATTTTTATGGCTGAATAAAATCCTATTGTACATATGTACCACAATTTCTTTTCTTTCATATTTAAAAAAAATTGTTTTGCAATTGCAGCTGGCACATAATACCTCATCAGCTTCAGATATACAACATAGTGACCAGACATCTATATAATTTATAAAGTGATCACTCCGACAAGTCTAGCACCCATCCGATACCACATATAGCCATCATAATACTATTAACCATACTCCCCATGCTGTACTCTATATCCCCATGTCTGCTCTTACAACTGGCATTTTTCATGTGTCAATTTCTCTTCCTTTACCACCTATCCCTCCAACCCCCCTCTCATCTGACAACCATCAGTTCTCTGTATCAATGAGTATTTTTTCTGTTTTGTTTTTTCTTCTATTTTGTTCTTCAGATTCCACATATAAGCGTAATCACATGGCATTTGTCTTTCTCTGTCTGACCGTTTCACTTAGCATAATACTTTCTAGGTCCATTCATGTTGTCACAAATGGCAAGATTTCATTCTTTTTTTTTAATGACTGAGCAATATTCTACTGCTTATGTACCACATCTTCTTTACCCACCTGTTTATTGATGGACACCCAGATCTTTTCTGTATCTTGGTTATTGGAAACAATGCTGCAGTGAACATAGGGGGTGTCTTTTCAAATTAATGGTTCGGATTTCTTTGGTTAAATATCCAGAAGTGGAATTGGTGAATCATATGGTAGTTCTATTTTCAGCTCTTGGAAGAACCTCCATACTATTCTCTATAATGGTTGTACCAATTCACAATCCCACCAATAGTGCATGAGGGCTCCCCCGCTCCACATCCTTGCCAACACCTGTTGTCTGTAGATTTATTGATGATAGCCATTCCAACAGGCGTGAGGTAACGTCTCACTGTGGTTTTAATCTGCACCTCCCTGGTGACCAGCAATGTTGAGCATCTTTTCATATGTCAGTTGGCCATCTGCATGACCTCTCTGGAGAAATGTCCATTCGGATCTACTGCCCATTCAGTTGGACTATTTGTTTGTTTGTTTTTTGGTTTTAAGTTGTATGAGTTCTTCATATATTTTGGAATTTCCATCACAAATGGATGCTAGATTTTGTCAAATGCTTTTTCTGTATCTGTCGATATGATCATATGATTTTTATTCTTCATTTTGTTGATGCAGTATATCATGTTAATTGATTTGCAGGTATTGAACCAACTTTGCATGTCAGGAGTTAATTCCACTTGATCATGGTATATAATCTTTTTAATGTATTGCTGACTTTGGTTTGCTCATATTTTGAGGATTTTATATTTATGCTCATCAAGGATATTGGCCTATAATTTTCTTTTTTAGGTAGTGTCTTTGTCTGGTTTTAGAATCAGGGTAATGCTAGCCTTGTAAAATAAGTTTGGGCACCTTCTTCAATTTTTTGGAATAATTCGAGAAGGATAGGTGTTAAGTTTTCTTTCAATGTTTGGTAAAATTCATCTGTGAAGCAATCTGGTTCAGGACTTTTGTTTGCTGGGAATTTTTTGATTATTTATTCAATATCTTTGGTTGTTATTGGTCTGTTTAGATTTTCTGTTTCTTTCAATTAGTCTTGGAAGATTGTGTGTTTCTAGGAATTTATCTATTCCATCTTTTCCAATTTGTTGGAATATAATTGTTCATGATGTTATAATTATTTGTATTTCTGTGGTGTTGGTTGTCACTTCTCTTTCTTATTTTATTCATTTAGGTCCTCTTTTTCTTGATGAACCTATGTACAACAATTTATCAGTTCATTCATTGACAGACACTTAGATTGTTTCCATATAGTGGCTGTTGTAAGTGATGCTGCAGTGAATATGGAGGTCTATGTATCTTTTCAAATTAGTGCTTTTGTTTTCCTTGGATCAGTATTCAGAATTGGAATTGCTGGATCTTATGGTAATTCTATTTTTAATTGTTTGAGGAGCCTCCATATTGGCTTCCATAGTAGTTGCACCAATTTACATTCCCATCAACAGTGTACAAGAGTTCCCTTTTCTTCATATTCTTGCCAACACTTGTTATTTCTTGTATTTTTTGATAATAGCCATTCTAATAGTTGTGAGGTGATAGCTCATTGTGGTTTTGATTTGCATTTTTCTGATGATTAATGATGTTGAACATCTTTTTCATGTAAAAGTTAGCCATTTGTGTATCTTTTTTGGAAAATGTCTATTTAGATCTGCCTACATTTTAATTGGATTTTTTTTTTTTTTTTTGCTATGGATTTTTGTGAGTTCTTCATGTATTTTGGATATTAGCTCATTATCAGATATATGATTATTTTTTTCCCATTTGTTAGGTTGCCTTTTCATTTCATTGATGGTTTCCTTTGCTATCGAGAAGGCTTTTAGTTTGATGTAGTTCTACTTATTTTTGTTTTTATTGCTGTTGTTTTTGGTGTCAGATTCAAAAAAATCATTTTCAAGACCTGTGCCAAGGAGCTTATTATTGTCTATGTTTTCTTCTATGCGTTTTATGGTTTCAGGTCTTACATTCAAGTCTTTATTCAGTTTGAGTTAATTTTTTGTGTATGGTGTAAGATAGTGGTCCACTTTCATTCTTTTGCATATGGCTGTCCAATTTTCTCAATACCATTTATTGAAGATACTGTTCTTTCCCCATTGCATGTTCTTGGCTCCTTTGTTGTAAATTAATTGACCATGTATGCATGGGCTTATTTCTGGGCTCTCTGTTCTGTTCCATTGATCTATGTGATGTTTTTAGTCAATACAATACTGTTTTAATGATGACAGTTTTGTAACATAGATTAAAGTCAGGAAGTGTGATATTTCCAGCTTTGCTTTTATTTCTCAAGCTTGCCTTGGCTATTTGGGTTCTTTTTGTGGTTATATGCAAATTTTAGGATTGTTTTATTTCTATGAAAAATGCCATTGTAATTTTTATAGGGATTGCATCGAATTCTTATATTGCTTTAGGTAGTATGGACATTTTAACAATATTAATTCTTCCAGTCCATAAGCATGGACTGTCTTTTCATTTATTTGTGTTTTTCTTGATTTTTTTTTTTTCATGAATGTCACTGGTAGTTATCAGTGTACAGGTCTTTTACCTCTTTGGCTAAATCTATCTTAGGTATTTTTTTCTTATTGATGCACTTGTAAGTGGGATTGTTTCCTTAATTTCTTTTTCTGGTAGTTCATTATTAATGTAAAGAAACAAGAGTTTTTTGTGTATTAATATTGTATCCTGGAACATTTCTGAATTCATTTATTAGTGCTAATGGTTTTTTGATGGAGTCTTTAGGGTTTTTTAAAATATAATATGTCATCTGCAGATAGTGACAGTTTTACTTTTTCCTTTCCACTTTGGATACCGTTATTTCTTTTTCTTGCCTAATTGCTCTAGCTGGGACTTTCAATACTATGTTGAACAAAAGGGCAAGAGTGATCATCTTTGTCTTGTTCCTGATCTTAGAGGAAAAGCTTTCAGTTTTTCACCATTGAGTGTGATGTCAGCTGTGGGCTTTCATACATGGCCTCTATTACGTTGAAGTATGTTCCCTCTATACATGCTTTGTTGAGAGTTGCTATCATAAACGGATGTTGAATTTTGGCAACTGCTTTTTTTGCTTCTATCAAGGTATCATATGATTTTTATCCTTCATTTTGTTAATGTGGTGTATTACATTGACTTATTTGTGGATGTTGAATCATCCTTATATCCCTGTCATAAATTCCATTTGATCATGGTGTATGATCTTTTTAAATCTATTGTTGACTTTGGCTTGATAATATTTTGTTGAGGATTTTTGCATCTATATTAATCAGGGATATTGGCCTATAATTTCATGTGCATGTGTACGTGTGTGTGGCTTCTTTATCTGGTTCTGGTATCAGTGTAATGCTGGCCTTTCTCTTATGTTTTTCTGGAAGAGTTTGAGAAGAATTGGTGGTAATTCTTTTTGAATGTTTGGTAGAATTCACCAGTGAAGCCATCTGGTTCTAGAGTTTTTTTTTGGAAAGTTTTTGATTACTGATTCAATCTCTTTGCTAGTAATTGGTCTGTTAAGATTTTCTATTTCATCATGATTCAGTCTTGGTAGGTTGTATGTTCCTAGGAATATATCCACTTCTAGGTTATCCAGTTTTTTGGTGTGTAATTGTTCATAGTGGTCTCATGATCCTTTGTAATAGAGATGTTACAACTGATATCTATCTTTTTTATGCCTTTCTTAACAAAGCGGTATAAATTGGGCTTTGTTGCCTCTTGCCTAATTCTTATTATTCATGGCTTGATCAAAGTTACTGTATTTTTTTTTCCTATTAAGAAGATTTTGTAACTTCAAAAGGTTAGAAAATGCCTATGAATTATGGAGAGTTGCCTTTCAATTTACCAGGACTTGTGTTGTGTGTGTTGTAGTGTATGTGGCATGCCCAGACTCTTGGGACAGTGTCTAAGACTTGTGATCTGTGACATGATTGCTCCAAAACTTTTGAGTCATATGTTTTCTTGGAGATTTTGGGTGGTGTTTGGCCAATACAGGAAGTACTAAAGAAGTGTTAAATAATTCAAAGTTATTTTTATTGGGTACAAAAAATTTTAAAGACAAGAAGGAAAACTTAATAAGCAAGGCCAGAATTACAGCTTAACATACCCTACTGGTGCCTTTTTAATTACAGTACTTTCCCCCAGAACTTTTTAATCCTATTACGTTTATACTTAATAAGGAGACTAGTTAAAACATAAGCCAAAGAGAACTATTACAAGTAATGGGGATAAATGGTGGGTATAACCAGATGTTTTGCCTAAAGTTAAAAGAGTTAAGGAATCTGAACTCTGTCAAACTCGCCTTGCAAGCCCTCCCCACACCTCCTCCAAAAGCAGATTTTGAAATGCAAAAAAAAAAGTCTTGAAGGGAGGTGGGGGTAGAAAACGAAAAAGAAACAAAATGCTTAAGGTAGGCTTCTCTTGTCCATTGTTCATTCTAACAACCCTTGGCTTAGTGGCAGGTGCCATTTGAATGACAACTGGTGAACAAGGCTGGGTGCAAAACATTTCGCTTGTAAGAGTCTTTATTTATGTGTCCCTCTGAGCTATGAATTAAGACTGCCACCCATTTCACAGTGTATCTTCAGAGTCAGTGCCAAGACCATGGTTTTGTTTTTCTTTTAACTAGTAGTTTAATTTCAGCCAAAGTGATACTATTCTGAATATGTAGAACAAGAAATGAATGTTTATATTTCCTTTTTACTCACCTAGCTGCAATCTTAAACAAAATTTTCCTTGTTTACTATTCACTTATTCAACAATTTTTTTGAGGGCTTCATGCTAAGAAGACACCCCCTGCCCTCGCCTCAGACACTGAGTTTTTAGGAGATGATATTTTTTGCACTTTATAAATCTAATAGATGGGGGGAGGGGAGTGATGAGTATGTGATTAAATAGCATTTGAAGGACAACACAATATAAAGAGGATGTGAACAGGCAATTTCCAAAAGAAGAAATGCAAATGAAAAGATTATCAACCTGCATAATGGTCAGAGAAATGCAAATTTAAAAACAA
This sequence comes from Rousettus aegyptiacus, assembly GCF_014176215.1. Classification (NCBI taxonomy): domain Eukaryota; kingdom Metazoa; phylum Chordata; class Mammalia; order Chiroptera; family Pteropodidae; genus Rousettus; species Rousettus aegyptiacus. The sequence goes on from NW_023416306.1 coordinate 130,400,582, forward strand.
AGGGATGTTAATTTTCTGTCTATCCAATTGATCTACATTTTAAAGGTCGGTAGCATCCTCTGTTGGATGTGTGTGAGGGAGGGGGTAACTCTCTGACTCTTGGTGGGAAAATGAATTGCTGCAGCCTGTAGGGAATGCAGACAGTTTTGATGAAAGTTTGGAACATACCTGCCATAGGACCCAACAATCCCATATTTGGGGTCCTGTCTTACAGAAATAAAAACATCAGTATGTAAGGGTCTGTGTGTGAGGATCTTTATTTCAGGGTTATTAAAGTAAATAAACTAGAAGCAACTTTAATGTCCTTCAGTAGGATGAATAGAATAAGGTATACATATATATCCATACTATGGATTATTTTGTGAGGGATGTTCATGATCTGTTAAACGTAAATAAAATGGAGTTGCAGAGTCTCGCATATAGTATGATCCTACTTCTGATTTAAAAAAGAAGTCCTATGTGTGCAACCTTGGAGAAAGATGTGTAAGGACACACAAAACTTAATATCGTTTAAAATTAGCAGTGGGGAGTGAGGAGTGATTATGTTGCTCTATATACCCCTCAAATGGTTTACCTGCTCAAACACACAAGATTTTCTATATGAAAACACTTTAAAATGTTATTTGGTTAATGAGTAGGAGACTCATCTGGAACCATTTTGGAAACAAAAGCTGGGCTTGCTTTCTCTGATGTTTGCAACAGTCTCATCACTTTGGAAACTTTCAGTGAATTATATTCTAAAATCCGGAGATTTCCCAACTTTTAGTAAATTCTTTCAGTGTAAAAGATGGTTTCAGGAAAAGCTGTTTACCTCAATCCCCCAGGAGAGTAGTGAACATAAAAGACCACAAAAGCTATTAGCAGGCATTCTCCTTTTCCTCGACTTTCTTTGATCCTCTTCTAAGGGAAGACCAGTGTCAGCCCTCGGAGGGGAGATCCTCTGGCCAAATGAAGCAGCAGCATCTCCTCAAACTTGGTTTTCCTATCTGAGGCTAACAGAGGTGCTCTTTAATGGCTGGGCAGGCCTTTGAACCCAGGTCTTCTTCCACACTATCCCTAGACTGGCTAGTTGCTCCACCTGTACCATTTTCAATTCTGCCTCCTAATGTGACTTTCGAAATTTGATAAAATTTATGAATTCTTGGCAGTTACTGTTAAAACCAAACTTTCAAAAGCAGTGGAACCACCATCCACGTTTTAAAAAGTACGTACCACATGACCCCATGAATGCCGGTAGGAGACCCATTGGAAGCTGAGGCTCTGAGGCACCATTCGAAAACCATACTTTAGATTCAATCAGTGGTTCCCAAGCCAGAATGCATCAGAATCACCTGGAGGGCTTGTTAAAACCTAGATTGTTGGGCCGGAGTTTCAGATTCTCTAAAGTCTTGGGTGGGGTCTGATAATTCACTTTTTAAACAAGTTTCCAGGTCTTGCGCATCCTGCTAGTCACAGACCACACTGGTTTAGAGAAACAGCTTCTTCTGTTTTGCAGATCTTGTGTTCTTGTCCAGCCAGTGCTCTGCCCCATCATGGATGAAAGTTGGAATGCCAATCATGGCAAGATAATTCAATTTTATCAATTTCACCAAACAGAAAAAAATAAGTATATGGGTTATATTACTTAACTGTTGTCTGTATCTGTTAAAGGTGTTTGTGAATTTAGTGATGTTTACAGCTAGACGTATATGTTTCATCAACAGTGAAGGTCAGAATTAATGGGTATTATTTTAAACATTCTGTAAGGGATTTTCATAGGAAAGTGGAGAAGACTGTTAGAGATTCTCTGGTTCCAGTTTTTTGCTTTTTGCTTTTTCATCATACATACATACATATTCAAGACTTGATGTCATTGATTTCTTTTAATAAAAAGTTAGCTACATATGAAAAATATTGTGAAGAAAATGGTGACCAGATGATAAATGTTGTTTAAATTGTGTTGTAATCTGATCATTGGCACTTTTTTTTTTCAGAGGAAATTAAGTGCAACAGCCATTAATTTCAGCAGGTGTTTATTACAGTGTCGCCATAGGGGACACATTTCAAATAATGCTTATCAGTGACACATAAGTGCTTGGCTCCCCTGGGGGACCCTTGAGAGGCTTGGATGACCCAAAGCTCAAGAGCAAGATATTCCCTAAAAGGCTCCCCTTCCCACTAGTGGATCCTCTAATTCTAAAATTCTTTAGCAAACAAACACTTGTTCTGTTTTTAGCCACTTAATTTTAGTACGTTTTATTCTTTTCTAATGATTTCTCTTGTAAGTTATAAACAGCAAAGTTGAGCGTGGTAGTGGGGTGTATGAAAAGCAAAATGGGAGGGAAATTTTCACGAAGCGGTCCTTCTTAAGCTGGGCCTTGTAGAATGGGCATCTTCTGTGGGCTTCTCCATCCTGGCTGCACATGGGAGTCACCGGGGGATTCCGATTTAGTTGGTTTGGGTGGGCCCTGGGCATTTGTGGGTAAGTTCTCCAGGTATTTCCAATGTGTGGCCGGGGTAGAGAACACTCATCTATCTACTCGTCCTCTGGGTCACTTTGCTTATTCTTTGAAGAATTTGTTCATCTGGCTCACAGTCCCTCCTCTCATTGACAATTCTGGCGACTTGAACATCTATACAGATTGTCCTGCCAACTCAGTCCCTTGACCAACTCTCTTCCAGTTATCTTTTTCTTTCCCCTACTTTGGCTGTCCTTCTCATGGTTATCTCTACGTGACTGGTTCTCAGCAATTTTGCCATGCAGAGTATATTTGGTAATGTCTAGAGATATTTTTGTCTGTCACGACTTGAGGAGAGGAAGGGACACCACTAGCATTTAGTGAGTAGAGGTGTTCTGGTCAGGACAGCCCCCACAACAAAGAATTATGTGGTCTAAAATGCCAGCAGTGCCAAATTGAGAAACATTGTCCTAGTGTCCTTGAAGTTTTTTTTTAACCCCAGTTTATAGGAGAAATGCATTTTATGTGATGACCCAATACAAACACACATATACAACCAAATCAGGTTTCCTCACCTTTACTTGGCATAATGTAGTAATACTTTTTATTATGTTTCATAAAAAAATTACTGGTCATGACCTGCTAAACTGATTTTACTACCCACAAAACTTGCGACCTATCGTTTGAAAAACACGGTTATAGAACAATCACTGCACCTCCACCAAAACAGTGACAGGCATTCCAGTCTGACCTCACCTTTTCTCTTTCATCTTATTTAGTACTCAGTTCCACCTAGCCTTCACCCTACCAGGGCGTCTAACCTGGTGACCTGTCCACTTTTCCTTTGCTCATCATCCTTCTCTTGTCCTCATCACCCCTCCCTAGCCCCAGCTGAGGCGCTTGCATACACTGTCGACTCCCTTAACCCTTTCTTCCTCTTTCTTTCTTGGGAAAACCCCACCTCTGGCCACTCTGTTGCTGCCTCAGGCTGATGAACCTGGCTGGAGAAAACACGCAGTCATCTGTATTGTCTCACTTTTGATTTATGACCACAAACCTGAAGGACGACTCTTGGCACAGCCGGGTCTACTATGTTTCTATCCCCACCTCACTCCCAGCTGATGACCTGGCTTATTTCACTGAGAAAAGGAAGCAATTAGAAACTATTTCCACCATCTTCCCACGCCAAATCTGCCGTTCTACCTGCACCATAACCACATGTGCAGTGTAACCATATGTGCGCTGGATCCCGTTTTCTGTTGGTGTGCAAGAGTTTCACTCACGTATGTGTCTCCTTTCGCTTCTCTACCAGTTTTCTCTCTCTGATGGATAATCTCCGTGAGAAACATGTTGTAGGTGCTTATATTAAGGGAAAAGCAGCAGCAACAACACTCTTGACCCTGCGTTCCCATCTGCTGTTCTCTCATTCCTCTACTCTGCCTTCCAGTAAATATTTCTGAATCATCCTACTCTTTGCTTCATTTCCTCTCATTCTGTCTTGAACCCACTCCAGTTCAGCTTCTGCCCCATCCTTTCACCAAAGCTGCACAACGACATCCAGGTGGCCCACTCTTTGTTGTCATCTTCTGTGGCCTCCTAGCAGCACTTAGCCAGCTGGTTGCTCTCTCTTGGAGACCCTTCTGCACCTGGTTTTCATGCCATGATCCTCGCTTGGTTCTCCTATATCCTGGCCACTCTCACTCTAGCTCTCCTGCTGGATCTCCTCATTACAGCTTTTGAAGGTTGGAGGTACTCTGTCACATATCACTTCATTTAAGAGTCAGCCTCACTATCACCTCTTCAGAAGTCTCCCTGGCACCCCCTAGCCTCCACTTTCAGCCTCTTCCTATTTTATTTTTATATAATTTATCATTCCCTGATGTTACATATGTGATTTATTTATTGTATGTCAGATGGCACTAGAATGTAAGCTCCATGAGAGAAACCATCTCTGGCACCGTGTCCCCAGGTGCCTGGCACATTGTAGGTATTCAACGAAAAAAAATTTTAATGCATAATCGATGAAGAAAACTTGCTGGTTACAGAGGTTAGTGTTGGGTAAGAAAAAGTAAAATTCAGATTCAAGCTAAGGAAGTGAGTAGTGTTGAGGCGGAAAGCAGTGTCTCATGGGAGCAATATTTTATAGGTCATGTGTTGAGTTAGGGGTTCAAGTATTGAATGAGTGAAACACATCCTTGCTAAATCCTTGCTGAGTGATAGAAGGCACCTGCAGAGGACAGCTACATGGAGACAAATGGTAGCCTCTCTGTTTTTATCTCTGAAGAGGGCACTTAAGCAGTCTGCTTGGTAACTTTTGTCACTGAATTGAAGATGGTAAATTCACTTGTCTGAAGTGTTTATCATGAATTGCTTTTGGTGTATCACTTGTCTCCAGAGTCCACTTGAGCGTACGGAGAGATGTCTCCTTTTTCTTATATGGCAGAGTGAATTCCTGCAGATCCATAAGATGTTCCATGCCTCCCTCAGCACTTTTCTCATGCAGCTAAGTTAGGGAGCCCCAAAGCTTTGTGTGCTTAAATTAAAACTTCTCTCTTTCTCTGTTTGCTTTGCTTCAAGACAGCCCATTTAATTATTTGACACCTTGTCTAGTTTGATGAAAGCGAAGATACTTCCTGAGTTTGGCCTGAGGTCATGCGTGGCAAATCTTCAAGGGGAGCGTGGATTATTCCTGGGTTTGAGAGATTATATCGAGGGCTCTTTAAGAGGCTTAATTTTCTCCTTGAAGGGCTCTCTATTGGGCTCAACACCTGTCACTCTGGGACACTCCTTCACAAGGTTAAAGGAGCTCTCCCTATGGGGAAGGTGTCAGCCAACGTCAGTGTGAGGTGCAGCCATAAAGCAGGTGGGTTTAGTACATCCAGGAAGAAAGGGCAGATATCTTTGTGGGGCATCGTAAAGTGAGTCAAGGAAAGTTTATCTTTAAAAAAGGAGCCCCGAAATGTTCCAGGTCAGCTTCTCCCTTTAACACGGGAAGAACTGAGCTGAGGCTCAGAAAGATGAGGCATATTGGGGTCACTTGGCAAAGATGGCACTGGAATCCCACTTTCCTGACCTTAAGTGGTGCTTTCTCCTTTTCTTGGGATGTTCAGTTGGACCCTGACTTTAATTTGGGGCTGGGTGTGCACGAGAATCGCCAGGAAAGCTCCTTAAAAATGCTGGTTTTTAAACCCCACCTGATTCACTGAATTGGCATCTCAGAGTGGGAGATGAACACCTGTTTCCTGCCCCCCCTCCAAGGTCCCTAGAGCGGTTCCTAGGACAAGTTGCCCCAGAAGGGTTTATAGTGGGTAAAGGCAGCCAGTGCTCTGGGGACAGTCACCCTGTGGGGGAAATGCCTTCTGGCTTTGCATACTAGACAGACATGGCTCCCTTCTAACACAGGACAGCCACCTCAACAGGGTCAGTCTGTTTCTCACTCTCCCACACCTGCCCTGGTTACTGAATAAGACCATGTAGGGTTCCAGCTTTAATACATATCAAAAGGTCATTTTATTTTCTTTGGGAGAACTTTCCCAATGTGTTTTGTTCTACTTTTGTTTTACTATGTAAAAAATGAAAAGCTGCATTCAGTTTAAGAAAATCATCTCCTTGAGGGATTTTCTGGGTCCTCTCGCTTAGGGTCCCTAGGTGTCTGAGTGTTGACGGTGGCTCCCCAGCTCTCAGACCAGCTGGAAGCTAGAAGCTGAGCATGAGTGCTGCTCTGACAACGGAAAGGGAGTCTGAGTTGGCTGTGCAGGGGAGGGTTCGGATAGCTTCACGAGGACAGTAAATCACTTGCTGGTTCTTGCTGGTGAACTTGCATATGTTTTGGATCTCTGATTTTGTGACAGTTGCTGCAGGCTCCAGACTGCACAGAAGAGCCTGCAGTGATACCCTGTACTCCCAGAGCTGGCTCTCTGATGGACCCGACAAGTAGTTCATCCAGAGCTTTACGAATGTACCTGGTGAAGATATTAGAACAAGCCCAGAGGAATCTGAGAAGCATCAGGTGGCCAAGTATTCCTCACAAAAGAAATAGGAGAACACTTTCCTCTTTAATTGAAAACTGACAGATTGTTGGAGTTTGTTATGGAGTTTGTTATAACACAGTATCACAAATTGGTGGCTTAAACAACAGAAATTTATTGTTTCAGTTCTGTAAGCTAAAAGTCTGAGATCAAGGTGTCACCAGAGTTGGTTCCTTCTAAGGACTATGAGGGAAGCATCTGTGCCTGGCCTCTCTCCTTGGCTTGTTGGCTGTCTTCTCCCTATGCATGCCTGTTTCTGTGTCCAAATTTCCCCCTTTTATAAGGACACCAGTCATAATGAATTAAGGTCTACCTTAACATCCTCATTTTAACTTGATCACCTCTGTCAAAACCTTATTTCCAAATAAGGTCACATTCTAGGGTACTGGGGAGTTAGGACTCCAGCATATTTCTGAGGGGACACAATTCAATGAAGAATACAGATTGTTGAACTGACTAGTGTCTCAGAATTGGAATCTTATGTGAAATGCTGTTAGTGAAGTATGGCCCCTTTTTTAAGCTAAGGGAACCATAGTAATAGTTGTGGGATTCTGTACCTGACCTCTACTTGGCACTTTGCATTTTACTGAGGTGCTGCATATGTATTACTATTATAACAACCCTGTGAGGCAGATATTATTATTTCTGCTTTGAGAGAGCTCAGGTGTACCAAGGTTTACATACTAAATACTGGGTAAGTTGGACTCAGGCTCAGATTTTCTACTGCACATCATAAGTTTCTCCCAAAGCAACTGTGATTCTCAGACCTTGACATGCATAAAAATCTCCTGGGAAACTTATAAATATATATTTGAGAGGCCCTCTGGAATACTACTGAATCAGAAGCTGAGGTTCTAACCAAGGAGTTTCTATTTTTTATTTTTTCCTCTGGAGATTTTGATGCACTCCAAAACATGAGAACTATTGCACTCTACCATGGACATGATATAAGGGGGAAATACCCACTAACACCACCAAGTTTCCATTTGAGTTTTTGTCAGCTGGCTTGCATATGAGGCCCTAGGAGGAATCATGGAAGGGTGCTCACTGAAATCAATCAGGGGGCCCTTTGAGCCCAAGGGAATCACCTTCTTATACAGTATCCCTGCCACTGTACTGATGGGCAGGGTCTGAGCTCTCTGGCTCCCCACATCATGCTAACTGTTCCTCTGCTAATGGGAAATAAATCTGGCTTGAACTTTATGTGTTACACAGATGCACCTTGCACCATAGTGGGGATAAATCGGGGTGATGTAGCAAATAAATATCACATGCTTTATCAAAGCAAAAATAAAAGTAAAAATAGCAAGAAGACAAGGCAAGGAAAACATTGTGATTATTAAGTATTTGTTGGTATAAAATGTATTTATATTAAAACATGGTAGAGCTCGCACAGTGCAAAAGAATCTCCGAGATAATTGTTAAAATGGATTTCAGGGCCTCACCCCCAGAGATTTCTTTCTAAGGTGGAACTCAAAAATTCTGAGCTGTTGGTGTGGAGACCACACTTAGAGCAGGCAAATGAACATTAATGAAAGGTTGTCATGTAGTTCATCTGTTGATATTAAAATGACAATCTCTCTGAATAATGCAAAAATTTCCAGGCTTCAGCCATTAGCCCATAGATTATAACCCATATTCAGGATCAATGTTCAAGTTATTTCACCATCTTTATTTTAGTGATTATATAGCAAAAATACATAATCTCTTAGTGAGGGCTGCATTTCTTAGAGTGTGGTCCTTAGGTCGCTCCCATCAGAATGATCTGAGATTAAGGTTCAACACTGTAGCTACTCAGTCTCCAGATATTCTAATTTGTTGTGTCTGTGTAGGGCCCAAGAATGTGTAGTTTTTTTTAATCAGAAGATTCTCAGGTACTGAAGTTTGAATACCACTGAGTGAGGGCTTGAAATTAGTACTGCTTTTTACCAGAAGCTCACCATAAAGTAAGGTTAGAAACACTGTTAAATTGATTGTTTACAGCAGCACTTGTTCCCATTTTCAGGTTTGTAATGCTGTTGTCTTGTCTGAAGTTACCAAGACCTCATTCTGAAGTGTAGACGTAATTTGAATAGATTGTTAGAGTTCTATTTGAATAACCATCCTTCCCTTTTCAACATAAGCTCATGCAATTCATTTAAAGGTAAGTCTTAAAACACAGGATATATTCTTTGTCCAGGTAAATTTTTTTGGAGCATTGTTAGGATATGCGATTTATTAGAGATTTTCGGAGTTAACGGAAGGAGTTTTTGTGGTTTAAACTGCTCAACTGGTTAAGGGTGACCTTTGGTAGAAATATGTCTGTGTTCCTGGGCTCCGTGTACATATTTTTAAAAATTGGTAAATGCTTTCATACGAGAGGGGGAGGATTGGGATGAGGGACTCTGTCCTATTAGTAAGGAGAGTCAATTGCATTGACCAATAGATTTTGAACTCTATACTCCATGCCTTGCAGATGTTTTTGCAAATTGATTTTTTTCCTTCCTGGAGACAAGATTTTCAGTTTTATTTTCTTCCTTCTGGCAGAATGGGACCTTCACTTTTAAAAAGAGGAACGAAAATTAATTTTGTGTCATTGAGCCATATATGTTCACATCACTTTATATAACATATTCTTGAAAAGTTAGAGATAAATTATTTTTAGCACCATAGCAGGAACTGCATGTGTTGTCTGAGTCAGTAGAAATTTACTGTATATAATAATAATTCAATAACTGACTCAAAAAAAAATATCAGGGGAATATGTCACTTTAGCCATCCTTTTTGTGAATCTGTTTGCTAAGTAAATATTCCTTTTGTGATGCAAATAACTCCCCCCTAGGGCTCTCTTTGTTTCATACTTGTTTAAAAACTGTTCTGTGTGCTTTATTTTCGTTGCTGCTTAGTGGGTGGGAGGAGTGGAATTGGCACAGGGCTACTGAGGGACGGAATTGGCCTCTCAATTCATTCCTGCTGATCACTTTTTTCTTAGCACTACATCTAGTACACAGTGGGGGTTCACAAAGTTTTGAGGGATGAATGAAACCATTATGTTAATGGAGAAAGTGAAGTGCAGAGTGGCCCAAGTGGCTTGTCAAGATGCGAGGGCAGCGTGGCAGATATGGGAGAAGAATTCTTCGGGCCTTCTGACTCTACCCGGCCAGTGTACTTTCACTATCCTTTCTCCAAATTATGTCTTGTAAATTCACATTTTATCAGTTGGGATTCTGAAACCAGGGTGCATCCATGTGCTTGTTATGGATTTGGGGGCAGCATGTTATGAGGAGCCCTGGCTTTGGAGTCATTGATCAGCTTGGCAAATCTTTCTCTGCGTGTCTAAAAGATGTTTGGTAGAACACCCTGGAACAAAACAGACCTGAGCCCTGACTCATGGAAAGTCTGGGAGGCTATCCATGGCGTGAGGCAATAAAACAAATCAGAAGAGGAATGAGTATGCAAAGGGTCACATGTGGGAACCTGTCCCACAGCGGCCAGCACAGTGTGACCTTGCGCGAGTCACCCAGCCTCTAAAACCTCCGTGTCCTCATCAGTAAAACGAACATACCATCTTTATGCTGTGGAATTGTTGCAAGGATTCAGCGAGATGATAGATGTAAAGCAGACAGTGCCTGCTTCTGGACACATGGTTATTAGCTATAATTTGTTAGAGACAGTGAATAAATGGCTGTTTATGTTTCTCACCTTTGTGTTGCTTTGACTCTTGTAGACAGACAACCTCGAGAAAGGAGATTGATATGTTTATGTTTTCTTCCCTGTTTTGGATCATCTTAAGAACAGTGAGGAGAGGTATTGAAGGGCTGTGCTGGTTGGTTTTGCTCACTGACTAATGAGGTTGAGGTGGGAGCAGAGCTTTCTAGTCAGAGAGCAGGGTTGTGGTTACCGGTATGCTGAGTTAGTGATGGCCCCAGTCCATCTTCAGTCCTTGGAGGCTGCCAGAGCTCAGGCTCTATAAAGATGATAATTTCCCAAGTGCTCCAGGGCTTGGAAAAGTTTTGGAGAGGTTCAGATCTTTAAAAGAACTCTACAGGGTCCTGTGAATCAGGAGCGAGATTCCTAGATCTAAAGTTCACTGACAAGAACAATGGAAAGAAAGCAAGGACACCCACAGGCTGTGTGGGAGGTTTGAATGAAAGATGCAGATGAACAAGACCAGGTGAAAATTCTCTGATAATAAGACTTACCTGAGAACTTGTTAAATTGCCAGCTCACCAGGCTTTCCCTGGTTTGGGCTGGAGCCTTGGAATCTGTGTATTCAACAGTTTTTCCATGTGATTCTTACCAGGGATGTTTGGGAAACACTGAATTAGATCATAAATCTCTTGTCATTGCCATTTAAAGTTGGTTCATGGACCAGCCATGTCAGCAGCACCTGGGAGCTTGCAGGAAATCTTGGGCTCTGCCCAGACCTACTGATCCAGAATCAGCATTTTAAAGAATCAGCTTCACCATGGCCTTATGAGGTGAATGTGTATGCACAATATATTTGGGGCAGGACTTGCCTAGAGGTTGGGGACACCTGGCAACATTTTAAACCAGGGAGGTGGTGGTAACAGGTTTGATGACCTCTTCTGAGGGACTGGAAGAGATGGTAGACCAGGGATCTGAACTCAGGCTTCTGAGTTTCTGACTCCACATTGAGTGCGCTTGTCCCATATCCTCTTGACTATGGTTCTTTCTGACTCTTAAGGTCTGTCTCCAGTATGATGTCAGGGCCCTCATCATTCTGTTAATGTTGCACCTGGGAAGAAAGATGCTTGGGGACAGTAGAGCACCACTAGGACCATGAAAGAGTGTCATGATTCTTGGCATCCATCAACACTGTGAGGACACCTTCTCACTGTCCCTGGGAGAAGACATAGGTCCAAATGTAAATGTCAGTAAATTTGAATTCTTGGAGACCTGTGGTGGTTTGCGTCATACCAGTGGTGGTTCCCTGAAAAAGTTGTTTTATTTCCATCCAAGGATAGGATCAGATGGAGTGCGATTTTTCTAATGCTCCTCCAGACTTTTAAATCGTCCTTCTCCAAGCACAATGTCAGAGAAAATACCCTGGGAGGCAATTGCCAAATGGCTCGAAATAAGTGTCCATGTACTTTTCCAAAAAGACAATTAGAAGCTTATTTGGGAAACTAAAGAAAGGCCTGCTGTGCTAGACATTAGTTGGAGAGATCTCAGTGCCAACTTGGGAAACTCTCCCTGGGGCTCTTTCTCATCACAGCCCCTGCTCAGAGAAGCTGCACTGGGAGAGTGGAGAGATAGCCAGGCTTGGGAGAATGGAGGATGGGAGGAGGGAAAAGGGAGCAATATGTCCCAGAGGGAGAGGAACAATGGCCGTGTCTCCTCCCAGGAGAATTAGAATCTTTATAAATCAAGGGGAAAAGCAAAGATCATTATAAATTCATCAACACTTGAATCACATTACTAGTTAGCCCTAGGGTTGTGGCCAGGAAGCTTTTTAGGAAACTGAGCCATAGAAAGGGCAAGAACTCTGCCCAAGGTCACACATGGGCTAGTGCAGCAGTCCCCAACCATTTGGGCACCAGGGACTGGTGCTCCAATGAGAATCTAATGGCTGATGATCTGAGATGGAGCTGAGGCGGTGATGCTAGCGCTGGGGAGCGGCTGCAAATACAGATGAAGCTTGGCTTGCCAGCCCACTGCTCACCTCCTGCTGTGCATCCTGGTTCCTAACAGGCCACAGACCAATACTGGTCTGTGACCAGGGGGATGGGGACTCCTGGGCTAGTGGCAAAGCCTGGGTCAGGGTCCAGGGATCTCAGTTCACCCAATGCTCTGTTCCTATACGTATTGCTGCCTTCCCTCTAGAAGGAAGATGCGAAGAATGTGAAACTTTACAATAATTAGATGCAGATGTGCTGGCTCAATCTCTCTTTGAAGCTAACATAGTGGTTTTTTTTTTTTTTAATGAAATGGAATATTTTAATCTGCTGGTTTCATTTGCTAGTCCATTTTATGCATACAATGAATAAAGGTCAGGGTCAAAAAATCACAAGCTGGTAAATAACTCCATTATAGGGGATGCTATTCCAGGCCCGTTTCTCTTTGCTTGAAGCACCTGATTGAGTGACCTATGGGAGACAGGGCAGGGAGAAGCTGTGCACTGCCCATAGCACAATGTTTGTGTTCAAAGTCTGGGTGTGGATTTATATGCTCTTGCCAAGGTCCACAGGGCAGATACATATTACATTTTTAAAATTAAATTGTGAGAATGCCAAACTTTATAACAATTCTTTTAGCTTGAGTAGGGGATCCCAAAGGGCTCCAGTGCAGAAGCATGGGTAGGATGTAGCCAGTCCTGTGATGCCAGATTGCTTGTGTGGAAAATCTAAAGCCTGTACTGTTCATGCCACATGATTTAGCAATAGCTTATACATTGCTTTGGTTAAAAATGGTCTAATGCGTGTCCATTTTATTTTGTCCACAAATGGACTTTTTCATTCGAACAGTTGAAACAAACTCTTTGAGAAGTATTTCCACTGAGTTTCGAAGGCAACCAAGCCCTTCTTTTGTCCAATGGTCTAAGGACATGTTGTTAAATGATTAGTGCATCTGGTTGCAGGGGTCAAAGACGATGCCTCGGGGAGGTTGGGCTTGAGCTAGAGGCCAAGTGCACCGAATTTTGGTATCCTGTGATGTGGTGTTGGCTGTGTCAGCCAGGCCAGAACAACTTCTCAATCACATGTCATATCAGTTGAATGAGTGAAGTCTTTATATATATATATATGTATATATATATATAGATATATATATGTATATATACATATATATATATGTGTGTGTGTGTGTGTGCGTGTATGTATAATTTGTTGAGAAATAAAATCCTTTTAGATTCTGATAGAAGCAAGTAGTCAATGGTGCCGGAGGTTTCATTTGCTTTGAAAACTGGAGGGAAATCTCATGCTTTGAGTTCAGTGGTAGAATACCAACTTTTTAGGGGATTTGGGTTTAAGAACTACTGGGCTTGACCTTGAAACTAGATCAGTCCTGTAAAAAGCCAGGGTCTGGCTCTGTCATTCAATGGGTGGCTGAGGTGCTGTGTTCAGCAGGGCTTCACAGAGTGTGATTCTGGGACCAGTAGCTTCAGCATCACCTGGGAAGCGGCCCCCTTCCCCCCACCCCCCCGTACTGAATCATAACTACAGGCACCTGTGCTTGAACACGTTCTCCAGGGCATTTGGGAGCATGCCAAGGTTTGAGACTGATGCTCTAAGGTTCTTAAGTAGTACAAGCTTTGGGCCTGTGGTCTGGTGGGTCCTTTTCCAAAGTGTTTCATGTGGGATTGGCTTCTGGTTCTGGTAACCCAGGCCAAGCCAATGGGGTAAATAAAGTTAGATTTCCATTAGTGCTCAGTAATATTTAATGACAGCCCTACAATCTGGATGGGTAGGGCAGTCCAGCTCACTTCTGACTGGGCTCTGCAAAAAGCATGCTCTGTTTGTGGCTCAAGAAGGAGTCAGTTTAAGAACATTTCCTCTCTAGGATGTCCTTGACAGTCGTGTCCTATCAGAGATAGACAGAGATGAATGGATCTCAGGGAGGAAAGGGTGGGAGAGGCTAGAACCGGCTGAGGGCCTTGCAGACAGACAGGTTTCTGCTGAAGACGTATCATAGCGAGCAGCAGGGCTAAGACATGGTTATTTCCACCTGTGTTTCCGCTGCCTGTGTGATAGCAATAATGTTTGATAAGCATTCTTCTGTTGAAAAGACTTTTTCATTATAACAATTGAAACAACCTCTTTGTTTGAGAAGTATTTCCTTGCAGGACAAATGTTTCCAACTGAAACAAACTGAATGTTGGAATAGTTTTGGCTTTGAGAGAAAAGAGTTAAAGGTTTCCATTCATTCACGCCTTGCTCTGTGCTGGAGAACATACTGAGCAGAATAAGACCAGGTTCCTGCTCTGATAGTGGTCACCCAGAGGAAGGCTTTCCTGGTAGAGGGCACAGTATGTACTAAAGGTTGGATCCAGAAAGCTCAGGAGCTCGGCGACCTGCCAGGAGTGTTTCCCTTGCTAGAATTTGTGGTCCTTGAGCTGATCTAAGAGACTGGCCCCAAGTGACATTCAGAAGACTAAGTCCCATCCTTTAGGACCTCTGGATGAGTTGTGGGGGTGCCCCTCCCCATTCGTAGGATAAGTTACATCATAAAACCATGATTGTGCCCATTTTAGTTGAAGATGGTTTGAAAATACTTCAAGGAAGTCAGGTCTGGGTGGAGGTTGGGATGATTCTGTGAGGAGTGTTGGGGAAATAAAAAGTAAAGTCTCCCAACGTGGAATACCTCTCTCCACCAAGGTAGAAGAGAAAGAAAACAATTTTATTATGAATAACCATTAAACTCGAATGGAATGCACATCACAGATAGCCTGCTACAAGGATTGCAAAGGTAGAGACTGCAAAGGTGGAAAGAAATTTTACTCTTTAATAGGATACAATGCATTATAGTCATATCTTTAAGACAGAATCACTAACCTTATCATTTCTTTACTACTGGAGGTGGGGGCTCGCAATTTGGAGTCCCATGACAGCTAAAGTTACGCTCACATCCTCTCAGAATACTGAGATAGAGCGTTATCTTCCTTGATTACTGTTCAAAGAAGTGGCTCCTCAGGTGATTGTAGAGATGCTTACTTAACATTTAACCTTACAGGAGCAGCCCTAGTAAGCATGGCTTAAGTATCCAGTAATCAGGGCTTGTTAGCTTATAGGGGCTTCTAGAAGATGGGTCTCTGCATCCCATGTGGACCTTGACTTTAGATGAATATCTCTCCTTTCAGGCTGCAAGATCCTCATCTGAAAAAAGAGGATGGACTAGAATTCTACCTTGGAGGCTCTGTTCCCATCCCATTTCCCCAAGATGTCATTTCTTCTCTTCCCATGCCCAGAACACCATGGCCTGGCAGCAGTTGCAGCCTGCCTCAGAAATCTAAGCAATCCACATACATGCAGATTATCGAGTTACAAACCAGCTTTTGGTTCTCAAGTTGGGGGGCGAGGTGCCTTGGAGATGACATCAGGTCTAAGGGGGTGCCTTGGAGATGACACCTGCTGGCAAGGCCACTTCCTTCTCTCCCGAGGCAAGAAGGTCTCAGGGGATGATTCCGAAACCGATAGTTACCATCTGATCTTGCTCTTCGATGTGGCTCATCCTTCCTCTCTCTATAAATTAAGATCACTTAATTTGTCTCACTCACTCCCAACTTGCTACCTTCAACACCTTTGTCTCTTCTTTCCCCTTCAGTCAGAATCAGGAAGACTATGTTTCTAATGCCCAGAGAAGCTTTAGAAAATGACTTCACTGTGGTCTTATGAAGGACTCTCCAAGAAACTCTGAGTTAAATGATAGTGTTCATATGCAGAGATTTCCTCTCAGATGTTGCTTCAATTACTTGATCACTCTTCAACTAATAACTGGATCAAAAAAGTGTTTTTTCCTGTCTGATTCAGCCCTACTGTGGGAACCTTGGATGTGGCATCCAGGTTCTAGAAGAACTGAATCCAGTCTGGATGGAGGTTTGTGAACTTAGAGCTAAGAAAAGCTTCCTAGGGCTTTAAGCCGTGGTGGTAGAATTTGAGCATCTGACTCTTGGCCACCACAGTGCCAGTGGCCCTGTAAACAGTGAGGTGGCACCATGAGAGGAAGTACCAATTCAGTGGGGAAAAATGTTGAAACTAGGGTTATCAGAACATTACCTCCCTTTTACCTTATCCTTTTTAGACCAGCGTGTGGTTTGTCTGGGTGGCTTAGTTTGGTCATTTCTGGGTTACCTGCATCCTGGCCTGTCTTGGATTCTACCTGGTATTAAATGTAGAGAAACACAGGGTACCTTTTTCTTTCTCCTCTTTCATCCTTGAATCTTGACTGTGACATGGTGAGAAAGGAAGGGTCACTCAGGGAAGTTGTGGCACCTTGGGCAAATTCCTTAGCGTGGTCAGTCTTGGATTCCTTATCTGTTAAATCCATTTAATGATTCATTACCCACCAGATGGTGAGGACCAAGTGGGACAGTGGCCATTCTCTCTATGCTCAGAGCAGTGCTTGATCCACAATAGGTGCTCTAGGAATGCGCTTCCACTCCTTTTCTCTTGAAGAGCCCTCCCTTCTCTGGGTTATACCTGGCAGACTCCCACTCATTCTTTAGAGAGGACATTAAAGTGATACACTATTGTGGAACCAAGAGGACCTTCAGCTATTCACAACAACCAAAAAATAAAAAAATAAAAATCATGTGTTTGTCCTTTGGGGGCCCTCATAACTTCTGATTAAGATAAGAAAGTGTTTGGTACAGAGTAATTTGGAAAGAAGACACCTTAGATATGTCCAGTCTGATGATGGTCAGACTGTAACCTATGGCTTTTGAACACTTGAAATGTGGCTAGTGGGACTGAGGAACTGAATTTCTGATTATATTTAAGTAATTTAAATGTACATTTAAAATAAACTTCTCAGTTTGGTTATTGGAAAACTCTTAAGGGCATTTGGAATAACTTGCATATGTGAATTAGCTTTGTAAGCTGTAAATGATATGAAATCGAGATATCGCTCAAGCATTTCTGATGAAGACTTAGCATCCAAATTGAGATGTTTGCGGTAAATGTAAAACACATTTCAGAGACTTGACATAACAAAAGAATGTAAAATATCTCAATGATTTTTTTATATTGATTATATGTTGAAATGATAATATTTTGGATTATATAAAATATATTATTACTAAAAGCAAGTTTAAAATGTGGCTACTAGAAAATTTAAAATCATATATATGACTCACATCATATTTTATCGGACAGCACTACCTTAGACCTTGGTCTATCTGAAACTGGCTTGAAGGTCACAAGGAAGCTGCTGGTGCCAGAAGTTCCTAGAGAGAGCAATGCTTCCTGGAGTCTTTCTCAGCGGCCTGCATACATAAGAAGCAGAGCTGGCCACTTACAAATACCAAAGGACTGGCACACCCTCCTGATCTTAACACAGAGTCCTCCTGGGGGCAAGCTGGACGGAGCATTCTTTTCTGTAAAGTCTGCAGTGTTTCAGGAGGAAGCCTCAATTCTTTATTTCTTGATAGCTCCAGGAGCTCCTCATAGACATTGGGTTTACTTCACAAAAGATAGGTTTTGACCAAGTCTCTTTAAGGTTCCTTGTTGATCCAACTTTTCTTCATTCTGATTTTGTATGGTAGGCCCCCAGTTTAAGAACAATAAAACTAATCCGCTGTATAAAACTGAGGAATTCAGAACTCCGACTTGATAGCAGACATGCTGAAAACCACATGGTCCAGAATTTAATGCATTCATAGTGAAGTCGTGGGCCAGGGGAAGTACCCTGCCAATCAGTTGAATTGTATTTTTAAAAAATTTTAATGCATATTTTAAAAGGTAATGAAGTTTGAGTTGAATAAATATTTTCAATTGACTGTCATGTCACTTTGGATGATAATGGTTAACCAGTCCTGACTTTGAAAAATTAGTTGAATGTGTGTTAATCAGTCATTCAAAAGAGATGAACATGCAGTGTAAACATATATATGCCTTACTGTTAAAGTGTGCAGCTGAAACTTCCTGGATTTCGTTAACCAATGTTAACAAAACAAAACAAAACAAAACAAAACAAAACAAAACAAAACAAAACAAAACAAAACAGCATCCTCCGAGCCCCTCTGTGTGGGGAGTAGCCTGCTTGGTGTTTTCTGAGCGTAGAGAGGGCTGTAAGGTGCCATCTTACTGGTCGAGGAGGTTCACACTTACACCTGTACCTATATCTGCATAGCAAGGAAAATGACATAAGCTTGTGTATGAAACCTAAAATGAGTATTACTCATTTTAGAGATTTTAGAAGGAGAAGTGATCACTGTGGCCAGGGAAGGTTTTAGGGACTCATTCTGTGCACCAGACTGACTTACTGGGGGTTTCTCAGAGTCCAGGCATCACCTGCATCAGAGGTGAATCACCTGAGATGACTGTTTAAGGTGCAGATGTCTGGGGTAGAAGTGAGGCCCAGGAAGTGAATTTTTAAAACCTCCTCCCCAGATATACTCACTAATGGGTACATGATTTTGCATTGTTTCTTGTCCAAAAAATTGAAAGCAGTTGGTTGCTGTTAATTTAAAACTACAGGTTTTATTGCATTACAGTAATTGTCTCCTTTTGAATTATCAGTCAGATGTTCGCTGTGCAGCTGTTTCAGAGCATCAGAACCAGAGTTAGAAGGAGGCCTGAATCCAAATTGAAGGTACTAGGAATTCCTTCTCTTAAGTGCTATTGTTGCTCTCCCACTATTGTCCTTATCCTGTCCCCTGGCACCTCAGCAACAATGTAGAAGTGCCTTTCACAGGAAAGCCCCCGTATCCCCTTCACATCTTTTATCCAGGCTGAATATAGTCACTTTTATTCAACTCATCTTCAACAAAGCCTCGAATGTGTGGTTTCTGGATTTTTCATGCATTTTTCATCCTTTGGCTACTGATTCTCAACCCAGCTGTAGAAACCTGTCAGCTAGCAGCACCTGGACCATCTTGAGACTGATTTAGAGGGTCTCATGTGGAGCGTGGGCACCAGTATCAAATAACTGCCCATTCCGTCAAACAGACCCAAACAGCTGCCCTCAGAGACTTCGCATGTGGTCTTCCCAGTGCAGCAGCATGGGGAGGGCTTATGCCACAGGGCGAGGTGTCCTCCTGCAGCCGAGGAGCACTTTAACTCTTAGAAAGTCATCCAGAGGTCATCGCCTGTGTCTCCATGTCCCCAGCTCCTAATCTTGTGCCTCATCTACAATAGGTGTCCTGCAGATGTGTATAAGTGAGTGCATGGTCCCTGAATCCACTAGTATTTTCCTCATGAGCTGTCAGTAAAAATCAGTTTCTCCCCATCTATATTGATGAAATCGATATTTGAGACATTAAATTTAGGGCTTTCACGGACTGTTACTTGGTAACTTTCCACAGCTGACCTTGATGTTAATTGTAACTAGATGTTATCTCAGTAGCAGACCCATTAGAAGCACAGACTTAGAGTCACATTACCTGGTATTGAATCTTGGTTCTGACACTACTTGCTGTGAGGCATTGTATAAATTCTTCACTGTCTAAGCCTTCCTTTCCTTGTCTATTAAATGGAAATAATAACAGTAATGGCCTCAGTGGGTTGTGGTGGGGTTAAATGAGACGATGCATGTAAGGCACTCAGCATTCGGCTTGGCACAAAGTGCTCACTATTTCTATTAAACCTGAAGATGTTAGTGACAGGGTGATTGAGGGGAGCCTATTTATGTTGTGATTTGCTATGTCCTATATTCTCTTACTGATGGCTGCGGATTGGGCTTCTCCTTTGGGGGGCGGCTGGAATTGTGAGTGGCTGTAGTAAGGAAACATAAGTGGGAGGCTAAATGGTGAGGGCCTCAGACAGGCTCGGTTTTGTCTTCCTTGAGTGAGGTTGGCAGGGGGTAGGAGGAGTGGACTCCGATGCTGGCAGAATATGGCTGGAGAGCTGTCCTCGGATCCACCACACCAGCAGTCTTAGTCTACCCCTGAGCTCCTCTAGCTGCATAGCTGGCGTCCTCCTGGGGACTAAGAGTTAGTCAATTTTGACTGCTGATTAGGCTCACTGGGAGCTGTTAAGCTATGCCAGTATCCAGCCCCACCTGAAATCAGTTTAATCTGAAATGCCACGCCTGCGGCTCAGGCATTCCTATTTGTCTTAAAAGATCCCCAGGTGATGCTAATGTGCCATCAGGGATAAGTACTCATGGGACAGTGTGAATGTTGCTGGCTTGCAATGCAGTCTCCTGTGCGCTCTCTGTCTGGAGTGTGTGTCCGCCGGGTAGTCTGGTAAGTTCCCTTTTCTTTTGAGGACCCTTGGCCTCCTCTCATAGTAGAAGTAGATGGTATTGACTTTAGTGGCATCCGGTCATGAGACAGCTATTTCTTAGTATCCCAGAGCTGGGTGGTTTTTTTATAAGAGGGTTGGCTTTCACTAGGGACATTTCTCGAGAGGGCTAGAGGAAACTAGCACACAGGTGTCTCAATCTGTTAATGCTGGGATTTAGGGAGTATATCCGCCTGCTCTGGCATTTATCTCCTCCCATAACTAGAACGACATATTCACGCAGTGTTGTATAAGTCGTGTGAGAACACATAGTGTATGTCCTTTTTGGGTTCAGTTAAATCTGGTGAAAGTGCTGGCTCACCGGAGTTGGCGTCTCAGCCTGCCTGCCTTCCCCTGGACCCATTTGGTGTGTAGTTTTTGCCTTATTGCTTTTAGTAATAGTTGCCGTGGTTAACTGGCCATCATTGTCTTTGGGGAGAACTTACTCATTGCCCATCATATAATGAATCATTGTAGAGAGCCTTTAGCCCAGACTTGTATTGGAATTGTTAGGAGGCATTAAAACCATTAACTTCAGTTTTCCTCTAAGGCTTCTTGACTGTGTCTTTATTGAGTGAGGGTGGGGAGACTTGGTTATGGGAACTGCTTTTCTCCAGTGTATGGAAGCCTCTACTAAAACATGACACAGCCAGATACATTCACGTGGAAGTGTTTGTCCTAGGATCCTGCTGGGTGAAGGTCCTGGAGAAGCCTGTGGTGTCTTAGAAGTGACTCCTGGTATCACTTGTATATTCTTTCCGTGTCTTTACATGGGGCTGCCAAGTGCTTGTGGCTTAAAGTAGGGGAAAGGTACAACCCGAAGGTTTACCTTTTCCCCTTTCCTACTTCATTGAACCATTCTATCAACCTCTTATTGGGTCCTGTACCAGGTACCTTGGGAGATACAGGAACAAAGCTGTTGCTGCCCTCCTGGGGCCTCTGACCTAGTCTGGGAGCCTGGTATGTACCTCATGCAGTTCCTTGACTCTGGGAGGGGAGGTGGGCAGCAATTGGTTTAGAAGAGGAAATGTGGACAAGAGCCTTTCAGACCCAGACACACCTCAGCCTGAACTGGCTGGCTAATTCTTTAATAATGGGAACTAAGCCACAAATTGGAAACTTGCCTAAACTCTCGGTCAGATCACTGGCCTCACTGTAGGTAGGGTTGCTGGGAATGAGCTGGTCATTCAGTCCTGTTTTCTGTGGTTTTCAGTTGGTCTGCAGCCTCACGGTTTTTTCCTCAGCAAACATTTTTTTCTGACGGCTCTGACTTGGGAGTGCTGGGGACAGAGTTGACCACAGAGCCAGCTCTCCAGCGGCTGAGAATCCAAAGTCTGCAGGGCTGAGTGTAGTCTGGAAGTGTCTGGCCGGGAACCACCTGTGTGCTTGGTAAAATGAGATTCTTCCTCATCCCCAGATACTAAATCTGCATTCTTAACAAGTCTCCCAGACAGCTTTTCACTCATAGCTTACCAAGAAAGTTTGAAAACATTGCTCTGGAGGTGTTGCCTGCCACTTGGGTAAGAAAGGATGGGGACCCAGGTTAATGGCGGGGATTAAAGGGCTGGAGAGAGGAAGGGAGGGGCTGGTCGAGAGGACTCCTTGAGGCACCACCAGTGGAAGGTGTAATTGGAGGAGCCTAGGAGGACCTGAGGTTGTCGGCTTGGGTGCTTCTGTGGGTGTTATCGGTGATGAGAGGGTTCTGTTCATGTCTGCTCAAGCTAAATCTTGAGGTTTGTGCATGATATGCTGCTGTTCTTGTCCAGATATTAGGGATTAAAGGTCTGAAGAGGTGGGCTGGGATAGTGTCTCCTACGGGTTGGGTGTAATTTGTGGGCCTTGCTCATATTCATGGCTGGGGGCATGAAAAAGTCCTGTCTATGCGGGGTTCCCTTTCATCCTCCTTGGCCAGGCTTCTCATATCTTGGCCTAGCTCCTACTCGGAGGTACCATCCGATTCCTGAGTGACTTAGAGTGAGCTCCTTAGATGGGACTTAAAAGTTGAGGAAGAGGCCACGGAGAGGGCAGAAGTCAGGGTGAGAGGTGGGCAGAATTTGGCTATGTTTGACATTGCCGGGCTGGAGGTGGGTGAGCTCAGCCTGGGACTTCCATCCTCTCCCTCCCCTTCAGGCCCAGCCCTGTTGGTGCTGAGGCTCAGCCCTCCAGGTGTCTTGGAGATGCCTGCCCTGCTGCTCGGGCTAAGTCAGCTGCTGCCAGTGTTCTTAAATTGGCTTATTGACTTAGGGTTTCTTAGCACAACTGACATTTTGGGCAGATTCTTTGTTGGGGGCTAGGAGCGAGGATGTCTTATGCCTTATAGGATATTTAGCAGCATCTGGGGCCTCGACTCACTAGATGTTAATAGCACCATCCTCCCCCAGTATAGACAACCAGAAATGTCTCCAGATGTTGCCAAATGTCCCACGGGAGGCAGAGTCATCCTCACTGAAAACCACCAGTTTAACATTGACCAAGTCCTTGTGTTCTGGGCTCTGGGGGTAGAGCAGTGAGCAGATCCAGCTCTGCTCACTTTCCAGTGGAGACCAAAACTGTTCTGCAGAGACATTGTCAGTGAGGCAAATCTTAGACTTCCAGTCCAGGTGAAATGCAATGGCTGGAGAGTCTTGGTATAAGGTGTGTGGGTCTGTCCATGTGTTCCCTCATTCCCTCTGTCTTTTCCATCCTGGAATCTGATTGTGGCATGTTGAAGCTGTGGAGCTTTTTTTTTTTTTTTTTTGCTGCTGCCTATGTTAACTTTTCAAAGAACAACTTTTTGCTATATTCACAACACAAATCTCTTCTGCAATGTGGCCAAATTACAGTTGTGCGTCAAATCTTTGGGGACTCTTTTCTAACAGAACCAGTCCTCTGCCGTTTGGGCCTAGCCTTTAAGGACAAAAAGACCCGAGCTTCTTGGGGATGGAGCATAGGGAATACAGTTAGCATTAATGTAACAGCTAGCGGGAGAGCCAGGGGAGAGAAAGCAATTAGGGGGATCGTTTCATAAACTATATAATGTCTTACTAATGTACTGCTGTATACATGAAACTAATAAAATTTTTAAAATGTTTAACAAAAACCTTGTCAAAAGTAATATCTAAGTAACAAGATGCAAATCACATAACTAAGAACATGGGGACGTCAGGTAAGTGTTCTTGAATAAATGCCATACTCTTTAATGTGATACTAACGGACAAGATAATTTTGCTCATTCATTCAACAAATATTTACTTGGCGCCTACTATGTACCTGATACCATTCTACATTCTGGAAATAGATCAAAGATCAAAAATAACAAAGCATTGTCCTCATGCTGATCATATTTTAGTGGTAGGGGGTTAAAAAAAAGACCGTGCTGCCTGCCCAGCTGCCCTTTTCATTCCCCTGGTTACTGTTGGGGAGGAGTCTTTGACTTGCCCATTGGGTCAGACCATCCTTTCCTCTCTGGGCAATGTCCTTGGGATCCAGATTCTGGTGAGCCCTGCCCTGCCTCTCTACCCACCCAGTGAATATACAAATAAAATCTCAGGGCTTTGGGGCATCTTAACAGGTCTCTCTGACTTCCTGTCTTGTTACCCACCTGGTTCCCTGTCGTGAAGCTCCCGGAAGATTGTTCTTAGGATTAGACCTGGTGCTGGATACTCAGAAGTCATCGATAAATTCTTGCACAAATGATTGTTGTATATTATACCCTCACTGTAGCATGAGCTTGCTTCTTGGAAGGGAGGATCCCTAGGGCCCGTAAGTGGGGGAGACATCAGAACACCTTCAGCCTCCTCTTGAACATTCATCTCTTCCCATTCCCCCAGTTCCATTCTGATGGACTCTGGTTTCCACAGACTCATTTTCACAGCTTGTTTCCAAGAAAAGATGGGAGATTGATTTGTTACACAAATACTGTTTTTAACTCATGTCACCTTTCCTAGATAGATATGCACTCTTACAGAGAATTTCAGGAATTCAGTGGAGCAATGGGGTGGAGGGAGTCACATCTGGCTGTGGTGGTTTTAACTCTAATGACAACTAACTTGCAACTGAAGTTGGGTTAATGGGAATAGTAAAGGTTTATAACCAGAAACATTTTTTGTCTTCATGGACATACAGACATTTGGTTTCTGTGGTCTGTGTTTAATGTAGACGTGATGTTTGTCTTTAGCATTTAAGAACAATAGTAAGAGAAGGATTGTAAACTTGGTTCATGGAAGAAAGCATGGGAAGCTGGCCTGGCTTGACTGCTGGCCATCTCAAAGGCAATTTCAACCTTTGCCTGGTATATCCAGAGTGGGCTGCTAAGATTTGGCTCTCCATGTTCGCAGGAGAATCTTTAGATTCTTTCCCACTGCTGAATGTGAGAAATGCTTCTGAGAAGAAGAAAGCTCTTTTTAAAGTACTTGTGCTTTTTTCTCTAAAAGGATGGCAATTGGAACTGTCAGGTACCTCTAAGAAAGGCAGTTGTGTGTTGATGAATGTGCCAGGAGTCATATCCTGTGTTAAGTTGCAAGTATGAGAATTCTGAGTGCTGCTATTTCCTGTTCTTGTAGATGAGGCTATAATGGATCCTTTGAGTGAATATGAATTTAGTATGCACTGATTCCTGATCCTGGCTGATCTTTAGGAATCACCTGGGGAAGCTTTGAAAATAGATTTGAGTTGATGGTTGCTAGAGGTGAGCTTGGGGGAGGGGCAGAAAAAGGGAAAGGGATTAAGAAATAAATAACTTCCAGTTGTAAGTCACGGGGATGTAATGTACAGCGTAGGGAATAAAGCCACTAACATAATATAGTGATAGATGGTTACTGGACTTACTGTGATCACTTTGTAAGGTACATAAACTAGTGTAATACTGTATGTTATTAAAAACAAATCAATGAATAAAAATATAGACTTCTGAAACCCATTCAGACTTACTAAATCAGAGCTTCTTGGAGTATGATCTGGAACCTTATTTTTAAAAAACTTTTTAAACTCTTTATTGGGATAATTAAGACTATCCAGCATGATTTCTAAATAATTTGAAGTTGGATGCTCACTCAGTCTTTTTAAAGATGTAATTGACATAATTTGATATTCGTAGTTAGATGTTAACTAGACTTACTGTGATCATTTACCACCACACAATTACAAAAATTTTTCTTGTGAGAACTTTTAGGATCTACTCTCAGCAGCTTTCAAATACAAAATACAAAATTAGTCACCATGCTGTGTAATACATCCTCAT
The DNA here is from genome assembly GCF_014176215.1 of Rousettus aegyptiacus. Lineage (NCBI taxonomy): Eukaryota > Metazoa > Chordata > Mammalia > Chiroptera > Pteropodidae > Rousettus > Rousettus aegyptiacus. The sequence goes on from NW_023416306.1 coordinate 130,426,146, forward strand.
GACTTATAACTGGAAGCTTGTACTTTTTTAACCACCTTCACCCATTTCGCCCATCCCCACACCCTGGTAACAGCCAATCTATTCTTTGTATTTATGAGTCTGGTCTATGTGTTAGATTCCATACATAAGATCATGTGGTACTTGTCTTACTCTGACATTCCTTTTAGCAAAATTCCTTCAAGGTCTGTCGATGTCAGAAATAGGAAGATTTCCTTATGGTTGAATAATATTCCATCATATTTATATACCATGTTTTCTTTCTTCATGCAATCCAGGGGAGACTTATATGTGAAGACTGGTATTGGAACAGCTTTCTAATTTTGACAGGTTGCCAGGCTACCCACCCTCATTGCTCTGGCTTAGGATCAGGGTGCATCCTAAGCATCCACTCTGGGGGCTTGGTGATCTGTGATAACAGAGTTTTAGGTAGAAGGTGAAAAGGCCTTGGTGGCAGCAAGCTGAGGGGAGGGCTATGTGGGCTTGATAGTCTTCCCTGGGATATTTGACCTGGCTGTATTGGGAAGCTCGGAGGATGAGCTCATTAATAGGTTTGTGAAACTGCCTGAACCCCTCTCTTAAGGTGCTTAAAAAAATCTGGCCTTACAGTTTACAAGAAGCACGTGTTACTGTGAATAGCGAACTCACTGGGATTTCTGAAGCATGGCTTCATCAACCTCCCCCTTCCCCCACCCTACCATCCAGGGTTTAGTTGCTTTTTAAGTTTTTGGTTATGCCAGGTTCATAGCTCAGCGGGGAACTTAACTCCGAACAGTGTATTTAATTACTAGTGATTTTCAGAAAAGCTAGAGAAAGAAAGCAGCTTGGAAATTAGGAATGTCTAAAACATTGAGCACATGAATATATGAAATACTGGAAACACTCTAGAAGCAAACAACTAAAGGCTAGAATACTTGCACCTCGGTTCAACTTCCTTGGCAAGGATGATTCAGGCCAATAATTGTGATGTTTTCTCGAAGTATCTTATGTCATCCTAGAAGTGAATTATTTAAGATCACTGGTTAGAATTTTTACACAATTTATATAAATGCAGAGATTTCCTGAAATCTGGTACCAACTGATAAAAAAAAAATAGGATTAATTTAGTGACAGTCTAAAAAGCTAACTTACTCTTGTCATGTTTGAACTTTGGGAAATATATGGAAGTATACAGGTTTTAAAAATTTACATTTTTGTGACTGTTTACATATACTGAACATTTTTATTAGATTTCTAGCATAAGCAATGATTTATACTATTGATGTTTCAAAAGGAGAAAATTCTGTTACGGTTTAATTGATGTTAGGAAACATACCATTGTCTCTGGAAAGTTAAACAACTATTTTGTCTAAGTGGAAAGCAAATTTGTATGAATTTGAAAATAGTGTATCTGTTAGGTCATTCCCAGTTCAACTTAAAACTTAGAAAAAGTAATTATAAACCCACTCTAGAACTATTTCCTGTTAAAACTCCCTGTTCAGAGAATGTTAGTCCTAGTTAGGACTTTAGCTTTTATTTTCTTCTCTAGGTTTTTTGTCTTCTAAATGGCACTTAATCAGAATTATGTGGGAGTAGCAGTTTGTGTTGGAAAGTTTAGAACGTATGCGAGTTAATGATTTACACCCACATTTTTGGGCAGGGTGGATTTACTTCCGCAGGAGTTCAGATGTGTACTAGAGAGAACCCATTCCCAAGGTCAACTGAACTAATAAGTATTTATTGAGCATTTACTGGTACTCAACATTGTATATAAACCCACATGGATCATGAATAAAGAACAAAACAGGGCTCTATACTTAAAACCAAGCAATGAGATTGTTAGAGGGAACAATTTCAAGGTAATGTGAGAACATGAATAATTTAGAGTAAATGACTTGGAAGAGATACTGAGTGATAATCAGTTTTAACCACTGGAAAGATCACTTTGGTCTGGAAGTCTCAAGGGTTTCCTAGAGGAGATGGGAAAGGTGGTAAAGTGGGGGGAAATTTTTTCTTAAACTCAAGATAATGGTGGTAATTTGGATTATTAACCACATGGGAAGAACTGAGAGACTGGGTGCCTTGCTCTGAGTTCCTGAGAAATGACCTTGAGTTGCCCGCGGAGCTCCAGGCCCAAAGAGAGCTTGGAGCGAAGCAATTTCTGCAGGTCGACCTCTCTCTGCAGCGCCCCCTGGGTTTGAGCAGAGGGTTATGCCTCCGTAGTCTCCCGAGCCTTGGTCACAAGCGTGGGAGGACATGTGGTGGTATGTGTGTGCAGCTTTCTCCCTTGGAGGAGGCAAGTATGCTTATTTACATATGTGTGTATCTACATTAAAATGAATATTAAAAAACTAGTTCAATAGCATTAGATTTTTGAATATGAGATCACAGCCCTAGGGGCAAACACCTAATTGAGCCCAACACCCTGCCCCACATATTTGTGGGTATAATGTGACTACACACTGATGACACATTAAACATGAAGCTAGATAATTACATAATTAGGTAACCGATACATAGCCACAGGACACCAGAACACCCCCTCCTAGGCTGAGTAGCTACAACTGTGACCGTACTCCTCATGTTTAGTTTTTCAGGGTTCATGCCCAGAAGGACCACATGGAGCCTCAGTCTCTGGAATTTTGAAACCAAACATTGACAAGTGGCTTGTTTGAGTTTGGTTTAAGTTTGGATGCTGAAGGAATCTTTAGAGCTCAGCAAATGTGGATGTTTGCTGCTTTATCTTTCTTCATTTGGAAAAATGTTCTGAGGGGAAAAAGGGAAAGTTGCATCAGTTGGTTCATAAGCAAATATAAGTAAATGAAGCATTTTTAGAAATGGAAGACCTGAGACTTAAGCATATCCAGTTTTATGCCTCTCACTAGCTTTCGTGTTTTTAGGATTTGATTTCTACTGAACCAAGTGTCAAGGGTAAGAGTGTACAGAAGGTAAAGTGACCCAGACCTCAGGCCTGTCCCTTTCTGTGAGTCAGCAAGACATTTAAGGAACAACCTCAGAAAGGGTTACATTGCTGTTTTAGCTGAGGCTATGCAGGTAATGCATTCACTTGCGATTCAGTCCTAGCGAGTTCTTCCTGGTATGATAGCAGCTGGGTTGTGTTCCTTCAGTGTTTATGTGTTGCTACTTAAAAACTAAAAAATAAAGACACAGCATGAAGTGAAAGGTTCGTTTTTTTTTTTTTTTTTTTTTTTTTTTTTTTAATGAGGGAATCTCTGCAAAAGGTACAATCAACACTTCGTTTGAAGAGAATATGCCTTGGTGTGACAGTGGGTGAAATAAATTATACTGAATTAGGAGTTTCTAAGTCTTTAATGTTTCTGAGCTGTGGAGGGCCGGCTGGGATTGCTCTGTGAATGTGAGTGGATTTTTTCATTTAACCATCCTGTATGAAAACAGGTAAGGAGATGTTTGTCTTAATTTTATCTCATTTTTGGAAACCTCACACTCTTCAAAAAGTTTTTTTTTTTTACTCATTTATCCACCACGTATTTAGCAGCTATGTACTGTGCATCATGCTTCGGCCACCCTTGTCTTGAGATTGGAAGTGTATATGGTACCATATACAAGTACTGTATATGTGTGAGAGCATTTTGAAAAACGTGTGGAGTCATGCATCTTTAACTTGTTTTACTTTTAAATGTTTTGAGGTGTTGGTTCTTAGAGGCTAAGAAACTGCAGGAGGTGTTTCGAGCTTCTATGTTCCTGGCAACATACTAGAAATCATTCAGTTCATTTACATAATTGTCTTTAAAACTATGACTTGGCCATGACTAATCTAGTTTACTCACTAGCATGTGTATTTACAGAAACTTGCTGACTCCAGAAATCCCTCATACCACTGGCAGGGGAGAGGGAAGTGTCTGTGTCTATTTCACTAAGTGCCAAGGAGAAACCCTTGCCAGGCAGGCATTTGGGAGTTCTCGTCCAGATGTGTTTGACATAATTTCTGAAATAGAACATAGCTTATGTCACTTGGTTTCTATTTTCAGATAGGTGTGTCGAAAGATGCGTTGGGAAAGAGGCCCCAAATAGAGGAGGGGCAGAAGTGCTGAGAGGTGTACTGCTGGGGTGAAGAACTTTGTATCTCTACCTGGTACTATCGTGAGTTTAAACTTAAGGATAAATAATGGTGTTCTCTAAGATGGTGGCCCTAACAAGGCTGTGGCCTGAGCAGTTCATTCAGAGCTTGTCACTTGTAGCTGTCACAGTTGAGGGCCCAGGGGACAACCTGATACTGAAGCTGAGGGTTTTTGTTTTGTAACTTTTTATTTCTTTATTAAACCAACTCCAGGGCTTGGGTAACTCTGGACTGATGATTTCCTGTGCTCCAGGAGGACCAAGTTCCCTCAAATTTTAAAACCTGATAAGGCCTGCTGAGAACCAGAGGACAAATTCCCTCTCCCAGGTGGCTCTCACCAACGTGGATCTCTGTGGGTACTGCCTCTATTTCTAGTCTTAGGTTAGCAGATGTGAGGTATTTGAAAGTAATGTTTAAGTCCTCTTGACTAGGGACCAGCTTGCTTTGTGTCTTCTTACAGGGTAGGATTTTGTTCTGCTTTTGAGTCAAGATTGTCGCCAGAGTCTGTCCTTACCAATGGCCTCTGTTCTGGTAGAAGGGATATTTTCTTATTATACCCCTCTTGGGTCTAGTCCTGGATATTTGAACTTGAGTGATTGAAATCTCTGGTCTAGTTTCTTTTCCCTCCTCAGTAATTTGTACTTCAGGTTCATGTTTCTTCCTATGTTTTTAACATAATTTAAATTCTTGCGAAGGTAAATTTCACATGTAAACATTTCAAACAGAAGAAAGATGTGTGCACTGAAAAGTCTTCAGCCCCTGTCTCCTAGAAACCAGGGTTTCTTCCTAAATATAAACACTGTTAGTAGTGTCTTGCATATTATAACAAAAGTCTGTGTGAATATTCTTCTCCATTGCCTCCTTTCTGTCCTGCATGAACTGAGTACTCTATACACTCCCAGACACCTTAATTTTTAAAAAACTTAAAATTGTAAATCATGTTATGTCAAATTAGATGAATCAGCCTCATTATTTTTTAACAGCTGTATGATAGTTCGTTAGATCTCTTAACTGGTTTCTTATTGATTAACATTTAGTTCATTTCTAGTCTTTTGCTATTTTACACGATGCCGCTAATGCAAACACACCTTTGTACACAAGCATGAGTACATCTGTGGGATAAATTTCTAGAAGTGGAATGGCTGAGTCAGTGTGTGTACTCATCTTTAATTTGTTATTTACCGAACTGTCCTTCAAAGAAGTTGTATAAATTTTAATTGTTTAACCAACATTGTATGAGAGTTGCTGTTTGGCTAAATCCTTATCACAGTGTATTAAACTTTTTGATATTTGCCAGTCTCCTAGGTAAAAATGGTATCTCATGTCATTTGTGTGTGAAATTGAGCATCTTTTCATATGCTTAAGTCATTTGTACTTTTGTTAACTGTTGTATGCTCTGCCCGTTTGTCTATTGTGTTGGACTATATTGATTTCTATGTACTTTCTACATATTAGGGAAATTAGAATTCTGTAACATGCTGCAAATGCTTTCCACCATTTGACTTTGCTGGTGTTTTTGCCCTGCAGAAAATTTAATTTTTATATGTAGCCACATTTTCTTTATAACATTTGAGTTTTGTATCATGTTCTGCAGTATAGTTTTTGTCTGCTTTCTCCACTCTCTTCACCACTTTCTTGTGCCTAATTGTTTCAAACCTATGTCATAGACACAACTCTTTCCTGACTTCCCATTACCCTGTGCATCACAAATATATACTAAACTCCTATTTGACTTTTAAGTCATCTGCCTTGCCATTTATTCATTCATGCATTTTATCAGTTCACTGATTCATTGTTCCCTACAGGTTCCAGACACTGTGCCATGGATTGGAGATGCAATGGTGAACACGGTGGGCATCTGCGCTGCCTTCACCGAGTGCCTTGAGAGCATAGCAGTGTGTAGGATTCACTCCAAAAGTCATGAGAACTGGGGTGAGGGCTATTACAGAGGACTAGGAGTCCTACCCTAGTTTGGGGTGGAGTAGTCATGAGGATGATCAGGGAAGGCTTCCTGGAGAGAATACATGTAATCAGGAACTTATAGCCTGAGTGGGAGTTGTTCAGACTTTAGGGAATGAGTGGTAGGGCATCAATAGAAAGGGACCAGAGAGCCTTCCACATTGAGGCTGCCCGGGGAAAGCCCTGGGGTAAGAAGGAGCTTGTGTTTGAGAGACCAGCAGAGGCCAGTGTGGCTGGAGCAAGGCCCTGAGAGGAGGCCGAGGGGCTCGGAGGAGCCAATTTGTCTCGGGAGGCTCTCCAGAGCTATGTTACGAATTTGCTCATTCATTCCACAATGCTTTGATTCTAGGACTTCTCTTTTATGTACATCCTATAACATTTCAATAGAATTCCCAACACATTGGTTCAATGGATGCTTACCACTTTGGCTTTTTGTTATTTGTGTGGTTCTGTTTTATCTCTTATTGATCATAAACTGCTTTAGGAAAAATACCAAGACCTCTTAAAAGAGCATCTTCCATGCTGTGTGCAGCCTGTAATAGATCTATGAATTTTTTCTGATGAGTACATTTTTTAAAAGCAGCATGAAATGAGCCGATACACAGTGGATTTTATGTTCGGTTTCACCTCCTGGTGATTGGAGTGGCTTCTGAGAGGTTGGAGGTGAGAGAGATCATGAGGCCAAATCAGCTCCTGCGATCAGGAGTACAGTGATGGATTCCTAATGTCTGTCACAGCATCAGGAGTGTCATTACTGCCATGTTGCTGCCTGTTTGCCATTTTACCTGGAACATTAATTATAAAGAAAAGTGCTCTTTCACCCTGCCCCTAGGTATCTGGCACAGGCATATTTGGGCAAGGGCCACTGTTGCTTTGGAGGCATGTGGAACCATCTCCTTACTGATATGAGCTTTTAATCCCTGCTCCTGCTTAAGTCTACTAGTGCCTCGTTTTAGGTCAGGTTCACTTTTTCTGCAATATAAATATATACTTTCAAAAGGCACCAGGATTCGTGTGTGTTTGTGTCCACCAGCTGGGTGCAGTCACCTCTGTATCCTGAACTATATTTTCCCTCTGAAATGATCAGAGTTAATAGCAGTGTCTGCAAAAATGTATTGATTAACCCAGCTATAAATCATTTATGGTACAACTGGCAGTGCAGTGAATCGATTTACAGGCTTTAGGGTGTAGGAGGAGCACCAGGCATCTGTAGTCCATCGTTTTTCCCAGTCCAACCTCTCTTAGGAGCTGCCTGGGCCTCCCATAGCTCGTGGGGGGAAGGCAGGCATTAGAAAGGATGTGTAGTGGGATGAGTTCTTGGCCAAAAAGCATTGAAAGCCGTCATGAGGCAACTTTGTCATAAAGCCAAACTTACTTTGAGGATGTCTGCTGGGAAACCATTGCTTGCTGCTCTGGAGATTCTCAATGACATGACCTAATCCAATAGTGGTTGTTTCATGGAAAGTAGAGCCAGTGCCCCCTGTTTTCCATTCTGTGCATCTGGAAGGATATGTAAATGGAGATGATTCTACTTTACCCTATGGAAATGTGTATCCTTGCAAGTTAAAGACAGACTTTGCTTTACACACAAGGTTATTTTCAGCTTCATTTCCCTCTAGATGGAAGTGCAGTTTTATGTGCTAAAGTTTTGCTCTAAACACATTTCATCCATTTAAACCATTGAGTTGGTTGTCACCTCACCTTCGGCCTCTTGCGGTGTTTATTTTGTCCCATACAATTTGGCACATAATTGGTCAGCTCCGTGCTGTTTACAGAGGACTTGGGAGTTATGTAGAGCCGGCATTCATTCTCTTTAAATCTGAACTTTGGAATAAGGATGATTATAAGGTTGGGACCACATGAGGCCCCCAAATAGTGCCTTGCAGTAAAATGCTGGCTCCGTAGGTCAATTCTCCTTGCCCTGCTGAGTTTCCTGGTGAAGCACTTGAGCCAAGAAAGGTGCTTAGGTGATCCCGAGGGCTGGGGGAAGAAAGTGCCTTCCTGGACAATCTTCTCTTCATAATGAGACTTCCTCCCTTTGGAGAGGAAGGGATCTCCTGGCTGACCAGGCCCAGCAGTTGGATTCTTTCACCAATAGCTCTACTAGCTAGTACATGTTGGGCCCAGATTAAAGTCATGTTTTCTACTCACATTTTTTTTCTTTATGTTTAGGAGAATATAACAGTATGGCTGCATTTTAGATGTAGTTGTTTGTAATGTTGCTTTTATTTTTTCAAGCTAATCAGAAAAAAGTATACATGGTGCGTATTATGTACATATACACCTGTTTATACAGGCAGTTGTCGATTTGTGCTTAGCTTTATTGTGCTTTAAAGACTGCAATTTTTACAAATTGAAGGTCTGTAGCAACCAGGCTTCCAGCAAGTCTACTGGCTCCATTTGGCCAACAAGCTCAGGTGATGCTTAACATTTTTAACAAAAAAGTATTTTTAAATAAAGGTATGCACATTGTTTTTTAGATACAGTGCTATTGCATACTTAATAGACTACAGTACAGTATAAACATCAATATGTACTGGGAAACCAAAATATCTGTGACTTTATCGTGGTTTGGAAGCGGACCTACAGTATCACCGAGGTATGCCTGTATATAAAATATAAATATATAATCTAAATTGGGATCAGGGATAGTCAATACAAGGCTTATGTGCCATCACCTTGTCCTGTGCCCACAGCGGACATTACTAGAAGGTCAATACACTTTCCCACTGATCCCATGAGAGGCAGCTACTCCCAATCATGGGAATTGCCATGGATGATAAAACCTGTTGTTCATCCTGGACCCAGATGATCCTGAGACACAGGACACTTGACCTATATTACCTAGTTTTTACAGGTTTGTTCAGCATGCCACCAGCCTCTGGAAGCTCCACATGGGATTAAATGTTTATTTCTGGTTAGTGGTGAGAGCCAATGACTCTGATTATGAAAGTCTCTAGCTAGTGTTGGTCTTTTCCCCTTGGGAACAGGTTGTCCTGTGGGAATACTGAGGTTTTTGGTCTTGTTTCCAGTGAACACAGAATTTCAAGAGTTGCTTTGGGATGAAGTCGGAAGCTACTAGTGAGGGGCAAGAAGGTATTTGATGTCTCTCTTGCAGCTGTCCTAGTGTTACCCAGAGTCAAGGTTATTCTAGGAACAGGAACTCCCTGTGCTGGGAAGGGATCTCTGATACCATGCAAGGCAGGACTCTCGGTAGTGACTGGATTTGTGACGTGGGCAGGATAACCTGGATGGTCTCCTCATTCACACAGTACAGACATGTTTATATTCATTCAGCATGTTCTTTGTTGAACAAGATGTTATGAATAAGATAGTCATTAACCTGCTATGTGCCAGACACTTTGTTGTCTGTCCCAGGTTCATTCTCACCTTCATGCCTTTGCACACTCTTCTCAAACTCGTGTGTCTTCTTGTCCTTCAAGTTTGGGCCTCTTGGGAACTTGAGTCTTTCCACCTCTCAGAGGTAGTATGCAACTTATATTTTAGCATTTAATGCCAATTTAAACATTAAATTTATGGCACACCTTGCATTAAACTTGAACTGGAGACCAAACGTCTTGATTCTTGCATATCTTTACCTTTCCTTATCACAGGCCTTTGCATGTGGGTGGGTTCCATTCCTTAGGTGAGGTATATCTTGAACTTTATTAGCATTGTCTCTCTGTAGATCCATAAATATAACTGAATGGTACAGCATTTTTTTCCTGGAAATAGACCCTTAGCCTACTGGGTGATAGAGTAGTGCTCATACCCAAGGACGGGGAGGACAGTGCTGGCTGTCCTCTGCTCCGGGTAGTGTTTCCATGGCAGCCTCTTTATTCTCTCCCCCCCCCCCACCCCCGCAATCTCCGTTTTGCCCTTGGCTGTGGCCTCCTGTATCACCATCATGGGAATTACCACCCCGCTTCTACTCAGGACTGATTCTCCTAAAATGGAGCTGTCATGCAAAGCAGCATGTGATATGGGCGCATATTTCTTATCCCTTCAGCAGTTTCATTCCTTGAGGCAATTCGAACCATTTTTGTGTCCTCTCCATGTGGTGCTCAGCAGCTGTTGAAAGCATGAATGAATGAGTGAATACTCTTGAAGGAAGCAGTCTATAAAGCAAGGCTATTTCTATCTTTTGGAAAATAGCCCATGGAAACAAACCCAGGTTCTGGTTATAGTCATATTGGTGAGGTATAATAGCCTGTTCAAAAACTTTCTCAGTTTCCTGCCCCTTTCACATTTATGATCTAGGACAGTATTTCCTGATGTGTGCTCTGTTGAACTAGTGGTGTGCCAGATGTTGGTAAGGGCAAGAGGGTCCCTGTACATGCAGGGGTGGATTTGCCATGAAGCTGTGAAGTTTAAGCTTTAGGACCCCATTCATGAGGGGTACCTTCTAAGGGCCTGCACCTACTTTTGTATTCTTTCTCCTAAAGAGGTCATTCTAGCTTGGATGAGTTTCAGATGGACCCACCCCAAATACAAGTACAAAACACTGAGCTAAACTGTGAAAATTGTTTTTTTTTTTTGAAACAAACAAACTCCAGGACTTATCAGAGGCTTTAACATGTGACTGTCTGAGAAGAGGGATATAGTACTCTTTTCCCCCAAACTTTTATTTGTACTTTCCTTGCAAAAGAATCTCATAATGCCCCCATCATTTCTCAGAATGAGCATATAGAAATATCCTGTGAATCAGAAAATGATGGAATTAACTGCCTACCTGGCTCACATCAGCACATGTGAGCTGACCACCTCTCTTTTTAACTTGGTATCCAGTGACATCATGTTGGTAGCTTGAATTGGCTGTTGTGAGAGTATTCATGCTATGGAAATCTGCACACAGAAAGGCCCTGCTTTCTACCTTAACTGATCTAAGGAGCAGATAACATTATCAGGTGATGCACATTTACACTAAGGGTGTAAGTGACTTTAGAAATCTTTAAATGACATTCACATGAAAGGCTGACAAGGTAGAACTGTTATTTTAAGTACTTCTGTTCTTCTGAAAAAAGTGATATTTCCTACTTCCCAGAGGAAAAGTCATTTTTTCTTATTGAAAATGAGCTTGAATATTTGATATATACTCAACCTTGAAAGCAAAACATTTTGCTACTATTACAAATTAGCTCAAACTTAGTAGTTTAAAGCAATGCATATTTTCCCTCAGTTCTGGAGGTCAGAGTCCTAAACTCAAGGTGTCAGCAGGGCTGGGTTTCTTCTAGAGGCTCTTGGGAGGTTCTGTTTTCTTGCCTTTTCTAGCCACTGGCATCCTTTGGCTTGTGGCCCTATCTTCCACCTTCAGAGTCAACATCTTCCAAACTCGCTCTCTGACCTCTGCTTCTGAAGTCACATCTCCTTTCTGACCTAGACCCTTCTTTTAAGGACCTCGTGATTACATTGGACCCACCTGGATAACCCAGGATCATCTCACTGTCTCAAGGTCCTTAATCACATCTGCAGAGTCTCTTGCCATATAAGGTAACATATTCGCATGTTTCGGGGATTAGGTTGTAGTCATCTTTGGGGACCAACATTCACTCTACTACAGTAAGTGATTTTTATGTTTATTTTTTACAAGGCCAGTTTAATAAATGACCTTTAGTTAATTTCTTCTGATTGTAATATTTGTTTTTTGTCTTTGCTTTTCTTACTTCCTTAAGTGGTTCTAATATAAAACTGCAGTTTTATCATCAATAATTTCTGTTGGACAGTGACCTTTATTGATAAAAGATCTGCATCCTTTGTTAAAGTGTTAAAACTTGAGCAAAAGGAAAATCCGCTGGGCTATGAATGAACTCTTTGTTGAAGCTGTAAAGGAGGATTTATTTTCCCATTCAGCAGTTTTTTACTCCAAACTCTCTCAAAAGAGAAGTATTCCACTGAAGTTCCTAAATCCCAAACAAAAAAGATTAAGGAGCATCGAAAAGAAAGAATAGTGTATGAATGCACAGCTCTCATTTTCCCTGTTTCATTTACGGTTAGAGGGTCTGGGGATTAGTCTACAGGTGAACTGGTTTCTAGTAGTTCATCCATCGATGTTGACAATTTACCATCCAGTCAAGAAACTTTTGAGCACCTACTGATATGACGCTTGGAGAGACTGTAAGTTAATGGTGGGGTGGAGTAGGGTGAACCTGCAAAAAAGACTAAGAAGGTGTGGCCAGAGACTGCTGGTGGGGGCAGGGAGTGTTGAGAAGGTGGGCTCGGCAAGGTTAGGTGTTGTAGGTGCTGCTGAGAGGACAGGATGAGGGGGTCTGAGAAATGGCTTTTGTCTTTAATGACTTGAGGTCATTGGTTACCTTGGCTGTGTCCTTGGAGGTGACAGATCACATGTGGACCAAGTGTTTAGACGGCATCAGCCCTATGAATTGTGTGGTTCTTGACCATGATATAAGTGATCAGTTCCATACAAGAATCATAAGTAGTGAGTAGTCCTTTGTAAGGCATTTGTCTTGGAGCTTTTGTGGATTACCAAGTTTGAATATTCCATAGTATATAATTTATCTCCTAAAATGCAATAAGGTAGACTTTAAATTATTTCTGCTTTCTAAAGAACCATCATTTCTTAGTCCTCTTCATTTCAAACACCAGCATAAGGCTATTAGTAACAAGTTAAGTCAACAGTTCTTAACCACCGTGTACTGACTCACTCATGTCCAATTGTGAGCCATGTTAAAGTGATGTGCTACTAATTACTAGTTAAGACATTAAACTTTGTGGATGTCCTACTGGAAAATAGGAAGCAAGGTCATTCCTGTAATAAGATCATTTTTTTCTTTGTCTAAAATGCTCCATTGAGTGGGGCAGAAGGGGTAGAAACAGAGCCAGCTGCTTTTGGGGGTGCCCTTGGTGCTGGGTCCTGGAGTGGGGACATGGGGTTGTGCAGCATTGCCTGTCATCTGCAGTGTTTGTGCATGGGCTGGGCCATTGGAACTAAAAAGTACAAAGAATGACAACTTAAGCTTTAACAAGACTCCAGTTACCATGTATCATGGCCGTGGAGTTGCCAAGAGAATGCTCAGTGTCAGCTACATAGGTCAAGAGTGGAGGGAGATACAGGGAATGCCAGGTTTGGGGAAGCCAGGGCATCTGGAAGACCTTGTTGGAGGAACTGACTTTCAGGAGTAATACTGGATCTGTTGAAATGCCCATGAGGCAGCACCTGCAGATGAGAGGTAGCTGATTGCAGGCTTCCAGATTGGTAGTGCTTATCCCTACCTATTGGTTGGAATCACCTGTGGGCTTAGTAAACATGCAGAAACCTTCACCTTTGGAGGTCTGGATCCTGTATTAGCAAATGACACCCCCTTGCCCCAAGTGATACCCATGCTAGGGGTTGATTCTATGTTACTTTGAGGTTAGTGGAGGAATGAGAGGTATCACGATTTCATCACTGGACATCTTTAGGAGCAAGCAGAGGTTCACACACATATATATACACATGCACACAGACACCCTTTCACACTTGTACCCTTAAGGAACATTCGTTTGAATACAATTATACTTTACATGTATAAATGTGGATCTCCAAAAAGTAAATGCTGAAAATTTTAATGTGACGTTCCAATAGAAAACAGTTGAGTGATTTATTTAGCTCTACAAACTGTAAATGTCAGTGTTTTGTTGATAATCTTAATACTAAACTCTGAAGCCTCAAACTCCTACTAGGCATTCTGGAATTTTTAGAGTGCTTAACTGCTGTTTAGTGAGCTCTGGTGTTTCTTGGATCTGCTTTTTGTGTTCTTTGTACTTGGTATTATTGTCATACTGCCTGTGGCATTCAATGCACTAGAGTTTTCTTTATTCCTCTACCTGCTGGAAAACCACCTGGAGGCTTAAAGAAGGGTAAGGCTTACTTATAAGAGGAGTTGGAAGACCTGGGTTCTAGTCACGGTTCTTAAATTTTAGTGACTTTGGATAATCCACTTTACATCTCTGGGCTTCGGTTTTTCTCTTATAAAAGAACAAATGGAATCTTACTTGATCTCAGGTTTTTAAAATCGTGTATTCTTAGATATATGTTCTAAGACACCCAGATATACATAGGATCTAACACTTTCAGACTGAGTATCTGTCCTGCATAGGGGCTTGGCTGGGGCTTCCGAAATTCAAAAGACATGTGAAAAATGCTCCTAACTCTAACAAATATTCTACTTAATATGCAAATGAACACAGCTAAATGACAAAAGATTAAGTAACCATTCAAGTCAATTAAAAGGCAAACTATAAGTAGTTGTTAGATGAATGGGATAGGTCAGCATTTCCCAAACTCTTCTGTGGGTCATCAGTTCTACAAGATAGTGATGGTTTTCCTGGGTTAATAGGTTTCTAGGTCAGTTGAAAACTAAAATTTATTTATTAAAGACCTCAGAATCTTAATTTGCATAATGCACATCTGCATAATCTTTGGTCTACAGACTTTATTGTCCAAGAAGCTTTTAATTTTTCATTTTGTTAGATCATGGTCTATTCACTAATTAAATGGAACACAATTTGGAAAGTTGATATTAATGATAAGTATGTTAGGAGTTTAAGATGGGGAGATGTAGCTTCAAGCTCAGTGGCCGAGGAAAGTCTTAAGGAGATAGCAGGTTTTGGATTGAGTTTTTGAATACTGGAATGGATTTGCATAGCTGCAGAGGATGAGCACGTATGTGGAGGTGGCCTGAGGTTGAGTTAAGACAAGTGAGTGGAATGGTGCAAAGGACCCCTGACACTTCATGTCTGTCAGGCTCAGCTTTCCTTCTCAGAAGTGCTCCTTTGGCAGAGGTAACTCCTCTCAAGTTCCAAATCCCCTGAAGGTATTACAGGAACTTCCCGCCACCCCTCACTTGAGTGCCTTTCTATTTTTACTCCCGCTATATCCAATAGCAACAAGCTGATTTCTCGCCTCACACTTTCCAAATGTGCTCCTGTGTGGAGCTCATGGCACCAAAATAGAATTTGGCTACTTCTTGCCCATAATGGGCCACGCTTGAGCTGCTAAGGCTGGCCCAAGGACTGGCTGCACTGAGCCAGCTGGGGCTGCCCTTCCCCAGGACTACTGAGGCAGAATCCTGGGGAGAGGGGCTCAGAGCTCTGTCTTTTCTATAAAGCCCTAAGGCCATCGATGTAGGAGATGAACAGATCTCGCTCTGGTTGGGCCCAATAAGTCTTCATAGACTCACCTTACATTAGAGTCCACTGGACCCTTTGGGTCAGGAGTTGTCCTGGGGAGGGCCTGGGGGATCTTAGTGCTATAGACTCCAGGCCCGCAGCAGTGAAGAATGGCAGTTCCCAGTTGTTAAGGCTCTGTAATTCCATATAGCTTCTCTCAAACAAGTAACTACATTCCAAGTCTTTATAGAATAAGCTAGCAGTTATTGAATTGAGTCACTCATTTGCAAATGTAGTTATAGAAATGCACAATCAAGTTAGCCCGATCCAGGGAGAGAAGAATCAGGCTTGCATTGAGTGGACTGGAAGGAGTCTCTGATCGCTGTTCTGTAGTGTTTGCTTCTTCTCCCTCTAGTGTCCTCTGTCATGTTTCTTTTCTAAAACTCATGCAGAATTATTCGTTAGGAAGAGATGACAGGTTGATTACTTCTGATTAAGGGCTAGAACACTAGAAATCCATGGGAGGAAAAGACATTTATATTGCAGTCACATGGTGCAACATATTTTTAATCAGAGGTGTTTTTATTTTATTTTTTTCAGGGCAGCAAGCTATTTAGCTGAGATGCAACATATTAGAATTATGCTTTGGTTGTGAGGAATAATAATTTGGGGAGGAGTCTTTAGAGTCACCAATCTGTCATCCCACATTTGACGCGAGAAAGTACTTTAAAAGCCCAACACCAGAACCCAAGTACTGACCTAGTTTGAAATGTTAAAATGCAACTTATCCTATTAGATGACTGAGATAGAGCATTCTCTTTCAATTTCTCCTCCTTTATTTGTCTAGGAGGGCTTCTTTTTTTCTTCAGGGAGAGAGGGCATTATTTGCATATTTGCGGGGCAACTAGCTTCTTATCCTTTTTGCATCCCTTGGTGGTGTCTCAGCTTGGCAGTTTTAGGAGGAAATTGGCTTTTGATGTATAGCAAAAATGATAACCAGTTTTAATATAAAATATTGAATGCCGGTTATTAAACTCTTTGGCAGCAGGAAATATAGTGTCACAGAGCATTGGTTTTTGAGGTCTGAAATGAAGTGGCTTAACTTAAGAGAAGCCCTAGAGGTACACCACCTCTTGAAGGAGGGAGTGTCCAGATGGATGGTGGGTGATAAGTGGAGGTGTGACTGTTGCTAGGTTTTCATGAAAGGACCGGGGAAGTCTTATGCATAACTGGAATCCTTTGCTTCTAAAGAATGGTCTGTGCCAGAGTTTGGTCCTCATGCTGTCATTCTTCCTTGTCACTCCTCCCTCTCCTAGGAGCCTTGGGGCTGAAGCAGGTGCTTGACAGGCCAAAAGTAAGCTGCCAAAAGGCAGGGGAGTATAGAAATCGTAGCTCCACTGCAGGCTGAGAGTGGACTGGGGGCAGTGGAAGTGGCATGGGAATCACTGGTGTGATTCTGAGGCACAGGGAGGTTAGGGAACCTATGCTTCAAACCCACCCACATAGGCAACCATCTACCCCTGGAATCTGCTGGCTACCCCATGAGTCTGGTGTATGGTGGGAGGGGCAATTGTGACCATTTAGCAGTCTAGCCAGGTCAGGGTCAGGTTGGGCAAGAAAGGGCTGAAGAGAATCTGGGTTCCTAAGAGGAGTAGTCTATGCTGCCCTGATCACTGGTCCAGGGACTTACCAGGGCTGAGTGAGGACCCCTTCCCTTTGCCTCCAGCCATCCTTCGGACCATTTCAAGAGCTAGCTGGGCTTCGAGAATTTTTTGTAGCTCTTGGCTCTGTCTTAGTTTTATTTTTCCCCTCTAACATGAGAGCCGTGTCTGAAGTTCCCAAATATTGTTTTGTGCTTAACCACCTCCAAGGCTGGTGACCCACAACTTTAGATCAGATGTTTATTTGACTTTGTCTCTGGGCTGGGATCTCCAGTATTGGGATGCCTGCATGTGTGATATCTTGGACCCAAGAACTCTTCCTGGGTCCAAAAGGAATCAAAATTGTTTTTTTTTTTTTTTTCCATGATCCTTCATCCCTCGTTTGGCTTTTTTTATTTGCCAGAAGGCGAGTTCAGAGCCCTACAGCCTGGTTGCTTCTTCGGAAGAGGGGGTTGTTCCAGTCGTGGAGATGGTGTGTGGCCAGTAAGCCTGAGCTTCCACTGCCCCAGAGGATCCCTGGTGTGTGGAGATGAGCTTCATTGACTAGTGAGTTTTGTTCCTGGAAGGTTTGCAGAGCCTGTTGAGAGCTGAGCATAGGATGATGACAGGGTCCTTAGAACTCGGAGATGGAAAGGCGCAGGTGCTTCTGCAGGGAATCCTGAGGCCCGGATAAATGGAGCTAATCTCCAAGCAGCGAATCTCCTCCTCCCTGGCTTTTTCATCTGTGTCTTGCTGATATAATTTTCTTCTAAATGCTAAGATTCTAAGCAGCAGGTACCTATTCCATGAAGTTAGAGGTGAATGAGACTTCAGAGGGGGACCAAACCTAGCTAAACTGGAAATGAGAAGAAAATTGACTAGTTGTCAGAAAGTTGTAGTAAAATACATAAAATTGAGCACTTCAGCCATTTTAAGCATACAGTTCGGTGGCATTAAGTATACATGCATTGTTTTACAACTGTCACCACCATCCATCTCCATAACATTATCATTAAACCCAAACTCCATACCCATTAAACACTAAGTCCTCATCCTCCACCCTCAGCAGCCAACATTCTATGTCTGATTTTGTATGCTCTGTTCCTTATATAAGTGGAATTATAAAACATTTGTCCTTTTACATCTGGCTTGTGTTTTTAATTTCATATTTTCCTACATGAAGGTTTTAAGTAAGCTCTTTGAGTAGAGGCAAAAGAACTCGACTTTCCTCTCTGGTAGAAGCAATCCTTCCCCCTCTCACTGCTTGTCCTCTTTGTCCCTAGTGGCAAGGCCAGCACACTGCTTCAGTTAATCCTCTGTGTGGAATGAGCTGACAACTGGGGGCCCCTGAAGTTTGCTTCCAGCTGTTCTCAGGCTTCAGAGTTTTCTCTTGAATGCTGAACTAGAGTTGCCAGATAAAATACAGGCAGTCCAATTGAATTTAGATCTCAGATAAACTGAGTAATTTTAGTGTATGTCCCGAATATTGTATGGGATATACTGAGGAATTATTTGTGGTTTCCCTGCAATTCAAATTTAATTAGGTAGCTTTTATTTTTGTTTGCTAAACCTGGGCAATCCAATGGTGGATGAACACAAATGTAAAGTGGCCATAAGTTTGGCTAGAAAGATCTGGGAAGATGGGAAGATTTGATGGTGAGGTGGAGGGAGAGGGGTGATTTGGTGTTGCCAGCCTACTTTTGGTAGAATATTAAAACCTGGATCATAGAAGTAGGATTTCATCTGCAGATAAAGAGACGAAGTATCCGTGTATGGAAATATGACTTGCATGTGGCAGGTGCCCAAAGGAGGAGCCCTGATCCCACGTTGCTGCTTTCCGTGCAGGTACTGGGATGCCTGACTGCTCGCGAGGAACCCTGGACCGGGTTCGAGGGGATCTGCGGATCTGCAGTGCCAGCTGCACGTCTGCGTGGCTGTGGTGTCTGTCTCGTGTTGACTGACGGAGCCAGCTGTGGAGAGGTGGTTTCATGCAGTGTGAGAAATTGAAACTTGACTCTAAGTTTTCCTCTGGTCCTTCCTGTTTAACAGTCAACTGTCCTTAAATTCTTTTTGATGGTACTTTGACTCAGCCTTCTGTATGAGAATTCAACAGAAATGCAGCGGATGCTGAGTGTTTGCCTTGAGTAAGTCAGGCCTGCGCTGAATCATTCTTTCTGTGTGTCTTCTGGGTGGCTGTTTTCACTTTCCCATCCCCCTCGGATTTAGGTTCCTGGGGGCTGGTTTGCTTTCTGTCCATTGTTTTAGAGGATAGAAAATGATAGTTTTCAGGGTTTGCAAACAGTATGACCCCTTCCGGAGCTGCTGGTTGGCAGGTGCAGAAAATCAGTGTTTGGTGCTATTCTCCACGGACCTGGGCCCACCCACAGATGCAATGATTGACCCCCAGCAGCTTTTGGGAGAGCTGAGGGGGCTGCCTGCTGATGAGGCCTCCTGGGGCTCTGAGGACAGGAATATACATGATACAGCAAAGGCATATGCGCTTTATTTGGGGGTTTTGAAGCCCTAGCTGCTTGCGGCTGATTTTGGTCTTTTTCTTCCCCGAGGGAGTGTGCAATATTTAATGACTCAACTCTAATTGTGCTCCGGATGTCTCCGTTCACTGATGTCAGTTTATAGAGTACTTCTCAAGCAGCGTTGGTGCGAGGGGGAGGCAGAAATGGAAGAAGGCAGGCCTCCGGGACCCCAAGACTGGGCTTCAGCTGCTGCCTCCACACACTGGGGAGGCCAGACCCTGACGTTTTAATGCACAATCTTCAGGCTTCCAGGCTTTCTGGAGGAGTCTGGTTAGCAGTGATGAATGGCACCTGGAGGTCTGTTTCCTTCAGGGCTGCTGGTTCTTTGCCTAGGAGCCTGATTCCCTATATTCAGCCCTCTGGAGAATGACCCAGGGTAGTCTTGTAAGGACTGAACTCCTTGTGGAAAAAAGGATCTGAGGACAGGGCTTCCAGAGCATTCTTCCCAAGGCCCCATCTTCCTCTAACCTTGTGAGATGTGGGTGGGTGCAGGAGGCAATAAGAGAATCCGTAGCATCTTCTCTCTCTGCCCCTGCTCCAGTCCCTTTAGACGAGGGCTGTGGACAGGTGGACAGGTACCAGTCAGTGACCTGTTGGGAACTGGGCCGCACAGCAGGATGTGAGTGGTGGGTGAGTGAGCGAAGCTTCACCTATATTTGCAGCTGCTCCTCAGCGCTAGCATCACCGCCTCAGCTCCACTTCAGATCATCAGCATTAGATTCTTGGTCCCTTGTGCCAAAAAGTTTGGGGACCACTGCTCTAGACAGATTCAGTCCCTGCTTTTGTTCTTCTCAAGGAACTGATAGAATCGCACATGCTAGGGAAATGTTTGACATAGGAGTGGTGCATATTACAGTTATGTATTACTAAACACAAAATATTTGAGCAAAAGGAGGGAGGAAAATAACTGTTTTTAAACAAAACAGCCTTATTTACTGATCTCTTTTGAGGGTCTGTCATAGGCAAAGGATTATGGCACCTGGTGAGAGAAATACAGAAGCAGCGGGTCCCCAGCTCTGCTGCAGGAGGTTGTGATAAGACGGGGGACACAGAATTGCTGCCATGTGCAGATCAGGGGAGAGGTCCCCAACGAGGGAAGTTATGGGAGGCCGGGGAGGTCAGGGGATTCATGGACGTGTAGCTTCAGCAGGATCTTGAGAGTTTGGTAAGATGCCAGAAAGCGAATGTGAGGCTTTCTGAAGGGAGAGATGGAACAAAGACAAGAAGGTGGGAAGGCACAGCAGGAGAAAATCGGGTAGCACAAAGGTTGTGAAGACTGGGGCTGTGAGCTGTGTGAGGGCGTGATTTTTTTTTTTCCTGTAGCCTAGTTTCAAGTTAGATGTCAGTTAGCAAACTTTAAAAAAGGGTAACCTATAGCTCTTTCCCCTATACTTCCAGTTACCCTAACTGAAACACCATTCTGGAAAGGCCTCCAATAACCCTTTGGTGGCCGGATCTCACAGCTTGTTCCCAGGTTCCCTTATCCTAGGCTGCCCTGTGCATTTTGCTGTTTATCATCCTCTAACACCTCCTTTCCCTTTTGCCTCTTTTGCTTACAAGCTTTGACCCACCTTCTCCTAGGACTGTTCCTTTTCTCCCGTTCCTCTTGTCTCCTGCACGTATCTACATTCCCCAGCCTTCGTCCTGCAGCCCACTCCCCCTAGTTCCCCGACCCTCCTCCCCGCTTCCTGTGTGGAGGGCTTCTCATGCAGGTCTAGGGGTGTCCTGGCTGGCGCTCTGCTTTTCGACAACTCCATCGTCCATGCCAGCACAGCCAGCCCAGATTCTGGGGGTTAGGATTTGCATTTGTGATCAACTGAAGCCCAGAGGCCTGAGGATCATTCCACAAATATCTGTTAACCCATTTCCTTGTTCAGGAAAAAAAGATGCAGATTGCTGCCAGTGTTAATTTTACATAAACATGCTCTGCGAGGGTGAAGCGAATCTGACTGGTTTTCAATGTGAAAATAAAATATAAAAGCTGTTCTTGGAGTTATTTCTAAACAGAATGTGTCTCTAATCCTAATGTAACAGAAATGTATACATGAATCAGATTCATCAAATGAATCCTGGGCTAACAACTGTTCGAGAACAGTGTTAACATCACACGTAGGAATGCTACGTTTTCTAGGATTTGACATTTTCAGCAGTTGAAAATTATTTTGTAAATGGAAATACTACTACTAAAACCAGAATGCTATAAACAGAATGATGTCACTTGTTTCCAAAGACTATTGATATACTAGAGTGATGCAAACATAATACAAGCAAGGTATTTCGTGGCAAATTTTGGGGGTGAGGTTAGGACTATAATCTGTGTTATCTTTGGGTAAATGGTGCAGCCTCAAGCTCTGCCCATGAGTCGTCTTGGTGCAAATGGGAAGTAGGTTAAACACCCTCTGGATACAAAGCTCCAGGGGAGACAGACCAGCAGTCTGGGATCATATAGTCAATACCTCCTTCTCCTCCAGCCTTCTGTTTCTAAGGGCCTCATCCCTTGAAAGGTCTGAATGTGATCTAAATATCTAGGAGGCTAAAACCCTACTTGTCCTTTTCTATAACTTCAAACTTTGTCCCTTAGCCTCATACTTCCTAGTAATTTGACGAGATAAAGAGCATCTCATCGGATTTCCAGAGCTGCAGTGGCAGCAGCTTTGGCCACACTGGAGGCGGATGTGCTCTTGAGTGGATCCTCCCCATGGTTCAGAATGCAGGGTTGAGCCTGAGGGATTTGTGTGTTTTCTGGGTCTGTGTCTTGCACAGGCGACTTTGAATTTGACACTCCTGTCACATAGCCAGTGCCTGAAAACCCTGAAACTATTCCTGGTATTCATAATTCACATGGGGTAAGCTGAGGTGGTATTTATAGCACTCCCCAAGACAAGTTATTGCCAAAGGAGGTAGTGACACTTATCAGGTGCAGTGCACAGGGTGAGCACACACTTTTTCTGGCTAATTTTAGATTCCCAGAGGTTAGGGATGGGAACGAGGGCTCATCACATAGTGTGCTTTCAGAGGCTCTGATCTCCCTGGGAGACTGGAAGGATAGACGTTTATGGCCATTTCTGTTGCTGGGGCTTGGCATTGCCCAGGATATTGTTGGGGCCAGTGTCTCACTGCCCAGATTCTCCCTAGCTCTGTCCCCTCCTTCTGTCCTCTGGAAGAGGGAGCACAGGGCTCCTTGACATCCTAGCATTAGGTCACGAAGCTATAGGGTGGGGATCTGGAGTGAGGGACAATTTGACAGTTGTCAAGAACAGCATGCCTTACAAACTAAGTCTTACAACCTCTGAACGTTCCAGGCACTGTTTAGCTTGCCCAGGGCACTGTCCACCCTCAGTAAAGGGGGATCTCCTTGGGATTTTCTGGAGATTTTTGAGCTGCAAATTCTTGAAAGCAGAGGCGGATGACTGCAGAGGACTTGAACCCAGGGGGTTAGGCCTTGCTGGCAGAAGAACCTATGAAAATGACCTGCCTTCCTGGGAGAGTTCCTCCTGCAACCAAGGTACACAGAAGTGTGGTGCGGCAGGAAGTTGGCTGGTGTGTGTTGGCACTTTCTACTGTCTCTTGATAAAGCTGCGATAGGCCAAGGGCCTTGACTCAGAGGAGCTGTGTTGGAATTTGTGTAGGCACACACTTGCCTGCACCTTTGTGGGGCCAGTTACCAGGTGAAGGATCCCTAGGTGGGCTGGAGGGAGGGTGCTCAAGTTATATTTTGTCTACTTCACTGCTTGGCTTCAAGCAGCCCTCTAATTTGTCACTTCCTGCTTGGAGCACCTGGGATGGATTCCCTGTTCTTTCCTTTTGTTGGCTTGTAGTGATGTGTGCTACCCATCTTGGTATAAATAGCTATGGTTTGGAAGCAGGTTTACCAGAAAGCTGGAAAAAAAAAATGTTTTCTCAAATGATGGTGATGTGACAGTCATGTCTGGCCCACTGTTCCTCACCAGCAGTTGTCAGGCCTTGGCTTTCTTTTCTCAGGACTTGGAAATAGTCATATGAGGCAACAATGGAGCCTTTATTGGCTGGCAGCTCCCAGAGCAGCTCTGCTGTGGCCGTGTTGGCATCACGGTTGGAACAAGGGTTTGTGTAGGGATGGGGACTGGGGACAAAGCTTGCTCTTGTGCCCAGGGCTTTTTCTAGTTTCTCTTTGTTCTGAGGATTAGGCAGGATCCCCTTCATGCCTTTCCTCTGATTCCTTGAAGTGGGTATTAGAATTGGCAAGTCTGTAATCTTTTACATTGGGGACCTGGATCCTTCTGTGATTCTAACTTTTCTTTCTGAACTAGGCCTAATGAGAAACTGCACACTTTTTAGTTGTCAATAAAGAGAGGGGTCTGGTAGGTCTTGGTCTTTCTGTACCATGTCTGGAGCCTCTCCTAAATTTCTACAGATTTATGTTATCTATCCTTCTGTCCATGGGTATTTGGGTAGTTGCCAGAATTTGGCTCTTATAAATAAAGCCAATGTGAATATTTGTGTGCATGCCTTTTGATATGGCGGGTTTGTAAGTAGGGGTGGTATTTCAGATATGTTTGATTTACTTTTCCTAACATGTCCATTCATTGAGTAGTTACTATGCTCCACTGTGGGGCAAGTTTGCACCAGCTTGGGGTAATAGGGAGCAAGAGGAGCAAGGCTTGGGTGGGGTGGAGAGAGGGGTGCCAGAGAGCCCAGGGAGGGGGCAACTATTTTGGATGGGTATCTAAAGGGGTGACATTTAAGTAGACTTGAAGGACGAAAGCCAGCCAGATGAGCTTCCTGGGGAAAGAGTGCTCTGTGCAGAGGGAAGAGTAGGGACAGAAGCTCTGATGGTGGTTGCTGCCGGCCTAGGGGTGGCCTTGTCAGCATAAACAAGTTTGAGTGTTGGCTAGACCCTATCCAAGCTAATGAAGTAATGGTCTGGGACACTTTGTAGGATTAGGGAGGGAGGGTGGTTTTGTTTTGTTTTTTTAAAAAAACTAAGTGATGGAAGATGGAGCTTGTTTCACAGAAGTCCCCTGTAGAGAGCTAAGTGGCACCACCAGGATTACACTCTGTGCTGTCCATAGCTGGCCCTAAGCCTCAGTCTTTGAAGGGCCCATGGAGGTCCAGTTAAGGGAAGCCACGGAGTTAGCTGGCTGCTTCATGTGTCGTTAGGGGTGTCTGTTTTGGAAACTTGTACTGCCCGTTAGGCTTCTGGTGTTTTGCCAGTGACTCATCTTCCCAGACCTTCAGGGTCTAGCTTCCCAGCTTTGGAGTTTATCAGGCATGGATGAAAGACAGAGGTCAGGCTTCAGGGGTGCAGGGAAGTCTACTTAGGCGGGCAAGTTGGGGGCACTCTACCTATATGAGAAGGGCAGGGTAGTGTGGTAAGCTGAATGAGAGATCTAGCAGGAGGAAATGGCTCTGCACTGTGGGTGTGGCTCTTGCCCCCAGTCCAGGCCTCCCTTCCAGGACTATCCGATACAAAGCCAACTTGGTGCAAGGCGCTGGTGGGAATGGGAACCACATGGAGGCTGCAGCGCTGGATAGCATCCTCTGGTGACTTCTCTTTCTTTCTTGCATTGCCTTGTGTCTCATCTTTAATTAAAATGTCCTTGTTAGGAAATCTTCTGGCTCTGGTGAAAAGATCTCCTGACCACAGAGCAGCCACCCCCATAAAAAGGGAGGATGTGGAAGGAGACACTAAAACAACTTCAGACTCCCAAGAATTCCCTTTGCGTTGTGCAGTACAGCTGATGGCCGTGGCCACAAGAGCCCTGTGGCTGGTTTCCCTGCAGAAGAGGGGTGCCTCTTGCCTTTCCCCCCAGTCCCATGGCTCCGGTAACCCTTTTCTGAACTTCCGTGGACGTTTTTGTAGCATTTCTTTCTACCCTCCAATATTATTAGTGAGTAAAGAAGATAAAAGGCTCTTTATTTAATAAACTACTTAAAACTGCCTCTCTTTTGGAGCAAGACTAAAGCCACCCACTGACTTCCCTTCTTTCGAACCCCACCCCTTGTGGCTGAGGGGAGGTATGAGGCCCTCACCTGGTATTCCCCTCGGGATCCCTCCCTTCTTTCCTCCCTTTCTTCAAAAATTAAATTCCAGTTCTGTTTTTTGGCTGCAAGTGCTAAGAACCAGGGTTATTAATTTACAGGTCCCATGAGTATCAGCAGTCACCTTCCTGGCTGGGTGGCTGCTCGTGGGTTTTCCTACCATTGGGCTCCACGGCCTCAGTGCCCCTCTGTGCCAGTACTTCTTATATTTGGTTGGCACTCTCCACTTCGGTGCTGAATGAAAAGCCTTCAGCTTTCCCAGTGGTTTTCTCTTTAGGTCTCATACAAATCTTCATTTCCTCATACTACTTTCCTTATCAGTGTGAAATTATATAGAAAGCAAAGTTTGATTCATGGGGAGTTCATTCACCTCCAGGGAGGCAGCTTTTATTCTTGTTACTTTTGTTAATATGATTTAACTATATTTTAAAAGTTGTCCGTGTTTGAGTATTTTAAGTTACACCTGACTCGAAAGATGTAATTAGCCAGAGTGTTCTTTAGTCTACTAGGGAACCCAGATTCTTCTGTTGTATTTAAGTAATTAGAAATTTTGTGTTATGGAAGATCACTTATATTCTTGTTAGCAGCCAAGTACCAAGGATTCTTAGAAGGTCTGATGAACTGCTCATTTTAAATGCAAATTCTTTGCACAGTTAGAAGGAAAATGAAATTGTTCTGGCTCCCAGCACTCACTTTGCATTTTTGCCATTCCTTCTCATGGCCGATGGGAGGGCTCATGGCTAAATCCTTCAGCATCTTTATTACAATTTTGGGTTTGTACTTTCTGAGAGGAAGCCTTGCCCCAGCACATTAACCCTCTGCTGCCGTCTGTCAAGTTTTCACTAGTCTTTTTTTTTTCTCTTTTAAGTGATCTTTTGATTTCCTCTCTCATTTGCTTGATGGATGTCCTGGGAAAGTTTTGGTGAGTGGGTGTTGTTTTTCTTTCCTTTTGAGGCAAGTGAAATGTGTTAAACCCTTTAATTTTCAGCAAGGGTGTGTGCTGTTGCTTTTTAACCTTAGGGAAGTTGTGCTTCTCTCTCTCTCTGCTGGGTACCTCTTCTCCCACCTTTCCCATTAGCCCAGGTGGCTGTTCTAGCTGCTTGGAATCTGGAGAATCCGTGGCCTCGTGCACAGTCGAGACAATGGCATTCCTAAGCAGCGTGGCTGGGCAAGTGGTTCCCGCTCCTGGACTCTAAGTGGGAGTGTGCACACCAGGGAGCAATGATGAATTTATGGAGGCAGTATAAGATGTTAATCTTCTCCCCCAGGCAGACAAGTTACTTTGCTTTTCCCCAAGAAAGTGAGAATTTTACTTGTAAAACAATCCTGTGTCCTGTTGATTTAGAGACTGTTGGGTTATTTATAGAGGGGTTCAGCCTGTCACCTAAGCTGGCCCCTTTCATGGCTGTTGTGTATACAGCTGGGGCCAGTAGAGAAGATTTGGGGAATGGCAAGGATAGCATATTTTCTCTATCCATGAAACAATGGCTTTAACGCCAAGTTTCCCCCTAAGCTAGGGTGGTGGGTTGATTTATGTTGCCAGGTAAAAACCTTATACAGTAGTTGCCCCCCCCCCCACCTTATCTGCATGGAATATGCTCCAAGACCCCCAGTAGATGCTTGAAACCATGGATAGCACTGAACCCCTATGTTTTTTCCTCTACATGCATATCTATAATGAAGTTTAATTTATAAATGAAGTATAATAAGAGATTCACAACAACAGCAATAATAAAATAGAACAATCGTAACAATATACTATAATAAACGCTATGTGCAATGTGGACTCTCTCAACATACCTGGGATTTCCCACTCAATATTCTTGGACTGCGGCCGACGGTGGGTAACCGGAGCTGAGGAGAGTGAAACCGCGGGTGAGGGAGGAGGACCGCGCACCGCGCATTGTCGCGTGCAGCTGCAGCCATGCCGTTTTCCTTTTATTGTAAAGCTGTCTTTTTTTTTTCCTTTTAACTCACTTTTGCACAACAGACAACAGAATTCAGAACGAAGTTCTCATTTCTGTCCTAAGTTTGTTGACTGCGTAGAATGAATTTAGTCTTGAGAGAAGATAGTCTGGGGACCCTGCTTTCCATTTCTGAGAACTGAGAGGTCAGCAGGGACTTTTTCGGTGGGTGGTGACATGGAGAAGCAAGTCGCTTCAGCACTGCTCCTCCTCCCAGTGGAAATGTGACAGGGCTGAGAGAGAAGGCTGATGGGAACTGCTCCTGGCCTAGGGTGTTAGGGCTCCGGGCTTGGAGAAATCCCGTGCTGGAGGGCTTCGGGAAGTGATGATTGAATCCAATTTAGAGGCTGTGAAATCTCTGACATAGGCTCACTTGTCTTTAGTGACAGTGAACCAGAAATCCAGAAAATCGGCTGTGGCGTCCAGATCAAGCAGCCCACCAGGGAAGGAATTGGGGCTCATGACTTGGTCCCAGCGTACTTCCTGCTCTCTGTATTTCAAATAAGTGTTCTCAATCTGGGTACCATTGACATTTTGGGCTGGATGATTCTGTGGGCGGGGGCTGACCTGTGCATCATAGGACGTTTAGCATCATTCTTGGCCTCTGCCCTCCCGATGCCAGTAGCACACTCCCCACCCCTTTGGTTGTGATAGCCAAAAATGTCCCCTGAGGGGACACAGTTGCTCCCTCTTGAGAGCACTTTAGATGTGTACAATGCCCTTCGGAATTCATAAACACAACTTTTATATTAGCATGGCCTTCTCCTTTTGCTTTGAAACATGAAATATACAGCTAAAATAGTGTTTACTACCGCTCTTATAGTTGCTAACACTGGCTCAATGGCCATTTATAGGAAAGTGGTCAACACAGTTTTGAACTGACTTGGATTGTGTTGGGGATGACAGTTTTCCCTCAAGTAAACTTGATTTTGGTTTTCTTATTAGATTTTGGGTGCGGTGACTTATCTCCACTAAGTAGCTTGTACTTGTAATTTTAGCCAGTGAATGTGGATAGGGACAATGCAGAGTGAGTGGGGAAGAAGTCAGAATACTCCAAAGACTAAGGAGACTTTGGTAATCTGAAACCAGTGAAGAATTGGGCTCCGATTCCGTGAACTGTGTATTAAGCTCTGAAGAGAACACTCACCAACTTAAACCTAACTAAACATGGGAGATGTGTAGGCAGGTTATAAAGTGGATCGTGACCATAGGACTTAAGGTGTGACAGTGAATCGATGGATGCCAAGGGTAAACAGCCCCAGACTGAGAGGCCGGAGATTCTGTACCTGGGCCTTCCCCCAACTCTTTCGGTCTGTCACCAAATATTCTGGTGGTAGGTTTCTCATCTGGGAGGAAGGGCAGAGCCAAGATTCCTGCTTCCTAAACAGGGTCGAAATGCTGGGAGGTGAACGTGGATAAAACCCGAGACTATTATTATCAGAGTCTTAATTTTACTCAGAGAATTTGAAAGACGAAAGGTTATTTTAGGAGGAAAGGATGCACATATTGAATAAGCACAAAATTTGCATGACATGAATTTAAACTAGAACATAGAACTTCGTAAATAAATGAGGGACTCTCGTGATTGCTGTCAGTGGCTTCCCAGTGCCAGCTGGTCCACCCCCTTCTGTCTAGTGGAATTCTAGCAGGAGCGTTTGCTAAGCCATAAGCCCGGGATCTCCAGAATTCCTTCTACATCTAACATTTCTGCTTAGAGCAAAAAAGATACATCTCTGTAGACTCTTTAGTAAGTTCACACGCCCATCACCCGAAAGGACTTTGGGAAGAATATACAATAATAATAAAGGTTGTCTAGCCTTTAAATATTCAGATACTTTTTTTTCTTCCTTTCGGTTTAAATGGGAAAGCTTTTGGCTTCCATTTTGGAGTGTAAGCCTGTAACCAAAACTGAAAAGAGAATGGGTCTTCTGCTGTTTGGGGACTCTCATGGCTTAAGCATGTTACCTAACAATTTACCTAATCTAAGAAATGTGCCATTTAACTTTCTTTGAAATGCCTCTAACAATGGTGATGATGGGGCGGGGAGGGGGGAGGTTGGGCTGTGGGGTCAATATTAAAATTTAAACTACTGACATTCCTATTACAGCCGGGATTTACTCACCTGAGAAAAGTTAGAATTTTAAGACACTTTATTCCATTTGTTTCTGAAATTAATGTTACGAAGCAGTTTTTTTTTTGAGGTTGATATCCATGAAAGTACTTTAGACACTAATATCAGATAAGACACACATCACAGTGTTGTCCGGCTTCTGTAGAGAAATAAGGCTAGTGCCTGGCAGGCAAGCAAAAGAACACCTACGAATGTAGTCATTCTTGAGTAAAAGGCTCCTGTAATCACTTGTCAACATTACCTATGTGAGGCAACTTTACTATATGATGTAATAAAGATAATTTATGATATCTTCCTGAAAGCAGGAGTAGGTAGTAGTGGGGGTTTTTCTTTGTCTTTTCTTGGCATATGATTGAAACAGAGCTTGAATCAAATGAGAAACATTTGTGTTTGGGGGGAAAAAAAGATTCCAGAGGCGGCTTGACTGGGGTCAAATATTGCTTCCTTCTTTATCTGGAGCATGTAAGTAGACTTCTCAGCTGGGACAAGCATTAAGAACATTGTCATTTCTATCTGTTCATAAGCAAATGCATTTTCTGACCTTAGGGAATTGTCTAAATTCTAGACCCACGTAACACATGCAATGAATCATAAGAAAAAGCATGTGGGTTGATCTGTCTCAAAAGGAATATGTGGCTTTAGAGTGAATTTATAAATTCAGTTCCTTTAACAATGCTACTCATCTAGAAGCTATGTCCTTCATAAAGTGTGCCTGTGCCTTCTAAAGTCACATGCTTTTTTAGTAGGTCCCAGAGGAGTCCTGAGTTTGCAGAGGAAGTCTAGTTGTTTGGCTCTTGGGAAATTGAGTCTGACGGGTGGACTAATACAATTGAATACTTGTATTGGTGGAGTGTGCCAAAAAAAAAAAAACCACCAAAAAAACCCTCAAACAAAATATCTATCCCTTTGTTCAGGCTGTTTGTGTTGCTTGGTTTGATTCTAAAATTGGCAGCCTGAGAGCAACCCCACAAGAACCTTTGAAACACTAAGGTATAGGCATGTCACAAGTATTTGAGTCCTCACTATTTGCCAAGGTTTATGTTGGATGTTAAATAGGGTACAAAGATAAAGGTGGTGGCATCCTTGCCTGCTCGGAACTCAATTTAGGGAGGGAAAGAGGCAAACAGAAGCTAACTCTTTGGTATGAGGTCTCTTACAGTGGGACAAAGGCTCAGGGCATGTAGGGGAAGGAAGGACTAATTTTGATTGAGAGGATCAGGAGTTGTCTTGGAGGCTGGAGGATATGATCTGGGTTTGGGGGGAAGGTAGATTTATTTCAGATGACGGGGTTGGGTTTTCCTGGAAAGAATGACTTGAACACAGACCCTAAAGTGGATGAGCAAAAGACAGGATATGGTGGAGGAGGGAGAATCCTAGACACTCTTGGGACTGGTTTGCAGTTCATGGGTGTGTATGTCGGTGGGAAGGAGGCTGAGTTGGGAAATTAGGTGGGGATCTAAGTGTGCAGGGCCTCATGTCCCCAGATCAGAAATCAGAACTGTATCCTGAATGCACTAGAGAAGGAAGAAAGGAGGTAGAAAAGGGAGTACTGCCAGTAGGACAGAAAGGCACAAAAAAGCAAAAGAAACACCTTCAAGTCTAATTCCCATCTTGCTGTTGCTGTCATACTGATTGATGGGTCAAGCTGGGCTGTGCATGTGGGCTGGGCCTTTGGGAAGACATTGAATTTTTTCTTACATCTTTATTGCAGTCCTAAGTTTTCAAACCCGAATGTGAAATCACTGAGTTATGCTGGACCCCGGAAAAGGTCCAATCACACCCTTCTCTCCAAACTCTATTTGTCTTAGTTACCTGTAGAGTCCTTATAAAGAGTCATCTCTCTTCTCACCCTTTCCTTACTATAAATTGACTGGGTCCTCTGTATAAGATGCTAGGGGTGCCAGCAGGAAAGGATGGGCCTTGCTCTCAAGGAGCTCCAGAACAAGACAGATGAGAGAAGAGAGGTTTCTAGAAACGGATGAGAAATGAGGTGGCGGGGGTTTGCCAGTAGAGAAAATGGCAGGAGAGCTGTATAAGGGGCACTGGTTGGGGGTAGTGGCTGGAGAAGGCCACCCAGCTGTGGGAGGTGACGCAGGTTAGGCTTTAAAGTACTTCCTACCTTCACATGTGACTTAAAAGTTTCTTTGAAACAGCGTAGCCTCTAAGTATGGCAAATGCTTTAGACTTCTTCCTTTTCTTCTTTTTCTTTTTCTTTCTTTTTTTTTTTGGTGATTTTCACCCGCCAACCAGCATCCTAGTACCAGTTTCGGGGTGGAACACAGACTGTCTTGCGCTGAAGTTATTCAAGGGATCCTTAACCTGAATATATCAAGTATTTGCCTATAGAATACATTAATAACACCCTGGACATATTTTTTACTATTTTAAAAATGTTGTAGGGACTATTGGGATTAATTAAAAATTTATTTGAAAGTATTTTTGTCTTCATAGCTCCTCTCTCCAAGGGTACCAGAAATATAACTAGTGTGTGTATGCGTTAGGGTGGGGGGAGGCGGTAGGGGATTTGCAAAATTTTGTAACCTTAAAAGGTACCACCTTTTTCCTCCTCAGGAACTTAGCACAGAGCCTGGCACCTTGGCGTGTAATTAATAAATGACGTGGGGTGAACGATGAGGGGTGCAGGAGCCAAGCTACGTGCAGAGCTCATTCACGCATTCCAGCTGCCCCCTCGGGGTTGCATGCCACACTCCCCTTGCCCTGGTGTGACAGTGGGAGAGGCACCATGAGGCCCGGGGCTTGGGCCTTTTCCTGCCTATGTTTTCCCAGGTGTGTGAGGATCACTAGGAATTAGAGTTTAGCACAGTCTAGTGCCCCAGAGATGCCGGCCTGTCATCAGATGGTCCACAGTTATCCTGGCCCAAGCCCTTGATTTTAAGAAACTGGTTATTGGAAGTAGTGACTAATGCCCTGAGGATAAGCCAGGGTCTCACTTCTCACAGAGGTTCGGCCCCCTCCTTGGCTGAGGAGCCCTGTCTGTAGGTTGTCTGGATTAAACATCAAAAACCTACCTCTGCAATCTGTTTCCTGGCTTGGCCATCCTCCCAAATGGGTCCCATAGGGTTGAAACAGTGACCGTGCCTGTAAGTGAGCACTCCAGATTTGAGAAGGATCCCACTTAGGCATAGTCTCAGTGGGAAAAGGGGCATGAGATCATTTTGTTCCCATGTTTCTGAAACCCTTTTTCCTTCTGGAATTGGCAGGCCTTTGCTTTTCCTGAGCTTTACCGATGGTTTCCCTGTAAGCTATTGTTTTGAGTCAATCAAGAAGAATGTTAGGCTTGCATGTGCGTGAGTCACGCCCGTGAAAACTCATATACACACTTAGATTCACACACTCATTTATACTCAGAATTCACACACATTCACTCTCACACTCACACATAATCTCACACTCTCACATTCTCTCACACCCATGTTCACGCACACATAGGAAAGCCATGCCTGTCTTGGGCTCAGGAAAGAGAGTCGAATCCAGTGGACTGTTTTACTTTAGACGGTGACAGAGTAGGTCTGTATTCTTATTGGGCTTTTGCTTTTCTTTAACCGCACACTCGTAACAGAGTAGAAGAGACTATTGGCAAGAGATAAAGGACTGCAGTATTTCCTTTATTTGTCACATACTACTGTGCATTGTTCCTGCACAGGGTACGGGTACAGGCTATCCGAAACCAGTTTGAAATGTTTGATGTCATGGTGTCAATGTTTGGCTACTGTAACTAAAAAATTAAAGTGACAGCTTTGTCTGCTACTGAGATTACAGAACGGGTTTTTGTTTTTTTGTTTCTTTTTTTTTTTTTTGTGGGGGGATAGCATCCTCTTGCTCAAATTATTAGGAAAGAATACTTATTTGCTCAAGATTATATTGGTAAGTGTGGGAAGAACTGGCAATTGAGACATACTGGTCATGTCTCTATATACTTCACCTGTTTTGATGGCTAATGGGGGACTTGACCACTCACTGAATGAGCATAATTCTCCTAAGGAAGGTAGTAATGAGGGCACCTGAAAGAGAAGATGTAAGGAACCTCGGCCTGTGTATCCACCTGAGGAAGAAGATGGCCAGAAGTTCATCCAAGCTCTGCAGAACTGTGTGGGCCGTCGCTCTTTTCTTAGCTGTTCAGGAACACTTACTGAGATTGTTTATGGTAACAGAATGTGCCACAGGAAATGGCCTGCAGGGCGTGTCTGAGGAAAGACCAATGGATTCGCAGAAATGCAACACTGGCTCTTCCTAGAGTGATGGCCAGCAACAGAGGTCAGTGTGGCCTCAGCCCAGAGCACAGGACTAGCCCTGGGCGTGGACTTTTAAAAACGAAATATATTTATAGATATGCTCTTGGGGCCAGAACTTGTAACCGTTCCCTGTTGGGCCCCACCCCTTGACCAGCATGGAACTCACTTGACGGGGTTATTGGTTTATCTTCAATTGGGGCTGAGAGCTCCTGAAGGTCCCTGTCACTGACATACGTGAACCTATCATTTTTTTTAAATTGCTTTACTCTGACATACATATAGAAGAGTATATAAAATGTATAGGTATAGTTTGAGGAGTAAGATGAACATCTGTGAAGCAAGATTAAGAAAACATTACAAATACCTTAGAAGCTCCTCCACCCCTCAGAGATGACAAGGCATCTCAACTTTTTGTTTTAAAGAAACCTTGATTTTCTTATGTATGTTTGTGTTCTTAAACTATGTATTTTTGTCAATAATTTTTAATTTTGAAAAATTGAGTACCAAGCACAAACATAGCTTTGAGAAGGTCCCTATTGAAACTGTTAAGCAAAGGATCCCAGGAAAAGCTGAGGGTTCCCCAACAGTTGTTGTCATTGCTCGCTGCAGAATCATACTTGTCCACCATAATGTTTCATTAGCCGATTTCCTTCCTGGTCCCTGCCATTGTGTATCAGTTTGTAAATGGGATTGCCATTCCCAACCCCGTTTGTAAAAAGTTAGAATAATAAAAGGGAACTAATAACAGGAGAGAGATTTCAGGGGACTCATGAACCCTTTGAAACCGAGTGCATTCTGTTCTTTTTGGGTGAAGGAGTTGCTATTTCCAGAGGAGTTTGTACACACTCCTTCCCCATAAGGGTAAGGAATGATGTGGCCA
Organism: Rousettus aegyptiacus; assembly: GCF_014176215.1. NCBI lineage: Eukaryota > Metazoa > Chordata > Mammalia > Chiroptera > Pteropodidae > Rousettus > Rousettus aegyptiacus. Next base: position 130,460,711 of record NW_023416306.1, read on the forward strand.
TTGTGTTGGGTGGTGTGTGTGTGTGTGTTTAAATGAATCCTGGAGCTGTTGAAGACTTCTTGAAATGTGTTTTGTCTGCATTGGCTTTTTATATTTGAGCATGCCTAACTGTTGAAAGGGAAGCGAACAGTAACTTATACCATGGATGTCCAGGGTGGAATCCTGGATCATGCTGTGGGTGGCCTAGCAAGCTTTGCATTTTCTTTGAAACCTACATCTCCTTGACCCAGAGTAACTACAATGCTAAGGGGGGTGGGGCGGGGGGAGGGCGGGGAAGATGGGAATTGTTTTAGTTTCAAAAACAGATGACTTCACTGCCCTAATTCCACTTTTTGCAAAAGAAACCCTTTTGCTTTATAAATAATAATGAACCTTTGGGGAAACAGATCCAAATACCCCTTTACTGAGGGTGGGAGCAGATTTATCACTGTTGAAGCTAACTCCCTGGAAACAAAATACAACCATTGTTACACCAACCTCGTAGTTAATTTCCTAAGTGATATGATATGGCAATTTAAATTTATAATGACTGACATTCACATATGCTTTATATAAGCTGACTTAATGTGAGGTATTGTCAGCTTTATTCCAGTAATGTAAAGGAATTCTAGAATCTTTTAGCTGTAAGACATGTGATTTTTATCCAGTCCATGCTCTTTTTTATAGACAAGCTGACTGAAAGGTCCGAAGGGTTAGGCGTGATCTGCCCAAGGTTGCTTTGATTTGCCACGATCAGCTAGAACTGCAATTCCAGGGGAACAGGTAACTATTTAGATGATGATAGTTTAAATATCTAATTAGATGAAGATTAATTAAAACCATAATCAGAAGACATTTCCTGGAGAATTAGCATTCGATCATTTCATTTTAACAAAATGACCATTAACAACTGTCTTTGCCCACCCATCTTTGAAATGTACGATTTATGATCACCAGGATCTATAAACCTAATATATGGAAAAGGAGTTTTCAGTTCGATTCTATGTTCTTTGTCTCACAAACTCAGAATTTCTAGGTTGTTAGAGTTTTCTCCAAAATTTTTGGATTTTCTTGTACTCAAATGTAAACAGTTCTGTTTTTTTCTTTCTTTCTTTTAATTTTGGTTTTGAAGAAAACCAGAAGTTTCAGTTTGGCTGTTGAAAGTCTTTGGGGATTAAAGGGAGAGAACTAGGAGAACAGTTAAGATTTAGAACTGTGGGCTGCCTCGTCTCCTCTGTTAAGAGCCTGACGGAATAAGAATAACATTTATTTAGAAACTGAGTTTTATTAAGGCAGGTAATTTACAGGTAAATTTAAGCTTTATAGGTTTCATTCTGTAATTCCATTTCTGCACTTGCCGTTACTTGATGCTGATTTTGGATAAGGCCTGTTTTCTTTGAGTCTTGGTTTCTCTCATCTGTAAAGAGAGGTTGGGCCTGTTCATCTCCAAGGGCCCTTTGCAGCCGCAGGTCTGGACTCCACATTGTGGGATTTGCCGAGACAGGCTGCCCTGGAGCTGCCGGTGGCGGCATGCAGCGTCTCCCTAACTGAAGGCAGAGGGTTGGTGGCTGTGTCACTGTCCAGCGAGTGCTCTGAGAACATTTACTCCACGTTAGCATTTTCCTCTGTCACCCTCTTTATAATCTGAACCCCACCAGTGTCATTCAGTGCTGGGAGGACGTTGCTCACCTGCTAACGCGGCTGCCTGCACTGACACGTGTCATTTGTCTCCTTTGCCAGCGTGCTGCTGCAGGGTAACGTCGGGTCTGGGCTCCTGGACCCTTGGATGCTTGGCTGCCCACAAGTTCCTGGACTGACTTGTTGAAAGTAGTGAGTAATCGCCATGCTTCTACTTTATAAGCAACTGTAGACCGGTGGACTAAGAGGGCTGTATGGGTTGTGGCCAGCAGTCACAAAGTCCAACCACATCGGCTGATAGACTGTCTCCCTCAATAGCCAAGCCTCCCTCACACTCAGCTCCAAGGACCTTGGCAATGGCTGCAATGACTAGACACGGCCTTTCTGCTCCCAACAGTCATAATGGCCGCGGGGCCTTCTCAGTCTGCCTCCTTGATGCTTCTTTGTTCTATCACCAGAGCCAAACATAAATGTCTTGATTCTCTATCTTTACTGGCTTACGGGAAGACTCTTGAGGGTGGTAAATGCAGTTGCTCTTCTGCCTAATATCCTCTTCTCCAGCATGTTCTTCCTCGTTCATTACATCTTATACTAATGCTGCCCCTAATGTCAACCCCCTTTAGAGAAGGCTTATCTGACAGCCTCATTTAAAGATGTGATCCCCCCAAGCCCAGGTGTTCTGTCTCTCCCTCAGACTTTTGCTTGCATCTTTCTTTGCACTTAGGATAGACCTCTGCAGTCACTTGGTAGACCACCCATTCATTTGATCAGTGAATATTTGAGCACTATGTGCCAGTGGCTAACGTGTGCATAGTCTGTGCTATCCCATGAAGAAAAAAGATCAAGTAGAAACCTAAGTAAACCATCGCAACCCTATCTGGGTAGATAGGGTTGTAAATACTGTAAAGCAGTGTCACCTGGGGGTCTTATTAAAATGCAGATTCTGATTGTGTAGGTCTGGGTGGGGCCTGAGATTCTGCATTTCTAATAAGTTCCAGGTGATGCCCATGCATCTGGTTTGTAGACCACATTTGGAGAAGGAAGGTCTAAGGTTCTTGATGCAAGTTAAACTTGTTCTTGAGAATGACTCTTAGTGAACTGTCTGAGGTGTGTGTCTGTAAAGCCACCAGAGACCCAGTGAGATTTTGTCTGGCTTCAGCCACGTGAGGCTAAGTGGTCTGGAATAAAGTCTAAGAGCCTGTTACTTTCACCTGTGTCTGTGGGCTTTACCTCATTATTGTAGGCTGCGGTTTTGTCAATGAAATCCTACCTTACACACTTTTCAGATTCATGGAATGAAATCCTGTGGGGGTCTCTGCAGCGTGCCTATTCCATAAGTCAGCATTTCTGAAAAGACTGAGGGTGTTTTTTGTTTGAGAGAGTATGCTGTCTGAGCTGGGCTAATGTGGCACTTAAGTGGAGTGTGGAGAAGAGAGACCGTGTTGGAGGCTGTGAACTGACCACAGAAACCTCAGAGCAGGCAGAGTGAGGCATTCAGGGCAACCCTCCTACAGGCGACATTGTGAGTCCAGGCAGTGAGCTGTTCCTGAGTTTGTTCTCTTGAGATACCGATGAGGTTAGGGATGAAGGAACTCACCTCGGGTCTCATAGCAAGTAGGGTCAGAGGTCCAGTGTCTGTTGGACCCTGGGTTGCTGATTATTTCTGTTCTTCTTCCAAGGTGTTATCAGGACATTCTGTATAGTCTTTCTAACCTTTGTATATGAGAAAACATGTTCTTTTAAAACAAAAAATGTATAACAATGTTCTGTTTAATATATATTAAAAACTAATAACATAGACATTGATTCCATGCTAATATAAATTTACCCCATATTAAAAGATTGCATATTTCTTTGTGTTAATTATTACATATTTTCTTACATGGAAAGTTATGTAAACTTTTATTCTGCTTCTGGCTGGGCATCTTCCCTACTCTCTTTTTTTGGGGGGTGGGGGAGAGAGTGATATTGCAATGAATCTTTTTGTAGTACTTATTTGTAGACCATGTGGGCATTTCTGTAGAATTTCAAGGTCCAAAGATGCGTACTTTTAAAAATCCGCCTTTCAGAAGGTGATATGATTTATGTTCCCAACAACTGTGTAGGGACCCTCACTAGCAGAGAATGTTAATCTTTAAAACTTTTGTTATTTTGAAAGGTAAGTCAATGTATAAAGGTTTCTTTAAAAAATATGGCCCTGCCATGTCTGAGCATTCACAGGGCTTCCAGCAGTCCAGCCAGCAGGGGTTGCCAGGTGTCCTTTCTGGTCCTGTGTCAGCCATCACGAACCTCTGGACTTGGCCAGTTCTGAGGGTGCCTGTTCCTGTTTATGCCCAGCGGAGCCGAGTTGTTGATAGATGCTCAGAAGCAACCACTTCTGTTCAAGCGCGCATGAGAGAGAAGATGTGGCTTAGGCTGGAGGCTGCTTCTTGCTGCCCACAGCAACCTTGGCCTCTCTCTAGTACCTGCCCCCTCCTTTATTGCTCAGAGGGAAGCTCCCTGGCACACTTGCTGTGGCCATGCTGGGCAGTCTGTGGCTAGGGTCTCCTCGGCACCCAGAATTATTCTGTGACAGTTATCAGAAGCACATTTCTCCAAGGCAGAGTCATAGTCCCTCTTTGTCATTTGGCGGACATCTGTGGCAGATCTCATATTTAACAAGAGTAGATGATGACAGGATGATAAAAGGCTGATAAAATTCCCTGTGGGGTGAGCTTTGCCGACCTGCCCACCCTGGAACAGGCTTCTTTTGTTTAGCAGCTGGTGCCCTGTCTGGCAGATTTCTGTACCTGGGTATGTAGAACAGACCTCTTTTGGGCCAGAACTATTTCTAGTGCAAGTCATCGCTTTATATGTATTCTTTCTTTTAAAAGTGTTGTTCTCTGTATCTGGATCGATCTCCTGAGCAGCCTACCTGGTGGGCTTCAGTTTTGAGTATACGCATCAAAAATCATCGAAAGCAATTACAGCTCTTTTCTCCTGAGTCAGCCTTGACCTCCTTACCCTGGATTTGTTCTCGCAGGGGGTACACACTTTCTAACTCTTGGTGGGATGAAGTGGAAACACCAAATAGGCTCTCATCTAAAACCATCTTGACAACAGCCGCAAGGCTTGTCACGGGCCTCCTGAGTAAGACTGAGTAGTAGTTGGGACAGTAGCTGTCTCCCCCAGATGTTTTGTTCAATAGGAATATTTCAATGACGAAGAAAAATATCTTCAAACGCCCATCTGAGAGCAGAGACAATCAGTTAAGCGGCCCCCACTGTGTAGCTGAAGCTCATCCCCCACCCATGGACTACACGTGTTCTTCGGCCAGCTGCACAGCTCCCAGGAGAAGAAAGGGCAATTGCACAGAGAAGATGTTATGGAAGGGAGTGGGGCAGGAGGAGAGGAGGGTGTGACCCTTGCACAGGAGCTGAATTTCTAGGGCAGGGCTTTGCTGCTTTGAGTTCACAATCCAGCTGCTGCTGCTGATGCTTGGACCTGCTATGGTGAGGATGACTCAGAAATCTGGAAAGTGGCCCTGGTGATTTCACTACTGGATCAGAGGCAGCATAATAGCCCTCTGGGGTAGGTGTGGTTGCCGGGGAGTATTTATTGATAACTTAGATAGGATTTGGATGCTAGTGCTCTGGGACACTAGGGCCTGCTAATTACTTGATAACTTCGGACAGATTTTATTTTTATTACTAAAAAAAGAATAGAGCTCTGGGGGCAGATATTGTACAAAAGGAGAGTGAATGATAGCAAATGAGTTCAATCTGACAAGAAGGTCATTCGTTTTATGAATTAATTACCTTTAGAGATCACCTAATCAAGGGTCAAGGCTTTTCCAGGGGTGTCCCAGGGGATTCTGAGAGGGTAAGAGGGTACTCTAGGCTTCACTAACACTACTTCTTAGAAAGGGTAAAAACCCAATTATTTCCAGATGAGGGAAATAAAGTCTGTATTCCTGTTGCTGTCACAAATAGTCACAAACTTAGTGACTTAAAATACCACAAATATATTGTTTTACAATTTTGTACATTAGAAATCTGATGAATCTCAGTGGGCTAGAATCATGGTGTAGGCAGGGCTGGGTTCCTCTGGGGGCTGTAGGGGAAAATTCATTTCCTTTTCTTTTCCCACTTTTAGAGGCCACCTGCTCCTCCATCTTCAGATCCAGCTACATTGCATCTCTCTCTGACCACAGCTGGGAAAGTCTCTGCTTTTAAGGACCTTTTGATTCCACTGGCCCCACCTGGATAATCCAGGAAAATCTCCCCCTTTCAAAGCCCTTAATCACATCTGCAAAGTCAGTTTTGCTATGTAATGTAACATACTCACAGGTTCTGGAGATTAGGCTGGAGACACCTTTGGCTATTCTCTCTACCGCAGGGTCAGACCAGTGTGGACCAGGATTTCAGGGAGATCAGCAGCAGAAGTAGGTCCAGGGTCCCAGGTCTGATTGGCCAGGTCCTCCCCTTCCTGTTGTTCGCTGCACTGCATGATGCTTGGTGGAAGTGGAGTGGTCTCTTCATAGGCGGTACTCTTAAGAGGACTGTGAGTATAAGGAGAATAGAAGGAGCCATCTGTTCCTAATGGGAAAAGGCAGGTGGGGGCTGTGCTCTGAGCTCTACCTTGCTGTGTAATAGCGTATGATGACTGTTTACCTCGTTGTATTGATAGAGGTCTGTCCTTGTCAAGGCTCCTTGTGCTAAGGAACAGACACAGATGAGCTAGGTTAAATAAAGTGGGAGTGGTGTGTGTGCTTGTTTAGTGCAGCTGCTGATCGCAACTAACTTTTATTGAGTGCTTGCTGTATACCTAAAAGAACACCCCAGGGACTCACCAGTGCCCTCTTACTTGCTCTTTCTGCGACAAGCAGCTCTGGGATATTTCTGTACAGCGCCACCACTCTCCTACTTATCAAAACCAGATCAGCTCCTTTGCTTAAACTTCCGGTGAAGACTTCACACCTGAAGCTCTACTCTGTTCTGCCCAGTGCCTCACAGCTTCCTGGCTCAATTTCTAATTCCTGGGAGGTGAATCTGAATTGCTGAGCTTGGGCCAGGTGTCTAGTTGGCTCGGAGGTGGAAGAGGAGCACAGTCACTTGGGTCTGTGAGTAGGTAGATAGATGGTCACGCCTTTTTCAACAGATAGTGCCAGGGAGATGCTTTGCAAATTGAATCTGAATTTGTGCTTTAAAATATTTTGAAATAACTTCCAACTTAAAAGTTGCAAGAAGAATATGAAGAACTTTCGTGTAGCCTGACCTAAATTCATCAGTTGTCCCTATTTTGCCACCTTTGCTTTATCCTCCATATCCTCCATATATGTTGTCTTTTCTGAACCATTTGAAAGTTAAACACATCACGCCCCTTTACCCCTAAATACTTCAACATGGCTTTCCTAAGAACAAGAGCACTTTTTTCATAACTACAAGTCGAGCAGTAAACACAGGACACATAACTTGGATGTACTATTATTGAATATACAGTTCATATCTAAATTTTGCCACTTATCACAATAATATCCTTTATAGCAATTCTTCCCCTGGCCTGGATTCAATCCGAGATTATGCAAATTGTATTCAGTTGTCATGTCTCCTTAGTCCCTTTTACTTGTGAACAGTTTCTGTGTTTTTTTGTTTTTTTTTTTGATCTTATGGTATTGACATTTTTGAAGAGTATAAGCCAGTTGTTTCATAGTAATTTGTGTTTGGTAATTCCTCACAATTAGATGTATTTTTGTCAGGAATGGTATGTAAATGATGATTTGCCTCTTTCTCCATATATCACGTCAAGAGGCACATGATGTCATTTTGTGCCAATACTGGTGATGTTAGCTTCAATTCTCTGGTTAATGTGGTGTTGAACTTGTGGAACTAATCTGTTCTAGAGGAGTTCAGCCTTTAAAACTGAGCTTTTAAAGAGGAAAGACTTCTTTACAGTTATGTCTAGTTTGCAAGGGACTTTTGTACATGGAGTTTTTCTGAAGCAGATGGGCACACTCATTTCCTGCGAGGTGTGCTCTTGAATGTAGTGTAGAAGGACTAGCATCCTCAGAGAATTCATTGTGAGGAATAAATTGCCTGAGGTTAGAGCAGAGCATTATGTGCTTTTGTAGCAAGAGTAGTAAGCTCCATCCCAGAGATAGAGGCAAAACTGTGGCATGAATAGTGGGTGTCCTTTTTGACTGCCTCTGACTGTCCTGGCTGCCTCCGAATTACCTAGGAGTGGAAGAGAGAGATTAGGACTCAGAGAAATCTCTTCCTTGCACAAATTTGACAATTCTATAAATGCTAAAGATGGTCCAGGCTGATGCCACCGAATTTCTTTTTTGTGGATCTCTTCTCTTCTGATATTTACTATTGGGCCAAATTTGGTTGGGTCAGTTTTCATAATGTTTACATACTGGGCTAGTAAGACCCAGGACACGGGTCCTGCATTAGCTATGGGATTCTTTGTAGAGGTCATTGTCAGACCTCAGGAGGTTGCCATGTGGGAAGGATATGCTACTTAGAGCTCTGGAAATTTTCACTTTCGCTGTGTCCAGTATTATCCTGGGCTAATACTTCTCATACTTCTTCTAGTTTGTGAACTATTCTGTTGGACAAATGACTTTCCTGACCCCTAGAATTGCTGTTCCCACTTGTCATTACAGAAGCAAACAAAACGACTGTATGCAATTCGCTTTACGATTAATAGTGCAAATGTGCTCTAAAAACGATATACTATCACAAAAATTAAATACTCATTATGAACAACAGTACATCTTGACGATCCTACCTAGCACACTCTAAAAAGGTGGGAAACATAAAGGAGCCTGACACAGCTTTCAAGGATATGGCCTTTTTTTTTTAAGGGACCATTACTATTAAGTTAATTTGAGGGGTTCATTCGTTTCTCAAGGTTTTTTTTTTTTTTTGCTTCTGGGCAGTTGAAATGCTTGATCTAATTTGTGAGTGTTACCTCTGCGTGACTTGGGACACGTTTGTCTATGTCCTCAGAAGAACTGGCAGTGACAGGAGGCCTTCATATCCCAAAGACAGCTGGTTGAAAAAAAGAAATATGCCTGGGCACATATTCCCAGAGGTTGTGTTCATGCCTGAATTAGAGTAAAATTATAGGCAGCCTCAGGAAAACTAGATTTGGAGACGTTCCACCTTCCCTAAAAAGATGTTAATAATTTAATTCCTTATCCTACTCTGTGGTGTCAGCAAAAGCGTCTCAGGGTTGTATATGGTCTTTCATTTTTAATTTAATTTTTAAATTTATTATTTTTAAAATTTATTTTTAATTCTTTAATGTCACCACATATTCGACCCCTTTTATCCCATCTACCTCCTCCTTGTTCCCACACTCTGGTTGGTCTTTCATTTTTAAAGATACTGATGTCACTTTTCTACCTATGGAATTTTTGCGGGTTTTTGACAATATGAATCACCTTTTTTTATATTGAGTCCTCTGTGGCTACTACAGAAATACTAGGTAGGTGTGGTCTGGTGGTGGCCGTGATGGAGAGCAGATATTGGGGAGAGCATGGGAAGGGAGGCCGAGGTTGATGGAATAGAGCTAAGATGTCCAGGAAATGCAAAGAATAAGGTTTTGAGAAGAGTTAGAATAAGTTAAAAATAATGACAAAAATGCAGTGGTGCCTTCTGGGAAGGAAGAATTCAGAATAAGGGAGTTTTTAAAGTAATTAAAGTTCTCCCCATTTACAGGTGGAACTCTTTTCAGTTTTTCTTGAAAAAGTCTGAAGTACATTATAGACTTTCCCAGTTTAAGAAGTAGATAGGTATGATAATTTTACCTTTTTCTTGTGGCTCAAAATTCTGGGCTGAAACAGTAGCTACCCTCCAGGCCGAGGGTGCCTCTCTGTCTGACATTCCTTCTTCCTTGATCATCTCTGGGTATGCCTGTGCCATTCAAATGGTCCTGTAGCTTCAGGCAGGACTGAAGGTTTCCAGGGTATACCCAGTAACCGAGTTGATAAATGCTGGCCTCAGAAGAATTGTGCCATCCATCTTATGACTTAAAGCACCTGAGTTTAGCTATGACTGCTTAGTCTCTCCTTGGAAGCCTTTTCTGGTTGCTTAGGGTTGGTGCATGTTCTGGGCCCGGCTCTTTATAGAGGTATGACTGAATGATGATAGAAGCCAATGCCATTGAAAGGTGACTTTTATTACGTTTCCCAAGAGTAGGAGCCTTGCCACATAGGAAGCATCAGGGAGGACAGGAGTAAGGAGAAAGCTTAGGTCAGAGCCCTTTTAGGATTTCTAAGGAGGCAGGGCAGGGCGGAGTAAACATCTTAGGCTTCACTATTTGAATAATTCCAGTGGGTTTTGGGCTATAGGAGTGGTCTCAAAATGCCTGGTACTTGGTACCTAGCACCTGGCCCTGGAATAATTTAGTGCAGTGGATATAAAGACTTGGTGTGTGAAAGTTAGAGGTCCTTGGGTGGTGCAGACTCTGGATTGATTTCGGCTTGTATACGAAAGGCATACTTCTGGCTAAGCCCTTGGTGCTAAGAATTGGCTAGTCCTGAGAGGGGCACTCTCTCCCCAGGTTGGGGGTCTGAAAGGCCCCCATATGCCAGAGTCTCAAGAATATAAAAACAAAAAATAGTTAATATAATTGGCCCCGTGATGAATGGATGCCCCATAGACAAATCCAGAATCTAAGACAACACAGAGCAGTGCCCTTACAACAGGTGGGTTGAGGTTGCTGACTGTCCATCTTCCTGCTACCCCTGATTGCCTTGGGGTTAGTACCCCCTTCAGCTCTAACTCTGTGGTGCCTGGAGGCTTTATGACTGTGGGGGCCTGTAACTTTGTGGAGCTTGGGGGCTTTATGACAGTGGGTGCCTTACCTCAAGACTGCTTTTTGCTAGAAAGAGGTGTCTCTATCATCATGGGTGGTGGTTTCCTGTGTTCTTTTCCCTGTTTGGGAATGCGCTTTAAGACAGATAAAGCTTTATTTCACCAAGGGAAAATAATCAAATAAACAGCCTTTAAGAGTTGTAGAAGGGGAAAGCTGGGCTGGTGGCGAATTTGTTTTCCCATTACAATTTCTGGTGTGTATGTATGTATATTTCAATAATTTACTAAATGCCTAACACATAGTCATTTTATGAGCAAACTCAGTTATTCTGGTGCAACTTAAAACTTTTGTCATATATATAGTATGTGCTGTTATGGACACATTAGAAAACTCAGATCTGTAAATGTAAAAATATTACCCTTATAATTCTGTCATCTGGAGATATCATATTATAGAATAACAAATTCTCCTATATGTAAGTTCCCTTTAGTTTTTTTCAAGAGATTTTTCCCCTTAGCTTCAAAATTTCCCCAAGTTACAAAATTCATAAATGAAAATATGCAAATAGTTTCCAAATAAATTGCCTTCCATTATGGTAGAATTCTTATAATCCCAGAGACCTTTGTAAATTCTTAGGTCTCTAATGATCCTTTGGAGATGATCCTGGGGCGGTGCTTTGGAAGGAGCGTGATAGCCCGGAACAAGGTTCTGGCCCTCTTTCCACTGGATACGTGGAGTGTTGGTGTGGCCTTGCCGTGAAGGGCTGGGAAACTGGGAGGACTGGAAAGCTGGAAATAACTACTTGAATTTGATTCGTGTTCCCTGCTGCCACCTTATTTGGGGTGTCGAGTCGGATGTTTGCAGTTCAGAGCTGGAGAGCCAGTAAAGAGCATAAATCATGATCTGGGAAGTCTGGTCCCCGAACAGCTGTCGGCCAGCTGCTGAGCTGGCAACTCAGTGAACAGATTCTCAGATGAAAGTGGACTTTCTGAGAATCCAAATTTGCATCAAACAACAGAGCCGTACTCCCAGACAGTTGTCACATGGACCTACGTTCAAATCATGCCTGTACCATCTACTGGCTTTGTGAGTGCAGATCAGTTATAAGGCTATCAGTTTGTTTCCCTTGTAAAATACTGATAATGTACCCGCCTAGTAGGATTGCTGTGAGAAGGGCATTAAATAACATGCAGGTAAATCACCCAGCACCATGCTCGGCTCATAGTCACTCAAGTTACGGTCACCCCCACCCTCCCTCACTATTATTGTAGGAGGGTTTGAACAAGTTAGTATCAGGAATGACTCTGTTCTATGCAAGACTTAAAAAAGGTCTCCCAAATCTGCACGGCCACAGCTTATTTTACTCTTATAACATGCTGGTTCAACACAGGGCAGGAGAAATCTAATGTAAGTGAATAACACCGAACCTCCTTGTCTATCAGAGGGGGGAGGTACTGGTGAAGGTTGTTTATAGGTCTAAGCAAGGAATGCGGCCCACTTCTGCCTAGGTGATGCCTGGATTCTTTTATTCCTAAGAAGACAGGAAGCCAAAAGATGAGACTGGCTAATCAGTTTCACATGCATTGTTAACCTCGTGCTTTTAGCATCTTCAGTTAGTCTGCTAGGTCCCAAGATCCCCGAGCTAGTGTGTTCCCTAGGAGTTTGGGTAGGCACGGAATGGGTGCCCTGGCCCTGCAGCCCTTTGGGCTGACCTGTCCTCGTCATCCCCTCATTCTCTCACCCGCCCCCCCACCCTCACCCCCTCGGGCTGTGGTTGTTTCCTTAGTGAAATGTAATTACAACCTTAGCTTATGGTAGACCTCAGCTGGCAGAGTCCTGAGGGTTTTAAACAAAAACACGTGTCTCTCCAGTAGATTAGGGAGATGTCTATTCGAGTAGGGGATTTGTACATGTTAATTCTAAGAGCAGATATCTGACTGAGAAAGGACTGTGTGATCTTATTTAGAAAAAAGGCTATACTTTGTTAACCTTTATCCCCTTAAGAAGGAAAAAATCATTACATGGCAGAGGTTCAAACCCCATGGGGAATTTTCTGGATGATTCTCCACTCTGAGTCATGTTTCCACAGAGGTGATACAATTATCAGTAACTTCTGACTGTCCCCACCTCCTGTTCTTCTTAGTTGAAACATCAAATCTCTATTCATATTTTTGCATATCTTAGGTTTTTGTGCCTTCCTAGTCCTAGCAGACAAGGATAAAGATTTTTTTGTAAAGGAAGAGGAAATAGGATATTTACCTGAAAAGACATTTCCCTGCACCCCCATTTCTCCCCATGCTTATTCAATTGAACTGATAATTGGTGAGTGGATTCTAAGCAGATGCTCTCAAAGGTCCCTGAACAAGTGATGTCAGCCCCTTCCAGCCAGTCAGCGCAGATCCTCCTGGCTCAGAAGCTGTTCTTCCCCAGTCACCCCAGCGCAGTTTAGCCCTCCTTCCCATGGGTTCCCTTAAGTCCGTTCATGTTTCTGAGAAGGGAATATGGAGGCAAGGAGAGCACACTGATGTGGCATTGGAAGACCCGAGTCTAAGCACAGCCTTCGCCACCTCTGGGCTTTAGGTCTGAATTTCTTTGACTGTACTTGCAATTATATTGTGCTATGCCTTCTCAGTCTTCCCGACTAGAAAACGACTTCGTGGAGGACAGGATGTTGTTCATCCTGTTATTTCCAGTCTTTTATCTAGTCATTCATTTCTTTTACACAATTACCCTCCTAGGACCCAAGAATAGAGGATAAAGATGATACATTATGGCACGTGGTAGGAATGACAAGCTGCTGCTGCTTTTTTTTTTTTTTTTTTTTTTGAGTGATCCACGTATAGCTGAGAAAGCTTTGGATCTTTCTTCCCAGAGCATTTACTAGAGAGGAGCAGAACATGAACCTGACCGTTGACCCTGACTGCAACACTTCTGAAACTAGTCTTAGGAAAGCCTCTTATGGTAAAGGCATTTCCAGGTTTAGGGGTAAAGCGAAAACTCATTGCTGAAAAATTTCCTGCCCTCTGCCAGCTAAGAGCAGGATAAGGAAAGGGAGAGAAGGAGTAGGGGTCAGGGTGTACAACTTTTAGTGAGGTGGGTACAAATTGGAAGTCAGAGGCTGAAAACGTGCAACAGAATTTGAAGTGCCTTGTTAAATGGAAAGTGGAGATAGAAATTTGAAATCCTAGTGTTTCAAATGGGTTGGGCTCTATCACCTATTCCACCTAGAGAGGGTAAACTATTACCGTCTTTTCCGGAAGCAATTTTGTATGTAAAACCCTGAAGGACCACATTCCACTTGATCCCTTTTATTAACGAAATTGTTACTTTGCAGTGAAGTCAGGGGTGGCTAGAGAGCTCTTTCAAGTTTGGAGCCTGGAGCCATTGGCTAGTTAATTGCATAGTTTGCCTTTTGGCTTCTTTCCAGTCTTTCATTATGGATGACCCCTTATCTATAATTTTTAGGACAAAAAATTTCTTTTTCTTTTCCTCTTTGTGTGTTTTATGAGCTAAGTAGACTATGATAATGATCTAAGCACCGGCTTTGGACAGCAATTATAGTGTATGAGAAGGGTCAAGATGGATTCTGTGACTGATGTCAGCCTCGAGGCTATGATTCCAGGCATCACTATGGTTGAGTCGACCAGTCTGGCCAGCTTAGCTGGGCGTCCTCTTCCTGACTCAGGATCCCCGTGGATGTTTTCCAAAGCAACTGGCTTTATCTGTCTACACAGGGAACTGACCTGTTTCCTTGGGTGAGGTATGCGAGAAGGCCTGTGTGTCAGAATGCCTGCTCGACTGATTTGCTAGCCTGGCTGCACCTCAGAACCACCTGTACAGCTTCAAGAGAAATTAACAGGGAACCCCATCTCTTAAGATTCTGGCTCACTGGATTTCAGACAAGAGAAGAAATTTTTTGTTGTTGTGAAAGAGCCCCATTTGTAACTACAATGATCAATCAGGACTGACGACCATTGTCCCTCCTTACCTTCACTGCTCTGAGTGGGTCACAGGTCCAGCAACATCTGCATCGGCTGGGATCGTATGCAAAATGCAGCCTTTGCATCAACTTGCTGTTTAACAAGGCCTGCAGGTGATTTGTGTGCATGTTAATGTTTGAGAAGCCCCACTCCCCTATGGCATGTGGTACGATTAGTACTTAACTGTTCCTGGAAATGGAATATTGACTATACACTTATGTATGTAGCTTACCAATGCCTTCGCTTTAAAGGATGGGCTCTAATTTGCATAGACCCAATTTTTAAAAATTATAGTGAATCATCTTTTATGGATTGATTACCTTTTAATTGCTTTGCCTTCTATTTAGTACACATACAGTATCATTTAAATACACTTACTCTGTAAGGTGGGCTCTGCTCTATTGCCAAACAAGGAGGGTGTGTGTGTGTGTGTGTGTGTGTGCGTGCGTGCACACACTCTACCTTTATTAGCTCTGCCTTTGTTTCCTGTGCTATGAAGTAGCCTCTGGCTATCTCTCTTGCTATTTGCCCCAGATGGAGGTGCTTTGCTCCTTTTCTGAGTTATGATTTTCCCTTAGTGCGTGACTATTACTGCGCTTACCCAAGCACGCTGGAAATTTTTACTTTTATGGGGGAACACAGCCCTTATTTTTAGCTGCATCTCCTGTGTCTAGGCCACGCTTGATGCCTGGTAGGGATTCAAAAAAATGTTCATTGGGGAATGAATGAGTGACGGATAATTGAGGGCTCCTGCATACTTCTCTGAGTGTGGATGTTGTCAGTGTACTTGTGTTTTCACCATTGCTCGCCCCCCAAAATATCTGAGGATCACTTCATTTCCTATTGGAAATTGTAGTACTTAAGTTTAAATCTACATAGCTAAAACAAAATTGGGCTAAACGGATGGACCTTTAATTAGGTTAAGGATGGCCATTTAGAATACTTCTGGGTGACTTGGTGTTTTTCTAAGCTGCTTCTGGAACTTACCCTTGTATGGATACAGGGCTCCTGCTTCCCCCTAGATGGGAAGAATCCTGTTTGAGTCCAGCAGTATCTTTGGTTGATGGCATTGAAAATAGTTTCTCAGCATTCCATCTTTAAGTCGCAGTCACGCAGACTTAACTAGCCATGGTTCACTCAGGAATAGGAAGTGCCTTGTTATAAAATGATTTTTTCCCCCTATGGATGGTTTTATGCTGAGGGACTCCACAGTCAGCTTAATTCAGCTTAATAGAATTTTAAGCAATTCATGATCAAGAAGACACATGTATCATATTGTTAAATTCTTAGAACGGGACACATGATTTTTTTTTTTTTAAGTTCTTTTCTTGGTGGTGGCATTGTCAGTAATTCTGTTATCCAACTTTTCTATGCTGATACCCACACAGTGACGGTTTTCACTTGCTATTTGAAAACTAAAGGAAGTCCCCCAAGCTTCCTGTTTTAATTGGGAAATTTAAAGTCTAGAATTTTACACCTGTTAAAAATGTAAGTAAGAACTAGATTTTTGTTTTTAAAGTGAATGCTCTAGTTCTATCCAATCTGAACTTGCTTTTCTAAATACCTCTTGTGCAGGCTTATGATTTTTGTTTGAATTTCTTAGACACAGCAGAGCAGCCCCTAGCATCACCCACTGACCCAGTTTGTGATGATGTTAAGACTTTGTGTCCTTGAGGTTGTGTAAAGGCTCGCAAGCTGCTTATTTTTATACTTTCAGTAACTATTTAAAATTTCTTAGAACATCATGGACACGCTGCACGGTTGAGAAGACAGAAAGACATTTTTTGCTTTCCAAGTTGCTGAGATAATGTGAAGGGGTGATGTTCAGTAAGATTACTATGAAGAATAAGCAATATAAGGTAAAAAGCTCAAAGCCATCTCAAAAATACCTCCCTTATCCAGTTTCATTGTGGAATGAGGTATTTCACATTGAATAAACTTTCCAGATAACAGGTTCTTACTCTTGAAAAGCCTTTAAACTAATTTCATTTAAACTACTTTGGAAATCTGTTTAAATATTTCTTGTTTCTATTTCAAAGGGTATGCTAGAACAATGTTTTTCCTAATAATTCAAAATTGTCATTTCATGCTACTGTGGTGTTATATGTGATTTGTGTAGAACTGTTAGATCCTACAAAGCATGGCCCCAAAACTCTTGTGCATTTTTAGTGCTGAATATTTGAGTTTTTTAAAGCTCCCTGTGTCAGCAGCCAGTTCCCCTACTGTCAATTTGCCTATCCTTTCTTGACTTCCTAGTGGATACTTATTATCTGGCAGAAGGGTCACTCGACAGGTTTGTTGGAATTAGGCATATGCAATGATCAAAAGTTTTGAGGTAAGGCAAGGAGGACAGGCTTTCATCGGAAAGCATGGGAGCTGCTGGGCAGTGTCTTCACCTGCAAGAAGAAAATTTTAAGAATGTTTCTGGGTTGGTGATTGTTTCCTGAAGAGCTGGGATTGCCACACATCTGATCTGTATCCAAGTATCTATCACAGGACTGTGAGGTACATCCAGGTGTCAAACGACCCCTCCATACCTGGTGAGATGGTTTTCACAAAACTTGCTTTCTCGGGGGACTTTTTTTCCTGAGTTCTTTTTGTAGATAGAAAGTAATCAGTCAGCAGTCCATTACATTTTAGGAAGAGTGGGGGAAATATGCAGAGTGCATGAAAAATTGTTAAAAGAATTTTGGCAAAGCTATTAAAGGAATCGATACACTCTGGAGACAGCTGTGTGAGGGTTATTGTTAAATGGAGTAGAGAGCTCTGTCGATGGAATGTAGTGGTATCTAAATGTAGTCATTGATTAAATGACCAGAGAAAGACCGAGAGGATTTGATCATTACTACTAGTCCTAGTAAGACAGAATTACAGACATGCCATACTGACTTCATGGAAGATTCTAGGAATAACTTGACAAATTGTTTTTTTCTAGGGCTATGTTTATATTTGTAATCTGATCTTCTGTTCCCTGAGACATTATTTATGACAAAAAATTAAAAAAGAGAATGGCTCAGATATGACTTGAAACCAGGCTTGCTTTAAGCAAGTATATTTTGAAAATGAGGAAAATGTGGTGCAAATGTCCCAACTGATTAAGTGTAGTTTGCCAAAATTTGTCATTCTTTAAGCATTTTTTCCTCAAAAATTCTTTCAAAATTACAGTTCAGGTGAGAGGAAGAGGAATGAACACCTAAAATGGATAGTGGCCATTGGTGGTTTTTCCACGTCTAAAATGAATGCAATAGGACTTGCCCGGCCAAAGCGGCTCCACATGCCACACTGTGGAACAAATAGTCATTGTCTCCAAACTGTATAGGGAGGCATTGTGGCTGGCCTCCACCAAACGAGAGGACACCTTTGCTGTGTATTTGAAATACTTAAACTGGGTTCCAGTTGGGCAAGGACAGTATTTGCCTCTGGACTTCTGGGGCTTATATTGAACTAGCTCTTGTGGCAAGGGAAGAAAGATTTCCTTAAAACTAAATGCCCTTAGAAAAGGTCAAGAAAGACTCAGATCTGCTCTGTTGATCTCAATGCACTTAGAATTGGGCACAATGTGAAATTCCTTCTTGAGGGAGTGCTGTTAGGAAAGGAATTCTTGCCTCAATTGAGTAACTTTTCCCTGCTATTTAATATGCATATTGTTCTCGAGCAGCTAAAGATACAGAAGAAAGGCAGCATTGTTTAAAGATGGTTCTCTCAGGCCGCTCTTGGCCATCCTTTCTGACTGTGCAGGCCCTGCCACGGGCTATATGTCAAGGGGATTTTGCTGTTCAGAATTTGGTAACCTGAGGGGGCTTGCAGCCTTGCCAGAGCACTTCTGTTCCTCATTAATAGTGCCACTGGGAAAGGCATTTTGTGAAAGTTTGGAAATTTAGAAATATTCTGCTTAAAGGTGTAATGTGCTTTGAGGCATGTTATAGACCATCCCAGTGAGCACAAGACAAATGACATTTTTTGAAAGGCTAAAAGAGCTTAGGACAGGTAAGCCTCTGAGTTTTTGAGGAAAAGGGGGAGCTTTTGCCTCTACTCCTTGCTTCCACTTGGCCAAAGGAAGTGTGTTGAGCCATCGATTGGCATACTCAGAGCTGTACAAGTCCCCTTTGTTCTCCTTCCTCCTCAGTGGGTCACATGTGACCCTTTTTGCCTATATTTGTCAAATAAGCCTTCAGCTAAGGCCAAGGGGAAGGCTGGGATGGATATCCATGAATGGCCATAGAGAACGCCCATCAGTTCCATCCCCACTAGGCTTGTACTGAAGGGGCCTCCCATGAAGTTGCTGGAAACCACCCTTACTTGTTTGGCTCTTGAAAAAATGATGCTTGCAGCTTGCACTTGGATTGCTCTGGGAAAACCTTAATTCTTGGTTAGAACTTTTCAGGATTCTGTTACCCTCTGAATCTCGAAGCCACCTGCTGTGGTACAGGACATCTGAATTACAGATGTGACTACAAATTACCCTTGAGAAAGAAGAGGCACAATTGGTGGGATCCAGCCACACTGCTATGAGTGGATCTCTGGAAGTTGTTGCTTTTTCTTTAATTGGACGTAGTTATACCAGCAGGATTTTAAATTGGTAAATGATTTTATGCTATGCCTATGAAGGCTCAGCAGTCTTTTCATACCTTTAATTTTTAAAGATCTAGTTTGAAGACTCTCATAAACCTTATGACTAATTTTTGAAATGATTACTTCCAAGGTAGGGAACTAATGAATAGACCTCATCTCCATGGAGGGTCAGGTACTAAGACATTGGTTGAAAACCAAGTAAGTGTAGTTTTGGCACAGTAGTATCTGTGGGATAGAGAAAGCAAGGCTTATGGCATGGATTTGTGATCTTTATTGCTCTGTCTATGCCTGTGATGGACCTAGTGCGAGGCTCAGTGACAAGTGGCTCTGCTTTCAAGATAATGTATGAATTGAAAGGCTTTGCCACTACTGAGAAAGGCATTTCCTCAGCTGAATAAAACTTTATAGAATTTGGGGGCCTACACGCCTTCATGAAGTTGCTACATCCTTTTTTTTAAAAAAAAAAAAAAAAAGACAAAATAAGCACTGTTTTTCTAGGAAAAGGCATTGTAGTTTGAATTTACTAAGTTTGACAGCTTTTCTTAAATGCCTTCAAAACAGAGTTGCCAGAAACAAATGTTTCAATTGCTGGCTTCTTCTTAAAAGGATATGAAATTAGTTTCTGGGCTTTGAAGTTTCTAAGGAGGAAGACTGCCTTCGTGACAGAATGGGAAAAGAAATGGTAGGCAGTCAGCCAGGATGGCAAGCCTGTGCTACCTAGTGATGCCTGACCTTGGACAAGTTGCTCTGGGCGTTGGTTCATTACCAAAAGCACTGGGCCTGGTGATGCACAGGCTCTCCATAAACTATGAATTTCAGAAAGGAATCAACTGCACTCTTGACTCTAAAGCTGGTTATCACAACTCTGTCGATCCGTAAAAACTCATGTTGTATCATCCGTTGCTTGGCTTCTGGCTTAGCTGGAGAAGACAAGGATTTTATCTGTGGCTCTGGGTCCAGGTTTGGAGATAGAATTTGGAAGCATGAACACATAGGTAGGCTGTGAGAATAGCCACTTGGAAAAATGCAAGTCAGTGTGAAATATAAAAACTGGATGGTAAGTGTTTTGGACTTTTGTTTTTGTATAACCTCTGTCTCCATTTCTTACTCTGGTACTTTTGATAACAACTTTGAGGCTGATCCGTTCATTTTAGCTGTCAGAGTCCAGAGATGTATTGGAGAAAAACAATTTTGTGAAGCCCGGAAGGCTTTCACTTTACAGCTCTGTTTGCTCTATTTTCAAATACTACGTTATTAACTTCTCACTCTTCTAGGGCCAAGTGCTTTGTACCCCATGGCCTGGACACTTCAATCCATAAAACCTGGATTTATGTGGCCGATTTTTGAGCTCTGCTATAATAGAGATAACAAACTTCCATGATAGCCATTTCAAAAGTTATATATATATATTTTAATTTCAGAAGTAATATATTCACTGTAGTAATCTGCAAGATGTAGAAAAATATAGAAAATAAATTTACCTACCAAGAGTAGGAATTGGCCCTAAATTCTATGTCAACAGCACTGAGATTTGGACTAACTACCCACAGACACCTGAGATCAACAGGGACTTAAGCACATATATTAGTACGGTTTGTATTTAATCTACATTGAACTCAAATCCTCCAGTTACTGAAACTTTTAGTACTGAATCCTCTGCTTAACTCAAATGTGCTTTTATATATTGAGAGTCCTTCTTAAGTGATGAGTGGTCTCACTCACTGCCACCACCTTTTCAGTCTTCTTAGGCAAATGATTTGCTTTCTGTGGAGTGAAGAGGAAATTACAATGCCTGCCCGCCTCTTTAGCTTTTCCCTTCTTGGAAATTCCCAGGCATCCCGGTGGCCATGTGTGTACCCTTGGCTGTACTCTCTGGGGCTCCCATAGTATGCTCTGCCCCATTTCCTCTCTTGGCTCTTCTCCAGCTAGGGCCTTCCTAGACAGGGTTTTTTCCTGCTCTGAATTTATTTTTGTCTCCTATTGGTTCTTTCACTTCTGTCCTGTGAGCTTGTCCAAAAACCGGGATGAGTATGGAAGCCTTTCTTAGTTTCTAGGAGCAGGTGGTTGTCCTGGAGCTAAGCTCATACTACTTCCCCAGTTCTTTCTAAACAACCTCCCTTTTATTCTTACTTTTCAGGGAGCTGTTTAGTAGCAAAAACCTTGGGATCTGAATCAGGGGGAAAGAGTACCTGGGTTTGGGTTCCACATCTACCTCTTTCTTGATCTGTGCGTTTTTAAACCTTTATTCATTAGTCGAATCCATTCCATGTAAAACTTATGAAAGAACTGTGTGAAGTTGTAAACTACTCTGCAGAGACTTTCTGGTTTCCAACTATTTTTCCTTTCTTGGCACACGAGGTAGCTCTAGATTTTATGTTGTTTTTCTTTAACTCTGATAGGTCCCTCAAGTACTTGAACATGGATACCATATTTATGTATTGGAAGACTTAACATTGTTAAGATGTCCTTTCCCCAAATTTACTTAAAGGTTCAATGTAATTTTAACTCCAGAAGGGTATTGAAAAAAAATTTTTTTTTTATTACAACATAAAGCCAATTCTAAAATTTACATGGAAATGCAAAGAGCTCAGAGTAGCCAAAACAATTTTGGAAAAAGAACAAAAGATAACAAAACGTAGTTGGAGGATTTATACCACCTGATTTCCAGGTTTACTATGAAGTGGTAGAAATCAAGATACTATAGCATTGGTATATGGTTAGACATATTAGATCCAGATATAGACCTATGCAATGGATTTTCATCACAGGGGCCAAAGTAATTCAATGGGGAGTGGATGGGCTTTCCAATAAAGGATGCTGTAACAATTGGGCATCCATATGGAAAAAAGGGAACCATATGTTAGGTTATATGAAATAAATTGAGATCATAGTAAAAACTGATAGTTCCTTTAGGCTATTTATTTATTGTAATCGGCATGAAGGGCGAGCAGTGTGCTAAGTGCTGAAAGGGTAACAGGAAGAAATAGTCTTTTTATTTTTTTGACTCTGGACCATTCTTGACACCACCTTGTTTTTGTTGGATAATAACACGAAAAAACAAACAAAAGCCATGTTTCTTGGTGATACCTTCAGAGGATAGAATTTGGTTCTCCTCATCTTTTATTTGACAAGCAAATCTTCCTTTAGCTTAATGCACGATACTCATGAAACATTGTCTTAAATCTGGTTTATATTCACTTAAACATATCTATTTTAAAATGTACTAGGAAATCCTGACATTTAAACAATCCCATGATATCATGTCACTTAGCGAGGAATCCTTCTGTTTAGCCAGTGTTCTTCCGGCAGCTCTGTCCTGAGGTTCTGTCCACTGGAGCCCATCTGCCCTCTAATTGGGGTCTGGGTTGGAAAGTACAGCTGGTGGGTGAGTCCCCAGCTCTGTAATTTATCTGGTGGCCCCAGGCTGGAACACTTCCTGTACTTCTCAAAACTACAATGTTGGCTCTGTTTCATTTTAGGCACAAACAGTAGATGTTAGGCGAAACTTCAAGTGCATCTCCCTTTTCCACGTGCTGGTTAAGGATTGCTTTGTAACATCACTGAGGAGCAAATTAAGGAATTTACAACTGATAAGTGAAAAAGAGTGAAAGAAGTTCTCCCTAAACTCAATCTGTGACACAGTTTGGGGCCTTGTCTTTCTCTAGAGGAAGGGAAATCAGCCACTTTAGGTAGCCTGGGCTTGGTCCCTAGGTGAACCAGAGGTCTGTCATTGAATGCCTTGAAGCTAATTATGTGATGGCTAAGGCAGTGACAGATCTAAGATCATTTTCTCCTTTATTCTTTGCTTTTATCAGAGAAATCTCTTACTTTTTGACAGGCCTTGCTCTAGACATGGAGAAAACCATAATGAACAGGAACCAGGAAGATCCAGGCTTAATGGAGTCTGCACTCCAGGAGTACAGGCTTCCTGGTTCTTTCCTTGCTTGTCTCTTTCTTCACATGCTCCACTCAAATCCAACTATCTCCAAGAGGAAGGGATCTCTCTGTCCTCTGAAAACATTTGTGTATGTTGCAGGTTCTGGGTGTGGCATTTGTTAGAACACTTCATACAGTGGCACTTTGTGAAAGGGCTTAAGGCTCCCCTCTAGAAAACGGGACTGTGCCGTACCTTTTGTGGATGTGGTGAGGGGAGAGAAATGAGAAGACTCTACAGTCTGCTTTCTAAGTAGAAAATGTTCAGCAAATATTTATGGAGCAAATTCATATCTGCATGGGATAATTACATGAATTGTACTACAAACATCTAACTGGAATCCAACTCTTCAGACTAACATTTTGAATTCCTAGGAACTTTGCTGAACTTAGGTAAGATCAGAGCCCTCCTGCCAGGAGACCCTTTAGTTTGTTTGTGGAGCATTCTTAATATGAAAGCTCTCCCAAACGTTTTGGAGTCTTAAATTGGCAGTGTGTTTGAAACAAGCGACATTGTCTCATGACCTTTCCCTGGGGTCTCACATACTTCCATATGACAGAAGCAGGCATTGCTCTGTAGTTATAAATAACTATACAACTTGAGAGTTGCACTCTAAGGCCCCAAGTTAAAACAGCTGATTCCACTCCTATTGTAAAGCAGAACAACATCTTTTTGAAATCATGTGTGAGCAGAATGGCATTCAGACAGGAAATTAATCTTCCTAGAAGTTATATCAGGAAAACAGAATGCTTTCTCTTTACTCCCCTACCCCCATTTTTTGGCTTGTGTATGTGTTTGTCACTTTAACATATGTGAAATGAATGAATTACACATTGTTTGTATTTACTGGTGATAAATATCTTTTTAACCTGAAAACATTTGCCGAGCTGTGTTTAAGTGATTCGAGGGCTAGCAGGGACCTTAAAAACCACTAATCCAGTGTTTCCCAAAGGGCGACCTGTGAATTGGTCTAAAAGTCAGCAGGAGAAAAAATATATATTCTATTAAGCTGTTAATTAGAAGAATAGCCTCTTTTTGAAATACATTCTTCCTACTTCTTCAGTTTTAAAGTGGCTGTTTTTAATGAAATGATGGTTTCAGGTGGTTTTCTCAAGAGGGAGGATATTGAAGTTAGCCCAGCTTGGGATGGGGTAGGGCTTTTTTTTTTTTTCTTTTGCTATGGAATACCAAAGTCTGGTAACCACTTATCTAGTGGAAAACCCATTTGATGCTTGAGTTGTCTTCCTCCTATTACCAAGTCCCCATTGAGTATGGGTGTTGGCACTGTGAGCCCTCTGCCCTAAGGCTGGTCCTTCCATGGGCAGCTATGGCTAAGGTTGGAGAAGAATTAGTGTTCTATGAAACCTTCATCATCATAGCCCAGGCAAATGCCTGGGAGACAGAGCACAGGTGGGTGGGGCAATGCAGGGTGGGCTTTGGGTCAACTGTTTGATTTCCGTTGCCAAAGCAGAAATGTCTATGAGCTTGTGTGAGTGCCACGAGTTAATTGTGTGGTAATTAAATGCTAACATGGTTGATCAGAGGAAGTATGTAATTGAAGCATAATAAAATGTGACATGCTTAGTAAGTAATTGAGTTGTCTCCCCAAGGACATGGGCAGCACTGGGCAAAAGAAACACAGATGTCTTTAACAAGTTATTTTTTTATAGAATTTTGCTCTTTTGTTTCTAAAGATATGTAAGGTGTTTCTCTAAAAAAAACCAACCAAACAAACAACCACCCCCAAAACCATAATACCACACTTGAAAACCAGATTAATAATTTTATATGAAAATATTTTATAGTACTTTATTTTTGACATGCAGAATATTGTTATCCTTGGTAAAACTTCAAGGTGTTTTTTATTTTTTTGTTATAAATTTTGGAACTTGCTTTTTATACTTATTAGGGAATCTCAAAGAATAGGATTTCAAAAGTGGATCTCTGAATAAACCTTAATTGATATACTTGGTAGAGATGAATAAACCATTTAATCATGGTAGTAAATCTATGTTTCCTTCTAGGTGAGTGAATTTTTAAGCTCTATAGATGATCATCAAACAAATATTCTTTAAAAAAAGGAATTTGAAACAAAAGTGGCCAAATGGTATCAAGTCGAAAAGAAATTTAGGGAAATAACATTTATTTAAAAAGGTAACTTAACTTTGAATGATGAAGCAAAATTTTAATAACTTATATTACTATCTTAAATTGTTGAAAATATGAGACTTTGAGCATTAATTTTTAGTTAGTACAAAATTATTTTCATGATTAGATTTTTTCTGTCATATTACTTTTAGACCAGTGATGATCTGTGTATAGCCATTGCTTATCCCTTTTCTTCTGTGAATAGAGTAATTTTTACTTCTAATCAGTATTCTTAGTGCTTTTGCACATAAGAAGGTAAGAGTGAACACTTTTGTGCATTGATTTACCATAAACCAGGTTCCAATCACAATGTTTTACTTATTTAGCTTTCCTAAGGATCCTGTAGGCAAGGTTCTGTTCTTACCTCCATTTTATAGATTTTATAGATAGACTAGACTATAGAACATTTTAGCAACTTGCTTAGGATCCCATCACTATTTACTGGTGGAGCAAGGGTTTGAATTGGGGAACTCCGGCTTTAGAATCTGTTCTTAACCATTGCCGTGTACTGCCCACCTGCTGTACTGGTCATGCTGACAGTGATGCCTTTGGAGTGGATCAGGATCTTGGAATGGCTGCTAAATAAAATTTGACTTTTCTGTAAGAATGTAAGAATTACTGTTTTTGAAAAAGTGACCCATGTTTGTTCATCCCTATTTGTTTAGCCAATCATGAATAACGGGATTTGTTTCATGTAATTCCATCGATGGCACTCAATTTGTTATTTTATAAATTTCTATCTTTTGATAATAGTCATATCTGGTTGGCATCTCAAATCTGTGTGACTAACACACTTTCAAAGATCTTCCAATAGAATCCATATTCCAAAGAATGATTTAGCTTTGGGATTCTACTTCCAACACAGTGGTGAGGTGTTGGGTACATCCCCACTCACATCGTTGGCTCATTTTGCCTGGAATGCACATTCTCAGCTAAGACTGGCTCCATCCAGCCCTCTGGGTCCTGCCCTGTTAGCATCTCACTGATCCCACAGAGCCAGGGAGGAAAGGGGCTGGGGGGTGGGTGTGAGTTTGTCAGGTTTTGTCTTTCCACAGCCTCATTTACCAACCGGACCACTGACACAGGTGGGGGGCAGGGTCTGGCTGGCTTGCTAGGCCACCTCCCTGCCCAGAACTCCCACCCTCTATTCTGTCTCTTACTACTTTGGCTCCCGTGAGAGAGAGAATCCAGTGGTTTTTGATCCGGTGTCCACATCCTGTTGTTTCCCCACTCAGAAAAGGAAACATTAAGGCCAGGGTTTGAATAGGAACGTTCATTTTAAATTCTGTATTTAAAAATCTTAGTTTTATTAGCCACGTGAAACAAAATGTTCTTAATGCATAGGAAAAGTTTTAAGGTTGGAATCCTCCCAATAGTCTGTATTTTCTCATTCTTTTTGGTGTTGTCGCTGGCAGCTTTAAATATTTTTCCAAAATGAGACGGTAAGATGTCCCAGGGCCCCAAATGGCCTGTTTCAATGTCCCTGCTCATGACAGGTACTACCAGCCCCTCAGGGTCAGCACTCGGACTCCACCAGGGCTTGCTGCTTCCTCAAGAGCCCAAGGGAGTGAGTCCAGAAGTGCCAGTCCTGAGGTGTAGTGACCTAGAGGGTGGGGGCACAGGGCTTCAGGGTTGGTCAGACTTGGGTGCAGATTCAGTTCCTTAAGCTGTAAAATGGGAATGTACTGAGGCTTATCTTATGCAAGAGTTGACAAACTTAAATGAGATGCTGTAGAAATGGGCATGTGATTATAATACATGGTTAATAAATGGATCTTGCTTGACAGACACACCACTTCTTTGAGCAGGGCCTAGGACTTGGCATGACATTTAATTTTTCAGTTATGCTTTTTGTCATTTGGGGCCCCACATTGAGCCTCTGTTCCTTTTTTCCACTAATCCGTGCCCACCCCAGGGTAGTGCTGTGGTTGGGTGTCTTGCAGCTGCAGTTGCAGGGTAGAGTGTGAGTGCCCGGTCAACAAACAACGCCCTATCTTTGCCCGCTGGATGCCTCTAGGCCCTTGGAACAAAACTCTGATAATAAATAAAATGTGTTTTATGGATGTGAAGGAAGACAGTCTCCAGAGAATCCAAATTGGTGGTATGAAGTGATACCACATGCTCTCCCTAAGTCCAGAAAAGGCAAGTGCATTTAGAATGAAGTGTCAAGGATAAAATGTGGAGATTGTCCCTTGGCTCCTTGGCCCCAGGTATATAGTATTTATAGTTGTAAAGCACTTTGACAACAACTTCCTGCAATGTTAGAGGAATTATTATTTATTGGGTGCTGTCCATATCCTGCTGAGTGCAAGGCTTTGCAGTAAGTCCTCTTTTTGTCCTCAGTTTGGAGCGACTTCCAACCACTGACACCTCTTTGTGGTTGTGCTGTTTCTAGGAGGGTGATTAGGGCATTATGAGGCAGCCACGAGCAGCACTTGCTGTCAATGACATGTGAACATGGTAAAGATACTGGCGTCTGAGGAGTCCGTTAGTCTGTTTTTCATGTTTTGGAGTGTTTCTAAGTGAAAGAAGAAGGGCAAATTAGAATCGCCCTACACTTCTCCATGAAAAATTCAACAGTCACCCCCAAAAGGTTGGGCCTAGCTCCAAAGTGCCCACTGGAGGCTTGTGAAATTTTCTTTGAATTCTCCCCCCACCCCCCACCCCCAAATACTTGGATTTCCCATTCTATCCCATAGTGAATTTTATTTGTTTTAATGTGTAAAAGTACTACTATTTTCCTTTCCAAATATCAGCAGATGATTGACTTGCCTGATAGATACCACATTCAGGGCATAGCTCTCCTAAGTGCCATGGCAGCAGGGGAGAGACACTGTGGGAAAAATAGTCTTTTCTGCCTCTAACAGAAGAATGTTTTGTGGGAGGATGTAGCCATGCTTTGTGCGTTCAACCCTGAATGTTAAGGTTAACCCCAATTTCATCAATTGACCACTGTGGACTTTCTATAGATTAACACATCTAATTTAGGCTATGTTCAAACTGTTCTCTTGAGCCAGAGTAGAATGAGCAGTCCCATTTTCCTAGATTTCTTGTCTTTAGTTAAAACAAAAATGTCTTTAACTTGCCTTCAGGTAGTCTCTTTTGGGTATCTTGCAAAGGTAAGCCTTAGTACGTCCTCGTTATAAACTAGCCACGACCCTGGTTGGTGTTACATCTCTCTGTCGAAGGTTGTGACTGCCATATATCCTCTTGGTTATCTGGGTTTCAGCGTCTGGTCCTGGCTCGTGCCTGCAGGAATATCATTCATTGATTGCCAGACTCTTGTTCTGGATCAGAACTAAAGGCTAAGAAGTCTGAGATTAGCAGTTTGGACAGATTGTTCACACATTTGTCATGTCTTATATTCATACATCCCTTTGATATCTCTGTATGGTCTAAGTCTGTGATAGAAATGAGAAGTATTAGTCTTTTAATAGTGAAATGCCTACATTTCACTGAAAACATTTGTAGGGCCCTCTGAGTTTGTTCTTGCTTCTCTTTGTCTCACTTCTGGGGCCTCTCTTGATGCAGAAATGTCTTTTGGTTGAAATAATTCCTTTTTTTTAAATCTTAAACTTATCTTTATTCTTGATAGCATACTGATATCTTTTAAAACAGACCCCACAAGTGTCATAGAATCATAGAATGCTATAGAGGCCTTTCATTCTTAAATCAACCACTGTGTCTTCCCTGTCAAGGTGTTTGTTGGTCTCCTTAACAGATAGATGATTTGTTTGCTCAGAGCCATGATTTTCTCTTTCAGATTTTCTTCTAATGGATGGCTTTGACGTTCTGGAATTGTATTAGCTTGATAGAGCCAACTACTGATAATTCTTGGGGTCCCCTTGCATTAAAGTAAAATTAGGGGATATTTGTTTACATGTGATTTGTCCACAGTATATCTGTTCCTTGGAATGAAAAATAATCCTACAAAAATCCTTGCTATTGCACTGCTGGGTTGGGTCGGGATGTTTGGGAAAGGGCACTCTGTGGGCATTTGCACACCTAAATTGCTATTATCCCTGCTTGGATTGGTGGTAACATCTGTTTCTCATTCACTTAGCCTGCAAAATTGATCATTTTTTTCTCAGATCTCTCTTTCAACCCTCATTTCAAGACCCAGCATTATGGACTGACTAAATATCTGTGTTTTCTTAAACTTGATATGTTGAAAGCCTAACCTTCAATGTGATGGTACTAGGAGGTGGGGCCTTTGGGAGGTGATTAGGTCAGGAGGGTGGATTCCTCATGGATGAGAGTAGTGCCCTTATAGAAAACCCCCTAGAGAGCTCTCTCTTCTTCCATTGCATGAAGGCACAAGCAAGAAGCTGGCCATTTATGAACTAGGAAGCAGAATTTCACCAGACATCAAATCTTTTGGTACCTTGATCTTGGATTTCCAGCCTCCAGAACTGTGAAAAAAGAGTTTTTGTTTTATAAGCCATTCAGTATTCTTGTTATAGCAGCTAGAACAGACTAAGACTGCCTCTAACTCTCCATTTGTTCCCAAATAGGTGGCATTTAAACCCAGTTGACCATCTGAGCCCTTCTCACAAGGGTGACCTACATCTTCCTATCCTTGCCTCACCGCTGTATGTCATCCCCTGTGAAGTTCAGCCAAGAAATCCTTCTCTTCTGTTGTGTAGGCGCTTGTGCCTTCGCCATGTTTTCTCTTTGCTTGCTATGATTGTTCATCTGTCACTAGGCATAGATGTTCACCTTGTTCCCCAAAGGCCAGCTTCAGTGGTTCTTTTGACCTTTGTCGAGACTCTTTTGGTCCACTAGCTACACGCCTGTTAGGTTGTATCTTCTCTGCTCAAGCTCCTGTGACACGTTGACTCACTATAGTGCTTGTGTCCTTTTGCTTTGTCTTAGAATGCTCTGCTCTATTGTAAATGTTGGATTTCCTTCATCTTCGGGGAGGGGGTGTTGTAGTCTGGGGTCAGTGCGGGCAGTGGAGAGAATGTATCTGATAGCCATATAGATCTGGATTTGCTTCCTGCTTCCACCCCTGAGTTGTGTGCCCTTGAGCAAGTAACTTAATCTCTAGTTACCTCATCTGTGAAACGGCCTATCACTCTTATCTGTAGGGTGATTAGAGAATGACAAAGGAGGTGGGACAGACATGTATGTAAGGGGCCTAGCACAGTGTCCCATACATGAGAAGCACACAGTAAATGTTAGTTTATTCTCTAGTCCTCAGTCCACATGGGATCTAGAAGAAGCTTTGCATGAAATTGATATTCAGTAAATATAGATTGAATTGCAAACCCTCACAGAGCCTATATGGTATTTTGCAACTACCAATTAAAGTGGTACAAAAGCCTATAGCCCAGTCTGTGAGAACTAAGACTCTGGCTCTATTTCACAGACTTCTGTCTTTACTAGGGGTAGAGAATGTTCCATATCTCTTGCATGTTAGCCCCTTCTCTCCTTCCCACCACTGAAGCAAAAGAGAAAGAAAATTCCTTGTTAGGAAGTGGGCAGGAACCCCAATATTACTTTTCCTATACTTCAGAGGACATATCTTTTAACTTTCGTAAGTTATGTGCAAAGCACATGCAGTGACTTGTGCTTTTCCTTCATCACAAATCTCTTAAAGGCTACTAAGCTAATACGTAAACATCTCCAACTTTTTCTCAGTTGCTTTTAGTATTTAATTTCCCAGAGGCTCTCTTTATTACTTGAGAGCAAAACTTTTTAATAGATTTGAAGTTTTGTGTGATTTCATTATGTCAGTAGAAGTATAAAAAAAAGTAACCATAAAGTTCCTCCATTGTCTCAGTGAAATATAATTCTGTTTAAAAGGTCGAATGTATGATGCCTTTGAGAAAACTCCGCAAATGATCGCCCTTTAAAAGTACATATGAAATGTTTGGAACAAAGTTTTAATGTGGCTTTTTTCTCTCAAAGGTCTTTCATAACTTGTAATGGGTAGATGAGGTTGTTTAATTAAGAGTGGTAATTAATTCAGATTAGTCATTAGCATGTAAAGATAATTTGACCTTCAGGTACCCTTGATGAAATTTTAGCAGTTCATGGACACTGAAATGTGACAGAGGGAAAAACACAGAAATTGTACCAGTTAGTTTTATGTATTATTTCAAAATATGGAAATTTTGTGTCAAGTTGTGATTATACTTGAAGTCTTAAAGACTTGGAGAGTTTTAAGTTGCATTTGATCTGTCAGCAGCCCTTGAGTGTTCAAAAGATATCGTCACTAAATAATTGGCATAGCTAATGAGAAGAGTTAAATCAGTTTCTATCTTTGTCCCATTGGGGTGCAGCATTAAACTGGGGAAGCAAAAACTTTCCCTGAAGGAAGTGAATGAGCAAGATTTGTTTTTCTTATATACCACATTTCCTATACACCAAGGAGAGCAGCAATGTAAGTTTGGATTGTTTTTTGTTGTTGTTGTTGTTGTTTTCTGGGGGTGAGGGGAGCAGATGTGCTGCAAAGTGACAGGCATGGGATGTAAGAGCACGTATGACTTTAAAATTCCCGCCTGCCTCTGATTCCTTCTTTCCACTTAAGCTACTGAGCTAGAGAAGATCTAAGGCCCATTCCGATGCTAAGGTTTTTATCATTTCTGTTTCTTTGATTTTTTGTGGCTTTCTATTCAACTATATATGGTAGAAG
This sequence comes from Rousettus aegyptiacus, assembly GCF_014176215.1. Classification (NCBI taxonomy): domain Eukaryota; kingdom Metazoa; phylum Chordata; class Mammalia; order Chiroptera; family Pteropodidae; genus Rousettus; species Rousettus aegyptiacus. The sequence goes on from NW_023416306.1 coordinate 130,492,407, forward strand.
GCTGTCTTGATTCACCCCCCAATATAACTTTAACCCTTCAAAAAAGGAAATTTTATATGTTAGCTAATGCTATTAGCTCAGCATTGTATAAATGAGGTTCATTTATGTCATTGTTGTATCATGTTTGTTCATTTTTATTGCTGCATAGTAACCAGTTGTGTGAATATACTACAATTTATCCATTTTACTATCAGTGGTAATTCACATAGTTTCCAGACTTTGGCTGTGTCTAAGCCAGCTACTGATCCTGTTTTCTGGTGTACTTGCACACAAGAATTTAAGCTTTCTTGTGCTCTTTTCTTTGAGATCTAACTACTGCAGGGTCCTATTTGTCAAGTTTAGTAAACTTTCTGATGCGTATTCTCACTTAAGGAAGGGGTGATGGAAGGTTTGCAGGATTGCTGCTTACATAGATGTTATCCTTAGGCTTTCTGTGTAGACATGCTACCAGTGACTTAATGATCGGTGCTATACAGAGAACACCACATGGTTTCTGGGTTTTTTTTTATCTTCATTTTCACTACCTAGTACACATGTTTGTTTGTATTTTTATATCAGACTCCCATGAATTCTTTGGCAGCAGAGAGATCCTAGAATATAAATAAATCCAGCAGAGCATACCTGGCATTCCTCTTGTAGGCACTCTGCTTTTCCTTTGTGTACCATGCCAACTATGCTTGTGACATGTCCCTCCCAAACAGTGCCTTACTGAAATCCATGCTGGTAAATTCCTTATTTAACAGGATCCTGAGTGGGGAAGGACAGCTCCAATAGAACATGGCTATAACCCAGAGATTGTTGACAGCTGTGGGTGAATCTCAAAGCTGAAAAGATTTGAGAACGGAACTCCTTGAAGATTGTCCCATCCAATCATCTCTTTTTACAGATGGAGATGTGGATTTATAGAGGCATAGTAATGTGTCCAAGTAGAAATCATGTCTTTTTCTGCTGTTTGTGTTATAGCTTGTCTTAAATTATTTATTGACGAAGGGTAAGACAATATTGAAAGAGGGTTTGCTGTGTTTACAATTTATTATTGGTTTTGGGCAATGAGAGCTTTTAAATTAGTTCCAGAGTAATATGTGATTTTCTGTTCTCTCCTCTTGGCAAATGACACACAGCATCCTGTCCTCCTTGGTTTATGTTCGCAGTGTTTTTATGTGGGTTGTAGGTTTATTTTGGTCTTAATCACATTACACTGACATCTAGTTAGGAGTTGGGCTGCTCTGCATGAGGAGTTCTAAATTTCACTCAAGATTTGTTTTAACTACAAATAAGACACAATTTGTCAGACAAGAGAACACATTCACTGTTTGGATTTGTCAGTGACCTGCAATTATCTTGAGTCCTTTGATTTCAACTTTGGGTGCATTCTTGTTTCTATGCAGCTGCTACAGCCTTGATTTCCCCTTCTGGCTCTTGTTTTGTTTCTTCCCAGTGCTGAAGGCCTGGTGTCCATCTGCCTTCGGTGCAGTTCACCTCTGCCTGCCTCACTTAATTGCACAGAAGCTCTGGTAGGCAGGTGATCAATTGTATCGCTACTCATTTGCCTTGTGCTATACAATCATTCCCAGTAGCTGTGTCTGGCACCATTTGGAAAACAGAAAGATGTTTTTAAGCTGTTTGAGATTTCAGGTAGGAGATAAGGTAAGCGATTGCATGAAAAAGAGACAGAATTGTAATTTGATAAACTTGGCTCTGAGTTTTCTTGCAAAAGCATAAGTTGAACAGAGAGGAGAGAAACATTGCCTTGAACCATCAAGTGATGGTATAGCTCTAACTGATGCTGGAGGTTGGAAGATAGTGTAGGACCAGTCCCTCCCATTCACCACATGGACACATCCTCTCTGGTACTATTTTACTGAAGATCAGTGAATAGGGACGAATGAGCTAATCAGATTTCAGTGGAGAGCGAGCATGTCTGCAGCCAAGCACAGGGAGAGGTTATGTTACTGCCTCAGAGCATACCGAGCCTGCCTTTCCCCCGCCCCTGTTCTGCGCATCCAGTGTTTCCCTCCGCTCTGTTCCTGTGTCCCTCTTTACTGAGCTTTAGGCTCATCCCTCTCTATTTGTCCTGTTCTTTTTCTTCATGTTCCAAACTTTTTAAAAATAGAAATCACAGTAAAGTTTGAAGTAGACGATTTCAAATGAAATGAGAGGTTTTATGTTTTTGTTTCAAAAATGGCTGAGTTAAGTCCTTATAGAAACAAACCCCAAACAAAATTGTCCCTGTTTTTCCTTTTCAATTTGATAGAGATTGTGGCTTGTCCACCCCTACCCACCTCCCTTGTAGGACACTGGAGAAAAATGAGGTGGTGATTGTTTGGTGGCAAATCTGAATAATTATTCTCACTTCAGCATTTTAATTTTGCACTTATTTATTTTTTAGCAATGATACCTTTGCCCTAGAGATTGTTTGAGGACTCATATTCCAGTTTTAAAAAAAGTCAAACATGCTGTTAATGTTAGAACTGGGAATGTCATGTCTTATGACATTGCCCACTCTGAAAAACTCACATGTTGACTCTTTTGTAGACCATAGCAATTTGATGGCACAGAGATTTATTGGACCTGTTAAGCAAATGTTTTCTACCTTCCTCTCTCTTTTTGTTAGTGAAACTATAATGCGAGACTCCACAGATCTGTCCTAGCTCTCCTACTTATTTCATATTTCTGTCTATATTACTTCAACTGTTTAAGCCTTAATTTTCTCATCTGAAAAATGGGAGTTATTTTACTTATCTGTACGGTTGCTATGTGGAGTGAAAGGTCATATGAAGTGCTTCAGGCCTAGCACATAATGAATATTCAAAGACCGTTGGCTAGCAGCCCTCCCTTTTAGTTATTCGTGGCTAAGGGAAGGGAGCGCAGGGCTTGTGGGAGGCAGGAAGAACAAAGCTTTTGAAGACAAATAGCCAGCCTTAGGTTAAGATTTCAGTTTACTAGCCTATGCTGGGAAAAATAGAAGGCAGCTGGAAAAGAAGAGGGCCAAATAGGAGTTGGATTGACGGGGAAAAAAAGAAGCCATGGACGTGAGTTTATAGAGCTGAGCAGTATTGTTGAGGATGGGACATCCTGGGCATCACTCGTTCATAGGGCTGCCATGGTTGGAGCCAGCTCAATGGCATGTAATGTATACAGCATACGATATTGGGTACGATTTTAAATTGTCTGAACCTCAGGTTCTTCAACTGAAATTTAAATTCCTATCTGCTTCATCCGAGTGTTTTGAGAACTAAATGGGATCATGCATGAAAGATTATGGTGCACAGTACAGAGCCACTAACTGCTACTGTTGCATTTTTAGTGTGAGAAGTATAATGCTAAAAGAATAGATAATATTTAAGATTTATTGAGCACTTACATGTTCCACGCAGAGTTAGTTCTAAGTGTGGTTAGACACGTTAACTTATTTAAACTTTATAGCCATTTTAAGGGTAGTTACAGCTATTCCCATTTTATAGGTGAAGAAACTGAAGCACTAGATGGTTAAGCATCTTGGCCAGAGTTGTAGAGTTTAAGTGACAAAGCTGGATGCACTTGGTGTGCAGGCTTCAGAGGCCACAGCACTGATTGCAGAGTTGGGGTTTTTAAGCCAGGTCCACCCTTTCCTCCAGCCTGCACTTAAAGTAGACATCCCATAAACAGCTAGGGTTGGCTGGCCCATTTCTCAGTTAGTAATACCTCGTAAATATTAATAGGAACCAAGTCATGGAAGTCTTGGCCAGGTTGATTTTTCTATTACCACTTACCCCCTGATTTTAAGCTACATCCCAGTGGCTCATAAGAGACACTGAGGGACTTTGCTTCCTGTGCCTTTTCAATATAAATCATTAGTAGGAGATGATGGTAGCATATTCAATCAGTTCTGCCTCTGTGCAAAATGGGAATTGACTCCAGTATTTGACCTTTATAGGCTGATGTAGGGTATGCGAACCTCTAGAATCAGGCCAGAAAGGAGAAGTGATGGAAAGAAGGAAAGTGGGTCTCGTCAGCGGTGCAGAAGGAGTATAATATGTGGCAACTAATTTCTGTTTGATGGTTGAAGACTATAAAAATGTCTGTACAATTTTCAGCAAAGCACAGTCTCCAGAAGGGAGTGAATTGTGTACATGTGGAACTGAAATTGTATTTCTAAGAAAATATTGCTGAAGTTTTTAAAAGGTTTTTAAAAAGCCTTCCAGTTAGCGTCTAAAAAAAAAGAAAAAGAAAACATTTGAGCCAAGAACTGAGGAATATATGCCATCTTTCTTTGGGGATCTGAAATCTTTATCATTATAGAGTTGTATGCCTCCCTAAGTTGGGTTTTTTAATTGGCCATTCTGAAGAGAAATAGCACATGTCTAATACTGCCTGCTTCTTGGAAGAACCTGATATTTGCCCATGAAGTTTGTTGAAGGCGTAAGAACTGAGAAAGGTTATATGTGTGCAAGTATACGCTTATAACAGTCACATGGCTTCCTGAGGTGTATAGAAAAGATAACCTTCATAGTTGCCATCTCTAATTATAGGAGGTATGGAATTGTGAATAGCTTTTATTTCTACTGCTCTGTTGGCAGCGGAACAATAAGTCAAACTTTCCTTTGAAATGTAAGTTGTATCTATAGTGCAGGGACCAAGGAGGTGGATGAAAAGATGACTATATATATCTTTTTAAGTGGGAAAAGGAGCATCAAATTGCAGATTTAAGAGGTGCAGTATTATTCAATTAGTGGGGTCTGGTGGTGCAGTCTTGGACAAATAAGCTGCCATTCTGAGCCTGTCTCCTTGTTGATAAAGTGGGTTAGAAATATTCACATCATAGACAAGTTGCAAAGAATAAGCTCAATGATACAGATGAGGAATTAGAATTGTACCTGGCAAGTGTTCAATTAAGGTAGTTGTGTGCATGGAAAAAGCTTGAAGTAATGTTTAACTGTTCAGTGGGGTTTATTTTGGTGGAAGTAGGGAATGGGGATGAAATTAAATTTGATTTTGTTCCACTAACATGTTATTACCTTAGCTGTAAAACAAAATCAGAAAGATTAAATAAAAATCCGAGGGAAGGAGTGGCTCGATAGTGCAATGGTTAGCACATTTGCTTTACACGCAGAAGGTCCTGGGTGCACCAGGGCCCCATGGCACGCCGTGAGCACTGGGAAGAGATGCCCTGCCTTCAGAGATCCAGTTTTTAAGGGGAAACGCAACATCCAGGGGTGCAAGTGGTGGGAGGGAATTAAAGAGGGGGGAAAAATCTGAGGGAGATAGAATGGTTTATAAAGTAATGTCTTCGATGGTTTCCTTTTCAGTCTTACTATATTGTTTTACTAGAGACATTTTGATTTTGTATGTAGTTGTCTTAATTTTTGAGAAGAGCACATGTTTAATTCCTTATCTACTTGGTCCTTGCCAGGGTGAAGGGCTAAATTAGAGGCTCTTGCCCTGGTGGCTTGCATAGAAGGAAGGAGAGAGAGTATTTTACTTTAAGTCCTCACCTTTTTTCTTGCTGTCATTCCTTTGTCCTTCATGTAGATTGACAGTGAAGTGTGTCTGGTACTTTGAATTCTCGGCCAAATATACTTAAACTAGACATCTGAAGCTCGAAGGGAAAGGTGATCACAAATAGTTTTTTTGGAGCACTGTAGTTCACATCCCAGCCTTGTCTGCCTTTCCTGCAGCTGAGTTTCTCTGTAGTGGTTTTGAAGAAAGCAAAGAATGATCGATATGGAGTCTGGGGTCCTAGAGTCAAGTTAGCGTGGCCTTTTATGGATATGTGACTCGAGTTGTTGACACTGGGCTCTGAAAAATGGTGAGATTCTTAATAATTAAAGAAAACAGGACGAGTGAGTGGCTGGCATCATCTCCCTTTTATTTTAGAGGAAAGACATCAAGAAATAGAGAATCTATGTCAGTACATCCTGGAGAAAAATTTTTCTTCCTGGTTTTGACAAACTACATAGTTGATTGGTTTCTTTGTTTCATCAAGAGACTGGTTTTCAAATAAGGTTTTAGGCTGTAGTATTTCGCTGATCAAGTTCTCATGAAAGAGATATAGGTCAGCTTAACACGGACTGCTGCCCAGCCAGGGCGTGGGCAGGTCTGTGCGGGATCCTGGCAGCTGGACCCAACACCCTCCTGTACACCCTGTTGGGTATCTGCAGCTACCTGTTTCTAAAGAATGTGAAGGTGAAAACCTTTTCATAGGAGTTGCTTTTCAATAGGGGTATATATTTTCTGCTTTCAAAAATTACTTTTTTTATTTTAAAGCAAATCTGACTTGCTAACCCTTGAGGTTCTTCCGTTTGGCAGGTTTCCTTGCTAGTTTATTCTGCCTTTTTTTGTTGTTGTGTTTTCCTGCAGCTGACATTTTCAGGACAGAAGGACTCCCAAGCATCAATTCCAGAGTTCAAAAGCCAGAGAAGAAAATTACATCTTCTCCCTCCGACATGCAATTAACTTTGACTTTGACAAAGATTCACTCACAGCGCTAGGACATGGGAGATTGTTGGAGGGATTTGGAAGCTGCATAATGAAATGAATGATGTGTCCTGATACTGCTTTTACACACACACACTGCCCCACCCCCAAACACATACATGCACACAATTCCATGGATCTCAGGGCTGCGATAAGCCTTCAAAGGTTATCTGCAGTTTAGATACTAACTTCTGCCTGCTTTAATGATGCCAAGTATTTCTCAGAACCAGAAGTTTATAAAGTGTACCATTGTGTAGCTGTTTCAAAAGAGCCTTAAAGCCAGCTACAAGGGGAAATAGATCCCTGAAGGAAGAAGCTAAACTGGACAATTGCAGTTAAGTTGGGGCAGATTGAGTGTTCAGCCATGTTTCTTAGCACTACCGCATGCATACCTCACTGCGAATGCTATTCCCCAAGTGCAAGCCCTAGAAGAAACACTTTTGATACATCTGCCTCTTTCTGCACCCCATCCTGCCATTGACTGAAAAGAGGTCGGAGACTTCTACTTCCATTCTAGTAGAGAGCTGCATGATCTTAGGCAAGTCATGGACCATTCTCTTACCAGGTAGCATCATGTACTGCATCTAATCCCTTCAAGGACCCAAAGAGATTTGAGATCTATCTTTTTTTTTTTTTTATGGATGAGGAAACTGAGGCTTAGAGCTGGTTTTAGAATTAAGACTCACAGCCGAGTTTGTCTAGACTCTGAAGCTGCTTGTAAACTACAAATTTGTAACAAAGTAAATCTGACATGTATGATTCCAAGCTTGTTTGTCCTTAATGTATAGCTTTTTATATATGTAAGTATATATGTAGAGAGAGTAAAAATTGAATCTCAAAGGAAGAAGTTGACAAATCCCTTGGCATACTTGGGATAATTTAATACACTATTCATAGTAATCGATATGTTCAATGGGCAAAGAATAAAACCATAAAAATATAGAAGCTTAATCTAGTGGATAGGCATACAACACAGCTCCCATACTTGGAGCATATTAAACACACGTGGAACATTTATGAAAAGTGACTGTGCATCTTTTGACAAATTTTTTTGAAGAGTCAATATCATATGGACTTTTTTTTTTTTTTTTAATCAAAACTACTTAAGTTAGAAATGAAAAGCAAAAAGGCAAGTAAATTGCCCAATGCTCCGGGATGTTGTGAGATGCTTTTCAATTCTTTTCCTGTATTGAGCATATGGACCCCAGCAGGGAAGGAGCTCACAGTCTTAGGGGACTGACTAAGCAGAGCAGTAGAAGAGTCAGTCTGCTGTGGACAACCCCAGGTTTACTGGGGATTAGATGTTGCTTCTGTTTCTTTTTGAAGGGCTTGGGGTGGAGGTTGTTTGCCATAGGGACTACTCTCTGCTTCTCAGGCCTTTTGTAAAGGTAAATCCCTACCCTTCCACTCTCTTAGGTGGGACAGCCCTGAAAACCAGCTAGGACTCCTTGTTTATGATAATTCTGGGCTTTTCCAGCATTTCTGTGCCCTGATAATCTAGCCTTTTCAAAACTGGGATATTAAAATGTCTTATTGCTACATAAATTAAAATCATTGACTTTTAAAAAGCTGTGAACAGGAGCTTTGTAAATGGAGTATTTTCTACTTCCATTTTTTCTCTTAATGTACCACAATGTCCTGAAGATGGGAAGAGTGTGTGTGTGTGTGTGTGTAGGAGGCAGTTTTGGCTTCCTAGTTGGAGCTCAGGGGTGCTGAGGTAGTGTGAGTAGAAAGACTACCCCCAAGCTTGAGAGCCAGGGAGAGCTGTGTCTCCTGGGATAAAAGCCAGTCGCTTCTCCTCTCTGATGCTCAGATAAGACTTCAGACAGTAGCCCTGAAGTAGATGCATAAAGAATGTATGAAATTGTGTATTTTAGACAGCTCTGAACCTGGCATATAGTATCAGTAAATACCTATTGAGACTATAGTCAACTGTAAGTTCATTAATTCATTCTCATAACTTAGAATTTGTAGTCAATTGGGTTGTATTCATATGTGCATTGTGTTTGCTTTGTATTCATTCAAGATGTTTGAAAAACTGGTAGGACATGGAAGTTGAAGTTGGTTTCTGCTGTCCATAATGAGTCTCCTAAGCAGCTGAATAGAGAGGCGTTTAGAATCCAAGAATTTCAAGTTAGAAAGGATCTTCCTTCATTTTGTATTGTGGGAAGAGCCTACAGAATGCAAATGATTCACTTGAGTCATAAAGTTAGCTAGGTGAGACAAGGATAATGTTGTAATCATTGCTGTAGTCACTGCCATAGCATTAATTCAAGAATGCCACTGCTATTCCAATTTTACATGTTAATAAGAGGCTTAGGAAATGTTTGGCACTTGATCAGGGTCAGGTGGCTCCTGCCCTGTTCTATCTGGCTGCAGATCTCATCCTCCTATCCAGAGCCCTATACTAATTCTTTGGTATTTTTAATTTACGTATTAAAATTAAGTTGCTAAAGCCAGCCATGTTTTTGTTTGTTTTTCAGATGAGGGATCTTCTTGTACAAAATGAGTATGGTATAAAATGTCTCAGAACTCCTGATGATTTAAAACCAGCAAGGGATTAATCTGTGCATACAAATTTATGTGACTTGGTTCTGCTAGAATTTATTGACTACATCCCCATGTTCACTTCTGAAATGGGGTCATTCACTAGGTCCCTGGAGACCTTCCCACCCTGTCCTCTGTCATATTTTCTCAGGCCATTGGCAGAATTGTACTTGAGGTTAGTACAACTTCTTGTCTGAGGTAATTTTAGAATCATTTTATCTTTGGGTATCAGAAATTGGTGAAAATTTACTACAACCTCCCTTTTCTTGCCTATTTTGACTTCCTCTACTTCGTTCCCTTATATTACACCTTCCTTAACAGTGTCATATTCCTTGCAGAAAATGGGACATGGACTTAGACTTGTGGGCTCTTTCATCTGAAATCAGGACCCGTAGGGTAGTTAAAAGCATGGGGGAACTAAGTCCCAGTGTGGTGACGTCCCCACAGATGCTGTTGGTGATGAGCAGAGCTGAGGCCAGTGATGCTGCCCTCATCGCCCAGCTCCACACCACCCCTACCTCTAGTTCAGGCCTTGTCTGTCAGCGTTCCTCCCATGCTGTCCTGCTGAGGCATCCTGATAGTCTGTCAGAACTCCTTGCAGTGCGTTGTTGGATCCATAACTCTGCTGCCAGTGGGAGCTGCTGTAAAAGAAGTTGAAAGAGAAGTGAGCTATTGGCTATAGTTTAGAATTAATGGTGAAAGTATAGGGCATGAAGGGGTGGGTGGGAGTAGCTATGACACAGTTGGTCGTGGAGCGTGTTTGTATATGTTATTTTTTCTTTAAGTGATACACTCAGCAAACAAACCCAAGAAGCAAAATATTTGGGAAACAAATCAGTATTTTTCTAATGACCAGGAAAACACTGACGTGTTTCCTTTAGACATGCACTCATGTTATATATAACCATCATTCCTGGGCACCCCAACTCATTGTTATGCATATATGCATTCCTGGGACTTTGCTTCTCCATCTCCCCAGAGTCCCCTCCAAGGCCCAGTGATGCCAGCACCAGGACTTTGTGCAGGCCTCCACTCTGGGGTGTCCTGGCCAGTCACAGAGGTCCCAGGGGCCCTTCCCAGCAAGAGTCCAGAAGCATTCTCCTCTGCTGGGCAGGATCCCTCTGCGATCTTAAAGATGTTCTGCCTCCAAACAGAAGCAAAAATTTAAGGCCTCATGTCGCTGTCTTCCTTGAGTCCTGGCCCAAATGGGTCTCTCCCAGATCCTGTTCCACGTGATCTCCCTTTCCATTTCGAAATAGTCTGTTTCTGCATGAGAGATAATGGAGGGGTTATAGAAGCCAGTTCTTGCTTTTAGGGAGCTTATCCTGTGTGTGTACAGACAAGCCATGAATAATTGAAAAAGTATGCCATGGCGAATTCATAAGACTTAAGTATATGTGTAGGCATTATAATATGTGTGTATATACACCAATAAATACTTATATGGAGTGCTAAGGTCTATATGTATATCTATAATATACATACTAGCATACATATACAGTAGGTATCAAAGAGACACTGAGCCATGAGCTTCCCTTTGTTTGGGAAGGTCTTAAGGGAAAATTTTAGGGACAGAGATCCTAAAGAGTAGGTTGGATTTTGGACTTCTGGTGAGGAGTGCATACTGCAGCTGGGGACTGTGGAAGCTGTCAGATGTTTGGTGGTGCTAGAACCTGGAGTTTTCTTTGGATTTTTAAAAAAATGGTTGCTTAGTATTTTGTCATAATTTATAGCACCGTGTCCAGTCCCCTATTGATAGACATTTTTGGTCTCTAGTATTTTGCTATTCTTAATGCATATGTATAAACAAATAGCATTTTACATATATGTGAATTTGTAGGATAAATTCCTAAAAGTAGAATTATCGAGTCAAAGGAATATAAGTTTAAAAATGTAGACATTGCCACATATTTATTTCTTGGGAGGAAAGATGTAAGAGATATCCTGTTTCCCCACTTCTATATCTATGTTGTTATACTTTTTGACAGGTGAAAAAGTGTTTTAGTCTTAATTTGCATTTCTTATAAGCGGAGTCGAACACCTTTTCAGTTACTGAAGAACTCATGTCTTTTTCTGATAATTGTTTATACTTTTGTGCCCTTTTTTTGGTTAGGTTGTTGGTCTATTATGCATTTGTTGGATCACTTAATATATTAAGGCAGTCTTGTTAGAGTTTAGAGTAATTTTTCCTAGTTTATCATTGGTTTTTGGGCTTATCTTATAGTGTGTATTGCCACGTATATTTTTTAAAAATTAGATTCAGTCGAATTTATTTATCTTATGTGTGTCACATTGACCTTCCACACTCGAAAACATGGGAGATTCCCCCCCAGTCCTATTATGGATTTGCTCTTCATCCCTGAATCATTATCTCTAAGCATGACTTGCTCAGGAGTCTGTCTATGTTTTAGACAGAGTCTCAAGTGAGCCTCTTGAGGCCAGACTGTTTGGGAATCATTGTCATAGAGTAAGTGTGGGTGTCCTCCAGGTGATTAGTGACTTAGGTTTACATAATGGAGAGAAGAGTCTAAGCTACTTCAATTATTGTTCACTGAGAATAATTTGAACTTACTGGAAACCGAATGAACTTCTTTCAGGCCATTGGGATTATATTTGGTGCCCATACCCAGCTAGCTGCTCAAGACACCCCCTCACATCATGGTGCATGATTGTCTTTGTTGGCCATGGTCTTGGCCTGGGAAATGGGTCACAGAATAGCTCCTGAAATATTTTTTTTTTTTTTTTTTTTTTTTATAAAGCATCGCTTGCCTTATATAGCAAATAATGATTTGGCAGTAGGATCATAACATTCTATTCTTCGGTTTTTGTGAATATGCTGCCTTGATTGAGTTGAAAAGGCCCTGATGTAGTTTCACCCATGGTGTATGACTTCGGGCAAGGTGCTCAACTTCCGTCATCAGTTCTTCCTCAGAAAATTGGGGATCACAATGTTTCACAGTTGTGAAGATAAGATTAAGTAATGAGTCTAATAATTCTCATGTAAATACCATGGTTGAGTGGGCAGTTGGCCTCAAATTTTGTGGGAATCTGTGGGAAAGGGGTTGTTAAACACGTAGATCCTGGGCCTCAAAACGTGCATTTTCATGGTCATCCTTAGTTATTCTGAAGCAGGTAGCCCATGATCTGCACCGAGAGAGAGACAAAACTAACTTGGGCTTTGAGTTAGAGTAAGGGAAAGCTGATGGGGATGTATTCCTTTGGTTCCATTCCCCATCCCTCATCCCTTCTAACAGTGACCCATTTGGATCCAACTAATATTTAGTTGTCAGAGCCCTAATTCAGGTGTTTAGACTCTCAGGGCCTGTATATATGTGTGCATGTATATCCATATGTATGTATATATATGTAGTCAGAGAGAGAGACCAAGATGATTAGCTGCTTTTCTAAGAATAATAGTATTTTTCTTTCTCATTTTATTGGTTGTTTAACAAAGAAGTTTAACTGCTGGGGGTAATGCCAAGAGGGTTTGAATCATGATTATTTATGTCTGTGGGTTTTGTAGATGTTAGTACTAGGCCTAGAAGCTTCCCTGACAGTCTGCCCAGGGAAAAAAGTTGGTCTTTCTTTCCACCAACCTGTGGGCAGCTATTTAGAAAGGTCCAATGCAGCAGGACCTGTGAATTACTGTGAGTTGATGATATGACAAGCACCCCATTCTGGTGGCTTCAAGGCTCAGGTTATTAACTGCAATTTGCTTATGGCACGAACCAAAGATGTTTGTCGATTGTCTTAACCAGTGGGAGCTGGGTCCCTTTGCTGAAGGATAATGCATACAGTGTTTCCCAGACATCAGTGTGGACATCAATTACTAGGGATTAAAATGCAGATTCTGGTTTAGCAGATCCAGGCTAGGGCCTGAGAGTCTGCATTTCCACCCAGCTCCCAGGAGGGAGGTCCAGGGACCTCACTTTGAGTACCAAGGGAATAAGAGTCAGACCTAGATGTAAAGCCTGGCTCTGCCACTTGAGCTGTGCTACCTGTGTGCCTTTGATTACATGATACCTTGTGCAGGCTCAACTTTCTTTGTATGATCAAGACAATATGAGCAGAATAGTCTATGTAAAGCACCCAACTGGACAAATGTTAGCACTCCTCTGACTAAACAATACTTTACAAGATTAGGAAGTAAGAAAAACCAATAATTGGGTTATCATCTAAATTTATCAGAGCAATACATTTTGGACAAATTAGGTGGCTTACTACTTAATCAGATTTTTTCAAGTATCAAAAGAAAGATTTGGAGTATCAGGTAATGCCTGGGGTCAAGATGTTTCTCCTCACAACACTTATTTATTGTTCATTCTGTTTTGAGACCACCTAGAAAAATTTACCAATATGAACACCCTGTGTTGGCTGATATAATATAGTAATGTTAGTTTGGTCAGAGAGTAGATACATGAATTAGATTTCTGATGCTCAGGTTGTATAATTTGATATGTAGAAACTGACTTCAATTTATTTGTCAGTGTGGGGGGGGATTATGTTTGTGATTGTGAGAGAGGCAGTTGCCTGTATGATTTCCACAATTCTAAAAAGAATGAGAAGTTATGGCTTCTAAACTGGTTTCTGCCATTTACTGGCTGTGTGGCCTTGGGCAAGCCCCACAGCTCTGGGCCTTACTTTTATCCTTTGCTCTAGATAAGCTCCAAGAGGGTAAAATCTTATCTGTACTCACTATATCTTATTCACTATTAGATATAGTGCAGAGTAGGTAATCATTCTCTGTTGCATGAATTAGGGAATTGGTCAAGCCAATTTAATGTTCACTTGAATCACCCCAGAATCCTATCAAGACAGTCTCTGACCCAGCAGTTTCATTTTGACGTAAAGCCTGAGTTTCTGCACTTCTAACCAGTTCTAGGCGATGCGAGGTTGGTTTTCATACCACACTTCAAACAGCAAGTCTCTAGATAAGATAAGCTGTTCTGTGATTTGTGGAAATCTTCCTACTCTCTTTCTCAGGGTTGGTGTCTAAACACTAACTTATCATTGAAACTGACCAGTAGTCTTAGGGCTCCAGCTATCTTGACCTAAGGACTGTCTGGTTCAACCTAACCACTGTCTTTCACATTTTTGACCATTTAGTTCAAATTTCTTTAGAGCAATTGCCTTTCAAGCAGCAGCAGCAGTGGCTTCTGGGAACTTGTTAGAAATGCAGATTCTCCAGGGGATTCTGATGATGAGAAGCAGTGTACTGCTTTCAAACTTGTCAACAGGCTTTGAGGCCATTTAGTGTGCCACTCTTGAGTGCCAAGGCACCTCTCTTGTTCAGCTTATGAGTCATGCCGGTATCTTGAAACCAAATGAAAGTTTATAGAAGAAAGAAGGATATTTGGAAACTTGGATAGAGTGTCATATACTTCCCTAGATGAGCGGAAGGTAGGTGTAGATGTGATTCCCTTGGATTTGAGCCACATTTCTATGGTTATGTGTAAGACTGCTTTTGCTTGTGTTCTTCCTATTATTCTGCGGAGAATTAGGAGACATGGCTGCTCATTGGAATCACCTGCAGGGCTTCTGAAACTACTGATGCTCAGGTCCCACTGGAGATTCTGATGTAATTCATCTGGGCTGCAGCCTGGGCACTAGGATTTTTGAAAACTCCCTGGGTGATTCTAGTACTCCGCTAAGTTTGAGAATGTGGATCAAATGAATATATCACTGGATTTTTTTCTTCTCCGTATGCTTTAAATTTATTTTTAATTTCCATGCAATAACTCGTTTGTGTGTATATGTATGGGTTTTGACAAATGTATAGTTATGAAATCATCACCACACTCAAGGTTCCTCGCATTTGGTTTTCATAAATGTACTTTCAGAGTTTTCCTCAAGATGTAAAACTGAAACACATGGCCTTTATTTGATATTTATTTTTACTGTTTTGTTTTTGTTATTGCTACTACTTATCTAAAATTCCATATCTTCAAATAAATGTAAGTTTCAAAACTTTCTTTTTGCTATGCAATACTTTGCAGTGTTAGGGAGCATTTATAACTATAAATGCCCAGGCCACACTCCAGACAAGTTAACCAAAACCTTTAAGTTGGACCCCAGGCATTGTCCTTGTCAAAGCTGACCAGGTGTTACCAATGGACAGTCAAGCCTGAGAACCATTTCTCTGGTTCTTTCATGAAGTACCTCTAGGTCAAAGGTCATAGCCCCTTTTTCAGCTGTAGGTGCTACTGATATTTCATTGTCGATTCTGTGGCACCAATGTGGTTGCATTTTTGAAAAGGATTCAAGGAAAATGACTTATTATGGCGGGTAGTTAAATATTCATAAATTTTGTATTTTTACCTATTTACGGTGAAATACTGTTGATCTGTACAACACATTTTTGTCTTTCCTCTGTGGGCCACATGGCCAGCGTGCCAGTCGTGCAGATGATAATGATGTAGTGTCTGCAGCAGCAGTGGGAAGGTTGTCTCAGTGATGTCCCAGGCTCATTTGTGCCTTTGTTGTGGCAGAGAGGGAAGCTATGGATGGTCACTCTCTGCTAGGGCTTTGTAAATCAGTGGAATGCTTTCCTGACTTACCTGTTTTGGAGAATAAATGCTGTGATTGTAGTTTTTAAAAGGCGTTTTATAAATAAGTGGCATTCAAGGTACACTTTCACCTCCAGGACTAACAACAGCTCCTTGATATTCAGGGGTTAGGGGTTAATCTGGCAGTGTTTATTTAATCCAGAAGCGGAACCAGTTTACCTGGAGGCGCTCTGCTCCTGGAAGTGGAGTAGTCCCATGCTTTATATAAAGTTTCTAAAAATGCTTTAAAGATGATGATCTCATTGGATGCTTAGAACAAACCCATTTTATGCATAAGGAAAATGAGCCCCAAGGGAAGAAGTTGTTATGTGCACAGTCCTTCCACCTGGGTCTTACTCTTAGTCCAGAGTCTTAGATGGTTTACCCAGTGGTTTGGTTCCTCCAAGAGGCTGGATGGTGATGAGAACATTACAAAGAATGGTTTTAAAGAAATAGTTCTATCAAATTCAAGCCTGACTGATTGCCCTGGTCCTCTACTCTAGTTTTGTTCTTAGGAGCCCGGTTCAGACATTGAATCTGGGCACCTGATTCTTTTTATGGTGTTGGGGAGGCTCTTACCTATCCTAACCACTTCCTCTTGTCCCAGCCACTCTCTTTTCCTTAGGTCTTGAACACGGCTTTTCTTTGTTTTTGCTTTTCTAATACTACCTCCATTCTTTTATCAAGAGTTTAAGGATAACATAGTAATTAATGGCCATTTGGTATTCAGCACCTGTCAGCACTCTTTCCCTGTTGGCCCTAATTTTTACAGTACTGCTGAAAAGTATTGTTATTGACGTTCTGCATTTGTCTAAGGCCTCAGAAGTGTTAGATTGGAGTTCATATGTGTCAAATGAATAAATTATTTTCAAGTTTTGGAATGGAAAGGTTTCTTAGTGGTCATGTATTTATGGAAGTAAATTCTTTTTCTAGTGTGTGGGTTTGAGGGGCCCTTAGAACATCCTTCCTCTTTGGTTTTAGATCTTTGATTTTTACATCCATGTGTACTTTCTATGAAGCAAAAAGAGGCTTGTTCTACCTGTAAATTAGAAGGTTAAATTCTCCATTCTAACTTCTTTCTATGTGAAGAAAAATATCCCTACTTGACAGACTTAGGCCATTTGTGAATCGATAAACCTAGGACTGTCATTCTGAAAAATCGTTACAAGTTCTAAGAACAAATTGAATACTTTAAAAAAAAATCTAGGGGAAGATATATCTGATTTGACTTACTCTGGAGAGAGAATGAGCACTTTATAACCTGCTGATTACCATAACAAAACATTTTTATTCTTCAGAGAAGCATAAAGTGACAATAGACCTTAAAGAACAGTATCCTATGCTCACTGTTGGTGGGAGGTTCGGGGTGATTTAGTTGTAATTTGCAATGAGAAAATATCAGTGTAATCTAAATTCTAAGTTTAATCTCAAAGCAGAAACCATATTTTACTTTCAGGGAAAGATTTGATGACCTCCCTGATGCCCCTCACCTTCCCGCCTCTTAGTCAAATTGTAAGCAGAAAAATTTCAAGGCAATGCTATGGAAGACACACCTTCTCAGAAGGATTTTTGTTTTTATATGTGTGTCTGGGATGTTGGGCATGGAGAGGGTTGCCCTATTTTATGATGTCTGTGCCAAGATTGGGTGGTGGGTGGGGTTGGTCGATGCCTTGACCCACTGTGTTTTGACTAGTTCTCATGGTGGTAATGGTGACATTTCTAGCAAATTCATTGCTAAGTGGGCCCAGGTCCAGAAAGGACAGCTCAGGTGATCCGGATGATTGTGTACCTTTAGTGGGAGGAGCATCCTTGATAGATGAGAAGTCTGCTGTCAGTTTCAGACTAGAGCCTGGCAGAGGATTTGACAAAGTCAACATCACCCTTAAGGCAGGTGAGTGCATGCTTGTCTATCAAATACCTGAGCGCTAGGATTAATGGGCTGGAAGAAGAGAGTTTCAGTGCATAGTGGGTAGTTAATCTGAGGGGCTTATTACCTTAGCCGCTCAGTTGGCCATCCAAGGTCATGAAGCTTTCCAGAGATTTAAAGTTTAAAGTGTGTTCTCTGTTATTCATCTGGCCATCATCTTACCCTTTCATTGGCTGGTTTTGTTCAATAAACTGCCTAAAGACTTATATATCAGGCCCTCTGTTGGGCACTGGAGACTAAAAAATGAGAAAAAATATAGACCGCTAACTGCTTATTGTGCAGATACATAAACATTTCCTCAAATTTAGTCCAAATGAATTTATCATTTTGTCCTGGGTTAAAAAAATAAAACAAAACTAAAAAATTAGTAAACATTTCAGCCTTCAAGGAGCACTTGATAAAATTGGAAGTGGGGAGACCTAAGAACCAATTACTCACTATAAAATGATGCGGCAAGTGTCAAAAGATAGATGTGCAAAGCATTCTGGGAATATACAGGTGATGTACCCAGCACAGTTTTGAGGAGGGATAGGTTATCACAACAGGCTTTCTGAAGAAGGTGAGGAAAGGAGTGTTAACCATAGCCAGGATGCTTGGGACCCTGGCTGGTGGTGTAGAGGGAAAGACATTTCAGGCAAAGGGAAGGAGGCGAGAAAATCCTTGCAGTGGGCCAGGAGCTGCACTCGGGAATGCAAGGATGTTCAGTGTTGTTGGGTATTAGGAATGGTGACAGGCTTGAAAGATACAGAAGTGCTGGGATGTGGCAGGTCTTTTAGCCTGGGGACAGCAGTTTGGATATGATTTTGAAGGGGTTTAGGCAAGATTGGAGGTAGTATTCATAGGTCACAATGCATAGTCTAGTTGGAAAGACAAAATTAATATACTAATGGGGAAAATCCCCAAGGAGTTTAGGCAGTAACAGTGCAAAGATACATTTATATGTCCTTAAATCAATTTATGGGGGAAATAGGGGGAAATAGAAATTTTTCCCTAATTTTTTAAGTGGCAATTGGATTCTGCTGTCCCATCGATGTTTGTTACAGTCACTGTTGATGACAGAACCAAGATGGACATTGTTCTTCTTTAGTTGAAAGAATATTCACACACTTTAAGAACCAAGCTATAAGTTTATAAAGTCAAAATTAAGAGGTTGACTCCAGTTTTTCCCCAGGCAAGTTGATGTCACTTGCAGGCTCTTTGCTTGCACTGCTGATGAGGGGCAGTGCTGAGAAGTGGCTGGTGGATACAGAGAAATCAAGAGTCACTCTGAGTAGACCTTTGTAGTTAGCTGTGTTATGGATCACGAGGTTTCCTTGAACTCGTTTTTCTACTTTTGAATATGTTTAAAATTTTCTAAAATAACTTAAAAATGGGGAGCACAGTAGTATTTTTATGAGAATTAAATGAGATCTGACACAAGTGAAGGTCTCACACAGTACTATGCTTGGTGAGTATTGACTATTGCTATTATTGGCTCCTCTCTTGGCCAAATTTCACTTTTCCTTCCGCAGTCTGTTATTTCTTGCTCTTGACTCTCTTGGCCCTTCTTCTGTTTCTGGCCTGGAACTTGCCTTGTGGATTTTGGTCAATCCAGCTTTTCTGGTTTTGATCCTGGACAGTAGTTGCAGGGACATGCCTGTATCTCTTCTTTACTCTGGCTCATCTTGCCCAGGAAACCACCTCTGCTGACCACTGCAGTCCTAGGCCCTACCTCCACATCAGTGCACTTGATGGGAACCATATTCGCCCAGGTCCCCCTTGTGTATTGTGTATGTCGGGACAGGGGAGATGGGAATGAATTGGAGTCGGCACAATTGATAATATCCCCTTTTATACAGTAAATGGCTTCTTGATGTGTTTTATAAAACTTAGATTTTCCTTGCATCGTATTTTTGTTGATACGTGTATATACAGTAGTAAAGTCAGTGACTCCCTGTGCCTGTTGACACTATCATGTTTGTTATAACTTTAAGGATGTCTGTTTCCGTTGTATTAAGCCTTGGTTATCAGTGACTTTCAACCTTTTTATGCCTTTACTTCTGGCTGCTTCAGATGCTTTTCTAAGGTGCGAATTGTTTGTCAACAATTTATTGAGTAATACTAGGGGTATGCAAATTTATACAAGGTGAAAAGACTTTAATAGAACTCTGTGGTGGATCCTTTCATATAAAGCAAAGAATATTTAAATTTGATAAATGTGCCAGACATTGTTCTAGGCCCTTTCTTGTCCTTTGGTAATTTGCAAGATATCTTTTTGAAGTAAATTTTACCTCCATTTTTACTTTTCTAATGTTACACACCTAGTATATATTACGATTCTTTTGGTTGTAAGATAAAGAAAACCTACCCCAGACTGGCTTAAACAATAAAAGGAACTGAGTGGTTCTTGTGACTGAGAAATCCAGCCATGAGATGTGCTTCAGGTATGGTTTGATCCAGATTAAGTTTGGTATTAGGGATCTAGTTCCAAGTCTCTGATGTCCTTTCAGTCCTAGTGTTCTGAGAGATAATGAGGGGTGATGTCAGGTCTCTTTACGTTCTTTCTCTCTCAGAAAGTTATAGAAGTTACCTATAGTCTTCTATATAGTAATTATGTGTGTTCTTAGATTTGGTTAATCTCCACTCGAACCTATTCTTCTATATGTTAAATAATCCAGATTTCAGATTCCTTTAGGATGTTTCTCGATGAATAGATAATGGATAAAAAAAGATGTGTGTGTGTGTGTGTGTGTGTAAAATGGAATACTACTTAGTCATGAGAAAGAAGGAAATCCTGCCATTTGTGACAATATGGGTGGATGAACATGAGGCATTTTGCTAAATGAAATAAGTCAGGGAAGGACAAATGCTGTATGATCTCACTTCTTTGTGGAATATAAAAACACTGAACTCACAGAACTAGAATGTTGGTTGCCAGGGGCGCTAGTAGGTCAGGGGAAATGGGAAGATGTTGGTCGAAGGGCACAAACTCAGTTGTAGGGTATAAGTTTTGGGGATCTAATATACACCATGGTGACTACAGTTAATACTGTATTATAATCGAAAGTTGAAAAAGCAATATTTGTTACTCGGCCTTTAAAACATATTGTGGAAGGTTCTTTCCTATAAAGGTGTGCACTGGGCGGTCCAAGCCCAGTTTGGTGCCTCTTCCCTCACAGCCCTTCCTTCCTTGAGCTCACTTCACCCTTTCTTCTGAATTTTCAGCACTTGTGGTCTCTGCCACCCCTGGGACATCTGTATCTACAGCCATCTCTTCCTGAGTCTTCTAAAAGATTCTAAGCAACGATAACCAGAAATGAAGGCATGGCTTTCATCATGTATTCCTAGAATAGCTTTTCACCACAGATGCCTGGGAGAAAAACCTGCACAGTATGGATAGGAAGGGTCATGTTTTCCTGAAAATGACAGATGTGAATTTCATAGCCTCGCAAAGATTCTAGGATCTGATCTGCTTTCGAACACTCATTCCCTGGAGCACCTTCTTCTGACTAATTCCCATTAGAGCCATCTTACACCTTCCCTTTTCTCCTTTCACCCTCTGATCATTTATTGTTTTGAGGGAGAAAAACCTTTCAAAAGCAGGTTTGAGTAGAATTACCAAAAACAAAAAACAAAACACACACACAATGTTATATTTCCAAGGCGTAATAGAAGGATATGGTGTAACTATAAGTTATTTTTTTCCTATTCATTTTCTCATATTCATTCATATTCATTCTCTCTCTCTCTCTCTCTTTCTCTCTCTCTCTCTCTCTCTCTCTCTCTGCGTGTGTGTGTGTGTGTTGGATTCATGGAATGGATTTAAAAGGGTGGACAGATTTCGTTGGAGTGGTTGGTTGGTTTTTCCCCTGATAGAATAGCAGCTGTTGGGATTCAGCCCTCTGCTTTTGTCATGCTAATTTTGATTATTTCATTTCTTGCCCCTTAGTTATAAACTAGTAAGATGTTTTCGGAAGGAGAAGCAGAAGAGAAGGTGGTATTCTGGGCTGGCTTCTCAGGAGATAGTCTCCCTAGCATCATTTTGTCCTAAGGTTTGCTCTTTCTGTATAGTCACAAGGACAGGATAGAGGGCCCCTCTTAGCATACAGAGCCAATGTGAGAGTCTGAGTAGCTCTTGAGGCCATCCTGGAATTGTGGCTCATGTGGACGGAATAGCAAAACCGGGTTGGTCACTGTTCACAAGGCCAAGGCAGAGTCTCTTAGAGCAGGGGGTACTTTGAGAACTATCTCTAGCTGCCACATGGCTAACAATAAAGCTGAAGTTTGAGAGCATTTACAGACCAGAGCAAGGAAGAGAATGAAATTCCTCACGGTGATGTGATATGCAGAGACCATGAGAAGACATGTAATATTTCAATTGACAAGCTCTTACTGTAATAGTGCAGTTGGTTTACCAACCCTTGCAGACAGTCTGAACCTCTTCAGAACCTATTTAGGACTCAGGAAGAGAATAGTGTTAATCAGAGTAGAAATAGGATAAAGAAGCACTCAGTATTGAAAGGGTGAATCTGGTCATTTATCAAAGAAATCACTTTTCCCTATGTGGGGAAGATTAACTGTTGATAAGCTCTCAATCATTATATTTATACTTGTAAGGTATTGCTTTATATATCATTTAGCATATTGGTGTGAATTTTGTGAGGTAGCCCTTTCATTTCTATAACCTCTTGAAAAGCATGTCTCTTAGTACTAATATAGATTCTCGCCTCAGACATCAAAATCTTTGTGCAGATAGAACTGTTATGCCATACAAAAGTGTTGAACTTCGAATGGCCAGGGTAAATTGATTGAGTGGCTATATTGACATTTTTTCTGCTTTTGTATCAAGATACATAACACACACACACACACACACACACACACACACACACATGTGCTCCCCCCCCCCCCTTCCCATGTTCTTGTCATCTTCAGTGGAAATGGTACTGGCTTCTGACATTTCTTAACGTGCTCATTATTTCCTCACCATCTCTGTGATGGAAATAAATCTGAACCTGTTTATTTCGTGTCCCTCATTTAAATCTTATAGATGTACCCCCCTGAAATGTTCTAATGGGATCTGGGGCCATGATGAAAAGGGATATAAAAGGTTTGGAGGTGATTAGAGCCTTTTGTTCTGTGGATGCATTGGGCTGTGTTTTTACGTCTTCAATTCTGGTGTTGGCCCCAGGATGATTTTATACAGATGTTTGAAAGGTGTAGGACTTTACTTTTTAAAAAAGAATGCACAGAGTTAGTCTGCATTCTCATTGGAAGGACTTCAGTGATCTGCAGACGGGGAGGCAGCCTGATAAATTTCTGATCTTCATCTAGCTGTTACTACCAGTCTGGTTGCAAAATGTGACAGGACCATGGCCAACTGTGTGTGTTGAAATATATTGCATCTGCAAGTCCTTTTCTTTACATTGATATGTGAATTAAGAGAGTATGACTGGGCAATGATCAGTAGACTTAAATCACATTTTGAATTTGCCTAAAGAGGATTTATTGGATTTCTGCTAGTTGCAAAGTCATTGTGCAAGAGGCCATTTACAAGGGGTTGCAAAAATATAGAAAGCTTTCGTTCTAGTTTGAGAATATGTTTGTGAAAGGATAATTAGGAGTATAAGCTGGGGTATAGATGACTGCTAGTATCGATAATGTACCCTAGGTTGGAGCTCGGAAGAGATGGAAAATCCGTGGTCCTGGACATCTGCCCTTAGAGGGATTAGGACTCCAGCCTGAGTCTAGAAGGCTAGACAGGATATGAATAACAGAACAAGGGGAGAGCATGGAGAGCGTTTTAAGCAGCAAAATGACACAAGCGTGGAGGTAGGAATGGATGAGGTATGTTGGGGGACAATGTACAGAGCCTTGAACAGTGGATTTATGTATGTCCTAAGAGAAAAAGGAAAGACCAATTTGAAAGGAAGGAGTGGGTATTTATCGTGATGTTTTGGATAATAGAAAACCCAAATTAGCTTAAACAAAGATAATGCATTGGCTCAGTAATGGGAAAAAAAAAAAAACCCACTTTTCAGTTTGCAGATGTAGTTCTCTTGGGTCTTTTCCTCTCTCTAGATTTCGTCATATTCACAGCAGCAAACAAGGCTATATGCTTCTTGGTTCACATTCATAACTATAAAACTAAAGACCTGAGCTGGGCCAGTCTTAATCATCATGGCAGCCATTTGCTTAGGCCTGGGTTTCTAATCATCCCACAGTTAGAATGAGGATGAGATTGTGCCAACTGGGATATGCCAGTAAGGATCAACCTCTGGAGCTTAGTCTGGATGCAACACCCAAATCCTGTGGCTGCTATGTAGTGATTTCCCAAAGGAAAATCTAGACATGAATAGGAGAGGAGAAGGTGGGTTAACAAAGAAAAATGTTCACTGTAGTTTTGAATTATGCACAGTTTTGAATCCTAGGGTAAACTATCTCAAGTGATTTTCGACTTTATTCTATAGGCAATCCACTTGGGGATGATTACAGTATTAGTCTGGGTCTTTGATATTAATATTTAACCCTGGTCTTAACCATGATCAGCTCATGCCCAGAAAACTTCGTTTACTAATTATCCTTCTCATCTTCATCATCTTTCTTTGCTCTTTCCTGTGACTGCACATATTTAGTCAGTGGGCTGACCTTTTTCGAGATCCTACATGGTGCCAAACTTGACTGGCATTGGAGGACTGCCTCTTCTATTTCTTGTGGAGCTTTCTGAGACCCATCCCCTACTCACTTAAGATTCCCCTGTTGGAGGTTATTCAATTGAATTCTATTGGTTCACATTGCCATTAATCAAAAATCAGGTAAAATTGCTGAATTTTAGTGGTGCCATTCATAAGCAAGCCACCCATCTATCCATTTATTCAATGGATTAATACCTACTGTATGCCAGGAACTGTGCTGGCTTTTGGAAATGAACCCCAGTATGGCACATAGTTCTCACCCTTGAGCTCCCAGTCTGGTTGGGGAAACCAGTAAATCCACAATTCTGATTTGATGTGATGGATATCATATGTAGCATACTATGGATGTTTAGAGAAGCATTTTTCTCCGCTGGAAATGTTAGCAGATTATATTTCTATTCCATATTAGCAGAATACAGATGTTATTCTACAGCTGGGGCTACAGTTCTTAAATAACTGGGAGATGAAATGGAAATGCAGGTTCCCAAGACTTCTGTCTGAGATTCCAATCAGTAGGTCAAGAAATGTGGTCTGGGAATCCCATTTTAATCTCCAGCTCCTTGGGTGGTTCTGATCATGGTGGTCTAATGAGTACTGGCCTGGAATGCAGCATGAGGGTGCAGGGCTGCAAATACAGCCTGGAGTAGGGGAAGAGTGGAAGCCTTGAGAGTGTGGCCAGAGAGGTTGCAGAAAGATAGAGAGTTTCTAGGTCTGAGTGGTCAATAGGATTCTATAGAAAGTTGAAGATATCTGACAGCAGGGCACGTGATTTCCAGCAGAGCATGCTTAGAACAAGAAAGACTATCTTAGCCTTATTTTTGCACAATGGAGCTAAAAAAGAAAAAAAAAAAACTTTCCGGAATAAAAGACTCTTGGAATAATCACTTGGCTCTAAACTCATGCAGCCAAGTGCGGTTCTTAGTCTACTAGTCTGCCTCCAAGTTGGGAATTATTTATCCCTGTTATGTTAGCGCAGTGATTTTTGGAATGCTCTTGAATGACCTGGAAGGCCGCCAAATAAATTGCTTGATTCATTATTTAAAATTAAGATCGATTCAAGACTGAATGTGTAATACTGAATCTGTGTTGGGGATAGTGAAGGAGATGTACAGCATTTATGCAGCTAAGGATTTTGAGCGGGGGACTAAAATTGGGCTTCTTTTCATAGAATCATTAAGATTTAGACATTTTAATTTTCTTACTCAGGCAGGTTAACCGTAAGAACCTTCTCAAAAATTCTTGACTTACTCTGAAAGCTGCTGGGAGTGAGCTGGGTTCTCCACTTTATGGAGAGTACTGTAGACTACACTTCTTCCTGTGCAGTGATGATTTTTATTTATCCGATGTAAAATAGAAACTAGAATTCAAACCAGCTCTATGGTTTGCATTATTTTTGGAGTTACCCCCTCATTGCAACAAGCTTCGTGGAAATGGCTGGAAAAAAAGTCATACTTTTCAATTATAGCTTATGAGTGCTTTGTGTCTTCAGATGCATTTAATAAAACTTATTAGTTGAGTTTGAAAAGAAAGGGTCACCAAGAAATAAAGCATGAGAGCAGCTTTGTCTTTGACATTTAATTATTTATTGTTTTAGGCATTAAAGTGTACATTGATAGAAGGTACAGGAAAAGACACTTAAAAAAATATTGACAGTAGGTCAGTTAGCACAGGATTTCTTAATCTTGGCACCATTGACATTTTGGGCCAAATAATTCTTTGTTGTTGGAGGCTGTCTTGTGCACTGTTGTGTGTTTTCCAGCAACCCTGGCCTCTACACACTGGATCCAATCCTGACAGTCAACATTTGTCTCCAAACATTGCCAAATGTCCCCTGGTTGCAAAATCACACCTGTTTGAGAACCACCGAATTAGAGACAACAAAGCTTTTAATGGGTGTCATTTTACTCCGCTGTTAATCTATCTTTTGAGAATTTTGTTCTGACAAAGTAAAGAGAGTTCATTCTCATTCCGATAGCATGTTTGCAAATTTGTCTACTTGCTACAATCTATAACCCAAAAATCAATACTGTTGGTACATTTGCAGTCATTCCTGTACACACATGTTCAGAGAGGCCAAAAATTTGAGTCATCTGATAGATCAGTTCCCAGCTGAGGTCAAACAAGGTGGTGCTCTGCCTTCTCGTTTCAGCGCTCAGACTATAAACAAGTATCCTCTTCAGGTCTATTTAGTGTCACATTTTTCACATCTTTGTGCTTTTTATTGGTGATTTCACTGTTTAAAATGTTCCCTAAGTATAGTGCTGAAGTACTGTATAGTGTTCCTGAGAACAAGAAAGCTGGAATATGCCTTATGGAGAAAATATGTATGTTAGATGAGCTTTTTTCAGGCATCTGTTATAGTGTTGTTGGCCATAAGTTCATGTCCATCTATCCATCCATCCGCCTGCTTGTGTGCCTTTAAACGGAAGCACAAGTAAAACAAGGTTATACATTGATCAGTCGATGAAAATGTGACTAGAGGCTCAACCTAACCCTGTGTTTCCCCTTGGACCAATGATTCAGTATTCACTAATTCAATGTTGTGGTCACTTTACAGACTGTAACTGCTGCAAATAACAAGAATTAACTCTATTTTTCTAGCCTACATTTCAGAAGCCTCCAATTTAAAGATTAATGTGATATATGTGTTAAGCTAGATTGCTTTTCTTTATAAAAAATAATGTAGCTGCATTATGGAAAACTTGTAAGAAATAATTCCTGAGTCAATGGATTTAAATATTTTTCAAGCCATTGCATACCTCGTGAAAAAGATTTTACCAATCCACAGGGCCAGGAGAAATTTGCTAGAATGCCGTTTTCAGTGCATCTTTGCCAATATTATTTTACATTTTTTATAGTTATGGAGTGACAAAATTGTTAGAGAGTTCAAATTATACAGATTAAAAAAATTACAATGTACAAGTCTCTCACCTTTCCCACTTCAAGTGTTAAGAATTTAGTATGTGTCATTTTAAACCTTTTAAGAAAATGCACATTATAAATGCATTTTATACCCATATTTTAATATGGAAAGGACTGAACATTTGCTTACTATATGCCCTTTGCATTATGCTTGATGTCACTTCATATAATTTAGGTGGAAAAATGCTTCCTCATTATTTATAAAATACGTTGTCAGGAAAAATTCCATAAACGATGCTTCTGTTTAAAAGCTATTTAATTTTTGTGCTAAGTGATTAGCTTTTGATAAATATCTTCTCTTCTAATTTTTTTTTTTTGCCTGTAGCCTAGGTTACAGGACACGACACAAATTCAGTCTCGCAATTTTATTTTCTCTCATTAGGCTTGACAGAGGACTTCAAAGAATTCAATTTCCTTGATTAAAAAAAAAAGAGTGAGTCATTGGATGCAAACGAATAAACATTATCCAGGGTCAGTCAAGATGCTTAATATAAATTAGTACAACAGATGTTTGTGGAATGATTACAATGTGAGCAACACTTTCAAAGTGATTCTCTAACCCCTCCCCTCACCATGGCTGGAGAAAAGAGAACCTGCGAGGGATGGCTGATGCTCACTTGTGTGCTTTATGCACACAGGGACTATGTGGAGAGTGACTAGATGTCTTGTAGATGAAGATCCCCTTAGTCTAGGGTGAGGAAGTAAGACCTTTCTGTACCAGCATTTGATACTAGATACGGAATTTCGATTGCATTTTAAGCACTATTTATGTCAGAAAGCTATAGTTTTCACTTAGGATGACTTATAGGCACATGATTTAAAAAAAAAAAAAATGCTCCCGGGAAAGAGAGACTAAAACAGTAGTAGCTTGACTGATGGAGACATTCAGGAAAATTGCAGACCTTTGAAAGAAGTAGCAAATCAGATGCTATTTCTAGGATGGTGGGAGAGAGAAATTGTGCAGGTTTAGAAAAAAGATAAAATAAAAAGTATGATTTTGCTAAGGCCAGGAAGGACCATTTTCTGGAAAGAATGGAAAATAACAGGGATGGTGCTAATAGCGAGTTTCTTCACCTGACAATGTGACAGGCCTAAAGATTCTATTTTCCAGTAAGACTGTCACTTATGTGATAAATTTGTACCTCGATCCCAAATTCAGCACTCTAGCAAGACCTCCAATAATAGGTCTCTTTGTAAAGATGGAGAAAACTTAAGGATTTGGAGAGCTGTGGGTTTAGAAAAATCTTTTACAATGCATTTGCTATGAAAACCTCACAGAATTTTTGAATTTTGTAAAGTCTATTTAAAAAGAAAAAAGAACACCTTCCCCAGGTTAGAAATTATGTGGTCTCTTTCTCTATGAAATTTTCAGTTTACCCTTGGGATTACGTTTGTTGGTTTACTACTAATACAGGCTTTCAGAAAGATAATCATCAAAAACCTAGAGGCACGCCCTTGGAAGTGCATAGTTCCTCTTGCAGAATATCTATGGGAGGCGGTAAGAATGTTTAAAGGAAAATATTTCAGATAGTTGTCCACATTCTCCTCTTTTATTCCTGAAAAAATAGCAAACTAACTTTTTTTACTCTACTAGTTTTTGAAAGGACATAGTTGAAATGTTTCTTCATATTACCCTTTTTTAGTAAAAAACCGTTCTATATATAAATATATCATTAATATTCGAACTGTCACTTGTGAAAGATTAAAACATAGAAAGCTTTAGAGTAAAAAGCAATCAAGTTACTTTATTATGCAATTCTTTATAAATAATGTCTTTGTTACATGTCTTTGACTTTGTTTATCAAATATAGAAGGTTTAATTGTAATTGCCACATCTGTGAACTTTTGTCTACTGGGTTTTGTGCAAGTAAATTCTTTATATTTTCCTCTGGGTGTGTGTGTATGTGTGTGTGTAAAATTTGGGTTATATTTATATCTCCTATCTACCTGGAATTTGTTTTTGTATCTAAATAGTGGTAAAGCTATAACTTAATTTTTATTTATGTGGATATTTACTTTTTTAATATGATGCATCAAATAGCTTGCTCTTCTGGTACCAGTTTAAAACATTATGTATCACATAGTTTGCTCTTATATCTTTGTTTTCTGTATTTTCTATCCTGTTTAATGATCTGTTTGTCTATTTTTGTAGTGATCTATACTGTTTTAGTTACTGGTACATTACAGTATGGTTAGCTTTGTCAGGATAAGTTTTTCTTCATTCCTTTTTTAAATATTTCTTTAGCCATTCTGAAGTTTTCTCTTCCAATTTAACTTAGAATCAGCTTTGAAAATTCTACAGTATATCCTATTGTAATGTTGGTTGGATTATATTGACTGATTGAGGGAGAATTACTATCTTACAATTTTGAGTCTTATCTGAGAAATGGTAGTTCTCTATTATTTGTCTTCTATGTTCTTTAGTAAAATTTAAAATAAGATTGATTTGACATATTTATAGGTAGATTTATTTCTAGATATTTCCTTTTTTTCTCCTTTCTTCCCCTTTTCTATTATGAATGGAATTTTTAAAGACATTTTCTAAATGGTTATTGTACTGACCATCTACACTCCACTAGATTCTATGTGGACAGGCATATCATCTGCATATCGACTGCCTTCTTCCTAATATGTTATCTTACTGCATTTCTCTGCATCGTTTAGAGGTGTTAACCTAAAAAGGCCAAAGTAAGAGGCAGCAAGCATTTACTTGAGATCAAAAAGACTAGCTATTTGGGAAGCGCTGATTCAGGCAGAAACCCAAATAATGTTTCAATTAGGAAGTGAAGGCAAGGGGTATTTATAAGAAAGGGAAGGGAAATAATTATGTCAATGAAGGAAGGTATTCCTATGGTACAGATAAGCTAACAGTGATGTTAATTCTCAAGAATGTTTTTAATTGTCAGTGATCACTCCCCCATAGTCATAGTATCTACTTTCTTATCTTTGCAAACATTTCTTTCAGACCTTATGTTGCTTTAGGCCCAGTCCAAAGGTTAATTTACCCCATTTAACATTCCAAAGGTTTAGGGCATAAGACATGCAAGGCAGTTCCTCTGGGATGGCACCTCTGACTCCATTTTGACGTAGTTCTATTTATATTTTTACAGAGGGTGAAGTAAAATATTGAGTAGTATAGCAGGCATCCTTGCCATCTTCCTAGGATGTTACTTGTAATTTATCATTGGTTTTTTTTTTTTTTTGCTCATTTCCGTGCATTTGATTTACTTTTTATGAAAAAGTATTTATTTATAAAGACAACATTTGTTATTTATAAGAAAGTATCAAATTAACTATAATCAGAGAAAACGTTTGTCAATGATTATTTCCCAAAGGGCTTGGCAGTGATGTGGGATGTGCTGCACACACACAGAAGAATGTTCCTGCTTCTTTAAGGTTCTATTTGGTTTTTCTTGAAAGAATTCACAATGTACAGGAGCTTGTTGAAGCACCTGCGAACTTCCTGGACCTCTGCACACACTTTGGGCAAAGCTGCCTTACATGAACCTAACCATGTGTCTGATTTTTCTGAAAAGAGTGTGGGTGGAATAGAGGGGAGCTGGCTAGAGGCAGTGACCCAGGCTGGGGTAGAGAGTCTTGGGAGTCTGGAAGTCATGTTTTTCGAAGGCAGATGGAACCACATTCTAAGTGTGTCCTGAGAATAATTGGTAAGGTAGAAATTCAGAAAATCCTTACTGATTTTCTGATCCAATGGGATTGGGGGCTGCTTGAGAGAAGTAAATTTAGAGATATCAGAAGAATGGCACTGTGATAACACAGACTCCTGTACTCTCTCATGCTTGGGAGATTTGGATCTAGTTTGTATCTGAGTTGTCAGAGTATAGGCTGGCAGAGTTAAAGTCAAAGGCTCAAAATGTAACTTTAGCCCTTGTAAACAATCATCCTTTCTTTTTAGTAGAGTCTATCTGGGAACACTTTCATTAGGTAAATTTCAAATCACCAAGTACACCTGAAAGCTATAGGCCCCATACCTTTAAGGAAGGGTTTTCCTACAGTGATTGCTGGAGCACTATGTGTTCTACGGTGGCTCCTATGGGCCTACAACTATGGGGCTCCAGGTCTTGTTGCCCCATTTCAACCAGAGCAGCTCTGCTTTTAGGGACCTACGTTGCTTATTGGGCTTCCAAGAAACATTTAAAGACAACACTTTGCCGCTTTGAAAGCCATCATTGTAATTCATCTTACTAATTTAAATCAGGTTTGTATAGTACTAATGAGCCTATATAACTATGCACATCTTATATTCTAAATAGCATTTCTCAAGGAAAATTTCCTTGCATACAGGATTGAGAAATGATTTCTTCATCCATGCTATGAAGACTTCATAGTGGTTAGGGTATGCATGAGTGCAGTTGGGTCACACATGCACATGTCATATTTCCTCTGAAAAATGGTAAGCTTCTTAAGGACCTGCTTGTGTCGTCATTTTGGTTTTTCTCTCTCCTATCCTCATTTCTGAACTCCTATCACACAAGTTCCAAATGTATATAGTTCCCAGTTCCACTCTGACCTCTGTGAATGAGCCTCCCCTTCCTCTTCTGCTAATGATGTAAACAAGAAGGCAGACAGGCTCAGAGGCTGGAGTTCTCCTGACTTGCCTCTGGTTTTCGTGTAGGAAGGCAAGCTAAAGTTCTAAGCTGCCCCTGGAGATTGCTGTATTTTACTAGGATTACCAAAAATTGACATGGGAGAATTTGCCAGCATAACCTCTCGCAGTTCTGCGTGGGCTACAGTCTTAAGTAACTCAGGCCAGCGGATGTGGCCTGAGCCCAGAGGAATTGTGGTAATGAAGCCCGATTTTGTGCATGGATTATCAATGTTGCTCTCAGTGTTCACCTACACCCTTCTTATGCTTCATGGGCACATTATAGTCTTTTCTCTTCTAAGGAGCTCACCCTGGAAAATCCAGCCCAAAGTGGGCTGTGCTCTCTGCATTCTTTAGCCAGGCCACGTGTATTATATCACTAGCACTTTCTTGCAGCCATGCCACCATATTCTGCAATTATCTAGTATAGAGTTCTGTCCACCACACTAGCTCTGAGGTAGCATTATTGTCACAGCATAAATATTTGGCGCTAATTTCAGGCAAGGGTCTTTGATTGTGTTAGAAACTAACACCAGTTTGGTAAACAAGGGAATATGTGTGTCCCTTTGAAGATATCACAGAATGGGAAATGAAGGGCCCCCAGGGCTCACAAGAACTGGACTGAAATACTCAAGGAGCTTTCCTGGGCTCCTGCATCCTGAGTCTTGTCTTGGGTGTCCTTTATATTCTTGCAGATGAATTTGCAAGGTCTTGATTACTTACCAGTTTGCTGTAGGCTTCTGTAGACTGCCCTAGCCCCAGACTTTCTAACTTCCAAATTTCCAACCTCCCAGCTAGAGTTCCACCTAATAGAATGTCTTAGAATTACTGGGGAGAATCTCGTTGGCCAGAATTGGTTTGTTTGAGCCAGGCCATGTAAGCCTTAGGACCCTCGCCTGATAAGGGATTCACTGCCTCAGGGTATGAGGCCATGTAAGCCTTAGGACCCTCGCCTGATAAGGGATTCACTGCCTCAGGGTATGAGGCCCGCTCCTGCTTGTACAGCTTTGGTGGAGGTGAGGCATGTTCCTGGACCTGAGGTGGCCCCTTTAGGCTGGACAAACCATGATACACTCTCTTATATTGCCTCTAGTATTTGCTAACTAATGAAGTGAGTCATCCTTTTTCCCAATTCTAATATCACTGTTTTGAAATGAAATTTTTCTGTAACCTCTGTCTTTGGATGTAAGAATTATCAACCATCTGGAGTGTCAGTTTTCCAAACCTCTGGAATGATGACCTCTGCCCTGCTCCTCAGCCCTTCTTTGGGTTTGAATCTGAGCTGATTCTAAGCTGAGTTACGTAAGGAAGGCAGCAGATAGCATCTCAGTGCAGCATTGCCTTTCCTGCCGGTGGCAGAGAGTCCAACAGCAGCGTTTGTGTAGATTCCGTGCAAAGATGGGGCTGTCAGGCTTTCTTCACCCCTTCCCGCTAGCTGAGAGCAGAGCGAGGGATCAAGGCCAGGAGGCAGTGAAGGGCTGTACGCGCAGTCTGGGGAGTGTCCCGCTGGCTTGCATGGCTCTTCCCATTTGTACATAATATCCCTGCTTGCCAGTCTTCCTCTACAGAGTAGGAAATGAAAAAGAAATCATTCTAAAACGAGAGAACTAGCTAGCCTCATTCTCAGAACTTCTGACTGTGCTGTGCTTTGCAGCTTCATCAGACCCATGTGTTATTTTGGAGTGGTGGGAATAATAGGGTTTACACCTAATCAAGGAAGAGAATTCCAAACAAAAGCTTGGGTGGGGTTTCCTGGGCAGGAGTGTGATATTGTAGTAAATGGGAAGCAGAGTTCTGCAGTCCAATCTCTGGGCTGATTACACAAATTAGAGCCGGGCCCGGTTTTCAAAGGAATGTAACACACCCCAGCGAGGCCCCTCCTCAGTGGGCGTGTCAGCGTTTCCTCAAGCTCTCTCTTTAACAGTTAATACTTTCTCCAGAGGAGCTGAGAGCCTTGTGCGGAATAATTAGGGTCTCTGCCTTGGGACCATATCACAGGTGAGTTTACCTTAATGTTAAAGTCCATTAGGGAGTCCTATGGCTAAATTCTCCACTTCCTGCATTACTCAACAGAAAATTCTTGCAGGGTTCTGACATTCCAGTAACAATGGCCATTTCTAAGCACTATTGAACCTGCCACTTTATCTGGGGGAGAAGAAAATGTTCAGAGAAAGCTTCTCTTCTTATAAAAGGCGTCATTCTCTGTGACCATGCCAAGTGGCCTACTGCTGTTCTCAGTCTTCAGATCACCACTCCTGCCTCATTTCTGTCCAGAATATTCCCGACCCCCTGGGTTTGGCCTCTCTAAGATGCTTGAGACTTTCCTAATGTGCCAGGTTCCTGCCCTTCTCAGGAACTCTGTCCTTATTGCTTCCTCTTGCGATTTCCCCCCACATCCCTTCCCCTTTTCTCTCCTTTCTTCTCAGTCTTGAGAATTAAACATCATCTCCCTTGAGAAAGCACCCACTAGTCATCTCTCCTGTCTTACCCCCAGTCTCTATTAGATGCCACAAAGTACCCTTTGTTCACCATTTTCCACTCTTACCACCTGCTGTTAAATGATGACTTTGCTTCTTTAATTTATAAGCCCCTTGAGGCCAAAGACTCTCACTTACCTTCAGATTTCCAGTACATGGCACGTAATAGGTACACTTGGATGGTTTGGGGGAAATTCTCTTAAACAAATTATATGTTCTAATTTTTTTTCTCTAGAGCCAATTTATGCCCCATATCAGATGAATGTTTCTATTATACTTTTGTCTATTATCTTAAACATTTTGTTTTTTTTTTTTTTCTTTTCTTAGCCATGTCTCTTGCTGCTGTATTTCATGTTTAATTTTGAAATGCCAGGAGCACACTAACTGGGGCAAGGGGCCGCTGAGACTGACTCTTGGTGTCCAGGTCATGGCCCTCACTGGTCACTTGGGGTTATGGTTACAGCAGATTTAGTGGGGGTGAAATGACACTGGTGGCCATGCCCACTTCATACTTGCTTCTTTGACTGCACCTCCCTCCGCGCTCTCCTGCCCCTTCTACCCTTCCCGAAAAGGTCACATTCTGTTAAAACATCATTCCTTTTCATGCCACTTCTTCCACAATGTACACAATTGCCTTTATCTTCCTCCCATGTCAAGCACAGTGACTTGTCCTTCCACAGGCAGCTCTACGTGACTTCTTGTGGGACGCCTTCTGTAAACCCTGGTTAAGAAAATATTGTACTATTGTGATTCTTTCAGGCTTCTCCACCAGTGTCACCCCAGAACATTTTAGATGATGTCCCCTCCACAATGTGCATCACATTTTATCGTCATTTGTTTGTGGGTCTTTCCTCACACTGAATTGGATTGGGGATGGTTCCATGGCAGAGGTCTGGCCTTACTCCTTTCTGTATTTCCCGGTGCTTATCCCAGTGCCGGGTGCACAATCCCAACTTGCTGAGCTGATAAATTAGTGCATAAGGGACATTGTATTTTATTTTTGATATAAGTTTGCATGTCTTCAGTGATGGTATGTGTCCTATTTTACGGGTGAGGAATGGAGACTCAGACACAAGCCACATGGCTTATAAGAGATGAGACATTGACTCAGACTTGTAGGGGTCTTTGGTGGGCTCTTCCCAGGATAAGACAGATTTCTACAGATTTGATGAAAGTCATATGCTGTTAGGAGTCAGGCAGCCCAGGTTTCTGGTTTCCTCGTGGGGTCGAGAGGCTGGTCTCATAGATAACAGGAAGAACCATCAACATCACCACTGGGATAGTCTGAGCTGGCCCATTCCCAAGGTAGTGCTCATTTCAGTCTGCAAACTAGAAAGATTTGAGACATGGATAAAGAAGTTATGCAGCTGCTACAGAAAATTATGCTAAGGTTAGTCTCTTCTGAAATTATATACCTTATAAATTTTCTTATGAACCACACTTTTGTGTTTCTCCTGAGTGCATTAATTTTCTCATGCTAAGTAAGATACTGCATTCCCTCTCTGACACTCATGTTCTCAGAAATACTTATAAATATCCCCTTGTCCTCTGGGCAATTAGCCCCAAGGAGTAGAGGTGCATGTAGGAGCTGCTAATTTGTGTGTGTCTGCTTGCTAGAGATTCACCAGCAGCAATCCCAGATGAGCTGTTAATAAGTCTTAAGACACTGCAGGTCTGCATGCTGCATGAAATTAGAGCTAATACTCAGGCCACAAACTTTTCCTTGACTTGGCTTCTCTCGATTTCTGAGGGGGAGTGAAGTTCATAATTATTATTTTGAGAAACATTTACAATGCTTTTTCGGTGCAAAAAAAAAAATTGATTAGTTTGGAATCATGGAAAGTCACCTAACGGAGCAATGTAGGGAAAATTTAAAAATATTAGCGTGTATACATAATAAATTGTACCAGGCTGACAGATATGCCTCAAAGAGCTTTTTGAAAAAGTATCTGTGACATAAATTTAAGACATTGTTGCCCAGTAGAGGGTTTTAGGGGATCTATGCTAATGGATATTTAAGAGCAACAATTAACATACCACTTCATAATTAAGTGCTTCTGGATTGCTTGAGGGGCACTCTCTGGCAACTGTCTGCACCCTTAAATTCCTCACATAGCCATTCCTTAAGCTGAATGAACTTGAGCTTACTTTGATTACCCTTGCTTTGCTAAGCAGACCCTTTAAACTTCCAACTGTGTGGGTCTAGGGTTATCTCAAGTGATGAGTCGGTGTGGTCCACAGTAATGCCATTCTCCTGTGGTTCAAATCAGCAAGTGCTGGCCAGCTTTCAGAGTGGCAAAACATATTTCCTGCCCACAGGAAGTTTACAGTTCACTGCAGAGGATAGTCAGAAACTGGCTTTTGTACCCACCCATAGCATTGTCAAGGCCTGGGTTTAGGAGTCAAAGAGTGGCTGCTATACTGGCTGTAGGAGGGAGCATGTTACTTGAACTTTTTAAGCTTCAGTTTCTGCATCTGTAAAATGAAGATGAAGATAATAGTTACCCCCTTATAGTTATTGTGAGGAACAGTGAGATAGCATAAGTAAATCTGAGGCATAAGTGTTCATTGTTTATCTGATGTGGCTGCTGCCCATATGGTAAAGAAATAACTGAAATATAACGTGGCAAGTGTTCTATTAGACCAAGTATGTGTCATATTCTGTGAAAACAAGTGTGAACAGGTTATTGCCCGTGGGAATAAAGAGCCAAGAGATGCTGGTGTCTAGAGAAAATGTTGAGGAGGAGGCTACCTATGAGCAGATCTTCAGTGCTTCTCTATTCCTTTTACCAACACCTCCTGAGTCTGTACGATGTGCTGGAGACTTTGCTGGATACTGGGGTTACAGGAGTGACCAGAAGCAATAAAATTCCATGCCCCCTTTGTGCCTGCATCCCAGTGGGAGAGACAAGGGAAGCACCCAGCGGTGTATGTAAAAGCACTGGGGTGGAGCATGTAAGGCAGATGCTGGGAATACAGAGGAATTCAATGTGGCCACGAGGTAGGGTGCATGGGGTGGAGGGGAAGTTAAGTGCATGTTTGTGAAGGGTCCTAAGTGTCATTCTAAAAAGCAATGGGTAGCCATGGAGGCCTTGATTTTTTTTATATATGACTATTATTTTCCCTCTAATTGTAATACATATTCACTCTAGAAAATATATGACTTAAAAAAGAGGAGTATACCCATAGCTCTACTACTGAGGAAAAATTTGTGTTTTAACTAACTTCCTAACAGAATTTGCCCTCATAGCATTGGTTGGTTAGTTTATTTCTTGAGTTGAGATGGTTGTGATCATGCTATAAATACAATTTTGCTTTCTGTTTTTTCCACTTACTGTAGACTAAGCATTTTCTCAAGTTCTCATTAATAGTATTTTTCTGGTCATGTAATAACCAATCCAGAGAATGAAACAGTTAGCTCAATCAGCCCCATTTGGATCAAGAGTTGTGTCTAAGTTCTTATTAGCATAAAGAATGAATATTTAGCATCCTTATATATGAAAACATTTCTGCATCTAAGATTATTTCCTGATGATAGATTCTTCATTGTGATTAGTGGTTCAAGGGATGGGGCATTTTAAAGATGTTTGAAGCACAGTGTCAAAGTACTTCCCTAAAACAGCACTGATTGAAAATGTTTCTAAACCTTTGTGTGACCTACATATTCTTGGAACCACAGGGGAGGGTGGTTTTGATCAGAAGGAGGTTGGAGTCAGAGTGGTTAGCGATAAGATAATGCCTCCTCTAGGGTAGTGGCACTTCTGATAAA
The DNA here is from genome assembly GCF_014176215.1 of Rousettus aegyptiacus. Classification (NCBI taxonomy): domain Eukaryota; kingdom Metazoa; phylum Chordata; class Mammalia; order Chiroptera; family Pteropodidae; genus Rousettus; species Rousettus aegyptiacus. Next base: position 130,530,330 of record NW_023416306.1, read on the forward strand.
GATGACAGGACCTTGCTTAAATGTGAGATGCCTGCCTTTATGGGAGACTGTTACCGCAGATGAGATGGTTGGTTTAGGACCTGCGGAATTTCTTCTCTTGTTCTCTATAGTTCTACAATGTAACTGTTTGCTTATTTGTCACTGTACCCTGTTGAACTTAGTTCTCTGAGCCTCTAATTTGGGGCATTAGCATTTTTATATACCTAATTATTGTTAAACTCCATAAAATATGGAGGTCAAGGAGAAGGGGGCTGGGCAGCGGCTGAGGCACAGGCAAGGAACAGGGGCTCATCGCAGTAGGGCTGAGGCATGGCTGCCTGGCAGAGAGCATGCTGGAGAGGAGGGGACAGACCTGCCAGCCCAGAGTAGAGTGTGGGCACGAGGCTGAAGACAGGTTCTGGACTCAGCTCTCCATCATCGTTCTGGCTTGTCTGCTGACTGGCTGAGTGATCTGAGGCAAGTGACTTAAGCTCTCTCTGCTTCCGTTTCCTGGCAATCTCTTTTTAGATGTAACACTACAGGATATTTTTAGGCATGTATATGTAAAAGGTGGCAATTTTTTAAAAAAGCAGAGAATGATGGAATCAGAACTCAGAATTAGTTGCCTCAATGTTAAAAGCAATGTGGCCCTTGGAAAGTGCCGAGTAAATTTTGGCAAGGTTGGTTGATGATGACAGCTGCTTATGTTGGGGTTTTTCTCAAAGACCATTTGGGAAGGGTTGTTTTTTGGGGTAGTACTATGCCCTGTGGCAGAGCTGATGAAGGTATCCTGGCCCTTGATGGATGAAACAAAAATAAAGTTTTTGAAGTTGAGACTTAAAAAAAAAAAAAAAAAAAAAAAAAAGACTTTCTCTCTTGACCATGTCCCAGAGCCAGTCCTTTGGAAAACATCCAAGGCCTATTCGTTCACGGCTGGAGAGCTGTCTCCCAGCCTCACTCTCTCGAGCTCTTCAGGGACCGTGGCAAGGAGCACCTGAAAGATGCTCAGGAGAACCCCACCCTATCTGTTCTGGGACACTGAGGGTGGACAGGCCCAGTGTTAGACCATGTAGCAGTTTCCTAGGGTGGTCTTAACAAAGTACCACAAACTGGGTGGCTTGTATAGGGGGAGGAAAACCAATTTTCCCCTCTACCCTTCTGAGTTCTTAGCGAGACCTCCTGTAATAAAAGATCAACAAGAGAAAAAGAAGTTTATCAACATGTATACCTCATGTATACATGGGAGATAGCCCAGAAAGAAGCTACTCTAAAGTAGCTTTGTAATTAGGGCTTAAATACCATCCTAGTAGGGAAAAGGGAGGAGGGTTGTAGGCCTCTTACGGAAGAGTGAGTTTTAGGACCCTCTTATAGAGGAGATGGGAGATTTGATAGTTTATGAAAAAGTCTGTCTGGGTATGGTGGTGGTCTCTAGTCTCTCCAAAGATGAGTCAGTCAGTCTTTCCTGGTTGATAAAACTCCCAGGAAGGTGATTTATACAATTGAGTTTCTTTTGGAGGATTTATCTTTGGGTTGATAAGGGGAGTTCAGAGAAAGCCTCTCCCTGCATTCGCTGTTTTTTCACTTGCCTAGTGATCAAAATCATTATACCAAAATGGCATATTTTGTTACCCTTCATTTATAACAGAAATGTCACCCAATATCATGGTATTGGAAGAGCCATGCTCCCTCTGAAGGCTCTAGGGGGGTCTTTTTTCTGACATCTGTCAACTTCTGGTGTCTCCAAGCATTCCTTGCCTTTGGCTACTTCACTACAAACAGATACCTCTGTCTTCCTGTGGTCTCTTATGGCTCTTATAAGAATATTTCTCATCGGGTTTGGGTAGGGCACACCATATAATCCAGGATGATCTCATCTCAATATCCTTAATATCCAGAAGTAAAATGTAATAATAATTTTTGCCAAATCAGGTCACATTCACAGGTTCCAGGGATTAAGACATGGGCATATCTTTTGAGAGGCCACTGTTCAACCTCTACAGGCCAGAGATTAGGTTTGTATCTTCATGGGAGACTGTCTGCTCTGACACTGCCCTTCATAGCCCAATGTCATTGACACTCGGGGCCTGACCTTCTGGGTCTAACACCTCAGTTCCTTTCTAGAAGATGGGAGACTGAGAACGGTCCCACCATAGGCAGGCCATTAGCCAGGCATTTGGTGTCTGGATAACCAGGACAGTAGTGTGCCATTTTAGACACACTTGGTGCCCAGACTTTCCTGAAGGGATAGCATTTGCAGTTCACATGTGAGGTTGGCAGAGTCTGTAGTCAGAAATCTTTGTGTCTTAATGAAAGCAGGTGAACTTGGTGGTAGTAATTATAGCTATAGTCGAATTTTTGTGGTACAGGGGAATGGCTGTGAAAAAGAAATTCTGTGGCACTTGAGAGAAATTTTGTGATTGCAGAATAGGTGCAGCTGAATTTCAGTTACCAGAATTATTATGTAAACACTCCACATACATGAATTTAACAATAGAATTCAAATGAGAAGCTATTATTGGTTATCGGTAGAGGTCATTGAGTGTTATAATTCAGGGTTAATAATCAAGCTAAAGGTAGTTTCTCCTGGCTTTAAAACTACAGTTGATGGAGCAATAATTACTTGTGAGTTTGTTGTCCCTTCTTCGGGTCAAACAAAGCACTGTTGAATTTTTTTTATGATAATTGTTCTCTCTTCCTTCTTACTTTCCCCTCCATGTGCTTTTTCTCACAACACTGCCTTTCTCTTTTAAGACTTCAGTGCTGTTGAAACTGTTAACAGGATTGCCTTGTTGATATAAACTTGTTTTCAGAGTGCTTCCATCAAATAGCTTACGTGGTTTTCAGAGATTGGTCTTGGACCACATTCCCTCTTTACCACCCATGGGAAAGGGTGCCAGACTATTCCTTGGCTCTATTCCAAGTGTGTCAACAGCCAATTGGTTTCCAGCCCACCAGGAGCAGAATAATCTTGGGTAAACATGGCCGTTAGAATAAAGCAAATATTAGTCTTGGCAGTTATAGTTTCTCAAGTGTCTGGTCCCTCTTATGTTAGTGGGCAAAATAGCTACGCTGTAGAGTATGGCATCGAATACCACATCTGGTTTGAAAATATTGGTAGAAAGAAATATACAAATGAAGGACTTTTAAAAGATAGCGTCAATTCTCCCTCTCTCTCTTCCTCCCTCTCTCTTTCCCTGTCCCCCTGTGAACAAATCCGAATATCCCTTTAGCACTTAATTTGACTTGCTTATTGCTATTGACATTTAGGCTAGATAATTATTTGTTGTGGAGGTTACCCTGTATGTTGGAGGATGTCAGGTGGTGTCCTTGGCCTTAAACCATTGTTGCTAGTAGCAGCTCTCCCTAGTTGTGACAACCAAAAATATCTCCAAACAAGGCCAAATGTCCTCTGGGGATAAAATCACCCCTGGCTGAGGATCACTGGCTTAAGCCAATCCTCCCTCAAGTGGTCTGAGTTTGGTGATTGGGGGCTGCGGTGGTGGTGGTGTGTGTGTGCAGGTAGGAGTGGTAGATGGGTCTCTTAACCTTGGCTTTCTTGGCTCCTACTCCTTGAAATTTACCATCTGACTCAGCTGTGCTCAACATGTTCGCTGTGTGGGTCTCTCGGAAATGAGAGAGGTCGGTGATTACCAAATCAACATGGGCTGTTAACTTTCAGAGCAGATATTAGCTATTTTTTTCCCCTGGCTTGTTGCCATTCCTCTGATGGTTTTAAAATGGGGGTGCCAGTCACACTGAGGGTCCTCTGGAGATGAGCCCGACACCTGGCACCTTTCTATTGTTTTGTCCCTCGGCTGGGCAGCAAAACATGACAGGAGGCTATTGCTTATTTTGCCTGTGAATCAGTCAAACTTCATGTAATCAGACGGAAGGTGTCGACCTTCAATGTCAAGGTGACGTGCTGTTTGGGCAGATGTAGTTCTTGGACCTTCTCAAGCATGACTTTATGTATCTACAGCCAGCTAGAATTGCTTTGTTAGAAAACCTAAAAGACTATCCTTACGGAGCTGTCAATCTGCTTTTTAAAGCCTTAAGCATTTTCATCATTTACACAGTTTCAGAGTTTCGAGTTCATTGCAGTAATGTCATCATACTAACACAGTTAGGTTAAAAACTTTGTACATTACCTTCATGTGTGGCCTCCCTTTTTGTTTTTGGTCTTTAATTGAAAAATGCAAATATATGCAGAAATAGAAAGAATTCAATGATTCAATGATAATAAATGACGCCTTTGATTTCATCAAGAACCCCTTCTCCACTTATTTTGAAATAAATCATCAATATCACATTTCATCTGTATATTTTTTAGTATGCAACTCAAAAATTCTGGGGCTCTTTTTAAAACATAATTATCATCCCTAAAAATAAATGAATCATTATTACATCTAAAAATGCCTTAATATCCATTGCATGTGGTTGATGTGGCTCTTAAGTCTCTAAGTCTACTGTAAACTCCTCTTTGTTTATTCCCAATGCTCAAGGGCAAGACAGATACCGGAGACCATCTTTCATTCTTTTTGTGTTTAACATGTTGCTATGTGTAGGGGCATAATAGGTACCTACTTTTCCTCTAATGTTGTAAGTTATGTTTTTCCTTCCAAGTTCTTTTGCTTGATAAAGGACACAGTCATTTTCTCGAGGGAAAATACTCAGCTGGCAGGTGCCATGAATTACCTGCCACTTTCATCCCACATACCTGCCTTAGGTGGGCTGCTGTCAGCCTTTTATCCTCCCTTCCACTTAATGCCATTTTAATCTACTCTTTTCCAATCTTTCCTGTGCCAGTGTCTGTGGTACCAGCCAGAGGTCTGGAAGTACATGAAAATGTAGTAACTTATGGCTAAGCATTCTATCAGTGACAAAACTCATCCCAGAATACTGCCTCCCAACATTTTCATGCCAAGCATCTTTCATGGCCGCTGCCTTTTTCTTAGTCTCTATTGGCCTGGCCAGCCTCCCTGTGGAGCTGTTCCTTCTCCCCAACTCCCAGGGGCCCTGGGTTCTGGAGGAGGGATCTGTGGGCACCTAAGTCTCTGAAGCCACCCCGTAGCTGCCCTCCCTGTGTGTCCATCACCTCCTCCTGCCACGTCCTCCCTGTCCTGGGACAGGCTCCTCCCTACCCGTGTGCTGTCTCTCCTGGCCAATGCCTGACTTCACTGAGGAGCAGGTACACGGAATCGGGGCCTTCCCGCTCCCTAGGCACTCTTCATAGCTGGCAGCTGCAGCGCTCCTACTGGTGAACCCATTAACAGTCCAGCCTCACAATTGACCTTTGGCTCCCTGTTAAGGCCTTGCCTTCCAGCTTTCGTAACCACTCCTTGAATGAGGTGTAGTTTCCCCAGTAATTGTGCCCCTCTTGACATTTTCTATTCATGCTCAATGCAGCCCTCCATTTGCACCCTCCTCACCTGCTCTTCAACCTCACTAAAACCTCCCTATCGAAACTTTCTTGTCCTCCCACTTTGTTGGGCTGCCCTGCTTTTACTTCCTTCTCTACCCAACATCCTCTGAGGGACCTGAGATCCCCAATGCCCTTGAGAATGAAAGCATGGCCCCCTTCGTGGATGCCATTTAGGGACTGGCGCCCATACACATTGTGACCCACTACCTTGGCTTGGCCCTCTTCTCATGAGACATCCTTTTAGGGGACCCTGGCACACACATGGTCAGGTTCCTCTGGGAAGCATGCAGACTCACCTCACTCCAAGTCCCCTCATTCTATCCCCTTCTCAGCACTCGCTTTTCCTTCCATCTCACACAGAAAACAGAGGTGCCACTTACCCAGCTTCCCCCTCTCCCTGCCAATGTCCAGGCTGAGGGAAGAGCTCTTAGGCGGAAGAACCTCCCCCCACCAATTTTCCCTAAGACCTTTCTCCAGGAATGCCCCTCCTTCCCTGGGTCACTGTTTCTCCTTCCCTTCAGTCTATAATTTGCTCAAATCCCAGAATCTTATAACAAAAACAACCCTCCTAAAAGTTCTGAGGTATGTGTTATTAGCCCTTCTCGTAGACAAGGACATGGGCTTGTAGGGAGGTAGCTGTCCAGCCTCAGAACCTGCTGGTTACTGCTGGGAACCAGGTGGTGATGCAGCTGCCTGGCTCTTCACCCCGGCCCTCAACCTTTGGTCAAGGGTCAGGGCACCAGGAAGGACATAGCTCTCTTAGCAGTCCCTCCATTAACTGGCATAAGGTTAAGAAAAGTTTTGTAACTAACTAACTGAAATGTGGCTGCCATGTGAGTCATTTGACCCTTAGCCTGCTCAACTCTCTACTCTCTGATATTTTGGGTACTGTTTTCCTGTTTTATGGATTCATCAGGGGCTGCCTCTTCATTTTTCTGCACCCGGAACACTCTGTTCATGGTTAGTGCTTACTAATGGGTTCCTTACTCATCTAGAAGTCTTTAGCTTTTAACCTCGACTTGGTAGAAGGCTTTTAAAAAACACAGTTATTTTTCTGTGTGAATATAATGAACACTTGACATTTTTGCTTTGTCGAGATGTAATTATTCGACATATGAACTTTAGTTTGTATATGTTTGAATATTTCTGAAATCAGGACCCATCAATACTATATTATATCACAATGTGGTTTATAATCGATGGTGGTTTATAATTGAAGAAATGTGGTATTGTCGTCATAGATGTAAAGATATTACAGTGTTATAGATTCTAATCCTAGTTATGTCATGGAAATAGTTCTGTTTTACTCACCTCTCCTAAGTGGTTCCTTTTTTCTTTCTAAAAATGTGAAGATGCAGTTCCCTTTCATCTTTTGTTACCTTCTGCCCCCAACTCCTACAAATATGGAATGAGATTACCAGAAAATTGAGGCTCTGGCGAGTCGGTCTAGAGTAGTGTTTCTGAAAGGAAGAACTAGTTCTTTGATTTCTAATCTGTTGGGCTAACATACTTCCGTGAAATTCAATAAAAATGAATTATTCGAAAAAAAGAGAAGATACAAGAACTTTTTAATTTAATCATTATACATAATTTCACATTGCCATTAAAGTTTCCAAATGTGCACTCATATTTTTGTACTCATATTATTACAGATCAGTCACAAACTGGTGTGGGCAGGGCACCCTTCGGGTAGCACTGGCCTTGTTAATGGAGGTTTTACTTAGTTCATTAATTTCGGTGGAGTCCTTTTTTTTTTTTTTTAAACCAAATTATTCCACCTTATTCTGATCCATGTTGACCAGTAGGGAAACACAGCTGGGAAGCACCTTAAAGTCCACTGACCTTTGAGGTCAGATGTAATGTTTGACTTTCCACAAAAAGAAGTATTTAATCCGCAGTTTATCAGATGTTCATTATTTTATCCGTTGGAAAGGAATAGAGACAGGCGAATGGCTCTCCTCCTGGTTTGTGGAGAATGCCCTGCCATCCCTTGCAGCAGAAATGTGGGTTTGACTATTTTCTCAGCTGCATAGAGTGAAATTCTAATACATAACATTGTAACAGCCAGAAGAAATTTTATCATATTCTGATTGCGAGATTAAAAAAGTATGGATAGTGAATTGCTTTTTAAAGAGCACAGCAGTTAAATGTTTTGATTCTCGGTCTGAAGGGGTTTATTTGGTGATTACGTGATGTTTTTTGCTCAAGGTAGTTGTGATTGTCTTACTGGAACACTTAAATATTTAAATCTTAATGGAATTGGCAGGAACTGTTAGGTGAAGTACACAAAATAATTCAAAAAAAAAATCCAAGTGAATTAATTTTGGCTTCAGGGTTGTACTCAAATAACGCTAGTGATGGTAGGTTGACACAAAGCACATTTATGCTGCTGGGAAAAGGAATTAGAATCTAGAGAAGCACTGTGCTGGAAATATAATAGGACAGATATAATTTTAAATTCTCTAGTAGCCACAGTTTAAAAAGATGACATTAGTTTTAATATACTTCTCCCAGCCCCTCCAAAATGTTAACATTTCAGAATTTAAAAATTATTAATTTTTGTACTAAGTCTTTGAAACCTGTGGACATCTCACTTGAACATCTCAATTTGGACTAGAGACATTTCAAATTCTCACTAGTTATACATGGCTACTAGTTGCAATATTGAGTAGTATAGATGTAGAGAATCCAAGTCCACAGTGAGGTAGATAATTTGCACAATTACCTGAATAATTTTATGTTTGAATTATAATGTGGTCCAAAATAATTTTGAATGATTTCACGGTTACCTTAGCGGGGCCAGCAGTAGACCCTCTGGGGAGTCATCCCCTCCCCAAAGGCCTGTGGCCACCTGCAGAGGTGGAACGATTTTTTTACTTTTTAAAATAAGGGTTATATAGAGGAGGAAACTTGTTCCTGGAGAAGACTTTGCTCTTTCAATTTATATTTATTCTTTTTTTTGACAAAGAGCACGTAAAGGCTACGTTAACCTGGGTAGTGATGCATGTGCTGAGAATGACAGAGAAAGTAACGGGGAATTAGAAAGTCATAGTTGTGCCCGAGCGGAGCAGCTGACAGCATCAGTGCCCTCAGGTCCTGGTTTTCTCTTCAGAAGCAGGTGTCTGGGGCAGGGCAGCATCCTGCCCACAGCTACCCAGCTGGCTCCTGTGTCCCCAGGAATCATGACTTAGGCCAGCTGAGTCAGTCTCGGGTCATCTGTGTCCTACTGTATGCAACGGGAAACAGAGGGAGATGGCCGTAACTTAATTTGATAAGCATAGAAGTTTATTTTTCTAAGTGAAAATGGCTATATTCTTTTTCTGACTGAAAATAGTAGCTTTATGAAGTATTTATATTGCAATAATGTAATACCTGGTATTTGCTTCAAAATAATCTCTAGTGAGGGCTGGAAAGGAAGTAAGAGGGAGGTCTGGATGAAATCAGACTGGCCAACAGTTGATAACTGCTGATGCCGAGTGAGTATGTGGGGTTCATTATAATCTAATACATATTTGAACTTTTTAATAGAATATTTTTAGGATTTATTTGGTACATGAAGTTGTAAAGAAAAGTTCTGAAACTCCATCACCTGGCGATAACTTGGCCATTAACTTGAAAACATGATTTTAAAACTGTCTCTTGGTATTCCCTACTGTGAAAAGTGCCTTGAAGTAATACAGGAAAGATGTGAGTCCTGATCTTGCTCTCACAGAGATTTTGTTCTAGTTAGGGAGCCAAAAGATTACATACGGGAAAGAGAAAAAAGTCAGTATTTACTGCAGACATGTTTTACCCCGGGCCTTATGCTTATGTGGTCCTTGTATCAGCCTTTTAGGGAGATTGTCCTCTCGGCCTTTTATGGGGTGAAGTGAGGCTCCGAGGACCTCCGTTACTCATGTTCACTAGCAGGAATGTTAAGGTCACCAGGATGCTATTGGCCTCAGATGACCCAGTACCAGGCTCTGTGCTTGGCACTTGAGTATACTTTATCTGTCATTGTCCTAGAACCCTGCAGATCTGGTATTAGAAGGAATGCAACATACTATGATGAATCAACAAATTCTGCAGAGGAATCTACAAGACCCATGAACATTCAGAGAACAGCAAGAGTAGGGGGAACCACAAGGGAGGGAAGGCTGCTTGGAAAAGAGGGAACTTTGAATGCAGATCGGGGACAGGAAAAGGGAGATACGTGGCTAAGGAGAATTGATTTTTGAAACTTTCTACGAGGAGGAGGAAGTTTCAATGACAAGAACTGCATTTAGGAGGTGTTTTGATTTTGAATGAAATATGCCAAAACCATTGGCTGGATGAGAAGAGAGAAGAGGGATTTAGCCTTTTGGAAAGCATATCAGGTGGCAATTTATGAAGACCAGGTTGCATGTAATAAGAGAGATTAGGGCAGCAAAATTACCTTTGAAATATGAACTTTGAGGGCTGCAATAGCCACTAATCAGAGTCAAATGATGACAGATTGTTATAAAAAAAAAAAGTCCCTGATTTCCACATTATGTATACCTGAGCAGCTAATTTGTTCTTAATTAGTCAAACCATCTTCCCAAATGACCCCATGTTCTTATTTGTGATATCTATTTTAGGTTGCCCAGAGGCTGATAAAATTTCACAGTGCTCCTTGATTCTTTCTTCCCCTCTCTTTTATGTGGTCATGTGTTGGCTCACAGCACCTGGGCAACCAGGCTTTGAAGGCTAGAGGAATGAGCCATTATGCATATTCACAGGAGATTAGCGTGTCTCATAAATAGGATGCCCACTACTTCTGGCTACAGCCCTAGGATATTCCATTACAGTTGATGCGTTTTCCATAGGCCAGGAAAACCAGATGGTTTACCACTTGAGGCAGTCACGTTCACTCCTCATGCCCTTCAGCTGCATTGTTTTACTGTAGAAGCAGTTCTCCAGGTGCTAGTACGGAAATGTAGCCCTCAAATTCAAGGTCGAGGGGGCAGCAAGAATAAAAATGATACAACAACTTCTCAGGGTCAGTTCTAGCAGGTTGGAGCTTTGTGTGGGACATTCCCTGTTCGACCTGACTACTCCGATATTGGCAAGTGATGCCATTGGCCAGGAGGACTCCAGAACTTCCATCTCTGCTTCCTGGGACCAAACTCAACTGTCGCCCTCTGAGACTCTCCTCAGGCTCTGTCCTGCAGTGGAGTGGAGCTCCCATGGGGGTTTCTCTGTCTTGAGTGCCAGGAAGGTATCTGCAGTGCCGCATCTCACCCTTCTCTTCTTGCTCGTGTGTGTGTGTGTTTTTCTTTTAATTAATTTATATTTTCATAGACTTTACTTTTTTAGAGCAGGTTTAGACTCACAACAAAATTGAGCAGAAACTCTGGATAGTTTTCATATACCCGTTCTCCAAATACACGCACAGCTTCCCTCACCGTCAGCATCCTACAGCTGAGTGGTATAACTGACGTCCCTACACTGACACATCATTATCACCCAAAGTCCGCAGTCTACGTTAGAGTTCATTTTCGGTGTGGTATATGTTCTGTGGGGTTGGATAAATGTAGCCACCGTTATAGTAACATACAGAGTAGTTTCATTGCCCTAAAAATCCTCTGTGCTGGTCCTATTTATCCCTCCTCCTTGACCTCTGGCAACCACTGATCTTTAACTATGTCCATAGTTTTTGCCTTTTCTGGAATATCGTATAATTGGAATCATACAGTATGTAGCCTTGTCAGATTGGTTTCTTTCACTTAGTAACATACATTTAACATTCTTCATTTCTTTTCATGGCTTTATAGCTCACTTATTTTTATAGCAGAATAATATTCCACCATATGGATGTACATTCTTGTTCTCTTTATTGCAGCCTCTCACCTTTCTATCCTGAAAGAAATGTTCAGATAGGTGACGAAAAAGATTTGCCTATTTGTGTGCATCATGTTCTACTGTCAGTACTCTGTGTGACTTTGTGCTCTCCTACAGGGTCCAGATTGGATTGAGTGAGTGAGAATACCAGACAGATGGACTTTAGGGGTTAGGAATGGGGGCATAGTTTATAAGGGGAGTCTTTTGGTCCCATTCTTTAATCATTATACATCATAAAGCCTTTATTCGTTTTTGGGATGGGAAAGAAGGCATAAATATGAATTTGTGTGTTTCCCTGTTTGACAACAGACCAAACAGGAGTGATGTCCATTCAAAGACACATGGTTTATGGTGGAAGAGAGGACTGGGTCAGTCCCTGAGACCAGGAGAGAAAAGGGGAGCTTCAGCTGGGACCTTGACCTTCAAGTGTCAGATAGGAAGATCATAGACTGAGGTAGCCCTTTCTCTTCAGTGCATGTCTGCATGTACACACACCCATACACACCCAATCCCATTCTGACTTTGCTCCTGTACCCCAGCCTCTTAAAGCCTCCTACTCTCATCCCCAGTGCCTTGGAGTTATTAAGGATGCAAAATATATTTGTTGATTCTTCACTTTTTGAACACTTAGTGTATTTTAGGAACTGTGAGCTGAGCTGAGGCTAGAGTTATGGGGGAAGCCACAGTTTGTGCCCTCTAGAGCTCATAGTCCAGTGAGGGATAACTTAAATAGATTATTTCAAGATAATATGGTAAATGAAGAAATAAAGATGTCAATGAAGCCTCCCCAGAGCAGATAGAATTTGATGGGCAGCCAGATAAATAGGGCTGTAGTTCATTTTAGGCTTGGAAGGCTGAAGGTCAAAGGCCGCCATAGGGGAAGCAGCTTGGAGTAGGGTTCGAGGAGGAGTGCTGGTCCAGTGGTGCTGGAGCACAGGCTTCTAGGGCAGGTGAGGTCGAGGTATGGAAGCAGGCCCCGGAGATCCCTGTGGCCCGGGAGCTAAGGATGCAACCTAAATAACTGTCTCAGCATGTTAACTCCAGTGGTGGAGGGAGCTGGCACACAGGTGGGCCTGGGCAGGACTGCTGCAACAGATGGGGATAGAGCCCAACCAAAAGTTGGGGACTACAAATAGGGGCACTCTGGTCATCAATTACTTTGTAGGAGGCATGGGGGAGGGCAGGGTCTATTTAATTGAAATTTCTGAATAGAGCAATATTTTCTTGTTCTTTCCACCACTTTTCCCTTACACACAATTGTTAGCTTTTTGAAACTGTATCATCAGTTTTTTTGTCATAGTGAATTGAGGTTAGCAAAGATATTTTTTATTTATTTGAAGATATTGCAACATCTCAGGGTTATTTTAAACATTGTGTTCAGAATATTGAAATTAATGGTATAGGATATTGATATCTATTCCATGCCCAGTTGCTTTATTCCAGCAAATTGGTGATAAAAACTTATTTGTGTATGATTGCCTTCTAGAAGATGAATGTGTTTCTTTTTTCTTCTCCCAAAGGAGAATCTCTACAAAGCTTTGATTAATTGAAATTTCTAGTCTTTGGAATGCTAGTTAATTTGGCTTTTATTGAAAGTAATTGGCTGTAATAATGTATTAAATATAGTACCTGGTCTAGAGACAGCAAGTTCTTTCTAACCAAGAAGTCATAAGAAAGTGTATGTGTCTGTGTGTTTGTGCACATGCCTGTGTAACGAGGATTGTTGCAAAGGATGGGAGATTATGGTGGGAGTGAAATAAGAAAAAATAAGACTTCTTGAGAAAAAAATGTTTTAGAGTGAGCATTCTAAAGTCAAATTAAAATATAAAACTATAGAATGTGTATTTTAGCCAGTTCATAAAATAATGAGTTAATGATACACTTAATGTAAGCTTATTCATTACACTCTTCACATATCAAACATTTATGGAGTTTCCTTGCACCCGCACTGTTTAAGGGCCCGGGGTGTAGTCCTGTACCAAGTAGAGTCTCTGTTCTCATGAAGCTTACGTTCTAGTTACCTCCATTACTATGGAGTTTTATTACAAGCGTGTTTAAAATTTCGAGAGAAGGGAAACAGTTCTAGAACAAGGAGGAATTCATGGCGTCTTGGTTTTTCCCATTGTGAAGAGCATGTTAAGACTGAGTGAAGTAAGTGGTACTGTTATAGCACTTCTCTTGCCCTCCTTGTAAGCTGTGTTTCACACAGCTTTCCCTTAGTATTGTTTGCACCATTAACTGATCTTTTAGGGGCATCATGCTTAGGCATGTAATTGTGACTGTACTGGGGCAGTGAGTCTTCAATAATCATTTACATAAAAGAACTAGTTACAACATTTTTTTCCAGTGTTGTGTGGGATGCTTGTCCCAAGATGTAAGCCACAAAAAAGTGAAGGAATCTGTGTACAAATAAGCCTGGTGCCATTTATATATCATCAACATTAGCATATTAAATTCTCTGAAATGTCCTGTGTTAGAGAAACTCCTTAGTTTTGTTTAAACCAGCATTTCTCGCATTTCTACTGAGAATATTTTTTGCATGGAACACCTCTCATTTGCTGGAGTGCTGCCTTTAGAGGAATGAAAGGGATTTCTAGAGCTCTTCTCAGTTTCTGCAAAGGGCAAGGTAGAGTATTATTTCTCATCTCTGAATGCCTTGGGCATTGATGCCTCAAGCCTATGCTTCGTTGAGAGTCCCTTGTCCCTAGTCCTACTATCTAGCCTCTAGTTGTAAAGTCAAGAAGGGGAAGCCAGCAAAAGAGAATTGGACACTTCCCCTTGGAGTTAAATATCCTCTGACCTACAATAGCTAGACTCTAATTGCTGGGCTGTGCTTTCAATGGAAAAGTCCTCAAGGTTTCAGAGAAAACAAATAAGACAAATCCTTGGCAAGTGGTAGAAGCAGGAGGGGATTGGGAGAATCTTACTTTCAAAATTTCTTTTTTTCTATTTTAGGGCTACTACGGAACTATCTGGTTTATTTTTTTCCTTCTTGGATTTTATAATTTTGAGCAATTACTAATAAATATGTCAAACATTAGTGGTAATTTCAAGCTAAGAGTGGTATACTTAGCTTATCTTCAGCTAAGCCGAGTGGATTTTTTTTTTCTGCTTTGCTTGGTCTTTTATTATAAAAGCACTTTTGTTAACTTTGGGCAGCAAAAACCTTGAGATGGTGTCCACATGGGCCCATCTTCTGATCTTTATGCTTGTGCAGGTGGTATTAGGGCAAAGCTCAAGTGTGGTGTCTCACTATTCCCTGCCTTTTGAAGAAATCTTAGGACAGATGTGTTCTTGGTTGCTTGAGATCTGTACCAGATAGTGTGGTTTCAACCAGAAGCATCATGTCCCATCCTTTATAGCTTGAGACCACCTTACCACTTGAGATCCCCTGCAACTTGGCCCCACATTCCTGTGGGGATTATGCCAAATGAAATGTAGAAAAACAGTTCATAAAAACCTAGCAGTAAAAAACTTCTTTGTATGGTCTTAATCAGATTACTTAATATGTGTTTTTGTTTCTTTAATGCTGGCAAGATGATGGACCATAGTAGATGTTCTATTTACTAGACACTTACTGGGTTCCAGGCACTGTGTTAAGAACTCTACCTGTACTCTCTCATTTCATTTTCACATCTGAAATAGCTAAATATTAACTATCTTGTTCTGATGGTGAATAACCTAGGACTCTGAGAAGTATGTTTAAGCTTCTCTGAACAAGTAGGAAATGGCAAAAGTAGTTAAGTCCTGCCCCAATGTCCCGCTGTTGGTGACAGGCATTTTAGCCAGTAGTTTTTGGTGCTTTTTGGTCACATCTACCTATGTCTCAGGAAATGCTCAAGAAAAGGTATAACCCAGAAGCTGCCAACTGATGTATCCCTTGATGATCTGAAGGTTACTTTATATTTGATTTTTAAATAATTTTTTCCAATTACAATTGACACAATATTAGTTTCAGGTATACAAATTAGTGAGTAGAGAAGTGATCACACCAATAAATCTAGTAGCCTTCTGACACCATACATAGTTATTACAGTATTACTGGCTATACTCCTTATGCTATACTTTACATTCCCATAACTATTTTGTAACTGCCAATTTGTACTTTTTAATCCTTTCTTTTTCACCCACCCACCATTCCCTGTCTCATCTGGCAACCATTAAAATGTTCTCTGTATCTGAGTGTGTTTCTATTTTGTTCTTCAGATTCCACATGTAAGTGAAATCATATGGCATTTGTCTTTCTCTGTCTTACTCCACACAGCATAGTACTCTCTAGGTCCATCCATGTTGTTTCAGATGGCAAGACTTCATTCTTTTTTATGGTTGAGAAATACCCCATTGTATATAGGTACCACCTCTTCTTTATCCATTCATCTGTTGATGGACACCCAGGTTGCCTCCATATCTTGGCTATTGTAAATAATTCTGCAATGAACATGTGGATTCACATGTTCCTTCGAAGTAGTGTTTTGGGTTTATACAGATAAATACCCAGATGTTGGATTACTGGATTCTTCTTTGTCTCTTGTTATAGCCTTTGCTTTAGAGTTGATTTTGTCTGGTATAAGTATTGTTTCCCAAGCTTTTTGTTTTTCTTTCAATTTTCATAAAATATCTTTTTCCATCCCTTTACTTTCAGTCTGTGTGTGTCTTTCAATCTGAAGTGAGTCTCTTGTAAGCAGCACATGCAGGGGTCTGCCTTTACACACACACACACACACACACACACACACACACATTTATTTATATATATATATATATATATATATATCTCCCCTTATTTTTTAATGTCGCACAAGAAATATCATTTTAGCCAAAGAAATCTTTTAGGAAAACTTTTTATTATTATTATTATGACATTGTTAACGAAATTCATAAGTTACAAGTGTACAATTCAACAGTATGGCATATATATATATCGCATTGTGTGTTTACGGCCCATAGTAAGATTTCTTTTTGTCACCACGTATTTGACCCCTTTAACTCCATCTACCTCCCCACTCCTCCCTTACTCCCTAGTAACCACTAGTCTATTGTCCATGAGTCTCTATTTGTCCTGTTTGTTTGTTGCTTTTAGGTTTGTATCCCACATGTAAACGATATCATGTGGTTTTCCACTTTTTCTATCTGACTTATTTCACCTAGTGTGATTATCTCAAGGTCCATCCACATTGTCCCAAATGGCAGTATTTCATCTCTTCTTATGGCCGAAATATCCCACTGTATATATGCACCACAGCTTCTTTATCCAATCATCTGTTGTAGGACACTTCGGTTGTTTCAACATCCTGGCCACCATAAATTGCAAATATTTTTTGTGCAAATATCTTTTTGGATATGTTTTCAAGTCTTTGGGGGTAATTACCCAGTAGAGGGATTGCTGGATCATATGGTAGATCAATTCTTAGTTTCTTGAGGAGCCTCAATACTGTTTTCCATAGTGGCGGTACCAATTTGTAGTCCCACCAGCAGTGTATGAGGGTTTTTTTCCCTGAACATTCTCTCCAACACTTGTTATTACTTGTCCTGTTGATAACAGCTATTCTAACAGATGTGAGATAGTATCTCATTGTGGTTTTGATTTGCATTTCCTTAATATCTACTGATGTTGAACATCTTTTCATATATTTCTTGGCCATTTGTATGTCTTCTTGGGAGAAGAGTCTGTTCAGGTCCTCTCGCACATCTTTTAATTGGATCATTTGCTTTTTTATTATTGAGTAATATGAGTTGTATGTTTTGCATATTAGACTCTTATCAGAAGTGCTGTTTGCAAATACATTTTCTCATTTGGTTGGTTTTCTTATGACCTCATCGACGGTTTCTTTTGCTGTGCAGAAGCTCTGTAGTTTGATGTAGTCCCATTAATTTATTTTGGTTTTACTTCCCTTGCCTTTGAGGTCAAATTTATAAAATCCTCTTTAAGTCCAAAGTCCATGAGTTTATAGTTCCTATGTTTTCTTCTATGCAACTTATTGTTTCAGAGCTTATATTCAGGTCCTTAATCCATTTTGAGTTAATTTTGGTGTGTAGCGATAAACAGCAATCTAGTTTCATTCTTTTGCAGGTGGCTTTCCAGTTTTCCCAGCACTATTTATTGAAGAGGCTTTCTTTTCTAGGGAATCTGATTTTCTTACCCATTCAGCCACCCTGTCTTTGATTGGAACATTTAATCCATTTACATTTAAAGTAGTCGTTAGTAGATATATAGTTATTGTCATTTTATTCACATATACTGGTTTAGTGTTGATGAAGTCCTTTAGCTTTTTCTTGTATGGGAAGCTCTTTATTGGTCCTTCGATTCTAAATGATAGCTTTGCTGGATAGAGTAATCTTGGTTGTAGAGCCTTGCTTTTCATCACTTTGAATATTTTGTGCCAATCCCTTCTGGCCTGCAGAATTTTTCTGTTGAGTAATCAATCAGCTGACAGTCTTATGGGAGCTTCCTTGTAGGTAACTAACTTCTTTTCTCTTGTTGCTTTTAAGATTCTCTTTGTATTTAACCTTTGGCATTTAAATTATGGTGTGTCATGGGTTCATCTTATTTGAGACACTGAGCTTCCTGGGCTTGTATGTCTATTCCTAAAGAAGGTGATTTTAAGTCATAGTTTCTTTAAATAACAAACTCTAGGTATCTTTAGAAGAAGTTTCTATTTAATTGGAAGAGTCTTATCCATTTTTAAAATAAGCATTTTAAACAGGTAACTGTCCTACATAGAGACATGCTCTGTCCCAGTGCTCTCTAGGAACCTTGTTACGATCAGGCAAAAAACAAGAGGTTGTTCCTATCACGGCTCCCACTGAGCTGGAGCCTCAAGCAAGACCATGTTTGACTATTGAGCATTGCTGATTGCTCAGCAGTCCTTTTGCTAGGCGTTAGTACAGAGGAGAAAACAGGTACAGACAGGTTAGGGCTCCCTGAGGCCAAATGACTAAGTAAATGGTAGAACCAGGATCAATCATTTTACTTTTAACCACTGTGCCATTACCTCCCCTAGAAGTAATGTTTTGTCTCATAAATCCTAATCCATCTCAGCCTCATATATGAACTTTTCTCTGTCCCTACATATCCATTTAGAATGATTCCCTTGCACTGAAGAAGAGGGGTCAGAGCAGAGGCCAGTGGTTGGCAGTGGGTGGCCTGTGGATTTGTATGAGTTATGCCACGGAGACAGATACTTAGTTAAGTCTTATGATTGCTTCTCTCTGAAATTGGATAGTGGTTCTTTTTTTCTTTTTCTTTTTCTTTTTGTTTTTGTTTTCTTTCCTTCTTTTTTTCTTTTTTTTTTTGAGTAGTGGTTCTTGTCCATTGTCTACCAGAGGAAAATTTTTTGGGAGAGAGGAAGCCTCCAGGAGATGAAGGGGGATTAACTAGATTTGTACTTTACATCCAACATACCTATAAAGGGATTTGTACGTCTACAAGGGATTATGTTTTTTTTTTTTTTGCCAGGTTTATAATTATGGTATTATGAGGACTGATGTTTTACATGGAACTTCTGAACCTTTAAAAATAGGGCAATGAGAGGAATAAATTTATTTGCTGAAGATGAATATAATGGGCTCATTAAGGGAATACAATTTTGTATTTTATAGTCCAAATAGAAAAAAAAGCTTTTGTATATAAATATAACCCAATAAAAATAAATCTGTGGAGTAGTTAAGTGTATTCATAATAGAGAATATTTTAACCATAGAAATGGCCCATCTGGACAAGTACGTTCCTTTTTTTTTAAATTCTTATTCAAATAGTTTTTCATCAGTTATTTTATTAGTCAGGAATGAATCTACTTGTCTCTTGAAATAGTTTTTTGCCTTTGTTATGCTGGCTTTGAGCTTTGTCCTTTAATTTCTTCAGCTGAAGGTAGTAAACATTATATCACATTGTAAACCTTCGTTAATATAATTATAAGATATATTGTTCGGTTTTCAAATGGGATGGAATGATTGAGAAGATGGAACATAAGCAGCACCGTATTAGTGTGACCTCTTTGGTCCCAAATAACAAAGTCACTTGAGCCAGCTTAATTAAAAATAATTATAATAAGGATACCAATGTGTCTTAGGACCCCGAAGGCAAGGATGAAGTGGCCCTGGGGAATGAACAGAACATAGAGATGCGGGAGGGAACTCTTAGCAGTGTTCACTACAAGCATATGTGTGATACAGACCCCACTAAGAGAAGCAAGCTGGCAGAGACGGAAAGTAGAAATCTGTGGAGTAAGTATATCACTTTACACTTAAGTGTAAGATTTAATAAGAGCTCATTGTCTTCTTTGGGAAATCATACTTATTACGTGAAATTCTAACAGTATAAGCAAAGTAAAAATTGTCTAAACTTCTGATAGTCAAAAATTCTCTAAATTTCTGATAACTATTTTGGTAAGTGTCCTAGACATTTTTTGGGACCTCCAGGAACATGTCTACAGCTGTGCATGGTTTGTTTTAACCTGTTTTATTCACTCAGAAGGATATCATGGGTATTTTTTCATATCAGTAAATAGACTTCCATTATTTTCAGAGTCTGTGTAGTTTATTTAACACATGTCCTATTTGTGTACCTTTAGAGCATTTATTTTTTCCCTCATAAATAAAAGTAATGCTATGTATATACATCTTTCTGCCCACACAATTACCTACTTTGAATAATTTCTCAGAATTAGGATGGCCAAATCAGAGTATGCCATTTTACATGCTGACATAATTGCTACATCATAAGATATATCTATAATATTAGTGATTATCAGTCTTTTGTAAAGATGTCACTTTGACAGGTGAAAAATAATCTGAATTTTCTAAAGTTGCATTTTTTTATTTGTAGTATAGTTGAGTATCCATGTGTTTATTGCTGTTCTGTTATGGAAATTTTATTAATTTACTTTGTCCATTTTGAGGGGAGGACTAATTTCCTTATTTGTTTTTAAAACATTTTTGCATCCTAAAGGATAGTAACCTTTTATAAGTTTTATGTATAGTTCATGTAGTTTCTTATTTTATCTTTGACCAAAATATTGATGTATGTTCTTTTTTAAATTTGTTTTTGCCATTTATGTATTTGACACTTAAAAAATGCAGCCAGCCAAATGCCTTAATTCTTTACAGCTTCAGATTTTGATGTTATGTCATATTTAAAAAGGCTGTTTCTATCCCTATATTATAAAACTGTTAATCTGTATATTCTTCTAGTATTCATTTGAATCTTTTTCGAGTTTTTTATCCCCAGTAGTAGAAAGAGATCTGGATTTTTCCTTCCTTCTAAATAGCAAACCAACACCATTTATTAACTAGTCTCACGTACCTACCAAGATCTGATTACATGTGCTTGGTCTATTTCATATAGATACTTAGTTCTATATCTGGGTATTTATTCTGTTTCACTGATTGATATGAATGTTCTCACTCAGGCTTCTGTTTATTAGCTCTGGCTGACTAATTTTGTTGATTTCTACAATTGATGATGATGCTTCTCTGCTTCACATTTGGTATCCGTGGAATAAAGTGTTAAGTGATTAGTATTCAGTGCCTCAGAGATGAAGTGGGAGCAGTTGAAGCAAGAGGGACTCCTCGCAGACATGTTAAAGAAACCAAGGAGGAAACGAACAAGACAAGTACTCACGTAAACGAATATGCAATTCCTGAGATTTTTGTTTTAAACATTGGTGGAGGCGGGGAAGAGGATATATATATTTGGTCTTTGTTTAAATTCAAAGCCATTAAGCATTCCTACCAGAGGGGAGAAAATGTGTTTTGCCTCTGTGCCAACAGTAACATAATTTTGGTCTTCGAAATCAGTGTCTTGGGACCTCAATTCCCTGTCGGCAAAAAAAATTCCCAGCCCATGCATTGCAGCGGAAATTCATTGTTTCCTGAGTTATTTCCTTTCATGCTTAGTGTGGGGGAAATGACCAAATGTATAGATTGAGTTTTTTTTCCTTCCAAAACCTGACGTCTATAACATTACTTGATTCTGATAGTTTTTATTATTGTCATAGGTATTGCTGAAGGCTTCTCAGATGTTTCAGGATATCTTCAGGGAAATCAACTCAATAAACTGAGAATTTAGGTGAGTCTTTTAAAAAAAAAAATTCATTCTTATCAATTGGCCACCCCCTTCCTCCCCGCATTGGTAAAATTTTATAAAAAGTGTAAAAAAAAAAATCACACTGTCTCGTTTGGTTTCTACCATGGTTCTATGAAGCAGGAGTGTACCTGCCTGGTCTTATTACTTCCATTTCAGTTTGATTCCACCTGATAGTTTGGTGGGGTGGTGGCTGTGGTCTAGAAGAGGGGATGAGTAGCTGTTTTTTCACTTTATTGCATGAATTCTCATTCATTCTCATTTTTTTTTTTTTTTTCATAAACATATTTTTAAGTGCCGGATAAGGGATTAATGTAGAAACATTTAATAGTCTTTGCACTGAAACTGCTTTGTGGTTCCCGGAGCTCTCCAGGGATGCCACACAGTTGCTCTAGCAGGAGATAAAGTGAACTTTAGTTGTAGATTATTAGTTTCCCCTTTGGTTGTCCTGGTTGCGGCTGCGTGATCTCAAGTGCGTATGAGATAACCGGAGCAGGGGAAAATGCCATCTTCTATAGATCTTGGGCATGCCTCGACTGAAGTCTGACAGATAAAAAAGGATTGGTTTATGCTCCTACTCTTAAAACCTGTATCATGGCACACCAGATATATCAGTTCTGTTCTTAACCAGCTGCACAACTAGGGATGGGTTAGTTAATCTCTGCTTGTCTCCATGGTCTTATTTAAATGTAGAGGCTGGCTCAGCCTACTTGTTCCCACACTTTTAGATTTTGTGAATAGGAAAAAAAAAATTTCAGGACCAATTTTTGCTCTATTTTGGGGCTCTATATAAACATAATTGGTAATTATTAAAGCTGGATGAGTACGTGAGGGCTCACTAAATATTTTATGCCATTCTATTTTGCATTTAGAATTTGCCATAATTAAAAGATTTATTTTCAAAATATAACTACCATCCTCATATCATTTTGAGAAGGAATATTTTACTACTAAAATCATAAATTGGTCTTTAGATTGTATAAATTTAGCATTATGAAAATGCTTTTCATTTCCTAACTATCATTTCTCTGCTGACCAGTGACTCTTAGCCATCAATAAGTAAGCACTGGCCTGAGGACTGGCACTTGGGAAATTTTGGGGTATATGACTGTTAAGGGCTCTTTAGCCTCTGAAACTATATCATTCCTCTAAGGCAGGAAAGAAATATACTCCAGTTATATATTGGCTCTTTCCAGAAAATGCCGTGACAGCATACATGAACTAAGAGAGGTTGGAGGTCAAACTGAAGACAAGGGATTGGTCTGTTGGGAAGCTCAAATAAAAGTGACTCATTCATGTGAATGTTAAATGTAGCTGTGAGCCACCTTGTAGTCAATGTGAAAATGAAAACTTCACAGTGTTTAAGTTGTCCAATGAAAGTATACAGAATCTTCCCTTCATACCTTTGTAGGCAGCCTCTGGTGAGGTGGTATTTCACAGATTAGTGACTGTCTGTGGTATGGGGATGTTGAGAGCTAGGGGCGTGCCCAGCTGAATGTTTAACTCCAGGAGACCACTGCAAATACCAAGTACAAAGGAATGCAAGACTGGAGTGTAGGCGTTGAGGCACAGCCAGGAATTCTTAGCTGAAGGCAGTGGGATCAGATGTCTACAGGATATATGGAAAAGTAAAGGAGCTGTTCTGCCCTGAAATCCTCTGGGTACCCTGGCGTGGATGTAGCACTTTGAGGACCTACAGAAGGCACTAGGTGGTCCGACCTGGTTGAAGGACCTGGGCAGAATGAACAGGAAACACCTTTCCAGATACACACCTTTCCCAAGTTTTCAGACCTAAAAGGAGTATGCCAGGTGGATTCCTATGCTATGGGTCTGTATAGAACGGAAACTAGACTTACCATTTCCTTCTTCTTGGGGTGTGGGGATGTATTATAAAGGGTAGGGTAGGTGGAGGACAGAGGAAATAATGGGCTGAATTATTAGGACAGTGAAATGATATGAGGAAAGAACAACAATACCACCTATTTCAAAATAATTCCGGCTGCTTTTGGAAGTTCTGTGAAGTTATACCGTGGTCTTCATTGATTAGAACATGGTAGTTCAGGGCTGTAGACTTCCTCCCTAGGTGACTTCTGGTTTTTGTTTGTTTTAGTTTGCCTATTTTCTGGGAAATACAAATTTCACACTTACCTGGTTGTTTTCCCTCTGTCAACCAACTCTGGGTTTACTACCTGATATATATGCTTCAGCTGGGTTGCTTCACCCTCCCCCACCCCAGGTTATTTATTTCACTGCTCTTTTTTAGGAAGAAGCTATATCAAACAACGACAGAAATATTTGTCTTAAAAAATATATACCTGAAGTCTTAACATTTCCAAAAGTGTCTAAAGCCATGAATAAATGCTAGCAGAAGCTTTTATTTTGACATAAACCAGAGGAAGGAGAATTGCTTTAAGGGATGTGAGCCAGCCCAAGTCTGAATAAAATTTAATGAATGAACAATGTAATCAATCAGTCATGTTCTGAGCCTTTCAAAAGGCCAGACCATGCTGAGCGAGATCTTGTAGGGGTGAACAATTAAGAATTTGAGGCAGTCATACTTCAGGGGAATAAACATGATGCTTTAAAGTATTGTGGGCCTGTCTATGACTCTGTGTGTGTGTGTGAGAGAGAGAGAGAGAGAGAGAGAGAGGGAGAGAGAGAATATGAGTAGATGAGAATGGGGGCATATGATAAATGATTTGTTTAGAATTTTACTTAATGACTCATGGTATATTCCAGATTGGAGAATAAATGCAATATTCCGAACTTATCTCCATTTTCCCTGCAGGCTTGTAAAGAAAATATTAAAAAACAATTTTAAATGAAAAACATTGTTTTTGGCTCTCTGGGAATTTTTAGTTCCCACTGCTGTTTAGGGAGGCTATTGAATCCGTAAAATTCAAACCGAGGATCTACATAGTTATTTGTCTTTCTGCATCAGTCATTTAAGGTAATGACGTCAGTAAAAGATAAGTTGTTCCTATGCTTTTCTTCATTAAAAATGTAATCCATTATACACTTTTGTCTTCCTGCCATGCTCCATTAGCTGGATTCTTTGGATTATACTGCTGGTTGACTAAGCACGGCCACGTGTAACTCACTGCTGGCTCCCTGGGTGGCTGGGAGCCCTAATTACCATCATCTCCTTGATCAAGGTTCCAGGACCTGTGCTGGGGTCTTTTCTCTGCTGTCTGTGCTTAGTAAATGTTTCACAACAACAACAATTTCCAGATTGTTTTTCAGAACTGAATTTACTAATCTACGGGCATAATAGAATGTGTTGTGTCTTTAAGCTTTTTGGTTAATTATGCTTATCAGTTAATTTCTTTTAATGCTAAGATGCCCTTCTAAAGAACTCAAGATTTGAGCCTTTTTAAAGAATTGATTGGATTTCATGGACTCAAAGGCTCTGGAATACTTGCGCCTGCATTTAACTATTCTGCTATGGAGTGTGAATCTTTAAAAATCTTTTTTTGGTCATGAAGCCCCATTTTCTGAAGACCTAGAATGATCATCAAAGCCATTCTCTTTTGTTTACAGCAAATCAGAACTGGACAGCTTTCCAGAACCATTAAATGACTAGTGTACTTGTAGAGTTTAAACAGGACTTTACTAAGATTGAACACACTATAAGGTTAGCTGCAGTGGTCTGAATGCACCACCGTGAGGCCTGGTAAAAAGCTGAGTAGAATCCTACTGCTATGACCTAAACAATGGTTTTATAGAGGGACTTCTATCTTAAAAAAATTTAGTCAAAGTAATATATGAAAATGGCTAAAAATAGAAAATATTACAGAACAGCTTATAATGAAAAACAACCTGTGTTACCCTACCTCCTTCACTTAGTCTGCTTCTCAAAGCAACTACCTTTTTTTTTTTTTCTTCTGTAGATCATCTTTGTTGCTTTTGTGGAGATTTCCATATGTATAAATATTCTTGCATCACTGTTTATAACTTTTTTTTGTTTTAAGGGTGGTGTCTCGATATCTTGTTGTGATCACTGATTAGATAGCTCTGACCATCCTCGACTTCCATCCTCCCAACAGGGCCTCATGCTTTTACTCCTTTCATTTGCCCCTCAGATGACATATTCAGCATCTTGTTCTGTGTCCTAGAGACACTATTTCTTGTGTGCCATCCTCTCCATTTTGGGCAGCTGTATCTTTAGTTTTATATACTCATAGTAATCTTTACATTCTGTACTTTAATCTCAGGAAGAGCTTCCATAATTTACCTGTAACTTGATTTTGAATGTTAAAACCAAGAAGCAGCATTAATCTGTTGCAATTAGGTAGCTGCAGTTCCCCTGGCAGCCAGTGTGTATGGTGGGATTACATTCCTTCCTCTCTGAGCCTGATATCCTCACACTTTGGCCTCTCCATGGAGTGTGTGTGAATAGATTCTCCTTTTCATAGGACACCAGATGTCTTGAATACAGCTTCAAGTTCTCCTAAACTGTCTTCCCATGTTTCCTAGGAACGTGCTTTATTTTTGAAGGTCTCACCCCCACAGCCTCCTATCCTCTACCTTCAGCCAGAACAAATTTGGTCTGAACGTGTGCTGTCTGTCTCTAAGCAAGTGCTGATAGCCAGGAAAAGCTTGTTACTACTGTTGAAAGAATAGCTTCAGGCTCTGGTGTCTCTGAGGGGCAGTATCCTGATCTTTGAAATTACCCATCATTTACTGAGGACCCTGATATGTTAGGCACCTCTGTACTTAAGGCCTGGTGTCTGTTGAAATTCACACACCAGCCCCATGGAACAGATGTTGACATTTTGTACACCAAACATTGAGATCTGAATGAGGGGCCTCTAAGGCCTCTACTGGAAAGTGCTTCTTAGATCCCGGCATAGGCTGGGGGCATGGTGGCCAACTGTGGTCTCATAGGTCAGAAAAGACTTCTGTCTCCAGAGGTCTTGTACGCTTTCTTGCACATACCTCCATCCTCCCCCAGAAAACTGCTGCTGCTCTAGGACGACCAGCTCTGCCTGATTCCCAGCCTCATCCTCCTGTGGCTGTGCCATGTGGCCAAGAACTCATTTGATAGAATTCTGTGACTGGCAGCAGCAGTAGCCTTACCCGCTTAATGTTCCCTTTGTGAATTTGGAGTGAGAAATAGGGCTTCTAACTCAGCCCTGCTGGTAAGTTGGAAAGGTGCTTTGTCAATGGTGGTTGTTGATCTAGGTATTTTCTTAGATTCCCGAAGTATATGTGTGAGTCAGGCACGTTTGATTATCTTAGTATATACTGTGTTTTGATAATTATTTTAGAAGGTTGGGGAAAGTAAACCAGTAAAACAGTAAAGTTTTACTTTTAACACTTCATTTCTCTCATGAACACGGTAGTCTGCATAAATCTTCCGGTATAACTGTATTCAGCATATTAGTATTAAATAGTGACCAGGTGGATGGCAGGTGACCTGGGCATGTGAGTCCCTCACAACAGTGTTGGTGTTCTTCCCTCTCCCGGCTGCTCCCTCCTCACTATGCAGACCCCAGGGGAAGTTTTTGCAGTGGAACCAGTGGTCTGTCCATGAATATGCTATCATTGAGTCGGTGGCTGTGGATGGAGTTCCTCCTTGTTACCTCTGTTAGATCAAGGTGACAGCATTCACATGCACTGCCTCAGTGCAAATACTACTTAGTCTTCAAACATCTGACCTATTTATGTTTGTTCACTCAAGTAAGTATTGATGAAAGGGGAATCTTCACAATGGGTCTCACTTAGGGAGGCAAGATCTGGCCTTAGGGAAGTTGGACTTAATAGAGAGGGATCAGTATTTACCTTATAGCAGTGGTGACTAAGGGTAATTTTTCACATTTAAATTAAATGATAAGCAATACCCTACTATCATCTTATGATGATTAATTCTGACTTGGCATTTTTAATTGTATATTAATTGATTGCAAGGATAGGAAAGAGTGCTAAGTAGAATAGTAATCTGTGTGAGATAATTTGGGTTCCATTATATAAACATCACTAATTGTCACTGTTATACAAGTCTAATGACACTTGGGCAAACGTGTTTGAGATGGACAAATCTGTTCGGACAGTTTCAATCTTGGTCAAAGTTTTATCCCACACCTATATATATGGCTTCTAGAGGACTGGGATAGAACCCAACGCTTCAGGAGAAGAAAATAAGGTTTAAAAAGGCTTTTTTTTTATTACCAGATCCTAAATGTTCACCCAAATACATAATAAATTCTTCTATTTATTTACCTCTAAGGAGTAAAGAATGACTCAATCTCCCCTGCAGGAGAACTTGTAGCTCCAGACGTCTGTGTTGTCCAGGATGCTCGGTTTATTCTGCTGTCCCTTTGGAAAATTTGATGTAGGAACAGGAGACGAGCTGTGTGAAAGTGAGGCTCTTGTCTCTTGGCCACTCTTTTCAGAAATTTGGATTCAGAGGAAGTGTATTTAGTGTTCTGGACTAGGAAGCACAGAAAAAAAAAAACTGGCACTGGAGCATATGACATGGACCTTGTTCTATTTTGTCTACACATTTCCAGAAAGACCATAGTACAGACATGTCTATGACAAATGAGCAGAAGGGAGTCAGTCCAGAGGAATAAGGGGATGTCTCTAATGTGATGCTTTAAAGTAGCATTTATTTTGGGGTTAGTTGATGTAAGTTTTCCTGCTTATAGCGGATAAGACTGTAAACCACAGTAGGTTAAACAAGATAGAAGTTTATTTTCTATTACCGACAGTGAAAGTCTGAGGTGGGCTGTTTAGGGCTAGCAGG
The DNA here is from genome assembly GCF_014176215.1 of Rousettus aegyptiacus. Classification (NCBI taxonomy): domain Eukaryota; kingdom Metazoa; phylum Chordata; class Mammalia; order Chiroptera; family Pteropodidae; genus Rousettus; species Rousettus aegyptiacus. Next base: position 130,558,401 of record NW_023416306.1, read on the forward strand.
GACTCAAGTTCCCTCCAGGATGAGTACATTTTCACATCTTACTCGGGAGTGAACTTCTAAATTAAGAGCTTATAGCAGAAATCTTTTACAGGCAAAATTATCTTTGAACATCCCTTGGGAAGATGTCACATTAGACATGGGTTATCCTATCTCCCCGTCAGTCTGGCACAATGGGCTTTTCTTCCAGCTTTGAAATAGCTTGCTGCTAAGTAGTTGGCTCCTGTGTTTAAGTGTCATGTTGTAAACAATAGGAGTGTTCTCAGCATCCAGATAGGACCCCAAGAGCTACTTAGAAACTGAGCAAGCCCAAAGAACTGTAAATTCTTACTATCCCCTCATGGTCATTCTGGGACTTCCAAGGAATGGGAGGGGAACTGCCTGCCAGATTAATTATTCATACTTTTTTATTATGGAAACTTTCAAACATATCCACAAGTGAAGGGAATTGCCTAGTGAGCTTCGTGCTCATCACCCAGGTTCAATAATGATTAATTCTTAGCCAGTCTTATTCCATTTATACCCTTCTTTCTCCCGCCAATTACTTTGAAACACATCTTTGCTATTTTATTTTTGCTTTGTCAGTTTTTCAATATATTTCAATATATTTTTCTAAAAGGTAAGACTTATTATTCCAAAAACAAAAATTACCAGTACTTCCTTAATATCATTAAATATCAAATTAATGTTCAAATTTCCTCAATTGTTTTATAGTATTTTTTTAAGCTCCTTTGAATTTAGGATCCAAATAAAGATACACATTGTAGTTGAATGATGTGTCTCTAATTTCCCTTTTTTTTTTTTCTTTTTTTAGGCAAGGCAACTTTGATTGACCTCACAGATTACAAGGACCTTGTCAGTTTATAATCCTGTATTTTTTATTTTTTACACCTACAGCACCTGGTCTTCCAAGGTGGTCTCCCATCCATGTACTAACCAGGCCTGACCCTGTCTAGTTTCTGAGATCAGACAGGATTGGGCTTGTTCAGGGTAGCAAGGCCATAGACTCTAACTTCCTTTTAATCTATAGATTCCCTTTCCATCATTTTTACCCACATCCCCACCTTGTGATTTGTTTTTTTGAAGAAACTGGGTTGTTTGTCCTTTCAGAGCAGAGATTCTCAAATGGAGATGATCACCTTCCTTCGTCTAGAAACATTTGGCAATTTCTGGAGACATTTTTTTTTTTTTGTCACAACTGGAGAACACTATTGGCATCTAGTAGTAGACGTCAAAGGTGGCTGCTCAAAAGTGCTGTCGTACTCTACACAGGATAGCCCTGCATAATAAAGGGTTATCTGTCCCAAATGCTGAGGTCGAGAAACTGTGCTATAGTTTTACAGTTTAGATTCTCAAGATTGCTTTTTGGTAACTTTTGACATGTTCCTCTGTTTCTTGTGCTTTCTATGACTTGTTAGTTAAATCTCAAGTTTTAGTCAGATTCAGATCTAGTTTTTTTTTGTGTCCCCTGTCCCCCTCTGCCCCAAAACTATATATATCATAGGCAAGCTGTTTATTTCCATTAAGAAATACATAGTGAGTGGCGGTCTCTCTGCCTATATTCTTTAAATTATTAGTGACTGTAAAATAGTGATATTCCAGTTCTCTCATTCCTTATTTATATACAATAATACTTACATGAAAGTAAATTTACATCAACTGTTTATTTACCCTGAGCTTCAAATAGGAAAGTCAGGATAAATGTTTGTTACTTTCCCTTTATTTTCAAAACAAAAAGTTCCCTAGCAGTGTCTTCTAAAGTGATCACTGCAATTTCGCTAATTTATTTTTTGGCTTGTTTCTTTTTTCAGTGTAAATGTAATTGATGTGTATCAATTTAATATTATTATTGCTACTCATATTTTCCCATATTTACCAGTGGAAACTAATTTAGGTTGACCAGTGGACACTAATGCCTGAGTCCTTTTGACATGACTTGTATCTTTGTATTTTTCTTTCTGGTACAACAAAATATTACAGACATATACATTCCTTACTCCAGACTTACAGCCACCACTCCTTTAAGGGGTCCTGGTTCCTTTTGAGTATTTAGAAGGCACGATGTAGAAATTAGGAATGTTTATTGCTACTTGATTTATCGTCGTTTCTTATCAGTGCACCAAACTAGGGAATATGTGTATGTGTGCTCACGTGTGTGTGTGTGTATGTGTGTAGAGAGAGAAAACTGATCATTAGTTTATGCTAATAATTCCAAGTGAAGTTCAGGTATGTGGTACTGGGTTTTTACTTCACCAGCTTTGTCCGTATTCTTTCATCCACGCAGAATCTTAGTTTGATTATACTGTCTTTTTTCTTTCAATTATCTGCATTATCTCTGCTTACACACACACAACTATTTTAAAAATATTTGGTATAGTTCTTCTCTGTGATTGTGCCACCAACTGTATACATAGTTAAGTTCATTGGTTTCATTTTATTTCCTGTTTTTAGAGATTGCACAATTATTATATTCCCACTTTCAATGTAAAGTGGGAATTGAAAGTGGGAATATAATAATTGTGCAATTTAAATAATTGCACAATATTGCCGAGGTTTCAAAGCCTCCTCTATGACATAAGGCATATCAGAGCATTTTGCTTACCCTAGTCCCCTCTCCATCCTATTTCCTCCATCCCCACATGTAGCAATTGAAAAAAATGTGATTTATCCTTGAACCGTTTTTAAATACAAAAGCAAATGTGAGTGTGCTTTCATATTTGCATCTCCCTGCCTTCTTGGATAAACAATAGTATGCTGTACGTACATCTTTCCACTTTGCTTTTCCCACTTACTCTCTCCTGCCTCCTTTCACAGTGGTGGGCAGGGGTAATCCTCACCCCTTGGCACAGCTGCGTCGTCCTCCACTGTGTGGATTTGCTTGAACTTATTCAGCCTGCCCTTTTGGTAGACATTCGGATGTTTTCCATCTTTTACTATTAGAAATAGTGCTGTAGAGAATAGCCTTGGGCCCTCTTAAAATCATTTTTTAACCTCACGAAAGTTAAATATATATATGATATGACTTCTTTTGTGAAGAGAAAGAAGGATGTCTGCCAGCTGTTGAGATGGAACAGAGCTTTGGAGCAGGCAAGGGAAAGGGAGAGTGGGAGAGGGGAGAAGAGCGTTTCAGTGGAGTAGACGTTATGTCTTCCAGTGGAATGAAATAGGGCTTAGGGAGGTTGGTTAGATCCAGGTTTTCATGACCTGCATTGTCAGGCCAAGAGCTGTGGATTTCACACTTCAGGCCAGGAGTCAGAAATCTTTTCCGGTAAAGGACCAGATTGTGAATATTTTTAGGCTCCCATCTGTGTTGCAACTACTCAACTCTGCTGTTAGAGAGCAAGAGGCAGCCGTAGACAATTTATAAATAAATGAATATTGCTGTGCTTCATACTAAAACTAGATTTATGGACACTGAAATTTGAGTTTTATAATTTTCATGAATGAAATATAATCTTTTTGATTATTTTTTCCTCAACAATTTAAAAATGTAAACATCATTCTTAGCCTGTGGGCCTTAGTTTGCCAAACTCTGCTCTGGGCTTTTGGGAGCCACAGAAAATCCTTGAACACAGGAAAGACACGCTCAATAGGATTATCGACAGTGAATTAAAGAGAGTTTTGTCAGAGGGAAGGAGCCCGGCTTCATGAGGTTCTTGATGGCCATGTAGATACAGTCGAAGGTGGCTATGGTACTAGAAGTGGATTTCTTCCTTTTTATCTTTACTACCTGAGTTTGGAGAATTATTGGAAAGCATATAAAGGAAGCATTGTATCATTTGGTGTGGAATTTATATATACATATACATATTTAAATTTATTTAAATTAGTTTCAAGTATACAGAGAATTTATATTTCTTTTTAAAAGCAGCGCTCTATAATTTCCAGCAAGTTATACACAAAGAGAGAACCAAACCCACCATCTCACAATGTCAGCTTGGGCAAATTGTCTCTTTTCTGCCTCCTCATCTTCTTCTCACCCTCATCCCCCATCAAGAAACTCAGTATTGAACCTCATTTGAACAGCGAATCTTTCGTATCAGCTGGCTTGTACATCTTGTTTTCTACGTTTGCAGGCTAACTGTTGAGAAAACAATATTTTGTTTATGAGAGGAAAATCAAAGATGATATCAATGAAAAATGCATTTTCATAAAACGGAAATTATTAAAGCAACTTTTAAAATGTCACCGCAGATTTCACGCAGACAAGAAGGCGCTGAATACATTAGAAAGTAGGTCAAGTTATCTCATGTTTATGAATGAGGTAAATTATAATGTAGGTTTAGGTTTATAAAATTGTGTGATGCTATAGTTTATATGAATTACCCTAGCCCAAATGATATTATACCAAAATATAATTAAAATAAATTGAGTTTGTTTCTTTGTCTTTTGTGGCTTAAGTACCTTATACCTAATATTTTATGAATTTAATAAACTAGTAAAAGTGATGAGCTTCTTGTTATTGCTCACATTTCCTGTATTAGATACAAAATCTGCTCTAGGGAGTTAAAGCTGAAGTAGATTTAATCCAGGGGGTGAGAGCTTCCAGAATCTTTAGGACATTTGGAAGAGTAGGCTCCAGGCTGAGCCTCCAGGAGACCCCCACCCCCACAACCATTTTCTCTTACCAGAATTGCGAAAGCTGCTGTGGGAAGCTATTGAATTAGGAAGCAAATACTTGAGCTGTTAGCTCCCCCACTATTCCTCCTGCAAAGAGAAATTGCTTCTCCTGGATGCCCAGGCACTCTGCCCCCAACCCCACCCCCACCTCCTACCACTCGGTTCCAATTCACAGTCCCCTTTGAGCCTGTCTCATTGGTAAAGTTTAGGTCACATGGGGCACCATAGCAACAAAGTCATCTGGACAGTATGGAATGTCCAGCCTTTAGCTCTCCAGCCTTTCCATGCTACAAGTGAGCAAACTCACTATGTTTGCCTCAGTTTCTGGTTTTAGTAAATACTGTTTCATATACGCATGCTACCACAGCTCCACATTTGAATAACAGAATATCAGAATATCAGAATTTCCCTTCCTTAGATACATGTGATACATTTTAATAGACTTGTATAGTGACAATAACTGGTGTACACCAGTGTTACTAGTTACCTAGTATTAGTTAGTAGTGTCACTGATGACTTAGGGAAACTAGTAAGTCAACATTTGTGATTTCAAAAAGATCTTTTTTAAAAATTTGGATTATTGTGAATAATACTAAGAAAGGAATCCCTATGGTTTAACAGTAAAAAGTTCGTTCATGGTGGAATCCAGACCTAGAAAACATATTTTCCCCACAAAGATTGGTAAGTCAAAATATTTTTCTGATCATTCATTAGGTGAGCATTTATTGTGCTAATTTAAGTGTTAAGTCGGCGATAAAACATTTGTTCACCTTGACATTGCCAGCTAATTTCCTCACTATCAGATTCTTCTAGGAGTATTTAAGTGGACATTCCCTTTCTGTCTGGATAGGAACAGTCATTCACAAGAGTAAGAGGAAGTGGTACTTCAAACAGAAGTTTGTTGATTTTGAAACTGAGCAGACCAGGGTTCAAGTCCTAATCACACCACTTACCAGATTTGTAAATTGTGGCAAAATTTATATTTCTGTACCTCTGTCTTTTACTAAAGAGAAGGGAGTTAACAGTCCCTGCAGCGTCACATTTGTCTTAAGATGATGCTCAGCACAGGCCAGGCGCTAGCCAGTGCTCCATGGTGGGCTGTGACTGTCGGTGTGGTAGCACCACCATCAGTGACTGGAGGGTCCTCTGTCCCTTTCTCATGTTCTGACGAGTTTTCACTGTGTTTAGGCTGCTTGTGTCTTTTCACAGCGGTGGCTTTCTCGCCCATGGTCCTGGATCCCTTGGAGATTGCTTCTGTGTGTGTGTGTGCGCGCACGCACGCGCTGCGGGCTTTCTCCTGCCCTTCAAACATCCTTGGGTTCCTCTTATACTTTCTCTTCCCTCCGGGGAAGAGATTTCTTTTAATGCTTAATAGGCAACAATGCTGTCATGGGGTCACAGAAGTCATAGTAGCTTTTCATTTGTCATCCAGACATCAAGACCTCCTTCTGAGGCTTGAACGGCTGATGGCAGCCTGCCCTCGTCACCCCTCCTTCCTAATTAGATTACTGATTCCATTTCAGTGATGGTTTTAAGCTAAAATGGCCATAACTCCATTGCCTTTGCATATTTTTCTCTTGACTCCATCTCTTCTTTGACTTTCCAGTGCTACCTAAAGTAAGATGGGTGACAGTCATTAGGAGCATTTGGCCTGAATTCAGCAGGCCTCCAGAATGGCAGTAACTTAGTGAAGTTTTAGGGAAAATGTAAGAAATAATGAAAGGTTCGAAAGATCCTTCCAGATCATTATGTACCAGGTAAGCTTCTTTGGATGTTCCCTGTTTAGGTTTTATGTGTAATTTGGTCCTTATTCCCTAGGGTTTGTTTGACCCCTATGTGGAGCATTGCTGACTCCCCCGGGCCCCAGCTCCTGTGTGTATGTGTTCCTGGGTAGGGCCACTATCCTACTCATGGGCAGTGGGACCCATACATTAAATATGGTGGAATTGAGTCATGCTGTAGCGTGTGACAGAATCACTGCCTACATGGCTGTGAGCAAGTGTATTTTCCTTCTTTCTCTTTAGTATCTAACCTCAAGGTCTTTAACCTTGAGCTAATAATTCTGCATGGAACTCTGACATTTTTGTTAAGCCTTTGCCAAGGATTTGAGTCACATCTCTCATACTTCTGTATGTTTGAAAATTTGAGTTTATGTTAAATTTTAAGTTGATCTACCCCTCCATCTAGTCAACTCATTTATTTATTCTACAGACATTTATCGAACATCTGCAAAGCACCAGGTATTCTGTTGGATGTTAGGAGCATTGTCGTCAGTGAGATAGAAATGGAAAACATTGTACTATTGTTGACACAGAGGGTTTAAGAAAGTTGATAAGAAGATTTTGTGGTAGCTAGTAAAGGATTTAGACTTTTTTCCCTCCTAAGAATAGTGGGTATCCATTAAAGAGTTTAAGTTGAGTGGGATGTAGTCAGATGTGAACTTTAGGAAAACCCTTCCTTGGCTGAGATGTGGAGTGTGTATCTACGGGCAGTGAGAATAGATGTGGGGAGCCCCACTGGGAAGCTGTTGCAGTAATTTGGGCAGGAGACGATGGTATCCTAGAGTAGGAGAAGAGGGCAGATTTGAGAGACACTTATGAATTAAAGTTATTGGGACCTGGGAATTCAGGAGAGGCTCATGTCAAGATGATTCTCCCATTTCTGGTTAGCAGTTGGGTGGATGTTGGTGCCACTGAGATGAACTCAGGAAGGGGAGCAGGTTTGGGAGGGGTGGTGGCAGGGAAGAAGGGATGAGTTCGTTTTTGAATAAGATGAATCTGATATGCTTGTGAAAGATGTTCAGGAGATATGGTGTAGACTTGGATAGGGAGCACAGGGGACAGGCCTGGCCTTTGTCTGCAAATCTAGTGAATGCAGATCCTGAGAGCAGATAAGATCCACCAGGTAAACGTGTGGAGGAGAAAGAGAAGATGGACTGGGGGAGTACTCGGAGACCATGAGGTTTAAGCAAGGAAGAGAGCCTGTGGTGGAGGCTGAGAAGGAGGGGTCCGACAGATTGAGTGAGTCCACTAGGGTGGCTACTGCTGTCTAGTACCTCATGGACAGACAAGGACAAGATAGGACGGACACAAGTAACCTTGGCAGTGCTGGGCAGAAGCCAAATGAGGAACAAAGTGAGTAATTAGAGGTCTGTCAGTGTAGAGAGCTCTTGCAGGAACTGTGGCTGTGTGGGAGAGAACAGAGGCCCTGCAGTAGGCTGGAAGTTATGTGGGCTTGCAGGGGGCGGCCTGGGGGGTTATTTTGCTTTAGGTGTGGGTGAAGAGTTAGTGGTGAGGAATGCTCCTCCTGTGTGTCCTTCCTTGTCATATTTGTGGTTCTGTTATGCATCCTTTTTTCTAAAAAAAAAAAAAAATGCATTTCTGTTTAAAGACACCATATTTAATATATATTGCTCATTAACATTGAACTCAATGGCCGACAGCACAATAACTCACGCCCGAATGAAGCTTATCTAACTACATGCTTGTTTTCTCCATAAGGCGCATCACAGCCTTCCTGTACTTAGGAACACTAGACAACACTGTGCTTGGGGCCATTTTAGACAGCTAAATTCCCCCCCAAAAGCACAAAAATGATAAAATCCTGGCACTAAATAGACTACAAAAAGGGCACTTGATTACAGTCAGAGCTGAAACAAAAAGGCAAAGCATCGTTGTCTTGGACCTTGGCTGGGAATGTGGCATCAGGTGACTGAAATCTTTCGCCTCTCTGCATGTATTCACAAATAACCAGGAAAAATAACCAGGAAAGCACTATAATTATTAATTTTGGGGTTATAAATAAATTTTAGTACATGAATTTGCACATATGGAATCTGTAAATAATGAAGATTGTGTATATTCACATATATTACTACTGCTAAACACACACAGTTATGTTTGTGTGGTTGTCCATCCATCTTGAAAACCATAAATTCACACCAATACTTTAAATTCCAGTTTAATACCATGGGCTTCCTTTTAGTTTAGATTTTTTTTTTTTTTTTATTTCTGGGGCCACCATGGCACCCCTTCCAATACCTCTTGCTGGCATCTACCTTACTTACTCTTTCTCACCTAATGACTAAAGGAAGGCTAGGGGCAAGAAGGGGGAGGGATGTGATTACATCTTATGATCACATTTACAGTCTATTCTCCAATTTAAAATAGGATGATATTAGAATATTTATAACACCTTGTCTTCTAATAATTTGAAATAATGCAGGTTTCATCAAATTTGAGGAAAAAAATTCAAAGTTGATGAAATGCAGGAATTCAAAACCAACTTGTACTATTGACTATGGCAGTGCCATGCCATCTGGTAAAGAAAAACATCTCGTTCTGTTTTAGGCTAGGTGTGAACAGTGGGGTCACAAGTTATGCCAGAGTCTCAGGGATACATTGTGCTTGGAAATCCACTCTCCCCAGACTCTTGGAGGCGTCCACCTCCCTCAGTACAGCAAGTTCCTAGAAGGCAAGGGACCGTGTCTGGCTGATTCATTACTATGTCACTAGAGCCTGGCATGTAAAGTGATTTGTGAACATTCGTGACTTTATTTGTGCACATCCTACTCAAGTGTGAAGGCCTCTCTTTGTCTTGTAATGCTCTTGCCTCTTTCCTGTCAGTTTCTCTAGATGCTCATCTGTCTCCTTCCTGCAGGAAGCCTTCCAGGCTCTCACTGACCAGAGGGATCAGTCTTGAGTTTCTGAAGGCTCTGGAGAGTTTTGACACTAGTAGCTAAGCAGCAGCTTTGGAGCTGAGCAGAACTGCATTGGATTCCTAGCTCTACCACTTACTAGCCACGTGGTTAGGAGCAACTTGCAAAACTTTCCTCCATCAGTTTAATAATCTACAAAATGGAGATGAACAATGCCTGCCTCACATGATTTTTGGGAGGATTAAATGAAGCAGCATTTTGAAGAGACTTGACTAGTGCCTGTACTTAATCAGTGTTAGCAAAGATGTCAGTGGTGAATGACTATTAATCTGAGTGTGTCATGATCTGTTCCAGAAAGTAGGCCCTTTCCCCAACTTGATGATAAACTCCAAATTGGGGTAGAAATCTCCTGTCCTCCTCTTTGACTGTATCTACCCCCCGCCCCCCACACACACATACACACTCGTCCACCTGCCCCTCTCCAGTCTAGCTGTCAGTGCTATGCAAGTGGTAGGTATTACATATCTGTTGACTTGTCATTGAACATCGTCCTTCGCTCTAAGAGCTCTCTACCAGGACATAATCTTGCTAGTAGAGCAGTTTCCTTATGTCAGAGTGGTGGGAAATGCTGATTATTTTTTTCAACCTTTCTTCATTTTTTGATTATGCATCAATATTCTGTATAATGTGATCGATGTCACTGTCTGCTGCTGCTAGGAATTGTTTTCCATGCTTTCTCCTCGGTCCCTGTTGGACTCTTAGGCTTTCCTTAGACAGAGTGGCTGCATGATTACCCTTTGTTTTTATCCTTGAGAATGATAGCAGTGAATGCCAAGAAGTTCTTAAAACTCATTGCTGATCTAGTTGTCTTCCATCCTTTGGTCTTTATGGTAAGGCTTTTTAGAAACTGGATTGGACTTTTTAAAAAAAGTGATCCCAGCCTTTTTGGCCCCATAGACTAGTGCTCCTATGAGAATCTAATGCCCGATGATCTAACATGGGGCTGAGGCAGTGATGCTAGCTCTGGGGAGCGGCTGCAAATATAGATGAAGCTTCACTCGCTGGCCCGCCATTCATCTCCTGCTGTGAGTGAGGCCCAGTTCCTAACAGGCCACAGACTGCTACCTGTCCGTAGCCCAAAGATTCAGGACCCCTGTTGTTAAACCACAGCAGCCTGAGATACAGCAGATAATGAATCTGCTTGTAAGATTTTTTTCTCCTTTCTTTTCACTGGAAAATCACTTTGCTAAAAATAAGCCCTATTCTTTGAAATATCTTCTCATATTTTAGCACTGACTTTTGTATTTAATACTTGACATCCACTGAATTGCTTTAATCAATATCAGTTCTGTCATTGCTGTGATCATTTTGTATTATGTAGAAAGGTTAGCATAGTAATCTCCCCTTACCCATGGGGGATACTTTCCAAGACCCCCAGAAGATGCTTGAAGCTGTGAATAGTACCAAACCCTATCTATACTAAGCTTTTTCCTATATATGCGTACCTATGATGAAGTTTAATTTATAAATTAGGCGAAGTAAGAGATTAACAACAATAATAAAATATAATTATTTTATTATGTGAATGTAGACTCTTCCCCCCTCTTTCTCATAACTTATCTGATAACCAAGATGGCTACTAAGTGACTAACAGGTGGGTAATGCATATAGTGTGGATACGCTGGACAGAGGGATGATTCATGTCCTGGCTGGGATGGAGCATGTAGGCATGAGATTTCATCACACTACTCAGAACAGTGTGGAATTTAAAACCTGCAGATTATTTCTGCTATTTTTCATTTAATATTTTTAGACCGCAATTGACTGCAGGAAGCTGAAACCGTGGAAAGCAAAACTATGGTTAAGGGGGAACTACTGTATTGTAAGGATTCCACTTTGTAAAGTGCTTTGACACTTTAGCTCAAAATGATGTTCTAGGGCTTATTACCTAATCTGTTTTTTGAGGATTTGAAATCAGTTGTCTGGAGTAGAACTGGAAAGAAATATTAGGGATCATAGCTTTGTAAGATAAGTAACCAGTATTCAGGAATGTGTAGGTGGTAGCAGAGGATACAGGTAGTAGTTAGAAGCTAAAGCTTGCGGCTCAGACTTTCTAATTCAAATCCTGGTTCTGCTACTCATTAGCTCCTTGACCATGGGTAATTTGTTCACATTTTCCCTCAGTTTATTTACCTATTAAATGAGTTTAATGGATTTATTTTGTATTTACCTTCATAGAGTTGTTAGAGGGTACCTATAAGATGGAATGCATGGAATCAAGTATATGGTGAACACTCAGTAAATGTATGTTCTTATTGATGTACTTGGCTGCTTTTCATTATAATCTACCAGAGGGAAAGGGTAGAAATTAAAAATCCGCATTTATAATTATTTGGCATGGTCAATGTACACTCTAGACCGTTTAAAGTAGGAAAGCTGTGAATGGTATGTGTTGCATAGCCAAGGGCGGTCTGTGTCCTATGGAACTACGTAACAGCTGGTGTGGAATAAATTGAACTCACACACATGGTTGGTAGGAATGCAAAAGGCTACAACCTCTTTGGCACGTAGTTTGGCAGTTTCATCGGCTTTTCACATCCTGTGCTTTTATTTTAAAAACCTAACTTTTAATTCATATAAATTTTATATGGTATACAGTATGAGGTATGATCTAACTCAATTTTTTTCAGGTAGTTTCCCCACCACTACTTTTTGAATAAACAGAATACCTATCATATGTCCCAGACATTCTACTCCTCTGTATTCACCCAAGAAATGTAAGTTATGTCCTTACAGAGACTTGTACGTGAATGTCAAAGACAGGACAGACAGTAGACACATGTGCCTGTCACTATGGGCTTTATTTATAACAGCCCCAAATTAGAAACTACCCAAATGTTCATGCACACGTGAAAGGATCAATATGTTTTGCTGTATTCATTCAGCTATATGACTCAGCAATAAAAGAAATATATTATTGGTATATGCAACCACATGGGTGACTCTCAAAGTTATTATGCTGAGTGAACAAAGCCAGTAAAAGAAGTATATGCTGCATGATTCCCTTCATGTAAAAATTTTAGACAATACAAACAAATGTGTAGTGGCAGAAAACAGATCATTGATGTCTGAGGACAGTGGAAAGAGAGTTGAGAGGGTTTACCAAGGAGTACAGGAAAATTTGGGAGGAGTAATAAATGTCTATTATCTTAATTGTCATGGTTGTTTTATGTAAAATTTGTGTATTGTAATTGTCAATTATGCCTTAAAAAAAATATTTTTTAAAACCAGGCCTACGATAGCAAAAAACAATACATTTGCTGTGTTGCTATGGCATGACATTTATCAGCTGCTTTAAATGAACACTTGCTAAATTCTTAGCTATTTTGTTTTCTTTTGGAATCCATAGTGGTTTATTAGAATTCTTTGGAACGATATGCCCAAGAAAATTTGAATCAATGAGTTTTTCATCTTTTAAGTTCTCTGTGACAGGTAGAGGCATTTGCATTATTATTTCTAACTTTATAATTAGCCATTAGAGTGTCTAAATATTGTAAAATGTCCTGCACAGACTTCCAATTTTGCTGCTTGGAACTCTAGCCTCTTTTTCAAGTTTTCTCACTCTTTCTCTCCCTTTCCTTCTCTCCACCCAACCACCTTACTGCCTTTCTGCTCAAAAGAACATTTCCTCCTCTATCGTAAAAAGAATGCAAAAGAATCCACCTGATTTAACATGACCAGACTTAAAATTAGTTTTTCAGATTCAGTTTAATTAGACTTGAAATAGTTTGTCAAAAAAAGTCAATTAAAACTGAGAATCGTAAAAAGCTTTAAACTAAAACACACACGTTTAAATTTTGACTTAAAATATATACATATCTCTAATTTCTCTGATGGTGGGTATAATTGGAGTTCTACACCATCTTTCAACCATGAGTCATTCCCATGTTGTGGAGTCTATAATTTTGAGCTTGAGATTCTTTAAAATAGAGTGTGACTTTAAAATATATTCGAGAAGTAGTATGAGTATAGACTCCTTTTATATTGAAAAAAATTCTCCCAATTCGTTGACAGTTATCTGGACCTCACCTCACTTGGCAGCCATTTTCTTCTTTAGCGATTCACCAAAGCATTCTGCTGAGGTTTTATTCAAACAGCAATTCTACTTGTGCTTATGTTTCATTGGTTCATATCATATTTAGACTTATGAAAACATAACCAGTACAGCTGGCTTGAGCAGGTTTAAGAGCAAATAGACTGTAGCCAGCATATCACTCGAAGACTTTTTCATAACTTGACTCAGGTTGCATAAATCTTACTGTTTATGCTTTTATTTTTAAAATCTTAACTTTTAATTTATAAAACTTTGTTGTATATAATATGAAATGTGATCTAAATTTTTTTTTTTCAGATAAACAGTTTTCCCAGCACCATTTTTTGAATATTCTTTCATATCCCTGTGGAGTTCTGATGAAACCTTTATCATATATGAACATGATATGTGCACTAGACATTGGGTCTGTTTCCCATACCGGCATGGGTATATAATTATTTTAGCATTATTGTTGGTTTTACTTTCTGATGAACAAGTTTCCATTTTTTGCAGTATTTTCTTTATTATTTTAAATATATTCTAAAATAACTATTTCTGGATGGACTATAGCCTAGGCTTCTAGGAATGTGTGAACTTCCTCCCCAGTTTTCCTCTTCTTGGATAATTTCATTGGGAATCGCGTATGAATTGGAGGGCCTTTGCTCTCTCACTTGAACATTTGTCTCTTCCATTTTTACCATCATTATACTCAACCTTTATATAAAAAGTGCTTTTTGCTGTTGCTTTCTCATTTAGTCTCAGTTGTCTCAATCTTACTTTCTTAGCACTTAATAGGTAATAATCACTTTTTCAGAAGAACAGTGCAGAGGTTTCATGTTCCTGTGGCCTGTGTGATCCTTGCCATCTGGACTGGCTGCAGCAGAGTAGAAGTGTCACCGGAGTGTGCATCTTCTGGCAGGGTTTCTAACTGCTCAGAAAGGGAGTTATTGCCGTGCAGTACAACATATTCGTAAAATGTCCCTGATAGAGTTTGGAGTTGAATGCAAGGCTTCACGAGGCTCAGATTGGACTATCAACTTACAAATCATAGGGTATAGGTATTATCAGGAGTGGGGTCACCTACTTTATTTTAAGTCTGTCAGCTTAATGCGTTTGGAGGAATTTGTACAGCAGCCGAAATTTGTCTGTGAGCAGAAGGCAGTCATTAACCAGGCCAAGTCCACTTGTCACCTCTATGTAATGGATTAGTCTAGAGGGTCTGCCTGAAGATGACCGCACTGACTTGCAGCCCATCCTTGGCATGTTGTCCCTCTGGAACCATCCCTTGAACTCCTCCTGGTGATAACTTCCTAGTTTTGGCTCCTAAGTATGCCCTCTCCTCTGACTGGTTAAGCAACATTAACATTTTACCTCCCTGACCTAATATCAGAGGTACTATACCACTTACCATTGACTTCACATTTATAAAGAACTATTGGTACACTGGAAGAAAGAAGAAATACGAATGTAACAGAAGCAAGGGGATCCGCTGGTCACTTTCACCCTTTTATCATGCCTCTGTGAAGAATCCTGTTGGGCTGTCACACCTGGATCAGAGAGGCCGCCTGACATGGCCACAGTCCCAGTTGCTACCTCGCACATCTGACTACTGAACCGCCTGCCTCTTTAACATGTCTGTCATACTGATTGGCTCCCATCGGGGTTTCTGTTCATTTTAGTTTTCTGGAGCTTCTAAATCAAATGTGTAGAGCAGGGGAAAGATTTTAGAGCTGAAGATGTAAAGGAAGGAATTTATATCTTCTAGTTAGAGGAAACATACTCTGTAGCATTTAAACATGAGATGAGGAATAGAGTTTGTAGTCTTCTAGATAGAATAAAAGTCCTTTCTGAAAAGAAAGGAAAATCTTGGAGGTTGAGTGATCCAGGCTGATTCATCTCTCAGGTGATTCTTCAGCTACACATTTTGTTTCTCCAATAAGAGTTGTCCAAGATTTTGGGAAATATTTTTAGAGTTAAATTTAATTAGAAACTTGAAGATTTCCTCCCATCCCTTCATCCACATTTTGTTTAGATACTCTGATAGGACTATGTCCAACTTCATTGAGTATTTTCTGGTATAAGATTTAAAAAATTTCTTCTTCCCCCTTCCCAACTCTTTTATCACTGCCCCCATGATAGAAAGGCAGGCAATGACACAGGTGCCTGTTAAACTGAGTTGATAACTGAGACCATGGGCCCCTAATATTGATTGAGGATTCAGTAGGAGTTTCAGGTCAAAGGGCATGGATGTGACCATTGCGTCTGTATACGTTTGCGTGTATAGTATGGGGAGTTGCTGAATGAGGCACAGACTTCCACTGAAGCCCAGTGTGCTGGGTCACGTGCTGCTTGTCACAATAAATGTGTGAGGGAGCCCACGTCTCCATCTGCTCACAGGAGGAACAAGAAAGAGCAGGTGAGGCGGGTGTGTTGTACATTCAATGTAGGTTTCTTCTTGCAGACATTTTTCGTTATTATGAAGGTAATTGTTTCTCAAGCCTAGAGAACTTGCAGGTGTGTAAGGGTTTTCTGAAGCTTTCTGGTTTGTTTCTCCCGTTGTGTTAGTTTTTAGAGTGAAATACTGTGCTGAAGATGTTGAAAACCTTTCCCGATTTATGTGTACAGAAGGTTGAGTTAGAAAACAAACATTAAAATGCCTCTTTCTGGAATTTCTTTTAACCCTACAACTTACACACATGGTGTATAAACTATTTTATAGGATTGAACAGTTGTGCTTTTAATTTTTGCAGAATAACTTCGAAAAATAAAATAGCATTTCTAGCTGTGGCCTATACTATACCCTGTTTTCTGTTCCCAGATTAGATTAGGTTATGTTGCTTGGATTCTGAAATGTTTAATTTTTAGATTAAGTTATGTTGCTTGGATTCTGAAATGTTTAATTTTTAACAGAGCGTAGCAGTGAGTCCAGGTAAAAATGTGGTGTATGTTCTATAAATCTTTCTTGGGTTGGAGGTGTGAAGAGGGAGGTAGTGTGCATGTTTTTCCTCAAAAATTTAATTTAATTTTTATGTTTGGCTCTCATAATACAGCTCTCTTCCTTTAGAGAAGGGTAAGAGAGAAGTGGGGAAGCCATTGGTGCACACTTACTCATAATTGTGGCATTTCTTAGCTCATCTTCAGTTTATCTTTTTAGATGAGGTCATTCACATGTCCTGTTATCCTGTTACGATGGCTATGTATATAATCTATACTTTCCTATTTCAACAGAAGACATTCTTTTATATCAGGGTAATTCTTTTCATAATGTACAACTTGACTTTTTATTAACTGTAGTGAGTTGACGAGTGTCCCCTCCAAATTCATGTCTACCTGAAACCACAGAATGTGACTTTATTTAGAAGTAGTCTTTGCAGATGCAATTACTTAAGGGTGGAGATGAGATCATACTAGATTAAGCTGATGCCTGATGTCCTTATAAGAAGAGGAGAGGACATACCATAGAAGCACAGGGAGAAGAAAGCCATGCGAAGGCAGAGCCCCAAGAAAGCTTAGAGAGACAAGGAACAATTTTCCCTTAGATT
The DNA here is from genome assembly GCF_014176215.1 of Rousettus aegyptiacus. NCBI lineage: Eukaryota > Metazoa > Chordata > Mammalia > Chiroptera > Pteropodidae > Rousettus > Rousettus aegyptiacus. The sequence goes on from NW_023416306.1 coordinate 130,575,310, forward strand.
CTTTGCAGGGAGTGTGACCCACCAGCTACTCTTGATTCCAAACTTCGAGCTTTTATAACTGAGGGAGAATATGTTTCTGTTGTTTTAAGACACTCATTATATGGTGGTATTTTTGGTGTTTTTTTTTTTTCTTTTTTCTTTTAAAAGGCGCTCTAGAGAACTAACGCAACAACTAATACGAAAGGGCAGAGATTGGAGATTGAAGGTCAGCCTCTTACTGATCTCCAGCTTGAGGTGCTCTGAGTTTAGCAAGGTTTTAAACTGCAGTGTTTATAATCAATTCAGTAAAATGTTTCATGTTCAAGAAGCTCCTATGTCTGGTATACCTTCCATTTTAATTTGGTCAATATATTGTAAAAGGCAATTTACCAGAATCATGTACCACTAGAAGGAGCTTCCGTAGTCTTTTTAATCTTAACTTTTTGGAAGTGGCCTGTGGGGGTAGCTTTCTGTTGCCTTTGTTGTTCCATCAAAGTGAATTTTCAGATTCCTTAAACCTGCTTTCTGTAGCACCTTGGGACTTAAGGAATCGATTGGGTCTCTGAAGTACTGATTTGCTCACACTGTCAAAGCTTGAGGACTCAGGTTAGCCTGCCAACAAACAAGTTGAAAACCCTGTGTCGAATGTTCGGGGGGAAGCATAGCATTTGGGGCACATCGTGCTGCCCCATACTAATAGGATGAAGAGAAAGGAGAGTTGATCGCAGTGACTGAAAGCAAGGAAAACAGTGTCCTTAAGAGGGGAAATGACTCTTGGTCTATAGTTAAAAATGTGGTATCTTGGTAACACTGATTCAACTTCTCTGTGTGCCCCCAGCCCCGACAGTAGTCTCCCCTTATTCGTGGTTTTGCTTTTTGCAGTTTTACTTTTTGTGGTTTCAGTCACCCATGGTCAACCATGGATTGAAAATATTAAGTGGAAAATTCCAGAAATAAGCAATTCGTAAGTTTTAAATTGCATGCTGTTCTGAGTAGCATGATGAAATTTTGCACTATCATGCTCCCTCCTGCCTAAGACGTGAATCATCCCTTTGTCTAGTGTATCCACGCCATATATGCTACCCACCCCTTAGTCACTTAGCTGTCTTGGTTATCAGATCAGGTATCAGAGAGAGAAAGGGATCACATTCACATAACTTTTATTACAGTATATTTTTATAATTCTTCTGTTACTAGTTGTTGTTAATCTTACTGTGCCTCATTTATAAATTAAACTTTGTCACAGATATGTATGTATAGGAAAAAATATAGTATAAAGAGGGTTTGGCACTATCTGCAGTTTCAAGCATACACTGGAGGGTCTTGGAATGTATCCTCATGGATAGAGGGGACTGCTGTATTCTGAGATGTATATGGGAAGCTTAAAGGTAGTTCAGGTCCTCGTGCCGTGAAACCCAATGATGCAGCAGCACCATGTTCACCTGAAGTGGTGGTGGAGGCTTTCACATGTGGGGAAACGTTACGGAGATCCTGCAGTTCTTCTGCGTTTCAACACAATGTACTTTGGTTAGATTTCTTGGACTAGGAGCCCTCTCATTTGCTGTGAAGATCTCCCGAACAGGGCCAGCTGTGCAGAGTACACAGACAGAGACAATGGGCAACATCGATGGAGAATTGGCCCAATGTAACAGAACCTCGTGTTTCCCTTATCAGGTGCTCAAAAGGAGTGGCAAAATCTAGAGATTTTTCCACACAGAATACCTAGCTAAGTCTCGCAAGGGGCCTCCCAACACAGATGGGCTCAGGTCAGAAAGCCCGTTTGGAGTGAAGGATAGCTCTGCTAGTGTTAGATGTCGTGTGTGCACATTCAGGAAAACCTTGCTAGTGTCTGGAAGAAAACAGGTTCTGTCATCCTTCCCGTGAGTTACCACACATGAGCTGGTCTTTTCTTGGTCCAGTGGGACTAGGTGCTGCTAGCGTTGGAGAGGAGGGCAAAGGCAAGCACAAGAACATCTTTCAAATGTGAACTCTACCAGGCATGACTTACTCAATTTAATTTAGGCTTTAGGTTCCTATGACTTGTAGGCATTGATGATCTTAATGTAGAAATGACTATTAGTCTTAATTCGGAAAGTGAGTATCAAAAAGTTAAAATGATTCACTCCAAGTTATACAATTAAATAATTAGTAGGCATAGAAGGAAAGAAATGGGGAAGGTGAGAGAGAGAGAGAGAGAGAGAGAGAGAGAGAGAGAGAGTGTGTGTGTGTGTGTGTGTGTAAGTGTGTAAGTGTGTAAATATAGAGGAATATTTTTTTCTGATGATTTCTATTTCAACTATTTAATTGGAAGGACTCTTTCTGGTCTGGAGGGATGGCGGAGTGTGGGGGTCAGACACCCAGCATCCGGCCTCCATCCAGTCCAGTCTGTAGGGTGAGGGCTGGAGTGTGATCAGTCATTTCCTAATCTTTTAAGCAGGTGGCCCCTGATATGCACCAAGGGGATGCAGAGAAAGCCGTGGCTTTTCCTTCTTCCCTTAAGTAAGGAAATTAATAATATACATTAAATAACATAGATTTAAATTTTTGTTTACTGAAGAATTTTATATATCCTGTTTTTATTTTAAAATGCAAACAAGTAGTATTGTAATTTTCATCTTACATATATACTCACTGAGTTGTCTTTTCTTATTTAATAAACAAATTGATTTCTTTTTCCTGTGATAAAACACAAAAGCTTCTTTAGTCCTGCACTGTATCATGAGTAATCCAACTTTATCTTAATAAAAGGAGATAGAATTTGGGTTTCTCTTGGGCCAGTTCTGTATCCTTAATAATCCTATAAGCTGTCTACATAGCATCCATCACTGCCCAGACCAATTGCTCTGAGGCCATCGATGTTGCCCATTGTCTCTGTCTGTGTACTCTGCACAGCTGGCCCTGAGCGCCAGACAGTCTTTCTTACTTCAGCTGACAGGGCTAATCAGGATGGTCGATATGGCCTCCCCTCCTCATGGCACAGTCACTAAGTGGATTTGCTTTACTTAATATCCATGTGGAGTGACTGGGCCGTGGAGATTTCAACTACGCCTTCTGCTGATAAACCTGTGCTGCAGTGGAAAATAAACGTTACCGTACCAATGGAAGCAAAACTCTTTGGCACAGGGTATCCCAAACCAGGTGAGTCTAGGTAAATAGTATAGCACTTTAGAATTGTTTTCCATGACTAAACGTGAAAGGAGCTATTTGAAAAATGTGAAAAAATCATCTATTCTGTTTTTATTGAAAATCTCATAGCTCATAAATCAAAGGAAAAGTTAGCATCTCTTATACAGATTTAGTGATTCCATTTTACCAAAACCAAGTGTAAATTTGTGAATGAGCTTTAGCTGGCTGTGTTGCTAAGAGTTATAAGTTAACTCTGTGGTGCATATATGAAATATTAGGCCTTTATGGAATGCAAATGTATCTTGCCTTAAGTTTAAATCATAGCTAATCCATGCTAGCACCAACTGAGCTCACCATTTGGTGTAGACAAATCAGATCGGGGGTTATTGCTAATACTAATGTGGGCAAAAATTCAGAGCACACATTTTCTTCTAATCCTTTGTTTCTCAGAAAGTTGACTGTCATCATTAGGAAGTTTTTTATTAGACATGGAACCTTAGGTTTTTGATTTTTCTTTTGAGTTCATGTTTCATTTGGGAGTGAGAATAGTCTGGTAAAGAGTAAAATGTGAGGGAAGGGGCATGTGCACTCTCATTTTTGGAAGATTTGTTGCTTTGTCATTTTCCTGAAGAGTGACCTATCAAGTTCACCACTAATGTGGGTTCTGCACTTAGTTGGTTCTTTGCTTGGGATATTGTTGTAATTTTTACCTTGTCAACTGTGCAGTGGCTGAGATCCAGGATTCCCACTATTTACCTCACTGTAGAGGAGAATGGGGGATCCGATACCTTAACGGGTGGGAATGGAGGTGGGTATACCTTATGGGCCTGACTCCAAGTGGTTTCATGATAGAGCTGCATGTGAGTTTTGTATTCCACTCAGAAAAAAAAAAACATATTGGTATTGGTTTTAGTGGGCAGTTTAACTCTAACCTTCATTGGATCAAGGAAGAGCCGCACCATTTAACCAGCGATTTTGTGTGCTCTTTGCGTGCGGTCATATATTGCCATATTTGTTCCCAGGTTTGAAAAACATTAAATTAGTTTTAGGTGGCTTGCAATATGACTTTTCTGGTGAATTTAAAAGTTACTGTGACACTGCGGGAGGTTTTTTGCTTCTCACCTAATAGAGTAAACCACCTCTGTCCTTCTGAGCTCATCCTTTCTGTGACTCCAGGGATGGGTGGGGTGTTTTGGCCCAGGAAAGGCTTGAAGTGGGAAGATCTCAAGTGAAATAGGGCATGTGAGTGGGCTGTTTTGTAGCTTTGTCTCAAAAGTTGGACTATTGAAAGGCATAAGATTTTCTCTGATGGGGGCAGAGAGGAGAGAAAACAATCACAGTTGAGAGGGAAAAACAGAAACAGTCGGTAAGTTTTGACAGTTTTACTCTGCTGCTTTGTCAGGTTGTCTTAAAGCACTGGAGTGCTGACTTAATTCCTCAGCAGTCCTGCATGTGATTTCAGGAGTGTATGGAGGGGTGTATGTGTCCAATTATGTATATAAGCGCTTGATGGAAATAAAGGCAAGAAGAGGATTTTTTTTTAAAGGTAAGTTTAAAGATGAAAAACATCACATTAATGTGACATCCACTGACCAAATTAAAAGCAAAACAAAACAGTGCAACTGAGAAAGTTCAAGCTCATCTTAATCAAAGGCTATTATTGCCTTGGACCCCTGGAGCACGGTGGCCTGAAAAGTGCTTGTACCAATAACATCTTTTTTTTTTTTTTCTTTTTGACCACCGGAGGGGAATATTTTGGGCTTTGGGGATAGCCGGAAGATGCGTGGGTGTGTATTATTGTGCCAATCATCAAGTCTGATGTGGGGTTATTAGTGGGGTCTGTGACAGGAGGACCCATCCACAAATGTCATTGCTCACATCTTGCAAAGCATGCAGCACTGCGGGGCTTAGCTTTTTACTACTAGCAAATGTGCAGATCGCCCTTCAGACTGTGACTCAGTCCCCTGACCTACTTTTGGGTTACTCATGCCTAAATGAATTCATTAGGAGAGCTCTTCCAAGTTGGAGTCATCCTAATCACAACTGGAACCTTTCAAAGTGCTGGCCTGTGGCCGCACCCCCTACACGGGGGGCATGGCCAGGCTCTGGTGGCTGCATTGCCAGCTGAGGATTCTTTTACTATCAGACCTAATTTTTCATCTGCATAACTGAATTAAAGGTAAGAGGGCATAGGCTATGGTTAGGTCAAGGAACATGAGGAATTGGCTTTTGCCACGAGCTCGTTTTAGAGATTTCAGCGTTCATTTCGTTGGAGTGCAGTGGTGCTGGAGAGCCAAGAGGAAGCCAGCAGCTGCTGAGAACAGCTAGGCTCCTGTGCCCTGACAAGGGCAGGGAGAGGACAGGGACTCCCACAGCATATGTTTTAGGGGTTGCGGGGGGAGCACAGGCTGAAGCTGCTGGGCAGGGAGGAATTTTCAATGGCGCCACCTGTCTTTGTAAAGCATAAGATTCGCTCTCAAATCCAGCCTGTCCGGCCTTCCGTGTCGCCAGCCCAGCTTTCAGATTGTGCTCTTGTGATGTCATTTTGCTGGAGACTGCAGAGATCTGAGTGGGCAGACGGAAAGGGATGCTGGAGACAGGATTGCAGGCCGCTCGCGTGTGAATGTGCAGTAGAGGGAGGCAGGGCACATGGAGGCCTATAGAGTAGGCCTGTAGAGGGAAGCCCTGAGTTCTCTGTGAAATCCATTTGTATTCTGGCCAGAACAGTGGGGCAGATGCCACATTCTCCCACTTGCCAGAGGACAAACTTGAGAGCATGTGTCTTCCCGCAGCCCTCGATTTCAAACCATTCATTTTCAAGAATTTGGGATGATAGTACATATAAAAGTACATGTGAGGCATTAGCACATGTAAGTACATTAAGACATTTAACAGGAATGTCATACATTTGAGGCTTTTTAAATGAATGACACTCAATTGTTCAGAACAACAATTCTCTCTAGTATATGCTAGAATTATGTTCTCTGTCATCAAGGAAAATGCAATAATTTTTTTTTTTTTACTTTTTTATCATTTGAACAAGCAAAATAAGAAAAAAGTGTTTAAAATCTACTTTGATTGAATAACAACATAAATAGCTTGCTGACATCTGCCAAAATGGGTCTGTCATCCCCTGGAAGTTTGTAGTCAAAGACTCAGGCCAAGTCACTGTTGACTGGAGTGTGGGAAATATGTGAACATGCTCACCACTGCCCTTCATTACTCTTTTCGTAATGCTAAAATCCTAAATCTCTTGAGATAACTCAAGAACTTGAGACTGCAGTTAGCTTTCTCCCTACTATGGGCAAGCCAACAGCAAGGATGTATACTCAGACATATGGCTTTGGATGTTGGCACGCCACTCTGAAATCACCTGGTTCTCATCACTTATTTTACATAGGAGGAAAGTGAGATTTAGATGATAAATACCTTGTCCAATGACAACACATCTCTTAGAGGCCAATGTATTGCTGTGTGGGAAGTTATAAATGAGAGCTTTTAGTTAAATCAAGTGTCTGTGGCTGCTGGTGTGATGTTGACATATAGATGAAACTAAAGATGTCATGACTCATCTTTGATACTGGATGGTGGACAAAAAGGGGAGAAAGCTTAAATGTGGGATTAGTTTTAGCACAAGGACAAGAATACCAATGTGTTTCCTCTAGGCAGATTGTCAATTATATTAACATAAGTATTTTAAACTCTGCCCTACTAAAATAGGATTGTGGGCTTATTGTAAGGGTTGAAAGGAAGGACTGAGGTAAGTGCTGGTGGTAAAAGAAGCAAGAAACATCTTGCTTTATGTCTGCTTATGCTAGCCACGCCTTTATTACACATGCCTTTTAAAATTTCATTATCACCGAAGGCTAATGCAGTTCAAGTAGTTAGACCATTTTGTTTCTTGGCAAAAGAGAATTCTTAAGGGTATGATCCATCCCCTTGGATGTACAGGAAGAAAGACTAGATATTCTCTGTATCACTCTGCCTTTTAGTAGGGTAGAGTTGTACCTCAAATACTTCAGTTGCTTTTACCATGAGGAGAATTTATAGGTATGTCTTTTGTCTTGATGTTTCTTTGTCTCTCCTGATGGGGAGGAAGTTGGTGAATTTTGGGAACCAGTCAAGGAGGGAATTAGGTAAGCAAAATCTTTATTTCTGGTTTTACTTCATATTCATAGAATAACAATATTTATAGTTGGGGTTATTCTTGAGATAAGTAAAAAGGTTTACTGTATGCAGAATCATATTATAAAACATTGATTTGTGCTTTTTAGAGGCTTACGCTGAAATTGAACTGCTGTATGTCAGAGACATTATTTTAAAAATAGAAAGTCATGCTGAATGCATGCCAAGAGTTTCATCTCTTAGCTATACTAAATTATATCTATTTGACTTCTTAAAATTGGTTATAATGTTGTTACATTATCGTAGTTAAGTACATTCATTTTCTTTACCTTTTCTAATTTCCCAAAGTTTTTGTTCTTTATGAAAATATTAGGCAATTTTCTGCTTGCTTGTTTTCCCCCTCCCAATTCTTTACAGGTAGGTATGGAGTTGTTTCCCATGTCTCATGCCATTTGGAGTTTTGTAGTATTTAGCACTGAACTTTAATACATTAGGATTCCGATTTTGCTATGACTTTAGTTGTCAACAGATAAAATTACAAAGAGTGAAATCACATATGAACTATCAACATGGAAAGTAAACAGTCTCCTTTTGTACAGTCCTGACATAGAAATCAGAATTTCATAATTGTTTTAACATACTAAATACAGCTCTTTACACTGAGAAGTTAAAGATTAACAATGATGCTAATTGATAGTCATCGCTCTATTTAAACCTCATGTTGCAGTTACTTAGTCTTGGAAACAAGATGAGGACTAATTTTCTTTCTCCTTTACTAATAATTCATTGTGTCATTCTATTGTAAGACTAAAGTGATTGTAGTTTTCACCCACTGAGGCTTCTTTGGCCTTTTAAAGTAACAGACTCAGGTTTTACTGCCTAGTCATCATGGAGTGGCTCATATAGGCAAAATCCCAATTAGATAATGCTATGGAAACAAAGCAAAAGTTGAAATATTAATACTTAAAGCATAGTATGCAGTAGACCTTCAATAAGTATTTGTCGAGGTAAATGGTATTATTCTAATTATCTAAGAATTATTGTAGACACCATATGCTTCCTCTAAGTCTGTCCTACAAGAAAGACATTTTTCAAAGGAAGGTCTGGATATTAAGTAAAGTCATGATAATTGTTCTTCATAATTGAGGTTTAGGATTAGAAGGAGGATTGGATGTTCCAATGTAACATGTATGGGGAGAGAAAGTTTGATGGCTAATGTAAATGGGGTATTGAGTCTCCCTTCGGTAAAGCCGTGCTCAGTGTTAAGTAGGCACTAAGTTAAGTAGACATGTTAAATGACAGAGGGGTCTGCTATTTCAGGAAGAGCTCTTAGGAGGGGTTTTTACTTGAACGTTCCTTGGAGGGCCAGTCCAGTCATAAGACCAAACATTAGAGCAGAAGGTTGCTTTTTGCTGATAGAATCAGCAAAGAGTCCTTATGTCCTTACGGGAATCAGTCAAAATAATCATACCCCTCCCTGCACCTTGTTTCACTACCAAATTCCATGCCCTGATAATTTGCAAGGTTTCCCTGGACAATCCTTGTGACTTACCTTTCTGGTGGTATAACTCTCAGTTTTCCATTTTTTTATCTCAAAAATTTTGATGGTGGACCACAATTTAGGTGGACCTCACCTAGGCTCTACCACTTCCTCAGTGTCACCAAATTTATGTAGTCCCTGGATGGAGTAAATAAGGTAAACATTGTATGCCTGGCATATAATAAGTGAACAATAAATGATGTTCCTCTCTCTGCATGAGATGTTGCTTTCTCATCAGCCACACGTGATGCTTTCTGAGGCTATACGTATTCCAAAGTGATTCTTCTAAGAGAAGAACCCTGAACCGAGCTTCAGGAGGTATCTCTGTGTTACCAGCTGTGATTTTTGTTTTTAAAGCTTTATATTTTTGACCTGCACCTTTGTATTTATATCTATTAGTGCCCCCTCCCCCCTCAAATGAAGCATCTTATGAAGTTTTCCTGACATTCTCAGGTAGGTTCTTGGTGAGGTGAACATTGGAGGACTGTAGTTAAGACATCAAGTCAGGCAACATTTGTCCTCTAGTTTTGTTCTCCTTTAATATTGTATTGGCCGTTCTGGGTCTTCTGCCTCTCCATATAAACTTCAGAACTACTTTCTCAATATCCGTAAAATAACTTGCTGGGATTTATAGATCTTTGTACATGTTTTGTTAGGTTATACCTACGTATTTCATTTTGGGGGGTATGAATGTAAATGGCATTTTGTTTTTTTAATTTAAAATTCCATTCGTTCATTGTTACTATAGAAAAGCAAATGACTTTTGTGTGTTAACTTGAATCCTGCAATTGTGCAATATAATCACTTATTAGTTCTAGGAGTTTTCTTTGCCAGTTCTTTTGGATTTTCTACATAGAGGATCATGTCATCTGCAAACAAAATTTTCTTTCTTCTCAGTCTGTGTACTGTTAATTTCTGTCTCATATTGCATGAGTGAGACATCAAGTGCAATGTTGGAAAGGGGTGATGAGAGGAGCCATCCTTGCCTTTTACCTGATTTAGTAGGAGAGCTTCAAGTTTCTCACCATTAAGTATGACATTAGCTATATGCCTTTTGTAGATAATCTTTATCAAATTGAGAAAGTTTTCCTCTATTTCTAGTTTACTGACAATTTCTATCATGAATGGGTATAGGATTTTCTCAACAAATGATGTTATTTTTTTATATATATTGACATGATTGTGTGATTTTTTTTTCTTTAGTGTGTTGTAATTACATTAATTGGTTTTTGAAAAAAATTTTTAATCAAATTGACAGAGTTACTTGATAATAGTTTCATACACCCCTGTCCTCCTGGACCTTTGTTTATATGATCATCCCAGTACATTTTCACAGTTCACCACTAGCCAGCCCCAGTCAGGCTGGTGGAACTTAGCCTTGCAAGCATGTACCTCAAGGGAAGAATTCCACAGATGTGGAGGCTCTCATCGTTGAAGAAGGTACTTGAGCAACCATTTTCTAGCGGTCCGAGGCTGGGTTTGTTTTGACATTGATTTCTTGTTTCTGTTACTGCTCTCTGGGGATATTATCACAAAGAGATTTAATGATTTTATTTATTTTTTGGTCTGCATTTATTTGGTGCATGACCTGGTGACTTGAATTTTACCATTACCTTTTTTTTTGTTTGTTTGTTTTGCTTTCTGATTTTATGTACCACATAACTAAATCAATAAGAGAATGGAGAAACAGCTCTGTTTAACATTTCAGGGGGGACGGAGTAATGCTATTTATAAGTATTTATATTTTCCTGAGAAGATGCCTTTTTATTTTGACATTTAGACTAGCTCATGGAGAGATTTACCACTAGGAAGGAAAGAGAATGAAAAGGTTTTTTTTCTCTCAGTAAATTTTATACATGTCTTTCAAAGGTAAATGGGGGGTGGGGGGAAACTCAAAAGGATTTTTCAGTATAATAATCATTTTTTTTCCGGGGCACTGAAATTTAGCCAGCCATTTCTCACCCAGGATAGTAACAGTTAGGGGAACATGAATATATAATTGAATGTCCTCCAGAAGGCAAATAGACGAATTTGACTTGCAGCTTCCCTCTCTCATCTTGATCTGGACCCCATCTCTCGATTCCTTATGCCTCCTTTCTCCCAGTCGTGGATTCAGCCCTATATGCCTGGATCCCTGCCTCCTGTGCTCTTGGCTCGACAACCACAGTAACTGAGCTCAGCCCCAGTAGGTGCTCACATGCCTTTCATGGGGAGGGTGGAGGCCTGGGCAGGAAGCTTTGAAGCAGAGTAGTGCTTCCTTGCCTGGGGATCCCTCAAGCATGCTTTCTGCATTTCAGAAATCCTGAAGGCAGATAGACAAGCAAAGGGAAAACTGCGCTCTTTTGCTTGGCTTGAGTTCCTGTAGCTGATGTGGAGAAAGTGGTTATACATTCTGTCAGGGTAGATCTTTGGTGACTAGAAACTGGAAAGTTGATTATTACAAATATGTGCAGTTTGGGGTGTAAAAAATCTTTTTGAAATATGGGGCCATGAAATGTTAAAATTGAGACCAACCCTGAGCAAATGAGGTCCGTGGAAATAATTGAGCAGACTGAGCATTCTTATGTCTGGGGGCCCTTAAGACTATCTCCAGTGGGACTGAGACTTAAAGGCAGTAGTCCCCTGAGGACTTTATGACAAACAATGGGACTCAACATGTGAATTCGTTAGATTGCTTAATGAATTCGTATTTAAGTTAGGATGCCTTCTGTAGCACAAGTAATCATCCATCTAAGGTCTTTTCAAGTTTGAGAGTTTTATAGTGAGTTTTATTTTTTTTACTTTTTTTTTTTACTATAAAACACAGTCTCTTCCATAATTGCTTATAAAAACTCTAAATTCTGCATAAGTTCATTACCGTCTTATGACAGGCATTTTCCATATTGCAATCTAATTTTGTTGGGTGGTATTACAGCAAATCCATGGACCCTGGAGGGAGATATATCTAGGTTAGCATCTCACTCCCCATCGCTTACTAGCTTTGTAACATTGGAAAGAATGTATCTACATATATATAATATATGCATAAAATATGCCTTTGCCTACACCGGTATCTACATCTATGTCTATAGTTACATGTTCATAAACACAGTATGCATATAATTTTCCCCCAGTTTTCTACATATATTTGACTATACAGTTGGCCCTCTATATATGAATTCTGCATCCATGGATTCAGCCAATTACAGATTGAAAATATTTTTTTTAGTTATGTTGTTGCTGATGTGTACTATGTAGTTAGGTCTACAGTGGTCCCATCTGTACTGAACGTGTACAGACTTTTTTTCTTGTCATTATTCTTTAACCAATACAGTATGACAACTATTTTCATAGCATTTACATTGTACTAAGTATTATAAGTAATCTAGAGATGGTTTAAAGTACACAAGAAAATATGCATAGATTATATGCAAGCACCATGCCGTTTTACGTACGGGACTTGCACATCCTCGAATTTTGGGCTTTGCAGGGGTTCCTGGAACCAATCCCTTGCAGGTACCAAGAGATGACTCAAATTAAAATCTGAATTAAACCATAATTAGCCTGGCTAAATGTAGTAATTTACCAAAGCTGCCATATCAAAGAACCACAAGCTTGGTGGGTTAACAGAAATTTATTATTTAACAATTCTGGAGGCTGGAAGTTCAAGATCAAAGTGTCTTTCTAAGGATTGTGAGGTAAGGATCTGTATCAGGCTTCTCTCCTTGGCTTGTAGCTGGCTGTCTTCTTCTGTCTCTTCATATTGTCTCCCTCTATATGTGTCTATGTGTTCAAATTTCCCATTTATAAGGACACCAATCATGTTGGATTAGGGCACACCTAATCTCTGTAAACACATTTCCAAATAAGTTCAGATTTTGAGGTTCTAGGTATTAGGACTTTAACATATGAATTCTAGAGGATACACAATTCAACCAATAACACTGTGTTAGGTATTGTCTTGTAGAGCAAGACGAATATAAATTTTACAAGCAGTACTGAGAGATGATAAAATATTGTAGCATAATTCCTGTAGATGAGGCACTCACACTTGCAAAGGAAGGAAAGTCTTCATTCTGCCATTTCTTTAAGGATTCTTATTCTTTGTCTCCCTCTCTCTTGACTTGTCTCTGCATTTCTTCTACTTTTGTTCCAGCTCTATATTAAGTTTCATACTTGTTTTCATTTTTTTTTCAAGAACTAGTCCAGGTTGTAGAGACAGATAACAAATGTTGACACTATCTTAAAATAATGTTTTAAAATATTAGGATGTACTCAAGTATGCTGTCATGAGTTCATCATTTCATGTCATCTTCCACGGGGACACATTTGTTTCTTCCCTGTGCTCCTAATGAAGTAATTTATGTATATAGACTTAAATTTGATTCAGCTTTGTCATTTAGAAATGTAAATCCATAACTCACTGATGAAATTGGCAAGACTTCTGATTTGGCTTTATTTAGTATAGGGAAATGGTGCTCTACAGTGCTTCAATTTAGTTAAATTTTCTTTTCTTTTTTTTTAATTCTTGTTCTACCTATTAGGCAGTTCTACAAACGTGGGCTTACAGAAGGCAGAGCATTGATACTTACTGTACACGTCCACCTATTTTCTTTAGTAAATTCTGGTCCAAGCCTTTCTTCTGTCTGTGTGTCATTTCTCCTGCTTGTAATAAATTTTAAAATTTGTTTAGCATCTATCTTCCCTCTGTCTCTTTTCTATAAATCTGGTTTATTGCCCATGCCAGATGTTTCCTCCCCATTTCTGCCTTTGTTAACTCCATCTTTTGATATGATTCCTTGCAGCTTGAGCCCTTGCTAGCAGGGTTGTTCTGTGAAATAGATTGAACTATAAAATCTAGATTGATTATTGGCTTTCCCAATTGTTAATGCATATTCATTTAGCTAACCTATAAATCTGACATCTGTACATTCAGATTTTATTTTTTCATGGGGTTTTGATATCTTTAGGATTGCTCTTTAAAATTAGTGATTCCTTTCAAAAGAAGAAATCTAGCCTAAGAAAATCTGAAATTAAAGACAATTTTAAATAGAAAAAAAATCCCTGTCTAGTCTTATTTATATTAGTGAAAACTTATAAATAGCTGATATAAACAAAAACAAAGATTCAGCTAAGTAAGCTATGATGACTTGCATTATGATATTATTTACCTACAAAAACATTTTTAATTAGTTTGTGATACTATGGAAAATGATTATTATGTACTTAGAATGGGAGGAATCAGGATACAGAATTACATAGAGCATGTCACCTCAACTATGTGAAATTATGCATACACACTGGAAGGAGACGTGTCAAAATATTAGCAGAACTTATCTTTGGGTGGGATGGGGCCAGACATGGAAGTCTAGATTCCTGCTGACCTGGATTTAGACCTCTCTTTCCTCTTGTGTGTGTGCCTGATACTTAGGAGACAACCTCTTAAGCCTGATTATCCAAGCTAAATAGCTCCTCTCTCACTGAATCATTAAGTAAAGTGCTTAGTTCAGTGTATGACATGTAATCATGCAACATGCAGAAGTTCAGTTGTTATTTAAAAAAAAAAATCATTAGCTATACATTTTTTACCCATTTTACTGCTCTCCTAAGGAAATCACTACATTTATTTTTACTCTGTTTTAAACAGCACACAATAGGAGGCAGAGCCCCGGTGGGCCTGACCTTTTATTTTTGTCTTATCTATTTTTTGTGAAAAGTGTCAAATCATCTGAGCTAGCGTAAGAAAGAATTCAAAATCGGAATTTGATTTAGATCTTTCTTCCTTCTTTAACTTGTATGAGGAAGAAAGTAGCAGGACTGGAAGGTAGACTCCAAGAGGACGAAGATGGTGTGTGGATGACCACAGTAGGTTCCTAGAAAGCAAGCGCATCCTTCTTAGTGGTCTGACAGGAGACAACAGTATATTCCACACACAGGCCAGGAATTCACCTGTCCTCCCAGATCCTCAGTCTTTATCTGTGAAAAGGGGATGCAAAAAAAATCTATTTTGTAACATGTTGATCACATCCAGGGAAAAGACATCTGTGCAAGCGCCATGGAACTCTTCAGTGCCAAATGAACATGGGGAATAGCAGCTCCTGTTAGTTCCATGGGGACGTTGGCCCAGGAAGGCAGGTGCGGGAGCGAGCGCCACAGATGTGAGTGCACCCAGAGTGTAGAAGAGCAGAGGCAGCCGTGGGGTGGTTAGAAAAACTAGGTGATAGAAGCAAACTTGATGCCGAGATTGAAGGGTGCAAGGACTAGAGAAGCAGGGTGGTGCGTTTCAGATGGAGGTAGGCAGCGTTGGCTAAAACAGAGGCAGTTATGCAGGAATTGAAAATAAATGTTTTGGTAAAATGGAGAGTTCTTACAGCACGAGCAGGAGATGGGAAATGGGTGGAGACAAGGTCCTGACCCTTGGGCTGAGCAGTTTGAACCTGATTGCCCGTATATTTCAAAATGCTATATGCATTAAAATTCACATCCAAGCAATATGATAACATTGTGAACACACAGGTATCTGCTTCCCTTCATTTCTAGCAGGTTTTCTTCTTGGATTTCTCTGCCCTTTCTCAGCAGTGCCAGAGTTCTGGATTGGTCTGCAGTATACTATCCTTTCTCCTAAGAATTTCTTGGTAATTAGGCATCATCTTTAATAAAGGGCAGCTCTCAATTTGTCTGAAAGGTTTTGAAACAAAACATTCTGAGACAGGGATAGTTGATAAATGTAAATATCTGCTTTTACAGTAAGGCTGAGCTAGGAACAAATCTTTATGACCAACAGTATACTTAATGATGGAATTTCAGGTGCAAGTGCCAGGAGCCGACTGTGGATGGGAGGGGAAGTTGGAGTGCTCCTTGGCTGGCTCCAGTCCTACCACACGCACAGCTGACTCTGTTCATGGGCAATGTGGGATGGGCTGCTCATGGATTTCTAGCAGTGTGCCCTTGAGAACATCTCTTGATCTCAAGATTATAGTTTATCCGAAAATGGAAAACAATATCAAAGTTCTTTTCCCATCATTCCCTATTATAGGCACACTTATTGGTTCTCTAAGTGAAGATAGGATTGTTGACTTGCCCTTCATCTAAGTATTAAATAAATACATACCGAGTCCTTCTCTGTGGCAGGTACTGTGGTGAGCAGTACACATGGTCCCTGCCCTCAGGGAGCTTCCAAGTATTTCCTACAGATGGGGCTTTGGATCTTTTTTTGAGTTTCTCATTTGCGAAGCTGGAGAACTTCATCATGTAAGCCATGAGGCTAAGCTTCTGTGGTCCATGAAACAGGTTGTTGATGGGTGGAAACAGTTGTGTCTGCTGGGGATTTGCCCTCTGTTCATCTTTGTTTAATATGAGTCATGATGTTAGTGTGAATAATTCCTAGTGACTGATTTTTGAAAATCTTTTAAAATCTTTCCATAGAGCACATAGTAATTCCACAAACATTTATTATCAGCTGTGTGCTGGGTACTGTTCCAGTGCTTCAAGATTCAAAGGTGGCCATAATGATACAGTCTTTGCTCTCAAAGGAGAGTGGAAATGGGCAATGTATTCCAGGTACTGTGTTGTGTGTATATCTTATTACTGATGTTTTGGGAGCAGACAAAGACAAGAGTATACAGTGGTAGCCCTGTGGGTGAAGGATATATGAAGTTTGCAAAACAGCCCTGGGTGCCAACGCCTTGGCTGGAATTTTTATTGACTTACCTGGACTGCCACTACGTCACACATGTGTGGATGGTCAATCATTTCTCCTGTGCTCCTTTACCAGCTGACCTTTTAATGACTATTATTTCTAGTTGAATTATTCAAATTCAAACAATAGTCTTGGCCTCCTATTCCCCCCTGAGGGAGAACTAATGAGAGATTCTTACATGAGTATTCTCTCTGGTTCTTGGTCTCTGTGCTCTAGTTGCAAAGAGGAACATGATCATTGTGGTCTTTTCCTAAGTAGGCTGTTAGCCACATGGAAAGATCATGTCAGCTGTGTTTACTTACTGTTTTCCTTGAGATGTTCATTAGCTAGAGCTCTCACAAGTTGTGGCTTGGGATTCTATAGGTGTCTTTCCTTGCAGACTCTGCCTTCAGGGCTCTTACTAGTTGGGAAGAGATATAAGGGGCCCAGTAGAGAGGTAAGGTTATTAAGGGAGGCATTTGGCTCCCTGTTAAGCTAAACTGTTGGTGAGACCAAAACGAGACACTTGGCTCTTTCTTCTTCTCCTCCCATCCCTTCCCTTGAATGAAAGATATTTGGCTCCCAGTAAACCATTGACCTGTCTTATATCCTAGACGGTGACAGACAAGCACCCACGTGTGTCTAGTGGGCTCAGTATATGGAGTCTGAATTTTCAAGGCGAGCCCCTAGATACCTGAGCACAGACAACCCAGGAGAGCAAGACTGGAACAAGACTCTGATTTTTGCTTTTGAGGCACTTCTGGATAGCTGTGACTGAATCATTACAGGTTCCTACTTGTCAGATGAGTGTTTTGCCCTCCTTCCCTTTCAGAGGAGCCGGTAAGGGGTGGAGAGAAGGGGAAACTCTTTCCAGGATACTTCTTTGCAAGAGCAGAATCATTCACAGGAGATTGAGATGTAAACACAGATGAATGATAGCTTTTATATAGGCCCATGTTTTATGCTGACGCGGTTATATGATGCATGCTGTTATTGAACAGGGCTGTATTTCACCTGCTGAGAAAGAAGCGAACAAAAAGGGACAGGTAACAGCCATCATAATTGGGTGCAGTCATCTTCCAGTGAGTGGGTCAGAACGGAGTGAGTGGCTAGAGCGAGAGGCTGGGAATTTTTCAGAGTCCCTTTGAAGCATCATGGCTTGCCCCTGTGGTCCTGCCAGCCAAGTGGCACACCTCTGCTCTCTAGGAGTTTGTGCAGAGCAGATGTGCAGATCTGCATAGGGTCCTACTCCGATGCCAGTCTTGCCCCAAAGGCTGTGCTTTTTCCTTTCGTGTTCTTGAGTTGTGGGAATCCAGCTGACCTTGGAGAGAACAGCCCAAGTGCTAGGAGTTACCTGCTCCACAAACACACTCAGCCTCACAGCTCCCCTTTAGATAGTTCTGCGTCTAGAAAAAGCACATAATATAACTTGAGTCAAGATGAACGTGGGAACCGTATAGTGAATAGAGTTGCTAGAGAAGGTGAGCTCCATCTAGACAGGAATCTTATCTATCTGCTCCCTAACACCTATAATATCTGGTATTAACAGATACAAAATAAACAGTAGGATGAATTTTGCAGCCCAGGTGGTAGTTGAATACAGTATGCCATTTCCAGTGTTTCTCTAACTCCCATGAATAATAATAATAATGAACCATGACCTGGCACTTCCTATGTCCCTTTGACATGTATTAACTTATTTAATTCTCTAGCAACCTTATAGGTGGTTCTATTATCTCCCGTTTTATAGAGGAGGAGACGGAGGCAAATTGCACTTAAGTAACCAGCTCAGTGTGGCAACTGGTAAGTCAGGGTGGGGTTTGGAGCACCTCGTCGCCCTCACTTATTAGGGCAGAGATCCAAGGGGTGGTTTTTCCTTTTAACCAATGATACGCATTTCTTTCAGAAAGGAGGAGGCTTTGGCTGAGATGGACTTGTTTGTCCCAGGGCGAACTGGGCGAGGCTCGGCAGCCAGCACTGCTGCCATCATACTGGACTGTTTACAGCTCCCTGGGCCTGAAAGTGTTTGCTTTAAAAATATAGTCTGTGTTTCACCACTGGTTGCATTGGCTCATCTTCACAATGGATGACGCAGAAGGGTTATTGTGTTGGTCCAGGTGACCTTCATTTATACAACTATGGCAAAAATGGAGAGATTATGAAAAGGAAAGCAATGCATCTTATATGAATTTATACCCTGTCTTTTAGCAAAAACAAACCAAAAAAGAAAAAAAAAGGGGGATTTCAGTCCCAACAAGATAGCAGGTATTCAAATTGGGGTAAAATAGAAAAAAAAATAGCAAAGATAGGATCATAAAAAGAGAGGTAGATCAGATTATAACAACACTGCAAGGAACAGTACCTAGACTGGCTCTAAGCCTTCTTGCAGCCAGGCCTGAGAAAGGAAATCTGGTCAGTTCCCTTAGGGTCCCAGCCTGGAGAGGCAGGAATTAGCGGACTGGGTAAGGATACAGAAAGTGGAAGTGAGGGCCAGGTGCAGGCCGTACCAGTGCTTGTGCTGCCCTGAAAATATCACAATGGAGAGGGAGCGCCAGTCTTTATCACAGAATGTTGTCTGAACTGTATGACTTTCTCAGAACTTTAGTGGATGAGTAGTAAGACTTCTCACAGTGTTGAAAATACATACTCATCTTTAGTTGACATTTCTAGATTGCCGTATGCTGTATTCTACTTTCTTTGTGCTATAAGTGAGGACACATAATTCCAACAGGTGTCCATTTTGCAAGTATTTCCTTCTGTTGTGAGTGATGCGAGACACACATCAGTGCCATGTCCCCTGTGGAATGATGAAATCACCTTGCACTTTGATTTCGGCCCTCATTGAGGTTTTCTGATGTGTATTGTCCTGCTGCATGACAATAAAAATACCTTGTCTTTATACCTAATTTTTTAGTTTACAAATTACTTTTTATGTCCATAATTTACTTTTTTTTTTTTTTTAACATTCCCATGAAGGACACTGCTGGGTTTGTTTCATGCTTCTTGCTTGGGAACACTGAGTCATAATAAAACAGATTGCTAAGCGGACGAAGAAGAAGAAATTAGAGGCTTTTAGTGTTTAACTGCTGCATAGTGCTCTTTCAGAGTGACTGGGTTGGTTTTGGTGTTTTGTATAATATGTTGCCGTGGAGTGATATTGATGCTTTTTCCAGTGGTTGTTTTGAGATAGTACAAAAGTTAATACCCATAACGGATCTCTGGTGTCCCTTGGTTTGTTAAACCCTGAACTAAGGATAGTGGCTTCCCTTCTGTAGTCTCCCTGGTGAGACATGATGGTGAGGCAACAATGGGATTCCGTGGGAATGGTTGGCCGAGCATCGAATGTCTGTTGGCAAACTCCTTTCATGGGAGCTGGTGGCTTACTGCTCTCTGAAGAGCAGAAAGAGGAAAAGTAACAGGGCTTACGGGTCCGAGGCATTGGCAGGCCTGGGAATGAACCTGAACCACAGACTGTCCAGCACCCTTTCCTTGAACCTAGACTTGCCCACTTCCGTCCTCACACAGATCCAGGCAGCAGCATGGGCCCAGTCCAGAATGGAGATCATGTGTGGTAAGGCACCTGCCTCCAGGAAGGGCACTTAGCGGTCCTGGGATTCCCTTAAGGGCCATAATTGGGGGAAACCATGTTTATATAGATAATGCGTAGATCTGGAGTTGGCAGTAATCACATGATGCGCGCTTCTGGATAAAAGCCTTAAAAGCATAAATTGGAGCCATGGCTTGTTTCTCTGCCCCTTCCAGCACAGGAGATGAGTCTACTACCTTCTTTGCCAGCCCTCTCCTCATCCCTCTCCTGAACCACTGCTCTGTCCTCACCCCTCCACTAAGCTCTTATCTCAGCTGCCAGACCTCCAGGCTGCCAGATTCAGTTGTTGTGTCTCCGTTATCATCTTCCCTGAACAGCGTCAGCATTTAGCACAGTTGATCTCTCTCTCCTGCTCGGTGTGCTTTCTTCTAGCCCCACCCTGTCTCCATTCTCGTCCCTCACCTATCACTTGGCCTCCTTGCTTGATCCTTCCCCTTGTCCTGATTTTAGAGCATAATTCCAGGATTCAGTCCTTGGGTCTCTCTCTTGCTCAATCCCTAGACGACCTTTCTAGTCCAAAGGATTTAAAATACGAAAGCAGCCTCCCTTGCCCTGTTATAGCTCCTACTTTTTACTTGACTCTGCTCCATCTCTCCACTATATATGTCCCAAAGAAATTCATTAGAGACTTGTGATCCCAAACCCGTGCCTCTAGCAGGTTCCACACCTTTGTCAGTGGCTTCTTCTGGATAGAGATTTTCCTTCACTGTCGTATTTTTAATGCTTCTCTCTTTCACTTCTGCTTCCCAACTCTCTGGGTTTTTCTCCTATGTTTCCCAGGCTCTGTCTTGCAGGCTCCCTGCTTCTGTCTGCTTCCAGCTTCCCTATTTGCCCCTTTCTCCTCATTCCCTTGTGTATCTTCCTTCTGAGTTCCTGTGTTTACTGTCCTGCTATGGCTTCACGTCATGGTTCTGTTTTCCCCTTTGACTGAATCTCATCTGCTTGGCTATAGGAACTATTCATTTGCTCTTCAGAAAGCCCAATTATTAGCCTGGGAAGCGTGACCTTAATGCAGGGACAGTTAATACTACTTCCTATTCCCAGGGAATGGAAGAGATCAATCATCCCATCTTCTCTGGCGCATCCCATAAATGGCATCCATGACATCGAGTCTATGGCCTTCTGTGCTGTCTGTTACCACCAGTCATGTTCAAGGATCTCAGTGGTTCAGGATACCCCAAAATTGTCACCAACCTCAGAGGACAAACTATCTCATGGAGTAATCTGCATTACAGCAAATTTGTCTGTCTCTAGAGTTTAAATTTTGCTTCTCTAAATTGGGGAGTTAGTTGGTTGAATATGCTTGCAAAAAGAAAGTTGGGTAGAGCCTTTTACATAGGGCTTTAAAAGTCCTTGATATTGTAGATGGAAAATCATCAGATATTTTGAACTTCTCTGCTGTGTCAACAATCTAGCCACTACCCAGAATGTAGTAAATTAATTCAGTTTGGGGCAGATTCCCAGTGAACGCTGCTGTTGTTTGTTGGGAAGTGTATCTTAATATTTCTTAAGTAACAAATATTTTCACTTTCACAGATACAATCATTCAGAACTTAAGTGGAGGGCAGAATAACTTTACAGTTGGTTGACCTGAGTGGTTGCTTCATGAGAGTGTGTGTACACCCTGCCCAAGGACAAGAGATCATCTGTTTTAAAATGTCCTCTGTATCCAAGTGATTTAGTCACCTGTTGTTAGGAAGCCAGCAATCAATCAAGCATGCTAAGAAATGATGCCCTAGAGGCACCCACTCCCTAGTCTGGGCCTGGTCAGCCTGTTGTCCTCTCTGCCTGTTGGCCACCTCACTGCGTCTTAGCATTTGCATTCTTAAGTGGGAAAGGGGCATAAAGTGAGCTGGGGTACAGCTTTACTCCCTGTATATTTTCTAATAAAACGTAAGAAAGGAGTATGAGCTTGAAATTTATATAGCTTTATGTTATCCATGTAGCTGTAGGATTCTGATAGCTATTAATGATTAAGTGCCTTACTTTGTTTGCCAGGATGACAGTTAAGAGGGGTAAGTCTGTGTTCTCAGATGCAGGGAAGATACCTCCCTCTTGTGCTCAAGGCATGCATTGATAGAGACTCTCTTAGTCTGGGACAGGGTTTGGAGGTGAGGAGGGGTCAGTTTCTGGCTATAGGATAGAAGGTAGTTGAAATAAACCAGATGTACCAACACAAAGTAAATGACCTAAATTATTGGGTTTGAATTTTAAAAAGTCATTTCTGAATTAATTCACACCTCGCCTAAACCTGCAATATTTTCTAAAGCCATTGAACTGCATCAGAAGCAAAATATCCCAGTAGTTTGAATAAAATAGCAATTGAAATGACGTTTCCTTCACTTGTGACCTCCTAAGAGTGTGTAGCTGTCTGGCACACTGGGGTGTTAAAAATCGGCCATTCTGGTGGCTGCACATTGGCCTGGCCTGGATGTCCTCTTGGGATTTAATTCTTCCATGAATTACACAAGGCTAATATCACTGTAGCCACTTTATTTGTGGCCACAGTACCTCTTGCTCAGATTTACACTCTAGTCTCCTGGTGATGGAATTAGGCCTAGAAGCCAAATCTTCTGGAACATAGCATGGTAGAACTTTTGCCATAGGGAGTACCCCAGAGAGTATTGGTGATTCTTCTCCTGTCCCCAGTAACTAGTGGGGAGGGAGCCTGGGCATTGATGGTGAGGAGAGAGGCATCTTCAGGAGACAGCTGTGGGCTCCCAAGGCTCTCTACCTCTCACCTGAAGAACGGTGACTTGGGAAATGACACTCCAGACAGGACCCCTTTTAGAAAACTCCAAGCAGGGAGCAGCCTTGGAAAAGGAGGTTGGGTGACTTCTGTGTTTTCTCCTCCCAAGAGACTCTGCTTGCCCACACTATGGTAAGGTTCGCTCCAAGACCGTATACTGCTGTCTGATTTTCAATTTTTCAAAGATCTAGTTTTTGTGTGTTTATGCAAAGCACTCTTTTTAATAGCTGTTTTATTCTCTCTTGATTTTTAAAGCTGATTCAGAGTCTAGAGGTTTTTTTCCCCCCTCAAAATGAATAATTATCCTGACTATCAGAGTCTGTCTTTGTGTTTTCTAGGCATTCTAAGTGAGAGTCTTCAAATCATCTAGGAAGATGGTGGCCCTATCCTTAAAGATTTGCGTCCGCCACTGCAATGTGGTGAAGACCATGCAGTTCGAACCATCTACGGCCGTGTACGATGCATGTCGAGTCATTCGGGAACGGGTCCCCGAGGCACAAACTGGCCAAGGTAGCCGTTGGTAATGTGCTGCCTTCTCGAAATATGTTTGTATGTTCTTCATTTAGTAGCGAAAGAAATGGAGGCTCTGGATGGTACACATGCCCACTAGTATGTATGTTTCAACCAAAATGTCTTAGCCTGGACACTACTTGCTTCCTGTGTGAGGCTTCCTGTGTGATGACATCTGCCACTGATGAGCAGAGCCCATCACCGTGACCCTCCCAGCATTGCGCTCTGCAATTTACAAGTCACTTTTTAATACATCATCTCATTTGCCTACAAAGTACAAATGAAGCTGATTATAACAATTACTGGTTTTGTATATCCTGAGCCCTGGTTGTGTGCATGAAAACTTTCCATTGTCAACAGCCTGAAGAAGACCTGAACTGCCCTCAGCACCCAGGCCAAGCCTTATATTTCAAGTACTTCAAAGAGACTTTATAAATTTTATCTCACACCATTTTTTTTAAAAAGACATTTGCAATATATGTTTTGTTTAATATTTCATTAAACCACTAAAAAGACCCCCATTAATCCAAATTTAAACAAAGGCACTCATACCGTTTTTCCATTTCCCTTTTTTCTCTCTCTACATTTCCTTCCTTTATTTAGTGATTATTTGCGTGACACTTGAGAAGTTGGAACTTCTCCCAGACTGATAAACCTTTTTTACGATGGAAGTGGTATAAAACTTAGTTTAAAAATTGGAAGCATGAAAATCAAGGATAATTATAAGTAAAATGGGTCTTCAAAATACTTTTTTTAAATAAAACTGCTGATCTTTTGGTCTAAAGCATGATTTATATTATTTAAAAACACTTACTTCTAGAGTACCCAGAAATAAAATTTGCTTACTTCCCTAACCTTATTCCAAGATCTGGTTGTTACTGTTTTTCTCCCAGGTTTTTCCCTGCTTTGGATTGGATTGCTTTGTAGCTCAAAAAGTATAAAAACCTTTAAAGATCTTGGAATTGTTTTTCTAGGGAACAACAGGAGCTCAGACCCTGACCCGGATTTTTGAGGTTCTTCTGAATCACATTAAGAAAAGAGAGGGGTCCTTATCCAGGAAGCGATCGATACTGCTTTCCCCCTGCTACCACCCTTCGTACTTCCTGGATTTCTATAGAGAACGTGGAACTTAATTATTCAACTTTTTTCATAATTGGTGGCGTGAGAGCCAGAAGCTCCATCTCACAGGGAGCTCCTACTTATCTTCTTTGATACTATGTTGGGATGTTGGAGAAAGTATTCCAAATGTAAAGGCTCCATTGGTCCCTCTGTGCCTAACTGGCCTTGTGTTTAGATGGTCATTTTAATTTTTTCTCCATTTCTATCTTATTATTCTTCATGGATTCTTGGCCTGGTTTTTATAGCAAGTGATAAGGAACAGAGCCAAATTCAGTTAGAAAGAAATTTGGACTGCTTTGTTCCTGATGTTTACCTAAATTTTAACACAATTACTGCCCACTGGTTTTAAGAAAAATGAACCTCGTCTGCGGGTATTGCTTTTGCAACTCAGTTCTTATTCCTCCTCATCTGCTTTAGTCCCAGTGGCTGCTTGTGGTGTCAAAACGAAACATTTCTCTACTGAAGAAGACTCATTTTTGCCAGATCAGCAGACTCAGGGCCTGGAAGTCAGTGATGGCTTCATTACTTTGTCTTCTATTTTTCTTTATATTTATCTTCCAGCTTCTGACTATGGGCTATTTCTCTCTGATGAAGACCCCAGGAAAGGAATTTGGTTGGAAGCAGGCAGAACACTGGATTACTACATGTTGCGAAATGGGGTATGCAACTGATCTCGTTTCTTGTTTTTTTTTTAAATCGCTTTGTCCCTGAGCCTTCCATAGAAGCCCACAGAATTATGCTTCAAAGAAAAGGGGAATCCCAGCAATTTATTTTGATTCAAGGGCATCTTATTAACAGTTTTGACGTAATGTATTTTGTAAGGGCTGTCCTGGTCATCATAGGCAATACCAGTAGTCCAAAATCTTGAAACTCCACAGAGCAATTAAAGCAGCTCCAGGTTAGTATTTAAAGCTGTTCCTACATACCATTATCAGACTTGGTAGTTACGAAATAACGTACATCATTTTCGTGAAGTATCTTGGTGATTGGTGATAAAAAAGTAATGATAGATTTGAGAGAAAACAAAAATATAATCCTCGAGGTAATCAAAGATCGAATTTCAATCTGTGTTTTTTTTTTTAAATGAAAGTTCATATTAGATGTAAGTTTAATAATTCTCCATAATAGTAACAACAACAAAAAAAGATTGTGCTATGGAAGTGGAGAGAGTAAATGTGTATGAGTAAATGAGTAAAAAGTGTTAAATGCTCTGTTCATTTTAACCCCTGAGATACTGGGTTTTGGTATATAAAATGCATGTCAGATTGGTCAGTATTTCATAAACCAAGGCTGTGCTGGTTAATTTTCTCCTCTGTAATTCTATTTTTAAGATGTGTAGTAAAAAGTCTCTATTTAAAGATAACTCCCCAACTTATGACCTTTGATTGGCCTTGCCATTACCAAGAAAACCAGTCCTACTGTGATATCCTATAACTGTGAGGAGTTATGGGGGTATTATTTATGTCCTTCATGACATAGATATTAAGAATTGCTTATAACCATGTAAGAGATAATTGGAGAAGCACACAACTGGCCTTTTAAAAGGCAAGTAGGAATTTTCCTCTGCTAATTCTCATTAGAGCAGATCCTTCCCAGCCTGTCAGGAGGACATATGCTACTTTCACTTTACAGAGGTTAGTTTTCAGTAATTGTGAGCTATAAATAGTATTCTTTGGGTGCAATTTCATTATCAGATTTTTAAAAAATCTTGATGAAAGCTTTTGTTTAACCCTAGAGCTCCTGCATTAGTGGCAAAAACCTGGTGAACGCTTTGAAGGAGAAAATCAGAGTGTGCCGGAAAAATTTTATTTTTTTAAAAAAGGTGTCCAAGTTCATTATCTAGTTTCCTATGCCATATGAATGTTTGTATGGTTCTGTTCTAGGATATTTTGGAATATAAAAAGAAACAGAGACCTCAGAAAATCCGGATGCTGGATGGATCTGTGAAAACAGTGATGGTGGATGACTCCAAGACAGTTGGGGAGCTTCTGGTTACTATTTGCAGTAGGATAGGTGAGTAATCACATGCCTAGGTTCAAGTTTTTGTTATTTTAATTATATGCATCTTTTTTTCACCCCTCTGTTAGTGTCTAGGCAATCTTTAATGTGTCCTAGCACTCTGATTTCTGCCAGTCACAAGAGAGTGTTATCCTTCTCCTGATTTGCAAATGCACTGACTGGTACTGATAACACCTGAACTACTCACTAAGTCAAAATTGAGAGCTTTTACTTCTCTTTCAAAAGCTAAGGAATTTTCATATTGCAAATACTGTTTCTGAGATCATATAATTAATTCTGTCTGCCATCCATTGGTGAGATTCTGTATCTCCTTGAGGACGCATGGGAACAGCCTATACATGATTGATGGCTACATAGCTTTTTTTCTTATAGCTTCCATTAATCTCAGAGAATGAATCTCTTTCCTTTCTATGTAAGGATCTTCAGATCTTTGAAGAAAGTAGCCTGGTCTGTCTTAGTTTACTCTTCATGCAAATGGAGCCCAGCTTCTTCAGCCATTTCTCGTTCGACATTGTCTTGCCTTGTTCTACATGATCTCTACTTTGTACTTCTTGAAAATTAGACAGAAGAACTGCACATGATATTTTAAGCATAAACTAACTGAAAATACTCCTTTTCAGCCAGAGTTATTTGATACGTGCTCCATGGGTGGCCCCTGACCCTCATCTGGGTAAAGCTTCTTTCTGTCCTTTACCACCAAGGACTCCTAGGAGTATTACAGGACCCATACTGTAGGAGGAGATAGCAGTACGTAATCTGATAATATAACCTAATTTTTATTTTTAGGAATAACAAACTATGAAGAATACTCATTAATCCAAGAAACAATTGAAGAAAAGAAAGAGGAAGGGACGGGTACGCTAAAAAAAGATAGGACGCTGTTACGAGATGAAAGGAAAATGGAGAAGTTGAAGGCTAAGCTTCACACAGACGATGACCGTAAGTGTCTGAGAAGGAAATGTGACACAGGCACATGGTTTTGCCAGGCCTCACTCCCCTCCTCTCAACTATGTGACTCAAGGCAGGGTTTTTTGTTTTTTCATTTTATCTGTAAATATTTTATTTAGTCTGTGTCATTAAAAAATTAGGACTATTAAAAAAAAACAACTATTTTACTTCTAAAAACATAATCTCTTAATCAAATATATAAGGCATGTTTAAGTTTTCTCCATTGTCTTCTAAAAAAAATTTTTTTAACAGTTTATTTGAACTGGAGTTCAAATAATGTTGAATGATATGTTGCTTACCTCTTTTAGTTCCGAGGACTTGCCTCCATCTTTTATTAATTTTTTCCTTCAGATTTTTAGGGGAAGAAACCAGATTCTTATTTGTATAGAGTTTTCTATAGTTTGGGTTTTGTGATTGCATACCTGTGAGGTCATATAACATGTTCTTCTAGCTTCCCAGCCCCCTCCTCCTTTTAATTCCTGAGATCTGGAAGCTTGATCAGATTCATGTGTATGTGAATTTTTTTTTTTTTAAATAAAGACTCCTTCATATGTAGTGTTGTGTACAGTAAATCCTCATTTAACATCATAGGTTCTGTGACTTTAAGCAAAATGATGTATAACAAAACCAGTTTTACCATAGGCCAATTGATAGAAATGAGATTTAAGTTTCTACAGCATCTCATCAACATTAAGATGGAACGATGTTATTAAAGAACCTGCTGTACTTCCATTAGGAAGTTGTATCTGGTTGTTTCCTTTTTGTGTTAATAATAGCCATTGATGATCATTGCCTAGGGCCATTATTTCCTTAGGGGTTACAACATGATAATATAATTCTATCATAGGAAAGTAATTTTCTATGACCACACAGTTAATATTTGGAAAAGCTATTAGTACACCCCATGTTTCCCCAAAGCCTGTGCTGTGTGCACCTGGCTTCCTGACACCTCTCCCTCCAGAAGATCTTACTTCATGCACAATTCACTGAGATCTTTCCAGCCTCTTTCTTTCCTCGTTCTTGCTGCTACATTAGGAAAGATGTCATCATCGTCATTATGTTTATTGATCTTCAGTGGGACTTTCCTCTGACCCTTTCTCCATTTTTTCTGCCTCATTTGATTTCCAGTTGTGTGCTTCTTTCCTAGTGAGACTTTAGTAGACAAATCCAGCGAATTTTTAATAATGAGCATGATACTCTCCCTGGTACTATGGGAGATGAGGTCAATCTGACACATTCCCTGTGCTCACGTTGCTTGTAATCTAGTGACTCTTGCAATAAATACTTAGAATGTATATGTTAATCCTAGGGAGGAGTGTAGGAATGAGAGGTGTAGGAATTATAGAGAAGTGATCAATTCCTGTGCACCTTGATATCAGCCAAGCATTTTCTAAATGAGCGAGATTCGAGCTGGGCCATGGTCAGGGTTTTGCCACTCCCACTTCTTAGTGTCCAGTCCTCCCCTCCCCCCAATTACTTTCATTTTCCTCTTCTTTTCTCCTTAGGGTCAGAGATAACTCATTATGCTCAGTTTATAAATTATTTCACCTGACAAGACAAATATCCACTTTTGACTTAAAGGAAAATGCTGACTTGATTGTATTGGCACAAAGCACTAATTTCCTTATTTCTTTTACCCCCTAGAGGGAAGGGGCATATTATAAATTCACTGTGGGGCTTTAACTAACTTTAGAAATGGCTGGCAATTTTCTCTTATTTGCTTCTCAGTATGTCATATGGTACATGATGGTACACATAAAATTACTTTGCAAAATTAAAAAGCGCAGTTCTGACATAAGTAACTATAACTGAATATCAGCATTATAGAAATCCACATCTGTATCATACTGCTGTTTTGATAAATCCCCTTAAATTAAGAGGGAAAATATGCACAGCTCTTTCATCTGTCTTGTGTTGCAGTAAATTGGCTGGATCATAGCCGAACATTCAGAGAACAAGGAGTAGATGAAAATGAAACGTTGCTGCTTAGGCGAAAGTTCTTTTACTCGGATCAGAATGTGGACTCGAGAGACCCTGTGCAGCTGAACTTACTTTATGTTCAGGTACCATATTTGATGCCCAGACATGGAGGTTGGTGAAAGTTCAGGAAGCCTCTGGCTGTGGCTAGTGCTGAGCAAGAGCTGGATTCTGGCTTCCATCGTATGTGTGGCATGCGGTTTCCAGGAGGAAACTTCATTTACAACATGGTAATATAATTCTACTATAGGAAAGTAATTGTCTATACAATTAGTAAATGGCCACACAATTAATATTTAGAAAAGCTATTAGTACACCCCATGTATCCTCAAAGCCTGTGCTATTTCTGGTTCCTCACATGTATTTGGTTATGGTGCAGACTGATATTTGATGTGAGGTGCTGGCCATCAAGAGGAGGGTCTTTATTTGGCCTCCCAGATAAGGACCTGGCGACCTGTACTGTCTCTCTTTCTGACTTTGAGGCACTTAACTGGCTCACCACTTCAAATGCACTAAAGCTTTCTAGCATCTTAAAATATGAGTGAATATTGGTCAGAAAATAAATACTTCTCATTAGCTAAACAGTATCCCCTCAATAACCTTGTTCTTTACCATTAACTAATTAGACTCAGACAAGTCATTTAACTCATTTGAGTTGCAGTTTCCCAATATGTAAGATGTGGGCTTTGTATTAGCCAGCCCCCAAGGTTTCCTTTGGTTCAAGGAGAACAACCATTTTTCACCCATTTTTACTTCTTTCATTCTTTTCTCTCCTTCCATTTACATACCTCTGTGCCTACAGTAGAAACCACAGCATCACCTGTGTTTGTAAAAGAACTTTATTGGAATGCAGCTCATTCGCTTACATATTACACATTGTAAACCCCCCTTTTGTCACATAATTGTTTATATATTGCCCGTGGCTGCTCTCGTATTCCACTGGAAGAGTTCAGTAGCTCTAACAGACAGCATGGCTCACACGGTTTGATATGTTTCCTATCTGGCCTTTTACAGGAAAAGTTTGCTGATTCCCTTAGTAGATGGAAAAATGGCATGGAAGGAGGACTAGGAGAAAAGAGGCTAGGAGGCCAGAAGGGAGATATCAGGGCACTAAGAAGATACTTATTTGGTTTAAGGCTCAGAGCTATAGCTTAGAACAGGGGTTCCCAACACCCCAACCACAGACTGGTAGGACTGGTACTGGTCCCTGGCCTGTTAGGAAATGGGCCTCACAGTAGGAGGGCTAGTGATCCAAGCTTCATCTATCTTCGCAGCCACTCCCCAGCGCTAGCATCACCATCTCAGCTTTACCTCAAATCATCAGGCATTAGATTTTCATAGGAGCACTGGTCTCTGGAGCCAAAAAGGTTGGGGACCGCTGGCTTAGAGTGTTCATCTGAGAATGGTCTGAGGGTCATTTGAGTAGAGAAAGGAAAGACAGAAAAGGAACAAATAGCAATAGCAGTGATGGACCAAGAATTAGGAAGAACTTCAGTGAGTTCCTGAGTCTGGGACTGTGTATTTGCTTATCATTCCCCCTAAATGTCTGCAGTATTGAGTTCTTGTGTCTGCCCGTTCCCCTTCCCTCTTATTTATCTTCGGGTGAGGATGAGTTGATTTTATCTCTAGATAATTTTTCTGTTTGCTTTATGATTTGGGGTCATTAAAAGTATACTGTATTTGTTTCCCCCTCTATGAATCTGGTCATTTCACAAGGCTTTGCCTTTGCCCCTTTACTTTTCATGATTCACTTCTACCTTCCTAGGTTATAGTCAAGCTTTAGTGTTAATACACCAGAAACGGCTGATGCTGTCCATCTATAGGCAACTTTGGGTGAAAACTTTCATTTTTGCCCTAATTCTGCTGTGCTGCAATCGCCTGCCGTGTCCTGCATGCATCACTGTGGGTTGGCTGGTACATTTCCCCTTGCTCCGCAGAGAGGGTGCACCCAGGTACAGAACGTGTCAGTAGACGAAATGTGTTGTTTTCCCAAGCTCCTGATGCTTTTTGCTTCCTCCTGTGTTGCAGGCTCGGGATGATATCCTGAATGGCTCCCACCCGGTCTCCTTCGAGAAAGCTTGTGAGTTTGGTGGATTTCAAGCCCAGATACAATTTGGACCTCATGTGGAGCACAAACACAAACCTGGATTCCTAGAGTAAATGACCTTTTGTTTCCCTTTTTTCTCTTTTCCTCTTTTTTTCACTGTTTATTTTTGAGCTACCTATGTAAAATACATACCATAGTTTCAACCAATTGTGAGATCGTTAGCTTTTCTCAGTTGAGTGTGCAATCAAATTTGTGGGCCTTCGGGAAAGCAAGAGGCCTGCAAATTCGGTGTTGGGATGACCGAAGGTTATCTGCTTCAGAATCTGTAGCACTCTGCTGAGCTATACTGTCTAGCCTGTCCTAGGGTATCTCTGGAGTTAAGGAACGTACTTCTTCCATCTCCTGAAACCTCTACCTATTAGAACATGCCTTCTTCATACGGAGGCAAATTTCATCATCTTTAATTTCTTTTTAAGACTCTTATATGAGAACAACAGAGTATAAAAGACAGAACTTCACATTCTTTATAATCTCACAAATTCTTCATGGCGTCAAAAGGACGATTAAATACTTCCTCCATTCTTTTCACCCATCTGGTCTTCGGTTCCCTGGTTTTTCTTTCTCTGGCTCAATACTTGGAGACTGAAGAGAAAACTAACCCTACAGATTCATCCTGGCCCCATAGAAAATGAGCCTTTGGGTTGGCTTTCTGGAATACCCAGCAGGACAAACCCAGCCATGCATCAGCTGCTATTTGTCTGAGGTAATCTTCCCCTCTCTTTTGATCTGGGCTTCTTCAATGTTTTTGTTTGTTTGTTTCTTCCTCTGTTAACATTCCATTATCTGTCACTCAATCTCCCTTTCTGTTTCTCTTCTGTTTCCTCTTAGGGAAGATGAAACATTTGGCTAAGCCAAAAACAAAACAACAAAAAATCAGAGTCCAGATGTGATCAATATCTTGCTGTCACCTAGAATGCAACTTGTAGAGGCTTTGGAAGTGGGGACCTGATGCTAATGCTGACTGGGGGTGGGCGGCTGTCAGGTTTCCTGCAGGATGTGCCAACATGAAATGTGTTGAGTAATTCATCCATTGTATTGTGCCCAAGTCTGTTGACTCCACTTTCACTTTGGTGGAAAGTAGTAGGGACCAGTAGACACCCTAGAGTAAGAAGAAAATTATCCTAGTGGCTGAGAATGTGGGGCCACCACACTGTTTGGTCTAAACTGAGTTGTTTCGAAAGAACTCTACCCTTGGGTTAATGAATCCCAGGGAGCCTTTCCAGAATGATGCTTTGTCCTACAGTATACCATATGATGACTTTCAGAATGGTTTTGAGCAGGCCTTGTCACTTTTGTTCTGTATTCTCCAAATGAGTCAGATGGCCAAGTGTTCCTCAGGGCCCATTTGTACCCAGTCAGGAGCCACAGGAAGCTTGCCTTTCTTCTCTGTTCTGTGACACCCAGGATGCCTTATAAAAGATGACGTGCACATTCTCTTTTAGCAGTTTCACATTTCCACATTCAAACCTCACAACTGGCCCCTCAGATACATTTGGTATCATAAACCTGTGGATTATGACCATGGAAATTAACAGATAAACACCGAGAACTCATTAAGCCCTGGAGGAAACATCTTTTGTTTCCATATGCTTCTTTGAGTGACTGATGAAGAACAGGAGAAAATGAAGAATAGATTTATGAACTAAAAAATTTTAAGGTATTTGCCCATTTTTAGGCTTTCTTAACTGTAAGCTTATGTGGCCCTGATAAGAAGGTGATCTAAATGTAGCCATTCATCGGGTGCCTGACATGATGCTGCTACCCTGGTCATTTCATGCATGCCTTTTCTGTAAAGTTTTGGGACAGCTAACCTCGGGGCCCCCTTAATTGTGAATTTAGAAGGCAATGCATGTTATGCCATAGATGTAGAAGAGTCACAGAGGAGTAGTGGCTTATTCAGGTACACAGAATTTTTCCACAGGTAGCTTTTGACCACTCACACTGAGTCCTCTCATTTAGAAAGGGAATCCTACTTTCACAGCTGTTCCTTTCACTGGCTCCCAATATGCAGCAGAATTGGGAAAGTGCTTTACAATGTGGTTACAATGTCCTGTGGTCTCTTTCCGAGTGTGACTAGTCCTGCCAACTCCATCAGAGTGAATGTTTTTGTACCACGGACTGCTGGTGTGGGGATCACAAATACTGTTGGAGCATTAGTATTGCTCTTACAGCATCTTTTGCGATTTACAGGCCTATCGAATGCTGCATACCGGCACTCCATTAAAGATGTCCCTTCTCTTAATAATCTGAGGTAGCCAAGGTTAGGTAATTATATTCAGTCAATTTTCTTATTTCTGAGATTATAGTATAAAGCTCATGCCTCTAGTGGCATGCGCATCTACTCAGATTCCAAATTAAACAAGCTCATTATGTCTGGTGGCAATTATTTTTCCTTAGAAATTGATATAGTTTTTAATTAAACCAAACATAGTCTAGATAATGAGGCATTTTTATTTAATGTAAATGTTTCATTTCTTACATTATTCCACATACCATACAGTTAAAACTTCCTGAGTATGTTTGTCTCCTTTTAATTAAAACAGGTCATATTTCTCTAATTGTATCTTGGACAATCAGAGTCTGTTCTGGGATAATATACCTGGGCTGTCTCCAGTGACTGGCTGGGTCATGTTTGTCAGGCTTTATATTTTTCCCCCATCTAGCTTTCCTTCATATATACTGTCTGCTTGAACAATTCAGAGTTTTAAAAATAGCAGAAGGTTGGAAATTTGTGACAGAGACAGGTTGAAGATATAGCCAGGCTGAGATTTCACCCACCTAGCTTCCGAGTAGGGTACATTTAGTAAGTACATTTTTAAAAATTTTTTGAAAAATCGTTTAGCGTTTTTGCTCAAAGTCAGCATACTATGGTATGGACCTTTTCGTGAGATTGTTTTTCACCTTTCTTTAGGCTCGTTAATGATTTTTGGGCTCAATAACACATTGGTAATAGTGTTTATTTAGAATAATGAAAATCAGAAATTATAAGATTTTCAGAGTTTTCATAGATTTAAGGGTCTCCTGTCTGCTCTATAGATGGAGAAAATAGTGCTTTATTTACTTGACACTTTTCTTCAGCTCATCTCCAAAGAGTCCCCAAAAGGGACATTTTATGGGAGCATGAAGTATTAACACAATCCATTAATCATATATATACATTATGCTCTTTCATGTTTAGCAAGTGGCTACAGAAATCATGCCACATGGTATTCGTTAACTCATGGAGGCCATCATACATGTGTTCTATTGTGCCAGGTATAGGGAAGATACAAGGAGATATTATATACTAGTTCTTTGTTCTTTTTGAGGATACACTCTGGCAAATAAAAATATGAAATTGTTACTATGGAGAGCCAAAACTGGACTCTGACTTCAACAAGGTCTAACCTTTATGCTTTGAATGCAAGGTTGTCCATTTAAGATTCCAAAAGTTTCAGTGTGGGCAATGGCAACTATAATGAGTTGTTTCTAGAATGGTGGCAAGAGTATGGTACAAGAAGCAATGTTGGTCAAAGAATTTGGAAAAATAGAAAGTACCTAAGGTAAAGAAGAATTAGCTCTCAAAACAGCAACAACAAAACCTATTATAATAACGATGAACTTCAGGCCCCTTGTAAACGTGGAACACTTTAAGAAGTGGTTAGAATCATAACCTTCTATGGATTTCACTGTATCAAAGGAGATTTAATATGTGATGAAATTTAGGCTTTAGGTCAAATAAATGTGATAAAATTGAAGATAGCTCTAAGCAATGGCTATAAAGTGTTGTATAATTCTTTTAACATTGTGTGTGTTTGAGAGTTTTCATAATAAAATATTGGGGAAATGTCGGTAGCCGAAAAGTGTAAAAGTGTATAACTACCAAACCAGTGAGGGATAGGGAGTGTAGAAGAGATACAAACAACTTGACCAATACAGTAGGGGTTGTACAGGGTAGATTATTGAAACAAAGCAAGAAAAAGTATGGTAAATAGAATATACAAAATAAGATATGAGAAATACTTCTAAAATCATTAGGCGTCACAGCAAATATAGTTGATCCTTGGACAACATGGGTTTGAACTGTACAAGTCTACTCATGTAGATTTTTTTCAACAGTTGGCCTTTTTTACTGCAACTTGCACATCTGTTGATCAACCAACTTTGGATCAAAAAGAGCATTTTCACATTCCCAGCCATAGATTAAAAAAAAACTGTTTTCAAGCCACCGGTGATTGAATCCATAGATGCAAAGATCTGACTATAGTTGAGTTTTGGGGGGAGTCAGAAGTTATACATGGCTTTTCACGTGCTTATACAGTTGTTCAAGGGTCAACTGTCTAAGTAAACAAACTGAATAGGCAGAAGTTCTCATTTCAAATAGAATTTTTGAGAAGTCTAGCTCTATACTATCTCTAAAAAAAATTTAAGGACAGAAGATAGTTCAAAGTAAGGGTGTCAAAAATGCACCAGGAAAATAGTTAAATAAAAACTAGATAAGTATTATTCAGTGTCACACAAAGTAGACTTGTAAGGCAAACGAAACATTAGAGGTGATAAAGGTCATTATAAAGATAGGACTAATTCACTAGGGTGATATGCACCTAATATTACCTATATGCACCTAACATTAACTTAAAATATACAAAAGAAAGATGGTATTTCAAGAAGAATTTTGGGTACACAATTTTAGTAAAATTATTTAACATACCTCCCTCAGGGAGTGATAAGTAGAACAAGATCAAAATAGAAGAAAATATTTTAGCCAAGAGAAAGTAATGAAATAGCAATTATAGAATCAACAAAACCAAAAGCAGCAGCTTTGAAAAAAAAAATGCAAATACATGGAGGACTCACTCAACTATCCCAATTTCTTACGAAACTATAGTAATGAAAACACTGTGTTATCAATGTCAGGTGGTACAAGAGTTCTAAGGGTTGATAAACTTATCTTTATGAAGATTAAAATATTAGGCAAAATACATTACCAAATTAAGAGTGAAGCTTCAGACAGGAATCAGAAATTTGCATACTTGAAACATATACTACAAAGAACAAATTAACATCCAGAAAATATGAAAAGAGAAAAAATAATCTTCTAAGGAAAAAATCACCCATGGTAGCTATAGGCATCTTAGAAAAGAGGAAATTCAACTGACTTTTAAAGATTTGGAAAAATATTCAGCCTCATAAGTAATTCAGAACGTAAAATCAATAATGATATAGCTTTTCATGTTTAACAGGTGGGCACAAATTTAAATGTATGAAAACACCAAAGTACTTTACAGAAAAAAAAAAGACATTTCAGAATATGAATCTGTTGAATTTAAAAATATAAAGAGAAACAGAATATACTCTTTATAGATACAAGGAGATGTAGGAACATAATAAAATATGCATGAAAACTACAAGAAAGTGACTACCATTAGAGGGAGAAGGAAGAATGCTGTGGGATTTAAGCTAAATCTGTAATCTCTCTTTCTAAAAGAGTGAAAGAGGTAGCACTCACAAAGCAAATATAAAATGTTAACATGCTTTTATCCTTGGTGATAGGTATATAAATTATGAGGTATATACTTTTCTGTATATTTCAAATATTTCCACAATTAACATTTCTTTTAAAAAGACAGTTGCAATAGTTGTATGTGAGGTGATAAAAGCTTGTAGTCACTTTAGGTTGGATATATAACATGTGACGGACAGGTTTTATGACTTGTATGTTACAGGAATAAATGGTCCAGTTATTAAGGGGAAGGCAGGTAGGTCACGGGTTAAGGAAACAACTCATCCTTGATTACCAGAGCCCATTCCACCTGTTTGCATGTTCCTCAGAAGTATTTTACTGAGAAAACAAAACAGTCCTGCGTTTGAATCTCTGTAGAGGAAGAATGTAGAGCGGACTTGGAAATTTTTCCCCGCAAACTCAAGATAATTCTACTGTCAACAAGCAAAGCTTTGACACAGTAGGAGGTCTTAAGTCAGTTTTTTCTCTTGGCACCTGTTCAAACATATATTCTTCCTTCAGAATTAGTCTTCTGTGTGCTTTTGTTAGAATAATTTCACTGTACATTCTGTTTTCAAGCTAATAATGAAGCAGGCATTTTTGCTTTTGTTCTTCACCAGCTATATCTTACTTCCTATTCCTCACCACTACCCACTCCACTAGTTTAATTGTTTGCTCTGGCACAGCAGTTCTCAACCTTTTGGGCACCGGGGACCAGTGCTCCTATGAGAATCTAAGGCCTGATGATCTGAGGTGGAACTGAAGAGGTGATGCTAGCGCATACAGAAGTTTTGCTCGCTGGCCTGATGCTCACCTCTTGCTGTGAGGCCTGGCTCCTGACAGGCCATGGACCAGTACTGGTCCACAGCCCAAGGTTTGGGGCCCCATTCCTCTAGAGCCTCCATCAGTCTTGGGAGTGATGACCATTCAGTGGTCCTCCTAGCAGTAGCCTCCTAAGGTTGGTGCCTGCTTCAGACGCCAGAACTTTCAAACCAGGAACGTCTGAATTTATCCAGCCCTGAGCTATCTCCGAACCTCTAGGCAGATTCCCGTCCTTAAACTATAGGGCACTAGGACGGGTTCAGGAACACTGAACTGCTGTGAGACCGACATAGGTCCCCAGACCA
Source organism: Rousettus aegyptiacus (assembly GCF_014176215.1). Classification (NCBI taxonomy): domain Eukaryota; kingdom Metazoa; phylum Chordata; class Mammalia; order Chiroptera; family Pteropodidae; genus Rousettus; species Rousettus aegyptiacus. Next base: position 130,613,382 of record NW_023416306.1, read on the forward strand.
TTTCCCGTTCTTCTCCCATGCCACCTTCACCTTCAGTTTTTTCCCACCCTAAGTGTTTCCCAGCTCAACCAATGCTTCCTTCTACCTATGTCATTACCTCTGTTAACCAGGACTTAACCAATCCTCTCAATGAGACAGACATTTTCATCTTTGGGTCTGGATTCAAATCCAAGTATGTCTGATTCTCATTAGAGTTTTCGACCCACTGTACCAGTGGTTCTCTAACTTTAGGATACATCGGAATCATCGAGAAGGCTTGCTGAAGGACACACTGCTGGGCTTCCCCTCCAGAGCCTCTTAAGTAGGTTTGGGGTGAAGCCTGAAGATTGACACTTCAAACACATTCCTGGGTGGTGCTGATGCTGCTGGTCCTGGGACCACACTTTGAGAATCTTATGTGATACAAATTTGAGATGTTATGGTTCGTCATTTGGTGATTCAACATAAAAGTTAGACCCAAGAAACCTGAGTGTTGCAGTGTCCTTCGAGTGACACTGTCCCTGCCACACCTCTTTATCTTCCCTCCCCTTCATTCCTCCACCATATGCTGAGCAGACATTGCACTGCTGTGTGTTTGCATTGACGCCCTCATTCGGGAATGAGGGACATCCATTGTTTCAGTTCGGATGAACAACAACACCCCTAAGTAGAGATCTTATCTCCTATTCAGGTGATAAAACCAACTTGGAGAGGCAATGACTTACCTGTGGTCCTGCAACTATGTCATGGAGGTTCTGAGACAGATGAGAAGCAATTAACATTTCCCCAAATCATAGCTACCTCCCATATTCTTGTATACTTATTGCCAGACCAGAGAACATTTTTAGAACAACTCTTTTGGAATTACTTGTAGAAGCAGGTTAAATTTTATGTAAGAAAATGAGATCTTAGTGAACACCTAGACCTGAATTCAGACCTTGCTCCTCTAAATGTGTTTATTAAACTCCCATTCAATGGTTTTTGGGCATTTCTAAAAAATCGCCACCATCATGATCATTGTTATTATTATCAGGTTGGGCGTTTCTGTTATTTTATTCCTCTTTGTCTAAAGGTTCTGAAATACTGTTATGTCTTTTGACTAGGAGGGACTGAGGTATTGAGTGGCTAAGTGCATGGTCTCTTGAGCCTACAGACGAGGCTTAAGTTGTTGGCTATCATTGTGAGTAACTTAGGATTGTTTTTTCCTGAAGGGCTTAGAATTTAATCTATTTATACATGTAAAGCACCTGAAACAGTATTTGACTTTCAATAAATGGTGGCTATTAATAGTGGAAACCCTTTATCAACATGGTTTAGACTGTTGGTTAGATAATCCAAAAAGTAATTTAAAGTTCAGAATCCATGATATCTACCTCTCTGAAACTCTGTATTTTAACTTTCAGCTTATGCATTCATCTGCCAATATTTTGTTTCAGGACCAAGTTTTCTTTTTTGTGAGGATTCTCCTGGTTGGAGTTCTACATTGTTTTTCTTGTATGAACCCCATCACCTAGGAGAGAATTTAAAGACAATTGTGAAGCAATCTGAAGACAGAATATTTTTAGATTTTTATGATTTATTTCTTCTCAGTTATTTCACCTACATCTAATAACTTTTATAAGTATTTACTTTTAGAAAGCATTCACTAGCTCCCTTTTTGTACTATGTTAGCAGTTTATAAGCTTTGCTTTATTACATAATCATACGATATACAGCCAGCAGCAAGATTGGAGAATGAATACAGCTAACTTGGCTAAAGCAGAAGAGGGATGAGAGAGGAGTCTGTGGACTACAAGCTTTCAACATCTCAGGCATCTTACAGAGTAAGAAGAGCTCTGACTTATCTGCCATCTTAGGGAAGCGGGGGATCTTCTATTATTGTACTCAGAAAAGGTGTTACTTAAAAAGCTGGCAGTAGGGTTTTATGGGAGAGTGAAGTCTAATTGCAGGCCTTATTAAGAACTACCCTTTTAAGGTGGGAATGCCTAAGGGGACGGTGGGAGGGACTTGACTTGTCCAGAGCTTGCTTAATTAGAAGAAAAGTTTCCCATCAGGTTCGACAGTCTGCCCCGTTTCCTCGGAGAAGGCTGACAGATTTCACTTGTGTGCATGTCCCGGAGGGTTAGGAACCCACCCAACTCAGGTTTGGTAATCAAAACAACGACCGAGCTGGAACTGCTGCACTGCCCCTGGCAGGCGGTGACGACAGGCTGCCTGCTCCTTCCAGCTTGGTGCTGACATCATGCCCTTTGCCGGTTTACTGGGGAACAATACATGCCACGCATGTGCACACACATTTGCTTAATATTTTAACATACCTTACAATAAGCTCTCCCAAACTGACTCACAGTACCAGGGGTAACACCTCTTAGTGTAAGCTTCTGGATGTCGTTTTCGGTACCTACTAAAGATGGAGAGATTCAGTGCTTAGTAAAGAATGAGAGGGTTAGTTTGCAGAGTTTAAATCAAGGGCAGTTTGCTGCTGCTCAGAACTTTCTTGCCATAAATGCCTAGGATATTCTTCCTCGGCCTGGCCTCCAGGCACCATCTGGTATTCTAGTAACAGTCAATTGTTCTTAGGGGGTTTGGCATGGGAATCTCTTTTGGGTGTGTTTGGTAACTTTCACCAGGTCTCTCTTTTTTTTGAATGCATAGGAGCCACTGTCCAGAGGCCCACAGTAGTGGTCCACTCAGGATGCTGCATCATTGTCATTTTAAGTGTGCTCCTAGGGGAAGCCTACAATGGCTGTGCTAGGTGCATCTGCTCATGGTCTGGGAAGTCAGGAGCTCCCTGCTACTAACAAGTCCTGTGATCTCAGCTAAGTCACCTTACCTCTCTGTGACTCAGCTTCCTCTTTTGTGACATGGGTGTCTTCCAGTTCTCTGAATCATTCATTTTTGTCCACAGAGTTGCTTAATGATAGTCATAACCTCTGCAGTGCTGCTGCTCGACTATTTCTTAGATCCTTCCTGCTGACGGACTTGGGCTCTCTTGGTAGGGTCAGAGTGTTCTACTGGTCCTCAGACCTACATCCATGAATTGCAGGAAAGGTACTTAAAACTTTGGTCCCTAGGTAGTTCACATACTAACCAGACATCATTATTCAAGTCTTAATGTAGCCAGAATCTAGACCTGCCCTGCCCCTCTCCCTCCTACTTTATGCCAGAATATTTTAAGGCAAATCTCAGACAGCATGTCATTTCATCTATACTTAAGTATATTTCTCTGAAAAAAAATTTTTTAAAAAAACATACAATTGCAAATCCATTGTAAAACCCAACAAAATTAGCAACAATTCTTTAATATTCATCTTCAGTATGTATCTAATGCCCAGTCTGTGTTATGTTTTCTCCCACTGTCTCAATGTCATACAAAATTCTTAGTTCAGTATCCAAACAAGGCCTGCATATTCTATATGGTTGATATGAGTTTTTAAACAATTATATTGGGATATAGTTGACATGACATACAATTCACCCATTCAAAGTGTACAATTTAGTGTTTTTAGTATATTCACAAGATTGTGCAACCCTCACCACAATGTAATTTTAGAACATTTTTGTCCTTCCTAAAACCTCAATCCATTAGCAGTCACTCCCCAGTTTCCCATTCCCAGCCTTTGCCACCACTAATCTTTACGTCTCTACAGATTTGCCTATTCTGGACCTTTCATATAAATGGAATCATACAATTTGCGGTCTTGCCTCTTTCACTTAGCACAGATTTTCCATGGTGGAGCATGTGTTATACTTAATTCCCTTTTTCCCAAATAATGTTGCATTTTATGAATAAACCTATTTTAAGATTATTCAGTTAATAGACTGAGTTGTTTCCACATTTTGTCTATTATAATAATACTGTGAACATTCATATGCAAATGTTTATGTAGACGTATATTTTTATTTTTCTTGGATAGATATATGGAAGTATAATTGCTGTTTAATATTCTGGGAGACTACCAAATTGTTTCCAACAGCAGCTGCACCATTTTACATTCCTACCAGAAATGTATGAAGGTTCCAACTTCATACCCTCACCAACACCTGTTATTCCCTATCGTTTTTCTTCATCTCAGTGTGTTTGCAGTGGTGTCTGTCACATTGTGGTTTTTCTTTGCCTTTCCCCGATGGCTACTGATGCTGGCCATGTTTTCATGTGCTTTTTGCTATTTGTGTATCTTTTTTGGAGAAATATCCAAGTCCTTTGTCTATTTTTATATTGGATTGTCTTTTTATTATTTAGTAGCAAGCATTTTTATATATTCTGGATACAAGTCCCTTATCAGTTATATAATTTGCAAATATTTTCTCCTGTGGGTCGCCTTTGCACTTCCCGATGGCATTAATTGCATTTAGAAATGTTTAATTTGTAGTCCAGTTTATCTGTTTTTCTTTTGATTCATATGCTTTTTGTGTTTTACCTAAAATGTCTTTGCCTAACCCAAGATCATATGGATTTACTCCTGTTTTCTTCTATGAGTTTTACAGTTTTAGCTCTTATATTTAGGTCCATGATCCATTCTGAGTTAATTTTTGTGTATGGTGCGAGGAAGAGGGTTCCGATTTCATTATTACATACGTGGATATCCAGTTGTCTCAGCACCATTTGTTAACAAAGACTGTTTTTTTTCCCCTCCACTGAAGTGTTTTGGAACCCTTGTTGAAAATCTGTTATGGTGACAGAGGGGTACTAGACTGGGTGTGGTGAGCACATCGTAAGATATATAAATAAATATCAAACCACAATGTTGTACACTTGAAACTACCATAATATTTTATGTTAACTATAATTTTTAAAAAATAAATTGACTATAAAGGAAATGGTTAATTTTTAGACTCAATTCTATTCCATTGACTTATACGTCTATTATGTCAGTGCTCCACTGTTACTATAGTTTTGTAGTAGATCTGTTTCTTAAAACTCAATCTGTCACTTTCACTTTACTACCAAACCATTTATTTGTGAGGAATCTGGGTCATTTTTATAGAATTTCCTATGTTGAGATTTGGCTGATAGTATGCTGGTGGTATTATTTACCATGTTCTTCTGTCTCTTTTTTTGTAAACTAATATTTAGATCTAGAGTCTTAAATTCAATTTCAATTATATATTTACTTATGCTTTATTGCAAAGGATAATTTCCAGGTGGTGCTGTGTATTTCCTGTTGCATCAGTCAGGAGGCATACGTTGCCTGGTTATTCTACTTTTATTAATATTGAAATTGATCAGTGGGGTTTGGATCAGACTGACTTATATATTGTAAAGTTACTCATTAACATGTCACTTACTGGTTTTAGCAGCCACTCATTCTTGCTTTTATCTATTGCTTATTAGAGTTGTAAAATAATGCTTTTTGATTTCTGTTATTCCTTCTGCATTTATTAGCTTTGTTTCTTTCTCTTTATCGGTTTGCATATGAGTCAGTGCCCTAGCAACCTGTTAAAGTGATCGATGACTATTTTAAAGGATCTTTATAGATTTTTATATATCTATGTTTTTACCCTTTGCAGTGATCATTCTTTCTGATTCTCAAATTGTCCCATCAGGGGTGGGGACATGGGTAAAGGAGTAGATAAGTCATGAATAGTCATAAATTATAATTGTTTAAGCTGGGTTATGGGTCCATTATACTGTTCTCTTTTCTTGTGTATAAGGTTGTAAAAATTGTACTCTTTCGGCCAATGGTTAGTGTTTGGTGTTGGCTCCAGTCATTTTGTTAGCTTCCGTGATCTCAAGCATAAGAAGCCCAGGAAAATTTTATGTGTTTCCTGCCCTAGAGCTAAAAGCAGTCATTTCTCCAAGGATCTCTGATTTCCTTCAGTGGGGATGGTATTTGAAGACCCCCTGACCAAGTTGCTGGGGGTGTTTATTGCCACAAGGTTGTCTTGTCCTTAACCTCCTAAGAGCACACAACTAGAAAATACGTTTATCAAAAAAAAAAAAAAAAAAATGAATCAGATATGCAAGTCAGTACTTTGAAATCAAATGAAAGTTTGCGGGGTTTTAACTTTTTTTGCTTTATATTTTTATTTCTTTTATCCCCCAAAACCTTCGTTACTAACAACTAACAATCTATTCTAATTATATATAACATCTTATATATAACCTAATTTAATATTGTGTGTATATACATATGTAGGAGAAGGGAGGGTATTAATTTTAAAGTAATGATATCAACATTTAACAAGTCTACTATGGTTTATTTTATCTTTCAGACATATCTCACTAGGGATATATAGTGAAAAGACTGTTTTAATGTTACCTGAAGTCATTTTTCCCTCTGTAGTTATGCTGTCAACTTGTACTGTTAAGTTCATTTGTTTTAGTTAGTTTTATATTTTCAGATGTTGCTTTTTCTTCTCTTTGTGAGTTCATGTGGTTCTAAAGTGAAAACTATAATACGAGGAATATTTACAGAGGCTTAGTTTTCATCCTCGTTCCTCTCTCTCTGTTTTTCCCTCTCATATAGAATCATTTTTATTAGTACTAGGCATATCCTTCTGTTGTTTTAAAAATACATATTAACAATATAAAAAGAAAACTGTTTCCTCTTTTTCATACAAAGGATAACATGCTGTACATTCTTGGGCCTTTTGCAGTCACTTTACAATTTCTCCTGGAAGTTCTTTCTTATTTAATAACTATGTTAGTTTGGCCCTTTTTTATCAGACTGGTCTTATATTTGTGTCCTACTTAAGTGCATTGTGAGATGTGGCAGTTTGTTACTAATTATATCAGAAAATACTGGGAGAGTTAGTGACTTATACAAAAAATCTTGTCTTCTCATCATAGAACATAATACATGCCTTAACTTTTTTCCTTTCTCTCTCTCAGTTTAAAGGAATTCTTGCCCAAAGAATATATCAAGCAGAGAGGAGCTGAAAAGAGAATATTTCAGGTATTGGGAATGTAAATTTATTATTCTCCTCACTCCCTTTCCTCATTTATTAATGTGAGATGAGCCTCTGCACATGATCATTTTGTAACCCATACATGTACTCTACTTATATAATAAATGATTAGTGGCTCAAGAGTAAAGAAGCTGACAGTTCTACTTTGGGCAGATTTATTATCTTAATCCATACCTTCTTGCCAAAGGTTACTTAGCTCTTCTGGGAAAAAAAAAAAAAAAGGTGCATACGTTTAATTTTGAGGCATTATCTTTGTAGCATTAAAACAAGGTGATTTGCCATTGAAATGAACTGAAGAAGAAGCTACAAGTTGCTGCTTTGTTCTTAGATTTGCTTTTTGAAGCTAGGATTTGGGAACCTTTTAAAAATCCAGGTTTATTCTAAAAGTTCGAGTTTTCTATTCTAGTCAACCAGTAAGAAAAGCTCTATCATCAATTTTGCCATGAAACGATCACTCAAGTAAATCCCAAACATCAAAGTCTTCTTTAGTGTTGAAATATAAATTGAAATATAAGTTTCATGTATATAAAACATATTTTTTTTTTGCCAGTATTGTTTCCAAGTGCTGTGATATACAAGCATTTGTAAATATTGCTCTTTGGAAAACTATATATTTTGGATGGATGTTAGTATACTGCCTCTCCTAGATAAGACCGTTTTTCTAGCACTCATTTAAAGTGTTGGTTCTGAACCTTTTGGAACATGGAATCTTTTGAAAATTGCATTACAGTTATAGAACCTATTCCTGCCACACTGCAAATGCATGATTTGTTGCATATAGTTGTGAAATCCAGAGGAATATGGGCTGAAATTCTAGTTCAGAAGCCCTGCATTACAGTCTTCTGTGTGCTCTGACACTTAGCAGAAACAAGTGTCATGGAGGGGTCCCCCACACAAATATCAGTTGTAGCCACTGTATGTGCACCACATATAGTGACTACCTCTCGCCAAGTCCACCTCCTGGCAGAGCTGCAATAACTGGTCCTTTTTCCTATCACCTTTGCAGGAGCACAAGAACTGTGGAGAGATGAGTGAAATAGAAGCCAAGGTCAAGTACGTCAAACTTGCTCGGTCTCTCCGGACATACGGTGTGTCCTTTTTCCTGGTGAAGGTGAGTTGGGCACAGTGAAGGGTGTTTGCTTCTGCCATCTCTTTTGCTTTTGGTAAAGTATTTCCTCTTAAGGTCGATTTGTTGTTCCGAGATCCCTAGAATTTGCAAATATAGCATCTGGACAATGGTGACCCAAGTTTAGCTGTGGGCCAGACATGAAGTATAAGCCGTGAGGCTGGTGAGTGAGCCTGGCTGCCCTCCATAGGCAGCTGTGTCTTGGTTTGGCTCACTGCCACTGCTATAAAGTTCCTGAAGGGATATGTTCTCTTTTACTCAGTATGACTTTCTCCTAAGAATGTTTCACTTGAGACTCTCAAGGGTGCCTTGAACTAAGTGAAGGTTGTTGAACACAGGAGACCAAATCAAATTCCTGTGATAAATATGGAACTTATTGTGTATACTTGAAAATGGACTTTGGGATTTCCATGGCATTTAGATATGTTTTCATCAAAATTGTTTGTCTTCCTATTAGAAGGAAAGAGATAGGACTTTTAAACTCAACCTGTGAATTTCAGAAAGAGGCCCTAAATAGATGTGTTCTTACTGACTGATAAACCCTCTCATTAACTTCATTTCTCCTTTGCAAACCCTGAGCTCACATATTCTATTTTATTCCATCTTTTTCTTCAAATAGCTCTCAATTTTATGCCAGAATATCTTAGGCTCTGGCAAATGAAAAAAACATGGGTGAATTACTTTGTTTTTAAGAAAGATAACTTAGAAGTTGAGTCTCATATTTAGGGGGAGTTTTAACCTATCAATGGATTTTTGAATGGTGCTGATGCCTTCTAGGTAATAATAACTCTATTTCCCAATATTAATAATACTATTTAATAATTATATGCCAGACATTTCTCATTATATCTACCAGCAACACAGTGGTAGAACTATTACTATTAACTTCTTTTTAAAAATGACAAAACAGAAGCCCAGGAAGGTGAAATGATCCTGCCAGAGCCAAAAGGACTTGGATTCAGATCTTTCTGACTCCAAAGCCTGTGTTCCCAACCACTGAGCTATGCTACCATAGCTAGGGTGACCTCATTTGACCTGCATTCACCTTCCTAGCTCCCCACTCCCATAAGATCTACTTGTTTTAGAAGAATAAGCTGCTTTTTATTTATTATTTTGAAGGGCAACAGGTGGCAGATGAGTTCTAGCACCTCATAAGGACAGAGATTAAACGAATTTTCAGCATGTCCACTGATATTGGCATCATTTTCCATCTGTTGAGTTTTTTGTAGTCCTTCATGTATGAAATTCATTTGTTGTGTTCACATCTTTTTCCATTAATATCATCAGATTTCACACACAATTCATTTCAGTGATGTGCACGTAGGTAAGTAAATTTAGGAAAATAAGTAGCACATAGCAAGCTACATGTAATTAGAAAGCAAGAGAAATTGAATAGCAAATTGCAGGAAAAAAAAATTGTTCTCAAAAGATGATTTAGCACCTGAGAAAAATTTGTCCATGGCCACTACGATAATTGGAGGTAGAGCACAGATGTTCTGATTATTACAGAGTCTTGAAGATTTGATCAAATGAAGACTTTTCTGTTACAAAAGTATTTAAGAAATAATTGAAATTTCCTTCTTTCCTCTTTCCTTTCTCTCTTTTATAAATTACATGTCTTTGAAGAGAAATCAGGGTCAAGGGGATAGGCGGCTCTCACAACATTCATGTACCTATTAGATATTCAAATCTTAGTTTTTATTTTTTCTCACAAAATAAAAATGAAAACACTGCTCAGTTTAATTCTTTGCTCAATCATCCTGTTTAGTATACATTTTATCTTTAAATTGATTTTGCTATAGCTTACTTGACCATAGTTGCCATATTTTAAAACTAGTACAGCTGAGAATTTAGGAATAGTTCAGTGTTATAAATTAATGATACTAGTAAATCAGATAAATAGGTCTAATAAGATGACTTCATATAGAATGAACTATCTGAGAAAAAATAAAGAAAATCCCATTTATAATAGCATCAAAAAATAAATAAATAAAATTCTTAGGAATAAATTTCACCAAGGAAGTGAAAGATTTGTACATGACAAACTATAAGATGTTGATGAAAGAAATTGAAGACACAAATAAATGGAAAGATATCCCATGTTCATGGATTAAGAGTTAATATTATTAAAATGTCCATATTACCCCAAGCCATATATGGATTCAATGTAATTCTTATCAAAATTCAAATGTCATTTTTCAAAGAAATTTTTTTTTTAAACCCTCAAATTTGTATGGAACCACAAAAGACCTCATATAAATAGCTAAAGCAATCTCAAGAAAGAACAAAGCTAAAAGCATCACACTTCATTTTAAAATGTATTACAAAGCTATAGTAATCAAAAACAGTATGGTACTAGTATAAAAACAGATGCATAGACCAATGAAACAGGATGAAGAACCTCCAAATAAACCCACACAAATCAGCAACTAACATTTGACATAGGGAGCCAAGAATACACAATGGAGAAAGGTAGTCTCTTCAATCAATGGTGTTGGAAAAACTGGACATTCACATACAGAAGAATGAAATTGGACCTTTACACCATTCACAAAAATGGATTAAGGACTTAAAGACCTGAAACCACATATGGAAGAAAACATCGAGGAAAACCCCCTTCACCTTGGTCTTGGCAGTGGTATTTTGGATGTGACATCAAAAGCATAGGCAACAAAAGCAAAAATCACCAAGTGGGACTACTTCAAACTAAAAAGCTTCTGGGCAAGAAAGAAATCATTAATAAATTGAAAAGACAGCCTACGGAATGGGAGAAAACATTTGCAAGCCATCTATCTGATAAAGAAACAATAGGCAAAATATGTAGGAACTCATATAGCTCAATAGCAAACAAGCAATTTGATTAAAAAATGGGCAAGGGACCTGAATAGATATTTTCCCTAAGAAGATATACGAATGGCCAACATAAAAAGATGCTCATCATCACTAATCATCAGGGAAATGCAAATCAAAACTGCAATAAGATTTTGCCTCACACCTGTTAGAATGACTATTATCAAAAAGATAAGAGGTGTAAAATGTGACAATGTGGAGAAAAGGGAGCCCTTGTGCCCATTGTGCACTGTTGGTGGAGATGTAAGTTGGTACAGCCACTTCTGGATATTTATCCAAAGGAAGCAAAGTCACTGTTTCAAAGACATATGCACACCCTCATGTTCCTTACAGCATTATTCACACTAGCCAAGATATAGAAACAACCTAAGTATCCATCAATGAACAAATAAAAATGTGTGTGTGTGTGCACGTATATACACAACACATACATATATATATATTATATACATCACACATATTAATAGTCATAGGAAAGAAGGAAACCCTGACATTTGCAAAACATGGATGAACCTGGAGAGCATTATGTCAAGTGAAATAAGTCAGACAAATACTTTATGATCCTACTTATATGTGGAATTTTTAAAAGCTGAAATCATAGAAACAGTAGATCAGTGGTTGCCAGGGGCTGGGGTGGGGAAAATGAGATGTTGGTCAAAGGGTACAAACTTGTAGTTAAAAGAGGAATGAATTTTAGGGATCTAATGTACAGCATGGCAACTATAGTTAACAGTACTGCATTAAATGCTTGAAAGTTGTTGAGAGAGTAGATCTTAAATGTCCTCAGTGTAATAACAAAAATGCTAATTATGTGAGATGAGGGATATAACTAACCTCATTGTGGTAATGATTTTGCAATATAGATGTATATCAAATCATTACATTATATACCATAAACTTTCAAATGCTATATTTCAATTATATTTCAGTAAAGCTGGCGGCGGGGGGGGGTGGTGGTGGGAGATGGCATTTTATAATCATTTTATATAAAGCCACTGAGGTGTTTTATAAAATTCAGCATGCACTCTTTTAAATTTTTTTTTAAAATGCTAGATTATAAGTGTACTTCTTCAACATGACAGTGTTTCAAACCTGATGTCAATATCCTACTTAATAGAGAAATGTTGGAGAGAAACCTATAAAAATTGGCATCGGAACAAGTTACCCTTTAACAACCTCTTAACCTTCAACATTGCTTTGGAAGTTCTGGAAAATACAGAAAGATATTTAAAAAAATTTTTTTAAGCATACCTAGGAAATGAATGAACACAATTATTTATTGCTATGATTTATAACAAGATACACAGTCATTTTTTTTAACTATTTACTTTGAAATAATTATAGATTCACAGGAAGCTGTGAAAATGCAGAGAATCAAAAAGTCAGATAATTACAAGTATGGATGAGAACATTAAGAAATTGGAGCCCTCCTACACTGCTGGCTGAAATGTAAAATGGTACAGACTCTTTAGAAAATGGTCTGTAAGTTTCTCAAATGATTAAACATAGGAATACCATGTGACCTAACAGTTTCACTCCCAGGTATATATGCCAAAGAGAATTCAGGGCACATGTTCACAAAAAATATTGTCCATGAATGTTTATAGCAGTGTTTATTTTAGCTCCAAGGTGGAAACAACCCAAGCGTTCATCAGCCGATGCATGGATGAACAAAGTGTGGTACATCCATACAGTGCAATATCATTTGGCCATAAAAAAGAAATGATGTGTACTGACCCACGCTACACAATGGGTAACTATGTAAGCATTATGCTAAGTGAAAGCAGCTCATCACAAAATACCATATAGAATATCATTCCACTGATAACGAAATCTCCAGAATAGGCAAATGTATAGAGACAGAAAGTTAGTTGGGAATGAGGTGAAGTAGAAGGGGATAGGAGAGTAATAGCTAAAGGTACAGGATTTTTTTTTTTTTTTTGAGGTGATGAAAATGTTCTAATGCTGACTGTTGTGATAGTTGTACAGAACTGTAAATATATCAAAATCCATTGAATTATATATTTTATCTGGGTGAATTGCATGGTATGTGAATTATATCTCAATAAAGGTGTTAAAAAATATACAGAGAAGTCTTCTGTAACTTCCATCAAGTTTACCCCAATGGTAACTATAGTATAATACCGCATTCAGGAAATTTACATTTATGCAATCTACAGATCTTGCTCAGATTTCATGTTTTACTTGTACTCACTTTGTGTGTGTGTGTGTGTGTGTGTGTGTGTGTGTGTGTGTGTGTTGTGAAATTTTATCACATAGATTCATGTAGCCACTACCATAGCCAAATATTGAATTCTATTCCATCACCACAAAGATCCCTTATGCTACCCTGGTATGGCCATGAACACCTGTCTTTTCCTGCTTCTCCCCACCTATTTCCATCCTCTGGCCCTTAACCTTTGACAACTAATAATCTGTTGTTCATCTCAATTTTATTTCAAGAATGCCCTATACATTTTGATGGTTGTCAGATTAGGGAGTGGGAGGATGGGTGAAGGGGAAAAGGGGGATCAGAGGTACAAATTGGTAGTTACAAAATAGTCATAGGGATATAGACTATAGCATGGGGAATATAGTCAGTAGTATTGTAATAACTATGGTATCAAATGGGTACTGGATTTATCAGGGGGATGACTTTGTAAGATATATAAATATGTAATTGCTGTGGTGTACACCTGAAACTGATATTGTATGTCAACTATAATTGAAAAAAGAAAACAAAATAAAAAAAAGAATGCTTATAAGTGGAATCATACAATATGTAACCTTTTGGGATTCACATTTTTACTTAGTATAATTCCCTTGAGATCCATCCAAGTCATAATATATATCTATTGTCCATCCCTTTAATTACTGGATAGTATTCCATCATATTTTTTTCTATAATTATGTACATTTTGTGCTAATATTCAGTGTTATACATTATATTGTTATATTAGAAAGTGCTCGGGTGTTCAAGTCAGGAAGATTGACCAAGAATCAAGGGTGGCAATATGCACCCGTTTGAGAAATAGCAGAAACGTGTATGATCTAGAGAGACATACCTAGCCTCCTTAAACCTCAGTTTCTTCATCTGGAAAATGGTAGTGATAATTTCTTACAGAGCCCTAATGAAGATTAAGTGAGCTAATGTATATAAACAAGTGTAGTACCTGGAGGGTAAGAATATTTGATAAATTTTAGGTTAGCCCAGCCCCTTAAGTCTTCCTATACCTTCCTAATCCCTGGCTCCTGAGTTCTTTCAACTTTTAATTAGCTCTTAGTGTCCATGATGTAGAGCAGGGATTGACAAACGTTTTTAGTAAAGGGACCAATAGTAAATATCTTAGGCTTTGCCAGCCATACCACTCAGCTCTGCCCTTGTAGTGTGAAAGCAGCCATAGGCATTATGCAAATGAATGAGTGCAGTTATGTTGCTGCGAAGCTTTATTTATGGACTCTGAAATTTAAATTTCATATAATTTTCACATCTCGAAATATTATTCCTCTTTTGCTTTTTTCCAACCATTAAAAAATTTACTCTTGGCTCTCATGCCATTAAAAAATGGGCAAAAAACTTGATTTAGCACTGGCTATAGTTTGCTGACCCAGATATAGAGAATGTCTGTAAGCCCTATAATGAGTCTACAGGGAATAACATTGTGTGGCAGTATTCTCAGTGGCTAGGGACATATGCTTTGAAAAGAAAACTATGGGTTTGGATTCTGCCTTTGCCAGTTAGTTTAACATTGGATAACTCACTTTACCTTCCGTCTCTAAGCTTGTTTGCTCACCTATATAATTGTGACTTTTAATGAGGTTTAAATGAGATAATTTAGAAAAGAGGACTGTTGGATGTAAGCTCTATAAATGGTAGCTATAAATGTCCAGTTTTACTTTTATTGACTTCTGCATCTTATAATCTGCTAATCAAAACCCATAAGCAGTGGTAAGGCAGCTTCCATGACCTGCAGAGGATCTTGTTTCATTCCAAAAAATTCTGTGTAAACCTTTTTACTTCTAAATTTCCCTTTGAACTTTCTCTGTAGCCACAATTAGAGCCTTGAGGTGAGGTTCCTGGGGAGCCGACCCTATTCTCCCCTGAACTGTAAAGTCACGGAGGGCATTTAGAGCATCTCAGAACCATGAGTTAAATCAAATGGATTGCCAAGTGCTTTTAGAGAAAGATGGATAATAGATAGGCTCTTAAACAGCCATCCCTTTCTGCCGTGCCTTTAAAAGAAATAAGAGCGGCACCAACCGCTCTTTGAAGTTTCTCCAGCTAGTCTGCATTTTTTAGGGATAGGTGCTGAAATAATGTTGTCCCTTGATGGTGGTCTCTGCTGTCAAGTTACAGTATTTTCTGAGTTCCTTATTACCCTCCAACTCTGTCCCCCAATTGTGACCTTCTAATGAAATGTCCACTGTAAGTCCTTTACTTTTTCACTGTGGCTTCCTCTCCCAGGCCAGATTGATCTCCACCGGAGTCGAGGCAGTCCCTCACCCCAAAGCTTCTCACTGGGGAGGTGCAGATGGGAAGGAAGGAAGGCAACAGCTACAAATGATATTTTATCACTGATTCCCGTTCCTGGTCCCAGCAGCTGGGCTGGTGCCAAACTTGTGTGACTAAACTGGCTGCCTCGAGTCTCTCCGACTAAGTCTCTATGTGGCTCCTGAAACCAAATTAGACTAACTGGCATCATCCACCTGTATTGATTTCGCCCCTTGTGGAACGGGCCTCTCTTCACAAAGAATCTGACCCACTGTTCTTTGTAAGGACGAGAAGGTTCTTACAGTGCCGTGTTCCCCTCCTCAGATACCCACACAGGTTCCCGAGAGTAATAAGGAACTCAGAAAATACTGTAACTTGATAGCAGAGACCACCATCAAGGGACAAAATTATCTCAGCACCTGTCCCTTCTCCTCCGGAGAGGAAGCGGGAAGTGTGCTGGGACCTTAGCATCTGACGATTTATGAGCTGCTGTGGGGCGGGGGGGAGCTGGAAAGGGATACTTTTTTCATTTTTTCTAATTGCTTCCACTAAAAGAAGTTCACTATGGTAGATACTCTGTTTTTGAGATCAGAGTTGTTTTTGAGCTCAAATTTGTGTCCTAATCGTGCGGCTTTACAACTCAATACTCTCTGCCTTGGGAGTGTTGCTGGTCTCTTCATTTCAAAATGGGCATGATGATAATGATTGCCAACATTTAGGGGATGCTTTGAAAATTAATAGAAAATATTTATTAGTATGCAGCACACTCCTGCCCTGTTTTCAGTGCCTGCTCCTTCGTATACATACCCACTTATACATACACTTCTTGCATGCTAACTTATAATGCATTCCTTGGAGAATAGTGCCATAAGCATTGCTAGAGTTCAGCAAATATTATTTGAAATTTTTTTCTTTTTTCTCTGACAATCGAAATAGATGTGTATTAAATGAAATTTTGGGAACAAGGAAAAGGACAAGGAAATATTACAAATCACTTAATAGGATCATAGTTGCCATTATGTCATGTAATGAAATTTTATTTTTTAATCTTGTTTTATTATTTTAAATTTCAAAATTAATGTTTAAAATTATATTTCATGTAGGATTATGCTGTGCAAACTTTCACATTTTAATATTATAATAATACTGTTATTGCCATGAATCTGATTGTTTTCCTATAATATGATTTTTAATAGTTTCAAGTAGTCTGTATTTGGATATACCATAACTTAGATATAAATTTCCTATTATTTAATATTTGGTTATTTCTAGCTTTTCTACAACAAATTCTAGTTGCACCTTCTTGTGGTATAATTTTCACATCCATTTGTAACTTTTTTGTGCATTTCTAAGAGCAAGGTGTGTCAAAAATAAACACTTATAAAGCTTTCAATCATTATCCGGTAAGTTCTCTGCCAGTTATTTTTGTTGATTTATGAGAACCTTTCACATATATAGTATGACATTTTTTATTATCGTGCTTATTGTAAATGTTCCCCAGGCATTTGCTTTTTAATTCTATTTATGGTATGGTTTATTTTTCTCCTACTTCTCTCTCTCTTTTTTAAAATGTGTCAGTCTCCATATATTTCGTACTTAAAGCTAATTATCTTTTCCTTTAAGGCTTATTTTGGTGTTTATGTTAAAAAGCCATTTCCCACCCAGGAATCAGAAAAATATTCCCCTATATGTTCTTCCTAAATTATTAACTTATCAAGAATTTATTTGACCTTGAGTGGCAGGTAGGAATCAATGCCTTTTAATAGGCATGGTTACTATTTCTTTAAAAAATTATTAAAACTAATAAAAGACTTTTGGAGTCAGTAGTCCCGCTTATTTTGAAACACAATGTATGTGGGTTGATCTCAGATAAAAACTGCAAAAACACGAATTGGTTGGCAAAACCAGATGCATTCAGAGGAAGAGCACTGACCCTTGGTATCTGCTGTTTCAGGAAAAGATGAAAGGCAAGAACAAGCTGGTGCCTCGCCTGCTGGGAATCACCAAGGACTCAGTGATGCGCGTGGATGAGAAGACCAAGGAAGTGCTGCAGGAGTGGCCGCTCACCACAGTCAAGCGCTGGGCAGCCTCACCCAAGAGCTTCACGCTGGTAGGCACTGTCAGAGGGCCACGAGGGGGCCAGCATGGACTTGGGCGATATCGTGGGACAGGAGAAACAATACAATCCCACTGGGCTTCCCTAACGTTAGAGAGAAGCGTGGAGAGAGACAGATGGCAGGAGTCTATGGGGTAGGTGAGGGGACTGGTCCAGAAGTGAGGGAGCTGTCGGCAAGCTGGGTTTCCTTGGCCACGTCTTCCTCTCTGATGCATTAAGTTTGTCTTAGTTCCTCAACTTGAAAAAGCCACTCATGAGATGATTCTCAATCTTCTGTGTCCCTGAAGCCATCCCTAGCATACCTTCAAAGTACACTTTCTAATGCTCCGAGGCCCGTACAAAAGCTTCCTCTTTATTTCTAATTGTTTTTAGAAGTTCCTACAAACTGTGACATCTTGCTGAGGTGATTTTCCCAGCCTGCCTACAAAGAGAGCATGCTGTAATAGTGGATATAACATAAACTTTGGGTAGTATTCAAAACCAGCTTGTCATTTCCTAGCTCTATGACCTGGCTGAATACCTGTCCTCTCTGAGCCTTTATTCCCTCAGCTATAAAATGTGAATAATAATACCTATTTCACAGAGTTTCTAGGGTGATGAGGAAATGCCTAGTGTGAAATATATGGAAAGCAGGGAGAATGTGTGTTTGCTCCAGGCCTTCAGACCTCTGAATTCCTCCTTCCAACCTCAACTGTTGCTCTTAGCAGAGTATAACTGTGCATACCCTTAACTTTAGCCACACTTACATGTAAGAATTGATATAGGCAAGTTGAGCAATAACAGAAATCAAAAATGTTGAAATCTGTCAATTTCTTCACAATTTTGAGATGTACCGTTTTTCAGCTCTAGTGAACATTTAAAATATCAGCTTGCATTGAGGCAAGATCTCATAACAGGGCATCAGAAAAAGGTATAAGAAAGGGGTCTTGGAGAAAGTAAGTAGTCATATAATTTAATCATTGATAGACTTAAGCCAGTTGGGAGGAATCTTCAGAAAACATACTTCCTTTCCTCCTATAGTCGGTAACAGCTGTACCTGGGCGGCTCTTAAAAAGGGTGTTTATACTTAGAGAACTACATTCTCATCTTCTATTGTAGGAAGTTGTGAATAATTTCTACAATAGAAAAATCAAGAAATCAATATAAACATGTTATTTAGAAACATTAGGAGAAATTGCTGAAAGGGTTGAAAGTGGTCGTGGACTTGGGGGAGGATAGAAAGTGAAGGCAGGAATGTATAGTACAGGGAACAGTTATATTTTGTTATACACTGTTCAATACTATTGGTCTTTTAAAATTAGGTCCAAGTACTGCTTTGTTAAAAACAAAAATTTATTTAAAAAATAAGAAAGTTATGAATCTCAGTAACTACCTCAAGCAAAAGAGAGTAAATATTATTTTTTATTAAAGTATAAAGTTGAATTAAAGCCTTAACATGTAATATTTGTTTCCTTTCTATTCCTAGCCTAAATTTAATTTCCAAGTATTTGCACATTTTCCTGTTGCCTGTTATTGATTTTTAGTTTAATTGTATTATGGTCAAAGAATATACTGTAAATGATTTCACTTCTTTTAGAATTTTAAGATTTGTTTATATCCCAGGATATAATCAGACTTGGAGAATGTTCTATGAGTGGTTGAAAGGAATGTGCATTCTGCTATTGAGTGAAGTGTTTATAAATGTCAGCTACAGTCTATTAGTTGATGATGTGGTTCCAGTCTTCTATATCCTTGTTAATTTCCCATCTAGTAATTCTATCAATTTCCGAAAGTGAAGACTCCAACAGTTCTGGATTTTTCTATGTCTCCTTTCATCTCTATTAGTTTTAACTTTATGTGTTGTTTTTGGTGCCTATACATTTAAGATAGAGAAGTTATCTTCTTAATGGAGAAACTGTTTTATTATTACATCCTTTTGTCCCTAGTAATTTGTAGGTCTTATTTTTTTTTTTTTGCTCTGAAATCTTCACCTTATATTAATATAGCCACTCGTGCTTTTTAAATTAATGTTTCCATATTATAGCTTTAATTTTCCATCCTTTTAGTTTCAGCCTAGCTATATCGTACCATTTGAAATGAGTTTCATGTAGAGAACATAGAGTCGGATTGTGTTTTCTTTTAATTAGCATATTTAGACCATTTGTATTTTAAGCTAATTACTGACATGCTAGGGCTTAACTCTACCATTTTATAATTTTTTTCTGTGTATGCCTACTCTTTTTCCTGTTTTTCTTGCCTTCCCGTGGGTTACTTGAACAATTTTTATAGAATTCCATTTTTACTTATTTATAATATTGTAGATCATATATCTTATGTGGTATTCTTAGTGATTTTTCTAGATATTACCATATGCAGATGAAATTAATTACAGCCTATCAGTGTCATTGTTTCACTGCTTCAGGTATAGAAACTTACTTCCACTTAAGTCTCTTTAAACTCCTCACTTTTTGAGTATCATTGTTTAAATATTCCAGACACATTAAACACCATATGTGATGGTGTTACAAAATTTGCTTCAACCATAAAATAAGCTTAAAGAAAACTCATGGGGTAAAGGATATAGTCCATTACATTTCTATTTTTATCCATCCTGTTCTTTCCAAAGTTCTTAGCCTTCTTCTTTTACCACTGTCTTTACATTTGGAGAACGTCATTTAGCCATTCTTTTAAGCCATTCTTTTAACAAATTTTTTTAGTTTTCTTTTATCTTCAAATGTTCTTATTTCCCCTTCATTGATAGAGAGTTTTGCCAGATACAGGATTTGAGATTAACAGTTTTTTCTTCTTTTAGCATTTGAAAAATAGCATGCAACTTCTTTTTAGCTTCCATGGTTTCAGATTAGAACTTTCTGTCATTCAAGATTATTTATAGCTAATGTTGTTTTATAGATGTCACTTTTCGATGGCTGTTTTAAAGATTTTTCTCTGTCTCTAGTTTTCAAAAGTTCTTGTTATGGATTTCATAGAGTTTCTTCTCTCTGAGATTTGCTAAGCTTTTTGAATTTGTAGGTTTATGTCTTTCACTAATTTAGGGAAATTTTCAGCCAATATTTCTTCAAATACTTCTTTGTTCATTTCACATGTTCCTCTCCTCCTGGGATTCTGGCGATAATGAATGTTAGATCTTTTATTGTTGCCTCACAGATTTCTGAAGCTCTGTTTTGTTTTGTCTGTTTCCTTGCTATTGTTCTGATTGACTAAATTCTGTTGATGTTTTCAAGTTTAGTGATTCTATCTTCTGTCATTGCCACACTATTTAGTCTATCCTGTGAGTTTATTTTGGTTATTCATTTTTTAATTCTATAATTTTCATTCAGCCTTTTTTAATGACTTATGTTTATTTTTGAACATTTTTATTTTTTTCATTTGTTTGAGAATTTATAATTAATTTTTGAAACATTGTTTATGACAGCTACTTTAAAATACTTATCAGGCAATTCTACTATCCAGTTCATCTCAGTATTGGCATCAATTGATTCTCTTATTCATATCGTAGTTGTCCTAGTTTTTGATATGAATACTGATTTTTCATTATATTGTAGACCTTTTGGTTGTTAAGAGACTCTTGATCTTATGTAAATCTTCTATTTTAACAGACACTCACCTTGTGTAGGTTTAGTATGTAGAGTTTTGGCCTGCTTTCATGGACTTTAGTCGCAGTGACAGTTCATTTTCTGAACCCTTGCAATGCTATTCTGGATATTTTATTCCTTTGACACCACAAGGATTTCTGCTCAAACTCTGTTGGTGCTGTCTGTGAGGGAAGAAGCACTTCTCTGGGCCACCTGGTATTTCTGGGTGACCTCTTGGAGGAAGAAGGAAGCCACTGGACTTGAGTCTCTTAATGCCACTGGGTGGAGGGCAAGCAGACATAGGACTTCACTGTGACCCCTGCTACAAAAGGATCAGACCACCTACCTGCCTGGGTTGTGAAGCAGGGGCTGGAATGTGAGCCCAGACGGTGGAGCTGGATAGGACTCCCAACTCTGTTGGGCTCTATTCTTCTGATCTTTTGGCTAGAGAGAACAGTCTTTTCAGAAACTGCTTGTTGGAGGTTCCAAGTGCCAGGCCTATCCAGCAGCCAACCTTGTAGGTAATAGGATATACAATAAAACCCAAGAACTCACCAGATGTATTTCTTTGAGTCCTGAGGTCCCCAGCCAGTCCACCTTTTTAGCTTTCAGAGCTCTTTTACCATTGTCTGTTGAATAAGTTTTAGGGTGTTTAGTCTTATTTAGAGGGGAAGAGCAAGGGAAAAGTTGAGTCCATGCCATCTTGAACCTGGGCCTCCTTACCTTTCAAACCGCTAATATATCTGATATTTCTTCTAATGTTATTTTTCCCTAGGATTTTGGGGAGTATCAGGAAAGCTACTATTCAGTACAAACCACTGAGGGAGAGCAAATATCCCAGCTGATTGCAGGCTACATTGACATCATCCTCAAAAAGGTATTTCATACCTGTACAAATTGGAAAAGCAAAGCTTCTTTATTAAGACTCAGTTTAGAAAACCTTTATTTAAAGTACTTTATTCACTGATTTAATATTTGATGTTAAGATTGCTCGTGTGTGGTCTTTGACCTCATGATCCTATGAGAATTTCTGATTTCGTTGCAGCTCATTTGCATTATTAACTGCCAGGTAATTAGCTAATAAATGAACCTAGCTAACCCCTCAACATCTTCCTCTCTAGGTAGTTATGTCATACTTTTCAGTCTCTGTAGAAACCCAGATTGAGGATCTGGAAAATGACCTTTGTGTTTTTCGTGTTGTTGAAATTTTTCCCCCCAAATTTAATAGGGTTATATTCATAATGATATACAGATTTTCTAAGGCTTCTAGATATAGACCACTCAAATAACCAAGTTCTACTAGAATATTAATACTTTCATCTTGATTTTAACTATATAAAATTAGGTCTGTGCAATAAAAAATGTAGAAGACATTATTAAATAATGTATTTCTTTTTTATTGTGATTATTACTTTGTTTACCATCACTTATTAAATATCCAATATAAGAAATATAGTGTAAACCTCAACATTTTTGCTTGCGTAGCTCTTTTTAAAAGGTTCTTGTGTAAATACCTGCTGATTTTCAGTTTTGGTCATGTGTTACTTTCAGAAACAAAGTAAAGATAGATTTGGATTAGAGGGCGATGAGGAATCAACTATGTTGGAAGAGTCCGTTTCCCCAAAAAAGTAAGTATTGTTAAGAGCTCTGAGGAACTGCCTCCTCCCTCCATGGGCAGGTGTCCTCCTGCCAGCTCTGGGGCCTGTTGCTCCAAAGTCCCTCATGTGGAGGAGATGATCGTGGATGATGTAGATGAGTCTTGCTTCTTGAAGTATGGTCCCAGACCGTCAGCATCGGTGTTCAGGGTGTCTGGGGAGGAGGGACTGAGAATTTCAGAGAGAAAATGAACAAGATGTGTTTAACTCCATCATTAGAGGCAGTGAACATTCACGAATCCTATTCTGCATTTCTGATTTAAATTTCATAAACTGCATCATTTTCATCAAAGGGCTGGAGAGTGAGCTGTTCGATTCTGTCCCTTTGGAGGCAGAGATCTAGCCAGTGGGGTTTTCGTGTTATGGACCACTTGCTGCATGCCACACTTGATACACATATTATAACGCAGCTGAGACAAGTGGTTAAGAACATGGACTCTGGAGTCAAACTTTGGGTTCAAATCCGGGGGCTGTTTTTTAATGTGTGGTTTTGTGGACGTTTTGAATTTCTCTGCCCTCTCAATCTCATCTATAAAATAGGAATAACAATACCTCAAGGGTTTCTCTTTTTTTTTTTTTAATGATTAACTTACTAATAAAGCACATAAAGCAATATCTGGCACATAATAAATATTTGCTATTGTTATTTTAAATTTGGAATCATGTCATTTTAGTCCCATTTTATAGATAAGGGAACTGAGATTTGTTAAAATTAAGTAACATCTAATAAGCGATACTTGAATCGAAAACTGGGAAGCCTCCCCCTTTATGTTAAATAGAACCTTGTAATAATAACTTGTATTGTCTTTACTGTGTGTCTCCAACATACTGCCTCATTTGGTCCCAACAACAACCCTCTATGAAAGAGGTACCTAAATATTGTCATCCTTGTTCATGAATGAAGAAACTGAAGCTCATGAAAGTTAGTTGAGGCGCATTATTGTGGCAGAGCCAGGACTCAGATTCAAATCTCATGATATTTCCTATAACACACTGCTAGAAAACTCTAGATTTCCCAGCATTTGAACTTGCTTAATCATAGTAATCGTTTCTCTCACATTGTCACTCTGTGCTATTTTTTAAAAATTTGCTTCAAAATCACCCTGAAGGTGTTTTACCATTTGTCCCCTATTAGTACACAAGTTGGAACCAAACATGATGTGACACATTTCAAGTACTATGCTTGCTACCTCTGGCAAAACACCTTAACTTCTTGGACTTGTTAATGACCATTAGATGGAAATTAGTAAACTAGTGCCTCCTGACAGGGTGAGGCATTCATTTCCGAGTATTCTGCTGCACAGTATTTCACCTAGGAAGAGCTAAGTATCTGGGACCTCCCCTGCCTGGGGCCACCTTAACTCCCTCCCACTGCCTAGAGCATCAGGGTGGGGTCTGATCCAGGCAAACGGGAAGAGTGGTCCAGCATAGTCCCCTTCACCACACCTTACACTTTCTCTGTATTAAACTTTGGCTTAGGTCTCAGCAAAGAGCTGGCCTACAGGAGCCACAGATCAGTGTCACGCCCTACGCTCACCCCTTCCATAGACAACGATGTCTCTTCATGGATGCCTATTGCTTGGTGCCATGGCATTGCTCACAAATTTTGTCCTGGGCAATAGAGAGTGATCTATGATAGCTCGAAAACCCTGGGACAGAAGCCCAGGCCCCATAATGCAGAGACTCACCAACCCTTGCCCCCTCCCCCAAATGCATACAGATTCCCTGAGACTCTCCCTGTGGGTTTGACCACTGGGCTACTGTGGCAAATATGCCACCTCAGACTTCTTAATTTCATATATTCAAAGTCCTTTGCACTCACCATTCATTCAAAGAAAATATCAAGAAGTAAAAATTAATTTTTTTTCTACTGGATACCTATGAGTCTTTTCAGACTTAAGTTGGAGTCGTCTAGAAGTGCCAAAGTCTGTCCCATTGTCAAGGTTCCAAAGGTGTTTAAACATCCTGCATGGTCAGTGGCCTTGGACCTGCTGGACAGGAACTAAGCTATGGGAGATTTTCTTTGAGTTCGTTTCCACACTTCTTTCAAGCTAAGAATAAATTACTTATGTTCCCAATACCTTGAATAGAACCTGGCACACAGTAGACAATTTATTGAATGAATCCATTTCAGGTAGGATTTACCAATAATGACAGATCAGTGTATCCAAAACTTTCACTTATACCTGGAACATAATTTTAATAGGATTATCTGTGTGTGTGCATGTGTGTGTGTTTCTAAGAACAACTAACTGCATAATATCATGACTATTAAATTCATTGGGAGTGGTTATTTATATTAATATTGTAACAAGATTCACCTCACTGTTCTACTGAGCATTTTAGTGCTGTACCTTTATTCATAGTTCTTCCTGTACATTCCTCTCTTAAACTGACCTCCACAGCACAAAGCAGCAAACGTTCATGACACCTATGGTGTCTTCTCATGACACCCCATGTAAGCAGCCCCCTCAGTGACCAAACCACCTATTTCCCGCAGGTCCACCATCTTGCAGCAGCAGTTCAACAGGACCGGGAAGGTGGAGCATGGCTCGGTGGCACTGCCGGCTGTGATGCGCTCGGGCTCCAGCGGGCCCGAGACCTTCAACGTTGGCAGCATGCCCTCACCGCAGCAGCAGGTCATGGTTGGGCAGATGCACCGAGGCCACATGCCCCCCCTGGTGAGGCTTCTGGGCACTTGCTCTGCACACGTCAGTATGATGCCTCTGGTGTGCAGGGAGGGACACCAGCCATGGGGATAGACTGTGTGTCATCTACGCTCTTACTACTAGCATCTGTCTCGACCATGGCTCTTGAGCTGTCCTGATGCTTAACTCCCAGAGTGCTTTCTTTTAATTGGGTGGTTCTGGTAGCTCCTTGTCTAGGATCACAGTTGTCCTCTGGAGCTGGAGGAGAAACAGCAACCTCTCCATGTGACTGGTGACACAGAAGTAGAAACCTGCTTTCCTTTCTTAGCAGCATCAAGCTGCTAATCAGCCCAGATACGCCTCTTAGAAATAGACCAGGTCCACAGTGAGCCACACTCTCCCCCGAGTGGCTCGTTGGTCCCTTCCACCGTGATGGTCTATCAGATACCCTGCCTCTCTCAGGTCTGCTCAGGGCTCCTGTGCTATAGGGGAAGAACTGTTTGAAAGGTGAAGAGCCTGAAAGCTCAGAAGTAATTTAACTGAAGAAGCGTGTTGGCTGTAGGTTTGGGTGGAATCTTTCCTTATGTACCAAGAATGCTATTGTAATACACACATTTCCCATGCCTGAGATCTTTTGTCCTCAGTACTCAAGGACTGGTTCTCTTTAGCTACCCTGCAAGTATTCTTTACGAGCCTACTTGTCAGCTAATTAAATTTTCCAATGGGATGTGGTTCGGGCAGTTGTTGAGATGTACCCTGGTCCACTTTCTGAGCCAGAGTTCAGTTTAACCTTGTTTTGTGTGGAGGGCTTTGTTGGTGCCAGGAACGGGTTATGACCGCCTTATATCCCTGTACCTTTGCAGACCTCTGCCCAGCAGGCCCTCATGGGGACCATCAATACGAGCATGCACGCGGTCCAGCAGGCCCAGGATGACCTCAGTGAGCTTGACTCATTGCCACCTCTTGGCCAGGATATGGTAAGTATTGTTCATGGTTTTCATTCGCTGTTTCTGCCCTGACAGAAAACAAACTTATGCACTCTGTCTGAATTCAGTCAGGCGAATCTCTGTCTCCAGCTAGGTAAAGTTGAAACCCATGTCTTTTTCAAGATGAATCTTTGTCTCTAAATTAGAGGTCCCCAAATCCCCAACCATTTTATTACCAGGGACCAGTGCTCCTATGAGAATCTAATGCCTGATGATCTGAGATGGAGCTGAGGCGGTGATGCTAGCACTGGGGGGCAGCTGCAAATACAGATGAAGCTTCCCTCGCTAGCTTGCTGTTCACCTCCTGCTGTGTGGCCCAGTTCCTAACAGGCCACGGACCAGTACTGGTCCATAGCCCAGGGATTTGGGAACCCTACTCCAGGTTATAGCCACAGGAGAGAATCATGGGGTGATACTGGCTATTGGCAATACCTGGCAAGGACTAAGAACTTGGACTCTAGAGTCACATCCCAGCTCCACTGCTCAGTGGCTGTGTATATCTGGGAAAATTTCTCTAAATAAGCCTCCATTTTGTCATTCATGAGTAGTGTGGTTGTGAAGACTCTATAGTCAAGTACAGAGTTTTTAGCACAGTACCTAACATATGGTGAGAGCTCAATGAGTATTAGCTGCTTTTGTTATTAGCAGTGATTTTCAAACTTCAACGTGCATCAAAATCACCTAGAGGGCTTGTTAAAGCAATTGCTGGGCCTCTCCTGCATTTTTTCTGACTCAGTAAGTCTGGGTGGGGTCTGAGATTTTGCATTTGTAACAAGTTCTCTGGTGATGCTGTTGCTGCATTTTTGGGCACCGTGCTTTGAGAAACACTGGATTACTACATTTAAGCTCTTAGGAGGGCAGGGTAATTAGCTGCCTTCCTATAGCTGTTGCTGCATAAAACCCCTTGCAGCGCAGGATGTGCGTGGTCCATGGCCATCAGCAGTGTCAACACTTGGGATCTTGTGAGAGGTGTACAATCTTAAGGTATCTCCCAAACTTCTGAATCAGAATCTGCATTTTACTAAGTTCTCTGCTGTTTTGTTTACACATTAAAGTTTGGAAAGCACTGGCTAGCACTATCATTCTCAGTTGCACTTTGTGTATTAGATCACCTGAGGAGTACTTAGGACAAAACCTCACACCTTAGGGCTCAAATCAAATAAAACTCTATCACTGGGGATGGGAATTGGGTATCAGTGCTTCTTCACCTTCCCAGGTGATTCTATGGGCAGCCAGAGTTGAAAACCACTGTTTAGGACTGACAAGACCCTCGTAGGGTCCAGAACCAAAATATAGTTTGTAACTCCTCTGAATTTTCCCTGAACACCGTGTTGTTTGTTTGTGTACTTGTATACATGTAGGGTGCTGCTGCCCTTAGTGCTATTTCTCCCAAATACTCAAAATCATTTACCATTCGCTTCAGGGGAACTTCAGGGTGGAAGTACATATGGCAGACACCCAAATCCAACACAATTGTAAGATAGAGTTTTGAAATGTTTGTTCTTCATGTTTCTGTTTCACCAAGTTTCAAAGAATTGGTATACAAAAATTATTATTAGTGCTAGACACATCCTGAGCCTTGATGTATCAAAACCAGCTGGAGGGCCTGAGCCAATATTTTTTTGCAATGTTTTACGAAGCAAATCAGCACCTTCTATTACCCCACGGTTGCCATTATCAATGTAAATGATCATTTATTGGCTAAGTTCAGAAATGCCAAAAAATAGAGAATTTGCTATTCATAGGTTCAAACGAACAGAAAGTATAAGAGCTGGAAAGGCTGTTAAATACCACTGAATGCAAGGCACAGGACCCGGATGTAATTTGCCCAAGATCGTGTCCCTCGTTAGAGCTGCATTCAGAACAGGGGTCTTCACTGGAACAGACTCCCCATATCACGAAAAGTGCCACAACATTCATGTGGTGAACTGAAGACACCCCCACACTGACGGGGAACACTCTTGCGCTGAAACACCCTCATTCTAAACTTGTCCTCTAAAAACAAGGTGAAATTCGCACCAATTTTAGTGCTAATGTGCGATACCATGAGACATCAATTATTCTCATGTTTTTATTGAATTTAGCTGACTAGAACCACATAGAATTTTTCTCTAAGGTCTTAAAGTTAAAAAAAAAAAAATCAGTTTGAGAAACTGTGAATTTTCATATCATTCAGTACCAATAAATGAGCAAGAGGCCTGTTAAGGCCATTGTTTAAGACGATTTAAGGGCCTCCTTGGTGCTGGCCCAGTAAGAAGAGTGTAGCCAAAATACTGGTCTCATTTTCTGGCACAACTTCTCTGGTTTCCTAGGTTATTCTGTGCAATGATTGTGTCACACAGTTGTCTGGTTTTGCAGGCGTCTAGGGTATGGGTTCAGAATAAAGTCGACGAATCCAAACACGAAATTCACTCTCAAGTCGATGCCATCACAGCTGGAACAGCTTCAGTTGTTAACCTCACTGCCGGTAAGACCCTGAGGGGTTTGTGGTGTGTTGTGGTTTTGTTTAAAAAAAAAAAAGATTCTTTGATTGAAACAGATTTTCATATTATGAGATGACAGTCTATTTTTAGGTACCCCAAGTACTTCAGGCATTTTCTCCCACTGACCAAGAAGAACACATTTCATTGTGTCTGTATCATGCGTCATCATTAAAAAGCTCTTCTCATTGTTTCTCAGTAGGTTGGACATACCTCAAAGTATATTGAGGCTAGTTTCTCCCCCCTGGGAGCTTATAATCTAAAAATGGTTTGAAAGACTAGATCTGTCATGTGTCCCTTCTTCTGTATTGTCCAGCAGTAGTGTCTCCTGGCACAGTATGACTCCCCACCTTGCACTGTCAAGTAAGAGCCAGGAAATATCTTGGCTTCAATGGGCAGCATTACGATGTTTCAGGAGCAGAGTTGACCTTCCTAAGTTGCTGACAGTGGCCTAAAGAAAAGGGCCGTGAGATGCTGAGACTTCCTTTGGAATTTTAAAGGTGCTTGTGCTCAGTATTTCAGTGTAGGAGGCCTTAGGGAGAAAGGACCCTGTGGAGAGCAGCACCTTGGAGACAATGCTGTTCATCTCACTGTGAGCATGCCGTGCTTTGTGTCTGACTCCTGCAGAGTGGTGGGTGACAAGCTGCTGCAACGTGGCTATTTACCTCCTGCCCACTGGGCTCTCCTCCCGCTTCACCACTCTCCTTTGATGGAGATGGCTTTTCTCTGTCCCAGGTGACCCTGCAGACACCGACTACACAGCTGTGGGATGTGCAATCACCACCATTTCTTCCAACCTGACGGAGATGTCCAAGGGTGTGAAGCTGTTGGCGGCCCTCATGGATGACGAGGTGGGCAGTGGGGAGGACTTGCTCAGAGCTGCCAGGACCCTCGCTGGGGCAGTGTCGGACTTGCTGAAAGCCGTACAGCCTACTTCTGGAGAGGTGAGCTCTTGGGACAAGCAGTGATTCAGGTTCTGATGAGACAGGTGCAGCTTTTGAGCTGTTCTTTCCATGTCGGTGGGGCATGTTCCCACACTGCAGAGTTTAGAGAATCTGTGGTTCAACCTTCAAAACTGGTTGAGCGCTTAGTAAGAAACTTTCCTTCTCCTTCCTCTCCCAAATTCGATAAGGTGAAACCTCAGAAACCAACACATAGGTCAAAAACATTTAAAGAGGATGTAAGTTTTGCCCCTTAATTTCCAGAAAACATGTATCACCTCCCTACCAACTGAATGAGATTCATTAGTTGAACATTTCAAAACTCTCCACCTGTTGCTGGTTTTTAAGACATGAGGCATTTCCTCACACAGATGTCACCAGGACGCTTCTGCCTCCTGTCTGGAAGGTAATCAGAGACTGTTGTTCAGGTGCAGGAGGAGCTAGTCCGGATTTCTCTCTCTGCACTGCCATGTCTGTTGGCACCGTGGAGGGAGTGCATTTTCTTTCCAACCAGTGTGTGCTCTTTGTTCGTAGCCTCGGCAGACAGTTTTGACCGCCGCTGGAAGCATTGGACAGGCCAGTGGGGACCTTCTGAGACAGATCGGAGAGAATGAGACTGATGAGCGATTCCAAGTAAGATATTTGCTGCCCATAATCTTGGAAGGGAGCCTAAGTGATGGTCTAGACCCAACTAGGGAGGATGGAATGTAAAACCAAACCTTCCTTGTGCTATCAAGAATAAGATTGAGGAGGATTGTCTGGGGGCGAGGGGGCGGTGAGGTCTTTGTGTGTTAATTTAAAAGTTTTTATAACTGAAAAACTCACTTCACTTTTATCATAAAACACTTATTTAGCTATTCTCACTGGTCAATATGCTGGACATTCTTTAAACTTGCAAAATTGGAAGTTTCAAAAGTAGAAGGAGTAATGTCATGAACCCCTTGTTTCTACCACCCAGCCTTTATAGTGATAAACTCATGGCCAATCTTATTTTCTCTATTCAGGGGCAGTTTTAATTGCGTCATGGGGTAGTTCATATATAAAAGTGGAAATGTGTGCACTTTCGTGCATTGCACTTACACACAGCAAAGGCTTTCCTTTACATTCAGAGGTGGGTCTATTGTTTGTGCCATCTAAAGCCACAAGTGTGGTGAGGTCTTTTTTTGTCACCCTTCTTTTTCAATACCAAGGACATGTGCTGTTCTCTGATGAACAGCTGTAGCCACTGCTTGCAGGTAGCTTGATGCACCACTGGCTCAGACAAGACCTTGACTTCTCTGCCTCTGTTGCCAGCCACCACAGATGAGGTGCCGGGTCCTACCAATGAGAGCTTCAGGCTAGGATGAGCTTCTCTTCTCACATACTTGCAGGCAGAAGCTCTTCACTCCTCCTCCTCCTCTTCTTTCTCCTCCTCTTAAGTTCCAATTTTGCAAGTAATACATTACAGTTTGAGCCTGGTTCTCTGGAAGATCCCCTTTTCCCAAATCTCACGTCACATGCACTGTTTGGGAATTCCGTAGAATTCAGAATAAAAATATCATTCAGCTTTTTAAGTTTCTTGCTTCATGGGTGGCAGTTTCATGCCATTTTGTCTAGAACTACCAAACTTCATTAAGATAGCATGCATCAGTTACACTAAGAAAGGATCATGTACGTTGTGCTACATGAAACATGCACTTTCATCCACGGGTATATTTGTTTCTCCTCTACTTTCCACATACCTGCAGTATTGAGGCCACAGGACTCATTCATATTCTGCAATGCAGTAAAACATCTGGTGCTTGAATATTCACATCAGGATGAGTGTGAGATCCATAATCCAGTATCCTAGAAACCATTTCTATGCTGGGATGGCCAGTTATAACTATAAAGGGAATTAACTGCAGACCACATAAATATATTTCACTAAATCCAAATATATTTCACTAATTGTGTCCCCATCCTTATTACTTCTTAGCAGATCCCTAAACTGCCCTTGTACTGGCCTTTGCTTTTTGTATTGGAACAGCTAATTCTTTGTAGGCAGGTACCTACTTACGAACCGTGTAAATATGTGATTCAGCTGTTGGCTTACTAGACTTAATCATTCTCAAGTGGTCAATTTACCTTCCTTAGAAATATTGCTTTCCCCAAAGTGTTTGGGAAGCTTGAAGGAAAAGTCACAATACTTCCCTACGGCATCTCACACATCCTTGTATGTTTGTAGACTTTTCCTTTATTTTTTTCTTCAAGTGTTTTCATCGCGTATAAATGCAAACTCTTCTTTCTAATGTTTGTTTCCATTCAGACATTGTAGGGCAGCCATAGGGTAGGTTCAAGGGGCTTTCTTACTAGGACAATGCTTGAGTTGAGTGTCTTCAGTTTCTGCAAGGTCTCTAGGCAAACAAAACACTGGTACTGTGAGGTGATCCCGCAACCCCGTTCGTTGGGAGCAGGCTTCGGCTTGCTGACAGTGGATTTCTTACTCTGTTTTTCGGATTCTTGAGATCCTATCTCAGAGCTTTTCTTGGGTCCTTAATGTACTGCATGTTCCCAGACTTAACAAAGATTTATTTTACATGGGCTACATAATAGTAGTCTTGTTAAAAAGATTGACAAAGGCCTTGTCAGCATCTATAACTGTAGTATCACGTTCTTTTTCTAACTGTACTTTTTTTTAATTAATAGTATCTGTGTTTCTATAAATGAGTCTAACAAAGCACTTTAGAACAATCATGAGTCTTAGTCCCTGTGTGAAAAGATGGATTCGTTATCAAGTGAAAAAATACAGCCACCTACTTTGGAAAGTTGTTTTCCTAAATCTTCTTACTAATTTGTGACACTCAAGTTATGTTTTCATGTAATACTGAGATACAGGTGTCCAAGAATTGTAACTTTGCAGGCCATGTTGCAAGCAATTGCTAAAAGTTGTATGGTAGACAAGTGCTAGTCAGGTCACAAAGGCATCTTCAACTTTCAGTGCCACGGGCTTTGTTTTTTCCCTGGACATCCAGTAAAGACTGGATTTAACTGTTCCTTTAAGACTGCTTGGTTTTGTCCGTTTACTTGGTGTTTCTGATTTGCCTGGATAGCATATAGTCTTTTCTCTGTATAAAATTACATAGGCTAAACCGTCTTTCCAATTTATCTTCTCATAAGATATCTTGTTGTAAAGACTCTGTGGGTGCCCTTTGCATTCAGATTAAAAAGTGCTTTTCATTATTATCTGATGAATTAATAAAGACTTCTGACCACATGTTCTCTGGAAGAAAGCCTTCACATGTTTGTTCAAAATGAAAATGGCTCATATGTTTGGGAAGGCATTTCCAAACCAAATAAACTACCGTCAGTATTAAAAACAAAAAGGAAATTAAATGTAACAATGGTTATTCTTCAGTTCACACAGATGGGTGACAAACTGGTCGACTGAATCAAAGGATTCTCCATTCTGCAAGCAGAATGCCTTTTTGTTGAGTCGAAGCATAAACTAATCTTTAAAGGCTCAAAGTTCCTCACATCTTTGCTGAGGTCATAGCTTATAGCCAGTTTATTTATGTAGGCTCCCTTCCCATTTTTTATAACAATTTGATCCCTGTGCAGGAGACTACACAACACACCTTCAGAGTATCCCTTAGCTCCTGAGATGTAGGTATTTTCTGTGCATGTCCAACGTTGCCCTCTGGAGGCAAAGATGTGACTGAATTTGTGGTGATTGGGTCCTTGTGCAAAGTAGAAATCCAAAAGATAAATTTTCAAGTTATAGTGGGACATAACTTGCATAGTATTCGTGGTATCTGGATACATTTTCGGCTTCTTCTGATCCACCATATCAACCACATTCAAGAGACATGGTCAGGACTCTTGGTATTAGATAAATGCATGAATGTGAATCAGTGATAAAAGTAAAAACTATTTCCTCAAATTAACCTATTTTAGATTTAAACCTATGCTACCTAATATATAGGAGGCTGCGTTGTTAGGATGTGAATCTCCTTCCTTAATTAGATCAAAAGATAAGTTGACATTTCAGGAAAATAAATGGAAAAAATTATTCTCAAGTACTGAAGGGAAAAGGTTAAAGAGAACAATAAAATGGTCAAGTAGAAACCACATTTTCAGGTTGTGAAGGGTAATTAGGAAAAAAAGCAAATGATGAGTTTTGTTTTTTTTTTTAATTTTTCTTAGGATGTTTTAATGAGCCTGGCCAAAGCTGTTGCCAATGCTGCCGCCATGCTGGTACTAAAGGCAAAGAACGTTGCCCAGGTGGCTGCAGACACAGTCCTGCAGAACAGGGTGATCGCCGCTGCCACCCAGTGTGCCCTCTCCACCTCCCAGCTTGTGGCCTGTGCCAAGGTAAGCCAGCTAGGGCTCCCGGCTTTCTCTACAGAGTGTTACCCACCCTTACCTGCCTCTAGTCATTGGGGCGAAGCTGGAGAAGAATTCGTTAAAACCGACTGAGACAAAGAGCTTGCTTCAGGTGTTTCTTTTTTTGGCAACATGATAGGATTTTAGCATAAACTGCCCAGTTCTACTTTTATCATTTGTTCTTTGCACAAGTCCTCAAGCAGTGGTACTTTTCTGTGTCTAATTGCCATTTCTTCATCCCTTTCATCGTATCTCCCCTTCGGACTTGTCAGTATGTCTTATTTACACCTGCACACAAAAGATTCTCGTATAGTCAGCATTATAAATGGGTTCAGAAATAACCCTCAGAGTTTATGAGAGCCCTTTCTACACCGCACAGTGTTAGAGTGAGGGGAATGAGGATTAGGGTCATTGTTGTCAGTTAGGGTGTGCACTGTGTGTCACGCTCCACCTCATTAAGTACCATCGCCCAGTTTGCTGAAGAAGTAACGGAGGCATTAGAAATAGCTTACAGCCGCAGAAATAGTAAGGGGCAGAACTGAGTTTTTAACACGGGCCTGACTGACTTCATATACCCTTTCTACTCCATGTGTGTCTTCACTGAGATGATGCCTCAGATGGGAGGTGTTCATTTCTCAACTCGATGCTAGAACATGTCGTGCAGACCCATGATCTGGTTCAGCCTGGTGTTTCCTATGCTATGGTAGGATTTGCAGCATCAGTCAAAGGTATACTGGATGGTCTCTCTCCTGCTTTCCTTGTTTTACCCTCCTCGTGTCCACAGATAACTGACAGAATCCCCGTTTGTTTAAGGTCCGTGAAGCAGCGTTCCAGATGTCTCTGATCAAAGAAAATTTTTTTAGATGGTCTTGTTATCCTAGCTCACAAG
The DNA here is from genome assembly GCF_014176215.1 of Rousettus aegyptiacus. Lineage (NCBI taxonomy): Eukaryota > Metazoa > Chordata > Mammalia > Chiroptera > Pteropodidae > Rousettus > Rousettus aegyptiacus. Next base: position 130,648,372 of record NW_023416306.1, read on the forward strand.
ATTCCATAGGGTTTCTAAAAAGAGAAGATAAGTTGATAAAATACTGGAAACTTCTCTCCATAGAAGTGGTCAGTGGTATAGACTGTTACATATCACTAATGAAGGTAAAATTAGCAGACATCTAAAATCACAAAGATGAAGTGAAATAATGAAGTATGAGAAACCACAGTGATGGCTTAGTTTAATTCCTGGTCCTATAAGAAGGAACAGAGACCCGGAGCAGGAAGTCGATGTGGTAGAAATACTAGCACACACTGGGGGCCAAGAGTTGACCCAGATCTGCTCCTGTCTCGCTTCAGGTGGTGAGCCCCACCATCAGCTCCCCTGTGTGCCAGGAGCAGCTGATCGAAGCAGGGAAGCTCGTAGACCGCTCGGTGGAGAACTGCGTCCGCGCCTGCCAGGCGGCCACTGACGACAGCGAGCTCCTGAAGCAGGTCAGCGCAGCAGCCAGTGTGGTCAGCCAGGCCCTGCACGATCTCCTGCAGCATGTGCGACAGTTTGCCAGCCGAGGCGAGCCCATCGGCCGCTACGACCAGGCCACTGACACCATCATGTGTGTCACCGAGAGCATCTTCAGCTCCATGGGCGATGCTGGTGAGGGGCTAGGCTGGGGGTGGGTGGGCCATTCTGGGGTTCCCAGAGCGTGATGATGGTAAGAAAGGTAACGGCTGCCTGGGTGCCTGTCAAGGGCGAGTTCTCATCGCCCTCACTCAGGTACTTCCTCTCTCAGGCTGGGAAAAGGATGGAAGATACATAACATGTACATCCACAACAACATTTAAAGATTTAAAAGTTAACTAAGATTTTATATATATATAAATATATATAAATTCACAGTAAACGCCTTTTATTTTAAGAATGTCTATGTTGGATGTGGCATAGTAAGTCAGTACAGCCACAGGAGGAAGCAAGAATGAGTCTTGGAAAGAAGTTTATTATACTCACAGATCTTAGAGAGGAAATCACCACATGCCACTCAAGGTCACAAGGGGAAGTGTCAGGTTTTGGTCAGGTCTCAGAAGACAGGATTGAGGGGAGAGTTTAGGCCATAGCCTTCATTCAGGTTTCTATGGGCAAGGCAAGGCAGGGCAGGGTGAACAGTTCAGGATTGGCCAGTTGGAGTAGTTTCAACAGGCTCCACACTATATGGGCTGTCCCTAGTTGCCTGGTACCTGGCTCTGGGATGATTAAGGCAGAGGAGTGTTGCCTCCTGGCCTCTTAGAGGAGGTATGACTCAGGACTGGTTAGTTTCCATATCATAGACACGCTATCGCTAAGAATTGGCGAGCCCAGGAGGGGCAGTCTGTCTCCAGCCAGTAAGGTTTTTATTAAATGTCAAGCATCATCATATACATTAAATTTTAAAATATATACAATATAATTTTTCAGTCTATTAGTTGCAAAGTATGTGTCCCCAGACCCAGCTCTTCTCTATCCCATCTAAATCTCCAGAATTGACTGCCTGACTTCTGTGCAATGTCTGTTTTATCTGTCCAAAAATTTTCGATCTTTCTATAGTTATGTATATGTGCGTGTAACACCCTCTTTTTTAAAATATATAAATGGAATTGTGTTATACAGACTTTTGCAACTGTTTTCACTTAATATATCTTAGACTATTTTTCATGTTGACCTACATGATAATCTTTTTGATAGCAGCATAGTATATACCATAATTTACTTGACCAGTTATCTTTTTTTTTCTCTCTTTTAAACGCCTTCAGTACCTGGTATTCCTAGGTGGTCTCTCATCCAAGTACTAACCAGGCCCAACCCTGCTTGGCTTCTGAGATCAGACGAGATTGGACATGTTCAGGGTGGCATGGCCATAGACTCACCAGTTGGCGTAGTTTATTTTTTAATGGACATTCAAGTGGTTTCCAGTTTTTTTGGTTCGTTAATTTGTTTTGCTCTTACAAAAAGCATGCTTCAGCAAACAAAATAAAAATATCTTAAATTCTTTTTTTTACCTTTGAAGATATATGTCAATTTCTATCAATGGAATTGCTGAGCCAATAGCTGTGTATATTTTTTATTTTAAATGTTTCTATGGAAGTTCTTTCCAGAAAGGTCCCACTGTGTGCAACCCCGCCAGTAGTTTGTGAGAGCTGTTTTTTTTTTTTTACTTCCTCATCAGTACAAACCTTATAACAAGTATTTTTTAAAGAAAATTACCTTGTGCTTTTCTATGTCCTTTTTTCATGATTTAAGAAGATAGCGACGCCCCACAGATTTGGATCTTTTTGTTATTCTTTTGTTTTTGTTTTTTAATAAAATTTGTATTTTGGAACACTTATAGACTTACAGAAAACCTGTGAAACCATACAGGGTTGTTGTCTGCCCTTCCCAGTTTCTCACATTTTTAACGTCTTCATAGTCCATGGCACATTTGCCAGAACAGGAAGATTAGCATTGGTACATTCTGTTAACTAAACTACAGACGTTATTCAGATTTCACCGGTTTTTCCCCTGATGTCCTTTTACTCTCCCAGGATCCAATCCAGGATACCTTGAATTTAGCACATTTCAATTTTCCTGAAAGCTTTTCTTACTCTTAATGTACAGTTCTTCAGCATTCTTCTCAAATGACCTTTAGGAGAGGAAGAAGTCCCTTACATTTAGGTAGCTTTGTTTTTAATGTTGACTCTTATACCCCTCCCACTTCCAAAAGGAACTTAAAATAGATTTAAATGAAATCACGGGTACAATATAATCAAACAATTACTAATTATATCAAAACCAGTATTGGAAAGAATAGGGTGAGCAAAGATAAAATGGATAGGAAAAATTGGACCAAGCATTTGAGCGTGGAAGTAGGGTCTATACTTTTAATTAGTAAAAGCCAAACGACACAAACAGATTATGTGATATTACTTATCTGGTGTTAGGTAGCATGTGAATTAATTCAAAATTTAAAAATAATTTTTTTCTATACACATTATTCTAAGAATTTATTTATAGGAGCTTTTTAGTAAGAAGTTCTTGACGTGAGGTAATATTTTCTATTAAAGTATTTACTAAAGATAAATGTGCATCATAAAACCGCATAATTTTCTTCCTGCTTTCTCTTTATAAAAAGCTCCTCTTTGTTTGTTTAAAGATTCCAGGTGGATATGTTTGGGGCATGCAGTCCTGGCAGCCACAGGGGATATTTTCGTTTCTGAATCTAATTTGACTGCATTGCTTAGAAATAGAGCCACGGGGGCTTGCTTCTCTCCATCCTTAATGTCAGAGTGGAGATGAGGCTGACGAGTACTGAGGTTTCACTTGCACTTTATAAAGCAGGCGAACCAACCACATCCTCAATCCCACCCTCTAGGTGAAATGGTGCGCCAGGCCCGGGTCCTGGCCCAGGCCACCTCAGACCTCGTCAGTGCCATGAGGTCAGATGCAGAAGCTGAAATCGACATGGAGAATTCAAAGAAGCTCCTGGCCGCAGCAAAACTCTTGGCCGACTCTACGGCTCGCATGGTGGAAGCTGCAAAGGTATTACATTGGATTTGTCCAACTGAAAGGTGAACATTATCAAAAGTTAGGATTTAGAAGGTACCTTCAAGATAGAGAAGGGTCAGGCCAAGTGTGCAATTTTGTCTGTTTAAAACCTATATGGTGGTGTAATGTTTCACCTTGTTCGAGTGAGAAAGGGGAAGGCCGTGGAAGATATGGATGAAGCCCTTTAGGTGTCGACTCAGCCATGGGCAGCAAAGGCTCTGCTTAGTGAGTGCACTTTCTCAGCTGAGTCGTCACCACTGGCGTTATTGAAAATAGTGCTTCATCTAAAATTGAGACTTTCAGCAGTAAATTCGCTTACACCTATTTGCTTTCTGCAGCCTTAACGTTACTTGGCCCTCCTCTTGAATTCTCAACGAAACTCTTTATCACGATTTTACATAGTAGAGCGCTTCTGACTCACTGCTCTTCAAATCCCAGTAGCAATTTAATATATTATAGAAGAGTTTGAATAGAGTTAAGGGTCTGTTTTGTGCTTTCTGACAGCTGTGTCGTATGTCCTGATGCTTCTAAAATCCTGTGATTCTTCACCTGGGACTCTCTCAGAGCCCCCTGTGAAACATTCCAAAGCGTGCATGCCTCCATTCCATCCCCAGAGACCCTGATCCACGAGGTCACTGGTGGGACTGTGTGCACGTGTGTGTGTGTATGTGTGTGTGTGTGTGTGTGTAAGCTCCACAGGAGATTCTGATGCCTACCTCTAGGTGAGAACTGTTTAAAATGGATAAGACTATATTCTCTGATGTTGTTTTTATTATGCCATTAGCATATGTTTCTTGTGGAATTAGAAAATGCAGAAAACTGTAAATAAGAAAACAAAAATCACCTTCAACTTCAGACCCTACAAGTAACATGTTTAATGTATTCCTTTGCATTTAAGATTCATTAAACATCTCCACATCTTGTCCTGTCTCCTAGGCCTCCAACAGAATAGTAGCTTATCTCAACCAAGTATGTAAATTGCTTCACTTAGAATGTATTGTGACATGCAGTGAGCCATGTAGACCACCTTTGTTGACTCACCATTGCATTACTTTAGGGACTGAGAGTTCTCCCCACTACATCCCAGGTAGGGCTAAAGAGAAACTTGAGGGGAAGAGTCTGAACTTCCTTTGTCCCCTTATCTCTGTTTCAGGCAAGCAGCTCTGCCTCCTAACCATCTCTTTTTGCAAAAATACACATTAGAGTTTTGTATAGTTAATTTTTTTAATAGTTTTTACTAGTTTCTTTTTTACTCCTTCTAAGTCTAAACAAAGCTATTTCAGGCAAACGCTCATATTCAAAAAAATTATCTGCTAGAACCTTAGTGAAAAATCTCATCCCTTATTTTACAGATGAGGAAATTAAAATTCCTAAAGAACAAGCCAACCATCACATAACCAGGACCAAGCCAGGACCGATGTATACACATTTGTTTCTACATGTATGATGTTCCTCAGACTAATTCACCGAATATACCAAGTTATTTAAAACTTATTTTTAAAGTGTTTATTACTTCCAATTATTTATATTAGATGGGACAACATTAAGTGTTTTCATAAATTCTTTAACTTTTAGTGAAATGTCACTTTGCCTTCATGGCAATATTTTAATTTGCCGAATTGTGTTGAAAGCTAAAGAGTGTACGATGGTTAGACTTCTAAAGAGTATAATGTGCAGAAAAAAATGTTTCATAATCAGTAACTAAGATTTCAGGCCAAGATTAGGACTCTATTTCTAATATACAATCATCAGAAAAAAGACATTGCTACGGAAGGATCTGAACACCCCCATCAATGTAAAATGTGGAAACAGTGGTTTCCTGCTGCTCAAGATATAAAATTAAAGCCAATATGCCGCTTGGGGCATTGATAACGGAGTGGCTTAAAAAATACCTGATGACCAGGAAAAATAACTTTCATAAGCATGCGAAAGAATACAAAAGTAGCCCAACAATCTACCTCACGAGCAAATATTATTCCCCTAAATTATTTGTGGAAAGAAATTTGTTCATCTGTAAACATCGAGCACTAGTCACGAAACATCCTGGCCCTGCAAGAAAAATTTTGAATGCCACTTTTACTTCAGGTGGGAGCGGAAGGCTGGATGTGCTTTAAGTCTTTGTTGAATTACTGTGCAGTAAAATTATATCCTTTCCCTATTACTACCAATAGCCTTTCCCTACTGCAAAATCTCACCCGTCCAATTAAAATCTACTTGCATTTCTAAGACACTTTAACCTACAGCAACACAGTAAAAGGGCCACAAAGTTACACAAGGGAAGTATGGCCACTAGCTGTACATGGCGCCTCCCTCTTTCCCTACCAGGAGGGAGGAATCAGCTTTCTTCCTTTAATTCAGTTACAGTTAGTACGGTTGGGAACCCATTGTACTTTGCTATACTTTCCAACTCAGGCTCACCAGGAATGCAATTTCTAGACATGGACTTTTGTGAACAATATTTCATTACAATATGTTGGATGGCATTCCTGCCCCCCTCCGTGTTACATTGTAATCTTAGCCCATTCAGTGCTAAGGACATGAGAATGTGCTAAGGACATGAGAATCTTTCACGAGTGACATGTGTCTGTCATACCAATCAATATAAAATTCTGAGAGAGATGAGCAGAGGGGCATTTATCTTACCATCTTTTAAATCACGGATTTCTGACTATAAGTTAATTCGTATGGACAGCCAAGGCTATGATCTCATATGTATGTTTATTACCATTGGATTTCTACTGTTTAGCAGTACAGTGTTGAAACATGTAGTAGATATTTTTTGTTATTGTTAAGAGGAAGCATATTTATCATAAAGATACTGCTTGACACATTTGGCTCTCTCTTCCAGATACTTTGAATTACTAGGAAAAAGTAAAATTCAAGCTATGCATTCAGTGTCTGTGGCATGCTGTCCCCTGAACCTCTTGAAATCTTTATTTTCACCTTCTCAGGGTTGGCTGCAGCACCCTGAGAATGAGGACCAGCAGCAAAGACTGAGAGAAGCTGCGGAAGGTCTCCGAGTGGCAACCAACGCTGCTGCCCAGAATGCTATCAAGAAAAAAATTGTCAACCGATTGGAGGTCAGTAAAGAGGCTGATTTTGTGATGCTCATTTTAGACACAAAGAGTTCCCGGCAAGAATAAGCAGATTAATAAGGAAAAGCCTTATAATGTAAAGGAAACTAAAGATTAATGATATAGTTTAATGGTTTAGGTACTAAGCACTATTTGACATGTTAGTTTACATACATTATAAATTTAGGTTCAGTGGTTTAGGCACCTTGACACAATCTGAAAATCGCTTCAGTTCATGATTTCAGAAAGCCAAAATCTTGTCTGAGTGTGGCATTCCTAAATAGAAACTAAATATTCCTTCAGGAGGACCCAGGATTTTTTTTTTTCCTGGCATTATAGGATGTCTACATTCAGGAAGGACCTTTAGCTAAAAATGTGTATATTTTGTTGGAGGCAATCATTCTTTCAGGGCTCCCAATAGAAAATAAAAAGTTTAGTGCAAACTGTGTAAGAAAATAAATTTGTCTCACAAATGTACACAGGAGACTGACACTAAAATTTGGGAGGCTGGAGGCTGAGAAGCTCCCTTTCTAGGGTGTAATCCCTCCGTGTGGAGTCTGCTGGATTCTGGAGGAAAACTGGCCTCCTAACTCCTGGAAGAATATGAGAGCGTAAACACAAGGACTCCTGTGGGAAAGTCTGGGCCTTTCTGAACCATGGCATCCCTGGGGTTGCGAGAAAACAGTCACGAGCACCAACATTGTGCTTGACCCAGAGAGCAGCCTGTGCTGCCGTGGGAGAAGTTTTTTTCCATAACACATTTAGACTTGGTGCTGCTTATCATTACCATCACCATCTTGGAATTGTCCCTTGTCTTTTTGAGAAAGACAAATGAACAATGGGAACTTGAGCTTTCTAGCATGTTTATCACTTGTCCCAGGGAATGTAAACCAAAAGAAGATAACGGGGCACTGTTAGGTCAGGATCATCAGCGGTATTTGAGAGGCAGAGACTGTTCCCTTTCTTACGCGTGCAGCTATCCAATGCCAACACTTTAATGGAAGAGACATATATAAATGCGCGTGTGTATATGTTGGCACATTCAAACCCTGGATCACCTCTCCTTCTCCTCTCCAGGTTGCAGCTAAGCAGGCTGCAGCTGCAGCCACGCAGACCATTGCCGCCTCCCAGAACGCAGCTGTGTCCAACAAGAACCCTGCAGCCCAGCAGCAGCTGGTTCAGAGCTGCAAGGTGAGGATCCTGCTGCCAGAGCCAGGTCTGCTGTCAATAACCCTGATAGCATTAGAACGCCAAGTGCCCTGGTGATTTGGTTAAGACCGATCATCCAGGCCCCTAATCCAGTTTGTTCTGGCTCCCATGTTCCAGGTGTACGCACACACGTACGTCTGGTTTTTGTCTGTTAAGTGGATGACCTATGTGGAGAGAGAGAGTGATATTTTTTCCTTTGTCTAGGTTCTTTTCGAGAGACTGAATCTAAGAGAATCAATGACCAGGCCATTTTCAGGCTCTGAAATAGTAATGAAGCATTGAATTTCCAGAGTGCCTGTCTCCCTTTGTGACATGGGCCATCACAGTCAGTCTGTACTCATTGTAGCAAGGTTGATTTCCTGCTTTACACTGATTACACCTCAAAGATTTATTTCATCCTGTCTGGCTTCAATGACGATGTGCTTTGGCACTTTCTATTTTTGCCTATATGTTCTTCTGAGACCTGGGCCTTGATGCCGTGCTGCAGCCAAAGGGCATAGTGAACACAACTTCTTGTCTTCTCTGAGGACCCAGGGTTGACTCTCCAAGAAGACCCCTGAATGGTGCCAGACACAAAATCTAATTGCATAGCCATTGCCCATGTGTTAGCAGTATGTCTGACTCAGGTCTCCTGAAGGTATTTGCAGTTAGCAGTAGGAGCTGGCCAGAGAGGCATATTGGATTGTGCCTGGGTACTGAGTACAAACTGCCCTCTCCTTTTTCAACTCTCCTCTGTGAAATGATTCACATGTGAGGGGTGTTGCCGCTTCTATTTCAGAAATAGCTTTACTTCCGAGAGGAATCACCCGGGCCCTCCAAGTCCTGATTCTGGGTTCTCTGAGGTCAGCCCCCATGTCTAAGACCAAGTATGCTCTAATACAGTAGTGCAGGAGGGCTCCATCCTCAGAACTGTATGCATAAAGAAGGGGTTTTTCAGAGAGCCAGCCCCTAGTGGAGGGGAGCCTGTTTACTATTCAGGCCTCAATTCAGTGGCCAACAAGAGTAGAAAAATGGCATTTTCCCTTCTCAGAGCAAATGCTTCTTGTGTCTTGGGAAATACTACAGTATGAATCCCCTTCACCACCTCTGTGACGAGACCAAAGATGCTCAGCCTGTGGGTATCACTGTTGAGAAATGAGAGCATTACTAGTTATCAGGTGGGAGAGGGGAAGGGAACCACATTCCTGGAGCCAGAAGTCCTGAGAAAAATCTCAGGGGAAATATTTTTTTTAATCTTTGTTAGAGTGGGATCCTGAAAAAAGTGGCGCCAGGGTGGGATGCACTTGGTGGCTCATTAGCAATGACATCCACTGCACCTCCCTCCTCTACCCTGGGTTTTCCAGTTTGAGAAATAAAAAGGGCTACTTAGAACAGGAAGAGGAGCCATGGTGACGTGAAAGCTGACAGAATGTATACCTGCAAAGTAAGAAATCGAAGTGTTGGAATGTGCCAGTAGTTGAGTACTTCGCTCGCTTTTCTTCTGACCGGGGACCACAAGACTCAAGTTTATCCACCAGTGAATTGTATAGGGTCTTTGATTCTAAAGTTTCAACCCTAATGAGCCAGGGTGGTGTGAGATGAAACTGGGGACATTCGTTTAAGGCCTTATCATGGAGACTCGTCTTGTGCTGAATGTATTGGGATATTTGGGACAACAGGGTAGGTAGAGCACATATGGGAGAAGGGAAGTCAGAGGTTCCTTTGTTAGGTAGGGTTCAGTGTTGGTAAGGACCCAGCTGGCTAAAGGGGCTGTACAAATCCAAGGTCTGGGACAGGCATTCCCAGGAGTGATAGCACAGCCAAAAAGCATCATTGGGTCATTTTCCGCCCTTTTTTGGTAATTCATGCTAGGTGTGCTCAATTTCATTTCTTTGCTTCCTGAAGGCAGTGGCTGATCACATCCCTCAGCTGGTCCAGGGGGTGAGAGGGAGTCAAGCCCAAGCAGAAGACCTCAGCGCCCAGCTGGCTCTCATCATCTCTAGCCAGAACTTTCTCCAGGTAACAAGGGAGCATTCACCTTGGTTTTACTCAGAACTCCCCACTGGGCAGGGGATGCCTTTTATCATTAAGGAAAGGAATTAAGGAATTCCACCGCCACAGCAGTCTTTGCAGTAAGCACACCTTGAAGGCTTCCTCTTTGTAGGTGCAGTTTCAAGGGAGGTAGATTTAACTTGGCAAAGCAAAGTGCTAATAAGCAGGGGAATTACCCCAGGAGATGGCATATAATCCATTTTTCTCAGGAGTATCATCTTTATTTGTCTTCTATCAGAAAAAAAGGTGTAACAAGTTGCAAGTTGTGATGAACAGCCTAGTCCTTAGTGTTGTGTTAGGTCTGCTAGTTTCCAGAGTGGCTAATCCTATTATTCATGGCCTGGGAAACAAGAAATGGTGAACACATCTTCTTCAAAGATGTGATGTTTTCTTGTGGCAACTGCAGAATTAATAAGTATCGTCAGTTTTGGTGAATGAGGAGTAGATTCATTTTAAGGAAAATTAAATAACACGAGGTTATTAAGTTGTAGGAAAACTCCCTTTTTACATACTTCTTGTATTCAGATCTCTCAGAACTTCCTTCCTATGTCTTAAAAGCTGTTCATGTGATTAGGTAATTATCTCCCTTGTCTCTGTCTAGTTGAACCATAGTTATGGGACCCGTGTTACATCTATTTGGTTAATTTTTCAAGTGTCATATATCCAACATACAGAGATAGAAGAAGAAAAGTTTGATGCACTTCTTCATTTTAACTACACATATACACACACACATACATATGTATGTCTGTAATTTTTTAAATTGAGGCTCATTGTATATAGATTGTTTTTCATGTTAACAGTATGAGCACATACGATTTTTAAATAACGTTCTGTCATATGACTGTACTCACTGTTTAACTTCTCATCATTGGACATATAGGTTGTTTTCAATTATTTGCCATCATAAACAACCTGTGATATCATAAAAGTCTTTATGTGTGCTCAAGTCTTTTTACCTTTCTTGATTTCCTTAGGGTAAATTTCTAGAAATAGGATTGCAAGCACCTTGTTTTTATCTTTGGGACATTGAGAACTGTAGCTTGGACAAGGTGTTTCTCTTTTCATTTAGGTGGTTGGAGGACCTGGAACCAGTTGTATTGTCCCTGCTACGGACAAGATTGTAGGATATGATGATAGCAGTGTAGATGTGTCCCAGGGGCCACTCTGTCCCTGCCCTGGTTTTTCTCTTTACTTTCTTTTTTATTTTCCTGTCGTAACATATGTCTTTTCAAGAATAAGGCAGAGTTAGAAATACATAAAAACGGAATTGGCAGATCAGAAAGTTTTTACATTTTAAACTTTCTTCATACCTGTTGTAAAATTGCTCTGCCAGAAAGTTGACTGAGTCTAAATTTACACCTAGCAATTTATGGAGTGAACCTTTTAATACATCTTTTCTAAAGTTGGGGAAAAAAGCATTTAAAAAGATACGTCTTTTTGCCAGTTAAATTGCTAAAATTCTTATTTTTTGATTTTACATTTCCTTGATTTTCTCAATGTTAAATTTTTTCATGTTTCAGTTATTTGTTTTTATTATGTGAAATTGTCTATTCATGATTTTTCTACACTCATGCTGGTTTTTCTTATAAGTTCTAATGAATTCTTTAAATATTAAAAATATTAACTTTTTTCCTTAATGTTTATGATTAAAATTGTTACAACTTTACTAAGAGCATTTATATAGTGTGTATTTTGAAACCCTTAAAAATATATATACTCTTTGTTTCACAAATTCTACTTTAAAAATTTTATACAAAAAAAAAAAATTATGAACATGTACAAAACTTTAGCCACAAAGGTGTTTTTCATATTGGAAAAAAATGGAGCCATACCCAACAATACAGAATTGAGAAATATTAACAGGTCTATACACCGGAATACTACATAGCTATTAAAAAGAAAATGTGAAACAAGAAGTTTAAAAAATAGAATTAATAGTACGGTCTTATTTTTTAAAACATTCTTCACATGCACAGACATTTATTTCATGCATGGTAAAATTATCCTAGGTAATAAGATGTGAGAAGTCATTTTATGTTTCATTTTGTCTGCCTATATTTTTTAAAAAATAATCTATTGGATATACTTGAAGCATACATTAAAAAGCTATTCTAAGAAACACAGCATCATATTTAATAAGAAACTCTCTTTGAAATCTGTTTTAAATGAATTTCAAGCTACTATCCCAATTTTGCCCCTTTCCCGATGACACATTTTTTTTTTAACATTCCTAGAATCTACCGCCCTAGAGCATCTGATTTGGGGTGGCAGTTTGCAGAGGGAATGTAGGTGGTTTTAGTATTCCTTGTTGTAGGGAAAGTAAGTGTTGGCTGATATGCATCCTTGCTATTTGAGTCTGCTCTCTCACTCTTGCCACCCAGGAGCTGTCTTACTTTCTGCTCATCTCTCTACAGCCTGGAAGCAAGATGGTGTCCTCTGCCAAAGCTGCAGTGCCCACCGTAAGCGACCAAGCTGCAGCCATGCAGCTGAGCCAGTGTGCCAAGAACCTTGCCACCAGCTTGGCGGAGCTGCGTACTGCCTCGCAGAAGGCAAGTGGACCCTTGCCACAGCAGTTAGCTTTTAATTCCTTACTGCGGGTGTGACCTTGATGCTGCCCAGGGCCTGGACAATGCTGGGCATATTACTTGTTCATTTCTTTTGCCTGACCATTAAAGATGCCTTACATATACATTGTTTTTTACCGCTTTTAGCCACAGTCTCCTAGACTTCCTCATCACTTTCTAGTTGCAGATGACTTTTGTTAAACTATTTTAAATTGCACCCTCCCCTTCCTCCCATCCCCTGGGACAAATAAGGGTCTATTTTCATAAGGGGAGATTGGTAGTCATCAGTTTCTTCATGCCAGGGTAAATCGTGGACCAAAATAAGTGATCATATCTTTCAGCTATCATTTTGTGAACTTAAAAACAGATTTTTGTGAAACAAATCTATCTCTGGTGTTCAGATATATTATAATTTTTGCCCTGAAAGTTTTTCACATCTTAAATGGGAACAATCACCTTAACAAGGTCTTCAATTGAACAGAATAAGGGGTTAATGAGTTTGTCTCTGGAACTTATTAATTATTAGAAAGCATCATTACTGCACTGTTTGATGTGGCATTAGCGGGATATTCTGGCATGTATTCATTTTTTTTCATTGTAGCAATCCCTTTATAGAAATAGCCAGTGTCATCCATGAGCAAAGGAAGGATAGAAGCTGACTTTAACTCTTACTATGAATAGTACTACATCACCAAAGAAAATATCCATAGCTTTAGATTATATCCAATAAAAAGTACTTTGAGCTGTATTTCTCAAAGAGAGGTGTAAGGACCATCTATCTGTACTGGAGTCACCTGGGGGCACTTAGAATGCGGGCTCCTGGGCCTCTGCACAACCAAATCAGACTCTCTGGTCATAGAACCTGAACATCTACATTTTAACAGGTTTCCTTAGTAAGTCTCAGATACAAAGCCACCTCAAATAACTGCCCTGGAGCAGTGAACCTCAAAGAGGGACTCAAGCAAGACTTTCTGTTGGGTATAAAAAGATACCAAGAGCTTTTAAGTTTTTTGTTTTTTTTTTTTTTTTTTTTTTTTTTTACATAATATAAGGGTTAAGAGTATTGGTTCTGGAATCAGACTACCTGTATTCAAATGCTGGCCTTGCTTTTGACTGATTTTGTGACCTGGGCAAGTTAATTTATTCTCTGTGCCTCGGTTTCCTAGCCATGTAATATTGGCACATAGAAATCCATCAATTAGTATTTACTGCTGCCATTGTTACTATTACCTAAAAAAGGAATGAATTTAAGATTTTCCAGTATTTACTATACTGACCCATAATTATGCATGTATATAATTTATTAGCATGTATAATAGATGTGTGCGATCAAAATATTTGGAGAACAGTATTTTAAGTGATCAAGAAAATGAAGTTTTGTTAAAGCGGATTACTAAGAAAAAGATCTATAGTAATTTTCAGCATGGAAGGAAAATGGTTTGCAATCTAAAAATTGGTAAAGGGAACCAATAAGGTGGATAAAGATTTGGTCCTAGAGTCCTGGATTCATTTGCTCACTCCTTCCTTTCTTCATTTTTTACTCACCACATGTGTTTCAAGCCTCTATGTGCACATACGCTGTGCTGGTTGCCCTGTCTCTAGAACCCAGATACAATGAATAGGATCCTCTTAGTTTGAGAGACAAATGCATTTCAGATAAAAATAGCTTCATGGAGACTAAGTATATCCAGCTATGAGACATACATAATTTATTATTTCAGAAAGTTAAGACTAAGATTCTGACTTGCTTCCAGAGTTGGAGGCTCATTGTGTACATCTAGAAAGGCGCTTCATATGTTGCGAAGAACTAGGAACATTTTTTCCAAGCAGAATGTGTACACATATTCCCGACTCTTTTGACAGGCCCATGAAGCCTGTGGTCCTATGGAAATTGATTCAGCTCTGAGTACTGTGCAGACACTGAAAAATGAACTGCAAGATGCCAAGATGGCTGCCGTGGAGAGTCAGCTGAAACCACTTCCAGGGGAAACGGTAAGATGGTAGAACCAGCTAGCAAGTAGAATGTTGCATTTTATTATCACATTTAGGTGATTTTTTTTTTTTTTACAAGTTGGAGTTAGTGTGCCTGAATATCAAACATTTTGAGCCTTAGAATAGCCACATTTCTTTAGAAACACATTAAGATAGGCACATTAAGATAGGGCAATCTAAGGGGGCCTCTGATGATGGTTCTGTGTGTGCCTTCCTGGGCTTCGGCATGGGATCATCGAGTGTCTATTAATATTCATCCCTCTTTTTCATAAACAAGACACATGTTAGTATTTGAGGCCAGCGTCCCAATCCTGTGGCCTTTTTCTGAAAAGAATGCCCAGTGCAGCTGAAGAACTAGGTCTGGAACTAGAAGTTTTGACTTCTAGATCCAGCTTGTATCATCAGCTAGCTGTGGACAAGTCCCATATCTCCTCTCAGGTATTTTATTTATGAAATAGGTGGCAATGAGGTTATAAAAATAAATACAGGAGATTTTCCCAACAATCATGTTTTTTGAAAAAACATTTACTTCCCAGTACAAAGCACTGAGAAGAACAGTTATGATACCTTCTGATGCTTATGTCAGAGTTTTCTCAGCTAAAGTTTTACCAATCCTTCTCATTTATATGCACCTCCTTTCCCACATTACTGAACATTGCTAATAGAATATCACCATTTATTAAGCACTGTATACACACACAGACAAAATTTATCCTGACAGGTACCTTAATGAGCAAGTTCTGTTAATCCCGTTTTAACAGCTGAGAAGACAGATGCAGAGGTTTTCACTATTCTGTGCAATGTTTACATGCCAGTTAGTGGCAGAACCAAGGTTTGAATCCAGATTCACAGGTGTCCAAAACCCATGCTCTTGATCACTCATGCTGAAAGTGATCTTGTAACTACTGCTGCTCTTTGGATGAACTAAAGACTTTCAGAATATATCGGACTTGTGAAACATCTAATTTACCATAGAACAATACCTGGTATATGATAAGCACTCAGAAAATATTTGTCAAATCAGGCTCGGAGAGGTTAAGTCACTTAACAAGAGTCACCGAGCTAATAAAGTAAAGCTTAGCTCTGGAGCCAGCAGTTTTGCAATGTGGTCCACTTATGTGTCCCTTTGCAAAGTCCTTTATTCCAGAGAGACCAGGAGAGTCTTATGTGACATGAATTCTGCCTTTACATAAAACAACCAATCAGTTAGAATGCAAGAAACACCAAGAAAGTTTCAAGAAATTGTTTGCCCTTAAAGAATGTACTGTTTTATAACATACTGTTGGCTATTATGGACCAGGCTCTATTTTTTATTTGAAGGCACTGCCTCTCTTGTAAAACATGCTGCAGGATTAAAGTGCACACACATTCCCTGATGCCTTTCTGTGCTTGCAGTATGCCTAGAAGTTCTCCAAAATGTTGTCCTCATCTAGTAATCAAGTAATCTATACCTTAGGCCTTTACTGACTTTGTTCTCTGAATTATTTATTCATTTTACAAAGCAAGATGACATCCTGTTTGTGGGAAGCAAGCACTTTGCCCATTTTCATAATCTCATTTGCCACTCCAAACCTCTATTTCTATTGCATGTTCTTCTGGTTAGAGCTCCTCAAAGTATAATGATCAAACAGAACAATGTTAATGGTCTCACAGGCCAGGAAGGTGGTACAGCTAGCTGGATGTCCGCCGACTTCCTGCCAAGGCATAATTAATTCTCACTAAGGATTTGTCGCAAACTTTCTAAATTAGCTTCTAAAGGCATAATACCAATAACTAACATTTCTTGAGTATATACATTAATTCTCTGAAAACCTGAGCTTGGTATTACAATCTCAAGAAGCCGAGGCTTATAGAGATTCAGTAATTCACCCAATCCCTCGTAGCTGGCAGTTGGGAGAAGGGGGCAGAGGGCAGTGGTGTGAACCTAGATTGTTTGTTCTGGAGCTGGGACTCTTTCCCCTCAGTCAGCCCACTTCTTAGTGCCATTGGGGTATTTGGTAGGAAAGATCTGGAAAGAGCTAAGGACCACGATTTGGTCTGTATTATTTTTATGCTAAGACTTCAGTGGATGTTTCTTTTCTTACAGCTGGAAAAATGTGCTCAGGACCTGGGAAGTACATCTAAAGCAGTGGGCTCCTCCATGGCACAGCTCCTGACATGTGCTGCTCAAGGCAATGAGCACTACACAGGTGAGACTCACACCCTTCATGATGCCATTTGGGCTGAGGGTGGGGTTCATTGATTTGACAATGAACCTAACTTTTTTTTTTTTTTCAGCAGTTCAACATATAAGTTTAAGCACTTCCTGTGTGCTTATTACTTGGCTTGATGTTAAGCATACAAAAATATAATAAAATATGATTCCCCCAAAATCTTTGTGATACATGCCTATTAGACTATAATTGAACATAAATTATAGACTTATGGGACTATCTATATGGCTCTTGAAATCCCACTAAAGTAAAAGAGGGAAGGGAAAAAGGTCAAAGAGAATAAGAGAGAAGGTGACAACAAATAAAATGTTAATGGAATTTTCAAAGATGGAAGAAGACAGATGAATGTAACCGATAGAGCCAAATAAATACAAACTGAAAAGTTTGTAGATATAGGGATGGCTTGAGTACCGGAGACACTGAGTACCTTTGAACCGGCGCACACAGTGAGGGACAGATTGTGTAATTATCAACTCTATCAAAGACACCAGGTTCTATAAGAAAGAAAATGTTGTATTAGGTAGTAGACACAGTAGAATATCTATAGCTAAAATGGAAACATCAAGAAGTTTCAGTCTAAGCTCATTACTTGAAAAAGGAAATGAATCAAATAAAAGCATGAAGAACTAAGTGCCTTTAAAAGTAGGACTCTAGAAAGGAGGAGCGGATATGGATCATCTCTTTTGCTATACAGCGGTACTGCCTGACTTTTATTTTTGAAGTTTACATTATTGCTGGAGTATAATATACATACAGAAGAGAGCATAAGTCCTAAATGTATGCCTTCACGATGATCACAAATTGAATGCACACAAAAAACCACCACCAAGATCAAGTAATGGAACCTTTTCAGCATCCTAGTGGAATTGCTGGGTCATAGGCTGTACAGCTATTCAGCTACACTCCTTCCAGCAGCAGTGAAAGTTCCGGTTGTTCTATATCCATGCCATCACTTTGTATTGTCAATGTTAGCCATTTTGTTGAGTGTGTATTAGTATCACATTATGGTTTGCATTTACATTTCCCTTCCAATGTAATTAGGATCTTTTCACATGTTCGTTGGCCATTTGGATATCTTTTTGTGAAGTGTTTTATTTGTTCATGCCTTTTGCCCATTTTTACAATTTTGAGTTTTCTTTTTCTTATTTGTAGGAATTCTTTGTCACATATATATTTCTTGTATCTTGTAGCTTACCTTTTTACTGTCTTAAAGGTGTTTCTTGATGAACAAAGTTTAAATTTTAAAATTGTCCAGTTTACACTTTCCTTTTAAAAATTTTGCCTCTCCAAGATCATGAAAGTATTCTTTTCCATCACATTCTAGAAACTTTGTTTTTTACTTTTCATATTGAGAACTACATACAATCCACCCGGAATTGAGTTTTATATATTTTTAAATAGGGTCTAACTTTAGTTTTTCCACATAGGTGTGCATTTGACCCAGCACCAACTTTTAAAACAATTGTTTTTTCCCCCAAGTATTTAGTGCTATTTTATCATAAATTAAGTGAACATGTATGTGTGAGCTGGTTTCTGATCTTTTGATCCTTTTCCATTGCTTTGTCTATTCTTACCTTAGTACCACATTTTCCTAATCACAGCAACTTTATACTAAGTGTTAAGATCTGACAATGTAAGTCCTCCAACACTGTTATTAGGTTACTGTTGATTATTCTTGGCCCTTCCCCATAAATTCTAGAATCGCCGGTCAATTTCTACCTCCCTCATAAAAATACTGTGTTGGATTTTTTTTAAATCGGGGTTACATGAATCAATTTGGGGATATTTGACGTCTTTCAGTATTGACATTTTATCAGTCTTCCGTGAGATCGTTATGTCCCACCATTTATTTAGATTTTCCTTTCTCTCAATACTGTTGTATAATTTTCTATGTAGAAGCTTTTGTTTTCACTATACTGTGCATGATAAATCTTTACCACGCTTTTACTTTTAACTTTTCTGTGCGCTTACATTTAATATGTATCCTGTGAGTATAATTAATTGTTCTTTTGTGGAAGGAGGAATTATTTGTTGTTGTGACAATCTTTTTCTTTCAATTGGAGTATTTGGTTTATATATAATGTAATTACTGACATTAGGTTTGAATCTGTCATCTTACTATTTCTTTTCTAAATGTACCTATGCTAGCTTTCTTTTTCTGTCCTTTCTTGCCTTCTTTCAGATTGATACGTACCTGTTAATTCTATTTCTCCTTGATTAGCTTATTATTCATCGCCTATTCTTTTACAATTTTTTAAGTCTAAGTTAGTATATTTACCTCTTCCTGGATAGTGCAAGAATCTTGGGGCACTTCATTTATTTTTTCATCTGACTTAATCATTGTTGTGTATTTTAATTCAACGTATATTTTAATATCCTCGATACGGTCTCATTTGTTACCTCATACACTCAGTATTGAATGACTTCCCCGGCCCCAATCTTTACACTTTCATTGATCTTCATTCCTTCCTGCACCTCCATGTGCTTATACCTGGGGTTGTTTCCTTTCTGCCCGAAGATGTCCCTTTATTATTTCCTTTAATGTCTGCTGTGGCCAGTTCCTTCAGTTTTTGTTTGTTTAAAAATATCTTTGTTTAGCCTTTATTTTTGGTGGATAATTTCACTTATTATAAAATTTTAGGTTGGCAGTTATTTTCTTCCAGCATTTGAAGATGTTATTCCATTGTCTTCTGGCTTCCTTTATTTCTGTTGTGAAGTCAGCTGTCAGTTTACTCTTCCAAAGGTAATGTGGTTTTATTTTTCCCCCTCTACTTGCTTTTTTTGAATTTTTTCAGCCTTTGGTTTTCAAGAAATGTGCCTAGAGGAGTTTTCTTGCATATTTATTCTTCTTTGTGTTGTAGTACTCCTTAAAAATAGGATTCATTGTTTTACATCAGTTTTGGAAAATTCAACCATTGTATCTTCAAATACTGCTTCTGCTACATTTTTTTCTCTAGCCCTCTTTGTAGACTTCAGTTACCCCATATGTTTTCACTGTTTTGTGTGCCTCTTATACACCTCTACATTTACCATAAATTTTCTTCTTCATGCTTTATACTCAATTTTTTCTTTTGATCTATCTGTAGCTCACAATTTCTCTATTTAGTTGTTATCTGTTCTGCTTCCAACCCCTTCTATTGAGTTCTTAATTTTAAATGTTCAATTTTATAATAGCCGTTTGATTGTTTTCTTATAGTTTCCATTTCTCTGCTGCAATTCTTTATCTTATTTAATTTCTTCAACATAGTTATAATTATTTAAAGTCCAGGTCCAATAACTTCAATACCAGAATCACCTATGGGCCTGTTTGTATTGTCTGTTTTTGTCTCCTCTTGGTTTTCAGCCGTTGGCCTTATCCCCTGGTGTTTCCAATTATTTTACATTTAATGTTAATCATTGGTAACCACATTGTAGAGATAATTTGAGGCTCCAGCCATTTCTTTCCCTACAGAGGATTATTCTTTGCTTCCAGCAGGTGGTAAAGATAGGGGCAGATCACCATAATATGAGCACAGATTGGAATTTGTGTGGTCTATTTCCAGTTTACCTTTTAGAGTATAGTCCTTTGTGCATCCCATCCAAACATCTTTGATATTTACTAGGACCGTTCTGTTTCTTGGGCTTAGAACTATTTTTTCCCAGACTCATAAGATGTCAGGAAGCTATCCTATGTTAAGCTTCTCGGCTTATGGGCAACAGGTTACAGATTAAGAGCTGCCTTGAGAGGAAAAGCAGTATTGTACTCACCTCACTGTGCTTTCTTTTTTTACCCATCAAGGTAAAACTTTATGCCTTGGTGTCTCTCCAGTGCCTTCAGAGAGATGTTTTGTATATTTTTCCAGTATTTCTAGTTGTTTCTATGAGAGAGAGTTTCATTTGCAATGTTACTCTGCCATTACAACAAGCAAAATCCTTTTTGATTCTTTTAAAAACTATATATCACTTTGAAAATAAGACCATAATAGTTATGGCATAGTATAATATAGGACCTGCAATAATAATAATGTATAATTCTATCCTAATGGAAGGGTAAGGGAAATTTTCAGACTGGAATTGACATCTGATCAGGGTTTTAAAGTTTGTTCAGGACTCATATAGCACTCAGGGAGAAGGAAAAGAATATATAAATTCTCAAAAGCATAGCCCATATGAGAGGTTTAAGTTTCAAGAATTTCTAAACATTCCTGATATCTTGCCAGATTTTGTGTAGAAGGTGAAATTCATATTTAATTGAGGAAAGACTGCTTTACAAGTTACATCATCTGATACTGATAACATCCAGGATGACAGACTGTCTAGTTAGTGTCTGAAAAACAGCCTTAGAAGTAGCACCGTTTCATTTTGGCAGGCATCGAATAAGTGGTTGTGCAAGTGAGAACAGCTTATATAAAGTCCCAAAGGTAAGAAAAAAGAAGGCTGACCAAATAAACTGAGAAGCATTAAAGCAAAAGGGAAGGAGGTGAAAAATAAGAGGATAAGGCTGGAAGGGTAGGCCGGGGTCAGATCCTAAAGGGCCTTAAGCTAGTTTAGGTAATTTGAAATTTAACCTAAGAGCCTATGAAAATATTGCAGAGTTTTCATCCATGCACACATAAAGGTTGCCTTTATATAGATTGTTCTTCCTCCCATGTACAGATAAATTAGAGGGAAATAAAGTAGAAGCCAGAGAGAGCAGTAAGAAGGCTGTGCATTCATCCACCTGAGAGATGGTAGTGGAGATGAAGGGGTAAATTAAAGAGAGAACTGACAGTTGGTGACTGGTTAGAAATGGCAGGGATGGGAGTAGGGAAAATAATACGGACAGCTTTAAGTATTAGGCCTGATAGCGGAATGAAGAGTTATATGAATGTCTGTGATAGAGATGCAGGACCATTGGCAGGTATATTAGATGCCAGGTTCAACTTTAAATGCATCTAGTTGAGGTAACTACAGGACATCCAAATAGAAGTGGCCAGCTGGATATTTGCCTCTGGAACTCAGTAGAGAAGTCCAGGCTAAAGATAAAGATTTTTAAATGTTTAATAAAATGATAATGATTGAAACCATAGAGATAGATAAATTTGTCTCTGGGAGGTAGAGGGTAGGGGGTAGGGTGGGGGGGGTATAGAATGAGAAAGAGGTTGCCAGATGTAATCCTGAGGAATTCAGATATATTTAAGAAGGCCAAGCAATAGACATATTTGAAAGAAATGAGAACATGCGGCCTTGGAGAGAGCAAGGAAACCAAGAGAGAGGGATGTCTCTAGAGCCAGAAAGGTAGTTGCTGCCCAGAAAGTCACCTAGGAGGGACTTACAGAGCATCCATTCGCTTCAGGAAAAAACAAGGTCACTGCTCTCTCAATTTCAGGAATTTAAGAATTGATAGGAAGTGAGGAGAAGAGCACAGTTGTGGACAGCTTCTCCCTGAGGCTCAGTTCCCTTGTCCATAATAACAATATGTGGCATATTCAGAAGTTACACATTAGCTGACACTCAGTTGGATTCTAAACAAAAGATGTGCTTTGTTTAGCCAGTGCAGTATTCAAAATACACTTCTGCTCTGCTGAATACAGTAGACAGGATCCTTTTCAAATCCTTTTGGACAAATTGAAAATATGTCATACCTGGTTTTATCCTTGTGAGTTTGCTATGTGGTCTGATGCTGTCTACACACAATCTACATGAATTCTGATGAAGAATAACTACCAATCCAAAGAATTTCACTATATTTTATATCACTGATGCGTCGTCTTAAGACTCCGTTACTGAATATAATTTAAAATCCAGAAGGCAAGATTACTGGGAAAGTGATCTGTGTCTTCAAAGCATTGTGGTTATTGAAACTGATCTGCTTTAGTATTTCCCACTGGCAGTTCTGGCATTGTAATGCACTCTTGACGATAGGAACAGTTTCATTTGGAGGATGATGTTTACTTGGAAACTTACCCTGATAATTCTCATCATTACTGTTGAGAATACTGCTGTGAATTCAACCATGTACAGCCTTAAATGTTTATTGGGCTCCCAGGCCTCTGGTGGCCTTGTTTCATCCTTTGATCATTTGGCTTTCTCGTTCTGGGAAACCTGATCCCTCCAAAGAGGACCCTTGACATGCCCTGAGATTTCATAGTCCTTAGCAGAAAACACATGGATGGACAAGCCTTGGCTTTTGGAACTCAATTCTTCTGGTTTCTGCCTTTTTTTAAATTGAGTCTACAAAAGGTTTTTCAGTAAATGACTTTTGCATAAACATGACTTACTGTATATGACAAATAGTTTATCCTTTCAGGCATATACAACTCAAATAGAAATAAAAATGGATTCAAACTTCACATGTTAAATAGGAAAGCAAGAAGAAAGGTCTAAATATCACAGCCTAGAATTTTCAGTCAGAGTTGTGATCTCAGCCTCTCCTAAAACCTGTGGGAAACTGAGGCCCTGAGCAAAAGGCAGCAGTCTAGGCCACACAGCTACTGGGCAGCAGAGCCAGAGCTAGGTGAGGTCCTACCTACATCTGGTGCTCTCCTGAGCAAGGACAGCCTTCAACCCTGTGCTGGAGCTTAAATATAAAACAGAATGACCGTTCTAGTCAGCTTGTATCTCTCCTTCACCTTAGCTTTGTCTTTGTGTTTTCTCTTCTGGGCTTCTCCTCTGCTATTAAACGCGCGTGTGCACGCATACACACACACACACACACACACACACACACACACACTTCGTTTAAAATTCTTTGATTCCACATGCTACACTCAAAAGTGCCATGTGAGAAGCAGCAGATTGGCAGTTTTGTAATTTGTCTTGATTAAATGTCCCAGCTGTGTGACTTACTAAATATTTACAGATTAGCAAGGCTAAAACATTGCAAAGCTGTCTTGTTATGTGAATCTGGGGGCCTTTCACCCTCTCTGTTGTAATCCAAGGCCTTGTCCTCAGAAGAGAACCACTTTTTGTGTCTGTGCCCATTTGGCTGAAGCAATGGCTGGTCAAGGTCACACTCAGATCTTCAGGTTGAATGAAGCCTTTAGGAAATAGTCACCTCAAAGTTTTTCTCTCTTAGAGAGAAAAATTGGTTTGTGTATTTTTCATGCCAGATAGATGAAAGATCCCTCATAGTTCTCTATCCCAAAGAGCACTAGACAGTGTTAGAACACATAGACAACTCAAAGGTTAAAACCAGAGTTTCAATTGTTCCAAACAATTTGAAAAGAATTCTGTCTATGTAACTGCAGAGAGTCTGACCCAGAAATGAAGAAACCTCAGATCTAGCTCTGAAAGTGTGTTCATGGGCAGGCGCTGGGTCTCATCTGTGAAATGGTTCTATGAGATGAGCTGTGAGGTTGGCCATTTGGCAGTTTACAGGGTTCTCAGATTCCTTTGTTACGTGCTCTGGTGTATCTAGTCTTCATTCTCTTCTTGAATGTGCCAAGTACTAGATGCCATGTAGGAAGGCTCATGTTCATTCTATAGGAGGCGGTGCTGTAGTTTTTAAGGACTAGTTTATATTTGTAGTTTATCACCAAATCTCATCATCTTTAGAAGTGAATTTAAAGATGAATAAGCACTTCACAAAAAAGGATATCCTAGTACCCATTAAATGTATGAAAGAGTGCTCTATATCATTACTCATTAGGGATATAAATATTAAACCTCACCAAGATGTACCCGCACACCCACCAGAATGCCTAAAATAAGGAATTTGACAATAGCAAGTTTGGCTAGGATGTAGAGCAACTGGAACTCTCCTACATTGCTGGTAGAGTGCATAACGGTAAAACTATTCTGAAAAAAGTTTTGTAGTACCCTCTAAAACTAAATGCATACTTATTCTATGACCCAGCAATTGAGCTTCTATGTTTGCACTTAAAAGCAATTTTATATGTTGACCTAAATGCATATATAAGCATTTTCTTGGTAGCTTTATTCATAATAGCCCAAACAGGAAACATTCCAAATGTCCATCAACAGAAGAATGTATAAACAAATGTTGATGTATTCATGTAATAGAACACTCCACAGCAAGAAAAAGGAGTAAACGGCTGTGGGTAACAACATGGGTGAATCTCACAGCATTATGGACAGGGAAAGAAACCAGACACTGAAGAATACATACTCTGGTTCCATCATCGTGGAACTTAAGAACAGATAAAACTAATCAAAAGTGATAGAAGCTAGAATAGCAATGACTTCTGGTGTGAGAGGATAATGACAGATAAAGACCACAGATGGTGGAAATGTTCTATGTCTCCATCTGAATGGTAGATATGTGGATGTATACATATATAAAAATTCACTGAGCTGCACTCATAGTCTTGTTCACTTATCGTATATAAGTTTATGTCCCGATAAAAACAATTAGGGAATAAAAAAAACAATTGGGAAGAAAAGTGAGTTAGAATGATTCATCTAAGTGTATTTGATCCCATATACTTATCTAGTGACAAGTGTGACAGTGGGAGTGAAGAGAACCAGCGGGAAATAGTTATTAGCATGGCATTTATTATGACATCTCTCTTGGATTGGCCCAGAGCCAGTGGTACCAGTGACTGTCTGAGAAGCACAGCAATGCATATTTTATAAGTAATTTGGAGCCTGCCTGTACCAGACACTGTCAGGATTTTCTTCTTTCTAGGAGTCTAGAGGTTTACTCCCAATTCCGACTTTAGGTGGAGCCTAATAGTCTGCTGGCTTATATCCCCAGGGGTAGCTGCTAGAGAAACAGCCCAAGCTCTGAAAACGCTGGCCCAGGCTGCCCGTGGAGTGGCTGCATCTACGAGTGACCCCATGGCTGCACATGCCATGTTAGACTCTGCTCGAGATGTGATGGAGGGCTCAGCCATGCTCATCCAAGAAGCCAAGCAGGCCCTGATTGCACCGGGAGATGCAGAAAGTCAGCAGAGACTAGCCCAGGTGAGGCCCAGAATTGGCAACTGTGGTCATCATTAAAGTAGAAATGTTGGCAGGCTGTGTCCTGGGCATCTTTATCCTGGTGTGAAAACGTTTACTCAGTGGGTGTTCTCAGAACCTTCCAAAGTATATAACAAGCTGGCCATACACAATACCCACCTTTCTAAGTCTTGCCCGGTAGCCCTCACAATGTGAGATCTACATAATTTAGTCAATAGAGAGTATAGGGGGCTTTGTTGAATTCTGTCCTTGGAACTTTAGGAGCCAGGACACAACCTGTTTGGGGCATATGGATGCTTACGTATATTCCTCTTCCTACCTGGGAGGTAAGGTAGATATACTTGGTCTAGCCGCTCAAAATTTTAAATTCTGACTCTCCGTTGCCTATTAGGATGAGTCTTCAATTGCCTAATGAAACTAGTTGGCTAGAGACCAACTATGCAAAGTTCTGGAAAGGTGTCTGGGGATGAGATGGTTTAGAATAAAGGGAATTACACAGCCCACTTCCTAAGATCTCACCTTTTATCTGAGAACACCAAAGAAGGCAAATAGGGAGCCACCACGTAAGTTTAAAAGTCATCCCTATGGGCATCTCTAGGTTGGTCTGGAAACACTCAGAGCGTCCCACCCACCCTTGGGCAGTGAGGTTCGGGGGTGAAGGCCAAAGAACTCAAGGCCTGCTTTTACCTCGGTGACCTCTGCAGAGATCTCAAGAAGGGAGCAATTTCTATTTCTCTAAGTGTTAGTTATTTTTGTTTTAGAACCTGACATAGTATTGGTGAGTTCTGTGTTCGAATCACAGAGTCATGACTTAGCCTGGCTTTGGGGATCAGGCAGGTTTTACTGTATCACTGTACTGTGTCACCTTTGCCAAGACAGGATGTTAAGCCCAGGGAAAGGCCTAGAAGAGATGATTTAATAGTAAACAGTGTCAGGTAGATGCTGGTGGAAAACTTCCCAACCTTTTTCAGCTCTACATACTACCACTGCTCATTTCTGACTCGCGTGCATGAATGTTTGCACAGAAAACTGCTTTCTCATGGAGCTTTTCTCCCTGTGTGTGTTCAGGTGGCCAAAGCTGTCTCACACTCCCTGAACAACTGCGTGAATTGCCTCCCAGGACAGAAAGATGTGGACGTGGCCTTGAAGAGCATTGGGGAGTCCAGCAAGAAGCTGCTTGTGGACTCGGTAAGAAGTTTGGGATTGGGAAGGAGACTTGGATTGGGCCATCTCAGGTGTGAGTGGCATCTTTTCTCCACCATGGGCTCTCTGGGCAGCTAACCTTCCCTTTAGGAGTCCTGTTTTTCCTGCCACTCTGCATCCTCCTTGTTTGGCTTTCTGACCAGTGAAGTTCTCATGTGGAGCTTTTAAAGTTTGCTTTTTCTTTGAGCCCCTGTTACTGTTTGCTCTTGGGTCATCCCAGTGAGGCAGGAAAGCGGGGAGTACATGATCATCTGGCTTTTTATCAGGGCATCTCAGACAGCGACCGTCAGGTGGTGGAGGCACACATGTGTCCAAGACTCATTGAGAGAGCGTAGTCTGAGGGAATTCACCTGGGACCTGTTCCCCTCTCTGTTTTGTGAGCCCCCTTCAGGGAGGCTTGTGGCTTTTTATCTTTGTTCCTTTTCAGTGTGGTGCCTGGCACTCACCAGGTATGTAAACAATATATGTGGTGTAACTCATAGAATCTAGCTTAACTCTCCGGAACGTTTCATATCCCATTTTAGTTCTGCTAGTGACACTTTCGTAGAAAAACTGTATTATTGGCAAAGCCCACTGATAATAAAAAACCAATGGCTATTAGTTTGGAAGACTAGGGTTTGAAATTTAATAACATCTGCCTTTTAGTTCTAGAGAGCTAAAACTTTGAGAGTTTCCATCTAAGACAACATGGGGATGTGACTCAGAGAGTGGATCCTGGAGTCAGACTGGCCAGATGTGAATCCTGGCTCTGTCACTTAAGAGACCATGGCCCCTGAGGATAGCTGTCCTTTCCATTTTTAGATCCACAGCGTCTAGCATGGAATGGGTGTTCAATAAATTTAAGCAACTGAGTGAATGTATATATGTTGAAGGTC
This sequence comes from Rousettus aegyptiacus, assembly GCF_014176215.1. Lineage (NCBI taxonomy): Eukaryota > Metazoa > Chordata > Mammalia > Chiroptera > Pteropodidae > Rousettus > Rousettus aegyptiacus. The sequence goes on from NW_023416306.1 coordinate 130,675,911, forward strand.
AAACTTAACATGAGCTCAAATCACACAAAGCCTTTTTGAGTCTTGATGACTCAAAAATCCATCCCTGGAGAGTCTGTCCTCCCTCCATAATACCTTCCTCTGTCTTTCCCACACAAAGTGAAACTTCCCATGGGGTGTGCTTTCTGTTCCCTATAGTTACCTCCAAGCACAAAGCCATTCCAGGAAGCCCAGAGCGAACTCAACCAAGCAGCGGCTGACCTGAACCAATCAGCTGGGGAAGTGGTCCATGCTACCCGCGGCCAGAGTGGAGAGCTGGCTGCAGCCTCCGGAAAGTTCAGTGATGATTTCGATGAATTCCTCGATGCTGGCATTGAGATGGCAGGCCAAGCACAGGTGGGTGTGGAGGTGGTTATCTGGAACTAACCCTCGCCTCTTTACTCTGATGGACTGTCCATCCTCGAGGCCAATTGAGCAAATACGAATGAAGAACCTGTCAACAAGCTGCCCTGTTGCATTCTTTGCCACTTAGAAAGCAGGAATGTCATTCCCCAAGATACTGTCAACTTACATGTGAAGTACTTAGCAATGAAGGATAACTTTTCCCACAATCCTCCAGCATAATCCATTGTTTTACTTATGTTTTTTTTTCTTTTTTTGGAGGAAGGGTGGTAAGCGGAGGGAACAAGAATAGAAAAACTTCCAAGAACAGAACAACTCTACGTCCTGTACTCCAAATGTGGCATTGAATAGCAAAAATAAATAAATAAATAAATAGTATCATGCTTTTGTGTTTCAGTGGGCCCCTCTAAAGGGACTGTGTCAAATACTGAGTATTAAAAGATTAAAAATTACCTCTTCCAGATAAGCAGATAAACCTCATGTTTAGGACAAGGGAGCATGACTGTTCTGGTGTCAGCTTGCAGAACTGTTTTTTTCTTAAGCTTCTGTGAACTCCCTCACCAAATACCCAAGATGTTTCTGCATTATCTACAAAGAGTTGTCTCTCAGATGGCAAGCCAGTTGAGAAATGCGTCCTCTCCAGAGTTGTTCTGGGATGCAGTCAGGTCTGAATATCGTGACAGTGCTGGTCATTTGTGCCAGGCTGAGATGTACAAGCTCCTTGACAGCCCCTGCATTGTTGAGCGAGATGCTGGGATTGTGGCCTGTTCTGTGCCCTGGCAGGCGCATGCTCTCTCTCCTTCCCTTCCTCTCCTTCCCCCTCCCCCTCCTTGTGAGATAGCACAGCTCTACTTGTGAGATAGCACAGCTCTGGGCTGACCCACTTGGGGATGGATCTCTGTCCTGTTTTGTGATTCTTGGTTTGGGTATCTGTTTGAGGAAGGATAGACACTGGTCATTATCCCAACAAGTTAGGCATCTGTAAACTAATTGGAGTTAAGGCAGTCTGTACAGATAACTTGCTTCCATTGCAGAATGCTGTTCCTAGCTTTCTGAGTGCTTCCTAGGAGAAATGGAGAGTCCCTAATTACTCGTACCTTTTGACCTTCCAGACCAAAGAAGACCAGATCCAAGTGATAGGGAACCTCAAGAATATCTCTATGGCATCCAGCAAGCTGTTGTTAGCTGCCAAGTCTCTCTCTGTAGATCCAGGAGCCCCCAATGCAAAAAATCTCCTAGCTGCAGCTGCAAGGTAAGAGTGGAACAAAATTGGCTTTCATTTGTTGATAAACAATGTCAACGTTTGAGAGAGATGCCTGACATCCTGCTGCTTATGCCGAGCAATGAATTGGTGCTGTCTTAATGTTGTCAGAGGTAAAGTCAGGGGTGATGGAGACCCTGGTGTTTTATTTAACTGGCTCATTTTCATGTCTTTCTCCACTAAAGATATGTCTTCTCTTATAACTTGGTTTTGTTTGTTTACTCATTTGTGTGTGTGTGTGTGTGTCTGTCTGTCTGTCTATCTATTCTAGGAGCTAGATGGCTGTTTTTTAAGTTGTCGGAGTCAAGAGACCTGAATTCTAGTCTGGGTTTTAATGTTTTACTGCCTGCAAAATGGGAGTGTGTACTACATCATCCTTAAGCTCTTCTCAGTACATAAGATATCATGGTACTTACTAATGGTTAAAACCCGTCTCTGGTTCCTTCTTGTGGTGGTATTTTGGGGGAGGGGGATGGATTAGACAAATCAGGGAAGTTTCTCTGAAAACCCTTGAGTTTATTTGTTCTCCAATATATATTTGAGCTTCAAGCAATAGCCAGAACCACTAGGAGATTGAAAAATAACTTCACATTTCCTCACTTCCATCTTGTTTAGTGATTATTCCAGTGAGTGAGTGCCTCCCCTGGGTGGGGGCAGGCTGGGGGATGGGGTGATATGTGCTGTGTGGGGCAGCCGTTTCTGATATAAACCCCGTTTTGATTGCTCTTTTTTCCCTATTAATAGCCTTTGGATAAGGTAGCTGCCGTTTCCAGGTATCTGAACTCAGATGTTTTTCATAATCTTCAATTTTTTGCATCATTTCAAAATTACAATTTTTAACTTAGAATGTGGTGTTCATTCTCTTAAAATGTGGGAAGAAGGGGAAAATATGAATTGGCCTTTTAAAACCCAGATAAGGAAGTAAACAGACCCAGGAGGCATGTCGCTGGTGTCATGGCTCTGTGGGTATCTGAAGGCCCCCTGTTGGTGACATTTAAGAAAAGACCCGGAGACTTTTAGGTGGAGAAGCTTTCTTTGCCTCTGTCCTGGCTTTCAGCAGTTGATAGGGAGTTCCCACCCTAATGGTTTCATTGCCAAGTAAACACTTAAAAAATCATCACGTGAAATGATTTTATCGGTATGGAGCTATTGCAAGAAGATGCTAGCACATTCCTCCTGGCTTCTTGGCACATGTCAGCAAGCTCTGCTCCCTGGGGTAAAGCTCCAGTAGTTGAAGTGAGTCAGGCAGCTTCCTCTTGGGAGGTAAATCTCTCCCCATAGGGTGCATTTATTCTCTTGTTATTTCATTTGTTCATTACGTACATTTTTATCACATGCCAAATACGGAATAGGGCTAGTGCTGAGTGCTGGGCTCACACTGTGAATAAGAAAGGGGTGGCACTAGTGAAGTTTAGGCAGGCAGCACGCACACACAGCATAAGATTTCTGGGCCTCACAACTGCCCTGCATGTAAGTGAGCTTGGAGTTGAACAGCGGAATCTGACTGCTATTGCCCTCACCTTCAGGCCCACTGCCCTCCCAGTTCTTAAGACAGGCAGTCCTTGCCTTCATATGGCTGTCCCCAAAAACCCAGGGATGCCACTGTGAGGACCCAGGCCTGGATCAACTCGGACCTACCTTGCTCCTGTGTCAGCAGACTTGAACCCATCATTCTTGGTGGTCTTGGTGATCCTTCCTGCTTTGGGAAAAGAGATTTGCTTCTGAAAAAGCAGTGGATATAGTAGGTCTTTTTCCTTTGCTCTCAATTCTGCCTCAGAGCCCAAATACCTTTAAGGAACCCACCCCCTTGGTAGCTGATGCCTAGCGGGGAGGAAGTCATTTTTTGTTGAGTGTCTAGTTTGTTTATCTTCTTCCTTTGTAACTGGTGGGCTCTAGCACTTTTCTGACAAGTTGGAGACCCTCTGTCAGCCATTCTTGAGCATTTCTCCTGCCCAGGGGCTGCTCCAGTGCTCCCAGGACTTAGTCAAGGAAATGGAAAATGAGTTCGCAGTTGCAAAAAAGAGGGCATGTCCTTCATCTGAGCACTTTCCTAAGCTGCTGCTCATACCACAGTCACCCTGGCCAGGACCCCTGAGCCAAAAAAAAACTTCACACATATTGCTGCCAGTATTGGCCCATCCCTGGCGGTTTTCTTTAAGCTGCTTTCTGGTCCCCTGAGGGCACTCCCTAGGACATTGCAGGTGGCCCCTCTTCCCTGTCTATCATCCAGTTTAAGGTTCTTGAGAAGGCTTCCTTCCTCCTGTCTCCAGAGATGTGAAAAAGGATGACCCAGCAAGCAGCACTTTCAAGCTATAAAATAGAAAAATGTAAACTGGGCCTTCTGTCTATGGGTCTCCTCTTGAATGCGCTCTTCTCTTTATCCAAATCAGGATTTACTCAGGCCTGGCTTCAGTCCACGTCGAGCTCTCACTTCCGTGCATAACCTATGCCCACGGTCAAGGCCTTAATTAATTTTCTTTCCTCTCAGAGGTTCAGGATGCAACACATCCCTTCTGGTGTCATACCCCCAACACTGCTTCATTTGGATTACCTTCCTTGTGTCTTGTCTGTCATTGTCTTGCCTCTTCACCTGAACTGCAAGCACCTTGCTGTCCTGGAGAGACTTGAACTATATTATTTTTAAATCCCTAAGCGTTGTGCATAGCAGGACCCAGGAAATACTGTAGGTGGATTTTGTTTACTGATTACTCCCCGCCTAAGCACCTCCTTTCCTGAGGAAGGGAAATAGCTGATGTTACTTGTTTCCCTCCAAGCTCTTTATTGAATAACTTGTGCTCAATACATAATCCAAAGCACAAATTGGTTGATTTTACTTCTCTCACTCCTGGCCTAGTTCCATGTCCAGTTAAAATTTCCTACTAGAGCTTCCAGACTTCAGTTAAATCAGTTCAGTATCTCAACACTAAATGATTTGTTTTAAAAAGACCTTTTTAGTCTCAGGTTGTAGATCCTAACTCTTTCAAAAACTGAGACTGGCTAAATATGCTTAAAGAATAAAGTCTAAGAAAATACTATCTCTGGATGGTGGAATTATGGTTGTTTAACTTTTTTGTATTTTTAAAAATAAACTTGTATAGCTTTGATCACTTTAACAATTCTGGGAAAAAATAACTACAGTTCAGGCCTATTTGGATTTATATAGAACAGAGGGAGAATGCTGCTAATTTTGGCCATACTTTTTATCATCATGTAAGTTAATTCATAATTTTTAGATTTATGGAAGATTTTTAAAAATATATAAAAATCACTGTTAACATTTTTATATACTTATTTTTACAGTCGTATATACTTATTTTTACAGTCGTGGGCTCATACTGTTTATACTGTCTTATAAATTTTATTTTACTTAATTATGTATCATAAATATTCTTTTACAATGTTAGGAATATGCTATGCATTATGACTTTTAATGGGTGCCCAGAATTCTGTTGTGGACTATAAGTTTAGTGAGTCCTTCATCATTGCATATTTGGGTCTCCTCCAAACCTTTACTCATATAAATAAGTGCTGTAGTTTGAAACACAAAAATATTATATTTATAATATATTTATATTATATTTATATAACAAATATTATTTAAAAGATAACCATTTGCCTCTGGACCACTTAGTTTATTATTTAACTATGTAATGAAGACTCTAAATTGAGTTATGGGAATAAATGATACTTAAATAATGCTCCTTAGTCATGGATCACTGTTACCCAAATGACTCATTCAGACATGCAGTGCTGTGCTGGCAACTTTCATGGATTATCTAACTATAAATTCTTAATCTGTTGGGTTTTTTTTTTTAAACCCTAAGTTTTTATTTGAAAAATTTTGACATCTACAAAGTAGTTAAAAGAATAGGACAGTTAACAGTGATATGTCCTCTGGGTTCACCAATTGTAAACAATTAGTTTTTAATGGAAAAATCTTCATAAAAAACCAGGCTTTTAAAAAATACAGATAAACAGGAAACATTGAAAGAAATAAGCTAAATAGATAGCTTGTGTGGATATATGGACTTATTCGCCAAATGATCGTGTCATCACAGTTGAGGACTTTCTCTACCCTTTATCGTGTGGACATATGCCAACCCGTCCACTCAGAAGAGTGTCTTGAAGGCAGCCACACAGAGCACAGTGTCGGACTCTGAGGGCCACTTCAGTAAACACATCATGGATGTGCCCTCCAAGGTGATTGGAACTGGGGATTATCCTGCCATCCCAGTGGTTCTTGTTTTGGTTTCCACCATGGAGGACACCGCGCTTCCCAATGACACCTTAGCATTTTTCCCCAAATAAATACATCGGTACAGTCACTGCTGCAAAAACTATGTGGGGATTTTTTCTTGAGTTCAGGAATGTTTTTCTTCTTCCCATCACCACAATTACATTTAAAATTCAGAGCAGTATCATTTCATCAAATAATTAAGCTGATTGCCTTTGTATAATAGCAACATAATTTCCCATCTAATCTGATATTCTGGAGGAAGCTACAAAACCATTTTAATAAAATGAGATGTCTTTTATATTGGACATTGTTAATGATGAACAGCAACATGTGCCCTATTTTGGTCTTGTTTTAAGTTGTCCGTTAGCTTCAGTAATTAGTAACTGTAAATAGAATTCAGGGCCCTGCCAGAAGTGTGGACCGGTTATGACCCTACAGAAAAGTGTTTGCAAGTCAGTCAGATAGGCATGGATTTAAGTCGCATGTCTGCTCCTTACTCATAGCATCTCCTAGCTAATTATCTTACCTCTCCTGTTTTTTTTGTTTATAAAACACAAGGGTGTTCCATTTTAAGACTTACTATAAAGCTATAGTAAGATGGTGTGGTATTGGCAAAGGGTTAGACACATAGATCAGTGGAACAGAATAAAGTCCGGAAGCAGACCTACACAAATATGGCCAATTGATTGTCAAAAAAATTGCAAAAGCAATTCATTGGAGAAAAAAATAGCCTTTTAAATGAATGGTGCTGAAATAATTGGACTTCCAATTCTCGAAAAAAATATACAGGCTGCCTTTTAAGTCCTAAGAAGAATAGAAACACAAATAAAATTATACAAGGGTCTCTAATTCCTATTAATATTAACAAATAGCTATTTTAAAGAATAATTTTTATATAGCTTCTACAAACTAGTCAATTATGTCGAATTTTATAGAAAAAAAGGATTTTAAAATCATAGGTGAATTAAAACACTTCAAAGATTAGACAAACTATAAATAAATAAATAGATAAATAATAAATAAAATCATAAGTACAGTTTACTGAATGTCACTGTGTCTAAAAATATACAAATAATTCTAAACAATATAAAAGCTATCTAAACTAGTCTTATTCCAATATCTATTCTTAATGGCTGCTAATGAAGGATCTTGAAAACAGTGTTAATGTGATCTTTGCTATTTGCAACATTGTTGTGAACTCTTTCTTATGAATATATTAAAAGATAGTCATACTTTCTTAGGAGAATTTTTAGTACCTTTTAAGGGAAAGTCGAATGAATAATCAGAAGCAAGGTAAGGATTTTCATTCTTTTCCCTGGGTGTGGCTTATTTTTGGTTGTTTAGGGCCTTGTGGAAATGTTCTCCCAGGGTCCCCAGGCTATACAGTGAATTAGTATTTCTAGTGAACCTGCAAAGCATTATTGGGGAAATTACTCTTGATCTCTAAAAACAAGAGCACTGCTTTTTCTGTTTTTGCCACAGAGCTGTGACAGAGAGCATCAATCAACTTATCACTCTGTGTACCCAACAAGCTCCTGGCCAGAAAGAGTGTGACAATGCCTTGCGGGAGCTTGAGGTAGGTCCCTGGGCAGACTGCTGAGGACCTTAGATTGTGTGTCTGTCTGTCTTTTCCCTACAGGGCCAATTCCTTCTCCTCTGTCCTTGCCTTTTACTTTCCTGGGCAACCAATGGGGCAAAAGTTCTAATCCAAGTGGGAAGGAATTGAAGAAAGTTTAGTTTTGGTGGGATTATCATCCCCGCTTTCCCTTTTTCCACTAGGATGAGAGTTATTTTGTTAAAGGATTCTTTATCTCAGACAGGAAGAGGCATATGGTATAGGGTTTAGGCTGAAGATGAGCAACCTCTACCTGAAAAGTTTGGGAGAGATTATTCTGGGGCATTTGAGAGAAGCTGAGATAGATGTGCTTTTTTAGTAAATATGATTTCCCCATACATTTTATTTTATAACACATTAGGGGCACGTAAGAGGATACGCAGGAGTGGCACTGATTACTGTACAACCCAGGTGCCCGTGGAGTCCCTAGTGGCTCAGGACACAGTGTGGGTGCTTTTGCACTTATATTCCTACTTATGATTTATTTGTAATTTAAATTTCATTTGAGCCCATAGAATGTACATGGGTAAACATGTGCCTACTTGTATGTAGTGAGGTCCTAATCAATGTAGTTATGTTGAAACCGCCAAAAGGTTATCTCAGTAGATATGGGTTGGTTGTACCAACTGTAACTTCAGTTTTCTGGATGATTAGCATGGGAATGTCATGGGAGGAACACTTACTATGCCAGAAGAGGGGTTTCATTGCAGCTTTTGAAGGATTTGATTGAGGCCCTGTCTGACAATGGCAATAGGCCATTTTGTGCAGCTGGAAATGAGAAGAGCTCGTTACCATGAACTGGAATGTTCTGGAAACAACAGAGAGTGTTTCCAGCCTTGGGTGAATTACTGCCCTATTCTGGTCTGTTCACATCTGCAAGTATAAATGATATGTGGGTGTTTGATCTAAATGAGCACTGTTGGCCTAAGTACAAATACTCTGTCCCTTAATAGTATCTTTAGTTGCCAAAATTATGACTATTTCAGAATTGCTGTTACTAAAGCAATTTTGATTGTGCAAGGAGTGGAAGGAGGGTCTTTGATGAAATGAACTCTTTTACACAGCCCTCTTTCCCTCAGATCTTTAAGAGAGTAACTCAGCAGTTTCAACCATTACTTCCCGCCAACGCTTTGTAACTCAAATGACCATGTCTTTCTGTTGGCGGTGCTCCAGAGGCTGCCGGGTCCTCCTGTACATTCTCACTCAGTGGGGAAGAGGTGGAGGGCTGTTTCTCCAGGCTCTCCTCTCTCATAAAAGGTAATTGAAGGTCATTACACTATGAAAGCTAACGATGATTTTCAGTGGAGACAAAGACAGAATAGGCAAGCCCCATACCCAGTTCCTCAATGGACATTTTATAACTTTAAAAATAAACCATCCCTGTGCGCAGTTTGGAGGAGTTGCCTTCTTTCATGCTTACCCATTAAAAGGTTCCAGAATTGAAAACTAAGAGTTCTACTAATTATGAAGAAAGGAGTTAATGTGTCCTTGAAATTTAAACTCCTTGGAGTTATCCAGCAGAAACATTGTACTAATTTACCATGAATATGTTGTCTTGCATTAACTTTCAAATTTCTTTAAGAAAAAAATCTCCCCCTTCTGTAGATACCGTTCTTCAAAAATGAAAACCAGAGATTCTCCTCTCTGTGAAAGCTAACCTAAGACACCCACCCCCCTCTTCAATGTATGTTTTTAGCAGGGAATCTGAAGTCATGGATACTCTGATTTAAATTCCTCTCAAGAATCTGAGTAAATGAGTGATCGTGACCAGAATCCTGTATACGGAGGGAAAGTTCATAGTCTGTACTTTATGATGAATTTCTCTTGTTCTATAACACGAGCTTGCTTTCTAAGTTGTGTTCTCCTTCTTCAGACAGTCAAGGGGATGTTGGACAATCCTAATGAACCCGTTAGTGACCTCTCTTACTTTGACTGCATTGAGAGTGTGATGGAAAACTCCAAGGTAAGGCTGTCTATGCTCTTCACATTACTCTTCAGCATAGGGAAAAATCTAGATGTGCTTTGTGTGCATCTGCCATTCTGTATAGCTGCATATATTATAAAGCCTTGTTGTGGATCCCTCTGCTCAGGTGCTGTTCAAACTTGACCGTGCATCAGAATCACCTCGGGGACTTGTTAAACACAGATTGATGAGCCCCACCCCTGAGTTTCTGATTCAGTAGATCTGAGAGGGGACTGAGATGGTGTATTTTTGACAGGTTCCTAGGTCCTGCCCATGTGGTCCAGGAGCCACACTTTGAGAACCACTGCTTATGCCATATCACGGATGGCTCCAATTAAGTATTTTTTGAATCGAGTTATGTATTTTCTTCACTTGGGAATGAACTGCTGGGGAAAGCCCTGCAGTGACCTTGGCTTATATGAGACCCTCTTGTGTCTTCTCTTTACTATCATTCATGGCATGCATTCTCAAAGGGAGTGAAAAATTGCGGTGGCGGGGGGTGGGGGGGGTGCAGGGAGGATTTGGAGGGTGGAAAAATCTAAGGTAATATAATGGTTTGTGGCCTCCCATCTTAAGCTTAATTAACAAAATCTTATTTCTTAGTATTTAATTTGAAATGGGTGGCAATTACTGGGAAAATATTATAAAAAGAGTTTTTAGTGGAGCAGTAATTTTTTAAAGGTTGAGAAATACTGACCTATGATGATAATATCAGTGTTTTTGAGAATGCCTCAAATGAAATGCAAATGAGATGAATGGATGTTGAGCAGTTGCAGTCTGGCTGTGTACTTGGAACGCACATGTATTTTTGTTTATGTCACTTTACACTAGCTTTAAGGAGACTTCTGTATTGGTGATGTCAGGAGGGCCCGTTTTGCACTGGGTAAAGACTAGAGTTTGCTCTGTCCAGCATCCTTTATGGAATTATGAATTATCCGAGGGGAGAATGCATACATTTTATATACGTATAGCTAAAGAAGGATGCAGGATTAGGGAGAGGAAAATACTACATGTAAAAATACCCTCTAACTTCTTTGCTCTGCAGGTCCTCATGTAAGCTAGGTTACTTGGTATATCTAAGCAATTGTAGGAATTTTTTCCCTCGTCCAAGATAGCCTATTGCCAGCTGAGGTACTCTGCTTTGGGTTCTAGACTTAGCGACCCCATATTCCCTTCAAAGGGTCGTGGTGAACAGCTTTCAGTTCTGCCATCCGTGACCCTGGGAAGTGGAAACCTGCCCTCCTGGGGCCTTATGAGACTCCTAGAAGACAGACAGATAAGGGGCAGGCACCTTGCCTCTGCTCATGACTTTCTCTGTGAACTTGTACAGGGTGCTTGACCTCCGAGTTGGATTTTGAATGCTAAAATTCCTTCTAGCTGTTATTTTAAAGACCTCTGAAGAAAGAATATACCTATTTTAAAAATAAGGGGAAATAATTACAAAAAGTTGGAAAACACCTTTTTTAGTGTTTAGATTATCTATTTATATATATATATGCATGTGTGTATACACACACAAACTTGAAAACATTTAAATTTTGCTGTCAATAAGTGTAGAGATCATATAGTATAGAAATCATACCAGGAGGAGTGTATCTTCTGCTTTCTACCATGACACAGTGAATGTGTCTGATTTTTTTTTTTTTTTTTTATTTTGGGAACTAACAGTTCTCAATTCAGACCATTCACCCATGGGATGCCCTGTAAGATTGTACTTTATTGATCTGAGTATATTAACTGTATCTCCTTGAAATATAGATAACTTTTGGATGAAAGGTTTATAGTTTTATTATTCATTTCTGTTTATGGAACAGAAACAATATAACTCTTTGAATCTCTTCTTAATGCAAATAAAGGAAAATAATGGCAAATATTATAAATTAAGTGGCCTTGAATGTTAAATTGTAAATGCAGCCCTTTTGCCCCATGGTTTGAAGGAATGTTGGTCAGAGAATATTGCTGATTGGTTGTTTTGCAGGTTCTGGGTGAGTCGATGGCAGGGATTTCTCAAAATGCCAAGACCGGGGACCTTCCTGCCTTTGGGGAGTGTGTGGGAATTGCATCCAAGGCTCTCTGTGGGCTGACAGAGGCGGCAGCTCAGGTAAGGGATTGGTTAGTCCCCTTGCCCTGTGGTGTAGCCTGTGTCCTGTGCCAGATTGTGAGTACCAACAGCACCAGATCCCTATGGGAGGCCTGAGGAAGCTCCCAGTTTCAGCCCCTTATTCAACTACTACCACAGAAACCATGAAAAAGACAGTGGCTCCTGTGCTGGCTGGGGCATTAAGACAAAATATCAGCCAGTTACCCACCAGGAGCAGGGCAGCCTGAGAAGGACAGTGAGACACTGAACACTGCAAAGCCAGCATAAGGATTCAAAGGCCAGTTTGCTTTTTTCTTTTTTAAGGTCATGGTTACAGATGAGTTTCATGGGGCCAGGGGAATAGGCATTACATAATTCGAATTCCCTCTGAGGTTTTAGAATTGCAAAAATCTTAGTCAAGTTCTTTTTAGCATCAGAGGGAGAAAAATACAAGATGCCGTCATGCAGAAATATGATCAGGTGTGTTCCTCGCCCTTCTCCAACTGTCCTGTGCATTTCTGATAATTATTGGGCTCATGCGACTGAAGCCTCAAAAATGTCAACATTTACCTTAAAGGATTTGTCATTTGAGAATTAATTTGAGCCTAGAAGATTTTATTGAACCCAAGAAAAACACCCCCAGTTTGGGGATGACGTTATCTTCCCTTATCCCACCCCTCAGATCTCAGGGGAAATGAATTAAGATTAAAATTCCTACTCACAGATTCATTTTCTCCCTGTTATTTGGCTAACATATCCAGGGGGGTTAAAGAGAAGACCTCTTGTAGACTCTTGTCCTCTTAGAGACCAAATATTGCATTTTTTTTTTCCTGAGCCATCTTAGTCATTCCTCTTACTTATTATTGGAAATATTGATCTAAACGATAAGGATATGTTAGTCTATGAGATGAGAGATGCTCACAGGGCATGCTCCAGGGCTGGCTGACCCAGCAGCTCCATGCCATTAGACAGCATCCACTTTTTTCTGCCTTGCCCATCTGCCAGCCAGAGTCAGCTTCATGCTGAGACTGGTCCCCTCATAGTCATAAAATGTCTGCCAGAAGCAGTCAAAGTGGCATTTGTCCTTGTTCATGCCCCACAGAAGAGCTTGAGGCTTTCTTAAGAACAAGGAGACTTCATTCTCAGAGGCCTGCAGCCTACTGTCCCTGGCCTGAGCTGGCATTCACAGTCCATCCCTATTGATGAGATTAACCTGACCAACTTGCACTAAGAGTCCCTAAGTATGGCTGCTGCATGTACCATTTTCCCCCACGGGCTCATCTAGGATCACAGAGCTCGAGCTGTGATTTTCCTCCTCCTTTTCCAGGCTGCGTACCTTGTCGGCATCTCTGATCCAAACAGCCAGGCAGGCCACCAAGGCCTTGTGGATCCCATCCAGTTTGCCAGGGCTAACCAGGCTATACAGATGGCATGCCAGAACCTGGTGGACCCCGGCAGCAGCCCATCACAGGTAACCACGGGGTGAGGATATGAGATCTGCGAGTCCTTAAGCTCTTGTAGGTGCGTTATGAAAGAATGGGAGAAATTAGTAAAGAATACTATTTTTACAGAGCTTACAAAGCCAGCTAAATGCAGCACTGTAGATCATGACTTTGGGAGATATTACAAAATGTGAAAGTGGAAATATGTAGGTGCTTTGAAATGGGATGCCGAAAGGCTGTAGGAGTAAAGTAATCGCCATGGGATTCATCAGGAGTTTCATGATTCCATTCAGTTCAGGGGACATACGTGGGAGGGCTTGTTCTGTGCTCAGCACTAAGGGTCATCATGAGTGTGACCTGATTTCCTGCACCCTTGGCTCTTAGTCAGCAGGAAGTTAGGGAAATACAATGATTAGGCTATGATGACAATACCAGGGATGCACAGAGGAAGGTGTGATGAAGTTTCAGAGATGGTAGCACTGAGCCAGGCCTCGAAACTGGTTTATAATCTAAAGTGTATAAAGGAGCCACAGATATTTTAGGACTAGACAGTATGTGATATTTCATGACACTTCTAATACTCGAGTGGCATGGAGTCCCATCCACTTATTAAAGCCATGCGTGTTGAAAGGAATAAGAACTGGCCTACATGGGTTAGTAGAGGCAGCCTGCGAGTGGCACATCTGTCATAAATTCTAGGACTGGCATTCTTGAGGCAGGAGAAGGATTCAAGGAAAGAAGTAAAGGAGACAGTACAAGGATGATCTGGACCTAAAGCAGACCTTAGGGCTCACTTGTAAGTGTCAGTGCACTTGAGATTCCTTACCTGTTAAGGCCAAAGGGATGTAACCAGCCTCAGCAAAGTAGATCTGGTGGATTCAGGAGAGCACTTTGGTGTGTGGGGTAGAGCTTAGAAGATTCCTGAGCCAGACTCTTTAATAAGACACCTACAGCCCACTATGGATGAAGCAGGATCTGTCACACTTTGATGTTTATTTCACTCATCTAGACCTGGACTCTCCACTGTGGTAGCCACTACCTACATGTGGCTATTAAGCACTTGAAATGTAACTGGTCCAAATTGCAATAGGCTGTAAGCATAAAATACATACTAGATTTTGAAGGCTTGCCATGATAAAAGAAAATGAAAAAATCTCATTAATAACATTATTGAATTGATTACATAGTGAAATGAAATATTTTGGATATATCAAGTATAATAAAATATATTATTTAAATTAATTTCTCTTGTTTCTGTACTTATTTTAATGTGGGTGCTAGGAAATGACATGTGGCTCACACTATTTCTGTTGGGCAGTGCTGGCCTATACCCTGGACCAAATACTTCCTTACCGGGGGTTCCAAAGAATGACTGCATCTCCTTTAGGACTGTCTGGAGCCCAGCCCGCTTCCACTGTTACATCAGCACTTCCTTTCCTTTTCTTTGTTTATTCTCTCTTGCTTACTAATTCTTGCCCTCTCCTTTCTTGGAGAGACTTCGGGGACAGCTAGATGCATGTTGTAATTACATGGGCCCTGAACATGTGAGCTGGAGAGAAATCCAGGGCTGGGGACCAGGGTGGACTCCTCTAAGCTGGAATCCTCTGCACTGAAGTGTGGGATGCCCCCAACCCCGTTCCATGCCTTATAGGTTCTGTCAGCCGCCACGATTGTCGCTAAGCATACCTCGGCCTTGTGCAATGCCTGCCGCATCGCTTCGTCCAAGACGGCTAACCCCGTGGCCAAGAGGCACTTTGTCCAGTCAGCCAAGGAAGTCGCCAACAGCACGGCCAACCTGGTGAAGACCATCAAGGTAGGTGTCTGACCTGAGGCCTTGGTAACCCCTGTTAACACCTATCGCAGAGGAGAAAGGATAGGATTTAAGCTCTGCTGTCTTAAGACTTATGTCTACTGAAGTTTAACTTCTAATTAGGTCTTATGACTTAAGTCACTGGAAGGAGCCCTTTACTAATGGAAATGTTTATGATGAAAAACTAACAGCCTTAGTCTCTACTAACCTTCTAGATAGTGAGAGGGACTCCCCAAATTCTGTCTGTGAGAAGCTTAGGGGCAGAAATCTATTTGGAAGGGGTTAGGTAAGGGTCATCTCTTGGTACTATGTTTGGGTAGCAAACACACTGTCTACTTAAACTGTGTGCTTATGTGGGGTGGTTTTGAGGGGGCTGATAGAGGGTTCTACCTTTGTTGGTAGATATGGACCAAGAGAGAAGGTAGACAGAGAAGGGAATGGGAAATTATGGAAAACCACTTTTAAAAAATGAATTTAATCTATCTTATGTCTATTCTGTCTATGCTTATTTAAATGTTTAAAATGAAGCAATGTTTATTACAAGTTCGTCTTTGTGCAAAAGGCCATGGACAGGTCAGGGGGAGACAGGGCCAGGGTGCCCTTGTGAGTAGGGAAGTGCAATAGCTGGAATATAGCATTCGTAGGTAGGCGATAAGACCACAAACTCAGTCTGCCCTAAGCAAGACCAAGCAGGCAGGAGGCAGCAGACCATGTGGTAAAACTGCCCTGGCCTGGTCAGCAGACCACAAGCAGAGTTCAGCACCCTCCTCCAAGCCTCTAAAGGAGCTTGTCATGGGAGGCCAGCTACTAATTCAGTATAAACCTGGATGTGCAGTGGGGAGAGGCATCTGAGGGTTAACACTTTAAGGATTTTCACCTTCCTTGAGGTAGAACAGTCTACTTTGTTGCTGGGCAAGTCCTGGAGTAATAGGACTTTTCCCCATTCACTCCAGAGGATATGGCACTAGACACTTAATTTTCCTTTCACTACACAAAGCCAGTTTAGTCTCAGAGAGACATCAGTCAACAGGCTGAGCCAAGCAGAAGCAAAGAACATGCAGCCCAGCAGCAATTGGCAGCTTGTGAGCGAGAGCCTAGGGCAGGTGCCTCGTCAGCAATTTCTTCACTATTTAAACAGTTTAAAAAAAAAAAAATCTGCCTTTTTGAAAACAATATAGGTTGAAAATGAACAAATTAAAGCCAGGACCCAGGTGCTTCTTGGATCCTGGTGGCAGCTCACCTTAATTTCCATCATAGGTCATTAGAAACTAAAAAAGGTTAACATTTTAAAATGCTTGTGCAAAACCTGTTCCAAGTGTTTTGTGTATGATATTCAGTCCACACAACCACCCTGTGCTTGGCATCCCCACGTTACAGACAGGACTCTTGAGGCACAAGTAGGCTAAGTAACTTCCCCAAGGTGACCCAGCCAATAAGAAAGCCGAGATCCCCTGCCCTTTCCACTGTCCGTCCTGCTCTTGCCCCTGGCAATCCTGTTCAGATCTTCCGCATGGAGAGACTAATTTGTCTCACCATCTTGGGAGGAAATACTTTGAGGTGCCTATAGTGTGTGCAAGTCTGGGGGAGGAGAAGATGGAAAGACAGCAAGAGAATTAAAAGTGGTGATATCATTGTTGGTCGCTTGTGTAATGAACTTATCTCAGTTAAACTTGGCCATTTTCTGATCGTTAAAAAAACAGGCTATAGTTAGATGGACCAAGAAAGAAAATTTAAAAAGAAGCTATTCTTTAGAAATTCCTAGAAACCTTTTTCTGCCTCCTCTTTGGTTTAAAAATCCTGACCTATCACTGTTAAGATCTCACCTTCTTTTCAGATTCTACTTACAGTGTCAAGCCCTCTTTGTAATTCCCTGCAGCAAATGAGCTCTTGTGATGGCCTAAAAGATATACTGGTGCAGAAACATCTGAGGGGGATGAAGGGTGATTGTAATGTGGAGAAGATGAAGGCCTAGTCTCCTGGGAGCATCTTGGGAATCAGTAGCAATGTGCAATGCACAATAAACTGAAATGAACCTGTTGCCCTTATCTTGACGAAACATGCTTGTTTTTCATCTCCCCTTGGGTGGCAGGGTTTGCCAGGGGTGATGAGCTTTGTTTTTTTAATTTCCTATTAGGGAAGTAGTAAAGATCATTTCACCGTAGCACACTGTACTAAATACTGAATAGATTTCCTGTTCTAGGAATGCTTAAGAATTCTGTCAAATAGCAAAACAAATGAATATTTAATTCCCTAAATGCTTACTAGAGCTGCTGTCATAGCTGCATTTTGCTCTAAGTTTAACGCTTCTTGGTACTCTTTTTTTTTTTTCTTTTAATCATGAGGATGTGCCCGAATCCTAGCTGCCACACCCTTGCAGTCACAAAAAAACAGAAGTCAGCAGAGGAGCATTTGGGAGACAGAGCAGTTATATCACAGGGGGTTATCAGCACCCATGTAGAATGTGTGCCTCCAAGAATCTTAAATCTCTGCTGATGGCATTTTTTAAAATGCCAAAGCAAGGCTCAGCAAGAATAAATATCTGCACCGGACTCCCTGCCAGGGCGATAGTTAGAAGCACACAGACCCCTAACCATGATGGCCATCTTTCTACTGGTTACCACATAATGTTGCCTGCTTTTCTCTCTCCAGTCATCTCGTTACCTAGTCTCCAGTCAGATGTGTGGAATGGAATGCTATTTTAAATGTGCAGTCGCTCAGGTTTGGGTGCCAATTAGAAATTGTGCAACAACAGCTTTTGTTTTTCCTAGAAGTTGGAGCATAGCCTTGCCTCTCACACTGGAGTTGAAGCTCAGGGTTTTGCAATTAAGCGTTTCAGGTACCAAAGACACCAGATCCAGCTCTCATTAACCAATCTGACTTAGCTCTAAGTATGTTTTCTTGATCATCTTGCTGTTTGGAATGGCAAAGTAGGTTTCTTCAGAAGGGAAAAAAAAGACTGTTAGACTTCTCTTACTCCTTATTTTCATTGCCCTTGTCTAAGGTCAGTAGGTGAGAAGGGAGCCCGGGGTCTCGAGTTCTAGTTTGAGGCATGACCTTGGCATAGCGTGTCATTTTCTAGGTGTCGATTTTATCATCTGGAACATTGAGGACTTGGGATTACATAGTCTTTAAAGTCCCCCTAACTCCCAAAAGTCATGAATTTTTGAACCTGGTACACATGGAGAAATTGTTTCTCCAAGCCCCCTGTGAGATTCTGCTAAGTGAGAATGTTCAGGAGAGCTGGCCTGGGGGTTGAGAGTGTCCTGCCCCTCTAGGGCTTGGGTGTTTGGCTAAGCGAATTTACCCTTTCGTTGTTACGGCTGGTGTACTGACATTCTGTGACATAGAATGTCTACATGAAAATTGCCATGGCTGCTTAAAATTTCTCCAGTTGGGCACATTTGAGTGAGTATTCAGTGTACTAGGGCGCCTGAGCCGTCTTCAAAGTGAAAGCAGCATTCAGAAGTGAAATAGTATCTGTGTAAGTCATCCTTTTTGATGCTAAGCACTTTCTTGGGAGGAAATAGCTTTTTCTTTTAGAATTAAAAAAAAAGTGGGTGATGTAGCTTGGTGTTCTATTCCACATTATTCAGTGTCCTGTCCTATAAATAGTAATGGGCCACATGACACGTGATCTTAGGACCCATGCTCAAAAAAAAAAAAAAATGAATCTTATTGATGCAGTTTATGAAACTGCACAATTAGGAAAACTATTTCTTAGAATTTCCCTCAGGTAATCATCTTCATTTTGAATAAGTTCAACTAAGGGTTGGTGGCTTGATCAGGTGCCTGCCTGAGAGGGTTGTAGGCTGAGAGGGTTGTGGAAGATAAAAAAGGGGGCAGGAAGAATGTGGAGAGGTGAGAAGCAGGAGGGTGAGTGGCACCTGGGAAGACTTGGCATCTTCCATTGAGCTGGAAGCCATGTCATCCCAGCCAAAGGGGTATGATGGGCCAGTGGAGGTGCTGGGACCGGAGTTCCTTTGAAGCCAGAGTCCACTCCTTCCATGTGCCTGCTTAGCCTGTGCGAGGGCCACTCCTATTATGTGACACTCACCCTGCCTCCCATTGTATTCCCGGATTGCTCTGAAGCCTGGTAAGGCCTGACCTCAAGTAGTCAATAATGTTAATAGTCCAACAAGATTATAATGCCAACTCACTTGTATGTTGGCAGTGCCTTGCACAGTGGAGGTAGCAGGTGCCAAATCAACGTTTATGGAGTAATGAGCGGCAGTTAGAACTGAAGCTGTGTATGTGAGCAAGAAGGAGCAGCATGTAAGGTTTCCATTGGTCCTGAAGAATAGCAGAATCAGAGAGGTTAAAGTAGAGGTCAGTGCCTATCTGGTAGGCAAGGGCAGTAACCAAGGCCAGCCATACATGCATGATATTAGCCAAGAAGGTCAATTAGCCAAGCTCATGGGAATTCCTCTGCAAATGTTACCTTGGCAGATATGTGATTATTGTCCCAAGCTGCCAAGGCTTGATTAGAATGAAGTTGTTACTCAGAAATAGCCTTTAAAGCGATGTGCCTGCCTACTCTTGCCTTAATGAAAAATAGAAATGCTACCATCTCAGATCTGGTTGTTGCATAATGCTGATTCCTCTGGTGTTTTGTTCTCTAATTGTCTAAATTGGCATTTATATATTGCTCATAATGGTTAAATTAAAAGTTTAATTGGTTGTTTAACAAGGAAATTTATGTTCTTCTACAAATATAACTGCCTTCTCAAATATAGTATTTTGTTGGGACACAGGAGAGTTGTCCCTGGGTAACAGGCCATTGGTTCCAACAGTCTTATTCTTGGGGAGGTGGAGTCTAGGGTTAGAGAACCTTGAATCCAAGTGTTAACCCTTTATGAAGCAGCCTGGCATGGATCACAGGCTGCACTCCTGGATTCTCATCCATCCCGGCCATTAATCAGCAATGTAACTAACTGATCCTTCAATGCCATTGTGTTACCTGCTAATTTAAAAAAAGAAGAAAGCTATTGAAAAATAAGACACAAAGACAAAAAACACATATCAAGTGTGTAGAACTCGGTGAGTTTTCTCAAGCTGCACACACCTAGATAACCTTAGCCAGATTAAGAAAAGGAACATAGCCATCCCCAGAAAGCCCCTTGGTGCTTCTCCAGCCATACATGGGCCAAAGGTGACCTGACTGCTAACACCCTAAATTAGCTTCACTCGTTTTTGTACCTTGCACAGTAGGTACCCTTTTTTTGTCAAGCGTCTTTAACTGAATATTATGCTTGTGAGATTTGTCCATGTTGTCAGAAGTAGTTCTAGTCTATTCCTTCCCATTGGATTCCATTTTTTTCATTTCGAAATAGTGGATATGCAAGCCCTACCTCTTTCAGTCATTCAGAGACTTCCAGGTAAAACTTAGAAAAAGTTGAAACTGCTACACAATGTAAAGTATTTTTATAGTCTGGGAGGGAATAGACTTAGTTGGAGTGAAAAGTGAGGGAAGAACACAAGGGTTATAGTGTCAAAAGTGGGGAAGAAAGTGGTTCAGCTACAAGGTTTGGCAAAGTGGCTCATAGGGAGCGAGGAGCGGTGTGCTGTTTGAATCCGTGTTTCTGCCTCATGTGAGTGGGAAGTTGATGGCCTGTGAGCTCAGCTGTCCTGTGAGGCGCACATTCAATTTTATTTCTTGTAATTGCTAACTGAGCCCCTATGCTTAATAGCAGAGATCTCTTTGGTTAATTCTTATTTATGAATTTTCCAAACATTTTGTATTCCCGCTAAACCACCTTCTTTTCCTGGGAGGCAATTACTATGGTCCAGGAGTCATTTGTGCTGCTCAGTGGGATGAAGTCTCCATGCTTCTTCCCATCAGGCTCTGGATGGGGATTTCTCAGAAGACAACCGCAATAAGTGTCGCATTGCCACTGCGCCCTTGATTGAAGCTGTGGAGAACCTGACAGCATTCGCATCTAACCCTGAATTTGTCAGTGTCCCTGCCCAGATCAGCTCCGAGGTAAGGAGTGTCTGCAGCTAAAGTAATGTTGGTATCTTTGGCTAGCTTTATGTAGCACTGAATGGGCACAAAGAGTAAAGAGCTCCAAAAGCTTTCTCTGTCAATATGTAGGGCATTGTGTTTGTTCTCAGTGATGGCACATGCACAGAGTTGATGAAATTCAATGTCTGCACATCTCTTAAGAGGAATGCCTTAGCTTTATGTGATGAGAACAATCTCTACACATAGCTTTGGGGCTGATTCTTAATATGTGTCATACTCAAAAATTATATTTAAGAACATGGACCCATGTCCTCACCATCCAGGCCCTATGTGTGCCATCCTCCATGGTTCCCTACCCACTGCGTCTCCTGTGGACAGAGGTAGTGGCTTGGTAAAGAACAGGACCTTCCAAGGCCCGACTCATTCACTCTGTGCACCGTGCCTTTGACCCTTCTGCTATTTGGTCCCAGGGGTCCCAGGCACAGGAACCAATCCTGATCTCAGCCAAGACTATGCTGGAGAGCTCATCGTACCTCATCCGCACTGCACGCTCACTGGCCATCAACCCCAAAGACCCGCCCACCTGGTCTGTGCTGGCTGGACATTCTCACACTGTGTCTGACTCCATCAAGAGTCTTATCACATCTATCAGGTTAGTTTCTCCTCCAGAAATTGTTAGGGGCCTGTGTCTGAACAGGGAAGGAAGGGAATAAGTATTTAATAGCAATATGTTTGATCATTCTCATCATCTTTTTCTTTTATCTCTTTGGGATCAGTGGTAGCACTAGTCACAATAATAGCTACTTTAAGCACTTACTATATGTTGGATACTATCCCAAGTATTTTACCTATATTATCTCATTTGATTATAACAGCAGCTTTGTCGGGTAGATACTGTCAATGTCTCCCTCTTATTGGTGAGAGAATTGAAGCAGAAAGGATTTAAGTAAATTCTCGAGGTCCTCTCCAGGCCTGTTGGCTCTAGTCCTAGTCTTTATTACCATTGTAACTAGGAGCTTAGGCAGAGCACCACTATTTATTTAGCAGGATTTGGGGTTACCTTGTTTTGCTAATAAGACAAAAAAGAAAAACATTCTAGGTCCCACAGTAATTCAGGGCATCTCTGACCCCCTTGGTGATAGTAAGGGCCTGAAACAATATCCCCTAAGTAGATAAAACATTTTGAAGTTGACCAAAGTTAATAACCAACAGCATGGAATACATCCCTTTTTTTAGATATATTTTTTTTCAATTTTGAAACTCAGGACCACAGTTAATTTTCTTAATGCCTTGCAAAGAAAAATGGGCTAAATATTTTAATGTCTACTGTAACCCAGGAGTTTGTGAATAGTATGCTATATAGAGAACATAATGTGATTGCACTAGAAATAGCACTGACATTTTTTTTTTAAGTAAGGATTCTGTGCTGAAGCCAGTGAGTAGATAATCCAAGTCTGAATTGTTTCATTTGCCATTTCCTGGCATCAGCCTGAGATAGAGGGCGGCACTATATCCTTCTCACCAGAAATAAAAGTTAGCACAAGCGTTAAATTAAGAAATGTATGAGTTATTCAGAGAGGCATTGCCAGGCAAGCATCAGGGATTGACTCCTTAAATAATGCAATCAAGTAGGGTAGAGAGAAGACAGAGTCTCATGGCTCTCCAATGCAGGAGTGGGTTGTAGAACTTGAGCCCCATGGAACCTGTGTTTAACTCCCTCTGTCCCTTCCAGGGACAAGGCACCTGGACAGAGAGAGTGTGACTACTCCATCGATGGCATCAACCGGTGCATTCGGGACATCGAGCAGGCCTCGCTGGCAGCTGTCAGCCAGAGTTTGGCCACGCGGGATGACATCTCTGTGGAGGTAAGCTGGGACTCTGTGGCCAGCTCGGAAGCCTTTGAAAATGCTACAGAATCTCAGCATCAGGCTTTGGGGGATGAGAGAATGGGACCAACATGTTTTTGATGATAGAGTTTTATCACTGAACCACCTTCCCCTGTGGAACCAACCTGGGAAGTTTGCAGAGTAGAAAATGGTGGTTTGGTGAAGGAACACATGTACTACTGGAGGTGGCAAGTTTAAATGCGGCTGAAGCTTAAAAAAAAATTAATGTCAGATAAGAAAATGTCAATAAGATGGGTTTACTGTATTCTTTTTAACATGTCAGTGGAGCAGAACTAAGCATGTTTGAATGTTTCTCTGTTGTCATGTTTCATCAGTGCATTTTTTGACTAATGGGCACATTTAGCATTAAACTCTATACATTCGGTCTATTCAGAGATAAAGGTTTCCTTCCTAAGTTACTCATTATCTAGTATTTGGAGACCTTTAGAATTCTGTTATTAATTCAGAGCCACTTTGCCTTTTCTTACCAGTTTTTCCAAAGTTGAGGATAGAATTTCCCTACTTTGATCCTTTGAGTTTTTTCTGTAACCTGTCCAAAGGCCTCTGATTAATTCATCTTTCTTTGTTGAAAGTGCCTGACACTCAGAAGGTGCTTAATAAATATGGATGGTCTCTTCACTGATGTTTCCCTTACTGCCGCTGAATTCATCAACAATGAACTTTGACCCCGTATCTAAGCAGTGGGCCCAGAGTTGGTATTGCTCATTTTTATTAATAGAGCTGTCTGTTTAACCTCAACTTCACACCATCCTGTGCCCATTTCCAAGAAAGAAGGGATAAACATTCTCATCTTGTGTGGAATGTTAGAATTAAAGTAGAATATGCATACAGAAAAGTGTGCATATCATAGTGTGAAGATGATGAATTTTCACCAACTAAGCACATTCTTCAACCAGCACCTTTTTCAAGAAACAAACATGACCAGCGACTTAGAAGGCCCCCATGCATGCTCCCATCTTGGACCATCCCTCCCCAAGCATATCCTCTGTCTTAATGTCTTCCCTAGGAAGAAAATCCTCCCCTTTAACTGCATGTGCTTCCTGCTTACACCATATTTCATTTAACTAGCTATCTGTAATAAGACAACATTGCTGGAGTATTCTCGTGTTGTAAGTGAGAAGACAGTAATTAGCTAAATAAGACCCTTGGAAACTTGGAGGTTTCTATCCACCCACCTCCATCTCTCTATGTCTCTTTTTTCCTTTTTCCCCCAGGATTTTGTTTAAAGTTTGCATGTTAGACTGCTCCTCTCATTGACTAACATCTTCTCAAACATCCCAGCACGTGTACAGCATTGTTTAGTGGGGAAGTAGCAAAGGCCTAAGTCTCATTTCTAATGACCTGGTCTTTGTCACTTTGTCAGGAATTACGCCATCCATGCTGCTGTGTGCAGACCTAAAATTTCTAGCCTTGTGATGTGTTAGAGCCTGACTTTCCCAAGCGAAGCTCCTATGAAGATTCCTACGAAAGGATCTGGTCTTTCCCACTACTAGCTAACAATCTCCATCTTTGAATTCCCCACCCCCTCACACTCCAGCATCATCCAGATACCTTGCCCTGTCTCTTTACAGCATGAGTGCAGTTCTTTGGGATGGGGAGATTAAACTGTCTCTCAAACCTGAGAAGAAGTGCCTTGAGGATGCCATTTTCAATAACTGTATCCACATCTCCAATAACAAGGAACTGAGAGCCTGAGCTGATGAGCTCGATGAGCATCTCACCAGGCATTTTCACAGTGTGGTGTTTGGGAAATAGTCCTGCTTTCAGAGAACTGATCTCATTTTTATGTCACCCTTCTCTCCCCTCCCCCCTTAAAGAGTTCATAGTTCTGAGGACACAAAGACCTGGATGTTGCCTCAGACTCCATTAGCTCTCTCCTTTTGGACAAAGTTGTGTTTTCTTGGAAAGCTGTGGCCGTTTCACATTTCCAGTAATTATGCTGAATAACCCAAGTTAAAGATACCAATAGCATCATTGGTTACTGTGGTTGGTTGGAGTGAGAAGCCAGTAGAAATAGTGTTGTGTCACTCGCTGCCTTGTATCACTCACAGGTGCAATGGGTCCTAGCCCAGGGATGCTGAGAAGTCCTGGGAAAGGGCAAGGTGAAGTGGCAGCTTGATGGCACAGCTAGGCAGTTTGATGTCCATTTCTTGCGGCCTCCTTTGTCTGTCACATGGGCATTTTTAAATCAGTGCACCTTTGAGGGAACAATTGTGAGGTGAATTTGACAGCTCTCTCCCCTATCAGGCTCTACAGGAGCAGCTGACTTCGGTGGTCCAGGAAATCGGGCATCTCGTAGATCCAATCGCCACAGCGGCTCGGGGAGAAGCAGCTCAGCTGGGACACAAGGTAATGTGCACTGAGGGGATCCTACTGAGAGCACACATGAGAGAGAGGTGCAGGTAGAGGTTTCTATTGGTTTTGCTATTGTTCTCAAAATTCTGAGGCCAGGTATTGTGCCTAAGTTAATGCTGGCTTAAACAATGGAAAACAGAATTCATCTTCTCCAAAAATGATCACCTCAGGATCTGCTTTCACCTGGCATTGCGATAAAAACCACAGAGAAATTTTTCTGGTCATGGTCAGACTTTTCAGCCTATGAGGCATTTACAGTCATCTGTCACTCGACCTTCGCTCAATACACCAGAGACTGAAGTCGACATTCCTAGCCTGGTGTCTGCCATCTTTTGTCGCTGGCTGGCTGGTTTCATTCTGATGTGTTTTAAAGGTACATTGTTTTTCCATGGCTCCTCATGGAAGCAAAGCAAACTTGCAAATTTCACTCTGGACAACTAAAGCCGCCCTGTGTGGTCACCCCTTCAACTGAGAGTTTATACTCACATTGTTGTAAGTGCTGAATAATGTGTTCCCTGTTTGGGGTTTATTTTGCGAATCCTTCAAGGATCATTGGCTTGTCAAGCAGCCCATGGCTCAGCAGAGAGAGGACAGAAATTGGATTTTTAACAACCTTCAGAATTTCCTAGCATTTATCAGAGCAGCCATCAGTATTGACGTGTGTATCTAGAAATCCAGTAGCCAGAATCTTCTCTGCAGGTATTGATTTCAGGAAATCAATATTCTTACTTTTTAAGTTACAAAACAGCTCAGGGGCCTGCTAAGCTTCCTGCTGGTTTTCTAAGGACAGGTTTTTGAGACTTAAAATGGTCAGTGTCACTGCCTTTTTAAGTGTGGCAAACTTCATTTCTCAGCTGAGTTCCTTTAAAATGAGAAAGGGGCTTGTTCACCTGTGTGGAGAGGTTTGCAAGGGTCGAGGGGACTGGTCTGGAGGTCAGAGCCTCTGCCTATATGTGTGCTGTGGGGAAACTGAGTTTGGAAAAGAGGCTGGACTCCGTTTCAGAAGTTACTCTTCATTCCGGTAGGAATTTCATAAGAAAATATTTCCAGACTTCTAGGGCAGCATCCTTGTCTCTGAAGATGTGTTGTTTGTAAGAAACATTAATTCCTATTTCAGTGGGTGACATCAAAAGAAAAATAATATATTTGTATCACTGGAGTTACAAATGTCCTCTTGTCCCTTTAACTAAACCAGTGTGACTTTCTAAAAGGGAGTCTGGACAAAGGCAGTCTAGGGGCCTTCTACCCAGAGGAATTGTGTGCTGAGTTAATACCCACATGGTCCCAGTGCTTTATTTCACCTCTCAGTGGGATCCTAGATCACCTTCAGCTGGAATCAGCTTAACCCAATCACCTGGGATTGCTAAGTGCAAAGTCTGAGACCCCACCTGTATTTTCCCACAGCTGCTAGAACAAATTACTACAAACTGAGTGGCTTAAAACAGAAATTGAATCTCTCACAGTTCTGGAAGCCAAAAGTCCAAAATCAAGGTTTTAGCAGGGTCATACTCTTTCTGGAGGCTCTCAGGGAGAACCTGTTCTTTGCCTCTTCTAACATCTGATGGCTCTTGACATTCCCAGGCATTCCTTGACTGGAACATGCCAATCTGTGCCTCTGTGGTCACATTGTCCCCTGCTCTGTTTGTCTTTCCTTATTCTATCTCTTATAAGAATACTTGTTATCACATTTAGGGCCCACCCAAGTAACCCAGAATGATCTCATCTTAAGACCCTTAAATATTCATGCAAAGATTCTTTTCCCCAGTAAGATCACATTCATAGGTTCTAGAGATTTGGATATGGACATATGTTTTGGGGGCCACCATTCAAACCACTCTGCCACCCAAGGCCTTAGGGAATCAACATCATGTACTAAATACTCAAAATTCTCTGTTAACTTCTGTGCTAACCCAAGTGAGGATGTTTCCTGTTCTGTCATGTCTCTCAAGAGCAGAAGGTGTTAGCTCCCCAAATACAGGAAAAAGCACGTATCTTCAAAAAACTGTGCACACAATAGTTGAGGAATCATGACACCTAGCGTTGAGCGCCTACAATGTGGCAGGCATTATGCTAAGTGCTTTTATGTATACTAATTTAGTCCTGCTAACAATCTTAATGAGCTTAGTGCTATTATTCCCCATTCTGCAAAGAAGGAAACACGTTAAGTAGTAGGAGGGAATTTGCCTAAGATTTTTCAATAAGGAATTGGCAAGGAGGATTCAGATTCAGTGGCTCTAAAACTAGAGCTTACTCTACCAGCCAGCCATAATACCTCCATGAGGAGTTGGCACCAGTTTCATTTATTCTCAGCATGCAGCAACCCTTGACATTTTACAGTTGCATTGATGAAATGTACTTTCAAAATAATAAAAGTAATGTAGAAAACATGTAAGATTCTAATGTATTAAATAAACATTTTGACTTCTTTAGGACATATAGGTTGCATCTTGAGCCCTGACCCCTGAGAAGCTAACATCATACTTAATGGAGAAACACTAAAAACTTTCCAAGATCAGGAATAAGATGAGGCTATCCAATATCACCACTGTTATTCAGTGTAGTATGGGAAGTCCTAGCTAGAGCAATCAGGTAAGAGAGGAAATAAAAGGCATCCACGTAGGGAATGAAGAAATCTTGTCACTTTCTGCAGATGATGTGACTCTCTATATATATATAAAAAAAAAAAAAAACACTGAAGACTCTACTAAAAAACTATTAGAAATAATACAGTAAAGTTTCAGCATACAAAATCAATGTTCCAAAATTCATAGCGTTCTTATACTCTAATAATGAATTTTCAGAAAAGGAAGTGAAAAGAAAAATAAAACTTCTTTTGCAATTGCAACAAAAAGAATAAAATGTCTAGGAGTTAACCTAACAAAACGTGTGAAGGACCTATACACTAAAAAGTATGAGATATTATTAGAAGAAATTGAAAAGGACATAAAGAAATGGAAACATACTCCGTGTTCCTGGATTGGAAAAATCAACAGAGTTAAAATGACCTCATTACCTAAAGCATTATACAGATTTAATGCAATTCCTTATCAAACTCCAGTGGCATGTTTTAAAGAAATACAATATACATGTTAGTCTTAAGTTCTGATTGAAATGACATACATTCGTGCTGCGATTTTTTACTATCAAGACTTGACTGTTGTGTGGACAGTTTTGTTAATGATTGACATTTCTGGTAGATGAATACATGCAACTGAGTAAAATAAGAAATTCAACAAAATATCATCAGATTTGTGTATAAGCACAAAAGACCCCGAATAGCCAAAGCAATCCGAGAGAAAAGAACAAAGCCAGAGGTATCACTCTGCCTGACTTCAAATTATACTACAAAGCGATAATAATCAAAACAGCATGGTATTGGCAGAAAAACAGACACAGACCAGTGGAATAGAATCAAGAGTTCAGACATAAACTCCCTCATATATGGACAAATAATTTTTGACTCCTTAGTTAAAAACCATACAACGAAAAAAGAAAGCTTCTTCAATAAACGGTGCTGGAAAACTGGAAAGCCACATGAAAAGAATGAAACTAGACTGTTGTCTATCACCACCCATCAAAATTAAAATGGATTAAGGACCTGAATATAAGACCTAAGCAATAAGTTGTAAGGAAGAAAACATAGATACTAAACTCATGGACCTTGGACATAGAGAGGATTTTATGACTTTCACCTCAAAGGCAAGGTAAGTAAAACCAAAAATAAATGAATGGGACTGTATCAAACTAAAAAGCTTCTGCTCAGCAAAAAAAAAAAAAAGCCATCAAAAGGCAAAGAGGGAATCATCCTAATGAAAGAATATATTTACAAACAATGCCTCTAGATAAGGGCCTAATATCCAAACTGTATAAAGAATTCATACAACTCAGCAATAAAAAAAGCAAACAATCCAATTAAAAAATGGACAGAGAACCTAAAGAAACACTTCTCCCAAGAAGATATACAAAAGGCCAACAGACATGAAAAGATGCTCACCTTTACTATTAGAGAAATACAAATAACCACAATGAGATACCACTTCACACCTGTTAGAATGGCTGTCATCAACAGAAGTAATAACAAGTGTTAGAGAGATTGTGAAGGGAAAGGAACCCTTATCCTGCTGGTAGGAATGCAAATGAGTACGACCACTACAACCACTATAGAAAATAGTATGGAGGTTCTTCAAAAAACTAAGAATAGAATTACCATATGACCCAGCAATCCCTCTTCTGGGTATTTACCCAAAAAACTTGAAAACATTTATCCGCAAAGATATATGCACCCCGATGTTCAGAGCTGCATTATTCACGGTGGCCAGGATGCAACAATAGGAGCAACCGAAGTGTCCATCAATAGATGATTGGATAAGAAGATGTGGTACTATGTATACAGTGGAATGTTATTCAGCCATAGGAAGAGGCGAAATACTGCCATTTGCAACAACATGGACAGATCTTGAGATAGTCATGCTCAGTGAAATAAAACAGAAAAAGTTGAAAGCCATATATTTTAACTCATATGGATGTAACATAAAGAAACAAACAAACATGACAAACAGGCTCATGGACACGGACTGTGGATTAGTGGTTATCAGAGGGAAGCAGGGAGGGGAGAGGTAGATAGTGGTAAAAGGGGTCAAATATTTGGTGGCAGAATGAAATCTAATTTGGGGTGGTGAAGCACAATACAATATATATATGACATACTATTGAATTGTACATTTGAAACTTACTTGATTTTATTGATGTCACCCCGATTTCTAATTAAAATGGCCTTCCTATCTACATCCCCATCACATTCACTCTTCCTCCTTATGGGAAGAAGCATTAAGGGAATTGATGCCTCAATTTGGAGCTGAAATATACTTGATGGGAATAATTTAGAGTTAGTAATTGTCACACAAAATCAGGAGTTGAATGACAAACATAATCAATCTGATCATGTTTTATCTGAGTGAGAATGGATTATGACACCTGAAGCAAATACAGCAAAATGTTGATATTTGGAATGCTAGGTAAATGGATATTACTGGATTTTTCTCAGATTTTAGTTGAAATACTTTACAAAACAACAAATACCAAACAACACACTTTTAAAATTCAATATTACAACTTATCGGAACTGGAAAAAAAAATGGAAAGTAGCAGACGGTACAGCAGTGGTCGAGAACCTGGGCCGTGGAGTGGGACACCTGGCTCCTGCCCCAGCCCCAGCTCTCTGCCGCACGGGGTTGAGCAGGTTGCTTCACCCGCCTAAGCCTCGGTTTCTTCCTCTGTATCTGCTTTGCATAATTGTTGTAAAGATTACATGAAGAAATGCATGGTAAGCATTTAGCAGAAAGCCTGGCTTATGAGATGCACACAAATGTGACATGTGGCCCTGGGGCACCCAGATGGTGAGTTTTGATGAGCATGTATGTGCCAAATATGATGCTGTCCTACTGGAGATAGTCCTCTGTTGGAACAGTGGTGAGCTGTTGTGATAGGCTTTTTTCTTTCAGGTTTGGCTAATCATAAACAGAACATCTAAGCAGATATGAAATTGTTTTTGCCTTTATTCCAAATCCATGGTTTGCTTAAAAACTCAGAACAGAGGACAGTTGGATTGGCTTCCTAAACACTTTACTCTCAGGCCCCTTTCCTCATCTGCTCTGCTCCCCTGCCCCTCACCTATCCCCCTTCCTTCTGACTTTGTAAGATGCTCATCTTTGGTTCTTTCAAAGGCTTTTCTATTCACAATATTCAAATTTGTAAAAATTATCACTCTTTATACTCTGGATCTCAGAACACATTTCTTAGCATTTCTGCCATGACGAGAGGTGAGAGAAAGAGCTCCTCAGAGGAAGTAAAACTGAAGCAAGAGCTTGTTAATTAGCAAGTACCTACAAAAGTAAAGTTGAGCCGTGAATAAGGTCTAAGGACCTAATGTATAACATAGTGACTAGAATTCATGATACTGGATTGCATAAGAAAAAATAAACTAAAGGTCAGCAAATCTGCCTCTCCCTGCAAGTCATACCATCCTTGTCCCAGCCCCCTCCCTATCAGTAGGGACCCTAAAGGAGATGCACGTATTTACATGATGCATCTGTGGCTTTTTGTCTTTAAAAGGTAACACAGCTGGCGAGCTACTTTGAGCCCTTGATCTTAGCTGCAGTTGGTGTTGCCTCCAAGATTCTGGACCATCAACAACAGATGACAGTGCTGGACCAGACCAAGACACTTGCAGAGTCTGCCTTACAGATGTTGTATGCAGCCAAAGAAGGTGGAGGGAACCCCAAGGTACCGTACAGAATGCTGCTGACTCACCTAGGACCACCGAGAAGCCATCACACATTCCTCTGTATCACGTCCCTTTAGGGAAAACACCTTCAATTCTTAGCTCCTAGCATTTGATTTCCCACTCAGAGGTGGGAAATCTTCTATTGGCCTTCCCAGGGATCTTTAAGAGGAAAAGCAAGAACTATACATAATTAATGCATATTTATAAGTTATTTTTCCATGCCAGATTGTGTAGGCAGGCATCCTTGGGGAAGAAAAACTTAATACCTGCTGGCACCTGCTCAGTATTGACACCCAGCTTGTGCAAAGCACAGCTCTGTTGTTTTCCAGTGTATGTCAGTTCCATTCCTGCTACTCAAGTTCAAAGCAGAATGCGACACAACCCCTGGCATGTGTTGCTATTGCCTTGGAGGCAGTAGTTTGATACGAAAATCTCCCTTACCAACTTGCAAGTGGAACATGCATTCATCCCAATGTGTCACCTAGATACTGTAAGTGGCCGAAGATGGCAGCATGTCATTTTTTCTCAGGGATGATATTTGTATCAGAGCGATTGTTTTACCTGTGAAAGCATTATGCGCCTTAAGTTTCCTCGGGGTTCCGGTTCCTGGAGAGGAGGGTGGGGCTCCCCTTGCTGTTTGTACCTTCTAGCAGCTGCCTGCTGTGATCAATCCCATCTTAATGGGTCCTCACCTCAGCAGAATAACGTGAGGGGAACACTGACTGGAAAAATTTGTGCAGGATACTTCCCTTGAAGCTAAAGGAATCTACATGTGTGTGTGTATTTTTTAATGTGTTCTGTTACATCCGTAAGGTCTTCAAATTGGTAGCATGGTACAGCAGAGAAGACTCGGGATTTAAGAGAATGGCAAAATAGTAATCTCGGAGCTAACAGTTGTCGAGTGCTGACTCTGTCGCCTATTATACCTTATACCATCCTCTTATTTAATAATCTTCATGAATATTCTATGAGGTAGGAAGGTTTCCCATTTATGCATGTGGAAACAGAGACTGAGAGTGCTCAGGTAAGTTGTCTGAGATGACATGAGAGGAATGACATTCAGGGTCGGGACTGAGCCTGCGCCCCATAGACTCACAGGCCAGCTCTGCCCAAAGCAAAGACTGGAGCGGGGTCCAGGAAGCTGCAGAGAAGGAGGGACGTTGGGCTACTTGGTCTCAAAAAAGGAAGTTACCTGGTACAGAAGAGTGGCTGGATGCGTGCTGGGAAAAGGGGATTGCGTATACAAAGGCTTAGCTAGGGTTACAAAAGGATTCCGGTATTTTTAGAAAAGAGCGCTCAATCTGATGTATGAGGAATATGCAGCGTGCAAGGACAATGGGACGTGAGGATAGACTGGGCTGTATTGTGACAGGTCTCCTCTTCCACGCTAAGAAGTTTGGGCTTTATTGGCAGCAGTGGGGACAACGTGACCTATCTATAGTTTAGAACCACCATTCTGGTAACAGCATGAATAGTGTCTGAGACTTGCATTTTCTGTATTCAGGTTTTCATTCATGTAATGTATCTGACAAGTACTAAGAGCCTAATTCTGGGGAAGCTAAAAATATTACGAGCCAGCCCTTTGCCCTCAAGTTGTTCTGAGCCTTCTGAAAAAAAAAATAATAATAAGTCTAGTTGCCAAAGTGGTTGGTAGACCTGTATGGAATAGTTTTCAGCAACTGGCCTGAAGCATTGGGTGATGAACTAAGACATGTGATGAGTGAAGGCCAGACAGGTGTTTATGTCCCTGATGTTATTCAACCGTGCTCTGTCTGCAAATCCTGAAAGGCTTGACACAAAGGATGCCTGGGACACAAGTTGGCTTTTAGGCCCTTTCCTAAGAGGCCTGATGCAGACTTAATCACCTTGGGTGCATTCTTTGGGCAGATATTTACTAGGTGTTATTTGCTGTGTGTTAGGTGATGCATGTATGTGTTAGATGCCCTATGTCCCTGTTTGCAGAGGAAATGTTAAAATGTGACTAAACAGTTAATGGTAGCTTCGATTTACTGAAAAATAACACCTTCCTTTGGGTTTGATGTGATTGGTTTCAAATCCCAGCTCTGCCTCTTGCTAGCAAATTACTTCATTTCTTTGTTTCCTCATCTACACAATGGGGTTCATAATGAATGTCTCTATAGGGTAGTTGGAGAGATTAAATGAGATAAAGCACCTGACACAGTAGGTGTTTTAAAATAAAGTAGCCCCACCACCCTGTGTTACCCACGTGTTAATGAATCAGAGGATTATAAGGCATTGCTGTGTAACCTCACTCACACCCTGCCGAGTGGTTCTAAGCTCATTCTCTATCCCCCAGAGTTTCCTTCTGTGCTCACCACCACCCAGGGCCCCTCTAGCTCTGCCTGCGGCACTCGGCAAATACACAGCCTAGCCACTGCAGGGCAGCTCTAATTACTAGTTGTTGTTTACCTCTACCAAAGTTGAGATCTGTCCCCTGTAGTCATCTCCTGTTTTCCAAACTCCTGCTGTCTGTGCTGTCTGTGCCCGCTATCCTGGGCTTTGTAGTTACAGCACTGTAATGAAGCCAGGCTCCCTTGGAAGTAGACTTCAGATATTTCAAAAAAAGACAGAGGCTGATTTTTCTTCTGTGTTGTGCCGTGAGGAACAGTAACAAAGAGTCCTTCCAGAATCTAAAATAGCAAGCTCATTGTTGGGCCTTCTGACTCCACTTAGAGTTACTGTTGGTCATTTAAACATGCCTTAACTGAGAGCCCACTTTGTCTGTGGATGTCTGAAACTAGTGTGCTCAGCTGGCCCACATGTGTGTGATTGGACCAGGCTGTGTGATCAAGAGGTTTACCATTGAAGTTCCAGGAAACATTCCTAGATGAAGCCTGGAGTAATCGGAGGAGGCTTCACAAAAGAGGTGAACTCTGAGCTGACTCTTTAAGGATCTGTAAAACTTAAACATATGGAGTGGAGGGGAACAGACCTAGAGAATTCCTCAGCACAAGTAGGTGAGAAAGTAATTCATTTCTGGGACAGCCAAGAGCAAGGATGTGTTTTTTGTAGATTTTGGTGCTCCAGTCTGAAGAAAGTGTCCTTTTCATTGTCTTGAGAGTTGAGAGAACAGTTTTTGTGATTTACTGCTGCTACCTCCAAAATGTTCTTCTGACACTCCTGAGACCATATGGGAAAGCAGATACTTGGCAAGCAGCTTTCTCCTCTCCTCACAGATGTGTACTTTGTTTTAACATGCATGTGTAGATTTGCTGGCATTTTTGTGCTACCAGTAGTCACCTCATTCTAAGTGAGATTTAGAGAAATCTACACTCTCTACCTTTTTCATAAATCAGAATGTATATGTATGAGATGCACTCTCTGGAGGGTTATATACAGAAGATGTCACTTCTATCATCGAAATCACACAATCTGTACATCTCTATAGCATGAAATCGGTAATCAACCTAAATTATCGGTTTACTCCATTGCATTCCTAAAATGGAGCTATGCATCCTGACAGTTGCCTCAAAGAGAACCATCTATGATCTGAATATTTCACATCTCATCAGATGTCATATTTGAAGAACTCTTCCAGATTCCCGTGGCTTTTCAATTGCACAGACAGGGCCAATTCCTATGGCTCACATAGCTGCTTCTTAGATTTCTCTTTCATGTAATCGCTCAATAGAGTTTTCATTTACCATCTCTCACTGGTTTCCTTACCATCTCCTCTACCAAAGTAAAAATGCAACTTCTTGGACCTTTTGGAAGGATTGTCTTCCCCTGAGAAGGGTCAGGCAGCCATGATGTTGCCTGGGTAACCCCAATGCCTGTGTGCAATAGGACTGTAACACCGACTACCTGGGATTAGGTCAGATTTCCCAGATTGAGAGCACAGACCCTGACTAGACCACCCTCAATTCACACACTAGCCACAAGCTGCAGGGTTCTCAGGCCACCTTCACTCTGACTGACTAGCTACAAATGCATGGGTTCTTACCCTTAAGTTCCATAATTTGCTAGAATGACTCATAGGACTGAGGAAATTGCTCTACTTACAGATACAGTTTTATTGTAAAGGATACAAACCAGCCAAGAGACCCAGAGGATGAAGTCTGGAAGGGTCCTAAACACGAAACTTTCGTGTCCCCAGGATGTGCCACCCTCCCAGCATATTGATGTGCATCACCACCTCGATGGTGTGCTCATTTAAGCTTCCCTCTCCAGAGTTTTTATTGGGATTTCATTATGTAGGCTTGATGGATTGAGTTCATTCATATGACTAGTGATTTAATCTCCAGTCTCCTGTTTCCCCTAGAGGTCAGAGACTGGGCTGATATTATGTTGCTCAAAGACCCAACCCTCAAGGCACAGGATTGGTCTTTCCAGGCATGACCAGTTCTGAAAATACCTGGAGGCCATACTGATTCACCTTGTTAGCACAAGCTGATGTATAGTCCAAGAGGCCCACCTCGAATAACAGAGACCCTCCTATCGCTTAGGAGATACTAAGGGCTTAGAGCCTCCCCTCTGAGGAGCCTGAGACAAAAAGCCAGCCAAATATTTTACTATTCAGCACTAGGTGAGGTTCCAGGCTTGGGGCTCATCTAGTCGCAAGCTACCAGAAATTGGAAGACATATGCAGAATGGGCCCTGGGGAGCTCCAAAGAACAAATTTGGGGAATGTGAACTGGCAGCAAGTTCATAAGCAACTGTGAAGTCCACAGTGGCAGGGAGACCTGAGAGAGCCGGCGCCAGGTTGGTGCGGAAATGCAATGAACACTGAGCCAACTTCCAGGAGTAGTAGCAGGTCCTAAGGCCCCTCGCCTTTGCCACATGGTACCTGGATGGCTTTGCCTGATTTTGGGGGGACAGGCTGAAGCCTCCCCTTGTAGATGGCATATTCCCTACATGAAGGTTATTTTTTTGGTAGTGCTGATGAATTCGATCTGATCTGGCCATATGCTTGTTTTTCTTTTGACCAGTGGCGTGTAAGTTCAGCAGATGGCCAGCTGGCCGGTGGCTGTTGTCATCTACCAGGTCTGTAAGCTCTAGTGCTTAAGCTCCCATTTTCAGATTGTGACTGCCAGAGGGGTCCCCGGCAGGGATGTCGTCC
The DNA here is from genome assembly GCF_014176215.1 of Rousettus aegyptiacus. Classification (NCBI taxonomy): domain Eukaryota; kingdom Metazoa; phylum Chordata; class Mammalia; order Chiroptera; family Pteropodidae; genus Rousettus; species Rousettus aegyptiacus. Next base: position 130,712,266 of record NW_023416306.1, read on the forward strand.
TATTCTCACCTTCCAGTGGGTCGTGAGGATTAAGGAGAAGTGCACAACAGCGATCAGCATGGTCCCTGGCTCCAAGGAGTTCCTCTTAAATGCTAGCGGCTGCTATTACTTCGGTGTCGTGGTTTGATGTTTATTATTATCCCTGGTTCCCCCTCTGCAAAATGCTACAATACCTGACTCCAGATATAAGAACATAGATTTTTAAGCTGGTATGAAAGTCACAGGTTGGCTTTTGCACTGCCCAAAGTACACTGGAGCCCCTGGTGTCTTGCCAGCATCCACGTGAATGTCATCGGGTGTTCTTGGTCTAGTCAGAGCTAGAGTTTGCCATCGCGAATTGAGTGTGCCTAGTCGGTTGCCTGAGAAATTGTTTGAAGAAAGACCAACCCTGTTCTGACTCCCCGCAAGCCATTTCTATGCCTTCAGCTCTGCCACCCGTGCCTGTGCCACAGCCTATAAACAGATGGTCCCAATTATGTGTAAATCAGCCTCTCCAAAGGAGAAATTTACACCAGCAGCCTGTAAAGGTTAACCTTGTAAAAATTTCTCTGAAAATAAAATTTCTCACTCGTTACTTAGCCCCACCTGGTGACTCTATCAAGCCCTTCACTTCCTGTGAATACTGTGCTTCTAGGGGAAGCAGAGTAAATTGTCTGCAAGGAGCATGCCGTCTAGTTGGAGAGGCTGGGTCGTGTGAGAGATAGCGGGAGGAGGGTTAGGAGCCGTGTGCCAGGTATTTTGTCAGACACTTTACATAGGGTGCTTCGCCTCATCTTCACGATGCACATTCCTTCTCACCTCTGGACCTTTGCACAGGCTGCATCTTCTGCCTGAAAGCCTCCCCCTTCTCCCTCACCCCATCAACTCTGCTAGTGTCTAAAATCTTCTTCCAGGTCTCAGCTTAACCTGGACACCTCCCCCAAGAAGTCTTTGGGCCCCATGGCTGGATTTTTAGCTCTTAGGTACTACTCTAGTTCACTGAAAACAAGCCATCCTAAAATGTAGTTACTTAACACCATTTTAGTATTACCTCTGGTGGCTCTGCAGATCCATGGAGCTCAGAGAGATAGTTCTCACTCAGAGGCCCCCCTGCCATGGAAACCAGACGGTGGTAGAGGCCTGAATGATCTGAGGCTCAGTCACTCCCAGGTCTGGTGCCAAGATTTGGAAGACTGGGGAAGGCAAATGGAACCTGTCACTGCAGACAGAGGGTGAAGTGGGCCTGTGAGGAGTCTAGCCAGGAAGGGAGAGCAAGGCTGCCTCCTGTTGAGGCCCCCACTTCCCACCAGCGGGGAGAGCCTGGGAAGTAGAAAAGGTGGATGCCAATCTGGTAAAGAGTCAAGGAATGTTTGTTGCTTAAGTTATTTTTCATTGTTATCTTTTAAAGTAATTTTAGTTGTAATAAGCAATAATTAACATTTACATCTCGACAAAGTTGCCTCGAAGATACCATATGCGATCAGTTATTTCACATCTTGTCAGATGTCATTTTGGAAGAACTCTTCTTGGATCCCATGGCTTGTCAATACTGCAGAAAGAGCCAGTTCCTATGGCCCACATACCCTCTTCTTGGATTCTTTCTCTTTTATTTAAATCCCTTGAAAGTTGTCATTTACCATCTCTCACTGGCTTCCTTGCCTTCTCATCTACCAAAGTAGAGATGCGATTTCTTCGACCTTTTGAAAGGGTCACATCCCCCTGAGGCTGGGCCAGGGCAGCCATGGTCACTGCATGCAGCTCCTGGGTGCAGTGCATTTCCGACACTACCTACCTGGCACAGGCCCCAGCCAGACTGCTCTTACTATAAATGATAAGGTGCCTGCACCCATACGATCTCATCAGAACTCCCACTTTACTTAGAAAGTCAAGACCACGGCCACTTAGCTAGTTAGCAGTAGAATAGGAACTAGTAGAATAGAAACCAGGTTTTCCTGACCCAAAGTCCATGGCTTTTTCCCCTGCATCTTGCTACCATTCGAGGTATCTTTATTCCATTATTTCATTCTTTCATTCATTCCTTTACTCAGTGCCCTTTCTGTGCTTGACACACAGGTGGAATGCCTGCAGTTAAAGTATCTCCAAGGTACTGACTTAGCGAAACTCATGAGCACTCAGGGCTTTTCCTCCGGAGAGTCTGTCCCCGGAGAATTTTTCTCATTCATTCCTCTAACCTCATGGTGATATAATTTGTAAAATAGTTACAAAGCCTATTAGCTCTTTTACAGATTTATGTCTCCTGTACATACCTACATTTTCATAATCCAGTCTTATTTGGGAATTACAGTATGTTGGGCAGTTTTGATGAGAAATGCATTTGATGTGAACACATATCCCTTTATATTAGTTTCTTTAATTAAATATGTCACCTTGTATATTACCATGCTGAATATCGTAACAAAATGAGTCATGTCATAAGACACTATTTGATATTAGTTATATTTTTTCTTTTGATTGTAAAAAAAAAGATCTTTGTCTTCCTAATTTTTATTCTGGAAACAAATGTACAAACATAATAAAGGAAAAGAAAAATATAGAATACATTGCTGTGCTCCATAATGGGGATATATTTTTGTATTCTGCTTTTTAAGATTATGCTTACAAGAAGCGAAGTGTTTAAGAGACTGAGCAGCCTTTTCTTCTGCTAAAGAGGAGACATTTCGCCATTCTGTTTCCCCCTTCCCAGGCACAGCACACCCACGACGCGATCACAGAGGCCGCACAGCTCATGAAGGAGGCCGTAGACGACATAATGGTGACACTGAATGAAGCCGCCAGTGAAGTAGGGCTGGTGGGAGGCATGGTCGACGCCATCGCAGAAGCCATGAGCAAGGTGGGTCCGGGCTCCCAGACGCTCGCCCTCGCTCCTTGACCCCATTTCCTCCGCGGTTTCCCTCAGGGGCTTTTCTCTAAGGAGCTATCTGTCAAGGCTAATTCCAACAAGCCACCTCTTTCCTTGAGGGTTCCAATTAAAATGCAGGTGTCCTATCATATGTCCAACACAGTATTCATTCTTTGTTTTCATTGATTACTTTGGTAAGCCGGTTGCACCCTGCCTTCCAATTTTAAACAGGGGGGAAATGGAAATGGAAATAATTATCTACATCCCTTGTCTGCCTTATTGAGTTGTTGCGGGCAGCAAACTCCAAAATGAAATGATGAAGCAATTCCCAAGTTCTGGTCTTTGGAATCACCGGGAATACTTTAGAATGCACATTCTGGGCCCTGCTCCAGCCCTACACAGTTGTCATCTCTATGAGGTGGAAGCCAGGTAGCTCTCTTTGTTTTTTTGTTTGTTTGTTTGTTTGTTTTGTTTTAGGTGAGGCAACAGTTGATTGACCTCACAGATTGCAAGGACCTTGTCAGCTTACAATCACTTAGTTTGTTTTTTTTTTCATCTTTTATACCTACAGCACCTGGTCTTCCTAGGTGGTTTCCCATCCAAGTACTAACCAGGCCCAACCCTGCTTAGCTTCCATCTCTTTTGTGTTTTTTAATTCTCCCCATGGTCTGATATCTAGCCAGACGCAGAAGCCACTGAAGTCGCATGCCCATCAGTTGAGTTGGGTCAGTAGGGACATATGCATGGAGACAGTTTCAACTCTGTATCTCCTGCTCTCCCCCCCAAGGAATGCTTCACTAATCGTGTCAGTTTGGTAGTCATGAGAATTAACGATTGTTCATCAACTCTAATTGCCATCTTGTGATAGCATAGCCAATAATTTTAGACTTTGTGTTTTGAAATGTCCATTGTCAGATTATGAATTCATTGTTATGGTTTTTCAACATAATAAGCAGTGTTTAATTGCTAATTTAGAGAAGATTGGTTGGTTTGTATCTCCATAAAGAGATGAGAGCCTGAAACTATAATTAGGATAATTCCCCTTAAACATTGTGCAGTCCTTATTAGACAAGAAAGCCACAAGCCAGGCAGGAATGCTGGAGCTCCCTTTTGAGACCCCAGGCTCTGCCTTGTCAAAGTACTCCAGTAATTTCTGCCTTGGGCTTCTCACAGTTCAAATAGGGACAATTTGGCAGAAAAAGCATTAAAGTTTCCTTGTTTTCTAGGCCCTTGAATAAGTCTCAGTAGATTTGTTTGGTTTTCAGGACATCAGAAAACTAGAGCTTTGAAAATAAGTCCTGTGTCTACCATGGATATTAAATAATGGTGCTCAAGGTTTCTCAGTACAAATTAGAAATCCAAATGATAAAATTTTTTTTTTCCTCAGGAAAAGGGTTTTTTTGTTGCTGTTTTTTTGTTGTTGTTTTTCACAACCACTCTAATAATAGGGAAGAGTTCCATAAATCCCTAAAAGATGGAAGTCAGGTTCCTGAAGTTTTTTTGTTTGTTTGGTTGGTTTTTTTTGGTTTTTTTTTTTTTGATAGCCTCTGAGCCCTGCATGCTGTGACAGAGTTTCAGTAAGGAAAACAGCTCTTGTACAATCTGATGTCAGTGATATAGATTCTTTTGGAAGGGCTGGGAATTAAGTCTGGCTGACCTGATAGCAATAATGAAGAACTGTAAACGACATGAGCCACAGAGGCCAGGAACAAAGTTTTTGTTTCCCTCAGTTCTGTAAAATAGACAACTACGGTTTCATTTGATACCTCAAAGTTCTCATCTACCCCGACCTGACACCCAAGGTGTACCATACCACGCTTTTTCCCCCATTCTCCCTTTACTCAGCCCACCCCAGCCTGCCCATGCCGGTGACTGTATCAAGTGGCACTTCAGGTCCTTTGACCCCCCAAGCAGCAAGGCATTAGAAATCTGGCATTTTCTGAGTTTCAGTTATATGGTTAATATACTGACACACTGTTAGAGTAATTGTTGAAAATTCTCAGTGACAATGACTGGCAGAAAAATACGAATGTACCCAAAGTTGATTCTAACTCGGATGCAATTCTAGTTGATTCTAACTCAGATGCAATTCTTGACCCTTTCGAGGCTTCTGCTGTGGAGGTTGTTCCTCAAGAGTCTCTCTCTGTATCCGAGCCCCAGAAAGTTTGGGGGCTACTAGGTTAATAAGAAATAATCAGCTTTCTGGGTGACCTTAGACAAATCTCTCAAGCTCTCTGAACTCTGGTTTTCCCATTCAGTGATGTTAGTGGTTCTCAACCTTTGGGATTTTGTGATCCAGTAACTTTTCTTTGTATTTGGGGAAGGAAATTGGTGGAGACCAGGGGAAAAAAAAAAAAAAAAAAAACCAAACAACACTGCTATCTATATCACTATCATCTCATAAAACAAAGATCATGTTAACATCTAAAAACAATAGAAAGGCTATTATCTCAAAATAAAGGCAAATACTTTTAACTAAACAAATTTGAAAAATTTAAAAATATACCTCTGTTCTTACTTTTTCATTGTCTTCAAACTAGTAAAAGGTTCCTCCTGGTGGCTGGTGACTCCTGTATTCTAAGCGTCCCTCTAGCTCCAACATCCTGGCTCGCAGTTACTCTACATCTCGCGTGAAGGCTCCCAGCACATTGCCTGACACTCAGAAGATGCCCAATCAGTTTATACTGAGTGTGTGAGTTCACAACTCAGTTCTCATCTGACCAGCAGAGCCTCTGTTGTGTGATAGAGATATTTGGCAGCATCTATCTCCTCGATAAACCTAAAAAAAGTAATCTAGCCTGAAATCTGTGTTTATGGCTTGGCTGTGCAGATACATCACACATAGGTTACAGCGATACATTCCTTCCACTCACATTGTACCTTATGCCTGCTCATGATGTGTAGCTCTTATTGTAAAAACTTCATTTAACATTTTCATCTTGGCCCCTAGTCTCTTCTCTGAATACAAGCTATCTGGCACATCTGACAAAGAGAACTTCTCAAATGTGTCTTTGCCTACCCCAGGTCCCATTATTTTTCCTTACAATTTCCAGGCTCATCATTAAACAGATTCAGGTTTGTGTCCACCATTCTTGACAGCCTCCTTCTGTTCACCATACTCACTCTTTATTTCTCTTCACCTAGTCTCCTCACCTGGAGTCTCATTCGGCAACCAGGGATGACAGTAATAATGATGTTGGTGAAGATGGGTTGCCTCTTCATCACAATCATCATCAACATTATCATCATCATTATCTTCTTCCTCATTCTCATAATCATCATCTTCCTTTGCATAGCTCTTGACCAGGTATAATTTTAGTTGATCTTTGCCTACAACCTTCTGATGCACAGAAGTTTCCAGTGAAGGACCTGAGTCTCAGATTAAACAACCAGCTCGAGGCTTGATCACAAGCCCTTGGAACCAGGTCTTTTTTTGAACCAACACATCCCTAACCCTTCATGGGACAGAGCCATTGTCTCACTTCTCCAACTCTTCTGCATTGTAGTGTTCTCATCCTTCTCTCAATTCCTGTTGCACATAGAGTCAGGTGAGCAATAAATTATATCCAATGCTTCCAATACCTTTTCTTCCCCAATTTAGATCAGAAGTGAGGGTTCCAGGGGATAGACGTCTGTGGGCTATTCCATTCCTACGGAAGCCCTTCACAGTGTTGATTCTGCCTTCCAGTTCATCTCTATCATTCTCACTTCACTAGAAGTGTCCAACTCACACCCACCTTTTTATTCTTGAACACTATTCCCTCTCTTTTCCCACCTTGAGTATGTAGCAGATGCCTCCTTTGGAAAGACTTGACCAAAACATTCCCCTGGAAAGCACTCCCAGCCCTCTCAGGCAAGGCCGGGGGTCTCTCCTCGCCTGTGTACCCCAAGTGCCCCATGTGCACCTCTACTAAAGTCTTTGTCACAGGAACTGGTGGGGATCTGTCGACTTTGGGCCAAAGAAACTCTGAGGGCCTCTCCACTTTTCAAAGGTCCTAATTCTAATAAATACAGTCCACACGTCTAAGGGCCTCTTCTGACCTTTGGGTTCTTTTCCTCTCCTCTGTAGCTGGACGAAGGCACCCCTCCAGAACCAAAGGGAACATTTGTCGACTTTCAGACAACTGTGGTTAAATACTCCAAAGCCATTGCGGTGACAGCTCAGGAAATGGTAAGAAGAAAAAGAACTGCCCCGCCCACCGCCGGTTGCCCTTTTATCCACACCATCACTGAGTCTTCCATTCTGGTGTCACTGTGGGAGAGATTAGTCCGTATTTCTAGTCCTCCTGGGCCCCAGCTTCTGCCCTTTATCTGTGGTCTCTTTGCCTGTGTCTAGAAGCCCCAGCCTGCTGGAATTATCTTGTGAAAAAGCTGGAAGAGGGGATTCAAGATGACTGAGACTTGGGCATGAGGACAAGGGAGCAAAGGAAGGAGAGAAAATGAGAATCAAAGAGGAAATGAGATAGAGGTTGGGAGTTAGAGAAAGAAAAATCCTATTCACCTCAGAAAGGAATTGAGGTGTTTTTATAGATGAAAAAATATTTTTAATCTATAAAACAAGAGACATTTGGAGAGAGAACAGAGATCAGCAGAATCAAATTATAATACTTGAACAATAAGGTATTGCCAGTCTTTCATGCAAAATGAAACAGCAAAGTTTTGTTAAAAATATATTTTTTTTTCCTGACAACAAAAAGCATGTAACTTTTAACTTTTTTTTTTTTTTTTTTTTTTTTGCAAATGTATAATGTCAGAATTGTATTATATGGATCTTTATAACTGGTATTGAGAGATGGATGCTAACTTGATATGTTAAAAAGTTACCCAAAAGATGATAAATGGTGTTCTCAAAGAATTAATAGAAGTTCATAGTAAGAAAGTTCGTCTCACCTTTAAAGACTCAGGTGGTACAGGTCAAAATTTTGAAAGCCTGAGTTGAGAGATCAAGCAGCTTTCCCAGCTGGAGGGGCCGGACTGAGCCACACCACATGGTTCCTGCCCCATCAGGCCTACCGCCTGTCTGGACAGTTTTGTCATGTAGTCGCGTGTCCACTAGAGGTTGAGCTTGGACTACAAAGCCTCCCCTGGCTGCTACTGCTCTTTCTTAGAAACTCTGTGATTGTGCCAGGCTTGTTGTTTAAAAGGATTTGGGCTGGGGAAGGAGGTAGGAACAACCCCAATCTCAGTGACCATGAAAAGGCTGGAATGGGGCCAAGTTAGTCCTGCCTAGGGATGCTCAGGGGCAAGTCACATGTCAAATCAGACAGCACTGCAGTGCCAATTCCTCTGAGCTAGGAGCGCAGTGCAGCAAGGGTTGCAAACATTTCGAGTGGCCTCACGGTGTTTCTGGAATATCCCCAGGCTAGGTTCTTGGCCAGTCTTGACACTGGTGTCCAGTGTTTTGAGCCCGGCCTCAGCTGCATTACTGCTCCTGAGGTAGCTGACCTGGCCCCTGACTTGGCAAGAGTCTCGCTTCAGTGCACTGGGCCAACTCAGAACCATTGCGCTCTGCGTGGCAGGGCTCAAATGCAGCAGCTCTTGGTACAGCCTCACTCTCTTGGGGTTCAGTGTGCATTCCTTGTGACCCCACACCTCATCCTGAAAGCCTGTAACATTTCCTGGCAAACAGGCCCGAGACGGGCTACACATTCTGTCCCTCCTCAATGGGTGTGGAGTCATTTAAAAGGGTTTACCTTTTTAAGCCCTTTAAAATAAAGGTCTTCAAATACCACAGAGAGAGAGAGAGAGAGAGAGTCTTGTCATCTGGAGTGAGAGACAAGGCTGGGCAGGAGGGAGGCCTCTAACTCAGGAGGGACAAGGACCGTGGGTTAAAACTGCTGTTGTGAGAACTAAGACGTTTTTGTCAGAGGAAGAGGAAAAATGAGAAACTAGCATGGTAGCTAGGTAAGATACACAAGGTAAGTTCTTCTATGAACCAGGAGGAAAATATAGTATATCTTGATAATAAAAAGGTAGAATTTGACCATTTAAGCTATAATATACTCTTAAATTAAGGCCAAAATCTTGTCATTCTTTGCCACAAATTTACTACAAAGCTGTGTTCTCTGCGAATTTCTTCCTCCGAAACATTTGTCTCATCCATCGTTTCTCAGTCACGATTTCCTTAACAGCCCTGTCCTCATGCCCTCTGGTGCCTGTGTGGGACCCACTTCTGGGTTCCTGGAGACCAGATGAACTCTCTGCAGAAGCCTGTGACCAGGGGTGTGCACTGCATGGGGACTGTGCCCCCCTGTGGTTTTCCTGGGGAACTCTAGCGACTCACCCACAGGACAGGGCTGGCTGGGCTGCTGCTCTCACCTCCTGGAGTGGAGCCCGAAGGCCCGGCCTCCACACTGCACGGCCTGAGCCTAGCATGTTGTCCATTGGCCCTGTCAGGACTTGCTGGCCTGAGAGGGACCCCAGCCTGTCGTGTGCAATGTAGCATGGGCTTCGCTTGAACTGCCCTCTCCAGTGTCCAGCCCCAAATGCAAGCCAATAGCTTAAAAGTGAATAAAACCCTTTGGCTTCCAGTGGTATTAACACATGGTTCTCATGCTTTTCTCTGTGTGTGTTTTGTGTCTTGCTTGTTTTCTTTTTCCAGATGACTAAGTCGGTTACTAACCCGGAAGAGTTGGGAGGACTGGCTTCACAAATGACCAGTGACTATGGGCACCTGGCTCTCCAGGGCCAGATGGCAGCAGCCACGGCGGAACCAGAGGAGGTCTGCCACCTTAAGCCCCTGTTTTAAGAAGCCAACCCACCTGGGTGCCCACTCTCGGGGGAGCCTCCATAGCTTAGCTCACTCCAAAAGACCCCAGCCTCAGAGCCAGAATCAGGCCTAGTTCTCACTACTGTGCTGCCAGCCCCCAGGTTAAGACCCAGTAACCCCAGGCTGTGCTCAAGGCTCTGTCCCTTGTGAGCTAACTGGCTGAGATCTGGGGACATCTGGGGAGGCGGGCTTTGAGACAGAAGGACTCTTTACGATATGCTGCCAGGTCACCTGTCCCCTGGCCCATCACCCGATGCCAAGGGCAGAACACCCACTGCCATCTACCTCTTGCTTTCTACTCTCACAGAGCAAATTTCCCTTATTTTTTTTGTTTTCCAAAGGCTCATAGAAGTGTTGGCAGAGCCTTGGATGGAGTTTTGCTGCCCCTCTCTTGAGAAATCACTGTGTAGTCTGCTTTTATGAAACAAAGCCTTGCCTGATATTGTTGGTGCCTTTCTAAGAACTGCCCCAGGTCCCCGCCCCTTTACCCCTGTGGACTTCTCTTCATTACCTACCTGCCTTTCCTAAATTCACTTTCCTTCCTGGCCCACACAGACTTTGCCTCAGAATGCCTGCACCATTAAGAGTCTTAAATAGGCAAAAGTTTGGTCCCAAAGTCCACTTTCTAAGAGCTCTTATGAGAAATCAAGTAGTCCTTGGGAAGCACACAGGAAGGGTGGAACTCTGAGGTATCTGACTGCATCTGTATCAGTGTGAACACAGAGAAAGGGCCCAGTCCTCAGCTACTACACGGGTCCTTAGAAAATAGAGCTTAATAGGAAATAAAGAATAATGGAGTGGATTACAGGGACACTGAGAAGATGAAGGTAACTACATTCTGTGAAATTCAGCAAGCTGTGTATTGAGCACAAACCCCATTTGCCACATTCCTAAATGAATCAGGCTGTCAAGGCAGAAGGTTGTGACTGGTCTTTCCTTCCCGCAATAACAGTGTCCTCAAGTTCCTCGGTGCTGCCGTTTCTCCGGGGAGTCACATCTAAACATGTCTTTAAAAAGCCTCCCAGAGAAACTACAGATATGAAGGCCCCAAACAAAGTCACTTTCTAACGTATGTTGTAACAATGCATGTAAATAGGAGTAATATATATATGTACTTGCATACATATATATGTAGCATGGGATGACTTAAGTTCTAACAGTGCCTGTATTTTGAGATTTTAGAATGAGTACTTAAACTGCAGCATGCATAATACTATTTATAATGAGTCTATTAAGTTGCTACCAAGAAAGAAAATTTATCAGAGACCCACATCAGGATTTTGTTGATCCTTTATACAAGCCCATCATTTTTTTTAAAAAACAGACTCCCTGTTTTGGTATGTTAAAGGAAGGAAAAATTGGCTGAACAAAGGGAAGAAGTGTTTGGCTTTGCAGGGAGATTTAAAGAGACTGTGATTGCGAGGGAGGTTTGGATCTGTCTCCAGAAATCTTTAAAAATGGAATCGACAACCATCTGCCTTGGTTAGTTTAAGTGCTGGCCTGCCCGAGTTATTGAGTGAAGACCCAATAATCTATTGGAGCCCTTTCCACATCTGAGTTCCACCCCACGTGTGAAACAAGCAGATTATCTTACTGCAACTCAGACCACTGAGGCAAAATAGAAATACCAAAGCAGCCAGGAAAGAACATGTATTCTAAAGGCACAACAGCTAGTTACTTTAGTTATTCACCCTGCTTTGTAGCAGCTGACATTTTCATTAAGGTTTTCTCTTTTCTCCATCCTGGGATGTATTTTACATTCCAGGCACAAGAGCAGCGTGACCTGGAGTGAAAAGGGGCAGGGAGAATATAAAATTACCAGTGGCTTGCAAAGGAAAATTCTTTGTGTTCATTCGCCAGACAGATATTTGGGGGGAAACTGAGACTGTTAGGAGACCCCTGAAGCAGTAGTTTTTTATTCCAAGACTGTGGAATTATTTGTATACCCAAGAGGGCCCCACATCGCAGTATGTGAAAATATATATGACCAGGGCAAGTAAGAAGCTGCTCCCTTTGCTGCAGTCCTGCAGCGCCGAGTCAGCATTTTGGTCTTTTCCAGAAGGTGACAGTTACAGGAAAAGCCATAGCTCTGCTCTCTGAATATCAAGCAGGGGTTTTATCTTGCTTATTTTTCCATGGAAATTCGAAACTTTTGTTAACATCCCCGTGAAAACTTCTTTCTTCTTCGGAAAAGGTAAAACCCTCAGGCAACTTTGCAATTTAAGATTAGTTTCGTCTTTAAAAAAAAAAAAAAAAATAGACATGCTGGTCCTGTGAGCTACAACTCCTAAGTGTAAATGCTGAGGGAAAGATTTAGTGACTAGTTTTGTCTCTGAGTAACCTCTGCTGTAACCACTGGTAATGCTGGTATCTTCAAAGCTGTCAGGAATATTTATCAAGAACTTGTAGTGAGAACCAAAGCCCTTTTTCCCAAACAAGATATAGATGTCCACTCTCAAATTTGTTAAACTTTCCAGTCCAAGATACACTTTCTATTGGTGGGAAAGTGTTACATTTCTTCTGTTGTACACACTCTTTATTCCTTTTTTTCTCCCCTAAGGAGAAACTGCAAAGTTTGTCACGTAACATCCATTATTGTCTTTTCAACTTTCACAAGCTCTCCTAGGCAAAGCATATTTGAACTCATTTTATACGTGATTGCTTTTAAAGCCTGGGAAAAACCCATATGTTTAGTTTTAGCCAGTAAAGATGATCAGTATTTCTTAGACCACCCTCCCCCCCCTTTGAAATTTGATCCCAAACCTCATAAAGACCAGGCTTCTAATTTCTCTCAAGGCGCAAAACCAGGATGCATTTTTCTCTATTTTACTTTTATTTGGGCAAGAAGGGAATTGAGGGTTTTTCTTGAGGTTCAAGTAATGCTTTACTAAAGCTGCCAATTTAAAACCCCTAGTGGTTGGATCACCATTGGGACTGGTCATATATGCTGAGAAGTTTTATGTTGCTTTGGGAAACTTAGCATTTTTAAAGCCCTTATCTATTTGAATAGTTGTAAAAATATATTCCCTTTCTAGCTGTTCCTCTGGCAGTACAAAATGTGCTGGGAAAGTGTAGTAGAGCAAATGATCGTTTTGATGATATGTTGATTCTGTTGTCCTCTTTCCTTAAATTTCTGAGCCATCCCACATGCCTATGGAAGAGAATAAGAGTATGAGAGTTGTTTGTCAAGTCCATACACCAAGTCAGATGCTGTGCTAGGTGCTGTCCTGTGTACCCTCGGCTACAGCATGTAAGACAATCATTTGTTCTCTCCATTTCACAGGTGAGCAAACCAATGCTTAGGGAGCTTAAATTGTCCAAGACCACCCAGCTACCATAGTGTTGGAGCCATTTGAAATAACTTTTGAGAATAAGTGAAGTTTTAAGTAACTTAAGAAGTAACTATGTGGAAGTCAGGATTTGACGCCAGCTTTGTCGGGCAAGCCTTGCTTTTTCTCCTGCACAAGCTGCCTCTTCACAACAGTGAACATTCATGTGGCGCTTTCTACTCTCTGAGATGTTTTCACATAGACTTTTCATTCTATCTTTCATTTGGCCTCGGGAAGTGGGCAGGGCAGGTTCTGCCCCTCCTGTGCCTTCAGTGAGGGAACAAAGGCCCCAGGAGGTTGGCAGGCTCACCCAGAAAGTCCAGTAGCTAGGAAAAGGCAGATTGGAGACAAGGTTCCTGGTTCTTTTTGCTCCCCATGAGACCCACAAGGGTGAAAGGTTGAGAGCTGGAGTGGGGCTGCGGTTGGGATCCTGAGATCCCTTCCTTTCTGTTACATTCAGCCCTCAGCCTGTGAAAATAAGTGAGTGAAGCCTATTTCAACTTGTCCTTTTTATACTACATCCTTCCTGCATGCTGTCCACATAGGATCACAAACACAAGAATACAGGAGGTTTGCATGGCCAAACCTCAAGGGGGCCTCCAGGCACCTAGAAGGTAACAATGTGACCTAACAGACCCAATTGCCAGGGCCAAGCCCTGGGTTAACTAAGAACCCCAAGGGCGTTTGCAGTTCCCTTATTTGAGTCTCATCCCTTTGCTTTCTGGTAATACTCTTCCCTGGTGCGTCCCAGCTAGAATCTCATCCCTAATGACATTGTGCCAGCTCTCCACTGTTGCATTTCAAGACTTTTGCTGCATACATGATGTCACCTCCAAGAAACAGATGAGCACCAGGACCTTGGGGTGTTTTTATAGCGTGGTCCTTTGAGAGGGGGTTGAGGGAGCCCCGAGTGTCATCGAGGATGTATTCTCGCCATTTAGCGTGTCTGCCCATAGGTTTCAGCTTCGAGGCCGCTCCCTCCCACCCCCAGGGAGATTTGGGAGTGACTTAAGAGGCCCGTTCTTGTCCCTGTGCCCTGTCATGCTATATACTGAGAGCTCAGGCTTGGCTCCCTGCAGGGAGAAGGATTGGGATGGGAGCTGTTCATAGCACAGTGGTTCCACACCGTATTCTTCAGAACCCTGACCCAGGGAGGGGCTTTGAAAGTTCTGCATGTTTGACTCAATTCTCACTTTTTAGACATAATTGGACTATTTTTAAAACTGTCAGGACAAGTTGCATGTACTCTTGAATGTGTTCTAGGATAAATGGTGACCCATTAGGAGCCGCCGGCGGGCGGCTTGCACAGGCCTCAGGCTGATGTAGCCCTGCCAGCTTGGTCAGGAAACCGAGAAAACTGCTTTATTTACACACATAACAGGATTTTCACAACACTGCGCAACCAAAGCAAAATACAGAAATGAGTTGGCAGCTGAGGCTGCGACTGGCCTTCATAACCCCGACTTTTAAACTTGGTTGGGTTCACTCAGTCTCATTGCTGACTTTTTATTAAGTCAAGGATATATATTTTAACTCATAAAGGAAAAGTATACTAATAATAAATTATTTCTATTTTACATGTTGGGGTACCATGAGAGCTTTTATTTGGCGGGGCTAGGGATAGAGAGCTCTGCTGTTAAGTGGCAACAAAAAGCAAAAGTTTGAAAAGCACCGATCTAATGGATAGAGCACTGTGCTGGTGTTAGAGACCCGGATTCCCCAGGGACTGGCCGCATGATCTTGGGCCACTCACATCACTTCTCCAGGCCTCAGTCTCTTCATCTGTAAATGGTCAGGTTGAACTTGTTTTTATCTTGAAATTCTGTGACTCTCCATTTGCCCCGTACCGTACTTTCCCCTCAACACCTGTCCTTTTTAGAGATTTGTGGTCATCCTCAAAAGCAGAGCTCTTGCTTTTGGATTGGCTCCGATCCTTTACTGCTTAGGGTTAAACTATATGGATCTGAAAACCCTTGAGAGCCAGGTTGAATTTAAAACTCGAATGGGGACATCCCCTGCCTCAGCTTGGGCTCGTGCTAAAGCAACAAACATGACAAGCAAATAGCTATATTTAAATGGCTTTACCACTGCGTGGGCTGAATTAAAGTGCCTCTCCCCTCCTCGGTGGCAGCTTTGCTGCTGCACTAGTCCAGACCTGTTAGCAGAGCCGCCAGGTCGTGTAACCCTGGGGTGCTGCTGCTGCTGTGTTTTATGTGGAGATGGTCAACAAGCATCCCTGATTGTGAAGGTTTTGCAGCCCCTTGTGTATAATGGAAGGCACCCCAAGAGCAGAAGGTCAACTTTCTGGATGAGAATTTTCTATTTAACCCTTTGAGGGGTTAAAGGAATTACCTTTTTCCCTAAAAGCAGTATTTCAATAATAGGAGTTGACATTTGCAGCCCCCTTCACTCACTCTGACTAATGGGATATTAGAAGACAGCATCCAGGTGGCCCAAATCTTCCAGGTGTTATCTTAATACCTGAGGTTATTCGGTAACTCTTCATGATAGAGGCTGGAAGGATAAGCCACAGCTTCTTGCTATTGTGGTTTCTTGAAAACTACTAAAGCTTAAAGGGTTCGTTTGTTTTTAGTTGCTTACCTGGGCAGGAGGGCGGATTATTCACGCAGCTGTATCGATCAAACCCAAATGAAAATTGATGTGAAACAGCCAGAGGAATGCGACCTCTGGGAGGTGGCAGTGGAATTTATTGCACCTTAAAGAGACAGCTGGCAGTTTATCCACAGTAGAGCTCATTTGGCCTCTTTTAGGCAAAGTACTTTTATAATCCCACAAGCCAGGGGTCATTAAAAGAATGCGTGCCTGCTGAGCTGTGGAAACCTCAAACCCTGCCTAATAGAAAGGAAGCCTGGGCCCAGCAAGGCCACTCCCCACTGGGTGCAGCTGGGGTTGGGGGGAGGTGTTCTAGTTAGGAAACATATTAATTTACAAGAATCTGAACACTTTACAATATGCCTAATACTAAAGCCATATATTTTAAACTTTTTATTACCTTCTAGGGATGTCGTGAGGAATAAATGAAATTGAATGCATTACCTGCTTAGAAGAGGCCCTGACACACAGTAGGAGTTCAATAAATGCTTATGAGGGAATAACAGTTACCCAGCAGAGCTCATCTAACTGACGTTCTGATCAGGAGGTGCAGGATACAAATAAGCAATACTCCAGTAAAGGCAGAAAGTATCAGGCATTATGCTAAGATGATGGGGTACAGGCTTGCTTACTGGGGACTGTGGGCATTTTACAGTCTAAAAAGGGAATCCAAATCAACCAAATTCCATACTTCACCAAGCACAGACTCCGAATAGCAGTGGAATTTTCCTAGCCAGGCTCCCATAGGACGTAAGAAACTTTCCACATAGGGAGGACCTCGATGGCTCGGTCCGTCACGCTTGTCCTTCTCCACTTTGGGCTGCTTCCACAGATCGGCTTCCAGATTCGCACTCGTGTGCAAGACCTGGGCCATGGCTGCATCTTCCTGGTGCAGAAGGCGGGGGCCCTCCAAGTGTGCCCCACCGACAGCTACACCAAGAGGGAGCTCATCGAGTGTGCCCGCGCAGTCACAGAGAAGGTAAGGAGCAGCCCTGGGATCAGACGCAGCCACAGTGCCCATTGTGACCAGGGCTAAGCGTGGGAAACAGCCAAGGCAGGTCTGGTCATCTTCTCTCCTGCCCAGGGACTGGGCACATCAGGGAGCTGAGGGTGACCTATAAGCCCTGAGAAATTGAAAGCATGAGAGGGACTGTCCCACAAAGGTCAGGTCCACCTCCAAGGGCTCTCCTGCAGACAGCCTGGACAGTCTATCAAAGTCGGGATCAGCACCAGGAGCCTCTCCCTGCAACCCCTTTGATACTTTTGCCCTTTGGGCTTCCTTCTCTGGGGAACGGGGAGGGGACTCCAAAATGCTGTGGGCTGAGTAAGAAGGACCTGAAGTCCCTCTCCTGTCACCTCTTTATCTCCAGATGAGTTGGTGAAGTAGGGGAGGGTTAAGCACCTGTCGGAAGTCGTGTGGCTCCTTGGTGCAAGAGCAGGAGCATGCATGGCTTTTTTGACTCATAGCAGCTATTTGCAGAGTCACATAGTATAACAGATGGGGCTCCAGTATCTCAGCTAAGTGACTTCACCTTTCTAAGCCTCGATTCCTTCATCTGTAAAATGAGGATGAAGAAATGTCGTTCCTGGCCCATAGAATTGTGCAGATTAAATGCAGCGGTACAGTGCCAGACACAGCTCAACGTTTAAGAAACGCCAGCTGCTGTTTGTTTTGTATAAACTCTCTTCCAACTCTGCTCTCCCGGGAAGTTTTTCCTGGTTAACAATGCCCCATTCTGAACATCCCTTATTCCCAGTATCTCCTTTACTCTCCCGCAGCATGCTGATCTTTTGCTTTGTTTATTTCTCTTAGTCATTTTTCAGGGCAGCTGATTTACAGGCCACTAGACGTGCAGGCTGAAGCGTCCATGCTTGGCTGGCTTTCCCTCTCCTTCACTTGGGTTCTTAGGACATAGAGCTCTGCACTGTTTAGAAGCTTGGCAACAAGAATCGAGGGATGAGCAGGGGACCCCCTCACCTGGAAGCTGCCCTACAGAGGCTGCTCTGTACGTGGCCCCTCACCCAGGCCAAGCCGTGGTCTGGCCATCTCCCACAGCCCACAGGACTGTCCAGGCCTCTCTGGACTCCATAGACAAGGAAATAAATCTCTCAGCTCAAGGAAGGCACTCCCCCCTCCTTTCAAAGCCCTTCCTTGTTCTTAAAGTTCCTCTTGCCAAGTTTCCCTGTAGGAGATCTTGTAGCAGGAGCCCAGGGCAAAGGCGGAGGAGCCTGGGTGAGCCTGGCCAAGCAACACGACCTTGCTGAGCTGGCCTGGGTCTTCCCACTTCTCCCAGGAGAGGAGCCCTGAGGTAGGACACCTGGAGAAGGATCAAAGGCAGGACAGTGGCTCATTCAGAGCAACTGGTCTTTTGGGCAGTTTCTTACTAAGGGTCCCTACCCTTCTAATCTCCAGCAGTCCCATTGTCACCTGGGGTGGCCTTCTTACACGTCTTGGTTGTGTCTTTGTGACCCCCGACCATAGGCCCTTTGTTCACTTGTTTTGTCCTCATCCTCTAACGACTAGTAGATGCTCAGTAAACACCTGCTGACTTTTCACAGTGGAGGTGGGGGGGCACTTTCTGGATTCTTTCTTTCACTCTGACCAAGAAAGTCCCTCCCAGACTTCTGGTTATTTGTCTTGGCCTCTGTCACCTGCCCTCTAAGTGTTCTTTCCAGAAACTGGATCCCTCATTTCCAGGCCAGCTTTGTGCTAGCCTGACTCATCTTTTCCTGGTGGGACATAGTGCCTTTTAACTTGGGAAATAGTTGCTTTGGGGCTGGTCTTGGGACATGGCGGGTGCTCAGGAAACAGGCTCTCTGCTCCTCTTGCCTGGCTTTGCTCACAGCCTCTTCTACAATCTGAGCAGCATAGGAGGAAGAAAGCATTCAAAGTCTGTGCCTCTCGCTGATGCTGCAACTCCCCTGTCCTGGTCAGCATGTTTTTAAAAAATGCATTCACAAAATGTTTTCAGACTCCACTTTGGGTAAGCTAGTCAAGGGTAGTGGGTGTGCATACACTGGGATTAATGTGATGGCTCCTGGCCTCATATTACTTCTAGCCAGATGCATGCCGTTTATAACCTATGGTAAACGGGCCATCCTGAGGGCAGGAACAGAGTGTGGTAGAATCCTTGGGTGATCCAGTCATTTCTCTGGAAGAGGAAAAGTGGGGAAGGCATCTCAGTAGGGCCTTTGAGCTGGCTCTTGCAGGATGAGTAGGTCAGTGGCTAGAGAAAGGGGGGAGGGGGAACATTGCAGGCAGATGCACTGAGAGTGGGGAGAATCAGGGTGTTTGGAGAAGTAAGGAGCTGGCACAAATGGAGTCACAGGCTAGAGAAGTTGAACTTGGTTCAACTTGTCTCCACAGCCCAGGGAAAACTGCACACAGGAATGGGGTGGGGTCACGTTTGTGTTAGGAGAGGCCCTAGGAGCAATGAGATTGCACTAGGAGAGGGGGGTGGCAGGTGGCAGTGTAGGGTTTCCGATGTGGAAGACATGGGAACACACACCTTAGCCAACCTGCTGGACTCTCAGGTCACTGGAGTTATATTTGGGGTGATGGCTCAAAGGAGTGTTGGGGTGGAGAAGTAAGATACAGTGATCCCCTCTGGACTCCAGACCCTCTGGAGTCCACTGCGGAGAATTTCTAATCAAGGGAGGGCACGATGAGTGTTAGCAGAGGGGGCTCTTCTACAGAAAACCTGATTGAAGGGGGCAGAAATGGCCACACCCTTCACAAGAGCCTTATCCTTTATCCTACCTTTTGGTTTCAGAAACCTAATAATAACTTTAAAATAGCATTTGCCCCCTACCAAACACTCCTGCCAAGCGCCACGCTAGACATTAGACATGACATTTTCCTGCAGTCAGTCCTCCCAGCAACCCTGACAGACAAAAATCAATAGCCCCACTTTACAGATGAGGAAACAGATTTAGATGAAACCTGCTGCCCAAGGTCAAGTAGCCAGCAAATGACAAAGCTGGTGTTCAGACTGAGGCTCTTGACCCTAAACTGTGCTGTTAACCCCAAAGCTGCCAACTTCTATTTTCAGAGTCTTCGCACGTTTGGGTTACGTTTCCTCTGCTTCCCCGCTCCCCCTGACAGTCTCCCTCTGCCTACAGGTGTCCTTGGTGCTGTCAGCTCTCCAAGCTGGGAACAAGGGGACCCAGGCATGTATCACAGCTGCCACTGCTGTGTCCGGGATCATCGCTGACCTGGACACCACCATCATGTTTGCGACTGCAGGGACCCTGAATGCAGAGAACAACGAGACCTTCGCAGACCACAGGTATGGGCCTCCTGAACAAAGGAGCTGTCCGACTGGACTTTGGAGATGCCACCTGGAAACCAGAAATACGGTTATCTGTCTTGATTTCATCAAGATGCTCAAATGGGGAAAGCGAATCACATAATCCAAATAAGCCCCTTTTGCCAACTGTCAACATGGAAGTTGTGTTCCAGCTTTGCCTCTCTCAGCCTAAATCCAGCCTTCTCTGCAGAGGATGGCTTTTGATCTTTCATTTCCAAGCTGCAGAACTGTGGCTCTGATTTGCTCACCAACCCCAGCGGGATTAGGAGCAGCCACAGTAAGCACAGTGAGCTCCCTGTTTTAGGGAGCAGGGCCCCAAGCCTGCTGTCTCTCCTGGGCTGGCTCTTCAGGCCCCACTCAGAAGGCTGGTGCCAGGGTCTTCGTTTGATGCTGGGGACCACACATTTCATCACGTGACCAGTACCCTCATCTTCTCTCTTCAGTCCCAGGGCTGGCCTGGGAAGAGATTCCCAGTGCCTGGTCACCTCTTCCAGGACCCAACCTGATATGGGCTCTGATGTGCTGGGAGGGTCCCCTGACCCATGTGTTCTCACAGCTCCCTATAGCTGTGAAATATTCTTAGGGAGAATGGGAACCATAGAAAAGAAGCTGACCTCTCGTTTGGCTACAGGCTGGGGGAAGGGGACCAAATGGATAGATCTGAATCTTTAATTGAAATTTTACTAGTAATTGACTATGTAAATACTAGGCTGACTTTCCTCTTATGTCTGTTTCCCCAGTAAGAGAGGGAAAACACGTCGCCTCTCTTCAAAGCCCTTTCACAAAAAGCCCCCTGTGAAGGGTTTCTCCTCTTCCCAACTACTAGTGACCAAATTTGCCCTTTGTTTCTCCTTCTCCCATCGGCCCTCCTTCAGGGAGAACATCCTGAAGACAGCCAAGGCCTTGGTGGAAGACACAAAACTGCTGGTGTCGGGGGCTGCGTCCACTCCAGACAAGCTGGCCCAGGCAGCTCAGTCCTCAGCAGCCACCATCACCCAGCTTGCCGAGGTGGTCAAGCTGGGGGCAGCCAGCCTGGGCTCCGACGACCCCGAGACCCAGGTATGGGTGTGCCTGGGGAATGATCCTCGTAATTCCACAAACGCTGTACACCAGGCCTCAAAGAAGCCAAAGGCAAAGTAGGAGTTTTGAAGTAAACAATGTGTGTGTTGAGTGTGTCCGTGGTTTGGGGGCTGGTAGAAGGCTGTTATCCAGGCCAAATAGTGGCAGGGACCATAGTGGTGGCCATGGGGATGGCAGACAAGCCAGCAGGTTTGAGAGAAGTCTGTAAGGAAGACTCAACCTGGCATAGTGAAAGATTGAACACAGGGAGCATTTGGAGACAAGGGAGAGGAAGGAGGCAAGGACGACTCCGCTTTTCAGGCTCTGTCAGTGAAAAGAAGGTGGCTCTACGCAGGAAGCTGGAGCTCCCTGGAGGGAGAGCCAGCTTGGGCAGGGAGAGAAAGCCGAGTTCAGGTTGGAAGATGCTGAATGAGAAGTGGCAAAGAAACATGCAGGTACAACTAGTGAGTGGGCATAAGCCTACTAAGGTGTGGGGATGTTGCCGTAAAGACCAACTGTGACTGCGGAAGAGGAAAAGTGTGGAGTGAGAGAAGGGGCATGGTTCAAGGCGGAGCCCTGAGGAATCCACTATTTAAGAGCATTTCAGGAGGAAGATGCCTAAGGTGATTGAGAAGCAGATGCAGCTGGTAGGCGGAAAGCCAGGGGACCTCTAGGAGGGAGTCTTTTAACTGAGCAATCCCCAACCTTTATGGCACCAGGGACCGGTGCCCCTGTGAGAATCTAATGCCTGATGATCTGAAGTGGAGCCGAGAGGGTGATGCTGGCGCTGGCCCACCACTCACCTCCTGCTGTGCGGCCTCATTCCTAACAGGCCATGGACCGGTATTGGTCTGCAGCCCAGGGCAGGAGTTGGGGACCCCTGTTTTAACCCACCAGAGATGGCTGAAAAGTCAAGAAAGATGAAGGTCAGAGAGCTGGCCACTGGCCCAGGTGCCGTGGAGAGCAGTGGTGACCCCAAACAGAGCTGTTTGGAGAGACAAGGCTGCTTGGTGAGGATGAAGAAATGCGGCCAGCACCCATGGACACCCTACTTGAAAAGTTTGGAGCAGGAAAGCCTCCATACTCCTATACTCTGCTTCCAATTTGGCAGTTTCATTGAAGTTATCTGCCTGTTCTGTGGTCCCCTGACCTAGACAGTTAGCTCTTCAAGGATAGTAACCATGGCTTATTAATCTTTGGAACCTAAGTGCCCACCCCAGCTCCCAGAACATAGTGGATGCCCCACAAATTTATGTTCAGCTGTTGAACTAACAGCCAACCAGGGCCATGAATAATGGATTCTACCCATTTCCTAGTGCAAAACTTGAAAATTCCTCTGTTCTCTCTATCCCAGCACCATCAGATGGTAAACACTGTTAATTTTATTGCTGAAACTATACTCCGTAAACTAGTCTACTTGTCCCATTTGGACAAAGTTGGATAGAAAGCCCCCTGCCTTTCAGTGCCTGGGTCTATCACAGCTACCATTCTGGTTAACGTAAGAACTCCAGCTTTGCTCCCATGTTGCCATGACCTCCCCTTCCTGACATCCCCCGGTGGAACAGAGCTCAGTGAGGGGGCTCAGCGCTCCTGCTGGATTTCTCTTTGATGATATAAGAGCCCAGATTGGCTGCCCTCTGCAGTTCAAAGTCTTCACAGAAATCTCTGCCTGCAGTGCTGCTGTTGTCCTCATGGAAGAAGGAAAAGCTTCAAAATGCATCAGTAGAGTTGGAACCCACACTCCCTGAGTCTCAGAGCTACAGGATGAGAGCCATTGACTGAGAGACCCAGGCGCCCCCAGCCTACCCATGGGCCATATGTTCTTATGAGGCCAGTAGATGACCCCTGGGGCCCACTCACCTGGGCTGCATGTTCTCTTTCAGGTGGTGTTGATCAATGCCATCAAAGACGTGGCCAAGGCCCTCTCAGATCTCATTGGTGCTACCAAGGGAGCTGCCAGCAAGCCCGCCGATGACCCCTCCATGTACCAGCTCAAGGGGGCTGCCAAGGTAGTGTGGAGCCCCACCTAGGGGTGAGCATGCCGGGAGAGTGCTGGAGAGAGAGACGCACACATGAAAATATTGAGAGAATGCACATCTGAGCTCCTTTCTCACTTAAAGGTGTTTTTGCTCATGGCATTACATCTGGAACTAAAGGAGAAGGGAGTAAATCTCAGAGCATGTTTTCTCTTGGCCTTTCTGCCTATGCAGGTGATGGTGACCAATGTCACCTCCCTCCTCAAGACTGTGAAGGCAGTGGAAGACGAGGCCACGCGGGGCACACGGGCGCTTGAGGCCACAATCGAGTACATGAAGCAGGAGCTCACGGTAAGGAGCCAGGTGTCACCTCCCTTGGGCACCTGTGTTCAACAGCCGACCGCCAGGCTTCCATGAGATTGTCAGCATAAAGAGGTTTTACCCAGAGCACTCAAACTAGGGAGGCCCACTCACCCACCTGCCTGAGATCTTATATGTAACTGACCACCCCAGAGTTTGGCCAGGATCAATTTGTAATTGTAATTAAGGACTCAATTGAAAAGTATCACTTAGGACCATTCAGGTTTAATTCCAGTAAAATTGCAGCATGAACCAAAGCATTACAGAAGATTCCTGGCAAAGGAAAAAGTCAGTATGGCCATTTGCGTTCACCTTGAGCTTCAATCGTGTGTACAGTGTGTGACCACACACAGCCCTCTTGGTTTTCATTGCTCTCAGCACCGCTTCACACTGCTGCCCTTGTGTGGATTTTGGAGTCTGAGACTCACCATTGGAAAAACCTTGATGCCTTCACTTCCCCTTTAAAATCTAGCTCCCTTCTGTGTGAGCTGTCTGATCTCAGAGAAGTCACCCTGTGTTCTTTCTTGCCCTGTTCCGGTGCTGTAGAGAGAGGACATTCTGGTGCTACAGTGACATGTACATTATCTACTGTTTTTCAATCCCATGACAATTATGGATTGACTCATCCTAATTCCTGAAATAGAAATATGCCAGAAATGAGTGGTTTCAAACTGAGATTTCTTTCCAATAGGAGGTCTAATTACAGTTTCACCTTCCTTTTATAAAGGCTGCGTAAAAGACCGGCCTTTGCTGCCAGTCGTTCTGCATCTTTAGAGGGTCGCCATCTTTAGAGGCTCATCTTTAGAAGGCCACAAACCCCTCGGGGGGAGCAGTGGAAATGAGCGGTCCTGTTGGGTTTCGGTAACGGAGCCTGTGTTCTCGTCTCCTGCCTTTAATGCACCCAACCTTGCTTGATGTTGTGCTTAGTTCTCCCACAGAAGAGGAGCTAAGGAATATAGGTGGTGTCCTCAAGCACTGCCGCTTGGCACTCACCTGCCCACCCGGGCTGGAGGTCTCCTGCCAAAGTCTGGGCACATGTTCTGACAGGAGTGGGTGGACCTAATGGTGGCCATGGAAGAGAAGGTTTGAAATTTGGAGTTTTCCTTAGAAATTGCAGACACGTGGTCCATCTGTGTACACCACTTGATTTAGAAGTAACCCAAATTATGTGTTTCTATGGACATACGATGTTTCCAAAAGGGCATGAGCCACAAGGGCCACATCAGTGTGGAGGGCTCTGTGCATGTGGCCTTCATTCCACTGCAGCATTCAGGGGTGGGGCTGGGATTTGGGGTCCTGGGCTACTTAATTGCAGCTGCCCATTTTTAGGGAGATAGTGATGTTTGACACTAGTTGGCACAAGGCAGGGATGCTGGCTGGGTCCTCTTGTCTGCCTCAGGTAAGGCTTCTCTGCTGAAACATGGCTGCCTAGGGCTGAACACAGAGCAGCCCCAACTGGTTTGGGAGTCCTTGCCACATTCAGCACACAACCAGGGCACCTGTCACTCATGCTAGAGGGGCAAGACAGATTGGGCTTGAAGCACATACGGCTGGCTTAACAGGTGGAACTTTGAAGTGGGATATTCATTTACCATGCTTAATTTATTTCAGCTTCTCCAAAGGTGTGTGTGAGAGAGAGAGTGTGTGTGTGTGTTAAGTAATTCACAGTGTCACTGTGGTGCACTCCACATGAACGCCTCCACACAATTATGCAGTTAGATTTGTAAGACAGGCTAAGAATAGAAGAAACCGAATGCTTGCTTCATTTCCCCTAGCCCCACACCCCTTTAAAGAGAGAGGTGACCCCAGAGTGGTTTATCCAGGTCAATCCTGCCCTGGAACCAGCATCAGGAATGCAGAGTTTCTGGGAATTAATGAAGCTCCATCAGGGATGGGGCAAGAGAACAGGAAGCCACAGAACCACCCTGGGATGGATGGTTTACAAATATTGAGTATCCATTTCTGCAGACAAATGGAGAAATGCTGTACATATGCCTCTCTCACCACGCTGTTCCCACAAATGCTGGGGTATGAAAGACTCATCCATGCTAGAATCTTGAAACAAGAATGACATTACTGTACTTAAATTTCTCATTTCCTGTCATTTGACAGTTTCTTCCTGTTGCCGGCTTAGTTTTCAGATACTGAGCTGCAGCTTGGTCAGTGAAGAATAAATTGTTTTTGTTGTTACTTTTTTTTTTTTTGTCCAACCTCTTCTATTTCTAACTTCTAGGTGTTCCAGTCAAAAGAGGTACCTGAAAAGACATCATCACCTGAAGAATCTATAAGGATGACGAAGGGCATCACCATGGCAACAGCCAAAGCAGTAGCAGCTGGGAACTCTTGCAGACAGGAAGATGTTATCGCCACAGCCAATCTGAGCCGGAAAGCCGTGTCTGATATGTTAACGGCTTGCAAGGTAAAGGCTATAGCGTTGTTTTGGATGGACAGATAGGTCTCTGTCAGGATTGAGTTTAGTTTAGTCTGGGTTTGAAGACAGGAGCAGCTCAGTACCTTACACTGTATAATAAAGTGCGTGCTGAAGGCGTATGCACATCAGTCCACAGGAAATGACTCCGTGGGGTAGTTCTGTGTTTGAGAGGGGATGGAGTTGCCCTGCTGACTTGGCCCTCTCACTTTTCCTTCCACTTCTTTATCAGTCAGTAGGATGCCTTCTTATGGAGAGTGTGGTGCCGACCACTGAGTCGTGTGGTATCTTGTTCCAGGCCCTCCAAGTGAAAACCGCGTCCCTCATCCGTGTGCACCCTTTCCTGCTCCATAGATTGTCCATTCTGTGCTAGAAGGGATGTTGCCATAATTGGGTGAGAAAGAATGTTGGGAAACTGACTTTTTGCTCTCTGTGCCAGATGTTTTGGAGAAACTCTTCTGAACCTTGGGTAGATAGCTGGGCAGCTGTCTTGAGCCCATGCATGGTGAGGGAGCTGGGAGACCTGAGCTTTACCACCTTCACTTTATTTTTTTTTTCTGTTAAGAAAGTGAGCCATAAGAGCCTTTCATCCCCTCTATGCATTGAGCACCCCCAGACCTTGACCCTTCTAGGGACAGCCTTGCCCCAAGCACTCTGATGTCTGCTCAATGATTGATTTATGATCCTGCTGCCATGGTGAGCAGGTGGGGATGAACCACAGAAGTTGAAAACTGTCCATTGCCTCTAGCTCAGCTTGGGATCCGAGAGAATAGGGCCACACTCTGGTGAAGTGCCTTCTAGGGGCAGCTGGCGCAATGTTCAACTGATGGCTTTTCAGGGGTTCATTAGAGGGGCGCGATAGTTTTGAGGTAACTGGCTACAGGGTAGGGAGAGGTGGCCAGGACAAAAGAATGGATGTGCAAAAAGCCTGGTGTGGGAAACAGCACTATTTACTGGTCTCCTGGGTGTGATAGAGAGGCGCAGGGAGGGTGGAGAGAAGAGGGTGGCAAAGTGGGGAGGGATTTTGTGTTCTGGAACAGGTTGTTTAGACTCTCTCCTAAGGCCACAAGTATTGCCATTTTGATGTGCTTAATGGAATCTGCCTGCCAGAAGTGATAACTCCCAAAGTGTGGCCCAAATGCCATCGTGTATATGCAGGATACCTCATAGTTTTGGAAGGGTTGTCATGTATGTTCTCATTCTCATCCCAGATGGGAAGAGCAAGGTGGATTATTCTAGTTTGATGACTGGTTAAACAGCTTTGGAGAGATCAAGTGCCATATAACCAAAGTCACACAGCTATTTACTCTCAGAACCAGAAATGAAACCAGGTCTTCTGAGTTCACTGTCTGTTTCTGCTGCCATCCACGGTCTCCCAGCCATACTCCTCAAGGTCACTGTGATTGATGAGTGAAGGCACATTGTCCCCATGTTATAGACCTGAAATAAAAAGTAGAAATTAAACAGGAAGAAAATTATGATAAAAATAAATAGCAGGCAGCTCAGATTTTCAAGTTTCTTCCTTAATACATATTCCCCTGTTTGCAGGGGAGAAGGTTAAGGATTTTAAAGGACAGGTGCCATTGGCCAGCATCAGTTCCTCTCTGTTTTTACACCCCTGGATCAGGCCATCCTGATTTTGCAAGACAAAATAACAGCCAGAGTTTTATACACCAAAGCCAGACTCGATGACAAGTGTCATTGCTGAGCCCCAAGACTCCCATTAGGATATGACTTATTTAGCAGACTGATATTTACATTTCCTTTGCTCTCCTGTATTTACACCTTTTTACAGAAAGGAAGTGAGGTGCATGCAATAAGGAATGTGTAGAATATCAGGGATGTTGAATGGTGTATCAAGAATGAACCTTTATATGCCAAGCAGAGGGCCAAGATGCTATATGTGGTTGAGAAGGGTAGCCAGGGCAAAATGGAAATGCAGTAGGTTACAGACTGGTTTATTTTATCAGAAAGGAAGGATTACACTAATTCTCAGGTGGAGACAGGACTTCCCTACACCCTAAGTTAATTCTAATTTGTTTCTTTTTGGTCTCACCTTTCATATGCATGTGTTTACATTAGACACAATTTTATAGTTAATATTAGATGACTGTTTCTATGTTACTATGAGTCATTATAACTGACTCTTTAATGACCACAAAATACTTTGTTAGCAATCTTTCCCTTGCTATCAGATATTCAAGTTGTCCGGATTTTCTTTTTTTAATTATACATTTTACTGCAAGGGACATCTTTGGGCATATGTTTTTTCTGTGCTCTGGATTATTTCCTTAGGCATGACTCACAAAAGCAGAATTTGTGGGTGAAATGGTATGACATTTTAATTATTGCCAGATTGCTCTCCCCAAAGGTTCTACCAAGGTACAGAGCCACCAGCAGTGGGCAAGAGAACCTCATCCGTAGCTCCCACACAGCTCTAAATGAGGGCCTCGCCCGTTACCTACTGGAGGAGACACTGAGTACCATTAGTGTCTTCCTCCAGGAGTGTCTCATCAGATCTGATGTGGAGCTTTGTCCTCACACTTGGAGACTCAATGGGATAAGGATAAGTCCATCGTGGTGGCAAAGATCATGGTTTTTACCACTGTTAAGCGGTGGTTAAGAGCAGGCCATGGTGCCTACTTCTGAGGCTTATTAGTGCTCAGAGGAGTAAAACTCATAAATGACAAATGCTGCCCACTGGAGTTAGCCCCACTCCTTCGGGGGGATTGGTGGAGCGGGTGGTGTCAGGTAGGGGGGGAGTCTACAGATGTTCCCACCAGCACTCCCCAATCCTAGAGAAAGGGGCTTAAGTGAAAGAAATGTGAAGTCTGGTCACTATTCCCCTCCTGCCTTGACCTCTTATCCTAATGTGTGATTCGTGTATGCCCTGGTTGGTGATTCCTTTGCAGTTTTCTATATATTCTTGTAGCCCCTTTGAGTTCTTTCCAGAGTGAAGCTGTACTAGGAAGAAAGGCTAAATGGGTGGGGTTGCCAGATTTAGCAAATAAAACGTAAGGTGTCCCATACTTATGCTGAAATTTTTTGTCCTTTACCTGAAATTCAAATTAAACTGGGCATTTTGTAGTTAATCTAGCAACTCCATGAATGGGCGTGCCATCTGAAATGATCTATGGTGAGTGACTCAACTTGGCAGGTCACAAGGGCAAGAAAAATAGTTCAAGATGCTATGGTTCATACGTCCTGGTTTGCTTATCTGGAGATGTATAATGTAAGGCGCCTCTGAGGGTCCTGGGGAGCTTGTTGCCTGAAGCTTCCCAGAAGCCAGAGGTCCCTGGTTGGGAGACCGACTCATTGTGACTACAGCATGATCAGGCCATGGAGTGAGGACCTGGGTGTGATTAACATCTGAACTAGAGGGGTCTTCGAGACTCCTCACATTGCTGAGGAGAGGCAGGCTAACACTGGGACAGCATGTCCCCTGCTATAAGCCCTAATCATGAATCTTTCCTGGACCTCTCAGTGCATATGGAATTTCTTACATGTCAGTAAAAGGTGGGAGAGGGAAGAGGGAAGAGAAAAAGGATAAAAAGGAAAGAAGGGCCAGATTCACTTGCTTTTGTTTGGACCCAGGGCAGTAAAAATGTCAAGACACAAACTTGCAGAGAGCTTGCCGTGGAGATAGGGGGAAGGTGCAGGAGAACCACCTCCTCTATCCAGGGAGTCAGAGGTCACTGAGTTAAAGCAGAGGGAGTTCCAGAATCAAGGATCCAGAGCTGCATAGCACTGCTAGCTTGGCTGAGGACCCTACCTGGCCCCCAGGTCCACTCAGCAGCTGGCTCTTCCTGCTTCAAGATGTCGACATTCCTTTGCAGCAAGCATCCTTCCATCCCGATGTCAGTGAGGAGGTGCGTGCCAGAGCCTTGCGGTACGGGACAGAGTGCACCCTCAGCTACCTGGACCTTCTCGAGCACGTCTTGGTGGTGAGTAGGGTGTGGGCCGGGGCTGAGGAAGAGCACATCTGGGTGCAGACTGTCCCCTCCTCAGGACAAACCCTCTTAGAGCACTGTTCAGGCTCCATGTGTGGGGCTGGGACTGGACTGAGCCGAGAAGTGTCATATCACTCTGCCCCAGGACAAAGATATAGTTTAGTCTAGGGGAAGCTGCAGTTAGAATCCAGGAGAGCTCAGTTCTCCTGCTGCACCAAAGAGGCAAGACAAGCATGGAAGAGGGGTGGGCAGAATGAGGGACGAAGCATGTGGGACAAGCAGATTGTCTCAGCTTCTCGGGGATGAGGGGCGGATGGAGAGGGCCCACATGATGGATTACCTCATTAGTATGGACCAAAAAAATCCCAGACAGACCAATTAAGATTACATTCCTGGAGAAGGCTGAAACTGCAGTTATGTCAGATATTGTCTAGATTCAGTGTCATGGGCTTTAGCTCAAGTGATTCCGTTTTGGGTCTGTGGTTTTCTCTTCAACAATCCCCCCGCCCCGCCCCCCACCAACCTTTTGATCAGACTCGCAGCTTGACTAAGAGATGTGATCAAAATTTAATGCATTACTGCCACTCTCACTACTAGTCTGTAGTTCTCATGGCGTTTACTGGTCCTCTGTATGATATTCACAGGTCACGATGTTTGTCCTTAATCCCCGTTGGTACTCATAGGTCACAGCTTTAGGTTCACAATCTGTAAGTCAGTCATTCTCTTAACTCCTTTTCTGATGTTCCAGTCTTAGGCAGATCATTTGTTTGGTGGTTAGAAGCTTTGAACACGCATCTAAAGCTTTTGAGAGAATACAGTCCACCAGGGAGGTGACTATGATAACTATTAACAGGATAATTTCTGATGTTTGGAGTGCTCTTTGGAGCCATGGTCCCCAAGAACCAAACCCATTAAAATCAAGTCAAAGACTGTTGAGGGATTCATCTTTTTAAGCCAAGTGGCTTGTTCAGTGATCTTATGTAACTTGAGTTTCAGCTTCCTGCAGTGTTAATCCAGGTGCAGCTGGTGGTGTTGGCCATAGCACAGACACCTCCTTGCTCATCGAAAAGATAATCAAGGGTTAGCCTAATGTCAAGAACTACCTTGGACAGACAATCTAAGGATTTTTGTTGGGCAGCTATTACTTTAACGGTGGATTCTGCAGTATTTTCTAGAGCTTAGGAGAGATTCCTGATCAGAGCCTTATTTATATTTATTTCTAACTGAGGAAGTAGGGACCTGCCAAAGGAAGTAAATCCTGAGTCATGAAAAATCTTCTGGTAGGTCTTTTAGACAATGTAAGTTTGGGGAAATTGACCAATGAAGTGTCTCTGTTGATGGACAGTTAGGAACACCGGCAGATAACCTAAGAGGTATTGCCTCATTATGCACCAGCAATCTAGGAGAATGATAACCCCCACAGACAAAAATCCCGTGGGGCATAAACCACTTTCACTAAGGCCTTAGGCACTGTCAACGGAAAGATCAGAGTTTCTGATGACAAATACCAAGTCTGAATGGTTACCCCCTTTAGCAATGGCCTGGAAGATATGGATGATGGCAAAACTGAAAATGGGGTTTGCCAAGGAAAGAGAAAAGAAGAAAGGATTTCATATTTAACGTATGAAGTCTTGATCTGGTGTATTAGGTACAAGAAGTCTGTGTTTATATCAGCTACTTCTCTTCCTCATCAGTTTGATTCATAGGTCTCTAGTGCCCGTACAGGACCAGATGTCAGGCGGAACCTTCTTTGACTGTGAGATATGTATCCAAGGCTCAATACCTTCTAGTTTTGCAGCAGTGTCAGTGGTGAGGAGTACTTGGTAAGATCCCCTTCAATTGGCTCAGGGGCTGCCTTCCTTTGATGACGACACTTTCAGAATATCCAGTCACAAGGCTCCAAACAGGATTTTTTGAATTGGGATCCAGGGAAGTGTCTTTAACCTGTTGGTGATAAGCTTGAACATAAGATATTAAAGACCTACAATAGATGGTCATACTAAAATGAGACAACAAGGGATCAGCAGCTTGTATACCGGGTGGACATTGGTCTACCCATGACAGTCTCGTGTGGAGTTACCTTATGTTTCCCAGAGGGGTTCAGCAAATTTAAAGTGTTTAAGTTTGAGGATTCCATTAATCCTTTTGACCTTGCCTGATGATGCAGTGATAGGGACAGTGATAATTCCAAGAAGTTTGTAAGATTTTCATCAAGGTTCACATAATTTTCCCAGTGAAATGGGTGCCTGGATCACTGGAGGTTGTGGAAGGTATACCCCAAGTGGGAAACACATTTTCTAACAGTTCTTTGACACAGGGAGGGCAGGGGGAGGCTTCAACCCATCCAGGAAACATACAGAAAATAACAAGAATATATTGCTTACTCATACTAAGTTGAATGAAGTCCAGTTGAAGTTGTTCAAATGGTCTAGAGGGAACTCTGAGGCCTCTGGGGACAAAAATAGTTTTTCCAGGATTAGGAACCTGGCAGGTCAGACATTCCTGGTAGGCTGTTTTTGCAATTTTATGTAAGTCTTCCTACTAGCGTTTATTCAGAATTTGAGTCATCTTAAATGCCCCATAGTGGGTGAAGAAATGCAAAAACCGAAAAATAGGGTTTGCCAGGGAGCATGAAAGAAGCATGAAAGAACCAAGCGGCCATCTTGGGTTTCTCATAGACTTGACCATTTGTTTAATTTATAGCCAGTGTTTACCCATCTTAATTTCTCTGATTCAGGAGTGGACTTTTGCCGTGTTAAAGATATCAGGATGGCAAAAGTTAAGCAATAAGAGGTTGTTGTTTTTTTTTTTTTTTCAGAAATATCATATATTTCA
Organism: Rousettus aegyptiacus; assembly: GCF_014176215.1. Classification (NCBI taxonomy): domain Eukaryota; kingdom Metazoa; phylum Chordata; class Mammalia; order Chiroptera; family Pteropodidae; genus Rousettus; species Rousettus aegyptiacus. The sequence continues at coordinate 130,744,734 of NW_023416306.1, forward strand.
TCCACATGAGCCACAATCTTTACAGATTCTGCCGCTGCTGCCTTTGCATGAAAGTCAGCCAGGCATTTCCCTAGTACTCGTAATTCAGTCCTTTGAGCTGGACTTCAAATTTGATGATAGCAATTCGAGGAGGTAAAAGACGACCAGTAAAAAAGGTTGGTTGTTGCCCATCTTTTATTGGGCTCCCAGAGGACATAAGAACACCTCTTTATTTCCATGACAACCCCAAAGGTATACCAGCTATCAGTATAAATATTTGCAGCATGAGCTTCTGATAACTGGCATTCTTGGGAAAGGGCATAGAGCTACGCTCATTGGGCTAATTTCACTTATGTAAGGTTCCCTTTTGAGTAAGTCATATTGGGTTGTAATAAGATAACCAGCTTAACAATCCCCTTTTAAATTTCTACAATTATGACCCATCAACAAAAACAAGATTAGATCAGGATTAGTTAAAGGTGGACCTCATAAATCAGGATGCAGTGTCACAAAAGGGGATGTTCTTATCTTACAGACATGGTGCTCGCTTTGTCAGTTAGACGTAGTAACGTAGCAGGGTTAAGGGCGTTACAGTGTTTAAAATGTGGATGAGGTGGTGAAAGCAGAAGGATCTCAAAGGAAGGTAGTTTGCTTGCAGAGAAATGTTGAGTCAGTTCAGAATTAAGATGACTTTGGGCAGCATGTGTTGTTTGCCAATATACATCATTTCCCAGATCTCATTTCCCAGATTAACTCTGCTTCCACTAACTTTGCCTCTGCTGGCATAGCCTTAAGACAGCTGAGATAGGCGGAGCACCTGAATCAAGTGGTCTGTGCTGTAATAGACAGAAGGCCTTTGGTTATTACTGTGTTCTCAGGTAAGCATTCCCAGGGCTTGATTATTCCCTTCATGCACAAATAAAGTAAAAGGTTTTAGATAGGTAGCCCTAGGGCAGGCAGTTTTTGCAGTGCTTGGTTCAGTCTTATATAAGCCTACTCATGTTTATCTTCCTAAAAAGGGGGTTCAGGGACTGAAACTTTAGTAAGTTCATAGAGTGGGGATGTAATAGAGAAAAATTAGGAACCCATAGTCTACAGTAACTAGTCATGAGTAGAAAGCTGTTGCTTAGTTGTGGATATAGGAAATTCCTGGCTTAGCTTAATTCCTTTTGAAGACAGGTAAATTCCTTCTAGGCTTCAGTCATGACCTAGGTAATGAACAGTGTCTAAAGATCATTGTAATTTTTCCTTAGAGACATTGCGTCCCTTTTCTGCTAAGATTTGTAGCAAATAAACAGAATCTTTTCTGGACATCTCTTTGATAGCTGAGCACTGGCAAGAGGTCATCTACGTATTGTAAAAGTGTCAGTTTCCCAGGAAACTACAGGATGTCAAAACCTTGGTGAAACACTTGGGAGAAATAAGGAGGGGCCTCTGAACCCTTGAGGCATGACTGTCCAGGTATAATGTCACTTTTCCATGTAAAGGCAAATCAATATTGGCTGTTGATGTCTACAGGAGTGCTGAAAAGCGCTGAACAAAGGTCTACAATGGTGAACCATTCTGAGTCCGGTGGAATTGTGACACAGTGTTCAGGTTTGGAACAACTGGGAAACAAGAAATAACTCTTATTAACAGTTTTCAATAGCTCTCACATCCTGGACAAATTGCCATCCACCTCTATTATATTATCAGTGTGTTGGAGAGACTGGTACAGGTAATAATTAGCCCCTGGCAATTAGATCTCTACTATGGGTGTAAGGTCTTGTATGGCCTCAGGCTTTAAAGTATGAGGTGGTAGTTTAGAAAGAGGTTGATCCTGTCTATCCGAATCTTCATGGGTTCTGCACTTTTTATTTTTATTGTTCCAGCATCAGCTTCAAAGATAGCCACAGATTTTCCATGTACTTCCATTAAATTAAGAGACGTTTGTTGGAATTTTTCCACTTCTATGTCAAGGAGAATCTAGTTAGTAATCAACAAATAATGAGATCAAATTTGAGCAGTTATCTCCTTGCTGCTCAGGGTGCTGCTTTATGAAGCTTTAGACACGGACGTTTTGGCCAGGTTCAGCTTCCTGCATTTGCTGTTTCATCATAGTTTTGTATTACAAGGCAAGAGGCAGCCACTTTGCCCCTGTAGCTGTTACAGTTCAGTATTGCTACAGGACCCCAATATGAGATCTTTGACAGGGCTAAAATTGTTCTTGCTTCCACTAGCAGAACTTTAACTTGATTCTGTCCGTTGCCTGCTGTTAGAAATCATATTGACTTAATAGAATAAAAATAGAACGCCTTTCTTCTGCCTTATCTAAACAGGGTACTTCATCATTGGATTATTCCTTTTCTTGGGAAATCAGCGTTTACAGCATGGTTCTCTTTCTGTCTAGACTCTTTTAAAGACAGACGTCTTCCATCACTTCACTTTGATGATATGTCTTCCCCACCAGATTCTTAACTTTACTTTTCCAGCTTTCGTTGTAACTAATATGCAAGAAACACATTTAAAGTGTACAGTTTGAGTATTGACATATGAATACATCTGTGAAAGCATCACCACAATCAAAATAATTAATATATCCATTGTTCCTCAAAATTTCCAGGTACTAATCTACCTTTTATTATTATTGATTTGTTTGTGTTTTCTAGATTTTTATGTAAATGGAATCATATATAGCATGTGCTCCTTTTTGTCTTCTTTCACTCAGCATCGGTATTTTCCATTCTGTCCATGTTGTGTGTATCAATAATTTGCCACCTTTCATTTCTAAGTAGTATTCCATTATATGGCTATGCTATATAACCTGCTTATTCATCTGTTGATTGGCTTTTGGATTGTTTCTAGGTCTTGATTATTACAAAAATTCAACTGAGTAAATGTGAAGATCTAATTGGCTTTTTTGAACAATTCATGAATCAGGTAGCATCCCATTTAACAAAGAGAAGGGAGCTCCGAGAAAAGTTGTACAGAATGGAAGGTTTTTATAGGCACAAACTAGGCAGGACCAGAAAGTTATTAGCAAAAGAAAAGAGTATTTTAGGGCACCTTTCTTTCAGGAAAAGCATCAGAGATCTTATCAGGAGATTGCAGCTTTATTAGTTTAAGGTCATATTCCTGGGAGGAGCTGAAGCTGCAAGTAAGTCTTGATTTTCCGTCCTGGGAGCAAGCAACTCCACCTTGGGCCAGTTGTTTCTTTTTCTTAACAATATATAAGTCTTTGTGCTTGTATATATTCATTTCCATTGGACAAATACCCTGAACTGGAATATTTATATCATAGGGTAGAAAATTTTTTAACTTTTTAGGAAATTACCAAACCCTTTTAAAGTGGTTCTGCTATTTTACCTTTCCACCAGCAGTGTATGAGAGTTTGCTACACATCCTTGGCAACACTTGGAATGCTCAGTCTTTTTAATGTAGGCATTCTAATGAGTATGTTATGGTATCTCATTGTGGTTTTAATTTATATTGTTTAGTATCTTTTTATGTACCTGGTTGCCTTCCATATATTTTTTTGATGAAGTATCTATTCAGATCTTGTATCCATTTTTTATTGGGTTGTCTTCTTATTATTGAACTATTAATAGTTCTTTATATTTTCTAGATATGAATTCTTTGTCAGATGTATTTACTGCAAATAGTTTCGTGGTGTGTTTTTTCTTTCAGTTTCATAACAATGTCTTGAAGACAAATATGTATTATAAAAAGGAAAAAAGAATTACATGACAGAGAGTTGAGAAAACAAAGAGGAAAGTAATGTGCAGCTAGATTTTGCATAAATATAAAAATAAAAATAAATAAATGTTCTCAAATATAAAACATTTAGAATGAACTGTATGTTTCTGTTTGCAAAGGTCATCAAATTATTCTTAAGGATTATATCTCAATACAGGGGAGGAAAAATAATTTTCCCTCTACTTTTCTCAGTTCTTGCCTGGGACACCCTATAATAAATGATTAACAAGAGAATAACAAGTTTACTAATACATGTACCTCATGGCTACATGGGCGGGACTCAAGAAAAATTAGTAACTCTCGAAGGTGGCCTAAGCTACCAGCTTAAATACCATCTTCAGCTGAAGAAAAGAAAGGTTAGAGGATGAAGGGATATGGAGGATGTCAGTTATGGGAGATTACTAGGGAAAATACGATGAACAATGGTAAGGTTTGTTATATTGTCTTGATTCCTACCACATCTCTATAATGGGTCTTGAAATCAGGTAATTTAAGACAGCAGCCCCCAACCATTTTTGGCACCAGAGGCAGGTGTTTCTATGAGAATCTAATGCCTGATGATCTGAGGTGGAGCTGAGGCAGTGATGCTAGCACTGAGGAGCAGCTACAAATATAGATGAAGCTTCACTGGCTGACCCGCCACTCACCTCCTGTGTGGCCCGGTTCCTAATAGGCCAGAGATTGGTAACTACCCACAGCCCAGGGGGGTAGGGACTCCTGATTTAAGGCTTCCAACTTTGTTCTTTTTCAAACTGGTTTTGGCTATTCTAAGTCTTTGACATTTCATATACATTTTAGAATCTTCTCAGTTTCTAGGAGGAGAAAGCCTGTTGGGATTTGGATTTGGATTATGGGGAAATCTGGGAATAATTAACACTTTGACCATACTGAGTCTTCTGATCCGTGAGCATGGTGTATCTTGCTATTTATTTAGATCTTCTTTAACATTTTCAATAATTTATGTAGTTTTTAGCATTCAAATCTTGCACATCTGTTAAACTTAACATCGTATCTCATAACTATTATTGCTATTATAAATGGTATCTTTTTTTAATTTTAATTTCCAAGTTTTTCTTGTTAGTATACAAAAACATAGTTAATGTTTGTAAATTGACCTTATTTCCTGTGACCTTGTCTATTAGTTCTGTAAGTTTTTTCGAAAAAGATTCCTTTGAATTTTCTACATAGGCGTTCAAGTAGTTTGTGAACAAATACAAATGCTCTTCTTCCTTTCCATCTGGGTACCATTTCTTCTTCTTGCCTCATTTCACTTGCTAGGAAATCTAGTACAATATTGATTGAAGTGTGAGGACACATATCCTTACCTTATCCTTGATCTTGGTGGGAGAACATTCAGTCTCACCATTTACTATGAGTCTCCCCAGTATACCTTTAACTCTTTGTTGTTCATGTTATGTTAGCCACTATAGAGACACCATTTAACAATGCTTGTGGACTGCTTAGCTATTCAGACCCTGAGCCATAACCATTATTCACCTGGTGACCTTACAGCATGTACTGTGTAAGCCTTTTACAATTAAATGGTGTCAAATGCCACCATTTGAGTCTAGAGCAGTAGCTCACAACTTTGGCTGCATACGAGAGTCAGCTGTAGAACTATTACAAATACTGATGCCCAGACTATACACCAGATCAATTCTATCGATAGCCCTGATGGAATTATATATTATATTAAATTACATATTTATGCAATCTTACTACAACTTTATAATTAAAGGAATGTTGTGATCATTTAATAAGTAAGGCTTAGAGTGAAGATAAGTAAGTGGACCAGGGTAACATAGTTAACGTCGACTCTAAAATCTACATGTAATTAAATTGTCTGCCTACCACATGTGTTAGGAAATAAAAGGTACTTAATCCCTTCCTTCCACCTCTCCATGGTTCTAGTGTTGTTTTGGAGCTAGTCTAGGAAGCCACCATATTGGGAATTGTTCTCATAGTGTATTGGCCTGTTTTTCATTCATTCATTCATTCGCTGCTTTGCAGGCCTGTGCTGAGTTCTTAATATTTGCATGGTGATATTTTTCAGTCCTAGGGTAAGAGAATGAGGGTAATAGAGTAACTGAAATCACAGTACAATAACAAAAATAAAATTGTAAAGATTATAAGAGGAAGGAGGATGAGGTTAAATACATGTGAAGCAATGCTCAAAAATTTTTGACTAACCAGTTTGGTATATCTGGGGCGGGTCAAAGTGTAACTGCATTAATTCCTCCAGCTCCAGATTTTTTACCAAGCTTCTCTTATAATTATGATATGAAGGAGTTAAGCTGGGGTCCATACACCATTTTTTCCAGACTTCTGAAAATGAATATAATACCTGACTAGGTAAAATAGAGGACAGGACACCAAGAAGGAATTAACATTCAGTGAACACCTACTGTGTTCCAGGCATTGTGCAAGATACTTCCCATGTGTTAATTCACTTGATCTTTATGGCAGCCCTGAGGGGTAGGCATTACCCCAGTTTACAGCTGAAAAAAGAGGATCTGAGAAGTTCAGTAATCTATGCAATGTCACAAGCCAGTATCAGGCAAAGCCAGGTTTGAACATAGGCCTCATCCCTTGCTCAGAGGCTCCAAAATTGTCCAGAGAGACAGCAGTTGTGCTTTCCCTAAGAATGTCCTAACGTTTCTTAATCTGACGGTTACCACTGGGAATCATGGAGAAGAGATGCAGAAAAGAATGTTGGAAAGGGAATTTTGAAATTAGGAAGGAACAAGATGGTGTAAGTCAGAATGCAGATCCATGGTGAAGCATGGTGAAGACATCTCATTACATTTCTTAGTTCCATTCTTTAATGAATTTGAGAAGAAATCAACCAGGGCGTCCTTTACATTGGATTGGCGGTTGGAGTTCCAATATCGTTTTTTAACACCATAAACACACACACACACACACACACACACACACACACACACACACACTCTTAAGGTGTTTTTGTACCCAGATAGCAAAATCTTGGGGATTTTGTCTCTAAGACCCCACCTGAATCATACTTTTTTTTTCGTAGTCCCACATTTGTTTTGTCACAAGCACTAGCTGACCCTTAGTCTTAGGCCTTCATGTTCACTCAGAGTGTTCTTGGGTAACTGGGTAATTTTTGTGTATGTATATTTGTTTTATGTACAACTAAAAGTACAAATAAAGGTCAATGAAGGTACAAATAAAGGACAGATAAGGATTTTGTGTCCCATATGATCTTAGGGAAGTATGTCAGAAAGAACCTTAGAGAAACCCATGGTTCCCAGCTTTTCATTTCTCACATGAGTAAACTGAAAACCAATGAGTCTTACATGTTTTCCCCAATTTTCTGAAGTTCCTTGGTGACAGAGTTGCAACTTAAAACCAGGATGTCCAACTCTGTGTCCACCAGTAAGTATGTGTTTCCTATCAAAATGGTTGCCATCTTCCTTATGCATTTGTCTTGTTCTTCAACCTTAGATTCTCCAGAAACCAACCCCGGAACTCAAACACCAGCTGGCTACTCTCTCCAAGCGAGTCGCCGGTGCTGTGACTGAGCTCATCCAGGCAGCGGAAGCCATGAAAGGTGGGTTGGATTCTCTCGTGTTCTCTTGTGGGGCACCACTCAGAGGCAGTGCTAGTACAGCAAACTGAGCAGAGAAAATGCTCAGCTAACAGGCCCTTTCTTGGCATATGCAGTCGGGAGGAATACAGCGAGACACGTTGTGTTAAAACAAATGAGAATAGAGTTAGTTTTAAAAAGTAATATCCTCCCGAAGCAAGGCTTTTCTCTAGGGTTTACATTAAGGACTTCTACTTAAATGGCATAATCCATCTAGAACTGCTCACTTCTCTTTTAAGGGTCTCATTGTTTATATTTATCTGTGTGTTCATTCATCAGAATAGTTATTCTCATTCAGATAGTACCCTTCATGTTTCGAAAATGGTGCTATCTGGGTACATTGTAGGCACACTCCCTCATGGTTCCACAGAAGCCATCGACTCACCAGGGAAAGATTTTCTAATCCATTTCCATTTCCCTTTGTTTGAACTGAGGTGAGCGGCTATTCCTCAAGAGGTCCCAGGAGAAGAGCATGGTAAATCTGTGTGCCCAGCATAGTTTGAGTCTCCTGAGAGTACATGCTTACAGTAATGGGCCCTAAGTTAGAAGTCAGAGTAATGTTCAAGCTGGCCTCTGTCCATAAGATCTTGCTTTCTGAAACGATCATTGATGACTGTGCCTGTGGGTAGGGCTGTACACACAACTGATTTAGAAAACCAAGATCAGACATGGCCCCCTGCACCTAGTTGATCTCTGTAAGAGCCAGAAAGATGATCTCTCAGGATGATGCAGCTAGTAGGCTCATGGAGCTTCTCTGCATGCGATCTAGATATTGTTTATAATTAAGCCAGTGCCCTGAGGTTTGTACCTACCAAGAATGACCCTCTTTGGACTGCTTTTAGGAACAGAGTGGGTGGATCCAGAAGACCCAACCGTCATTGCAGAAACAGAATTACTGGGGGCTGCAGCATCCATTGAGGCTGCTGCTAAGAAGTTAGAGCAACTGAAGCCAAGAGCAAAACCAAAAGTGAGTGTCTGGCTGCTTGTCTGATGTCAATAGGTCTTCTGGTGGTTGGCTGTGATGTGGAGCTAGGTGTGCTGCAGGGAGCTTATCTCTTTCCCAGTGGTTAGATTAGCATAGCTGCAAACCTGCTCTACCTGCCCAGCACCTTAGTACAGGGTATGGAAAAAACCCAGTGGGTGGATCTTTCAGGTTAACTACCCGGAAAAATACCTTTGGGTATCCAGAAGAAGAATCCAGGCATTTACAATCTTCATTTAGTTCCATTATACATAAAGCAGGTATTGGATATGTCCTAAAGAATATCCCTATTACTGAATGTGATATCGTCATCTTCCAGTTTTCTGGTTTCCATAATGGTTTTTACCGAGAAAAAGCAATGCTGAGTCTCTTTTTCTAAAAGAGAGCAGTATGAATCTCAAAAGTGCACCCAATAACCAACTTTTTCAGTATGTACTGGAAACTGTGGTTGGATGGTGTGTTTTCTCAATCTGTGTTTGTCATCTAGATCAGCAGTCCCCAACCTTTTTAGCACCAGGGACCGGTGCTCCTATGAGAATCTAATGCCTGAGGAACTGAGATGGAGCTGAGGCGGTGATGCTAGCACTGTGGGGCAGCTGCAAATACAGATGAAGCTTTGCTCACTTGCCTCCTGCGGTGCGGCCTTGTTCCTACCAGGCCACAGACCAGGACTGGTCCACGGCCTGGGGGTTGGGGACCACGATCTAGATAAATGTTTAGAATTTAAGATCGTGAGTATATGTTGAGAGAAACAGCTCTTTAAAGGAAAGAGATAATTTAAGTTTTGGCAGTAGGGAGGACAAGTACTAAGTAAAAAGGTTGGTGAGCTAGTGTTGTCCAGGGTCAAAGCCCAACCCTGTTAAGAAGCTGTAACCTCCCACTCTGCCCCCCATGGCTGTCTTCAATGGAAGAAAGTAAAATCGGAGGCGGCCTCTTTTTCTTTCTATTCAAGCAAATCTCTCCTGACACCTGTAACCGTACCTCCCTTCCAAAGATCCCAGATTTTAGGAAGTAAAATCTGACTTTTCTGCTCAGAAGGAGTTAGATCCCCCAGATTAGGTATGCCTAAAATTCTACCTTTTTTCTAAGACTGAAGGATGTCATCTAAGCACTGGATATACCAAGCTGCTCAAAAGTAGTGCATGGGCCAATGTTGTGTGTAAAATAGACATATGCGTATAGTGAATCTATTAAGCGCGGGAACATTCTTAAAACCATGGGATTCTTAGAACCAACCTCTTAATAGTGGCTCTAGACTTGGTAAAGGCATTTTTCAAAATTTCTCACCAAAGTGTAATTTAAGAATTTTGGCATCTGATGTTTGGGTTTATCTGTGTTCTCTTTACTGGCCTCTAACCTGAGTATCTTGCTTGGGTCGTCTGAGATTGAGTTTTTCTTAAACTTAAGAACTAAATGTGGGTATAGGGGCAGCTCCATTTTCTGGTTATGTCTTTGTTTCTCTTTTGTAAGTCAAAAGACTTAGGGAGCAAGCAGCAACCATTGGCCAAGATTTAGAGGCTTCACGCTTAATTTGTGTTTCCTTTCCCTGACGTGATTTATCACAAGCGACCTCTCGGGGGAAAGCTTTTCTGTCTGCTAAAGCTGAAGTCATGTCAGTTGACACCCAATCTCCTTGAGAACTAGCCTTGTGCTAATTTGCCATTAACACATCACCATATTCTAAGAGCTCCTGTTCCAACCCTACTCCCTTTGTCCTTTTGCCAGGTCTTTCTGAGTTTTTTCTCTGAATCTGAGTTTCTCTCTACAGGCCATTTATTTACCTCATGATTCTTAATCTGAAAACCAAAGTTATTATAGGTTAACCCCATAGGATTGTTATTATAACAAATGAGATCACTTAAGGATACAATTCCTGACATACAGTGAGACTTAGTAAGCAGAAACTGTATCACCATCACCAAAAGTAGGCTTCTGGGACTTTTATCTACTACCTCCTGGGAATGCCTGGAATAAAAATTATTTAATAGACCGTTGAGCTGATGGCCTTAACAAAAGGAAAGAAAAAAAAAAAGAAGAAAATCTAAAAGCTTACATTCATTGGGCACCAAGCATGTGCCAGGCAGTCTTCTTGGTGCTTTATGTGGATTCACTCATCTGATCTTTGCAACAAGTCCCCATACCACCCTGCTCTACCAATGCAGAAGCAGAGGCAGACTGTCTGGCCAGCATTAGATGGCCATGACTGAGCCGAGAGCAGTGTGTATGGATGCTGGGTGGCAGTTCTAATCTGTACCAGCCCTCTCGGCCTACCCAGTGTTTGAGAGGGTGATGCATTCCCACAGGGAAGGTTATTAGTTTGCCTATATCCTTTGACTATTAATCCCACCTCTGAGAATCTTCTGAGGCGGAAATCCAGAAAGGAAGAAAGTTCTGTGTATACAAGAGAGTTGTTCCTTTCAGCCTGTTTGTAACACTGAGAAGTTGGATATGACCTGAGTATCTCCTTGAAGGAAAAGTACACAGTTATTAAACATAATGGTTGATAAAACTGTGTAATATAGAAGATGCTCATGGCATAATATAAAATTTAAGATGGATACAGAATTATATACATTATGCTTACAACTCTATATAAAAAAAAAAAGACCTGCATATAAAGGAGACAGGTAGGCAATGTACAAGAATGATGGTAGAATTGGGGTGATGGGAGGGTCTATGCTTTAAAAATAACAGCACTTAAATTAGTGATGACTGTGGAAGTGGACCAGTGGGTACTTCCTACACTACTCTAGAATCATCTAGTTTTTGTGTTTACAGTGCAGGTTTTTATGAAAAGCTGAAGAATCCTTTGGTTAAGTCATAGTTAATCAAACTGTTAGTTTGACTCTCATTCTTGGGGCTACCTACTTTAGATCTCTCCCATCTTCATATTAGGAAGAGTACTTGGTACTTCTAGAGTTCTTTAGAATGATCTGAAGTCTCTCTCTGCCCAATGACCAGAGGCTTCCACCACCTGGATTACATTATCTAGAAAACTATTTTGAAGAAACCATCAACCAAAACCATAACTTTTGTGCCTGTCAGGGACTGCCATCTGCCTTCTGGTAATATCAGCATGAGATAAAACATCTTTCTTGTCTTTACGAAGTACTTTATCTCCCCAGGGGAAAATAAATAAATAAATAAATAAATAAATAAATAAATAAATAAACAAACCCCATTCTGACACCAAAGTCAACCAGTCTTTTGAGGTTAATTGCTTCTCTCCATCTTCTCCCAGCACTTAAACTAAATATATATATCTCCCCCCTCAGGATACCGTGAATAAGCAATTGTGTCCCTACAGGAATTGGCGTCGCTGTTCCTATGACTGCACACAGCACACAGGCCCTCAGTAGAGAGTGAATGTGCTTTTCCTTCTGTAACTGAGCAGCATTTACCCTGCTTTGAGGGTTAGTGTTGGGGACGGGTGATGTTTTTATTTAAATCGTTTTGCTCACTGCATTCTCAGGTTGCCTGTTTTAAAAGTAGAATGGTCTGTGGTTTATAAAGATGATTCCTGGTTTAATTCCACCTCAGGCCCTTAAAATGTAAGCACCCCTTTTTGCCTGGAATCTCCCAGACATGAATAACGAACACGTTTGCACTGTTGAATCCACCATTTGCTTGGGAAAATGGCATAAAGGCAAAATGAGAATGTCGGCGAGCTCTGATGCATGTGCCTATGATAGATATCACTAACGGCGCCGATTCCACACTTGCAGACAGACTCTGCTCCACAGACAGGTAACGAAGGTGCAGTGATGGCCGCCCCCTGCAGCTGTAGCTTGCAGTATTGTGCCTATTCTCGAGCTCAGTCAGACCTGGATGCCTTTTCTGCAGGCCTCTGTGTGATATGTTTGATATATTAGGTTGTTATTTAATCCAACTATATATCAAACATATTCCTACAGTGTCTTGCCCTGTCTCCGGGGGTTCCTAATACAGTTTCTAAGGCAACAGGAAAGACTATGTTGAAATCACAAGTAGATTTAGAAGACGGAGTGCTCATTGCATTTCATTGTTATGTTCGATTTCTTCTTGTAGCATTTGAGACCTGTATCAGTATTGCTAGATTATTTTGTTAATTACAGAAGCAAATCAAAATTATTGATGTTTCCTAAGAGCTTAAGATATTATGTACAGTTAAGTTTGGTGCAGTGATGATTTCTTAAAGAATATGCTCATTGGGAAAAATGGAAGGTTCCGATCCCATGTTTGTAACATGAAGTAAAGGTCAGGATTATAACCTTCAAGCACATATAGGTTTATATTTAATTTTAGTTCATTTTTATCTTGATCTTTAATTTAGAAATTAGTAATTTTTATCATGAAGTCTTCAGCAAAAATTCAAGCACAAATCAATTATCTGTAACTGTCCTTTCCACCCATAGTAACAAAATGTGTAAACCAAATTGGTCATTCCAACCATATGGATGATGAGTCACCAGGCTTTGTGTAAACCTTGCTTGGGACTAACTATATCAAATAAAGATAATGTAGTATGGACTATACTCTGTCTGTTGAATTTCCTGTTATAGATTAACTTGTCAGTAGAGGCTGATAATATTTAGACTAAGCCGACAATCAGAAAGTAAATCCATAGCCTAATTGGGTGCAACAGGAAGTTCGGGATTATGAAATATTTTTTTCTGGCACATAACTGCCTTCTTTGGTTGCCTTTGACCTCTTCCTCATAGAAGAGCCTGTAAAGTATGTGTGAGTTCATTCTGATCTCTTTCAACAGAAGACTGTGAGCACCGCTTTCTGGAAAAAGAACTGTTGTGCTAATATCTTAGCTTTTTAGAGGGGAAAAGAAGTGTGTTTTTAAAGAGCACCTGGGTGTATATATGTGCAGTACCCCTCACAGGGGGTGAACCAATGGACTGAACAGGTGGCTCAGGGAGGCTTCTTTTGGTTATGTTGAGGAGCCATCTCCAGATTGCTTGTGGTGGATGCATAGAGACAGGCCACAGCAACAGCAGAGAAGTGATGGCTCAGAGGAGGGAAGTGCAGTGTTGAAGTCCTGGCTTCCAGAGTTAAAAAGTGGGACCTGCCCCTGGAAGCCGTTTCCACTGAGAGGTGATCCATGCATGTGTATCAGCAGGAGCTCTTTCAGACAGTTTACAAGATCCTGCTAAAACTCAGTGTCCTCTTTGTGCAGCTAGAGAACATCGTTTTGGGTTTTGAGTTCAGTTAATGTATTTGACTGAAATGACAAATGTTCAGGGAAGAAGGAAAAACACAGTTTTAAGATGACCTTAAGGTGAAGCTCGTTCATTAAAATTGCTGTGATGATTTCTTTTTGGTAATTTTTCTTGTTTCTTTCAGTAATTTTGTTGTTGACAAGCACACTATACTGATTAATTGGGTGAGTGGGAAAAGGCGACCAGGTACTCAGAAAGGAGGAAAAGGAGCAGATATGATATTTTCCAAATGCTAAATTGTGGGCTCTGAGCTTATCTGCCACTATTAGTTTATTCCAGGCCCGAAGATGTATAGGGTGTGAAAAGCAAAAGTATGTGGGGAACTTGGCACATGTTCCCAGGTGACTCCCCACCAGTAGAACCAGTAGGTCCTTATGAGATCCTCCCAGGACACATAGAGAATTCATGTCAAAGTGGCTTATGATATGACAAATGTATCTGATTAAATCTTTGTAGGAAATCTGTTACCTTTTCTTTGTCCATGCTATCTACATGACATTTAAGTGCCTTTTTTTTTGAGAGAGAGAGAGAGAGAAGCATGACAAAATCTTTAAGAATTTTCAACAGAAATAGCAATCACAAAATCTTTTTAGTGGCATGACTTTTAATTAAAAAAAAAAGTAAGAAAGCAATGGATACTATGGGAAAACCACCTCCAAGATGCTACTGATGCAGGCCTTTCCAATGGGAGTCGCATGGACATGCATTTGATTTATTCTACATCTGGATGCAGAAGGTGGAATAAATATTCCTACAGTGTTGCAGACATAAGCATTTGTCTATGCCTTCTGTCTGTCACCTGCTTTGTTTATAGTTTCCCTGGCACTTTTCCTGAGACCAGGCCAGCCTGAGGGGACAGGGAGGGACCAGGCCCACTGTCCAGGTCTGGGCTCCAGTTGTTCTAGAAGGTTTCCCTTTTATTACAGCTACTTGGGGTGGTGGTCCTAAAGGCAGCCCATCCATGGGTCCTCCAAAAGAGAAACTGGTCTGGCTCTTAAATAGCCAGACCTTTGGGTACAGTCTGAGGTCTCACAGCCAAACTCACTGCAAAAAAAAAGAAAAAGAAAAAAAGAAATGTGGCTGCCTGTTCCACTCAGCTTTCAACTTGCAGAAAAATGCTTCACTCGTGTTGTGAGACTACTTGGTGTTGGCTATCTTTTTACCCTTCAAGGACATTTAAATTACATGCAAAATGTTCACACTTTTTAAAAACAATATACCCAAATAATTTTTTTAAGTTTCTGATATGATATGACCTTGTTTTTAATAGAAAGCATTCTGCAAGACTTTTAGTAACCCAGAGCAAAGCATGATCCCTAACTGGGAAGACTGTACCATAAGTTGTAATCTGGTTTTGTAGCTAATCTTAAGAAAAGCCACTGTTGTGTTTATTAGCTCCCAGCAAGGCAGTCCTCCCAGGAGATTTTCAGGAAGGGAGGCAGAGATCAGAGCCGTGACGCTTTGGCCATGTCCTATGGGTAACTTCAGCTCCTTCACCTCGAGTTCATTGGGAGATGGAGCTGCAGGGTTGAAGGGATGTAATTCACGAAGAAAAGATCAAGAAAAAGGACCAAGGATGGGAATGCTCTTCCTTCACTTGGCACGTACACAGGGACCTGTCAGAAGGACAGGCCTGGAGGAGGTTGGTAAAGATGCAGGAAAGAGGCAGAGGTCCTCAAGGGAGGAGGCCGAGAGAGAGAAAAAATAGTCCCTGCTTATTTTAGTCAACACCTTCTAAAAAGGGGTTAACTTGGAACCCTAACATGTCTAAGCTAAAGGAGTTAGCTCTTCAAGTTACAAACAAAACCGATTGGTGGATATTCAGAAACTACAGAGCAGTGACTAAAACCTGAGTTGTCTACTTCCTGGCTAGGTGTTGGGGGAGAAGCTGGAGGCAGTGCTGATCTGTATCATGTGTCACTTGACACTTCATTTATCTTTGATTTGTGTTTATTTGTAATTATTTTAGGTTGTAATTAGAGATGACAGCTAGAACTTTTATTAGAATTATATGTGGAAAGCAGCATTCCAAGAGAGAAAACAGAGTACTTTAGCCCAAAGTCTGGAAAACAATTTTTAAAACCATAAAACTATATACATAATAATAGAAGTAATAACGAAATTCGTTGCTAGTAGCTACTGAGCATTTATGAGTCAGTTATGCTCTGTTATGTTAATAATTTACTTTTAACAAGTCTATCAGATAGGAGGCAAGGTAGGTACAGAACATGATGAATTGTTGCAAAAATTATATTCTCAGAATACCTAAAAGGCCCAAAACAAACAAAAATAAATTAAAAATAAATAAAAATGAAGAAAGGTCTCCCGTTTTCTGTCCCCAGGCCACTCTCCTTTCCTCTCTCCTACCCCAATGGAATCTTGAGCTCCTAAAACTTTAGACTTTAGACCTATCAGAACAAAATGCTTTCAGACGCTGCTCTCCAAGCATGGGGAGCAGGCAGCAAGAGAGCCAACCCACAGTCTTTCCCAAAAGGGATCCCACCAGACCTCTAATGTTTTAAATGGGGAATTCTGCAGTACATCAGTGAACAGGAAAAGTATCAGCAAAAGGGTGCTGAGACCTTACCTGAAGCTACCAAAAACCCAAAGAGAGGAGAAATCCATCATCAGCTGGAGTCTGCTAGACAGTCCAGGATAGACAGTTGCTAAGAGCTCGTGGTGACCTGGCCAATAGGCTTTTCAAGGGAGGGGAGCAGGAAAGAGAATAAGGAGAAGAAGATAGAGTTTACACTCAGAGACTGTGGGTAACACCTTCATTAAGCAAAGTAGATTCTTAGTTTGCACATCAGTTATTCTTTTCCAGAACTATTTTATTAAGAGAGCCTCTTAGTAAAATCCCACTTTATGTTTGTATATGCATGATTAAATGTCACCAACTCTGAAAGCCAGTTGAGGGATGCAGGCAGAGTGTACAATTAACAACCCATGGCCTTAAATGGGACAGGAGCCTGTGTATAGACATATCCGCCTTCATCCTCCAGGAATGGATGGCTGTTGATGTAAATGTTTACTCTTTGCATTTCTCCATCCCTAACTATGTAAATTATCCTCTGGCTGAACTTTAGAACTTGGGAGACTCATTTTGAATGAATACATTCATTCAACAAACCTTTATCACATAGGCTTCTCTGCCTGATTTTGTGTTCTAGAGGCATAAGTTGAATAAAATACGTATGGTCCGTGTGCTGGAGGAGATCACAGGCTTATAAGATTCAATTAACTGGTGTCTGTTTTCCTTAACCCAGGCCAGTATTTCCCACAGAGTAGCCTGTACCACCTCCATTAGAAATACAGATTCTTGGGCCCCACCTCAGACCCACTGAAACACAATCTGCACCTTTAACCAGATCCTCAGGTGATTCTGAGCAAGAGTTATCGGTTTAGCCCACTTAATGAAAACATTGTCTTAGTTCATTGTCTTGCTTGATCCCAGCAGTTGTAAAGAAATACAAATAGCTCCATGCATAGGATTAGTTATAACCTTCAAAAGATTATTTTAGCAATCTTAATGGCTCCAACTGTTGAGGGGAAGGAGACTCGGGAGTGAGGATTTCACTCAGTCTTCCATAACCCAGAGGGACAGATCTGGGAACCTTTGGTCAGGTCAATAAAATATCTCAGCTAAAGAGGATCTTAAGAGACCAACCAGCTGAGCCTGCTGGTGCAGTGGAAGAGCATGAGGGCTCAGTGAGAGGAGCCTCACCTCCCAGTCCGCAGCACCTTGGGTCTCCAGATTCTTCAGATCTCCTTAATGACAGCTCCACGTTGCTGTTCTTATTCTCCCCAATTTCTCAGCTATGACGGGCTTTGTTCTATTAGCAAATTCAGCATTTTAATTGTGATCCTTTTAGTTAGGAAAGTCCTTCAAAGACCAAGCCAATTCCATGCCTCTCTCTTTTTGCAATGTGGTGTAGCCGGTGTCCTCCTCCCTTGTCTTGCTGCCCTCACCACCTCTTTCCCAGGTTCCATCCTCCATGCTGATGGGATCTGAAGCTAATGGGGAGCACTGACTGGGATGCATGGCTTTTCACTGAGTCTTGGCTTAGGGAGATCCTATTTTCTTTGAGGCTAGAAGTTGTATGTTATGAGGAAACATCAAGTGTTGAGGTCTGTTTTCAGCCGGAGAGGTAGGGTGAGGTAAACCTGGCCTACAGAAAGACAGATTCAGCAGACAGAAGGCAGGTCTCTGCCTAACTGTGGCATCTAAGCGTTCACCCTCCACCCCTGTTGCCGTTCCAACCAGCTTCATTAAGCCTTTTTTTGGGAAACTCTCTAGTACTTTTTAATCAGAGCAAGTATCTCCCAGAAATCAGACTTTCTGCCATGTCCACTTTAAAACATAGAGATTTATGGAAAGAAAAGCAAAAATCCATCAAAGGACATTACAGAAGTTGCCATTGTAAGAAAAATCAGTGGGTGTCAAAAATATTTCCAAGTTGAAGATCTATTTCAAGAATGTGTTTAAAAAAAAAAAAAAAAACTCCAGGGCAGCGGAAAACGTGGGAGAGGCCTTTCAAATTGTAGTGAGATGAGTCTATCAAATTTATCCATGCTTAAAGTTAGAACTTAATTTTAAGGAAATTTCATATTTGCAACTTCTAAAATTTCGGAAATCAAAAATCTGCTAATGGGACACTCCACCCTGTAAAGTGGACTCAGTCTCGGAACACATAATGTATCTGAGGCCACCTGAGACGGGAGTGGGTCCAGAAGACTTTGCGGAGACACCATGGGCCTCTATTTTCTCATCCGCAAAATGAGGAGGGGCTCCCTTTGGACTCAAAAATTCTATGATTTCCATAGAGCCTTAATCTGTTATATACTTGACTTTCTCTTGCAGAATGAATTTTCAAAAAAGGTCTTAACTCAAGGTCATTGAATATATGTACCAGAGCCTAATGCCATCTCTTTGGAGCCTGTGTATAGCAGTACCTTTTTATGCCAGAGTTTCTTAATAATGAGTTGTTTTTGTATTTCAGTAAACACATTTTATATTCTACCACTACTGCTCCCCCACTCTCACCCAGTAATGAGGAATCCAAAATGATTCCACTGGAACGGAATCCATTTCTGTCCTGAATGCTCCCAGAGCAAGACTGTCAGAAATAAGAAAGGCTGTAATGCTTCTCTGTCTCAGAATGTCTTACATGCTGCTATCACCCTTCAGAGCCACTAGGTAGATGTGCACCCAAATGTTGTTTTGATAACATAGATTTAAAAAATGAAAACAAGGTTGACAGCTCTCATAGTTCAAGATGTGGCCATATAGAATAGGGAACTGGAGAAAATCATATTTATGTATCCTTCTCTGATGTCTCATAGGAGACCACGAGTGGGCCGGTTTGAGCCTCTGACCAGACGTTATCCCTCACTGATACCCTAAGGAGTGGCCCAGGCTAGTAAAAACATCATTATGGTGTCAGATTTAATTTTAAGTCTGGTTTAGGTTCTTCATGCTGCCACGTGACCTTGGGCCCAGTTCTCCACCTCCCTGAGCCTCAATTTTCTCACTGTAAGTGTAAGGCTATAGATAACTACAGTATAGGATTTTTTTTTGTCTTTTCTAATAAGAAACGCATTAACATATACAGACATGCTTGGCACATAGTAGGCTCTCTTAAAACTGTATTGCTTCATGGGGACGGGGATCACGTGATAGGGGATGCAGTTAGCATTAACATGTTGGCTAGGTGGAAAACCAGAAGGAGCAGTTAGGGGAATTGTTTTATAAACTATATAAATGTCTAACAGTGTACTGTATACGTGAAACTAATTTTTAAAAAACCTATATTGCTAATGTGCAACATTGCAAATGTACTTAATACCACTGACTTGTACACTTAAAATTGGTTCAAAGGGTAAATTTTATATTATTTGCATTTTATCACGTCCATACAAAGTATTGCTATACCCGACCATCATCTCGTAATGCCTAAAAGGTGCCATCCCCATCTTCAACATTCTGGGACCTCTAAGGGGAACTTAACCATATTAACACAGGGTATTAGTGCTGGAGGGAGCCTTGGCAGTGGTCTAGTCTGACCACCCCAAAAGGTGGTGCTCCATCCCACCCGGCCGAGGACCAAGGTCTTTACATTTGCCCCACTTCCCAAGGGCTTTTCTTCAGCTTCCCAGGTGGTTTTGGCAGCATGGGGCATGGTGGCAGTGAGGTTACAGCAGAGACATAAGGACCTGACAACACCTGCGCAGTGGTGGCCAGTGTTCTTCACCAGATGGAGACAGGCCCTGGGTGCCAGGTGACTGCACAAGCTCCACCTGGATGGATTTCCTTTCCATCTCTAGGGGATCTGTGGTTGGTATGTAACTCTCTGTGCTCAGCCACAGAAATGCAAATGCTATTTTGCTTTTGTTTTTACCCCAGAAAAATAAGGCTTTTCACTACTGATAGCCTTCTTTCCATTTTTTCAACCCATTTTTGAGCCTTAGGCCCTGGAAGACTGTGCCACCACCCACCCTTTGGATTTTGGTTATTGATTATTTTGATATAGTTACCCATGCTGATGGAACCATTCAAGTATTTTGATTGATAGCGAATGTAGGTCTCTTTAAAGATTCTAGTCGGGAAAAATAGTCTGCCTTATAATTTCCTGATTTAACATTTGTGTGGAATGTCAGTGGTGGCAGCTTTCACCTTTTAGAGTAGGGGCACAGGGAAGCAGCAGATGCAGGGGACAGCCTGCCAGCTTAGGCTTTTCTACCCTGATGTGGTTTGTCAACAAACTAACAATAGTTGGATAAAGCACCAGGTGACAATCAGTAAGTAGCTTGGCAGAAAGTGACCTTTGTAGATATGAATTGCATGTGATGCTGTTTTCTTTTGGTTATAGCAAGCAGATGAGACCCTGGATTTTGAAGAACAGATCTTGGAAGCTGCTAAATCTATTGCTGCTGCCACAAGTGCCCTGGTCAAATCGGCCTCAGCAGCCCAGAGGGAGCTGGTAGCCCAAGGAAAGGTGGGTAAACCCCACTGACCAAGTGGTGAGACGTTCATGTAATAAGGGCCCATGTGGAAAAGATATGAATGCTTTCAGCCTGAAGAATGCTGTACCTTTCCTCACTGAATTGCCAGTCTTTGCCCCAACTGACTGAAAACTCTTGCTGGCTTTAACCTGACGAACAGAATGAAGGGTTTGGCTGCCGGACCTCTCATCTGCTTCTGGTTAAGGAAAGTATCCCACTCCAGGCAGCGATCTGGACCTGAACAAGACATTTATATTCCCACTGTACATTAGGCTATTTGCAGATGTAGGCTGTCATATTTTCCTAGTGGATGGCTATATAAGCACCACAGTCAGGGACTTTATAATACCGTCTTCCAACTCCAGTGGCTTCATTCATTTTTTAGGGCTGTTTAACTGAATGCTGTCTAACTCTGCAGTTAGCATTTTTCTGAGCCCGTTGGTCAAAAGGCCAGTCTTGTTTTAAATCTGAGATTTCTTAGATCTGCTTCATCTCTAGTTATCCACTTCATCAGCGAAAACATAAAAGCATAGTTCTTTTCCAGTGATCCAAAGAATGAATAGCACATTAGATTTATCCTGGCTGTGGGAAGGTCTTCCAATTTAAAATACTCCATGTGCCCTGTTATCGGTTATTCCATTACAGCATTGAACCACCCCGTCCCAGCTGTGTCCTACAGAGAGCCTTTCAAATATAGAGGCACTACGGAAATCCTGGCAGGTTGTGGTTTGGGGCAACTTGGTCACCACAATTGTCAGTTACTTCCGTTTGATATTAAAAGGACTTTGTTGTCGGCATACAGATTATCAAATATGATTGTGTCTTGACCCAAGAACGTGTAACATAGACAGGAAGTTATGCCCAACTAGTGGCTGTGCATTCTTCCTTCAGGAAGTCTCTTGTGAGCTTAGCCATGCCTTAATCCAACCCATATACTTCGGCTTCTCTTAGCCATGGTGTGGCGTGTTTTTTCAGTATTAACATATGTATGTCTCCCCAAGTGGTATTCAATCTGTCCCTTGATGTTTCTCATTTATTTCCTCTAGATGTAGCATAGTGCCAACCTTACTTATCAAGAACTTGTTGATCAATCAATATGAAAAGACCAAAAATGGATCATTGAAAAGAACATCCTACCTAAAATTTCAGTTTATTGATAAAGGGCCAACTATGTGCCAGACATCACTAGATTCTAGAGAATCTAACTTGAATATGGCAGAACCCCCTCCTCCAAGAGACTCATATGTTCAACCATTTAAAGAGTTGGCAAAGGAGGTTTTGCTCAAGTTGGATGAGGACCTTGAGGTTTTGCCTGACATTCACCAAGCCCTGGTGTGATGCCTATAATTGTTGTCAGATCCCCAATTTCATGTTCAAATTGAGATACTCATCTCTTACTTCTCTAGGCACTTCCCACAAGTGTAAAGGTATTTCCTCCCATAGCTCCTTCCTCTACAGCTGGACAGAAAATATTTCACTTGTTGCCATAATTTCTAAATAGAAACAGAAATCATCTTCCAGCTCTCCCCACCCCTGTAGAATGGTCTGTATTTCCTTAAGGGCCTGCCCTTCATTGTATTTAAGGAGATGTACCACCCCTTTTTGCATCATCTGCCAGAAAATTACAGCGTTGCTTTAGGATCTATAATCGAGAGAGATTTGTTTCCTGTGGCTCTTGAAAGAAGCCACCTCAGGGCTCCTGTGTTCAAAATGAAGAAAGGTCAGCAGAGGAAATAAGCGAGTAAAAGCAGCCCCAATCCATCATTTCTGAGTCGTTCTCCCGGAAACACAATACCTGGCAACTAATGGAGGCCTTTTGGAGCATTTAAGAGTGGCTCCTTGTGGCCCAGGTGGAACCAGCCAGGCTGTGCTAGGGCAGTTGGAGTGGCTAGAGTCCTATGTGGGAAAGGGCGCTCCATTCTCCTGCCGGTGCTCATGCTGGGAGGCCCCGGTGGTGCTGCATGTCTGATGAGATGTTTTTCTCTCTAGTTCCGGACAACTTAGGGTCTGAGAGGCTGCAGGTCTCCCTGAGCCTTCTAGCTCTCACTGCACATTTCTCACCTCCACTCTCTAGGTGGGCTCCATCCCCGCCAATGCCGTGGACGACGGACAGTGGTCACAGGGGCTGATTTCTGCTGTGAGTCACCTTCTCCTTCTACCCTATTTGTTTTTTGGATCCTCCGAGGGAGCTTTGGGCCTTGGGTCACTTCTCTGTCGACTGTCCCCAGGCTCGGATGGTGGCAGCTGCAACCAGCAGTCTCTGTGAGGCGGCCAATGCTTCTGTTCAGGGACATGCCAGTGAAGAGAAGCTCATCTCGTCCGCCAAGCAGGTTGCCGCTTCCACCGCTCAGCTGCTTGTGGCCTGCAAGGTGAAGGCCGATCAGGATTCAGAGGCCATGAGGCGGCTACAGGTAATGGTCACTGATGCTGGTGGGAAAATACTCCTGCTGGAGCGGGTAAGTGTCGCCAGAGGAGACAGTCTCACTTCCTTGGCATGACCACCAGGCCTTTCATCAGCCAACTCTGTCCCACTTTTCTCATTTTCTGTCACGTGCAGCCATGCGTCCTATACCCCGCTGCCCACCAAGCTGACATTCTCCACATGTGCCTTCTGGCCTCATGCCTTGGGACCCTGTCTCACCCAGAGTATTCTGGCCCTCCTCCCCACCAGCCCAGCCTAGTGAACTCCTACTTGTCCTCTGCGACACAACTTGAAAGCCACCTCTCCTGGGAAGCTTTCCCTGACTCCTTTGTCTCAAGCAGCCAGTCCCTCCTCTGTCCTGACAGAGCCCCCAGCCAGAGCTGCCTTCTTATGGCTCCTGTCACCGGTACCACCATATTTATCTTTATGTGTCTTTGACAAGGCTGGGATCTTCTTAGGCACAGGCGCCACATCTTTATCTTTGCATCTCTCACACCTAAGATGGTGCCTGTTTCAGTGGAAGCCCTCGTTCACTGTTTGCTAACGAAGGGAATGAAAGGATTGAGGAATTCATATGAGACTGTTGCTAAGGTTTCCCAGAGCCCAGAGAACATGCCTATGAAGTTAATAATAGACTCCTTGCCAATACATATGTTTTCCTGATTGCTTCAATTGTAGAAGTGTTTTAAACACACTGAAGGAAATGTTTGGATGAAAAAAATCACATAGCCTCAACATCTTCACATGTCAAATGTTATCATTTTTCTCTTCCTGTTTTTATCTGTATACAAAATAATTGTGTCTAGTTGTAATCATATCAAGAGACATTCTGCTTTTTTTCACTTAACATTTATCATGCATATCTTTTTCCTTGAAGAAAAAGCTTCATAACTTCTCTATGCAAAGCTAACTGGTCCATTCTTCATGAGTCTCACTTTTAATGATTGCATGATGTTACATCAACTGATTATGCCAGAATTTTCCTGTACTGTGGACATTTTGTTTCCAATTTTCTACATTTTTATTATGTGTTGTAATACAGACTGTTGGTGTTCTAAAAATATGTTTATATAAGTCATGAATAATTTCATAAATGGCAGAAATATTTGAATAATTCCACCAAAACTCGGAACTCTCAATTTACTTTCCTAAAGTACTTTTCTGTTGGGTTCTCCTGAGTATCTCTCTGACCCTCCTCCCTCACCTTCATTTGACTCCTGGGCTAAAACCAGGGGGAGACTGGGGAGCTGCACACTTGCAAATGCGTGGCTCATGGGTTTGGAGAACACTTCTGAGGAAAACATCCTGAGTTGAGAGATACCTGGGTTCAAGTCCTGCCTCCACCACGTATTAAGTACATGATCTTACACAAATAACTCAGAACTTTTCAGGCTTTGATTTGCCTCATCTATAAAATTGGAATAGGGGTATCTACACCGGCTCTTCACATGTGAAGATAAGGGCCAAGACATAAACATGCTTTTGTAAGTCCTGAGGACTTACACAGACATAACACAGCATCACTCTTATTATCATTGTTGCCGATTTCAACTGGATGCTCCAATGTCATATCTGAGTTACTTACAATGACCCAGAGGTTCTCTGGGGCTAGACAGACCTATGTTCAAATCCCAGCTCTATAACTTTCTAGGTACAGGATCTTAGACAAGTTACTTCAGTTTCTACATCAGAAAAGTAGACTAATGACTTCTGACCTCACGAAGCTATTTTGAGAATAAGCACATGATGACTACTTGTCAAAGATTAATTGGCTTCCCCTTCACTTCTTGTGCAAGCCCGCATTGTCCCTACTGGTCACTTTACCAACCAGATAAGCCAGTTAACTTTGAGAAAAGCTCTCAACTTTCTGATGTCTAACCTTTGACACCGAGTCTTTGACACCGAGGGTGCTAGGCAAGGAATTTGAAAGGTTTAATGAAGCCTTGACCACCATTAGAAGAAGATCCCAAACCTCAGGTGGCAGAAGATAAGTCCTCAGTACCGTGCTTCATTAGGAGTAAGCCAGTGTGGGCTGCAGCCCTTACCGAAGATCTAGACTTCACCCTGCAAAGCTTTTCTTCACCTCCTTGACCATGTGGTATAAAGCCCAGCCGTGACTGTAAAAGCATCTCTGTAAAGCCCTCAGTTACCATGGGGGTCCCTACCCTCTCATGCAGGGGTAGGTTGTGCTTTCATAGCCATTCATTTCCTCAAAAAACATTCAATGACTACCAACACTGGGCAGCCAGTATACCAGGTGCTGGGAATCCAAAGATTCACGTCACAGTCTCTGCTCCCAAGTTACTCCCTATGTGTGGTAAAGGCTGCAGAGAAGCCAGTATGGAGCACTCCAGGAGCACTGGGGGCAGGGTGGATCAAGAAAGCAATGTCCGAGCCAAGTCCTCAAGTGTGTCTAAATTGAATGGGGCAGGGACAGGTGGTTTTCTGGACCAAGGAGGCAGCCCTGAGTATGCTTCTGTTAACACACACATCGCAATGCCATAATCATTTTATTTACAAAATTGTAATGCCCCTCAAAAAATCTGTGTTCCTTAGGGGCCAGGAACTGGATCTCATTCATCTGTGAATGAACTTAAGTTAGGTAGGTGCCAATGTTGGTAGAATCAGTGGATGGATGGATGGACAGATGGACAGACTGACAGAAAAAGGATCCTAACTAGAGAGGACATCTGTGTTATAATTGGATGATAAATTGATTCATAGTCTCATGAACTGTACCTTCATGTCTGTTCTTATTAGATCCAAATGGCTGTTTCTAATGATATCATGTGTGTTTTGTTCCCTCTCCAGGCGGCAGGAAATGCTGTGAAAAGAGCCTCAGACAATCTTGTTCGTGCAGCCCAGAAGGCAGCATTTGGCAAAGCTGATGATGATGATGTTGTAGTGAAAACAAAATTTGTAGGGGGCATTGCTCAGGTTTGTGATCATAGAGATCATTGCATAGTAAAGGCTCTGAAAAGGCCCACAGGAAAGAAATCTATTTGGCTTTCTCGAACGCAAACTTAACTTTTTCACACAATGTCTATTGTCTAATATTCCTCATATTGTTCTTTAGAAGCAAGAAATAAATATGTGAAAATCATCCAGTAGTTAAGGACTCCAGCTTTAGTTTCAAGGATATTTGGGCCAGGTCCTGCTCCACTAGCTGAGGAACTTCAGGGGACTGGGCCCCATCTTTCAGCTTCAGGTTTCTCATTGAAAATAATGTACATTCAGTGAGGAGTACATCACACTGTTGCCACAAAGATGATGTGATGCTCCATGTGAAGTGCGTACGCCAGAGCCTGGTACATAATAGGGATGCAGTAGATGTTTGCTGTTAAATCAGAGGCCAGAGTCCACTTATTTTCTTGGGTCAACTGGGTCATTGATTTCAAAACTCAAACTGTGGACCAGGAGGCTCGTCTCCAGAGCAAAGAATGCTTATTCCTAGTGCATCGCTATAGCAGAGGCTGTGGGAGCTCATGAGACAGGCAGTGGAGTGGGGTGGGGGGCAGTTTCCTGGTGCATTTTAGATCCATCCAGCTTGCTGCTTTTCTCCTAGATTATCGCCGCTCAGGAGGAAATGCTGAAGAAAGAGCGAGAACTGGAAGAAGCAAGGAAAAAACTGGCCCAGATCCGCCAACAGCAGTATAAATTCCTACCCACTGAACTGAGGGAAGACGAAGGCTAAGGCCAGAGCCAAGATGGCGAGCCCCAGGGGAATGGCTCTGCAAGAATTGGACAGACAGTGTTCCTGAGAGACTGGGCACTTACCCGGAAGCTACCCGCCTTCCCCTGGGGCCAGCCCAGAGTCCTGAGTGCTCATTCTCCTGTCTCTGTCCTGTCGGGCACCAGCTGCATGATCGTGATGTCACACGGTACAGTGTCCCACCCACAGCTCCTCTGCCACCTCCCCCTCATGCCTCATCATATCTCAGGAGAGAGGGGCGCACATTTCATGGACTGTTACCAAAAAAGAGAAGTCAGTATTATGTCGTTCTCAGACACTTGTGCTTTTGTTGGTCCTTCTCTAGGCCTGATCCTGGGCCTTTTGTGAAATCGTAATAGGAAAAAAAATAATGGCTTGAAGAAATCACTGATGCCATAGATATTCAAAGATACTCTTCTCCCTCTCAGGAGAAAGTGGAAGTCGGAGTCGAACACGGTTAGTAAACGCCGGAAACATAAACCACTGTGGACTCCAGGAGGGTGACTAGGGTCGTCCTCTGTGTCTCGAGTGCTGGCTCACCCAGAGGGTGAAGAATTCCTGCTCCTGTTTGCACGCCTTCTTCCCTCAGTGTGTAAGCTCTTTGTACAATCTAGTCCTATCTTGTATTATGTGGCCCAGAAAATTGAACAATTATTTTTTTTCCTCCATAATCCAAAGGGCAGAGGTATGGGGGATTGTCAGGGCTTGGTGAGCAGGGGCTGTAATAAAGTATGTGGGCTCCTTACTCTGCACAGGCTGTTTCGGTTCATACAAATTCATACACACAAACCCATGTCTCCCAGATGACAGTCAATACAACACCCTGTTTAAGCCATTCAGGGTGGCGGTTCAGCTGAAATAAAGCAGGTCCTTGGTGACTCTATCTTCCAACTCCCACATTGGCTCCTCTGCTCTTAAACTGGTCAGAATCCAGGACTGGAACATTTGCTTAAAAATCTGTCACCTTTCCTCCCTCCCAAGAGGGACCTTTTCCCTATGTCTTAATATTCCTAAAATCTGGATGCATCCTAAAATCAATATAAACCTTTAACAATATATTTTCCTTATTACATCCGATAGGTGAAGATATATGGTATTTTTCTGGAGGCCACTTTTCCAGATGTCCGCATATCTCCCCCTCTTTTCTCAGGGCCCGCTCCTTGGAAGGACATTTTAAGACCTTGAATTGACCTTTAATCTGAGCCTTGACTCAAGATAGTACGTGAAGGATGAGTGGCTCGTGGGATAGATCCTAATGCCTGGTAGCAAGTATCTTTGAAAGAATTTGTGGAGGGAAGACAGTGGTGATGGAGGTACATGGTTTTCGAAACTCGTAACTGTGGAAGGCAGCAGTCATTCTTCACTTCTCTACACTAATGTGGTATCACATCTCATAGCTCGTCCACAGTATTTTAAGATGCCACCCGGGGGACAGTTGATGCTCTGGTCCTGAAAAGGTGTCACCTTTAGACTCTCTAGTGCATGTCATGCTTTAAAATATATTAAACTTTTAAGAGTTTCCCATTTTTGGAGCCTTGGCGTCTCGGGGAGCTCACACACTTTTGGCCTGTCCTCTGAGTATAGCCAATACGACTCTTCATCTCTACCCTGGGCTGTTCCCCCTCAGACCTCAGGATGAAAACTGAGGGCCCCGTGGACTGGGGGTTCTCCCCTCGAGACACTGTATAGATGGGCACAGGTGCTTCATGAGACTTAAGAATCAGACCCAAAGGCTGAGAGTCAAACTATGTCAGTGCCTCACATCACAGGACTCTGGGTGGCCCCTCCATTGCCCCCCACTTTGTCTTCCAGGCTTTACGGTTGCTCCTCCCCTTCCACCTGTCCCCTGTCCCATCCTGGCATACCAGGAGCCAGACAGGGGCAGGAAGTGAGTTCCGTTTCTTCCTCAGAGTCATGTAAAATCTCTACTGCAATTAATACAGAAAAACCTCTAGAGACAAACTAAATGGAAAGGCCTGTCCTTTACAAGGCCAGAGAACAGGCATGGAGCAAAGTTCATTTTTGTAGGACCTAGATAAGTATCCTCCTGTCTGGAATGTTCTGTCGCTGGGAACTTCTGGAAGTTAGTTCCCAGTTAACGCCTTGTTTGGCGCTGGGTTTTCATCTGTCCCTTCGCGGTCCACTCTGCATACATGTACATGAATGGCCTCTTGGCTGGCTTGGTCTTCCCTCATTTCATGCAATGGCTGAAGGGCTGTGCTTTGGGGCTTATTTGTAGGTGCTAGGGCAGGTGTCCCCATGGCACTGAGGGGCTCTTCTGATTCTTCTTCAAAGGGAAATAACACAGTATGAGTTGCATTTTGGGTGTGAGTTTTCATTTCGGAGCATCTAACAAAAAGATGGGTTTCAGGATAAAATGGTCCCAAGCATGGAGCACAGAAATGCATCTCTGTGTGAAAGGGGAGCAGGTGTGTGTCCCATAAGGGGAGATAACACTGGGCTGTGAAGCCGTGAGCTGCTGATCTCTGTGTTTAGACATGGCTGTCTGTGAACGTGAAAAAAGGAACCTGAACTGGACTCCAGAACTTCCCAGTGATTTGGGAGTTTGGGTTTTGCTTGGTTCTGTCTTTCAAAAGGATGCTAAAGGCACATTCAGTTTAAAAACCAGCCTTTGTTTAAATTCCGCTGGTATCCAGTTGGGTGCGGCCCTAGTGATCTGTGCAAGTAGGTACCTCGAGTCCTGGACAGCCCTCTGGTTGGGCATCGTGGGCCCCCAGGTTCCTCCAGAGGAACCACGTGGCCTCGGATGAGCCACCAGACCGTGTACCTTATCACAGGAAACCGCATGGGGCTTCTCATAAGTTTTCCCTGCCCGCTCTTTGGGGGTTTTATCAGTCAGTGAGTTTGCAGGCAACCAAAGCCTATTTCTAATTTACCAAAATATTATAACCAAAATTCACTACCCCCAAGAAAGTGTACCCTACCACCAAAGTAGTCCCAAGGCCAAAGCCTCACACGGGAATTAGGCAGCAGGGCGATGGCGGTGACAAGCTGTGGTCTCCATGCTCGGGGGAGTCAAGGGCCCCAGCTGATGTGCTTGTTTCCTCCTTGGAGTGGACCCTCGAATCTCCCCCAGCTCTGAGGTTCTGGGCTCTGGCAGGCCCTCTGGGGAATCTGCCCTTAAGACCCCCACAGAATATCAAAATGTTCAGCTCTCAGACTCCTGGAGGAAGCGTTCCCTTTGCTGGCCGAGGCAATGGCCACCTCTGAGAGCCTTATAGGAACCCAAGGAATTGGGAGGAAATGTTCGCTTCAGGCTAGGAGGCAGTGGAGTTCAGAAACCTAAAGACCCTGACAGCTATGCTAAGGGCTCAGGTCCTACCTTCCCACAGTCTCCTCCAAGTGCCAGGCTCAGGAGGTGGCCTCTGGGGGGAAGGTGTCTTCCCCCAGAGTCCTCAAGTATCACATTCAAAAGTCTCTTAGACATCTTTCTGCTGCGTTTTTTTCTTTTTTTATTTATGGTCATTAGTATCAGGCATATGATAGCTATGTCAACTGATTAAGAAACAGACACGATAAAGAGACATTTCTGTAAAAGAGGTTTGGATTTGGCCTTTCTCTGAACGCACCTCCCAGCCCTCCAATAAGCACCCATGTGTGAGTCAGTCCATCGGTACCTCCTGGCTCCAGGAAGCTGAGTATCTCACTCAGCCACCTGCTCGCCAAGCTGCAAAATCCAGAAGCAAACAGAAAAGTTAAACTCTGCTGTGTGTCATGTCTTTAATGATCTGGTCACATAAATTATTTTTTTTTTATTCACCAGAAATAAAATTTTAAAAGAATGAACCTGCGTGTAAGTCTCATGGGAATGAGAGAGAGGTAGAAGAGACAGGAAAATGTGTCTTCATCATGTGAGAGAGATTTTACTGGGTACCAGCGCCGTTGTTACCAGACATGTGTTAGAGGAGGAGAGTGGAGGTGTGTGTGTGTGTGTGTGAGGGGTGGGACAGGGCAGAGCCAAGGGGTACCACTGAATTCCATACAGCTTGGCTAGCTCTGGAGGAAATTCAAAGAAGAAATAGACCATAAGAAGGAAGATGCATATTGTCCTCTGAAAGAAGCCATCTCCCAGGATGAGTAGCTCAGAGCCCACGGACTGTTTGTGTTGCCTGTTGGAAGGTTGCATGGCTCAGTACAGAGTTCATCTTTTCCTCTCCAAAGGATGTGGGCCTGACGCAGAAAAGTGAGCTTTGCCTCTTGACGGCGAAACCAGAAAAGTAGCTTCCAGGATCACAGCGCTCCTTCCTACGGGGAGGCGTGCAGGTTGCTTGCCAGAGCCCTTCTTTGGGAAAAATCACAGAGAAATGAGAGGTGTTTCTAATCTGCAAAAGTGATTTCAAAGAATCACATTAGCAACAGAGAATCAATCTGTCATGTGTCATGGTATGTCTAACAACTAAGAGGATTGTTTTCTCTCATAAAATGATGGCTTGGAATCTCTAAGCCAATTGGTAATGTTTTTCTCTTTGTCTTAACTAGACCAGGGATGGGACTGCCACCAATACAAAGGTGGGAAGCCTGAGGCAGTCCAGGGAGGAGCGAGGGTAGCTAACATTTCTAGCGTTTTCTGGGTGTGCCGGAGCTAACATTTCTAGGCGTTTTCTGGGTGTGCCGGAGCTGGACACACAGCTCCCTCAGCCCTCAGCATCTCGCCTGCAGTGTGAAGGACACTGGGGTCCCTACCTTGTTCCTGGAGAAGGTCACAGTCCAGGGAGAACAAACTTGACCCAGGGCAGAGAAGAAGGCAGAGCCCTGGAGTTGGGAAAGGCTTTTCAGAAGAGGGTATTTGGCCTGACTCCTAATGAACAGTTTTCCTGGCAGAGAAGAGGTGGGGGCTGGCATTCCAGGAAACATGGCTACACGTGCAACGGCCTGGATCTGTGTAGGGCCGGATTGCTTAGGGCAACAGGAATAGTTCAGGGAGGGCAGGGTTTCTGGCATGGGGCATGTGGCATAGAGAGGAAGGCAGCCAGGAACATACCACAAGGGGCCTTGTGTCAGGCCAGGGCACTTGGAAGTGTTACCAGATGAATCACTCTGCAAGTCCACTTGAAGAAATACTCTGTCCTAGGAGATCTCAACTATTGAAGTATGGAGATGTGCTAACAAAGGTTAGCAACTCACGAGTGAGTTAGGTCCCCGGCTGTTGTGCAAAGGAAGTCCAAAGCAAGGAAAGAGCATGTGAGCGGAGCCTCAGGGCCTCCCCAGGGGGAGACATCACAGCAGGAGAGACTGTGCCTGGAGTCAGGGCAGGCTTTATTCACGGGGGAGCAGACACTTCATCTCTAGGTAGCTAATAGTATACCCTTACGATGTGCCAGGCACAGACCTTTATTGCTCCCATTTAATCCCCACAATAATATGTAAAACATAATACATAAGCATTCTTCTTATCTTCGTTTTATAGATGACAGCACTGAGGCACAGAGTGGTTAGGTAACTTGCCCAAGGCCACACAGCAAACAGCTAGGATCTCCCAATCACTGTTAAGATCACACAGCAGTAAGGGGCAAAGCAGAGACTCAACGCCCGATTATTTTCAAAGCTTATGTTTTTAACCAACATTCTATGGAGAACCTGTCTGAGCCTGGCAAATTGGACAGAATTTAAGCAGGCAGAGGAAGGAGAGGGACGTTGGAGCAGAGGGAACCACATGTGCGTGTGGCAGAGCCTGGGGCTCACTAGAGGGGCTGCTGGGCAATTGGGAACAAGGAAAATGGGGGTGGTGGGGCTGCAGGAGAGGATGGCACATCTGCATGTATAAAGTGAGAAGGATGGTGTCCTGAGGGTAGCCAGGCTAAGGGGTTTGTTTAACAGGCGGATTACCAAGAGCCTGGCTTGCCTTTATTCTTACTTGGTGACTCCAAAATCCATGTTTAGGGTCTTTTCCTTCCAGACCACAATTCTACCCCGAGTCTAAAATACCAGTGCTCAAGGGTAACTCCAATGGTTCAGAGAAATTCAACCATGTGTGCTTTTATTTGAGCATTCTCCACCATGATTGCAGCAGTTTTGCTGTTTGAACTTCCTAAAGTAAGAAGCCCTCTCTGCCTGGGGCAGAAATGCCTTGGCCCCTTGGGAGGGGCAGTAACAGGCTCTAGCACTTGAGGCCCTGTTAGGAGCTTCCTGTTTGCTAGGACCCTTCCCTTCCCTTCCCTTCCCTTCCCTTCCCTTCCCTTCCCTTCCCTTCCCTCCCCTCCCCTCCCCTCCCCTTCCCTCCCCTCCCCTCCCCTCCCCTCCCCTCCCCTCCCCTCCCCTCCTCTCTCCTCTCTCCTCTCTCTCTCTTCTCTATGGCTTATTTTTAGGAAAAGAAGTTTGATTCAATTAATCCCAGAACTGAATGTTTAAAAAAGCTCTCTGGTTCACCAGAAGTTGGCCATGTTCTAGTTGGGGCCCAGAGTGAGAAGGGGTTCGGCCAGGCCCTCAGTACTGCGTTCCCAGCACCCTGTTGGTGCAGGGACCTTGAGGGAAGGGGGTGGGGAGATGGGAGGCAGGAAGGGAGAGGCAAACTGGACAGTGGGTATGAGGGAAGATGAAAAGAGAATTAAATGCAAAGTCTTTCCCTTCAAAGATCTTAGAACTTCCGAGAGAAGGCAGTCCCTGCAAAGGAAGCGAGAACAGTACGCATCGCCCACTATTGCACTAAAGCCCGGGAGGGTACGGGGTGTCTGAGAGGGAGCAGCGACTTGGGCTGGTTTCTTGGGGAGTAAGTGGAGCTGGCGCAGGCCCTCTGAGAATGGGAAGCAGTTAGGCTGGAGCTAGTGGATGAGCAGGGAGAACATTTGGGGTCCAGGCTTGCAGGCAAGAAGAAGGGATTGGAAAGAGAGAACCACAAAGAGGCGTGAAACTAAAGGGACAAGTAGTGGCAGAGTCCGCAGCAGTGGCGCTTTGTGGAATCATCTAAAAGGAAGGAGGGAACAGGGAAGTAGAAAGATGCAGTAAACCCTTCAGGCTGGCTGCCACTCTGCCTCAGGGCCACATTCTTCATGCCTGAGGTCTCACCTGACAGATGGGGCATTTGGGTTGGGTACTGTGAATTGTGAAGCAACCTGACAGCCCCAGTATCTGGGTTGCATCCTGGACGGAGCCATGTTTGCTGAGTAGCTGGATCCTGATCCAGCAGCTCTACCAGTCATGGGCTGTTCCTGGGGTACAGGGACGAAGGCCCTTGCACCCAAGTTTGCTGTCCTCATCTTTAAGCAGCCGGGCTTATTTTGACCCCAGGGGGCAGTGTGGTTCCATGGGACACTAATAATAGACCTTTCCAATTTTCCTGGAGGGAAAAGAAGGCATTTTATTGGCAGATAAATGAAAGAATAGCAGTATTAAAGTTAAACAAATTTATTTCTTAAGACATCTCTACGTATAGCTACTCAGATACGTTGGCTATTTCCAAAAGGAGCATGTAGTATATGGTGTTGCCCGATGTTTTTGGCCTTGGAGCACTTTTTTTTTCCTCCAGTTTATTGTGAGAAATAAGTGTTCCAAGGATCATACCTTGGGAAACTCTATTCTAAAATCCTGTTGGAATTTTTGTCTGTCTCCCCTCCCGCCACCCCAGGACACGCAGCACACTGTCTCGTATTACTAGGTAATATTTCGTCTTTGCAGCAACCTCCTCTAGTCGCAGGCAGGGATCACATCTCGTCACATGTAGCTTCACCAGAACCTAAAACCAAGCTGTGGATATATGAGATATTTCATAATGATTGATTGCCTGGATGATACACTTTAGACCATGCAGTTTACACCCAGTGTTTATGACCTGGGGATCAGCTGTTTGGGACTCTGGCTGATTTGAATAGAAAAAAAAGAAAAGAAAAGAAAAAGAAAAGTTTGTTCCAGTCACCGCACACCACAGCTGCTCCCTTCCTTCCCCACCCCTTCACGTGGCCCCACCATGCCACACAGCAATACTCTTGCTAAAATAGTTTCTCTGAAGATTCCTTTCCTGGTATCCACTTTCTAAAACAGTTGCAAAGAAACACAACTTAATCCTAAATATCCTGAGACCTCCTGGTAACACCCTCCATTGTTCAGCAAAATCCAGAAGACTGTGCTCTAGCCAGAAGCAGAATTGTCGATGAGATGTTGAAAGGACCTCAAAAGGTGTGAGCTGGTCCCTCTGAATGGTGCCCATGGTCCAAATCGCATTGGAATGTCACCTGAAAGAAAAGGGAAAAGCTGGGGTGGGGGCGAAGGGTCTTTACAAATTCAGCGATTCCTTCTGCAGCTCCATTGTCTCAAAAGCACACCTGAAATTCAGCTCTTCAATCCTTCCTTCCCTTTTCTCGATTCACAAGGCAGCACAATGAAGTGAAAAAAACATATGCAGAGCCTTTGAACTTTAGATAGACATGACTTCGACCAAATTATTTTGCTTCCAAGCCTGTGGGAATATGTAATGGACATTGCATTTTCCTCCCCAACATCTACATCCTCCTCCCCCAGGAAGACGCAGTGATATTTTAAGGGAGTTGACCTTAAGTCAAGGGCAAGCCTGATCTGTCCAAGGAGCTGCCGGTGATTGGTTCTGGAATGGGCATACGACCTGATCTGGCCAAAGAGCAGGGAGGAAATGTCTGCTGGAAGCATTAGCCTCTCTCTCCCACATACATCAGTGGCGAATGAAGAAGCCTCTCTGACCACAAGCTGAGCCACCCCCAGGATGGCAGAGTGAAGACAATCAAAGAATCTGTATATTTGGTAACATTGCTGATCAGCTTGTCTAACCTAATTCTTCCGGACTTCCCAATCCCTAACCAAATACATTCCTGCCATGTTTAAGTCAGCCTGATTGGATGTGCTGCCAACAACTGTAACTGGCCCTGGACAAGAGCAGCGTGGGGAAAGGCCTGCAAGCATTCGGCTACCTATTAGGCACTCAGTAAAATTTTGCTTCCCCTTTCCCTCACACCAACTTAAAAGCAATCTTGAAAAAATAGCCAAAGAAAACCCCATTTCTTCCACTTTCGAGAGTTAACTCAAGTGCTCTGCTGTGGGCCTAACATGGTGCCAGATTCATAGTAGGTCTCCAGTAAATTCGAAATACCTCTAGAGTGTGACGTTGGTGATGCTTGGATTCCAGTTTACGGCTTGCTTGATGGGGGCAGAAAATGATAACAGACAAACAAATAATAGCAGAGGTCTCAGTCCTGTTTTCAGACTCCAGGAAGAGAAACTGGAGCCCAGGTCCTCCCCCACTTCCTCCACCCCCAGTCTCCATCTCTGCTCTCAGGGAGACATCTGCCTCTGGTAAGCTACGACGTCTGTGGCCAGTCACCTACAAAGCAAACCATCCAGGGAATGTCTGGTATGTAGGGTATGTGTATGGTGTGGGTTTGTTTTTACTGTTCATCACTCGGCAAGAAAATCCTTAACAATTTTGTCTGGAGGCAGTAGCATAAAGCTGAGGACCCCGGGAGTAGAAGGTACCTGGAGGGAGTGGGACAGTTCTGTCTCTTTTCCTGTTCCTGGGACTGCATGATACTATCCTTGGCTTAATGCATTTCGGTCAGACTCTGGCTTTTTCCTCCAGTCCCCCAACAGAAGTGGAGTTTAAATGGAAGCAGCAGTAGCAGCAAGAGAAAGACAGTTCCTTGGGGAGGGGGATCCCTGAAAGCTAGAGGGGAGAATAGGGCAAGGAGAATGCTGAACATAGATCAATGTACTTCACCTTCAGCGTCTAGCTCCTTTGCTTTGTGCAGGGGACAGAATCTGGCCTGGGACTCCTGAGACCTAAGTTCTAGCTCTAGCCATGTGATCTTGGGCACATTTCTTGACTTCTCGGCACCTGTTTGTTTTCTTGATTAAACAAGCTTCCTGCCGTGATTCCATGGGTCTGGATCTTGGACGTCCTTGATATTTGACAGTAACCAACATTTTGAGCATTAATTATATACTAGGAGCTCTGCTAATTAATTTTTAAGTGTTTTCTTCATCACACTGACATTAATTAAGTGCTTACAATATGCTAACCAGTTTTAAAAATGTTATTTATACCGACCCATTTAATCCTCACAACAATGCTACAAGATAGATACTAACCCTTAACCCCATTTTATGGAGGAGGAAACTAAGGCACAATAAAGTTAAATACTTTCCCCAAGTTCACACAGCTAGAAAACAGCCAATCCAAGATGTGAACCCAGTTAGCTCAGAATTATACCCGCAATCATTGTACTCTATTGTTGTACACTGTTATTTATGTTAAAAAAAAAAAATGAATGGGGGTATTATCTTTATTGAAGGGGCGACAAAACTGAGACCGAGTGAAATCATACAATTTAGCCAACTTTTCAGTAGTGGAGCCAAGAGCTAAACCTAGATGGATCATCCAAAATTTTTCTAAAACCTTGGTGGATTATCCTACCCAAAGAGAGGAGCCTTCGAACTCCGAGGTGATCACTATGGCTTGGTAGATTGGACCTTGGAGGCCTCCATTTGTTACCGTAATGAGAGTGTCAAACTATGATTTTCGAAAAAGCTGAAAACATGACGCTTATACAAATATATAATGAACATGTGTCAAAGAACCAGTAGAATGTCAAGATTCATTAAAAATATATATATAAAATGTTAATCATCACTGAAAGAGAGAATGCTGGGATAAGTTTGCTACTTTGCTTATAAAATTGATTACCTCAGAAGGCAACAAAACTATAACACTTAGGTTGTAATCTATTCTCCGGGCAAAATCATGGCTTCTCTGTAAGTCAAGAATCATTTGCATCGCTACCAGTCTCCTATCGAATTTCCCATCTATTTGGAGTAATCCAGTGTCCCAATCACTAGTGACTAGAAGGTCACAACAAAAGAATATGTTCTTAGAAAACTGGATAAGCTTCAAATGGGAGTGTTAGATCATATTCCATGTCGCCATTCTTTTGCCCAACTCTAAGTTTTGGATACTTTTTCTAAACACAGGGCACTGAGCTGATGACTCCCCTACCCCCCGACCACCCCCCACCTGCCCCAGGCTGTTGTAACCTAGAGCATGATATTTATGATTAGAGGATCACCAGGTTCAAACGGTGTTCCCACCATTTCATGTGCTTCTGCAAATCTCTATTCTCTGAGCCATAGTTTCATCACCTATAAAGAAGTTTTGTTTTGTTTTTAATTAGGATAACAATGCCCTCTCTTCAACTTCACAGAATTTTTATGAGGATCAAATAAAAATGAATATAACTGGAGTGGATCAGTCATTGTTCTGGCTTCTGATTTAGGGGAGACTAGCCACTGACCCGGCCCCTGGATGTTAAAGAGGCCCTTGATGAAAATTCCTAACATGGCAGGATAAATTGCCAAGTTAAGGTTCTCTGTGATGCTCTGGCAAACACTAGTATACCCAAATGAACAGGTGCCATCTGCAGGCCGAGCCAGCAAATCAAAAATTGCAAAAGACTTTGAAGACCTAAGTCACATTAAAGATTCAGAACTGCTGTGAACAGTGTTTTTGACAATGAAGCTTTGGAGGGACACAGTGACCCCGAGTCATCTCGCCAGCCATCCCAGTGTGAACTCAGAAGCAGACATATGTCACCATCTTAACCAGGGTTTGACAAACTTTTCCTGTAAAGGGCCAGATGGTAGATAATTTAGACTTGGCAGGCCACATATAGCATCTGTTGTTGCATATTCTTTGTTTTTATTTTTGTCTTTTACAACCTTTTAAAAATGTCAAGACTGTTCTTGGCTCCCTAGACGGACAAAAATAAGCAGCGGGCTCAATCTGGCCTATGGGTGTAGATTGCCAGCCTCGACATTACTGGCTTTGGCATCAAGAAATCTGCCCCTGAATCCTGTTTCCTTCATTTTCCAGCTGTGTGAGCTTGGGCAAGCGTCCTTACCTCTCTGACCCTGAGTGTCCTCACTGGTAAAATTCTTTCGCAAAATACTTGCTGCTCAACAACTACCTTGCCAAGCACAAAATAGTGTTTATGAGGTTGAAAGAAAATGAAAAAGTCCTGGCGTGTGGAAGGAATGCAGCACAAGGCACAGAGGCCATTGCTTGAACCCTAAAGTGGTTTGGGCTGCCTTGAGCGGAGGATCACAAAAGTGTAAGTTCAGTTCCATGAAGATGGCCTGGAATCAGGCAGATCTATGTTGACAACACCCTGAGGACTCTGATTCATTTTGTCCATGGCGGCTCCCAAACATCTATATTTTTTAAAGTCTCCCTTCATGAGTTTGACCTGCAGCCAAGGTTGAGACCCACCCTCCCCCAGAAGTGCCCCACTTCTTGCAGGTGCATGGACATCTGTTGCAGATGGTCTGAAAACTGTTAGCCACACAGATGGCACAGTGCCTCTGGGGGCTTTCTTGCCACCTGTGCCCAGCTAAACCTGGAATCCATCAAAAACGAAGCCTTCAGCCCAGTCCTCTAAGGGTGACACTCATGCTCAAGGCACCAGCTTGGAAGACTGTTTCATGTCAAAATCAATTTTAAGTGTTTTTCTGAGAGAGCAAAAATATTAGCAGTAGTGGAGGCCAGATCTCTTGTTGTGACCACCACTCGGGAGGAAGCTGGCACTTCTGAGCAAGACCTAATGCAAGCCTATTGTCTGACACGTTCATTAGCCCTCTTTACAGATGTAAAGACTGGGGCTCAGAGAGGTCACTCAGATGGCTCAAGGCCACAGAGTTCATCAACAATTTTAAGAAAGAGAGAGAGAGAGAGTGCTGTGAGTCTTCAATGAGCATGGTTTCTCCTGTGAATTACATTCCTATAATGTTCATAACATTTCCCTTTATGGCATTTTCTTTATGGCTATAAGATCTAAACAGTGGACCATTTATGCTGAGAATTTCCAAGGAAATTTTTTTTTTTTTTTTAAATCTCGAAGGCTCTTGATTAACTCCTATTTAAGCAGCAAATTTCTCCTCCCATCAGACCTGGGGCAATTCTGAGCTGGAGATGCTCAGATTGACACAAATTCTTTGCTTTATCAAGTAAATATGTTCCTGGAAAGACTGGATAAGTAAAAGCATTACATGATTTAACCTGATTTAAAGGGACTTTCTCTGTGTGTTTCAGGTTTTTGTATGTTTGTTTTGGGTTTTTTGTTTTGTTTTGCTTTGTTTTTGTAAATAGAATAGATTACCTTTATTTGTTTTGCAAATTTGGATTTTGGCATAATGAGTTTTCTTAATTATGTCTGTAATTTTGGCTACCGTTTCTCTAGTGATGGTTCTTAAATCCCCACAGATGGAGTTTGTACTGTGTGATGAAAGCAGCAAATATTTCTTCAGTACCACTGCGCCAATCCCTGCTAGACCAGATCACATACACTATCTCGTTTACTACTCTCAAAAATTCTGCGACATAGGTTGAATCGTCCCCATTTTATCAAGAAACTGAGGCACAAGCTCTTTATATGGTAAGGGGTGGAAATGGCTTTGTCTGATCCAGGACAAGTGCTCTTACCAAGTCAGTGAGCATAAGGTTTTTCTCATCATTGGAAAACCAAGACAGAGAGACCCCACCCTACACCCCTTTATTTCCTCATCCCAAATGCCTTTAGTAAATCCAAATTCTAGGTTGCTATGACATTTTACATTCACCCAGTACTCTTTTTGTACAGTGCGAAAAGGAGCTGGGTTGGATATAGAGACCACCGCTGTGGCCAGCTGCCCCAAGCAATTGAAGCCTTGACCAATCTGGGCCAGTCAGGTCAGCATCCAAGGCCAGGGAGACTGCAGAAAAGTATGTGTGTGGTCTAGATCTCCTGGCACTGCCCTCTACTAGCTGAGTCTCAGTTTTCTCTTCTGTAGAATGGACCTGCTCCAGTTGCCTGCATAGCACAGTGACCAGAAGGGACACAGCTGTCCTCACCTGTAAGGGGTCCCTCATAATTATGTTTTCTTGATCACTGGACACCATCCAAAGGCACAAATCCCCCTCCACCTCACATGCACCCTGTGAATCTGGAAGAACATTTTTTAAAATGAAATTTCATATCTAGGCTCTTATGGGAACATTTAATGTTGGTCTGAGTTCGATTTCTGTTATTTGTCACCAGATGAATCCTGAGTAATATAGCTAATACAGTTGACCCTCGAACAAAGGAGGTGTCAATCCCCATGCACTCGAACATCTGCGTGTAACTTTTGACTTGCCCAAACTTAACTGCAATTGGTCCTTTACATCGGTGAATTCAACGAACTATGGGTGGGAAACAGTAACCATCGAATGAAAACAGTACTTTCGCTCTGCGGCTGGGACACTATGGCTGGCAATCCACGTTTGGGAATCTGCGGTTGGGAATGCGAAAATAGTTTTCAATCCACCATTAGTTGAATCCTAGGCTGTAAAACTGTGGATACAAGGACCGGCTATATTTATTGAAAAAATTCAACATAAAAGCGGACTCACGCAGCTCCCACCCGTGTTGTCCAAGGATGAACTGTACGTGCTTAGCAAAGAGCCTCGCCTTGCAAACAGTAAGTCCGCACTGGTTGTGTTTGCGGCCATTAATATTGCCTTCAT
Source organism: Rousettus aegyptiacus (assembly GCF_014176215.1). Taxonomy (NCBI): domain Eukaryota; kingdom Metazoa; phylum Chordata; class Mammalia; order Chiroptera; family Pteropodidae; genus Rousettus; species Rousettus aegyptiacus. The sequence goes on from NW_023416306.1 coordinate 130,785,895, forward strand.
CTGTACTTCCAGTCAGTGAAATGCCTTGGGCAGAGCAGGTGGCTGTAAAGGTTGACCACACTGACCAGCGAGGGGAGGTCGGCAGCACTGACACCCTATGAGGTAACAACGTTGTGGCACTGCTGTAGTCTTCCTAATTTAGCTCCCACCTGGGTACCTGTGGGCCTGATAAACAGGGCGGCGGCCATACTAGAGCCAGCTGAAACCAATGTGGATGGGGTACAGGCCATGTGTTTAGAACCAATCCAGGAAGCAGTTAAGGTTTTCAGGGTGAAGGAAGCTTGGTCAGGACAGGAAGAATCGTGGGGAAGCCTTGCCAGAAAAGTTTGCATATTCATTTAACAAATATTTACAGAACACTTGTCATGTAGCTGGGAAGCTGAGGGTACTTGAAAGAGCGTGGACTTGGAGTCAGGGGACCTGTCTTGATAATCCTGGCTCTGATATCCTCATAGGAGTCTGTGAGTAACTCACTTTCCCTCTCTGAGTCTCAGCCTTCCCAGCTGCAAGGGGGCAGAGGGGGATTTGGCCTAGATTGGTAGTTTTCACACTGAATTTTCTTGGAGTCCAAGGTTTTCAGGGGCTTCCTGGCAGGAATGTGTAAAGGAGAAGCTAAAGCTCATACTCCCCATACCTGCTCCATACCTGCTTCAACAGAGCTGTTTTCATCTGCTTTTTTTTTTTTTTTTTTTTTGTATTGGAACTCCATGTATAATTCCATTTAGAAAAGGGTTCTGCCGCTTTAAAAATGCTTAAAAACCAGGCAATCTCCAGGTCCCTTCCAGCCCTGTCCATTTGGGAATATCTGTGCCAGGCTCTATATTTTCTGCTGGGGAAGCACAAAGTTGGGGACCCTCTTAAAATTAATGATGACCCCAGAGAGCTTTTGCTTATGTGGGTTCTAGCTAGTGACATTTACCATTTTATAAATTAAGACTGAGAAAAACTTAAAAACAAGAATACCCAGCACATATTCTACTAGCTGTCACAGCCAGTAGCCCTTTGGAAAATTCTACTGTACCCTCATGAGAAAATGAGAGTGAAAAGGCAAATAACATCTTAGTATTTTCATGAAAATAGTTTCGACTTCACAGTCCTGACAGAGTTTGCGGGGACTCTCTAAAGCTTCTCTCTGGACCACACTTTGAGAGCTCTTGTGTTAGGCTGTTATATTTAGACCAGCTCATTTCATTGTCTTACCCAGAGATGTATACGATTACAATTCCCATTTTACAGACAAAGAAACTGAGGCTGATAAACATCTAGTAACTTGCCCTAGGTGGCACAGCTACTAAACAACAGACCAGGATCCAACCCTCCTCTCCCTGACTCCAGAGCCTACATTTGAATAGGACTCGCCCGATGGTGGGGCCAGGCCCAGGAGGGGAGTAGCTGGAGCATCTTCAGGCTGGAATGAGGGACCCCATGGTGGGAAGAAGGGTCTTTCCCGTCAGGGAGCTGACTGGCCAAAAGGAGGAGCTGGAGTAAACATGCAAAATGGGCACAAAGCTCTGATAGTCTGGTCCAGGGGAGGGCGGCAACTGGCATGGTGGAAAGAACAGCCCAAGTGGAGACCTGTAAGCTCATCCAGGCTTTGCCATCCGGCCACGTTGAGTGCTTGTCTGGGCACACCCAGGAGGGGCCGGGTGAGGAGAGGCTTCATGGCAAATTCCCACTGTGCAGCCCTCCCAGACCTGCGTTCTTAGTTCCAGGTCCAAATGGGAATCTAGGGGTTGCAGTCAGCTGAAGGTGGAAGATGGGTCTGCACAGCCTGAGAGGAATCTAGCTCTGTTCTCACTAACCCGCATGGGTCAAGGATCGGCACAGAGAATCTTGGGGCCTTTCCCAGAACCATAATAGGTGATTTCACTCCAAAGCCTGACGGAAGTATCAGTGAAATCCCCGGAGAGCTAGAAAGTTTTACATTAGAACAGCATTCCTTAGCCACTGCTGCCTTCCGCTTGGAGCTCTGTTTCCCATCTCAAAGATGTCCAATGATTTTAAAGGCACAGGCCTCAGGTGGCAGGGTTGGAGAAAAGGCAGCCGCAGGCATTCCCACAGCAAATGCTCAACGCAGCCCCACAGCAGTGCCCACCCAGCCGCAGCCTCACGTTCTGGTCCCCACGTCTGCTAGCAGCTTTGAGGTGGGCTAGCAGAACATCTGCCCTGAAATTGGAGGTGCCCAAAGCTACCCAAACCCTTTTGTGGAAGGCGTCCACGCATTCAGACAGCTAGCTCCTGGGCACTGCGTCTAGACTCACAGCCACAGCCAGGTCCCCTGTGGGCTACATTCTCTGCCAGCTGGGCATACTCTGCATGCCACCTCTCAGGCAGGGTTGGCCACACTCAACAGTCAAAAATAACCCCAACAATAGCTCATTGTGCGGCTCTTTACACCTCACCACACATGCCCTGTCTCACTGGAGCTTCAGTGAAGTTTTCAGGTTACAGCCATTGTTCTCTTTTAGAGCTGAGGAAGCCGAGATTTGTTGGGGTCAATGGGAGTGTTTAAGGTCATTCAGGGAGAGTGGCACTGGGTGCCAGGCCTCTCCATCTCAGCCCAGGCTTCTCTGCTGTGGGGTGTTTCGGGGTGGGGCGGGGGCAGCAGGAGAGGTGCAGGGCGTCAGAGCCCACGGCTGTGGGTGGTGGAGGACCTCCCCTCACTGTGTCTCATCTCTGATGGCCCATCAGCCATGAGTCCTCGCAGAATCACTCTTTGAGTTTAGAAACATCTGAGTTAGAAGTTTCAATCAGCGGAGCAGTCTGTTTGATTTTAATTCTCTCTCCTGAAGAAGCCTCCCACTTAAGCAATTTCCCTCTTCCTCCTGCTTTGGGGAGTAAGGGGCCTGCCCTTTGTGATCTCAGGAGCTTTGGTGGCTAGCCTTTGAAATGCTTCTTGCGATAGGATCCCGGCCACTCAGCAGATTATTTAATAACGCCCCCACAGGACGGACTCCTTCTGCCCTTTCATTCATAGTGTTATAGCTCCTGTGTCTGCCCTCCCTGAGGTCAGGTCGTGCGCGAAAGAGAGCTACCCTCACTCTGCAGGCCCAAAAGGAATGCCTTCCCTGGTAAAGCCACCTCTGGGAAATAGCTCTTTGCCCAGACCAGGGCTGGGAGAACTTTGAGGTGGCCCAAAGTGCAGGCTTGGATGACCTCGTGGGTCCCTCCGATCCTGCAGGCATGGGAGGCCAGCCTGGGACTAACCCAGCCCTTCACATTGAACAGGCCCTTCAGCTGTTGCTGGGCAGATGAGGCCCAGCGCAGGCTGCAGCAGCAGGCAGGGAAGCCCCAGGGGCCACACACAGCCTCAGAAGGGGCCCACGTGTGATCCAGCCTCAGCCATCTCTGATACTTTCCTCAGAGGGGTCACATGCAGGCGCAGAAGCTCACCTGAAGCCTGGCTGGCACACTGGCCTCAGTGCCGAGTCCGAGTTGTCAGAAGAGACCAGCTACATGAGTGTCATGGAACAGCAGAAAAGGAGTGACATCACTGTCACTCATGGGGCTCCCTGGCTTGCCCCAGCAGTTATAGGATTCTGGGGCGACTGTGGCACGGAGATGCACTCACATGGACTCTCAGGCTTCCTGCCGCTAGGAAAATATATTTCACTCTACTCAGGTCTTGAGAGTTTCCACTGAGGGGCCTTTGGAGCCACTCCTCCAGGTGGACGTAGAGCAAGCAGATGACTCGAGCCTCGTAGTTCCCCTGCTAGAAAATGTCTCTAAGAATCTATGAAAGACCTTCTACCAAGCACAGTCCTAAAATTTGTTCTAGGAAAGCCATCCTTCTACTTCTAAAGTGCCTCCTCATTGTAGAACGGTGGCTCCTGAGGAGAGTGTGCGAAGAGCACATTTTGTCCTTCATTCTTGGCCATTTCGGTGCCGGGGTCAGCTTAAGGTGTAAGCTGTTTCCTGGGTCACCATTCACTGCTGGCCCACAGCCCTGAGGAGAACAGAGGCAGATGAGACAACATGGGGGTAAACAAACGGCTGTGAGAGAATGTGATTTGTCCTACGTAGGAGGTGAAGAAAAGGTGCTGGGAAAGTGGAGGTGGTCATGACTAATGCCTGTGGGAGCAAAAGAGGCTTTGAGGGCACAGTGCCACCTTAGTCCACCCCAGGGCACTGCCTGATTAGAAGGCTGATGGTATGCCCAATGAGGCCTGGAAGGGTTAATGAGAAGGTGAGGGCTGAAAGGGAGGAGTAAAAAAACTGAGTCCAACATGTTGGTGACTCTTAAGAAGGCTCCCTGGGTGACAGGCCTGGCTCTTACCTGCTCCTGAAAGGGGATTCTTAGACTAGGCTTCCAGCAAAGATGAGTAAATGAGAGTTATTGTGTGCAAGTAACAGAAACTCGTGGACCAACCAAAGCAAAAAAGGAATCTATAGGGAGACCTTTGGGATATTCACAGAATCAGCAGAAAATCTGGAGAAACTGGGCTTAGAAAATAGATAGGAACCAAGAGAGGCAGGACAGCTGCTAAGAGGTCAAGGGCAAGTCACAGAAACACCTACCATTGCCATGAATAATCTCTCAGCAGTCCATGCATCTTGGCATCTTTCCTTCAGGGGTCTCAGTCCCAGATGGTAAAGACTTGCATCTCATTTCTGTATTCTGGCTGCCAGAGGGTGGGGAGCAGGACCCTCTGGCTCTCAGTGTCTGAGGAAGAGAGGCCCCAAGGCTTCAAAGGACAGACACCAGTTCTCTGAGCATCCTTTTCATGGAGAAAGAGCTGCTTCCTGTGGGGAATGGCCAGCAGTTCTTTCAGATGTTTTATCTCTGCCCCTAAGCTATGGGGAAGTTCAGGGACATCCTGGGGGACCAGGATGAGGGGAAGAAAGAGGTCAATTTTCTGGTTTCTGCCTTTTCCAATGTGACTAATTTCTTTCCATGGCTTTTTGAGAAAACGTCTTATCATCTATAATCATGGAGATCCTGCTATGTACTATATGGGATAGTGTAAAGGAATCCTAAACAGAACCTAATGAGGATATCTCTGTGAAGGAATTTTAATGATCATAATTTATTAAATGTCTACTGTATGTCAGGCACTGGGTTAAGTATATTCTTTTATGTAGCAGACAGAAAAACATAAAAGCTTGCTACACAGCTCCTCAAGACAAGGAGACCCCCACAGCCTGGGGCCTCCTCTTTATTTTGGCACAGAAATCATTTAGGGGCATGGTGGGCAAAGGATTTGGAGAGCGGCAGCTGCTATCTGAGACAGAAAGATGCAGGACAACATTTCGTATTTGAATGTTTTTACTGTTTTTAGAATTCAGAGAACTTGTTGGAGGTGGTAGGGTGAGAAGAGCTTCTGTTTATCCAGTAGATTACATGGTAGGGGGTGGTTGTGCTGAGGGCAGCTGCTGACGAGTCTGTGACAACCAGCTAATCTGTGTTGCCTGGGTACTCACTAGGAGAGGCTGTCATCTGGGAGCCCGGGCCCCTGGGTAACTAAGGGTCATGGCTCATCCCTGGCCAGTTCCCTCCAACTGAAGCCTCCCTTCTGCCCTTCCCTGCCCTATTCCCACCTTTCTGGCCAGGGCCTGTTCTCAACCCTATCCATCGATTATTTTAAGAAAACTGTTTACTGTGCAGCACCCAGGCGAAACAAGCTCCACAAATCCAACTTGTATATGATTTAGCAGATTAAACTTGACATTATCTTAAAACACACATGCGCACACACACACACACACACACACACACACACACAGCTTGCTACACACTATTTGTTATAGCTTCAAACTGGAAACTACCCAAATGCCTATCATCATTAGAATAAATAAATTATAGTATATTCAGTTTTGGAATACCATACATACGGCAGTATTCTGTGGGTCCCTGAGATTATTTCTGAATCTACAAGATCAAAACCATTTTCATAATAATTCCAAGACCTTATTTGCCTTTTCACTTTACTGACGTTTGCACCGATGGTGCAAAAGCAGTGGTAGGTAAAACTGCAGGTGAATTAGCACAAGTCAAGGCAGTAACTAACACTCAGTTATATTATTAGTCATCATAGTCTTCATTCACTATCATACCTTCTCAGTAAAAATTTAGCAGTTTCACTTAAAATTACATCTGCATAAAACAGTAAAAATTATTAATTCTATTAAACTTCAGTGCTTGAGTACATGTCTCAAATATTCTGTGTGACGAAACAGGAAGCTAACATGAAGGACTTCTGCTGCACAGCAGGGTACAATGGATTTCTTGAGAAAAAGCATTTGTGTGGTTGTTTGAGTTATAAGCTGAACCAGACACTTTCTTTTACGTGATTCTTGGGTGCACATGTGTAAGAGACTCTTGAACGAGGAATGGAATTGCTGAGCCATGGCATATGTGCATGTTTAACATTAGGAGAAAATTTCCAACAGTTTTCCAAAGCAGTCATATTAAATTGTGTTCCTACAAGAAATGTACATGAGACCTTGTGAATCCACGTTCTTGCCAACACTTGGTATTATCAGACTTTTACATTTTTTGCCCAAATGAGTAGCTATATAGTGTGTCTCATCATGATATTTATTTGTATTTTCCTAACTATTAATGAGGTTGGATGTGTTCACTGGCCTGCCACTGCTAATTTTGAATCGGCCTAGTCAGGCAGTGTCACAGAAAACATGAGCATACATGGTGCCGGCCAAGGATGGGAGAGATGACTTAGTATTACCAAGTTTAGCATATCATAAGATGCCATCAATTGTAAGATGCATCATCACTTTAATAGGTGTTCAGAAAAAAAGAAAATGTCACATCAAGTTATACAATTTTTTAAATGAATAATAGTATACCTTTATTTATTATAATCACGTATTTTCTTCTTTAATATCACTATCTATAATCAACCTTAAATTTTCTTTGCATTTGGTGATCTAAAGATTCTTTCTAATTGGGACAAATACTGTCAAAGAAATGTAGATTTATGAAGCTTGTGCCCATGAACTTGACCTCCTGAGCACACTTCATACAGATAGTTTGTATGCCAGGTTTTCCATGCTCTTCCTATTTGGTCAAACTCATGGTTTAATTTTCCTTGTAATTGAATCACATATCACTGGAAAATTGAAAGTGAGCCAGAAACTTGACAGATGAATGTGTAGTGTCTAGCGGTAATCTTCCACAAGACACCAGTTAGCCACAGCAGCCTCTTGCAGCTCTCAATTCTGTGATCTACTTGGAGAGATTGGTTAAGTTTGCACAGCCCCATAGTGATAACCATGTCACAACCCCTCTTTTTGCTGCTACCAGATTTTGGTTGACATCAATTAAAAGACACGGCCAATCTCAGAAACATTCAGAGATAAAAGAGTGTGTGTCTTATTTTTCTTCTAATTATTAATTAAAATTTAAATATATACATATATCTGTATATGTATGTGTGTGTTTATGAATGTGTGTGTGTAGTTAACATTTCTCGAGCATCTACTAGGCAATAAGTTCCATGTCAAGCACTCTCCATTCACTGTCTCGAATCTTTATAGCTATTTTGTAAGGTAGGTAACATTTTCCTCTTTTTAAAGAAATCTGACATTGAGGGTGGCAAGATAACTTGACCACACTTGTAAGTGGCAGAATCAGGATTCAAGTCCAGTTCTGTCTGGCTTCGAACCCTAAAAACTTCCTACCATGCCTCAAAAGGCACAGATGACGAAGATGAGGAGTCTCTCTTTTTAGGCACCAAACTCTGCGGGCCAGTACAAGGTAAGATCTCAAACAAATTGTTGCCCAGTCTTGCCTGTTACGTCTCTAAAGGTGGATGCCTCCTCCACGAAGAGGTTACTGGCAGGTACAATGGAGACATTTACTAGAGAGCTGAGTTAAAAATAACAACAAGGTATTTACTCCTAATCCTGTTAAGCTTCCTTGAGCTGTGTGCAAGCTGAGCAGGAGAGGGCATGCTAATTGGCCCTAGCTAAGGTTGCTGTTATAATCCCCCACATTTTCCCACCTTAACCAGGGCTTAGTGTCACTTTTTCTAGTGCCGGTTGGTATAAAGCCCTCACTTTTGTTGTAGTTAGGATGAACAATCGTAAAACTGATTTGCTAGTTATCAACGAAGAGGCTCAGGTTTGGCCCTGGAAGTGTCCTTTTCACTGGGTCTATAGTCCAGAGGCAGAAGGTGCACCAGATAGGGGCTGACCCATGGTATCAGAACTCAGGGGTTTGTATTTTTGCCAGTCTTGGGTTTACACACAGGCTGGTTTGGAGATCCTACAGGCCTGAGGAGTTCTGGGGTCGGGGTGGGAGGGATGTTTCCAGGGCAATAGACAGAACAACCCTAAGCTGTCTTGGGCAAGTAAAAGCTTGTTTGGGTTTTTAGACCTTCCCAAAGAAATATGTTCTTTTATTTCCCTCAAATATGTGTCTTAGTCTATCCATTCACAAACTTTTCATCACCAAAAATCCATTTCACTATCTTTCCCCTATGTACCTCTTTATTCAAAGAACTTTTATCCACCAAGCTGAAGTTTGGCTTTTTAAATTCTCTGTGAATTAGATATGATCAGCAGAAAAGAGAATTCTAGCCGAAAGCCAAAGAACTTGAGATTTTACTCAGCCTGTCTGGACAAACTTATCTCAGATAAAATATAATTTTTCTTAGACTTTTTTCTTGAAATGTGGAAAATAACTCCATGCACCTAGTCACTCCCTTTTTTAGATAAATCCCCAGGACTCTGATGACCTGGATTTGGAACCACTGGTCTAATCAAGACAGTTCACTTAACTTTATGGTGGACCTCGAGGAGGAATTACTCTTACCCATCACTCCTATCTTTGGATCAAGATGATCTACATACAAAATAAGATAACACATTCCTTCAATTTAGAAATGCCCTAACAATTTTTAAAATTGAGGTATTATTTATATACAGCAAACTTCACTCTTTTTTATGTACAATTCTATGAGTTTTGACAAATGCATACATTCGTATAACCACCACTACAATCAAGATATAGAGAGCACTTCCATTGCCCCCAAGACTTCCCTTGGGCCACTATGTAGTCATCCTTTCTCTCCACTTCTAGCCCCTGGTAACCACTGATACATTCTTTCTCCCTTTTACAGAATGTCACATAAATAGAATCATCCTGATTGCAGCCTTTTGCGCTTTATTTCTTTCACTTAGTAAAATGCATCTGAAATTTATCTGTGTTGTGTGTCACTATAGATTTTTCCCATTTGTATTGCTGAGTAGTATTCCATTGCATGGATGCATTACAGTCTGTTTATTCATTCACCAATTGGTGGACATTTGGGTTGTTTTACTTTTGATGATTTTGAATAAAACCACTATAAATATTTGTGTACAGGTTTCCATTTCTCTTGGATAAATACCTAGAAGTGAGATTGCTGGGTCATATGAAAAGTGTTTATTTAACTTTGTAAGCTAAAAAATTGTTTTTCCAAGTGGCTGTGCCATTTTGCATTCCCACCAGTAATACATGATAGTTATGGTTGCTCTCCATCTTTACTAGGACTTGATATTGTCAATTTTTTTATTAAATTAGGCATTCTAGTAGGTGTGCAGTGGCTTATATTTGATTTTCCCTAATAACCAATGACGCTGAGTTTATTCACGTGTGCTTATTTTCCCTCTATACATGTTCTTTGGTAAGCTGCCTATTTGAATCTTTTGCCCATTTTTAAAAATTGGGTTGTTTCCTTATTGAACTTTGAGTCTTTTATATATTCTGAATGTAAGTCCTTTGTCAGGTATGTGTTTTGCAATAATAGTCTAGGATGTATCTTGTCTTTTCATTTTCTTAGCTGTGTGTTTTACAGAGCAATTTTTTTTCTTTTTTCGATGAAGTCTAGTTTATTCATTATAATGGATTATGCTTTTGGTGTCATTTCTAAGAAATGTTTGCCCAACCCATTGTCACAAAGATTTTTCTCCTATGTTTTCTTCTAGGAGTTTAATAGTTGGATCAAGGATTAAGGTTCTTTTTTTTTAAATATGGATACCCAGTTGTTTCAATGCAGCTTGTTGAAAAAACTGTCCTTTTCCATTGAATTGCTTTTGTATCTTCATCAAGTATGTGTGGGTCTGTTTCTGGGCTCCCTTCTTTGTTCCATTTATCAATACCACTTGGTCTCAATTACTGTAGTTCCATACTAAATATTGAAATAAGATTGTGCAAACCCTCCAATTTCGTTTTTCTTTTTCAGAGTTGCTCTGATTATTCTAGTCCTTTGTCTTTCCATATAAATTTTAGAATCAGCTTGTCGATTTATACAAAAAGAAAGTCTATTGGGATTTTGATTGGGATTATATTGAATCTATCAATCAATTTGGGGAAATTGACAGACAACAATATCTAGTCCTCCAATCTGTATATTACTTCACTTGTTTAAGTTTTCTTTGATTTCTTTTATTAGTGATTTTTGGTTATCAGCATACAGGTCTTGCATGTATTTGTAAAATTTATACCTAAATATCTCATGTTTTTTGTTGTTTTGGTGCTATAAATGGTACTGCTCTTTAAATTTAAATTTTTAATTATTCATTACTAACATAGAAATAAAATTTGTTTTTGTATATTGACATAATGTCCTCTAAGTTATTAGTTCCAGTAGCATTCTTAAAGATTCTTTGGGATTTTCTATGTAAATATTCATGCCATCTGCAAAACGAGACAGTTTTATATTATCTTTTGCAAACTAATTGTTTTATTTCTTCTTCTTGCTCTATTACATTGGCTAGAGTCTCTAGTACAAAGTTGGATTGACCTTTATATGATAGGCGCTTTGATTTAAGGAAAGGCTTTGTAATTCCTACAAGATGATGGTAGAATTATTATATTCTCCTAAGGAACCTTGTTTCTAAGGAAATAGCTGTTGACATTCAACTCACTAATAATAATACTGAAAAGCTGTTCAGCTGCTGTGTCTAAGACCCAGTTCTCTTCAGTTTACGTAGATTATTTTGTTGGATCCTTACAACAAACAGCCTTATGAGATAGATATTCTTAACCCCATTTTTGAAATGAAGAAACCGAGGCTCAAAGATTTAAGAAACTTGCCTAAGATAACAATTTATTCTTTTTAAATGATGAGTTCAAATCTGTTATTTCATATCTCCAGGTCTATGTTCTTCCCACTACACTATACTTGCTTATGTTCCAAATCATTTTTAGTAGATCTCAATCTTGTCTACACATGAGAGGCCTTTGGAGAGCTGTTAAAAATTATGGGTACATACCCCTCTTCGCCCCCCAACACACACACACACACACACACACACACACACACACACACAATTAAATCTAAATCTCTGGGCCTGGGATCTGGGCCTGGCTACTTTGTTAAGAGCTCCCAGTTGATGCCGAGCTATAGTCAGGGCTGAGAATACTGGACCTGCCACTCCTAAAGACAGCACAGTGGCCGGAGGGGCCTGGTCTTTAGGTTTGGAAGCAATGAGTAATGAATGCTTAGCAGGAGGCAACTGCTACATCTGCTTTGGGCCTGGGAGGCCCAGGGCTATAAAAGGCAAAGCTTTCTCCTTCATTTATTAAATGCTAGTAAATCCAAGGAGTGTGTCATGGTATTTTAGCATCAACTTATCACACATGTTTGTGCTGGCTTACAATTGAAATCTTGATGGAAAACAGGTGGGACTCCTCAGAGCTGCTAAGGACTTAATGGGTTACAAAAGGATGCTAATGAAAAAGTTTGATGAGAGGAATGTTGCTATTTTAGAGGATATCAGAGAACTCCCATTTCTCAGAGGGATTTGGCGTACTGGGACATCTTTCAAAGTAGAAAGCAAAGTTCTTTGCATCACTGTGGGCGGCAAGAACATCCCTAAAATGTGCTGCCTGGAGCAGCATAGTTACTAAGAAATAAAACCGTCTCTCTTACATGGCAGACTGAATCTGAGGCTGCATTATTGGCAGAGTAAAAGGATTGTATTTTTTGGCCAGGTATTGCTAAAACTTTAGGATGCTTTTAGAAATTTTCCCACCCCAGATACACCATCCAATCTGGGTAACATTACTGTGTTTGAAATGTACCTATAACGTGGACCATATTGTTGTCATTATTTTAAATTTACTTTGTCCCATGACAAGGGTAAAATGCCCATCATGGAAAATTTAGAAAATGCAGGACAGTAGCAAACATAAGGCTGAGGAAAGTGCCGGATGACTAGAACCACACTAGAACTTTCAGATACATCACCTCATTTAGTGCTCACAAGAATGCTCAGAGAGGAGAAGCATGATTCCTGTGTTCAGATGAGAACACCGAGGCTCGTGGACCTACAAGGATTTGCTCAGAGCTTGCACGCAGAGGCACGTGGCCTGGCCCCAAAGCTTATTCTCCTCCCACTGCCCTCATAGCCATAGCACATTTTGGAATATTTTCTTCCAGGCTTTATTTTACTTAAGCAAGCATTTTTATTTTTGATGTGACATTCGAGTTCCATACATTTGAATACAAGAAAAATGCAGTTTTGCTTCCAGTTTTGTTTTTTTTTTTAATGTGATTTAATCATAGAGATGGTTTTCCAGGTAGCTTTTAGCCTTTGAGCATTCATTTGGTGGAGAACACACTATTCGAACACCAGGTTTCAAGGGGAGTTCCTCCCAGATAAAAAGTTTGTCCTGGTAGACTGGGCAGTTGATGAAACTCGCTTTACAGAGCACATCACTCTCATAAAAAAGAAGTGGGGTGCTGAGGGAATGAATGCTACATGGCAAAGCCAAAAGGAAGTAAAGACCTGGGTTTTCCCACCACTCAGACTGATTACAGCTCAAATCATTTTTTAGCAAATCACTGTCCTGATTGCCCATAAGAAGAGAAGCAGTTAAAGATTAATGACTTTTTTTTTTTTTAAAGAGACAGGATGACATGGGAAATCGAAATAATGATCTTTCCACAGTTATGTGGAAACCCATAAAGAGGGAGCAGAAGGTCTGTGCCGGCTTCTCTGAGGGAGTGCCTTGCACAGCCCCCATCCTCACTCTGCAGGCTGAGCAGGCTGTGGGAAGCAGAACAAACACATGAGACAGAAACCGGCCCCAGGGAGAAAAGGGCGGGCTGTGGAGAAGAGAGTCAGGCCTGGATTTCTGGCCAAAAGGGCAAAAGAGGAGACCACGTTTGTCTTAGAACCCTATTCAGTTACAAAAATCCCCAATCCAAGATGGTAGAAATCTTTGTAGACTGGCAAATCTCTTTAATAACCTCTGCTTCAGGTTAAAGGAACAAAACCCACATCTGCATTTTCTGGCGAATGCTTTGCCTTGGCTTTCTTTTTTCACAACAGATTCATTGACCCACACTGGAGTCTGTGGGTGGGTGGATGGGTGGGGACCGTAAACATGGACATTAACAAGATAAAGTAAACATTTCTCAATGCAAACTGGATCCCTCTGCTTTCTTTCAACGTAAGGGCTTTGCTACCAGGGCTTCTGGTGGGTGATTGGCTCCAAGCCTCCACCAAATGTCCTGTGTTTTCTCCCTTTCATATTTCTATCCTGTGCTTTTTTGGCTGAAGTATAAAGGAAGGAAAAACCTGAAATGTTTTCTCTGACTCCCAAGGCCCTGATTCCTACAAGGGAGAATTGAAAACAAACCACTCTTGGACTCTTAGCAGAAGTGACAGCAATATCTCTGCTTAGAAATCTGCAGGTGAAGGAGGGAGCGAAAAAGTCTGTTTCTCATTAGAGTTCTTGGCAAAGCATTTTGGGGCGCATCTGGAAAAGAAGGGAGAAAGACTGTCGGTGAGGGTTGTTTAATAAGACCCTTTCTTCGATCACATGTCTGTTGGCTTTTCCCTCTCGGGGTCATCTGGGACCAGGTTTCCCAATCCCTCTGTATCCCCCTCATGCGTCTGAACACAATCAGAGTATATTGCATAGAAAGTGAAGCCTCCAAATAAGGAAAACCCATTTCACTCTCATTTTTCTAAATGTCAATTGAAGTTCTCCTGCAGACAATCTCATTTTCACAGATGCAGTGAATTTCAAGGGCAAGAGTCAATAATATGAATCCCTTATATTTATTTGTGTGGAATTACAGTTTTCAGGGTGCTACCTTAGCCATTGTTTTCATCTAAGCATCACGACATTTGCTTGATGTAGAAGATCTCCAGTTTACACAAAAACAAAACAAACATAAAATAAAACAAAACAAAAAAAAACAAATTAAAAAAAGCCCTAAGGCTCAGAGAAGGTGGGCAACTCACACAAAGTTTCACAGCTAGTGGGAGCCAGAACTGGGACTAGAATGCACCCTGTGTATTTTTTCTTTATGGTACTTACCACAAATTTTAATCAGAGTTTTGTGTGATTATTTGCTTAATATCTCCCTCACTAGTGAGATTGTAAGCCCTTCTACTCAGCACAGTACCTAGGACATGATGGGCACACAAAAAAAAGTTTGTGAAATAAATGAACAATTAATTGAATGAAAAATTGCCCAACACAGTGGTGAAGGCTAAACGGAGACAAGCTTCCTAATTTCCTTGGTTAGCTAGCCAGTGAGGGCTTTCCCAGGGAGATTTCCGAAGATTCTCATTGATGCCGTGTGAAACCCTTTTACTAAATATTGAGAAAGGTTCTAAAAGGTTAGAGGCTGGGGGAGTGTTAATCGTGTAGGATTTCTGCTGGTTGTCAGTCTAGGGAGCGTAAGGGACAAATAGACCAGAGGTATCTACAGAAGTTAGCTCATGCTGCAGGGGTTATTTCCAGCTCCCTGTTCCAGCTGTGCTTTCTGGAGGCCCTTCACTGTTTCTTGGGTGGGTGCCTGAGAGCCTGAATCAGTCTGAGTAATGAGCTCATTCTCCCTGGCCTTGCCCACCAGTCCGGTGGCTGGGAGAACTCCAGAACTTAGCTGCCCAGCATCAAAATGTTGTCATGGCACACATCATCCAATTCACATAGGGAAACTGAGACCAGGGAAAGGGGAAGGACTTGTCTGGTCACAGTGGCAGAGCTGGAACCAGAATCTGGGACTCCTGACTCTTTGTTGTCCGATAGTCTCTCCAGCACCACTGAGAGGGTGTGCTTAACACTTGGCATGCATTCAGCACTGTCTATGCTGGATTCTAAAAAGGGAACAAAGCTTGAATATTAAATACACAAAGATTAAACCTACAAAAATAAGTATAAGTTATGGTCCCATCTTCCAGGAACTTACAGTTTCATTGGAGAATGAAACTAAATTCTTAAAATAGTGACCAATGAAAACTTCCAAGTTTAAGCTATTGCATGCTACGTTGTATACAGAGCAGGATTCAAGCACTGAGAGGTCTAAGGGAAAACTTGATAACTATTAACTACTCTAGAACTCTATCTTGAGTGCAAGTATGGCACAGTGAGAAATTTGAGAAATTTCTGTGAGTCAGGATATCCTTAGGGGTGCAGTGCAGTGACAAAGGGCACAGTCTGTGGAGTTAGACATCCAGTCTCTGCCACTTCCTGGCTCTGTGACCTTGGGCCTTCCTCAGGCTTGATCTCTTCTGTAAAATGAGATAAGGTAATAAAGATACTCCCTCATAGGGTTGTGGTGAGAATTACATCCTGCAACAGTTGTCAGGCATAAGTTGACACACAATAAATCGTATGCATTATTATCTATAAAAATAAAGCTACATGGAGCTAGAATGGGTTCTCTCAGGGAGGCAGTATGTCACCAGTCATCAGTGGTATTCAAACTCTGGCTCAAAATTATAAAAGGAATTCACTTTTAGAAGGGAGTAGATCTTAGAACTAGGTGACATTTGGGTTCCTTCCCAGACCGATCCCAAGGTCAATTTTGAAGACTTTAGCTGGCCCTTGAAAATGACTAGGTGTTGGCCAAGTGGGAAGAGGGAGAGACGGCATCCTAGAAGATGGGAACAGCATGGGCAGAGGCTCGAAGGAAGCCGGGATGTAAAGGCGCCGTTCTGACATTTAGAACTTCATCCTACTCTGGTTTTCTGAGCTTTTAGCGGATAGGTTTTTTATCTACAGCTTTTAGAAGTGCACCCAGAGTTACAACAACTCTGAGGTCTTCCGTTTATGTGTATCTGAGTTTCATGAACAATTCAAGGAGTTTGTGATATGATTTTCACATTCATACAAGTGAATTTTAACCATGATGATTCACTCCTGCTCATCAGGGCAGTTTTCCAATGGGTCTCACTGATTTCCTTATGATCGGCTTATAAATTCAGCTGAAACAACCCTTGTCCCCACCTGAAACGAACCTGTCAGGCTGCTGCACAAACCTTCTTGTGGGGCACCATTATTGGAGGTGGTGCTGGCAAAGGAAAGGCATTTTCCTAAAATGAATTTGCTTTGACATTCACATGAATTTATAAAGTTTAGTAGATATCATATAAGAAAAGTCTGCTATCATACTCAGTTACCCCAAGATCTAATGACATACAACTTGTATCAGCAAAATTAACAGGCGGGAGATAATGATTCTGATTTACCCAGAAATTGAGACTGCCCAGGGGTCCCAACAGAATGTGCTCTGGGCATTCTGTTCAGAGATGCTGATAGTGATGATAACCTAATGTGCAAAGTAGCACTTAAACAATGTCTGATCCCCTGCACCGGACTGCTTTCAAAAGGCTAATTGGAAACAACCCCAGATATTTTATACTCTCTAATTTTAGTTATAACCAGCTGCTTTATCTACAGTTCAGACAGAGTTGGCAGCTGGGAAGGGATGAGAGTGGGGAGATTTTTTCCTGGAGGCCCCCAGCGGGGCCCTTTGCAGAAGGCAGCTATCTCACAGGCCACAACAAAAAGAGCGATGTTTGGGATCCCCCCTCCTCGCCTTCCTTGATGCCTGGGGACCCCCTGAATGAGAAGGAAAACCACCTGCACCTTTGGGGCATCATACCTCTTTCCTACCTGTGGCTTTAGTGATGATTCTCTGCTGTGTCTTTTGGAGCCACTAACAGAGGGAATCAATTCTGCTGCTGCTTCACAGGGGAAGCCAACGGAAGTTTATCACATCCTCACTGCTTCCGGTGGACCCGTTTTTCATAGAAATGTGTCTTTCTGCAACAAGGACCAGCCCAAACTTGGCTTTCAACAATAGTTTGTGTCTGTCTTGTTCACCACTGCATTCCCAGTACCAAGCACAGTCAGTGCCAAGTCCGTAGGAAGCACTCAAGTAGTATGTGTGGTGTGGATGGATGCTCTGTGCTGTGTGTAGGTTAGTTACATGGCTGCCAAGAAGGTGCACTGGGTGTTGCATGTACCTGGGAATAGGGAGGGTTGGGATGAGTTTCGTTCATTTATCCCCCGGAGAAGCAAGTTTACTCAGATAGGGGTACAGGAGAAGTGGTGGTGAGGGCCCTGAGAACCGAACATCCTCTCCCACAAGTCTTCCCCTCTCGACCATGAGCAAAATCACCTTTCCTTTCATTAATCTGTGACTATGTAGTTTCCTCACTTTCTAAAAGGTCAGCAGAACATTCCCTTCCTACCCCAAAGGGTGTTAGGGTCATAAATGGCAAGGACAAGGTGCTACGTAGATGCCAGGCTTCATGCTGATGGCAGAACTAACCCCTTCCAAGGACTACTGTCCTGCAGCTGCCCAGCATCCTCAGTGTCTTAGTCAGCTCAGGGTGCCATAACGAAATACCACAGTCCAGATGGATTAAACAACAGGCGTTGATTTCTCACAGTTCCAGAGGCTGAGAAGCTCAATATCAAGGCATCAGCCAATTCACTTTCTTGTAAGGGTCCTTATAAGGACCCTTGTGGACGCTGAATCATCACATGGTGGATAGAGAGGGAGCTGTGATCTCTTCTTTTTACACTGATCATGATCCCATCATGCCCCCACCCCGACCTAGACCTCATCTAAACCTAATTCCCTCCCAAAGACCCCCCAAATAACATCACATTGGGGGATCAGGGCTTCCATATGCGAATTTGGGGTGGGAAACACACTCCGTCCATGTCACTTAGGAACTCATCTTGGGAAGAGCCAGGCAGTTAACTAACTGCTCACAGGTCAGTGAATAAAATAGTTCCTAAGTTCCCTTGTGTCCCCAATGTGCTCAGGCTTCCGGGAACTAAGAACAGGCCCATACACAGAGGCATACACAAAACCAAGTCTCAGTGTGGTCTTTTACCTTGTACACAGGTGGGCCTGCTAGGCCGAGAAGGTCAGGGACACTTATCACCTTTCCTTTTACAGATTAATACATATGCCTGAGTAAAAGTCAACCCTGAACACTAGGCTTCATTTATTGCCTTTTTCAAGTGAAAGACTAAACAAAACAAAACAAAAAAAACTTAGTGTGCCAAGTTGAATATATAAACTTTTAGGGATATATAGATGGTAAAGTGAAATTCGACTAAGGATATTTAATTCATTATTTACAACAAATTGTGATGTAAAATAACAGAGAAAGCTTGTTCTTTTTCCTCTCTTGCATTTCATGAAACAATTTTGTCCAAACTCCTCATGCTCGTGTTCAATATCACAGTCTTCATCCCGGAGCTACTTCCTGAGTCCTCGCACAGTCCATCATCTTCAATCACTACATTGTTTGAAATTCAGTACTTTTTGAACTCATGTTTCTTCTTGTCACTGGAAGTGTATTCCAAGCCACAAGTACCCCCTTGCATAATCCATTGTAAGACAAACTTTCTAAGCTTTTTTTTAAATGAGTATATACAGGATTTCTATAACATAACCACTTACAGGACCATTTTGAGCAATGATCTTTAAAAAGCTTGTTTATAGTGATAGCCAGTGCTCAAATTTATAAAGCCTTGTCCCAGGAATAACTGGTACATTTCTATCAATTTCTTTGCTTCCTTTTTAACAAATTCTGTCAAGTGAGTTTCTGTTCTCAAAAATACACTTATTGAGAGAATATCCTGTAATTTAGAGCTTGTCTCAGGTCACTCTCTTCTGAAGGATAATTTTAGGGAAGTGGTATATCAACAGTACCTTTAGGAAAGGTGATACTCTGTAATTATTTAAGGCCTTGTTTCCCTCCAAGAGAAGGCTTGATGATGGAAATCCCTGGATGCTCTTAGTCTTTCAGAGGGCATCTTCCGTCAAGGAGCCTAGCTTCTCAACTGATATATATCCTTTCACTGCTAACTCCTGGGTTCAGTCTTTAACCCATTCAATGGCTAAAGAATGTGTTTGTATTTTATACAGAGGAGACTAACCTAGACCAGAGCATTTATTCTTCTGGAATATTATTGGATAATGCAAAACTGTATAAAAATTCATTTCTGAAGTTCTAGGCACAGAGATATCTCTATCTTGGTGTGTCATCGTTGCTTATACAATTTTTACTTTATTCTGAAAAGGAAAGCACTTGTAATTGGAAGGCGATGGGTGGATAACAACACCTGCAATTTCCATTCATTGAGTATCTCCTATTAAGTTTTTATTGTGTGGCAAGCATTATGTGAAGGACTTTAAACATATTATCTCATTCATTTTCTTTGTCTAGCTTCTCGTATCACACTATTAATTTATTTTTAATCTGGTTTCCCAATAAGGTATTTTAATGCTAGAAATATAAGTAATGTGTTATCAGCATCCCACAAGTTTTGTTATGTACTTTTTCATGGTTGTTAAAGTCTTAATATTTTGTAATTTTTACTGACTTTCTCTTTAATACACAATTATTTAAGGCTATGTTTGTTTCTCATTGTGGCTAGAAAACATGATTTCTATACTACAAATCATTTAAAATTTGTTGATGTCTATGGCCATGCTACCCTGAACATGCCCGATCTCGTCTGATCTCAGAAGCTAAGCAGGGTTGGGCCTGATTGGTACTTGGATGGGAGACCACCTAGGAATACCAGATGCTGTAGGCTTAAAAAAATAAAATAAAATAATAAAATAAACTAAAAAAGATTTGTTGAGACTTTTTTTGGTAATATGGTCAACATGTACTTGAAAAAGATATGTGTTCTCTACTTAGATGCAGGCTCCCATACATCTATACCAGATCGGGTTTACTAAATTAGCTCTTCCTCTCTTATATGCCTTTCCTCTTTTTTATCTGTTTAATCTATTGGGTGCTGATAAAATGTATTTAAAATAGTCTACTATGACTATGAATTAATAAACTTCTCTTTATAATTTAGTCATGTTAAGTGCATACAAATTCATAATTGTTATATATTCTTGATGGGATGTTGGTTTTATGATTATGCATTATTCTTATTTATTCCTATAATGCTTTGGCCTTAAATTTTATTTGGTCTCATATAAATATTGCTAGGTATGTATATTAGTTTCCTAGGGCTGCCAGAATGAGTTACCACAGAAATTTATTCTCTCACAGTTCTACAGGCTGAATGTCAGATATCAAAGTATTGGTAGAGCTGACTCCTTTGCATCGTCTAGGAGATGACCCTTCCTTGTCTCTTCTGGGTTCTGGTCGCCCTACGTATTCCTTGGCTTCTGGAAATATAATTCCATCCTTGCCTCCACCATCACATGGCCATCTTTCTATGTGTGAGTGTGTCTCTCCTCTTCTTTTAAGGACACTAGTCACATTGGGTTAAGGGCCCACGCTACTCCAGTATGACCTCGTCTTAACTAATTACATCTGCAATGACTCAGTTTCCCAAGAATGTCACATTCTGAGCTGCTGGAGGTTGAGACTTCAACATGTCATTTTGGGGAACAAAATTCAACCCATAACAATATATTTATTATAGTTTGCATTGGATGGGTAGATCTTTTTCTAACTTTTTACTTTCAATCTCTCTGTGATTTCACTTTAGGTGTATCTCACAAGCTTTATTCATTTGTTTTATTTAATCTGGTTGTTTTTTAATAGGTAATCTTTTTACATTTATTATCATGACTAATGTAACTTTTTTTTCATATTTTGTTTTCTATTAACCACTTTTCCCTCCCTCTTTTATTCGGCCTCACTTTTTTTCTCCTTTCTAGCTATCTTAGCCTAGACTTCCCCCAAAAGCAGAGTCTAAGATAAAAAGCTTGTCTACAGCTTGTTTATTTTAGAAAATGATTCAAGGACTAGAAGGGGAGGTGATGGGAAAAATAAAACAGGGATGACAGGAAAGCTGAACACCCCCATGGGCAAATAGGGCCGCCTCCCAGAAAGGACCCTGAGAAGAGGTATATAGAATTCATTTCAGCCTTGTGCACAGATAATATTGTTTTTTGAATGCAGCTATGTCATTTTAATTTTCTCTTTCTGTATCACATATCACTGTTATCTGTTTGGAGTATATTCTTCATAGTATGAATTGATACTACTTAGCTGTCATTTGACTTTCACATAAGTCCATGAGCCACTTTCTCACTTCCATTTTAGAAATGAAGAAATTGAGGCTCAGAGAGGTGAAGTAACTTGCCTGAAGTCACACAGCTGAAAAGCGATGGAGCCCCAACTCAAATTCTGGTCTGTTTAATTCCAAAGCCATTCCTCTTAATCATAAGCTCAACTGCCTTATGTAGTGCTCGGTGTGAGTCGAAGCCAGCCCACGCTTACTCGAGTTTTAGTGTCACTTCTTATCTCAACCTCATCAGTCCTTGAACAGGGTTCAGTACTTTCATGAAGAGGAACGGCAACAAGACCAGGCTACTAATACCAAGCTACTAAATGGTCTTTGTGTGGGTTTGAGCCGATCTCTGAAAATTACAGAAGCCGAGAGACTTCAGAACCTTTATTCAAGGAAGATTTTGTTTTTGTTTTTTTTTTTTGTTTGTTTTTGGCCCACAGCTGTACTTACCAAAGAGTAAGGATTACTAAGTAAATTGGTAATTATTGACTAAGTTAGAGGCAGCTGTGATTGAGAAATTAACCATGACCGTTTTTCTTCTGTAGGATAACTGGAAAAGAATGTGAGGTATGTTTCCCTCTTCTTCTCCAGGGGCCTGTGTGTCTTAGAGGGCTGAGCTTATCTTGACACAGGGGCAAGTTAGAGGCTGTTCTTAGATTTTCTAAGAGTCTAGAGACTATGCTAATTGTTAGAGATGGAGAGGGCTGGGAAAGGGCTGGGGAGGAACCCAAGGACCAAAGGTCATTAAGGGTTGGCAGGATCCTTAAATGCTGGGCTTGGACCAGACTCCCTGGTGGTGACAGGGCCTTTGGGGAGTGGCTAAGAGTATGGGAGAGAGATGGCTAGGGACTGAACAATTGCCCTGTGGCCACGCATTTGGAGAGGATGCTGTAAGCAGCGGCGGCAGCAGCAGCAGCAGCAGCAGCAACCTTAACTGGTCCACTGGGGCTTACACAATGGGCCACTCAGCAGTGACCACCACTGACCAGTTGCTGTTCCCCAAGATTCTAGAATCCCAAAGGCTTCAGAATTTTGTATGGAAGGAGAATGAATGGGCTCCTGAAAGTGGCTGGGATTGAATTTTCGGAGGTCCCAGAAGGTGGAGGTCTAAGTACGATTTGATTTAGAAAATTTGTGAAATGTGTCATGGAAAACATTCCCAAGTGTCATGGAACAATTTGTATCAGTTATGCTAAATGATGACCAAATCCTGCAGGGAAATTTTCTACCATATTTGGTAAAAATAGGTCTTACTTTTCTTTCTTTCTTTTTTTTTTTTTTTTTTAAATCCTTTGGAAATGGTTGATCAATAACTGACAGGATATAACTATTCCAAACCCTTCTGGTAAAAATATCCTCAATCCAGGTAATTTAAATTCCAAATTACCTCCAGATGAGGCTTTAAAACACCCTGTGATTAAATCTATACCAAGTGGAGTTTCTGTGGGAACATTCACTGACTCTGAGAATGACCTGAGTTTTTGAAAGGCCTGGGGTCTGGACTGGGCTAGAAATTTGACTTGGAGCCCTTGGGCCTTGGATATTTGCCCAGAGCTAAATGATGGACTGGAAGTGCCTTAGGAGAGCAGATCTGGGAACTATCTCAGGGATCCCACGACCCTTTCTCACCTACCTTTATTAGACCAGGGAGGCAGAGCCACAGGGGGTGGCGGGGAGACACTGGAAGGGGCTGAGGGTTGGGAGGCAGCTAGTTCTTGTACGTGTGTGTGTGTGCATCTGTGTGCCTGTGTTTCTTTGTGTGTGGGGAGCAGAGGGGGGAGCTGGTAAGTGTCAGACAGGCTGCATGTGTCTGTGTCTTTATATGTGTCTGTCTTTTTCTGTGTGTGTCTGCATGTGTCTGTGTGTGTCTGTGTGTATCTGTTTGTCTGCCGGTCTTTGTGTGAATCTCTGTGTCTCTCTGTGTATTTTTCTGTGTGTCTGTATGTCTGTGTTTGCATGTTTCTGTTTGTGTTTCTGTGTCTCTATGAGTTTGTCTCTGCACACACGTGCGTGTGGGGGGGAGGAGGGATGAGGGGGTCAGGAATGCATTTGAATCAAGTCTTGGTTCCCTAAGAGAAGGTGGTTCGCAGCACAGGTGGCCTAACTTCTCACACCAGAAGCCCCCTCTGAAACTGCAGACCACCTACCTTGCAGCCCCTGTGGCTGTGGCCTGTGTTTCCAGTAAGGAGCAGGGAAATTCTGTTTGGCTGAGAGGAGTGGGGAAAAGCAGAGAGGAGCCTGAGTGGTGAGGCAATTGGCAAGGGCTCAGGGAAGTCAAGGAACTGACTGCAAAGCTCTCAAAGTACAACTGCTCGATTTCCAGCCGGGTAGTTACGCTCCACGCGTCCCCCTCCCTGCATGGTGTGCACATGCGCCAATGCCGTGACATCCCCCTACACATACACACACCCCCCACCCCCATCCCAGTCCTACCGTGGGGGAATCAGCCTGGGAATGTGGGAGCGAACACCTTTATTTTTGCACCTGCTTTGTTTAGCCACTCCGCTAGGCACTTTCCACTTGCAAGCTCATTAAGTGAGCTTTATCCCTAGTTTACGGATGAGGGAACTGAGGTCCAAAGTTGCTCAAATGAGTTGCTCAAGACAACAAGCCAATGAGTGTCAGAGCTGAGGCAGAACCCCTGTGCCGAAGGCCAAAGTCAATGCCTTTTACCTAACAGTCATCTACCTCTGATTTGCCCTCTCGGTACATTTAGAAGTGCCCTCCTCCCTCCCCCTCTCTGCCCCCAAACCCCCTTTTGGGCCTTTTTTTTGAAGGCCATAGCCCAGACAGCAGGGACTCCCACATTGTGGGAGTCTCTATTTATGATACACACGAGCGACGACAACAACAAAACTGTAGGCCTGGTGACAGCCGTTATTTCACACCCCTCTTCTCTTTCCAGGGATGGAAAAAGAGTCTCCAGGTAGCATAAGCTAGTGACTAAGAGCATGAGCTTTGGAATGAGACAGCCTGAAATTTAAATCTCCACTTATTAGCTCTGTGACCCTGGATGAGTCACCCAACCTCTCTATGTTTCAGTTTCTTCATCTGAAAAAATTGGATTTTTCAGTGGTATTTACTTCATCGGTGGTTGAGTGGATTAGATGAAGCTATACCTATGCATACACAGCGTTTGGCACCCAATAATCGCTCAATAATTGGAAGCTATAATTATTTATAATATAGTCATGGCAGTAAAACCAACCAAAGCATCTAAATGATCACCAAAAAAAAAAAAAAAAAAAAAAAAAACAGGGTAAACCCAGTCTTCTGAAACGACAGAGATGTAATATCTGTGTTGTTGCCAAAAATCTGGAGAGGTGCCAAAACCAGAGGAGGCGGTGAGCCGCAGCTGACTGGCCTGGAAGAAGGAGGGGACAGACAGCAGGGACCCCTAACCTTGAAGACCAAAGTTCTGTGATTGATTTGAATGGGTTTCTCTAACCTCCACCTCTGTCTGTTCTTGGCATTTTAATAGGGCACACTGAGTACTGGGCACATATAGGACAAGTGTGATCCAAAATAAGGGCTGGAGGCCAATAACTGGGAGGGAAAGCAAAGGGGGGCAGCCTGGCACCAGTTGCCAAAAAGCATGTCTGCTGTTTGTCCCCATCACCTGTTGGCCGGGAATTCTTGACATCATCAGTGCAAAGGAGTATGACCAGCCCAGAGTGCATGCTGTTATAGTCCAGCCCCTCCTCTGTCAACACCAGCGTGCCTCACAGGGAATGCTTTTTAATGGTTTTGTTGTCTTGGTTAACAAAAAAGATTCTCGAACATTATAAAAAAGCATATTAAAACAAGAAAAAATACTAAAGTAAAATATTAGATTTTTCAAGCCATACTTATTATAGACATACATACATATAAACTTTTATTATGGGAGTTTTCAAACATATACAAGGGTAGCATGAATAGCATGGTAAAGCCCCAGGTACTCATGATCTTCCTTTAATAACTGTAGAAGTGTGTGCCTGAGAGTCCCAATTAAAGCAACTTGGCATTTAATATCTTGCCAAAATGGTAATGAGCTCCGGTGACTCCATAATGCAAATGTGTTAAATCTCCTGATATCTGAGCACCCAGCACCGGAAATTACTCCTCACCTCATTCTCAAACTGCCTTGGCCACCTATCTAAATGAAAAAAAGAGATGTTAATTAACGCCCCACCTCATATAGGAATCTCAACTAGTGCCTGAAGCATACAAGGGATTCCACAGGAGTTGAAAAATAATAATAGCTGAATAAGAGCTAATGTTCATTGAGCATTCCCTGTGCATTAGCCTCTCTTCCAACTGCTCTACCTGTATGGGCTCATTGAATTTTCACACCAGAACTGTGATATGTATCCTCTTTTTAAACATTTTTTTAATTTTATTTTTCAGTTACTTTCCTCTTTTCATACGTGTTTTACAAATGAGGAAGTTCATCACAAAGAAGTTAAGCCACTTGCCCAACTTCACACAGAGGCAGAGCGAGGATTTAGACTCAAACTTCCCGTCTTCAGAGCCTGTCTTCTAGTCCAGTGCACCAGGGAGGGGCTCTAAAACAGGTGACCCCTGAAACGAAGCCTGACCTGGGCAAAATGTTACCTACTGGGAAAGGTGGGGATGAAAAGTCACTCGTAGTGAACACTGCTGTGGGACCAGGCCCCGTCCGGACTGTGTCCGAACACAGCCTGTAGACCTCCCTGGGAGATAACATTAGCATTCTTCCTGAATACTTCAGTCATGGTTTCCTCTGTGCCGGCCTTGGGTGGGAGTTCATGCTTTGAAAAAATAAATACCTTCTGTGTAAATATGCAGAGAAAGAAGTAGAAGAAAATACCTGCCAAATATTCACAAGTGCCGGTCCTCAACCTACTCGCAGTGGGAGAGGGGTCGTGGGGGTTATAGAGATTTTGTTTTTTGTTCATCTCGATTTTTGAATTTTTCTACAAAGAATTATTTGTGTTACAAAAAAGTAAAGGAAGGAAAGAAGGAGAAAGAAGGAAAAAAATGATACTCTAATGTTGCCCTCGGCAGTTTGGGGAAGGGGTAGGGTCAAGGGCAGCAGGTGGAGAGGTTGGGTGCCATCTGGCCATATGAGATGGGTGGCCCCAGGGACAGTGGGCACCAGTTTAGGTTAGGCTCTGACTGGCTTTAAAGGTCACGGTGCTTGGGGCTCTCACCCCATCCTCTCAGGACCCAGTGGCACTTAGAGTGCACAGCAAGTCAGATCGTATAAAAATACACACTGCCACCCTTCTCTGGTTTCTGCAGAGCCCTGGGGTGAGGGAGCAGCCTCATTGTGACACCTCCAGGCCCACACTCATTTGGCAGGTCTTCCCAGGGTCGGGCTGTTTGTTTCTCAAACACTTCATCTTCAGAATTAAAAATAACCCTCCACTGGGCTTGGCTGTGCTCTCCCTGCCCTGGGGGCAGACATGGGCCGTGCTCCCAGCCTGAGCATTTTCAGCCCGAACAGCTTTTATACCCACCATATTCCTCTGCCCAGCTAGCCACCCTCCAACATGAGCCCTTGATTAAAAAGCGGGGGGAAAAAAAGGGAATTCGCAGTGTCTCCCAGGTAGGAAAGTTATAAAACCTCACCGAAATAGCAACACTGATGCCATTAAAATAGCAACAGCTCACTCTTAAGGGAAAATGACATGCCCTTTATCGACTGTTAATTAAACGCCATACAAATGGAAGTTCTTTGGTAGCATGGGATAGGATTTGAAGAATGCCACAAGGCCTGGCTCGCCCCAAAATATCTATACAAGTTAAAAGTACCATCTGAATCATTCTTTTCAGACAAAAAAGTTGTGCCCCCAAAGTCCCCTGTTAAAACATCTGGGAGGGCTGGTGCTGGTGGTTACAAATAAGACTTTTTTAGGTTGGTAGAAATCATTGCAGTTTTAAAGTCTGACAAGTGCAGGGCCTCACCTCAATTCTGATCTTTATTCGTGTGTCTAAGGATTCACAGGTGGGTATAAATAGTCTCCTCTACAGATGAGAAGACAGCCTCAGACAGAGTCAGCTCCGGAAGTGCGGCTATGCTTAGAGCCTTTTATGGGTTGCCTCCCCCATTATGCCAATCGGTGATCGCATTCGGTGCTTAGCTGCCTGGAACCCTGAGGAGGAGATTGGATGGGACAGAGAGAGGCTGAATGTTGGGAGAGAAACACCTCTAGCAATCTCTGGAGGGGTGGGTGTGGTGGGGGTGGGACTTAGAGACCTGAGACACACTTCACCTCCTCACAGTTTTACCTGGGGCCATCCCACCTCATGGACAATAGGGGAGCCACAGGTGCTGCATTTGGGATGACAAAAGTTTTTCACCTGGAATTTCAACTGCAATTGTGTTAAGCTGCTGCCTGGAGCACTCTATTGAGAAACATGACAATAGAGTATTGATGTCTATCGCTGGTGCCAGGTTTGGGCATGATGAGATGTGTTTCAAGCATTTGCCATCCCTGCGCCATACCCACCTGGAACCCCACTGAAGGGTAATGATGGGAGTGGCCCTGCAGGGTAGGGGATGGCAGAGGTACAGACCACAAAAGCAGACACTGTTTTTTTAGTAGACCACTTTTATTTTTATTTTATTTTTATTTTTAAATTAGAGTTGACATTCAATATTATTTTATGTTAGTTTCAGATGTGCAGCATAGTAGTTAGACATTTATATAACTTATGATGACGTGATCTCCCAATTAGTCTAGTACCCACCTGGCACTATAGTTATTATAATCTTACTATGTTCTCTATGCTATACTTCACATCCCCATCACTATTTTGTAACTGCCAATTTGTACTTCTTAATCCTTTCACTTTTTTCCACCATGTCCCCCAAACTCCCTCTCGTCTGGCAGTCACCAGTTTGTTCTCTATCTGTGAGTCTGTTTTCATTTTGTTTATTTTGTTCTTTAGATTCCACATATAAGTGAAATCATATGATATTTGTCTTTCTCTGACTAATTTTACTTAGTATAATACTCTCTAGGTCCATCCATGCTGTTGCAAATGGTAAGATTTCATTTTTTTATGTCTGAGCATTATTTCATTGTATATTTGTACCACATCTTGATTATCCAACTGTCTATTGATGGGCACTTAGGTTGCTTCCAAATCTTGGCTATTGTAAATAGCACTGCATGGAAAATTAGGCACTTCTTGCCAAGATATCAAGACAACTACTCAAGATGCATCTAGCAGATGATGCAAAACCTGATATAGTCAGCTTTCCCACTGGGAAAATGAAGTTACAGTGCTCAACTGATGCTCACTTAGAGGCCTGTGAGATAACTTGGAAATGCTTTGGAAGTGAGGTATCACATCAATCCAAGAAAGCAGTCTGGACTTTGCAGCCATGCCGCTCCCTAGTCACTGATGTTTTCCTGAGACTCTGTGTGGAGAAGGAATGAGCTATAAAAGATGGGTAGAGAGGCTACAACATTTAAGTCAAAGAATCCTGATGGGGCCATTGGGCAGGCTTCATGTGCTCTTAGAAGATGGTTCTCATGGCCACTGGGAGTTTCTGGAACACTGGACAGGATAAATAATTATTCTTAGGTGTATAGGACAGCCCCCATATCCCCTAGAACTTGGGGTTCTCATGGGAAAACCAGGAGCCTAAGGAGCAGGGTGAGTGGCCTCCCTTACATACTAGTAACTGTCTTCCCGTGCATGACTGGCTGGGCCTGATTTTCTGCCCTCCTTCCCCAGCAGGGCCTCCCGTGGCTCAGTAAGAATTCTTTGCTGCTCTTGCTCTCCTAGCACACCCCACTGAGACTTATTCCAAATCTTGTCTTTCTCGGTCCTCTATGCTTGCTGCCTCATTCCTTTAACTTGATCTCAGTTCCTTTTTTATTATAAAGAAAAGCCGAAACCCCTTCGGCTTTCCTCTTTGCTTCTAAATTATGTCTCTACATTCATCTCCTCTACCCTGCTACTGCTGTGGAAGGCTCATTGACTCTTTTCCAAGGAAAGCCCCCCGCTTATATCTTCCCTTCCATCTACCTGCTGTTCTTCCCCAGGATTTCCAGCTCTTTTTCTCCAGGGACCCAGTCCTGCTCTGAAGAGCCCTCTTGACTAGGCTGAGATGTTTCCTTGCACCTGGGCCCTTTACTTCTCTTTCTTTACTTGCCAAATACAACCTGTCTCTGCTTTGGTGGATTGGTTGGTTGATTGATTTATTGATTGCTGAAAAAGCTGCCTCCGCCTTCCCACCCCCACTGCCCTTACTCTGCCTTAGGGCCTCAGAACAAAGCGATCCTTATCACCAAGACATGGGTTGTGGCCAGCCCTGGTGTCTATCCCCTTCAGCCCACAGACTGCTCATCTGCCTTTCCTCAAAGTTCCCATGCCCCGAATGACCTCAGGCGCCCAGGTGTTCCCTGGATTCTGTGCATGACTCACCTCAGAATCAACAGCTCTGTCATTCCACACTGAGGGACCTCAGCTTGTCACAAAGCCTCTATTTCCTGTGTCAAGTGGTGATAATAATACCTGCCTCACAGGCGTATTGTGAAGACAAAATAGGATAATTAATACAAAGCGCCTAGCATAGTGCTGGACAATATTAAGTGTGTAATAGATCATAGTTATTATTGAATATCTTAGAGCTATTGCGTTCTGTGATACCTCTGGTTACAGGCAGCTCAGTACCTCATTAGGTAGTCAGTTCACTGTTGGCTTGAACATCATTCCATTTCTTAGCAAGTTTTCCTTATTTAACAAATACTGACACAGCACAAAGTATGTGCAAGGTACTCTCTTGAGTACTTTACAAATTTTAACTATTTTAACCCTCATGGCAACACTCCGATGTATCCCTGTTTTACAAAAGAGGAACTTTAGGCACAGAAGTATTAGGTAACGTGCCCAAGGTCACAGAGCTGGTGAGTGGCAGAGCCAGGAACAGGACCTTGGCAGGCTGACTCCAAAATCCTTGTACTTAACACTATACACAGTTGGAGCTTAATTAAAAAGACACAAACTAACAGCTCATGGGAGTGCTCTGGAGTAACGCAGAACAGTCCTCATACTGGTTTCATTAAAGTCCAGACACTCCATCTTGTTTGTTTGTTTCCTCATTCATTCATTAAAAAAAGACTTCTATGGAATATGGGCTGAGGCGCACTGGTGCACAAGACAGGCATGGTCCGGGCTCTCACATTGCTGCAAGTACCTAACAGCAGCTGACAGTGCCTGGCACACAGTAGGATCTCTGGGGACTGGAGTAGGCTAGGTCTCTGCAGAAAAGCCCCAGAAGGGTTACTGCGAGAACACAAAGTTCCACTAGAGGGCACTGTACCATAGAGCTGCCCTGAGAACCAGCTTCCGTGCAAGAGAGGAGATTTGAAGGACAGTGTTGGGGTTGTTCAGGGAATCCTGGAGGGTTTTAGAGTTGGAAGGAATCAGTCACATTTACCAGAGTCACATTCACTTGATCCGGGACCACAGCCAAGTCCCTTGAGTCCAACACACTGGTGGCCACAGCCAACTGCAGGGCCCCAGGTAAACTTCCTGGGAGAAAGACACTCCCCTTGGTTCCCAACTAGCCAGCCCAGCACTGTCCCCTCCCTCACCATGCCTTTCCTGAGAACACTCCTTCCCCATCCCCACAGTCGTCCAGCCAAGGCTAAGACAAAGGTCTGGTGGAAGAAACAACTGGCTTCAGGCTTGGAGCAGTTAAACAGGCAAGGATGAATCAGTACCAGTTGGCCTCAGCGAACTAAACATAGGCTGGGAGAGGGATCCAATGAAGGAAACAGGAAGATTACTTAATGCTGGTTCCAAGAGCATTTGAGGAGTTGAGTGTTTATGGGCATTAGAAAGAAAAAAAAAATACTATAAGATTTCTAGGTTTTATACAAACATGGTTATTGTCTTACAGGATAATAAAACCATAACATTTGGGATAGTCCTTTCTACTGGCTAGAAAACTACAAGTTAACATGTAACTTCCCCATGGCTGAGCTCGATAATCAAATAGCGCATAGGTAAATCAAACACAGGTACCTCCTCTGGAACATTAAGTAATCTTTGGGTGGTGCTGTTAAACAAAGCCACGTACGACTTTGAAAGGACACACTGAACTCTCTTTTGCCTATTTCTAAGTACTATATAATTTTTCCCAACAGAAACATGCATCTCTAAGATTGCCTTGTGTATTTGCTTATTACAGCCTCAACCTATCAAAATATAAGCTCCATGAAGGCATGAACTCCGTCAATCCTAATGACCACCATGTCCCTACATTCTATTCCAGTTCAGGTGCAAAGTAAGTGTTCAATAAATATTTGTTGGTTAAAGAAAACAAGATACTATATAATTGAAAGTTATAATTGGAGACAGAAAGTAAAATAGAGGTTACTAGAGGTTGGGGTGAGGGTGGTAATGGGGAGTTACTGTTTAATGGGGGCAGAACTTCAATTTGGGGTGATACAAAAGTTCTGGAGACGGATAATGGCAATGGTTGCACAACAGTGCAAATGTACTTAATGCCACTGAACCATACACTTAAAATGATTTAAGTGGTAATTTTTATGTTATGTATAATTTATCACAAAAATGTTATGTGATTATAACAGCAGCCTCGTGTCCAGGGCTCCTTCTATGCAAGGTGCTGTTTTGAGCACTTTATGTATGTTAAATCATGTACTTCCCCCAACTCTATGCAATAGGCATTTTCACTGTATAACTAAAGGAATGAGGTAGAGAGAACTAACCCAAAGTCACACATCTAGTGAATCGTAGAGCTGGGATTTGAGGCCAGGCACACTGTATTACTAACTGTGGGTCCACTTATGGTCCAGGCTATCCACGCTGTGCCGGTCTCCAAGGAGTAGTAATCCGTCTTCTCTGGAGAAGTCAAGGAAGGCTTCCTGGAGGAGTTGGAATACGAATCAGACATCCTGTCACACAGGGGTGCCAGATCAATTTTCCCTCTGCTGTGGTTGCTTCACTTGACACATTCCTGGCTCCAATTTGCTGAAGTTGGTGCGCCCCACCCCCAATTGCAGAGCCTACTCAAAGAAATGTGTGTGTATTGTGGGTAGAGTCAGAAAGGACCAGGATCCAGGCACAGCCTGCACCTCTTTCCTTGCCTCTGTTTTAGGGTTAATGAGCAGGCTTTATTGACTTGGAGAGGCCAGCAACTGTAAGGAGAGAGGATTTTGCTGGCTGCACCTGTGCTCAAAATGTGGCCACCACTTCCCTAGCCTCCACAGCTGCTTAATGAGATTGCCCTATGTGCTGCTGGGCCCTGAGGGGCAGGCAACGCTTAAATACTTTATTATACAGACAATGCCCTGCACCTGGTCCAGCCAAGCAGCCCACCAGTGCCACATATGCTACTAGGGCCTGAGCAAGAAATATAGACGTGTGCTCACAAGAGTGGGGTTTTCTTCTCTTACTTTCTGACCCAAGCCAGAGTGGTGACTTCACTGCAAATGGTTCCAAATCGGAGCTCTCAAAATATTTATTCTGCTACTGCAGCAGTTGGACTGCACAGACCTGTCCCCAGAGCATTAGTCAGACAGGTCTAGCCAGGTTCAGCCATAGAGAATGCCGAATATCCTGGGCCCCAAGCATGCATTTGAGAAAACAGGAAAGGATCATGGGAGCGTGGCTTTAATTGCAAGGTATATGGTATTTCCGTGTGGGCAGAGGGACGAGATGTTTATTATGGGCTCCCAGTGCTGAAAGATGATGCACCAGATGCTTCTCAGCTGCCCCAACCCTCACGCAGCAACTCACCCCTCACTGGGCTCCTTGGCCAGCAAAGATTTTCTGCCAAGTAGACGAAGGCTCTCCAGGGATAGAGGAAAATCTCAGAGGTCCCACAAGGTTTTAAAGGAGGAGAATGTTGGCCAAGAAGTTTCCCTGAGGCCAAGTAGGTAAAATGAAATATATGTAGGTCAAATCTTATTTCCTCTTTTCTGATACAATGGCTCTTTCAGTATTTTCAGTAAAAATACTGAAACTGGTGAAGACAAAGGCTATTGTCTCTTTCAATTCACTTTGCTTAAAAGGAGGTGAATCTGCTTTCCGGGAGCTTTTGAATCCCCCTTACAGGAGCAAGGCAATACCTGCATTTCTGGGGTTCACCTGGTCACTCCATGGCCCTGTATACCGTAGTCCTCACAGAGGCTGCAGGGCACTGAATCCCATTCCACAGAGGCAGGAATGGAGGCTGGGGCAGAGCTTGTACAAGGTCCTACAGACGGTTGGTGGCAGAACTGGAATGTAAAAGGACATTATAACCATTACAAGTTAGTCTCCACATTTGATTCCTCACTTGCCCATCTCTGGAAATGTAAAGCATCATTTCCTCAATTTTATGGGTAAGAACTAAGTCACAAAGTCAATGTCCTTATTGGCATCTTTGGAATAGAAAACAAACCCAAGGCCTCTTTACTCTCTTTCCTTTAGGGTTCAAGGAGGAATGGCTATTTGCTCTGTCTGCTGTACCCCTGCCCCAAGGGGCCTGCTGGTCACTCCAGCAGCTCACCAGAAAGACATGAGGCTGGATTGCCAGTAAAATCCCCCCGGAAGCACCAGGTAAGGTGGAGATTTATAAGGAAGGTTCTTCTCTCACCTCTGGAAATCCCAAGGAGGTTGGGATAGGGGAAAGGAGAGGGTCCAGAATGGTCTATAGGCCACCGGGGCTCCCAGATGAGCCCCTCTGAGCTGACAGAGCTGTGATTGGGCCTGGCACAGCTGCTTGGCTCTAGGTGAAGGTGTGGCCAGGTGCTTGCCTGCATGGCTCCACAAGAACCCATGGGCAGTGCGCTTCTTAACACCCCCATGCTGGCAGCTGTGGACGAGACACTTGCTGTATCACATGCTCCCTCTGTCTGTGGGACCCTCACAGGCACTCTATTTGGAGCAACTTGAGAGCAACTATTTCATTTGGAAAGCAAACACTGGGAACAGTTAAGACCTAAATCATGACTTCATTCTTTCCCAGATGTCAGACAGCAATTAAAATAAGGTGGTGTTTATAGAATAAAGCCCAACTATTCCATGTCAGAGGAACAAGACCAAGTCAGTATGCTTGTTTGGGAAGTCAAGCTCCCTTATGTCCTTGAGGAAAATTCTGTGATATAGAACACTAAGGCTGGAAGATGAGATCCATGAGAGCAGGGACCTTGTTGGTTTGCTCACTGCTGTATCTCACATCTGGAACAGAGCCTAGAATGTAGTAGGTGCTCAGTAAATGCTTGTGCCATGAATGAATAGTTGACTTCCACTATTTATAAGTAAAATTAATAAGATATCCAGGTAGGTAGAGAAGGGATCTGCATTGGGAAGCTCCTTCTCTGACTCTGGCATTGGGATCTCATTAATTCTCAGGAAAACACTCTGAGGTGGGGGAGACTTTGTAAGCAGAGAATCTGAGGCTCAGTCTTGCTGAAGGTAACATGATTAATAAAATCAATAACCGGTAGGGTTGGGGCTCAAACCCAGGTATGATTGATTCCAGGCTTCCTCCTTCCTCGCTGAACCACCCCAATAAGACCCTTACAGTTTCACATGTTGACAGTCCTGAGACCTCTTTTACCTGCAAGACATGTCATGCTAACTGGGGTGGCCTCTGTGCCATACCCCAGTGCATCTCAGAAGAGCAATAACTGTAGGTAGGGGTCACAGTTCTGGAAAGGAGGGAGGACAAGTGTGTATGTGGCGGGGAGAGGGGTTTATATGTCAAGTCTGAGTTCCAAAGGCAGATAGAAGTGAATGCCCATTAATTGGTTAACTCATCTGTACACAGCACAAATACAAAGCACTTAAAATTTAGTAAATTTGAAAATAAAAATCATGTAATTTTCATCTTTATATTCTCAGTGGCTAATCCAATTCCTGGCACATAATAGTTTCTTAATATGCATTGGCTGGATGAATTTATTGGTTTTTTCACATCCATCATGTTGAATAGTATTAGAGCTCACAAGAAAGAATAATCCAACATTGACCCTACAGCAAAATAACAATAATCCTATTGTGCTTTAGCTTTTAGCTTTCCTCGGATACTTTTATCTATCTTGACCCCGAGGGGTAGGCAGACATCAATCCCATATCAACAGACAAAAACCCCGAAGCAGGGAAGTGCTATGATCTGGCCAGGACCTGCGCATTGTTCACATCAGAGGCAGAACTAAAACCAGATGCTGGTGTCGTTGGTCCTTTCCAGCACCCCACACTTAGCCCCACGCTCTCCTTTCTTCATTTGCATGTGGTCTGTACCCCTACAATAGGAAAGTTTTGAGCAGACCAAAAAGAGGTCTCCTTTTTGCATCCTCACAGCAAGTACCACACCTACACCCCAGCATACCTTTATAGCTGACACATGGAGGTGACGTTTAAAAATAACACCAGCACTATGGCCATGTCACCCTGAACGTGCCCGATCTCATCTGATCTCAGAAGCTAAGCAGGGTCAGGTCTGGTCCCTACTTGAAGGGGAGACCACCTGGGAATACCAGGTGCTGTAGGCATTAAAAATTAATTAATTGATTGAAATTTTTTTTAAAAAATAGCACCAGCAAGATAGGCTTCCTATAGAGAAGGTTTGGACCCCCAGGGAGATGTCTTCTTTTTAATCAGAAAACAGTTGTTGGATAAGCACAGACTATTCTGTAGTGCTGGAAAAACCTCCTTCTCAAAGGCATTCCTGGCAGAAGGTGACTCCTAGGTCTCAGCAGTACAGTTGGGGAGAGAACTGCAACTGTTAATCTGTGGACCCGGAGAGAGTGTGAATTTGTCACTCTGGAGGGCAGGATGAGAGTGCTCTCTCTCAGCTTATTCCCCAGGCTGCCAATGTTACTAGGGACAACTTACCTCCCGCCTATGATGGACGCCCCTGCCCTACTCTCAGGTATGTGTGAGCCAGAGAGTGGTCCTTTGGCTTTAGTGTTAAATGCCTTTCTAAAATAACCTCACTCAGATTTTATGTGCAAAGCAGCTGGGAAGAGCAGAGCAGACTCTTCCAGCCATCCTTCCAGCATGGAGGCACAAGGCTTCCTGTCAGTGGCATGAAACCCCTTCACAGGAGTAAAAGGCCCCTGTCATCACAAATCCCCAGGGAGGAGAGGTTCCTACCTTGGGTGCTTCCACTGACATAATCACGTCCCAAGTTATGTCCCCTCCCCCACTCCTGCCTTGCTGTCCGCCATAGAAAGCACAGGTTTCAATCACTATAAGGTTTTTGTAAAATGACCTCATTTTCTTGTGCGTCTGCCAAGTCTTATGCATGTCAAAAATTATGGGGCCAAGAATCATTCTAGAAATTATGATGCTCTATCAAAAAGTGAGAATTCTTGCCAGAGAAAGAGGACGGAGGTGTAGAATGAAGGTCTAGAGGCGATACTGACAGAATAAATAGTGATATTTATCTCCCCCATGCCATACATGCACACGGAGAGCCAGAAACATGGCCCTCTCACTTGTGTTTCTAGACCCCCTTGTGCACATTTCAGCCACAGCACTTAACAGAGGGCCAACCGCATAGCCTAGTCTCAGTATATGCCATTCACTGGTCCAGCGGTCTAGGTGGCTGGAACCTGGAGCTGTGGAACAGACAGCCTACCCGGCCATGCCTAGCTCTCTCAGTCTTATCTCGTCGTACCGTCAGCTATTATCCTACCCCGGCTGCAGCCCCCTGCACTTCTACCTGACCTGAGATTGTACCACCGAGCACAGAAATGATTCAATGTCTTACTCATTTTGGAGGTCCACAGCATGTTAAACAGATGTAGGACAGGACAGATTTCCCCGACTTGCTGGGGGGAGATAAAGCCCTGAGCCAAGAGAAGAAGAGGGCCCTTTGGCGGAGAGTAAAGAAAGAATTCAACACACATGCCAAAGTGAGTCAAAAGGAAAGTTTGTTGGAAAAGGGGTAACATGACACAGAGTGTGGTCTCCTCTCAGAGGCAGAGAGTGAGAGGGACAGTCGAGGAGAGAGAGAGAAAGAGAGAGAATGAGAGGGAATTCAGTTTATATGTCATTCTTTAGTTCCCATTTCCTTTGATATAGACATTCATGAGGAATTGGAAGAGTATTTGCATATAAAGGTAAGAATATGTACAGTGAAAGGCCTGCTGGCAGTTTCCAGCCTTTAATCCATAGGTTCCCCATGGTTTTAAACACAGAGTATGACTTGGTTCCTGGTTCCCCTTCACAGGTGTGGGAAATGGGTAGTTAGCAATCCCAGTAGAAATCCTCCTTTGTTCTGCAGGTGTCCCCCTGGCCTGGGTGCTGGGCTGATCAGCATATTGCAGTCTCCATTGTGGCTTGATTAACATTCGAATTCTCTTGCCTCCTCCCTACATTAAAACTGTACCGCTGCATAGCAAATCCTTTCCAAGTCTGCCTTTATCTGCATAGCAAATCCTTCCCAAGTCTGCCTTTGTCTCTATCATAACCAAGGATTTCGCATGCATGCCCTCCAAGTTTTGCTCAATGATTGAGGTTACCCTGTGTCAGCAGGGTCCAACTCAGTTGCCCTAGCAAAGATTGCAGTGGAAGAGTGGATGCTGCTTGAGAAAAGACTGAGTCCTGCCTGCTGAAGCCAGAAATGCTTCTCCCCAACACACAGATCCTGACTTCCTGTCTCCAGCACTGTTTGTCTGGCCTTTCTTTCTTAAGAATGCTTAGATTCATAAGCTCAGTGGAGGAGTATGGATGGTGAGATATAAGAACCCTCTGAAAGACCAAGAGCATACATCCAGGGGCCATGGGGTTTGCTCCATATGCCCCCACACCTGCTTCTTATCCAGATTGTTCTGTGGAAGACCCATAAGGATAAATGACTTTAGGCAGTGTGGAAAGAAAAAATCCATACACATGATGTCATCTATTTTTTTAAAAGGCAATATTGCTTCAATACTAAGTATTGAAATACATGTATAATTCAGTACTAAATTATATGCTTCAAAGATGTCACAAAGAAACCTCTCAGGAGGGGAGGACTGAACTTGAGATGGAAGGTTTCCTGTGCAGTTTGTGCTTGAAATACACTGTAATACTTAAGGAGTCCTCATTTGGGACTAGCCCCTAGACTAGAGAATTTGAATATATTTTCTTATTTCGTTCTCGTCATAACACTATAGGATAAGAAATTATTATTCCCATTTTATGGATGAGAAAATCTTTCCTGGGAGGACATAGCCAGTAGGTAAGGGGAGAAGAAATCAACACCAGATCCTCTGGTTCTAGAGCCAAGCTCCTTCTGTTTCATGATTCTCAAGCTGTACCCCTCCCCGGCACACTCAAGGGGCAGGACAGAGGCCTGTAGGTGACTGCAGACACCCTCAGCACTGAGTCTGCGGTAAAGTGGGTTATGTCTCGCCTGGGCTTTATATCAGTGGTCAGAGTACAGGACCAGAGACCAGTGTGCATCCCTAAGGAAACATGGCCACCAGTGAGGATCTCAGCACCAATCTGCCTCTTCAGGCCAATAGATAGGAAGCAGCCAGTTGGACTGCAGGAAGAGGAAGGCAGAATGCTCTGTGGAGAAAGAGAAGGAGAGAGCATGCTGATGGAGGTTGAGATGCCCACCACAGAAGGACCCATACCTGGCAGGTTCCTGGTGAGCCAGTCAGGGTCCCACCCTACCCTGGATTTGGCCCCCACCATTTCCCCAGCCTGGGCTGTGGTGGCCAGGGGCCTAAATGGACTCCTGTCCAGAGTCTGCCCTGTGTCTCCAGCTCCCTCTCCTTCAAGAGACACAGGGAACAGGCAAGAGTGATGACAGACCAGCTGCCTCCAGGGACAATGCCTTGCTGGCCACATAAAAGCTTTCCTGTGCCTCCTGTCTTTCCAACGTTCTTTCCTACTGCTGTCCCTGGCCCCTGCCCTTTCAAGACATTGATTGCCAGCGTCATCTGCCAGGCCCTTCCTGTCCGAGGCAATCCATTCATTTTGTTCCCCTCACTACCATGGTCTTTGTAGTGTTATTTACCTTTATTATTCTTTAAAACACTTCACAATCTTAAAAGACCTTTTGATGAGACCTTCAGTAAAGATAGGAAACAGGGTTTATTCTTTAGATTCCTAGAGTCTTCAAGTTAACAAACCCTTAAAGGTCATCCAGGACCTTCATTTCCTAGAGGCGGGAACTAATTCCCGGAGGGGTGGGTGGCTTTCCAAGGGCCCCACAGTAAGCTCTTAGCAGCTCAGGACCTGTGATGGGAAATTGCCAGTGATAATGTCTATAAAATAAGATCATTTCCATAAAATACTTAGCAGCTCTATTCCTGTCCCTGACTTCTCTGTGGGGTCAGGCACCGTGGGGCACTCGAAAGCATTTACCCTTGGCAGAGGACAGAGCTGGGTTTGGCTCCCACCAGCTCTGCCCCTTTCCTGGCTGTAGGCAGGTCCACCGCCAACATTCACAGGACCCAGGCAGGAGTGCAAATGAAGGCCTCATGCCATATGCCTCAATATTAAAAAGTTTAAAAATATATGTATAACAGACTTAAATGGATGAGTTCTAGTCTCCAACCTTGATGGATATACCTTCATAATGACCTGGAAGGCCAGTTTTGGTTTTGAATCTCAGACCCCTTGGAGTTCTGCTTTGCTATGATGGAGGGAGAAGACCTGGTCTCCATTCTCCTCCCCGTCCATGCCTGACTCTTCACGTCCCACTTTCTCCCCGCAAATTCTGTCCTATATCCCAAGGAGCCTCACATGCATGTGTGGAGACAACTAGCCCTGGCCAATAGTAGATATCAACATCCCAGCACTCCATCAGCAGTATGCACCCAGGAAAAGAGGTCTATGTGGGCTTTGAAAGAAGGTTTGGGGCCATCTAAGGCAGGGGATTCTGGGGTTCCAGGCACCCAGAGCACTGTCTAGTGGGGGACATACAGGCTTTGGGTAAGCATATCCCCTTGCCCTTGGGACTCTACTCTTACAGGGCAGTGTGGCCAGAAGAGTACCAAAGCAAAGCCCTCTCTGTAGCAGAAGGGGCTGGCCATGTGACTCTGTAGCAGAAGGGGCTGGCCATGTGATTTTAGAAAAGCATTGATTTCCTTGCCCAGAATAGTAGAAATAAAAATACCCATCTTGTAGAGTTACTTTAAGGATTAAATGAGATACTTTATATAAAAAACCTGGCACACAGTAAGTGCTCAGTAAATGTTCATTTTTTTATTTGCATCTGACCTTCTAAGCGCTTCTCCAGTTTTCTCTTCCTTCTTCTCCACCACTCCTCCAACACGATATCCCTACCTTCATCCCCTTTTCTTTCTCTCTGAAGCCCAAATGAGACTGGGTTTGGCACACCTGCCTACAGTAGCCCTGAGAATGGATCACTTTCCTGCTTTCCTGCAGGAGAGCTGTGATATTCCACTTTGTTCATTTAGAAAATATTCTTGGATTTTTCTGATTTTAAGGAAGGGGAGATACTGTGGTTTACAGAGTGGGTTAGCAACCTCATATTACACTCTTGCTTGAGAAGTTTGAAAAAGTCCTTTGGGTCCTGACCAAAAACTCTTGGTTTTTCCTTGGCAGAAATTTGATTTCCTGTGCGATGTCAAAATATGCCACTGAACGTAACTTTCAGAGGTTTATATTTTGTTCTGTCTGGTTTTAAAATGGACGAAAGATGCTTCCTTTGTGTTGCCCTCAGCAGAAATGCGCACATCTGCGTAATTTGCTCTCAGTCTGTTTGGGACTGAGGGTCTGTGGAGAGATGCAGACACTGCCAAGTCCAGATCTTTTTTCAAAGCTCTCCTTTTCTCCAGAAACCCCTTTCAGGAAAAACCTCGGCATCTCATCTTTGTTTCCTGTGACCTAAGCCTGTTTTTATACATGTTGCTGCTTCATAGACAAAAACTCAGCCT
The DNA here is from genome assembly GCF_014176215.1 of Rousettus aegyptiacus. Lineage (NCBI taxonomy): Eukaryota > Metazoa > Chordata > Mammalia > Chiroptera > Pteropodidae > Rousettus > Rousettus aegyptiacus. The sequence goes on from NW_023416306.1 coordinate 130,827,004, forward strand.
TCATTCCTAGAAACTGGAGCCTGTGCCAGAGGTCAGACTCCCCATCACCCCAGGTATTATCTTGAGTCTTTGAGATTGGGGTGCCTTAGAGAGAGATACACTTGTCTTTTGTGTTAATGAAACTTTTTAAATTTTGCTTCTCCCACTGCATCTAGGTTTTGAGGAATAAAGTTTAACCTCCATCCCCACAGACACATCTGTTCTTCAGTTTTGCATTGTTTAGGATCAGAGTGAGAGCTCCAGGATCTCTCTGTCTGGAAGGAATGGCCACGAATTAATAAAACACCTAAGTTGCTTTCTTTATATAAAATGTTTTCCATGAGTTGGATTGATGCATATTTTCCTCCAACTTTTACCCAATTCTACATTCATCTTGTTTTCCCACATCTCAAAATCCATTTGCCTTTGAGTTCTAGGTGATATAAGCAATTCACGGTCATTCTTATCTTGATTCCATTCATTTGGCAAATATTTATTGAACACCTACTATGTGTAAGGCAGTGTGTTAGGTACTGGGAAGGATACAATGGTTCATGAGCCATGATCTCTGCTCTCAAGTTTTTAAACCAGTCTTGGTTCAGTTATTCCTTCTATTGAGACGTTTTCTATCTTTTCTGTGTATTTTTAAGTCAGTGACTCCTCCCTGGAAGGAGAACCATGTCTATGATTTTCTTTGTACATTTGAATAAGAAAGTATTGACATAACAGTTTTTCTAACCCAGCCAATTACCCAGCACCACAGATGTACAAGGGAAGTTCAAGTCATGGGCCTTTCCTCAATGATCTAGCTGAGAAGAGAAGGTATTTATTTAGCAGTAAAAGACAAATGCCGAGATATAAACAAACTCAAATTTTTATAGTTAAGTGATTTTTAAACTTTGACAGCCAAAATTTAAATTTGACAATTATAGTGTCTACTGAAGCTTAGCATACATATTCTAAGACTCAGGCATTCCAGTCCTAAATGCATATCTAACAGAACTGTGTACATATTTTCAACAAAAGCCACCTAAAAGAATCTTTGTGACAGCATTCTTTGTAACATCTCCATATTGGAAACTATTCAAATGCCCTTGGCCTTGGTAGAAGGAATAAATAAATTGTGGTAGAATCAAGTAATGGGATAGTAAACAGCAATGAGACTAAACAACTATCTGAATACGCAGTAATATGGATGAAACTCACAAAACTAATGCGTAGATAAAGTAACCAGAAGCAAAACACAAAACAACAACAACAAAAAACATTTTATTTTTTCCATTTCTAGAAAGGACAAAAATAGGCAAGAGTATTCTATCCTTTTAGAAGATGTTACCTTGTGGAGATAGTGACTAGAAACAGGCAGGAGGGGACCTCTGGGGCTGGGAACATTCTGTTTTTGATTTAAGTGCTAGCTATGTTGACGTGTTCACTTTCCGATCCATTATTTGTTCGCTTTTCTGCCTACATATTATACTTCACTAAAAGTTTCGTAGATCCACCGATTTAAAAATAGCTAGAACTTTAAATCACAAGTCAAGAAGCCTGAGTCTTAGACCTGATTCTAATTATTAGTCATATCCTTGGGCAAATTATTCTCTGTGTGCCTTGGAGTTTTCATTAGTGAAACGGAGATAAGGCTTTCTTCTGTGCTTCCAGCTGGATGCTTTATTTTATATGGAGAAACCCATCATGCCAAGAGGAGGTCGTGGACTTTGTTGTGTTATTTCACTGTATATCTAGGATTCTGCTCTCAATTAAAATTTATTTCATGAAGTATGAACTTTTTAATGTAGACTCTGACTTGGTCTTTGATCATGCCTTCCTTTCATTATGTTTATTCTCTTCAGCTCCTCAGTCTCTCAGAGCAGTTCCTCAATCTGAATGTCTTACCTTATGACATTATGGTATTTGACCCCAAAAATATCCAGTGGAATATGGCATCTTCTGGGAATATGGAAGCTTATTTAATTATGTTCCGGAATAATATACATGAAAATGAAGGTGGAATCTGAAAATGAATTCTAAGAAGGACCCCCTTGCCACTCTTAAGTTCAGTTCTAAGTCTTAGAAATTGTGACTTATTCGAGGCTGGTTTTGCCTCCTCCCACTTCCCCCTGCTCCGCAGTGCTGTCTGACCATGGAGGGTGTCCACCTCCTGCCCAGGACCCTTCCCAGCAACTCTGATCATGGATGCTCCCGACCTATATCTTCCCGTTCCCATCTGTTCTCCTCTAACAGTCCCAACAGAAAGCACATAGTTCACTCTTTAACTTACCACATCTACCTTCAAGTTTAAGTCTACCACTTCACCTAGTGTGAGAGCTTTACAACAGAATGACCCCATGTCTCCACTCCTGGCCTTTGTGCTATTTCATTATGATTCTGATTTTACTTCTACATATTTTATAAACTCTACATTGTTATTATTTTTGCTCAGTCAAATATGTTTTACAGAGGTTTAAATAATTTTGAAATTTTATTATTTAGCCACGAAGTTAACCTTCCTAGTACTGTTAATTCCTTTGCATCGATCCATATTTTTATCTGTGTTATTTTCTTTCTGTCCAAAGAACTTCCTTTAACATCGCTTAACTGTAGTTCTACTGGTGATGGATTCTCTCAGCATTTATATACCTGAAAAGGTTTTTATTTCACCTTCAGTTTAAAAAATATTTTTGCAGGTATAGAATTCTATGTTGACAGGTTTCTTGTTTTGTTTTATTTTGTTTTTAAGCTGGGCAGGAGCCCTGAGCCCCCAGCAGTAAGAAGTGGCCAGTTCCCACAGGCCTGGGCCTTCCCACACCAGCCTGAGCAAAACCCAACATCAGGACTCCCACGAGCCTCTATTACAGGTTTGTTTTTTAATCTCAGTTCTATAAAGATGTTGCTCCACTCTTTACTTTTATTGTTTCCAAAGAAAAATAACTACTGTCATTTTTATCTTTATTCTTCTGTATATAGTTTTTTTTCTTTCTCTAGTTGCTTTGAAGAGTTTCTCTTTATCAATGGTTGAGCAATTTGATTATCATATGCCTTAGTGTAGCTTTCTTCATGTTTCTTGTGCTCAGGGATTATTGCACTTCTTAGATATGTGGTTTGTAGTTTTCATCAAATTTGGAACATTTGGGGCTCTTATTTTCTCAAATAATTTTCTGTTTCCCAGCTTTCTCCCATTTGTATTCAGAGACTCCTATTATATGTATATAAGGCCGTCATCAAGTTCATTAGTCTTTCTTCTGCAATGTCCAGAAAGAATCTTTAACTCAATCTATGACATTGTCAGTTCCATCTCTGTAAGTTTGATTTGAGTCTTCCATGGTAACACTTAACATGTTTAATCTTTCCTTTAGCTTCTTGAACATGTGAAATACAATTATGATGACCATTTTAATGTCCTTCTCTGCTAACTCTAACATCTGTGTCAGTTTTGGGTCAGTTTCAATTGATCGATATATCCTCTCCCCGGCCTTATTTTCCCACTTTTCTACATGTCTGAGAAGTTTTTATTTGATGCCAGGCCTTGTTAGACACTGGATATTTTTGCATTCCTATAAATATGCTGCCATGATTACTTATAAAATCCTAGGTCTGACAATACCCACTCTGGCTTCCAAATATGCTATGGCCAATGTCCAAAATCATTAACAGGCATTCATAGCATGCTCCCCAGTACAGTGTTCACCATCATAATATGAATATCTTGTGTTAAAGTATTCCACATTATTTATAGCTTGTTGAACATTTGTATCTGGTATTTCTTTAAAAGTAGTCTTGTAGCATTTCAGTCTTCTCAATTCCATGGTTATTCAAAGTTTTTCAAAACTCCTACCATAGTTTAACTATTTTTATACTTTGTAAACTTTCAAATCCATGGTTAAAAAAATGAGAAATCAGAATGCACGTAATTCTTCGATTAAGTAAATATACAGTCAGAAATACTGCATTTCATACACTTCCACGTACTATTCAAAAAATTACGTGGAATAGGAATTCTCAGTTTAAATTCAAGAGAGTTAACTACATAAATGATCAGAAATGCATACAATTCTTATAAGCAGCTTTATACTTGTCTGTCACTTCTCAGTGTCAACACTTATAAATTAACAGACATGCTTCTCACATGATCACTGAAGGTTTTGTATTCTTTGGCAGGAGTGATCCAGTCAAAAAAAAACAAAGCACCCAGTTGAACTCTGAGAAAAAGGACACAGTTTTTCCTGTAGCCACATCAGAGCAGGGAGCCTATGTATTTTAGTGATGAAGGGCTCAACCTGTATCCTACCACCCAAATACAGTTGGGGCTTCTGTGGGTGCTCCATAAAGGCTGTGGGGCCATGGAGAGGGGCAGTGCTGATGTTTGAACAGCCAAGCATGTTGTTTCTAACAGTAATAATAAAGCATAGCTCTTTAAAAAGAACAATTACTCTTCCTGACGTAACTTCAAAAGTTTGAGATTTTTCTCCAAACATCTGTCTCCCTTTATAGTTTGGTCATCCAAAAATTTATGTTGTAAGTATTTATATTCTCCAGCCTGCTCCAATACTTGCCACAAGAAACCTGGTAATATGATCAGGTGCTTTCTTTCCTTGGTCCTAGAACTAACTACATCTTTCTATCTTCAGGAAGACTCCTCTAGAATCAATCTCTTGAAGCTGTCAATCAACTCCACCATATCTGCTCCTTCCTGAATAACACCTACACCAGTCTAGCCTGGAAGGATGACATGACTTTCCCCTTTGGACACTATCCCTGGTGCCTAGCACAGCACCTGTCCACTGTAGGCACTCAATTCCTGCTTGTTGAGGAAATGTCTAAATACCAAGTACGTATCCCTGGACTCAATGCAGACCATTTCATGCATGAGCCCCAACTTCCTTAGACCTTCAGAACTCAGCCATGGCTGGGTTAACGACTCTGACTTAGTGACAAGATTCCAAGTTTATGGAGGCAGGATGCAGACTTTCTGCCTGAACCACTAGACCACAAGCTGCCTGTATAACAAAAGACTGACCCTCTGATCTTTCTTCTCCTCATCCTTCCATCCCCTGGGGCCCATGTAGGAGAAAGAAACTGCTATCATCTACCAGGCAGCTGTGTTCAGCAGCTTGATGTTGGGTCATAAGCATAGAACCATATAAACAAACTCTGGAGCTGTTGTCCCTACAGGGACCACTCTAGACAGGAGCTGGCTCCATGTGGGCTCATTTTTCTGACAGCTCTTGCCAAAGACCATCCCATTGAGGATCAGTATGTTGAAAGTTCTAAATGCTAGAGTCACTCAATCATCAGCCATCCAGCTGAGCTGTAATTTCCCACCACAAACTGTCTAATATAATGTAACACGTTGAGAGGAGACCTAGCAGATTCAACTGGATGTGCCCTTCCCCTGCTCAATTCTAATTCCCTAGGTCCTGGGCATGCAGGTGAGGATTGCTGGTTGAGTCCTGCTCTGTCATTCCTGTGTAAAGGTTAAATCAGGCTGTAAAATCAGATGCAATTTCTCAAACTCAGTCTTAACTTTAAATAGTAGCAGGTTACTATTCATTCACTGAAAATTATTGAGTACATACTAAGTGCTCAGCAAGGCTGTAAAATTAGACACGATTCCTGTTCTTGTGTATCTTTTATTATAATGGGGGTTAATTGATAGTTATAAGAAATTATAATCCAGTGATAAACACTGCAATATAAGAAATGTAGAGTGACATATGCCCTGCTTTTTTTCTTCTTTTGGTGGAAGATAACATACAGAAAAGTTCATATACCCTATATACAAACTAACAAATAATTGTTAGGTCTAATTTGAAAATACTTGCCAGTACCCGAGAAGCCCTGATCAAAAAGCAAATTCCTTGATCAAAAGCAAATTCCACTCACTCTCACCCACCATGGGAATCACTCTCCTACCTTTTGAAGTAATCATTTTCTTGCTTTTCTTTTTGTTTTAACTCAACTCCTGTGTGTATATCACTAAAGAAGGTAGCTTAATTTGGCCTGTTCTAGGAGTAGACTCATTCTCTGTACATTCCTTAGTATCTGACATTTTTCAAACTTATGTTTGTGAGATTCATTCACTTTGTTTTGTAATGTCTTGTTCATTTTAATTGCTGTGTGATATTTCATCTTATAAATACACTGCAACATATTCAACTATTGATAGATATTTGTGTTGTTTCCAGTTTTCGCCCATCACAAACACTGCTGTCATATGTGTATGTGTTCAGCTTTAGTAGCTATTACCAAACAGTTTTTCACAGTGGATGTACCAATTTTACACTTTCATACTCAGTCTATGTGAGTTCCTATTGCTCTGCATCCTTGCTATACTTGATGCTGTCTTATTTTTTAAATTTTTGCTAATGTTCGGTATCAAATTAGATTTCATTGATATTTTATTTAACACATCCCTGATTACTAATTAGGTTGAGGGATTTTTTTCCATATATTTCTGGGCCGTTTGAACTTCTTCTATGACAATGTATATCATACATTAGCGTATTTGAGGTTGTTTTTCTTGATGATGCCTAGTTATTCCTGTGTTCTGGTTGCTAACTGGTGAATATATATGTGACACATGTCTTCTATATTTTCATCCTCTTTATGGTGTCGCTTTATGAAGAAGCTTCTAACTTTAATTTAGTTATATTTATTAATCCTTTCCTTCATGGTTTTTGCATCATCTGTTTTCACTAAGAAAGTCTTTTCCACCTTGAGATCGTAAACATATTATATATTGCCTCCTAAACATTTTATAGCTTTTTCTTTCATTTTATTTATTTATTTTTTTACTTTGAAATAATTATAGACTCACTGAAAGTTGCAAAAATAGTTCACAGAGTTCCATGAACCCTTCCCTCAGCTTCCCTCCCGGTGATATTTTATATAACTATAGCATAATATAAAAACCCAGAAACTGATATTGGTAAATACTGTTACCTAGACTACAACCATATTCAGTCTTTACATGCATTTGTGTGTGTGTGTGTGTGTGTGTGTGTGTGTGTGTGTTCATGGTTTTTATAGGATTTAATCCCATGTGTAGATTTGCCCTTCATTGTTTAGTGCTTAATCCAAATGGAATTGCTTTTGTTCATGGTGTGAGGTAGGGATTCAGCGCCCCCACCCCACTTGTTCTGGCATCATTTGCATCAACCAAGTGTTCTAGCATCATTTATTGAGCAGTCCATCCTTTTCCCCACTGACATGCAATAACTGTTTTGTAATAAATCAAATTTCCACATATATTAAGTTCTATTTTTGATCTCTCTATTCTTCTCCATTGCTGCTCCAGCACCACACTTTCTTAATTACTTTATATTAATAATAAATCTTTCTATAAGACGAGATGATTCCCAAGACTTTGTTCTTCTTCAAGAGCGTCTTAGCTACTCTTGGACTTTTTCTCTGCAGTATAAATTTTAGAATAGGTTTTTCAAGTTTCACAAATAATCTTGTTAGGACTTTTATTAGAACTTTATTAAACTGCATTGTGGAGAATTGATGTCTTTGTAATAGTGAATCTTTCCATCCAAGAACATGATTTAGTTCTTAGTTTACACAAGTTTTATTTAATGTCTTTCAGGAAAGGGTTGCAATTTTCTCTATAAAAAGCTTGCACATATTTAGTTAGATTTATTCCTAAGTAAATCTATACTCTGCATGTTTTATTTGTCTTATGAATGGAATCATTTCAATTTATTTTCAAATCGATTGTTGGTGGTGTGTTGAAGTATAATAGAATTTTTGTGTTAACTTTTATCTTTTAACTTTCCTAAAATCTCATAAATTCTAATATATTATTTATAAATTTTGGGAGGTTTTCTAAGAAGACAATCATGCAATCTGTAAGTAATGCCATAGGCTTTTATAGTTGCTTTGGATCACATTAATGAATTTACTTCCCTTCCTCATTTGCTTATTTGCTCATCATTTTTTCTAACATCCCCAAACTTTCTTCTCACATTATTTTTCTTCTTTCCAAAGCATGTTTTTTAGAAATTCCTTTTTTAAAAGTCTGTTGATGATAATCTGTCTTGATTATTTTTATCTGAAAATATCTTTATTTTCGCTCTTGTCTTAAAGGAAAGCTTTAATGGTATACAATTCTATATCTTTTAACTTTTTTGAGGTATAATTTATATATCATAAAATGCACCCATCGAAGGTGCAGTTCAATGGTTTTTAGTGAATTTACCATATTGTACAATGTAATGTGTTACCATAATTAAGTTTTAGAACTTTTATATCATCCCAATAATACCACTTGTACCCATTTATAATTCCTGTTTCTACTCCCAGGCTCAGTCAACCACTAGTCTGTTTTCTATCCCCCAAAATTTGCCTTTTCTGAACATTTCATATAAATGGAATGATATAATATGTGGCCTTTTGTGTCTGGCTTCTTTCACTTAGCATTTCACTTAGTATTCCATTGTATGACTATAACTCACTTGGTTTGTCTGTTCATTAATTGATTGTTTCCACTTTGGGCTATTATGATTAATGATGCCGTGACCATTATGCATGCCTTTGTATGGGCATATTTTCATTTCTCTTTGTTATATACCTAAGAGTAGAATTTCTGGGTCGTATGGCAAATTTATATTTAAGTTTTTCAGAAACTGCCAAACAGTTTTCCAAAGGAGCTTCCCACTAGTAGTAATATTTGAAGATTTTGATTTCTCCGCATTCTAGCCAAAATTTGTTATTGTCTGTCTTTGATTGTAGCCATCATAGTGGGTGTGAAATGGTCTCTCATGGTTTCAATTTACATTTCTCTAATGATTTTGAGCATCTTTTCATGTACTCATTAGCAATTTGGTAATCTTCTTTGGTGAAATGTCTATTCAAATTTTTGCCCATTTTTTAATCGGGCTGTTTATCTTATTACTATTGAATTTTAAGAGTTCTTTATATATTCTAGGTATGAGTCTGTTATGGACTGAATGTTTATGTCTCCCCTAAAATTTGTATGTTGAGTTCCTAACCTCCAATGTGATAGTATTAGGAGGTGGGGCCTTTGGGAAGTAATTAGGTCATGAGGTGGAATCCTCTTGAATGGGATTAGTGGCCTATAAAAGATGCCTCAGAGAGCTCCCTAGCCCTGTCTGCACAATATGAGGATACAAGGAGAAAACAGCCAACACCAGAATCTAACCATGCTGTCATCTTGATCTTGGACTTCCAACTTCTTAAATTGTAAGAAATAAATTTCAGTTGTTTATAAGCCACCCAGTCTACAGTACTTGGTTACAGCAATCCAAACTCACTAAGACAAAGTCCTTTGTTAGATACCGCATGACTTGCAAATATTTTGTCTCACTCCATGACTTGTCTTTTACTGGGAGGATGTATGCCTTGAAACTTTATCCGTGAAATTCTTTGAGGCCTGGGTAGAAATTGCATTGCTCCAGGGTGAATTGTGTTTGCTTCTGCCAGTCACCTGGGGTACTTGCATAAACCAAAATGACTCCTCCGCCAAATTTACTTTTCAGAATTAGGAGAAAGCACGAGGGAGAAGAACAGGACATGCTTCTTCACTTTTAGGGAAGATGAAAAAGTTGCATATTCACTCTGAACCACAATCTCAGAACTCAGTCATATGATTACATACAGCTATAAGGTAGGTTGCAAAATGCAGCTTTTAGCTTGGTGGCTATGTGCCCAGATAAAATTCCTATGCAACATGGTAACACACATTCTAGTAAATAACAGAACCCACATTCGAACTAAGGTCTCTATGATTTGAAAGCCATGCCCTTTCCACTTCATTATGCTGCCTTCCTGGAAAAAAGCCAACAGGAAATTATTTTTTCACAAACCTCTAAGAACCCTCATGTCCCCCAGCAAGTAAGTGTCAGGGCCAGGACTTGAACATGGGTCTTCTCAAAGGATCAGCTTCTTGCCACACCACTCTGCCCTCTGTTCCTGGAAGGGGCATTTTTCATGGTGGCATTGTACTTATTCTTTATTTTTCTGGAGAACCAATAGTTATCCTCTCAAACTTCATCCATTCTCCTCTTTCCAGAGAACTAACTTTACCCTGTGGCCTGGCATCTAGAATTTTTCCAGCCTGTTTTGTGGCACTTATCCCAGTTCAGTGGTGCCTCAAGTATCCTCTGAGCCATTGAGTAGAAAGGCTGGGAGTCAGTCTAGGGCCGCCCTGCCAGGGACAATATTTGGAGGACAGTGCCCCTGATGGAATGCTCACTGCAGTGGCCAGTCAGGAAATGACACTAGCCTCACAGCTGCACACAAAAGCATCTATTTCAGCTTGACAGATGTGGATCTAAAAATCTTATTGAATGAAGTGTGGAATAGATAACTGTAAAAAAAATAAAAGGAGCTTTGTGTAAGTCTAGAAGGATTCTACACTCAAATTGTTTCACTAGTAACTTTAAGTTCTCTCTTCTCTGTATAAAAACAGAAACTGGAAATTATGAGTGCAGCTTTTGTTAGTCAGACAGGGAGAATGCTCATGAGAAAGCAGCTCTTTTTTTAAGGAAAAGGCCTTGGATCCACATCAAAATAAGATTATATGTGCCCTGTTTTATGATTTCCCAGCTCAACCAAAATTTTTGATAAATCAACCAACTACCAGTCCAAGTCACAGAATAAGAAGGCTTCTGTTTGCTATTAATATAAAATAATAACTGTTTTCACATGAATTATGCAGGCTCTGAGCACCATGTCCAGACTCAGGGAGGTGTGTGGTTATGATACTGCGTGCAATGCCACAGAAAGCATTGGGTCTGAATTCCAGCTCCACTCTAACCAATAGCCTTGGGCAAATCATTTTTGCTCTTTGAGCTCAGTTTTCTCACCTGCTAAATTATGGTCTTGGAATTATCGTCTTGATGAAAGGAATGATGTTGGCAAGCACCCATCATGGTGTCAGACCCACTTTGAATGTGAGCTTCCTTTGCTAACTCTAAATGAAAGGAGTAGGGATGAAACAAGCCTTGGTGGAACAATTGGATGTGGTTAAGCAGAAGAGACAGATGACATTCCTTCTCATAGCAAACGAGGCAGCATGTGGAGAGGGGCACGCTCAGACCCTGTGTCCAAAGGCCAAAATAAGGGGATCCTGGGACCAGAACGCTCAGGATCATCCTGGAGCCAAGTAAAAGGGGGGCTTCAGGAGCATGTAAGAGTTGGGAGCTGCCACTCTAACCAGTGTGGGGAGGAGTTATTCTCCAGGGATAGCGCCACCTTGCAGGTATGCTCTGTGGTACTTGGGAGGGAATTCTGGGTCCTGAGATTTACAAGCTATTTTCCCTGGTAGTCAATGTCCTATCCCTTCACCAGCTGCTGACCAAGAATTTAGGCATGCCCCAGCCTCAGTGCTAGAAGAAGCCCCACTCAGTTCCTCGGAATATCTCTCTCTATCTCTGTCTCTATCTGCCTGTCTCTGTCTATCTCTGTATCTTTCTGTGTCTCTGTGTGTCTCTCTCTGTCTCGGTCTTTCCATGTCTCTCTGTATGTGTCTCTCTCTCTCTCTCTCTCTCTCTCTCTCTCTCTCTCTCTCTCTCTCTCTCTCTCTCTCTCTGTTTCTCTGTCTCTGTCTGTCTCTCTCTTTACCCCCCTGGCTCAGTCAGATGGAGGAGTCCTCGTGTTTCACTGGTTGCAGTTTCTGCCTTACCTCTATGCCCATTCCCAGCCCACAAGATGCAGAAAGAGCTGCTGCTAGCATGAGCTATTTTGGTCAGCTGAGTCAACATGCCAGAAAATAAGACATGACCCCATCTTGTGTCTGATCTGAGGGGCTGGAGCTGGTTGGGGCCTCAGGACCACCAAAAGCTCTGACTGAGACATGTTCCATTTAAACCCAGGGTCCAGCCTCTGCCCTTGTGACCCAGCCCCTAACTGGAGAGAGCCAGCCAACCCTTTGCCCCCGGGATGAGGACTCCCAGGATCAGGCGGTGCCCGTCCATCACAGCCCCTCTGCAGCCACTGGGCTTTATGTTGGGACTGCTGTTCCCTGATGCCCCCACTTTGTAGTATGGTTAATGATACCTCGGGACTTGGTCGCCTGCACCACTAGACTCCGCACCCTCTCAGGTGAGGGACCACACCTGTTTTGTCCCTCTGGCACATATCACAGTGACTAAGACACAGTAGATGTTTAATAATCATTCACTTCCTTCCCTTTATTGTTCCTCCACAAGCAAGCTGTGTGAATCTCAGCTCCTTTACCTTCAAGCATCATTCCTGCCTAGAAGGACTTCTCATTTCCTCTTTATATCCAAGTCCAACCCAGGGCCTGGGTCCCAGGTACCACTCTGTCTACACAGTCTGAGCCCCTAATCCCCTAGCATCGCTGTCCCTCTGGCTGCCTCCAGCACTTGCTGCCTCGTATTTGCTGCCTTTCGCTCCCCTGCATCTCCTGAAATCACAGGCAGAAATCATCTGCACTCAGGCACAGGCATCTTCTTCTGGGAAATCTCAAAGGAGTCCTGGATCCCCAAAGGGTTTAGAACCTCTATTGGCAAGAAATGAGGAGGCCTGGAAAGGCTCTGACTAAAGTAACCCTTTAGCAAGGCTGGCCTGGCGGTATGCAGGTGGGTTCCCTGCTACCTTTTTGTAAGGTCCCCATTTTGGGGAGGTTCTTGGTGCCACAAGTGTGGCGGCATGTCGGTGTGTGTGCTTTCTAGTGACAGCATTCAAGTGTGATAAGTAATGGTAGCTATCAGAATAGACTTATAGTTTTTCTTTCTTTCTTCCTTTTTTTTTTTTTTTTTTTTACATTCTGAACATTTTTAAAGCAGAAATCATTTTAACTTGGCTAGAGTTGAAACTAGAGAAGAAATGAATCACCCTGGTCTCATCTAAAATAGATAAGGAGGCCAGGTTTGCTGAGAGCTGTAGTCAGCCATTTGCTTGAACACCACGCACAGCTGCAGGAAATGATACCCCCCTTGTAAATAAATCACCTGCTGGCAGCCTCACCTTGGAATATTTATAAGGAAACAGACCTGGGAAGGAAGGAGTGTAGGTCTGTGCTCCAAAGATGATTGGAACGAGGGCTTAATAGTCTGACTGGAAAGGTTGATTTGTGTTTGCCTACAGGAAGACAGGGGAGAAAGAAAGCAAAGTTGCCAGTTCTATTTGGAGAGAAATGGTGTGTAAAATTTTATGTCATCTTCAACAGTGTCATGTCCTTGTGTATGGATGGCTGAGTCTTTCTCACTGCAGGAGAGGGGGACTTAAAGGAGTATTCTGATTCTCTCCCTTCCTAACCTCCAAGTTCTGGCAGGGCAACCCGGAGCAGAACACCCTCAGGTATCTGAAAGGGGTCCCCAAGTTTGCTCCCAGATTATGCCAAAGCCCCATCTGTGCCATGGGCCACAGGGACACTGACCTGGCCCCCCTTCTCTGGTTCTAATGTTGATGAAGCACTTTGGATGAAAGGGGATCTGCCACTGAGAAGAGATACAGATGGACCTGGTGTAGTATCAGTGTACACTTATCTCAGTGCAGAGCCAGACACTGCAAGGGGACCCCCGAGTTCAATGAGCACAGTGTAACCTTAGGCAAGCTGCCTCCTCTCTGAGTGTCTTCCTCACCTCTATCCCTCCCATGATTCAGTTTGTCTCATCTATTAAATTCCTCCAGGGACAATGGGTTATCACACCCTTCCCCCTTGAGGAAATCCTCAGCGAACCCCAGGAAAGGCATATCATGGTGTAGTGGAAGGAACATTGGACATGGAGCCAGGAACACTGAGCTGCGTGGCCTTGGGCTGTTGATTTAGGTCTCACTGAGCCCTCAGCAGCACCATCTGATTCAACAAGCACCCATGTATTACATCCTTGACCAGCATGCACCACTGTTCTAGGAAGTGAGGTAAAGAGGTACAAAAGGCAAGATCCCATACCTCCAGGGACCAGAGATGTGAAAGAAAGCTGGCAGTATAATAAAGCAAACTACTGCTAGACATGCACGGAAGGTGCTAGGGAGTTGAGTAGGGGGCACACCGCACAGCCTAAGGGGAAGTGGTCGTGACATGAGGTGGCATCTGAGCTGAGTGCTGGAAGATGAGTAGAGGTGAGGCAAGCCAGAGAAGAGTGGGCAGAGGGGACAGTGAAGGTGAAGCCCCAGGGATGGGAAACATCCTGGCACACGGAGAAAAATGAGAGCGTTTTGGTGCTGCTAAAGCGACAAGAAATAGGTCTGGGTCTGTAGAGAGGACCAAAATATAAAGGACTTCAAACCTCAACCTAAGGAGTTTGAATCCTGTAAATGGTCTTTTTAAAATGTACCGCAGAGCATATATCATTCCTCTGCTCACGGCTCTGCCATGACTCCCATTTCCCCCATAGTAAAAGCCAAAGTCCTTCCAGTGGCCCACAGGCCCAGCATGGCCTGGCTCCCAGCAATCTCTCTGACCTCCTCTCCTTCCAGTGCCCCCCCTGCACATTCTCTCTCAAAACCTCCTCCTCCCTAGGCCCCAAACAAGCCAGGCAGCTCCTGGCCCAGGACCTTTGCACTGCTCGTTCTCGCTGCCCTAAATGCTCTGTAAGTCTTATTGAAACGTTACTTCTTGATGAAGCTTGCCCAGACCATCCTTTTCACAACTTCAATACTCTCCTTCCCTCATTCCACACATCTAAACTCCCTTACCCTGATTGATCTTTTTTTTCTTTCAGAGCACTTACCACCTTTTAACATACTGTATGATTTTCTTGCTTTTTATGTCTCTTCCAACTAGAATATAAACTGGACCACAGCAAGTATTTTTAAGTGTCATCTTTAATGCTATATCCCCCAGCACCTAGAACTGTGACTAGCACATAGTAGGCTCTCAATAAATGTTTCTTCATTAATAAGTAACAAAGCCAGGGAGCCATTGACAGGCATTGGGTAGGGGAATGACATATTCAGATTTATAATTTAAAATCGCTATAGCTACACAGTTTAGACTTATGGTGGTTTTCCCACTCCAGTATTTTTTATCACATCCCATATTAATAAATTCATTTAGATTTCGTGACCCAGTACCCACATTATGAACATGCAGATATACAAAAACATCTAATGGGAACAAAAGTTTCTTGAAACAGCAGTTATCTTTTCACTTTGCAATGCTGTGACTTGTTCTCTTTGATATCTGTTCAATGGCTTTGTTTTTTAAAATACACGATGGTTGCTAACTACTAAATTGATTTTGCCACCTACCAACAGATCAAAGATTGTAGTTCAAAAACACTGGTATAATATTCTGAAATCGGATAGTGATGATGGTTGTAAAAAAAATGAAAACATACTAAAAACTACTGAATTGTACACTCTAAAGTGATTTAAATGGTGGATTTTATGTTACCTAAATTTTATCTCGCAAAAAAAAAATTTTTTAATGGTATAAAGGATTAATTTAAAAGAGGCCAATCTGGAGATAGGAAAACCAATTAAAAAATGATTTTAATAAAAATAAACCAAGTAAGAGGTGGACAGAGATAGTCAAAATAGAAGGGCAATTCCAAAACTATTTATGTGTTTGGCCCTGCCCGACTGCATGATTCAGTCACGTTGACATCCGACTCAGGGACTTTCTCTGCTGTTGTAAAGAGCAGCTGGAGCACCCTCTGGAAGGGCAATTCCAGAACTATTTAGAAGGTTACACTGGAAAGCATAAGAAGTAGGAAGAGACTTCTGCTTCTGGTACTAGGGGATGACGGTACCACCATTTGAAATCAGAAACACAGCCAGAGCACAAAGTAGATAGCTTTTTAGTTTAAAAAAATAACCAATGTGCATGCACTCATACATTCGTCAATGCATGAAGAGCTACACGCTCCAAGCTGCACTGCTGGCCAGCCAGGGAAGCCCATGGTCTAAGATGAGACACCCGCCAGCATTCAAGCGGTGGGCAGTGGGAGAGGACAGCACTAAGGAGGCCAGGATGGAAGAGGTACATAGAGACTGGGAGTGTGCCGTGGGGTAGAAACCAGGAGAGCAGAGACTTTTAGAAGAAAGGTGACCAGCCAAGACATCATGAGATACAGGACCTGAAAGTGAATAGACAACCAAGATAAAGGCAGAATGGCAGGCAGCTAGAAGCTTAGGGCCTGCTGGGCCAGTCTCAGATCTTTTCTGGAATAGCTCGCCCAAGAGATTCACAGCCACGGAACCAGCTGGGCCTTGGGCTGTGACAGGCCAACTTGCCCGTCACGGTCTTTGCCCACCTTCTTTCATTCTTTTCTACCCGCAAGCACAGCCAGGCTGTTCCTTGCTCCATCTTAATGTCTTTCCTACATGGACATCCAAGTGGCCTCTGGATACCCCTAATGGAAATTTTCTGTTAACAAGTTTCCTCTCTCTGGATTAGGGAAAGATTGGGTTGTTATAACAACACCAAGGGCTGGGTTGGGTAGAAATAGGAAAATGGACATTTTTCACTCTGGAGGAAAGAAATGCACAATTATTTATTTAGCTAGACTCAGTGTTCACATGATTCTAGCAGTGGAGTCTTCTACCAGCCACCCAGAGAGGTGGCCCAGCTCTGAATCCCTGCCTGAGAGGCAGACTTCTCTTTAGGAGGTAGGGGCCCAGATCTTTCCAGACAAGGTTATGATGTTAGACAGATTTCTTTAATATTTTCAGAGAATTATGCAGCCTCTTCAGAAAAACAAAGTAAATCACTGGAGGAGCCCACAGGGCAGAACTAGAAAAGAGAGCATGAAGACATGACCAGCTTCTACTTGTCAATAGGCTTGAATTGCTATTTTGCACGTATGTTAAAGACATACGTGCAAAATAAGACAATCTCACAAACATTCATGAAGCCCCTGTCACCTGCAAAGCAAAATGCTCCGGTCCTGAGAAAGTACAGACTAGGCCCCTTCTATCCTGTAC
Organism: Rousettus aegyptiacus; assembly: GCF_014176215.1. NCBI lineage: Eukaryota > Metazoa > Chordata > Mammalia > Chiroptera > Pteropodidae > Rousettus > Rousettus aegyptiacus. Next base: position 130,843,840 of record NW_023416306.1, read on the forward strand.
AGCATCTTTATATGACATAGGAAGAGGAGCCTCTTCCTCTGGACCAATGCAAGCCCTTGTCAGGGAGCTCAGCTTGGTGAGCAATGCTCAGACTATGTCAGATCCCATACTCCCCTACCCCAACCCAAGCTGGGTGCTCTTGTATAGTGTCCAACCTGCACAACCATATGCAGCAACTCCAGATACAGAGGTGAATATGGAAGAGTCTTCAATTCCCCAGAGGCTCATAAACTAGATGGTAAACACACATGCGCACACACACGCATACACACACAGACACAAGCAAATGAACAAAACAGTCTCTGGGAAATGCTAAAACAGAAGTGCAAATAATGGGTGGCTGTGGAGGTGGGGAGCGGGGCTCCTGCAGCAAGAGAGATTTACTCTGTCGGAGAAGGCTGTCTGAGATGGTGGAATTCGAGCGGGGCCTTGAAATGTTGGCAGATGAGGGAGTGGAGTAAGGAGTGCAAGATTTCAAGGTGTCTTCTAGGAAGGGGCGTAGATTGTTATGGCTGGAGGAAAGAGCCCGGGGATGGAAAAGGACCCTATGGAAGATGTTGTGGGAGATAATAAAGGTCAAAATAGTGAGAGCTTTGAGTAACTTATAGAGGAATGCACACTTGGAGAGAGCCAGAGAAGGTTGGAGAATGGGGTTTCCCCCTCCGACCCAGCTATCCTGGGTCTCTCTCAGAGGAGGGTTTGTCTTGCAAGAAGAATTCACGCGGGACTTCCAAAGGGTGCCCCAGCTGCTCTTCACTACAGCCTACAGCAGAGAAAGTCCCTGAGTCAGATGTCAGCATGACTGCATCATGCAGGGGGGCAAGCCAAACATTTGTATAGACTTGATGGGGAAAGTCTGGAGAACACCCATCTGCATCTATTAGAGGTCACCTCAGACCACCCTGACCCTGCTCTAACAATGGAGGGGACACTCCTGCTGTACTTGAGGGCCCCAAGGAAGGCTACCTGGAGAAAGCATGCCTTTCAAAATCTGGGATGGAGCCCAGATTCCAGTGTATCACCTGGTTCAGGCAAACCTGGTCACCATGAGCTGAATTTCCTCAATGCAGGATGGCTCAGTCCCTTCTACTGGGTGCTCCGACATGAGACAAACAGGCATTGCATGGAAAAATCTCATGGCCAACCACTTGAGCCTTCTGAAAGTCCCTCCCTTGACTTCTCTTACACCCTTGCGGTCGAAGCATGGTCTGCAGACCAGTAGCATCAGCATCAGCATCAGCTAGGAGCCTTGTGGAAATGAGGAAACTTGTGCTCCATCCCAGACTTACTGAGCCAGGCCAGTAATCTCAGGTGCTTTGTGTGTACCTTGAAGGCTGAGAAGTTTGTCCTATACCATTCTTTCCTGCTGTTTATGTATCTCTCTGGCTACTTTTTCTTAGTCTTCCTTACCTTTACCTTCACCTGCCCCTTTTAATGCTGAGAGATCCTCTGCCCACCCTCTTCCTTAATTCTCTACCTCCTCCCTGGGTGATCTTAGCCACTCCCATAGCTTCAAATACTATCTGCCTTTCATGGACTCCCTAATCTGCATGATTAGCACCAGAGGTTTAGCCAGCTCACCAGCACAACTATTCTCCAGTGGAAACTCTGCCATCCTTGCAGGGGGCTCTGCCATCTTGTAGCTACTGGAACTGGAATACATAGCCTCCTAGGTTGTTGCTGCAGAAGAAGCGAATGCCAGGAGACCTTGCTTTAGCATTACTCAACATTACTAAGATTCAAAACTTAGGAAAACGTATATAGGGTTCAGTACTATCCAAGGCTTGAGGCATGTATTAAGGAGTCTTGGAGTACATCTCCTATGGATAAGGGGGAACTACTGCATTTGTCTATTTATATAGTTGCCCTACCTCCCCCAACTCCAGCTAAAGAACAGAAGCTTTCTGAGGGCAGAGCATTTGTTTTGTTTATTGCTGTGTTCCCAGTATCTGGAACGGGGTCTGGCACATAGGAAGCATTTAGTGCCTATCCGACGAATGAGTTACTGATATAATAAATAAATGGATGGCCTGGATGGTGTGTGCATATGGGAGCCTGAAAAGTAAGAAAGGGTCACACCACAAAAGGCATTCTAAGTCGTATAAAGAAGACTTGACTTTATCCTGCAAAGTGTAGAGACCCATTGGGGGATTTTAAAAGAGGGGTGATGTTCTGGAGGGTCACTTGGGATGCAGGTCAGTGGATGGGTTGGAAGGGGGCCACACGGGAGACAAGGACACCAGCTGGAAAACAATGGTGGTGGTTTAGGCCTAGATGGTAAAGTTCGCCAATGCAAGGTACTCTGCGAATTAATAAATGAAAGAATGACTGGATATATGAGTGAACGAATAAACAAAAGATGTGAGACTACATTTTTTAGGCTGCAACAGTAATCTATAAACTTTTGGGGTGGTATACCCCTTCTAAAAAATTGAGCATGTATCATGTACACATGCATCCACACATATTGTTGTATTAATATCTTACGTATATTTAAAAATAAACTCAGAGATAGATTTAAAAAGGGTAAACTAAAATAAAAGATTTAATATTTTATTGGCAAAAAAAGTGGAATGAGGATGACTTTAATGGGTTTGCCTTGAGTTTAAGTAGAGGCTGGAAGGATGGAGTTCCCTTTGTTCGTCCTCAAGTGAGGAGGACTGAGAAGTGGAGCATACCTGGGGAGAGTGATAATGGGAATTTGGTTGGGAATGTGAGCTTTGACGTGCCTTTTCAACATGCCCAGGCCCTGCTAAACTGCACGCAACTCCCATATATGTGATGCTCTCCCTGATGACTGAAATTTTGCCTGTGCTCTTTCCTACTCTTAAATAGTGTTCCCTCCCTCTCTTTCAACCACTCCAAGGTCTGACCCCAGAGGAAAAAAAAATCAGAAAGAAAACCCTGAGGAATATGAGTCATTCTTTCCATGTCTGACCAAGAGCTCCCACCTGCCTTGTGAGCACAGAACTGTTCCCCCCGCCCCCATCCCCCAGGTGGGTGTAGAAGTCTCCAGGGCTGGAGGAGAATTGTCAGCTAGGCCCCATGGGGACCAGAATGGGTAGATAGAAACAACGTCCAGGCAGGACCAAGGCAGCCAGTGCAGCCAGCTCTTGTTAGTACAGTTACTCTTCCATGAAACACAGAGTTCCCTGACATGGCTGCTGCCTCTCCTCCCTCCCTGGGTTCTGGGCCCCAACCTTGGCCAAAAACAGTGCCCCTGTCAGTCCTGTTCCTGTCCTGGCCCGGTTCCTCAGGCTGACTTCCCTCCCACATGCCAGTCTTTTCCGAAGTTGTGTCAGATTGAAAGTGATACCCTGTGCCATCACTCAGGGGATGAGACAGAAGCTATGCTGCTATTTCTTTTGGCTTGAGGGAAGGGTGTCAGCTTACTTAATCCAGTGCCTAGGAAATCTTCTTTGGCCACCATTGGAAATAATGTACTGGGAACCAGTCTGGGGCCACCATTCCACTGCAGCCTGACTCTAGCAGCCTCTTGGATGGGAACTGGGTGTGCAGTTAGCTGCTCTCCTGCTCCCAACTGCCACTGGGAGGTGATTAAATATCGCCTCATGCATTAACCATGTACGGGGACAGGGCTGCCAGAGCTTCATTACCCACCCATCCATCTGCGGCCCCCTTCCCTTCATCACAGGCCATCTGGATTGACACCTTGATTGATTGCTGAGGGTTCCATTGTGTGTGAAGTTGCTGCCAGCATTACCTGGTGATGGGGAGGGGAGCAGTGTTGTAGCCAGACTGTCGGTCTATGCGGAGAGCCCCCTTTTGTGGACTTGCGCACATCATCCTGGCATTTTCATGGGAGCTCTCGTTTTGTGCGTGCATAAAAATTTTGTGCTAGGACAGTGTCTTCCAACTCCCCATCTGCTCCAAATCCTATAGAAGGGATGTTGGCCAAAAGAGTCAGAATTCAGCAGTTTTGATAAACCCCCAGAGAAGATCATCCCTGGACTATTTCCAAGGGTGAGAAATAAACACACCACCAGCTCAGTCACAAAATATAAAGTCAGTAGCTTGCAGAGAAATCTCCACAGCTGGGAAAGAGAAAACTGCAGACAATAAATGCCTCCTCTTTCAGTGGGCAAAGAAGAAATGGCAAGCCACTGCGTTCGAAGCCTTTGGAGGAAGGAGAAAATAATTTATAATTTTGCTTTTTGATTGAGGATCTAATGGCTGTGGACTTAATTTCAGCAAGAGGGAAATAAGAAGGAGGCTAATATCTATTGAGTTCCTGTCCTGTGTCAGACATATGTGCAGCGTCATATACAATTTTGTGTACATAACTCACTGAGTCTTTACCACAGCATGATGAGGCAGGTACTTCCGCACTCATTTGTGGGATGAGGTAGCAAGTTCAGAGAGGTGATATAGCATGCTCACGTTCTCACAGCTTGCATATGGCAAAAACCGTGATTCAACCCAAGTTGTCTGATTTCAGGTCTACCCTCTCTCTGTGGTACCTCATGTCCTCCCAGCACACTTCAGGAAAGTGAGAAACCAGAAGGGGTCTTAACTCACATTGTAACAAAATCAGAACAAGGAACTTGAGAGCAGTGTCATTGAATGAAATTAGTTTGAATAATTTATATATAAATAAGGGTCTCATGAGGCATCCATTCAGGAGGGAACATAATTGTGCCTAAATGCACATTATGTTGAATAAACCAATTCCCTTCAAGTACAAGTGTAGTCGTTATTGAACACTCCTACAGTAACTATTGTACTTTAGAGGAATTGGGCAGGGTCTAAAAGGGAGTCTCTGAGGCCTCCCTACCAACATTGGGACATAGAAAGGGCAAGTGGGAAATGGCTTGAGGGACCTGGTGCCCAGAGCTGTGTTAAATCCTCACTTTCATTTCCCCTTTTGAGAAATTACAACTATCGTCATTAATATTAGCAGTGACCATTGCAACAGACTACATATTTGTGCACCCCCCCCCCCGATTCATATGTTGAAATCTTAACCCCCAGAGTGATGGTGTTAAGAGGTGGGGCCTTTGGGGTGATTAGGTCATGATGGTGGAGACCTCATAAATGGGATCAGTGCCTTTGTAACAGACCTAGAGAGCTCCCTCACCTCCTTTCTACCATGGGAGGATACAACAAGAAGTCTGCAGCCTGAAAGAAGGTCCTCGCTGACCGTGCAGGCGTCCTGATCGGACTCACTCCAGAACCATGAGAAATAAATTTCCATTGTTCTGTAGGACTCTGTGACAGCAGCTCAGACAAAGACGGCCATGCAGCTGCTCTAAAAGCAATTCTGAACCCATGCTGGGGATTTCAGCACGGTGGTAGAAGGTAGACAACTCTACCTGTGAGGTAGTAACCTGTGCTGGTGAGGAGCCAGAAGGGGAGGGGTACAGAGAGTCCCAGAACCAGAATGTTCAGAGAATAACAGATGGTATCTGAAGGCCAGAGGTAAGCCGCGGACTTGCCGAAGGAGGAGGCACATGGAGGGAGAACCGGGAAGACATTCTAATACTTTCCCGTCCTGCACGCTCACGTACTGGTCAGATATATTGCCAAGGAATAAAGCTCAGACTAGTTCAGAACAGCATTTATTGTCAGAGAGAACTTCCTGTGATGATGGAAGTGTTCTTTATCCATGCTGTCCTATATGGTGGCTACTAGCCACACATAGCTCTTGAGCACTGGAAGGGTAACTAGTGTGACTGAGGAACTATATTTTTACTTCTTTTTATAATTATTTTCTTAAAATTTAAATAGCCACAAGTGGCTAGTGGTTCCCAGATTGGATGGCACAGGAAAAGAAACTGACCTAAAAGTTTGATGGAAGGAAAAGTAATGGGAAAATTCTGGCATGTAGGTCATGTCTGTAGGGGGTCAGCCTTGATCGGGCACTGCATTGGGGAGTTCCTAAGCAACTCTGGGCATTTAGACAAGGAAAGGAAATCCCACAGGAAGAAGGGTGGCTGAGGATGATGTGAAGATGGCCTTGCCAGTTCAAGTCCTATTCATTTAGCATCTGGGATTTGACCAGATAGACGTGGCTCCTGTAAGTACTCACACTGTAATTTCAAACTTTTTTCTTTTCCTTCCTTCCTTCCTTCCTTCCTTCCTTCCTTCCTTCCTTCCTTCCTTCCTCCCTCCCTCCCTCCCTCCCTCCCTCCCTTCCCTTCCCTTCCCTTCCCTTCCCTTCCCTTCCCTTCCCTTCCCTTCCTTCTTCCTTTTGTAAACAAGTTTTGATGCAATGAAATGGAATTTATTTATAGGCCTGAAATTTTGACCTACGGGTCCTATTATCCTAGCAACTGCCTCTCTCAATTAATGTATCTATCATCTTTGCCTGAGGTTTGCGACTGCAGTTATAGAGACATTTTTTGTTTTCTTCCTAGACTCATATAGGGTGCAATCTTCAGGGCATCTTTAGAAATCACCATGTCCAAACCCCTTATGTTATATATGGAAAGACAAATGTTCAGAGCATAGAGAGACTTGGTGAATGGAAGGAATTAGAAATTGCACATGACACACCCAGGCCTTCCTTAGCCAGGAACCGCTCATCCTCTTGGCCTAGGATGAGTCTTCAATTTTGGTCAGCTACTCATGAGTTTCTGCTGTCTTTAGATTCCTCTGAAAGGTTTTCTTCACCATATGCAGCTTAGATACTTAGAACTTCTAACACAGTCTTCTCTCTCTAGCCCTGATGGAAGTTAGGCCAAAGAAGAGTCACCTTCCCCCACTGCTCTCCTCAGAACTCTCCTACAATCTCCTGCAATGCCGATAATCTAGGACAGCCATTTCAAACTGTAACATGTGTACAAATCTCCTTGGGATCTTGTTAAATTTCAGATGCCCACTCAGTGGGTCTGGCCTGTAGCCTGAGATGGCATCGCTAACAGCCAGTGACAGCGAGGCTTCAAGGTCCTTGGACCACACTTTGAGTAGTGAGGCTCTCAACTCACACTCTGGTCATAGAGGGCAAGAGCTAAAAGGCATTGTCAGAGGTCAGGTTCTCTAGAAGCAGAGTCTGAGCCAGCAATTCCTATAAAGTGATCTTCAGAGAAACCAGTAAGACAGGGAAGTAGGATGAGACAGGGGAAGAAGCTAAGCACAGAGACGATTCAGTTGAAATCTGACCTCAGCCTGATCCCAGGGGCAACTCCGGCACTTAAGTGACACCAGGTTTTTGCCCTAGTATCTGTCCATCTTTGACCCTGTGCTGCCCTGGAGAGAAGGGCATAACTTTCCCAGATGACCCCCCAGGCATTTTCAGGACTGGTGGCTCCCATTTGGTCAAGGACAGGTGTCTACAGACGTATACAGGTGTGATCTATCAGCACCCAACTCTCCCAGCAGCTAGGGACTGGGTTACCCGCCAGTATAGGGGATCGGGGCAGGCCACCAACAGTCTACCACAGAGGTCTAAAACTCACCCAGGCCCGCTGCTTCATCCTCACTGATTTTCATATCAGAAATATTATCTTCGAAAGCTCTGTGTATGTAAGTAGAAAAGAGAGAAATAGAACTACAGACACAAAACTGTTCATAAAGATCTCAGATCGACTTTCTTGTGTTTTTCTGTCTTTCATACTTGCTACAATGAACATGCATTAGCATAAGGCAACAATCAAAGTAAACCACTGACATCCAAGCTCAGGATCTAAGAATCATTTTTCTGTATTTAATAACCATATATCTAGTGCCTATTATTACCACTTACTGCCGTGTGAATCTGATCAGTGTAATACTAATGATAGGGCACAAGTCTGAAACGCAATTTGTAGCAAAGGGAAATTACAAGCTATTCAGTATGGTCATAAGTTTGAATCTATTTTTTTCCCCAATGCTTTGAAAATTATTCATATACATAGCAAATGACCTGGAACTAGAAAAGCCTATTCATCAACCCCTGGTTTAGCAATGTGAAATCCTGTGGTAAACACAGGTCTTGGCAGAAGGGCAAACAGGACTCGACCTCCAATTCCTATTTCTTAGAGACCACACAGCCCGTCTGCATGCCATGAGCAATTTTCATTTCGACAGGCATCCTTCTTTTTTGCACTGCCTAATTATGCAATCAAGTTAATTGAGATTAATGGCTGGGTATTTACTAAAGATTAATAATTTGCCAGAAATCCTTTGAGTTTGGGAACCCAGCTTAGAGGAGCAGAAATGCTCCTTGGAGATGCATTGGTGGAGCTGAGCCTTAGCCCTCTGGCCTCTGTGCTCACTTCTCACTTCTCAGGCCTTCTGGAGACAGCAGGATGCGAGAGGCCAGGGAGGGAGGAAGAGAAACCTGGGGGATTAGCCCTGTCTTCAGTTCTGCTCTCTGAGCTGCAGGGCCCTACAGCTCCCGTCCATGTCTCCACCAGCCTCCTCTATTGAGCAAGGCACAGGTCCCACTATGTCCAGGGGTCAGGTCCCCAGCTCACAACTGTGCCCCTGGGGCCTGGACTCCCAATGAGCACTAAGGCATCTCCCAGTTCTAACTGCTTCTGGTCTCATGGTCTCAACTATGGCTCCTTAGAATCCTTGAAGGAGATGTTTTTTAATGCTGATACCCCAGCTATACCCAAGATCTTGATTTAATTGGTCTGGAATTGGGGGGCCCTTTTTCGTAAAAGTTCCCCAGGCGAGTCTGATATACAGACCTTAATAATGAGATCAAGGAGTATTTTTAAGCCTAGACCTCTCAGGGAGGAGTGAAACAAAGAAATTAAACCACAGCTACTGATAAACTACTGACAAGAGGTTATCAGACTGAGGGGAAACAAGGCAATCAGAGCAAGACAGAGGATATACCAAATGATGGTACCCCTCTCATTGTCTGTGGACTAGGAAAGGATTTTATTGGTTTCTTCTCATCCCTTTTTATTTTAACTGATCCCCTCGACTGTCTTAGCAGAGGCCCCACAGATGTGGGGACATTTGTCTCATGTAACTGCAGCCAGCATGCACACTTTGATACAGGGAAGGCTGTACCAGCTGCCACCTGCCTCCCTCTGAAGGAGGGAGCAGGGATTCTGTCTCTCGGCCTGCAGGTAGGATGTGGGACAAGAGCCAGACTCCTGTCAGGCAATTGGTCTTGCCAGTCAGGTGTTGATGATTCTAGTGTTATGAGACCCTGGCCTTTTCCTCTTCTTCCCTCATCCCAGAACATCGAAAGGCTTCGAGAAACTTAATTGTGTGGCTCTGTGGTCAAAGACCTTTGAAAAGGGGTGGGAGTATGCACCTGTAGAACTCAGTAGGTAGAGAAGGCTGAGTTGATCGTTGGTGGGAGGTGAATGGAAAAGGTGAAGTTCCCTAAGAGTTTGCGGAGATTTTGAGATGGGTGATGGGAGATCTTGGAGCAGCCACCCTCCTCCGATGAGGGAATGGGGGAAGGTATGTGGTAGCACACAATTCCAAAGTTTTGCTATGCTTCATGGATATATAATCCCCTGAGATGTTTTCCAGGAGACAACAGAAAGCAATTTAAATTGCTTTTCAATTATATTTTGATGTAGAACCAGTGTTACTTCTGAATGCAGCACCTGAATGAAAGCTAAAGCTCAAATCAAGAGTCCCAAATTCATTCTGGGACACATATCTACCAGGTGCGGGTTAGGACTGAATTGATGACATATCCGCACAGTGCCTGGTACAAAGCAGGCAGGCGCTAGCTAAGTGCCAGATCTCACTATGCCCTCCTACATCCATCCTTCCCTGCGCTAGTCCCAGAGAACCCTGTTTTAGCCTAATTGCAAGACACAGGCGGGGGCTCTTTAAGGGGTGACTCTGATAGTGGTTCACTCAGGCCCTGGAAGCTGCCGATTTTGTGAGCTCCTGGAAAACAGCTCGAGGGCAATTCAGACCTGGTGGTGGGGGTACACTCAGGTACTGCCAACACGGAAGCATGAGGACCAGGAGCAGTTTACTTTGGGTGCCAACATCCCCTAGCAAGGTCAGACCTCTGACAGCTTCCTCTGAGGTGTGGTCACTCAGGTGATAAGGCACAAGGTGACAAGGCTGACAGTGTGGCCCCTGTCCATCAGCCCACACCCCTGTCCCTGTCCCTGTCTCACTCGGACTCTCAGGCCAGGCTCTGGCCGAGCCTGCAGGGTTGGTGTTGTGGGAGGATGTGGTGAGTTGCCACTGGACGCTCCTAGAACAGTGTCTGTAATTTAGCCTGGAGAAAGTAGCTGTCCAGACGCAAGCAATTGTGACTTTGATGTGAGCAGAATTACAAAGAATCATAAAAAGAGCCTGTGATTTGGGCTGAAACCCTGCCAAAGCAGTCTTGGCAAACCCTCCAAAGCCTGGGTTTTTCTAAAAAGAAATACTTGAGAAGTCAAAATCTTTACCACTAGCTGGCAACAGCCTACGGCAGCGGTCGCCAACATTTTTGGCATCAGGGGTTGATGCTCCTATGAGACTCCAGTGCCTGACGATCTGAGGTGGAGCTGAGGCAGTGATACTGGTGCTAGGGTGTGGCTGCAAATACAGATGAAGCTTCGCTTGCTCACCCACTGCTCACCTTCTGCTGTGCAGCTCAGTTCCTAATAGGTCATGGACTGGTAACCTTGTCCTTTGGGGTCAGGGACCCCTGGCCTTTGGGAGTGACCCCTGCTGAGAGCCCCAGCCTCATACTCCAACCTCACCTTAGTTGGCTTCAGCTCCTCACAGTGGTTAGGCTCCTGCCCCCTCCCAGCCTTTGCCACACGGTGCCTATTCTGCCCGGAAGTCACCCCTCCCAGCACCCACCCTTACAGTGGCCAGCTTGTGTTCTTGTCCAAGTTTCACATTAATGCCACTTCTCCAGGGAAGCCCTCCAGACTACCAGCCTCCAAGGGGCTGGGGGCCCTACTGTCCTGCACCCACCCTTCTCTTTCACTGCACTTAACACCTGTTTAGTTGCATCACTCTGAGTAATCACTTCTCTGCCCTCCCTCCTGTTAGACTGAATGTTCCATGGAGACAAGGACCACAGCTGCCATGCTCACTGCTGCACTGGAGAGCTAGCTACTCAGGGCCAGCACATGGCGGGCACTCAGAGCACATTTGTTGAATAGGTGAATGAATTAAATGGTTTTTCAATGGGACTTTTTGTTACTTAAAGGGTGTGGTCACAGTCCCCAGACAGGGATCTAGGTAGGAAACCTCATTAGCAGAAGAGGATCTAGATTTTGTGAACCCTGAAGCTTATATAATTCGGGAGCCACTTTGAAAAAGAAGAATATAAAATAATTGTACTATAAAGTTTACAAAGACATGATGGGAGAACACCTATCCATGCCAACCCCAGGACTTGCAAGTGAGGGACTCTACAGCTTAAGCTTTGTTAGCTTCCTGGAAAATCCATCCCCCTCTACCTCTAAGTGAGGGTAAGCCTGAGAGACTTCCAGGATACTTCTGCTGATATATAGCTTTGGGGTATAAGGTGCGGGTGAAGAAGACTTTTCCCCCAGCTAACCCTTCCTCCTCCCCCTGCCCTTCCTGAGCCTCAGCCCTTTCGGTTAATTTGGGCCCTGAGAAGTTAGAGGTACAAGGAGCTATTTTCTCACTCTCTTGGAGAGAAAAATAAGCATGTGCTGCCTGTTACACCTATCAGACCCTTGATGAAATGAAGCCATGTGTATACTGAGTGGACTAGTAAATCCAGATCCTCATTCAATTACTGCCCCACAAGCTACTAAAAGTGCCTGAAAGAGAAGCTCTTCATAGCTGAAGAGAGAGGGTAGGGAGGCAGAGAAACCGGTGTCACCATTTTACTTCCGTTTCAAAGATGATCAAATGAAGGTGCCCAGATACGAAAGGACCTGTGACTCCAGGGAAGCCACTGGAAAGCCAGGATTGGGTTTCTTATCATCCTCCTCTTCTCCGCAATTCTGATCTACTTTTTCCACATTTTTCTATTCCTGCATTTTTCCCATTAGTAACATGGATGTTCCTTGGAGCCATGTCCCCTTCAGCTGAGGTTGGTGTGATACTGTGACTAAGAGAGTAGGTGCTTGAATCAAATAGACCTACATTCATATCCAGCCTCTGCCACTTCCTAGCTGAGTGCCCTTGAGAAAGTCACTTAGCCTCTCTGAGCCTCAATTCCTCACCTATAAAAGGTCTAATAACAGTACCTAATCACCAGGTTATTGTAAAAATTGTGCACAATAATGTAGCTGAAGTGCGTAGCATAGTGTCCGCACACTAAACCAGGGGCTAAGTTATTATCGTTGCTTATAATGCTATCACACTTCTGGTAATTCTCGAAAACAGTGGTTGGCAAACTGCTGCTATAGGCCAGATCTGGCCCTTGGCCTGTTTTTGTATGGCCTGCGAGCTAAGAATGGTTTTTATGTTTCAAAAGGGTTGTAAAAAGAATGAGGAAGAGGAGGAGGAGGAAAAAACCGTATTTACTATCTAGTCCTTTATAGAAGCTTGCCAACTCCTGCTCTAGAAGCCCAAAATAGAAAGCTCATGTTCAGATTATTGGAACTCCAACACCACCACCAGTGTCCTCTCAAATTGACCCCAAGTTTAACGTTTCCATCTAAGAATGAAGAATTAAGTCAGACCTGCGTGCCTCCCCTGGGAAACTCTCCCTAAATTCCCCAGGTCTGGGTGGTCCTTTCCTCCTGTGAACTCCAGCTTCTACAATTCTGGGCACCTTCTCCTGACCCCCCCAAGCAGGCATTCAGCTTCCTGAAGACAGGAACCATCTCTTAGACCTCTGTGTCTGTACTACCCCTCGTAACATATTATCCTGAACATAATATATGCTTAATAAATGTTTGCAGGATGGTCAAATTGCTGACTTAACACATACCAACAGTCTACCTACTTTCTGATTCTCCTAAACATGGAAAAATCTCTGTGTATGGTAGACAGGTAGCATTTAGGTCCAAATGTTTATTCCTGGGGTCTCAAGGCAGCACGTCAGTAACAAGTGCTTGATGGTGAAATCTGGGCTCCAGGAGGCAGTAAGCATTTGGGCACCCATTGTCCCCAGTTACCTATGGGTGGAAGACCATGGATTGAGGGCTTTCAACAGGGCAGCCATTAAGTCTGTAAACACAGGAAAAATATGATAAATGATTTGTTGATATTGCATTACAATGCATGACAAACTAATATAACCCATTTCCAGACACAGTGGCCAGCCCATACATGTCTACCACTGAGGTATAAGCATTTTACATATGTTATTTCATTTAATTCTCACAACTGTCTTAAAGAATATCACTAATTTACATATGAAGAAAACAAGGCTCAGAGAATGCCTTTGGCCCACAGTCATACAGCTGGTTGGAGGCAGAGGCAGGGTTTGCACCCAAGAATATCTGACCTCAAAGCGGGTTCTCAGACATTCCCTGAGGACCCACCTGTGTTAGAGACAACTTGCCAGGTGCTAGGGAGACGGGGAGACAGCTTACGCTGGGTTATGAAAACAAGATGCACAGAGAGCCACAAGTCTAGAGAAGCCCTGTCCCTAGGGAGCCCAGGAGCCTTCTTGGAGGAGATGGGCCTGACCCTCTGCAGGGGGCAGGGAAGGGGGCCAGGAATGCCCAGTGCAGGAAACCAGGCAGTATATCCTGAAACACCCTGCTTCTAGGCTGATCATTGCTGGACTGGAGCCAGCAATGAACTCATTTCCCCAGGCCAGTGTAGAGCTGTGTTGAGAAGACATGGCCCAGGGCTTAGGGCTCAGGCTCAGTCCACTCCTCTGGTTTTAGAACAACTGAGTCCTCTGGCAACCCGGCTCTCTCTTGCCCCACCCCGGCTGGCCAGACAAAGCCATCCACCTCGTTAGATATAAAGGGCCCTTCTTCCTGCTTTACCTAGGGCACTAATCTCCTACAGGAAGACACAGCCTCCAGGCATAACAGCCCAGAACCAGGGCTAAGGGCCTGTGGCATTGGCCCAGTGATCCCTTCCTCGGCCTGGGGACTGAAATGTAAAATACAAATAACCCCATAAACATCCCCTGCTGAATAAAAAGAAAGTAGGTTAATTACCTCCCAAGTCCTTCAGCACCACTTAATCAGTGATAATTGTCATGATTGTTGCCATTATCATTGGCCATCTTTGAGGTTCCAAGCTTTCTAGAATGGCTTTCTTCCCCTTTCCTCAACTGCATGCCCTTTCATCTTCCTCGGTAACAGAGCCTCCTTGGATCTATCTCATTCTCCCAGCTTCCCCTCTGCCCACTACCCCAGGCCTCAGAATATACCTCCCCCTCTCTCTTTCCCTCAGAGCCTGAGATGTCCCCAGGAATCAAAGGGGATTTCCTAACAGTTGGGTGGTTCTGTGAGTTAATCTGTTAAACGAGACCGTGCTGACATGTGTGAGGCAGGTGGGTTCCCGCTAGGCTTCTCACATCTTATGGGTGAAGATGCAAGCTTGTACTTTAACACGTGTTTGTTAAGCAACTTTTTAGTGCAAGGCATGGTGAGAGGCTTTGTCAATGTCCCCCAAAGCTGAAAAGGTTCCTTGGGAAGGAGATTGGGAAAGACATTCCCTGGGCCTAGTTCTTCTGTCTGTCTGTCTGTCTGTCTGTGCGATTTTTTCATGTTTTCATGTTTCAGACGTTAGATCTAACTCTTTCCTGGCATCAGAGGCAGAGTCAGGAGGATACAGAAGAAAGGATGGCAGAGGCAAGAGCAAAAAGAGCCCACAGAAACCCGAGCTTTATATGAAAAAAAAAGATATGATGTTGAGCTGTGGCTTTGGGATTCTCTGCTTCCAGCATCAACCATCATGGGGAGGATGAGAGTTAAGAATGTGCTTGACCTCTAGTTACGGCACTGGGGGGAAATTTATAGAAAGGTCCACAGAGATTCAGAGGAGAGCCTGGGTTGTGTTTTCAATATGAGGCAACTGCAAACAGAGTCATGAGCCCACACTCTTCTCAGTTTCATGGCCTCCCCGAAAGCCTCATGCCCAGAGCAGTTTAGAACCTGGAGAGAGAAAAGCCTGAGAAATGATGCCAGCAGAAGGAGAGAGCCTTCTTATCCATCTAGCCCCGTGCCACCATAAACTTTCCTTTTTGATTCTGTGCGAGCCACAGCAGGGCTCAGTTTCCTGGCCTGGCAGGGGACCTGCAAGCTTACTCTGCTGCCTAGACTCTCCTCTTGCTCTCTGTCTCAAAATTGCTGGGAAGAGGCTCAGAGAAGAAGCCAAATCGATGCAGAAGATGCACCATGATATGTTTGGGGCCCAGAAACACCCTGTGGACCAAGGCTGCTTGGGGTCTTTGCAGTTAGTGCTGCTGCTTTCATACTCCAGAGGGGACTCGGGGCCACAGCAGCATAAAGAGGTTGCTTTTTCCCCCTTTTCCCTTCTTCTCAAAAAGTATTCTTCCACAGTGGAAAAACCTATTCTTTTTCTAATTAGGTAAATAACAAATACCCTACATATTTTTTTTTAATCAGACGGCCTAAAAAAGTACAAGAAAAATAATATCACCTGAGGTCTCATGCTGAGCTGTCACCACTAATTGGTGACCATCATTTTATTCATCATTATATGTATCTACATATATATGTGATTAATATAAATGGGATGTCACACATACTGCGTAATCACAGACACTTCGACAGTCGGTTTTTTGTTTAGGTTTGGTTTAGTTTGGTCTGATCTGCTCTGCTCTAGACTTGACTGGTTTGGTTGGTTTTAGTCTGATTTGGTGTGGTCTGGACTGGTCTGGTTTATTCTGGTTTGATTTGGTTTGTTCTGGTCTGATTTGTCTGGGTTTAGTTGGATTTACTATAGTTTGGTTGGGTTTGGTCTGGTCTGTCCTGGTTTGGCTTGGCCTGATCTGATCTGGTCTGGACTTACCTCCCCATTCTCCCGCCTTCAATTCTTATTGAAGGTGTCTTCAAGTACCTTCCCTCATGCTTATCCAGACATAAAGGAGGTGGGAACATAGTTCTTTTTACAGAAACTGGGACTTTGCTATATACATTTCTGTGCACCTTGCCTTTGTTTTTCGTAATATATCTTGGAAGACCTTCCAAGTCAATTGGTGTAGATTTGATTCATTTAATGACTTCTCAATATTCCGCTAAGAGGCTGTGGCTTTGTTTCCTGTGTTTGGCTACTACATACATACATTTCAGTCAGCCAGCGTGTTGCAAACACCTCCAAGGACAGCACTCACATAGCTGCTACCCTGCAGCTCAGGCTGCAATCAATATTACCCTATGGCCAGCCTTACATTCTGATGCTTCTATTACTATGAAATGCACACCAGGTAGTGAGACTGCTGTGTCAGAAGGTATGTATGTTTTTACTTGTAATAGTTGCCAGATTGCATCCCTCTCCAAACATAAAAATAAAAATAAAAAATTGATCACTTACATTTCTATTCGTGGTGTATGAGCAAAAATTCCCACCGTTGCCCAATTCCAGTCATCAGTGACATCTCAGTGTTACTTAATTTTGCATTTTCCAAACTAGCAGTGAAGCTGAACATCTTTTTATATGTTTATCAATCAATTTGGATTTGCTTTTCTGTTTTTCTATTTGGATTTGTTCTGTTTGTCCATTTAGATGTGTTTCTTTTTTTGCTCAATTAATAAGAATTTTCTATTATAGATTTTAATCCTGTATCTGTCATATGTGTTGCAAATCCTGCCCCCCCCCAACTTTAACATTTGCTTTTTAATCTTGTTTCGGGTATCATACATTTATTTCAGATTTAATGTAGCCATTCATGTCTATCTTTTCATTTATAGCTTTGGGTTTATCATCTAAGTTTTAAGGGTATTGATGTTCCTGAGATTATGCATATGTTTTCCTAGATTTCAATATGTTTTATTTTGTTTTTTACATTTAATTGATTTAGAATCTATTTGTAAATATGGTGTAAGGTAGGGATTCAACTTGCTTTTCTTTCAGAAGGATGGCCAGTGATGCTATCATTATATATTAAAGAAACACTTATTATCAACTGATATAAAATGTCACCCTTGTCCTGTATTATAGTCATAAACACTGTGACTATTCTGGTGCTTTCTTTTTGTTCCGGTGTTCTGGTCACCTACTCCTCTGCTGATACTGTGCAGGCTTTGATTGCGGAAGCTCTGTGGTATATTTTAATATCTAAGAAAGCTCTCTAGTCTTGTTTTTCAGAAGACATATGAGCCATTGAGATTCTAATTAGATTCGTATTACATTCTTATTATATTAAGTTTTCTATCCAAGAATATGAGATGTCTTTCCATTTGTTTAGTTCTTGTTTAAGACATTTAATAAGATTTTCTTCATTTAATTCTTGTACTTTTTAAATTTGTTCCTGAGTTTATTATAGCTTTGATGCTCCTACGAGTAAGTTATTTTCCACTTCTTCCTATGGTTATATATTATTAGTATAGGAAAAAACCTTTACTTTAAAATATTTATCACAGTATCAAGTGCCAAATCTCCTTATTAATTTTGGGGTTGGTTGAGTTTGTTTTTATTTTGTTTTGTTCTTTAACTAACTCTAGAATACTTGGGTTTTCTGGGCGCAGTCACAGCAGAAGGATCAGTTGTATCTCTTCCAAAATTTTATGTAAATTATTTTACTTTCTTATCTTATCGTACCCATCAAGCCCTCCAAAACAATGTTGAATGATAATGGAGACTGTGGACACTCCTGCCTTGTTCCTGATTTAAGTGGAAATGTTTTTAATACATCGCCATTTGTAATGTTTGCTGTTTTTGATCAACAGTAGTTATCACATTTAGCTGTTTTCTTTTATTCTTCTTAGGATTTTTATTAGGAAAGACTGCTAAATTCTACTAAGTGCTTTGTCAACCTCTATTGATCTGATCAAATTTTCTCCTTTAATTTGTTATTATATAATTATATAACAAATGTAGAAATAGAAACCAAAATAAAATATTAGTATTATATCAAAAGAATAATACACTTTGGCCCAAAGTGTTTATTCCAAATATGTAAGGATGCTGATTTCTCTATTCACAAGTTAGATGATTTAGGTTTTTCTTTTTTGTATTAAATCTATCAGATTTGGCATGTTTATTGTATCAATCTATTCAGCTTTATAGTGCATCTATTTATGCTTTACCATTTCTTCTAGTTTTTCACATTTGTTGCTATAGAGTTACACCTGCATTTGCCTACAGTTACTCTAATTTCGTCTGCATCTATGATTACACCTTCTTTCCTCAGGCTGGTCTTCTTTGCTTTTGCTCTCTTTTTCTTTTCTTCTTGGTCATATTTTTCCTACTTTTATTGGACTTTTTCAAAATTAGGAAAGATACTTATACTGAAATCTGGTTATCTTACATACATGTTTTTAATAACCGAAAGAATATGGCCACTCTCCCATCTTGACCCGCCTTGATTGACACATTTCTTACTGGTCCTGACTTGCATCTGAAGAGGTGACAGCACCTCTGTGACAAAAGAGTTCATGAGGCTTCTTCCAATGAGGCCTCTGGTTTTTGATTCCCAGCAGAAGGCTAGGCACTGTTGGCACTCCAGAACACTGAGAGGAAGGATGCAAGAAAAAATGAGCTAGTCCCCTAGGATAGTTCTGAAGAAACATAAAAAGAAGACAGACGTTTCAATTGCTCTCCCTCTCTCCCTATCTCATTCACTCTCTCTCCCTCTCTTTCATTCTCTCCCTCTCCCTCTTTATTACAAAGGTAGTATTTATTCATTTAACAAAATTTAGAAAATATGGACAAGCAAGAAGCAAAAATTAAAAACCACCCAACATCCTACCACCCAGAGATTAGAAGTCGTTCAGTGCCCCACCACTGTGGAGGAAGTATTCTACAGCAGCCCGGGCTTAGAGTTAACAGCCAACTTCCATTTCCTACTCCGGTGTGATCTCAGGCAAGCAGTTCCACCTCTTATTATTATTAAATTTATTGAGATGACATTAGTTAATAACATTATATAAGTTTCAGGTATACAGTTCTGTAATACATCATTCATATACTGCACTGTGTGCTCACCACCCAAAGTCTAGTCTCCCTCAATCACTGTATATTTAACCTTCTTTACCCTCTTAATCTTTCCTCCACCCCGTTCCCCTCTGCTAACCATCATACTGTTGTCTGTCTCTATGAATTTGTTCTTTTGTTCTTTCTGTTTTATATCCCACAGATAAGTGAAATAATATGGTTCTTGTCCTTTTCTGACTGACTTATTTTGCTTAGCATGATATTCTCAAGAACCATCGTATTGTCGCAAGTGGCAATATTCCATTGTACATAGGTACCACATCTTTATCGAATCATCCCTTGAAGGACACTTAGGTTATTTCCATGTTTTGGCTACAGTGTATAATGCTGCAGTGAACATAGGGGTACATATATCTTTATGAATAAATGTTTTCAAATTTTGGGGGTAGATATCCAGAAGAGAGACTGCTAGGTCTTAAGGTAGCTCTATTTTTAATTTTTTGAGGAATCTTCATGCTGTTTTCCATACTGGCTGTATTAATTTATATTCCTACCAGTGGTTTATGAGGGTTCCTTTTTCTTCACATCCTCTCCAACACTTGTTATTTCTTGTCTTATTCTTAATAGCCATTCTAACAGTTATGAGGTAGTATCTCATTGTGGTTTTAAATTGCATTCCCTTATAGCTAGTGAAATTGAGCATCTTTTCATATTGATGAAAAGATGTTGGCCATTTGTATGTCTTCTTGGGAAAAGTGTCTGAGTCCTCTGACCATTTTTCAATAAGATCATTTGTTTTGTTGTTATTGGCAACTCTGCCTCTTCATGCCAAATTTTCTTCATCTGTAAAACAGGGAGAATACATAATCACAAAGGTTTGTTATGAAGATTAACTGAAATAATATTTATAAAGTACTTAATACATAGTATGAACTCAGTGGACAAGTATTAACAATAACATTTTGGTATGTATCCTTTCAGTGCTTTTCCTCTGCAAATATGTATTATACAAATACACGCAAGTAGTGAAAATGAAAGCCGAGTCCTAGGACATGTTCAGAATAAGGAGTGCATGCTATTACTTCCACCAGAGCTTGGCTTGCTTTGTGTACCCTCAGTCCCACACACAGCACCACATGCCTCTTCTTGTCTGTCAGACTAGAGCCTTCCTCCCACTTCAAGGTGTGAGCACCTCCTAAACTCATCTGGGGGCTATTAAGTGGACAGGATCAAAGAAAACCTAGTTTATGGCTTTTCATTAAAGGCGACCCACATATACATCCTACATCTTACTCTTTGGTGCAGTGATACTTGTCAGAATGAAGCAGAGTTCACTATTTCCAGTGTCATAGGGTATAAGTAATTTAAAGGCCCTCTGAGGATATTGTTTTAAATTAGACTGCCCAGACAGACTGGACAAAGAGAGGTTGAGACAGACATTCCATCCTGTCTGATCGTGCAACAGTCTGTGAGAGATCTCACAGAACTTCTCTAATATTTATAAAATTATATTATCTAAAATTTATACAATTATTTCATCATTGGGGTATGTTTCTGTCCCACAAGATTTGAGCTCATTATTTAGTTTTTATTGCCTAAAGTTAGACATGGAGTGGATAATTTCGGTGCTCATTGAACAAATGAATAAATGAATGAGTAAGTAGGTAGTGACCTCCTGACTAAGCTAGAAAGTTAAAGGGGCTAAACCCAGGACTAAAACCCATTTCATGACCCCCAGCCCAGCTCTTATATCTCTCTATCCTTTTACTAGGAAAAATTGTATCTTGTACCAAACCCAAACAGCTATTATCAGTCCTGTTCACTATCCATTCATTCATTTAACAAACCGACATTGAGTATCTACTGTGTGCCAGGTGCTTCCCAAAGTAGTTACACATACACAGGGGTGGGTGATGACCTTGACCATTGCTCATTGCTACTATTAGAGTTCAGGTGGTCCGAGCCATGCTGCCCAGGGGAGGAGGCCTGCTTCCCTCCTCACTCTGCTCTAGCCCAGCCTGATATGAGAGTGAGGATTTGGAGGCGAGATGTAGGAGGGAGAAATATTGATCCAAGGACTTCTTGTGCCCTGATCTCTTCTTTGATTGCTGCACCCCAGGTTCTCAGGTCCTTCCTGCCACCTCATCAGCTCCCCTAGGTTTCTAGCTGTTGTACTTCACCCAAGTTGCCCTGCCTCAGACTTATACCTTTTCCTCTCCCTTCCAGGAAGAATCTGAGCCTCCTGTACTCTGTTCATCTAGTCACCTACAGCAAGGCCTCTCTTCCCACGTGTTTCAATTACTTAGTACATCCTACCTTATGTTCTGGTTATCTTATCTCCACTAGGTTATCAGCTCTGCGGGCTTAGGATCCATGTCAAATTCATCTTTGTATCCTCAGCAGTACCTGGCACAGTGCCTCATAATGGATATTACTTAATCCTTGTTGAATAAATGAAAGAATGAATGCGTAATGGAAGGAGAAAATGTTATCTGGTGAGATAGGAGTTAGAGAGAACAGAGATACTCGCTCGGTGTAAGAAATGAACTAGAATTTGGGGGGAACAAAGGAAAGAAAAGAGGAAGAGCCAAACCAATAAATGTGGTGGGAACCTGAGTAAATAGAAATGGCCAAGGACTCTATAAGAGCATAGGAGTTTGATATTTGAACCTGTGGTTTATAGGGTGTGATGGAACCATCTCTCACTGTATCTTCAATCTTCAGTGAGCCATGCTACACTTCTAGATACCTTCTATGAGTCATGTTTTCTGTAGTAAATCAAAAATATGGAGCCGCGTTGCACATTTGGAGTTAAGCCAGAGAGAATAAGTGTGGGGAATTGGTCTATTCACAGAATAAATTTAGCAGAAGCTGACACGCAGAGCCCAAAGTAATGAGGAAAAACTCAAGCCTCCCTCCCAGTCTCCATGGGAAAATTAGGAGTGAGAGGAAAGGGAGAAGGAGGTTCCCACCGTACGTGCAATGAGGTTAAGGCTACTTCATGTTTAAGAGCTGCCTCTTAAAGGCCAGGATAATTGACATCTGACATCTGAATGAATGAATGAATGAATGATAAATTAATTATTGGTAAAATGTTAATGGACAATGGCTTAGTGGCTTGGTATCACCAAAAAAAAAAAAAAAAACATTTTTAGAGACAAGCAGTTTCTTACAGAATGGCCGCATGGTCCGTGAGAGAGAGGCTTTTGAGCCAAGGGAGTTATTTAGGGGCTCTCTAAATTTATAAGCCTTGATTCCAAGGACCTTTTCAGCCCTATCTTACCAAAGAAGTCACTGTCCCAGTGAAGCCAAAGGTGAGTAGCTAGCAGTATCTGATCATTGTCACGTGATTGCCACACCCAGTGAGAATGGCAAGAAAGTGGGCGTGAAAATGATCTGATTGCAGACCCTAGCTGATGGGTTTTGTGTGAGCCTAAGCAAGTCACTTAATATTCTGAGTTCCTGTTCATAGGTCTATCAGACTGTGGAAATGCCCATGTTCACCTACAACATGGTGTCGTCGGGAGCTATACACCAGAAAGCTCTGTAGGAAGCCCAATCAGAGTCGTCTCAGGGCTTATGCACATTATTCTTCCTTGGACACATCATATATTACTTCATTTTAAACACAGCACTTGGTCTCCTTGGCAGCCTTATTTGGTTTCCCCCTAAATTCCAAACAAAAAGTGGGCAAATGCTGGTTTGGCTGCGTGGAGGTTATGGAAATAGACACACAGGCAAATGACTTCAAGAAGCATGACAGAGAACAAAAAAGGTCATAAGGTGAGAATCTGAAAAGAAAAAAAACTCTGAGGACAGAACAGGCTGAACTATTTATAGGGCTATAAAGCTCCATCACCCCATAAAACTTAATAATCCCCAAAGTATCTCTGGTGAGGTAGAAAGCAGCAGAGCAGTTCGGGCCAAGTCAGTGATGGGTCAAGCCGATTACTAGGTCCTTCCCCAGTGTGCAAGCACACACCACAGACAATGGCTTGTCTTCACAGTGATGGCCTTGAGTCAACAAGAAAAGGCTAAATTGTGTTGTGCTATGTTTACTAAGGAAGGCATAGGTGAAGCATATTTTAGAAAGATTTTCATTAAAAATGAAAGCAAGATGAAGTGGGAAGTTCATGCAGACATGGATTCAACTCCAGCTCCATCCTAATGAGGCCACTGAAATGTGCAAAGTCACATCACTGAGCCTCAGTTTTCTTTCATGCACAATGGGAAGAGTAAGAGCCACCTCAGAGAAGTGTTGAGCAGCTTAATGACACAGACTGCAGCCAGCACAGACGTCACCCTTAAGAGATTAGGTTTCAGTGATCAAGGAAGCTTGCAGATCTAAAACCTTGGGTCCCTGCCACTATGCTGGGCAAATTAAGCATTGTCTTGTTGTTATTACTGCCATTGCCACTGCTGCTACTCTCACCGCTGATACTATCATTGTTCCTATTCCATCCCCGCTGAGAGACTGTGGAGCAGCCATTGGTCATGATGGCGGGAAAGCATTTCTGTTCAAGGCTGAGATGAGCTCTCATTTCACAGACCACCTCCTCAGTGAAAATTTCTCTCGCCACTGGCCTCTCCCACACAGAAGGCCCCACCCTCTGCACTCCCAGGCATTTGTCCATACCTCTGTTAGACAGGGTAAAAGTACTCCATTGCATCCAACCTATAGCCTTGGCCAAGATGTTTACCTCTCTGTGCCTCATTTTCCTAATCTATACGTGGGGGGTAGTAAAATACCTACTTCATAGGAATAGTATGAGGATGAGTTATTACATGTACATTTCTTGGAACAGTGCCTACAGACATAGTGTCGGCAAATATTAGCTTATGATGATAATTTGTGTATAATATGTACATATATGTATATATTTATATGTGTGTATAGATGTATATGTATATAACATGGCACCTCATACACATGGACACTGGTGTTTTATGAATGAATGAATGAATGAATGACAGTAGATGGGCAGGGAGAAGTGCTGATTATCTCAACAAATTGCTGGCCTTTCTAATTAACAGGCTTATGGAGTGGGAGAGAGGGTTGTGGGGCAGTGCACACTGAAGCCCTTTCTAGATTCTTCAAGACTCCCTATCCTGTGACAATGCAGAAGAGGAATTCAGAGGATTAGAGACCCTCATCCAACGCTTTCAGGAGAGGAATTCCAGCTGCCATTCTATATAAATAAACAGCACAGCAGGGACTAGTCCCCCCTCTCCACAGGAAACCACTTGTTCCCACATTTTGTTTTTGCCTTCCTCTGCCTTTATAGGATGATAAATCACTAAAACGTGATGTGGCTTCAAACACCAAAGGTGCATTTTTTCTGGCCAACTTGGTAGATCTTCACATCCATGGGAACTTGCAGTTCCATGGATGGGTCCCCATGAGCCTTCCCATCAATTGTCCTCATCAGAGCTAGAGGTCTGAGAGCTACAGCCGCTTGCGTAATTCCCATCTGCTCTGTTCACATGCTGAGAGGGGGCTGGGGAGCCTCTAAATGACCCACTGAGAGCAGAAAGCACCAGTTAGGCCTTAGACCTGGATTGAAATCTCAGAGCTGCCACTTTCTGACTATGAGAAATTGGGCAAGTTGCTTAAATTATCTGAGCCCCTGTGCCTACATCTGGAAATGGGGGCAACGCCCCTACCTCCTAGGACTCTTGTGTGGGTTAAGTGATAGTCAGATGTGAGGCACTTAGCAGATGGTAGAGAGGGCCAATATGTGGAGCTGCCTTTGGCCTGCACAGGAATACATGGTCCCTGGAAAGACTTGTCCTGAGTCAGGAGTCTTCATGCTAATGCTAGCCCATGAATTCATCTTGGAGTTTGTGCACATCATTTAAGCCCTCTGCCTCGGTTTCTTCTCTGCAACATAAGGATAAAAGTAATCATTCAGCTTACTTCCCAAATTTATAAGAAAGTTAAAAAGTTAATGTATTTTGAAAAGTCTTTGAAAAAGTAAAAAGTTTCCTTTTTTTCCCCTTAAAGTACCAAGACCAGAATTTCTTTGAATTAAACAAGATTTTCACTGTGGCCTTTGATTAATTAAAGTAAACCACCTCTTACATATGAGACTTTAACTCAGAGCCACATTTAGAGAGAAAAGGCTTACATAACTTTAATTCTCACTGCAGTGTATATGACTGAATCAGATTCTGTATTGAAAGAGGGTTTTGATAGAGCAGAGGAGGAAGTAAGAACAAGAGTATCTGTGGGTTCAAAATGTGCTCTACAGAGGAGCACCTGAGAACACCAGAAACATTGGCCAACTCATCCATAGCCTTTGGGCTGGTCTGGACACACAGTTGTTCTGAGTCCTGTGTTACATTGTCCTCTCTCAGATCCAGCTGCCTCCATCATTTGTAAATGGAGAAGCGAGAGCTGGTTATTATAAGGTATCTCATTTCAGAAACAAGCGTGCTTGCTACAAATACTCCAGCAACAGGCTGCCTGGTATCCCCAGTCTACCCAAATCCAGGACAAGTGTTTCTGCCAATCTCCAGCTATCCATCTCTCCAGGCTGATCTACAAATCATCATGAAAGTTAAAAGAGCTGCTGGTGGCCACAACAGCATGATCTGGATCCTCCTTCTGGCCTGTCAAATCTCTCTGGCTCTTGAGTCCTATAACAATTCCTGCCTCTTGTCATCAGATCCAGGTGATGAGCTCAGAGAATGACCCAGAGTTAGCCAGGAATGTCTTTGTCTGGCTTGGCAAGTGGCTTCCCTGCCCTACAGTGGCCAGGACGTGGGGGTAGAACATTATTTTTGTTTCCTTCTGGAAGTGCCCACAGTGGCCAGGACCAGGCAAAATCCTTTTGACTGCCCTGAAAAAAATGTGTCTCCATTCAGAGGACAGAGGGAGATCTAGCCCAACCTCTTCTGAGAAACCAAAGTGTCTCCCAACAGCCACATTCTACCCTGAGCCAAAAACAAAACTAAAAGGGCCTAGTACTTGGCACTTTAAAGAAAAAAAAAAAAAAGTGGATGTGTATGGGCCTCACTTTAGTCCCTTCATTAGACCTTTCCTCCGATGCCCAGACACCCCCAAGTCTCTGCTGCCACGTCGTCGTTGACCTGCTTTCCCACTGGTGCTCCATTCACTCACGTAGGCGCTGATCGTGCGCCTGGTCCATTGTGTGCCAGGCACTATGCTCTTGGAGAGGGGAGGGGTCCACGGGAGGAACCCAGTTCCATAACCTCCAGTTTCACTAATCCTTAGCATGAGGAGATGAGAGGGAAAGGGGAGGTTCTACCGTCACATTGGACCCAGGGAAATGCTTTAACTCCTATCAGAAATACTTTTCCTCAGTTCCCTCTGCAGAGGTGGAACAGGTTGAAAACTAAAGGGTTTTTATTAAACCCTAAGAGAACAGCAAGGCGGGGGGGTGGGGGGGAGTTAGAAATGGAATTACTATTTATGCAACAAATATTTAATGAACCAGCATTGTGTGCCAGTTACTGTACCAGCAATGGGGAAACGGGTGTGAAAGAGCTAACCCCTGACTTTAGGGGGTTCAATAGTCCAGATGCTGAATTTAGCTGAATGGCTGGTTCCCATGAAGCGGCACCCCAACTCCTACTCCATCCTTTACTTCTATAACCAGTCACTTTATTAAAAAATGAAACCCTAATATAATTTGCTCTTCCATGTGAGCTAGGAGGACCTAAATTCCCACAGGCTCAAAGTCCACACTAAGAGGCATGATTAATCAGTAGTTGTCTAAGAAATGGAATGTCATTGATTATACAAATTGAAACCATTCAAGTCTACTTCCACTGAAATTACATCCTGGAACTGTGGCATCAGAAAGCCTCCACACATATTTGACTCATATCTGAGTCATATACAACACTTACATGCTAAACATTATCTACAAAATAATCAGTGTTATCAATGTGTGTGTGTGTGTGTGTGCATGTGTATGTGTGTAGGAGAGGTCATGCTCCACACACAAAAGGATGTCTGACCATGTGGCCCGTTATTCAAATAAAACACACAATTGGTCCATCCATCTTGAAGAACAGTTGCATCCAGACTGTTGTCTAGTGGATAAAGCCTCCTGTGCGCCCCATAGAGTATGCAGGGTGGCCGTATTAGTTGTCTATTTTTGCGTGACAAATCACTCCCAAAACATGGCAGCTTAAAACAACAATAATCATTTACTATTTCTCACCATTTCCGTGGGTTGGGAATGTGGGAAAAGCTCAGCTGGAGGTTCTGGCTCAGAGTCTCTCATGAAGTTGTAGTACACAGTCAGCTGGGGCTGCACCTGAAGGCTGGGGCTATAGGAATCACATCCAAAGTGGCTCACTCAGGTGACTGGCAAGTTGGTGCTGGCAACTGGCCAGGGGCCTGTTTCTCTCCAGGTAGGGCTTTCTATCAGACATCCTGACTGTCCTGAAGATGTAGCAGCTGGCTTCCTGCAGAGTGAGCAATACAAGAGACCAGTGCTGAAGTGGACATGTGCCTTGGTCCTAATTGTCATTGTTTCATAGGCGGCCCTGATTCAATGTGGGAAGGGCTTTGATAAAGGCTCGAATACAAGGAGATGTAGATCATTGGTGGGCATGTTAGATGCTGGCAACCACCAGTATGCGTCCTCACTTCAGGCTAAGCCCTCTGCTCTGCAATATAGGCAGGAAAACATTGCTATTCATGAAATCTCTGCATATACAAGTGAAGCTATGTATAAATGGACTCGTTTTAGAGAATGTTGTAGCAATAGAATAGACAATACCAACACTCCATTAAACATCTTTGGGGCTAGTTTGAACATTCAGAGGCCTCTTAATTCCACTACCCACAGGTAACCACTGCTGACATTTTGGCATATGCCCTTCCAGGTCTTTTCTAGGTCCTTTCCACTGGCTTCCCTCTTAACAGCATTTAAAGATGTTTAAGTCTGTCCTATCTTAACAGAACCTTTCCTTATCCGGTTCTCCTTCAGCTATCATCTCTCTTATCTCCTTCACAGCCAAGCTTCTTAAGCTACTTGGCTAGCCCAACTGTTCCTTAAACCACTTGATCTGGCTTCAGTCCCTACTATTCCAAGGAAATCGCCCCCTGCCAAAGTCATCAATGACCTTCTTGTTGCTAAAACCAATAGACTGTTAAGCCTTTTTCTTACCCGACCTATTTAAACAATCTAATGCTGTTGACCACAAATCTCCTTTCCCTGGTTTTTCTCTTCTCTAATGACTCTTTATCAGTCTCGACTCTGTGCTCCTATTCTTATATCCACCCCTTAAATGTTGGGGCTCTTCAAGCCTCTGTCCTAGACTCACTTCTCACTCTCCGCGTGTTGCCAGGGCAATCTCAACCATTTCCACATCTTCATGCCAGTTATAAGCTAGTGCTTTTCAAATCTCCGTCTCTAGCTCAGATGTCTCTTCTGTGCTTCGGACCCATATAACCAACTGTATGATGAATATCTTTAGTCAGGTCTCGAACTCAACTTTTTGAAAACTGGATTTATCATTTCCCCATACATACTGGCTCCTCCAGTATTCTCCCATCTCAACAAATGGCACCTTTATCTACTCAGTTGCCCAAACCAGAAACACAGACATTAATTATCCTTGACACCACCCTGTCCTTTATCTCTCATATCCATCAGTCACTGTGTCCTGGGAATTCTACCTCCAGTATATCTGTAGAACCCATCCACTTTTTCCCGTCCCTACTGTCAGCTCTCTATACCATTCACTGTCATTATCTCAGCAGCTCTTAACTGATCTTCCTGTTCCTAGTCTTATCATGCGATGTTTAGTTTTGTGTACATGATTACACTTAAAAATTTTTTTTGATTATTTGAGTTCTCTGTTAGATTAGATTTTTATTTCATGGCATTAATATAGCTCACTCTAAGGTATGCTTTGCAAATAAAGAATCAGGAATAATCATCGGATTCCCTTCTATACAAAACAAATCTATCTCCAAAGTCTAGATTCCAGGGGAGTGCATTCCAATGTGTTGCTGTGAGTGCACACACCATTCCTCAGCCTGACAATCAGATTCCTCCATTACTCAGTCCCACCACATCCAGCCAGCCTCATTCTCACCCACACACCAGTATTTATCCATTCACTCTTTCATTCTCTTATGCATCGGGTTGTTCCTTCATCAAATATTTATTCAACACTGACTGTGTATAAGGCATCATGCCAAGGAATGCCCTCACTTTGACAGGTTTGTATCCTAGTGGCATGCCCTCCCCCACCTCCCAAACTGCATTTGATTTCTGACTCTGGATCTTTGCTCACCACTACCCTGCCCCCCTGGAATGTCCTCTTTCATCCCTTTCCAAAGCCAAGTCTTCTCCACTCTTCGATGTAAGCCCACCTCCACTGGCCAATTCAATCCACAGCGTTCCCTATAACCTCCTTAGCTCTTCTCTCACTTCAAAAATGTAATCACCTTGTCTTATCTTGCTATTTATTTCTCACATCAATAGTTCTAACTATAGCTATCCTCCGCTACATCAATAGACTTAAACTCCTGGAGAATAAGAATCGTATTCTACATTTCCTCCTTTATAAGGAATTACAGAAGTATTTTGTTGCTTGTTAATAATTGGTTTATTAACTAGTTAATCATTTTACTTCTGTAAGCCTTGAGCTCTTCATACCTAGGACTGGATAATAATTCTAACATTATAGGGTTGTTGTGAGAATTAAATGTGCTAACAGATCAGAAAATGCATCATACTGTGCCCATTAAATGTTAGTTCCCATCCCCCCAACATCTAATCCTGAGCTGAAAACACAGTAACTACAAAGTAATTCTTTGCAAAATGAATGAATGAATGAGTAAATGAATAAATGAATGAAAAAAGACTGAAAGAATGAAACAATGCATTCTGAACACACTAGAGTGGCCCTGTCAGAGGAATAGAAGTCCTTTCTTTGGCTGGCATGGGAGAGCATTCTGCCAGAGAGGAGACCATGGGGGAGATATTTTCTGCTTGACTCTAAGAAATGTTAATTAATGGGAAATAAAGTTCAATTTGGGTATTTCTGCTGGAGCTAGTAGTTTGTAAGTTTGACTTAGTTTGTGATCTGTCAAGATTCCCAGAAGAAAGTAGCAGGCACATGTTTCTCATAAACTGAAAAGAAATTCTTGTGTAAATTAATTTTCATTGGCATAGGTCTGGCTCCAGGGTCTGTAAGAAATGAGAATATGTTGATCTCAGAGCCCAGGCTATAAATATTTATCCTCACACTGTCACTGGTATTTATAGAAACTCCTTTTGCACTAATGGGCATTCCATTTGTTTTGAAAAAAGACATAAAACTGTCCAAAAAGCACTGAAGGTCATGACATAAAAGGCCTTTGTGGTGGGGGGGGGGGGGGTCTAAAAGAATGAGGTGTCATTCCTAGATGCTGACCATTTGGTTTTCTAGTGTCATGCATTGCGTTCATAGTATTAATTTGCATTCTTTGTGAAGGGAATAATTTTGTGGTCAGCTGAGGTCAGCAGTAACAATTAACCTCTCTCCTCCAGTCTTCACCACAGGAAGTAATAGAAGTGACAGAGATTCCTCCAGTATTCCTCTGATCCCCTTTTTCGTTCTCCATTCCTGTCTTCCCTCCCCATTCCTAAGAGACCTCCCCATCGTCCCTACACTGTGTCTTCTTAACTACATGGGATGTTCTTGAAGAAGAGGGATCATGGTTAGGAACTTCAGTCTTGGCACACTGATACTTCACAAATGCTTGAAATTGGAGAAATTTAGTCTATGTGGTCACAACATGGCAAACCTGGAAAGGAATTCACGGATCACCTAATTCAGGGATTCCTCACCAGAGTCCATAGAACTCCAAGGGATCTGTCGACAGACTTCAACGAGTCCATAAATTTGGATAGAAAAAGATTATATCTTTATTTTCATTACTAACTAAAATTTAGCATTTCCTTCAATTATGAATGAAGACAACACACTACAGTAGTGTTGGCAGTATCTTTGACTTTTGCACCAAAGAAATCAGACTTGTTTTTATATCATTATAGCTATTTCAAAATTTTCAAAATACCATTTGAAATATTACTTGCAACCCTATTTCAAAATTACAGTAAAATTATAACATTATAAGTAAAAAAATATCTGCCACCAGATCTTGTTATTTGATGCATTAATAGAGAGCATATATATTATTATGTCAAATATTTATTCTTTGTCGGTTACGTTAAAAGTTATATAACATAATTGGTTTCTTTTATAATCGTTGATATTTTATTGAGGGGAATCCATAGGCTTCACCAGACTGCCAAAGGGGCCACAGCACAAAAAAAGGTTAAGTACTTAGTTCTGGTCCCTGGAAGCACATGGTTTTGTCTCACATACATATTCTGGCATCTCTGAGAAGGATAGTGAAGACACATCAGGGTGCAACAGGAAAGAATACCGATTAGCGGTGTCTGTCAAGGGCACAGTACGGAAAAGTGTAGTGGCATGGAATTGCATACTTTCCAGTCTAGGCCAGTGCTGCAAGTACAGCTTTCTGCAGCTATAGGAAATGTTTTGTCTGCACTGCCTCATACAGAGGCCACTGGCCACACGTGGCTTTTGAACTCTTGAAATGTGGCTGGTGCAATGAAAATTTGTATTTTTAATTCTATTTAATTTTAATTCTGTATAATTTGTATTTTTAATTCTATTTAATTTTAATTCCATTTAAATAGCTTCATGTGGCTAATGGCTGCCACATCGGACAACACAGCTCTAAACTAATCCCACTCAAGTCCCATCCCACCCCACCACCTATCAGAGAGGAGGCACCTGTACCCAGAGAGAGATGGCCTTTGCCAAAGGTCATTGGACTTGTTCCTGACAAACCCAGACCAACATCCCAGATCAGTCTGCCTCCCAGTTTGGAGTTTTCTCAAGATGCAGCATTCCTGAATTATCATTTAGCAGAATGCAGGTTCCCTAAACAATGTGTGGGTATGCCATGAAAAAAGAAAGTTACATATGCCCTCTTAGTGAAACAAGATGCTATCTCTCTTAATTTTAGCAAGGTCTGATTTGATGATTACCTTTTCGTTTTTGTTGGATATGTCAGTTCGAAGGGGAAGGGGTAAAAGTAGGAATTATTTTTCTTTTACTGCTAATTTATTTTAAGAAAACATTTACAGGTATTCTGGATGAAAACATTGTTTGCTGTTTTGCAATCTCCAAACATTTAAGAAACCTGCTCTGAGCCACACTGCTTCTAGGGATGGTTCATGCCCCAAAGCAGGGGCCCACTTTCACTCGGAGTCAGAGAACACCTACGATAAGGCGCCTGTTCTCAGTTCATTGGAGGGGGCCTCTGCTGATGAAAAATTTGTGGCGGAAAGTCCTGGCCTGAGGAAGGGATGCTTCTGATGAGGTCATGGGAAGGGAATGCCTGCCTCAGCAAGAGGTAGGAGCCTGGACAGCTGCCAGGAATGTGGTCTGGGAAGCACCAGCCCTCAGACAGAGGGAAAGGAATCCTGCACTTGCCCTGAGATTGGAAATCTTTGTGTGTGGGGGGGGGGGGGGGGGTCTCAAAGAGTTGCTTCATAGTTTCACCCTCCTGTAGGCTCAAGCCCCAGGCAAAAACAAACAATGGGCTCTTATCCTCTCCTGGTTAGGAGAAGGTTTAACCTTGAGTTAACTTTGAGGATCTGACCACAGCTAAGGCCTGCCACAACTCAAAACATTCATGCACAGCAAAACTACCCAACACAGTGATTATAATGTTTTCTAAAGTTTCAGTGGTTTATAAACAATTTTCAGAGACCTTTTATTGCAGACCAACTGGCCTTACTCCAGACATGCTGAATCAGAAATTTGGAGGATGTGTTCTGAGACACCAGGTTTTAAACAAACTCCCAGTTGATTCTGATGGGCAGTCATGCAGGTTTCAGAACTACTGGAGTAAATAATGACATCCATACCCTTCATCCTGGCATTCCAGGTGTCTGGGAGCTGGCCCTACTCTATGCAAGTGGAGCATCACAGAGGGAAACACACAAACTGTGTACTAATGACATAAATAACAATAGCTAATATTTTTGGGTGCAGGCCAAGGGCCAGATGTCAGACTAAGGGCTTTATGAATCACCATTTAATCTGCACATTGGCTATTATTACCATTTTACAGATAAGAAAATTGAAGTTTAGAATGGTTAAATAATTTGTCTAGGAACACCCAGAAAGTGTAGAAAGGGAACTCAAACTGAGGTCTGTCAAGTTCCAAAGTTCACGCTCTTGACCTAGTGTGACCAACTATTCCAGTTTGCCAGGGACTGAAGGACTCCATAACACATGGGGCTTTCTGTGCTAAAATCAGGAAAGTCCTGGGGCACAGTACAACAAGTTAGTCACCTTTTCTTGACTTGGAGACTTCTGCCTGAGATTGAGGCTCAGCTTCACCGTTTATAGTCATATACCATCAGGAAAGCCTGCCCACCATGGGCCTCCCAGCTTCCTGATCTGGAAACAGGAATTGTCACATCTATCCCAAAAAGTGGTTGTCAGGACAAAATGAGATAGTGCATGTAACAACATCTAGCTATGTACCTGGCACTGACAGGAAAGTTGAGCTCTGCCACAGGTCTACCTGGTGAAGCATTGCTTTGCACTACCCAATTTGTGTTTATTTCAGATCTAGAAAACTCTCAGCCATTATCTCTTCAAATTATTCTTCTCCATTCACTCCATTCTCATCTTATGGAACTCCTATCCAATTAAATATGCATTAGTGTCTCTCAAGCCTAAATTTCTCTGAAGTTCTCTTTCACATTTTAAAAACTTTTTCTGGGTACTTGGGTGAAGTTCTCAGTACTGTCTTCCATCTCATTCACTTTTTCTTCAGCTGTATCCAACTACATGTAATCTTGATTCTTGAGCTTATCAGTGGTGATGTTTTTCATTAACAGGATTTTTAGTTGGTTTTTCTTCATACCCACCTAGTCTTGCCTCATAACAGCCTGCTTTTTGTTTTACACGTCTTGCATTTTCGAGGTTATTTCTTCTCGTATCTTTGAAATGCTTCCCCTGGTTGTCGGTTTTGTTGACCATCTTTCCTGGCATCCTTTTGCCTCCTGCAGGTCCTGCTGGAGCTGGAGCTGGACCTTGTGTTTCACTGTGCATTTTTCCTCCTTCTCTGGCCATCCCTCCCTTCCTCTCTAGCTGTCCCGTTGCCTCCACTCTGACCCAGCAGCTGCACTTCAGAACCAAATCTAATATCGGCAACCCCAAGTTCTCTCTGGGGCTGCCTCTGGTGACATGACAGCTCTAAAC
Organism: Rousettus aegyptiacus; assembly: GCF_014176215.1. Lineage (NCBI taxonomy): Eukaryota > Metazoa > Chordata > Mammalia > Chiroptera > Pteropodidae > Rousettus > Rousettus aegyptiacus. Next base: position 130,878,010 of record NW_023416306.1, read on the forward strand.
AGAATCGGGGCCAGCGTGGCCCAGGCCCCGGCTCCATGGCCACGTCTGCTTCCTCTGCCTCCCTTGGAACACAGCTTCAGGGAAATGGGAGCTCAGGTGGCGACCACTGCTTTGCTCCAGTCTCCTTTCAGGGGTAAGGGAGTCCTCCCTGGTCCCACACAGGGGGCCTGGTTCTTGTCCTTACCTGACTTGAGGTAATTTTACTTCTCATTATGTCAAGAAGAGCTGGAATGGCCAGTTTTCCCTGCCTGCTCCCAGAGCCACATTCCCCAGCCTTGTCTAATCCCTCTCACAGGTTTATGTCTTCTGCTGTTTATTGAATACTGTGATGTTTATCTTGCACTTAAGTGTTCCTGTATTTTTTTGGTTTTCTCTTATTTCTAGTCTTTCTTTATTCAGTATTTAGAGAATGGAAGAGTCCTGAAAGGATCATTCTACAAAGTCCTCTACTTAGGTATTTCCCTGAAATTATTTTAAAAGAAAATTAAAACCAAAGAAGATTCAAAATTCTCAGAAATGTTTCCTTTGGCACTTAAAATAATAGCCATGAATGACCAACGGAAAGAAATAGGAAGCCACACTATGATGGCAGCATCTTTAAGTGACTTTTCCAGACCAATTCAAAGTCACACGGGGTCAGACAGGAAAGATCCCTATGCTGGGCTCTCATTTGAGAATCTACCATTAATTCACTGCATGATCTTGGGTGCCATTTTTTTGGTTCCTGTTCTGTTAAAACTGAGACCTCTTCCAGTTCTTAAAGTCTGTGATTCTCTAACCAAAGGGCATCACTGCCCAGTGTCCCATGATCCAGAAGCTGTGTCCCAAGTGTTTCCTTCTTACTCAGTCCCCTCCCCACCCCATCTCGAATGACCTCCACGGCTACCATTCCAGAAATTATAGAACTTAACAAGTCTTTTTGGGTTTCACAGAGAGAATTACTACTTAAATACTATTTATGCTTTTCATGTTTCTTCTTCCTTTTCCTCTGACCCAAACTTAAATTCCTAGTGTTTCAGGAAGTCCCAATTGTGGGTCAAGGGGAGTTGCTAGAGAAAATAGGGTTTCCTATCTCCATTCCACAAGGGAGGACATTGTAGCCAGCAAAGGTTAAGTAACTTGCACAAAGTCACTCAGCAAGTGGAGAAGGCAGAACTTGAATGCAGGTCTGTCTGCATCTACAGCCTGCCCCCATCAGATGGACGGTGAGCCTCTGAGCAGCTGGCATGGTAACAGGTGATAGAGTTTCTCCGTCTCCATTCTGAGGGCTCCAGGCGCAAACCCTCAGACAGCGGCCCACAGAGTGTTTACCAGCAACCCAGCTCGCACTCCAGGTTTAGGACCAATTTCTACAAATATCCCCTAAACCTTACCAATCTGGGGTTTTATTGAAATCGCAGGATGCCTCTTTTGCAGATCAAGTCTGATAATCTCTCCTTTCTCCACTCACCATCACCTAACACTTGGAGAGGTGTTATAACCTCAGAGCAAAGCTGCTTTGCCAAGGAAAATAGCCCTCAACGTTCTGTTATCTCTTGATTTCATAATTCCCAGCTAAGGGCAAAACTGCAAAGCTGGGAAGTTTTCATCCCTACCTACCACCTCTGATGCCTCTGTACTCTGCACTCTTTTCTCCCTTCAGAGGTCCTATGGCCCTCACCTCCACTCCAGCCCCTCGCTACCTCATCGTTAGGAGAGATTCATATCTTGCTTGGTGTCTATGGCCAGAGTGGCCCAGGTGCACAGCCCAAGGAGGCCAGGGCCTGGCGCAGGGCAGGTACCAACTCAACTGGGGAGCTCATTCAGCCTTCAACAACATCCCCACCCCTCACCCCCAGCCCAACTCAGGCATTTTCTCACAACCCAAAGAAAGAACACCAGTGCTTACAACCTCTCAGAACTCTGCCCAGACACCTGGTGTTATGGGCCTTTGTGGCGGTCAGCCTGACCTGCCCCCAGTCCTTGATGCTTTCCTAGGGAGGAGGCGATTCCCTCCAGCCTGCAGCAACTGGAACATATTCTAGAATTCATCTAGATTCACCAGGAGACATGAGAGGAGGTGGACAGGGACATTGACTGGAGGTCCCAGAACAGTACAGTCCAGCTAACCTGATGCAACCTGATTAAGCCATTGAGAGTGAGGTGTCATAACTTTAGGCTATCATCCTCTTGGTTGGTTATTCCTTTTCTTACCCAATTTACATATTTCCATAGGTGATTTATTGCACTAGATCCCTGTGGCCTTAAGTCAATGGTATAATGTGGAAAGGAACCCTCAGATGAAATCCTGCCTGTGAGTGCACAGTGCTAGACTGTAGATCTCCCAAATGGAGGTGGCTATCCCCAATGCAGTCTGACTATTGATCCTTCTTGGCCTCATTTCTCAAACTGCACTGCCAACCTCAGAGCTGCTCTCTTGGGATGTTATAAAAGTGAATGAGTTATTGACAACAGAGAACTGGCAGTCTCTGACTGAAGAAGCTAATGAATCAAATATGTCTATAATGTCTGTTTCCAATTTCTCCTTTCAATGAACATTTACTCATCGTCTACAGCATGTAACAGCATGTGCCTGCTCCAATAATGCTAATCTTCTGAGTGTCGTAGGTTAAGAACATAACCCTGGCTGCTTAGATTTTAATCCCAACTCTCTACTTTCCAGCTGGGTAAGTAACTTCACTTCTCTGTGCTTCAGTTTCCTCATCTATTAAGTCAAGGTTATAAAAGTACCTACCTCATAAAACTATTATAAAGAACAAATGAGTTAATACATAAATGACTTAAAATTGTGCTGAGCACATAGTAAGTGCTCAATAAATATTCACTGCAAGATGATTACTACGTAGCACTCTCACATAATGAGCTCACAGAAGCTTGTTTGGTTGATTTATTTGGCATCCAAACTCTAACATAGTGTCTCTCTAACTTGCCTGATGGTTTTTTAAAATTATTGAAGGCATTGGTTAAAAATGCAGATTCCAGGCCTCCCCCCCCGCCCCCCGAAGACTCTAATTTAGTACAGACACACCTCAGAGATAATATAAGTTTGGGTCCAAACCCTCGCAATAAAGCAAGTATCGCAATAAAGCAAGTCATAATCTTTTTGCTGCTGGAGGGTCTTGCCTTCAATTGGTAAAAAAATGCAACATCTGTGAAGCACAATAAAGCAAAGCACATTAAAATGACGTATGCCTGTCGGTCCAGAATGGAGCCCAGGAGATGTTTGTTTAACAGCTGGCCCAGGTAGGCCTAATGGGGGGCTTAGGGAAACGCTGCTCCAATGGAACTAAGAGGCATAAACCCTGACTCTGCCAGTTAATCTGAGATGCCAGGGAGGGGAAGTCTGTTGAACGGTGGAGCTTTGGGAAAGCTCACATTGCCTCCCCCATCCCATTTAATCAGGAGAGGCTTCCTAGAGGAGGTGGGGGCATTTCCAGAAGGGCTGAAACAGGGAGACCTGGGCTCACAGACAAGAAGCTGGTAAGTTGTTGCAGGATTGGGGACAGCAGGAAGGGAAGTGGTCATGGAAGGATGAGCCAGGGGTGCCCAGACATCACACATAGCCCAAGCCTGGCACTTCATTGAGAATCATGCACGTGCACAGTCTTGGGCTGCATGGCGTCTGGCCAGTCTCTCCAGGCATCTGACCTGGATAAAATCTTGAGGTCCCCTTAAACTATAGGCCCATTTCCCACAAATTCTGACCTAGTTATTGAATTATGTGTTCATTGATTCAGTTGCATCTCCTGAGTACTCACCAGGCATTGAGTATGAGCCTATGATGGCCTTTCTCGGTGGAGAAGCTCAGAAGCTTTACCTGTCCAGTGGGAAGGACAGGTAAATGACATTAGCAATCCAAAGTGAAAAGCAAGTGCTAGTGGTATGTAAAAAGGGCCATAGGAGCTCTGAGGAGAGAGGATCGCTCCTGGGGAGGGGAAGTATTGCAATCTTCATAGCTTCTCAGTGGAGTTGAGCCTGCTCTTAAAGGACTAGAAAGAGCAATCTGACTGCTGAGCAAGGAAAGGTATTCTAATTTTAAAAAAGAAAGAAAAAAAAAAAAAAGACCAGTTGGAGGAAAGACACCAAGGTGTAAAAGGGCACAGGTGTGGCTGGAATGCAGCGGGCTGGGCATGGGTCTGGGAAGGTAGGTGTGACTGGCTCCCAAGTCCTAGGGTTCCATGCAAAGAAAGAGTCTGGGTTCCACCTTACAGGTGATGGAAAACACTGAAGGACTTGGTGAATTGATTCCATTAACTGAAAGACAAGCAAAAGACAGAAGGATTAGGGATAAACAGTCTGAATCTGGTTTGAGACAAGTTGAGTTTGAGTCACCAGAAGGGCCTTCACGTAGAGATATCCAGGAGGCTGTTAGACATAACAGTCTGGGGCTCTAGCAAGGGGCCCAGGCTAGAAGTGGAGATTGGGGATCCTTATCATAAAGGTGAAAGTTGATGCTGGGGCAGAAAAGGGAACCTCCCTCCTTTCCTAAGGAGAGCAGCAGAGATGAGAAAGCCATAGGATGGCTTCTGTCACCAACAAGGTCTCACACTTCCATGGAAAATCCAGCCCCTCACTCATCTAGGAACAGGTGGCCGTATGCACTGTAACTGAGCGTCTGCAGGGACTTGCTTGACCCGCTATGAAATTCTGACCCAGTCTCTGCCTGAGGCCAAATTAGGCCCTTGTGTCATCTACTGTACTGACACCTTTGCTGAAGGGAGTGTGGCTTCATGATCATTTTGTAACTTCCCAGATGTGTCTTTGAAGCTTTGGAACAGTAAGCAGGACTATCTGCCTTCAGATCACTATGAAGGAAAGAATAACTTAGAGCCATTATCCCTAGAGCTGGGCGGGCAGGAGTGGGGCATTCTGAAATGGACTTCTGCTCCCCGCCATCCCAAGATTCTTCCACCCACCTGTCATAATACTTCAAATTACCCCCACATCTGAGTCACAGTCACAACCCTAGGGAGGTGCGTAGGGCTGTGTTACCTTGGATTAGTCAGCAGGTATTTATTGGTGCTCCAGCTCTCTGCTCCTTAAGCATATCTCTAGCTTTCCACCTGTCACCCCTGTTTAGATAACTGCGAGAGTTGCCTGATGACCAAGCCTCTTAGCTGAGTCCTATATTTCCAATTGCCAGAAGGGCATTTATGGCGGAGATAATATCTTTATTGTTAAGAACGAGCTCTGATGTCTGATTGTCTGAGTTTGGAACCCATTTCCACCTCTTACTACCTATGTGACCTTAACCTTACTTTGCCTCAATTCCTTTATCTGTAAATGGAAATAAGAAAGTACTTACCTCATAGGGCTGTGGTGAAAAAAAAAAAAACGAGCTCATATACATAAGTCTCTACAGCAGGGCCTGGGACACAGTGAATACACCACAAAAATTAGCTATAATTATTATCTCATTTCAGTAGTCTTGCTCTTTCTTCAAATCCATATGTCCAAAGCAGAAACCTGAGTCCTGGTTCTGGCCTGGTTTCTCCCTTAAGAAGCTCTGGAGGCTCCTGTTTAACAGACAAGGAAATAGTACCCAGGGTGGTGAAGTGACGTGTTCAAGGTCACACAGTAAGCCGAAGGGAAGGCTGGGGCTCAGGACTCCTCACGCCATCCCTACTACCCTAGAGGAAGCTTTGGGCACCTGTAGAGAGCCCTTGAAAAATAATTTAGACTCAACACCAAAGTCACCTGGGCCACTCATTGAAAATGCAGATTCCTGGGGTCCCCTATTAGATTCTGAGTCACGAAGTCTAGAGTAGAGCCCCAGTTAGCATTTTCACATGCATACTTGCTCCGCTTTCCACAACCAGATGATTCGGAAACAGGTAGTCCACACTTTGAAAAAATGCTAAGAGCCAGTCTCTCTCATGTGGCTCCATGGGAGATGAAATTCTGAGCAGGCCTCAGTCAAGCCTTTGGGCCAGCCTTGGGCTGCACTCTTCTGAAACTGCCAGAGAAGTTACTGGGCATGGCTGCCGACCCTGAGTGGCATTTCAGAAATTTGGTCACACTCTTTCATACTCTCATCCTGAAAAGGAATGCCACCCTTTCAGACAAAGATGCACCTGTACCCCTGCTGAATGAGCGGGACATTCAAAGACAGGATTATCATTCCACTGGGCATTGTCTGCTGCAATAGGAACTGTGGGAGCAGAGGGCTCATGGGTAATTTCATTCATTGCACCTGCCTCCTCGGTGGGTGGCCTCATCAAAGACTCGCTGAATATTAATCCTGCCTCAGAAACTTTTGTCCTTCCTTTCCTACAACAGTGACTGTGTGGCCCTATATCTCTGCCCCTCACTGATATGGGTCCTCAGCCCCCTTCCAGAGAAAGGAACTCAAAGCAGAGTGACTGACTTGTTTGAAGAAAGAACAAATATTTGAAGAGCAGTGTGTAGAGATAGTGGCAAGAACTACACTGTTCTTTATGTCTGGTTTTTAAGGGGCTCTGGCTGTGGACAGGTATCTGTCAGGGAAAGAAAAAAGCATTCTCAAAGACAGCAGTAAGTAACCAACTCTAAGATGTCATTTTTAAAAAGTTGACAAGAGTCATCCAGCTTGTGGAAGATTTCATTTTTGAAGGGTTTGAAAAGCTTTATTTACTTCTCAGCTTTTGACTTCCTCTTGCTCAGAACTTGTACCCAGACCTGTGTTCTTTCATTTCCATTTCTGAATTATCACTGGGGCACAGAGATAACAAGGTCTGCTGATCAGAATGCGGCTGAGGGGGACTAAGAAACACCGTGATAATTGTCCTTCAGCAATCTGAGGTTGGCTTTTGTCAGTAGTGTGGCCTGAAGTGGAAAATGCATAACCTTCAGGATCACCCAGAATGGGTTCTAATCCCAGATCTGCTGGTCACTGGCTCCGGGCCTTGATCAGGTTACTTAACTCTCCGAGTCTCAATATTCCTGTCTATAAAATGAGGATATTCATACTGAATTTACACGGCCTTTGTGCTGATCAAAGGACATAGCAGACATCTAGCATAATGCCCATCACAAAACGCTCAGTAAATAGTTTCATTATTTTTTTTTTCTGTATTTTCTTCTCAGTAGCACAGAGATGGGAAGTGTTTGCACCATTGTTCAACTAAAGAACAGAAACAGAATCACTTTGAAGCTCGTAGAAAGGGAAATGTAATAAAGCATATTTGAACACATCCAGTAGTAGGCAATAAAGCAGGGGGAAAAAAGAGACAAAACAGTAGTAATTAGAAAACGAAAAGTGATAGAAGTCAGTGAAATAGATCAGTAGTCACAACAAATATAAACAGATTAAACTCATCTGCTAAAGGACACATTTTCAGATTAGATTTAATTTTTTCCATTCACTCATTCAAGAAATAATTATTGAGCGCCTATGATATTCAAGGCCTAGGCACTGGAATTTAGCTAAAAGCTATACACAAAAGACATTTCTAAAACCAAAGATAGGAAAAGGCAAAAAGCAAAAAAATTAGAAAAAAATATATACCAGTATTAACTAAAGTTTGAACTAAAAGCTGATTTAGCAACATTAATTTGAAACAAAATAGACCTTAACACAGAAACTTGGCAATAAAAAAGATCTTGATAAAGGGAACAGTTTACAAAAAGAGACAATTATCCTGAATTTGTATGCACCTTACAACATAGCCTCAAAATATGTAAGGCAAAAACTGACATTATAAGGAGGTATTGACAATCTGCATTCATAGTGGTAGATTTTAATCAGTTCTCATAGAAAGTGTTCGAACAGACAAAAAAAGTTGTGAAAGATATAGAAGATTTGAATCATAATTATTTATGGACTCTTGCATCTCATAAATAAATAATAAATAGCTTTTATAGTACATACTTATAGTAATTAATCCTGTACCATAGGCCACAAGGAAATATGAAAAAGGCAATAAATGATAATATACAGATCACATGCTCTGATGTCAGTGCAATAAAATTATAACTCAGTAACTAAAACATCTCGGCACAAAACTGGTATGTTAAGAAAATTTTAAAATATACTTCTACATAATTTGTGGGTCAAAGAGCAATCATGGAAATTATAAAATATTTTATAACTGAAAGATAGCAAAATATCATATAGCAAAGAACAACATAAAGATGGTTACTGCCCCACAGATACCTCCATAGCACAGGGACGTTTCAGGAAAATGGGGCTAAGACAGCAGATGCGAGCCCTGAAAACTAGGGCAGGTGGACAGAAGGAGTTATAGTAGTGCTGGACAAAATTATTTCTCAAATACATTTTATTCCTCCCTGCTTTTACTTATGTGCTCTCTCTACCTAGAATGTCCTTCCCCTGCATACCCACCCCCAACCTGCCTCTCTACCCCAACCATCATCCGTTGAACTTTTCATATGTTAAGACCCAGTACAGTTGTCATTGTCAGTTGTGACTGACTCGGCTTACCCTTGGCTCCCAAAGCATCTCTTTTCTAGAGCACATTTGATTACAAGTAATTATTGATGTATGTTTCTCCTTTACTACCTATAAAATCCAGAGAGTAAAGGCTATATCCTTGTCATCTTCACCTACATAGTGCCACGCACAGTAGGCACCCAGTAAGTCTTTGTTGAAAGACCTTTGGGATCTCCATCTCTATCATATGTCTTTAATTAGCTGGAACATTTCAGACTGTAGCCGCCTGCCATGGCTGGAGAGAAGACCCCCAACCCTGGTTTGCAGAGGCAGCCCATAAAAGCTCCCACTATTTCTGTGCCAGAGAGAGCCAGGGAGCCCCATTCCTTCCAGATGATGACCCTCCCTCAAATCACAGCTAAAATGCAATGCCACCCCGATGGAGACTACTTTTAAGTCAGAACCCAGGATTTCTAGCAGATTTCATTTCCAGTTTGCTTCCTGAAAATGTGAAAATTTAGACGTTTAGCCCAAATCCTGTCTAGAAATTGGTGTTCACCTGCCTTTGCTGGAAGACGTATGATTTCATTCTGGACAAGGAAAAACCTCATTAAAGCCTCATTTATCTTCCTGGAGAGCTATTTGTCTGACTGGAAATGAATCTTAAAATGCAAATTTTTTCTCGGGGAATGAGTATGGCAAATGATGTTGCAACATCACTCAGAATAATTTGAGAGCAATTCTTTATTATTATTATCATCATTATCATTTCAATCTAGCAATTAGGTTAATATAATTAAGTCAGCATTTTCAGCAAATTGTTCTAGCATGAAGGAGTTGGGTGGGCTGTCATCATTTCTAGCCTGTTTTAGGGGTTAATAATTTAACCACAAATATGTGCTCCAGGCTGAATCTTGATGAGTGAGAGGGAGCCAGGGAGAAAGGGGGCCTCCTACCCATACCTTTTTTTATTAATATGAAGGTAATCAACATGACTACTTAATAATGCATAGCCTGATGAGGCCTCAATAGATCATATGTGTACACATCGGCATCTCAGCACCTCCCATGGACCCTGGCTCCCTACATGGCTGAGCATTGGTGACAGCCCAAAGAAGGCGAAGAAGAACTTGACTTAAGCAAGTGGAAGCAGCGCTTGTGGTTTTTATGCCCCGGGAGTCACTGTTCAATTTATTAGCACATCCCCAACACTTTAACAGACTGGTAGAGTGGGAAGGGGGCAAATAGCATCAGATTCCTTTCATGGAGAGTCAGGGCAGCATCACTGAAAGAGCTGGAGTGTTAGAATCAGCCAGATATGAGTGTGAATCTTAGCTATGTGACCTTGCACAGTTACTAACCTCTCTCAGTCTGTTTCCTCATCCACAAAATGAGGGCTATACCCCTCTCTGCTAGGGAAGTTAGGATTATTAAATGAGATAAAATTCATAAAACATATCATTGTATGCACATGCATTGTAGGCACTCAGAAAAGAGTAGGTATTTTGTTGTAATAGTTATTCTGTTGTCATGTCATCTCAGAATTTGTTTTCTATCTCCCACAGTGCCTAGCTCAGTGCCTGCCTCAGGGCTCCCATGGTACTCGCTGACTGGGACCTTCAGTCACCTTGACAGCCAAAGGGACTCTCCTGAAGACATCCAGGAGGAGGCACCCCACCCCTGGGGAATCTCTCCACTCTCTCCCCTGGCCCTGGGCAGTAATATGAGATGTCAAGCTGGGCGTTTCTCTTAGAGGACAATGTGTTTTCAAGCACTGCCAGGGAAATGGCATGCAGGCAGTGACAGAAGGCTCAGGGACTGTGTTTAGGTCTCCCTTTCCTAGGGACTCCCTGTGTTCCTCAGTAGGCATGCACTTGACATGCTCTGACATGTGTGAGTACGTGTGCATGCACACATGCACACACTGACACACAACATTATGCCTCACCTTTGTGGAGACTTTGGTTCAGACTGAATGACTTGGGGCAATATCTGTCTAGAGAGTGAATAGAAAAGATACTTAAATAATCTTATCAATGGTTTAACCCCCTCACCCGTAAACTTACTTTTTAAAACTTGGAAACAAAAAAGAGATAGACAATAGAGGAAGAAAACTATCTATTGTCCCACTCTCTAAAAACCTTTGCTAACATTTAGCAATATCTCTTGCAAGTCTTTCTTTTATGCATATTGTATTTTATACAGTAATGCTCATCCTACATATTTAATAGCCATTTGTGAATGCCCTACTTCTCTTCACGTAATTTTATAGAGTAATCATTTTAGGAGTTGCATAATATTTTACAAAGAAGGATACATCATGATTTATTTATCTCAATCATTGGAATCTTAGATTACTGCCAAAACATGCATGGAATTATGAAATAAATCAAGAAGTTTCTGCTTTCAGGGTATTATCTCAAGACTTATTTTCTATTAGTATGGAGTTAAATGTTATAAGGCTCCTAATACATATTGCCAAACTGATAGTCAAGAGTTATATCAATGTATAAGCCCCTACACGTTTGCTCCTGATCTTCACTGATATAACCCTCTCCCAAATCCCAGCATCTTCTGAGATGCCTCAGGCAGGAGAACTTTGGCTGCACAACTAAGTCATTACTTACCAAAATGCGGCTCTCATACCACTGAGTATAGGAGATGACATTAGGGTATAAATGAACAACCTTTTCCTATATATTAGAAAAACATGAAACACACAAAATCCATGTTTCTGTAAATATCATTGTTCAGCACCTAGCTAAAATTTGTATTTTTTTTTAAGTATGTTGAGTAATAGGAAAAACTACTATGTAATTAGAGTTCAGACTGTACACTATTATGATAAAAGCTGTAAAAGTAGATCAGGAATCTCTGCCTGGTCAGTTAGGTGGAGCCCAGCCGTGCCCTTGGAAGGAACAGGGGCAAAGGAACTTAAACTGAGTGAAGATAATTGTTTTCCACACACAAAAGACCACAGGCTAATAAAAATACAGAGACCCTTGGAGGATTGGGAGTGAAGTGAGGGCAGCATTTTATGCCGTTATCAGACATGGTTACCTAAGCCACCAACCATCGCAGTTTACAGAGGAAGAAACCCAGTCATGGGAGAGCAGTTACTGTCCACACAAAGAAAAGGAGCAGCTCTACAGGGGCCCGAACCCATGCCCTTGACTCTGTCCAGGGCTCTTCCCTCACTTTGGGGAATCCTCCACATCCTTAGTAAATATCTAGGTTAGGGCCACAGCAAGACCCATTTAGACAGGGCCACTTACCCACTGTGACTGTGTCCTCCCCAGAGAGCACTCAGTGAGTGGAACCCCTTTTCTTGGTAATGACTTACCATTCGGTTCTTGGTAAGAGCTTCAGCTGGTTCCTCATCTTGAAGCTAATGAGTTTGCTTGTTAGTTGGCATGAGAGGAAATGCTAGCAAGCTCCCTCCCACTACTGAAACCAATAGGCAAAAAGGTAATCCCCACAGACCTTGCTGACTACTACATGGTAGGTGCTTCATAATAAATAAAAAATAAAGTTTAAATAGCTGTTGAATCAATATATGTTGTTGGCTAGATATGCCCAGGTAGTCCCTTAATAGAGCACAGAGCATTTTATCCTGCATGTAAATAATTTTCCTCATTTGTTGATCATCTTCTATGGGCCAGGTACTATGCTAAGTCAGGTCCCTCAGGAAGCAAATTGAATACTCAAGTTATGCAAATCAAGTTATTTGAGGAGAGTTGAATAAAGGGGAGTATTTGTAAAAATGTGGGCGGAGTGTGGAGGAACCATGCAGGAGAATGCACTACCCCAGAGATGATGGCCTGGAGCCATGACCACCTGGGCTAAAGGGATAAGAGGTGCGAGACAGAGCTGAGTGGAGACACCATGGCAACATTAGCTGTGACACTGGGTTGAGGGCCACTCCCTGTTGACATGCCCAACAGGGAGGGAGCCAGCCCCAGCCTCCTCATTCTGTACAGGATCCAGAGGGCAAAGAGAAGTTACCCCATCCTCTCAGATTTCACTTGGCTTATGTCATTTCACAATAATCCTGTGAGGTAGGTACCCCTACCCATTTCAGAGATGAGGAAACTAAAGTTAAAAGAAGAAACAATTTCTAATCGTCAGTGGGTCAGAATTTGAATCAAATCTCTCTGACTCCACAGACCATAGAGTACTTCTGTTCTCATGTGTTGTGCCATAATTTGCCATGAAATTAGCATAATTTATCTTTTTTAAAGGTCTTTTCATAAAACTGGATTATCTCTTCAGCTTAGCTTTTTAAATCAAATATATAATTTTCTTTGGGGATAGAAAGACTAGCTCATAAGGTAGCTGGTGAGTAATTTTAAAATGTATTTCATTATTAAAATGTGGGGATCTGGATGTTCTGTGTGGGTGTTCAGAGAGAGAAGAGATAGAGAAAAGATGAAATCAAGCGTGGGCTGTGTGCACCAGAAAGGTTTGGAGGTCAGCAAGCCCAGGCCCCTCGCTGTACAGGGAAGAACTGAGAGGGCAAGTGAGTATGATGTGAAGCAGGACTCTTTGCAGATAAACTAGGAACACTCCTCAGCCACCTCTCCTGCCTCGCCCCAGGTGCACACCATGCTCTCACCACATGGAGCAGCCTGCGCTTTCTTGAATGTGCCTGTCTAGAGTCTCGGCTTTTCTCATATACTTCCTTCTGCTGGTAATAACTGGGAAGGGCAAACAATAACATTGCTTCAGGTGCTGCACACACATCTAATTTCATCTTCAAAACAATCTATTTGATAGGTACCATTATTATCTTTAGTTTATAGCTGTGGGAAACAGAGTCACAGAGCAGTTAAGTAATCTACCCAAGACCACATAGCTAATTAGCAGCAGAGCAGGAATTCAAACCTAAGGAATCTGATCCTAGTCCTTGCTCTTTTGTACTGAATTCTACTTTCTAGAATGCCCTAGCCGTTTCCTCTCCAGCTTCTGTTCAGTTTGTTCTTATGGATATCCCAAGGACCTTTAGATCAAGGCTGCTCACATTTTTCTGCCAAAGGACTTTTAACATCAGAGGAGAATGGGTAAGTACTCCTGCAGTCTGGGGTCCTAGCCTAGAGGAGCCTGTCACAGGAAAAATTTCTTTGCAGTCTTTTGTTTTAATTTAAAAACGTATCTAAAATTTTGTATTCTACATATTATTTTCATGTGTGATTCATCTTTTAAACAATGTTTTTATAGTTACCATTGAGTAAATTAATGCTCAAGAAAGGCACCAGGTTTATCCTCTGCTTCCCCCACCCCATCCCACAAGCCCCACATGCCCCTGGGATGTGAAGTCTGTCTTAGTTCAAGCACCACTTCCTCTGGAAAACCTTCCCTAACCCCACCCCACCAGGGTGAGTTAGACCCTGTGTTCACCCAGCATTCAATGTACACCTCTTATTTCCAGAATTGTCAACTCTCCCATCCCCTGAGATAGTGACTCAGTCTTTCCTTGAGTACTTAAGGCAGCCACCGTTCAGAAATGTTAGCTCCAATAGGCCCCAGGCAGAGCAGGCAAGAAATCAAGTACTACCTTGCAAAATGACATAAGAAAGATGGAGGAGTACAGGACCAACTGAGGAAACTTGGCCTTTCCCCAGCTCAGGCCTCGTACTGGTATATCAACCAGCTGTGAATGGGGGCAGGGACGCCCTGCCTGAGAGTGTTTGCCAATTTCTGTGGAATAAACGCCCTCATCATAGCTGACTTCGGGCTGCTACAATACCACTGAGCATGGAGTTGGATAGCGATGTGCAGTAGGACACATATTGTATTCTACCATATAAATATACTAAATGTAAACTACAAGAACACAAATAACAGTAAAGTGTGATAAAAAATTAGGAAATAATGAATTTTCAGTATTAACTTTGTTTTAATGTAATGTATCTTCACATAATTTACATAATTTACTATTTAATAATGGCAATGTTTAACAACTGGCTTGCAAAGTTCCTGAAAATTTATCAATCAACTGTTGCAAGACCATATGGGCTACCTCCACCACACCACTGAACAGCTAAATTTCTCCTGTGTGACTTGAACAGTACTGTCTCCCAAAATTAATTTACTGTTTGGGGAAGAAGAGTATAGTCATAATTTTATAGCACTATTAGATCATAGAACCCATATGCATGCAGCTCACACTAATGTAGAGACAAAATCCAAAGAGAAAGGTTCATATCCACTTTTGCTCATGGACTGCAGGACTTAGAACTTCTCCCTCCTCAGTCCCTGCTGGTTCCTAGGATTTGAGTGACCGTAAGAGAGATTGGAGATGAGAGGATGATGGAGATTTGAAGACCTGAACCCTTGCTCACGTGTGGGAGTGACTCAGGGTTCCAGGCGGCAGACCCCCAATACTAGGGGAGGCCCTGAGAAGACAGGTGGATAACTCGACCTCTTGCTCACCTCTGTAGATTAGAGGACATTGCTCTGAAAGGAGGAGAAAGGGGTGCCCATTCTGGGTGGCATCCCCAACTCTACCTAGCACAATAATGTCAATATTGTTTCACTTGTCTGCTTCCTCCCCTAGATCTTACACTCTTTGAATGGAAGGGAAAATGTCATTCCCTAGCAGAGGACCTGATATGCAGTAGGTGATCAATAAATGTGTGGAGATGTGAATGAGATCCCAGAAGGAATACGTTCAGTTTCCCCATGAGAAGAAAGCTCAAAGCTGCGGACCAGGACCAGCTCTGATGCAATAATGAGCAGGTGAGAGAGATGCTCCTGGCCCAGGAGCACTCAGCAAAATGCACTTGTCAATGAACCAATGTCACGTTTGGCTTTTAATGAGCTTGAGGCACTAAACTTGATACTGGGAGGAGTTAGAGGAGAGAATCAACCCTGGCCTTCAGGTAAGGAACTATGTACACCTGAGGAGATCAAACAAGTCCAAGGTGAGTTCACGGGCTCCTCTGTGAGGTTGGCTGACTTACCTAAGGTCTTAGTACCAGATGAAGGTGCTGTTCAGGTTCCGTGCTCCTTCCTGGCTGCTCCCTTCCTCTCTGTACCAGACAGAAGGACTAAGGAAGATTGACAGGATCACCTCCAACTGAGAAGAGTTCAGACACATGGGACTGTCAAAGGGCTTCTCAGGAGTGGTGGAGATGACTGATGGGGAGAAATGAGGAAAAGGAAGATGAGGCAGCCCAGGGGAAAAGAGAAGCCATACCTGAGGAAAAGCATCAAGAGTCTGGATGATGCTAGTAGTTAGATGGGAGAGTCACAGGGGACAAAGTTGGAAAGGGTGATAGTCCAGAGCCTGGAGTGCTCAAGTAAGAATCTGACGTTTTCACAAATTGGTTTCTTCTTACATGTTGGGGGAGGAGAGAGTTAACATTTATTTGTGTCATTATTTAGTAATGTCTATCTCCCACACTAAAATGTAAACCCCTTGAGGGAAGAGGCAATTGTGCCTGGTTTAGCTTACCAATGCACCCTGTACACCTGGAAAAGTGCCAGGCATGGAGCAGGCACTTAATAAGTGTTCAGTGAATGAATGATCAGAGATTTTCAGTGTGTATTTTTAGTGTTAGATTCCATGGCAGCCTCAGGAGCCAGCGAGGCCCAGCCAAGAGGCTCTAAACCCTGTAGCTCCTCTTCCTCAGTCTTCTGTATGCAGTGGGGTACCTTTAGTATCTCACTTTAAACAAGAATTCCTTAATTTAAAAAAAAAAAGTTTGCAAACCACTAGAGTAGACGTCCTCTAAGGCCCTCACTGCTGTCATGCTGGGTGTTCCCTAGTGGCCATCTCTCCCAGAGGTCCGTGTGTGAATGAGCCAGGCCCTGGTTCTCTAGGTCAATCTGTGCCCATTGTTGGTTGTACCAGGATGTTTGCCCACTTTGTAGGGCACTTTTCTCTAAGTTCAGGGCCTAATCGCCAAATAGGGCCTTTTCTTTTCTGTTGCCCTAGTCCCCAGGAGAATGACTCAGCAGAACACCCATCTCAGTCTCTGCTCTGTCCTTGTAGGCCCAGTGTACTCACCCCCGCAAGCCAGCAGATGCCCTGACCGTGCAGGAAGGTCACCCCCAGTGGTGCCGGCTCCCCACCAGCTCCCCGGATTTTCCAGACCTAGACTCAGGCCAAGTCAGTTGAAAAGAAAATGTATATATATATATAACCTCCCTCCACGCCCAGACTCCTTACGCTTGATCTGGAAAAGTGCCAACAAAAATAGCATGATGTCATCCCCAACTGATCCTGTTAATCCCTTTTCTGCCGAATATTAAGTCTTGGTTTTTATTTAAAAGCAATTTTATTGTCAGAGGCTGGTTAAAAGCCTCAGAACTGTGCCTGGAAATGTGGTAGTGTCTTTGATGTGCAGAGCGATGCAGGACCCTCAGCCGGTCTGAGCCCCAGCGAGGAAAGAAATAGGATTTGCAGAAGGCTGGGAAGAAGGAGGGATTCTGTTTCAGACCGTGTGCATCACCAGCAGCATCTGGTTTTGCACTTCACATCCAGTGCACCTCAGCAAAAGGGCCTCCGAGCGGATTTCTCAGCCTCTATGGGGCCTGTGAGAAACACCACAGTCCCTCTCCCTCTGAACTGCCACTTTTCCTGTCCCCATTATGGCTAGGGAACACTCTCCCCGCTGCTGGGGTGCCCAGTCCCCTCTCACACCCCCATCACCAAGTATCCACAACTCAACCTATTCTAGAAGGGCTGTCTTCGAGAAAAGGGGTGGACCCGGGGCCGGGAGACATGAGATTGAGGCTCAGCTTGGAACAACCCTGGAAAAAACACTTAACCTCTTGGAGCCTTCATACCTCATCCATAAAAGTATAAATCCCTACCCTGCTACCTGCCCTACATCGTATGTGACCACCCAAGTGTTCAAACAAAACCATGTGTCTTCAGAAGTGTCACAAACACAAGGGCTCTGTACTTGGGCCAAGCATTACTGCCAGAAGGGTAAAATGCAAAGGACAGAAGGGTAAAGTGCAAGGGAGGCTGTGAGGGGCAAGGGAGTTGGAGGTGTGTGCAAGGGGACGATTCCAATGACGGACCATGGAATCTAAAACAAAGAAAAGCGAAGCCAGGAGGACACTAATAGACAGTGAGAAAGGACTGGGTTGGGTATGGCTGACTTCATGATGAGATCAAAGAATTGTTGTGGGGAATCTTGAGGACATAAGCTGGGAAGCCAGGAGATGGCGGCCAGAAAGTGAGATGTTTGGGTTTGGGACTTGAGAGGTTATGCCCTGTTCATGATGGGAAGGGAATGGGTAGCTGAAGTACAAAAGTGTTCTTGGCAATGAGATCAAGATTGGGATCCTAGAAAAGGATCCCAATGAGGATGAGCCCAGAAATGCTAAGGGTTTTGCAGTAGAAAGGATTCCAGGAGCCAAGGTCAGTAAGTTAGGGCCTTGACCAGGAGACTCATGAGAGCATCTGGGATGTGGAGTGGGCTTAATAGTATGAGTCTAAAGGAGTAGGGGCTTTCACAAAATTAAGGGGAGTATAGGCCTGGCCTGGGGGTCCAGGAAGATTGCAAGTTCATCCCCTGACCCTGAGGTGGTGTGTGTGAGAATAGCAGCCCTGACCTGAGAAGACAATGGGCAGAGAAAAAGGAATGTTCCAGGGAAAGGCTGAGGGCGCAGAGGAGTTTGCTGTCGCAGAGCAGGGGTGGGATGGAGGGGAATGTGGGAGGTAGGGAAGGTGAGCTGAGATGAACAGGGAAGTGTGGGGATGGGAACTGGGAGCCTGGGCTCCTGGCCGAGACTGAGGAGAATGGGGACAGATATGACAGATTTCAACCCCGTGGTTTCTAGTAGTGGGGTGAGGCCTTGGAGCTGAAGGCTTCACACAATGGCTTGGCCACAGAGTGGGTTGGGCAGACAAGTCTCAAGCTGGTGGTCATCTAAGGGCTGCTTCCATGGACCTCAAGTGGTGGATGGTGGGTCTTCAGACAACTGCTCAAACAGGGCTCATGAGGAGGGACGGTGGACCCACAGGCCGGAGGGGTGGGCAGATCAGGAACTACATGTGGCCTGAGGTCCATTCCATTTCTGTCATCCTGTGATCACATACTTTGAGGTTGTCACAAGCATTGGCCCCACCTCTAAGCTTGAGACTATTCTGGTTGCTTAGTTTCTAATGTCAGCCAGCTATAACAGGTGTGCAAGTGCCTTGACCACCAGATGCTGAAAAAGGAAACAGATATCCCCAGCCTACCCCAGAGGCCTGAGCACAGCCGCCCAAAGCCAGCCTCAGAGGGAACCAGGAGGAGTCTGAACTGATAAAGGAGGAGGGAGGGTACAAGCCCCTTGTTATCAGGGCTCAGTGTAGATCATGGAATCATAGATCGATTGTAAAGCTCAAGGTGATATCACTACTTTTGCTGCTAATAATGACAGCTAACATTTACTGAGCCTCTTCTATGTGTGCTAGGAATACTACATGTTCTAGCTCATTTATTCCTCATATCAATCTTAAGAGGGAGATGGTATTCTTATCCTCACCTTCACAGGTGAGGACATTGAAGTCCACCAGAGATACGGGAACTACCTAATTGGTAGGGACTGGACCCATATGCCACACTGACCCAAGTTCAAAAGCCTTTCTTATTCATGGTTAAGAAAACTACAGCTCAATAGAGAACGTGACTCATTCATGGACACTCAGGGCATCAGCGACAGAGCCAGGACTGATACCCAGCTGTACTGACTACCACCCCACAGTTTTGTCCATCCCACCATACAGAGATCAGTAAGAGCATCCATCTCTTTCTCTATACAAAGGACACTTTCTGGCATTCATGAGAGCCCTTATTTGCAGTGAGATATGTGGTGTCCAGCCTCTAAGAGGGCCTGTAATGATTCTTGCCTCTAGGTATTTACCCTGCCCACCCACTGGGTAGCCAATAGGTTACAGAAATGATGGTGTGCTTTCTTTCCGGAGACCAGCGACCTATGGAGAAGCCCACATGGGGACTAAAGCCACCTGTCAACTGCCAACACTGACTTGACAGCCATGTTAGACAAGATAAAAACATGGCACCACTTCCTCTGGCTCAAAAAAGGGATGGGAGAAAAAAAAGCTCCTGCTGGAACAGAGCATCTCAGCATGTAGTTTTCCACCTAGTATGTGTCTCTAGCAGCCAGGAGGTTATTTCAAGCAAGGGGGCCACAGTAGGGCTTAAAGTAGTAGTGTCCCTCTTGGATGCTCAGGGCTCTCAGGGCAGGCCACAAAAAGTTCCATTTGCAAAGCATTGCATGAGAGTGTCTCTTAATCATGTTCTAGATTAGTCCCGGGGAGATTTATAGCAAGTTCTTTATTGGAAGAATCTATTCAGCTCCACAAGTATGGCCAGCTTTGAGAATTCTAAAGAGCAATTATTACTGAGAGTCCAGGCCATTCAAGGTGGTTCAAAAGCCTTGTCATCAGATGCGAGTAACTTTGTCTCTTCAAGAAACCCTGAGAAAAGTAAGGAGGAAACACAGCATTTGTCCATCATTGTCATCATCACTGTGATCATTTGTTATATAAGAGCAGTCATTAAGCTCCTACCGTGTGTCAGGCACAGTGCTATGTGCTAATCCTCATAACAATCTTGCAAGCTACATGTTGCTTTCCTCCTTCCACAGGTGAAGCAACTTGTTGCATTAAAGTGGAAGAGCTGGGATTCAAACCTAGGTCTGTCTGACTCTGAAGTCTGTTCTACTTTGGCAACTGTTTCCACAACCATAGATGTAGTGGCTTTAACACCAAGTGAGCTTCCTCTGAGTGTAACTACTACAGATGCAGGACCAGCTGGGGTTCCTGGTTGTAAACAACAGAAAATGAATAGCTAATTTAAACAACAAAGGGGATTATTGAGGAGACATAGGGTAAATTGAATATTGACAGAAAGACAAATGAACCAGGCAGGAACTTACTCCCACTAAGTCTCACACAATGGGAAATTCCTCTTGGAAGGTGTTTGGATGTTGGGAAGCCAAAGCAGAATGACGAACATTTACTGAAGACTCCTCAGAATGGCAGGGCATCAAGGATGGTGGGATTGGAACCCTACTAATGAAAATTTGTGGTCAAATTGTAGTTAAAACAGCATAGGGAATGCAGGCGGCATTAATGTAATGGCTAGGCGGAGAGCCAGAGGAGAGAAAGGACAATTACGGGGCTCATTTTATAAACAATATAAATGTTTAGCTAATGTACTAAATACTTGAAACTAATAATTAAAAAAAAAAAGTGTATTGAATGGAAAAAAAAAAATGTAGCTGAAACTCAGGTCCCTAAGCCTCGAAGCCTTCAAGACTGAGGGCCTGAAAAAACAAGTCACCTATACAGATTTGGGCAAAAAAGAAAGAGTCCCTTCCATTTGCTTCTCCTCACACGACAGCCAAACTTAAGTTGCTAGGCTTTCATAAGGACTATCCCCAGTGTGACACTCATTCTGTGTAGCCTCCTAGATGGCTTCAGTGGTCTGTCTCCTGGTATTGCTCTTGTATAGTCCTTCCCACACTGAATCAACCTATGTGAACAGTAGACTATAGTAGATATGATGATATGTGACTCCCAGAGCTAGGTCTCAGAGGCATTGCAGCTCCTTCCTTGGACCCCTGGATAGACAGCTGCAGGAAAAGCCAGTCACCACGTTCTGACAACACTCAAGCAGCCTCATGAAGAGATTTGTATGGAGAGGAACTGACTTGCCAACCCTGTGAGTGAGCCATTGAGTTTCGGAGTAATTTGCGACACAATGATAACTGGAGGTGGGAAAAAAGTAGGTAACATGTGTAAAGGCAATAACCACTGGAACAGTGCCTGGCACATAGTCCTTCTCAGGGCTGAGAGGGACCTTTCAGCAAGTGTGGCCATTTCCTCAGTGACATCAATGATGGGTGCCCAGGCTGTCAGCAAACCTGGAGCTCCTTTATCTATTCTTTATGAGTAGTTGTATTTGCAAGAGGTGCTAAATATCGTATCCTCCTGGGGCAAGTGTAAGGCAATGCAGGGCCCAGAGTAAGGCAGTTCAGGAACAGCCTCCCCTCTGTAGAAAGTGTCCTCTGGCCCTCTGAGCCATCTGGCCACAGACCTTTCGGTATTGGGTTTTCCCTGTATACAAACCATTGATTAGCTCACTATGGCTCATGAATCATTCACCTGTTTTTATAAATAAAATTTCATTAGAACTCAGCTACGCTCATTTATTTGCATATTATCCAATGATGATTTTGTGCTACAAGGGCAGAGTTCAGTAGTTGTACAGATATTGTATGTGGCCTGCAAAGCCTAAAATGCATATTCTCTGGCCTTCTGAGGAAAAGTGTGCTGACTTGTGGCAGAAACAGTCAAAACATTATTGGCTAGCATAGCTGAGAGCTAAAGAGACAGCATTGGTAGTGTAGTCTCTGTTCCAGCTCTACAGGGGATAGAGAGGCACTGTAGCTGCTCTCTTGCCCTTTTTCAAGAAGAAGGGCTTTCCAACAGGATAGAAAGTAGAAATGTCAAGCGGAGTCTGACCAGTCCTGACACATGAGCCAATAGCTGTCTACCCTCCTGCATTAATTATCTATTGCTATATAACAAATCGCCCCAACACTTGGTGCCTTAAAACAATAAACAACTATTATCTCTAACAGTTTCTGTGAATCAGGAATCTAGTGGTGGCTTAGATTGGTGGTTCTGGCTTGGGATCTTTTATGAGATCAAGATGTTGGCTGGGGCTGTAGTCACCTAAAGACTTAACTGGAGCAGAGAGATGTGATTTCAAGGTGGCTCACTTACATGGCTGCTAAGTCAGTGCTGGTTGTTGACAAGTGGCTTCCGCCTCACTCCAGCAGGAGCTCTGTGTTCTTGAGATGTGATTTGCAAACCTCATCCCAGGCTGCTCTAAGAATTACACTCTCATCCCCGTCTGTGCAGGAGTCTGACACCCCTCCTCCAACCTCATGCTCACCCTCACCCCAAATCCTGGCAGTTTGGCGGTGGCACCTACACTCCTGTGATCACTGCAGATAAATGGGAACTACATGATCAAAGGATCATCCTAATGTGGCAAGAACCCTCACTTGTTCTGAGATGCCCTTTTAAACATCCCAGTCAATTCTATGGGGCCCTCCTTTGCCCTCCAAAACATCAATTTGATACTTAAGACATTCGTTGATTATATTAACAGCTGAGTAGCAT
Organism: Rousettus aegyptiacus; assembly: GCF_014176215.1. Taxonomy (NCBI): domain Eukaryota; kingdom Metazoa; phylum Chordata; class Mammalia; order Chiroptera; family Pteropodidae; genus Rousettus; species Rousettus aegyptiacus. The sequence goes on from NW_023416306.1 coordinate 130,900,542, forward strand.
CCATATTTTTTCCCAACAAGAGTATAAGCTGCCAGAGTAAAGAGCCTTCTTACTCTCTTCCTGTCCCAACACACCAGGCCCAGTGCCTGGAGAGCTTACGGATTTTTGTCAAATGGCTGCTGCGTTGATGGCATAGAACACAGGCTGCAGACCCTGCCTCCCAGAGTAGCGAATATTGTGGTCAGTGGGACGATGGAAAATAGAGGTGCCTCTCAGAGCCAAGATGATAAAGAAAGTCTGCTAACAAATAGGAACACACCAGCCCACCACAGCCTGTGCATTTTTCTAGATTGCAGAGGCAGGACACAGCCATCCCAGAAGCAGAGCCAAGCCCCGGCAAGTCTGCTGCTCAAAAAGCTGCTGCTATCTCAGCTGAGATTTCAGGCTTGCTGGGGTGAGGTCTCAGGTTACACTCCATTCCATCTCCAGCTTCTCAGCTTTTGATGAAAGCTGCTTCTAAGACAGAACCATCACCACCACCCCATTAATACAAGAAATGTTTGCAGGAGAACAGTCACCCTCTAGAAGAATGACAACTGAAGATCGACATTTCATTTGTTTCAGGACTTTTAGTTTAAATGGATTCCTTAATCCATCCTTCCTCCTTCCCAGTCAGCTCAAAGATGTGCAGACCTTCCACACACTCAGTGCTCCTTTTAAGTTCAGAAATTGACCTAACGATAATGCCTCCTTGCAATATCCTTGCAAGTGCCCTGATGTGTACTCCCTGGTTTATTTGCGTGTCAATGCTGTGAGGCAGGACAAAGAGATACTTCAGTCTGGGTACCTGATGTGTGATTAATAATAGAATAACTACAACAGCTAACATTGTGCTAAACACTTCACAAATGCTATCATAACTAAGCCTCAGAACAACCATATGAGGAGGAAAGGGGGATGTCATGATCCTCATTTCCAGGTGAGTAAACTGCGGTTTAGGTATTTGGAGAAACCCAAAGTCATACAACTAGGAAGTGGTGAGACCAGGATTCAAACTCAGGAATGTCTGGCTCCAAAGCAAGAGCTCTTAATACTCACAGTCTATTTCTGCTCTCGTGACTATGATGCATCAGTCCCTATGCTACATGCAGGAAACATAGGACAATTAAGACACCAAATTGACTCTCAAGTTTTCAGTCTAGCCAGGGAAATAAATATTAATATAGTTTTTAAATTATATATGACAATGTGATATTTGTAATAATAAAAAAAATGTGTATTGGAGTGATTCAAAGCATGGGGATTAATTCTGTCTGTAAGGGAGGAAGAGATTAGGAAAAGCTGCACAAAGGAACACTCAAAATATAGAACTTGCTTTATCTATGGCTCAACTTCTTTTCTATTTTGAAATCTTTAGCCATCCTGCATCCACACTGGCATCGTCAGACTGAGTCGTCCATCATCTGGGCAAGACCCAGGCAAAAGGTGCCCCTTCTCTGAGCCCTTGCTTTACTAGGTGTCACATATCACTAACACAAAATAAGTTAACGTGTTAAAGCACACGTGAGTGCTTCTGTTGCCGGGGATCCAGAGCTCAGCATAGACACAGCACAGCCCATGACCCTAACCATTCACTCACAAGTAACACCATTTAGTCCCTGGGAAACATTTCTCCAAATTTTTTGCCCTGTGTTTATGAATCAAAAGGAAACTGTGTCCAAATGCCATGAAGGTTTGTAGGTCATGCTGCTGCCAGCATTGGAGGTGAACTCCTTCCTTCAGAGGGAGGGCAGGATTTGAGCAAATTAATGAACCTACGATATTCTTCCTCTCAGATATGAAGGCAACAGATTCATGCAAAATGAAATATCTTCTCATTTTGACATTAGTTCTGAATGTCTATTTCTTGCTTTCATGTTCTAATGTCTGGTTCTGGAGGCATTCAAAAATTAATGCTTATTCACGACAGTTACATGTGATGGCTAGGGAATATTTTACAATAGTAAACAAATCATAATACTTTTAACTTGTATATTTGCAGGCTTATCCATAACATACAGGAAGGACACTATTAATGATTTATGTTGACCACAGGCAGACACTGAAAGCTGGAATTGTACATAGTTTTGTTTTTCTAAAAATATTTTTAAAGATTGATTCTTAAAGTTGATATGAATTTATTATAATTTCTATTTTGTCTTTTCATTTCCATAGATTGTTTTGCATATTTATTTGCATAGAATTCATTCATACAAAAACCTTAGCAGGCTCACTCCTCACTCCAGCCACACGTACTATCTCCCCCATGAGCCTTCCTGGGTAGACAGTGGATTGGCCAGGTATGGAGCCTCAGCAGCAGCACCTGGCTCAGCAGGAGGCATGTAAAAGGCTTCCTGGCAGGGACCAGAGGGGCCTCAGTTACAGGCTATTTCAGCTGCTGCTCTGTATACTGCTCAATGCCTCACTCAGTCTTGCTTTGACCTCTGCCTTCTGACAGTCTCCTGGTACCTAACTATTCACCTTGCTTCCTTGTCTGCCTCAGCTGACAGCTTCAGCCACTGTCCTTCTTAGCCAGGTCCTTGTCAACTTAGTTTTAATGATCACAACCTCTGCTTCGTCCCCAATAAGTATCCCTTGACATCCATTGGCCCAGCATGATGCAATTCATTAATGTGAAAATATGCTTTAAAAAGCAGGCCTCTCCCCTCCCTCCAGGAATATGTAGAGAATGGCCTTATCACTTATTTTATATAAATCATTATATAAACTACTTTGATCTTGTCCTCAGCGCGCACCCTTTAAGGGTAATGTAAATCATTAAACCCAGAAAGGAGGTCATCCAATTCACACTTTTTTTTATAATTGGGGAAACTGAGGCGTGAAGAAAAGAAATTACTTGCCCATGATCACCTCGTGAGAAAACTGAAACTAGAGCCAACTCTCCAGGGTTGAAGCCCGACATCCATTCACCATCCATACCACCTGTCTGGATAATTGTGTGGCATTCCAGCAGCACTCCCACCCAACCCCAATAAATCTCTCCAGGACACCCCAAAGAACAGTAATTGCAAATTATGGGAGCCAAAAATTTGATGCTGGGTATACAGAGGAAAGGCAAGAGAGGTTAAATGACACAATGGCACGCCAAAGAAGAGTTTCAGGGATTCTGCTGCCCTGACAGTCTGCATGCCTTTCTGGAGACTAAACATTTTCACAGTTCCTTTGGCCCAAGGGCTATTTTCCTATTGGAAAGATGGAAAATCCCCCTTACAGATGGTAAGAAAAATAACTTCAGCTGGACTAATTCAGAGACAAAGTTTCTTCTGAAACTGAAAAAGGACAGAGGAATCAGGGAGAGCAAGTTTTTTGTTTTTGTTTTTAATAAAATACATAATTTTTCTTCTGGATTCCTTTTTATTGGTTCATGCCTAAGAATTCCCAACTGGCTCGTGAGAGGCTGGGTCACAAAGGTCATAGGAGGAGCTGGGTGGTCATGAGCCTGCAGTAGAAAGAAGCCCAAGCTCACTGGGGTCCCCTGCCTGGCCAAGACAGTTAGGAGCTGCACCCAACATACCCTGGGATGAGAAGGGGACATATTTTCTGGGGGCAGCCTCCCCCACTCAGATGAGCCCCTCTGTAGAGATGGGATTATTGAAAGTCTGAGATCCTATTTATTACTTATCTTCAAAATGAATTATTGCTTTGGGCACTAAAAGTTCTCGTTAGTGTGTTTCTTGTTATCAGAATAATTTATGTCCATTTCATCGATTTCATAATCTTAATTTTTTTATCTGAGTTCTGTCAGTTATTTAGCTAAAGTTACTTTGAGGAAAAATCCAAGTTAGTATCCATATTTAAAATATGCCACCTATGAGACTAATCTGAAAAGAAAAAATGTAACTGTTAGAAAACACTGAAAATGTCAACAACTTCAAGTATCATGGGACAGAGATTTCTCCTGTGAGATTCAGGAAATCAGGTGGACATGACACCCTATGCTGAGAACCGATTGATGTTTTTACAGAATGCTTGCAGCTGCATCATCCTGAGTGACTGTGAATGTTAAACAGCGGGGGTTGTTCAATGAAGTCACAGGTAAGTGGCTTTCTCTTGCCAAAATGTTTGGAATTACTCCAGAAGGGCCCGTGCAAGTAAAAGGCCTTACGTGTCACTAGCTTCACAGTAAATCTGCCCTGTAAACCAAAAGGTGTTGGCCAAGCCTCCCAAGGGTCACTTCACCATCACTTCAAGATACACACCTCACAGTCAATAGGCATGGACGAAGCCTTAGTGAACTGGGGTCACAACACGATCATGTGATCTGAATAGACCATGGAGGAAGGAGCATCAGATTCTAGGCTAAGTGACTTTGGGTAGTGCTTTAAATACCTGAAATAAAGCACTATTAATAATACTATTAATACTTCTATAAAATGGTGTTAATAATACTAGCCCTGTCTAGTATTATTAACACCATTAGTGAAGATCAAATTGTATAAGATCTGGAAAAGTACTTTGTAAACTAAAAAGTACTTCCTGAAAGTAATGTATATTGTTCGCTCAATTGCACATTCACTTTTATCACACGTTCAGTGTTTATTGAGTACCTACTATATGCTAGGCATTGATCCAACACTGGAGATAAAGCATTAAACAAATATTATCCTTTAAGTTAATCAAATCGATTTTCTTCCTGGCCTTTAAGCTGAATAGTTCTTTGGTATGGTGAAAGTCTTCAAGATAGTGCCCAATAATCCTCACCCCCCTTATCTGTGCCCGTATGTTTCCCCTGCCGCATTGAATCTGACCTGTGTGACTTCCAAGCTTAGGTCATAAAAGACATTTCTGCTTCATCTTTGGTCTCTCAGATTACCCTCTTTAAAGGAAGCTAGCTGGCTACCATGTCATGGGGACACTTACGAAGCCATGTAGAGGCTTGTGGGGAGAAATGTGGTGTTCTCTCAGCACCTAGCACCAAATTGTATTACTTTGTAAGTAAATCTTCCAGCACAAACAAACCTTCAGATAACTGCAGTCCAGCTGACGTCTTGGCTACAACCTCATTAGAAGCCCCAAGCCACAGTTGCCCAGCTAAACACTGACCCATAGAAAATGTGAGATAGTTATTTTTGTTTTCAGCCACTAAATTTTGAAATAATTTGTTTTGCAGCACTAGATAACTAATACAATAGTCAAATAATTCTTCCAAAAGGGTAAATGAAGATAATTCCACATTTGGTCTTGTATCACTTACTTGAGGAAACTTGCTCCCATAGCAGCAACCGTATAGTTGGTACTCCACAAAGAATTACTTGTTGGATGAACAATTTTGCAACCCCTGAGCATAGCTATGGCTAAGAGGGCAGGGGACAGATCACAGAAGATTGTCCAAGACACAGAGACACTCATAAAGGCAAGGCAGGTGGTTGAGGATAGCCTCATTAAGATGTGCTCCTTAGGCTGGCCTAAAGGAACGTCGGAGTTAACCAGTGGACGTCCCAATGGTGACTTAAAGCATGCCGTTCAGGCAGATCCAGTCTGGGGGTTCTGGGTTAGTGAGTGGGAAGTACTGGACAAGTATAATTTGAGGGAAGGGCAAAGGACAGGTATTAAGACTCAAGGACGAAACTTCAGACCAAGCAAGAAATGACTGTGATGTGGGGTGTGGAGGGGGCAAGATAGAGGAACCTGGTCTTGGAGGTTTAGGGAATCAAGATGGAAATGGTAAGTAAGTCGGAAGCCCACACCTGGAGCTCAGGCCCCTGTGGAGCTAGGGAGTGCAGCAAGGCCACAGAAGGACCAGTTCCCAGGCCAACTCAGTGGATGTCTGCAGAACTACAGCTCCAAGTTCCTGCCATTTCTTCTAAGATCTAGCTTGATCCTGGAGCCCAAACACATTACAGAGTTCAGAGGAGACGGATAAAAAGTCCCCCTTCCAGTGAAGTAGAGGGAAGAGTGGGCGGAAATCAGAACCATTTGTAACTTCGGAAAGGGCTCTGGCTGGTGTGTACCGTTAGATCTCTTTCTCCAGAGTAGAGGGAGGTGAGGAGACATAGACCAAACCATGAATTGAAATGCATGTTTATGTCACTCTCTGATCTTCCATCAAAACTGTTCTTTTGTTATGGTTAATGGTTGTAAGCAAATAGACTCTTGTAGTTCCTCTGTGCTTCCCTGTCCCTGGCCACTTTGGGATGGACAGATTCAGTCAGTCATAGCAGACTCTAGACAGCAAGATGGTTCAGAAAAGCAGACAGACATGAAGGTGGGTTCCATAGATTCTCAAGGGACTCTGGGGTAAGGGTTCAGCCCTGTTGGCCCCTTAGGATCAGTACTCTCCTCCACAGAGCAACCCACTGGGTGCCAAGTGTGCCCTAGCACCTGATTCCCTTCACAGACCTGTTCCTGTGTTTCAGCCCGACCTCTTCCCCCAGCTCCACCCTCGTTTTTCTGTTCCTTCTCTTCTACCTTAGCCACCTTCTGGATTTAACTGCTACGAGTCCCTTGGTTTCAGTTTGACCTCTTCACCACTATGATTCTTCATCCTCAACCTGTCAAGGCATTCTTAAACTGCTGCCCTAAAGAACACCCTTCCACTTCACCCACACTGGAACCCTCCTCACCAGGCACCCCTCCACTGATAAGCTCCCACTCGACTCAACTCCAAGATTTCTGACTCCTAAGTCTGAATTTACCTCGATTTGGGATGAGGGTGCTGTACCACAATCCTTCTATAACAAAATCTCAGGGGAAGTTGTCTCTCCTTAACCACACCTTCACAGTTTTCCCTTTTTTGAACCCTGAGCTTTTGGGGAAATAAACAATGTCCCTAAAACAAGTAACAGTGAAATTCTACTGATGACACCAAATTGTGAAATTCCAATAGCAAGTAAAGGCAAGAAACTTTGTTGATAAAAAGGACTTAGCACAGGAGCTCTGGGAATAAATAAATGGAAACAAAATACAGAGTGACTAAAATAAGGCCCTTGCTTCCCAAAATATCCTTGCCTTCTCTTAAAGCTGATAATCTAACCACAAAGGTATAACACAATGTGAATAACAAGCTCAAATCCAAATTTCCTCCTAACACTATAGAGACGACCTACAGTGGTTCTGTAGCATCTCCTAGTTATTTAAACATATCAAAGACATAAATTTTCCAGGTATTTGTCCCAAGTGAATTCTCCAGAAAAAAAGTTTATCACCCAAAGATTATGCAGACTGAACACAGAATGTTCAAGTCCCGGGAGAATTTTTCTATAGCAATTTCTCTACACAACATTCACCATTGTTAGCCAAATAAGCAGGAATCTTTGCACCCCACTTGAGCTGTAAGAATTGTTGCTATTGGAAATGTTTCTGAACTAAATCAAATTGGGCTCCATTCCTCACAAAACAAGCTCAGTCATTTTTGTGGCTTTCTTGCCCTCTTCCTGGGGCTTTCATGATGCATAAAAAAATAGAGGCAATTCCTCTAATTGTGGTCCACCACAGTCACTGTTGCAATGCCTGGTCCAGGCTTGTAGGGTACATTCACATATAGACTGCTCCACAAACATACCCATGACTACCATGCCAGGTTCAGCCACAGGACAGAAGCCAAAACTCCAGCCGTATGGTGTTTGTGCCATGGTCCTTAAGCATACAGGCAGCCATCCCACCCTGGGTCTTGCCACCCTCTAGAATGAAGGTCTCCCATCTTCTCCCCCACCCAAGTGCTAAGCCCCTGATCCCTTCTCCTCTAGATCAATCAAGGCTTCCTAGATCAATCTGGCTGGGTCTGGGCCTTCTCAAAAAAGCCCAGATGCTTTTCCTCTTACCACTGGACTCACACAAAAAAGCTGCTCATCATCAGCCCTCTACCCCATCCCCTAGGGCAAGGCATGCAGGACTCAGGAACTGGAGGCCTGGCTGCCCTATCTGGAGAGGCTCAAGGGAGAAGTAATTCCATTCTGCTTATGAGCCTACAGCAGCAGGAAGGACATGACTCTCATTTTTCAATAATTTGATCTTTAAGATCATTAATTTACCATCATCTAATCACATTTCATGATTATAAAATAATCTACTTATTTAGAGCAGAAGGGACAGTAACAGAACTCACTTGTGGCCAGACACACAACAGGGGCTCAATGAAGCTTTGTTTACCAGTATGAAGGACTGTGTGAAGCCCACCATGTTGCTTTCAGCTCACTGAGATCTAGCTCATTACAATTTCAAGAACTGAGGTGAGGCTCCAAAAAACTATACCCAGGTACTAGCTCATTCCATGAGGAGGCCATGCCCAGCTGTTACCCCTGACTGGATTGCTCCCTACCCTCCCTGACCTGCAAACTTCCCAACACACACACACACACACACACACACACACATACTTTGACTCTACCTTATGGAGCAACTGACTCTGCAACAGTTTATAAAAGTTTTATTGTTCCTTCTTTTAGAAACTTGCTGGATCTCCCCAGCACCTATAAATAATAGGGTTCTCCAACTCCTGCTCCTACCCTGTCCTTAACCATAGACACCCAGTGAAGCTGAGGAAACTTGGTCAGGAGATTCTGAGGTCACAGGCTCTTCACTTGTGGGTTGTCAACCCACTGTCCCATCTGCCCCAACTTGTCAAGGAGACAATAACCATGGCCCAGATGAGAGGCACCCTGGTTTTCCAGTCTCATCTCCCATCAATCTCCCCAGTACATCAAAGACTTCCCACTATTTCCTGAATGCTCTGTCTCCCCAGGCTTTGGCTCCTATTGAGCGCTCCTGGAGTGCCCTGCCCTCAAATTATGCTTGTCCAATACTGCCCACCTAAATATCTAAATATTACCTCCTCTTTCAGTCCTTCCTCAATCCTGTATATAACCTCACCAGTCTCTGAAACACCACAATATTTCACCTGGATTGTCTAAAGTAGGGGACTCCAACCCCTAGGCCACAGACCAGTACCAGTATGTGGACTTTTAGTAACCGGGCAACACAGCAGGAGGTAGGCAGCAGATGAGCAAGCAAAGTTTCATCTGTGTTTGCAGCCACTTCCCAGCGTTAGCATCACTGCCTCAGCTCCACCTCAGATCATCAGGCATTAGATTCTCATAGCTGTACCAGTCCCTGGTGCCAGAAAGGTTGGGGACCGCTGGTCTAAAAGCATTTTTCACCATCTGCTTCTTATTACAATTATTTGTGATTTGCCTTAGGGGATTGGAGTCAGAGTTTTGAGTCTATGTCCAACCCCTGCCACTTATGACCTGTGCAAAATCAGGAAACTGAGCCATAAGCTCATCCATAAAATGGGGTTCCTTAAGGTGTAAATAAGGAGGAAAGCATTTTATAAACGATCATGGGCTTTATTTGTGTTATACTTAAACCTCTTCTGACTCAGTTTGTACATTCATAAAAATGAGTAGTAATAGTGTCTCTCTTGGATTTGCAGTGAGGATTAAATGGGCTCCCGGATGTAAAGCAAACTGAGCACAGTCCCATACCACTGTCTGTCCCACATGATATAAGCAGAGCTGGGACTGTAGACACAGCATTGTGCTCTTCACTCTGACCACAAAATTATGCAGGATTCAGGATGCCATTGCAAACACTCCTTCACGCGGGTGACTTTTGGAATCTGGGCAGGAATTCCAACACTCTGCAATAATAATCATCATCATAAACAGTTGGTGGTCCCTGTGTTCAGGAAATTAGTTTTCAGGGGCCAGAACTCTGCTGTGGTGGAACACGCCCCTCCTTCAGAGGGAGAAACTGCAGAGTATGTGTTTCTATAAAACCACAGCTGATTCTCAGAGCCATATGAAAGAGCCGCCATGCAACTCTGAGTTGGAAATGCCCCTCAAATGGCGGTTTGGAAAGCAGTAGCCCTAGTCCTCCAAGAGCCACGTTATCTAATTACTTCAGTTCGAATTTGGTTCGGAGGGTAAATAAGTCAGTTTAGACTTTGAGTCAAGGATTGGAGTCTGAGAAGAAAAAGAAATGGAGCTGGATGAGGCCAGTGTGAACCATGGTACTTGCTGAGAACCTCAAGCCACGCCCCTCTCCCTTCCTCAGCAGCACTCCCTTTTCAGGGCAGGGCTCGGGGAGTGCACGGCCCACTAGCATCACGTGTCCCTAATCCTTTAGCCATAGCTGACATGACCAAGAGTGGACCAAGCCAGGCTAGTTAAATACTCTCTCCTGGAATTCTGGAATTGGAAATCAGATACACTAGTGTGCTTCTGTTGGGATCTTTACCCAGAAAGACTCACTTTCATGGATAAGCTAAAGAGTAGGAGCCAGACAAAAGAGAAGAGTATGGGAAACTCAGACCTCATTCTAGAGAGAAACAGCTCAAGGAGGTGGCTCCACATGAAGATGGCAAAAAAAAAAAAAAAAAAAAAAAAAAAAAAACAAAAAAACCCACTCACCCAAGACATTGAATTTCTTTTGCTTTAATTATTTAACATAATGCCTTGCACAGAGCTGCTGCTGAATAAAAGTTTGTGGACACTTAAATTAATAATCAAAAACAGGGGGAGACCTAACCGCAGTGTAGATTTAGGAGAGAAATATACAGTGAGCTGTTCAAAATCAGGAACCAGATTTATACAAATTTCAAAAATAGGAAACTATCAGGATAGTGGTTACCCTTAGGGGAATAGTATATGGAAGGGGGCACAGGGGTTTCTGGAATGTTCTGATTCCCAATCTGGGTGCTGGTTACATGGGTATGTTGAGTTTGTGAAAATTCCGTAAGCCATATAAGTATGATACATGAATATATCTGAATGTATGGTACATGTCAATTAAAAGTTTAAAAATAAAACAAATAGGGGTTCAGGTCTTGACTGGCGCCAAAACCCACATGATGCAGTTCTGGCAGGGCTTCAAGGTCCCACCTACCTAGCATTTTCATGCAAGAGATATCTAATTAAAATACATAATCAAATTGGACTTGAAGAGAAAAGGAATTAGGGGGCCAAGTCACAGAAGAGCAGCCTTGGTTTAGAGTAGAGAAGAGCTCATTGCAAAGAAAACAACCCAAATGGTGCGATAATAATGTGTTGGGTTAATGTTTTAAACACAGACTCACACACATACATGTGTACACCTGTTTATGTGCTTTGGACCTTTTGATAAATTTATAATAATTATAAAGGTAATAATTATTGAAACTTTCTACATGGCTGGTACTGTGGCTTAGTCATTAAATAGCTTAAGTATCAGAATAACCTGGCGAAGTGGGTACTATTATTTATCCTCATTTCTCAGATGAGGAAACTGAGACACAGAGAGGTTTAGTGATTTGGCTAATGTCACAGAACTAATAAATGGCAAAATCGATTGGTCTAATTTCAAAGCTTGTTTTTAAAATAATTACTTTTCAACTCCCCAAAAAGGTACAAACAGAAGTGTGTATCCTTGATTCCTCTTTGTGAAATATAAGACAAGAATGTTTCAGTTTTATTCATCAATGGATTATACAGAAGACATATCTGGTAGCAAGAAAAGTGAGCTTGTTTGTTTCAAGGGGTAAATAGGAGATAATCTGCTGATCATTTCCCCAAATGTGAAATGTTGGACGGGAAGTAACAGACGCAGTGTTTCTGTTATCACACGTAATCCTCCTAACAATTTTATGACACAAGTATTCTTGTCTCTAGTTTGCAGAAGTAGAAACTGAGGCAGGGAGAGATTGGGCCTTTGTCCCAATTCAGTCTCTAGCCTGGGTGACTCCATAGCCCAAGAAGGCATTTCCCCCCACGAACAAGGCAATCTACATCTTGGTATTGACTTCTGAAACTGGACCCACTCGACTGTTGTGTTGGACAGGATGGCTGGAATACAGCCTGGCCTCACACTGGATCAGGTGTGCTCAGTGACTTCTCAGGCTTCTATTTGTCTCTGGTAATACTAAGGCACTCACACCCCCCAACTTGGCAAGCACGGAAAAGAAATGATGACACTGAGGGGCAAACCCACATTGGCTTCCCTGTAATGGAGGAACCCAGGAACCAGAGAACAACTGCCAGCACTCACTCGTGCCTTGGAGGAATTTGGCTGATGCCTGAGAAGTCACAAGCCATACCAGCTTCTCCAGAGGAGAGAGGGACATGACTAAGAGCTTCCCTGCTGAGCTCACACCTTGGGGAAGCACGTCATTCCCAACCTGTAGCTTACTGTCCTTGTTTAGACTTCAAGGCTGACGGACAAAGAGCAGAGGTGAAAACAGGCTAGAATGACTTTGGCTTTCTTCTATTAACTGAGAAGGTACTGGCTTCTGGCTTTGCTATTGGTATCAATGACATGTAATTATAAGATATTGCAACTAATTTTTAATGCGCACGTGAAACTCAATAAACCTGTGTTGTGGGTCTACTCCCATCAAGCACTGCAAGGGCTGATATAGTCTAGTGGTCAAGAAGATGAAATCTGATACCTGTCTGAATTGGGTTCAAGTACTAGCCTTAGCCTTGCTCGGGCCTATTCTAGTGAGAGTCTACTGCTGTTATTATTTGTTTTACTACTCAGTGGAAGTCCTAAGCTGGGTGCTGGTGGCAGAGGGGTAGTACTCAAGGATTTTTTGTGCTAGGAGAGGCAGGCATTAAGACAAATACACAAATAGCCCATGATTGTCAAATGTGGAATGAGCAGAATATGAAAAGTAACCTAACAGGTAATTCAGAGTCATAAGCCTATCCCTTTCAAAATTATCCCTCAAGAGGCCTCATATTAACATTGTTGCTGATAGTTAAAGGAGTTTTTGAACATGTATTGAATTATCGTGTTAAAAGTAAAATATGGAAAGTACATAAAGTATTTCAGAAATTTCCCATGATTCCATCATCTAAGAAATTATAGTCAATATTTTGCTATGTCCTTTTATTGTTATTTTTTCCAAAAGTACTTTTGAGCTCGACACTTAGAGCCTCTATTTCCTTAAACTCTTGTTGCACATTATTTTGACTTTGTCACAAATCAAATCTTTATCCTTTGAAGGTAGGTTAGTGTTCTGTTAATCACCATTAGCCATCGGGAACTAGGTGTGGCAAATTTGATAAGTGATAAAGCTAGGGACATGCTGCTTTTGGTCCAAACACAGGATGGTAAAGTAATGAAATTACTTATTGCATGGCTTGTAATATGGCACTAATGGCAGTTCCATAGGGTAGCTTGAAATTTTGAGTTTGCCTCAAGCAATGAAATAAAGGACCTCATGGAAGGCCAGAATGCTGGGTTGCTTGTTAAATATCTGGTGCCCAGTGTTATGTCTGACAAATGATAGGTACCTAAAAACAGGCACCCAGGAAGACACCACTTTATTTTTTAATTGATTTTTAATTGCTGTGTGGCTTTGGGTAGTGTATATGCCATAGTGTATTTCCCTTCCTCTAAGAGACTCAGGCAATTATAAGCCCTCCAAAATTTTCTGTAAGATACTCAGGAATATATCTTTAAATAACGGTAAAGAAGAACAAGAGTGTTAACACTTTAATTATGTAATTCATAAAAATTTTCTACTTACACAAATTATACCTTAAAGATGTGGCTATATTCCCTTCTGGCTACAATATTCAATCCTAGTCCCCCTCCTACTTCCTTAGAGGAAGTGAATTCAATTATTGGATTGATGTTCAACTTTCCAAATTTTTTGTTTGTGTGTATATACATATATATATTATATGTGTTTGTGATATATATTATAGCAGACATATAATTTCTGGTATATTGTATCACTGTATGTATGATTCACTGCTTATATTTTTCACCCAACTAAATGAAAACTGACCACTTTAAAGGGACAAAACTCATTTAAACATTTAAGTTCTGGTTCACTTTCTTTTGATATAAGCTCTTGGCATCATAACCAGGTCTTCCACGGCATTTGTAAGAATTAACAGTAGCCAAAGAAACCAGCAGAGGCACTAAGAACTTCCACACACTGCTAGCCCTAGAATTTATCAGCCCAGGATGGTACATCTGACAGCGGCACCAAGGAATGCAGTGGGTACTACGGGCTGATGTCAAACTCCAGGATTAGAGACATCCTAAGACATTCTCATTATCCTTTATGACCCATGATGCATCTGTCCTCCACAGTGTATCAGGCTTCTTGAGGACATATTTCTATTTCCAGCTCGTGCCATCTTTAGGGAATAATAAGTTTAAATGAGTTATATCTGCTATGAGAAAGATGTTTGCATCTCCATTACCATCATTTGATCTAGAACATTCACTGGACTCTGTGTCCCATCTTCACATATTTTCATGGATAGCAAAAGAAAATTTTGCTCCAGGGAAATATGTGTAGACATTTTCTTGCTTCCACCTGGCATAAACTGTGGAAAGGGAAGGCTGAAGTTGGGAGCCAAGAGTAGAAACATCATAACAAACCCTCTGGCATCAAGGGACACAGATCCAGTGGTTTTCTCCAACCTCTTCCCAAGGCAGATGTCATACATCTCAACCAGGATCTGTAACAGCTCCACAGTTTAGGGAGGAACAAGAAAGGGAACAGAGCTAGTAATGAAATGAATCCTGGAAAAAAAAAAAAAGAAAGAGCCTCCCTTGGGTGATATTTTAGGACATTAGCTCAGACTGCCTTGTCCTCAGTCATCTCACTGGCATTTAAGTAGCCCCTTGGGTTACAGATCATGGCAGGTGCTGGTAAGTAAAGAGGGCCATGCTAAAAATACCCAGCCTCTTCTGGAACTCCGCCGGAAGCACCAGACGGAGCTCCCTCCTTGAGCAGTAGGATCTCAGAAAAAGAACTGAGAGCTTCCTCTATCTCAAGTAGTAAGAACTCTGTCTCTAGAAGCAAAAAAAAGGTCTGGCTCCCTTCTCCACGTAAGTTACTGAGGCAGAAATGGTCCCTTGGAGAAACAGCTTTCCTTTTGAGAAATAGCAGTTCCTACTAAACCAAGAAAACAGTAGATGTGGGTAACAGAATGGCGGTTACTAGAAGGGGAAGGGGGCACAAATATATGGTATTAGAAGGAAACTAGACTTCAGGTGGTGAGGACTCAGTAGAGTACACAGATGCTGAATTATGTTATACACCTGAAAATTACATAGTGTTATTAACCAGTGTTACTCCAATACATTTAATACTTAAGAAAAACAAAACAGGCTCTCTAAAGAGAAGCAAGGGTCCCAGGAGAAAGTACTGGGGCGAAGAGTTTTGCTAGTCAGCCAAGAAAGGGCCTTTACAAAAACAGGAAGTCCACTGCCCATTTTCAGTAACCTGGGCTTATCCATAGCCCTCCAAGCCAAATAACAACTGAAAATTAAGCTGTTGGCAGTGAGTATGGCATAGGTGCAGGAACAAAATTTCAGAAATCCCAGTTTTGAATTTCCCTAACACAGTGGCCTTCCCGTAGCCTGGATGTTATAAGCAGGTGTCAGTGCAGGAGGAACTGAGGTTGTCCACATCCGTGGGTGTTTTTACATCAGGTCTCACAGTCTATAAAATAAGAATGGAGCTCTGCTTGCCACTCAGGAGACTGCAAAGGTCACATCCGCATATGTTCCTGTTAAGGACATCAGTGGAAACTTGAGAACCAAGTACAAAAACATAAAAATGAACAGGTGGCATCCAATATAAAAAGAATGTGGGATTTGCAGGGAAGTAATAATTAGAACCACTCCAAAGTTTAGATGTGGCCCCCTGGGGCTGGTTCAGGTCTCTGGACCACAAAGCCTGGGGACGCATTCATTTCTGCACAAGATGTCCTGACTATATATCATTTGTCTTCATTTTCCTGCAGAGGTACTGCCTGGATTGACTGGTGGCTCATTGCTTTACTAACCCAAGGGTTTTGAGGAAAGCAGGTGTGGATTTCTAATGATTACCTTAAACTCTCTTGAAGCTACTAAGAACAAAATTAACATGCTTGCCTTTCTTTGTGAAGATGTCCTTTTTGTCCTACCTTGGGCCATAAACACAAGAGTATAAAAGGAAGGTTTCCTTGTTCCAACCACACTTTCTCACCAAGTTCTCCCATCAGCCAAGTGTGGGGGTGGGTTGAGGAGCCCAGGATGTAGTACTAACTATGCTGGCCTGCACCCAGCCTCATTACTATCACCTTTAAAGTGTGTTCATATGTAGAATAGACTTCTGGCAGCCCCCTCTCCTCTCCCCTTCACATTATAATGTTTCGCTTTTAAATACGAAATCAAATATTAATATTAACACAGGCTGGAGAATGGTTAATAAAAAGAGCACTGTTGCTGGGAGCTGGGACATCTGTGTTCTTGTTCTTGCACTGCCACCTCCCAGCTGAGTGATCTTCAGCCAGTCGCTGCCCTTAGTTTTCTAATCTATAGAGCAGGAATAATAGCACTCATCCTGATGCTGTCATAAGGCGTTGTGAGGAGATAATGAACTTGAAAGTACTTTTTAAATTTTACATACATAGGGATGTTGCCATTCTTGAGATAGCTAAATTCTACCCTAAGTTGGCTTGATTAAATCTCTACATATTTGCTGCTATTGAATGACAGAAGATAAGATGTAAGACAGAAAAACTCAATGCCTGTTTTTGGACTGGAAGAACGATTTTCCTGTGCAAACCTTTCAGGCAGCAAACATACTCAGGGGCCTCACAGCAGAATCAGGACCAGCCATGTGTCACTAAGTAATGAAGAAAGGCATCCACAATGACCTAAAGGCCTTTCTAAGAGTGCCAAGCCCTCCCTAGACACAGAGCACGTTTTCCTTGGGTCCTTGATAGTTGTATCACAAATCCTTGAGAAAGAAAACTCCTTCGTGTATGAAAAGAACATGCTGTATCTTGTTCCATGCGACAATGAGCCATGAGCATAACACTCTGAATTCCAGAACCCAGTGGAAGAAACAATTGTCTCTGGGTTTAATTATAGATTCTTCACTTTCCCTTAATTGCCTGAGTCAGTACTGTTGACTCTGGGGGAGTCTTGAACACAGGTCGAGCTCTTGCTGTTAAACAAGGTGTGACTATCAGGTAATGAGGTTTTTATGTTGTTTTGTTCTAAACAAACAACCCTTGACATACATATTCAAGTGAGTGTTCCTGTTAAAGGTGACACATTAGTAAGCCAAGCTCACGGTGACTCTTCTCTAACCAAATTTTGAGAAATGTAGTATGACGGGTATGGGTGCTCTTATGGGGGAAAGGGGACAATATATTTAATATTAAAAGTCTCCTAGGAAACCTGAGCTATGGGATCCTCATAGCTCCCACAGGGAGACCCAGGCAGCATTGGGACAATAGTAATGGTAATATGGTTGGGATACACATTAAATGGCCCGCAGAGAGATGGTTTTACCTCTCAGTATACACAGATATGTTTCCTGGAGGGAAAGATCCATGTCTCTGATCATCCTTCCTCGAACCCATAAACTCAAGTTCGATGCCTTTCATGCAAAAGCTGTTCAATAAATATTTTTGGGACATTTCTCCTACCTTATCACAATACAGTCATTCTTCAGAAAATAAAACATAGAGTCAATATTTTGATATTTTGAATGGAAATAAGTCTTTCAAGTCTTGTTTTGTTACCGTTCCGTCCCAGATACTGCTTTCTCCTGCTTACTTGTATGGTTAATAGCCAATAAACAGTCATTCAAAAAAAATTTATTGAGAAATGACAATACCAAGCTCTGTAAAAAATCTGGAAATTTCACAGACATTCTTGGTATATGCACAGAACCTCTAGGCCAAGGATGTTATGCAGGCTCCCATAGAACATAGTCTCTCTCATGTAACCGCAGGAGAGAAAGGGGGTTATTATAAGGACCCCTAGAACTGAAATTTGGTCATGGTCCCCCATTTTCTTTCTCTTAATGGTGTTTCTGTTTATTTGCTATGTCTGCTCCATTCTCCATCCTCTATAACCAGACTTCTCTGCTTCCTCATAACTTAGTTGATTCATGGCTTTTTGTGGTTGTATTAGTTAGGAAAAGCTAGTTATGCTTCAGTAACAAACAACCCCCAATTCTCAGTGACCTAAAATAGCAAAGGTTTATATCTCACTCTTGCTACACATCCACCAAGGGGTAGCTGAAGGGAAAGGGGGAGCTCTGCTTATCATAGACACTTGGGAACCCAGAATGACAGAGCAGCAACAATGTTAAAAATGAACATGGCAAGGTACAAGCTAATTCCATGAGCTAACTCCTTAATCATCCACCATAAGTAACTTCTGCTCATATTTCCTCAGCCAAAGCAAGTCAAATGACCACACCTAACTTAACTAGGGTAGGGGGTAGTTATGCAAGCCTACCAAGATCATGATTGGGGAGAAACCCCAAATACTTTTGAATAGCCTTAATCACCCTCATACAGGCATTTCTAGCACAAGATTGCAAACTTTCTTTGTTTCAGAAGCTTAGCTAATGATTCATACTTTCCACATTCCTTAGCTCAAACTACAGTAAAAGAGAAACTGTGTGTTCCAGTCCATCTTTGCCTGATAGGCCACAACACTAGGTCCCTGATCAGCCTATGGATTTGTCCTTGAGTCATAGTCAATCAGCTGGAGAACAGGGATATACACTATTGCACATGGCTGTCCAGCCCACCTCTTCATCCAGAGACCAAGACATATGTCCAGTACGGAAGAAATTGTTGTTTAAGTTAAGTCATGATGTTTTGCTTGTCTTAGCCCTTGGTGACAGAAAGATTGGGTTTGGCTAGCTGTCAGGTTATTCATGGAGCAGAATCTCAAATAACTGAGTCCAAGGACCTGCTGCATTAACCCATCAGTCTAGAGATCAAAGATGTTGTACCAAGGGATTTTAAATTTTGGCTCTGTGCAACTCTAGTTCCATAATTGGACACTACAGTCTTTGACCTCTGAACCTATAGCCCTAGGTGAGAGGGGCAGAGTGGAGACGAGAACTCACACAGGAAGATCTAAACATCTAAACCCAGAATTCAAGTCTCTTCACCATATGCCTCCAATCTACCTTTCCAGCCTCATTTTCCCAGTTTACCTCCAAATAAACCTGTTGTCCGACCACCATCAAACATCCCCTTTTCTTCCATTAGCTTCTCTCTAACTGTATCCCTTCCTCTAAAATCAGTATAAAAACTACCACTTTTCAGAGAAGTCTTTTTCCATCTGCTCTGACCTGGTTATTTCTATTTCTTCCTCCTCCAAATTCTTGTAACTCTGCTCATGCTGAACACCTAAAGGACAGGGATTTATCTTATTCATTTGGTGATCCCAGAGCCCAGGGCTTGCCTGGTACTCACCAATGGTGTGTTTGATGAATTGTCTGTAGCATCAGAAAACTTCCTTTGCTATGTTAGACACAGTGGAAAAAAGTCAGTTAGTATGATCCCTCCAGGAATTTCTCTAGTTTAGTTGCCTAATTTTATAAATGAGAAAACTGAGGCCTAGAGAAATGACTTGCCCTCTGCCACCCAGTTAGCCACAATTTACTGAGCACTTTGCTATGTGCTAGACAAAAAGCTTTTCATTTTCTTATTTCAATCCTTGTAACAACCCTAAGAAGGAAGAATTTTCATACCTACTTTACAGAAGAGAAAACTGAGGCTTAAAGAGGTTGTAACATGGCTAAGGCCACTTTGCAAGGAGGAAATCAGGCCAGATTCAGATCCCGGGGTCTAACTCCTAAGTCCCTACTCTTGCCCCTTATGCTGATCTCCAAGCTGAGGAGTTAGCTCCTTGTGGTCCCTGCAACTATATCTTGCCCTTAGGCCTTGAACTTTTGTCAATGCTCCAGTGGCTGAGTTGACATATGGTGATTAAAGGGTTCTGGTGAGTTACTGTGCCATGCAGCCCCTATGCACACAGATCTACTGTTCTGACCATTAGGTCAGGGTATGTTTTCCCTCCTGGGCAATTGGGTTAGTGGAAGAAACATGATAAAATCCTGGAAAGGAACTTGATCTTTCTCTGAAGGACTTACAAGTTGTTTGGCCTGCCTGATCTGCTCCAGTACCGTCCGGGGAATATTCGGTATCCATGTAGTACAGGTTGTGAATTATTCTGTGGGGACTGTTAACAAGACCCTCACCAACTCAGCCAGTCTCAGGCAGGGCCTTGGGGCAGCCCCCTTGTTGGCCTTCCCACTAAAACTCTGAAAAGAGTGGTCTTTTCCCCATTGGGAGCTGGAAGGAGTAAGAGATGTAGGAAAAAGCTTCCTGTCTCCAACCGGAGAACACTATACAAAGCTGGGCCTGTTCCTTCTCAGAGTTATGGCTGTGGCTACAACAGCTGGGATAACATTTATCCCATGTTTTGGCAACCTGGTCGCTGAACACCTAACATGGAAGGAGGCCAAGTCCCTAAAATCAGTTAGAGAAAAAAGATGAAGTTAGATCTGGAGGAACCTCGGGGATCATCTGCCCCTGGATTTAAAGATGAGAAAACTGCAGCACCAAGGCTAAGTTACTTGTCACGGTCACATGGCTGCTGTTGATAAAGACCAAAGACCAAGAAGCCTCAGTCTAAACTCAATGTTCTTTCAATGTTCTTTTCAACTGCCACCCGCCTACCTACACATTAACATGTAGACAGGCACACAAACCAAAGTAACTAGGTTCTGTGTCCTTAAAGTATTTGACTAGTCCTCCCCTGGGGAGAAGGGCATGCAGAAGACAGATTTTCAGACATTCTGTCCCGCAACATCAGAGAAAGTCTCAGGAGCTGCCCCAGGGTCTTGCTCCCAACACTCCTTTGCTCTTCTCTCATTGAGTTTCCGGAAAGCGAGCTCCCAGGATGACACCTGGCAAGCTGAGAGTGGCGAGGGATGCATTAGGCGAGTGCTGGGTACGCTCAGGCGTGGGTGCCGATGTGGCGGCTGCCGGCAACCTCCGGACCCTGATGCTGAGCACGCCGGGGTCCCGCGGCTCAGTAGGGGCGATGCGCACCAACTACCTGCACTGCCCGCCCCCCCCCCCCCAGGGCCCTGACTCCGCACGGGCTCGGCTGGGGACCCCAAATTCAGGGCGTTGACCCCGGGAGAAAGATGCGCAGGGTAGAGGTTAGCACCGTGCCCTGGCCTCAGCACCAGTGAGGCCCCGGCGCCCTTTCCCTGGTGTGCAGGTTTGGAAACCCGGAGGCCTCTGGCTGCCGCCTCCGCGGCTCTGGTCCCCATATATAGTCATATCCACCGTCAACTGGGAGGCCGGCAGGCGGCAGCGAATGGGCGAGCGGCCCCCGCGGGAGGAACGGGGAGGGCGCAGGGGGAGGAGGGAGAAGGGAAAGGGGGCAGGAGAAAAAAGCTTTTCCAAAAAAGTATTGGCTGTCTTGAGGAATGCGGTCGTCCCCTTGGGAAAGTACATATCTGGGAGCAGCAGGCAGCTCCGTGCTCGCACTCCGGCTCGGCCGTCCCACCGCGCGTTCGCCTCGCCGCTCCCGCCGCAGCCCCCGGGCCTCTCGCCGCCGCCACCATGGACGCCATCAAGAAGAAGATGCAGATGCTGAAGCTCGACAAGGAGAATGCCTTGGATCGAGCGGAGCAGGCGGAGGCCGATAAGAAGGCGGCGGAGGACAGGAGCAAGCAGGTCGGCACCTCCCCGCCCCCGCTGGACGCCCGCCCTGTGCGGGCCCGCCTGGGTGCTCCCGAGCCCTGGGACTCAGCCTTACACCCTTACCTGCCTTTCACCCTTAGGATTCGGGGAGCCACCCCCACCCCCAAACGGCCAGGGATGTGCGTCTGAGGGGAAGCGGGGGAGCAAGACTCGGGCTTGTTCTAACTTTTAAGTAGCATCCGAGGACGCTTATTTCCCTTCTCTGGTTCCCAGAGCCCGTGAAGTCAATTCATTTCCTAGAGGCACTTGATTCTCAGAATCCGGAATCAATTTTGGATCCTTGGGGGAAGGGAGGCGGGGGGCGGCGGGGAGGTGGAGAATTGAAGGCAATCAAGTCCGCAAAGTGTTAGAAGTTCTTGTGGGCATTTGCCTGGAGAGGATACGCCCTTCAACTGGTATAGAAAAGGCGGTAGGGGTAGGGGTGTGTGTCATGGAGTGTTTCCCTAAGAACAAAGATGGGACAGAATAGAGAGTACGGTCCGAAGGCCAGGGGCGTTTTTCTGCACCCTCAAGTTGTGGACTTGAGCCCGCTGAGACCTCGGCAGGAGTCTCGTCCTGGGGGGGCGGGGGGGGGTTGCAGGGCGGGCCACGGTGCACCTCCAGCTCCAGAGAGAGGAGTTTAGTTACCTGAGGACCCTTGAACCCCAACTCGGTGGCGCCCCAAGCCGGAGGGGCCCCAGCCAACCCGGCGCCCGTGTGTTGTGTATGTGTGTCTAACACCCGGTCCGTGCCGGTCGCCCGCGCCCGCCCGCCGCTGCCCCCCAGCTCGAGGAGGACATCGCAGCGAACGAGAAGCTGCTGCGGGCGTCGGAGGACGAGCGGGACCGGGTGCTGGAGGAGCTACACAAGGCGGAGGACAGTCTCCTGGCCGCCGATGAGACCGCCGCCAAGGTACCCGGGGCGCGCGGCTCGGCGCACTAATGGCTAACTCTGTATCTTTCTCTCTCTCTCCCTTCTCTGTCTTTCCCTCTCTCTGTCCCGCTGTCCCTGTGCTTCTGGTTCTGTGCACCTACACCTCTCCCCTGCGGTATCACGCTGCCTGCTGCACCCCTCCCCCTGCCCCCCACGGCCAACTCCCAGCTGGAAGATGAGCTGGTGTCGCTGCAAAAGAAACTCAAGGGCACTGAAGATGAACTGGACAAATACTCCGAGGCTCTCAAAGATGCCCAGGAGAAGCTGGAACTGGCAGAGAAAAAGGCCACCGACGTAAGTGCACGCACACACTGCCTCCCTCACCTCCTGCCCGCGTGGCCGCTCTGGGGTCCACCACAGGGGCCAGAGAGCAACGGAGGAGGGTCACCTCCTCCCACTGGACGCCTGCACATAACCCCGCCATGGCCCAGAGCACTGGATGCTGCCTTGGACTGCTGCTGCACACATTCATTTATATTTCATCCACTCCTCTCTTTCTTGTACTCTTTCTTTGCCCCCACCTCTGGGGTGGAGGTGGGTGGGTGAGAAGCTGGGAGAATAGAGCAGCTGAAATTGGATGCTGAAGGTGAACCTTGCCTTCCTGGTGGCAGAAAACCTCTGAGGTGTCATCACCAAGGTTTGTGCAAACAGAATGCCTAGTTTCTTCACTTTCTTTCTTTTTGCCCTCTCTGGTGAGTGGGTGGGTAGACCTGGTTTTCAAAGGTAGGCCTAGTCAGGATACAGAAGACCTGACCTCTAGAATGAAGGAATGGCATGGAACTACTTTGACTCAGAATGCTAAGCTTGATGGTGGGTGCAGAGACATTGAGGCCTGCTTTCTTACTAGGGAAGTCAATCCAGTCTTTTAAGATCTGCCTGGGAAGATGATACTTGCTTGGGTCTGCAGTCTGAGAGCACTAGATCCAAAAAGTAAGCTGGGAGTTATATATAGCTCAGTGCTTTATATGGTATAGTGAGCTAGCTGCCTCCTCTGTGCTCCCCCTTCTTGCCCCACCCCCACCTGTCAGCCTTCTGACAACTACCACATAGTTTCAGGGTTGATGCACACGGGGCAAAAGCACTCTGTCCACTTCCCTTTGAAGGATTCCTTTTAGCGGAAGAGCTTGCCTCTTCTGCAGCATAATTCAAACCAAACATACTTCCAAAGGACCTTTTTTTCACACCGTTGGATTCCATTCTAGAACCTAATTAAGCCTAGAGGCCCAATTAGGAAAGAATTTCTTGGGAACTTGGGAATAATTCCAAGAATGTATGAGCACCAGAGAGAAACTGCCCAGAAGTTGAACTACCAAGTGCTACAGTAGAAATTTTTTTATCTAAGAGTAAAATGCAAATTGCTGGAGGGTCTTGGGTCTGGAAATCAGTAAAGGCTTTTTGTGGTTTGAAAGGCTTGAAATGTAATCTCCAAGTGTGCTATGTAAATGAGAAATCCAGACATGGGACATTTAGAATCTGACCAAAAAATTTTTCAGTGAAAATCAAGATTCCTGGAAAGGAGGTTCAGGGAAATACTGATTTAGCTAAAATATTTAAATTACAAACTACCTGGCTTTAGAAAAAGGGCCAAAGAACATATATAATTCTTACTTTGTATAATGTAGATCAGATGTCTGTTCTGTATATGGTTAAATGGAGGGTGTCTTTCTCCCTCAAATTCTCCAGGAGGACGTTTATTTAGCTTTTTCAAAAGAGCCGCTGATAGATCAAGGAGAGATATACCTTATAAGGAAAAGAATGCAGAGAATTTGAAAATAGCCCAGTAAGGCTGAAGGCAAGAGAAGGAGAAAAAAGCTACTACAATTCCTAAGGAAAAAAGATCATAATTATTGTGACTATGCAGTGCTACAGGTCTTCCACGAAAAGTCTTGTTTAAGGGAGCCTCCCAATGAGGTGGATTAGAAGTGGAAAAGAGGTTATTTAAAACCAGCTGGGGTGGGGGCGGTGCCAGCAGGGGAAGGAGAATTTTGAAACTGTTTTGATTCTTTTTTTTTTTCCACTGAAAACTGCCCCTAATATGGTACTCTTTTTTTTGCGGAGTATATATTGTTCATCTTCTCTTTAACAATCTAGGTTGTTTGGAACCTATAGGAATATTGAAGAAGTTTGTGAAGAAATACTATATTGAGAGTGATTCTTAACTAGTAAAAATAGTCCACTTGAACAGGGGGAGACAGATGTCACTAGAAAAAGGGGGAGGTGGGAGAGAGGTGAGTTTCCTGAAGTAGTAATATATTTCATTTATGATTAGGACATTTCATTGTCATCACTCACCTCTGTAAAACATTTTTACATTTTTCTTCCACTGAAGATATTTTTCTAATTTACCAACATACTTTACAAATCTTATTCCAGAAGCGGGCTCCTCCTAGCTTAAAAGGTTATAATTCAGGAAGTAGCATCCCTGATGGTTTTGTTTTAAATTTTTTGCTGTCATTCCACCTAACTGAGGCTGAAGGGGATAGATGGCTCCCATTTTCCTTCTGCTCTTCAACCCTTTCCCCAATAACTATGTACCTGATATTTACAGTATGTGAGTTTTTATTACCTACAGGTCTTTGCTTCCTAAATCAGTGAGTCTCTCAACTAATTGAATTGTCTAGAGAGATTTAAAAACCCTTAATCCAGGCTGCCCAGGCCAATTAAGTAAGAATCTCTGGGAGTGGAACCCAGATGTTAGTGTTTTAAATACCCAGGTGATTCCCATGTGCAGCCAAGGCTAAGAACTGTCCTAACTCTTCTATAATGACATCAGCATGAAAATGAACTCACCTGAAACTGACTTTCCCAGGTGTTTGAAAGCAGGCCATTAAGTCACTAGTTGGCTGCTTAGAGCACTTGCCAGTGTCCAGCAATTTCCCTGGCTCCTTCTGAAGGTTCCCAGATGTCCCCTACCCACACCCTCAAAGTTGGAGGCCACGGTTTCTACTCCTTTAGGAGAGGAGTTGTAACCTCCCTCTTGACCAGATAAACTGTGTAGAAACAAAGCGAAAGGCTCCACCTACCGGATATGAGGGTCATTGTTGGGGTTTCGGAGAGAGCCCAGGTTGAGAAAGTACATGGAAAATGAGTCTGGAAAGCAAAGGAGTTTAGTTGTTAGAAGCTGTGGAGGAGAGGGTTGTCAGGTCTGTTTTCTTTTTCTAAATTACTCCTACACTTAAACACATCAGGAACTGACTTGAAAGGTGAGAAAAGAAAGGTGTGAGACTTAGCAGGCATTTAAAAACAAAGCCCCATTGGCAGAGGTGGATTCCCAGAGATTGTGTCCAAGTTGGTTTTCATCCTGCTGTAGCCAGAGGCTCTCCTAGGATTCTGTAGCCTTCTTTGGTGTGCCTTTTAAAGGTAGCCCCATCCAGCCCCAAATTGGTCAGATTCCAGAAAGAGCTCAGAGCCTGATCTAAAAGCAGAAAAGATGGTAACCAGAAGGGACTCGAGATGGCTGTTTTTATGGAAAGGAAAGTGAGCCCCAGAGAGTCTGGTGGGCCTGAGAGCACACAGCTGGTTATGGGCCCCAGCATGACTCTTAAGACAGTGCCTGCCTATTAACTAAAGTTATCATTTGAGTTCTTAACTATGTATGTACAAGATATTGAGCTAAGCGCTTTAATTATTTCATAATCCTCACATCAGTCCAGTGAGAAAAGTACTAATAATCCTACTTTTACAGATGAAGCCCAGAGAATTCAAGTTATTTGTCCAAAGTCACACAGCCAGGAAAGAACTAGGAGCCAGATTCTAACCTGGGAAGACTTTTAGAATAGGTAGGTTTAACCACTGCAATATGTTAGTTTTCATTTCGTGAGTTTTGGAGTGGGAGAAGGGCTGTTGTGGTTAGACTCTTGTGTCCTGGGGTTCTTTACAACGAGGAACAGTCCCTTTGGGGGTACATTCAGGCCCCAAATCCCTCGTTCAGCTTCCCTCCCTTCTGGGCCTGGGAATTCGGGACTCTGGAGCGGCGCTCCCGCCGCCAGTAGGCGGCACCATCGCCCTTAGCAGCCAGTCCCGTTACCCCTGGACTACTCGAACGGGGGAACGGTGCTGGGAGTCGAAGGAAAATCCCTGCTTGGTGGCCTCCTTTTCTGCAGGGCGCAGTCCGCCAGGTGCCCCACAGCGCGCACCCGACGCCAGCCAGACTCGCTGCAACGAGCATGCGCAGCGCCTCCCGCCGTTTACAAATTCCTGGGGTCCGCGGCGCGCGCCCGGCCCCGCCCGCCACGCGCGCTCGCGCACCCGCTTGCGGTTCGCTTGCACCGGCGGTGAGACTGTGACTTCCGGGCCGGTCCTGGGCCGCAGGGGGCGCCGCCGTTGTGCGGCGAGGACTGGGCGGGGCGGCCCGGCTCCGTGAGTGCGGCAGCGGCGGCAGGAGCGGAGCAGCCGGTCTCTCCCACTGCAGCCTGCCCGCCGCCGCCCCGCACGATGGCGGGGAGCAGCTCGCTGGAGGCGGTGCGGAGGAAGATCCGGAGCCTGCAAGAGCAGGCGGACGCCGCGGAGGAGCGCGCGGGCAGCCTGCAGCGCGAGCTGGACTACGAGAGGAAGCTGAGGGAGACCGTAAGGGACCCACCCATCACCCACCCACCCACCCGGAGGCGTCCCCTCCCCAGTCGGCCCCACACCGTGCCTCAGGGCCCTCGGGAGCCCAACTAGCCTGCCCCTGGCCTCATGCTCCGGGGCGCACCTGGCGCACCTGGGCAGCCGGCATGGAACTCTGGGGAGGGGTCCTGCGGGGTTTTTATGCGTTTTGCATCTTTCTGGTTAAAGTAAAAGCTCCAAGGGGAAGTAGGAGTGGTGTTGAGAAGGTTCTGGAAGCAGCCACATTTCTGGGGTGTTTGCGTTTGGCCTGGGTGTCTTGGATCCCCTGGGATGTGTACTTTGCGCTGCTGGCAATTACCCCGAGGGTGGGAAAGGAAAAAGGAAATTCTTTCGGAAATTCGTTCCGTTGGGAAGGGGCGCCAACAGGTCTAGTCTAAGGTAGTGCCGGACTTTGGGACCCGGGGATGCTAAATTCTACCATCCCCGATGGTTTCCCTGGAAGTCTGTTTCTCTGGTGGTTGAGACACTGACAGCTCCGCTTCTAACTTATAAAATTTGCGTTCCGTTGACCCTTTTCTTAGTCATCCTTTTTAATGTACAGATAAATATTTCTTTGTTACCGAATCTTGAAAAAAGTTGGCTAAATGTCAACGATTATTGGGTGTATTTTCTTGCCGCCTTCCCCCTCCCCCACGTTGCGTGTAATACCTGGCTTCCTTTTTCTTAAGGCAAATGTATCCAACAAACAGGAACAGAATTTCAGAGGCAGTTTAGTTTAGGCGTTGAGTTTGGGGAGGGAGAGTAGGGTGTGTGTGTATTTTAAATAAGGATACTCAAACACCTTGGGAATTTTATGACAAGTGATAATATGGTGTCCAGCTGTGCTTAATGCAAGCCTATTCTCAGTTGAGTAAATCCTATTGGTTAAGTGTACAGCTGGCTGCAGAAACTACAGGACCTGTTTTGCATAAAATGCATAGAAGCAAAAGGTTCCTCTTAAGACGAAGTCCTAACGAGGACATTTCAGATAAAATACAGACAGGAATCAGAAAATCAATAAGCAAAAGAGATTTTTTAAGAAAACAAGTCAGCAACGGTCCTATGGATGTCTTTGAATTTGGGTGATAAATTGATTCTGACTCCCTCCCTGAGTGGCTAGTAACTGCCCTTGAACTATTAGAACTAATGGAACGAGATGGATATGAACAAGAATTCTGGAACCAGACTGCCAAGGTTTGAATCTTCCACTACTTAACTACCTGTGAGACATAGGGCAAATTAACTTCTCAGTCTCTCGGTTTGCTAATTATAAATGTGGATAATAATAGCACCCACCTATTGTGAGGGTGAAAGGACTTAGTATGTATAAAGAAATTACAATGGTGCTAGGCACAAGTAGATGTTATGTCAGCCAGTATTAAAACTGCACGGCACTTGGCATAGCTCATTGCTTCTTCACCTTCAATTCTCCACTTATCGAAAGGCCTTGAAAATGGCCTGCTCATTGTATTACATCTTAAAACATTCCATTTAAATGTTTTTAATCAATATATTTTTGTTAGTCTTTGGAACTTGTAGAGAGGGCATGGGCAGGCTGGAAGGAATGTTTGGTGGATTGAAGTGGTATTAGTGGTGGAAGTCAGTAGAATTCCCCTCACCCTGCTGAAAAAGGGAATATGTGGTCCTGTACGGGAGTGCCTTTTATTGACTCCTGGCCTTGTGATTGATGTCAGACACAAGATAATTGCATGACGAGCCCGTTGTTACTTTTATACACACCTTCTCTTTTGTGCATTTTTATAACAGTGATCTTCCTGTGCCAGCTGGCTAAAGACAATACTTTCATTCCTTTCAAAACTTTATATTAAAAGTAGCTTAAATAAGTTCATTTTTTAAAGTAATTTTTGAAAAGTCTATCCAGGTGATTAGACACAGAACCTTTTAAGACAGCTAGCTACTTGAGGATCGAGTCAGACCATGGAGAACTTCAGATTGAAAGTTGTTCCTCACTTCTGAAACTAGACCTTAAAAGATTATAGCTAATTTAAAGTAGTTTCTTGGTAGTTTTCAGACACAGCTATGAGTTAACCTAGCAGTCACAGTTTCTCTTGGTAGCAAAGATGAAAGTTTTGTGACAAAGTCATGAGCCACTGCAAAAAATATTTGGAAAGTTGGCCCTTAATTCAAATTCTCAACAGTTCAGGCAGGCTGTAGTTAATTGGCCCTGTTATACCAGGACTTTCCTTGGAAAAATCAGTCCTCCCTTATTTCTTACTGGTTTGTTTTTCCCAGGTATGTGAGCTCTTTAAATGTTTGGAATGAGGCTACTTTGCTTGATGTAATAGTTGATACCAGGTCCTTTGACCCATGAGGATTTTGTTTGTTTGTTTTTTGTCATTATCAGAGGAAAAAGTAGCAAGAAGGAGCCAATCCTTCCTCCTTTCTGAATAGTACCCAGCAAATAAGGAGACTTAAAGTTGCAGCCTGTAGGTTTTTAATTGGTAACTTTATTAAATCATGAGAAATAACCAATTTACAAAACTCCCAGCCCATTTCCTCTTTAGAGTTGGTAAATATTTCTAAGACTAAGAAACTAAGGGTGCATTTTGTCTCACATTGGCACCCCCAGGGTGGCAGTAACTAGAATATGTACACACTCTCAGTTTCTGCTTTCATATGTAGGCAAGGCAGAGGGACAACAATGCCCTGTTCATGTCCATTCTCCCTCATTATACAAACATGCCTCATAAATTACAGGCTTTGGCACAGTTAGAGGAGGTTGTGTTTATCTGTTATCCATGGGAGTGCCCCTTAATGTCATCAGTGTTTTTTCCCCCTTTTCTTACCATATAAGGGCAGAAGTTTGACTTGGCCGTAGTCACTTGGTCTTACACAGCAAGTTGGGTGAAACCTCTGTATAACTACAGTTTGCATGAAATAAAAAGGCCTGACCTTTGATCATCCCATGCTCCACTCTGGTTTGGGCAGGACTTTGAAAATATATTCCAGAGGATTAATTTTTAGGATATAATATTCTACTACAATTATTTCTTAAGAGCCTTAACTGGAATTCTTTGTTAAGTAAAAATTATTGCTATTTTTATTTATTGATTGATTTAATTTCAGCTCTGTTGGCTACTAAAACATCTAGATGTCCTGAAACTCTAGGCCTTGGAAAAGTTTTTTTCAACTCCGATTTGGAGTAATATTTTGCTATGTTGGGGCAAGCATGCCTCTGAATTCTGTGTAGTACTTTGTTGGGTGTGGAGGGAGTGGGGGAGTGGTGTGCCTGCTTTTCTCTCCGTATAGGTAGCTGATATCTTTGCCAGGGAGGAGGCAGGCCTGACATGTGCAGCTCTAAGGCACCTCACAAGGGTAGAGTGCCTGGTGTGGTTTAACAACAGATCTGTAGGAAGACAATTGGTAGCCTTCACTAATATAGCAGTCTCTTTTCTGAGTAGCTCATTACATGTTAGGACACAATAGCACTTTTGAAATAAAAGAAACTAGCATCCCAAACTGAAAGATTTTGCCAGCAGCATCAACACTTGGGGCCTAGATAGAAGAGGCTAACTCAGCACACTAAGGGTAATTTCCATGCCTGGAAATAATTTGCATCTGGGGTCTTGACCCTTCCCAAACGCGTTGTTATTTATATCTGCTTTTTAAATAACAGAAGGTCACGTGGCTATGGACTTGTACTGGCAGAGGCAACCGCAGGTTAAGTTCTTAAGTAGAGTGTCCCATCCCCTCACACACACACCCCCTCCTTCCCCACCACACCCCCCCCTACTATGATGAAAGAAACCTTAGAAAATGTTTAAATAAGCCTCAGAACGTAGAAAACACATACTGAAAATAAAAAGTTTGCGAAGGTGAAATATGTGGGCCTTTTGAACACAGAACATAATCCCCAAAAATAAGAGAAAGAAAGAAGTGCCCTTAATTTATTAAATTAAACATATCTTGAATTCTAGGGAATCAGACAAAATTGTGATCAGACCAGTATGGTAGGGCCTGAAAAGCCAGTGAGAGTCCAGGCATTTCCCAGGGAAAGCCTGTATAGAGGTAGAGGTACCCCAAACAATGCTTCAAGTCTTGGCTATAACCAAGCAGCGTTGGCTTCTGGTATTGAGAGCAAGTGCTCTGTGTCCTTATGTCAGCTGTTACCCATTAATGTTACTTGATGAAGTTTTCAGTTTTCTACCATAGCTTACTTCAAAAAGGATTGAGAGGACTTGTTTAGTGGATGATATTTAATACAGTAACTGTTCTCCTAGTCCTGGTTAGGTTCTGTTGCTGAAGGCCATTGTATGGATAGGGGAGTTGGGTTGGAGGTGGCTGTAGAGAACCTCCCACTCTGACACAGAAAGAAGGAAGATAACAAAGGTGAGGACCTCTAGTTCCAGGGCTTTCATGAGGTTCCAGGAGGCTGTCAGGAGAAGTGACAGACCCAGCCAGTGAGGAGCAAGATAACTTGGATTTTAGTCTTGTCTCCCACCAATGGCTGTTGACATGAGCATACGTCAGCATTCTGGGTCAGAGATCCCACTATCCTCCTATTTTCTTTTGAATGAAGAGCTAGAAGATCACTTCCCACAGGATTTGCCAGCTTCTTTGGGTAGAGGAGTGGAACAAGTAGCTTATTTATAGTGCAGATTCCCGCCCTCCCCTGTAACCTCCTTAATCAGTATCTCTAGGGATGGAGGCTGGAAGTTTGTATTTTTAATATATCTCTCTCAATGGATTCTGACACTTAGGCAGTTTGGGGAACTGTTTGGTGATGCCTAGGTGGATGTTTAGCCCTTCCAGTTAAACAACTGAGACCCTATTTTGCAGAGCACCCATAGGTTTGCTCTCTATGTGCACCAGTCTTGGCTCCTAGAACAGATCTCTATTCCCAGTCATTGCTTGGGCACCCTATACAAGGTCCTCTTGGCTGGTGTTCCTTAGGACACACCCATAATGTCAAGAAGTATAAGGTCCAACAAAATGTTCCTGGGAGAAAAGTTAGACATTTATAAAACAGTGACCGATAAGAGGGAAGATACAGATTGATGAGGTGGAGTGGGGGGGGACCTCTCAGGTAGGGAGATCTTGTGCACAGAGGCAGAAATGAACATGGGGTCCTCCCTCCTTGCTCTCTCATGTCGCAGGGGCGTGAGAAGCTGGGGACCTAGACTGGCTTGTCACCCGGAAGTTTACTATCCCAGATTGTAACATCTCCTTTCTATGAGTACAAAGTCCTGAAGGCTGGGGCCCAGATGGAAAGCAGAGCAGGGAACTTAAAAAGTGGTAGCTACAAAAAACATCTTTGAAAATCTCACTAACATTTCTCTGACCACCTGTAACAAGGCTACTTGCCTTTATTTTTTAAATAATAATTACAAGGAAAGAAGGGAATATTTTTGAGTGTGTGATCTAGAAACTCTACTGAAGTTTTTTTGTTTGTTTCCTTTTCTCATTTTTGTTTTTAACTTTTGAGGCTGCTTGTTTGTTTCCCCCATGCATAAAAGAATAGAATTTTTACTGGAAATGAAAAATAGAGAAAAGTGAATAAAGCAAACCTGACCCAAAAATATAACCTTAATGTTTTCTCCTCCCGGTTTTTAAAAATAGGACTAAAGATTTTTTGAAAGGCAGTTTCCTCTATTTAAGAAAGGTTGTTGTTATTACCCTTACCCCTTCTCTAAAAAAACCAAGTCATCTATCTGCCTTTTAGACTTAGCGGGGCCCATTACTAGCTGTGCACCAATAACAATGTACTTCATGGGCCAAGACAGTTGTAAACCATCCTCTTCAGATTCATTTGTCATTTCCCCCTGCTCCCCGTCTCTATCAACCAATTACTACTACATGGTTAATTTTCGATGAGATAAAAGTATATTTGAATGGTTTTTTTAAAAAAAAAAAAAAAAAGTCCTTCACCATGGTTGGAAAAGCCCTAATCACCTCTCTTTCCCAAATAAAACTTTGTTCATCTAGATTTGTAAGATTTTAGCTGCTAAGAGCTGAATGTTCTCACATTCCTTTGATTCAGGGCCATAATCACAGCCTCTCTGTCTAACTACATGTGCATTTCAAACTGTGTATATCATGGATTCACAAGCTAAGAAAGTTGTTTTTGTTTAAATTAGATTTTACTATTTCATAGACATTTACTGAGCTCATACTTTGCGGGAAACCATGAGTCCCTGCATGTAGAAGCTTATAGTTGAATAAAGAAGACAAGACTATAGGCAGAGAACTAACATAGGGTCCCTAAGTGTGTATTGTAACTTTTAGAAAACTTTCTGTGTATCCTGAAAACCGCATCACCCCATGATGAGCAGACATTCAAAATGGGCGAGGTTGAAGAAATGGTGTCTGATTACTAAATTCCATCTCTCATTTAAATGCATAATATTTAAACAGCTACCCTTTCAAGCGTATGTTAGGGACCATGGCAGTCTTGCAAACGTTCTGAGGCTCATAGTAACAGATGCTTATAACAGTAGATAATCATTGCATCCCCAAGAAAGAATCATCTACAAATAAAAACAGATCTGAACTGCTTTTCTCCTAAGGAGTTTGAAACTTTTCTTGTAGCAACTTTGACTTGTAAGAAATTCCAGTAGGTTTATGTCGGAAACACTTGGGAAATTTGTCTTGGCCCTGTTCCAGTGTTACCAGTTACTCTAAAGGAGTTACTGAAAAAGTGGGAGGGTACTTAATTTAGTTGTGTCTGTATAGCATATATTTTAGAGCCCCACAACATTTTGAAATATTTTAGTTCCTTTATAAGCCCCCTTTGAGAAAATGGTCTGAAGAAAGGAGGATTGAGACCACTCAAATCTGGTTTCTGGCTCTTTATGTAAAGTCGTATTATCTCTGTCTACACCTCAGGCACCCAGTGAGTGATGTGGCTTTAAGGAAGCTCTCCCGTTGATTAAAGCCAATACGTTGAAATCTATGGAAGAAAGGAACCAGTGGGAGAGCATTTAAGGGTCCATCTTTCCAATGAGAGTGGTGTGTATGGATTTGTATATAAACAAATGTGGACAGTCACTATATAAATCAATGTACGAACGTATCCAAGAACTCCAGAGTTGACCAGGGCTTATAATGCACTCAAAGGTGTTACCACAAGGCCCAGGCTTTCTGTCCTAAAGGCTCTACCCTCACTTTTCTCCCCAGTTCCGAAATGCCTTTCACTCTCTCTGCCTAGGCTGAAGCCGATGTAGCGTCTCTGAATAGGCGCATCCAGCTGGTTGAGGAAGAGTTGGATCGTGCCCAAGAGCGTCTGGCAACAGCTTTGCAGAAATTGGAGGAGGCCGAGAAGGCAGCAGATGAGAGTGAAAGGTGAGGGCACCTCACCCAGCCCAGCTTTCAGCATGGGTCTTTCCTCCTGGTGGAATGGGAGGGCTTATTTGATCTGTGGGGTTCAAGAATTTTGCAGTTCCTTGGGATCATTTCTTCATTTGATCGTAGGTATAATTTTACTGGTTTTAATTTAACTTTAGTGGTTAATTTATTGGTTTTGTTTGTTTAACATGGGTGCTTTTAGGCAAAGTACATAGGGGCTTTAAACCCCACAATTACAAAGAAGACAAAGATCTTTTTCTGTCTTCATAAAGCTCACCGTCCAACAAGAAAATCTGGGGCTGTATAATGGTTCTTTCATTCCTGCTGACCCCAAAGCAATTATGCATTTTTAAAAGATAACTTTGTTTTAAAACATACCAAGGAGGCTTAGGCCTAGTTAAGTGAACTGTGGACTATCAGTTGTCAAATAGCCCAACAAACAGGTGAAAAAGAAAGCACAGATAACACAGAAATATGATCTGCAGAAGTAAATTGCTTTGGACTTAGTAATGCTGATAAGACATGTGCACATAGAAATATAATCAGATACTTGTGTCTTCTGAGCCCGTTCCCACTGACTTAATTGCTCCAAGATTCAGCTTTGTGGTAGTAAAGGAAAACCATGGTCATATAGACCAGCACCACTTCGTGCATCCTGGAAGGCATTGTCTCTTATGCTCAGCTGTTGAAGTTAATGTATTCGTATGGCATAGACTCCATGAGAAGAGGTATGACAAAGCAGTGGGATGGCTCAGGACACCTGGGCAGGTGAATGCAGTCATTCATTTTATCCCTTTCGCCATCTTTGAAGTAACTTTCTGCTCCTTGCCACCATAGATAAAGTGAGATTTCAGACTTTAGGATTAAAGACACTTTCTAGCTCAAGTTTTCAGCTCATTATTCACTGCTGCTTATAGTTTCTTCTCTTACCAAGAGTTTTGGAATTCTTTCAGATGACTCATCATCTCTAACAGTGTACACATACCACAGTGGTTTCGTGGCTGACTTCTTCCTGAAATACACTTGTTAGTGAACCTAAAAGGCAATCTGGCAATGTTAGACTTTGGCGCAAAAAGGCGTTCAGAGATCATTGACTCCAGTCCCCTGGTTTTACAAATGAGAAAACTAGGACTGAGACTGATGTGGCCTGCCCACAGTCTCACAGCCAACTTATGGCTGAGCCAAGACTAGGACTCAAATCTACTAAAATATATTGTAGGGCCTCATCAAAAAATAGTGGTTTATTTACCTTATTGCCTAGTTAGATTTTGGTAAGTGAATACCATTTTAACACGAGTAGTTGTTTCATAAGTTTGCAATTTGGATCAGTTTAATTTTCCAAATCTTAACATTGTGCCATAGAATTCAAACATATACATCAGCATAGAAGGTAGCGTCAATCCTGTCTCTTAACACCCCTCCTGTGAAAGATTTCCATTCAAGGAAAAACACAGTTTATCCAAAGTGTTAGGATGACCCATATGAAACTGCTATTTTTATAGGCCTGACATGATCAAATATCAGCAGTTTCATATGGTTCAATCTTGCATTTACATTTGTGGCAGATGAGGTAAGAACAGCTACCTTCTTTGTAGGAGGAAATATGTCCAGATAAATTTGCTTTTCTAACGTTGGTACATTTTCAAGCTGGAGCTTCCCACTAGGAAAGGGAAGAGATCCCATTATTTACAAAGCAAGTAAGGCATGTTGGCTCTCCTGTTTACCTGCCTCCCAGTTTCAAACAGGATTCTGACATGTTACCTTTCATTCAACATTAGATTCCTGGGCAGTTTCACCAGTACCAAAAGTGTGAAGTTTCGTTGCAATAAACAGAAGTGTGTATCTTTCTGCCTTCAGCTCTGGAAACTCTTGCTTCATGGCTTAGAAAATAAAAGTAGCTCTGTGCTCTGTTTTGGTCTGCTGGTTACACTAAGCCTCACAACTACTGCAGTACAGTGTGGGTTTGTGGAGGTCAGCTCTAAATCTTGGGTCTTGTTACTTGTCTTCCTTTTCAGAGGCATGAAAGTCATTGAAAGCCGAGCCCAAAAAGATGAGGAGAAAATGGAAATTCAGGAGATCCAACTGAAAGAGGCCAAGCACATTGCTGAAGATGCTGACCGCAAGTATGAAGAGGTCAGATCCTGGACCCAGAGCCTCATAGACCCCCAGCAGTGGCGGGGGGACAGGGATCAGTGGATACAGCCTTTTCATTCTTAATTGAAATGATCTGCTTCCTTGGCAGTTATGAGTGGTTTTGAGAAGCAGAATTTCTTGATCTCCAGAAAATGATTCTTATTTGATCCTTTTAGGGGATCCCAGGCTTCATCATGAAGTCAGTAGCACTGGAAAAGACCAAAGCTTCCCCAAAAGACCAGGACAAAAAAGCTATAGCCAGGAGAAGGGAGAATTGGGCCTCTCTATCTGTGGAAGGAGCCTCTCATGCTTTTGCTGTGCAAGCAGTTCTTCGTGGTGTGGTTCATTAGGACGGTCCAGTTCAGACAGTATAGTGATATAGACCATGCACTCGTAGAGATATGACTGCACTTGCTCGGTCGATTCATGGAGGACATTTTTAGTCTGTCGTCCTCTCTCCTCAAGGTGCTAGAATCTCATTATCAGTGCAGGTTCATAGTTGAATCAGCCTCTGGTGATGGCCCCATGAAAACAACTTCCTATGGTAACAGAGCCAATAAGACTTAAAGTTTTAGTTTTGCCATTAGTGTACCATGGCTATCTTGAAATGTCATTGACTTTCCTTTATTATTATTATCATTATTATTACCACTACTACTTGCCAATTACACTATGCCTGCTAATTTTGAAAGACTTTAAAGGATCCCTTCTTTGCTCAGGTCCTTTCTTCACTAAATACAGATTTAACTTCATTAGTCTTTTCACAAGCTCATCTCCTGTTAGTGTCTCTTGCTATCCTGTTGGCATTTTTAACCTCCTCCACAAAAAAAGGAGATTGAGGTACAGAACTCTAAATTGATGGAGTTCTCAGGATTATTTTCAGTGCTATCTTGGCAGCCCCTACCTTTATAGCATAAAATGTGTCATGTCTCATCATACTATTTTTGAGATTGTGAATTTCATATTTCTCCCTCTTTCCACACTTTGGTCTGGCTGCTATGTAATTATACAGAGTTCACCTAGGTCAGACTTAAAACGAGGCTGCCCACTCATAACCAATTTTTCTGGGTCTTTGTGAGCAGAAGCCTCTGGTCTCCTCTCCATTGGCACTCCTGATAGAGACTTGCCTCTCTCCAGTCCATGGGAAAGAGGATGATCTTATGTGTAAACAAGATCTTTTAGGGGCTGATGGATCCAGTCCCCGTCCTCACACCCACTTGTTCAAAGCTTGTAAGCCCCATGGTATGTGTGTAATGTGTTTATCCTGCTGCAGGTGGCCCGGAAACTGGTCATCATTGAGAGTGACCTGGAACGTGCGGAGGAGCGGGCTGAGCTCTCAGAAGGGTAAGCAGGCCTGGCTCCAGGAGGCCGTGTTTGGGGTGCCGCAGAGCAGTGACTAAACAGCATGACCTTCTGGCAGCTACACATTTACCTGTTTCAGCTCCGAGCTTCTTATGTGCTCGTTTGATGTAGATGAGCCATGAGTCTGGAACACGGAGGACTTGTGCGGGATGTCTGTGTATGAATGCGTGTATCACTGCATGCCTTACCTGCACACTGATTTTGAGAATGGCCTTGTGCATTTCCTGTGTCCACTAACAGCCAAGTTCGACAGCTGGAAGAACAATTAAGAATAATGGATCAGACCTTGAAAGCATTAATGGCTGCAGAGGATAAGGTACTGATGACTTGTGTGGTTTTTAGGTTTAACTGCCACCCAGACGTCTTTCAGCTTCCAATACCTACTGGTTCATTTGGTATAACAACTGCACCTTCACCACACCCTCTGCTATCTTATATCTTGCTTTAAGTGCTTTCTTTGGGTCCTTTATACTCCTTTGTTTTCTTTCAGAAATGCTCTTTGGTGCAGCCAAAAAAGAAGCCAAATTATCACACTTCAAAGTTGCTGGATTTTGTCACCCTGCCTTTCTGCTTTTGCAAGGCTGGGGGGGGCCAGTGTCTGTGGCGAAATTGGATGTTTTAGTATTCGATGATTTGGCTACTTTAAGGCAGCCCTTTGTTCTCTAGGACTCAGTTTTCATTTTTTCCCCATCCCTCTCCTTTTTCTCTCCTCCTTCCTTTGGCTTGTCTCCCACCCTTTCTGCCTCTGATCGAAAACATTAGCAAATGTGCCGAGCTTGAAGAAGAGTTGAAAACTGTGACGAACAACCTGAAGTCACTGGAGGCTCAGGCTGAGAAGGTAGGCCAGGAGCATGGTGTGGGGGAGAAGGCATCTTTTAAGAGCTACTCAAAAGACACCGCTTTTTCTCTTCTAAGGTCGTACCAATGAAAGCTGTAGTCCATTAGGCATTTTAATAAACAGCATTGTTTTGAAGTGATTTCTTGATGGTTATTGGATAACAGATTCTTTTTTTTTTTTTTAATAGAGGATATCTTTTGAGTATGCGAGTCATCTGTAACAATTTAATTTAAGCCAAGTGCCAAATGGATGTTATCTTGTTCTTATCCCATGTAAAACAATAGGTAGGAAAACAGAGACTATATTGTAGTATGCCATTTGATCTCAGAGGCTCCATTACCTCCTAAGAGAGCCTCAACATCTGTTGGCTGGGCTGGCATTTTCTTTGTATTAGAAGACATGGGTATAGAGTGAGCTGCAGCCTGACATCTGGAATGTTCTTTCTAATTACAGTACTCTCAAAAGGAAGACAAATACGAGGAAGAGATCAAGGTCCTTTCTGACAAGCTGAAGGAGGTAATATTATGGGTGTTGGGTGAAGCCAACTGAATTCTAAATGAGTTTGTTTTTGTGAAGCAGGTCAGAGCTTTTTCATTTTAAAGTTACTATTCACATCAGGAGATTCAAAGGTGCTCTCGGAGTGCATGTGCTGTGTTAGCTGCCAGCTCTCATTGTACTGACCGACAAGTAGTTTCTGACCCATTTTATGAGTGCTGTGCTTGATTTCCATTCTCTATATTCGTAGCTACTAGAAATTTAAAACTTCCCAATTTTGATTGAAATAAATTAAATCATTACAGGCTGAGACTCGGGCTGAGTTTGCAGAGAGGTCAGTAACTAAGTTGGAGAAAAGCATTGATGACCTAGAAGGTAAGATCTTCAGTTTTGTTTTTAATTTAATCCTTTTGGTTGAATACAGACCTGGCAAAATGATTTTCTAATCCTGATGCTTCCACCTTGGTATACTTCTTTGCTCTTGCACATTCCTCCTGTCTGTCCTTGGGGTTTTCATTCTGTGGCTCCTAAACTCTTGGACCTGAGTCCTCTGCTCACCAGATGACTGTTAGCCACCAGACGGGACACGTCTCTTTTTGTAATGGCAGATGCCATCCGGTTTTGCCTTATGCTCCTCAGAAGTGTGGCAGGGTTATTTTTCATTGCGGGTAAGGTGGTAGAACATGAGAATGACTGGTGTATTTTCTATCGTTAGTAATATTTCCTAATGGTCAGAATGGTGTGGATTTGTTCTTAGACACAACCCATCTTCTTCCAAGTATGAAGAAGGGTTTGGGTTGGGCTTTTTTGTTTTTTGTTTTTGTCATTAGTTATCTTGGCAAATTCTCTGTATTCTGAAAGAGGAATGGGGGATAATAGGGCATCATATTTTGAAATTTTACTTAAAAACATTTTTTCCCTAATTTATGTTTTATTGTAGTAATACCCAGAAATCCTAAATTTGAGAAATCCCGAATGGGTCTCACAAAAATCCAAAACGTTGAGATTGAAGGCTTGTGGTCAGTTTTGAAAAAGAAAGAAAAAAACGCATAAAACATATACATCCAAGGAAGAAGGAGCTAGAGAAGGGACTGGAGATTGGTGCAGGTAGCAGCCAAGCTAGTGGAGAAGAGGGAAGGACAAATGGTTGCAGAACTGTTCAAGTATAGCAAAGTACAGAGTCATCAGTGCAAAAACTAAACTGCAGGCTTGGCACACCACCACCATAAAAAGTGTGGCTGTCCTCATTTGTCAAGCCTCCTGGACCACTAACAGGGGATCTCGAGTGGGAAGACCACAAGGAGAAGTTTAAATGGCACAAAGAAGTCCATATCCCAGTGGTCTCCTTTGGTCAGGAAGTCAGTGGTTTGAAGGCAGAGCCAGATAAGGATTATAGACTATAGTCACAAACTGTTCTTCCAAAACACTGCCCTTGGATATTTTTCCACTGTTTATAGTTGCAGGTGGCTGACTACTCCAGTGTAATTAAAATACAGCTCTAGAAAAGAAAGACATTCTATTATTACCCGGCCAGGAGGCAGCCTTCTGTGGTTTTGTTCAGGACTTAACGTGGTTTACTGATATACCTACCATATTTGTTATGATTTTCATATTGCATCTTTCTTGTTTTATTTTCTAATGGGTTTTGTTCTTTTTGTTTTTGTTTCAATTCATTTAAAAACAAAACGCACGCCTCCTGCATTGGCCACCTGCTGCGGCACCAATTCCTTCATGCATTGCCCTTTTCTTGCTGCTGTGTTGGGATGGCGCCAATGCCACCCTCACTCACCCTCCATCTCTTGATCACTCTCCATGTCCTTGCACCTCTGCCTTCCACTTCCTGGTCATAGACGAGCTGTACGCTCAGAAACTGAAGTACAAAGCCATCAGCGAGGAGCTGGACCACGCTCTCAACGATATGACTTCCATGTAAATGTTCACCCACCCTGCCTGCTCACATTCATGCCTTCGTGCTAATATGATAAACTCACCGCTGCTCCTTTCTGTGCTTCCAGAATCCCCATCTTTACACCTTTCTGCCTACTCTCTTTGCAGAATCTAGGATAGCCATTGTTTTTTCACTTTTTACTAACATAAAGGCCAAGTAAATTAAGTGTCTGTACAAATCGTTTTCCTTTCGGAATTCATTCATTTCCCAATTTGTAGGCTAGATCATTCCCACTGAGCCGTGAACTGGAATAAGAAAGACTGGAGCACTATGCTTTTAGGAAATTAAATTAGGCTCAAGTAAAATTAGAAGATCGTGCAATTGTGCAGGAACTTCCCAAAGAAATATCAAAAATTCCTGAGATTGAATTTACTATGATCATTTTCAAAAAAAAAAAAAAAAAAAGTAAAATTTAAGAACACTGAAGAGTCAGGTTACTGAGGGTCTGAGGGACAGGAAATTGGTGCACTACAGCCTAAAGACTGGTGCTTTAAAAGGTCACCTCTTCCTCACTGTTAAGAATTCTCGAGAGAAATAAACACTCTCCTGAGTAGCCAAGCCTTTAATTTTCTGTGTTTATATAAAGAGAATTAAAGTACCCCCAATAAGTACCACAACTTGTGTCAAAGAAATGGGACATAAAACACAGATTGTACAATATGAGTTTTGGAGTTAATGGCCCAGCTTTTACTACTGTGAGGCACTAAGAGTTGGAGTAAATAGTCCTGTTCTCATGAGAACCTTGAGCGTACACAACTAATTTCTATATTACTAACCAAACCTAAACTTTAAACTTATTTTGTCTCTTTAAATTCTAACCTGGAATGTTTCACAGAGGGTTCTCTTATCCTGATAATGTGGCACTGAATTCCAGATAAGCTGGAAATTTCATTTTCCAGGCCCACCTGCCCTTTCTTTACCCATGCAGAAAAATGGTAACTTGAAGGGTGTGGCCTGTGCCTGCTGCCTTACAGAATCTCCATGTTACCCTAGAGATGGGATGGTCAATATGGAAACTAGAGAAAGCACCCACCCACCCCCTTATTTGTAAATGAGGGGTTGGGTCAGATCATCTATCTCTTGGTCTTTTTCCATGAGACTATAAACATGGTGATTCAATGGGGAAAACTTGTATCAAGTATGAGTAAATATACTAAAAGGTGGGTTAGCTCAAAATTTATTTGTAAAACCTGTTCATGGGTCGTCTTAAGATGGACCCTTACCCTGCGGGGACCATGATACCAGAGGGCGGTCCAGACACTAAGGAGGGCAGGGCCTGACCTCCCCTCCCGCAGGTGCAGCTGGCAGCAGGTTTTGCATGTCTGCTTCTCAGCTCTTTCAAGTGCTGCTGTCATCTGTTAGTCTAGTTTTCCTTTATTCCATTGTGCCACTTTTTTCTTTTTCTCCCACCTTTTCTCTTCATGCAGATAAGTTTCTTTGCTTCACTCCTCCCAAGACCCCTTCATCAAGCTGGATGTTCCGCCTCTCTGAGCTCTGCAGTTTGTCTCTTCCCCAGCTGACCCTGGTTCTTTCTTTTAGCATCCTGCCGTAGGGCCAGGCGCACACTGTGCTTTCTATTGTACAGAAGCTCTTCATTCAGTGTAAAATAAACACTGTGTAAGCTATTTCTGTTTGCTATTCTTTTTACTTCTTATTTATTGACATCTTAGTTTCAACACTGAATAAAACTACAAATCTGCTTCACGCTTATGAGGGTTAATTTTTGGCTGCTGCTGGGTTTTTATTTTTTTCATTCTGAACAATATACATTAATATCAAGAGTTTTTAAGACAGTAGTTTCTTGTGGAACTTTGAGAAAATAAAAATATTCATGCCTGTGTCCCTTTCAGAGTTTTGGTTTCCAGAATTTAGAGTGAGGCCCTGGGCATTTTGGGGTTTTTTTGTTTGTTTTCTTTGTTTTTTGTTTAAGGGATCGTGATGGTTCTAGTATGTAGTCTGGGCTGAGGACCTCTGCATAGGACACACTGCTTGTTGGGGTCTGAAGATCCACCTTGAGCAGTGGCTTCCTCCGCCAGAGATTTTGTCTAGGATGTGGTGAGCCCCCTCTCTGTTGCTACTAAGGTGGCTCTCCTCTGGAGGTTGGGGCTCACCAATGAAGTGCTCATGATGAATGCCATAGCCATCCCACATTACTAGGAGTTTACACACTGGGAAGGGTGAGAAAGAACTTGGATCCAAACCACGTAAGTGTAGGTGATTGTTGATCCTCCTTTTACAACACGAAGAGTTAAAACATTTTAAAAGTGTATTCATTATGCAGCCACCTTCATTATGATCATGAGATGACATCTTAGGTTTTCTAAATATGATTATGTTCAAGTTGAGATTTAATTTCGTGCTCTGAAGCACATCATGTATTCTTTAGGAAAGTTTTGCTTCCATAATCTTTGCAATAATACTTGGTTTTTTAAAAAAATTTGTGGATATGTTTAATGTATAGCCATTAACATTGATTCTTTTTTCCTTCTAAAAAAAGTAGTGGAAATAATTTAAAATATAGTTACATTGTGTTTGGGCTTTGCTATTTCAATTCAAAAACAGCAATTAAGTGATTTGTCAAAAACATTGCAAAATTAGATTAAAATGATGCGGACTTTTGTTTCCTAATTCCCAACATTTCTCTGTCCTTAACAATCTGGCTATATTTCTCCTGTGTTTTAAGTGTGGGTGATCTTCATCTGTTTGCAGTTTTTGTTAGCCTAAGAGATTTGATGTACTACTATTTGATAGATATGATGTACTCAAT
Source organism: Rousettus aegyptiacus (assembly GCF_014176215.1). NCBI lineage: Eukaryota > Metazoa > Chordata > Mammalia > Chiroptera > Pteropodidae > Rousettus > Rousettus aegyptiacus. Next base: position 130,944,356 of record NW_023416306.1, read on the forward strand.
TTATGCTCAGATAAATTTGGACAAGCTGAAAATAATGCCAAAGACTTCAGAGCAAATGATAAACACACTGCTTACAAGGGCTGTAAATTAGTAGTGCTACAGTAAACTTTTTAAAATTTAAATTCTGGACAATGTCTCTCCCTTGAGAGTATAAAGACTTCTGTAATTTCATGTTCTTTTCCTAAGACTCCTCGGGCCTGTTTTTGAGTATGATTCCTGCCTTGTTCTTTTTCAAATTTAGAGTAGTAGTAGTTGGCCCTTCTCTGAGTGCTTCCTGCAATAGACTAAATGACAAGTCTGAAAGTTCCGCTGAGCATATATTCAATTAATTCTGAAAGTACATCTGTTTTAAAACCCTCCTGGAGACTTTCATACTTTCTATAAGTATATCCTACAAGAGGAAATGGGAAACTAATGGATTGGGAAGGCAAATTTGAATAGCCCAAGAAGGTATATGGGTACACAAGAGGATAAATAGCAAGTTGATCTTACCAAGAAATTGTCAGAGCCCAGGCTTCTAGTTTAGTGTGTTGGGCCATAGCTACAGCTGCTGCAACAACCTAGGTCAGACCAACCCCAAAACATTGCTGAGTCAGGGTACTAGAGGCCCCAGACATCTGGGAGGTAAAATAGAAAGGGAAAATACTTCCAAACATATAACCAGTTCTGGTCCCTGCCCTCAGGCCACCCAGGCATACCAGCTCTATGGCATCTGAAGTGGAGCAGGTCCAAGGGAGGGTGTGTTGGGGACAGCCGTCATTTAAGATGAATTCACACTGATTCTCTGGATTCTCTAGGATTTCTCCAGTTCTTCCATTCCAGCTGGGTCAAACATTGGCTCAGCAAACACATCCTGCCTGCCCGTGGCAGTAGTTATCCCATGCCATACTGTGAATGTATTAGTTGGGTTTAGATTTTGCAGCCCTCAAGCATTTGCCGTATCCAAGACAACTGTAGAAGATAGCGAGGATGTGGTAAAGAGGTGAACCAGAAATGTTCATTGCCCTCAATGAGCTGGCCATCTTATGGGAAGGTAGTCTGAACTAATAGATGGTGTGCATTCAGAATCAAAGAATAAGTCTGACCAGTAGCTACCTGGAGAAGGTAACATTTGACCAAGGTTTTGAATATTCAGAAAATTTGGATGAGCAAAGAGGACAAGGCAGGAGATATTCCAGGCTGGAAAGTGTAATGAACATAATATCTTCTCCATCTTCTACCACTTATAAGAGAAAATTAAAATAATTTGTCAATTCCCCAACAAACCTGGGAGTAGAGACTGGACATTTTCATTTTCCCCAGGAGTAGGACTGTCAGCTTTTCAAGATCACTAAGTAGAATTTCTGGGTCCAGGTTGTCACCATCATTCAAAACAATCATATGTCCATCAGCTTTTTTGTGTCGATGCCAAGCTCTCCTCATTGTATGGGTGTCCCCTGGACCATCGGATAAGACTGACTCTTATGGGTGGCTTCCTTGCCATGTGAGCAGATGACAGTGCCAATGTGTAAAATTTATATCACACTGGTCTCCTTATAGATGTCCAAGATTTTGCTCATTTTATTCATATCCATCTAGCACCAAACATGAATACCATCTTCAAGAAGTAAGCAGGTAAATTTTATGTCAGTTTTAAGTAGGGATAAGTGCTTGTTCTTTGGGCGTTGGAGAGGGTAACACTCACCTTGTATTCAAACCTAGACAAGAGTTCAGAATTTGCACCCTGCATCATGGCAATTGGGCAACAGGGAACTTAGTTCTGCATTTCAAAAAGTTAAGGCAGTAGTGGTGGCCCCCTCGTGGTCCCACCTGAAAGGAAAGCCAGCCCTGGGAGTGGTGATGTAAGGGTTCCCGGAAGAGGTGAGCAGAAGTGGGCCAGTCGAGGCTTCACCGTAAGATCTCCACTGAGCCCCACCACGGAGTAGATGATGTGCTGGGCTCGCCTCCAGCCTTGCCTCAGTTTTTCAGGCTGTTGTCAAAAACTGCATTCATCTCAGTTCACAGTGGTCATAGTGGGGTGCCAGAGGGACGCCCTCTCTCTCTCCTGCTTGTACCCTGTTGCTCCCACATCCCTCTCCCTAATCCCCAAGAAAAAAAATACTGGCTTTTCCTAAGTCTGCCGGGCCTTTGCCATCTACCTTCCTGGACACAGGACAGATGACCACGGGGTAAGGGTAACCTCAGCAAGTGATCACAGTGCCTGAGGTATCTGTGTTCTGTCTGTTAACTCCCTCTCTCCAAGTCCAGCTAACCTCTCTTCTTCTGCCTCTTCTTTCTCTTCTGCTAACCTGCTTGCTGACCTGTACAGATCAACTCTACCAGCAACTTGAGCAAAACCGCCGCCTAACTAACCAACTAAAGCTGGCTCTGAATGAGGATTAAACCTAAGTGGGAAAGAACTTGGGCTGAATTCTAGGAATGAAGCCCATGGGCAGGAAACCTAAAACTCTCTGTCATACCTTCAGTTATAGGATTGAAAACAGTTGCTTTCTGCAGAAATGTACATGAAAGGATTCAGCTGAAAGGCTGGCCTTGGCTGCATTTTCCTCATATCTCGAATATTTCAGTTCTATTTAATCTCCCAAAAAAGCTTTTATGGGAAAATATATATATTATGTATAGGAATAAATATAACAATTAAGCACTCCTCTTTGCGTTGTTAGTTCCTCTTGTTTGAACTGATACATAATGAAGAAAACCCCACCCCCCAAAAAATGTTTTCTATTTCCTACAGGGAACTTTAAGTTAGCCAAAGCAGTGGGGTTTGTATGTGTATAAATATATATATATCATATATATATATGATATATATAATATATATTCCTATTACATATTCATATTCCTGACTTCTTAATATAGTGTTTGAAATATGATTAAATGTACCTATGCTTGGGCGAAATAGCTTTTGAAAACAGCAGCTCATGGCAAGTCCCTGATTGTCTGAAAGGTACGCTTTTATTCAGTCTAACGGTGTTGTTGGAATCTGGTGAGAATGTCATGCTGATGATAAATAGAATGCTATAAAAATAGTAAGAGAATGTCCTACTGAAGTGTGCATGAAACGTTGATAATTTTTTTAATGAGCAACAGAAATAAACCATTTCAAAAGTTGTCAGAAAACCAATTTACGTCATCTTTGTGTTCTATGAGATTGTTACAGCACAACTCCCAGGCCTCAAACTGCCTGCAACTCATAAATGTCTGCTGTTATTAACTTCAGTGCTGCAAGCACCTCTCCCTGTCCCCACAGCACACGACCAGTGGACCTTCACCAAACCCGCCTGCATTTTATTCTCAGAGCGGATTGTTGGTGAAGGTTCTCCTGACTGCTGTGTGAGAACCTGCTGTGCCTGTAGTTCCTTCGGGTCAGAGACAGCTCTCCTCCTTGTAGGTTCTTGTCTGGAGATGAGTAATGTCTTACAAGCATGCCTAGTCCTAATCATCTCATCCTGTGTTTGTGATTGATGTTTGCCTGCCTAAATGTACAAACCACCATTGTGTCCAAAGTGCAGCTATTCATGACTTAATTTTCTAATCCCACCACAGAGAAAGTGGCTCATGCCAAAGAAGAAAACCTTAGTATGCATCAGATGCTGGATCAGACTTTACTGGAGTTAAACAACATGTGAAAACCTCCTTAGCTGCGACCACATTCTTTCATATTGTTTTTGTTGTGATTTGTTTTGTTTTTAAACACCATGCTTATCATGAAACCCCTTAAATGCATTTTTATTTACTTTTACCACTGTCACAGAAATACCCACAAATACCGACTAGATTGAGGGGTGGGGAAAACACACACACACACAGAGACAAGCCCGGTCAGAGCAATAATAATTTAAATGTGCCATTTCCCAAACTGTCGTTGCCACACTTTTATAGAGTTTAGCAACACAGTATACTTAGTCTAGGAACCCTCACTAAAGCAGAAAGATTTCAACTCAAAGTGCCAACGATATGTTCAACAGGAAGATTACTGTTGGAAGCAATCAGGTGTGGACTGGTGCTACTTTAAACAAAAGGCCCACTGTGGTCTTTCATTCAATAGCGTACAATTTTGAATTCTGTCCAACAATAATTTATTTTGTCTTGTGTTTTACTATGAGATGAGAGTATAAATTCTGTGTGCCTGAATTCACTAAAGCCAAGAGTTTTTAAGCCACACTGCTCTTTTAAGACTATTTCCTTCTAACTGGCACATTTTCAGCTCATTACAGCTCATAGGATGGCATTCGATGTGGATTTCCACTCTTCATTTCTCCATGTTAAAGTGAAAGATTTAGGCACTACATAGAAATGGTAAAGAAACAACATTTTCTTAAGAGTTATAACTACAGTAGTCTCCCCTTGCCCGCTGGAGATAGCTCCCAAGACCCCCAGTAGATGCCTGAAACCGCAGATAGAACCCTATATATGCTATCTTCATTCCTATACACACAGCGCTTCACTTGAAGCACTTTACGGCTTCTCTTTGGCATATTCAAATTGAAAGGATCACTACTCTTGCACTTTGGGGCCATTTTTAAGTAAATATAAGGGTTACTTGAGCTCATGCACTGAGATACCATGGCAGTCAATGTGATAATCAAGACAGCTACTAAGTGACCGTTGAGTGGGTGGCGTGTACAGCGTGGAGATGCTGGACCAAAGGATGATGCAGTGCGCAGTGGGACAGTGCAAGATTTTATCACACTACTCAGAATGGCACACAATTTAAGGCTTACAAAAGGTTTATTTCTCAACTTTTCCATTTAATGTTTTCCAACCATGGTTGACCGCAGTTAACTGAAAACGAGGAAAGTGAAACTGCAGATAAGGGGGGACTACTGTATGTGTAAACATTGTATAATGATATGGAATAAAATGCACATTGTAGGCCATTTTCTAAACTTAGTGGTCCTGTCGTTTGTATGTTTTTACTTTATGGACTTGAGATCGTGTGATCGACCTACTTTCCCTCACGAATGATTTAAAGCAAAATAATATTCCAAAGTCCAGGGGAAAACTGGCTTTCATGTGTTATCCTTCCGGAAGTACTCAAGGCAACCTGCCCTTGGTCTGTTAAAGTTGTCACCAAACAGGAAAGACCCTTCCCAAAGGCTCTCCATGTCATTGATATATATCTGCACATATTAGAGGCCTTTTACAGTAGTTTTACTGGTTTGGGTTAGTTTGGTCTCTCCTCCACCCCCCAAATATCAGCTAAGTCTTCAGCAGTGGCGTGCACACACATCAACAAATTGTGGGTTAGTGCACAAAAACTGCTGTCCCCCAGCAGTGTGATTTTACTTAAAGGTATTGCTTTAAGGAGTCTTTGTGATTTTCTGCTTTCTAACTCTTGGTGAGTTCTAAATTCAATACGTCTTCATTTTCTCAGACTTGGAAACCGAAAATATCATAGGTTTCTCTTAAAGACATTTAAGCAAATAAAAATAGATTAGTTGGTCAGACTTGTGCTGCAGGAGAAAAAAGGACATTCTCATGAAAAGTGAACAACACAGTTGAATTGAAATAAACGATAATTCATTTGGATGCATGGGTACTATTGAAAAATATTCAATATCTATAGCTGTTCTAAGCCCTTCGATTAGGTATTTTCCCTCCACAGAAAGAATAGTTGTAAGGCAAAGAACCCACATAAAAGTCTGGAGCCTGGACTTCTAATTTCCGCTTGCGAAAAGCTGTCCCCTGCTCAAGACAAATTAACACTCACCACTCCTAGGCTCACCCTTGCTGGTCCTCAGTAGGCAAGAAATGCCTCTACCTCACTGTAGACACAGAGGCCTTTCTTCACTTCTCTCACCCAGCACTTTCACTTTGAGAGCCAGATCTGGCTTCCTCTTCACTATCTGCCTAGGCTGTCAGGTCCCTAAATCTGAGGTTCTTCATCTATGAAATACAGCAAAGATTAGCACCTAGCTCATAGGTGATTGTTATGGGACTCAAATGTATAACCCATGTAATAAAGTACATAGCACAGCACCTAGGGCATCCTTAATGACCATTAACTGCTGCTCTCCTCAACCTGCTATGTGTGCTCCAGAGACCACCACAGAGGGTATTTTAATATACACCTTGATGCTAGGACAACACTTAACTTTGCCCCAAATTATGATGATGGTGATTAATGCTATCCTCAAATACCATATGCCAGAATGTGTAATAGGCACTGACAAGTGTTACTTCAGCTTCACATCCATCCCCATTGTACTAATATAGAAACAGGCTCAAGGAGGCTGAGTAAACCTCATAGTTCCATAGCTCACAAGTAGTAGGGTAAGGTTCCAAACTCAGGCCTGTGGAACTACAAAGCCCTATTTGGATTCTTCCTCCAGTTGTTTCCAGCATTTTACAGCAGAAGAAAAGCAACTACTAGACATAAGTAGAAACAGATGAAGCAGCAGGTACATCTGGGAGAGGAGGAAACTGGGAAGCTGTAGGTGAAGTTAGCTTGCAACTGACGTGATCACAAGTGGGTGGTTTAACTTCTTCCCTAGGTCCCAGGGGTCAAATGAAACAAATAAGGCATGCCATTTCGAAGAATTATTATTATCTAATCTCTGATAAGTAGAAAAAGGAGACCACCCTGTCTGTCTCCTTGGGTCTGAGCCAGCGTGATAAACCGAACATGCCGCATTGTGAGGTCAGGGGAGATTGATTAGGGCTCTTCAGTATGGCAATGCCAAGCCCGGAAGCCGATATGGTCACCATTTAGAAAACCATGAAGTACAGAGAAAGAATTCAAGACTCACACTCTAAATTCCATTGCTGAAATACAGCAGGCCCAGATTTCAGAATGAGCAGCTGGAAAAGTTGCCCTGTTCAGAGTAAAACCAAAACTCCACAGAGAAAGGCTAAGGGGAAGAATATAAGCATCTTCCAAAAATGTTTAAATTTGTCATGAGAGTTGTACAATCTGTTACTGGGATTCAAAAGAAAGCACTTTGTGGATATATTTTGAACTTTGAGACTGCCATTAAACAGTTCCCCTTCTTACTGCTCCTCAAGATACTGTTAGCAGAAACAAAATCTAATTTTTGTGTGTGCTGGTATGTATCCTCTGGAGTTTAATACTTTGGCCTGGTTTTTTTCTTCTCCAGTAATAAAGAAATGTCTTTTTTTCTACTTGAACAAATATTTGAGTGTATGTTAACCACTTTTTCAACTTGTCAACACGGTTTGTAGATGTGATTTTTTTTCAGTCTGCAGTCAGATATACATACAGAAAAAAAAATCTGAATTCTCCAATTTAAAAAAGCACTGGGGTGCTCAGGAAGCCATCATTTCTAGAATTAGAGACAGGGGTTTGGAAAAGAATGTCAAGCAGTTCAAGAAGTGTTCCTTCTACCATATATATTTTTTGACATTGAGAGTTTTCAGAGCTACATTCCTCCAACAGATGTCATAAATTTTGTGTGTCAAACAATGAATGAAGCTATGTTAATGGTTCACTAATACGAATAAAACTTTTGCCAAATTTTTGACAAATGGGCATTGACCTAGAGGGTAAGACTGGTTCTTGCTGCCTGTGAGAGTTGTATTTCCATCTGTTACCAAGGCCACAGAGAACAAAGAGTCGAGTCAAGGCCTTATCAGGGCCTGCCAGAGCTGATGCTCTAACTGAAATGCTGATTCAGAGCTGGAAGAAGGCTTATACTCACCGAGGCCCAGAGAGGTTTACTGGCTTGCATGCACAAAGTCATTTGGTTAGTTGAGTTCAACCCTATGGAGTTCAGCTCCCATGTGGGGCAAGCAGCCCAGTATGAGTCTTGGAAACCAGAAGGGCCAGCTTCGAATCCTGCTCCACCACTCACTGTGTGCCCCAGGTTAATTTTACCATTAGAGCAGCAATATCGTTATCCTTCAAGGAGAGAGATGGTTTGCCTCTTCACATGCTTGTGTGCTTCCTCACTGGGCTGAGAACTAAACCAGGTGATCTGTGTAGAATGTCGTCCTTCGCTCTTACTCTTCCTCCAGTCCTTTTTCAGTTCAGCCCTGAGCCTTTTCCCACCTCCTTTTGAGTCCTTAGGGAAACTGAAAGTAACACCCCGACCAGGCCATTCATTGCATTACAATGCCACACCATACATAAAAGATAATCGAAATACATTCGTGGATTGGATGAATGGCCCAGACACAAATGCTGAAGTAACGATTCCGAAGTTGACAGTCACCTGTACACAAGAGGTGAAGATTATCTCTAATAGATGCGAATTTCATTTTTAAGCAAAACACTAGCCCTTGAGAATATGTTTCTGTTTCTTAATTCTTGAACTGCATTTGTGTGTGTTGCCAAGTCAGCTCACAGAATATGGAATCCTGCTTGTAGGCCTCGCCACAGACATAAATGAAGGCAGATCAGCCCTTGTTCATTCTTGAGGAACCACTTGGCAACCGCTTCAGTATCCACTGTCTCCAGAGGAAAGCTAATGATGGAAAAGGTAAAGAGTCCTTTGTGTTTGTGACCAAGGGATGATTCTCCCAAGGGGCCAGCTGGGCATGGCTGAGCAGGAAGCATGGTGGAGTCAGCTCCCACTGGGTGGATGCTGAATGGAGATGGGGGAGAGAAAGTTGTGAGTCCTGATCTGTTTTCAACTCAGGAAATAATCAGGATTTGGAATACTGCCTTTCCAGTGGAACTCTTGTTGCTTAGACTCATAAATCAAGTATTAAACTTCCAGGTACATGCAGTGCAATAACATAGGCCCATGGCCTTCCGATGAGCCGGGTTCTGATGGTGACTACATCTCACATCAGCACACCATTCCAAGCCCACTTTCTCCATAAAAACCATGTTTCACAGTAAAAACAAATTGCCAAGTAACTACTTGAATTGCTGTGGTCAAGGACACTTGGGGAAGGAGAAACTTTACCCTTCAAGGTTCTTTTGGCTAGTCTAATAATATACCTACACAAGACAGATTAACAAGAGAGAAGTAACCAAACTTAATTACATATGTATGTATAGGAACTTCACATACATGATGAGAGAGTCAGAGACCCCACATACAGGAGAGGTTCAGGGACAGAAGGTTAAAGTGAGGTATATATGGCATTCTGAGCTAAGAATGAGGTAAGGCACATTAGGGCTTCAGAGGGGTGGAAGGTCATTCGCGGGATGGTAAGAAGAGAAGATGTTTAGTAATTAGATATTTGCCCTGTCTTATAGATAAGTCATAAAAAGTTATCTCTAGTAATAACTCTTATTATGGGAAAGGCCCAAGTTTAAATCCTTTAAGGGAAAGGTAAGTGTCTCATGAGCTCATAGGGTGTCGATTGCCTTCAGTTCAAAATAATTCATGTACAAAGGGTCACATTCTGGGAAGGCCTGTTCTGAACCCCTTCAATACCATTATCTGAAGTGAGCCCTGTCACTGTCCCAAAGCAGTTAAATATCATTGCTAAAAGCCCAGTGATCAGTATATTAGAATTGTGAATCAGCACCCGGGCAGTAGGGTTTTTCATTTTCGTTTTTAAGGTGGGTGCTGGCTTCACAGGGATGACTAGCATAGCTGTATCTCAGAACCCAGCCAGGATGTGATTAACTGGCTTATTCAGCTGTAAGACTGTCATTCTTTGATCCGTCTTCCTGCTATGTTCTCAGAAATTACCCCTGCCTAGAACACTCCAAAATTGGCTGCCTTAGCACCTTCCCAAGAACAATTGGCAGAACAATTGCCCCGGGAATAGGAATGTACCAAATGTAAAGAAAATGTGCCTCAGTGAATTGTTTCTAGTCTCAAATTCTGGCAAAACTGCTCACATCTTTTCAATCACTAATCCTCTACTTGAAAACTCTTATCTGGAATGTCTACTGTTCCTGGCTTGTGTTCTCTCTTCCCACTCTGGCTACAATTTTTTATCACTTGAACCCCTTGCTCTGCTCTCTTTCTCTTAAATACAGAAAGGGCTTTCATATCGTCTCCTAATAGCTAGAGAATATGTGAAAATTAAGATTATACATGAGTTGGCCTATGGGACTAAAAATTAAATCCTATTTCTACTTAAGCACACACATTATTTTAGGGACTATAGGTTGGGGATTGTAGGACAATATAGGAAAAGCATAAAATAGACTTCTTGCCCTCAAGGAGTCTGTAATCTAGAGGAAGCAATGCACACACATTAAAAATAATAGGATGATTGCATGGCAAATTGAGAGTAAATGATACAGGAATGGTTCCAAAACAGACATCATGCCCCTTCCTAGAAGATTTTTTAACTGGAAAAGGCTCACTTAGGCATGCCATATAATTTTCTCAGTACTCAAACTACAAGCAGTTCACAACTCACCTTTATTTCTCAAACCTTAGAAATAAGATCTCTGCTCATTTATAAATGCTTTGGTTTTGCTATTTACTCTGGCCATCAAGTTTTTTGTTCTTTATTGTAGGTATTTTTTTCTGCCGAACTTAATTTTTAAATTCTCCCCTCTAACCCACTCCTCACTCCTTGTCTTATGCCATTTAATTTTTCTTTTTTTAATTTTTGGTCTTACTATACCTTTGCTTTTACCCTAGAGCAGGGAACCCCAATCCCTGAACCATGGACCAGTACTAGTCTGTGGCCTGTTAGGAACTGGGCAGCACAGCAGTAAGTGAGCAGCAGCTGAGCTAGTGAAGCTTCATCTGTATTTGCAGCCGCTCCCCAGTGCTAGCATCACCACCTCAGCTCCACCTCAGATCATCAGGCATTAGATTCTCATAGGAGCACCAGTTCCTGGTACCAAAAATGTTGGGGACCACTGCCCTAGAGCATCTCTCAATCTTTAGAGCAAAGAGTAGAATATAAATAATTACATAGACCCTTAGAGACTATAAAATCTGCTTTCTACTCCACTAGGGAAGTCTGAAAGGAACCTTTAATTTCTGGGAAAGCAAGTGGATGAGTTGCCACCAACATTCATTTCTTCTATGGGAAGCCTCCTCAGTGCTCTTTCTCGTGGTCCTTAGAGAAGACAGTGACCTGATCTGCTGGAGTTGCCAGACTTCGGCCTTCCTAATGGGTTAGGAGCCCTGGGGATCCCCAAGGAATCCATTTTCCAGCCTTCCAGGAAAGCTGAAAACCGAGGCGGTGTGCCAGAGAGAGCTGGGTTTCACTATTGTACCGATAGGAACTGCTGGGGGCTGGGCGCTCTCCTTTTGCTTTTCTAGTTTTGGATCCCACCCAAAGAACATAAAGTATTACTGATAAACAGGCATAACGACCCTAACCTGAAGGATTAATTCCAGTTTGTGTCACAGCAATAAGTATATGTTATGTATTTAAAGGAATATGTAAATTATGTGTAGCAGTTTGTAAATTCAAATGAGAAGCTCATTGCCACAAGTGGATATAGGGTTGCAAGGTAATTAAGCCAAAACACACACTTAAGGTACAAGCCACCATATAACTGTATGCATTTTGAGCTTTTTATTTGTCACAAATGTTATAAAAACAATAGAGAAAATCTATAAAGGAAAAGGTCACTCATAATCTCACCACCACCTAAAATATTTTCCATGTGTTCTGCCTGTGTGTGTATGTACAGATCTTTTTATTCAAATTTGATTTTTTTATTCAGAAACTTTTGCATAACACCTTCCTATGATGCTAAACTAACTTTCATGGTATCATTATATGATATTCATTCTAGTTAATATGCCATAATTTGTTATTCTCCTATTTTCGATCCTTTGAATGGTTTCCTATTTGTTGCACTCACAACGAGGACTGACATAAACTCTTTGTAATTTGGAGATTTTCCGAATCATAGGAAATGAAAATGTACACTTGAAAAAAAAAAAACTATTTCTTTTACATTCAGACATACCCTAGATATCTTGCTAAACTCTTTAACTATGTAGTGATTCCTGCTCCAGCCTGGACTGAACAGCCTATTTGATCTATAGGCTTTGGATTCCTAAAAAAGAAACAGAGAACATTTTCTCCAAACTGGTTGAAATAGAGGCCTTAAGAAGTCTAGTTCCACATGTTATCTCTGTTTCTCCTCCCTTTCCTCCTCCTGACAACAAAAACACATGAACTTTAAGAGACGATTTCACAGCAGCCACCCTGATCTTTCCTGTACCCCATGTCTAGACCTAGAGCTAATAAAAGTGAACAGTGATGTGTGTTACAGCCCAGGGCCTCAGTTTTGAGAAGACCCTTAATTATGGGTAATAAACTGTGATAGAAGGAAGAAAAGATAAAAGAAGCTTAAACTGCACTGTGAAGGACACAGTCTGGGATAGTGGCTAAATTCTCAGGCTTTGTAGTAAAACCAGAGTCTGAAAGCCACTTCTTCCACTTACTTACTGGTCATATAGCTGTGAGTAAGCTACTTAACTTCCTTACTCGACCTGCAAAATGGGGATGATAACAGTATCTCCATTCAGGGCATCATTAAGTTTTGCATATAAAATTTTTAGTACAGTGCCTGGCACAGCAAACTCTCAATGATAGACAACTTCTTTTGTTGTGTTATTGTTTATACATGCCTGAGTCTTGCATCCTTGTAATCAGCCCTGATAGCCACCCTCCCGCGGCTTCAAAGAAAAGGCTTCCCCTTGTCTCATCTATAGTCACCTGTGAGGCTGCCATATGGTGCTGTCTTTGCTTCTTCAAGGCTGTCTCTGATGTTCATTTCATCAGGATGGTTCAAGGCCAGATAGCCAGCCCAGCTGGATCTTCCCCCTGAAATCACAAGGAAGCAAGGCTTCATGACCTTTCAGGACTAAAATCCAGTGTTGGTGAATGGTAATAACAGCCTATCTCCAGTAGAAAGGGGCCTGCATAGATGCTGAATGACGGAGGGAATGACCAACCATCACTGGCTATCTGAGACCTGTCTCCCCATGGCATCCAGTCAAGAGTGCCCAGGTCTGTGTCTCCACCAGTGTATGATGGGCTTTGGCCTCTTGGTTTGGTTTTTCTCAATGACACTATGAACACCCAGCTCACCTGATTATCGATCCTATTCCCAGACACCAGATGGTTACCTGGGTCACTTTTAAGTTTTCTTCAGACAATAATAATATCTTTATCTTCCCTGGCGAGATCTTTAACGTCTGGGGTCCTGCTTCATGGTTTCCTCTGTTGGGATATGGCTCCTGCCTCTGAATCTTGAGCCTTGAAACAAGGGGTCAGCGGGAGGAAGCGAGCTATTGTCAGTCAAAGCAGGTCCTGGATATGCAAGCAGAGGCAGGAGCCGGAGCTTCTAGCTGTGGCTTTTGTCTAGAGAGGTTTGGGTGTGGGGCCAGGCACAGGGACCCAGCCAGCTCCAAGAACAAAAGCCAAGCATGAACAAAAGCCAAGCACCTGCTCTGTGCTTTCAGATCTGGTTGGCCAGGGTATCTGACACCAGGGAACATCTTTCCTTTCACGCTTCATTGTCCTGGGGCTTCAATTACATTCTTGACTCAGAGCCCAGGAATGGGGATAGCAAGCACTCCAAAAATCCTTAGAGCAGTGACTCACTTGAGTTTTCAGCATCCCCACCTCCCTCCCTAACCATGCTGCACCCAGTTGGTCTTACAGATAATCTCACCACCACCTCCATGTAGCTGGGTGAGCATCCCTCAGCCTCAGAGCTGGGTCCGACAGGGCTGTGTACTGAGCGCATCAGCAAAAAGCAGGACACCAGAAGAATGAGAAAAAAAAAAAAGGGGTACCATTTAATATTTTTCCCCAAAAGTGTATTGAAGAAGTCATCACTGGGAAAATCTGAATATCCTTGGTCTTACTTCCACCTATTTCACAGTGAATTTTTAAATTTTATTTTGAATTACAAATGTGTGAAGGATATCTTAAGCAGACTGTGTCATGGCCCACCACCATGAAGTGCTGGGCAACTCTGCAAGTTTCTCGCTTGTGCCCTTGACTCTCCTGAGGACCCCAGCCCACCTATCCGCAACCCACATTCACAGACATCCACACCCAGAGCCTTCATCACCACCACCACTGCTCTCCTGGGGCAAACGCCAACCACAGTTGTACCTTATGCTCCATGTTTTTGTGCGTCTGCAGCACCGATACATCCTGGGTTCAGTCCCTGGTTCTCCTCAGCTAACAGCTGGGGAATCTGAAGCAAGTTACTTGGCATCTCTGAATTTCAGTTTCCTTTTCTGGAAAAGCCTGTTCTTTATGGTTGTTTTAAAGAATAAAAGATATAATATGTCCAGAGCCTGGCATATGGCAGTCCTTCGTTAAATATCAGGATTGTTAATGCATTTTGTTCACTCCTTGCTTCTTCTTAAAGGAAGGCAGAGTAAGTCCCTTCTTTAAAAAAGGACCATCACCATCCCCCATCATCCTATAGTAGCCTGAGGAACTTTGCAGGGAAACTTTATCATTTAAAGTAGCCTCCTGATGCCCCTGACTCCACTGCTCCCAAACTTTTTAAAGGGAAGGGGCCTCAAAAGCGTGGTGGCTTTCATCATTTTCTAAAATGAGTGCTTAATTTTTTTCTAGGGACTAGGTAAGTGTGTCTGAGAAGCCCTGGGCTGAGAAGTCCTCAGGGAGTGAGACCTGTCTGGGAAGGGCAGGGCCAGCCCTGAGCCTCTTTGAGCATGCATTTCCAGGAAAGGACACTTGCCCAGGCCCCTGTGGTCGTGAAGTTCAAGGGCAGCAGCCGTGGACACACAGTGGTAGGAAGGTAGGGGAAAGGTGTCGACTAGTGCTTCCTGCACTTAAGCGAGCACAGGAATTACTTGGACATTTCATCAACATGCAGAGTCTGACTATGGTCTGGGCAGGCTTGTGGTTCTGCATTTCTTACCAGCTCCAGGAAGTGCCGGTGCTGCTGGTCTGTGGGCCGTACTTGGAGTAGCTGGTCTCTGGCTCTGAGGCATGACTTGGTGTTTAACGTTGACATTACTCAGAGAGACTGTGGCCGTCACGCAGGTGGTGGAAGGAACAGAAACCAACTTATTCAGCTCAGGAGTCTCAGTCTAGGAAGGAACATGTGATGCCCACACAAACCTAGGCTCTGGGGGATGAGGCCCGTGGGTAGTTCCACAAGACTATACAGTGAGAAAGAAGTAATTTCTCACCAGCACATAGGGATATCTTAGGAAGGGAACATTAGCACAAAGTAGCCCAAACCCACAGTTGCCCACTCCAGCCCTCCCAAGGCCACAGCAGGCCTTAGAGCTGAGGCACCAGCCAGGACTAGGGGGAAGGAAGCGAAGCAGTGGAGTGCAAAATTCAAGGAGGTGCTCATTCTCAAGGTCATGCAAATACTTAACCTGAATGCCTCCTTTGCACCCTAGAGGCCTCATTCGCCTTGCCCTAGTCCCAGTCCTGCTAAGGCCAATACTAGTCACACTTTGGTTTCCCTCTTCGATATTTCCTCTGGGACAGTCAGCTTGAGCCTCTGTGCCTCTCTTTTTCCCTCAAGAAAACAAGGTAACAAAACAAAAGTGAGAAAGAAAGTCACTTACCAGAAAAGTCTTCAGAATTTATATATCTTGGAATGCCTGGCACCGAACCCAGGACCTGGCATGTACTAGGTGCTTAAAAATGTTTTGTTCAATAAATGGTTGAATCCTGTTACTAAATGGTAAGGACCCATTATTATTTAATAGTAGTTTTCACCTGTCCAGAGGGCAGGGACTGTTTTCATCATCTTTGCACTTAGTGTGTATTCCCGGAATATAATAGAGGTCAGTAAAAGTCTGTTGAATTTGATAAAGGTAAAACTCATTCTGCCTCAAGGTAAAGTCAGTCGTTGTTTACAAGGTGACAATTAGGGACCTTCTTCAAATATTTTCCCTTACCCTTCTTGAAATTCCTGTCTTATAAATTTCTTTGACTTTCATTTTTCTTACCCACTTGTCATACTTTAAAATGCCAGAGCGATAGGGAAAGTATTATATTAACCAGGAACAAAGCTTTGCCTTCATTGCGTATATGCCTGGGGTATTTTCTAAAGCAGGCAAACTATCTCTTACGGGTCAAATTAACCCACAACCTGTTATTATACAATCTGAAAGCTAAGAATGGTTTTACATTTTTTAATGGTTGGCAAAAAACTCAAAAGAAAAATAATAGTTCATGATATGTGAAATTTACATGAAATTCAAATTTCAGTGTTTATAAACAAAGTTGTATTGGAACACAACCACAATCGTTCACTTATGTGATTGATGTCCATGGCTGCTTTTACTGAACTACCATAATATAGTTGAATAGCTATGACAGAGTCTAAAATATTTACTATCTGGCCCTGTACAGAAAAAAGTTTGTTGACTCCCTACTGGAAAAGGAGACTGTTTGTCCTCTTATACTTATCCCATCAACTTATTCCAGTACTTTTTACAAAAATTACTAGATATAATCTAATTATAAGATATAATTTAACTCTCTCTATAGGAGAGTTATACATAAATAGAAATCTTATGACTAAAATTATATTTTAAATATTTTGTATATTTCTACTTAAAATACTTCTTCAGGTTAAAAAATGCAAATGTTCTCTCTCTGAGTTTTTGGGGTCAAGTTTGTCTGAAGCAGGCACTGAATCACCTCCAGAATCCTCTCCTGTTTCTCTTGACTTCTTGCTGCTCATAATTCTTGAGGCTCAGGCCTCGGCACTGGTGCACGCCATGCTTACTCTCAGTCTCAGCTCACTGGAGGCAGACTGTTTGAATTATGATCTAAGCAAGAGAGAGACTTTTCCCAAGGGTGGATAGGGAAGTGATTTACTCTGAGTACTCCCAACAATATGACTGGGAAATCATCTCTCTGCAACTACGTGGTTTCCATACTGCAAGGAGCAGAGGGTGGGAACAGGCAAGGATAGGAATTCCAGAAGTGGTATTTCTTTCATTGCTCCCCTCCTACCCCTTCAAATTTATTGGTAAATGTGGGATAGTCATTTTGGCATCCATTCAGTCCTCCACATGGACTTTCCCCAAACTTCTGGGTTTGCAGCTGGTCTACATCAAGGAAAGTGAAACTTAGGCTAAGTTGGCAGCATATTGATTTTCGAATTAGATGTCACCTCCCAGTAGGGAAAGTTGATGAGATCTGATCTCAGTCTGAAAGTTAGGGTCTCCCTTGGCTCTCTCAATTCTTGATTCTACTGGATTTGTCAGAAGGATTTTGTTGCTCTCACCAGTGTGAGCCTTGAAGCTCCATTTTCCCTTCACACCTTAGTCACAGTGCCACAGCAGGGTCCTGCCAATAGCAGCATGGAAGGCTTTTAGCCACCCTATGAATTACTGGTGAGAAATTTAAAAGTCAACTCTTCCTTCAAGAAGTAAACAGAGGGGAAGTAACACATGGCAGCAGGCTCTCACTCTGCCTGCCCTGGTGAATTTTCCTATCTCCTTATTTTCCTAGTGTATTTAGTGGATGTCATAAAATATCTTTAAACAGAGAATCCCCAATATTTTCCTGATGTAAAGAAACTTTGAATTTCCCTAGAGTCATAAAATCGAAGGACTACCACATTCACAATACTTCTAACACCAGATGTGTGGGCCGTCCACCCATAAAGCACTTCTCTGACATCAGCTGGGTGTCCAACAATTTTAATCAGTTTCGACAGTTGTCTACCTAGAGTTAGCATGAGATCCCACAGATTAAGGACTCAGTCCCACAAGGCTGTCCCCACTTCAGGTACTTTTAACTGACCAACTATAAATCAGGGTTCCCATGATCCCTCCTCGGGTTCAGTAATTTGCTGACATAGCTCACAGAACTCAAGGAAACACATTTGCTGGTTTATTATAAAGGATATAATAAAAGTTATGACCAAACAATCAGATGAAGAGATATGAAGGGCAAGGCCCAGAGGGGTTCCAAGTGCAAGAGTTTCTATGCCTGTGAAGTTGGGGTGTGTCATCCACCCAGCATGTAGATGTCTTCACCAACCCAGAAACTCCCCAAAGCCCGTACTGTTGGGATTATTACAAAGATTTCATCATGTAGGCATGGTCAATTATTAACTTCATTCCCAGGCCCCTGCCCTCACTGGAGGACGGGGGTGGGTCTTAAAGTTCCAAGTTTCTGATCATGGCTTAGTCTTTCTGGTGACCAGCACCAATCCAAAATTTAAGAGTCACCTCAGATTTATGCAAAAAAAAAAGAAGAAGAAGAAGAAGAAGAGTCACCTCATTAGAATGTAAGACCCTCCTGTCGCTCAGGAAATTAAAAAGGCCTTGGTAGATTATTGGTGGATGGCACCAAGCCATTAAAAAGAAGAGAAAAAAACAGCTATACGCCAGACAGAGGAGGCACCAAGAGCTGCACACACTCATCTTTGATACAAGCTCTTGATTTTTTTATATTGTGAAAAGTATGAAAACACATCTTCAAAACTCACGCCCCAGACCCTGCTTTCAGACTGCCAACCCTAAGCTCCAACTAGTGCTACGGACTTTGCATAGGTTATTTTATTCAATACTCACAACAACTATAATTGAATATCCCCGTTTTAATGGATAACAAAATGGGGGCTCTGAAAGGACACATCGCTAGAAAGTAGTAGAGCTGGGACTGGAACACATAGTTGACTGTGTTTTTTGTTGTTGTTGTAGTTGTTTTTTTACCATTTTATGCTGCTTGCCTGCTGAGAATGATAACGAAGAGGAAGAGGAACCCAGTGGAGTAGCCAGTTTGAGGATGAGCCAGGCAAGGCTCCAAAGCCTTCTGATGGACTGCCTATCTGCCCTGCAGGGAGCCCTGGGTTGAACTGTAACTGAGGTGAAAGCCTGAGAGAGAACGGATTCCCCCTCCCCCAGAGCAGGGTCCATGGCTTTACTTCTCTATGATGCTTAGGACAAAGTAGTGTACCCAGGCCCACTGACTTGATATGAGATAAAGAACCGATTTAATCTTAAACTAGGGCTAAGTTTTATGCTGTCGTCCTTTGTCAGGAAGAAAAAAAATAACACATTTTCTGGGTGGTATCTCCTCTTACAGAAAATTCCCCCAGATTGGGTAGTTGGTCCCAATACATGCTGAACCTGATGACAGAATCAGCCTTTTAATTAGTTTGTCTGGTTCACCTGTTGGGAGTGATGATTGCTCATAATCCAGGAGGTGCCAGTTCTTTATACTTCCAGTAGCACAACTGTCCCATTAAATGGGCCCTTGCGTGTAAAGTTCAGTATGGAGAACCCCGCCTACCAGAACTGCGTTATGACTGTTGTGGACCCTGCGTACTCTTGCCTTTGGGGGCCTCCTTCCTCCATAAAATATTATTAAAATTATATTTTAAGTTTGCACTGGTATGAAGACAAACATATTAATATTTTATATGAAAACATTTTCTTTGACCTAAAAGTTTTTTCTTCTGATTTGAAAAGGAATTAAACCATTTTCATGGGCGTCTGAAAGCATCGTGGGCCCTGGGCACTGTGCCTCCTGTGCCTGATGGAG
The DNA here is from genome assembly GCF_014176215.1 of Rousettus aegyptiacus. NCBI lineage: Eukaryota > Metazoa > Chordata > Mammalia > Chiroptera > Pteropodidae > Rousettus > Rousettus aegyptiacus. The sequence goes on from NW_023416306.1 coordinate 130,963,724, forward strand.
GAGAAGTTGGCCCTGCTGCCCTCCCCTGCACCCTCTGTTCCATCCACCCTCCATGTCCCTGTGTCCCTAAACAAGGAGAGAGTCTGCATTTGCTGACGGAAAATCACAGGGCAGTGCATTTTTTCCCTAAAGAAAGCCAAGCAATAAAAGACACTTGTGGGGAAGTCGAGGTGGGGAGAAGACCCTGAGAAAGCCCAGGACTGACAGCCTAGAGGCCTGAGTCTCAGCTGGGACTTTGCCATTTGACTCCTCAATTGTCCCAGGAAGATACAACTCTGTCTCTCAGTCGTATGTTGAAGATCAAAGGAGTCAGAGGCAAGACCAGGAGCAGGAGTGAAGCTTCAGTGAAGCAAGAATCGAGATTGATCTTATTACTTTTTAAGGGTGAAAACAAACCAAAAGCAAGCCAAAACCTTGACCCGAGAGATGATGGGTTCCTGCCTAAAATGCTCTCAGGGCATCGGTACGTCAGATAATGCCTGTGTAAGGAGATGGAGAAAGTTCTAAGGGGGTGGAGCGTACAGGCATTCCTGGCACATCTGCTGTTTCAGAGAGAAACAGCCAGAAAAGGGAAGGGGACAATGTGACGTAGGCTCTCTGGAGAGCTGCCCAGGACAGGGTGGCCACACTGCTAGCATGGCCAGTTTGGAGGATGTGAAATGAGGAAGCGTGGGCACGGCGGTGGAAAAGGGTGGAGTCAACCAGATGGCAAAAGGTTGCGAGGTTCATGAGTGACCGCTCTCCATGGCCCTCAGAGTCTGTCAAGTTCCCAACTCATCCAGTGTAATTGGATATTTATTAGGAGACATCAAGGAGCTGAGCTTTGTGACTGTTTTGATAGCAGCTGAACCCAAAACATGAGCAGATATGCAGGAGCAAGGAATCAACAAGGCACTGGAAGTGAGGGGAGACCCGGCCAAAATCTTGGGAAGGGCTTTTAACAACCACCAGCAGAGCCATCTGGTCAGCAGGCCCCACTGGCACAGGGCCTCTGGCACATAAGTTTTTTTTTCAAAGGCCTATGAAACCACATGTGATGAGAAAAAATTTTAATGGATCTGAACACAGAGAAAAGTATAAAATTAAAAGTAATACATTTTGGTTAAATGTCTATAAAACATACAATTACGTCAACTTCATTTTTAAATTTAGTATTATAAATATTTTTTATTTGAAAACGATGCTACAGTTTGATTTTCTCACTCTATAAAATTTTCTGTGAATGCCTGATGACAGCCCAGAAATCATAGCCAATCATATAGCAAATGAATGACTGGTAGCTAAATAATTTCAAGGGCAAAATTAATAAAACCCCTTTGATTATTAAATATAATGGCAAAATTTTAAAATATGGATATGTTCAGGTCTGTTTGATGTGATGTGGAGTGTGTACTCCATAATTCAGAGGCCCTGGGGCCCAAAATGGTCTGAAACCAGTCGTGTTTACAGGCCCTGGAATTGGAGTTTAGGGCAAGTCGAGCCAGATCTCTGAGGGGTGAGATGGGGGGTCCAGCTGATAACAGGTAATAACTGAATTAGGTACACTGGGAACTTTCGAATTCAGAGACCATCTGTACACAAGTGCTTTCAACATTGAGGTGCTGTTCAGATGTCCGAGATTTTAAATGTCAGGTCTGAAGCTCTCTGGAAGAAAGAAGCAACTTACAAGCATAGTAAAGTGTTATGTTAAGGCTCCGCGAGAACTAAAATAACTCCTGAAAGAGAAAGTGAATCAAAATGAGTGGGGGATAAATTGCCTCTTGGCCTGTGGCAGTGGCCTGCATAGGTCAGGTGGCCTGGGTGTGAGGCAAGGAGGCACTGGGGGTCTCTCTGGCCTGGACCAGCAGCCCACAACATTGCTTAGCAGTAGGGTCTCCTGATGGCAATTGGGATGTGCCGTCACTCACTCAAACACTAAAAACTGACACTGATTGCCATTTTCTCTTTAAAGAATGTATTTTTTTCCTTGATGACTTCACTCTTCCACTGAAGAAAAGGGAGAAATATAAAACAGTGCTCTCCAGTCATCTCTTTCCTCTCTCTTTTTTTGTCTGTTACTAAACTTATACCATTTCATGCCCATTTCTGTCACACCCCACTGTGTCTTCCCTTTCCCCAGTCAGGTCTCTTTGATTTTGGGTTTCTTTGTGGTAGGCAGCAAAGGTGGCTGGTAGGCAGAACCCTCTCAGGCTGGGTTCAGAGCTGTGAGTGGTGGAGAGGGAAGAGGCCAAACTGAGAAGGACATCACCAGCCTGGCCTTGCAGATCCAGGAGCGACCATGGGAGAATCCAGGCTCCTCTCCTCACCCTCACCTCATGATCTCAGCCCTGAAGTGACCAGTGAGGAGGTGTTGCAAGGCCACTGGTGTTTGACTGCTTCCCATTGACCTTGGAGAGGCTATTGAATTGGTCTGTGTCTGTCTATCATGGGTATCAGTGACCAGAAAGGCAGAGGCCAAAGAGCAAAAGGGAAGAGTGACTCTCCTCACCCTCCTTCCCCAAGGGAGATCCTGTCCTCTCCCAGGATTCCACTCCCTTCACCACAGCCACACACGGTCACTTTGAACCCTGAGGTCTAATAGTTTTCACAATAATGAACTCAAATTCATCTAGCACTTACCTGATCTCAGAGAACATCTACATATATTACTTGATCTGGACAGTGATGCTAGTAACAAGGTGAAACAGGCATCAAAATTATGTTCGGTTTATAGATGAGGAAACAGTTCAGTGGTGAACTGACTGTCCATTCTTCTGCAGCCAGTAAGTGCATGAGCCAGGTGAGACTGGAACCTGGTTCTTCTGAATCCAGGCCCATAGTGAGTGGGCTTTGACCTTTAACGAACAGGAAAGCATGAGCTCTCACTTAACAGCCAACTTGGTCATGAGCATGGATTGCGATTAAGGGTACACACACAGGGAGTATGAGCGATCCTAGAACCAGAATTTCTGCCAAGGCTTTTAAAATGCTGACATCATGTAAAGTAATTGATCTTTAGAAAGAAAGATCATTTTATTTATGGCAAGATTCAATGCATTCATTTATTCATTAATTCATTCGCATATTCATTCACTAAAGTACATATATTGAGCACTATCATATGTCCAATAGATGCTAGCCAATTTGCCAAAAATCAGTGCACCCCAAAACATGATCTGCTGAGTAATCAGTTCACTCAATTTGTCAGTTTAATCAGTTTGTCAAATACGTGCTTTACTGGTTTTACCAAATTTATCCACTGTAATTGTCACCGCCTGAACCCTAGTGTTTCAACAATTAAAATGTTGGCCAAACTGATATGTAGAAATTAATTTTTTTCCCACAAGAAGCATTACTTTTCCAGGCAAAATCCCAAACTTAAACTACATAATAGGATTGTTTTGGCTACATCTGCTTTCTTTATATGCTTTTGAATGTATATATTTCCAAAGCTGAAACATTGAAATATTTTTTCATCAGTTTTTCAAAGGATCCTTAAGCCTGACCGTTGTAGAGGCAGCGTAAGAAGCGGTTAAGCAGACCTGGAGCCAGCCTGCCTGATGTGTAAGCCCAGCTCTGCCACTTTCTTTAGAAGCAACACCTTGGTCAAGTTACTTGTACATTTTTGATGTGACTTCAGCCAGATTATGTACAAACAATGGGGGAGAAAACATATCACAATAATAACAGGGTTATTTCTGGATGGTGGGATTATGAGTAACTTTACTTGCCTTTCTTATAACTTTTCTGTATGTGTCCTATTTTAAGACATTGTTTTAGGAATTTTAAGTGTTCAGTATAAAAGAGAAACTACACCAGATGGCTTTATATATGTTGTTTTATTTAATCCTCGTAATAAATGGACAAGATAGGTAATATTATCACCATTTTACAAAGACACAGAGGCTCCAAAGCATTAAGTAACTTGCATGTATCCCTGACCTCAGGGGAGTCTGACTTCCAGTCTGTCTGACTTCAAAGCTCATGCTAATGTTTACTTCTTCTGGTTCAATTTAAGAGTCCTTCTTTGTTAAATGGGTGTGATACCTAGATCTCAAATTATGAAGGCAGGACGGAATGAGATGGTAGGCATGAAAGCCCACTGCCAATGATAAAGTGGTCTACAAAGACTAATATTAACCAGTAGTGTATGTATTCACTGGGCTGTTCCAAGGCTTTGTGCATATTATGTTCCTTCAAATCATCCCAATAACCTTTGAGGCGGGTAGCCATAATTATCCCCATTTCCAGAAAGAATGTCAAAGAACACAGAAGACAACATGCCAAGGTCAAACAACTGTACCTGATATTAATTAGCTAGATGGGAGCCTTTCCATTGTGAGTGACTTCTACGTCTTCTTTCCTAATCTCCCCAACACATTCCTCAGGGTTACACCCTACTGAAGACAGCCAGCCTGGCTCAGCAGGAATGAGGGGTGGAAGTCTGTTCAGAGATCAGAGGTCAGGCATCAGAGCCACCTCTTTCCAAGAGTGTTATTGGCCTTACTTTCCAGGGACTGTAGGGTGCGACCATGAACTCCAAGGACACTGCTGCCACCTGCTGTTCACACATTCTCCATCCAAGGCCTTCTCCCCAATGCCTGGCAACTTTGGGGCAAGGCCCATTGCTTCTTTGAATCTGTCTTCATCTGTGAAATGAAGACAACAATATCTGTTTCACACAATTGTTTTTATGATGAAATAAGATTCTATTCTCTCTACAGTCTACTTTCCTATCAGAAAAATAGTTAGATATGTAAAAGGCAAGCTAAGATGGGGAACAAACGTCCCTAAATGCCTAAAATCACCTCTGCTTACATTAACATTTTAAACAACTTCAAAATTTCTTTCTTAGTAAAGCATTTCCCTTTATATTTTGCTACTGATTTTGAAGTTTTAAAAATTTAAATTTCAAGTCATTTTCTGTGCATTTTATTAAGAGTGCCTGAACCAGAATATGAAATGGTGAAAAGAGTATCTAATTTTTTTTTAATAGAAAAAGCTTTCATAACTAAAATTGTCCCTTCCATCTGAGACTGTAAGAGTTACTTCCAAAATTCTGGTTCACAAGTTTCACGTCACTTTTTTCAGGCAAGGCATCTAAAAAATGGGCAATAGAAAACAGAAAACTAGAGTGGGCTTTTTCTTCTCAAGTTCCCTTGGGAACTGATGTAAATAACAAAGCTAAGAGGCCTGGCACCCTCTCAGCAACTATAAACATCACACCAGATTCTGTTTGCCTGAAAATTCCTTCTGACTAGGTCTAGATGCCAGTAGCTGGATGGTAATCAACTTTCGTGTTGCCAATCTAATATTCCTGCCTGGAATATTTGCAACTTGTATTGCTGGTTTAGAAGTCTGGGAAAACTGAAACTCTCTCTATTGGCAGGTTCCAGCACGTATATGTAAATTATTTCAGGACTATCCACTCTACTATATACTATAGGCCTGGATGTGATGTGGGTTTGAGGGGCAAACCTGGCTGTTTTCATCTTCTAAAAGGGAGGCTGGGTACCAATTCACTCTCTCACCTCCTTGGTGTGGACAACGTGCTAAATGAAGATACTGTCTACTACTTGGATTTCTCTGGGATATATGCAAATTACATAACGCTTTGCCAAAACTTTCTCCTCTAAAAGACAGCTTTTAAAAATGTCTTTCCTTTCTGGAAATAAAAGCAAAGCAACTCTAAGATATCATTTTACATCTATTAAATTAGTAAAATTTTATAATAAATTGCTGAATCCTGGAATACTTGCAATGAAATCAAGTATGCCTAATGGCATTGCAATTTGTGAAATCCTTTCGGAAAGTAATAGAAATATATTTGCAAGAACCCTAAAGATATTTTCATACCCTTTGAGCTAATAGTTCTATCCTTGAGAATTTATCTTTTGACAAAGGCAAAAAGCTATATTAAAGAAGCTGCTCTCTGCAGCATTATCAATAGTAGCAAAGGAAAGACCTGGAGACAACCTAAATCATGACCCAAAGGGGATTCTGATTAAGTTCATGGAATATTATTTTGCTGTTAAATGATAAATATGGAGGCTATGCATATGGAAATGTTGAGAAATATTTGCTATAATGTTAAGTGGAAAAAGGCAGAATGCCAAATGGTATGTACATTATAACTACAGCCATCATAAGCAACCTGTGCTTTTGGATGACAACTGGGCTATAATGGGCAAAGACACAAAGATTTGTATTCAGATAGTAGAATTCTAGATTATTTTTGTCTTTTTATTTCCAAATTGTCTTTAATAAGGTTACATTATAAAAAGAAAGAAAACTGACCTTTCAGGCTGCAGATATTCTGTCTCCAAGTGGAATCTAGTTACCCTACAGAGCAACTCTTTTTGGAATAGAAAGGCAGTTGTGATCTATTTGGAGAGGATAATGATTTCTCATTTCCTTCAGTTGTAAAAAAAATTCCATCAAGCACCACAATGTTCTAATGCAATATATTACAATCAGAAGAAGCAAATACCATGCAGGAAAAAAATCCTCAACTTAAGAACACTATGGTCCTAAATCTTTTATATGTTGATCTGTACTGACACGACATTCTTATCTAGCCTCAATGGGAAGAATCATAAAGTGACAATAAAATAGATCAATGTCTGTCTTACTACCAACTTGCCTTTGACCAGCACTTTACAGTTTTCAGAATTCTTTCACATCTTTTATCAGATTAGAGCTTCACAATAACTCCATATGGCAGGTAGTGAATGTAGGATTATGACCATTTTATAGATCGGGACATTGAGGTTCAGAGAGCTAAGTGATGTGCCCCAGCTCACTCAGCTAGTAAGTGGAAGTGCTGGAACTAAGTATTTGACAATTGTTTGACATAAGAGAACATGACCAGACTCTTAGTGAGTGTCTACATATCGACTCTGAGGTACAGGGATTATGAAGAAAATACTGATTGACTTTTTAAGAGAGGAAAGGAATGTTTTGTGATACACGAATGTTTACCGTACCTGGGGAAAGGCACATGATGACCTGTTGGTGGTGGAGCCAGAGTGTGAGACAGTTGAAGGAAGATGACTCAGGACATCTGTACCCAGAACAAAGAGTCATCTGCTAAAGAAAGACAAGGCTGATGATGTGCATCCTGATGGAGCCTTTGGGAGGCAGAACTAAGGGTGGATCTGGATTTGGATCTTTGGTTCATTGGTACTCAAGGAAATTGAGAGGAAAACATTTCAAACTGAGACCTGGGACATATAGATAAGAAGAATAACTCTTAAGATGAAATTGGGGTATAGCTCTTAAGAAACTATGAAATAACCACATAATTGGTGAGAAAAATAGCAGCACTGCCAATATCTCTGAGGTTTGTTCAATACATGTCTCTGGGCCGCTGTGCTCAAGCCAGCTAGCTTCGGCTTCTCTAGCTGAGATCTGCAGATTCGCCATCAGGGTTCTGTGAGTGCTCCATGGGGATTTTGGTGTTTCATCTTTTCATTTGATGCCCATTTAAAATAAGATTAATGTTTGCAGATTCTAGGTCATCTGGACAGCCACTGAATACCACAACATGATTTCAGTGTCTACACCGGCATTGTGTTTAGATAGTATTAGGGCCAAATAATACTATTTGAATTGTCACAACTAGAGGGGGAAAAAAAATAGAGATGTATTTAATACATAAACAGGTAGAGGCCAATGGACAGCACAAAACATTGTATGAATAAAATTTTCCCCCCAAAATTTGTGTTCAACCAGAAAACTATGTGCAAAATTATCACATAGCCCAAGAGTTATAGAAGAACTCTGCCAAGAAAAAATATCCAAGAAAGGTCTCCTGTATGTCATACAGGGATGAAGTCTTGCCCACGGATGATCTTTTTAGTTTCAGGATCCATTCACACTCTTAAAATTTGTAGTAATCTCAGTGAACCCAAAGAGCTTTTGTTTGTGTGGGTTAAATATGTTGACCGCAAACCAAAAGTCAGCCAGATAGTTATTCTCCAGCAAAAATGTGTTTATTCAGGAACAACAAGGAATTGCAATTTGGTACATGCAAGCCACATGCAAGCCTGCTAAAATGAAGGGGAGGAAATTTTTTTATACATAGAGGAAGAAGAAGTTGGGAGAGCTAAGATAAAGAGTTCTCCCTTTTGTGTTCTGAGATAGACATAGGACATGAGAGCTCCCCTTTCTGGCCTCCCTACTTCACTTTAAATGAGTTTTCTGTTTATTAATTTTTACATATCTACCAATATTTATGTATTAAAAATTAAAACTGAGAAGTATATTTACTGATTTATTTAACTAACAATGATAAACACATTATATCTTAACATAGCTAACATTTTAATGAAAATATATTTATATGTTGAAGTTCTAACTCCCAAAGTGACTATATTTGGAGACAAGGCCTATAAGGAGGTAATTAAGATTTACTGAGGTCATAGGGTGGGGCCTCGATACCATGGGATTAGTGTCCTTATAAGAAGAGACAGGGGAAACTGCTGTGTGATCAAGCCAAGAAGAGGGTCAGCACCAGACAGACCCTGACCTTGCTAGTACCCTGGTCTCAGACTTCCAACCTTCCAAAATATGAGAAAATAAAATTCTATTGTCAATCCACTCAGTCTATGACATTTTGTTATGGCAGCTAGGGCTGGCTAATACAAAATACTTGAGGTAATATTTAATGCCCACAATTTATTCATTTTACTCCCAATGACCTGAGCCTTATTTATACTATTCTCATTAATTTTACTTCTATATCTCTTTAATCCTCACCATCCAAGTAAGTGAGTAATGATTTTTGGTGTTTTACAGCCAAAATTAGAATGGATTTTTTGGATTATAGAATCAAAAGTAGAAAATCCCAGAGCTGAGTGGTCTTATATGAATCATTGAACTTTTCTGTAGAATTCCTCCAGCTTTAGAATGGGGATTATATTTGTCCCTACTTCACAAATTGCTTGTGAAGATCTAAGTAGCTTCCCAAAACCCCCAATGTGAGCTGTAGGCACTGACCAAGCTGGTCAGAGCCATGATCTGGTTTCTGGAAGCTGGAATTAGGGGAGGCCAGAAAGGAGAACCAGTGAATGTCCATGTTTTTAAACAGTACAAGGTTCCAGTACTAAGACAGGGCATAGGGACTGGTCTCAAACAGGAAACACAGGTGAGTGCCATAAGGAGTGAGCTGAACTTTCAGAGCAGATGACAGAAGAGAACTGAAGTGGCCACAGCTTGCCTTATAGATCATCAGATAAGATACAAAAGGGGTGAGTTAGGGTGATTCACATATCAGGTGGTAATAAATAAAGTGATTACCAAAGGCATCAGTTAGTTTGCTTTTTAACACTCACATCTCCATACCCCTTACCCTCCATCATTCAAAGTACAGACTGAGAATCACAGATGTTAATGATAAAATAGGGAGCGTGGCAGGGGTCAGGGGTTAGGTGTGAACAGATCTCAACTATGAGATGCTGGAGCCTTAGATGTGCATTGGATGCAATCGTTATTATGCATTAATTTGTCTTCCTCTTTTTATAATGTGTAATCAAACAAAAGTAATGGCCCAGTTCAGAGGCCACTGGCCATGCTTCCTGTTTGGGAGCCTTAAGGGCTCATCCCAGGGTTGACACTCCTTTCCCCACTGCCCCTCTGCTGAGCTGGGAGGCCAGGTCTCTGACCTTTGGGTAGCAGAATCTGACAAGATGTGCCAAAGGAATCCATTAACTTTGACCAGTAACTTTAATTAGTACACCCAAGTGGTGCCACCAGGATACTTAGGACGAAAGACTCAAGTTTAAAATCTTGGGAATTCACTCCTATTGAAGCAACCAAATGCCTTATTATAAAAAGCGTGCTGAGAAAAAAATGTTTATGCATAATACCAGAGAATCTGTCCTAACTGAAAAGGGAAAAAGGCGAGGATTCTGAGACATACCCATTAAAGACATTTAATCTGAAACAATGAGACAGATGAGACAGAAATTGTTCTGGACTCTGCCAGCTTTTGCACACCAGAGTTATGTGGTTTGAATGACTGCCAAATCCTAAAGTTCAAAAGACAATTACAAGTGGGGAAAGGGACCTTAGCATTCTTGGGGTTGAATTCCCAGAATTCTTCAATTTATGGTAAGTCACTCTAAGATCAGTCCCTTCTGGCTGGTGGTTTGGTTTTAAAGACAGCTCCTCCTCCTACTTCCCTCCATCCGTCTCTGCCTGGAGCCACATTAACCTCCCAGCTTCTCACTTCTCCCCTCCACCCACCCAATGATGACAGTTCAGATGGCTCATCCTAAGGAAGTGTCCCTTGAGGATCCCCAATCTAGGGCAGATCTCTTTAAGTTTTCATTAACCATGTTTCTTTCCTTAAGAGCAATTACCTCCATTTTTAATTACACATTTATGAGTATAATTTATCTGATTAAGATGCATCTTTCCTACTGGTCTCTAGGCTTCCTGAGAGCAGGGGCAAGTCTGCTCACCATTGTATCCCCAGGACCTTACCCGGTGCCTGGTATATCAATGGAACATTCTTTGAGTGAATTTCAGAGATGTAGACACTGAGTGGGAACACATAGACAACTGTGAATCAGAGGATTTTTTTTTTTAAGGTGGGTACATAAGAGGCTAAGTTAATTTTTCTCAAAACTTTAAGACAAAGTTACTTATAAAAAGCAACATTTAATAAATGAGAGTATCTGTGCACAGAATACAGAGGGAAAAAGTCCTAACTTCTTGTCAAAACCACAGAGAAAGGGCAGATTCTGGAACTTGGAGTATGTAGCCAAAAATCAGTGATAGAAAGAGAAAGACAGGGAGCAGAGAGGTCCTGGGTCAAGTCCTATCTCAAATGCTATCTGGTTTATAACATGGTCTGTCACAGCCATGTTAACAGGCACAGTTCAAGAGGACCCAGGATGAGATGGATCCCATTAAACAACCATAAAAAGGTTGTAAATGTGCCAGGGATGGGGAGTTGGGAGCCACCCAAATCTATAAGAAAAGAGCATGTTTGACTGTCTGATATGTGGTTTACCTGACGAAAGTGCATGTCATCTACAAGAAAAGAGACCCAGATGTCAGAAGTCCCCACTCCCTGTTTGTTGGATGGAGGATTGGTACCCAGCTGGCTCAGAGTTGGCTAATAACCCTGTCCATTGAGAGTATCCACACCCCAATGCTTTGGCTTCAAGGTCCCCAAGCAGCCTCTGATCAGAGACTGGTCCCCCACAAAGCCTTTCCTGCTATAGGGGAAATTTTTAAAAAATGGCTAACTGTGGTAGATTAAACAATGGCCCTCTAAAAATGCTCACATCTTTATCCCTGGGACCTGTGGCTATACTGCCTCACGTGGCAAAAGGGACTTTGCAAATGTGATTAATAAGGATCTGGAGATGGGGAGATTATCCTAGATTAATTAGATAAACCAAATGTAGCCACAAGGGGGAGGCAGGAGTACAGTGAGAGAGAGAGAGAGAGAGAGAGAGAGAGAGAGAGAGAGAGAGAGAGAGAGAGAGAGAGAGAGAGCGAGAGGGAGGAAGAGAGAGGAAGGAAGGGAAGGAAGGAGGGAGGACAGGCTGGCGAGTGAGCAAGTAGGTGAGCCCCTGGAAGATGTGATACTGCTGGCTTTGAAGGTAGATTAAGGAGCCAAGGAATGAGGGAGGTCTCTAGAAGCTGGAAAAGTCAGGGCAACAGATTGTCCTCTATAGCCTCCGGAAGGAATGCAGCCAAGCCCATGCCTTAATTTTAGACCAGTGAAATTGATTTCAGATTTCCGACCTCCAGAACTGTAAAATAAATGTGTTGTTTTAAGCTACTAAATTTGTGGTAATTTGTTGCAGCACCCATAGGAAACTAATACGCCAACTAACATGAATATCTGGTCAACAGATTAGTACTCGGATCATACATGAGTCTCTGGAGAATTTAGTTGTTTTCATTCAGTTCCCCTGGGCCAGATCTCCCCAAGGGTATAAACCAATCAAATTTGTGGATCTGCTGAGAATCAGTGTGGCTGACCTCAACTTCCTTAAGGTCCTTCCACCCTGGGAAGCCTGGCCTGGCCTGAGGAACTGCTGTCTTGTATTCATAAATACCACACATGGTCACTGATGGTTACTCATTATGTGTGGGCTATTAGGTGAGCTCTTGGGAATGGAGTATAGACTTCGGTACTCAGTGAGGGCTGGGTTCAAATCCCTTCTCTGTGCCACTTGATAGTCACATGATCATAAACAAGTTACTTAATTTCCTCCAATCATGGATTCCTAAAATTTAAAATGGGGATAACACTTTCCTAGTTTATAGTGTTATTGTATGGAATGATAGAGATAATGTATGTCTAACATGAAACAAAGGGTCAGGGTGAGAGTAGGCATCCAACTAAGGTTACTCCCTCTCTCCTTTCTGCCCTGTACCCCCATGAGTTGCCCCTGTGCTCATCTTTTTTTAAGCCAGACTCTTCAGCTACTCCCTCGTAGCTGTGTAAGCTCCATGGTGGCCCTGCCTTTTGTTAGCCTGCTGGCTATAAATCAGTGATCACACTCCCAGTGGCTTGATGTCTTAGTTGGAGTTCCCCGCCCCCCCCCCCCCCCGCCCCCAGAAGCAACATCTGAGACAAGGATTCTGGGATAAATGGTTTGTCTGGGTGATGGTCCCAGGAAACACCAGTGGAGAGGTGAGACAAGGGGAGCGAAGATGTGATCATGTAAGCCACCACTGTGCCCATTTGGAGCTTAACCCCCGCTCCTCCCCGGGGAACTCTGGGAGACAGTTATCCCATCCAAGGGGCAAAGGAGCTGAAACATACACCTAGTTCCATTAATCTTTTTTTTCTTTTTGGGGGGTAGGAGGAGAGGGGCTGACAATAATTCTCTGATACATTCTGCCTACAGCACTCATGGTCGGGACAGGCTCCAGCACCAGAGAATCCTTAGACACAGGGATGCAGGTGCTGGCAGCTGAAAGGAGTAGCATGGGGATGTGGACAGGACATTGATGGCACCTGCCTCAAGAGCATCTTGTAAATGCATGGCCTTCCTGATCAGGGCTTCCACTCTGGTTTCGCCCTTTCCTTGACCAATAGAGAGCTCAACACGCCTATTGCATTGCTCAGGACTAATTAATCCTAGTTGCAGGCTCTTTCAATTTGCAGACCGATAAACAAAAAAAATGTTATACCTATCTTTTGATTTGGGATGGGAAGAAACACTATTTCCCAGGCAAACCAGAGGCTGCCTTCTCTGGTATATGCTTTCTATTATACTTTCAAATATCCTACATAACTATCTTCATTTTGGCAAGTGTTAAAGCACCAGTCTGCATATATTAAAGGGTGTTTAAGTCCAAGAAAAATGTTTCATCACCATTAAAATATCTAATTCTTTCCCCCACCTAACACATATATGTTACAGCCACCTGAGGGTTATCATTATGGCTTTGTTCTCATTACCTGAGGATATTTTAAAGCATTCAGATAATCAAGAACCTAATTAATAAAAGTCTGGATAATAGAAAGGTCGCCATATTAAATGCCTGCTGATTATAGGCTGGGTAAAGCACAGAGGAGGAGTTTCGGTTGTCCCCAGCTCTGAAAAGCCAACTCCGATGTTCATTATTAAGCAATACGTATCGAATGCCTACTAGGTACAAAGCACTGAGGTGGGTGCTATGAAGCACAGAGAGGCTTGAGACGGTTTCAGAAAGAAAGAACTCCCCTTTCCCAGAACAACTCTGAGCCTATTCCAACTTCCACTATTAATGTTTTTTTGTTTGTTTGTTTGTTTGTTTTCCAGACCTTATCCAGTATCCTCTTATACATCGAACTTCTCACGGGGAGGAATTGAAGTCTCAAATCATATGACTGAGAGGACCCTGAGTTCCTGTTGGTGTATAGAGATTGGGAAGGGAAATGGTTACAGGTGGTTGAGCTGGGCCTGAATGCCTTGCCTCTTGTGTCTTCTGCCTGCTTTCTTCATATTTTAAGCTGTTATCTGACCTTTGCACTTGAGGGTGAATTAATTAAGGGCTGGGCTCCGGGGCGGCTTCCTCAGAGCATGCACTGCACAGTGGGTTTCACCAGCTGCTTCTACTCCCCGCTTTGCAGCCGGTGATCTTTATTTCAGCAAACCTACCAGATGCTCAGCTGCCTAAACCCTTCTGAATACACCTCAGCACTGTTTCTCCTCTGACCTCTGTATCAAAATCCTACGTGAAAATCATTTTAAGTGTTTGTTCTTGGGCCCTTCTCCAGACTTGCTGAATCAGAACCCATCTCTGGGGCTTGGGCCAAGAAAATTATGTAGACTTATAATAAGCCTTCTGTGTGTTTCAGATCACACTGAAGTTTGAGAAATACCAGCCTGTGAGCCATAGCCCAGAATTCTCCGTTTGGTTTACAAGGGCTGTACCATCTGGCTCTGCCTCCTGCTGGCCTCACGTCCACCAGCCAGGTTGAAACAGGCCTCACGTTGGCAGCCTCTGAATCTTTGCTGGCTCCGTTTCCTCTGTCTTGTTTGCCTTTCTTTCACCAATTCTACAAGGCAAAGTTCTGTTCCTCTTCCAAGGCCCTCTGTCTCTGTCACTCTCCTTAACTCCTTCCCTAGGGACACTCACCTGCTCATCCTCTTTTCCCATAGCTATTGATGTCTGCCTCCATTATAGCACTTATCCTATTGATTAATGAATTCTAAGACTGTACCTCCACCCAGGGCTGCTTGGAACACACACTGCTCCTTTCAGTGTAGTAGAAAAAGGGACCCATTTCTCTGAGCCAGATACATGGGAACAGGAATACAGGCTGAATTTCAGCCCACTGCCCCCTTCCCAGGAACCTTTGTGCAGGACAGAGCTGGCTCGACCATATGTATGGCCTCTCCACCTGTCTTCTCTGCTAACTGTGAGCTCCTGAGGATTTGCTGGCGCTTGTTCATTTTCGTATGGCTGCAGTGTGGAAGCCTGTCCCCATAGTGACTCTGTAAAAGGTTTTATAAGCTGAACTGAATTAAATGCAGCCTGTGAGCATAGGCAGGATGGATAATGTCATCTGTTCTGTTCTCCATGGAATCTGGATATTTTAACATCTGCAGCTGGAAATTGTTTAAAGCTGTGAGACTAAAATAGATGCCTACACCAGTCTGTTATCTCGTTCTTTGCTTTTTGGACCTAAAAAAATTCTTTCCCACTTCCCCAGGAGGCAAATCTGCCTGGGGCTAGTTGTTATTAAGGCCACAGAAGAAATCACCTGACTGAAGGACACTATGTTGGATCCCTTCTGCTGCACAACTTGCTCATCAGTGAGGTGTGGATGCCCATCACACCCGCATGACTAATTCAGGAGACACAGTCAGCTGCAGTGACATTGCTACAGAGAGGTGTTTCAGATTCCATGTTGATCTGCAAAGATGAGACATGGAAGCGCTGCAGGGCTTGGTCCCAGTTTCCAAAAGTTTAAAATTTCCATTACTAGAGTGAGAATGCACTCACATATGATTTGATTACTTTCTTTAAAAAGGTCACTCCGACATTTCAAGACAAGGCTATTTCCATCAGTCCCAATTCAGGGGAAGTATAGGTAGGCTGGCTCTTCAGATGATGGAAATTGAATTTCTATTTTGTTTTTAATCACTGAGGCAGTGACCAAACAATTAAGTTGACAAGTTGAAGAAAAGAGATGTGGGGAGGAAGACAAACTGTACAAGTATAAACTGGAAGATTAGTTCACATGTAGCAGGAAAAGAACTAGGGACTTCGGTAGTTGACATCTTGTTTTTTAACTGAAAATATTATTAGAGAGTTACAATCTACTCCTAATAAACCAGTCTATTTTCCAAAGTTTATATTTTATTTTTTACAGGCTCAAGCAATGTAATCTTTGCAACAAACTTTCAATGTTGTTATTATTATTCGTAACTTACAGATGAAGAGACTGAGGTTCAGAACTCATCACCAAATTCAGACCCATCTGACAACAAACCAAGTCCTGAGCTTCGTATATAAGGGACACAAACATGTATAAGACAAAGTTATACCTTCGATGGCTTTCAATTTAAATCAGAATAAGCGATATGAACAACAATTAGAAAACAAAAGATTGAGATAGAGGAGAGAACATTTAGGACTAAGATTGATCAAAGAACTCTCCATGCAAGACAGGACCTGAGTTGGGCTTTGGAAGTTGTGCAATAATCACATTCATGAAAAGACATGAAAACATTCTGAAGATGACAAGGTTTGTTTTTGTTTTGATTTTTTTTTTACACAGTTAGTACCAGTCCAGTAGTTTGAACTCACTTTAGTACTCATCACTATTTCATTTGCAGCCTACATTTTTAAAAATAAGCTATTTTTAGAGCAGTTTTAGGTTTATGGTAATACTGAGCAGAAAGTACAGAGATTTCTTACATATTCCCTGCCCACACACATGCACAGCCTCCTACACTATAATATCCCCTACCAGAATGATACATTTGTTACAGCTAATGAACTTACATTGACACATCATTATCACCCAAATGACATGTATCCACCATTATAGTATCATACAGAGTAGTTTCACTGCTCTAAAAGTCCTCTGTGCTCCATCTGTTCATCCTTACCTCTACTCCTCTAATCCCTGGCAACCAGTAATCTTTTTACTGTCTCTATAGTTTTGCCTTTTCCAAAATGTCATATACTTGGAAACACTCAACATGTAGCCTTTTCAAATTGGTTTCTTTAACTTAGTAATATGCATTTAAGTTTTCTTTGTGTCTTTTCATAGCTTTATAGCTCATTCTTTTTACCACTGAATAGCATTCCATTATCTGACCACACAATAGTTTATGTATCAATTCACCTACTAAGGTACCTCCTGGTTGCTTCCAAGTTTTGGCAATTATGAATAAAACCTCTGTAAAAATCCATGTGAAGGCTTTTTGTGGATGTAAGTTTTCAACTCCTTTGGGTAAATAAATACCAAGGAGCATGATTGCTGGATCAATGGGAAAAGTATGTTTAGCTTTATAAGAAAACACTAAACTGTCTTCTAAAGTAGCTGCACCATTTTTCATTCCCACCAACAATGGATGAGAGTTCCTGTTGCTCCATAGCCTCACCAGCATTTAGTGTTGTCTTTATTGTCAGTATTCTGGATTTTGACCGTTCTACTAGATACATAGTGTATCTCATTATTGTTTTTTAAAAAACATATTTGTTTTGTTTTCTATCAACCCATCTTTTTAGCCAGGGAATGGCCTCTTTTTTTTCTCTTTTCCTGTAGATTGTTCTACTGTTCTCATTTGTCTAAGGTGATTTCACTTTTTGATTATTGATTTTGTTGCCAGTCTTTCTTAGAAATATTTTTCTTCATATGCTTTGGAAATTTGGTTAGCAGGTTTATTTTTCATGAAAAATTATTTTCCTTTTTACATTTCCTTCTTCTTCTTTTCTTTTCTATTTCTGTCTTCCTACTCCTCTCCCTTTCTAGTGATTTACTTTTCTTCTATCTTGTTTTTGTGGTCCCCAGTCCAGAGCCAGCTAAAATACTGGAGCTCTGGTCTCCTGCTTCATAGTGATAGTAAAGATCCCACCTACTTGACTGTTAGCTGCTTGGTCAGGTTGCCTTCTAGGGACTCTGCTTGCATGGAGAACATTTATTCTATATATCCTTCACAGCAACCATACTTTGGGTGGTCTCTACCTGCTTCTAAACTGGTGGAAGTCCACCCAGACCTTGGTTTTTGTTCTCTATATGACGCTGTGTTTCTGTTTCACTTATGATCCAAGGAGAGGTACAGAAGAATGCATAAAATATATATGTAAAGTTTTTAAAAGAATGAAAAGGTAAGCCCTTATGATCACTACTGGCTGTCTTTTACATTTTTCTCTTTATATTGTTTTTCTCTCACTGTCATGTGCTTGGAGTAGGAACCTCCTGTCTACTCTAACTGCAGGTGACACTCCAGAGACCTCTAGATTCTGTTGCCAGAACCTTCTAGATTCTAGGATACCTTAATCTCTTGGGGTCTGAGGGTTTTGAGAGCAGCCCCAGGACCTTATAATTATTTAGCCCCGGTATCTTCTGACTAGGTGTGGTTACCATTACCTTTTCCTCCTGTTAAACAATTATTAGCTCGAGATGTTCACAGTTTTTTTCTCCTGACCAAAGCTTGTCGGTTTTAAGCCAATGAACTCTATACATATTCCACCTGCAAGAAAAGACAGGATTATTTTATACACAGGGCATATTGCCCCACGACCTAGGGCCAACAATCTTTCAAAAATCTTTCAGAAATGTGTGTGTATCCCAAAGTATAAAAAGAAAATCATAAAATTGGAGTGGATGTTTAATTATTTTCAAAATTAACAGTGTCGTTAATCGTTCAATTAGGATTATACACATTTTACATTTTGTAGCAATGAGGTTAGATTAATTTCACAAGAATATCTGATCATCTACAGATGTTAGAAATCAGCTAACTATAAATTATATGTGTTATTTTTGGATTAAAGTTTTTCAAGTGCAAACTTTTAAAAAATCTTTTTACAGAAAAAAAAATTTAATATAAGGCCTGGATATAGCTATATGTTTGATGTGGTGTGGAGCTAGACCTCCGGAAGAGAGGTTTAAGGGGACTTATGAACTAAAATGAGACAAATAGAGATGGCAAGAGATGGTTGCTAAGGGGTTTGTGTGTGCCAGGTGCTGTTCCAGGAGCAAAAGTCACAGCTCTTCAGAGAGGTCACAGTCTCAGAAGGAACCAGTCCAATGAAACAAAGTGTCAAGTTTTATTAAGAAGGTGTGCGCACTTATGGTGCAGGTGTGGAGAGAACTCCCAAGGCGACAGGAACTAGGGAGACTTCTCTGAGGTGACTCTTGATCTGACAAAAGGTAGACAGGCAAAAGGGGGCGAAGGAGAAAGATTAAAAATATCAAGAGACAGGGCAAAGAGAAAAAGAGGAAGGGAGGAAGAGCTCGATGAGATCTGCGCTCGGGCCATCGGGCGTCGACTGCTAGAGTCTGAGCGCAGTCACCGCCCCTCCCCTCCTTTCCCCTCCCCGGCCGTCCCCTCCCCTTTTTCCCCAGAGCGTCAGCCGCCAGCCCGGCCTGCGCTAACTCCGAGGCTGCGGGCTCTCGGGAGACGCCATGTACCGTCTCCTGTCGGCTGTAACGGCCCGGGCCGCGACCCCTGGGGGCTGGGGCTGCGGGCGGCGCGGGGCTCACCAGCGCGCCGGGCTGCCGCAGCTCGGCGCCGGCTGGGTTGGTGGCCTCGGGCTGGGGCTGGGGCTGGGGCTGGCGCTCGGGGTGAAGCTGGCAGGGACGCTGAGGAGCGCGGTCCCCGCGCCGCCCCCGTCGGACCCCGACCCCGTCGGACCTCCGGCCGAGCCGCAGGCGCCAAAGGAGCAGCGCCTCGCTGCGTGGTCTCCGCAGACCCCGGAGCTGCCCCGCTCCAGGCGCTTCGCCAGAGCCATCGACAGCAGCCGTGACCTGCTGCACAGGATCAAGGTGCGGCGACGAGGGGCGTAGACGGCTGGGAACCCGGTCTCCGGTCCCTGGCGTCACCCCGGAATGGGGCCCCTCAGTGGTCATCTCCCCAGGCCGAGCAGACCCCACTCCAGGCGGTGGGATGCCCGCGGTCGGCTTCCGAGAAAAACTTCCCGTTTTCCGACCTCCCGGCCACGGTCAAGAAGCTCTTGGGGGTTGCCCAAGTCGAGGCGGAGGTTAACGCCCGCAGCGGGCACCGCCCCTTCCCACTTTTGGTGCCGAGCCGGCACACCCCTCACACCCCGCACGGTTAGCGCCGGTTCCGGCGCGGGTGGGCGGGGCCCAGGCAGAGGGGGCGGGGCCATGCACCAGGTGTAAGCTCTGGTGGATGTGCCAGGTGTTTCGGCCTGTCCTTGAGCTGTCTGTTCCTTGCCACTTCGTTCATAGGATGAGGTGGGCGCACCCGGCGTAGTGATTGGAGTCTCTGTAGATGGAAAAGAAGTCTGGTCAGAAGGTAGGCTCAGAAAAGTCTTATTTAGTGCCTTGTTTTGTGCCAGTTGGGGAATGAAAACTTGCCGTTTTACTTCCTGGAAGTGAATACCGTGAAATACCGTTCGGTTTACAGAAAATCATCCATATTGTAGAGAAAACGTATCTAACAAGTATCGGATTTTCTAAAAGAAGGTTTAAAATGTGACTAATGAATAAGTTGGAGTCTTTAAAATGGCTTATTTCGATGCCCATACTTCTATAAAAACTGAATTTGTTGTTCTGAAAGTTGTATATAAAACTTTTAACTGCATATGTGTAGATAACCCTTATCAGTAGATAAAATGTCAGAATTTTGTTTTAAATTTTAAATTCAGTCTACGATTATTGAGTCTCCTATCATGCAAATGCACAATAGTACGTACTGGGGCTGTACACGATTCCTGTCCTTATCGAGTTTACGATCTACTTTGCCTTTTTTTTTTTTTTTTGACTAGGCAGAAGTGTCAGTTATTTTTTAGAACAAAAAGCTAGAAGCCTTGGAAGAGGGATTTCTAATCATTTTATGATACTTTTATGACTTTATTTACTTCTCCGTTCCATACAAATGTGTTCAGCTGGTCATCCAGGTTTTGAGGAACCATGCTTTTAGGAAATGTTTCTGACATCATTTAAGAAAGTAGTACTTCCTTACTACTTACTTTGGGAGCAGTGGAGTCTTGAATTTAAAGAAAAATGATTCTTCCTCCAAGTATAAGTATAGCCTAATCAGTATACCGAATTTATGAAAAATATTGTAATCAAAAATTATACAAACATCAGCTTTATGGGTGAGGACTGTGTTTTTAATGCAAGTATTTTAGCATGATTCATGTTTACAGTTTAAAAACCATCATTTTACACCTTTTTTTTTTCAGATCTCAGTTCTTTATATCTCTTAGATTTCCACACATTCAGCATGTCCGAAAGATGAAACCAAGCTTAAATTTTTTTTCTAGAAAGAGCTTTAAGCTAGTAGTACATTGTTTTCCTTCTCATTTGCAGCTAAATTGAATTGATAGCTGGATTGGGTTTGCAGGATCTCCTTTCACATTTATTTTTATTGGATGGCTATTTTAAGGAATTCAGTGGAAACTCACTCAAAAAATCAAGAATAAGCATAATCTGAAGAACAATGGTGTTTTCTTTAAAGAATTAGAGTAATTTATTTAAGATGTAGACTAACCACATGTTTAGATAAGCTAAGAAAAATTAGTATTTGAATCAGATGGAAAATTGCTATTGTGCACAAGGTACAATTCAGTTTAGTTATGTTTAAATTGTTAGACTTACTATTGTTGGTGTTGTTAAGACTGTCATCTCTTACGTTAAATTTTCATTAACTTATAAAAGTAGAATATCTTCTTTAGATAAATACATAAGATGTTTTAAGGTAGTATTTTTTTTTTCAGTTTTTCAAGACTCCTTTGACCATGAAGCTTATCACTAGTGACTTTTTGCTCATTTTTCAAAGGTTTAGGTTATGCTGATGTTGAGAACCGTGTACCATGCAAACCAGAGACCGTTATGAGAATTGCCAGTATCAGCAAAAGCCTCACCATGGTTGCTCTTGCAAAATTGTGGGAAGCAGGGAAACTAGATCTTGATGTTCCAGTACAACATTATGTTCCTGAATTCCCAGAAAAGGAATATGAAGGTGAAAAGGTAATGAAACACACAGTTCATTTTACAAATGGCATGTTAAATGGTTTAAAAGGTTGTATGGGATTCTTTGGTTTGTTTTTAACTATCACTATTTTTTTTTTTAATCCATAATGAGTATTTTCCTGAAATTTGAGGCTAAAATCTGTATGTGACATTTTTCCAGCAGCAATTTAAAATAGAAGATATTACTGGAGGATTGTTCCAAGGCTACTAACTTTTTGTTATAGTTTAATAATATAATTGAACTTTCATGTTTTTACAATTAGGTTTCTGTCACAACGAGATTATTGATTTCCCATTTAAGTGGAATTCGTCATTATGAAAAGGACATGAAAAAGGTGAAAGAAGAGAAAGCTTATAAAGCCTTGAAAATGAAAGAGACAATGGAATCCGACCAAGAAAAAGAGTTGAAAGAAAAAGGAGGCAAAAGCAATGAAAGGAATGACTTGGCTAAAGCTAAGGTAGAGCAGGATAATGAAGCCAGAGGCCGGAACTCAAAACCTGTCAAGAAAAAAAATGATTTTGAACAAGGTGAATTGTATTTGAAAGAAAAGTTTGAAAATTCAATCGAATCTCTAAGATTATTTAAAAACGACCCTTTGTTCTTTAAACCTGGTGAGTGTTAATTCCTTCTCTTAACAAAGCCATCATTACTGAAGTGTTAATTTTCAGGAAATCCGAAATGATACCATCCTGAGTGTATTTTTGATGTGGTTGATAATGATGCATTGATTTTGTTGTCAGACTAGTGCTTACCTTTTATGTATTTCTTAACAATAAGTAAGAACTTAACATGTAACTCCTACCTAACATTCCAGGCAGCTAGTTGTTTAGATTTAGCCTCACAGTCATTTAGTGGATTCTCAATATCAAGGTATTTGTGGAAAAATTATGCAGAAATGTTGAAGTAAGTGTTCTCCAAACTAAATCTGAACCAAAGTAGACATGATAAAGTATTGCTAGTATCAGTTAGAATTTAAATTACTCAATTATTTTGTGCCTTCATTCCTTGAAGAAATTAGTGTTCATCAGCTTAATTTTATTTCCCAGAAAGCTAATCTATAAAAATTACTGTCTTCGTTTTTGCACATTTTTTGTGCAGTGCCTACTGAAACCACTTAATATCTTTAAATGTACCATAGGCTTATTTACTTTTCTCCCATTTTCATTTTAAAAGTTTTTACCATGAATAGATATTATATAGGTATAATTAATAAAGGAAATGAAATATTATGGATTTTATTTGAAAAAAATAAGATTTTCACCAATTTTTAGTACAGATGATACAATCTACATTTCCAGAATCCAAAATGAAATAAAGGTACATATTTGAAACAGGACATATTTTTGAATATATATTTTTATTTTAATATGTAGTTGAAACAAGGTTTTTGTATCTATATTTTATTAAAATAACTTGTACAATTATTTATGTCTTAAACAATGGGTAGTATATTAACAATAAGACAGGTGACTCATGAATCCAAATTTACTTTTCTTTCCCTTCCAATTTTATTGCCAGTCTGAAGGATTTCTATTATGTTTGAAGTAGGACTTATTTGTTTATATGTTATAGAAAGGAGTAGATTCATATGAAATTTTAGGTATATTGAGAATCATTTTATTCTTAGGGACATGGAATAAGTAGGGCCATTGCAGAGCTAACTGGATTTAATATATCATCCATGTTTTATAAATGCCGAAGTAAAATATTCCAGTTTTAAGGTATACCAGTTTTCAGTGGGAAAATATTTTACGTATTTTTAAATAATAATGAATTATTTTCTTTTTTTTCTTCCATGCAATGATGTCTCAAGGTAGTCAGTTTTTGTATTCAACTTTTGGCTATTCCTTACTGGCAGCCATAGTTGAAAGAGCTTCAGGATATAAATATGTGGACTATATGCAGAAAATATTCCATGACTTGGATATGCTGACAACTGTGCAGGAAGAAAATGAACCAGTGATTTACAATAGAGCAAGGTAAATGAATACCTTTAAATGTATCTAGCTATATCACATCTTAATGCTGTGTTACCAATTTAAAGTCAGGTTCTCCTTGTCTCCATTCTAAAATCAGCTTGCCATTTTTTGGGAGCTTTTCTACATGTCTGTTTTCCCATTTATAAAGTGAGTAAAATAAAATGTATCTGTAAAGTACCCCAAAGATCTTTAGGTGAAAGGCAGCAATAATAATTTAAACATATGAATAATTAAACCAAAATTACACCTATCGGCATCTATAGTTTGCTCTTCAATCATCCCTTATATGTTTTATATACTACTGCTTTCTTTGTTTACTTTTTATTATGTTTTAATTTTTATTTTGAAATGATTTCATACTTATAAAAAAGTTATAAGAATAGTATAAAGAATTTCCATATACTCTTCACCCAGATTCCACAGACGTTATCATTTTACCACATTTATTTTAAGTCTCTATATGTTTTGGGGTTTTTTTCCCTGAACCATTTGGAAATAAGTTGCAGACATGGTATTCCTTTACCCATAAATACTTCACTGTGTATTTTCTAAAACAAGGGCATTCAGGAAATTAACATTGACACAATATTTTTATCAAATCCATAGACCTTATTCAAATTTTTCCAGTTGTTCCAATCATATTCTTTACAGCAGCAGTTTCATGATGTAATTTGTTCCATTATTGGTGATGGTAATTTTAATTGCTTTGTTGAGGTGGTACCTTACCTGCCTTCCACTGTAGAAGTTTGAAAGTCATTTTATTGAAATATATCAAATGAAACATTTATAATTTTTACTAGTAATGTGCAAAAGGGGCATTGGGAGAGAATTTTGAAGCTAATAAGTAGCTTTATGATTATGGATGTTTTCCATTTAAATTTTTTGGTTTGTTAGAAACGTAATATTTAACAAATCAACTGTTGCATATTTCCATCAGTACATGCTTTTATGGTACTTGAAATAGATGAAATGGTGGAATTTTTTTAGCTTTATCTTCCTGTCTTCACTTTAATTTTGTTTAATCTTCTGCTGTACCATTAAATTACCATTTAAAAATTACCAGCTTATTTACATGAATTAAATATGCATTGCTAGTAGCCTAAAAGAGATTTTTTTGGACCTAGAGGAAATTGGGTTAGCAGCAAGCAATGAATTTTAATTTTTTAAATGGCCTATAGTTCTCAACCAGTCAGACTCTTAGTGTTTATTATTTTTAGATCCAACATTATATTTACTGGAAAGCATAAGAAAAATTGACAAATGCCAGTGGTGGTGAATTGAATCTAAAAAAGATTCTCTAATAAAGATGACATAGATGCATGACTTTATTTTGATTTAGATCCAGGCATTTAATGATATAAATGCCTAAACTTATAGTAAGGGAGAAAAGAACATTATGTATCATTGAGCCTCTTTTCTAAACTGAAAATTAAGGCTCTATGAATATACAGACTGCAGAACTGCTATCATTAATTTTCTGTTTTCTTGATGAGAAATTAATTTATGACTTGCGCAAAAATCTAAATATGGCACATAATAGAGAGTTAGTGTTTTCTTTATCTTTCATTCTTTGGAAAAAGGTAGTGGGTTTCCATTTATACTGTAAAACGTTCCTATCTGCTCTAGATTTTTTATTTAGGTTTTGGCAGTACCCAATAGTGCTAAAAGGGTAGTTGATTCATTTTAGTTAGATTAAATGGGCTGCTGAAATAAAATAGAGAACAGAAAACACAAAGGAAATGTTGTTACCTAATGTTCTGTTCATTAGCTTTGTTTTTATTTTACTTAATACAGTATCTATTTGGGCCTCTAAAAGTCAACTTTAATTCTACTCTTCTTTTTTTTTTTTCTGGTAATTATTTTAAAAGAACTTAAAGGGACCACCTTTTTTTGGAGAGTTCAGGTAGTAAAAGGAATCATTTCAAACATTTTTTTTTTTTTTAAAGTAAAGTAAACTTAGTAAATGCATATTTCTATTCACTCAGTTTATGGTACCATTATGCAGGAAATAAAATTTCTAGCAAAAGTTTTCAGCCTTGTTATTTAGTCTGCTGACTCCTTGGTCATAATCATAAATTAAATGTTTATGCTCTCCTGACCAAGCCTTTTTAGAGTTATCATACCCCAAGAGTAAATATTTATTGTCTTATCACTTCTCTGTGTATGTATGCATGTGTTTAAAATAGTACCTTTCATGTCTGTCACCTGTTTAAGGTATTTTCCCAGAATCCCACCCCAAAAGACTACTGACATTTCTTTGGCCGGAATTTTAGCCGCAGGCCACATTTAGCTGTAAAGAATTCAGAGAAACTAGTTTTTAGCTGGATACATTGCCCTTCTGAATAATATTGAGATTTTCTTAAATTGAAGAATAGGAATGTTGATAATGTGTATGTAAATAGATAATATCGATTCTGTGTAGCAGGTATATTTTATATAGGTAAATATCTAGAAGCTGGTGGAATAAATGTTCTTGACACTGAAAGACACTCAGTTTGTTTGGGAATCCTTAGTCAATGCATTGGCTCAATATAAGACCCTTCATATTTTCTATGCATTTGTACAATGCTTGCAACAGAAATCTCTTTATAATTGGATGGAACCAAAACCAATAAATGAATGTTTTCCGAAGTGGTCACTCTGTTTTGACAGTATAGATATGGCCTTTTCCTTCTGTTGTTATTTCTTATTATTTTTTTTATCTTTATTTTCTAGAGTATATTCTAAAATTAAGCATTGTTCCTTATGAAGCTTTTTATATGCCTTTGGCTGACAAACTCTCTTGTAATAGATTCAGTGCAGATGTTAATGCTAAATGTTGAAGTGAGATTGTTTTTTTATACTATACATTTAAAATTTTGAAACTCATAACAATAAAATACAAAGTGCATAATTGCTTCTAAAGGCACTTAAGCATTTATAAAAGTATTTTGAATTTTTAAGTTTGTAGATGTAGATTTCTGTGGTTATATAGTATTCTTGTGCAGAATCTACGGATTCTTAAATAAGTAGAAAGAGGGTGTTTGTCATCTGGCATCATTCAATCAGTTACTCAGTTACAAAGATGTTCCAGTAATTTAAGAACTTGTGTCTACATCTCATTCTTTTTAGAGAAGAAATTCCTTAAGAATTTGAAAGTTATTGTCTTGCTAAAAAAAATCATTTTCATGAAAAATCATTAATTTGTCCTCTGTGAAAAGAGGAAAGAAATCACGAAATTAAAGTCTAGAATTTGCCTATTTAAAGTTTAGAGTTCTAAATTAAAGTCTAGAATTCTCCATAGTTTTATATTTTAAAGGAGGAATGACCGAAGAGTCCTAATTTCTAGCCTTTATGTCAATGGCTTGAAATGCTTTACTATTAAAAGAAAGTTACACAAAGCCGATTATTAGCTAAAATATACTGGTAGTTCTCTCCCAGATGACAAATGTGGAGTTCATTCTGAGAAGTATGTTTCCCAATGAGGAAGTATATTTATGTTATTTGGCTTCTTTTAGATTTGATTGGCTTGGAATTATAAGTATAATCAGTGTTTAGGCAGAAAGTAATGAGAAAGTTTCTGAGAATGTATGATTACTGCATTGAAATATAATCTGTCTTGTGTACATTTTCCTATTCATTTTCATGTGTAAAGTTAATAACAGACTATTAAATTTTTAATGACCATTCTTATTTCATTTTAGATTTTATGTTTACAATAAAAAGAAACGTCTTGTCAACACACCTTACGTGGATAACTCCTATAAATGGGCTGGTGGTGGATTTCTGTCTACAGTGGGTGACCTTCTGAAATTTGGGAATGCAATGCTGTATGGTTACCAAGTTGGGCTGTTTAAGAATTCAAATGAAAATCTTTTACCAGGATATCTAAAACCAGAAACAATGGTTATGATTTGGACACCAGTCCCTAACACAGAAATGTCTTGGGATAAAGAGGGTAAATATGCAATGGCATGGGGTGTTGTGGAAAAGAAGCAAACATATGGTTCTTGTAGGAAGCAACGGCATTATGCCTCACATACTGGAGGTGCAGTGGGTGCCAGTAGTGTCTTGCTGATCCTTCCTGAAGAACTGGATGCAGAATCTATAAATAAGAAAGTCCCCCCAAGAGGAATAGTTGTTTCTATCATATGTAATATGCAGTCTGTTGGCCTCAACAGCACTGCTTTAAAGATTGCTCTGGAATTTGATAAAGACCGATCAGACTTACCTTAATGTCACAGATGGCAAAACAAACTGTTACATTTTTTAAAAACATTAACTAAAGTTCCAAAATACATGAGATTTTTAAGAATAAATTTGCAATAGAATACAATTGAATGCAGAGAATTATATACCTCTAATTGCTTAATTTTGTAATTGTCTTTTATTGTAGGATTAGTTCTTTATACTCAGGGAAGTATAACTATATTGTATTTACTTTTTGGAAAAAATGTTAACTATTGGAATAAAATATTCTGATAAAAGTATGTACTTTTGGAATGTGTAATATAGAGAAATCTCATTCAACAGGAACCTTCACATGTTATCTTTTTTTTCTCCCCCTTTTTTTTAATCCTCCCCTTTGGTAACCAATAGCTTATTTCTACATCTATGGATCTTGTTTTTTTTAGATTCCACATATAAGTGAAATCGTATGATATTTGTCTTTCTCTGTCTGACTTATTTCACTTAGCATAATACCAGCTAGGTCCATGTTGTTGCAAATGGCAAGATTTTATTCTTTTTAACTGCCACATAATATTCCATTGTGTACACACACATACACATACATATATACCACTTCTTTATCCATCTATAGATGGACAGCTAGGTTGCTTCCATATCTCAGATTTTGTAAGTAATGCTGCAATTAACATAGGGATACATATATCTTTTAAAATTAGCTTTTATTTTATTCAGATAAATATCCAGAAATGGAGTTTCTGGGTTGTATGGCAGCTTTAAAAAAATTTTTTTTGAAGGATCCCGTACTGTTTACAAAGTGGCTGCATCAATTTACAATCCTACCAACAGTATATGAAGGTTCTCTTCTCTCTACATACCAGCACTTGTTAATTGATTTTTTAATGATAACCATTCTGATAGATATAAGGCGATACCTCATTGTGGTTTTGATTTTCATTTCCCTGACGATTAGTGATGTTGAGCATCTTTTCAATTGTCTGTTGGCCATCTATTTGTCCTCTTTGGAGAAATGTCTATTTGGTGCCCACTTTTTAATTGGATTGTTTTGGAGGTTTCTGATGTTAAGTTGTATGAGTTCCTTACATATTTTGGATACTAACCCCATAACAGATGTATCATTTGCAAATATCTTTTCCCATTCAGTAGATTGTCCTTTTTTTTTTTTTTTTTTGATGGTTTCCTTTGCTATGCAAAAGCTTTTTATTTTGATGTAATCCCATTTGTTTATTTTTCTGTTTACCTTGCCCTTGCTCTTGCCCTAGGAGACATATTTAAAAAGATATTATTAAGACCAATGCCAAAAAGTTTACTGCCTATATTTTCTTCTCAGAGTTTTATGGTTTTGTGTCTTGCGTTTAAGTTTTTTATTCATTTTGAGTTTATTTTTGTATATAGTATAAAAAAGTGGTTCAATTCCTTTTGCACTATCCAGTTTTTCCAGCACCACTTATTGAAAAGATTACTTTATTGTATATCCTTTTCTCCTTTGTCCTAGATTAGTTAATCGTATAAGGGAGGATTTATTTCTGCACTCTCTATTCCAATTTTTTATGTCAGTATACTATACTGTATTTTGATTGTTGTAGCCTAGTAGTATAGTTTAAAATTGGGGAGTGTGATACCTCTCACTTTGTTCTTTCTCAGGGTTTCTTTGGCTATTCGAGATCTTTGGTGGTTCCATCTTACTTTTAGGATGAGTTGTCTGGTTCTGAGAAGAATGCCATTGGTATTTTGATTGGAACGTCCAGTCCATGAGCATGGTGTATCCTCCTATTTATTTGTAATTTATTTGATTTCTTCAATATCTTGTAATTTTCAGAATACAGGTCTTTCATCTTGGTAGTTAAATTTATTCTTATGTGTTTTGATGCAATTGTAAATGAGATTGTTTTCTTAATTTCTCTTTCTGCTCATTCATCATCGATGTATAGAAATACAACAGATTTTTGTATATTGATTATCCCGAAACTTTACTGAATTCATTTACTAGTTCTAAAGTTTTTTGGTGGAGTCTTTACGGTTTTCTGTACATAGTATTGTGTTATATGCAAATAGTGAGAGTTTTACTTCATTCCTAATTTGGATGCCTTTTGTTTCTTTTTATTGCCTGATTTCTATGGCTAGGACTTCCAATACTGTGTTGAATAGAAGTGGCGAGAATGAGATTCCTTGTCTTATTCCTGATCTTGGAGGAAAAGCTTTCAGATTTTTACCATTGAGTATGATTTTAGCTGTGGGTTTGTCATATATATCCTTTATTATGTTATGTTCCTTCTATACCCATTTATTGAATGCTTTAATTATAAGTGGATGTTTTATCTTGTCAAATGTTTTTTCTGCACCTACTGATATGATTATATGATTTTATCCTTTTATTTTGTTAATGTGATATATCACATTGATCTATTTGTATATGTTGAACCATCCTTGTGCCCCTGGAATGAATCCCACTTGATCATGTATTAAGTAAAAAGATGTATTACCTTTTAAATTTATTATTGAATATGGTTTGCTAATACATGGTTGAGAATTATTACATCGTTATTTATCAGAGATATTGGTTTGCAATTTTCTTTTTTTGTATTGTCCTTGCCAGACTTTGGTATCAGGGTAATTCTGGCTTCATTTAATGAGTTAGGAAGTTATTCCTCCTCTTCAATTTTTTGGAAGAGTTCGAGAAGAGTATATTTTAAGTCATCTTTGAATGTTTGGTAGAATTCACTAGTGAAGCCATCTGGTCCTGAACTTTTTTTTTTTTTTTTTTTTCATATTATACTAATTTATTTATTTATTTATTTTTTTGTTATGGTGACATTGGTTAACGAAATCCGGTTAAGTTTCAGGTGTACAATTCAACAGGAAGGCAAATATATATTGTATTGTGTGTTCACCACCCATAGTTAGACTTCTTTCTGTCACCACACATTTGACCTCATTTACCCCATCTACCTCTCTCCTTCCTCCTCCCCCACCTTTTGGTAACCACTAGTCTATTATCCCATGTCCATGAGAATCTGTTTGTCATGCTCCTTTGTTGATTTTAGGTTTATGTCCCGCATATAAGTGATATCATGTGGTTTTCAACTTTTTCTGTCTTGTTTTGCTTAGCATGATTATCTCGAGGTCCATCCATGTCGTCGTAAATGGCAGTATTTCATCTCTTTTTATTGTATATGTGTATCACAGCTTCTTTATCCAATCAGCTATCATAGGACACTTTGATTGCTTCCATGTCCTGGACACTGTGAATAATGCTGCTATGAATATCGGTGTGCAAATATCTTTTTGGATGGGTTTTCAAGTCTTTGGAGTAAATACCCAGTAAAGAGATTGCCAGATCATATGGTAGATCAATTCTTAGATTTTTGAGGAACCTCCATGCTGCTTTCCATAGTGGCTGTACTAATTCACAGTCCCACCAGCAGTGTATGAGGATTCCTTTTTCTCCGCATCCTCTCCAACGCTTGGTATTACTTGTCCTGTTGATAACAGCTATTCTAACAGGTGTGAGATGGTATCTCATTGTGGTTTTGATTTGCATTTCCCTAATAGCTAGTAATGTTGAACATCTTTTCATAGGTTTGTTGGCCATTTGTATGTCTTCTTGGGAGGAGTGTCTGTTCAGGTCCTCTGCCCTTTTTTTAATTGGATTGTTTGTTTTTATGTTGTTGTTGAGTTGTATGAGTTGTATTCTTTGTATGTTTTGGATAATTAGGCCCTTATCGGAGGTGTTGCTTGCAAATATATTTTTCTACTCAGATGGTTTTCTCTTTATGTTGCTGACAGTTTCTTTTGCTGTGGAGAAGCTTTTTAGTTCGATGTAGTCCTATTCATTTATTTTTGCTTTTACTTCCCTTGCCTTTGAGGTCAAATTCATAAAATTCTCTTTAAGTCCAAGGTACATGAGTTTAGTTCCTATATATTCTTCTATACAATGTATTGTTTCAGGTCTTATATTCAGGTCTTTAATCTATTTTGAGTTAATTTTGGTGTGTGGTGATAACAGTCTAGTTTCATTCTTTTGCAGGCGGCTTTCCAGTTTTCCCAGCACCACTTATTAAAAAGGCTTTCCCTGCTCCACTGTATGTTTTTGGCTCTTTTGTCGAAAATTATTTGCCCATATAAACAAGAGTTGACATCTGGAACTCTCGATCTGTTCTATTAGTCTGTGTGTCTTTCTGCCAGTACCAAGCCATTTTGATTATTTTTGCTTTGTAGTATAATTTGAAGTTGAACAGAGTGATGCCTCCAGCCTTGTTCTTTTTTCCCAGGATGGCTTTGACGATTCAGGGTCTTTTGTTCTTCCAAACACATCTGATGAATTTTTGTTCTATTTAAAAAATGCCGATGAGATTTTGATGGGGATTGTATTAAATCTGTATAATGCTTTAGGTAAAAAGGTCATTTTAATTATGTTGATTCTTCCAATCCAAGAACATGGAATATCTTTCCATTTCTTTGTATCTTCAATTTCTTTTAATAGGGCCTTATAGTTTTCATTTAATAGATCCTTCTCATGTTTCTTTAGTTTATTCCTAGATATTTTATCCTTTTTGTTGAATTGCAGAAGGAATTATTTTTTCTACTTCTTTTTCTGATGGTTCATTATTAGTGTATAGGGACACTATGGATTCTTGAACATTGATTTTATATCTAGAAACTTTACTCTATTTGCTTATTGTTTCTAGTAGTGTTCTTGTGGAGTCTTTAGGGTTTTCTATATAGAGAATCATGTCATCCACAAATAGAGACAGTTCGACTTCTTCATTTCCTAGTCGGATGCCTTTTATATCTTTCTCTTGCCTAATTGCACTCACTAGGACCTCCAATGTTATATTGAATAACAGTGGTGGTAGTGGACAGCCTTGTCTTGTTCTTGATCTTAGAGAAAAGATTTTTAGTTTTTCACCGTTAAGTGTAATGTTGGCTGAGGGTTTGTCCTATATGGCCTTTATTATATTAAGGTACTTTCCTTCTATACTGATTTTATTAAGTGTTTTCATCATAAGTGAATGCTGTATCTTGTCAAAGGCTTTTTCTGCATCTATTGATATGATCAATTGGTATAGAAGGAAAGTACCTTAACTTAATAAAGGCCATATAAGACAAACTTTTACTTTTAGGAAAGGTTTTTATGACTGTTTGAATTTTCTTACTGTTGATCAGTCTATTTTCAGTTCTTCATGATTCAGTCTCAGAAGGTTATAAATTTCTAAGAACTTATCCATTTCTTCTAGGTTATCGAATTCGGTGGCATATAGCCTTTCATACTATTCTTGTGTAGTCCTTTGTATTTCTGTGATGTCTCTTATAACCTGCTCTCTTTCATTTCTGATTTTGAGTCTTTTCTCTTTTTTCCTTAGTGTAGCCAGAGGTTTGTCAATTTTATTAATCTTTTCAAAGAACCAGCTCTTCATTGCATTAATTTTTTCTCTCTGGTCTTTTTTTTCTCCATTTCATTTAATTCTACTCTAATTTTTATCATTTCCTTCCTTCTACTGACTTTGGCTTCGTTTGTTCTTTTAATAGTTCTTTAAGGTGAAATGTTAGATTATATATTTCAGATTTTTCTTCTTTCTTGAGGTAAGCCTGTAATAAACTTCCTTTTTATTACCACTTTTGCCGTACCCTCAAAAATTTAGTATGTTGTATTATCATTTTCATTTGTCTCTATGTATCTTTTGATCTATTTCTTCTTTGACCCAGTCACTGTTTAATAGCATGTTGTTTAATCTTCACATGTTTGTGGTTTTTCCTGCTTTCTTTTTGCAGTTGATTTGCAATTTCACAGCATTATGGTTGGAAAATATGCTTAGTATAATTTCAGTCTTCTTAAATTTGTTGAGGCCAGTTTTGGGTCCCAACATATGGTCTCTCCTTGCGAATGTTCCATATTCACTAGAGAAGAATGTGTATTCTGGTGTTCTGGGATATAAAGCTCTGTAAATATCGATTATGTTCATTTGATCTAATGTGTCATATAAGGCCAATATTTCCTTATTGAGTTTTCTGTCTGGATGATCTATCCATAGCTGTCAATGGGGTATTTCAGTCCCCTGCTATAACTGTATTTTGTCAGTTTCTCCTTGTAGTTCTGTTACTAGTTGCTTTATATATTTTGGTGTCCCCAGGTTGGATGCATATATATATTAATGTGTTATATCTTTTTGATGTATTATCAGTTATAAAATGTCCTTTATCATTACAAAATGTCCATCTTTGTCTCTTGTTACCTTTTTGTCTTGAAATCTATTATGTCAGATGTAAGTATGGCTATACCCGCTTTTCTCTGGATGCCATTTTCTGGAGATTTTTTACTTTCTTCCTGAATTTCCTTGTTATCTTGGTTATTCATTATTCTTAATGGATTATTTCTCTGCCTGGGCATTTGTGGGAATGAAATCTCCTTTTTAATAAATTTGACACTTCACTGTTTAGTAAGCTGGTAAGTAGAGGTCTTTCTTTTGTTTTCTAGTAGGTGGCTCTGAAGCGCAAGTGTTTATTTTCTCTTACCTGCACTGTTGGAGATTCTGGGATCTCTGTGGGGTGGTTTCACTTCGGTGATAGAAAATGCTCCATATTCCCTGAGGAGGTGGGCATCCCTGTTATGACCCAATCATCTCAGTCTCAGGACACCACTCCCATGGATTGGAAGTGATGGGCTATGGATCTCCTTCCTGTAGCCAGAAGCTGCTGGCAAGGCTGCTCTGAGTTGACCCAGCTGCCTCTACCAGGCTATACCACAGTAGGCTGGGGATGAATGTGGGGGAGGGAATGGGTTTGTGCATCCACAGTTCTGCTTTTCCTCATGAATTTATCTGCAATTAGTACAGACCACTTAGGCTGGAAAGTTTTTTCCAGTCTTTCGTAATATGCCAAATGAAGATTTTACTGCCTGGCAGGACACAGTGGGGTGCGGTAGGCGGATTCCTGAATCTGTTGAGTCCTTTGCCAAGTACTGGTGGGCATTGGAGTACCATGATTTTTTTTTTTTTTTTTTTTTTTTTTTTTTTTTTTTTTTGCACCATTTCTCTGCTCCTGACCCTGGACCAAGCCTCAGTGTGTGCCAGCCACCCAAGCCCGACTGCTGTCTCTACACCTTCAGTCTGGTCTGGCCAGTCCTTTACTGCTATCACTTCCGCTAGGGCTACAATGAGTGTGGGGATTCGTGCAGCTCTCTCTCTGTCCTTCTCCCTCCCTGTCCCATCTCTATCTACTGGTCACTCAAATATGTCCGTCTGCAGATGTCTCAATGCATGATGTTTCAGATGTGTTTGTGTGTTGAACATGGAATCCTTTAATTATCGTTGTCCTTCTTGTACCTTCAAGGGGAGAGACCTGGAGGTCCTCTCACTCCACCATGCTGCTGACATAGCCTCATTTTATTTATTTTTTTTTCTTTTTGCTCTTCTGATAGGTTGATTTATACTAGTCTGTCTTCCAGGTCATTGATCAGTTCTTCTATATTAGCTAATCTTCTATTGATTCCTTCTAGTGTATTTTTCATTTCAGTTATTGTATTCTTCAGTTCTGCTTGATTCTTCATTATACTTTATTTGTTGAAGTGCTTCCTAAGTTCTTCTGTTCTACTCTCAAGTTTGGGGAGGATCTTTGTGACTGTTTCATTGAATTCTTTATCAGACGAATCATTTATTTTTGTTTCTTTAGAGTTCTTTTCTGGGAATTTTTCTTGTTCATTCATTTGAGAAGTATTCTTCTGTCTTCATTTTGTTGGACTTTCTATGTTTGTGTATATAAATTAGACAAAAAAAAAAAGATCTCTCCCTGTCTTGAATAAGTAGCCTTATGTAGAAGCAACCACGCTGTATGCTATGTATGCGGATGCTTTTGGCAGGTCAGTTGGAGGTGAGTGGGTGGCCATGGCATCTGGGGTGCTAGCCTACTGAGCAGGAGTGGTTCTGTGTAGGGAGGTCTGCTCCCTTTTAAGGAGCTAACACAGACTCAGGCAATGTATGCAGGAACGTGCTGCTGTCACCTTGCAGATAAGCCAGAGTACCTAAACAGAACTCCCACCCTCCCTAACAATGGCGCTCACCAGTACCCCCAGCCCCAGAGAATCCCTACAGCTCCCGTAGAGCTCCTGTTATTTCCCAGTCTTCTCTGTTCACGTTCTTTCCTTGTTCAGAAGCTGTTTACTTATCCTTCCATTGTCTTTCAGAGGTAATTGCTCTCTATATAGGTGTGTACTTCAGTGTGTTCATGGGAGGGATGAGTTTAGCATCTTATGCCACTGCCGTCTTGGAAACCCTAGTCTTTTAATATGACAGAAATAAGATAATGAGAAATGGTATATTAGTCTATCTATTGCAGTTTAAAAGAGCAAACATTTATTATCTTATGGTTTCTGAGGCCCAGGAATTTGGGAGTAGCTTGGCTGGATGGATCTTGCTCCAGAGTCTCTCATGAGGTTGCAAACAAGATGTTGTTGTCATCTAAAGGCTTCTCTGGAGCTGGAGAAAATGCTTACAAAATGGCTAACTCACTTCTGGGTGGCAAGAATCAGTTTTCTGGCTTGTTGGTAGCAGGAGGCCTCAGTTTCTTACCATGTGGGCCTCTCTGTAGGATTGCTTGAGTATCTTAATGGCATGATGATTGGCTTCCCCCAAAGCAAGTGATTTAAAAGAGAGATTGAGATTAAGAGAGAAAACATCCAGGCAAAAGTCAGAGTATTTTATAACCTAGCCTCAGACAGAAGTCACAAACCATCACATTTGCTATATTCCTTAGATCACACAGATCAATCCTGCTACAGTCTTGGAAGGATTACACAGAGTGTGAATATTTGAAGGTGGAGATCATTGGGGATCATCTTAGAAGTTGGCTACCACAGTCTGACTTCTGGCTCCCAATGAGTCATGTCCTTCCCACATACAAAATACATTTACCTACTCCCAAGTCCTCCAGAAATTTCATTCCATTATAGCATCAGCTCAAAGCACAGAATCTATCATTTAAATCGGGTCTAGATGTGGATGAGGCTCCTTATGGGTAGTTCCTTAAGTATAGCAAAGTAAGTGATCTGAAGACCCGTGTACTAAAGACAAGTTATTTGCTCCCCACATATATGACGTACCATGGCCCAACATATGCAGGATAATTGTTATACACCCTTCTGTTCAAAAACTGGAGAAATGGGAGATATGCAAGAGGCACAGGAATTCTGAAATCCAACCAGATACAGGTTGGCAGCTCCCTCATTAGTACTCAAGGCTTGGGAATAATTCTTGGCTCTTTGGCCGAGTTCTCTGGGCTATGATTTCTGCCCAATGTGGGGTTTTGTATTTTTTTTTTCAGCCCACTTTTTCCTTGTAGAAGCATAAGGGTCCAAAAGTCCTCTTTTTTTTTAATGCTCTCAGTCCTTCCAGTCTAAGTTAGCAGTGTCTCTGCCAAAATAATTTTTTAAAACTTTGTGAATCTCCTACAAATCTCATTGGGATTTATTCTAGCAAACAAAAGCCATACCCAAAAATTTCTTCGAAATAAGCCCCTGCCCACTTGGGATTCTGAAGAAAACACTGTTAAGCTTCTCATAAGCCCTTCTCATATTGTTTAAATAGTTCTCTGAGGCACCATCTTCGTTCTTTCTGCAGTCTTAAAGGATTTTTATAGTTGCACTCTCAATTTCATCTTTAGACCATGTTTTCCTGGTAGTTTGCCTTAGATTTTATCTTTGCCTTGAAGCCATTTCTTAAATTTAGCATCATTTGCCATCAAAGAATGGGAATTTTCAAAAAAAAACAAACAGTTATGGATTCCTTTTTGTTTAGTAGCTCTTCCTTTAACTTATCTCTCTTGCATTTTAAGCAGCAAGAAGAAACCGGGAGGCACATTCAACACTGTCTACAAATCTCCTCACTACTCACCCATTTATCAGTCATTTTC
Source organism: Rousettus aegyptiacus (assembly GCF_014176215.1). Classification (NCBI taxonomy): domain Eukaryota; kingdom Metazoa; phylum Chordata; class Mammalia; order Chiroptera; family Pteropodidae; genus Rousettus; species Rousettus aegyptiacus. The sequence goes on from NW_023416306.1 coordinate 131,001,417, forward strand.
TATGTTCCTACAGGCAACAGTGTTGCTATGCTTTCTGCCACTACATAACAAGAATCCCCTTTCTTCCAATTTTCAATTAAAATTTTTTACCCTCCTTTAAGTCTACACTGCAGCCTCCTCAAAGGCAATCATACTTCTAAACAATTTCTTCAAGGTTCCTTAGGCTTTCGCTAACACTCTCTTCAAAGTCTTCCAACTTCTATTCACTGCTGTGTTCCAAATCCACTCCCACATTTTAGGTTTTGTTACAGCTGCACTCATCTTCCAGGTATCAAAATTGATAATGTGAAAAAGTTATATTTCAGATATAATTCACAATTCAGATACCATAAATTCACCCTTTAAAGTGTATAATATAGTGGGTTTCAGTATATTCACAAGGTTGCGCACCCATTCAAATCTAAAACATCTTCATCCCCAAAAAATCTTACGCTCATTAGCATTTGCTCCCTATTCCTCTCTCCTCTCAGGCCCTGGCAACCACCAGTCTTCTTTTTATCTCTTTGGACTGCCTATATGGGCATTTAATATAAATGGAATCATGCAATATATGGCCATTTGTGTCTGGCTTCTTTAGTATAATGTGCATTAGTTATCTATTGCTGCATAACAAGTCACTCCATCTCACAATTTCTGTTTTTTGTTAAGTTTGAGAACAGCTTGGCTGAGTGATTCTAGCTCAGGGCCTCTCACGTGGTTGCAGGAAAGATGTCAACAGGGAATTCAGTCATTTGAAGGCTGACTGGGCCTAGAGGATCTAGTTCCAAGATGGCTTGCCCAGGTGGCTATAGGCAAGAGGGCTTTGATATTTGTTTGGATTTTGGCAAGAGGTCTTGGTTTCTCACCACATGGCCTCGCCATAGGTATGCTTAACTATCTTATGGCTTCCCTTAGGATGAGTGGAGAGAACAAGGCAAAAGCCACAATGTCCTCTGTAATCTAGTCATATACCATCACTTATGCCAACTCTGTTGGTCACACAGACCAACCTCAATTCATTGAGGGAGAGGACTACCCGAAGGCTAAATACCAGAAGATAGGGATTGATGGGAGCCATTTTGGATGGCTTATTGTAGTGTTTACATATTGGGAAATTTTGTTGCAACAGCTATAGATGGCATATAGTGAAGATTATGTGGAATTCAGGAATATTTTTTTAAAAAGTTTTTATACACTCTTAATAAAAGAAGGGTTTTCTATCATTCTAAACCTCAAGCCTGTTTCTTCACTTTCCACTTTGGTGTATAAAAGTAAATAGATGGATATCTCTGAGTTGGTTGAAATATAGAGAAAGCTTTTCTAAAACAGATTAATTTCATTTCATTTTTTTCTGGCTCCTCCTGATCTCTAGATCTTGTATTTGTAAAATTTTTCAATGTGCTCTCTTTGGTAAACATAAAGTCTTACCTTTCTTTAATGTTATTTAAATTTTTAAACATTAAATATTGTGACTGAAAGCAAATCAAATTTATGGTAATTTTTTAAAAAGCTATTATTAAAATATATATGCTTCTAATTTGGTCATGTGATATCAATGTGTATTTTGGAAATTTGTACAGACCTCAGACTGATCTTGGAGCTGTCAAAGAAGTGATATTTAAATTGAGAGAGAAGGATGAGGAAACATTATTTGAGTGTCAGGTTGAAGTGCAATTTGACTGAACTGTAGGTGCAGGAGGGTCCACAAAGTATGAAAAGCACTGCTGGTGACTATTCTGAAGAAGATATTTGTTTTAGACTAGTGATTTTAATTCTCTTTCTAGGATTCTTGAAGCTCTAAAGAAAGATATGAATCTTAGAATGATGAGCCAATGCATAAATGTGGGTTCACAGACTCCAGATTCTTGTCTTAGATATTTTTGCCATGATAATTTCTATTCTTTTATTACTTAATACTATTAGAAACTGTATCAGTAAGTTCCCACATCATCCAAAGTGGTATCTCTGTTGTGGTTGATTCTTAGGAGAAAGAACTTAAGAAAACTGGACACAAGTTTGTTTTTATTCTTTTTTCTGAAATTTGTCAAAGTAACTACAAATGATTTGCTTTACCATTCTTGTATTAAATTGATCTTTTAGTTTGTGAAATTAAAAAAAATACTAGAAGGAATTGAAAATGTTAACATCGTCAAATTTTCATTTTAAAAATATAAAAAAGCATAAAGTTGAAGTTCCCTTCAACTACCACCCAAAATCCCATTCCTTTTGCCCTACAAGCAACTGCTATCAGGAGCTGTTGTATATCTTACCAGTTCCTTTTTAATACTTTCACAGCCATGTGCATATATCTGTATCTAATACATAATATTAATTTGTGTCATTTATACAAATAGTATCATAGTATACATGTTTTCTACATTCCCTTTCTAACATGTTTTTGTAATCTGGTCAAGTTGATAAATATAAATCCCATTTATTTTAATTGCTTAAAATATTACATTATGACTATATTACCTTATACTGTCCATTTTCTGATTTTTTTTTTTTTACTATTATAGGCAATGCTGCAAAAAAACATACTTTTCTTGGGTTGAATCATATGAAATTGCTGTTTTTTCATCAAAAATGCTTGAAGATGCAGTTTTATGTGGTTGGACCTAATTCCGTTGTTCATATGCCAATACTTTTAACATCCGAGTTTTAATTTTTGACTGTATGATGGATGAGAAATGGTATCTTTTACTTGCATTTATCTATTGTTAGTTAAGTTAGACCTATTTTCATATGTTCAGTGTTCATTCAGATTTCCTCTAACATAAATTTCCTACTTATATTCCATGCTCATCCAGAATAGGGGTAACGAATAAAGCATTTCTTTAAGAATTGATCATGGATATGTTTATAGATTACAGAATGAATAATCTTGAGAAATATTGGAGTTCTCCCAAAGTGTGATAAATTAATGGCCACAAATTCTTCCCATTCCATTGGGCATGCCCCTTTACAATGTGATTTTGCCACTTTTCCCAGCCAAAGGTAGAATGTTGCTCTCCTGCCTTGATTCTGAGCTGACCTTTTGGCTTGGTTGGACCAAAAGAATGTGGTTGAGATGATGTTGTTCAAGTTCCAGAACTTAGGCTTTAAGAGGCCTTCAAGCTTCTGTGTTCACCCTTAGAACAGTGCCCCAGGACGTCCATGTAATACAGAAGCCAAAACAGCTTTCTGGAGCATAGACCACATGGAGGAGAATTGAGATGCCCCAGCTGCCAGACACATGACTGAAGCCATTTTGGACCTTCCAGACCAACTGAGCCTCCATATAAATGCAGCTGTGTAAGTGAGCCCAGGAGAGACCAACCCACAGAACCATGAGAAATAATAATTATTTTAGCCACTAAATTTTGTGACTTGCTTTGCAGCAATAGTTAACACAGCTATGCTCTGGTGTGGTAACAAGGTGGGTAAAGAATTTGGGAGAAAAATAGAACTTGAAAGTAATTGGGCAAGATCCTTTTTATTTAAAAAAATACTATTAACAGAACACTCTGTGTCAGGCATTGTGCTAATAAGCACTTTGTATATGCTGTCTTTTTTTATCTTCAAAATAACCCTATTAAGTAGAAATTATTATCCTTACTTTGCCCAAGGTCCTACAACCATTAACCATTAGAACTCATTTGAAACCCAGATATATCTGACTGTAAAGTCTGTTCTAACCACTATCTTATTTTCCCATAAAAAAAAAGCATTTCTAAAAATTTAGATCCAATAAAAGCTACACTTAGTGGCATGAAATTTTATAGATGCAATGTTTAGTAAAAGTTTTAAATCACGTAAAACGAATACAAATAAATCTATATTGGGATTTTAAATAGTAAATCTGGCTGCAAATAAAAATACACAACTTTCATTACTACACAAATATACAGACAAGGATGACACAGTAGGGTCACGCTTTTACACATCCCCTCAATGTGGAGAAAATGAGAATGGCACTGTCCGGTCTTGAGAAATTGTGTAGTGCATAAAAAGCAAACCCATTCCATTATAGATTGTGGTTAAGAATGACATTGAAATGATCACTTTAGCTTTTAATTTATGTGGTTTTTTTTGTTTTTTTTTTTCAAATGGTTACTGAAGTTAGAACCTAACTACTTAATAAGTGCAACTGTTAGGTATTTCTTTGGGCCATAGGACTCCATGAAAAAATTACTGAGACTCTAAAGATGCCATAAATCAAGAAATTCTGGAACCACTGGGTTAGCTATCCCTCCATATATTAAATACACACCAAACTTTCCATAGTTCTTAAGTTCTTGTGCGAAATTCCTCTATAAATCAGTATGTTAAAGGATCAGTCTCTCAGATTGGGGTATATATGTAGGAAAAAATCTTGCTAAAAAATGCCTGTCTTAAGTTCCTGCTTTAAAGGTAACAAGTAAAATAGAAGCAGTTATCCCAGTCCAAAGGGGAACTGTATAGTGGGGATAGAGAAAGATGCACTCTAGCTCCCCAGGGTCATTTCATAAACTATAAAAATGACAACGAACACCAGAGCCACTCAACATACATGTGTAGTCAAGAGTGCTTACCTGTCTGGACCAGAGAATTCAATACCATCTACCATCCCTAGCCAGGACATGCTAAGGTAAAGCATGTCATCTTGATTCCTCCTATCAAATTTTCTATCCCAAAAGGAGCTTCCTATAACTCAGGTCCTCAAATACAGTTATTGTCCTAATTATGCAGTATATTAGGGCCACATAAATCCAAGGCATTGCACTGCGATTGTTACATTAACTGTGTACTTCTAAAATGTGTTTCCATAGTTACAATAGCAAAGCTGTATTGAGAAGTAATAATGGACTCCTTCCCATTTGTAATTATTTAGCCCCACAGCAATTCAGGGAAGGACTGAATATCAAATATTTGGGGTTTTACCCTTGAAATGAGGCACAAATTAATCAATACATCTTTTAAATGTTTAAAAGAAACTCACAGAGTATACATACATGTATAGCATAAGCACACATACTTTGAAAAATAAAAGGAAAAAGGAGGCATTTGCCCATAATCAAAACTTTATTGAAAAATTCACACCAAAATAGGAGATCACTGTTGTGTACTTACAAAATTAAATGTAATTATATTATCTTGGTAAATTAACTAGAATTACTGAACTGATAAGGCTTTCTGTGATGTAACAAATTCAGGAAGTTGTGTGGATCATTAGTGTTGCTTTCTTCTAAATGAACACCCTACAAAGGAATCACAAGAGCATGTTAAACACAAGTCTATTCTATCTTTGATATAGTTTTAATCGCAAAAAGTACTTAAGTAAAAAACTTAAGTTCTAGGAATATTACGTTAGCATTCTTATAGGTTTATTCTTTTATACCAAAAATTGGCTATAAATAAATCTTTTATATTTGAATTTACTCTAATGTGATGTGACTATAACTGTCACTCCTGTTTCTCAAATGCTATAAGGAATATGTTTAAGACCATGACCCTGAATTCAACAGTTAATGTTGGCATGATTAAAGGTTCTGGAAGTCTTGCAAGTACATTTTTAAATAAGAGCAATACTTCATACTTTTATCTTAGCAGGTCATACCAAATAGATCTTGGATTTGTTGCCAACCCACTTATAACTCTTCCAGTGAAAATAACATGGAATTCACAGCTCCTCAAAATATCACAAGCAAATTTCAAGTATCATCATGGAATTATAACTCTATAAGTAGTAGTATGAAAAACTATAATTATTTTTTCTTACTGCACGAAAGTGAAAGTAGAATTAAAATTAGATTTTCATATTAACCCTTAAGTAGTTACTCATAGAAATCAAACCTCTAGAATTTAAATTTATACATTATCTGTTGCTTAGCTAGCAATGATAAAAACTGTCCTAAGTCTCATGTACCAAATATACAGGACACAAAATATTTACAAGAGATATTTTTAAATCCTATGATTTAAAAAATCCATGTCCTATTGTATGTATTCTTTTGCTCCATTCTGATTTATGTTTAATATTCTAAGTTAAGCAAACTAAGTAACTACAACAGAATTAGGTGTTCCAAACTAAGAAAAATAATATTCAAAGGAGTTCTTTGGAAGGTCAAGAGTATAAACTTATCCAGTTAAACAGGGCATTCTTTACTGAAAGCGCAAAATGAAAGAAAAATTATTTTGGTAATCATGATTTTAAGATAGAGACATTTACAATCATAAAATCTCATCACTGGGTTAGAAAATGCCAAATGATATACCTTCTGTAAGTCTGGCCTTTCCTCCTGTGGGCTGGCACAACACTGTTGAACAACCTACACAAAGAACCACGGTCTGAGCATGGCTGAAAACTGTGGTAATCTTGTAGCAGCCTAAAAAAAAGGTCAACAAAAGCAGAAGAAAATATAGTACTTGTTCAACGTATTTCTAGTAAAGACCTTATATTAAGTACTTTAGTGCTGTGCAATAGCAAGCCACATGTAACTAACTTTCTAATAACCACATAAAAGTTTTTTTTTTTAAAAAAAGTGATATCAATAATATATTTTATTGAAATCAATATTTCCAAAATATTATTTCAACATGTAATCAATGTGTGTGTTGTGTGTGTGTGTACGGTACATCTTCAAAGTCTGTTGTATATTTTACATTTAAAGACTCCCTTCTGACTAGCCACACTTTAAGTGCTCCACATATAGTTAATGGAACCGTATAGAGCAGCACAGCTTTACACTAAAGAATCTACATACCTCTCATTGCATCATGAAAAAGAAAATTCATATTATCAGCTTAAAGTAAATCAAATATCACATCCACTTCAAATATCACATCCCATCTTCAACCTTCCTCCCTGGCAAAAAATGTTTCTATAGTGGTTTGAATACGTTTACTGTGAAAATGTCCAATTCTGTAATCCCGCTTCTACTCTACAGAGGATCCTAATGTAGCTAAATATACACACAACACTAGCAACCCCTACAGAAATTTTCCTTGGGAAAGGAATTAAATTTGAAATTTCACCTGGGCATTTTACATCCATAAAATAAGAATTTGGACTTTGAACTAGCCGTTTCTTTTTGTGTTTTTTCTTTTCCTCTTCCAAGGACGGATGTAGTAAATCTCTAGCCAACTGGATTAAAAAAAAAAAAAAAAAGCATATTATTACTATTAGAATGAGACCACAATCCTGGAAGATTTAACCACATGTGAGCTATACATGCAAAAATAAAAATAAGTCATACTCAGCTGAGGCAACATAAATGCGGGTCGTTATGTTTTAAAGCTTAACTTTCATCAATACTTTTTATAATGCCACGTTCTCCCAGTCCCGGTAAAGGGGCTCCCTGACGATCAGGAAACATATGGTAAGATTAACCGCGTCTTCTTTACTCAGCTGAATAACAATCTCCAATAAAAACAAAACCGTGGTGCCGGGTAAGAAAGTGACCCTGACCCTAGCCCCACTGAGCAGAAATCGCTGAGGCAGGCACCCGGGAGAAGGCCAACGCCGGGGTGATTCCTGCTCCCCCAGGTTTCAAAACCTGATCTGACAGGACCTCGGAGTGGCTGAGGAGTGACCGTCCTTGACGGAGTTACCATGTGAGGCAACTGAGAAGACAGTTTTTAAAAAGGAAACAAGCAAGGAAATCGCTTCCGAAAGAAGGCAGAGGGGGGCAAGAAGACTCCAAGGATCACAGCCTCCCGGGAGCCCACCAAAAGCCGGAGAGCTGATAAGCTACCCGGGGCGCTGTCCCCTCCCAGCCGCCGACTCCAGATCGCAGGTCAGGGCGGCCCCAGCGCCTCCCCGCCCCACACCCATGCCGGCCGGCCCAGCGCGCTGCCCGGGCAAGTCCCGACGAGTCCGCCCCGCGCGAGGAGGCTGCGCGGTCCCAGCGGCGTCGCCGCGTTCGGCAGGGAGCCCCAGGGGCAGGCGCATCGGTCCGGCTAGCCCACCCTCAGCCCCCGGACAGACAGAGAAGCCCGAAACACACGCGAAGCTCGAAAGTAAACAACTCACAGGCATGTTGATCCCTTCGCAAGCCCAGCAGGTCCTGGTCTCCGAGGTGACACCCCTGGCAATCCGCACGCGAACAGGCGCAGCACCAACTTCCGGGATAGAGGAGGCTGGGAGGAGCTGAGGGGCGGGGCGGGCGGGCCGTCCACTCTAGGCGCTCCTCTCGCTGGTGGGAAGGGGGATGGCTTCGGCCCGCGCCGCAAGTCTCTGACCGAGTGGGCTCTGAGCGTTGTACCAATCCGGAGTTCCACCTTCCGCGAACCTAACGGCCTCCAGGGTGGGGGTCGCCGGCCGTAGAGCTCCACAGTGAGCCAGCTGTTCCCAAGGCCCGGTTCAGACGGTGCGTGCCTAGCTGGCAAGCCGCCTTGGGCTCAGGCCGCGGAGAGGGAGCGGCGATGGCCTCGCGGAACCCTGCCGGCCGACCCCGGACGGCTCACTGGGCCGCTCGTCCACGGCCCCGCATTCAAATCCCTCTGCTGTCGGTTCGCTCTGCAGACATGCACACGGGGCGATGCCACTGTTCTCTGTTCTTTCGTGTATTAAAAACAATGTTATTGATTAAGACTATTAACAGGTACCAGCGTGATTATGAAACAGGTGCGTGTACTTGTGCATCCAGCTTCCAAGGTAGTGGTTATTAAGTTCTTTGTGAGGATGCGGCTGTGCCCTTGGGTTCGCTTTGCCCTGAAAAAGTTTTTAAAGAAGCACGGATTCGCTGCCATGCTTAGTTCCCCCCGAGGAGCCTTCCTGTCCTCTGAAGAGTATGCGAACTTTCTAGAGAGGACAACTGGTGCCTGAAAAAATGGGGTGTCACCGATAGCCAGATGTTTTTGATGAGGACAAGCTTGAAGGATGGATATGAGTCAATGTGATCCAAACCTGAGAAACCGGGAAGACACTTGATCAGTCAATTGTCCTGGATAGACGTTCTCAATCACCTTTTATTTCTCTTTGTTTGCAAAAGTAATATAATACACATTTAGGAAAATAGAAGGAAATTTAAATCATCCACAGATTCCAAACATTTTTTTATTCACCTGCATATAGGTTTGTTTTGGGTTTTGTTTAATATAACGTATCATCTTGTTCATATTCCTTTGTAGACTTGATTTTCCCCCTACTTACTGTATAATGCACATTGCTCCATGTTACTACGTATTTTTCTAATTCTAACTTTTAATAGGCTCATAGTACTTATCATATGACTATCCTCCTTGCATCCATAGGCTAAACTGGAATTAGATTTGGGTTTTTTAATATTTAATATTGTAAATATTAACAAATACTAAATATTTTCAGACAGATACATATATAGAATAATATATAAGTAGGCAGAATAATGGTCCCCAAAGTCTTAAATGTTCTAACCTCCAAGATCTGTAATTACATGATAAGGTGAATTAAGGTTACTAATTAGCTTACTTTGAACCAGGAAAATGATCTTGCATTATCTGAGTAGACCCAATGTAATCACAGGGGTCCTTAAAAGTGGAAGAGGAATACAGTAAAAGAGAATCACAGAAAGAGATGTGGTGATAAAGAGGAGTCTGAGATGCTTTGTTGCTGGCTTTGAAGATGGATGAAGGGCGGTGACCCAAGGAATGTGGGCAGCCTGTAGAAGTTGGAAAAGGCGAGGAAATGGATTGTCCCCTAAAGCTTCTAGAAGAAACACATTCCTGCCAGCACCTCAATTTTACTAGGTCAGTAAGACCTAGTTCAGACCAAACTACAGAATTTCAGGGTAATGTATTTGTTTTAAGCCACTAACTTTTGTGGTAATTTATTACAATAGTAGAAACTAATACAATAAGGAAGACCCATGTACACACCACCGAACTCTTGTCTAATCTTAACATTCAATACTCACTCTCCCCAAATTTTCATTGTTAAAATAACACTGTAGTCAGCATTCTTATGCTTGAGTCGTCGTGTACATCTTTGATATTTTCTTAGGATAAATTTCTAGAGGAGGAATTGGTGAATGAAAAGTTATGCACATTTTAAGGTTTTTAATGTAATCTGCCAATTACCCACCAGAAAAGTCAAACCAATTTATATTCCAGATGAAAATGTTTGAGAATGCTCCTTTCTTTACACGCTTGACAATGTTGAATATTATGTTTTCCCCTATCTCAGTCAATCCAGAAAAAGCATATGGTATTCTGTCATATTTTTGCTGTTGTGTTACTTAAAATTTTCCATATGCTTAATGGCCATTAGCACTTTTCTATTGGGATAATCATCTATTTCTTCATTATCTATTCTTTTATATTAAGGATGTTAACCAAATATTTCCCCAACTTATTCTTTCCTATTAATTTTATTTTGGGGTGTTTTAAAAATCATACAGTAAATTTTAATTACATATATGCATATTAATGATGTAGACATATCTCACTTTATTGCATTTCACTTTATTGTGCTTCACAAGTGTTGCATTTTTTACAAATGGAAGGCAAAACCCCCACCACCACCAGCAGCAAAAAGATTATGACTCACTTTTTTGCTGTCCTCACTTTATTATGGTACTCTGGAAACAAACCCACAATATCTTTGAGGTATGCCTATATATTTCAAACCAGTTGTTTTTTTCCTTTTTGCTATTGTGTTTAGACAGGCCTTGGTCACCTTAGGATCAGCTAATTATTTGCCCATACTTTTTTCTGATTCTTTTGTTGTGATATTTATTCTTTAATTTTGGCACTTGATATGTGGGAGTTCATTTTGGCACTTGATATGTGGGAGATCTTGGAACAGCATCTATTAATCAGGCCTCATTACTGCTTCAGTTCCTTAACAATGTCCAGTACAGTGTCAAAACTCTCCAACTTTAGAGACACTGTGGTAGCATGAGAAATAAAATTCTCTAGGTCAAGGAGACCTGAACTCTATTTGTAACTCTGCCACCCTCTCTGGAACTCAGTTTCTCCTAAAATGTCCCCAGGTCCTTGCACTGAGCGCAGATGCAGGGACCCAGAATCCCTTCGCCTTGGCAACCTGTATTCAGGGATCCTGCAGGAGGAGCTTCCACTCAGCTTCCCAAAGAACCTTGACACGTCAGTCAGAATTGTGTTTATTGACTGAAAACTCTCCAGCCGTTCTATCTGGCGAAGTCTGAGAAGGTGCTGCCAAATTCTCCCATTTAGCACCTGGCTCCCTTCACCTCAGAAGTATGCAGCAGTGTCCTTTCTCTTACCCCTTTACCAACTTTAGATACTGGGAAAACTCACAGGTGTTTGGGTTAAGCCAAGAACACAACTGGCGTTAAATTTCAAGCTGGCCAAGACTGGTTCTAAGTAAGTCAGATCTCAGTTTTCCCTAGGTTGGCGTTCCTCAGGCTTGTGCCTTTCTTTCCCCAGAAAGGTAATGAGAGGGGTTTGTTTAGTTTTGTTTTTAAGAAATTTGGGGTATGAGCTAGGGCCCTAAAGATAACTTTTCACACTCCTGCCTTTCTAATTTTTTTTTTCCTGAGAAGCTCAGAGAAATCTGTGTCATCAACAAACTATACCAAGGCTGCATTATTTTGCTCTTCCTTCTATTGTCCACCTATTGGAAGGTTTCAAAGCACATGTGGCTTATTCTCAACACATTCCAGCAATCAGCAGCAACTTCTAAAACTTCTAAAGGTCCACCTCTTCTCTCTACACCAGTTCTCCAACAGGTTCACAACCATTGTCCCCAAAGCTCCATTGTAAGGGTCGAAATTCATTTGTCATTGGTTGCAGATGTTTGACATTCAGATAAGCTCCCATCTATAAGGGGTAAGCGTTTCAGATGCAGACTATGCTGTCATTTTCTTTATTTTCCATACCAACTTAATTTCTGACTGAGGCTGAGCCCCCATTGGGCTGAATATTTATGTCCCCCGAAAATTCATATGTTGAATCCTAACTTTTAGCCCCAATGCGATGGTATTGGAAGGTGGGGTCTTTGGGAGGTGATTAAATCATCAGGGTAGAGCCTTTGCAAATGGGATTAGTGCCCTTACAAAAGAAGCCCCAGAGAGATCCCTTACTCGTTCTGCCATGTTAAGGACACAGTGAGAAGACTGCCATCTATGAACAAGGATGTGGGCTCTCAGCACATACCAGATCTTGATACCCTTGATCTTGGACTTCCCAGCCTCCAGAACTGTGAGATATAAATGTCTGCTGTTTAAGCCACCCAGTCAACAGTATTTTTTTTTTTACTGTAGCCTGAACAGAGTAAGACAGCTGGCCTGGAAGAACATTTTATGTCAGTCTTTGGATTGTGCCAGGTCTTCTGTATGTGTCCCCCCTACCTAATCTGCTCTCCATCCTTCACCCTGTTCTGTGCCAAGGAGGCTGACTTTGATGGGCTGCATCAGCCGGGTTCTTTTGTCCTCTGGTTTCTAGTTGGATTGAGTCAATGGGAGGCATCAGTAGGAAATCACAGAGGGGGAGGAAAGCAGTATTGAGGTATTTACTTTCCTGGATTTATCCTTGATGGGCCATTTTCTCCCAAGTGACTGTGTTTCTCTAAAGATAACAGTTGGTGTTTCTTTCTCACAGTTCTCATGGAATTCCAGTACCACTTCCCCACTTTTTGGCCCTTCTGCCTGAGAGGTAGTGCCTCACAATCTTTTGTTGGTTTCTGTTAACCAACCTTGTAAATAATCCCTATGTAAAGCTATTTTCAGTTATCCCTTTTGATCTGTGATCTGCCAGGACTCCGACATGGGGATCCCCTGTTGGGATGTTCTCCTTTTTGGTTTGAAAGGCTTTGCTTTCTAGTCATCAATCCAACCAAGTCACCACAAGGATGTCTAGTGTCCCCACCTGTAGAACTCTTCAGATTTAACAGGTCATGGCTTGAGATGGTTATCGGAGTCTTAAGGGAAATGGCCTAAAGTCCTAGGCATGTAGATCTTTGCCACTTTGTGGACCAGCAGTATTAGGATCACCTAGGAACTTTTTGGAAATGCAGGTCCCACCCACCTTCTGAGTCAGTCACATTCTGCATTTTAACAAGATCCCGTGGTAATTTGTGTGCACATCGCAGTGTGAGAAACACTGGCTTAGATAAAACATACTGCCATTCTCTCTGGAGTCTGCTTACCGACCCCATGGGGCTGTCAGGGGGCCAGAACCCAGATTCCTACTACTCCAGAGTAACAAATCAAGGCTATTTCTCTAAATTGGAGCAGGGAAGCTCCCTTTTTCTTTAGCTTCTCCAAGATATTTTGTTCATCCTCTCTTGCAGTAAATCTCATTCTCTCTTACTATGTTTAGGAACCCTTTAAATCAATTATACTTTAACTTGGTTGCACATGGGAAGCACCAAAGGAGCATCTTACGTTGTCAATTAGAGTATTTGGGGGTGGGACCCAGATGGCAGTATTTTTTAAAACTCCCCAGGAGATTCCACAAGGAGCTAAGGCTGAGAACACTGCTCTAAGTTGTCTGGAGTGTTCAAAATTTACAAAAGCAAAGCTCAGAGAGAACTACAGTCTATTCCTGCTTAAAGGTAGAAAGAGGGAAAGTACAGAGAGGTAAAAAAAAAATGATGACTATTCAGAATATCCAGACTTGGTAGTTAGGTCAGACTTCCCAGCACTGTCTTGCCTTCCATGATGATTAGGTCTCCAATCTTCTCATCTCTCCATCCTCTCACTATCTGCCTATGTCTCCAAGGAAGAAAGTAACCTACTTAAAGTCCAGGTGCTCTCTCAAACTTCATTGTCTTTCCACAGCTCATAGTAATGATGTTTTACAAAGACACTGAGGTCAGCAAAAAGGTATGCAAATATAAGCTCTCTTTTCTGAATTCCTGTGACACTTATTTCTATATTAATCATTGCTTAATAATCACTGTTATCTTGGGTAGTTTTTCTTTTTATGCTCTTGTACTGCAATTTCACTTTCTATGTGTCTATGCTTTCTCTTCCCTAAGAGTCCATAGGCTTCTTAAGATCAGAATTTGATCTCAGCATCCCATATGCCTAGTACAGTGTGTAATAAGGACAGGAATGTGTCCACGGAGTACTACACTCAATGTCACTGACTTGATGGTCATTCTTTGAGAACTAACTACTGCACCTCTAGTTTACCTAGAACCCTTCTTTTCCAGATGTAACTTTACTAGGTCCTTCTTGATGCATGCCTTTGATTTTTCCTCTGCCTCAATTTGATATTATGAAAAGACCAAAGACCATTGAATTCTGGCTAAGCCTCAGTTAACTTGTTTCTAAAATTGGGAAAATAATTCTAAGTCATTGTAGGGTTGATGAGATATTAAAGTGAGCTCTTCCCTTGGAAAATGCGTATAGGCAAATTAATGAAATCATTCTATTTTCCCATTAAATAAAAGCTGATTAAATGACTAATAGGTTCAAATGGGTTCAAAGTATTAAGAAAGTTGTTACTCTATTCACATTAAACAACTTATTCAACTATTTATGGAATGTCTGTTATCTACAAAGCAGTAAGCAATATAAACTTTGTTTCCTGGAAGCACAGAAACTTTTCAACTCTAATAACCACTTAACCTTTTTATGTTGTTTCCCCATCTGTAAAACGAAAATATTTATACCTATTTTATGAGGTTATATGAATATAAAATGACATAATTCTTGTAAAGGGCCCAGTATACTGAAAGTGCTCAATAAATACCAATTGTAATTGTTAGAGCTTGTTGGTGATATAGAAATCAGTTGGCTCTGGGAATCTTGGGCTGATGGTGATTTCCCTTGTAATGACTTGTAAAATGCAATGTTTTTACAATGGTTCTGCCTTAAGGAAGATTATGAGTTCGTTTCATCTGCAGAAAATACTAGTCTTACTTTTAATAGAAAACTGAGAGATTGTTCTTTCAAAATCCAACAGGTGGCACAAGGAATCACTTGTCCTGCAGGAAAAGCACTGGCCAGCAGAGAGCTTTATGTCCCCATTTCCAGAGGCCCTTTGTTTTGCAGATGTCTTCCTAGTCTATTACCCTTCACTGCCTAAGTAGCTGTGAAGATCATGGTTCTTATGGGTTTTCCTAAAGAAAAAGAGATGTGACCTAGAAGGCAGTGGGTAATGAATCTAGACTTCCCCAAATATTTTCCCCTAAATATTCCGCTCATTTGAAACTAGTTAACTATATTAAACGAAACTAACTACATTAAACTAAATTCCACATTGCCCTTACATGAAAGTCAATACCATTGGCTCTAAATATATATATATTTTTTATAGAAACACACAGTCCAAAAATCTAGCAGAAGGTCTGTTTTCATTATTAATTGTGCCAGCACAGGAGTCATTGGGTAGCATAGACTCGAGAACAATGGAGCAGTAGGCAATAAGCTGAGAGGTGAGTTGTGTTGATGATCTGTAGTGTTCGCTAATTTCCATAAATGTTTCCAGCATGGCCCATGTCAAGTACTAAATAAAGTCACTTTACACAGAGGGAGGAAGAGATGAGTGCAATCTCCTATTCAGGTAATGCCAAAGTCTTATTTTAGGAATATTTCCATTATCATAGAACTGCTAATAAAATATCTATATTGATAATTTTGGGCTTCCTTTTGTCTTTCCTCAGATAAAAAAGCTGAGCGTGGGAATGAAAACCGAGAGAAGGAATGGATTATTAGTCTAACCCAATCTGGATGATTGGCCTTGAATGAAGAGGAATTGGTCTACTGGATCATTTTACCCCCCTGAGCACCACACATAACAGAGTAAGAGCTCTACAAGATGTTGCTCTCTGACTTGCCAATGAAGAGGTAATATAGAATATCAGGTTAAGAAGAGACAATCAGCTCCAATTTAAGACAGCTTTTAATTATTCTTTATAGCATGTCAAAATCTGCTTGCATTTAACTTAAATTCACCTATTGAGTTCTGGCCTAGGAAGGGAACATAGAAAATACATGTCATTTATTTTTAAAATGACACCAGAGTTAATTAAGGATGGTTTTACTTCTTCGGAATGAATATCACATGCTCCTACAAACACTATTTGCAGTTTCTCGTCACCCTTTTTATGTTTCTCTGGACATGCTTCCATTTGTCAATATCCCTCTTAAAACAGGCCCAATGACTGAATACATTGCCAGCTCAGAATAGCAGGGAACCATTACTTGTCTTGTTCTGATGATCATATGTGTATCAATACAACCTAATACCACACTAAGTTTTTTGGTAATGCAATAGCATTGCACTATTGATGTACATAAACTTACAGCTGACTATAATCCTAAGTCTTTTTGACTTCTTAAACTTCATATCCCTAGCCTTCAGCTAGAGATGGGATTTGCCACTAAATCTGGTGCAGGGCCAAAACTATGGATGAGCGACAAGTGGCTCAGCCATGGAGACTGACAGATTGTTAAAAAAGACCAGTGCCTATCCATTGTTTTGTGTTTTTGTTTTTCCTGCAACGTGCATGACCACTTGATAGCCACAGGTACATATACCCGTATAGAAGTATTCAGGGTTAGACAAAGTTCTGAGTGTACCATCTATAATGCCACCTACTTCCCTACTACATAAGAAATTATATCAGGAAGTGACTAAGAGAGAATGTTGTTTCAGGAATAACTATGAATGTGTTCCATTCAATTTTATCATCAGCAAAATTACTTGTGTGCATGTCTGATTTTGGCAGGCCAGTACGATAGGACCACCCAAGTGGTCCTCATCAGGCAGATCCTGCCTGTACAACCAGAATCCCTGGCTTAGCCTCTCTCTCAGTGCCAACTCATTCTCTTAGCCAAGGTTTCTTGTGTTTCACGTAACAGATACATCTCAAGCATGCCTGAGCTAAAATGGAGAGAGTATTGGACATGGGCCAGGGCAGGAAGGGCAGCTTAGCCTCATGGGGGTCAGAACAAAAGCCCTGAGAGGCCACTGGGAATGGAGATGGCTATTCTCTTGCCACCTCCTTTTTTCTCTCAGGCGTGACCTGGTTTCTCATGCCTACTTCTCCCTGTTTCAGTCTCCTTTCTCTATATTCCAGTTTTTTTCTGCCTCCCAGAGCACATAGTGAAAAATGGCCCATTCCCTGTTATATGCTGTCCTAGTTCCAGGGCCAGTAGTGACTGACCAGAAGGTCTGTGTCCCAATTCCTGATGACTTGGAGAAAGAATCTGGTTGTCTCAACTTGGATCAGGAATATCTACTCCAATCATCTGTGAGCACTTAGGGTGATAGTGACTCCTGAGCCTCACCCCTGTGGAAATGGATGGGAGGAACCTCATAGGAATGGAGGTGTAGTTCTGAACAGAGACCCCATAAGGTGACTATTCCCTTCCAACTGTTGTCACTACTGCCTTTGACAAGACAGCAAAGGTCTAAATCCTCACCCATCAAGCTGTCTTGCTGCTGCTCTGTCTTCTCCCTGAAACATTGAACATTAACTAAACATAGTTTGTTAACTAAAAACACCTTCTTGAGTGTCTCCAAATTGGTAATGAATGTGTGCAACAAAAACATTTTTTCATGTAGAATAATCAAATCTAGGGACCACATGTTGAGGGGGAATCCAGTTTAAACTAAAGATGTACTCAGCACATTGGAACTGAGCCTGTTTACAAGGATCCCCATTGCCTAACAATATATTTTACAACCAACAAAATTACTTATGCATAGACATGAATAATTAATTTGTAAAGTGCCTTTTTTAAGTAGCCCTTATTATGTCTGAATGAGAACTGTCTTATTCATAATTCTTTTAGTATCTGAAGAATAAAATTTGAAATCAGGAGCTAAAAGCAGAAAATCTGTAGGTTCTGACCTGAATGGGTTCCTACTTCAGATTTATAAGGTAGCAATAAGGGAACTATGAGGCAGGTTGTTAAATCTGAAGGCTATAGTCTTAGGCTCTGAGAGCAACCAAGTTTCATTCCCCTACAATCTCATGATGATGATGATGATGATGATGATGATGATGACGACGACGACGACGATGATATCTGAGCACTTGGTGCCAGGGAACTCTGCTAAGCACTTCATATGGATTATCTCATTCAATCTTTACAATATCTCTATAACATAGATAGTATTATTACCCCATTTTACAGATGAGAAAACAAAGGCACAGAGCTAGTTAAGTACCATTCCCAAGGTCCCACGAATGGTAACTTACAGAACCAAAATATAAGCCTACCTCTGGCTGAAGACCTTTGATCTTAACCAATAAAATATACTTAGATCTTCACCAATACAATATACTTAGATCTTCTAACAAGACATTTAAATATATATATTTGAAAATGAAGCTCCTAAATGGACATTAGGCTTTCCTATCATTTTTCATCACTCATTAGGTCTTTTCATTTTCAATGCATTTGAACAAGTATTTTTGGTGTGTCTACTATAAGGAAAGCACTGATGTTGAGGGCAATGAGAAAATGATTAAGACTCCTGGTGTTCTCAAGGAGCTCAAGGTTATCTAATATTAAGAAAGAAGCTGTACAAACATAGTTATAATCTGATGCTGAATGTGATACACCATCCTAGAAACACAAAGCCTCCAGGAGATTAAGGGAAGGAGAGATCATGTCTGCTAAGTATATAAAATTTACGATTTGCTGCATATGAATGGTGTTAGATGAATTGTGTGAGAGAGACAGAAATCCCATGTTAAACAAAGTAATCAACAATTCCCATATGTGATTCTCGGCAGGACCAGTATGACTTCTGATGAATCGTGTAGCCATGTCTCTAAATCATCTGTAGAATTCGACCTCTAAGAATAAGACACAAGACTTTAAAGAAAGGAATGGGTCCTAGACAAACTTGGTCCTTGTTGCATGTTCTCAGTAAACACTGTCCCTGGAGAAAAAACTTCTAACGTGAGCTGTCAGCCAGCAAACTGCTCCAGTGACAACAGGAAAAAGCACAAGGAGGTCTTTGGAAAGAGCTCGCCCCTCAGTATGACACTTTAGATCTCAGAGATTTTTCCAAGATGGTCTCGAGTACACCTGTCCTTTGTGCTTTGCAGAAACCAGTACATCATCTGCCACTAGCTGGGCCCAGTGGATATTGGTGCTGCCTGCTGTCCAGACATCTGAACCTTGTCCTGATTACTTGCTCTGCGCTCCACTACTGTTACCAAACCCTGCTTCTTGTTCAGGTAATATGAGTCCAGCTTTGCTTTTCATTACCCCTGAAGTCTGCAGCAGTCTGTGATCATGGCTTAGGAGCTTTACTGTGGCAGTGGAAAGCAAGATGCACTTCAGACTTTGGATAAAATAGCTCAAATGCTCCTTTTCATTTACATACAACTTTACATTACAAAGCCTGCCCCAATCATCATTAATTAAACCTGCCACTTTGAGGTAGGGTTGAATTAGTCCGCTCATTTTACAGCTGACAAAACAGATAGAAAGGCTTAGGGATTTGCTGAAGTGGAAGACGCCTGGCCCAATTCCCTTCCTAGTTCATTCTTTTCTCACTTGGAAGAGGCCTTCAGAGTGCCCAGCTCTTAACTCCAAGCAGCTTAAGGAAGTCAACTGGGAATGGCTGCTTGGCAGGGAAACAGCAGCAATCTAGACCAGAGCAGCAGTGTAGGCTTGAATTATTTGAAAATAGCCAAATCATATTCTTCTGGTTCTCAGTTAATGTTAAATATGTACATGCACACAGGCACGCACACATAAACACACAAATTTTCCTGTCAAGCCAGAGAGTAGGGCCAGGATATTGAGACATAGTTGAAAAGATGCTTGGGAGCAAAGCTACATTTGATCTGGTGGAAAGCAGCCTACCCATTACCCACATTTCAACTTTCTGTTACTAGATCTTTTATATTATAATTTTAAATGAATGCAAAATCAAACCTATTCCAAGGACAGGCTCAGTCCTATATTCGTGGAGCCTGGGACAAGAGTAAAATATGGAGCCCTACATATCATGTGTATAAATGTTTAAAAATTAGAGCTGAAACTAACGAGCCAGTTTCTTCCCTTGACGTCTATGTTTATAATGACCTAGAAGATTGGTTTGAATTTCGAATATTCCAGCTCCACA
The DNA here is from genome assembly GCF_014176215.1 of Rousettus aegyptiacus. NCBI lineage: Eukaryota > Metazoa > Chordata > Mammalia > Chiroptera > Pteropodidae > Rousettus > Rousettus aegyptiacus. Next base: position 131,021,364 of record NW_023416306.1, read on the forward strand.
CCAGAATTTGGTGGTTCAGAGAGAGCCTGGACCAATGTCCTTCCTTCCCACCCTGAGGCCTGACCTATATCACGAGGGCCTCACACACACACAATGAGGATCCCAGCCAATACATTCAAGTTCCAGGTACATCATAACCCCCTTTTGGCCACCTCTTGGCTCTGTGGTGCCACGCCGGTGGAACAGTACACCCTCGGAAGGATAGATCAAGAAAAGAGACACACCGGTCTTTAGTCCAGCTTTCACTGACATCATTGTTTCTAACATATAAAGGACATAATAGTTGCATGTTGGTTATATAAACAATTCCTTAACTTTTTTTTTTTTTCTTCTTTTGAAATGGAGGTAAAAATACAGCCCAAATCAGAATGAAAGTCAAGTTACACCATCAGGTAGTAGTCAGTTCTGGGGTGTGGACAGAAATGTCTCCTGCCCCCATAGCCTTCTGCTCCACAGGTCTATTGCTTATTCAGATAGAGACACTCTGCAGAGCCAGGGATAATTTGTGTGCCTATATTGACCCCATTTCTGGTTGTTACTTGATAACTACTACATTGCAACCCACACAAGTATTCAACTCCTGAAAGCATGGGCACAATCTCCCTACCACAGTTCAGGTTCCTGCTTCATTGTGATGCATGTGATTCATCCTCCTCGTCCATCTAGTTCAAGTGAACTAAATGTCCAAAGTAAGTGACCTAGTGGTGATGAATAAGACCTTGCTGGGATGATCCTGTCCTGCCTTCTAATAATAGCTCTCGGATGAAGCTGATAAATGCTAATAAAATCTGTTATCACTGATACCAATGGAGGGATATAACATTCCATTTATCCAGAATAGCTAGGAATTGGGGAGATCTAATATACAGGGTAATCTAAAGTGTAGACTGCCAGTTTCGAAAGAAAAATAAACTAATTTTGAAAGAACTATAAACTAACACAACACATTATTGGTATATGATAATTTTACCTAGCATCGTAATTACGTGCGTGCCTACCTCTCCTGAAAGACTATAGGCTTCATAAGGGATGGTCTATCAATTTCACCTTTATTCCCCTTTTAATACCGAGTGAGTTGCTTTATATATTGTAGGTACTAGAAATATTTTTATTAAATGAATGAAAATATAGAACACAAACTATAATTTACCAACATACTTCATCCTTTTTTGATGACTCAGAAGGCCCTCCAGGATCACACATTTCTTCAGGCTTATTATTACGTGTGATATCTCTGGGGATGTTTAGTATAGGCCAAGAGGCTGAAAAGAGAATTCTACAATAACTGAAAGTTAGGACTCATTATCTACTGACTCATTGCAACTCTAAGTCTATGCATGTGTTGAAAAGTCAAATATAGAGTGATCCCAGTTACTGTTACCTAAAAGTAATATCACATCACAGTGTAATTGTTTATGAAAATAAAAGTTTATACATAAGGAGTTTTAACTACCTTATAAATATTAACCAGGTCAAATAATTTATCTTCGAGATTTGTGAAAAGGTAAGATATCATTGGTACCATTATTTTATTAAAGTGCATTCATTAGTTTATAATTTAATAATTAATGCAAACATATTTATCACGGTGTGCCTAATATATGCCAAGCTCTATGTTAGTCGCTAAGGATACAATGTGAATATAATTCATGCCCTCGAGAAATTTAAATAATTCATTTTTAAAAACATTTTATTGTGTAGATCATTTTACAGAACTTTAGATGTCACCGTAGGAAATTATCCTTGGTGTGATGTGACCATCTAACATACCCTATAACTCATTCAAAATAATACAAAAGAAAGAAAATGAATGTTAGTTTAATTACTTGACATTAGTGTTTTTTTTTTTTGTTTTTTTTTTTTCCTAAAAAACCCCCACAGAATTCAGGACAATCATTTAAGAATCTAGCTTTTTGCACTTTCAGAATTCTGGGTAAATTTACTTCTATATATATGGTGGTTTTCACTTCACTTTAGTATAATATCTGCCAGTCCCCAGGAATTGAGGGTAAAACAGCTGCCCCAGGTAGGGAGGACACACCATCAAAGTGCCCCCGCCTCCTTGGCTGACCTTTCAGTGGCTGTGATAAGCTAAAGCGGAAGCGTAAGGGAGCCTCCTGCCCTGGGATTTAGGAGAAACCTGGGAGGCAGGGAAGGTGTTCTCGGTCTCTGGTAATGGATGCTGCCTCCCTTCCAGACAGCTTCCTGTAAACATGCTGATTTTCATCAGGACAGTAGGACTTTACAATTTAAATCTTCCTATCTAAAACTAAGGGTGTAGATTAAATCATAGTTTCTCAACATATATTCTGCAGGACACAGGTCCCATAAGATGCTCCATCAAAAAGGGGCCTTGGGCAGGAGTGTGGGAAACACTGTGCACCATACTCAGTTGTGGAGAGTCACAGGTACATCAGCATATTAAGAGTTCTGAAAAGCCGTACCGTCAAAACGCCAGGATAGCAGCATTTCTCAAAAGGGTCCGACCATATGAAACCCTTTCTTCTAGTTTCACCAACTACTGGTTCACTTAGTATTCTCAGGTATGAACTTTGGAAACAATACAATAAACTATCTCTATATTTAGTGGGTTTATAGCATCTTAAAGCAGAATCTAGTCTTAGAATTCAGAGGTCTATGAGGTAGGATCTCATAGCTAGTCAGTGGCCAAACCGTGTCCCTTTCATTTGTTAGCTGCCTATATTCTGTATGTTAATAATCCCAATAAATGAAATTTTACTGTGAGGAGGGCTAGTAAAAGCATCAATAATTGAATCTACAGATAATGTCTAAGCTTCAGGGATTCTACTTTTGGTTAAACTCTGTTGGTTAAAGTTACTTCTAATTAAGCAAAACTAATAGTGCATGTTACTGAGCAGAGAATTATCCACAGTTCAAGGGGCTAATGAGAAGGGGAGAAGGAGTAACAAATGGTCCAGAGTCCAAAGCCCAAGTAATTGGCTCCTGGGCAACTAAGACTAAGTTATTTTTTGTTTTTGTTTTTGTTTTGGATACTGAGCTCAGGGAGATCCTTTAATTCTTTTTTTAAAGGTATTGAGTTATATATTTCTTTGGTGTCAGGACTAAGAAAAGAGAACTGATGCTTGCTACACACTGACCTTAAAGTCCAGTGTCCTAGACAGTGTCTCCTTAGTACCAACTTTAAAAAGTCTCATATATCACTTCACCAAGGTCTTTGCATTGAGTTAAAAGGACAAAGATAATTTTAGGCTTCGATTTCTTTTCATGATATTCGCTTGTAAAGAATTCTTCAAGTCGGTGGCTGAGTAAACAACAGTATTCTCCTAGCAGTGAATTGGCTGTCCCATAGTCCCAACTACCTTATAACTGAACCCCAAAGTAATTAAAGAACCAAGCAATTTGCATTCCTTTTCCTACAAAACCACTCTTGAGTAGCAGATGGCAAACACAAATGTTTTGCTCTAGAGACATATGGAAACCTCTGTTTCATAAAAGCCTCAATGAATATTAAATGTCGAATGATGCCATTCATTGCAGAAATAGGATGTGATAATCTCTCAAACAGGCCCAATTAGGCCATATAACTACTTGAGTTTCAGAAAGTAATAGGTGGGAAATTTCTATGTGATTGGGATTTCATTAATGGTTTTTTTAATCTGAATATTCATCCTGGCCCAAAAGAATTACCTATTCAGCCTTATTTCTTCAGTATTTGATTAGGTTGTCACCATCATTTATAATTGTAAATTTTAAAAATGAGTAATCAAACAGTTCTGCTTGATTTCATATTAACTCTTCAGTTCTGCTGAACAGTGAGAGTGAGGAAATTTAAGAAAGATAGTGTGTTTTATCATAGGTACTGGAGCATTCAACATGTTCCCTGTTTAATACTATCTATAAGCCCTTGCTGCTGTTAAATTAGAAAAAAAATGTATGTTTAAGGTTATTCAGGAGGTAATTATCCATATTAAGTAGTAATTAGAGAAAAGAATCTTATTGGATATGATTCAAAATACAAAGCAGAATTTCATTTTTTCCCCTTAACCCTGTAGATTGGCAACCCAATAAATTGTTGCTATCGCAGAGAGGACTGAAACTTTGCATTCCTTGGAAAGAGAGAAGTACTGAGTCATAGGGTGAACTAAATGCTATTTAGAATAAGGAACTAGGTGTCCTGAGCTCCTTTCCTAGCACCACACCCTGCCTGGCCTCCACGGGATCTGCTAGGCTGGGAGGCTGTTGATAAATCCCCTTGATTCACCAGGGCGTTTGATTTGTCTATGAGACCAGAACCCCCAGGACAGATCTGAGGTCATCTGTTATGAGAGCTTAGATTCAAGAGTCAAAGAATTTTAAAGACAGAAAGAGGTTATCTAATCCAGTCCTTCTCAGTTTACATATGAGGAAACTGAGGCACAGAAAGGTGGTTGTTCTTTTTTAAGGTCACAGAGCTAGTCAGTGGCAGAGCTGGGAACAGAACCCAGGTCATCGTATGTTTAGTCCACTCCTCTTTCCATTATAAAATCCCAGGACGGACTTGTCAGAGCCTGAGAAAGAACTTACAAAGTTTAAGGCTGCTGAAGTAGGGTAGAAAAAAGACGAGGTGTTTAAGTGCCTATGTTAATTCTATCTTTGGACCACCTATCCCCTCCTTGTGGAAACAATGCTTCCTTCTTGCCTCTTCTTCCCAGTTCAAAATCTGTTGAAGAGAATGACAACTCAAAATTTTCCTGTATTCAGTTCCATAACTTCTCCAGAAATTCCAACATAACCGACAGCTTGGTGGTACTCAATAAAAATATCAATATGCACTTGACAGTGAAACAGGTGGTAATATTTATTCCCTGTCCCCTCCTGTCTTCTCTATTTCTAACGAAACCCTGTAATTTAGGGTGAGTTTGACCCCACACTCAACTCTAGTGGCTTAAACCAATTGGCCAATGCCATTGTCTTGGACCTGGAAGGTCCACAGAGCTCAGTTCTAGGGTATTTATCTGAAGTCTTGAGGAAAAGGATTCTGTACATTCTGCTCTGTTTGAATCTGGAAGCAAGGAGTCCCAGGAGTTTCAGGAAGACATTTTGCAACATGGGGCTGGCCTGTTAAAAAAAGTGTCACTTTGAGGAAGCACTGCTAAGAAACCAAAAGAAAGAAACCAGGTCCCAGGCATGTCATGTGAGCTGCTGGATTACTCACCTGTCACTAGCTCTAGATCTGATTATTTTAGTATGTAATTAAATAAAGTGTTATTATTTAAGCCATTTAGTGTTCTATTATTCACTACCATAAGCTTCCCAAAGCCTCTTATGATGCTTATTGTGTTTCAGTACATCTTGACTTTGCCATTGGATCAGAGTCCATTTTAAAGTTGGTCCCAAAAGGCTTTCTATAACCACTCAAACTTATAAGAAATTCTACTCAAAACTCCTAGAACTTACTGCATATGTCCTATTTGACACAAAATCCTACATAGCAATGCCTAGGTTAATGAAAGGAATCAATTTTACTAACATACTTTATTGTCAGAAACTTTATCAAAGAAAGAAATAATACAGGATATAATTAGAATAGATTCCTTCCCACCTACCCTTTAGTAGAGTAAGATATTGAGCTGACTCTATGCAGACAAAGCTCTACCTTCCCTTTCTGTGGGTTGGACCCTATCTAGAAATGAAGCTATCTAGGATAGTTGTAACTTGGGTGGCTTTGTCTCTATTCTAGGTGATTAGGTATCTACTTCCAGCTCCCAAAAAAAGAGTTTTGCCTTCATCTGGGCATTGGCCATGGCCCTTGTCTATATTCTTGAATCCTATACCATAGATGTCTTCCTATTCAGTCATGTTCATTAATCCAAGCCTGAGGGATGTGCAGAATCCTCTCATCCTCTCTACATCTTGCTCTCTTTGTTAGAAGAAGCTAGGTTTATAGAAATGTGTTAATCAAAGATACTGCACTTTTATGTAGCAATTTTTTTTGTATTATCATGTCATTTTTATTTAACTTTTGTATTCAGCAATGATAAGCAAAATATTTAACAATCAGTTTGGCATAAACGTTTGACCAATCAGATTGGAAGTCTCACCAATCAGGATGTACATCCAAAAATAAAAAAAATGGACACCCAGCCAATCAGAATGAATGCCTAATAAATCCAAATTAAAACCAACCAATCAGAATGGACATCTGACCCATCGGAGTAAGTGAGGTGCATACCAGCCAAATATCTGCATCCCAGTTATTATTAAACTTTTCACTTGTGGGTTCTCTTTTAAGTAAACTTGTAAGCAAACTGAGGGCAGGGACCACATAATAGATTTTTTTTTTTTTATCCTCCAGGTGGCCTTGCTGAGCTGGTTTTATAGTGTGAGCATAATGAATATTTGTTTGCTCAGAAAACATCAGTGGGTGGAAAGAGTACAGTTTGTCCCTCTCTGATAAAGATAATTATAGAATTATGCCACTGAAATATCATTAAACAAATAGCATGTTTTTGGATGACACACAGGTGATAAAGAGAAATTAGTATTTTTGAGGGATTATCATTCAAAATGATCTTGTCAAGCTAGAGAATAATATATAATTACATTGATTTCTTAAATACAACAATGTATAGTATATTAGAGAATGAGTAACATAAATAAAAGTCAGAGTACAACCAGAAAGATATTAGTGAGGCCAAAAACATCTAGGTCTTAAAACAACTAATAAAATAAAGTTATTCCAGATGTTTTTAAAATACCTAGACTTCTGGAATGGTAGTCAGATGTTCATTCGTTCCACAACTCAGTCGAGTACCTACTAGGTATAAGGCATCATGCTAGACATGCTGGGAAAACAGCAAGAAATTAGCAATGTCCCCTTCCTCAATCAGCTCAAGTTTTAAGGGAGAAGACAAAGAAGTACACAAACTATTAGACAACAGAGACAGAACTTATTCGATGTCTGAGTCATCAGTCAGTGAAAAGAATCACCATGAAGGACATCTTTGTAGCCCACCAGGACAGCTGTGCTCAATAGATGGCAGAGGACCAGACCCCAAGAGTGGTTAGGCAGAAGCATCAACACTGATGGGTGCTAGACTGATGGCCAAAGGCTGCTTTGCCCCTAATTTTTCAGGATCATGTAAGTGCCTAGATTCTTGTAGGATATAATTAAGGAGAATAAAAGCTCCCAAAATGATTGATACCAGTTGTGCTAGTCCTTGACAAGTAGGCATCTTAGCCAAATATAATTTATTTTAAGCAATTAAGAAAGGTGACATTTCTTGCCCTCAAGTGTCATGGAGCAATTTAAACCAGTTATAGAATGCTTCAATTAATTTGAAAATTTGCCTGGAGAACACACATACCCTCGAGAAAATGTAGATTCTTGGGTCTTTGACACCCCCAAGATGAATAAACTACTGTAAGAAGTGAGTTATGCCTTCGGAATTGTACAACATGGCAATCCTGCTAGCTACTATGAAGAAAGTCTGCCTGAGGACAAACTAAACATATAGAGGAGGGCAGTGACAAGAATACAGAAAAATGAACTAGAGCTGTGATCAAAAGCAAAAGTTCACACAGGTCTCATACCAGACTGACTTCCTTTCAGTATCATTAGAAAATTCACAGGGAAGAACTCAATTGACCTAGCCTGGTCATATGCCCACCTCTGTGGCTGTAGTAAAGTACCATGATTCACATCCACCAGTGGGGGAGGAGCAGCTTCCCAAGAGCAAGAAGAGAGTGTTGGCCTGACAAAAACCACAGAGGGTAAACTCCTCAGACATCTAGATTTCTGTAAGTCAAGCTTCCATGTACGTGTTAGCCTTATCAAAGTCTTTAGTAAGCATTTACAGAATCAAATTGAATGTGCTAGTCTGCCTAGTGCTCTGCAGTGATGCAGTGTTTCAAAAATGGTTTTGGGCAACTGTTACTCATGTGGTTTCCTTTAGAAAAGGCTCTATCCATGACACTTGAAGAAAGTAGGAACCAACAACCTGTTACTTGTGGTACCCTCAGATCTACAAATATACTCATTGTCCAGTCCTTTTGAGTAAAATGCTGTTGATGCAATAGTAATGTTACTACCACCAAACTCTCATCTCAAACTAGTGTGTTGTTATAAAATATATGAAATTAATCATGCATAAAGGAAAAAATTGGATTCTTCTTAGTGTTAACATATCAAAATGCTTGAATGGTTCAACAGTGGTGCAGAGATTTACCAGCTAGAAAGTCCCAATGTTATGTACACTTGGTAGCAAAGAAAAACTGGGGAAGTGAAAATAAGGTAGATTTTTTTCCCTACTTCTCATCAATTAACAAAATTCCCCCAAGGAAATTTAGGGACTTTAAAATTCTTAATTCTAGCTTCTCTTCTGAACTTAAGTTCTTTACCACATCAGTGTATTCTTATTCATACAAGAAGAGAATGCCAGTAGTTGCATGCAGATAGTGGGACTAAAAGTTACTTTCATCAACATACACTTCATTAAAGAAGATTTCACTGGTATTTGAGGATTTTTTCCCCCTTATCTTCCAGAATGAAGATGAAGGTGTAGAACTGATCTGTCCATACTTGTTCAGCCCTGGCTGAGGCCAAGTTCAGAGACTTGCCTAAGAACTGGCAGGGGCAAGGAGGCTCAGCCTATGCCAGAGGGTGGAATCCCTTCTCATTTAGCACCAGAAACCGACTTTGATCTCCTTAGAGCTTCATTCCCATCAAATGAGCCCAAGGAATTAGGTATTAGATTAGCACAACCCTCTGGGTACTGTATGATCAATAGGTGTGAATTAATGACACATTTCATCTTCTTTCCACATAGGTGAAGGCTTATACTAAGGCCAACTGAATCTTCTTCCATAACAAGACTAAGAGTGAAATATCACTGTCATTGTACATGAAGTTACAAGGCACTCAAGATGTGTTTTATAAAAGCCTGATGTCTTGTTTAACTAACTGTCCAAATTTTTTCCTTATTCCACTAATGGTTGAGTCCATTGGTTCCCTTAATAACCTCCTCTAACCTTCCAGAAGGTTTCCTTAGATCTAAGGTAAATGCCTAGGCCAGTGGTTCTCAAATTATTTTGGCCTCAGGACCCCTTTATCTGCTTAGAAATTATTGAGGACCCTTAAGTTCTTGTGGGTCTTCTCTTTCCACATTTAACATATTAGAATTAAAACTGAGAAGGGAAGAGATAAGACTGACATCCCTGAGTGGATGGAGCTTCTGCTAGTGACTTGTCCTTCTGCTTTACCTGAGCCAGTAAACATTCCTTTCCCCTGAGAGCTTGATCCCGTTGGGTTTCTGTCACTAGTGAATGAAAGAGGCCTGAACAATACATCCACAAAACAAAAAAAAACTAAGACAGTAAATAAAGGATTAAATTGAGTATGATGGGAATGCTGTTTCCCCTTCATTTGTCACCCATTAAGTGAGAGTCTGCCTACTCTACTAAATTTTCTACAATGCCTTATGAATTCCAAAGTGCTTTCACATTCAGTATCTCATTTAATTTTCCCTACAACTCTATGAAACAGCTTGGGTTATACCTATTTTCCAGATGAGAAAATAAAGATGCAGAGGACCTTTGTGCGGTTAAACAGCCGAGTGAAGACACAATCCCAATCTTAGTCTCTATATTCCCATGGTCATAATTCCTGATTTACACATGGTGCTTGCAGTTTTTAAGGGTACAGACCTGTAGCACAACCCTTAATATTTTCAAGTCCCAGATTTTTTTATCCATCCTTCTGCGGGGGAAGGGGAGCGGTCTGCACAGTAGATCCTCTAAAATACCCATCGTATTTGGCTCGGATCTGGAGGCGTTAGGAAGAGGACAGGAGTGGGGTACAAGTTAGAACGGCAATCATTCTTTTACAGCTCCGTAACTGAGGGGCTGCGGAAGGGGGCTTGGAGGTGGTGCCAGGCAGGAACTGGAGAAGCCAGATAATGCACTCTGCAGATAATCCACAGTCTGCGCCAGAGCGGCAAGAAGGAAAGAAAATATCTCAGCTCCGGGTCCTGGCGGAAGAGATGCAGGAACCGCGGGATTCAGATTCCGAGTTCCTGGATTTCAAAGGCTCCCGCACACAAAGAAAAGACGAAGTTAAGTACCCGGGGCACGACGCCCAGAGTTCGAAACTGAGCATCCGCTTCCACTCTCGGGTGGAAACGCCTAGTCCACTCGATCCCCCGCCCAAAGCAGATCTTCTTTTATCCTCTGGGGCAGTCCGGACCGCCAGAGCTGGGCACGCCCGAAGTTTCTCTCAGGAACTACAAGTCCCATGAAGCCCCGGGGCGCGGGGAGGTGAAGACAAAACCCCCGCGGATTGGCTACACGGGGCGGGGCGCGCAGGCCCTCTCCGAGGGAAGGGGGGCCGCGGGGCGGGGCAAGCGGCGGCGGCTCGGCGGGCACGCCCCCTCGCCCGCGGTCCCCTCCCCGCTTCTCTCCGCCGCTCCTCTCGCTCCCGGGTCAGAGGGCCGGAGCGAGAAGATGGCGAAGACGTACGATTATCTGTTCAAGCTGCTGCTGATCGGCGACTCGGGAGTGGGCAAGACCTGCCTCCTTTTCCGCTTCTCCGAGGACGCCTTCAACACCACCTTCATCTCCACCATCGGTGAGGGAGGGGCCGCGGCCAGGGACGGGAGTGAGAAATAGGGGGCGGGTGTGAGGGGGCCGGAGAGAGTGGGGCGGGGAGGGCTTGGTAGGAAAGGGACCCCGGGGACGGCCGGACGGCGAGGGCAGTGGGAGAGGGTGAAGGCGTGAGGGAGATTGGCGGGCGGGGACGTGAGGCTGGGAGGTGAAGGGGAAACTTGGGGGCAAAGAAAGGGGAAGGAGATCCAGAGGAACAAGGACTGGGGCTATTGGGGGAAATTAGAGGGTTGGGGGATGACAAGGAAGGGTCTTAGAGGGACAAAGTGGGAGGCATAGGATATCTAATGGAGAGAGAGACGGATAGTGAGTGTGCAATGGATTAAAAGGAAAGAGGAAGGAAATGTGAAAAGGGGCAGTGAAGGGTTGGGGGAATGTGAGGGACGTGAAGTAAAGGACCAGGGGACACAGGGACAGGAGTGGTGAGAACCCAGCCATCGGAAGGGAATTTAGGGGAATGAGTGATGAGGAGATGAGGGATGAGGGGCACAAGAGATCTGAGCAGAAATGCCGTGGGAGGGGGGCAGAAGAAGACTAGGTAGGAGAAGAGTTCAGAGGACCACAGGATGAGATGAGGATACTTGGTGGAGAAAGTAAAGGAAAGCTGAATGTGAGATAAAAAGGGAAAAAAAGGAAGCTGAGTATACAGTAGAGAGTTTGAGCTGAGAAGACAGAGAAGGTGGGAAAAGGAGAGGAAAAGGAAAGCAGGACTTTCCTAAGGAACTGGGAGCAGTGGTTACCATTTTCTCTTTTCCTTTGGATCAAGTGCAGGAGAAAGAGAACAAGTGACTAATGATGGAATGAGGGCTATGAACATTAAATTGCTCTGTGAGTGTTAATGGGTGTTAAGAGAATTGGTGACTTTTGAAAATGGTGTGGTCAGGAAAAATATGGTTCACTCCTTTACTACCATTTCCTGAGAGGCAACACTTCTCAATTTTTTAAATTCTTGGGTTTGAATGTTTAATAACTTCTCAGCTGAGGATTCTGCCTGCTTTTTAGTACATTCTGCTTTGATTTTAATTATTATTTGCTTAATGAATCACAACATACAATATACCTCCCTGATTACCTTTAATTGATTTAGGGTTTTTTTGTTTGTTTGTTTGTTTGTTTTTAAATCTTGGCTGGTGGGAGCTGTTCTTCATACTTTTGTACTGGAAGACTTTGTGTTCAGGAGACAAGCTCTCCAACTTCCCATAAACTGAAGTGCCGATTAGAGCTGGTTTTCAGCAGACCTTAACAGCATTTCCCTTGTTAAATAACTGCAGGTTAATTAAGTACCTTAAGAATCTTAGCTTTTGGTTGGGTGATGTTTGTGGCTTCTAATAACAGCTAGGTCACTTAAGCATCTTTCAAATGGTTCTTACAACATATTTCACCATGAATTCCTGAGATTACTAGGGGGCCAGTGCAGTGGTGATAAGTCTATTTGATTATTTGTATGTCTTGATAATTTATCATTTAAAAAAAGAAAATTTGGGTATAGAACGCTCTTTAAGTACTAGGAGAGGCTATGGTTGCTTGGTTGGTTCTGGCTTATTTCATATGTATTAAGTGTTGTGAAACCTCCTGGGTATTATGATATCTGGGCTTAGGGAAGTTTGAGTTGCAAGTTCTTGGCAGTCAGTCTTGAGTGGGACTTTTTCTTTTCTGAGGAAGCAGATTTTAAATGTCATGTCTCAAGTATATTCCTGAGAGATTTGGTGGGAGCTGTTATAGCAACTAAAGGCCGTTAATTTTTGATGCTGGTACTAATTTCAAAACCCTGAGTAACCCTTTTTCATTGTTGAATGCAAGCTGCAGTCCAGTTGGTAAAGGACAATTTCTGACAAGTTGAGTGGGTCGCCTTTTGTCCATTCTATGTGTGACCCTCCCAGAAGCATTCTCCTGCTTTGAGAGTGAGTCTTGCCGCTGCTATTTCTGTTAAGCTCCTTGGATGACCTTTGCTTGTTTGTAATAGTTTTATTAGTTTTGTCTCTTTTTTTTTTTTGCCTTAATTTTTGTCTTATATTTCCTGTAAGGTTCACCGCTTCCTTTTACAATAGTAGCTTTTAAAAATTATTTTTCATTCTGAAGGATTAGAATCTTTCTTGCATAGATTTTTTTTTTTTTATGTTAGAAATTAAGTTCATTGGAGGAGTGCAGCTATGAAGACATAAAAAACTGTCCTGAAACTCTTTAGAACAGGTGGTAGATGTTAAATGGGGTGAATCTCATGAATAATGTTGGTCTTTCTATTTTCTGTGGGGTGGATGTGGTAAAAAGAGGCTCTGAGCTTTGTTTTCAGTTAACTTGGAGGAGGGGGAAATCTTCCATGCCTCTTAACCCCAGAGCCCTGACAGGAAGTGGTAGCGCAGTGCCTTCAAACAGCAGAAGAATGTACATACCTGAAACCTAATGCTTTGCAGTTGAAATTAAGTTAAGAATATAAAGTGAATGTTAATAACTATCCTAGGAAAAATTTCCACACACTCTCTACTGACCACAAACATAGGCTTGTGGTATCCATGTCTCTAGCAGCGATACCCTCCTCCCCATTCCGCCCAGGTGATCTGAAGTTGTTGAGGTGAGAGTTAATGCTCCATCTCCTCCCAGTGATAATTATTTCTTGAAGTCCTTGGATTTTTCTGACTGGTTTTTGACAAGGTCTGCCACAGCATTGCTGACAAAAACTTGATAAGGTCTACACCACAGGAAAGATCCATTTCTTAATGCCTGGATGGATGTGTGTGTATGTTTTGGTTGATATGTATACTACGTGCCTGTTTCTTTTGAAGGTGCACTTTAAGTCTTAATTTTGCTAGTTTACGTAGTTTTTTAAAAAGGCATCTTGCCATCTTTAGACATTGTTTAACAGGGGTTCTGCCATCATGAAAGGAAGGAGACAATTAGTCATTTTGATTACAGATACAGTTGTTTCACAGACATTCTTCTTAATTCTCTAAGGTTCTGTTATCTTCTCTGGTATCCTGGCTCCCTTTTCCACTCTTGGGGTGGTAGAGGGTACATTTTCGTTCAGCTGACTTATTGGGAATCTTCCAGTATATCGGTCAGATAATATTCGTCAACTATTGAGTACGGATATTTTGTGCATTTGAAATTATAGGCCCAGTACCCAGGAACACTAGCCTTTCAGTTCAGATGTTTGATAATTGAAAAAAGTTTTTGATTGGCTTCTTCAAACCCCTTACATAATCAGAATTAGTGTTTAATTAAATGTCTATGAAATGTAATGTTAAGGTGACTAGGAAACAGCAATACAGTTAGCTATGTATTATATTTCCTATGGGAGGTGAGTACATTTTAATATTGATATGAGAGCATATTATGTCTTGGAATGGCCTGTACTGAACAAGGTACTGGTAGAACAAAAAGAAAACTCAGCCTTGTCCTCTAACAGGATAATCTAAGTTTCTTCTCTTTGCTGTCTTTCCCTTGCCCTGCCCCCTTCTTCCTGTTAGGGTATTTCCTGAGTGGTTTCATTTTAGTATTGTCATAGTTTGACAGTAGAAAAGAGTCTTAGAAATTATCTACATTATGCCCCTGCCCCAATTTTATAAATAAGAAAACTAGGATTAACTTGACGCTGTCAAGATCATAGAAGTTGGTTGTAGCAAAGCCTCCCAGTGATCCCTAAATTCAAGTCTGTGTTACTTTTCACAGTCAAGCTGCTGCCATTTCTGACCATCTCCATAAATTTGAAGTCACCATCTTTTCCAGGCAGGGATTAGATTTTGCATGTATACTTTTATGTTAGGAAAGTTAAGATGGTCCTAGTTTGTTTAGCCAAATCTGTTCAGGGAAATAGTAAATGCTCATGCAATGACTCAGTGCTATAGTAGTTGATACTGGCATAGCTCAGCATACTATAGCTGTCCTTTGCCCTTTCTATCTGTAGTTTCAAGTTAGGCCATCTTGTCATTAAAATTCCTTCCATGTGCAAAATAACTAATGAAATCATGTTAATAGTGGTATGCAGGTTTTGTTTCACCAGAGCACTTTTTAGACATTTTATTCTGTAACATTGCATTCTTTTTCTTGGATTCAGTTTCCTCAAAATCAGAGATTGACAAACCATTGCCCACAGGCCAAATGTGGCCTGCAGCCTGTTTTTGTAGTTCACAAGCTAAGAATGGTTTTTACATTTTTTAAGGGCTATTAAAAAAATCGAAACAAAAAGAATATGCAGCAGAGACCATATGTGTCCTACAAAGCTTAAAAATATTTACTAACTTTATAGAAAACGTTCCTTTATAGAAAACATTTGCCAACACAGCTCAAAATTAAAAACCGTTTTTGGTTGGTAGCAATTCAAAGCTTTTATCAAGACTTATTGACTGAAAAACAAACTTTGTCATGTTTACATTTTTATCCAAGATGATATCAACATTTGGCTGAACATAATCCAGATATGTAGAGCAAGTTGATTTTAATTTTCAAAATTGTTTTTGTTGGTTTCATCCTTGCAAATAAAAGTATGCAGGAAACATGAAACTTCAAATTGAACATTTTGTACGTAAACCCTTATTTTCATGTCATTGTGTTCTTTCAAAGCTGTCAGTAGACTTTTCATTGAAGCGATAGCTTTGAAATTAATTTTCAACATTATTTCAGAAAGAGTAGAATTTAATACTTGATAATAAAGGGTTAAATTCATCTCTACTCAGTGGTCTAGTGAATGAAAAAAAGCCATTCAACAAATTAAGGATGGGGTGGGGAAACTGAGTCTTGGATACAGATATGGATATGTCTTAAGCATAAGTACTTTAATAAAGAGCTTGGCCAGCTGTTCTGCATGGCAGCAAATCAGAGGGGAGATTCTCTTGGCAGCAGCACCAAGATTGTTTGGATCCACTGAGAAAAGCTAGAGGGAAATAGGTTTGCGTATTGTCTTAAAGGGAAATAAGTCTAGTGTTCGAAGACAAGGAAAATTTTAGCAGTTGATTTTTCAATTGGATCTGATAACTGAATTTGAAAAGAACCGTGGAAGACCAGGGAGCTGCTGGCATGGCCTGAAGCTCGTTCTAGCTTAGGTTTGCCTGCCTACACACAGAGCTTTCCTGGAGACCATTTGAAAAAATTTTGCAGTTTTTATAGCAGGATGAGAAGAAGGCTGGAGTGGGGATGGGGAGGTAGAATTTAAGTGGTGAGTAATAATATTGTGGAACATAACATAATATGACATATAAGTAGCTGGTAAAATCTACTAGTTCCTGTTTGGTGTGAGGGAGATAGCATGGTGAATTAAGTAGAGCAGTGGGTCTGGAGTCAGATCTGGGTTTATGTCCTGGCATCTGCCGTTTGTAGTTTTTTGGGCTTCGAGTCAGTTGTCTTTCTTGGACCTCAGTTTCTTGACATACAGTAACGTGTAATAATATAGTACCAACTTTTTAGGGTTGCTGCGAATTCCCTAGGGCAGGAATTAAGTCTTATTCACCTTTTAAATCTCCAAAACCTGTGTTAAATGACCACTCAACTGGGTGAATGAATGGCTGGGTGGATGAATTGTGAAAGCACTGTATAAGCTCTAAAGTATTGCTTTGATTTGAGTTATTATCTTTTATAGTATAGATGATTAGATGATAACTGAAATAAGATTAAAAGTGCTTAATTTGAATTCTTTACACACAAGAATGATATTTCCCCCAGTGTAAAATGCTGCATATTTTTCAATAACCACTTTTAAAGGGATTTTTAAAATACAAAAGATATTTCACTTATCTTTCAGATTCCATAATAAGCTGTTTAACACTCTGCTTCCACCCCCCACCTCCCCACGAATATAAATACCAAAGAGAAAATGAGTGAAATCACTGAATTTGCTTTAGAAGAGCCATTTCAGCTTTGTCTCTGCCCATTAGATTCAAACAATGCAACAGATGCCTGTTAACAGTTTCGAGCCCAGTTTTAATTAGCAGATGGAGCTGTGTTTGTGTCTGTGTTCTACCCAGCCCTTGTTTGAGTGACAGGGTAGTGAGTGGATTGGAAATGGGTTGAGTATTTGGGTTAAATAAAGCCAAATCCTATTTTTAAAAACATGAATATAAACCTTTATTATACAGAACCGCTTACATATCTCACTGCAGTACCATAGTGTCTGGAATAAAACTAGTGTTTGCAGTTATGTTCTCTGCTCTATTACAGGGGGAGAAATTGCCATTTTATAGCTTAAATGAAGGTTTTACTGTAGTCTTGGAAACTATCAGAAAGTGGCTTTCTTTAAAGAGTCATTTCAATATTTTGGCATAGTATATTGAGGAATATGCATATTGAAACTGGCTGCAGTATGCATATATGCCAATAGTAACGGATTGCTAGGGGCTACCTGGAATGCTTTTGTTGTATAGAGTTCTGAGGTCCTATCTGAGCTCAGCAAGCCCGAGGGGCAGGGATGGATTTCTGATGTGTGCCATGGCAATGGAAGGAGACAGTGGGTGGCAACGTAGTATACATATGCTTTTTTTCTAAAGTGAATAGGTAGCCATAAGCTATCCAATGCATTATGTATAAATTTTAGTATTAAAAATATTGTTGGTGAGTGATTATTGACTATATTGTGTTCAGAGTTGTGTCTTTTTCTCATTTTCCAATTGAACATAGGAAAGTCCCAACATTGGTGTTTTGGGACTTTTCCTATTTTAACTTGAATTAATAAGAGCCTTAAAGAAAGGATTGTCGAGGAAGAAATAAGCCTGCTTTTTATTTTTTATTTTATTTTTGATTACTTAAGTTACTCAGGACTTCCTTTGGTAAGCCACATACAGTGGTGGAAACAATTTGGAAACAAGTCTTTGCAGCAGCCTGGTTACTTGGCTGTGATAAGTACTTTCTTGCTGTCCTACTTGTAGCATTCCTCATCACTTTAATTAGGTGCTTTGATATTTACCTGTTGCTGAACCTTCAGCCATGCATTTTAATTCTTGGCTCCCAGAAAAAATGCTAAAGCTCTGCCTGTCCTCACCTTCATCAAATTTAGGCTTGCTATCACTTAAATAGACTGGATGACAGTGCGACTTGCAGTGTCATGACAGCATTGCAGGATTTCAGAGCACTTTGTGAAAGCTGTGTTAGGCATGGAATCCCACCTCATCATGATACAAACTAACCACAAAGCAGTTAAGCAATGTGTAGTGTTGCACAGCTTTCTGCTGGCAGAGATGGGACTGACTTGACTTCCCTCACAACACATGATTTTGCCTATTTTGGCAAAGAACTTGGCAGTAATTATTTTAACAACTCTTAGACATTTTCCTGGTGGTTAAAGTGGAAGGCAGTCTCTAAAATATATGATCAAGTTTTGCCATGAAATATAAGATAATCCATTTAAAAGCTGAATTTTAAAAGTTTGTTTCTTATGACCCGATGCAACATTGGTTTATCTGGAATAGGTATTGCAAAATATTCTAACCTCATGTACACTGACAAGAAAAAAAATATTGAGATGTTCTAAATTAAATTACAGTGGGCCTAAGAGTGAGAGAGAGCAGTTAGGCTGTTAGTAGCTGGGGTGGGGGTGGGGTAGCTAACAAGACTGCTCACATTCCTGAGTGTATGTTGGAACTTTGAATTAACTTCCAGGTGGCTGTTATCTAAAAGAGGATAGCCAGGTAGGTGCCATCAAACCCTTGGAGCCTCTGCATCTTGTTTACATAAGAACTTTCTAGACTTGCCCACAACCAATCCAAAGGAGCAAACACTTCTTCCTGTAGCTCTGCTTCACTTTCTCTCACCCCTTTATCTATAGCCTATGTAAATTCTTTTGAAACAACTTATATCTTTCTCCCTCCTGTTCGATGTACAAAAAACAGCTCACCAACTCTAGGACTGCAGACATGTTGCCTTTTTCACCTAGAGCTGCTGTTGATGGTTTGGACTTCATGCCCAAGGACCTGGTCTTTTTTTTTTTTTTTTCTTGCTAGCATGGCCCAGTAAACCTTTTCTTTTAAAAAGACTTTCAGCTGTAGAAGTTAAAATTTTTGTTTAACAACACAAATACACAAAAAACATTACCAAAAAAGAATTGGGTTGTGAGATGTCACTAATTAATCCTACTGTGATATGGTCATTGCTTATGAATTTGGTTGGGGTAGCTGTTTATAAAGGCTATCAATAAGGAATTTTTAACTTTTTCTTTTAAAGGTCTCTGAATAAAATCTTGAGATGGCATGAAAAGCAGTTCTTCATTGAGAACTTCCATTTTCGGAATGATTCAGACCACTTTCTCTTTTCACTTTCCTTTAACACCTCACCCATACCAAGATTTGGGGAGAGAGGATTGGAAAGAGAAGGAAAACAACATTCTACTCTCCTCTGCTATCGATTTCTTTGGCTACTTGTTCAGCCTCTCTTGCTTTCGTTAGCAGTTGGAATAAACTGTTGGGTTTAGAGACTTCTGCCTAAAATAGTTTGAGAATTAATAATTATTTTTGTCTGTACTTATATTGTTTAGAACTAGATGATAAAAAATTGGTGCTTGTCTCAGTCACCACCAGTAAGGAACAGTGACACAGATTAGGATGGCACCCACAAAGTAACCTGAGTGAGTGTATTTCCTATTTTCTCTACTTACTATTGTTCTGAAAATTTCCAGGTTTATAGAAGCATGAAAAATTTCTGGAACAAGTGAAGTAATTTCTTTCACTTTCACAAAATTCTATTATAATTAAAATTTAAAAACATGCCTGTGTAATATAATCAGGGGTGTGTCTCTATCTTGGCCCTCAAGCCTTCAACTTCGATAAACACCATTACATTTTAAATTTATGTTGTGTTTCATCATAATTTACCACATTTGTGTTTAAATTATCTCTTTATTACAAAATAGAGTATATAGTACTCTAAAAAACAATTGGTGTGTGTTTCCAATCAGTTATGGTACAAGCCCCTCCCAAGGACATGAGACTAGGTCTGTTTTCTCATGGTGAGAGGCAAGTGCAGGCTTCCATGGTCTTCAGCGTCTCTTCTGGCTGCAGCATTCTGTGAGTCTATGAAGTCAGGTAGTGTCTAAAGAAAGAAGAATTTGTCCTTTTTGTTCTTCAGTTAGGCAAGGGTTCTTTTTGCAGTACACTAGTGTTTTGTTGACATGGAGACAGAAGGAAGACGTAGTAGCATTAGTTCATTCAAGCCCAGCCTGTGTTGGTCTTATCAGTTAAACTTTTTGTAGTACTGAAGAAATTACTTAATGTTTTTGAATCCCATATTTAAAAATACTTTGATATAAATAATAAAGCTAAATGTCACCAGAAAAATAACTACTTGAAAGTTTAAAAATACTTTTTTGAGAGAAAATATATAAAGTATTTTTAAAATTTTCTCATTTCTTCATATAAAGCTCGGTGAAGTGGGTGAAATATAATCTATTTATTTATTTATTTTTTTAGGCGAGGCAACCCTTGGTTGACCTCACAGAGTGCAAGGACCTTGTCAGTTTATAATCCCTTATTTTTTATTTTTTACGCCTACAGCACCTGGTCTTTCTAGGTGGTCTCCCATCCAAGTACTAACTAGGCCCAACCCTACTTAGGTTCCGAGATCCGATGAGATTGGGCTTGTTCAGGGTGGCATGGCCGTAGATGGTGAAATATAATCTAAAATAATAGGTATACTTGTGATAAATTTCAATGTGACAGATAAATTTCCATGTGCTCAGAGGCATGGCGATTGCTCACACAGAGCCTAGTTTTCTGATTCCAGGTCTCTTTTCTCTTACATTGGGACCATAGCATAAAATCTGAACATAGCATATTGTGGGAGAAAAGTCAGAGGCTGATCTAGGAGATGTAGGGTCCACATACATTTTTGCTAGTTAGACATTTGCCTTTAGACAAGTCTTTAAGGTTCTCTTGGCCTTTTTTTTTTTTTTTTTTTACTCATTAAAAAAGAGAAACTGGGGGAGGGAGTGCAGTAATTGTTAGTAGGCTTCTAATGTTACACTGTAAGTCATTTTTACTAAATTTACTCGTTCAGTGAACAACATTATTTAGTCTACAAAATTTTGAGAGGGGGAAAGAGTAACGAGTATCCAGACAATTTTAACAATAAAAAGGGCTACAAAGAAATAAATAGAAGATGTTATGAAAGCACAGAAGAGAGGTAGAGGAGAGCTTCTAGGAGGACATGACATCTAAGCTAAAGTCAGAACCCAAAGCAGGAGTTAGTTGAGTAGAATGGGAGAGGTGGAGTGTGGGGGGTGGGGTCGGGGGTCTCTCCTGCAGGTGTGAGATAGTACAGCCACCTGGAGGAACTTGAAGTCCTGTGTGGCTGAAGCCACAAGTGAAGTGAGTAGGGAGTGTAACAAGAGGTAACGTTGAAGAGGGCAGATTGTAAAGGGATTTTAAACTTGTTCAAGGGTCTGGACTTTATCCTGAGAGGAGTAGGGAGTCACTGGGGATTTTACACACAGAGACTAGTTAGGAAATTAACAGACAGAAACAGTTGCCCGTTACCTTCACTCTGGGACCTTTACCGCTTGCAGAGTACTTTCTTTCCCTTATATCACTATCTGTGGACAGAGATTATTATCTCTATGTTCTAGACAAGGAAGCCAAAGTTCTGAGAGGGCAGTTGACTTGATCAATCAAGTAAGTGGTAGAAGAACCGAGACTTGAGCCTCATTTCAGTTCTGGACCACAGTCTGTCCATGACAACCTGTTCCTCTCAGGTCCTGGAGTTTTCCATGGGACTCAGTACATTGGCACTTAGTATTAGCGATCACTTCCAGTGGTCTGTAAACTGACCAGCAAACCCTTGAGAAGTGTGTCGAGTGGAAAGATGAAATCAACCTCTCCCTGGACAGGCCCCAGTAACAGCTAATGCAAACATATATCACATTGCCTTTTGGCCCTGGGAGGTCAGTAGACTTGTGGTTTCGGGTGTCTCTTAGGCTCTAATCCAAGTCCCTTAGGAAGCAATCAAATATATACACGGCAGAATGTGGGCAGGAGGGGACAGTGTTTAATTATGAATCTAACTCTTTTGTGTAAAGGAAACTAATTATATCAGAAATCTCAGCATTGCCTCTCTCCATGAGGCTGTTGTACGTTGTTGGCTTTAGACTAGCATGCTGGGAACAGCTACTCTAATTGTGAGCTTCCTTTGACAAATTGGGTTTAAATCTCATGTTAGCCTGTCCCTTCCTTTCCTCTCCTCTCCTCTCCTCTCCTCTCCTCTCCTCCCCTCCCCTCCCCTCCCCTCCCCTTCCTCTTTCTTTCCTTTCCTTTCCTTTCCTTTCCTTTCCTTTCCTTTCCTTTCCTTTCCTTTCCCTTTCCCTTTCCCTTTCCCTTTCCCTTTCCTTTCCTTTCCTTTCCTTTCCTTTCCTTTCCTTTCCTTTCCTTTCTTTTCTTTTCTTTTCTTTACTTTTTTTTCCAGGTGAAATTGTTTCTACTTGGTTTTGTTTATAAAGACCTGATTGGCGAAGTTTTCCTCAGAATCACAGTGCATTGTAGACTAGGCTTACTCCTGATTTGTTTGCTAACCCTGAGTTGCCATAATGCTGCGGTGAGCCAGAAAGCAGAAAGGCCCAAGGAGCTAAACTTGATATAATAAAGTCCATCTGCTAAAATTCATGTACTCGCCTCATAGGGGAGCCCTTGGGTCCTCACTTAGCCATTGCATTCTTAATTTGTACTGTGATCTTTGGTTTCTCTGAGCCCCTAAAAAATTAGGAGCAAGTCTGAGGGGCCTCCCAGAGGCCGGCCACCAACATCCCAGAAGAATAATTGGTAGTGCGATACCCGGCAATGGCATTCATTTTATCACATTTTATCAATAGTAAATGTCCTGGGCTTCCATTTCTTCATAAGCAAAAAGGGAATGTTGTCCCTTCCAAAACTGCTCCTAAATGACAACCTATTATGGACTCCCTGACAAAACAGAAAAAGTAAACATAAGATCTCAAAATAACATTGTGTAGATTAAAGTGCTTGGGCTTTTGAGACAGAAACTCTCAAATTTGAATCCTGATTCAGCTACTTCCTCTTTGAGAGACTTGGGCAAATTATGTAATAATTTCCTAATTGATAAAGGAAGGATAGTAGCTCCCTTGCAGAATTTTTGTTTTATTTTGAGAAGGAAATGCATTATTGTGTATATAATATCTTTGGCACATGGGAGACACAAACAATGGTGTGTGTGTGAGTGAACTCAGTCCAGTTAGTTCACTGAGGGTAGGTCCTGACAGCAGTGAGAACCTTAGAATCCCTGTGGGCTTCATTTTCATAACACTTTTCATGATAACAGCTAACCTTTATTGAGTGCTTACTGTATACCAGGTACAGTTCTGGACATTTTATATGAATTAACATTTTTCATGGATTGACCCATTCTCACAACTTCTTAAGTGCGTTCTGTTATTTCCATTTTCCTAATAAGATAATTGAGGCACAGAATGGTTGAAAAACGTCTCAAGGTCACACAGCTACTAAGTGGTAGAACCAACCCAAATTTGAATCCAGGCAGTCTTATTCCAGAGTGTATGTTTTTAACCACTATGCTTTCTGTCCCAACAGTGACTCAGAATGAGAGAGAGAGTGTGAGTGAGTTGAGTGAGTGAGAGAGAAAGAGAGAGAGAGAATATGAGTTATTTTTAAGGAGATGATGTGCTGCAAGGTGAACTGTGGTAGCGCTTCTTACTGGTGATGTCACCAGTTAGTTACTTTAACCTCCTTGGTCCCAGTCCCCTCCTGCAGGGGATTGTTGCAAGGTGGCTTAAATGAAGCACTGTAATAAAACATATAGCACAGGGCCTAGTACACAGGCTCAGTAAATTGTGAAGAGTTGTTGCTTTTTTTTCCTGGTAACTTGTTAGAACAAGTTCCATAAAAAAATATGAACAGGAACATTTCGGTTAATGTATTGTGTTTCAGTTTTCTATAAAATTAATTCTTAAAATTTAAGACCACGTGCATTTTACAAAGCTAGAATGAGAAATAGTTGTTTAAATTCATTCTCTGAGTGAAGGTGATTGTTCCTGGCTTCCCCTGGCATAAGGAAATATCCAAGAGCAGCCCTTGACCTCCGGTGCAGAATGTCAGTGTAATGTAAGGAGCAAGTTTGTCGCAGCCTTCCAGTTGCTGCAAACTCTCAGGGCATCTTGAATTCTTACTTCTGGTGAAAACAAAAACAAAAACCAAGTCAGTGTAGAATGCCCTGTCTAGAAAGGACAAATGTTTCAATTAAAATATTCCAGCCCAAAGTCCTGTTAGGGCCCTGAATTTTAAGTGCAGTGGAGTTTCTGAGTGAAGTCTCCTGAATTTTAATGAGTTTGTTTGCATACATGAATTTGAACAATACATTAAATCTTGAAACACCATAGCAGGTTTTAATGGAGTAAATTACCAAACTTGAAAGTTTATAGGCTTTTCTTTATCTAATAATCAAGATGATGATACTTTAATCTCCAAAAATCATTAATCATATTTTTATAATATTGATACATGCTATTTCTTTTTAATCATTAAACTGTCTCATCAAGAGAATTAAGGAAGTAAATGTCAGTATGAGCATGAAGCACATGAGTGTAAAGCACAGTTTTTCTCTTTTAACACTTCTTCATTGTGCTATTTAGTAGATGATGATGACTATGCACATAGTATGATGATTTATGTGCACAGTAGATATAAATCAGAAATTGGGTTTGGTTTTGTACAGTACTAGTTTTGGACCAGGGAAAGTGGGATGAGATGCTTTTCACTAGTTTAAAAATGGTTTTAAACATTAAAAAATATATATATATACAAGGCTAGTGCGAGAGGTAATATGGATGAGGTCCTGAAGGGCTCAAACGCCAGTGTAAGGAAGATAGATTTTATTCTGATTGTAGTTGAAAGGACATATGCAGGGAAGTGACACATTTGATTTATAATTTTAAAAGTTGCAGTGGTTTTAAGAGAGTTCATTTTGGGGTTTAATGGCACTGAAACACTATGTCACAGAACTCTGTGGTCCAGACCATTCCCCCAAATTATGTTGCTTCCAGAAAAGTATCTTGTTAAAAATGTTCACATGGCCAGAGTCTTGCCTTCTAATGAAGCACGAAGATTGTGATAGTGGGTTCAGTTAATGCTCCAAGCAATGCAGTGTGCCAAAATGGTGGAAAGAGCAGAAGCTTTCAGGATATCACATCTGATTGTTGACCTTCTGGAAGACAGGAACCATGGCTTGCCTCCTCAGAGCTCATTTATCTTGATGCTCGGGCATATAATATCTCTTTGTGGAATAAATGAACTAACACCATATTTTCTTCTGAGGAATGGATTTTGGGTTCCTGGAATAGTGATATCTCACCCATTAGCACATATAGAAGCTTCAAAGGATGTGTAATTATCACCTGTTATTGCTTATGGTCTTTTTCTAGATGTGAGGATGATGAAGTCAATCTGTTTCTCTTTTACCCAGAGTATTCATCTATAGTAACAAATGCCTATGTATAGTGCCAGGTGGGTACTAGACTTATTGGGGATCCCTTTGTAAATTACACAAATGTCTAACCACTATGCTATACACCTGAAACTAATATAAAATAATATTGAATGTCAACTGTAATTGGGAAAAAAAAACAAATCCAACCTTCTAACTGCTTTTATGCCCAGACATGAATGCATAATTTCTGGGGCATGGAAAGCCCTCGGTAATGGTTTGTTGATTGAATGTACACTTGACAGTCAGTGGTGCTCTCTTCAAGTCCAGCTGTTCACGTCTCACTCAGATCACAGCAAATGACTCCCCTCTGCACCTGTTTTCCAGAAAAGACCCCACAACTCCCTAAGCATCAGCTTCCTCAACATTCTTTTTTACTATCTCTAACCTGGGGCGTTTTCACTTTCCCTTCTCTCCAAGGAGCCAGTGCTGACCTGTTGGTTGATGTTCTGGCACCTGGCCCTGGCAGTTTCCCCCTCCTCTCTTTTTCTTCTGTCTTCTCTTTCTTTGCTGGTACTTTCTGCTCTGCTTTCAATCCTGTTGAAATAATCCTCATTTGAATAAGGAGATCCCTAAAATTTGCTACTTCCTCAAGTCATCTGTCTCCTCATTTCCTTTCTTTGTTTAACTTTTTGAAAGAGAAGTCTTGTCACCTGTACTTTTCTATAATCTCCTTACTCTTTAACCCCTTAAAATCCTGCTCTGCCTTCTTAAACACTGGACCCAGGTCATCCAGTCCTCCTCATTGAACGGACTAGTGGCCCTTTCTAAGTCCTCATCCCCGCCCCCCGCCCCCCCCCCCCCCCCCCAGCCTCTCAGCAGCAGTTGGCACTGTTTATTGTTTGCTCTTTGAAACTTATTCCACCACCAGCTTCCAGGAATTGTCTGCTCTGATTTGCTTCCTAATCTTCTAAATTTGCCTTCTGTTTCCATTGGTAGTCTCATTTGCCTTTTAATTGAAGTCATTTTCCAAGTATCTGTTCTCTGTTTTTTTCCTTTTCTCTCTTTTGGAAATAAGGCACTTTGATACAATTTGTCATCACACCTACCTGTGTAATTACTGCATTAGTGCCTATCTTCCCTCCCAGATTGCAACTCCATGAGCGTGGGTACCAGATTTGTCATTCTTTAATGTATTTTAGCACCTAGTACAGTGCCCGGCATGTACTAAGAGTTCAGAAATCCCCAAGTGACGAAGGAAGTAAGCTTGCCCCCGCCTTCAAGCACCCTTTCACATGTGACTCCCTAGCCTTTCCCAAACTATGGCCCTCTATATACCACCCCAAAATGATTTCATTTCCTCATCTCATCTAGTACCTTTTAATGAATTTTCATATGTCTGTTAACACTACCATTATTTAAAAAAATTAATCTAGGTTCAAAACCCAGAAGTCATCATTGACTCTGTCCTTTTCCTCAAATCCTACGCGTAATTTGTTGGCAATTTCATTCTATTATCACCCTAATTTAGGCCCTCAACAACTCTCACCTGGTCTTTGCAGTATCCTCCTAGATGGCCTGAGCACTTCCAATTTCATTTGAGCATCACTCCCCACATTCTGTCCTATATATTTTGATCAAATTATTTGTAGAGCATAGCTCTGATTATATAGCATGTCGATTCCTTACCCCTCCCCTTAAAAGTCTTATTTTTTACTTTGCCTACTTAAATATACCTTCCTCAGTCTACCATTCCAAGCTTTCTACCATGTAGCTTTAGCTGTATTTCCTTCTGCTCTTTACAGGAGTTCTAGACACTGACCGAGGGACTCATATAAACATGCGGGCTGTGGCCAGGGTTTCACCTGACCAGAGTAAGGTTACCAGCTGCCCTTTCATGAGAAGGAATGCCATTTTTAAGTTTCTGAGATGATCTGCTTCCTACATTTTTTAGAATTAAAATGCTTCTTATAAAGTGATGGCGATTATTTAGCTCACTATCATTTACCAAAAAACAGGTTGCAATAGAATTTTTGTTGTTACATTTCTCTAAGGGAGAAAAGGTAGCACAGTTTTCTGCCCAAGCAAATTTTATGGAATATACAGTTCCTAGCTTAGTATATTTCTTCTTTTAGATTCTTTCATTCTCTTTACCACAACAAACTTTTTGTTTGTTTCTGGAAATTTTACTAATTCATAGAATTTAAAAGTCTAGGAATCACTGCATTACTCAGAATGGATGGTTCCATGAACACACATTGTTTGCCTGTTGACATCCTGCCTTTCCTTCCTGATACTCCGTAGATATTACTTTCATTGTGGTGCCACATAAGAGCTTTCTTCTTGTCCTCTCCCCATATCAAAAGATGCTTTCTCTTTTCTCAGTGGTACTTTGACCCCTGCAGTAGTTTGGACTTTGCGTGGCAATTCCTATGTTTTTCCTGTGTTGGAAGTAGAACTGTCTTTTTCCTTCTCCAGCTACCCAACTCCTCCCCATTTCTTTAATCACTTTCTTTAGGACAGAAGCTTGTTTTATCTTTGTGTTCTTTTCATTGCAAAACATTGTACTTGACACATGTTTGGTGCTAGAAAAAAAAATGTCATTGAACTGAAATTTCAGGGTGATACTGAAGAAATAATTTGATTAACTAGAGTTCTCATCTTTGGGGAAGGAGTCTTTTAAAAGGTACTCACTTAGATTTTTTTCTGATGATACCGAAATTAGACTTAAAATTGTTTACTAAAACGTGTTAAGAATGCCCATTTATCTTTTAAAGATAAAATAATCTTGGACTGCAACTCTAGATATCTCAGCAAGGGATTTAAGGTCTGTTGTGGTTGAGGTGGTTAAACTGAAAAATTCCGCATTTCATTTGACATTCTACTTTGAAACTTTTGTCAAAAAGCGATTTCATTTTGACAGAGGAGGTCTTGAAAATCTTCCCCCCTCCACCCCCTTAGGTGATAGACTATAATTTCTTTACCTCTAGGCCCTTCTCTAGAGCTGTCAGCACCCTGCGAACATTGGCTTGATCTAGAAAAAGAGGCTTTCTCTACGTCTATGAGAAAGCCATCTTTGAGTTATATACAGCCTGTTATTTTCATTCTTTTTAAATATAAAAAATTAAAAAAAAAAAAGAATTTAGTTTTTCTTGCTGCTTTGTCTACCTCTAGCCTCTCTGCCAAAATCTTTTCTTCCTGAGTTTGAATTGTGCAAAAGAAAACCTAGATGGGGATAGGTAGTACCACAGCTAGGCCTCCGAGGATAAACTTTCCTTCAGTACTTTTTACCTTTAAATTCCTGACCTGTGGTGGAGCTATTTTTCAACTTTTCCCACTGAAGTGCCACAATTATTTTGGACTTGGGGAAAATGGCAAGGTTTCTAACATGGAAGACCCTGAATGGAAAAGAAAGAGTGTGCTACTACCTCTTCTATCTTACCTTTTCTACTGAAAAAAAGGGGAGGTGGGGTAGGGTGGCGAGTAGTGGTGGCAGTGGTGGCTGCTGCAACTGCGGGCAGTGACCAGTGGGCCAGTTCTTAGTCTTTTCTAAACTACAGGCTGATTTTGTGTTATGAGTGACTGGTATTTAAATAAAAAATGAGAAATCGAATTGTCTCTCGATGAGAATGAAAGCGTAACATCATACACAGGCATTCTCTAGCAGCATACTAATAATACTGTGTGTTATGGTTCTAATTAGCTTTGCAAAAACAGGCTTTAACCTGAAAAAAGCTTTTGCCAAATGATGCCACTACACAATGACTCATTGAAGCCTTTGCAATATCGAAAGATAAAAGCAGGAAAAGAGTTTGGGGGAGGATTCTGAGGTTGGTTTGAGATGTACGCTTTATCTGCAAAAGTTCAAATGAAAGTGAGTAATCAACTCTGCTTTCATTGGCTTATGCATTTTGCATTAAAATCTCTTGGTTTCTGGCCTAATTTTTCTTTTTTGACAGGGTAACAAATAATACGGTATCTATTGGAAATCAGAAGTATAGGAATTACTGAGATTACAAGGAAATGTTTCACAGATGTTCCCGAAACTATAGCCAAGTTGAGTGAATTCTTGCCCCTTTTTGTGTTGGGAGGTTGGGAGATTATTGTGTTACTACCTGGAATATTACTGCTCTGCTCCAGGCTGAATACACTCACTGTATCTCTCATTGACAAACTTATTTAACCCTATCATACCTTAACTATGATGGCCATTTGAAAAGGAAAGAATGTTTAAGACTTTAGAGAGAGCCTTGGTTTGAAATTTTCTTTATAAAGTTTCTTGGTACTTCCTTTAAATACATCTTGTTAAAAGTAAACATGAATGTGGTAGAGTTCAAAATTAATCTCCAGTTAAATCCAGTTATGTTTTCTGTGGGTTTTTGTTTTGTTTTTGCCAGTCACCACATTTTTCTAGTATTGCCATGTGTTGACTGACCAGTATAGCACATTCGCATCTGATCCGAAGGTGAAATGCTCCTAGTTTGCTCAAATCACTCAGAGCCCTGTCTTCTTAGCACAATGCATTGTGATCCTACCTCTGAGTTGGTGTAGTTGGTGTAAAAACATTCTTGATACATAACAAGGAGAACATGCTAAACGAGTTCATAGCAAAAAAACAAACAGCAACAAAAACTTGATATCCAGGTTGTCATTGCAAAGGTCACTGTGTTTATCATTTTTAAATATCCGGGGTCATGAGATAAAGTTTTTGAGAGAGATTTCACTAGCACATTTTCTGTTTCAGTTTATGTTCAGCTGTGACTCATGTTTATTCTAGTCCAACCCCATTTTGCTTGGAAATTTTTTGTACTAGAAAATGTCACTTTCAATTAAGGGAGGGGAAATTCTGATTGAGGAGGATCAGAAGAGTTGAGATATTGTAGTGATAATTTGGCATCACTTTTGACTCAGGAAAAAATAGAGAATTCTTACAAAGAAAAGTGTTGTAAAGTACAAAGTGATTCTTATAAACAGATGGGGGAAAGGAAATGTCACCTTTGAACTTTACTGTCGGAAGGAGGGTGGGAGATCAGGGAAATTATAAAATTCTGATATGTGGTGGGGAGATAGCCCCTGGACTTTCCCACATGTTTCCCTATTCACTAAAACAGCTCTAGTGAATTACCTCATGATTGGTGTATGAATAGAAAGAAAGACACTACAACTCTTAAACTTGATCTTGAAAGGCCCATCTTCATTTATAATCATCCACAGATGTCTGTATGTGATTATATATTCCCATAGTGAGGGAATGATAAATATAAATGAGAACCATGATATAATTTTGCCTTGCTCGCTTGCATATTTTCAGAATATAATTAAAAGCACATGCCACTGTCAGTAGTTAACTGTGAGGTTTGTGTTAGGTTTTTATAAGACTTTGGCAGAAACCAAAGGCATGTTTTAGTGTCTTAAATCTTCCCTCCCTCCCCCCTTTTTCTTCCTCTCCTCCCCTTTGGAATCAAAAGGGAACTCTCTAGGTTCTGACCGATCTCTTCAAAACTAGGGACAGTTTCAACCTGTACACATTTATTTTCATTTTTCTGCTTCCTAGCTGGTACCTGAAATTATAGCTAAGTTATGCTAGTTAATTGCTTTTTGACTTATTTCTTCAAATACAATCTCATGAGGATAAATGTCTTCTAGGCACTGTTTCACCAAAATCTGGTGGATATGTATGGAGGTGGCATGTGGGAACGGAGCCAGAGGGTAGGTTAGGGGAACAATCATAACATGACTTAGGTCAGTGGATTGGTGCTTAATAAATTATGGTCCTCCAAATAATTGCAAATGCCCAGAAAAGCCACTGTAGTGCCTGAAGAATTTCTTGTTCATTTAATCATTCTGCTTATACTTAAAACTGTAATGTGTGCCTCTTAAATTCAGTAGGCTGCAGCAGCTTTCATATTAAAAATAATAGTAAAAGCTTAAGTTGTACATTTAAGTTGTAATTCAACACTTTAAAAAAAAACAGTCTTTTTCTGGTTAAGGGGAATTTTTACTTGAGTTCTTTCCAGCTGCTTTTGTTTATGAATATGGAAACTTAAAATGGGTACATTCTGTCTTCCAAATAGCATTCTCCATTTTCCATTTATTCCCCTCATGTCTGTTAAGAAGAACAAAGTAGCTTCCTTCTCTCCACCAACTTTGTAAAATACAGAAATTTCCAGTGCATAAAAATTCAAATTGGTCATTCTTTTCCAGGTATTACAGTGTAGGAGGTAAAGGATCTGTCTTAATGCAGTTATTCAAGAGCTTAATTTCAGTTTGAAAAAAATTCTACAGCGGTGTTGAATTCCTTGAAAAAAATGGGTGTGCTCAATTTCTAACAGTTTACGTAGCTTGTGCCTCTGACAGTGGATTTGACAAGTGTGTGGTCTCCTGCCTCCAGTTTCAGCAGGAATTCATTTCTCTTATGTAACTCTTGAGATGTGAGTTTCTGCTTTAAAATTTTCACTTTTCTGGTTTTTTCTTCCTAATTTAAAAACTGCATATATCAGTTTTTGTTTTTTAAGGAAAAAAATATTTTCTATGGAATACATATATAGTATTTACATTTTTTTCTCCTTTATTAAGGTTTTTAAAACTGGTATGGTATCTAGAGCTCTTATATCCTCATACCTTCCACCTCATTGTCATAGAATCAGGTGTCTGCAATTTCTATAGGAGTCTGAGCCCCTTCCCCATATCAAACACTGCAGATACCTTCTGTTGTTTGTGACCAAATACTGTGTTTGTCCCAAAGCACCAACTGGGGCCCAGGGAATCTGGAAGTTGAAGATTGATGTCTGCCTAATTCAGTCCCAGGGCCCTTCCTTTCTCATATCCATCCTTCCTCCAATCTCTTATTCAGATTTTTGCCTTCCTCAGTTTCCTCTTGTGTAAAACAGGGATAATAGCTCCCATACAGGTTTATAATGAGATTAATGATAAGGTATATTAAGCACCTAGCACATTGCTTGGCACTAAGTAGGCTCTTGAGAAGTGATAGCTATTTTTATTAATGATGACCTACCCCATTATAGCTGTCAGCATCATCTGTTAAGGGGATGAGGGGTCTCAGAAGAGTATCTTGAGGGAAATATTTGATTCCATTGTACAGAGTTATCTGATCTTATACAGAATTTGTCTACATTTTGTTCTCTGATATAGTTTGTGCTCTAGTCATTCTGGACTGATTTAAGCTAGAGTCCTTGATTTTGCAAGCGATTATTCCCTCATTCAAAAGGTATAGTCTCATTTCATTCATTTGAAATAAGATTAGTTAACAAACCACGTTGAACTCTTCTGCCCTTTTGTGATAGACCTTTTTCTCTTTTGCTTCTTGGTCTTAGGCATCTCAGGTAATAGAGGGAGGAAAACCTCTGGCGATGTCATGCTCAAAAAATTGGGCATGTTGTCCAGACAGTATTTCCATGATTGGAATTCTCCTTTTCTCCTTTAGGTCTTAGCCCTCCTGCTCCTTTCTGTTACTTTACCCACAAAACAGAAATACAGACACACACACATTTTTTAATGGCTTCTTAAACTTAATAGATATTTTAGTGCTTACTATATGCAAGGCCCTGAAGTTGTCATTTTTTCCTCTCTCTCATTAAAAAGTGAAGATAGAGTGGCCTTTTTGTTTGTTTGTTTAATCAGCAATGAGTTTTTTTAAAAAGAAAGACAAACCATATGACCTTTGGTTTACTTCTAGGATGTTCTTTAGGCCAATGTTTTTCAGTGTGGATTGCAACCCATTTTAGGTCGTGAAGTCAATTTACTGTGTCCAGATCAACTTTTTTTTTTTTTTTTTTTTTAATGGAGTGGAAGAGAATAGACCAGAACCTAAGAGAACAGAAAAGAAAGTACAGAATTCATTGCATGTCCTGAGAGTAAGGGACAAGTGCTATTTTTTTTTTTTTTTGAAACTTGTTTCTGTTATATAAGTATGTATATATGGGTAATGTGCTGTGATATAAAAAGTATTTCTTAAATATGGGTCAAAACTAGAAAATTACTGCTGTGTCTGGATTTGCTACTGAAGACATAAAAAAAAAAATCTTTTTTAAAAGCCAATTCTATGGAAGCTGTATTTAATTGGACAAATCCCTTTTTTTCTGTGAAAGAAAACTGAACCTTTTAACTGTCAGGCCTTTGTTGATGGAGAGCATCTGCTGCTGGTTTGACTTGGCTATCTTTGGGGGTAATGAACCTATTGTCCCTCTCTTTTTTTGGTTTTCTGTTTTTTTCTCTAAGTGGACCCTGGAAGCCATTCTAATTGTTGGAGCAATAACAGAAGTTCCCACCAAGCAGAGACAACTGCAACATATGGTTTTGTGATAATTGCCAAAATTTTAAGAAAATTACACTTCCTAAAAAAAGTAAAACTCTCTAACCAACATGAAATAGTCAATTCTTTTTCTCCTTAGTGGTAGCATTTATGTTGGTCCTCCTAATATAATTACAGAATTGGTATTTATTTCATCGTGGGTGGATTTTTAAAAATCACTCAGACTCCTAAACCTGTCTAAATTAACATGTGATTTTAAGGATTAGATTTAAAACAGTGGTAAAAGAAACTTTAATTCAATACTATGTCTCTGTAAGAGACTACTACTCTGTTGTTTTTTCTCCATTCTAAAATAAAAGACATCTCTTTTATGTCTGCCTAATACTGTGTTTTCTGATTTGTTCTTTTCTCAATAATTTAAATATTTTAGTGTTTGTATGCTTTTTTCTTTTTCGTTTGCATTTGTTGCCTAAAGTTATCCAGAGATGTAACTTAATTTGTCAGTCATTAAGATGCATCATTGCAGCAGGATCAGTTTGGAGATGCATGAATCTGATTGTATTCAGAAGTAATTAATCAATGTCAGTAAGTGTTCACCACTGCCTGTGATAAACGGAAGAGAGTTTCCAAAGGAAGTGCTGTAGGTAAAAGATGAGGCTTCTGCTTCTAAAGGGTTTATCTTTCATTCATCCCTTTAAACATTATTGAACACTTAATCAGCTGCAAACTGTGCTAGATTCTCTAAGTCAAATTGAAAAGGCAAAACATATGAAACAGGAATAGTTAAATGCCATGTTTAATGATATTTGCTAAATTCTGCAGAAACAGGGTAGAAAGTGAGCAAAGTCGACTTACTGGAATTTCTGGAAGACACGGGAAGCAGAGTTACTGAGTTTTGAACCATTGTCAGAATTCCAGTGGGAAGGATAGAGTATATTCCAGACAGTGGGGGAATATTGAAAAATGCTTAGAGGGAAGGCATATCAGAGTGGAACATGAAGGTAGCATTTCCGAGGGTGTGCACTGAGGAATTGTGAAAAGTAGGGTTGGATATGTTGGGTGGGGCCATGTATTTTAAGATGGGTAATTGTAGAGTTCAATAAGCTAAAAAGCACCCATATCCTGTGGGTGCTTCCAGTCTACTTTGGGACAAGGGAGGGATTACAATTAACTTACAATGCTGTACTGTGAGTACAGTGATGGAAGTGTAAGCAAAAATCTTGAAGTCATGTCATTGGCTACCCTTGAGCTATATTGACACTGCTCTAGCTTAGGGCTTGGCAACACTGCTGACTCAGTGACAAACTTCCTTTTTGGAACGCCTGGCTTCTGACTTGCCAGCATATGACACTCCCAGTTCACCAGGTCATCCTGTCCCAAACTGCCCAGTTGATTATGAAGCTGTAAGATAGTAATGGCCAGGGCTACTTTCTACCTCCACCGGGGATCCTGCCGCATTCCTAGACAAGTTCTTAAATGTGCTTCTTCAGGACCAGGGCATGTTTGGGGATCAGTATGGACACTTGCCCTCTGCCCCAAGTTCACAAATTAATGGTGGAAATGTTTTCTTCAAAGCAATTATTGAAAATAATTATTAATATTATTTCACATTTGATTCTTCATTTATCTGATTTTTCTGTCAGCTTGTTTATTTATCTACTTGATTTTGTTCATGGCAGTATCTGCCAGTCAGCTTTTACTGTTACCCAGCCCCCAAATATCAGTGACTTCCAAGTAACACATGTTTAATTCTTGCAGCTGAGGGTTCATCATGTCCTTAGTCAGCTTTCCCTCAGATTTGCTCTTCCCTCTTCCCCTGCCCAGGCTCTTGGGTCAGGTGGCTACAGACTGGGTTCAGCCATTTATAGATACTGGCAGGAGATTGGAGGGGAGGAGAAGAGGAGAAACCAAGATATTTCTCCTTCTCCCTTTTTGCCTTGGGCGGCTTCCCTGGGGCTCTGGCTCCCACTGGACAGACCCACCATGTGTCTACCCTCTTGTCAAGTGACTCTAGGCCTTCAGCTCTAGTGACACCAACTCCTTTTGTGTCTCTGGCTTGGGGGTGGTAGTAGCTTCCTGCTGTCGCTAAACTTTTACTGTCTCCTGTTGGCTCTCAGTAGCCTCATGGCTGTGTAACTAATTCCTTGTATTAAATTTCTTTGTTGTAAATTCTTGAAGTGGTTTCTTTTTCCTAATGAGACCCTGACTGATACACTGTTCCAAAAAAGAAGTTTTCTTTTGTCTTATATGTTGTTTTTTCCTGTGGTACCACCTCAGAATTGGTATAAAACAACCCATTTTATTATCCCACAAAATGTCTCTTAATGAGGCAGTGTGATATAGTAAAAAGAGAATTGGGTTTGGAGCCCCAGTGATGTCACAGAACAGTCTACCAGCTGATTATTAATTTTTATGAGTATTTGTAGTTATTTCCAGTATTGTTTCATTCTCATAAACTCAGAATCGGAAGATGCAACTATGATTAGATAGAGAAAAGTTATATAAAGCATTTATCTCATGTTCAAAGAAATTTATATGTATTTAAACAGTATCTTCCAAATGGCCAAGAAGTGCATTTGACCGCTGCTAATACCCTACATATCACAAACGTTTTTGGTTCTTCCTTGCTTTCCTATAGAACCAAGAGCATGTTCCCTGAGGCAGCATGAATGTCACAATCCCTGTCTTGCAGGCTAACACAGGATGGATTTCACCTGAACTTCTCTTAATTTTGGGCCTTGCCCTGACAGATTTACTTTGGTTCAAAACAGACTTGCAGTGATGGAGTCTTTTCCAGTTTGAAAGATGCCAGTGATCAGATCTATTTCAAATTAATCTAGAATAAGAATTTTTATGGACTGGCTATACTAAGCATACTCAGAAGGCCCAAAGAACTAGTGCCTAATATTTAGGTCCACCCAGAGTGGACCCATTCTCTTTTCATGATCTGGAGATGACCTGGAGCTAGATTCAGCTTTCTGTGCTCTGTTAGAAACTGGTTTCTCACAAATTCTTTATAATCTGAGTTAGTAACTCCAGGGAGAACTCTATAAGGAGATTCCCCTGTTAATGCCACTTGAGTCACAAAATTCTCCTCTGCAAAGTGTATAGCCTAATGAAGGGAGCTAGACAGACATGAGTAAATATCCCAGCTCTGCCGCTTGCTAGCTTGTCACTATGGACAAGTTTCTTAACTTCTTGGAGCCTCAGGTTCTTTATTGGTGAAATGGGGAGTAATGATAGCTATTTCCCAGGGTTATACCTGGCACATAGTAGGTGCAACATAAATGGTAGCTCCTTTATAAAATTTCATCATGTTCATCAGACAAAAGACTTTGGAGTCTTGGACTCAAGACTACAGCTGAGCTGCAGAGGTTTGCTGCGCTCCCTGGCCTTTGCTAATAACTTAGAACTGACAGAGTTTTTAATATGACCGTTCTTTGTAAGTCATCATATTTTCAAAGCTCTTAGAGTTCAGAGAAAATTTCAAACTTGACCAAGACTATAGTTTATATACTGGAGTGCTGGGATGGAATGTGAAGGTATGCTATAGTACCTTTTTTTTTTTAAACTATCTTAAATCTTAAGCCAAATTGGTTTCTCAACAATGATAAAAAATTGCTGTTACCATTTTGCCATCTGTGATAGATAGATGCCACTTGTTTACTCTCAGCAAGATAATTATATGCTTACTTGTGGGACTTACGGAATTAAAGCAGGCAGTTTCATATCTTAGGAAGTCATATTTTCTGTTGGGTGGTTCATCATCTGTAGTTACTTCCTGCTCCTGAAGAGGAGGCCTTACACTATTATCTTAACGAAAGACACAAGTATGGTGTAGGATTTTTAACATGAAATTTTAGTGACTGGTAGCCTAGGAACTCCCTGATGCCCCTGAGGTTTCTTTTTTGTATCCCTCAGTCCTTACTACAGTGTCAAGCTCATGTTGGGCTTATTATTCCTTGTCAAATTAAATATTAAAAGTTGCCCTTTCATTAGTCAACTGGATTTTTATTAAGTGTGACTTACATTTGACTAAGCTAAACCTTGGTATCTTTCATATGTGTTTGAAAAATCTTTAGCCATATCTTTCATATAGCCTAAATAAAGCAGTCTCAGTCAGTTTCTATTCTATAATTTGAGCAATAGATTATACTCATGCATAGGCTGAAGAATTGATCGCAAAGCCTGAAAGGGGTCCACGTCTGCCACTTCTCTGCTTTCGGTATCATAATCACCAGGCATAGACTTCAGTCCTGAGGCCTACAGTCTTATCTAAAGTAGATTACATATCAGTGTTTCTGAATGTACATTTTTCCCCCCACTTTCTTCTGTCACCTTCAGAAATTCACGCAAAGAACAGTGGTGTAATGGTGGTTATCTCTTCTGTTTGCATATCAGTTTTTCTGAATGGCCAGTGACATTTTTTTCTCACCTTCTTCCTCATTCTGCTGACAGACCATTTGGGGTTAAAAGTACACAATCATTGTGTATCGTATTTCTTATATGTTTCCTGACCTAATGACTACACTGTCCAAACTGGGAGTGTAACGTTGTGACCACCAGATGTGGAAAGCCTGTCCCAGGTTTGCCTGAGGACATCCTTAAAATGACAGTGTGTCAGTAAGATCATCATGTGAGTGGCTAGTTCTGTTTTTGTTTTTCTTATTAGTAACTAAGAGTTACGGTTAGGGTGCTGCCAGTGTGCTTTTAGATCAGTCAAAAACTGGGTAGATGAATGTAACATTGTAAAATACCACCTTTTCAGTTGCAGAGGTAAATTTTTCAGCTTGATGGTCATTTGTTTAGTTTTTTTTCTTAACTGTTTATATATGGCAACACTCTGGCTCCATCCACCGCCTACACACCCAAGAGTCCAGAATTCTTTCCCCTCTGTACCCCTGAGTTTACTTTTAAAATAATCTGTACATGCCTGCCTTTTTTCTTTTTTCTAATCTACATTGTAATATGGGGCCTTATGAGTAGAAATATGAGTTAAAAATAGACAAAGCAAATTATTCACCAAGGCTGCTTTTGCCCTTTGAGTATGAGGGAATTCACCATGAGCCCCAGCTGAGCAGCTTCTAAAGTCCAATGAGCTCACTTTATTAAAGCTTGCACTGTTGCCCTCTCCTGTTTTACAACTAATTAGATTAATTGAATACGATTAATAAATTATAGTATGGCAAACTCAGAATTATCTGTTTTAATTAGAGACAGGGATAGCATGGAAGAATAAAATCTGCAGATGATGCCTTCTTGGTTCGTTTCTACAGATGCCACAAAGACATCATGTGAAAGCAATCTCGCATTTCTTTATCCTTTTGTCTTCCCACACATTCTCTTGCAGGTGACAGCAAATAAACTGGAACTGTAGGAATTAGAGAAAGAGGGGAAGATTTGTCCAAGCTATTTGGTAAATGATGCTTGCATTTTTCAGTTAACATGAGCTCTTTCACATGGAGTGTGTGAACTGGTTATTTGGTGTACTTTTTATGCTTTCCCCCACCCCAGTAGAAACAGCATTATATTTAATGGTAAGGTTTTTGCAAGAGCAGCCTCCCAAAGTTTCTTTAATCTAGAATCTGAAGTATAGTTCTAGTGAGTACTAGCTCAGCTATAGCATGTGTAACATTTTCTTCAAGATTGCTTAATGCAAAGATAAAAGAAGAGTATGTGAAATTTTTTAGTTCATAATTTTGAAAATCACAGTAACAATACATACCTTAACATAACTACTTTACTGTTTTGCATGTTGCTTTCCATGTGCACATGTTGTTTACATAGTTACAGACATAGTACCTTTTATATTTTGCTAGTTTTATGACATAAGTACTTTTCAACTTTCTAGATAATCTTGATTATGATCAAGGATTACTTTTAATAACTTCATAATATTCTTTCTTGGTGAAAAAGACCCAAAGCCTTTGGTGGCTACTCTGGCATTGGAAAGTAAAGGGAAGGGATGGGATATTTTTTGGCATATTTTCAGGGATGTGTATCTGTACCTGCCTAACAACTCTTGGTCACTCATTCCCAAGGATTCTGTTGAAGCAATAGGGGGCATTGTCCTATAGGACCCAAGGTCAAGCTAGAGACTTCCAAATGGGTCTTTTGTATCTTATATGACTGTCAGTTGGGGCAAACTGCCTGATTGTGACCTGTTTAAAAGACATATTTTGTTTTTGTAACTTTGAAAAACTTGCCTGAGAAAGATAGGTGCTAATAAACATTCAATGATCCTTAATGTGATTCTCTAGGATTTGGGACGGTGGGGTGGGGCTCTTAAAAGAAGTAGGTAGAAGGAAACATAAAGTGCATCATTCTATCCAAGATTGAGGGCCAGTCTTTGGAAACTGTTTAGTTTCTTGCTCCAACCCCTGAGGCCTATTCCTTAGTATCGGAGGTGGGTGAGGGGCCTTGAATAAGATGTCCCATTTTGAACTTGGTTTTATAAAAACAAAGTGATAATTGAAATAATTTTTGGTCAATTTTAGAGAAATTGTTTTGCGATACTGGATGTTTTTCTGAGCCATTAAAAAGTCAGGGTAGCTTTTTAAAAAATGGTCTCATGTCAATATCGTTGAGGTTTTCTTTCCACCTACCCCCCACCCCCCAAACACTGGGATTGGAAGCAGGGAGAATAATGGTCGAATGTGAAGTCCGCTGTAGCATATTTTGAAAACCCACTCATTTTATGCTTTGAATATAATTATTACTCATCCTTTGTGTATTTGAAGTTTAAAGTGGCAATTAGCTGGGAGACAATGGAGACAAAAGAAAATATGACATGTTCTAACTCCTTCATTAGTCCGACCGCATCTGAAGCTAAGGTTAGAGAAGATCATGGGTTTCCCAGCCCAGTTGTAACATTGTGTTCTGTTTTAAAAGCCAAGCCAAGGAAGTAGTAGGTGGTACAATCTTTTATCACCCTATAAAGTTAGAAAAATGTCTTATTTAGAGGTGGATGGCTATATATAGGAGAGATGCATAATTGGCTCGTGGAGATATTAACTGTACATGTGAAAGTTATGATGTATTGTCAGTTTTAAACTTATATTATAGGGAATTGTGTTTACAGATCAGGATGGTATCATCAGTAGAAATTTTTCATTTTTTATTAGGAAAAACTACAGAATCTGTTTGCCATTTTTACTATTTTTTTGTCTCATCCTTGCATCTGTTTGTTTTAGCAATAGCTTATTAGCAATAGCTTATTATAATTATCCATCTGTAAACCTGGTGTAGTGAGCTGTAAATGCTGCTTAATTTTGCTATACTTTTGTGGCAGTGATGTTGGTTTTGATCAAGAAGATGCTTTTTTGCTGACTAGATTCAGAGCACTGTGAGTTTGCTGTTATTATTATTTATGTTATAATCTCCGATCACTTTCCTTTTATCTAGAGAAAAGTCTGTGGGAGAAGAGGATGGGAAGGGGTGAGGTGGATATGGCAGGAGAATATGACTAGATGATTCTTCTCTTCAGCCTTCAGTAATTTGGTACAGACACCCCACATACCCCTAAAAATGTTGATTTGTATTAAGTGGGTAAGGAAAATTACTAAATTTTATATTTTGCACTAATATAAGAAGAAATCTTTCTTTATAAATAATTTGGAAATTTTCCTGGAAGGTAGTAAAATTGTAGCTAAAGTTTATTTCAACTCTAGTTGCTAACTGATATATTACATTGGTAACAATCTTTTGTTTTTCTTCTTTTAAGAGCTCATTCCCAAAGGGGAAAAAATATATCATTTGTTTTTAGTTAGTCACACCATGTAGTATTGTCACTTAATTCTATTACTTTATAATTTTGTTCTTTTTAGCTTTTGTTTGTCTCCAAATGAATGGAAAATATGATACATGGTCAATACTTGGAATGATCTAAGGAATCAGTTTCACTGCATCTTTGGTGCAACATCACTGGAATGTAGTTGTAATTTTTTCCAGTGATAATTCCAGTGATTTGGCAGTATGGTTTTCCCAGAGCAATAGTATGTAAAATCAGGGATTTGCTATTTTATCTTCATCTTTTGAATAACCACAACATTTCCTTTACCCTTAAATGAAGCAGAACTGACCTTGAGTTGTCGAAGAGCAAACTAGGAAATTCCAGGTTTGGGAAAGTGGTAGTGACTCATATTGGAGGAGTTTGCCTGCCATAAAGGTACACTTTCTCAGAAACAGTAGATGGAGCCAAGGAGTTGTAACTGGCTTCATTTAGGAGCAGGTTGGTTCTTGGAATGCTCATGACTTAATAACAGGAAGGGGATGGAAATCTCAGAAGCATTCTGAACTTTTATTCTTCAAGAAAGTTTAATTCATAAATTAGGCTCTTTATGAAAGAGATTTTATTGAAGGTAAAAACATCCATTCATTGAGAACCTCTAAAATCCACATTTTGACAACTTCAAGCACATTGCTGCTTCCAGATTGAGTAACACTTAAAACACATTTCCTTTTGAAAGTGCAAGATTTGCAAAGGAGACTTGTCATGCACACATTTGGGCATTCTCAAATTGTGAGCTGAATGCTGGGTAATCTCTGTTGGCTCCTTAATCAGATTTAAAATTCTTAATCCTTCCTTGTAGCCGTGTTATCACACTTTGCTGTTTCTGTTTTTCTCAACATTTTGGTTGGTCTAGCATTGAGAAACTTTTTATTTGTGATTCAACACATAGTTTCATTTTAGTAGTTTTTATTTGGTGTATAGTGATCTATAATTTTGCCCTTTTATTTCCCAAAGATATATAAAAGATGAATTAGATCTTTATATTTGAATCTATAAAGGCCTGGGACTCTCAAATATAGACATTACTTAAAACTATTTTTAACTGTACTATTTTTATATGTCATGCATGTTTATAGCTCAAAGAAAAATTAGTAATAAATCCTTCCTAATTTCTAGAATTAGTTTATGAGTTTATCTTTTGTTGATGCGATTAGATTTTATGGGTACAGCTGTCTTATGAAGAATGCCAAGAATTGAGTTTAATTCAGTGACAAGTAGGAAATTCTAAAACAGTGAAAAGATGTGCAGCTTTTTCAGCCGAAAGTGGTAATGTGTGCCACTGTTGATTTACACCACAAATGGGGTTTTAATTTATAACTTCCACAGAATGGAAGAACCAAATCTGAAAAATTCTAGTCTATCTTATTTTTATCATTTTTTAAATTAGATATCATTTTTAATGGAAAATTATATATTCTTAGACTACTTGTTAAGTCCACTTAAAAAAAATCCCCCTTGTCCTTTGTTGGATTTAACAAAACTAACATATTTGGCTACCAGTGATCATTTCAAACTGTTGTTAAAATGTCTTCTAAACTTACTTTTAAAGAGTTTTTCCTCCTAAACTATAGACTTTCTAATTTTCAAACAAGAAACCAGATTGTAAATTTGAATATGAATGAAACAAAAATTAAATGGACCAAAATATATGCCCAGAATTGGTACTTGGTGAGAGTATGCTTTTATGAACTTACAGAATATATATATTTACAAAAGAAAAATGCCTCAATCTTCTCTTTCAATCTAAGTAACATTCTTGGCTTTATTGCTACTTTTACATATTTTCTCCAAAATATCATTTGTTTTTAGTTGTACCATGTAGTGTTACTTAATTCTATTACTTTATACATTTTTTCTTTTTAACTTTCACTGTCCGTCTTTTGAGGAAAAAAATGTAAATCTTTAATCTATGACTCATATTTTTTCCTATTTCAAGAATCTGTTTTTTTCTAATTAGAGATTTTAACTAATTATCCTAAAGTCAGCTATTCTAAAATTTCATTAGACTCCATGTTTAAAAGTCCACACACACATGCAGACACACAAAAGCATGAGCAAAATGTGGTTGTCAGAAGTTTCAAAACTAGCAGGTTCCGTCTACACTGTATCGTCATCATTAATAATAAAAATCTGAGTAAAGAAGTTAATGTAGTATTTCTTTAAAGTAGATTTCGATATTTGGGAAACTTTTTTTTCTATTTCTGGAATATCTCTGAAATGTAAATAGACAGACCGCATAACCCATATTCAGATAGGCTGGGATCACAGATGTTGTTTCCAAATGTACTTTTGAAACAAAGTACATGTTTTTCTTTTTAATAGTACAAGTGCACTGTTAAATTTCTGCGTCTTAAAGTGGGTCAAACAGGATAGATAACTCAAGTTTTTTCTCCGTTGATGTTAAATCCAGCATTGCTATTATTCCTTGAAAAGCTAAATGCCCCAGAAATCAGAAGATTTTTTCCATGGCTCTCCTGACTGCAGCCAAATTGGATTTTTGAAAGAACTTCAGTGGGAATTAGGTATTCGAAACCTCAGTTGAAGGTCCCTGCTGTTTCTCCACCCCTGATTTTCCTGAGCCAGACAGCAGACTTCTTCAAGTAAGCTGAGATAGTACTCCAGATAGAAGAGAGAGCTGTGTGTGCGCTACACCACCCACAGGGCAAAAATGCATCAAGTCACAGCTTATGCCAAAGGTCAGGACAACTGGCTGACCCCAGAACTAGTTCTGAAGGCCAGGAAAAGTCCTTCTTCTTACTTTTTCCCATACTTCAGCAATGGTATCCTTTCAAAAACC
Organism: Rousettus aegyptiacus; assembly: GCF_014176215.1. NCBI lineage: Eukaryota > Metazoa > Chordata > Mammalia > Chiroptera > Pteropodidae > Rousettus > Rousettus aegyptiacus. Next base: position 131,065,203 of record NW_023416306.1, read on the forward strand.
CAGGGGCAGTGTCCCTATTCTCTTGAAACAGAAAAGGTTATGTTATTAATATCTGTCGGCTGACTGATTTGACTTTAATATAAAAGAACTTTGTCAATCTGTTCCCTTTCCATGTTAAATTATACCTAATGTTTGGACCAAAATGTGGCCCAGTACTGATCATTCCAAGTTCCTTTTCCCTGTTAGGTCTTTTAACCATGGGCTTTAACCATTGGCCAAGTTCAAATTTTCCTTCCCTCTGTACTGCTGGTCAAGCTCTCCCTCCAGCTGCCACCAGTTGTACCGCTGGTTTCTGAGAAATACCTGATAAGCAGCAGTGCTTTGGGCAAATACTGACTTATAGCCCTCACAAGAACCTCACTGCCAGGTCTCTGCCAGTGAGTAGCCTGACAGTACAAAGGCCTCAAGTACAACCTTACCTTCTCAGAGGGGCTGGGCAGAGCCCCTCTCCCCCAGCCTCCCTCCTTCCAGCCACTGGAACAGAAAATCGGAACTCTTTATGCTTCTCCTAGAATGCCACTCCTAATAGTGACCAAATGTGTATTCTTCCTATTGCCCTTGGCCCAAATGGAAGCTCCTTTTCCTCTAGGCAGAGAAGGAGATGTCCCTGAACCCCCTGCTTGAAATCTGAATAGCCAGCATTCCTTGCTACCCCAAGACCCTGATCTGCCCCATTAGTTTCTGAACTTGATCCAATCTTGCTGTCACCTCATACTTGGTTACCATGGGTTTACAAGGCCCTCTTTATATTGAGCAAAAGGGGAAAGGGATAGTGCCTGCTCCCCCACCCTCACCCCCACCCCCACCAAATCTTCTGGAAATGGCTTTCATCTCTAAAATTTGTTTTGATTTTTCTACTGCCATGCATGAATGAGTGCCTCCATTTGTCATTTTTCCAGATAACTAATCATTGCTTTTTTAAAATTATAATTTTTGGTATACAAAAGTATACCTAATATAAAGCACTTCCATGTCCATACACATTATAATAAATGATAAATAGAATTGAAGTCCCTGTGAACCCCTCCCTAATCCTTCTTGCATTTCTCTCCAGTGATAAACAGCTAACCTGATTTTGTTGATAATCATTCTTTGCATGTTTTTAATACTTAAATACACTTGGATATATGTAAAAATGCTATCTAGTTGGTTTTGGTATTTTTGAAATTTTACAGAGATGATTTAACTCTGTAAATTTCTGCAGTGTCTCTTCACTTAATGTTTTTAAATTCACTTATGTTGATACACGTGGCTCTTATTCACTGTTTGTGACTATTCCCTCATATACCACGGCATTCTACTGTAGACACTTCCATTGTTGGTAGGGTTTTGCTGTGACCCTCAAAGATAAAGAGGCCTCCTCAGGAGACGTGGGCATTCTTGGACATGTCTTTTTGCTTAGGCCTGATCTTCAAATGCCAGAATTCGATATTAACCCCTTTTTGAATTGGTCTTTGTGAATCTGGGTAAGTTCAGAGTCTGTCTCCCTGGGCCTTTGTTATCTTAGGCACAAAGGGAGGATTGGACTCAACAATCTCTAAGGTACTTTCCAGGTCTAGAATTCTGTGATTCCTTTTAAAACAGTGCTTACCTGCCTCCGTGTAGTGTATAATATGTATCAGTTATGAGCAACTGTTCAGCATGAGAAGGAATTCAGAAAAAATAAAAATTTCTGTGCATGTGTATTCAAAATGAAAATGGCTTCAAGTCCCTGGGGAATATTTTCTTATATTTTAGATTTCCTATTTTATTGACTAGATAAATATTAATCAGAAAACTGGCACTGCTTTCAAGTCATAAAAAAATTAATATCAGGGCATATTCAAGCAACATGGAAGGAATGTTGAGGTCTTGTCTCCTGAACATAGATGTTGGGCCATGTCGTGAGTTGGGCAGACCATATGCAGCCTGGAGCTTCATGGATTGCTCATGAGTTGGGATAACTTAGGTCATCATTTTGAACATGAATTATTGTATGATGTGCTGCCAAAAAATGTTGCTTTCTAAAAGGCTACTGAAATATATGAAGGATGTTTTAACCCAAAATGTAATGCCTTTCAGAAACTGTTTTTTGAGATTGTATAGTCTCTGTAAATGAGAAAAAAAACTTGTTTCCTTAATGCAGGACGAGCTGTGGTTCTTGTTGCTGTTGACATGGCCACCCCTTCCTGTGTAGTCTCTAATCATTTGCGGCTAGAGCGCAAGTCAGGTCTTTGGAACTGTGGACTCAGGGACTCTCCTGGCAGTGACAATCACAGTTTAGCACAGAGACATCATGGCAGCTGGGTTGCTCATTATCCCTTTTTTGCCTTCATATTTTCTGGTTCATGGCAGAATACTAGACAAAATTACCTTCAGAGAAGTACTATAATTATCATGAAACTTAATAACATTCATGCCAGGATAGTAGGGATAACCGATTTGTCTGTGTCATATAGCTATGAATATAAAATTTTATTACATACATTTGAATATTATTCTAACAGATATGATTGATTCAGCAGCTTTTCCACTTTCTTATTTTTAGCAGACCTGTGGATCTGGGGAAGTGACCAAGCTCCAGGGATGGGCCTTGATTAATCTAAATTTAAGGATAGGCTTAGATTAATTCAGTCTTGGTAATTGCTCATGGCAGTGATTGGTTCATGAACTCAGCTGTAGCACCCAGAACATGACAATACCATGCCTATAAACTAAAAAGTGAGACATGAAGGAAAGGTTGCTGGAGGTTTGGGGGAAATATTTTCTCACTTTTAAGAGAGAGGCACAGGAAGATGATCTCTTTTCTCCTCTGTATTACTGTTGTGGTCAGGAACTGCTATCAGTCAGAGGATGAAATTGATACTCCCAGGAGGGTAGAGCCAAAGACAGTACAGAGAAATGAGCTGGAACTACTGGACTGAGCCATCTCTGAACCTCAGCTCACCACTGGGCTTGTTATATGAGTCAACAAATTCCCTTAAGCTAGTTTGACGTGGGGTTTCTGTTATTTGCAGCAGAAAGCATCATAATTGATATAATTGTATTATTGTTCTTATGACTGGTTGTTCTTTTAATCTTGGAGTAGCCTCAGGAAGTTACCTTTCCTTTAAATCTCAAAGTGAATATTAATCTACTGTATAGTCTACTGATATTGTTATGAAACTACTTGTAACATGAAGATCTTCATTTTTTTTACTGTAGTAATATTTCTCAGCATCTTTACTGTTGTTACTGTAGTATATATACTAAGAAAACTTTGAATTTACATGGTTTCATAGCTCTCTCCATGCTTAGTAGAATTTAACCTTTACATAATTACATAGGAGTATTAAACCTTTTATTTTGTGTCTACTGTATACATGTTTTTATGTGCAACATAACTGGCAGAAAGGACGGAGCCCTTGCCTGATGTGAGAGCAATTCAGAGGAATATGTTAAACCAAACAACACGGGATTGACTTACTATGCAAAAGCCAGGCCTTGAAGTAGGCATAGACGTGATTGAGTGGAGAGCTAAGGAAGGAAGGAGGGAGAGGATTATATGGGTAGAGTGGCATTCTCAGAGAAGTCTGCCAAGGGAGGTGGCACATGCAAAGAGGAGGAGGTTTGGGGTCCACATAGAGAAACAGAAAGCCAAAGTTGGGTAGAGGTTCTGAGAATTACAAGCTTCAGGAGAGCGGTGTATCTGGTGGGAAATTCCTTGCCAGGCTGAGGAATTTGGAAGTTGGATCCACAGCTTCTTAGTGAGGTGACATTATCACAGGGGTTGTTGAAAGTTATTCTCACAGTGGCTTTCAGGGGACTTAGACCAAGAAGGAAGGTTGCCAGAGCCTCCTAGGAAGCTATTACATAATCCGTGCATGAAGTGACAAGAGCTGCAGGATAATAAAATCAGGATAATAAATACCTGATATGTATATGAAATTTCAGAGTTCCCATAGCACAATCATACGTATTATCTAATTTATCTAATTAAATCCTCTCAACCTTTTTTACAGTTGGAAATATAGAACTTCAGAGCAGTTAAGCAACCTCCCAAAAGTTGATAATGACAGAACCCAACCTATAATCTATATCTTTTAACTTCCAGGACCGGCTTTTTAATAATAATAATAAAACGATTTTTCCACTTTTAGTGAAATTAACATTGTGCTAATTTGACTGTGTTCAGCAGCATTTGTCTATAAACTGGCTGCTGATAGCCATATTTAAAAAAAGTTAAAATACAAGTTCTCAACTCATAAACATTGAAAACCTCTGAATAGCGAAAAGATGGTTAAGTATCCCAGATAATGGTAGTACCTTCTCAAGTAACAGAAAGGTAATCCTTGTAACAGCTACAAAAACGAAACAAAAGAAAACACAAAAAACTAGGTCAGTAGAAAGTTTCCTAAATGTTTTTATTGAATAGAGAGTAACTGAGACTTTAAGGAGCCTCAAAATGGCTTTGTTGAAGGTGGAAAATTTGCCCACGACTCCCAACTATAGGCAAAAACAACCTTGAAAGAACAGAAGTTACAATCTTAGTGAGCCAGAATAAGGAAAGCATACATTTAGATAGGCATTTTGACATACATAGTCTCTTATTTAAAATGTGAATGAACTACTAAATGATGGAATGTTAGATATTAGCCTTCCAATTGAGAAAGCTAATTTTCCAAATATATAGTTGGTATTTTGAAAGTCATGGATCTTTTTCTTTTTCATTGTGATTTTAAAAAACCATAAAATTTACCATCTTAATCATTTTTAAGTATATAGTTCATTAATGTTAAGTATATTCACATTGTTATCAAACAGATCTTCAGAACTTTATCTTTTGCAAATCCGAAACTATACCCATTGAACAACAACTCTCCTTTTCCCCCTCTCTCCAGCCCCTGGTAACCACCATTCTATTTTCCGTTTCTATGAATTTGGAACATTATAAATTTTTTTTAAATGTTAATATCAAGGAACACTTATTGGGTGCCCGTTGGGCATTGCTCTTGGTGCTTGGGCCAAAAAGGAATATAGGATAGCGGAGAATCCCTAGAGGGTCTTTGTTACACTGGAGACGTATAAAAAGATACATCACAATAAAAATTAGTGTGTATTAAGTCTAAAATGAGCGATGGCCTCAGTAAATTTTGTGTGACACCAGCAGTAATATTCATGCTGTGTTGCTAAATTTTGCTTTTGCCACCACACACCCTGCAATACTGAGGTGCCCTGGAAGAAACATGAGCCAGATGACCTGGGGATATTGGATCTCAGATTGTATTTGTTAACAATAACAGTGGTTATTAGGGGAGAAGCTGTCCTGCTAGATTAGCTGGGATGTGATTGTTGTCTATTTCAAGACGCACAGAAGTACCTAAAAAGGGTCCCTGTGGGGAAAAGGGGGGAAACCCGCTTGGTTAATGCCTAGGCATTATATGAAGCTGGAGCTGGCAAGCAAGCCTTTTGGGATGATCTCAATGCTGATATGTAGAAACATTGTGGTAACATAGCTGTTGAAGGCTTTCTTCTACACCAAATAACTACTGTTAACGTTTAAGTCAATTTAGAGGATACATAATTGACATTTTTTTTTTTTTGAAATGTCTTGGAAACCACTGTACAGGGTCCTGTATAGAATGCAAAAGAATTGAAAAACCTGAAACAAAGCCGAGTAGCCAGATGATGAGGATTTAGCAAATGCAGTAGAATTGTATTCACTGACTGGTCCCTTCAGAAAGAGTAGCAGCAGCTTGTTCCTGAAAAATGACAGAGCATGCTGATATTTGCCCAGGACTTTATGGTTTGCAGTTGAATTTCTAAATAAGTTTCAAGCTACCTTAGTCTGGGAAAATAGGTGAGGGAGGGGTTGAACTTGGAGTGCCAGAGTCCCAAATGACTTTCAGTGCTACCTCTCAGGCACAATTGAGTGCTTCTTATCTTTGGTTTCAGGCTAGAATTACCTAGGGAGCTTTGAAAATTACAAGTGCACAGATTCTGCTCTTGACCAATTAAGTCAGAATCTCAGAATTTTGGGACAGGAGCAGGCCTAGTTATGAGTATTTTTTTTTTTTTAAGTTTCCCAGGTAATTCTCAAGTGCAGCCCGAACTAAAAACCATTTTAGCTATTTCAGCTCTAGCCAGTAAGATGGTGGGAACATTTATTAAAATGTATGCAAAATACTTGCTAACTGTATAAAATACAGGCTTTCCCATCCATGCATTCAAATAGACAGGTTTTTGTTTGTTTTGTTTTGGGTTGTGTGTGTGTGTGTGCGTGTGTGTGTGCGCGCGCGCACATGCGCGCACACACACACAAACACACACGTGCATGGTTAGCCAGTTGCAGATTCTGAGGAAACAAATAGATGGAGATGGAGGAAGACATTATGAAGAGGTCCCATGGCCTTCTTCCAGAAAAGATGGGGTACGAAGGGTAGAAAACATTGTTTATATGTATTTCAAAAAATAGAAAATATAGCTCATTCTCAGTTTGTCTAAATTAATGTAACTGTGAGGGATATGATCCATTTATGTCAAAATAATACGTTGCATTTAACGTGTGCAATTCTTTGCAGAGTAATTAGCATTCTTTTCTTCAGCCTGTATGCAGAGGAAACATACCATTCACACCCTCTCTGTGTTCACATTTTCCAGTGCGTTGGAGAGCTTTTTTTTTTTTTTCAATAGGAATCTTTGTCCATTTTCTATTAAAACTTGAATTATATTTGAAGAAATTTTTCACATCTTTATTTTTCTGGCAGGAATTGATTTTAAAATCAGAACGATAGAACTAGATGGAAAGAAAATTAAGCTTCAGATATGGTAAGTAAATATATATATATATTTATACACATATACAAATACATGTATACACACAATTTTGACTTTAGTCAAGAATTAAAATGTGCATTGTGATAAGTTTGAGGTATCTCGCGATAGCTAAAACATCTTTTGTTTATCAGAACCAAGAGGAAATGGGTAAGAAGTATTCAAAGGTCTTTCTACCAAGAGTGGGACGGTAGGGAATGATACCACTAACCCGCAGCCAGAAGAGATCTGAGAGCGCATTCTTCCAAAATGCTAATTTTATAGGGGAGGAAACTAAATTCTAGAGTATAAACTACTTTTTCATTGTACTTATTGCAGCTGCGAAATCAGATAAGGCAAAATAGTAGTTAAGTGTTAGGAACCCTGAACAGGATGTGCACATCTAAGCTGTAGCCAAGACGTCCTCAGTTGAGGACCTGGAGCCAGTTGCTTCTCTTCTTAGGGCCTACTTTCCCTCATTTGTAAATTGTTTGGTTAGACTTATGATAGCTGAGTTCCCATTCAGCTCTGATGCATATTTCTTCTCATTAAATAAAAAAAAAAAAAAAATGGGGAACACTGGACTGGGAAATAAAAAAGAAAAAAGTCATGCCTCTCATCTTTCATGTTGCAGTATGCAAGGCAAAGCTCTCTTTATGCTCACCCAACTCTGACTGGTTAATTCCTGAGGAATTTGTCAAACTGCAATGAATAAATATGGTTCTCCCAGATTGCCAGTTTGAATATTTTTGGCTTGAACTCTGAAACACTTCATAGATTTTTTTTTTAACCTCATATAAGCTGGTTTAATTTATTTCAGTATAGGGCCTTCCATGGAGCCCTATAGATTTGGAGCTTTGAAGAAGGTTTTTAATGATCTAATATATGATGACAGCAGTAGATAAAACATAGAAATTTAAAGCTACACAGGGCAAATGGTCAAGTTAATATATATGAACTTTTTTCTCAGGCTGTTTTTCCTCTTCGAATCTCAAAACGGGGATAGAACTTTAAATTCACTAGCCCTTCTTTTGCAGTGGAAGAAACTAGCACTTAGAGCGGTTAAATTTATCTGAGGGCGTATGTCTGGGTCAGTGATAAAGCTCAGACAAGCATCCATTGTGTCAGCCTCATATATTAGCCTGGTGTGGTGAGTCCCAGTGTACGCTGTCACATTGCGAAGGTTACCACAGGCTGCCCTTTTTCTCTATTGGTGTTTAGTAAGAGGCCAAATATTTTAAAGATACAGAAAAAATTTTAAGGGGCAAGCAAAGAGAATTTCTGATTCTATCATATACAGTGCTGGTTATAATGAATAAGGGGGTGTTTCTAGGATCCTGTGGGTGATCAGCTAATTAGAATGTGATATAACATCATGACACTACTTATGGCTTCTCTCAGCAGCAAAGTAGTCTCTATTTAGTCTTCACGACCTACGTTTAATATGGTAGGGTTTCCCCTTCAGCCTATTGCTTAACCGGTTCTAAATCAAGTAGTGTGTTAGAATCAAAATATAGTTAACCTGCTCAAAGGTGCTTGGCTTGTATTTTTCCCATGATTTGTTTGCTATGTACCAAACAAGTGCCCTAAGTAGCTAATGCTGATCAGTGAGAAAAGAGTAGGATAAGATGACTGTGGTGTGAGGCCTGGCCCTGCGTTTAATAGCCGAGACCTAGGTGGCTTGAGTCTCATTTTAAAGGTATGAGCTGTTTAGTGGCAAAACTGGGGACCACAGCCCACCCAAACCTGTTTCTTCTGCAGAATGAGGATGATGAATGATAATACCACATACTGGGCTATGGTAGGCATCATGTGAGCACCATGTGAGAATTTTTTGTAAGGTATACATAAGTGTTAGGATTTTAGTAATGTTTTTAATTTACTGTATTTCTCGTGAGCCTTCATCTCTCTTTTGGGTTTGGCATATATTAGATTTCTAGTATACTTTCACAAAAGCCTCCTTCTTCCCTATAATTAAATTGTACAATTTAGTTTGTCTTAGTAGGGAATGAATTAGTACTGGTGGTAAGAGACAAATTGAGGAATATTGGTTTTCCCAGATATCAAGGAAATTTGACCCTCTATATAGGGATTGCTTCAATAAATGTAATTATAAACTTATATTTTTTAGATTGTATTCTAATGGTATGCTATCAGCTAAAAAGCAAGAATATGTGAAAGTTTATGTAATTTTGAGGTGTTTTTCATATTTTAAAGTCTTTGGAGACATTGTCAACAATTATGTATTGAACTCTAGGTTCCCATTTAATCACAGGTTCCATAGCTGAGAAAGTTCTTGAGGAGATCCATTTTAGTGTGCTCTGCTGGGCAGAATTTACACAGTAGTAAGTCTAGCCCAATTGCTTCTTTGTACACTTTCCATTCAAGAGAGCAAAATGCCTTAATCATTAGGCATTTATAAAAAGGATTATAACTGCCTCTGGGAGTCCAAGAATTTAAAACTATTCTCTGTTTTCTCCCACATGGGTTTGACTAATACAGCATGCCAGATCCTAGCAGGCCATGGCTTTTCCTGTTGATGCTTTTATCGTCAAGGTCCAAGTTTTTCACCCAAGTCATTGTGAGCTCTTGACAGGCTCCCATGGCCACCACCGCCTCCAACTCATAGATACACCACAGGCCCCCTTTGTATCACATTCCACCTTGTCGCCTGAAACCATTGCATTTGTGAGCAGACCAGAATTATATCTCCTACAGCTTAATGTCTCTCCTCAGTCAAGCTGGTGACAACTTTTAAAACCATTCTCTCCTTTGTTTCAAATTTTAGGGACACAGCAGGTCAGGAAAGATTTCGAACCATCACGACAGCATATTATAGAGGAGCCATGGTGAGTGTGTTTTAGGGCTTTGTAATTCTTCAGGTGAAAGTAAAACATGAGTATTCATTTATCAGGTTTATAGGATTCAAACTGAAGTCTATTGCAAAGGGGGAAATAAATTCTTTATATGAAAACAAAATGTTTAAAGAGATTTTTATGTTTTGTGTTTAGTAACTGTATACTTTGCCTTTGGTCTTGATAATATATATTAATTAATTAGCTTATAGATGTTTTAGAACTCCTCACACATTCTGAGTGACTATATTTTTGTGATTTTTCCTTTTATTAATACCTTTGCCAAATCTCAGTAAACCGCAAGCTCTGTGACTTATTCTTGCTCTTTCTCATCATTTAGCCCTGGCACCATCATTCCTTATCTTACCACATCCACACCATCCACTCTTAATGGCTCAGGTCTCTGGAGTCTCCTCCACCAGTATCCTACCAGCAGGCCAGGAAGTAGCTGAATGGTCTGTGACTCTTTGAGGCTTAGAATCTGGTGAAATTTGATTACTAGGTCCTTTCTTGCTACATTCTAGCATTAGCCTTGTTAGTATAACCTCATCACTTGGTTATTTTCCATCCTAAGGTGCTTCATCTGTATAAGCCATTTATATTGCTTGTTGGCTCGGGGCAGCTTCTGTGTGGTACTGCGAGTACTATAGTGAATAAGGCAGCTTAAAAGTGCTGTCCTGAACCATGCCGAAAACATAAAGTCCAGACCAGGGCTTTATCTTTGGCTTTTAGGCCTAATTCAAGCACTGGGTGGAGCTTCGAATTATGGTGAAACCCTGTGTGCCCAGAGCATCTCGGAAGGCTGAGCAGTTGAGATCATAAAGCTCACTCAACCTACAAGATTGTGGGATACCAGCTACCCCAGCTCATCGCTTAAAAGACTTGTGCTCCTGGGAGTGGTGTCAGGGTGACAGAACTGTAGGGGTGATAGCTATCCCCTAGCCTTCAGGAAGATATGATCAGAATCCATAGATTCCTTCATTATTATGCTGCCCTCCCTTCCTCCTCCACTGCTACTCTCTATTATTTGAGTACCAATTATTCATCGCCACAGAAATATTGGGCATTCCTTCTCAAAGCCATATCACCTTAGCACTATACACCACTAAGCATTTTATATGTATATGTTCTCCACATTTTATCCTATAATACTTTTAAGATTGTGAAAGGCCATCATTTTAAGAAAGATATTTGTCAGCTACTCTTTATTTTGCTTAGACCGAAATCAAAGGCAAGGGACGTATCTGTGAGCTGGTAAGAAGTTTGTTTGTTGGTTGGTTGTTTCCCCCAGGAAAGATTTTAGGATAAATAAGAACATCTTAACAGGGATGATTTGGAATAGCTTATAAGTAATTTTGATTAGAGACATCATATAAACATACCGTTTCTATAGGCCAGTTTTTTATTTTCCAGGAGTGATGTATTGATAGCACTTGAGTGCTTGTTTTCACCAGAGAATTGTCAGAAACATTTAGAATATGGAGCACAGTTCCCTTGGATGTCTAGCTCTAGTTCACGGTCCAAGGAAAGAGGTCATTGAAATGCGTTATTTAATTTAGATTTGAGGGTTATCTGTCTTTTTTATTTATCCACTTCCTAGTCTTACTTCATATTACTTCAAATAATTAGAAATTGCTGCCATTCTAAGATAATATTGTCTTTTCACTTTAAAGATAGGGGTTCCTGTCTCTTTTGTTCTGTTGTAATGCCAGTGCCTGACACAGAGTAGATTCTCAATAAATACTTGCTGTAGGGGTGAATTGGTGGAAATTTCAGACCTAGAGACAATCTTAGACGAGTCTTCAGGAAACCCTGCTCTACTTGAGTCTTGGATCTTGGAGGTCATCTGTTCCAGTTGGATATGGGGCCATCGCTTTCTTGTTGGGGCGAGTTCTCATTTCAGATTTAGTGGTTCTGGCAGGTTTAGTTTGGTTGGCTCAGTCATGCAGCATGTTAATAAGTACTGTACTGGAGTCTGCCAGCATGGTAGAGTTCTTTGGTCTATTTCAAACTGTTCAGCAACATTTGTAGACATAGTGGTAACCTTGATGGACAGTCGGGCTTTGGGGAAAAAGGACTATATCCCTGCTTTATCAACATTTCTCATAGATGAACACTGTCTTATAAACTCTAAGGAAGCTGTTGTTGTTATAGGTAATACCAGATTTATAAAATTTTAACTAGTATACTTGAGTGTATTTCCAACTGATTCATATGTTAGTTTACACAGTAAATGGGCAAAGGGTATTTGCTATTGAAGCCGAAGATATAAATTTATGTGGAGAGAGGATCAGATTCTAGAAATATTGAGGTCGTTGGGCCTACAGGACTTAGTGATTAACTGCCTGCCTGCCTGACTGTGGAGAAGATTACTTCTAGGGGTCTGCTGGGGCTGACTGGCAGGTTTGTATTGCCCATCATCAAAGCAAGAGGATAAGAAGGAAGGAAAGATTTAGAGGGGAGGAAGACAACCTGGTGTTTTACTTAATTGAGTTTTTATGACCATAGGGGACATCTGGGAGCCTAAGGCCAGTCAGTGGCCTCCAAGGCACATCTCTGACTTCTATCTCTGGCCTCATCGTGTCCTCTTCTCCCATTGGATATGTGCATTCTTGCCAAGCTGATAACTTTCTTTCACTCAGTACAGTGGGTTCTGGGCCTTCCTGGTCAGCAAGATATTTGTGACATTTCTGCTATGTACCAGGGGCTATAGGCTTCCCCTCTTTACTCTTGCCTCAACCCCCTTTCCCAGTTCAGGTCTACTTAGTACTCAAGCCTTGACTTTATGTCATTTTCTCAGGGAAGCCTTCCCTGACCACCCCAGCCCCTCAGCCGGATTAGATTAGCATTCGTACACAGAGCTACTCATGCTTCTTCAGAGCAATTGTCAAAAATATAATTAATTGTAGAATTATTGATTCATTGTTTTCTTTGTTAGCCATCCATGAGGGGAAGGGGCCTTGTCCATCTTGTTCACTGATGGTAGTACTTAGTATAGTATCGGGCACACAGTAGGTGCTCACTAAGTATTTGTGGAGTGGCTGGACAGGTGGGTGAATCTAGCACTTAATACAGAAGGGTGGTCTGGTAATACAGATTTTGGAATAGTTAGCATACAGGTGTCAGTTGAAACATTTAGAATATAGACCCTTTAGAAATACCAGCCATGGGACCTTTAAAAATATGATGCCAATGCCTTTCATTAAACTCATAGAACAAATACATTATATTTTAAGTGTCTGTGATGTACTTAGACAGATGATGACATTTTAATCAGCCCATATAAAAAGAAATAATTTTAAAGCAGTATGGTTACAATCTTAGTATAGGTAAGAAGCAAGACACTTTCTACTTGGAATAAACACATGCACAACAGAAGTGATTGCCTCTTACTCTCATTGTTACCTTTAACTTAAACATGCTTTCACCTCTAGTTGGTGCCAGTTCTTATCATGTGAGGTCAGGTAGAAAGGGTGTATCACCTTTACCATAATCACTAATTCATTAAAGGTTAACAGTGAAAATGTTAACAGTGTTTACGTGGTGAGACAGTGGAAGAATTTATTATTTTTGCTTCTGTTCACTTTAAAATATTATGAATCCTTTTTATAAAGATCAATAAAAGGATTTGGTTTCTAATGAGGGAGGAGTACGTTACATTTTATTTTATAACTTTAAATATATAAAGTACTAAATAAAGATCTTTTTTCTCCTATAGGGAATTATGCTGGTCTATGACATCACAAATGAAAAGTCCTTTGACAATATTAAAAATTGGATAAGAAACATTGAAGAGGTATATATATAAAGAGAATGATACTGGAGACCATCATGATGATACTGGAATGATGATACTTGCCTGGAGCTTGTAAAGGGCTCCTTTTGTCTCTCAAAGAGGCAGCTGAGCTGCTGAGAAGTTGGGCATGGGCAGGTCAGGCCCTGACTCTGAGGGGCGTGTGGAGAGCAAAATCTCCACTCCAGTCTGCCAGTATGACTGCCCTGCTGGACTTGGGTGGGGGTGGGTGGGGCAGCCAGGAGCAGTTTCACAGAATTTTATACTTAGGTGAGATCTTGAAAATAATTTAATACAAGTCTTCACTTTATACATGAGAAAACCGAGGCCAGAAAGAAATTACTTACCCATAATTCTTATAGCCTTAAAAAGGAGAGCCAGGATTAAAACGTCCAATTCCCAGGTCCTATCTGTTCCACCATTTGGTTTGACTGGCAAAAATATGTCTTTATTCTAACAATTGATCATTTTGTCTTTCAAACATTTTTTTGTATCTTAGATATTTGAAACTTGGTTTAATTTCAGATTGATAAGAATCATGATTTTTATTTATGTCTCTGACATTTCAGAAAGAAATCTGACTCAGAAATAATTTCGTATACATTTATATTAACCTACATGAATTTATTTTTTAAGTAGTTCAGAATCCAGAATACCTTCCCCACTAGCTCACTCAATACCGAGGTTTTTTTTTCTTTTTTGACCCAAACTAATATTTGGAAGTTGTTAGATAACCATAAGTTTTATTTCTGTTTGTTCATGTACCAAAAAATGACATGAGAATGACCAAAAGCTTTCGGGAAAATGTTTGCATAGCCTCTTATTGCTGTAGCTTTTCCCTTCCTCCTAGCTTTTAAATTGTTCTCTGAATCATGCCTTGTATTGAGTGAAAGATCATTTGTCTTCTTATTAGATTCATGGATGTGTTTCTGACAGGTTAGGATTTGTCTATTGAATAACCGTGCTTTTCTCAGGCTGTTTTTATAGCGTACTGTTTTCTCCTTGCAGCATGCCTCTTCAGATGTTGAAAGAATGATCTTGGGTAACAAATGTGATATGAATGACAAAAGACAAGTGTCAAAAGAAAGAGGGGAGAAGGTAAATTTGAACTGAATGCATAAAGATTGGAATCTACTTACATTAAGCAGTTATTTTTCTTAGTGTACTTATTAAGTTTTTTAAGTGTCTATATTTTAATCCTTTAACAGACAACAAAGAGATGTAATCCATACTTCAATGGTATGAATTAGTATTCGAGAGCCAACTCTATATACTGTGTAGTCATGACTGACTCATTCCTAAAGAATTCGCTGTTTTCTGGGAGATACAAACTGATTCTTTTTCAGATTCCTGCAGTTTAGAGTTCAGGCTATTTCTTCCATATCTGTGTGAAAATGTCTGGTTTTTAAGTTAGTTTATTCTCTTTGGAAAAAAGTAATAGGATAGGTGAAGTTCAACATTAATCATTTTGCAATTTATTATTTTTTCCTAAGAATATTGTACTACACATTAGATTTAGGTCATTATGGATAAACTCCTTATAACTCATCAAGCTATGGATGTCATTTATAGGCCATTTATAAGCATTTCTCTGTTTTGTATCCTGAAAAGCAAAGGCATTTATTATATCTATATATTCACTTTTATGACATTTTCTAAATAGATTTTCGAGGCTTTAATTTTTAAGTCTTGGAATTTTGGTTTAGTCTTTTTTATTTTTCAAGTGATACATGCAAAATGCATTTTGGTTTTCAGTCTGACTGCAGACTTTTTCCCCTAAAAACATTCTCTTAATCTTGGTATTATAAATGAACTGAGAACTCTTTGGGAGTAGATAGAAACATGGAGAAGTTCACATTTGTTACAATCAATAGAAACCAAAGCAATGAATACTTAGTATGTTAGGCTTCTGTTGAGCACCAATTTATCAAAAAATAATGAAAAATCAGTATAGTAACATTTGGAGAATTATACTTTCAGAGCAGATAAAAGGAGAAATGAATCCAAGTTAATGGTAGGGGTGATCGTCTGTCATAGTTTTCATAGTTTTTTTTTTTTTTTAAGTGTATTAGAGAACTAAATGTATAATAGAAAAAAAGAGAAGTACTTAAATTGTGTTTTAAGTATAAGTAGTGCCTTGTTACTTATGGCGATTAATTTAGACATCTAAATTTCAAACACAATAGAAGGAAGTACAGAGATTTGAGAACTTCAGGAATTCTAAACTAGATACTCTACCTTTGGGACTTTGAAAAACGTAGAAAATACCAATGCTTTATATGTTCAAACAACTCTCTCTGAATTTAAATGTTTCTTTTTGCCTTTCAGTTAGCAATTGACTATGGAATTAAATTCTTGGAGACAAGTGCAAAATCCAGTACAAATGTAGAAGAGGTAAGAAAGAAATGTTTGATATTGTGTTATATAGTAGCACGAGTGCTTAGGTGCCTATGCTCAAATTCTCAAAGCCTTTTTTCTGACTTAGTGAATGTCTTTGGTGAAGTTTACCTCCATTTTGTGAACTTCTGTGCTTCTTACTTTTATGTGGACCCTGCTTTTTGAATTTCCACATGGGATATATTAGATTGCTTGATTAAGATTCACTGAACAGAAGATCAAGTTTAGTTTAAGTTCAGTTTTGCCCTTCGTTTGGGAAGCTGGAAATCCTGTATTAGCCAACCAAGCAGTATCCTCTCCTCATTATTCATCGTTCATGTCATTCTGTAGTAGCCTGTAGCAGGAGAGTTGTAATTACTTTGATGTCTATACTCTCTCAAGAGAGAATTAAACTGTTAGCTTTTTGAACAGATTCCCTTAGTGTACATGTTTGAAGTAGATTAAGCACGATACATTGTAACACAGTGGCATTTAGTAATAAGAAAGTGTGTTTATCAAAGAGTGGTTTAATAATTTTCAGGAAGATAACTGTTAAAGAAAACCAAATCATCCAAAGTCTTCTAAGAATAGATTTTTTTTTTTTTTTTACCAAGAGGGGAATTATTGATAATATTTTCTTTTTTAAAACCATTTAAAAAACTGATCATAAAAATAATACATGCAATATGTGTTAATACATATAATTCATTTAACAATAATACCAATGGTTTTATAAACATATAATTTCTTAGACTACTCATTGTTCACCATATCATGGCTAAAAATTGAGACTTAAAATGACTATTGGTTAATGGACACTAATCAGAATTTTTTCTTTGTTTAAATAACTAAAACTCATTTTTTTTCAGGTTGACTCATGGGCATTAGGAAATAGGAAGCCTCTGCTGATATATTTATACAAGCATAGATAAGCAGAAAAGTGCTTCCTTTTGCTTGCCACAAAAGGATTTTCTTCCATCAGGAAGAGGGGAGCCTCTTGTCAGCTTTAATGGTAGAGACAGGCAAAAAGCTTGCTCACTCACGTGGTCCACATAGGATGGCGCCCACAGAAAGGACTCGGTAACCTGGCTTAACGGAGTAGACTTAGGTCTCTGTTAGTACCTGCACCCTGGTCACACCTCTGGCCTAGAGAGAGCATGGAGTTATAGAAATATAGAACTAGGAATTGCCCGAACTGCTTATTCTGGCCAATTAAGCACTTTCCCCAGAGCTTTAACTTAGTGTGGTTATCCTCATAAAGCCTGAGATGGGCTTATTTAGAAACTTAGATTCACAGGTAACCAGTGTGACAGTGAGACACGAACAGCGAGTGATAATAGTAGTTACCGTATTGTTTTGTTTGACTTGATTGGGAATAATCCTTTCGCTGAACTTTTTTTGAGCATCAGGCATGGTTGGGAACAAAGAGACTGACACCATAGTCTCTTTGGGTTTAGCATGGAGACAACAGAAGAAGCTTTAAGAATTTTGGCTCTATGGAAACAAAGTAAGGATGATAGATTTTTAAAAATATTTAGTTTGGGTCAGGAGACACGAGGCATAAAATGTCACAGACTAATCAAATTTGTCCTGCTTGCATTTGATCTGATTTCCACAGTGGGGAATTTAGCTGAGCTATAGGAACTATCAGGATTTGGGAATGTTAAGACAAGGAAGATTATATATTCTCAGGTATAGTGAAAACAATTTGAAAGAGAAGACCTTGGGAATAAAAAGCACAGATTTTTATATAAACAGGTTTTAGACCTATAGGGCAATACGTATTTATTCATTCACTTATTAAACATACTCAGCATCTTCTAGATCAGGCAGTGTGTCCCACTTTGGGGAGAGAGGAGTGACTTAGACAGAGCCTTTGCCCCCCAGGTGCTCTTGGTATACTGAGGAACTACCCATAATTCAACAAGTGTCATATTATATAATCATAAGATACAATCTTCCTGTGTATACTATAATTTCAATTCTGTCCTCTCAATTAAAAACTTTAATATACTTATATTTCATAATGAAATAATGAAAACATTCTATATTTCAATTTTAAAATAGAAATATATAATAATAAAATTTTTGGTTTACCTTTAGGCATTTTTTACTCTTGCACGAGATATAATGACAAAACTCAACAGAAAAATGGTTTGTATCACTTACAATTTTTATTTTCACTATTCTGTTTTAAAATTTCTTTTATTTCTTCTGTTTATTTGATTGAAAGGATAGGCCTGATTATAATACATTCACATTAACTCATTTTTTCCCGACTCACATATTTACCTGGTTGAACTTTAATTCTTATCTCTGTTCCTTCAGGTTTCTTATTTCTGAACTATAGCCATTTCAGTTCTTTTATCTGACTTTTTAAGTGGACTTTCATTGAATTTTGATCTGAATAATTAAAATAATAATGGCACAAATTGAATTTTTGCCATAAAATTATCTAGTTCAGTTTTCATGTGACATATTTATATCTGTATATAATTATTACCTTGAAATTGCTAAAGTTTATCTTAGTGATAAATTATTAAGACAAGCTTGAAAGTTTATTTTAACCTGAATTCTGAGTATAATTGTATACTTTGTATTACCAACTCTTCTTACCTCTAACAGCATAATTGACTACCAATATCTTTACATTATTTCCATCATTACCCTTAAACTTTATACAACCTTGGCTATAATTTCTTTGAATTGGAAATAGGAGCTTCCTAACTAATATATTATTAATATAAAAGTTATCCTTAAAACATTTTTCTCATTTTAATCCACTATTTCCAAAGAATCCAACAATGTTGGAACTTAACTAGTTTCCTTTCTAATAAAATACTCCACTGAATATACATTTATGGTATGGTTTGATGTTTTTGTTTTTTTTAGACAATTGGGGTCAAGCCATGAAACTCTTATTTCCTTGGTAACTTTATCTTCTGTTTTTTAGAATGACAGCAATTCATCAGGGGCAGGTGGACCAGTGAAAATAACAGAAAACCGATCAAAGAAGACCAGTTTGTTTCGTTGTTCGCTACTTTGATGAACTTTTTCTGAGAGACTGCAGCACATCTAGAGGACCCTTTCCTGCTTCTCTGAAAGCACAGGTCACCCAGCCTCAGAATCACACCGCCAGGCTGCCACTGAGAGCACCACTGAACCTAGACCTCTTGACACAGAATGCCAAGTGGATTCCAGCCTCATGGCCTATCAAGATAACAGGCTCCTTTTTCAGACATGGAAGCAATGAAATGGAGACACATGCAAGACTTGTTTTTTCTTTGTTTTATTGCCTGTTGCAGAAGCTGCTATCTTTCTTTTTCACTTTGCACATCAGTGTTAGCCTTTTCCTGTTATAGCACAATCTTAGACTCATATTTGCACACTTTTGTCTCGTGAAGTTCTAGACAAATTTGTGCTTTTGAGGATGTTTAAAAAGTAAAACACTTTAAAGCAAAGGTTAATGTACTAAAAGGACATTTGGTCTGGTTCATATACCCAGATATTACTGCATTGATAGCACTTATTTAAGGGCTCTGATTTGTGACTTTCTTAAATAAGAATCATTAAATTCTGATAAAATTTATCTTAAAAATTTATGAAAATGTCCATCTATTCATCAGAGGCTACAATTTCTTTATTTCTTCAGATTGTTTAGAGCTTTGCTTCATTCCTGACTTTTTTGCCAGAGAGCCTGGGTAGCTGAATAAATCTCTTCTCAGTTGATTCCCTCTGCCTAATCTGTGGAAACTGCATTTGAAATTACCTTACTGTCACTTTTCCTAGGGTTCGCATTTACTGTTTTTTCCTCTGTTTGGCCTATTGTAATCATTTAGTTACCTAAAACAATGTATTTCAACGTTGTTGTCCGTTTCTGGTTGTGAACTTTCTGAGCTAAAATTTTACATAGGCAGAGAGATGTATCATTTAGGGTTTTATTTCAGCATCTAATTGTGGTTCTGTCACATTAGCATATGTAATATAATTTTTCTTAAATTCATTCCTTAGCTTGTTGGTTTAGTTGTAATACTCAATTTTACATAATCCCATCTTCAAGTTAACAAGAGTTAAATTTAGATTTCCATTCACAGAAAGCTTACCTATAGGGAGAGAGTAACTTGTTAATATAAATTTAGTAGAGATAGCTCTTGGTAATGATGAAAATAAAGATTTTTGCTCTTTTATTTGGCCTTTTTTTAAAAAAAGTAATTAGACCTACTGCAGCCTCTAGAAAAAGTCTTGCCTTTTATTAGAGAGAAAATGTGAGCAAGGTTTCAGTTTTAAAATAGCTATTGTTGAATGTGTGGAACCCATTTCCACCTGTTCCAAGTTTATTGTTAGAGAACTTGATCTAGTCATTTGGGCCAAAACCAATCAATAGTTTAGCTGCCTTTCTCACCAAGCACTGGTACTGGCATACCTTTTATAAATGAAACCATAGAAAAAAAGGTATTTAGGGTTAACTTCTGTGCCAAATTCAGATTATTATGTCATTACTGTTATTCTACCCTTCGGTGTCATAACACAGAAGGAATTAATAAAGAGGTGATTATTAATTATGAGGAAAATGAGTTCTGTTCATAATTATTCTTTCTGTTAGGCTATTGTTTCACAAAGGTTACTATCAGTTAAGAATGGGAAATGAAAGTAGAAATGGATTGCTTGTTACCACAGAGAATTCTGCTTCAAATTAAGATGTATCATTAGAATGCTTGGACCAGTCAACCTTTACTACTTATTTGAAAACTTATGCACAATTTAGCTGCAGCAAATATCTCAGAGCTATTTTTGATGGATGCACTAAACTTATTGTTGACAAATTTCAGCCTACTTGATTTTTTTTGTACTTAGAGGTACCTGTTGGTGTCCCAGTATAATCAAGTGGTTCTTTGATTGAAAGTTGAGTGTAGGTCTACCATCTTAAAATTATATACATTTTTGGAACGAAAAAATAGTTTCTTAGAAACATCTTGACCACTAATTTTCTGAAAAATCCAAGTAGTTAAACTTTCTGGATGGTAACAAAGTCATTTCTAAAAGGCAAGTGCTATGACACCATGTATGAATGTAATTCTCTTAATAATTTACCTCTGACTATTTGGTGTCTTAACACTTTGGTTTATATCTCAGGGGTTGTCTGCAAACCAAAACTGACATGTTCTATGGTTAGCCTTTTTTTTTTTAATAGAATGCTTTGCTTTTGTTTTATTCTTTCTCTCTCTTTTTGTCTTATATGGATTAGTAACTAGTCTCCATGAACTTCCCTTTGAAAGAGCCTATAAAAGTTAGATGAGTCTAAAAGTGCTCCTTGAAGTAGCAGCAAATTGGGGGTATGTACTCTGTTATATAGAAATAAATCGTCCTTGCTATTTTCTTACATTTAGTCTTGCAAAATTGTATATAATTTGAGCTAAGACCATAGGAAATTCACTTTCTGCATGGTAAAATGACCCAATAAATACTCCACCTTGCTTAATAATGTACATATAGTGCATTATTTTTTCTATTTGTAGATGAATTTAGTGACGGATAATTGTCTGTTCCCTGCTGAAACTGAAGAAATCTAGTTTTATGTGAACATTTTTGTCTTCTGCAGATAAGGTACATGAAGATTTTTGCAGCAGTATTAGTGGTTCAGTGGCTGCACTTTATTATCAGTGTGCTAATTTTTGCCAATAATTGGACTAGACCTTTTCGAATAGTGTCTAAGGATATCAGACAATAAAAATGTGCTGTAACTAAGTAGCATGTGAATCAGTTAATTGTAAAATGTTTCACTGGGAACTTATTTTCGCTATATTTTACTTCAGACAAATTATGAGAAATAACTCACCTGTGCATCAGTTAGGAGGTGCTGCAGGGTTTCTTACTATTTACATAAACATTTTGTGCAGTCTTTGTTATAAATTTTCAGAAAACTATACTCTTTACTTTGAAGGACTATTTTTTAATTATACCTCATTTAGCTAATTAGTATTCTAATACCTGGTAGAGAAGTAGCGAGCCAGCCTTTAAGAATCCAACACAATTTACATTATATGTTTTGTTTTTAACTAAAGGCGTCATTGGGAAAGGTAGGATGTAGTTTAGTTTAGAATAGAACATACATGTCATATCCGATAGTGCAAAAAGAAGTATTATCTTCCTGTCTCCATTAATAAATATAGCTGTGCAATATAGATAAATGTTTGCAGAAATTTCTAAGAGATTGTAACTCCATCTGACAGGTTCTAATGCTGAGAATCTGTATAAAAGCTTACATTAAGGGTTTCCTGTGGACAGTAAGTGATACATTTAAGCAGACTTTCTTTGGTAGTTTATGACTTAGATTTTTTTATAAATATAGTTCTTAATCTTTAAAGATGAGCATCTAAGCTTAAAAATTTTTAAACAGTACTTCATTATTTAGTTTACTTATCTCAGATTTTTGTGCAGTCATTTCTGCTGTCAGGTTTTTTAGAATTTTTCTTTTCATAGAAAGGATATTCCTTTATCCTTCTTGTTGTATCTAAAGAAGAGGGGAATGTAAAAATGAAATTCCTTGTCCTAAAGGGACCTAGAGAGGCAGGATATGCTAATAAAATTTCAGATGCTAGCACAATTTTACAGTAGAATCGGTTTTTTTTTAGACTAATAAAATCAATTGGGTGTCATGTTCACTATGAAAAACATCTTAATGACTTAAATGTACAAAAATGAAAATTAGCAAATAATTATTTTAGGGATGTTTTGAAATTCTACTTCATTTTTTGAAATGCTTGTGCCATATGCAATTGCATTTCTTATTGCCAAGAACTAACAGAACTTCTCGTTTCATTTTCCTACCTTTTTTAAAAATGTGAATTTAATTATTGTAATTCATTCCTATGGCCTTACAGATGGGTTTTATTTTGTTTGCAGCTGACACTGCAGTTCCTTTAATGCAAAATACTATATACTATTTGACTAAAATCATGCTCCTCATGGGAAACACATAATTTTTCCATAGAATTATCCTGTGTATGTTTCAGCATATTTTATTTTTGCTCCAATGGCTTAATGTGAAAAGCTCCTGCAGATAACGTGGACCTGTCTTGTGGTAATTTTGTTTAGCCAATTCATTAACTGTGTACTGATACTGATACTGTTTTTTTTTTTTAATGGATTTTATTCCAGGTGAACTTTTTTTTACAATAATGTTCGTCTAAAATAAAAACTACATAATGAAAATACTCATGACTCTCTGAAGTGGAATGCATGTTTTAAAAATCTTTCTTCGAGTTGGTAGGTGTGCGTGACTCAAACCGTGGTAGACTCAGGATAGCAAGCTATATCTGACTTAGAGTTGTTTAAAAACTTAGAAAAATGGCCAGATATCCTGCTCATCTTTAGTTTAGAATACATCGAGGTTATTCTGTCGTGGAACTGCAGTCTCGTATTGATCATCCTTCCCTTCTTAGTCCTTGCAAATGTAGTTTCTTTTGTTTTCACTGCCAAGTCACAGGGTTTGAGGGCCCCAGCCCTATTGATATTCTACCACCATTCTTGTGCATGTTTCCAGTCATAGGTTTTCCCATTCATCCTCATGACCATTTTGAACCTTCAATATTTTTCTCAAGCTTCCTACTTCTTTCCTTTTACTCTTGGTAGACAGATCTTTCATCTCCTGCCTCACAGAGAAAAGCATCAGTCTAAAACTGCCTTAGCCGCCACTCCCTCCCCAACCTCCATGGGCTGGCTTAACTGCATCAACCTCATCCTTACCTCCTTCCTCTTGTAGCAGAGGCATTCCTCTTAGTTCAGGCTATCTCTCTGCCTCTTCTCTGGAGTCATCCTCCCCGCTCTGGCCTACTTCTTGGGGGAACTCACGGCTCTTTCTCTTCTACTTTCAAACTCTTATCCTGTGTGATCCTTTGCCCCTTAGCATGTAAGTATATATAATTAATCCTCCCACCCCTTTGCCTCCTGTCCCTTTCATCTATTGTTTTTTCCTGTTCTTGTCATAGCTAAGCTTCTTTAAAAAGTTGCCTATAAATACTGTCTTCACTTTTTCATTTTTGATTTATTCTCAACCTGTTTGGCTTCCTTCCTATCACTTTATTGACATCATGTTTACAGTTGCCTAGTTGCTAAAGTAGACAGTTTTCTGTCCTTATCTTGGTGAACTTCTTGGCAGCATTTGACCAGTATATATCTCTCCCTCCCAGAAATGGCTCTCTTCCCTTAGCTTCTGTGACAGTATTCCCCACTTTCCCAAAAATTGATTTCATCCCTTTTTATGGTTCTTAAATGCTCTTAACTTCTGTAGTAGGTTGAATAACAGCCCCCAAGGATGTCCATGTTCTAACCCCCCAAACCTGTGAATGGTACCTTATGTAGCTAAAGGTACCTTGCAGATGTGATCAAGCTAAGGATCTTGAGTTGGGAGATTATCCTGGATTATCCAGGAGGGCCCTATATAATCCCAAGGGTCTTTATGACAAGGGCATAGGAGGAGTCAGAATTAAAAGGAAATGACATGATGATGGAAACGGAGAAAAAGTGGGATGCAGGGTGGTGAGCCAAGGAATGTAGGTAGCCTCTAGGACCTAAAAAAGGTAAGGGAAGAGATTTTCCTCTAAAGCCTCCAGCAGGAACCAGTCCTGCTCGGACACCTGATCCCTTGATTTTAGCCGGGTGTAAGACTCATTTCATGATTCTGACCTCTAGAACTCTAAAAGAATAAATTTGTGTTGCTGTAAATCACTAAATTTGTGGTAATTGTTTATAGCAACAACAGAAAACTAATACAGCTTTCAAATTTATCTCTAGCCCCAACTTCTTTCCAGAGGGCCAGACTTCAAAGTCTATCTGCCTACTGGACATCTGCCCTTGGATCTGCTACAAGTACATCAAACAACACATACAAAACTCAAACTCAAGCTCTGCATCTTTTTCCCCTCCCCCACAGTATCCACCAACAATCCTCAATCTCAGGAGGAGAAACTTATTCTTCTCTTTCCCCCAATAGTGTCATCAGCTACCTAGATCCTCAATCAATCTTCAAGTCTTAGGGGTCCTAACTCCTTAATCTCTTTCTTATCTATCCACTTAAACATTATTTTGGCTTCCGTCTTTGTTTAGGTCTCCTCATCTTTTGCCTAGATTTCTGCAGCCTCTCCTACCCAGTCTTCCAGTGTCTTTTTCTGCTCCAATCCAGTTTTCACATGCTGACAGGTTTTTAAAGCTGGAATCCTATGCCACTGCCAAATTTAATCATTAAGTGGCACCTCATAAATTTGGGGTAAAGCCTAAACTTTTTAGTCTGGCATATAAAGTTGTTTGCCATCCACACCTTTCTCTCCACCTTTAGATTTTGTCACCGTCTTAACTCATACCCATGTTTTAAACTTTACCAGTAATTGCAGTTTCCCTAACACATGCTTTGTCATTCGTTTGCTCATGCTGCTCCTTCTGACTTCTTACCCTTTTTCTGCCTGACTTCTCCTTATCTCTCAAGACTCAGTAAGGGTTTTTCTGGGAAGACTTCAGTTACAACCCATCCCCGGTTTGCCCCCTCCTACATATGCCCAAAGTGTCACTCACTGCACTGAATTTGAATGGTCTATTTATTTTCCTTCCTTACTAGACTCTTTAAGTTCCTACAGGGCAAGGACTGTGTCTTTCATTTGTGTGTCCACAGTACCCAGTAAGGAGCCTGGCACATAGTTGCCGTTTAATAAATGTTGAATCGGTAAACTTCAGCAGTCATCAAAATTAATATGTTGCTGAAGAAAGCTAAGTGTAATTTAGGAGCTGTTTTGTTCTCCATTTACTTCTGAAGTACATTCATTAATGCCTTAGTAAGTACAGCAATAAAAAGAGAAGCTCCATTCTCTGGTTTTTATTCCAGCCCTCACACTACTTTAGTCTTTGTTAAATATCTTACTTAGGCTTTTTAAATCTTTATTAAATACAGAAAAAATTTCTTTTAAATAAGATAAATCACCCAGAATGCTGTTTATGTATTGATAAGTTGTGTAAACCCTCTCTCCCTCTTTCTTCATGTTTCCTACCTTCCAAAAATAGATTTCCAATTTAGTTTTAGGGATATACGAAAATGCCCCAGAGCAAATAAAGTTAATTAATATAAAAATATGTAGACTTCTAGTCAAGGTGGTAGAATAGGTAAATGCTTTGTTTGCCTCCTCCTCTTATGACTACATCAAAATTACAACTAAATTACAGACCAACCACCCTTGAGAAGCATCTAAAATCTAGCTAAACTGAACTATAACTAAGGATATAAAGAAGTAATGTTGAGACTGGTAGGAGAGGTGGAGATGTAGAACAGGCTGGTCCCATAGCCATGTGTGGCAGTTAAGAATCTGGAGGGATATCTTGGCTTCAGCGGTCCCCACTGAAGAGTGAGGGGTCTCAGCCCCACACCGGGCTTCCCAATTCAAATCACCAGTGCCAGGAAAAGGAATCCCCACAACAGCTGGCTGTGAAAATCGGAAGGGACTCAGTCCAGGTGAGATGGAGAGTTGTTGTAGACCCAGGTGTCCTCTTAAGGACACCAAGCACAGACTCATCTGAATTGAAGGAAAGATAAAAAGCTTCCTAGACAGAAAAAGCTGAAGAAGTTCATCACCAAACTAGTATTACAAAAAAATGTTTATCTTTAAGAAGAATAAATAAATAAATAAATAAAATGAATAAATGACTAAGAAAATATCACAAAAAAAGAATTCTAAAAAAAAAAAAATGAAAAGAGAATTCTTACTGACAGAGTCACACACATAAGAAAAGCAATGGATCAACCAACACTAAAGCTAGTACAAAAGTTAAAAGGCAAAAGTAGGAAAATCGTGTAATTTTAACAGTAAATTAAGAGATACATATAAAAACACAAAAGAAGTAAAACATAATGACAAAAACAAATGTGAAGGGGGTAAGTAAAAATGGTAGTGATTCTAGAATGTCTTCCAACTTAAGCGAGCATCAGCATGAAGTAGACTGCTCTAAACAGATATGTATATATGAAGCACATGGTAACTACAAACCAAAAATCTACAAGAGATAAATGAGAAATAAAGGGAAAGGAATTCAAACATAACACTACAGAAAGTCAACATACAAGTTGTGGGTCCCAGGCATGGCTGGTCCCAGGTCTGGCTGTGATCCAGGCTTACAACTAGGAATAGGACACGGAATTTAGAATGTTACATTAGTGTAGTAGGGTGCCTGCATCTAAAATATGTAAACGTAATTCAGCTTATTGTATCATGCATGTGTGGCCGAACGCCGCTATTATATTCTGAAAAGTGTGGAGCCCATGTGGTCCCCTGGGGAGAAGTGGAGCACAAGAAGGGGAGCAGAAGAAGAGCGGAAGAATGCTCCCCACAATATAACTGAACTTCCAACAGAAACAATAAAGTTGGTGCCTGCCATTTCATTCTCATGTAGTCTCTTGTGCATTCTTCCAATTGGGCGTCTCACTACCAGAACCTTCCCTTCTCGATCAGCTCAGCGCTGACACAAGAGAGTAAAAGAATACGAAAGGAACAGAGAACTAAAAAACAATAAGAAAATAAAATAGCAATTAACTACATACCTATCAATAATTACTTTAAATATAAATGAATAAAATGCTCCAATCAAAAAATGAATGGATAAAGATGTGGTACATACATACAATGGAAAATTACTTAGCCACAAAAAGGAATGACATCTTACCATTTGCAACAACATGAGTGGACCTGGAAGGTAGTATGCTAAGTGAAGCCAGTCAGATAGGGAAAGACCAGTACCACCTGATCTCACTCATATATGGAATCTAAAAAACAAAATAAATGAACAAACAAAACAATTCAAACAGAGAATAAACTGATGGTTATGGGACTGGGTGAAAAGGTGAAAGGATTAAGAAGTACAAATTAGTAGTTAAAAAATAAACACTGGGATATAAAGTACAGCTTTGGGAATATAGTATTGCAATAACTAAAAATGGTGTCAGGTGGGTGCAAGACTAACCACTATACACCTGAAACTAATATAATATTGAATGTCAACTGTAATTGAAAAATAAAAAAATTTTAAATATATATTATTTTTAAAATTATATGTGTACATATATATATCTTTCCTTGATTTTCCCCTCTCCCTCACTCTATATATCTCATCGGTCACGAAATTGTTTGCACAATTCCTAAATCTCTCTTCAGTTTGTCTGCTTCTCTCCAAGCTCCTGCGCTCTCCCTGACTCAGGCCACCAGCATCTCATGCCTGCAGTATGCCAAATATGTCCTATCTGGAATCCTATTTTCCATATCTGTACAAAGGAGATCTGATCATGTCACTCTCCTAAATAAACCCAGGACTTGTAGATGTAACCTGCTGGCTTATCCAGTCTTATCTCTCATTCCTCTCTTCACATTCCTGGCATATTCTGACCTACTTTCTGTCCCTCAGAAATATCCTCCTTTCTTTCACTTTAAAGCCTTTCCATTTGCCCTTCCATTTCTTCCCTATTTCCTAGCTTTGCTGACTTCAAAGCCAAGAACTGAATGGGTGAATTATGGTTACCAAAATCTCACAAGTTTGGATTGTGTATCCTTCCTCCTTCCAGTATTTTCTCATGGCACCCTATTAGACTGTAAGCTCCATAGAGACAGGAGCATGTTTCAGTGGTGTATTCTGTGTCTGGTACTGTGCCTGATAACTTAGTAGGCATTCAATAGGCATTTTGAATGTAAATCTATCAGCACTACCAGAAAACAAAGCTCAAGTGAATTCATTAGCATATTGTGAATTACTGGTAACTACGTCAAAGCCTTACTTGATAAATTGCTAAAAATGTGATATTGTTTTTTTGTAGTATCTATTTTAATAATTCAATTACCCCAATTTTGACCAAGATCTGTGTGTCCAGGTTAAAATTGCTTCGAATACCACACCCAGTTCAGAGGAATTCTCACCAGTCTACATTCCTATCCATAGTGTGTGTGTGCTTGCCTCCTTCCCCCAATCATATTTTAGGGATTTAACTCCCAACATCATTTAGTACCTTATATTTTTAAGTCTTTGGGGGGAAACTAATGCTAAGCTCACAAAAACTTAAGGAGTCAATAGCACTGCTACTTAGCCTCAAATTTCTCACTGATATACAATATTATTGAAATCAGTGTAAAAGTGCTTTTTAAACAGCAACACATAAATGTAAGATACCAATTTCCAGAGAAAACTTGAAGGTTTTTCTAATAAATAACCATGAATGCTGAAGATGTCTATTTTATTAGTGATTTTGCCAATTTGATCTAGTTGCTTCCTTCTTTTCTATTACAACAGACATAAGCTAAAGATGTCTTCACAGATTTGGGGGGAGGGAAGACTCGTTACATTTTGCATTGCCTTCTCGTTTTTTCACTGAACTTAGGGAGTAAGATTTAACTGAAATAGGTCAAGAAACCATGAATACAAATGCACCTGACTTACAGCCCCCTGATTTCCCAAAACATTTGAGGCGGTTTTAACCAAGACACATAGGTCTTGGTTAAAATTGGAGTAAGCGAATTATTAAAATAGGGACAAAAGAATAAATCACATTCTGAAGTCATGGCAGTAATTATAATTTTTAAAAAGCAATAATTGCTATTATTGACTATTAAGTTTAGTTCCAAGCTCTCTGGGAGTCAAGGTAAAGCCTGTTTATGATGAGTTAGCTCTCAAGCTGGGCATATGCATTTTGTCAGGAAAAACAAATTTTTTCTAGTCCTGAACTTGTATAGTAAAGCATGGATCTTTTAGAGATATTGAACAATGATAATGAAAGTTTTATAGATACAGGCAGCAAAAATGTAGATGGCCACTTCTTGTATAAAAATCTTAATTTATGCCAAGGACATGAGTATATTATTATGCTTCTGTGAAAGCATTCTGCTGGAGCTAAAATGATGGAATTGCATTTGATAACTTCGATTCAGGATAAAACCAAAAGAATCTGTCTAATGATGAGTCACTCTATCACTTTGAACTGTCATCTCAACCTGAGTTACCATGGGTGCTGGATGTTTTAAGATGAAGAAGTATTCTCCGGAGTAAATGGAAAATATATATGTCTGTTTTATATGGGGAAAGGTGATATTTTACCATAAGAATTAAATACTTGTAGTTATATTATTTGAAGGCTCATTTTCAGAGGTGAGACATGAAACATCTTCATTTAGACCCCAACTTTTTCTACTGCTGTTTGTCTTTTCATTGTTTATTTCCAAGAGCTTAATTCATGATAGACATTAAAGAATGAGTAGGAATGACTAACACTTATACAGTATTTTACTGTGCAGGCACAATTCTCAAAATAATCCGTGAAGTGTTATTATTATTCCATTAAACATGAAGAAAAATCTTAGATGCGAATGATAAAGGAAATTAACCTTCTGGTTTTCTTTAAATCTCTCAAAAAACGTGAAATTAATATAAAGCATTATATAAATTACACTTTTTAAATTATTTCATTCATTAAACAGAATTTTAGTGAGCACTTTCTAGGTGCTGAGGAAACAACAAAGAACAAAACAAAGCCCCTGCCTTCCAAATGTTATTTTTAATGGGAGAGAGAAATGAGCAAGTAAAAAAAGAGCAGGGAGATGTGACCATTACTACAGAGTGATCAGAAAATGCCTTCAGAAACAACTTTTTGGAAGACTTGGGTGTGTGTTGGAAAACAAATAAAACTAGCTCGTCAAAACAACCCTGAGAAGGACAGCTTGGTCCATCACTATATCATCCTTTTGCTGTTTGTGAATTTTCGCCTGGGTCACTTCTATCCCAGCTTGGGTTTTATATACGATGGAGCATAAAGTTCCCGCAACTATGCAAATGAAAAAATTGGCTTTAAAAAAAGACTCCTTCCTTTAGAAATGGAATCTTGTCTCTGTTCTGCCCTGCTCCTCTTGAGTTGATGTGGAATCCCCAGTTCTGGCTTCATAGGGAACTGGGGACCTCCCCACTCCTTTTAGCCACATCGCAGCCAGCACCAGTGGCCCGATCAATGTGTCTGTATTGTGATGAGAGGAAGGGGGACACTACGCTTCCGGCCCTAAAATCGCCAGCTAACGCCGCCTCTGGATCAGGCACTACAGCTCCGCCCGGGGATGCCCCGAATCCCGGTGGAACGCAGGGCTCGCCGCGGCCCCGCCCCGCCCCGCCCCGCCCCGCCCCGCCCCGCCCCACCCGCTCCGCCCCGCCCCCTGCCTCGACCCCGCCCCCTGCCTCGACCCCGCCGCCGCGCTCTCTCCAGCCCCGCGTCCAGTCGGCCGCGCCCGGCGCACGTCGCGTCTTCGCAGGCGCCGGGCCGGCTCCCGCGGTCGCCATGACGGCGGCCGTGTTCTTCGGCTGCGCCTTCGTTGCCTTCGGGCCTGCGCTCGCCCTCTACATCTTCACCATCGCCGCGGAGCCGTTGCGCATCATCTTCCTCATCGTCGGGTGAGGCGCCTGCGCCGGGGAACCCGGACCTGGGGCTCCTTTCCCCCGGTGACCCCCGGCGTCTCCACCAAACGGCTCCACCGGGTTGGGCTTTGGAGGGGAGAGAAGGGTCGTGAAGGGGAGGGCCGAGGCCCCGCTTCCCTGGGACTCCTCACCCTCCGAGGGTTGGTGAGAAAACTAGAGCCCCCCCCCCCCGACCCCAGAGGGCGAGCACTGGGAAAGGAGCCCACGCCGTGGGTTTTAGAAAACCCAGGTGCTTGGCTCCGGAGTTTCTGCTTACGGTCCGCGGTGGGCTATAATGAGTCGTGAAGCCACTTAAATTGTATGAAAATATTGTGGGTAAGTTAAAATATGCATCTTTTTTTTTTTTTTTTTTCTGGAGAGGGGGGTCCCTAGGTTCCCTCAGATTTTCTCAGGTGGCCGTAATCCCAAAGGGGTTAAGAGCCATTAGCACCTGGGCATCAGGAGCTTTAAAACATAGCCGACCCTTACCCCAGATCAGCTGAATCGGATGTCTATGGGGTGCGATTCGGGCTACAGATTTTTTTTTTTTAAGCGCCCGAGGTGATTCAGGTATACAGTCAAAGGGTGCCTGTGTAAAACCCGAAGCACCTGTCAGGGCGTTTCCTGGAAGGAGTTCGTTATCTGGTGGTGAATGTGGTCATAATCCTGGTTTTCATCTGTCTGGCATCTTTTAGTGGGCTCCTCCCCACAATCCCCTCCACCCTTGAGTCTCACTTGACACCAGGAGAAACAGCCATGGTGGGTCAGTGATGTCCACCTTTTTGAGCTTCTTTACCTCTCACAGCTATATTGAAAGTGCTGCATCACATGTGGCATTTTAAAAGCAATGAGAGTTTTGGGCAAAAGGTTTGTAAAGCTTGTTATAATCATTAAAGTCCACAAGAATGTTATAATATCCAGGCCTGGAAAACTAACTGATCTAGGTTAGAGCTCAGGCTTTTATCTTCTGGATTTTATACTAATCATTACTCTGTTAATAGAGATGTAAACATTTCCTAGAAAAGACGCACATTTACATATCAACAGACAAAGCACTAACTAGGAAGAGTAGCAAATAATCAAGTTTCCAGCTAGATGGTTCTTGACGGGTATTCTGCAGATGTACTTAAAAATAGCAGAGTCACTAAAAAAAGCATGATTATTAGGAAAAGTCCAAGTTCCTTTTGGAGTGCATGTTCATCTCACCAGGGAAAATTCACCACTGATTAAGAACAGTTGATTCAGAGCATCACATGGTTCAGAGCATATTTTTTTATTTTTCCTTATTAAAGAGTCAGGAACTCTTTTCCTTCTCAAGTGGGTTCCCCCCTCCCACACACACACTTTAATATCATTATTAATCCTGTATTTATGTTTACTTATAACTTTTGTTTTTTTTCTTAATTTTCAGAGCTTTCTTCTGGTTGCTTTCTCTACTGCTTTCCTCCCTTGTCTGGTTCATGGCAGGAAGCATTACTGACAGCAAAGATGGACCAGTACAGAAACATCTACTGATATTTGGCGTGTTAGTCTCAGTCCTTATCCAAGAAATGTTTCGGTTTGCATATTATAGACTTTTAAAGTAAGTTAAATATTTTTTTACCTTTTTTCCACTATGTTTGAATTATATTTTAGTAGTTTGAATCATTAACGTAGTGTGGTATTCGGGGACCCATGCCTCATACCTAGTTTGAAGCCAAGGGATTGGTAAATTTCCAGCCTGAAAATATTGAGTATTTTAACTTGTAAACATTCCCTTCTTTATTTACTCATTCAGAAAGTATTTCTTGAGAATTTACTTAATGCCAGGCATTATTCTAGACAGTGGGTATATATCATTATTAAAAGTTTCTGTCTACATGGAGGTTATAGCAGAAAGAGACAGACAATGAGTGAACAAGAAAACGCATCATATATTAGAAGATAATAAGTGCCATGAAGAATAATAAAGAAATAGTCAATGAAACAACAAAAAGCATTCTACCTTAGAATTTATATCAGCTTCTTTTTGACTAAAATAAATAATTCTTATAGAAATTATGTCTACCATTCTTTTGACTGTAATAGGAAAAACGGGGTTCATTTTGTGATATTTCATGGGATTTCACATCTATACTAGAAAAACACATTTTTAAAAAAGCCGTGGGCATGAGTTCCCTTTAGGGACTTTAGGCCAGAAAGTAGGTCATCAGTAGGATCCATGAGGAACTCACATGAAACCACTGATTTGAAACACAGCTTGAACTTGGAACCATATTTTCTTTCAGGCAGTCATGTAAATGGCTTTGATTACATAGTGAGACAGTAGAATGATAAATGTGCTCTTTTCCTTTTTGGCAAATGAGATAATTAAGCCACTCCCTGAGTTTCATGGATGTAACAAGATAGAACCTCAACAGTAGCTCTTATAATAAACTGTTAATTTGTTCTGGCCAATATGCTAGTCTTTCAATATTTTTACATGTTGCTTTTAATAACAGGTACTGAAATTTAATGATGAAGTAATTTAAATTACAATTGAAAACCATGAAGTCACTGCTTACAAGTGAAAGTCATGTCTTAGAAAAAGTTTAAAAATGAAATTTCCATTAGTTCTTAGAAATATTAAAAAGCAACTAACAAATATAAAAACATATAAATTTCCACAGAAATACAATATCCTTAACAGATGGACATATATCTGTGATTGAATTTCTGTAGAATGTGGCAGCTGTTACCATTCCAGATTTTAATTAAGGTAATCAAAATCTCCCTCTTTCTGACCTCTGCCCCACTGTAGAGCCACACTGTCAAATGATAGTCATCCTGTGTCTCTCATGGCTAAACATTGCTCATTTCTTCACCTGGCCCCTAGAAGTTTTTCCAGTCTCTGTGTTCTTTTATGTCAGTAAACATGTCCTTTCTGTCAGTGCCTAGAGTTTGCCTGTACTCAGAGTATCCGCTGTGATTGAAGTAGTGCCGAGCAGAGCCCTTCCCACCCAACTCATGACTGGGCACTGTACTCTTCACCAGTGGTCCCCAACCTTTTTGGCACCAGAGAATGGTGCCTCTATGAGAATCTAATGCCCGATGGTCTGCAGTGGAGCTGAGGCAGTGATGCTAGTGCTGGGGAGCAGCTGCAAATACAGAAAGAAGAACTTCGCTCACCTACCGCTCACCTCCTGCTGTGCAGCCCGGTTCCTAACAGGCCAAGTATAAGTACAGATCTGTGGCCTGGGATTTGGGGACTCCTTCTCTTAACAACTCAGTCTCAGGTTGCTCCGGGTTTTCCTGTCAGCGATATCATTGGCTTGTGTTGGTTTTGCATTTTCACATATGATGGTTCTAATTTTGAAACAAATTTAATTTTGAATAGATTTTCACAGTTTAGAACATGGGTTTAGTAACCCTTTAGTACTTTAGGTTCTAAAACCAGACATCTGGAGTGGCTTCCTGGGTATCTGCTTGTTTCTTCATGGATCCCAACTGCAAAGCAACTTTTATTGGCACTAACCTGTGATTCCAAAGGGCTACACACTGAACTTTGGTTGACATTTTTAATGAGGACAATGAGAGAATGCGGCCGCATGCAGAAGGAATTACAGCTTTCAGTCTGCAGTCTTTCATGCTAGTTAGTTCAGAGTAGCCTTTTTGGCTTTCTGGGAAAACCATGTTTGTACATCCAAAAGGACCTTTGGAAATTGGCAGACAGTATAGTGGGACACATTTGTATTAACAGGTGTCTTTGGTTGCCTCTGCAAAATGCACCTTTAACAGGCCTTTGGAATATTGTACAATATTTTCTGACAAATTTTAGAAATGTTGGATGTTAAGTAAGTATATGATATGTTAAAACAAGTCATTATGTCTAACATTCATAGAGATACATTTAAATTCCTCTTTTATGCTACACTACATTCAAATATAGGCACTTTGGTTTAATCAATATTTTAACTATTCTACTGCCAAAGTAGGTTTTGGATTTTTAAGTTTAAAGTACTAATCAAACTTTTGCTATCTAAATTTGATGCCAAGATTAAAATGTGGAATGTTTGCACCAGTATTTTTTTTTACATATATGGATTTGAATCGAAATATTTATTATCGCAGTCTAATATAAATTTGTTTTATGGGTCATATCTTAGGAATAGTAGTTCATCCTGAATGAATGAATGAATTGTAAGTTTCAGCCTAGCAAAGAGTTGTGCTATGAGAAATAGTCCAGTAGCTACAGTGGTAGCCCTTTCTACATTAATTTCTTTTTAAAAACCCTAGTTATGGTCTTGTACATTGCCTAGAACATACATTAGAATTTTTTTGGCTGGGATTGAAGCTTTTGCAATTATATTCAATTTTGTCTTATAATGCCGATATGATAAATATTTGGTAATTTTAGAAAATCTTCTGGTTTAGAAAAAATGTCACAATAATCATTGCTATTATTTATTAAAAGGAATGCTTATTTTCTTAAATTTCTAAAATGGTATATTTATATGCATTTTCTTTAGTAGTATCCCTCTTACATATACATACAAAAAAGAATCATAACAAATGAGAAAGATGGTATGATTTATCAGTAGTTTTTCAGAGTTTATTTTAAATTGGGCTTTTGCTTTTTTGTTCTTGGGAACTTTAATAAATGCAAATAAAGAATTTTCCACTTCAGTAAAATGGCCATGTTAAAAACACTGTTCCTTACATTATCAGTCATATGCTCTTTCAGGAACCCAGAAACTGATGGTATTTTGTGCTTTTTCACTTCCTAATGTTAGCATGGAGAACTATTAGTGCCATAGACCTTTCCTCCCACAAACTTGTAATGTAGAATGAGGAAGTTTATTAACTATTGAGTTTATGTATTTAATATATTTGTGATAGCAGCACTTCGCTATACCAAATAACCAACATCTTTTATTTCTTGCTGAGCAA
Organism: Rousettus aegyptiacus; assembly: GCF_014176215.1. Lineage (NCBI taxonomy): Eukaryota > Metazoa > Chordata > Mammalia > Chiroptera > Pteropodidae > Rousettus > Rousettus aegyptiacus. The sequence goes on from NW_023416306.1 coordinate 131,101,359, forward strand.
TTTATACGAAACAGAAATCCTTCAAAACTTACTGATTCTGTTATACCATTATATCCATTTGTTGATGAAGATTATGACTATTATCTATACTTTTAAGGTTTAATTAGCCTTTAACCACATTCCTGTGACAGGTAAGTTGATTTTTTAGGAAAATTGGACATTTTAGTTGATGACTGCTCTAAAGAAAGAAGACGGACAGTCACTTAACTTTTGGCTCATGTTCTTTCTACCAAATGATGCTACCAAATGGAGAGCACCAAAATGGCAAATTGTTTCTTTTGAATCTAGAAAAATAAAAGACGTTTTTCATTCTGCTTATTACTATTTTGGTTGAACTCTGCATTGCCTTTAATGATAGTTATATTTGTAGTAAATATAATATATATATCCTTTGAGTCAAGGTCATTGTTGCAGAATTTCTAGTCAACAAGGGTTAGGGATAGTGATGATAGTAGAACCGACCAGCCACACCTTGCATTTCTAACACATTTGCATGGGGGCCAGGGACTCTTGGTAAGTTTGTGACTTGTCCACAACAGAAGTACAGATAAGATCACTCTGAAGATCACATCTTATTAAGCAGTATTCTAATGTTTCATTTGGGTATTCATTTATCTCCTTTTCTGAGGGTAGAATTTTATTCTCCCCTGATTATTTCTCCTTCAATGCATGATTGGGGATATAAAACAAATGCATAAAATATTTTAGAATCAGAAGACCATATGCATATGTACCCATATGAGAGTTCAGACCATCAGTATTGTAGGATTTAAGTGTAAGGAGAGATTAGTAGTTACCAGTCATTGGTAAAGGTGGTTTATTTGAGAAGGTGCTGCCTGAAGTACACTTCAAAGGATGAATACAATTGAGGTTCTACAGAGTAGAAGCTAGAAGGGAGGGTGGCAGTATAGCCCAGGGGAAGATAAAATAACAGTGGGATTGAAGATATAGCTCTTTAGAAAGAGAAAAAAAATCAGAATGATAGCTGCCACTGGATATTAAGTATTGTGCTCAGAAAGTAGTCAGAATGTTGCTTTTATTCCCCCTGATGACGTGTTTACTAATATTTTTCTTTATTGTTCTTTCTTAAGTGAAAGTCAGATAGGCAAAAGGCAAAATTGAGTTGGAAATTTGGGTTGAATTTAGGTAATTGAAAATTTGCTGGGTTTTTGTTTAAGTGGATCTTAGGTTTAGAGTATAACCTAATCAAAGCCTCAATAAGTGTCTTGAGTTAGAAATAATCTTGTGTCTTTTCTTGATATATTACGTTTTTAAAAAATTGTGTGGTTTTATTTTAGAAAAGCCAATGAGGGTTTGAAGGTTATAAACCCAGATGAGACAGCACCCTCTATGCGATTGTTGGCCTATGGTAAGTTAAAATTGCATGGTGTCATTAAGAAAAAAATCAGACATAAAAGTTATTTTTATCTTTTATATCTTTATAGATATCAAATAGTATGTTATTACTGTCTTGGTCTATTGGTATACATTGTTTATTTTTCTAGCTTTCCAGGACCCTTATGTAAAAGGAAGTGATTGCATCTGTATGTCTATATTAAATATTAGCCAGGTTTGAAAGTTGAGTTTTTACACTCCAGTTAACTAACAGTTTCTAAGTGAGGTTACTGTTACCTTCTCTGGGTGGTTACCATGACTTTGGATGTACTAGGAAGACTTTTCATATTGATATAGTTAATACCTCTGCATATTTTTCTTTCAGAATTATGTTTGAAATAGTGGATCTAGGGCTTTAAGTTGAGTCACCCCAGTTTGGCCCAGGGATCACTCCTTAAAATGCACAGTCTCCCCTCAAGTGCAGTTCCCAGTTCTAAGCCTTCAAACTTAAGTTTGTAGATTCTTTTATCATAAACTAAAGTCAGAATTTCAGCATTATATCGTTTTCTGTCTCACCTATTGCTTCTGTGCCTTTCTAGAACTTTTTCTGTCCTTTTTCATTTCTCTGCTACATTCCACTATTCATTTCCTTTCCTCTTCCCTTCTTCTCACTTGATTCATCTTAAGCCAAGCACTTGACTTTTCTGAGCCAGTTTTTCACCATTTCTCCTAACAGCATGTTCACCCTTTCCCCTTTAACAAAATAGTATTCCTTAGTCCTTGGAAATTTGATTTGAAGATAAACCATAACATGAAAAGTACGGTGTAACAGTGTTTGTCTTCCTTTTTTAGTTTCTGGCTTGGGCTTTGGAATCATGAGTGGAGTATTTTCCTTTGTAAATACCCTGTCTAACTCATTGGGGCCAGGCACGGTGGGCATTCATGGAGACTCTCCCCAGTTCTTCCTAAATTCAGGTATGTGCTTGGTAGCTGTGAGTGTTCAGGCTTCCATGTGAATGACCACTCTTATTGGAGTTCCCTGGCTCAGGAATTCAAGTGAATAGAAATTTATGTTATACCTTCTAAAGGCAAAATGCTGTTTTATACCTCAAAGTAGAGGGCCTAGGAAAATAAAAGGTTTGGTTAGAGTATTTTAGGATTTAAAGTGGAATTTAACTTGTATAAAATTTATTTTCTTTTTATTTTATTGTGCTAACAATGTGCTGTACAGTTGATATATTTATTACAAGTGAATTTTTGTAGGCCATATGTTCTTTTTTGTTTTTATTAGTTTATTTTTAGTATAAATCCTAATTAACTTGTCATGTTGGCCCCTTTGGGGGATAGGCAGTATGATTTAATCTTGAAATTGAGAGGGGGAAAATGGTTCTTGTTTAATGTGAAGTAATGTCATACAGCAGGAGCTTAGAGTCCCTTGTTCCTTATCACGCCTCCCGTCACAGGTAAACTGTAGCCCTAATACTGTGTTATTAATTTCCTAGGTTAGCCAGGTTTGAAAGGTTTTTAATACACACACACACACACACACACACACACACACACACACACGCACACGTTTTATTTTGAAGGGAAAACATGAAGATTTTACCTTCATATGTGAATCTGAATGAAAATATTTTTCTTACTTTTGAAGATCTATCAATAGACCATGTTATATTCATTTAAAAAGAAATCGAGAGGAAAAAATGATAATAGATGAGATGATGTTTTTTTATCCAAAGATGCAGTATAAAAGGACCAACTCATTTCAAAGTGCTTTTTCATCCACCAGGTAAATATTGTCATCATGATCCAATGATCACACAGTTGAGAATTGGTAATGTACATAATTAACAAGATTTCTCCTAAATTCCACAAGAATCTTAAAAGTAGTTTTTAAAAACCCCACTATATATTGTTATTTGTATAAGTTATATCGTTGAAATAAGTGACCCCCATGCACATATTCTTTTAATGACATCATTTATTTAGATCCATACTGGCTTCCATCCTCAAGGAGCTTACCTGCTAGTAGGGGGGAAGAAGACAAAAAAAGTGATTGTTTCAAGACAGTTTAAGATAATAACAGAAAAGAAATAAGAAGGTATGACCAAATTAGAAAAAAATGGCTCCATAGGTTTAGAGGCGTTTTGTATGTTTTAGTGATCCCCAAACCCACTGGACACTTGTTCACCATTTCACTTCAGGCCTTTATCTCTTGTCTAGATTACTACTGTCAACCCCCAACTGGTTAGTCTTTCCTCAACACACTTTCCCTGTGACTCCATCCTATATGCAGCCACCAAAACTAATCTTCCCTATACAAAAATGTGTAATGGCTTTCCAACGTCTATAGAACGAAGTCTAGGCTCTTTACATCTGGCTACAAGCTAGAGGACAGAAAAGTGTATTAATGGGCCGCACTTCCTTAGTGGTGCTCCCAACATATCAAATTATCTTCCTTTTAAATGTTCCATAATTAGAATATTTCTAGCAATTTTTTCAATGATTATAATAGTGTCACATTTTTAGAAGAAATATAATATTAATAGCCAAATTCTGTTAGAGTCCCATATAAGTGAACAAAACAATCAGGAGGGGTTATTACTGCTATTTTCTCCATTTTCTTAAATTGGTCAATAATAACTGCTACATCAGCAATTTCCTTTTGGTTCTGAGGTAGCATTCTCCCAATGGAACTTAATTTTTTGCCAGCTTCTTTCACTAGATGGTGCTAACTCTCTTTAGTGCGCTAGGCTCTTTTCATAAGACTAATTTAAAATGATTCTTTGAAAGAAAGTGAAAGATATGCTAGCAATTTGAGGATTGGTTTTGTAATTTCTACAAATTCATGAGGAAATTTAAATAAAATAAAATATTTTAATGTATTTAGCTAGGTTAGGATGGCAGGCTAACTGTGCTATGAATGTGTACCTATAGATCAAAGAACAGCTGTTACTATATCATGTGTAAGACTTTCTTATTTGTTATAACATCATTCTTTGGAGCATAAACTTTGAATTATACATTAAAGAAATTACTTTTTATTGCATTTAAAAATCACCCCTAATTTTGATATATTTGTGTTTGTTATTTATAACTGCTATTATTACCATTTATGTATGAGCTCATTTTTAATTTTTCAGTTAAATCTAAAAGTTTATATGTTTAACATATTTCCATTATGAATGCCTAAGTAATCAAAATAATAAATATTGAAGTCACTAGTATATCTATGTTAGTGTAAGATGTACACTGTATGCACAGGGGTTTTCTTGTTACAGGTTAGGCATAGTTTATAAATAATATGTATATAAATTCATAGTTTTTTATTTGTAGTTATGTAGTAAGCTAGCATTAACTTTTATTAGTGTCATTATCATTTCTTGGTAACATTATATAAAGACACAAATATGGAAATTATAGTCATAAGTTTAAGTGTTACCCTGGCTCATTAATTTAGTATTTGATCAATTCCACTTGCTCATTTAATCATTTATTCCACAGTTAATTATTAAACATTTTTATTCAATAAGAGTTATACCAAGCTATGAAAATACAGCACAGTTAAGATCTATACCTTCCACTCGTAGTATGGAATAAAGACAACAGCTAATTACAGTAAAGCATGATAAATGCTATGATGAGGAAGAGCCGTGAGCACACAAAAGACAAATTAACCCATGCTCAGTTGGTATTGTCCTTCTCCTTTGTAGTGCTTGCTGCAGTTGTAATTAATTGGCCAACTGTGTAGTTGTTTATGTCTTTCTTGCCAGCTAGATGCTAAGCCCTATAAATGCAAGGACTGTGTTGTTCACTGTAATATCCCCAGCACCTTGTGGAGTATTTGTTTTTAGATAGACATAAATATTTATTTTAAAAAATGAAAGCTAGGTACAGCTTATGGAGGAAGTACTATTTGAGTAGATACTTAAAGAATACAATCATAAACCACTTAGGGAAATATGTTCTAAGCAACATGTCACTAGGAGATTTCATCATTGTGCGAAGATCACAGAGAGCACTTACACAAACCTAGATGGTGTAGTCTGCTACACACCTAGGCTATGTGGTATAGCCTATTGCTCCTAGGCTACAAGCCAGTATAGCATGTTACTGTACAAAACAACATGAGATTTAATCAAGCACAGAGAAAAATTATGCAGTCAAGAGATGCAGTAAGTATGAGAGGTCCGAGGCTGCTGCTGGTGTAACTCAGCACAGAAATATTACTAAGCCTTTCTCTAGGAAAGATCGGTACAGGTCAGACCACATGTAGAGTATTATGTTTAGTTCTGAACATTGCAGCTTAACAGGAATATGGAAGAACTAAAATTGGTATAGAACATCGTTAGTATGGTGAAAGAACTAGAAGCTGTGTCCTATGGGGTTAGATTTCAGGAAAGGAATACTGAGCTTGAAAAAAAATAAAAGGAATGTGGAAGATTCCATTTTTGTCCCAATTATCATTCCTCTGCAATAGAATTATACATCCACACACTTGCATGGCCTCATGGTGGCCAGGATGTACTTCCCTGCCCCTGACTTTGAGCTCAGTCATGTGACTTGAATTGGCCAATTAATGGACATGGTATAAGTCAGAGGCTTAAAAAGCAGTTGTGGTTGCCCTGCCCTCTTGGGCTTTGGTCATGTGCCATGAGAATGTACCTCACATAGTTGACGCCCACTTAGCCTGGACCCCAGGATGAACATGTGTAGAGCAGACCTTGGCCCAGCCTGCTGTGAAGAGCCAAACCCAGCTGTACCAGCCACCTGCAGCAGAGACACCCAGTTAAACCCAACCTTAGTTAACCAAAGCACAACCTTTAGACCTGTGAGTGTGAAAAGAAATCCTTGTAACCCAGTGAGCTTCATTTTTTATTTATTCACTTCCCCCTCCCTACAATATTTTAAAGTGTAATCTCTGTAATGTGGCAGTTTGTTAAATGTTTGGACTTTTAAATGACAGCTCTTTATAAGCAAGACTATCTCATAATTACCAGCTGCAGTAGTAGAGAAAATATAATAACACTTATTAATCACACAGAGAAAATGATAGACAATAGAGATTAATCTGCAGTTCTTATCCTTTTCTGAATTTATTAGAATCCTAATCTTATCACAACTAACTATATTGCTTATGACCCAAGGATGCTCCATATGATATCATATGTCATCATTTTTGTCATTAAGTGCATTTTAATGATAAACAGAATACTCTTACATTTTTTAAAGCAAAAGTTTAAAGTTAAATCCCTATTATAAGAAAGTCATTTTTAAAAACATTAATTTAGTTCTACGGCCTGACTCCTAGTTGTTTTGGGTCATGGAAGATCTCTCAGGAATCCAGAGGATTTCTTCAGCCAAGAAGAATGCAGAAATTCACAGAATCTTGATACTTTAGCTCCTTCTGTTACATGGAAAAAGAAGCCAGAAGCCCATTGGTAATCACACTTTGCCTCTGAGCAGCTGCAGCTGAGCTTTGGCTTTGGGAAGTCCTCCTCTGTCTGTTGCTGTCACCACCCAGCAGCAAGCACTTGGCTCTCTGGCATGGCTAGAGATACTGTGAAATTATCAGGGAAAGCCATATAATAGCAATTTCCAGGTTGGCAGAATCCAATATTGGAATTAGTTGCTATCTTAGGCTGTTTCCAGGGACAGAAAAGTAGATACCAGGAATGGGGGAGAGAGGGACAGATGTGAAAATGAGGATATTTATGAATCTTTGTACTAGAGCACTTGGGATATATTCAGGAAGGATAAAAGAACCAAACAGTAAACGTAGTCTCTTAAAGATAACACTGAAACATTTTGCTCAGAAATAGGTTAGATTGAAACATTCTGTACCAACAGAATTTGATTTAAAAGATTATTAGAAGAGGAAATCCGTTATCAAACTAGACAGCTACAATTTCACAAAAGGAGATGTAGTACTTAATAGAATTGTTCAGCTTTCTGATTAATGTTCCAAAACATTAGAAATTATGGAAGCTCCTTGTATTAATCAGGATTATAAACTAATTTTGATATTCTTATGGTTAATTTAGAGAAGTTTTCTTTTTCTACTTTTAAGAATGTTAGAACAAAACAAATTTTAGGGTTCAATTCACTGAAGAACTGTTTGAATTTTATATTTAGGAACATGAAATGAGAAAGGTTTTGTAATTAAAAGATAGTACCCTAGAGATACTATAAACAAATCTTGATTTGTAGTTGGAGTTCATTCCATTTATTAGAAGTATCAAAATGTATGTATGTAGAAGTATCATGTATGTAGCTCTAGCTACATGTACGTGGCAGGATAGTTTAGAAATCCGTGTCTTAGGTTATCTTGGACCTCTAACCAGTTGCAGAGGGAATAAAGAATAAATTTGAGTATTCTGAATAGTACATTGTAGTAGTAAAAGCTTATGATGGCCATGGAAGTCAGCCAGAAACTGGTGTTAGCTGACTAAATAGACAATCAAGTAGAAATGTACAGTGTTTTAATAAATGTGCATGGGATCTCTTTTAGATACTGTGTTAATAAGACAGTAAACTAAAAGGATTGGGCAGAGTTCCATTAGACTGTGTTTCACCCACCATAGAGAGAAGGGCAAACATAAGCTGACAAATAACTGACACCTTAATGTTGTTATTTTTTTCCCTTGACATTTGATTGAAACCTAGGTGTTAGAAACACCTTAGAGTGTGAACATTTGAGCCTGTGTAGATTGCAGTTTCTACCCTGGTCTTTTCTGATGTTAACTCCTGAGTGTCTCCAGTGGTCTCGACTCTATACCATCACATCACCAGGCATCTGTCTTCAGGGCAGGTTCCCTTTCCAAGACTATCACTGGGATTAACATAAATCCTTTTAGTTTAGTCTATCATTGTCCCAGAGTTTAAAAAAAATCCTTCTACTTTGTGCACAAAGTGTTTACCATCATTTACTGACATGATGGCATGCTATTACTAGGTGTAACAGCTTGCTTTCCTCCAACCACAACAGTTAATGTCTTTTTAATATTGTTTTACATGTTTTTGACTTTGTATAAGTTTAACAATAGTCATTTTTCCACAGTATGCTTTCCCCCCCTGCATTCAACATTATGTTCTTAAGATCATTTATATTGTAGATCCATGTGTATATACACTACAGTTCATCCATTCTGGTAATGATGGACATTTATTTTGCTATTACAAATAGTGCTGATATAAATATTCTTCTATGTATCTCCTTGTGCAATAATAAAAATTTTTCTAGAGCAGTGGTTCTCAAATTTGTGCCTCAGAATCAACCGGAGGGCTATTTAAACAGATTTGCTAGGCTTGTGTCTTATTCTGAAATTCTAGGGTGGGTCCCAAGAATTTGCATTTCTGACGAGTTTTTAAGTGCTAATTTTTTGTTGATCCAAGAACTAAGGCTTCACCATATAGATCTAGCTGTGGAATTGCTGGAGTGAAATAGAGCATGAAAATTTTTAACTTTCCTAGGTAATGCTAGATTGTTTTCCTACCAGCAGTGTGAAAGAGGATAGTCAGACTTAAATTTTTGCCAGACTGGTGGTTAATGATACCGTATTATATGGCCAAAAAGGGAAATCTGTATGCCTTTTTTTTTTCCCATGTTAAAACTCTCAGAATATATAGAACTTAACCATTTTAAATAAAAAATGTTATCCAGGACATAACACAGGCACATGCATGCGCGCACACACACACACTATTTCACTGGAAAACCTGTGTGTGCTAATCAAATTCAGTTTCAGTTGCCTAAGAAGAATCTTAGATAATTATTGTAGTGTTTAATATTTTTATTCCACTACCTTTAAAGAAAAAAATCCAAGGAGAAATTTCACTTTAGCGAAGACTTGTTTAAACCAAAGATATTCCTTTTAATTGAGAAAAGTCTTAGTGCAGAAGGCTAATTTACCAACAGGTGATTAGAAATCACAATAATTTTATTGCTCTCCTCAGAGAAACTCCTTGAAAGCCAGATTCAAGTTGACTTTTTGTTTAACAGGTTCACATTCTAGTGAAACTGCTACAGAGCTGACTCCTTGTTTAGAAATGTTACTTCAGAATTTAACATTTGAGCAAGTGTGTGTCAGGGTCTTGCTTCTGTCAGATGGTAGTTAAGCTCTCACAGTGGTATTGTGTACCCCAAGAGCCTGTGTGTCATGACCAAGTGTTTAGTGGGCCTTGGCGTCTGTTGTCCGTATGACTGACCACTAACGAATGACTGTCTTTCAGCTTTCATGACTCTAGTTATCATGTTGCTGCACATGTTCTGGGGCATTGTGTTTTTTGATGGCTGTGAGAAGAAAAAGTGGTATGTTCTTCTTGTAGTTCTTCTGACCCATCTGCTGGTGTCGGCCTTGGTGAGTATTGCCACAATGCTCAAACTGTTTTCTGGAACTTAAGTCCACATATGTGAAATGGTAGATTCTACTCTAAATGAAGTGCAAGCTCATGGGAAAATGAGGAAATTCAGAAAAGTTGTTTAAATGAATAAAAAATAGTTAAGTAACCTAAGTCTTACTACAGAAAGACAATTATTAACTAGTTGGTTGGTCTTATTTGACTTTTTTTCCAGTGTCTGTCTTTTAATGGGTATTGTCAAACCTGAAGTCATTTCGCATTACGCTGATGTTATATAATATAGCTTAAACAAATTTCATGTACTTATAAATCCTTTTAATATATAAATTTTAATGGCTTTATGCCATTACATAAAAATTATAGTTTGCTTAACTGATTGATCACATCTGTTTCTACTCTTAGTAATTAAAATGCTCTCTTGTACATCTTTGAACATGAAACTTTTTCAATATGTTGTTTAGATTCCAAGGAATGGAATTATGAAGTCAAATGGTATAAAAATTTTTAAAGCTCTTGTTATAAATTGCTGAAATACTCTCCACAAGGGTTTACTCTATCTGATCAATAACAAGAATACCCATTTCACGCTTTCTAACATTATAATATAACAATGCCAGTTTTCAGAATAATGTTTAAAAAGAAAACCTGACGAGATATATTTTTAAGTACCACTGAATGCTCTGGGTCTGACTTTTGTTACAGTTTGTCAGATATTTACATCAGCATTATCCCCACCGCTTGCCTTGTCCAGATCCTTGTCGTTTCTCATCTAAAGTATTTAAAACGTTTCTTCTGATGGTGTCCTGCCTCATGTTTCTCTCCTCCCCATCCATTTAGCGCCTCTCCTACCTAAACCCTTTCAGCAATTGTGAAGGTAATAATTGGTTACTCCACGTGTTTAATAAGCCATTACCCAAGCGGATTTATTTTTCTTTTGCAGACTTTCATTAGTCCTCATTATGGAATAAATCTGGTGTCAGCATATATGATCATGGTGTTCATGGGTATCTGGGCATTCTTTGTTGCTGGAGGCAGCTACCGAAACCTCAAACTATGCCTGCTCTGTCAAGATGAGGACTTCCTCCTCTTCAACCAGCGCTCCAGATAACCCCTGAGAGCCAGCACCTCTCAAACAGTAAGCTGCATCTTTAGAGGAAGCACATCTGTGCCTTTTTCTAAAAAAAAGTGTTTTTCTGGTGGAATTTAGAAAAAAAAACAAAACTACAATATGGCTTTCATGGTTGCTCTCTAAAAGGGATACATCAGTAGTTTGCCTCCTGGCCGAGCATGAGAATCACCTGTGGAAGCATAAAGAATACTCATTTCTGGCCTCCACCTTTCAGATCTCATTGGTCTTGGCATTTGGTATTTTTTAAAAAGCTTCCTAGATGACTCAAGTGTGCAGCCAGGTCCAGAATCATCAGTGTCCAAATAGGAAATTCATGAGAACACTGTAAGTGAATCAGAATATGATGTTTAGCTGTCTCCTGACTCACCTTGTAGTGAGCAAGTAAATATCTGAATGTCAAATCCTGTTTAGCCGTTGTCGTTTTCAGTTCTGGTTAAAAAATGCTAAAGGGCTAGCATCTCTGTGAACTGTTTTCATGTACTTCACTATACCCTATTTTATGAGAACAAGATAGGCAGTGCTTCTAAATACAATAATAAATTACACTAACTTAATATGATAATTTAGCCAGAATAAGCTATTGATTAGCAAACTGAATTTGTAGTTTTTTAATTCTGGATTTTGCTTTTTGAGGTATTACATTGTTCTTGAGCATAGATTCAGTTTCTTTAACTAAAAACTAATTATTTTCCGACTTCCTAGGAAGATATTATAAAACCAAGAATTTTTGTTCAGTTCTATAAGAATTTCCTAGGTTAAAGGCTTTTCATGCATGGGCTCTGCCCCACAGTAGTGTTTATCAGCTGAGTGCTAGTTGCTGGGCTAGTCGAGGTGAATCCCATTGTTCTATCTTCGGGCAGCTCTGCAGGCTGTTGAGTGATATACCCTGGGACAGGCTTTGCTGGAACTGGAAGAGGTTTATGAGGAAAACAAGCCAAAAGGGTGGTTTTGACATTTCTAATTTGCTCCTGTAATACTAACCAGCACTTCCTCACCAAATGGTATAGTATAAAATTGGAACTATGTCTTAAACTGCCAAATTCATGCTTTTCATAGTCCATATATTTTATAGAGCTAGTAAAATGTCCCTGGGTTTTGGTAGCAGATACAGAATTCCTTTTATAGGAATACCCGAGGTATTTGTTCAGCTGAACAACCCTTTTGATTTCCTTTATAAAGCGGAAATGCCAGTGAATTGTGCCTTTATTCAGTAGAAATTGTTCCCAGTTGATAGCTTTTAGGAAGCTGATGGTATGAAATGGAAATTTCCTACACATGCAAGTGGTAACCTCAGTGAATCCGTATGTGTAGTAGGACATCCAAAAGAAATGGGAGCGGCAATGGGAAAACTCACTGGTGATATGACAGAAGAATTTGACAGTACTATAGTGGAGGAGAGTCATGAACGTGTTCCAAATGGAAACATAGTCAGTATTTTGGGCTAGCCACTGTTCATCATTCCAGGGACCAGAACCTTACATATGAATTAGACCATTCTCAATGAAATTCCCTCCCATGTTTAAATTACTCAATCTAAGGATTTAAGAGCAGCAGTAGGGTTTCTAGCAAGGCTGTAAACAGTCTCATAAGCAATTATAGTTATTCCCCTAGTCTACTTCAATACTAATTACCAATGCTTCAGCTGGAGTTTGCAGTTCTCTACCTTTATACAAGATTTTTGTTAGACTAGAAGAATCATAAGAAAAATCAAGGACATTAGAGACTAAACAATGAGATTTACTGTGTAGAGTTGAGGGGAACAAGATACCTACTGAACTGGGCTTTATTCCTATTGAGATATGATATTCTTTGATGACCAGAATAAGAAAAATACATTGTTGATTATTATTATTGACTTAAAATCTCTTAAATGGGTAGTCTGATAAAATATTTGCTGGTCTGTAAAGTGTAGAAAATCCCATAATATTATTCATACTTGAGATCCAAGGATGTTCTCTGTGCATTAATAGTGTGCATTAATAGCTTAATGTTAAGTACAGAAGCTGGAATATTGTAAAATCTCATAAAAACTCAGGTGAGAAGAAAATTTTCTTTGATGGTGAGAGCATAGTCTTAGTTCAGGAAATTATTTAATAATCCATGATTACCTATGAATAAAAGAAGTTTGTAATCCTGATTTCTCTTAGAATGTGACATGACAATAGTTAGCTTAGCTCTGTTGTTGCAAATAGCCTTATTGCCTTGCTTCGCCTGATGCCGAGGAAGCCCAGAGGGAGAGTATATTCTTCCTTTGTTGTTGTATATATATTGAGATGCAATTTTTTGTTGTTGTTATCTATAATGGGCTTTCTGAACCCTGATAGTATTGGGAGAGGAGGAGGTGGTGTTCACGTTGTACGCACTCTTCCCAACAAGGCTTTCTCAGTGGGGGGAGATATGTGTACAATAAAGCTGACCTTGGAATGTGAAAATAGTTGCAGCACTTAAATATGTTGCCTTATGAATCATAGAGATTGATTTTGTTGCTCTCTAATGAATTTGTATTTATTTTTAGTTCATTTGAATTGGTAGTTGTAACTGAAGGAAATTTTGTTACTTTGAATCTGGCCTGCCTGACTGGGGACAAAACCTCTTTTAGTGCATCTTAATGAAAACATGGCTGAAAGGAATAACTGATGATATCTGCAGACTGCATAGATAATGGTTTTTATTTCTAATGTTAATGTCTTTATTCTCAAGCACATTTCACTGTTTGCTGAGAGGGGCTGATTCATTTAAAAATGCTAGATGTTCTTATCCAAAGAGTTGATAGCACTTACAAGAAGTTCTTGAGAGTACTAACTTTTTGTTAGCTAAGTTTTTCCTGGGCCCCACCATTCTTAACTCCAGGTAGACAGAGTAGATGTCACAACAAAATAATTTTAAAGTGCTTTGCTTAGAGCACTTTGTTTATGATTGCAATGTTTACGTTTCTCATTTAATAAAAGACTTTTTACGTTCTATTAAATTTTAGTGTTTAGAGACTGAGTGCTGTCTCTGTGTACAATGTGTATCATTTTATATGTTATACTGTTATGCCATGTATACTTGCAATATCAGGTCTTGCATTCAATACACAATGCAATAGTCTCTTTACAGACCTGTATTTTTCAGTGAACAATAAAATTGTTTGGCACCAATTTCCCGTGTTTTCTCTTCTTTGGAATAATGTATCCTTCACTATCTGTTATTACAGGTTTTGTCTCATAAAACTTGGCCATACATATTGTTGTTTATGACTAGTCAGCTCTGAGACCTTTTTCACAGAGAAATCTGTTAACCAACTTAAAATAATAAGGCCTATTTCATTTCTGTGTGTTCAGAAACAGTTCGGTGCAGAGAGGTTCTTTGAGGTCTCTTAAACCAAGTGGAACAGAATCCTCAAAGATCCTGGAACCTCACCTTGAAAAGTCTAAGTAATTTAAAATAGCAGATTTATAAAGCATCATATAATAGTGGCTAAAGTTGGGAGTTAGCTAACAAGGTGACACCGGGTGACCCTGAGCAGCCTATCAAGTCCTTTTGCTTTTCTTCCCCTCTGTGAGGAGACAGTGCAGCTAATTGGTTAAGCTTGGCCTCTGCCGTTAGGCTACACAGAGAAAAACCTGTTCACTCTGGTTTGAAATGAGGCTCCTCTAGGATTATGTTGACTGTTTCATTAGATGGAATATCCACAGGAACCGAGTGCTCTTTGCTCCTAATTTGTAAGCCAGTGGAAAAGGTGTGTGTTCCCCAGGTAATAGCCCAGATTCGTGTACAATTTTGTCAGCCCTTCCACACTGTGGCTCTAGATTGTTGTTTGTTTGATACTTAATTGGAAGAGGGATTTTTCTGTGACCAGCCTCAACACATGAGAAACCTCCAATGGTAAGAAGTATATTTTTTATGTTCACCTCACTGAAAATGATGAATAGAAGGAACCACTCAGCTAGCTTATGGTCTCAGTCTCAATAAAAGAATTGGAGGTTTGACACCTTCTAAGGTGACCATAATAGGTTATGAGCCCTGCGCAGCTCCTGGCTTTAGGGCTCAATAATTTGTAGGTGGTGCTTGTTGTATAAAACAACAAGTGTAGACCACTGTAAACCTTGCTTCTACCTAGTAATACAACCATACATTTTTCTAATGCTTGAGCAAAATCAGAGTTTACAGTGTTTAATCTGGGCTTTCCATGACACTGTGGTAGATACTTTAAAAGGATGGAAAATAAGATGGTGGGGATCTTTGTCCTCAGGAAACATAAGATAATTAAAATTTTTCGAGTGGATGAAGGGCTCCTGGGTAATGGATATAGACTAAGAGGAAAAGGTGGGGACCGAGGACTGAACTCTCAGCAACTCCAATTGAAAGGTTGGAAGGAGGAGGTGGAGTCATCACCAAGGAAAGAAGGAAAACCAGGAGAGTGTGGTGGCCTAAGAGCCAGGAGAAAGTATGTCAAATGCTGACATAAGATGAGTAAGAATTGATCTTTGCATGTAGGGAGATGGAATTTGCTAGGTGACCTTGATAAAAAGCAATTTCAATGTAGGGGTGAATATCTACATGGAGTGTATTGATTGTAGAGATTGGGAGATGAAGATAATCTTAAAATTAAATCTCAGTTTTTTAGTGGACTTACATACCTCAACTAAATGTCTCTTAGTCAGCTGTTTTCCCCTCTTGAGACAGCAAAGTTCAAGGGGGCTGGAATGAGAGAAACACTCTGCCCCCAGATGGGATAAGGCTCTGTTTTTTTTCCCCTGGAATGCAGGCTTTTATCATAGAGAAGCTCTGGGTGGATTTTACAATGATTACTCTTCCCTCTTCACCACAAGAGTCTGGTAAGGTTCTGGGAGGTAAAACCCACAAAAATGTGAGGCTCCGAAGACTGTGTACTAACTAGTCTTAGTAGTTTCTCCCTATTCCACACTCAGGCTCCAGCAGTCTGTCAAAATTAGCATTTAAGTGTCCCTACCAGTGATGGCTCAAGTGACTCTTGCTCTAGGTAAGCAAATCTTAGCTGTGACTCTCTGGATTCACCTTTCTCCCCAGATTTGAATCATAGCTTGTCCTGAGACCTTTCTTCTAATGGGTACAAGAAAAATTGTTGATTTTCAGTTTGGTGTTTTCTTACAAGCATTGAGAGTGATAACTCCCAAGCTTTTTACATGTTGGAGCTAACCAGAAATTCCCCCATACTATTACATAAATTGAATTTGTAATTTTCATAAAGAAAATTCCTAGAAGGCTTTATGGGAGAATTATACCAAGCATTAAAAAAGAGAGAGAAAGAAACAATACCAATTCTACAAAGAGTCTTCTAGAAAATAGAAGCAATGGCAGTTTCCAATTTATTCTATGAGCATTATTAAGCATTACCTTGATAACAAAACCAAAGATATTATAAAGGAAAATAAAAAAACAACTACATACCAATATATATCATGAACATGCATGCAAAAATCCTCAACAATATTTTAGCAAATTGAATCCAGTAATATATAAAAAGTATAATCCACGTGCAAGTAGAGTTTACCCCAGCAATACAAGATTGGTTTAACATACAAATACCATTTAGTCCACCAATGTTAACAGACTAAAACAAACAATCACATCAATAGATGCAAAAAAGAAGGCCTTAACAAAATCTAATGCTCATTTTTGATTAAAAAAATAACAAACTAGGAATAGAATAAAAATGAACTTATCTAACCTAAAAGAGGTTATCTATGTAACTGTGATCATCTATGTAAAACCTACAGATAGGGCTATACTTAAAAATACAATGCTTTCTCCACTGAGATTGGAAACAAGGCAAGGATGTTCATTCTTACCACTTTTATTCAACATTATACTGGAGGCCCTAGTCAGTGCAAAAAGAAAAGAAATGTCATTGATTGGAAAGGAAGAAAGAAAACCCTTTATTTTCGGATTAAATGATTGTTAGTGTAGAAAATGCTAAGGAAGCTACAAAAAGTGACTAGAACTAATTAGTGAATTTAGCAAGGTCATAGGATTCAAAGTCAACACAAAAAATGTTTATACAAGCAGCAAAGAATTGGAAATAGAAATTGATTGGCTCTCTAGAACTTGTTTGCTTCTCAAACTATCTGTAGTGAAGGGCTATGCTATAACAAAGTATAGACCATTCTTCCTTTCAACAAATATTTCCCATGCCAAACATTGTGCTCGATACTGAGAATAAAAGAGTGAAAATAGACAAGTATGATCCTGGCCCTTATAGAGCACACAATATATATCCTATTTGTCCATTTTATTAAAAAATTTTAATTATTAAAATATGCACATGCACATTAAGTCTGCAAAGAAAACTAAACTGTTGGCAATGACTATTTGGGGAGTTAGGATTATGGAGGACTTTTGGCTTTATACATAATTATTTGTATTTGTATTTTTTTCAGTGAGCATATATTATTTATGGAATCAGACAAAACCATAATCTAGGGACTTTTATGATTCCTTGTTCTCTTTATTAGAAAGCGTATGTCATTCCAAGTCTTCCACAGTTTGATCCCAACCATTCTTTCCTGCCTCCCACCATTCCC
Organism: Rousettus aegyptiacus; assembly: GCF_014176215.1. NCBI lineage: Eukaryota > Metazoa > Chordata > Mammalia > Chiroptera > Pteropodidae > Rousettus > Rousettus aegyptiacus. Next base: position 131,118,732 of record NW_023416306.1, read on the forward strand.
TATCCCCCTTCCCACACATCCTCAAACATATCCCTGAGGCCTCTACTTATAATGCACCGTAGACTCTAATACCTCCACATTTTTGCTCTTGTTTTTTAGTTCCAACCAGGAAATAGCCTTTTCCTCCAAGTTCTTGCTCAAATGTCACCCTTCATGAAGTCTTTTCTGATTAGACTCAGAAAAGTAAATGGCTTTCTCCACTGTGATCCCTTAGCACTTTTTAAAAATTAAAGTGTAATTACATACAGTAAAATGTACAGATTTGAAGTATACAATTGGATAAGTTTTGACAAATATATGCACCCATGTAACCACTACCGCAATCAAGATATAGACCACTTCCTTTTCCCCAGACGGTTCCCTCATGATCCTTTGTAATCAATCCCTCCTCACCTTCCACAGAGGTAAACACCGCTTCCAACTTCTACCACTGTAGTATTGCTTGTTTTGAACTTCATAAATGGAATAACACAAAATGTACTCTTTTGTGTCTGACTTCTTTCACCCAATGTTATTTTCTGAGATTCATCCATGTTTTTTTTGTATATCAAAAATTTGCAACTTTTTGCTGAATAACATTTTATCTTATGGATATACAGTTAGTTTAGCCATTCTGTTGATGGACATCTAGCATTCTCCTCATACCGCTCTTCTGTATATTATGGTTAGTGGTTTCTGTCTATCTTGCCAAATGAGATTGTGATACCAGTTATCGCTGAATATGGGAACTCTATCTGAATCATGGTTGAACTCTCATCACTTAATCTATGCTTAAGAGACAGTAGTTGTTCATTAAATCTTTGCTTTTGAATAAGGAAGTATGAGAAAGTCAATTGGAAACTACTTTTAATGATAGAATGAGATAAAGGAAAATGCCTTTTCCTTAATTCATAACATTTCTGATACCAGATGTGTGGATTTTTCCACACCAAGCAATTCTCCAGTTCTCATTGGACACCAACTGTGGATGTTCTACAGTTTAACTCAGTTCTGACGCTAACTGCCCAGAGTTAGTGCAGACCCCACAGGTAAGGGCTCAATCCCACAAGACTGCTCCCTTGTCAGATATTAATTGCAAGTCCCAGGTTGTCACCTGTACTTCTGACCATCCAGCTTTAACTCGCAGGTTCCCGTGACTCCCTCCTCAGATCTGATAATTTGCTAGAACAGTTTGCAAAACTTAGGGAAACATTTACTTACATTTACTGGTTTATTATAAAGGGTATTACAAAGGATACAGATGAACAGCCAGATAAAGAGGTACATAGGTCAAGGTATGCGAAGGAGCACAGAGCTTCCATGACCTCTCCAGGCACAACAGCCTCCCAGCACCTCCATCTGCTGCAAGCTCTTTGAACCCATAGTTTAAGATTTTACAGAGTTTCCTTTGATTGATTAAATCATTGGCCAGGGGTGCTTGACCTCAATTCCCAGCCCCTCTCCCCTCCCTGGAGGTCAGGGGGTGGGGCTGAAACTTTCAACCAACTAATCACACGGTTAGTTCCTCTGGAAACCAGACCCCATCCTACAGGCGTCATCTCTTTAGCATAAATTTAGATATGGCTTAGGGACTTGTTATGAGTAATATTCTATGTCAGAAATTGGGGACCAAATATATATGTCTTAGTATATCACAATATCACAGAAGATTAACCCAGATTTCACCCTCTGGCTAAGGGGGAATAATAAGCTCCTGACCATGTACCGCGTTCAAGAAAACTTTTCAGATGGTTATGTGTTGGGTAGTTGGGAAGGAGAGAAACTAAGATGCATGAGAGTTGGATATCTAGGTAGCTAGGGAAACTCGTTTCAGCTGATAAACTAACTGGTTATGTTACCTGCCACACCAGAAGAGTCTCTGCTTCTTCCAGAGAAGCCAGTTGACTGTCATCACTGACATAGAGTTGCTGTAGACGTCTCAGTCTGCCCTTGAACCCGTAGGCCCTGTGTTTGTTGTCTTCATTGCAGGTAATTAAAAGTTAATGAGAGAACTCAAGCAGAAATAATGACTTCGACTTCAAGTATCAAGAGGTCATATCCAGACATGTAAATAGAGATCATGCTCCTTCCTAGGCTCCCACAGGGCCAAGTCTCAGGGAAATGTGCCATCTTGGCCTGGTCTCTCCTTCCGGATGGACCAGGAGAATAAGCTCTGAATGGAAATGCCAGGATGGGGCAGGGTGTCATTGTGTGGTTGTGTTGTTTTGTTTGTTTGTTTTCCCAGCTTTATTGAGATATCATTGGTCTAGAATAAATGGCACATACCTAAAGTAGAATTTGAACAGTTTTGACATATGTGAAGAAATCATCACCACAGCCAAGATAATGAACATATTCATCGCCTCAACGATTTTTTGTAATCCCTCATCCCACACTTTCCACCCCCAGAGAACCGCTGATCTGTGTTATCACTATAGTTTAGTTTTCTTTTTTGAGAATTTTACGCAAAAGGAATTATATTCTCTCTGTGTGTGTATGTTTATTCTCTCCAGTTCAGCTTTGGGGAAAGAGAAAGTGCAATGATTGTGTCCTTGGGAATTTGTCTTGCTGAATTAAGAGGTAAAGAGAATATCCTAGGAGCAGAGCTGACTCCTTTGCTTCCTTGCAGTTGGCATTCCTTGGTCAAACTCTTCCTGAACAGAGGCCAGGATTTAATGTTACCAATCAGATAGGAGGGAGGAGGTTGTTGTTGACTTTCTGGAAATCATTGGCACAGCTACCTTGAGTGCCTTTAACCTGTGGGGTTTTTGAGGTTGGTTGCGGCATGATTGAGATCAGCATGGTAAAATCTGTTACAAAAAGGTGTTTGCATGTTACCGGAGCTCTGCAATGTGGACCCCACACTGTTGTTGAAGATCCTAACACTGCAGGATCTGTGTGACCTTGGCTTAGCCCAGAGCCCTTGATTAGTTTCCCACTTATACGGTAAGGGCAGTGTTGTTCCCTGTTTCCCTGGGTTGTTGGAGAATGAAGTGAAGGTGCATTGAAAGAGTCAAGGGTATAGGGAGGCATTACCGAATCCCTGGCTGATGTGCAGTCATAATGATATGTTGACCTGGTTGCAATTATTCTTTACAGTGAATAATCCCATACCACAAGGCACTTTGGCCTCTGTCTCTACCCAGTCCTTCTGTAATGAAAGGACACTGGTGAGGAATGGAGACCTTCTCTGGCATTGTCACACCTTCCACCCTGAGACAGTTGAATTGGAGCCAGAAGGCCGTGTCCCCACCAAGCCGTGTCCAGTGTGGACGTGGATGGTGATGCCATAATGATGCCCACTGCGCAGGTGGTGCCTCCGCTTTCCAGCAGGCAGCCCCAGAGTTCTCATTTCCTCTCGTAAATGACTTTCAAGATTTCTCCCCACACCTGGAAAGAAGGCCACTTGTTCTAACAGGGGCACAGTTAACAATTCAAGAGACTCAGGTTTCAGGCTCTCACCCGCTTGGTGCTGGCTAGCTCTGGAAGAGTGGAGACACCTTGTCTGGTGAAAGAATGTGAGGACTCCCGGAAGATGGAGTCGGGGGCAGGGATGGGCAGTTAGTACCTGTCGTCTGGCCAGGATCCTGCAGTGAGGCCCCCCACAGTTGACCAGACACCCTTGTGCCCACAGCCCAAGCTACTACAAAAGCACTGGGACATCTCATGCTGGAGTCTCCACTGAGCAGCTAGACCCCAGGCATGGCAGCGGGGCATGGCCAAGGGGTGTGGTGAGGGTACGGAGGCCTGGGGCGTGCCTACAGGAGCGAGGGAAAGGGGTGTGAAGAGAGAGAAGGAGCAGGCTTGAGGTCTGCTGGTCTGTTCGCCTTGACAAGATTTTATGTCTCCCTTCTTGTCTACCTAGGTCTTCCATATCATCCTCCCTGGATAACCCCATCCTCGATCTCCCATTTCTCATCCTTTATTTGCAAAGCTTTCTGACAGGGTCTAGTTTTGTGTGGAAGTCCTCTAGGTTTAACCCTCCCAAACAGTATGTCAAAGGGAAAGATGAGTGTTTCATATCCGTGCTGTCCCCTGGCCACGTGGCTGCTGAACACTTGGAACATGGTTAGTGAAGCTGAAAGACTCAACTTATTTTAATAAATTTAAATGTAAAAGCCGATAATTGATTCAGTTATTTGGAAAACTTCTAAGTGTATTTGGAGCAAGTATGTGAATTTGCTTTTCCAACTGTAAATTTTATGGGGTCTGAATATAGATCAAATATTTTCAGTGAAAACTTAGCATTTGAATCGAGATGTGCTAGAAGTGTAAAATACACACCAGATTTCAGACTACAGAAAAAAGAATGAAAATATCTCACATCAAAATATTGATTACATGTTGAAATTATAGTATTTTGGATCTATTGGGTTATATAAAATATGTTAAAATTAAGGTCACTGCTTTCGGTTACTTTTTTTTTGGTGTGGCTACTAGAACTTTAAAATTTTATATGTCTTGCATTATAGTCTATTGTATTTCTCCTGGACTGTACACTCTAGTTCATCCATTTAGCTGGATTTCAGTGAGGTGGTAATGGCCAAGCTGAAAGAGGACTTGAGTCCTTGCCAGCCCATGGCTTTCACCACCACACTTTCTGATCATCAGCCCCAATGAATGTTGATTTTAGGGAATGAGAAGAAAGGCTGCAGAGAGAGAAGGGAGATGACCTATCTCAGTCCTAGGGCAACTGACGTGAAAACTGGGAGCTTTTCTATATAATTTGAACAAACAGTGATGGTGCTCATTTGTAACCTTTGCAGGACTGCCTCCTTTAGCAAACCAGAATGTGAAATTTTAGATTTAGACAAAAGATTATATGGGGGGGGGTGATAGCATATTTTGCAAAAAGTATCCAAAATAAGGTAACAGGCAACAGAAAGAGGCTACCAACTTACTAGTAAAGAGACATAAGGCCAGTTTTCTGTATTTGTGGAACTGAGGTTAAGAACGTTTCCCTCTTGTCCGTTCATCTGTTCAAATCTAACTTATTCTTCAGGGCCCAGGTCAGATTCTCCCCTTCTCCCTGACTGAGCCTTTCCCTGATCATTCTGGATTTCCCAGCTCCACTGAATAAGCAGCTGTGACCCTGGGGCGTACACTCCACAGGCCTCCATCCTCAGCAAAATGATTAAGTGCTTCTGTGTGTTTTCCTTTGGAACCAGTTTCTGCCACCTGGCTGTGGTGATATTATTATTCACTCTGATTGGTTTCCTAGCACTGTAGACAGGGAAGAACAAAGTGCTTTGCCAATAGTAGTGCTTTAACCTCACCTTCAAAAAATCAGTCTGATGTGAAAAACATTTTATTTATAATTCCTCGTATTTACAGTGTATGTCTTCATTATATTCATTCTTACAATAAATACAGAAGTGCTAAATGGACCGTCATCACAGTGGCCTATGGGCCATCCGAGGCACAGGGGCAGAGGGTGCTGCAGACCCCTGTGCTCTCCAAGGACCAGCCAGAAGGCTTTCAGAGAGTCTCGTGAAGAAGAGAAGAATGAAAGGTCTGAACTTGAAATGGGATTGGTCATCAGTGCAGCAAAACCCTAGAATAACTATTAAAGAAACAGGTATAGGTTTTTACTATTTTCATCAGATGATGTTAAAGAAACCAAACGGAAAGACTCAAGACGCTCCACTAGTGAGAGGCAAACAAGCCAAGGCCTTCCGCGTGTCCCTGCCCCAGCCTGGGCCTTGTTTCCGTTCTGCCCGCTTGCTTCCATTCTCCAGGGGTGGGTTGTGAGGCAGAGGTGCTTCCCCACTCACAGCACTGGTTTCCTCTGGTGGCAACTGGCGTCAGTGGAACGAGTGAGACCCCGAGGAAAGCTTCCCCACTTCCAAAGGAGGATCCTCAGGAGTCCCATAAGGATTAGCAAGGAAGTCAACTACTGATTCTTGGAGCCTTCTCTCTGCCTCCCTGGCTTTGGTCTCAGCCATGAGGGCCAAGAGCCTGGGCTGTGCTAAGGGAGAAGAGGGTGGCGGAAATGCCACTGTTGTCACCACCCAGTGTATCTCCCTTTTTATGAACAGCTATTGTTCCAGGTATGATGATCCCTCTGTTCTCTCACAAAAGTCCATGGAAGGTATAGGGAGCTTTCTGAGTTGGTCTCACAGCTCTGGAGTAGTGTATGTTGGTTTCTGATTGGCAACTTTGGGCCGAGTCTAAGAAAGCATTACCTAATTCACATTGTTCAGACATAAGGGTTGTCCCTGCTGTCATTTGGTCAGCATCGGATGTGCTAATGGCAAGGTCAGGAAGCCACCCCAGGCTCCAGGGCTGTGGGAGGTCTCACGCACACACACGTATCCAAGTTTCACTGGGTCATTTGTAACTCTGCCCAGCAAACAAGCGACAGAGACATAGGGCTTGCTTTCACTACAGAAAGTTGTGACAGTAGAGAAGGGAGAAGACTTCTCAGAATCAGAGGGAGGAGCAGAAGGAAAAAGAAGCTATGAAGAAAACTGTGCTCTGAGGACATTCTGTGCTGTCAGAATGAGACTGGGAATCAAAGTTCCCGTGAACTGAGAGGTGCCGGCCTGGAGAGGTTGCTGGTGGAGGGAGGCTCCTCCTCAGTCATGGAACTATCGTCATGGGGCTCTTACATCGATGGGAAGAGAGTGAAGGCGTTAAGTCTCCCCAGAAACTGTCTTTGTGACTTGGGGGGAAGACCATGAAGAAACTTTGTAACATTCCATTATTTTGGTCCTTAAGGGCCACACTGCCAGCCCCTGCACTGATAACTTCCTGCTTTTATAGCTTGAAAGTATATGTTCACTAAGCTATGACCCAGCACCCTCAGAGTCAGAGGAGGAGACAGGTCCCAAGTCCAGGCTGACAGCAGGGACGCCACAGAGGTAGCAGGAATGAAGTTTGGGTAGAAGAGACAGAGCTCTTCAGTCATTTTGCTTCTGCCTATTTTCTGTAGACTGAAAAGCAGTTTGGGTCATGTCAGAACTCACATCTGCTCTAGGAGTGGGAAGGCAACAGCACATTTTCAAGCCTAAATTATAGAATCTGTGGAGTCTAAAACATAACTGCCCCACTGACAGAGGAGGTTGGGCTTGGGCTTCTCACACCTTCTGGCTTGACAAACAACTTCTAATTCCAAAATGAGACACTTCCAGATCTTAAGTGTCTTTTCATTCTCTAAGGTCCATTCTGATCTAAAGGACATAATTTAGAAGATGCCTCTACAGTCTTTCAAAGAATTCTTCATTTTCTTTTTGTCTTGAACACCTTGACCCTTCCTATATCAGTGCTTTCTACCACCCCTCAACCTTCCCAGTCGTAAAGTCAAACTAAAGATTTCATCACAGTAGAAGGAAATTAGAAAAAGACAACAATGCATCCCCTGAGGAAACACATTGAGTCTCAAACGGAGGGTACACACTCTTCCTATTCGCAATTGCACTGGGGATGACCATGGCATCAAGATGGTGAGGCGCCCAGCCAGAGGCTCTCAGAGGGTCTGGGGTGTTTGCAGGTTGAGCTCCAGAGAACCCTCAGGTATTTCAAGTGCCCAGGGAGCCACAATGTGTAGAATCCAAGCAAAGTCCTTCCCTGGACATGCCTGGAGTGCCAGGGCCTCAGGCGTGGGCCTCTGTCTCCTTCTTGATGGCCGGTTTGTAAATGACTCCTTTATTGTTGTCATCTTTTTTGCAACTGGGACGAGAAGAACATGAGTCTTATTAGTCAGTCCAAGAGGACAGAGAGGCAGAGAGCAGCCTGACTCAGCTATGGAATCAGGCAAGTTTTAGGGATCAGATTCCTCTCTTGAAAACCGTTCTCCAATTCTATTGGTCTTAGGAGGGAATGACTGAAAATGAAATATTAGCCAAAGTGCAACTTGTTTATTTTCCAACTGTTCTCTTTTAACATCTGACAGTACTAGACCTATATTTTGAAGTTCTCATTATTGCCCCTGCTTCTAACCTTTGATTCCATAACAGGGTACCTGGGAACTTTTTTTTTTTTTCATACCAGGAAAAATAAATTAGGTTTTAGGAAAAAAACAAAACAAAACAAAAACCATGACAATAAAAACATGAACAAAAGGCTAATGTGAGTAAAATCAAGTTTTCCTTTACTTTTTGTTTTGGATTCAGACAAGAAAAAACAGATATAAAGATCTTGGAAGATATCCTTGCTGCTGATATTTAGGTAAATGAGTCTCTTGCCCCAAATCAAGAGACTCATCCAAGGTTTTAGCAATGGCAGCAAGGCTGGTAGACACAGCTCCAGCGTCGTTCAAAGGAGGCCTGAGTCAGTGGTATTTGGGAACCAGCACTCCTAGGGTAGGTGTTGGTACAGGTAACAGGGGTTCTTCATTCTGCAGGCTGCCTTCCCAGGCAGATCAGTCCTCATGGACACATAAGCCACCCACTCCCATTTCAAAGCAAAAACAGTTTACCTTTTCTTTCTTCTGAAAAGCCAAACGGATACTGCCAGGACAATACAGATGCCAAGGATGCCGGCTAGGGTCACTGAAAGGATGATGCCTGGTGAAGAGGCAGTGGAGGCATGTTACAGTCCAACCTCCCCCGTCATCACACCGCATGGCATGTGGGTGCGAAGTCAAGTGACAGCTGCATAATCATTCATAGAAAGGTATAATTTCCCCATATCTGTTCTTAAGTTCTGGTCTTTGGCTTAGCAGGACTGGCTGGAGTACTTAGAGGGGGCCATTTGCAAATTATAGTCATTCTCCAATAGAGGTTCTCAGACCGGCACCAGGATCATCCGAAAGAGCTTATCTAAAATGTAGACTTCCTTTGAGCCCAACCTTTAGAAACTCTGATTCAATCTGGAGGGGCCCAGGAATCTGCATTTTTACCAAACACCTCTATCCGATACTGATGTATGTGGTCCATATACCACACTTTGAGAAACCCTGGGCTCAGAATAAGAATTGACTCCATCTTTGCTTTCTTGTTTTAAGGCCCATTGGGTTGCCTCTTTATCAGAGTTGCCCCCCCCCAAGTTCCATTGCACAGTCCTAAGCAATCCAAACAACCAGAGGCCCATTCCCAAGATCACCTAGCCAGTCACCCAACCGCCCCATTGGGCTTAGGCATGTTTTTAGGCAATGGCTTCCCACCATGGCCAACAGAAGGTCTTGGATAGGCTCTTTGAATGCACACATGCTATATATAGAGTGATTAGGTCTTTCATTAGGGAAGCATTTGATTGGCAGTTCATCTTTGAATCAGAGAGTGACTTGAAGGTAAAACCCACAGTGAGAGGGATCCAAGAGCCAGAGCGACAGCACAGTGAAGCATAGAGGATGGGCTGGAGATATCACAGGCCCAGATTACACTGAGAATCACAGTGATCACCCAGCTGCAGCATGCACGGCCGGCCGGCTGGCCACATACCCAGACTCAGTCCTGCGTAGGTAAGGTCTTGCTCTTCAAAGAGGGAGGAAAAATTGGAAATTAACCGAGTCAAATCGTGATGGATTTGACCAGTATGTTAAAGCTCTATATTTTGTTTAGTTGGAGATACTTGGCTTATGCAGACTTCCTGGGGGTGTTCGTTCTTGACTCAGGTGTCTGATGGGGTGGAGGGAATTGCTCACCTAAAGGGTTCACACTGTGATCCCTCCCTCTGATGTTCCTTAGTCATAGCAGTTTCTGCGCTAGGGCAAGACTTCAGCTTTTAATACAAAGCAGCCGAGGTGGAAGATGAGGAAGCCTAGGGCAGGCTGTTTTCTGCTTCTTCGGTACCTACCCCTCTTCCTCAGTGAGGAACCTGCCATGTTCTGGCTGGCTGGGGCTGGCAGAGCTTAGTTGGAACCTGTCACCAGACTTCTGCCTGTCCCCATCCAGTCTGGTGGTTTTCTGACCTTAGTAAAAACTTCTAGCATGTGCATGTGCGTGTGCGTGTGTGTGTGTGTGTTGGGGGGGATGTTTGTCCAGTTCACATCGGAAGCCAGAGTTATGGAGAAGGTGGCCACCCAGCCCAACACTCAGGAGAGCCGGTGCCCATAGAGCCTACTATGGTGACTGAGACCGTAGGTGAGCCCTGACCAGGTACGAGATGCCAACAGAGGGTCAGGGACTCACCCTTGGGTCACTTGACACCCCAGGGAACCAGACTTGAGCCTACAGCATGAGGTTTCATTCACCTCCTCCTCCTGTTGTGTAGCCAGAGTCTGGCTGATTCCCTTGGAGCCATCAGCTGTGTATTTTTCCCCTATTGTCCTTTTCTAATCTCACATTGAGCCTGCAGCCTTTCTGGTCCAATGCTGGACCCTAGGAGTCTCTGGTTTTGCTTCCCCAGGTGGCCTTGGGCTGTTATAAGGATAAATGGAGCAGGTATGAAGAAGAGCTGTCCACAAGGATAAGAGTGGCCAGTTCTCTTGGCTCTTGTTGGCCACCATCAATGGCCTACGGCCTCCCAAGTGGCAGAGAGAGTGGCTCCCCTGGCTTGATTCTCTGCCGCAGGCCTCTTCTTGTAACCTGAACATCAAGATTAGTCTGTGGCTTAGGGAGATGCTCAGGGCATGAGTCTCCCCCTGGGGAGAGTGTCAAGTGTTTGCATAACATGCTCTAATCCCTCATGGCTGTGGCCTCTGTACACTATAATTTGGTATTTGAGGTTTTTTGTTTGTTTGTTTGTTTAATTTTTATTTTTTTCATTTTAAGGTACCTAGAGGTGACCAAGGCCTCTAGGATATTAAAAACAACAACATCCCCAAATCCTAACTAGTCATAGTTTCCTTTCCAAGCCTTTTAATGAAATACACTTTTGTTCTTTGTTCCTAAAACTCCAGATATCTGTGGTACCAAAAAAGTTTTCGCCACATAAGACTATTACTAGTAAGCTGAGCCACTTGGCTAAGCTGTCCATAAGTGGACAGTTTCTAAAGTTGCTTTCGCAGTCACCTCAAACATTCTGAGAACCACAAGGCCCCCAGACAGCTGAGCAGCCCCATGGCCTAAGGGAGCTAAGTGAAGTCTGAGGAAGGGAGGCCCCTAGGAATGGGACTTTTCTCAAGAAAACATGGCCCACTTTGGTGGCTTATCTAGGGAGAGGGTCTGGCTTGCCTTGTTCACTGAGCAAAGCCCTTGGCTGTGTTAGGGCCTAGAAACAACAGCCTAATTTAATTCAGGGCTCTAGCCCAGGTTCCTTGCATGCCTCCTCAGGGCCTAGATTGCCTCTCCTTAGAAACAATGAAAGGAGACCAAGCAGCCACAAAGACAAGGAACATCTCAGAGACTGGGACAGAGGCTTTCATCCAAGACTCTGATGGAACAAAAACAAAGCAGCTTGACTGAGCAAGCAAAGAGAATAAGCCACTACAGAAGAGGAATGGCGGTAGGGGCGTCACCTAAGATTTCTACCCCACAAGAAGCCCAGGGCAGGAAGATGTGGGGATGCTATCCCCTTGCCTGTAGAGACGGCACCAACCACCAAGGAAGCAGGGCCTCTCCCAGGGAATGTGCTAACTAAAGGGTGAGGCAAAGTCAGGGAGACTTTGGGGTGCAAGGAGAGCTGTTGAGGCGACTGGAGAATTAGAGCCTAAAGAGAGAAGCCAAAGCCTGCATCACAGCAGAGCCTCTGGGATGTCGTAAAGAATAAGCACCAAGGATGGTACAGGGAGGGGCAGAGCCAGAGAAACTCATCTGCAGAGCAAACAAAGAAATTGTTTGTTTCAGAACGGCCAACAAGACAAGCAGTTTCCGCTGAAGAACAATGGGACAGACAGGAGAAATAGTAACGGGATGGTTGACAGAGATGGCGCATGAGAGCTGAAGAACAATGGGACAGACAGGAGAAATAGTAACGGGATGGTTGACAGAGATGGCGCACGAGAGCCACTGGACGGGAACCCTATGAAGGAGCTCCTCAGCTGGCTGGTACAAGGGTGCACTCTGTACAGATGTGGGGGAGCCGTTCGCTCTCCATAAACTGCTCCTGTACATGTCCCGGTGAGCAGGGATGGGGCAATACGACACACACAAGGAAACTACGCAGATACAGAAGAACTCGACTGTTGCATGCCTCGCCCAGGAAGGTACAGACCCCCAGAGAAGATATGCAACCTACTTGCCACAGGGGCATTGCTACCTGGTCTGGCTGGCTCAGGAGCTGCGTCTTCCACTGGCATCTTGTTGGAACGAGGGATGCTGGTTAACTGCTTTTGAGGTCTTCTGAAGCCTCAAGTGCAAACGCAAAGTCCAGCGGGAGGAACAAGCACCTCATTGACACAGCTTGCAGTTCCTGGAACAAGTCTAGCATTTTCTAGGTCTATTTGCAATTCTGTTTCTTCAAACAGAATTTCAAATAAAAAGGAATGCAATCTTTTTTTAAAAAAAATATATTATAAAGTATGGACCGTTTTGGTAGGTGACATAAAGCAATTTATGTATATATAGGTATATGTCGTTAGCAGTCTCTGGTCTTATAAAAGAGGCAGGGCGAGTCGGTAATCCAATTTCAAATGGTAAAAACTCTTATTGTCACGCTTAATACAAGTCATAGATTTGAGTAACTGAAGTGCTAGTCCTCTCTTTGGATGATGCTCCGGTAAAATAAGCAAGGAAGATGCCCTCGATAACCACAGAACATAACTATCTTTAGAGGGTTTATTTACCTGGAGAGTTTCCCTTATTAACACTATAAAGAAATAACCCAACAAAGAAATAATTTCTACAAATAAATCTGCCAAAAAGATACCACCACATTACATGAGGGAACTGGTTTTCTAAAACCATAATAGGGACGGAGGGCTTTGCCTCTTGTATTGTAGAAAGCCAGCCCAGAAGAGAGAGAGAGCCACAGTGCCCTGAGGGGCCTAAATCGCGGGGCAGTAGGTACAGGTTACAGTGCCAGCACAGGGTGCTTAGTCCCCTCGGCTCCCTTTCGTGGCCAGACTGTCTGTGCCGAAGCATGATGAGCGGCAGGGCTGGGCCTTTTATCCCTGTCGGTTCAGAGCAATGGGGAGCCGGCAGCATCTCCAGGCAACACCCCCACCCCACCTTCCCCCAGACCTTCAAACCTTGGCAGCTAAGTTCTAATATTTAATTTTTCTTAAGCAAATGGATTTATTTCAGTGCTGCTGGCAATTCGATAACAAAACAACAAAATAAAGACTTAATAAAACTAAAATTTGACAATCAGTCAGGCTGTATATTCCAGTCATTTTGCAAAAAAGTCACTGGTGAAGGGGAGAGGAAGGGAAGAGGGTCAGTTACTTTCCTTCAGGCTTGTAATGAGCACCAGGCACAACACCCGGCACAAAAAGTGAGTAAAATGCTAACTGTCCCTGTGCTTAAAGGGCCTGTAGTGTGTGGATAACATAGACATTTTTTTTTTCTATATGATAATAAACCTTTACCCTGTGATGCGCTAAGAACCATGACAGAGATGACTATGTTGCTCCGGCCACAGTAAAGCCCACACTGTAAGTCACCTTCAGGGGAATGGGGAGCATGTGATTGGAACTGGGTCTTGAAAGAATGTGGAAGAGGTGACGGCCACCCCAGGCAAAGGGAATAGTGTGGGCAAAATAGTGTGCACGCATGAACGCTCCTGCCGTGTTCAGGGAGGCCTACGGGGTGTGGGGAGGGGCCAGGATGAGACGATGCTGGAAAGATCAGCTGGGGCCGCCTCACAAAGGGTGGTTCCAGCCTTCTGCCTGACCCGCTTTTCCCACACTCCTTCCTGAACATGATCTGCTGTGTGCCAGAGACTTGGTGTTAGGAGCGAGAGAGCATCCATGGCGGGGCTTCTGGTCCCCACGGTGCTTCTCCTTCCTGGGGTGTGCTCGGGAAACTTGTGGCGTGCTGAGTTCCATTTGATGAAGGACTTCACTGCTCAGCATGTTTGATGATTACTCCTGACTATTCAGTGCCCTATATCCAGGGGGAATTGGACGGTAGGAATTCCTCCGGTCTTTCATTTGGATTCTTTGGAAGAATTGATATCTTTCCATCTGATAGGTTTTATTTATAAATAGGAACTTTTAGAAACACAAGGTCAATAACCACAAAGCATACATTCTAGTCTCCAAAAATTAGATAATTAGCCATCTTAGCTTTGCAAGACTTTTTTCCATCTCTTTTTTACAGGTTTTATAAAGCTGCCCAGTTCCCTCCGAGTCAGGCAGATTCTAATTGTGCTACTCCACAGATTTCCTGGGAGTGAGAGCCCTACCCCTCTACTGTCCAGCGCTCTTGTCTAACTGTGCCTTAGCTGGCTGCGGGCTCTATGGCGGTGACAAGCAGTTGCTCAGAGCAAACCTACTAAAAACATGATTATAGAAACTCTTCGACTTCCTCTTGTCCCTTAAGTTTCCCTTGCCCTGACGTGTTGAAAATAGAGTTAGATAACACTAGTATTTAGGTTTGATGGGCTCTTGCTTTATTACCCACCATCTGGACCCCACATTGGGTGTCTTTGGCTAGAAAGAGGTCAACCTGAAGGAACCAGGAATTGGGCCCCTGGACTATACATCTGCCTCTGCCTCTGCCATTTTTCCCCTTCCTCACATCAGTCACCTGACTTCTCAGGAGACCTAGAATGGTCCCAGGATGTGTTCCCCATTTCCCACCTTGAGGACAGTGACTCTCGTTCCCTTTCTTCAGCTCAAGTTTTTCATGTATACCACTCAGAAGAGATACTTTTTAAGAGCTAAAAAAAAGTGTCAGTCATGGCTTTCACCTCTCCATAAAGAGTGTGCATTTTAACCAACGGCAACAAAAAACATAACATTTATGAGATAAAAGCTCATACAAAAGGGAGGGAGAAGAAGAATGATAAGGGGATTCTGAAGAAAATTGCTGCCTCAGAGGCATCTGGACCCCTAATAAGGGATTTGTAATCTTGGGGGTGAATAGTTCTCTCTCATCCACTTCTTTTAGCCTTGGACATATACCCAATTATATAAAAAGAATATATATTCAGGTTCTAAAGGAAGATGGGGACTAGAGTGTCTCTTGGGTTTGGTCATTCTACCTTAGTAACCCCAACGATATTGTTTCAGGGTTAACTATTACCAGACTGAAAATGTCATACTGTAATAGAATAAAGACCAGGGCATGTGGTATAAACCCCTAGAATCCTGTGATATGAGTGGAAAAGTCAGTCTGGGCCTAGGAAAGTCATTGTACGAACCCTGGAGCAGTGGTTCTCAATCAGGGGCAATTTGGCCATGTATAGAAACATCTTTGGTGGTCACAAGTGGGGGGATGCTACTGGCATCTAGTGAATGGAGGCCAAGGATGCTGCTAACACTACAATGCACAGGACAGCACCCCACAACAAGAATTATCCAACCCCCAAATACGCGGGTTGAGAAACCTTGCGTGCGGGCTCAATCATAGTCAGACTATATACCTCTTGAGGACAGAAACCAGGTCCTGTACTCCTTTTCTAAGCACAGGTGAGGGAAAAGCAGGGTCAAGGTAAATGAATCAGTCCCAATCGTTTAAATTTGATTAAACCTCAGATCCTCCTCTCAAAAGTCCATGTACTTTCTCTCCCGGAGGATTTCCTTAACATTACTTTTCACCAGGCAAAATTTTCCAGCACCATAGTTCCTGGTAATGTCTAAAGAATACCCTGAGTAAAGCGGACCCTGTAACAAACATGCCAAATTGCTCAGGGTTCACGCCGACAGACAGGCTCACCCCATAAATCTGAAATGGCAAGTCCCAGGCCTGCTTCGAGTTGGTGTGAGAGGGCCCTCGTAAGTGCAGGTGCCCCTGGGGGCAGCGAGGTTTGGGGCTTTACTCCTTGGCGGCTGCCTCGTCATTGCTCCTGGGTAACAGCCCTGTTTGCTGCCTCCATCTTTTGGAAATGAGATGGAGGAGAGAGTTCTGGCTAAGTTTCTATAATCAGCCTCCAAATGAACAGGTTTGCCTTGGACTGCCATGGATTCTCACTCTAAGGAGAGAGCTGAGCCCACCCTGGGCTCTTGAGAGCATCGGTTCTGGGTGAGCTGTGCAGGAGGGGCAGTGGCAAAGCTGCATTTGGGCTTTGATCTTGATGTCCCTAAGCCAGGAGGTGGTCTGCGGGCTTCTGACTAAAGTCCCCTCAAGCTTCTTTAGCCAGACCGGGAGTGTCTACTGAAGCGCTCTGCTGTACCCCTGACTGCACTGCCCACTCTATTGCGCCAACTTAGACCTGAGCTGGTCTAAGAAGATGGCTAATTATTCCCAATGCCGCAGTCCATTATTACAAGTGGGGGTTACTTTGGGATGTCATATTCAAGTTCCTGCACGGTTTCTTCTGATCCTCTGTAACTGCCCTCAAATACTCTCCCTGCAATGTAAAGTCAGGATGGGCAGTTGTTAGTGTCCACTTAAATGCATAACATGTTAGCACTAAAAAGACGTTAGCTCATCTTGTCCAACCTGTCATTCTATGGCTGAGGAAACCAAGGCCAAAGAAGGGACATAGTTTGCCCACATAATACATCCAAGAGGAGACAAGGTGTGGCCTTGAACCTAGATCTCCTAACAATGGGGGAATATTTGTCCTGCTTTCCCCTGTGACTTGTGTAGACTAGCCCAGAAAACAGAGCTGATAATTATCCTCAAATCACAAGCAAAATTCTACCTGATTCATGTGGGGAAGATTCTACGTCCAGGCAGAGTTTTTATGTTTTCTACTTTATTTAAGAGTTGAAGCGTTTCCATTTAACTTTGACTACTACATACTCCATTTAGAGGAATAGGAAAAAAGGAAGTTATATTTGGAGTAGATCACAAAGGGGTACTGCTCTATATTTGCAGTGTTCCCTAGGAAAGAAGTTTTCATAGTCATCATCATACACATTCTCAATTTTTAGGAAGGTCCATTGTTCACAGATTCACTTTTCAGACCAGAAAATTGAGAAACAGAGGGAAATCACCTTGACTAGTTGTATCTGGAGAGGGCAAAAAGGATAAATTCTTGGGCAGCTCTTGATTAAGTAACTGACAGAGAAGAACAGAATTCCAACCACATGTACATGTCGATTCAGACGGGCATGTTTCTAAAGCTTTCTGGCAAGGGCTTTGAAATGCAATCTTCATACGTTCAAAGAAGCTTAGTAGGTGATACTTATAATCTCACAGAAAAGAAAGGAACAAAAAAAAAGGTGCACCGGATGAGATGAGGAGAGCTGATTCTCTGACAAGTAGGTTAATGGGACCATTTTTAAATATGAACACCTGGCCCAGTTCAGTCACGTGGTGTGTAAGTGGGTAAAGTGGTACTTCCACGGACCTACCCTGCTTCTGACCACTCAAAACTCCCAAGTTGGGAGCAGCTCAAGCATCTATAGTGAGAAAGTAAACTTGGAGGTTTAAAGAAGGGTGGGGGTCCTGAGTGCTCCCTACCCCTTTACCTGAACACCTAGCTTCCAACACTATTGATGTAGGTACTGAGCAAGTAAAGATGTTAAATGTCCTTCTGGAGAGTTATGGTTATGAAGTTAAAAGGAAGAATTGAGATTTTATAGCATTAAGAATAAACCAAACTATTAAGTTTCACTCAGTACAGATCCTGTGTGCCTGCACCTAGGCAAACTTCAAGGAGCTGAGACAAAAAGGCAGTGAATGCAGATGCTTCCTTCCCTGCTGGGCCCTGCTGCATTGGACCATGAGCCACTTGTGACCACAGACGTGACTCCTTACAAAGGAGCATCCTGGTGGCGCTGCTGGTGCCATGAGTCACCTGGCAGGGCTGAAGACAGGCCTCAATGCCAAGAAAGCCCAAGATAAGATGCTAGAAGTGTGATCTCTTGGAAGAGGACCTATTTGTGTCTTAGGAGAAGGGGTCATTCTCCAGAGCAGAGAGGTCCCCCAGAACACCCTCTTTTCCCCATCTGTGGGTGACTTCCAGATTTAATGAGGGCTCTGGTTTGTGCTTCGCTGCAAAGGCTCAGGAAAGTCAAGAGCAGTGAAGGGAGACTTCAGTAAATCCATATACGGTAGCTTCTCACATACACTGGTTCCCTTGGCAGCCAGGCTACTCTTAACCCACCTAAGGGCACTGGGGGCAAAGCCTGAGGGAGGGCACCCAACTTCACACTAAACAGATGTCTTGGTACCATACTCCGCCTCGCACACTGCAGCTTCTTACCTTGTCGGAAGGAGATGTACACCAACCTCTCATCAAACTTCTGGACGTGCCGGAAGTTGTTGATCATCTCTCTGGGGGATGGGTCATTCTCACGTGTGCAGTACAGAGCTGTCTCCAAAGCCAGGAGCTGTGGTGAGAAGAGCAGAAACACCCCCTGCAGGCAGAGTGACAGCTCCCTTGCCTGACCTCAGTGGGGAAGAGACTGCCAGCCCTCAGCTCCAAGGCTTTGGTGGGAGACAAGGTAGAAAGCAGTGGGAAAGCCAGAGAACTGCTCTTCTCCCCTGCAGGCATCTGGGTGACTGGGCGCCGGCTGAGCTGCTCTGCCTCCCCACATTCCCAGGTTTGGGCTAGGTCAGTGCTGAAATCTGCCCTGCAGAAAGGAAACCTGGGGTGCTGCAGGGGTTCCTCAGCCTCCCACAGAGACCGCACTCCTCTCCTGAGCCTGATTTGGCATCCAACCCTAAATCAGAGGGGAATTTGGGCTTATTCCGATGTTCCCATCAAAAGGAACAAAAAGAGAGAGGCAAGAGTTTCACAGGTTCTCTGACTGCTAGATCCATGGAATTTTCCTACACCCACGTGGATTATATAATCTGCTTCCAAGGCAGTTTCTGGGTTAGGATGTTACTGCTTCCTAGCATGTCGCACCTCTTGATTCATCTCATCTTTATTCCTATCTGCCTACTTGCTGTCCTTTATCTAGGTTACTCAGATCAGGAGCTCATAGTAAAAAAGAAGGAGCAACAATGAGGGCTGTACTGGACTCATGAAAGAGGGCAAGGGTGAGGCGGGCGGTGAGCCAGTGGACAGCACTGTCCTGGCCTCAGCTCCTGGCAGCCCTTTTTCCTTCTTAATGAATTGAAGCTGTAGAATAAAGGGACAGGCAGCAACCGGGAGCTCAGAAGATCTGACTTTGGGTCTTAGCAATGTCACTAACCCGTGGTGATCCTGCAAGTTTCCTCAATTCTCTAACCTTCACTTCCATCACCTATAAGATGAGAGGGTTAGAGATGATTGCTAAGGAGTCTGTTCCCCAGTTTTGCACTAGACTGTGAGCTTCTTGAGGACAGAGACCTTCACTCATTGCCATAATCCCAGCTTCCCAGATTGTTAAATGATTCAACCTAATCCTGTCTTTATTCTGCTCCTGTAAAGCAACCATGCTCTTCCGGTCTGGGAGGTGAACACCATCCACTAAGGGATATATTAGGAAATGCAGCTTAACAACTCTTTTTTAAATTCTAAATCAGAGGAACATTGGGGCTTAAGGAACTGTGGAGACAGATTTATTTTCTTAGCTTGACTTGATGGCTCAGGCTGAAATTTCTGCAGCATTCCAGGCACCTGCGCTATTTGGAAAGGTTCTGAATAGTTGCCAGTGAAACTCTTAAGTGAGGAAGCCGAGTCGCTGATTATGATATGGGTGGTACCACGTGGTCCTTGACTTAGAGAGGCGTGACAGTTACCTGCTCCTGGGAAATTTGCACAGGGTTTCTGAAAACTGTCCAGAGCACCGTGGGATGGCAAGGAGGTGTGGTCAGGGACCCTTTGTAGCGATAGTATTCAGCAGGCTTCTCAGGAAGCAGCTCTTCAATGCTGAAGCCTGGAATGGGCACTTCTTGGCCTGGAGAGACATGTTGGGAAGATGGTGTCAGCGTCGCTCCCCATGGCAGAGGTGCAGCAGAGTGTATGACTGAGCCTAGAAATATAAACTAGTCCCTTTCTGGGCCATGTGACCCAAGGGTCTGCTCACTGACAGCACTCACCCCCTACATTTGTTTTTCTTTAGGTCACATGGGAATGACTACATCCTTTTCCAACAGAGGGTGAATTAGCATCTCAGGACCCCCTCACCTTGGTACTTTACTTCTTGAAGGTGACTGAAGATCTTGTCATAGGATGGATTGAAGGAGCCCATCTGCAACAGAGACAGGGCATTTGAACCAGGACAAAATTCTATAGGTTGAACCTGGGTTGACAACTGCTAACAGGGGGGCTGGGCTAGGGGTATGTGGCCACCGCTGCCAGGCCCTTTCTGAAGAAGCTCTTTACTAAGACAATTATGATGGGTCACTAGGCTGGTAGGGGCTTGGTGTAATGGTTTTGCCCTCTTGTGTCTCAGTACATCCTTTTTCCAGCTCAAGGCACTGGGACTTTATTGTCCCAGGGCAAGGGAGATAGCTTGTTGTCCTGATTATCTGGCTATGAGCCTGAAGGCCACAACTAGCATATTCTCTAACCAGAACTTAAAGGAGCTTGAGTTCATTCATGCAAACCAGTTTAGGCAAGTAAGCATGTTGAGAAACAAGGTACATGCTTCCTCTAGGCAAAAATAATACAAGTGAATCAGGAGACATTCCTATTTTCTGGAATTAAGGAAAGAACTCATCCCGGGGTCCATATAAAGGATGGAACTTGGATACCAGGAGTTGTATCAAGGGTTCAGGCATCTAACACACCTAATGGGGCAGCGCTAAATGACCACCCAACCCTTACACACACACACACACACACACACACACACACACACACACACACACACACCATATCCAAATGGGTAATTCCATGCCTTATGCAACTGGACTAGGGACTAGGGTTCATTTTTCCAATGGCACAAAGGACACACCTATTTCTGCTACCCAGCCACAGAAAGTGCTGCCTCCACGCCCCCTATCGGGGAACAGCCCCTGCTCTAGAGGCAAGACATAGCCAGAACAGGAATGAGCCCCACACAGCCAATAGACAGGCATGCATGGAACCAAATGCTGACTCTGATATAATCCCGCCTTCAAATTTAATGTAAAATCCCTTTAAACATGTCTTACCTCTATGAGAACAGCTAGGACGGCGAGGCCTTCTGACTTGTTACTGGCAGTGCTGGCGTTGGGGTACAGGTCCGAGTTATAATGGACAATATGCAGCTGCAACGGGCAAGAAGCCTCTCATAAGGGGATGGGCGACTCGTGGGAACCTTTCACTTTTGCAGGAGACTGGAATCCAATGGGGATGACAGACCCCCCTCCCAGGTAGGTTAGGCCCCTCAGATCCTCCACTCATGGCCTCCCCAGTTTCCCTTTTCCTTCAGTCCTCTAGACCAGAGGTCCCCAACCTTTTTGGCACCAGGGACTGGTGCTCCTATGAGAATCTGTTTCCTGATGATCTGAGGTGGAGCTGAGGTGGTGATGCTAGCACTGGGGAGTAGCTGCAAATACAAATGAAGCTTTGCTCCCTCACCTGCTGCTCACCTCCTGCTGTGTGCCTGGCTCCTAACAGGCCACAAACCTGTACCTGTCAGCAGCCTGGGGGTTGGGGACCCCTGCTCCAGACTGCAGACTCCGCCAGGGCAGACTGTCCATTTATTTGCTCATTGTGTCCCATTGTCTGATATGGTGCTTGGAAAGTAACAAGTGCACAACAGATGTTGAATGAATGAATGAGTAAATGAATAAATGGGTTTTTATACCAGCCATGAAAAAGCCTGAGTATTTTGGAGCACTTCTGGACCCTTCTGATTTTTCTTACTTGTTTTGGAGCCTGGGGTAAAATTGTCTCATGTGGTTCATCCAGCCTCAGCCTGGCCACTCTCCACTTGATCTGGAAGCAGTGGGGGCTGGGGTGGTAAATCTCCAACTGTAACTTAATCGTATTTATATCGAGAGTAGGACACATATTTATCTCAGGTGGAGAAAATCACAGCATGGCTTTTATAAAGTTTTATCAATCATATTTTAAAAGGCCATGAAACAAGAATGTTACTTCATGAATGTAGACTTTTACCTTTACAAAATAAAATTCTAAACTCGTCTTTTCAAAGCAGAATTTTGTCATTATTAAAGTGAAAAGAGTTTTCAAGAAATTTTAGGTTTAAGAAGTTTAGGTAAGCATTAAGACATTATTATGACAAATTCTGAAGCTAAGCAGAGTTAGGCCTGGTTGGTACTTGGATGAGAGACCCCCTAGGAAGGCCAGGTGCTGTAGGCATAAAAAATAGAATAAAAAAATAAGGGATTGTAAACTGACAAGGTCCTTATAATCTGTGAGGTCAATCAAGGGTTGCCTCACCTAATATATATGTGTATGTATATGTATGTATGTGTGTGTGTGTGTATGTATATATATATTCTGACAATATTAAACCTGATTTTTAATCCTAAAGGTGATGTCACTTGTTCTCCAAAACACTGTGCAAGTAGATAGTTCTGTAGATATGACACATGCATTTTTGTTGATTCTTTGCCTCTTGGGACGATGACACATTGAGATTTTATCCCTCTTTTCTTTTTTATTCAACTCTTTTTCTTCCTTGTGTATTTATAAATAGAATTCAAGAATATTTAAACATAATAAAAACGAATATTTTATTGAGCACAGGTGAATGCTCCCCACTTTCCAAGTCGTCCTTTCTAATTTTTAAAAATTATATAAAATTACTGCTTCCTTTAGGTGGTCCTCTATTAAGGATGTCTCAGGGGCTCCTACTTCACCATCTTTCCCCCGAAGGACATAGACTCCCACGTTGCCCCACGCCGTCTTGGCCTGGCATTGGTTTCACAAATGGAGCAAAATTCTGTATGGCTAAAACCCCAGAGGTGCTAGATCCTTATTTCTTTTTATAACTGACCTTTGAGTGTATGGCCTGTCTTAGCACTTTTCTCACTGTGTTAAGATTAAATCTAGAGGGAGGTAAAGACTAATAGAAACAGAAGGGTATTCCCTATGAGAGGATTAAGAGAGTCTTCTGAGTCTTCTTATATAGACTCAATTTGGAAGAACCTCTACATTCTCAAAGACCCTCCATAGAGAATCCACCACTTTAGGGTTAATTTGACATATTTCCTCTATTTTTGACATTTATGGTCCATTTTCGCCAGGTTCTTGGTCTGATGATGTGGCTTAATATCAGAAAATACAAAAACTAGAAATATTTTTAAATGTCCAACCCCTCCTAGCCTATACCATAACTCCTTTATTCTCCATGGGCAAGTAAAAACCTCCACGTTGCAATTAGGCTGGAAGAAATCACAGTCCTGGAGTTTCAGAGAGGGGCCTAGTCTGAAATATGGGCACCTGCAGTAGTGCCATCACATTGGGCCAGAATTATAGTCCCTCCACCCTTGTAACTCAACCTATAATTAGCCTGAGACATTAAGCTGTTCAGCAATTAAGAACAGAAGAGAAAGGTCATGTCATTATTTACTATGGGCTCCACTGGTTGATCAATAGCATTTATCTTCCTATAATGCCCTGTAAATATGTAGAACCACACCCGCAAGGTCAAGCCCATGGGAGCTCTGAAATGGAACAGCTCAGTTCTCCACCCCCATTGCCTACTTGTAGTGCAGGAAAAATGTTCTGCATCTCATCCTGTTTTCCTTTAGCATTTTGGGTTAGCATTTCAGGGCGATGTTACACAATGCTGTGCTGACATCCTGAGCTACCCTTGGTCAGTCGCTGGTTGCCATGATGCCCTGTACATTATAATGCCAGTCATTCTTTGATTTGTGACCAAGTAGAAGAGTAGCCCTGGACCCAGGTCCCTAAGTTCCAAGGACAATCTCTGTCCAGGGAAAGGAAAGACAGGATGAAAAAATGTAAACAGCATAGCATGTGAAGAAAGGCTGAATTTGGGGGAGCAATTAGCCCACTATGATTCAACAGTGGAGTGCATCAGGGAGACAAGCTGGTGGGATCTTAATCTGTGCAAGTAGACGGGGGATATCTAGAACAGGAATATGTACATCCCACTGTGCCCGCTGGGAGCGCTGCCTTCAGTAAAAAACATAGAGACAAAATCAGCATGTTCAGGAGAGGAAGAGGATCAGGACACCATAGGAGCTGCAGGGTGGCCAGAGTGGCTATACCTTCCTGTGTTACTGACAGGCCTGGGTGTGGGTGTGGAGAGCAGCGCCCCCACCCCCACCTCTCCAGTGCTCTGATCTTATCTACACACCAACCAAGTGGGAGGATGCCAGCCTGCCCACTGCCAGGCAGTTACTGACAGCCTGACAACCGCACTCACCTCGGCAGCAAAGTGCTTCCCGCCAACCGTGTGCTCGGAGCCGTGGGGGTCATTCCGGTTCCCCCAATGCAGGTGCAGCTGTGTGGCACTGTAGCGGGAAGGGAGGCCCTGGATGTGCATGGCTGGGGGCAGCTTCAGCTTCACTGCAGGGAGTGGAGGGGCAATCTTCAGAGTCAGGGAGACAGCACTTGCCCGGGGCCCAGACAGGGTGCAGGTGGATGCAGCAAGGTAGGGACCAGAGGGAACATAGTCTGCAGGCCAGAAATCTGGCCTCTTTCCCTGGGAACATCCCTATTTCACTAAAGCAATTCTAGCAGCACCGGGACCTTCTTGGTTCCCTCTGGAAAATGATGGCAGGAACACTAATACTAGACCCAGGGATGGATGTTTGTTAATATATCCACGCATCACACTCCTGGCTATGAAGATGGAAACTTTAAAGAAGTACCTGCCAAGATGTAGAATCCTATAGCAAGAACAATAATAACAATTGCTATTTATGAAGTATTTACTCTATGCCAGATCCCAACATACATAATCTCTAGTCTTGATAATACCCACCAATATGCCCATTTTCCAGATGAAAGTTCTTACCCAGAGGCTCAAGACTCATCAGTGGTCAAGCTGAGATTCAAATCCAGGTTTGTCTGATTCCAAAACCTGGGTGTGCGCCTGCCACGAACTGCATGGCTCCTTGAGTTCATGATACCAAAGAATTCATTTTCCTACCACAGCCAATGCGCCAAGGGGCTCATGCTTGTCCCCCTCTCCCATCCCAAGACATGTGCTTCTTCTGAGAGGTGCTACCCTGGCAGAACAGCAGGAGCCCAGGGCCTCTAGCATACCCTAAAGAGAGTGGCCCGGGCCTCCCT
This sequence comes from Rousettus aegyptiacus, assembly GCF_014176215.1. NCBI lineage: Eukaryota > Metazoa > Chordata > Mammalia > Chiroptera > Pteropodidae > Rousettus > Rousettus aegyptiacus. The sequence goes on from NW_023416306.1 coordinate 131,143,686, forward strand.
TGAGAGCTCCCCTCTGCCCTTCCCCCTGGTACCTCAACGGAGCCCCCTCCCTGGCAAGCAAGGAGCTGAGAGGAAGCTCAGACATCCCCTGCAGGTTTCTGAGGTCTCTTCCTCACCTGAATGGCCATTGTTGGTCAGGATAAATTGCTCATTGGAAGACACGTTGTAGCCTTGGAAGTCAAGGGGCACAAGGCTGGCATCGTACTGGAGGATGTCACTGTGCAGGTCTATTGGGGACTGCAGCAGACCTCCACATGATGGGTAGTTTTTGGACCAGCTCATCTCCCCATCAGGACCTAGAAGGAGAGATTCAAGCCCAAAATTTAATCAATTTTCCACAGACATTGTTTCCTTACCATCTAGTTCTGTATTCAATACAATTACTCCTTTTCTCTCCTTTTCTTAATCTGCATTGGTGTATTCTTCAAGGTCCAGAGATTTTAGCCTAGGGAATCAGGCCGCGCAAGTGCCTCAAGACCACTTACTCTTGAAGTGAGGTGGGGAAAGGATTAGAACAGCCCCATACGAGGGACTAGGGCCCGACGAGCTCTGCTTCATTTTGTGCATCATTCGTATTTTGATACAATACATACCCTCCCCATGTGGAAGACCTGTCAACTTTTGGCAATTTGGCATCTGTTTATTAAACACCTATCACGGTCTTTGGTCCACTAAATTGAACACAACACCAGGGCCCCTGCTGGCCCATACTTGTATTCTAGTGGGGAAGAATTTAATGAATCTGCTGGGATGCTTCAGATTGGAAAATTTGGTGTATGACTATAGCTCCAGGTAGGTGTTTGAGGCTAATGGATTTACAGGTATGACCTTCCAGAGAGGAAACCCTAGAGGACACTGACTCTTGATATCCATGTCTGGGGTAAGTATAGAACCCAACCTGATAGGGATGCTTGAGAAACATCAAGTAATTATGGACCTGGAGTCACAGAGCTAAGTGCAAGGTTTACACTTAGTATGACAATACTACAAAAAAAGAAAAAGTATGATAATACTACAAACTCATTATTACAATATAATTGACAAACTATTAGTAAGGAGGAACAAATTTTAAAAATAAATCCTCCAGGGCTCAGGCTTCTTGCTAAATATCAGGTAATAGTCCTTCCTCTGGAAATGAAAATAAACAATTCAATCCCATGTTCAGATTAACTTTCTTACTCCAACAGGGAAAAGTCTTTAAAGAATGTAAAGCTATATTTAAAAGATTATCTCCCATGGTAATTAAACGGATTTTCAGGCTGAGGTTTCTCCAGAAAAGCAAATAATTGGCATGTCATGGCTCGTTAGAGAACCCTGTGGGTTCTCTCAGAATTGGGACCCAAGCATTGCCATCTAGGGTCCATTCCTCAGTATCTTAGCACAAGGAAGGGTGTTCACTAGAGCAGAGGTAAAAGGAACACTACTTCTCCTGGGGACCCTTCCACAGACAATAGCATCATTTCACCAGGATGTAAGCGTGTATATCGGCCCACAGAATCTTGATTCCCTACACCTTATTCTTTAAACTAGGGGACCTCAGCTGTGAGTAGCAAGAGTTAGAAGTGAAACTTGGTGCCTACATTCATTTAAAATGTTGTGAGGAGTTGAACACACACAGTAGAACTCCACTAGTTGTTCATGCTGTCAACTTTTGGATATACCTTTTCAGAAATGGTAGAGTGTGAAGGGATTTCAGAATCTCCAGTCCAGCTTTTCATTGGACACCAGTTTTCTCAGTTGCACACATCAGAGTTTCCACTGGACGATATCGCTTTTATTTCCAAGGCCTCAAAGCCCTGGATTCAAGGCAACTCAACTACACCAAGATGGCAACTGAGGGAGAAGAAGGCTGGAGAAAACTGAAGAAGTCAAAGTGAAGGAAGACGGTTATTCAGCTGAGGGCAAAACCAAGTTCTGTAGGGATAGCAGTTAGCAGAGATGAAGCAATCCTGAGGTATCAGGCAAACCCTAAAGATCAGAAAGAGGCACATCTACCGGGCAGCAAGGCTTCCAGAGTAAGGCTGCCAGCCTTTTCTTGGCTCATAGTACCACGAGGCCCACAGTCAAGGTGGCAGAAGCTGCCAGACAGGCATGGATGGAAATAATCAGGAAGTAAAGAGGTGTAGCAATGAGAAGATTTCTTCTTGCACATATTACTGAAGGGAATTGGATTAGAAGGACTTTGTTTTCCCAGAGCAGAGGCTCTAAAAGTTTTCATGAAGAGAACATTTTAGTGATAACCACACCAAGAGCTCCTTGGGGACTGGGACATCTCATTTTCTTTGTGAAGCCATGTTGTGATGAGGGTCACATGCCTAATAGGCATTTAGGAAACATTTTCCCAAAGAATGAAAGACCCCAAGGAACGAAGAGCTTGGGGAAAGGTTATCAGGAGAATTTTTCTCTTTTATTTTGCCCTAAATACTCTTTCTTGGATCTTAGACTGAATTATGTATTTGGGGACAGGAAAGACTAAGGTTATAAAAGACAACAGACTCAGTGATGGCAAAACCGTCCTGGGAAAGAGAAGCAGCTGTATTGGACCAGGAGAGTCAAGAGAACAAGATTCCAGCACCAGCTGTCCTACCACCTCAGTGAGCAATGGCAATCAGGTGACATTCCCTTTGCCCTTTGTACAAATGGGAGGATTGGACACTATGTTCCAGAACATCTCTCTGGCTCTCAAGTTCCAAGATTTATTAAGATTACTAGGATTAAGCCCCTTCACCTCTGAATCAGGCGAGTTTGAATGAGCTGGGGAGAGTTGCTCATGCCCAGGCAGCTCCTGGACATGTGATAAGATGCCCAGTGGGAACTAGCTGTGGGAATGAGGGCACAGGGCACCACTGCTCCTGGGGCTGGCTGGAGAGTGGGCAGCGTGTGCATCAGGACCTTGCCATGGGTCTTGGCTGCCATCCACAAGGGGTGCTGGTCCTTGAGCACAGGTCATAGGCACGTAGGGCAGAGGATCTGAAAAGCCTTTCTAATCCTCCTCCTGCAGCTGCTGATGCTTCTTTTATTTCTTCTTCTTCTTCTTCTTCTTCTTCTTCTTCTTCTTCTTCTTCTTCTTCTTCTTCTTCTTCTTCTTCTTCTTCTTCTTCTTCTTCTTCTTCTTCTTCTTCTGCTGCTTCTTCTTATTATTACTTTAGTAGTCTTGATCCTTACAACTCTACAACTCCATAGGTTCAGCAAGGCGAAAAATTGAGATTAACTGATTTGCCCAAAGGTAGATTTTGGCTTAGTAACAGAGTTACCTTGCCTGGGCCACAGGTTACATCACTTTCTGTTTCCATGTTTACCCAAGAGAGTTTGGGCACCTGTCTCCTCCCTTTCCCACACTCTCTTTGAAGGCAAGGACTATATATATCTCATTCATCCCTGCCTAGCCCACAATGTCTGACACAGAGCAGGCCCTCACATGGTTACCAACCTGGATTCTCATGCTAATTTTTGCTTGTTCCTCTCTAGGGAAGCACACACCTATATTAATTCTCCTAGTCTCCCATTCCCTGATATAATTTTGCCCCTCAAAAAAGAAAAAAAGAAAATAGTATCACTTACACAAGTTCAAATTTTACCTTTCTAGCTTTCTGATTTACCTGCATAAGACTTTGAGTGCTTGGGACCACTCATTGCAAAAGAAATCTGGTTGCTTCCCTGTAGACCAGGAGATGGCATGCCAAGCATGGGGCTTCATGGCAGTTCATATGACCCTCCACCCACATGTAATGGCTGGTGTCTCCTTCTGGCATGGCTGGGGACATTGTCAGAGCAGGCTCCATCTTCGTGGCTTGTAAACGAAAGAGAGAGGTGCCATGTGGGTGGGCACCAGGACAACCAGTACCAGGGCATCAGCAGCAGACTTCTTTCTGCCTCAGACACTGCCTGGGCAATGTGAGACTTGCCACCACCGTTAACACTGGCCTCTTCACTGGCAGCTACAGATCACGCTGTAATTTTTTAGCTTAGTCTCAGCTTTCACACTCATGCCACGTTCTCTGCTGCCAGAAGATGCCCCTTAGGACTGACTTTTCCCAAAGAATCATTTATTTCTAGCTACCGTAAAAATGTGACTTTTCTCTTGAGTTTTGAATTTGCTTCTCCAAAGCAAAATCTTGGTTGGATTCTTCCCATGATCATGATAAAAGAGATCATGTATATCTCCCAGTTTGTTTTTCTACATAAAAATTAGGGCATTATGGCTTTCCAGTTCATGAATTTTTCTGCTTTAGGCAAAACAGAAATGGACCAAATTTCTGCTTTGAAATGTAATGAAGAGATTAACATGGCACAGCTTCAAAAGGCCTCTAGTGATTTCTGATTGGGAATTATGAGGCCCAGAGTGCAATACTTGCACTACCCAAGGACCAGAACTTTTTCATGGAAAATTTCAAATGTATACAGCAGTAGAGAGAGGAGCAAATGAACCTCCACCTCCAACCTACCTTCAACAACTAAAATTCACAACCAGTCCAGCCTTATCTATCCTGTACTCACTCTCCCCTATCCCTGGATAATTCTGAAGTAAATCCAAATATATTTCATCTGTTTATATTTTAGTATGTCTCTCTAAAACATAAGGACTCTGGAAACAAAACTATAATACCATTACTACACTTAAAATGTGAACAATTAATCTCTTAATATTATCAAATCCAGACAGAATTCAAAATTTTCTAATTATCTCATAACTTTTTAATGGCTTATTTGTAAAATTTGGGGTTCAAATAAGGTCCACATATGGCAGTTAGTTGATGTGTTATGGCCTTGATAGCAATTTAATGGGGCAATGCCTCATAAAAGAACAACCACACCACTCTTCCAAGACTCAAAATCTCAGAGCCGGTCTGGCTCAGTCCATTCTTTGCCTTCATTCAGTCATGGAGGCCTAAGTTTCCGGCACAACCACCACCCCCACTACCCCAGGTGAGGCCCTTGCTGTGTCACGCTGCAAAGGCCCCCTGCAGAGTGCCCACCTCAGCCTTTACCCTTGGCTACCAGGCTCCTTTCTTGTTTAACCAGGTGTAGCCCTGCTTCTGTGGCACTGCCACATGCCTCCATCCTTTCTCTACACCATGTCCTGCTCCACCCCAATAAAACAGTGAAACCATAGCCACATTTCATGGCCTAAAATGCCTCAGCTTGTCAAGGCCTTCAGAGGCCCTTGCACCCCAGTCAAGGCCCATGGTCAGGCCAGCTACCCTATCCACAAAACAAGCTATGCCTACCAACCTTCACAAATATTCTTACGCTAAAAATTTGCTTAAAATGCCTTCTCCTTTCTTCTTTACCTTTCCAAATCTTGTCCACTCCTCAAGTTCAGCTCACATCCTGCCAAAGCTACTCAGTGCTTTTTCCCTGCCCTGAACTCCTTAGCCAGCCTACTCAGGATTTGTGTAAGGGTACAGTGACTTGAATTGTTGTTTAATCTGTCTCACTTGTGACTGTTTTCTCTACACTAGCACCTAAACCTGTTTCAGATTTAAACTCTGTCTAAAAGTTTCAAAGAAGACTTTCAAAGACTAGAATTTTTTGTCACATCTCTCCCCCATGTCTGAACACATAGTGGCACTTACTAAACACATAATGAATTAATTTGAAGGGTTACTTAAGCTCATTTCAGAAATCTAGCCATAAAGGGATGAGAGAAGAGAGAGAAGACAGAGAGAGAGACAGAGACAGACAGAGACAGAGACAGAGAGGGGCAGCGAGAGAGAGAGAGAGAGAGAGAGAGAGAGAGAGAGAGAGAGAAAGAGAGAGAGCACGCATGTGTATTAAGTTAGTTATAGGAAGATGAAGGCAACAAGAAGGCTTTTGTTTTTAATAGAGAGGTCTGTGCATATTTCCATGCAGAAGAAAAGGGGAGTAGAGAAGGAAGGTTGATCCAGGAGAAAGAGCACCTCATTCATGGACTGTGGCGCTGAGAATGCAATGGGAGAGGATCCAGCAGAGGTAGACATTAACTCTGGGCTGATGGAGGCACTCAATAAACGTTTGCTGAATGGATCAGACCAGAACACTGACACCTGCCTGGAAAGGAAATGCAAAGAGTGAAAAACCCAAGCAGAAATCCTGGAACTCAGGAGACCCGCAAAGGTGATCAGAGGAAGGTTGGCTATGGGAAGACCAGCAGTCTCAGCTTCTCATATTCTGAGATGGATGCAGCCAGAATATACATACACCAAAGGCCCTAAAAATGTGTATGTAATTTTTTTTAATGAACTTATATTTGGCTATTTTTAAAATATACCTGTGTCTTATTTTAAAATTTAATTACAGAAAATTTTAAAGCAGATTTATTACATATCTGTAATTTTCTGTAAAGAGTATGGTATAATGGCCCCAAGTACCCATCTGTTCATGACTAGTTAATTTTTGTCTATCCCCTCTCCCACCTTATCCATTTCCCCCTCCACTGGATTACTTTGAAGAAAATATATGAATACTTATGTGTAACTATGAAAAAAACTCTTAAAAAAAAAACCATAATATCATTTTCACATTTAAAACTTATTAATAATAATTTCTTAATGTCATCAAAGATCCAGTGAATGACCACATTTCCCCAGTATTCTCATGAATTTATTTAACATTTTGAACCAGGGTCCAAATACAGGGTCCCTGTATTGTGACTGGTTAGTAAGTCTCTTAAATTTCTTTTTATCTATAGGTCCCCTTTTCATCTCTCCCCAACATGGTTGTATTTACTCTGTAAATATATATGTACTGACTCATCACTGCCTTGGGAAAATAATTTATGCAAGTAAATGAAGGATGATTTTATTATTTTGTAACCTTTTTTGCAAAAAAAAAAAAAAGGAGGTTAGTATGATATGGGGGTAAGTAAAAATTTTTTTAAATTTGTTTTTCAATTACGGTTGACATATAATATATTAGTTTCAGATAATAAAAATGTTTATGGGTTGGGTAATTTATCATGTTTATACATCTGTCACATCTATATTATAGCATATATAGTATATAATAAAAGCACATAGAGCTCCTCAGAAGATGAGAACTATATAATTACTGGTGCAGTTTGATTACTATTTCTCACTGATTATTCTATCTCACTGACTGCATCCTATGTGCTCAAGAATAATAAAAATGTTAATGAAAATAAATATTGTTTGTAACTTGAACTGTATCTGATGAGTCAGGACCAAAATCAAAAAGTACATTTATGATTATCCTATTTTGAGGTTTGTCTTTTGGGTCTTTCTAATAAGTCAGTCTCAGACCTACTTGCAGCCTGTGACATTTCTTGGTGGTCATACTCTTTGAGGTGGGTCTCCATCAGTGTCTGTGTGAATGCTCCTGCAAGCAGCTGCCTAGGGAGCCAGTCCTGGGCCACTGACTCCAGAGCATGACTCTTTGGCTTGGCCACCAAAACATAGTCAGGTCAAAACCTGCCCCGATGGATAAAACTGTAGTAGCAAGATTTTCATATTCTGGAATTCGACACACCTTTAGTCAAAATTTCTGTACAATAAAAGCTTTTGGTTAGCCCCAAAATTTTGTTTTGTAAGGGGATCTGATATAGTAAAAATGTACCTGGTCCTAGCATGTATGTGAAAGTGATCACAGATTGTGTCTCAGATTTGAATACATATTTAATAAGATATATTATATTTGCAATAAAATGAGTATTCAAATGTTGAATGGAGAAAATCACGAAATACCCTTCTTGGAGTGCTAGTTTTGGAGTTAATTCATTTCTTTAACAAATGTGCCAACTATGTGCCAAGCCCTGTATAATGTGTTGAAGATACAACAGAGAACACAACAGATCTGACCTCTGTCCTCACGGAGCTTACATTTCAGTGGAAGGGCCTGATAAATTATAAATAAGCAAAAAATCAAACCAATACATTAATAAAATAAGTACAGTCTGCAATCGGTACTATGAAGGAAATAAGCAAAGGCCATGATGGAGAAAAATGGAGGGACCGCAATGGATCTTATGGTGTAGGCAGGCTTCTCAGAGGAGGTGCCATTAAAGCTGAGACTTAAAGGATGAAATTGAGCCAATCATGAACAAAACCCAAGGAATGGCACTCCAGAGAGAGAGCACAGCAGCTCAGAGGCCTTTTAGCAGCAGAGAACTTGGATATTCTATGTGTACGTGATGTGAAGACTCAGAAAGAACCTAGGATTCCTCTGGCTTCCGCTTAGCCAGGCTGGGTGCTGCTCTACGACAAGGCTGAGCAGGAATCATCCAGCACCTGCTCATGTACACTCCTCTGTCTGTTAGAAAGGTCCTCCTTTCAGGGGACTGGTATACACCTCTCTGCGAGGAGTCATCCATCAGTTGTGGTCCTGTGGCTAGTGCCACAGAGAACAAGGTTAAGGTGCAGGACTCCAGAGGTGAAGGCAGCCTTTGTGCCCTCTCTAAATCCACCTCAATACTACACCTCTGCAGGATGTCATTGGAATGTGGAGGCCACATTTTCAAAGTACATTTAACACATGCTTTATAGCTCCTGAAGTTCACTTTCTAAGTTGATTAGAAGATATACAGTTTCTCATAAAAGTCCAGTGGGTTCAACTTTTCAGTGGTATAGATCTCACGTAGCATCCACCTTAGCTGGATTCTGGCCCCCATGCAAAAGGCTTCATTCTGCTGACTGCCTGTTTTCCCACGGGTCCAGTGGAAAGGCATGGTTGTATAGCCCAGGATTCTGCCCAGAAAGAAAGAAGGCTAGCAGAAGTGTTAGTTAATGATTGATGGATGAGGTCTTATGATTTGATCATAAATAAACAGAGGCCGAGGAATCAAACATGTTGAATCTTTTCCTTTGTTAATGTTACAAACGAATCCAAGCCAGAGCAATGAGCAAGAGCTAGAGGATCGGGATTACTTTTTATTTATAAAGCTTCAAACTGGACTGCTGCCGCAGGCCCATTCTTCTTCCTTGGATTTTATGTCACAGAGCAATACAAATAAGAAAGTTTTCTAAAGATGCTTTAATCCATACTTTATATCAAAATTTTCTCTCTATTATTTCAGGTTTTGTTTGGGTCAACTTGAGAGGAAGGACTGAGACAGGGACTGGGTAAAGTCTTCTCAAGCCACTCTTGGCATTTCCGGTTTAGCCGTGGCAGAGGAAGGCAATCGTGCAGGCTGGAGGTGAGGAGGTAAACCACAGGACTGTAAGGCAGCTTTGCTCACTACTGTACCACCAACGCCGTAAGCTGCATGGCTAGGCCACCAGCTCAACTCTCTGTGAGGCCTTGGAAAATCCTCCCCCTCCACTTTGCCATACCTAGGGGGCCCCTCCCTCTCCAATAATCCCTCTGCAATTGCTGGGAAGGAATGTGGAATTGAGTAGGATACTGACTTTGTCAGGTTCTTTCTGGATGGAAGGCTTTCACAGGGAGAAGGGTGGGGTTTCCAGGCTGCCAAAAGTAAATGGCTGACAACTCTTTGCTTCTGATTCTCTCTCTCTGCCATCCTCTTAGGTGCTGTTGCCTTAAAGAGTATTCATTGTGGAGAACCTCTACCCACCTCTCTAGACTTCTCTGAGCCTGGTCTCACCTTGGTATTTTACTGCAGCAATGCTGAGCTGCTGACATTCTTCAGACACGCCAAGCTGCTTCCCATCTTCCTCAAACACCCTCTCACTGCTGCTCTCACTCCCTAAGGCAAGACAAAGTGTCTCTCTCTCCTCAGTGCTCATTTAGAGCCCTTTGCATTTCTTTTTCCTAGCAGCACTTATATTTATGAAAAAAGTATTTTAGATCTTTCTACCCTAGTAGATAGTGGCTCGCCAAGCGTAGTCCCTGGGGAAGCTACATCATCATTACCAATTTAGATCTTGTTAGAAAGGCAGATTCCCAGGTCCCACCTCAGACCTGTAAATCAGACACTCTGGAGGTGGCTGGCACCAGGCATCTGTCATTGAACAAGCCCATCAAGTGATTCTGATGCTTGCGGAAGGTTGAGAACCACTGCACTAGGCTCTCAGCTCATTCATTCTTGTATTTCTGTCTCTTACCGCAGAGCCTGGCACAGCAAAGTGTTCAACAAATGGTTCTGGAACAACAACAACAACAAACCACTAATAAGTTAGGCAATTTCTAAAGTGGTTACAGCCTAACCTTGAGAATGAAACCTAGCCAGGCCCAAGGCACCACCTGTCTGGGCTCAGTACATGTCATTCTCTTTGATCTTCTTTGACTCATTCATGAAGGAATCATGGTAGACATGAAAATGCTAAGTCCACAATAGAGCCAAACGTCCTGCTCTACCCTCCTGAACAAGAATTTTATTTGGTGTCGACCATGAGGAACATAATTTTTTTTTCTAAACCTGTTCTCATGGCTCATTTCATTAATCTTTTTTCATTTGGGTAAAATATACATACAATTTACTATTTTAACAATTTTTAAGTGAAATCAGTGGTTTTAAATACATTCACACTGTTACACAACCATCTTCACTATTTCGAGAGCTTTCCCATCATCCCTTTTGTTCACCCACAAAAGGTTCATCTCAGTTTACAAGTTATTTTCAAGAATCTGATCCACTAGATGTAGAGAAGAGTAGAGGTAGGTCTGTATATTTTCACAGAACCAAACTTATGGTAGATGCTCAGTGAACACTCATTGGTTGAGGAAAACAGAACAATGGTTGTCAGGCATTTCAGTATAGATGGGAATCCCTTTCAGGCTTGTTAAAACAGATTGTTGGGCCCCACCCTCAGAGTGGCTGATTCAGCAGGTTTTAGATGGAGCCTCAGAGTCTGCGTTCCTAACAAGTTCCCAAGTGATACAGATGCTGCCAATCCGGGACCACACTCAGAACCACTAGTCCTGAGCACTATTTTCTCAACCGTGGCTGTACACTGGAATCTCCAAAAACATCTAGCTTTGCTTCTGACCCAGGCCCAAGATCTGGTATGATTGTCTTGGATGGGGCCCAGACACAGCAGGCTTTAAAAAGCTGCCCAGGTGATTCTAATGTGCAGCCAAAGTTAAGAGGAGCTGGTGGAAAGCCCAGCTCATCAGATCAGTGGTGAGGTGGTTGGAGCCAGGCCTTTAAACTCCCCATTGTCAGGTAAGGTTGTCTTTTTTTTTTTTTTTTAAAAATTATAACTTACTCTCAACCAATGTGGGGATTAGGAGTGCCGAATGCCCCACCCCATGCACAGTTGAAAATCCTCATATAACTTTTAACTCCCCCAAAACAATCATCCCTGGGTATCCACAGGGGATTGGTTCCGAGATACCCCTTCCTATACCAAAATCCCAGATGCTCAAGTCCTTTATATAAAATGATGTGGCACAATACATACAATTGGCCCTCTGTATCTGTGGATCAAAAATACTGTCTTTGATCCATGGTTGGTTGAATTTGTGGATTTGGAACCCAGGGATATGGAGGGCTGACTATACATTTATTAAAAAAAAATCTAACTATCAATGGATCTATACAGTTTAAACCTATGTTGTTCAAGGGTCAACTGTAATTAATTTTTAAGGTGGCAGTATATATATGACACAAATTTACCATTAGCGACCTTGAGAAGATTCACAGTGTCGTGCAAGCATCACCACTATTCAGCTCCGGAACATTTCCATAGCTCCAAAAGGAGACCTCATACCCACATCCCCCCCTTCCCTCAGCCCCTGACCACCACTAATCTTTCTGTCTCAAAAGATTTGCCTATTCTGGATATTTCATTTAGATGGAATCATACAATTTTTGTCTGGGTTCTTTCACACAGTATAATGTTTTCAAGGCTCATCATGTTGTAGCCTGTACAGAGCTTCATTCCTCTTTGTGGCTGAGTAATATCTCATTGTATGGATATACCACAATTTGTTTATCCGTTCGTAGGTTTGCTTTTCAGTGTAGTTTAAGTATTTGACTCTGGTTAAATTGTCGTTTCCTTCTGCAAAATAGTTGCTGACTGAGATAAAGCATTGGTGTTTCTACTGTGTGGATTTTAGAAAATAAGCTGTGAATAGAGCTGGCATAAAAGGAAGATGGAGAAAATACAGTCTGGTTTCCTAGAAATAAGAGTCTCGGGATCGACGAGGCTATTCTTTGTAACAAGTTTCTAAAGCAAAAAGGGAAATTCGTAATAATGATGATAAGGGCATATTGCATACAAGGTGATGTGGCAATGTGCTCTAGCACTAAAAGGAAATTGGTGGGTGAGCAAATAGTGTGGGCAGAGGCTGCCTTGTGACAGGTTCCTTCTCTGGCAAAGAGATTTGAAAATGTCATAGGTTCTTTTAATCATTGGTATGACTATCTTTTCCAACTGCCCATCTCTCCCCATCCACCTTCTTAGTACTCATCCTTGTTAAAATGTGAATCTGGCTGTGGATGAGAAGCCGTGACTTGATTCTTAGATGGTGGGTCAGGGACGATCCTGGATATCTAAGTTGAATGTGGCCCCAGACTGAAAATAACAGAAAGAGGGGCTCTGATAAAAGACAAACTTCCTTAGGCGCTGTTTTCCAACCTTTCAGAGCAAGTTCCCCCTTTCACCTCACTGGAATACAAATCTAGGGTTCCCTGCGTGTCTCCTTTTACTTCTAATGAGAAATGCATGGCATTTTGTGTCAGACTGGTTTTGCATCTGAAATCCTACCATCCCTGATCAAGTGCCACCTTCTCCCGGGTGCCTTCCCTGACTCCCAGAGGAACAAACCATTCTTTCCTCATTCACTCAAGAAATGTCTCCCAAGCCCCTCTCCTGGGCCAGGTTCTGTGCAGCTGCCCAAGCAGTCCCTATAGGAAGGGTGTCACTCCCCACGTGCCGTGCATTATGTCCTCCTAGATAATTCTCCCTGAGGCTCAAAGTGGCTCCTTGCTCACCCCTGTCCCCCTCAGAGGTCCTAGAACACTGCCCTGCTTGCAGCAGGCTCATGCTCAAAAACCACTATGGAGGGAAAAAAAATCTCCAGCCATAATTTGACAAGTTAGCCTTAGCCGGAAAGCAAGCACTTCATTATTAGCCCAAGGCATCTGTACTTTGTGAGGCAGTTATGTGAAAGAGCATTAAATTACTGCGGCTCTCAATTTTTTTCCAGGGTGTAACAAATTTTCTGATCAGACATCTTTGCATACTCAGTCTTACTTGCACACTTTGCACACTGAGTTTTACTCAGTGATGGGACATTCCCTACTTTTATCCTTGCTGATAGAAAAGTTTCATCCTTACATCAAAAGGTTTATCAAAAGCTGGGGAGATTCTGGGGAACTGCTGGGCACATGACTTGCAGTGTGCTGCACTGACATACTTGCTGGCTAAGTGCTACTTCCTGCCCCCGCAGTCCAGCCCACTTACTTTAATCTGATTTTCTGGCATGCTTCTTCATGTATGTCTGTCCGCTACTCCCTGTTCTCCCTTCCAACACTAATCTTTCCAACTCCAATCTCCACACTCCTTCATCTGTCTGTCCTCTTCCTAAGAATCAGAGAAGGGTTTTGATTCAGGATTGTCCCTAAAGGAATCCTGACATGTGTCCCAGCTGTCTAACAACATTAACAGTGACTGGATTCTATTGATTTTTTTTCCCCCTAGCGACCACACTGGTCTTTGATCCACATTTCCCATGGTTGTATTGCAAGGAACAATATCAAATGTTAATGTCAACAGGTACTAAGTCCATTGTGTTTTTTTTAACCACTAAGACTTTAATCCTGATGTGGAAAGATATCAGCAAGTTACTTTGGCATAATTTGTTCCTGGCAAATCTAAATTATTTCCTTTAAAAAAAAAAACGACTGCATTTCCTGGATGGCTTTTATACAACCTGTGATATGTAGTGTGGAGCACGCAATGACTGGCATAAAGCAAGCATTTGCCAAAGGACCAGAGAAACACATGAGGTGGGAGTCAGGAGACACAGTTCTGGTCCTGGCATGTTTCCTCGTGCTCTGTTTGGGCCACTTGACAACCCTGAATTTCCCGTCTCATTTATAAGTCAGGGGCTTGGCTTCATCAGCACTCCCCTCTGGGGTTGCACGTAGGCACTAATGATTGCTGACTTAAATACTTCTGAATACTTAGCCAAGCCCAACAGAGGCAGGGCACTCATTTTCAATCAGGTGCACTAGCCAATTACAACATTAAGTTTGTACGTTTCTGGCTGAATTATACCAACAAGTCAGGCCCCTCGCTGCCCACCCCTTTATTCAGATCCTTGACATTCCCCCCGCCCCCATTCCTTCACACCCCTCTGGTCTCCCTTTTCCAGTGTTTCACATACTCTTCACCCTGCAGCAAGGATGATCCTTCAAAAGTGCTTATGTGATCATCTCAATTTTCTACTTAGAATGCTCCAACAGTTCCCTGTTGCCTCCAAAATGAGATCACAACTCAGCTGGCTCATGAGCTCCTCACACTCTGACCCTGGCCCATCTCCCAAGCCCCCTCCTTCCTCAGTGAGGTCTTTGGTAGTCCCCAGAATGTACCAACCTACGTGATCATTGCACAATCTGTCCTGCTGCCTGGTCAGCTCTTACGTGTCTTCCAGGTCTTAGTTGGATATCACCTCTACCAGGAAGCTGTTCCTAGCCCTTTCCAAAAACACTGGGTGTGGTCTCTCTCTTCTATGCTTCATCTCTCTGTATTGAAAGGCTCTAATTCACTGTGTCCTCCCAGATTCTCAGGCTCATAACGGGGAGGAACATGCCTTAGTCATCATTTCCTTAGCATCTAATCCAACATTTGGCACTTCGTATTTACTCAATAAATATTCATGGAATGAATATAAACCAGCTATCCTGGGATAACTGAAAACTTAGATTGAGTTTTATATCTGTCTTTGATTAATAACAAATGGAAAGAATTAACTATTTCGTTAATATATTAATTTTTTAAAACAAATCTCTTAAACAATATTATCCATGGAGGGGTCAGAATAAAAGTAAAATAAAAATGTAGGGTGCTACTTCTATAGAAAAAAAAAAAACCCTAAAAGCTATTTATTATAATACTTTGGCTCAGGATTAGGGAAATATCTATAAACTAGAAGGGCAATATCAAAGGAGAATCTTTAGATTTATGAGTCATAGAACAGACAGTTACTCAAGTCGAAACAACCGGTTTGCCCCTGAGCTTCCTGGTGTCCAAAGCCAAAAGGGAAACAGTCCTTCGTATGACTGCCTCAGACTTGCTACAGAACGTCGTTGTTCCATGACCTTCAGAGTCACCTCTTCTCCTTTCTCCGCATCTCATACAATTCCCAGAAGATTGGGCACCAAGAAGGGACCACCCTACGCAAGTACCAGGCACCATTTACTAATGTCACTGTTCCCTGCTGTAAGTAAATCTCACTCTCATAGTAATCAAGGAGACTTTCCTGAGCCACCTGTCCCAGACGATGGGGTCAGCATGAACCATTGGTTCTAAACCTGTAAGCATCCTTATGAAATATGGATGGGCCCCAGCCAGTTCACCCAGAAGTCACGCAACTGATCTAGTCACAAGTTAATGATTGCAGAATAATTTAAAAAGTTAAGATGAGCTGAATGAACCATTTTATTTATATCTGTCTTTGTTACACCAGTTCTGAGTCAACTTTCATAGGTACAAGGAGGTGGCAGCTAGTCTTTGTTCCTTCCTGCTTGGCTTAAATCAAATGCTTGTCAGGTAATTAGAAAGTTTGCTCCTTAAAGGAATAGTTTTGTTAGGTAAAAAAAAAAAAAAAAAAAAAAAAAAGTGCCTAGATTACTTTTTTAATGAATACTTATACTAATGGAACACCACCAAAAAGTATATGTGAACTGTGAATTGACTGAAAATTGTAAAAAGTTATAGTTCAAAAACTAATATGATTCCCCATCATTCCTATATGCTATGTTGGACAGCACGCAAACTAGCCATTATTTTTATACTCTTTCGCTCTCACTGTTTTCACTATTTAATTGCTGAAATTAGTCATTTTGGCTCCTTTCTCTGTGTTCTTAACATCTAACGGGGTGCTTTTCAGTGAGTGTTTGTGGGATAACCACCATATTTCATGGCTTCTAGATGCCATTGATGATAAGATATATCCCAATTACAGAGATGCTAAAATGTAGGGGAAAACATGTATCTGAGAATCAGTGAAATAAGGTCTTTGTCTGTGGCAGGCGCTCTTTCTTGGCATGTGGCATGGCCCCTAGAAGTGTCTGGCTGAGCCCCTGGGCTCCACAGTGGTACGTGCGCCCTTCATCCTCCTAACCCCCGTGGCTGCCACTGCAGAGGAAGACAGTAACAGACCAAGAAAGAAGGCCCTTGCTCCCTCTGAGGAGACGGTGGGATCTTGCTGAAATAATCTATGATATTTTCTTCCTCACGGAAAACCAGCCTTTCTAGTCCCTGTCTGGAGCTGCCTCACCCACCTGCTTTGAATTCAGCCTCTGCCTTAAATCTTTTCTTTGAGGTGGTTTACTCCGCAGGCTCCTCTCTCTCAGTGCTGGGGCTGCCAAGGGCTTTTTAACCAGCTCTTGGAGGGTTATGGCATGCCCTCATCTGAATGCCCGGGGCTCCAAACCAGCAGGAAGCAGAAGGGGCAAGTGCCAGCACAGCAAGAAGCTTAGCAGGGCCCCTTGCAGGACCCACTCCTAGCTTTCCCAACCAGATCTCGCCCTGCAGTTCCAGGATTTGAGTCTGACTCAGGTTGGTGCCAGTCTCTGCATGGGCCTGGGCTTATGTAGCTCAGAGCCCCAGGTTTCTTCCCACATTCAGGCCTAAGTCAAGGCTCAGCCCAGAGACTCAGGTGCAAGTGGGGCCCAGCTCCCACGGACTGGGTGGGAAGGTAGGAGATACAGACACTCTCCTATGACTACAGCTGCATGGCAAAGGTGGCCATCGCTATGGAACCAGATATTTGGTCCCTGGAGGCCAGGAAAGGACAAAGGAGATTAGATCTGACTTTATCCTGGTCTGAAGGTCAAGGCTAGAAAGACCATTTTGGCCTTTGAGGCCCTTGTGAGGGTTGAAGCCCTTGTGTTTTTGTTCAATCCATTTCTTTCTCAAAGGAAATGCCCTTTGTGTATTCAGAGTATAGAAAGAGAACCTCGTTGCTATTAAAAACTTGGGCAATTCAGAAAAGCAGGAGAAGCAGATCCTTTCTGACAACTCACATTTGTTTGGTATTACGGAGTGTACAAGGCATTTTCCCACATATTAGCTAATGTAATTCCACCATAACTCTGCGAGGCGAAGGGGAAAACTTATTAGCTTTACCAAATGCTTACTATGTGCCAGGCATCGCTAGCTTTTTTCTATACACAGAAGTCCTCACTTAACATTATCGGTATGTTCTGTGACTTCAAGCAAAATAATGTATAATGAAACCAATGTTTACCATAGGTTAATTGATAGAAACAAGAGTTAAGTTGCTATGGCATCTTATTCAATGTATCTCTTCCCTAATCCTGCAGTATTATCTTATTTAATCCTAACCACAACTCTATGAAGCAGAGCAGTAGGTCTCAAATTTGAGAAGGTATTGAAATCACCTGGTGGGCTCGTTGAACTAGATTTCCCAGTCCCAGAGTTGGTAAATCATAGGTAGACCTGGGATGGGTAGAGAATTCGCATTTCAAGCTTAAGTCACATATGGCGCTTTCATTGCTGCTAAAGAACAGCAGGTGGAGGTTTTTTCCCCTCCCAGCCTCCTTCCACAGGTTTCAGTTCCAGCTCTTAATGTTCAGGAAGGGCATCCCAAGCCCAAGGTGATGCTGATGCTGCTGGTCTGGGGACCCCACTTTGAGAACCACTGAGGTAGATGCTATTTCTCCCATTTTGTAGTTGAGAAAACCAAGGCTCAGAGAGGTTCAGTTACTTTCCTAAGGTCACTCGGCCAGAAAGTGGCCCTGCAGATATTCCCATGGAGGTCTGCCTGTTTTGGGTCTTTACAATTTCCACTTCTTCCTCCGGTTTTCTGCCTCACCCTGCCCCTCATGACACTATGCCTGCCTTTAGGAACTACTGCTAGCTTCCCTATCTTTTTACCCAGCCGGTAAAACTAGCTGCGAATACTAAAATGTAGTAGCTTCAGGCCAAGATCTTCCAGAACACACAAACCTCAATGCTGCAACTCAGGAAAGGTGAGAAATAATTACCAGTGAGATAATCATACCATATCTAATCAGATCTGAGACGTCACAACTTCAATTAGAAGTAACTGAAACTATAGCTCAGAGTTAATAAATGGTAGTGGGTTGGATTGCTAGCCTCAAGGGAAATTCCCAAGACACAGGGGTAGGGTAGGGATTTCCTGGTATGAAAAATATATTCTGGCCTTTTCTTACTCTCCTAAGAGTGCTTTGTGCCCTTCTCCTCGTCCTCAGGAGGGCAGCTGGAGGTGGGGAGAAGTTGCTGGGGCATTTTGAGTTGGCTAAGCCTCTCTACTTTTGGTTAAAACAAGAGCTTTCCCTAATTCAATCAGCCTTTTAATTACATATGCTCCCTAACTGCCATTTTAAGTTCTCCCTTTAGCTCTTAGTCAGTTTTTCATACTGCATTTGAGTGTGATGTCACATGGGCCTATAATATCACTACTAAAGAATAGAAAGTAAAGAGTCTTTCCTCCTAGCCTCTTTCCATGTGTTTCATGCCTAGTTTTTAGAGTATGGGAAGGTTTGGGGAAGGATGTCTTGAGCCCCAGGGAAAGATCATTTTTACCAATTTAGTATTCCAGCAGATTTAAGACAGAAGGTGGGTAGAAGTGGGATCCTGTAGAATCAATGAGGTTTGCCCGATGGAGGTGCCCTTCCTGATTCCCAAAGGCAATTTTTTAAGGCAGAGAATCTAAACAAGGGACAGCAGCATGAGGAATGCTGTGGCATTCCTGGGTCACATGGAGTCCTTCCAGAGCTGAGGGCTGTCCAGCTACTGGGGAGAAGATGGGCAGGAGAGCCTGTGAGCAGCTGCAGCCTGCTGCCCCGCAACCTCAGGCCAAGCCACCATCGATCATTCTAGAGTTCCCTGCACCAGGGTGGAGGGGCTGGTCTGGTGGTTGCCTCCCCAGACACTGACTAGGGGAAAGGTGGGACTCACTCATCCTCTAGGAGGCAGGCTTGGCTACCATGTTCCCCTTCTATCTCCTTGGAAGGTTTGTGTTATTTCTCCCAAATCTCTAGCTAACAGTGGTACTTGTCAATTTCTGAACTAGCTCGCATTGGAGGAACACCCAAGCGATGTCTGGTTATCCTCAGGATGGAGCATGGTGCCCACATGCTGGGCTCACATGAAGTGTTCTTGGGTCATTAGTTCCAATACAGTCATTCTTTTTGGTTGCTCTGTTGTTTAGAACACATTGAGGGTTTGGGGGTTTTGGTTTTGGGGAGTGTTTTGGTTTTTCTTGGGGGAGGGTTAAGAAACTACCAAGGTACCAGGGTAAGGATATAGCTTTCCCAGCCAGCTGGAATTTTTTAACTCTTGAATATAATATGCATACATAAAAGTGCCTTATCATAAAAGAATTTTCACAAAAAGAACACAGTACCCACTTCAAAGAACTAAACATGACCTGCACCCTGCCTCCTGCTTCCTTCCAGTCACCTCCAGCCCCTGAGGGCACCCCATTTCCTGACTTCTAAGAACACAGACCCTGCCTAGCAGGCTGGAGCTTATCCTTAGCTCACATGACAACCTGACTTGCAGCTGCCATCCAGTTCAGAGATGGTGAAGTTGCTGGGGCTCGGCAGGACTGATTTGGAACAGACTTCTAGCAAGAGGGCCCACTCAGCAATTCCAAGCCCAGCACATATCTAGCTGCTGCTTCGGCCACCCAGGAGGAGTGCACAGGGGATAGGTTGGCCCCATCTTGGCTGTCAGATGGTCTTCCTGTCTCCAGGGGGGATGTCTGGGAGGTCCGCCTGGTGACTCAGTGTGGAGGGGGATGGAGGTAGAGTTCTCCTTTCCCATGCTTCTAGAAGTCTTGCCATGTGTTCCAGGCAGTGGGAGGCCCCTGGATCAAGATGACTCAGCAGCATCTACGTGCAAAGTAGCTGAGATCTGTGCCTTGATAAAACCACGTGGCATTTGGTTGGACTTGCCCCATTCTGTGCAGCCCTCACTGTTTGGAAACCGTTTTCCCCCAGCACTTATGTCAGGTCCTCTGTTTACCTGTGTGACTCTAGGCCCAGGTGCCAGCTGCCAGCCTGGATCTATTAGCCTCCTCAGCTGACCTCCATCTGTCTTCCTTCACGGGCCCCCACTGAAAGCTGACTCCATATTATTAATGAAAAGCCAGACTCGCCTTTGTGCTCACCTCCCCAACCCCCCCATACATGGCATGCATCATTAGACTCTGGCCTCTGCTTCCTCAGCAAAGAGCTGCTCTAATTATGCAAGACAGAGGGTCCAAGTGCTGGCCAGAGCTAGTAGTCAGGAAGAAATGCTTCTGTACTGGTCAATGTGGCTGGACAAAAAAGCCCTCCCTCTGGGAAGACCATGTCATGACTAAGGGGCAGTTAGATTTTCCTTCCAAATCTTTTGGACACAGAGCTTCTCTGTTCTCTACACCCATCTCAGTATGTCCTGGGTGGGCTGTCACACAGAGGCAGGGAGCCCTGGAGAGACTCAAGTTGTGTTTCTACTTTTCCCTTGGAGACGAGTAGAAGAGATGGGGCAAGTGCCCTCTGACTCAGGCTGGAAAGGTCTTGGAAACAATCTGGTCAGCATTTCTCTAACAAAATGTATGTAAAAAAATCTTGGGAGGTACATGAAATAGACAGTTTTTCAGGTTCCCTCCCTCTTCCGGGTCTAGGCTGAGGCCCAGAAATATGCATATTTGGGAAGCATTCCGGGTGCTTCTGATGTAGCAGACCCTAAGCTATAGTTTGAGAGACATTAAGCTAGACAACCCCTTGCCCAGGTTACAGATGGGGAGACAGCAAGAACCAGAGGCCTCTCATGGCTTACTCAAGGTTGTATGGAATAAGGCCCAGAACCTGAGTCCTGCCTTCTTTCCTGCTCTTGTCACCTCCCATACACTGAACCCGCCAATGGAGCCCCAAGGCCCTGGCCCTATTTCTTCCATGTTGGGCCTTTTGACCTGCCTTTCCTTCCCTCTTACTGCCATGTTAAGACACAGAATGGGATTTCTACGAAGGCCAAACACCTTCTTGCCTCACTCCAATCCTTCCCCTCCCCCCACAACCATGTTACTCTCCCTAAAACACAGATTACTCCCTGCCCTGCCCCTCCACCTATGAGATGAGGTGGGAAGGGCTTGGCCTGCCCCTCCAAGCCTCTCCCGTCTGACCCAACCAATTTTTTTGACCTTAGACTCCATCACGTCCATATAACTCCTTCTCCACACTATTTCCCTCAAATACCATCTTGTTCTTTCTTGCCTCTGCTCAAGTGATGCCATCATCATCTTGGCCAACAGTGCTTCCTCCCTGCCACACAGAATCCTATGCATCCTCCAAGGTCCAGGTGAAAGCCTTCCTCCTCCAGGAAACCTTCCTTAACCATCCAGCCGTAGCACTCTCGTCTCCCTCTGAAATATCATTTATTATGTTGTTATTACCTATTGTATTCTGTTTTGAATTGTGAGCTTTAAGTAATTCCCAGTTACGGACCACAGCCTATCCTTCCAATTACCTACTCACTTAGCAATGTGCCTTGCGCATAAGTACATAAGGGATGCTCGTAATGACAGAGCCATACAATGTCAGAGCCAAGGAGACCTTGGCCTGTAGGTAGCTAGCTGGTCGATGAGTTCAATGGCTTTTCTGTGCTGCCAGGGCTAACAAACATCCAAAGGTAATTTCTCTGGATTCTACTTCTACTGTAGTAATCAACTTTCCTGCTCGTCGCCACCCCTCCTGTGCCAATGAGGCCAATTCCACCCTCTTGCACAACCCTTGTGACTCTGTCCCTAACAGGATATTGTAGAATCCATGGGGGATATGTTTCAAGACCTCCAGTAGATGCCTGAAACTTCAGATCGTACCAAACCCTATATTTAGCATGCTTTTTCCTATACACACATAACTATGATAAAGTTTAATTTACTAATGAAGCACAGTGAGATATTCACAACAAAAATAGTAAGACAGAATAATGATAGTAAACTATATTAAAAGTTATGTGAATGTGGTCTCCCCTACCCCCTTCTTCGATAACTGAGACAGTTACAAAGTGACTAATGGGTGGGTAGCATATGCAGTGTGGATGTACTCAACAAAGGGATGATTCACACCCTGGAGGGATTGAGAGAGAGGGCTCCAGATTTCATCATGCTGCTCAGAATGGTGCAAGCTTTAAAATGAATGAATAGTTAAATCTGGAATTTTCCAGCTAATCTTTTCAAATAATGGATGACCTTGGGTAACAGAAACCACAGAAAGTGAAACCAAAGATAAGGAGGGATAACTGTATTAACATCACTGTACTTGCCAGTGATGGGTCCAGGTACTTGGCCTCCCATTCTCACTCCAGCTAATGGCCAAATTTCCAATTCAGCACAACACACCAGCCATGCCGATTTCAAGCTGCTTATCTTGCAGGCCTGCCAGGATGGCTAATGTTGTTCTTAACCCAATCCCGCAGAAGCTCTGTTATCCACTTGGTGTACCTCTCTCCCCATTCAAGACAAGAATCCCTCTTTTATTAAGGATCAATCATCACTACTTCGTCCATTGCGTGCTTATGAACCGGGCAAGAAGACGTTAATTCTAGATGCACTGACAGGTTACCTTCCAGGGCCTGAGCCAAGCTTTCAGAAAAGAGCTCTTTATTCTTTGTTTATTGTAGGATAAATGTCTTACAGAGGAGAAAGGCTCTTTCCTGCCCGGGGCCCTTGCCCTTGGAAGTGCCCTGGACATCTTTACCTGGGAGGCTTGGTAGAAATCCTTGCAGGAATCTGGAAGCCTTAACACTATGACTCACAGTTCAAATGCACACAGCAGGCGCATCAGCTTGGAGAAAGCACTGCATGCAACTTGGGTGGAGTGACTCTTGACAGAGGCCTTTGTGCTCTGTTTTAGCAATGCCAGAACGGCTCCTCTCAACCCCCAAAATAATCACCACAGATCATGACATTTCTGGCTTTCCCATTCAACACACCTCCTCAAAAAAATAAATAAAATAAAATAAAATTAAATTAAATTAATTTAAATTAAATTTAAAAAAATTTAAGATCTCTACTTACCAGAATAGGTCCACTCGGATCCTGCAAAGAACAAAACAAAGCAAGTAAGTACAACGGAGCTTGAACAAGTTAGAGAAAATATTACCAATTTTATTTTGAAATGGATAAGATTGAAAAGGTAGTGGTTGCCCAGAACTAAAAATTGTTCCAGAGTCTCTGTCAGAACAACTGCTTCCCAGAGCAACTGTGCTCACGAGGGAGGCTCAAGGCAGCGAGTTCGTGCAGGGTTTATGGATTAGGGAGGAGGCTCCCCAGACATAGTAGAGAAGCGAAATTTTATTATCTGAACAGGTAATTAATTTACAAGGCTCAATAGGCAAGAGCTGCCAGAGCGTGTACCATGAAAACTCTCCTGCAACTGGCTCTCCCTGCTTCCTTTAGACACAGCCGGTTTCACCAGACGATGGGAACGTGACCGCAGCATGACCGCACACACGGGGAGTTAGTTGTACTCGTTCCCCTTGTTTTCACACAAATGTTTGCACACTAGAAGCACAGTTTTGCAGCTTGCTTTTTCCCACTTAGCAACATACTAGAGAGCAGTTCACATGAATACATAAAGAAGAGACAACTACACTCAAAAGGAATGTTTCTCTTTGGGGGAGCTGCCACGCTCATTGGAGTGAGAATTCCAGGGGTGGTAGGAATGAGTGGGAGAAGTTCTGCCAGGAATATAAGGAAAGTCATCTACCGCTTCCCACTCCACACCCTTCACACATAAAAGTCCTTCATTCGTATCTCAAACACATTTTTAAGTCAATGCGGAGCTGTGTTCTCATTACCCAGCCTGACACCTCCCTCTTCACCTCCATAAGGAAACTGAGACCCTGAATTGAAATTTAGGGTATCTCAGGGGACAGACACATCACAATGAGGGGACTATTCGACTCCTAAGTCACTCTCTCCTAGCTTCTCGTAATGCTCCTGTGTTCTTGGCCCACAGAATACGGCTGGAAACAGAAGCCTCTCACATCTCATTTCTCTCTTGAAAACTGATTTGCCATAAAACTTAACTGACCAGCAATCTTGTCACTTATCACAACTGGGCATTTCCTACTAAAGCCAATAAAAAAAAAAAAAAGCTGGTTTAATCTCATGTTTTTTGTTATTCTAATTCATTTATTTGCCTCAGTGCCTTTAATTAATTTTGTTTTTAATTTTCAAAATTAGTAATTTTATCAAATTATAAGTGGTTTAAAAAGGCAGATGGTTCTACAAGACTTTTTATTAAAAGACAAAAAAATCAGTTCCCTGATACCCCTAGTCATCTTTCTGCTTTCTAGGGCATTCACTTTGAATACGCTAAATAATTCTTTTGGTGTTATCTCCGTACCTCTGTAAAACATACCTATATTGCTCTTTCATGATTCGTTTAAGTTTAAGCATTTATTGACACCCCACCCCTAAGTTCCCATGGATTTAGGGCATCTTAGAGTCCAATCTTTAGAGTAGTGTGTGTGTGTGTGTGTGTGTGTGTGTGGTAAACACCGCTGAGAATTTCTGTTGAGTACTATGAACCTTTTCCTCATAATAATACCCCTAAACTTAGACACACAAAAGTTCATATTCAATTAATGTCAGGAGGCCCACAGAACCTCTGAAACCTGCTACGGATCCCACAGGAGCTAACCTCCCCTGAACTAGTTATTGGATGAAGACATTCAGAACCATGTGGAAACCAAACTTGTATGTGACCCTTAAGTTTAGCCCTTTCATGGAAACAACAACAAACAGGGACAAGATTCGGTGCTTTGAGTATAAGTAGCAGTGTCTGGAGAGGCTCAGGAGCTGGACTCTGGGCAGCAGAAGCAATGTAAAATGAAGAAGAGAGTGATCTGAGTCAGGAGGTTCATCAGTGAAGGTCAGGGCCCGGCGCCTGGTGCACCGTCGGCTCAGAAATGACCTCAGAAAGGCTTTATAAAGGTGGTATGTGTGTGTGTGTGCTCCCTGTGTCTTGTTCAGGGGCAGGAGTCTTAACAGGACTAAACTAACTCCACAAGGCAGGCCAGGCCAAGGCCCAGCAGCTAAACTTTGGTAGCTTCCCGAGGGAGTAGGCCCCTTCAGCAGGGAGACTGTTCCCTTCCCCAGAAGGTCAGAAACTAGGGAGGCCAAGCTGGATGTCTGTTAGAACCTGCAGGCCCAATGTGTATGGGCAGGGAGAAAGCCCTGGGCGCTCACTGGGGAGGTGATATTTACAAAGATCCAGGTCAGGGGTTCAGGGCCCTGCCTGCTTTCTGTCCTGGGTGCTAGATCCTTCCCTAAATTCTTGAGACTGCCCAGCTTGTCACACCAGGTTCAGGCAGAGCAGGCTCTGCAGAATTCATTGAAATGTTCCCCCCAACTAAGAATTACAAGGTTTTCTCCAGAAAACATTTGACTTCACCTTATTTTGCTCCCTCCTTCCCCAACACCAGACATTTTTTTTTTCTTTCTGACGTTCACCAGTGCCAACTGCTAAAAGTTTAAAGGCTCCAGGCAAAGGGCAAACTACACTTTGACCCCGTTACCCAGCTTACCCCCACTACCTCCAACCTTGGGTTTAATACTGACACTCTACACCTCAGTGATTTTTCTGTTGACACCAAGGCAGTTAAAAAAGCCAAGAATCTCATGAGGAATAACAAAATTAAAACTGGGTACTTAGAATCTAGGGGTAGGCAGGCTGGCTACTCAGTGTGGGTTGAAAGTGGATTTTTCACTGCAAGCTTCCCCCACCCTAATTTGGAGAATGGGGGTGAGGGGAGCAAAAGAGAGAAAGAGTAGGAGGTGGAAGGGCAAGGAGGAGAGGGCATGGAGGGTGAACCTGGCAGGGAAAGATCGAGAAGGGAGGGGGAGCGGCTGCTAGAGTGAGGGGAGTGCCGGCTTTCAGAAGAAAGAGCCAATGAATGGCTGTTTCTTTTGTCTTAGAGCAGCTTGAAAGTAGAAGGGGGGAGATTGCTAGTGGAACATCAGGTCTCGGCGCAGCTTTCTCTAGAGGGGAATACATGTCAAAGTTTGCAGTTTTAAAAATTAATTTCCACTTATATGTAACTCCTTTCTCCTACCTACCTTCTATTTCTCCCCAAGAAAGATAATATCAAACATATCATGGAACCAGTGGATTGGAATCGAATTCCAAGTAATGCCTGAGCTGCGAACAGCAGGGCTCCCCTGCTTCCCCCGCCCTACCCCACGGGCACAATGACCTCCAAGAGAGAAGGGGGCTCTGAGCTTTCACTCTGCTGAACAGGACAAATTTCTCACCACCACTGCCTAGCCAGGGAGTTTAGATTTTCAGCCATTATGGCTACTTTGGGCCCTTCTTTAAGTCTTACAGCCTAACCTGGGTCCAGGAATTATAGCACCCACCAATGTCTCTATGACTTGGGGCAAACTCTGTCAAGGGCAGGAACTACCATCAGTTACCCAGAAAGTTTCCAGAAATGTCACCATTTGCTCTCCCAGAAAACCACTCACCCAGCTGTTGGAGAGGTAAGCAAAAGCTTGGCATCCTTCTCTTGTTACAAAGGATTGACTAACCTGACCTTGGCTACTCACCGCAACTCACTGTACAGACCTGAGTCTACATTTCAGGTCCCTCCACTTCCTCCTCACTCTGCACCCTCACTCTGTACCCTCAGCCTCCAGTCCTTTCAGAGTTAAGGGCACTAGTTAAACTCAGAAATAAGGTGTATACATTCATCTGAGTGCACACATGTGTACGTTCAGAATAGAAGAACACTTCTGGAGAAAAACAATCATTAAGAATGGGATGCATCATCCCTTTGACTTGCAAGTAAAACAATGGTAAGGAGCATCTCCTCCAAAGAAAAGCACCCACGCCTGTCAGAGGGTTCTGCACTGGGGCGACTGCAAATTCTTGCTGGTAATGACACTGCTCAGAATGCCACAGTTACTTCTCTACTGCCTGCACGTGGATCTGGGTACAATGTTTTGAATCTCGGTTTCCTTTCTCCTCCGTAGTTAGCAAGTTCCCAAACAACCTTTCTAGAGCTGGGGATGCTCTGAGAATATGCAAACATATTTTAATACAAAGACAACGAGCTTCCCCCAAGCACAGCAGATAATACATTCTAAAGGAAAACGGATCATCCCTTATTTTTGATACTATGCATGTCCTTTCCTGCTCCCCCCAAATAATTTTACTTTATCGTTTAAAAAAAAAAAAAAAACGCAGGAAATCTTTCCATCCAGGTGTGGCTGAGCACTCATGGCTATTAGGAAAGAGACAAAAACTTTACCGCTGAGTGAGGCTGGGCTGGAAGTGTGTTCCTTTAAGATCACGAGCAGGAGGATGGCTACTGCGAGCAGGCTGCGGTGGGGCATCTTCGGGTGGCTTCTGTGGTGCAAGCTCAGGCTGCGCGGGGCTCCAGCTCCGTCTCAATCCAGTCTGGTGCTGAGGCCAGCAGGGCGCGCACCGGGACCACGTGCGCGCAGCCGGGTGCCTTGGAGCACGTCTGTTCTTTAGGCTCTTGGCTCCCCCGCGAGCTGCTTTTATAGAGCGACTCAGCCCCAAACACATGATGTCATCATGGGGGGAAGGACGCCCTGCCTCCAGGAGATCTGGCGCCCCACTTCCAAGGTAAACCGTGGCTCAGACTTCAGCCGCGTTCCGTGGGGCAGTGGCTCTGAGCGCTCCGCCAGAACAGGGCTGACCTGGAAAGCCAGCTTTGCGTGAGCACAGTGGACAGGCGTGGGGGAGGCCCACCTGCGTTGGCCGCATCAGGAAGGCTGAGTCTAGGGACTCCCTTTAGTGGCAGTGGTCTTGGTCTGTTACTGCCCTTCTCAAGAAGCACCCTAAGTAAAATGCCATATGGGACAAGAGCCTCCTTCAAGGCTGAAATGTGTGCCTGCCTGAACTGGGCACTGCTTAGGGACTAAACAAGGTAGCAGGGAGGCTGCATTCAAATTCAGAATTTCTGTAGCTCATACAGTACTTCATGATATCTTTGAAATTAAGATACAAAGAAATTTAGGTCAATAGCATGACTAGGTACAAATGAACAGCTTTACTAAGCAATTAGACGGTATCCTGCTAACAAACAGGTAAGTATACAAGGCTGAAGCTAGTTCATAATATCCATCCATTCTCTAGGAAAAGGGAAGAATCCCTTTCTCTGGGTAGCTGTGGAAGAATGGGACTTACATTATGTATCGAGAGCTTACTATGTGTCAAGCATTGTACTAGGCATTTTGCATCTTGGTCTAGATCAGTGTCTGAGTTCTGTTTCCAGCACATATTATCATCACCTGTTGTTCATTTCTGCCTACTTTTCTCACATATTTGTATTCATTTAAATATGTGTATACTTACATTTAGTCATGTTACATGCGGTTCTGATCCCCTTTGTATGTAGTCCCTATTCAGTTAAGTCAGGGTCTAATTAACCTGCTCACTCCAATACTCTTTAAATCTTCCTGTTGCTGTTACTACCCTTGCTATTCCCGCCACCCTTGTTGTTTGTGTTTCTGACTTCTCTGGGCTCTCTGAGTGTCTCTGCACTGCTTCTGGTGCTGAGCTTGGTTTCTTACCCGCTCTGTGATCTTACCTGCTCTCTTGGCTCCCTGCTGCCTACAGTCATTGCTCAGAGCACATGTCTGCTGGAAGGTGCCCATCCCAAGCCCTGGTTCATGACCCCTGGTTCTGTGGCCTCTTCTCTTGGCCACAGCAGCCTGACTGGCCCTTACTTCTCCCAGGTCTGTGCTGGCCCTCAGCCTAAGTGGACTCTCAGGCTAGCCTTGGTGACTAGTGAAGCCACTTGTCCATGGTGGTTTTAGAAGAATAGAGTAGCTTCTCTGCTGAGGACCATCAGAAAGTACATGCTACCAACATATCAAGAGATGTAACTATTCTGTCCCTATCAGTTCAACCTTTGTTTGGGTTAATAAAGGGCTTTGGAGTCTTGTTAAGGAAGTAGTTACAGAGAAGTCTTCTTGCAAGTACTTCCAGACCACAGTAGGCTTAAGAATGACTTTTTCTGCCTGAAACTCCTGATAAAGAGCCTTGAGTAAACTCCCAAGTGGTGTGTGAACACTTCACTTGTGGTTAAGATGTTCATGTCTCTGATTTGTCATCGGGAGCTTTAGAAGATGAAATGTACTAAAGGAACACAAGAGGTCGAGATGGAGCTACTACAGTTCAGAGATGCACATACTAACCCATGGAGGTGAAATCACTCTCCTCACATATCAAGGCAAGTTACAGGTAAACCAGGCCGTAAACGTGCATTTTGTTACTCGCGTCCCAGGTGTTGTCCTGTTATGTCTGGCTAAACATTAATTCAATTTCTTCTTAAACATGCACCTCTAAGTGTTCTCCAGGGATCCCCGTTGACGGAGAAGTTTTTTAAAAGTGGGATGGAAATTAGTAGAACATAAAGCAAGATTGTGAGCTGGGTTTGATGTAAAGAAAGGGGAGGGTTGGGATGTTTACTACATGTCTAGATCAGAGACCTGGTTAATTAGGAAGAATGGGTAGCAATTAAAAGAGAATTGAAACTATAAACTGAGACCCATTGCCCTAAGTGCTTTGGGTGGATTTTTTTTTTATTTTTTATTTTAGGGGATCAGAGGTGAAGGGGAAGCAAACAGAAATGGATGAAATGACCAAAGTATTGAAACTGAATGTTAAGAGCCACCCCCCACCCCAACAAAACTAACCAGCTCTGGGAAACTTCCCTGCTAGAAGCTTCCTGAAGCCTATGTGGCTAAATGTATACCGACTTGCTTTCTCATTATCAGATGGGGCTATTGCCAACCAATAAATAGCCCATTACTCAACACGTTAGGGTGGAAAGTGGACCTTCAGCAAGCAAATGCGGCAGTTGGTCACCAAATGACATGCCCAGACAGAGGGCTCCAGGGGGCAGGGCTCTTCTAAACCATCACCATCTGATTGGAAATTAAAATTGTCTATACTATGCAAAGTAATCTACAGATTCAATGCATTCTCTATCAAAATTCCAAAGACATTTTTCACAGAAATAGAACAAACAATCCTAAAATGTTTATGGAACTACAAAAGATCCCAAATAGCTAAAGCAATCTTAAAAAAGAAAAACAAAGATGGCAGCATCATACTCCTGACTTCAAACTATGTTACAAAGTTAGAGTAATCAGAACAGTATTGTATTAGCATAAAAACAGACACATAGATCAATGGAACAGAATAGATATCATGAAAATAAACTTACATATATATAGTCAATTAATTTACGATAAAGAAGGCAAGAATATACAATCGGGAAAGGACAATCTGTTCAATGGTGTTGAGAAAACTGGACAGCCACATACAAAAGAATGAAACTATATTATTATCTTATACTAAAAATTAACTCAAAATGGATTAAAGATTTAAATATAAAACCTGAATCCATAAAAAACACAGGCATTAAGCTCCTTGATATCAGTCCTGGAGATGATTTTTGGATTTGACTCCAAAAAACAAAAGCAAAAATAATAAATGGGACCACATCAAACTAAAAGGCTTCTGTACAGCAAAGGGAAACAAACATTTCAACAAAATGCAAAAGCAAACTACTGAATGGTAGAAAATATTTGCAAATTATATATCTGATAAGGGTTAATATTTAACATATATTAAGTACTCATATAATTCAATAGCAAAAACAAAAAACAAACAATACAATTTAAAAATGGGCAGAGGATTAAAATAGACATTTTTTCCAAAGAAGATCTACAGATGGCCAACAGGCTCATGGAAAGATACTCAGCATTAGTAATCATTAAATCAAAACCACAATGAGTGACCATCTCACACCTGTTAGAATGGTCATTATCAAAAAGACAAGAAGTAAGAAAAGTTGGCGAGGGAACCCTCATTGAGAAAAGGGGACCTATGTGCACTACTGGTAGGAAAGTAAATTAGTGCAGGCACTATAGAAAACAATATGGAGGGTCCTCAAAAATTAAAAATAGAACTATAATATGATTTAGATATTTATCTGAAGAAAATAAAAACAGTAATTGAAAAGATATATGTATATAAATATGTATATATGTATATATATATACCCCTGTTCATTGCAGCATTATTTACAATAGCCAAGATATGGAAATAACTCAACTGTCCATCAATGGAAGAATAGATAAAGAAGATATGGTGTACATACATATACCTACACACAAATGGAATACTAGTCAGCCATAAAAAAGAATGAATCTTGCCATTTGTAATATGGATAGACTTTGAGGAAATTATGCTAAGTGAAATAAGTCAGACAGAGAAAGACAAATACTGTATGATCTCACTTACATGTGGACTCTAAAAAAGAAAAACAAACAAAACTCATAGATAAAGAGAATAGAACAGTGGTTACTAGAAGGGAGTTAGGAAGTGGGTAAAATGGGCAAAGAGAGTCAAGAAGGACAAACTTCCAATTATGAAATAAGTCACGAGGATGTAATTTACAGCATAGTGACTATTGTCAATAACACTGTGGTACATACTTGAAAGTTAACAGGGAGTAAATCCTGAAAGTTCTCATCATAAGAAAAAAAATATTTTTAGACTTCTGTTTGGTGATCAATGGTAACTAGATTTATGATGGTGATCATTTTGCAGTGTACTCAAATATTGAATCTTTATGTTATATACCCAACACTAATATAATGTTATATATCAGTTATACCTTAATTTTAAAAAAGTCACCATCTGAATTGACATGACAGTGAGGCTGATGAGTCAAAGGGCAAAGAAGCACACGGGCAAGAAATGTGGGGCTTGATGTCAGAAGGTCTGGGCTGAAGCACCTGCTCCACCACTTACTAGATGGCCTTGACAGTGTGCAATCACTGAACTCCAGTTTTCTCATCTGTAAAATGCTGGCTCTAATCCTGGTCACTAACAGAAATGACATATGGCTGGAATGAGATAAGGCAAGTGAAATCTTTTCTGTTCATTCATTCATTTACCCTCTGTGTGCCAGGCACTGTGCTAGGCATAGTCCTTGTTCTTGGTGAGTATACAAACAGAAAACAAATAATCTCATAAGTAACTCTATAATTATGATTATAATAAATGTGACAGAAGATAGACATATAATCAGGAGGGACTCATTCTGTCCTGGGGCAGTGAGGGAAGACATCAGTGTAAGAATTAGATTCTGTGACTTCATAAAACTTTTAAAACATACGACTAATACCAGGCTCTTCTTTCTCAAAGATGGTGCCACTGGGCAGCATTTGCCTTTTGCACAGGCCAACTTTTGGCCTTTAGGCATAAGGGTTAGAGCACAGAAAATTTTATTTAAGGTAAGAATTAGCTCTTTAAATAATGTGACTCAATTGGGAATTCAGCCTTGTATGGGACTAAAGAAAGGACTTGTGAGAGCAGAGCTAACATTTATTGGTTACCTACTATTTGCCTGACGCTGTGCTTGGCACTTAATTCTTACAACAACCTGAGGGAATGGTGTTAGGTTTGTTTTTTTATAGATGAGGAATCTGAGGCTTGAAGAAGTTAAAACCTTTTCTCGCACAAGTTCATGAGGCTTTTGAGTGGCACAGACTGAATTCTCAGCCAGATGATTCTGTCTCCACGGCCCAGGCAGGCTCTTTCTAAAACTGTCCTAATTATTGCCTCAAATGGAGACGTTTTGTTTCTGGATCCCTCTGTGATATGAATTCTCCAGTTTTCTAGAAGGTATGATTGGTTATTTGTTGATCAGGAGCACAATGTGCCAATTCTGGTACTTGCATAATGCTCAGCACAGGACATGACTGTGTCCTCCTCCCCAAGCTCCATGGGGTTACTGAGGGACCCTGCACTTCGATCAATGCTTAGAGCATCTGCCAAAATGTGATAAGAAGAACCTGAGCCACAGAGATTTGAGTTAATACAGCTCTCCAGTAAAGGAGAAGGAAAATATGAGCCCAACCACATAGTTTTATGTTATATTAATAACATGCTTTGACCAAGGAAAGGGGATATGGATGGATAGATGGAAGGAAGGAAGGAAGGAAGAAATGAAGGGGGTCAGGGGAGGGAGGAGGAAAAGGCCAAGGGTATTCTTTGACTAGGCGGTGGCTCTAGGCCAAGACTTGCATGGACCAATTGATCCCAGTAAGAATGTCTAAGTCTTTGAAAGTACAGTCAGTTTTTTTTTTTTTAGATGATGCATATTTTTTTATTGTTTATTGGGGTAACATTGGTGACGCAATTCTGTAATTTTCAGGTGTACACTATAATTTAACATATATGTATTCTATTGTGTGATTACCACCCAAAGTCCAGTTTCCTTCAGCTATCATATATTTGATCCCCTTTACTCACTTCACCCTCCCCCTACCCCCTATATTTGACCCCCTTTACTGAGTTTAACTCCCCCTTCCCCCGTTTTTACCCTCTGGTAACCACTAGTCCATTGTCCATGTCCCTGAGTCTGTTTATCCTGTTCATTTGTTGCTTTTAGGTTGATATCCACATAGAAGTGATACATGTGATTTTCAACTTTTTCAGTCTGGCTTATTTTGCTTAGGATGATTACCTTGAGGTTCGTCCATTTGTTGCAAATAGCAGTATTTTCATCTCTTCTTATGGCTGAGTAATATTCCATTGAAATACAGTCAGTTTTGTAGCTTTTTTCACAACTACTTCTGCAGTGTAGCTTGGAGTCATAACCTCTGTGTGAACCCTAGCTACCCTGCTCAGTTTCAGCAGTATCATTTGAAAGGCAGAAAAGAATGCCAGACTCGTGTCTCTGCCAGAAGCCAGTTCTGGGCTCTTAGCAGATCTCTTGCCCAGTATAGGCCTCAATTTTCTGATTTGTAAGTCGAAATAAAAATGTCTAACTTCACACAGGGTTGTAGGTATGGGACGAGACCACATGAAAATGCTTCAGAAAATAAAATAAAAGCATTTGACATACGTGAGATATTCCTAAGAGTGGGCTTGAAACAAGGCTTGGTTTACTAATGTAAGAAAATGAAAGCTGGATTCCAACAAGGGATTGAGATTTTTCATCTAGCCCCTGCCACCAGTGACCATGGTAACTGTGACTCTGGTCCAATTACTTAGCCACTGAATCCTTCAACTGCTGCTTCTGTCAAGTGAGAAATAACGGCTCATCATTGGAACTTTTATAAGGTACTCTGCATGATTAATAAAAATAACAATAATTCAAAATTTTATACACAGGAAAAGTTATAA
This sequence comes from Rousettus aegyptiacus, assembly GCF_014176215.1. Taxonomy (NCBI): domain Eukaryota; kingdom Metazoa; phylum Chordata; class Mammalia; order Chiroptera; family Pteropodidae; genus Rousettus; species Rousettus aegyptiacus. The sequence continues at coordinate 131,177,977 of NW_023416306.1, forward strand.
GTGAAAATAAACTTTATTGCAATGTTTTGCCTTTTTTCCAGGTAAATTTTTCTGAAAACCATAGTTTTAGCTGACATTGAGACTGCTCAAGAGATATCATTAGAATATAATAGCTTAAAGGTTTCTCAGAACCATCTCTCCTTTAATGTAAACTGGTTGGATCCACATTCTTCTAACCGCAGGGGTTTGATGCAGATCCTGTTCATCTTGTTCTCAGTCTGAAGCACTGTCTTCTCTCACCCCTGTCTTTTAAACCAAAATGTAGTCACAGACCACATTCCAGCAAGTTCATAGGTGCCAACCTAAAGTGAATAGTCCTAATACGAATTCTGACAACTTCTGCCCAGGGTTAGGGAGACCAAGTGGTATAGGGCAAAGAGCTTTGTCATCACATGAACCTGTGCTTTGAAACTCGGCTCCACCACTCAATGCCTATGTGAACTTTGTTTGGCAAGTCAGTTAACCTCTCTGAGTCTCAGTTTCCTACTTTTTAAAGCAACATCCCAAAGAGCAATAAGAAGGAACAAATATGATAAGCTAGACCTGTAAAGAACTTAGCACAGTGGCACATAATGAACACTGTATAAATGGTAGTTCTGTGCTGTGGCAAGGTCTTGACTGGTTGAGGGGGGATTGTTTCACCCATGGTTCCTAGTGTGGGCAACCCCACCAAAATCCATGATGAATGAATGAAGATTATCAGATATCTCTTTCCCACATAATTCTATACATTGGCCTTGTAAAGAATGTAGCTTTTGTCTTTACAAACTAGTCTCCTTACTGAAGCAATAGTGCCTTTTAAACAAGTAAACTTAGAACTACTTTACTACAGGAAATGCCTCCTTACTACAGAGCTGGAAGGTATTCCTGAGCTCAGAGATGCCACATACTATTGGAATAAGCTGGTAATTTCCTCTTGCTTGGGTACTCGAGTTCTCTATAATTGCAGGAATTTGTGAGCTGATCCTTCATTTCAATTCTTTCAACAACAACAAAAAAAAACTGGCAAGCAACCCTTAGTTCCTTGCATTTCAGTTTGCATTCATCTCCATTGGTTATAGAGTACTGGGAACATGCAGTGTGACACTTCTGCTTCTCAGCCAGCTGGAGTTTGCACTGTGAGCTGGGCCACCTTTTTACAGTGACTAAAAAAGCTCAGTAGGCTAGAAGCCTGGTTCAGTTAACATTGCTGGCTTCGTGGCATGGGCAAGTGAAGACCAGGGAACTTCCCAATAGATCATTCAAGTTGAGTTTCCTCTCTGTCCAGATGCCAGCCCTGGAAAAGATGCAGTTTCCTGCCAAGCCCTGAGAAAGGGCTCAGGTATATCCAGTGGCTAGCAAAGCAGGTAGGGAGCCAAGGCTTCACTGTTCTCTCACCCAAGGAAACAAAGCCAGAAAACCAGAGATACTTCCGTGAGGAGAGGCTGCATGGTGAGCTCACTGAGCCCAGTCAAGAAATTTACTTATGGAGCTAACTTCTTTCTGCCCATCCCACTCCCCATCTTAAAATGAGTTTGGGCTTACTTTTTAGTAGAATAAATCATAACTAGATTACTTATGTCTATATCTCAGTTTTTTAACACCGATAGGTCTTATTTTTGATATTACCTATCCCTTTTTACTTGACAGGATTTTGTGAGTGACAGAAATGATGGCAAGATAGTGAGTCCTTAGAGGAAGCTCAAAGAACCAGAGGATTAGAACTCAGAAACTTGAGTTCTCTCATCAAATTCTATTTCCCCTGTGAAACAGGAAGGGAAAATCCCTCCAATACCTCAGCTATTCCACTTTTATAATAGAGACTATGCCACTTAATTCCAGTGAAAATTTGTAAAATTCTTTTCAGTAGTTTAGGAAGGGCACCATAATCCATAATTACAAAGTATATCGACGCTTATAACCAGAGTTGTTTGTTTTTAGTGGAGAAATTAGACCTGCCTCTGATAAGAAGGATCCTGGGCTCTTAACACTGAAAGAAAACACAAGTTAACACAGGCCCAGTTCATAGGAAAGAAATCAATTCAGAGACAGTAAGAAAAATCTCATCATATAACCCGCTGTCAGCAGAAATGGTAAGAACTGAGAAAGAGGACAGAGAAAAACTTTGAAAGGAACAGTGCTAATTTGTAGCCAGTGTCCAGAAAAAAAGGGGCGGTACAGGGAGGTGGGAGATAACTCCGAGGTCTCCCACCGGGGGCATGAGCAACATGGTGACTGTGAAGATTCAACAGAATCTAATGTGAGACAAAGCATGCCTGGGCGAGACTGAAAACCGAACTTTAAACATTGGACTAGAACAGGGAAATATCTCCGCCAAGTGATTTTTATGTACAAAATTACCTAGAGGGAATTCATAAAAGAAAAACAATTGCCCACTAATCCTGTTTTTCCTCTGACAATAACTTTGTTCTTGAATGTTCCATTCTTGTTCTTGTCCATGTCAACAAAAAATATTTATAAGACAAGGCTACTATCAAGTGAACATTCCCTATTTTGTGTACTACTTTCTTTAATACCTGACGTTAGATCATAAGTGCTTCCCCACATCTCTACATAGTCTTAATAATTTTAACATGGACATAGTAAGTAAGACAAGTTTCAAGAACTCATGAAATTGGGGAAGATTAACAATTCAAAACAGGGAGTCAAGTTTCTGGAGTGATTTGCTCAGGAAACTCCTAGAAGAGCAACAAAGATACAATTTGACGGATTTAGATAAATATGACAACGGGTAGATTGTCAATCAGTAAATGGCTTGGTGGCTTTGGGAGCCACTAGAAAAGTGAGTGCATACCTAGTGCTGGCCACATGGGGGAAGTGAGTCCACTAGGATGGGTCCAAGTTCACAGCCAGGGTAGAAGCCGCCACAGTGTATGACAAGGAATCTTTATTTTAAGTTTACATGCTGAACAGTATTTTGTCAATAGACCCTCTAAGAACTTTCTGGGACTCAGAGCTCCTAAAAGAGCCTGAGAGCCATTATATGAGCCAGACACACTCAATGAAGGGAAAGTTTTGGGGAGTCATCAGAGCTGAACATCTACGAAGGACATTTAATTCCTTGTCCCACTTCCAGGTGGCTGTCAGCCATCCTCATACTCACTCAGACTCTGCCTTTGTTTTCTTTCATTGACTCCTTCCCCCTTGACCTTTCTCCATCCTTCCTCCTGAAGAATCAATGAGCTGTGGTCTTCCAGTTCCCTAGAGTTACATGCTGTCCCGGGAAAACTAAGGCAGAAGTCTGGGATGAGCTCAGACCTGGTGGAGGAATTAGCCAGGGCCAGAGGAAGTAATTCTAAAGATAGTGTCCCAGGAAACAAGGTGACATTTTTGCTTGTTACACTTCTATATTGTTTGGATTTTTTAAAATAGCAAATCCGTTGCAAATTTAAACAGTCATATGAGTTAATTTTTTTTTTTTAATTGGAAGAGGCGAATGATTTCTTCTTTAAGAGGAAATAAAAAGAAGCAACAGACTACCTAAGGAGAAGAGGGCATCACCGGCCAACAAAAGCAGCAGAAGGATCACCAATGGCGTGTGTAGAGAAAAGGTCTTGGTGCCTCCAAGAAATCTGGTTCTGCTAACAGAGTGAATGGAAACTAGAGTGTGTCATGAAAAAGAATGCTGAGAGGAGAGAAATGGTGACCGATGATGAGAGCTGAGAGATGTGTCATTTAAAAACTTTAGCAGAAGGAGCCCCGAAGTTTTGGAAAACTTGAGGCAAGTGAAGAGAATAAGGAAACTGGCATTTCTGAAGCCAGAAGGGAATGTTACAGATGGAGGAGAGGAGGAAAGGAAGAGACCAAGAGGAATGAGGAGAGAGCAGTTAAGGGGCACTGTAGAGAAAATGGTCTGGTTTTTTATATTATTATTATTATGGAAAAGTTTCAAACACATATAAAAGTAGAGAGTATGGTTATAATGAACCTCCAGGGACCCATCGCCCAGCTTCAACAGTTACCAACTCATGACCAACCTCATCTTGTCTATACCCCCGCCAACCCATTACCTCTTCTTTGGGTTATTTTGAAACAAATTCAACTCATCACTATTTTAGTGATTCTCAAACATCAGAATTTCCAGGAGGGCTTGTGAAAACACAGATTGCTGGGCCCCATTCTCAGAGTTTCCAGTTTAGCAGGTCTGGAATCAGGGTCAGAATCTGTATTTCTAACAATTCTCCAGGTGGTACTGATGCTGCAGATCTGAGAGCAACATGTTGAGAACCACTGTATTATTTCTTCTGTGCATATTTCTCTTTTAAAAGAACTCTTGTATTTAAAATATAATCACAATGTAACTGCCACTCACAAAACTCTTTAATAATGATTGATTAATATCATGTTTCCCCAATTGTCCTCTCCGTGGTTTTATTAACCATTTGTCGGAATTGGTCTCCAAACAAGGTCCATACCTTGCAATCGGTTAATATGTCTCTTTAGTCCTTTTTAATCTATAAGTAGAGTTTGAATTAGAGCATGAGGAATAGTTTGAGTAGTATCACAGATGTGTAGATGTGTATGTTAAAAGCAGACTTTGGGTTTGAAGCCCACCCTACCACTTATCAGCTGAGAGAGGTTGGGCTAGCACTCCAAGTGCTCTAAGCCTCACTTCTATTTGCAAAAATAAAAATAATAAGCCTACCTCATGGAATACTTGTGAGAATTATATGAAAATTAAACCTGTGCCATAGGGCCAAGGAATTAGAGGACATGGGTTCAAAGAACCTCTGTGACCTTGGGCACATACTTAACTTCTCTGAGCTTTAGTTTTCTAATCAACAGAGTGGAGATAATAATGGTACCTATCTAGTATGAAATAAGCACTCAAATTTTTTGTTGTTATGAAAATAACCAATTATTATTAAGAACACAATACATGCCACATCTCTTTCCCCCTGAGTAGGAATGCCTCCTTAGAATCTTGATTTTCAAAGTGATGCATTGGGCGATCCCAAGCCATGAATTTATGTCTTTCCCACCTTACTTCTTTCTTAGTTTGGTTAATGGCACCATCATCCTCCTAGTTGCCCATGTTAGAAACTTTGGAGGCCAACTTGGACTCTACCCCACATTCAGTATATCATCCATAATAAATGTTTCTACCCTCGGGGAATTTCTAAGATCCATTGCCAACGGGAATGAAAGAACAGCTCCAGGAACATAGTAAGTAGGCCCTTAGAAACACCATTTTTGTTATTGTTTTTATTTCCATTGCCTCTGCTCTACTTGTGACCACTCTCTGCTCCTACCTGCACCATCCCATCAACTCTCCCCTGGCCCCGCCCACCCTAGCCTCTCATTCGTCTTCTTTGCTGCCAGGGTGACACACCTTCTGTCTGTTTCCTTCATCCTCTCTCTCTCTCTCTCTCTCTGTCTCTCTTTCTCACTGAAGCGTACGTAGTGGGTAGAGTTTATGTCCCTTCATCTGTCTGTCTGAGCTGCTTTTGTTTTATTTTTCTCTCACGTTTTTGATAATATGTTCTTAGGTATGTAGGTGAACTTATAAATACATTATGCTATTTTGTGTGGTTTCTGTTTTTGAATGTAGCTACCACCTTTATTTATCCATTCCCCCTAGAAAACATCATTAACTCCCTACTCAGTGCTACAGTGAGATGAATATCTTTGTTCATGATCCTTTAGGACCTGTGCAGGAGTTCTCTGAAGCATATGCCTAGGAGTGGAATTACTAGATCAAAATATCTATGCAGATTGGCTTTTACAAAGCACTGCCAGGTTGTACCTCTGACCTGTAGAACTCTGGGCATCTAGAGACTCCATCACTAAGAAGCCTGACCAAATTTGGCTTCTAGCAGCTTAAGGTCACATCCCTCAGGTGACCCCAGCCCCCTCAAAGTGTCTGCCTGGAAGATTTACTATTTGTTTTAGCCAAAACCTGCTAATAAGCAGGTAGGCCCCTTAACCCCCTCTTAGAGCAGTTACTTTAGAATGTTTGCAATTATAAATCCTTTCTCTGTTCTTTGAGATGTCAGTCAACCACCCCAAAATATTCTCCCCAGGACCCGAGAGTCTTCTCTTTGAAATGTAAACATTAGAGAGGTAATTGTCCCAGTCCCTGCTGGAAGATAAGGACCTAACTGCTAGGTGCCTTGTTTCAATTTACAACACTGTCCTAAAGGAAATGTTTGTTTCTCCTCTGAATAAGCATCAATTAACAAACCCGGAGGAGCGGGGTATGGGGTGGGGGCGGGTCTAGTCACATGGACTAACCCCTCTTAACACTCCTCTGTGCCTTTCCCTTAGCATATCCTAGCCTTTAAAATGTCTCCAGCCCTTTGTTTTGAGAAAGTTCAGTTCAGTCCGCTCTGCGCTCATTTTCCTTGTTATAATAGATACTGAATAAAACCTGTCCTCACTGCTTTAACCAGTGCCCAGCTTTGTTTATCTTTGTCAGGCCCTAGAATAGCTCTACCAGTTTACTTTCCCACATGCAAGCAGAAGAGTTTGTTCTTGCCAGAGTTTGGTGTCATCCAATCTCCTAATTTTTGCCAACTTCATCGGTAATAAGAGATATCTTATGACTGTTTTCATTTTCATTTATCTAATAACTTCTGGGGTTGAACGAAACTAGTGGATTTTCTTGTGTGAGTCACATATTCATATTCTTTGCCCATTTTTCTATCTGGTTCTCTGCCTTTTTTCTGATTGATTTGTGGTAATTGCTTATATGCTCTAGGTAATAATCCCTTGCTGGTCTTAAAAGTCTCAAATGTTTTTTCCTAGTCTGTCACCTGTCAGTTAATTTTGATAATTATATCCACCATTATAATTAATTTTTATACAGTTAAATTCATCAAAAAAATGTTTTGGCCTATGCTTACTTTTTTAGGTCTTTTTTTTTTTTAAATCCTTTCTCATCTTTAAGATCATACATATGTATATTTATTTATATTTATTTGTCTTGTAGGGTTGCCTTTTATATTCATATCTTTAATGCATCTAAGGTTCACCTTTGTTTGTGGTGTCAGGGATCCAACTTAATTTTTCTCCATGTGGTATGCCAGCTTTCCCTGCATTATCTATCTCCTGAGAAACTCACCCTGTCCCCACTGACTGGTGGTATCTTCTTTCCATACACCAGGTACACTCACACCCAAATGCATGAACACACACAGATACATTTCTGAGCACTTTCTGACCCTTGGTCTATGTGCATGTTTCTGCATCAGTACCATAGTGTTTTATTATACAGTATTGGATCATAATGGGGCAAGTCCTTTCTCTTTGCTCTTTTTAAATAATTGACTCAATTAATTGTGGACTTTGGCTTTATTCTTTCCCATACATTTTTTCTGGTTTTATTTATATAAAAATTGACATACAGTACTGTGTAAGTTATGTATACAACATATGCTATATATGGATACAACATAACTTGACTTATACATGTTGTGAGATAATTACCATGATGTTTAAACAACATCCATCATCTCATATAGATACAAAAACAATAATTATTTTCCTTATGATGAAACTCTTAGGATCAACTCCCTTAACTTTCATGTATACCATCCAGCAGGGTTAACTACAGTTGTCATGTTGTACATCACATCCCTGGTACTTATATATCTTATAACCCAACATTTGTACTTTTTGACCACCTTTATCTAATTCCCCCTCCCTGACATTCTCCATATTTTTCATTCCCTCAGAAAAATTGTTGGAAGTGTATTGAAATTGCCTTGAATTTTTAGGTTAGCTTTGGGAGAATACATAACTACATGTTAAGGAGTTTTGTCCACCAACGTGGCACATCTCATTGCTTATTAAAGTCTTATATTATGTTCTTTAATAGTTTTACATTATTCTCCAAAACTTTATTTTGAACTTTTGCTTAAGTTAATTTTTAGGTACTTTATAGTTTTGTTGCTCTTGTGAAAGGTATTTTATTTTCTATTATATTTTCTGTTGAATATTACTGATGTAGAAGAATGTTGGTTCTTATAAATAGATCTTGTTCCTGACATCCTTGTCAAGTATAAGTCATAATTCTAAAGGTTTTTCTATTATTTCTGTGAGGTTCTCTATGTAGATAATCAGATCATCTACAACTAATGACAGTTTTGTCATTTCCTTTCAAATTCTTATACCTATTACTTATTTTTCATATCTTATCACATTGGCCAAGAACCCCAATGCTCTGTTCAATAGTAGTAGTTTCTGTTCTTGGAAGAAATGTGGCTATGTCTGCACCTGTTACCCCCTTCCTATCTCCAGGGGTTAAGACTGCCCTGATGTAGCTATAAGCTCCATCTCTTGTTGGTATAAAACTGGTGATTCTGTTTTGTCTTGTAGTGCAGTTAGAGTAAACTGTAATCTATCCATGAAAATACGGGGGAGAAAAAGATCCCAAGATAAAAGCTTCCCTACCTGTGCCACCTTTCCTCTTCCCCTATAGATTGCAGTCACATACACATATACCCGGGGACCCAACTATTTGCTGTACCTCTAGAGGCTTCTCACAGTTGTTACATTAGATACTCAGATTCACCAACTGCCTCATTTCTGAGGCACTCCAGGGCTAGATTGAGGGAGTAGTCAGTAGCCTAAAACGGGTTGCCATTTGTCAGGATCCAAGGGACAGTGACATTTCTCAAATAATTACAATCATGAGAATGCTTTAATCATAGGCCATTGGAGGGCCTTGTTGTAATCTTTTTTAATAAGAACATTCTTGACAATCTGGCCTCACTTCCTTTTCCACTTACCACAACGTAGCCCACACTCAGTCCACCCTAGGTGACAGCCTTTCCCTGAATATGTTGTATACATTAAATCTTACCTATTTTCAGTACAGTTCCCTCTCCATGGAATTCTCTCACACTTTCTCCACATTGAGAAATTCTACTTATTCTTCAAGGTTCAGCGCAAAAGTCATCATTCTTATAAAGCCTTCTCAAGTTCATCCCATTGATGTAAATCATTCCTTCCCTATAGCGCTATTCTGTCAGGTTTGCCCTATAGTTTCTTGATAGTTATTTAACTATCCCATTAGATAGTGACCTCCAGAAGGGCAAGAACTGTGTTTTATTCATTTCTATCTCTGTAGCAGTTCTTCACACATGAATAGATGGTCAACAAATGTTTATCAAATTAAACGATAGAGGTGTGGTTATCTTCAGTAATACTCAGCAACATGCAAATAGAAATGAGAACAGACACAGTAAACTCCTAGTCATTCTCTTTATGATCAGATGCACTTTTCAAGTGCCATAGTAACGGATGTTCAACCTGCACAGTGCTGAGCAACTATTTAGTACAAAATGTACTTGCAAAGTCTGACATATAGGGGCAATGGTGGAAGTTAGTATGTGGCCAGAAGCACCTGGGTTTTTGTTTCTGAATAATGCTCCTAATTACACCATTAGGTGGGTGTCCCTACTTGCAGCCCTCGAAATTTACCGATTTACAGCCAAAGATTATGAGACAAATGGAAATTTCTTTTGAAAATATTATCTTTATTCTCTATAGGCATTTCCAATAAGTGGATAGATTATTCATGTTGTAGAGGAGATACAAAAAAGGTAAATGAAGAAACTGACATAAAATTAATGTTTGTAGGGTCCCTTTTCTTTGAATGATGTACAGAAGTTTCTTCTGCATGTTTATTCTTTTGCATCCCTGGACAATAGGTAAAGAAAGTATTATTATCATTTTGGTGAAAACTGATATAAGGAGGAATGAGGTTAAATTAATGTTCTTCAGTAGACTGTTGCAATAATGACTCTCAATGTGTTTCTGCATCCACAGCCTTGGGTAATACCTTTCACAGTAACTCCAGTCTTGGCCATGTGACTTGCTTTGGCCAATGAGACAAGAGCAAGTGTGACACAAGCAGAAATTTAAAAGTGTTTGCATATTGCAGCTTGCCCTCTCTTACTGCTCTTTGGTAACCTGAGACCACCATGTGAAGCCTGGGGTTAGCCTGTTAGAGAATGAGAGATCACATGGAACAGAGACAAGCCACCCCAGCTGAGTCCCCTTGATCAAATAGCCTGTCAATCTCCAGGTATGTGAGTGAGGCCAGCCAACTCTGGATGAGCCACCTACAGACCTGAGTTCTGCCACACCAACCTAGTTCAGAGGAACTGTCCAAATGACTGGCAAAATCATGAGAAATAATAAATGTTTGTTATTTTGAGCCACTGTTTTGAGGTGATTTGTGACACAGCAGAACCTAATTAGTACACTCCCCAAGAAAACCTACTCTGGGTAGAGTCTAGAGGTCTTGATTCCTAGGTTCATGTTCAATTGCTACTACTCTTCTGTCAAGGTCAGGCTCAGATATGCAAAACTTAAGGATGCTGTTTTGTATCTTAAGTGTGATCAAGCCTCTTGAATTTCTCAAGAGCAAAGGCCATGACTTGATTTTTCCCTGCAGACTTTGTACCTTGCTTTAATTATAAGATATGCTCATTGAAAAGAAACAAAGGTTTAGTTTTTATGAGGAAAGAAGGTAAAGCAACATGTGGTATGTATTACTTTCAAAATTTATACAGGGTGCATATATTTCTAATTGCAAAGAAGATTTTAGATTAATGATCTTTTCCTAAAAGAAAAAACAGAGAGGAAGGACAAAGCAGCGACCATATTTCTGCCCCATGGCCCAGGCCAGAATCTTGCAGAGCCACTGAACTGAACAATTTCAGGGAGCACCATTCACGTTGAGGTGTGTGTAAGCAGTGACCCCCCGGAATTGTTCAGGGTACAACTTACACAGACGTATGTGAGGCCCCCCGCCTGGCACATGGTAAATGTTTAATGAATGAGCAAGCAAGTGAGCGAACGTGTATGCTTGCACACACATCATATTTGTGGCATTTGGCAGAATTTTAACTGGAAAGAAAAATAAACCAAATTAGAATGAGTTTCCCTGTTTAGTGGACTCTCAAAGCACAAACCACTTTGCTTTTGGTGCGACAAAGTGAGAAAATAGCCCAATAAATTATGTAGATTTTGTATAGATTCAAGGAAGAAACTTATACCAAATGCAAGTTAAAAAATAAAATAAAAAATAAAAAATCATTTTAGTTAATGGTGACACCTAGTGGTGTATCAAATCTGTGGGTTTTTGTTGTAGTCAACTATTTTATTTTATATACTAGGGTAGAGGAGTTCTTGGGATTGTGGATCCTTCCGATTAGGCAGTTAAGGCCCATAGGCTTCCCAAGGTCAGCATGGGTGGGATGTTGCTCCAGAACTTAGCTCTCCAGAGGCCCGTGCAGGGCTGCTGTCGCAAAGACCTCAGAACAAATGCCAGAGTGGTGGTGGGAAACTCCCTTCCAGAGGTACAGGGCTGCTCCTTGTCACTTAAGGCAGTTGTTTTCAGCTGTTGGTGCCATTCCATTGTTTCTTTCTCTTTTCCCATGTCCTTTCCTTGCTTCTTTTAGTTGTCCATTTCTTTTATTCTCTTCTCTTCTCTTCTCTTCTCTTCCTCTGGCAAGGCCCCACGACTTCTCTCTCTTCTCATTCTTCACCTCTTTCCCTTCCTTCTTTCTTCTTCTGCTTTTACTTTCCCCTCATTTATTCTCTCCCTGATATTTCTTTCTCCTCTCTCTGTGCTCACTGATGCTCCCTAAGATACTGTGAGTCCCAGAGCTGTACTGTCTACTATGATAACCACTAACCCAGGTGGCTATTCCAATTCAAGTGAATTAAAACTAAATGGAATGAAAAAGCCTATCCATCTGTCACACTGGTCACATTTCAAGTGCTCAGTAGCACCAGTGGCTACCGAATAGGGCAGTGCAGAGTGTGGTCATTTCCATCAGGGCAGAAAATCCTACAGAAAAGCATTGGGCTGGAACTACCTCTCCAGTCTTTCATCTCTTTTCCTTCTCGACACCTCTTCTCTGAGTAGATAGTCTGCTTTCTGCTCCTCCCCTTCCCTCCCTGCTCACTCCAGTTTAGTCCGTGGCTTCTGTTTTCTGTATGTTATTATGTAAACTCATTAAGATGACCTTGCCAAGTGAACACAAAAATATATAATCATACTGGACAGTTTATTTGAGACAGTCCATGATTCATGGCATCTTGTTTTCCATGATTTGGAACACATAAAAATATTTTTAAACTCAACACATCAACACATCATTTAAAAGAATTATACCTCAGGCCTTTTTTTTTTTTTTTTTCCATCCATAGCTTTCTACCTTTCTCTCTCATCTTGAGTTACAGTAGCTTTAAAATTAAAGAGTACTTCTTTTTATTAATGCCTGAATATATATATCATATATGTGCATTTTATGTATAGAATTACATGTATGTATTTTATGTATAGACTAGCTTTGAAACAACCCACAAGAAACTAGTTATGGATTAGTATTTGGCTTAGATGGAATGGACATTTACTTTTTGTTTGATACCTTTTTATAGTATTTAAGTTTTTACCAGATTTGTGTGTGTGTATGTCTGTGTGAGTATAACTTTTTAAATTTAATTGAATTCTAAATTACTTTTAAAGTTAAAATAAATGTCACCACCCCGAGAGGACTAAACCAAAGGCAGTCCAGGAAAATGAGCTCTCAGAAAGAAGATAATTTTTGAATTTATGAGCCCACGAGCTTTGGGAGATAATGTGTCTATTTAAACAGATAATGCAGGCAGATGTAGCACTGAATTAACTTTAGATTTGTGTCCAGTGGCAATTTGCCAAGAATCCAAATGCCCAGACTGTTGATAGAGATTTACATTTGAAAGAGCCTTCCTTTCCCTCCCCACCCATGATTAAAGACCAATGACTGAGAGCTTGTCCCTTTGGTGCCCACCTCAAAAGGAATGGAAATTGCTAGCAGCCAAGAGCAGATCCTCTCTTCTGGGGACATACTCACCCATCTCTCTTTCAATAAAGGCTTGATGAATAAAATGAAAGTTACCATTTCTTTTCCTTTTCCTCGAAGGCTGCCCCAGGCTAATCGTGGCTGCATGTCCCCCATATTACCACTGGATTGTTGAAAAGAAAAGAGCATGGAGCCTGAGATCTCACCTCACTTCAAAGCTGGTTTCAGGCCAGCTTTGGCTTTAGGTTGCATTTACAGTAAAGGCTCAGGTTTCTTTAAAAAGGGATTTGGGGACCAGGATAGAACTGTCATAGCATAAATAACAGTTATATTGCCAATTTGAGAAAAAGAGAAACTGAGGCAGGCAGAGCACAGTACATTTGGTGTGAGCTGGGATTGGCAGTCAGTGTTCTTGACTTCCCATAAGACCACACGGCATGAAAACCATATAATCATATGCCCAGACTGAACTGTAGCATCTCTGTGTGCATTCATCTAAATAAAGCGCCGCCTGGACCATGCCACCCAGGAGAGTTGGTTTGTGGTTCTTTCTGACTGTGGACATCTATGGTGCCAGCCTGGCCCAGGGTGGAATCATAGTTCTCCTAAAAGGTTTATACTTTGGCCTCATGGAACATGAAGGAGTCCATTTCTAATGAAAAGCTCTCGGGTACTCTCTGTTGCAAAGACAAACAGCTGCCCATCCCTTCAGCAGAAGACCAGCCACTGTCCTTACTCCAAGAAAAACCGGCCATGGGAGATGGAAAGCTCAGGGCCATCAGGCTACAAGGACCCTTAAAATGATTCCAGTTCATCCTTGCATTTTATAGAGAAGTAATTATAGAGACATAACGATTCCACTGTCCTTTTGGGTGGTCCTGATCCTGATGCTCAACTCTTGTAGTAAATACCTCACTTCTCCAAGAGTAGAGCCCAGTGTTTTTCCACCTGAGCCAATATGGATAATCCTTGGAAACATGACATTGAACAAAGAAAGCAAGTGGCAGGTGCATAGAGCTGGTTCACTTTACGTAAAATTGTAACACTGCAAAGCTATATATTAAACATGGACGTGTGTGGGAATGATAAACATCAACAAGAACAGTGATTACCTCTGGGGGGAGGGAGGGAGGAGAATATAAATGGGGAGGGGCTTTCGTTGCATCTACGGTGCTCTTTCTTTAGCTGGGTGGTGGCATACAGCTGTTCGATACTTAGAACAGACATATTTTATAATAATAGTACTTTAAGATGCATATTTTCACACACTGATTAGGTGCTAGGAGAGGCAGCATATATTTTTGATGTATGTGTGTTTTATTTGCATGATATTGCTATTGCAAATGCCTAGCCTCTACTTTTTATCCCCTTAAAAATCCCATTTCTAATCTGCACCCAGCATATAGAGGGACAAAAAGCAATTATCTTGAAGGTCTAAGCAACTGCTTTTCCTTTAAAATATACATGTGTGGATTTACGAAACCTGTCCTCAATATGCGAGACTGTATTCAGTTCAAGAAAATATGTCCTAGAAATGATTGTACACTCAAGCATCAGGAAAAGTCACTGATAAAATTTTGGGAGTATATGATTTTCTTGAGAAGAAAATGACTGATAACCATGGTGATTCAAAGAGCATCAAGTAAAATCATGAGCTCAAAAAGTCAGACTGAAAACCAGGGAAAAAGTATATAAACCAGGTGAAAATCTGAGTTGCGGGCTCTGTAAAAAGGCGATATCTGTACGTGCAAAAATCTACCTGCTCCCTTCCCATCGTCACCCTGGAAAAATGTTGAGTGGCCTTCTGAAAATGAGAAAAAGGAAAAAGAGAAAAGAAAAAGGCAGATTCATCCTGGACAAATAGCCAAAATGGGGCTGTTTAGAGTGAGTTGCAAGCCATGCTGTGTAGTGTCCTGCTGTGGCTGCCTTGGGGTCCTGACCCACCCGCCCCTCACTAGCTATTTGACTTTGGGTAAATCATATAATAGCTCCGATCTTGAATTTTTTATCTGTAAAATGGGAGCCTAACATGATATGCATATCATGACTGGCACTCAGTAAAACCTGGGTACTTAAAAATAGTTCCTTGGCAAATTCCTGTTCTTCTCTTTGGGAGAGATAAACTTCCTTCTTTTTATTACATTTCCTGTCCCCTCAATAACCCTGACATTTAGGCTTATACAAGACAGACCCTGACTTAGGGCACAGGAGCTTTGGGGCTCCCAGTAGGTGTGGTGAATAGTTTTCCTTCTGGCTGGGATCCACTTCGCCCCGAGGGGCAAACCTCAACATGGCTTCAATTTTTAAACATCTTATTGCCTTAGGAGGCACAGGTGAATACTTCCCAAGAGCCCCAGTAGATTTCCAAGCATTGCCTGCATTGGTACATCTGTGTTTCACTCCAGATGTAAAATAACTTTTTACATGTGAATTTTCCTTCCCAGGAAGCCTTTAAAAATAATATAAGTATCTATTTATCTGAGTGCGTCTCTGCTAAGAGACAAGAGAGTAGAGAGAGTGATCTGTTGAGTTTTATTTTTAAACATAATATAATCTGTAGCAGTGGTTGAATTCGCTTAATAAATATTTATTGAACATTTACTGTATGCCAGGCAAACACAAGTGCTCAGGCGAGACAAAGAAAAGTGAAACATAGCCTCTGTCCTTGAAGAGTTTTATCAGCTAAAGGGAGTTATAGAATACTAGAGCACTATAATTATTACATTCAAAGCATAATATAGTAATGACCACAAACCAGAAAGGAATAAAGTGAATTGGGAATTTGAAGAAAAGGTAGCATTCTCACAGGAGATTTTTATTGCATCAACTACATTCTAATAAAAATAATATCCTAATAAGTAGTGATTCTCCTTTCTCTGGGTTTCTTTATGCATCCTCATTCATACATTTATGTGCTTTTATAGTCTAATCGCAATACAATTTCGTGCTCTCCTAAGCATTATGTTATAAGCATTTCCTTTTGCTAAATGGTTTCCATCATAATCTCCATCTGTTAGTGAATGTAATTTCCTTTGCAGTCCCTGTTGTAGGATAGTTGAGCTACTTCCAGTTTTTTCACAGTTAAAAATTATGGTGTAAGTGGTACTTTTCTGTATGTAGCTTTTTCCTACTTTAATATCTTTTTCTTTAGTTTATCTCTGCAAAGTAAGATTGATGGGCATGAACATTTCTATCGCTCCTGAAATATATTGATCTATCATTCCCTGCAAAAGGTTGGACCCGTTAACAGTGTCATCAGCAATAGATGTACCTGTTTAATCAAAACTGTGTCAACACTGAGCAGTTTTGTAGTTTTTGGTTTTTTAATCTGTTGATTTCATAGCCATGTGTGATGCCTTGCTATTTTAATTTATATTTCTCTGATAAGTATGTTTCCAATATCCTTCCTGGTTGGACTTCTTATTTGACTTGCCTGTTCAGGTCAGATGAGCAGGATTTCCATAGGCAGAGAGCCAGAGAATGGCCACTCGTGGAGACCAAATGGCTTAGTCAGGCACAGAGGCAAGAGAGTCCAGTGTATGAAGGAACACAGACTTTTTGTCTAGATGTAGAGTATACAAAAAAAGAGAACTGGTGAAGGTGAGACTGGCAAGGAAAGTGGAGGCAGTGTGTACAAAGGTTTGTTTTGAATTCTATACTATATGGTTTTTAGCTTAACTTATACAATATGCCTCACAGGAGAGAGCAATCAGGATGGTCTGTCTTTCTCTTGAAACTCTGGTGAACATACGGACCCAGCAACCGGGAATAGCCAGCTCCACTTTCCTATCACCTCTAGCCAAACTCCTGCCCCTCTTGCTTCTTTTCCACTTGGGGCCTGCTAACTGCCATGGCTCCTGCTCCACCTGGCTCCTTCCTAGTTGCCTCACCTTCTCATCCTCAGCTGTACCCTCCTGCAGCCCTGGCCCCTTCTCTCTCAGATGCCATCTGACACTCACTCTCTGTGCATGGTGTGGCTCACTGACTCCTACACACTCCATCCACCTGGCCCAGCCCAGGACTCAACAGCAGTCTCAGGCATTGGACCCCCTGTTCTGCATTCCCACAGGCCCACCCTGACCCCCTCAGGGATGTGTTCTCTCTGACTTCTAAGAGGGTTAAAAACCACCAGGCCTGAGAGGGAACCTTCAACCATGTCCTTCCTCTTCTACCAGGAAAAAGTGGGGCATCCTAAAACAACTACAGAGGAGAGAGGTGTGTTATCTTTTGAGAAAACATCTAGGCCTTGATTCCCTAGAGCTGCTAATCCCCAGGGGGTTGTTTCTGCCCCACAGAGCTGATAGATAGGCTTTTCTAAGAATCGTATTTCTTCTGGCATGTTCCCAGCTGGAGCCCCATGTGCTGCTGAAAGAGCCAAGAGCTGACAAACAGCATGGGACACTTTCCAGGCTGTTTTGGTGGCCACAAGAGAGGCTTCCAGAAAGTGTGAAGGAGGCCCTGAACCAGAGACCTAGACTGTATGAGTGAGTGATGCCAAGACATGCAGTGCCTTTAGGGGCCTGGAACACAGGCCATTTTGTGGAATCTTATGTGATAGAGATTGCAAGTATGAGAACCCCAGATGTGAAATAAGGCTCCCTAGACAATCCCCTGGGAGCATCCTCTGACTCCAGGGTTTACTTCTGACTTTCTACAAGCATTCTTTGATTGAAGCCCTTAATCCCACCACTACCAGCTGCATGCCTTTTGGGGAAATTCTTCACTTCACTAGGCATCAGTTTCCTTATCTGTGAAAGGGGAATAATAAAACCAATGCAAGGTGCCATGAGGATTAAATGAGATAATGTATATAGAGTACTTAGTGCCTGGAGTCAGACATTGTATAGAGGGTAAGGGTGATAATCTGGGTTGATATGGCAGGCTGCCTGCTTTTGCGCCTCCTCTGCATGCACCAGCCTGAGCATCCTGATGAACTTGTTGAGCATCTGACCCCAATCCCTGAGAGGTAGCACCCTTAGGACCATTCCCTCTGACCAGATCTATAGACCAGAGCTCCCTTTTAGACATCTGTGGCTCAAAACATGGGTCTCTTGGTGCCCACTCATGTTTGAAGCAACTGTTCCTCCAGGGCAAGCAAAGGACAGATAAAATTCCATATCCATGGGCACAAGCACAACCTCCCCCTTAGCTGAGCCTGGATGAGAAGGGCTGTACCCAGGGGCCCTGGGTGGGGGTTTCCCTGAAGGCATTGTGGCTTCCACAGTGGTTAGGTGCCTTGCAAAGGGTGGCATAGCAGAATCCCAGGGGCCACTGATAGGCTACTTACTGAACACACAGTGCTCTGCCCAACCCCAAAGCCAATGTCATACTCTCCAAAAGCTCTCCAAATCAGAGTTTTAGGAATGCTGAGGGTTCTGTCCCCAGGAGCTCTGTGGGACAAGCGCCGCCATCTCCATCGGAAGGTGGCATGAAATCATGTCTGTGGCAGCCCTGTGGAAACAACAAAGTGCTACACAGTGTGATTTCTGGCATGAGCCGCATACCCTACAACTTCACTGGCCTTTGAAGGGTTCCCGCAGGTAGTGCATTTTGACATTTAAATAGATTGTATGGCTCATCAGCATGGCTTTACAGGATAGGTGCCCCCAGCTAGGGTCTGTGTGAGCTGTGACAATGATATCACTCAGACTCTAAGCTTGACCCTACAGTTGCCTGGTGCATACCCCTGAGGGAATTCTGGCAGCTTTGAAAAATAGAAAAATAACTGCTTTTGATCCTGGACTACAGCTTGCTCTCGTATTGTGGAGAGCAAATACTAACTTGTGTTAACTTGACATTTAAAAAACATCTTAGTATCTGTTTTTCATTAACGCTATCCCACCAGACAGTATGAAACAAATGAAGGAAAAGGTAAAGCTTTGAACACTATCTTAGAGACCAGCTGGAGGAAAATAGAAAAATTATATTTGCATTTATTAACTACCTCCTTCCACTAGATACTTCCTGCATTCTCATTTTATCCTCACAATAGCATGGGGACCTACTATTGCCATTTTAAAATGGATCTCAGTTATAGGAGTAATCAATATTTTATCTGATTTTAAAAATAAAATATAGATTAGGCTTTAAGCCCAGGTTTATCAATGCAGTAACTTTGGGGATACTTACTTATCTCTCTATAGTGAAACAGGAATTTTGGCAAATGTGTTAATTTCATGATTCTTGTATTTCCTCTGGATGTGTCCCATCTGCTCATACTTGGCAGGCCTACTGCTAATATTTTCAGGGGCCAAGGCAAGAATTTAAATGAGAGTGCCCTGGTCCACGGCTTATGCTGCTTCTCTATGCACCCCCCATTCTGTTCCTTATTACAGAGGCCCTTGCATGCATGTGTGCAAACAACCCAAACTTTAGTTACATGCCCACCAGAGTACCCTTTGCCCACTTCTTGGGCCCCTGGGTATGCACATCAGACACACCACCCATCTTTGGGAGAGTGGATTTGGAGAAGATTTCATCAAAGGCCCTAGAAGAGGGCATTTCAGCAGAGAATTTCAGGGCCTCAGAGCCTGATCTGGAAGGCCTTCCTTGTCCTTGGCTTCCCTTCACTCCTTGTGTTTACTCAATGCAGAGGGGCCCAGCCAAAGGAAGGCCTGAGCAGACAGTCCTAGGAAGCAGAAGGTATAGGGCCAAGGACTTTGACTGCCCTGATCTAAAGGCATACTGCTTTTGTATTTACTACTGGGTGCCAGGGCTAACCTATGCCAGCTGGGGAACCAAGGGGAAAAGCTCTGGACCCAGGGGACCAATTAGCGCATCCCTTAACCCAGTGAGAGACCTCAAAGAGGAACTTAGAGAGATTGGATGACCTCTCCACCTGAAAATTCTTCCTGTGATGCTAAAACTTTGTATATGTTTTGTTTTCAAAATTGTTTTTTAAGTCTGAAATCCCCCAGTTCTTGATTCTCACTAACAAAGCAACATTTAATTGGAAAATCTCAAAACAACTAAGAACAATTTTACGAGCAGACAAACCAGTAACCAAAAAGGTACTCTAAGTTCAGAGGTAGGGAAGAGGGACAAATGGCCTTAATGCGAGATGTCCCTGTTTTGGCCTCTTCCTCTGATGACAAGGCCTCACTCTATGGAAAGGCAGAATAGTAATGGTGATGTGTAGGTATATGGTGAGCTCTGGGCCTAGAAGAGCTAAGATCAGATCTTGGATTTATGAAGGCCTGAATTTCCAAGCAAAAATCAGCCCTGCTTTAGAGAGAGCACACTCATCAGTTGGCACACTGATGAGTACTTTTAAAAAATAACTATAGCCCAGCTTGAAAAGCTGGGAATTATTGAGTCTCAGAATCAACAAAGGAAACAGTCTCCCAAGTAAAGAATTGATAACTAGTGAATTTAAATGTGTGCGTGTGTGTGTGTGTGGGGGGGGTGCATTTGCTAGAAACCATTAACTTCTGGTCTTTTCTTTTTCACTCCTTGCCCTTTCCTCCACCCAAATGTTACAAAGCCTTGAAATATCTTCCACATCTACCCCTTTCATTCTATTCCCCATCATCAGCCAGTTTCAGGCCTTAGCACAGCTCATCCCTAGACCATTTCCATAGCCTCTAATCTTCTTCCTCTCCCTCCTACAATTGCCAAATTAATTTATCTAAAATGGTGTTGTTGTTCCCTTCCTTTGATAACTGCTCGCTGCCTGCAGCAAGAATTTCAAGCCTGTCAGACATCAGAATAACTTGTTAAAATTTAGATGCTCAGACTGCCATAGACTCTGATTCTGTAGAACTGGCCTTGGACTCCATCCAGACTATGTGCTTTTGAAAGCTTGGTCATAGATGGTTCTGAGACACAGCCAAGGTTAAAACTACTGGTCTACATGACATGATTCAAACTCCTTAACTTGACTCAACCTACTCCTCCCAACTTGTTCCCAGAACTTTTCTAATTAAGGATTAACCCCCTCCCTCCTGTAAAAGGGTCTATGACTGATGCAGCTACCGTAAGAGGCTTTACCTAGAGTTCCCACTACAGAACACAGAACCAACAAAATAGAGTGACCAGAGACAAGATCAGCTCAAAGACAAGACAGAAAAACAGACAAGAAATGAATGCCTGGCCCTCACTTCTATTTCTAAGTATAATACCTGGAGAAAGGTATAGATCTAACATTCAGTAGGTATATGGGGGCAGGACTACAAACTTAAGTCACTTCCACTTAAGTCATTTAAGTCTGAGCCTCAGTTTCTCCACTATAAAACAAAAATAATTATATCTCATTACAAGGATATCATAAGGCTTACATGGGATAATGAGAATGAAAACATTTTATGCTATAAAGTGCACCACAAATGTTAAGGGAGCACTACTGGGTAATCTAGATACCTACTCGTCACTTTTTAAAAATGGTTTTAATAGGGTATAATTTGTATATCATAAAATTTACCCATTTTAAGAGTACAGTTTAGTGGGCTTTTTTGTAAATAAATAGTTGTGCAACCCTCACCACAATCCAGTTTTAGAGTATTTCCATCACCCTGAAGACAGCCCT
This sequence comes from Rousettus aegyptiacus, assembly GCF_014176215.1. NCBI lineage: Eukaryota > Metazoa > Chordata > Mammalia > Chiroptera > Pteropodidae > Rousettus > Rousettus aegyptiacus. Next base: position 131,199,304 of record NW_023416306.1, read on the forward strand.
CATGCCCATTTGCCATAGATCCCTATTCCCACCCCAGCCTGAGGCAGCCACTGCTCTGTCTTCTGTGTCATTAGATTTGCCCTTCCTGAACATTTCATATGTGTCATATGGTCTGGAGCCTTTTACATTCAAGTTACTTTTTACAACATGTTCTCTGTTGTCTTTTCCTTTTCCACTGTGCAGTTCCCAATTCACCAAACTTTTAGTCTAAAAGTTCATTCCTTGAATTTCCAACAGAAATAATGTTATAAGTCATGGTTAAGTGCCCAGGCCAACTCCCAATGCCAATTCAGCCCCCAAACAGAGGTGAACTAGAGTATAAATAGTTCCAGCCTGAATTCTGGGTCATGGGAGGAGGAAGCCCCAAGTTACACGAAGGACAAGGTAGGAACAGGGGGTTTCCTCCTCCTTTTCCCTGTACAAGATGCCCCTAGTAACATCGTTGAGATGAGCAAAGCTTCTGACTGCCCCTCTCCGTAGATCAAAGTATGGTCCTTGGATTACCTGCGTTAGAATTCATTCGATCATTCAACAGAAATGTATTGAGAGCTCCTGTGGGCCATGCATCTATTCTTGGCCCCTGTCCCACATGCGGAAACAGAGTCTCTAGGGGTAGGCCCCAGAAATATATCATATTTAACAAGCTCTCCAAGAGATCAGGATGCATGAGGACATCTGTGACTTCTGTGCTGCACTGACTTTCTCTGAATTTAGGATGCCCTAAGCCCTCCAGGCACAAAGTATCTATTATCTATCTCTCCTCCAGCCAACAGAATTCTGCTTCCTTCAGTGTAGCTTTTGTCTGCTAGATAATAAAACAAACATAAACCGCCCTGCATTGCCTGTGTACTTCTCTATATTTTCCAAATTTTCTTATTTGACAGTTTAAAATTAAAAAGAGGTGAAATACAAACAGCACCTAGGCAAAGCTGAATTCTGTGACCCCCATACTTTCCTGTTTAGGACCCTATTATATCTGCACTTAATGACTTGATTATTGTCTTTCTCCCTTTTGCTGGGCTACAAGCACACAGGGGGCAGTTGCCTTTATCTACAATATTCCTAATGCCTGGCACATAGTGGGTGCTCAACAAGAATCTGCAGAAAGATTGTAAAATATAACAGAAATCTGATTGAACAACTCCGTACCTGGAGGTTAAATTTCCATATATTTGCAAGTAGTGAAATAGTTCAGAGATTGCCTCTAAGCCCCTGATGGATACCTGATGATTCCCTGCAGTTTCTGACAGAGAAATTAAGAGAATGTAAGAGTCCCCAGAAGTAATGGCCCTGGGAACAACCCCTCAACAGGCTTCTGCTTTTCACTTCCCAGTCTGTGGTCCTTTGTTATGAGAGCGCTAGTAAACCAACTAAACCAACGCAGGGCCTCACCTCATTTCCATTCTTCCTTCACTCTTCTGTGCTCTGGAATTGTATCCATCCAGGAAGTGTTAGTGCATAAGCTTTGCCTTAGGCTCTGTTGTCTAAGGCAGTTAAAAAGATTTTATACTTGTGTGTATATATAAATAAAGATATATTTATGTGTGCATTTCTGTGATACATTTATATTTGTGTACATGTATGTATTTTGTGTGTGTATATATATGATAAAATTTGATCAGTGAGAGATAGGAGATGATTTTATATATATATATATATTAAGTGATTATAAGAGATGGTATTATACATATCCATATATATGCACTCATAAGTACATAAATTATTATTCAAAAAATACATTAAAAAATGTAAAAATGGTTGCCTCTAGAGAGGAGTGTCTGAGGGACAAGGATGAGAGACAGAATTTTCTGTTTTTCTTTGTGTATTTTCTGTGTGTTGAATAGTGTGACTTTTTTTAAAAGGTAAATTTAAAATATTTTAAAGATAGCATCCTAGGAGGGCCTGAGGCCCCACTAAGGACAAGAAGAATGTAGAGTGGCTTGTGCAGGACTGCCCCAAAGACCAGATAACAGATGAGGGATAACAGATTGCAGCACATTCTGGAACAAAGGCTAGTCAAGATGAATCACATTAGGGGAGTGAATGAGGGCAGTTGTCTTCCTCCACTGTGGTGTTAACACTTAAGCCCCCAAGGATGAAGGAAAACAAATGCCCCAGAAGAGAGGAGAAAATACTGACTTGACTGAGCTTAAAATTGAAATGACCAAGAAACATCCTCAAATGTCTGATTTTGCCTGAATTGACTATTTTCTTGTTATTGTTGTTTGTTTATATTTAACTGAGAGGCAAAACGGGAGCTCAGGATAGTGTTTAAAGTTAAATGACAGAAAAATAAAATTAGATATTCTTTTTTAGATACCTAAGGTTGTAGCCCGGAAAATATAATACCCACAAATATCTGCTTTAGTCCTCTTAACTGCTCCTACAAGGTTGGTATCATTCCCATTTTACAGATGGGAAAACTAAGACTTAGAGAAGTTAAATGACTTAAGATTATACGAGTTCTAAGTGTTGGGATTTGAACCTAGATTCCAAAACTGATGGCGTCTTCAGGATTCCAAATTCCCTTTTAAATGGGGTTTGCTTTAGAACCTCTAAGAGAGGTTGGCACATCTGCCAACTGGTTGGCTCTTGAGGACCAAATTATGCTCTTGTATGGAGGTAGGAGAGACAGAAACAGGGGAGAAATAGGGGAAATAGAGGGAAAGAAGTGACCCTACACACACACTCCCACCCATCTTTGTTTCCCTTTTTGGAGAAGGGACTTTTATCTGACTGGTTCCTTCTCCCTTCAACACAATTTGATGTAGGTGTCTCCCACGCTATCCAATTCCTGATAACCCAATGCTCTGGGGGCCTGATTTGACAGGATCGGTCATGGTTTCATGCAACAGTGTATCTGTTTTTGCCAGTGACTCCCAAGGCACAGTGATGATCTGGGTGTGCTTTGATGATAATTTCTTCTAAAGGCAAATGAGATATAAAGTCTCAGTTTCTCCTGAATAGGACCAAGGGTCAGGGAGCCACAAGGGAAACTGTGCCCCCACTTCATGAGCCAGGGTATTAGTGACTACTTAGCATATGAATGGGTGAATGGATAGATGCATATATAAATGAAGAATAAATGATAAAGGGTGGATAAATAGAGAGGAAGGAGGGAAGGAAGGAGGGAACGAAGGAAGGAAGGAAGGAAGGAAGGAAGGAAGGAAGGAAGGAAGGAAGGAAGGAAGGAAGGTGAGTAAACAGATCAATTCTCTTCTCAATAGCTCTGCCCATCCTTCACTATCTTCTAATTATGGTGGCTTACATCATCTCCTTGTTTCAGTCTACTAAGCTTGGAGTCACTCAGAGTGCACCCAGGACTAGGCTAAAAATCAAGTCTCCTTTCTGTCATAGACTGTCCCCTTAGTTTGACTTCATAAAATCAAAAGATTCTGCTGTAGACCAGTTCTGTGTGATCAAAGAGCAGCAATATTCCTGGGGCAAAACCTTATAGATTGTTTATACACAAATAAGAAGGATGGCTGAGACTTTGGAAACTGGAAATCTTCTGACCTAATTATGGTTAGTAATCAGAGAGCTTCATGTTTACCAAACACCTTCTTTCCCTTGGCTCCAGAGTTACTGAGTTCATCTTCTCTGTCCTCATGTTTTGGTCTTTTATCTGCCCTCTGGGACGGTTTCCTTCTCATTTCTTTCCCATGTCTTCCATTTTGTTGAACTAAACCACTTGGGTCTGATTTTTCTATTTACTTCTCCTATTAGTTATTGAGAAAGAAGTTTTAAAATCTCAAACAATAGTTATGGATTTGTCTATAACTCCTTGCAGTTCTATCACTTTTTGCATCATGTATTTTGAAGCTCGATTATGAGATACACAGATGGTTAAGATTATTATGTCATCTTGATGAATCGTCATTATTAAATTGCCCTCTTTACCTCTGGTAATATTCTCTCTAAAATCTGCTTTGTCTGATATTAATATAACCACTCCAGTTTTCTTTTTCACTAGTGTTAACCATGGTATATTTTTTCCATCCTTTTACTTTTAATCTATTTGCGTTTTTATATTTAAAGTGGGTTTCCTATAGACAACATATAATTGAGTCTCGTTTTTTAATCTAATATAACAATCTGTTTTAATATGGATATTTAGCCCATTTACATTTATTGTGATTATTGATATGTTTGCCTTTATTTTACCACCTTGCTATATGTTTTCTACATTTCCCATCTATTTTTTTTTTGTTCGTTTTCCCCTCTTGTTCTCCCTCTTTTTGGATCAATCAAATTTTTTTTGTGTGCGATTCCATTTTTATCTCCTTTGTTAACTTATTAGCTATAACTCTTCATTGTGCCACTTTAGTGGCTGTTTTAGGGTTATAATATACATCTTTAACTTATTACAGTTCACTTTCAAGTGGTATTATACCATTTTATGTGTAATACAAGAACTTCATAACAGTATACCCCTTTTTCTCCCCTCTTGGCCTTAGAGTTATTGTTGTCATACAGTTGCTTCTACATAATGGCATTGTTATCATTTTTGCTTTAAACAGTCAATTATCTGTTAAATTTAGCTAAGAAGAAATAGGTCTTTAAATTGCCTATGTAGTTATTATTTCTCATGTTCTTTATTCCTTTATATAGATCCAGGTATTGTTTCACCTTTGCTAATGACTTCCAATAACATTTCTTAGCATAAGTCTGCTAGTGATGAATTCTTTCAGCTTTTGTATATCCGAAAAAGTATTTCACCTATCTTTTTTTTTTTCTTTTATAGTTCTTTCTTTTAAGATTTTATTGTTTTAGGACAGTTTCAGATTCACAGCAAAATTGAGGGGAAAATACAAAGATTTCCCATACATTCCCTGCCTCCAAACATGTATTCAACCCCGTAGAGCCTCCCCCACTATCAACATTCTCCCCCGGAGTGGCACATTTGTTGCAATTGATGAACCTGCATTGACACATAATCACCCAAAGTGTGCAGTTCACCTTCGGGTTCACTGTTGGTATTGTACATTCTATGGGTCTGGAGAAGTGTATAATGACACCTACCCACTGTTATAGTATCATACAGAGTATTTTCATTACCCTAAAACCCTCTGTGCTGTCTGTTCATCCTTCCTTCTTACCGCAACCCCTGGTAACCAGCAATAACTTTATTATCCCCATAGATTTTCCTTTTCCAGACTGTTGTAATCAGACAGTGTGTAGCCCTTTCAGATTGACTCATTTTACTTAGTAATATGGATGTCTTCTCATGGCTTGATAGCTCATTTCCTTTTAGCACTGAATAATATTCCATTGTGTAGATATACCAGTTTGTTTATTCATTCACCTACTGAAAGACATCTTGGTTACTTCTGAGTTCTGGCAATTATGAATAAAGCTGCTATAAACATCCATGTGCAGGTTTTTGTTGACATAAGTTTTCAACTCTGAGTAAATACCGAGGAGTATGATTTCTGGGTCATGTGGTAAGAGTATATTTCGTGTTATAAGAAGCTGTCAAATTGTCTTCCAAAGTGGCCGTACCATTTGACATTCCCACTAGCAATGAATGAGAGTTCCTGCTGTTCCACAGCCTCACCAGCATTTGATGTCGTCAGTGTTCTAGATTTTGGCTATTCAGATTTTGGTGTATAGTGGTATTTCACTGTCTTAATTTACATTTCCGTGATGACATATAAGGTGAAGCATCTTTTCATATGTTTATTTGTCATCTGTATGTCTTCTCTGGTGAGATGTCAAAGTTTGGCTCATTTTTTGTTTCTTTGTTTTCTTCTTGTTGAGTTTTAAGAGTGTTTTGTATATTTTGGATAACAGTCCTTTATCAGTTGTGTCTTTTGAAAATATTTTCTCCAAGCCTATGGCTTGTCTTCTCATGGTCTCGATCATCTTCATTTTTAAAAGATATTTTCATTAAGTATAGAACTTTAGTTAGTTTGTTTTTTCTTTCTTTTTAGTACTGTAAAAATGTCATTCTGCTGTCTACTGGTTTGCTTTATTTCTGAGAAGAGATCTGTCATCTTTATTTTTGTTTCTCTGTAATAATGTGTCTTTCTCTTCTCAGCTGCTTTTGATTTTCTTTTTATCACTGGCTTTAAGCAATTTGATTATAATGTACCTCCGTGTCATTTTCTTCATGTTTTTGTTCTTGGGGATTATTTAGCTTTTTGGATCTGTGGGTTTATAGTTTCATCATATTTAGAACATTTTGGCCATTATTTCGACTCCCTGACCCCTATTTTAGGGACTCGAATCTCTAACTTACACATATGTTAGGCCACTTAAAGTTATCCAATATTTCAAAGGTGCTCTAATTTTTTAAAGTCTTTTTTCTAAGTTTCATTTTGGATAGTTTCTATTGCTTTGTTTTCAAATTCACTCTTCTTTTTTCTGCACTGTATCATCTGCTATTAATCCTAGCTAGTGAATTTTTCATCTAGGACATCATAGTTTTCCTCTCTAAAGCTCAATTTGGGTTTATTTTATATCTTTCATGTCTCTATTTATCATGTTGAGTCTTTCCTCTGGCTTTTTGAGAAACAGAATATAGTCATAAAAACTTTTTAGAAATATTGTTGTATATGAATTCTATCATTTGTATTCTTTCTGGGTCAATTTTGACTAATTGATCTTTTTCTTCTCATCCTGGATTGTGTTTTTCTGTTTTTTTGCATGTCTGGTACTTTTTAAAATTTTTTATTTTTTAGTTAGAGTTAACATTCTGTATTACTTTATATTAGTTTCAAGTGTACAGCATAATAGTTAGACATTGTTATAATTTACAAAGTGATCCCCCAGTTAGTATAGTACCCTACCTGGCACTGTACATGGTTATTACAATATTATTGACTATATTTCCTATGCTGTACTTCACATCCTCATGACTATTTTGTAACTACTAATTTGTACTTCTTAATCCCTTTTTCACCTTTTTCACCCAGCTTCCAGCCCCCAGCCTACTCCCATCTGGTAGTCAGCAGTTTGTTCTCTGTATCTATGAGTCTGTTTCGTTTTTTGTCCATTTATTTTGTTCTTTAGATTCCACATATAAGTAAAATGGTACATGTCTTTCTATGACTTATTTCACTTAACATAATATTCTCTAGGTCCATCCATGTCATTATAAATGGTAAAATTTCATTTTTTATGGCTAATATTCCATCATGTATATTTACCACAACTTCTTTATGCAATCATCTATCGATGGGCACTTAGGTTGCTTCTGTATCTTGGCTTTTGTAAATAGCACTGCAATAAACATAGGGGTGCATATATGTTTTCTAATTAGTGTTTTAGTTTTCTATGAATAAATATCCCGAAGTGCAATTGCTGGGTCATAAAGTAGTTCCATTTTTAACTTTTTGAGGAATCTCCAAATGGAGATTTCCATAGAGACTACCAACTTGCAACTCCACCAACAATGCATGAAGATTCCCTTTTCTCCATATCCTCGCCAGCACTTGCTTTTGATTTATTAATGATAGCCATTTTAATAGGTATGAGGTGATATCTCTTTGTGGTTTTAATTTGCATTTTCTAATGATTAGTGACATTAAGCATCTTTTCATATGTCTATTGACCATTTGTATTTCCTTTTTGGAGAAATGCCTATTCAGGTCCTCTGCTCATTTTTTAATGGGATTGTTTGTTTGTTTGGCATTGAGTTGTATGGATTATAAATTTTGGATATTAGCCCCTATTGGATATATCATAGGTAAATATCTTCTCCTATTCAGTAAGTTGTCTTTTCACATTGTTGATAGTTTCTTTTCCTGTGCAAAAACTTTTTAGTTTGATGTAGTTCCATTTGTTTATTTTTTTTTTCTTTTGTTCCCCATGCCTGAAAAGATATATCAGAAAAAATTTTACTAAGAGCAATGTCAGAGAGTTTACTGCCTATGTTTTCTTCTAGGAGTTTTATGGTTTTGGATCTTACATTTAAGTCTTTAATCCATCTAGCCTTTATTCTTATATATGGTGTAAGAAGGTGGTCTAGTTTTATTGAATAGACTGTCTTTACTCCATTGTATATTCTTGCCTCATTTGTCATAGATTAAATGACCATTTGGGCATGAATTTATTTCTGGACTCTCTGTTCTGTTCCATTGATCTGTGTGTCTGTTTTTGTGCCAGTACCATGCTGTTTTGATTACTATAGCCATGTAGTAAAGTTTGATATCAGGTAGTGTGATACCTCCAATTTTGTTCTTCTTGCTCACGATTGCCTTGGCTATTCAAGGTCTTTTATGGTTCCATATACATTTTCGGATTATTTGTTTTAGTTCTGTGAAAAATGCCATTGGTATTTTGATAGCGATTACATTGAATCTATAGATTGCTTTGGGTAGTACAGACATTTTAGTGACATTAATTCTTCCTATTCATGAGCACAGTATATGCTTCCATTTATCTATATCTTCTTCAGTTTCTTTCTTCAATGACTTATAATTTTCTGAGTACAGGTCTTTTATCTCCTTGGTTAAATTTATTCCTAGAAATTTTTGATGCAATTATAAATAGGATTGTTTTTCTTAACTCCTCTAAGGATTCATTATTGGTGTATAGAAATATCTGAATATTAATTTTGCATCATGCTACTTTTCTGAATTCATTTATCAGTTCTAACAGTTTTTTGGTGGAATCTTGAGTTCTTTCTATATAGTGTCATGTTATCTGTAAATAATGACAGTTTTACTTCTTATTTTCCTATTTGGATGACTTTTATTTCTTTTTCTTCTCTGATTGATGTGGCTAGGACTTTCTTCTCTAACTGATGTCGAATAAAAGTGGTTAAAGTGGACATCCTCGTCTTGTTCTTGATCTTAAGGAAAAAGCTTTTAGCTTTTCCCCATTGAGTACGATGTTAGCTGTGGTTTTATCATATACGGCCTCTATTGTGTTGAGGTATGTTTCCTCTATTTCTACTTTGCAGAGAGTTTTAATCATAAATGGATGCTGGATATTGTCAAACGCTATTTCCGCATTTTTGATAGAATCATATGATTTTTATCTTTCAATTTGTTAATGTGGTGTATCATATTAATTGATTTGCAGATATCGAACCACCTTTGCATCCCAGGAATAAATCCCACTTGGTCATGGTGTATGATCTTTTTAATATCTTGCTGAATTCAGTTTGCCAATATTTTGTTGAGGATTTTTACATCTATGATCATCAGAAATATCAGCCTATAATTTTTTTGTAATGTCTTTGTTTGGTTTGGGAATCAGGGTAATGGCAGCATGCCAAACATTGTAAATTTTACCTTGTTGGATGTTGAATATATTTTGTATTTATATGAATATTCTTGAGTTTTGTTCTAGAACATGGTTAAGTTACTTGGATATAGTTTGATCATTTCAGATTTTTTTTTTTTAAATTTTGTTAGGCCAGATCAGACCTGCATTTAATTAGGGTAAAATTTTCCCTCAAGGCAAGATCTACCTTGGTACACTAATCAGAGCCTCCTGAATTATGATGTGTTCCACTCTGGCTATTGGAAACAGGCAGTATTTTGGCTCTGTGTAAACTCTAAGCACCGTTCCCTCAAATCCTTTTTTGGTAGCTCTTTCTCCAGTCCCAGCAAGATTCTTTACATGCATGAGCTGACCAGTACTTATCTGAATACTCAAGGGGGAATTCTCTGCAGATCTTCAGAATTCTGTGATCGGCTCTCTCTTCTCTACTACTCTGCCCTGTGAGATCTAACTGCCTTAACTTCTTTGGATTCCATTTCTGTTCACTCAACTAAGAATCTCTTGGGTTCTGTTTACCTGGTTTCCCCCTCCATATGCCACAGCCTGAAAGCTTTCTCTAAGCAGTGGGGTAAGTAATTACAGGGCTTATCTCATTTGTTTTCCTTCTCACTTTACCATTATTTCAAATATTTTCTCCAGTGTTTTAGTTGTTTGGGGAGGACGAATTCAATCCTTGGTACTCCATCTTGAATAGAAATGGAACTCTTTTTAACCATTCTCAAATGTCCCTCTGCATGTATGCGAATAAACAGAGAAGCCACCAACATGACTAGTCCATGGCTGTGAATCCTCAAAGCAGCCCAGCAGGTCTACTCCTTTAGGGACTCAAGTACAGATCCACCTGACATAGGCAATGTTCAGAGAAAAATGTCACGGCACCCTCAGATTGGCAGCCAAGTATTGTATTTGGAACAATAATAAAAAAGAGGCAAAAAAATCAGTAGATATTTAACAAGACAGACCTATATTCTGGCAAAACCAGTCTGCTCTATATCTTTCCCATGAAAAAGTAAGGAGTAACCTGGAATTGGTCCCTAGATGCCTAGTAGGATAATACCCCACACCCTCTAGTATCCTAATGATTTAGCCCCTTAGGCTAAATGACTCGTGTTTATAACTAAAAAGAGCATTAGGAGCTTTTTGAATTTAAAAATTCATCCACAAAAAGGGCACAAAAATATAAAGGAACTGCCACTGAAGAGTAGAAATACTTTCAACTTCACACCTTCTTTATCATCTAAACTTCTTTTAACATGAGCAGAAACTGCTTTTTTAAAAAAATAAAAGCACCTGTGATTCTACCAACCTAATACCACCAGTTTCATTTTATTAATTCCTTTCCAGAATTTCCTCACACATGTACATACTGAGCTTAGTTGTAATCATATTGCACATATACTTTATACTCTACTTTTTTCACATATTCATATATGATATGTCCATAACCATTTGTCTATTTTTATGTAGTCTAAGTAATCATCACTTTAATGACTGCATAGTGTTCAGTCATGTTGACACATGCATAGTAGTTCACAACCAGTTCCTTATTTTGGACTTTTATACTGCTTCTAAATTTTAGATATTAAAATAACTTGATGACAAATATACTCATGGAGGTTTTTGTATATGTTAAATATAACCTTAGCAGAATCCCAGGGGTACAATTACTAAGTCAGGGGATGTGACTGCCCATGTGGCCTTTGCCATGTAACACATTGAGCTTTTCCTTTGACAATGACTGTTGACTCAAAGCCCTGGGTCATCCCAAATGCCTAGGAATCTTCATTTAGAAGTAATCTATTTGGGGCTTATTTTTGTTTTATGGATTGTGAGGTGGGCAAAGAAGACAGCTGGGAGGAGATGGGAAAACCTTAGTTTGCCCAAAGAAATGTCTATTTCTAAGGGGCATGAAAAATTTAGGAGCCAGCCAGGCCTGATTTCTAATTCTGACTGTTACTGGTGAACTGCGTGGCCTTAGGAATGTGACTGGCCCTCTCTAAGACTCCATTTCTTCATCTCTGAAATAGAGATATCTATTGTACCTACCTCACAGATCTCTTCTGAAGATGAAGTGAGAAAATGCACCCAAAATGCTAGCTGCAGTGTTTGGCCCATAGTAAGTACTCAGCAGATATGAGCTGATTCTAAGATCCGCAAAAAGGCTCCTAACACAGACCTGGGCACCAAGGGCAGAACCCAGCCCTGCTGAGGGAAAGAGTAGTGAAAAAGTGGTGATACAGTAGATTCCTAGACAAGGGACTGATGCATCTCAATGACTCTTACACCAGTGAAAATTAAATGATTGAAGGAAGGAAAGAAGGGGAGGTAAAGAATGAAAATAATCTTCTCTGGAATTGTGAGCCTGTATGATCTGTCTTAGCATAAAAATGAGAGGAGGCTGGGGTTCATCAAGCAACGGTTATGTCTCAGGTGCTTCACGTGCATTTCCCATGCCAGGCCTTCCTGCAGGAATGAGGGGAATTGGAGTCATCTAGGTAACCTGTGTTCAAATCTGAGACACCTGCTAGCTAGCATTGATCTGTATGTAATGTTTACCCATATGTAAAATGGCAGTAGTTATCATGCTGAGAAGAAACCTTTTCTAGAAAGCACCTGGCACATTGCAGACACACAGTGGTGAATATAATAGGAAATTTCTCCAAAGCTCATATTCTTTCCACCAAACAACATTTTATCTCCATGTTAATACTATGATCTGTGTGATTTAAAATATCTGAGAAATACTTGTAGGGTAATTCAAATACAGGATTCTCCTCAGTGTTTTGTATTATGTTCGGAGTGTTCTATAATCACGAAATTTGTATCTCCAGTCACTTCTGAAAGTTTCTCTTCTTATTCAAGAGCTTTAAAAGGATGGAAACCCTAAAACATAGAAAAATTTACTCCAGATCAGAGAAGCCAGGAGCAGAAACCCTGATGCCTTTACCTGGAACTCTCTTCCCCTCTTCTGACAATTTTCCCTGAATTACTAGACATTCACACCAGAGAAAGCAAGTTCAGAGAAAAGTAAAACCTCATTTGAGAGCCTTGATGTTCACTAGTCCTCGCTGAACCTGTTTGGTTAACAGATAAGGAAACCAAGGCCCAGTCAGTTATGTTGGTTATGACTGCTCCGCATGTTCATGTCTGAAAACAAAATTACTAACCACCCTTGTGTTTCTGGTAAATAGTGTTTGAGGTTTAGCATCAATGTGAGCAATCATATATGGAACGTCTCTGGCTGTGCAGTTAAATTACCACCTTTCTAAAGTGATCTCTGCCTGAAATATGTTGTGGCTGGAGCAGTCTAGTGCATGGGAAATGGCCATGGGCTCCATAGGCATGCAGAGGTCTGAATTAGGAGAAGAATGTTCCACTTGTCAAGATGGAGGGAAATACAGCCTATATAGACTAATGCCTCAGAAATTCAAATCTCCAACCCCAGACTCTCCTCTGAGCTCTAGATTTATATATACAACTAGGTACTAGACCTCTGCTCTTGACATCCAATAATCAACTTTTCATGTCCTGTCCCCCACAAATCTATTCTTCCCCTGATCTGACTCTCCTCTGTAACACCATCAATTTCCATCTACCTACTCAGGCCAAAGTCCCCGGAGTCCTAATTCCCACTCCACACTTAATCTATCAGCTAGTAGTTCTGCCAGCTCTACCTGCAAAATACATCCAGAACCTGACCATGTCTTAACACATACGCTATTTCTAGTCCTGGCCACTTTTTTGCCAGGAATCTATGGATCCCTCTATCAAAACAATGTTTCTAAATACATAAAACAAAATACTGAGGATTACAAAAGTCATCGATCATATCAAAATATAGTTATCAAAATATTTTAAATAACAAACTTATATTAACATATGTACTTCATTATTTCCACACTGAGTAGCCAGTCTAATAACTATCTTAATTCCAGAGTGATGACGAATATAAACAATACTTCTAGACACCTGCAGGAACTGTATGTAATGTGATATAAAAACATCTATGATTTCTAGTGATGACAAAGTCACAGGCACTACTCATATTAATATGATTTGTTGTGTATGTTTAGCAGTGAAGGGAATGCTAAAATTTAGTTAGCAGTTAATGAAAAAAATATATATATTCTGGCGCCCGCCTCAATCTAAGTGCATGAGCTCCTGGAATTCTAGATAAGAGTATCTGGCCGAGTTCTCACTGCTGGCATCTCTCGCCTGGAATTTTGCAGGAGGCTCCAGGCTTCCAATCTATCCTCCCTCAGTCCATTCTCTACACAGCAATCCGGCTGTCCCCTTTCCTATATGTGTCATATTGTATCGTTGCCCTGTTTCAAACCTTTCAACAATATCCCATTACCAGAAATAAAATCTAAAGTTCTTACAACGTCCAATGAGGCCTACCTGATCCAGGCCCTGGCTACCTCTCCGTTCTTATTTCTACCACCCTTCCCTCACTTATTTCACTCCGGTTTGCCCTCAGGGACTTTGCAGCAATGTTCCTCTCCCTGGTTCCTACCCACATGGCTTCTTCACTCCCTGGGGGTCTCTGCTCAAATGTCACCTCCTGAGAGAGACTTTTCATGATCCCCTCCCCCTTCCCGCACCATCTAAAACAGCACCCCCACTACCACCCTTGCAATCCTTGCAATCACTCTCTATCCCTTCTTTATGTTGCTTATAGCAAGGATATTCCTACCTGAAACATATATATCCATCTGCTTGTTTCTTTCTTGTCTATCTTCCCCACTAGCATGTAAGGCCTTATTCTCCACTATGCAGGAAAACAATGTCTGCCCTACACAGAGGACTGAACGGATAAACAAATACAAGGTCCAGACTTGTCAGCCATGAGAGTTCTGGAAAGGGGTAAGTCAGTCAGGGAAGCTTTTGGAGAAACTGGAACATGAGAAGGACCCCTGCCAGTTGAAGCCGTCCTCTGCTTTAGTGCCTTATTCCATATGGTCCAGTCCCCTCATCACTCATGTTGCTACTAGACTCCCCATCTCAGAACCGGCAGAGATCCCAGAGGAGAGTAGGGCACCAGGTAGAAGAAAGTCCCACAACAGCTGAGCTGACTGCCCCCAAAAGCTCTGTACAAACTCTGCTATTACCAGCATCCCCCTGGAGTCTCAGCTCCCATCCCAAACTGAGGGCTCCTTCCCACACCTCACAGTGGCCTCCATGAGGAGTGCTGAGAAACACATTTCCAGAGGGAACTCTCTTAGTCCATTTTGACTGTTATAACAAAATATCAGACTGTTGTCTTAAAAGGAACAGAATTTTATTTCTCACAGTTCTGGAGGTTAGAAGTTCAAGATCAAAGTGCCAGCATAGACAGGTTCTGGTGAGATCCAACTCCTGGTTCATAGCTGGCACCATCTCGCCGTGTGCTTGCATGGTAGAAGGAGCAAGCAAGGCCTCTAGAGCCTCTTTTACGAGTGCACTAATCCCAGTCATAAGGGCTCTATCCTCATGATCTAATCTCTTCCCAAAGGACCCTCCTCCTAACCCCATCACTTTGGTGATTAGAATCTCAACATATGAATTTTAAGGGGACACAAACATTCAGACTGCAGCAGGAAATGACTCTAGAATGGCTTTGCAGGCCTCTCATAGTCTTGCTCTGGATCTGGCCTTTGCTCTCTCCTGGTCTGGCCCACTTGATTTCTCAGCTTCAGGTCTTAGCAGATCCCCAACTACCTTCACCTCCCTCCAATCATCATGCTACCTGAGTCCCCAGATCTCTTATAGAACTGCCTGAACAGCCAGCCTGTTGGCCACAGATAAAACCAGCTCCCTCCTGAAATGACCTCCCACATCTTGAAGAAAAAAAAAAAAAAAGGCAAAGCAGTGACCTAGCTTAAGCCTCAGCTTGATTCACTAAGTTTGGTTCCCGACTATTGAATTTTCCTTCCCAGGGCTCTCAGAAACCGGGGGTGGGTGGAATGATTGGGTGGAGCTGGCCCTGGGCCGTGTGACATGACACCACAAGGGAGCTACAAGTCAGGATCTAGGGTGAAGCGGGGAGTTCCAATGGGTTGGGCTGATAGGCAGACACTAGGCCAGAGCAACAGGCCGGCCCCAGCTCAGGCCACCTTGACATACACAGGGTAAGAGTACAAATGGGGGCCACTGACTATATGCTTCGGTATTTTAAAATTATAATCAGGCTAACAAAACATGAAACAAAATATGTCCTATTCTCCTACCTTGATAGATACACCTTCATAACAAGATGGACTGCCAGGTTCAGGTTTAGAACTTTAAAACTCCTCAAAGTTCCAAGTCCAAATATGGTACCAAGAGAGAGTCCCCAACCCCAATGTGTTCATCCCCTGCCCTTTTTTCTTGTAATTCCCAGCTCTGTCTCACACCATGAAGGGCCTTAGATGAATGTACCTCGACACCCCAGCTCTCCATGCAAACCATATACACACGCAGACAGTTGCCCTTGACCTCATCTTGGCCAAGAGTAAGCACAGCAGTAGTACATTCCGAGAAAGAGGTCATACAGGCCCTGAAATTGGACTTGGAGACCTTTGGGTAGGGAATTTGGGAATTCCTGGTACCCTCAGGATGGTCTGGTAGAGAGGTATAGGTTCTCAGGGGCACAGCCACTTGGCCCCATCCCATGAACTTCTCACTCCATGCTGAAGGGCAGGGCAGGGTTGAAGGAAGGCCAGAGCAGGCCCTAGAATGTGTAAGGCCCAGGACAAAATGCCCCTTTTACCTAGGATTAAGGGTGATACCTTCCCAGAACCCATCAGTGAGCAGGCAGGCATGGGAAGTTACTAGAGAGAGAAGCTTAAAGAGCTTATCCAAGGCAGGGAAGAGAAAGTAAAAGTCTGTTTAGAGAGTGCCAAGGACAAAGCTGTTAAGCTTCATAGGCGCATCCAACTCATTTTTGACTCTTCCTAAAAATCTTCCCATACAGAAAAATTTTGATCTCATTGAGAATCTAAAAAAAGAGTCCTCTGCAAATAGTTTCAAAACATTCTGTTGTAAAATGCTAGTATGTCAGTGAAAAATAAGCTTTGTTTCTTGAAGGTTTCACCATTCATAAAATATTCTATCTATACAATTTAAAAATCAAAACAGATGGTTTAAAACTTTTTTAATAAACACAGATAAGAAGAATGAACCTTGAATTATTGTTTTTAACGTTTTTAAAAAAAATTATGACAAAGTTAAGGGAAAAATACTAGAAGAGGTGGGAATAAAAAGGCAAATAAATTTTAAAAAAGAAATAAAGTGGGATAAATACAGGAAGAAACAGATATATGCACAAACAATGAGAAAAAGAAGTATAAAAGATCTACCTACACAAATGAGTATTCTCACACTGGTGCCTTTTATGACATTCTTGCTAAAGATTTTGAAACCATGTTGCATTTTTACAAGAATAGGTACCAACAGTGATATCATCTCTAAGCACTTGCCCTGTGAGTCGTATGAACTTGTTGTGTGACTGTCTTCAGGTTTCTCAACCATTTCTAGAACTGTCTGGGCATGAACCCCCAGCTCCAGACCATGGAGGTGATTCATCTTATTTCACAGTTACAGAAAAGCAAAAGTATAGGAGCCAGGAATGTGAAACAGCAGGACCCTTATTTGTCCTTATAGCAATCTGTCATCCATAATAACTAATTTTGAGATAGGACTGGAACTTTTTAACATGTGACTATTGTCTTTAGTGGCAGGTGCCCATCTTTGATATATAGATAAAGAAACTGAAGAAGAAAAAGATTAAGCTGCTTGCCTGGTGTCTAAGAGTGAGTTAGTTACTAGAAGAACCAGGATAAGAGTTAGGAAGCACCCAGGACTCCTGCCTCCCGGTGCTGCGTGCTGTCAAATTTGCCTCATGTTTACACTCCCCTGCCCTCACCTTCCTCCACCTATTGTCCATGGTGAAGAACTTGGGCATCATGTTCCTGACAGCCACGTGACTTGGGTGTGGATGCCTGACAATGACAAGAGAAAATCATCCTGGGCTCTTTTGATGAGGGGGTGTGGGTGTATCCAGCTGTATGTGGTAGGGGAGGACTCAAGAGACAGCTCGGGGAGGACCTGTTTCTAAGAAGCAGAGAAAAAACAGGTCCAATGGTGCCTTGAAATTAAACACATAGCACCAAGGTGGGCTGAATATGGAAACAAAATAATAGCTATGCTTTGAGAAATCACCATCCTCACCACTTCTGAGGATACTGGCCCAGATTAAAAGGGAAGGAGGGAGGAAAGGGGCATCCTGAGGAGGCTACACTGCCACTTTGAGCCAGGTCTGCCCCCAAGGAGAGGCGCCAGGGCTACTGTTCTTAGCTGTGGCCAGCTGTGACCACTGGATGAGCCATGAGCAAGTCTGAGGAGGTGGCCTTAGGAGTCAGAGCTGTGTTGGGTGAAAAATGACTCCGTGGACGGACTGATGGATGAGTGGATGGATGGAAGGAAGGAGCAGAGTGAAGAAATCAGTGCTTTGTCACCAGTGTTTCCAGGCAGAGGTTTGGGGCATTTGCTCCTCAGTATTTCTGGAATCATTTATCAGGTTGGAATATTGGATTCTGCCTTTAACCAAATATGTTTTTCTAACTTTTTAAAAATTAAGTTTATTGGGGTAACATTGGTTAATACAATTACATAATTTTCAGGTGTATGTTATTATTTGATATCTGTATATTCTATTGTGTGTTTACCACCCAAAGTCCAGTTTCCTTCAGCTACCATATATTTGATCCTCTTTACCCACTTCACCCTACCCCTACACCCCCATATTGGACCCCCTTTACCCTGTCTACCTCCCCCCTCCTCCCCCACCCTCTACTCTCTGGTAACCACTGGTCTATAGACTATGTCCACGAGTCTGTTTGTCCTGTTCATTTGTTGCTTTTAGGTTTATAGCACACATATAAGTGATAGCACGTGATTTTTAATTTTTTCTGTCTGGCTTATTTTGCTTGGCATGATTATCTCAAGGTTCATTCACGCTGTTGCACATGGCAGTATTTCATCTCTTCTTATGGCTGAGTAATATTCCATTGTATATATATGCCACAGCTTCTTTATACAATTATCTATCATGGGACACTCCGGTTGCTTCCATGTCCTGGCCACTTTGAATAATGCTGCTATGAATATCGGTGTGCAAATATCTTTTTGAATATGAGTTTTCAAGTCTTTGTGGTAAATTCCCAGTAGAGGGATTGCTGGATCGTATGGTAGATCAATTCTTAGTTTTTTGAGGAACCTCCATACTGTTTTCCATAGTGGCTATACCAATTTGCATTCCCATCAGCAGTGTATGAGGGTTCCTTTTTCTCCAAATCATCTCCAACATTTGTTGCTACTAACCAAATATTTTTATTTTAATTTTTAAATTGAAGTGGGAATTTACGAAGAGCAGGTGAACTCTAGTGAAGAAACTCCCTCAGTACAGCGGGTTGGGAGAAATCATCTGACTTCTCATCTCCTCCCTCCCCTCCTCTAACCCACCAGCAGCCCAGAAGGAGCCCAGACAGTTTCTAAGGGTCATCTTTGGGGAAACTTTATCATTCCTCTGAGGTCATCCTTATAGAGCCTTTGTCACCTAGCAGGTCACATGTGACTTTGCAGCTCTTCAAAGTTGCAAATGTTGGGGTAGGGAACTCATTATTAAAAGCCACATCCACCCCTTTGCTTGATTTTATCTCACCCTTGACAAAATTTTTCAAAAATATTGACCTTTGTCTTGACTATAAGGAGCTTTTTTAATGGCCTTTTGTTGTTTAAAGAGTACTTTTGTCCATGTGGCAGAGAATAATAGAAAGAGCCCCTGGTCTGAGAGTCAGAAAACCTGGGTTCCATTCTCGGGCAAGACATTTCATCTATTTGAATCCAAGTTT
Organism: Rousettus aegyptiacus; assembly: GCF_014176215.1. NCBI lineage: Eukaryota > Metazoa > Chordata > Mammalia > Chiroptera > Pteropodidae > Rousettus > Rousettus aegyptiacus. The sequence continues at coordinate 131,218,410 of NW_023416306.1, forward strand.
CCTTATTTATAAAATGGATATGACTCTCTGCCTTTCTTGGGATGTTTTAGGAATCAAATGCAAATTAGATGTTGCATCTGATCACTCCCTACAAATGTAAACTATTTATTAGTGATGATAATATTTATTTAATGCCTTAATCTAGCTGTAGAGCCCACACTGCATGCACTACACATGCTTCTGAGCATCATTGCCATCATCACCATTCTACTATAAATTAGTCAAGTCTATTCATGTTGGAATGGATGTTTGGGTGGTATTGGCATTGAAATTGTGACCAAGGGCTGATTTCATTAATGCTTGTATTTGTCTGAAGCCATTGATAGAAATGTTTCTATAGATTGGTGGCCCATGAGATTGTCCCAGAAAAGGAAACTGAGGTTCAAAGAGGTAGAGAGACTTCGACCATGGTCACCCAGCCAAGAAGCAACACAGGTGGGATTTGAACTAAGTCCCCAGAACCCACACATCTGCCCTCACTTCAGCCACCTCTTCTTGTCTGTGCATCTCACTTAAATCCTAGGAGGTCGTTTTGGAGCATAAGGTACTATCTGGAAAAGGAGGACATAGACAGAACTCAACAGTGGGGCAGGGGCAGGGAGTGTGCAGTGCTCAGAGGGTAGCACAGGACACCAGAGGCGAATTTGCCCTATTCCACAAGCTTCCTTCAGGTCAGCCTGGTGTCGAGAAGAGGTTCGTAACGAATGCATTTACCCCCCATGCTCCTGCCACATGGCTCCTTTCCCCAAGAGAGCATGTCCCTGGTGCACGTAGCATGTGTGGTTCCCCAGGTGGGATCTGGTCACCTTTGTATGTCTACAAGTTCTGTATCTTCTGCTTTGGAAGGCAAGAAAACACACTTTCTTTGAATGGACAAGTCGACCTCCCACCCGTGCTATTTAAAAATTAGAGTGGGCAGAAACAGCAAGCTTGGCTCCCAAACACCAGTGTTTTTCATCTTGACCCTAGAATCCAGGGGGATGATTTCCAAAAGCTCTTTCAGTCGCCTAATCATGGTGTCCACCTCACACCATCTAAAGAAATTCAGAATAGCCCCAGACAGGAGGCCAAAGCATTTGAGTGACTTACGAGCTCAACTGAGTCACAGCTTTGACTTTTTTTTAGGACAAAACTATTCATCTAAATAAGGCACAACAGAAGTTGTTGTTTTAAGCCATTGGGACAAGATGAAAATAGCTCCCTGCCTCCCTCTCCTTTGCTTTTCCACCTCCAACACCTAACACAGAAGTCACCAGGCCTGTGGCCAAGGATCCGAAACCCAAACTGTGGTGAAGGGAACATCCACCAAAGAGGCTCCTCTGTTAGCTTTGGATGGACAAGTGAGGACAGGCCTCTGACCACCGGGCTCCAAATTGGCCCCAGAGACCCCAGATGTCTGAGACATGAAAGCTGACATGTGTGGGGCTCTGATCACTGGCTGTACGAGGGCACCAGCTGACCAAAGTGAGTGAGGTGCCAGAAGCCGCGGGCTTGGAGGAGGCCGGTGTCTGGCTGATGAGCAAAAGGCGTTGCCTTTTCTGGGGTGCGTGTCTGGAAGAGGTTTACTTTAAAGTTCTATTGCTAAGGTCGGGTTGGAAGGAGCAACCACCCTGAGCAGAGGAACAAACTGAAGATGGAGAATGACTCCGGGTCAAACTCGATTAAACTGGGCTCTGTGAACACAGCACCATGTCCGTCCCATTCACTGTCCTTTCTAACACTCAAACAGTGCCTGGCTCGTACACTAAATAGAAACTATAAATATTAAATTAAATAGTTACTGAGCAGACTCAATCTCTCCTCTTGTGACTACTGGAATCAGTGTACTTTCTTGGAAATATCAGAATTTCAGCCCCAGTTCTGTTGAGTAACTTTAGTCACAGTTTCTTCATCTGTAAAGTGGGCAGAAGGCTCCCCTGCTTTCCTCCCAAGGCTACTGCACTGAATGTGGGAAATGCTCTGAAAACCTAAAGCATCTGATAGATGTAAGGGATTATGACTATTGCTGATGGGGAGCTCTTCCCCTCAGAAGCAGTCAAAACCTAAGGTATGTGGAAAATGAGTTCTCTTTCCATCACAAAAGATGGTATCTTAAAGGACTTTCACACATTCTGCTTTCTGTTCCGGGACTGAAATGTGCCCCCTCCCCACATGGTAATGTTGAATCAACATCCACCAGAGGGACACTAACTGTCATAAGTGGCTGTGAACTCACAGTCTGAGCAATTAAAAAGGAAAAAGTAGAAATTCTCCCCCTTTCCTATGTGTGTTCAAGTGAATGGACTGCTAAAGGGCCTGGCAAGTCAGGGAACACAAACATTAGCGGCTATTCAGTGAGCGCCTTTCCCAGGGGCAGGCCCTGGGCCAGTGTTTCATCAACACAATTTCGTTTACTCCTTTCTTCAATGCTATGAGGTCAGTATTATTCCCACTTCACAGATGAAGAAGTCAAAGCTCAGAGACATTAAGTAACTTTCCCAAGATCACCAGCAGACACCAAAGCAAAGATGAAATGCGAAGATGAAGAGGCAAAACTCGAGACCAACCAATGGGATGGCAGCAAAACCCTGCTGTTTGGTTACAGACCATTTCTTTCCTCCTTTTCCACCTAAAGGCGTGAAACAGGCTGGAGCCCTATAGAAACAACCATCTAGGACGGTTCAACTACAGTGCAGGTTCTGGCTGCACCTGAATCAAATCGGAGCAATGGAGTGGACCCAGGGGTGCCCTACTGCCAGGAGTAAACTGGAATGACAAGATGGTTAAGAATAGCTTGGAGCAATCGCATGATAACTCAGCTCTTCAAACCATTGCTGCCCCGCTCAAAGTCAGCAGCCTGGGAGACTCCCCTTATTCCAGCAGGGGTCTCTACCTGGGACACCAACAGGGATGGGGTGGGGGCTTGGAGGTAGCGATGCTGGGTCGGAACTCCCGAGATTTTCATTGAATTAGGCCAGGGCGTGGGGAGTTTTCCAATCTCACCAGGTGGTTCTAACAAGCAGAGGGTTGAGAATCACTGTTCGGAGGCTTTTGGGAACTCTTCCCGTAGAAACGCCTTCATAGTCTACAGTACTACCCTTTGAATCTTGTCAATAGTAACCAATCTTCTACCTTCGAAAGTAAATTGGATCTTTGCAAAACAGCTAAAGTCATTCAGAACTGAATTTACAGAATAAAAGATATCACTCTTTGTCCCAAACAGGATGAAACACCTAGAAAGTACACCTGGCCCCTTTCTTGTGGCTCTCCAGGTGGTTTCAGAAGCAATAATTCACTGAGCACCTGTCACACACCAGGGGCTGGGCTTGAGCCACACTCTCAAAGAGCTCAGAGCTGGTCCTTTGTTTGAATAGGGACCAGGACCCAGGACCCAATTCCCCTGCCACTGGGGCTTCATCAGAATGACATCTATGTGAGGGACTTTGCCAGAGGCCCTGTCTCTCTCTTGCCACATGGAGTTGTGGCCTCGAAAACTTTCCTGGTTTCTGAAGCAAAGATGCTCTGTGACCAGCACCTCCCCAGGCTGCATTTGAATGCAAGCTGTGGCCTAGGGTTGAGGATGAATGACCTCCTGTCCCTCTGCCATATCCCTAGCCCCCAACAGATGCCACAGGCCCTGCCCACCTTGCCTCATCTCTTGATGGTGGGTTCCCAGAAGTAGTTTCTAGAAAAAGAATCAAAGTGTCATAGGTGAATGAAACTCTGGGATAGGCGGACAAGGGGAAGAGGAGCCTGTGACTTGGCCTTTTGTAGTTAATACTGTGTTCTGAGTGCTAATTAATTCATAGTGTTACCTTAGCAGGTGGCTAAACAACTCTAGACCTCAGTTTCTCCAACTGTAAATAAAGAAGATTTAAATGGGTAAGCTTTAGGATCCTTTCCAGTTTTAATATTGTGAGTGTAATTCTATGGACATGAATTTTAAAAAATCAAGACTAGATGTTAAGACCAATTCATTATAATTCTGGCCGCTGCTGCCCAGGAGGACCAGCAATGGATAGACACAGACACAGAGAGGCCACACTGAGAGTGAAAACCAGAAACATGTCTCGATGGCCTTTGTAGTGTTCTAGATGTACCCACACACTGAACTTTTCAGAAAAGGCTGAGTAAAAGAAATGCTTTTCCTTGCTGCCTATTATGTAACTATTGGTCACATTTGCATGGTGGTGATTATAGAGCTAAAAGGAAATCGTTCTGGAAGGACAGTAGGACTTCTGCAAGTACTCCCTCTCAGTTTCATTGTGTTGTGGAGAGGCAAGGCTTGCTCATGGATCCTCGTATTTCCGTAAGCCAGAAGAGGAGGTGATACTGCTGCTATCGCGGGCCCCATGGAATAATAGTGTGGCTTAGCGCTGAGAGTGGAGTCTGTCAGGGAGCCCTGAGTGCCAATCTTAGTCTTGTCGCTTACTAGCTGTGTAACTTTGGACAACTTAGTTCACCTCTCTAGGCCCTGATTTTATCACTGGAAAATAAGTGGGAGTACAGGGCTGATTAGATACAACAATGCGCATAAGGCGCCTGGCACGTACTAGGCAGTCAACACGCAGTAGCAGAAAGAATGCCAGATTCTCCAGGTGTTCTGCCACCTAGACAAATTGAGAACCACCTGCACTATTTATTGCATGATCTACCCAGCAGGCCCCACTGCAGATGGAACCGGGCATTTACCTGGGAAAGGGAAAAATCTCCAGGAAGCAAACACATCTACTCCAGGGGAAGAAGGGGGTCTTAGGACCCAAGACCTCTGGGTTTTCCTCTAAGTCTTCCTGCCACCCCTTTGACAAAGAAAGCGGATACTGCCCCCCATATTTTGGGTGAGGCATTACATTAGAGACACTCCAAAAACATACTAGAAGAACATAATACAGACACAAAGCTTCATCGTAATTCCGCAGCTCAAATTACTCAAATATGGGCCAGGGACCAGCCCATCCTGGGAGGGCCTGGCTGGACGGCACTCACATGTTCTCCTGGAAGCCTCTCCCTGACAGCACAACATGTGGTCAAGATGACAATTCTCTAACACCAGGTTAGATGCATTATGTGCTTATTATACATTTAAGTATATTGTTGATGTTTTGAGCAGGCAGCTTCAACAACATCTTAGTATATAACTGTCATTAAGGAGACTTTTAAAAATAAGATCCTAGGTTCTTGGGGAAGGGGGGTTGATATGCTACATTCTGAACTTTTTAGCTTTCAAATGATGTCACTTCACAATCTCAACCTGACTATACTTAGGCAATAGACAGCCCCAATGCACAGCAGCTTATGTGAAAGGCTTGCCCATCCTCAAATGCCTTCCTTACCACCTTGCCCCCAGGCCTACCATTAGCTACCTTTTGGGTCATTGTCCCGAAGAAAGAGAAGGAAAAGCAGAAGTTACATTTATTAGCTCACTTAACATTGAAATCACCTGAGGATCTTTAAAAACTACTGATGCCTACTCATAACCCCCAGAGATTCTAATATAATTGACCCAGGGTACAGCCTGGACATCGAGATTTTTAAAAAGCTCCCCATGTAATTCTAATGTACAGCCAAGCCTGAGAATCACTACCCTATGCCTTCTCACCGGAAGCTCAATTCTCACCTCCCACTCTCCTCCCACTGCCCCACCCCCACTGTCAGACAAGCACGTCCTGTGACGTCACTCAGCACACACCCAATAACAAACTACAAGGTATGTATTGTGATCCCTTTTTACAGATGAAGAAATTGAGACCCAGAGAGGTTAAGTGACTTTGCCCAAAGTCACACAAGTAATTAATGACAGACTGAATCTCTCTGGCTTCCAAGCGATTCCCAGTTCCTCAGGCTGCCCTGGCAACTTGGGAATGTTAACTCACTCGGCTATTAATACATTGGAAGATTTAGTTTATAGTAAAAATGGCCTCTTACATTTTTATAGAAGTGTCATGGTTCACAAAGCACTTTCATGTTCATTTATTTTATGATTTTAAAGGTTATTCCTCCAAAATTGGGTTGCAGAAACATTAACTTGCTCATGATCACACAGGTAAAGAAACCAAAGTTTGAGTCCAAATCTTCTTATTCTTATTTCCAAAGAATGGAACACATTGGAAAATGCTTTTACAGCAGGACAAATTTTTTGGATGTAGAGAAGGTTGGAAAGTTTCAGAGAAGGACAAGCTCTTAGGTTCACCAAAGGTGGAACCCAAGGGACTTTAAGACCCAGGAGGCAGCAAAAGAGAGCAGGAGGCCACAAAGAATGGTTCCAGCATTTCTGCAGTTGGGCCTCTTTCAGCCAGGCCACCTTAGGGAAGCAAATGTGGGTGAGTGAAAAGCCACTGATGCCCAAGTACACTACCCAGTGAAGACAAGAAGGGAGGGAAAAGCCTGTTGTCTGGCTTCTTGTACAACTGCCCCCACATGGCCTGCTGAGTTTTATTTTATTTTTCTAAAATACATTCTCTTCCACACCCAGCACCCAAATCCTGGTCTCTAAAAACCATTCTCCACTAAAAAGAACAAGGGCTCTTTGAACAAATGATCGATTCCAGGACTAGGGCAGGGAAATACAAGATGAGCCCGAAACATCTTATGGAGCCAGAAAATGAGGGAATGCTACAAAATTCATAGAAAATATCTCAATTAATTTTTTAAAAAACTGATAGAGACATTAAAAATTAAAACAACAACAACAACAACAACAACAGCAGAGGCCACCGTGAAGGGGTTACTACTAGACAAATCAGGGGCAATTTAGGCATCAAAATAAATAATAGTAAAAGATTATTACAAATTATCGAAAGAGTCTATTGGCTCATGCTGATACTTATAAATACAAAAATATATACATATAGATAAATAAGTAAGTAAAGAATAGAAAATAGTAAGGGAAAGGAAAGTTCTTTTTCATGTTAGATAATAAATGTAGAATATATAATAGGTAAGAAAATCACCATTTGGTAACTATTATACTACTAAATGATTTGGGGGAAACTCCTCAATGAATACTAAAACCACTGGGTGTTAATTTTGGGGGGAAGCATAATATTTACAAAGTCTCAAGTCTTTCCCCACAAATTATTTATTAATTACAAAGGCGAAAGTGTCCCTTTAGGGTTGAGAGATCTGGAAATGCAACCTTAACAAAATGATCAAAGTTAACCACCATGGAGACAACTGACATCATGTGCCTCCTGGTGTGATGGGTTGAGGAAAAAAAAGAAAACTTGCTTTAAAGAATATTGTTGGACTAATTGGTGAAGTTCAATTAAAGAATGTGTATTATTGTATTATATTAGTGTTGAATTTTCTGAATTTGATCATTGTATTGTGGTTATATAAAAGAATATCTTTGTTCTTACAAGTTACATGCTGAAATATTTAGAGACGAAGAGCTGTATCTACAACTTACTCTCAAATGGTTCAGAAGAAAAAATTACGTGTGTGTCTATACATATGTACGTGTATGTACATATAGCTATACAGAGAGAGAATGTATTAAAATATTTAGTGAATCTCATTGAAGGGTATACAGGTGTTGTATTATCTTTGTAACATTTCTGTAAATTAGAATTTTTTAACAAAAAGTAAAAAGAAGAAAGGAGAGAAGGTAACAATAGTTTCAGAAATAGTCAAGTAATAGTCAAGGTTAGCTGTGAAGAACTGGGGAACATATTTTTATTCTGAAACTTGGCTACTGTTTCTAAAAGTATAGAAGTTACTACATTGTTTGCCTATGTCACTGCAGAGGTGGAAAAATACTGTGTACCCGGTGAGCACAGGTGCATGTCAATAGTTACTGGGTGAATCTGTTTAAAGAAAAATTATTTTTAAGTGAAAATGCAAATAAAAGTAGTACAACACATTCTTCTATACATTTGGCAGATTTGCTCAGACTTCATGATTATTTAGCAGGGTTTATAATTCAATAGAAATGAAAAATATATACTATGTTACTGTATTAAAATAGCTAAACTTAGAATGTATCAACTTTTAATTATTCATTATATAAATAAAATCCCATGGGAATTGTTCTAGGAGGTTGAGGTATACCCTATAACTTTAAAAATATGTTAGAAGTAGAATTTTTTTTTAAATATGTAGTTCATTGTAATAGTGTTTATCGTAATGGGACAATGTACCAAAAAAAAAAAAAGTTAAAATACGACACATCCTATGATGTTACTCTGTTACTTAAAGACTCTCAGAGTGTCCCCTTAAGCCCACGGAAGCCCATACCCCTTACTTGGGGACTCATAGCCCTTACAACTGGCTACAACTCACTTGCCAGAATCATCTCCCTCCCTGCCCCAGGCACCCCACAGGCCCGCCAGGCAGGGACTCCTGACTCTTCCCTTAACAGACCCTGTCCCCTCATGCCAGAGCTTTGCAAACATTCTTCCTGGACTGGAAGGCTCCTCTCCTCTCTCTAGCAGGTGCCTTCCTTCCTCAAGTCTCAGTCTAACCTCAGCCCTACCCCTGCCAAGAAGAGTTGGCCCTGCCTCCCTTCCTGCTGTAAATGTTCCTGGTGCAGCACTCGCCTCACTGTATTTTAACAACATATCGTGATAGTAGGATCTTTCCTCTTTCAGAATGGCACACGAGAGTCCACAGCTGGAAACTTTTAACATTTTTAGAGCAATTCCACCTGTGGGGCCAGCTACCCCTATAAAAACTTTGTGAGACAAAACATCAGTTCTGCAGAACTAGCACCTCATTTCTCCCACCTGAACCTCATCATTCCACCTCCAGTCTCTGCAGAATGCATTGGGGTGGGGTTGATGATTAAGTTTGAGGGGCGTGCAGTTTATGTGAAGTGAGATCATTTTTTGCCATCTCCTTCCATTGTGAGGGGGGTCACTTGATTGGTCTTATGCCTTAAAGCCTTGAAGATAATGACCTGAAGACAGTCTTTTGTAGAGCAGAGAGCTTGCTGGCCTGACCAGAGTTGGAGGGGCCTGTTCTAGGAAGAATCAGGAGGTACCTGGGGCAGGGAAGGAGATGATGCTGGACGGTGGGTTGCAGCCAGGTAGAATAAAATACAGCGGAGTTGACCGACTTAAAAGATGGGTTGTAGACCAAACTCCTGCCCCTAATCAACATTTACTGGGCACCTGACACGTGCCAGGCACTGCACTAAGCACTGGGCATGTGTTATCTCCTTGCACCCCTCTTAGAGTAAGCACTAAGGTGGGGCCAATGAGGTGCCTAGGTTGCAAGACTTAAGGCGATACTCATGCTCAGGGTCATGCAAGTGTGTCCTCTTTCCAGCTCCGTATTTCTTCAACAATCCACAGCCCGATTTCACAGATAAGAAAACTGAGGCTCAGGAAGGCTGAGCAGTGTGTCCAGAGTCACCAAGTTAGTTAGTAGTGGAGCCAGGATGCAAGCCCATAATCCCCTCCAGGTACTGCCTTTCTGATAGCAAGCAATAGCTCCAAGAAATGAACCAGCCTCCCTTCAGGATCACATTTCAGACCCACAACTTGATGTGTATGGAATGGAATTCACATGAAATTTTTAATTCAGGGTGAACAAAGCCTCCATTCATAAGACAGAAGGGTAGAAGTAAACTGCCTTTCAGGGGTAGGGTAGGAGGATCTATTCGAATCCTTGACTTAGTCTGGCAATTTGCAACCCTGACTATCCATTTAAATGCCTGGAAAACTTAAAAACAAACAAATAAATAAATAAACCAGCCCCACCACAGATCTCTGGGGTAAGGCCAGCCACAGCATCAACACTTGGAGACTTCAGGCTGAAACCTTCAAGGCTGAAAGACTCATGAACGCCTTACTGATGAATTAACAAACACAAACAAGCTCCAACTCTGAAGAGAGATTTTTTCCTGCCTTTCCTCCCTCCACACCTCCCCTTTTAAAGTCCTGAGAGTTTTCAGGGGCCAAATCAGATAGGCCAGGGCATTCTGTGTTAAAGGGGGGTGACCTTCTGCCTTCTTGCTGTCCTATAAACAACAACGGCAAGAAGATAGCAAGATGGATGTTTGCATCCCAAACATACTTGTTTTAGTGTAGGCAAGACTGACATTTTTTAATCCTGAATTGTGGAGTGGGGTCATGGAGAAGGGTAGAAATATCACTAGCTCTATTATCTTGCACCTCTGAAAATGTCCTTTGCTAAGGGTTCTCTGGTCTCCTTATCCCTGAAGCTGCCTTGTTTGTACACCCAGGACCAGAGAGAGGATCTGAAGTTGCATAGATTCCTGTGTCATGTCATGAGAAGAGGGAGCACACAGGACCCAGGTGCTCGGAGGAGCCAGGGACAATCCTAGTGACCTTAACAGATCACTTAAGTTACCTGAGCCTCAGTTTTGTCATCTACGAAATGAGGACAGTTATCCCTGCTCTGCCTACCTCTTAGACTTGGTCTATAAAGAGATTAAAGGAGACACTAGATAGGTGCAAGCTATGCTTGAAAAATGTCGGCACTCCTTGCAACTATTAATTTTTATGGTACAAATTAGAATTTCATGTCAACTCTGGACCCTCATGGAAGGGTATAAATATTTCTGCAAATACTTGAAAAGACTTTAAAAAATCTTTATAGTATCTCAGACTCTCTCTCTGCAAGTATTTTATTTATGAAACCTATATTAATTTATTTTATCTCTATCTACTTTACCTAGATATTCAAAGTTTGCTACTTGAGGAAGGTTCTCTAAATCATCCTAGCTTCATATTTCCAGTGACTTAGTACCATGCTATGTAGGTGTTTGCAAGGACCAGAAAGAATAGCATCATCTGGAAAATTTTTACGAATGCAGAATCTCAGGCTCCACCCCAGATCTATGACTCAGAGGCTCAGAATCTACATTTTAACAAGATCTCCATGCTATTTGACACACATCATAGTGTAAAAAGCCTTGTCCTAATCACTAACCTACAGAGTTTGAGAACAGCTAAGGGAAAGAAATGATTCCTGTGCATGTTACAGTTTGAGAAGCACGCACTTAGGAAAGCTTCCAGGCACTGGTGTTAAAAGGTCTTCTTGTACTTGCTAGGGAGTGGCAGAGCCCCCCGTATTGCACACATGACTTCTGAGATTCCAGAAGAGATGAGAAAGGGAAACCAGAGGCAACTAAATGTGACGCCTGTGGTACTGATCATGCAAGTACCTGTAAGACAGGCTTTATTATCCCATTCAACAGATGAGGAAACGAGGAAACTGAGGTTGATAAAGGGTGAGTAACTTGACGAAGTTCTTGCATCTGGTTAGAGAAGGAGCTGGGATTCCAATCGGTTATTAGGTAGGACCCGTTCCCCCACTCCACTCTATTTTTCAGTGTAGAAGGCCTGCTCTTAAATGCTCTTTTAGGTTCAAGCATCTAGCTTAAACATAGGTCTTTATATTACAGTGCATTTCTCTTTGTGGCTTTCTTCAAATATCTAATTCCAGAATATTTTCATCACTCAATAAAGAAACCCCCAATCCATTAGTAATCACTTCCCATTTTTTCCACCCCGTAAGCCTCTGGAAACCACTAATCTACTTTCTGTCTCTATGGATTTGACTATTCTGGGTATTTCATGCAAGTAGAATTACACAACATATGGTCTTTAGTGGCTGGCTTCTTTCACTTAGAAAAGGTTTTCAAACTTTATTCATATTTTTAAATGTATCAATACTTTTTATTTCTTTTTATTACCAAGTAACATCCTGTTGTGTGGACATAGTCCATTTTGTTCATCCATTCATCAGTTGATGGGCATTTAGGTTGTTTTTGCTTTTTGGCTATTATGAATAATGCTGCTAAGAACATTGGTGTACACGTTTTGTGTGGACATATGCTTTTAATTTTGGGGGGTATATGCCTAGGAGTAGAATGTGCGAAGTCACTTGTTAACTCCATGTTTAACTTTTTGAGCACCTGCCAGATTGTTTTCAGAGAATATTTTCACCATTTGCTACTATGCTGGATTCAAACAAAATCAAATTTTATTTAAAGAGATCCGGGGAGCCACAAAACCAAATAAACAAGAAATAGAACCCAGGACAGCCAGTTGTCTAAGAGTACAGGACCTTGGGGACCTGGGCCCAAGTCCCTACTTGCCACTTACTCATTGCGTGACTTGGATAAGAGTCGTTCTCTTTCAGGCCTGTTTTCTCACCTACAAAATGAGGCATTATGCCTAAATGTGCTCTCACTGCCTACAGTGCTATGTCAATCTTTGCCATTCTCACATCTCTGGAGCTCATCATGCTCATGGTGGTCATGTACTTTTCTGGGATAGATATTCATTCTGAGGCCCCAGAAGCCTTAGAGAATTGCTGAATTACAGGTGCTCCAAGGACCTTTCAGGAATGATGACAAGTGAGGAGGGAGCCATGTGCTCTGTGTCAGGCAGAGTCTGATCTCACAGGGACAGATGGTGCTTATCCACTGTGAACTGAATCACATGAGTGCTCAGTCCCTGGATACCGTGAAAATGGCAATGGAATTCACCTGCACAGAAAGATTAAAACACATTGCTCCAAACTCCACATTTAAGCTTTGCTTTGGAAAAATAATCTTTATTATATTTTATTCATTATAAAAGTAACATGAACTTGTTATAAAAAAGTCAAAACAGAAAAACTTAAAGATGAAAAGAAACATCAAGTATAATACTACCATCCCAAAATAACCACAACTTACAGTTTGACGTTTGTTTTTCTAGTCTTCATATCATTATACTTTTCTATTGCTAAATTGGTATTATACTCTATGTACAGTTTTCTATTTTTTTCACTTTATGTCATTAAAGAGTCATCAGAAACTTGATTTTAATTATTATAGACTATTCCATTATATAACTACACTATTATTTATTTAATCATTTATTTATTATTAGATATTTATTGTGGCGAAGGAGTGGGTTCCCTAAGCTTTGTTTCTGGAAAAAAAAAATGACGTTCATCTTTGTTAAATCACTAGGAAGCCATCTCTGACTGCTGCCCCTCACCTTAGTGTCTCACCTCCATCCTGTCCCTCCCCAGGAACCTCCCCCCAAACACGAACACTGAGACTTTCCTGGCCAGTAATCATTAGGAATGGTTAGTGCCTGCATTTTACCAGTGTTCACCCTAGACTTTTTCACCTTCTCTAGGGTAGCCCCTTTGTTTATGCTGCTTCCTCCACCTGGAAAACAGTTCTCACTCCTCTGCCTCTGGCGAAACCTTGCCCATCATTCAAAACCTGATTCAAGTCCTACTTTCTCCATGAAACTTTCTCCAGCTACTCCAGCCCAGCCTGATCTCTTGGTCCTATGAACTCCTATGTCTTTTGATTATTAATTTTTTGTGACCGATATCATCGGAATACTGTTGACATAGCACCTGCAATTGTACTTTGTTTTTCATATGTGCTTGTCTTTCTTCCCGGCTAGATCCTAAGGTTTTCTGAGACAGGAGTATGTCTTACACATCTCTTTACTCTGTGGTACAGACTGTGCTGTGTTTTACCATGCTGTTGCCTCTTCCCAGACACGCAGGAAAATGACTTTTCCTCATCTCTCTTGCTGTTAAGTTAGAACCATTTGAGTTCTAACTAAGAAAATGTACATGGTAGTGACGTGGCCCTGAAAAGGGCTTGTGCAAGTCTTCGACCCTCTCTTCTTCTTTCACATAAAATGACATAGGTAGTAACCTCACAAGATAGAGGTGGCCTGGATCTCTGAATCACCACATAGTGAACAGCTGCTCAGGAAAGCCACTGACCTGCACTGGATGGTGAGCAAGAATTAACCTTTAACCTGTTAAGCCACTTAAATTAGGAGTTTGTTAGTGCCGCATAAACTAAACCACAACACCCCCCCACCCCCGACATGTTTTTGTATGGTCTACAAGCTAAGAAAGGTTTTTACATTTTTAAAGGAGTATAAACAAATAAACAAATGTGACAGAGATGTATGCATGTGGCCTGCAAAGCCTAAAATATTTACTCTCTAGCCCTTTACAGAAAATTTTTTGCTGGCCCTGGACTGAAGTATAACTCTAATATAACTCTCCACGGCATTCAGCACAGTACAAAACCCACTCACACCACACCCTTTCCAAATGCGATATTTGCATATTGCATGAAAACATGCGCTCCATGCGCGCTTCATTCATCTCTACACCCTTATTGGCATTCTGCAAATAACTGTTGAATGAATTAATGAATACGGATATACCTATATCTACTGATGTGCTCAGTGTTAGCTGTCCTGAGAAGCAGAGCTCATGGAAACAGGAGAAAAGCGACAAGTGTATCAGGCCCAGTTTATGCACCTCCCTAGATCACCTGGCTTACTAGCCTTCCCTGTCCTTGGCCACAACCTCTCACTCTGCTTCTTGGCCTGACTGGTTCTGGCATAGCTCACCCTGTTCTGCAGCTCATAAACCCTAGTAACCACCACCATCATTCCCTCTCCTAGTGTCACTGGTTGCCTCAGCCTCTCCCAATGACAAAGGCCAGAGCGAAGCACATTTCCATTCTGCCCACTGTAGCAAGAGCCACAGCAGCTCGGATGCCCAGGCCTGTGCCAACCTGACTCACAGAGGTCTTGGCTTCTCCAGAGGCTGCCCCAATGTGGTCACAGCTCAGGTGTACAGGGAGCTCAACACCCCATAGGGCAAGCTTTGACAAATAAGATATAGGAGGTGAGAAGGTCCTGGCAGGTAAGGGGCTCTCTTCTCCATGGGTTCCCGCGTGACCTCGGAACTAGCTATGGCCAGCTCAGCACTACCCAATATTTGCTCTTACTTTCTCCCTACCTCATTTCCCTTTTCCTCTCACTCTTGCTTTACTGGATGAAGTCAGCCAATAAAGCATTGGTGCATAAGCTTGGCCATAGGCTGTTTTCTGGGGAACTCAAACTAAGACAAAGGCAAACTAATATTTGTGGATTCCTTTTATGTACCAGGCACAGTGAAACTTACCTATGTTATCTCATTTCATCATTACAAAAATCATAAGCTGGTGATTATTAACTCAGTCTTACAGATAAGAGAACAGGGGTAAGGGGAAACAAACCAGCTATTAACTGATGGACATGAAAAGGTAAGGCAAAATTGAATATTTTCAAATAAGCAAAGGGCATTATGCCTCAACCTTACATTTTGCATCTTTTGTGGCCCCTAAATATTTCAATCCTTTTGAGGAGCCTGTAGTTACATCCATTACATGCTTCAGTAGTTTGGGGTAGGCTTAAACCATCGCAGCATCTGACCCAATAAAAAAAATCTTTGCTCAGTTGTCCCCCAAAAGATAATATGGAATCAGGAGGAGTCCATGAAATGGAGACAGAGAACAACGTTGAGAGGACAAATTTGAAAGTAAGATGGCCTAGGAAGCTCTCATGTGGTTCCTTCGAGAACAAGGAGAGAGAGACCTTGGCCCCAGCAGCTCGGATGCAGGGTGAAGCTGGGTGAGAGCAGGAGGACATCGGTAGATGCAGAGGTGCTGCCCCTGCACCCTGCAGGGAGGTAAGGGAGCCCTAGCCAGGAGCTGAGCACAGAGGAGCCGCTCACTGCCTGGGCTCCACCTCTGAACTTGGCGTCTGGTGTGAAGGTGCCCCCTAGGGGCCTGAGGCTCTTGGTGAGTGCAAGACACACTGGGCCTTTGAGAGCTGGGCCTGCAGCACCCACTCCATGAATGGAGTCTTTCTCTTGGCACTTGTCAGAACTCAAAGTCCTCTGTGCTGTGAGGAGACCCACCGGAATAGAAATAACCTCAGGCTTCCAGAAACATGTTATGGGATTCAGGAGCTCAGGAAACAGAAGAGTCCTAAGAAAGACATTTGGAATTTTTAGACTTACAGAAGACAATACAGGCAATTATCTTTCTGGCCTCAGGTAAAAATAAATTTCTTAAACAAGACACCAAAAGTGAAAGGAAAAGATGAAAGAAAACGTTGAGGTTGACTGCACTAAAATTAAAAACTTCTATTCATCAAAAAAAAAAAAAAATCATACACAGAGTGTGAAGACCTGCTGGAGACTGGGAAAAGATAATCATAACATACAACTGGTGGAGAATTCGTGTCCAGAATCTATAAAGAGCTACTACAAATCAATCAGGCAAGAGTAGACAACTTGATTTTTTAAATGGGCTAAAAACCTGAACAAGTATTTCAGAGATAAAGAAATGTAAAAAGACTACAAGCATGTGAAAAGATGCTCAACCTCCTTAGTAATAAGGGAAATACAAACTAAAACCAAAATGAGATACAATTTCACGGCCACCATGTTGCCAGAAATTTAAAAGATGAACGATATCAAGCAGGGGCAGGGATGTAGAATAATGAGAATTCTCATATGCTGTCAGTGGGGAGTGTTAGTTGGTACAAACAACCACTTGGAATAGTTTGGTCTTATCTTATAAAACTGAAGGCATACATACCAAATGACCCAGCACTTCCATTCTATGTATATAATCTTATACATATGCAACAGGAGGCATATATAAGTGTTGTTTATAAGGTTCCCAAACTGGAAACAACCCAAGTGTTCATTTTGCTGTAGGACGAAAAAGTAAATTATAGTACATTCCCTCAGTGGCATACTATACAGCCGTGAAAATGAATGAACTAGTTTACAGCTGCATCTATCAACACAGGAAGATCACAGATGTAAAAGGCAAGTTATAGAAGAATACTTATAATATGATCATTGGTGGGGTGGCACCCTGGCACACAAATCCTGCAGTCGATACAGTGGGATGCAGTTGTTCTCAATAAGAAACATACACGAACAGTTTGAAGAGCTCCCAGGTGATTCCGATTGGCTATTTAGGTCCCTCCCCACCCCCCAACTGAGGATCAGTGAGATAGTGACATGTTAGCTGTGGGAGCTGATCGAGTTATTCAACCTCTCTGAGCCTCCATTTCCAAATCTGTTACTGTACAGGTTTTTAAGAAATTAAAAAAGATAATACCTACTATATAATATGTGTTAATCAAATGCTGTTTCCCTTCTTTAGTCATTCCAGAAGATAGAAGTGAGGTATTAAACCAAAAAGTCTCGCTGACAGAGTCAAAATGGCTCACCCTCATACAGGTCCAGTTTTTATCTAACATTCATAGTCTCTTTTAGGAGAAGGACTTGTACTCTGGCAAAGTAGCTTAGCTCCTGCTCAGAACCCCACGTGGTGCATGCAGTACTTTAAATTCCCAAAGAGAAAAGGCCCAGAGTTCTTTTGGATGCAATGTAGGAAAAGGAAACCAACTCCCAACACAGAAAGTGCTTCCGGTGCTATGTTCTGGAAATTATCCAGGCTGAGAAGTAGACAATTCTAGTGCAGAGGGTGGAATGGGGCCTGGAAGGAGAGAATAGAAGGTTTACTTACATTCACAATCAGGATACACAAAGTGGGATCAGGAGCTAGGGGTTCTAGCTTACTGTGTGATTTTGGGCAAGTTGCTTCACTTCTCTGGGCCAAGAGTTTGGACCATATTGGAAGGACCCTTCCAAATGAAACAATCAAGGATATTCTGTATTCTTTGGAGTCACTAGGAAACAAATTAACTCTCCAATCACATAATTTTCATTTGCATTATTGTAACCTAGGCTGGTGTCCAACTCTTTCATAAACAGTGGGAAATTATGTCATTTCCATTATTGAGTCAAGCACAGCCAAGGGTGTTAAGGAATCACTTTTCTTACTTAGTAGTTCTGGGCAGCAGAAGAGTTGCACTTTAGATTCTGGAACAGCTGAGCTTTCTTGGGAAGATTCCAAAAGGAGTCATTAACCCAACGAATAACGCAATAAGTACCATTCTGACACCCTGGGCTGCAATATTGCAATCTTCTATTGCTTCTCTCCTAAGGAAAGACATCAAACAAGAAACTCATTCAAAATTTACCACAATACAAATAGACATTTCACACAAGAGCAATTATAAATAGTACACGTGTAAAAAAAAAAAAAAAAAGAACCTGCCTAGGATATCCAAAGAAATACGGGTTAAAGCAAATTTAGGATCCCACTTTAAAAATGTTAATTCTTGAAAATGCGTAAAAGCAACAATATTCAATGCACCTGATATTACGGCAAAATTAACTCACTGATATAATACTGGTGACATTGTAAATTAGTAGTAGCTGTTTGGGGAAGCAATGCAGCAACATGGGATGGACCATATTCATGAATACTAAGAAGCAATGCAATAAAAATCTGCATGAAGAAGTTAACATCAGCAGTATCTATTATAGTAAAAAAAAAATCTATGTGTCTAAGTTTATGGGAACTGCTAGATTTTGATATAGCCACAGATTTGCCTCTTATGGAGCTATAAGGATAAATACAAAGATTAATTAACAACATAGAGAAGTTTTTCTTATGAGTAAAATATAACAAACCTCAGTTTTATGTATTACGCTTATAGCTCTGTAAAAATGTACATACAAGTGTACAAGGTCTGGAAGATATTGAAATGAAAGTAGCTATAGTGTTTAGGAGGTGAAATATTGTGTTTTAAATTTTCTCCTTGGATGTCATTTTTCTCTCCAATTAAATAAATAAATGAAAGTATATTAATTTAAAAAGAATTAATCTTATCCCCTAACTTCTCTTCCAGGCAAGGAAAGCAGAAATCCTGCCTATCTTATTCAGCATTGTTTGCCAAAGCACTTGTCTGGCACATGGTAGGTGTTCTGTAAACATTTGTGGACTGATTGACCATTGCTGTCAGCCTCTCTAAACAGAGTTTAATAGACCACTGACAAAGACCTACTTTCACAAAGATGCCTTTGCTAGCACCTTCACAGTCTCTAAAACCCAAAACACCATCATTTATAAGCGGCTTTTCAAAACCCAGCATCTTTCTCTCAGGGTTTCGCTAGCAGAAGGTAGACTTCACTTTAAAGGCACCACAGATTTCAGGGCCAGTCTTGGTGGCCCCTCCCTTCTCCTGCAGTTTTTCACCCTTGGGGCAGATTCCCACAGGGACACTAGGCGGAGCAGCTTGGTCCTCAAAATCATCTGGACCCTAACTCTTTACACCAGAAGGTGGCAGTCTACACACTCACTTATGGTGCAAAACCAGCACCTTCCAGGACACTTTGATAGTTAATCACTCAAAGGTAGGTAATGGTATAAAAGTGTAACAAGGGTGGCCAGGGCCTCAGGCCAAGGTCAGAAACAGATGGAAGCAATCCATGCTTACTGTGCCTGGAGCTGTGAGAGATGGCATCTCTCCTGATTTACAGTTGGAGAAATCAAGCTTCAGAGAGGCTGAGACCACTAGGTTCCCAACCCCTATTAAAAAGTACCATGGTTCAAACTGAGTCCAGCTCTCTTTACTGCAATGCCCACCCTATACCACATACCTCCCAGATCTCCAGCAACGGCAGTCTATGAAAAAGTACTCAAGGATGTTTCTAAACCATTGGTTAATGCTTTTTAAAT
The DNA here is from genome assembly GCF_014176215.1 of Rousettus aegyptiacus. NCBI lineage: Eukaryota > Metazoa > Chordata > Mammalia > Chiroptera > Pteropodidae > Rousettus > Rousettus aegyptiacus. The sequence continues at coordinate 131,237,773 of NW_023416306.1, forward strand.
CACTGTGTCAAGTTATAAAATTGATCTTACCCTTTGACCTTGGAGCACCACTTAGAGAAATGTGTTTCATGGAAACAAATAAAAATATACATATTTTAAATACATATATATCATATAAATATATACATTTTACATATTATAAAATATTTAAAAATATAACAAAAGTACACACAGAGATACCTAAAATTGAGATTAATGTTACAGTTAAGACTATAGGCAGCCCAAATGCCTGACCATAGGGCAGCAGCAGAGAAGATTGTGCTGTAGAGATGTCACTGGGAACAGTCGAGTGAAAATTGGAGCTGAAGTTCAGTTTGTCACATGGATACTGTCATACTGGTTATCAAAATGTTGAAACAAATATTTTAATACCAGTTGACGCACATAGTAGGGCCTGAGTGTCCTCCCAGCCTCCTGTATCTCTGCATCTGGCAACTAAATGGTGAATGCCTGGCTTGGCAGCACCCTCCAGGCCCCTACCCTGTGCAGTGGTCAATGTACACCCTACAACTAGTTATTAAGTCTTTTTTAAACCTCCCCTGGCTAAGATTCTGTACAGTCACAAAATGGAGATTTTGTTTTGTGATAAGATAAGAGATACAGGGATAGATATAGAGATGTTATGTAACTTAGTAAATAAAAAGTAAAAAAACTTAAATGAATATACAGAATAGCAATGAGGTGAATTTATATTTGTATAAACAGGAATTTCTAAGAAGCCACAGAGTTTGTAAATATTTGGTAAATTAGTGAATAGGAGAGTTAACGAAGATTGTTAGTTTCCTACTCAACAGCCTTTCCCCTTGTTTTCTTCTTAAAAGAAAATTGCAATTTTGTTCATTCTCCTCCTACTCTTCCGACAACCAAGTGCTTTGAGGCAGGTTAAGCCTGGAGTAGCCAGGGTGATGGGAAGCATGGTGCCCCATTCCTCTTGCCAAGTAATGGTGATCTCCTTCGGCCAATAAGATGGGAGAGAAGTCAGTTGGGAGGATTCTAGCAAGACTTTCTTTTTTTCATATAAAGGGATCATGACAGAAATGTCCCATTTGTTTCCTTTGAGAATGTCTTGCTTGAAAGTAAGGCAAATATCTTGTATCCCCAAGAAGAAAGCTAAGAGGATTCCAGAGAGAACAAATCTTAGCTATGACATCTTTGAGCTGCTCAATTAATCAACCAGCTTGCTCTGCAGTTGGCCTTCTTGTTACTGTTCAAGTCACTTTAGTTGGATTTGCTGGTTTTTGCAGAGTCCCACTAGATGTAAGCTATTTGTTCACTATTATATCCCTACTATTTATTACGCTGCCTGGTACGTAGTAGACCCACCGTAAGTATTTGTTGAAGGGATAAATAAATAAAAACCACCTCATTGATATAGGAGTGTGTTAAGTTTTTTGATGGTCTTGGTGTTAGATTTTTCTTTTAGAAATTGTCTTAAACATCCATTCAAAGCAGTGAATGTTGTTGTCTGTCTATTGTCTCCAGGCCATTAGTGTTGTAGGAAGTGGCAAACAGACCTGGATTTGAATCTGGATCTGCAACTTACCAGTCAAGTGCCCTTAGGTGAATTACTCATCTTCCATGAGCACACCTTTAAAATGAGCACAACGACCACTAAATTATAGGGTTGCTGTGAGGCTTAGCTGAGAAGCAACCACAGAGCCAGGCATACGGGAGGGGCTCAGTCACTGTTTATTCTTCATCTCTCTGCATCTCTATCTACATCCTCAGGTACCAGGCACCAGGATGAACCAGGCTGAGTCCCTCTTTTACCTTGAGAAGGGACTCATGGGCCAGGGGAGGAGTCAGACATATCAACAAATCAACCAAGCGATCGATGTTAATATCACCAGAAATGGGACAAAGCAACGTCATATACCTCCTACTATGACACAAAAATGAATAGAGCATTACCTCTGGGATAACCTGACCAAATCTATACAACATGAATTCATCATGAGGAAAGATCAGACAAACTCAATATGAGGTACTTTCCATAAAATACTGCCTACATACTTTACAGATGTCAATTATCACGAAAGACAAGACAAAAACAAAACCAACCAACAAACTATTCTAGGTTAAAGACACTAAAGAGAGGTGATAACTAAATGCAGTGCAAAGGGACTTTCCTTTGCTATAAAAAACTTTATTGGGTTAATTTGTGAAATCTGAGTAAGATCTGTTTACTAGATAATAGTTCGTATCAAAGCTAATTTTCTAATTTTGACAATTGTTCTGTAATTATGTAAGTGAATGCCCTTGGTTTTAAAAAACACACACATTGAAGGAGTAGAGAAGTATAATGTCTGCAAATATGCACAGTTTTGAAGAAAATATAATTATATATCAGATAAATAGATGATAGATGAGAGAGAGAGAGAGAGAGAGAGAGAAGATTAAGGACAATGTGGCAAAAGCTTGATATTTTGGGGATCTGGGTGAAAGATATATAAGAATTCTTCATATTGTCCTTGCAACTTCCCTTTAAGTCTGAAAATATGTTAAGGAATCTTTTTTATTATGATTATTTTAAAGCAATAGTAGAGCCAAGTCTTGAAGACTAGGAATTTGTATATTGGAAAAAGAGGAAAAGGGAATGCCAGGCCAAGTAAAGACTTTGGAAAGCATGGAGGAAGCCACTGGGTGTTGGTGGGACCAATTCACAGAAAGCTGCATTTGAGCAGGTTCTAGAAAGAGTTGTCAAGTTTCTCCAGACAGACAACAGGAGGAAAGGCCTTTCAGTCGATAGCTGGGAAGTATGAAAGAGCAGGGCTCTAGCAGGCAAAAGTTAGGTGTGGCCAAGACACTGACTATAGGTCATAAAGCTGGATGTGTAGGTTGGGGTCAAATTGCAAAGGACCTTGAATGCCCTGCCAAGGCATTGAGACTTCATCTTGTAAGTAGCAAGTGAATGATAAGATACGTGTTGTAGACAGTGGGGAGGGTGAATGGAGAAGACCAGGAAAGAAGCAGGGAGGCCCCCGAGGTGACTACAGCATCTGGGGGTGAAAGAAGATGCTGAGGGTTCCATTTAATTCCTTTCAGCCAGAACCAGATGGGCAATGTTTACATTTACGCCCCATGGAGGCAAACTGCAGGCTGGTTTTGCTGCTTTGATTCCACTGGGCAACTGACTCACCAGCAAGGGTAAGGATTAGAGGGTGGAGCAGAAGTGGACATGTGGACAGCCAGGGACTGAGGGCCACTAGCCATCCCATCACAAAAATTTGCTAAATTCAGAAAACCATCTACATCCTCTGTCCCAGCTGACTTGATCCCTCCCCCTCAGTGCCTGATCTCACTAGAATTCAATGTCTTACCCATGTGGGTACTATGGCGAGTCCTGCCACGTTTCCAGCCCAGGAAGCTAAAAGCCGTGGTCACAAATTTGTTTCCTTATGTTGCACAACAGTTGTGCATTTTCAATTCAAATTGAGTCAATCTATTCATTCAACACTCAACAAATATTTGCCCAGAGCTACTGTGCACCTGAGGGACTTATCTAAAAGGAAAAGGGAGAGTAGGTAGGGTGGGAAAATGTCTTGGTTATGGCATAGCGAGAGAGATTTTTCTCCTTGGGGTTTCACTGGTATATCCAAATTAGATAGGGAAGTTTGTTTCTCATCAAATTTGAAAGTAGTTATCTTTGTCATTCCTAGCTAAAAGAGGGTGTAGCCAGGTGACGAGTTGGATGACATAACATTCTGAGCACCATATTAACATACGTGGAGCAAGATGCTCCCTGTGTGGCCTGATGATTTTCCTTAGATGCATCTATGGTTCTTATTCACCCAGGGGCTTCTTCCTAGTCATGGTGGTGATGATGGTGGTAATATTTAGCTCTACTGAATGCCAGACTATGCTTTCCATCCATTCTGTCTACACCTAACCACCTACTCCTGCAAGGTAGATTATTTTACACTTGAAAAAATCAGGGTTCAGAGAGGTTGATAGATTTGTCCAAGGTCACACCGCCACTTAGGGGCAGAGCCAGAGTCTGAACTCAGATCTTCTTGCCTCTAAAGGTTATGACCGTTCCAGTGTTTGGCCATCTCCCACCATTTCAATATAGGAAATTTCAGGCAAATAAATAAAAGCACCCACCAAGTCTGTGGTGGGTGTTTTAGCAAGCAGCAAAATCACTCAGAAGCCTTATTTAGAATACAAGCATCTGGGTCCCACCCCAAGTTTCTGATTCAGTAGGTGGGGCCTGCTGATCTGCATTTCTAACAACCCCAGTTGATGCTGATGCTGCTGGTCCTGGGACCCCTCTCGGAACCACTATTCTAAAGGGATAGCAGCCTATTGACTCTCCTGGCTACTACCTCTTCCACTGCTGCCACCTTTCTGTTCAGCCTAGAGTCTGTCTGAAGAAGAGAGGAAAGGCAAGCTCTGCCTCAGTTCTTCCTCTCTGTTTTCATAGGAGTCCTGTGCTGGAGACTGTGGGCTCCACCCTGGCTGAACCCTTTGTGCTTAATTGCTCCCATCTACTCTCAGGTCACGGTCCTACCTCTCAGCCCCAAGGTCATTTTCAGGTCTTCCCGAGCTTTCACTCACTCATTGCTTCTCCGAGAACTGATCCTGCTTTCATCTACTTTATCAAGTGTGATTTGTGAGCTCTGAACGCCTACAACAGCTCTAACCAATCTGCAGGACTTTGGACTGAGGCTGTGAAGTCTATTCCAGGGGGATGTGGGACACAGAAGTTGCTTGAGATTCTTGTTCCTCTGGGAAGATAAAATTTTTAGCAGCTTGGTGACCTTCCCAAGTTGTGGTTTAACACAAGAACATATGTTTTGAAGGCTCATAGACTTTTAAACTTGGAAGAAACTTAGCTGAAAAGAAAGGAAACGGACGCTGAGAATCTGCCATGTGTCAGGCACGAGGCCAGAAGATTTATATGTGTCATAGTTATTAACTCTTCGTGACCCTATGAGTGTGTGTGTGTATGCGTGTGGGTGTGTGTGTGTGTGTGTGTGTGGTTTAATATCCATGTACAGATGAGAAAACTGAGATTCTAAGTTCAGCGACTAGTTATGGTCACACAGCTATTAAGTAGCTGAGCCAGGGTTTTACCCTAGATCTGTCAGCGCTCTTTCCACTACCTCTGGCCTGTCAGTTCACATTGATGTTCTAACTCTGATATAAATTTATTGAGCTTTGGGCCACACATGAGGCGCAAAGCCTGGCTTAATAAAACAAAACCTGGGTCAGTCATGCACTGGTCAGTGCTAGAGAAGCGACTGCAGGTCCAGTTTGAGTGGACCTGCCAGGGGAGTGGTAGGGGAAGCTGAGGAAAGAGGTCAGGGTCAAGTGCTGGGTGAGCAAGTGGGAGGAGGAGAAGGCAAACAGGATCACAGGAGTCTCAAAGGAAGAGGTAGAAGCCAGTCAGGGCCTCAATGCAGACCAAGCTAACTGTTGCGCTGCTCTAAAGAGCCAGTGCCAGCCTTCCTGGCCAGGGTAGGGGCCTATGGAAAGCAGCATCCCTGCCCAGCACATCTGTCAAGTGCCTACTTTTGCGCCCAGCATTGTGTAAGGTGTTGAGGCTTCACTTTAAAAAAATAATAATAATAAAGCATCTTTGTCGTCAAAGAGCTCACAGGTCAGGAATAGGTATAAGCAACTAACTAAATCCAGACTGATAATTATTATTTTTAACATGGTGCTTTGTAGCTTAGAGTGCCTGTTCGCACAATGTTCAGTGACCCTCGCAAGGGAGAGAGAGGAAGGGTGCCATGCTAAGCACTTTGTCCTTCCACACCTGACATTTCATGGGCCCTTGGCACACCCCACGGGGCACACAGAGGAAGAGATGCTAACTAACTGTCCCTCAGGAAGTGGGTGAGGCTTCTCCAAAATATAGCCTTTGAGCTGGCCTTGGAAGGATAGGTAGGAGTTCCTCGCACAGAGAAGAGAAAGAGGAGGTTACCGCAGGTAGAAGAAACAGTTATTTTGTATACATACTGTGATTCCGGTGTTGTCAGCATGTTTAGCTTTAGCTGGGCAAGAGAGGCTTGGGACAGGCCTCTAGAACTCTTCCATTCCAAACTGAAAAGCCCTTTTTTATATGTCTTCGGTGACAGCTCCCTTTAGAGGAGCAGAATGTCTAAAGTGCTGGCAAGCAAGCTTCTCAGAGACTGATAGGTATGTGTTCAGCTGACAAGGGCTGGCATGGGGACAAAAGTTAAGAATATCTATTTTTCTCTCTCTCTCTGCTATCCCTTTTTCCTCGATGATTAGTTTTCTAGAATCTATCATGTAATGACCATGACAGCCTGGGGACAAATGAGGGAGGAGCCATTAACCACATGCATTATCTGTCCACGTTGAGTCACTAAAAGAAAACGTTAGCCTGGAATCAATGAAAAACTGAGCATGAAGCCAGAGGGGGAGGAGATTTAAACGTGTGTCTCGTAACTAGTGGAGTGAGAAAGCAAGCTGTGGATTGGAATTCAACAGAATGGCTTCGCCCTAGGCAGCTGGGGGACCAGGAACTGGGAGGACATGGGAAGGAATTTTCCAAGCAAAGCTAGACATTAGTTGGGTGGTGGGGGAGGGGGAGTAGCCAACCTCCAGGCTGCCTGAGTAGTCAGTGACCCAGCCGAGCTAGCACCAAGAGGAGCTTGGGAAAGAGGATATGATCAGACCCCGACCCCTCTGAGGTCCTCCATGGTGGCACCTGGCTGAATGTTGCCCAGGGGGACCTTGCACAGCACCCGCACGGAGGGTTTCTCTTCAGTGGACCCCTAATTGGAGCAAGTGGAGAACATGGCCCCTCTCATCCCAGCAGCACCTGGTTGAGGCTGTGGGCAGGAGTCAGATAGTGAAGGTTCAGGCAAGGGAAGCCCCAGAAAAGTTACTGTGAACCAGTTATGAGATTTCTCGCTGTCATCAATAGGCCATCACACGTCTCCTCTCAACCCACTTCCTCCTCCCCTATACCCTGTGCGGTCAGGAGCAGCAGGACCAGGAGGAGGGAGGACACAGGCACACCTTGTTTTACTGTGCTTCGCTTTACTGCACTGCACAGATGTTGCATTTTTTACAAATTGAAGACAAGACACTCCACCAGCAACAAGATTATGACTCCATGTATTGCAATATTAGCTTCACTGCAGGGGTCTGGACCCAAACCCACAAAATCTCCAAGGTGTGCCTGTATAGAAATTATAAACTGCATAGTGACTGAGGTTGTCATAACCAAATTGAACTACGAGTCTGGAAAACCTTAAAGAGACCTAAATAAGTTACTTGCTCTAAGCCTCTGGAGGGATCCGGGCCAAGAAGGGTTAATACGATTTGAGGAATAAAGGTAGTTTCATGTTTGCCCACTCAAGTGAGACTACAAAAGCAAGTCCACCAGACTCATTTAACCCTCACAACAACCACCCTTGGGGTTATTTTGTTTTTGTTTTTCAATTGAGGTGAAATTCACATAACAAAGAATTAACTATTACAATGTGTACAAGTCAGTGGCACTGGGTACTGTTCACAGTGTTGTGCAACCACCACCTTTAGCAAGTTCCAAGGCGTTTTCATCACCCCTTGGGGTTGGTTTTATGCCCTGTTACCCATGAGAGGGTAAAGTTTAGGAAAGTTAAGTTCACTGATGGTAGAGGTTAGACTTGAACCCGGATCCTCTAACTCCTCCTAAGGAAGGAACATTTGTCTTCAGACTTCAGTAACAGCCTCTGAACTGCCTTCCAGTCCTTTTGTCTCCCCTCCCTCCATTGTTTTACACACAATTAGCAGATTCATCTCCTACATCAAGGCTCTGACAGCTTCATTCCCCTCCTGGGCCTTCCAAAGGATCCTCATTAGCATGGAAATAAAAGTCTGAGCTCCTTTACCCACTGTAACCTTTATGTTAATGTAATCACCAAGCAAATTGTTTCTGGTTCAGTCCACAGGAAATGGTCACGCATCCTCAACCCAACAACCCTGGGAGTACAGGCCGATCCTAACACAGCCCCTCTCCTTTATCTTGTCCATCAGCTGCCAGCCAGCCTGCATTTGCCCTTTAAATTAGGAGTCCCCAACCCTGGGCCAGACCATTACGGAGCTGTAGACTGTTAGGAGCCACGCCACCCCCCCCCCCCACCACCGGCCACACAGCAGGAGGTGAACAGTGGCCGATGGAGCAAGTGAGCAAAGCTTCATCTGTATTTTCAGCCGCTCCCCAGAGCTAGCATCACCTCCTCAGCTCCACCTCAGGTCATTAGGCATTAGATTCTCCTAGGAGCACTGGTCCCTGGTGCCAAAAAGGTCGAGGACCTCTGCAGATTTCTTAGGCAGGATCTGACACCAACGCCAGCTCTGAAAACTGTAGAAATATGTATCAGTTTCTCTGCACATCACCATTGGAGCCCCACCGCTTGGCTTGAGGGAGTAGACAGGAACCCCCTGTCTCTCCAACTTGGTTAGCTAAATTATTTTAAAATCAAATAATGAATGCAATGCAGATATTAAATATGTTGATGCCAACATATGTTATTTGAAAAGATGTTCATGGAGAGTTGTAAGATGCCAAAAGGTAAAATCCTATATGCAATAGAATTGTTTTAGAAAAAAAAATATATACATAGCACATATGTGTCTTGAACTCATGCATATATTTGCATAAGATAAAAGTCTGAAAATGATATACTCCAAAATGTTAATGGTGCTGCTCTCTGGGTGGGAAATATGGAGGTGATTTTAATTTTTTTCCTTTTGCTATGTTTTTTTTTTTTTTTGTATAAAGACATGAACTATATAAGAAAAAGAATACTGGAGAGAAAAAGAGTTCCTCACAGTCCTTTGTTTACCCACCTTATGTGGCTTATATCACATCTAATCGTGTATGTGAATCTGCTTTCCCCTCCCCTTGGGAACATGGGTCTTGTCTCATTCATTTTGTCTTCTCCATGACATCTCCATGACATGCTCAAGAATTAGCTAGCTAAAGAGTGGGCTCAGGCTCTCTAACTCCACTTGAGTGATAGGGCTGGTGTAAGTCTCTAATCCAAGTCCCTGGTGGGGAGGGGCCCTCAGGAGGTTAAGCTCCTAACACTTCTCCTGGATTCCTGAAGTATCCTGCCAGGCCTGCAGTAAGTAAAAGGGGCAGCCACAGGCATTCACAACTACCTTATCTGTCTCCTACTTTCACTAGGCCAAAATCGAAGGGAGAAACAGCAAGTGTAGAACCACAAACTCTCTTGTGCTTGTGGATTTCTTCTCAATCTAATTTCATTACTGCAAGACATGCTTTTCATTGCCAGGGCAACCAAGAGGGGAATATGCACAGATCAGCCTACATCTCAACCTTAACTCTATTTTGTTGAACTCCCACTGGGTTCTGAGCTCACTTTAATTTGTGGTCGCAAGAATGTAAACATCCTTCAGTACCGCTGGAACATTTTTCTTCATCCTCTTTGTCTCTCTTCGTAAGGTCCTGCTGACATGGATAGTTTCTCCTGCAATTGACTAGCTTAACTCATTTTATTTTTATCAGCTACCCTTGATATATATCACTCTTTGCATACAGTCTTGTGATCAATATGCCTCACTCAAACTACATAAAGATATATTTTCAAGATATTAAAAACTAACCAAGATGTCAGAATTGGACATTGCCAGTTGAGAGAATGCTGAGAGGAACAGCTTTAACTATGTTTGCTTTTCCTCCTTGATTTGCATTTTTCCCTTGGTTTTCCTTTTCCAGCTGCAGAGAGACACAAACACATGTTTCTAAACAACAGTGGAGGAGCAGTTCTGTGCGGCATAGCCGGTTTGGGGTGAGACATGAATTAATTCTCCCTCTCTCTGGTGAAGCTCAGAGATCTCAGCATGACAGGCAGAGAACTAGACTCCTCAGTAATAGTAAAACCCAGCCTCCAAGTTCCTCTCATTCCACTCGTTGTCCCAGTTAAAATATCTATGAATTAGACTCCATTTCTGCAATTATATCCTTAACAAGTTGTTTTCTGGGGATCTGAGCTTGAGGAATCTAAACACGCTAGCCTTGCCCAGCACCTGCCACTTAACTGTTGAAAGGAATTAAATCTAATTAAACAGACTCAAACCAAAATGAACTGTAAACTAGCCTTGAAAATAAGGTCCACTGGCCCCTTAAAAGCAGCCCTGTTGAAACCACAGTATTTTGAGAAGGCAGGCACAGCTGGGGCCCATTCTGGTAGTTTGGAAGGTTTCTCAGCTCTTTGCTCTGTGGGTCCACTCTGGTTTCTTAGTCACTCCCTGTGGTAAACAACTGGCTTTCAAGTCAAAAGTGTGAAAGAGAGCCTGGATATGAGCTCAGCCTGGGTGTGAATGAGCATAGACCCGGAGTGGGAATCACCCCACACTACATAAGGGGAAAAATGTAACTATTAGAAACATGAGAGAATTAATGATGTCAAAAGATCAGTGTAACTCATGATCCTGCCCTCTATGGATAAGTTCCTGCCCTGAAAATAGCTGAGAAGAGCCAAACCCAAATTGGTACACATAGGCAACCTCAGGGTGCCGCTGACCTCAAGCCTCGAACTTGAGGGGAAGTCAACCACTGTACTATGTTTAAATTAGTTTTCATAACAAATTTGGGCCATAGGTATTATCTCCATTTTACAGAAGGGGAAGCTGAGGCCCAGAAGAGTTAAGCAGTACAGTGGAAAGGGTAGCACTTTTATAGGCAGACAGAACTGGGCTCTAGTATCACAAGCACCTTCCCCTACCACCTACATAGTTTTGGATAACTACTTGGCCTCCTTGACCCTCAGAGTCCTTATTTGCAGATGGGAGCAAGAAGAGTCACATTCTATGTGTCAGGGTCTTGTTTCCTGTGCATCATTTTCTTTAATAGTATTTAATCCTCATAACAACTCTGTAAGGTAGGCATTAATATCCTGCTCCTGCTCAAAGTCAAGCAGCTGGCAAGCCACCAGGTCTCCTGTCTCTGGTGGAGGTGAGAGGGGGACTCCATGTCAGAGCAAGACCCCTGTCCCTCCTCAGGTCTCCCTGTGCCTGCCCAGGAATCAGCAGCTGGAAGGATTCTCTCCTACCTGGGGAGGAGAAGGAAGGGTGTTCTCCATGTTCCTAGACAGCTCCACCAGCCTCGTACACACTCTACTCCCCTCCCCCCCATACCTTCACTCACCCAGACTAATGGCCCTTCTATTGTGCTTGCTTTCAGGTGACACACCCTTAGCACGCAAAGAAGAGCCAGTTCTGTCCTATGATGCTCACAGAAGCCCCAAGTCAGACCTCAGCCCCCTGAATGATCTCGTTACTTCAACTTTTGGGTAAATATTCACCATTTCTCCCCTACTGGCCCAGATCTCGACCATCTTTTATGGGGCGGCGGAATGTTTGTGGCCTTCTCCAGGAAGCCTTCCATCGCACTGTTAGCTGTGAACAACTCTGCCTTCGACTGCTCTCTTGCTCTTGGTCCTCTTATAGCATTTGTCACCTCCTGCACTGTATCCCAATAGTTTGGGGGTGGCTCTTTCAGGGGGCTTCCACTCCACTCCCTCCCTCCTTTTCCCATCAGTATTTTCTCTCCCGCCTCTTTCTCCATCAGGTAGGCCCTGCCACTAGGGGAGAGAGGTCAGCAGGGAACCTTGGGTTTGCTTCTGACCACCTGGATCAGATGAGAAAGTAGGAGAAAACCATATGGCCTCCACTTTCTCAAATCCAACTTTGCCAACAACTTAGCCCTGGGTCTATTTCTCAATTGGTTGAAAGCCAGAGGGAAGAGGAGTGTTATTTTCCATTCTTTCCTCAGCAACAGACGGGGAAGCCCTGAGGGCAGAAACTGTTTCTTCCTTATTTTTAGTAAATAAAAAAATTACAGAATACTTAATACACATAAAAGAAAAAATATAGCATATCTGTAAATTATAAAGCATGATAATAAACCATAGTTCAGAACGAGTCACACCAAGATGTGTCTCTGTGGTATGCAGATTACTTTGAGCTAAAGGCAACTGAGACCCTGGGGGCTCACCTCACAAGAAACTCTTACCTCTCCCTTAAAAGAATTTGAATTAGGGACCTTGCCACTTGCCCATAAGAGTTATCACCAGAAGTAACTTTTTTCTGACCTACCTATGTGGCAGAGCAAACTACGAATTACTAAACATTTCCTCTTCTTATCGTCCCACAGTGATCCATGGAAACCCCAAGGCACTTTAACTCATCCCTAGCTCAGGAAATCATAGATACCTCATTTTAACTTTCTAACTCTGAACCTCACATGTTTGTGGGGTTCTCATGCATACATATGTATTTAAATTTGTCTTTTTTCACATTAATCTGTCTCATATCTATTATTAGACCAGCTTAAAGAATATTAAAGAGTAAAGTTTCCTCCTCCTGCTACAAAACACTCTAAGAACTAATCTAATCTGTCTCCTGCCTTCTATGTCTTTGCCTCTTCACAAAAGGAAACTATTCTGCATTTTGAGCTCAATATCGCCTTCAATATTTTGTTTTCAGTTTTAGCAAATATGTATGCATTTCTGAGCTATATATACTTTAATGGTGCCAGGGACTTGTTAGGCGGAGTTTTATATAAATCATAGCAAGCTGAATTTAACTCTCAGGGGTTATGAGATTTACCATTTAAAGATAAATATGTACTTAAAGGGCCTTGGAGACCCACACAGGTCCTTAGATCACACTTTGAGAACTGTCGCCTCAGTGAAACTTGCACATAGGCACCAGGAGGGATGCGTTAGATGTTTATTGCAGTATCATTTGTAATAGAAAAAACTGGAAACAACCCCAACATCATCCATCAGCAGGAGAATGAATAAATGAATTATGGTTTGTTCACACAATGGAATATTTCACAGTAGTGAAGATAAAGCTTCTTTTCCTCATCTTTGTACATGGGAAGTCTATATGGTTTATAAGAGTTCTTGCCTTTTGACTGAGTAGATCATTTTATTGGTATAGACTAGAGAGTTAAATGAGGCCATGCACATAGTAGGTATTTAAGGATAGACAAATGAATGAATATGCCAGAGGCTAAGAACAGAGAGGCAAAACCAGAATCACCTAACTTCCTGCTGTGACTTTAAATTCTCAGGCTGAGGCCTTTTTATTTTCTGAAGCACTTAATTTCAGACTAAGGATTAAAAGCTAACTTCCTGTTTTTAAATGATGTTTATGTCACCGGCTGAATACTTTGCAAACAGAGGCCTTTAATAAACACAAGTTCACAGAGAATCCAGCAAATTTATGAAAGATCTTCCCTTTGGAAGTTTGAGATTAGAGAACTAAAACAAGTACATTTTGTGTTTAAAACTGAGCCTTCTCGCTAGATTAAAAACATTTCAAAGCAAAATCTTCCCACATATCTAATTCCCTGTTAAAAGGGAAGAAGACACAATTGAGAGCTTTATAGAGACCAAACCACCAAAATGATCCTCATCAACACAAAATCCTAAAAGTTATAGGGAAGTAGACCCAGAATTCCTGTGAACAGAATTGGCTCCCCTGTCCACCACACCACCACCACCTCTGAGACACATACATGGGTTCTGTACAGCATACTTTTCAGAGTATAGGCGTAAGCGGTAGCTTTACAATGGTCAGAGATGGTTGAGCTGAGAACGGTGTGTAGTGAAGGATGTATGCTATGCCTGTACTTCAAACACACACTTATATGACTAATTACTCATACAGTGATACCTCAAAAGGCCTTACCCAGGACACTTATTGGTCTTGAACATAGATTTTCCACATAGTGCTTTAATATTTTTTTGAGATGCCAAATATAAATTTTCAAAATTTTTTTCCCATTTTGTAGTGTCACCATTTGCCAGTGCCGCCTCCCTAATTTCTTCCCTAGCTTAACTCCCAAGGAGCAGGCAGCCAGATATGTACCAGCTAGGCAGGAGATTGGAGGTTTCTTCTCAGGAGAAACTTGCCCAAGAAAATAGCCTTGAGAGATTGAGAGTTGAAGTTTATCTAAATAAACAGTGGGGTCTCTGCCTAGTTATACTGCCTGAAGTTTTTTCATCAATAATCTTATATAATGAATTAAAAAAAAATACCCAAATGTATCAATCAAGATCTGATCAGGAAAATAGAAACAGAAACCATGCTAGGTAATTCAGACACAGAAAATTAATGCATCTGGTTATGCAGTTGTTGGGGGGGGGCACCAAAAGACAGTTGGGTGATACATTTGGAATTCATATCATAGAGAGCTAAGAATGTTAATTTATAAAGACCATCTACAACAACCCCACATAAAAATGGGCAAAGTATATGGAAAAAAAAATTCACAGACAAGAAAATACAAATGGGTCTTAATACATGAAATGATGCTCAATATCATTCATATGAAAATAAATAAAAATTAAAACTATAATGCAATGATAATATTGTTCACTTATCATTTTGGAAAGATCAAAAGCCATTAAAAAGACCACATGCTGACTTAGAACCATCCCAAACCATTTAAATGGAAAAAAGTAAGTTATAGACCGATGTCACCATCTGTGTCCAAAAAAAAAAGAGAAAGAATATATATTTTCCATATATATGCTTATATATACCATATATAATATAAACACATATATAATAATGTAAACACTATATACGTACATACGCATATGTACACACAATAATACTCTTTGGAAGGATAGAGAAGAAAGCTAACAATTGTTTTTGTCTTCAGAAAGGGGACCTGAAGAAAGGGGTACTTACTTTTTACTGAATATATTGTATTTACTTATTCATATAATGGTAAAATACACATAGCTTAAAACTGACCATTTTAAATATTTTAAAGTGTACAATTCGGTGACATTTAGTACATTCACAATGTTGCACAGCCATCACCACTATCTAGTTCCAGACATTTCTTGGCCCCAAAAGGAAACCCCATACTCATTAATGGACATTTCCCATGACCCGCCTTCTCCCAGACCCTGGAAATCACCAACCTGCAGATAAGAAAATCTCTATGGATTTGCATCTTCTGGATATTTCATATAAATGGAATAATATAATATGCAGCCTTTTGTGCCTAGCATCTTTCAGTTAACATAATGTTTTCAAGGTCCAACCAAGTAAGTAATAGCATATATGAGAACTTCATTTTTCTATAGCTGAGTGATATTCCATTGTAGGCAAACCACATTTCATTTATCTATTGTCAGTTGATGACATTTGGGTTGTTTCTACCTTGCGGCTATTGTGAATAGTACTGTTATGAAAATTCATGTCTAAGTTTTTGTTTGAATGCTTGTTTTCAGTTTTTGAGGGGTATATGCCCAGGAGAAGAATTGCTGAATCATGTGATAATTACTGAAAACTCTAGTAATTTTTGAATCTTGTATCATGTACAGATATTACCTTACCAAAAATTGACTAATGTGATAAAAATAAGTAAAGACAAATGTATTGTTCTATAATCACATTTCAGCATCCCTGCATAATCAGCATTGGCTCAATAAGTGGCTTCATAAGGCTTAAAAGAAACCGAGGTACAGGAAGTAAAATATAATCCAATTCTAAAATGATTCAGAACCTGTAGTTCCTTAGGCTACAAATGCTCTCCATCATTAAATGTTCCAGTAGCCTTGCTCTGCTGAGTGTGGGAAGGGCTGTGAGAATGCTTTTTTTTTTTTTTTTTAGGTTAAGAGATAATTAAAGTTGGCTTGGGCGGTGTGATTATGTTGATTTGTCTGTTTGCGTATACTCTCTCAAGGGGAGCCCTGGCTCCCCGCAGCACCACTAATGTCCTCTAGGGGGTATCCTAAGTGAGACTGGAGTCCTGGTGTTCTGCTTGGGTGGCCAGGAGGAATTGTCCAGCAGAGCTTTTAAAAAAGCAATAGGAAACACTGTGATAAAGAACCTAGCACTGTAAGGACATTTGAAAAACACATTTCTTAAGCCCTTTAATTGTATAAACAAGGAGACTGAGATCCAGAATTGATGTTGATGGTCATATAGACTTTAAATGCCAAGTCTGGAAATCTCTGTTTGGTTGCAGCGTGAAGTGGTAGCACCAAGTGTGGGATTTCCAAGTCAGATAGAGCCGAGTTTGGCTCCCTCCTACCTCCCTTCCTTTCCACTTTCCTCCTGCACCCAATTCCCACCGTATATGCGAGAATTAAATGTGTGACCTAGGGTCAGTTCCTTAATCTTTCTAAGCCTGTTTCATTATCTATATAATGGGGATAATAACATTGACAAAATGTTGATAAAAGGAAGAAATAATATGTACGTATAAGACCTTGCTTGTGCTTGGTGTGCTGTAGGTTCTCAACAAGTATTTGTAGTGCGAATGAATATGTCCCTCTAGCCTTCTGAAAGGCAGTGGTCCCGCTTCTCATATAAATTTTTATTGATGACATTATAAGCAGGATCCTCATGGGCTTTCTCATACCTAGAAGGGTGACCCTGGGAGGGGAAGGAAAAGAGAGTTTGGGGTTGGAGTGCCACTTCTATTAGGGTGAAAAGTTCCTTTGTGAAGCTGGAGCAGCCCCACTTATTGCCCTGTTCTGCTGCCAATACTTGGAGGGCTACACATCTGTCAAACCAAGTTTCCCAGAGCATCTAGGTCCTGACATTCTCTGCCAGAAAAGTAGAGTCTCTAGTGAGGCCAACAGAGTCACATCCCCTTGGACCAGTTCCCACCTCCTCTCCCCCAAGTGCTCTGACAAAAGGCCCAGTTAGGCTGTTTCAAGTAATACTAATCAAAGTGTTTTATGAGAACTCTTGTTTATACCAGGCTACAGTGATCATGCCTTATCATTAAACACATCAGAATAATGGAGTCATAAGTTTTATTTGGTTGCATTATGAAATTCAGGTCATGTTTTCTCAATCTTTATAATTTATATGACACAATATTAGGTAGTAAGTTGTAATTCTCATGAATTTTTGGGGGGGAGGAAGCGAGGCAGGGATGGGCTAAAATATACTTTTTTCATTATAAAAAAATGTTATAGTACATAAAATAGGGGAAAATAGAGAAAAGAAAACCTCTCATAATTCCATCATTCAAACACTGTTAGGTATTTTTTTCCCCAATGGGTTTTTAAAACATTTTTAAATGAATTTTTTACAAAGCTATCATGGTAACATTTTTTTTTTATTTTAAAAATTTGGTCCCCGCAGTGCCTAGCAATGCTATTTATTCATTCACCAAATATCTCCTAAATGCCTACTAAGTGCCTGGCACTGAGGTACAAAGATGAATTAGACAGGGTCGTCACTAGAATATTATTTATTCTCCTGTAACAGCAGGAGAATAAATGGTGCTTTTCATTGAAGGGAGCCCTCAAAAGGAGAAGACACTGATATATTAAAGTCAGGGTTGGGGAGTGTATCTGGTGGAGGCAAGGAATAGCAAAGAGCCTGCTGTAGCCAGAGAATTAGGAGGTGCTCAGTCAAGTACTTGCTGAGTGAATGCATTATCCCAGCATGCAGTGCAAATACTTTGGTTTTGTCTTTAGAGTGCTATAGTGGCTCTCAAATTGCATCTCCATCTGCCTCCTTTCTTCCAGGTTTTAAAAAATGTTATCTGTGCAGATGTAATCTTGAAGTCCCCGACAAGTTTTTCAAGACCCCATTCCTCCTGCTGTCCATTTAACTGAGAATCTGTCCATGACTTTGAGTTTTCCTTTTCTGGATCATTTGCAAGGGTCTCTGTACCCTTCTTGGTCTGATTATCCCAGTGCCTAGAACTGTACCCGATTTAATTAAGTGTTCAATTAAAGAGCTCTTGAATAAGTGAATGAATTTCCTCTTGTGAGTTTCATCAGTTTTTTTAATATCCCCCTTCCTTTAGTCTTTCCATTGGTCACACCCAAGCTAGCTTCATGCACTTATGCTTTTTTTTGAACTCACATGAGTTACTGTCAGTTTTTCACTCAGTCCTTTTCCAGGGAGAGATGCCAGGTGCTACCTCCCAGGGGTGTCGCATTGCACACCAGTCTTCTTGGGCTTAAAAAGGCTAGAGAGCTTTTAGGGAAGAAGAGAATGCCTGCTCACTCAGTACCCAAAAGAACATACTAATCAAGAAAGACACTCGTGCCTTGGACTTTCCCCAATGCCATTCAAAGATGTTGTCAGAGTGTGAATCCAGACACTGTGTGCACAAGTGTCCCCTCCCTCCAACCACCCACGGGAATGAGAAGCTACGAGTTAGGCAAAGAGTAAGTTAGGGCTCCAATTTAAGGTTAGAACAGTAAGATTCACACTGTTTAGTCACACTTTCAACCATGTGGTGACACCTACATCATACCACACCAAAATGTCTTTATGGAGCTATCGTAGAGAATCAGAATAAAAACCCTGGACTAGGGATGGGTTGAGGAAACCTGAGTTTTCCTTCTGGTCTCTTTTTTATTAATTTTAATTTACTTTTTTCAGCTTTATTGAGGTATAATTGACAAAAGTATGAGATATTTAAAGTGTACACAGTGGTGATTTGATATATGCATACATTATGAACTGGTTTGGCCTCTTTAGGCCTCAGCTTCCTTATCTGTAAAAGGGTGGATTGGACTAGATGATCAGCAGAAGTTATTCAAGTGCCAAGATCCTAGTCCAGGATCCTGTCTTCAGGGGAAAGGTTGCCACATGGCATTTCCCACAATGACTACTCTGCAAATTAGTATCACCACCACCTCCAATCCCACAACACTGCCTCATCACAGGCTGTTTGGGATGGTGTACAGAAGAAAGTAGATCAGCTTATTCTAGGGAGCTTGGCCCTGAGAAGAGCTGATGGCTCTGCCCAAATTCTCAGGAGACTGAAATGTATCAAAACACCCATTTAATAATAAGCACCGAGAACCAGAGCCGCTAAAAAGAGGATTTTGCTCTGTTTCCACCCACCCTTCTCCACCCCGCATTACACCTGTTCTCTATCACCCCTTTCTAGGATGGCTGGAAACCAAGGTAAGATCAGAAAGCTGCCTGGCGTGTGTGTGTCTCCATAATAGAAGGGACACCCTTGGCCTCCAGAGTGCTGCCCTCCTGAGCCTCTGTTCCCCTCATTCCCAGTGCCACAGAGACACACTGGCCAATTTCTTTGAAAATATTCTTTCTCTACATTCCAAGCTGCCTTTCCTATTCTCCTATTACTTAGGCTCACATTCAGGTGTGGAGATGACTTTGGGGATGGTCTCTAGTAGGTGCTAATGTAACAAAAAGGAGATTGGAAAAACTGTTTTCCTAGGCAATGTCTGACCATTTTAGTTGGAAAGGGTGTGGGCCACCTCCTGTAGGGCCTGGGGCTGCCAGCTTTGTGCCACCCCCCTTTCCTCAGAATCTTTTCTGTCTTTGCCATAACTTCATAAACAGGCCCATTTGAAAGAAGGTCATCTTAGTATCCCGATGTAAATATTCTAGTACTCTTTTCCCAGATATCCAGTCCAGGGGGTCCAGGGCAAAAGTAAGAGCTCCAAAAGTGTGCATAGGAAGAAGCTGACACCTCGTATTTATTAGGAACCTACTTTATGAGTGGCAAGAGTTACATCTTTTATACACATTATTCAATCATTCCTAATCACTTAACAGAGTAGGTACTATTATAACCCACATTTTATAGGTTTTAGACCTAAGAGGTTCAGAGAGAGTAGATCACTTGCCCAAAGTCACACAATTAATGAGAGGCAGATGGGCACTCAAATTCGGTTTTGTCCATTTCCAAAGCCAAGACTCTGTCCATCAGGTCACTGTACTCGAGAGCCAAACATTTACTAAGAACCTACTATGTGCAAACCCTGGGGCCACGACCATGATAAATGTGCAGATGAGTGAGGAATGGGTAGCTCTTGCATTCCAGAGACACAGTTTCTCACTGGGAGGTGATGCAAACATGATGAATTCTATTCCAAAGCAGACTGCAGTTAAGTGCTGTCTCTAAGGTTTAAGGCCCATGAGAATGTGGGTGAAGGAAGGAGATCAATTAACACTGTGCATGACAGAGAGGGAGGGGACATAGGAGGAAAGAAGAGAGAGAGAAGAGAAAGAAGGAGGAAAAGAGAAAATATGAATGAGATGAGTGCTGGGAAGAATTCTTCTAGAAGATGGGCTTTGTGTTGTGCCTTAGTAGACGGGAAGACTTCCACAGGTTGGCGTGAACTGGATAGAGGAAGCAACTTGAGAAAGAAGTCAGGGCAACAGCACTCAGGATTTGCTCAGCAATCAGGCCTGTGTGGGGTGTGGGAAGAACCAATGCTGGGAGGCTGGTAAAGACCAAATGTAGAGGAGTCTTGATGCAGGGGAAAGGTCTAGGCTTGCCCCTGGGAGCTGTGGGAAGCTGCTGAAAGCTTCTGATAGAGCACAGGCAGGAAGAGATGATGCAAGTTTGCAGTGAGAACAGGCGGTGGGAGGTAGGGATGAGGCCTTTGTGTGGTTCTTCTCTTCTTCAGCCAATGCCCACTGCCAGACTGACCACTCAGGGAGACATAAGGGGAGGACTGGTTTCAGCGGTGAGAGCTCCTTGTCTTAGCACAGGCTGAGCATAAGGCCCCTCAAGGCCTGTGGGAGGGGCTCAGAGGAGGGAGTGGCCTGATTGTTTGGGAAGCAGGTGGGGTGCTGTCAGAAACCCTGAAGGTCCTTGGGTAGGAGTAGATGGTGGGCATGGGCAGGGAAAACAGAAAGGAAATAACATTCTGAGACATGGTGAAGAAGACTTTTCAACTCAGCCAAAGCACAATATGGGCCCTCATTCCTTATAAATTCAGGCTCATTTCTGACTTTGAAAATCTTTTTTTAAGAAAGCACAGATGAATTGTTTTTTCAAGTGCAATAAAAACTCAATGAATTTGAAAATCCACTTGCCTGGGTGTTCAATTTCCTGGAATTGGGTGTTTTTTTTAATTTTTTTATTTTTTTAATTGAATTAGAAGAAAAAGAGATAAATGACCATAAACAAGTTAAAATCAGATGTCAACCATAAAAACACCTACTGTCGAATACCACAAGTAGAATCAACAAAGTAGAAGATGACTCAGCCTAGGACCCATGGGAGGTGTGTGGGGAAAGCAACCCTGCCTTAAAGTTTGCTCCACCCTACTAATGTTCTCAGCGGCCCTAAGTCCTAAAGAACTCATGGTATCTTCCTCCAATGTATAATTCAAATTTTGAAAAATAATAGAAATAAAGTATAAAACAAAAAAAATGCATATACTACAATTCAACTATATTTTCTGATTGCAAAATTCTTAACTGTATTAGAACTGATACTTCTCTCTTTCTCTCTTCTCTTTTTTCTCCCTTTACCTGCTTTTGCTTTGCTGATTCCTAAACCAGCACTGCCCTCACTAGTCTCTCAGCCCACCACGACAAAAACATTTGGGGAGGTCTTAAAATTGTTTGCATTTTTAAGAATTCCCTATCAAAAAGAAGATGGTAACATTTCAAGGCAGCAGAGTGGATGGAGGTGGAAAGAGCCAGGCTCAGGAAGTAGCCTTCCTGACTGTGACTCTCTAAGCAAGTTCTTTAGTCTCTCTCGGCCTCAGTTTCCTCATCTGTAAAATGGGAAGGAGGAAAAGAATAGTATCCTTCTTATAGGGCTGTCCTGAGGATAAAATGAGTCAATACACATAAAGTGTTCAGAAGAGCGCCTGACACATGCTGAGTCTCTTTAAGTGTTGATATGTTATGACATTTCACCTTCACAACAATTCAGTGGAGATGACTGTCCCCATTGTAGATACTATGAGGCTCAGAGAAAGCAGGTAACTTGTTTTTGGACACACAGCTAGGCAGTAGCAGGATTAGCTGGGAGTCAGTTGGTTTGACTCTAAAGACCCAGCTTTCTCCCTCTTCCTGCAGTACACATTTCCCTGAGTGGGAAGTCACATTAGGCTTAAATTTTTCTCATTGTATATAACTTATTTATTTGATAAGCCATGGTACCAAATTCAAAAGGAATAAAAGGGTGCACAGTGAAATGTAAATTTCCCTCCCTCTCTTCTCCTACTCAGCCTCTCTCTCCAGAGCCAGCAGCTGTCACTACCAGTTTCTTGGATGTCCTTCCAAAGTAAGCTTTTAATTGAGTTTTCCACTGCTTAAAACACATTTATTTACCAGACTAATGTAGTTCCCTGAGTGCTTCATAGGTACCAGGCACTCTATGCTGTGGCTACTGCCACCTTCAGAGGGCTCAGCTCACTGGCTTGAGTCAGGAGGTTTTATAGTATGGTGGGACCTATTATATTAATTGCTGCATTCAATGCTTTTCCCTCTATGGCCATCTCTTTCCCCAATAAAACCAGCTTATACATCCTGAGCACAGGAAAGGCCAAATGAGTTGCATGAGAAAATTCTCCTCTGACTTGGCTTCACACAGACTCTGGCGAGCAAGGAGCACTAAGGTGTCAGGAGCTGACCAGAGAGCTCTGGGAAAGTGCCAGACAAATGCATCACCTTTCTGAGACTAGTGTCCTCCTCTGTGAAACTCCTGACCCGTCCAGTTCTCTAACCATTCTGCCCTAAGGGCTCTTAAGAAGGGTAATTCCATGAAACCTTGCTGCCTCTGGCCTCCACTTCCAGCCCTGGGAGCACCAGTCATTCCACAGGTAACAAAAGGCAAAAAGGGCTCTAAGGCCCTTTCCCTACTTTCCTACCATTGTTCTTTGGATGGTAATAATACTAAAAACCTTCCCCGCAACACCCCTCCCCCATCTGCTGCCAATATATTACTAAGACAGGTACAGCAGAGTTTTCTAGATGATGTAATTATAAAATATGCTTAGAAACTTTGGTGTGATTACATTAATGCATAAATCATGGTTTCTGGTGACTTCATAAAAATGGTTCTGATCATAACACATAAATCTCTGTTTTCTCTTTCCCAAAATAGGTATTTGGCTAAGGGAGACAGAGCAGGGAAGTTACCATTTTGGAAGGAGCTATTATTATTCCTATTTCATAGATGCGGCTCAGGAGAGGTCAAGCTGCTGGTCTATGGTCACACAGCAAACCAGTCGCAGAAACAGGCCCCCATCCGGATAATACCCAAATCCCTGATTCTTTCCAATGCATCAGGCACCTCACAGAAGGATCTGGGACTATAAAAATCTATGTTTTGGATGTTTGAAACATTCATTTTCTGGTTAGCTGAATATTCCAGATAGCAAAATTGTCAGGTCAGATTAAGGTGGGCAAGGAAGAGGGAAAGGTGGACATGGAGGTTCTGCAAGCCTATGATTCTTTTCCTTAATAAAAATTCTACATCTTAAAGTATATGACAAGTATCTCTCTCTCAGTGGGTTGTAAGCACCTCAAGGTTACAGTCTCAAGAGTCTGGTCATGATTAAGGCAGGGGAGTCAGATCTACATTCTAATTACTGTCTATTTGTTTTTTGGTAGGTGGGCACCATGGTTTTAATCTGCATTGCTCAGATGACTAATGCTGTCAAACATCTTATAAATGTTTAATAATGGTTTGGTGCTTTTCTTTGTCTTATCTCTTAAACTTTCTGCATCTTTGCACCCTCATATCTTCTCCCAGGACCTGGCAAAGTGCAACCCTGAAAGATGCCAGAGTCCTGAGGACCAGATTTCTCTGTGTTGGCAGTTCTCTGTTACACAGTCAACAGCCCTTCACTGTCTCTCTCTTGTGCTTATCTTTCCAACCTCATGTCTAAGCTTTTCATCTCCTTGCACATGGCTTTCTAGCCAGACTGGCAATCTCAGATCCTCTCCAAGGCTCTGAGCCTTTGCAGATACAATTCCCTCTTCTTAGGATACTGTCCCCCTCCTCCTATCCCACTTTACCTGACTAACTCTTAGGTATTAATCAAGTCTCAGGTCATATGTCATTTCCTCCAGGAAGCCCTGCCTGATGCTTCCCCTACCCCCACCCACCAGCCTGGGTTAGTTGCCCCTTGTTTGTGGCTAAGCAACATCCTGTACTTCCCCTCCTAGCACTTATCATACTGTGTTGCAATTGCCTATTTGTTGGTCTGTTTCTCTTGCTCTTTCCTCAACCTTTTGAGGATGAGACTTTGTGTTGCTCATTTTTATAATCCATGAGTCCTTAGCATCAGTGATATTTGCCGAATAAATTATCTGGCCCACATCCCTTTAAAGGAACAAAAATTTAATCCTCTGTGCCAGCTATACTAGTATCAACGATTTCAGGCCATTATCCTCCATCTCCCACAGCAATCCTGTTTGATAAGTTCTCAAGAAAATGAACATTTATTGAGGGTCAAGTGTATGCCAAGACCAGGATAGGCCCTTTACATGTGACCCTGGTTTCACAATGAAAAAGCTTAAAGCCCTACTTCTAGACAGCACTTCAAAATTCAGAGGCTCTGATGTCCAATCAGGCAACAAATAAGCAAGGGGAAAGGAGTGATATTACAATGCTTTCCATCTCAACAGTGGCAAAAAGATGTCAATAGAGGAGGAACCCACATAACACCAAGCTCTAAGTCCTTATGTCTTCAGTGCCTGGCATGTGTCAAGAGCACGGATAAGATTGGTTGAATAAGCGAACAAATCTTTAAAGAGAGAACACAGAAAGGGGAGACTGAAAGCCTAGAAAACTTATATTTCTTTCTGGACCTGACCTAATCTATTTCCCCCATTTCCTGGACACTGAAGTATTTTGTCTTGGGCAGCTGCAGAGTGTCAGCCAAGGCTGATCCTTGTGATTTTTGCTCAGACTGCATTGACTAAAACTGGCTACACCTAGCTACAAAGAAGATGAGAAATTTCTAGTGAATCCAGGAGGAAAAGGAAACAAACGTGGAGTGAAAAGTTAGCAGTCTTTGCTACATGGTACAAGAGCCTTCTTGCTTTTGCCAGTGACACTGGGTGGCCATGAGCTATCACAGGATCACTGAATGCTCACTCTAGAAAGGCCTGTAGCGATTACTTAGTTCAACCCCCTGATTTTATAATGGGAGCCTGGGGCCCAGCGTAAGAACTCACTCTTTCGCTGTCGGAGTTGTTTGGTGCTAGGCCTACAGCGTTTTGCTTAATTGGTCAGTGCTTTATCTGCAAAGTGGGTCTTTAACCAAGAGAACCTTCTCATCTCCTTCATAAAAGTGCTGTGAAGTTCACATTTCAATGACAAAGAAACATTAAAACAAATACAAATTAAGATGCTGATGATAGGATTGTTACAATGGTACAAGACCTAACTAATTCTGCTGTTACTCAGAAAGCTCTTCTGTGTCTTGTGGTCCCTAAGAATATTCATTATTAGGAATTTCAGCTACTCCCATATAATACTGCCGAATCATTTAGCTGACCATGTGTTTGAGGGGTGAACATCTACCACCTTTAATGAAAAACCAAGTACTAATTGTGTACATTTGTGCAATTATCTAACCTTTTTTGAGCTTTAATTCTTTTCATCAGTAAAATGAAGATGATAATACTCATATCTCAGGTTTGTTGTGGGCATTAATGAAGAAATGAAAATCACTTATTAAAGTATCTGGCACCTAGTTGGGACTCAAATGTAAGTTTTCATTCTTACTCTTACATAGTTGAGGTCCTTTCTGGGAATACCTAGGGGACCATTACACTTAATGATTGATGTAATCACTCAAAAGGGAGCACTTCCAACATTTAATCAACAAATATAATCTTATTAAAATATCTATAATTGCTGAACTAGGTGCCAAAGATCCACAGATACAAACAAAAGCCTCTGTTTCCCAAGAGAGACTGAAAGGCAAACAGAAAATAACAGCACCATGTGACAAGCTGCAAGGACAAAATGGGGTGTGGGAAGGGGAAGGCTTAGATGTCTACTTGAGTGAATGATGGAAGGCTTCTCTAAGGAGGCTATAAACTTCATCGGGGAGGAGTAGAAGCTGGCTTGGCAGAAGGGAAAAAGAGGTGGGGGCAAGACAGAGTGTGAGGAAGCACTTTTTCTGTAATAAAAGAAGTATCGCTGTACCACTGGAACAGTTAAAAAAAAGAAGAAGAAGAAGAGCTTTAGCAAAAGAGAAGGGTGACTGATGACAGTGGAGTTCTAACTGATTTTATCTTGCCAGAGGTGGGGAGCCACTGAAGAATTTTTGGCAGAAAGGTAATGTGAAAGGGATGAATGGAAAGAAGTGGGAAAATGACACCTCGGTATTACTGAGTGCACAAGTGGTGGCTGGCTGGCCGAAGCCCACATTCACCCGCTTGGTTCACGCAGTCATTCAACAAATAGTTACTCAGGGCCTGCCATGTTCCAGGCTGAATTCCAGGAGCTGGAAAGCAGGCAATAAACAGGACTGGCAAGGTTTCTGTTCCGATGGAGGAGACCGACAATAGATAAACAAGTAAACAGGCAAGGGACTATCAAATAAATGCTGCTTGGAAAATTAAACGAGGTGATAAAAGAGTCCCTGGGAAGCTATTCCTCACTCCCACCACCTCTTTCTGAATACTCACCAAGCCTCCTTTTGATCTAACTTTGATTTCCCTAGGAGGCTTTGCTCTTAGAAAAATCCCTAAGGTAAATAATTAACTTAGCTCTCTGGGTGCTTCCAATAAGTCTTGACTGAGTAGAGTCAGAACTAGTCTTCCTTAGGGCCTGGTCAGCTTGTCATCCTTGCTTCAGGATTACCGTTCTGCCAGAAGTCTTAAGTCTAAGGCTAGGGGAAGGTCACAGCAACCTCAAGACCTTTCCTGATCACGGTTCGTTCCCATGGCAACGTATGCCCCCCTTCCCGCGTCAGCACTCTCCCCCCCCCTCCATCTATATATCTCCTTTAGAAGAGAAACATTTGATGGTGTGATTGAAATTGTTGCGTTTTTCTTCTCTGAAAAATACAAACTTAAAGCTCATCCGCCGCTGCTGGCAGGAGCCCGCTGCCCTCCACCCCCTACCCATGCGTTCCTGGGCTCCTGAGGACTGGCTAGGGAACCCCCGAGGCTGCATGTTCCGGAGCTCCTGAGCAGAAGGCTGGCTCATCAGCACCAGGGCTCACTGGTATGTATGTCATAGCATCTCAGTACCAAAGCGATGTGGGCCAAGAACAAAAAAGTGAACGTTGTATTAAATGTAGCTGAAGAAACGAAAAACTGAAAAAGCAGATTTCCCAATGTGCCCCGTGGTCTTCCTCCATTTGACACATTTATTCACCGCGAGATTCCCCCTCCCAACATATTTTTTTATTATGAAAACTTTCAGACACAGGAAAGTTCCCTGTGTCTTAGGAAAATCTAACTAAAGCCCCAGAAAGGCCTCTTTAATTTTGCCCAGCTTCTTTGCACTGCTTGGTAATCATAGTTTGCCCTCTGGGGACCATAGTAGTCAACGATGACTACATTAGGGTCGCTGCTCAGAGAGGTTTTTATTCTAGCTGGGGAGAACAGATTCTAATAAAAACCTTTCTTCTTTTCTTTAGTTTTTTCTATTTTTATTTTTAGCAGTTTACATCTTACACATTCCTGACGCTATCAAAATCATAAAATCAGAGCTGAAGGAAATTCAGAGATCACCTTTTGAGCAGGGTGGCAAATGTCTGGCATATATTGGTCCACCTCCTAAACTCCTGCCCATGGTAGACATTGCTAATCGATCACTCATTCATTATTGAACACTTTATTTACTGAAATCCTCCACGTTCCACATGTTATATTAGGAATACAGCAGGAAACCAGACAGACTTGTTTGCTATCTTTATGGACCTCCAAGGGGAAGACAGACATTAAACAAATAATTACACGCATGAAAAATGTTTTAAAAAGGCAGAGTATGGGGGCAGACAAGGGCATCACACACCTGAAGGTAACCTGGTGTTGGAGCAGGGTCAGGAAAGGCCTCCCTGAGGAAGCGATGTTTAAGCTGAGGTAGAGAATAAGGAGCTGAGTTTCTGAGAGGGCGGAAAAAAAACACATTACATGCCAGTATGAAAGACGACATGAGTCAGGGCAAGCTCCGTGGCTAAGTGAAGGTTATGAGTACTAAGGGGGGGCGGGTAGATGTCCAAAGGAAAACAGAAGTTGGTCCAGCTAAGACTTGAATAAAGACTGGTTTATAGGAGAGAGCTGCAAGAGCTTGAGCAAAGGTTAGATTTTACTGTTTATCCTCCCCTTTCCTAGGATTTATTCCCTTAACTGCTGTAATTTTAAAAAGCTATAAATTATTAGCTACCTACGCCATAGTGGCAAGTCGAACGAATTCTCACTTCTTCCTTGTGAGACCAATATTATTTCCCTTGCTTTACACATGAGAGAGAGAGAAAAAAAGGAAAAGGCGTGGGAGGACTATAGCTGCACTTTTCCGCAACTCCGTACTGCCATAAAATCCCAAGCCCGAGGTTTGTTCTAACAGCAGCCAATAAAACTTGGAAAGCGACAGAGAGCGTTGACTGAGGAATCAGAAATACTACTGCAGGACAGGGTCAGCACAGATGCCCCAGGTGAGTAGACACCATTAGACAGAAATCGAGTGGTGCAGGAGGTGGGAGGGCGGAGGGGTGTTAGCGGGATGGCGAGGCGTGAGAATTGACTGAGAGGGCATCCCTAAGCTGCCCCAGGACTACACTGTGGGGAGGTGCCCTGCTCTAACCACTACTCAGCCCGGCCCGGTTAATCATTTCCTGACCTTCCTTCCTCCTCTCGCCCTGCCCGCAGGATTGCCACATCCTCCTTCTCCCGCTGCTCGCCTCCTGCCCTTGCTGCTCCTTCGCCGGGTTTTACAAGGAGCCCCAACTTTGAGACAATATTTGTAATAGCCCAGGACGTCCTCAAGGCCGTGCCCCAGAAAGATCGCAGGCTCGCTCGAGTGTAAAGCCTGCTCAAACGGCCCCTTAAGGCTTGCCCTATCCACTTTCTACAAAAAGATCAGAGTCAGGGATCCTATCCCTGCACGCATTAACCAATCGCAGACTCGGTTTCCCCCTTGGTAAAAAAGGGGATTATAACAGCATCTGGCAGAGTGGTGCGGGTTAAATGAGGTATTGCGTGTAAAGTGCCTGGCTAGGAGACAGTAATACGTGTTTAACAAATGTTAGATCCCTTCCCTTTTTATTATCTGATAACCTAGACCTCGTGCTCAACAAACCCGTTAGGGCTATCCCAGTTAAACTTCCTGTGAAGTGTGAGTTATGAAAGTTCGACCACGTGCTCGAGGTAATGCAGATAGATGGTGAGTCACGGTGACAGGGTTTTAACTCAGGTTCGTGGGCACCCCGGCGGGCCCAGCCACGCAGCACCCAAGTGGCTGGCTCAGACCACGTGTTAAGAACCTAGAACCTGATCAGTATTGCACCTGCTGCAGAGAGAAAGAACACTAGATTAGCAGTGTTCTGAGACCTATGAAGCCCTCTGTGCCACTGGGGACCAGACCCTTAACCTCTCTGAGCTTGTGTATAAAATCGGGGCTCTAGTACCTGTCTGCCCGAGTTGTTTTTGTTTTCTTCTTCACATTTTGTGTGGCCAGATTTTCTACCACGCTATAGTGAGACCACGACACACATCGGTCTTCTCTGACTGCAAGGGGTGGCCCGGCCGCAGTAAACGCAACGGACCGTACTGGCGTGTCCTGGCCTGGCTCCCCACCGCTCCCGGGATCCGAGGAAGCCGCGGCCGTCTGGGGCCGCGAAGTTAGTAAAGTCATTTAGGAGTGAAGCCTTACTCTGGGACACCCTCCTGCGAGCGCCAGGACCCCATCCCAAGGGAGCAGACGAGGGCGGAGCTAGGCCTGGGGGCGTGGCCTGCCCAGGGTGGGGCGGGGCCGGCCTGGGAAGACGGAAACCCCAGCCTAGGGGTGGCGGCAGAACCCGGATTCCGGAATTCCACGTTCTCCGGAGCGGGGCTTCTGGAGACGGCGGGCGAGAAAACCCGGCGCCCGGAAGCTTTTGCTTTCTTTGACGCAAGGGCTCGGGACGCAGCCGCCGTCGGCCGAGCGCCCGGCGAGGAGCGACCTCAGACGGAGCCTTGGGAGTCCCTCCGCCCCGACCTCGCCCGGTGCCCGAGCTTCGGTCCTCCGCGCCGCTGTCCTCGTGGCCATGGAGTGTCCGCACCTCAGCTCCAGCGTCTGCATCGCTCCAGACTCAGCCAAGTTCCCCAACGGCTCCCCGTCGTCCTGGTGCTGCAGCGGTGAGTGCGGCCCCAAGCGGCCCTGCCGCGCACCCGAGGCCCCGGTTGCGCTGGGCCTGCCGTCTAGGGGCCGCGAGCGGCCGGCGCGCGGACTCGGCGACGAGTGAGGGCGAGCCGGCCCGGCGGCTGGGGAGGGGTACGCGGTGAGACCGGCGCGGGCGGGCGCGGCGGCGGCTCCTTTGTTTTCCGCGGCCCGACGGTCCGGCCGGCGAAGAGGGCCGCGCGGGGCGGGAGCCCGCCGGGGCCACGAGTGCGTGCGGGCAACGGCGGGCCGGGACCCTGGCCCCGCGGCTCGCGCCCCCTCCCCGCGGTGCGCAGGGGTTATCCTCGCCTGTGTCGCGAAGTCGGAAGCTGTGGGGGCGGTCGCACGTGTGTGTGTGTGTGTGTGTGTGTGTGTGTGTGTGTGTGTATTGGGGGGGCGAGGTTGCGTCCCGTCCTCAGCCGGACGGGAAAAACGCCGGTCTCGGGGTGCAGCTTTGTCTGGGCTGCGGAGCGCGCTAGGGCCCTTCGCTATCTGCTCTGGCCCCGTTTCCTTTCGCTTGTCCTCAGGCTCCAGCAACGCTATCTAGGTGCGTGAGAGCCCCGAGCCCCGAGAAGTGCTCGAACTCGGGCGGCCGATGTCGGCGTCTTTCATCAGCCAGGGAGGGTGAAGTTTGGAGACAAGCTGTAAGCTAAAAACTCGGGAGGCGGATTCAGCAGCTGCTTTGGAGAGGCGGCTCGATTGCCTTTCGGATGTTTGGGGTTGACCGAAATTGCGTTGGGATTTCTAAATTAATGTGCTGTGGAACAGTTAGGTTTATGTAAAGCTTTTGCATTGCTTAAGCAAATCAACTCCTTCTTCAGGGCCCCTTGGAAGCCCCAGTGCCTTATTGTCTGCTCTAGCGACTTAGGATCGCACCGGCCACACTGCTTTGATTACTTCCTGGTAGGGCCCTGGTGCCGCTGCTGGAGTCTTTGTTTATTAGCTTTGAGATGATCAATGGTAGTAGCTTGGGTTGTAGTGTAAAATTTGAATGATCCACTTCAAAAATCTTAAGTTCATTTGAAGGAACATAGGGAAACAGCAATGGTACGATTTAGCTGTGTGACATTTCTCGTTGTCGGCTGGAGCTGGGATGATAGTTTAGAAAATGCCTTAACACTTTCGACAGGTTAGTTCTTGAATGGTGATTATATCCTTGGAGAAAAACATAGGTAACACCACAAAGAAAAATGTACTCCAGGATAAGGAATAGAAATAACTGCGGTTTCCTGGAGTTCTCAGAGGTTTGACGCTTTGTTTGCCTTTGTAAAGTCATTTTTTCAGCATGAAGCCTTTAGATTAACCGGTTAATTGGTTTTACAGTGCAGTATTGCAGTTCGTTTGTGAGGATGCAGAAACTTAAATTAGCTATTCCCTATGAATGTATCTTTCACAGTAAATGTTGAGTTTGGAACAACAAATAAGGTGTGTCAAATTGCTTTACAAATTGGTTGGTGGCGCATTAGCTATAATTGCAGCTATAGCTGTGGTGCAATAGCTGTAACTTTTAATTTTTTTTTTTCCAAACTAGATTTGGGGGGGAAAAAATGACCAAAGTAAACACAAGGAAAAGCAGACCTCATGAGGAATGATGAAATTACTCTTGGTCATCTGTAGTAAACTACAGGGATAAAAGCGAACGATGAGCACACTTCTGTTTTTTTTTTTTTTCCTGGTAAAATCACATCAAATTTTAAAATAGTCTCACTACTAGGCACATGCATCTGAAAGAAGGAAGAGTTTTTGCAAGTGGCAGATACCCTGTTGTGAGTCAGTCTTGCAGTCAAGGAGTCCACTTAACTGTGGAAAAGAGATGCAGAAAATTGAGAATATCTTGAGGAACTTAAGTTAAAATAAGGTATAATGAAGAGACTTGTGCTGATAACAAGAACAAACTAGTATGTCTAGCCCCAAGGGAGGGATGATTTCTGGCCAGGGGTAGGTTGGGATCTTTGCATCTTGCAACAGTTTGTCTCTGACTTTCCTCTGCCAGGGTGATTCTAGTTATGAGCTTGGATTTGTAGAACCAATAAAGCTAGTTTCACAACTTTATATGTTTTTTCTTCTGTCCATATTCTGTGATTTGAACCCTCTTCATGAGGGCCTCCCATTTTAACCTGTTGGCATTCATTCATTCATTGATATAATCTAGTGTTATTGTATTGAACTTGATCTTGTCCTTGCCTGCCTGTTGTTCCAGTGATTAAATGATTAGTAAATCTGTGAGTCCTTAAGGAATTCATCATCTTGGAGCATTATAGCATTATGTATCCTGCTATTTATTCTCCAATACTCTTGAATTTCTTTTCTCCCTGTCCCTCTCTCTCCCCCTCCCTTCCCTCCCTCCCCTCCCTCCCCTCTCCCCCTCCCCCCTCTCTCCCCCCTTTTCTCCCCCCCTCTCCCACGCTCTCCCTCTCTCTTTCTCTTTCTCCCTTCCCCCCACCCTCTCCCTCCTCTTGTTTGTAGGGAACCAAAAGGGTAGCCAATGTGTTGAATAATGCTGTGACTGGTTATTGAGTCTGATTACGTTCTTATTAAGGAGCTAAAAATCCCTGTTTTGGCACTGGGACAATAAAAGTCATGCCGTTGTCCTATTTTCTTTGCAGTTACACCACAGTGAAACAGCCTTAAGGCAGTCAAGCAAATTACAAAAGACAAACACCCTAGGTTCTACTAGCCAGCAGTACATCCTTTGACAAGTAGTTCTGTTCCTTTAAGCATCAGTTCCATTATGTCATCTGTAAAAAGGGATAATACTTCACAGGTTGCTGATAGGATGTACAAGGTAATTTTTGTGAAAAATGTTGAGAAACTCATATACATACTTCAAGTAATAGGAGGTGTTACAGGTCAGAATGTCTTTATAAAGAGGACTCTGAATACTTAAATATCTAAAGCCCCTTAAATAGGGCCTAGGACAGGCTGGCTTTATGCTGAATTATGCTTTACAAGGAGATATATTACTCAACAAGATTAGGGGTTGTAAGAAGTAATTATACTTCGGAATTAACATGAGCTTCTTACATATGGAAGGCACTGTATGTTAGGTTGTGTAATTGTATACTACAGTGGTTGTCAGACTTTTTGTTCTCAGGACCCTTTTACACTTAAAAATTATTGAGACACCAAAGAGCCTTTGTTTGTATGGATTTTATCTATTAATATCTGCTGTACTGGCTATTAAAATAGAAAAAAAAATAAATATGTATTTATTAAAACAACAATATTAAATGCATTACCAGTTATCATATATAATAGTTTATGTAAAATAACTATCTTTTCGAAACAAAATTTAGTGAGAAGAGTGGTATTATTTTATATTTTTGCAACTCTGGCTTAGTAGAAGATAGCTGTATTTTCATATCTGCTTTTGCATTCAGTCTCTTGATATATCACATATCATGTAGCCTCTGGAAAGTTCCACTGCAAGCTTGTGAGAGAATAAGGATATAAAATAAAATACTATATTATTTATGAAAATAGTTTGATCTCACATACCCCCTGAAAGGGTCTTGGAAACTCTCAGAGGTCCAGGCTCACACTTCTAAGAACCCACTGGTATATAACAATAGTAACAGTTAAAGACACCTGTTCTTATCAAAACAGCTTTAAAGTATTAGAGAAATCCTTAAGGCTAGCAACATTTAAGTCTTTGTGGAGGCTTACAGAGTTTTTGAAATATATTAGCTGGGCAACAGATCATGGGATCCAGTAGTTCTTTGCTTTAAAAAAAAAAAACAACTAATCTAGTTGAGGAGAGACAGGAAGCTAACTGGTTAGAAGATAAATCCATGTTGTGGTTTAAGGTAAATGTTGAAAATAACAATCTCCTAATAAGGTAAAAGCTGATTTATGTCTAATCTTTGCTAAAGGCATTCTCATTTTAAATGAAAAAGTTTTAAATAAAACTAGGACATTCTCCCAAGCTTGTTGTTATGTGCACATACCAGATGTTATTTTCAGAAGCTGGAGACTTGGGCATTTCTCGTTTCTGTGGGTAAAAGAGTTGAATCAGTGGCAAAATCTGGGGGCGGGGGGGAAGGAAGGGGAAGACCAAATTGTTCAAAAAGATTCCCTAAACACAACCATTTTAATAACTAAGGAGGGCATTTAATAACTAAGAAAGACTATTTGGACTTAAGGGGTTTGGGTTAAATAGCCAGTTAAATTGAAAATATTTTAATAGTGCAGGCATGAGAAATTTCCGATTAATTCTTCAAAGAGTCAAGCATGCCTCTTTAAGTTTTGAGTACACACACATTACCCCAAGAAAAGTAAGCATAGATAAGTAAATGTTCTGCGATTTTGGATGGGTATTGGAGCTGAACGTCCCCCCCCCCTCCCCCCCGCCTCCTTAACAATCCATTTAGTAGGATTAGGTACTGATTATTGAGTTCCTGTCAGCGGTAAGAAATAAATTTGTAGTTTGCGAAAAGGTGAGAAACAGCCTTGATGGAGTGATGTTATTATTTTGTATCATATTTCTCTCACAACCTACCTCTAAAGAGGACTCTTGTATGCCTGGTAGACTAAATTTTCTAGATAGGATCAGTCATTTTTCATTAAGTCATATGCATTTACTGCTTTTTAGTAACACTCTATGAAGTATGCACTAAGTGCCTAACACATAATAAGATGCCCAGCAAATATTTACTTAATGAATGAAGAAACTTTCTCCATTTAGATCGAGGCTGGAATAGTCTTTAACTTTATGTTGAAAATAAATGCAAATTAAGTGAACTTCCTCCCAGAATTCTTTCACCAGTCTTCGTTCTCAGTATTTTAGTCTGTAAACTTTGGATTATGAGCACATGACCATCTACAGGGTTATTAGCACAGTGAATTTGTATTCTTTTGACATTGTGTGTTTACAAATGGGCAGGTGGATGTTGTAGTAAATGTGGATGAGGCAGTTAAAAATCAGTAGACAGGTGATACTTTTTTCACATTAATTCTGAAGACTAATATTTTAATTTTATCACTTTTCTGAAGAATTTCAACTTTTGGTGTAATATTTATAAACTCGAGTCAAATGTGATTGTCTTTCTAGTTTTTCTGGCAGTATTCTGCCCATTCCACTCCCTATAACCTTAAAGCAACCTCACCATATTTCCACAGTTTCTAAATAATTGGAGGTAGATATGAAAGAGCTGGAATTTAGAATGTGCTCCATGTGTTTGAAGAGGCTGCAGTCTAGGGATTGAGTTTGATATTTTGCTGTTGTGGAAACGTTTTGACATGTTGACTAAAAGTTATTTTCTAAATAGTGTTCTTAGTATACACACTATCCTTCATGGCCTAAACAGAAGAGAGGATGGAGTTGAGGAGAGAATCTGAACTTTGTTCAGTTTCCCATTATTCATTTATTCTCAAACTTTCCTTCTCATCATTCTTTTGCTTTTATAGCATTAGCCTTAGGTTCTTATAACATTCTACTTTTTCCTTTGTTGAAATTTATACAATTTCCTTCTTTACTGGCATATAATAAATTAATTTTGGATCCTTCAAATTAGATTTAGAGATACTTACGTTTTTATAGTATTTGTAGCTCAGTAAGCAGAACAGTGAGTAATTTAGTTTGTAGCTCAGTGAGTAATTTAAATTCCTGTTTTAAAATTTAATTGAGTCTTCCATCAGGGAGTAATTTACATGTACATTTCCTCCAAACCTGTTTTGTTTTTTTTTTTTTAAAGCTTTCCCCCCCTTCTTATGCTATTTTATATATTTTTCTTTCATTGAAAAAAACACATCGGTCTCCTTTGATTAAGCTGCAGTTTCTGACCTGCCTGTCTATGGGTTTTATGTTCAACCTGAGCATCGGACAAGACTTGGGTAGGTATTTTATCGGTGTTCGAAGTGGAAAAATATGTAGGGTTTAATATATTTTGTGTTTTATGTTTATTCATAGCTCCTTTGGATGTGAGGGCAACTGCATTCTAGGTGTTTTAATAGGGCTTTCCTGGACAGATGGCTTAGAAGGAAGTACTTAGAAGCTCAGCAGGGACTAGTACTTTTTGGATGGTGTATTTGTGATGAAGCTTACCTTGATTGACAGTTTAGAATGCTGAAAATAGCACTAACAACATAACAGCTTGTTCATCTTACCTAGAACTGTTTTGTGCCAAGTCCTCTCAAGAAGCTTTGCGAGTTGTAATAGTCTGTAGGTAAGAGTAGGTAGCTTTCAGAATGAAAGGAAATTTCCCTAAAAATTGTTCTTTGCAATTATATCCTGAAATCTTTTGGGGTTGTTGAATGAACTCTGGTTTAGAAGCTTGTAAATAGAGATAATCTTTTAACCGCTGTGAGTCTGCAGATGTTAGTATCTATAGTAATTCCAGATGTTTTCTCATCTATTAGTTTTACTGAGTAGGAGGAGAACTGAGAACAACATGAAGTAACTTCAAAGCAGTTTGCTAACATTTAACCCTGACTAATTTAATTAACTACTCATCCTTGTAGTTTTTCCTGTTTTATAGATTGTGAAACTGAGACATTAAAAGTTGCTTAAGATGCTTAGTGGGGGAGGAGGGCAGGGTAGAGAGAACCCAAAGCTTAAATTCAAATACCATTCAAACCATACTTTTAATTTGTCTTTTTAAGAGCAGGGTCTTTATTTTGTCATCCAGTATAACTTAATGCTTGATAATTTAAGTGTCTGGAAATATATTTGAAATCATCCCTTTGAAGATTCTTGACGTGAAAGTACATTTTAAATTTCACATTTGAAAATAATTTATTTTAAAATTCTGTATTTGACTAGCTTTTCTTCCTCTTGTTTATTGATTAAAGTGCAGGCAAATTGGGAACAGATTGGTAATAGAATTAAAAGAGAACTGCTGTTTTTGAATATCTTTGTTACATTTCAGATCTAATTTTCTTTCATAGGCTATTCACATTAGTTTAGGTATAATAAACTAGCCTTCTCAATATAGCTATGGGTAAAAATGCTGTTAGTTTTTGGCTATTTTAAAAATATGTTTCTGTTCTTGAAGTTACCCCATCCTGTTTTCCCATTTTGTTTCTTGTAGAGGAGATTTTTCTTGGAGGTGGCCTGTTGTGTGTGTGGTGGGGAGCTGGGGGAGTGGGGGGTGGGGGGATTTCTAAGATACCGAATTTAGCTTTTGCCTCTGGTAGTTGAGAGGTTATTGGAATCTTTGCTTTTAGGCAATGTACTTTGTTGGTTCCATTTAGTTATATTCTAAGATTTTCCAATTGAATTTCTTGTAAAAGTTAATTATAGTCTTTAGACTTCAGAGTTTAAAATACATTTTTCTTAAGATATACTGAAAAGTAGGTATATGTGTGCTATTTACAGATGTATAAAATGAAGATGAGCTTAGAGAGGCAATTTCAGATTTTGAAAACTATTGTAATTAAACTTGGACATTGAAAAGTGAAGTTTATAGGTGTATTGGTGTTTATGTTAGCTAAATGCTTCACAGTTAATAAAATGCTAGCTAATTAAGTTTTGAGACCTTTTTGAGGAGGGAATTGAGAGTTTATTTTTAAGATGAGCCCGCTTGTATCTTTGAAAAGATATAACTAGGCGGATTTTTTCTGGAGACTGTACTCTGCTTTAGGATTAAAGAGCTCTATCACTGGGCTGTTTTCCATTTTGGATAGGTGTTCTGTCCTGATATTTTTCTTTGTTTGAGCTGGGTTTAAGACAGCCTTGTAGAAATCTGCTTGCCTGTTTTATTCTTGACCCACCAAGAAGTCTCTTATTTCATGGACTGTTCTTGTACTGTCTAATCACTAGGAAGAGCAGGCTAGTGATTAACTGCTCTTCCTTTGGGTTTAATTTAACTGATTATGAGGTGGTACACTTATCATTTTAGCTGCTTTAGATCTTTGTCTTTACTGACCATGCTCAAGTTTTCTTTTTTAAATAATAGATTATTGTCCATTTCTTTGTTTTGAGATGGCACTCTCTTGATCAGAGTTTTGAAGATAATGCTGAAATTTCTAGGAAACAGATTTTTGTGATAGAATATTTCCCTGGGATAATTGATGGAAAACATGTTAGAGAAATGATCTGACATAGTATTTTTAAATAAGAACTTATATATAATTTAGAAACACTGACCAACATATATTATTGATTCATATATATGCACATATATGTTTCATTGTCATACAGTAAAATTTCCTTTGGCTTCATGAACGCTAGTTTCCACCTGAATTATTTTGAATGTTACTAGATGTGTTAACATTGAGAAATTGCTCTGTAGCAACTAAGGACTCAAGCTTCACCTTATGTGTATGAAGTAGGTGTCCGAGCTCAACATTTCACGCTATGAGAATTTAATTCTGAGAGCCTAACTGCATCAGTTTCATTTCAATTATTTCAAGTGTTTTGTTTGTGTATAGTGTTTTTAGAGCCTCATTTAAAAATATTTTTTCAGGCTTTTTTTTTTCTTTGAATAATTAATGGAGATTCTTGAGAAAATGTGGGTCAGATTTTAAAATTGACCCTATTAGTTATAAAAAAATTATTCCAACTCTTGGTTTTGGAGTTTGTAGGTGCCTGTTTTCTATATTATTGGGTATCTAGCCCTTTAAGCAGAATGTAAGTCTGTCCAGTTTACATATATATTTTTTCAACTTCTTCATAAATAATCCCATTAATTTTAAAAGAATAATTTCCCAGAACACCAGTACAAACACATGTGGTAATTTTCTCCCCACTTTGCACTTGAACACTAACCTTTATTATATAACCATAAAAAACCAGGAAGAGAATTGTACAATGCAGATATTAAACCTATTGTTCCCTGAGTAAAGTCTTTGATAATAAGTCCCTAAATCTCTTAATTATGTTATTTTTTTATAGGTGGGAGTACTTCCTACAAAATATGTATATATACATATAAGACTCTTATAATGCATACACTTGCTATTGTTTTGAAATAATAGTTGTATGGTGTTTACATTTATGACTTGATTCATTTCTTTTGAAGATCTCACTATTGTTTAACCATGGATTTGCTTACTCAGGTTGTTGGCAAAATCATGGAATTGCATCAAATCTTGCTCTGTTAAATAATTGGAAGTATTGGATGCCGGAATTTTTGTTAAGTGATTCGTGGCTTTTGTATTCATTTTTCATATAATCAGCTTCAAAGAGGAAGTTATTTTTGGAACAGTACAAAGTCCTGGTAATTTTTCTGTAGTTATTTGTGTCTGGTTGTCCAAAGGCAAAATCAGCCATTTTTTACTCCCATTTAGTAATCTGCTTTGGTTTTGGTAATTTTAATCTTTTTCCCCACTACCCTTTCCCCTCATTTGGAGAGAAGGGCACAGTTCCAGTATTTAGTTGAAAACTGGTAGAATCATAGATACAGCATAATAGCCTCATTAGGTATTTTTCACCAAACTAGATCTAAACAAGGCCGAGTTTGTAATAGAATGAATAACAGCAAATTCGTTTAGTGCATTACAGTTTTTGAGAATATATAGTTTCACATACATTGTTTCTATATGTTTTCATTCGAAGTTGAAAACTGATTTCAGAAACTGATTTCAGAAATCTGTTTCAAAATAGAGTAAAAAGCTTCAGCCAGTGAGGAGACCAGTCTTATGGATCAGAATTTGCCTCTGTGTGGGAATCAGCAGGACCAGATGCCCTCTTTTTTCTGGCTCTGTAGGTGTCTGGATCTTTAACATATAGATGA
Organism: Rousettus aegyptiacus; assembly: GCF_014176215.1. Taxonomy (NCBI): domain Eukaryota; kingdom Metazoa; phylum Chordata; class Mammalia; order Chiroptera; family Pteropodidae; genus Rousettus; species Rousettus aegyptiacus. The sequence goes on from NW_023416306.1 coordinate 131,277,493, forward strand.
CAAATTTTGAAATTACATTTTCTGGTAGAGGACATATACCATTAGCTCTGCAAATTAGCCTTGAGTATATAGAGAATTTAGTGGATGCCTGGCCCCAAATGATAAACTGCTGTTGTAATTTTTATGCCATGTAATAGGTTTTAGACTCACTTTTTAAAAGTGAAAAGTAGTTTGGAAAATTTCGTGAATTGATATGATTATTAAATCAATTTACCTTTTAAAGGTTAATTCATGCTTCCAAAAAATAATACATAATACACAGTTGTCATAGTATCAAAGGTTTAAAATAGAACAGTAATCTCTCTCCCTTCCACCCTCAATCCTGCTGTCCACAGACAACAACTTTAAGCCCTGTTTAGCTTTCTCTCTCATATTTACCGGCATACTTCTGAGTAATGCACTGTTGTTTCTTAATTTATCAATTTTAGGTATTATCTCTTGAAATCTCGCTATGGTAAATGAGGACATTCATGTTTGCACCAACTTTCCTTCTGCCCCTCTTTTCATTTCTCAATATAATTAAATTACAAGTTTTGGTTGATAACATGATTACTTTTTCTTTCTTGTCCACATTTTACTTTCTTTGAGTAAATAATCACCTTTAAAAAATTTTGTTTAGTTTACCTTCTACACATTTTCTCCCAAGTATAGCTGTAAATATGTCATTTGTCTTATGAATATCATTTTCCAAGCACTTAAGCAGTTAAATAATCTCTTAGCACTGTTTTTTTCTGATAACCTTCCCAAGAACCCTCTTGCTCTCAATTGAACTAATTGTTCTCTAGGCCTACTGGACCGTTTTTATCCTTTGATTTTCTTGCTGTTCCCTTGTATTAGATCTCCCATGTCCTGGATCTCATGTCTTTCTCTTTCTTGGTTTCTTAAGCTGTTTTGCTGGAGCATATCATCTAGTTCCCTTCTCATGGGAGGCAAATTTTTGACCCCATGCAAGTCTGACACTTTTATTCTTCCTTTATACTTGATTGATTGACTGATTGACTTACTATAGACAATTAGAGAAGATTTTTCTCTTGGAGTTATGAAAGCATCGTTCTTTTGTTTTTAGGCTAATAGTGTTGCTGTTGGGCAACCTAAAACCTTTTTTGATTACTATTCTTCCTGGAAGTTTTTAGTATATTATTTTTATCCGTGGTGTTCTGAAATTTCAAAATGATGTATTTGGCATGAATATTTTTTATTTTATTGTGATAGGTGCTCAAGGGACCTTTCAATCCATACATTTGATTAGCACACTCATCCTCTCATACTTTTAAATCTCCTAATTTGCACTTTTTTTTTTTTTTCCTGGAACACCTATAAATTGAATGTTGGATATTCTGGGTAGAACCTATAATTTTCTTTTTATTTCTTTGCCTTTTGGTTCTAGTACCTGAGCTAGTTCCTTTTTTGTTTTTTCTTCCACTTTATTGAATTTTGATAATCATATTTTAAATTTTAAGAGCTCTTTCTCATTTTTCTAAGCATTGCTTTTTAATACATTCTGTTGCTATTGTTTTACAGTATCTTCTCTTACTACTCCAGGGTTTTTTAGTTTCTTTTGAAGTTTTTCTGTGCTCTTTGCATTTTTTCTGTTTCTACAGCAGACTTCACTGTGAGGTCGGGGAGCAAGCCACCTTGGAGAAGATACTCAAGATGTGTGTATGGAGACTATTTCTAGCACCATTTAGTTTTTCAGTCTTTCCTCTGGCCACTGATATTCTGACATCAGGGTGCAGGAAGTTCCATGGGTAGGAATTAGGCTGTAAGAAACAGCCCTTAGACCCCTTATTTTTAGTCTAATTCCTACCCTTGTCTGCTGTGCCAGATGTCCCTGAACCCAGAGCCACCTCCTTTCTGCATTCTTCTCTGCTGGCCCTTAGGTTATAGTTTCCTTTGTATTACTAAGATTGTTACTGCTCTTATAACTTCTTCCTGACTTCCAAAAACATGAAATCTTTTGTCTGCTTTGGTCGCCTCACATATTATCTTTATCCTTGTGAATTAATATCTACTTAATTACTTTATTGTTATTTTAGTGGAATGTCAGGAGGGAAAGATAAGAGAAGTTGGTCTGCCATGTTCAATTTGGTGTCTGTTTTTAAATGAAATATTTTCAATCCAGTTTTTAGAGCAAAATGCTTGCCCTATCAGAACTGGGTCTCATTAGTTGTCATTGAGAAAGTTAAGTCACTGAAACTGAAATTTTGCATTACTCTATTTGAGTAAAGTTTAAACTCAGATTTACCTTCTGTGATGAACAGCAAAATATTATTGCTATTATCAGAGTCAGTACAAACAGTAAGGTAAGCCAGAGGGTTTGACTCTGCCTGGGAAGCTAAATCACAAGCCAGACTTGGATATATAAAATAAACAGTTATAAATTCATTTGGACTACTGCAGTTAATCTCTTGTAATATTTTTACTGGATTGGTTCATTATCCATCAATAGAGGGAAATTAATGCCAATTTTATAGGACTCTTTGGCTCTGCACATTGGTAATTTAAACTTCCCCCTTGTGTTTTAGTAAAAAAATAAAAAATTACGTTCTTAATTAGAAGTAAACAATAAAATTTATAAATCTCAAAATTCCTTTTTATTTTGCTATAGTAATTTCACACTTAAAGAAATCTTGCTAAGAACAGTACAAAGAACTCTGTTCTTTATGTAGATTCACCAGTGGTTAACATTTTGCTCCACTTGTGTTATCATTTATGTATGCACCTTCTGTTTTTATATCTCCCCCCCTCCCCCCCCAAGTAATTTGCAGACATAATGCTTCTTTATCCATAAATACTTTTCCCCCAAGAACAAGGACTTTCTTTTCAATGAGCACAGGATATTGATGTTGGTCAAAATCAGAACATTCAATACCGATCCAATAGTATTATCTAGAACATATTCCATATTCATATTTCTCCAGTTCTCCCAATAGTATTTTTTATATAATGTCCTTTATAGCCATTTCACTCTTCTGTCCTGTCTTTGATCTCCCCTGGATCTAAACCAGGATTATACATTTCATTTTGTTGTCATAAGTCTTCAGTCTCCTTTAATCCAGAACAGTTCCTTAGCTTTTAGTTGTCTTTCACATCTTGATATTTTCGAAGAATACAGGCTAATTATTTTATAGAATATATCTCAATTTGAGTTTTCCTGATGTTTCCAAATGATTATATTCAGGTTATACATTTTTTTGGTAGGAACACTACAGAAGTAATATGTCTTCTCAGGGCATCCTATCAAGAGATAAAAGATGTTGGTTGGTTTCATTTTTAGTGATGTTAACTTTGATCACTTTATTAAGGTAATATTTGCAAGTAACTTTCCATTGTAAAGTTACTATTTTTATTTGTTATTAATAATTAATTTGAGGGAGATGCTTTACACTTATATATACATATGTATACACACACACACACACACCCTGTTGCTCTCCAAACTTTCACCCACATTTAGCATCCATTGATGATTCTCGACTCAAGTATTATTAGGATGGTTGCAAGATGTAGATCTGCTAACTCATATTTTTTTCTAAATACATTATTGGTATATATAAAGAAGAACTTTCCTTTTTTCCCCACTTGTTTATTCATTTATTTTGTTAGTATGGACTCATAGATTTTAATTTTATTCTGTGATATTTCGTTATCTATTTTTAGGCTCAAATTGTCTCAGATTTGGCTAATGGGAAGCCCCTTAAGCTGTAATTTTGACATATCCCTATTGTTCTTTGAGCCCTTTCTTTCTGGAGCACTAAGATACTCCAGGCTCATCTTATACTCAGCCTCTCCCAGCCTTGCTAGAGCCCTCATTCCTTTTAGTTGGGAATAATGTTTATAAACTCAGATCTCTTAGCAGATAACAACTAAGAAATGTAAATATAAATAGACATGTATATATGTTTGTATGTGTGTTTGTGTATATAAAACCAGTAGTTCACATTGATGCCTATAATTCCAGTTCAACACCGCAGGTTTAGTCTTGCCCCTTTCCTTAAGTATAATGCCCTTCTCTAACAGTGGGAATCTGGTTCCCATTATTTTAAACATATGTACTCATTTGCTCAATGCCATAATCAGAGGAAATAGTTCCAGTACCGGTAATGCGTACCAAAGAAAACCTCTTATAACTATAGTTCCGTATTTGTTTATAGTTCTTTTTGTATACTGACAAAATGTAAAATATGTTCAAAAGTTATTTGGGTTAGTTTCCCTCTCTCAGTACACTTATTTATTTAACGTCAGTAAGGTTCATTTGTTTGTGTTTGATTTCCATTTTGTATTTTTTCACCTCATCCTTGTTGATTTTAATTTACTTTTTGAGTATGTAAAACATGAGCATGGTTCCAAAAACTGTAAAACAATACCTAAAATGTTACTATGTGATCCTTCCACTCATTCCTACCCACCTTCTGTAGATAACTACGCTGATTTATCCTTCTTATGTTTCTTTTTGTAGGAAAGAAAAAAAAAAAGCAGACACATGAGTCTTATTTTCTCTCATAAAAAGTAGCAAATTAAATATACAATTTTGGACTTCGATACTTTCATTTAACAGTATATCCTGGATATCACTTCATGTTTGTAACTGATAGCCTTGTACAAATATATTTTTGCATTATTGGGACTCTTTAAAGAAGGTGGAAAGTTTAAACTTTTTAATTGTGTGAACAGTAATACATAAGCAATTTTATAATAATACTTCAAGATATTTGTCTGCCTTCTATCTTCCCATTTACCGTGATCTTAAAAGTGTATTCAAGGCTATTGAAATGAAATACTTTTTTTTTTTTTTTTCTATCTAAGGAAACCTTGAGAGCTAAAAGTGACCATGGGAACATTTTTAGTCAATAGTAGCTAATCATATGCGCTGGGTCCAGGTTCATGTTAAGCAGTTGATTGTTGCTTGTACATAGTCACCAGTGCTTTTTTACCACCTGAGTACTCAGACCCAGCTATTTCTGGTGCTTATCTCTTACTTTTAATTTAATTAATGTTAGGGTCCCTCATGTCATATTGTTGACTGACTGCTCCCTGGGGTTATAGAATGACAGTAGAACAAGACAGTTAGTTATACAAGGCTAGAAATAGGATTTGGGTATCCATTTTCTCTGATAAGTCTCTGCGTTAGTGGATATTATAAACCGAGGATACTCAGAGGAATGTCATCTTGGATTCACAAATAATGCTGCTGGCCCTGTCAGGTGATTAATGACTTCCAGTCTTTTGTTCCAACAAGTGGGCATTAGAGTAGAAGGGAGACCTCCCTCCTGCATTGCTAGACAACCACATAAAAGATTGGTGAGGACAGCTTCCCATCAGAGGAGCCATGAATGTATTACGTATGTGTTGAGATAATGATAACCAGCCTAAGGGTGGTTGGAGCTCTAAGCAGGTCACCTGAGAAGCCTCTTCAGCTTATGTGTATGTGCCTTACAGATATTATCATTTTCTGTGCATGTCCTGACATGGATAAGGTTGGTAAATTAGGCTTCTTCCCATTGTATTGGATATTGGAATACCCAAGGTATATTTTGATCAGTTAAATTGGTGAACCACAATTTAATCTGTTCTGAATACCTCTGAGTTTGGTATATTTCAGCATGGTTTAACACTTAAGTTGCTTCTGTACTTAAATGTGTCTAAAGCTCCTTGTATACCTCTCCAAATGTGCTTCTAGAATGCATGTGCTTCCTAAGGTATTTATTTTACTTTAGATATATAAAATTTAATGATTTAACATTAAGGTGGTTATAGTAATTTTATCGATTTTAAAATAAGCTTATTAAAATTGAGTATTTTATTCATTCATTTGATGTTTTGAATTTAATTTTATGTCAGATGTGGGAGGAGTTTCTGGGGGATTTTTGCTGACTTTAATGTGACATATATTTGGAATTTTTCTGTGAAAAGGAATTACCAGCTGCAGTTTCTTTTAATGCGCATAAACTAAAGGGAAAAAATCCTGAAACATACCGGTAATGGGATATGTTGGTATATGTGGACATTCGTTACTTGCATTGTATATAATATCAGCCACCGGAATTAACCCCTAATAGACATTGCATTTAAAAAAAAATATTTTCAGGGGAAAGCAACTGACAGTTACTGGGTGCTTTCTCTTAGACCCTTTGCTGTGTATTTTATATTGTTTGTCTCATGAAATCCTTATCTTATCATCTAAGTAGTGGTAGTGTTTGTCCTGTTTTAGAAATGAAGAAGGAGGCTCTTGAACCAGCTCCTCGTGGTCAGTTAGAAGGTATACTAAGAGTGTTGATTCTGAAGTCCACACTGGCTTCATTATATCACATGACCTCTAATATGTTTGAGTTTGTAGAGTAATAGTTACCTTCCTATGAGGGGTAACCCAGTCAGTTTGGTATATTTTTGTATTAAAGATGAAAGGAGTTCTTTTGTCAGAGTTAGAGGGAAAGGGCAGGTGATCAAGGCCCTCTGCCTAGATCAACCAAAATAATGTGAAACAGAGTTCTGGTTACTGCGCTGCTTGCCTACCTCTTCCTTCTGAGCCTTTGTGCAACAATTTCCTGAGAACTTTAAAAGTGTGAGTGTGTCCTCAAAAATCTTGGGATACTGGTTAGGATGTGGACTCTTGATCCTAGCTACAAAGGACTGAGATTAGACATTTGTTTGTTGAGTGTGATGGGAATCAATTCAAGCTGGCTAAGGAATATGTCAGAACTCTTAGGGTAAAGATAGAATTGGAAATAGAGAGAGAGTAAGATGGTCTCAACTCATAATTATTCAGTCAGTTTTTCAAATTCAACCTTCAATAAAATCTGAGGTTTCCCGGAATATATGTTAAAAAACACAATCCAGAAAGGCAGAAGGAAAGAAGGACAAGGTTTTGTAGCTTTTTTATGGAAAAAAAAAAAAAAAGGAATTCCTGCAAGTACCAGGATTTTATACAGAATTTGGGGTTGTTGTGGGAATAATGTTTTTGAGGTTTTGAAGGTTGTTTTTACAATATAGGGCAATACTAAAAGCGATGTTGTATTCAAGAAATACTTAGGTAGTCTTAAGGTAATGGTAGCACATCTAGATTTGAGTTATTAAATTATTGATTGGGTACAGAGGGAGCCAGTTCAAAAGATGATGGCAGCTTAGTTGACAGTAGACCGCCATGCCTGTGCTTTTACTACCTCTTCTGCAGAGGGAATAGTTTAGTCTTTGAATAGTTTTGATTCCTTTGGGTTAGAACCTCTTGAAGATTCCCACCCAATGTCATTCATTCCAGTGAATTGTTTGGCAAGGGCGAGTGATTGATGCTATATCACTGATACCCCTCCTTCCACAGGTGGTGGTCTGTTTATCTGTTGTGCACAACAAACTATCCTATATCTTAGTGGCTTAAAACAACCATTTTCTTTTGCTTATCATTTCGTAGGTCAGGAATTCAGAAAGAATTTGGCTGGTGTTGCATCAGCTGGAGGACCTAGGGCTAGAACATCCTCTTCTAAGACGGCTTTGTAACTCACATGTCTGGAGCCTCTGTGCTCCTTGGTCTTTGTCTTTATTTCTTCATCAGTCCCCCTCTCCCCTGAATGGTATAATATTCTACAAGGTCTTTCCATGTGGTTTGCACTTCTCTCAGTGTCTTGCTGTAAGGGCGATCAGACTTCTTACGTGGTGGCTGACTTCCTCAAGAACTAGCATTCTAAGCAGTTGTTAAAGGAAGCTATCAATTTCTTAAGACCTAGGCCTGTAAATTGACGCAGTCACTTCTGCCATAATCAGTTGGTCAGGGTAGTTACAGAGCCTCCTAGATTCAAGGAATGAGAAAAGAGACCTGCCTCTCAATGGTAAGAGTGTCAAAGAATTTGTAGCCATCTTTAACCTATTGGAGGGCCGTTCAACAGCAAGAGAATGGTTATGGGAAATACTGAACTGTGACAGGAGGGATTGACTGCTACCTTGGATAATAATGGGACTGAAGCAAGAGAGAGCTGCCAGAAGGGGGAGGAAAGAAGGTGAAAAGATTCTCATGGGGCAGAGTGGAAAGACAACCAAGAGATAAGCTTTGATTTATAGTTGTCTTCCTTGCCTTGGCCCTGAGTTCTTGGTTCCATGATCTTGGACTTGAGTCCCAACTTCTTCTGACCACTTTGAATTTGGTGCTCATGTTTGGTCTCCTCCTCCTTTGTTGTTTAGGCCTCTGCTTAGTCTCCCAGACTGCATCGGCTAATTCCTTTGGGCCTGGGCACCTTCTGTTGCCTTTTAAGAGAACTCTTCTGTTTCCCTGTTTCCTGGGAACCCAGTCCCCACTCTCAGTATGAGCAGAAGTTAGGAGAGGGGTTGGGGCAACAGACAGTGATTATGGTGGCACCCAGGTAGGCAAAGTGCTCCTTCCATCAGTACTTTCAGAGGATTTAAGTGGAAGATAAGAAGACTTTTAGCATTGAATAGGCTTGTGAACATATGGTTCAAAGAGCATTTATGGCATAAAGATTATACACCTTGCTCTTAAACATCTATAAATATATCAGTTGGAGGGTAAGCTGGGTTAGTCCTAGAATATATTTTTACTTATATGCACTGAAATATTTATAGAATTTTTATGGTAATATTGCCCTATCTGCCAGTTTCAAGAAGAATAACACTTTTACTATTGATAATTTTATGGAGTGTATGTGTATGTTTTGAATAACAGCTGCAAAAATTTTGTTTTCATTGATATTTTTCGAACCCACAGAGTTGTAATCTTGGATTTTGTTTTAACTTACCACTTATGCTTAATAATTTCGAACAAACTTATTTGGACTTTATAATACCAGTATCTTTAAATTTAAGGCATTTAAAATTTATTTTTATTCAAAAACAGTATAGTCGAAAGTAGGTCCATATGCCTCTAATCCTCCATCCCATTCCTTTTACATAGTGTTAACAGTTATAATGTACACTTTCAGACTTTTAAAAAATTTTTGTGCAGATACACATAGAATGGAATCTTTTAAAAACTAAAATGACAGCCTTCTGGACTTACTGCTTTGCAGCAGTTCGTGCCTTCAAACAGTATATGAGTTAGAATTTCAGTTCTATCACCAAATTAGCAAGTTATATAACTTCTCTGTGCCTCAGTTTCCTTATCTATAAAATAGGCCAAATTAATAGTATGCACCTCACTGGATTGGAGAGGATTAATGAAGTAATATTTATAAAGTTGAAGTTGTGCTTGGCTGTAGTATGTATAGGTAAATATTAACTAGATAAAAATGAATTTGCTTCTTAAAAAACATTATGGGTCACTAATACTTTTAGAGTGTTGAACTTTAAATATTCCGTGTGCGTTGGGGATTCTGAGTTTTACTGTCGTAGCGGCATGTTTGTCTGTGATGGTTTCGAGCAGTGATTCCACACATTTCCCACCCCCACTGTTACAGTGCGCTGCTGTTTCTGATGGGCAATGTGGTGGGAATGTGTTTGCCTCTCAGGAGTGGTGAGAGGCAGAAATGAAAAGAATTGGTTTAGAAAATTATACTACATTAGCAATTAATCCTTTTGTTAAGCCCTCTAAGAAAATTATGTGTAGAGTGGAGCTGGAAAGATTTTATCTATAGGGGAGATGACACGATTGTTTTACCTACTTTTTGCTTTATGTTCTTTGAATAATTTTATAATTTGAGAGGACATGCTCGTACCTAGTCTTCATTTTATAGTGAAGAAATAGACCCAGAATAGTAGTGATATTCTCAGTTCTGTAGCTAGTAAGGGAAGAGCCAAGACTAGAATCTTGGTCATTGGATCCTTACTTTTGAATTCTTAAGAATATAATGAACCTCTTTACCTGTTGAAGCAACTATTGAATAATGGATGCACTATAAATGGCTTATCTGTCATTGTTGTGTTGTTGAACTATTTTGTGGGAAGAGACAAGTGGCTAAGTTGTATCATAAATGCTAGTGCATGATGTTTTATAAAGATATTTTAGAATTCTAGGGGGGTTGTTGATAGCCCTTGAATATCAAAAGTGCTCTGAATTTTTAGGATCTATGTAGAGAATGCTAAGGATATTGAAGATTGGTGGTTATGTGGAAAGAATGTTATATTTGGTGTAGATGGCATTTTGTCTTATGAACTCCTTGTCTCCTGAATACAACCTGAAAACATTTGTGTCCAAGTACACCCCTGTAAGTGCAGAACTCCCTAGTTTTCTGTCCTTTATCTCTTGATAAAGGAGCAGACTACAATTCCTTTCCCAGGACTAGTAGAGAGGAAAACCACTTTGGTCTGTAGATCACTCAGATGCCTTCCCTCTGCCTCTGTGCCCCATCAGTTCTCACCTCTTGGTTTCCAGGAGACTTAAAGCTTTTGGGCACTTTAGGAAGAAGACAGTGTTGAGCAGGTTTTAGAGGCCTGGGTTCCTCTACCCTTCTCCCCTGCCAGCATGTGTTACAGCTTCAGCCTTCAACACTCTTAAAGTATTAGCGACCCATAATGTTTTTTAAAAAGCAAATTCGTTTTTATCTAGTTAATATTTACCTGTACATACTACTGCCAAGCACAACTTCAACTTTATAAATATTACTTCATTTAATCCTCTCCAATCCAGTGAGGTGCATACTATTAATTTGGCCTATTTTATAGATAAGGAAGGAGAATGGCACTCACTCAGGATTGGATCAAGATTCTTCATTCTCTCCTAGTGGGCCTTGCTGCCAACTCCCAGAGCTTGTGGCTGAGTTGAGAACTGGGCCAGAGGAAGATTCTGAGGCTGTGGCTGAAGGAAAGTGGTGGAAGGAGCCTAGTTAGTACTAGCCTTCGAGCTGAAGTGCCCGGGGACTGAGAAAAGATGCTGGGCTGGAAGAATCTAAGCAAACAGGAGAGACCGCGGAAGGAGAGATTCACTTTGAGTAAATTTTATAATCTGAGTGAAAGAAGACAAGACTCCATTAATGAGATCCAGTGACCTTGCTGTGGCCAAGTGTAACCAGTGTGGGAAATACACTGCATGGCTTCCTTGCCATGACATCACCTTGAAGTATAATTAGGTGTAATAAAAAGAGTCCTTATAAAGTCTCAGATTTTTCTTTTTGAACTTCTACAAGTTTCTATATGTACTACTCTCTCTTTCCCAAGAACTAGCATTTAAGTTTAAAAAAATTTAAAAACCCTTCTGTTTAATATTCTTGTTTTACTAAATAGATAGTATATCCATAGCTTAAATATTTTGTTGATTATGATTTTATTTTATATTTCTTAAAAATGTCAGTTATATTATGGCTCATGTAGCATTATAGAAGAGCCCGAAGACTTTTAATGCTGTTCCCATGGAAATGGGTTTATCCTGCAGATAAACTTTGAACTCACTTGTCTATAAATTGAGACTACCTTTTTACTTTTAAGGTGATTAAAATAATGATTTTAAGATTATTTGTAGTACTCTTATTTATACTATGACATGTTTTTAATAATTGAGAATTAGTTTAAAGCCGGTATTTTTTTCATTCCATTTTATAATTGTCTTGGTTACATTAAAGGTTCTTAATTTAGATAAGGTGTATGTATAGACAAAATGAATATTTTCCAAAGCAATGCAATAAATGGCTTTAGAATGCCCCATCATACCCTACTCTCTATAGCTTTCTAGCCTTCATATGTTTTTCTAGTGTGAAAGTATTAAGTCCTCAGAGTACTGTTGTTTAAATAGCCAAGACCAACTGTCCTATCATACATTAAGTCTTCACTTTCTTATTGTAAATATTCATGACAGAAGAAATCCGGTTTCTTGACGCAGAATGTGGTCTTTTTTTTGAGATTCGTTAAAAGACTCAGTCACTTATTTCCAATGTTTTTGAAAGTCAGTACTTTAGTTCCTTTTATTTCTCTCCTCATCCCTGTCTTAAGTACCCATTTATTTATCTACTTATTTATTTTACTGAGATACAATTCACATAACATCAAATTAGCCATTTTAAAGTGGATAATTCAGTGGTACTTAGTACATCTACACTATATATACCTCTATCTAATTCTAAGACATTTTCATCACCCCAAAATAAACTCCACACATAATTAAGCAGTTACATACTCCCCATTCCTCTTCCCTTTTGCCTTAGGTTACCTTATTTAAAATTTGAAATGAGAAATTAAAAAATTAACAAAACTTTATGAGGTAATTGAAATATAGTATAAGACTAGATATAGCATGCACTGTTCTAAATTCAATAACATGAAGAAAATATTCAATGTACTTACAGTAGAACAATTAGATCACAAAATGGTATGTACTGTGTATATATTTACAACTATAGGGTTAGAAAAAAGAAACACTTGGTAGGAAACACACAGAAGTAATAGTAATTTTGCTCCAGATTTTCTTTTCCTCATTTGAAAGAAGGGAAAAATCTTTTATAATTAAAAAACAAAAAAAAACAGAAAAACCTCTAAATAGTTAAAAACTTGGGCCTTGCTATTATAATTATTTATTTCAGGATATTACTAAACATCAGGTTCATTGTTGTTGTTGTCGTTGTTGTTTTTAGATTTTTCTAGTATTTCTTAATATTTTTAAAGAGAAAAAGATTTGCCAGAGGAGCAAAACTATAAGATTTGTAGTTTTTCAGTCTTCTAAATTATATCTCAAATAATGAATACCTGTTTTATGTAAGCTGTTTTCTAAATTTTTTATAATGTTTTTTAGGACTTCCTTTTAAACTATAAAAACATTGTATTCTTGTTGATATAAATGAAATACCACAGTGGCGTACAAATAAAAAGCCAACAATCTCCCTTCACAAAATAGTCTTCTCATGTAGCTGCCTAAAATAATTGTTAGCAGTTTGGCAGATCTTCTTAGCCTTTCTTTCATGCAGCTTACATAAACATATAACAAAATTGGACTCAACTGAAGTCAAACTCAGATGCCTTCAGGATAGCAGTGGCAATTAATGTAAATGTGTGAATTCCCTTAAGAAAGGGCTGTTGGTTAACTGGAAGGGGATTTTACTTCTCAAAGTTTTTGTATTTAGAAATAGTTAGAGCCCTGTGCTGGCTAGAAAGGCAGAGTCCCTTGGTCAGTATATCACTGTGCTTTTATTCTTCTTTGCCCCTTCCACCCCTCTCAGACAAATACAGAATGAACATATGTCATAGATTTATTTAAGTCATTATTAGGAAACCAGCAGCATGGTAAAACTGATTCCAGGAGCATTTGAAGAATTGAGTATATGTAGACGTTGAAGTAAGAACATTGAAATAAATTGCTAAACTAGATACAAAATTGGTTAATGTCCTATAGGATAGTAAAACCATAACTGTTGGAGCCTGCTAGACAGAAATGATCTCTGCCAAATGAAAATCTACATATTTACCTTAACTTCCTAGAATTTGGGTCCTAATCATGGTAGGTAATAGCAGGCCAAACAATGGTACTATAATTAAACATCTTTTGAAGGACCTATTTAAAAAGTTTCATTGTATATTGAAAGGGTTTACAGTTCTTGATTACCTTATTCCTTCCCAGTTATGTTTAATTTTTCTTAATAGCCCTCTTGTGATGTATAAGGCAAGAGCAATACAATAGGAACCAGATTTTGGAAGAGCTTAGTATCTTAAATCAAGAATTTAAATTTTCCTTCAACAAATGTTTATTGAGCACATGTTATGTGCCAGATGGTGAATTTACCGTAATTCTGAGTGTGTGGTTATACTGTGGTGCCCCTCCCATGCCTCTAGGAGGCTGACTAGTGGTTCTCAAGGAGTTGTATTATTAGGGAGTCATCTGGGAAGCTGCTTTTCTCAAAATATTCGTTTTTGTCCTTCTGTCCCCACCCCAGTGTAGGTCTCTCTGCCTGAGTAGAATATATGTGTTTTGTAAAGCTTTCCAAATGATTTTTATATCCTTTCTCTTTTGAAAATCATTGTTATATTTATTGGGCTTTTTAAAAAAAATTGAGTGAGTAGATGGCAAGCCAAATTGTAATTAATATTTTAAAAGTGTTTATAGCCCTTTTTGCCTGCCCCATCCCATAATAAACTAAAATAATGTTCTGATTGCATTCTTCAGCAAGAATTACATGCGATTGTCTTATTTAGAATTATATTTTATGTAACTGTGACAGTAATCTGGGAAGAACTGGGCTTATCTAGTTGTATTCTTAGGTTATGCCTCATGAAATAAACTGAAAAAGTTGTCATTTATAATAGTATATGATCTGAACGGCAAAAACATATGATATTAGACTTTAAAAAGTTTTTAATGAGAAAATAGACTGTCATTAACTTGTTGGAGACCATGGTAAAGGAATAAACAATAAAGGAAAAAAGTGAATATGAGTTTAACTTGTAATTAAACTATTTTGAGTTGAGTCAACAATTAAAATGAGCAGCTGTTACGGAACGTGCATTTAAATTCTTTTCAGTATAACTTTAATTAGGCAGCCAGTAAATGTATTCATGAAGCAGGGATTTGTGGTTTCAGTACATCTAAACTGCCATGGAATTTATAACTTAATTACAGGATATGATATTACAGATTAGGGGAGAAATTTGAAAATAATGTCATACAATTGGTATATTGTGTATTTTTCTTTTTGTTAGTGTGCAGGTCCAACAAAAGCCCCTGGGTCTGTTTGACTTGTTCAAGTGTCCACTGTGGAAGGTAGGTGACATACTTATTACTTCACTACTTGATTTTTTAAATTTGCCCTTAAGCTTTGTGTCGAAAGTATATTGATTTGATTTTATTTAGCATCATTGCTTAATCATAGTATGTAATATTCTGTAGGGTTTCCCCTTCCCTTTCACAGGTGCAACTGAAGGAAACATAGGTGGGGAAAACCCTTTACATTGATACTCAGAAGACTTCATTTGATGATTAAGATAATTTAAATTTAATAATCGAAAAGATGAAATAAGGGAACTTTGAAATCTTTAAATAAAAGTTTACCTCATGGTTGTTTTTTAAACCTTTTATTAGGGTAAATTTAAGCATACACAAAAGTAGAGCGATAGTATAATTGAATTCCATATTTTCATAACCCAGTTTCAACAATCATCAACACATAGCCAGCCAGTCTTGTTTCACTTCTTACCTACCCTGTCTCCACCTTTACTGACTTTTGATTCATATCCCAGATAGCACATCATTCTTCTGAAGATAAAACACTAAAATATTTACAAACAAAGGAATTCCCTTGAAATGCTGTCACTGTGAAGTTCATAATTAATTACTCAGATGTACCCAAAGTTTCATTGTTCCATGAAGACATTTGCTTTCCAGGGACTTAACTTCCCACTCTACTCCCAACCCCATCCCAGTTCAAGCCAGAGCATTTTCTCCCCAGTTCTTGGCTTCAAAACGATGTTACTTAGAAACCTTAGTAACTCTTTTAACACAAACTCAAATAAATATCAACCTTTGTGTTCTTTTAGCCTGGCAGTAACACATTTATATTTATTGCTCTTTTAGCTGAGAAAATCCACTTTGAATTTGCTTCAGAATTAAAAGCTTAGCAGCAAGGAGATGAGAAATTATACTGAGTCACAGGCTAAAATCAAAATCTATATTGTTTATCAGGACTATTTCTCCCTTGTTTTCAAACCCTGATTGCATGAAAAGAACATCTTTGTTCAGTTAATTTTTGATTTGAGCCCTGCAATTGAGTATTTTTTTTCCATGTACACTTAAGAGTACCTTTGGAAAATGTTAACTGCATATCTTAATTTTGGCTGTTGTGGTTTTGAAATCTCTAGGATTTTGGGAACCTGAAAATACTTTGTACAGATAACATTTTTTAAAAAAAGAAGAAAAGTAGAAGCACTTAAATTCTGCACTTGAAGAGACAGATTCCTCTCCTAGATTTTGAGAGGTGAGAATTATAATGCAATAAAATTTATATAGTTCTGTTCTCCAGTTGTCTCATAGTGCTCTACAACCTAAATCTTGAAGGTCATGTGCCAACAAAAAGACCTGACAAACTCTCAAATTGGAGAGATTAATGTTTTTAATAGCAAGCAGTTCTCTAAGCAGATTTTAGAAAAATAAATGGAAAATTTTCTAGTCTCTGCAGGTAGTCTGTTTCCAGTTGCAAGCACTCATAAATTTAGAAATTGGACATAGTTTCAGAGAAATATGATTAAGTAGATTAAACAGATGAGAGTAGCTTGCATTTTGTTCTATATTTTGCATAGCTGATTTTATGACTGCATAATAATTTTCTTTTATTATATAATCCTGGGTGTTGATTGCCAAGGATTCTGATTTTGCAGTAATTTTATACCACTTGTCTTCAAGGAAGTCTTGAATATTCTTTCAACTAGGAAATATAGTTTATCAGTAGTATATTTGAGTTGTATATTCTATTGGTCTTCATGATTACTATTCGACTTGTTATCTTTCAAATTTTTGTGATTGTTAGAAATGTGCGATATATGTATTGATATTTGTCCTTTTTAGACAAGATTGTCAAGTTAAAATCTAAAATTAGATGACGAAAATATTTATCTTTACGTTAGCCAGTTTATACATCACTGTTAACTTCTGACTGATGTATTTGAATATTGCCAAAACATTGCTAATCTTAATATCTGCAGTAATACACTTCTTACTTTATCACTGATGTTAAAACATCTACTATATTTGGAGACTGCAGTATGGTGGCTAAATAAACTGTGTAGTATGTAGAAATAATCATTTTCGAAGGTAGCAATGCCTTTATTGTTATTGTTCAGTATTGCTTTTTCTTTAATTCCAAAGGTACTTCTCATTATAAATACTGCTATTGCTTTTCATGGCATAGGAAGTTGAGCTCATTAGATATTAAACTATATTGTAACTTGGAGTTTACCTTTTAAATTAAATATCGGGTATTTCTTGACCTGCAATGTGCTGTCTTCTCAGAGTATATGCTGAATATGACCACTTTCTATGTTTGGATTCTGAATAAATAGTAGTTAAGCATATAAAGGAAAATACAAACAAAATAATTGCTAATATTCATTTATTCATGATTGTATTCTAAGCCATGGATTATTTAATTTAATCACCTAGCAATTCATGAGATATGAGTACTGTAATCTCCATTTTACAGATGAGAAAACATAAGCACAAGGTTAGGTGACTCACTCATGCTCACTTGGCCAGCATGTGACAAAGCCTGCTTTTGAACTCAGACAGTGTAGTTTTAAGTTTATACTTTTAATCATTATTTTGTTTAAAATTCATTTTAGTCCACTTTTGTGGACAGAGGACCATATAGTCACAAATGTTGATTATGTTTACTTCAGTGAAAAAATAGGAAAAAAAGGTGATCAAATTCTGAGTTGAGGTTAGTAGTACCTCTGTTGCTTCCAAATTCCTGGGATAGAGAGACCGGGCTTGAAGTCAATCCTCCTAACTTAGCCACAGCTGTCTTTCTTTCCCCAAGGTAAGTGTTGCTCCTGGCACAATAAAGATGCCTCACAATAAAAATGTCACCTTAACTCTCTGAGCATGTTTATTTTGGTACCCTTTAACCAACATTGGTTTTGACTGTTCTGAGTTTTCAGTTAGGCCTTGCCTTCTATAAATTGACTGCTTTTTAGGCACTGGGAGGTTTCGTTTTATAGGGGTCTTCACAGTGTAGTGGTCAGTTACAGCATTGTATAGTAGGCAAAAGTGTAGATGAATTTGGGTGCACACCTTATGCATATGAACCCTTATTTCAATTTCATTTTGCTTTCCGTAACAATGATTTACTAAATCTGAGTTGGAAAGTGTTACAAAATTTTCATGCATATAGTCAACCTTTGATTATCTCTGTGCATGTGGAGAAATAACAGTTTATATAAGCTTAAGATGATTTCTGTTTTGTTCGGATTGTTTCTAAACAAATGTGTTTCCCTATGAGTGGAGCTGATTATTCAAGCATTTAAATAAAAGATCTGAAGCCATATTGATGCAAAAGAGATGGAAGATTATTCTGTTTCCATATCTGGCTCTCACATTTTATATTAAGCAGCAACCCAAGCAGCGCCTACAGCCCTGTGGAAAGTGGTTGAGTAATTTAGTTTACAAAGGTTGTCTTTGATAATAACCTGAGTTGGGGGTTGGCATTCTGAGAAAAGCTTTAAAAAAAAGAAAATAGCTATAGCAAAAGCATCTTTAAAGGAGTTGGTAAGTTATAATGTCAGTAGTATTGAAACTGATTTGCATAGATAATTCCTTTCCTGGCCCTAGTCTTGTATATACTATAATTAAAAGTCGACAGTCATATTTGATTGCAAAACATATTTTAAGCACAAAGCTTAATAAATCACTAAGTGATTAAATGCACTTGTAAGAAGGAATTTTTTCTCATTTTGATGTGATTACCATCTAATTTTATCATCATCTACTATTTTAACTTCCAAAGAAATATTTAGATTAAAATAAATTTTCATTTGGTTTTTGTAAGGTATGTGAATGGCCATGCAAAAAAACATTATGAAGATGCACAAGTACCCTTAACCAACCATAAGAAATCAGAAAAACAAGATAAAGCTCAGCACACAGTGTGTATGGATTGTAGTAGCTACAGTACATACTGGTAAGTATTAATATTTTTCTGGAAATGATATTTCTTACTATGAGTGGGCAAGTGTTTTCTCATTTTTCTTGCTCCCTTTCCCCACCAATCTCTAATCCAGTTGCTACTGCCATTACCTCTTTTTAGTTCTGTTAGGATTCACAGGGGACTGGAGCTGTCAGGAATACCTGCCCTGTTCATTCAGATTTTATTTTGCATTGTTCCTTTCAACTTCTAGGCCTCATCTTCTTTCCCACCTCCTGTTCTTATTCATTCCAGTAAACTTAGGGAAATGAAAAGTATCTATTTCTTTATTGTTGTTCATTATAATTCCTTAATTTTCTTGTTTTTAATTGAAGAATAACATGATAAAAATACGTGTTCAAAAAACCAAAAAAACAAAAGCTATGTTCCTACTGTGGAAGTTAACATTTTGTTACATAATCTTAAATTTTTAACTTCTTTGTTTAAAAAAGTTATTTTGGCATTCTCTCCCAACACAATTCCATTCTCTTCTATAAATGTCAAGAATTTCAAGTGTAGGTATTTTTTTAAAAAAATCACATCCTTTAGAAAGAGATTGGAGGCCTTATTCTCTTTTCATAAGATACGCATCTGTTTCTTATAAATCAGGGATTCCCAATCCTTGGGCCGCGCGGACTAGTACAGGTGCATGACTTGTTAGGAACTGAGCCGCACAGCAGGAGGTGAGCGGCAAGCAAGTGAAGCTTCATCTGTATTTGCAGCTACTCCCCAGCAATAGCCTCACCCTCTCAGCTCACGTCAGATCATCAGGCATTAGATTCTCATAGGAACACTGGTTCCTGGTGCCAAAAAGGTTGGGGACCACTGAATTATAAATGATAATAAAGTTAAGTATCTATTTTTGTGATTACTTAGATCTAAGTTATTTAGGTTACAGTGGTGTTTAACAATCCACATTCATTTGCTATGCTCAGAAAAGTCATTGTATTTTATAGTTTGAACTTCACCGTGAAGCACATTTCTTTCCTTGACTAATAAATTAAAATTCTTTACTTGTTTTCATCAGTTTACTTGCAATTCAAAAGGTTTTTGACATTGAAGGAAGAAAAAGCCATTTAAAGGCTCTCTTTGGAGTGTTCGTTTGTTTGTTTCTTTTCCATACAACTCTTGACGGTCACATGAAGGCAGTACTAGGCAGGGATGGGGATTTAAAGTCCAAATATCACATTTGATTCATACTTCCTACTGAAGTTGTGTGCCGATTAGTTCCTAATTGTATTGTGAAAGGTGTCCATCAAAAGGAAGAAAAAAAGTCATTTGGCTTCCCAAGTCTTTTAAATTTTTATAGGTTTAACATTATTTTAAATTGTGATTATTGAATAAAACATCTTAAGGTTTAGTCATTTAGATCACTCCTATTTCAGTGATTCTTTGTGTGAAAGATGTCCAGACATGGAAAAGAGAGAAGCTAGAGGTAAATGAAGATTTCAATAAAAGTGAAAATATTCTCAAGATTTTCACAGAAGGGCTAATGCTTAGTTTATTGTTATTTGCTCTTGTAAAACATTCCTTTCTATGAAAGGTATTAGCTGAGCTATTAAAGTGTTCTCATAAGTTTTTCCCCCTTTCCCTTAGGAAACTTACATACTAGAATCATATAGTTACCTAATTGACAGAACCATACGTTTCTGTAAGAGTGTATTTCTCTTTAGACAGCAGAAAATAAGATCATTCCTGAGGTATCTATCTTAATAATTGTTACAGGTCATGCCAACCTATACGTACCTGAAAACATTTATTCTTTTTTTTTTTTTTTTGCTGATAGCTTTAATGGGATAAAATTCACATAACAAAGTTCGCCTTTTAAAATGTACAGCTCAGTAGTTTTTAATCCATTTCCCATTTATTTTTTGAAAAAATTAAGTTTATTGTGGTAACATTGGTCATTTATCCTTGATTTTCAGTTAGCAATGTGCATGAAATGCTTAATTGAGAGGCTTAGAAATACAATAAAATGTGTGTGGTAGGTTTTCTTGTTATTGGTAAGATTATGAGGAAATAGTAAATTTTTTAAGGAAATTTTAAGAATTATCTTAAAATTATCTTAATGGAGTGAAATTACATTCAGGTCTCTTTTAAAATATAGGTTATGTACTTTAATGTCTTTACATATTGCATTTTGGAGGAATACCTTTATTAAATAGAATTGGAATTTAATTTGGTTTTTAGTGTGCTAAAGTGCATTTCGTTTTTATGGCTGAATTGGAGTTAAATGGCAGATCTTGAACCCTGGGGAATATACACCATGGCGGAGGCTTCTTGGCCAATTGCCAGTCTTTTGTGTGAAGCTATACAGAGCTGCAAGTGTGTAGACACTCAGAGCTTCTGAAATGCAGAAAGGGAGCTGCAGCTGGTCATTACTGTCTCAGTTGTGGGTTTGAGAACAAAATGCTAGGGACTAACCCTGTAGCATCACACTGGCGGCCTAAAAGGAATCTGTGATAGTTGTAAACTGACGAAGCTGTAGTTTAAATTAAAATTTTCCCTGCACCTCGCTATGATTACAGAACAAAAAAAGATTTCTCTTTTCTGTATAGGATGTGTATGTATGTGTTATTTTCCAGTGCACTGTAGTAATTTCACTATTTGTAAATTTTCTTTGTACATAAATGTCTTGCGGTTAGATCAAATAATTTGCTTCAGAGGTAAAATATTGGTGTATTAGATTTAACTGGTTTGATTATTAATTGTTATGCTTGTAGTCAAAATATTTTGACATTAGCTAATGTTAAAGCTCCTTTTCCATCTCTTTTGAGCTTTGTGCTCAAAGTGAAACATGCTCTGAGGCTTACAGTTTTTCTATCCTTTCTTTTCCAAGATTCTCTGCCCTGTCCTGTGTTTGTATATCCTTTATGCAGTTATCACTGAACTGCCTCCATACCCCACTCCCAGATCCAATTGTAGCTAGATGTAATCTCTCCTCAACCTGTTGTTCTTGAGGTGCTTGTAATTTTCTGCTGCAGATTGGATATTTGTAAATGTCCTTGGGGCTGCAGAAACCATGTGTCAGATCTTTGTATCTTCCACAGTACTCATTGTCTGCTACAAAATAGTGTATGTTAGAAAGATTGAATTATGTTAACTATCTCCCCAAAATGAGGAATGTTATACCAGATCTTACCAGGATTTTCTTACAAAGGCTAGCATTCAATTTCATTGTTAAGAAATATTGTCTTTCATACCACACCAATTTCTCTCCTCATTAATACAAAAAGAATAGTATATGGTATACATTATTATATCAAATAGAAACAAAGGTCAAAATTAGGAACTTTGATTTGATGTAGATAGACATTTGGAGTTAATAGATTTAAAATACCAAGCAAGTAATTTTTGACATCTGACATAGTCTTGTCAACTTTGATCCTTATCAACAATAGCTAAATCTCTGAGAATGCAAAAGTATGAAAGGAATATTAAAACTTAAATTACTAGATTTTTCCTTTTGGCAGGAGAATGTTTTAAAGTATTTCAAACAAAGAAATATTATGAAATGTAAATCAGTTCATTTGTCTAGAAAAAATGACTTGTATTTCAGATTTTCAACACTTATAATAGTAGCAGTTTTAATTAAAACTAATAAAACTTATTTATGGGCTTAAATTGATACTGAATCATTTTCAAAGGCAATTGATATTAAAAATAAAAGGGGGAAAAGCTTTTGTTGACTGTCCTTGTAAACTATTTGGAAACAAATTTTCAGTGGTGTAAAGAGTAGAGAACAGGAAGAGTTGTTTGTTTAAAAACAGTATGTTGAAGTTTAAAAAGAAACCATTTAACAGAGGTGGTCTGAAAACATAAAAGGCTCGTCCTTAATAAAAGCTAGTACTTGTCTGCTTTTAACAAAGTTTATGGGTTTTCTCTGCAGATATTCGTCTAGTTTTCTAAAATCGGCTTATTTGATGGCACTACATCAGGATTTAATGAAGGCAAATCTAAAAATAAATTTACTTTCTAAAAAAGTACTTTTAGATCTTAATTTCTTGATTTGAAGTACATGAAGTTACTAGAATATTAACTTTTTTCCCCCCCATGTATTATACCTGTCACTTACAATAAAACTAGAGGTCAAATTTGCCTCTAGATATCAAAGTATTATTCAAGGGAATGAAAAGGAATTTAAAACTTAATGATGGATCTGCCATTGTCCCCTTCTCAAGGGTACTTTTTGCATAAAAGTTTCTTTTTTTTGGTTTTAGTATTATACATGACACTGTATAAAGAGTGCCCTGTAGCCAGTAGATTAAAGGACTTTTTTATTTACTGTTACATAAAAAATGAAGTTCATTTGTATGATGATTGCTTCTTGTTTCCGATGGGTAGAGAATGATTTGGTTTAGGAATATTAGTTCTTTAATAATATGTGGAACCTTGTGACTTGGGTAGCTTCAATAGTGCTAACAAGAATGGATAAAAGCCTTAGAATTTTAAAGCCAGGAAAGAGATTTTTCTGTTTTGGGTGTGACATCTGTGCCACTTGAGCAATTAAAAGTGGCTAGGAATGTTTTGTTTTCATTAATATAAGTTAAATTGCCACATGTGGCTGGTAGCTATTATATTAGACAATACAGCCTCAATCTATTAAAATTTAACATTGAGAATATTAATGTTATAGAACTTTTATTATTTTTCTTTATTATGGTAACATTGGTTAACACAATCCAATAAGTTCCAAGTGTACAATTTAACATTAAGCCGTATTATTTTGCATTGTACGTTCACTGCCCGTAGTTAGATTTCTTTCTGTCACCTCATATTTGATCCCTTTTATCCCATCTACCTTCTCCCCCTCTGGTAAACCACTAGTCTATTGTACATGTTCTTATAAAACATTTAAAACCTTAAGATAAAAATGTGATAGAAACTCCAAAAGAAAATAAGGCAGTTTCATTAATTAAATTATAAGCAAGTATAACTTAAAGATAATCTAATACAGTAGGATGTATCAAAAAGAAAAATTATATAATTACTGAGTTAATTTTACCTGAAGTCTGCTGACATATTTTTTAATAAAGGAAACCCCAGATTATGGTACTATTAGAAGCAAAAAAAAAAAAAAATTATAAATAATTTCTGATTTTTAAAAAGCTAATAACATTGAAGTAAAAGGAAACTATTAAAGCATGATGGTTTCCTCCCCAAAAGAAAGCACACATCATATGTTAATTGATGAAATACTAAAGCCGTTTTCGTTCAAATCAGAATCATTTCTCAGCCTTTTGGCTAAGATCAAGTGTTCTAATCAGAGCCAAGACAAATACTTCCTATCATTTACCTGATCTCACTGTAATTAAACATTGTTTTGGCAGCTCCATCCATTGAAATAAGATACTAAATAAATGAAATAATTGATATAAATATTGGAAGAGAAGAAAAAATTATTTGTTTTCAAATTACATAATAAAATGCCCAGAAAATTCAGGGGAGTTTAGTGGAAAACAACAGCTAGAATCAGAATATTTTAAATAGTGATATGTGATAAATATAAAAAGAAATAGCTATTTTTTCATTAGCAGTCATCAGTCAAAAATGGAAATGACCAGACAAATAAACATTCAGCATAATGAGAAAACTATAAACTGTCTAGGAATAAATGTTAAGGAAACTCTATTGTACTTTCTTAGATTATATAGTATAAAGATATGAATAGCAAGACATTTTAAAATAGTTTATTTCTACTCATGCTCATCTTCTAAAATTTTTTTATACACATTAATTTAGATTTACTTGCATATAAAATTTACTAATACATATGTTAAAGAAAGATACAAAGCAAAGATATAAACCCTTTATGAAGAAAACTTGGTATTATAAGGCAGTTCTGTTTCCTCCCAAATTTTCACTTTCAAAACTTTTACTTGATACAGTCTAATTTACATGATGGTCCTCACCTCAAACTTAATGTGAACATCCAAAAAAAAAAAAATCAGAATAGCAATGTGTTGTTTTTATTAAGTAAATATTTATTGAGAACTTGCTATGTGCTAAGGGCCCTAGGTTTTAGTGCAGTGGTGTCTAAAATAATTCACTTGAAATAATGGGAAAAAAATATTAGGACTTTTATTTAAATTTCTTATCTGAAGCAAAATAAGCCTTAGCAAATATTTAGTGGACCTGCTACCAGTGGTCTGTAGATCAGATGGTTGTGTGTCAGGAGTGTCCTGAATCAGTGGTGTCCTCATCCTTGATCACTTTTCACATTTTACAGTATATTGCAGTTTTTTCCTGCCTAGCTAATGAATTTAGTTACTTTTACCAAATCAAGCCTCCTGATGTGAATACACATTTTAAAAGATTTTTTTGTAATCCTTTAAAATAATGACAATAATAATGCAAATACTAGTGAAGAAGAAAAAGGCAAGATGATAGATTTTTCTACTCCGAGCCCATTAAGTACATTACAAAGTAAAAATATTGGCTATCTAGTAAAAACACAGACTAATCAGATCTGATAAGTTGGACAAAAAGTTTAAAGAATTATGCAAAGTATGAATTACATCTGTTATCATTAATGTCAGACCTTATCCTATGTCTGTATTATACTTCGTTAGATAAGATAGTATAAAGACATGAATAGCAAGACATTTTAAAATAGTTTACTTTCACTCTTGCTCATCTTCTAAAATTTTTTTAATATTATAAGCACATTAATTAGATTTGCTTGCATATATAATTTATTAATATAAACATGTATATATATACACACACACACACACATATATACATATATATCAGGGGTGGTGGTGCTCAGTTTTATGATTTATTTTTTAACTTGATTAGGAGCCTGATGAAAATAATTAGATTTTTTCTTGTAGCCTACCATTTTGCTTTTTAGAATTAGAGGGGATACTTGTAGATCAGGGCAAAAATAGGAAGGAAATGAGTGTTTCTAAAATTAGAATTTTAGAAGGAAGTAAACACACATGAAATTTTAGGACAAGAAAATGATTGAGCCGTGTTGCATGTTTTCATTTTTGGAGAATGAGGAAAGAAAGTACAGATGAGAATGACCAAGTGAGGAATGTTTTTGCCGTTAAACAAGTGAATGGTGGTACACAGAAAATATTGAGAGTAGGATAAGGGAGTTGGTGGAATATGGGACGAAAGCTTAAATGTAAACGTATAGCAAGTGACACTGAAGTGAAAGGGAAAATTGGAAGGGAAAGATGAGAGTAGAAAATATAGCCAAGGCTGTCATTGTGGGGACTGTCAAATATTATAGCTTAATTTGGCTACAGACATCTGTGGATTTGAAAGTCACTATGTAATAAGAGAGTTGGGGGAGGAAGATATCACACCAAAGGAAATAACCAAAGTATAGAATAGAAAGTAAAAATGGGGGAGATAAAAAGATGGATTTGAGGGAGATTATAGAAAGAAAAGTAGATTTCAGTGGAGAAAGGTAAGAAAAAAATGGTAAATATATAAATAAATGTGCATTATTTAAAACTAGTGAAGAAATAATTTCTGCCCTGCCCTGAGGAAAAACAAAAGAGAGAATAATAGCTTAATTTTTTTTCAGATGTTAAAGGTAAGCATGATTTTTGTCAAATAGTTTCAACACAATCGTAAACCAAGAAGAGATTTTTAGAACTTGTTTACTTTAAATCCTTCTGTTTGCCTTGGGACTTTTTAATACTAGTATTACTAGTGGGATATTTTATAGTTTAAAAGTAATGGCACAGCTAAAGACTAAGACACCAGACAACATTTAAATTCTCATGTATTTTTTACTTTTGCTTCTTATTTTCTTTTGACCTTTGAGCCAGTGAGGAAGAAGAAATTGAAACAGGGTAATGGGGGCAGCAGCTAGAGAAGCTTGTGGACAGCTCTAGGTTACACAAGGGAAGAAAACTTAACATTTATTGATCCTCTACCATGTGCCAGGTACCTATAGATGTTTTGACCTGTGGAAGTAGGTGCTTTACTTTTATTATCATCACCAAATGACCTTTGCAATAGTGTGGTAAATTCAGGCAGTACAAAAATTATAATCTTAGAAGTAGTATCCTTCTTAGTGACTTTAAAAGAACCTGAAATTGGTTCTTGAGAAATAGGGATAATTGTGGGAACTTAAAAAATTTTTTTTTAGCTAATGAAAACAAATCCAGCCAACATCAGATTGATCTCTTATAGTTTAATAAAGTTATATTTCTTACTTCTTTATGATACGGGATCATATTATAGATAAGAGCAGATAGTGTCTTAGATTCCCTTTAGACTAGCAGTGCAGTCCAAGCAGGAATAATACAACTCACATATGTAATTAAAAATTTCTAGTAGTCACATTAAAAAAGCAAAGAGAAACAGGTGAATTAATTTTAATTGTATATCTTACTTAACCCAGTTATCCAAAATATAATTATGTCAACCAGTAATCAATTTAAAATTATTATAGTTTGCATTCTTTTTATTAATATGAAACCTTCGAAAATCTATTGTGTATTTTGTACTTACACCACAGCTCTATTCAGAAGCTAAATTTTCATTAAAAATGCTTGATCTTTATTTTATAAGAGTCATAAGAATTGCAGTTAAAAATGTAGCTTCCAAACACTATTTATTAAAAATTTTCTACTGAAGTGCAAAAACGTGTTTATTTAATATTTACATTTGTATTGTATATTTATTCATGTTGAAAAATGGATAATTATTATTGTTTTGTATTATGAATAATTTAAATTTTAGCATAAATTCTTGTACCTGTCTAGCTAGGTCACAAATAAGCTTTTTCTCTCCTTGGGACTTTAAATTTAACTTGTTCATGTGCACCGCGATGTAGGTGAAACAATGTAAATTACACTGTGATGTTTTCTCTCTGATTTCTGAATATTGGTATTTCTTTTGTATTAAGAAAATGTTGAATTAGAGGCGAAGAAGACATGGTCATTAACTTCATTATCTTCCATTTCTTTTAGCAGTTCCATAAACTGGTGATGATTCATAGCATTTGCACATGTATACTGAACAATTTTAATAACTGCATCCATGATACAGTCTACTTCAGAGCACAGATATTTTCTATATGTTATCATTTGGTGGAACAGATATAATGAGGGGAACAATTCCAGTAAATCCAGATTTTGATCTCACATAGTTGGCCCATTGTCTGTCTTGATAGGAAACTTTTTCCTATCTAGCTGAAAATGACAGATATAAAATAAAAAATACCCACAATATGAGATCGATTCTTTCTCAGGTTGTAAATAGATGGAGATTTCTTTGTAAATTTGAAGTCATTTGAGACAAAACATATCAAAAATATTAATTGGCCGGTATCTTTGGTCTTGTAAAACTCATCTAAAGCTAAAAATAAAAGTGCCTACAATTTTTGAAATGTGGAATTGACTGATCTTTAATATTGTTAGGTCTTTTATTCACTGACAAATGCTTGGTGGGTCAATTTTTAAACATAATTCACTTAACTGAAATAATAATTTAATTTTTCATCTCTCCATCCAAAAATAGTTTTTTCTTGGGTAATAATTCAAGCCATTTTATAGCTGCCCAAAAGTACAAGTTCAAATCCTTTAATAATCATTAAATTTTTTTTTGTTGTACATTTCATTCCGATTTTCTTGATTGTGACTAATTTCATTATTTTTTTCAATTGCCATTGACATTCAGTATTATTTTATATTAGTTTCAGATGTCCAGCATAGTGGTTATACATTTATATAATTTACAAAGTGATTTCTCTGATTAGTCTAGTACCACCTGGCACTATACATAGTTATTACAATATTAAGGACTATATTCCCTATGCTGTACTTTAGATCCCTATGATTATTTCGTAATTACCAATTTGTACTTCTTAATCCCTTCACCTTTTTCATTGATTAATATTTGTTGAGAAGTGACACCTTATTAACTTAATATGCATTTGCTGAAATTCACTCTATTGTTTATTATCTTAAAACTTTTTTTTACAAAGCTGATTTATTTTTACTTTGTTGTAGCAAATCGTAATTGCCATTCTTTGTAAAATTTGTGACATACCTTCGCTTGATTCTGCCTTGTCAGAGGGCCTTCATTTGAAAGCTAAAATTTTTTTCATTCCTAATTTTTAAGCTAGAAAGATAATTTAATTATGTTGTGGTTAAAATAATAAGTATTTGAATTTTACTACCAATATGCGATTTACATTGGTATGACTCTTATAGTGTCTACATAAAATAGTCAAAAAAATACATCAGTGATACATTGTTGCATAGAAAAATAATTTTAACTGAATCATTTGTTGACACAAACTAGATTGGTAATCTGCTCATGTATAATACTAGAAATGACATGCACCCAATGTGTGCACTATACTGTATTCAATGTGATGTAATAATAAAAGTGAAACCGTAAAGTTGTGTTTAATGGGAAAATATTTTATAATGCTTCAGTTAAGTGAAATTTTGTATTGATTTAAAAAATTAAAATTCAGTTCCTTAGTTGTACTAGCCACATTAGCACAGCTCTAGAGTCTACAGCAAGTTACTCAACTTTAATCATAAAAGTTCAGAGAGATGAAGCAACTAGACCCAGTTAAGCCAGATTAGTTAGAATGGAGCAAGACCAAAAATAAAACTTAAGTTTCAATATATGAAAATATTACTTTAACAAATGTAAAGTTAATTTTATTTCAGAATGAATCCATGTCACGCCAAAGAAAATTTAATAAGAAAAGAATCGATTATTTCATTTAATATGAAACTGTTTCTAAAGACAGCCTATTTTTTGGGTAGAGGTCAATGGTTCACTTTTCAATTAGATGGTAAGGCATTTTGTAAATACATGAAAGGTGGTCTAAATTTTCTCTTAGACTTCATTTCCAAGATGAACACTAGCATTTGGAGTTGTTTTTGTTTTAAACTGAGTATTGTTTTCTCTGAAATACATGCATAAATAGATGCAAACATAAAATCAAAATATAAGGAGTTAGAATAATAATAATGCAGTTTCCTTCTTCCATGAATGCTTAACGTTCATGGAGGAACCAAGTGCCTTAAGCCCAAATTTAAATGGAGTAGACTTTACTTTCTTAATATTTATGCCAAGAGGAAGCAAAGACTTAAAATGTTTCACTTATTTACATATTCATGTTAAAGCTGATAATTATTCTCCCAACATTGCTGGTATTTGATAACAGAGAAACAGTCTAGGATGTAAGAATAGGAATTTGGAGAGTAGATTGGACTCTTGATTGATGGATAGGTAGTCAGCTAATGGGGGAGGTGGATGTTCAATAAATTTGACTCCTGCAAATAAAAGATAGAATCCACGCTTTTGCGTGTAACATTTTTTAAAAAATTACTTTCCCTCATCCTCTTCTCAGTTTTTTATAGACTGGTTTCAGATATGTAAGAAATGGTTTTTGGATTTGCTAGAAATGATTTAATTTTTACTAATTGCTATGCATTCAGTTTTGTTTGCTCAGAATGGCAGTGTTATTATTATTCTTTGGTAGTTATGAAAGTAGTTTTTGTTAAAATTGGCCTTATCCCAGGAAAAAAATTGAATGCTAATGTACAAGTTAAAGTTTATTTTGTTTGATTCCTTATATTATTTGCTTATTGATTTGTTGAAGTTTCATTCTCTGTCTCTGTCTTTCTCTCACAAATGCATACGCACAATATCAGTTTTAAAGAACACCTTAAAACATCTTTTTTTCACCTAGGTAGACCAAATGCTATAGGCATAAAATATAAAAATAAAAAATAAATAAAAAATAAGGGATTGTAAGCTGACAAGGTCCTTGCAATCTGTAAGGTCAACCAAGGGTGCCTTGCCTAAAAACTTAAAAACAAAAAACAAAACAAAAAAAACTTTCTTCAAAGCAGTTACTGGTTTCCTAAAAGATGTAGTCATTGTTTTCTTGTACCTCAGAATGAAAAGGTTCATTCTTAACCATCTGAATTCAATTTATTTTAATTAAATCATATTTAAAGTGTATAGCTTTATCTTTTTTTTTTTTTAATTCAACTATCTTTACAGGCTACTTACCTTTTCCCTGCTTTTCATTTAAATATCTCCTCCCCCCAATTTCTCCATTAATTTGAGTTGAGAAGTATCACCTTCAAGCTTTGTGAACAGAATTGGTGCTTTTTATTTCATTTTCCATGTATTGTGCAACATTAAAAAGAATGTCACACATGTAGCAGCTTATTTCATTTTCAAAGAAGGAATTGAAGAGCTTTTAAATAAAAATGTGAAAAGAAGCTAGTGTTCATTGCCTACGTGGCTTTTTAAAAAGGCTCATAAAAAACATTCCATTGTGGATTCCAAGTCCTCTTTAAACTTACCACCAGCATAACTCCCTGCAGAGCCATGTGATCATCTTGGCAGCAGCCAAGCCTTTTAGTGATTTCATTACTGTGGTTTCCTCAAGCTTCTTACACACGTTGATGAATATTTTTCTTGCAGTTATCGCTGTGATGATTTTGTGGTTAATGACACCAAGCTGGGACTGGTACAGAAAGTCAGAGAACACTTACAGAACTTGGAAAAGTAAGTAATAGGCCTTGGGAAAGAAAGGAGATGTACTGGGGTTGAGAGGTCTTTCAGATCTTTGAGTGGAATTTTTGTTTTTAAATTCCATAACTTCATTATGTTTTTAGTGTGATTGAAATATTAATGAAAAAAGCTTTGAGTTTGGAAATTTGAAACTGTGCCATAGCTAATGGTAATGCAGTTCAGTATTTCTTTTATTTAGTATTTGTCATAAACCATATTCAAGGGCCCCAGGGCCTATTTTTTTAGTTATAACCTATCCATTTGTAAAGTACAAAATTTATTTGAAGGGAGAATTTTGGAGTGCAAGGAAAGGGCAAAGACAATATAAAATTATTATAGAGTTACCTTTGATATTAGAAAATTCTTATCAAATGTGAGGTCATCTTAGCACTAAAATTTATGCATTATTTTTAAGGGAAATTAGCTTTAAATATTGTGCACTTTGCATGTATGTGATAACACAAGATCTCAGCTTCTTTTCCTTTTTTTTTTTTTTTTTTGAGGCAGTATGTATCACTTGAAATTACAAGAAGCTGTGAAATGTTTTAGCATCATAAAGAAATTAAAATACTTATGTGAATAGAATTTCCTTGCTGTAGCCAAATAGGCCATTCAGATAAAACTCACTGGACTCAAAATTCAGGCAGTTAAACAGAAACCCAAATAGCAATGCCTTTGAAGCTACAGTGGATAGAAGCACAGCCCTGGAATGACTGCTGAGTCAGGTGAAATTTGTGTGAATCACCCCCATCACCAGGTGCCATCTAATTCATTTTGACAGTTGATGTATAAAAGGTACTGTGAGAACATGCCAAAAGCGAACATAAACATAAAGCCAATAAAATGTTTTTAAATTGTATACCAAGAGAAAATCACCTAAGTTTTTCAAGTGAAACACTTTATAGCTTTGGTTAACCAAAGTCTTTATGCATATCTCTTTGACTAAATAGATTATAAAGCTGATAAGGGAAGAAGAATAGATTTCTTTAAATTCTAAACAAATTAAAACACTTTGGTGTTAAGTACTTTTTGGCTTGTCATCTTTGGGCTTTTCTCTTTTTCAAAGCACTTTCTCCCTTCCTTTAATTTGAACAAAGTTCTGAAGACATCTTTCTTAAGAGTATTTTTAGATTTGAAGCAACCGTTACTCTATCTGATGTCCCAAAGACATTATAGTTCTTCTGGAAATTCTGGAAAGAGAATTAATTATGTATTTACTTTAGATTAGCCTGGTACTTGTAGAAGATGGGAAAGATTTAGCAGACTTTTAAAAGTCTGTGTCATTTAGTGATGATTTTTACCTTCTTTAGATTAGTTCTCCTGATACATAATTGTAAAGTGAACTTTGAAGGTAAGAATTGCTTTCTGATAAATTTTAAGCAAAATATCTCTTTCATCAAGAAAACTTTAAATAATTTTAATTCAGAATTTCTGTGCTATTTAGGTTTAGTTTTAGAATATTCTTTGTAGAATAGCTGGATCAAATGAATTTGTACATGCCTCTAATTTATCATTCTGCAAACTGAGATTCTATCTATGATGACAAATGAACAAAATTGAGAAAGAAGTAGCACAGTATTTAAGACTTAATGTTAAATCACAGAATAATATTATGAGGAATGGGTGTTCTCATCTTTGAAGGTTCACAATTGATTAGGCAATTGAGTGGTGGTGGAGAGGGATTAATTGTCGCACAGACTTTATCATCTTGGCCAGCTTTTCTTGGAAGTACCCAATGGCAGCTGTCAGTCCCACCTTGTGGGAGGAGCAGTGGGGATTTCCAAGGGAAGTGGAACTCCTCAAGTTACTTCAATGCTTGTGGGCCACAGAGGCCTAACAGGTCATTTCCTGGCCTGACTAAGCAGTTAACCAGAGCTCCATACCCTAGACACTTAGAACAGCCACGTTTATTCTTTATGCTGGTGTATATTAATGTCTTTTTGACTGTTTGTGTTTTAATAGCTCAGCTTTCACAGCTGACAGGCATAGGAAAAGAAAACTTTTGGAAAACTCATCACTAAACAGCAAGTTATTAAAAGTGAATGTAAGTAATTAAAATTTACACAAATATAAATTTATTCAAATAAGTTGGTTGAGATCTAGTCACTGCTTTATTACAACTTCAACATTAGTGTTGCCCTTTGTAAACTCTTATAAGTGTATGCCTTGGAATTGGAATATTTTATAAAATGTTTTTCATTTGTACTAATGATTCTTGGTGTGATACTTCAGTGAGTCCATCTGTCAGTGCCTTTCTTCCATCAGGATTACTACTGTATTATTCCTCTGCGTTAGCAAGCATTGGATTCTTAAATGCCTACCTATGTACCATATTACTGCGTTTCTATTGGATCCAAAGATCCTTGCTTTCTTCTGTTAAAGGCCCGGAGTGCAAAGTCTGTGGGTCTGAAATTTTCATCCTTTATTTCTTAGGACTTCATTAATACAACTTCACCATAAAAGAATATGCTTCCTCATTCTGATAACTGTCTGTTACCAGATGTATGAGTCATTAATGGATTAGCAAAAATTTTAAATTACTAAATATTTTTAAGTACGCCAGTAATCTTGCCCTGTATCTACCTTTTTGGTGTCATGCTAGCTATGTTTAGATACACTTGATTAAAGTGTTATGATTTTGTGGAAGAAAGAGCAAGACTGTTCTCTGGCCATCTAAATTATGGGCAGAGATGCTTTGAGTTGAATTGGTAGATTCACTTCCCAGGTGTAGTATTCAGACATTGTGGTGCATTTGTAGAGCTAATCAGAAAACCAAGCCTTAGGTTTTGAGGGAAGTTCAGGCAGTTTTTTAAGACTGATATCCCATTGCTAGGAAAACATGTATTGGCTCATGTATGCATGGCTTAGAGTTAAAAGTTTAGGGACAGAAGTACTTGGGATAGATACATATTTTTTCAATTTGTAGTAGTTTTAATAGAATTTGTAAAGGTATTAATTCTTAAACTTTATTTCTTCTAAGGGTTTTCCTGGTTTTTGCATTGTGTACTGCATAGTACTTATTAATGCTGATTTACTCATAAGCTCCCATTCAGAACAATCCCAGGATTAGAAACAGCTGTCTAAAAATGTCCAGACACCTAATGCAGAGAGTAGAAACAAAGTTTGAAATATTAATTGGACAGAAAAAGAATAATTCCAAATTGACTTGTTGATAGACTATCAAATATAAGCCTTTGCTTTGCTTTGATGTTTGAAATAGTCTGCCTTCTCTTGGCATTACTGATGGCCTCTTGTCCCATTTTACAGGGAAGTACCACTGCCATTTGTGCCACAGGCCTTCGGAATTTGGGGAACACGTGTTTCATGAATGCCATTCTTCAGTCACTCAGGTAATGTTATAGCTAGAGCTTAATTGTCTGACATTAGTTTCTAGTGGAATGATTAAGAGCAAAGGCCCTGGGTTTAGATCATGTCGCTGCCACTGATTCTAGTCATATGGTTTGGGGCAAGTTACTTCAATTTCCTGTACCTTAGCTTTCTCATCAGTAAAACTGGGGATAATAGTTCTACCTCACAGGGTAGTTGGGATGATTGAATAATCTAATTTATATAAAGTGCGTATTAGAACAGTGCCTAGCAGCAAATAACTGTTGGCTGTTATTATTTATTTCCTATTGCTTCTTGAATAGGCTAGAGCAGAGACCAGCAAACTTTTTCTGTAAGAGACCAGATTAAATAAATATTTTTAATTTTTCATGCTACTCTTCTTCCTTCTATACCCTCTGCCCTTTTAAACAACTCCTTAAAAATATAAAAGCTCACTGGCCCTAAGCTAGATATGGTGTGTCGTGGGCTGTAAGTTTGTAGACGTCTAGGCTATAGGGAATCTTGTTCAGAGAACTTATTTCAATCAGTTGAGTCTTAAGTGTGGTCATAAGATTGGATGTTTAGAAGATCTTCAGAATGTTAGATAAGCGGTAAAAATAAGATGACCAACAAGGCTGACCTAAGTTATGTAGAATAAATTATTTTGAAAATTGTATACTTTAAGATTTTAAGGAGGCGTCAAAGGCCAGAATAAATTATCTTCCTAAGGCTACCTTGTTAATAAGGAGCAGAAGCCATATTTGATCTCTCCTTAAGGGTAGTCTCTCAGCTTATCCAGTTTTGCTCAGAGAAGAAATTTTAGTCACTACTGAATTCTCCTTATTACTATGTCTAGTATATCTAAACAATATGGTGGTTTCATGGTTTTCATTTGAGGAAATTATTGAATACTTGGAAACAAGCACCCTGAGAAGAAAGAAATGGTGACAACCTATAGGTGAGGAGTGGAGGGCAGGAATTAAGGATTTTTTTTAACAGAGATTTTGCTTTAAGATCTGTGTTCAGTTCTACAAAATTATCTATACTGTTTTCTTGGATTAAATGAGGAAACTTAATGAAGAAACTCAGTATAAGAGATTACATCAAGTACAACTTAAGTAAGAAATTGAAAGATCACATTTTTAAAATCCCAATGGAGTTTCATAGAACTTTCTTTGCAGTCCTATAAAATTATTTTTAAAAATTATTTTCTTCCTTCCTTTTAAAATAGTAACATTGAGCAGTTTTGCTGTTATTTCAAAGAATTGCCTGCTGTGGAGTTAAGGAACGGGAAGACTGCAGGAAGGCGAACATACCACACCAGGAGCCAAGGGGATAACAATGTGTGAGTTCTAAAAATACGTCCTTTCTGGCTTTGAGCTACAAAACAAAGGACTCTTACTGGTGATTTTCATTGCATTATGTGCGTTCACAGGCACATGCATTTTAAAAACCTCTTCTAAAAATTACGTTTAAGTAGGTGGTGATCTTAATAATTGTTGTAATTCTTTTATTTGTATTTACCTAATAGGCAAGGTAAATTTAGCACTCCACTTATTGATTCTTTGTGAATTTGGACATTCTAAAATTGACATCTATATGTGAAATACAGTTGTATGTGTAGACCAGCATAAATATCATTAGTCTTTGTGAATTCATTTGTCTGATAGTGTTAGGTAAACCTGTCTTGGATAGTAAAATTAATTTGTAGTCATCAAATTAATTACAAGGCAATACAATTATTTTTTAATTGATATGGAGCAGGGAAAAAATTGATAGGTGATTGTTGCAAGCCAATGTATTCAAATTCAGTGCAGCTATGCTCTATTTGGGGTTTAGAAGATCTATCATTATGATTATAAGGGGCACATTTTTTTATATCTTAACATTACTAAAATAAGACTATGATTTGTAATCTGCATATATTTTAATGTTCTCCCTGCCTGCCCAGCCCCGTTTGCACATTCCTCATCCCTGCACATTCCAAAAAGCCATTTTATAATCTGACACTGTTCTGCCTAGGTTGCTGAGGAAGAATAGGATAGAACATGTTAGAATAGCGTGC
Source organism: Rousettus aegyptiacus (assembly GCF_014176215.1). NCBI lineage: Eukaryota > Metazoa > Chordata > Mammalia > Chiroptera > Pteropodidae > Rousettus > Rousettus aegyptiacus. The sequence continues at coordinate 131,313,934 of NW_023416306.1, forward strand.
AGTATGGTTAGAGCCAAAGTATGGAGAAACTTTAAAGGTGGGCATTTGAGCAGGGATGGAATGACCTAGAAGCCGTGTTTTAAGAGTTTACTTTGGTAGCAGCATATAGAATAAGCTGGAAAATGCCTGCATTCCAGGAAGCTTTATACTTTATAGTAATTGGGTTGGAGGGTATAGCAGTCAAATGAAGAGGGAAAAAATACTTGCACACAAAACTTAAGGGAAGAATTAGGACTTGATGCATTAATGTCCTTTAGTGTTTAGTTATAAACTGTAGAAATTACTTCTGGCCATCTTAGGCAGATAAAGGAAGTTTTTGAAGATCTGTTGATTTGCTAACCATTACTAGATGGGTAGAAAATCAGGTCTGAAGTCTGGGAATCCAGGACCACAGCCAGTTACCCATGAGGATATCACACAATACCAGAGTTCCCACCGCCAGCACTGCTAAAGTTGGGTGCTGGATGAATGCCGCTGTCATTGCTGCCCCTGCAATCCAGGAGATGCTCTTTGCCACCAGAAAAGATTTGGCACTGTCCCACCTTCTTTGTGTCACTAACTCCTGCTTCAGATAGACAGAATCCAGGCCATGTACCTGAGACCTGGCTGCAAGGCAGTCGGGGAGGTGGAGGTGGTGGTGGCTGAGAAAGCAAGTATCTGGCCTTTCTAGCTTTCATAGTGTGAGGCAGACTCTGACTTTCACCAAGACTCTTAAGGTGGGAGAATTCCTCAAACATTGGAAGAGGGTTCAAGTAGTAAGAAGTAAAATAAATGATTTGTATCTCAGGGACCTGCTTGATAACAGAAGATACTGAAATTCTTCTTCTTGAGAAAGAAGATACTGAGATTCTCCAAGGTGTCAGTGAGATGTCCACGAGTATGGAGTTGTATTTGACAGAAATAGTCATTTTTCATTGAGGAGTTGTATTAGTTTAGTTCCATGCCTGCAACACCAGAATTAACTGTGACTTAAAGATCCATGGTTTATTTTCTCATGTAAATGTTGGAAGTTATTCCAGCCGTTTCATGCCATTTCTAGTGTTCTGTTCCCTAGGGCGGGGCCCGGCGCTCAGCCACATAGTCTAAGATGGTGCTGGAGGGTCACCATTTCATCCTCATTCCAGCTAGAAGGAAGAAGGAAGTAGTTATAAGGACTGCTCTTTCTCTTTGAGGGAGTTTTTCAGAATTTGGACACACTCAAAATTTTATATTCCAGGAGTTTGTATGCCAAAAGAAAGGTGGAAGTTCTGTTCCTGTTGGAGAAGAGGAAAATGGGTATTGAAGGACACTAGGGAGAGAACAGAGAGAAGGTTTAGTACACACTGAGTCTGAAGTGACAAGAGGACGTCCAGTAGAAAATTCCTGTTGGAACTGGAGAAACGTGAATAAAAGTGGTCATGAGAAATTCTGGCTTTTAGATTTGGATTTTTAAGAGTAATTGGTATAGAGTTGAGTATTGAAGCTCTGTGGCCAGATGAACTCTCTGGGGCAGAGAGGAGCAGATGGTCGGTCACACACTGAGGTGTGGGAAGTGTGCCTAGTGAGGGGCAAGAAGGAACAATGCAGCAGATGGAGGAGGAGATTCCATTATTTATTTCAAGCTTTTAAAATGTACATTCTTAAGTAATTTGGTTTGTAACTTATCCATTGCTTTATTGTACAAATATGGCAGTATTTAGGCTTGAAGTTTACCATATGGTTAAAAAACTGGTTTTATCAGTAATTACTGCTATTTACATGGATTTTTTTTTTTTACATAACCCTGAATTTTATTTTTTTTGCTGTATTGTGCCTAATACTTTTTTAAAAAATTATATTTATTGTAAAATTGGTTAATACAATTACATAATTTTCAGGTATACATTATAATTTGACATCTGTATATTCTATTGTGTGTTTACCACCCAAAGTCCAGTTTCCTTCAGCTACCATATATTTGATCCCCTTTACCCACTTCACCCTCCCCTTACCCCCTATATTTGACTCTTTTTACCCCGTCTACCTTCCCCCTCCTCCATTCTCCCCCACCCTCTACCCTCTGGTAACCACTAGTCTATAGACCATGTCCACGAGTTTGTTTGTCCTGTTCATTTGTTTCTTTTAGGTTTATATCTCACATATAAGTGATGTCATGTAATTTTCAGCTTTTTCTATCTGGCTTATTTCACTTAGCATGATTATCTTGAGGTCCATCCGTGTTGCCACAAATGGCAGTATTTCATCTCTTCTTGTGGCTGAGTAATATTCCATTGTATATATGTACCACAGCTTCTTTAGACAATCATCTGTTGTAAGATACTTCGGTTGCTTCCATTACATGGGTGTTTGAGATGCTTTTACTTAACTGTCAGACTTAAAAGAGACTGAACCCTTTTTATGTTTTCATTTTTTAATTATTATAAATTTTAGACAATTGGACATTATGCATTAAAATAGTCGTCTCTCGCTAATGCTAAGGGTGTTGTTCCTTCTTCTTTTCCAGGTCTTTGGTGGAAGAGTTTAGAAAGACACTCTGTGCTTTATGGCAAGGTAGCCAAACTGCATTTAGCCCAGAGTCCTTATTTTATGTTGTTTGGAAGATTATGCCGAGTTTTAGGTAAGTGTTATTTAATGAAGGATTAGTTTTCACAGTGTTCCTGAAACAATTTCCAGTGAAGCGGTGATTTTCTAAATAATAAAGACTGGTATTGCTTTTTTTTTTTTTATTGAAGGAGAAGAGCAGAAGTTGGATATATCTGACTAGACAAATGTTTGTTTAAATAGTAGAAGTTAGTAATGTCTTTAACAAAGGGTAGTGTGTTATAAAAACAAAGCCCTTATAAATAATAACGTGCTCTAGGAAAACATACTGGGTAAAATTTCCTTGATTCTTTCAAAATCTCATTAAGAATAATTGCCGTCATACGCTATCTTATTATTTCAACTAAAAAAAAATTCTAAATGTCATCAGTAGGAATCCATGATATTATATTTACTGTTGTGGAATGGGTTCTGAAAGTCTTAGAATACTGTAGTCAAGTCCTTTGGGATTCACTTTCCAGAAGGTAGCTGGGTCCCATCTTAATGTTGCTGTAGAGTCATTACTCGAGCCTTGCTTGAATAGGGAAACAGCCCTGCTATCAGAGGATGCTCCTTCTCCTAGGTTAGTCACCCCTGTAGAGATTCAGGTAATAGTAGATTGACAACAGCCTTGCCACCTTCCATTGATTTTATCCTTCTGAAGCAAGTTATGGTTTTTATTTGTCATGATTTGGTACCTAATATACCTACCTCTTCTTTTTTTATTAACCAGCATGCTCTCGTAAAACTTAGTATATATTGTGCTCTATTGGCCTAGTAGTAGTTTACATATGTTGGTAATATAGAGAAATATTTAAAAGATGACAACTTCAAAGAACTGTAAGTTGTAATTGTTGTTACTTAATGTAGAATTTCTAACTTGAATATAACATCGATATTTGGTTGCTAAATAGTTCAGAAAAAAATTATAGTGCTAAAGTAACTTCTGATTTAATATACGTGCTGCCGAAGCAAGCACAAGTGACTTCTGACTTAAGTTCCATTGCTTAGGCAGATTGTTTTCATCATTTATAATTTCTAGAAGAACTTTCAGGAAAAGAGGGAATATATATTGAGGGAAACTCTGATTGAAAGAAATTTTGCTTATGGGTCCATTTTCATTTCCTGGAAGAGTGGTGGAAGTTTTGGCTCAAGACCAGGCCAGAAAAATTTGAAATTTAGAGGATAGATTAAAGAGAACCTTCCATGCTGACAAAATATAGGCATAAGTCTTTTCTATCTATAGTTTTATGAAAGGTCTTTATATTTCATTGCTTGATTTATTTTATCTACCTAAACCTTTGTGACCTTCCAATTCTACCAGCTTCATTTTCTGTCAGCCTTCATTTATGTTTATTTGTCAGTGATCTGTATAAGAATTCCATGTAAGTTCCTCTCTGAATATAGTTTAAGAAGTAACCTAAGAATATGTTACCGTAGATGTTCAAGTTTTAGGATAGAAAATAGTTAACTGTGTATGAGTCAATGCATTTTTAAAGTGTTTATTTAAAAGATGTCTTTTGAATCAAAGATTAAGATGCAAGTATATAGAATGTTAGACATCTTTAACTTGTTAGATAATTTTTATTTTCCTGTCAGCCAACATTTAAAAATTATTATCTTCTAATCTAAAAAATTAGTTTTAAACTCCTTATGTATTGGTGGCTTAGACCTACTTTTTCAGTGAGGTTATGGTATGAAATTTTGAGCACCTTTCTAGAGGGTCCAGCGGGATAGTATCTATCCAGAAAACATAGGTTATAGTCAGTCCCATCCCTGTTACTCTCTTGTAGGACTTTAAGCAAATCACACACACTCCTTTTTTTGTGCCTCAATTTTTCTCATCTTTAAAGTAGTGAGGTCAGTCAAGATCACTACAAGTTTTTGAACTTGTTTTTAAGCAGTACAATTTTTTTTTTTTTAATGAGAAATTTTATATGTAAAACACGGAGCAAGTGGGGATGAGGAGTGAGAGAGCCTCACTGTGCTCTGAGTTCAGGGGGACAGCCATTCCCAGTGCTTTTTCCTCCTGCCTGTTTGGTTGGGCACGTGGAGCCTCTCCAGTGACAGACCATTTCTTTTTGTTTCAAGGGGCTATCAGCAGCAGGATGCCCATGAATTTATGCGCTACCTTTTGGACCACCTGCACTTGGAACTCCAGGGCGGATTCAATGGTGTTTCCCGCTCAGCAATTCTGCAGGAGAATTCCACTCTGTCTGCAAGTAACAAATGTTGCATGTAAGGTTTACTTTCTTTTTATCTTCTAGGAGAACCTCAGACATTGCTGTTGGTGTTATTGTTTGTTAGCTTCATAATTGAAGGTAGAGAGTTTTCTTGGACCTTTACTGAGACTTTATGTACTTGAACTTTATGACCAAGTGTACTGGCACATGCCTCCTGCTTCTAGAGCAGAGACATTTTATATTTGCATCTTGGCGTAATTCTGATTATTATTTGGTATAGATTATTTTAAAACTTAAAATATATATATTTGTACAATTTAGAACTTACAAAATTTCCTCCAAATGTACCGAATAATGGGTGGGAGACAGTTTTCATATACTAAAATAATTGTATTTATTCACTAAAAACAAAAGCTTAGAATATTTTAAAGGATATTTGAACTTCAATTCTAAAGCCTTATTTTGAACTTGAATTTGCCTAAAGTATATCTATCTTTTAATGAAACTGAGGCATTTGTAAATTCTCAGAATATTTTCTTACCTCTACATGAATGAAGCAAACCTTTTGGATTGCTTTTCCAAGTACTAATATTTCAAAATATACATTGAGATTAGAACATTTATTTTGCTTGAGGGAGGGATGTTTCACTAATATTTCAGCCTAGATTTTGGTTAATTATAGTCTGCTTTTGTTCAAATTTTTGAAAAGTTTTGTGTTGACCTATGCAGGAGAGGGATTTAAAAGATGAACTCTCCAAAGAAAGAAAGATTAGGTAAAATATAAGGGTCTCTATTGTATTGCCTGGTAGTCCATGAATCTGATTTAGTAAGATAAGTTCTTTTTAATGATAGAACAGTCTCATAGCTAATCTGTCTGTTTCTGAGAAGGGTAAACAATATTAATAGTTATACTTCTCAAAATGTTTGTCCCTCCAGGTCCTAGTAGCTATGATTCCAATTAGAATCCAGTAGAGAAAGGGAAGGACTCATGATCTGGTAGAATTTAAAATAGTATTTTATGAAAAAGTCTGTTTTGTATTTTGAAAAATTTAATATTTTGACTTGATTAGTATCCTTTTCTGAGGCAGAAATTATAAAGGAAGAACTATGTTGAGTTTAAATGTACTGCTTTGTAATAGAGTAGTTTCTATTTAAATTAAAGGTAGCATTGTTTGTGAGCATCAGTATGAAATGACCAATCATAGTCCCTTTATATTCAGTAGATAGTTTTTGGGTATGTCCTTTGTTTATGACACAGATATTAAACCTAAAACCAGAAATGGCCATTATGTTCTACAGTTCCCAATATATCTTCCCTTTTTCTTTAACTTCTAAATAAAAGCTGTATGTCTTATGAAAAACTTTTTTAAAAGCTGCAATATATTAATTTTGCCAGTAAAGGAAGGAAACCAAAGAAGAAAACTTTAAAAAAACAGAATTGCTTTGGTAGGTTTTATTGGTCTCATCGTTACAGAAGGATGAATTTAGTTCAAGAAGTATGGTTCAATGTATTAGGAGGAGTACTATTGATTGCAGGTGACAAATTACCTCAGATTGGTATTAGCATAAAAGCATTTATTTGCTCGAGTAAACTGCACAAGTGCACAAAGAGTGACGTATAGGTGTTTGTTGTAGTGTTGTTAACAATAGAAAAATGTCAGAACAACCCCAGTGTCCATTAATATTATATTGGTTAAATTAAGAGACTGAGCATAGTGTTAAGAGCAGCTGTTCAGGCCAGACCAACTATGTGACTTTGGGCCAAATTACTTAACCTCTTGGACCTCAGCTTCCTGGTGTGTGAATTGGGATAATAGTGTCTACCTCATAGAGTATGGATTAATGGATTTAATAAATGGAAAGTATTTCGAATGGAGTTGGGCATGTAGTAAGTGTTGTATATAATAGAGTGCCTGCTAATCACGCTCTCCCTGGTGCACTTTCTCAGTTTTTCTTGTGTCCATTCTGTGTCCATACTATGGCAATGAAGCTGTTAAAAAGAGTGAGGTACATACATGTTCAAAATATATACTTAGGGAAAAAAAATAAAAGCAAAAGGTGGGTATGATTCTAATTATTATGCTAATGAAAACACCCTTAACACAATTATGCTAATGAAAACACCCTTAACGACCGTAACAATCATAATAATTATGATTCTAATTATTATGCTAACGAAAACAACCTAAACACAGTTTAAGAGCTTTCTTTTTTGGTAAATAAACACTTGTCTGAAAGCACTGTCCATACATAACTCATTCATCTTCAACTAGGCATCTCAGGTAGATTAAAGTTATTCCTTTTTTACATTTGATGAAGCTGAGGCACCTAGAGGTTAACTCGCATTAGGATAATTGGTTTTTTATTGTCCTTAAAGTGATATATTTTTGATCTCCACAAAGGAAATATTTACAATATTATTTTAAGTGAGCTTTTTATATTTTTATAAGGCTTGTTGTTGACAGTAGTATTCAACACTTCAATTGCAAAGTCATACCTAAACCAGTAATTACTAAATATGTATTAAATTTCTTTTTCCACAAACCTGACAGAAAAAATCTACATCTATTTGTGGTTGAGGTTGTCGTTCAAAGTAAAGTAGTTGAGAGCTCCCTATAAGACGTGAGGCCTTGTAAAGATTCAAATATAAGGCAGTCACCTTTTTTCTGAGGGATATATCTGGGGGGTAAGGGATTTCCCTGCCCTGAGTGTAGGCATACACATGTTTTGATTGATAAATGTCCAGTATTAGTTACTTTTGGAGAAAATAGTAGGTTTGAAGAGGGCCTGGGGGGAGGCCAGTCAATGGCTTAAACCCTTTATTAAGTATGTACAGTTCTGAAGTTTTTGTATTATTTTGTAATTTAAATAAAAAAGGTACACATTCCCCCAAAGGGAGTGGCCCATAGCTTTTACACATTTTAGTTTTTACTGAGATATTTTCTGTGGTGATTTTCTTTAGAAATGGAGCATCTACAGTTGTCACGGCTATATTCGGAGGCTTCCTTCAAAATGAGGTTAACTGTCTCATATGTGGGACAGAATCTAGAAAGTTTGATCCATTCCTAGGTAAGACATTTGGTATGTGGAGATACGGTATTGTATTAAAATAATAATTTAATATTTCCTTTGAAAATTAAGACAGATAAATCATTAAAAATACATCGTTTTGAAATTAATTTTTGAATGTGGTTATATGACTTTAACAGCTGTTTTCTTATTTCTTTTTAAGATCTTTCATTAGATATTCCAAGTCAATTCAGAAATAAGCGCTCTAAGAATCAAGAAAATGGACCAGTTTGTTCATTACGAGGTAAGATATTAAATGTTCTAGAATTCTATTTTCCTCTCTGAAATAGCATAATAGATTTATAAGCTCCATTTATATGTGCTGTGTTGTTAATCGCTTTAATCAATTTGTGTTCTAACTTAACAAAAGTCAAACCTGAATGTCTCTTTCTGTCCCCCCCCCCCCAAATCTGTGTAATACTAATGCCTGCCAGAGATATTAGGTCAAGTGTAAGCTATTTTCTCACCTTTCTCTTTTTAATACTGGTTTTAAAAGTGAAAGTTGGTAACAAAACTTTTTCTGACCTAATGAAGTAGAATTGATTTTGCGGATAGTCCCCTAGTATTTATAGAAAGAAAGAATGCTCAGCAAAATTTTATGAATTACGGCACTATTTATTCTTTCATATGACTAATAGTTTGAGAAATCTGTTGGTAACTACTGTTGGATAAGCCGGAGGCCCTACTTTTAAGTACGAGAGTATTAAAATTCACATTTACTTTGCAAGATTTTGAACAGTTTTTTCCGTGATGAATATTAACTACTTTAGTCAAGGCAGAAGACCAATTCTTGACCAATTACTGAAATGACTCATTGTTCTTATTAGTCATAAAAGGGAAAAATTAGAAAAGAAAAAAGAGGACCTAGTATGTATTCTACCATTAAGTAACTTTACACTGAAGGCAAGTAACATAATTTCTACCCTGAATTGTATGTTCACTGAAAGTAATTCTTTTCTTCAACTATTTTAGGGAATATTGTTATAATTATCTATTTATATCTCTTAAAAACCAAAAGATTCTATTGGTCAAAAACTGTACTGTCCAGTATAGTAGCCATAGCCATATGTACCTATTACAATTTAATTAAAATAAAATTTAAAAATTTTAGTTGCTTACCTGCACTAGCCATGTTTCAAGTGCTCAATAACCACATGGCCAGTGACTATTGTATTTGACAGCGCAGATGTAGAACATTGCCATTATTGCAGAAAATTCTACTGGACAGCACTGTTCTAGCATCAGATTATCCTGGTAAAAATACAACTTTGTCTTGGGGGAGAGGGCAGCCTTCTTTTTCTGTGTCACCAGTGCGTTGTGCAGCATGTGGCTTGTTAAGAGCAGCAGAGGTCTCAGGCAAGTTTCTGGAAATCTCTCGGGGGATGACTGTCACAGACTCTGGGCTACTCAAAAAAATGAGAACAAAAACAACTCTGCATTTGAAAATATCTTATAGATGCTCTCACTTTGTTCCCACCTATGTAAGTTGATTGTCTCTGTTGAACAGGAATACAGAAGAAATTTAAGAAAGCCCCATCTACTTCACTTCTCCCCAAAATGTATGGCTACAATGTGTTTCTCCAAAACTGTTTTTGACTTATTTAAGGTTAAGAAAATATCATAATATACTTGATATCAAATGTCAATTCATTTTCTGGCATGTGAATATAGGCTAACTTAATCATAAAACAGATATTTAATCAGAGGATATCAGGGAGAATTAAATTATTAAAGAAATTAGCCTCAAACTACAAAATCTAAATTGAATTAAGTTCATTTTATGATTTCTTCAACAAGAATAGTAATAATATTGACATTAGTTTTAAAAATACCGTTCCTCAATATAAATATGTGAATATACACTTGAAAAATGTTTTCTAACATTTAACCAAACCCAGTACGTTTGAATAATCTTTGGTTGGAACACCCAGAGACACTGGTTTGTTCAGGCTTCTTTCCTTTCTTCTCCGCTGTGCCCCCCATCCCGAATTAGTCATGTACATGGTTATTATTGCGTTCTGTAGCATTTCACTTATTACCTACCCCAGAATGCTTTAATGCTGACCCCAACCCCCCCTTTCTTGAGACCATCCAGGGGAAGAGTGTATGACACAGCTAGGTGGTTGGTTGGTACTACAAACCAAAGTAACAAATGGAGATGATACACTTGAAATAAATATTTGTAACATATGAAAAAGTACTTGGACAAAGTATATGAATAAGAAAAATGTAAATAATCAACTTAACATCTGAAAAATGTCTCATATATTCAAGAAAGTAAGTAAAGCAAAATTTGTCAAAATGATAAAGATAGTATCTGTCGATAGTGAAAGTTTTGGAAAGTGGGCACTCATGTATTAGTGTTAGTGTAAATTGGTACAATTGTTTTGGGAGGGTAATGATCACCATTTTTAATAGGCATTTCCTTAGACATAGTAATTTCACTTGCAGATATGTACAATAACGTATGTAAAAGATGTTCATTAAAGCATTCTTTGTTACTGCAAAAAAATTCAACAATTTATATTCCCACCAGTAGGGCATTGGTTTAATAAATTATACTATGTAGCAGTTAAAAAAGATAAAGTTGATCAATAGCTAGGCCATAGAAAGATAACTACAAAATATTGTAGAGTAAAATACTATCCATGGAAGTATGTACATAGAATGAATCTATTTGTATAAGATAAAAACCATATACACATTAAACTTGAGCAGCATACACTGTCTCTTCATAGTGATTATCTGAGAGTGGGCTTCAGGAAGAAATGGATCATGACTTATTTTTTCATGTTTTATATTATTTGAAAGTTTTTAACCTATTGTATCACCTTTATAATTAGGTATTTGTTTAGGGAAAGTAAAACAAAATGTGGATTAATTTCCACATACTTCCCAATTACTCCTTTGCTAAATTAAATTTATATAATGCATAAAAGTGATCTAATAACTTCAACAAACCAGTTTTATTCCCTGTTCTCCATAGGGATGCTATTTAACAGTTAATATGTGGAAAACTGACACTGGTAAAAAAAAATCTTAGGAGTTTCAAAAACCACCATGGCATATTTTTTTTCCTCGTGAAATGCAATAAAATACAAATGAGTTTTTAAAGTAGCTTCCTCAGATCCTTAATGAGAAATGTGAAGGTCAGTAGAGAACAGCAAAGCTTTGCTGAGATGTGAATGCCAGGTAGCACTGGTAGAGGCTGTTCACTGGCCATGTGACTCACTTTCACATATGAGCTTTGAGATGAAATGCATATTCGTGTTGCTGCAAAATATTAAACTGTAGTACACTTCAGGGTCAGACTTTTCAAATAGTTAAAATGGCAATTTGCAAATCTCTGAATGTCAGGGATATGCTTTATCTAGGCAGTGTTCCTCTTAAAGAAATTGTGTGTGTATGTTTCAATAATGGTTTTCTGTGCTACAAAGAAGGAAAATTCTTTGTACGTTCATTGTAGAATTTGGGGAAAATTCAAGAGTGCAAAGAGGAAAATAAACATCCCTTATAAGCCTACCACGGTTAAGGATATTTTTGTTTCAAAAGCTGTTTTATAAAAGAGCAGCAATTGGAACTTTACAATTATTGTGGGTTATTTTTTTTAACCCTTAGAAACCATTACAAATAGGCATTAGGTTTTCAGGAGAATTTAAGCTTTGTAAAATCCATATGGGGATGACTGGTAGTGGGAGTAATTCTCAATTAATTTAGCTAGGGTATATAATGTTGCTTCTTTATTAAAGCTCCCTAGAGGCTGCCTGTGGGCACACCAGTCTTCTGACTTGATGCAGTTGTAACAATGAGGCTGTTTCATTGTTTGGGGTATGGCAGCAGGTGTAGGGCGCCTGAGCCTGTCAAAGACACAGTGAGAGGTGTGAAAACACAAAGAGGGCTCCTAGAGGCAGTTGGGCCACCACTTATTGAGTGTTTGAAAAACCATATTCAGCTTGTATTGCTTGTTCACGAATCATCTAATGGACCTTTCATTCCATTTTGGTTCATCACGTGGCTTCACGTGAAAAGGAGAGAACTCCACTATCTTATGCATAAGTTGGTTACGTTGTAAGTTTCTGTCTCAAACTGGTAGGGAGGAAGAAAAATACAATGGAGGAAAATATTGGAAAGGAAGAAGATGCTGGGGGAAGGTGCAAAGAACCTCCTTGATGTTGGGAAAGAAGCTGAGGACTGGAAGGTTGCTACAGAGAGGGGCTTCATTTGCAGAAAAGGAGCAGAGTGATACAGGGCCAGATGCTGTGGCCCTGGGGCCTGCTTGTGGGAATTGTTGGATGGACAGAGGGAGGTCTGCCTGTGTGGCTGCAGATGTGCCCACTAGTATTGGGCGGGAGAAGAAACTGGAGAGAAGTCCAGTAATTCTGTGTATTTTACATTTTGGTCTCAAAACTGCAAATGAGTTGCTGCGAAATGGTAATATATTCTTAAGATAATCTCAGTACTTCAAAGAGTATTAAATTTCTGAAATTAGAGGTTCTAAATAATTACTGAAGGAGACTTACAATACTACCTGCTAAGTCATTAGTAACCCCCTCTGAATGACTGCATGCTTCCATACACAGGGGAGAGGCCCTTTCAGAAAGTGGCTCATTGTAGGTTAAATATAGGAAAATAGGCTTCCCCATCGTTGAGTAGTTTCTGCTTCTCAGTGTTATGTGGCTGGGGAGACATGAGGACCATTGTCTTGCGAATAGGATGGAGAGGCTGAGGGACAGAGCATCTCAGTCATCATTTTTTCCTGGCCTCTTATTTGTCTGGTAAAGTTTCAAGCAGATGTTGGTTTTTACTTATTTAATTTTTTTGTGCTGGTAAAATATACATAACAATCTACTATGTTAATGATTTTTAAGTGTACAATTCAGTAAACTCATAAAATTATGCAACCATCACCACTATTTCCAGAATTTTTTATCATCCAAAAAAACTATATTGGTGAGATAATAACTCACCATTCCCCGTCTGCCTAGCCTCAGTAACCTCTATTTTGATTTCTGTGAATTTGCTTTTATTCTAGGTATTTCATGTAAGTGAAATCATACTGTATATCCTTTTTGTAAATGGCTTATCACACTTAGTATGTTTTCAGGGTTCATCCACGTTGTGGCATGTATCAGAATTGCCTCTCTTTTAAAGGATGAATAATATTCCATTGTATGTATGTACTACATTTTGCTTGTCTGTTAATCTCTTGATAGACACTTGGGTTGTGTCTACCTTTTAGCTATTGTGAATAATGCTGTTAATGAACCTAAATGTACAAATACCTGTTTGAGTCCCTGCTATCCATTCTTTTGATTATATACCTAGAAGTGGAATCCCTAGATCATATAATTCTGTGTTTAATTTTTTGAGGAACTGCCAAACTTTTTTGCATTGTGACTGCACTATTTTATATTCCCATCAGTAATGCATGATAGTTCTAATTCCTCCACATTGTAGGTAACAAGCGTTTTCTTTTCTTTTAAATAATAGCCATCATAATGTATGCAAAGTGATATCTCATTGTGGTTTTGATTTCCTAATGGTTAATGATGTCGAGTATCTTTACCTGTGTATGTTGACCATTTGTATATCTTATCTGGAGAAATTTCTAATCAAATCCTTTGCCCATTTTTTTAATCAGGTGGTTTATTTTTTAAGGTAAACCATCCAGGCATTTTTTATTCATTAATATTCATAAATACAGTAGCTTTGCTAGAGATTTCAATTTTCCTCTTCAGTTTGAATGTGGAATATTAGGAGAGCCTTTTGCCTGTCAAGGCACAGGAAGCAGAGATCACTTCTGTACTGCTGTCAGGTGGTTTATTTTTGTTGCTGAGTTATAGGAGTTCTTTCTGTATTGTAGCTAGTAATTCTTTATCAGAGAAATGATTTTCAAATATTTTTCTTCCATTCTGTGGTTTGTCTTTTCACTTTCTTGTTAGTGTTCTTTGGTAAACAAAAGTTTAAAATTTTTGACAGGGCCCAGTTTATCTCATTTTTCTTTTGGTGCCTGTGCTTTTGATGCCATATCAAAGAAATTGCTAAGTCAAATTTTAGGAAGCTTTTTCTCTATGCTTTCTTGTAAGGGTTTTATGTCTTGTAAGAGTTTAAGTCTTTGATCCATTTTGAGTTAATTTTGATATATGGTATTAAGTAAGTATCCAGCTTCACTCTTTTGCATGTGAATATCCAATTTTCCCAGCACCATTTGTTTAAAAGATTGTCCTTTCCCTATTGAATGGGCTGTTGTTCTTGTCAGAAATCAGTTGACCATATATTTGAGAGCTAATTTCTGAGCTCTCCCTTCTGTTTCACTGATCTGTATGTCTAACTTTATGCCAGCATTACACAGTTTTGATTGCTATGATTTTGTGAATTTTGAAATTAGAAGTGTTGTGTCCTGTGACTTTATTTTTTGTTTAGGATTCTTTTGGCTATTTGTGATTCTTTGAGATTACATAGGAATTTTAGAATGGACTTTTCTGTTTCTACAAAAAAAATGCCACTGGGATTTTGATAGAGATTGCATTGGATCTGTGGATTGCTATAGGTAGTATTGTCAAATTAATACTAAGTCTCCCAGGCCCTGAAATGAGATGTTGTTCCATTTGTCTTTATAAATTTTTCAGCGATGTATTTATAGTTTTCAATACAGTTGTTTTGGTTAAATGTATTAATAAGAATTTTACTCTTATTAAGTGGAATTGTCTTAATTTCCTTTTTTGGATTGTTTATGGAAATAATGATTTTTGTGTGTTGATTTTATATCCTACAACTGTGCCAAATTCATTTATTAGTACAAGCAGTTTCTTTTTTTATCTTTAGGGTTTTCTCCATGTAAGTTCATGTCATCTGTGAACAGAGATAATTTTAATTTTTCATTTTCAATTTGGATGCCTTTTATCTCTTTTTCTTGCTCACTCAGTACTGTGCTGAATAGAAGTGAAAGGGGCATTCTTGTCTTGTTCCTGCTGTTGGGGAGAAAAGCTTTTTCAGTCTTTGACCACTGAGTATGATGTTTACTTTGGGATTTTCTTATATGGTTTTTATCATGTTGAAGAAGTTGCCTTCTTTTCCTCATTTATTGAGTTTTTACATGCTGATTTTTATGCAGGGAAAATTCTGTTTTTTGTTTGTTGTTTTTTTTTTCCTGTATCTAATTCCTATCCCCACTGTGGCTTAAGGCCACATCTTTCCACATGATGCAACAAGTAATTGGTGGTGAAAGCTCCCATGATTTCAGTTTCAGAGCTTACAAACACCCTAATAATAATCAGTCTAAAGGGATTCTCAGTACTCGCCAGTCTGTGGTGTAGTCAGTGCTCTTTATAACTAGAAATATGGAACTTAGGAGGCCTCTGAGGTTAGCATCACTATAAATTTGGGTTATTGTTTGAGGAGACTTGCTTCAGGACATATAAGGTCAAAACATTACACCCTTTTCTAGGAACCATCCTTGACATGAAATAGCAAGTTGGCAACATTACGTTTATGAGATCTACTAGGACAAAGTTGGAGAGAGAGGGGTCAGTGTCCACAGGAGGTTGGGAAAGCCTCAAAAAAAGTGAGAAGTACACTGAGTTGAGAGGAGTAAGGGGTGAGATGAATATTTCAGGTATTGGGATCAGGGAGCAAAGGCTTATTTTAAAATACATGGGAGGGATTCCAGTTCAAGATAGTAACGTGGGATGGTCCTGAGCCTACCTCTTCCCATGGACACACTGACTCTATAGGTACATATGGAATGATTTCCTCTTAAAAAAGAAAAAAGAAAAGAAAAACCCTAAAAACTAGCTGAGCAACTCTTGCACATCGGAGAAGTTAGCAGGAAACCACAGCAAAGCGAGTAAGAGAGACTGAGACAGTCTCTTCCATCCCCTGACGTGTGACCCACAATCAGGAGCAAACTAAAACCCAGCGCTTCTCCCTGAAGAGTGAAAGATTTGAACCCCACATCGGATACCGCAGCTTTTTAAGACCTGCATGTGAGAAATTAGCTCTAGTTTATGAGGGCGTAGTGAATGGAGAAATGGCTCTTAAAGGGCTTGTATGTAGACCCACTCACCCTAGGGCCAGGCCAGAAGCTGCTGATTAAAAAGCATCCAGACTTTATGTGAAAGAAGCTCATTTGCTAATCCTAAAGAAGTCACATTGGGGGCAGGGGCCTGATGGGATATTCTCTGGGGATGGAAGCTTGCAGGTGCCATCTTCATGCTCTCCATGTGCCACACTCTAGAGTGCCAGTATATCTCAGAGGGGAGTTTTTACATGCATCTGGCGCTCTAGTTTTTGTGGGTGCTGCCAGGGGACAATTCTATGTCACCTGGCTCTGGTGGCCAGTGGGGCTTACCCTTGCAGGTCCCACAGGACTTGTAACCAATAGAGAAAGTTCTTAAACAGCCACCACCTTCAGGATACAGCAAGAGGGAACAGATCTAGGAGCTCAGTTTTTCTATGAAAGAGACTTATTAGCTTATCTTCATAGCTGCAGCCTGAAGTGCAGGCCTCTAATTAAACACACATGTAAAGGCCCAATGTAATCCTTTCCAAAGACTTCAGAGGGTGGGCGGTGTCTTCCTGCTCTCCCTTGCTGTGCTCCACAGCAACAGCATCTCAGAAGGGGAGCTCATACACTTGTCTGGTGCCACGGATTTTGTGGCTGCTGGTCTGGGGATTCCCCTTGGTCTCCCGGCTCTGGTGGCCAAGGAACCTTGCATTCCCAGGTCCCATAGGACCATAACAACTGGAGAGAGAGTTCTTGACAGGTTAGCACCCCACAGTACTGAATAGATAGATATCAGACTGAAACACATCCCCAGTCTTTCCTTTGAAGAAACCTATTTGCTTGTCCTGGAGCTTGTTCTTGGGGGCAGGCTTCAGGTTTGGCATATATCTAGGGGCCTACAGAGCTGCTCTCGGAATGCCAGCTGGGGTACACCATCTTTGTGCTCCTCTTCTGTCCTGCTACAGCTTGCCAGTATCTCCCAGAAAGGACCTGATATACTCATATGGAGCCCTAGTTTTTTTTTCAACTCCAGGGGACACCTCCAGATCACCTGGTTCTGGTGGCCAGACGCAGTCTCACGGGACTATATATATATCTGCATACTTTAAAAGTTGCTGCCTGAGGGTCTGGTTTGCAATCAGCCTGAATCTAGTGGCTGATGAAGACTCTCCTCTTTGGGACACTGACAAGTCTTAGTACATTCTCAACTTCTGGGAACTATTCAAAATAAAATAGGATGCTTGGACAATCACAGGTTGTTCTGAGAGACAGCTGAGAGCTAGGGCAGGGTTGCATGCTAAAGTTCATCTCTTACAGGAGGCACTCCTTCAAGACTGGCAGAGGAGCTTGTTTCATCTAATGCTTAGAAACTAACACATAGAGTCAAACAAAATAAAGAAACAGAGAAATATATTCTAAATGAAAAAAACAAGATAAAACATCAGGAAAAACCTTAATGAAATGAAGATAAGTAATTTACCCAATAAAGAGTTCAATCTCAGGATAGAAATGGATGAGCACAGTGAGAACTTCAACAAAGAGATAAAAAACCAAATAGAAGTCATAGTTGAAGAATATAATAACTGAAAACAGCAGATAGATGAATCAAGAGAAACGGTCAGTGAACTCAGAGGACTCTGGAACTCACCTAATCAGAGCAGTAAAAAGAACGATGTGATAAAAATTACAGGCCAATATCCCCAATGAAGAAAAAGGAGGATAGCTTAAGGCAGCAGTCCCCAACCTTTTTGGCACCATGGACCAGAGTTCTTATGAGAATCTAATGACTGATGATCTGAGGTGGAGCTGAGGCAGTGTTGCTGGCACTGGGGAGTGGATGCAAATACAGATGAAGCTTCACTCACTTGCCCACCACTCACCTCCTGCTGTGTGGCCTGGTTTCTGATGGGCCACAGACCAGTCCTAGGGGTTGGGCACCCCTGGCCTTTGGAACTATGGGACAACATCAAGCAGACTAGCATTCGCATTATAGTGGTCCCAGAAGGAGAAGCGTGAGAGAAAGGGGAAGAAAATTTATTTGAAGAAATAATGACAGAAAACTTCCTTAACCTGAGGAAGGAAACAGACATCCATATCCAGGAATCCTAGAGAGTTCCAAATAAGACAAACCCAAAGGGACACACACTGATACCTTATAGTTAAAATGTCAAGTTAAAGACAAGGAAAGACTTTTAAAAGCAGCAAGAGAAAAACAACTTGTTATGTACAAGGGAACCCCCGTAGGACTATCAGATTTTTTCAGCAGAAAATTTGCAGGTTAGAAGAGAGTGGCATGATATATTCAAAGTGCAGGAAGAAAAAAACTTCCAACTAAGAATAGTTTCCCCAGCAAAGATATAATACCGAATTGAAAGAGAGATATTCTTCCAGACAAACAAAAGCTAAAGGAGTTTATTACCACTAAATCAGCCTTATAAGAAATGTTAAAGAGATTTCTATAAGCTTCAAAGAACAATTGCTGATTAGTAACAAGAAAGTATAAATTAATAGGTAAAGGTAAATATACAGTAAAGTTAGTAGATTAATCACATTAAATTCATATGAGGTTAAAAGTCAAAAATAGTAAAAATTGCTATAACTATAGTAATTAGCCGAGATACACAAGATAAAAAAGATGTAAAATGTAGCCTCAAACATAAAATATGAATGAAGAGTAAAAATGTAGAAGTTTAGAGTGTGTTCAAACTTGTTATAAATTTAAAATAGACTGTTATAAAAAGCTATATGTAAGCCTCATGGTAACCACAAAGCAAAAACCTATTAGATAGAAAGATAATGAGAAAGGAACCTAAGCATACCACTAAAGAAAGTCAACAAACCACAAAGGAAGAGAGCAAGGGAAGAGGAAAGGCACAGAGAGGAGCTACAAAACAGCCAGAAAACACTTAATAAAATGGTAATAAGTACATACTTATTAATAATTAAAAGCAGATGAACTAAATTCTCCAATCAACAAGACATAGAGCATCTGAACACATTAAAAAACAAGACCCACTTGTATGCTACCTACAAGAGACTCACCTCAGATGTAAGAACACCAAGAGACTGAAAGTGAAGGGATTGAAAAGACGTTATTCCAGGCATATGTAAACCAAAAGGAATCTGGGGTGGCTATACTTATATCAGACAAAGTAGACTTGAAAACAAAGATTGTAATAAGAGACAGAGAAGGGTATTACATAATGATAAAGGAGTCAATCCAATAAGAAGATATAACATTAGTAAATGTATACCCAGTATAGGAGCATCTAAATATATAAAGCAAATATTAACAGATCTAAAAGGAGAAAGAGAGCAATGTAATAGTAGTATGGAACTTTAATACCCCACTTACATCAATGGATAGATCATCCAGACAGAATATCCATAAGGCAATGTCAGCCTTAAACAACTCATTAGACCAGATGGACTTAATAGACATATACAGAACATACTATCCAAAAGCAACAAAATATTCTTCTCAAGAGCACATGCAGCATTCTCTAGGATAGATCATATGTTAGGCCACAAAACAAGCCTTAATAAATTTAAGAAGATTGAAATCATATATTTTCCAACCACAATGGTATGAAACTAGGACTCAATTACAAGAAGGTAACTGGAAATACAGAAATATGTGGAGATTAAACAACATGCTATTGAACAACTAGTGAGTCAAAGAAGAAGTCAAAAAAGAGAAATAAAAAATACCTTGAGACAATGAAAATGTAAGTACAACATGTCAAAACTTGTGGGATGCAGCAAAAGCAGTTCTAAGAAGGAAGTTTATAGCGATAGATGCCTACCTCAAACAAGAAGAAAAATCTCAAACTACTGAACTTTACACCTTCAGGAACTAGAAGAAGAAGAACAAAGTAGAAGGAAGGAAGTAACAAAGATCAGAGGCCTCCCCTCCTCCCCCCGCCGTCAAAAAAATGAAATAGAGACTAAAAGGATAGTAGAAAAGACCAGTGACACTTAAGAGCTGAGAGCTTGTTCTTAAGAAAACTAAATAAAATTGACTAACCTTTAGCTAGACTCACCAAGAAAAAAATAGGACTGAGAATCAGAAATGAAAGAGGAGACATTACAGCTCATACCACAGAAATACAAAGGCTCATAACTATAAACAATTATATGACAACAAAGTGGACAACCTAGAAGAAATGAATAAATTCCTAGAAACATAAAACCCACTGAGACTGAATCATGAAGAAATAGATTAATAGTAAGGAGATTGAATCAATAATCAAAAACATCCCAACAAACTAAAGTCAGGACCAGATGGCTTCACTGGTGAGTTTACCAAATGTTGAAGAAGAATTAATACCAATATTTTTCAAACTCTTCCAAAAAATAGGAGGAAACACTTTACAAGACTGTCATTACCCTGATACTAAACCAAGGACAAGGACACCATAAGAAAAGGAAATTATAGGCCAGTATCCCTGATGAATCTATATGCAAACATCCTCAACAAAATATTAGCAAACTGAATTCAATAATACATTAAAAGGATCATACACCATGATCAAGTGGGATTTATTTCAGGGATGCAAGGCTGGTTCAGCATCCACAAATCCAATCAGTGTGATACATACACCACATTAACAGAATGAAGGATAAAAATCATAAGATAAAAATCATATGATAAAAATCAGATGCAGAAAAACCATTTGACAAAATTCAGTATCGATTTATGATTTAAAAAACTCACCAAATTTGGTATAGAGGGAAGGTACCTCAACATAATAAAGGTCATATATGACAAGCCTGTGTCAAACATACTCAACAGTGAAAAGGTGAAAGCCTTTCCTCTGAGTTCAGGAACAAGACAAGTGCCCACTCTCACCACTTTTATTAAACATAGTATTGGAAGTCCTAGACTGAGCAGTTAGGCAAGAAAAAGAAATAAAAGGCCTCCAAATTGGAAAGGTACAGGTAAAACTTACTATTAGCAGATGACATGATATTATATATAGAAAACCCTAAAGACTCCACCAAAAACCTGTTAAAACTAAGTGAATTCAGTAAAGTTGCAGAATACAAAATCAATATACAAATATTGTTGCATTTCTATACACTAATAACCTATCAGAAAGAAAATTATGAAAACAATCTCATTTACCACTTCATCAAAAAGAATAAAATACCTGGGAATAAATTTAACCAACAAGGTGAAAGACCTGCACATTAAAAACTATGGTTTTGATGAAAGAAATTGAAGACACAAATGGACAGGTATGCTTTATGCTCATGGTTTGGAAGAATATTGTTAAAATGTCCATAGTACCCAAAGCAGTTTATAAATTCAGTGTAATCCCTATCAAAATTCCAGTGGCATTTTTTCATAGAAATAGAGCAGTCCTAAAATTTATATGGAATCACAAAAGACTGACTAGACTAAGCAATCAAGAAAGGTCAAAGCTGGAGGCATTGTGCTCCCTGATTTCAACTATACTACAAAACTATAGTAATCAAAGTCATATGATATTGGCATAAAAACAGACACATAGTCAGTGGAACAGAATAGCCCAGAAATAAACCCATGAATGTATGGTTAATTAATTTATGACAAAGGAGCCAGGAACATACCGTGGGGAAAGGACAGCCTCTTCAATAAAAGGTCATGAGAAAACTGGACAGCCACATGCAAAAGAATGAAACTGGACTGCTATCTTATACTCTACACCAAAATTGACTCAAAATGGACTAAAAACTTGAATGTAAGACCTGAAACCATAAAACGCCTGAAAGAAAACATAGGTGGTAAACAAGTGAGACTGCATCAAACTGAAAAGCTTCTACATAGCAAAAGAAATCACCAGAATGAAAAGGCAACCTACCTGAATGGGAGAAATATTTGCAAATCTTATACCTGATAGTGGGATAATTCTAAAATATGTAATGAACTTATACAGCTCAATAGCAAAAACAACAACAACAACAACAACACATAATCCCATTAAAAAAGACATTTTTCCAAAGAAGACATGAGATGACTCATGGGCATAATACAAGGCATTGACATCACTAATCATCAGGGGAAATCCAAATCAAAACCACAGTGAGATACCACCTCATACCTGTTAGAATGGCTATCATTAAAAAGACGAGAAAACAAGCGTTGGAGAGGATGTGGAGAAAAGGGAACCCTTGGGCACTGCTGGTAGGAATGTTAATTGGTGTAGCCACTGTGGAAAACAGTATGGAGGATTCTCAAAAAATTAAAAATAGAATCACCATATGATTTGGCAATTCTACTGTATTATTGTTGGGAGAAAATGAAAACAGTAATTTGAAAAGATAAATACACCCTCATGTTCATTGCAGCATTGTTTATAAGAGCCAAGATATGGAAACAACCTCAATGTCCATCAACAGATAAATGCATAAAGAAAATATGATACACACAACAACAACAACGGAATATTACTCAGCCAGAAAAAGGAAACCTTGCCATTTGTGACAACGTGGACCTTGAGGGCATTATGCTAAGAGAAATAAGACAGAAAGCCAAATACCATATGATATCACTTATTTGTGGGACCTATTTAAAAAAAACAAACCCAAGTTCATAGAAACAGAACAGATTAATGGTTGCCAGAGGCAGGGTCAGGTGGGTGAAAAAGGTGAAAGGGCTCAAAAGGTACACATGTGCAGCTATAAAATAAAGTCGTAGAGATGTAATATACAGCATGGTGACTATAGTTAATAATATGTAATGCATATTTGAAAGCTGCTAAGAGGACTCATCGCAAGAAAAAAGATTTTCTAGATACATATGGTGATGGATATTAATTAGACTTACTGCGGTAATCATTTTCAACATAATACAGTTATCAAATCATTTTGTCGTACACTCGAAACTAATGTTATATGTCAATTATACCCCCTGGCCACATACTGGCCTGTGTAGTAACCAGCCCACACCCGAGCTCTGCTAGACCTTGTCCCGCTAACCTCCCCTGATGGGGCCCTTCTACTCTGTCATGGAAGCCAAGGCTGACTATGACCTGGAAATTGAGTGCAGAGACAGTGTTGGTTTTCTTTATATAGCTAGATTTGTGCTTGCTATCCAGCTTTTCAGAGTAAACAGTATATGTTTAAAGGTGCATATATATGATCTATAAAGGTAAGCAAAGAAATGATTAACACAAAAGTCAGGATACTAGCTACTTCTAGGGGGAGAGGGCGTTCGTGATTGGGAAGAGGCACACAGGAAACTCGCAACACGGCTCCCGCATATAGCCACACAGGCTGCCCACTGCATGACTCTAAGGGATGCCGTTCACATGGAGAGAATCCAGGTACAGGAGAGAATCCATTCCTCTACCTGCATGGTGAGCAGGTACATAGCATTCATGTTTTTCCTTAAAAAGAATAATAATTCTCTACAGAATGATACATACATTTCATAGACTTCTGAATATATTACTGATTGCACCAGGAGTCAGCAAAGTTTTTCTATAAAGAGCCAGCCAGATAAGTAAATATTTTAGGCTTCACAGCATATAAAATGAAGGCCTATGTCCCAATGACTCCACTCTGCTGTTGCAGCTTAAAAGCAGCAACAGGTAATGATATATAAATGACTGGGCATGGCTGTGTTCCAGGACAATTTTATTTACAAAGCCAGGTGGCTGGATTTGGCTTGGAGCCACAGTTTACCAAGGCCCAGTTTACACAATTAAGTGTTTAAAAGAAAATTATGTAGCTCTGGTTTATCCAGGGGATTGAGAGTAGAGTCTGGAATGAAGGGGCCATTGGAGGGTGTAGTAGGCGGCCGATAATGCAGCCTTCTATAAGCTGTTTATTTTTTAATAAGTTATGACTGTGAAAATGTTTGATTTAAATTTGCCTTTTTTAAAATGAATTTTGGGCCTTGTTCTCTGTAATATAAGATATTGAGAGAAAATTGCTGTTTCAACCTCATTTCATTGGGGAACCATTTTTGTCAGTTATTCAGACTAATTCTTTCATTAATAATAGCAGTTGCAACAACAGTAATACCATCTAAAAAAATAATAGTGCTACAAGATGTCAGACATGATGCCAGGCATGTTATATATATTTTTCGTCCTTACAGCAGTTCTTCCTTACAGCAGTTATTATTATTATTATTATTATTAATAATTCGGTCTTTTTTTTTTTTGGCTGACTTTTCCAAGGTCACATATAGCTAATTAAGTGGAGATTTGAGCCTGAGTTGTTCAGCTTTGAAGTTCCCAGTCTGTTTTTCCACAATACTCTACCTCTATTAAAGACTTGCTGTTTTAATGCTCTCAAAATCATTTTGGTTTTAGATTGTCTTCGCAGTTTTACTGACTTAGAAGAACTCGATGAGACAGAATTATATATGTGCCACAAATGTAAAAAGAAACAAAAGTCTACTAAAAAGTTCTGGATTCAAAAACTACCCAAGGTAAGTGTTGAGTTTCGAATTATAATGTAGTTTTGAGGGGGAAGTGCTTATGACTGATGAGAAAACAAATTATTTTTATAACTTTATGTGATCTATTCTATATTGGTCTCTAGGGTTTTCAGTAAAAGCTAAATAGACCCTTTGAGAATGCATACTTCAGCATGTCCTGATAACCATTTCCAGCGTGTGGAGGGGGAGAGCAGCTCCCACACCACCACCAAGCGATTCTCCTTCACCAGCTGGGTGTCCTACCATTCAGCTCAGTTCTGACACTATCCTGAGATAACATCAGATTCCACATGCTAAAGGCTAAATTATTCCCACAAGATCTTTTTCCACTTCAGATGCCAGTCACAAGCCCAGGTTGTTACTTTATGCTCCTGACCTACACTGGAAGTTGCCATGACCCCCTTCCCTTTGGACTTCAGATGCCAGTTACAAGTCCAGGTGGTTACTTGTACTTCTGATTGTCTGTAAATCAGAGGTTCCTCGGCCCATGTGCCCCACCCCTTGGGTTCCATTAATTGATCAAAGCAGCTCACAGAACAGAAGAAACCTGTTTACTTACTAGATTACTGATTTATTATCAAGCATATTTAAGAATATGAGTCAACAACCAGATGAAGATATACAGAGCCATGTTCCAAACACAGGACCTTCTGTTCTTGTGGAGTTTGGGTCCAGGCATGGTGGCACCTGGTGTCCCAACCTGGAACTTCTCCAAACCCAGTTTTTTTGAGTTTTTTATGGAGGCTTTATTACATAAGTGTAAGTGTTTACATTATTGGCCGCTGGTGACCATTCGGCTTCTATTCCTTCTCCACGCCCCCTGGAGATTGGGGGGGTGGGACTGAAAGTTCCAGCCCTCTAATCACTTGGTCTGTTCTCTTGGCAACCAGCCCTCATCCTAAGGTGAGGTCTGCCAGTCACCTCATTAACATAAGTCATGTTTATCACTCTCATTGCTTAGGAAATTCTAAGGGTTTTAGGAGTCGTAGTCTCAGAAAAGGGAACTAAGACCAAATATATATTTCTTATTATAAATTATAATAAGTATTATAATGTATGTGTCGAAGAAGGCAATATCAAGGATCAAAAGGAAAACTGATAGGCCATCAAAAATATTATTTGAGAGACATTTGTACCAAGTAATTTTGATTGAAAGGTAAATTAGGTGTTTTATTTACAGTCTTTGTCCTTATCTCTCATCCAGGTGCTATGCTTACATTTGAAAAGATTTCATTGGACAGCATATTTAAGAAACAAAGTTGATATATTTGTAGAATTTCCACTGAGAGGCCTAGACATGAAATGCTACTTACTAGAGGTAAGGTAATTACCTTGGTTAGCCTAGTGAAAAGATGGCTCTTCGGTAAAATTACATCTTCACAGACAGAGGGTAGAGGTCATCGAGGCAGGAGGTACTGAAGCCATTGACCATTGCCCCTAACTCAGGCCTGGGATGCCTTCTCCCTTGTTCTGCAGCCCGAGAACAGCGGCCCGGAGAGTTGCCTGTATGACCTCGCCGCTGTGGTGGTGCACCACGGCTCTGGGTGAGTATGCGGGGGCCTCGGCATGGTTGGGAAAAGCAGGGAAGACCTGCAGTGTTGCATCACTCTTGATAATTCTTCCCAAACTCCCTAAAAAAATGGATTCAGATACATTCAAGTAATGAGTTAGCACTTTCTTTAAGTTTCGGTGTGAAATAACATTCCTGAGAGAATGTTGTGAATCATGAAGGGAAGGTACATAAGGCAAAATGGAGCATAATTCATTCCAACCCAACATTTAGAACTCAATCTTATTGTTCATAAAATCCTGAGTATTTAGTTATTTCTTTTGCTGATTGATATTTAAAAGGGAGAAAAGGGAAGATTATTTATAACTTAACATTATATCCTCTGAAGATTTTTTATTTTGTTGAGTAATATTTGATTTTTTCCCCTAAAATTTTGTATTAGTGGCATATACCATCTGATTTCTGGTCTATTTGAGAATGACAATTTTACCTTCAAACTTATAGACTACTATTTTGGGCAAAACATTATCCATGTTGAAAATCCTTTTCCCCAGAACTTTGTAGACATTGCTCCAGTAGCTTCACCATTCATTCATAGAATTATAAATGATGAGTCTACTACAAGTCTGACTCTCATTCTCTTCTTTATAGGCAGCCTGTTTTTTCTCTTTGGAAGGTTGTAGGATCCTGTTAAAAAATTACGTCAGATATATTCCTGTTTGATAGTTGATAGGGACAAGCTTAGTCTGGTATCTTCAGCTCATGGAAATGTTTATTTGTTCCACCTATTCTCTATTTTCTCTCTCGAACCCCTGCTAAATGTACAGTGAATTTAGGTCTTTCACACATTTTAACTATTCTTTCATGTTTTCCATCTCTGTTTCAGAGAACTGCCGTGCCCTGTTTTTCCAAATCACCAGTTAGGGTTTCATTTATATCCAAATTGAAGATTAGCTTCTCCTTGAAATTTTTAGATCGTGGCCATCACATTTTTCTGATAACTTTTCATAACAGCCTATACTTGTTTTCTGGTTGGAGTATCTCCTTGAAACCATTGGTACTAATTAGAATTTTTAAAGTTCTTTTTGTATTTTTGCATTAAATTCCTCAGTAGTTAATTGCTTTACTGTTTTTCCTGGGACGTATCTTTTTGATGACTTTTGGTTGTTTATTCGGGATCGTAATAAATGAAGGATGAGATTGATAATTTTTGGTAAATGGTAAGCATTTTTTCTAGCAATTGTGAAGGTCTCTTGTACCCAAAGGCTGCTCTGCCTGAGAGGGCTGGCTCTGGGGCTCCAGTGAGAATGTGTGGGTCAGGCTGACAGAGAAAAGCCCTGATGGCCAGAGTAGGGGGAAAGTGCTTCTCTGGAGGCAGACTACTTTTTAAGCTCGTTTTTTTCCCCAAGACTAATGAGGAATCTGGTTCTCAGTTTCACATGTTTCCACAGACCTTGACCAATGCTTATTATGTTGAGAGTTCCTTAGCTATTGGGTTTCTCTGTTAATCCAATACATGTGAACACTCTTTTACATATTCTAGAAAATCCTCAATTTTGGTCAGTCAGTGGCATTTTTCCCTGTTTTCTAGTGTTAATATATTCCTTGTCATTTTGGTGGGTTTTGAGGAAAATCAACATGTGAGCTCAAGCAGCCATCTTCAGCAAGTCTCTAGGATTTATTCTTTGATGATAGTACTTATTAAAATGTATGTATCTGTGAGTTTCATGGTTGCACAGTTCCGTCTGTGATTTCTATAGTTGTTGTCTTTGATATTTTGACTTTTCCTTACAGGGTTGGTTCTGGACATTACACAGCATATGCAACTCATGAAGGTCGCTGGTTCCATTTCAATGACAGTACTGTAACATTGACTGATGAAGACACCGTCGTGAAGGCAAAGGCCTACATCCTTTTTTATGTGGAACGCCAGGCCAAAGCTGGATCAGATAAACTTTAATACCTCCTCTAAATCATCATTCGTCAACTGAACCGGACAAACATTTCCAGTTTTCCATAAATACTTGATCCAAGATTTAATTTCATTATGCACTTTTCAATTTCCTATTTTGGGTTTAGTTTTATTTTGTCGTTGGTAGTGAGTGACTTACTGAACATGGGCACCAACTTTTTTTTTTTTAGTTCTACCAGAAAACCTCAGCAGATATTTTGATTTGCTGCTTTAGTTGTAATAATTCAGTTTTTATATGTAGTTCCAAGAACTTAGTTCTATTTGACTTTTTTATATTAATATTTTCAGTTCTCACTTTGAGGCACATTTGCATCAATGCTTTGGTTTCTCTCACATGCTGAAAGCAAGCTCCGTTCCCGATCATGAAGAACGACATAACTGCCTGCTGTACTGGAGATCAGGTTGACTCTAAATCAAGAATCATGTGTGCATGTAATTTGTGGCCCACGAGATTTCAGTGACTGCTCAGTAATCATTCTTTTTGCGTGTAAAAGATAACAGAGTGCATCATTAAGTAGACTAGGTAATTGATGCTCCTGGTATCTTTCAGGGCTGCTGTTTATCAGCACTAAATAAATTTGGTGGTTCAGTGGTACCTGTACTGAAAATTCAAGAATTACTCTGTTGGTTTTTTGGTTTGGGGGTATTTTTATGTGTGTTTTAATAGAAGTGAGAAAAGTCTAAATAAGACCAAATACATTTAGTGTTAAAACAAATCCTGTGACCCAGCTACATGGCATAGGTGTTGCCCAGTGAGATGCAGCCATAGCTTTTGTTTGCTTTTTTGAATCAGCACCTAATTCCCCCATTAGTTGTAGCACTGGGGATAACTGCATGTCTGCTTCACTCCTTCTTCCTGCTTTGCCATCTGGGGTCAAAATGCCAACCTCCAGAGTTGATTCTGACCATCGTCTACCCTTCATGTAACACTGTGGTGTCTGCTTCTACAGAAGGAAATGAGAATCTTTATTACTCTTAAGGTTTTAAAAATTATGGCCTATCCTGATAGTAGAGCAAGTTAAAAACATTCTCATTTTGAATAAGTAGAGTTCCTGTTGAGTTTAGTAGTCTTTGTTTTAAAATTGTTTTTAAGAAAAATAGATACAAGAACTATTTAGATTTAACTCAAATTGAAATCTGGACTCAGAATCCCATTTAACGAAGGTGATTATGATTTCTGCGCGTGCTTCAAGCCAGTCCGTTGATTATGGGTGGCGGTGGCATTATTCACAAATTACTTAGAGAAGGAACTCCAAAATAGGCATGTAGGCATGGACCACACACAGTTTTCATGTTCATCTCTTGTCCTAATCATTTTTCTCCCTTCTCAATTTTCTACAAGTTATTGGACAGAAAGTATTTCATGTTAAGCCAGCCAACCAGACTTTTTGGTGATCTTGTTTCTTCTAGTAAAAAAAAAAAAAAAAAAAAAGTAAAGATTTTAACTGTGTGAATGTAAAAGAAATTCTGGTGGCTGCCCTCCTAGGCCAGATATTTGAAGTTGCAGGAGCAGATGTAGCTTCATTTTCCATTTTAATATTAGCTGCATAAATCCCACATTTTCTCAGAGCAGAACCCATCTGCTAAACACTTTAACATGACCAGGAGCAAATTGCAATTACGTTTAACCTTGTCCTGTCCAGTACAGGGGGTCACAAGCCACAAATTTAATTACCTTTCAGTTTTTCAGTCACGCCAGCCCTATTTCACGTTCTCAGCAGCTCCGCGGCACGGAACCGCTCCCCACTAGGCCGTTTCCAGATGCGTGCGTGGTGTTTCCTTGGACAGGGCTGGTCTAAATTTTCACTCCAGGAAAAAACTTTGCCATCATGTTAGGTCTTACCACTTAAAGAGTCTAGAAGATAATTAAGAGGTGAACATGTATTTAAAATGATTTACAGTGCTAAATTAGATTAGGTTGAACCATATGGAAATTGTGATAGTTGACTTTTTGATCTACAAAAATGAGTTTCACATCATTTGATCTAATATGTCAGTACATTAACACCACGTCTAATTGAACTTGAAATGTGCATCTCCTTTGATTTTGCTAAGTATCTCCTATGAATCCAGGCTCTTTTGCTTTAGAAGGTACACAGCTATAACTTCTAACATTTGCACTTAGCTCGTTAGTGTTGCTGAATGCGCAGCTGGTATGACTTCAACAATAAAGCTTTGGGCAGTGTTGATGGTGGTGAAAAGCTGTCTTTTTATATCAGGTGGAATTTAGCAGTGGACTGGATTACCTTGTTGAGGAAAGTGGTCCTCGGGCAACACTGTTGACTTAAGAGATGAACACGTCTCTTTGAATTTTTGTATTTTTATTGCTTGATTTTAAGCAGAAATGTTTGAATGGTATCACGAAGGCTCTTTGGAAAAATGACTGCATCCATTTGAATTATGCACTTGAACACCAGTGATGTAAATGTGCCTATTTGTATTTTAAAAATTTAACTGTGTAGCCTTATCACACCTATTTTAAAAGCTGATCTTTTTGTGCTCTTCAGGGCTTTTTCTCTTGTGCCATGCTGTCTCAGGCATGTACGTGGCTTCTCAGAGAACTGATGCTAAGGCAGGGCCTCATGCCAGGTCACATGGCTCCTTGGACAAGAAAACTTTCTCAGAAGTCCTCCCACACAGGGGGTGATAGAAACAGTTTGTGGCAACACAAATCTCTCTCCATGGTGGAGAAACCTTTGCTTATCCACTGTATTCTACTCAGTGTCTAGTGATGACAAATGTAATAGAATTAAACCCGTAAAGTATACTGGCCCTGGTTGGTGTTAAATGTGTATCTCACCTGTGGAACCTACTCAGCAGCTTGGTTTCTGGGGTTGGGGACATATTTATTTCTTAAAGCCAAACCTCTCCATTGGTTTGTGTACATAAGTCTAGTAAGATATACTTACCCCACCTCAACCTCCACTGTCCCCTAAACTCTTTCATGTCCCCTCTGTTGCTGATGTGGCCTCTTCACTTGGGCCCTGGCAAAGCTCATGAGCAAAGTGTGTTCCTGCAGCCAGGCGTGGGCCCCAGGTGCCCAAGTGCAGCCATGGGAACACTCACCGCACAGGAAGAGGCGGGCATGTGGTGGTGTCGTGGCGTAGTCCAAGGTCTTTGCATCGCCTCACTGGATGCAGTACCTTCCCCCTCAGGTCTGAGTGTAATGGAATCCAAACTGCCCTCCGCAAGCATTGGTTGTGCTGTGATGTAATCATTTGCCATTAAAACCTAGTTTGTATGATGCTGAGAGGATTATGCAAGTGATTGATTTCATTTAAGTTGTAATCACATCCCTTTTCTGCTTCACCAACCCGAACTGTTTTATGGAAAGTATCATTAAAGGTCTGGTCTCTTTCCTTTGGACTATTATTTCTAAATACCTTTCAGTGGAGCCAAGTAAATGATGATGTACTTGCTCAAGCTCTGGAAGTCAACAGGAAGCTGGTTCTTACAGCACCTTCACTGTCCGGGGCTGTTGGTGTACAGAGGCTCAGATGAAGTGACTTGTAGGCAGGGTGGTGACGGGAAGAGACCCCGTAGTGCCTATAGTCAGGTGCCTGAGGGAGCTCACCTGGGCTCAGTGAAGCCATCCTGTCGCCCCTTGTGACTGCTGATCTTATAAAAATGAGGTCCGCTTGCCTCCTTCAGCACTAGACTACCCCGAGGAACCAGGTTTTGGAATCTGAGCAAAGGATATTGGTCATCTTTAAAAATAAAACAAATGCAGTCAAAAAATATTTTTTACAGTAGGCTCCTATACACTACCTCTCTGCCCCCATGTCACGTGCAAACACAAAAAACAATCATCCTATGTCTGAGCCCATCGTTTTCCTGTTACTTGCCTGTTTCTATCAATCAGTTTTCTAAAACCGAAGACAGAGGTGCTTGCAGCCCAAATGGTTTTGCCTCCAGGTCCCGCATAGCACGTTTCCTTTGGGCAGCTGTGCTGGCCAGAGGCTGTGCAGCTGCTGTTGCTGCAGCCCAGTAGCCAAGCTCCACACAGGCAAAAAGGGAAGCTCTGTTGTCATCGCCCCGACCTGAGCCAGAACCCTCCCTGCCGCATTCTGGGGCGCTTCCTAGTGCCCACCCAGAAGAGCAGCAGAGGGTCCAGGCTCTAACCGTTCACCCCACCGGGGTTCTGCTCCAGCAGGGCTATGGGCATGCGGCTGGGAAGCCACGAAGAACCAAAATTGACTTCTGATGGCCAGCACACTTAGACTGTTCTACCTTTTTAAAAAGCTGAATGAATTGCCTGTTCCATGGATTGGCCTCTGAAAAGTACTGGGCTGGAAAGGGTTTGCGAGGGAAAGTGGAGATAATTAGGCTTTCTATTGAACACAGGTGTGCTGCTGCGTTCCTTGAGAATTACAACTAGAAGCTAAAGGGGCATTGGCTGTCGGCTGTCATTTTGAACAATTAAAATGATTAGCTGAAAATATTAGCTAGTTTACTCTTTCCTTGAGAAATACTTGCTCCATTTAGCTGTTTTGTTGTTTGTTTAAGAAAACATCCCTTCTGCTTCACCTTCACCTTCACCGTGGCAGTGGCTGGGTAACCAAGGCACACAGGACTGCTGATACTGCCTTCTCAGAGCAAGGGAGCTGGCTAGAATGGCTGCTTTCTTTCCTTAGCTGCATTCAGCTTTTTAAAGGCAAAGCTGCACCAGGCCTGACCAAGCCTTATTTCCAGAAGAGGGTCCAGCATAGTCGCTTCATAGGTCTTACTCCACACAACTTAGAAAAAGTATTCCCATTCCTTCCAGACGAACCAAGGTAATCCCTGACATGGTGTTCCCTGGTCTAGCAGAAGAAACACTGCTCCTCCCTCACTGCTACAAAGGCAGAATGAAGCCTTTACCATCTGCATCCCCCAAACAAACCAAATCTAGGCCTTCACAGAGGATTGAGATTGAAGTATTAGAAAATGCGCCCACCTATAGAGAAATCTAGGTTACTTTTAAGAAGGGAGAACTTAATAGATAAAACCTCCAGGCAGTTTGCCAAATGGAACTAAAAGCATTCATAAGGAGGATGGGGTGTGGCTGGCTTAAAGTATTTTAGTTTAAACTAAAATACTTTAAAATTGTTTCAAGCAGTTCTGTATGAAGAGCTACCTCATCCATCCTGACGTTTTGAGGAATACAAGCTAAATAACAGCAGGACACATAATTAGAAAAATGTAAAGCCAAGTAGAAAGTTTAAAACGTGACACACACACACACAACCCTGGAAATATAAGCTACTTCAGATAAATCTTTTATGAAACAGCTCTGGGTAAAAATAGAGCCAGTTGGGAGGCCCAGAAATCCCTTTGCCTCGTGGAGGGCAGCAGGATTTTGAGGGTAGTTCAGCCTAGCCTGGAAAAACCATCACTACTGAGTAAAAATAATAGAAGTAGTATATTACTCATGGCTTCTGCTTATAGCTCTGAAAAAATGGTCACCGCTAGCTCCTTATAGCAGGTTTCCTACTAAGAGTGGAGCAAAAGACATGTATTAATACTAGAAAATAAAAACATACTAGTTACAATTAGGGTCCCTCCCGGAAAGCAGAGCCTACAAGCCCAGACAGAGGGGTCTGGCTAGCCACCTAGAATGAAAATGCCTTGGGTAAAACCGAATAAGCTCACTGCTGAGCACCATTGTGCTAAAAGGAAAAGAAATCCCTTTTAAGGAAACCATTTAACTTCAATAGGCTGCATTTCTGCCAGGATTTTCAATTCCTCTGAATATAAGCCGAGCCACAGATTTGCACGTATGTCTGGATCCTGGCTCCCCCCACCACTTAGAGCTTCAGCACCAGTTGTTAGCCAAAAATAAACCCCATTCCACAACCATATATGTCCACCAACCCAGAGCTGGGGAGGAGCAGCAGGAGGTAGGTCAGGTCCCTGGGCTCCAGCCACACTCAGTGTGGCCGCTGTGTACCATGCATATCACCCAGCTCAACCGGGAGTGCCTGCTGCACCTCTTCTCCTTCCTGGACAAGGACAGCAGGAAGAACCTCGCCAGGACCTGCCCCCAGCTCCAAGATGTGTTTGAGGACCCTGCACTCTGGCCCCTGTTGCATTTTCGCTCCCTCACAGAACTCAAGAAGGACAACTTCATCCTGAGCCCAGTGCTCAGGAGCCTGTCCATCTGCTGGCACTCTAGCCGTGTGCAGGTGTGCAGCATCGAGGACTGGCTCAAGAGCGCCTTCCAGAGGAGCATCTGCAGCCGGCATGAGAGCCTGGTCAATGATTTCCTTCTCCAGGTGTGCGACAGGTAGGTCGCCTCCTGAGCAGTGGCTGATATCCAGAACTTTGGGAGGTTGGGGGGGCGGGGAGGAAGAGCAGCTTACAAGACCAAGATGGCTCTGCCTCAGGGAGCCTCAGACTAGGCCAAAGGCAGACCCTTGAGGCCCATCCACAGCAGAGTCCCCAGAAGATGGATAAGATCATGGAGGAAACAAGTGACAGTCCTCCTCTTAGCCTCATAGTTCCTGGGGCTGCTTCTGCAGCAGAGAGGAACTAACTGGGCTTCAGCTGTCACTGTCTTTCGGGCAGCTGTCCTCCCTGGCAACCATTAAGTGCTGGATGGGTACAACTGGGCTTGGATTTTCAAGGTCAGACCCCAGGAAAAGGTTCCTAGATGCAGCAATCAGCTCATCCCTGGGGTGTGCTGGGTTAGCAGAAGCATGCTAAACTAAGGGGGTGAGGGTTGTGACAGTCATGGTGACAGACACTCATTAGAAATGTTAATCTTCATGCTTCCCCTTGGGGAGGGTGTTTTATCCTAATTTTTCAAAGGAGCAAACCAAAGCTCTAAGAGTTTGTATAATTTGCCTACAATCTAAGATTGCCAGATTTTAGCAAATATTCAAGACAGTTAAATTTGAATTTCAGAATAACTCTTTGGTATAAGTATATCCCAAATACACCCTGTATTTGACCTGTCAGAGCCTACTTCCTAGAGTAGCCCATACAGATTTCCTCAGAACACAGACTTCCTCAGCCAGGCTCTTCCTGAGCTTTTATCAGTCGGTCCTGCCTGTGAGGAAAGGCGCCCCTGTGCTACTATCAAACTAGCCTCCGCCAGCTTGCTGCTACCCAAGTATAATAGCCGCTGTTTACAAGCAGCACAGCAGGAATTAAAGTAGTATTGTGGCCCCATCTTCTCTTTTTTAAGGCAGTAGAAAGAAAACAGAAAATGGACTTGGGACTAGACCTTAAGCAGACCAGGCCATTTTGATGGCATTAACAAAGTCCAGAAATCAAGACTGGAGGGTCACATGAGGGGAAAAGCTTGCCTAGAAATTCCATTTTTGCTGTAAGAGAACCACATTTAATTCCCCAAACCAGCAAGGTGTGGTGTGGGCCTCCCAGGCCAGTCTGGCACAGCAAAGGGCCTTGGCATCACTAAAAGTGTAAAGGGCTTGGTGGTCAGGGTTCTGTGCTGAGTCCCCCAGTTCTGCTACTGTCTGACCACGTGACCTCAACCCAAATATTTAAATTTTCAATTTCATCATCTGTAAAATGGAATAAATCACTTATGTCACAGGCTAAGACACAGAGTAGGTAAAGGAAGTATTGATTCTGGTTCTGGCAATCAGCTGGGGGGCAACGATAGTGAGGGACAGCTAAGGCTGACTGGGCAGAGAGGGAGCTCTCTCTCTGGTTTCTTCCTCCATCAAGAATAATATAATGTTTTGAGGAAAGGATCACTCAATGCCCTCGGGGCTTAAACACCTAATCCTCATAACTACCCTGAGGTTAACAAGTTCTCCCAACTGACAGATGAAGAGGTGGCCCCACAAGGTTCAGACATTTGTCCTGGGTCAGACAGCAAGTATATCACAAATTACTTGAGCTCTCTGGGTCAGTTTCTTCATTCATAAAAGTGGGGGTACAGAAGTTGATGTGAAGACGAAGGCATGTGAACCCGGGAAGATGGAGTGGGTTCAGTGTGTGAAATGTGGTGGTGCCCAGTCTATTTTAGTTCCTCATCTCCTTCTCTAGGCACAAGGGGGCCAAGCTGGCTCAGGCAGGTGCAGTCGAGGGACTAAGAAGGAGAGCGATGGGGAAAGCCAAAGAAAAGGACATTCCTCTGTCCATATTCCAGCTCCCTCTAGCTACAGAGAGCTAAGGCCTGTGCCCAAGACAGGTCCTTCTTGAATGGAAGTGGCCTGATTCTGTTTACTCCCTGAAGAGGGTTACAATTGCCTACAGAAGGCCCTATGCAGCCTATTCATACCCCAAATCTCACCTAACCTTCACAACAACCCCACTGGGAGGCATTATTCTCTCCCTTCCTGCCTACTGCCCCACCAGGAAAATTAGGCCACACTGTAGATCTGCCAAGACTAACTTTGCTTAAGATCTTTTTCTCCATTAGGTTCTGGTAATAAGGCTGGCTGGGGCAGATGGGCCTCCAGGCTTTCTGGACAAGCTACCTCTGTGACTGTACTCACCTCTGGCCTGGTGCTAGGTACTTCTGGTTCTTGACCTAGCCTGGCGTCACAGTGTGTGTGTGGGGGCGGTGTAGTAACTCTGAAACCAGGACTTTAGAACCCAGAGCCAATATTCAGAAGCATGCACCCCATCTTCCTGCCTCAAAAGTTGGAATGGACCTGTCTCGAAGCCACCCATAGGAAACCCTTCCTCCCTTCCTGTCCTGTGTCAAGAAGCGTCAGGCCTCAGTTTGAGGCTAGACCGGGGCTCTCACCACGAACCACTTCCCCCATCCCAACCCAAGGGAACAAGTCCGGGGAGAACCAATGAAACTACAGTTGTCTTTCCTGGAACCAGCATCCCCCACTGCCAGCAGGAAGGACTTCGGCTCCCCACTGGGGAATCCTAGAAAAAGCTCACGCAGATTAAGGTATGGTGCGTGGACAAGGGCTGCAGAAACGCGACAGTAGCCCTGGTTCAGATCCTGGCCGCGTCATTGCAGGCAGCAAGTTCCTTGAACTCGCTGGGCTCGGTTCGTCCTCTGTAAACTGCGGAGAGTTCCCCAGGGCGGTTCGGCTGACGACCAGCCACTGAGCTCCCGCACGGGCGTGGCCAGGGGAGTGCTAATCGTGCCGTCCTCAGCCCGGGCCCGCGGTCACCGTGTTCTCTCCACAGGTGCCCCAATCTGGCGTCTGTCACGCTGTCGGGATGCGGCCACGTAACCGACGACTGCCTGTCGCACCTGCTGCGCTGCTGCCCGCGCCTGCGCGTGCTGTGCCTGGAGAACTGCGCGCGCGTCACCAATCGCACGCTGGCGGCCGTGGCGGCGCACGGGCGCGCGCTGCAGACGCTGCACGTGGACTTCTGCCGCAACGTGAGCGCGGCCGGCCTGCGCCGCCTGCGTGTCGCGTGCCCGCGCCTGGCGCTGCGCGCCGAGCACAGCGCAGCTATGATCCCAGACCAGCCCCCGCGCGGCCCGCCCGCGCCTGGTCTGGCCGTCCGCAAGCGGCTCCTGCGCTAGTCCGCGGGACCGCGGAAGGAGGAGCGAGCGGCATTAACAACCCCGGCGGCTCCATCACTCCACTCAGCCTGTCGCCGTCTTCTGAGCCTCAGTTTCCCCGTCTGCAAAATGGGGATACGACTACCTACCTCACATTACGACTTTATGATTAGGATGGGTGCGAGATTAAATGACTGGATGCCTGGAAAACACTCGGGTGGTTCTCACTAAACACCAGCACCTTTACTCGCCTCCCTTCCGCGGCAGCGGGAGGCACCTACACCATCCTCCCCTACTACGGGCCGCCGTTGGGGGTGTAACGCAAGGCGGACGCACGCCGCAGGGGGACTGCCGAGAGGAGCAGGACGCCCTGGGAACGGGACCGAGTGGCCCCGGCGGACGTCCTCTCCTGCAGTTCCCCAGCAGCCCTCGGAGGCCCTGCCAACGGCGCAGGCACAAGCTTCCTGGGAAAGTGGCCTCGGTGCTGCGGGTGGGATGAGTGGAGGATCCCCGACCTGCGGCTTCGCTCCGCGCCCACGCCAGCCCGCTCGCTTTTCCGCGGGCAGATGCATTCCTAGGAGTTTGCACACGCAATTGTAGAAAATTCGCGTATTGGTGTGACTCACATAAATGGCATAGTTATTATTTCTTATTCCCGTAAAGGAAAAAGTTCAAAAACCCAAAGTAAAAGCAGTAGTCCTGGTTAGGTCTTTTGATAAAGAAACCATTAGAAGCTGATGCAGTTAGATTTTTACCTGCTGAATTTGCTGAACGTGAGCACACATCTTGTCTACAATTTCATGGCTTTCGTCCCCTTATGTCCCACCTTTAGCCACCAAGTAAAGGCTCTGAGCCACCCAGCAGCCTCCTGGTCTCAGGTACCTGGGGGCAACTTTGGGTAAGTGGGGAAGGCCGGGAGCACTAATGAGTGGTGGGCGGTGCTCACACTCTGGGCTCTACCCATCACCAGCTGTGACCAAAGCTTCTTACCTGCCTGAGGCCAGGTGTTTTCTTTGTGAAAGGGGAGCTTGATTCTTACTCATTGGTTCCTTAATTCCTTGCCCAAATGTTGGGGGAATAGCAAGGGAAAAGAGACAAGTTCTATTCTCATGGTGCTTACATTCTAGTAGGGGAAGAGACAGCAAGTACAGTAAGTCTTAACCACATTGATTCTTGGAACTACAGAGAATGGAGATATAATGAAACCAACTTTGCCATAGGCTAATTGATATAAACAAAAGTTAATTTCCTATGGCATCCTAACGCTATTTGATGACTGGCTGTAATTGTTATATAAGAAGATAGTACTGGGTAGCGGGGAAGCTACTTCAAAGGGGTTGACCAGTGTTAAGTCTCATTGAGAAGGTGGCATTTAAGACATGAGTTGAGGGGACTAAGCAGCATCTGGGAGGAAAATACTCTGGGAAGAGGGAACAGCCAGTGCAAAGGCCCCAGACTAGGAGCATGGCTGTCATGTTAGGGCAATAGCGAGGTTGGTGTGGCTGGAGCAGGGAGGAGGAAAGGCAAGCAGAAGATCGGAGAAATAAGGGATGAGCTAGGCTGTTGAGGTCTCACAAGTTATTGTGAGAATGAAATGAGAGTTAGACACTCCCTACCCAATCTACCCCTGGCATCAACCAGGGCAGAAATGATATCCAGGTGAAGACCAGGAAGCACTGAAATTCCTCCAGGCAGATCAGCAGAACCCCACTGAACCCCAACCCCTCTAGGGACAGCTGAAGGCCTCAGTTGCTACCCCCAGGCCCCTGGTTGGGGCAGTACTTAGCCTGGAAACAAGGTATCCAGTAACAGCACTGGGCCCAGGACT
Organism: Rousettus aegyptiacus; assembly: GCF_014176215.1. Taxonomy (NCBI): domain Eukaryota; kingdom Metazoa; phylum Chordata; class Mammalia; order Chiroptera; family Pteropodidae; genus Rousettus; species Rousettus aegyptiacus. The sequence goes on from NW_023416306.1 coordinate 131,352,924, forward strand.
GGCATAATCCCTCATCCGTGTGTCAGGAGAGCCAGCCCCTCAGGACGCCACCTGCTGTGGAATTGGAGGGCCCATCACTAACTAGCTTGTGAGACCAGCTTCCTCTGGATGATTTTACAGTTCACCCACCATGTTCCGGGCTCTGGAGGGAGGCCTTGCAGGGACTTAATTTTTCTCCCACTACTGAAAATGTTGAAAGCAAATTTTAGGCTTTTAGTGGGTTTAATGTTTGTTTAAAACAGAGCCAATTAAGCTCCACGGCTTTGCTCTTACCATCTCTGATAAGTCCCAGTTCCCACATGAGTTGGTGGTTGAATGTGGAGAACAGGATCCTGGTTTCTCGCTCTCCTGACAGAGGGCAGGTCAGCCCTCTCCAAACCTTAGTTTTCTTTCTGTGTATAGCTAGAGAATCTTGCTCCTAGGGTTCTTGTAAGGGGTATGAGATTGTGTTTGTAAAGCAGAGGTCACTGCAAGTTCAGATGGAATGGGGTATCTTGCATTCCCTTGAGGCCTCTTTTCCCATGGAAGCTCTTTTATAAATGAGGGTTAGGTTCCCTGGCTAACCCTTCAATGCTTAGTAAACCCCACATACCAACACTGTAGTGATCACAGAGCTAAAGCTGGGCTGACAGCTGTGTCCCATTGTTTCTGGGGCTTTAATTCAGCCCCGCCCCCTCTAGGGGAGCTTTGGGTCCTTGAGCCAAGGGCCATCTGAGATGCTCCCAGAAGCTGGGCACTGACGGAGACCCATGACTCCCCACTTTGCCTTCTCTGACAGTCACTGTTCACCAACAGCAGGCACTTGACATAACAGTGCCCTGCTTAATCTAAAAACAACTTTCAAGGTCTCTCAGATTTGCATAGAACAAGAGGCACTGCATGCTTAATTAATCCACTGACTCATTCATCTCAAAAACATTTACTCGGTACTGGCACAGGCTGGGCCAGGCCCTACCCCAAGGGACTCACTCTATTCAGAAGACATGCCAACTGGGGTCGGGTGGAGCTCTTGGGAGCTCTCCCACCTCTACTGTCCATAACTTCTGGCAAGTTGTGACCCCTCTGAGCTTCAGTTTCTTTATCTGTAAAATGGGGCCAATACCCTCTTTGTGACACTGCGATGAGATTATGTCTAAACGTGCACCCTGGAAGGTAACATAAACTGACAAGGTAGGGGTAGGTAAAGGTATCTTCACATCTGTGGAGGGATGGGAAAGGCAAGTACCTGGCAGAACCCACAAGGTCTGGGTACTGGAAAGGCTCTATATGGGGTGATCTAGGAACATTTGACAAAGGACAGAGCCTTTGAGCCACACTTAGAAGGCTGACTCTAGCTTCCACAGGTTCCAGTGGTGGGGAGGGTGTCCCTATCAGCAGACACAGCTCAGCAAAGGCAGAGCCAGGAAGCCTAAGGCATGTTCAGAGAAAGGTGAGCTGGGGAGATGAGAGCCTGGCCATGTTCCAGAGGCACCTGGATGTGGCTTAGGGTTATCTATGACCTCACAGCCTCTATCACAGTAGACCACAGCCTTTCCCCAGCTCTTGAATACTAACTGTTGTCACTCTCAGCTATGACCAAGGCATCCAGTGGCCACACAGAGGGAAAGCTAGGGGAGGGTGCAGAACCTCAGCACTGAGGCAGGATAGTGTGCCCCTGGCTGAACGCTGACCCAAGTCACCACATGATGTTTGCTGGTCTGCACAGGCACCTTGGTCACAAACTCTAAGTCACAGGGGCCCCAGTGGCCCATTTCTGCACAAGCTGAATGTTTGGAGGGGAATGGCTGAGCCCCCTCGGCTCCACCATTGGCATGCTGACAGGGAGCCGAGGCTCCCAGCTCTAGCCTGCATGCACTCAATACTTCCCTTCTCCTGACCTTAGATTCCTGGTTTGTAACAGGAGACATTACCTGATTCCTTATATCTAGGATTCCATCAGCTCTAGGATTCAATGCCCAAGACTTGCTTTTTGCTGAAAACCAAGTTCACCAAATGTAGGTTCCATCTGGCTGGCAGTGCTGGTTGAAGGCCACGAAACTGTACCTTGGAGGAGAAATCTTAAATTTTAAAGGCTAGAGGTCGAAGTTCTCAAGACTGTTTAAGGGTCATAAAAACTGCAAGTATTTGTTAACTGAATGAGTCCAACAGGCAGAAAAACTGCCCAAGCCTCCACGTGGGCTGAAAGTGAGCTGAGGAAAATAAACGCCTGCACTAGGCTCATTTTGGCTCCTCAGGTCAGGGACTCATGCTTCCCCCTCTCTCCTGGAACTTCCAAAAGTCAAGAGAGTGAAGAAAAATGACAGGTTTCCAGCAAAGAAATGGCATCTGTTACTGAGGTGTCTGTGCAGATTTTCCTTGCACAGTCAGATCTCCCAAGAAACTGTCCATTAGGCCTGACAGGTAGGAGCTGGAACCATGAGTGAGTGTCAGCCTGCTGGGGGTGCCTCTGCCCCTTAGTTCACAGTAAACTGTGGCACAGCCTCACAGGTCGAAGCATCACTTTGATTTAAAATAATTGCAGAATGCAGATGTATCCTTCAACTAAGCACAACTTCAGCCTAGCCCAGCCCAGTTCAGTGAGAGAAGACCCAGTTGTGACCAGGAACCAGCCCAGAAGGCCCTAAAAGACCCCTCTCCCAGGAATATCCTGGAACCTGATCAGCAGCACACAAAGGCCTCTCTTCTCTAAGAAAAGTTCCTTCTTAGTCCAGAGGCCTAGGAAGTGCCTTCCTACCCCCAGAGTGGGTGCTTCAAGCCCAGAGCCCTTCACTACTGCTACTGACTGAGCTCTCAGATCAAGTATTAAAAGCTTGTCTTTCCCCAGAACGCCCTGGGTTCCCCAGAAGCTGTGGTCTCCCTGAGACCCAGTTCCAACTGAAGCCTCTTTTCAATAAAACTAAGATGTCATCATTCTAAATATTAGATGTTCTCACTAGGAAAGATCCATACACATTATCCTAGCCAAAAAAACCCTCTATTTTTCTTCCCTTTTTTCTTTGAAACTACACACTTTCTACCTTCCTTGTGGAAAACTGCCTGCAAGGCTCTCTTGCTAGCAACTCATTTGAGCAGGCTGTCAGCTTTGACCTTCTCCACGAAGTACACTGGAAGCAGCTTATGGTTTGAACTTGCTGTGGATGGAGACAAGCCACCCAAAAGACTTGCCTTCTTCCTGTTCCTACTCCTGGCAGCCAAAGCCTTCACAGCTGCTCTCATGATGGCCCTTTCCCCCAAAACCACATGCTCATTCTGACATTTCTGAACAAATGAGCACATTGCCCAGGGCCCTCAAGGGCTGAGCTCAGGAACCAAGAGTGTAACCCCTTCCTCAGCCCCCCGCATGACTCCTCACCACCCATCATTCAAGGAAATGAAAGCCACTCATTATTAATTCTGTTAGTTCACACATCCACTCACTCATTCACACAGTTACTCATTTATGCATGCCAAGTACCTACGAGCAGTAGCTGTCTTTTCTGTGTACCTCTCACTTGGCCACCCTCCCCACAGATATGACATGATATTGTAAACTGCCCTGCTCTTTAATTCCACCACTTGTTCTTCACAGGCAGAGTCCAAGCCATGTTACTTTGGTTAGCTTCCTCCTTGCCTAGGAGAGCCGACCCCACACTAGCGATCCCGAGGCTTCAAGAAAGGTTCTCAGTGTGTTACACTTTGAGCCAGCTACGTAAGAGGAAGGGTGGTTCTGAGAAGAGGGGCCGCGTGGCTGAAGCAAGGGCCCTGGGGTGAGGGAGCAAATGAGAGATCCAGGATGACGAAACAAATGAAAATAGGCGCCCCCATTCCCATGGACTGCTATACCTACGAGGCCCTCCTGCTATGTCATTTTCAAGCAAAGCCCACTCAGTGTGAAGAAATGTTTCCGATGGGTCAAAAAGCTGTCAGAGTGAGACTAGCTTTAAAGCTTGATTTCCCTCAGTCTGAAGCTCCACTAGAGATAAAAAACAAAAAAAAACCAGCCCATGTTCTGATTCCTGAATCGTCTTTATTTCTCTGCATAAGGAACCCTGCACAGGCAATTCAAATTAAAACAAAATAAATATATGAATATTCATGTAAAACTGTCCTTTCTAATGAACAATTATACACAATGTACAATTTCATGTTCACTGGGTGGGTTTACAAAATGTACCATTCCCAACTAAAAATGCACCAAAATGGTTCCATGCAAACTTATCAAAAGTGACCGAAAATATGGAGGGAAAAAACCTGACTGAGAGCACTTTTTCTTTTTTTTTTGTACAATCACAGAAAAATAAAAACATCTAATTTCTTTGTTACATTTAGAGTAACTAAATGTGGCCACTGTTTATAATATCGGTTTATGTTCCTAAAACATCTATGTAGTTACCATAAAAGTATATCAACATTAAACTGGAAGTGAGCATTACTGAGAAAAAGAGGGGGCGACGGCACCCACAGCAGTCAGTAGTCGGTGTCGGAGCCCTCAGCGTTGTCCACGTTTCTCGAGAGCATGTAGTTGTCCATGTCAATCGAGCGGCAGTTGTTGATGGCGTAGCGCAGGCGCTCAGCCATGACCAGCTGGCTGGAGTAGGGGGGCAGCCTCAGCTGGAAAAAGCAGGTCTGTGAGGTAGGCAGACTGTCATAAGGCTGTGGAGAGAGAGACCCAGAGCTGTGACTGCAGCATCGGGGTGTCATGGGGGAGAGGGGTTCCTATTACCACTGCCCCAGAGTCAGGAAAGTACTTCTTCCTGCCTTCGAGATGGGATCCACAAACACAACTGTGTGGCCAACTCGAGAGGAAGCAGACACTGGGACATGGCATTGAAAGCTTGGGCTCCGGTGTCCCACGTGTGAGGTGAGAACAAGCCCTGACTGGCAGGAGTACTTGAGAGACTATGCTTCTCACAGTGCCTGCCACAGAATAAGAGTGTTTGTTCTCTTGTACAAAGAGTATACAGATGTGAAGATACGTCAGGGATCTGCGACAGAGCTGGTGAAATAGAACAATTGTCAGGGAGCCACCACGCCTCTCCTCCCCTGTCTTCCTAGTGTGCACTCTGCATGCTTCATCTGCAATGGCCACTAGCACCCAGGTCAAATGAGGAAAGAATAGTTAATTAAATCCTAGTCCATCCATTTAACTGACAATGATGCAGTCATTTAAAGTAATTATGATGAAAGAAAAAACAGAAAACTGCTTAGTACGTACGGATTATTACGTGAAATAAGCTGAATACAAAGTTCTAAACACATCATGCAAAAATGTGCATGCTTGAAGCAAAAACTGGAATTACACAAAGGTGAAAGGTATCAGAATGGCTACTACTAAAGAAAGAGGATTATATAGGTTTCCTGTCCCTCTCTGCAAACACAACTATTTCTTAAACTATTTGTAATGGCTGTAACAGCATTACGGTGATTTTATAATTTTTTAAAATTAGTTTTAAAAAAGTACCCATCCACTATTTCTTGTCTAATCTTGACTTAACCACCCCCCAGCCCTAGGCCAGGTGAGTGCACTTCAAAGAGGTAAGAGATGGAGGGAGGCCAAAAACCCTGACTGTGCCAGGGCCACTGATGACACAGAAAGCTCAATGACAGGAAAACCAAAACCAGCAAAGGCAGCGAAGGAGAATATTAGCAGGTGGCTCTGACTTGGAAACTGGAGAAATGGTCTAAGAGTCACAAAGGAGAGACCCGCAGTGGTCAGTGTCTGAGAATGGAACCCCCCAGGCAGGGGATTAGTGGTGGATTAACTCCAGGGATGGCAGGGGTAGCCCCAGACAGACATGAGGCAGGGTTTTTTCCCAGAGCTGAATAGAAATAAACCATTTTCTCCTCCCCATCTCTCTCTGAAGCAACAAAACAGATTTACAACTTATAGTTTCTGGCAAGTCATGTAGAAAATTTATGGAAAGGCTCTTTTCATAGCCCTTCCTGTGCGTGGACTCTCCAGCAAGCCTTGCCCAGGAGAGGAGCCCAGGCGGGTAGCTGGGAGGCAGTGGGGGAGGGATGGCTTTGGCTACAGCAACCTCTAGGAGTAGTTACTGGAAAAACACCAAAAAGGCAGACACTGAAACCTGCCGAAACTGGCAGGAAGGGCCCTTGTGTGAAGAGGCCCTACTGTCCTTGCTGCTTCCGGAATAAACACCATGGGCCCTGCTTGGAGGACTGCCCAGCTTATTGGAAGAAGGGGGAGTGTTGAGGGAACACAGACACTCCTAACTTAATGCTGGGGTTGAGTGTACCAACTGTCCAGGAGGTGGAGAGAAGGAGTTCTAAGTCTGTCTTCAGGAATGGTCAGGGGGCCCAGGACAACATCCAGGAGGGCTTCCTGGAGGAGATGACACTGTTAATGGGCTTAAGGGACAAATAAGAGCTTGCTAGGTAGAGAGGGAATGGGCGGTAAAGGAGAACTTAGTAAAGCTAGGGAACGACCCACACAAAGGCACAGAAGTTTAAAAACAGCATAGTCTGCCATGGACAAAGGCAAGCAGCCCATTATGTCCAGAACATAATAAGTGTCAAGAGGTTATATCACAAAGCAGGGCAGAGGCCAGATTGTGGAGGTGTTTAAGGCTGCGAAGGTGGTCGTCATTTATCCTAGAGTCAATGCAGGGGGCCCCTGAATAGTCTGAAAAGAGTAGAGTGACATGGTCAGATGGGTGCTTGAGAAAGATGACTCTGGCAGCAGTGTGCATTTAAGACTCTAAGCCCTTTTATTCCTAAGCCATCTGTCAAAACGGCAGCTGGGCTGGGGCTCTGCGACTGGGGTCTTTCATCAGGCCGCAGAGAAGCTGCACTGCCTGCTCCACGAGGCACACTGCACAAGTAGCTGTAGAACACAGTACTGTTGCTCTCCGCCTCTTCTTCGAGTTCCTTCTGGAACATGTGCACCAGTTAACAGTTAGTATCTTTTTGAAAACAAATAAGACCACGTCCCAGTGCCAGGTCCCACAATGAAAAGATGTAGAAATAAGAGGCAGAGGCAACATGATGATGACCCCTCTGTCAAGCTTAGTTTTCACTCAGGAAGATACTGAAAGATTTAGTAAAGGCTGTTGGTTGTAGTGTTCCTTATATATCCATTTAGGACTTTTTTCACTGAAGTTATGCGATGTTTCTGAACAAGTTTTGATGCTTGATTTTTTTTTTTTTTTAAATATGGAAGTTCCAAGCACTAAGTCTGAATTGGCAGGCCTACTTGAAGGTCACAGTTTGTTTTCCCCAACATGCAAACAACAGGAAGCAATAAGGACAGACATTACCAAGGAAGAAAAAAATAGCTTACTTACCCTATCAACCTTCATGATTTGAAATCTCTGAGAAATGTCAGCAGTGTTGGCTGGGAGTCGAGATCTTCCAGACACAAACCTCATGAAAAGCACCCGCTCTTCATTGGAGAACTCCTCCAGCGTGTGCCAGAACCACTGCACAAGCTGATGCTGCTCGTCCACCTCCCGGTACCGCACCACTTTCTTCAAGACTTCTACAGAGATCTCAGGCATCCCGCACACCATCTGCTCCAGCTGCTTCGCTGTGAGGAGGGACAGCAGCGGCACGGGGATGATCCACGACATCCCTTCTCGGACCGCAGCTACCTGCTCCCAAGAGAAGTTGTTCATTCAATGTGTGCGCATAGACAGAGCACCCACTGTGGACCTAATAGGGCTGGGCATGTCCCACCTGCTCATCTGCTCCCCAGATCCTCTACTTATCCCTCAGACCTCCAGGCACAAGTGCCCGTGTGCATGACCCACCCTCCTTGCCTCTGACCCTTTGTCAGAGCTTCTCCCTGCTTGTGGGACTCAGATACTCCTTCTGGTCCCAGTTCGATCCCATTTTGGAGCCCACCTTCCCTCCCCCACAAAATCCCAGCCTGCTGGGCCCTCACCAAGGCCAATCCCCCTCACTCATACTCCCACACATGTGGCCTTGGGCTGTGAGGGTGTGCTCTGTGGGACAGTACATCTCCTCGGAAGGGTAAGAAGCTCTTGGAGAATGTGTCTAGCTTCTATTATTCTTGTAATTTATATTTTTCTTTCGAAAATATTCATTTTTTTGGTAAAAATTATTTGTGTTCATTATTTTAAAAAAGTTAGAAAAGTATGAAGAAGAAAGTAAAACTGGAGAGTCCTTTTGTAGGGCAGTAGATGACAGAAAATTTAATTAGGAGACTTAGGTTTCAAATCCAAGCTCCACCACTTCTTTTATTGTAATTTTCTCATCTGAAAAGTGAGACAAATAATTGCTGCTCACATAACTATGAGAATTTTAAATGAATAACTATCTAAAAGTCCGTATGAATGGGTAGTTTATACTGCTTTTGTTCCTTTAACACAGTGCTGAGAACAGGCCAGCAGGGGAATGCTGAGGGGAAGCTGCCAGGGGCTGCCCGTGCTGTTTAGAATTCCTCCAAGGTTGCTAGTAGTGCAACCCCTACACACAGACTCATTGCTCTTCAAGGTTTGTTTCATAGATACACCTCACTCTTGGCCAATTCAAAATCACCTATCATGAAACAAACAAAAACAAAAACAAAAAATCCAAAAATCTCAACAGAAGCCATACCTTGGGGAAGGCCCTGGGGTTATGACTGGTACAGGGTTATCATGCCTGGGCTAAAGAATGAGACTGGCAGTGAGGGCAGTCTCTACTGATACTGAAAGAAATACCCCAACTAAAATCTGCTACAACCCAAGATATCATGCCTCATAGAATAAAAACCAAAAGCTGTCTGGAGAAAAAATGAGGCTATGGTATGGGGCTGGCTATTTGGGTGGGTAACAACTGGTGACGGCCATGAGAAGAACACTGGGTTCTAAGAGATAAGGAGGAAGTGAAAGAGGAAGAAGGCCTCCTTACAAAGAAAGGGACAAAGCCAAGGCAGAGCACAGCACAACTGACAGAGAGTGGAGCATCACTCTGACTCTCAGGAGAAGGGCCAGCAGAAGAGCCTAGACCTGCCCTGCAATTAAACCTGGTTTGGGATCCTGATTTCGCCCTGGGCACATCACTTCATTTCTCTGGAGTAGGTACTCTCATCTGTGAAATGGTGACAGTAATCTTAATCTCATAGAATAACTATGGGAAAAACTGCACATGAGGGTGCCTGGCACCATGCCTGGCATGCAAGAGGTGATCAATACATTTTTAGTCAGTTATTCACCCTCCAAGGATTAAAAGTAGCCATAAACTAGAAAGAAATCCTAAGCTCTGGCTGTGTAAACAGCATTGCTGATGGAACCCGCCCTTACTAAACTAAGGGATTTAGTTTTCTGACTCAACTTGGTCCAAAGCCAGAATCAAAGAAGGAACCAGGAGTGAAGAGTACAGAATATATATACTTAAAATTACTACACAGCCTCAGAGCCTGAGTCCAGCTCTCAATAAGACCCCAAAACAGTCTGCAAATAAAGTACTACTGAAGTGATTATAAGGATTATATCTCGCGCGCGCGCGCACACACACACACACACACACCATTTTTGGACACAATATTCATTTCTATTATCACTCATCATACAGCTATATGTCAGCATAGAACAAGGATATATAGGATGTAGACAGATAGACAGACAGACAGACAAAATACATTCTTCATTCATTGTCTTATAAGCTAATACAAAAACAAGAAGCAAACTCTGCGGCTTATTTCTTACTGAGACTATAACACAGAAGTATATGGTATCTTGAGGAATTTCTAAGTAACAAAAAAGATCTTTATAGGTTATAAACCTGAAGGAAAAGTGGTCTGTGGAGGAGATGCATCCTCAGCTGGGGCTTGAAGGACTGCAATAGGAGGGGGGAAGAGGCACTCATGTCTCATGTGAGATTGCAAGATCAGCATTCAGGGGTTCCTTCACATGCACCCTGACTGACAAAGCTGGAGTGGAGACCATGGTTTGGGGAGCAGTAAAAGATGAGGAAGAGTGAGAGTGCAGAGTCTGAAGGCCTGAGTGAGAGCCTGACCTCGATTCCACTTGAGTGGTGACCTAAGTAAGGTCTTGAGTAAGGAAATAGGAGCCAAGAAATATGACCTGAATAGTCTCTGAACAGGAGCTGAAATATAGATACAAATGAATCAACACAGTAAATTAATATGCAAAAAGTTGGTAGTAACTGGTCAATTCTTGTTTGGAGACAAAGGCAAACATTCACATGTACCCCCAAAGTAGTTAATCTCACCTGCCGGTCCATCTCGTGAAGTCGGTATTCAATGGCCCTCTCCACATATTCCTTCCTATTGGAAAATGTGAGTGGGATACTATTTCCACCAGGGATAATGGGAACCATTTTGCCATCAGCACTCTGGCCAACAAAAGAATCAAGAGGAATCATCTAAGAATAGAAGGAAAAAAATTTTTTACTACAACAAAACATATTTCACACAAATATAGCAAAACAGTAACAACATCAAGATTTTTAAGCATATAACAGAGCAAATGAGATAGCTGATCAGGACACTTGATCAGCAAGGCATATGCTGACTCATCTGGCTATAGTTAAAAATGAAGCTGAATCTTTCTACCCCTAAACCAGGTCTGAGAATTGGTGAAAGGAGAAGCAGCAGAAGCTGGGTGCTGGAGCCAACTCTACCTGGTGGCAGCAATTCCTGAGGTTGAGCTGCTGAGGGCAGCTAACGGAACATGGCATGGGTCAGCCAGACAGCAACCAGAAGACCAGCAGAAACATGGGCTGGCCAGAATTTACCTCATGGAAACTCTCCTCGGTAATCCCACTATCTTCAATGTGAAGAATGCTGTTGAGGGTCTGCACATAGAGAAGATCCACCTCCTCCAGGTCTTCCAGGGTGAGTGGGACACAGCACAGCTGCTTCCACACCAGAGGGGCCAAATGGAGGTCCAGAGGCTTCTTTGTGCGAATGGCAACCCCCATTAAAATTCCCAAGAACTTAAATTGCATTAAGTGTTCATCGAGGCAGGCAGAAGGGTTAAAAAGGAACCTGCAGAATTAAAGAAAGTATTTCAAGCAAAACTGTCCTCACTTCTATTAGAAATAAGTTACCTAACGGCTACAACATTAATCTAGACCAGCGTTGCCCAATATATTAGCCATTAGCCTTATGTGGCCATTTAAATTAATTAAATAAAATTTAAAATTCAGTTCTTTAGCCACTCAAACCACATTCAAGTACTCAACAAAAACATGTGGCCTGCAAATTTGGACAACACAGGGACCCTATTTTGAATTATTCTTAGAAGAAACATAAAAGTACAAGTGAATGGCCTCTCAGACCTTAAGCTATCTGCTCCAGGATACCCTATTTCCTAAAATCACTTCATTTACCATTTATAAGTCCATGACACAAGATCCCAAATTCAAAACTTGGCAAATACAAGGATAATATATAAATGCAAATACTAAGTGCTGTGATTTGATAGCATATCAAAGCTTTTTAATAAACTTTAATGCAGAAAATAGTGGCCTTCAGAAACACAAAAGAAGTCAGGTTTCATTATCAAGTTCGAGTTTCCTCTACCTCTCTGTATTATCATTGAGTTGGTCCCATACTAAACACCAATTCATGATGGAAGTGCCTTTGTTTTCTTATCTGTGAACAGCAGTTCCTACTCCTTAGGAATGAAGACTCAATAAATAATACATGTAAATCACTTAGAACAGTGCCTGACACACAGTAAGCACTTAATAAATGTGATAACTGTGAGCTACTGTTGTTGTTATTATTGACATTCAATAAACACTTGCTGATTGCCTTACCGGTCCCTATTGTAACCCACTTCTGCAGTGGCATTGGGAGAGGGTATAAGAAGGTCAACGATACCAGTTTCAAGTTCCTGTAAAGGAAAGAAAAACAACTTTTTGAGAAATGACAACCGAATGCATTAAGAGAATGAACCAATTAAATTCAACATTATACTGAAAATATTTGAGACATTTATAATGTTATGTGACAACCAACCATCTCTATGATTATTTTTATATGTACCAAATATCTTGTTGTATGAAGAACTAAGATGGAAAAGTCAACCCAGGGCAGGAATTGGGGTATCTGTGAGTAGGATACAGTATGTTCAAATAGATTCAATAACTGATTACTAAGTGTTATTTTAGTCACAGGATTTATTAGAAAAATCCAGACACCAGGCAAAGCTGGAAGGGTCAGAGCTGATCTGGAAACAAAAATTCCACTGCAGATCTTAAAATAAGAATTGGTCCAAACTCTTAAGACTTGTTTTTCTAATTCTCCTGGAGCTTGGCACTTTTAAAAGCACCAGAATAAAATGGAGCATATGGGTGGTCCAGGATCTGTCTGTTACATAAAGTAAATATGTCATTGTTATTTCCTCTGCCAGTATTACAATGCAACAGATGGTGAGTCATCGGTAGATGGCTAAGCACTGACATTAATTCAGGAAGGTATCTTCGCAAAGCATTTCACAAACCCTTGCTATAATTCACCTACACATCATTAACAGCATGATTTTACGTAGAGCTCACAAATGCATCCTTGCTACATTTATAAAAACATGCCTGACAGAGTAATCATTGGAAATGGTAAAATGGCCAACACCCGAGCGGACAACTCAGTAGAGAACACTGAATGAACATACCTGGCACATCTCTGTGATTGTGTCATCAAACACTCCTCCAGCGTCATCAGCCCCTTCTCCAACCAGCTTAACCTTCCATGCTCTGGAGGGCAGACGAAGGTCTGAAGCATTCAGTTTAACTACTTGTCTTGCTATCTGGACAAAGATGGGCTTACACTTCCGTCCTCTTTAAGAGAAAGGAAAAACTGAATAAAACACAATTCTCACCAACTTTCCAAATCACCACAAAGGTCACTTGAAGATATCATCCCACCAGTGAGTTAACAGGCCAGCTTAACGATAGTCAAACACTGTGCAAGGCCCATGGTAACAACATTGGGTACTAATGTAAATACTGTTATTACCCTACTTTACAAATGAGGAAGCTAAGGCTCACAGAGATTAGTTAGTGATAATGTTCATCTAAAAAAAATGCCAGCTAGTTAGTGAAACATACACACATACACTAACCTGGTTGATATCCTCTTTACTGTAATTTGGGGTCCATAGTTTTTGCCTTGAACCATAGTTTTTCCTATGGAGCGCACCATCGGGAGGGTATAGACTCTTGGTGCTAACAGAGGCCGAAGCTGTCCCTGCACAATGCCCCACGTTCCGGCGTTATAATGAGATGCACTGTTCTGTAATAGAAAGTAAGCTTATCAGAAATGATACTCTCTAAGGCTTAAAAGAAATAATACATTTTACTTTTAGAACATAATTCTTTTTGAAATTCACTTTAAAAGCATAAACCTGGGTGTAATTATTAGTCACTTTAAAAAAACATTTTTTTCTGATAAAATTATTATGTAAAAAAAACTTGGAAAATACAGAAAATGACACACGCACATACATGCAAATGAAATCATCCATAATCCTACCATATGGAGATGGCTCCATTAACACTTTGATCTATTTCCTTCCAGTTTCTTTCCATGTGTGTAGGCATATATTTTTCACATTGAGATCATACTGCTTATTCAATTTTCTGCTGCTTTTCTCATCTAACTTTATATCATTAAACATTCTCTAATTATAGTTTACTGACACTGTTTAGTGCACATAATATTCTGTCATCTGGCTGATTATCTATTTCTAACAATGATTTGTCAAATTCCTCATGTGCCCCATGACTGGCTACCTAAAGGATTTTTTATGAACAGTTTTATAAACTGATATACATTCTGGCAGGCGTGTCTACACATTAAACCAGCAAATAAACAAAGCCAGATGTTTTCTTCCTAAATTACTAGACTGTTCTATAAAGACATAAGTCAGCCAAATTTACTTTACCCTTCCATGGGACCTAGAATGCACATTTGTAAGGAGACCAAGAAGTCTCCTAAATGTTGTGGACTCATTTATATAACAACTTTGACTGGTACTAATAGCTTTATCCGTTTAAGTTTTAAAATCACATAAAGGACTTTACAGAAAATTTATGCTTATATTCATACTTCCTTGAGGTTTGGACAAACCAAAACACAGAAGGAAGACCAATCTGTGTCCAGCAACATGGTTACCAATATCTGGACTGTCACTAAACAACAATAAAAAGGAAACAGAATTGTTGCCTTTTCTACATCTCTTGGGTGTAGTGAAAAAGTATTAGCCATGGAAGAATTTCCTGAAGGCTGAGAGAAAGTCCCAGACCTGGTGAGCACATCACACACAGCATTGTTTCCCAAGTCAGCATGTTACCTGGTTGTTGGGGCTGAGGTTGAGCAACCTCCAGGACGAGTACATGAGGTCTGAGAAGTGATACAGTAGCCGGAGCCTGGCCCTCGCGGTGTGGATGCTCACCTCCCTCAGTGCCCCGTACTGTGGGGGCACTGCGTCGGGCAGGCCCAGTTGCAGAGGTACTGAGACACCTGCCCAGAAAGCAAATGGACACTTATAAAGGAAAATGCATTGCGTGCATTTTCAACATTTGGAAAAATTTCAAACACAAAGAAATCAAGTGCACAATGAACATCCATTCCCACCACTTAAATTCCCTAATTAATATTTTGCTATATTTTCTTTATCACGTATTTATCAATTCCTCTATCCACCAATTCATCTTAATTTTTTGATGCACCTGTGTTGGTTTTAAAAATATCTTATTTATTTATCATTATGGAAACTTGTTTTTTTTTCTCCTTTAATTTAGTTTCCCATTTAACTATGAGACTTAAACAGTTCCTTCACACACACACACACACACACACACACACACACACACACATACACAAGCCCAAATTCTTCCTTTTATAATCAATAATTGTCATCTTCATAACAACACAAGCTGTGGGCCAAGACCAGGTAGGCAGTTCTAGAGAATGGAAATGGGCAACTTAGCAGAGCCACCTCCCACACATACTAGGGATCTGACAGAAAGGGACCGTGACAGATGAAAGGTATGGTTGCATGATTCATGAAAGCTTTTTACTTCAAGAACAAGACCTCTGAAGAAGTAAAGACAAGGACTACACCCACAGTTCTTCTCTTATAAAAATGCACAAAGGTTTTTGTAAAAACAAAATACTCAACTTATTTGAGTTTTCTATAAACAAAAATTTGTACAGTTCAATTCCCAGAGGAATTTACTATTATTAATAAAAGTTAACATTTATTGAGTACTTCCTATGTGCCTGGCACTAGGTCCTTTGTAGGAATCGGTTCATTTCTTTCTATAGCTCTTTACAGCAGGTGCTGTTATTACCCTTATAGACAAGAAAATTGAGTCTCAAGTTCACTCAGCTCATAAGTGGAGGAGCCAGGATTCAACCTAGGCAAGTGCTTCGAGTATGAACCTTTAACCATAACACTGTGTAGCCTCTGTCCTGAAGTGGGAGCGAAATTCCTCCGGAAGCTGCAGAGGCCCCTGAAACTCTGAAATTGTCAGTGCATGGGCAGCAGTACTCTTTCTGGATTCTGTTAACCAGAAACCATCTCCTGCTTATTTGGAATCTACTTGCAGTGCCACCTTGCTCTCTTAGGGTATCTAAGAAAAAAACCTCTAAGAGGAGTCTTTTCCAAGGACCTATGACTAAGAAGTAGAGAGATCAGTACAAAGGGAAGAAAATGCTGAGCTCTGGGGCACAGATTGCTTCAGGGAAATCCTAGTGCCTTAGACAACAGAGGATGTAGAAAGAAAGGACTTGAGGACCTGGGAAAGAAACAGCCCAAATACGAAGATATGCATAAGGATGATAAATGCCACACTTAAGGTAATTATTACAGTTTGGGGAAGGGAAGATGGATCTAATTGGGGGAGTACAAGGCTGGATGTTAAGTATATGAATATGAATTTTTCTTAATGTACTTTGTAGATCTATAAGAATTTCATAATAAATTTAAAGCAAATCCAACAACAAAGAGGTAGAAACATCCCATCAGTACTGCTACATGCTGGAATAAAATGGCAACGTTTTTTGCTGTGCCAATGCATAGACAACATCATGTTTCAACTGGCTAACTGTGGTGAAGAATTTGACAAATAGTCTCAGGGCTTTTAATCTTTATTACTAACAGCAGACCTTAGAAAACTACTTCTTTTATATAAAAACATACTTCGTTGATGCTCTAAAATTATAAATTTTTGCTTGCCTAAGTGGTTTTCTTCTTTTGGGGGTACTGAGAGGAACTGCTTCATAATGAATTCTGCAGGAGAATTGCCTGCTGTGAAAGTATTTACAGTGCTGATAGCACAAAGAGTGCTTTGGTTGTGTGGGGGAAGCTTTGATGGTTTCAGAATGATGTCTGGATGCTGTATAAAACTGGCAAGCAGACAGTGCAGCTGGGTACTGCTGAAAGAGAAGCTGCAGGAGCATGGATATTTCATCCCTCACCTGGTGCTCTTGGCGGTACAGGCGGTGCTGTCCAGGCAGCACTGTGGCAGCGGCCAGCTGAGATCTGCCGAACGTTTTTCCCTTGCAAAACTGTCACCAGGGTCGGTTCTCGAACGTGATTGGTGTGGCCTAGGCCAAGCTGAGGATAAATCACAAATACACACAGATTGAATTAGAAAGAGGAAGAGAGGAAGTCAAGATGATGAAATTTGTCTTAGATGGTAGCAGATATAAAGAAGTTAATATCTGTACCAAGCCACAGCATTGAAATAATGAAATTAATTCTGATTTTCTCTATCAGAATGGTCCTCACAGCTCAGACTGTCTCCTAAAAACTGAGCTACAACAAGGCCTCTGCAAATCTAGCAGATTAGTCTTAGACTGAACACATCCTTGGATTCCACTTCTGGAGAGGAAATTAACTCTGAGAAAGTTAAAAAAAAAATAACAGAATGATCTATAGAACTTTTAACTTAAAACATGGTAATTTCTTGATTTTCAACATGGATTGCCTGTGTAACAATAAATAAGCAATTACAAAAACATACACAGAAACAGATTCTCTTCCCTAGATCTCTGTTCTTAGCATCTGACTGGGACATCCAGTGTTTCAGCAGCTAAGCACCTCAACATCAGTAGGGAGGATCATGTCAAGGCCCTGTCGGGGACCTCCCAAAGGTACCCTCCTCATCAATTCTCCTCTCATTAAGACAATGTAGAACCCTAATGATGAGCAGTTTCCTCATCTGTTAAGATAGTGGTGAGGAGACAACAGGGCCAAAATGAGGCTTCAATGAATAATACTGAACCTGAAACTTGAGGGGCCCTGAGTACCTGCTCTGGGGCAGCCAGACCCAGAGAAGATTTATAGAGGAAGAGGACGTGGGGCTGAAAGCCGCCGTAGTAGCAAGCATCTCAGATATCTCTCACCAAAGTCCCTCCCTCTTCCATATACAGGGTAGGCTAAACACATCAACCTTGAATCTTTTCTCAACCTCTTATTCCTCTTTGTAATGGGAGTGACAGGACTTCTTGCATAAACACAAATATACTTTGTATACTGTCACATTATAAAATATAAAAGTATTGTTGTTTTATTCTTTCCATTCTCCAGGTCAACAAATGCTCCTGAGACCTAATCTCATATATTACTGATAATGGTGATAAGAGTAGCAAATACTTATAAAGTATTTATAAGTGTTAGGCATAAGTGTTAGTTATAAAGTATTTACTATGTGTTAGGCACCTATCGATGTTTACAGACACGTACTTACACTCAGTTAATTTCCTTAATCACTTTCCTGTGATTTTTTTTTTTTTAAAACTCATGGTATAATACCTATGTGGCCACAATCAAGAGAGATATGCACAACCGGACACATAAAACAATCAGTCCCATGGCAAAATGATGTGCTTGAGACACTGTGATATCATGAGTTTCCTAGCTTATTCCTTTCCCAAATGAGAACTGTTGTCAGATTTCTAGAATATGAGAGCAGCAAGCAAGATAAATATTCACCTGTCCTTCTGAATTGCTTCCCCAAGCATATACATCTCCAGTTGATGCCAAAGCAAGTGTGTGTTCAGCTCCAACTGCCACATCTTCGATGACCACTCCAGCCAGGACAGGGATCTGTTGTGGTCGATTGTGATTGCGAGCACGCCCTTCTGGCAGGCCTATCAAACGATCTGAAAATAGCAGGGGAAATTGATGGATGGCACAGCATAGTCCTTTCATGTTTCCTAATGAGTCACTGACTTTTATGGTGGAACAGCAATGACATATATAACTCACTGAGCAAAAGCTGCTATTCTGGTAAAGTATACTGGATTCTGAGTGAACAAAAAGTTTGAAACTATTTCTTTGTAAAATGTCACAGGCTCCTTATTTATAAAAATAAATAAAATTAAATCTAAAATTAGTAGTTTATTTCAAAGCAAGAGGCACCTCCAGTACCCTCATATTTGAGAGGACTGGTACATAGTTCACAAAAGCCCTGAAGTTCTTACATTCTAAGAAAAGATGTCATTCTACCTATGTTGACCTCAAACTTCCAGCCAACTTCCTCCTTTCCCTTTGCTGCCAAACCTCTAAAAAGTGCAGGCCAGCCCCAGTTTCCCCATGTCTTCTAAGACTGACTGGCTTGGCCACCTGCTACAGCCTATCTTCTACTTTCGCCACTGTACTGAAACTGTACTCTAAAAAGCCATGAGTAGCTCCTAACTGCCTATTTCAATAGCCTTTTTTCCCAGGCTCCAGCCCACAGAGCCCCACGAAACCTTCTGATAAACCTCTAGCTCCTCCTTCCCCTCCTAGTTCACTGGCTACCTCTCTCTCTCTCCACTCCTTTCAAGCCAACTCTTCTGAGTCCTCTTTCTGTTCTCACATTCCCTAGAGTTCTACCTCTCCTTGGGTTTCTTAAAGCCTATTAACATGGCTTTAATTACCATCATTACACATTATGCAAACCTATATCTCTGTAATCTCTCTGAAATTCTGGATCTAAATCCCCAATAACTTGTTGGACATCTCCATATGAAACACACACACACACACATACACACACACACACACACACTCTCTCTCTCTCTCGCCCAAATTCAGTATGACTCAAATCAGCTTCCTGTCCGCAGTCAATGGCACCAATGTTCTTCCTAAACTAGAAACTTCAATCAGGGTTTACTTCTTCCTCTTCGTCTCATCTGCCTCACATACCCCTCAGTCACTATCAACTTGCCAAAAAGTTACACTTAAGAAGGTGAGTATGTTGCCAGGGAATTCCACTGTGGATATCTGGATTAGGAATCTACTCAAGATTTGAACCCTGAATGCCTATAAATTCCTAAGACCTGAACCCCAGTTCCTGAAAGGACTAGAGAGTAAGGCAAGATCCAAAGGTGCTCTGGTGGTCAAGACTATGTCTGTGATAGTACGATGGAGGCAACAGAAAGGACGGGGGGAAGGACCTCAGTAGGAACTCTTCTAGCAAGAGTGAAGGCTCTGGCATGGGGGGCCATCATTGGGGTGGAGAGTATCTTTCTGACAAAGGTCACAGAGAGGAACAGAAAAGTTCCTCTGAACTGAATGAAGTTCATAGTGCCCACTCATCACCCAGAACAAAAAATGACTCAAATTTAGAGCACTTTCTATAAAACTGGAAGGCAAATGCTTCTATAATACATGTGTACACAAAGCAAGCAATGTAATGCTTAGAAAATGCCTTACCTTGGCCAAAGGTATAGACATGACCATCTTTGGTCAATGCAACAGAAAACTGAGTTCCACAAGCAACCTTTTTTATTCCAATTCCACAAAGGACATCAACTTTCTGTAAAATAAAAGTGTAAGGCACACTTCAAAAAAGAAAAGCAAAACCTCTTGAATTTGCCTAATGAGATGTGTAAACTCAAAGATTATCTTCCAATAAAAATACTAATAGTTACTGACCTCTTTCCACCCAAATTCATATTCCTAAATAATATTTTCCCATGCTGCTCTGCAAACTACCTGAATTTGGGGGAACTTGTCCATGTTCTGTGCAGGAGCATCTGACTAAAATCCCTAGGAAGTCACATGAAGTGGAAGCATTCTTCTGGGCAACAGAAAGCAGAGAGTCCTGTGGCCTTTTAAAGACCACTGAAGATCATGTAAAAAGGGGTTGCTCCAAGTTAGTCTTTTTCTGCTTTCAAAAGTTATAGTAACTGTTTTTTAAGTTATAGTAACTGATTTATCTGTTTTTCAGAGAGGCTTCCTGGCTTTGTAAATTTAGCTGAATATTCACCAGTCTAACTTTCAACATGTTACAGACTATATATGATGGTGAATATGGAGTTGACTATAAATTGAATATTTGTAAATCATGCTGCTTGTTAAATATGTTAGAAAACATACATAAAAAAAATTGTATAAGAAGTCTTCTGCAGAGCCAAGAAACCTTCTATAACGTGAATAATAGCTTCTAACTTAATTTTTTATGCACTCAGATTTCCTTTCTATTTTTTTAAAAAGGAGGTGCATACCTGTATAATTCAGTGGTAATAATATGCTGAAATGGCAGCAATAAGCAGAGGGTTACAAAAGGCTGGGCATCATTTGACACCCTGGAGATATGTTAACTATTTCTTCTTTACACAGAAGATAGTCCTGCAGTGCTCAGCCAATGTAGAGACAGATACTTATCCTTGCAGAAATTTTATATCCAGTTTAGCTATTAATGGCTTATTTAAAATCAAAATCTAGAATGCTGAACATATAAGAATAAGCAACAGAAGCTTCTGAACATCATTATGGATTACCAAAAATGTTAAATGTAATTATCTCCAACTAAAAAGTAGTACTGACATAGACAAAAACTATGCTGTCTGAAATCCTAGATTAAAGACAATACTGACCTGAGGTGAAGATTTTGCAGTGGAATTTCCTAAGCCTAGTTTTCCATAGTCCCCATCACCAAAAGCCCACACCATGGAGCCATCTGCTGACACCGCCAAAGTGTGGTTTAAGCCACAAGCCACCTGGAGAGATAACAGAGTGTTCAGTAAGGCAAACCATAATATCTAAAACACATACCCTTGTTTCACAGACCTTTTTACCTACTTCAATGAAAAACCTGGCTATTTTTACAAAGACTTTTATTGGTTTCAAGGCCTTCTACATTTTTTAACCAAAATGTGCCAATAAGAAATAATTCCAATGTCCACAAATAAAAAACATAACTTCTTTCTTCAAAGTGAAATCCTACATTACCTATGGCTAATTCAGAAGCAGAGAGCATAGAAAATAGGGGAAAGCACATATGACTCAAAAATACTTATTCATACCAGAGAAGTCTAAGGGATGATATAGAAAAAGATAAAAATATCTTATTTCCTTGCTAAGAGATAGTCTCGATAGGTACAGGACAAGGACAACTACTGCTTAAGAGCAGTAGCTATGAGTGATGCTGCAATTCAGCTGTCTGCTTCCAGGCTACTAAAGTCAAAAAAGTATGTATTCTTTAAAGGTTCTATAATCAAGTTGCATTAGTACTCTGTAGGTTTTAAAATATTCACATCCTGAATTAATATAGAATCAAATAAGACAAACAAACTTAAATAACAAATGAGTTAAAATGTGAATTTTCATAGGGAAAAAACCATGAGAAACTATCAATTAGGCCGAGCAAAATGTACATGAGGTTAAAAATGACTGGTGATTCTTTTCTTCCTGAAAGGAGAGTGTCTAAGTGCACACAGAGGAAATAAGAAACTATGACCAGATAGAACACATCATTGACTTATTCCGTGCCTGTCCAATCTGATATCCCTCCAGTGCGGTCACTCTCTCGGGAAGTTTTTTGTTAGAGGTGTTTCCAAGACCCAGACGACCGTAGTCACCATTCCCAAAGGTAAACAGTTTGCCATCAGAGGTTACCACAGCTGAGTGCTTAAAGCCACAAGACATCTACAGACAGAACCAAGGAGAAAAATATTTAAGAGAGGATATTAAGAAATAAATAAGTCATTTTGGGTTATTAATATAGGAATAAACTGACAAATCAGGATCTTCAAGACCAGTATGTTCTATCTGCCCAAGTGGCCCTCCTGCTCCTCTAAGTCTGAGCTACCTCGTCACACTCAGGAAGACCAAGCTGAACAGTACATCTTGGAAGAATTGTTGGTACTTATAAACTGTATACAGATGACTCAGACTCCATGAGATATTGAATGGGGAAATTTTGTAAACTCTATAAGATGCTGCAATTTATAGTATTATTTTAGATCACTAACAGATTCTCCGGAAAATGTATGTGAACTCAGCCTTTTTAACAATAATGACAGTTTGAAAGCAAAGTTTTCCCTTTTTCAATGTATTAAGAACTGTGTGGCATGAGCCAAACCCCATACTGATTCCTCCAAGGACCTGCAGAACCCTAGCCTGGGCCAAGCAGCTTGCTGGCTCATGAAAAAAGGACCCCATTCTAATACCGAACCCCATTTAAACTCTAATAAGCTCAAAAATGAGTCTGAACAACCCAAAACAGTGGATCTCTGATAATGATTATGTAATAATTTTTACTATTATTTCCCATTACCTAAATTTGATTTGACAACTAGTATGTTTACATTTAAAGGCAAACTCATCCATGTTCTGCCTGACCTGCACCACTTCTTCTCCTTGTAAGGCTTCAATCTGTCTGGGTCGCCGCTGCCTGTCACTGTTCCCATGGCCAAGTTTGCCATAATCACCATCTCCCCAGCTAAAGACCTCACCACTTTCAGTCAGGGCCATTGAGTGCCCATCAGAACCACAGGAAGTCACCAGCTGTGTCACCACAAAGCCTGGAACAGAGGAGAAACCCATTAGGAGTCATTGGATGTTTTAAAACCCCCTTCTACTTGTAGTTCCTCTAGAATACTCTCAGAATCGAAAAATACCAAAATAATACTGCAGAAATGAAAACAATTTCTTAATTTTAAATCAGATTTGCAGCAATAGCCTAGCAAGTTGGGAGCAGTCTCATAAAACAGTGATATGATAAGGAAGAGTTGGGTAATAGGAGCAGGTATAATCACTGAGGACTATGTATTAGCTACTCCTATAAATGCTATGCAAGGATTACCTCATTTTCTGATTTCACATAGAACCTATGAGGTAGATATTATCATCAATGCTTTTACAATTGGGGAAACTGAGTCACAAAGAGTTCTGGTAACTTGTGCAAGGATGTTGTAGAACCAGTTAGGAACCCAGCCCTCTCACCCTCACTGCTATGCTCTTCACGCTTAGACCTCAAGGAAGAGATCTTAGAACTACTCAGAAACTGGTTCTGAATTCTTTGTTATTTGTGTGCTTTTCCTTAAAAACCCCTTTGCTCTTTTTGTAAGCTTCAGAGTCAGTAGAAGTTAACTTAAGGAACAAGTGGGGCTCCTGCAGTGGTTTCTCCAGAAGTAATCTTATTCCTAGTCACAAAGAATTCTGACAGAGATGCAGAGATGCCCTTTAAAAATCTTTAGTACACATTAATAAAAACTGTTTTTAATTTTAATGAACCACATGCACAATTGCTACTTTTTTATTAGTTACATAATTAGTTTTCCAATTAAAAAAAATGTGTTTATATAGTCTTCAGTGGGTCTTAAACAGTTATTTATACCACTGAACTCTACCACTATGATATATAGCTTGCAAAATAATATAGCTTAAAACATGGAAATTAAAGCTGTACATGCCTAAATGAGAATCTAAATATAAGTGAAACCCCTACATGACTCTCTAGCAAAGGTGTGAGATGAGTTCTAGCATAAGCAAACAGGCCATAGTTTCTGATCAGCTTTTAATAGAGGATAATTTTACCTTGTAAGGCTGAAATAACTGTCAGCACATGAAGGTCATCTGAATTTCCTTGTCCTAATCTGCCATAACTTCCTTCCCCACAAGCCAACACTGTGCCATTGGCCTGGATGACAAAGGTACAATTCTGACCACATATGACCTAGTATAAAAACACACAACTAAATATATTATCCTTTATTATACAGCTTTAACATGTAAACATTTAAAATAATTTCATGTATACCTAAGATACCATCATCAATTATACTATCCTTTTACTACAGGGAAGGGATGATATAGCTATAGTGTTCCTATAAGCCCTTGATTATTATAAAACTGCTTACTTAACTAAGAGATATATGAGGCTCATCTATTTAAGACAGTTTGAACCATGTTATCTATAGGGATTTCAGCCAATTGTGAAGTTTAAATAATAACATAACAACAAAACAGATAAAAGAAAAAAAGAGGAAAAAGTGATGGGAAAATATTAAAGACTGAGCTTGAGGTCAGCAAAAGGCAGAAACTAGAAGGGATATACATGCCTAAGAATAGTGAATTCTGGGACTTACTAAGGTAGAGAAGAATGAAAGAGAAAGCAGTGGCCTCAGGATGGGTTTGGAAATATAGTACACAATTATTAAAAGAGAGGAGAGCTGTCAATGAAATTTAGTTAAAGATCCCAGTAAGTCTATAGCCCTAAGAGAGAACCAATAATTAGTAGTATCTTAATTTCTATAAATATGTACTGGGCAGGCCTAATGCATCAAGATGTTAATTCATTACATGTGAAAGCAAGAAAAATTTAGAAACTTATTACCAAAACTTCAGTCTCCTAAAAATCTTAGAAAGCTTTTATTTGAAAGCTGTAATAGCATGACTTTCTTTAGTGATTCCTTACAATAGACTATGAAATGGACAAACTTTATCTCACAGTAAGTTACTGACAGCAAGGGAATCAGAATTGTCAGTTCCCAAGTTTCTTCTCCATTTCTTTACCCTGTTAGTTACCTGTTGGGCCTGTGAGAAAGAGGGAGCTGCTGCAGGTACCATTACATTTCTTCCAGCTTCTGCCAGCTGTCCATGCCTGCCAGCACCCCACAAGTAGACATCACATTTACCTCCCAGGTGCCAGTCCTAGAAAACCACAATCATCTCAAAATTAGAGTCATCCATTCATTCAAACAAGCATGAACTGGGTACCAAGTGTGCCACTCCCTATGAGAGACACTAGGACACAAATGCACAAACATTTAAAATCAGAAGGTATACTGAAAACAATCATATAGTTATCTTCATCTTTACTGACCTCAGGTCTAGAAGTTGCCCAAGACATAATTTGTTCATCCATGCCATTAATCCATTTACTGTTATCCTGCAAGACAGGGCAAACATCAGGATCGCTCCTGCTTAATTAAGATTTACGTGTTCTTAACTAACAACTAAGTCTTCTAACAACTAAGTCTTCTTTCCAAAAAAGAACTTGGTAATAGTATAAGAAATCAAGAACAGTCTTATAATCATGCCAAACTTAATTTTATGCATTGTTACTATTTCCTTTCATTTTACATTTTCACTATTAACTGTTACTTTCACCTTGGTGATTTAAAGCTAGCCATTTATGTTTTCTGAACACCCATAGGAACAAGGTCATGTCCAGGAGTTACAGCCCTGTGAACTTGCTGTACAGCTTTGAGCAGGTCACTTAATCTTTTTGGGCCTCAGTTTTCGCATCTACAAAATGACAGATTTGGGGCAAATGGGCTCAGAAGAATACTTACTAATTAAAACATTCTACATTTAGATCACTTCATGTCTGTTTTATATTTTATCTATATTTATATACTCAAATGTTTATATATATAAACCTTCACTAAGTAAAGGATTGTTAGATTAAGTGCTGGCCTGCACTATCTACATCACAGTTTATAAGGCTAGGTACTCAGATATAATCAGAATGATCTATATTCTTATTGATTAAAAACATGATTGAAGTGCCAAATAATTTGTAATCTATACATGGGATAAATCTTACAAGATGGCCAAGAAAATATGCTAAAAATATACAAATAAGGTGATTAACAGGGCCCTTCTGAACAAAAAATAAATAAATAAGAGGGGGAAATATGGGACTACGTCATTGAAAGCAGGCATTTTACAAGAGCTCCATAGTTCTCATAGAATCAATCCCAGTTGCCAGAAAGGCCTACCATTAAATCAAAAGTGACTATCTGAAAGAAAAATATTTTAAGTTTATTTGAGGGTATGCTTCTAGCTATTTAAGCTGGCAAATACTTACTGAGGGACTGCTACATGCTAAATACCCATGATATAATCTCAGCTACAAAGAACAGCAGTTCATATTACACTTACCATTAGGAATACAAGTTCATCCTCTGGAACTGGCTCTAGATCAGGAACAGTAAAAGATTCTGGAAACTGTGCTCCATTGGTCAGGGCTTCAGCAGCTTTTATGGTGGTTGAGAAACATTCTAACCAGGCCCACTCGTTTGGATTCCAGGATGCAGGGTCAGGGAGGCAGTTCTGGTGGTGTGGTGGCACTGGAGGGTTACACAATAGCTGATCCAGATGAAGCCCCACAGCAAGGGAAGCCAGACACTGCATATAGGGGCTGTGAACAAGCTGGTCACCACAAACCACATGAGGCTAAGAGAAAATGCCAAGGACATTATGTTGAAGAGCCTATGCCAAATATTCTAAATTAACCTACTGCAATCTGATAGCCTGTAATTTTATTTTTAAAGTTAATCATTTTTTAAGCTTTTTACTTTGAAACAATTTTAGATATACAGAGAGCTGCAGAGATAGTACAGGGAATTCCTGTAAATCCGTCACCCAATTTCCTCTAATGTTAACATCTTACGTAATCGTGGTGCATTTATCAAAAGTAAGAAATTAAAATGCACACTGACTGAACAAAGTAATTTTATTTGGTTTTCTCACTAATACTCCTTTTCTGCTCCAAAATCAAATCTATGATATCACATTATATTAAGTATATTTTCATCAGTTTTTCTTGAATTAAAAAATAAATAAATAAAACAGACAGGTAATAACTGAACCAATGGAGACCTCCCCTCTCCTTTACCAAGAGAAGCCTGGTAGCCATCAAAGGAAAATCCTTTCATGGTGCTCTCTAGCTGTAGCAGAGCACCTCTGTGAGAGAGGGACTAAGTGATTCAGAAAAGAAACCCAGGGTAAATATGTCAGCGAAATTAACTGGATGTGGTAACAACTGATTATGTTAATGTAGCTGGATGGATGGATGGATGGATGGATGGATGGAAGGAAGGAAGGAAGGAAGGAAGGAAGGAAGGAAGGAAGGAAGGAAGGAAGGAAAAAGAAAGAAAAAGAAAAAGAAAAAAACCCAAACCAAACCCAAAAGCTCTATATTGTGACTAGTAAGGTTTGGAAGACAGGCTATGCAGGATGAAATTCTATGATTTCTCATTCTAGTATTAAATGACTCAGTTCAACCCTAGCTCTTTCACACAACTTTTAACAAGGATTCACCTGATAAGTGGAGAAGAAGTTTGCTCTGACACCCATATCCACTCCCACCTCCCAACTTTGGGATGGCACAATCACACAAAAAAATGAAATGATACTCTGAGGTACAGGTATTTTAAGAAGTTTTGGTGTAAATAAATAATCTGAAAAAGAAGGATATAAACACTATACAAATTTCAGGGTATTTCTAAACTTTATTCTCACTAAAATAAAGTTGGAGTAGACTTAGGATTACTGAGCATCTGTTTAAAACATGACTTGTCTTCATTTGATTCTGCCCAAAGAGCCTCACATATCTTCCTCAGACCTCATGTTCTTAAGGGATAAATTCAAAGCTGTAATTCAAATTCCAAGACACTAGGCATTTATAGATCTGTAGGGGTGAGTGAAATCAATCACCTTTTCATAGGCATACTGCTCCTGAAGCATCATGGGTAGCCGCTCCAGAAATGCTCTCATGCAGGGAGCCATGTTTAATCCCAGAATACCTTGTTGTTTCAGTGCTGTCCTACAGGTTGCTAAAACATGATTGGCAGCAGTCCATTCTGCTGTACAATTCACAACCAAAACATCCTGATAGAAAATAAAATATGTCACATGATTTGTTTAAATAAAAGATAAAAAGAGAAAATTCTATGACCATCCATAGCTAAGAAATTCTTTCCAGTAATTGTATTAAAGTTCACTTTTTTACATATTTATGTTGTACTTTTTTTTTTTAAGATGACATTAGTTAACAAAATCCAGTAAGTTTCAGGTGTATAATTCTACAGTAAGGAATATATACACATTGCATTGTGTGTTCACCACCCATAGTTAGATTTCTTTCTGTCACCACATATTTGACTCCTTTTACCCCATCTGCCTCCCCACTTCCCCTCTACCCTCTGGTAACCACTAGTCTACTGTCCATGTCCATGAGTCTCTTTTATGCTGTACTTTCCATGCCAATGAACTTCAAAATATCCTAAATTTTGTCTAAGTAAAAACAAATGAATAAGAAATAACCATAAAATTTGTGAACTACCTTGGATTAGCTGATTGTTCTAAGAGACAACAGTAATTATTTGCTATTACATAGGACTTGTAGGACAAGGTATCTAGTATATTTTAAAAGTCTGGCATGACCACAGGGATACTGCAGGAAGTAGCACTCAGCCTGATGAGCGACATACCTGCAAAAGACGCAGCACTATTCTATCTGTGGCTCTATGGATTTAGTCCACATAAGTCACTACTGCCTTGGGTCTGAGTCTATATTTTACTTCTAGCAGGACTATTCATGCAGGTTAAGTGATATTTTAATATCATTTAATCACACAAAACATGAACCAGAGCAGTACATTGGCTCTATTCATTTAGGGTATAAAAAGCAACAGTGTAGATGATAATGTCATATCATAGAATTATTTCATAACAGGGGGCTAGTATTTTTTACTAGAATATTCAATTTGGAAGCCAAAATATATTTTGTATATTTAAGGTAGTCCCTTTCAGGGAAAGTTCTTTTGAGGCAGTTTTTGTGTGTGTGTGCTATCACAAAAATCACGGCAAAATATCAAAATCCACTTTATAACTTCTAATGGAAATGAAGTCATTCAGTAGTTAAGCATTTCACCAAGGTCCAGTGTATAATAGAAAGAGTACTAGATAATAAATCAGGAGACCTGGGTTTTAGTTTTCCTACTGCCGCTAAATAGTTGCATTATTTTGGGCAAGTAATAATCCCTCTGAATATCAGTTTTCTTCTCTGTAAAGTGGGTTGCTTGGACTATGTTTTCTAAGAAACTTTATAGGTTTATACCCTACGATTTGATATAATTGCAAATTACCTTTGATCTATTTGAACAGGCAGCAACCCCAACATCTGGAATCCATACTGTAGTCTGAATAGCTCCAGAGCCTATCACAACAGTTTGTAAGACAGAGCCATCCTAAAATGAGATGTATTTATCAATATGCATTACTTAACTTTAGTTATTATTTACATTTTAAATTTATACTTCATGTTCAAAAAAACATATTCTAAAATCTAGGCTTCAGCTAAATCTGATAATGTCCAATTATATACCTACTACCTACTGGCCTAGATGACTTTTAAAATACTTATCATCAGTAAGAAAAATACTTATCATCAAAAATCAAAAAGGGAGGAGGATTCTGAAAGGAGTTTCTCCAGTATTCAAGATATTACACAAAATGTTTCTAGAATTCATTGGGTTTTTATCATATGTAAGTTAATGTAAAAACACTTCTTAAGATAAATATAACATCAATACTCTTACCCTTAAAGACCAGATGTTCATGAGCCCACCTAGTCCACCAGACACCAGGGCCAAACCATCAGAACTAAAGGCAACAGTCCGGACAGGGGTGATGTGCCCTCGCAATTGATAAACACACTTGGCTCCAGCTGGTGGCCTATATCCATCCTGCAATTCATTTTATTTTTAACATATATTGAAATTAAAACAATTTACATATTCAAGATTTACAATTCATTCTATAAAATTTTATATTTCAATATAACATTGGGGAAGAGGGAAGGCCAACTCTCAGAAAGATAAGCCTGACCGAGAAAATAAAATATTAACCTGGCTCTCCTTTGTTAAAGGAGAGTGTCATCTTTTTTGATACACTTCTAAGCTAGTTTCTTATTCTTCAAATTGGCAGAAATGACTACATTTCTAAGTTCCAACTTTCCCTCAAAGATAAGAAAACTGTAACTTCTTAAAGTGTGTTTTACTTTCATAAATTTAGCTTTATGTCATTTTCATTTTTAGATCCTCTCATTTGTGAATTGTACATGCTGGCTCTACACACAAAAAAAGTCTTTTTTTTTGTTGCGGATGGTTCTGTCATGAGATGTCTAATTTCATGTTTGCTCTGCAGGCTTCAGAAGTGAGATAGGTTAAGGACTCACTACCCTAAATAACAAATACCCTCTAGGATAAAGAACAAACTAGATTTATCTTTAGTGCTTCCATCTCCGCCTCTGCAATATTTTCCTCCTATTAGTGAACTACCTACCATCTCTCCTTACCCCTTAAGCTCCCTCATTTACCCAAAGATGACATAAAGTGTTATTTCTTCCGAGGATATTTGTGTTATGAACAAAAGAAAGAGTAACAGAGGTTGCAAACTAGTAGCTCAGGGATGCAATCTGATTGCCCATCCAGTGCTGTAAAAAATTTTAAGTTGGGTATTAATGTTTAGTATTAGGAGATTTTACTTAAAACACTGAATTTGGGGCTTCTCTTGAAAAAAATAGACAATTTAGTAGCAATAGGCTCTCAATTCTTGAGGGTGACAATTAGCTTTGTGGCAACTGTGCCCATTATAGGAAACATGTGCACTTCTGTTTTCTGTGTTCGTTTTTTTTTTTTTTAAACCCTCTCTACGTGCTTCAACTCCCAGCTTCAGGAATTTATTACTTGCTTAGATGGTCTTATAGAAGCATTTACCTGAATTTGTGGACTCTGTTTAAGGTAAAGGAATTGCTCTTCGTAGGTGGAATTCTGGTATCAGTAGGAGATACTCTGGATTAAGTATGCTCCTGTGGTGTTCCTATTTCACTCTACCAAAGATTTAACCTAGGAC
Source organism: Rousettus aegyptiacus (assembly GCF_014176215.1). NCBI lineage: Eukaryota > Metazoa > Chordata > Mammalia > Chiroptera > Pteropodidae > Rousettus > Rousettus aegyptiacus. The sequence goes on from NW_023416306.1 coordinate 131,383,763, forward strand.
TTGTCTATCTGTAGTGATGATGATATCCATTACCATAAATAATTGCCACTCAATATTTATTGACTATCTCACCTTAATAAACAATTATGGTGTCTCTGACTTATAAAAAAATTAAGCTAACAAAGCATGACAATTATCCATGTTTCCCTATTGGAACTTGCCCTTTGGGATATAGTATCTCAGCAATCAAGGGAGGATTACTTTAAAAACATATAGCATTAATGATTTCAGATAACGTCTTCAAAAACACCAGAAGATTTACCTGGCAATTTGATTCCTGGTCCCACCATCCTTCTGAACTAGCTACACTGGTTTGCACAGTATCTTGTGGAATACGCCAAACACACACTAAGCCACTCTGACAGCCACTTAAAAAAATAATCACATAAAAACAAAATGTCAATATGCAGAAGTAAAAATATTTTCAAATAACAATCAAGACCTGGTAAGAAGACCACAACATTATTTTAAAAATGTATTTGTAGTAGGTATGCTATAATCTTTTATAAGAAATATACCTAAGACTGATATTCTAACATCATATCCAGATAAGGAGATTACACACTAAGTTTCACATAGGAAAATTGCTCTTTATTTCTCTAAGGTGATCTTACAGTATTAACACACTTTAAGACTAGTAACTGGCAATCAACTGTTTAATAAGACAACTGTTTAATACGACTACTACATTTAATGCAAGTAACAGTCTATACTAATATAAAAATTAAGACACACACACAAATTTAGAACATACGTACGTAGCCATCAGTAAATGCAGCTTGGATCCTTTCCCTGGGAGGCTGCACCAAGCAATTCCATTGACAATAGATGGATGGCAGAGTGAATGTAAACAGCGCCAGCATCCTGAAATAGGTCCCCAGAGTTTCACATTTTCTTCTTTGGCACATGTCATAAGAATATGACCTGTTGGGTCCCATTTCATACTAACAAGAGTATCCTTAAAATGGCAGAGGAAGAAAATAAATCATAGTAATGCTTCCTGCACAAATACTTTAAACTTAATACTTATAACCTATACTTCTATTACTCAATTATTTGGAAATCAACATTTTGTTCAAATCATTCCCAATCACTAGACCAACTCACCCTTTAATATAGTCTGCAATATATGTATTTGTGGCAGTCAAAGATCAATATATGTTAGTTGAATAAATAATGAAATTCTGATTTAAAAGGAATATGTTATCCCTCATCGGCATGTTAAGAGTTATTTTTATTGACCTTAAAATAGGAAAAAGAAAAACCTTAAAAAAACACACACCCTTCGTACTAACTTAGCAAATACTTATGAGAATCTGGGGTATTTTTTTGTGTGTTTATATGGTTGTTATCATTAAGTTCTCCTGATTTTTTTTTTACCCTCCTTCTCAACTTCCAACTCCTGGCTTCATGCATTAATGGCAGTTGCCTACCTGACCCTGTAAGCATTTGAAATAGCAACCTTTGTTTAATGTTAAGGAATCATTCTTCACAGATGAAATCTCTTGCATTAGTGGGAGTTAGGTTGACAGGAGATGTTCCAAGGATGTTTCTACTTCATTGTTTTGGTTTTACTTCTTTCTTGGCTTGATGGCTTTCTTACATAGATTTTTCCATGTATATACACATACATAGTCCACAGACTTTGTATAACAATAGAATATTAAATCATAAATGACTGATATAAAAATTTTTTTAAAGAAACTAGTATCAAGGAATACTATAGTAAGAAATAAGAAAAAATAACCATCTGGTAAAGATGCTTTACCTTATGTGCGTCAATAAGAACAATGCCTCCTTTCTCAAGTGGTTCCTTTGTTCCCAACAACAATTTTCCATCAAAGTATCCCACTGCAAATGGTCTGTCTTCACTGAACCAAGCAATGCAAGTTACAGACACTAACATAAGAACAAAAGAAAATTTAAAAAAAAGAGAGACTTATCATTGTCTAACTTAAAAAACAGAAGTTTTGCAACAAACATATGCTACTGCAACCACTGCAAGTAAGTTTTCAAATAACTCCGTAATGAATGTAGACCAAATGTAGGCTTACAGCACAGCAGAGATTTCATGCAACCCACTTTAAAAGTGTTATTTATAAGTGACAAGGCTAACTCACATTTTTAATCTTTCATTCTTTTCAGGTGGTTATTGAAAAAGAAAGACAAAATTTGAATTCTCTTGCTGATTTTAAGTAATTGTACCAGGTTCTTTTCTTTCAGTAGGTCTACCATGAAACTGAGAAGTGAAATAACCCAAGTCATAGAAAGAGAATTACCTACTCAGTAAGTTTTCATATTCTATTCTAACAATCTATATTCATATTTGCTTCTTTAAGTATATATAACACAGGACAGCAAAAAAGAGTAAAAACAGTATCTTTGGGAGTAGAATGGGAACATGGGAACTGAGTAGATGGAAAAAAACTTTTTACTGTATACCTATTTAAACTTAAAAAATGACTGAACCCTATGAATGTATTACCTATTTAAAAAAAAAAAACTCAAACTGTTCTATTATGTTAACAATATAATTTAAGCTAGGGCTATCAATTCTGAAATATGCTACTCCCCTAAAACAACTAACAAAAACTATCTAGTAAGATGTCAACACATCCAAAGAGAACAAAGTGAGACAATTAATGAAAACAGGCCTCATACTATCTCTTGTCAGACTAGGATCTCTCCTCCTCCTCTTTCCTACATTCTCTCAATTTTACAATGGATGAATGACTACTATATCGCTATTAGATATCTTCTGGCAGAGACAAACGGTAGGGGTTGGGAGAGAAATATCTTTCAACTTAGTAACTAACTAAAATGAAACAAACTAGACAATTTAGAAAACAAAGCCAAAAGTAATATTTACTCAGCATTTTTAAAAGCAAGTGCCCAAAATCTAAGTCTATTTGGGGAGAACACTTTCATAACTAGGCCCAAGTCCAGTCATTTACCATCCTTTCGGTAGCAATGCTCCAATTCTCGACGGTACATGGTGGATGCATCAACAACTTCAATCAGTCCTAGAGATCCATCCATCCGTCCCACCAGCAATAACTCTGGAGACTCTCCTGACCAGGCTGTAGTTGGAGCCTCTTCTGGCCAAGCCAAAGAAGATACCCAATGAGGCTGAATATCTACTAAACCTTTTCCTCCTAAAGAAGGAAAACAAATGTTAACTAGTTGTTATTTAATTCTTAAAAATAATAGCAAGAACAAAAATAAATACTACTTAATTCTAATATATATTCAAAGCAATCTCCAATTTCATAATAGCCTACTAATGAATGTGAATGCAAGACAGCATCTTTCATTTATATACTATATAAATTAATAGGCTTTTCAGTAACTATTAATGAGAAAAAAATGGCAGCTTTGTAAAAGAGTAAAGTAAAATACTCAGTGTTCGAATGTCAAAAACACTTAATTCCTCTCCTAATAATTACTGGAACCAAATTAACATAAGAAATTTTCCTACAGTTAAAGCTATTCCTTTAAATATGTGAAATAGAATAGCCATTCCTCAAATATGCATAAACAAATAAAAATGCTGATAAGCCCAAGATTATAATAATAATTTTTACTTTCCAGAGAGGTATTATTAAAAACTAACAAATTTGTACCTGTGAAACAGACAAAATTGATGAAAATATTTCAAGTGATTGAAAAAAATACATAGCTGAAAATTCAGTGACTGCTACTTCTCCTCAAATCCTACTCTGAACACTTAGTGGTACATGAAAAGAATTTTTAGTTTATAACTACCAGGTTAGTTCAAACTCCTAGAAAGGAGAAGAGGGACATAAGCACTTTCTCTTTAATTTAAACATATTATGCATAGATTTTCACAGTTGATGAATAAATTGAGTTTCAAGGTGAAGGGAAGCTATTGTTTGAATTCAAAAGGCTAAGAAAAAGGCTTAAAAAGGACCTTCAGTAGTTTACTAGTCTTTAGATGACTCTTACCATTAACTTGCCAGATATTCACCATCTTTTCCAAAGCCCCAGCTAGATATTTGCCACTGATACTCCAGGAAACAGGTGAGAAACTTGGATCGCTAGGTGACCCCAGGCTTTCTTCAGTATCCCCTTCCCTAGAATATAATAAACATGGATGGAATTCTAATCCTCATCATCCATAACTAAATCCTAAACCTTAAAGTAAGGGTTTCATGTAGACCTCAGTACACAATAGCAGATTCTTACATTTCAAAAGCTTGGCTAGCAGTATTTGACAATCACATATTAGCTACTATTTGTTATAATGTGAAAATATAGAATTATAAAAGACTGATACTTAGACCATTCACCATTTAATATAGTACATAATTTGTCAATAACAGACATTCTAATTCTATATGGGTTGAACATATGGTTATTATTCAGAATATATTGATTCTTGTTTACCTAATCTCTAGGTAAGTTCTCAAAAATGAATATCTATAGTTAGCTATAAAAAATGCTACAGAAGAAAAATTACTCTCATTTCAAAGTAATCCTTAAAGAATGATAGAAAATTAGCCTGTTTTACTGAACTGAACATTTATTTGCTAGATAGTAGATCCTGATTTAATTCTGGGTAAGTCCAGATATTGATAGTTAAAATTTTTATTTGCTGAATTTCTATTCTGGAAATTAAAAAACACACATTGAGGATACAGTAAGCCTATTCTAAAAGAAAAACTAAAAAAATTTAGTGACGATTTGATTACATTAACACAAACAAGATGAAGCATGTTTAGAATTCTCTTATTTTTAAATGTTACACAAGAGAAGTGACATTAGCACTCACAGTCGGTTGAACACACAGGTTTGTTGCAGTGAATATTGCTTCTTGGTAACATTCCACACCCGGATGGTGCCATCATTGCCACTTGTAGCCAAGAGTCCTTTTTTATTGCACCAAACACAAGTCATTACCTAGAAAAGTTGAAAAAGTTCAGCAATACTGGAGTAAGCTTTCATTCAAGTGATTCTGTCATTTGAAAAAGTTCTGTCAAATTAAAAAAAAATCTACATGAAATTGTAAAAGAAAAATATCCTGTTATAATGCAGTATGCAGGGTCTCATTCTTTTCTAATTAGCTTATATATATATATATATATATACACACACACTTATTTGAAGTATAAAGTACTATACCCAAACTCATTTGCATTTTCTGAGACTCTTGGAATCTTCATTAAACATGTTTATTTAATTCAAAAACATGTTTATTTAATCCAATAAAGTATAAATACTTCAACATATTTGTTTTATAAAAATAACAAAGATTAAGAAGTGATTTTAAAATCAGTTAAATAATAGGAGCCAGTCTTCATTTACTTGTCACTGCCCAAGGGCCCAGTGGGTTAGATTAAAACAGTGAAGTCAATTTCTTTTCCTCTTGCATGTATAAGCCTTCAACTTTTGTGAGTCTATCTATTCCTTTGGTTTTCTTCTCTTCCCTCAAATGATTTTCCCATTTGTATACTATTACGTCAACCCAACATACAGAGAAAGGAGAGTTGGTAACTACCAGATAAATATTGATACTGTGTGTGTGTGTGTGTGAGAGAGAGAGAAAGAGAGAGAGAGAGAGAGAGAGAGAGACAGACAGACAGAGACAGAGACAGAGAGAGAGACAGAGAGAGACAGAGATACACCTAACTTTGATCTTTTAGAAGGCAGAAACTATTTCACCTTACATAAGATGATCAATACACCTGGAGCTAAAATACTTACTCTATTCTGATGAGCCTCCAACTTGATAAAGGAGCATTTTCTGAGATCTCCTCCCATATCAGCAAGTGTTTGTGGAGTAGTTTGGTTGTCGCGGTCATGCGCAGCAAGAGTGCGAACGAGCTGTTGAGCAGCCCATTGCCTATGCTGTGAAGACAGCCTGGAGGAAAGGCAGCAAGCTGCCAGGGCATTAGCCAGCTCCAGAGGGCCTACAGCAGAAGGATCATAGGAAGGATGGACATACAATTGAGCAGTTAAACCTGCTTAAACAAAACAATGAAATGACAACCAGGTGAGAGCTGGTGGTGGTGAAAAAACAAAAAAGGGTTAACCCATATCTTTTAATAATTTGTACTTTTGCAAGCAATCATTTCAGTAACATATGCATAAAAGGTATAAAGCACTTATCTCACATCAAATTCTATAATAAATCTGATTCAAAGCAAATATAAATTTATATACATCAATCAATAGTCTTTATTCTAAGGACACACAGACTGAGAATGCAGCAGAAATAATTTTAAGGCCAAAGCAGAGGCAGCATGCCCTAAAGAATAAGAATTTGTCTTTTGCTGCTCAAAAGGAATCTTAATAGTCAGTCAAGTGGCTGGATTAATAGATCCAAAGGCCCATCACTCTTGGCCAAATTGTCCTGACAATGAGAAGCATAGATAATAGTGATTAAGCAGGCCCCTCAAAATGTTATATCTTAAGACAAAGGAAAATAGCAGGACCTTCATCTAAATTTTATCAAAGAAACCTACAACAATTATTATCTATGGTGATTCAAACCAAGACTAATTTGATACATTTTCTTAATATTTATTTCCATGCACAATAAAAAATTATCCAAGCACTTCTTTTATGATTTAATCTTAAGAAGTATACATGTTAATTAATTTCTCACATATAACAATGCCAAAACACATTTTTGAAAACTTGAATCAAACTGATTAGAAGACTGCATAAACTGATCAGAAGACTACAAATTAAGTGGTATGAAACTTACCTTTCTTTTCAACTTCTGACTTATCATAGTTAGGTCTCAGTTTGGCCCCTTTGTCTGCCAATAATGCCACAAGGGCCTGAGTTACAACAAAGTTTGGGGAGGTTACAAGCTTATTCTCTTCGGCAATTCCTCGAAGAAAGCTTGGTAGAAACTTTCGCTGAATTGGATCATCGACTGTGGTTAGATTTACACCTGTTGCAGCAGAAATCAAGTTCTGAAGAAGCAATTGGAACAAACAGGTTTAATATTTATATATAATTTTAGACCAAAAAAAAGATTTCATCTCAAAAGGCTCTTTTAAGAATTGGTTGGAAATAAGCAATGAAACAAGAAAAGCACTGAAAACTGGCTTACCTGTGTACACAACTGCACCAGGAGTTTTGCAGCGCTAGGAGTGTTTGATGCCAGACACCCCACTGCTGTGCTCAGATAGGCCAGGCAAGAGATAGGCTTGTTGGCCTTGCTGTGCCCACCTCGTGAGCGTTCTGAGGTGCTTGCCATGGCTGAAGGGCTGGTGGAGAGGCCAGCTCTCCCTGCTGCGGCCAAGCACATCAATCGAACCAGTGTTCGGATATCTGTAAGCCCCAGAGATTCAAGACCAGCAGCCAGGCTACAACTGGAACCACTTCCAGAAAAAGAAAATACATCAGTGGGATAAAGAAAAAAGATTTCTTAAAGTGATCATTTAGAACCCCACATATCACCCTTAGTACCAACAATCAAAAGAAAACACAAGCTGCAATATCATTAGTCATGCATACCCTAAGAGATAGCCAAAAATATTATGTAAGCTGGAAACTGTTAAACTTTTAAAAAAATAAATATTGATACATACTTGATGTATAACTGAATTACCAAAGTTCATACATGATGAACTGTTACAAATTGAACAAACTCATGCAACTGCCTCCCAAGATCAAGAAACAGAACATTACCAGCACCTCAGAAGCCTGCTTGGGCCTTTCTCAGTCACTATGCCCTCAAAAGTAACCATCATCCTGACTTCTGAAGCCATAAATCAGTTTCACCTGTTTTGAACCTTATATAATAATAATGTATGTATTTTTTGTGTCTTCTTTTGCTCAACATTGTTTTCAAGTCTCATCCATGCTGTCGTATTATAGCAGTAGTTTGATTCATTTTCATTGACATAAATAAAACCTACCACTATTAATTTATCTGTACAGATGACAATCAGGTGGTTTCCAACACAGTGTTATCTATCATGAATGGCACTGCCATGAATGTTGCTTACATCTTTGGGTGCCCATATGAAAGCATTTCTGTCAAATGTAGCCCCAGAAGTGAGTTTCTGGGCCATAAAATATGTTGATATTCACCTGTAGTTGCCAACATCAAACAGTTTTCCAAGGAAGTTGTAACAATTTATTTTCTCACCAGCAATGCATGAGAGTTCTAAGTGTTCCACATCATTATGCTGACCTTTCCCCACAGTCTTTTAAATTTTAGCCATACTGGTAGGTGTATAGCAGTATTTCATTGGGTTTTCATTTTCATTTCTCTGAACGCTAATGAGGTTGAACACCTCATTTTTCATGTGTATTGGCCACTTGGAGATTCTCTTATATTATTTTGCATTTTGCCCATTTTTCTCTTAGGTTGTCCGTCTTTTTCTTATTTATAGGAATTTTTTACATTGGTGATATGCATTGCTAATATCTTCTCCCATTCGGTGGCTTTTTTTTTTTTCCTACTTTCTGAGTTTTTACTTTTTTAATGACTCTTGCTAAACATAAGTTTTTTTAATGCAGTCCAATATATCAATATTTTTCTTTATAGTAGTGAATGCCTTTTGTGACTTAAGAATCTATGACTGTCCCAAGATCAAGAATAAATTCTTCCTACATACCTTATTATTGATTTACCTGTCACAATTAGCTCTAAGAGCCAGTTGGAAATATTTGTTTTATGTAATGTGAGGTTAGGGCCAAGACTCATTAAGATCATCCTTTCTCCTCATTGCTCTACAGTGTAAACACTGTCACAAATCAATCCATATCAAGTGTTTATCTATATGTGTGGGTCAGTTTCCGAACTCTTCTCCTCTGCTGTCCAAATGGTCTATTCTTGAGCCAATACCACACAGTCTCATCTAAATTTTGAGTTCCTTTCAATGTCTTCTAACATTGAAAAGCCTAGTTTAACCATTTCTCAAATGGATGTCTTTTAAGTCTTCTTGGCTTTCTTCCATTTTTAAACATTATACTTTACAGCACAAACATGACAAGAATCTCCATGATGGAATCTGCAAGGTGACTTAGCTACACAGTTGGTTAAGTCTACAAAAAAACTCATTTGACCTTTTATTTTTACCCTGTACCAAATGGAACAACAGCCTTAATTTCCCATTTCAGATAATAAAATAAAATGTTTGCAGTTTACTCAATTACTATAATGGCATTATTTTCTACCTAAAAAGAGCCCAGTATTAACTGAATGACTGAATGAATAACAGTGATGAATATGTCCAATTTTTCATTCAACAGCAGATATTCCGGTTTCTAACAATCCCATCTCATTCTCCCAAACAATGCCAGACTCTTGTCTAATATGTACTAGAATCTAACTCAGCATCATTTGACACAAAGTAACACTTACCTGACTGAAAGAAGAGACAGAGCTCTCATGACCATAGTTCTGGCCAGAAGAACCTGAGCAGCGGCAGTCACTCTCCTTAAAGCCACCACCCGGTCGTGAGGGTTTGCTAAGGCAGCTGCCTGCTCACCTAACGTTATTCTCCCTGAGGAACTCTTTTCTACAGAGCCATGGCAACCTGAAAAACATAAGATTTTGTTTGGTTCTCAATATGGTAAGAAAAAAATATCTAGACTACTGAAAAAATTTCCCGTTCTACCTAAGGTCTAGGCTGCAAGGAAATATAGCAAACCAATGTGTTTTGCTCATCTGAAATCCCTTGGGAGAAATAGGTATTTCTAAGTCAACAATCTGTTATAGAAGAAATATATGCTTCTGATATGTTTTTGGTTTTATTTTGCTCATGAATCACATCTACTGATATTAACAAACATAGGAAAGATATAGTTTTAAAAATATGCTTTGAGTACACATAAAGGGCTGAGTTATCAATACTGCCCCAATTCTTTACTTTGTATTCCCTATAGCAAAAAGTTATCATATCCTCTCACTCGAATAAAAAAAGACTGCAAAATAGTTTTTAGTCAGTTCTAGGATTCTCTTATCACAAAATTAAAAAAAAATAACAACCTTTATTTGTATTTTATAAATTTTTTAATCGTTTCTATATTTCATTAAAAAAAACAAAACAATATTGCATTACACCTTCGAAATGTTAAAACAACTGGCTAAAGATATTTGATGGGGTGGGGCAATACTGAACCCTTATTCTTCTTATTATTTACCTTTATTACTATTAACAATCTATAAAACAAATAAATTAATATAGACTCTTATTAAATCCATGTCAATCGGCACTTCGATTTACCTATTTGCATCAGAGTCTCTTCCATACTGTTGGTGGCTGTTACCATTGCTACTGATGCTCCCAATGGATCACTGTCCGGGAACTGAACTGGTTCTGGTACAATACGTCGGTCGTTTAAACCAAGTGGTCCAGCAAGTAATTCAAATTCTTCTTCACCTGTTAGCTTTTCATCTTCATCAACATCCAACATGTCCCAGTCTTCTGGAATTTAAATAAACAGATATATGGTATGTGACTATAAACATGACATAACTATAACTCTGCTGGCAGTGGTTATTGCTAGTTATGTCTAACATACAGAGGGACTGAAAGCCCAGTGCCCACAAAATGAACTATGGCACCATCTCCTGTTGACCCAACCAAACTGCACTCTTGAGGCATAGTGAGAAGAGAAGAGAAAGGGAGCCGGAGCAGTCAAATTCATTTAAACAATAGCAAATGTTATAGCTGGTAATGGAAGTTTCCACTAATAAATACTGTTATAGGGCCAACAAAGAGTTCTTAACCCTGTCCATAATCATTAGAGAATGAGTTATTTCAAGTAAATGAATGCTCTAGATAAACTGACACTCGCTTTGATATTTTTAAACTTTTCTCAATTAAGATTGAAATTGAAAATGTACTATACACTTCCATACTTTGAAAAATAAAAATTCCATATAGAAATGACATTCTGTGGTAAAGCTAGTATTCAAACAGAGTTCCTTTTCCTTTAACGTATAAAACTAAAGCTGTTGCTATCAAACTACCTCGAGCTTTTTAGAGAAAGCATAAGTCAACATGTACATAAATATAAACACACATGCATGAAGGTAAATTTTAGTAACCAGATGTTAAACAAAAGGTATATATAAAAATACATGTAAAATAAAGAAGTTCTCAAAACAACTACCTTCATATACACTGTCCTGCTTGCCAATTAGATCTGGAGCTTGTCCCTTGTACCTGCACCAAACAGGAAGAACACTGTGTTTTTATATAAAATAGTACCCCAAAATACAATTTAAGTCATTAGGACATTTAAAAAGGTATTAATGAAGCAATACAAAATAAAAAATTATGTTTCATGTTATGGGCTAATGCAGTAAAAACAGTTGGTATGTAGGTAAACACATGATCATAAAATCAATGACTATTTTGCCAAATTACTAGGGAGATTTCTGGGTCACCAAAAACTTGAAAAATCAAAACCTATTTCAGAAGAGCTTTAAGATTTCAATAGTTGACAATAAGTCGAAAACCCTACTCACTAAAGATTAATTGCTATTCGAGAATATAAAAAAGTAATATTTTCACAGAAGCTCATTTAATCTAAAACAGTCTATTTTTTCATTAAGGAAAAGATCTCATTAAGATGTCAAAAATATGACGAAAAACTCTAGTGAAAAAAATTGACCATTAAGCCTCCAAAAGGTTAAGGCAAGGATCCCACCACCACTTGTCAACAAGTCAAAGCTTAACCTAGTCAAACTACAGTAAAGCACTTCCTGACATACCACTGTTCCTGGGCTACAGGGTCCCCACCTCTGACAGGAACATGAATTCCTTAACCTCCTGCATCCTTCCTGCCCCCAATTCAGCAATCATAAGACTTTAGAAAGAGTTGAAAAGTGACTCCTCACACGAAAAAGGTCTGGATATCCATATAATTTCAAGGTACCTTTCAGAACTTGTTGTCTTGGATTTGGTCTTCAGGGCTAGGTACTTCTCCCTGCAGCTGCCACATAGCAGGTAATATGGATTTCCACTCCCACATTCACCACCAAACCAGCCATCCACATAGGAGCCATTGCTGCGATAGCCCTGCCGGTTTGCACTGCGCCCACAGCCTGGGTGATTTCTCTTCATGTGCTGATTGAAGCTGACAACACTGCACTCACACAGTTCACACACTACCACTTCTTCCCGGTCTTCAGACTCACAAACATGCTGTACAAAATAATTACATATCAAATTATTAGTCAATTTAACATAAAATTTAGAAGAGGTCACTAGATTATTTATGAAAGTAAATTAACTAGTTTACATATGCTGGAATATTTGCAAGATGTTCATTCACGCTATATAACAAATTTCTTTCTAATAAGAATTCACATCACACAATCTGAAGGTGTTCTTTGCCATTCCTCACTCTAATCAGTTATAAAAGTAACTATCCTACCGAGAAGAGTTAATAAAAATGATAATCTGCCCCATTTCAAATGGTTTTCTATAAATCTCTCTAATGAAAACCACTTTTCATCTGGTAATAACATGCATACATATTTTCTAAAAAGTCAATAGGATTCATTTATCTTATTAAACTAATATAATAGATGATCTTTCCTGTAAGACTTATTATACCTTTGAACTTTTCAGTTTCCCGCTACAAAAGCATAATACTAAACAATGTAAACATACAAACCCACCATGTACCCTGCCCCTGGATGGAGGTATTTACAAGATTTAGGTGGCATTGGTTCCTAGAATGAGGCATTAGCAATGATTAAATGGAACCTATGAAGGAGAAGAACATGCGTTCAGAAAGCAAAGTGAGCAGAGCAGCCATGTTATACACTCAGCACAATTGACTGGGACCTGATACTTGTTTCATAATCTATCTTTGATATTAGAATAAAATATTACAATACAGCTCTATCTAATCTGGGGAGAGAAGCAATAAAATCGCATAGAGACAGCAACAAGAGACTTTTTCTTATTAGTTTATAGGTATCAAAGTAACAGCAAATGTTAGAGCCCCAAACTTTAAGATGAGATGTAAGACCTTTTAGAGTATTACAACTCTAGGCAAGACTGTTATTAGTAAGCTGTATGAAGAGGAGGGCAGGAAAATAAGTCAGAGCAGCCCCCGCTGCAATCACACACACCCAGGTAGGCCAATCCAGTACCTCTGGGATCCACATTCCCAGAATATCATTTTCACTGGTCAGGTCTTGTCCAAACATAGCTTCCATCGCTTCATCATCAAGATCAATTTCCAATTCCTCATCTAAATTAAAGTCATACAGCGCCCCTGGGTCTTGCTGCAAAGATATTCCTTCTCTCCGACTTTGATTCCTGTGGGCCTGCACAGAGCGGTATAAGCCCGCTCAGAACAAAACAAAAAAGGCATTTTATTTGCATGTATAAAATAATTCTGAATATTTCACCAATTCTTAACTGCTATACATGCAGGCAGAGCCTATATCTCAGATGATTTATGAAACTATAGACCATAAACATAAAATTTTACCTATCACATGTGTTTCCTATTCTGTAAAATGTGGATAATAGCACTCACACCAAGCAGGGCTGTTGATAGGTTTAAATAAAAGAATCCATGTAAAACACTTCATAACATTTGTTATATAGAAAAATGCTCAATATATGTGGGCTGTTATTCTTCTTTTAGGTTTATTTTTTTTTTTAAAGCAGTCCCTTTCATTATATATTAGGTATATACCCTATATTTTCTAGAAGTCTCAATTTCTCTCTATTCCCAGAAATTACTGAATCACTACATGTTTTACTATTTCAAGGATCAAACTGTTTTTGACAAATCACATATCTTCACTTTTAGTTTAGAAAATATGTTCCCTATAACTTATACTTCACATGTCCAGAACATAATCCTAGAAGCATTTACTAATGAAATGTGGGAATTTACTTTTGCTTATCTAGGGCCTGGTAATGAAGCCCTAAGGTCCCCAGAGTACATCAGAGAAGCCAGTGCCTCCTTCTTTGGTACAGTGCTCTTTTCAGCTCATTCTTACCTCATGTTAAATTTTAAACATGCATCTTGACTTCTTACATTATAAGTTGCTTGAGGGCAGAGAGAGCATTTATGACATATCTCAATATTTACAAGTGACTAGTATAGCCTTCTGTACCCAAAGGGAACTTAAAAATAAGTCTATGAATGTATGCTGTGATTTCAATTATGTAAAGTTATGTAAAATGCACAAAAAGTAATATGCAAATTGTTGCTCTGTTCGTGTGGAGGACTTGAGTACCTAGTGTTATTAGTTTATATCTTTTTTAATATTGCTTTTACACTGACTTTAAAATACAAGCAAGTTGTGGTACTTTCACAAAGAACAGGATGTGAAACATAATTACCTGCTCTTGCTAGCAATGTACGAGCAGCTAAATCAAACTTGTGCCTTCTTGTTACTGCTGAGCGACCCCTAGCTGGTGGTCCACTTCCAGAAGCTGCATTCTCTGTATGATCCAGATTATCAGGGCTACAAGTTCAAGTTTGAAAGCAATACAGATTTTTAAAAATCATCATGAATAGAAAGCAAAGGTGCATACTTGTGGTGGTACTTTTTCCTCCAAATATTACCAATAAAATAAGTTTATGACAAAACTTTGAAGTATATCTTTTGTCCCTGGTAAAACTCCTAAGTTTTAAATGTGTCATATTGCCATGAGCAATAATTTTATCTGATTCCGAATTATACCAACAATGAAATGATGCTTAACGCATGTTCAGATTCAAATGAGATCAATGGCCTTAACTAAATCCTAAATGATTAAATACTTAAAATTTAAAATGGCTGGGAATCCTTGCCTAGGAGAAACAGATATCTCAAAATAGGTTATGAAAATATTTATTGAGCTTGTCAGAAAATGTCTGGATATTTACATAAAATGAAAGCAATGGTAACCATATGACTTCATTGGCTAAAATGAGAAATGAAGATTTAAAATCATAAGTGCTCAAGGGAAACGATTTTAAGAACTGTAGAATGTTTTATTACAGCTCATTTTAGGCTAGGCGTTATCACAGAATTCTTTTCTCAAGTTAAAAAACTAAAGAAGTAAAATATGTTGAGACAGAAAAAAACCAAAAGTCCATTTCTATCAAATACATTAATTAAATCAATTTTATTAGAAATAAACATGATAAATACTGAAATGAACATTCTATTTTATAGCAATTATGAGAGATAAAATGATTTTAACAGCATGTTTACTTCAGAATGAACATTAATTTTTACTTTCCTCTTTTCAGATCAATTTAATATAAAAATTATTTCCTTCTTTCCATGAAAACATCCATTCAAGTCAAAACCCGTCATGTTATTTTTACCTTTCACAGAAACATAAACTTGTAACCAAAATGTACATCTTTTCATATATCTATACTTATCAATTTTACACATCATTAGAAGCATCTATGAAGGAAAATAAATGGGGCTTTTGGAGACATCATTTATAACACATTGAAGAGAAATTTGGAAATTGGGAATTTCACCTTTCACTAAAGCCTTCCTCCATCTCAGCAGCATCAGCTGATGGTATATCTCCTGGTGACTGCAAGTAACAGGGATCATTTGATTTCCCACCACTGCCTAGAACTGCTGCTCCATGCCTTGAGTCTGCTGTGTTGCCTGACTGAGGCTCCTCCTCGTCCTCATGCCCAGGGTGCTCTATCATCCACATGGCAAGGACAGTGATGTTCTGGGCATCAGCCTCTCCTCGCGCACCTGAACAGGGGGAAAAAAATTCTGACACTGACTTCAGGCAAAATAATTCGTTATTCATGCTATCAGCTTAAGAGTCTATTACGATGCTATTATAACTAAATCTGGTGTTAAAAATCTTATTATGCTTTATGGCCTCTTAAAAAAATACATAAAAATATATTTAAAAAATATATTGCCCTTAATAAGATCGGGCTTCTAATATGTGCACATACTAATCCTACCTGTGGCTTCCATGGCTTTGGCAATTTGCCGGAGAGAGAACCCCATTTCCAGCAAGGGTACTGCAATTGCTGGAGGAGGAGGAGAAGTTGAAAGTCTACTGCTTGGGTCTGACAAGGCTGAGACAAAAGAAAAAGAAGTAAAGGCATAATTATTATTACATACCATGAGTAAAAAGTATTCTCATAGTAACTATAGGTCCCCAACTTCCTAATACTGTCCAAATATAATGAAATTTTACTCTATTAAAGAATTCACTACATATCATTTTAAGTGACCAAATTACCCTGAAACCAAAACTTGGTAGAGATAACACACAAAGAAACTATAGAACAATATCTCTGATAAATACAAATGCAAAAATTCTAGACAAAATATTAGCAAATAGAATACAATACATTGAGATTATATATTATAATCAAGTAGGGTTCATTCCAGGGGCATAAGGATGAAAATGGTTTAATGCAATACACCACATAAACAAAATAAAGAAAATCAAATGATCATATTAATAGATGCAGAAAAACCGCTTGACAAGATAACAGCATCCATTTATGATCAAAACACTTAATACAATAGTATAGAAGTATTAAGTTCCTCAACATAAGAAAAGCTATGTATGACAAACCCTCATCTAACATCATACTAATGGTGAAAAACTAAAAGCCTTCTAAGATCAGGAACAAGACAAGGTTGTCTGCTCTCACCACTCTTATTCATATAGCATTGGAAGTCCTAGCTAGAGCAATCAGGCAAGAGAAAGAAAGAAAAAGCATCCAAATTGGGAATGAAGAAGTCAAATTGTCACTTTATGCAGATGACATGATTCTCTATATAGCAAACCCTAAAGATTCCACTAAGAAACTATTAGGAACAAAAAAAAATACAGTAAAGTTGCAGTATACAAAGTTAAAAATCCATAGCATTTCTATACACTAAAAATAAAATTTCAGGAAAAGAAATGAAAAAGAAAAAAACAAAACAATTCCTTTTGCAAATGAAACAAAAAAGAATACCTAGGAATAAACTTAGTGAATCATGTGAAGGACTCATCCACTGAAAATTATAAGAAATTAATAAAAGAAATTGAAGAAGATACAAAGAAATTGAAAGCTATTCTATGTTCATGAATTATAAAAATCGACATAGTTAAAATAGCCATATTACCAAAAGCAATAAACAGGTTTAATGCAATCCCATCAAAATCCCAATTAAATTTTTTAAAGAAATAGAACAAAAAATCATCAGATTTGTAGAGAATTACAAAAGACCTAAACAGCCAAAGCAAAGCTGAGAAAAAAGGACAAGGCCAGAGGTATCATGGTATCTTGACCTCAAATTATACCTCAAAGTGACAATAATAACAACAGCATGGTATTGGCAGAAAAACAGACACACAGACCAATGGAATGGAATAGAGAGCCCAGAAATAAACCTGCATATATATGGGTAAATAATTTTCAACAAAGGAGCCAAAAATATACAATGGAGAAAAGAAAGTCTTTTCAATAAAGGATGCTGGGAAAACTGGAAAGCCACATGCAAAAGAATGAAACTAGACTGTAAGCTGTCACTATACATTAAAATTAACTCAAAATGGATCAAAGACCTAAATAAATATAAGACCTGAAACAAATAGCATAGAAGAAAACATAGGTACTAAACTCAAGGACCTTGGATTTAGAGAGGATTTTATTAATTTGAACTCAAAGGTGAAGGAAGTAAAAGCAAAAATAAATGAATGGGACAATATCAAACTAAAAAGCTTCTGATTGGCAAAGGAAACCATCAACAAAACAAAGAGGGGGTCAACTGAATGGGAGAAGATAACTGTAAACGATGACTCCGATAAGGATCTAATATCCAAAATATACAAGTAACTCATACAACTCAACGATGACAACAAAAATTCAATTGAAATATGGGCAGAGGACCTGAAGAGACACTTCTCCCAGGAAGACATACAAATGGTCAACAGACATTTGAAAAGATGTTCAACTTCACTAGTTATTAAAGAAAAGTACATCAAAACCACAATGAGATACCACCTCACACCTGTTAGAATGGCCATCATCAATAGGACAAGTAATTACAAGTGTCGGAGAGGTCATGGAGGAAAAGAAACCTTCATACACTGCTGTAAGAATGTAAATTGGTACAGCCACTAAGGAAAACAGTATGGAGGCTCCTCAAAAAAATTAGAATTACCATATGATCCCTCTTCTGGGTATCTCTATCCCCAAAATTTGAAAACATTTATCCATAAAGATATATGCACCCTTTGTTCACTGCAGTATTATTCATGGTGGCCAAGTCATAGAAACAAGTAAAATGCCTTTTGATAATTAGATACATAACAATTTGTACATATATACAATGAAATATTACTCAGCCATAAGATGAAATACTGCCATTTGTGATTACGTGCATGGATCTTGAGATTATGATGCTAAGTCAGAAAAAGCTGAAAACCATACAATTTTATTTATATACGGGATATAAAACTGAAAGCAACAAATGAACAAGACAAACAGACTCATGGATGTGGATAATAGTTTAGTGGTTACCAGAAAGAAAGGAGAGAGGGGAGAGAAAGGAGGTTAAATATAAGGTGACAGATGATAACTGAACTTTGGGTGGTAAACACAATGCAATATACATATGATGTGTTATTGAAATGTACACTTGAAACCTATATAATTTTATTAAGCAATGTTACCCCAATAAATTGAATTTAAAAAAATTAAAAGTGAAAAAAATTCATTAAATATATAATTAAACATGATTGCATTTGTTATAGCTTAAGGTTTTTTATAAAGATAAACTTGCTGAAAAAAATTTTAGAATATTTCTTTTTTTAAATACATTCCTACTTACAAAAATTCCAAACTTAACAGAAATTTGCAAGAATAGTACAAAGAATTCTTTTACCCCTGATCCACTGGAGATCAAGTAGCAGACATGACGCTCCATGTCCCCTAAACACACTAATATATAACTCTTAAAAATAAGGATATTCTCCTGCATGACCATTAACTGTTTTATCATCTAATCCAGATCCCAGTCTAGTTTCACCAAAAGTCCTGATAATGTTGTGTACAGCAAAGGAGCCAACTCAGGATCACTTTTGCATTTAGTTTTTATGTCTCCCTTCAGTCTCCTTCAATCACTTTGATACTTTGAAGATTACAGGCCAGGTATATGGTAGGATGTCCCTCAACCTGGGTTCGTCTGATGTATTTTCACGATTAGATTCAGGTTGTGCTTTTGGGCAGGAGTACCACAGAACTGATGCTGCCTTTTTCTCACTATGTTCTATCATATGGTACATGATTTCAATTTGTCCCATAACTAGTGATGCTAACTTAGAACATTTGAGTTAAGCTGGCATAGTATGAGAATATGTAAATATCCCATTCCCCATTAAAGTTTCACTCATTGCCATCCATTTATGCTTACTGGCTAATTAATCATCATTTTAGTAGTTGACATATGATGGTTTTTCAAAGTTTATCATTGCTTTTAAGTTCATCGGTTGCTATTTCACTCAAAGCAAAGCTTTTCCTTTCTTCATATATTTCAGTATAGGGTTATAGATTCTTCTTGTATTCATGGGTTATCAAGATTACTTATTTTGATGCCTTAAACCTCCCTAATTTGGCTAGAGGAAGCCCCTTTGACCTGACTTCAATATCACCGAGGTATGTGCCCATCGTTGCCTGAACACTTTATCACTTTCTGGCACAAGCTATTCCAGGCTCATCTCATACTCAACTCTGAAATTAGTCATTTCTCTTAGGAGACTGGAGTTTCTTTTTGTAGAGAATAGTATTATAAGATCTCAGCACTAGGTGTGTTTACTGCTACTGAAGTATCACTGCTTCCAGACCCTCTCAGTGGACAGCGCTAGTGGACCCTGCACAGTCTTGGTGCTGGGCCACATGGACATTTCCCTGTGACATCTGGTGCAGGCCATGTGAACACTTCCCTCTGACATCTGGTGCCAGGCCACAGACATTTCCTCATCCCATCTGGACTCAGTATTCCATGCCAGGCCAATCCCATTGGGATGAGCCTTTCCTACTCCAATCTAGTTCTGACACCCCACTCTGGGTCACCACGCCACCCACTTCTCAAGCCCTCCTGGCATGAATGTCTACCTAGCATGGCTCCACTTAATAGCTTTTGAATTGAATTAGGAAGGAGGAAGGGGGCAGAAAGGGACTATAACTCATTTTTGCTTAAATCACTACTGCTACAGTGATAACAGTACTGATACATCTGATGGACTTCTGCTTCTAGTGATGATGGAGTAACAGAGAATGGATTTATTCTCACCTTAAGCAACTATATGCATCATCGGACAGTGATCCTTGAGGGAAGGGAATCAAACGAGGCGAGGTATACAACTGTCTCAGCATATTGCCTGAAAAGCTTCTAAGCCGCAGTTCAGAGAGTGTAAATTCAACCTAAACTCAGTGCTCTCTCTGAATTGAAAAGACAGACTGGAGAATTTGAGCTGGCTAGAATTCACAGGATGAAATACCAGAAAGGAGAGAGCTATGTGGGAAAAAGAGAGCTGCACACAAATGTGCAGAGGGTCCTTCTCTTCTCTTATGTCTTCAGCTGATGCTAATGTAGGAACTATCCAAAACTAGAGAAAAAATCACCAAGAAGTAGCTGGCAGAACGATCCTTGGAGTTAACCCAGAGTTGGGAAGAGTCTGTGTTACCACAAGCCAGAATGAAAAAAGTTTGCAATGCTTAAGGCACTGGACAGAATATTAAGAAAGGTATTGGTTCAGTGGTGGACAAAAATTAGTCCTGAACTTAAAGACTGTCCCGGTCCCACAAACAAAGCTTAAAAAGAAGCCTTAAAAGAATCAAATTGTTTCCAAGTAACTTAACTATATCTTAGAATGAGCTAAAATATATTTAAAGAAATATAAAATATTCTGCACCCAAAAAGGTAAAATTCACAATGTTAAGTATCCAATAAAAAATTACTAAATGCAAAGAAACAAGAAAATGCAATTCAAAATGAGGAGAAAAATTAGTAAGTAGAAACAGACCTAGAAATGAGATAGATGATAAATTAAGTAGGGAAAGACATTAAAACAGATATTATATATACAGTTAATCTGAATTATTTGTGGATTCCATATTTGCAAATTCATTTATTCATTAAATTAATTTGTAACCTCATATCAGTACTCGTGGTGCCTTCATGAAGTCATTCACATGCACAGTGACAAAAAATTTCAGTCTCCGAATGCACTGTTTCTAGCTGAGGTCAAACAAGGTGATGCTTGGTGTTGTTTCAGCTCTTAGCTGTAAACAAGTGTCCTTTTCACAGTCTATTTAGTGTCACATTTTTTTTTGCATTTTTGTGATTCTTGTTGGTGATTTCACAGTTTAAAACAGCCCCCAAACACAGTGTTGAAATGCTGTCTAGTGTTCCTAAGTACAAGAAAGCTGTAATGTATCTTATGAAGAAAATATACGTGTTAGATAAGCTTCTTTCAGATATGAGTTATGGTGCTGTGGGTCATGAGTTCAATGCTAATGAATCAACAATATATTTAAATATGGTGTTAAATTAAATAGAAACATACATCAAACAAAGTTATAATTGACCAGTTGATAAAATGTGATCAGAAGTACACAGAAACTAGCCCTGTATTTTCCCTAGGAACACTGGTTCAGTTTTCACTAGTTCAGTGTTCACAATGACTTTACAGAACATAACTATTCTAACAATGAGAATTGATTGTTATTCCATGTATTTAATAAGCTAGAAGAAAGATTGAGCATGTTAAAAAGACACAGAAGATTTTTAAAAAGACCTATAGCAAACTTCTAGAGATGAAATCTCAACGTTGAAGTAGAAAAAATACACTGGATGGCTTAAGAGCAGATTAAACAATGCAGAAGAAAAGATTAATGACCAGAAGACAACAATAAAAACTATCCATCATGAAATACAGACAGAAAAAGGACTAACAATGCAAAGAGCAGAGCATCAGTGGTTTATTGGACAATTTTGAATGGCTTAATATACATATAACTGGAGACACTAAAATAGAACAGCAGTACAGGAAAAAATGAGAGAAAGATAATGGATGAAAAATTTCTTCATTTAATGACAACTATAAACTCACAGACCCAAGAAACTCAGTAAGAAACATGAAGAAAACTATACTAAGGCAGATCATAATCGAAATGCTTAAGCCCAGTGATAAACAGAAAAAATCTTAAAAGCAGCTAGAGAAAAAAGGTGTATCACGTCAAGATTAGAATTAGTCTTATCGTTGAAAATAATGCAAGCCAGAGGACAGCAGAGCAACATCTAGTCTGAAAGTAAAATAGAACTGTCAGTCTAGAAATCTATAGCCAGTGAAAATATTTTTCAAAAACAAAGGGGAAATAGATTCTTTTAGACATACAAGAACCAAAAGAATTCATTGCCAGCAGACCACTACAAGAAATGTCAAGTCTTTCAAAGAGAAAGAAATGAAATCTGAATCTACACAAAAAAATAATCTTAGAACTGGTAAATATGTGGGTATAAATAAAATACATGCTTTAGTTTTTAAATCTCCTTAAAAGAAAATTGGCTGTTTACAGAAAAAATAATAACAATATATTATGGAGCTTTATACTGTATGTAGAAGTTAAATGAATAATGATGAAAGTACAAGGGCCGAGAAAGGGGAAATGAAAGTATATTTTTGTTAAATTTTTTTTTACTACACATGAAGTGGTATAACAGTACTTGCAGGTAGACTGTGATAATTAAAGATGTATTCTATAAACCTAAAAGTAATCTCTAAAAATATAAATTATAGCTAATAAGCTAACAAAGGAGATAACATAAAATAATTTTTAAAAAATACTTATGTAATCCAAAGAAGTAGGTAAAGAGGAAAAGGGGAACAAAGAACAGATGACTTGAACAGAAAAATAATAGATTTAAACCCAACCATACCAATAATCACATTAAATGTAAATGGTCTAAACATCCCAATTAAAAGGCACAAAACATCTGGTTGGATTAAAAAAGCAAGATGCACCTATAGGTTATCTTTAAGAAACCCATTAAGATATAAAGACATAAATAAATTAAAGGTAAAATGATGTGAGAAGATATACCATCTAAACACTAATGAAAAATAAATCAGAAGTGTAAGGGCACAGGATATTACCGGGGATAAAAAGAGTCATTTCGTAATGATAAAGAGGTCAATTCGTTAAGAAGACATAAGAACCCTAAATTTTTCTGACTCGAAGACAAAACTTTAAAATACATGAAACAAAAACTGATCAATGAAAGGGGAAATAGAAAAATCCATAATTACAGTCAGAGATTTCAACACCATTCTCTCAATAATTGGTAGAATAAGTAGATCAAAAATCAGTAAAGATAAAGAAGACTTAGACAACATTATCAACCAACTTGACCTAACCAACAGCTTATTGAACACTCCACACAATAACAGCATAATACACATTTTTTCCAAGCACTTGTGGGATATTTATTAAAACAGACCATATTCTGTGCTATAAAACAAGTTTCAATAAATTTAAAGAATTCAAATTATACAAGATATGTTCTCTGATGACAGTGAAAATAAATTAGAAATCAACGATAGAAAGATAGCTGAAAAATCCCCAGATATTTAAAATGAAATAACAAACTTCTAAAGGACCTATATATCAAAGAAGGTATCAATGATAAATTAGACAGTACTTTAAACTGAATGAAAATGAAAATAACATCTTAAAATGTATGAGTTGCAGCAAAAGCAAGCGCTTAGAGGGAAATTCATTAAACAAAAAATGTCTATAGTAGAAAAGAAGAAAGGTCTAATATAACTGATGTATAGAGCACATTATTTCTCTCCCAAATAGCCAAATTCAATCTGCAGTTTCAAAATACAGATGACAGTTCAGTTTGATGGGGCAGACCCCTCGTCATTAAAATCACTGTTTTCCCTTCAATAAAAACAAAACACAATGCCCACATAATAATGTCCCATGTATCTGGAATGCCAAGAGGTTTGGGTGTCATAGTGCATGGTAGTACACGCACCTGTGCGGTTAGCTGGCCTTGCTGACTGGGAATCAGGAGAAGTTAAGCTTTGCCTCCTTCCTACTTCATCAGATGGAGAGGTTGGTAATGATGATATTGGAGGAGTCTGTGCACGACGAGTGGGAAGTACAGTGGTAGTGGGGTAACTAGAGAACATTTGCCTTTAAGAAAAACACATGGGTTAGCATAAAATCCAATTAGAAAATACATATATCACAGTCTTCTTATAAAAGAATATGTGACCTGGAAAATTATATATGTTAGCTATAACTGAATTGGGGGGAAGGGAGAAAAACTCTAGTCTTAAAAATCATTATCTCATAAGATGTTGTTAATAATATCTTAAATTAATAATACCTTATCATTTGTTCAGTGGTGGAAGAATACAGCAATGAACAAAATAGATTTTAAAAAATTCTTGCCGTCATGGTCCTTTCCTCTACTATAATACCAAGATGATAAGGGTATTTTGGTAGGCATACAGTAGTTAGAGAATAAAAAAAGACTTTTAAGATAGATAACTTACAGTTACTTCAAATATAAATTCACTATCTAGCCATGAAGTTATTCACATGGATTCAAAGTAATAACCTATAGGTAAGTTATGAAAAGAAAAGATAACTGCCCAGTCACCCAGCACAACTGAAAAATAGCATATAAATGACATACCAGCTGCGTAGAGTGGGAAAGGTACAGGAGAGGCAGCATCTCTCAAACTGAGAAGGCAGACACACTGGCTAAAGAATGAAGTCTAGAAAGATCCTCACTAACTGACTGCTCTATATGTCCAACAGAACTAATAATAACTTTTTAAGCATCAAAAAAGCATTGTCTACCCAGTCAAATAACTGTGATATAATGGTATTCACATAGAGAACAGCTGTTCCCTGATTTTGCTCATGTTAAATGATATTCACCCAGGCAGACAATTGCAGTTCTAATATAGTCTCAGCCAACAGCAAGGAAATGAAAACTGAGAAGAAAGGAGTTATAAAACCTGGTGAATGCCTCTGGGAGCAGGGAGCATTATTTTACTATTGAATCCCATGTTTACATTACAGAGCTTGAAAGGTAAAAGAAGACACAGTGCTACTGATCCTCTGTGGATGCCTTTAATTCTGCAATGCCAGAGAAGTCAAAAATCATATTAGAATATCCTACCATCCCTCTCTTTCTCCTTTCTTGAGCATAAGCACCTTCTAGAAATGTGTGACTTAGGTGACAGAGCTAAGAGGCAGGAGAAGTGTGGGGACTGGACGATTGTAGCTACAGGATTAGTGCTCCTGCTCAAGATCAGAGCAATAATTCTTAATGTGTGCCCACTGCATTAAAATCACTAGGGAAACAATTCAAATGCAAACTGTGTGCTCTAACAGACCTACTGAGAGACAGGGCTGGGGGATATAGCCCCAGAGCTTTAAAAAGCCTCGTAGGTAGCTCTTGTGCACACCAAAACTTGAGAATTATTATTATAATAGCCACTCTCTCTTCCTTTCTAGGATATCGGTCTACACACTGGGGAATAATAATAGCCTGTCAATTAAGGGAAAGGGGGATGAAATAAGAAAAAGGGAGACTATCTATTCTTTTTCCCTTTATTTCTATTAAGCTCTACTTAGGACAGCTCACAAAAGAGGCCCTCTCTAAAGATCTTCTTTCAAGGTTTTCATTTTATGTATACATCTGGCAAACTGAAGCAAAGAGAAACTTAAATATTATTTGAAGTGTACAAATTTACTAAAACAGGGTTGGCTGAAGAAGCATCAAAAGACATGTTCCTTCATTTGAAAAGCAGACTTATTTGATCTTACAGTAATAATAAAGGAATTATGCTTTAAAGGGAAATAACCAGAGAAAATTATTTTAATGGAAGAAAATTATTCTCTTGGAGGCTATAATGTTAAAAATACAAGTATTTACTTTTTAAGAAAAAATATATTCAAAATCCTAACCCCCTACCCCACCAAAAAAAAATAAAGTCATTTTATAAGACAATAGAGTGCTGGAGTACCTGGTTGTCAGCTGCATGGTAGACTGACTACGAGATGGGGCAAGTTGTTAAACTTCTGAGAGACATTTTCAACTTTAGTAAAATGGGTTTGACCATATGATCTCTTAGGTTTCTTCTAGCTCTAAGAATGCTTTAAGTTGGGCATATTTTTCATAAGAGAACAATCACATGTTCAGAATAACAGGAAACAAATATGGCAGTTTTAAAGGTTACCTTCCCTACCTGAGAAGACTTAGTGGCATCACTCCTGGGGACTCAGATGCAGGCACGGTTTCTGTATCAGTGACTGGAGTGGTGGCAGTTGTGGTATCCTCCAGTGAGCTGCTCATAAAGGAAGTCGTGCTTGAGGCTGATGGGCTAGTGGTAACCGGAGTCTGTGCCTGCTGGGCTTGGTCACTTTCTTCAGCTTGTTGATCAATCTCTATATACCAAGGTAAAGGTTAAGATAAAGGTTAAGAAAGTAGTAAGAATTTATTTTTTCAAATATGACATGGGAATGAAAAATTTTTACCGCTGATTTGGAAAGTTTCCAAATATATTTCATGAGTTAACAATTTCTATGCAAGATTTACAAAAAAAAATCTTATATATATACCTTTGTAGTCACGATTGTACTCACAATTGTAGACTAAAAATAATAATGTAACAAACCCCTGTAATTACTCATTTTTTTTAGGGAAAGTTTTCTCAAAAACAAATAGTCTCACTTATGCTTGTAAGATGTGACCAAAGATTCTCTAATGAAATCTGATCATTAAAACTATTTTCTTAGCACTTTGATTTTGATGCCTATCTTTAAATAGGCAACAAAGACATGTAAATACAAGAATAATAAAATCCTTGACAGAAACTCCATGTTTCAAAAAAAGGCAATGCCTTGCAAAATAAACTACTTCTAAAAGTTAAAAGAAAAAAAAATTAGTTTCTACAAAGATAGCTAATTCTGTTAAAGTTTGCTAAATGGCCAACAGACCTTCATAATCATCATGATCTTGACACTCCTATTATATGCACCATGTACCTCTCTCTGCCTATTTGCTGCCTAAGCTAAGAAGGGAAGAAGGGGAGCAAAATAAAAGGAAAGAAAGGAGGACGAGGAAGGAGAGGAAGAAAAAAACAATGGAAGTTCCATGGAGGTAAGGCACTTTGTTTTATTCACTGCTAACGTCCCAGAACCTAGAAGAGTACCTGGCATATAGTAGGCACTCAATAAATTTTTACTGAATGAATCTTATTTTTATCTCAGAATTCATATTACCTCCAAAGGTGGGGATAAAAGATAAAACACAGTTTTTCATGTACAAGACAGAGTCTATGAAAGTAGTACTTAAAAATATCCTTTAAAATGTCTCCGAGAAGTTATCAGAATAATATATATTTTGAATTAGATCAATAAAAACTTGAATAACTTTTGTGGCATGAGTTAAATTTGTTTTACAAAATGAAGTAATAATTATTAAATTCTAATACTTTATAGGTCTAAAATAGAAAATTATAGATTATTAATATAAAAGAAACAAAAAAGAACTGTTCATCTTGCAATGGGAAAACAATGTGAAATTGCTTTGGCCAAAAAAAATTTTAATAAATCACTTACATAATCCATCACTTCTGACAACTATAAATAATTTCAATGGCACAAAAGCAAAACAAAAAAATCAGATAACATACCTTGCTTCATTTTTCCCCCAAACTGGTCTTCTAAAAGCCCATGGACCACTAATTTATAGATCATGGCTTGAGCTCGTTCCAGATCAGCCAATCCCAATGCTCTCTTTATGGGCGACCGCATGACCGCTCGCTTTACCATGTGTCGCATCAGGAACTGCAGGGCTGCACGCATCTCCACATCTTCGTGAACAACTGGAGAGCTCGCACAGTCTGAGTTGTGACCATTTTCAGCTAGAACTTTTGGTATCAACAACAGCTCAGCATATTTACTACAGCCAAGAAGAGCACTAAGTGATTTCATAGCACCAAGGTAGAGATAAGACAGCTGGACTGCTCTGATTTCTGACTGGGCTATGTCATGGTTTTTGGACATGTGTTCATGATTTTTTCTTTTTCCTTCTGGTATTTGATGTTGGGATTCCACACCTGGCAGAGTTGGATCTAAGGAAAATGAAGCTATTTCATTTTCTGATTTGGAGCTTGTGGTACCCTGACTTTTGACATCATCAGATGTTAAGCCAGTCCGCATATCTAAAGCAGATTCACTCTCAGTTTTCTGCTCAACATCCCCTTTCTCCTCAGACTCATGTCGATGTTTCTTTTCATGTCGCTTGATGCTCTGTTTGCCCATGTCTTCGTGAATGCCAGTCAGATACGTGAGATCCAGCAGCACAGAAGCCGTCAGGCCTCGGAATCGTGCCACGTCGAAAGGCAGTGGTTCACAGGGTTCCAGATTATACAATGGAGTATCACTAGGCGACCAAAAAGTTGGGAAGCTTTAATAAAGATCAGAATGACACAGGAAGAAGCAAGTGAGGGATAGACAGGAGGAAGATACAGAAAATAATGTAGACAAAATAAGATGCATCATGTACACAGTACAGAGAATAATCTACACAAACTAGAGAAGTCATCACAAACAAAGAGAAAAATGAGTCTATTATGAGAAAATGGGGAGATGTGATGTAAAAAAGCAATGAGATGTGCATGTGCTTTCAAATAAGAATATTCACTACAATATAATGCAAGCCAAGAATGAGCAAAATTTCTATATGAGCAAACAGTAAATATTTTAGACCTTGTAGACCACATGGTTTCAGTTACAACCTTTGAACCCTGTCACCATAGTGTGAAAGCAGCCACTGATATAGCAAAACAAATGAGTATGGAGGTTTAACTTTATTTACAAAAACAGGAGGTAGGTCAAATGTTCTTCTTCAATTTCTGATGTTAGCTATTTGGAAAGTTTGTATAATAAGTCTGGTTTATTATGTGGGTAATGGCCATTTATAATCTACTCCAGAGAAGACTTTTTCCCTTAAAATATTACTTTGTAATTTTCAATTAATGCTTCTAACTTATAGTTTAAGCAAAAATATGACCACATATTCCCCATATTCCCTGATATTTGGCAAGAATTTCCTGACATTTAAAAATATTATATAAAATGTAATAGAAAGATTGAGGAAGTATAAAAAGTTTGGTGGTTTACTTTTGTATTATTAACCTAAATCTTGGTTCTTGCTTAACTTTCCTAGTCTCATTTACCCTTTGCCTTGTTTCTCGTATTTAATTATTTTGCTATATTGTAAGCATATTAATAAGGCTTAATAAATCCTTTCTAAAACAAGGCAAAGGATAAAAGAAAAAATATTCCCACATAACACTGTAAAATTTTCATTGGTTTCTTACCTTAGGAGAGTGGAAGGAGGTAAACTTTATTAACTCCTGAAACTGTGTATAAACTTTATATATGTGTATTTTTCAGCTGAGCGGGTTTATAGCTATTGTTAGAATGTAAAGCAGTACTGCCTCCAAAAAATACTTAAGAACCAATGTTTTAGATATTGTCCCATGTCATATTAACATTACAAAGGAATCACTTTAGGCAACATAATGAACAGTTAGTTGTATTATATCATCGATAAATCCCTATTTTCAAATAATACAATTATGTAGCGTCAATAGATAAGTGGGGTCAGTCCCCTTATCGATGGAGATACTTGGCATATTTTTAACATACGAAGTTTCTATTTCACATCAATCTTATCTGATTGCAAAACACATCTAAATGCTTTTAAGCACACATATGGTTTGTGTCAAATGTAATTTTTGTATCTATCCAAAATGCTGCACATACACCAAGGGGACAGAAATATGTGCTTAAAAAAAAAAAAAAAAAAGGCAAGAATACTTAAAATCACAGATAATACAAAACCTATTCTAGTCTTTCAAATGTTCCCCTTCTACATTCAAAGCCCTCCTACACAAAATGTAACTGACAGATTTGCTGGCTGGCTTTCTATTCTAATGTATAGTGAAAATGATCAAAAGGCAGGAAGTCAAATGAAGAACAGAAAGAAGAATCCTAGTTAAACTTACCATTTCTTCAAAAAACAAAACAAAAACTATATACTTTATAAACCACTAGTGTTCCAAGGAACACAGATTCAGGAAATATTCCTTTATGAAATCACAGTACTTATACTCAACTATGTGAAAAAAGGTATTTTAAAAAGTTAACTGGCTGCCCACCTAAAATATATAATTACTTACTGTCCATAGGCAATGGTCCGTGTCAACATTAAATACTCATTTGCTAAAAGTGTAACTTAACAGATCATACCTGATAGTAATTTCTGCTTCATCCCACTGGACCTTGGCAGATGTGCTGCCCTCTTTGACCACTCCCAGCAGCGTAGCATGGCGCCCAGTTTGCTTGTGAACACACCGACCTCCAACTCTAAGACCAGCATCAACTCCTCCTATCACTGCCAGCACAGGCCACACCTCTATGCAAAGGGTCCTCAGCTGCGGCTCTGAGAGGTCAGCAAGGCCATGTCTATTGTGTTTACCTTTCTCTTCTTCTTTGCTCTCCTTCTCCTCTCTCATTTCATTTTCCTCTCGGCTTTGAACCGAGCGGCTTTTCTTTAGCTTCTGACCTGGCTCTTTAATACATATCTTAATTTTGTGGAGCCTTTCCATCATTTTTTTGTTAATGCAATAAGTCCAACGGTCTGTTCGGTGAAGGATTCGGATAAGCTGAATAGTGGCCTCTGCCAGCACTGCTGCTACTGGACTACAAACGGGGTCTCCTGGAAGTAAGTCTCGCGGTGTGCCACGCATCTGCATATCACAAATTTTTACCTATAAAAGAAGGTAGCAAATGTGTGATATTAATAGTTCTCCTAAACTATCAGACATTATAAATTCTAGCACATGTAATCCCATGTTGAACTAGTGTTTGGTCTCCTAATACATGTGTGTTATACCACTGGCCCCAGATCTACTAAAGTTAGTAGAATAGTTCTCTGAAATATGCTGCCAGTCATTTAAACTTCCTGTAGTCTCTGAGTATCAGAACTATTCCAGCCACACAAAAGATGGATACAGACTAAGGTATATGTGACTGACTCGATTTAGTCCAAAAAAAAAAAAAAGCCTTGAGGATCTATTCACTCTCATCTTTGAGGTTCTAGAATAATATTGAATCCTGGGACCATCTTATATTATTCGAGGGGCATTGAGGTAAAACCATAAATTTAGGTAATAGGCACACACTTCAAATGAGACATATATTAAGAGTTTAAAAGATTTAATTCAAATCTCAACTCTGCATAATCTTAGAAAATTATTTAATCTCACTAACCCTCAGCTTTTTCATCTGAAAAGAATGGCACTAGTAATATGTTTCTTATGTTTTTTTTAAAGATTAAATAAGACTGTGCACATAAAGTGCTTATTAGTGCAGTGCCAGACATATAACGAATGTTCAAAAAAATATCAATGGCTAGCTTGAAATTATACCTTCTTGAAAAATTTTAAAATATATTTAAAAGCATATAATAAAAAGTAACTTTCATAGTTAAGATTTACCAAGTCTAGCACTTCCATTATAGAAATACTGTAAGGGGACAGAGCATATTTAATCCAAATTCCGGAAAAAATTTAGCAAATAATTTGTCAAATTACGAATGTCTTTATTAATAAATATTCTGCCAGGAAGAAAAAGAAATGCAATATATAAGACAGCATGAAAACTTTCTACTAAAAAATAACTAGAAATTCTGGAGACCTGACCTAGGTTATACTACATCTTTAAGTGAAAGGATGGGACAGAAAACAAATCCACTCACTAGCACAGGGAGACCACAAATTTGTTCCTGCTTGGGTTTTATAGATGAGGAGAAAAACAGTTTATATCGAGAGGGTGATCTCTTTAATATGATCCTCCTAAAGGTTTAGGGATTAAATTTACACCACCTACAAAATCTGAGAACCCCTTCGGCTGAATGAATGAAAGGCAGCTGCCCCCATCACAACTGGAACTTCCAATATTCAGCTGATGATATCTGATTATATTTAAGATTATTTTTATATTTCTCTCATATTCGTGTGTCAATGAACCAGATTATCCATAAACTATTTCCTATAATTTTTATAACTGCACATATGCTTGAAAGTTGACTCACTATGTTCATATTGCCAGAATATCATATAGCGTCTTAAAAAGGGCAATTTCTAAGAGTAAGCTAACCTTGTAAAACTGTAAAATTACCTGAGCATGCACTTTCAATGGTAGAAATAACATATTTATAAGCTTTACCCTGATGCTAACAAATATTAATAAAAAATGACAAATAACTTTTATGCTTCATACTTGAGGTTTCATTACCTTTTCCCCTGGGTTGCTACTATAGAACATTACGCAAGGGTATAACTCTGCTGCATCCACATCTTCGAAAGCTAATTTGGGTTCCTAGAGAGTGGCAGAGGTAATGAAAAGAAAAGGAAACAAAAATATTTTTTTAAATTGACAATATCCAATCCCCTTAAGATTCAAAACTCTTAGGAGACAGAATGAAGTTACTAGAACCAAATCTCAATTAACCTTACGAACCAAGGAAATTCCACATGTAGTAAATAATCTTAATTTGTTCATCTGTTTCAACAATCTTACTTGGATTTTACTATCTTTCTGTTGTTTATTTGGTGCTGATAAATACTATGTGGTGAACAAAAAGGTATTAGAGAAAAAGCAGAGAAGAATGGATACTCTATAAACTGAATAACCAGCACCGGAATAACTGAGTTGAATGTAAACAAAAACAAGAAAACATGCAATGCTTGTGAATGAGTTTCAGTACCTCTCCGTTTTTCCCAAAGGAAATGGTCCTGGCTTCCATGTCTAACACACAGGTAATGAAATCTCCTTGAGTAAAGCTGGACAATGTCAGAGTCTGTTCTCCATTGTGATAGAGGTTACCACTATAGGCCCGATAGAGCCACATATCCGAGGTAGTACGGTGGTTAAAGTCATGTACTGGCCAGCGAGAAACTCCAACACATGTGCCTTCATTACCTCTGTTTTCCTTCACAATGTAAAACTAAAATGAAGATGGTAATGTTCATTATTAAAGTTCAAAAATCTGTTTATATACTATGAATTGCATAAAACAATACTGGGGAATATGTTTATAGATAATATTTATACATTGAGAATATAATTTATCTTCAGTCTAAGTAAAAACATACAAACGAAATATATCATTTTGTGAAAATTTTTAAACAAATTTAATCTTTACCTTGTAGGACACTTAGAATAACATTTGAGTACTTATTTTTAAAAAATTGTTTTTAGTTATAGTTGACAATCTTATATTAGTTTCAGGTCTACAGTGCAGTGGTTAGACAATTATATATCTTACAAGGCGATCCTCCCCCATTAGTCTAGTACCTATATGGCAACATATATAGTTAATACAATATTACTGACTATATACCCTGTGCTTGAGTACTTATTTTAAATAAAAAATTTCAGCTTCCATTTAATTACAAAGTTGAAGAAGTATGTCTAGTCCAGAAAATTATTAATGGAAAGTTCCAATTCTTTACATACAAAATTTCTAACTACTCTCTTCTGTATACTTACTTCTGTGCAGAAAAGAGTTAAATAGCAGGCCTGAGACTATTACTTTTAAAAGGGCAAGCCTGTAACACTGGCCCTAGGCTAGTATCTGGGAATTTGACTGGTAAATAGTTTCCTATGCTGGTACAAAACTTTCCCTAAGTGGTAATAAAGGTGCCTCGCCAGGCCTAGACTATGTGAACAAACATTGTAACTGTGGTTTACACTAAACATCAGCTTTCCTTCTGGGAGTATGGGATTTTGGTACATTCTAGGCAGAGGGTACCTTCATAACCAGATTCGAGAAGAAATCTTGGGCACTAAGTTTCTAATGGGCTTCCCTAAAGCATTGCACACATGTTGCTGCATTTTATTTCTGGGGAAAGAGTATGTTCCATGTGACCTCTCATGGAAGAGAGAAAACATAAGGAAGCCTGCACATGAATTCCTCGAGATTCCACTTGTGTCTTTTACCTTTATTCAGCTACGTATCCTTACTGCGTTGTTATAATAAATCTTAATAATAAGTACAATTACATGTTGAGTCCTATTAAGTCTTTCTAGCCAATAAAGGGGTGATTTGGGGAACCCTTGACACAGTAGTGGCAACCATGAGATTCACTACAGCTACAACTCATTAAAATATAGTTACGGCGTTACTTTGGGAAAAGAGAAATGGGGAAAGACTCAACTCTGGTGTCTGGTGGCTATAAAGTTACACATGTTATGAACAGCAGGCGAATTGCTAACTGTTGTGACAGGTAAAAGTTATCTGTGGAATTCAAAAACAATAGATCCAAGTAAAAAATAAGCACTTCAAGCTGGAAAATCATCAGCCTATATGAGTTGGCTCACTGGATCCCCTGAATGTTTTGGCCTTGCTAGCTAATATGAGGGGGAAAAAAGAGAAGCCAGCGTAAAATTTTTATTCTCTCCTCAAGGCAGGGAAAGAAAGGGCCCAAACATTTCCACAAATGGACTTTGGATGGGCCAAAGAATAAACATTAGTTTGCAGTTGTTCTTTTCTCCAGGTGGCAGGAGAGAGTTCAAAAATCCCTGAAGGTGAGTTCTGGGTAGACCAAAAATATGAGAAGCATGTGCTGTTTTTTCCTCCAAGTGAGAGGAAAAAAAAAAATATTAAATCAGTTCCCAGGGCTGGAACAAAGCTTTATTTAAGCAGACTGGAGAAAAAAAGAAAGAAAAGGCCACTTCAGTTATTTTCTTTAGCTTAGATGTAGCGGTGATCCTTGCCCAATCTATTCATCCTGTAAATGCTAAATTTACCATGAGGGGTTTGAAAACTTGAGATCTGAGATGGGAAAGTAAATTTTTAAAAACAGCTTTGTTTTGTGGCTACTGCATCTGGATGTATGATAAAAATTGATGTAAAATGTTATGTACTTGTAATTTCATAAATGTTAAGAGATCATCCTGATCAGTGAAAGCTGTAAAGGCACTTCCTTGTTTTTTGCCACCAGTGAATAGAACAGAATTTATACTCTTTGAGTATTGGAAACAAAACAAGTGTCTATAACTGATAATTTTTTGTTATGGTTTTTGCCCGTTGGAGCCTCTGGAAAAAAGGAGACAAAATAAGAATGGCACTCTCCATATGGAGATAGATAGATATACTTGTAGTTTTTAAAAGCAGTTTTCAGTTGCTAATGAGTTTTTGTAAATTCAGATGTCTGACCTTTAGAGACATGATTTTCTAGCCTGAAGTACATTTTTTTTGAGTGGGTAAATTTGGACTCAATAAGACTGACAAGACAAAAAGGGCTTAAGAAAGCCTTACTTGTCATCTGGAGTTAAAGAGCATCTGGGCTTTACTGCTGCCAAATAAAGTTGCTAGCTTTTTAGAATCCTGAATTCACAGATCCTAATTGTCTGGACCTGGCTCTAAGCTAAAACCTGATACTGTCTGCTATGGGCTGTTTCAACCCAACATAAGTTGTACTTAACCAATGAACAAAACTCAAACTCTGGTTCCGTTGTAGATTTAGGATTCCTCTGTGGGTCATAAACTATGAAGACATCATGAATTCTGGCTGGATTGTCTGGGACTCTTGTAAATGCCCCTAGGAAAGGGCTTATTCTTAGATTTCTGACACAGAAACTGATTACCTTCCTAATTTGTGATTCCAACCAAAAGTTGAAAGTTGGCATACCACAGGGAGTACTGACCCCTTTGTTCACTCTTAATAAATTGGACTCTTGACCTCTTCTTGGGGATGTCCCACTGCTATTGATTTATTTTGTTCAGCTTTTTGGTTTAATTGCAGTTTGTAACAACAGAGTGATAGCTTGACTCTACATATGTTTCATCTTTCTTCTGATATACATGCCTTAGTAGATGAAGCTCTCCCCAGAGACTGATCTTTTCTAGGATGTTCACTGGATAAATGATTATGATAAAAGGAGGTAGAAAGTTTTGTAAACCTATTTTGAAAAAAAAAAATTTTTAATTGGGATTTTGTCCTGATCAATTTTAACCTTTCTGATTAAGTTCTGTAAAACTCTTGTGAAAATTCCTTAATTTCTTCTGTACCCAACCCACCTGGACAAAAGGTCTAGATGAAGATAAAAAAGATTGAAAAAGTCTGAAGTTGTCTATGCTACCCTGAACAAGCCTGATCCTGTCTGATCTCAAAGCTAAGCAGGGTTGGGCTTGGTTAGTACTTGGATGGGAGACCACCTAGGAACCGGGTGCTATAGGCGTAAAAAAATAAAAAATAAATAAATAAGGGATTATAAATTGATAAGGTCCTTGTAATCTGTGAGGTCAACCAAGGGTTGCCACACCTAAAAAAAAAAAAAAGTTTGAAGTTATAATTACTAAATGGGATTTTAGTTGTTTTTAGAATAAGAGTAAAACAAATAAACAACCCAAGCCCTGGGGGAATGTGGATGAGTGGGGAGGGATTAATGATCTTTTGTTTTTCAGAACTGTTCCTTCTCCTAGAGGGAAAAATATCCCTGTTGTCTAGAAGCCTGTAGTGAGCACTTTAAATTCAAACACCTGACAGACTATAAGAAGCAAAGGGTGGCTCTAGATCCTGACTTTGCACAGAACACCTTCAGATGTCATCCAAACTCTGGAGGCAGATAAACTGACATCACAGACAAGCAAAATCATTTAACTGACTGCCTTTAGGCAGTCCCTCTGAAACCAAGGGCTCAACTTATTTGGACAGCACTCAGAACAGAGGGTAGGAGGTCACATTGGGGTCCTGTCAATTTTTTCTGCCTGATTACTATACATCCCGATTAGGGGTATCTTAACAATTACATACTCATTGTTTTCAGGGATACCACATATGCCCTGTGTGATTGTATTTCTTGTGTGTGCACCTACCATGACACTACTGAAGTCATAGACTGGCCAGAGCTGTGCTATTAAATTGATGTCTAAACCGGTTTTAAAAGGTTTAATATAAAAACTTAAAAACAAAGCCACATGACTTTTTAATATAGACATTTATGGTTAATAAGATTTATTTTAACTGGTTTAAGGCTCCTAAAAGGCATACCTCAAGTCACTACTACTGGTTGGTCTCACCCAGCTGTGTGGGGTCCTACCGATAATAATTTTATTGTAAAGACACTGTGGCTAACAGCCAAGGGGGTGGACTGTGCCAAAAAAGAGTTAACACAGAAGAGACAACTATCCTTCAAAAAGTCTGCTTGTGATGTTGGCCCTTGGCTGGCCTCTGGGAACCAGACTGGTAAACAGTTCTCTACATTGACAAGAACTTTGTCTAACTGATAATGGTAGCTCATTGTGCCTAGACTGTTTGTACAACAGTATGGTTCATACTAAACACCTGCTTTCCTTCTGGGACTCTAAAATTTTAGCATGTATCTGACAGAGAGTATGTGACTAGCACCCAATAAAAATCTTGGGCACTGAGTCTTTAATAGGCTTTCCCAGGCAGAAACATAATATACATGTCATTGTATTTTCACTGATGGGTGTGCACTGTATGCCCCCTCATGGCAGGGACTATTACGCTTTTTTAACCATTCATTTAAAATTTTTTAAAGGTAATTTTAGAATTGCATAAGTTATAAAAATTGTATATCCTCATTCAGTTTCCATTTATGCTAATATCTTACATACTGATAGAACATTTACATATAATGATTTTTAAAAAGTCTTTCCATACATTTTACATAAGAATCTAGAGGAAAAAGACTAAATGCTAAGAACTAAAAATGCTAAAAACTACTTGGAATTCTACGCACCTTCCATTGATAGCACCCAGAAGTTACTCCAGTAGATGCCAATCCATATCCTTTTCCTCCACTGCCATGAGTTAAAATCTGTCCATTCTCCACTAGGCAACACTGGGCTTTCTCTGGATCAAAGGAGACTTCTTGTATAGGGAGATTCTCATCTTCTTCCTCCAATTCTCCCTGCTTCTACCAGAAAGGAAGCTAGGTCAGTCTTTTGGAGTAAACCCAGACCTCTGTTAGTATATGTTCTAAAACTCCTTGGTTTGAATCCACAAATATTTATTAAGTATCTACTACATACCATTTACTATGCAGGCAATGGGAATACAATGAGAAATATAGCCTGGTCCCTGCCTATAAAGAGCTTACGGTCTAATTAGGAGACAGAAAGACAAATAACACCAATATTGTAGTAAGAGAATAATAGAAGTTACATAACAGGTATAGCAAAAACATAAAAAATTTAAGCCTCTAACCATGCTTTGGAAGGATAAAGTAATCATTCAAAAAACGATGACTTCTGAGTTTAGTTCTGAACGATGAGAAGGCATTAAGCAGCTCGTCAAAAGGAGAGAAAGGCATTTAGGGCAGTATGTATAGCATGTGTCAAGGCATGAAGGTGCAACAGAGTACAGTGAGTTAAAGAAATTGTAAACAGTAGGGAATATCTGGAGGATGAGACTGGTAGAAAACAAGCCTAGAAAGAGAAGAAGGAACAAAATCAGAGAAGGTCTTGAATGTAATTTTAAAGACAGTAGTGAATGCCTACACAGAATGATTTATATAGAGGGTCTCCAATCAGATCTGTGTTTTATAAACACTGTTTTACCAGGAGTGTACAGGAGGAAGGCAGAGAGACCAATCAGAAGATTACTACTAGAGCTCAGATAAGAAATACTGAAGACTTGAATTCATTCGTTTGTTCAATGAGTATGAAGCATCTACTACGTGCCAGGCACTATACTTGGTCTTCTATATTTAGCAGTCATTAACTAGATAAGGTCTCTGCTATTATAGAACTCATATCTTGGAAGATGGAGACAGAAAATAAAAAAGAAAATATCTGGTTGTTAAGTGCTGTGCTGAAGTTAAAACAGGTGATAGAACAAAGAATGTATGGCAACTAGATAAGAGGATCAGAAAGGACTCTCTGAAGAAGTGATAATTAAGTTGAGACCTGAATAGTAAGAAGTTGACCTCTGAGAAATATATCTAAGGGAAGTGCTAGTAGAGAGTGCAAACAGCTAGTGCAAAGCCTGAAAGAAAGAATAAACTTACTGTGTCCAAGAAACAGGAAGAAGGCAAGTTGTTCCGAGTCTGGTGAGCAAAGAGGAAAGAATAAGGAATTCTAGATTTTATCCCAAGAATAAGAAACCATTGGAGAGTTTTAAGCAGAGGACCAACATGCTCTGATTTACAATTTTAAAATATCACTCTGGATCCTGTATAGAGAATGGATTACAGGGAGTTAACAATGGAAGCAGAAAGACCAGTTAGGAAGCTATTGCATAGTCCATGCCAGTGATGATAGCAGCTTACAACTGGGTGATAGCAGAGGAATGAGGATGAGGGCAAATACAAGTTATGTTTTACAGAGGAGTCAATGGGACTTGGAGACTGTATAGATAGAAAAAAAAATGGGGCAGGGAGATAGAAAAAGAGGAATTAGGGATGACTCCTAGGTTTTATGGCTAAGTCTCTAACAAGGCAGATGGAAAAGCCCGATGAAGGAAAAGGATATGGAAAAAACTAAGGATGCTTCTGAGATGCCTATTAGACTATCATTCATGTGGTAAGGCAAGTAGAAGATGGGTATGTAAATCTGGAATTCAGGGAAAATGTCATAAGCGGAATTAAAAATTTGGGAATCAATGGCATATAGGTCTACATAAGGTTTGGGTGGGTACAGGAAAGGGAATGGAGGTAATAGTTGAGGGAAAAAAACGGGTCTTGGGACCAAGACTTGGGATACTCCAACACTTAGATTAAACAAAAAAGAAAGAACCAATAAAAGAGAATGAGAAGCAAAAGGCCGTTGTATTGAGCTAGAAGGAAAACCAGAAAAAGTATGGAATCATGAAAACCCAGAGAAGGATGAAGGTAGCTAGATGGATGGATTCAAGAGCTATGTAGGAGGTAAAATCAATGAGGCCTAGTGACCAGATGGATAAGGACATTAGGAGAATCTATAGTTCCTAGGAATTCAGATCTGGGAAGCTAGGTAAATGGTGGTGCCACCAATAAAAAAGGGGAAAGATGTGAGGAGGAGACATTTGGGCTAGCATGTAAGTTTGGAAGGCAATAGGTGTAGGCAGGTATGACTGAAACTGTTAGAAAAGCTAAGGAAAGAATGTTGAGGAACACCAGAGTTTGAGATAGAGGCAAAGAGAAAGTGGCATCAAAGAAGAGATGCCTCTAGAGGGAACTGAGGATTGGCAGAGGGTATGGGCAATCTAGAAGATACTGTTCTGAAAACAATAGAAGGCTGTGTTTCCAGAGGTCAAAAAACATGCATACTGTATTTAGCGATTAACACTTACATTTGTCACTTAAGTTCTGTGCTTTGATGGAAGATAAACAACGGGTTGCAGAGATAATGAGAAGGAAGTAGCTGAAACATGTATAAGATTACTCTTCATAGAAGCTTAGCAATGAAGGACAAGAGAGAAGATAGGAAAGGCTTCATGAATAAAAATGGGATTTGGGAGGTGCGAATGACAGATGCTTATGAGCTGAGGAGAAAAAACTAGTGGAGAGAGAGACAGAGTACAGAGTGAGACAGAAGAACTGATAGAACAAGGTCTCTCAGAGAAGAGAGCCAGAAACAAGTGACAGGATATTTATTTATGCTAAGAGTACCCTTCTGGAAGAATCAATTACCTGTAATTTTATTTCTTGTTCTTTTTCCTTTATCTGAAGAGCATGTTTAGCTTGAGCAATGGGTGTCTCCCACATACAGTCCGACAGAAGGGAAAACAGGCGTTCAACAACCTATTTATAGAAAGAAAAAGAAAGATGACATTTATAATGGTTAATGTAAATATTCTTAGAAAAAATAAATCATTTAACTGTAATACTAAGTCCCAAGTGAAACTTGATTATATCAATGTCCAACAGCTATCTTGGGTGTTATCTTTTTTTAGAAAGATAATTAATCCAGTAGAAAGTGGGTTCCATTGCCCTCAGGTTACCTGACTATATGGACCTCTGAATAGGCCATCCAACCTCACACATTTCTCTGTAGGGGCCCACACCTACTAAGAAATTTCATAAATTTTCCTTTCCTTCTGACCTTGTATGTATTCACTATCTCCCTCCTCCTCATACCCCATTACTTAATTTCTCTTTCTTCTTGCTTGGAGATGAAACAACAAAGAAGGCAATCTTAGAAGAGTAAGTTTTGCTACTGAATGATACATTTACAACTGAAGAGACTATGGGTTTATATTTTTGGTGAATCATGTTGTGTATATCAGAAACATCTTCTAACAACTTTCAAAATAGAAACCTGGGCCATTTGATCATCTTCTACACCAGATTCACAAGCTGGTAGCACAGCCTCAAGGACGTGAAGCGCAAGGAGCCTTGTTCTTAAGTTACCAACTAGAGGAATACCTGGGGAGAAAAAACATTTTTTTTTATTATCAGTGTGACTTAAATTCAAAGTTTAAATGAACTTATTGAAAAAAATCTTGAGACTGCTAAGTGTTTATGAGCAGAACAAACTTCACTTCAACCTACTATCACAAGAATTCTGGACTCATCCTGTGTCCATTAGTGTATATGAATATTCATATTTATATTTCAGTTTTTATGTATATGCAAAAAGAGTTGCACTATCATAACTACCTATACCAAGTACTGTGCTATGAATTTCATATACATTAACTCTGTCGACCCTCACAAATCCTACACTATACCCCCATTTTTCTGATGAGAAAACCGAGGCTCAGAGAAGTTATGTAGCTTGACCAATGCCACATAGAGGCAGAGGCAGAATTTTAAACAGACCTGTTAATCATAAAGCTCAGGCTTATCATATCCTTTCATTGCTTCTTCTATGCTTATACCCTGGCTGCTTCAGAGAGATTATAAGGGTTAATGGGAGTAAGCAATTTATACTTTTCCAAAGTAAGCAAAGGTAGAGACAGGCTACTGTCACTCTTTTTTTATATCCATTACTGCAATAAAAGCAATTAAAAATAAATTAATATCTAATTTTTCTTTATATTCTAAGACCTTAGTCAATATTATATAAGCCTTATCTTATTAAAAGAGAAAAAAAAGCTCTTATCAGTAAGCTATACTAGTTAAGAAAAACTAGTAAAGTATATTGAGAATATATACACATAAAACAACAAGTACCATGGAAGATTACATTATATTTTAGTATATTTAAAAGACTAGGATGATGAAAAAGTCCTGGAAATGGAGAGTGGTAATGGGTGAACAACATTATGAATGTCACATATTGTACACT
The DNA here is from genome assembly GCF_014176215.1 of Rousettus aegyptiacus. Lineage (NCBI taxonomy): Eukaryota > Metazoa > Chordata > Mammalia > Chiroptera > Pteropodidae > Rousettus > Rousettus aegyptiacus. Next base: position 131,426,064 of record NW_023416306.1, read on the forward strand.
TAAACAGTTATAATGGTAAATTTTATTTTATGTACATTTTACCACAATTAAAAAAAACCAGACTGGGAAGGACTGACAGTAATCTTTGCAAGCAGACCAGGCTTTTAAGTTAAAAACCAGGAATTAAGCTTATTATATAAACTTTCAGAGCTAGCATATAATGAGAAGTTATAAAGTACAGAAATCATATCATGGTAAGAGAGAATGGATAAATTCAGATCTATATTTTGATAATTCAAGAAGTGAGGGCAAAATCTGTATCAAATTATCATATTAAACAGAATGTTCTTTGCTTATTTTTATTATTTCCATAATCTGAACTAATAGGGCCAAGTTCTCGATTAAATCCGAGACCTCTCCAATGCTACTGTTATTACTATCAATTTTTATTCCTGAAATTAGAGTTTTCTTTTGATCAAATAAGTACTCAGAAAACAAGAAAGAAAAGTCCTGAAATCAAGTTTAAGTATACAATGTTGTTAAAGCCTAGCATTATCTGAATAAAACACATGTGATGCACAAAAATACTCTAAAACAAGGCAAAAGTCATATACCTGAAGAACACTTCTGAGATGCTATATTGAGAAGCACCTCTGTCCACTTTGGGGAAGCCATTTTTGACTGAATTGCTTTTGAAGACACAACTCTGCGAAGAAAAACTAAAAAATCCCCCAGATGCAGTTCGGCTGCATGTTGTTTCCTAAGAGCAGCTGAAGAGTGAAGAGACAAGTTTATATTATAACCAAAAAATACACTTTATATCAAGCAATTTACATTTAAATTGCAGTGAACACAAACCTAAATTCAAAATCTAGGTTGTCTGCTGCTGAATTTTTAAGGAATACAACAGGGAAAGGACAGAAAATAAAGCCAAACTTAAAACATCTTTTACATCTGTATAAATAATAAGCTTGCTAGAATAAAGTATGTGTACTTAATTTTGTGTGGGTTTTTTTGTTTGTTTGTTTGTTTTTTACTGCTATACTAAAAAGCAACACTTCTCTACACAAGTCTAAAATTCTATTGGATCATATTTGAGGGAGATGGTCTTTGAACCTCCTAAAACCGTGTGTAGGAAAAATTGTGCGTGTGTGTATTTGGCAAGTAAGAGGGTTCACAAATTTAATCAAATTTCAAAAAATCCATGATTCCATCCTTCCAATCAAATTAAGAATCACATATCTAAAAGAGACTTTTCACAAATTTGTCCTAACGAAACTTCCCCGTTTTTCTACTGGCATCAATGCCAGTCTCTCGTCACCTTCTCAGACCTACACCTTGTGCATTTTCAAGCCACAGAATTATCTGTTCCATGTTCTCTCATCATCCAACACCTTTCATATTGCCTTAGTCTGGCAAAGTCCCACTCAGAGCCAAAGTAAAGAAGTGTGCCACTGGGGCAGCTGCCCAGAATGTAAATCGCTAGGGGCACTAACCCATGGAAAATCTTAACAATTTGGAGACAAGGATATACAGCGTTCCTTTTAGGGAGATCTGGCATATCAAATTAAGGAACACAGGACAAGTCAATTGTGATAGAGAGGAGATACCCCACCCACCAGTAATCTATCTTCATAGATGTCTAATTAACTAGAAGCATGTTTCATCAAGATGAATATGCAAGTCTATGACACAGCTAAACTTCTAGGGACAATAAGAGAAAAAGCTAAGAACTCCTTCTCCACATTTCCTCTACATGTATTCTACCTCTTCTCTACCTAAATGCTAATAAGCAAATACTTTTTATAATATTAGTTTGAAGAACATAAAATCATTAGCCTTCCCTGGGTACCCACATATCTCACGCCAATCTTTTTCCTACATATTCCTTCAAAGCCAGTTCAAAAGCTACCTCTTCTAAGAAGCATTCTCTGTTGGGAGAGATCCCTGGGAGAATCTCTTTAATGAGGCTTCCATCCTACTCCCCATGCTCATCCCCAAGCAAGAATTTGTCACAAGACTCTAAGTTAATTAAATTAATTAAAGCATGGAGACCTCATATATTAAGTTGTTTGATATAAACTGATGATAGTTTGTGTTTCAGAATCAAGGCTACATTTGAAATGCAGGATACACCTTTCAGTTAAGTATTTTCAAAAGTCTGTGGGGTTATTAACACCTAGGCAGCCTGTGCCTCTGAATGCCTGACCACGCTAACTAGAATCAATCTTACTTCAGCCATCCCCCAAAATCAAAAGGGTGCAAAGGCCTTCTCTCTAGGATGACTTGAGGGAATAGACACAGATTCACTGTGCTATTCTACCTGCTGAGACTCACTCACAGAACTGTTTCATTCTTTGCTGAGTGTGGAAGGATCCAGTTTTCTTGGGGACCCACACACATAGTAACTTTACTATATCTTCTCTGCACAGATTACTCGATACCCAGCACGGAATGGTGAGAAGCTATCACCTTAACGACCCTGCATACTCCACTGGATCTCAGGAAAACAGGAGGCGGCGTTAAAAGCTTATTTTTATTTATCATGCCTTGTGAGTCTGCCCATGCTCTTTGTAAAAGCACCGTACTCTCTATACAAACAGGAAGAAAGAACTTGTCACCAGTTCGGCCTCTGATACTAAAAGCTAATCCTTAATCAGACTCATACCTCCTCCTAGATTCTGACTTAAGAGATTTAGCCATTTCTTCTGAGTTTCGTATATTACATTGTAATTATTTGTTTACACGTCTGCCTTCCTCATCATCCTAGAAGGTCCTTGAGGACAGAGACAATGTTTTATTGTTTTTTTATCCCTAGGGTATTTCCTTTATCCACCCCTCTATATCTATACAATTTATAGATATCGAAATACTATAATATCCTAATATTAATATATTTATTAAGCTCTCACTAAGTGACAAATATTGCTCTAAGTGCTTTATATGTATTAAATAATTTAATCCTCAAAACAATCTTAGGAGGTTGGTTCTATCATCCCTATTTTATAGATGAGGGAATTAGGGCACAGAATGATTAGGTAACTTGCTCTCTCCATCCATCCATCCATCCATCCATCCATCCATCCATCCATCCATCCATCCATCCCAGAAAGGATGTAGGGGCTCACAGAGTTTATCATAGTAATAAGACATGGTAATTTCACAAAATATTTGTAAAAAATCACCAATTTTAGACCTTTATTCCCTTAATTATGTAACAGCCATACGTGGTAGTTCTGTTCAGGGCTTAATCTAATATAATGAAATACAATGTTTACTATAGTTTTTTAAAGCTATGAGCAGATGATATAGCAACCAAAATTGTGATGGCTAAGTACAATAATTATTTTTTTAGTGACTAGGGCACAAAACAGCCTAGCAAAAAGTTCAGTTCCTCTAATTCTAACTCAGTTCCCAAATAATAAAACTGTTGGTCCTAGGAGAACACTTAGGTGAAGAGTATGGTTAGAGATGGGTTATCAGTCTCAAATGCTAAGGAAACATAGCCTGGAGGGAATCAGTTACCTAGAAAGGCTGAACCTAGAGAGTGAGCAGTATGATCACCACATCAGGGTTAATGGACTCTAAGGAGAGAAGGTTCAGTCAGAAATTCATCTATATCATACATATTTGGAGAGAAAAAGAGGTTTCTAAATAAATAAAAGTACTTTCATGCCTCACAACAGACCGAAGTCTACATTCTAATGATATGCACACTGTAGGGACTCAATAAATGCTTATTAAGACAGAGAAAAAGGTTTATGATACCTCTGAAATCTCTCTTCTCAATTTCTCCACTGCTATCAACTTTTTTTTCTTCTTCTTCACCCTCTTCTCCTTCCCCCTCTCCAAAAGAGGCCATAAGTAGTACACCAGCTTGGGACAACAAATTCTTCAACTGGCTACAAAGTAGATCCAACAAGGACTGAACTACCTTAGGGCTCAGTTTATCAGCATAGGTCCTATAGGAAAAAAGTAAGTGGTAATAACACAGAAGGGCAAATATTATACTTAAATATATAAAAGAGATTATGGAGAAATGGAAATTACTCAAATGTGAAAAAACCAGGCCCCACATAGTTCTACCAAGACATCTACAATGCTCACCCTGTAGTGATGGCTAGAATCTGGAGCAATCTTGTACTAGCCACTTTTAAAGCTGTGCTAAGTTGGGAAACACCCGTCTTTGGCAACAACTGCAGGGGTTGTCCTAGCATAGTGTCTGTGCCACATAACTGCGACAATACGTTTAGCAGACCAGTGGAAATTGCCAAAGAAACATCCACTGGTTGATAGTGAACACTCAGGGCAAACACTGTAACCAAAAGGAGACGCTGCTGGGCTTCTACAAAAAAAAAAAAAAAAAGAAAAGAAAGAAAGATAGTTGAGAATCTTCTTTGAAATAAATAAAGCATCTACTAAAATTTACTATATTCCAAAATATAAATAGTAATACAGAACACTATTTTGAAGTATTTATTCTTTATCTGTAAGTTGATCTACTAATGTCAAACACAAGGTTTGTAACTGTTAACTACTGTGTATAACATCAGGCCAAAATGTAACTATATCTTGTATTTGCAGGGGCAGTTACTCACCAATGTGATGCTTGTTTGCTTGCAGGGCTCTCTCCAGGGTAGCAGACAACTGTTGATAAATCTTATGCACAGCTACCTGGATTTCAATTTGTATATTTCTCTTAGCTGCTCTGATCCCATCCTGAATTATACATAAAGATTAATGTTTTCTATTAGCACAATAATACTTCCTACCTAAATAAAAATAGCATTTTATTCTTAGTTGATCTATCTGCTAGAACCCTATGATGTTTTTTAATTATTTAGTATATTTCAGTATATAAAGTTTTTACAATAAATTTATTTTTAAATACTTGATAATTCCTGATTTTATATAATCTTTCTTCTGTCCCACAAACAAAATGTCCTCTCTAAATATGGAAGACATAAAGACAACATTTAAAAAAATATCTTTTTTTCCCAGCAATCAGAGGAACTAGGTAAAATGATCAAGTCTAAACTGTAAATTCTTGAAACTCACCCTTCCAAACACCCTATCCCAACTTAGATCTATCTCTATCTAATTTGGCTAAGAGTTAATAAAACTAAGCCTGAAAGGAATCTGAAAGTACAATAATACCACAGCTCACCTAACCCCATCTACAATACTGTCACACTCGGAAAACTAAGCCTATGAGTTATCTTTAAGTCATCTAAGTCTTTTTTATTTTTAAACCTCAATCTTAAACACCAAAAAGTTTAGCATTATTAAACTGATTCTGTAAAAACAGTTAAAATCTGAAAATACTGCCAGGTGTCATCCTCACATGATAGATCTGTCACCTACCTGATAGTGATGCAATCGGCCACTCTCTCCTTTGGTTCCTGAGTGTCCAACAGTGCCTAAACCAAAGCACCCTGCTAGAAACTGCAGCCTCACAGATGTGAGCAGTGTGGATGACTGAAAACCTGGGCTTGTTCTGCTTCCTGCCAGAGAGATGCTACCTTTTTCCTCCATCCCAGACAACAGAATGAGGATCTGGTGAAGTGCTTCTAAACGAAGCTTGAGAAAAGTAAAACAAACATATTTTAGAGTTCTTCACTGAACAAAGAACTCTGTATGTCATGGACAATATATTAGCACACAGAAAATTCTAATGTTTCTAAGGACTCTATTTTATTAAGATGAACATTTGTTTTATTATTGTGACTTTTTAAAATTGAAATATCTCTAGAAACTCTATAAGCATACTTCAGTATGAAAGAGGCTACACACTACAATGGTAAGGAAAAGTAGTAGATTCGGATGTAGGAGACCTGGTTTCAAGGCCAGACTCTTCCACTTACGATGTGGCCTCGGGAGACTCACTTAACTACCTAAATCTCAGTTTCTTCATATGTAAAATGAGGCTAATAGTACTTTATCTAATCTACTCACTGAACTACTGTGATGGTCATGAAATATTTGTGAAGATTTCAAAGCTGTATGATAGTATCATTATTGCTTCCTTTTATTTAGAATAGTTACATAAAATACTCTTTAGTTCAAGAATTAGAAGAGGTATTTCTGAAAGTTTTCTCTGTGTTTCTCTTGAACTCCTGGCCCTACCTTCTCTAGGGAGGTTATACCTACCACTGCAGTCAATCCTTTTTTTTTTTTAACTTTCTCTTGAAATAATTTTATATTTACAGAAGAGTTTTAAAGATGGCATAGAGAGTTCCTGTATATCTTTCCCCTAATGTTAACATCTTACATAACTATGGTCCATTTATCAGACTAAGGCACTAACTCTAGTACACCGCATGAACTAAACCATAGACTTTATTTGGACTTCACCAGTATTCCCATAATGTCCCTTTTCTGTTCCAGGATCCAATTCAGGATATCACATTGCATTTAGTTGTCATGTCTCCTTAAGTCTGTGACAGTTTATGTCTTTCTTTGTTTTTCATGACCATGACACTTTGGAAAAGTTGTTCATATATTTTATAGAACATCCTTCGATTTGGGTTTGCTTGATGTTTTCTCATGATTGGATTAGAGTTATAGATTTGGGGGAAGAATAAAGTCTCCTTATCATCACATTATCAGGGGTACATAATATCACCATCTTATTACTGGTAATGTTAATCTTGATCACTCAGTCAAGGTGATGTCTGCCAGGTTTCTGCAATGTAAAATTACTATATTTTTCCCTTTTCATGCTCTGTTTGTTAGCCCTGCATCACTAAGTCCAGTTTACTCTCCAGAGTGGGGCAGGATTAAATTCCACTTCTTGGAGAGAAGAGTATCAAATATAATATTAAAACCACAATAATTAAGTATTTTGAGGGATGCACTTTAAGGCTATGTAGATATCCTGTGTTTTCTTAAAGTTTTGCTCTCTAATTTTAGCATTCATCACTACTACTGTGGTGTTCTGAATCAAGTAAGTCCTTTTTAAATGAAGACAAACTGAGACTCTGAGAAGCAAATCCATATGGTAACCAGCCAGTCTCACTCTAGTTTCTATGAGATAAGTAATGACTTACGATTAGAGCACCTTCTACTAAGAGCTGGCAATAAAAAATGCACTTTTGTCCACATCAAACAAAATATCATGCTGTTATAGTTATGATAATGACATTGAAAAGCTCAGGTGGAGAAATGGGGGAGGTAAGGAGTGGAAGAAAATATTCAGTGGTTCAATTTAAGTTTCCACAGTCCCTCATGAGGAGTAAATATCAAAGACTTACTTCTGCCCTTAACTGCTGCTGTTCCATTGCAATGATGGAGGCCTGGGGACTTGTAGACATACTTTCTTCTGGCTCTTTAAAACCTGGCGCATTCCCCACATCTCCGCTCACAAAGCTTACAACATTTTCAATCAAAGTGTGAACTCCCAAAGACTTGGTAAGATCAAAATCAGACTCAAAGGAGTAAGAGGAGTTGCACAACCAGTCTCTGCTATATTTCAGGCGAGCCCAAGAGTCGCTCAGGGATTCCAATTGACCGTGCATAGGACCTACACACAAACAGAACAAACATGCATCAATGGCAACCAAGTAAAGCACACATTCTGAAATTAGATGAGGGCTGAGTGTTGTTATACCAACTGGTGAGAAATGGAAACTTATGTTTGAATACACGCATGCATTACGTGAATCTGAGCAAAATGCTTTGGTAAAAAATCAACAAACAAACAAAAACTACAGCAATGTAAGAAAATAAAGGGAAAGCCCTGTTTGATGTACCAGTGTCTCTGTAAGCGCTTTAGCGACACGCTGCCACAAGAAAAAGGAAGGCAGAAGCTGCTCTCAAAATGCTTAGCTTAAAATGCTCTGCAATATTAAAACAGACCATCATATGAACAAAAAGGAATGAGGCACTTAAGACACTACTGGTAAGACCTACTAGTAATAAGACTTTATCTGATTTAACATTATAATTTTAAAGATTAAGTTAAGACTGTGCAGTGTCTACACATCTTCAATAAAACATTATCAAAAAATGAATATAGAAGGGCAAGTAAACTTACACAAAAAGGAGACACAGACATCACTCTTTAGGTTTCATTAATATAAGAAACCCTTTCACTGTGTCACATGAATATTTATTGCCATATGAATATTTACATGTCATATGAATATTTATTGCAGGCTGTGAAACTCCTATCTAGAGGAAGCAAAGTTTCACAGACAAGAACATATAAGATGTACTGTAAAATGTTATTTAAATAAAATTACCAAACGATGTCACAATAATTGCTAAATATACAATCAGTTTTGCCAGTGGGCATTTTCTAAACTAAAATATTTAGGTAGCAAAAATGTTAATATGTTTGAACACAACAAGTGTCCAAGTCATTTGCATATATTACCTTTAAATAAATATATAAATGTCCAATTCTTACAAGTTCTTTTAACTTTTAATTTTTAAATTTAACTTACAAACTTATCCTTAACTTACAAATGATCTCAGGTACATGAATTAATCATTATCTTTGGCTCATGATGTACTTTCATCATTGGTCCATGGATGGCCTGCTTTGTATTTATACTTATTTATAATAAATGTGAACACAAGAACTAAAGTAAGTTGTATCTATCTCTTTGTTCCTCCTCCAACCCATCTCTCTCAACCCATCTCTCTCTGTCTCCCCCTACCTAAGGCTTTTACTATTCCCTAAGCATGAGTTTATCATTCCTTTGCTTTTATTGTTATCAAATACTATTTTGTTATATGTATTCCCAACACAAATAATGTTTAGTTTTAGTTGTTTCTGACTTTATAAAAAAGTATCATTTTACATATATTTTTGGACATATTCTTCATTCAATATTATATTGCTAATATTCATTCACGTTATTGCATATAGCTATGATTCATGTGTTTTAGTGCTGTCTAATATCTTATCATGCGAATATCCCAAACTTCTCTATTAGGAATGCATCTTAAGGTATCCAATAAAATATGCATTACAAAAATTTATGTTATATAACTAGATGGAAAAGATTTGGGAAGAGAACTACTTAAACACCAACACCCACAGAGAAAACAAACTAACACAATATTGATTGCATAACTTATTTTTGAATTATTACAGTGGTGTCAGTAAAATCTCAGGGCTGTAAAATCAGACACAGAAATTCATAATAGGTAGCTAATATTATAAAGTAACTATAAAATAATATGCATTCTACTACATAACTTGTAATGGCAAAGAATATATGGTTTATCTGCCTTTCGTGTTTTAGCAAGAATTCTTAAGATAAAAAAAATGCTGAATTTTCAGTTTGAACATGAAAAGTAACCAATCTGAAAATTTCTCCAAATTATATACCTGAATACTTTTATGTAAAATGGAAGAAAGTAAAAATCCAAAGAATAATGTCACAGATACATAATGTGTTGAATTAAAATTTATAGTTAAAGAATAAAGTAGGGTTTAAGGTAAAAAATATCGTTTTCCATTTCCTTAAGCATCCCACATTCAGAATCTGGATTTATTCTTAACTTACAAATGATAGTTTTTGGCTCTTTGCATTGAGCTTGTTTGTTCAATAATAAAAAATCGGAATAAAAAGTTCTGTTTTCCATAACTTATAAATCACTTTTCGAAATGAAAATAAAATGTGCAATGTTAGAACCAAAAAGTGAAAGAGATCTTAAAGATTATCTAGTCCAATTTCCTCAACTGAGGATATAGATCAAGAAATTGATATGCTAAATTAACACTAATTCCTTAATTTATGGGAGTTAGCCTTAATGTTTTCCTGCTATCTACTTACAAATCACTGATCCGTGGAAATTTCAATTGCCTGCTTACACTAAAGTTTAATTGTGAACAACCTACAAATAGTGAACTGCTTTAATATACTCCAAAATATTCTACAGAATGGGTGGCAAACCCCCAAATCAAATCCTCTCTCTATTTTAAGCAGATCAGCAAACTTTTTCTATAAAGAGCCAGACAGTAAATATTTAGGTTTTGTGGGTAATGAAAGTCTCTGTTGCAATGCAGTGTGAAAGCAGCTATAGACAATACGCAAATAAGTGTAGCTGTGTTCCAATAAAACCCTGTTTACAAAAACAAGCAGGCCAGATGCGGCTCACCAGCTGTAGTTTGCCGACCCTAATTTAAAGGATACAACTCATTAGGTATATAACCCAAACAAAACTTCATATGAATAAAATATAAGAAAGAACAGGAAAGACATTTAACTGAAAGCATTAGGATAAATAAATAATTGTAACCAAAATACTACGGCAGACAGCAAAAATACTTTGAAACACAAAAACAGTATGGGAATGAGAGATGCAAGAACTTTAATTCTTAAAAAAATTATAACAATGTGATTACTTTGATTTGTTCTCTATTGCTATATTTGAATATAGGAAATGGTGTGTCTAAAAAGCATATCAAAAGCTTCTATGGAGTAATTGTGACTAAGCCTAATTCTTACTTAATATTAATTCAGAGTCGCCTACTATGTAAAGAAAATATAAAGTTCAACAAGAAATTTTTGAGATTGTTTACTTGTCCTTATAACTTTGGTTCTTAAATGGAATTTTCAAAATGAACATGGCAGAGCTGCAATACATACTTTATAAATCATAAAATATGTAGGCAAGCTAAAAGGGGAAAAAAATTAAACATGCCATCATGTACTTGCTTGAAGCTCTTCTTTTTTCTGGGGCTCAACTGGCCAAAAAGGAGTAAATACACTACCATACAAGAATCAGAAGACAAAAGGAGAAATATGATACAGAAGACAACATTTATATCTCTTCTTCTTTATATAATTTCATTTGAAATGCACAGATAAAACAGCATTTCACTCATACATATTATACCACAAAACATACACGTTAATAAATGTTTCCAGTATTGTTTTAGCAATAAAACCCTAACTCCATAGTAAAGACCTAGAGTGGGAAAAATCAATCATACAGTATTTTAACTAAACAAGATTCCTGATGTTACTTTTTAAATTGTTGCTTTGGTATCCCCACTATTTTTCACTGTATCAGCTTCAGCTTCAATATGAAAACTAAAGTAGCTGCAGAATGGTATTGTCTTTCAGTGAAGGATGAGCCCAGTTCTACACAACCATAGCAAATCTTTTAAATACTTATCAAAGTATCAAAACACCAATATATTTAATAGTTTTTCCCAAGAAGTTCAACAGGCTGTTATGAGAATTTAATAAGTTAATATGTTTGAGTGATGAGAACAATGCCTGACATAAAGTAAGCAGTTTATAAGCGCTTAATGAGTACAAATTTCATATTACCTCTGAGGTGCTAAGGAGAAATATGTTTCGCCTGTGTTTTTTAAAGCAATTTATGACATTTTTGGTTTTAGAATTTACCTTTGATGCTTCTATAGTGCTGAGTAAGCTGGCTAAGCTAAATTTATTTGCTCACTTTGCTTTACCCCTTGCTACCATGATCATTTTCTTGGACCAAGAGTTTAGACCAATTGGGAAACATTAACTGGAGTGAGGGGAAAAGCAGCAATAATGGTTCAATGGCATGAATCCTAGTACCCACAAAGCGATTACTAACATTACAGGCACTAGGCCCACTCGCTCAAGGAGTTGTCTTCAGAGGCATAATAAGAGCAGCTGAAATGTGCACACAACCATTACTAGTCATTGATACGTCCACTGAGTTTCAGAAAACGGTACATAATTAAACATTCTCTCTAATTTCTCTCGCTGGGTTTTTAAAAACTCAGGACCACTGAGACTAATAAATGGAAAGCTATGTAAATGGGAAAAGTTACACTGCCCCTTCAAAATGTTGGAAAGGGATAAAAAAGTACATAGAAGAATTCTCACTGACCGTAATATCTGCTTGTCCTTCATAGCTCAAGTCAGAATCATAAAACCTGATTGGCCCCAACTAGTTCTCAAACATGTTAGGCTCATCTGCCCAACTGAAGAAAGGCATATTATGGCTTATGGCATCCAGTTCATATTGACAATAAATGAGGGAGGAAAAAGGGTGGTTCATTTTATCATCATTTAAAAGAAACAAAAACAAAAGAAAAAAACAACAAAAATTCTGCTGTGGTCAGAGAGTAGTCACTAAATAAACATGATTTTTAAAAATTTCTTTCAAAATATAATCTCCTAAATATGTTTTCTATGTTAATTTATTTTGGAGAAGGAAATATATTGAATAAAGTAAAACTATTAAATGTACATTTTCATTGTTTAATCCACAAGCTCTAGGATTCATGAGACTGAAGACTATTTTTGCTACCCTTTCTAAAATAGTAATTTTACTTTTTAGTCACTTATTCCTGGGAACAAACCATTCAGCAAAATTTTTCCCTGGGAACATTAAAATGTAATGATTACTAAAATAAACTGGTATCATATTAAATGATATCATGAAAACTTACATGACTAGTTTGCCGCCCTATTGTAACTTCCTTAATGAAGTTAAAATTCAAAAACCTACTGAATAAAGGAAGTGCCTTATTCCTAATAGTTCAAAAAAATCATTCATGTATTCTCATTAAAAAATAAAATATTGCCATATTCTATAGAAATACCAACATTTCTTCTTTTAAGTTATAAACACAAAAATGAAAAAATTTTGTGTGCGTGTCTTCCCCTCATTCCTGTTTCTTTTTCTATGGCCTAGGGGTGGGGAAGGGGCTGTTGAACATTCTGCCAAGAAGTTATCAAGAGAAGGGTTTCATTTTCCAATATAAAAGGCTTATAATATCATGAAAAAAATTTTTCCCCCCACAAGCTTTTAGAAAACTGTCACTAATAGCAATTTTTTTTTTAACATTTCACATTTTCACAACCATGGTATAAATGAGTTTAATGAAAGTGCCAGTTAATAAAGAATAATAAAGTTTTTACTTATGCTTGGATTTATATTATTTAAAACTGTTCTTCCCATCCATTTGCATGTATAACCAAGAGTTAACTAATAACTCACTAAGACAGGGCTTCTAACAAATGAGGTTAACCCTTGATGACACTCTAATCTAAAATTGTTCTTCATGGGAACATTTGTTTTAGAAATCATCAGTTTATCTTTTACATGTTTTATCTTAAGAGGCAAAGAAGAAAACTAGAAACTCTCAATTTGAATATGGGTATGTGTGTAAAGAGGTAAATTGAGTAAAGAGTTCTCCCTGTTAAAACCATTTAACTATATAGCAACTATATCACTGTGCTAAAACATGGTAAATTATGTACATTATCCCCCATAATTGTAAAGCACTGCTTCTGGAGTTCCATAGGACTTTTAAGAAGTCAAACACATGACAAATGAAAAATAGAGCGGATTATCTCCTAGGCATTCCCAGATTTTAATAGGGTATATGTTTTAAAGAAAATGATCATCCATTTAACTCTTCTAATAAAATGTTTCTAAATTTTTTTGCAATAACATTTCAATAACAATCAGATCTAAATACTTTAGATATAAAAGCAGTTCCTTAATTTAACCAGCTATTTAATATTTCTTAATACTTACCTCTCTTTCTATGAGATGATGCCAAATCCAAATCAACATTTCGCCTTCCACTCTATTATTTTAAAAATAAACAAAGAATTAAATTTAGTTGTGAAAAGATTTTAAAATTAAGATTTAATTGAGTATTAATAAAAATAATCTATATGATTACAGCAATGTACTATTTATTCACTAGTCAAGTCAGACCAACAACAAAAAGTCTCTAAAAACCCTATGTAAACAACTATAAGAAGCCCAGGCATATAACTCTAAGACAGTAAAACACAAAGTCAAGGATACATTAATTAACATTGTAAAGGAGCAGAAGTTTTCCTTTGTTGTCACCTTTTCTTTTCTGACATCTGTCTTTCATCTTCCAAATACATCTTATTAATACCCTCTGGATGCCTAAAGCTCGTGTAGCAAAGACCCATTTTCCAAAATCACTGCTTGCTCTTTCCTCACTTTCCACTCTTCAAAACTCCCACTAGCCTTGGATAGAAGTTTAGAGGAAAAGAATCTGATGAATCCACACTAACAGAAAAACAACATAATCCTAAGCCTTCCAGTAGTATTTTAAAAGTTTTTAAAATGTGTTTAAGAACTTATTAAAACAAAAAAGTCTTAAACTGGTAAAATGGCAGACAGCTTAATAAAACAGTGAAGGTTGTCAGGAAGAAGAGAAGTAAAATTTCTGTGTGTGTGTGTGGTGGAAGGAGGGGGTGTACACAACTTGGCTCACACAAATGGCCAACCATATACAAACTACAGATGACTTAAAATTTATGCACGGACTTGACATTATGGTCTTAGCAATTTTGAGTGTACTCTATCAGACAATAAAAAATCTGGTGGCACAGAAGAAAGGTTGCAGAAATGACTAAATAGATCCATTTAGAAATGTCATTATAGAAAATCTTTATGTAGTCACACATCTAGACACACATACCCACATTGTGGATAAATACATTTTGTCTTGTACACATAGACACAGAGAAAAGGCACATGCACACCAGAAATAAGTATATTCTCAGGACATTTGGTGCTGGACAAACATGAAATGATCATCACAACAGCTCATGAAGACATCACCCTGCCATGCAATAAAACATTTTAATCACACAGTACCTTGGCCATGAGGGCTCATGGAAAAATTTTATGGCAAGCCTCAGACCAGAAATATCTGTTTCCCTTGAACAACTGGTTTGTTTTTATCTTTTAGATACTGTGAATTATGTAACTTACTATGCTTTTCTGTTTGGTGGCCCACCTCTAGCAGATGTGTATTGAGGTGTACAAATCTTACCCAGGACTTTATTTTCCTCTCTCAGCTTCTTTCAGCCCCAATTCATTCACTTAATTTATCCTTTTAGAAGTGTCTATTTTGTACACCGAATTAAATCCTTTGTAAAATGAGGGGGTAAGGAGTTAAACTTAAGTTTAATTGTTTACTTTGGTTTCTTCTCTGTTTACTATGACAGAGAAGTAGATAATTTATCACATAATACTCATTATAAAAGGTTAAAACAAAGATTTAGCATTAAACTGGTTAATTTCAATTATTTTAAGAAAGCATTTCATTCCCTAACAGCTCAGAATAAATGAAGTACTATTAGATATCAAGGACATGAATGAATGGTAATCCTAAATAACCTCAGACAGAAGGGTAACAAATTTCAGCTAGAAAAACCCAAAGTCCCCCAACTGCTTGCTCCTCATCATCTGTACCAGGCTCTCTGAAGCTGAAGGCTCAGCCTAGGTCTCCATTCATCTACAACAGAATCTGTTCTTTCTAGTTCTTCACTTTTCCACCTTTTATACTATCTTTCTTAATATTACATAAGGGAAGATAATCAAGAGTTATTTTTCAAAAATGTAATTATTAAGCTTTTAACAATTCTGCAGAAACTAAATGAACAATTTAGTTTGGCAATTAAATCTAGACTCAGCCTACCTCTATTGCTCTGTCTTCCCATTGTTTTGAAAACATAATTTTCAAAATGTTTTAAATTGTATTACCAAACTTGTTCGTCACATCGACCCAGATGATGGAAGTATAACAGGCAGTAGTATTACCCACTTCCAAGATAAACAAACTGGGGCTCAGAAAGGTTAAATGACTTACCCCAGGTCAAATCAATAGGGAATCTTAAGCCTACTGTGACTAAGGCAGTTTCATTGTTTCCAAAAAGTATGCCATTTTAACTACATTTATCCTCATCTTTTATCTTTTCATTTCAGTTGAAATGAATTATCAATCATACTTTGCATATTGTAGAAGATATCAGGATCATTAAAAAAACGACCCTCTGAGAGGTCTCTTGGAAATAAATACTAATAATCCATATGTCCAACATGAAACAAACCACTAGTGGTTTATTAGAGCTGCTAACAAACTGCTATGGAAATAGCAGAGTCACTGTGAGTAATCCTGGAAAGCTTTCTGGAAGAGTTGACATTTTAGCCAGTCCTTAAGAGAGACAGGACTTAATCAACAGAATCCAAGAGAAAGAGATGTAAAGCAAACAATGCTTGAGCAGAGGCTCAAGGGGTGTGTTTGGGGTCTGGCAGATGGACTACTATGGCAAAAATGCAGATTACTGTAGGATAAAATTGACTCCAAAAGCAGGAAGGCAACATTTTATGGAATCTTTGATTTCTGGATAGGCTGTACAGTCGCTGAGGTTACTGAATAGGCAGTTATCATGATAAACAGGTGTTCTGTTGTTCTTGCTGTTGTGCGTGTCTTCAAGAGCTCTAACTTTGGGAGTAGTGCCTAAGGAGAAGGACTGGAAAAAGTAGGGATATCAGTTTGAAAACTACCAATTCTGGCAAAGGTAACAAGGCCTGAATTAAAAAGTGAAAAGGATGGAATGGGCACAGAAACTTTACCAAATCTATTAGACATTCACTCACTGAAAAAAAATAATTAATGACTACCTACTGTGTGCCAGGCACTCAGTACAGATGCTAGGAATACAGCAGTGAATGAAACAGCAAAAATTCCTGTCCTTAAGGAGCTTATACTCTACTGTAGGCTAACAGAAACTGATAAATACATATAATAAATAAGTAAATTATGTTAGGTACTATGGGGGGAAAAAAGGCAGAGCAAGGCAAGGTGGAGAGAGAGTGAATATGTGAAAGGGGGCGCAAATTGCAATTTTAAATAGAATGGTCAGGGAAGGCATCATTGAATGAAGATTTGAAATGAGAGCATTAGCCATGCAGATAACAGTATTCTAGTCAGAATAAACAGCCAAGTAAAGGCCTGAAGGGTAAGTTGTATGGTACATTCACAAAAAGCCAAGAGGCCAGGATGGCAAGAGAGTCACCAAGGAGAGTAGCAGATCAAAGAGGTGGTGCAGCCAGGATATGTAGAGTCTTAAAAGGCTTCTACTCTGAGAAAAAGTGAAGTCACTGGAGGTTTTAAGTAGAGAAGTAACAGGATCTGTTATACAATTATCACAGGGTTGGGAGACTAGATAATGGCACTGATAAGAATGGGGGAAAAAAAGACAGAAAGGAATCTCATCAGACTGCAATACTGGGAACATACACTCTGAGCACAAAGATACTAATGGGAATGAATAAGAGGAGAAAGAACAAACAACAACAATATGACACAATGAAACCTGCTCGAAGACATTCGAATTTCCTTAAGAAGGAACATTTTTGCTTAGAAATTTCTTTTAAACAACTTTTTGTTTAAGTAGCATTTGCATGAACCCAGGTTTCCAGCCTGGTTAGTTAACAGTACCACCTACTAAGATAGGCAATATAAGAGAAGGTTGGAAGAAAGATGAGTTTATTTTTGAATATGTTAAGACTGGGGTAACCTGACATGTTTAGGTAGATCATTTATCGAGAAGTCAGATATACGAATGTGCAGTTTTCTTAGGAAGAAGTCAGAGCTAAAACAGAAATCTAAGAGTCATTAACATATAAAATATCTATGCAATATTGTTCTTTCTCTTAAAAGTTCTTTTAAAAACATTTTTATGTCTAAAACAAACATATACTACTTACTGTAACCAAAGCCTTATGTATCTATACCTTAAAAACAAATATCTTTCTTTACTGAATCTAGGTATACCTACCAGTGCATAACTCTCTTCATCTGATTCCGGCTGAGACAAATCAGATTCACTCCTCGATTTGATCAGTCTATAATTTGGACTTGCGTGAACTAGCCGGCTCTCTGCAGTAAGACTTTCACTCCTGTCTCACATGCACAAAGAAAAGTTTTTCAATTTGAGACTGTTAGTGAACATGAAATTGAATGGAACTAGCAGCATAAAGATAATACACAGACAGTGAGGAGTAATTATGCCTGTTGATGGGAAATCCTGACTTGTCTAAACACAAAGCCCTTCCCAATTACAGCAAAATAATTTGTATGCCACTAAATTAAAGAAATATATAAGTAACCTCAGATATGTCTCAACTACTATTTTTCACATGTATCAAAAATTGTGCCTTCTCATTTAACCAGAAGTTTATATTCCAGGCTGAAGCAGTACTACTCTTTGCATTACTTTTAATTCATCCTAGTCAATTTACATTTCCTATTTGATGTCTGTGCTAGTTTCAGAATATTCCTCTAACTTTCAGAATAAACCATTTCAAAGCATAAAGTAACAAAGGGAAGAGAGTAATATTTTAAGTTTCTAGTCAGTCCCACCTGGTCATAAGTCCACCCCCTTCAGAGGCACTTGTTGAAGGTTGCTGCAACTGTCCTTCTTCCCTTCGCTTCTGAAGCTCATCAATCACCGGACTGACTCCTAATATTAAGAGGGCACACCGATGGATCACAGAGTTGCAGGCAGCAGTGTACACATCCTGGCCCTCAGGAAGGTCTGTGCTGACCCTTCGCTCTTGCTGAGACTGAGGAGATGGATCATCAGCTCGAGCCCCAGACCCTGCCCCAGTGTTCATTCTATCTCGATCTCGGCTACGAGCTACTTCACGGGCTGAGAGGAAACACTGAAAGATTTCTGTAACATGCAACACAAAAACAAGGTCTTAACACATGGGGAGAGAAGAGCAAAGAAAATAACAATAAAAATAGTCAAAATGTTTGGACCAAAAACTTACTGAAAGAGGGAAAAATTATTTTTTAGACATTAAATACAGCATAGTAACTAAGTTAAAATTATATCAAAAATAGTAAGTTAAAATCATATGTAAAATGATTTTTCATGAAAATAACAATAGGAAATATTTATGCCTTTATAGATTTGGTTAATACTATTTCTACACTTATGAATTTGATTAGTGGTTTTCAAAGTGTGGTCTTAGACCAGCAGCATCAACATCATTCTTCTGAGCACTTGTTAAAAATGCAAATTATCAGGCCCATCCCAGACCTTCTGAATCAGAAGCTCTAGGCATGGGGCCAGCAATCTGTGTTTTAATAAGCCCTCTAGCTGATCCCGAAGTCCACAAAAGTTTGAGAAGCACTGGGTTAGATAAAAATAACTGCTTATGAAAAACATCAGGTTAAAAAAGAAAGAGTCAAAATTTAAGCTGTATTGGTTATGATGAAAAGGCCTCTTTCCCCTTCCAAATTCCATATAATACTTAACACCTATACTTTCTTGTATCTTGAATATATCAAATAAGCACAACCATTAAAGGTCTGCTGAAACAGAATCTGGTTATAATACATGGCCAAGATTGCCTCCAAAGTCCAATGACTGTCCACCTGATGCCAGCTGCTCACAATTTGTAAGTACAAAGTCAGTGGATGTAACAAGGTTCTGATGCAGTGGTAGATACTTCACAGTAGGAAAAATTTTTTTTCATTCAAATTTGAAGTGAAGAGGATATTCTTAATGGGAAACCAAGGCAGAAAAGTTGGTAAAATACTAGATTCATCTGTTAATATGAAAGTATAAACTTTAAAAATGATAATTATATTAACTAATGTCACCCCAATAAATTTTAAAAATGGATGTGTATTTTAGAGAATTATTATGATGATATTTTTATTATGTTGTTGAAAGTTTCTTATTTCTATAAAAATTAAAGCAACAAACATGAAGTTCAGAGCTGGAAAACTGTTAAAGTAATTAAAAGAACAGTCACTGGAATTTTAGGCAGACCTGGTTCTAATTCCAGCTGCTACTATCTTTGACCCTAGGAACGTAATTTTGCCTTCTTAAACATCAGTTTGTGATCTTAAGAAGAGTAATACTAGAACTCATCTCATAAGACTCTTTTGAGGATTATGAGTTAATTTATGTGAAGAATTTGACCCAGTGCCCAGCATATAATAGCTGCTCAAAAACAGTAGCTAGTTTAAAAGTTATTAGTCTTCAATGACTGTTACACTCTCTCATACTATAACTGAGGGCTATACTTTGCTACTGCTTTTCCCCTTTTGGCCTTTGCTTACGGGAATTCTTAAGCTAAATTTTAGGTTCAACTGTAGAAGTTCCCTTAGCCTAAGTTTTCAACACACAATTATTCTCCGCCCCCCCCCCCCCATCTCTAACCCCTTTTTCTCCATTTGGACCTTATTTTTTCTTTTGTTTTAATGGGTTTTGGTCTTGTATCATCTCAAAATCATTTTTAGAAATCCAAAACAGAAATAAACTGATAACAAAGCACGTGTCCAATTTATTGATATATACAGACAATCCCAACACCAAATGCAGAACTGGCCATAATATTTTAGGCTACAAAGTAAATACACACTTTAACTTAAAATACCCAAATCACTCAAAAGATAATAATGAATGTTTTAAAAGCTTTGATATTTCTCTTTAAATATCTAAATGATTAACTTAAAAAATACCTGTAGCTTTGGAATATAAAAAATATGAAGTGTTATTTACCCAGTCAATAGTATTCTCATGTATATTTTTTGCACTCTACTGAAAACAACAGAGTAGTCAGTAGGTGAAACTTATAATTTTGAAAGTTCTACATATGAAAATAACTGGGATCTCTTAATAGGCAGAAGAAGAGGCTCTCTTCCTCATCACACAGAGGTTGGCCAGGCCAATAGACAACTTGGTACCCCTCAAAGGACATATTTTGAATCACCTCATCCAATGGCTCATGGGCATCATTTCATGCATGAGAATCAGTGGAACAGTTAGTTTCCAAAAGCCTGCCTCCAAAACTTTTCAGGCATTCAATAGCTTCATAATGGAACTAGTACAATTTTAAGAGCTGAAATGTTAGCTAATATAAATTCAGATCACCAGTAGAGTATCAGACCCTTTTAGAAAAACTGGAGAAACTTTTGTCTTTCTCT
Source organism: Rousettus aegyptiacus (assembly GCF_014176215.1). Taxonomy (NCBI): domain Eukaryota; kingdom Metazoa; phylum Chordata; class Mammalia; order Chiroptera; family Pteropodidae; genus Rousettus; species Rousettus aegyptiacus. The sequence goes on from NW_023416306.1 coordinate 131,446,756, forward strand.
TCTCTAGCCAGTTCCCCTACCAAAAAGAATGGCATGGTGTGTATCTGTAAAGTAAGATGTGTACTCACTGCCAGCTGTCATCACTTCATGTTCCCGATCTTCTTCCTCATCCTCCGGCTCCGGATGCCCCTCTTCCCGGTCTCGCTCAGCCTGTTCTTCCATTTCAGCTTCTTCATCAATGGTCCGAGTAAATGAATGATCCTGAGGATCAACATCTGCAGAGTCTTGGTTTTCTGATATCTTAAAGAAATGATCAGAGCTACACTAAATATTTTTCCAAAAACTAAAAATCTTCATTAAAATCTTGACTTTTTTTGCCATGGAAAATACTGCTAATATCAATAATAACACATGAATTTTAATACAAAAAAAGAGACATACTAGATAAATATGAAAAAGTTAGAAAGAATGTACATACACAAAATACAGAGACACCAATATACTCTCTCTTCTCAGAATTTTTATTAAAATGTCATGCCATAAATTGATATTTATATTGTGATTTGACTGTAAACTTCTATGAAGCTACAACTTATGAATTATAAAAGGTACTTAGAGAATATGATTTTTGATTCCATTGTCTTCCTCAAGTTATATATGTTATCATCACTCTGTATAAATGTTTCATAATTCTAATTTAAAATGTATTTTTAAATGTTTTTTTTGGTGAGAACATGTAGGTTCTACTCTCTGAGCATATTTCAATTATAAAACAGTATTGTTTTTCTTTACTTTGTTTGCCCCTGAAAAAATCAAAAATTAGAAATCTGATAAGGACAATGTTAGTTTTAGTTTTATTTCTCACAGCGGCCATGCTACCTAGCAGTCATCTAGAGGAAAGAGTTCTTACAAAAGGTGCTAGAGGTCACAAATATCATAACTATATAATTTCTCGCACAAATCTCAGTATAAAGCACAAATGGAAAATCTGAATGATATCCTCAGATGCACAATAAAAGTTATTTTGTGATTCATGGCCAGTAAATAACTTACGATTTTCACAGAGATGGGGATACTGAGCAGTCAGACTCATATAATACATAAGTCATTATCCCCATAATATGTGAGTTTAAAATCTGAGCCTCAACATACTAGCAAATCAATACATTTTATGGTGTTTCAAGACCACTAATAGATTCACAAATATTAAATCGGGGCATGCCAAAAGAATACTATAATACAAACACAGAGTTTGATTTTTAAAATATAAGATCTATAGCTGAAACCTATTGAATTTCATTAACCAGTCACCATAAAAAAAAATAATTTAAAAAATAAACAAAATAAAATCTAAGATCTAAATAATAGAGTGCAAAGCATCTAACGTATAAGTAAAGTTTCAAAGTAGCATTTCTGAAGGTGATGTACTATACAGGCTTATACTTAAAACTATAGGATCACATTATCAAGATAACCAAGCACTTTAGAAATCATCTCATTTTTGGTGCATGACTTACTTCTGAAACATACCTAATGAGAGGTTTCAGTCTTTACCTCCAATGGTGGACAACTCTAGTACTAGAAGGCTTTTTTTCCTATATTCGGCTAACAATGATTCTCCATTCAATTTTTTCCCTTTGGTCCTACCTGTGCCCTCTGGGAACAACCAGGAACATGTTTATTTCCTTTCCTGCATGAAAACTCTTTAAGTATTTGAAGGCAGCTATTCCATGATTCTCCTTTGTTTTCACTTCTCTAGGATAAACATTTTTGACATTTTCCTGTTCTTATATCAGATAATTTTTGGACTTTTCCCCAATCCAAGGTAGTTTGTTAATGTTCCTCATAAATTATGGCACCCCAAATTAAACAGAATAATTCAAATGTGGTCTGATCGGCATAAAATAAAGGAATATTATTTCATATGATTTGGACAATTCAATTTATTATTTATACAGCCTAAGAATACATAAATTTCCTTAGCAGCTGTATCACACTTGATAAATATGGGGTTAAATAAACCCCAGATCTTTTACTTGTCCATTTTTTTCACTAGGAAAAGAACTACTCAACATTTACTGAACATCGGCAATAAGCAAGGTACATTTTTTTTTCCCTGACATAAGCCAATATGGAGCCCTCTCTCAAAGCTTGCAGAAAAACATAGAAATTAACTGATTTCCAACTTTACCCATCTGTCTCGTGATGATGACCTGGTCTGAATAAGTTCAAGGTTCTTGCAAGCAAGTAAACGACTTCGAACTTTGTACACACAACGGTACACTTCTGATAAGCTTTTACCAGGTTGATATCTAAATAAAGAACCAAAATAGAAAAGTTACCTAATTTCTAACACCATGAGAGCAAATATTTGTCTGAGGATAGTTTTAAGTTACTTGCCGGCTTTCTCCACATGCTTGACTAAGTAAATTTGTGTGTTTCAGAAGAGCTGCAAGAACAAATCTAGACACAGTGTCCAAGAGTGACTCATTACTTAAAGTTGCACTGTCCCAATCTGAAAATAAAAATGATGCATTGACATTTAAAAGAGCTCAGAACACAGTTCAGAGGTAATTTTAATAGCTTTAGTTGGATTACAACACCCAAATGTTATTATTTTTCTAAACAGTTATTTAACAAATACAGCTACTAGATCTCAGACACTGTTCTGTGTGCTAGGGATACAGCAATGAACAGAACTAAGTCTGATCTCACAGAGCTTATATTGTAGTTAAGAGGTGTAGTTGTAGTTGAGCAAGTAGATAATAAATAAAAACATCAATATGACAGACAAGTTCTATAAAGAAAAGTAAATTAGGGTAAAGAGAACAGAGTACTTATTGTGTGGGATTCCTATTTTATATAGGGAAGGCCTCTGATAAGGCTACAGTTGAGAAGAGATCTAGGAGAAGTAGGGGAAGAAGCCACATAGCAGCAGTGTCCTCTCAGAAAAACATTAGTGTAGCAGCCCTGAGGTGAGTTCAAGGAGGCCAGTGTGGCTGAAGCAAAATGTGCGTGGACAAGAGTGGTAGGAAACATTAGAAAGCTGGCAGGGACTGAATCACACAGGGCCTTGCAGGCCACTGCAAGTCTTCTAGGTTTCACTCTGAGAGAAATAGAAAGGACCAGTAGAAGGCTTTGAACAGAAATATAACATTATCTGACCTGTGTTTTAAAAGACTCACTGACTGCTGAGTGGAGAATTTCCTATAAGGACAGCAATAGCAAAAGTCATTATTGTAGTAATTCAGGTGAGAAATTATGGTGGCTTAGACAAAAGCAGTAGCCAAGGTGGGAGTGAGAAATGTTCAGATCCCATATGTATTCTGAAGGTAGAGTTGACAGAATTTGTTGATTTATCAGAAGATATAGTTGGCTGAGACAGGATAAACACTTTTGGGGGATAGGGAGCTAAAACCAAGAGTCTGGTTTTGAATACTATCTATTAGATCTCCTAGTAGAGATAGCAAGTAAATTAGTCAAGTATGTATATGGTAGTTGAAGCCATGAAAGTAGATATTGTGAATACATGTACATTTAAGTATATAAGAAATGAAATAACATTTGAACAGAAATGAGTACATGCAACTGAAAACCCAAACCACAGCATTAAATAAGAACTAGTCAGGTGCTTTAATTCCATGTTAACATACCAGTACTGTACTTTAAAAAAATAAAACACATTCAGTAGATTCCAAATGGGAATGGTAGGTTTACTGTCTAATCCACTCTCAGAATGTCTGCTATACTCTGTAATTTGACAGATTTACTGTGCCACATAAAAACAAAACAAATGAAAAACACCCTTGGCAAATATTAAGCCCCGAGTTAACTTTATTTGTTCTTAATCCTTTCTTAAAACTCCTACCTCAAGAGATAAAATTTTACATTTTGGTTTTCTAGTCATTTCTGTATGCTTAGGTAAAAAAAATGTTCAGATTTACCTATTTCATGGGTGAGAATACTGACAATATAAATATGCCACATTTTAGAAAGTCTCACAGCCCACAAAGAATCTTAAAATGACAGTCTGTATCACATACAAAATTTTTCTGCATTAGGTTCTTCAGAGATCACCTGTTCCAAGGGACTGCTTGCTATCCTGAGAACTGTGACAGCTTAAAATCAAACAGCAACTAATTTCAAGAAGGCTAATTATTTAATTTAAAAAGCAAACTAAAGTAACACCCTTTGCTGTGTTTCAAATTTAACAGGGATTATCTACCAATGCAATTTTTAAAGTAAAAGCCTCTTTTAAAATATCCTTGTCTATGGTCATGCTACACCCCGAACAAGCCCGATCCTGTCTGATCTTGAAAGCTAAGCAGGGTCGGGCCTGGTTAGTACTTGGATGGGAGACCACCTAATAAAACCAAGTGCTGTAGGCATAAAAAATTAAAAAAAAAAAATTAGTAAGGAATTGTAAGCTGACAAGGTCCTTGCAATCTGTGAGGTCAGCCAAGGGTTGCCTCGCCTAAAAATAAATAAATAAAATACCCTCATTAAAGTTATGGTCATTTCATACCAAGAACTACAGAATGCTTTTACTATTTAAGTACGAAGTCTAGGCTACAGTGTATAAGCAATTAAAGCCATACAATTAGTTTTTAATATATCTTATGTTTACATTTAGTTTTTAAAAGTTCTTACTGAAATGTAACAAGTGATGATATAATATAAGGGAAAACCTAATTGCATGTTCCAAGCAAATGATGAAAATACAAGAATATCAGAATGTAAACTTAGAATGTAAACTTTCTTTCCTGTTACCATACTTTTGTACCTCTGGTGTCAGTCAATACGACAGAATGAATAAATAAATAAATGATAAACTGGATTAGATTACATTTTCAAATATGTCATCTCACTGGTGTTCTGAAGATCTAAAGAACATGTATCTCATTTCCTTTTTATTATTCAAAATAAAAGACAATAAAAATTGAAACTGTATTTAATATTTTTATCACAGAAGGAAGGAAATCCAAATGAATGGAAAGGAACTAAAGATATGATAAGAAAATATTACATTGAAAAAGATAACTGGGGATATGTGATTCTGAATAATCTAGCTCACCATTAAAAAATATAGGTGCTAAAAAGAAATTAGGTATATTCTCTGAAACTTGCACATAAAATTAATTTTATTAATTAAATATTAGAAACTGAAATACTACATACTTGCATGGCATTTTACTACTGTACTTAACAGTATACTTTATTTTAAACTTATCTTCACCATCACTCTGAAGTAGACAAGTGTTTTAGAAAGGAGGGAAATGACCAGGCCTAGAGCTTAAACTTCTATATACACGTCCTTTCAGTTCTGACACCAGGGCTTGCAAAGGGAAGAAATTCATTACACAGACTCTTATACTAAATCCATTTACATTGCCTGGAATCCTTCTGTAAAATTATTGCCTCTGGATTTAACTTTTATATAAATCTCAATTTTCCCACAGCAGAGATATATATAAAACCTAGGGTATTTTCCACAAAGAGGAAAAATAATTTTTTAAATGTTACTTATAAAATACCCTTTTCTATAAAAAATAGGGTGATCCCTGTGATTTTCTATTAATATATATTACATATATATGAGTATCATGAGCTATCTACATATTTAATCCCCTTTATCCTCTTCATTTTACCTTTGCTAACAGCATAATCCTGCATGCTGATCCAAAGGCTTCGTGCAGGCTCTTTTGAACAACCCAATGCCAAGTCTACATAGACAGCAATTTCAGGCCTCAGTTTGTAATCAAAAGGCTTCTGTTCTTCATTTCCCGAAAGAGCTACTTCTAATAGGCAACTCATACATTTATCTAAAAAAAAAAATTTATTCATGTTATCAATTTTAAACCTCATAAATTTTGATGCTACAAATAAAATCATACTGCATGAATTTAGTGCATATGAAATGATACATTTCAAACCATTTTAAGTAGATGATACAAAGTTCTTTGATGTTTCTTAACTAAAGAAGTATCATCCTTTCCATCTCCTCCAGAAGAATGTATAGCCAAATGTACTCCAAGGAGTTCTAGCATTTTGGTAGGTAGGGGCCTACTACAAGTACAACATGGTCTTGTATAACAAAGAACTCTCTTGTTCAAAATGGAATGAAATCCAATTTGAGAAAAACAGGACCTAGTCTCAGTTTCTAGTCCCCTAGTCTGAAAAAGAGACTAGATAAGAATTTTCTTTTTTTTTCTAGACCTAAGGGAAAACAATCAGTTAAGTATGATTCGAGAGATCAAAAATACCATGAAAAATTTCTCAATTGATATTTATATTTGTTCAGGTGGTTCCTAAATTTTTAGTGGGACATTTGGCATTCAGAATTAATTTTCCTTTTAAAAAACAAAATAATTCTCTAAATGATAAGTTCCTCGGCTAATATCAAAAGTCAATTTAACCCATAATATAACCAAATGATCGTATATGTACAAAGGACAAACATCCTTTTCCTAAAATATGCAAGTATTTACACATAAAATATAACATTTTAATAGTTCATGATTTTATAATACTGAAAAATAAGATTAAAATGAAAGTGTTTTTATTCATACTAAAGGCCAGTTAACTGAGTAAAGTAAATATAAGAGAAATATGAGGAAGGTAGAGATATATTTTTCTCCTCAGGAGTAAATTTAGGACGAACGTAGACTTAAACATTGTAACCATCTTTACATGTTTAATGTCCCTTGAAAAACCATGATTTTACTTTTTAAAAAAATTTTTTTGATACAAATGTATCATAAAGTACCAGTCTAGTATTCACTAGCTATGGCCAGGTTCACCTTCTGGTTCATATATTTCTATTTGGAAAAGAAGGAAAATCTTCAACAGCTCGCCTCACTCCACTCTCCAACCCCCCAACCCAAATCACAGTGTTTCTCTAATTTTTGTATTGGTTTCACTTTGTTTTCCATCTTGAGCTTCTCTTTGATTGAGATTTCTTAGACTTTCCTTCTTAGACGCTTTCTGAGTCTCTTTCTCTTATCAGAGAAATAATGAATTTTAGATCTAATATAATCATATAGGCTATCTAAACTCATTATTTCATGGATCAAAATTAGAGGCCCAGAGAGACTAAAGGATCAATCCTAGATAAAACGACTAGATCATGTGTTCAGGAACTGAAGAAATCTTCATGTTCAGACAGACTGCAATGCCAGCCTACCAGCAAAGTAGACAAATGGGAGGTGAGGCAGAAAAAAGGAATCCCCAAACGCATCATAAACAGGGAGGGAAAAAATGAAGAATCACACAAGGTAACATCAGCATGACACAAGGTAACATCAGCATGAAAGCAAGACAGGCTGGGAGAAGAACTGCCACTCACATCTGAAAGGTGTTTGCAAAATGAGCACTGGTAGGTCATGGCAGATAAACTTACAGAGCTTTACAGTGTATGAAATAATTTCATAACCTTCATGGCCTAGAACACAAGTAATCAAGCATTTTCCCATTTTTATGAGTACAATGACTTTCCCAAACAGTCATTGAATGATAAATAATGACAGAGTGGGACCAGGCCTATATTTTCCTAGTTTAGGGGCTCTTTTCACAATACAATGCTCTAAGATTTAACTGTTTTTCTAAGGACTCTAAGTTACAGTCTCAGATTCCCTACCCTGTTTTCTATTCTCTATTCAGCAAACCCAGAATAAGAGAAATCTCCAATGGAAGTACAAACATAAGCATGTATTTTAAATGCTGCAGAGAAGCACATTACCTAACTGCGGGGTGTCCATTTCTACACCATCACTAAAAAGTGGTGTTTTCATCCAATATGCAGTATCTTGTTCCTCTGGAGACACAGGGGAGCCCTGAAGCATGCCACCAAGACACCGCCCAATAAGGAGAGCAATTGTTCTTTCCAGATCCACAAGCCACACCCAGGACTGGGCTGGCTGAGGTAAGGGAACACCAGCAGGATCAATCAGTTCTGGCCCTCCTGAAGACAAAATCATTAGTAATTGTGTCTTTATCTGGTATTTAAGATTGTCAAATTTTTTCATTTCTATTACACTGCAATAACATATTGAAGCAAAATAATTTTATCAAGAAAACAAATGATAACACTTTTTGCATATGTTCTCTTTACTAGGCTAATTTAAAACATTCAAATAAGTTAGGCTATCACATAAAAATTTCCTTTGTAAAGTTATTCATTTTAAAATTAAAATGGTATATGAAAGAATTATCCCAAGGTAGTCTATTCCTACTTTTCATTTCTCAGATCAAATTTCACTATAAGAGTAAGGCAGCTCCTCCCTCCAAAATCAACATAAGAGTTGATCTAGAAAAATGACATTGAGTATTGTTTAATGATTTTAAGGCCTGAATTCAGAACTGTCTTGAGCTAATATCCAGACCCATGTGTTCTTACTGTACATTTGTTTTTAGAAGTTCTTCACATTACAAAACAAAAACAAACATGTACAAAAAAACTATACTTAGCCATAAAGATATGAATTGATATCAATGACATTATTAAAAAAAAAAAAAAAAAAAACAGAGATCAATGAACCCAACACTGGTTATTTGAAAAGATTAATAAAATGGGCAAACCTCTAATAAAATTAATCCTGAAAATAAAAAGCATAAATTCAAAAATTAGGAATAAAAAAAGAGAATGCAACCACAGATACACTAGAGATTTTTTTTTAAATGAGTGGATATTATGAACAATTTATGTTAATAAATTTGAAAGCCCACAAAAATTTTCTAGAAAAAATGTCAATTTAAAAATAAATGGATCTGAGACTAAAAGCTACAAGAGAATAAAACTCTAAGAAAATAGCCAAAGTCTATTTACAAAAAACACCAGATAGTTTTATATAAACTTTTCTAAAATTCAAGAAGAGATACTCCCAACTTACACAAATCATTTCGGAGAAAAAGAATAAAAAAGATTCTAAGTTGATGCTATGAGGTTAGTATAATGATGATAGTAAAAATGATGCAATGATAGAATAAAACAGAAAAATTATAGAAAAATATCATTTATGATCATACATGCAGAAATCCAAATTAAAATGATACCTAATTCACCTAATACAAATACAGTGAATCTTAGCAAGTTCTAAGATGCTTTTGAAAAGCAAAAGTAAACCTGGAATTGCTGTATATAAAGCCTAAATCAATGTCCACTTGCAGTTATAACCCTGACACCTGACTTCAATTAAATCAAGTCATTACAGAACCATACGATGTTAAAGTAAAGACGAGCCCTAAAGGTTATCTTGTCCAATCCTGATTTTTCCAAGAGAAAAAGCCACGGCTTTAAGAAGTTATACGTGACTTTCCCAAGACCATAGAGCCAAATTACTAGCAGAGCCAAGACTAAAGTCTAGATCTTTTTATGCATTAGTCCAGGGTTCTTTTCAATAAAACATGTGGCCTCACTTAAACTTGAAAGGTTTTTAAGATTTCAGTAATAAAACTTCTTTGATAGCTTTAGAATAGATAGACCTCAGTGGAAAACACATTGATGTTTTTCTAAACATGATATTTTAAGCTATATTCAACTGAATAGAATCATCAACATTTTATAAATTAAGAGTAAATTCAAGTGTCATGCCTAAAACCAGAATGCTATTTCCTATAAAGTACCTAAAAAGTAAAACACAGAAAAATAGGTTCCCAGTTTCTATCTTTTGCATTTAGTTATCTACATACTCAACTGAATATAAAATATTTTACTGTCAAATAGAAATTTAAAACTAAAAACCTTTGCATTTAACTTTTGAATCAAATCAATCCATTGACTAAAATGAATCATTATGCTGCTGACTGTATTATGAAAGAATGCTTTTCTATCATCTATTGTAAGATGTATCCCAATTTCAACCATGTCAAAAAACTTGAAAAAAAGTGTCTTAGAATCATACTATTCAAACTTGATGAACATATAAAGACCCTATTCATGACACTGGTATACATGAGCAACTTCTTAGGTTTTCTCATCAGTGCCCAGTTTAGACTTGAAGCTTTTAGATAACAACTTTATTTTTTTCATTACATAAAATATCCAAGTATCAGATATAATTTACCTGATGTATGCAAGAGGAACAACTTTTCTCAAAAGCATTATTTGCTCTTAACCATCTTTACTTACCATGAAGTGGCCACTGTAACTCTTGGTCTTCTAAAAGAGCAGCAGCTGGCAGCAGTCTATTAAGGCAATCAAGAGGTGGCAACAAGTCGAGGAGGTAACTCAATAAAGGCCGAGCCACGGACACGGGGAGTAACAGTAGGGAATTAATAATCTGGCAGAGCATACTGCCTGCAGCTGAGACATATATCACATCTATGAAGGGTAAGAAATTCAACATGAATCGATTATTATAAACTTAAAAAAAAACTTAAGAAATATTATTTAGCCTGTAGTACATACAGTACACTAATTTAGTGACTCTTTCTGAACACCTACCTGATAGCTGGTATGGTATTAGTATTTACTCACTTTCAGAAAGTGCCATCAGCAGACACTTTGTGGGAAAACATTCATATCTTCATGTCAACAAACTCAAAAGATTATAGCTGCTTCCCTTAAAATGCATTGTGAATTTCTCATTCACAAATTTATCCTCACTTTTAGATTTACTCAAGAAGTATTTATTGAGCTACTTACATATACTAAGCACTGTTCTAGGTGAAAGTGATACAACCATGAACAAAGACCTAAAAATTCCTCCCCTCACAATGCTTATATTTTATGAGGGAAGACCTTTTTAAACCAAATTTACTTTTTTAAAAATTAAGATCATCTCAAAGCATCATTTTTTAAATTATCTATATTGGTTTAAAATCAACTTAGTCTCAATATTTCACTGTATTTTGGGGCAGGGAAGACCACTAGAGATAAGCTCAGTTTGAAAGAATTAAATTTTAAATGTCAGTGCAACAACAAAATGGAGGTGTCTAGTAAGCAATGGTTTTATTCTCTGTTTCTTTTCCCAACTTCAGAGATGAGTTGGTTTTGGATGGATATACTGAATTTTACTTGCCTTTACACAACCAAGAGTATGTAACTAGAGAAAGGCTCTAGTATGAAAAGGGAGTTCTCAGCTAAGTGCAAATATGGGAGTCAATATATACATGGTGGTTAAGGACAATGGGACCACATAAAATTATTCAGGGAGAAAAGAGGGTTGAAGGCAAAAGTCAGAGGAACCTAAACATTGAAGGGCATGTCCAAGGAAAAGGAGTTTATAGAAACCAACAAAAAACAGTGATCAGAGAAATATGAGTAGAAACAGAATTATCACTATACAGAAGCCCACAGAAAGGAAAGCATTTCAAGAAGAAAAGAGGAACACTGGAAAATGCTGAAGAAAAGTAAAGAAACAGCAGATAAAAATCTCACTTTATGCCATTTATCATCCAATGCCTTAAAATTAGGCCTTTGTTATGCCAATTAGCATCTTTTAAGATTAATCAGGTCAATCCTGTCACCATCATCCCTAAACCAAGATGAAAAGGATCTTCAATAGGAAGGAGATTCAAGATCATTCCTATTCCACTCAGAGGTTTCAGGCCTTCTTAAGGCTTTGGAAAGGCTAAGGACTCTTGCTTTACAACCTCTGATCTACTTCGAAATCTAGCACCAAACACACCTCTTAATTTTTCTCCAACGCTGCCATTCCAAGGACTTTCTTTGAGCAAATTTGCAGAACGTGAATAAATATCTGTGGCATGAGGCAACAAGAGCTGAAGATGTTTATGAAGCAATGCCACACTGCTTGAGTTCTGAGGGGAAAAAGTTGCTAAATTACTACTTTGAAAGATTCGAGGTACAAAAATATCATGGCTTAACCAAATATCTCAGTTTCAAGGTCCCTGAGAGATCATCATGAAAGGCAAAGAACCACATACCTCACTAATGTTATTGATATGGCAAAATGCCAGCAGCTGTTTCTGCAGTGAACACAGCAGTTCATGAAGATGAGCAGGCTGACTGTTCTCCGAAGACGATGTTCCAAGTAGAAATTTATCACTATTCTTTTCTAGCTCTCCAAATGCTTGATCCTAAAATAATAAGTAAATGAAGATTATATTTGAAGTGTTTGAAGATGAAAAGCGATGTCCTACCATAAATGATTCTGACTTAAGAAGCCATTATCTCCTTTCTATTATCAATCTTTAAATCTCTGTTATATTAGCTATTAGATAAGATTGATCAAGCCATTTTGTTTTTCCATTTTAAAAAAGTAATAGATATTTCACCACAAAAGCTTTGAAAATAAAGAAAACAAGAAACAGGAGAACAGTACAATACCCAGAGACAACATATTTCAACATTTTAATGCTATTGCTTTCCAGACCTCCTGTGTAAAGGTTTTTTCAAATACTTATGAATTTTTATGAACATAATTCTTAGAAATTAGTTCCTGATTACAAAAGAAATAAGTGGACTAAACAGACATGACAATTAAATGTAATCTCTGATCCTGGATTGGGAAGGGGTTCCTATAAAGGACGTTATTGGAACAATTGAAGAAATTTAAATATGGACTGTATATTAGATGACAGTTCTGCATCAATGTTATATTTCCTGAATTCAAAAATTTTTCTTGTGTTATTTAAGAGAATGTCCTTAAGAAATACATGCTTAAGAGCTTAGGAATAACCAGCGTAACATTTGATTGAGAATAAAGAATAGACAGACAGACAGACAAAGGGATGAGGAGTTCTTTGATTCTTTTAACTCTTGTGTAAGTTTTAAATTATTTCAAGTTAAGAATATTTTTTTAAATGTTCAGTGTAAACAATTTAGAAAATATCAAAATTGTATTTTAAAAAACATTTAAAATCACCATTTAGCGACAACCCCAAGAAAATCACTATTCATATTTCTTGGTGCATTTCTTTCCTGATTTTGTGTGACTTCTTCATACTACTGCTTATTCTATTTTTATTCTTCTCTTTTCCAACGAATTCACAAATATTTCTACAGTTTCATAAGCCATGTGTATATAAAACTTATGAGTCATATAATATTTCATCGAATATATATAGCATAATTTACTTAACCATTCCCCTATTTTTAGGTATTTCAGTTGTTTCCAATTTTTTTCTTTTTATTTTTTATTTAATCTTATTTTATTATTTTTCATTATAGTGTCATTGGTTAACAAAATCCAGTAAGTTTCAAGTGTACAATTCAATAGTAAGGCATGTATACACACACACACACACACACACACACACGTGTATATATATTACATTGTGTTCAATTTCTTAATTTTTATTATTTCTTACAAATAATGATGTGGTAAACATCTTTATACATAAAATATGGTCTATGTTTATAATATGCAGGAGAGAGTCTCAGAACATTTTAAGGCCTTTGCTATACAAGCAACATATAAGTTGCCAAATAAGCACTACTAGAGACTGAATATTTGTACTGCCTCAAAATTCATATGTTGAAACTTAATACCTCAGTGTGGTAGTATTTGGAAGTAGGGCCTTTGAGAGGTGAACAGGTTATGAGGACATAGCCCCCATGAATGGGATTAGTGCCTTTAAAAAAGAGACCTCAGAAAGCTCCCTGTGTGAGGACATAGCAAGAACACAGCTGTCTATGAACCAAGAAGCAGAAACCACTGAATCTGCCAGCTCCTTGGTCTTGGACTTCCAACCTCCATAACTTTATGTTGTTTATAAGCCACCCAGTCCAGGACATTCTGTTATAGAAGCCCAAACAGATTAAGATAAGCACCATTATTTAAAAATCTTAGAACATGATAAATTTGGTGTAAATCACATCAGAATGAAATAATAATTTACTTTACCCCAAAGTAGTATTTTACTGCCCTTTCCATATAACATACACAACTAGCTTAGCCATAATGACATAATAAAAGTACTACTTTAATTCAGCAAAAATATTCTTACATTGTTCCCATTCCATTTGCAGCCAAAACATCAGATCAAACCTACATTTTAAATATGAGAGAAAATAATTCTATAGGAACAATTGCCACTTGACTTAGTCGACAACCTTTCAACGTGGTTAGAATAGAACATTAAGATCTGTACTGAAGAAAAAGAATATACAGACTCAATCCTGAAGAGACATAATGCGAGACAACATGAAATGATATACAAACAATTCAAAGTTAAGTTGCACAGTATACTTTAACTCTAAAAATTGCTGAAGGGTATGTAGATATAATTACATGGTTAGATGGGGTTATTTGGGCAAGGCTTCCTAGAATAGTGAAGTCTTAAAGAAGTCACAGACTAGTCGGCAGGAAAAGCAAGCAGAAGATAGGTGTGCCACGTGCATGAGCTCAAATGAGAGTAGCGTATAATCCAAATGATAAAGGGTCTGAAAGGTTTTAATTTAATACAATGACGTTATTTAACATAATAAGGTTATTTCAGCAGTAAGATACTGAGAAGAGACCAGAGACAGTGGAAACAGTTGCAAATCTGCTATTAGCATTAGGTCATGATGGCCTGAGTTAAAACCTACAGAAATGGAAAGAAAAAAGATAGATCTAAGAACCACCACAAAGAAAGAATTAATGGTATCCTAATACAAGGAAAGTTATAGTGTCCACTGTCTTCTCTCCTACTGACCAACCTATTCTTAGATAGTACCAATCACATTATTTAATTATAAGATTATGTTTGGTAAGGTCAATCCTCATTAGTATACCCTTCCTCATTACTCTTCTCTTGCAAAATGTTATTGACTATTTGTATCTTTATATTCTTGTATACTAACATCGAAAAAAAAAGATAAAATGATAAAATAAATCTCTGGAATTCTCAATTACAAATTACTTGGTACTCATAGTATTTCAGAAGATCTGACACATTTTCCCTCTTTGGGGAAGTAAAATGTAGAGTTTTATTTATTTCATTAGTGCTTAAATGTTAAAATATCTTGACCTGAAGTAATCCTTTTCCCCTCCGAAACAAATGAACAAACAAACTCAAGCTTTATTCCTTTTTTTACCACAAAGAAAAAGAGCAACGTACTGTATAAAATCCTAAATTTCTTAAGAGAGTCTTCATCAAAATTTCAGCCAGATGGGTGTCAGGATGGCAGCTCTGAGTGCCATAAGGTTGATCTGACAGGTTTCCGTAGCCAGTACACACAGAAGAGAGGTCAGCAGCATCAGAGGGTGAGCTATAGCCAAGTAAGGAGGCTACATGGGTATGATCTTGCAAACTTGTCAGAATAATATCCAGTTGCATTCTCTAAAGAAAAATATTTCCATTAATGAAATAGGAACAAATAAATAATTAGCTTAAAATGCACTAGAGAAGAAAAAAAAAAAAATAATCCCAGGGAGGAAAAATCTTTATTAAATGATGCTATCTAATCCAGTTAATATCCTAATTAACTATAATCTTTTAGAAAGTGTGTAATTAAAAAAAAAAGCTATCCCACTAATATTATTTGGGAAAATGTAACTTATAATTTTATTCCATCCTTTATTATAACACCTAAAACTCTAAGCTAAAATGGCATACTCTGCATAATGATTTTAGCACAGTAAGAGGAGGAAACGTCAACAGATAAATTATACTATACATTCTTCTACAGAATTACCAATTAAACTATTTATTCTAATGTTTAAAGTAAATCACTGAAATCTAAACTAATGCAAAATACTCATTGGAAGACATCTGTAAATATTATATTACCACTTTTCCCCCTCAAATCTGTAACTGTATAAATTGATTATTCTACTTGATCAGGAAAAAGTACTTATTTTGATATGTAGAACAGATTAAAAATGGAAAGAAAAGGCATACTCATATCATCAAACACTTTTTCATAAGTCAACTTTAACTTTTTATGTAAGCAATTTCAAACAAAGTTCTGCACATGCCCTCAATTTCAACTCAGTACATTACAAACAAACCAAAAGGTCTTTGGTTTGACAGTATAAGCAACACTCAAAAAATTAGTCATTAATTTTAATAATTAGTCACAAATGATTTAATAAATTATCATTTACTTCACCTTCATTAGAAATCTGGGAACTCTTCCAGCAGAAAACATTAAATATTAGGATTTACCAGATCCACCAAATTAAGTATTATTTCATAAACACAAAGCAATCGATTAGCTTTATTTTCCTTTTTTTCCCCTGATATTACTGGTTTACTTAAATACCATGCAAAGGCTCACCTGTCCTTTAGATAAGCTTTCCCATCTATCAGGTCCCTGGGGTAAAAGAGAATG
This sequence comes from Rousettus aegyptiacus, assembly GCF_014176215.1. NCBI lineage: Eukaryota > Metazoa > Chordata > Mammalia > Chiroptera > Pteropodidae > Rousettus > Rousettus aegyptiacus. Next base: position 131,462,918 of record NW_023416306.1, read on the forward strand.
AAGTAATTCCATACGTTCTCGTAATGGAGGTAACAGCATTGTTGCTCCCACTGACAGAGTTTCAATCACCACCTAATGTCAAAAGAGAAAAGTAGATTTATTTATCTGATTCTAATCTTTAATAAGTAAAAAGCTAAAATAATCCACTGAGTATTAGGATCACAGAAGTCTAAAGAAAGAGGATCATGGAAGTCTAAATAAAGATGGCATGTGAAAAAAGAAAGTATGCAAATCTTTCTTTAGATGTCTTTAAGAAAATCAGAATACATATTTTGGATTTGCCACTAAATAGATAATCATTACCAACAAATACTTAGTGTTGAATCTCTAGCACTGAATCTGGTAAGGCTCTTTGCAAAGTGCTGTGGATACAGAAATGAACAAGGCAGAAGAAAGCCCTGCTTTCATGAGCATATGGTCTAGTAAGAAAGAGAGACCCTGAGCAAGTACTTGTAATTGTCAAAGGAGTCTTAAAGGGAAAGAAAAAAAAGTGTAAACTTGAATGAGCACACACACAAAAAAGGCATTTAACATGGCCTGTGGGCTCATGGAAGGTCTCCTCCATAAGTCTTAGGCATTTAAGTTAAGAATTAGAAGATGAGCAAGGCTTAGCCAAACAGAAGTATAGGTAGTGAGAACAGCATAAAGAATAGCTGTATTATCTATAACATAACTTCTCTGTCATAGTTCCTTTACCAGTAAAATGAAGTTGTTGGACTAGAATAAAAACAATCAAAGATTAAGAAAAAGACCTCTTATAAATTAAAAACATGACAGAAGAAATAAAAAACTCAATAAAAGGGTTAGAATACAAAATAAAATTTCTCGTAGAGAGAAAAAAGTAGAAAACAGGAAAGAAAACACAAGAAAATTAAAAGAACAGTTCAGGAGGGCTAGTATTCCAATAATGAGTTCCAGAGAGAGAAAGAAAAAAACACAGAAAACATTGAAGAGGAAATAACAATACACCTCAAGATAATTCCTTAAAACTGAAGGCACTGCAGCATTATTCACAATGGCCAAGAAATGGAAACAACTGAAGAGTCCTTCAAGAGATGACTGAATAAAGAAGATGTGGTACATATATACATATATACAAAGGAATATTACTCAGCCATAAGAAGAGATGAAATACAGCATTTGCAATGACATGGATGGATCTTGAGAACATCATGCTAAGCAAAATAAGTCAGACTGCAAAGTCAAGAACCCCATGATTTCACTCATGTGGGATATAAAACTGAAGGCAACAAATAAGACAAATAAACAAAAACTAATGGATAGAGACAACAGTATAATTACCACAGGGAAGGTGGGAAGAGATAGAAAAGGGTAAAGGAGTTCAAATATATGGTGATGGAGATTTAACCTTGGGTAGTGAACACACAATGCAATATACAGATGATGTACTACAGAATTGTAAACTTGAAACCTGTAAAATATTATTAACCAATGTCACCCCAATAAATTCAATTTAAAAAAACTGATGAGTGTCCAAATTAAAATAATCCATATAAGTATACACCACAATGGATAAAATCAGATCCACATCAGTTCATATCATTTTCAAATGCAAGAACACAAAGGAACAAGTAGAACGTGCTCCAGAATTCAGGAGAGGAAAACAGATTTCAATACAAAGGATCAAAAATTTAAATAGCACTGATTTTCTGAGTAACAACACTGAAAGCTAGAAGACAATGCCTTTACATTCTCATGGAAAAAATGATTTTCAATTTAGAATTCTATGCCTCAACTATTCATGAAGATATTCAATTTGCAAACTACTTAAGTATGAGTACATTCTCAAAGAATATATTTTCTATCTACCCTCTTTCAGAAGCATCTGATGGATAGAAACCTAGCAGATACCACTTTAACCAAATGATCAAGGTCAAAGTCTCTGGTCATAAAACACATCAAAATCTTGAATCCCATATGACGTACTGAGGACATACTATCATCTCTGTGGTATTCTTGCCAAAAATGCATAACCTCAGTCGAATCATGAGAAAATAACAAAGATATTCAATAAAATAATTGACCAGTACTCATGAAGTGTCTAGGTCATGAAAGACAAGGAAAGACTGAGGAATTAGTATGGAGTGCAACAGACTCAAGAGAAATAACAATTAAATGTATTATGGGATCCTGAATAGGATCCTGCAAAAGAACATGGATATTAGTGGCATTAACAAAATTTCTAATAATTAATAATATTAAACCAATGTTAATTTCCCGGTTTTGACAGTTGTCCTATGGTTATGTAAGACATTGGTATCACAGAAAACTGGGTGAAAGATACATAAAAACTATTATTTATGCAACTTTTCCTTAAGTCTATAACTGGTTCACAACAGAGCACTAAAAAAGAAACACAAAACACAACAGTAACAGTGATTGCTACAAAGAGATAAACTACTAGTAGTTTCAGGAATAAGAGGAACAAAAATAACCCTTACCAGAAAAAGCCTTATACATATTCTGGGAGAATCCATCCCTTAAGGGCTCTCTTTAGAGTAGCTACCAAATGGACTCAAGAAATAAACAATGATAAAGATAATTTTTTAAAGTTTACTTTCCTTATTTTATTCAAGTACTTTTCAACCTCAAAAAATACACACTACCTCATTCCTGATAAATATTAAATCTTCAAAGTACCCATTCACCAGCAGGTTAATATTAATACACCTTCTACCTGCATCCCAGGGACATGTCTCTCTAGCTGAAAAATCACTGTATCATTTTTGTTTTTGTTTACTGACATTAATTCACATGTCATACAATTCACTTTTTGAAAGTATACAATTCAGTGGTTTTTAGTACATTTAGAGTTGTGCAACCATCACCACTGTCTAATTTCAGAACATTCTCATTGCCTCAAAACTCTGTGCCCATTAGCAGTCACCCCTCATCTCTCCCTTCCCCAAACCTGACAACCAACTAATCCACTTTGTTTCTATGAATTTGCTACTCTTAACATTTATAAATATGGACTCATACAATATGTGACCTTTTGTGTCTGGCTTCTTTCATTTGGCATAAAATTTATATGGTTCAGTCATGTATGTAGCATTTGTCTGTACTTCATTTCTTTTTACGGCTGAATAATATTACACTGTGTGGACACACCACATTTGTTAATCCATTCATCAGTTGACAGACATTGTTTACGCGTTTTGTCTCTTGTAAATAACACTGCTAAAAACATTCATGTACATGTTTTTGCATGGACATATGTTTTCACTTCCCTTGGGTATAGGTCAAGGTGTGGAACTGGATACCTTATGCTGTAATTCTGTGTTTAACTATTTAAGGAATTACCTGTTTTACAAAGCAGCTGCACCATTTTACATTTCCACCAGCAATGTAAAAGGGTTCTAATTTCTCTACATCCTTACTATAATACTTGCCAATGTCAATCTTTTTTATTATAGCCATTTAGTGGTTATGAAACAGTATCTCGTGGTTTTGACTTGCATTTCCCTAACGACTAATGACACAGAACAGTTTTTCATATTTTTATTGGCCATATGTATATCTTCCTTGGAGATATGCATGCTCATATAAAACAAATTTTTTTTTTACTGTTGAGTTGTACAAATCCTTTTTATACTCTGAAAACTAGAAGATCATCAGACATGATTTACAAATATTTATCCCATTATGGGAACTGTATTTTTATTTTCTTGATAATGTCCTCTGAAGCATAAATGTTTTTAATTTTGATGAAGTCCAATTTACTTCTTTTTCCTTTGGTTGCTTGTGCTTTGGTTGCCATATCTAAGAAACCAGTGCCTAATCCAAGGTCACAAAGATGACGGATGAGTGGATGAGCAAAATGTGACATACACATACACCAGAAGATTATCACCTTTAAAAAGGAAAGAAATACTGCCATATGCTACATGGATGAACCTTCGGGACATTATGCTAAGTGAAATAAGCCAGTCACAAAAGGACAAACAGTGTATGATTCCACTTACATAACAGAGAGTGTCAAAATCATAGAGACAAAAAGTATAATGGTGGTTGCCAGAAGTAGATGGGGAAAAAAGGGAGTTACTGTTTAATGGATATAAAATTTCAATTTTATAAAACGAAAAGAGTTATGGAGATGGATGGTGACAGTTGTACAACATCCTGATTCTGAACGTATTTAATACTATCAAACTATACACTAAAAATAGTTAAGATGGTAAATTTTATATGTACTTCACAATAATAAAACTGGGTCCTTGTCTTCAGAAATTTATCTTCTGGTGGAAAAAGACAGGCATATTTATAAGTGAACAACTACAATACAATGTGATACAATGAGAAAATAGATGAAAGAAACCTAACCTGGCAGGACAGCAGGGAATAAAAGGTTTCTCAGTAACGACATCTGACTTTTATCTTAAAGCATGAGTCAATCGAAAACATTTATTCCCACCATGAAAAAGGAGCATCCAACTGAAGTTTTCCAAAAGAAAGCTGAATTTATGAGCTACAACCTGAGAGAAAAATGTGGCTTGAGATACAGATTCATGAGCCCTATATTCTTACCTCTTGGATTTCATCTGGAACAGTTGAGTCCATTAGTCTGAAGAGCAAATTTCGAAGTGGACCTGCCTGTCTCCCAAGAATGCTGGTAGCTACTCCTCCCGCAAGTGCAAGAGCAAGATGATTTGAAAGCAGCTTCAGGCATAGCTTGAGAAAACTGTGGTGTTCCCTGAAATCAAATAATCTGCTGTAAGCTTCTAGAACATATAAAAGAATATGTGGTTTCCAGTTTGGGTAACTTTTTTTCTCTTTAAAAATTTTGTCAAAGACTAACCAACAGTAATTTTTTAAAAATGTGATTTGTGAAATTATGGATAACTCTCCCAAAAGGTTATTATCAACAAGTACCTAAGTTTAGCTCTTTTTTAGACTATAAAGAAGTTTCATATAATTGAGGGAAAATCAAACAAGAAATAGTAAGTCAAAACTAAAAATGAACAATTAATAGACATGTACACACATGCGCATACACACAAATGTACATTTATATAACATACCTTGATGAAGGGAAAGGGAGTGGGGGAATCTCACTGTTTATTTTATCACAGTATCTTTCAAGAAAAGAACGTAGATGTGAGAAAGTACTCTCTTCAAGATCTACACAATAAGGTCGGTGCCATGCAACAACTTGTCTAGAAAAAAAGCACAAAAAAATCATGAAACAGCCTTAACATGAAATTTTCACACATGATCAAAAATGATATACAGAAGATATTCCTGATTATGAAGGTGACAAAATCCTTCATTTTAGCAACTGAGGAAAACCAAGAATTTGCCATCCCTAGAGTTTTCCAAGAAGAAAACATATAAACGTTACTATTTTCAAAGGTTTGGATATTCACTCAACTGAATCCAGAGGGCTAAGCCACATGGATCTACTATAGTCCTTTCTGGTTCTAAGGGTCCATAAAATGCATATTAAGAAAATAGCCTGACTCTACAGAGTGATATATTGACATCTATTAAAAGAAAAACTGGACATTCTTGTGAAGATTTTCAAGATCTTAGGAACCAAACATGCACATATAAACTGGGAAGTTGCAAATTTAAAAATACTAACGACAAATTATTTATATTCAATTTATTATATTTTTGGCACTGTTTTGAAGGGTAAGTATCTATAAATGTTTTAACTGTTTAGAATGTCATAATAAACTCCACCTGACTCAAAGATCTACAATGCAAACACAGTTGACCCTTGAAGAACCTAGACATTAGAGGAACTGATCCCCTACACCCCCAGAGCAGTTGAAATCCACATACAGCTTTTGAATCCCCCCAAAACTTAACTACAGTCAGTCCCTCAGTATCTGCAGGGGATTGGTTCCAGGATGCCCCACTATACCAAAATACGCAGATGCTCAAGCCCCTTATATAAAATGGCATAGAAAAATGCAACAGTTAGGCCTCTGCTTCCACAGATTCCCAAAAGCAGATTGAAAATACATGCTATTTTCAATCTGCAGTTGGTTGAATCTGTGAATGTGAAACCCACAGATACAAATGGTCAGCTATTTATTTATTGAAAAAAAAAAAAAACACATGTAGAAGTGAACTAACACAGTGCAAACCAGTGTTGTTCAAGGGGCAACAGCATAATATAGTCTAAGTTGTAAAGTAGCCCACATGCATCTGAAAATACCTGAAACAACCCCCAAATTCTTTAAAATTCAATCTTAATATGGGCTAAAAATCATCTACCTGATTATCTAAAAAGAGCTGATTACCACTTTAAGGAAAAAGCTCAATTTCTCCAAAAATAATTCCTTCATTAAAAGTATGTACACTGTGTCTATGGCCATGCTACCCTGAATAAGCCCAATCCCATCTGATCTTGGAAGCTAAACAGGGTCAGGCCTGGTTAGTACTTGGATGGGAGACCACCTAGAAAGACCAGGTTGCTGTAGGCATAAAAAATAAAATAATAAGGGATTGTAACCTGATAAGGTCTTTGCACTCTGTGAGGTCAACCAAGGGTTGCCTCGCCTAAAACAAAAAAATAATTTAAAAAATAATAATATAAGTATAGCCAGTTCCGCCCCCCCCCCCAAAAAATAATCTACCGGACAAAGGGCACTGAAGCTAATCAACTGTTTAAATCAATAAAGCCTAGTTTTGACTTTGATTATTTAACTTCCTCTTGATATGTAGACATTTAATTTAATTTTAATTTTTAAAATCAGTTACTTGAAGACAGAGAAGGAATTCAAAATGTTTTTGAAGACACTTAAATTAAGAAAATATCCGAAATATAGGGTATAACTTCATGTTTATAAAACATATCTCACCTCGACATGCAAATTGAAAAAAATCTAGATGCCATTTCTATGATAGTAAAGAATCAATATTAGAAGCGTTTAGAAGGGCATTTTATGAACAAAGTATGGTTATTTCTGTTTTTACTGATGTTTCTGCTGTTATAAAAGCATAACATTTTTTAAATGTGGGCACTCATACCTGTCTCTAGGAAGAGCGGTCCATGCCAAACTATGTGACGTCCCAGCGGAGATCTGCTGAATAGCTATGCCGTCTAAGCCACTCACTTTCTTTGGTTTAGTAATAGGACCTGTGGAATTTCCTTGGCCACATTGCCCCATTGAATTATTGCCCCAGGCATAAACCTCATTATCTAAAAACAAAACACAAAGAAAAGAAGAGCCTAATTTAAATGTAATATTTTTATGGAAGGTTACAGTTAAAAGATTTCTTTAAAAACAGATGACTTTACCATGAGAAAGAGCCAAACAATGACTGTCTCCAATAGAAATATCAACTATTCTTGTGGCAGCCAGTTCTTCAATGAGCTTGGGTCTCAAAGCAGTAGCTTCTGAAGAACCACAACCTAGACAAGCTCCACAGCCCCAAGCATACACCTGAAACAAACAAATACACTACACATAAGATCCCAAAGTATTAGGAATAATTACCATAAACAGTGTGGTTTGATACTACATAATGACTTCCTGTTGTTAAAAATAATATTTACTGTTTGGATTATTTTAATGATTTTCATAGTGATTTATTTTGCTGTTTTTAAACATTTATTGTACAGGCAAAAAGCTGAGCTAAAAAAAAATAATTGTTCATGGAAAAAATGGAATAATCTTCTAAAGCCACTAATTGGCTTGCATTATGTTATATTTGCCCAATCTCAGCAGCTTAGAAATACTGTTGCTATCTTAAAAATTCTCCTTTAAATGTTTCTCACTCTAAAGGTGTCAACAAATACTTTTTGGTTGATTAGACCGAGGTATGATCATATAAAATAAATTATACAAATTACAAAACTTAAATTTATAATTTAGTTAAAAACTACCTCACTTCATTGTTATAAAAAATTTAATTACCACTTACAAAGAAGGCTAAAAAAAGGTTTTATAAAACCATCTTAGTACAAAGAACATGGGGCTGAGGGCAGATTTATTTGGGTCACAAAGGCCAGATTAGAAAATCTGGTTCCTTCTCAGATATTCTACTTCTTCAAACAGGAGGAAATATTTCATTTCAGTAGACTGCCTTTAAAATGTATTTTTTTGAGAATGACAGGTATTACAAATCAAAACCACAATGAGATATTTATTCACCCCTGTTAGAATGACTATTATCAAGACGACAAGTAATAACGAGAAGATGTTATGGGGAAAAAGGAACCCTTATATACTGCTGGTAGGAATGTAAATTGGTACAGCCACTATGAAAAACAGCATGGAGAGTCCTCAAAAAATTAAGAATAGAATTACCATGTGATCCAGCAATCTCTCTTCTGGGTATCTACCCCCAAAATTTGAAAGCATTTATCCCTAAAGATATATACACCCCAATGTTCACTACAGCTTTATTCGTGGTGGCCAAGACATGGAAACAACCAAAGTGTCCTTTGATAGATGATTGGATAAAGATGTGGTGCACATACACGACTGAATATTACTCAGCCGCAAGAAAAAATGAAATACTACCATTTGCAACAACATGAACAGATCTTGAGATTACCATGCTAAGCAAAATAAGTCATGAAGAAAAGGTGAGAACCATATAATTTTACTTATATATATGGGATATAAAACTGAAAGCAACAAATGAACAAGACAAAAACTCATAGACACAGACAACAGTTTAGTAGTTACCAGAGAAAAGAGTCAAACATATGACAGAAAGAGATTTAGGTTGTGAATATACAATGCAATATACATGTGACATATTATATTATATACTTGAAACCTGTATTATTTTATTATATTAACCAATGTCACCCCAGTAAATTTAATTAAATAAATAAATATAATGTATTTTTTAACTTTAAAATTTAAATACAATTGTTACTTTTTATCATCTCCTTCTCAGAAATGCCCTAATAAGCCTCTTATGCTCATCCCTTAGCCCTACCTGCCCTGTTGAGGTCAAAGCAAGTGAAGACTGGCTCCCAGCACAAACTTTGCGAATGAACATTCCTTGTAAAGCTTCAATAACTTTAGGTTTATACACTCTGTTGGTATCACCATGGCCAAGTTTGCCTATAAAAACAAACACAGTCAAATTAAACAACTTGTTTTAAAAAATCTCTACTCTTTTTCTAAGTATTTAAGTTGATAAGTAATGTTAATCTTTCTATCAATAACCTGGCAGATATGGGAAGTTCTAAGTTTCTGATAGCAGAGAATGTTAACAAATTAATGTTTCTGTTTATAAGAAAGAAACAACCAATGACAAATATGGAAAACTATTTTTCTGTCTTTCCTTTAATGGTCATATTTCTAATATGAAATTTGCTGATATAATAAGCAGGGCCTATATTAGAATGTATATGAATATAATTGTTTTTAATTTTTGAAAATATTTAATAGCTCAAGACTTGGTCAATCGCTAAAGAAATATGCAAATGGCCAACACACATAAATTCAATCTTACTAAGAATCAAGAAAATACAAATACAAAATACAAATTAAATGATGCCATTTTTAGTCTGAAATTACTTTTTAAATTATCTTCATTTTAATGCTCAGTACTGTTGAGGAATATGGGGAAGGTGGCAGTCTCACATTGCTGGTAAGAGTGACTAAGTAAGGTACACAAAGACTGAGTCATTCATTGTACTGTTTTTAATACTGAAAAAAAGTTGGAAACTGTGTAGATACTCAACAATAAACTAGTTTTATAAGTTGTGCTACAATCACATGAAAGAATATTTTGAGTCATTTAAAAGAAAAATGAAAAGAGCTATGCTTGTTGACATAGAAAGATGTTCTTAAAATAGTGTTAGATAAATAACAGCAGGTTATAAAATAATACCTATGGTAAATACAGCACTGCTTTGGTTTTTAAAGACATCTATGTAGAAATACATGTATAAATTGTGTAGATGCATATAGAGTTAGATATCTACGAAAATTTTAACAAAAATTTTACAGCAACCATTTGTAGAAATAGCTCATTTTAGGTTTTTAAATTTCTGCGGTCTGTATTGAGTTTTCTATAATAGGCATGTATAACTGAAAAATAATTTTTAAAAATTCAAGGAAAAAAGGTCAAAACTATCAATAAATAAATTTTTACATACCATTGTCCCCTCCTCCAAAAGACCATACAGTTCTCCCATCTTTAGATAAAGCAATAGTATGTGAACTGCCACAAGAAACCTCTCCTACATTGCTAATGTCTTTTACTAAAGTTGGAATGTTACGGCTATTGCTGTCACCGTGACCTTGGATAAAACACACACAACAAAAAAGAAATAATGTTGTTAACTGTTTTTCTTTAGGCCATTACTTCACAGGTAGAAAATAGATTATAAGTTAATAACAAAATTGAGGTATTTTTAAGTGTACTTAAATATATGAAAAACAGAATCATTTCTAACATCTCATTATCCAATTGTCTAGGCTGCTCCCAAACTAAGGAACCCAGTCCCTTTAATAAATCATTAGATCATTCTATTTATGCTCCTCTCACAGCATTAACTAATGCTATCTAGTATCATGTTCATGTAGATTTATTTTTACTATCCACTAGATTACATACTTCAGGATCATGATGGTATCTTTTTTTCTCCCTGAAATCCTGTAGTGCCTTCTTATAGTACACATTCTAAAACTACTTGTTAGATTTAATTAAATTTTAAATTTCAGCACCAGAATCTAGGTATTCTCTATATAAACTTATCTTCCTCTGAACTTAAAACTAATGAAATATATGATAGTTTCTGGCCTATTAATTCTAGTTTCAGTTCTTCTCAGTAATCATCATTATTTCTATTTTTCTGAGAGAATAATTTCCATTTTTAAAAATCTTACCTAATCTTCCAAAGTCTCCTTCACCCCATGTGTATAATTCACCATCTTCTGTGACAGCAGCACTATGTCTGTATCCAGCTGACACACAAACAACTACCTGCATTGTACACACAGTGAATTTGATGAACATAAAGATGCTAAAACGTATAATTCATATTTGACCTTACATAGAGAGATTTCAGAGATACTAATATTCACAACTTATCCAGGAATTCCCATGTATAGTTGTAGAAGACATGCCCAGGACAAGAGTACCAGGCTAAAGGGTCAAGAAAGTGCTGAAATACAGCCTATGTGCTATGTGCCCTATGTTTGCCAAGCTATGTACCCTGGTTTCCATCTAGAAGAGAGGACAACTTTTCTTAATTCACATAAAGGTACTGTAAAGGCTAGTAGCCCCTCACCTCCAAATACATCAGTCTAACCACTTTTAAGAATATTATGTCACCAATCAAGTCAAAGAGCTGGAAGGGATTTAAACATTAATGGAAAAAAGAAAAAAAAATTAAATATAATGTGAACATAAAACCTCTAATCTTCGCTAATAAAAAAAAAAAAAAAAAAAAAACCTCATTGCATAATAGAGATAACACTCAGAAACACACTGACCATAACCAACACAGAAAGATCTAAGCAGAATTTAAGCTTATATTAATTAAACTCCTGACAGTATTTCTTTACCCTCAATTAGCTATACAGTTGATTAATAGAATCAGGGGAATAAGGGTATATAGTAACATAATTTGGTGGCCACTCATATCTTTTCATTGACTACTGAAAAAAGAAACACAGAAAAAATATCTATGATAATAACTCCATGTCTTTTCAATTTCTAGTCTCTTCAATCTCAAAAAATAGAACTCACTTGAGAAAATTCAAAATTTAGACTCAATTAAAAATACTGAGCACTTAATACAATTCTAAATAATATATTAAGAACTACTAAAATTTTTATCTGTAAATTATTAATTTACTTTTTGGGAGATCTTTCCTTCGTGACATTCATACAAGTAATTTTTAATTGGCAATGTTTCCGTTACGAAATAGAACATTAAAATGATTATAAGAAAGTTAAAAAGAATTGAAATTAAGAAGGTACAACAAAGACTAGGAAAATACAACTTCGAATATTTATCTGAAGTTCTGTAGAGCCCATATTCAACATCTTATCAAGAATCCCCTGATGCTATCGAGTGGAATGTACCATGGCTTACTGCTTTAGGGTTGATGTCTAAGTTAAAATACTGAAAGGTATAATAAAGTAAAATTCATTTGATTAGCCAAGCTTGTCAGACAACCTTCCATGAAGGAAAAGTATGTCACTTGTAATCCTGGTATAAAATTAAAACTTCAAAAGATTTCTATATAAGAAAAGTTTCATGGAAAGAATAAAATCTTAAAATGGAGGAACCCATATAACTGCATGTAAGTTTAGAAAAATACCTTCACTTCTTTAAAGAAAGGTAAAATAGAAATAAGAAGAGATCTAAATTCAGTTTCTAATGGTGCCAATTATTTGTGTGTGACCTTGGGCAAATTACTTAACCCTCTAAATGCCTCATTTAAGTTTCTGTTAAAATGTCACCTCCTCCAAGAGAACCAACTCTCTGACCTCATTATCTAATACCACAACCTGTCCAAGTTAATATCTATTACAACTCTCAACTTTCTTCTTTACTATTATTTAACACTATGTTATCTCTTTGTTTACTTATTTCTTATTTCTATCTCACAGATTAAAGCTCCATGAGAGCAAGGATCTTGTCTGTTTTGTTCACTGCTCTATGTCTAATGCCTATAACACAGCCTGGCACTTGAAAGGTGCTAAATGAACATTTGCTGAATGGATTATTCCGTTTCTTTATCTGTGAAATGAGAAAATAACCACTTTAACAAGGTTGCTAAAAGAATTAAAATAATATTTATAAAAGTGTTTTGTAAACCATAACACAGATATATAAAAGAGAAGCCGGGCGAGGGGCAACTTCAGAGAGAACAAATCAAAATCTGAAAGATACTGTCAATTATAGCACCAAGTGCATCTAATTATTTTTAAATTCAAAAAGAAAGCACATACCTTTCCCTGCAGAGGGCCTTGAATGAGCTTGGGATATTTCTGTGTTGAACTATTTCCATGACCCAGTTTCCCATAGTCACCATCTCCCCAACTGAAGACTTCTCCTTCTGTTGTAAAAGCTAAAGTGTGACCGTCAGATCCTTTAGAAGATGAAACCTTTTTAATTGACCTGTGAGGCTCGAATGTTAACTTTTTTAAAGTAGACTGATTATTAGAATCTCCAAGGCCCAGTCTCCCATAGCTGCCTTTACCACAAGCTCTGACAGAGCCATCCGTAGAAATGACAAAAGTGCAGTACTGTCCAGCTTCAATCTATAAGCAGACATAAAGAACTGTAAATATAAAATGCTTCTGTGAGAATCAAAGTATAATATTTAAGGCTAGTTTTACCAAAGAAACTCAAAGGAAGTCTTTTAAAGCAGAACAAGGCATAAATCTCCACAGGGATTTAAAAGTACATAGAAAAATTAAGAAAACTATTACTAGCCTTTTCATGTTCATTTTATTGTTAAGCTCAAATTAGTATATATTTTATCTTTTCAGGTCATCAGCGTGGTCATGCTTCAAGGAAACAACAAAGTAAAATGTTTTAACCTGCTCTTATAATTGGTAATGAGCAAGAAATAAAATATATATTTTCCAACAAATTCTTTAGGGTTCATTATGGCAACAACCATATAAAATATATTCTAAACTCATTTTAAAAAAAGTTTTAGAGAAAATAATAAAATAGAAAGTTCTAGCTTAGTTAAATGGTAGCTACAAATGTTTAAAAGTGATCGTAATAAGAAAATGTCAAAGGGAAAATTCTAGTTTTTAATTGTCTTATTTACCATTTGTGTTGAATATAACGGTATGTTCCCCTTCATAATTCTTTTTAAAAATCCAGATCCCAAACTAATTTTTTTGAAACTTGCTAACAGTGCTAGGGAAATGGGGAACTAAAAATATTTTTTTCTATTAAAATGAAAACACTGACACAGTATGGTATAGAAAAAATTTAGATAAGAAACAATCAAGAATCATCACTCATTTAAAAAACACTCAACATTATTTAAAGCAAACCCTGCCATCTATCAATTTGTAAGATATACGGAGAACTCACAGTCTGAGCATCAGAGAAACTGGGAGCCAGTTTGGGCTGTAATATTTTCTCCTGTGTGCCTTCTACCAACTGATGACTGCTGTTGCTCCCCCAAACATAAACCTCACAGGTTTCTGAGACAATGGGAGCATCACCAGTCTGAATGCTATCTGGGCTAGCACATGTTCTTGAATAATCAGAAGCCATTCTGCAAACCTATTAAAATTAAAAACATAAAAGAAACAGTCAAGAGATTTTTAAAGTAGACATTTTTATAAATATTCTCTGAAATCACTGTTGACTTCCCTTCTAAAACTCTCAACTGCTCGAATAACCTAAGAACAACACATTCAACCTTAAACACAGATGGCTATACTATAAAATATTGTAGACTAAACCACTAAAAGATACTAAAAAAAGATGGCAAAAATGGAGAGATGGATACACACTATCAAACCTTTTTCACTAAAATTTTTTTATTTCACACAACAGCATTATAGAAAAACAAAGCTTAAAAAATCATTGATAATCCCATCACCTTAATACAATAAATGTTATCTTTTTTAATATATGTCCTTCCAGAATTTTGCATATACATGTTCTTTAACATAGTTATCACGGTGGATGATACAAAAGTCATGCAAAACTTCCCTGTATCTACCTAATCTTTATGATTTAACCTATAACATTCTATCTAATGTAAAAATCACACTTTACTTAACCAGTTTCCTCTAATAGGACATTTAGATGCTTTCTACTTATTTGTAATATAAGCCATTTTTAAGAATATAGTTGTTACATTTTTTTTATTACTTCCTTAGTAAAAAAAACTCAGAAATGGGACTGCTGTATCAAAAAAATGACAATATTGTGACTCTTGAAACATACTATACCAAATTGCTTTCCAAAATGGTGCTACATTATATCACCAGCAATATACGAAAGGACTGTCCTAAAAATAGTAAAGGTTCAGAGCAATTGAACATTCACACATATGTACAAATATTGGCTTATTTACCATTTGTGTTGAATATAATGGTCTAGTCTGCTGCCATTCATGTTCTTTAAAAATCCAGGCTTCTTCCCACCCCCACCAAAAGCACAGGACCCAGAGTGGCCAGTTACCCTAACCAAGGAATAAATCTATATGAGAGTACAAGTCTCACTGAGTCCACACCAATGATAAGTATTGTGCTTTTAATTATTTTGCCAACTTAAGAAGGGAAAAGAGGATGCATTATTTTAACCTCACATATCCTTATTATCAACAGAACTAGAGTTTATCTATCTATTTGTTTACCACTAACTTCTGCACACTTATTTATTAGGGCTTAATGGATTTTTTTATTGACTTGTATGAACTCCATATAATAAAGATATTAACTCTAACTATAACTGCGGTCAATACATTGTCTGCCTTTTAGGTTTTTTGCTGAATCAAATAAAACAATAAAAGGGGAATCTTCAAAAGTCAATGTATTGGATTATCAACCCGTTAAATAGGAAAGAATAGAGTAATTTTAGTCAGATTCTTTAAATAGTATCCAAAACAATATAATGTTAGACAAATATTTTCCAGTGAACATTAGGACAGTTTTAAGGACATACAAAATATGTATAAGTGAAGGCTACCAGTTCCTAATAAAAGATCTGAAATTTTGCTAGAGACAAATAGAGGACGGTTAGAATTTTTTATCTAAAATCTATTACTATAATAGGACATAAGGAAAATCATAGCTCTCTGGTCCCCCCAAAAAGAGGAGGGAGGCAGGAAAAAAAATCTGCTCACAGGGCTTAGAAATATGTTTTGAAAGCAACTATGGAGTGGGTAGGATTTGGGAAAGATGACAAAAGCAGGAGCAATGTAGTTTTCTAAACACTCTGACTCACTATACAGAGCAACTAAAAGGCAAAACTCCAAACCAATGCTTAACATTCAAAATAAAACTGGGCAACGAAGTAGTGCCAATAATTCCAAAATATAAGCAGAAGCAGACAAATCACCACCAAACGCAAAATCTGCACGGTAACATCTGTGTAGGTAGAATCAGTAGAGTATCTGACAGACCTCAGAACAGGAAAATCCCAAAACAGCCTATCAGGTATTCACTGGAAAGAAGAGTGAACCAACCTAAGAACAGCAGTTGCAACTGGAAAGATCTCTGCCCTCTCTGAGAGCAACTAAGTAAGTACAAGGAGTTCATAAAGAGAAGTTCAAAAGAAGCTAGAGTAATCTAAAAGAAAGATTGCTCTTGTAAACTCTTGACATTGGTAAGCCAGGATTCCCTTAAAGGACAGAGAATCTACACTAGGAAGAAACTGCTAGGAATGGAATAAAAATTGAGCAGAATACAAACAACAGAGAGGAAAGACTGAGGACAGGAGAAAAGTTGGGGAGAGAAACACACTGGGAAACTACCATCTTTTTTTAACATTACACAAAAATAGTAGAGGGAGGGAGTCTGTGGAGTTAGAAAAGCTATCCTGAATCCCATCCCATTCTAAAAGTTCAGGAAAACAAATTTTGCATAAAAATAAGCAACAGAAAAGCATTAAGGTCAAACTCCATCTGAAGTTACTATTAGAAAAAAGAGGGGAAAGACGCAGAATAACATTCCTGCAATAAAAGCGTGCCAGGAAGGAAATGCCCGCAAAACAGGTTAAAGTAACTTATTTCCAAGTAAGCTAAAGGGATTAAGAAAATGATATAAAACATGACAGAAAAACACAAATCTGAAACAGAACTCAAGAATTAAAAATTTTAAAAATTTTCAGAAATGAAGACTAAACCAGGAGAAATCCAAGGATTAATAAATATAGTAGATACCTCAAAAGGAACAAACAATTTTTAAAAAATTTAGAAATAAAGATATAAAAAGTATTCAAGAAAAACTGACATACTAGTTAGGCAAGTATCCAACATACAGATAATAGGGGTCCTTAAAAAAGAGAATGAAAAGAATAAAAAGAATACTAACATTATAATTTAGGAAAACTTTCCTGAAATTAAAAAGATTTGAAACTACATATGGAAATTCTCACATCTCATAATATCAATCCAGAATAAATAATATCAAGATATATTTTAGTAAAATTACTGATCTTTAAAGAAAATAAGATCCTTTAGGCTTCTCAGCTAAACAAGCATATGACTCATATGAGAAAGAAAATCAGATTATCTTCAGACTTTGGCAGCAAATGTTTATGCCAGAAGAAAATGGGTGAACATATTTAAGATGCAGAAGAAAATGAGAGCCAAAAATTTCATATTCTCAAAATTGACTTCAAGTATAAAGAGCACAGCAATTATTAACATGAAAAAACTAAGAGAATCTTGCTCCTATGAGCCTTTACCGAAAAAAAATGAGTTTTAGACACCACTCCTTCAAAAAAAGGATATCAACACAGAAACTGGGAGTGAACATTAAATAAGTAGTTATTTGCAGAACTAAAACTAAATGAGGATTAAAATAGAGTATATATGCTCTATGTAGATATAATACAACTATAAAAAAAATGGGAAGAACATATTTAAAGATTTTTTAGTCATCATACAGTGGTAATATTTGCCTTATTTTAGGACTACTGTTTGTGTGTGTATAAGATGTGATTAAAACAAATAAGTAATCAGAGGATATTCTAAATCTATCAGCCCTATATCCTTGAGAAATTGCATTCTTAGTTTAGGAGATATAAATGTAATGTACAAAAGGTTAAGTAAAAATTCTATAGCCCTGAATTTGAAATTATCAGTATCAACTTGAGAGTAATTTTAGATTTAAAATTCACACACGCATGCATGCACACGTGCGAGCGCGCAGACACACACACTCTTAGCTCTGTCCACTATAAAAATCTAGAAACAATATTAACTCAGCAGAAGTGAGTATATTTAGCACCCTGATTGTGGTCCTGAAATACTATTTCCCACTAAAAGAAACCAAGGCTTTTTGTAGAAATAGCTAGTAGGTTCCATATCTAGAACAATTCGATGTGTCAGAGAGCAAAGAAACTATCAAAGAAACTATCAAAAAAACTTAGGAACCACCCTGAGGAGGTTACTACCCTGAAAGACTCTTGGACAAAGATGAAATATTATGAGCTTCACTACAGATAATAATTCAATGGATTGAAGGTCAAATAGGTTTAAATCTATCAGTTCATAATGATATTTTTCAAATGAAATCAATTGGTTAAGTTTGGAAGATGACAGGAGACCAATTCATTAAACTGAAATCTAGTAAAGAAAAATTAATGTTAAAAAAACAGGTGGGGGAAGTCAAGCATTTATTCTGCTTTTTCTATGTGAACTGTAGCAGAGTAACTAGTCAATAAAGGAATCATCTCTTTATAAAAACTTTCTAATTAGTAAATGTAAGAGAAATGATAGAATATCACCATTGCAATCAACCACAAATGAGTGAACAGATCTAGTCAGTAAGCACCAAGAACTGCTAAAACTACAAAAAGAGAAACAATCGTATGGAATCTGCTGAAAGATCACAGCAAGACGTATAGTCTTGCCAAAGTTATCAAATCTAAAACTCATTAAGTCTCTAGATCCACCTGCCAATTTGCAGGAAATACACAGAACATATTGAACTAGATTATGAGTAATTGATCAGCAAAATCAACATTGTGGGCAATACTACGGCCTAAAAAACCCAGGTTCCTGAACAAATACATTGGAAAAAGGAAAAAATGGAAGAGAACCTATAGATTAAGAGATTCAAGATTTACCTTTTATTTTAATGAGCAAGACTGAACTACAGTGTCTAGGGATGCATACCTGTGTGACACAACTATAAAGAAATTCAAGGAAGTGATTACAGACAGTCCTCAACTTACAATGGCTTAACTTACAGTTTTTGACTTTAAAATGAGACAAAAGCAATACACATAATAAACCACAGGAGATATTCAACATTTTATTATAAAATAGGCTTTGTGCTTAATTGTAGGCTAATATAAGTGTTCTAAACACGTTTAAGGTAGGCTAGGCTAAGCTATGATGTTTGGCAGGGTAAGTACATTAACTGTATTTCTACTTAAAAATATTTTAAACTTACAATGACTTTATTGGAATATAATGCCATCGTAGGTTGAGAGGCATCTGTACTAGAAAAGTTAGGATAGTAGTTACTAAGGGGAGGAGGAAAAGGGTTATGGCCAGGAAGTAAAAGAGCTTCTAGAGTAGCTGATGAAATTTTATTTCTTTACCTGGGTACAGATTAGAAGGATATTTTATTTTCCCTTTCTTTAATCTCCCCTCCCCCAACTTCCACCCCTGACCTATGGATATTGCCATTTCCCCTTAAGAAGTGGATCTCTAAAGGCGGGGCATCTCCTCCCATACACTCAGGGCATGCCTGACATGCCCCCAGGGCCTGGCGAACCCTGCATACCCAAGGGACCTGGCATACCTGGGGCCTGGCACACCCTGGGGGCCTGGCGCACCCGCGGTACAGTCTGTGGCTCCACCTGGGGCACAAACTCAGGACCTTCTGTGTGTAAAGCAGACATGCTAACCACTACATGATGGAGCCATCCCTAGAATATATTTTTAATGATAATTCATTAAACCATACATTTGTTTGTATGTCTTTCCATATCTGTTTTATTTAATAATTATTTTTTAAAATACAGTTACTTATACATGATATAAAGTTCAAAATAAATAAATGGGTATACATTGAAAAGTATGCCTCCCTGTCCGTGAAGCCAGAAACTTCAGCTCCACTTTCTAGAGGCAACCACTGATGTCGCTTCTTTTGCATCCTTTCCAGTGACTGAATGTTTTTTTTTTTAAGGAATAAGTACATGCTATAGCACTTTAATACAAAGTAATTTTTAAGGCAAAAGCTATAATTATTACATACCTCTTCAAAGAGACATAAAGCTGCTTCATAGAGTGAGCACAAGCCATCAGACGTTCTGGTTGGTTCCCTCCACTGACTCCGATCAGCAGATGAACCCTAGAATTAAAACATTGTGGGATACAGTTTGGAAAGAAGTGAGACATATGTATTAAAATCACTTAAATAGTTCAAAAAACATTTGAGAAACTGTTTATATTATGATTATGTGTATTGAGATCAAATCTGAACATCAGGTCATGAAACCAACTTTTACATCTAACTATTTATTATAAAAGATATGGCTATAAAGTAGAAGAGTAAATTAACTGCCAATCCCTTACTGATCACCTTATTATAAAAGCGATTTATTTTTAAGAGTCACAGTGTTTGACCCAGAAACAGTCAAGGAGGCAGAATTTTGTCAATTACATACTCTTTGGGTGGTCAGTATCCAGTAAATGGGGGTCCCAAGAAATATTCTACTCTGCTGGGGCTTCCTTGCCCATCTGTCCCCAAGGTTACAGGCAAGGAGAGCATCCAACTTGAGTAATGACCGTAACCAGAACAGAAAGGTTAGCTCTCCTCCTCCCTTGTCCCAGGTATTGGGGAACAGTAAATAAAAGAAGCCAATAAAGGAATGAGATTGCTAATTATAAGTTAATTAAATGAAGATTAAAACATTTAAATATGTAGGTAGATAAGTACATTTACTATAAAGAATTCTTAAGCTTATACCATCAATTTAAACTAACAGCCAAATATGCATACGAACCTATTTCCAACATGCTAAAAGACAATATAGCTAAATAGATAATGAGGAAAGCAATCTAGTTTCCTGGGGCACCCTTTTCCCACTAAGGGGTAAGGACTTAAAGGATAAGGTGGGGGGGAAGAGGTCTCTAACTTAGGGTATTTAGTATTTTAAGAAGGAAAATACATCATGGGCAAACATATAACCACATAATTAGATTGTGCAACAATTAATGTTTTCTTTGTAACAAAGCAATGCAAAATAAATAGACTGTAAAATGAATAATCAAATGACTCCTAACATATGAAATACTAACATATGACCATGAATAGCTACATTATTTCAGGTCATTAAATGGCATTACATATTTGAAAGGACTGTAAATTTAGAGAGAACATTACCAGAAAGTATTAAGGATCAGAAAATTAGAAAAACAGATGTGCAAGTAAGTGGGTTTAAATATTGAATAAGAAAACAGAAAAAGGCCTATTTGCCTCTGATAGCTGTTCCCTCAGACCATTCTTACTTAGATCATTGTACCTCTAGCACTAGTTTCCACTTCATGTAAAGATCACAGGGCCCTTCCCAACACTTTATATCCCAAAATACTGCATGCTTTTCTTGTCTTAATTTTATTTAATATTAAGAAATTCAAATTTCATAGATCTTATCATTAAAAATCTCCAAGTACTAATTTACAGTAATTTGAAAAAAAAAAAAGGCCCAGTATTTGCCATAAAGTTCACAAATGCAGAATGTAAACCAGATGAAAATTTAAATGACCTGGTTTGAAAATAAATTCAATATAATTGTTTTTTTATGAAAATCCAAGAGCCTTCAACTTGTTTGAAGTAAAAATGTCTTGAAATATACATATGTATTCATAAGTGGTATTTTCAGTTATTTTAACTAAATTCGTTAATTGATATTTGGTAATAAAGGACACCAAAAAAACTAACAATGTAACCCAATTGAAATAGTTTATAAACATTTCAATCTTTATATGCTAAATTTGTATACTCAATTTGAATTTTTTCTAGTTTTCACAAAGGCATTATATTTTAGTCTCAGACTCTCTTGAAATTATCATATACTATATTTTATTATTTATTCTTTAATATGGTACCCAAGGTTACTTTCTTTATGAAAGTAAAGCAATTAATTTCCTCCAGGAACAATACACTCTTTCCATAGATCTTTGCTTATTAGTTCATTACTCCCCTCTATTCAGGTCTCTGCTAAAATATCACAATTCAGAGTCCTTTCTGACCACATTAACTAAAACAGCACACCTTTCCCCTTCCCACTCTCTGCCCCAAGTCTATCATTTTGTATGACAGGCTCCTTTCCCTCCCTAATTTTAGGACTTCTCACGACATGAAATCATATATTTATTATCTGGTTCCCTTACTAGGCTGTTAGCTCCATGGGGCAGAAATTATATTTTTCTCTGCCGTATCCCTAGGGACAAGAATAATACTTGGTATATAGTAAATAAATATAATACTTGGTATATAGTAAATAAATACTTAATAAAAATTGAGAAGGATGAAATTAGAGATTTTTTTCAAAAGATCTCCACATTCACTACCCAAGGCCCCCATTTTTACATATAAGTTTACCACTACATAGAAAAGTTAGATGAATTTCCCAAAAGAAGCCATAAAACTAAAACTATAATCCTGATTCCTGATCCAGTGGTCTACTCCTGATAGAGTGGATACTGATCCCTGATCCACTGTACCAATTAGCCTGTCCTTGAATTACATATTCACATAAACATGTATAAAAGTTTCTTCAGAGTATAAAATATTTAACTAACCTAACAATCACCAGTAAAACTCTCAAATCATTCACTATTAACACAAATTTATTAAGAGCTGAGTTGACTTCTCCCAAAATTGTTAGATAATAGAGATTTATAATACATACCAAAGAACGCCTCATCTGCATTAATATCGTCATAAAGCAGTCAAAGCTGATCATTCCTTCCTGGCTTGATAGTAATTTGCTTTTCTCCATGGAATTTACAACTGCTGAAGCCCCCAAAGCCATTTCTATCCATTCAAGAAGATATCGCAAAGAACCTCGCTGAGCTGCTAAACCAAGCAGCAACTCAGAAGCTAATCTACGACCTAAAGTGTCTGCCCCAGAATTGGGAATAGTTACTCCTTTAAGAAATGTTGTTACTTGTGATAAGCAGTCCAAGCCCATAGGAGGAATCTTGCTTTCATTTGCTAAAGATAATGGTGGCAAAGAGCTCACAACTTCAATTGCAGTATGAATCACATCGTTGCAAAGACTGAGACCAGGTCCCGACACAGGCATCATCCAACTTTGTCTTAGAAGTGCAAATAATAAACTTAGACCAGTTCGAACACCCATTTCTATAAGTGCATCAGTGCTTGACCGGGGTCGTTCGCTAACAGAATGGACATCTGCTGAACCAGAGCTGCTCTCTGGAGAATGCTGCTGCTGTTTCACTTTGCCTTTGTCGTGGTATTTGTTAGAAAGTGCATAAAAAACACGCTGGAGTACAAGCAGTCGTTTTCGTAGTGCCCCAGCAAATGGGGAATCTGAACATACCATCTTCGCTAGTGCTAGCTGGCTGCTAAGAAGGGCGTCCAAATAGTGGTCCTGTTCATCACTTGAAAGAGACTCACGTTCAAAGTCTGGCAACTGTGGTCCTTTGAGGCACAAAACTTGTTGGGGCAAAGGTACTACTTCCTTATTGCTGACCAGTTTAGAATATAGAACAGCAACCCCCTCTCTGGTAGCAATAGATTCACTGTCCTCTGTAATCCAGGAGCTGTTGAGGTGTTCAAGCCATTTCAGTTTCACTGGCGGAACCATAGTTGCCATGTTGATTTACTCTTCAGCCATTAGTTCTGTAAAGAGAGAAGGAAAAAAAGTCAAAAACTTATATAGGTGATTCATAAAATGCTTCTAAACTTCCACCTTATATTACAATTAGTGATTTCAAACTGGTAACAGTAATGCACCGTGGTTATGTAAGATGCTAATATTACAGGGAAATAGATGAAGGGCATATGGGAACTCTGTACTATCTTTGCAACTTTTGTGTAAATCTAAAAGTCTCCCAAAATAAAAAGTTTATTTTAAAAATTAGTGATTTGTGAACCCTTTTCTCTTCAGGTTCTAGTCTCACTCTTAGTACAAGAGTGGGTTCTAAATGCTGACAAGTCCCAAATTTCTATTTCCAACCCCTACCTCCTCCCTGAGCTCCCAAACTCATATATCTCACTCTCTCTCACACACACACACACACACACACACACACACACACACACACACACACACACACACAACTTGACTGCACCATATAGATATCTAATAAACATCTCAAACTCACCATATTCAAAAAGGAATTCCTAACCTAATCCAACACTATCACCACCCCCTCCCAAACCTATTCTTCCTGTAGATTTCCACATTTCAATAAATGGCAACTCTATCATTCTAGTTCTTTTGACCAAAAACCTGAGGAGTCATCATTGATTCCTCCCTCTCTTATACTCCAAATTCAATTAGTCGGCTCTACTTTTAAAAAATATTGAGAAGCCAAATAATTCTCACCCCCACCATTGCTAAAACCCTGGTCCAAGCCATCAGCTCTTGGATCACTGAAGGAGATTTCTTACTGGTCTCCCTGGACGTATTAAGGAACCACAGTGACTCCAAGGAATGATTTTGTATATTGCTGTATTCCAGCGCATAGTAAGTGCTTGATAAGTATTCACTGAAAAAAAGTACTTAAAAAAAGTATTTAAAAGTTCTCTAGGATATTCACAAACATATATCCCACAAAGGACTAGCATCCAAGATACATAAGGAACTCCTACAATTCAATAATAAAAAAGACGATGTAATTTTTAAATGAAACTTCACGAGATATATGATCAATAAGCGCAAGAAAAGTAGTCAACATCATTATCCAGAAAAATGCAAATTAAAAACACAAAGAGATACTACTACACATCCAAAAGTACAGCTAAAATTAATGACTGACAACACCAAAAGTAAGCGAAGATGTAGAACGAGAACTCTTACAAATCTTTGTGTAAAAAGAAACAATCACTTTAGAAAGATGTCCAGTAATTTCTTACAAAATTAAACATAAATCTACTCAATGAACCAAAATTCCTCTCATAGAAATTTAAGCAAAATAAAACATATGTCCATAAAAAGAATGAAATCAATGCAGTGGTTGCCCCTAGAAGGTGAGGGCATAAATAGACTGGGAAGGGACATAAAGGAACTTCCTGAGTTGATGGTAACACTGGATTACAAGACATATGCATTTGTCAAAACTTAGTGAATATACTCTTAAGATTTTTAAATTTCATTGTATGTAAATTTTACTTCAATAAACATTGAACCCTAGTTGATATGCATACTGAAGAATATTTAGGGGTAAGTATACTGATGTCTGTAATTTATTTTGAAATGCATCAAAAAATAAAATGCACTGATATCTGTGTGTGTAAAGATATAGATAGATATGTGATAAAACTAGTAAAATATGAATGGTAGAATCTCAGTGGTGAGTATATTTCTGTTCATATTAAAATCTTTTCAACTTTGCTGTATGTTTGAAAAATTTTTTCATAAAAGATTGCAGGAGAGGTGGGGACTAATTCCTACCTTTTAAGCTAGTCCTCCAAATGGCAGTCATAACAGTTGGCAGTAGAGGAAGATCCTGAAACACTGAATGGCATTTTATTTTCATGATATAGATAGATTTTCAAGAAAGAACTCCAGTGTTAGACTAATTAAAAGGAGTTTCCTGTTTCTCAATATGCCCTGTTAAATTCTAAATATAAAATTTAATGACACTTCCCTTCTCAAGCTTGATTACTATGCTAAATTTATCTTTATTAGATATTTGGAAAGCTTGTATTTGAGGGGTGGGGGAAACAAGCCTTCTCTCCTTTCATTAACTAATTCTTAAATATTGTGCAGAAAATATAAAAGTACCTTATTTTTCTCCATCCTAGCAAGCCATAGATAATTTTGCTCTTTTTTTTATTTTGCTAATTTGATAGCTATAAAGGGACATGTTGTTGCTCTAACTTGAATTTCTTTGATTACTGATAAATCTGAACATTTTATGTTTATTGATTATTTGGATATACTCTTCTAAAAAATACTTATTCATGTCTTTCCAATCATGTATTTTTCTACTGGGTTATCATTCTTGTCAATTTATAAAAGGTTTTTATACTTTATCATTGTCCTCAACATTGCAAATATTTCTTCTATCCTCTGCATACACATATATCTTTTCTTTTATAGCTTCTGCTTTCTATTCTTAGTTAAAAGAGCATCCCTACACCTTCACACCCAGATTACAGATCATACAGGTATCCACTTAGATTTTCTTACACGTGAGTCTTTAATGCATCTGGAATTTAAATAAATTCTACATTCGTCTGGAATTTTAGTAAGTTCTACATGATATAAAACTGGATTCCAATTTTATTTCCAGGTGGATGGTTAGTTGTGCCATCAACAATTATTAAGTAATCCAAGACTTCCAAGACAGCAGAGGACAATGACAGTTGCATAACTATCTCCCCAAATTTATTTCTAAATGATAAGAAGAAAAAGAAATTCTATATAAAACTACCCCTGCAGCATAATATGAAGACACAGATTGACAAAATTGAAAATAAACTGTGAATAAAAAGAGAAAAATCACCTCTCTCACCTCCATCCAGGCACAAGGCTTTGTGGCAAGCAAAAGCAGACTAAGAAAAACTGCAGAAAAGACAGAAGAGAAAGGGTAGCGAAGGGGCCTAAAGGTTATTTGGAATGACTGTCAGAAAGATTAAATCCACAATAAATCTGAAAATACTGGAAATGTGTCCAGGCAGAACAGACTACAAGGAAGAGATTTCAAAGGACATTTAATTTAAAGGGACAGGTATGACTTAAAGGAACAGGTATAATTTTAAAAGACAGGGGTGATTAAAGGAGCATTTTTTGAAATGCATAGAGAAGAAAAAAAGACAAAAAGGAAGAGAGAAGTATCCTTTAGCAACTGGGTGGTGAAGGGTAAAAGGTGAGAAATGTTTAGGGTTCTGCAAGATAAACGAGAACAATAAAATAGGACACTTACCAAAGCTCTTAAAACAACAACAAAGAAAACACTCTAAAGTACTTGGACTTTGCTATATTGACATAAGAGGGTGCCATTAAATCAGGAATATTATAGAACACTCAATATCATAAAAATGAACAAGAGAAAAGTCCATACAGAGCAACTGCAAAAAATCATACAAGTGTGGGTTTATTTCATTGATCTATGCATCTGTTTTTATGCCAGTACTATGCTGTTTTGATTATTGTAGTCTTGTAATATCATTTGATATAAAATAGTGCAGTACCTCCAACTTTGTTTTTCTTTCTCAATGTTGCTTTGGCTACCTGGGTTCTTTTGTGGTTCCATATAAATTTTAGGATTATTTGGTCCAGTTCTGTGAAATTGCCTTTGGGTAGTATGGACATTTTAACAATGTTAATTCTTCCAATCCATAAGCATGGGATATACTAGGTATTTTACTCTTTTTGATGCAGTGGAAATGGGATTTTTTTCTTAATTTCTCTAATAGTTTATTGGTATATAAAAACAGATTTTCGAATATTATTATTTAATATATTTGCTACTTAACTCAATTCACTTATTAGTTCTAATAAGTTTTTTGGTGAATTCTTTATGGTTCTCTACATACAGCATCTTGCATCTGCAAATAATGAGTTTTACTTCTTCCTTTCCAATTTAAATGTCTTTTATTTCTTTTTGTCTGATTGCTGTGGCTAGGACTTCCAATATAATGTTGAATAAAAGCAGTGAAAGTGGATATCCTTGTCTTGCTCCTGATCTTAAAGAAAAACTTTCAGCTTTTCACCTTTGAGTACGATGTTAGCTATGGGTTTGTCATCTATGGCCTTAATTATATTGAGGTATATTCTGTTTATCCCCACTTTGCTGAGAGTTTTTATCATAAATAAACGCTGGGTTTTGTCAAATGCTTTTTCTCCATCTATTGATATGATCACATGATTTTTATCCTTCATTTTGTTTATGTGGTGTGTCATGTTAATTGATTTGCAGATATTCAACCAGCCTTGCATCCTGGGAATAAATTCCATTTAATCATGATGTATGATTTTTTTAATGTAATGCTGAATTTGGTTTGCTAATATTTTGTTGAGGATTTTTGATTTTATGTTCATTAGAGAAACTGGCCTAAAATTTTCTTTTTTTGTAATGTCTTTGTCTGGTTTTGCTATCAGGGTGATGCTGGCCTTGTAAAATGAGTTTGGGAGCCTTCTCTCCTTTTCAATATTTTTGGAATAATTTGAGAAGGATAGGTATTAATTCTTTGTGGAATGTTTGGTAAAATTCACCTATGAAACCATTTGGTCCAAGACTTTTGTTTGTCAGGAATTTTGTGACAACTGATTTGATTTTTTTGGTAGTTATCAGTCTGTTCTAGTTTTGTTTCTTCCTGATTCAACCCTGGAAGATTGAATGTTTCTGGGAATTTATCAATTTCTTCCAAGTTGTCCAATTTATTGGCATATAATTATTGTAGTATTTCCTTAAAATCCTTTGTAATGTGGTGTCAGCTGTCATGTTCCCCCTTTATTTCTGATTGTATTTATTTGGGCCCTCTCTTTTTATCTTGATGAGACTGGCTAAAGGTTTGTCAATTTTGTTTACCTTTTCAAGGAACCAGCTCTTGGTTCCATTGATCTTTTCTACTGTCTTTTTGGACTCTATTTCATTTATTTCCACTCTAATCTTTATTATTTCCTTCCATCTACTCTCCTTGAACTTGGTTATTCTTTTTCTAGTTACTTTATGTGTAGGGTTATTTGTTTGAGGTTTTTCCTGTTTCTTGAGGCAGTCCTGTATTGCTATCAATATCCCTCTAACACTGCTTTTGCAGTCAAAAAAAAAAAAATCTGATACATGCTACAACATGGATGAATCTTGAGAGCATTATGCTAAGTGAAATATTATGCTAAATGAAATAAGCCAGTCACAAAAACACAAATACTGCATGACTCCACTTATATGAGGTACACAGTGTGCAGTAGAGTTCCCTCTTATCTACAGTTTCTATTTCCAAGGTTTCAGTTACTGGCGGTCAACTGAAGTCCAAAAATATTAAATGAAAAATTCCAAAAAGAAACAATTCATAAGTCTTAAATTGCATGCTGTTCTAAGCAGCATGATGAAATTTCACAATGCCCCACCCTGGATGTGAATCAATAGCAAGGTCACAATGCCTACATTCATATCACTTCATCTCATCGTGTAGGCACTGTATTATCTCATATCATCACAAGATGAAGAGCTGAGTATATAGTACAATAAGATATTTTGAGAGATACCCCCATTCACACAACTTTTATTACAGTATATTGTTGTAATTATTCTATTGTTATTAGTTATTGTTGTTAATCTCTTACTGTGCCTAATTTATAAGTTTAATGTTATCACAGGTTGCCAGGGGCTTATGGTAGGGGGAGATGGGGAGTTGCTACTTTGATGGAATAGTTTCATGTTTAAAAGATAAAATGAGTTATGGAGATGGACTACAGTAATGGTTACACAACATTATGAAAGTATTTAATGCCATTAGACTCTACACTCAAAAACGGTTTTAAGATGGTAAATTTAATGTTATATGTATTTTGTCACAACAAAAAGTTTTTTGAAAAAAACAAAAGGCATATTGCATAAGGAGAAGAAAAAAAAAGAAGATACTGGGAAACCAAGGCCAAATCTATGGCTCAGAAAGGTAAAAAGTCTATTTCATAGTAACAGAACAAAGAAACTGCTCACCCTTGGTCTGGGAGTCCACATTAAAAGTAAAGAAGCAAGCTTTGCAAGTAATACAAAGCAGCAGCTTAGAAAACCTGAATGTATCAAAGAGAACTAGTAATGCAGTACTGTAGTCAACAAAGTTTGTTGGACTGAACAAAACTCATCAAAGAAAAATATAAAGAATGCCCCTACCTCTTCCCATACCACCAGCTATGTAATCCATGCTACTCCATGTTTGGTCTGTTTCTTCTATTATAGGCAAGATTTACCCTTTTTCATCTTGGACTTTTCACATACCCCAGCGTGTATACTTTTGCATATGTGTATCACCCCCTAAATAACTCTCAAATGTATCCATATACCTCTATGTTCACTGCTACAACACTTGCTCATGTTACAATCATCTCTCATCTCGACTACCAAAATAATCTACTAAATGACTACCTGCATACTCCTTTGTTGGTTCCCAGGCCAGAGGAGTGTTTTAAAAACAAACCTGCTTGTGTCCCTCCTTTGCTTCAAAATCCTTTGAACTATGAGATCTGATTTACTTCAAAATAATAGAAGAGGCAAGGGAAGTGGATGGGAGCATGTGGTATGATGGGAAATTGATATTTGCTCTTCGGTCTGCTTCAGTCACAGAGCATCTTAAACCCTTGGAATCACTGGATTAGTAAAAATATCTTTCGTATGCTAACAAAATAAATGGTGGCTAGGGGACCCTATATAGTTTCAGGATAGGGGCAAGTGTTCTCTAATCAAGACTAAGCCATGATTAGAGAGTTGAAATTTTCAGCCCTAGAACCCTCATCTCCAAGGAAAGGTGTGGGATAAGGGATGAAAACTGACCTAAATCACCAATGGTCAATGATTTGACCAATGCTGAATAAAACTTGAATAAAAACTCCTAAATGGCACGATTTGTAGAGCTTCCAGGATGCCCAAAGAGGACATGGAAGCTCTTCACAACATCCTCCCACCGCCCTACTCCAACCCCTGCAAATATCTTGCCCTATGCATTTCTCCATGTGGCTGTTCCTGGGTTGTAGCCTTTATAACAAATCGGTAAATGCAAGTTAAGTGATTCCCTGAGTTTGTGAGCCATTTTAGAGAATTATCAAACATAATGAGGAGGTACTGGGAACATTCAATTTATAGCCAGTTGGTTAGAAGTATAGGTGGCAACCTGGGACTTACAATAGGCATCTGAAGTGGGGTCAATTCTGTGGGAATGAGCCCTTAACCTGAGGGATCTGTGCTAATTTCCAGTAATTAGTGTCAAAACTGAGTTAAATTGGAGGACACCCAGTTAATGTCTGGAGAGTTGAAAAATTGGCTGGTGTGAGGGAAAACTCACACATTTGGTGTCAGAAGTGTTGTTGAGTGAAAACAGTACAAAGGATATAAATGAAATAAAAATGACCATGAGTTGATAACTGTTGAAACTATATGTAGGGAAATCATCTCTCTCCCTGCATATGTGTGTATAAAATTTTTCCATAATAAAAGTGAATAAAGTATATTTAAAAGGGAGAAAACGTAAACTTTTTTCAGAAGCTTTTCAATAGTTTTACTCTAAACAACAAAATCTCTCCTATGGTTGAGAAGGCCATGAACTAACCTCCCCCCTTTACTCTTCTGCTTTCTATAGCTACACCTGAGATGTTCAGTTCCCAGAAGACACCATGCTCCTTTCTACTGCAGGACCTTTGCACATGTAGTTCACTTTACTTAGAACCTGCCTTCTCCATCCTACCCTCTTTCACCCTATTAATGTCCAATTACAAGATTTCAGTTTAAACAACCTAGTACCAGGGACATATTAGGTACTCAACAGTTACTAGCTGAAGTAAATGTCACTTCCTCATGGAAGCTATCCCTGACAGTACCCACAGGAGGCCAGGTCCCTCTTAAAATGCTTACCGAGTACACAGTACTTTACCTTTACTGCATTTTGCACAGTTTGCGATTATGTACTATTTGTGATTATTTGTTCAGTGCCTTCACAAACTAGTCTAGAAGGTCCATGACGGCAAAGACAGTTTCAATTTTGTTTATATCCCCAAGTGCCTAACAAGAGTAAAGCACATAGAAGGACCTCAATAAATATTTGCTGAATTGAACTGAACAACCTGGATCTATGTAGTTCATTATTTACACAGACAGAATCTAATTTAAACTTAGAACTGATGTAATTAAAGCACTTTATTTTTTATTTTTTTTAATGAAAGCACTTTAAAAGAATTGATTCGAAGTATGGCAGTAACACAGTTAACAGACCCCATAGGTTCTGTCTTCCGGTCCATTTCTATCTCTTCCTTTCATTGTACATACATTTTTGGGAGTAATTCTAGCTACTTCCAAGGCTTTTGCCTATTTTTCATATGCTAATGAGTTCAGTCCAAATTTCTCTCTCTTGGGCTCTAGCCCTGAATATCCACTGCTAACATGATATACACGCACACATGTCCCAAAGGAATGTTAATTTCAACATGTTTAAAACTATCACCCCTCCGTCACACCCACACCTACACTCAAATAAATTCATGGGTTTAGAGCTTCATAAAAGAAAGAGGTCAATAAGGTTACTTCTCAAGGGCACTTCTGGAATTGGAGGAGAGACAACCCATTTACAGAGTTCTGCAACTGAAAATTAAGTGCACACTGTGATCCAGCTCTCTCCATCCCTAACTCCAAAGACTTCCCTTTTAGAGGGCTTCATTAGGCTGACTAACTGAATTTTACTCATTAAACCACACAAATTATCGATGTTTAGCTACACAAAATTAAACAGCTGATAAAAAGAAAAAAGGTTTTTTTGTTATTATCCCTATTTAGAAAGTGAGTACACTTAGAAAAGGAAAGACTTGTTGAATTTGCTGGCAAATTGTTTTGTTACATCAATAATGAGAACTAGTCAAAAAAAAAAAAAAAGCAGCAAGCAGACATGCTTATTCAGCAGGTAGAGAACTACAGACAAAATTGAATCAAACTAATGGGTTTTGCTTGTATTCAAGAACCACCAATTCACAATCCTGATGAACCAGCTAAATACTAGCAAAGAAAAAAAACTGCCGTTGTTTGTTTTGTTTTGAATTTACAGTAATGGTTAATACCACTCAAGGCCAATTGTTCTTTTTCCACTCATGGCCCAATGCACGAATCCAAATTTAATTGCATACATAAATAACCAAATTCACCAATGAAAAGTGAGGTTGTAAAAATTACCAAAGGACTGGAAAATAAACCAAATAGCACTACCACTATCTTTCTAAAACTGAAATAAATAAGGGAAGCTGAAAGATTTGAGTACAACGGTAGGCTTAATAGTTACTACAAATGGATTTATAAAATTCTGAAGCTTTCTAACATTCTCTAGGTGAATGGAACAATAACAGCAGTTAACACTCTAAGCACTTTGTATGTGGCGGGCAGTGTCTGATGCTTTACATACATGTATTATCTTAATAAATCTCTGAGCAACTCTAAGAACTAGGTGCTCTTATTATTCCCCTTTGCCTGGAGAAAAACAAAAAAACAGAGGCGAGAGAGACTAGTTTAACCCAAAGTCACACTGCCAGTAACTGATTTAGTAAAGATTCAAACCAAAGCATTCTGATATCCGATCTTTTATTTATTTGTTTGTTTAATTTTTATGGTAGCATTGGTTAACAAAATCCAATAAGTTTCAGTTGTATATTTTAATGGTAAGGCATATATATATATTTATACTGTGTTCACCTCCCATAGTTAAGATTTTTTTCTGTCACCACATATTTGACCCCTTTTATCCATCTCTCTTCCCCCTCCCCCTTTCTCCCTACCTTCTAGTAACCACTAGTTTCCTATCAATGTCCATGAATCTCTGTTTGTCCTGTTCATTTGTTGTTTTTAGGTTAATATTTTACTTATAAGTGATATTATGTGATTTTCAACTATTTGTCTGGCTTATTTTTCAGCATGATTATCTTGCAGTCCATCCATGTTGGACAACCGCCCTCTTTCTTAACCACTAAATCATGCTGCTTCTTGTTACCATCATAGTGGTTCACATGCTCTATATCACGCTAAGTTTTTTAAAATTAAAAACCTCCAAAGGTTTCAATGAATCAATTGTTAATTCAGCTCCTTTTTAGAGTCCTGTTGCTATGACAAAATCTATTCCTCCAAGACACTATATCATGATCATTAAATTATCCCAATCAGATAACAACAACAACAAAACATTTTTCACAGTCCTCATCAGAAACCTGTAGGACAGGAATGCAAAGGACTGAGAATAGCAAAACAATTTTGACAGAGAACACAACTAAAGAAATTTCACTATCTGACTTTAAGGCTTAATATAAAGCTATAGTGGTCAAGACATGTGCCTTGCCATCAAAAGAAATCAACAGCACAGAACTGAAAGTCGAGAAACAGGTCCATGCATATATGGTCAATCGATCTTTAACTAAGGTGCTGAGGCAGTTTGATGGGGGAAGGATAATCTTCAACAAAGGGTGCTGGAAACAGGATATACACATAGAAAAAATTAACCTCAACCCTAACTTCATACCATTTACAAAAATGAACTCAAACTGGTTCATAGACCTAAATGTAAAAGTTAAACTAGAAAAATCTCTAGAAGAAAACAGGAAAAAAATCTTAGCAACCCCGGATTAGGCAAAAATTTCTTAAATAGGGCTCAAAAAGGTGATACATTAGACACCATCAAAATTTAAAACTTTTGTTCTTCAAAAATCACGTTAATAAAATGAAAAGGCAAGGCTCAAACATAAAAAAATTATTTGCAAAACATATATCGAACGAAGGACTTGTATCAAGAATATATGAAAAGAACCCTCAACTAATAATTTTAAAAATACATTTTTTTAAATGTACGAAATATCTGAATGGACATTTCACCAGATATATAAATGGTCAAATAAGTATATAAAAAATGCTCAACAACATTAGTGATTAGAGAAATGCAAATTAAAACTACAATGAGATACTATTAAAAACCCACTAAAAAGGCCAAATTTAAAGAAACAAACAATACCAAGTACTAATGAGGATGTGGAGCAACTAAAACTCATAAACTGCCACTGGGAATACAAAATGGAAAACAGTTTGGCAGTTTATTATAAAACTAAACATTTGCTGTACTTACTAGTATATATGTATCAAATCCACTCCTTGGGTATTTGCCCAGAAAAATGAAAATACATGATCACATAAAAACTCGCATATGACTGTTCATAGTAATAGCCCAAAATTGGAAACTCAGATGCCCATTAACCCATCAATTAATGAATAGACAAATTACAGCATATCAATACAATGGCATATTACTCAGTAAAAAAAAAAAAAAAAAAAAAGGAATGAGCTACTAATATAAGCAACAACAAGATGAGTCTCAAAAGCATTATGCTAAATGAAAGAAGCCAGACACAAAAGACGACATAACTATGTTTCCATATATATATAAAATTCTAGATGAAGCAAAACTATTTTAGAAAGTAGATCAGTGGTTGCCAGTGGCTAAGAAATTGGGGGAGCGGATTAACTACAAAGAGATACAAGAGAACTTTCTGGGGATGATGAAAATGTACTACTATATTATGACTGTAGTGGTAGCTACATATCTATACACATTTGTCAAATTGTTCACTTAAAAATAGTAAATGTTATTGTATATTAATTACACTTCGTTAAAGCTGACCAAAAACAAACAACCCAACTAGCTTGCAGAACTCTTGCCTCCTCCTGTCCATTTAATGCAAAAAGGTTCTGAGACCTCCTCTTTTTTTCTTGTCAAAACATATTTTTTTATATCAACTATTTCTGTTCATTGTGAAAGCTTAACTCATCATCGCTACACAGATACCTCCCAAATCCACACCTCTGGCCAGCTCCTCTTCAGAACATTAGTCTTAGTTTCCAAATGCCTGGTGGACATCACTACACTTCCCACCTCCAATTCACCATATCCAAAATTAACTTCACCATCTCTACCAGCTTCCCTACACCCTAATGCTCTCCTACTTATCCTCCTACATTCTTACAAAACCATCTCCTTCTGATATATCACTCAAATAAGAAGTCAAAACTGTAGAGTAGTCTTTGACTCAAGTCTTGCCGATTTGTTATTGTGAACCTGTCTCCATCACAACTCTACAAAAAGACTTAAGCTTTTCAAGCCTGGTATACTCTGTACTGCTACCTCTTTTGTCCCTTTAAGCCAGGAGTCCCCAACCTCCAGACTGCAGACCAGTGTAGATCTGTGGCCTATTAGGAACTAGGCCACACAGCAGGAAGTGAATGGCAGGCAAGCAAGCGAAGCTTCATCTGTATTTGCAACCTCTACCAAGTGCTAGCATCACTGCCTTGGCTCCACCTCATATCATCAGGCCATCAGATCCTCTTAGGAGCACCCATCCCTAGTGCCAAAAAGGCTGGACACGGCTGCTTTAAGCCACTGGCACCCTACCATACTTGCTGCAGGGACTCAGGAACTCCCTGCAGCAGATGAATTAATTCTGGCCTAAGCAGTCTACAGAGACAAAAATTATATAGCCCATGGGGGGGGGGGGGAAGTATAAGGATAAATCAGATAATAGATTGCATTCTTTTTTTGTTATAAATCAGAACTTTGATGAAAGAGATTTCTTTTTTTTTTTTAAGAAATGCTCAAAATCCATGAAACTCACAAGACCATTTTCAGTACAACATTCCTCTGCTTATGAATTCACAATAATTTTAAAGGGGTTCTGGGCTGGGCTAGGCATTCTCTGTCTCCAGTTTTCTGAAACTTAATCTCTGCCTTTCCATGCTCTGCTTTGTACCCTCTGAGGCTGACCTCTAGGACTACACTGCCCAAGATCCCCTGACCTCCAGTTGGGTCAGACCAATGAGAGGCACTAGCAGGACATCTGAGGATGAGAAAAAAACAAAATCAGAGTCCTTGTTTCCCTATCTCCCTCCCACCTCAGAACCGTTCCTCTATGACCACAGGTCCTATCCACTGCCTTAGCTTCCATTGCTCCAGCTCTCATCTAGCTTCAGTGTTCCTGTTCTTGCACCCCTGGCTTAAAAGTATCAATGGCTTCCAGATATTTCCAGGCCTTGGAATTTCACCATCCCTTGTTGCTTTCCTTTATCCTACCCAAACCTCTATAACTAGTCTATTTATTTTCTGCCAGAACCTTGAGTGATATAGCTCCACGGGCTTAAAATTCTCACTCTGCTTTCCAAGACTCAAAATCAACTGTTTTCTCCAACCTATCATGTCTTAACCAACCCATATGCTCCTTTCTCAGCAGCTCTCTGCTCTAGACAGACAGGTATCCCTACCAAACCTTACCATCATCACTCACATGGCATGTGCTCACTCCTACCCTTACTCATGCTACTGCCTCTAGAATGCCCACCTCCCTTTCCCTCTACCTAACAAACCCTATATACTTTCTTCGTGTACTAATTCAGATCTGCCACCTCCCTCCATATTTAAACCTGTTGTAATAAGCTTAACCCAGAATATCTTTCTCATTTTAGAATTTCCATTTTTCTTGCATAGATGTACTTGAAACTGTAAAAATAAATGTTAGGTATTATATTGTATGGTCTCTGTTCACCATACATACCACAAAGAGAAGTAATTTGAACTATTTTAAGGTCCTCTTTTTATATTCCATCACAGAAGTTAGTGTAAAATGAGAAATACAGTAACTCTTGTTGACAAATACTAGTTATTTTACATCACTACAATGTTCTAATACAAAAAGTTGATGATAACTAGATATAAGCAAATTTACTATGTTTTTTTTTTTCTGTTTTCGATATAAAGATTCTGAACAATGGCTGCTGTTAACCTGGGGTTTTTAGAACATTAATGCACATTTTAATGAAAGAATCCTTGGGAACAAAAAAAGTAACACAAGTTATCAATTTGTCAGGTTCAACAAACTGTTACGCAAATAGATACAATTAGTAAACAAATGAAAACAGAAATGTCAGCACATGCAGGATTCCTAAATTTGTAGCTGACCATGTCCATGAACCAGACAATAGACTTCAACAAAAGTACATTTTCTAGAGGCATGAAGAGGCCAGTGGTCCTCATCACATTGTTTGCAGGAAAAAATCTCCTCTCCCTTCTTTACAACCTTTAATTTGCTAGCATCTAAAGCCTAAGTCATGGCAATCATAACATTTTTTGGTAAATTTATCCTCACTGAACTCCCAGAGATATATCCAATTGATACTTCAAAAACTCATTCTTATGAGGTTCCCTAAAATAAAAAACAGAGAAAATAGCAAAAATGTTGGAAGTAGGTACTATGGCTAGCTCCTCACACAGTCTCTGAATATCAATGCGAATATGACTTTGAAAAGACAAAAAAAAAAAACTTAAAAGACTATCTGAAAGATCTAATGCTATCAAAAGAAATGGGGGTAGGGGAGACATAATAGTACCAAATACTAACTGGCTTAAACTTTTTATCTCTTCATCAAAAAAAAAAAAATCAGAGGGATATATCCTAGCACATTTACTAATAAACTAAGGTCAGTTCTATTTGCATATCTTTCTTAAATCTTCTGTATCTCTATATTATTTTTAACAAAGCCATTCCTATTTGTTACTACCAGGAACTTGACAAGAATATGCAAAATTTATCCACAGTAGGAAGGTCTGCTAGACAGAAACAACAGTACTCATAAGGGACTCAGAACCAAGAACAGAATGAGGATATGTAAACAATTACAATATAATATGATAATGTTGCATAATAAAGTTACCCAGCAAGAACTATGGATAATACTAAGGGACTGAAGAGGACAGAATGGCCAGGAAACAAGAGACATCCCAAACTCTGAGTTGGGAGATGAGGACTTAAAATAGAAGAGAAATAATGTATTGGGGTTGTGAAGTGAATTTTAAGGATCTTTAGAAGACTAGGTCTAATGGGACTAGGCTCAATCAACATTTTCACATTGCAGCTTTAACCTTTCACATTGCAGTTTTTAATCAAGAAATACAGTATTGCTTAAACTAGGAAATATCCTATTCACTGCAACCTTGTTTAGAATAGTGAAAAGGAAAAAAAAGGTAAAAAACAAAAAGGGGAAAGAATCTAAAGATAATCAATAAGAACTGGTTACATAAATTATATACACACCCTTAGATTCAATGCAATCATTCAAATGAATGAGGAAGATCAATAATTATCTATACTGTATTGAATTGGAATCAAAATCACGATATATTAAGTTAAAAATACACAAAGATGTAGATTAGGCAATTCTACTCCCAGGTATATATCCAAAAGGACTGAAAGCAGGAAATCTATCAGATATCTGTATACCAATGTTCATAGCAGCATTATTTACAATAGCCCAAAGACAAAAACAACCCGAGTGTCCATAAATAGATGAATGGATAAACAAAATGTGGTATACACATACAATGGAGTATTAGTCATAAAAAGAAATGAAATTTTGATACATGCTACAACATGGATGGACCTTGAAAATATTATGCTTAGTGAAATAAGCCAAACATAGAAGGGAAAATATTGTATGATTCTCCTTACATGAGGTACAAAGGATAGGCAAATTCATAGAGAAATAAAGTAAAATGGAGGTTACCAGAGGCTGAGGGGAGAGGGGAAAAGGGAATTATTGTTTAATGGGCACAGAGTTTTTATTGGGGATGACGAAAAAGTTTTGGATATTGATAGTAGTGATGGTGATACAACACTGTGAATACACTTAATGGCACTGAACTGTCCAGTTTACAACTGCTTTAAATATTACATGTCATCCATACTTTACCACACAAAAAATAATATATAGAACAGTCTGAAGTATGCCATCATTTGTGTAAAAAGAGTATGTGAATTCATGACTGAAGGGGTTCAGAGTCTCTGAAAAGACATACTAGAAACTGCTAACAGTTAATCCTAGGAAAAACTAGGAAAGTGAATATAGAGTACAAAAGGGAGATATATATTTTGCTGTAACCTTGTACTAAGTGGATATATTACTTAAGAATATCTATTGTATTAAGAAAAAAAAGCATTATCCAGGCGAGGATAATCTTCCATGGATGTTAAAACTACTGGGAAAAGGTTGTGGAGGAGAGGATTTTCACACAATCTCAACGTACTACCCTACATCACTTATTAGTTGTAAAGGGAAAAAAAATGCATTTACAGTGAAGTGATCTGATAGTAATCACCACCTAAAATAAGTGATCAAATTTAGCATCATCTATAATGGAAAAAAAATAGCATTAAGTGCCCCCTAAGGTGATACAAAATGTACACATCATCTATAAAGAGTTCATGCAACACAAGTTTAGCCTGAATATAAAATCTTAAAGAAACAATGAGCAAATTCAGATTGTAGGGCATTATTTAAGACAAATGCTCTAGATTCTTCAATAAAGTTAATGTCATTTTTAAAAGGCAGGGGACTTTTATAGATTAAAAGAGACTAAAGAGACATAAAAACCAAAGCAAAAGTGAATATGATTGGATCCTGGATCAGGGAAAAAAAAAAAAGTTATAAAATATATGTGGGAGACAACTAGAAAAATTTAAATATAGACACTGCATGTTAGATAATACATTCAGGTTATTTTCCTTAGGCATGATAAAGGTATTGTGGTTATGCTGGATAATGTCATTATTAGGAGATGTACACTGGAATATGGGGGTAGGGAATATCTTGGTAACTACAATTTGCTCTCACTTAAACAAAAATTGAATGTGTGTTTAGAAAAAAAAAAAGTAACTGCAACAATATG
Source organism: Rousettus aegyptiacus (assembly GCF_014176215.1). NCBI lineage: Eukaryota > Metazoa > Chordata > Mammalia > Chiroptera > Pteropodidae > Rousettus > Rousettus aegyptiacus. Next base: position 131,503,178 of record NW_023416306.1, read on the forward strand.
TTACAATCTGTGAAACTAGGTAAAAAGTATATGGGTACCTATCCTACTGTTCTTCAACTCTTCTATAGATCTGAGAAATTTTCAAATGGAGGAGGGCAGAAACAGCTGACAATAATGTAATGTAAAAGAGGAAAAAAATATTATCTTTTATGATAGAATTACATATAGGGGTTAAATGGTAAGTATAGTTTTTCCATTATTAACCCTGTCCTTCCTGATGGAGCATATGTAATAAACTCATTTATTCCCAAAGTATCTGTACATTAAGCAAGTCTCACTTTTAATTTCCTTATAACATAATCATTTTCCTTTAAGAAATAATAGTGATACTACCCCGTTTATAAACTGAGTTGATTTATAAGCCTTATTCAAAAAGGAGCAGACAGAAAAAATATTGTTCCCATAAACACAGACAAAAAGTTGCCTACCCTTCCTCAGAAGATAAAAGCCAGACAGCAAGATGACAAGTTTACTTAAGCTTGTGCTCTGTACAAACTACACAGAAGGAAGCTAAAGGGCAGAGAATACCTGGGTTCAACAAAAGTGAGAAGGCAGAATTATCCATCTCTTAAGTCTTCAACCTATGTCTTCATTATTTTAAAATTGTATTAATTCCTATATATCAGAGAACATAAAGACAAATCTCTACTGTAACATGACTGAAGGGAAATTATAGCAGGAAAAAGCTAACTGGCAAAACTGATTTGGAAATGAGCTTAACTATACCTGAATATTGTCTATTGTCTTGAGAATTTACTTTTAAATAAAACAAGGCTGCACTATGAAGACCTGACTCAGGAGGAAATAAGAAGCTTCTCTTATTCTCTCATCTTGAATCCTACCTAACTCCCTCCTGAAAATCTCTCAGGTTGACAGAAAATGTTAGAATTTGGAAATAAATCCAACCCTTTGGAATTAATCGAACTATACATTGGTTGTATGTACACTTCTATGAATATGCATTATGCTGTGATAGTTTTTTTAAACACTTTTTAATGAAATACCCAACTGCCATATGCTAAAAATTATAAGACATAGATAAAAGAAATCAAAGGAGATCTAAATAAATGGAGAGACATGCCATGTTCCTAGAAGAATAAATATAAAAATGGCAGTTATCCCCCAAATTGATCTATATATTTAATGAAATACCTATCAAAATCTCAGTAAGATTTTTGTAGCTATAGACAATCTTATTTTAAAATTCATATGAAACAGCAAAGGAACTAGCATAGCTAAACTCATAAGCCTTATCTTCAACTTACAATCAACAAGGAAATATTGAGAGGTGTAAATAAAATATAACCCACTCCTCAAAAAGAAAAACATTAAAATAAGACCATCCCAAAAATCTGTTTGGGAAAAAAGACTGATTAACAAAGCAAATTACAAGATGCTGTCAATAAAACAGAAAGCAAAATATGCTAAAGAACTGACTTTAAGTACAAAAATCCATTCTACAACCAACACAATAGACTCCTTTCCCCTCCCACCACTCCAACAGTACTGATAATCAAGAGTTTCTCACACACTCACAAATGCACTCACACACACATTCTAAAAATGGCCACATATAGAGTACTCCAAAAGAACCATACTTTATTCTTCTTAATGTTTACTCAAAGAGGTCTGAGTTATTTATCTTTTAATCCAGTATAGTATGAAAAGATTTTTCCTATCAAACTACAAAACAATCAATAATCTCAAATTCCACATAAAAACAGTAAAAATAAGCTTTATACAACCCTTCACCTCCTTAAATTAACCTAACCCCAAACATTTCTTTTATTTGTTCACCTAGTCTTTACTAACAGATCAACTATCAGGAAGGGGCAGAGGGGGGTTCGTCAAAGGGCTGACTATACAGCCCAGTTTACACAGGACATTACCATTTTATGTCTATTGTGCCAGCATGTACCTTTTTCCTGTGGTAGAAGCAAAAGACCAAATGCCTATGGATATTTTCTTTTAAAAATATAATATCTTAGGTTATAAAGCAGCAAATGGATCTAGAAAAAATCTGGAGAACTACACATTAGAATTTAATAGTGGTTACTCTGCCTGATGGGATAGGTTTCACTTTTTTCTTTATATCTCCCTATACTGCCTAAAAGATTGGTTTTTACAATAGTATATATTATTTTTGACACTTAGAAGGAAGCAACTTTTCTTTCTAACTCAGATCCTCAACTCATTTCAAAAGCATGCACTTCTCTTCTTTAATATCTGATCTTCAAGAACTAAGGTGATATGATATAGTGTAGAAAACTTTAAAAGATGCAGAAATCTGAATTCAAGAACCAGCTTTGCTGTGGAAAATATGGAACCTACCAACATACCTTTGAAGGCTGTCTAGATTAACAAATAAGAATCCATGTTAAAGTGCTTTAATGTAATAGACTATATGAGCTATGTTTATTAGTACAAGCACATGAACGAACTATGTAACCTCAGATTTCATACATAAAATGAGACAGTCTTATTAAATGAGCTCCAATTCACTTCTAAGTCTGAAATTCTAGTAATAACAATGCTCCTTTAACTCAGCCTTCTACCTGCGTCTCTCTTTGGGAGGTATACCTTTTTTATGAATAACAGTGTCCAGGTCTCCATGTTTTCTATCTTCAGTAGGACACACCCCACACTTCACATTCTTCTCTTTCAGCCCTGATTTTCTGAAAGTTAAAGAAAATATGTTTGTTCCCTCCAAAAAGACTTTAAATCCTCTTCTAATCTAATGTTTATTTCATTTCCATCTGCCATATCTTGCAGTGTAGAGTAGTGGCTATGCACATGGACTCTGGAGCCAGGCTGCCTAAATTCAGATCCTGGCTCTGCTATGTCACCAACTCTGCAATGTAATCTTGAATAATTTACTTAATCTCTGTTTGCCTCAATTTCATCACCTGTAAAATTGAGATAACAATAGTGTGTCTACAGCATAAGGTTGTTGTGAAGACTGAACAAATTACAAATGATATAAAAAGGATCTAAACAGTGCGTGGCATGTAGTAAATGTTATAGATGACAGAAGTCCTTTCCTAACATTGCTCCCCTAAAAGTATAATGCTTACTGGCTAAGATAAAATAACCAACCAACATTTGCCTCTTACTTCTATCTCCTTGAAAAATGCCTTATTATTATTTACCTATCAAAAATTTCTCCACATTGTAGTGAAGTCATACACACTCTTTATCATCAGGCATTTTTCTAATTATTCTGTGTTCAAATCTTCTAATCCAATATTTCTCAAAAATTGTTTCCTCTAAAAAATTTGTCCCACTAGTTCTTCAAGATGTTATTGGGGGGAGGGGAGCTTCAGTGATCAAAGAAATTTGGAAAAGTCTGAGTTAATGTTAAACAAGTTTTTTTTTACTGTATGTCTTTAAATGTTAATATGTATTATTAAATTCCATAGGAGGATAAAGTGCATGTTGTTTATCAACTTTATTTGGCCTCAAAAGCCTTTTTGTCAAGGAGTTACACTGAGAAACACTGCTTCAGTTCTTTGACAACCTTTAATACAAAATATGCTGTTATGCAAATTTGATTTATTTTTACATAATAATTTTTTTTTATTATTAGTTTCAAGTACACAGTACATTGGTTAGATATCTATATAGTTTATAAAACAATATCTCTAATTGCTCCTTCTCTCCTCTGGCTCTCCGCCTAGCTGTTACATTAATGCTAACTGCAATCCCTATCCTGTGCTCCTCATCCCTGTGACCACCAACTATTAATTTGTACTTCTTTAACCCTTCACCCCATTCTCTTAGCCCTCTAAGTCCCTTCCCAATTCAGTATTTTTTAAATCTGAGTCACACACAAAGTATGTTCAAATCCATGCTGAAAAATCTGGCTCAAGAAACTAATACCTGCTGCCCTGCATGAATCACTTGAAATTTCTGAATAGGAACACTGACTTCTAAAAAGAACAAACACCAATGACCAGCTCCACATACTAGGTCACAAGCTGTTATCGCACAATGGATGCTAATCTATTTATTGGCCAAACATCCTTTAAACAGTCTAGTTATTCAATATTCTCAAGTTTTCTCTGAATTTTCAATAAAGACTTACACTCTTCCCTGAAAGGAATTCCACCACAGAACTTTGTCAAATCATCCCAGAACCAGTTCTAACATAAATACGATGCCCTAAATATACAATTTACATTGTTGTAGAACTACCCAAAAGAACACCACATAATATATTAGGAAGGAACAGTAGAATTTCACTATTTGGCAATCTCTGATGAATTAATAAATTAAGCAATGATCACCAATAGCCACAGAATTACAAAGAGGGATAAAACTTTATGCACCTCCTGATGGAAACACAAACCATTCCTATTAAGTACTCTTACCAAAAAAAAAAAAAAAAAAAAAAATTAATTCCCGCCCCAAAATCTCACAAATCTTTCAGTTTACAGGAAATTCAGGAGACAGAACACGTTAAATGACATCAGCGACATGCAATCAGCAAAATGGGAAACTTCTCACGGCAAACCACCTTGTTTCTTCAAAAAATGTTAAGGAGGGGGAAAAAAAAGAGATGGAGAGGAAGTTCAAAGATTAAAAATGATTTAATAACATGCCAAACAACTATAAAATATGGAGCTTATATGGATCCCACGTCAAGCAAACTAAATGTATTTAAAAAACAATCAAAAAATATGAAATCTACATATTTGATATTAAGAATCTGCTATAATTTTTTGTGGTATGGTAATGGTATTATGCTTATTTTATAAAGAAACTATCTTTTAGAAATCCATACTGAACTATCAGAAATTTACAAATTAAATATGTCTGAGATTTGGTTGAAAAAAGTACAGGGATTGGAGGTGAGGTGATGGTAAACAGAAATATAGAGGAAACAAGACTGCTATAATAATTCTTGAAATTTAGTGATGAGTACATGAGAGCTCTTTTACTATTCTCTCTACTTTTCTATTAACATGTTTAAAATATTTTGTAATAAAAACATTTTTTAAAAACCCAAAAATGCTGTCTGGGAAATTGAATTACCTGCCTAGGACTGCAAATAGTCTCTACATATTCCCAAAACAGATTAGTGCACAGTCAGGCATAAGTGAATGTAACTTTAACACGATCAAATAATATTTATAAAGTACTATAAGAAATCATTTGACATGAATTTCACTAACACTCAACATGCTAAACTCTCCTATATAATTCCTAATAATTCCTATATAATTATTCTTTTTTAAAGCCCATTAATATCTAATTGAGTTTTCCATGAAAAAAAATAGTGTTTAAGTAAGATTTATTTTTTAACTTTTCTTTATTAAATAAAGCAACAGTCACAGAAAAAACTCGCAGACAATATTGCAGAGTCATCGCCATCTTCCTAGTCCTATGGGCCTATGGTACTTCTGGAATTTACCATCAGCAGACTTATTGCATAAGCGCTCCATCTCACTGAGCTCCAAACGGGACTAGTTTTATCTTGTGTACAAAAAAACCCTTTCCTGCCTTCCTACTCTAAATGAAGAGCCAAACCAACAGATGGCAGACCAAAAGGGGAGAGAGTGGTGATAGGAGGCAGTTACAAGAGAGCATGGGGAAAAAAAATAACAGAACTGAAAGATACTAAGACTACAAAATATTCAGCAATTCCTTAGATTTTTGCAAAACAAAGTCACATTTTGTCAAACATCAATTACTTTAAAGGGATATGATTCTATGAATTTGCATTTGACTTTATTCCCTTACACAGGGTACCTTTAAGAGTTTTGAAAAGTCCCTTTTAGTATCTCAGACCAATTTAAATTAACCGAAGCAATTAAAACTATTTCCAAAATGAACAAAGGAAACAGGGAACATAGTAAATGTTAATTGATATTTCACTAATGCTGATAGATCAGCTTTTTCAGAAGTTACCACACTTTCTTTTTTGACCTCAAAATAGTAAAGCTCCCCACCCCTATCCTAATCTACAATACATTCAAAACAGCATCAATATTACTGTAACCTAACTGGTAGATTTTCATTAAAATATTGATCTTAAATAAAAATTACAATTGTTGATATGAGAACTGTAGTTTTTACACAAATTACATTTCTTAAAAATGCCTAGGCTTTTGATTTAACATACATTAAGAACATGTCAGTTACAACAGGCCATCATGCCACAGATCTAGCAATTCAAGGGCTCCTTCCTCAGGCAGCTACTTCTCTGTGGAAGCTTGTCAAATGGCAGAATATCTGCTCTGCCTATCTCACAGAGGTGTTATAAGGATCAACTGAGAAAATGTTTGCCAAAGTCCTTTGTAAATTAAAAAGCTATATACTAATGTAAATCATTATTATTTTACAACTTGTTTGCACGTTAGACAGGTAGCAGACTAAAGTAGCTTCTTAAACTTAATATCATCGGGTTTCAAGGTCTACCAAGAAAACTTCATACTTCAAGGTATAAAGATTCACTAACGTTCACCTTTTTATTGCAAAGTCCAATTACTATTCTCTCCTATAGTCTATTCCCTTTCTTTGGCAGAAGAGATATGGAAATATCCTTTAAGAAGTCAAAGCAACATGTGCCACCTAAAATTCTAATTGTCACCATGAGCTCCTGAACACCTAGGTAGAATGATCTTGTCCACACAATATTATCTGCTTGGGATTTGGGATCAGCCAAAACAATGGATCAGCCAACACTGAGGCTGGTCATTTCCATTTTCTGCTCCCCACCCCACAGTTTCTACCAATACCCCTCTTTGTTTCTGAATTCTTATTGAGGCTCTACCACTTACTAACTGTGAGATCTTGGGCAAGTTACTTACTCTCTTTGTGCTTCAATTCCCTTATTTGCAAAATAAACGAGTTAAACTGTGGTTTAAAAAATAAGATTGTTCAATGAGATTTAAACATGGTCTAAATATAATGAAAGTGCTTAGAATAATGCCTGGTGCACAGTAAATGATCAATACGTATTACATGCATTTGTCTACTCGACCATACCACCTTCACTAAATTACATAAATCCCTCCATTATGCTCCACAATTCCTTTCAAAAGAATGAGCAATTCTGAGAAAGCAGAAACTATGACCTTATTACTGACAAAATTTCATTACACTATATATGACTGGATACTTGGTTATATAAGAAAGATCAATGATAAATTTATATGAAAGATACTGGCTCCCACATGCTTTTAAATTATATTAACACACAGATAACATAACCTTCCTAGTTCTAGATTAGGTTATCCTATATTTCTAATATTATCAGTTAGCAAAGCTGCAATTGCCCATGACCAAACAGTTTTATGGTATAGTGACTAACAAAAAAATGGTCTTAAAACATGGCAAAATTTAAAAGGGGTCCTATAAATGCTACTACATTAAGTTTAAAAAAGAAAAAAGAAAGCTTGAAAAACAATGTACCCCGCCCCCACCTGCAAACAAAATCAATACAGACTTTAAATCAAGAGTTAGAATAAGGAAAAATAGAACAAGGGAGAAAAAGGAACCCTTATACATTGTTGGTGGGATTGAAAATTAGTATAGCTGCTATGGAAAACAGTCTGGAGGATTCTCAAAAAATTATAAATGGATCTACCCTTTGACCCAGCAATTGCACTTATGTGTATTTATTCAAAGAAAACCAAAACAATCATTCTTAAAGATCTATGCACCCCAATATTCATAGCAGCACAATTACAATAGCCAAGATATGGAAGCAACCTAAATGCCCATTAACAGACTATTGGATAAAGAAGTTATGGTTCATATATACAATGGAATATTACTCAGCCATTAAAAGAAAATGAAATCCAACCATTTGCAATGACATAGATGGACCGAGAGATTATTATGCTGAGTGAAATAAGTCAGACAGAGAAAATACCATATGATTTTACTTATATGCAGAATCTAAGGAACAAAACGAACAAGCTAATCAAACACAGACTCACAAATAGTGGACAATTTGGTGACAGACAGAGGGGAGGAGGAGTTGAGGGCTGGGAGAATGGGGTGAAGGGTTAAAGAGGTACAAATTAGTAGTTGATAGATGATCACAGGGATGGGGAGCACGGGGATGGGGAGCCTGCATAGGGAATGCAGTTAGCATTAATATATTGGCTAGGCAGAAAACCAGAGGAGAGAAGGAGCAATTAGGGGGATTGTTTTTAAACTATATAAATGTCTAACCAATGTACTTTATACTTGAACTAATTAAAATTTTAAAAAGACTTAAAAAAAAAAAGAATAAGGAAAAATAGTTTGCCAGAACAAGAAGTACTACATTAACATCACTACCATTATAATTGGTGGACAACCAAAGAGTATGTTAAACACTGCAACGAGCACAAGAACTGAACTCCGAGCTTAATTTTTACATATTACTTATCTTAGCACATCCTATACACAATTATGTGCTTTTGATAACATTATAAATTCTAAAACTTAACATTTCATGTGTGAGTACCCAATGCACAAAATCCACAATTTTTTTTAACTGACTTAATAGTTTTCCTTTGGCTTAAACCCTTAAAAGGTAGAATCATTTAATCTAATTTTCAGACAATTTTACTCCACAGACAACTTCCTAGAGCAGCATTCTTAATTTACTATGTGCCAGGGTCTTTTCTAAGCACTGGGATGAATAAGACATATGAGGTTCCTACTCTCAAGGAGTTTACATTATAGTAAGGAAGACAAAGAAAGAGCAAGTAGTCAAATAAGTCATTAAATTTCAGGAAGCATAAGTGCTATAAAAAAATAATAAAGCACTTTTCTATAGTGTCATCATTGAAGAGTTCTCTGAAGAGGCAGACTCTGAGAACACCTCTTTAAGCAGACACCTAAATGATGTGAGGGGAGCAGACAGTACAAAGATCTGAAGGAAGAGCTCTACAAGTAGAGCAAGAACAAATACTCAAGCCCGGGAATATACCTGGCATGATCAAAGAATATAGGGAAGTTCGATGTAGCAGAAGTAGAGTGAACAGAGAAAGGTAGGCAGGAACTAACTGCATAATGTAGAACCTTGTAAGTCATAGCTAGGAAAACTGGCTATTTTAATTGTAAGTCATTGTAAAGTACTAAATAGAAGAGTGGCTTAGCTGATTGACAGTTAAAAAGGAGGTCAAGTGAGAAAGCAGGGAAACTGGTTAAGAGATTACTGCAATTATCTAAGCCAATGAAGAGGTGGTTTAGACCAGAGTAATAACGTAAAGATAATATGTGACCAGATTAGAAACATATACAAGAGATAGGGCCAAGAGGATTTGCTGATGGGCCAGTTATAGGGTATTAAAAATTTTTTTTTAAATTAAAAAAAAAAACAAGAATCACAGGAGACACCTAGGATTTTAGCCTCAGTAACTAGTTAAATGGTCCTGCCATTTACTAAGAGTAGTTTCATAGGAAATAATGATAGGACTCACACCTTTTGTATTGTACAAATTTAGTCTGAAATGCCTTTAGAAAGTCAAATGAGACACAGAACACTCAGATGAACTTTGACACTGGACCTCAGGGGAGGCATCTGCGTGTTGAAGATATAAATGTGGGAGTCAATCGCATATAGTTTTCCAAGTCACAGGAATGGATAAACGTAGACTAGAAAAACTTATTTGTTTAATCCTCACACAGCCCTATGAAATAGCAACTATTATTATTCCCATTTTATATATCAGGAAACTGAGGCTCACACATTACTACTTGTCCAACATTATGCTGCTAATAAGCAGTAGAGTTAGGAGGAAAACAAAAAACAGGTCTGACTACAATGACCATGACCTTTCTCAACCGGAGTTCGTCACTGAACCACAGAACTTGAATAGTGAAATGAATATTTTCTCAGTTCTCCCAAGGATGGTACATAACTGTGCCATTCTAGATGCACTGCAGAGAAGTTAATTCTCTACATACAATCGATGTCCACATATCTTAGAACATTAGGGTTTAGTTCTTTCATGGAATTCCAGTTGAGAAAAATACTACTACTCTATAATCATTATTATTATCCCATTGCCACCACCACCACCACCACTACTACTAGGAGTCATTTAAAATGAGAGACTGGTGAACATAAACTACTATCCTGTGACTTTCCATGGCCTTCTCTTTGTAACCTGTAAAATCAAGTGTTATTTGGGGGTTTTATAGCACCCAAGGTGATTTTACTTTAATTAAGACTACAGACCTCTGTTGATTCCATTCACAATATCAATTCATCAGAAAACCACTAGAATGTCAGCTGCTCCAGTGCAACACTTTTTGTTAATGTGTTTCAAACACCTCAACAGTGCCATTTCTGGGAAAGAACCTAAATTTCCAGCATCACTGGGTAGAACTTGTTACCATGTAAGATGAGGATGTGTTTTATGTTGTCTTTGTTTCTTGGCACCACTAAAATCTGACAGGATTCTCCCAAACCATAACTTTAAACTCTCAATTTCATCTTCCTTAAAATTGGTCTAAGGTTCCAGATATGGCTATTACTGGTTAAAAAAAAAAAAAAAAAAAAACCTACCACAAGTAGTTATTCTCTGGTAAACTCCACAAGTATTTCAGAGCACAGGTATGATGAATTAATGCAGCACCTCTATTAAATGCAAAGGTTTCAAATGAATAATTCTGGCTAGAAAATGCATTTCAATAGATTTCACCTGCACAAAATAACCTACATGTGTCACTACAATACTAGTAGACAATGTGTATCATCATCGACCTATAAAAACCAGCCTACTGCAGGCATTAAGTGCCCTTCCACAAAAGGTTCAGGTCACTCAAAAGACTACAGAGCATTTTTTAAAATCAGTCACCTCTGGCTAGATAAATGGTAGGTAGGTAGATCGATCGATCGATTGATATATCGACATTCTGTTGGTGAGGCTGTGGGGAAAACAGGTGCTGTCATACATTGCTGGTGGAAGTGCAAATTAGCACAATACTTCTGTAGAAAAACTTTGCAATGCCTAACAAAACTACATATGCACTTAACTTTTGACCCAGCAATCCCACTTATAGGAAACGATCTTGAAGGTATACCTCTAACAATACAAAACTACGTATGCACAGGTCATTTACTGCAACACTGTTTATAACTGCAAAACATAGGAAACAACCTAAATGCCCTTCCATTGAAGAATGGTTGAATAAATAGGATATATCCACACAGTGGAGTAGTATATGGTTGTAAAAAAAGAGTTAAGAATGTCAAAAGAATATCTCTTCAAAAGAATGAATGGGTTTGGAGTGATTTCTAGGATGTACTATTACCAAGTGAAAAAAGTAGAGTTCAAAAGGGTATCTATAACAAGGCACTCTTCATATAAGAGGAAATAAGAAAACGGTCTGGCAGTTCCTCAAAAAATTAAACAGTTACCACATGACCTGGTGACTCGTGTGTGAGTGTGTGTGTGTGTGTGTGTGTGTGCATGCGCATGTGTAAATTGGAAACATGTCCACACAAAAAGTTGTGCATGAATGTTCATAGCAGTATCATTTACAGAAGCCAAAAAATGGAAAAACCTAAATGTCTATCAATCAATGCATGAAAGAACAAAATGTGGTATATTCATACAATGAAATGTCATTCAGCTATAAAAGAATGAAGCACTGATACATGCTACATAAACCTTGAAAAAATTATGCTAAGTGAAAGAAGCCAGGCACAAATGTCCGCACATACGATTCCATTTGTACAAAATGTCCAGAATAGACAAATTCATACAGATAGTAAATTAGTGGTTACCAGGGGTTGGGGAAGGGGAAATGAGAACTGCTAATGGATACAGGGTTTCTTTGAGGGGTGATGTAAATGTTCTCGAATTAGATAGTGATGGTTGCACAACTTTGTGAATATACTAAAAACCACTAAATTGTACACTTTGAATGTGTGAGTTTTATGGTACATGAATTGTACCTCAATAAAAAAAAAACTGTATGAGAAAAAAGATACAACACACAATATATTCATTTATGTAAAAAAATAATGGAAGTATAAACCAGAAACTGAAAAAATTCTCTAAGTATATCTTTTTATGTAGTAATGTTTAGTACTGGTAATTTTTTTTATGTATATAAATAAATAAATAAATAAATAAATAAATAAATAAATAAATAAAATAGATAGATAAATAGAATTGAACAGGACTACAGGGAACCCAAAATAGAAAACAAAGGGTAAGAAAATAACCTACTTACATTACAGATGAATAAAATAACCACATTAAAAGGAGTGGGGAATAAAAGAACTAACCTAAGTAACTTTGGAAAACAGTATTTTGAGTCAGATACTATAAGGCTAAAGCTATACACAAATACTGCATCCTAATTAGCAAATATGTTTCTCATAAGGGTATGGATTAGCAATTGTTACTACTTGATGTGCATTCTAAAAATGAATAAATAAGTTAGCATACTATAGATTATGAGTGCCAGGTTTGTCCAGAAAAAAGTTACAAATAAGAATAGAGGAAAAGTTGGAATGAAACTTGTGTTGTTGGACTGGGATAGAAGATATCAATATAAACTCACGGTTTTTAATATATAAAGAGAAAGATAAATATAGAAATAAACGTGTACATGCACGCACATGTGTACGCACCTGCATGCACTCACTTATGTGCATGGGCGGGTTAGTATATAAACATATATTTCCTAGCTCTGTCCTGACACCCAAATGAGCACACCTAGCATCCAGATCTTCATTTAAATTCTATTCTCCAGTAAAAGGAAACAGAGCTTATTAAAGAAGTAGTTGATTCCAGGACTGGTACAAAGAAAGATACAAGATGAGCATGGAATAACCTGTGATGTCAGAATATAAGGAAGTGCTCAAAAAAGGATGGATACCAGTCTGAAAGAGTTCCTAATTGCCAAACCTAGAACAATTTGAGCAACCAAATAACACTATTGGATTATAACCTGTAGAATAAAATAAATATCCATGAGATCACACTTATATAAATAATTGAATAAATAAATCAAAAAGGGGTATCTCTTCCTTACAAAAGAATCCCAAAAATTAAATGCAAAAAGAATGAGGGAAATATAAAATCACCATTATGCAAACACCACAGTTATAACTGTTGTAGACAAGATACACCGATGGATGCCAAAATTAGTGGAAGAAAGTTTGAGGAGAAACGGTATATCTGCATAGTCTCAAAGTATCAAGAACAGTTAACTTTACACTTGGTGAATTCAGCAGAGGCCACCTTAACAAAGCCAAGGTTAAATATCACTAGCAGTTAAGACATTTCAATACCATATACCCTCTAATATGATGCACTGAGAAGGACTTTCACTTCTGTGGTTTTCTTGCAAACATACGTAACCTCAATCCAATCATGAGAAAAACATCGTAACCTTAATCTAATCCTGATAAAACCAAAATGGGAAAAATTCTACAAAATAACTGATAAATTGTCAAGATCATGAAAGACAAGGAAAAAAATGAGGAACTGTCACAGATTAAAGGAGACTAAGAAGGCATGATAACTAAATGCAATGTGGGATCCTAGATTAGATCCTGAAACAGAAAAAAAAGACATTAGGAAAAAACTGATGGAATTCAAATAAAATCTGTAGTTAATAGTATACCAATGCTAATGTCCTGATTTTGATCACTGTACTATTGTTATGTAAGTCATCAACATTAGGGGATGCTGTATGAAGTATATATAGGAACTCTGTACTATCTTAGCAACATTTCTGTAAATCTAATATTATTTCAAAAAAAAGTTAAAAATAAATAAAATCCATCAATCATCTTATGCAACTGTCATATTTCATTGTTCAGGGATCGCATCTGAAATTTAATATCCCCATTAATTTAGAGGGCCAAGTAAGTAACAGCAAAACAAACTAAAACCATAAAAATAAGATCTGGCATTTAAAAAGTAAATTACCTACTTTATGTTCCCTTATAAATTTTTTTAGTCAAAAATATTTACTAGCTGTTGTGACTTAACTAGCTTTGCAAACTTCTTTTTACATGACGTAACCATTTTTTTATGTTTTCAACATTATAATAATCTGCACTATGTGCCCATAACAACGCATTTACATTTCATTTGTCTGTTAAACCACAGTTTTATTTACATTAAAAAATTATCCTCAATAGATTATAGTAAATTTGCTACTTATTATTACATAGTTGCCAACTTTAAAATTCAAGTTTTGTTTCACAAGTTAATTTCCTTTAATCCTAACACAAACATCTCCACATCCTAAACCACAGTCATCATTATTAAATTCTGAAAATCTGAGTTTTAAAAGATCGGCTGTTCAGTCCTTTTTTATTTCACATATTAAGAAGTAATTTAGTCTTTGGGGGGAAAGATGCCTGGAATATTCTAATTTTATTGCTATTTGTTATTTGCATCCTCTACTGAACAATCCAATCCAATCAACAACACAGCCTTCAAAATTTCTTTTATCAAATAGGATTTCTGGAGATGTTTACAATTGCTTTCTCCTCTATGCACCATCAGGATGCCTATACTAGGAGTGAAATACATATATGACCAGCAAATGAATGAGTGTCACCTGCAAATAGCATGACTAGAAATTTAAAAAACAAAGTGATAAGAACCTTATGGAAAGCAAAATTCATAAAAGTTTAGAATTACAAGAGGCCTTAATAGGCCATTTAATCCATTCCAACGACAATCCCAGGCAGATGACAATCTATCCTATTTTTAAAAGCCTCCAGGTTTCCAACCTCCCTAGATGTTTCATTCTGCTGTATAATCCTGTCATGTGATTTGGGGGAACTATTACAAGACTATTGTTTGCCCTGCCTAATGCTTTCTTTCCTCAAGTAATATAATGATATATTTTAACTCACTTCCAAGATATGTGTGTGTATAGATATAGGCACACATATGTGCACACAGCCTCCTAGGACATCAGTTTTGCTTGTATAAACACACACTACAGAAACCTACATAATCAAAGGCACATATCCATCCCATCCCAATCACAAAAGCACTATGAAACAAATAATGTCACATAACAATTTTGGTCCAAAAATAACCAATGGAAATCAATTTTATAAAACCTGAGGTAAACAGGTTTCTCCTCCCTACAAATAATCATAGTTTATTTGCTTTCCACAAACACTGCTACTTTTCAGCATCCACTGCAGGCAAAATTTTAAAGACACATATATATTAGATACAAGCAGAATTTTTTTAACGTTTGATTTTTAAAACCATTCAGCAAACAACCATTTAGGAAGAGGGCCCAAAGAAAGAGATAGTGATAACAGAGTACAGCCAGTGATAAGGAACAAGTAACCACTCTAATCAAGCAAGCCAAAGAAATTACTCAAATAAAAGAAATCATTTTTGGAACATACAAAGAATAGAGAAGTTCCAATCAAAGATAAGCCAAGTTCTATCTGAAAAAATTAAGTGTCTATTAGGAAATACACGAAAATGTTAACCATGAAATGCTCTCTGAAAATGGAATTACAAGGATGAGTTAGTTTGTTCAGATTTAGTATTCCTGTTATTCCGATCATCTATATTTTCTACAGTATTACAGACATTATTTTAAAATTAAGACGAATCTGTCCCTGATTTCAAAGCTCTGAAGGATGGATAGCATGTCTTTTACATAATCTCCTGGGAGAGGTGGTACCAGCTCCTGTCCTCCTCATGTCTCCCATGAACCTGCCACCCATCACAGGAAAGATTTCACCATGTTCTCTGGGACAGCTCCTGTCCTCATCATCCTCCTCTCACCCCAAAGACTAAACAATGCATCTCATCTCTACTCCTGGTAGCAAAGGCTATAAATTATTGTATCGAGGGGAGAGAGTTGGAAAGGGATTCACCAGATAATGAGTTGCCCCCGCCCCAATGCAGAGGAAAAGAGAAAGACACCTCGTCCCAACCTCCACCCCATCAAAAGGTGGCCAGCGACGGGGGACACCGAGGTTTCAGCCCTCCTCAGATCCGGAAAGAGTCGGGCCGCCGACTCCCGGCCCCAGACCTGGCAGGGGGAGGAGCGCTCGTTAGCGGATAAAGGAGCGGGGAAGAAGGTCAGAGATGCGACCCCCAAGGGCTGAAGGACAGGTACACCAAGCCGCCGAAGGGGCGGGTCCCTCTGCCCTCTCGGGCCGGCGGCTTGGCTACTAACGTGGCTCTGTATGTGCCTGGGTGGCTGGAGGCCCCTAGGGCCAGGGGGCCTCGCCAAGCCAGTAAGAGTCCCTTGGGCCTTCGCTGCCGTCCACCCGGGACCCCGGCGGCCCCACTCCGCGGCGACCCTGGAACGGCCCCGGCCGGCCTTGCCCCGCCGGCAGGGCGCACGCAGAGGCAGCTAGGAAGATAGAAGAGGAGGCGTTACCGTAAGAGGCTCAGGAGCTGTAGGGGGTGGGGCGCGGCTCCTGCGACCCGAGCCCCTCTCAGCAGTGGCTGCGGTGGCCGCGTCCTTTATTTTTGCTGCAGCAGCGGCGACTTGTCAAAGGGAAAGACGTAAGAGGCGGTGGCAGCGGCGGCCGGCGAGTCTCGCGGGATTTGAGCGGAACTCTCGCGTAGTCCGGAACCCTTGCCCCTCCCACCAGGCCCGGCGCGGGAGGCCAAAAGCGGCTGGGGGAGGAGAGCCAGGACGAGGTTGTGGGAGGAGGGGAAAATGAAAGGGATTTAACTGAGGAGGGGGACACCTACGTTCTTTGGACACCCTGTCCCTGTGCAGCCCTCACCTTTCAGCCCTTGCGAAGTCCGGATCCCGCGAGGACCGGACTCTGTCTATGAGGCACAATTGGAGGCGTTTCACAAAGGACAGTGAGGCGTGGGGGACCAGCCAGCGCGCCCGGTTTTCCTCGTAGTGGGCGGGTAAGACCCTACCGACTGGCGTCCTACTGCTGCTGAACGAAGTGACATGTTGAAAGGCTGACGGCAGGACCCAGTCGGCCACACCCCTTTATCTCCGACGCGCACCCCCTGCTCTGTACAGTTTATCTCCCATCACACCAGGCCCTACACCTCTGGTAGGTCAAGTTCAATCACTTGAAAGCAGTTCATTTGACCTACTAATAAATTATTATTCACATCTTTGCGCTGCAGGACTACCAGAATCCTGCAGATGCTGGGACTTACGACTCCTCGGTTTTCTTTAGCGCTGAGGAACACGAAGATAGATTGTCCTTGGGGTAACTTACATGCTTGATCATAACTCCTACCTCTATAATAATGTCCTGTGAAGGGCCCTAACTGGCTTGGTCATCACCGTATCCTCAGCAGCTAACACCAGTCCAGGTACTCATTAAATTGTTTAGTCAATACTCCTATTCCCATCTTCCTTCTTTACCTGTTCTTACTCTTAGGCTGCCACATTTCTAGCTACTTTCCTGGTATCCTTCGTTGAAATTCTACTGAGCACCAGTTATGTGTAACTGACTGAAGATATGGAACCAGTCTCTGCCCTCAAAAAGTTCACAATCTAATTGGGGCGTAAGAGAAATACACAACATAGACGATGTGTATGTCACTCCTGTAAAAAATTATGCCAGAGGCAGAAGAGAGAGTGCTTGCCCCTGGTTAAATTGAATATATCCGAGGCAGTTTAGCCCAGGAGTTACTTGACTCTCTATCAAATAACTTATTTCACCGTCAGACAGGTGAGAATTCTGGAATCCCATTTATTAGGTGTATGACCTTGGGAAAGTTGCTTGACCTCTCTGAAACTCAGTTCCTTATCAGTCAACTTAAAATGTCAGTTATTGTCACAGGGTTCCTGTGAGGAGTAAAACATATGTAAAACCTCTGATGTACCAATTACTTATTAAATGGTAGTCCTTATTGTGAGTAACTTAAGTTTCTGCTTATAGAGTGTGTTTGTTCTCTTTCTGGTAAACTAAATGCGAGGGAGTGGGTGTATGTAGAGTGATGTCGTTGCTAGCACTTTAGATCTGGGTATTGTGTGTGAAACTGAGACAAGGCCAACAAGTTCCCATCATTCTTTTAACTTGCTAATGATGTAGGTATCTATACCACTCACGAGCATCCCATGACATTCCATTTTTCTTGGATTTGTAAAACTGTACTGCTTTTGTCTTTTCTCTTTCAAAAAAAGGACTCTGCATATTTTAAAGGCTAATTGAGAGATTACCTCCTTTGCTTTCTCCATAGAGTCCACCTTTAGGGCTGTGTGGAAAGAAGAATTGAATACAATTGAGTCCAATACCATACAATTATCAAATACAGTTAATGGCGGCAAGTAAGCCTAACTACTTTCCACCCTCACCTTGACCACTCCACTCCTCCCATAAAACCTAAATCTACGTATGCTGGAGTCTTATTGTCAGTGGCATTCTCCCAACTCTACCAGTATATTTTATCTAGATTTCCCCTAGAGAAAAATATTGGAGATGAGAGGGGGAGATAGAGGGAACTCAAGGCCAAGGCCTCAGCATCACAGGCCCTTGCCCTGATAGTCCTCTGAGCAGCACACTTTGGCCACACCAGTCAGCTCCGTCTTTCCTCACAAATAGACATCACCCCCATCTCAGCCACATATTTCACAATCCCACACCTTAACCAGGAGGTCCCACGCAAAGGAACTGGAGAATCGACAGAAGAATATATATTCTTTATCTGCATATAGGAAATGTGTGCCTCCTAAATAAAAAA
This sequence comes from Rousettus aegyptiacus, assembly GCF_014176215.1. NCBI lineage: Eukaryota > Metazoa > Chordata > Mammalia > Chiroptera > Pteropodidae > Rousettus > Rousettus aegyptiacus. The sequence continues at coordinate 131,521,807 of NW_023416306.1, forward strand.
TAAGTTAGAATTGAAAGGTTCCAACAGATGAGTAAAGGCAGAGCAGAGGAGAAGGTTAAAAAATTTAGGGAAATAAATTTGTTTTGCCTTTGGCACTTGGCTCAAAAAACAAATAACTCCTTTGTTCAGAAAAGGGCTCTAGAGCAGGAATCCAGTCTTGAGTCCAGTGTCTCCCTAAATGGCAGCTTATTTGCCCTCAGGCTACATAGCCTTTCTGAGCCTCTTCTCACATCTGTAAATAGGGTTGATAATGGGTTTCCTGCCTGCCTCAGTATGGTAGAAGTCAAATAACTTAGGAAATTACTTTGTAAGCCTAAAGCCACTATATAAATGTAAGGCATTACCGTTCATTCATTTAATAGATTTTGTTGAATGCCTAAGAAAGTACTTTGTAAGCCTAAAGCCACTATAAAAATGTAAGGCATTATCATTCATTCATTTAACAAATTTTGTTGAATGTCTATCATAAACCAGGCACTTGTGCAAGGCACTGAATATACTAAGTTGAGCAAACTGTAATACCTGCCCTTAAGAAGCTTATGGCCTAATGGGAGGAGATAAGAAAGAGAATAAATAATTATACTATGTGAGGAGAGTGCAAGTGAGAAGGTATGGGGAGAAGTATGGAGCAAGCTGAAATGCTTCTTGGAGAAGGAGGTTTAGAAGGAGAGCACACATGATGAGAATCTTGCCCATTTCATGAAGAGTGATTCATAAATCAACTCCAAAATAACTTCAACAAATTGCTCTGTTGTGGGTTGTGAATTCTGCTTTGTTCAAATAAAACTCACATCTCCTAAGCCATTAGGAAAGAGTCTTTGATGTGGAGTCATTATATACATCCATTAGCTTTGAAGAAAAATGGGATTAATGGAGGGAAAAATCAGTGGTTTCTTAATTAGAAACATTTTGTTCTTACAGCTTGTGGTTGAACACCAGAAAAAGAGAATGCATTCCATCTCACATTCTGGTCCCCAATAGTTCCCTTCAGCTAGTCTTTCTGATCCAGGGGAAATTGAAGGCCTGAGGCCAAAAGGCATTTCCAAAATGTGGTAACAATGCTTTATTTTTATTTATGTTTATATCTACTTTTTTACAAAAAGACTTTGAGATAGCTATTAGCACTCTATTTTTAATCATGTTTCCCACAAACTCCAAGAGAATGTATATATCATTCAATCATTTCTCACATTTATTGGCACCTACTATATGTAAAACATTATATTAGAACTGTAAACTGTACAAGGTAGGTCTGCGCCCTCTAGGGTCCTGAAAACTGGAGATGGAGATAAAGATCCATGAAAAGGAAAAGGTAGCTAAATAACCAACAATGTGGATTCTATCCCCCTATGTTTTTCATTGGTTGAATGAGCAAAATTGTAAAGTTAGGTACCCAACATTTTTTTTCCTCCCCCACTCCTCCATGCCCAACTTCTGAAACTTGTTTACTCTGCCTTACTGGTCCTCCAGAGAAGTGGGATATAAAGGAAGGGCAAGAAGTTTATTGTAACTCGATATTTATAAATGTATGATACATATTTTAGGAGGTTTTCTGAAATACATCATCTTTAATCAGAATGTAACCATTATAGTTTTCTCCGGGTGCAGGTTAAATCTGAGATTGACCAAATCCAAGAATCAACATTATTCTGGAAGACAAAGACTTGCACAAAAAAAATAAAAAAACAACTGTCAATAAAAAGCAGTATGATACAATCTTTAAAAAGGTGCAATATATATACACATATATACATGTATATGTATATATGTGTAATATGTGTGCGTATATATACGTATACATATATACGTATACATATATACACATACATATATATGTGTGTGTATATATGTGTACGTATATATGTATATATGTGTATATATATGTATATGTATATATATATTCCTAGAACTCAGAAAACGAGATTACTGGACAGAGAGAAATTCATCCAGGTGGTAAAATTTGAGAGGCGAACTGATGGGGAATATAAAAAGTTACATGTTCTAATGATATCTGGTATGCTCAAAACACCAACCTCCAAGCCACAAAAGTTGCCTAGAATTTTCGTTACATGTATCTGCGTATGAAAACACACACATTGCCTCTTTTCTTGATGACCAGTAATTGATCTGCCAAAGTTTTAAAGGGAAACAAGGATAGTAAGAATGGGAACACAAGATTGGCAGGTAGTTCTTTTAAAAATGGAGTCCCTTCTTGCTGAATACGAACCTTGTCCATTTGAAATTCAAACACTTGAAATGCATATTCTAAGTGAAATATCACACCAGGACAACCCACCATCTAAACAGTATTAACAAATTCCCTTGCTAGTTACTTAAGCCTGCAATAAAATAACCATCTTTAATTAAATTATTTTTACAACAGTTTGTTAATGTTGTTTCATCAAAACACAACTGCCTGGGACAGACACAGATGAACATTTTCTCACTGAGAAGCAGGGAATGGAATGTTGATGCTAGGGAAAGAAAATGAAGCTACAGGGGAAAAGTGTGCCTACAGTGAGGAGAAGGAGAAAAGAAGGGAACTAACATTTATATGGTGCTATCCATGCCAGACACTGACAGCACAGTGGTAACAAGATGAACAAGACAAATCTTTGTTCTAGAAAGAAGATAGTAGGGAGGGTGTATATATAAATAATTATAACACAAATTTGAAAGTTCTAAGTACAATAATTTTCCCTCTTTTAAAGGACTGGTGAGCTTAGCAAAGGGATAGTTAAATTCTAGCAAGTTAGATCAAAGATAGTTCATGAGAAATGGGTCTTTAAGATTAATTGGTTAGTTTTGGACATGTGGGAATAGGAAACATTTTAGGCATAAAAAGAACAAAAGAGCATAAGTGAAAGTGTTCGGGATTAGGCAGTCCAGTTTACTTGTGGCCATGTGGTGCTTTTGTTATCCAGGACTCTTGGTTACCAGTAACAGAAATCCAACTGAATTCGCTTGGGCAAAAATAAAGGAGAAGAATTAGCCCAAGAAAGCCAAAAGAAGGTTGAACAGTCAAACTAAAAGAGGTGGGAAGGATAATGAACTGAGGCTTCAGGAACTTCTGGAAGCAGAAACTTTAGCATCGCCAGAACTCTCTTGCTTCTTTGCTTCCCTTGCTGCTTTGGCTTCGGTTTCTCTCCAGACTGGCTTTCTTCACATATCTGGAAATATGACACCTCCAAGTTTTACATCTTATTATTTCCACCACTAGGAAAGGACTAATACTCTTAATTCGAGTTCAAAAAGTCCTGGGGAGAAAAGTGCTGATTGGTCAGGCTTGGATCAGTGTCCACCCCTAGAACAATCCCTGGGGGCCAAGGGGAAGGGCAGGGCATACCATAGATGTACACACAATACTCACTAACAGTATAAGAAAAAGTGGGAGAGAGGCCTGGAAAAGCAGTCAGTCTTGTGAGGCTGAGCTCTGGACTGAAGTTGCATCTGAGTAAGGACTGAAGTTGCATCTGTACGAGGAGCATACCAGCAAGGGGGTGGGGGAAGGAGGAAGTGCTGGCTCAAAATGATGGTGAACATTCACTGGACAATCAGGTTAAAATGGGATTGAAATTTTTGCTGTTGTTCAAATTGATTTTTTTATCATCTCAATCAAGATGTTGTGAAATAGTGGATCTCTCACATTGACTTTAATAAGGACCACAAGACCTGGAATCCTTCTTAGCCTTCCAGCTGGGAGATTTTAGGTGAGTATCTTAACCAAACTGAGCCTCTAGTTCCTTACTGAAAAACAATAGTAATCATGACAGCTAATATCTACTAAGTCTAGATGTCCTGAGCACTTTTCAAACATTTCACGTAGTCCTTAAAAAAAAAAAAAATCCCTATAGGGCTCTAAAGCTGAGATAATCTCCACTCCTAGGGTTATTGTAAGGATTAAAGAAACCTTGTAAGATGCAGAGCCCTTTTGCTTGGCACACAGCCAGCACTCAATACATCATTATTTTTAATTATCTGTTGCCCAGAAAAGGAAACTCTCTCATTTCCTGATTGCTTCAGACGCCAGAGCTGATACTTTGAGAAAACAAAAACAAATGGGAGGGAGGAACTCTATGACTCCTTGTCTCTGACATAAAGGAGTTAGTTAGGGTCTGACTTAATAGGGGTTAAAGTAGGCCAGGAAGAGAAATACTACAAAATAAAGAGAAAGTAGAATATTAAGAAATGTGACTGTGGAATGTCAACTGAATGAGATTGGCCTAGGTTTTTCTTTATTTCTTTTTAAAATAATAGAACTTCCCCCCAAATTTCCATCGGTAGAGCTGATCTAAAGAGCCATTTAAAGTTTTTCAATTCTGACCTGAACGCTGTCAAACCACTAGGATTATTTAACCAAGGACAGGAACTAACATTCGCTGAGAAAAACTGGTGTTCTGGGGTTCTGTGCTGTGCTCTTTATATTCAGTAATATCTTTTACTCCCTTCCCCCACCATTCAGTGAGGTAAGTATTTTCTCTGCATTATACAGATAAAAGCTCTGAGGCCGAGTGTTTAGAAGTGACTTGGTGGAGGTCACCAGCTGGAAAATTGCAAGGCTGGCTGGCATTCGATCACAGGTCTGTCTGACTTCAAAGCTTTGAATACAAAATAAGTCCCACTTCCTTACCAGAAAAAGAGAGATTTAAAGCATGGGGGTACTACTGAAACCTGAGGAAACTGATAAAATAATAGTTACTTCTCAACTTCTGTCCCCTACTCTTTCTCCCATGGTCATCTTCCTCTGTAACCTTAGACAATACCTCCTGGCTGCCTAGGGCTAAGGACCCTTCCCAAAGATTGTCTTCCCATCAAAACATATCAGTCCTCTCCTAGTCTTCACCATAGTGAAATTGCGTCTTAAAGTGCGCTTATCCCTTTAGTTAACACATTTTTGCATTCTATATTAGATTTTTTGCGAGTATTGCAACAATATTAAGGAATAACCCAAGTGATGGAAATTTCAGAACATGGAAGAGAGGGATGAATCAGACCAAAGACAAGTAGGCCTTTGAGAATTCACCCGGTTGTGCCTCATAGCTCTTTACTCTACTCTTGCAACACCAGCTGTGAGCTTCCTGAATGCTGAACCTGGGGCTATCATGTTCAGTGCCTGGAAATCAACAAATATAGAATGAATAAATGAATGAATGATACCTAAAACACATGACTGTCCCTTACTTCCCCTAAGCCTCACACTAACCCAACAAATGTGCCAACTGTTCCAAGTGACAAGATTTTTATCTGCCTTTGGCAGAACATTCCTTCCCTTCCCCTCAGTGAGTTCTGCTGACCCACAGACGAGGTCAGAACAGAATGAACCATACCTCAGTGAATAAGAATGGACCCCACCACTGTAAAATATGGGATAAAGCTTCAAAGAGCATAGAGGGAATGAGAAAGAACAGGTTTGCCTGTGTGTGGCAGGGAATATGAGTTACTGCAGAAGCAATCACCAAAAATCCAACAAAACCAGTTTCTTGAGAAATAGTCACTAGCCTTTTGATGTTCTATAAATATGTAGGTATGGAGATGGACTCTTTTGGTTACAACCCAAAGCAATGTAAATAAAAACGGACTTTATTCATGTAACTGAAGATTCCATGGGTAAGTCGACCTTCAGGAATGGCTGGATACAGGTAATCAAACAAGGTCATCATGGATTCTGTGTCTCACATTCTATGTCTAGGACCTGCGTTTCTCTGGGTTGGCTCATTCCCAAAGCAGCTCTCTGCATGTAGAAGGTGTCATGGCACCTAGCAGCTCCTGGCTTATGTTGTCTTCAGAACTCTTTTTTTTTAACTACGAAGTTAAACACAAATACAAAAAAAAACATACTCTAAATGGATGCATATCTCAATATAAGGTGAACATCCTTGCCACCACCACTAGATGAAGAAACAGAACCTTGCCACCCCATATCATTTTCCTTGTAGACATCTTTGTAGTAAGCATATTTGGGCAAGCATTTTCACCATGTGAACTAATTGGCCATAGGCGATTTGCAGTAAAGATAAAAATAAATGGTTGACAGTTTGGCTTACTTTCAGCAGACTTAATGTATTTTTTTTTTTTCATTTTGATTTCATTTCTCCATTTACAAAGAGGTTCTAGTACTCCCATTTTTATGTTATATAAGTCTTAGCCCTCATAATGAGGAGTAGATGTAGTGGCCTTAAAATAGTGGATCATAACAACTACAAATGAAGCCAGGATGTGTGCACCTAGAAAAGTGATTATATCAATTTGTAAATTGTTCTGTGAGTATAATCATCCCTCTTACCCATCAAAACCAAAAGTTTACCAAGCTATGGCAAATACAGAAGAGGCAGCTACTAATTCACAATGGGTTTTGAGAACATTAATTATTGATTCTTTAATTGGAAACTGATACCTCTCGTAATGAAGGATGAAATTTTAGTGGAAAAGAAAAAAATTGCAATGCCAAAAGAAACAAACAAGCAATAAAAAATGTTTAATGTTATGAACAAAAGACGTCAAAGACAACATATTTTCCTTTTTCTCAATAAAGTCTTTTTCATTGTTATTACCTTTTTCCTGTTTTTTTAAAATGTCCTTTTTAATGTCTCTCTTTTAATTTCTGTTCTTTTGCCATTTATGACAAAATTGCCTTACTGCCAATTAGTTATGTGGCAAAAATGTTTCTGGCAAAAATGCCTTCAGAAAACATGCTTACAGCAAAGACGTATACAGGAAAGCTACCTAGAACCTGGCCACCCAACCCTGAAGCCCCATGCATAGGCCCCTTCCCAATCATAACCCTCCTCAGATCCTGACTTTTATAATAATCACCTAAATGTGCATCCCTGAAGTGGAGTTTAGTACCGCCCATTCTTCTGCAAGCTGATAACATCCCTAAATCTCTTTCAACCTATATCTCCTACCTTGATCCTCTTATTTTAACCAATCTGTTGAAGAATTCCTTTGACTTGTGCAGCTTCCCACAGTTTAGATATTTCTGACAGCATGCTCTTGTTACAGTTCAACATGTTTCTCTGTCCCCTGTATTTCCCACAAATATGTAGCTGCATCCAGAGACTAGATTAGACCCGGATTTGGTCCCTTTGGCAAGCCTATACCTTAAACTTATACTATTTTGTATGTCAATTACATCTCAATAAAGCTGGAGAAAATTGATCTGAGAATCCATTTTTGTGAATCTGTCATACAAGAAGGTCTGTTTCCAGGTGGTGTCAATTCTTTCTTATAAGTTATAACTCTCTGCTTGAGCTAGATCCATCATCATGTGTTGATTATTTACCCATGAGAAAGAAGGAAATCCTGACATCCCCAACAACATGGATAGAATTTAAAGGCAATACACTAAGTGAAATAAGTCAGACAGGGAAAGACGAATACTACATGATGTCACTTATATGTTGAATCTAAAAAAGCCTAACTCATAAAAAGACTAGAATGGAGATTACTAAGCATTAAGGTGGGAGAAAAGGAGAGATCTTGGTCAAAGAGTAAAAACTTACAGTTAAAAGATGAATAAGTTCTGGGGATCTAATGTACAGCATGGTGACTATAGTGACTATATTATATATTTGACTGTATATAACTGTACATGTGCTTGAAAGCTGCTGAGAGAGTAGATTTAAAATGTTTTCACCACAAAAGCAGTGGGAATTATGTGATGCAATGGAAGTGTTCTCAGATCAATTTCAATCTGTATGGCCAAATTATTTTCTCAAAAGTTTGTAAAGACTCCCATTTCTATCAGCTGATTATGAGGGTGCCTCTTCCTCCAGTCTCACAAGCACTACATGTTATCAGTGTTTTCTAGTTTTACCAGTCTGATGGGTGAAAGATGGTATCTCACTGTTCTCATATACATTTCCCTAACTACAATGAGTTTGCATTTAATCTCAGTTTTAAGCAAGGTTAGTATGTTTCCTGTTTGTTGCTTTGGGCATGGCCTCAGGGCACACCAGTTTGTGGTATCTTTTTAACCCACCTCAGTTTGCAAGGCCTGAGAGTTGAGCACAACTCTTCCTCTCAACCTCAGCAGCAGGCTACTCCCTGTAGGTTTGTGCAGTTCTCCTGGAAAACAATTTGACAAAATGAATTGTTCTCACCTTTAATCCAGCATCCCCTCTTCTGGAAACCTGTTTTACAAAAATAATGTAAGCTTTATACTATATCTATATATATATATAGATATATATATATATCTATATATATGCAAAGTAATGCACAAAAATATTCATTACAACATAATTTGTGATTGAAAAATTTTTATAGCAACCCAAGTAGCCTACAATGTTTGACAAGTGTTAGGCAAACTGGTATGCTGCAATCCTAAATCCATTAACATGATAATTACAAAGATTATGGAATAATATACAAATTACTCATGATGTAATATAGATAGAAGTTGGCTCTTGGTTTTGCATACCCTATATCATCCTTCCCTCTGGTTGTATGGTAATTGCACTCTTTTTCCCAATCCCTGCCTGCAGGAGTGAGCATGTGTCAAAAGCCCAAACAATCAGAATACCCCTTATTCCTTATCCACACTGGTTTGTCTAAGGGGCAAACATGTGACCCATGGAGGGCCAATCAGAGTCTTAGTATGATATTTGGTATATGGATACTTTGTCTTCCTCTGGGATCAAGACCTGTAAGGACTACAGAAGCCTCACTGTGCTATTGGCCATTCTTTCCATTATATAAAGAAAGCCCCTGAGACATTAAAACCATACAGAAGAAAGCAGAGCTCAGGCATGGAGAGACACACAGAACCCTAAAAACATCATTTGAGCACACGAATCTAGCTATTCTAAAAGCCAATGACCTTCCAAGTTATCGCACTAACAAATTTTCTTTTTCTTTTTCTTCGATTAGGTTTTTATTCAAAATTAGCTGTCCAATGTGGTTTGACCTTTACGGAATAAACTAATTTCAGTTTATGCCTCAGAATCCTTTTCTTCTGTGGTGGGTTTCTTTTTCACAGGCTTCTTCTCAACTGCCGGTTTCTTGGTAGTTGCAGCCTTTTTTCCCATCAAAGGCTTTTTCTGCTTCACAACACAGCCTTCTTTCCTTTCTTCCCTGCCACAAGCTTCCTGCTTGGAACCCCCTTCTTTTCATCTGATTTGGCCTGTAGTACTGCTGCTGCTTTATTTATCTGGAGCTCGTGGTTTGTGGCCTGACGAAGAATAGTGTTCCGGCGCATGGTCTTTGCATACAGGTTTGGCTTCAACATGATTCTCAGGTTTTTCAGTGGATCTTCTTTAGGACTGTGCAATCAATCTTCCTGTGTGGTGCTTAGAGGGCTCTCTTTGGATTTCTGGGCTTTTCAAGATTCTGCTAAGGTCTGTACTGAGCATCTTGTGCATGGCAAGGTTGTAGTTACCCTTGAGAGAGGCATCTTTACGCCATGTGCCATACAGATCATCTAATTTGCGGAAAGCACTTTCAGTGCAAATGCAGAAATGGCCCATGTGCCTACCAGGAGCAAGTTTCAAAATGTTCAGTTTGCTTACGTTATGCAGGATAATTCCAGGAATGTTTCTGAAGGCTTTAATGATGCCATGTCCTCACACATGGTCCAAGGTCTTCTGCTCTGGATACAGTGGTTTCTCGTTTTGCCCTTGCCAGCTCTGATCCACTGAGAAGCATAGAACTTTTTCAATATCATTCCAGGCCTTAAGTTTCTTAAGAAGCGAAACAGCCTCCCTGATCTTCTTGTAGCCTTCAACTCTATCTTCAACCACCATAGGAAGTTCAGGAACTTCCTCAGTACGATGACTTTTAGACATGACCAGTGCTGGTAAAGCTGAGGCAGCCAGGGCAGAGCAGATGGCATATCGCTTTGGTTTTGTGGTCACTCTGCAGTGCCAATGGTGCCAAGTTTTGGTTGGTGCAAACATGCGGCCCCCATGGCACATATTGCCAAAAGTGCCGTAGCCAGAATAATGAATCCCACAGTCTCAAACTCCGGGAATTCGAACCACAGCTCTGCCAGTCCCCCATGACTCAGCACTGGTTTGATGACCTGCTGATTCACTGACAGCATAGGGCTGCCTGTTGTTTTTGCGCAAGTTGGTACGAACAAAGTTCACAATATCTGGTCAAATAAAAGCCTTAAACAAAGCAGGCAAAGTGACATTTTTGCCAGACGATTCCCCCTTTTCGAAGTACACCAATATCAGTGGACAAGCACACGCCATGGCAGGGAGAGGTGAAGACCACGCTTCTCTGAACCCAGTGGCTCCCACAGGAAAAGGCCAAATTTCCTTTTTTATTTAAGCTACTTTAAGTTGTGTTTTGGTTACTTGTGACCAAGAGTTTTGACTAACACAACGTGTATATGAAAAAAGATCGGAAGGAAATGCACAATTGTGTTAGGGTGAAGGAATTATGGGAGTTTTCCTCTATATTTTCTATTCTGTTTGTAATTGTATATAATTTTTATAATTTAAAAAAATTGTTGAAGAAATAAAAGCAGTCCACTGCAGCTGAGAATGATCATATTTCAGAGGCCACATGTATGTAGATTAGATCAGATAAATTTTTTAGGAACTTCCTCTAGGTCACATAGCTGAGGGGCTGAGATACAAGTTCAGTTCTGCCTCCTCTACAGCCAATACTACAAATTAATCCCCTTTCTCATTCTAAGGAAAAATTTCATGGGCATCCATATAAAGAAAGTATATAAATTATTCCGCTGTATTTGATAATACACTGTTGTAACAGCTGGCACTTTAGAAAACTAATCTTTATTATACATATTGTTCATTTCAATTTTATTATATATGTTATATTCATGACCTACTGCTGCTGTAGCAAATTACCATGAATGCAGTGGCTTAAAATAACATACTTATTATTTCACGATTCTGGAGGTCAGAAGTCTGGGCTAAAATCAATATGTTGACAGGTCCACGTTCCTTCTGGGGGCTCTGGGGAGGATCTGTTCCCTTGCCTTTTCCTGTTTGAGAGGTCACCCAAACTTCTTGGCTCATGGCCCCCTTCCACCATCTTCAAAAACAGCAGTATAGCATTTTCTTAACTTTCTCTGACCCTGATCCTCCTGCCTCCTTTTTGTAAGGACTTTTGTGATTACAATGGGCCCATCTAAATAATCCGGGATAATCTCCCCAACTCAAAATCCTTAATTTATATTTACAGAGTCCCTTTTGCCATGTAAGATAACATGTGAACAGGCTCCAGGGATTAGGACATGGAGATATTTGAGGGTTCATCATTCTGCCTGCCACACAAGTTATTTAACTACAAAATTAAAAATTTGGAACATATACAAAAAAAGTTACCCTCAATTCCTCCATCATCTTATCACAGGGAGTAACAATATCTCTTTGTAACTCTTTCCAATCTATTTTTCTGTTGAGTCTTTCACATGGTTATAATCAAACCATTTTGTGTCCAGCATTTTCACTTGATATATCACCAGAAGTCTTTTCCTGTGCTGCTGCATGGTCTTTATGATACTCGAGCAATGGCTGTGTAGTATTCTACCAAAAAAGATATGCTGTCATTCATTCAACCAACCCCCAATTACTACACCTTTAGGTTGACATTTAGGATGTTCCCATCTGTTCACTCTTGTACACAAAGAGACAATGAATAAACATATGCATGCAGCTCTTTCTAAGTTTGTGGATTGTTTCTTTCGGATAGATTCTCAGAGATGGAATTACCCAGCCTAAGGAAATAAACACTTTGATACCAACAGCCAAATTGCATTCCCAAAGGGTATAGTGATTTCACTACCACCAGAAGTAAAGAATGCTAGTTTCACTGCATCCCATCAATTGTTGTTGCTCTAGAGATGTGAATTCAAAGCCTTTGCCAAATGTCATTTGACTCATTCTCTAGATCCTGTTTGTACCCTGGGAGAAATTAGCTTCTTGTTTAGGAGCTAGAGAGAACCTGAAGTATCATGATTTCATAGCATAAAAAATACATATATTTTACAGTTTAGTAACAGAGACAATACCAATTGCCACTACAACAGCTGTGGAGCACATCTGGAACATGTCAACATCTCTTTCTTGTCTCTCATAGCTGTGCCTAGATGAACCCATCTGGGAGATCTTCAGCTGCCCAGCCCCCTGAATTCTGCAGGAGGAAGGGGCCTGACCTCCCAGTCTTTGCCAAGCATGCAGTCTCAGCTGCTTAGACAACATAAAGAAATAAAGCCAAGTTGGTACCTAGACTTGGTGGTCACTGGTCCTGAGTTAAAGTTTTTCCAAAAATGATAACACGACAACTATACTAACAACAAGAAAATCAATATCTCCTCACTAATTGCTAAAATCCAGGCATTGTATATAGATTATCTCATTTCTCCTTACAAGAACCATATATAGATTATCTCATTTCTCCTTACAAGAACTCTAGAAGGTGTCTGTTATTTACAATGATTTTAAAGATAAGGAAATTGAGGCTCAGAGAAGTTAAGAAACTTGTCCAAGGAACATTCTTAACCACCATATTAGATGGTGTTGCATGCTAAAAATACATATTATCTACAACATATTATCTTAGTGAGTTGCTTATCAAAACCCAGTGTCTTAGTGAAAGAGCACCTGGCACCTTTCTGTACATTCAAAGAAAAGAAGCAGGGGGGATCCCTAAACAAAAGCAGGACCTTGGGAGAGAATTACAGAGATAATGACGAGGCATTTGCTTATACCTTGCCCACACATTCTTTCACTGTCTGACATTTCTCTACTGGAAAATAACATAAGGAAATAAATGTATAATGGGTTCAGGGTTCTGGTTTGTCTTCCAGAGCAGAGGATCAATGCCTCGAATTCTGGACTCTGTCATGTCTCTACATTCCTTCAGCACTCCCCTAGCTTCAGGCCTGGACTGAGGGCCCTGGGCCAGACAGAAGCATAGACGGAAGGCCTTGGCTCATGATTCTCAGCCAAAGTCTTCAAGCTAGGAGGTTGCACCCCCAGACACAGACACTCCAGCACATATCTGGGGTGGGTGGATGTAGATGTTATCTTGCCCAGTCAAGAGCCCTCAGACCAGGCTTCAGATTCCTGTTAGTCTCAAACAGCAGTTTGAAGTTGTGACTTCCACCTTCTGAGCCTTTCTAATCTCATCCTCTCTCATTGCTACCGCCATCTCTAGTAATCCTTCTTAAGGCACCAGCTCTGCTTTTCAGCCATAGATACTGCTCTTGTTGTGGTTGTTAGCAGTAGTATTAGTAGGAGCAGCAGCAGTAGTAATATTAGCAATAATGGTAGTGACAATAACAGTAGTAGTAGTAGCAGTGATGGCAGAGATGGTGGTAAGAGTAAAACTTTCTACTACTACTATTTACTGAGCCCTTCCTGTATTCTAAGAGCTATGCCGATCTCTTACCTGCATATTTTATTTCACCTTCCCAACCACTCTGGGCAAAGTGGGTGTTAATATTCTCATTTTATGGAAGAGGAAATGAAGCTCTGAGATATTGTGTAATGTAGCAGAGCTGGGATTTGAATCCAGGTCTATCTGCCTCTAAGGTCCATACTCTTAACTGCCACGTTCATTCCCTCCTGATGAGAAATGAGTTTCATACTGATTACCAGACTGTGTACTAGTTGTCTTGAGACTTGGTCATAAGTCCTGTGTATTAGTTTCTTTTTATGATAACAAATCATCACAATTTAGTGGCTTAAATCAACAATTTATTATCTTATGGTTCTAAAGATCAGAACCCTAACATGGGTCTTATAGACCTAAAATTAATGGTGTCAGTAGGGCTGCCCTCTTTCTAGAGGCTCTGGGAGCATACATTTTCTTCCTTTTCCATCTGCTAGAGGCTACCTGTGTTCTTTGGTTCATAGCCCCTCCCTCCACCTTCAAAGCACACCACTCTAATCTTTACCATCACATCTCTTTTTCCTCTGACCCATTTGCACCTGGGGTGTGTTCTGCCATCCTCCACTGCCACAATAATAGTGGATACTCTGAGAGCCATCGGAGTCCATGTGCTTGTGAACAATACATGATAAAGGGCTGTTAAAGGCTACTGTGTATCCAGGACTGGTGTCCAACAGCAGAGCTGATTCGACCTTGAAAGAGAAGGGAAGAAGCAGATTTGGAAGCCCAGCCAGGAGCTCTAGGCTACTCTCTTTAAAGCAGCTTTCAGAACTTATAGAATGGAAGCAAGTGATAAAACTCAGGTATGGTGCGTGTGTCAGCGGGGAAACTCTTACAGCTTTAGTTCAAACTGAAAGTACAATTAGGGTCTGATTTTCCCCCCTGCCTTAGACTCATAGGCCCTTCTGCTGCCCCTACCTCTCCTCCATGTCTCTCCTCCTCTTCTATCTGTTGAAACTATTGAGTAGTTCTGTGTCTGTCATGCGCCTGTGTCATTGGCCCTTCATGCCATTCATTCTTTTTAACCCTGCTCTAGTCTGTATTATAGAAGGTGACCCCTACAGGCTGTGTTTCCCAGGCCTCTGAATCAGCTGGCTTCCAACATATTTGGCCATTGGAGGGCACTGGAGGGAGACTAGGGGAAAAGTCAGACTATTTCTCCTTAACACACACATCCCTGGCTGCATCTCTAATTTTCCTCCTTGGTTCCACTGTCTTTTGGTGTCCCTGGTTCCTGTGCCCTTTCCACTTCCTCCCCCTGACATGACCTGGGGGTAGAAGTGACTTTCTGCTGCTGTTAATCTCTGAGTTGCATCATGTTCCCCAGTGGTTTCTTGGTTCCTCCATCACTTATGTAGCCAGTTCTCCTTATTGACACCTTTCTGTTTTAAATACTCAAAATAGTATTTGTTTCCAGGCTAGACATACCAATATAGGGTCTGTTAGACTTTCAGCTCTCATGCTCCAAGCACCCCATGCTATCCTAGAAATCTTAAACTCCCTCCCTAAGACTGAGTATTAATTTTCCCAGCTGACAGCCTTGATAACTGATATAGAAAATTCATTTTGTTTCCTAAAATCTCTGAAAAGGAAGATATAGGTCCACAAAGGTCAAAGGTAAAATCCGGTTCCATTCAATTCAACAAATATGTACTTGGTTCCCAGCACTCATTCAACTATTCGTTCAACTATTTTCCAGGCACTATTGAAGGACCTAGGGATACAGCAGTGAACAAAACAAAGTCTAGTCTAGTGGTGGGGGTGGGGGGTGGGGGTGGGGGACAGTGAACAAATAAATAAAAAAAATTATAGCATATCGGATGGTGACAAGAGCTACAGAGAAAATACATAGCTGGGTCAAGGGGTGAGCAGTGCCTAGGAGGACAATGCTCTTGTTAGGTCCCTCCAGTGAGATGAAATTTGAGCAAAGCCCTGACCGCTGAGGGACTGAGCCTTTGTGGGTCTGCTGAGAGAGGAGTGTCACAGGTAGAGGGAAGAGCGCATAGGAAAGTAGGTCCCAAGATGGAGCGGCCTCGATATGTTCAAAAAGCAGAAGGAAACAAATATGGCTGGAGTGGAGTGAATACGGGAGAGAGTGACAAGAGATGAGGAAAGCGAAGGAGGAGCGGAGGCAGGGGGAATCACAGGGAGCATTGAAAGTCAAGGTAAGAACTTTGGCTTTTACTCTAAGAGGACCACTGGCGGGTTTTGAACAAATGAGCGACCTGATTTGGCTGAGATTTTAAAAAGACTATTCTGGCTGAAGCATTGGAAATAGACTAGAGGGGGCAAGAATGAAAGCAAGGAGACCTATATCAATAACCAGGAGACTAGAGCAATAGTCTAGGGAGAGCTAATGATGGCTTGGACCAGGTGGAAGTGGTGGAGGCAGTCATATGAGGTTGGATCCTGAATATATACTACAGATAGAATCAACAGGATTTGCTAATATAGAGTATAAAAGAGGGGATCACAGATAAACTCTGTTTTAAAACATAGAAAACAGAGAATGCAGTTGCCATTTATTTAGATGGAAAAGACTGTGGGATGAAGGAGTTTGGGAGGGAAGATCAGAAAACTGTTTTTAGACGTGTTTGGTTTGAGATGCCTGGTGGCCAACAAGATGAATGTGTCAAGCAGGCAGTTGGATGTGAGTGAGTCTGGAATTGATGGGAGAGGTCTGGGTTGGAGAGATAAAGTTTAGAGTTGTCAGAGAACAGATGATATTTAATGTCAAGAGATTAAATGGGATCACCCAGGGAGTAAATGTAAAAAGAGAAGGAGAGAGCTGAGGACTCAGCCCCTGAGCACTGTTGTGCTTAGAGGTCAGGAAAATGTGGAAGAACCAGAAAAGGGGGCTGAGAAGGGGTGTGTGTGTGTGTGTGTGTGTGTGTGTGTGAGAGAGAGAGAGAGAGAGAGAGAGAGAGAGAGAGAGCGCGCGCATGAGCGTATGAGATCATGCCTGTCTGTAGGTCCTATAGCTCTGGGTTTGTGTGGCAAAAGGAAGCCACATGAACTTTGAATATGCAGGTGAAGTTCCAAGCTTACAGCATAAGTTCAGTGAACTCTCCAAGAAGCCCCCATAACTTGAATTCAGGACAGTCCCCACAATCATCCCATTGGACCTGAGTTCAGTAGCTTCCCCTGGACATACTCAGAGTCAGACTCAGTACATCTTCCAAGAATCACTTCTGACTGAATTCATGTGTCACTACGAGCCTTTGCAGCCTGAGTTTAGTGCTTTTCCCAAAAAGGTCTCGCAGCTCAATTCAGTCAGTTCACTAGGATATCCTCAGAGCTGAGTTCTTAGCATTTCTCAAGGGTTCCTGCAGGCTGAGTTCAACACATTCCAGAAGAAGCCCCTTGCAGACCTAACCCCTCAATATCTTACTCCTAGGAACCCCCATGCCCCACTTTGTATCAAAGTCACTATACACCCAATCCCCATTACTTTAGCCTCAATCTTCAGGCTCTAAATTACTAAAAACAAAGCTTATTAAGACGGTTGAAACCAGGACTCTTTTCCTTCAGTGGAGGAGGTGAGCTGGGTGTTTCTCCCTGTTGCCTACCCTGACAAAGACCTCTTGTCACTTACTGGCAGCCTAGGGTCAAGCTCCTAGGCTTATTTAGAAACCATTCTTTGATCCCCTCAATGCCAGGAAATATATTCAGATGACAACAGGCACTCTCTGAAAGATTTTAAGCAGGTCAAACAGAGCAAGATCATATTTGGGTTTTTGAAAGAATCTGCTGTCTAGTAACCTGGGGAATGGTTTCAAAATGGGATAGCAGAAGCAGTGAGGCAGCTGTTGCATTTGTCCAGGCAAGAGGTGTGGATATTAGAGTAGGGTGGCAGCAGAACTGTTCGGGGAAGCAGAAGTACATGAGAGAATGTTTTAGGAGGTAGAATGGACAGGTCTTGGGGATTGGTTGAGTATATAGGTAGAGGGCAAGTATCCATTTAACAAATACTTATCGGGCACCTCCTATAGGCAGACACAGTTTGAGGAGCTTGGAATGTATGGAAAAGAAAAGAAAAAAATCTCTGACTTGGTAGAGTTCAGATTCCAGGGAATGACTCCAAGGTTTCTGCCTCTGGTGCTTGGCTAGATGACAGGACTGTTACTGAGATGGGAACAGGGGAGAGGGCTAGTTCAGAGTTAGAAGTTAGACATGGTTCACTTGAGGCACCTGTGGGATGAGCAGGAAGGGTGGCTAGGCAGGAGTTGAGGCTGGAGCTCAGATGAGAGGCCTGGCCTGGTGGAAGATATAGATTTCACAGTGGTCACACACTGATGGTTCTAAATCCAAAGGAGGTAAGGAGGTCGCCCAGGGCAAGTAAGAACATTGGAAAGAGGGCTTCTGGCTTACCTTGGAGGAAACCCAGCATTTAAGGGAAGAGCAGAGTGAATGAGGTAAAGAAATGGTCAGAGTTTGGAGAACCATGAGAGTGGGATGCCATGGGAAAAGCAAGCACAACCGCCAAGAGAGGCATCCACTGAGTTTGGTCACTGGGCCCCCTTAGTAACACTGGAGTGGGACGAGGAGTAATGGAACTGCATCTTGGTGGGTTGAGAAGTAACAAGAAATGAGGAAGCAGAGAGAATTGTGGGTTCTTTAGCAAAATTTGGCCAGGGAGGGGTGGAGGGTGGCCTATTCATGCCCTCGAGGGAGAGCAGGTGATAGGGCACAGAGGAGAGCACAAGAAACTGGATCATAGTCAAGTATGGAGGGCAAGCCAAGAGCCGCATGGGGCCAAAGTATACTCTGCAGTGTCCCCAGCTCCTTCGGGCACCGACGAGCCCACTTTCCGGTTACTCTGGACCACTTACTTCCAAGGAATCTCTTTGCCGCGGTAGATGGCAACACAACATGCTGGGAAACGCTCAGCTTGTAGGGTTGGCGGATATGGGGTTGGAACTCTGTCTGCTTCCTAGTTGACTACTTACGAGTAGATTTGTTAACCTTACTCAGCCTCAGATTTCTCACCTGTAAAACGGTGTCTATGCCGGGATGAAATGAAAACATTGTGAATGTAATTAATGCTGCTGAACTATACACTTAAAAATGGTTAAAATGGCAAATGTTGTATTATATGTCTTTTACCACAATTTTAAAAAATTGATAATGCAATAGACCAAAAAACATTGAATCAAATACTTTAAATGTATATACCATATGGTATGGGAATTAAATCTGATAAAGCTGTTTTAAAAATGTTACCAGGCATATTGAGTTATTGCCTGTGAGATGTCATTTAGAAATTGTGCAAACTTAATGCCCAAGTTCATTTTTATTTGTTGGTATACACTAATTTCTGTGCCCACAGTTTTTCAATTAATTTTTCACCCTAAGTATTGTAATTAAAGGGCCAAGGTGGTTTCAGGAAGAGGGTCAAAGAGTGCCTCATCAGGTCCCTCAAATCCTGGGTCTGGTCCTGGTTTCAAAGATTGTCCATCTCTGAAATTGTCCATTTGCAATCTCACTAGTGGAAACCAAGCTCTGGAGAATCCAGGCCCAGGCTCTGACTCTTCAGAGACTGATTAATACACAGGAAGCCGATTCATTTATTTACCAATGGGGACACACACAGTCCTGTGGCAGTGCCCTCCCCTCAATGGGCACCTGGCAAACAGAGAGAAAGAACAAGGGGAGCTCGGTGTTCTTCAGTGACCTCTCCTTGCTAATAACAACTGGATTTTTCATTGGCCTGGTTCAATTTATTATAGAATGAAAGTCAATGACTCAGAACAGATAGTAAATGAAAAATATTTAAAAAATTAAAAAGTAAGTAATAATGAATTAGAAATATTCGATTTTTTTCTTTTCTCTAATTTGGCCTCTATTAAGGCCAAACTTATGCTTATTTTTGTAAAACAACTGTATATGCACTTAGTTTAAAGAGTTCAGTTGTTCTACAGCACCTGTTTGGAAAAGCAGCAGTTCCCACCACTCCTGTTTTTTTCACTTCCTGGGGGAACCACTCTCAACTCTTTCAGTGGATGTCGTTTCTTTTTTTGTATCTACCTCTTGATACTTTACAGATTAGAAAACTGTAGAAGTCCTGCGTGAGGGCCCCAAGTTTGATGGTTGCTCTAACAGAAATGTTAACACTGCATTCTAACCACTTTACCACAGCTAATTGGTTCATATTGCTCTACAGATTGCAAAGTGTTTTCCTCTGCGTTATACTGCTTCTTTCTTTTTAGAAAAGCATCAATTTTGTATTGTGGTAAAATATACACAACATAAAACTTACCATTTTAACAGTTTTTGAGTATATGATTCAGTGGCTTAAGTACATTCATATTGTTATACAACCGTTGCTACCATCTATCTTCAAAACTTTTTCATCATCTCATACTGAAACTCTGTACCCATTAAACATTAACTCCCCATTTCCCTGTCCCCAGACCCTGCTAAACAGTACTCCACTTTTTTTTCTATGAATTTGACCTATCCTAGGTACCTCATACAAGTGTAATCATATGCTATTTGCCTTTTTGTGTCTAGCTTATTTCACTCAGCATAATATTTTCAAGGTTCATCAGTATTACGGCATGTACAGTAAGTCCTCAAGTAACATCCTCGAAAGGCTTTGGAAATTGCAACTTTAATCAAAATGACCTATAACAAAACTAATTTTTCTATGGCCAGTTGATACAAACAAGAGCTAAGTTCCGACAGAATATTTCTGGTCACAAAAACATCACCAAATTTCTAAATAAAGACCCAAAATACTTCTAATATTAAACATTAAAATAAAGTGAGCTGTACATACATTTAAGAAAAATTAATAAAAACAAGTAAGATAAATCTTTTCCAACCCGCATTCCAGTTCAGGGTTGTGGGTGGCCAGAGCCTATCCCAGCAGCACAGGGTGCAAAGTGGGAACCCAGGCTGAACAGGAAGCCCTTCCATCACAGAGTGTACTCACTCACACCCGCACCCACACTCACTGAAACTGGGACAATGTAGACATGCCAGTTAAATTCGCTTGCACATCTTTGGGATGTGGGTGGGAGCCTGAGACTCGGGAGAAAACCCGCACAGACATCAGACATGGGGAGAACGTGCAAACTCCCCACAGACAGTGGCCCCAGCTGGAAATCGATTTTTTTTTCTCATCAACATTGTAACAAAATGACATTGAACAAAGTAACCAAAATGAGAACATGCTGTACCACAATTTCATTCTTTTTTTAGGCTGAATAATATGACATTGTATATGTATAGCATTTTGTTTATTCATTCATCTATTGGTGGACTTTTGGGTTGTTTCCATCTTTTGGCTGTTGTGAATAATGATGGTATGAATATAAGTTTACAAATATCTTTTTGAGTTTCTGCTTTCAGTTTTTTTGGGTACATACCTAGAAGTGGAATTGCTGGATCATATGGTAATTCTATGTTTAGTTTTTTGAAGAACCTACCTCTTTATTCTCACAACAATTCTATGACAGAGATAAGGTGAGTACTAAGACTACTGTTCTCACAAACAGAACAGGATACTTGACGACTTGCCCACAGTCTCAAAGCTGGTTGGAGGGTAGAGTTGGGATTTGAACCTGGGTCCTCTTATTCTAAGTCCAGGCTTCTCTCTACCATGCTGTCTCCCTTATCGTACTGGCCTTCTTCAACCTAAAGCATCCAACCAGGGGTTTCAAATAAATGTTGCTTTTTGTCCAGAGCATGTTGAAGAACCTTCATATATGCAAGCCACCACTTTGTTTGCAATCATCATTAGCATTTGCCATTGGCACATGAATGGTCTATTATAGCTCTCAAATTAGAGTTTACCTCATATCCATTTAGACCAATTTATGATGGGATGTAGGAGTCTCATTAGCACATTAGAAAAGAGGGCGTGTCTCTGCTAAGATTCATGCCCATGCTATGTTAACCCTGAAGTCCCCAGGGGCCCTCTTTTGACCCAAATTGTGGGCTCCTTCTACTCTGGACCACTTGCTTCAACATAACTCAAGGACTTGAAATGATTTTCAAGCAGCTGCCATATGCTGGGAATTGTGCCGAGGGCCTTGCATATGTTACCTTATTTAATCTATTCCTAATGTCCCAAGAGATGAGAAACATCTCTCTGTTTCCAGATAAAGAAATAAAGGCCAAAAGAGATCAAGCTACTAGTCTAAGTGACTGTCCAGGATTTGATGGGTGACAATGTTAGTGCCTCTATTTCCCCACCTCAAACACCTCCTTCCCAAAGATATAAATTTATAGCATAACTTACCATCATGTGAAACATCTTAATCTAAAGTTCATGAGATTAGTAAGAACTGAGAGTTTTTTGAGTTGATGTCTTTTCCCCCTCACCTTTTCTTACCTCAAGTTCAGACTTGATTTTTAATTGGTAGAATTTTCTCCTTCTCACTCCCTTGTGCCCTTTTCTACAGGACCTGTCATCCCTGTCTAAATCCTAGTTATTTGTGCTCCTTTTTATTCTCTCTTTATTCGGGGTAGGTGCGGGGTTAGTATCGACCCCCAATGGGTTCTGGCATGGAATAGTTGACCATGACCTTTAAGTCTCTGGACTAAGACCAAGTGTCCCTGTTTAGCTGGCACTCATTGATCTTTGTTGAAAGAATAAATAGATACATGGAAAAAATTGACCCTGAATAATATTCTTCTGTGTCTTGTCCACCAAACTATAACTCTGCTTAGTGTTCTTTACTTTAAAATAGTAGGGGGTGGACAGGGCATGAGGACCATGGGTTGGGGGGGGCAGTTAGCTAAAGAGGTAAGATTATACAGTTAGAAGTTTAAGGTCCTAAATTGAAATTGTGGTTCTGTCGCCTACTGTGTGGCCTTAGGTAAGTCACTTAAACTCTTAGAGTTTCATTTCCCTCATTTGTGAAAGGGAATGACAATCCTTGCTTCATTGGTGCTTTTGGGGATTAAATGAAATGATGGGTATGAAAGTGAGAGCAGTTTTCAGCTCACAAGAGACATTCGATGAACTCTTGATGAGTAAACAAATGGATGAAAGACCTAGAAAAAAGTAGATAATATAGAGTCTATTTAAAGAAGTGCAGTTTAAATATTTTTCATGCCATGTGTGTTATCTTTGGGGGCTATAAATGGCATTAAGCAATAAACGAGGTATGTCAGTGAACAATTATGACTCACAGTAGAAATGCCAAGCCTTTAAAACCTAACAGCCAATTACTGTATCCAGCATCAAAGAAACACCAAAGGATGTTTTAAAATTTTCCCATAGTGTAGGATATGACAAAGTCGCTGTGTGTGGGATAGAGCCTTTGATTGCTAATAAGAGTCTAAACAGTCACAGAGGAACATTTTTCTTTTCTATAATATCAAGTGAGAATCCTATGTCTTATATCTAGATATGTCCAATCAAGACATCAGGGTCTAAACGATTTTGGTAATCTTGGCCCTAAAAATTGTAGGCAAATCCCAAAAGCCACAGTCTCCGAGATCCTCCACTAAGATGCTAGAATCTGAAAAAATAACCTGCACCCTTCCTTTATTCCCACCACGGATGGTGCCTACCTTCCTCCAGAAGGGAGCTCCCCACTCTCTCACATCCCACCTGGAAGCAGAGCCCGATGTCAGCTGGGGCTTCCATCTTTCCTGCCTGAGGTGCTGTCCAGATGCTGAGAGTTGGAAGCCTCTGCTGCCTCTCAAAATACCGTGGGAGCTGTCCAGCCTGGGAGCTGGGCAGAATCTCGTAGCTCAGGCAATGAGCAAGCCTGGGACAGAACCCCTGAGCCAAGCTAGCAGAGCCAGGAGGGCCCTTGTTGGTCATGCCCGCCAAGGAGGAGGAAACTGAGGCCCAGAGTGGGCTAGGGTTGGCTTAGGGACACGTATCCCAGCAGCAGAGACAGAAGTAGATCTTCCTCCTCTAAGTCCAATGCTTTCATCATATTGACACACTGTGAACTTCACTCTACAGTATTATATGCTCACAGATCACTGTCTGTTGGATACACACCTATAACTGACAGTTACATGCACTTATACAACCCTTTATGATGTGTTTTTATGATCATCTCATTTCATTTCTGCCACTATACTCTGATTAACCACAGTAGTGCTGTCATCATCATCCCCATTTTCCAGATGCAGAAACCAAGGCACAGGGACATGCCTAAGGGACTGGAGTAGGTAGCAAGAGGAGTGCATCAGGGGAGGCTATCCAGAAGAGGAGACATCTGAGCTGGACTGGGGAGAAGGGACTCACTAGGAGGATGAGGGAAGGAAAAGAACACTGTAGGTAGAAGGACAAGAAGGCACAAAAGCCTAGATTTATGGAAGAGGGAAGGGGGAGAGAGAGAGAGAGAGAGAGAATAGCATGACAGGAGCATGAGGGTAGGGTCCAAGTTGTGGACAAGGCAGGGGCTGGGGACTGCCTTACACAGCTATAAGATACCCAGTAGTCCTGGGGCAGTCTATACCTGAGTGAGAGGTACTAGATGGCAGAGCTTGCCTGAGAGTCTACCCCAAGGGGTTTCTTGAGGGGATGTGGTTCATCCCTCTAGCTATGATGTAAGTTCCCCTAAGTAAGAATGACTTTGATCCTTCTGGGGTGTCCTTTGTTCCCAGCCCAGGCCCTAGTCATGGGCTGTAGCCCCATGTCATTTATGATAAAGGTTCAAGGGCCTGACTGCCAAAGCACAAGCCCTCAGGCTCTGGCCTTGGGGTGCTCTGACCTGCCTTCTTGTGTGTACGGTTAAGGGAGTGGGAAGAATGATGGCTGATGGAAAGGCTGGGGGAGAGGTCACTCTGCTGTGCTGAATTTGGCTCTGGATAGAGTAAGACAGGGAATGAAGGGAATTTATATTCATTGAACATTTACTGGGCACTTAACTCCATTCTAAACCCTTTAAATATGCTATTTTACCTAATCCTCTAAACCAGTGATCCCCAATCTTGTTTTGGCACCAGGGATTGGTACTCCTATGAGAAGCTAATGACTGATAATCTGAGATGGAGCTGAGGCGGTGATGCTAGCACTGGGGAGCAGCTGCAAATACAGATGAAGCTTCCAGTCACTGCTCACCTCCTGCTGTGCGGCCTGTACTGGTTCATGGCCTAGGGGTTGAGGACCCCTGCTCTAAACAACCTTCATTTTGCAGTTGAGGAAAGTGAGACTCAGAGAGGTGAGAGGACTTGCCCAAGGTGTTTGTTCTGAGGCCATGCTTCCCCTGTGTGGAATCTAAGGCAGACTTGGAAGCCTGGGGACTCCTCCAAAGGGAGGCTTTGGCTAGAGGACTCCTGTTAGCCTTGCTGATCTTCCTTCGAACTGCACTGCAGTCCAAACTCTTCCATCAAGCCTTCCTTCTTTCCTTCCTTCCTTCTCTCTCACATGGTCAGACCTGTCTTGAGCTCTGATGGATCTCCCAGCCTCCCTATTTTTTTACACACAGGCATTTACCTAATAAACCTCTGCATATCTAACCTAATCTGGGTGTCTGCTTCTTGGGAGCCACACAGCTGGTCCCTGGCTGGCTGGGCTCATGCCAGCCCATACTCACTCCTCTGCATTATGTGTCACCTGCCATGACACACTTACAAGCACCCAAGATAATCATAGAACTGGCTGCCTGGTTTTCTTGAACACTTGCCCTGTTCACCAACATGACCCCATGGCTAGAAGAGTGGAAGCACATATGGGTGTGCTCAATTAATATATCTTGAACGAATGGCTGAATGAACTGAAATAACATATGTAACCAAGCTCCTTAGTCCTCTTCCCTTCTGCAGCGCCCATGCCTCCTTCCAGGGGGGCTGGCTCTGCAATCACAGAGAACCCTGTGTGCCTGTCTGCCTGCTGCTTCTCACTTTTCCCTGGGACTCCAGTGGAGAAGAAAGCCTGTGTGGGTTTATTTTTCCCCTCAAAATGAATCTTCAAGCCTGTTTTGCACCTGCCTCTCAGTTTCAGTTCTTATTTTTTTCCAGGGTCTGAACAATTCCCTCTCTAATGGCAATGTTCAAAGTTTTCTGAGCTCTACAGTCTTTGTAAGCTCCAAATAAACAAAATTTAAAGTGATTCTACAGATGGTATAAATGCCTCTACATAAAAAAAAAAAATGGCAAGTTTCCTGAAAAGCTATATACACAGACTCTTTCCACAAACTGAATCAAGATTTATATTCAAGGAGTGGAAAGATTCCTTATCTAAAGGAATCTTGAATCTATGGCTTCTTCTCCCTTTTCCCCCAGTCCCAGATTGTACAGAATGAGTGCTGGATAAATATTTTTAGTGTGAAGAAAAATGACGATTTTTAATAAAATTGTTTTTTAAATTCAGATTTTCTCATGACTGGTTTCAGAAAATAGACTATATTGTTAGCTGTCAGAATGGTAAAAGAATAATATGCCATTCTTCCTGCTTCCAGAAATATAGTAAGAGACCATCAAGCCTATTCCTCAAATCTAGTTAGTTCTAAATAGCCCTGGATGCTGTATCAAGGCTCTAGGCAGACAAAATGAACATGATTGTTTTAGAGACTACTATATTAGATGGTGGGAGGATGCCTGGACTTGAAATACACTGTATTTGTATATCCTAAAATCTACCTTTATACGTTTTATGCCCTTTTCTATTGAAAGTACCACAAACATATTTTTACAGAGCTGCCCATTCTGACATTAGTCAGATGATATCAACCCTTGATCACCCAGCCTTCTCTGATCTCACTATCCAAAGTAGCCATGCCCTGCCCTGGCCTATTGCTCTCTGGGGCACTGTCTTATTTTATTTACTTCTTAGCATTCACACAACTTGGAATTATCAATATCACTAACATACCCTCCCCCCCCCCCACACACACACACCTGGCACCCACCTTATCTCGCCACTAGAATATAAACCCTAGAGAGAAGATTTCCTCATTCATTGACACTTGCCCCATTCACCAAAATGACTCCATGGCTAGAGGAGAGCCAGCACATATGGGTGCTCAATAAATATATCTTGAATAAATGGCTGAATGAACTGAGAGAAGCCAAAAGAAAGAAAGTCAACAGGAAGTAGATTCAGATAGATCTGAATGGGAACTAGTGAAGGTGTGGCCTTTGGCTATAATTGCCCATGAGCCTGTGTTGGTGTTTTTCACCTTCCTTTGTAGGACTGCAGGTGCCATGAACGATTGTGTTTGGTTATTTTAAAGGGGCAGAGAGGATGAAGGAAGAGAGAGTCAACATTTAACACTTGTTCTATCCTCTAACGATAAGATTGTAAAACACTTCTCCTATCTTATTCTTGGAGAGCCCTGTAGGATTCTGGTGGATAGTATGATTGCATGTCATGACACATATCACGCTGATTTTACTATACAAGTAGTATATAAAACATTTTGGTTATTATTCAGCATATATTTATTTACTCCCCTCCAACTTCTACTGTAGGTAGCATATACTTCTCTGCCCCATTGATGCTGGGCTTGGTTTGTAACTTGCTTCAGTCAATAATACGTTATTGAAATAATGTCAGCAGAGGCTTTATATGTGCTTATACAGTTTTTCTGTGATCTGGACAGCAAAGCAAGTCCTTGCTTTTCCTACCAGGTCTGTCCCTTCAGCCAGAGTCCCAAAACACAGGAAGCAGACCTGAGCTTGACCTGCAGTGAGAAGCCAGGCCCAGTTAACCTTCAGCCTGAGATCAGTTCAATTGCAGTTGACCTGCAGACATGTGAGCATGAGAATAAATCCTTGTGTTATAAGCCACTGAGTTTTGGGGCTGGTCTGTGATGCAGCATTGTTGTTGCAATAGCTAATAAGTATATATGCTCACTGTAGAAAAAGATTTAGAAAATATAAAGTAAAGTAAGGTAAATAAAAAGGAAAAATATAAGACATTCATGACTCTATCATCCAAAATAAGCACTATTAGCATCATGGCATCCAGCCCTCAGTTGTTTTTCTATAGCTCACAGTAATGGGAACCTATCACATACATCTTTTTGTAACCTGTTTTTTCATACCAATATATCACGAGCATCTTTCTAAGGCCATAGCATTGCAGTGTTGCCTCATTGTCCTCCCACCAATCCTCCAAGGCAGGCTCCAAGAGGCAGTTGATTTGCCCAAAGTCACACCTCTAGGAATCAACAGAGCCCTCAGTGACTCCAAGTTCAGTGCTCTTTCTACCAGGCAGGTTCTCTCTTGGTGCCTCATTAGCATTTTTGGCACCTGACAAGATCCACTCCTTCCCCCCACAAGAACAAAATGAAACCTTTATCTTATCTGGAAAGAGAACAGGAGTGTTTGGTTCTCCTGATTCACATGATCCCAAGGGCAGCGACAAAGTCCCACTGCCAACCTCCAATCGTAGGCATCTTGAGGGATTGTTGTTTCCCCCTTGGATGGAGAGAGACAAGAGCAGGTGGTTGGAAAGTGTTTTCTGATGAAGACCTCAGCAGGCCAACTGGTTTCCAATTTCATCTGGGGGAGAAACAAAGCTCTTGGGTGTTCTTGTCAGCAGAGGGTAGCAACTCCTGTTAGAAGAACCAGACTACAAGCTGCTGGCATGAACCTGGGAAACCCAGGGAGATAGGCTGCATTCCAGACTCCAACAGCTTCAGCAAGAAAACTCCATGAAGGATGGAGAAAGGAACATAGAATGACCAGATCAGAAGCCATAGTCACTCACTTAAGCAAAGGGCCAGGACTCACAGATGGAAGGACTACCTCTTACTAATTGTATTGCATCAGTTTTCTCATTTCAAATGGTCATGGGACCATGTATCCGTTGGCGCCTCTCTCCTGCCACAACAAAGCAGGCCTGCGAAAGTGATGAATGGGAAAGGACTGTGGAACTGCAAGTGGGTTCGCCCTCAGAATCCTGAGAGGCAGTGTCCTCTGGCCAAGCAGAGGAGACAAGGCATGCTGGTCTTCTCTCCAAAGAGTAGCAGGGGGAAAGGAGCCTGGGCTTGGGGAGCTTTAGTTGGAGAAAGGTAGACCTTACAGAATCCCTGAAAGTTTGTGGAAAGTAGTCCCCAATCACAGCTTAACCTGTGATAAGGGTTTCTCTGAAGAACGCTCTTTATATGTAGTTTCCTTCTTAAGTTGATTTTTTGATTCCAGCTCATGTAAGAGAAGGAAGGAAGGAAGGAAGGAAGGAAGGAAGGAAGGAAGGAAGGAAGGAAGGAAGGAAGGAAGGAAAGGAAATGGAAACAGCAGAAAGCATTCTGGATGGGCTGGAGACAATGCAGGTGGGTAGGAGGGAGTGTCTGAGACCACCAGATGGGGCCACGCTAGACCAAATCCCAGGGAACCAGAAGCCTTGGTGCAAACCCAACAATGGAGGGGAAACCCCAGGCCCAGTGGCTCTGATGGCAACGATGGTAAGCTCCTGGGTGGGTAAGAGGCACAGGTAGGCTTATTTAGTTAAAGAAATTTTTTCCTGCCTCCTTCTTTCGGTCCAGCCTCTTTATAGAATGAGGAAGAAATGGGAGGTTTAGAGACAGAGGAGATGAAGGGGAAGGAGCTTTGGAGTCAGAGAGAACTGGATTGAAATTCCAGTTGTGTGACTTTGTGCAATTTACAGAGCCTCTACAGTCCTACATTCCTCATCTGTAAAATGGAGAAAATACTTTAGAAAAAATGTATAAATTATCTCACACTGTAACTGGCATGTACTAGGGAACAAGTAGTGCCAAGTTTGCCCAGAGAATTAGTAGCAGAACCCAGGTCCCTGAACTCTATGCCTTGGTCCTGCTCTCTGATCTCGCTGGTAGCAGGGACCTGGCAGTGCCTTAACCTCTGGAAGTGAGAACCGCTGCAGGTTGAGCGCACAAGGGAACTGCCAAGCACACCCTCCCTCCTCCAGGATTCAGGTTGCCAAGGCTGCCTCTCTCTGAGGCCTGAGAACATCAGGTTCACTCTTTCTCTAAGCTAGAAATAGCCCTCTAGGGATAGGGGTGGGTTCCCTGGGGGTCAGCACTCCTGCCAGGCCCCAGGAAAGCTGTGGGGAATATGCCAACAAAAGCCTGGCCTAGTGAGTGCTCCACAGAACACCTGCCCCAGGGAACTAGATCTCAAGAGGTCTGCCTTCAGAGTATTGAGGACAAAGAGGTCCTCCCCAGAGAGCTCCACAGCATACCTGGGGACCTCAAGCCTGAGCAAAGCTTGAGAGAACACTGAGAGGACCCAAGTTACAGCTGTGGGGACCCATTGCCTATCTGGAAAGACTTTGTTTACCTCTTGCCCTACTGTATATAATTCTTTCACCTCCAAATGCCAGCTCTGAAAGGCATTTATTTTCTTTCTTCATTTGTCCAATGACATGAGGATGGAGGTCGCCTTGTCTTTATATCATAATCCCCTAGCACCTGACACAGAGCCAGGATGCATGGTGTTCATAAAATGGGCATTGAGTTGAGGAGAGAGAAATTGAGTTGGATTCTTTGAGGGTTCTCAAGGTACATGAGTTTATAGGACCAAAATGAGTAAGGAGTGTTTGCAAGACTTCTGAGCTGTTCACTCTGTACCTTGATCCACCTGCCAAAATAGATTTCAGTATTTTAAAGAAAAAACAATGATGATAATCATGTAAGAGTGTATTGTTCAACATGATTTTGTTTCTCATTGTAGATAAAATGCATGTTCACTGGGAAATACATTAACGTATAAAAAGGAAATGAAGTTCTGCATATATAGTATGTATGTGTATATTTGTATATAATATAGAGTATATATGTATGTGTAATATGTATATAATGTATGAATATGTTTTTTATTGAGGCATAACACATATATGTAATGCCATTGTTAATATTTTAGCACATAGGCTTGCAATCATTTGCTACATATAGATTTTTTTTTTTTCAAAATTATGCATTTAGACACACTCCCCAATCTGAAACGAATTCTCTGTCAGCCATTCCAGGATCTTTGTGAGTGTTTCCTGAAGCAAAAACAGAAGGGAGATTTCAGCCATTAGGAATCCAGGCTCCTTTGGGATGCTAACCTCAGACCCTAAGAGGCTTGATGGGTTTGTGGCTGTGGGCAAAGAAGGATAGAGGACATCCAGGCTCATACAGGGAAGGGAGCAACAAGTGGGGAAGGTGACCTCCCAGAAAGGAGGAAAGGGAGTTCCTAGTTACTTGACACCCGCTCTGCACCAGGCCAGAGATGGCTAGCAGGTCACACCTGTGTCTTCACTCCCCCATCTTCCCCAGTGCAGACACTGATGGATGATCTCACTACTTTAACTGACTTACTCAACACAGTGCTCTGGGCAGACACCGCCAGTTATTGAAGTTGCTCCCTGAGTTGCTGGACTCTCAATTTATTGCCTCTTTCAGTCTTCAGAACAGCCCACTACTAAGGTAGTGTTCCCATTTTAAGATGAGGAAGCTGAGGCTCAGAAGTAATAAGTCACTTCCCCTAAAGCACTCAGCATTAAGTGGCAGAGTCAGGACTCAAAGCCCATCTGTCAGAATCCAAAGCCTGAGTTCCCTCTCTCAAGTCTTGAGGTCTCAGGAGGGATAATTTCCATTGCAGCAGCCCCTGGGAGCTCTGCAGTGCTTTTGCAAGACTCCTCTGCTTCTATTCCCATTCCATTCGATTAACACAGGCCTGCCCTGGTGGAATCAGACCCCTTTAAGTCACCCTCCTCACAATATGACACCCACATCAACCATCAGCTCTTCCCCTGCCCTTCAA
Source organism: Rousettus aegyptiacus (assembly GCF_014176215.1). Classification (NCBI taxonomy): domain Eukaryota; kingdom Metazoa; phylum Chordata; class Mammalia; order Chiroptera; family Pteropodidae; genus Rousettus; species Rousettus aegyptiacus. The sequence continues at coordinate 131,552,827 of NW_023416306.1, forward strand.
GCACCTTGTGCAGAGGCCACAGACAAGCTGGGGATGGGAGGGGCAGACCAAGCCACAGAGGTGCCACGTCCTTGTCTTGAGTTTTATCTGGCATAGGGCCAAACGGGCAGAGAGGGTAGGGAAGTAGGCTCTTGGGAACTTTACAGTGACACCTAGAGGGCAATACCTCAGCTTTAGGGGAAATTTCCAAAAGAAATAGTTCAATTAAACCAGTTAGCTGTGGCTCAGGGTCATCCCAGGCCATGACAAGCATGTGAGACAGAGAAGTTAGACTTGGGCCCATATGTTGGAGCACCCTGGGAAAGAGGATATTGTCAACCTGTATCAGTCATTTGCATTCTAGTGTGAATAAGTTCCCCCATGCATTTTCCCAGGAGAGAGCCTAAATCCTGAGACCTATGGTAAGGAAGTACAAATCTGGGCGATTCAAACAGAATGTAGGTTCAAACCCAGGTTCTTTTACTTGCTAGCTCAGTAAATTGGGGCTAATAACCTACCTTTATGCGTCTCAGTTTCCTCATTCCAAACATGTGGGGAGTAACAAGTCTAAGGGTATTGCGATCAAGAGGGACTCCTGAGTGAAAATGCCTGGCATGCAATAGGTACCCAGTCATTGTGTTTGCCTGCCTGCCTCTCTGCTTGCCTGCCTTCCTCAGGCAGAGGAAGGTTGCCCAAATCATAGCTGGTCCAGGGCAAAGCCAGAGAGCAGCCCAGTGCACTGAGAGCCTCAGGAAGAGTTACGAATAACCTGGCTAATGCTGAAGCTAGAGCACAGTGGGTTATCTGAGACTGGCATTGACCATTCTTGTTGCAGGGTGGCCTATGGGTAAACATCTGGGCTGACCTCAACATTGACATTATCAGCAGATTATCTTCACAAAGTGGAGTTTGAACTTGAGGTTGTTAACCTAAGATGGGTGGAAGAAGGCTTATTCACCTGGCTATGCCCTAAGGATGAACTGACAGGACTATACTCTGGGTCCTAACCTGTACCTCAAGGAACATCTCCTACTTAGGGGAGGCAGAGAGATCTCAAATGGTACTGGGAAAAAATATTATAGATTCATATTATACAAGTGCAAACTTGTTAGGCACCAAGGCAAAGTGGACAGGACTGCTCCTCCATCCTACAGATCAGTAGATCTGACTACACAAAACCTTTAACTATTTATACTGCCAGCGGGTGCGGGCAGTGGGGAAGAGAGGGGCGAATGCACCATAAATAAAACTAAAAGGCAAATGAGAAATTAGGGAGAGAGATTTGTAGGACATATAACAGATAAGGAGATAATATCTCTTTTACCAAGAAAATTTTTTCAAACAAATTAGGTGATGAATATCCAAGAAGATAATGGACAGAGTTTGAATAGGCAATTCACAAAAGAAGTTACAAATTACCAATAAACATGTGAATATACATTCAACTTCACTAGTAATCAAAACAATTAAAATTAAGGTGAGATACTGTTTTTTAAAACTCATATTGGCTAAGATAGAAAAGGTTTTAAATGCTCATCGTGGGCATGTATGTGCAGTAAGGACTTACAAACACTCCTAGATGGGAGTATAAATTGGAATAAACTCTATGAGAGCAATTCCACAGTTCATTGCAAAATTCCTTCTTCACTTTGACTCAAAAATTCTGTCGAGGAATGTATCCTAAGGGGCAATTGAAAAAGAAATACAAGATGTACAAGAATATTCACAGCATTAACACTTACGATAATAAAAAATTGGAAGCATAAAATGTTGAATAGAGAATGATAAGTAACATGGTTTTCCAAACAATGAAGTGTTTTACAGGCATTAAAAGTTATCGGTGAAGAGTTATTTGTTAACATGGGAAAACATGTATATTATTGAATAAAAAAGATAGTGAAATGTTTTGACAGTATGAACTCATTTTTGTCATTACGTGCATGCATTGAAAAGAATAAAGAATATATTCTACAATATTACTAGTGGTTAGATCTGAGTAGAGTTATGGAAATGGAGGAATATTATATGTTTGCTTTTTAGTTTTACAAATTTTCTTTAGTGAGTATTCTGACTTTTGTAATGAGAAAAAAAATCCTCCAAATAAAAAATAATTAAAAGAATAATTTTAAGGAAAAAAAGCTTTTCAAGCCTCTTATGCTCATACCCTTCAGGCTAAATTAGCACACATTACTCAACAGTGATCAGAGAGTCCTGAGCTGGAAACTAGGGTTTGGTTCTTATTTGTGGGCAGCCCAAGGCAGGTTAAGGGCCTTCTCATTCCTAAGGGTCTTCAGAGCCCAGACTCTTGGGGATGTGGCAAGACCTTGGAGAGCTGGAGAAGATAAGCCTCCAGGAAGAGCAGGCACTCGCCCCACTGTACACCCTGAACAGGAATCAGGCCCATGGCCACAACTTGCTGGCAGGTAAGAGGCTGGTATTCAACTCATCAGTATCTCTTAGGACTCTAACCCAGGCATTGTTTAACTGGATCTGTATGAAAATCAATGGTCCATGCATTTGGATTTAAAAAATTATATCTTTATGTTCACTAATCTCTATCAGTGGTCACCTCCTGACCACATTTCTCATTCATAATCCTTTGATTATGAATGCAGGCAATAAGCCTCAGCAACATGAGTAGTATTGCAACTTAGTCACTAATAGAAATCATTGATATTTTCTTCTCACATTACAATTCCTTGCAGGTATCTCAAAATGTGATTTACTCATCATCACTTCAAAATTCTGACCGTAATTATGCCCACTGCTAGATTTTGTTATTGAAAGTCTCAATGAAAAACACTGCCCCAGACATAGTGGGGGCAGGAAAGTGTATATTTAACATTCGTTTTTAAAATGTATTTTTATAACTGTATCTCAATACAATTGCTTTCTTTTATAATTCTCTGTATCTTATTTTACATATTTAAAAACAATATTTTGAGAAGGAGCCATAAGCATCACTAACTGCCAAAAGAGATCATGTCCCCCAAAAGGTTAAGAACCCCTGTTATAAGCCCAGAAATTTAAAACAAAGGGAAGAACAACTTTTCTGTTTGGACCGATTCTTCCTACTCCCTTTCCTCTTGCCGACTCACAAAGGCAGCCTGAGTTTCTAATGATTACATTAGAACCCTGGGATTCGCTACTGATTAACCCTGAACCCCTACCAAATATTTTCCCAAACAGCCCAAACTGAAGGTGAGTATCCCTAATTCCTAGGTGATTGCATACTCAGCAAAGTCACCAATAGTGATGTAACTCAAGACGCTGCAAATACAGATCAGGTTCCAGGTTTCAGACTCAGAGTTTTTACATATAAAGGGCAGTAGTGGTCAGAGCGCTAGGCCTCCAGAAGGCAGCCTGGCATTTGGGGACTTTCCTACCAGGGCCAAGAGGGCTGGTACCACAATCATGATTACCACTACCCTCTACTGAGCACGGGTCACAGGCCGGGCTTGCTCAGCACTTCCTGGCTCTTTCTGTGGGTCCCCAGAGGCAGACAGATCTCTTGTTTCAGAGTCATCGGGACCAGGATGGTGGGAGACAACTTCAGGGCAGAACTTCCCACTGCTCAGAGTTGCCCAGAGCTAGTGGGGACAGGAAGGTGTGGAGAATAGAGACTGCTGTCTGAGAGGGACTGGGGTTTAGCTTTACTTCCCTTTATTTGTTATTAAAGAAAACAACATGGAACGATCTGACTTTGAACAAAGACATCCGATATGCCAGCTGTAGGCCAGACTGTCTACATGTGAAACCTAGAAAAAAACCTGTGGTTATCATTCTAAATATGGAGAAACTGAGGCTCACAGAGGTGACAGGACTAGTTTGACTTGCTAGACCAGGAATCTCCACTCCGCATACACACATTATAATTTCTACCCCAAGAAGGGAGGAGCTGCTATCTCAGATGTTTTGTAAGGAGGGCCCTGCACTGCTCCTCTTCCTCATGGATCACATGTCACCTCCTGACCACATTTCTCATTCAGAACAAGTCACCCTAGTACTGACAGAAAATAAATCTATTGTCACTGGGTGTTAGGATTGACAATTTTCTCTCTTTAAAAAAGACTCTTTACTTTTAGAATCAAAACAAAATTTTCTTTAAGAAAGAAATAAAAACTCACTTCTGCTGTAAATTACCCACAGAGCCTTGTTTGTAACTCATGACCAATTTTATGTGGTTAGGATACTGGCTTGCATACTTGGGTCTGGGTCTCTCGGCCTACTAGACTGTAATTCCCTCAAGGGCCAGAAATGAGTCTCATTTGGCATTAAGTTTTCCCAGCGCTTACTCAGAGCAGATGCCCAATAAATGGTGAATTAAAATGGAAAATGAGAACGAAGGGCTACTAGGTTCCTACATTGCTCTTGGTGTGATAGAGAAGGGCTAGAATGAGAAACGATGGCAAAATTCCCCTGTGGGTTGCTCAGAAACTTGGTTCTATGAAATGCTGTGGAAGAAAAGCATGTCAAGGTCAAATAAAATTACTCAGCCCCCAGATGGCAGATCAAAGGAAAGAGGTTAGATGCACTGATTCACACTAGGGTGTTAATGACATACTCAACACTGCTTGCTGTGAGCTTAAATTGATAGAACTGGTTGGGAGAGCAATTTAGCAATATCTAATAAGTTGAAGATGTTCATGCCCTTGAGCCTATGAATTCTGCTTCTGAGTATGTATACACACTAAATAAACTTTCACACATGGCACAGTGAGACATGAACCAGAGTGCACAGTGTGGCACTATTAGTAGTAATAAAAACATCCATCAATAGGAAAAGGGCTGAATTATGGTTAACTTTAGTTAATATAATACTATATAGCAATTAAAATCAACGAACTAGAGACACATGTATCAATATGAATTCAAGCCAAAATATGATTGAATTGAAAAAAAAAAACATATTGCAGAAGGAAATATATGAAATGGTAGTATACAAAAAAAGTTTAGAAATCCGCGAAACAATACTATATAATTTTTATGGATACATAAACATATTAGCAAAAGCATAAAATTATGTACAGGGATGCTATACACTATCTTCGTGATAGTGGTTCCTGTGGGGAAGGTGGGAGGGTGAGGAGCGGGTGGTGACAGAGTCCAGCCAGGCTACAAGCTCGGATAGATCATCCTAATCCCTTTGCAGCTTTAGTTTATTAATTGTTTTATTGTAGTAAAATATAAATAAAATTTACCATTTTTGAATGTACAGTTAGTTCAGTGACATTAAGTACCATCGCATTGTTTTGCAATCATCACCACTATCTACCTCCAGAACTTTTTCCGCATCTCAGTTAACAAGGGAAATGGGAATGAAGTAGCTATTGTGCTCTTGATGTGATAGAAAGGGGGTGGAATGGTAGCAGTGTGAAGGTCCCCTGTATGAAACTCTGTACCCTTTAAACAGTATTCCTGTTGCCCCCTTTTCTCAGCCCCTAATCACCACTACTCTACTTTCAGTCTGTATGAATTTGATATTTTAAGTACCTGATATAAATGGGATCATACATTTGTCTTTTTTGGTCTGGCTTATTTTACTTAGTATAACATTTTCAAGGTTCATCCATGTATCAGAATTTCATTCCTTTTTAAGGCTAAATAATATTCCATTGTATGTATGTACCAAATTTTGTTTATTCATTCATTAATTGTTGGACACTTGGGTTGTTTCTTTCTACCTTTTGGTTATTGTGAATAATGCTGTGTAGTTCATTAATTTTATAACCAATGTGTGTAAAGCATTTTTCCAATTTACAAAGCATATTTATTTACATGAGATAAGTTAATGAAGACAGAGTAGATTTCCATTTTATTGAGGTTCAGACAGGTCATATTACTGACTCAAGATCACAGAGCTGAAGTAACTTGAACTAAATTCTCCTGTAAAATAGAAGCTGTACTCAGGATCTAAGATTCTGTAATCCTATCAGTGGCCTTTCCCCCTCCAAAAGAAGTATTTTGTGGTAAATTCCAGACTTTTTGGCAGACTTGACTTTGAAGTTCCTTGTGGCCATGGCCTGTGTCTTTCTGTATCTTGTGTTTGACAGGCAGAGGGTGGTAGACATTTGATGAGTCTTTTGCCAACCACTCAATTTCTCAAGGACCTGACTACGAGGCTACCAGCTAGAAAGTTGCCAATCACATCTAGATTCCCTCCCTGTGGCCACAGAAAGTGCTGCCTCTCATCTCTTGCTAGGGTCAGTTCCTGAGACCCTCATTGGGCTCCCAGATGGCAAGAGTAGACACTTATTTCCCTCATTACCCTCAGTGCTTCTCACAGAATTCAAGTGGATGGAGAAGGCAAAGGGTCCAAGATTGTTGGTGAGTTTTTCTGAGCTCTAACCCCGTGCTGAGAAAAACATGTGGTGACAGGAGCTCGCCCCACCTAGGCTCCTGTGGTTTCTCAAAGGATGCATCCTCCTTTTCTTCTTTTGTTTTGACCTCCGCTCCATTTCCTTCCTTTGGAGGACTTCCTGCCCTTGGGAACTATCAGCACCTACTCCGAGGGCCAGGCCCTGGGCAGGAGGCCTGGGAAAACTGCCTCCAGCTGCTCTTCCACAAGACTGGGGCTGGGCATGGGGCACTCTGCTTTGAGGTTGGTTTGAGCAAGGAGGTGGGGGAATAGGCCTCGTGGCAGATGCAGGGTCAGGTCCTGTTCTGGGGTCAGCTCTTGTCTTTCAGAAAGCCTAGATGCAGGCTTGGGCCAGGTCCCTGCAAGCCTTCCTGACTCTCCCTCTGCAGCATAATACCCCAGAAGATGTAGGCCCCCCAGGGAGCCCCATGCACACACATACGTGTACTAGACTATCTAAGCCTGCTTAAAACTCTGGAATGTTATATTATGTTGATAGATATCATCTGTATTTTTTTATGGTTTATTTTAGATTTTAACTTTCAAAGTTTGTTTATTTAGTGCTTTCCTTCCTTCTCTCCTTCCTCCTTCCTTCCTTCCCTCTCTTCTTCCCTCCCTCTCTCTCTTTCTCAAAATGAATATTGGTTGGCCATTAGTCAAATTATGTGCCCATACTGGGCAAACAGGCCCTTTGTAGTGCTGTGTCCGGAGTGTGAGGGTGGGGCTAGCATTTTCCTAGTCTTGCCCCTGCCCCAGCCTGGACCCGGAACATCAGCCCAGCAGGCTATGTGGCTGGATCTCATGGGTGCCATCATAGTTCACTGCCCTCCAGTTCATGCTAAGGTCAATTGTTCGGACTGTCCCCAGAGCTGACAGAGGGGAAAGGGGACTCCTGACAGGACAGGGCTCCTGGATCAATATCTATGGGATATGACCCCCTGCTTAAGTATCTATGAGAAGATCAGCCTCGTCTCCAACTGCCACTAATGGTTGTTTTTTTTTCAGGGTTAAATATTGTCCTTTCCTTTCAGGGCCTTGTTAGAATGTGCCTCTCTCAAAGGGGTGAGCTTATTGCATTCCCTTTCCTTTAAAATCAGGAAAGAAGAGGCTGAAGAAGCCCTAGAAAATGGGGATGAGCATAGCAAGGCTCCCCTTTGGCAGGCCCTGAAGGCAAAAGAGGTGTTAGCTCAATGCCCCCCTGCTCAGGGGTCCACCTTGCTGACAGGCTTGAGGTCTGAGACAGCTCTGGATGGAAGTACCTTATTGCAAGAGTACATGAATTCCCTGGAGGAGGCTTAGTCTGAAAAAATGCCCTTACTGTACACATACCACACACACACACACACACACACACTTGTATTTACAACCTCCCCTTCATGGATGCATCTTCACAGTGTATCCCCATAAATTCCACCCCACCCTTTACCCCTATCCTCCTCTACCATCTATACCATACACAGAAGTCTAGAAGTCTAGAGTTGGCAAGGACTTTAAAATCCAAGTCATTTTATAGACAAGAAGACTGAGATAGAGAGAAAAGAGACCTGCTCAATGTCACCTAGAAGTAATGGCCAAGCCAGAGCAGGAGCTCTGGTCTCCACTTGTCTCAGGCAGCTGTGTGAGGTTGAGATGCAACATCTCATTTCTTCTTCCCAGCTGTGTGACCTTGGGCAGCTCACTTAACCTCTCTGAGCCTAGAGTCTTCATTTGTGAAATGATAACACCCACGTCAGTGGGCTTTTTTTGAGGAGACATGTGGTATAAGCACCTTTCCTGCAAGCTATAAAGATGGTGAGATGTGGTGGACAGTCAGAACTCCAGTCTTTTCCTTTCCTTTGAAAGATTATCTGCAAGTTATACTGGGAATACATGTTGCAAATATTTTTTTTCCTGTTATTTTTTAAACTTTTTAATGATATTTATTTTGTATAAGTTTGTGATTTTAATTTAATTAGTTAAATATATCCATTTTTTCCTTTAAGTTTTTGTGTTTTTGTGTCCTGCCTCAGATTATAAGTGAGGAACATTTTATAAATGACATATCCCCCAGACAAATTACAAAATAGGAAATATAAATAGATACTAAAAATATGAAAAAAATTCCACAAATTCTCTCGTAATAAAAGAATTACTGCTATACCATTTCTTTACATTATCAGATTAGTAAAGATTCTAAAATTTGATAACACATTGTGTTGGTGAAACTGATGAGGAACAAGTACTCTCATACTTTCCCAGTAAAGTATAAATTGGTACAACCCTTATCAAGGGCGACTAGGCTCTATTCATAAAAATGAAAATTGCACATATTATTTGACCTAGCAATTCTACTTCTGGGTATTTTTCCTCAGATATTATGCATGTGTGAAATGTGAAATGTCATGTATGTTATAGCCTTGTTTGTAACAGCAAAGAAAACAACCTAAATGTCCATCATTGGGGAAACTGGTCAAAATGTTTCATCCATACAATGGACTACTATATAGTTGCAATAAAGAATAGGAAGCTTTTTATCACTAACATGGAAAATGTCTTTATATTGTTATTTGAAAAAAAGCAAGGTGCAGAACAGAATATATATATAATATGCAACACTCTCTCACCACCAGAGGCAATCAGGCTTCCACATCATGGAAGCAGCTCCCACAGCTCACTGTGGTTAGGAAATTTGGAGAGTGCCACTCCATCCCAAGGGTACTTCAAAATGTACAGCCAGTGGTTTGGCATCATGTAGTGGGAGCTAACGAGCCCAACTCCCAAAGTGATTATGAAAGCCACACCTCCCAAAACCAAAAGGCTGAGCAACATCTAGAAAGAATCCAACACAGCCATTATGTGATTTTGGATTCTGTTAAGTCAAATGAGTGGAATTGCATGAAAGTTGAGCGGGACCAGTGTGATGAAGTTTTTGGATAGCCTTGTGCAAACAAGAATCAAGGACACCATGAAAGGGTTTATCATCAACACTGCAGAAAGTCAAAATAAGTAAGGCTCAAAAACCTGGTGACTCAGACTATGAAACAATCCTAAAATCACTATTTGAGGTTGGATTATCAAAAATCAAGTGAATTTTAAAGATCATGGCCGAGATATCTATATTCCTACCCAATTAATAGCTATTGCTTGTTAACATTTTTACTTGTGATAACTCATGTTTTGCTAGACAACAAAAGAATATGTAATTTTGTACTTTAACTAAAATCTGTCCATTTCGATTTTGTTGCATATATGCACTTCATGTCTTATCTGTATGTGATCAAATAAAATATGGCTCAGATCAGTAATTTTATTGATTTAAAATGTCAACTAGTCTTATTTAATGGAGGACTGCAATATATCTTTTCCTTTTTATAAAATTTATGCTTAGACATAATTCCGAAAATGAATATGACAAAATAAAAATCAATTAGTAGTGTAAAGATATGTAACCATTTGTGTAAAAAAGGAGAAAGATACATATACTTATATATTATTATGTATGTACTTACATAGATGATTAGATATATAATATTATATATAAATGTATAATCTCTCTAGAAGAGTTCACAAGTAACTAATATTAGTGAGTACTTGCTGGGGAGTGGAGGGAGGATTTTCTCTATATAGCTTTCCATACTTTAAAATTTTTGAGCCATGTGAATTATACTTCACCAGCTCAGAAAGTTAAAAAACAATTTTAAAATGGCAGAATCCAGTCTAGAATATCGAACCAGCCTCTCAGGGATTGGGCCTGGATTTTTAGAGTTCCCTAGGAACCTCTTGGGTGAATCTGGGCCTGTCATAGAAGATCCCTAAGAACCTACTGAGCCTTACTTAGATCCAGGAGTCACGGTCCTATGGCCTCTGCTGCGCCACCTGGTGGCCTTAGTCAGACCAGCTTCCAAGCATCTGAAAAATCTGTGGAAATACTTAGCAGATAGAGACAGACAAGGACAGATGGTAATGTGACACTATGCCTACAGGCTGGGTGGCACACAGTCGACCTCCAGGGCTGCTTGTCTGGATCTAATTTGGAACAAGGTACAGCCCCTAGAGTTCCATAGCTTCTATGTCCCAAGGAGACACCTAGAGGCAGCCTGCAGGAGCACACAGCACATGGACTTAAAAGTTAGACTCCGGTTAAACCCCTGGCTCCACCGTCTACTAGCCTTGCTATCTCATATAGGTTAACCTCTCAGGTCCTCGCTTTTCTCATCTGCCAAATGGGTACAGGTATAAGTCAGATAAAGTCTGCACACAAATCTAGAACAATGCCTGCACATAGCAGAAACTTGATAAATGTTCATTCTTTTCCCTTTTGTTACTCCTGACTACTTTACTCCCCTGCCGAAAGAGAATAGCCTGGCTCCTGGGGGTTTTCTGTGCCCACAGTGCTGGGAGGGTTCTGCACTGGAAAGGCTGAGGAAAACGAATTCCGTGTGCTTCTGATATTTCTAAACGCTCTCCCTCCCTCCTTCTACCTTCTTGCCTCTTCTTTAGCTACCAAGGAATATTCTAGGCCTGAGTAGGGTGGGGAGGAAGCTCAGGAAGTGGCTGCAGTTCCTACAGGCAGGGTCATATCCAGTTCTAGTCATTCTGCCAGTAGGCCTGGGTGCTCCATCAAGCACCTCCTCTAGCCAGGGAGCAAGGCCCAGTCCCTGCACCCAGGGAGCACACAGTGCGTGGAGAGAACCAAATGGCGCAAACATCACAATGAACATGCAGGTGGTTGAAGGGACCCAGGGGGCAACGATGAAGTTATTAAATTGACCACTTGCTCTTTTGGGTTATGACACTGCTTCTAGAAGCTCCTGATAAAATGCAACTAAAGAGCCCATTAGCCCCTCACCCCTTAATTCAGATTAGTATCTTAGCTTTCCTCCTAGACCTTCTCAAAGATGACAGAACCCAAGAGAGATAAGACAGCAGACTGAAAAATGTTTGTTCGAGGCTGTGAGCTGGAAAGTTCGGAGCATAGGACAAAGCAGCCTAGCAGCCTGGGAGGGGTGACTGCGGGGTTCAAAGCTGTCTGGAGGTGGGAAGGCACCAGCCTGGCCACAGGAAAAGCCTCGCAAGAGGAAATTAGGAAATACTGAGGTCACCCGCGTCAAAATTCTGCCCTGGCCGTGCTCTGTACCCATGGCAGCAGAGGACCACCAAGAAGTCAGATGCCAAAAGAACAGGATCCTGACCTTAGGCATCACCTGATCCACAGGTGAGGAAACTGAGGACCAGCAAGACAAGGTGCTTGCCCAGTCCCGCCTGAGATAGTGGAAGAGCGTGACCTAGGCCTTGAGTCTTCTCCCCATCGTGTGGTGAAAAGCACTTGGGCTTTGGAGCCAAATAGAACTGGACTAGAACCCAAACTCTCCCATTAGTTTACTAGTTATGTGGTCTTAGCAAAGTCATTCACCTCTCTCTGCCCCGGTTTTTCTCATCTATAAAATGGAGACAATAGCTCTTTCTCAGGATTGTTGTGAGAAAATATACAAATCACGTGGCACACGGCAGGCACATGACAAGTGGCACCACTATTATCGTTGCTTCTCCTACCTGACTGCCCCTGGCATGGCAGGTAGGAAGGGGGCTGGCTGCTGCAGCAAAACTGCTTTGTAACTTGCTGGTGGTCACGGTAGGGGCACGGGGTTCTGGGTGTTGGGACCAGATGTGTGGAAAGCAGAATGTGGCTTGTGGCTGAGCAGTGAGGCTTCCTAACTAAGCCCGGCTTGCAGAGTATGCAGGCTATGGGGGACACGCATCCAGTGCACAGTGTGGAAAGGCCAAGGACACTAAGCTTCTTAATATGACTACGAGGCGTGGCCTCTTATTCACATTAAGGCACCTGCCAACGATGTCCTTTGCCATCACCAGAGCGGTTCCCAGAGGCAGAAATACTACAAGGAGTCTTATGTTTCCCTCCCTTTTGCTCCAGTTTCCTCATTTATGTATTTATTCTTATTTTTTATTGTACAATGTCCATAAAAAGCACGGTTTTTGTGGCAACAATCACTTTCTGAGTGCAGTGTCCTGAGCATTTGGCTTACATGCATTTGTTTATTCAATTTAATTATCACCGCAGCCCTGCAAGGAACATATTGTCATCCCCATTTTACAAGAGGGAAAACCGAGGCTCGGTTCCTTGCTGAGAGTCACTCAGCTAAGAAAGTGCCAGAACTAAGATTCAAACTTCCAGTCTTGGCCTAATTTCAAATATGGTGTTTCCACACCTGAGGCTAGCACCTCCTGCTGAATTTGAAGCTGCTTTCCAGGGAAGAGGAATAGATATGGGCAGGGCCTTTAGGTTTTGGAGGCTGCAGCAGGCCTGGATGTTGGGCCTGTATGGGTGTGTGTTGGGAGTGGGGAGAATTTGTTCATGAGGCAACCCTGAACAAGTGAAAGGTATCTCAGTGGCAGAACAGGTACAAAGCAGGGCTCAGCAGGAAAGGGGAGGAGAATGAGAGAGACATTAGATCTCTCCCAACGTCTGTTTCCCTTCCTCTAGGCAATGACCTCGGTTCTCCACTGTCGGTTTGGGAGGAAGCTGATTCTGTCCCCCGCCCTAAGGCCCTGGGCCTCATGCCTAATCCATCCCCAGTCCCCCTTGTTGGTCCACGGATGAGCATGTGGAATAGCAAGACACGTGGAAAGGTTCCTCGGGATCTTCAGAAAGAAGCTGCCCTGAGAAAGTTTCCATGGGTGACCTTCCTATCTGGTGTTTTTATACTGCAGGTCTCCATTTAAAAAACGCAACCTGTGGGAAAGGTGGGTGACCACAGCGCTCTGCGATCCTCCCCCTCCCCCGCACCCTGTCCCCACCAGGCCTCTGGCAAAAGTGGCGAGAACTCAGTTTGAGACCAGAGTAGTGAGGTAACAGACACCACATCTGCTCCCCCGACTCCTGGCCTAGAAGAGTCAGCCAGGCGCCTGGGCAAGGGCACTGGGTATTTTCAGCCCTAGCAGCATCAGCAGGGCCTGAGAGGCGTCAGCCATATTGTATTTCATGTGACCCAGGCACCGGTCCAGCGAAGTAGCCATGGGGAGCCAAACTTGTGCCCTTGCCACTGGCCTGAGCTCCATCTCCCTTTTTGCTGGTCTTCAGAGCCACACCAGAGCAGAAACATGCGAGGAGGGCTCCTGCCAGACCCAATTGGCAGAAACGGGTGGCAAGAGGGACTAGCAGTTTTAGCTGCCCCCAAAGTTCTGACCACTCCAACCTCCTTCTCAGGCCCCTCCCTCCCCCCCTCAGGAACTCGACCCCCCCCCCCCACTCCTACCCATTCCCTCCATAATCATCCCAAGCAGTGCTTCTCTCTGAACCCGGTAGGGGGTAGGGTGACCAACCATCCCGGTTTGCCCTGGGTGCTCCCGGTTTCAGCACTGAAAGTCCTGTGCCCCATGAAACCCATTGATCCTGGGCAGGTTGGGACATGGTTGGTGGTATCGCCTACCATTCTCCAGCTACGACTTCTTTTTGAAGACACAGAAATTGAGGCCCAGGAAAGGCAAGTCCCTTGCCCAGATACATGGAGCTAGAAGGTGAGGGGCTGGCTCAAATTTAACTTCCTGCTCCCAGGTCAGGCCAGGCCAAGCCTGCTGCCTGCCTCATTCAGGTGATTCTAATAGCCATTAACTATGCTCCCTCCTTCAGACTCTCCATCTCATCTAGCTCTCCCTAAGGTCTCAGGGATATTTTTCTAAAGCTATGCATTAGAATTCCCTGGAGGCTGAGACCCACCCCAGAGTTTCTTATTTGGCAGGCCCGGGGTGGGGCCTGAAAATCTGCATTTCTAACAAGGTCCCATGTGATGCTGCTGATGCTGCTGCCTGGGGACTGTGCTTTGAGAATCGCTGATATGAATCACAGCTCTGATATAGTCTCCCCAAAACTCTAGACCTCCCACAGCTCATTGAATATAGGTCCAGGCCTGACTTCAAGACCCCACTGTAACTCAGCCCTCATCACCCCCACAGCTCCCCTCCACACCAGGTCCTCACCCTGCCAGGCTACTCCACATCCTCAGGAGATGCTCTGCTCTCTCCTGCCTCAGTGTCTTTGGTTAAGCTATTCCTGGCCTGGACTCCACAGCCTCCTCCTCACACACGGATCCCCTTATTCTTTACACCTACCTATCTCAAATGCCACCTCCTCTGGGTGCCCTGCTGGGCCTCCATTGGCCAGGACAAAGGATTCTTCCCTCAGCTCGCAGCTTGGCCCATATTTCATCCTTCTCTGTGTAGTAGCTGTCCTTGTCACTGGTCTGTGGATTCCTTGAGGACATGACTCTTTCATCGTTGTCTATTTATTTGTTAAATGGATATGATCCCGGAAAATAGAACCAGGATAACAGATGGCTCTTTGGGGAGGCAGATTTGAACTCCACCTGAGAAAGAACTTGTAACAACACGAACAGTTGATTCCAGCTCTTGAAGTTCCTGCTAGGAGATTGTGAGCTCCCTGTTACCTCTGGGCATCTTCAGTGGGATTGGATGAGCATCTACAAAGTCACTGAAGTCTGTGGTTAGGCGGGTTCTGACCACTCCAACCTCCTTCTCAGACCCCTCCCTCCTCAAGAGAATCTGACCCCCACCAAAACCACTGCCTTGCATCTCAGATCCACAAGGTCCCACAGGCTGGCTGGACCTCACCAGAGGCTTGTGACGGTAGTGTTTGTCAGTGGTCTTCATTGTCTGAATATAAGAAGTACAGTGGTGAGGCCTCCTTGTTCCAGGCCTGCTCACCTCCCTCCTCTGATTACCGCCTTCTCAGAAGGCCCAACACCTCCTTGATGCACCCAAAGACCCTTTCGTTACTCATCCACACCTGTAACTCCAGCCTCACAGGCTAGAGGAAACAGCTTACGTGTGGGTCAGACAAATATCTGCAGGTTTGCCCACAGCTTCGGCTCCTTGGGAACAGTGCCTAGCACCACACCAGGCACATGTCAATGCTCAGATTGTACGTGTTTTCTCCCCGTGCCCTGCCCAAGTCCTCATCCCTGGTGCCCTACCACGTATAACCAGTGGGTAAATGCCCTCTTGCCCTTCCCCATCTGTTCTTTGGAAAGAACCTGTGAAACCCATTCCAATCAAAGAGCCTTTGACTGAGGCTTCCTGCCCTGCCATGCCTGGGGGAAATTTTACTGTTTAACTCAGACAAGCTTGAAAGACTCACTTGATTACATTGTGGCTATGCCATTGTGGTGATTTTGTTTATTTGTTGGTGGGTTGGTTTGGAGAGGGAAGAGAAGGATTTTCCAGAGTCTGGACTCATGGCTTGGTGGGACCTACCAGGGTCAGCGCTGATTGTGAGTTTGGTGAGGTCTGCAGTTTGTACCATTGAAGACAACCTGCCCCGGCTTTCTACCCTCCTGGGAAGTGCCCATCCACCAGGTTCAAAGTTGGCAGCCTGGTTATTGGAATGGCCTGAGAAAGCTATGACCCGGGAGACCTAGCTGGGGAACACCCTGGTCTCAGCTTGCCTTCTGCCAACCTCTAGGTCTTATGAGCATTCTCATTTCCACTCCTTCCTGAGGCTGGCTGTCATGACCTTCTGAAAGAATGCAGGGTCAGCCAGCCTGTCTGAAATTTCCTCTCTGTGTGTGTGAAAGGAGATATGTCCAACTGTGAACACAGAGAGTCTGCGTCCTTATGACTCAGCAGATGTAGCTATCCTCAATGCTGTCCCTTGGAATGTCAAATGGACCAGCCTCAAATGTCTGACAGCATTAGAACAAAAGCTTGGACCCCATGAGTTCTTTTGGGCAATACCCAGGCACCCAGATACATACATGCACACAGACAGATACACATAGCCACACACCCAGATACCCAGAGACATCAGACACAGTCAGAGGCATGCACACAGAAACCGACACACACAGAAAACTCAGACACATTCAGTGATACACACATGCAAGCACACCTCCCCCCAAATATACCCACACAGATACACACAGATACCTAGGAACACCCAGAAACACCAATATACACTCCTCCAAAGGACTCTTATCAGAAGTTTACCCATCCTTTAAGGCCAGACATAAGTCCGATGCACAGTAGTCTTCAACACCAATGCATACTGAGCTGAGTATGCCCATGAGGGAGGGGCATCCCAGGAGAGGTGGCAGCCCAGTGCCTGGTTCCAAGGGCTCTGTTTTGGCTTCCTGCCAGTCTGAGGTACTACAGCTATCCTTGTCATTTTGGATCATCCAAGGAAAGATAACTCATTCATTAATTCATTCCATAAATACTTACTGAGCACCCGCAGGCATTGTACAAAAAACAGCAAACAGAGAGTCCTAGCCCTGGTCTCGTAGAGTTTATGGTCCATCAGAGGAGACAGATAGCAAAAACCAAAGTGATTCTTAAAGTAAGTATTTGTTATGGGTTAAATTGTGTCTCCCCACTCTCCACAAAATTTGTATGTTGAAGTCTTAACTCCCAGTGCCTCAGAATGTGATGGTATTTGTAGATAGGGCCATTAAAGAGGTGATTAAGTTAACATGAGGCCACTAGGGTGGGCCCTAATCCAGTATGACCGCTGTCTTTATAAGAGGAAATTTGAATATTTAAAGAGACACCAGAGACACATGTACCCAGAAGAAAATCCATCTGAAGTGCCAGCAAGAGAGCTGGCTGTTTGCAAGTCAAAGAAAGAGGCCTCAAAGGAAACCAACTCTTTTGGCACCTTGATCTTGGACTTTCAGCCTCCAGAACTGTTAGAAAATAAATTTCTGTTGTTCAAGCAAAGCAGCCTGTGGTATTTAGTTATTGCAGCCCTAGAAAACAACATTAAAAACAAGAGACCGAGAAAACGAGGAGTGGGAGCAAATAGTCAAGGTTCTGCATTTGCTTCTTCATGGAGTTGTTACGCCCTCTGAAGTGAGCTACACAGGTCATGAATGAAAAGGCAAAGCAGCAGTAAGCTGCCCTCTCTATGCCCTGACTCCAGCAGGGCTCTGTTTCTGCCTCTGGCCTCCCCAGCGGGCTCCATCCCATACCAGTGTGGGAGGAAAGCCTCTCATGCCTTCTCTTGTGTTTAATAAAATGTTGCCGAGTGTCTGAGTGGAATCAGGCATCACACAGGTGTGTCGGAGCTGTAGAGGTGAGTAAGAGTTGCACCCAGGCCCCAGGATCCCTGAGCCCAGAATCTAGGCCACCAGCGTCAACCGCTGCTATGAGTTGTGGTGGTTCTTTTACATTTCTCAGAGTTGCCCATGGTCTCCGAGTGTAATTAAATTATGGAAATAACAAATCTGTTATGTTTGCCAAGTTCTTTGAAGTTGACAAATCTCTTCTACAAAATTGGTTTCAACGAGGTACTCATGACAAGTAACATTGATACTATTATCACTGTTTCACAGGTGAGAAAATCGAGGTCTGGAGAGGTCGGATGACAAAGCCAAATAGTTTTTAAAAATGGCATCCAGTCTCTGGGTTTAAACTCAAAGAGACATGGAGGCGGTAAACAGCCTAGTTGGGTTCTGATGTCCTAGGCGTCTCAGAGTCCTTAGGCAAACTCCAAGAGGAAGTGATGACCGGGGAGGTGAAGATGGGAGGATAGAGGGTACTTTCTACCCTTTCTTTTTAAAATGGGAATAATAATCCAGCTCAGGGATTCTTACAGGGTGGCAGGATGACCTCTGCTCAAGGTTCCAGTAAAAGGACACAGAGAAAACTCACCATTGGGTCACGAGGAGAAAAGCGCACTCAGGGATAGTCACCCCACAGCCTCCATGTCCTTCCACTCTGGCATCTGGTGACCATTAGGGTTGATTTCTTTCACCTCACTGCTTCCCTTTATTATAGTAATGTAATGCTTGATACATGCAAAAGAGTAGATAACTAATTGTAAGGAATAAAGCACAATAATAAAATGAACTCCATTTGAGCCCACCATGAACTCAGTGTTGGCAAGAATACTGCCAACAGCCAGCACCCACCCTTGTCCTCCTCCTCATCTCAGCCGCCTAGAGGTAAGCTTCACCTTGAATTATGAGTGTAGTCATTCATTGCCTTGCTTTTAAAATATAGGTTTGTTGTACTTGCATGTATCCCTAAACAACGTATGGTATAGGTTTTGAGCTTCATAAAAATAGTATTATACTGTGTGTGGTTCTCTGAGAGGCTTGTTTCATTCAACAGTGTTTCTCCAAGAAAAGTGGAGAAGAAATGTGAATTTTAGGGGTAGGCAAAATTGGGCTAGAATTTAGATTCCAAGTACTCCAGCTGTATGATTGCATGTAAACTCCTTAACCCCACTGAGTCTTAACCTCCTCATCTATATAAATGGGGCTTTCATCGGTTATGATGAGGATTAAATGAAATGTATATGAAATGTTCTTATTGCAGAACAGGTTTTTAAAAATTATTGTGAGTTTCTTTTTTTTCTTTCCTTTTTCTTCTACCTTCGGGGAGGATCACTGACTCACAGGGGCTAAAATACTTACACAATTATTTCTCCCTATATACCATAATCAATCTTTTTTTTAGATTAAGAACTGGGAACACAAATTTTATTCATTAAGTAAAGTCATTACTAAAACATGTACTGCAGCTATATATTATGATTTGGTAATGGGCGGAAAAGGAGTGAAAAAAAGAACTAGTGGGCGAGAGGGTAAAACAGGAACAAAGAAACTATTAACAGGAGGTCACCAACTGTGTTTCTGCTTTTTGAAATGTCAATTAACCATTGTTTACAGTTCTTTAACTACTCCAATCCCTAAGCCTATTAAGATTTGCTTAGAATGGATCCTCTCAGCAGACCACCAAGGAAGACATTATTCTTTGGGGGGCACAACAGTGAACACAACAATGTCAGGATGACATCAAGCTGTGGACCAGATGGAAAGAAAATTCTACAAGCCTGTGCCAGATAAAATTCTTTGTGACATCCCCGTCCTTAATTTAGCTCTTTTCACATGTACCTACTTTGTCTGTATAGCTCAGGGCTTGACTGTTCTTTCATAGAGATTCTGCGGTTTACCTCTTATGGTATGGCTTTCCTTTGCTTCCAAAATAAGGTTTTCAGCAAATAAATATGTGTTATGCGAGAGGCAAAAGCAAATGTGATCTAAGATCTGGAGTCAGGAAAGCAGGTGAGATTGACATTAAAATGTGTGCATTAAAATATTTATATGCACATTTGTGAAATATTAATGCAGCATCCTCCTAACACACAGACAAACACTCCAGGGCAGAGCACCCTCAGACCTCTTTAAAGACCTGCCTTTAATGAGCACAGCTTTTGTCCCTAGAAATGTTCCATTCGCCTCAGAGCACGCTATGGTCTCATTCAGCCTTGAAGTGTCAGCTGGTCAATGTATCCTCTTCAGAGTCTAGGAACACACCTGGTTCCCCCTGCCCAGATGCTCCACTCCTCTTCACACCTGAAGGGCACCAGCCATTTGCCAGCAGAGAGGCCACAAGGACTGAGCCCCTGTATGGGGTGGCATAGGTGCCTGGCTCTGGTTGCTGGGCCTCAAAGAGATCCTCAAAGGATGCGTATCCTCAAAAGCTCCCCCCACCGCCCACTGCCTGGCTTGTCTTTTCCAAGAGATTCTGGGGAACCCAACCGGGGCTGTCAAACACCAGAGAGCTGGGCTGAGGGGACTTGGTCAACAGAGCTTCATATAACCTGGATGAGGAGAAGGCCAGGAGGAACAGTCTGTGGGCAGGAAGGAATCCTGGATTACCAGGACCTACACAGTGTGGACCCTTTTAGGGCAGGGCCCTTGTCTGTTCTGTTTGCTGTCCTACCCCCACATATAGAACAGTGCCAGGTACATATTGGTTCACTGACTGACTCGTGGCCCATGGAGGTTGGCTGCTGAGATGCCCCCACCTGGAGGCAGTGTCCTTCACTGTGAAAAGATGGATAGCAGCAAGTGTGACCATTTCTTCCATTTCCGGCAATGAAGGATGAGTCAGGGAACAGTAAAGAAGAGATGAGAGCTTATTTAAAATGAAGCAAAGCGAATAGTCCATCTGTTTCCTGAAAGGTCTACCACAGTTATTCAAGCTGAAGAAATGAGCACTGTACTAGGAGTCAGGAAGTCTGGGCTTTTCACAGATTTGCTGTGTGATGTAGAATAGTCACTTCCTCTCTCTAGGCTTCAGTTTCCTCTTCAGGAAAATGTAGTAGTGCTATCAGAACTCCAATGTTTTTCCTTGAGTGTGTCTGCCTGTGCACACTGGCCCAAAGAAATGCATGAGCAGCAGTTTGCAGTATAGAAAGGAAAAATAGTTTAATATTGAATTGGCCAATTCGGAATCAGGGAGCTTATGCTTCTAAAACCTTGACTCCCTAGTGGCGTGTAGGTTTAGATTATATTGGGCAAAATAGCAAGATATTACGGGTTAGGGGTTTGGGGGCGTGCTAGGAGCTGATTGGTTAGAGGAGAGGTAAGGGTAATAAACCATTTCTTTAAGTCTCGAGGAGAGGTGTGAGGGCTTTTCTGGAGTGTCCCTGTCTGGGCTCATGGGAAAGTAGCCAGGAAGGGGGTTCTTCTACCTTAGAGCTCAGGAACTGAAACATAACTTAAGATGTTATCTTAAGCCTGCCAGAAATCCAGATGGTGACCATTGGTCAGGTCCAGGCTACTGTCTTCTGCTGCCTTGGAGGTTTGCCGATTATCCAGCAGAAAGGCTAGGTCTCTGAAGGGGGAGAGAGGGAGGGAGGGAAGGAGGGAGAATGCAGGGCAGAGAGAGAGAAAAAGGGAGAGACATGGGATGGGGGTGGGAGGGAGGAAGGATGATTTCTAGAGCTAGGATTTAAAGCTAGATTTAATCAAAGTCACAAGGACCCTTGGTTTCAGTAGTTGAGCCAAATTCTGAAACGCTAACCCTATGGTCATGATTGGAAACTCAAGACCAGGTTTGTCAAAGCCATTCACTGCACCCACCACTACACTTTACTTCCTAGGAGCTCCCAGTGACGCCCTGTTCCAGAACGTTCCCTGGTGATTTATGTGACCAGCCACATCCAAGAGCCCCGTCCGTACCAGCCCAGGGGCCCTGAACCCAGTTCTAAGCCTCAGCTGTCTTCCAGAGACTGCAGTGAAGCACAGAGCTGGTTCCACCTGAGAACCGGGGACGCCCAAGAACTACAGGTCAACCACAGAGCTTCCTTCAGCAAGCTTGCAGGGCTTCTCCATTTCTGCCTGGAAGCTTTTCCCAAACTGGACTGTCTCTGTTCCTGTGGGGCCCTTTTGCTCTGCATCCATCAGCTTGGATGAAGACAACTTGGCCCCCTCTCTCATAGGACGCGCTTAAAACCTGCTGCTGACAAAGGAAAAGGGTGCCCCCCGCCCACCCTGTTTTCCCCCAGTCCCTTTCCTTTCTGACCTTTCCCCCTTTTCTCCCTCTTCTTCCTGGCTCACTTTCCCCCGCTAACCTTCCAAAACTTTCATCTTTTTTCCACCTCTTCCCACATACTTTTTCAAGTCTCAGGGCCTCACCCTGACCCTTTTCATTTTTGGCTTTCCAGGGCTTCTCTTGGGTTTCCGGTCAGCAACACTGTTCTTTTGGCTGGAAAACAGGGCTCCAATTTCTGTGTCATTAAGGTTCCCTTACTATATTCACTGAAAGAGCCAGGTAATCTATCTCTTTTTCCTCTCCTTTCTCCCCGTGAGTCTTTCTTTGCCCTTCTCCATCCACATCTTTAAAAAGTCCCCTGCTCCTATTTTGGCTATAGTTGACAGGTATATTAGTTTCCTCGGGCTGCCTTAACAGAGTAGAAGAGGCTGGTGGCTTAAACAATAGAAATTTTATTTTCTCACAGTTCTGGAGACCAGAAGTCGGAGATGGAGGTATCGGCAGGGTTGCGTTCTTCTTGAGGCCTCCCTCCCTGGCTTGTAGATGGCTGTCTTCTTCCTGTGTCTTCACATGGTCTTTCTTCTGTGTCCTTATCTCTTCTTATAACACTAGTCATATTTGATTTAGGGCCCATCCCAATGACCTCATTTCAACTTGATTACCTCTTTAAAGACCCTATCTCCAAATACAGTCATACTCTGTGGCACTGGAGGATAAATTCTAGGGGTTTGGATAGAGGTCCCCAATCCCTGGGTCATGGACCGATACTGGTCTGTGGCCTATTAAGAACTGGGCCACATAGCAGGAGGTAAGAGGCAGGCAAGGTAGCAAAGCTTCATCTGTATTTGCAGCCGCTCCCCAGCGCTAGCATCACTGCCTCAGCTCCACTTCAGATCATCAGGCATTAGATTTTTATAGGAGCATTGGTCCCTGGTGCCAAAAAGGCTGAGAACCACTGGGTTAGGAGACACGACTCAGCCCATACCAACAGGGGTGATGGTAATAGTGGTAGAAGGAACACGGGCATTACACGCTATATCTGGGCTGATTTTCTTGGACGGTAAACCTTTAGCAAAGAATGGAGAAGGAAGTCCAAAGAAGATGGTTCAGTATGACCTTCTGAAATACCAACCCTGGGTGCTCCCTAAAGAAAATCAGATGTCGATAACCCTAAAGAAAGCCAGGTATCAGGTAAACCAGAAGTTTAATAAAAATGAAAAAAAAAAAACTTACAATATAGTGGCTGACAATGGGCTACTTTAGAATGTCTGATTTGGTCAGCCTGATATGCTGATTCAATGTGGATTCTGAGAGGAGACAGGCTGGCCCCTTGTACCCCAAGATTCATTTTGCTCGCCTGTCTTGTTCCCTTGGGGAGGCCTCTGTCCTCCTGGTATAATTTTCAACCAGGCTGCTTCTGAACACCCTCATCCTGTGAGGAAATCTGCCTAAGTCTGACCTTCACTCATGATGATGATGCTCATTTACGTTGCTTTCTTAAGTCTACATCGTACCCCAGGAGTTCTGCAGTTGGCAGACAGGTAAGAGCCTGTTTTTATAGAGAATAAGAGCTTCAGGAATGCTGGCGCCTCCTCCATAGGAAACAGCCACAGCTCCCAGGGTCTCCGGGCTCCCCTGCGAACTCTTCTGAAACCTATAGGTCCATCTTTCTTGCAAAATGTTCAGAAATGCAAAATGCCTGGGTGCTGGTGACGTGTGAACCAGAAGTCTGCACAGAAGGGAGGCTCGCTAGACTTAGGCCTCCCTGGTGGCCACTGAGAGCTGGGCCACTTAGGAGGTACTGCTCCTCCTCCGGGGGTGGAGGGCTTTCCTCTTGGCGATGTCCTCTTCTGTGTCACTCTCACAATTCCTCTGGGGGAAAAAAATTTAAAAAATGAGACCCAGAGCAAGAGAGTCATGCAATGCCACGAATGGGGTTGTGCTGGGCAACCTGGCCTGGGACATCTGGGCCAGGGCCCCGCAAGCCAGGGAGGTGGATGTTGAGGGGAAAACTGTTGTTCTGTCCAGAGACTGGGCGTGGGTGGGGTGGGTATGGGGAGGGACCTGAAGTAAGGCCACACCAATGGCCTTGAGGCCTCCTTTCCAGGAGAAAGGAAAACAGGTAGGTGAAACCAGGCACTGGAAGAAGCCAAATTATAACAATAACAAAAATTACATCTGGTGGTTGCCACATGATCAAAATCACTCTGATATGTGGTCTGTGGGCTAATGGGTCTCCTGAACTCAGACTATAGAGCAGGGGGGTGGGGAGCCACTGGGACCTCCCCAAGCTCTCGAACTCTAACGGCCCCCATTCCACAGCCTCTTTTCTTTGGCTGGCTAAGGCTACGTCTTGAGCAAGACTTGCCATGTAGTTTTTCCAGAGAAATGGCTTCTACCCTCCATTTTCACGAAAGAGAAAAAGAGTAAAGTACATTCCATGGCTAGACCAGAGCTGAAGCAGCCACCCTAGAGGTCATAGTGCCTTTTTCATTCAGGTCACATCGATCTCATCAAATTATTAAAATGATTAAAAGAAGAACTAATTCTGAAAAACTTAAGCAAGTCATAAAAATCTGTGTAAGATATTCAATTTTAATGTTTCCTAAACAAAAGGACTTTTTTTTTTTTTTTTTTTTTTTTTAAGGGAAGTCCTCTTGGGAAAACTTTATAATAGATGTCTGCGACTCAATCCTTTCCCACTTGTAGGGTGAACCATTGAGCTGATGGTGCTGAGCATCCAAGTAAAAAGAGGACTATTTTATAATGTTTGCACAAGGACAAAAATTAGGATAGAAATTTATAGTCTTTTCAATACTTTCTGGTCCTCTTTCCTCATGGCTTGCACTATTTTAGGGCGACTCAGCTGAAAGGCTTGCCTGATATCTGCCATGTGCCTTCCCAAGGCCTTCTCTCCTTCCCTTGGCCTAAGCCACCTGGAAATCCAAGGTCAAGATCAACTTTAGCTAACTACATCCTGGACCAAGCCCAGCTATAACAATAAAAATAACTCAAGCTCTGCTGAATAGCAACTTTTTAACATGCATCAGAACCAAACAATAAAAAAGTAAGCTGGGGAAAGTCTGCCTGTCATTAACGGGAATTTTCACAGGGAGAGACACCAGTCCCCTTTTATAGCAGATGAGGAAGGTGGCCAGAGAAGACACATGGCTTGGCCATACCCATACAGTTGCTTCGGCCTCAGGAGCCATAAACCCTCAAGTCCTGGGCAAGACTTAGAATCAACAAGAGCTCAGGCTGAAGAAAGCGGTCCCTAGGATGTGGGGTGGGGGGAGGATTGCAGGGGCTGTGCCAGGTCCTGGGATGTAGCCTGAGTATTGTGCATCCTGAGGATCCACAGGGCTGACTGCCCATCTGTCTCAGGTAGCTGCCTTACAGCCCCTTCCTGAGCAGGAGTCACATTATGACCTGACCTGTGCCATCCCTGACACTGGCCCTGCATTTGAAAGTCTACAGGAGGATTTTAGGCAAGAATAATAACTGTTAATATGTATCAAGTTCTTATAATACGAAGTTCTAAGAAAATGTCATCATTTAATTCATACGACTACCCTGTGAGGTAGGAACTATTGATAATCCCATCAACAAATGATAACATTTTAGTGCAGAGAGGTTAAGTGATTTCATCGAAGTCACATAGCTGGTAGGTGGCAAATGTGAATCCTGGCTGTTTGGCTCCAGAGACCACACTCTTGACCAATATATTATAAGTCCCTCAATTTAAATGTATACAAAACAGTAAGAAGCTAATCAGATATAAGCTATCATTTAATTATTATTATCATTAATGTTAATCTAAAGCAAAACGAATAGAACAATTGGAACATGAATATAAAGATCCTATCCTACAGATCTTTGGATTGCCAGGAATAAATTTTAGATTGCCAGCAGGCCACCAGTCCTCAGAGAAAGGCTGGGGCAGTGGAACAACAGAAGCAGTCCCTTTGGAGATCCACCAGGAGAGGGTTTAAGGTCCTCCAGAAGCTCCTGGGCCCACCCCAGTGTCCCCCTGAACACAAGGCCTCCAGTAATCACACAGTACGAAGGAGGCCAGGACCGGCAGAACTGGCTGTAAACAGTTAAGACCCATCTATTCCTCCTCATCCCTGAGCTCCAGGCCAATACAGAATTCCATCCCAGAAGAGGGCACGACATTTACCCACCAGGTTCTCATCTGGCCTCAGGTGCACCTTCTTCATCAGGGAGCGGGTAAGGTGGTTACACAAAGAGACGATGCTGAAAGAGAGCTGAGGGAGGGAGAGAAAAGAAATGGGCAGGTGAGAATGTCTACAGAGACCTGGAGGGAACCAGAAACCACCTGGGCCCCCTACAGCCCCATCACCCAAACCCGAAGCCCTGACATACCTTCCACCGCCTGCGGACATACTGCTTCTTGAAGTTCTCCAGGTTGACCACAGACTCCCTGCGCACGAGGGCTTGCTGGTTGTCCACCGGCTGGGAGACAAAGCAGAGCATGGCAGGTGACACTGGGCTTCGGAGGACAGCCACCCCCTCTCCACAGAACCCCCGACCACACGCTGTCTTTAGCCTGACCCTGGCAACTCTCCACCGGGCAGGGGATGCAGAGAGATGTCACACCGAGGGCGACATTTCTAGATACCTCGGCTGTTCAGGAAATGTCCTTGGTGCCCTGAGCTATTGTTACCATAGCCAGACACGCACGAGCCAGCTGGGCTGGAGGCTCAGCCCCCCCACCCCCCACCGGCAGGAAAGAGCAGGTGGTAGGGCTTTCAATCACGGATCGCTGTGGGGAAGGGGCATTGTACGGCAGCCTAGGATGCCCACTGGGTACTGGGCAAACGGGCCCAGAAAAATGGATGCCTTGTTGTCATACAGGACATCGTTACTCCATTCAAAAACAAATGGAAGGAATTAGGGGCTTTGATGGGAGTCGAGAGGAGACAGGATGTGTTGTTGCCTTTCAGGACCTGGCAGTCAAGTCTCAGTTTAGAACCTGACTTCCCCAAGAAACCTGGCATGGCTTCTCTGAGCTTCAGTTTTCTCATCTCATCTTAATAAGTAACATTGTGTTACAGGGTTGTCTAGAATAAAATTAATGAGGGTATGTAAACTGCTTAACCTAGAGGTACTCAGTGCCTTCCCCATTCTCTCTTTTTAAATTTTATTTTATTTAAAAAATAGCTTTATTGAGGTATAATTAATATATCAAAAAACTGAGGGATGAGCCCATCCCCTCTTGAATTACTCCTCTTTTGTAAAACAAGGTTTTCCGAGCCCAAGAGTTGGGGTTCAGGGATTCTATTGGACCTCCTGAAATAGTTTGTGAGTTTTCGTGTGTAAACTTGTACATTGATGTTCAGAACAGCATTATTCCTGTGTGGAAACAACTGAAATGCACATTAACTGATAACTAGCTAAACAAAATGTGGTCTATCCACGCAATGGAATATTATTCATAACAAGGAATGAAGTACTGATACATGCCACGTCATAGATGAACCTCGAAAACATGTAAGTGACAAAAGGCAGACATGAAAGGCCACTTATTATATGGGCCTATTTACATAAAATGTCCAGAATAGGTCAATGCACTGAGACAGAAAAAAGATTAGTAGTTGCCAGGGGGCAGAGAGAGGGGAGGATGCAGAATGACATCGTTGCACAACCTGGCGAATACACTAAAACCCACTGAATTGTATACTTTTAAATTGTAAATTTATGAGATGTGAATAAACAAAAATTTAGGGTGCGGATACACATTTCTCCGGAGAAGATAATGCTCATTGATCCTCAAGGAACTCCATAGCCTCAAGAAAATAAACTATCTACCCAGCTCTAATTCTTTCTCTCTCCTCTGACAGCCTCTTCATAGCACTGCCTCCTTTGGCACCTCAGTGACTGCTGAGTGAGGTAGCTCATTGGTTCCTGAGTGTTGGTCTCGTCTCTTAACCACACTCGGAGCACACCTCCATTCTTATTTATTTTTCATCAGGGCACTAGGCACCAGGGGAAGCCCGTGCACATTGCTGGCCCGCACTGCTCTGGATTGACAACGTTCCCCCAGGGGGTCCTTTCCATGTCCACCCGACCCCCATCCTTCTGGAAGGCCTCTGTGCATTTCAAAGCCCAATTCAAATGTGACCTCCTCCAAGACAACGTCCAAGACACATCTCTCTCCCCAGCGTGACCGAGATACATGTGAGCTCCCTTATTACCTATATCACTCATTTTGGTCAGCTCTGCAGTGGCGTTGTCCCACTAATGGAAAACAACTGGAGGGCACAGAGAGAATTTTCTTCATGTGTTTGTCAATGTCCCCTGTCCCACCCCGAGCAGACGACAGTGGGTACTTAACAGTTGTAATGTCAAATTGTTTCCCTGAGCCGCTGAAGAGACAAACTGGAATAAAATCCTAGGACTTGGGACCTGCTCACTCCTGCCAGAGAGGCCAGGCACCTGGATCAGTAGCCATGACCCTGTGATGTGGGGACAGCTCTGCCTGGGAGTTAGCTGAGTTCTGTGGGGGTCAGGGAGCAAGGAGGAGAAAGCACACAACCTTAACACAAGAGGGAAGACGGGAAAGCCAGGGGCGATTCCTCCTCCTAAACTAGAACACGGTGGTTTTGGCCAAAGAGTGTGGGAAGAAAGAGGGGAGGGGAAGGCAGAGAAGGAAGAGAAGAAGAAAGAATGAGGGTGCTGAGAGGACCACAGACCACCCTCTCCCGGCTCTGTCTGTAATTGCTTCTCACCTCCTCTGCCCCGCCTGCAAGCCCAGCCCTGGGGCTAGGTCTCACTCAGAAGGGAGATGCAAAAGCGGGCAGAGCCTGCCCATTGCTGGTATCGAAGCCTTCCATCAGCTTCCTGGCACTCTGGAACGAACCCAGCACGCTCACCAAGAACCCCAAGGCCTGTCTCATCTGGATCCTTCTCCAATCTGATTTCCTCCCTCTCTCCTTCCTGTCACTGTGGCTCCTGTCACACTGGTCTGCTTGCTGGTCCAGGAACACAAGGCGTCAGGGTCTTTACCCTTGCTCCTTCATATATTCCCTTTGTCACTTTGTCCAGGTCTTTGTTTAAATGCTACCTCCTCAGAGAGCCCTTGACCATCCTATGTAAAACAGCACCTCAGCTGCCCCATACAACTCACTGTGCCTGCGCCCTACTTCTTCGCAGCATGTCAGTGACATTTTACTCCGCGTTTACTTGGTTTTTGTTAGTCCCCCTCCCTTGTACCTCCCAGCAACTAGTGTCTCCTTTCCAAGGTGATTTTCTGCCTCCCCCCAACCCACAGGACATCTCTACCTCTAACTTTATTAACGTCTAAAATGCACTTTTGAGCCTAACCCTTGCCTGAGGACACTTGCAGCTCACTTGGAGAATTCGATGAGGCAGGATCAGTAGCCACTGGGAGGAAAGGGACTTCTTTTTATCCACTTAATGATTGGCACCCTTGCCAAGGCAAAGATGCCTAAACCCCGTGGCTGGAAGGTCAGCATGCAGGTTGGGGGAGTCCGTTAATGAGAATCCCACCTTCCAACTGGTTCAGCAGTGCCAGGCACTGAGTGGAGGGGCCCAGCTAAAATACAAGGTGCAACCACTCCCAGGGACCATTCACGGGAGGTAATGCAATTACTTCTAGGGCCCTGTGTATAAGCTACACAAAGCAGCACCAACTTTGAGAAGGAGGCCACCCAGGCTATAAATCTGTCAGGCTGGCCTTTCTCAATCAATGGGCCTCCTTTGTTGCTAAGAGGCTCACCAAATGCTGACATTCTCATCTAAGTCTTGAAAGTCAGAGAGGTGTAAACTCTGTAGTTAAATCTGTTCCCAGAATAAAGATGGCACTAACATTTTAAATTAAATTGGGAATACGAGGGGGAGATGGAGCTATGTTATGCCTTCTACTGACCTCGCCCCACCTCTATGCAAACAAACAGTGCCCACGTGCCAGCCTGTGGTCCTTCACAGACACCAGAGAGTCTGGGCAATTCTGACCAGGCTCCTAGGAGCATGTTTGGTGTCTCAGAAAAATGTTGGGAAGGGAGGCAAGAAGACAATGCTGTGGCTGAAGTCGGGTTTTGTTTTGCAGATGTAGATGCCTTGAACAAGCCCAGCGGGGTGTGCTAGGTCAGCGCCCACATCCACAGAGCAGGGAGATGAAGCCCCGGCCATCCTCCCATGCATAAATAAGGAACCCGGCTTTTTCAAAGAGGCACTCTAAAAGATTATCTCTAAATACCAGGCCTTCTCTAGAAACTACAAACATATTGAACTTTTCAAACCTCCATCTGTGCCATTTCTCCAGCCCCATCTTCCACAGAAAGCCAGGTACCCACTTTTTTCTCTTGCCCAGGTCTGTCACTCTGGCCCTCCTTCTCCCCAATCTCCCTTAATATAGGTGACGCCTCCATCTCTCCCTTTTGCTGGCTGTTTTGCTGGCTAGAGCCTGGGCCCTGCTGGCTTTACCTGCAGCCTGAAAGGAGCATATGAGGCTTACAGGTGCTTGAGTCTCTGCCTCCTTATAAATGGGCGGGGAGAGCTGTAGGAAGGATGTGTCCCTGAGGGTTGCCCCTGTAACCAACAAGCCAATGGAAAGAGGTAGGAATGCCCTTTTTCTTGCCTGACCTCGGCTCCCTTTTCTGAGTTAGGTCTTGGCATAGGTACACTCTCACTTTTAATCCCCTTTCTGGGACCTTCAGTTTTCTGAGCGATTTTTCATCCCCAGGAAAAGCTTGAAAGCTCTCCCTCCTGTGCTGTTACAGAAGACAGGAGACTTGAGAGACATAACAACCAAATGTCATGCGTGGACTGTGTTTGGATCCTGATTTGAACAAACCAACTATAGCAGGACATCCTTGAGAAAAGCGGGGTTGTGAGTATGAACTTTGTACCCAGATGATATTAAGGAATTATTCTCGATTTTGTGAGATGTGATGACGGCACAGTGGTAGTATTAAAAAGAAAGTCCTTATCAGAGATTCATGCTGAAGAATTTATGAATTAAATATGTCTGAAGTTTCCTTTAAAATACTCCAGAAAAAGTAGCGGTAGAGATGAATGACAGAGGACTGGCTATAACTTGCTCACTGTTGAAACTGAATAATAGGTACATGAAATTCACTATATAATTCTCCATACTTTTGTGCAAGTTTTTAACATTTCCAATAACAAAAAGTTAAAAACAAAAACTCTCCCTTTTTTAATCTCTGTAATCTCCTTCTCTTTAATTTCCATTTAACAGTCCAGGTTCCTGACCCCAATCTGGCCTTATCCCCATCCCTCCAAATTCTACTTGGCACCTTCTCCACAAGGCTACATTTGGGGGGAATATGGGGGGAGGGAAGACCTTCCCTGAGAATGTTTCTGTTCTCTGCCATCCCTCTTACCCTTTCTCAATCCAAATTCATCTTTCTCCTGTCTTCTGGACTATTAGGTACCTCTGTTTTATCGCTCATCATAGCTTTTCCCATCTTTCAGTCAGTCGGGTCCCCATCTGTCCCAGACACTGCATCTTTTATTTAGGGGTTGTCTTGCCCTTATCTGTCACTTTCCTCCAGAGCCAGAGAACAATCAGTGTTTGTTCGACTGAACTGGCCCCTTCTGCTCCTCAAATAGGCCTACTGCTGGGTCTCCTCTCAGGGCAGAGCCTTCTTGACAGGCCAAGTTTCACAGACAAAGGAGAAAAGGCCACTTGGTTCCACAGACATTTACCGAGGCCAACAGTGGGGATGGTATCTGGGCACGCAGCCACTTCCCACATGGGCTGACTGCACCCAGTGATGGAGTGAGGTTGGAAGCCACCATGTTCATAATCACCTATAGGGGAGGGTGGGTGGTGCACCGGTGCCGAGTGGGGTGCATGGAGGAGACTCCGGCTTCTTCTGCCATTATTACTCTACCCCACCAGTTATCATGCCATCTCCACCCTTCCCAAAGCAGAGTAGAGTAATCGTGCGCCATGTGCATCTGCTTCAGAGCAGGGGCAGGCTGCTGCCTTCCCCAGGAAGCTTTCTCAGCCTCCTTAGAAATCGTTATTCAGGAAGCTGTCACACACTCACCCTTCCCTTCCCAACAGTTAAGATTCGTGTTTGCACAGAGCACAGAGGCCAACCTTTCATTCATGGCCTAGTAAGTGAAAAATCTGATGGCAGATAAGCCTGCCCACAGAGCACGTCCCCTAGGCCTTCCACCCCCTCGGTACCAGTGCCATGGACACCCGGGAACATCAGCCCCACCCTGCCCTTGAGCCCCCTGTTAAGATGTGCAGAGGAATTCAGCAGGTCCTCTGGCTGGGCTCTCCACAGGCCCCCCTGGGCTTCCCTCAGCATCAGGTTTGGATACCAAAGGGTGATGGGAATTGGACTGGCCAGGTGACAGAGTAAGGTCATAGTCCTCTTTAATTTCCCTGAAAGACTTGGAAACATTTCTCAATTCACTTCGATTTGTCTTTGGAAACTCTTAGTAGAGAAAAGGATTTGTTTATCAATACCAAGGACTGGACACAAACACAGAGAAGATGATTCCACTGCTGTGAGAAAAACCTCTCGTGGTTCTGACTAGCTGGATGACGTAAGACAAATCCTGTCTTGGAAAATGCTATAAAATGAGGGTGCCCAGTGGTCCACCGCTGAGGACCTCTCAGCACGGTGTATGCCTGATGCCACGATTCTAAAATAGCCACTTCTCCCTGCTTCTTCCAGGTCTCCCTAATTCAAATCAACATCTAACTCCTTTATTGCATTTTATTTCTACCTTCACAAGAAAGTTTCTATTGAGTTGCTCATTCAGGGGCTTCCTTTCCTCAGGAAACCTGGCTGCATTCAAGGTCTGTTAGCAAGGCCAAAGAGACCTTTGATATTTGCGGTGTCTTATGCCAAATGAGTACATCATGCCCCATGATAGGGCAGGTAAATTCTTGAAGAGATTGTAGATGGGCCATATGTACCAATTCTTCCAAGCAGGGTGTAGGAAACAGCTTTGCCATCTTCTGTTGCTTCCAAGATGCACATTTTTGGCTCTCTGAAATCAAGACTTTTCTTCCAGTCAATGGCATCATATCATCACTATCGGCCTGAAGCGAAGGTAGATGTTCGGAGAGATGACCATGCTGCTTCTGCCAGCCATCTGGGGCCTCCCAGCCACAGACTGTTTGACATTAGATTCTCTGCTTGAGGTTCTTTTGGGTCACACTGATTGTGAAATTCAGAAAGCAAACCTGTATGAGGACCACCGACTTGGGGCTCCTATTCTCAGGGGAGGATTTGTCATTTGATGATGTAGTGTCAAGATGAGGACACACATACTCCCTTGCTTTCCTTTTCTCAGAAAGGCTTTATTTTCTCAGTGAGGGTGTCTCAGCTTTGTGTGTGTGTGTGTGCGGGGTCGGGGGCGGGGCGGATCTCCTATTGGACTTCCCATCTCAGGCATTTTATCTTTCTTATTTTTGGTACATAAAAGAATGGTTCTTCTTATATTAGAGAAAAATACGGTTTCTTACAGTTGATCAAAAAATTTAATAATATATATTATATTTGAAATGATCCAGCATGCTAATAGAAAAAGAGG
Source organism: Rousettus aegyptiacus (assembly GCF_014176215.1). Classification (NCBI taxonomy): domain Eukaryota; kingdom Metazoa; phylum Chordata; class Mammalia; order Chiroptera; family Pteropodidae; genus Rousettus; species Rousettus aegyptiacus. The sequence continues at coordinate 131,586,029 of NW_023416306.1, forward strand.
CAGGATTTTGAAGAAATGGTTTCATGGAATCTCATGTCTCATCCTAAACTACTTCCCATCTGTGCAGCTCACTGGGCATATCCCCCCTAGCATATCTCGGACTGTTGTATAGCCTGACACCTATTATGGCTCCCCATGACTCTTGGGATAAAGGCAGAATTCTTTAATATGGCAAAACCCTGCTGATCCTGCCTCCTCTCTACACTACACTCTTATTCTCCCCTCTCCAGCTTTCTTTCTATCTCTGCAATTTCAGCCTCCCCCCCACCCCCACCCCCCACCCCCGGCCACCATAGAGCCTGGCATGACAGCTGGGAACAATTCTCTCTCCCTGGGTTGCTTCCTGATCTCAGCTCCAGCGTAACCACTTCAAACTTTCCCTGACTGGATCAAACCCCCAGTGCAGGCTCTTGCAGTGTTGCATACTTCTCTTTCATAGCATATGTCCCAGCTGCAGTTCTACATTTCTAGAATGTTCTTGATTAATGTTGGAATCCTTCACTAGACTGCAAACTCCATTGAAGAAGAAAACATGCCTGTCTTCACTCAACTTTGTATCCCCAATGCCAGGTCAAGTGCCTGGCAGTTGGTAGGTGCTCAGAAATTTTTTGTGAATGGATGCGTGGATGACTCTGGGCATATAACTTGCCCCAGAAGCAGAGAGTAAATGCCTGTTAGCGGAAGCAGAACGGACATCAGGAGACCTCCACTTCTGCCACTTGGGCAAATCCCATCTTCTCTGTTTCCTCATCTCCACATTGAGAATAACATTTACCCCACCTATCTGACGAGGGTGTTTTGTGAGTCTGTGAAGACACTTTGAACCCACACATCTGTTTTCCCACCCCAAGCTTCTAGCGCAGCGCTGGGGCCACATTCCATGCTCTGTCTGTGTGAGCTCACTGACTGGCCCCTCCTCCAGGAAAATGGTGGTGAGATCACACAGTTCTCCGGAAACTTGGGGTCAGGAAGGAACATTGAGCCTTGTGCTTCCCAGTCTTAATGTCCACCCTCTTCAAAAACTCGCATATATTGTCTCAGACCTTTCAGGGCCCAGTGCCCTAGGTGCATAATAAAAATAACCTGCTTGTCGAGTCCCTTTTTGTCTTCATTCCCAGCACGAGGTTGGGGCCCTCAGCCTGAGTGAGGAAACTGGAAAGGGTGAGATGTGCCCCTTCGCTCCTATTCTGCAGGCCGATCTTCAGACAGGCGTAGGGCTGGAGAGGAACAATGAACTGCACCTGCTAGGGCACACTGCTGGGGACAGTCATGTGACATCATGACACAATCCATCTATACCTGGCAGAATACATGAAGTTGCTTACTTTACCTCTGAGATCTGAACTTTAGTATCATGGTGGATATTTATAGCAAAGCCTCACAATTTCTTTCCCTATATCTCATCTTAGAGTCAGGCATCCTCAGTTTCTGTTTCATCTGTATCAACGAGCTATAAATGACCCTGGGTAAGCCATTTTCTCTTTGAGTCAATTTCTTCATCGGTTACATAAAATAATACTAACAACAACAGTAATACCATCCACCTTCCTGTCTCTCAGAGTTCTTTTAAGAATCAAAGACAGAAGCACTTGATAAGTGATGTCAATGCAAATGAAAAGTAATATTTTCTCTATACATTTTAAACCCCTCCTTTTGCAGCAGGAAAGCACCAAGCTAACTTAGTGTTACCCCTGCTTAACTCAGATATTACCCAAGATCTACAATTCATAAGGCATATGGGCAGGAAGTGAGGTGTATACATATCCATTATTACAAATCAGTTATCAAACATCTCCCCAGGGGCTCGCCTTCCATCCTCTGGAGAAGGATACTTTGAAGGGTATTCATTCTCAATTGTTTAAAAAGCTTGGCGGCCCCGCCATCCCCACTCCTAGAAAACTGGGTTGGTGAGAGGAGGTGCGATATGAATAATTACCCAGCTCCTCTGTAATTCTGGATTCTGTCAAGGAGGGTAGAGCTATGCTACAAACACACATCCCTGCAGGATAATTCTAGCTGTTGCCCACCAGGGCAATTGGAAACGTGCTTCTGCAAGCCACCCAGGATACGTTACTGACTAGATTCTGGCTCTCAGAGCTTCAAACTGGCCAAGACTTCTTTGCTGCCTAATCTATTGAGCAGCTCCACTAGGGACTCACTGGTATCCCAGGGGAACACGGAGCCCAGGCCATCTGTGCTCCCACTCTCCAGCTGGAAGCTGCCCACCCGTTCCTGGATCCACTGTAGGTCTGCCGAGAGTTCTTGCCTCAGAGCTTCATACTGCATCTGCAGATGGTCCAATTTCTTGGTCATGCTTCCAAGGCTGGACCCTGTGGCCTGGAAGTCTTCTCTCAGGAGCTTCTTCAAGGACTCCACTTTGCGAAACTCATACCTGAGCTGGGACAGGTTGTGCCAGATGCTCTCTCTCTCTTCTCGGTACCAAGCTTCCTTCTCATTGAAAATAGAGACCAGGGCCTCCACATCATCCTGGATGGTGTCATGGGCCTCTGCCAGGACACGGCATCCCTGGTCTACCCAAGCCACGTCCTCTACCACACGAGCAAAACGCTCAAAGTTGACATAGGTGTTGTTGGGGGGCATGCTTGAGTGGCATTTGAGGGTGTACTCTCTCAGGCGCTTGGTCTTCAGCTGGGTGGGCTCTGTCTTCCGCTGTTCTGGGGCTCTGACTTCTCCTTCGGACTGGTGGGTGTTTAGACAGAAGAGCCAGAATTAATTTGACGTCTGCTCCAAAAGGCAGTTTGAGGTGTAGGCGGAAGGCACACGAGCAGCCTTTGGCATTCACTGCATGCAGCAGCAGGCCATGGGGAGGACCAAGGTGGGATGAGCACCCCCGCAGACCATAAGCAAGGTCAAGGAGGATGGTGGTCCTGCCTGAATACTTACTTCAGGGTAGGGTGGTCCACGGCCTTTAGAGGGTCTTCACACGCATAGCATTTAGGGGCGCTCACACAGACAAGCAGGCTACAGCAGAACTCTGCAGGCATCTACTCAAGGGCAGGAGCACACAGACCACGGCTGACAGAGGAGGGCTGAGGGGACTCTCTCCTTCAGGGCCAGTTAGCTCCTGGGGCCCTGGGAACACTCAGCAGGCTGAGCAGGGAGGCAGCCCGAGAGACTGCCTAGCTTTGTGCTCTGGGCCCACCCCAAACCTGGAGGGCCCTTGGCCTGCCCCATCCTTCGGAGAGCCGTTAAACCCGACCTTCTCCAGTGCGTTCCAGCCCTCCCCACCCACTCTCCATCCTCCACAGGCTTCTGCATCCCCCAGATCATCCTCACTAGCTCTCTCATTTAACAGTGCAGATGAATGGGAGGTCTGGTGATATCCCTGGGAGTGCACATCTATCTGGTCAGTCTACAGATCCGGGGCCAGAATCCCAATCTCCTGATTCCCACCCTCCCGAAGGGCTTCTCATTAGCACCTTATTATGACCAGGCAGCAAGACCTTCTGAAAAACTGAAGCTAGAAGCGTAATTACAAAGCAGGTTAGGCAGGGCACCACTTCTGTGTCTCCTCCCTCCCCAGAGGGGATGGAATTGCCCTAAAAGAATGGTTGCCTTTCTTCTCATCTCAGACCCCTATTCTCTGAAGTCTGGAGGAGGCTTAGGAAGCTAGGTGACTGGTTTGAGTATCATCCTTTACTCATGGCCCTGAAAGTCAGAAGGAAGGAGCCCTGGTTACAAAGTCAAGGTTTTTCATTGCCATTGATCTCTACAATTGGAGAGTCCTGATTTCTGCTTTGAAAGTGCTGGTGACATGTTGTCTGACAAGGAACACGTTATAAGACAGCACCAAAGACAAAAGGTTTCAACTGGGGTTTGTGAGGGCCGCGTTTCATAAGTCACCTAAACACATGAAATATAAACTTAAACCTATAAACCTATTGGAACAAGCCTCAGACCCTTCGGAGCCCCCCACTAGCTTTCAGTTGTGCTCAAAGGTCAGTGTTTCATGCAAAGGCCTTTCCATGGGCCCCCTGCAAATGGCCACCCCAGCCAGCCCTGGCGACAGAACAGGGATCTGCTCACTAGAACTCACCACCATGCCCTTACCGTGATCCAAGGGTGCCTGAGAGCCTCTTGGATTGTGAGTCGTTTCCTGCAACAAGGATCAGAAACAGCAATGATTCATGAGGACAGAAGCTGAGAGCAAAGTCTTCATATTTATTCTTCATAGATCTGTATTTTGGCATTCTTCAACCACTGCCATCAAACCAGAATAATGGGGATGAAGAGATAGATGGGGAACTGGCTGAATTCCCTGCACTACAGATAAAGTCATCCAGGCAGACCCCTCGATAAAGTAGCATTACATAAACCCTCATCTTTGGTCCCAAAGTCAAAGGCCCTAAATAATGCCACACTGTAGGAGAGTCGTGAGTGCTCTTTGAGCTTCCAGCTTTCCATTGCTAAGCCTTTGGTCTGTTTTTCATTTGCTTCCTGGATCTCTTCTCTGCTCTGACCTGCTCTGTACACAGGTAGGGTATTCCTGTCTAACCCTTAGATGGGGAAATCAAGCCCCTGTACTTTAGAGGACCCCACTCTGACTCTTTCTCTCTGACATCTGTGGGACCAAGAAGACATGACTTTCTAGAGTCTGTGGATCCTATCCATGACCCTTCTAGGCCATGCTCTGGGCACACAATTCCCACCTTGATTGGCTTGAAAACTTTCCTTTTCATATTCCAGGTAGCTTTGGAAAAGACTGCATAAATAATAAGCCCTAGAAAAATCCAGACTAACTTCCAAACACACACACACACACACACACACACACACACAAACACACACATTGCACACACACATGCATTATGCACACACACAGACACATAGACACACACACACACACACACACACACACACATCGTTATTTACATGTCAGCAGGAAAAAAAGCAGGAAGACTTGAGCAAACAAGATACATGCCAAGTCTCGACCAGTCTACGCTTCTCAGCTCCTGCCCAGATTAGACCACAGTGGTGCAGATGACAGCCTGTGGCAAAGTGGGGACAGACTGGCATGTCTTTGGGAGAGGCAAATGGAAAGGGTCAGTACCTGGGAAGCCCACGCCTTTCTCTGTGCTCTTACCGAGTCTCTTTAACCAGAAGCTTCCGAATGAAGTCCTTGGCCAACTCGCTGGTCTGACTGAAGAATTCCTCATCGAAGTCGTAACTCACTGCCGTGATATTTGCTAGTGTTTCCTGCTTTGTGTCTCCCAGGAATGGGGATGCTCCACTTAGGCTGAGCACACAGAGAGGGAACATGTGACTACAGGAAAGTGGATGGAAGTGGGGATGACGGACTCAGGGAACCCGGACTTGTACTGTTGCGTGAGGATGGGGGCCCCCAGCAACAGCAACGCTGCCTGTTCCCTCCGGGCAGCCACTCAGTAGCCTTTTCAACAGAGTCCAATTCAATACACCTTATGGAGCTCCTACTAAGTATTTGATAGAGAAACTGTGTCTTCAAGGGAATTGAAAGAGGGGAGAGAAGCAGAGCAGAACAAAGCAGTATATAACAGTATGCCAGACAAAGGACCGGGGAGCACAGAGCGGAGGGGAGGCCCAGCACAGGCTGCATGGGAGAGATGACATTTGCATCAATTGTGTTTTAAAGAGTGAGGAGGTTTTTGGCAGTCAGAGAAGGAGACGGAAGGTCTTCTAGGCTAAGGGAGTAGCTGAGCAAAGCCTAATAGGTATGAACGTTAATGGGCCATTAGGGACTAGAAGGGTATGTGAGATTCTCCTACAGGGTTTGTCGAGGAAGTGTCATTCAAATAAGGATACGGAATCTACGGTCTCCTGATTCATATTGCAGTTGCTTATGGAAAACCTCTACCCAGATGTGCCATTGTTCCAGAAGTCACTGTGCCCAAACCTCCCTCCATGAGCTCCTTGCCTTGAATAGTGATGTCACTTCACAAATGTACCCAAGCTAGAAACACAGCGGTCACCTCTGACTATTCTTTCATTCCCTTGCCTCATCTAATTGGCCAAAAAGTCTTGTTGGTTCCATTTACTAAATATCTCCTAAAGGTCATCCCCATCCCCGCTGCCATTTTCTTAGCAAAAGGCAGCAAGGTGCACTGGAAAAATTTGGTATTTCAATCCTGGGTTTGAATCCCCAGTCCGTAACTCATTAACTGTGTGAACCTACTTAAGTTATTTGACCTCTCTGAGCTACAGTTGCCTCCTCTGTAAAATGATGAAAATAAAAATCTCCACCTCACATGATTGTTGTGAAGAATAAATACACATAAAATGCTCCTGTCCCATACAAAAGCTCTGGAATTGATGGCCATTATTATTGTCATTATTAGAACACAAAGAACCTTCCATTACTCCCTATTTCCTATAGGACCACATCTAAACTCCTGAGCAAGACATCAGAAGTTGGTCCTACCACATGCTCAGTACATTTCACACTGAACATGCTCACTGTTCCCTTCCTTAGCAGGACAGCCCTTCCCTCCCTTTCTACCTGGAGAATTAACCTCATTCTATACAACCCAGTTCAAATCAATCTCTCTCTCTCTCTCTCTCTCTCTCTCTCTCTCTCTCTCTCTCTCTCTGTCTCCCCCCTCCCCCCCCGCCATCCCTCCCTCCTTCCCCTTCTCAATAACTGTGAGGACGTCAGATGAGCTATGAAAAGACTATATGCTCCATGCACACTGAAATTCTCTAATATTTCAATATGGGAACCAGAGTTCTGAAGAAATCAAAGTTTCAAGAGCCAATGTCTGAACATTCTGGCTCTGATCTGGAACTATAGAGCAATGATTCAAATTCTCTCTCTTTTTGCATTTAATTCCTCTGGGGCTTTTTAAAATATACTGGTGCCCAGACCCAACCCCCAGCAGTTCTGATTTAATAGATCTGGGGTGGGGCCTGGACTGTGATTGGTATTAAAAGGTCTAATGTGCAGCTAGGATTGAGACCCTCTGCTGAAGCTCAGGGCAGTCCCCCACATCGTACAGAGCTCTCAGTCTAAGCACTGGTTTACGAGGGTGTTGAGAGAATGATTGTCTCAAGCTGTTGAGAGCTGGACCCCCCTGCCCTCTCTGGCTGTGGGCTGACTCTTACCCAGTGTGCCACAGAAATAGCATTTTCCAGATGTGCTCTGAAGGGAGACTGGTTGGGAAGCACTGAGGAATGAATACCCACTAATTGGCCATGTACTATGTGTCAGAGCAGTGCTAGGAAATTTGCACATGTGACCTTATTTAACCCTCATTAAGACACTGACAGCAGGAAGTTTGTGATTCCTATTTTTCTGATGAGAAAAACAGGCCCAGAGAGAAGTTAAGAATCTGCCCAAGGTCACAGAGATGGAAAGTGTCAGATGTACTGCACACAAGGTTATGCAGGAAATCTCTGCTTAAGCAACTTAATACTTCAGAGACAGGGAAAAGACTCTGGTGAGAAAGGAGAAGGGAATGAAAGCTGGGAAAGGAAGGCAAAATGAGAGAAAAAAAGAGGGTAGGCACTGCAGCTCGAGGGTTCTCCCAAGGCTTCTGAGTGAAAGTTGACATTTTCATAGGAAACCTCAGTCTGGGTGAGGCTGAGCCGTGGATCCCTGGCCCCAATGGGGATGCAGACACAGGGTGCACAGGATGGAGGGCACAGGCTGCTCTCCTGAGTTCCTGCCCAACCTTAACCCCAGGGGCAAATGTATGAAATGGAACGAACACATCTCGTTCATGGTAGATGCTCAGGAAGTGTCAGTCTGTCTGTCTGCCTGTCCCTCTCTCATTCCTCCCAGTTTCCCCAGGTCTAGACTGTGTAAGAGCCTTGGGATCAGGAATACTCACAGGATGTAGGTGATGACGCCTATGCTCCTGCAAAATAAAGAACAGTCAAATCAAGGCCTCCTGGCTCTAATCCCAGACCAGCAAGGGACCTCCTGCATGGTTCTCAGGGGAAGCAGTTACTTGCCCCTCCATGGTGGCCTCTAAATGCCACCTCGAGTCCCCCCACTCCTCTCCATCCCACTCTTCAGCAGCTCTCCAGGAAGCATTTGGAGTCATCAAGCTCTGCAAACTGAGTCCAAGGACCCAAGTTCAAGATCAGAACTGTGATCTGCAGGCTGTGATTCAGGCAAGCCCCTTATCAACTCTGAGCCTCTTAGTCTTCAAACAATGAGAATAATGATAACTACCTCAGAGGACTGCTGGGAGGATTTTAGAAAACCAACTAATCAAGGTGCTGGAACAACTATAAAGCACTGTTCAGATAAAAGGCGTCCTGTCTGCAGAGAATCAATCACTGTGGTATACCCACGCACAACACAGTGCCTAGAACATAAGAGGTTCTCAGTGATCACCTGGTTGACTGACTGAATGAGCTATTGTTACTATTATCTTGATCATGGCTGTGGCAGGCCTCAGGGGTGAGCCTACACTGTCAGCCTTAGCTCTCCCCTTGTTCTCTGTCTCAGGCATTTTCTAAATGGCCTCAGGTCCAAGCCTAGCTGCCTCCAGCTGCCCAGGCCGCAGGCCCAACACACCTGGAGCAGCCGGAGGCCCTAAAAAGTGAATGTGGAGAAAGGAGTTTTTATGGTCAAGAAGGATATCAGCCAGAACCAGGGTCTGAGGCCTTCTACCCTTGGAAGGATCCCTAGACCACCTGGGGGACCTACACGACTTACCACATGTCAGCTTCCAGGCCCAGGGGCTCATAGTTCACAATTTCTGGAGCTGCAAGAAGCCATATTGAAGAGTCAGCAGGAGTATGAAAATAAGAAGAGATGGCAAAAGGGAATTTTAGGGAGTTTGGCGCCAAATATCTCCATCCTGAATCCCCATGAAGGAAAATCAGAGCCAAGGAAAGAGATAATCTGGGTCTAAGAATTTTGAGGAATTTAGTTATCTGTTATTCTGGTAGAGACGTTTTACAAAGGGGCCTTGATAGTAAGGAGGAAAGCACATAGAGATGTCTGAAAAAGAAAGAGGGAGGTAGGAAAAGGAAGATGCAGGAAGAGGAAATGGGGCCCAGCGACAAGGCCTGCTTGAGAACTCTGTGGTGGAAAAAAGTCAGGTCAGCACTGGAGGTCATGGAGAAGAAAAGAAGGCAGAGAGGAAATCCACACTTCTGAGTCTGGTCTGAAAGAGGGTACTTCCCACCCAAGGGGCAGGAGGTAATGAGGTAATGAGATAATTGAGATGTCTGAGGGGTATCCAGGGAAAGATGTCCAGGAAGAATCTGGGTATTGGGAAGTGGGCCAGAGCCATCAAATTTGGAGTCATCGTACAGGTGGAAATAGGAGTTGTGTAAATGAGGGAGTGACAAGAAGAGGGTACAGAGTCTAGGAAAGAACATTCTCCTGAGGAGAGGAGACCAAATTTGGCCCAGAGATGAGGCAGAACAGCACTAGAAAGTGAGTGTTAGAGTTCACACTCACTGCGATGCCTGGAGTGTGGGAGTAGAGATAAAAATGTAGACGACTCTTTTAAAAAGCTTGGCGATGAAATGGAGGATAAAAGGGAGGTATACAATTATGGGTTTTTTATTTTTCATCAGCTCTTTGAAGATAATATTCTATTGGACACCGGCTTCCGTTGTTGTTTTAAGAAGTATGCTGTCAGTCTAATTACTATTTGTTTATTTGTTTTTGTAGGTGATGTCTTTTTTCTCTGGCTACTTTTAAGGTCTTCTCTTTGTCCTTGGTAGCCTAGAATTTAACTATTATGTGTCTATGTAAGGATTTATTTTTCTATTTGGTATATATTGCCGTTTCTTTATCTGGGGATGCATGTTTTTACATCAGTTCTGACAATTCTCAGCTATTCTCTTCAAATATTGTTCCTCTATTATCTCTAGTCTTTGCTCTGGAATTCCAAATAGACCTATGCTAGCCTTTCTTTTTTCACCGTCTTTTGCTTATCTTCTCTTTCATATTTCTATATCTTTGTCACTCTGCAGTACTCTAATTTTTTCCAGCTTAATCTTCCAATTCTGCAACTCTTTCCTCAGCAGTGTGTGAATCTGCTGTTTAGCTCATTCGTCGAGTTTTAAATTTCTATGAGTATATATTGAATTTCTTAAAGTTCTAGCTGGTTCTTTTTAGAATTTGCCTGGTCATGTTTAATACTCTTTTGTTGCTTGCTAATTTTGTGATTCTACCTTTTATTTCCATTTATTTTATAATCATTATCTAGTCATTTCAATATCTCATGTCTTTAAGCATCTTAATCTTGCTAGTCTCTGACTGAAATGCTGATATGTGCACTTGCCTTTAAGAGAAGTCCTTCTATTAAATTTTCTTGCTGTTCGTAGCTCCAGCTCTAAGTTCATTTCATTGGCTTTTGGGGGTGGGACACATGATGTTGAAGCAGTCACTACCCTTAACGATTTCTCTCATTTCCTATGATACCAGAATTGCGTTCAAAAGAATATATTTCTCAAGAATCCAATTTTGTCACGGGAGGGCTTTTGGAAGACTGGGCTCACCACACTCCTGGAAGCTGACGTTAAATTTCTAACCAAGTCTCAGGTTGAAATTTCAAAGGAATGGTGGGAGTAGAGAAAGTGGTTATGACCTGTTTCTCAGGCATCTTGGACAAAGAAAGTCATCATGGTTTGAGCAGGAGTTTAGAGAAGCCACCCTATATATCTGTAAGGTATAAAAAGCAAAAATAAAAACAAAAAGAGTTTGGGGATGGTGCTGGCTCATACTGGCTCACGAGGGTCACCTGTATGCATCTCTTCCAAATTCTGAATTCAGTGACTACATGTTAGTAGTTTGAAATTGTTAAATGCTATAAATTAGGGTTTTCTTTTAAGACCCAGTCAGTAGACATGTACTAGCATACTGCTGGGCAAAACCTTCCACGGTTTGGCCCCGCTCATGAATATCCCACTCACACAACCAGTCTATGTGAATTCCCTGCTCCATCCAGAGTGGACAGTGAGTTGTCCCTGATAAATGCACTAATTCTGGCCCTATCCCCCTGCTATGGGATGTGCTCCTCCTCTATCCTGGCTCCTTCCCCACCCCATAACAGCCCTTGTCCCTCACTGATTCAAGGCCATGACTGATCCCGTCGATTTTGCCAGAATGGGTATCTTGTTTGACCAGTCTTCGAGAGCTGTCTATATCACTCGCTTTACAATTAATAACATCCTGTCTTGTGGAAACTCTTCCATTACGGCCCTGAATTTCTAGTTAAACCATTTACTGTTATTTAATACTTGGTATGACTCAGCTAAACAAACATATACTTTTTTTTTTTTTTACAACATATGCGAATGGTGGGCAGTGACTGCTGTCTCAGAAAAAGTTCAAGAATAGATGTCGTGTGCCCCAGGTTCAAGCTGGCTCTGCTCTCAACTCATTGTGTGACCCTGGCTGTATCATTCTGAACGTGGTTCCTTACCATCATCGTGTCTGTCACACATACGGTGAAGAATAACCATTGGTTGACCTTAACTAAAATCCTCCAGCACTCCAATTCCGCATTTGTTAAACTAGATCTGATGATCTGAAAAGAGCCTTCCAGCATTTTTATTTGGTGGCTTAATGTCTTGTTTCCACAAATTGTAAGTCCCTTGAGGGCAGAGTCTTCTCAGAGAGAAACCCAGTATAATGGAAAGAGCACAGGTTTTGATGATGGATGTATCTGTCTTTGAATCTCAGCTCCACCATCTACTGGTTGTTTTACGCTGAACAAGACACTTAATATAGAAAATAATTAAATGTGCTTCATGAGGCGGTTTGAGGATTAACCGAGATAATGTCTGTAGAGCATCAGACATAGTACTTGGCATACAGCAAGGGTTCCCTGAGTGGGGTGTAGCTCTGTGGGGCTTTTGCAGCACCATTCCATAGTGGTGCAGAGATGGTGTGTGTAGCCTGAACATCTATCTGACACATTCTGTCTTTCTTTTTGATTAGACTGTGGTCAGAAGTTTCAGCCCTTGGTTTTTGAGGAGACCAAGCCCTCTCTCTGTTTCCAAGACCACCCCAACTCCTAAAGCAGAGACAGCGGTTCTCATGACCCCCAACCTGTAGCCCAAGTCCCGGGAAGGGGTTTCTGGGGCCTGGGTCAAGGGTGAGAGAAACGGAGGGAAGAGAGAGCTGCCAGGGCCCCCTAGTACGTGAAAAAACATCAGGCACACAGGAGAGGCAAGTGGGAGGATCTGGCATCTGGCAGATGATTTCCCTTTTTCTTTTTAGAAAATCAAAAGCTACCCGGAGTAAGTTGAATTTACTGGAATGCAAGAGGGCAAAGTAATTTTCAATCTTCACAACAAACTCTCATCTAAGAGCAGGAGGTGGGACCAGCAAAGTGCTTAACTCTGCGAAGGCCTCTAGCCCCACCTGGCCTTCCCAGGCCCCACTGGACACCAAAAAGCCAGCCCTGAACTCTCACCCAGAAGGTGGGCAACACATTTCCTTTCCCACCCATTGGGTTTCTAGAGGAGTCTCTAAGGCATCATCTCTCAGCCCAGAAACCATGGCCCCAGCCACAGGGTTTGTTGCTGGGATTTCTTTACTGTTTGATCCTAGATTCTTTGCTGGAAGAGAAACAGGCCTAGAACTCACCAACAAATTCTGGTGTGCCAAAAATGTTCTTAAATTCAACTCCATCTTCTATTTCGTGAGCCAGGCCAAAGTCAATCAGCTTGATGTGTGGAATGGGAATATTCTTGTCTAACAACATAATGTTTTCTGGCTGAAGAACAAAAAAAAAGAAGAAGAAAAGAAAAGATGGTAATTAAAGCTCTGTTTTGTGTTTTTGCTTTGGGGATGGGGTGGAGTTTGGTGCTCTTTTTTAGGAGACTAAAACAACATAAACGCTTTCTTGTTTTTGTGTCCTCTGTCTTCTGTGAATCCCAAAACGGGCACAGAACCAAAGGCAAGGCCTGGGTTAACCAAACCTGATGCTCATGACAAAAATAGAGACATTGTCTTTACTTTCCTTTCTGTCTCTGAATGGTATAGATCCCTTCAATGCAGAAAGAGCCTCTGTTTCCCCACCTGTCAAATGGGGCCAGGGAGATATCTGCAGCATTTCCTGTAAATAAAACTGCTGCCTCTGTGTGAATATGATGGGGACAGGGGCGTTGCAGCCAAGCCTCGGTTTACACTTGGCTTACAGACCTTCATCTTCCTGACCACCTCTTTCCCCCGGCCAGCCAGCTTCCTGTTGACAAAGACTAACAGTATGGTTCACATTTCTCTATGTGTTTAACTAATTTTGGCTCTCTACAGAATACAGGGAAAAAATGAACCTGATTTCCAGGGAGAATATCAGCTGCCCAGGCTATTTCCAGCCCAGCAAACAGTTGCTAGATCTGACACAACAATGTAGGTGTATGGTGAGGTGGGGACAGCCCTGCCCCGGCCTCACACACCCCGGGCTCCCGGTGAGGCTAGAACAGGATCCCGGTCTGTCCTTCTCACTCCCACCCAAGCGCTCAGTGCACACTGGGGGAGCAGGTCCCTCTACTTCACCTTCTTTCCTTCCACTCCCCACCATGACTGTCCTAGACTCCATTTAAAGTAGAATGTCCTGAAAACATATACCCACAAAGAAACTTGTACACAAATGTCATAACAGAATATTCATAATAGTCCCAAAGTGGACACAACACAAATGTCTATCAATTGATGAGTAGATAAACAAAATGTGGTACATCTATATAGTGGGATACTATCCAGCCATATAGAAAGAATAAAGGAAAAGAAAAAATAAAAAAAGAAATGAAGTACTGATACATGCAATAGCATGAATGAACATACTAAGTGAAAGAATCAGTCATGAAAGACCACATATTATGTATTTTCATTTATACAAAATATCCTGAATAGGCAAAATCATTGAAACAGAGAGTAGATTAGTAGTTGCTTAGGACTGGGGGAACGGGGAGTGACTGCTAATGGGTACAAGGTTTCTTTTGGGGTGACAAAAATTTTTTAAAGTCGATTGTCATGTTAGTCATACAACTTTGTAAACTGTACATTTTAAATGGGTAAATTGTATAGTATGTGACATATCTCAATAAAGCAGTTTTAAATTAATGTATGTATGTATGTATGCATGTATGTATGTACATAAAAAAATTGTCCCTGTTTCTCAAGCTACTACTGAAAAATTTCCCATCTTGCACTTTTCTCACATTATTTGTTCTACCTGAAAAGCCCTCTGCTCAATCTCTGCCCAACGAAATCCTAGCCAGGCTTCCAAGTCTAACTCAATCCACCTCATCCTTGAACACTTTCCTCAGCAGCACCGAACACCCCCACCACCAGAAGTAAACTCTTCCTCCCCAGGCCCCTTTGTGCTTGTTTGAAACTTTCTTGTTATAACATCTGTCATGCTCTCCCTTGTCCAACAGTCCTTGCTGTCTTTGTCCTAGCTCCCCTACTGGACCCTCAGCAGGAGCAAGGATTCAGATCTTTGCATCTTCACTGCCACAGTGCAGAGCACAGAGGCTGTCAGGCTGACGGTGGCCCTATCTGTTAGCTGAATCAATTCTGAATCTGGACACCCTGGGTGCCCTTACTCTAAACTTTCCCGGCACTCGACATCTCTGTGATCTCACGTCACAGTGTCTGGAAACTTTCACTCAGGAGCTGGCGGAGGGCCCTCCTTTTTTCCTTTTCAAAAAAATAAATAATACATTTCCTTTTGTACTTTTTTAGACTTATTCTTTCTCTCCTCTGGAGATTTCTCTCAACTGTATTTTGAAATGTGTCAAAGTCCTTTTCTAAGGCAGAGCAGAGTCTTAGGCTCTGTAGAAAGAAGGGTGAGGACAGGTTGAGGTCAGGAGACAAGACCCAGGCAGGTGGTTCTACTCCAGTGTCCCTAATCTAGTTCTCCGGTAGCTGCCTATGAACCCCACAAGTGTCCGTGCAGTGAGCTGTACCCTCCGCGCTGCGCACCATCTTCTGGGCAGCTAGCTTCTCCGGCCTTCATGCCACCACCTTCCTCAGCCACCTTACTGGGAACTTTTCTTCTCTTCCAAGGAATGGCTCTGAGGTTTGTCTCTGGGGCCAAAAGGTCAAGGCCTAGGTCTCAACTACTATAGTGTGTTCAAGGCCCAGGCACCACCACACAGTACACGCTGAATGGGGACAGGAGCCTCAGTGGACATAGGCAGACACTTTCTCACCTGGATCTCCCTCCCACCACAAGAACCTAACACATGGCATGTGACTTCTCCCCTGCTTGGAAGACCTCCCTGCTTAGTTCCTATCCCAAACCCAGTTAATTCATATTTCAGTAAAAATAGTACCTCCTCTAGAGCCCTACACGCACACACACACACGCACACACACACACACATGCCACCTCTCCAGTTCCCATAATGCCATACGCTTCCCTTATTGCACTGTTTCTTCAACTACCTCAGGATGGCAGCTCACTTATCTTTCTCCCTGCACTGGGCTATGAGCTTCCTGAGGGTTTTGCTCCTATCATCTACCCAAAGCTTAGTATAGAGTTTGGAATCCATCAGGTGCTCAATAAATGTTCCCTGAGTCAATTAGGGAGCCATTTAGTAAGCTCCTGCAATGAGTTAACCAAGCACATGACATATTTTATACCTCACTGAACCCTCTCAGCTTATGCGGTGGCTGTTATCATTCTTCTTTTTCAGAAAAGAAACCCAAACTGAAATGCTGGCTCGTGGACACAGGAATTTTAGTCTTTATCTGACAGACTCCAAAGCTTACACTCCTAACCACTAGATGAAATGATCCCCCTTCTCTGCTTCTCAAGGATCCTCAGAATCTATCTCAGGGAGAAACAGGATTGCTGCTTGGGCCTGGCTATCTGGGGGCAACGTTGCATCCTGGCTCAGGTACAGCAATTTTCTGCCCTAGTACCTACTTCCCATCCCAGGATGCCTTTTATGCTGATGATGCTTTCACCCAGGTGAGGGGCTCCAACCTGTGCCCCTGGCCTGGCCCTCATGCTGTGTCCAGAGGCTCAGAAAGGACCTCCTGGGCTGAACTTCTTCATCTCAGTGAGACAAGAGATCCTGACAAAGAGAGTCCCAAGGTGAGTCCAGATAAATTAATGTGGCCTGGGGGGTTTCAGACTGGGAGGTTGCCAGGGACAGCAGAAATGTTCTGAGAGGGAGTCAGGATTGGGGTCTTGTCCCCACCTCCCTGACTCACACATTGGGCCATTTGGACCAGATGCACCTTCGGACCTGCCCTGACTGCAAGAACACAAAGGCCATGTGCTGCCTGCTTCCTTCCCAGGCCACCAAGGGGATTCCAGGCCAGCCAGGGCACTTGGACCCCATATCTGCAGCTCCTCCTGCTTTCATAAAGGCTTCCTCTTCCTATCCCAACCTCCACTAATAGCCTGATGATGCCCAGGAGGCAACGCAGGGACTGACATTTACTGAACATTTACCAAGGCAAGCAGGGCACTAGCGCACTATGTCATCCTTTGAGGCCACCCTGAGTGGTGGGTACTGTCATCAATCCTGTTTCACAGATGAGGAAACAGAGGCTCAGAGAGCTAAAGCATTTGTCCAAGGTCCAACAGTTCATAATGGTGGAGTCATGGTAAGCTCCTGGGGTAGTCAGCCCTAGCTCTCTTCACATCAGCCAGTTTGGTTAAATATCTTCAGTAGTCCCACTGACCAGCAGAGAAAGCCCAAATGCCCTGCCTGATATTTGAGTCATCCAAGGTTCTGCACTGGCTGCCCCAAGCTGCCTTTCCAGCCTCACTGCCCATCGCTTGTCTGCACCTGCAGGGTGGTATTATCACATCCAGAACAATGCCTCAATACCAACCTTTGCTCCTGCTCTTGCCCTTGCCTAGAATGCTTTTCCAACTCTTCTTCACACTTTCAGAGCCTATCCCCCATCCTTGCCTCCTTTTACTCCATCAGTTTTCAGTGAAACATTCCCTGACCTTGTGCTCTAACCCTGTCAGCATCGACAAGCCTGTGATCCTAGGCGTAGGTTGTCTCTCATAGGGTGATGCCACTTTCCTGTGTAGTGGCCTCCCTAAGAAAATTTGAATCAGTTTTAAGGATCCTGACATCTCCTATGGTGTCTTGTATGTTTCATTAAAATTTGCTGATATGAATGGAAAGAATTGGGTATCAGTGGTCCTTCCCTGTCTGCCCCCTGGACGTCCTCCACCATCACCAGAGGACCCAAGTGCACTCCTCCCCACAGGGCTGCTACAGGGATGGGTGGGGAGGGAAAGGGACTCAGAGAGGGCCCCTAGGGGCAGCCTGAGGGCCAGCAAAGCAGCAATTCCTCCAAGACTTTAGTCTAAGCTTCTTTGATCCCCACTCCCCAAGCAGGGTAGGCTGGAGGAAAAGAACCCAGGTCTGGGTATTGGGAAACTCCACATTCAGCTATAGCAGGCTATGAACTTATACAAGCCATTTCCTCTCTCTAGGCCTCAGCCTCCCAACTCTAAAATAGATCCTGGATGATATCCAAAGCCCCTTTGAACTCTAGGCTCTGCAATTGCAAGATAGCACAATCTCCCCAGCTGGCTGGCAAATTCCCACTGCTCTGGACCCCCAAGGTAGGACATGCAAAGGCTCAGGTCTCCCAGCCCCAGTTCAGGAAGGAAGAATAGACAGCTGTGACCATAGGCCTCTGGGCCCAAGCCAGACTGGCCTCCAGGGTAGTATGAGCCTATCTGTACTCTCTGGCTCCTGTCATTCTCTTCCAGCTTTATTTATTTTAACCAAATACTTTACCCACACACCTGATGTCACCTCCGAAGCATGGCAGAGGGAAGAATCACATTCCCATAGGTGCCAATACTGCCCACGTCTCATGGAGCTGCCACTAGGAGGTAGAACTGCCTTCACCTGTCAAAACACACCCACCCAGCTCAGCCCATCAGGCAGGCAACTGTGGGAGAGGCTAACATGCCCCTTCGCATCCCAGTAGATCTGGCCAGAGGCGCCTGCTGTGGTGACAACCAGAAGCTGGGACCCATGTCTATAGGTGATGCGTAGCACAGCATGACTAGGAGTCCTGCAGGATGAAGGGGATGTTGAGGAAGGTGGGAACGGAGCGGAGCTACGTAGTAAGTTGTAAATGACCAGAGCTTTGAACACAGGCAAGTCTGTGTTCAAATCCAAGTTCACAGTGAAACCTGGGCAAAGTCATTGGATCTCTTGGAGCCTTGGTCTCCTATCTGTAAAATAGGACAATGTCTACCATGGCATAGAGTTGTTCTGAGGGTTCAGAGATGGTCCCTGTAAGGAGTGGTGCCCAGCACCGTTTGTTGACTCCTTTCTGGGGTGCAGCATGGACCACAGACATCCCTGGGAACTTTTCTGAATCCCTGCTAAATTACCTATACATGGCTGAAGAACGTGATCTTCACAGACCAGCCTCTTTCACCACTCATTGTCTGCTTCCTTCTTCCCATTCTGTTTCACCCCCAGACTCAGAGTGTTGGGGTTACAAAGGACCTCAGAAATCATTTAGTTCCTTCGTGTTGCTGAACAAGCCAGAGAGGTCAAGAAACTGCCAAGACTGAGTAAGGAGCAGAGCCCAAGTCAGCTCACCCCCGGCCCAGTGCCCTCTGCATGTGCCTGTGTGGCCTGCCGGTCACCAGATAAGGCTACTCAGCTCAGTAAAGCAGAGGCCTAGCCATAGGACAAGGAAGCTGCCTATGAACCCTCACTGGAAATGTCAAGTGTGGCCCCAGATTATTCAAGAAGTACCAGGCAACCTGAGAAAGCAAGGTCGCTCAATGCTGGGTCTCTGTGGGCAGGTTTCCATGGTGCTACAGCTCACTCTCCTCCTGGCACACTGTAAAAGAGACCATGGGCAGCCCTTCCCCACTAGCCTTCAGCGTGGTCCAGCCCCAATATCCACCTCCATCTGGCTCTCAAGACCCTCTCTACTCTGATCAGCTTACTCACTGCTACATCCAGACTGACTTCCTCATCATACTTACCCTAACTTGCAGTTAGTTCACTCTGCTGAAATGCCTTCCTAACAAGCTTCTTCTCCTTGCTCACCACCCAGCTCCAACTCTTCCACACTGGAAAGTATCCTGTGACCCCCCTCCCCTCCAACACACCCAGCTAATCATTTCCACCCTTGGACCTGCCTGGTACCCTGACACTGCACTCTAATTACTTCCTCGTGTATCTTCTCCCTATTATACTAAAACTCCATGAGGCGGGGACAGGGGCCTTCCTCTCATTTCCATATGGAGCACCCAAGAGTAGGTAGCCTTACGGCAGGCGCTCAGGAATTATTCACCAGATAAAGAATGAATGAACCAAGGTAATCACAGATACATCTCCTGCACATCCTGCATTTAGGCAATCAATAAGGATAATGGCTCAGAGACTTGAAATCTGGGTTCGAATCTACTTTGGCCATTTACCAATAGTCTAACACTGGGCAAGACAACATAGCCTCAGTTGGCCTCAGTTTCTCCCTTATAAATTAGGAAAAATAATAAAACTTACCTTAAGAGGGTTACTAAGAGGATTGGACAAGGCATAAAAATGCCCTGTAGCCATTATCATCATTTCTCAGTATTTCCTTGATCATGTCTCTCTTTCCCAGAATGAAAGTCTTAATTTTATCGTCTGCCTACCTATCCTTCCAGGCCCAGCCAAAATTCTATCTCCTCCAGAAAGCATCATCTGAATACCCAGCCCAGCCTTTCTTCCTTCTCTCAGCTCCTCACTGTACCCGCAGCACCAACCCTGCCAAGACCTCTGTGGGTCAGTCTTGTCTGCACCACTAGACTGCGCACTTGCTGAGGCCAGGACCTGCTTCTCGTGCTCTTCCTGTGTTCCTAAAGGCATCCAGCCCAGGGTTCCATGTATTACAAAACCTACAGCACTTAGTTTGTAAAGCATCCACACTCATCTCATTTGAATCTCACTCTCTGAAGCAGGTACTATTATCACCCCTAGTTTACATGTAACTAAACCGAGGCTTGGAGAGATTGAGTACTTTCCCAAGGTGTCTCAGCTAATAAGCAGTGGAACTGAGAGTCAAGGTCAGACTGACTGCAAATCGATATGCTCTCCCCTCCCACACTGCCTCCCTTCCTCTAGTTGAGGCAAAGGTGCCCACTGGGATCAGCCCTGCCTGCTGCCCAAGTGGGTATTTCCATCTCAGCCCTGGTGCCTTGTCAGCTTGACACCCCAGCTCCACGTTTTTCCTAGATAACTCACAGCTGTGGCTTAGGGAAGGGCCCCAAATCAGTTGCACTGGCTTTGTTAAACCACACCCTCTGGCCACTCACTCATGACCTCCTCCCTCCTCCAGGGGAGGCTCTGACCTCTCACTCCCCTGCCTGGTAAAGCGGAAGAGAAAACCACTACCTACTGCCTCTATAATTTTGTAGGGTAGAGAGAGGGAAATAGAAATTCACTTTCAAGGCCATTCCAGGACCACTGGCTTTCGGCCTTGAGCCAATCGGCAATGCTGACTTGGTGGTCTGCGCCACACAACTAGCATTTGCTGTGGGCTCTCCCCATACGTCACCTTATCAGATCCCCACAGCTCCCAAACCATGGATGGCCAGTGCCCCCATTCGAGCTAGTTGCCCATCAGAATCCCCTGGGGATGGTGTTAAAAATACCAGATTGATTAAATCGACTCACCAGAAACGAGGCCCCAGAATTAGTTCTCTAAAGCAAGTTTTCCAAAGAAGTCAAAATCAGACAGGCCCAGTGTTTGAGAAACCAGCTCTAAAGAGGTCCCGGTCATCAGATAGACACGGGTTTGAATTCCATTTCTGCCCCTTGGCAAGGCACGCATCTCTATGAGCCTTGGCCCCTCATCTGCAAAATGGGAATATTAATAAAGTAATGGGTACTGACGAGGCACAATGAAGCCCTAGGAGCCCTCGAGCAGCCTCCTCCTTGTATAAGACGGGCACCACCATGGAACGTCCCCTCACAAGGTTGTTGTGTAGATAAAATGAGTAAACACATGCAGGGCAGTCAGAGAAGAGCCTGCATGGTTACTAGGTGCTCAGTGAATGTTGGCTGCCATGTAGCATCATCCTGTTTACAAACCCTTTCACCTACAGGGTCTTAGAGAACCAGGGATATGCTAGAGCTGGTGCCTGCTGGCTCATGACAGCTGACTGTTCAATTAGCAGGAATTCTGCCAGCCAGTTGTCAAAGAGCTATGCATTAATATTATTTAATATTAAAAATTAAATTATATAAACTTATATTTAAGTAAATTATATTAAAAACAATACTTAATGCTTCCTAATTTTTAATTATATTTTAGTATCTTCTGATTGGGAAAGTACAGAAATAATTGTACCCCTCTTTCCAGCTCTAGTCAGTGACATCATGTTGGTACCTAGAAATTGGCCACAGTGGGTGTATTTACACCATGGAAACTGGCAGACACCACAGACCAGGACTTGATTTATTTTCTTCTTAATTCTAGACTCAGGAAGTGCTGGAGAAGATCACTTAATAATGTAGATTAAACTTAAAGGGTTGCTGTGCCTTTAGCCATTGTTTCATGAATAGCACAGAAAACTGAAGAAATATATTTTCAATATGCAGAAACTATTATCCAATTCATCAAAGAAGCCACTCATGTCACTGGCAAATGAATAGAGTCCAAGACACATCTTCGTGATTTCATTTTTACCTACTTGTTAATGTAAACAAAAATATCAACCAACATTTTTGTCGGAATTACACTCACTTGTCAACTGTATCTACAGGTTGGCTACTGATATAACGGTTTGGCAAAAAACTAAGGAAAATTTTCTATAAAAATCAATTGGCTCTCTGGAATTTACAATAAAAAGTACTACATATTTTATTATTTGTAAATTATGTTATAAACATCTCATAAAATTTATAATAAGTGTGTGTGTGTACACATTTGTTTTCCGGGGATCTGGCTGTTACCCGAACACCACTGCACAGAACCTCACTGTCTATTTTCCAGATAAGGAAATAAGGAACTGAGAAGTTAAATAACTTATTTAAGGCCACACAACTAATAACTGGTGGCGCTAGGTTTGCCCTCAGGTCTTCTTAGTGTCAAGGTTCCTGCTCTTTCTACCACCCTTCGCAGTTTCCAGAATCAGATGTTTTTCACTCCCACTGAGATGAGTAGCAGTGGGAGGGCTGATGGTGCAGCTGTGAATAGAACTTAAAAAGGTACTGTCTGAAAACACTATACTTCAATGTTGGTCAGGTCTGGCTAGGGTCCAGAGTGGAGGGCTGCGGGCAGCTGGGAGCAGCAAGAGGCCTCTGGGCACCTATCGGCGATGGCAAAGGCAATGAAGGCAAAAGGGGAGAAGGGCACCGCATTTTTGTCTTAGGTTCCTCATCTGTAAAACGGGGATCATGGTCAATCTACTCCAACTCTTATCAGCCTGACAGTGTCCTGCCACACTGGGAATCTGCCTGGCCTGCTGGCTAGAAGAAGCCACTGTATTCATTCTCCCTTCGGATGTTTCCATGCCCACCTCCCTTCTGAAATTCTTTTGGAGGCAGGAGAGGAAGAACTGTAGCCTAACAGGGAGTCTAGTTAAAACTCACAACCAGCACTTACAAGGACTTGTACAAAAGCTTCCACAGCAAAGTAATATGTTTCAGAGCACACGTGGGCTGCTTGGGTGAGAATACAAAGTGAAAAAACAGGAGAGAAAATTGTGAAAGCAGTATATTTATAAGCACCCAAACACACACACACATGCGCGCGCGCACACACACACACACACACACCTGTTCAGAAAACTCTGGAGAAAATACACCAAATATTAATAATAGTTGTTTTAGAGTAGAAGATTTGTGAATAACTTCTTTGTACATTTTTGTATTTTCTATGAATTATTATTTTTTTATAAAAGCATAAAAAGACCACTAATTTCATTTTTAGAAAATGTTTGTAGAGTAACTTTGGTTCATCTTTTTCCCACATAATTATCATAACCTCCAACTGGCCTATTCTCTCCCAACCACTCTTTCCTCTACTGGGAGAATTTTCTTTCTAAATCAGAAATTGAATCATGTTTCTCCACCAATTAAAGGTCTACCATAAATTATCGTTAATTTTCTTAAGTGTGATAATGGTACTGTGGGTTGTTAGAAGACAGATCTTAATCTTGGGATATATATACCAAAGTGTTCAGAGTGAAGTGTCAGGACGGTTACATTTTTCTTTCAAATGATACCAAAAAAAATTTTAAATTATATATGCGTATATACAATGCTCTTTTCATAAATATATATGTGTATATTTTGTTTAGAAAAGACAGAAAGAGGTGAAGCAAATGTAACCAAATGTTGAATTTAGAGGAAGGGTATACCGTATTCTCCAATTTCTTCAGATGTTTTAAAATGTTTTCATAATAAAAGATTTTGAGGGAAAAAGCCTTCCAAGACTGTCACTGTGTATACAAACTCCTTGGTCTGCCCTGAACCTTTACGATCTCACTCTAACCTAGATCTCTGCCAAGTCTCGCCTCCACTCCATGCCCCCGCCCCAGGGGTTAGTATGGAAATAGTCCCATTCTTGTAAATTCTATTTAAAATGTATGCATACTTTATAGCAATTAATACAATACAAATTACTTTATTTAAGTATGAGGAATAACATATTAGAAAAAACAATGTAACCAGGTGAGAATCAACTGTGCAGAAGATGAATTTAGGGCACGATACAGACCTTTGGATTAACTGTATGTAAAAGGCATGACCCAAGAAGCAAGAAATCTGCACTGTTAGAATCTGATGAAATAAAAGCTAACACCCAGCTTTGATTAATGTTTCTTCACTAAGTTCAAGTCCCAGCCCTGTCATTTAATACCTGCATGATCTTGGATAATTTATTTAGCCTCTCTGAATCTCAATTGCCTTGTGTGTAAAAAAGTGACCATAATTTATACTTCAGTGGGTAGCCGTGATGATCTAATGAAAGCATAAATGTAAGCATGCTGTGTTCTAGAATGCATCATATACATTTAAAGTATATTTGCATCATTTTTATGAAAGCTTGATGAGCAGACTCGATCACATCATGAACATAAGAACAGTTCAAAGAATGATCAGAGCATAGAAGATTTTGGATTTTTTGGACTATTTTGCTTAGGAATTCACTCCTTTCAACACTGTTTATAAGGTCAAAAAGTCCCTTCAAAGTTCTGGGTTCCTGGCTTGCAAACAATTTCATTCAATCTCATGAGTCTCATTCTTTTCACTTAAAATACTAGTCAGACCTGAGGACTGCCTTCCATTTCTGAATCCTCAAGTTGGATCAGGTTAGAGCTGTGGGGGAGTGTGGAGACACACCCTTACTCAAAGAGGAAGCTCCCAAATCCAAAATAAACACAAATGACACAAAACACCCTATATAAGGTCATTATTTGTGTTGGGATTACATACCAGGGTGAGGTTCCTGGGTGGCACTAAGCCCCATTTCCTCTTAACCCACCCTGTGGAAGGAATGTCTGAAGGCACATCAGATGCTACCCAGTACTGAGGGGCAGACAGCCCCAACATCCCTTCTGTCTATGTAAATACAAGGCAACATCATCACCTTCACCACGCCTGCCTGCCTACACCAAAAGGCCTTTCTGCAGTGAATTTACGCCACACACCGGGATGATATTCGCTCTGCTGAGGCAGAGACAGAGCTTACCCCTCGGAAGTAAGCATTTCTTGAGTTAGCTTTTATTTCAGGTGGTCTTCCCACCAAGTTCCACTATGGCTATCTCCCAGGAGATGGTGGGCCCTTGGAAAGCAGGTACCATACCACATTGATATTTGTCACCCTACCCTCTGGCATAAAATAGTCCCTCAATAAATGGTTACATCATTGAATTGAAAGCCTGCAACGTCTTTTGCATCTTCCAGGTGACATGAAAGGGCCTTTGCCATTCATTCGTGCATTCGATCTTATTAAAAAATTCATTTACTCATTTGCTTGAAGCTGAGCAACTTGTCATGTATCAGGCACTGTGCTAGACACAAGCGGCAGAAAGTGATTCACAGTTATAAATGCTCTCAGCAGAAGTTGGTGCAAAGGACAATAGAAGCAGAGAGGTGAGTTAGTTTTCAATTATGCTTTGGGAGGTGATGGTGATGGGAAAGGTTTCCTAGAGGAAATGACATTTCTGCTGGGCTTCAAAGAACGAGCAGGAGGTCCATGGGCAGAGAAAAAAAAAAAAAGAGCAGCAGCTTCCTGGATGGGAAGAGCATGAATAGAGGAGGAGAGAGACCAGAACAGTGTGTGTGGTCTTGCTGCCTGGGACAACAAAAATGGGAAAAGGTGGATGAGGCCAGAATCAAGGCTAAGGCAGTGTAAGAAAGGCCTGGATGCCAAGCTGAGAATGGGTTCATTTATCCTATGGGTGACGAGGATCCATCACTGATTTCTGGATAACAGCATGCTATGACCTGTTTACCGAGACTGCTTATCGGCATTAATTTGTCCATTTATCTGCCTTCTGCCACAAGGCTTGGGGCATGTTGTAAGCAGAGACACAGCCTCACCATCCCTAGCACAATGGCTGAGCATAGTAGGAGAGGTCATTCATGTTCTAAAGACAGGCCCGAGAGCTGACCCTCCTCCATCACCTGCTCCTTCAAGCTGGAATGTGAATGTGATGAACAGATCATAGGTAAGGGAGTGGAGACAAGGTGATGGCTGTGTTCATGAGGCAGCAAACCTGACTCACTTGCCAGGGAGTAACAGAACCCAAGAGGAGGAGAAAACAAAGGCCCTCATTGAGAATGAACACCAGGAATAAAAAATGTATTCATCTAAAATCAATTTTCTCTAGTGGGAAACAACATGGAACCAAGAAGCCCCCTCTAAGCCACCTGCTGGACCTTCTGCATGATGGTCCCCTGCAGCTGCCAGAACGTTCCAGGCAGGGGGCACACATGCACACATTCAGGCTCCAGGAAGTATCTACCCAATCATGAGGTAATTCTGCCGAGTTCCAGCTACACATCACTTCCCGAAGTTGTCCAGCTGGGCTCAGGCCAAGAGACCCACTGGTGGGAGAGCCAGAAGACTCAGTGTCCTCACAATTCTAAGGATTTGAGGCCAGGTTGGGTGTTACCAGCATCCTCACTCTATACACACATCCAGGAGAAACCCAGATTGCCTCCAGGTTGTAGAAAACATCCACCTGGATCCCAGGAACCAGACAAGATCCCCCACCAGCAATCCCACCTAACAACCAATCTCAGTTCTCTGCTGGGCAGTCTAGAATTGCACTAATGGGCTTTTCCCCCTGGTCTATTGGGGCCCAAAATGGTATAACAAGAGTTGTGTTTTCTTTTCCTCTATTCTGGGAAGGGAAATAACACCACCAGCTACTATTACAGAGCATCTATTCTATACTCAGCATTTCATGCTGCTTCTCTCTAACCCTTACAACAACGCTGCCAGGCAAGTATTATTATTTGTGCTAAAAAAAACTGAGGTTCAGTTGTATCCTGGCACACAGTAGTGTGAGGATCAAACACTGACCTGGCTAACTCCCTACCAGCACTCTCCACTCCCCACCCCTCCCCGTCCCCACAGCAAGCTGCCATAGAAGCAAACCGAATAGCACAAACCTGCTATAGTTAGTCATGAGGCCTGTGGGCCTCCACAACTCCTCGCACCTCCACCGGACCCACTGGAGAACAAAGGAGCCCATTTTGAGGCTGGTCTCCCAGAGCCAGCAAAGACATGAAAACAAGTTAATTGTCCATAGTATTTTCACGAAGGAGACACAGGTACAATCCAGGTAAACCATTTCTTGCTTGGTGTATTACCGCCCTAAGGTCCAAAGGCCTGCCCAGGCCACGCCCTCCTGGGTGACCTTGACTTTTATGCTGTGACACCTGAGTCAAACTCTTCAAGACGTCTTCTGCTGGAGGAATTCAAAATACTGCAAGAAAGGACACTAGGCATAAAGAGGGAGGACCATACCGAGGGGACACACAGCAGGTCACCCCATGATGCGGAGTAAGTACTGGGGTGAGATTCATGTGTGGGAACTGAGCTCAAGTCCTGGGGCAGTCGCTGTGAGACTGTGGGCATGCCATACCCTTTTTGGACCAGTCTCCAAGCCAGAACTTGGGTGTCACCATGGATTCTGCCCTTTCCGTCATCTCCCACATCTAATTAAGCAGCCGATCGATCCTCAGATCAACCTCTGTGATAGGTCTTGAGTCTGTCCCCTCTTCAAATTAGTTTGGCACTTGTCACATCTTACCTGGATTACTGCATTAGCCTCCTAGCTTGGCCCCAGCCTCTGGGCTGTTTCCATTCTATCCATCCTTCCAGCCAGAGAGGTCCTTCTGAAACACATCTTTCACCTCACCTCCCTGCTCACCTGGCCCCCTTATCCCTCAGGGTCAAGTTCCACCTCCTTAGCTTAGCTCCCATTCCCTGTGTCTGCCTCCTGCTCCCTGCCTAGCTTCTTTTTCAGCCATTTAGCACATTCACCCTTTGCTATACTTCCCTGAATGCATTGTGCTATTTTAGGACCATATACACTGCTGGCCTCTCTTCCTAAGAAGGCCTCCCCTCCTAATAATGCCTGCTTATCCTTCAAAACTCAACTCAAATACCACCTCTTCCAGGAAGCTCTCTCAAATACCCCAATCTGACTTAGATACCACCCCCATCCCCACATACTTCTCTCTATCACAGCATTTAAGAGTTGTTGATCTTTCTATTCTGTCTCCTATAATATTTGCTGGAAAAGAATTAGGTAGGGCCTCAATTGATTTTGTTTTTGTAGCAATACCCAGGAACCCAGCACAGTGCTTAAAATACAACAAGAGTTCCTGGATCAAAAAATGAGTGTGTCTCCTCCCTGGTAAATGGGTCCCTCTGATCATGGGTCTTTATGCTTTGGGTGTCCATAGAGGCTCATCAGTCTACGCAACAGAACTCAGTTACTGTTGTGAACTGATCCTTCTACTTTGACCACACTCTTGCTTTATGAAGTCCAATGTGGTCACAGTGAACAACTTTCTCAACCCTGAAGATCAGTGGCCCTTAAAAGCAGTTTGATGGCCACAGAAGGGCAAGGTGGGGGAGGGCAGCCAGTGGCTCCTGGACTCTAAGATTTACAACCTCTGGTTGAGGGATGCTGGAGATTGTGCTGTGCACGGTCCAAAGAGCCAGCCAACCTCAGCCATCCTCTCTGAATACTTCTAGCTCTGTCTGCTCAGCTCTTGCTTACTGAAAAGTTCGGTCTTATGAAATGTGTTTGGTTTTAAGTTTCCTGTCATTGGTCTACTTATTTAAAAATTACAACCCATCTGCTACTGAATGAGAGAAGATGCTTGTGGTCTGATTAAGAAGCTTCTTGCGGTCATCCCTGTGTGAAGGAAACCTTATATGTGAAATGAAACTGGGCCCAGGAGCTCAGAGTTTTCAACTATAAGATGAGGAAAGAGGGCCACATAGATGTTGACCCCTCCTGGCAATGATGTCAGGAGAGACTGGACCCATTCTTCCTAAACAAGTTCTTTTCCCTCACCCCCTTCACTGACCTTGAGATCAAAGTGAGCAATTTTCTTGGTGTGAAGGTAGTTCACCCCATCCAAAATCTGCTTAATGAAGCTGGTGGCCTCCTCCTCACTCAGCGACTCCTTCTGGGCCAGGAAGTCGAATAGCTCTCCTCCAGAAACTCTGCAAAACACCAGCGGGAGGTGCCCAGTCAACCCTCTGTGTCATGAGGCCAGGCCAATGGGTGCAGCTCCTGAACCTGATCCCCGGGCACCCTGTGTGGCAGAATCCCTTCACCCATCTTTGGGGCTTTGTCCAACCAGTGCCAGGGACTGACTTTGCTTCTGTTTGCTGTGTTCGTCCTTTTGGAGCACAAGGGCAGGAACCAACCATCCTTAGGATATCAGTAGAAGTGCCTCTGCTCACACTCTAGGCCCAGGTCCCTGCTGACCCTGGGTATCACCTCTCCCCCATATATGACTGAGGTAGCAGAGGACAGAAACAAGTGCTGTGGGATGACAAAGAGAAACATAAGCTGGGCCTTAAACTGGAGACGTAGGTTCCAGTCCAATCCTGCCACTGACTTTGGACAACTCACTTTCTCCACTCCAGGCAGGCCTCAGTGCAAAACCTGCAAAATGAGCAGATTGAGCAAGATGGCTCCTAAAGCCCCTTTCTTGAATCTATCAAATATGGCCTTGTCAA
Organism: Rousettus aegyptiacus; assembly: GCF_014176215.1. Lineage (NCBI taxonomy): Eukaryota > Metazoa > Chordata > Mammalia > Chiroptera > Pteropodidae > Rousettus > Rousettus aegyptiacus. The sequence continues at coordinate 131,615,169 of NW_023416306.1, forward strand.
AGACCCAAGAGAATCTAGGCATGGTCCCTAATTTAAACATAAAGACCAATTACTTATATTCATCTCTAAACACTCTAAAGTACTACTTTTGTCCTCAGACTCCATACTCTTGCCCCCTATGGTTGATGTGACAGGAATGGAGACCCACGGAGCAAAGAGAATCTCCCCTGTAAATACTAGCTTACAGTTTTATCTGAATTAGGGACTTAGGGTTGCCAGATAAATTAGGAGATTTTTATTTGCTAAATCTGGCAACTCTGATGGGTGCATTTGTCCTCTGATGAATGTCCAGCCAGCATGTGCTTTTCTGAGGCTGGGACAGAGCTGAGGGTCACCCCAGGAAAAGATCTCAGGAAGGGCTATGGACTGGGTGGTTCAGGAACTCAGGATCACCTAGAGAACTTATTTAAAATGCAGATTCCCAGGTCCCACCACAGACCCTACCAAATTAGATTCTCTAGTAGCAAGGCATTGTAACTTGTATTTTTACAATAAAAACAACATAATAATGGTAATTAATATTCACTAAATACTTACATATACTGTATGCACATTATCTCATTTAATCATCACAATACCCTATGAGCTAAGTACTATTATGTTTCTATTTCATCGCTGAAGAAACAGAAACTCCGAGAGGTTAAGTGACTTGCTCCAAGTCACATAGCTAGCAAGTGATAGAGTCAGGATTCAAACCTAGGCAGGATAACTCTCAACCACTATGTCATACTGAGTATCCGAGGATGATTCTTGTACAGCCAGAATAGCTTCTGTCCCACTTTTGCGAATCACTCCCTGCCACCTAGACCATCCTAAATAAAGGGCATCAAAATCTTCTTTTGACCTTTCTTTTAAAATGTCCAGAAGCACACCTGGACCTACTAATCAATCTTAGCGTCATGAAAAATAGAATTGTACCTGATGTGGTAAAATAGGAGTACACAGCCACACCTATGAGGTATTATGACTTAAAAAACTGAACCTAAATCTGTTTAAGTTTCTTGTTAGCACTATTAGAACTTCCTGCAGTGAAGGACGTGTTCTCCACATATGCTGTCCAATATGGCAACCACTAGTCACATGTGGCTACTGAGCATTTGAAATATGGCTAGTGCAACTGGGAAACGGAATTTTAAATTTTACTTCATTTTAATTCAAAAATCAAAGTGATGTAGACTATTTTCCTCTAATGACAACTTTATTGCGTTGGTAAGACTGTATTTCACTCTAACCATCACATTGCTAATGAATTGGGATGCCCTAAAAGCATAAAATACTTATACTTTGGGTTTTGAAGATGTAACATGAAAAAAAGAACGTAAAATATCTCATTAATGATTTTTATATTGATTACATGTTAAAATGATAATATTTTGTATATACTGAATTAAAATATTATTAAAATTAATTCACCTACTGCTTTTTTTTCTTATTCAATGTGGCTACTAGAAAATCTAAAACTGTACATATGGTTCATATTATATTATATAGCTCCAATAGGAAGGTTTTCTTATTTAGACCTAACTTCTAGCTTACAGAAAATACTGGAGATAGAGGGATGAGTTAAATAATGCCACGAAGAAAGACTAAACCAAATCTAGACTGTGATAAAGTCAATGGGACAAATGACCTAATTTTTCCAACAAATCACTAGCATCAAAAAAGAGGGGGAAGGAGAACTGCTATAGAATAAAAGAGGCGTAAGAGACAAAAGAAGCAGCTGCAGTAGGGGCCTTATTTGGAAGCTAATTCAGATAAAATAATTGTAAAAAGGTATCTTTGGGTCTGTTGGGGAATAGCACTAGGAGCTAAAGCACAGACAGTCTTAGTGGACCCAAGGCCTGGCTGGATTATTCTGTCAGGTGTAATGAATACATGATGGCCACATTTTTAAAAAAACTGTCATCAGTTAGAGATGCATGCTAAAGTATTTACATGTAAAATGACACCATGTCTGAGATTTGCTTTAAAATATTCAAAATATTTTAAATTAAAAATTTGAATTTAATAATATTAAAATGTCCTAGTACTGGCCACTTTGGCAGAAAGCAAGAGGAAGACGCATTCCAGACTTCAGGTGCTCAGAGGGGCAGTGTGACTGGCATAGACCCATTTACAAAACCTAGAAATTTCAACTGAGCAGGTGTCACTACTACCCATATTTAAGTTTCAGGAAAACTTACTAACCCATTAGAGAAAAGTGAGGAGTAGGAAGCCAAGACTCCAGATCAGCCCAACAGGAGTCACCAAGTTCAAACACAAAAGCCCATGACAAGACCTTCTCTCCCAGGGGGTCTTCCCTCTCAGACTCTACCCATGCACAGTTTTGGCACAGTCTTAGTAATCCCTAGCACCCATGCACAGACAGGCACCCTGAGAGCAGTGAGACAGCTTGAAAGTAAAGGAGGAGACAGAGAAACTAGAACATACAGAACTCAAGAAACACAGCAGCTCAAATGAGTCACAGGAGCACCAGTGTGACAACTGATGCTATGGATGGTGACAGTTCACAAAAAGAGGGCACATACTGTTGGTTGACCATGAGCCCTGCTGGGAGAAACAGGGACATCGCAAGGGCATCTCATATCTCAACTCCTGGGGTTATATAAACAGGGAGAAACAAAATTTCCCTAGCAATTACAGAAAGATCAATTAAAATGACAACGAAGTATCATTTTATAACTATCTAGGTCAATAAATAAAGAACCCTATTTTAAAACAAATGACCCAGGTCTGGCAAAGCAAATAGGAATGCTGCTATGTTACAGGTGGTACTGGTTAACCAACACCATCCTATGAAAGTGAGGCTTTCAGGATCCCTAAAAATGTCAGCCTAGTTATCCCATTCCTAAGGATTTATCTGAAAAAGTTAATTCAAAAGAAAAGGGGAAATTTATGGGAAGAAAATTGTTTCATGGCAGTGAAATTTGTCTGGTTAAAAGCTGGGAGGAAAAAATGTCCAAAAGAAAGGAAAGATGGGTATGTAATTCAATGAAACATGATACGGTCAGTTAAAAGAAAAAAAGGCTACTTATGAAATTATGTTATCTGGGGAAAAAGTAGAGCAGGAAATTTTAGAAATATAATAATTGTATATAAAAAAATAAAAACTGAGAGGAATCACACAAAAAAACACATAAATAGCTGTATTTGGTTGGTAAGATTATGAATGTAATTTCTTTTCAGAAATTCCAGTAAATTTTTTTTTGATAATAGTTTTTAAAAAAGAGATCTGGTCTTCCCAGTGAAGGTGGGCTTGTCACTCTCTGCTGGGAATCAGTGTGCCCACTGCTTACCATGCCTTGGGGCATGTCACATCTCTGGCTGTCCACATAGCTGGCCACACTGTAGAAACCCACCACTCTTGGCTGGGCCAGACAGGTGCATACACCAATCAGTCCACCTGGCTGAGGTCCATGGGAGAAACAAAGAGGACACCAGGAGTCAGAGAAAGAGAAAGCACAGGCAACTCTATGGATAATTTAAGAAAAAATGCAAGAAAATGCAAATGCCCATCTGTTCTATCCTGGCAATACCAGAACATAATTCTCAAATTAGAATGAGCTCAAATTCCAGGCGGTCCATTGAAGGCAGGTTAAGTATGGCTGCCTGGTTTACAGATGAGATCTTAAGCTCAGAGGGATGAAGTGACTTGCCCAAGGTCACAAAGTCACAGATTGCTGAGACAAATGCCACCTCTACTCTGCTAACTGGCAGATGCATACACGCCTGTGAGGTGCAAAAATTCCCAATACGGTGTTCTTGACTGGACAAAGCTGTTGTGACTTGTGCCACAACTGAACTCAAACTCTTTTGTCTGCCTGAACCTCACCTCTCTCTATTCCATGGAGATACCTCCAGGAGAGACAGTCCCTGGGAACTTAGTGTCACATCCAAATTCCACCAGGCTGGGCCAGCGTAATGCCATCCTACCTCATGCTCACAGCTGTCTGCACAAGCAATGTGGACTTTGCCTTGACTAACCTGTAACCCCACTTAGATTGCCCTAGATTTATAAGGTTTGTGTAATGTATATCTTGTAATTTGCTAAAAGTTTCACAGAAAAACCAAGACATAATCAGCTAAAATTCCTTCCATAACTGCAATCCCTGACATTGATGATTGCCAGAACTGTTTTTCAGGAACAAACCCAGGATGTTTTGTAGGACCAGCGGTAAACTGGTTGAAACCGCCTGAGACCGGCTAAAGCACCTTGAAGGACCCTGTAGTGACCTCATGAACTTTCCTCATTATAATACTAAACTTACAGTAATATATATACACTTATATGTAGTATATATAGTATTATATAAATACTTACTCTCCTTATAATACCAAAATCTCCACCCAAAGGTAGAGATTCTCTGCCATTTTTGAATATCCAATGTATAGCTATGTTTTCAAACTATGGATACACGGGAATGTCCCCACCTATACATGCAATGACAAAGCCCACGGTGATGTTTATGCATGATTTTCCCCAGTAAAAATGGATCAGATGCTCTCAGACAAGAAAAAGCTAAAGGAGTTCATCACCATCAAACCAGTATTATAAGAAACATTAAAGGTACTTCTTTAAGAAGAAAAAAAAAGATAAAAAAACATAAATCATAAAATGGAGATAACTACATACCTATTAATAATTACTTTAAATGTAAATGGATTAAATGCTCCAATCAAAAGACATAGGGTAGTTGAATGGATTTGAAAACAAGACCCAAATGTCCTTCAATAGGTGATTCGATAAAGAAGAGGTGGTACAAATGTGCAATAGAATATTACTTGGCCATAAAAAAGAATGAAAATTTACCATTTGCAACAACATGGTTGGACCTAGAGGGTACTATGCTAGGTGAAATAAGTCAGACAGAGAAAGACAAATACCATATGATTTCACTTATATGTGGAATCTAAAAAACAAAACAAACAAACAAACAAAACAGAAACAAACTCACAGCTACAGAGAACAAACTGATAATTGCCAAGTGGTAGGGGGGTTGGGGGGTTGGGTGAATAAGGTGAATGAAGAGATTAAGAAGTACAAATTGGCAATTACAAAATAGTCACAGGGATATAAAATACTGCATGGGGAATATAGTCCATAATATTGTAATAACTATGCAAAATGTCAGATGCATACTAGATTTATTGGGGGGATCACTTCGTAAGTTATATAAATGTGTAACTGCTATGCTATATGCCAGGAACTAACAGAATGGGGGTAACTGAGGGAAACCACCCACCATTGACTTCATCCCCTCTGAGTCAAGCTTAAGTCTGGTTGCTGCTGCCCTCTGGGGCCTGTGGCAGGAGCTTCCACCGCCCTGCCTGCCCCTGCTGCCCACCATGGGTCCCGGCAGCCCACTCACAGCTCCAGGATGAGCACCACGTCGGTGCGGTTCTCGAAGACGTCGTGCAGCGTGATGACGTTGGGGTGCAGCACCTGCCGCAGGATGCTCACCTCCCGCTCGATCTCCTCCCGGCTCACGCCCCGCCGGCTGGCCCGGCTCTGCCGCTTCTTGATGAACTTGGCTGCGTACTCCAGCCCAGTGCTCTTCTCCCGGCACTTCTTCACGATGGCAAACTGGCCACTGTGGGGACACACAGTCACACAATTAGGGTGTCACTGTGGCCACATCAGGGAAGTGATCAAACTGTTGGCTCCCAGGCCACACTAATTCAGAGCCAAGGCAGGACAAATCATGCCACCAGCCAGCATCCCCACCTGGCCATCAACCCATGGCTGAGGTGGGGCAGATACTGGGCTTCCCCTCTGTTCAGGTGAATCCTGAAGGAATGTCATTTCCAGTGTACCAGTGTGAATACTGAGACTCCAAAAGGTTATTGATTTGTTCAGAATGACACAGCCTTGTCATTCCAAAGCCTCAGCTAGAACCCAAGTCTGGTACTCGCCAGATAAAATCAGTGTCCAGAGGCTTATACTATGTAATAGAAAGATTAAAAAAAAAGGAGGGGGGCGGAAAGACTGGCACAGTCAAAATACTAATGGTAACAATCATCTCTATCTGGACACAAGTACAAATTCATCCATTTGAAATGAGATAACAAGAACCTCGATATTCTCATGCTTGCACCTTTGCTCCTAACCCCCTCCCAACAAATAAAAATCTCAATTACCTGACATGAGCTAAGCTGCTGGACAATAGAGGGACCAAACAAACATGGGGATGATGTAATTAATGTAAAGACAGAGCCAAAGGCTATGCAGGCTGGGGTGGTAGGGATTTTGTTTGGGGCGGAGGCAGCCTAACACTGTCAGTAACTGTAGTGGGAGTTCAAGAAGGCTGATGGGACCACAGAGTTGTAAAATGTTTGGAGACTGAGGCATGGGAGAGGTCAAGTGATTCACCTGAGATCATCACAGAGTTAATGGCAAAGCCAGACAGACCCTAGAGTTGGGCACTTAGACCACTGTCCACAAAGCCTGTAAGATACAGGAGTCAGGTTGCACCTGGAAATCTTTCACTCTAGGGACCGAGACAGCAACCATACAATGCTGTCCATGCCACAGCGGCCGGCGGCCTTGAGGCTGCTTCCTCAAATATTCCAAGGGCATCCCACTGCACAGGAAAGGGCAGCAGCATCTGCTTCACATTCTCAGTTCAGGCAATCAGTGGGAGCTGCTCTAAGTCCCTGGAGACCACCTAGTGACCACCCCTCCTGGGGGTCCTCCCACTCCCCTTCCACCATTTTCCACCATTGCCCCATGTTTTCTCACCACTCACAATACCTACTGACTGCTTGAGACAGAACTCAGAGAGTTTTAAGGTTCAGCTTAATGGCTTAAGAGGCTACCAGACTCCACACCTAGAGTATACTCTCTTAGTAGCTCTGGGATAAGAGCTACACAATGAAATGCTCTGGAGATTTGCCCCAACCTCAGAAAATAGTATCACATCTGAACCATGCTATTACTAGAATAACACTCAGTGAGACAACTGTCAAAATAGACCTAAGTGACCAAAAAAAAAAAAAAAAAAAAGTCAAGTAAACAAGGAATAGAACACTAACACATGAACGGCATTCTACAGCAACCATCTGAGAGACGTCACCACACACACTTTCGTGCATCTCTCCATCCCCTCATCCTCCATTCACTCAGTGCTGACTGGGTGCTGTGCCAGGCTGTGTTGGGCAGTAAGAAGCAGAGACCAAAGGCCCAAAAAACAGGTACAGAGGGAGGTCTTGGGAGGGAGAGGGTCCTGGGGGCTGGGCTGGGCAGCAAAGGCTTGGTGGAGCCAAATTTATATTACATTGTCCACTAATGTTAAAGTATTAGCTATGTATGCCCAATATTGCCTCTCTGCTGTCACTAGGGGCTGACACAGGTGGAGTGGAGCCAGGCCTCCCAAAGCCAGAGTGAACACATTCAGTGAGATCCCTAACACAGCTGGTGACTTGGAACCACTTTGGGCCTCGGGGACATCAGGTTCTTTAGTGGGTGCCAGCAAACACTTGATGAAAGCTTCTAGTCCAGGCAGCTGTGAGTCTCAGCGTCAGGATGGGCACGCTCCTCTCCTCTCTCTCTGATACCTCAAGAGCCTGGCATCTGCAGTGCTGAGGGCAGACAGGGCTCCCTCTTTGCAGTTGAATGGTGGGGAAACCAAAGCTTAAGGATTTTAAGTAATTTGTTTAAGCCTACAGGGCACAGAGGTGGAGGCAAAGTGTTTTTATAAAGTAGAACTAAATATTTCAGGTGACTTTGACATAGCCTCCCCTATTCTTATGTGGGAAAGAAAGGCATTTTTTTCTATATCGCATGCCTGAAAAATTCCTCTAGCTCTCAAAAAGCAAACGAGTGTTTGCTTTTCCCGGTTTTCTCTTTGTGAGAGCAGCTGCAGCAATGAGAGGTGACTGGGAGTCAGGCTAAACGTGCAGGCATCTTCCTCCAGCCAAAAAGAGGTATTTTAAGAGTCGGCGACTAACATGGAACAAAATACCAAGCACAGCACTCATCTCCTCTCTCTTCACTGGGGTGGGGTCCTCCATTCAACCAGCCCTGGGGAGCCTCAGGAAAGCCAAGGCCACTTGCTGGTTTTCTTCTCTCCTTGGGCTCTTACTGGGAAGAGTGGAGAATGTGTCCCATTAGGGCCAGCCCCCAGGCCATAAGGCTTTGGACAGTGAGATTAGGCTTTATGTCAGACAGCTCTGGTTCAGAAACTTATGCTGCTACCTGGGGCAAGAAGCTACCTGCTCTGAGCACCAATTTCCTCATCTGTAAAACAGGAATTGTGAAGATTGGAAATATCTGTAATGGTGGCCCACAGCACTAATAGATGGTAGCTATTATGACTATTAGTTTGTATCTCATGTGCAGGCTGAACAGGAGGCACTAGACACAAAAGTCACTGATCTCAATGGTCTGCAATGTGTGGCCAGGGAGTCAGTGTAATTTTAAAAGCCTCCCTGATGATTCTACTGCACAATCAGCTGTAGGAATATCTCTGTCCTAAGCAATCAGCCAACTCTTAATCCTTAGAGCAGTGGTTCTCAACTCTGGCTGTACATTGGAATCCTGTGGGGAATTTTAAAAGTACTAGAATCTGGCTCCCATCTTAAGAGATTCTGATCTGGGTCTGGGCTGCAGCCTGGGAATCAGATACAGCAGGTCCTCGAATAATGTTGTTTTGTTATAGCAAATGAGATGCTGTTGGAATTTAACTCTTGTTTATATCAATTAGCCTATGGTAAAACTGGTTTCTTTACATGTCGTTTTGCTTAACGTTGCAGAACCTATGGATGACATTAAGTGAAGGCTGAATGCTCCCTGGTGACTCTGATGTACCAGCCAGGGCTGAGAAACACCAATTTACAACAGTTATTTGATCACCTCTTTACACTTTACAAATGAAGAAACTACACAGCTGTTACATTATTCCTTGTCCTTTTCAGTATTACCCTCTCCCTTAGTTCTTTGATATGACATTTGGAGGGAGGAGAAAGGAAAGCAGAAAGGGAATGTTGTCTTTCCCACCAGCAGTTTTTGCTTAAGGGGTCAGCAATAATATCTCTAACTGTCTCAATATTCACCTGCAAATCAAGACGGAAGGTTGCCCTGGGCTTTGGCGGATAACAGGTGTGGAAGTTTGCATTCAGGCATGCCCTGGGGTCACTGTATCCAGATGCACCAAAACTAGACTCGAGGCGGCTTTACTATGCCTGTCAGATGGCGTCAACAGACCCAAGGACAGGTGAAAACAGTGACAGTGATGGGCCTTTGCCCATCAGAAAGGCTCTAAAGCCAAATGTTCAGGTTCCAGTGTTTATAGGTTGCTCAGCTAGGCTTTGGGGCAAAGGATAGAGAGTGAGGGCTCCTCTAAGGCTAAGACAGAGCCACCTAGGGCATCATCTAGACAGGTAACAAAGAGGAGTCATCCAATCTCTAATGGAGGTCATTGCCAACACTAATTCAAAAATTACGGGAATGCTGCAACGGTGATACACATACACAGAGCACGTATATTCCAATCCCCCACTCCCCAAATCATAGCAACAGTCAATACCTAACCCACAGCATAATACAGCAAAGGGCTGGTGGTCAGGATGCCTGATTTCTAGTCCAGACCTGGCTTCAGAGTTTCATGGGCTTAGAAAAGGACTGCCTTCTCCAGGTGTGTTTCTCTGCCTGCCACCTGAGGTCTCACTTCAGAAAGCTTCTTGTTAGAAAGTGCCGAAGAGCCTGAGACAACTGAACAGAAATGAGGGCTTTCTCTTCACTGTCCAAATTCCTTTCTCTGGGCTGGTGTCCAGAGACTTGTGTTCTAGTCAGAGCCCTATCACTAACCAGCGATGACCCCAGGTAACCCGTTCAACTCCCCAGACTTCAGTTTCCTCCCTGGTCAAATGAGGATGAGAAAACCTGGCCTGTCCACCCCACAGGGTTGATGGAGAAATCAGGAAATAATGCCTACGAAAGAACTTTACCATCCAGCACTGTACAAAGGCAGGAGGTATGGGCTGGTGGAACTCTGTGCCTGAGGCTAGCTTACAAAAGTCACGTAGGAAGGTTTTGTGAGGGACAGTAAATCCGCAAGTCACAGAAAGGACCTTCCCTGCTTCTGCCAGCACGCTCTCCCTCAATTATGTCAGGAACACACCCTTCTTCCCAAGCAGAAGGCTCAGCTCCCCACTCATTCAGCATCCTGGGAGGACAGAGCCAGCTGGTAGAGAATGAGACAGATGGACCCCATTGTGGAACCTGGCAGGGCTCAAGGTGGCACCCCTGGCACCCCGTGAAGGTCTCCTGTTGTCTGCTCCGGAACCATATGATAAAAGACCTAACCTAGAACAGCTTCTCAGTGCCAAAAATCGTGTTGCTGTCTCCAACACAAGGTCCAAGTTTCGTAAAAGAGCCTGATTCAATTGCCCTTGAATTCTTCACTGACAAAGGAGAATAACCCAGACATGACCCAAATCTCACGCCACTTCAAATTTGTATAGCAACATGAAAAATACAATATTTGCACCCAGCTTTCCTCTTTACAAGCTAATTTAATGTTTATTCTATTAATATTTGTAGGTAGTTCCCTTCTACAGATCAGAAAACTGAGGTTTAGGGAGGGTCAGTGACTTGGTAGTTGTGCCAGGTAGCAGGCCCTGATGGCAGGGCTCAGATGTAACCTGTGTCGACTGATTCTAGCTCCAGGGAGACTCTTGAGATATCTAAGCAGTGATGGTGTATCAAGCAGTGAGGAGAGGGGCCCGCCCAGAAGGGAGGAACATTTTATCACTGATATTGTTTAGATGTGCTGGTACATAGTGATAATACAAAGCGGACTGATTTTATCATCAATTGTGAATTCTCAAAAAGACAATGTACCCCATGGCCTGCCTCGAGAAGACCACTCATACTGAACTACCACCCCCCCCCCCACGCACACACACCTGCTACGGGAAGCCACAGCCAACCAGGTGTGTTCTCGCAACCCCCAGGGGCTGACTACTACAGGTGTTTTGTAAGGTCTTTGAATAGGGTAGGCCTAGCTCATTCTCTTTCTTGGTCAACTCTAGTGTTCATGACTTTAGTAACTTGCCCCCAATTCACCAGTTTACCAAGGTGGAGATGAGGCAGAATCCAGGGGCGAAACACCACGTGAGGGGAGAAGTATCAAATGGGAAGTGTTCCAAGGCAGAAGGATGTGGACACCAGGTTCCTCCTCCTGCTTCCCCCCAAGCAGTCACTACTGTTCCCCTTCCCACCCTGGAGAACAATGAGCCATGATTCCTCTGGAATTACCCTGCAATTTTTCAGGGCCATATGCAGGGATAATGCTTACAAGCATCCAGTCAAGGCTGCCCTAGGTGCAGCTGAACTGGTAGGGGGATGGGACCTGCAGCTATCATGTTTCAAAATCATGGGCAAGAGAAGCTTGGATCTATGGTCTGCAGGAACTAAATGGGCCTGACTCCAGAGGACCCACACCCCGATCCCAAGGCAACAGCTTGTCTGGGGATGGTATTACTGAGCTCCCTCCTTCTCTGCCTGGCCAGGCTGGACTGTGAGGCCTCTGCGACTGACTCTGCCCCTTGTCTATCTCCCCTTTCCAATGCATCCAGCCTGTAGCCAGGCCACTCCTAGTTCCCATGAACAAGATCCTTCCCCCTCCATTGCCTTAGCAAACAACCTGTTTTTGATCTCCAATACCCAAGGCCAGGATTTAGAGTCAAAAGACCCACGTTATATTTCCAGCTCTGTACTTTTAGCAAATCGCGTAACTCTGAGCCTCAGTTCCCTTGTGTGTAAAACATACATAAGGTGATCCCAGTCTTAGTGGACTGTCATGAGAATGAAATAAGTATGTGAAAGTATTATGTAAACTATAATTTCTCCATGAATGTGAATTATTCTTTCTTTCCATCCATCCACTGGATCACATCTGGATCCTGGTCTCCATTTTCTAGTCCTAACATATTTTTGAACCTCATTCAGCTTCGACGAACCCCATCCTCAGATCCCAGCTTAAAAACAAATAGTGCTGTGGAGGACTATGACAGCTGAAAAGCAGGGTCTCCAGGTGCTGCCAGGACCCAGGAAGGCAGAAAACACTTTGGGACACAGTCATCCGAGGTCAAGGCAAACAAGGGACTAGAGATCCAGAAGGCAAAATAGGATGAAGAAATATAAAGTTACCAGAAGTCAGACCAGGAAGTGGGTCAGGATTCCAGGCCAGATTCCAGGGTAAGGAGCAAAACTTTATGACAAGCCAGGTGCACAGAGCTCTAGAAACCAGGTGAGCAAACAAGGAGAGGCGCAAAGGAGCAGCAGCCAAGACAGAAACATCAGCAGAAGACCCACAAACACAAGAACACCCAGAGACCTTCAAATGGTCTTTTCTCCCAGGTAGTGAGCCAGACCCTCTGCCTCATGAATCTGTTTCTCCTCTGACCATGTTGCCAGTGCCTTTTTAGTCTCCTGACAATGTTTTTTTAAAATTTATTTGAGGTGCGGAACCCTCTCTCCAACAGATCTTGCACAGAAGCCTAATATGTAAAATGGATAAAAAGCAGTGCTTCTTTCGAGGGAGAGGCACTCAGAGCCCGCCTGCTCAGAGTCCACCCCCATGATGCCTAAAGGGGCTTCGTGGAACCCCAAGAGCTCTAGGGAACACAGTTGGAGAAGTATACTCTATAGTGTGGAAACATACTCTTTGATAATCCCAGAGCAGCTTCAAACTGTAAATGAAAGGGGAAAAAAGGGGAAAAACAGAAAACACTGATGCTTCTCAAAATTAATCTTTCAAGAAGTCACTCTGACCAAGCCGAGCTCAGGGTCAAGAGTAAGAAATACATGTAAAATAAGCATCAGGAACTAGAAGTCTCCGGGGAGCTGAACCCTGACCTATAAACGCCGCCTGTCCACAAAGTCACAGGTGTTTGCCTGTGCTGGCCTGTAGCAGCTGCTTTCACGAGTTAGCTCATTTAATTCCCTGGTCTTGCAGACTAATGTCCTTCCTGACTTTTTTTTTTTTCAAGCAGAAAAAAAAAAAACACACAATAACAACTCCTAAAGCACAAAACGGAAGGAATCACTGAGCAGAGCCAAGTTGGGCTGAGGTATGATTACTTTTGGAATCTATTTTTAAGTGTAAGCATATTTTGATATTGTTGTCAAATAAACATTAGCCTACAAGTCCAAGGCCTGAAAAAAATTAGGCTCAATTTAAGTTGGACTTGGCTATATAAAGAAAGGTTTTCACTAAAAATACAGGTCAGAGTCCTCTGGTATTTCCCATGGTCCAGAATCTGGATTCTAGACACTGACATGATGTAGGTTACTGTGGCAGTGCTGGGCTTGGACAGTACCATTCACCCACCCACCACCCACCTGACTCTCCATTCATTCACTAATTTTTCCTCTGGTCCTTATTTATCAATCAGTACCCTAGGTGCTATAAACAGGACCCACCCCAAAACTTGAAGGGCTTACAGTCAAATGGGGAGATTGGTAAACACTAATAGGAAAAAAAAAATAGGACCTAGATGTGTAGAAATATCTGCTTCAGGGTCAATAAAGTGAGTGGGCCAACAGTAAATGCTATAGCAGTTTGGCAGAGAGAAGGGCAAGTATTGACTGAGGGGAGTCAGGGGAAGCCTTATGGAGCCTTCTGGGATTTGAACCAGGCCTGGAAGAAAAAGATGGATTCAGACAGGCAAAGGGAAACAGCTCCCTACAGCTGGAAAAGCAGGGAGTAATACATGAATGCTCTACTCTGTGGAGGCCCCAAGTCGCCTCTCTCTCTCTACCTCCTTGTTAAGTAGCCACTTTCTTGAGTGAATACATCAGGAAGCTGAACTTGCCCTCAACCCCTACTCTCTGTGGGGTTGAAGGAAGGAGAGAGCAAGAGGTCATGTGGCCAATGACCCTCGGTTGGGTCAGACAGCCTTCTCACCATCCCCGATTATGAAGCCAATTTGCCTTTTGGGCCTGGGCAAAGCCCAGGAGGCCAGACCATACGGATGAGACTTTAAATATGAGATCATGCAGCAGAGCAAGAAAGGGACTGCAGAGAGAAGACGGAAAAGTCCAGGATAGTTGAGGGTCTGCTATTTCTGTGGGGTATAGCATCATCTCTCATAAAATGGGGAGTGAACAGTTTCTCCTCTATAATGCCTCCCTTCCAACTTGCCAGACCTTTCCCTTCCAATGCAGAGTTCTCCTGTACCAGCCTGTCTCCTGCAAGCTTTGCACCATCCCTTGGCCCACATTCCCCTTTCCATCTTATGGGGTCCTTTCCATAATTCACATAAAGTGGCCAAGGATTCCGAACAGTTAACCTGACCTCATTCCAAAGTAACATATTCACATTTTAACAGCATCCTTGACCAAGAAGGACTTTAATGGTGGCAAGTTTAGGCACACGCTGGGCAAGTGGAGGAACTACTTGGAGATAAAAAAGTCTTTCCACTTTCCTAAAATTCACACCAAAAAGGTGGGACTGAGGTGGGTGTGTTCCTGAATGAGAGTTTGTGTACACATTGTAACCTATTATTTCTTGTTGACTCTCCTCTGTACACCTGGATCTTAATTTCCAAGGCATTCTTGTAACTTCTTATTGATAGACTCAACCCAAGGGTGGATGCCCTCTGTTCTCAGAATTTCCGTGAATTTGTTTTATCTCAAGTTGGTTTCCTCTCCATTACTTGACAATGCCCCAGATTGCTTCTCTCGAACACTCAGGGCTGTGAATGAGGAAGACTGCACACTGTGGGCAGAGTGCAGGGCGAGGAGCCCTGGATCCATCACCAGCTTCCAAGTCCTCTTCTTCCTTGAGACGTCAGGGTTTGACCAAGATATCTCTTTAAGGTCCCCACCCCCAACCCCCTCTTAGTATTCTCTGATGCAGGTTAGCATGCCACATGTATTTATCAATATGAAACATACAGGGTGATTTCTGGGGATCTGAATGCAAAGAGCCCAGCCACGGGTTTAGGCTGCTGAGGTTTATCAGTCGCATGTTAACCAACTAAATTTCTAAAGAGAGAGGGGCATGAAGGCTTCAGGCAAGGACAGCAGACCTCAGGCACTCTCAACAAGATGCCCCTGTACCATCTTCACATCCAGCAAAATGCTGACTATACCAAAGGCCAAAGGAATTCCTATAACAAATGGCCTGGGTGTTCACCTCAGCCCTTAACCACTAAACGGCCCATAAGAACCTGGAGAGTAAGCACTGTCCTAGTCATCTCACAGGGCCTGCTCAGCAATGAGCACTAAGCAAGTATTCAGCCAGCAGAAATAAAGAACTAAACTGAAGCAGCAGGAAATGTGGTGAAGAGACTGTCACTCGCAGTCAAGCCTCAATGCATCAAGAGAATGTCACTGGCAGATTCGCTTAAAAAAGAACACAGTCTTGACATTTTTTAATTGCAAAAGGAGCATGTTCATTATTTAAAAGAATAAAAGAAAAAAAACATAGAAAAGCACAAAGAGAAAGCTTCCTAAGATAACCATTGTTATCATTTTGGTGTCTGCTCTCTTGGATTTTTTTCAGCGCATACTGTAGTCTTTTTTGTCTGTCTGTTCCTTTTTTTTTTTTTTTTTAAGGTAATTGGAATGATACCATATATACCGTTTTGGAAATTGCTTTTTAAAATCTTCTTTATTTAATAATGAATCACGAACATTTTCCCACATAATTAAAAATTTTTTCGCTGCCTGATTTCAAATAATACCCCACCATATGGATAAACCAGTTTTTAAAGCAAATTCTTAATTTTTATTTACATTTATATTACTTCTATTTTTAATATAACTAGCAACACTGTGATAGAAACCCTTATGTATAAATCTTTGTGTACATCCCTGATTATCTCGCCTTAAACTGAATTCCAGGAAACAGGACGCTGTGTAAAAATTATGTACATTTTTAAGATTTCTGATACTTGACAAACTATCCTCCAGAAAGACTGCCCCATTAATACACAAATATTATAAGTACCCTTACTCCTCATCCCAGATGTATTTCACCAAATACTGGCTCATTACTTTTCTTTAGCTTTATCGTACTGATACTTGAAAGACGATACTTCATTGTTGATTTGTCTTAAATCAATTAACTTATAGTTGATTACTAGTAAGAATGAACACCTTTTCCTATATGTATTTGGTAATTTGAACTGCCTACCCATATGTGCTTTGGTAATTTTTTTATTGGGTTGTTTGCCTTTTTTTTTTTACTATTCATAAAAGCTCCTTACATATTTATATTAACCCTTGCCATGTACATTGCAAATATTGGCTCTGACTGTTTTATAAAGAAGCTTTAGGCCTTTTCAGCATTAAGTGGTATTAACCATTTTTTTCCCCTTTACTTCTCTCTCCTCCTGCCTGTCACTTTAATTACCTGACTGCTGTGCCTTAAGAGTCTTCTGAAAGGGAGTGCTTGGTGACATTGTTGGTTATCTAGGCACTCAATCCAGGTTATACCTTCAAATCTACCGCACAGGCCCCAGAGGAACAACCACCATCCCTCATCCCTCACACCTGATCCCTTCCTCAAAGTCACCTCACTCTTCCTCTTGACAATGTCCCTCCTACTGGCTGATTGCAGGAAGGGACTGAGCAGGGCCCCCTGCAGAGTGAGTCTGGTGCCCTCAGGATGCGCCATAGCTGCGAGGTGGAGGAGGGGAGTGAAGAGCAAAGCATCTCCCCTGCCCCAAATTATCCATTACAATGTTAAGTGTCCTTTGTAACAGGCCACCCTTAATGGCTTCCTTTCAGCAATTAGTACCATGAAGATGTTTGTCTATCCTGAACAACCGATATCCTTCTGCATTTCAGATGATGAAAATGACATAATCTATCTTATTTCCCTTTTGTCATCTTGGTGGTCAATAACAACAACTTGATGGCCTAGATCTCGGGTGTATTTCCTTCCTCCTTCATTCACGCCAGGAGTTCTCAGACTTAGCAGTGTAATAAAATCATCTGGGGAGCCTGTTAAAAACACAGGTGTCGAGACCTTACTACAGATTTCGGAAATCATAATCTTCTGGACGGCATGTGGCTTTTGACCTTCTACTTTTATTCGCAAATTCCCTGTTCCTCTCATTATACAGTGTCTCAAATCTTTAACATACACAAGCAGGAGGAACTAACTATAAGTGTGTCTGTGTCGCTATCACTGCGGCACCAAGAAAGATAACGAGCTGCAGAGCACGCCTGCAAAAAGAAGGTGCCTAAAGGAGGCCCCGCACTATTGCCCAAGGCAGGACTACCCAAATACCTATTTACAGTGTAATCGCAATGGCCAACTTCATTGATTGTAAAGCAGAAGGAACTTCCCATAAGAATCAAATGGTGCCACCCTCATCTCCCTCCTGCCCCCACACTCAGAGGTGGCCCACTCCCTCATCCCCACCCTGAAAGAGATGTCGGATGCACGTCCAGCCTCTCGATGTCCACGAGCCTGTAGGGGAAGGTGGGGCTGGAGAGAACAGGTCCAAGCCCTCTTAGAAGCAGATTTCTTCCTCCCAATTCTCCTCCCGCCCAGCTGCATCTCCCTAGCAGAAGCCGGAGCCTCTGCTGGGTAAGCAGCTCAGAGTTGCTGCTGTGCCACCTCCTCTGTCATCGCCAAGCCCCAATTAGCAGCTATGAGGCGCCCTCGGGGCTGCCACTCCTTCCTGGTTCCTCCAACTCCGTTCTAGGTCATTATGGGATTTGGCACTGCCTGACATGTTTCCTTCAAGCCTAAATGTCAGGACGCAGGAAAGGTACGTGGCATATCTAACATGACTTATTTTTCCTCAGTCTATACAAACTGTAATCTAGAAAGGACCCTGGCCTCTAACATGGCCTCCTCCCTCTAGAAGCCCTCCCGCCAGGCCTCCCTCGCTAGTTGCCTCAGGGTGGCCTGTCCTTGTCCCCGTAGTGCAGACTGGAATCATAGAGCAGAGATTAATCAACAGTGCTCTGGGGGTACTAGGGTCTCAGATCTGGGCAAGACTCCAGGATTACCTCAGCCCAGTTCTGTTACTGGCTGGTTACAGGATTTTAGATGAGTTTCTTAATTTTTCTGAGCCTGTTTCTTCATCAGTAAGATGGGATGACAACCACCTCAGAGGCTGTGATGAGAGTTAAATGCATTGACGTATGTAAGTGCCCAGAGCAGCATCTGACACATGATAAACACTGATAAATATGATTTTAGT
Source organism: Rousettus aegyptiacus (assembly GCF_014176215.1). Lineage (NCBI taxonomy): Eukaryota > Metazoa > Chordata > Mammalia > Chiroptera > Pteropodidae > Rousettus > Rousettus aegyptiacus. The sequence continues at coordinate 131,633,340 of NW_023416306.1, forward strand.
TTTAGCTCCCTGGGCATCAGTTTCCTAATCTGTGAAATGAAAATAATACACTTAACTCACAGGACCATGAAGAAATTTGAGTTAGAGAAATGTGAGAACACTTAGCATACAGCCCGGCATATCCTTGGTACTCAGTGAATGGTTTCTGAATGATGAATAAAATCATACACTGAACAACATCATAGTTCAGAGTAGACATTTCACCTATGGCTGCCCTTTCCTGCCTCTCAATAACCAAAAACATCACCTCCACCCTCAGAGAAACAGGTCCACAGAGCAGTCACTGGCCCCCACACATTCTTGCCTTATCTTGAGAGCTGGCAGTTCCCAGGTTTCCTTCCAGAGCAGAGTGAGAAGCCAGGCTGTGTCTCAACACGTCAGAGCCCAGGACAGCCAGGGGACAGACTGTCCCCTCGGGCCTCCCTGCCACCACATCTCCAGGTCAGGGACTCTTCAGCGTCTCCCGACAGAGGCTAGGCTGGATCTGGCTGGCAAGGCTCAGATACACACAGAGTAGTGTCCCCAGATAAACAGAGATCCCTGCCTGGGTCTCTGCTAGGTGGGCCTGCCCCCAGAGCAGAGCCAGGGGAATCGCCAGGGAGCTCAGCCAGGAGCAACTGAGATTGCCAGGACCATAACAACAGGTGCCCTCTGTGCACACAGCTCAACATCCATCACGGTTCTTACCACACTGGACTATTCTGTCTACTTGCCCAAGGCCCCCACCCTGGGCTGTAAACTCCCGAAAGGCAGGGTCAGCACTGTGCTTTTGGCATCTGACTGCTCAGTGAATATGAACTGAATAAATGAGTCTTGAGTGTAGGCACTGGGAACAGAGATGCACAAGAGGCAGTTCCTCATTCAAATAAGAATCACCAAGCATGTGAAGAGGGCACTCTTGCAAATCTCTTTTCTAAATGAGACATTCTGTACACCTTCTTCTCTATGTTCTTTGAGGACAGAGCTATTTCATGGAACTTCCCTTTATTCCCAGGACACCTGAGCTCACAAAGGGCACACAGTAGGCACTTTGACACAGACTAAACCCAACTCAGGAGTGCTACACATATAATCTTCCAAAGACCTACCCAGTTCCTCACTGTTCCAGAAGGAATTTTCCCATGGATTCCAATAGTGAGTAAGATGCAAAATAATTTGGTTAAAATTCCCCTTCTCTCCAGCCCAGGAATTATCTGACCACACTGGGGCTAGGGGTCAGGACGATCTGCAGGCTAGGTAGGTGTCGGACCCACGCCTTTCCAAGCACAAGCACAGTGGAAAGTGGGAGGGACATGCTTGCCGCCACAGCTGCCAACAGCTGCTTCTCACGGAACTGCAGTGTCAAACCGCAGGCAAGAGGAAGGACCCTTTTTACAGCTGAAGAAACACTCAGAGTAGCTTGCCCAAGGTCACAGGGCAGTTTACAGCAGAGCCGCTAGAGACTCCAAGTCATTCGACACCTGTTCTATGTCTTTCTGCAATGGCAGGGATTTCCAAACCTTTTCTAATAGTAAAGCTCTTTTTCTTTACATTATTTTTTTTTACATTTTTAGCAAAGTAGTAGACACCAACATGGCTAAATAAAAATGAAATTGCACAGAAGTCCTTTTGGCAGAGAAAGGTTCCCCCACCCTGGCTCTGTTTACTAATTGCGACCACTTTTAAACCTTCTTTAAGAAGGCTTATGTCAAATAAATCTTACAACACAGTTTAATGCACAAAATATATCAAAGCAAAGGTGCTTTGACAAAGCACCTGTCTGATTCCTACACACACACACACACACACACACACACACACACACACACACACGTCCCTACTTAAGTCTGTACCATAGGAATCAACATGAAAACCACACTACCACACAAACTTCCCCTTACATCACAACCTCTGGCTTTTACTGGGTGCCTGCTGTGGAGGCAAGAGGAAGCTTTGTCCCTGAAGGGACACACCTACACCAGGTACACACCTGAATTTTGTCACCACACCCAGACTCCTGAGGTATCACCATCCACAGGAAAAGAGACCTCTACAAAGCCTCAAGTTTCCCTAAGTTTAAGGTTCCGACTAGAGGGGAGAAGTAGGGAGGAATCCATGTATGTCACAGCTCATAAAAACACAAATAATTAATAGCTAATTGGATTGGTAGTCATATGTACCTTAATATGAATTAGTTGACTTAGATTGCTTTCCTACCAACTGGCAAAATTCAGCTATGCTAGAGGAAAAAAAAAAGTGAAATTTTGATGTAAGAAGAGAAGAAGGGATACTGTTGAGTGCAGGGAGAACTGAGGTACTCAGGAAGAAAGCAGACCAAGATGGACCCTGCAGTAGGACCCTGTAGGGGCGCAAGGAGACAGCATGAGGGCACCCAGCATTGGCAAGCTGGGAATAGTGGATGACAAAGGTGTCACAGGAATGCAAAAAAAAAAAAAAAAAGAAAGAAAGAAAGAAAGGGGTGAGGGCATCCTCTGATTGCTTACTCCTCAGTCCTTCTCCTCTTCAAAACACTTAAGTCAGCACTCTTCCCACCTCCACGACTGGGGAAAAAAAGCTTTGGTTTGTACTGGATTCTGCTGTGCCGCCCCCTCAGATACTGAAAGCAGGAACTGGCTCATTCTACTATCTCTAGATCACTGTCCAGCCATGGGGAAACGCAGCTTGCCACCTAGAAAGGACAGTTACCATACATGATGGTGCAATCTCCTTCCTTCCCCCTCTTTCCCCCAAGCACTCACAATGTACATTTTTCCCTCAAAATTTCAGAGCAAATGCACGGCCCAGGAAGGCAGCAGCCTCTTCCCATCAGATGGTGATGAGAAGGAAGTGGGGGCATTGAGTTGCCAGCACAGCTCCCAATACTGCCTTCCTGGAATTCTCCCTTCCTCCGGGGCCCGGCGCTGCTCTCCCTTTCCTCTCCTCACCGCTGGACATGGCACTGCTCCTCCAAGTGTGGCCCTTGGACTAGCAGCACTGACTTCACCTGGGAGCTTGTTGGAAAAGCAGAATCTCACACTGCCCCCTACCACCCGGCACTACTGAGTCAGAACCTGCATATTAATAGGACACCCAGACAATTTGTGTACATATTAAAGTTTCTTAAAGTGCTCTTTTGGAAAATATGACATATGGCAACCCCCCAAAGCTGATTACCCAAAATTTCACTCCAAATTCTCTTTGGTGCTGGCCCTTCTTGCTGAAAATCTAGACCTATCAGACCGTTTTCATGCCTTGGAAAAGGCAGTATAATGAACAAACACAACTTAATAAATAAACACCTATTGAATGACTCTTTCCAGGAATAATAACTCTTGAAGAGGAGCTTTATGATTTACAAAATGGTTTCACACGAGTGCTCTTGCTCCATACTCACCAAATCCCTGGGAGGCCCTTGGGAACAGTATCACTGACTCCCATTACTAAGGAGGAGCCAAGCTCGGGGGCCTTAGAAAGAGAGGCACGAACAGCCTCTACATCTAGATCCACATCTGGTAGGAATGTTGTGGCTCAGCATGGTTTAAACACAGCATTTGGGAAAAAGGATAATATGATTTGGTTTTTTTAAATGTGTGGAATTAAACAAATTCATCGGAAATTCCTTTTTTATTTGGGCTTTCTTGTTGGGAACACAAATCAGCTTTACCTGCCCTAGTAATGAACAATATTATGTATACAAGCTTTGATTAATTTTTTTTTAATGAAAACAGAAATGCTAGGGGTGGGAGAGCCATGTGCTCAACTCCCCTTTCCCCTTTCCCTTGTAGGGGTCCTGAGGGGACCCCTGGATCCTAAGGAATACAGCTTGTAAATCACTGGGTCAAATGCATTCTATGTTCCCTTCTGTCTCTAGCCAATGGGATTCCATTATTTGTGTTGGGAGCTGGTGAAGAATATCAGGGTGAATTGGGAGTCAAAATGATTCTTAAAGCCAAGTCAGGGTATGAGGCTACACAGGAAATTGGTCAAGTTGGAGACACAAAGTTAAGGAGACACAGCTTGCAGTTGCCCATGGAAAATTCCTCCTTTGGATAAGTTAGTTTACTGCTGTGCCTCAGTTTCTTAATCTTTAAAATGAGGTTATTAAGTTTTCCTTATAGAAGCACCACAAATAACGTATGTAGATACTCACCCTCCAAGGAGTGGAGCTTACATCCCCTCTCCTTGAGTGTGGGCTAGACTTAGTGACTCACTTCTAATAAACAGCATAGAAAAGAAAAAACAGTAACTTTATGGTGGAAAAAAACTGGCCGACAGCACCTTAATATCACCAGCGACAAGTCACATTGATGTCAGGTACACCCTGTTATGACTCAATGAGAAAAGAACTTCCACTCTGCAATTCTTCCCCTAAATCCATATCCTCATGAGAAAAAAACGTCAGACAAGACCAACTTGAAGGACAGTCTACAAAATACACAACCTGTACTCCTCGAACTCCTGAAGATCAGGAAAAACGAAGCCTGAGGAACAGTTACAGACCAGAAGAGACTAAGGAGACATGACCACTAAATGCAATGTGATATCCTGGATGGGATCCGGGAAGAGAAAAAGGGACATTAATGGAAAACCGGTGAAATCCATGTGAAGTCTGAAGTTCCGTTAATATTAACGTACTAACGTTGGTTCCTTAGTTTTGAAAAGTGTACCATGGGTATGTAAGATGTTATTAACATTTAGGGAAACTGAGTGAAGGGAACACAGGAACTCTCTGGATTATCTTTGCAACTTTTTCTTAAATCTAAAACGACTTCAAAATAAAAGTGCGTTATAAAAACTAAGGTTGCTAATAGTACCTACAGAGATGTTGTAAAGATTAAATGAACTGATAAAAAGGGCTAAGAACAGCATCCAATGCACAATAGATTATCCACAGATACTAATCACTATTATTATTACTACTACTTTGTGCCCAGCCAGAAAATAGCACTATTCTATGTTTTAATGTATTGAAACTCATTTGCTCTACAAATATTTCAAAAATGTCTGTGACACTGAAATTGAGAGACATGTCCACACAATAGGTTTCTGAATCAACCTGGAATCAAGAAGACCCATAAAAATTTTTGTCAAAACTCATTAAAAAAATTTTTTTAACTTAAACATTTATTGACTCATAGCCATCTTATTTCATTTCACTCCTATCTACTCTTCCCCCCCAACATACACTGAGTTATTTTGAAACAAATCATCTATAAATATTTCAATATGTATGTCTAAAAGAGATGATCTCCTTTTAAAATCATAACCACATTATCTATCATGCTTTAAAGAATAACAATTAATTCCTTAATATTATCAGTATACAGTAGGTGCCAATATTTTTCCTATTGTGTCATAAAGCTTTCTTTACAGTTTGTCAAATCAAAATCCAAATAAAGTCCATACATTGTCTAGGTCTTTTTTAATCCATAGCTTTTGCTCCCTTCTCTCCTCACCCCTGGCAATTTATTTACTGAAAATACTAGATCTTTTGACCTATAGAGTTTCCCACAATCTGGATTTTGCTGATTATACCCCCATAGTGTTATTTAACATCTTCCCTTGTCCCCTATATTTCTTGTAAATTGGTAGTTAGATATAGAGGTTGATCAGTTTCAGGTCCGAGTTTGTGGCAAAACTCCGAAGGTCGCGTTATGTGCTTCTATCAGGAGGTACATACAGTCCGATTGTCTCTTTGTGGTAATAGCAGCTTTAATGATCAATGCCTAGATTCATTCATTCAACAGGGGGGTTCATTTTTTAAAAAGTCATCATCATCATCCTTGACTTGCCTCATGCTGATTGTTACCTTTGTCTGAATGGGACAGCTTTGCTTAAACCAGTAGAATGTTGAGGATTTTGAGCAACTTAGTGAGACACAAACTTTCAAAGCCATTAGCGCCCCATTTGCATGGGGTTGAGGTGGGTGTCTCTTCTAGGCCTCAACAGAACCCGCTGGCTGACTCGGTGGGGTATCCCCCTCAGCTTCCATCACAACAATCAGGTTGGGGGCACCAAAGTTTGGCAGCAGGCTTTCTCACAGGTTCTGGGGCACACACAAAAACACACTGAGCAGTGTAGAACTGCCTCCTGAGTCATCTAGGGACACAACCCAAGGATCCTATAACTGAGAGCCACACCCTTCCTTTCAGCAGCCACAGCTGTCCTTTGACCTCACATTCTTGGCTTCAGGGCCAAAATCAGTGACGTCTTCTCTTTTCTTTCTCTTAAAACATAATTCCTTCTACTCCCATAGTTCCTTTTAGATTAGGGTTTTCATGAGCTTTCAAAACACTCTTACCTAATCCTCTTAGTGCTTAAGTAAGGAAGGTGACTAACAGAGAGTCCCACTCCCCAAGCAGGGAGACTAAGCCCACAGAACTCAGTTGGTCAACCTGCTGTCCTGCTCTGGCCTAAAGTAGGCACTTAAAGGTGCAAGATCTTGCCTTTACCAAGAAAAAGATATGCCTTCTGAGTAAATCCAATACCCACCCCCAAGGAATCTTCCTACCAGTAGCGTTGGGGAAGCCAGGAGGCTCTCAGCAGGAGGGATGTCCACTCAGCTCACAGCAAATCATCCTGCCTAGATTTTCCCAAAGAGCAGCAATTTCAAATATTTTGTTGCATTCTTAGGGTCTGTGTGTGAGGCCATGTGTTCTCATTAGGGGTTCAGTAGATACAGTCACCACAGATATTGAAACAAAAGAAGAAACAGTATCTTCCCTTGACCTAAATCCTAACTGATGGTCCAGGAATACTCCGTGACTTGCAGTTCAGTAAAGACTTGCAGATGCTAAAGAAGAGGTGAAAAGCCACACTTGGAATGACCAAAAAGGTGGGAGGACAGTCATGTGCCCTCCCAAGATGTGAACATGCTTGTACCAACCTTCTCAGAGTCCCTCAAGCTTGAAGTCAACTGCAACCGCTGGAGACAGGAGGGAAAAGAACCAAGAAACTATGTTGCCCACAAAGGAGGAAAGGTGAACACAAGGACTAGATCCAGGAGTAGAACCAGACTCACCCACACGGGCAAAACCAGCCAGCCCAGTGTCACACTGGTCAGGCCATCTCTTGGCATCCCATCATTCCCAAGAAGGCTTCAGGACCAACCTCCACTGAGTGGTCCCAGCCCACCACACTGATCCACCCAGCTCCCCCCAGCGAGCCCTGATCCCTCTGCTGCCGTAGCAGCACCTGCCACTGAGATCTGTACCAGCCTGAATAGTGACACATGTAGCTTTTGCCAGTTTACTTAAAACAGGCCAAAGTCAGAAAATCTACCTTTGCCAGGGAGCAAAAGACACCAAAAACATCTCTCCTCATATTACATCATGGTCTGTATAATATATGTCAGGCCCCGAAACCTCCAGATAAGGTTATGCAGTCCTAGCACCTATACCAGGACTCTGAAGAGAAGCCATAAACTTCCCCTAACAGAGCAGAACCAACGAAGGCAAGTTGTCCAAGATCTGCCAGTACATAATACAATTTAGCAAACCTCAACGAACCATGCCAATAAAGGGAACTTCTCAACAACACTCTCACTTTACAGATGAAGATATCTGGGCCCAGCAAAGCAAATGAACTTGCCCAAGTTCCCTATTTTCCCAGGCAGTGACAGACCTTGGATCAGACATATCTCCTGAGAGCCAATCCAGTCCTCTTTCCTCTCCACCCAGTCTCATGTTTCAGACAGCTCAGACTTGGCGCCTACTTGGGAAAGGCCTGGCAGCTAGGAGAGGAGAAAGCCAAGTCCTGATTACATCAATCTCACAGGTAGCCAAGAAGGAAGTGGAGACTATTCTTCCCTTCCACTCATAGGTAGTCCTGCTCCAGGAAGTCACTGAAAATGCAAGAAGGCTAATTTCGCTCAGAAAAGTCTCTATTAGCTACAGGGAGGAGAGAAAGCCAAAAGTGGTGGGGCCTTTCTCACATCATCATGATCATCACCACACACTACTTTCTCACATACTCACCCCCACCCCCAAAAGATGGGAAGATATAAGATCCCCTCACCTTGTAATCTGGCCCCTCAATTTCAGTGCCCCCAAATCTTCCTCCCTCTCCTATCACGGCAACCCGTTCCCTTTTCACCCTGCCCAAGATGTCTACCTCCTCCCACCTCCAGCGAGAGCTTTCCTTCCTGAATTGGCCAGCTGGAAGCCCCCCTACTCCAGGAAGCCTTCTTAGCCTTCTCAAACTTCTACTCTGATCTGCTAGCCCTGGAGAGGTTAGTGCTGGGAAGGCAGGCAGAGTATTCCTGCTGGAGGGCATGCGCTTACTCAGCAGAGATTGCTCACAACTTCCTGGGATGGATCTCTGATGGCCTCCTATAGTTACCTAATTTCTACAGCTTGTTACTGAAAAAAGGGACCAAGAGTCCTACTTTTCGGTACATTAAACAGCTTGGAGCACGCAACTGTGTTTGATAGATGCCATTTAGCCCTACATGTCAAGAACCATTCAACCCAAATGTCCACCAACTGATGTATGGCTAAATAAAATGTGTTATAGCCATATAATGGCATATTATTTGGTGATTATAAGGAATGCTACAATGTAGACGAGCCTTGGAAACATTGTGCTAAGTGAAAGACGTCAGTCATAAAGCATCATATATTTTATTATTCTATTTATATAAAGTGACCAGACTAGGCAAATCCATGAATATAAAGGTAGATTGGTGGTTACTTAGAGCTAGAGGGATTGAGGGAAATGGGGAGTAACTGTTAATGGGTATGAGGTTTCTTTTTTTGGGGGGAGGGGGATGAAATGTTCTAAAATTGATTACAGTAATGACACACTATACTAAATATAGTATATATAGTATATTTTAGTACTGAATATACTAAAAACCATTGACTTGTACACTATAAACAAGATAAAAAAAGAATAACCATAAAAATGCTCACACATGCTTTTCCTTGGTGATGTCAACTGTGCCTTAATGTGTAGGTCCTTTAGGAAACACGTCTACATATATTGGCCCTAGGTCATATCTCAACACCCTGCACAATCAATATGATCACCATAATATAGACTAGGAAGTTGAGGCTCAGAGAATTAAGGTCACATAGCTAACCAGCCACAGATCTGGAACTTAAAATCAGATGATCTGAGTCTAAGTACAGGGTTCTTTGGGAATGTAACCTATGGAGAGACTTTGAAAGAAAGAACACAGCTCCACAGATAAGGAAAAGCTGGAAACAAACTAAACATCCTCCACTAAGCAACTGTGATGGCCATTGGTTGTTCCAGAGGCAATGGAAGATTACACAAACATTAAAATGATAAACAGGAGCGCCATGTGTTATAAAATAATGCTAAGCGAACATGTGCAAATGGCACATACAGTTCGATTACAATTTTTGTTTTCTTTTAAGTATATTCATGTGGCCTAAAAATAGTAGAGAATGCAGATGCAAAAATGTGCTAGGATAATGAATAGCTGAGTGAAAGCTTTTCTTTTAAAATTTCCTGTGCTGTTTTGAGAGAGAGAGAGAGAGAGAGAGAGAGAGAGAGAAACACTTGAATGGGCACTACCAACCAGCACAACAAAGCACTATAATTATCCAATCAGGGGTGAACTCAAAGTGGGGTCAGCAGTCTCCACAACGCAGGCCACTGGGCTGCAGGGTCACCAAAGGCCTTCGAGTCAATGAAGAGGAAAGACAAGACCTCTTTTTTTAATCTGCAGATATAAGACCTCCTCTTTGTCAAAAGGAGCTCTAGAAAGTTGGCCGGAATTTATTCAGTCACGTCTGATCTTTCCTTTGAAATGGTCATTATGTCCTGGACTTGAGGTCGTCCTATTTCCACTTCTGATGCACATTTTACTGAAATCCTCTCTTTATATATTCCTCTTCCTCACTAGACTATGAGGTCCTCAGATAGAGCCCATAATCACCCATCCTTGTACCCTCAGGGATCTAATACATTGCTGGACACAGTAGGCCTGAATATGTTTTCTGAATGGAATTGGCTAGACTCTCGTCATACCTACTACACTCTTGAGCTAGACTTTTACAGACAAATAATACACTTAGCACCACTTTCTGATTAGCATTCCTGCCCAAAGTCTGCCACCCACACTCCCAGTCCATGCCACACATCTAATGTCATTACGTTCTCCTCTGCTCAAGACCTGTTTTCCCCTTCCCATCAAGTCTGAGTGCCTCAGCCAGGCCCCAGGGCCCTTTTCATCACCTGGCCCCATGCTACTTGCCCAATACTCTGGCTTCCCAGCAGGCACAGCCCAACACACTCACTCTCACCTCTGGGCTTCTACCAGCCCTGTTTGCCTATCCTGAGATACCTTCTGCCTACTCAAATCCTACTTCTGCTTACATTCAAGTTCCAACTCCTCCTGAAAGCTCTCCGGACCATGCCAGCCCCCAGGGATTCTTTCCTTTGAATGTGTCAGCTTCCAAAATTGAACACACTTACTTATCTGTTTGTCTGTTTGTCCTGTTTTGTTTTTTTTTTCCCCTGTGTTTGTCTTTTCCTCACCCCAAAACTAGATTAATCTTCTTAAGGGCAGGGCGATGTCTCACGCGCCATCAGTGTGACCCACCGCACCCACTGTAAGACAGGCACTCTGGAGAAGCTCGAGACTTACTGGTGGTTAGGTCTGAAAATCTGAAAGAGAGCCATGGTTAGTAATGATAGAAGTGTTTTTTGGGTGGAAGAGAGGCTTGTTCTAGGCAGCCGACACAGTTGGGGCGCAGGTAGAGAGGTTTGTAAAAGGGGCTTAGACATTTAAATCTATGCCACTGAAACTTAGGCTAGCTCTCTCTAGCATCCAAAGGTATCAACCAGTGCTTCTCACAGTGTGCCCCCCACCCAGACCAGTAGCACCAGCATCACCCTGGAGCTTGTTAGAGATGCAAGTTCTCAGCATCTGTGGTTTAACGAGCCCTCCAGGTTATTCCAGTGTCCACTAACGTTTGAGAACCACTAGTATAAACATAAGATGAATAGCTTCACATACCAGAAAGAACAGTTCCTTCTACTTCCAAAGATTGCCTATGGATATAATTTTTAACTCATGTCCTCCTATTTACTATTACTATTACTATTACTACTACTGCTGATGCTATTATTACTATTACTATTACCACTGAAACTGTTGTTAGGAAAATAGACAAAGAATACTAAGCAATGATAATTATTATTCATACTAGTAGTAGTAGTGTTGTTAGAACGACTAGTACTACTACTATTACAAGAAGGAACTGAGTAGTAGTACTAGCAGTAGTAGTAATAACAACAATTATTGACTCTCTGCCTATTTTCCTAACTATAGATTTCAGGACAAAGAGTTTGAGTGGAAAACAAAATCTACGTGGCATAGAGTAGAGGCATTTTTGACCCTTTCAAGATGGCTATGTTCCCTATTTGTCTCTCTCTCAGTCTTAAGCCAGTGATTTCTCACCACTCCCTAACCTCAGAGGACAACTTCAGGCAAAGACTCCATCTGCCTTCTTGATCACCTTATTTCTCAGTTTGGACTTTAATCACTCTAAGCCCCTACAGGAGGTTTTAGTCTCTAATTTGTGTACCCACCCCACCTTTGAAAACATCGGTTAGTTCTGCTGGCATCTCCAGTTTTATCCTGTCCCTGAGGACGAGCTTCACATTCTTTCATTCTTTAGCACCTGTCCCCATAACTGAGTGGGCTGGGTTTGTATGAGGATCAGCAGCCCAGATTCCCTTAACCTTATTTATAAACTGTGGATGCTTGTCCTGACCCCATCAGAATATATGTACAAGAATGCTCATTGCAGTAATAACATAAACGTCCATCAACAGGACACTGCTTAAGTTCATTACAGTCCATCCGTAATAGGTGGTCTATGCAGCTGTTAAAAAGAACATCATAAACACACACACACACACACACACACACACACACACACACACACACTGATCTGGGAAAATGCACAAGATTAAAAAATCAAATTGCGGAACAATATTCTGAACCCATTTATGTGTATGGTCTGATCTCACCTACATTTTAAAAAATTCAGAATATGCATAAACAATTTCTGGAAGGAAATACACAGAAACATCAATTGCCACTTCTGAGGATCAGGCCTAGAGAGGTTCAGGGAGATGGGAGAGAACTTTTTAATGTACTATTTGTCTTTTTTTTAAATTGCTTTTCTTTTCCAACTATAAATGTTAAATGTGATCAGGTTAAAAAAAATCAATCTGGAACATCACATGACTGATAAATATATTTAAAGGGGTAATGACAGAGAAAAATGTTTACACGGTAATATAATTGGGGAAACCAAGATATAAATGGTATCTTCGGTGTGATCATAATGTCAGATAAAACAGGACAACGCACAGAAGCAAGACCATGACACAGCCCCTAACAGTCAAGTCCCTCTAAGGAGGCCTGAGGACCCTGCCACCCACTCCGCCAGACAATCCACAAGGTGGCAACCACATCTTTAAGGACCTAATCATTCCAAAGCCAGAGTGCAGGAAGCAGTCACAGTAACATTGCAGATGTCCTATAAAGTGAGAGAGATCCTGCTCCCTCAACCTGAGGGAGTTCCGAGATTAAATAAGCCTGCTTAACTCCAGCTGAGGGCTGACACCTTGTTCTTGTTTACTGAGATCTGAAGCTGGGACCCTCAAGTTGGAAGACGTTAGGTGAATCTGTGCAATCTTAAAAGGCCAGAAACTAACAGCTTAAACTGCACTAGATACCTTTAAGACTTGGTAATTGGGCAGAAAAGTGAAACCAGGAGGGAAGCTTCCAAGGAGCTGAGATGTCTCTAATTACCTTGCAGCAGCCCTATGGAAGCAAATACCTTAAGAAAACAGAAGGGTTGGCTGGGAGAAGGAGTAAGAATTTAAAAGTAAAGAACCCGAGGGCTAGAAGGTACTGAGATACCATTGAGCTCATCCCCTACATTGCCAGAGAAGGAACTGAGGCCCAGATAAGAATGCATTCCTTCTAAAATGACTGCAGACCTGGGAAGGAGGGTGCTATTAAGTGACCAGAGTTATAGGTTTCTTGGCTGTGACTGGGAAAGCAGGCCAGATTTGAAAAATTACCCATTCTGGAAAAATACATTTGGCTGCCCATCACATAGAAGCCACAGGAAACAAGGGCCCAGTCCCTGTAAGTGTTCTAGCCTCATATGAATAAATCATGATGCCATTGTGAGCAGATAGAAATCTCTGCTTCAGGACTAATTAGTCATTTCACTTAGCAAATCCTCGACCTTCTTTGGGTGTGGCTGGCAGCATTGCCAGACAGAAACACCTTCCCGCTAGGGTGCTGGGCCTGCAGGTGTGGCTGCCTGAGTCCTCCCTGAGGTTGCTGGACATGGATCAAGTGTTTATTCACGTCGTTTTCCTCTAACAAAGCTCTAAGATGACCTTCCCCCATCCCAGAGAAACTGACCCTCAGGAAGTGGGGTTATCTCTTATACTGCTAACAGAGAAAAGTGTGGGCCACCATGCAGTCTGTGTTTTTTGAAGAATACTACCTGAGGAGGCAGCAGTGCTGGGGGCAGAGGTGAAGGAGTGGGTAACGCTGACCTACTTCAGGCACAGAGAGAACCTTCATGCTGGTCCAGGCCCTGCCCTTCTCAGACACCATCCTTCAGAGACTGGAGGGCTATTGGGACAATCACGCAACATTCAACCTGAAAGGGAGCTTTGAGATGAAGAAAGAGTGAAGACAGGAACTATGTATATGGTGTCACTTTAACTGTGCTGCTAAAATTATTAATATCTGAAGGTTGAGGCATGAGGAAAGACTATTCTTATTCTAACTAGCCTGGGAATTTAAACTTTTTGAACTTCCTGGTCCTGTGTCAATGCCTAGATATACATCAGACCTCCAGATCACCTTCTGATTACCTACTGAAGGACTCAAATATCCAAACCACCTGACATCCATTATCTAGACTGCTTGACAACTGACTGGTAATTGTTCTGGACCAATCCTAGGGCTAAGAATGCAGGATGGATTACTTTCAAGAATGCACTTTTCACTATAAGAACTCTTAACTTCTCTTTCTTCCTCAGAACATTTTTGGCTTTTTTTCTAGCTGTGTTTCCATTTGCAAACTCTAAGACCCTTGAATAAATCTTTATCATTTCTTTCATTATCATTTTGTCAGGGAAGAGGGGAGGGAGGTGAGGGAGGGAAGGGGGGGAGAGGGAGGGAGGGGGGAGGGAGGGAGGGAGAGAGGGAGGAGAGAGAGCGAGAGGAGAGAGGAGAGAGGAGAAAAGAACTCCTCACGAACATCTCTCCCGTTTTCTTTCTTTCTTTCTTTCTTTCTTTCTTTCTTTCTTTCTTTTTTCTTTTTTCTCTTTAGTCTCTCTCTCTCTCTCTCTCTCTCTCTCTCTCTCTCTCTTTCTTTCTTTCTTTCTTTCTTTGCTTACAGCACCCAGTCATCCAAGTACTGACCAGGCCCAACCCTGCTTAGATTCCAAGATCAGACTAGATCGGGCATGTTCAGGGTGGCATGGCCGTAGATTCCTTTATTTCTTTATCATTTATTCTCATTTAACAAAGAGTACCTAATAGTCCAACATTCCGGTTTTCTAGAGGAAGAAATGAGAACCCAGAAAGTAAAAGTGAGTGACTTGTTCAAAGCCACCTGATAATTTAGGAATAAGTCTCCCACTTCCTGGGTTTTTATTTTTCCTTTGGAAAACCAGAACATTGGACTATTAGATACTTTCGAACATCCATTTCAGGTCGAACATTGTGTCCCAACAGATCTTGGGTCTCTGAAGGAGACCTCAGGTCCTGGATGAGACCAGGTATCCACAAACACTGTCCTATGCCAGGTGAGCAGCCAACGTGGCACCAACAGGTATTTATTAAAGACCACATGCAAGTACCACAGGGGACCTTACATCTAATTGAAAAAAACAGAACTGATCCTGAAGAAAAGTAATTACTATTAAATAAAAATAAGACATGCCACAGTTGAGGGAGGAGAAAGCAATCACCAAAGAAGCAAGAGGCATAGAGTAAGGGAGAATCATAAGAGGTGGCAGGAAGGGAAGGATGGGGAGATCTGACCAGAGTGAGAGAGCAGATCTTTGCAGGGTGGTAAGTCAGGAAGAGGTGGCGAGAGAGGGTACTGCATGGTCAGGGACCTGTGCCAGCTGCAGTCTGGCAGGAGACAAACAGCCTGGCTGACCCACGGCGCCCTGCCATAACGAGGACACCCCCTCTCCTGCCTATGCCAAGCGGGACAAAAACAGCATGTTCCAGGTAGGAATTACTACTCTGAAGCTCACAAGCAGCTAACCCTTGGGCTCTCCGAGCTTTTTATACAAAAGCCTCCTTTGCAAGACTATGTGTGTGTGGGGGGGGGGGGCGGGGAGTTGAGGGGGTGACCAAGGCCCACTTAACTATAATGCTCACTGGCTGCTTGGGGAGACTTTAGCACAGGACCCAGGCTGCAGTGAGGGCCCTGACCCCAAAAGTCTCAGGCAACTCTGGGAGGAAAAAGGAGTAGCAGGTATAGTGGGTTGAATAGTGGCCCCCAGTAAGATATGTCCATATCCTAACCTCCAGAACCTGTGAATGTGACCTTATTTTAAAAAAGGGTCTTTGGGGATGTACCTAATTTAAGGATCTTGAGATGAGATCATCCTGAATTACCTGGGTGGGCAGCTGTCATAAGACAGAGGCAGAGGAAGATTTGACAGAAAAGGAAGACACGCAGAGACACACAAGGGAGAAGGTGATGTGAAGACAAAAGCAGAGATTGGAGGGATGCTTCTCCCAGCCAAAGAATGCCATGGATTACCACAGCCACCACAGACTAGGTTAGAGGCATGAAACCGATTCTCCCTCGAAGCCTCCGGAAGAAACCAACCCTGCCAACACCTTGATTTCAGACTTCTGGTCTTCACAACTGTGAGGGAACATGTATTATTTTAAACCACCTAGTTTGTGACGATTTGTGATGGCAACCCCAGTAACTAATGCAGCAGAGACAGGGGATAGAAAAGCAGGCTTGGGGCTTTCAGGAGTTCTGAGAGGTGTTACTCATCTTTGTGTAACAGGGGTCATGAGGCTTGAGGTAGAAGAACCCTCCCAGGAGAATGTCCAAGAGGACAAAGCAGCCTCTGGCTCCTGAGGACTTCAGGCCGTCTGGATGCAAGGGCTTTCAATAGAAGCCCACCCCCCTCCACTCTGCTCTCTTATCAGACACCAGCTGCCACCAGCAGGGCCCACAGTCTCTTAAAGATTATCTATCCAAAGCTACGGTCCTGTCTACTCACCTCAGTCCCCTCTACAACTGACTCTCTTTATCCATGAGCTCCCCAAAGTGACTGGACCATCCTTCTTCAGCAAGTTCCTCAGAGTCCATTATCATAGAGAAGCAGTGTGATTCAGTGGAAAGTGTCCTGGCTTTGAAGGCAAGCAGACCTATATTTAATCCCAGGGTGACTTGGAATACGAGTGATTTGCCCTACCTCTATGAGCTTCAGTGTTCTCATCTGTAAAGTGGGGTCAGTAATTGCTGCTTCATAGGGTTACTACAGTAATTAGAAATAGCACATGTGAAATGCTCAGCATATGGCCTGCTATACAACAGGAAAGCAATAAATAGTAGCAATTATCACCACCATTATTTACATGAATAATAAAGTCTTTCTGGAACACTGGCCTGAGCTCACCTTGTTTTCACTGCTGTGGTGGATATAAAGAGATCCACAACCCAGGGCTGTCCTCAAAGGTTCTGACTCAGCAGAGAGGTGGTGAGCACCTATTGTGTGCCCTCTTCTTATTCGCCTTCAAGTCCCTCCTTCTTGGACACTAGCTGTGACCTCAGTCCCGTATATACCTCCAATGGGCACCCAATAAATATTTGTTTTGTGAATAAAGAATAAATGATGTTGAGTGAGTCATCAAAACTCTTGAAATGTCAGTTTTCCAACCTGTAAAATGGGGCTAATAGCATCTAGCTACCCTGCTGCCTCACAGGGCAACTGAAAAGACCAAATAGAGATGGCAGCCTTAGAAGGCCAGAGAGGCTAAGCCCCACACAAAGCCCCAAACTGTACCTTGAAGGTTGTCCCGTCTTCAACAGAGGATAGCCCTGCTGGGTCCAGGACAGTTGCAGTGAAGTCTTGTGATGCTCACATCTCCCTGCACCCATACAGCCTGCATTCCAGGACATGGGAAGGTCCACACCTTAAACTGGTTGCAAACTTCCCTGCCTTTCTTAGTCCGGAGTCAGAAAAATTGTCTCAACTTCTGACACTCTCTTCCTAGCTAATCTCTGTGAGCCTCAGTTTTCTTCTGTAAAAGGGGGTTAATTGCCCCTACCTATCTAGAAAGGCAGCTGTGAGAATTGAATGAAATAATGTATCTGAATGTGCTTTGTAAATTCTTAAGTTCTATACAAACGTAGAAACACAGACTCCTGGGCCAGAAGGGGAGCATACAAATGCCACTGCTCCTTTCAATTTTGGTAATTTTGAAAATTTCTCCAACAAATTTCAAAATCCTATATGTGTTTGCCAGGAAACCAAAAATATTCTAGCCACGACTCAGGAGAACCACAAGATAAGCCATTTCCATAATGGGTATTGCTGGGCTTCAATCAACTCAGCTGCTTGGGCCAAAAATACAGTTTTTTAAAAACATCACACACCACAATTCAGCCACTCCCCCAAATCACACATCCTTTCTCCTAAGAAAATAGTAGAAACCAACTTTAACTGATGAAATCCAATTCTGGGGCATTCATTTTCAAAAGCCAGGCCTTGCCCAGTGATGGGGGCAGATACAGCATTCTCCAGTTATTTTGCAAGTAGAGAGAGTTTCAGTAGAGGTGGGCGAGGAAGTGAGGCTCCTGGCTAGTTTCAAGGCCTGTGAGGACTAGACCTGTCAGCCCGAAGAAGCAATCGCTACCTCAGACTCAGAAATTTGTTCTACTAAACCAGCTAAACACTGGTTATTTTCATTACCAAGTACAAAGAAGGCCTACCGACCAATTTCTCTTCACCCACAGGCTTTGATGCAGCAACCTCGGGCTCCAAATCCCCGCTCCCCAACAAATGGCCTCCTCATTGCACGAGCAGTCCAAAGATGAAGGGCCCTCCAGGCCCACTTGTCCCATGGTTCTCATGGTCCCCCTGGGCCTGCTGGGTTGCACCAGAAGATCAGACACACCCAGTCCTGAGTTCAGAGCTGATCCACCAGGATCCCACCTGCAGCTACTCATCCATGTTTCATACCTGGGGCTGCTTCTTCCTCCAAAGACCATAGGTCCTGGACGGAGGCTGCATACATCTTGTTTGTTAGTTCAGGCTCCCTCAGAGGTTTCTGTCTCTAGTGTAAAACCCTCAATCACTTGAGAGACAGCCCAATATGGTGGGATGAACAAATGCTTTGCAGTCTGGCCAACAGGGGTTCGAACTCAGGGCCTGCTGCTGACTGGCTCTGGAGCTTTACAGAGGTGACTCTCCTGACCCTGGTTTCCTTATCCCTAAAATACAGCTAATGCCAAGCACACGAAGTTTTATAAAGATTAGTAATAGTATATGGAAGGCTCCTGATATATGGTTGGCACTAAATCAGTGGTAATTATTATTATAATGGCACTCCCACCCCCATGCTCATGCTCCAAATTCTAAGGCCTAGCCCTGCCTCCATAACCACTTATCGGAGTGACTTGTTCTCAGACCAGCCCATTTCTGGGCTAACCCAGGCCCGGCCACTGTGAATTGGAGTACAGGGCTGGCAAACAGAAAGCACTCAAAGCAGTAAGTGTTTGTTTACATAGAAAAAAATCCTGAAATCTCATGCAATTTGTATTTTTCCCACCACGTTTTGCTTTCATGAGTACAAATCAATAAGTAAACATTTAGATTAGGATTTATCCAGAAGAGTAACTTCTCTCATATAAATTTTTCTTTTAATAGCTATGTTACTATACAATGTCCAGTAGGAAAAACAAAGATCTGAGAAACCCGAAAAATTCTGAAAGTTCAGACTCTTCAAAGAAAAATATTTATTTCTAATACATTGATTACAAATGTAATATGTGATAACTGTAGACAGTGTGGAAATAGAAAAAGCATATGAAAAAATCAAATTAGTGGCAATTTCACCATCTCTAGAAAATGTTTCGGTGTATTTCCTTCCAGTCTTTTTTTCTATGTACCTTAAGGGTATAAATATCCATTTGTTTAAAAACCAACAGAAGACTAAGCATGCCAGCCAGCGCTGATAGGGCAGCAGCTGTGGATTGCCTATGAAAGCTTCCTTGTCCTGTTTTCCATTCTCCCCACCCCCAAACAACTTATTTGTTGGCGACACACCTACACATTGCATAACTACATCTTGTTTTATCAGGGCTTGATGAACTTCTACCCTTCGAGTGAATTAACATAGTCATCTCTGCTTTCCATTTTTATGCCACAGAGTCAATATTTACTAGCTGTGTTGCTAAAACAGGCCCTGGGCACAAACTCAGTGCTAAGTGTCCCTGCCTAATGTCAAAGCAGCAGTCTCAGCGGCACCAGAGGCTTTACTGTGCCATGGGCCACAGCACCAGGTGAGTGATTTCTGCCCTGACTGAGCAAGGATGCTTCACATAAAGTCCAAGAAGCCAGTGCTGAAAGACACATAAATGTTAATAGGTGGGAACATTGAAGCCCTGTGGGGGCTTAGGACTTGCCTAAGCACGTGTAGCTCCAGAGTCAAAGCCTGAACGCCTGCACTCCCACACCAGCACCCTCTCATTTTACAGTCTCGTTGAATACATTAATTAATAATTAATTAAGATGGCAATTAGGGACAGAACCCATTTCATCAGGACTGGAAATTGGACAAGTGTTGCTCTGAGATGGTCAATTTCACAGAGGAGTCTCCCTAAGACAGGCCTGGTCTCTTACAGTAATGATTAAGGTGATACCATAGCATCAATTATCATGCCTCTTGCTGGAATTCATTCATTCATTCATTCATTCATTCACCTCTTTGCGTGAGAAATTTTCATTGAGCACAGCTATGGGAAGGCATTACTTGCTTCACCAAAGCAGTACCACTTTGCCCACCTCTTCTAGGAAGGATCGCTTTGCAGTTGTCAAGAGACGGACCCGTCAGGTATCCCCAAGGAAGTCTGAGACTTAAAGGAAAATATCTACAGGAAGGAAATACAGGAGAATTATGGTTTAAGGGTAGAACTTTGATAGCAGGCCTCTGGAAGAAAGTCTCTATTCCTAATAGCACCGCGGGTACTAATAAGGAACATGTCAAAGGGAAAAGACAGGTGACTTGGTGTAATGCCAGATGCCCGCAGTGCTTCTGCGGAGTAGTAGAAAGAGCAAAGGACCTGGAGTGAGGAGACCTACATTCACATCCCATTTGCACCACCAAAACACTGCATGGCCCAAAGAGGGAAAATATCTTGCCCAAGGCCACACAACATATTGGTGGCTAAAGTGGGACTTGAATCAAGTTCTTTACTCCAAGTCCATGGCTGATTGCTCAGACATCAGATAAATCTTTTTACTTCTTAGCCCCAAGAAAGCCACAGCCCTGATTTGGATCTTCCAAGGCAATCAGACTTCCCTTCATCCCCTCAGTTGAGATCAGGCCCTTCCCACAAGGGGTAGCCCTGGCACCTTCTCTCCCTGGGACTAGATACTCCGCTTGGATTCACAGCTGCTTCCTGGAGAAGCAGGAGCAAGACAGAGGTCACTACGCTAACCCAGCACAGGAAGAAGCTGTGATGTGGGGCAATTCTAGCACATGAAAAGAAGAACAAGTGAGCATTCTGTACAGCTGCTGGAGTGTCAAAGAGCTCTGCACACTTGGCCCGTTCCCCTGCTCCGCCCCTCCAGGCAAGAAAACAAAGAAGGTCGTGTGAGCAGGGCTACATTTCTACCATCTCAGCTCCACCCCTCTGTTTGCTGAATGCCCACTGTGCATCCTGGCCTATGCTGGAGGTGGTAGAAACACAAAGAGAGGTGAACCTTAGCCCTTGTCCTCAAGGGCCTCATAGCCTGGCTTGGAATACAGGATGAACCTCTAGAAAACCTACTTCGGAAGAATTATGAGTGAGGCACAGACTCTAAGAGCTATGGATATTTGAAGCTTGAGAGATGGAGGAGGCTGGCAGAAGTACCCATGGAAAGGCTTCAAAGGGAAAGGAGGTATTTTCACTGGACTCGAGGGCTAAGTAGAACTAGTAGAAGAGAGAAAGGGAGATGAGAGAGAAAAGACTCAGGAGAAGGGGAAAAAAAACCCATTTCATTAAAAGGCTTT
The DNA here is from genome assembly GCF_014176215.1 of Rousettus aegyptiacus. Taxonomy (NCBI): domain Eukaryota; kingdom Metazoa; phylum Chordata; class Mammalia; order Chiroptera; family Pteropodidae; genus Rousettus; species Rousettus aegyptiacus. Next base: position 131,654,599 of record NW_023416306.1, read on the forward strand.
AGCAGAGCGACTAGAGTGGAGAGAGGTTAGGAAGTATGAGGAGGTAAATCTTAACAGGCAGGGTAGACAAAATAATGGGACTCATTAGCCACTCCTTTTAGTTCAATCTGCCAGCCACTTATTCCTGACACTGTATCAGATAGACTATAGGGAAGATGTGGCTTAGACATTGGCCTGGAAGCACTTATCCTGCGAAGAGGAAACTAAGGTGGCAACAAAAAGGGAAGGTAAACACATGAGAGACTTATACCTGTAGGCACAAGAATAACCATCCAAATCCTGGTTAATATCAGCAAGAATCAGCTAACCTTGGCAATGCTCTTGGTGCTGGCTGTTAGGCAACCTCGCAGAGAGAACAGAAAATGTACAACACTGCTCATTACGAAATGAGCACCTGCAATATTAACATTTAAATAATTTAAGTTCTGTCCTCAGAACTTAATGGTCATTTTCTTAAAAGCATTAGGCAACCTCAGACCTATTTTTGGAAGTTCTTATTTAGGAAGCGATCCCTAAAACCAGCATTGACTGGAATTAGGACTTGAGCTTTACATACTTGAACTTTATACTTCACCCAACAGACAAGTTCCCTGAAGAGCAGACTTTTTGAAAGTCAAGTTACTTTTTTTACTGCCCAAGGGTGGGGGGGAACTTGGGCATGGTAAATACTTTTGTGAAGAGAAGACTATTAACATTTAAAAATTACTCTAAGGAATTCACAGTGCAATGAAAGGGATAGAGAGATAGTAGTGTGGGGCCTTTCCAGTCTAAATTTGAATGCTATGATGATAAATGACTCTTTCCAAACACCTTAGGGTATTTCTGCCAAAATTTTTCTTGAATAAGAGGTGAAAGACTCACTATTAATACCAGTATGAAATCTTTACCATCTCTTTACCTTCCCTTTTAGCTGCTGTCATCTTGACTTACTAATTCTTCTGTGAGAGTTACTGAATCTCTTCTTTCTGTGCGAAAAATACAAGACAGTGAAGTCTCCATCCTCCCCTTGAGGAGCTTCCAGGTCCTCATCAGCTCACATTTTCTACATCGAATCACTCTTCCCTGGCCCATCTCCCATGCCCCTTTCTCCATCCAATCTCATTAACTTTTCTTCTAGCCAAAACCAGTATGAAGTCTAAACTCCTGAGCATGAAATGTTTAAAAAGCAATTTGTTTTGTATGACATAAGAAATATATGTTAAATATTTTATATTTAAAAGATACAAAAAAGTGTAAGTAAAGAACAATTAAATCATCTATTATCCCAACCCCCTTGTCATTCCCCCTGCCCCTGTGACCAATACCACTGGACTGTGAGCTGCCTTAGGATAGTTTTTTTTTAGGGGTGGTGTGCAAAAGGTTGGGAGCAGACTTGAAGGTGAATAATGAAAACGAAGAAATCCACAACATACTGTGGAATATCTATATATTCCAGCCCTTTCCCATGAAGAATAAGTATGCCCAGGTACACCCAGGTATACCCAACCCTGCCTGCAGTCAACATGCCTGCAATTGTCAGGATAGGCTTCTGGGAGGAAGCAGAACTTGAGCACATGTAGAACTGGAGACTCCATGGAAGGGTGAGACACAGGTAACTCAGAGAAAGCGTGCAACCCAGGCAGCCACTGGAAGGATACACACAGAAACAGGAAGTGAACCTAGAAGCCATAAAGGAATTAGTTTGTAGAGTCACTGTATCTTTGGTAGCAGCTCCAATACCTCCTCACATTCTGCATTGTCTCAAAGAGAAGTCCTTTAATTGGCTTCTATCTAATTATCACTGCTTCTAGTGGGCAGAGCTTTTCCAGCCCAGCCATCTCATAGGATACCAATAGGTTACTCTTGGGTCAAGTAACCATCCTGTTCCAATCAGGGGCCAACTCTGCACAAGGATGAGCTCAACTCTGTGGGACAAGCAGCTGTGAGGGGTCCAAGTGGGTAAGGGAAAGAGGGTAGTTTTAAGAAAGAATGTTGAGTGGGGGTAGGGTTGGGGGAATCCCAGCTGGAGTCTAGTGTGAGCAAAGGGAAAGAGGTAAAAATAACAAAATGGACTGGGTAACACCTTTTATGTCTGATTTTCTCTAAAGCTGAGATGGCATCCCAAGTCTGAAGAGTGTAGATTGCTATTGATCAGGTGTCGTCTAATGAGCTGCATGTCAGTGGTACTTATTTATCTATGGACCGTTATTACAATGAAGACATGGGAGCACCTCTTTTTGCTGCATTCTTTGAAGACCAAGCTGAGATGAAGAGGGAACAAGCAAACCAGTTCCTAAGATAGCTAAGAAAATGTGAAAGTAAAATCCGCCTTCCAGTGATTAAAAGGCCTAATATAGATAACTGGGAAACTGGCACCCAAGCTCTAGAGGCTGCTCCAGAGTTGGATAACATGTTAGCCAAGCTCCAGCAAGACCTGAAGACTTTGGCTTCCGCAGTGGAACTGATTTCTTATACTTCATGGGAAAGAAAGTATCTGGATAAACAGAAGAATAACACAGGCTATCTGGAACACCAGTGTGTATATCATAAGGAATTAAAAAAGCAGGCCCCGCAGGAAGACCCATCTTAAAGCCTGCTGAAGTGTCAGAGACTTAACATCTGAAGGCAACACAGCAAGTCTTCCCATTGCAGTAGGTCCCAAAATCATCTACCTAGAATCCTGATCTTCTCCATTTGACAGCATGTTTTCCTTCTTATCCAGTATCCTAATCCTCATTGTTGTGCATACAAATAAATCCGTTTTGCATTATAAAGATAATAATAACATAACTGGAAACAGAATAATAAAGAGTCTCATTATTAGGAAAGAATGAATAAACCAACATGTCTGAGAGTCTACTATGAGTCTCAAGTACCATTTTGAAGAAGTGATCTGGGATCCTATTGTACATTCTACACGAATAGGGGTACTTTAAAAAAATACAAATGCCAGAGCCCCACCCCAGACCTTCTAAATCTGAATGCCTGCCATGTACACATATGTGTATGTTTTAAATCTCTTCCATGATTCAGATGTACTGCTCAGGATGACAACCATGGTGCTACGTGGTTCAGTAATAATTTCATTCAATCCCCTAGAGTCAGGATAGATTTAAGTTTAAATCCTAGCCTGATAAGGAAGGTGGTATGTTCTCCTGTTGCACAAATGAGAAAAATCAAGACTCAGAGAGGCAAAGTAATTTGCCCAAGACCACACAGGCAGTCTGTAGTAAAGCTGGGATTTGTACCAGGTTTGACCCCTGAGCCTGAGGGACAAATTCTTGTCTGTGTACTAAGACAAGTGATTAAGCTGCCCAAAGAGATGGCCCAGCCACAAACCTTCCTAGAGGGTAACGCACTAGGAACCAGAGGGCTCACGGAGGAGGGTGGCTGCAGTGGAGCCAGGCCAGCTTAGCCAGGGTCTGGCTGTGCTTCCTGACCAGCAGGGAGCTGACATTTTCTCAGAGACATATGTGGGCCCTAGAAAGGATCCTATATCAGAGTTCGGGTAAGACATCAGAAATAATTTTATGACCGCTGACTCTGGAAACACTACAGAGTTGGCTGACTCTGAAGATGCTTTATAAAATCTTTCTCTAAGAAATCTCTTCGAGATTGCTACTTGAGCCTGTGTTTACAAACCCCTTTGGACACACAGCCTTGTCTTCACCCCATCTGGCCTCCCTGCTCTCTAAGGTTGGGACTGAGTCCTTGTGGCTATGTTTCCTTATCTGTAAAATGGAGACAGTGGCTTCCCACCTGTCTGCCTATCCCACACAGAGAATCTCACTGATTAAATAAGGTAAAAGGGAAGAAGCTACCCAACCCAGCTCCTTCCTGCGAGCTCTTCAAACTGACTGCTAGGCTTTTAGCACAATGATGTCCATATCTACGATCACTTGCTGGGCGCTTCCCTCATGCCAGGCATGTAGCGGTAATGAAGGGGAAGGAAGGGAGGTCGGTGATGGCTTTTTGTTTGAGAGAAACTTTAAAGAGACTTTGATTCTGGAAAAGAGAGAACCAGAGTCCACTGAGGGAGAGGTCACGACAGCAATAAAATGCCTATATGTAAAAGAAATGGAAGTCTCCCTTCAGCAGTGAGTAGGAAGGATGGTAGCAGGTTTGGGGCCTGGGGCATGGTCCTGGAAGGCCCCTGCATCGTGGCAGAGGTCAGGGGTCAAAGAAGCAGAGGTGTCTGTTGTCTCACTTTAAGACATCTACTTCTCTCTGCAGAAATTCCTCTTACTGTCCCCAAGCCTTACATGAAACTCAGTTTACCCTGCAACAGGTCTCAGTGGTAAGGGAGGCACTCAGAAATGGGCCTGAGTTCACACCTGAGGCAGGATCACAGCGGAAGCACAGCTTTGTCTCAAAGGAAGAAGGGGTCCTTGAGTTCAAGGACTTCAGGCGTAGAGGAGGATATGAGCACTCCCCGGGGAGAATCAGAAAGGCTGGGTCGGGAACAGGACTTCCTGTTGCCCTCGAATGGAATGCTCGTTATTCTTATTTGGACATTAACGGATGGGACCCCAGAAGGCTGGAAAACATGTGGTATTTCAAGAACACTGTGAGACAGGGATCATTACAATGAAGAAACAGAACCTATGAGAGCGAAGCTTCCCCCTGAGGTCCAACAGCTCACAGTAGCAGAGCGAGGGTCAAACCAGGGCATAGTCACCGCCAGGCTAAGGCTCAGCAGCGTCCTCCCTGGAGCCCCTCCTCCTGCCAGAAATGGCTCAGGTGCCCTTCCCTGCCTCCTCCCTCAACTGCCTTTCTCCCCTCTGTTTCCTCTCTCAGTAGGCAGGCTCCTCCAAAAAAAACTGGTAGGAACACTTCACCTCCTAGAGCCACACTGCAGCCCCTCAGCAGCTAAATTCTCCTCTCCAGTTGGTGGGCCCTTCCCCACGGTGCCAAATAAACCTCATCCCAAGAAAGGAAGGATATTTCATCACCCTCCTGGCCTTGTGGCCAAGCTACCAGGGACCAGCAGCTCAGGATTCAAGATTAGGGTACTGAGTCAGGCCTCAGGGCTACATGTTAGTGGGTATGGGTAGACAGGGAAACAGATCTGGTCTTGGAGGTGGATTAGACACAGGACAACTGGGTTCTCATCAGATTGTCCAGCAAACCACCAAGAGCACTGAACAACAATGCTGGAGGGGACCCTAGGGTCACAGGCAGAAAGAAAATCCTAGGCAAGTTGGCACCTTAAAGATTGCCCTGGCTCAGGAGTCAGAAGTCATGGGTTTAAAGCCCAGCTGTGATACTTACACGGGCAAGTTACTTAAGTTCTGTAGGCTTCAGCTTCCTCATCTGCAAAATGGGAGAAATACTTACCACCCCATAGGGCTGCAAAAAGATTAAACCAGGAAATGTCCCCTGTGCCTAGTGCAAGATACTCAAATGTCCCCCATGCAAGATACTCTATCCCTAATCCCCGAATCAGAAAGCTCCTTTCCCTTCTTCCCTCCCTGGCACTCCCTGAAGAGGACAGGATCGGCCTAAGTGGGCAGTGGCTCTGAAACTGGGCTGCTTAGATGTTCCTCATGGGCTATGAGAGGGGAGGGGGCAGGTGGGCCTGTGCTCACCCTTTCTTCCTCTGTTTCCCAAAACTACGTCTTCACTTTGATCTGTTTGTATCCTGTTCCCCACCCTATAATAATCTAATTTTTAAAAGATTTTCTGCTTAATAGTCAACTCTACTGAAGTAGACCAGGAGTGGGCAAAGGCCAGATGGTAAATATTTTAGGCATTGCGAGCCAAGAAATAAAATCAAGTATATTATATAAGTACTTATATAACAAAGGAGAAAACCAAATTTCAACACATTTTTAATTGATAAATTTAAAAATATAATAAGAGTTGAATTTTATTTTGTTTTGTTTTGTCTATTTTTTGTAATACAGATCTCCCAATGAGAAGAAAGAATTTTTATTTATTTATTTATTCTTTGGTCGGGGGAAATCATTTTGCTTAATTGGGACCCAAAGTTTGTGTTCCCTATCATCGAATCTATTGACCTGCTCCTCTGTAAAACCCATTCTTAGCTCCAGGGATGTTCACAAACAGCTGGCAGATGGCACACAGATATGGCCACAGGGCCATAGTTTGTCATCCCCTAGACAAGACATTGTAGGAGCCCTTGCTGTTAAAGTTCTCTGGCTCTAAAGCCTGTTGAAGGCTGCTTTGGGGTCTGGGACAATTTCCAGAAGAGAGACTCTGAAGCCTGCAGTTATCACTTCTGTGAGAAGCCCTGGAAGCTGCAGGGTCTCCCAAGACCTCCCTTCAGCACTGCCAGAGCCCTGGGGTGCTTGACTACAGCTGTGGTGATGGGTCTAACTCCTACCATTGCCCTCAGCTCTTACCCCCCACACTTTGTTCTCCCTAGGGAGGGGAAACGCTCTCTCCTTTGCCTACAAAGCACCCACTTCCCCAAGCAGCCCCTCTCCTAACAGCAGTCTCAGAAAGCTTTCTTATGAACCCTTCCCACAGCGTCTGAAGGTAGAAACAAAGAAGTGGAACCCCTTGCTGGAGTTCAGAGGTTCCTAAAAGACCCTGGATCCCCTCTGCCTGTGGGGAGAAGGAGACACCACCATTTGTCTACAAGGAAGAGCTATGTCTCCGGTCCTGGTCAGGTTAAGTTTCCTGGACCTCATTTGCATCACTTATAAAATAGGAAGTATTATATTCACCTTCCATTGCTATTGGAACTTCAAATTATCCATGAAAATGACTGAAAATGTAATTAAATTAAAATGAAATGTAAACACCATGAAAAAATGTAAAGTAGCAGAAAAAATAAGGATTGGAATTTAAAAAGAAACAGAAAACTTCAATCACTTTAAATTTCCACAAAGCAAAAACAGTACTGTATCTTTATAAGATGGTTAAACTACCAAAAATATACAAAAACAAAGGAAGACTGTTGGCAAAACCATAAGAATATAAACGCATGCTGGTGACCTGGTAAACTGGTTCAGCATTTTCAGTTTTGACCACTACACGAATCAGTCATAACCTTTGACCTTGTTTTCCACCTCTGGGAAATAATGCAGAAAGAGGAAATTAAACAAGTATATTTGAAGAAACACTTATTTTTAGTGGTGAGAAACAATAGGGGAAAGTTAAGTAAATTAGGAATGTCTATGTATTATCAAGTTAACAAAAGCATATGGACTATATCGATTTATTTTTTTTAAAGGCCAGTATTCTTCAAAAATATCAGTGTCATGAAAGCCAAAGAAAGGCTAAGAAACTGTCCAGATAGAGAGAGACTAAAGAGATACGACAACCAAATGCAACATATGATCTGCACTGGATCTTCAGGGAGAAAAACTACTGTAAAGCACACTAAGGGGAAAATCGACAAAATTAGAACAAGGATGAGAGTTTAGGTGGGAATATTATCAGAGTTAAATGTCCTGAATTTGAAAACTGTACTGTGGTTATGAAAGAAAATATCCACGTCCTTAGGAGATGCATAACGAAGTATTTAAGGACAAAGAGGCATAATGTGGACAACTGACTCTCAAATGGTTCAGGAACACTATCAGTCAGATAGACAAGGAGAAAGGAAGGAAAGGAGGAAAGGAGGAAAGGAGGCAAGGAGGCAGGGAGGAAGGGGGGAAGGTGAGAGAGGAGCAGGAGGGGAGATGGGGCGGGGAAGGAGAGAGAGAAAAAGTGACAAAATGTTAAAAATGGCATATTGGGGTAAAGTGTGTACCAAAGTTCTGTTATTTTGATAACTTCTCAATTAAATTTGAAATTATTTTGACACAAAAAATGTTTTAAGTTATATGGACACTGAACACATGAAAGATATAAGTAAAACAATGCTGAGTCAAAAAAACACAAAATGTACATGCTGGAGATAGAGAAGAAAGGGTACATAATGGTTTCAATAACCCCACATAATACCTTCCTCCAGCTCTCAGAGTTTTCATAATGCAAACTGAGCTCAATGAGACATACCCCTCAGGGCAAGAGATTTGCTCTGTGTGCCAGCTTCTGACTGAAGCATGTGCAATGCAGCCACTTTGTTTGAGTGGCTTTGTGCTTTGTTTTCCTAACAAAGGGTAAGAAAAGCGCTTCTCTCCCTCATCCATGGCTTCTGTTATCTAGGGCCCTCTGCAGTCACCTGTCCTCCAGCAGCCCCATCCCTTCAACCCTCTCCACATGACCTCTTGCCCAAGCCCAGGCCTGCTGCTCCTCAGTCCTGGCAAAGCCCTTCCTTAACTTAAGATGGTTACCTGCCATTTCCCAGATTAGCCTATGCGAGTTGCCCCACCCAAGGTGATAGCTTCCTCCTCTGAACAAAGAGCACATGTTTTGGGGGTCCTCCTAGTAACTTATGACTTGTTCCGTCTTCTCATATCAGTAGCTTTGAGGAGAGTACCCCTGGTGCTGTTCTGGGGCAAGGCCTGACCCCTAAATCTCCAGTACCCCTCATGATGGCCATCACAATGGGTGCGTGGGAAGAGTCATCGGTGCGTGATAATGACGTAGAGTACAGACGTGCACATTCTCATCCACACACACACACTTGGTTTCTTTTGGAAACCAAGGGCTTATCTAGGGCACAGCTATGTTCCAAGTCTCCCTTGCCACTAACACCTTGAGAGTTCCCTGGGTCTGGCACAGACAAACTTGGTGCTGGTGGCAAGGAAGACTTCGGCGTGAGCGACAAGAGACCACTGTATAACTTCTCTGAGCCTCGGCTTCCTCATCTGTGAAGTGGGAATGCGATGCCGCTCATATTGTTCTAGAAGGATGGGAAGTTCTCGACATGGGCACTGGCATGAGCGTGAAAGATACGTCACATGTGTCAGTCACTTTCACTTTCTAGCGTCAGGAATCAGAAGCATGTGTGTGTCAGAGAAGCACAAAATCCCAGCCTAGGCACAGGCAGGGCTCTGACCAGAGAAGTTTCTGCCTTTTATTTCTGACTTTCTCTGAGATTTGCTATGCTGCACAAAGTAGAATTGCCCACACGGCTTCTTCTTCATAAGGCAAATCTGTATTTCTTGAGCCAGTTACCTAACATTTTAGATACTGAGTTTCCTCATCTTCAAAATGGGAATAATGACTGCGTTATGGGGTGTTACAAGAATTAAATACAAGAATATGCGTCCAGGAAATGGAGATAACTTTTGTGTTTCGTTTCCCACCGTGTGTTTGGGAAATCTTGGATGTTCATGGATTCCAAGGCCACCGGGGGCTTGGCTGAGGCTTTCTGCCTCAGATTTAACTCAAGGCCAGTTCCAGGCAGCTCTGCACTTAACTAATGGGTGTCTGTGGGAGCTGAGCACTTATCAAGTAGAAAAGGCCTGGAGCAGACACTATGAGAGTGGGGAGAGGGGAAGGATAGATAAAAGTTGAAGTACGCCGGAGCCCAGCCTAGAGGAACCTTCAGTCTAGCAGGGAATGTGAACAGGTGAACCCTTTTGTGTAACATGAGGTATGATGATGACATTAGCAGTTAATAGAGATATGGGACCAGCATAAGAGGTAATTAAATCCACGAAAGGGGGTGGGGTAGGATGGGGTTGGTCATGACAGCCTGAGCCAGGGAGATGGCATTTGGTCTCGATCTTGAAGGAAATGTTTAAGTTTTCTGAGAGTGAGGGAACAGCAAGAGCCAGAGAGAAGTGAGAGAAGTTTTGGGGATCTCAGAACTCGGTCTCAGAGCTGTAGCGATGCTTGAAAAAGGAGAACAGATGTGGACCAACCTTCAAAGAGTTGACAGCCCAGTACAAACAAATGTGAGACAGGACAGGTCTAATCTCGTCCCTGAGCGCTGCTCCTGCTCCCCTTGGCCTCCCCGACCTACTCCAGCAGCTTAGCACTCGGAAGAATGTTAGCTCTGAGCATATGTGTACCTCGAGTAGACACAAAAGGGGAGGGGATGTGTGGATGTGAGAAATAGCCATGGAAAGATTAGAAGGTAAGACAGAAATAAAAATAGCTGCTGTGTTAAGGCTGCTAATCTTTTATTGGCTTAAACTGTCTTCTTAAATTTTTTATTTAAAAAAAAAAACACCCAAAATAAGTCTTATAGATCTACATGCATGGCTGTAAAAAGGTATTTAATGTATTTCATTGAGGGAAAAAAACAAGTTGTAGATTGTTATGGGCGCGTGATCCCATCTGGGTCCACGCACACACTTGCTTAGAAAAGTTCTAAAAGTTCTAAAAATTATCAAAGTCTACCTGTGAGTGTGAGATGTGGAAGAAAGGCAAAGGGATTCTGCTTTTTACTTTAACCCTTCATAACTTTATACTATTTTCCATGTACCACTTCTATAATGCATTTTTTTTTTAATTTAAAAAGAAATAGTAAAAGTCCCTTTGCTTCAGGGTTCATCTTGGAAACCCTTTTCCCAAGGACTGAGACAGGCAAACCCAAAACAGCTCTTACTGTTCTATAATGCTTTGTGGCTAGACTGGCCTATAGCACCCAGCTTGGAAAATTCTAAGTTCTACACAATTCCTGTGGGTTTTTGTTTCTCTCCCAAAAGAGGTTGCCCTGCCTAAGCAGAATGTGTAGCAGGTAATCTTAATCACAGAGGACCCCACAGGGAGACAGGTCTGGCAGGCGGCCCTATCGATATGGCTACCCCAAGGAATTCCTCAGCTCCCAGAAAGAATGAAGCTTGAAAGCTGTGGATCTCTTCCTGGCCCAAGGTTCCTGTCCCCACAAAAGGAGATTCTGTGGGCTAAGTACCTAGCAGGGTGCCTTGCACGTGTGAGCCTCCTGTAAGTAGCTGGGCTCATGGCCACTATCTTCGCCAAGGAAGGAGGAGGGGGATGATGGGATGCGTATGGTAATGGTGAGGTAAACTCCCTGAGAGAGGTGGGGACCATGGATAAAAGTTGAATATGCATATAAATGGTTTTGTCTGTTTGTTTAAACCAGCACATTGTAGCTGAAAAGCTCTTTTAAGTTCCACCTCTAATATTGCTTGCTCTATGACCTTGGACAAATCACTTCCGCATCTCTAGAACTCACTTTCTTTGTCTATAAAATGGAGATTTGGACTAAAATCTTGTTGAGATCTAGTTGGCCAGTAACATTTTATGATTTTATGTTAATATAATAATATGATAATCTAAGTAAAGTAACCGAAGTATAGGAAAGAAGGAACCACCGATTGCTACGTGCTGCTTACGTGAAATTACCTTGTTTCCCCGGGAATATAGCACCCATCACTGGGCCTGTCTTCAAGTGCCCTTCCCCTGGGGAACATCACTCCTTCCCAAATGTTTGCCTCCTGACTCTGACCCTGCTACTCTATCCTCAAGGTCAAACAGAAAAAACAACCCTACCATATATTCTCTCTCACTCCCCAGACCATTCGAATTAAAGTATAAACTAAGTTTGTGCTTTGTGGGTCTTCACGGTGTGGTGGCCCGAGACCTAGACTAGGAGTCAGGCCAGTCCTCACCCTGGTTTATCACCAGTTGACTACGTGACCTTAGACAAGCCACTTCCCCTCTCTGGTGTTAGCCTCATCTATAAAACGAGCCCTATTCTAATATCCCCCTGCTCTTCCCTATGGTGGCTACCAAGGCTGGGAGAGTCCAGCACTTCTCCAGCATTTCTCCTACTGCTCCAGCATCCCCAGCAGGCTGGTGTTAAAATGTGAGTGCAGCCAAGTGTCTGCACTCAGCGCTGGGAGCCAGAAATGAGGCAAGACACGCGGGGTCAGGGGTAGTCCCTGTCGAGCGCAGGTCTCTCCAGCCAGGACACGCTGTTCCCATCCAAAGCTGGATTCTGCAGCTTTTGTCCCAGATGTTCTCTTACTTGTAGGACAAGAACAGACAAGGCCCTCCAAAGGAATCAGAAACATGTGCTTGAGGGACCAGACCAGAGCAGGGGTTGGAGTTAAAGATTCCTTGTTTGGTAACACATAGTATTCGCTAAGGTATAACAAACCTACAGGAAAATGTACATGTACATGAACAGCTTTATATATTTTCATGAAATGAGTGAAATGTGCACCCAGGTCAAGAAACAGAACAATACTTATGCCCCAGAAATCCCACTCGTGCCCCCTTCCAGTCACTAGTCCCCCAGATAATCACTATCCTGACCTCTAGCACATCTGATTCATTTTGCCTGTTTTGAACTCTACGCAAATGAACTTACACAGTATGAACTATTTAAATCTGGCTTCCTTTGCCCAACATTATAATGAAAGTAAAAATGAAAAATGACTGTTATTCATTTTTTATTTTTGCATACAAAGGACTTAATGAGGACCTAAAATCAACAAGACAGCCCTGAGAGTAGGCTAGGGTAGTCGCTGATAGCCAAGGAAGTGGGTTTACATATAGCTCTCTCCAAAATAAGAATGACCCCTGCCCCAGCTCTCTTCCTGCAGAATCCCACACCTTCCTCCTGGGGAATCCATAGATGGGAGGCAGGGCTTTGATGCCCCAGACTTACTTCAAAGGCCAGAAGCTCTTGTTCATTGAGCACTTACCCTGTGCCCGGCCCTGTGAGGGACACCACAGACTCAGCATCTCACTTAATCCCCACAACTGTGAGGTGGGTACTGTCATTATTCCTATCTTACAGTAAGAAAACTGAGGCCCAGACAGGTTGTATAAGTTGTCCTAAGGTTGCATGGCTAGAAAAGGGGCTGCAACCCCAATCTGTGTGGCCCCTAAGGCCAAACCTCTTCACTACTCTGTGTTGACAGGGAACTCGCCAGCTGCATCTGGACCCCACCTATGTCTCCAACCTTATCTAGCACCGGCAGCTCCCGTTCTGAGGCCACACTGGCCTCCTGCCAGCAACTCAGGCCCTTCCCCTCGGGGTTTATATCTGCACCATTGCCTCTACTTGCATACTAACCTCTCGCTTCTCAAATTAATAGTCACTTCTCAGAGCAGTCTTCCCTCACCACCCAGTCTAACCCACACCCCTTATTCTCTCAGAGCATCCTGCTCTCTCTTTTCATAGCCCTAAAGCCATACTATAATGATTTATCCTTTTATGTTTCCTTATTTACTTGTTTAGTGCCTTTCTCCACCAACAGATCATAAGCGACATGAGAGCAGGAATGTATCTGTTGGTTTACCATTGCCTTGGACAGTGCCTGGCTCACAGTAGGTCCTCATTGGTATGTTAAGTGAAGAAAAAAAGGGGAAGAGAGAAAGAACTGTCCCTTCAGAAGCTAAGCAGTCATCCAGAGGCAGCTCTAGTTCCAGCCAGTTTATGGCCCCAGGTAAGACTTTATCCCTCTAAGCCTCATTTTCCTCAATTATGAGATGGAAGGTCACTTAGAAAGAACATCTAATGGCTTTCTAGCTCATATGACTGCTAGACCACAAAACCTAGGATATCGAGCTATTCCAAAGGCCTCAGACCTCTGCTACCTCTTAACCACCCTATGTCCAGTTACTAATTTAGAAAAGTAGGCAGGGTCCTTTAAGGCTCCCCAGGCTGTGAGGTTGATGGGGCCTTCACACTCTGTAACAGGCGAGGACCAGAAAACATGAGATCTCTTTCAGTTTTAATAGCCCTGATGCACGGAATGGGATAAAGACAGAACTAGGAAGGAATAATAGATGAATTTGCCGAGAAGCTGCTTCTACTTCCTTCTTCAGAGTCCCCCCGACCCAGCTTCTCAGTTCTCAGCCCATTGAAACACTAGTCCCATCCAACTCTGCTGTTGTCATGTGCACAGCTGCCCCCACTGCCAGCTAGAGCTCCAAGAGGGCAGAGACTATGTCCTCCTCATCTTTGTACCCAGAGCACTTAACAGAGACACCTTGTCCACTCACACACACACACACAAACACACAGGACATGGCTGAGGTGAGGTCACCAAATCAAATGCCATTGTGCTGCTGAGGATCCAACTTTCTCCCTGGTGTCACCGAGGTCAGGAGAAGCACCTGAGATAAAGAAAACTTGGCTCCTCATGCAGAGGCAGACTCCAAGTGACCACCCCCAGCCTGTCCTCCTTCCACCCCTTCACCAGGCCCCACATTGCCAGTGTCAGATGGTCTCTGACATAAGGCGCAGGAGTCATCCCTTTCTGGGATCTCTGCATCACTTCCGCCCCAACCCAGCCAGCAGACCAGTCACCCAGGACTAGCACTGCCTAAACCTGAAGCAACCTTTTCTCCCATTCTTCTCAGAGTAAGGCTTTAGCTTTGAAGCTCTTTCTGCTTTGTCTTTAAAAGAAAGTAAAGAATTAGTCCTGACTCAAGAGCTCTATAAAGGGGAAAGGCATCATGGTTTGTTTCTTGGATGCAGTGGAGGCCCTAAACTCCCAGGTTTTTACTCTGCTGGGTATATGAAAGAGTGAGGCTGGGTGTACTTGTGAGCATGTGTGAGTGTGCAAGTGCTATGCTCATAGGGGACAGTTACAAACTGAGTGTGCAGTTACAAACTGGACTGGCCAGACCTTGGCTATGTTACTTGCTGGCTGAGCAACTTTGGGCAACTTGCTTAAATGCTTTGGACCACAGTTTCCTCAACTGAAAAACATGAGTAAAAATAATTCCCATTTCACGCATTGTTGTGAGAATTAAACTTTAGTAAAACACCATCTAAGTATTAGCAGTTGTTAGAAATGGAAGGCAAAAAGAGTGCTTTGAAAAATCTTCATTTCTCCCAAAACAGTAGCTACTTTCAAATCTCAGAGGTTAGCTCTGGTTGCATCCTGGGTTTAGCAAACCTAAAAATGCGCCCAATAACTCAGATCCAGGGAACCTTCATGACTAGGTTCGTGTGGTTTGTTACTCGATGCAAATCCACTTTCAGGAGGATTACTTCACCTCTCATTCAGGCTCTGAGCTTATGAAACAAAATCCTGGGAGCCACGGAGAATGCCAAGTGGGGCTCAGAAAAGAAAACCAACGGGTCAGGTCTCGGTCCAGAGCCTAAAGAGGGCTTTCTGAGAAAAGTAACAGATAAACCAAAAATCATTTAGATACACCATAACTCTTAGCCAGAATATACTGAAAACCCAGAACTCGACAATTCTAGCCCCTCTGGCAAGGCTTTATTTCCAGAGGTGACTATTTGTAGAGCCACCTGTGAAGATGAATAAACCTCAGGATTGTTTTTAAAGCTTCCCACAAGCTCGTGCCCTATGAAATCAACTGGCAAGTGTACCAAGAGAAGCGTATGTTTGTCTCCGTCTTGCATCCCCTCCGCCTCTCACAGCCTCTTACCTTCCCAGCTCCTCTCCGATGTCGTAAAAGTCTTCCACCTTCTGCTGCTTGAACGTCTCCATGTTCGGGCTTCTCATTGAGGCCTGGAGCATACAGGTCTGAAACTGAAGACAACTGAGATTAGGACAGATGTGTAAACTGGCACAAGCCTAAGAGTCTGCCCTAAAAGTAATCGGCTGAAGGGACTTAATAATTTTACAATAATCTACAGCCCTAGTTCCTCAAGAAATGCCCTCTCCTATGACCTACTGACACTGTATAATTCTTATTTGATTTAAATTAATTCAGATTTGTTAAGGAATCATAGAGTCCTCCTTACTTCTTCAGATCTGCTCTGAACTAGTTTAGAGAAATAGACCTATCCCAACTTCGAAATTTGTTCTCAGGAAATTCAGGTCCACTGAGAAAAGAGGCAGCCGTGATGTAGGAGGTAAAGCACTCATTTTTGAGTCAAAAGATCTGGGTTCAAGTCCCAGTTTTACTTGGGTAAATTATTTAAACTGTGGAAGATGTAGCTTCCTCGTCTGTAAAAGAGGCCAATGCTATAAAAAACCAACCACAAATCATGAAATTATTTTGTAACCTATAAAATGCAATTGAAAGGTAAGGGATTATCATGACCTCAGCTCCCTCAGGAGTTGTGCCACCGAATGCGAGTCTGAACCAATTTATTTGTAAACTCTCACTCATCACCCCAAGGGAAAGATGGGCGGGAATGGAGTGACAAATTACAACAGGCACCAGGAGTCAGGAGCCTGAGGTTCTAGTTCCAATTTTGCCCACAGCTAGCACTGTGACCTCATCTGTTATCAGAGGAGCCTCAGTTTCCTCATTTGTAAGATGGAGCTAACTCTGCCTGCCCAGAGCACCTCAGTGAGAACCATGGGAAGGACAACCCTGAGCCACGGGCAGCACTCACCACTCTACCAGGAGAGAATGTTTGCATCTTGCCCCGGGATCATCACCCTGTCCCAAGGAGCTCATACATTCCTGGGACAACCACATACCACCCTGGACAGCACCCCAAGGGCAAGGCCCAGGAGACAGTCTGTAAATCACAAAGATAACACCAGCTGCCTGTGGATGTGTCTTATAAGAGTCATGAACACAGGCCTCTCAGAGCTCATTTTGGCTAGTGTTGACAGTTTTTCTTCTGCCTGCCAATCAGATACCAACCACACCGAGGCACCATGAACCCCAAAAGACTGTTTTCACCAGGCCGAGTAGAGGCACTATTACATAAGGTTGCATCTTGTCAATGCCAAATGGCTGGAGCTGCTCTAACTCTCAGGCAATGGGTATGTTTCACCCTTTTTCCTTCGTCTTTGCCCTCTGAAAACTCGAGCTCTGTTACCAAGATGCCACCAGCCTCCCTCCCTTCCACCGAGGCACACACACCCTGACTCTCAGGGTCACCTGCCGACCTCCTGCATGTCAGCGCTCATGGTCTGTCACACATCCTCCTCCCTACTTGGTCTTCACATCGTGGTAGGCCAGGGCCGGGTGAGCATGGGGTGTTGAAAACAGCAGGCTCTATGAGCCCTAGTTTTAGGCTAGTCTAGGCGTATGTGTGACTCACACCCAGTTGGCACCCTCTCTGAACCTCGCTCAGTTCCCCATATCTGTAAATAGGGGTGATATCATCTATATCACCTACTTTGCACATCTGTGTGAGGATCCACTGTGATAAGGGAATAAACTGCTGAGCAAATAAGGATGATTATTACTATTATTATTTGACTCATCCCAGGCTACTCTTTGTTTCTACTTCCCACAGCCATTAAGACCATCAATTCCATTCCTTTCTGAGAAAAGGTTTGGGAATCTGCCTGGCAAATTTGGCTTGACCAGAATCAGGAAGTTCAACAAGCACTCACACCCCCACCTTCATCCTGGGAAATCTCCTGAGAGGAGCCCAGAGGGTGGCAAGACTACTATCTGTCATCTTCTCTGTGCTTAAAAAATCCTTCCAAATAAACTGTTTGGGTCAGGGTCTTGGGTAGAGGTGGCGGGGTGGCGGTGGGGCGGAGGGGGGTGGTGGTTCTAATTTCAGACAGCTAGATGGAAAAAGAAAATTCCAAAAGTCCTGTTGGAAGATACCCGGAGTGGTCCCAGGAACAGCTAAGATTCTCCTTGGGCACAACAAGGCCGGGGGCATTTGCTATCAGGAGCTGAGCTGGATTTGAAGCAGCCCCAGCTCCCCAACTCCTTGGGCTCCACATTCCGGGTAGTCAGGGTAGGGGCAGGAGAGCTCCCAAGGACAAACTAGAGCCATCAGTTTGGCCCCAACTCACCTTCCTGGCTTCCAGAATTTTCATCCCTACCATACTTCAGCTCAAGCAGGGTCCTTTCCACAAGAGGTCCACCCTCCTAGTGCCTCAAACGCTACCATCTGTGTGGAGCTCTATGACCCTTTTTCTCGATCAAACTGATGAAAATTCTCCACCTCTTTAAATTCACAGAGAGGGCTCCTCATACATTTTTAGGGTTACAGCTTATCATGTTCTGACTCATCATAATTTATGTCCGTGTCTAACCCAGAGGGAAAGGGCACGGATTCCATAGTCATAAGGGCCAGGGTTCAAACCCCAGCTCCACCACTTACTAGCAAACACTGAGCACAGGACAACTTTGCTAAGTTTCAAACTACTTCCATGGAAAATGAGTCTAGACAATGACTAGTATTGGTGAATGAGTCATGTGGTGTAACTAGAACTCTCAAACACTGGGACAACCACCTTGGAAAATTTTTGGACAGTTTCTATGGATGTACCTAAGAGAAATGCATGCAGATGTTTTCCAAGTGGTCCATGTTAGAATGCTCACAGTAGCACTATTAGTAATAACTAAAAATTAGGTGGGGGATTGTGCCTGGAAGTAAAAAAAAAAGAGGGGGTTCTAGGTGCTAACAATGCTATTTCTTGATCTGAGTGGTGGTTAGATGGGTATACAGAATATATACTTATTTTGTACACAAAGTTTTACATAAGAAAAAATGAATCTTATATCTACTTTATGAGACAAATGAGATATCACATGTAAAATGTTTTCAATAATGCTTGGAGGGTCCCAACAAATGTGAGTTCCTTACCTCCTGCCTATGATTGTCGTAGAATCCCATGAGGGCAGGAGTTGTGACATTCTCACCTCTGTCCCCTTGTAGTAGCTGGTATACAGCAGACACTCCATAAATGATGATACCTTATCAGGTAAAACAACTAATAACAACTTAAAGCCCTTTCCTTACATCTCTCCCCAAGATGAATTTGTATTTTACCAGTTTAGAAACATGAAACTAAAGGGAAAAAATTCTGAGATGTATTTAGAGTCACCAATTAGGACCCACAAAAGGACCCAGAGGTAGAGGCACCTTTCTGGCACTGAAAAGATGAAATCACAGCTACAACTTTTAGCCAGAGGCACAGGCCACCAGCTGCAGACATCCCAAGGATGAGGCCCCTCTTAACGCCCACATTTCTCTTAATGAGCTATCTAGAATTCACATTCCTGCCCCACCCCCAACACTAGGCCACACTTCTGAGGGTTAACATATTGTCTAGAACCTCACAGAAAGGGGCCCCAAAGACTATGTAGGGGATTTTTTAGATTTTGCTTCGAGAGCCATCAGTGTGAGGAAGGGAAGCCAGAGCAGTTCTACTTTATCCTTACTCTATGTTAGGGTTCTGTATAAGAATTCATTGGAAAGGATGTCTGAAAATCGTTGCCATCTTGTATAACTCACTTGTTTTACAAAATAAGGAAACTGAGGTCCAGACAGCAGAAGGGACTTATTAAAAGTCACATGTCTAGCCCACTCCAGATGTTCTTCCCAGGCTTCTGTTGACAGCACCCCCAACCCTCCAATGGTGGCACCAGGGTTGGGGAAGTCAGTGGCCTCCTGAGGGACAACCTAGGAGGAAGCCTTCAAGGCTGGAGGATAACCCCGCAGGGGAATCTCAACCCTACTAGGCCCTCTCTCCCACTTGTCCCAGCTCACTCTGCTGAATACTTGGAGACCCTCACCACACCTCACCTAGTACAAATCAGTGAAATGGGACCATTGCAAAGGGGCAGGTGTGATTGTCCCCTTACACCTTCCACCCCACCCCTGAAATTTGGAATCATCACAGGATGAGGAGGCTGCCAGCAGAAGGGAGGGGGCCCTGGCATTACAGGGCCCCTCCAGGCGTTTGAGGCTTTGACCCACTCCAATCTCTGATGAGAAAGCTGAGACTCAGAAAAGATTAGCCACTTGCCTAAATTGACATGAGAAAACTCCATCTTTCTGGGTGGGGATGGGCCAGCTCCGCTGGGCAGTCTGATTGTTCACCCCCACATCTAACAACTAGGGAGACCTCAAGGAGGTGTCAGGGTCAGTTGAGGTCTCATTCCTCCCAGCCGGAAACTTGCCCCAGACCGGCACACACCACCACATCCATCCACCCTTGTGCCTCCTGCTCAAGCCTCTCGCAAAGCTGCTGAATTATTAGTGGAGCAACTTTAGGTGCTAAAAACACATCCTGGAAGATGAGTGGTTTGAGAAGAATAAGACTCTGAAAGTTTTTGTGAAGATGCCAACGCACCACCACCGCTAAGTCACCAAGACTCTCCCAGGAATATCTTACACAGAAGCACTTGGGAAATAAGTGTCAGAAACTATAGCAGCCCCCAGTGGCCCTCTACTGGATTCTAAAGTACAAGGTATCAGGGGCTGTGCTCACTCTACCTGTCCTCAGTAACCTTCTCATCTGCCTCTGAG
The DNA here is from genome assembly GCF_014176215.1 of Rousettus aegyptiacus. Lineage (NCBI taxonomy): Eukaryota > Metazoa > Chordata > Mammalia > Chiroptera > Pteropodidae > Rousettus > Rousettus aegyptiacus. The sequence continues at coordinate 131,674,529 of NW_023416306.1, forward strand.
GCAGCCAGTGATGGCCCCTCTTCTTCCAGTGTACACCCCTAATCTACTACTACCTGTGTGGCCTCCATGCTCACCCCTCTGGGCCTCACTGACACCTTCCTAAAGTGGGAATACTAATTTCCACCTCGTGGAGTTACAGTGAGGATTAGCCAGACCCATACATGCCATAAGACAACCACAATACCTAGCCCAGAGTTGGAATCACTGTTGGCAATACTCTTCTATGCCTTTCTACCCCAGCCTGCACAGACCTACTGGCTGCCCCCATGCCCACACTAGCTCTGCCCCAGGCTGGGCTCCTGATGATGAGGTTCACAGCTTCATTCTGCCATATAGGAAGCTGCCTGTGCATGGGAACAGCCTCCTATTATCACCTCTTGGAGCAAGGGGGGAGCCGGAGGTGTGCGAGACGACAGATGCCAAAAAGACCTAGCTCCCCTCCTCCTAGAAATCTAGGATACTCTCCTCTGCAAAGGGACCCTAACTCGATGGAAGACTGTCTCCCATCTCCTTCCATGGTACCAGGCCTCTGCCCACCGCCCTGTCCCTCAGGTCAAAGTGCCAGACTTCAGAGCACGCCCAGGGCACGCAGCAGGCTGGTCCTGACGGTCCAGTGCCGGCCACAGCGCTCAAGGCCATGGCGGGCCATACCCAGGGGCGGCGTCAGGGACCGGGGTGGCCGCATCTGAGAACACGAGAGTGCGCCCCGGAGTAATTTGCTGCCCCCAGCCTCACCCCTGGGAGGCCGCTGCAGTCGGGCCGCGTGCTGCGTCCCGCGCGTCGAGCCCGCACACGGGCGCTACTCACGGCGGAAGGCTGCGCTGCGGCTGGCGTGGTGGGCACGGGAGTCACGGGGCGCAGCGGGGCGCGCGGCGATCCGCTCAGGTCTCGTCCCTGGGCGCCCGGCGCCCTCCCACTCGCCCGCGGAGCCACAGAGGAGCCGAGGGGGCGGAGCGGCCAGTCCCGTCCCAGGCGCCGGCTGGAGGAGCGCCCGGCCATCCGGGACAGGACTCGGGGCGCCCCCTGCTGGAAACCCCCTGGGACAGCCCTGGGATGAGGGCGCAGAGCCCCCTTGTCAGGATCCAGCGTTTACCTCCGGAGACCTGGCAAGACTCGCCCGGCGTCCTGACCCTCTCTGCCACTCGCGTGTTGGGTGGCCTTGGCTAACTTCGCCAAGCTTTGTCTGGAAATTGATTTAAATGAGCTAAAATGTGTGAGATAGGCGGGTACAATCACCCAGAAAATGGTATTTCCTTGCCCCCCACCGCACTCCCATCACACACCGTGAGATAGGAAGCCCCACCAGGGAACAGGCCGCTTCCTCCTGGTCACTCAGCATGCTCGCCGCGCAGACTCTTCTGGGAACCTCACCACCCACATTTCACAGCGCGGTGGGGGGTGTGATGGGGACAGACACTGTCTGCCTCACCTCCCCGCCCCCCTTCCAGCTTGGGAGCGGCTTGGCTTCGCTTGCCCTCTGCGCCCCCAGCCTTGGCATGGTTGGCGAGTGAAGCCCGCATCACCATCAAGCCTTCCCTAACAAAGGACTTGGGAGTGGATTCCCCCTCTCTTCCTTACCCCAAAATCCCGGGAGGAAAAAAGGAATGAGAGGGTGGGGGAGGAAGGAAGCAGAAACGGAACTTGAGCCAAGTTCAGTTTTCTTACTTTAAGGAAAGAGGCTGTTTAGTGAAAGGAAATGGAAGCCTCTTCCCAGAGCTTCCATTCCCGAGTCACCCAGCAAGCTTCTCAAGACAGTCCTAGAGGAAAGACCATTAGATTCAGAGTCCCGCAGTTGAGGTCACAGCCCTGCTCTGCCATTCCTTGTGTATGGATGGTCTTGGGTATGGCACTTGAGCTTTTCCTTCCTTAATAAAGTGGGGGAAACATGCCTTCATACAGCAGCTAATGGAGCTATTATGAGGCTGAAATGAGAGAGTGTGTAAGATGCACCTAGAGGACCAATTCCAGAGTAAGCCTTTTAGCCCTTCCCATACTAGAGTACTGACAAGAACAGGTGAACTCTGCCTTCCAGCTAACCAGTACCTCGGGGCCTGGGACAGCCTAGGGAAAGGCCCCAGAACTTCTCTGTTTATAAACTTTACAACATCTCAGAACAGTGCAGGCTCTAAGCTTCCTCCCTCGAGAGCACTGTGCTACTTGGAATAATTACCCAAGACCAGAGGCGGCTTCCAAAGTCAGCAGGTAGAGGGGAACAAACATCTGCTGAGCCTTCACCAGTGTAGGAAGGCCTCTCATCCTCAGACCACCCTCAATCTCCCCACACCCATTTCCAGTTATCTATTAATGTGTAACAAACCGCCCTTGGTATCTTGAAACAACATTCTTGCTAGGCTCACAAATTCTGAGGTCAGAAATTCAGACAGTACGCAGCACATATGGCTTATCTCTGCTCCACAATTTCTAGGGCTTCAACCGGGAAGACTTGAGTGGCTGGAGGATGAAATATTCTGGAGGCTTCTTCATGCAATGGTCAGCGCCTGGGCCGTGATGAAGCCAAGGCCAGGCTCAGTGGACACTGCTGGAACACCTACATGTAGCCACTCCCTCCACTCCCCTCTGAGCCTCATGATGAATACATAGTTTGCGGCAACAGTGTCCCCTTGCATGAAGCAAAACAGATATTTTTGGAGTTGGCACTTGGAAAAATACGGAGAACATTGCAATTGAAAGGGTCATTGTCAATCATCCCATCCAGCATGGTTATTTTTCAGATGAGGAAACTGAAGCTCAAAGAAGAGAAATTACTTGCTCAAGGTCACATAGCTAGTGAGAGGGAGAACTAGGAATAGAGCCAGGCCTCCTCCAGATTCACAGTTTGGCGCTCCTTCCACTGTATCTGCCAAATGCAATTGCCTATAGAAGTACCATCTGGAAGTGCATTTATGCTTAAGATCGAGTGAGTTTATTACCTAAGAGCAGCGACAGGACACTGAGCACTGCACAGGAGACCAAGACAGCTGTGGGCAGAGAAGGGGAGGCCCTGAGTGTGATGGCAACAAGGACACTTAATCCAGAACGAAGCCAGAAGGTCCAGTTATTAAGAGCTAAGAATTATGCAACTCTTCCAGTTCCTGCCTGATTTCTACAGTTGACCAAATAGAGCCTAAATGCCTCACCCTCGCAGTTAAGGCTCCAACCTGCATGTCCCCACACATCCTCTGCCCTCTTGGGCATGCATATCTAGCTCTTTTGCCAGGTTGGATTATTGGCTGTATCTGCCTCCATGCCTTTGATTAAACCATTCTACCAGCACATCTCTCAACCCATCCCACAAAATCCTATCCATTCTTCAAGGGCCTTCAAAGTGTCATATCTTCCACGGAAACTTCCCTGATCTGCCCTCTAGATGGCTTTCTTCCCTGAGGACTACTACTCTTGGTTTGTACCTAATTGGCATTCTCCTTTTTCTATTCTAGTTATGATTAGCATCCACTTCTGTTTTCCTCAAGGACAAGAACAATGTGTTAGTCATCTTTGTACCCATGCAGTGCCTGATATACCAAACCTAATAAAGTTTGTTAAATTGAATTACTAAAATGTAAACTCCACAAGGTAAGAGACCATAACTGTCTTGTTTCCTATTGTCCTCCAAGGGTGCCCAAGTGCTTGGCACTTAGTAATCTCATGTTGGATGGAGAGATATATAATTAATTTTAATAGCCTCCACATATTACATTTCATCTAGAATGTGCCATCTCAAAGCCAATACTTCAAGGTCAATATTGTTATCCTCTTTTACAGAAGAAGTAACTGAGGCTTAGAATGTTGACTTGCCCAAGCTCACCCAACCTGTAAGTGGCTGAATCATGATATGAATCTTGCCTACCCATCTCCAAAGCCCTTGGGAAACAGCTCTTTCTGTTTCCCCCTCAGTGCCTGCCTGCCCTCAATTGAAACTTATAAGTGCTCTAAAATGGTATTAGTATTCCAGGATTCTCAGCTCTGGCTGTCCAACAGAATTGCCCTGGGAGTGTTTAAAAATCCCTATGCTCAGACTGCACCCCACACCAGTTACATCAGAATCTCTGGGAATGGGGTCTGGGCATCAGCAATGGTTAAAATTCCCAGGTAATTTCAATAAACAGAATGAGAACCAGTTTGTTCATGTCACGGAGACCTGGGGAAATGAAGGTATCCTCCATCAACCCACCAATGTGCAAACACATCTGAGCACCTGCTTTGTGCAAGACACCCCAAGGGATTGTGAGATAGGTGAGTTACAGAAACTAGAAGCTTCCATTGGATGAGAAGACAAGCCCATGGGAAAGATGTAATCACGGCAGGCAGTAAATTTCATCGAAAGTGGTGATATCCTAAAGCGTACTTTGGTGCCTGGGAAGTTTACAGAGCTCGACAACCTGCTGACAAGGAGGCAGGGCCTGGATGAAGCTACTGCATGTGTCGGCCCTGGTAGCTGACACTGGGCTTGGCCTAAAGGATGCGTAGTGTGAGGGCTAAATGTGGGAACTTGGATGCCAGATGCTTGAGTATGGATCCAAGCACATAACTTATTGTATGATCTAAGGCAAGCTTCTTGATCTCTCTGTGCCTTTTTATCCCCATTGGTCAAATGGAACTAAAAATAGCATTTATCTCATAAGTTGTTATAAACATTCAATTAGTTCTGGATGTGTGTGAAGGACGTAGTGTCTGGCACATGATAAAGTGCTTAATGAATATTAGTTATGTTTATTATTCCTTAAATGTCTGGTGTGAGCTCCTTTAGAGGAGGAAATGGATCTCACCCATCTTTGTACCTCATCCATCTCCAGCCTGGTCCAGAGCAGGTTCTTAGCAAGTATCAAATGAAGCCCGGAATGCAGCCTTCTTGTTAATGGATCCAGTGCTGAATTCTTTCTTAGGCTATCGGGGCAGGCCAGAAAAGGAAGACTGGTGGATCCTCCCTAGCTGGCTTACTCCTTCGGAGGAAGGCAAACAAGTTGCCCCCTCCTCCCAAAGGTGGCCTGGTGGCCTGTCTTCTCAGCCATTCCCGGCCCTGCCCACCCTACCTTGTGCCCTCTGCTCTCCCACGCCCAGCCAGGCAGGGCGAGGGGTGTGGACCAGGCCTGGCAGCCCTTCCTGCTTCCTCTCTGAAAAGGTCGGCTGCTCTAACCTCTAGCCCTCTAGCCTGCTAGACTCAGCAAGGCCTTTACCCTACCACAGGGATGGGGCAGGGAAGGGGAGGAAAAAAGAAAGGGGCTGGGGCATGGGAGGCCTTGCCTTTCCCTGGAAGCCCTGGAGGGTGGGGATTCCTGGAACTATGTGCACTCTCCTGGGTACCCCCTGGAGCCAGGTGCTGGCTCAGTGCCTGGAAGTGTCAGGTCTACTCCATCAGGCAACATGCGGGCTTGTGGGGAAGAAGAGGCTTGATTCAAACTTGAAAGAAAAGGACCAGGAGAGTAGGAGATGGGGAGAGGGAAGGAGAGCACAATAGGTGGAAGCAGCTGTGTGTACAAATGTCTGGGGGTGTGAAACCACTTGCCATTTACTGCCTTGACTCCCACTTGAGCCAGGATTGGAGTCACACTCTGGGATCAGGACCCAGGCATATGCTGTCACCTGTTTGGAGCAGAGGTTTGTGACACAGGCACAGGATGCTTGGCCAGGGCCTCCAAACTATGCCCACCTTTAGGGCTATGAATTCTACTAACGTGCTTCTCTAGGCTCAGGAATCAGATAGGACTATTTATATTCCCATTTTCAGCCACTTTCTGGACAAGTCACTTCCTTTCTCTGAGCTGTAGTTACCTCGTCTGTAAAATGGGAATAATTACACCTCGTTCTCTCAGGACTGTTGTGAGAACCAGACAAAATATTTGAAACTGGCACAAATGTCAGTTTCTCTTCCAAAATAGATGTTTCCCTCTCTCAAGACTATCACTTGTGCCATATCTCTCCGGCCATGTTGGTCCCGCCACTGCACTTGAGATACTTTATTTCTTTGCTCTTCATTTATCTAAGGCACAGCTCAATTCCAACCTCATTCATTTTTCAAACATTTCCTGGTGCCCACCCTTGGCCAGACCCTGAGAGAAGTGAGGCACCAGCTCTGCCATTTAGGAGCCCAAAGCCAAGCAGAGGAGATATCTTGGGAACAAATGCCCAGAATCTCATGTTTTAGGGCCAGATCAGAGCCTGGGAAGAGTCAGTCCCAAGGGAGCCCAGGGGAGGAAGGATGGTCCCTGAGTGACCAGGGGCAGAGGCAAGGAGGCTCCCCTGAGGAGAGACTGCTTCCCAGATGTCACAATCATACCTGCTGAGCTGAAGCTATGATTTCACTTTTCTGTGTTAGTTAATGTGCCCTTCGAGTGACTTCTGTCTTTCTTTTCCACATTTTGTTGATAATGTGGTTGGACCTGTCAGAGGTCTTTGGTGGACCCATGAAGGAAGGATGGGTAGGACAGCATTTCCTCCGCATCTTCCTCTGAAAAGAAACTTCAGGGCCAGATCTGGTCACTCCGCAGGCAAATCCTTCCACACCCCTGGCTGATCCCTGATGTTTATGTAGTCGGCCTTCCCACTCAGGACCCTGCTCTGCTCTCCCTGGTCTGTACACTGACTCCATCTCAGCTAATCCCAGTTCCTGACCCAGTAATGAGCAGCTAGATCCTGGAAAACAAAGGTACAAAAGACCAAATCAAGTCATCTACAGTAGCCTCTGCCCCAAACAGGACTTAGCCCTGCTCCTTCCTCTCCAGAACTGCTCTCCAGGATAAGGGACCCCAAGCTGCCTCAGTTCATTCCTTTCAGGAGATTCTCAGTCTTGCCTTCTATCACTCCATCCACATAGAATATTTTTATCCTTCTACAAGATCAAATCAACATTTATTGATTTGAGCCGGGCATTGTACTATTTTCTGATTATCTCAATTAATCTCTAAGTCGAACACTGTTATATAAGATACACACACACACACACTCACACATACACGCACACACATAATATAGAGGAACAGAGGGCTCCAGGAGTGATGTCTCCAAAAAAAAAGTGAATCCGATATAACAGGTAATGTATTTAAACCTACTGAGTGATGCTTTTAGAGAGGAAAGTTTTGGGATGGATTAAATATATATATCTAGAAAAATTAAATGAATGAATGACAAAGTGATCATTAATCTCAGGAAAAAAGGGTATATAAGTAAGGAAACGTTCATCACAATACACTAGAGCTCAGCTTTGATCTGTGAATAATATTTACATATCATAATAATGTGAATAAATTTTTATCTTATCTCAGTCAAGAGAATGAGGAGGGACAGGGAAAAGTATGAGCATTAGACCATCTTTCATAGAGGGAAATGAGTGGATAAATAAAACTGAAAAGTCATGAAATAGCATTATAATAATATTTTTTGGAAATATGGTGCTGAAGAACAAAAGAACAATGTCAAGGGCTGAAACTGGGAGCTTCTAGGGAGTGGGGCTCAAGTGTGGGGCAGGATAGGACAGGGGATGTTGGTTTTCAGTTATAAGACTTATAAAGTATTTACTCTTTAAAATAATGTTATTTTGATAAAAAATTAAAATTAAAAAAGAAAGTAAGTGGGATCAGATTGATAGAAAAAAGCAGATAAAATCACAGCTCAACATAGCTGAGTTCAGTCTTCATAGTCACTAATAATAACTGACTGCTTACTGTACACCAATCACTGTATTATTATAATCCCCATCTACCAATGAGACTCAGTGAGATTCACGTAGTTAACATGTTGCAGAGGTAGGATTTAAACCTAGACAGTCTGACTCTAGGACCGCATTTATGCCATACCCCAAAGCTCCAAGCTCTGCATTGATCATTAAGATGAACAGAAGTTAGGCAGGCAGGGGTGTGCAGTGCGACCAGAATCATTCCCGAAGGGCCACATCAGGCACAGCAGGGCCACTGGGCTCCTCCCACTACTCTTTCGCCTAACATTGGCTAGAGGATACAGCTTTGGATTTGGGGTAACGCCTAAGTGAGAATACCTCTGTAAAGAGAATAACCTGCCTAGGGAAGCCTCCTAGGTAGAGTAGACAGGGCCCTCTGGAGAAGCAGAGCAGAGGTAACTCTGGTCCTCCACGAGGAACGCAGGGTGGAAAAGAAAAGATGCCTCCATCTGGAAGTGAAACACACCATGGTGTGCCATGCTCAGATTAAAACTCTATTTTATCAGTTTGTCCCCAACCTTTATGCTCCCCACCCGGTCCCCAACAGAAAAGCTAGACTAACAATACACCCATCCCACTTACACAGTTTGTAAACTAGAAAATATAGAAGTCTCCCAGAACAGAACCAAAAGATGGGAAATATGGAGAAATGTTCAGAAGAATAGAGAACAGATTTAGAAAATCTAATATTTGTTTAAAATGAGTATTAGGAGAGAAGATAAAAAATTTAAAGAAAGAAATAGTAAAAGATATACCAAAAAATTATCTCTGGCTAAAAGAAAAAAAGATAAAAATCTTTAGATTGAAGAAACCCACCAACTATTAAGTTGGGTTAATGGAAAAAATATCTATACCAAGGCACATCTGATGAAACTTCAGAACCCTAAGGAAAAAAAAAAATCCTAAAAGAATTCAGAGGAGGAAAAGCATCTTGCCTTAAGAAGAATACAGATCAGACCAACAGACTTCTTTCTCACTTATCAAACCAAACTGTCCACTAAATATGAGAGCAAAATGTCTCAGAAATCTTGCCACACACGTTCAACATGAAAAAAATTACTCTAGAAAGTTTAAAAATGTTTAGAGAATCCCCATAAGAGAATGATATGGGGTATAGAAATAGTTTGAGCTGCATATGACTACCCCAAAATAAAATACAGCTTGAAAGAAAATAATTCTTTAGGGGTGGACACTTGAAGGATTCTCAATTAAGCTGCCAAATTTTAATGACATGGGATTATATTTCCTCCTTTATGTACCCAATACTACTACTTCTGAATGTCAGAATCACCAGACACCTTAAATTTATTGATTCAGAACTTCTGGGGGTGGGGCTGAGGAATGCAAACCTTTAACAAGCTCCTTAGGAAATTCATATCTACACAAAAATGTATAGTCCAATGTATGTTTGTTTTTCAAGGCAATTATATATAATTACAAAAGATGTCTCATTTATTGGTTTTTATTTTTGAGAAACAACCTATATGCAAAGAGTAAACTAGTTTAATAATATGTATGGATCAAAATGTAATACTATAAATCCTGACAACTCAAAAAGTATATACCTATCAAATTTAGGAAGTGGAAAAGAGAGAAGAGGTAGAAGACAGGGAATTTGCTCTGGTTTATATAATTTTAAATTACAATGGAAGGCTCCTAAGAAAAATAACTAATATCAGTGCTGGGGCAGAAAAAGTACAAAGTGAACCTAGAACTTCTTGTGCCAGAAAGTAAGGAAGTGCTCAAAAATAGATGGTAACTAATGTGTTGAGGATAAGAGCCTAGCTTCGAGGGGCCCCCACTGGCCAGATTTTGAATAATTTGAGTATTGAAATAATATACTGAATAATTTTAAAAGAATTCATGTGTTCTAATATGATATTTTAAAATAAAAATTAAAACAGGAGAGAAAAAAAAAGATTTTTAGAAGAAAAATGCCAGCTCGTAAGTATAGAAGAAATGATGGAATTAGAAAACTCACTACTTTACCACCATATAGTAATGAGTGATTTAGGCAAGACTCATCGTTAGATGTTAAAACCATTGAGTGAAAGGTTGTTGGAGAATAGGATATTTACGTGGTCTTTAAGTATCACCCCACAACTACTCATTCATGACAAAGAGAAAAGGATACTTTTACAGTGAGGATTCTAGCAGATACCACCTTAACAAAATGTCCAAATTTAGCATCACTGGTAATGGGACAAATAGACATCATGCACCTCCTAATGTGTTGCACTGAGACAGATATAACACTATTTATGTAATACTCTTGCCAAAAATATAGAAGCTGAATCCAATTATGAGGAAACAATCATATAAATCCAAATCGAGAGACATTCTACAAAACAACTGACCTGTACTCTTTAAAAATACGTCATGAAAGAAAAACATGACTGTTCTAAATTAAAGTACAATAAGAGATAGAACAACTCAGTGCAATATGTAGTAAATGATTGGATCCTAGATTGAAAAAAAAAAATTAAAAGGGACATTAGTGGACAATTGTGAAAATTGGAATTATGTAATACATAATCCTATCAATGCTACATTTTTTGAGTGGGAGAATTATAGTGAGGTTACAGAGAATGTCCTTATTCATGGGACGTGCATGTTGAAGTATTTTGGGGAGCAGTGGCGTTATGTCTATAGCTATTCCTCAAATCGTTCAGAAAAATGGAGAATATGTACATTGTAGAGTGAAAGTTAAATAGGGCAAGCTGTTACAGTTGATAAGCCTAGCCGAATTCTTACAACTTCTCTATAAGTTGGTAGTTTTTCAAAATCAAAAGTTGGAGAAAGTAAAGCATAACATTTATTATAGTAATTAGCAGAAAAACTAAAACTAAAAATAATAGTTGAACGTAGTTTCTGGGAAGTAACACTGGAGTGGGCTGAAAAAAGTCTCCTAGTTCTCATTTTCTATTTTTTTTAAACTTTTTTTGATTTCACTATATTTCTATATTACTTCTATGATTAAAGAAAACCAGATTAATTAATAAGACAAACTATGTACAACAGAAGTTGGTCTGAGGATAGTCAGCTTGTATCCATGGAGGCCTCTTCATCCCAGAAAAGAATTAATAAATGCCATGTTTAGTGCCCATTAATGCTCATTAAGCTCTTAGACCTATAAATGAGTGCTGAGTTTCTTAGAGCCCAGTCAAGCTTCCTCAGCCTCATTTCTACTAAAAAATAGTGCTTATTAAAGGACATTGCATTCTTTTGCTAAATCTTGCTAAAAAAAAAATTGCTAAGAATATTAAATATCATTACATATGAAGATGTAAATATTCAAAAATTGATGAAAATTAAAAAATAAGTAGAATTTTACCTTTTTATATCTTATTATATCCCATTTTATTTATTTTTGGCCAGAAAGTTCTCTGTCAACCTATCTAGCCCCTATTTTAGTCTACAGAATTAAGAAACCTAGAAAACTCCACCTTTTATCCTATTTTTTAATTCACTTCGATCAATGGGAAGAAATGACTTGCCCAAATCATGCTGTTTATTATTGGCAAGTGCTCAGTTGGAAACCAGGCCTCTTTCCATATAGCCTAATTCCATTGTCTTGGTCCTGATTCTTCCATGTTGTGTGAGTGTGGACAGGTCATTTAACATCCCCTGGCCTCCATTTTCTTAACCTATAAAATGAGGTAGTAGGATTAGATTAACACAAAATCAACCCCCACAGTCCCTGATGGTAGCCATGTATTTCAGCTGAAGAAATGAAGGTCTAGCAAGGCTCTGCAACTTGGTAAGGGTCACCCTGCAAGGCAACCTTGATCTTTGCACACATATTCATTTTATATAGTTGTCCCCCCTTATCCACAGTTTCACTTTTCATGGTTCCAGTTACCTGCAATCAACTGTGGTCTGAAAATATTAAATTTTCCCAACCACCGATATCACCATGGCTCAATGATCCAGTATCACCCAAACATATGATCCTCCTGCTGACAATTTGCCAGGTCAACAGTAGCCTAATGCTGCATCGCAATGCCTAAGACATTGATCTCACTACACCTCATCATACAGGCATTTTATCATCTCACATTATCATAAGAAGAAAGGCGAATACTGTACAATAAGACATTTTGAGAGAGACCAGTCACATAACTCTTATTACAATATGTTGTTATAATTGTTCTATTTTTTTATTAGTTATTATTCTTAGTCTCTTACTGTGCCTAATTTACAAATTAAACTTTATTCTAGGTATGTATATATAGGAAAAAACATAGTGTATATAGGGTTCAGTACCATCTGCAGTTTCAGGCATCCACTGAGTCTTGGAACGTATTCCCCATATATGGGGGGCCTATTGTATTCTGACTCATCTGAACATACCTCACCTTAATACAGCCTAGGAACACTGATATGACAGCCTCAGGAATCCAGCAACAAGGAAAGTCGGTTGATGTGACCCAATTTAGCTTAATTATCTTAACCAGAATAACAAAAAATAACAACAAAAAAACCTAAGAACTATAACATTCCTTAAAAAAAAAAAAAAAAAAAGCTTTACTAAAGAATCATAATCATTTTTTTCTTATTTTTAAATTTTTTTACGCCTACAGCACCTGGTCTTCCTAGGTGGTCTCCCACCTAAGTACTAACTAGGCCCAACCCTGCTTAGCTTCTGAGATCAGAAGGGATCGGGCTTGTTCAGGGTAGCATGGCCATAGACTCAAAATCATTTTTAATTCTGCATGAATCAATGAATTAGCAACTGTACACCAAGCTCAACATTAATCACTCCTATCGTTGTTAATGACGTTAATGAATCTTTGGAAGCCCCAGGAAGCTGGAATCCACTGTTGCATTTAGTAGGTAGAAATGTAAAAACCGGAAGGAATGTTAGAGATTATCTAACACCTTCATTTTATAATGGGAAGAAGGAGGCCCAAAGAGGGAAAGTGACTTTTATCAGAGTTCACATTACTCAGGGGACAAAGCCAGGATTAAAAGTCAGGCCCCCTGACCCTTCATTTAGTGGACATTCCTCACATGAAATGCTAAAGGCTGAAGCCATGGGTGTAGCCAAATCCCCTTCTTATGACTAAAGTGAGTCTGAAACAATTCAACAAGAAGACACTGTACCAGGCACTGTGGGATATAGAGGAGGCATCTAAGAAGATAGGAAACAGAGAAAACATTCAAGGTAACCAAAAATATGAGCAGTGTGCTACAGTATTAGCCCCTAGGTGTTTAGATAAAAGAAAACTTCCCCAAGGCTTTCCCAAGGGGGAAAAATACATTTTATTTATCTCCCACTTAAAAAAAATATTTTGTAAAATGGTTTTATAAAAGATACATATATCATAAGAATATTTTGGGGGGTTTTAAATAACAATTATTAAGGGTTATCAAGTTATTAAAAGGAAATATATTCATCGCAAATAAACTTAAGGCAGAGAGAACTACTCTTAAATCTTTATAATTTCCTTCTATCCATTTTATATGTAAATGTATTCTTTTGTTTTTCATTGGGATCACTTAGCATATATTGTTTTGTATTTTGCTTTTCCTTTCTTGATTTTATCTTGAGAATTCTCCCATATAATTAGTGTTCGAAAACATTAAGATTCCATTAAATGAATGTAGTATAAATTATTTAACAACTTATCAATTGTTGGATATTAAATTGTACATTTTTTATTATAAAAAATATTGCTGTGATCATGTGATTCATAAAGTAAGATTTCAAAATAATAGTCATGAATAAAGTAAACAATTCAATAAATGGTGTTGAGACAATAATTAGCCATCTGGATAAAAACTGAGTTGGCTTCATTTCTCCTTGTATACTAGTATAAATTCCAAATGGATCAAAAATTAAAATGTTAAATAACAAAAATTAAATGGAAACATAAGACATATGTTTTATAACCCTCGAGAGGAGAAGACCTTTCTAATTATGACAAAAACTCCAGGATACATAAAATTAAGGACTGATAAATTAAGTCCAGAAAAACTGTTCATGGCAATAAAAAAAAAAAAAAAGTAAAAAACAAGTGACAAACTGTAAAAAATACTTGCAACACACATCACAAAGGGCTACTCTCTCCCCAATATGTAAAGACCTTCTGCAAATTATTAAAACAGACTAACAAGAAAAATGGACAAATGATATGAACAGATAGTTAACAGAAAAAAAAATACATATACAAATAGTCGCTCAACCTCGTTGAGAGAAGTACAAATTAAAACTCCACTGAGGTGTAATTTTTTACCTATCAGTTTGACAAAAATCTAAAAGTTTGATAAAGCCTTATTTGGCTGCACTGAAATGGAGCTTTCATACCTTGATGGTAGGGGTATAAAATGGCACAATCTTTTTAAAAGACAATTGGTCAGTATCTACCTATATAAATCCATAGATACCTTACCCAACAATCCTATTTTCAGGAATTTATCCTAGAGTTCTACTTGTACATGTATAATATGAGCTACATAAAAAGTTGCTCATTATAGCATTATTTATAATAGCAAAATAGTGGCAAAAACCTAGATGTACATCAATAGGAGGCTTGTTAAATAAAATGATACAGACAACAAAACACTCTGACACTGCAGAAAGTAATGAAGAAGCTCTTTGTACCTTGATATGGGAATATCTCAAAAATACAGTAAAGTATAAGTAAAAAAAATAAATGGATAAAGTAAGGCATAGAACAGCCAAATCTGGCACGATATATGCTTAAAATTTGCGCAAAAAGTGTATGTGTGTGTGTATATACATGTATATATATACACATATGTGTGTGTGTATATATATGTATGTGTGTATGTATGTGTGTATGTATGTATATATATATACATACATATACACACACTTACATACATTTGTATTGGATTTTACAGGCATAAAAACTCTCTGGACTAATAAATAAGAAACCATTAACCATGAAACCTCTTGAAAAGTCATGCGAGCTGGCACTAAAGAATCATGCTTTGCTGCCATCTAGTGCTCCCTAGATAATTGCACCCAGCCAGGCAGGAAGATCGTCCCCTCCATTAAGAAACTTAGCACCAAAGGGCTCTCTCTTCTATTTTTATTTAACACTAACAAAGAATTTACTACGTTCTAGACATTGAGCTCAGCATTCACTAGTATTCTCTCTTAATCCTTATAACAGCCTTATAAAATAGGTACTTTTATTATCCTCATTTTACAAATGAGGAAACTAAGGTAAAGAGACATTAGACATTACACAAGATTATACAGCTACCATGCGGTTAAGTCTAGGGTTAGAACAAGTGGCAGATTGGCACCAGGCTCTGTGCTCTGAACCACCTCCTTTGTGAGGGTCAAAGGTCTATGTGATCCTAACAGTGCGCAGAGAGAACCTCACAGTCCACACAACAACAGCTACCCCCATTCCCCCAGCATATCCGCCCCAAACAATTTCACACAGGGAGTGAGTTTACCTCTGCCTTATAGGCAGTCTAACCTGAGTCAGGGACAAACACTGGTCCAGGCTAGATCCAGTGGGCTTTATACAAATTTTATTTGTAAAATATTTCATACCACATACATAAAGATATAAGGAATAACATAATAAATACTCAGTACCCACCAGCAGCTTAAGAAATAGAGTGTTTCCAGTAATGGCGCATCAGTGATGAGTTTCAACGCTCACGGTTCAACGGCTTGTTTTCTTCTATTGTATTCACACACAGGGGACACCAAGTGGACTATGAATGCAGTATGACTTTTATAGCAATTCTCATCTTTCCTAATAAACAATCCTCCCCTAGTTATTTGTATCCTGCTGGAGTTATCTGCTGTTTGGGTAACAAAGCAGTTGCTTTCCAGTGGAGTTGAGAAAGCGTCTCGATTATTTGTGATAGACTAAGAAAATAGTGGCTCCCAACCAAGGTTGTGAACCTCCAGGCTTCTAGGAGTTACTGAAGGAATGAGAAGCCCAAATACTGAGCTAGCACTATTTGTCCACCAGAGTTATTAACCTGGGATCCACTGACTTCTTAGCAAATCCATGAAAGTCCTGGAATCCCATACTTTTTATGAGTGCCTTTTTCCTTTAGGGAAGGGTTTCATTTCATATCTTTTGTCAGAGTCTCAGAGGTCTGAGACCTTCCAAAAAGGTTAAGAATCATTTCTATAGAAGAGAGGTTGGCAAATGGCATAGGCCAAATGCAGAACAATACTTGCTTTTGTACAACCCACAAGCTAAGAATAGAATTTCTATATTTTTAAATGGTTCAAAAAAATCAAAAGAATATTTCATGATATGAAAAGTATATAAAATTCAAATTTGTGTCCATAAATAAAGTTTTATTGGAACACAGGCACTCTCGTTCATTTATATATTGTCACTACAAAAGCAGAAATGAATATGTGCAACAGAGATGCAAAGCCTAAAATATCTGGCCCCTTTCCGAAAAAGTTTGCTGACTAAATGGGACTAGATAATATGTCTTGTATACATCTACTTCTCACGTGCATGTAGATGTTATTACAATTAAGTATAAACTCATTTAAATATATTATTAATATAGTGAACATTAGTCATAGAAACCCTATTAACTGTATGTGGGAAATTCCCACCGCGTGTCTTGCTGGGAAAAAGTTAGGCTCCCCATATGGATTCTTCCTTGTCCCACCTCCCTAGCAGCCCGGACATGGAGATGTGACTTGGGATCAGACCATCTAGGATTTAGAAGCTAAAGTGAGTCACATGAAACAGTAGGGATTAGGGATAGAGGAGCGATCATTCTGGCAGTAGTGGAGACTTAAACATTACTAACTTCCAAGAGCAGCAGGGTCAGCAGGATGGGTGTGCCTGCAGCAGTGACCTGTTCCTGGTTGCACATCAGTGGTCTCCTTACCAGACAGTTGGTAAAGTATGGTTTTGTCTTTGGGTCTGGCTTTCCAGCCTCTATGTCTACCTGGCCAGGACAAGGTCAGGCACTCCATGAGACTGAGCCTGCGTCACTCATTGCTTGCAGCAGAGGGCTGAGAGCAGAGTTCAGTACGTATGAACTCCAGGAGGACAGTGGCTGATTCATCTCTCTATCCTCAGCACCTAAGATAGTACTTGTTATCTGTAAAGTGCTCACTAAATATCTGCTGATAAGTGCACCAGTGAGTAAGTACATGAATTGAAAGTATACACTAGGGATCTGACTTCAGACTCCAGAACTGGCAGTGAGTTTCATGTATCAAGATCTCATGAGAAGGGGATGTAAAGATAGCCCTGCTCTTCAAGCTCTATATGTGGCTTTCTGGGTTTACCAGATTATCAGGGCTCCAGTGATGAGAAATGGACAGAACTTGGAGATTCATGTAAATTTGACCCTGGGCTATGAACCCCAGAGCTCCCTCAGATAATGCTTTCTCATATCTTAGAAGGTGCTAGTCAAAAAGCACGTGCGTACTAGGTGGAAGAATATGGAACAGTGTGCACACCAGGTGCACTAGCTCTTGCCCTGGACCTGGATCAGAGATTGCCATGAAGCAAGAAATTTGGTGTTGGTGCTAAGGACTTTTTCTGGTGGGTTTGTAATTTAGAAAGAAGTGATTACAGTGATAACCAAAAATCGGCAACATCGCATTACTTCTGGATCTATTTATATATGGTGGGCGACAGATTTTTAAAGATCTGGAAGAAAGGAGCCAACGAGAACTTTTATAGCAAGAGATTGGGAATCGACAGTGATATTTCCACAAAGCTAGTGCTCCAATACCACAGTGACTGTGGTTTCTCTAACAGTGGCATTTTTGATCATCTGAAGAGAGGAGAACACAGGGATATTCCCAGTGCAGAACTTTAGCAGAAGCCCAGATGGCTTAACAGGATTTCTATAATCAGTATGTGGTATAAGAATTAGTTTTATTTTTGTCCCCTACTACCATTTGAAACTTTGTTGAGAAGACATGATCTTCCTCTGTCCATGCATAAAGATTTAGGCAGACATATTTCTGTCAGATAAATCTTCCTGTCACTTTTAATCATACAATCTCATTGCATTAAAGTATCTGGTCAAAACTACAAACTTGGCATTTACTTTTGCTAATCTGAGCTTTAGGCCTGAAACCTACAGCAGAGCAGTGGGATGGAGTCCTTTGCTCCTTCTTCATTCCTCTTCAACTTCTCTATATGTTACCTATTTACCATGGCCTCGGAAGCTGAGGGAGAAGCACTAGAAATAGACCAGTTCTTACTTACCTGGCTGGCTCTGTGTTCTCTGGGCTTGCTTGGTGTTAAGAGCTGGCTTTCTCTTGGGTTGACATCTTCATGACTCAACCAGAGGTTCCTGCTGTGCCCCTTGACCCTGGAAGATGCATTTCCATCCTGGCTGTTCACTTGCTGTCCTCTTCTCAATACTTGGGCCCCAGGCAGTATATGTGCAGACCCTTTTGGCTGAGGTCTCCTTGGCTTGCTGATGGCCTATTGGAAACATCAAATATGACCCCACAGCATGGCCCATAAGAAAATTTATTCATCCCTAGCCATGACAACGCCATCACCAAGGCGGTTAGCTTTGCCTTTCTTTTACCCTCTAGATTTCCTAAGCAGGAGTCAGAGGCCAGCCTTCAGCCCACTTCTGCTTGCTTTCTCAGGCCTGAGTCAGGCCCCAGTTTTCTGGGTCTCCCAATACAGAGAACACATTTCCAAACTGAGTTGTCCACTTGAAATTCTCCACAGCGGATAGTGGTAGATGGTATCACTTCCCTACCCTTCTTCCAAAATGGGGGTTGGAACTCAGCACTGCAACAGCGTTTCCCAAAGAAATCTTTTCATCAGTCTTCTTACTAACTCCTCTGTTCTCTCAAGTTATATTCTTAAAGTAGATAAAGGGGTTCATGTTCTCCTGCCTTTCCCTTAGTATCTTCAATCAAATTTGAGGCAAAAGAATTCCATTCTAATAACTTGTCTGTTACTTATTGCTGCATAACAAATAACGCCAAAACTTAGTGGTGTAAACAACAAACATTTATTATTGCTCACAGCTTCTCTGGGTCAAGAATTCAGGCGTGGCTTAGCTAAGCAGTTCTGGCTCATGGTCTTGTGAGATTCCAGTCAAGATATCAGCTTGAGTGGAACTGGACATGGTTCTGACTTCTGACATGGTTCACTTCCACAGTTTGCAAGCTGGTGCTGGTTGTCTGTGGAAGGCCTCAGTTCCTCTCCATGTGGAATTCTCCATAGGGCTGCTCAAGGGTTCTCATGACATTGCAACCAGATTTCCACAGAATGAGCAATCCAGATCAAAATGAAAGAAGCGATACGTTTTATGTTTTAGCCTCAGAAGTCACACACTGTCACCTCTGATTCTTTATTAGTCACACCAGCCAGCTCTGACTCAATATGGAAGAAAACTATACAAAGGCATGAATACCAGAAATCGAGGATCATCGGGGGCCATCTTGGAGGCTCCCTACCATGCCCTGTTACACTTCAAACGATATTATCCCCTAAAACAAACTGAACAAAGTACAAGTAAAGAAGAGACCATAAATTTAGATTGTTTTAATCAAAACTTCTTTGGGGACTTCTTGATCTTCAAAATTACATATGTCATTTGGCGCACTTTACACTTATTCCTCATCTATAAATGGGTCCAGGACCTTCCTTGAAGGAAAGCAGGGCCTAGGCCTGATCTTAAGGGTTATTTTTGGTTCTCAGATCTCTGATTCTACACAATAATCCAAAAATAAAGCTTTGGAAATATCTTTTAGAGTTGACATTTACACTGAAATTTACAGTTCAATAAAGACATTCTAAGGTGTGTCATTATAAGAATCATCTCTGTTTTATTTATTTTACAGAGTAATGATTTAAATTGAATACATTTGGGCACGGTAAATATTTGACATGAAAAGCAGTTGTATAAGAATGGGCGTCAGAAAAATAGCAACTCATCTTACACATCACAACTAGAAAATATTTTTCTGTCTGATCATTTAAGTGTTACAAATCCTGAGAATGTTATACACTGAACAAACTCGGTACTACCTTATAATTAAATCTTGCTTGGAAATCATCCTTTTAAAAAAATGCTTTGAGGTACAAATCACCTATGTATTAAACATGAGTCTTTTACATTTTACAGAATTTAAACAAATATATCAAATAATTACAGTTCAGTGGCTCTTAAAACAGCTATTAGTCAGGTTCAAGGACACACTGTTCCACAATTTCCCGTAAATTGGGGTTCTCCATTGCAGCTGCCACTCGCTCTTTGTCATTTATCTGCTTGTTGACTGCAAAACACACAGACAGAAGTTAGCAAAAATATTGTGTCAATATATGGCAACAGACACTATTTTTATTAGCCTGTTAAAACAGAAAATTTAACTCCTTGAGAACTTACAGTTGGTTTTGGTTATTCATAAGTTCTGGAAAGGACACTTAGAGAAATATCCGCTATAATCCTACTACTCTACTACAACTTTTCATTTCTTTCTTCCCAGTCTTTGTTCGTATATATAGTTATATTCAGTAACTACTTATGTTACTGAAGTAATGTACTTCAGTAAACACAATTTTTAAAATTGCTTTTTTTTCCCTCTTGAGCCTATTTTTTAAACTATAGGGTTATTTAACACAGAAAAAATTATGTGTTCTATATTAATTATGAAGACTATGCTACAATAAACACCTTTAAACATACAGCCTTCTTTCTGAAAAGATTCTAAACGTGGGTTTATTAGATCAGAGGATACAGGTATCTTCATAATTTGATTCATATCATTGAATTGTTTCCCAATATTTTTTAGCAACTTATATTTGCAACAGCAATACATGAACTATCAGTTTGCCAGAATTACCTGGTATTAATAAAAACAAATTGACACACACACACACATAAAACAGGAGGTAAGAAATGGCTCCAGTTATTGTTGTAATTTCTTGATTAATAGTGAGATAATATTTTCCCATGTTTATTTATTAGTTCTTCTTGTGTGGCTTTTTTATTCATGTCTCTTTCTATTTATCTACTAGGTCTTTTTTTTTTTTTTTTTTTAAACAGTTTGCATGGATCTTCACATGATAAATGTATTGGCTCATACCTTTTGTCGTTAATTTGCTAAAAGCACTCCTGATGGAAGAGTTCAAGAGAGGGATGTCCATATTCTTAAAGCGGGCTAACTTTTCTGGGATCCTGCTAAAATGTCACATGTAGAAAACATACATATATTCCTACATAAACAATTTTAATTCTGTATTTCTTCCTATTACAATGTAGGCTCCACGAGGGCAACGATGTATCTCAAAGGTCAAATTGTGCCTACATATAGAAAGCACTCAATAAATACTAAGTATGAAAAGCCCAGAATGATAAAGTTTAGTACTATGGTGTTATTAAATCCCATAATCAAGAGGAGTTTCAAAAACATAACAAAGGTGGATTTAGAATACCTAAACTCTTTTATTTTTTATATTAACAGGTACAAGCCGTCAGTTTAAGGGATCTGAATAAATTTAACCCACAAAGAGTAAAATCTACATATTGAGTAACTGCGAAAATGGGACATGGTTTTAGTAGTTTTCATGACAGTACCTAAAATGTTTCCTGGATGGGCTGTTCCTCTGAAAGCAGTGGACTTCCCTCTTTGTAATTCTCTTCTGTGTTTGTGTTTTTGTACATCTCTTCCTATGTGTGCTTTTCTAAGTCACCGTCTTCCTCTGTATGTCTGTCTTATTGAAGTTCTTACTCTATTCCTGTTCCTTTCTTATCTGCTGTCTTTTTCCAACTTCTCAATTTACCTAGTGATGAAAGCTAAGCACAACATGCACTTTAAATGTATTCCTCTATTTTCTCTCTATAATTTGTAGATAAAATTCTGTTGTATTTAATGTAACACATAGGCGATGTGCAACATTTTGTCTTTTGCTTTTCCCGAACCTCACCTCTATTTTTAAGTGGCTTACATTGACTCAGAAAGACAACACATATTCCAAGATTCCCTACAGCTTTACTTGGTAGACCTTTGATTTCACTTTCAAGTACATAGCTCTCTAGCTTACAACCAAGGAAAAGAATCAAGTCCTGTTTAGAGCTTATAAATAAATCAAGGTTCCTAGAGCCAGATGTTCTTTACAGATGTGTAGCCAATGTCCTAAACTAGTCCATAACTAAAGGGTCTAATTCTAATTCGCCCAGAGTCCTATTACAAAAGTTACTTTCTTGAAATGTCTAGGTTTCCTCACCTCCAAGAAGAGCTAATAACTGATTTTGCACTTTTTTGCAAATGACCCTGCAGATACTTGGCTGGCAGAATAATCCGGTATCCAAGATAAAGTACTATCTGAAGTTGTTTTTTAATAGTTCAAGATTCACTTACTGTCTTCCTCTGTTGAGTGGGTTCCTTCAGAAATGTAGATTTCCAACTAGGAAGAAAAATATTAAAAGTAAAACATTTACAGCATTTTAAGATGATAAGTGAGGTGGAATGTACAAAGAACTCAAGTCTAGGGATTAAAGCCCAAATCCTGTTTCCATCATCAAAGATTTAGGGACAAATCCCTCAGATTATTCTTTGAAACAAGTGCTAAAATGAATAGGATTTTTAATTTTGGTCACCTGGGGAAGTCCTATAGGGGGTAGTCTATTATTTCTTTTATGAATGCAAATGAATATAATTTTATATAAATGAGATCTCACTCATATTTTATACATGGATATATTTATCCTTCCTCCCAAACCAGTACTAAACTTCCTCCCTGCCCAACCTCCACCAAGAAAGCTATAATAATAATCTAGTGTAGCTTCTTCCATCCTTTTCTCTATACACCATAATCTAACACAGATTTCACACATACATATACCCCAAGGTTAGATGTTCTTTTGTATTGCTTATTTTACAAAAATGGGATCACAATATACAGTTTTCAGTATCCTTCTTTTTCTCATCCACGTTTATCTTGATAAATTTATTCTCAAGTACAATATTGGTTCAGCTACCTGTCCGGACCCTGCTGCACTCACTCTCTCAGATTAGCTAACCTCTAAGAATCAGGGCTTTTGAGACAAATCTACAAAATTGTTGCAGATCCTAAGGTAAATAAATCATGTTATAGGATATAGACATGTTTACTCTCTGGAGAACCCTGGAGCATATCAGCTAATTCTTATATACTTATTTACTACTGAGATGTTCTTCATGAGTGAAAAAAACCATAGCTTATTATGGCTAAAAGAGACCTTAGATATTATCTAGTCTATTCTTTTTTAAAAGACAAAACACCATATAAATTCCTAGTGGCATAATACTAATTCTTATTCCAGACAACAAAGTACCAGGTATAAAATCACTCCACTATAGCCATGCCACCATGAACACGCCCATCTTGTCTGATCTCGGAAGCTAAGCAGGGTCAGGCCTGGTTAGTACTTGGATGGGAGACCACCTAGGAACACTGGGTGCTGCAGGCTTTTTTTAAAAAAAATCACTCTGTACTCATTTACTTGGGTTTAAAATTATGCATGATGCATTATTCTGCAAACAGCAAATAAAGGAGAAGAGTCAAGCACTTACCCTGCTATTCCTATATAAACTGTACCTCCAGGTAACCAGACAGTTGTTTTGGTACCTTGTAGGCATAAAAGATTCTAAATTTGAGAGGTTCCTTGTGGTCCTCTTTAAGTGGGTCTTAGTTGGTTTTAAGATTTTGTACACGAAAAAATGCTCAACATTATGAGCCATTAGGGAACTACAAATCAAAACCACGATGACATACCACTGCAAACCCACTAGGATAGCTTTAATAAAAAAGACAAATAATAATAAATGTTGGCGAGGATGTGAAGAAATCAAAACTCTTATACACTGCTGGTGGGAATGTAAAATGGTAGAGAAGCTATGGAAAACAATCTGGGAGCTCCTCAGACAGTTAAATATAGAGTTACCATATGATCCGGCAATTTTACTCCCAGGTAGAAGAGAAATGAAAACATGTCCACACAAAAACTTGTACACACACGTTCACAACAGCATTATTCATAACAGACAGAAAGCAGAAACAACCTAAATGTCTATTGACTGATAAATGAATAAATGTGGTATATCCACACAATGGAATAGCATGTAAGGCTATAAAAAAGAATGAAATACTGATATATGTTGTAACATGGATAAATTCTGAAAATACTATTCTAAGAAGCCAGTCTTAAAAGACTACAAATTGCATGATTCCATCTAAATAAAACATCCAGAATAGGTAAATCTATAGAGACAAAAAATAGATTAGAGGTTGCTTAGGGATGGGGGAGGGTTTGGGAGAAATGGGGAGTAACCACTATCCGTATGGGGCCTATTATTGGGATGATGAAAATGTTCTGAAATTAATAGTGACTTTGCACATTTGGTGAATAGAGTAAAAAACATTAAATTGTACACTTTAAAAAGGTGAATTGTTTATGTGGATTACATCTCAATAAAGCTGTTATAAAACAACAAAAAACATCTTCCTTACCTTATGTTTAAACGGTAAACACCGCTGAAGTTTTACTCTTAAGCACAGCCCTGTGGAGGAGAAAAAGGCACAATTATCCCTTCTTACTGGTTCTTGAAAAAGTATACAGCTGTATCTAGGCATCTCCATATAGTATAGTAGCTAAAAACAGCTTTGGCTCAAGCCATTGTAGGTCTCCTTTGAGCCTCACGCCATGCTTGCTAGCAACTTTAATATAGACATAAACTTATATATTCCTCATGATAATCCAATGAGGAATATTATTAGAGTATAGGAATGCTCTAATAATTTTTGAATGTTGATTTTGTATTATCAACTCCACTCCGCAAATTATGAAATCAAAGTCACAGTGTAATTTGTCCAAGATCACTGAACTAGTAACTAGAATTGGAACCCAAAACCACTGCAAAGTCCAAGTACTTTCTACTATATCAATTTGCTTTCAGGCAAAGGTCAATTAACTCATTAAACTTTACCTAATGCCCCAAACAGGTCAGGCCATGCAAAAATTTAAAACCCAGAGCCACTTGAAAAGGACCACAAGAAACCTCTTGAAGTTGGAATACTCTATGCATGCAAGGTCCAAAGCTGTTTCACTAAAACAAGTTCCTCTGAAGTTCAGTTCAATGCCAAGTCATAGTTCAATGATTCTTTTTCTAGTTTAGACTTGAAAGAGAAGTTAAAACTGGGCTTGGAACAGACCCCAGTACCAATGTTCCACTTCCCTCCCACCTCAAAATAAGGAATGAATTTTAAACTACATCTATACCCCTACACATAGAAAATAAATCAAACTCCTCTTATTATAAAGAGAAAGTATTTCGGTAATAACTTTTGGCTTTGCAGGCTTTTATTTGGAGCAATTTATTTCCTCTCCCAACTAATACTTAAGGGCTTATTATACTATAAGGAATATTTCCTTAGTATTTTGATTAAAAAAAATAAAATAAAACCCCAAACCATCCATAATAGCAAAATACAGTTGTTAGACTAGCAATCTTTTGGGGAGGTATTAAATTAATTTGCTTTTGGTCTTCTAAGCACCACTAGGTTTTCTAACAGAATTATTTGAAAAATCCCAGAATAGGAAAAGGGATTAGATGAGCTACAATGAGACTGGGCCTAATTTAAGAATCTAGAACACAGTAATTCCATAATACATATTAGGAAACTCTAAAGACAATATGTAATCTCTTTAAGAGGGTCTTCCATTGGAGGGTCTGCCTTAAAGCAAATCTGGAGAGCCCTTTTCTTCCCTCTGCCCTCACATTGTCTCCTTAATGTTACTTGTGTACCATCTGAGCATCCTCATGTTTCTAGTCATTGTTGGTAGGTGTTTTATTCATTAAGTAAATAGTAACTTTTACATTTCACAAAGCACTTTCTTGAACATCGATATCCTCAAGAGAGGCAATGAAGTATAACTGAGATAGATACTTTGGGTTCAAAAGTGGCTCCGCTATAGGTACTAGCAAGTGCAATCAGACAAGAGAAAGGTATAAAAGGCACCCAAATAGGAAACGAAGAAGTCAAACTGTCACTATTCGTGGATGACATGATTCTTTATATAGAAAAACCTAAAGACTCCATAAGAACACGACTAGAAACAATAAGCAAATACAGTAGTTGCTGGATACAAAATCAACATTCAAAAATTATTAGAGCATTCCTATACTCTAATAATGAAGTGTCAGAAAAAGAAGTGGAAAAAATAATTACTTTAGCAATTGCAACAACAAAAAAATAAACCTATAAATAAATTTAATGAAACATGTGAAGGACCTATATAACAAAAATTACAAGATCCTATTAAAAGAAATCGAAGAAGATACAAAGAAATGGAAAGATATTCCATGTTCTTGGACTGGAAGAATCAACATAGTTAAAATGACCACATTACCTAGAGCATTATACACATTTAATGCAATCCCCATCAAAATCCCATCGGCTTTTTTTTAAAGAAACAGAACAAAAAATCATCAGATTTGTATAGAAGCACAAAAGACCCTGAATTGCCAAAGCCATCCTGAGAAAAATGAACGATGGTGGAGGCAGCATTCTGCCCGACTTCAAATTATACTACAAAGCGACAGTAATCAAAACAGCATGGATCTAAGGCCATGCCACCCTGAACACACCCAATCTCATCTGATCTTGGAGGCTGAGCAGGGTTGGGCCTGGTTAGTACTTGGTTGGGAGACCACCTAGAAACACCAGGTGCTATAGGCTGTAAAAAGAAAAAAAAAAAAATTAAGTCTACAGCCATGCTACCCTGAACAAGACCGATCCCTTCTGATCTCAGATGCTAAGCAGGATTGGGCCTGGTTAGTACTTGGATGGGAGTTAGTACCTAGGAAGACCAGGTGCTGTAGGCATAAAAAATTTTTAAAAACAAACAAACAAAAAGGAGATTGTAAGCTGACAAAGTCCTTGCCATTTGTGAGGTCAACCAAGGGTTGCCTCACATAAAAAAAATATATATTAAAAAAAAATTGTAATCCAGAATGGCATGGTATTGACAACAAAACAGACACATGACCAGTAGAACAGAATCGAGAATCCAGACAGAAGTAAACCCCTGTTTATATGGGCAAATAATTTTCGACAAAAAAGCCGAAAATGTACAATGGAGAAAAGAAAGCCTTTTCAATAAATGGTGCTGGGAAAACTGGAAAGCCACCTGCAAAAGAATGAAACTAGACTGTTGTCTACCACCACAAACCAAAGTTAACTCAAAATGGATTAAGGATCTGAATATAAGATCTGAAACAATAAAATGCATAGAAGAAAACATAGGAACTAAACTCAAGGACCTTGGCCTTAAAGAGGATTTTATGAATTTGACCTCAAAAGCAAGGGAAATAAAAGCTAAAATAAATGAATAGGATTATAACAAACTAAAAAGCTTCTGCACAGCAAAAGAAACTATCAATGGGTAAAGAGACAACCATCCAAATGGGAAAATATATTTGCAAGCAACACCTCCAATAAGAGCCAAATGTCCAAAATATATAAAGAACTCATATGACTCAATAACAAGAAAAAAACAAATGATCCAATCAAAAACTGGGCAGAGGACCTGAACAGACTTCTCCCTAAAGGGCATACAAATGGACAACAAATATTTGAAAAGATACTCAACATCACTAGCTATTAGGGAAATGCAAATCAAAACCACAATGAGATACCATCTCACACCTGTTAGAATAGCTATAATCAACAGGACAAGTAATAACAAATGTTGGAGAGGATGCGGAGAAAAATGAACCCTCATACACTGTTGGTATAGCCACTAGGGAAAACAGTATGGAGGTTCTTCAAAAAACTAAGAATTGATCTACTATATGATCCAGCAATCCCTCTACTGCATATTTACCCCAAAGTCTTGAAAACTCATATCCAAAAAGATATTTGCACGCTCATGTTCATAGCAGCATTATTCGCAGTGGCCAGGACAAGGAAGCAATCAAAGTGTCCTACGATAGATGATTGGATAAAGATGCTATGGTACATATATACAATGGAATATTACTCAGCCATAAGAAGAGATGAAATACTGCCATTTGCAAAAACATGGAAAGACCTCGAGATAATCATGCTAAGCGAAATAAGCCAGACAGAAGGTAAAAATTGCATATTATCACTTATATGTAGGATATAAACCTAAAAGCAACAAAGGAACAGGACAAATAAACAGACTCATGGACATGGACTAGACTAGTGGTTACCAGAGGGTAAAGGGTGGGGGAGGAGGGGACAGATAAAGGGGGTCAAATATAGGGGGGCAGGGGTAGAGTGAAGTGGGTAAAGAGGGTCAAATATATGGTAGCTGAAGGAAACTGGACTTTGGGTGGTAAATACACAATAGAATATAGAGATGTCAAATTATAATGTACACTTGAAAATTATATAATTGTATTAACCAATGCTACCCCAATAAAATTAATTTTTAAAAAAAGTGGCTCCACTACACACTAGTTGCCTGACCCTTTCTTAGCTTCAGTTTCCTATCTGTAAAACGAGTATTATAATAGTTACCACTATACATAAGGTTGTTTTGAGGAGCAAATAAATTATTATGCAATGTATTTAAAACAGTGCTTGGCATATAATAAGTATCCAATAAATGTTATTGCTATTTTATCATTTTCACTTTACAGCCAGGAACCAAGATAAGTGATTTGTTCAACATCACACAGCTAAGAAGTGGCAGAGCCTAAAGCTGAATCTAGACCATCTCACTTCAAATCCCCTTCACATTGGACCACACTTGCCTTTAGCCATTCTTGTCTGGACTAAGTCAACATAAATGACTACCAGCTAGTTTCTCTGCCTCACCTACTCGTACCCTTAGAGTCCTCCTTGTCTTTATAACTACTCACCAGGGTAACTCTGAGTAGGTGACAACCTAAGCAATCAGGTGGATTGTTACTCAAGTGCCTTTCCTTGCTTAGTACAACCTGCTCATAGGAAATGCCTCCTAACACATTAGCCAGAAAAAGAGCTCTCATCTTCGAGTTTTCTAATTGTGTTGATTGGACACAATTACTTTGATAAATTATTATACTACCATGTAAAAAACCAAACCCATGTCAAAAGGGCCAAAAAAAAGACGAAATTTTGTTCAAGATCTGAAATATTAACCATAACCTAATATTGGCACCTTTACATAGTTATTTTTAAAGATTTTTATTAAAATATAGCTAATGTACAATATTGTATTAGCTTCAGGTATACACTATAGTTATTCAACATTTAGAGACCTAAAGAAGTGATCACCATAATATACTTATTTTTATTTCATGTGCTCTCTCGATCTTTGTCCACACAAAATTTTCCAATAACCGCAATCATAATATTTAAATATTTAAATCTAACTTAACGTTCAAGCTATATTATACTTTACTCACACAGATACTGATTCCTTGATTAAATTCATCGTTTTCAGTAGCAATATGAAACTCATATTGGTGCCATTTCCTTGTTAATAGAAATTTACCAAAAATGTTTTGTACATGTTACTATTTTCTTCTGTGAAATTACTTCCTTAATTTCTGGGTGAAAGAGTAAAAACTTTTTAATGAGGATTTACTAATATGTACTTAAAGGCTTAAAAATATTTATATCACATGGCCCAATAATTCCACATACAGGAATTTATACTAAGGCAAAAATTAGAAATAAAATTGTCCATCACAGCATTATTTAAATTGTGAAAAGCCAGAAGTAATCAAAATGGTTATAAAAATTATGCTATAGTGGTGTGATTAGCATGTGACCTACATAACTATATAAAGAATAATATTTAGTAAGAAATAAAAAACATTTCTCATCTCTTTCATGCTTATTACTTAACGGTTGCAACAGATACCGTATCTATCTTACAGATAAGGAAACTGAGGCTCAGGAAGGTGAAGTAACTTGCCCAAGGCTACAAAATGGCTGACAAAGCTGGAATTTTAGCCCAGAGAACACAATATTTTGACAGCTGATCTGTATTTTCTTCTTTATGTTTTTTATGGAGGTTCGATATTATTGCCAACAAACATGTTACTTTTTTAATGGAAAAAACACAAAATAATTTTACTTTTTGAAAAATCAATTTGCTATAGGCTTTTAGAGTAGGGTAATGGACTGCCTATTTAAGGATTCTTATATATCAAAATATTTTAAGACATCTCCTTCACATGAAGACAATAGTAGTATTTTTGATATCAGTTGATTCAGAAAGTATCCAATGACCAAAAAAAAAAAAAGTATAAATTCAACAATACTTTTTCTAGCATTGGAATTTCAATAATCAGAATAGTATCTATGAATTAATGGGCCCTCAAGATTAATGGGCCCATATGCTGGAAACCACTAACAGAGGGATCTCAAGTCAACAAGTGAGAAGACAGAAATCACAACAGTAGGAACAATAATAAAATATTTATCTTTTCAATTCTTTGTAAAAACTTGTCTATTTTTTTAAACTTGCCTATTTTTAAATAGGCAATATATTCCCATTGTTTGAAAACTTAAAAATATAAAAAGATATTAAGTCTCCATCCCACCCTGTCTCCCATCTGACTAGTTCACCACTATTATCCACCCCTCACCATAACTATTCATTTTTAGGTATTCTTTATGTATATGCAATCTAATATAAATGTATATTTTTGCCTTTTTAAAATACAAATGTAGAAATATTATACTTTCTTTATTTCCTAACAGTACGTTAAAGACATCTTTCTATATCAATACATGGAGAGGTTCTCTATTTTTTATAGTTGCATAGTATTCCATTTTTAATACACATTAACGCTGATTATTTAATTAACCCCCTACTGATAAACATTTGGTTTGAAATACATCTCTTTTCTCTTCTTTATAATAAAGTATGTAATAGTTTTACACCTACAGATACCTATTGTATATCTTACTGTGAACCAATACAAAATATGGGGAATGCAGCCTCTCAAATAGAAAACTACCTTAAAAAATACCCTCCCACTAGTACCTCTGCCTATACTATATAGATGCCAACAGAATAGCTAAAAGGAGAAGATGGTGATGGAGGCAGTGCTTGTCTGCCAGCATCCATTCCAATCTTCAGAAATGAGAAGAGGAGATGGCCCAGGCCCCCTCTCTATTAATTGCTGTCATGTACCCCTAAGAGCAGCAGCATGGTATAACTAAAGAAGAAACATATTTGGAGTCAGGAGACATGGGTTTGAGTGTCAGCTTCACTATTTCCTGGCTATGTGATTCTGAGTTTTAAACTCTTTGAACCTCAGGTTCTTCATTTGTAAAATGAAGATAATATTAACTCTCTCACAGTCTAATTGTGAGGACTACAGAAAGAAGATGAATACAGTCGTCCCTCAGTATCCTGGACCCCCCTAGTATACCAAATTCTGTGGATGTTCAAGTTCCTTATATAAAATGGCATGGTATTTGCATATAACTTATACACATCCTCCCATTTACTTTAAATCATCTCTAGATTACTTATAATATCTAACACAATGTAAATGCTATCTTGTAAATAGCTGTTACACTGTATTGTTTAGGGAATAATGACAAGAAAAAATGTCTGTACATGTTCAGTACAGAGGCAACAATCTTAGGCCTAACTATGCAGTACGCTTTAGAACAATGTAACTTTTTTTACCCCAAATATCTTCAATCCTGATTTCATTAAATCCACAATGTGGAACCCTCAAAAAAACAGGCTGAGTGTGCATGCAAAGTATTCTATAAACCATGATGTATAATACCCAATGCTAATTGTTATTTTGGGTTTAAAACAGTTAGAAGAATCTAAAAATAAAATACGTATATAAAACCTCACCAATAAGAGTTGCCAGAGAGCAATGAGGTACTGTTGGCGTGAACCTGATAATAACCAAATAGTCCTCTTCATTTATCTCCTGAACCTCCACGCAGCTTTCCGTTACCACTTCCAGTTCTTCCAGAGTATTGGGCTTCTCTGGGTCCCGGATAGTTCGAATCAAATCTAAAGAATCACGGACAAGGTATTATATTAAAACAAATATTCAGTCCTAATCCAAAGACCAAATTCTTTTTGTTTAGGCAACTCCTCAAATTTCTGACAGAAATTTCCACTACCAGTTTCCTTTTGAGAAAATTATTTTCTTAGATTATTAGATTACATCAAGTTTCTTAGATCCAACATTGCAGAGAGAATATAAGAATGGAGAAAGTGTCATAGTAGGCTCAAGAGGAAGAGATAAATTTTAACTTAAGGAAGAAATAAATTTTAACTTAAGAGAATGTGATATTAGGATTTATGCAAGTAAAATCTAAACCAAATCTTTAAAATGAGCAACATTTCATTATTTAATATTTAAAGAAAATTGAAGACCTAGAAGTTTAGTTTGCCTGGAACTCAGCATAAATGAAGAGAATATAAGAGTTTGCGCCAGACCACCAAGGGTCATTTGTAGTCAGTTACAGGAAGTAGGATGTTTTGAAAAGGGAATGACATGGACAGCACTACTCTGTCAGCTGGTAACTCATCCACCAGCTGGTAGACTCAAAACTAAAGTGCAGAGAAAAAGCTGGGCCTAAAACAAGAACATGACAATGTTAACAGAGAGGAAGGAACACAGGAATAATTTCAGAAGCAGAATACACAGAATCTGACAACTGTTTAAATGCAGAAGACAAGGGGAAAAAAGGAGGATGACTCAGATCCTAAGTTAAGTGTCTGGGAGAACACTTATAGAATGGAAAAAAAAAAAAAGAGAGAGAGAGAGAGAGAGAGAATGCAGGAATAAATTTGAGCAGGGGCTGGGGCAAATGAGTTCAAGTTTATACATAATAATTTTGCACTGTGGCATAAGGTTTAAGAGAGCACTAGAGTGGTTGCTTAATCCATGAGATTCACAAAGAATGAGTAGAACAGTAGTTTTCAACCTTGGCTAAACAATGGAATCACCAGGAATCCTTTAAAACAAAAACAAAAACTGGTATTTGAGCCCTACCCCCAGAGATTCTGATTTAATTGATTTGTAGTATAGCCTGGGCATTGAGACTTAAATTCCTCAGGTTATTCTTATGTGTAGCCCAGTCTGAAAATCACTAATGTAAAGGGAGAGACCCAGGATAGATACAGAGAAAGCACCGAATTTATGGATCAAAGGAGGAAGAAAAGCAAGCAGCAGAGAAGGGAAGATAGGAGTGGTTAACAACATCAAATGCTGCAAAAAAAAATTCAGGTTGACAAGAGGTAAAACACATCTTTGATTTGTCACCCAGGAGGGTACCTATAAAAAAGCAGTTTCAGTAGAGAGGTGAAGGCAGAAACCAGCTTGCAGAAGGGGAAGTGGGAATTAAAATGTAGTTCTCAGGCTTTGGCAGGGAAGGGAAAGGCAGAAAAAGGACAGCTGATTTAGAAAAAACTACAATGACAAGCATAAGGGAAATGAGTATGTATTATACCCTGAGGGGAAGGATCAAATAGAGGAAGAGAGACCGAAAATTTAAGGAGGGGAAGAAGGGAGACTGGTAAAATAAGAAAATGAGACCAAGGATATGAGAGTTTGGGTTGGCCTTGGTGATAAAGGATTTCTGTCTTAATCTGAGGTTGCAGAAAAAGATGCGAAAGGAGAATAATAAAGACAATGGTGGAAGTAGATAGCTGAGAAGCAGAGGGAGTTCACATAGGAAGAGCTTGATGTTCTCAAGCCTTAAATTTTGTTCTATTAATTATAGCAACCCTGCAATCAGAAATGTAGCCGGGAAAAACAAGTCAATCAAATTTACCTTCTCCCCAGAAACTCTTGGGCTCATCACTTAATTAGAAACAATTTGAAAATGGAGGCAGAAATAAGGACACAGCTTCTCTTTCAGAGATTTCTGAAAAGTAATTTGCTGTCCCTCATCCTAGGCCTTTTTCCTGTAAGGCTTATTTATACAAGTTGCATTATATTTTTTATATGCTTTTTAACCCTGAAATTATTAAACTTTCTTAGTTTACTAGTGATTTGAGATATGGATTTATATCTTTAGAGAAATATTGTTCTCCTCACATTACTACTCTGAATAAAATTCTATGGCTCTGCACTTTATTTGAAGTTCTTCATTTATATTAAAACCTTCAGTATCCAATTCTAACCTAATATCTAAAATGATTTTTTTTTTTTTTTTTAGTCAAAAGGAAGTTTATTAGAAAAGGAACAACACTCCACAGAGCATGGACTCCTCTGAGAGGCAGAGGGGAACCTAAAACAATTTTTGACCATACACCTTTAACTACAAACCCTATCCTGTAGCCCCACCTATCTGCCATTCTTAAAAATACTATTTTCTCACCTCATACTTTTGCTCTAGTTCCCAGTTTAGTATGCTCTCTACCCCTCTATATGTACGGGTCCTACTAATTCTTCAAGGCCCAACTCAAGTGATTCCTTCTCCTTATAGTCTTTCCAGATGCCCCAAACAGAATTAGCATCTCTCCTTCCTCTGAATTTGTCTTTCAAGTCTATGGCTTTCAACTGCATACAATAAAGAAAATTATATATCTGTCAATATAAATATATATTGTTAGACAGAAGTCTAACAGGACAGGAATGTGTCTTTCTTCATGGAGATCATTCCACTCATAATGATCATAATATGGCTGGGGTTGAGTAAATCCTGCCTCTAGCAAGGGACAGGAAAACTAGCTATAAAGGTCTTTTCCATCCTGGCTTCCTTCTCCTGGTCTATAATCCTTACCTGTATTATATTCGTATTCTTATGGGTGTATCTTTTACCCTCGGTCAGCAGAAATATCTGAACACTAGTTAGATCCATTCCTTTTAGTTTTCAAAAACAATACTACATTAAGTCCAAAAAAGGAATCATAAGGCAATCGTGAAGTGGAAGAAAAGTGAGCTAAGTATGGAATCAGAAGACATGGGTTTCATTCAGTTTTTGCTTTCTCCTTATTCGCAGTGTGACCTCTACGCAGTTGTGTAATTATTCTAAACCTTTGTTTCCTCATTTGTACAATGAAGGTGGTCCCAGGGTTTAGAATAGGTGTGTGTGTGTGTGTGCGCGCGCGCGCGCGCGCACTCCAGTCTTGGCTGTGTTAAGGAACTATCAGTCCCAGAACCGGCTACAAAGAGTCTATTACGTTCTCTTCTCTTAGGGACCTCTGCCTAGTGCCTCTGTAGCGGAATAAAGTGACTGTGACCTTGGCCCAGTCTCCAACTTGGCAGTCACACAGTAGTGCTCTCAAAGGTGGCAGGGGTGCGTGTCCAGGGGCAAGTATTGCAACCAGGCCAGCTTTGCTTCCCAACCAAGTACCCTACACGCCAGCCCTGCCACTAGGACGTGGGGCAAGCAAGAGAAAGGAAGCGCTTAAGACTTCCAAGTTTGACTTGCCCCAGGTTTTGGAAAAGCCCAGGTCCTAGAAAGACCCACATTACAGAGAAACTTAGGATCCGGGAGAAAACGCTTCCCATGTTCCGGACAAGATCCGGCAACAACCCGAGTCGCCACTCCCAGCTCTCATTATCCCGCTCCTCCTCGTTACCCCGCACCTCCACGAATAATGCCAAACACTGCCATGGGTAAAATTACCATAAACCTCTAGCGCTTTCTCTTCCATGATCCGGGGCTGCCGGGCAGCTCCCCGCTCAAAGAGGCCTGAGAGCCACAGGGCTCTGCTCAGCGTCCAGGAAAGCAGCCCCGACAACCGCTCCATCCTCACGCTCCGCCATCCCTGGCGACTGTCCCACCCGAGCCACTGCCTTTCAGCAGCTGGCCTCGCGTCTTATCAACTTCCTGGTCTTCAAAGGGCCAAGGCGAGCCTAAAAGTCCTGGGGAGCAAAGAATAGGCGGGTCCAGACCAAGTACCGCGGAGCACTTAGGGAAGGGCGCCAAAAGTACCACAAGCCCCAGCATGCTTTGCTCGGTTTCGGCGGGACTAGAGAAAAAAAATCCTCGTGCCACGTGAGGCGCATTGCGTGCTGGGACATATGGGCGTTTTCTTCGGAAGACAGCTGTATTCTGGGGCGTGTAGTCTCCGCCGGGAGTGGGGCGTGGAATATAACGGTCTATTCGCCCGCCACTGATTGCCTCACTCAGCGCCCTCCATAAGCTACAGATGAATCCTGAAGAGGTAGGGGAAAAGAGACCTTGATTTCTAGCCCTGGAAGAGCGTGTGCGCGGAGTCTCTCCACTGCTATTACTCGGATAAAGCAGCTTCCAAACAATGTTTTCTCACTTCCTAGTCAGGCCGGAAGTGAGTTTCCGTTGCCGTGAAACGAGATGTCTTAGGAGCCCAGTAAGAATAATTAGGCATGACGAGGACGAGGAAGGGGAGGAGGGTGGCGGGGGAAGTGGGAGGGCTTTTTGGTTTTCTCTTCTCGTAGGGGCTCAGGCCAGCACAACTTCCCATACAGGTTGAGTATTTCTGCCAATCGCCTTCAAAGACAACTTAGAACGAGAGACATTTCCCTATGTCCAGTGCATTTAATAGTGACATATTGGAGATCGCGATCCTAACAAGAATGCCTTGAGTCCTGTGGCGTTCGTAGCTCTGATGGATGCCAGTAACAAGGTGGATGTTAGTTTTCTCTATCCATCCCGGCAATCAAATCTCAAACATTTATTGGGTACTTAATTTGCCAAACTTGGTCTATAGGCGCCAAGGATACAAAGAAAGGACGCAGCTCCTGCCGTTGCCAAGCATACAAAGGACAAGACTCCTGCCCTCAATCACAGCCCTGTGAGGGAGCCAACCCGATACTGAGGAATTTAGTTACAAACTAAACCATTTGTCAAAGTTGATGCCAAGTTTTATTTCTGTATGGAGAAGCAAGTCAAGATTATCTTGCAGATTATCCCATGATAACATCCCATTTATCTTTTAAACTCATGTTTAAAGATAGTTTTATCTAGCTGATTTACACTCGAGGATCGCCATACAACCAGTGAATAGTGTAGGCCCCAGGAAAATTTTGTTCACAGTTTAAAATTTCCCTGTCTTCTGTCCCATTTCACTTACCCCACGGCAATTGAGAAAATAATCGTGACTTTCTTGCAACCAAATTTAGGACACTGAAGTTTCACCTCTATGAGGCCTCCCGACTTCAACAAATAGAATCAATGATCTCTTTTACTGGGCTTGCACAGCACATTACAGCACTGAACGTATTGAGTTGTTAATTTACAAACCTGTCTCCCTCGAGCGCCTAGTGGGCCAGGAGCTTATTTATTTCTGTATCTCAAATGCATAGCAGGATGCCAGACACACAGTAGATGCTCAATATATACTTCTTGAATGAATTAACTAAACGTTGTACAAAGAATAAATGGCGAAACTTTATCGCAATATGTTCAAAGACCTCAATCAAAAATATTTATTGAGGCTCTGAAGGCACTGTACTTGGCATGGGTACGTAGTAGAGGTTTTCAGACACCTTTACTCAAACGATATCTTATGAAGCGTGTTAGATAAAGCTACACAAAGCACAAAGAGCCCTGGCAACCTGAGCAGCCCCTGTCTCCTTTCCTGCCCCTTTGAGTTGCGATCCAAGGCTCAGATTTGCTGGGCAGGAGCTGCGAGCTGTCCTCTCCCCGCCCCCAGTGCCTAGGCCCCGCCCCTCAGCCCCGGTCCGGCGCGTCCCACGGGGTTGGTCGGAGCCATCCCACTCCTCGTTTAGCTAGAACGATTTGCTCGCAGCACTATCTCTCTATAAAGTTGTTGTTGCGGCTTCCGCCGGGGGTGGAGGAAGATGGCGTCGAGTGGTGGTGGCTGTAGCGCTTCGGAAAGACTCCCTCCGCCCTTCCCCGGCCTGGAGCCAGAGTCCGAGGGGGCGGCCGGGGGGTCAGAACCTGAGGCTGGGGATAGCGACACCGAGGGGGAGGATATTTTCACCGGCGCCGCGGCGACTGTGAGTTCGCACTGTTTGGGGCGGCCAGGGGGCAGACGGGCTCCCCAAATGGAGAGAAAGGCTGGGCAGAGTGGGCCCGGCGAGACCTTGCTTTGGTGACAGTAGTCGTGACTTGGGGGGCGCTGAATAAATGTCGAGACGTAGGGCCTGGCTTTCCCGGCCCCTGGGCGAAAGGTGATGAGTGGCATGGAGGCTTCTCCGCTAGATCCCTGACTTCGAAGAGCCCCCGAGGTCGGCACTTGGCTCTGCGGTGTGGTGACCCCACAGACTCCCGGGGCTGTTTTGCTGGTCGTCTCCTGCCAGGTTAAGATTAGGGGATGGAGGTGCAGACTTTCTCTAGCCTTACTGCTCCTAGGATGCATAATGTTATCTGGAGTGGCCCAGCATAGTGACCCGCCCACAAACGCTTTCGTTAGCTCAACGCTTACTGGTAATTACCAAAGACCCTTTCTGGATCTTAGTTTGTTTTATAAGAGCTAGGTTGACTCCTCTGATCGCTGGAAAAATTGTGGTGGAGGTCAGTTGAAAAAAGGCCGTGCCAGATGAATCACTACAAAGACCGAAAGCTTTGTCCCTTTTAAAGGGATGTGTCTCTAAGTGTCTTAGTGGGAGCATATCTGTAAATGTGAGGAAGAAATGATGTTTTCCATAGTAATAGAGAGGTTTCAAGTAAGAGTTTGGTATTGGGGAAAACTAATCTTTGTATGTGGAATGTGGAATTCAGTAATCAGTACTGGAACCAGTGTGGAGATGTTTGGGACTTTTGTAAGAATACTGACTCATACCACTTGGTACAGTTCGTTCCAGGTTGAAAACTTCAGCGATTTGTCTGTGAATTTATGCATCTGTCTTGGATAATGCTTCTCTTCATAGTAGCTACTCAGTATATAAGTGACTAAATAAAACAGCTTTAAATTCTTTACACAATATGTCAGAAAACATTGGGAGTTGTCTCATGTCAGAAAAAGGTTAAGTTTCTTGGAAGCATCTTCTGTGACAATCATTAGAATTTCCCTGTATTATATTCAGACATTGAATCCATAATCCAAGCTTTAAAAACTCGCTGATGCTAATGTAACATCTCTGGCTGCCTAGTGAAATATGTTATTTTGAGAAATAACTATTGCTGCTAATTTAGTCTGTATTCATTTAAAACAAATCTTGAGCCTCTTTCGTAGTTCTCCTATAAGCCATGGAGAATAACTACTGTTGATAACTGCTAAGATGTACATATTCACATTAAATATCTGAAAGTAGAAACTCTGGTGCTGAAAGTGATTGGTCACATAAGCAAATGATGATTTATTTTCAGATAAGGACCCTGGAAGGGTGAGGAGTTATTTTCTAGAGTTATCCTAAGAAAGTTGAAGAGGCTATGATTTGATCGAACTCACCATATTGCAGATGCATCAATACTTCTTTCTTGTAAGATTGTAAAATAATTTGTCTAATTTCCAGCTAAGGGAGGGAGTAGGGGGGTTAGAATGACTCTTCTACCACAGAAGCATAATTATTTTTTAGGTTTTACTTCAGGAGAAACTAGTTGCTGAGGAAACTAAAATGCCACCAGCAAGCCATTTTTAGAGCTTCCTGCCTTGCTGTTAATCCTCAGGAAGCCAAGACCCAAAGAGCCCTCAGGAGTTAAACTGAATTTCTTGTAAAATACAAATTATATTCTACTGCATGCTTTAGTTGTGAGTCTATGTGAGAAGATAGGGGATCGCTTTGCTTCTGTATCTTGAAGAACAACACTGAAGAATAAAGTAATTAAGAGCATGGGCTTTGAAGTCTGATTTAAATCCAGGCTCTATTATTTGCTGGTTTAACCTTGTGCGAAGTATTTAATTACTATGTACAGTTTCTTCACCTGTAAAATATGAATAATGTATTTACCTCCACCATTTTTATGAGGCTCGAATTAGAGTACCTACCTATATAATAAAACACTTAGAACAGTTAAGCATTTTGTAAACTGAAATTACTTAAAGAATCAAAACCCCCACAAAATCTAATAATGGATTACAAAATTTAAATTAATTAACCCTAAAAATGGTCAAAATCAAACTAAAATGATTTCAATAGCATCTTACTGATTTAAGTTTATTTTTATATTTTTTGTTGCATGTTGGAGACAAAAAGAGGAGCATTAAAGAATTGGCAAAGTGAAACATGTAAAGTTTAAAACTCATTTATGGTATGCATGTAATTTCCTGGACATTGATGTAACAGCTGCTGCTGTTAATCATCCCATCTGCTTTCTTTTATAGCCCAAGAAGCTTTGTTAGTACAGTAATAAAAGTGTTATTTGATTTATAATCAAAAGGGCAGCCATGATAATAATGCATCTCAGAATCTACAAGGAGATACTGGAGTTAAACGAATGATTAAAATAAATCTGAAATTCTTGTTTTAAGACTGAAAACCAGCTTGTGGAAGGTCTGACTCTTAAGAATACTTAAGACCTTATCTTTCTGCCTAAATAAAAGGATCTAAAATTCTAATATATTATCTGAATCTTTGATGTGGACCTGAATCCAGATATGTATCTTTTTAGTTTAAACTTTCTTAGTTCTGGTATAGGATTAATTTTTTCCTTAATAAAACTAGAGACTAAATTGGAGCTGTTCTTTTGGCTCTCCTAATTCTTAAAATCATTATGTTAAAAAGTCTATAAAATGACATACATACTTTTACACCTTATTTGACCTCACTGGTCTTATTTGCATACTTCTAAACCTGTATGATAGAATCAAAGCAAGCTCTTTGCCTTCCCAGTTCTTATATGCCCATCTTTTTAGCAATATGCCAGACCCACAATTAGATTAGCCTCGTAAGTGAAAGGGGACGACTGTGGAGGACTTTCTCATGCTCGAAGAAAAGAGGAAAACGGATAAGTGGTATCTTCAGTTCCAGCGAATCTGGTAACTTCTTTTGATGACATATCAGACCAATTAGAAAGAATTTTTCCCACTACTCTTGTTCTTGAATTGAAACCCTAGTAATTAGAGAAATGGCCAGGAAAAAAAAAAAAAAAAGAAATAGAGTAAAGAAGTAATAGCAGAGGACTTGAAAAGTCATGTATTGAATAGTCTGATTAATCAAGAATTATATACATATTCCCACTGGTATTTAAGACTAAACACTATAACTTTTATTGGTATTCAAGTCTTAGATAGCAGTTGGCTTCTGATTTACAGTGTTTTATAGACTACAGGGAGTTATATAAATGTAAGTTATGTGTTAACATTTAGACAGAAAAGGACATGATATATTTAGAATCCAGCCCTACATCTGTGATCAATGTAACATGTATCCTGAGGGAAACAAATCAGCTTTATTTTTTTTTAATTGTGAAAAGCACACAACGAAATTTACCATTGTAACTGTTTTTAATTGTACTGTTGAGTAGTGTTAAATATATTCACATTTTTGTAAAACACATCTCCAGAGCCTTTCATTTTGCATTTCTGAAACTATAGACATTAAACAACAACTTTCCTTTTCCCCTCTCTCATCAGCCCTTGGTAACCACCATTCTACCTTTTGTTTCTATGAATTTGACTACGTTAGATAACCTCCTGTAAGTGGAATCATGCAGTATTTGTCTTTGTGACAGGCTTATTTTACTTAGCATAATGTCCTCAAGGTTCATCCACATTGTAGCGTGCATCAGAATTTCCTTCCTTTTTAACACTAAGCAGTCATATGTGTATATATCCACATTTTCTTTATCCATTCATCTCGGGATGGACACGTGGATCTCCTCTACCTCTCGGCTTTTGTAAACAGTGCTGCTATTAACATTAGTGTGCAGATATCTACTGACGACCCTACTTTTTAATTCTTTTGAATATATACCCAGAAGTGGGATTGCTGGATCATATGGTAATTCTATTTTTAATTTTTTGAGGAACTTCCGTATTCGTTTCCATAGTGGTTGCACCATTTTGCAATCCCATCTCAACTCTTTTTAAGACCAGTTTATTTCCTTTCGAGTGCTTATAGGATAACTTTTAGATCTAGATGGAATTTAGTAATTTTATTAAAAGCCCTAAGAAGATTGATAGTTTAGCTGGTTAATGTCTAAATTCTCTGTTCTGTAAAATACAGGATGGCTGTTCCTAAAGGTGTACTGCATACTCAGTAAGTTTCTTGATACTATCCCTTCTCTGTTGTTAACCAGCTGGAAGTTAATCTACATAACAAGAATTTCAAACAAAGATTTATTGCTTAGGTTCTTCAGTTAATGGTGGTGTCATTTATAACTTGTATTTGAAAATAGTCATGAGTAAGTGCCCCACTAGTGTGTAATATTTTCTGTAGGTACCTTGTCTCAAACACTTGTTTTTGGAGCTAACATCATCACAGGTGGTCAGGTCTGGTCAAAAGATTAGAAGTTAAATTCCACATTTTTT
This sequence comes from Rousettus aegyptiacus, assembly GCF_014176215.1. NCBI lineage: Eukaryota > Metazoa > Chordata > Mammalia > Chiroptera > Pteropodidae > Rousettus > Rousettus aegyptiacus. The sequence goes on from NW_023416306.1 coordinate 131,716,461, forward strand.
TCACACAGGTCTAATAACAGATGTTCTTGAAAAAGTCAACAATTGATGTTATGTCCAGAGGTTGATTTTAATGTTCAGCTTAAATTGTAGACAAGTTTTACTTTGAATAACTTAAATTCCTGAAGTACATAGATTCATTGAAGTATTTACAAGACCCTTTTGGATGTAGGGGGCTGAAAGAAGACTTTTAAAGACAACTAATGAGAACCTAACTTAAAAGTATTTAAAATTTGAAATTGGAGCTTTTGGCTACTGTAGGGAGTTGCTGCCCCTTTGCTTACTTGGGTGTTAAGGTAGCTCTAATGACTTGGCCCTTTGTGATTTGTTTTGTGGGGAGGGGAGAGAGGAACAAGAACACTCTAATTTCTCTTCCTTGGTCCTAAACGTTTCTCAGCACTTTTGAGTAACTGTTGGCATAAATAAATCATGAGTAGTGAATAGTTACTAGAGCAAGTAGCCATAAGTATATCATCTCCAGGAAAAACCTGTTGCTCAACTTTTTCTGGCTTTTTTTTGCTTAATCAGAGGGACAGCTGGGACTTCATTCTGCTTTCAGAGCAGATTTGAACTGGGTTTGCTTTTTCAGTTTAGAAGTTAATGTATGCATAAGTGCTCTGATCCTTCTGCAGTTTTCTGAGCCCTTCTAAGTTATATTTGTTTGAGACCCAAAAAATTTAGTAGGGAAATTATACCAGAAAATCCAGTAGATTGTTGGTAGCTAAATTTTGGTAGATCATGATATGCCCTTAAACTTTGAGGTCTCTAGTGAGCTTGCTTATGGTTTTCCTTATCTGCCTCAATGGTCAACTTTGGGCTCATTTTCCCCACCCTCCAGGTCCCCCTTTACCATTTTCATTAGTTCCTCTGCCCTCTAGCTCAGAGGTTCTTTATCTTTTTTTGTGTTGTGGGCCCATAGCAGTCCAGTGAAGCTTGTGGACCTATTCTCAGAATAATCTCTTTAACTATATAAAATACATATGATTATGAAGGAAACCAGTTACACTAAAATGCAGTTATCAAAATATTGAAACAATTTTATATTAGTACCATGTGCTTTTTGATGCTTTAAATAATAAGATCTAGGGATAGATGTAATGAGTTACCATAATTTTTAAATAGAAATGAGCATAAATGATATTTTGAGATCCATAACAATTATAATATATAAAAATCTAATTTCTATTAATTATAGTCTCTGGTACTGCTAGTACTATTTTGGCTTGTTGTCTAGTTTTATAATTGAAAAAAGCATTGAATTTCAGTTAGAGGTTAGTGAAAATTAAGTTGTAATTTATTTCCATCTAAGTTCATAGACCCCTCCTGAATTCTGTGGCTCAGGGACCCCAAGATAAGAACTCCTACTTTAACTCCTTAAGTTATGAGAAGGGTAATTAATACTGTGAAATAATTTGGGTTGGGTTAATCAAATATTTACCCAGTTTGTGGATTAAAATGCACCCTATGCCCAAATCCAGTGGGTGCTGAATATTCATTCTCCCAAGCACAGAAGGTTTTAGGGCATCTCTGCCATTTTTGAAACATGGTTATCATGTTATCATCTGGGTGTAGCTTCTGGAGTTGACTTATTCCTAATTGGCCTGGCCTTGTTACATTAGTATGATCACAATTTTCATAGCTTTATCCTACCTTACTAAATTAAACTAATTTTCTCTCAGAAAATTAGTACTTCTAGTTCTTCAGAAGCAGTGTAACTTTAGCTTTTAATTTGGATAAGACCTCTAAAGGCAATTGAGAGTTTTAACAATACCACCCTTTCGAATGTAATGTAGGGGATCTGCATGGAGCAAAGAGCAGTTGAACAACAAGGAGGAATCACAACTGGTTAAACTAAAGGGAAGTTACCCAGAATCAAGTAGGACTTTTCAGTACTGAATGGTTGTGTCAGTTCCAGGAACAGCAAATCCACCTCTGTTCTTCCCTGAGCTAAAGAAAGTTGCATTAGTACCTAGGCCTCATGGTTTGAGGCTGGTAATTGGTGAAGAATACCTGTTTGATCTTAACACAAGTACTGTCTTGCTGGCACATATTTCTAGTGCTTCTCTGAGAATTAGGTTTAGGCTATTTGTGTGCTCTTATAAACAGAAGCATTTGAACTTTTAAACAGGCTTATCAGTGGAACCACTTGCTAGAATTAACAGCCAGCAGGAGTCAGCAAGTGTGGGATATCCTAGCCTAAGATCCTATTTCTAACAGAAAGAATACTTCTTTTATTTAAAAAAAAAAAAAAAAAAAAAAAAAAAACGTGGGGAGGGAAGGGGGAAGTAGGCAGGGCTGGGCTTTGGCCTTCTTAACTACATCACAAATAATACTATTTTCGTCACAATATAATTTTATCTGTTGCCTAGAAATTTAGCCCTCTTCATGTATAGTGTATAGTGTTTTGTGATTTATTGACTAAGAGGTTTTAACATATGGATTATAAAGCAAAGCTTATTTTTATTATTGATTTTTACCACTCCGTGTAATCAGTGTGCCTCCTCCTTTCTCCCAAAATGAGCCCTTCCCAAACTTGTAATTATTGTTTCGAAATTAGCTTTTTAATGTAAGTTATACTTTACTAATACTGATTAGAAATTAGCCTTTTAATCTTAAGCATAGCATATGAAATGTGTTGTTATAATTTATGTGCAGGTATTTATTTTGATGACAAGTGTTAATGTAAGAAATGTCTAAACCTGTAGAGAATTTTCATACATTTATTTGAGCCAGACTAACCCCAGAAAGGAAGGTCTTAATTCTCCAGGCCTTTTGCAGTTTCTTTTATGCATTTGTAATTGTTAAGGAGGGGATGTGAGGAAGATTACCTGAAGATGGGAGAAAGCCAGGTAGGGGATTGGATACAAGATTTGTGGCCGCTCTTGAAGGTGGTTATGCTTATTTCAGAGATGTGTTAACCTAGATGTACCAGAACAATGGAGAGGGCTTGCTTAAGGCAAAGATAAATCTTCACTGCCTGGGGCATGACTACCCACCATGACCTGCCCAGTTAGGAATTTATGATTAGATCATCCTGTGTGAGGTTATTTTCTGTAGAACCCAGGTTTTGTCCACATAAGTAAGCCATTTTTATAGACTCTGTAGTCTCATAGAAGACTTGTTTTCAATTAACAGCCCTGTGTTACTGTGAAATACCACCAATAGGGTCCATTTCTTCTTACCCCTAAAAATTGTTCTGCTTAGCTTGTTTTGAATCTGATTTTAAGTAAAACTTGAGAATATTATGCCTTGAATGCCAACTGTGTGCTTGGTACTCTTTAGCCTGTTTAAAAGGAAATAACAGACCTCAAATGGAGTCATTTCGCCCCATAACAGCAAATCAAGACAATTTCAAATTCAACCTCTTCCAGAAATGTGTTCTTTAAACAGTCAATTCGAAATATTCGGATTAGTGGTAGTGTAATCATCTGCATGATAAAATCTGTGTCTTTCACTTACCCCCAACAAGGAGACAGCCTGGCCTGAAACAATCTTTTCTTTTGCTAATAACTTCCTTGCCACACCCTTCTGCCATTAAAACGCTTCCATTTTGTACAACTTGCAGGAGCACCTCTCTATTTTACTAGATGAGATGCCTCCAGATTCATGACTCTCAGTAAAGCCAATTAAAATCTTTAAATTTACTCAGTTGAATAATTTTTAAAAAAACAATCCTTAAGAAATAAGCTTAGTTTGTTCAATACCAATCCAACTCAATCAACCAAAAATAAATTTGGTAAGGTTGTGGACCAAAAAAGGGATGCTGTAATCATAATTTCTAACTGGGCAGGGAATAGTCGGTAGCCATGTCCCAGACCTCTAACTTTTTTAGTGAAAGGTTTTAAGCAAGAACCTACTGTTCTTGTGTATATAGATTAACTTACCTTTGAAATGCCAGAAGTAATACCCTTGGAAAGCATGACCACCCTCACTCAAGAGAGAGCACATAGTCTTCACTAATCTATAATCTAGTCTCCACTTTGCTTTCTCCTATCTTCATGTAATCTTACTGACGTTCCTTCCATAATTACAAACATATAAAAAGAAACTGCAAACTGTTATTCTCGTGAGCATTTGAGATCTTGCTCCCCAGCATATGTTGGGGAACAACTCTTGTAAAAATTCTCCACAGGGTTGGATGTTTATTACTTTGACAAGGTCAAAAATAAAAGAAAGGTGAACAGAGATAAAGTTGGAGAGGGGTACTGTACAATATGCCAGAGAGAGTTAACATACTTTTGGGAAAAAAACAATGTACTTTTGTAAGAAAAGTGTATACATCTAAGAAACGCTCACTTAGCATGGAAAAATGGGCAAAGGACTTCATGACAAGTCATAGGGGTATTTAGATGGCCAGTAAACATGTGGAAACAAGACAACGTTTCACCAGCCAACCTGACAGACTTTTTTAAAAGAGAGAATGCTTAATGTTTCTGTGGGTGCTGTACTTAAATTTCTGGGGGTCAAGGAGGCATATATAAACTGGTAGTCTTTCTGCAAGGCAGCTTAGCAGAGCCTCTGAAAATTTTATGGCCAATAATTCTACTTAGGATTCTTTTAAGGAAATAATCAGATGTGGATTACATATTACATCATATTCATGATGATAAAAAAAAAAAAAAGAAACCTGGAAACTATATATCCATCCCCAGAGAAATGACTTATGTTGTGGTATGCCGATAGAGTTAAGTCACTAAGAGTGGGATTTTTGTACAACACTTAATGACATGAAAAAGTAATCAGATGGTAGAGGGCGGGGACAGAATATGTAGTTTAACATAGAAGATTAATTTTATAAAGAATTACAGAAGAAAGGTTTGGGTAGTAAATATATAGTAATCAGTCGAACTGTCTTCAGCTTTCTTAGAACTCAGCTGTGAGTGGTTTTGGGGCTGGAGTCCCAAAAGATACCTAGGGAGCAGTTTTTCTGTTCACACAGGTAGTTGTTACCTAGCTACTGGGGGAGCACAAGCCTTTGTTTTCATCACAGTTCTGGTTTAGCAACCGTGGTTTGGTCTTGAAGGTGGTCTGGTGGAGGAAGAGAGACAGGTAATTGTGCTCTGGTTATCACTGCAGTATTCTATATATCTGGGTCTGTCTCTTCTGATTAGGGACATTGCTCCAGAAAATGCTCTTTGTCTTTACACTTTCAAGTTTAGATGGTAAATCAGAAATGGAAAGCTGGCTTTTCCTGTTGCTTTAGTCTCTGTAAGACTAAATTACATTTGTATACATATATCCTTAATGTTTCTTGGGTTTTATTCTCTTCTTTATCTCTATCTACAGATGACTGGTATCAGGGCAAACTGAATTAAAAAGAATTTCAGGTGGCTTTTTATGAGATCCCTATACTGCACAAGAGCACACTAGGAAGGAGGTGTATGTGTAGGAAGGTGATTAGCTGTGAGGCAAAAGGAAAACGTGGGTTTTGTTTTTACCCTATTATTGTCTGTGTCTCTGCATTGATTTTGTTGTTTTTTTTTTTTTAAGATTGTGGAAGCAGCTAGAAGATGAAATCACTCTAACAATTGGTGTAACACTTAAGTGTATACAACCAAGTGCTCATTAAATTTTATTAGTATGGGAAAGTTCCCGTAGAAGCATTGTTTGCTAATATAAAATTAAATATGGGTAACAGTTTCTTTCCCTGAGTGTGGCCCTTGTATTGGGATAGATACATGTTTGCATGGCACATTCACAGTACTCAATAGGTCTATCATTTCACTTTGTTCTATTGAGTCAGAAAAGGCCCATTTTCTGAGGAACAAAATCGCTCAGATTTGTTAAGGAAATGTTTCATAAAAGATTCGTTAAATGAGATCTTTAACTCATTTGGCCTTGGGGTCTGACTTCAAAACCCAGTAATACCACACCATGGCTTTTGAAGCCAGATTCTCAGCTTTCTGTTCATCCTCTGCACAATCCAGCTTTGTTCATTCTCGTATTGGTCCGGGTCCCACCCCACCCCTTGTTCATGGCTGATTACTGAGCTTTTGTAAAGGCTGTGGACTGACTGTATTTTCACCATGTGCCCACGAGGTTAAGCATGATCAGTTTTTATTCTGCTAGCCTGACATAGTTGTGGTAGAAAATTGTGTCTGTAAGTAAGATAAAAAGATAAGTTATGTTTACAAACAGCATTAGACGTAAAGTTTTATGCCTTCTTTTGTGTGTCAAGGGGTCAGTAACACCCATACAACTGGGCTTCAGTGAATAGTTTAGCCAAGGCCACAAAGTAAACCAGTATCAGAGCTTAAATTCTGGACTCCAGTGTGGTGTCCTGGTCACTAGAATGTGCCCTATCAGCATTTGAAAGAATAAAGGTCATCCACTGAGGAGGAGGAATGCATTTGGACAGGTTCTTTTGAAAATTATCTGTGTGTACACATACCCACATCAGAATCATGTGCTTTGGGGTAGGGCATTTCTGCAAGGTTATGGTGTTAGGAAATAACTCTAAAATGTATAGTTTTTTTTAGCTCTGTGATCACTTGGGCAACACTTATATCACTAATAATGATTTGTTGCTTATCGAACTGGCTTACTAGTGCTCCTGTCTTCCCCTAAACACCTGTGGGAGCAACAGGAAGGATATGGTAAAAGTTACTTTCTAGGTTTGTTTTTAATGGTACTGTTTCATTCAGAGTGTATCTCTTTGTTTTTAGAGTAAGCCCCAGTCTCCAAAGAGAATTACTTCCTTTCCCATCAACAATGGCTCCAAAGAAAATGGGATCCATGAGGAACAAGATCAAGAGCCACAGGATCTCTTTGCAGGCAAGTATGGACTCAAAACATATACTAGGAATCTTCTAAATTGCTGGGTTAAAGTATACCCCCTGAAATGTGTGTGTGTGTGTGTGTGTGTGTATGTGTGTGTATGTGTATGAAATATAACTGTGAAATACGATTGTGGAGGATTCCAAAACATGTAAAATGCAGTCTCTGCCATCAAGATTCTTGCAGGTTTAGGGAATAAGACATAAACATACAATTATTTAAGGATGTGAATTAGACAAACTATTAATAATATAAATGTGGCCAGAGGAATGATAGAAATACTAAGTCATGGGAGCTCAGAGGGATCTGAGATCAGACTAAGCAGTGTCTTTAGACTTTGACAACCAAGACTCATAGTAAATACATTTTGTGTCACAATCCAAAATATATACATACTTATATAAAACCAAGACAAATTTTATTAAATGCCTTGCCCTTACTACTTTCAGTACAATCTGAAATTTTCAGTTATTTCTCTTTTTTAAAAAAATGCTATTTGCAACCCATTGAATTGATTTTAGTAAAAGCATTGTTTGCTGTTATAAATTCACCAACGAGCCACAGTCTGCAATTTGAAAAACTCTAATGTAGAGTAGGGTTTCTCAGTCTTAACTACTACCAATATTTTGAGGGCAATAATATTTGTTGAGAGAGGACAGCCCTATTCTCAACAGGGGGTAAATTTGCACCATTCCACCCAAGACATTTGACAATGGTTGGAGACATTTTTGGTTGTCACACCTGGGAGCACTGCCAGTATCTGTTGGGTAGAGGCTGTGGATGCTGCTAAAAACCTTGGAATACACAGGGAAGCCCCTCACAAGAGAGAATTACCCAGCCCAAAGTCTCTAAAGTACCCACATTGAGAAATTCTGGTCTAGAGTGACCTTCGAAGACCCCTGGAAGAAGAATTTATGTAGGAGAAAAAGAGAAAGAGTACAAGTGGTTGGGTAGGAAGTACATGGGACAGTCAGTAAACCTTCAGGACCAAAACAGGAGCTTCTTAGAGAAGCCATGGAAGATAGGGCTAGAAATGTAGTTTAGGAGAAGGAGGATGTCAGTATTAATTAGTTTAAATTTCATTCTCATGCCAGTTAAGAGCCTTTGGCAGTTTTGAATAAGCAAAGTAATATGGGTAAAGTATTGTTTTAGTTAGGAAGACTGATCTAGTAGAATTATTATATAAAATGGATTCTAGTGGACAAAGACTCTAACTGAAGAAAGCATTCACAAATTAGTTCAAGAATAAAATGGCCAAGATCAAAAATAGATGGTGGAATTAAGAAGGGAAAGGTGAAAACTTTCTTCAAAAGAGCGGTCAACAAGTTGTGGTGTTAGTGATTGGATATAACGGGCATTAAAAAATGGAGATTGGAGATAGTTAAAGGTTTCAAGACCAAGGATTGAGAGGAAAACAATACCATTTTAAGAACTACATTCTAAAAAAGAAACTGGCTTTAGGGGGGAAGTGGATTTGGGTTTTGGATGTTTTAAATCTGAAATGCAAAGGAAAATGGCCCACAATATGATTTGAACTGTGGCACTCTATGTGGGAAAAGAGGGAAGAACTGGAGATAGGGGAATCTTAGAGGTTGAAACTGCCATGTAACTGAGATTCTCATGGGAAAGGTAAGAGATGAGAAGGCAGAGGGTAAGATCTTGGAAAGATTCACATTAGAACTCTGGTAGGGAATTTAAAAGACATGAAAGGGAAGACAGTAGAAGGTCTGCGAAGATTTAGATTTTCCAGTTCTTTTAATCTGATTTAAAATGCACAGTATTCGTTCTGGTAGTGATTATGTTTTGGATAAAGTTTCTGGAGGAGAAATGCAAATGATGAGTTATCTTTAGTTATGTGGCAGGTTGAAAAGAAGGTTTTTCTGTCTTTGGGATTTTATATGATCTTTCCTTATAAGAAGACCTGAAATCTTAGTGTGACTAGGTTACCCGCATGGTTAAGTTTTATGTACCTGAACATGTAGAAGATCTTTATTAGGGACATACTGATTACTAATGAGGATTCTTCATTCCCCTACTATTTTCTGAAGCAGCCAATACTGCCTCACTGCTAAAAAAAGGACATAGATATTTACAGAAAGGAATGCTTACAATGAAACATTTACTGTAGGACTCTTAGTTTCTAATGTGTTTTATATATTGACTGTAGAAATTTAAATGTACTGATTTTATTTTCCACATGATTAGTTAGTGATGATCAGAGTCTCTGTGGTGGAGCCCAAAAGCTTTTCCATTACTCTTATCAAGAGAATGGGGAAAAAAGAATTTTAATGTAAGTTTTAGCGTCTTCGTCACATGAATTTCAGTAGAAAACGCAGCACAGCTCTTCAAAAGGTGTTTAGTTGCATTTTAATAAGCCAAAGGTTTTAAATGAGAAGCACCATGTGTTTCATTTCCAAACACATTTATTAACTTAATTATTTATGTGGGGCCTGCATGATGTGAATATCTTAAACATACTTCAGCTGGTTGCTTGCTTCAAAGAATCCTACCATCCTGAGATGTTTATTATGTATACTTTTTCTGTTTTTCACTCCCACACCAGGATCAGATCATACTGCCACTTCTCCTTTTTTCCTGATAGGGACCAGATTCTAACAATGTGGCAACCTTGTTGGTAGGAATGATTCAGATTTAATGATTAGAATATTGATCTAGGTAGAACTTGGTTATGCCTTATAGGCAGACCCCTGTCTCTGGTTTCATTTTAGCTTCAAATGGATCAAAAAGAAAAAGAAACCACTTTCTTTGAATTCTCTGAGGCTAAAATTGAATACCTGCCAATCAGCCTAATCCCAAATGGATATTTGTTTTTCTTTATTAAAAGGGGAAAAAAACTGAGCTGTTTAGGTTTTGAACTTTGAGCTTCATTGTTCTGAGTTGAAATGCATGTTTTTTATTTACCTAAAATATTTTAATGCCAAAAAGGTGCATAATGCTCTTTTAAAATTACCCTTTCTAGAACAGTTCGGGAATGAGTTGTTCTGCTCAACTGAGATTTTCCCAGATAGACAAAGGCAGCTCTTAAGCACTATGTTGTTGTTTTTTTTTTTTTTTTAGGCGAGGCAACCCTTGGTTGACCTCATAGATTGCGAAGACCTTGTCAGCTTGCAATCCAATTTTTATTTTTTACGCCTATAGCACCTGGTTTTCCTAGGTGGTCTTCCATCTAAGTACTAACCAGGCCTGACCCTGCTTAGCTTCCAAGATTAGGCAGGACTGGGCTTGTTCAGGGTGACATGGCCGTAGTTAAACACTATTTTTTTTTTTTTTTAACTATTTTGATTAGAAAGATTTTTAGATATTACATGTCTTTTTATCCTTTTTGGACAGTGTATATTAAACATAACTTAATCTTTGCAAGTTGACCTAAAACCGTAGTTGTGAATAATTCTTAAACTGTGCTAAAGCAACAGTTCCATCCTCAAGTGTGGCAAACATTGCCTTTTCCCAAGTGTTATTGTGTTTGTTTCTTGGGTCCATTTTTTCTAGTTTATAGTTTTCCTAACTCTTCCTTTGATGTCATCTTTTACTGTCAGAATAACTGCCTCTTCTATCATAATGGCTTATAAAGCAGATAAGCAAACTTATTCTTTTATAACAATAAAAACAAGAACAAATAGGGTTCATATAGGTTTTATAGGACTACTCCTATGGGTAAAATAAATTGGCACATTTATTTTGGTTGTGTAGTCTTTTTGCCTAAATTCTCTGTAGAAGAGGGTAGCCAAGTAGTTATATTTAGAAACGAGGAAAGTTGCTCTGTTAAGCTTGTGCTAGAAGAATACTTTGCCTACCATTTTCCCTTTTTATTCATGTAAAAATTTCTTGATTCTTGTTCTCTTAGTCTTAGTCTTGTTCTCTTAGTCTAAGTATTGAGAATGGTTGCTGCTGTTCTTGTCTTTTAGTCTAGAGAACTGAAGTTTAGCCATCAAAGACCCATTCTTGATTTTTATTATAAAATATTGACTATTTTTAGATGCCACAGTGGAGTTATCCCTGGACAGCACACAGAATCATCAGAAGAAGGTGCCGGCCAAAACACTCATATCTCTTCCTGCACAGGAAGCCACAAATTCTTCTAAGCCCCAGCCAAGCTATGAGGAGGTAAGAATCTGTGCTATTATTGGTCTTGTTTCTTTTAGATTTTTAAGACTGTGTTGCCAGTCTGAAGTTGAGTATGAACTTCGAGAATATATTACATTTGAGGAACACCTTTATGGTTAATGGACAGCCAGAATCCAATAAAGGACTCTTTCTTGGGCAGAGTATCTGTCACTCGGAGGATAGCACAAATGCTTTCAATGGTCACTAATGATATTTACTGTCTAAATCTCCCATATTCAAGAATGTAGTCTCTCTTCATTCTTTAGCCTGACAGAGACAGATTTTCCAAAATCTAGTAATTATTCATTATGATCAAAATAAAGTTTTAAAAGAATAAATGTAACAAAGACCTTTGAGCAGACTCTAACTTAAAATTGTGGAAGTTGGTTCATTAGCAGTGTTGGGATTTGGACAGAGCTAAACAGTGATACAAAGAAGGCTGTATCTTGATGTTATATTGATATAAGATTAATACAGAGTAAAGTTAATAGCCTTTTTGTATATCCACTTTCATGATTGTTTCTCTTTAAAAGCTAGAGGAAGAAGAACAGGAAGACCAATTTGATTTGACAGTCGGTATAACTGATCCTGAAAAGATAGGTAAGTACTTGGGATTCCTTGTGATGTTAGGATGTGGCTATGGAAAACATAGTTAGCTGATTTCCAGATGGTTACCTCCAGAGCTGAATTAGCCAATGTAAAGTGCTTCATCACTATCTTTTCTGTAAAATTGTACTCTTTACTATGTTTCTAAGGCCAGAAACAGCATTTACCAATTACTCTATCTAGGCTTTTCTTGGCTTTAGGCAGAAAAATCAGGGACATCAAGTACTATTAGAATCCCTGTTTATAAATCCAAACATTGCCTTCTCCCACAGAGTTGATGAGACTATTTTATTCTCTTTTCAGATCATAAATTCCATTTAAACACCCAAAAAACACATGTTCTATGATTCGGGGATACGGAATTTTTTTTTTTCCTCAAGTTTGGAATCCTTGTTACATATCATTTGTCAGATACTCTTGATATCTTAATGAAGTGGAGAAGTCTGCACATCTCTTTCATAGGTAAAGACTAAAAGACCCAGGCTGAACCTTGGTCAAGTTGAAATTAGATTTTCAAAAACCACAATACTTAACTTTGGCCAGAGCTTGGATTTTTGGCATAGCCTTCTCATTTCCCAAGCTTGCGAAAGCTATTAGTGATCAGAGAGCAACGGGCCTCAACTTTCCTTATTCCAGATATAGTTTTTGACAGAAGAGGCTGTACACAATCTTGTCTTCCTAAATGGGAGTTGTGTTTATATAGTTAAGAGAAAAAATGTAATTTCCAACCTTTTGTCTATTCTGAACTAGGAACAGGAATTCATAAAGTCTAATTAGGCTTTATGCCAAAGTGGTTTGCCAAAGTGGTTTGTCGTTAAAATGTCAAGCTTTGCTTTTCCTAGACTATTGCATGATAGTATATTTATGAGCGTCTTATATAGTTCCCTCATCCAACAGAGAGGAAATTGAGGACCAATAAGTGAAATATAGCTTACCTATCAGGTCACAGTGTGGTCCATGCTAGAGCCTGGACCCAAACTTTGGACTATATATTTAAGATTCTCTCTTGTCTCTTGAAGGTTTATGAATATTCGATAAGCACATTGGTTTTAAGCTAGTTATTAGCTACTTTAAAATCCTTGGTAGAATAAGATAAATTACAAATAAATAATACTAATTGTTTTACTATTTAAAAGTCAAGAAGTTTGAACCAGGAAAGGGAGAAATGGTTTCCTGGGACTTCTTTAATAAAATACCATATATGAGGTGGCTTAAAACAACAAATACATTTTTTCAGAGTTTAGGAGACTAAAAGTATGAAATCATGGTGTCAGCAAGTCCATTCTCTCTTTGCAGGCCCTTGGGAAGGACTGTTCCATGCCTCTGCCCTAGCTTCTAGTAGCTTCAGACATACCTTGGCTAGTAAATGCATCACTCCAATCTCTGCCTTCATTGTCACATGGTATTCTCCCTAGATGTCGTCACATCATTTTTCCTCTATGTGTGTCTGTCTTTGTGTTCAAATTTATAAGGACAGCTCATATTGAATTAGGACCCAGCCCGCTGACTTCATTTTCACGTGATAACTTCTATAAAGACTTGGTTCTAAATAAGGTCACACTCTAAGGTACAGGGGTTAGGACTTTCAACATATCTTTTTTAAGAGGATGCAGTTCAACTTTTAATAGGTTGGATCACATAAATCAGATTTTTTTGAACACAAATCACTTTTAATGATAAGCCGTCATCCCCTCGCACCATAGTCTAGATTCTTAATCATGTCGATGCCAAGAAACCACCTACTTAAAGCATTTTTATATTCGAGGCCTGATCTTTATAAGAACACCTTCTGTTTGTGTGGGCTGTTTATTCAACATGTGCTTCTCATTCCCACACATATCTAAATAAATTAGAATCCAGCTTGTACCAGGATATGCTTGTTAGAGTCTTGGTAATTTGCATATGCCATCTTCAACTTTCTGAAATTATTTAGGAAATTAACATAAATTAAAGAGTGCTGTATTGGACGTGGTTCCATAGTGTAGCGGTTAGCACATCTGCTTTACATGCAGAAGGCCCTGGGTTCATGCCCCAGTGGAACCACGGTTCATGATCTATGGCCACGCCACCCTGAACAAACCCAATGTCTGATCTCGGTAGCTAAGCAGGGTTGGGCCTGGTTAGTACTTGGATGGGAGACCACCTAGGAAGACCAGGTGCTGTAGGCATAAATAAAAATAATAATAATAATAATAACAACAACAAAATGCTATATTACTAGCCATTTCTATACCTTATGAACTGTGTATATACATGCAAGTATTTCTCTTTTTCTCACACATTTCCTCAGTTAAAGCAGCTGATATGCAGACAAAGTGTCAGAAATCCTGAACCTGTTTTACTACTACATTGTACGTATATATGGACTTAGACTTTCCTTAATTGTAGGCACTGATCTTTATAGATTAGATTATGGGATTGACCTTTTGGACATTGACCATGACTATTCAACTGTGAATGAAATTTTGAATACTTTTTCTATAGAGTAAATTTTCCTTTTATCAGCGGGAAGCATCCTAAGTAGTATGCAATACAAAGTGAGTGGTGTAGAAGAGAACTGACAGTATTTAGTAAGAAGTACAAAGTAATTTCTAAAACTTAGTTTATGATTTCTATTTTATACATACTCTTTTGGTGAAAGTTGGAGAGGTAGATAAGGCAAGCTCTTTATTCCTGTATAATCTCCAACTTCTTCATGTACTTTCCCAGCCATCTCACTGAAATCAAATTGCAGTGTGACCCTGCTGATTCAGTACTGCACCTTCTTCCCCTGGGCCCTCATCCCATGACCAGTTCAGAAGCTTAAGCAAATAGTAATTGTTGACCGAGGTTTCCTGTTTGGTATTGGGAGGAATTGAGGGGTGAAAAGGGAACAGACCCAACCCCAAACATCGGAATCCAGCACTAGAGTGTTATCTGTCTAGAGTCCAATGTATGTCTTTTCAGTGCTCAGGGAGTCAATGGTGCCTTTATGTCCCTAAGTGGCCTAGGTTAGAACACTAATACAGAGAAAAACAATTGCTTGAATCCCATATTATTTAACAGTCAAAGGCTGTTTCAGGAAAACAATTCCTGCAGGAAAGAGAGATTTGTGTGACATCAGGCAGCCGAAGTCTCTTCCGGCCAGGCCTTTTGCTCTGGGTGAACATGCTAGATGAGAGAGGTCAGTGTCCACCAGCACTGATGGAGGGGGCCCTGGCAGTATTTCTGAAAGAGCAAATCAAGCCCAGAGCTAGCTAGCGTAGAACTACTTGTTTTCTTGACATCAGTTGCTTCCTTCTCCTCTTGCTTTATACAGCAAGAGAATTGTTTGGTTTTAGACAGATGTGTGCAACCAGCCCAAATATTGGCATGGTAACAACTGATGGATTGTCAGTGTCCAGCGCTGCTTTGTGGAAGGGATAAATGGAGCCTGACTTTTGAACAGGGGCTGACTCTCTTGTCTAACTCAAACTGGGACCCAGCCAGCATCCGTGGAGCATGATATGCACGACAGAGGCCCTGAGGTAAAGTAGGAACTAAGTTGGAGCATAGTATGTAAAGCTTAGAGATGAAACAAGTATCCCAATTTGTGCAGAGCTCCTATGGCTTATGATTCCTGGTTTTATGTTAACAGGATTAGCACTGCTTTGGTTTACAGAACAATCCTCTCCTGCTTTCTTATTTTCTTTCCCACAGGGGATGGTATGAATGCCTATGTAGCATACAAAGTTACAACACAGGTGAGTCTTAAGTGACCCTGCTAATGACCACCTTAATAGACTTGGGTGCTTATACCAAGAAGATCATCATTCGGATTTATTTCTGGGTGTTTCTTTAGTTTCTTTGCCAACATCTTCCTTCAAGTTTACTCAAGACGAAGCAAGCCTGCATCCATCCCCTTGGTAATCTCATCTGATCCTTTCCACTTTTCTTCCAGAGAGCTAACACTTCAGTGTGAAACTTTGTAAGTTTTATTAAGACATGATATAGTCCTGTCCCCCTTAGGAACTATGTGGCTTTGAGCTAGTTTGGTGGATTGCCCCAAATTATATATCACCTGTTTAAAAATTGTCAGTTTTTCTGAGGTTTCTTTTAATACTTTCCCTAACCTTTTGCCCCTCAGGTCTGGTCTTCCTTTTTTATATAATATTAATGCATACAAAACTCACACAGTGTTATATGCACGTTATGAAGCATAAAAAATGAAGCCCCGAACCAACCACCAGTCTTAAGATGAGTACTGTTGACTCCACCTATGTGTTTCTCCCTGCCATATCCCCTGCCTCACACCTTAGAGGCAACCATTCTCTTGAGTTGCCTCATTTCCTTTATAAAAAGTCTTCATATGTGTATCTCTAAATGATATACTGTTTTGCTTTTT
This sequence comes from Rousettus aegyptiacus, assembly GCF_014176215.1. Classification (NCBI taxonomy): domain Eukaryota; kingdom Metazoa; phylum Chordata; class Mammalia; order Chiroptera; family Pteropodidae; genus Rousettus; species Rousettus aegyptiacus. The sequence continues at coordinate 131,732,329 of NW_023416306.1, forward strand.
TCTTGGGTTTTATAAAAATATGATCATACTAAAAATAGAGTTCTCTTGACTAGCATTGTTTTTCAGAACCATCCATGTTGTGTGTAGCTGTAGTCAGTCCATTGTGTGATTATAGCATAATATATTTGTTTTCCTGTTGTGAATATTTGGCATGTTTCCAATTATAATTATGAACTATGAACATTCTTGCACATATTTCTTAGTGTACACATAGAGGAGTTTCTCAGAATTTATAAACAGTAGTTAGTTCCCCTGGGTCTTACGAATGTTGAAGAAAGGAATACAAACATTTTTTTAAAAGTCTTTGCACCAATTTATATACTCCCATTAGCAGTGTGTAAAAGTTCTCATTGATACACTTCCTTTCCAACAATTGGCAAGGCCAACCTCCTTAAATTTTGCCTATCTGGTAAGTATTAAATGATCTCTCATTATGATGTAGGCCTAGACATTTTTTACTAGAAGTTTTTACTAGAAGTTTCCCTTATGTTGCTCTCTACTACTTTTTGACTTGGCCCCTGTAAGTTCTAGATCCTGGGGTACTTTAGGGGTTAAAGTATCTAAGAGTGGATATTTCATCTGATCCTTCCTTTAGAACCACTGTTGTCTTTTCTTTAGTTTGGCTGCTTTAATTCTAGCAGCTAATACCCTTAATAAGTCAATATAGGATGAACGGTTATAAGTGACCATAGAATTCTACCTTTATACTAGACTTCAGCATCTGTTCCCTTAGAGCAAGCGTTCTTAACCTGGGAATGAAACTGTATTTGAATTTAATTAGTTACCTTTCGTAATCCTATATATTTTATTTCATGCATTTAAAGCCATTCTGAGAAGGGCTCTGTAGACTTCCAGACAGCCAGAGAGGACTATAGCACAGAAAAGTCGGGGAAAGTTATTTATAAGGATCTGGGAATTAGATTCCTTTGATGTCAGCTAGATGACTTTCAAGATACTCCTTCATTCCTTATTTGGAATGAAATCACCTTATGTTTTTTCTGTCCCCAAGATGAGCTTACCAATGTTCAGAAGTAAGCAGTTTGCTGTGAAAAGAAGATTTAGTGACTTTCTGGGTCTTTATGAGAAGCTTTCAGAGAAACACTCTCAGAATGGCTTCATTGTCCCTCCTCCACCTGAGAAGAGCCTAATTGGTAAGCCTATAATTTTTCTGCTTGAATTTATTTCCTTTGCATTCTTCTGTAGTATACTTTCTACTTAGTATGTGAAACTGTTTCTATTAACAGTATAGTCTTATTAGAAAAAAAATATTTCTGGTGTTTTCCTATAAATTGCATGAGGTCTAGAGAAATAGACAGCAAGTTTTGACTGTTCTCTTTCCTTGGGTACAGGAGGTTCTGGTTTTAACTTACACAGAATGTGTGTATGGGTCGGGGAGTGGATGGGTGGGGTGTGTGTGTGTGTGTGTGTGTGTGTGTGCGCGCGCGCGCGCGCGTGTGCTGCATATGTCTGTGTCTGTTGGTATCCAGGAATCTTAAACGATTGCTGTTCCTTCCAGATTGAAATGTAGTAAATAGGATGGAGATTAGGGTCAGGGGGTGGAGGGGCAAGGAGCCTTCACATTACAATCAGTTATTTGATCTGTACTCAGAATCGCATGGCCTCCTTTTAGAAAACACAGACTCTGCATGTCCAAGTTTAGAATCTTCAGTACTTCAAGTACTAGCTTAAAAATGACTCATGTAAAAAACCTTTTGTTCATTTCTGCTCATGACATAGAATTGACCTTTGCTGTTCTCATTACCTTTCCTCCTGTGGGCTTTTTTACAGGTTTATCCTTTTCATGATGATTATTGGTTATTTTTGCTTTTTAAATCCCATTCCAGGAATGACAAAAGTAAAAGTTGGGAAGGAAGATTCTTCTTCTGCAGAATTTCTTGAAAAACGGAGAGCTGCTCTAGAAAGGTAAGTGCCATACAACTATTTTCCTGAATAACATGAGAACTAGTGAGTAGCTAAAACCTGTGACTCAATTATGAGACGTTTACTTGAGATAGTAGAGATGAGAAACTTGAGTGAATTAAAGATTCACACCTCCATATTTTCTCTTAAGTTTTTCTAAGTCTTTTACCTTCCTACCTTTGGAACAAACAAGCTTCTTTTCTTTCCCCATCCCGAGTAGGCAATCATATTCTTTTTCTTGGACAATCAAATGTGAATGGCTCTGAGGTCTCTTTCTGACTCTTTTCCTTCCCTTTTTAGAAATGTGAAGAACATGAACTTGAATGTGCTTACAAGCAGAGTCATACTTAAGTGCCTTATCTGAGGACATTTTAAAGTAATGAAAGACATTGTACCCCTACCAGCACTGCATGACACCCAAAACCTTTGAGGCCAGCTTGACTAACCAGATAACTGCTTGCTTACCCCATAGGTACCTTCAGAGGATTGTGAATCATCCTACCATGTTACAGGACCCTGATGTCAGGGAGTTCTTAGAAAAAGAAGAGGTTAGTATTATACAAAATGAATTTCATAGTCTATACTGCCCCTAGTGAAATGAAATTCATTCATGCAACAAATATTTGAACATTTAACATGCAGATAGGCTAATACCAGAGTATATCATAAGAGTGACAAGTATTTTTCAGCAGTTGAAATAAAAGAAGCTCTACCTCTAGTCAAAAACAACTGGTTGTAGAGGTCACACCGCAACATAGTTTTGTCTTATTGGATCAACAGAATGATCTATTTGGCAAGTCCATGGCTTGTCTTTCATAGGTTACTACTTGGCTCAAACTGAATACATTTTTTGTGCCAGAATCTGAGAGGTATTGGTTCAAAACAGTTACCACAAACCACAGAACTGCCATGTAGCAAAAGTGTTGATTCAAGTTGACAGTCTTTTTTTTTTACAGGCTATGTGTAAGCTATTCATGACTGTGAAAAATTGGAGACAGCCCAATTGTTAAAAATTGAAGACTTAAGTAAAATATATCGATAAATACTTTATGCTCATCATAAACAGAAAGTATACAGAAATGTTCATACGTATTTGCTGGAAGCATATCGAAACATGAAACAGCATGAAGATAACAGCTGTGGAAATATGTTAGTCATTAAGGATCAAAAGAAATTGTAATAAAACAATGTTGTATCTCATAGGAAAGATAACCAGAAGGAAATAAATGACAGTGTAGAGCTATCATTTTGTATTTTTAAAAAATTTATTTTTATTACGGTGGCACTGGTTAACGATTATTTGTTTTTATTTCTAAAATTATGTTTAATTTGCATATCATATTTAGTATTCTAATGAAGAAAATGCGACTAAGTATGTGGGTATTTTCCCCCCGAAATGGAATTTTTAAAATTTTTTTCATTCCTCTTTTGGGATTTCTAAATTCGTTCTTCCTTTTCGCCCACTCATCCTCACTTCATACCCCTAGAACAGGGTTTGTGTACAATGGCACTATTGACACTTTGGGCTGGGTCAATTCTTTGTTGCAGGCGGGCTGTCCTTTTCATTGTAAGTTAGTACCATCCCTAGCCTCTATCCACTAGATGCCAATAGGAAACCCCTTCCCAGTTTTAACAACCAAAATTACCTCCAGACATGGCAAAACGGCCCCTGGGGTGGGCAAAATGGCCCCATGTTGAAAACTACTGCCTTAAGAATCCTGAGCACTAAATCTAATTTTTCAGCATGGTGTACTATGCGTATTATAGATTCTTCAGCATCCCTTCCATGCCTTAGGAAAAAAGCAGTAAGCAGTAAGAACCACTCAAATTGTAAATATTTAGCATGCTTGGCTTGATTAAATCATCCCCAAAAGTAGCCTCAATCTGAATAAATATGCTTCTGTCCTTGGATCTTTAAAAAATTTTTAAATACTGGAAAAATTCATTTGGAATCATAGTATACCTTCAAAGTCTTTCAAGACATTAAATCCAGCTGTGTGCAGAATATGGTAATCCGAAAGAACTTTTGACTTTTAACAAAAGCATGCTTGGTATTTAAGCATTTCATGCCTAGATGGGCAGACAGTCTCAATGTGAGATCACCTGGCTACATTCACAGTCTACTTACTTTCTGCACACAATATCAAAAGCTGAAAATTTTTCCGATTCTGTTTAATGTGGTCCTTTGATTTTTCTTTCTGTACATGCTGGTGATGGGTTTGTCTAACTGCCTTTGAAAACAATGGTCTACAGTTCAAATAATGTGTTTGGCAAGTTTGGGGCATGCCACCTGATGGATACTGATTCTTCTGAACCTAAAACGGGGGCAGCAGATAACTTGCCATCCCTGCCTTCTTGGTCTTGTAGCTGCCACGTGCTGTGGGTACCCAGACATTGAGCGGCGCTGGTCTCCTCAAGATGTTTAACAAAGCCACAGATGCAGTCAGCAAAATGACCATCAAGATGAATGAATCAGACATTGTGAGTAGCCCTGTGCCTCTCTCTCAGCTTTCCCTACCCCCTCAGGCTTATGGGTTGGAAACCGTGAGGAGTCTTAAAATTTTTGAGTTTAGAGACTTTTCTTTCAAAGATAATTCAGTCCCTTTTTAAAAAAGACTACTAAGGAAAGACTGTTCTCTATACCTATTTGAGTAGCCTCCACTAAAGCTCTGGGCTTGTGTGTTTCAGTGGTTTGAGGAGAAGCTCCAGGAGGTAGAGTGTGAGGAGCAGCGCTTACGGAAACTGCATGCTGTTGTAGAAACTCTAGTCAACCATAGGAAAGGTAATAACCTCTGGAATGCAGCTGGGGGAAATTGATGTCTCCAGTGAGCTGGAGCTGGGAGGGCACGCTGTTCCCAAGCCTTTCAGACATTCAAGTTGAAATTTTCAGCCCACCTGGTCTTTGATGTTCTGATCAAAAAGATAAGCCTTGTATCTCCTGGCAGGAAACATGACTCGGCCACTGTGGGCATTGTACTTTCTACCTGGGAGGGGCACATGGAAGCTGTCCCAGATACAGCTTGACCTTGGACAAGGGCTTCTGTTGGTACGGTTTGAGTTGGTGGGTTATATTCACAAAATGATGTCACATACTTTAGCTACATGGTCAGATGATCAATTTGTAAATGTAAGGAAATGAGATATATCTCCTAACCGTTCTTCACTTTTCTTTGGTGAGATTTGCTTAAGAGCTAGTAAAATTTACCAGCTTTCCTTCGCTGCCTTTAACATGCTGATTATCAGAAATCTAAACAGGCAAAAAAAACCTATTAGAATGAGGCCATTGTAAGGGTAGGCAAAAGATGGCCTAGTTCATGGGCCAAGTCTGGCCCTTGGTCATTGCTGAGCTAGAATGGTTTTTACATTTTTAAAAGGGTGAGTAAAAAAAAGAGCACAAGTAAGACCATTTGTGGCCTGCAAACCTTAAACTATCTGGCCCTTCCCATAAAAAATTTGTGCTGCTATAGAACATGCAAGACTATATTCAGTGTGCACATGATTTACGCTGTTGCAGACAGGCTTCTTACCATGAGCTTTAACATAAGAAATCAGAATCATTCCTTTGGCCTGTTTGTATTAACTGGCCCCTGGCTCTCCTGTAATACTGGAGCTGCTGTTTCCAGGTAGGCCTAACCTAGTGAAACATGACAGCAGGTATCTCTCCCTGCTCATGTGACCAACCAAGCCGCATTCCCCTCACTTTCTGAATATAGTTAGCTGTGGTGTAAGTGACTGGATCACAGAGCCCATACTTGCTGGATATGCAGGGAGCAGCATTGCTGAGACATGCCTGCAATGCCAGCTGACTTATCCCTTTACCTTGTGAAATGAGAGGCCTCTGCTGTCTTCCTTCCAGAGCTAGCGCTGAACACAGCCCAGTTTGCAAAGAGTCTCGCCATGCTCGGGAGCTCAGAGGATAACACAGCATTGTCACGGGCACTCTCCCAGCTGGCTGAGGTGGAAGAAAAAATTGAACAGCTCCACCAGGAACAGGCCAACAATGACTTCTTCCTCCTTGCCGAGCTCCTAAGTGACTACATTCGCCTCCTGGCCATAGTTCGAGTAAGCTTCTGTTTCCTTTCCTCTTTCTCATCCCCTTGATTTAATTTGTCTTTCCTTTGCTCTTCCCCTTCCCAAGAAAGTTTCATCCATTATACCTCGAAATAGGTATAACTTTTCTTATTCTCAAGAAAGAAGATATCTTGTGAACCACAAAATCCTTTTAACTGCTAGCTAGATATCATTAAGTCATTTAGAGGCCCAGAGCCAGTTTTTAAAATTCATTAGGAGAAAAGACCACTTTTGAATTTCCAAATAGGCTCCTCCTTATTGTTGAAGCTACACAGCGTCCTCTGTGCTCCTTTCTTCAGACAAGGCTTATTACAGAACTGTTGTCCCCCTGGAGCAGTGACTTCCTCAGTCCTTTGCTCTTTGCCTCCTTAACAGTAAGCGGTGGCTTTGCCCTGGTAGGAGCTCTTGCTGGCTTCCACTTGTCCTCCAGTGTGAGCAGTCAGGTAACTACATGGAACCGGCTTGGCATTGCATGGAGGAGTGCGGCCAGGGGGCTGAGAGAGCTTGTCACCAGAGCCCTTTGTGTGCTGTACTGACCATACTGGTAACAACACTGCAGCCTGCCCCTCAGGTCCAGCACCTCCCCTGCTCTCCTGGTGACCGGGACAGTATGGTTTCCCATGACCTTTCAGAGCAGCCATGGAAGCTTCACTGGGCAGTGATATTAGCTCTCGCATGACCTCCCAGAGATAGAAGAAAGAGCCAGGAGGGAGCCTGGCACTTGCCCTGTAAAGACTCTGCCCCAGGTCGGGGTTGGGAGTCTCTAAGTTAGAACAAAGCCACCTGCATTCCGCATCCCCAACAACTCTCTGACCAGGGAGCTAGCTCTTGTGTTGTCAACAGCTGAGCTGCTCCCAGTAGGGCTCTTATTTCCTCGGGGGTAGAGTTGCTTAATATAGCCTGTGGGATTGTTCATTGTCCTCTCCCTTTGCTGTTTGGTTTCTCCCTTTGCTATTTGATTTGCTGCTAACTCCAGAGCAATGAGAGGCTGGAAAAGTATACTGTTTTGGAATTCTTAGAACTGGTCAGAGCACTTAGACTGGAGAGCCATCCCATGGAAGGGCGCTCTCTGGGGAAGCTTTCAGAGAGGAGCATTGTTTGGGATCCCTGGAGAACATATGGCCCCTAGGCAGGCTGAGCTCCTATGGATGGGGTGAGGGAGGCCTAACCTCCATCTCCAGATGCTGGGGCAGCATGCCCTGGAGAACATATGGCCCCTAGGCAGGCTGAGCTCCTATGGATGGGGTGAGGGAGGCCTAACCTCCATCTCCAGATGCTGGGGCAGCATGCTTTAGAGTTCAGAACCACATGCTGGGCTTATCTCCAAGACTCTTCACCTGCTCTCATGATCATGAGCTGGTGGAGGGATTGGAGACATGAGCAAATATTTCTTTTCCGGTCTTTCCTGAACCTGGGGCTGCTGCACCACTGTTACCCTGGGGCTGAGGCTTGAGTCTTAGATGTGAGGTCACCCTCTACCTAATCCTTTAACATTGAACTGTTAAGAAATTTTAGGTGAGTAGCAGTGACACTGCTGGGGAAAGTGAATTTGGTGGCATTTTCACTTTTTAAGTTTCAAGTTTTGGCCAAGGCCTATACTAAGGAGGCCTAGAAAACATCTAGGGAATTTTAGCAGGGAAGGGGAGCAAATGGAACAGGGCTGGGAGGCCGGCTACAGGCATAGATCTTTCGCCCAAGCTATCTCTTGAAGCCTGCAAAGCCATTGGGGATGTGGGATGGTTTGATTAGGCCAACAACTGTCCTTGGGGGAAATGCTGATTCTAGTCAGGGGACTGGAACCAGGGAAAACCAGCAAGCGGATTTTGAGGAGCTTCTTGGGGCCTTTCTAGCCTAGAGCAGTTGAGTGTGTTGAGGGGATAAAATTGGTGTGTCTTTGTGGTGGCTCTAAGTGTTTTAATGATCTGTTTAGCTAACCAGGTATACTCTTTTGGGTGTCAGTTTAAAGGTTGCTTCTTTAGATTGGCTTTCCCAGATATATCTCCGAGGCTAAGTTAGGTCTCCAATTTTATTATAGTACCCTGCTTATTTTCTCTGTACTTTGCATACTGGTAATTATTTATTGGTAATTATTAATATAATGTTGACTTTTTCTATTAGATTATGAGCTCCATGAAAACAGAACCATGTGTTTCATTCCCCACTGTATTCTTAGTTCCTGGCACATGGCTGTTAATCAGGAAAAGCATTCATATTTGTGGACTAACTGCTCTGAGGGAGGTCGTTCAGAAGCCATAGTATTGAGCACTGGCATCAGGCCACCTATTGTGCTCCCAGCCATCCAGCTTTGGGAATAGCATGAAGCAGCATGGCACTGGCCCACTGGAGGCTTGGAGAGGAGTCTTACCTAAGCTTGTGCTTTTTGACATTAAACTTCAGCTGGGCACTAACTGCTCTGCTGCAGAACCTGCCCTGCTAGGTCTTTCCCTGGCCCAGCTGCTGGGAGAGCCCCCGAGGCAGAGCCAGTGGGGCTCCTGAAGGGCTGGTTGTGCTCCTCTTCCCCAACTCCCCACCCCCACAGGCTGCCTTCGACCAGCGCATGAAGACATGGCAGCGTTGGCAGGATGCTCAAGCCACACTGCAGAAGAAGCGGGAGGCTGAGGCTCGGCTATTGTGGGCCAACAAGCCTGACAAGCTGCAGCAGGCCAAGGATGAGATTGTAGAGGTGAGGCCACTAAGGCAGCCCTGCAGGGGTGTTCTGCTGGTTCCTGAATGAGCCTTGGTCCCATCCCACCCAGATGTTTGGAACTCCGCAGCAGGCAAGAGAGCTCATTAAGTCTGAAGGACAGTGGCTGCTGGGCATGCCTCTGAGAATGAGTCCAGGAGTCCGGGTTTACTTTGAGGCCCGGCACTCCTCCTCTCTTCCCATTTCACCCACACTTGCCAAGTGAGGATCTCTGTCTGAGGGGTCCTTGGCTGGGGCTTTGAAAAGCTCCAGGTGATTCAGGTATGTCCCCTCATGAGAACTAAATCACTTTTCTGGAGATCCCAACCCTGCTTGTGAGTATCTAACCCAGAGGCTCTGGAGTAACCGGTTTTCCAGAGACAAGGCTTGGCCTGGGGTACCAAGCATCTCTTTTCCAGCCAGCCCTAAAGGTGGCCTCCCGTTGGACTCTGACTTTCATGCTAAATCTCCACATATAGCATCTGATCTTACCCAGAGGGGCCGATATAACATTAAGTGATCCTTTCTTTCCTTTTTCTTTCTAGTGGGAGTCGCGGGTGACTCAGTATGAAAGGGACTTTGAAAGGATTTCAACTGTGGTCCGAAAAGAAGTGATACGGTTCGAGGTGAGGTAGAAGCTCTTACTTCTTGCAGGTGTGCAGTGCCTGCTGTAGTAGGGGTGTTGGTTTTGTCCAAGTCTTTTGAGTAGAGAGACAAATGGAGGTGCCAGGGACTTGGCAGTTGTGAACTGGCGTGGCTGTGTTTGTGTGTATTTGTGTTTGTTCAGGTTTGTGAGCCTTTTCCTAAGGCATAATGGTTGTCCTACACTTGTTTCTAGACCAGAAAAGTTAGACACAAAACAAAGCTTGCAGTTGTCACATACCTCTGGTCCCCTATTCTGTCTCTTCCCCTTCCTTATACCCTGCCATGCAAGAAAGCCTTGCAAGACCTTGGCAGAGGCTGTCTGGCTGGAAATTATAGCTATTCCAGCCTCTGACTCTACTTCCTGAGGCTCTTCTTGTTTGACCTTAGTCAATAATAAATCCTGTCAAAAGGGGAAGAAGCAACTATTTTGAGTGATCAGTGTAGAATCCTGTCTCCTATAGAAAGAGAAATCCAAGGACTTCAAAAACCACGTGATCAAGTACCTTGAGACACTCCTGTACTCCCAGCAGCAGGTATGTAAGTTATGCATGACTTTCATCGTCTATGACTGCTCTAGAGGCCAGCTGCCTACTTGTGGCTTTGTTACAGGATGGCTGGTTCTGCTTCTGGGGAGGCTGGGCCCAGCTGTAATCAGTGATTCAAAGTAGGTCCTATTGCTCTAACATGGAGCATCTCGTAGTCTTTTGCTAAGCAGGGTTTTTCCTCTGGGGCAGACCCAAGACTGTCTTCAGAGATTGCCCGAAGTCTAGAGAGATGTAAGGACAATGTGGCTACTGGCCAGTCTTTCCCAAGGTCCACTCTTAGCTTAGCCATTTCCTCAGCTTAGCCTCAGCTAAGGCCTCTCTTTGGGTGGCTGAGGCACTTGGGGGAATATTGTGGCACTGTGCTCACTCCCCTCCCATCATCAGGCTCTGCCACTAGATGAGGGTACTGCTTACTGTCCCCACTTCTTTGCAGCTGGCAAAGTACTGGGAAGCCTTCCTTCCTGAGGCAAAGGCCATCTCCTAATGGACCAAGAACACCAGAGCCCACCTGCCTGACGCTGCCTTTTTATACACTGTCCTCCTCCACCTCTGCTGGACCCCAGCGATGTATCCTGCCTAGCCTGGACTTCACCCCTTCCTTCCCAACCCCATGACCAAGCTGTCCCCAGTCACTCTAACCATTACTTCGTTTAGCTTCCATATATATTTTCTTACCTGAGAGAATAGTTTCTTGCTTTAAGCAAAAGACCTATAATAGGTGGTGGAATTATAGGATAGGGGTGGAGTATTGATATAAATATATAAATACAAATGTATATTTTTCAGGATGTGGTTAGGAACTGGGAATAACGTTTTCTGTTACTCCTGATGGTGCCATGAAAAGATTATGTAATAAAATATTTTAAAATCAGGTCATATGACTCAGAATGGTGGTGCTTTTTGCTTTAGGCTGGGGTGCAGTTGGGAAGTCCTGGAATATTCCTAAGCCCAAGATGCCCAGCTAGAGGAATTTTCTCTCCACAGGAGTTCACAACCTTTTGCTGCTGCTTCCCTTTTGCTATGGAACTGGAGTTGCTTTTTCTCTATCTACTTCACCTACATGTTCTGAGAGGCTCTTAATCTTTCTAATTCCTATTCCTACTTTAGAGAAGGAGTTTTAAAGATGTCTTTTATAATAAGAGGGACAAAACTGATTCTTCTGCAAAACAAGACAGACTTTCAGATGCCCAGGTTGCTCTGAGTCTCGCCTTCTGATAGCTGAGTCTTGTTTTCTGAACTTCTTTTTGCCACCCATCAGAACACAGTCCTCAAAAGTATAAAGGACTGATAAGGATTTAACTCTTTATCCTCATAAAGAGCCAGGCACTCTGCTTCTACATAAGATCATCCAAGAGTTCCTAAACCTTTTGAGTTTCCAAGAAGCCTTACTGTCTTTGCCCAGGAGGGAGCATGCCATTAAGAGCTCCTGAGTGTTGACAGCACAAGCTGAGGGCCTTCAAAGGGGTCTCTGTACTGCCCTGGCCAGAGAGGCTCGGATGTGCCTTTACTGGGCTTCCCCTCAGCTGTATCCACAGCTGCTTAAGCTCGGTGGTCAGAGGGACTGCAAGGCTGTTCAGTGGAGCACACCTGGCAGACAACCTACCAAAGGAGCTTTGCCATTCCCAGCCCCACCACCCCCAAAGATGCCTCTATCCTAGGCTCTCCTGATCTGCTCTGTCAGTTCTCTTTGGTGGATGGTTAAGGTTGGCGGCGGGGCAGCCTGAGGCAAGAGAATCCAGTAAACAGTACTGATTTCCAGTACACAGCCTGAGGGTGGGGGGTATGCCAGTGCTGGCAAGTACTGTTTTCATCAGGTCTATATTTTGGAAAAAGTCACTCAGTTTCTTCCTATTCCCCAATATATTTATTACCACTTTTGATTTTATCCTTCTAGTGTTTTTTATATGATTGCTTTTACATAGTTGTAATAATATACACATAAAATATTTTGTATTCTGCTTTTGTTATTCAACACTATACATATTATAAGCATTTTTTCTATATTGTTATATAGCTTCACAAACTTTATTTGTAAGGCTGTGTCATTGTAAGGCTTCCATAGAGTGTACCATAATTCTGACTCATCCCTTTTTGTTGGTTTCGTGGGGGGTTTTTTTTTGTTTGTAACTTTTTGCATTTTAATATAGTTTCAAACGTACAGAAAAGTTGCAGGACTATCTTAAAGAACTCTCATATATCCTTCACCCAGATTTCCCAAGTGTTTACATTTTACCCAGATATGCTCTGTGACTTAATGATTTGCTTCATTTATATATACATGTATTTTCTGAGTCATTTGAGAGTAAGTTGCATACATTGTATCCCTTTACCCCCAAAACTTCACTATGCATTTTGTTAAGAACAGAGACAGTCCCTCATAATTTATAACCATAACTACAGTTATCAAAATTAGGAAGTGTAACATTGATATAATAAATACTGTTTTCTAACCCATAGTCCGTATTTAAATTTTGTCATTTGTCCCAGTAATGTCCTTTATAGCAGTTCCCTTTTTCCTGTTACAGGATCCTGTGTTACAGCTAAATGTAACACATGATTACATGTGTCTATTTTAATCCAGAAGAGTTCCTCCGCCTTTTGTTACCTGGGCTTTTCTGAAGAACACAGGTCAGGTATTCTGTAGCATGTGCCTCACTTTGGGCTGGTTTCATGGTTCCCGTGACTAGATTTAAGGTTTTGCATATTGGCGGGAACATCACGGAAGTGATGTGTCTGCCTTCGGTGCACCTTAGGTTGGCATATGATGTCGGTCCGTTAATGCTGAAGTTAACTCTGATCACTTGGTTAACTTGATGTCTTACCAGATTTTTCCACTTTAAATTTACTGTATTCACCTTTGTAATTAACCAGTAATTCGTGGGGAGATATTTTGAGATCATGTAATTATTTTGTTCCTTATCAAATGTGATTTTCTAACACAATCATTTCTTTTACATTGGTTGGTTGGCATTCTATTTCTAAAAAACACCTTTTCTCCCTACTTATCAATCTGCTTATTTATCAATATGGATGAATGGATTCCTATTTTACTCAAAATTACAAGCCTTTGCATTGATTTATTTTGATTCTCAATCCATCCCAGATTTCTAGTAGCCTCCTGTGTCTTTTTAACACTTCCTTACTTTCTGTCTTAACAAGATGTTCCAGGTTTATCTTCTGTCTTTCCTGCCCTAGCCCTGGAATCAGTCATTTCTTTAGGAAATCTTGATTCCTCTTAATTGAGAAATATATTTAGAAACCAAGATCTGGGTGCTGAGTGTGCTCATTGCTACTGGAGTATTTCTTCTAGGCCTGGCTGAAGAGCAAGGAAGTAAATATAAAGATAGAGAAATATGGAGAGAGAGATAGAGATATATAATCTAAAGAACTAGATATTAAAAATAATCATGAATTCACACTGATACTTCCAGCCTAGCCCCGTAGGATTGATCGATTCTAATCTCCCCTTTCTATATTTGAACGCCTCTCCAAATAAAGTTTATTTTAAAACTTCCTCCTTGCTTTGTTATGCTTTGTTATGTTCCATCCAATGATCATCTTGATGTAAGTCTTTTTATAATTTCCTTGGGATGACTCTCTTCTTGTTTCAGAACTTTCTCCTCAGCCTCCCACATCCTGAGGCTGACAGAGCTGGGTGTCTTCAGGAACCGTGCATTTCTATGTAGAGCTTGTAGACCTGGAAATCAAGAAGGCCAGTAGTGGGTTAAGAGTACTGAGCCAGAGGCCTGTACTGGGGATAGTTGCACAAAAGGAGTCATTCCATCTGGGAACTCAGGCAGAAGAGATCTGTGGAGAATATGATGCTTGAACTGTATCTTAAAGGTGCAGAGGTGTTTGCTCCTACTGAACCATTCTGCCTCCCTATGCCCTGGTAGGGGGAGGTGGGCACATCTAGGGAAATGCAGGTGGCTCAGAGTGGCTGGAATCAAGTCAGTGGGCAGCCCATGGGAAAGGGATGAGCAGAAGCTGGGTCACAAAGTACCTGATGTGACTTTTGAGGCACTTTAAACATTACCCTGGAAGTGTGTGGGGTTACTAAAGGGACTTAAAGCAGGAAATAACATGGTCATATTTGTGATTTAGACAACCGGTTTGAGACTTGAAGCAAGGAGAGCAGCCAGGCTCATCCTAGCCAGCCAGGGAGCTAGGGAAAGCAATAATGGGGTTGGAGCTCAGGGGAGGGGTTTAGGAAGTGGAGATGGAGCCACTGGGATCTGGTCTCTTGAGGGAGAAAGTGGAAACTAGCATGAGCTGCAGGTATCTGGTGTGGATTTCGGGGTAGACAGTGAAGCCCTTCCTGACACAGGTAACAAGAGGGGCCAAAAAAGATTTAAAGCAAATGGAAGGGCAAGCAGTGGGAACAGTGAGTACTGCTGACCCTGTGGTTTAAGAGGCTCCTCTGAATGGGAAGGGAGACATGCTGAGAGGGGGGGAGATACAGAGTGAAAGAAGGCTTTGTTTTATTTAAAGGTGGGTCAGACTTAACATGTTAATAAAATTCAGAGGAGAGAAAGGAAACGGCAGTAAGAGCCCTATCTGGAAGCAAATGCACAGAGCAGGGAGTGGGAAAGAAAGATGGGGGAGGGTCAGGTCAGAGAGTAAAGGTCTGTTTGATAATTTTCAGTTAGGGATGTCTTGTTTACCTATTTTGAGTCAGGTGATTTAGAGAAGAGGTGTGGGAATGAGTCTACACTTGCCTGGTTATTTCTCCCTAAGAATCTCTCTCAGCATCAGAGTCCTAAAGATAAGGACTTAAAACCTGGAGGGATCCCAACTTTCAGTATAAAATATTTATAACTGAACTCTTTCCAGAAGATTTTCATTCTTAATGCACCTGTAGCTGGAAATCCTAAAAAAAAAAAAAAAAAAAAGAATGGCTTTCCAGCTCAAATTTTAAAAACTGAGAGAAGATAATGGAAATCTAAAGATGGGATGAGGAACTGATTGAGCGAGCATGGTGATGGAAGGATTGGCCTTTGCTGAGCATGCTTAGGGCCCACATGGATCAAAGACCGTGAGTTTTGAGGGATATCGGGCCCCAAGGTGGTGAGATTTTCCCCATCAGTCCTCGGCAGCTTGAGGGAACAGGAAGGAAGGGGAAGATAGTGAGATCCCTCCCAGAACAAAGAACATACCTTTGCTACAACTGGCACATGCCCAGCCTGAACACTTAGTCTTCTGAGACACTGGCTAAGATTCTCTGCTTGTTTGGGTAGAGTCAGGCCTGTGCCGAGGTTTAGATACAGTGAGAACCGCTCGTCTCCATCTTCTGGCC
Source organism: Rousettus aegyptiacus (assembly GCF_014176215.1). NCBI lineage: Eukaryota > Metazoa > Chordata > Mammalia > Chiroptera > Pteropodidae > Rousettus > Rousettus aegyptiacus. The sequence goes on from NW_023416306.1 coordinate 131,747,489, forward strand.
CCTGAGGATGGTGCGTACCTCATCAGCCAATGTCTTGTTATCCAGTTGTGTGGTTTCATGTTGGCTCTCTCCCCCAAACAATAAACTCTTGACTGATAATGCTTTATAATTCCTTGGCTCTAGCAGAGATTTGGGCTTAGGATAGTGCCAAATAGATAACTATTGAATGTTCTGCAGACTGCTACCTGGCATTCATAGCCTCCTGTGAGAGGACCCCAGTTTACCTTTCTTTCTTTATCTCCTAGTCCTTCAAAACCATGCTGAAACCTCATGGAAACTGATTGTAAATATGCTCTTTCCTTTCTCACTTCCATGTGGCCTAAGGAGCCTTCATTAATGATGAGTTTACACCTGAAGCATCTCAGCTCTCATCCCTCTCTTCATTCTCAGTCACACCTGTCTGAAACAGTCATTGTGCATATTGTGGATGGGGGTGTAGGTATCTAGAGAGAGAGGGCATTGGCCAGTGTGTCAGAACATTCACAGGGGAATCCAATAGACACTTCTGGAAACCAGGGCCATGAAGGAGACTATGCAAAGATGCTCATCATAGCATTGTTTACAGTTATAAAAAAACTGAAATTGATCTAAATGTACAGCAGGAAGGGATTAAATGAATTATGGTACGTAATACAGTTGGATATTATACAGCCATTGAAGATGATTTATAGCTATATTCATTGACAAGGAAAACATTTTTGAGTGAAAAAAGTAGGTTATAGAATTATATGTATGGTCCACATCTATATAAAATTATATATATATGAGAAGGATATAGATTGAATTGTTAACTATGTTGCCTCTAGGGTTGGAATTTTGCATGATTTAAAATTTTTATACCATTTTATGTTGCTTGGAATTTCTATGTATTATTTTATAATTATAAAATTAAATAAAGCTATTTTTATTATGGGAAAACAATCCAGTCCATCCTTTGAGGCCTACTTTATATGTACATTCTCTGGGAAGCTTTCTTTGACCCACTTTCCATCCCACCCCCAGACTGGAATGGGAGCCCAGCCTCCTTTATAGCTCTTGGCAAGGCACTATCTTAAACTTTGGTCTTTTTCACCGTTGTGTGTAAAGCTATCTCTGAGATGATCTCATTAGCCTCCTGGGCTCTGAACTCCTTAAGAGCATGGACTGTAGTTCTTTCTTCTCTGGGTGCCCTCCTCTACCCCCAAAGGCAGACTAAAGGGCAGTGGCTGCCCTTAAGCTTGGTGATGATTATTTTATGAGCCAATAGCCTCAGTTCTTGGGGTTTTTCAAGCAATAACAGAAGTCAGGCCTGATTTGGGGTTTAGTAGGCATTGCTGTGGTTGGCAAGATTGGTGCTCAGGTGCCCCAGGTAGGGCCTGCAGGCTTGCCTCCTCCCCTTTGCTCCCCCACCACCCCCTGCTAAGGCTGCTCAGAGCAAGCCAGCTGCTCAGCCTCTATAGGATGTACTTTATCTGGGTCCAGAAAAACCCCAAAGAAAAACCCTGTCCAATTTGAGGTAGGACCTTTCCCTAAAGGGATGTGACGATTGTTTCCAAATGACTGCCTGCTCCTAGCTTCAGCGCTCTCAGCTTCCTCTTCCATTTTGAGTGACAGCAGTGACGACCACAGGGCCCCAACCAGTATGTTTCTCCACTGGAACATCAGCAGCCCCACCAGAAAATGGTAAGGTACCTTGCAGCTAGGAGCAGGTACAGGGCAGGGTCCAGACTGTCCCTGATAGTCCCATCCCACCCATGGCCTAACAGTAAGAGCTATCATGTGTTAAACACCTATTCTGTGCCAGAGTGCTCAGGGCTTTGAAACCTCCCTCACCATGTACCTGCAAGGTGGACATTATTATCTTCAAAGACTGAGGCTTAGAGACCTTAAGAAGCTTGCCGAAGTTCACACTCCAGAGCTAAGGCTTGAACCCCATCTACCTGACTCAGCTTATCTGCTGTGCCATATCCCACACGATCCATGGGGGGTGGACAACAGGAACTAGATGTTAACCCACTCAACTTTTCTTAAAGACCTTAATAAATTCATATAATAGGCCTGTTAAGGACAAGTTACCCATCTAACCTTGTAAGCATTGAGCTTCTCTGACCCCTGTAAGAGATTCTCTCCCTAGACATGCAGTAAGTGGCCCAGTTTGGTAGCAGGAGCAGAATCTGGAAGACAGAGAATTGGCTTGGGTGAGTAGCTGGGGACCATTAATGGCAGAAAATAAAAACTCTGCTTGCTGAGAAACCACAGACAGTAGTGTGGGCTAGAGTGGGAGGCTAGAGCACTTCCATTCCAATCTTTGAAGCCTGGGGCTACAGCCCCTTCTGGCCTTTGGCATACCTTTTCTGTTGTCCTCAGTTCTTGGTCCCACAGCTCTCTTCATGATAAAACCCCATGACTTAAGAGTATCTGTGCACATCTTTGTTCCTTGAACCCAAGTGCTGGACACACCAGAGGGACTGATTGGTTGGTCCACTGACATTCACTCTTGAGAGGTACTCAGAGTTGTTGTAGCACCAAAACTCACTCCACTGGGAAGCTGTGATGCCTTAGATGCCAAGTGGCTGGGGTCTCTGCCAGCTCCCCCTGCTCCAGCCCTGGCTCAGGTTGTCTGAAGCAGCTGAGCTGCCTCTTGTCTGGGCAGGGGCAGGCGACCCGTAGGAGTGACACTGCTTGCTGGAGCCCTGGGCCTGGAGCCTGCCTGCCCCCTGAGAAGCAGATCACCAGCCTGCGCTGAGCCAAACTGTGCTTTTGGGTCTCAGGCAGGACATGCTTGTCAGAGGTGCCTTCCTAATACAGCCTCTCCAGGGCCCACTTCCCCTCACACCTCAGGTTCCTCATATGTGAAATAAAGAGTCTAGACTAGCTCAATAATTTAAAATGTTTTAGGAGCAGAACTTTTTTTTAGACATCTACACCAAAGTCCAGTATTCAAAACATGAAAATATTATATTATTTCAAATTTATAAGATATGCTTATTTAAAAAGGCAAGCAATAACTACTCGGGCTGTTAGGATGAACAGGACAGTTGCTAGTTTACACCAACCTCTGTTTCCAATTTATTCTTTTACCTTGTTTTGGCTGTACAATATTGAGAAAATCAGGAAATCCTGATCACAGAGGTGGTGGTGGTGGTGGTGGTGGTGGTAGTAGTAGTAGTAGTAGTAATGTGTGTGTGTTTAACCTTGCAATCTCAGGATACTAAAGAGGAATAGTAGGTTTTGGTTTTGTTGTTTCAAAGTTGAATCAGTAACAGTATATAAGATGACTCATATGTAGTTTCTAATACCCCACAGTTTTGATCTACAAAACAGCAAATTCCTATTATTTAATCAAATAAGAATAGCTAACACTCATTTGCTGTGTGCCAGCCCCATGCTAACCACTTAAAAAGCATGATGTCAGTTAACCCACACAGCTCTCCCTTGTACAAATAAGGGCCTCAAGGCACATGGAGTTGTCCAAGGTTGCCCAGGTGACCAGAGCCAGCCTGGGTGGAGCAGTCCAGGCCCAGCCTTACTCAAGCAGCCCTGCAGAGCTGGGCCCCCTCTGGGCCAGTCTGCCTTTGGCTCTCAGCCTCTGGCCTTCCGCCTTTGGCCACCCGCCCGTGAAAAGAATCCAGCCTCTGTGCCCAGCAGTGCTCGCCAGCCCAAGGCCAAGGAGCTGTTTGTTTTCTTAACAGGGTTAACCAAACCTCCTGAGCAGCTGCACATCCTGGCAGAAGCAGTGCCAGTGAAAGGGGCTTTGTGTTGACTGGCGGCAGAGGGCGAAGGTCCACGCCAGGGCAGGAACCAGGGTCCAGCCCACCTATACACCACTCCCAGTGGGGATATGTCAGGGAGGCACCTCTGCCCCAGCCCTTCTTTCCATCTGGGCCTTGATCTTCGTGTCCAGGCTCTAAGTCTGCATAGTAGGGTGAGAGCGGCCCTGCTTGCTGGTGGGGCTGTTGTAGGAGTCAGGAGACCTGTGTCTACAATGTGGTCCCCAACAAGGAGCATCGGCATCACCAGGGAACTTGTGAAAATGCACATTGTGAGACTCTGCATCGGGACTACACATTCAGAAAATAGGTCAGGGTCCTCTAATATGAGTTTTAACAGGCTACATTGATGATGATGCTTGCCGAACTTCAAGAACCACTGCTCTATAATCTGACCTGGAAATACCTTGGCCAAGAATATGTGACCAACCAATACTTTTAACCAACTTTCGCCCAGAAACTTGGACATTAAATTCGTATGGTAGAGAGTGATGGAGAAAAGACAAGAATTTATACAGTAAAATAACTCATTCTAAAAATGAAAGTCACTTAGAAGAGTCTGGAACTTAGCTCAGTGTTCGTATACTGAGCTGGCCAATTATTAGAGTGTATGGAAAATAAATTTTTCCTTCAACTGTAATAACTGCTTTAGAATTTCCATCATGTCACGTGTTCCTCCTTTCAGGAATGTATTCTCCATAACTTGTTCTATCTTCCCAAAGACATCTTAAATGTCTCCAGGTCAAGGATCTGGTTTTTCTTCACTGATCTTCACTTGTGCACCATAGAATGCTGGGGAATTCTACAAGTCAGTTGCATCAAATCTCCCTCTGTAAGTGGTGATGAAAATCTATTGATTTGAGGCGCCTCAGGCACACCAGAAAATTAAGCAAATGAATAAGGTGGACAATAATCTGCATACACACACATATCTAACTCCGAATGTGGAAAGAGCATTCTTACTGTTATCCCCCCTGCCCACCTTCCTCTAACCCTTTGGCATCCCCTGCTTCCCTCTTGCTTTTCTCCCAGGCCTTCCTTCCTCTCCCTAGCCTTTTCTCACATCCCCTTCCCCCATTTATTCATATAGTCTTTCAATCAACAAATGGTTTTTTTTTTTTGAGTGTCTACTACATGCTTTTATCATCATGGCAGCAAAACACTAACAAAACAGACTAGGTCCCCGGCCTGATGGTGCTCAGAGTCTGGGGCAGAGTCAGAGGAACCAGGGAGACACACAATAAATTGGAATAAGTGCATTAGACAGGTGATAGGGTAGTCAGAAAGGAAGGCCTCTTTGAGGAGGTGAGTTTTAGTCTAAGAATTGGAAGTTTAGGCTAAGCCCACCAGGTGAAGAGTTAGGGAAAAGTGTTCCAGGGAGAGGAATCAGTATATACAAGGTCCCCGAGGCAGGAAAGAAATCATTAGATTTGAAGAACTGGAAGAAGGTCACTATGGCTGGAGATTTGTGCACAAAGAGGGGAGAACAGGAGATGAGATGAGAAATGGAGGCTGGGCTGGGCCATTTAGAGTTCTGTAGAGTTGTAGGGAGGGTGGGTTTTGTTCTAAGTGCATTGGGAAGCCTTTGGGAGGTTTTAAGTAGATGCCTCAATGACAGTTTGTGCTGTTAGGTAGAAAATGGACTTTGTACGAAGGAGGGAGGTATGAAAAAACATGTATTTGGAGACTAGCAGTTTTCCGGGTGGTAGGAATAGAGACAGAAGCAAACAATTGTTAGGATGGATAACCAAGTTTAGAGGTCTGGGTGTCCCAGGAGAGGACTCCCTGGGCAGTAGGACAAACTGATAATGCTTGCCGACAAACTGATAATCCTTGAGTGATGGGGTCCCTAGAGTGTAGGGGAGGAAATGAAACCCCAGCACTTCTCATGATGATGGGTTGTTTCCCTTCCAAGGAGTTTCAGCTTTCTGATTCTAGGGCCCTTGTGAGGATGGAAGAAAGTGTGGGACACAGCATTAGTGAGAACGGCTTTTCACCTCTTGGGGTCATCCTCTCAACCTCTCGGGGGCAGAGCTGGGAATGGGGAATTCCTGCTCTAGCTCAGAAGCACCTCTGCACTCGTGGGGAATGGAGTGAGTCAGTGGTTCTCCAACCTCACCGCCTAAGATAGGTAGGTACTCTGCTTCCTCCTTTTCACCACAAGGCCTCCCACTAGGTGTTATCTCTTGGGCACAGGGCCTCCCCTCCTTTCACCACCTGCCCAGGCCTTTGTGAGGAAAGTCAGTGGAGTGGACTCCACTGAATGGGACAATTCCCTTATGGCTGAGGGGTGGAGGGCAGAGAGGTGGGAGCAGGGGCCCTTTCTAGCACAGGGGGTGAATTATGGATTAAATCCTGCTACGTACCCAAGAAGATCCTGCTCAGAGGAGTGGGCAAGAACAGCCTACTGCCACCTTTCGCAGTCCCTCTTCCTCCGTCCTTTGTCCTGTACACCAATGCTACCAACTTATACTTCCAGGATAAGACCCCAACCTCCCATTTTCTCAATACCTACTCTGCTGAGGGCTTAACACGGATCATCTCATTCAATTTTCATACACTCTCATGAGGGAGGCATAGTTTCCCTAGTTTGCAGAAGACCACAGGTGTACGCAGTTTGGAAAATCCAAGCTGCCGGCAAAGCAGAGCCTAGGTTCCTAACCTGCCTCTTCTGGCAAATGGCCTGAAGCTGGTTAGCGCTGAAAGATGAATGAATGGATTTAATGAATGAATAAAATAAAGGTGCTGTGGATGCTGGGGGAGGGGGAACATCAAAACCCGATGGGGTCCAAGCCTTATGCAGACGTGGCTGCACTCCCAGAGTCTAGGTCGAAGGTGTAGGGAAGGGGATGGGGGCCAGGCTGGTTCCGGGGAAGGGTGTGAAGAACGCAAGGAACGTCCCTGGTTGGTCTGTCTCCAAGGAAGGAGCCGAGGTCTGGGTTCCGCCTCCGTCCGTGCCTAGCGCTTACAGGCTCGTCTTTAGTAGACGCTCACCAAAGAACAGGTGAGTTTTGGGCTCGCTCGCGTTCCTGACAATCACTGGGCGCTCAGTGAACGTTGACAAATAGATGTCTCTCCACCGAAGGGTGCTCCCGAAGCACTGCAGCCTCGCCAGGTGCCAGAGGCAGGCTCGGCTCCCGCCACTCCGCGCGCTGCCTAATCTGCCCCTCGCAGGACTCGGAGGCGCGGGGGAACGCCCGGGGCGGGGCCATGTGGGGGCGGGGCCTGCGGGGCCGGCCCCTTCGGGGTCTCTGCGCTTTGCAGAAAGATTTCGGGCTTCGAGCTTCGCGCGAGGAGGGGCGGGGACGGTGGCGCGGATGCTGGAAGTTCACATCCCATCAGTGGGGCCCGAGGCCGAGGCGCCCAGGCAGAGCCCAGAGAAAGGCCACATGGTGAGCGAGGAAACTGGGTGAGAAGAGGCGCAGGGACTCGCTAGATTTGCCGGAGCCAAGTGCATTGGGGACTCCGCGCCCCGGGCTGGGGCGTTCGAAAGTGGCAGGCCAGCCCGTCTACGTACAGCCTGCCGAGGGTCTCGGGGCGCTGGGATTTGCTTGCCTGGCGGACAGCGGTCCAAGCTCATTAGGGACTACACGGAGCGGAAGGCGGGTTCTCACGCACCTTCTCCTAAGAGTGTGGGAAGCAAGGGAGGGTCCCCCTGGAGCGGCGACGCTCCAAGGCAGCTTTATGCCTTTAAGCGCGGGAGAGTGGGTGGTCACTGGGCGCGGGGCCTCATCTGCACCGCCTGCCCGCCCGCGCCCACCAGGTGTTCCGAGTGGAGGTGCGGTGCCGCGGGCGCAGACACACGGTGCTGAGGCGCTACAGCGAGTTCCAAGCGCTGCACAAGCGGGTGAGGCGGCGCCAACAGACCGACCCTGGCCCAGCTCCTGCCCAGCTCCGGGAGGCAGGCAGACGAGCTGCGGCCCCCACCTCTGCCACCCTCGTTATTGCCCCAGTCCCTGGGGGTGGGAGGATTCAGTGCCTAAGCACTGACTTCCTCGCTTGGTGCGAGGTGGACACCGAAGGGCAGGCAGGTCCCAGCCGGTCCTGTCCATGCCCCTGCGCGCACCCTTGGCCGTCTGCGGGGATTGGGGCTTCTCTGGCACCTGTCCCAACCACCACTCACCCGGGGCTGTCTCAGGGTAGAGCCTGCAGTTTCGGGAGTGGGGAAGAGGTGTTAGACTGGGGAGGACGCTTGCTAGGGTGCAGTGAGCTTGAGGGTTGGGTCGGGACGCTGTGATCGTACCGCGGTAACCTCCTGATAGATCAAGAAACTGTACAAAGTGCCCGACTTCCCCTCGAAACGCCTGCCCAATTGGAGGACCAGAGGATTGGAGCAGCGGCGACAGGGCTTGGAGGCCTATATCCAGGTGGGCATGGGGCGAGGGGAACGCACATACTGGGCATGTATTTTAATACTCCAAGCCTCAATTTCCTGAACAGTCATTTCAGAATAGAAATTAAGTCAATTAAATTATTGAACTTTCATTGAACTGGGACCACCTGCCTCCCAGTTTAATGAAAGCTAGGTCTCTTCCCCTCTAGGGTGAGATTCTGCGTCACCCTCGTGATGAGGTTGTAGGGCGGGGACTCTCTCTGCCAACAGCGATGTCAGATTACAGGCCGTAGGGCTGGCTTCATGGGCATACACCTGTATAGTCACCCGGGGCCCAGTGTTCAGGAGGGCCTCAAGCTTGGTTTAAGGAACGCTGAGCTGTGGCTGTCTTGAAATTTTTAGCCATTTTGGCAGGACCTCTGTTTTCATTTTGCACTGGACTGTGTGTTATCACATAACCCGGGTCTGATATAGGTTTCCTCTATCCTCTCCAGGGCATCCTGTACCTGAACCAGGATGTTCCCAAGGAGCTACTGGAATTTCTGAGTCTTCGGCACTTCCCCACAGGCCCGAAGACCAGTTGGGGGTGAGCACCTCTGGGGGCTGTGGCTTGGCATGAGGGGCCCCAGTGTGTGTGTGTGTGGGGGGGGGGGGTGGTGCTCTTGCAGTAAGCTGGTGAAGGTTATAGAAGCCAAGTCTTGTACCTCCTCACATCTGCTAGGGCAGAGCCAGGTTCTTTCACTTTGAGACTTGACCTCCATAGTCAGCTTTCTTGACCCCAGTAGAAGGGCTGTTTTCTGGAAAACCTTGGTTACCGCAGCCACCACCGGAACTGAGCTTGTTACAAATAGAAGCTGTGCCCCCCCTTGGGAGGTGATGTTCTGGGTTTCCATGTCTCCGCCCCTTTCTCATACTCCCCTGGGGATCCTGACAACTCATAGCCTCTCTCTTCTTTTCAGCACCCTGGGGGAGTTCCTGCCTAGCGACAGCAGGCAAGTCAAAGCCCCTACCAGTGCCGGCTTCTGCTGCCCCCTGGTGGCTACATGCTAGGAGGCCGGCCTGCTGCCTCTGGCTTGTCTTGCTTGTCCTCTTGGTCCAGGTTTTCCTGTTTGTGCCTCTTAAACCCACTGCCCACTCACTTTTATTTTTTTAACTTTTTAAATTTATTTATTTGTTTAGGCAAGACAACCCTTGGTTGACCTCACAGATTGAAAAGACCTTGTCAGTTTACAATCCCTTATTTTTTTTACACCTACAGCACCTGGTCTTCCTAGGTGGTCTCCCATCCAAGTACTAACCAGGCCCGACCCTGTTTAGCTTCCGAGATCAGATGGAATTGGGCTTGTTCAGGGTGGCATGGCCGTAGACTCACCTTTTTCTTTGTGGGTCCTTGGTGATCTCAATTCCTAGTCTCTACCCAATGGGAGACTTAGCCCCACCTCCCCCTCCACTGCTCATGACCCCTTTCCTCCTAGGGCACAGCTGCAACACAGGCCTGCTTTCAGCTTCTGCATGGATCCCTACATTTGCATCCCATCCCCAGGTAAGGGGGTGGGTGCCTCTGACCTATAACCCGTATTTAGGGCCTAGGTAGCAGGGAGTAGAAGGGAATGTGTCATTTTTCAGCTTCCAGGACCCCTAGACAGCATCTCCCTTATTCCCCTCCTTTGGGATCATACCTACTGTTTGTGTGCCCCTCTAACCTGCTTTGTATTCTCCAAAGAGCAGACATGGTGTAGTAAGTTGGGCTCCCCTGGTTTGCATTCCTCACCAGCCTGGCTTTACAAAGCTAATGTGAACTGGGAATGCCCCGGCCTCATTTTGGGTGACCAGCTGTGACCTGCTGTCTTGGCGGGGCTCAGGGAGCTGCAGGCCTGAGGTCGGGCCCATTCCACACCTCCTCTTCCCCTCCAACATCCCTCCTTCCTGTTTTCCTCCTGTCCCAGAGCCTCTGCCCAATATGGTGGTGAATGGCGTGCTCCAGGGCTTCTACGGCTTTAGCATCAGCACACCTGACACCCAGCCAGAGGCTCCCTGTCACTCTGCACCTCTGCCATTGATGCCCATCCCATCCCAGAGGCCTCAAGACCACATGCCAGGACAGTCATTTGCCTCAGTCCTGTGAGCCCCATAAAAGGGACATGGACTAGGTTCCCCTTGGACAGAGGACTTACCCACCCCAGGTTCTGAAATCAGCTGCACTGGTAGCTGGGGTGATAGAACTCCTGCACTCTTAGAGCCATGGGGCCAGAGGACCAACGGAGGATAAGGATAAAGGGAAAAGTTAATTTACGAGGTAGCTATGAAAAGGAACAGGTGTATTTCTTCACTAACACCAGGAGAGGGCAAGCAAAAGTTGAGGCACAGTAGCTGGCAGTTCAGAAGCAAGGAGCAAAAGCTCCTGCTGGATGATTTGTGGGTAACATTTGGGGAAAGGGTGCGGGCTGGAGCCCAGCGACGGGGGTACAGGCATCCACTGCCATAGGAATCCCAGAAAGCCTGGGACACAGAACTGGGGAAATGTGCTGTAGGCCCAAGAACCCACCACACGCAGGTTATAAAAAAAAAAAACCCACCTTTTTTATTGGTCAGCAGTTGGTAGGAGTTTGTTACAAAACTGGGCCTGTGGACCTGTGGAATGTGAGGGGAGGGGTTTCACTCCGTCAGATGCCAGCACTAGGGCCAGTGCAGCAGAGCCCTGTGGCGGGCTGTCTTCATCCCTCAAGAGGGCAACAGGGCTGCAGACAGTTGCTCAAAGAGGTCCCTGGGGCCCTACTCCTTGGCGATGGCGAAGGGCTTCTCCACCTCAATCTTGCCACAGTCTGCGATGACCACATCCTTCAGGGGCTTGTCCCGACCATCTGTCTTGGTGCTCTCCACCTTCCGCACTACCTCCTGGGAAGGAAAGGCAGGAACAGGAAGGTGAGGTGGGTCAGGAGGTCTGCTACTCAAGAGAGAAAAGCCCCAGTATGTGGCTTGGGCGGGACTGAGATATGATGAGCAGCCTACAAACCTCAAGGCACCAAAAAATTAACAAAATCAGGGCCAGGTGCCAGCCCAGGGTAGGGAGAACCCAGCTCTGACAAGAGGATGCAGCAGTTTGATCTTCTGAAGTACGACCCCGGTTAAGTGAAGGATGAAGAGGAAAAGGGTGGCTGGGGAGTGGGTACCAAGTGGCTTCTCAGGGACGTCGTGTTCAGCTGTGCCCTGCACAACTCGGAGTGGTGCCAGCACATCACTGAGTGACAACAGAGGTCGCTGCAGTGGTGCAGCCTGCACAAGGCCTCCCCTGGCGGGACTGTGCCTGGAAGGACTCAGAACTCTGGGGCATAGAGAGGTAGGCTTTTTATTCTTAAGTTCTCTCAGATTTGCAGACAGGAACATTGGTCTGAATGTGTGGGTTCTATTTTGGGAAAGGGATAAAATATATGGAGCCCTGGTCCCAGGGTCTGTGTCACCAGACTTAGCCCCCACCTCCAAAACTCACCATGCCCTCTAGAACTTTCCCAAACACTACGTGCTTGCCATCCAGCCAGGCTGTCTTGACTGTTGTGATAAAGAACTGGGAGCCGTTGGTGTCTTTGCCTGCGTTGGCCATGCTCACCCATCCAGGCCCGTAGTGTTTCAGCTTGAAGTTCTCATCAGGAAAGCGTTCTCCATAGATGCTCTTACCTGAGGAAAAAAAGACAGAGTAGTTCAAGGAAGTTAAGTTGCCACAAGCCAAGCAGATCTTTGGGATGAAGATTCCAGGGGTTCAACCTGTCCTCTGTGCCATGCCAGGCTCAAATGGAGTACAAGGGTATAAAAGCTGTCCCCTTCCCACTGCCTCTGGCCTTGGAGCCAAACCACGCTGACACTCCAAGTGGGGCATGAGGCCAAGATGACTTAGTGAACAGCTCACACATGGCTTACTCTGAGAATATAGTCTTATGGCTTTTCAATGAGGTACATAGTAAATAGCCTTGGCTACGGCCTGAGAAGCCTGCCATGGAGGAACTTTGGTGAAGAGGGCCGTACAGGATGTAGGGGGCTGGGAAGGAAGTAAGAAGTCTCCAGAAAAGAAGGAACGCTGTGGCGGTAGACACTGAGGTAGCTGCCACCTGGGTTCTGGACAGTGCCTCTTATTAACGAATGAATAGAAAATAAAGATGGCTATGATTGCATGTAACAAGTCTCTCCATGAGGGGTCTGGGGCCAGGGTACATGACAAACGGAACCAAGAGCAGATCTCTACATTGTTTCAGACATCCGAAGATCCAGGAGAAATACTACCCCCTTCTTTTTCCCTGTCCCCTCCCAGATAGTCACACTGCGCTAGTGTACTAGATGCCCGGAGAAGCCTAGCAATAAATAATTTTCATTTTGTTTTACCCAACACCTTTCAAAACCCACTTTTATTCCACAATATACCTATATTTATCCTATGGTTCCATAGGATAAAACAGGTTGAGAAACTGTCCCAGACTGATGCTGATCAGAAAGATATTTCTGACAATGTATCATCAAGTGAGAAGACTGAAAAACAAGAATTTCTAGACTCTGGCTGGTGGGGGTGTCTGGGTGTGTACCACTTCTTACTTCCACACAGGGAAAAATATGACTCCTGGCTGGGCGCTGGCGAAAAGCCTCCCCTATGTGAGAATCCTCTTTGTAAATCTCAACCAACTGCAGGGTTTCAATTTTTGGTGCTATCCAGACAATCCTCAAATATGTATCCTTTGCTACAATTACTTTCCCAAGATACAAGGAGTTCCAAACTTAAAGGGGTAGTGCCTCACGTTAAACTCAACATACTTCATCATCTGTCCCTCTGGACTTCAGTTATTCTTTTGACAACTTTCCCTTTGCACACTGTCAGTGCTGTTCCTACCCCCGTTATTTAGTCATGCTTTCTTTCCATTCCTGCTACCCCCACTGCAATAATGGCTAACACTCAGAGTGGTAACAGTGCATGCCAGAGAGCTGCTGCAGACATTTTACATATAAAAACCCTACCTGATGAGGAAGGAGCTAATAACCGTATTGTAAAGATGAACAGAGGTACTGCGAGGTTCAAGGTACCCAGCTTGGAAGTGATAAGCTGGAACTGAAACTAAGGGGGGCTCTGGCTTTCAAATCTCTGCTCTTACCCAGTAGGCAATCCTCTCCTGGGGTTCCAGCCCATATCGCCTTACCCAGGCACAGCTGCGCCAATCCCCTCACCAGCTGGCTTGCTCCCGCCTCCACATTCTCAATTCTGCTACCACCTTATTTTCCCTCAAACTCCTTTGTGATTGGGTCTTCCTCCCAGTCAAGTCTTCAGTGGATCCTCATTCCACGTAGGATAAAGCTAGTGTGCTCTACTTCCATTCCCCAACCACTACAGCAATGCCCAAGCTCCCACTCGAGAACAGAGCTGAGCTCCCACCTTAAACCTGCCCCTTCTTTGCTCTTTGAATTCTCCCTAACCAGTACCCCACTCAAATATTTCCTTACTTTCACGAGGCCATTTACTGATCACCCTGGCCTGAAGTGATTCTTTTGCTTGTCAGCACTTTGACAATGGCTGACTTTACTTACCACGTACTAGGTACTTAACACTTAAGATCTCGCATGATCCTCACAGCACCCACAACTCTTACCACTCTTACTTTACACAAAAGGAAACAATCTCAGAGGATTCACTTGCCCGAAATCACAAAGCAAGATAGTGGCAGACAAAATGGGTCACATCCAGCTGTGTCTGACTCCATAAATACGCTTTGTCCTTCTCCACTGTGGCCACTAGTTACTACTTATGTCTTGTGTTGTTATGGAGTTTTCCTAGTGTTTTCTCCTACTTCTTCCCACCTAGAGGACACAGCCTGAGTCCTAAAAGCTGTGTTATAGCCAGTTTGTGAGTTTTTAGGTATTGGAAGTGAAAGGGAGTTGCCGCCCCACTGATTTTTGCATCCTCAGCACCCACCGCAGAGCCTGGGTGAGTTGCAGGTGCAGTCTGAAGGAATAGCAAACTATGCATCCAAGTATGGTGAGACCTATGGGTTAATCCAGGGTATCTGTCTGCCTGCTCTATGTGTACAAGTAATGCAAAGGTGGGACTCAGTCAGCTCTTGCCAAATGGTCTGTGATGGGAGATTGCCCAGGAAAGCAACTTCTCCCACCTTCACTGGGGCTTCCAAGGTTGCCCACACAGGCTTTGCACATCTGACCAAGAATCACCTACCCATGTGTTTCACTTTGCTCCCCACCCAAGATATTAATCAAAGCCACCAAGGCTTTAGGCCTCGATCAGCAGGTTTGCCAGCTGGGTGAGTTCCTCTGATGTCCATCTGACCCCTTATTACCCCCTCTTCTTTGTACTGGGTTACCTGTACTAAGGGTGCAGCTGGTCTCAGTGCAGGTGACAGGCCTGCCTCTGGAGCTGGGGAAGGAGCCTTATCTACACAACATAGTCTGGCCCTCCCGCATGGGTGGCTAAACTAACAGGCCCCTCCTTCCCAGAACACCCAAGTTACCTCCAGTGCCATCTCCCCGAGTGAAGTCTCCACCCTGGATCATGAAGTCCTTGATTACACGATGGAATTTGCTGTCTTTGTAGCCAAATCCTTTCTGGAAAAAGGTGAGGAAGTGGCATGAGGCACTGGGCAGACATTAAATAGGCCCTGCAGGTGCCCAGCCCACAACTCCTGCCCACAGAGAAGGCATCCCTGCTGGCCAGTCACTGCTCAACGTACGTGCTGCTGAGTGAGCAGCGGCCCCAGGCCAGGCTGCAAGCACAGACCTAGGAAAGGCCAGACTGCATATTCCTCTGCCTTAATGCAATTCCCAGACTTGATATAATTCTACTTCATATAATGTCTATGCCTTTTCCCTCTCATTTTTTTCTAATCATAAGAACAGATGCAAAAAAACTGACCCCCAAAAAGGTTACTTGCTGACCCAATGGAAAGTTGAAATACAAACTTTCTTAAAATGGGGCACTCTTGTTTTCTTAAAACCTGGGAAACTCTGGACTTCTTACTCTTAAGAGAAAGCTCTGTGCAGAGGCCACAAACTATAGTTCCACAGATATGCTTTCTTTGGTTATTACAATGTATTAAAGATAAATTTTCTCAAAAAAAAAAAAAAAGAAAGAAAAAGGAAAAGAGAGCATCCAGATTTCTGGATTCAGTATAAAAAACTCAAGATAAGATTAATACTGGGTTGCCCTGACAACAGGTCAACAGTCAACTGGCACTCTGGGCTACTAATACAGATGGGCCACATTCTGCAGTTCAGTTTGCTGCCAGCCTTTCTTAAGAGATTCTCTTTATTTGAATTTGACCACCTCCGCTCTAGTCACTTACCTCTCCTGTAGCTAAGGCCACAAAATTATCCACTGTTTTTGGAACAGTCTTTCCAAAGAGACCAATGACCACTCGGCCTATATCTTCATCTCCAATTCGCAGGTCGAAGTACACCTGAGGAAAAAGAGCATTTCAAGCTTAGCCTTTAAAGGGACCTTACTAGAGAAGGGAGGGTCCAGGAAGCTACCCTGAGGATGGGAGAGAAAACGGAGCCATACTTTAAGAGCAGTGTTTCTGTATCTCATTGTGGTGGCGACAAAAACCCTATGAGACTCTAATCAAAGTCCCAGGCCCATTCCCCAGAAAACCTGTTTACACTTTCTAAATAAATAATGAGCCCAGATCCCGGAAATTAACATAAAGAATACATAAGAAGGAGAGCCTAGGCTTACCACCCAAGTTTTAAATATATTACTCTGTTTGTACTTGGAAGTGGCTAAAATTTAACTCAAAACAGAGAAAGGATTCGCAATTTGGCAGACGTGATCTTTTACCATTCGCCAGCATTATCTGCAAATAAAGGTACTGAGACTGACAGCGCCAGCCCCAGCTGGGCATCCCAGACGCCAACTTCTGGATGAGGGTAGGGGTGTCGGGGAGAGTACGAGTCATTCTCTGGTCTGAATGGGCGAAGGCCGTCAAGGCGCCACGAGGTCGAAAGACTAGGGAGCGGCTGAGCCAAAGCCCAGAGCTCCGGGACCCTCAAATGCCTCCAACGCCAGTGACCAGCTGCGCCGAGGCCAACCCCAGCCGGCGGAGGGCGGGCCTTGCCGGGCAGGTCTGGAGAGGGGAGGCCGGACCTTGACGGTGACTTTGGGCCCCTTCTTCTTCTCATCGGCCGTAGAGGGTCCTGGCAACAGCAAAAAGACGACAGAGCCCACGACCAGGGCAGCGGCGAAGAGAACCTTCATGTTCCGCTCCGAGATGCGCAGCATCCACTGGGAAAGGCGAGCGGGGCTGGAGAAGCCGAAGGCCGGGAGAAGGTGGAGGCACGGCGGCTGGGACACCAGCGCCGCCACCAGAGGGGCCGCGGGGAGGGGAGGCCGGGGCTCCTTCAGGCCTCTTAGGAGGAGGCGAGCCTCATTTCCCCCCTCTGGTTCGGCGCCGGGTAGTAGGTCCCCACGGGGGGCGGAGCCCCGCTCGCTGACGGGGCGGGCGGAGACGCGGGCTCGTGGGTGGCTGCCACGTTACAGCGGCCTCATGGGCTCCCCAGCTCGCCCACCCACAGGAAGAGGATCAGCGGAGGGCGGTGCCCATTCAAAGAGAACCAGGATTGGCTTTCCGAAGAGACTACAAACCCCAGTATGCAGAGCGGCACACCCCGGGACGGTTTGCTTTTGCGGAAGTGGGAATCTTCCGGCGGATACTTTGTTAGGAAGTCCGCGGTAGGGACAGAAGACACTTGTGATTGTCCGTATTAGTCCAGTCAAGCATGTCACCACCAAATCGGGTTTAAGCGTGGTAGTTTGCAAACACTCAAGGTACGTATATGCTTACCCCGAGTACGACCTTACACAGCTCCTTGTACTTGGCTTGCAAAGCTTGATTCAAAACCCACTTCCTTTTTGACTTAGTACCTGTCACTTTATTATTCATTTTTCTCTCCCTTCTCTAATCTTACTGTGCTTACCGCTGTATGAGTCAATACACATTCCATTGCATACTCTGGTTCTCATCTTTTTATACTTATTTTCCCAAGTAACTACATATTTTTGTGAGTAAAGCACTTATTTTGTATGCAGCTTCCCCAACACTGCTGCAGGGCTGAGTGCTCAAGAAATGCTGGTTGTGATGGTGTCACATTAGGCATAGAGGTGGCCTGAGGTTTAGTCTCCCTTTCCTAGAAACCTTCAGGAAGGTCGATAGTCGTCAGATGCCCCCACAGCACTATTTCAGGTCTTCACCCATACATGGTGTCCTAGTCTACAACATACATACTTAAGTACTGGGAGCCTTAAAAATCCCCCGAAATAAAAATTACGTCTTCCCCAAACTTCGACCTATGACTTTAATAAACATCTTTAATTTTCAAAGATTAAAGTTATGTAAATTTCTGGTCTTCACAGCTCAGATTGTAGGTAGGCATAGCTCCATTTCCATAGTTGAATTCTGCAGTTTGGTCTTTATTTGAGGTGCTGACCTGAGTTTGAAGTTATGCATGGCCACTGGCATTAACTTGCCCTTCCTTACACTGAGATCACTGCAGGCAAGCTGCAGAGTTTCAACAGACAGTTCTCTCACACGTGACATTTGCTTTTCTAATCCTCACACCTCAATCCAGACCACCTCTACTAGGTGGAGATTCTTCTAGATAAAACTGTTGCGCTGACAAAGATGAACTTCCAAACAATCTCCCTCCACTTAATTTTTTTGGTCAAGCCTCTTTCCCTGCTCACTGGTCTCACACTGCTCATAACCACCGAGAAAAATGTTTACCAAACTGTTTTCAAAGTAGCCTTCTCCACATGAATAGCTAAGGGTGAATAGCTAACGGTAAAATGGCATAAAAGCAGCCGTCTCCTTACCCAACCCCACCCCTTTTGAAAGAAAAAAAAAAAAAGCTTGAGATGTTCTCAATGTGAAGTTTTTTGTTTCATAATTGTAACCATTTTTTCCACTCTTACTTACCTACCAGTGGGGGGAAAAAAATTAGGTAGTAATTGAGGAATAACAGAAAAAATTGAACCAGCCAACCATGCCTGGATAGGCAGTCATTTTTGTGGAAAATACATGCCCGTGATTTTGTATTACACATCACAGTTATATCTTCTCTCTGTATAGGTGTTCCTCATTAGTAGAGAATTATAAAGCTACTATTTCAAAGTTGTTCCACAACTTTGGAACTAGTCTGTGAGTGTCGAGTGTCCAAATTCTGCCAGGATTATTTAAAGTGACCCATCCACAAGGCAAGGCAGGCAATGTGCAACCCAAAGGGATGAAGCAAGAATGCTAAGGTATCAGGCACTATTTTCATTTACTGGAGGATTGAATCACATCAAAGTTAGTCCTAGCCAGATTGTTAATTACAAATGAGCCAGGGGAGATTAAACCTGGACAAACCAACCAAACAAAATTAGCCAAGAAAGGTAAGACATTTTATTTTACATACAAAAAGGGTGCAAACTGAGTCCTTTCCTCCCAAATTGGGGGAAGAGGTATACTTAAAGATCACATTTGTGTTTTCCATGGTGCCCTAGGAAATGGACTACTTTGAGACAACATATCAAGACTTATTTCCCATTTTCTCCAAAGAAGGCTACTTCCTCTGCACAGGAGTTTTTCCTACTGGTGTTACAAATCTCTCCTGGAGGAACCATTTCAAATACACTTGAAATTGACATTCATGTTTAAAAATACTACAAATTTCATTTTCACAGCTGAGCTTTGTGACCAGTGCCAGGGTTTATGAAACATTACATCACCTAAAACAAAAGGTTTAAAAAAAAAAAAAAGGCATTGAACAATGATCAGACACCATCCACACATCAATTAAAACTGATTTCCACAGCTGATTTATATATTATCTAGTCTTAAAAAATTGCAATCAACAACCCAATATCTCTTTAAAAGTACAATGGGAAGATTTAAGAAACAGACAAAATAATAATAAATTAGAGCATATAATTAATATATCCAATAAGGATTGATGGATCAACATTATTTTCTTTTGGGGGGTTGTAATATTTTTGGTTTCATCTCTATCTTTTCTGCTGTTTACTCTTCTGCTTGATAAATGGGGCTCATTCCCAGAGCCAGCTTGCTGTGACACTAATTTGAGAAGCTCCCTTGTTACTTGTTTACTTCCTAGAATATTCAGGAACACATGGACCCAGCAGCCTGGGCTAGGTTTTTATGGAAGTGAAATGCACACAGATGAGCACACACATACTCACAGGCATACAAATGCATTCATAAATACCCATCTGTAAATATATTTCCCCCCAAAGAAATGGCTCATCTTTCCTGAGACACTGCTAACAGACTGGTAAGCCTCTTAAAAAGCTTCTGGTGCAGGGCTGGCCTGGGATTTGGTCTGGAGCTCATGAAGAGGAACACTGGAAATGTCACTGAAGGAGGGGACTTGAGGGGAAGAGGCAGTCAGGACAGCTGTCCCCTTGTGTTACTGGGACGACTGCACTGCATCCCCATTTATTACCATGGATAACTCTCTGCTCTGAGACTTTGAAGGTGATGATGGCACCAGAAAGATGATTGTGAGGAATAAAGAAAACAAAAGAAATTTTGTCCATAAAACTGAGGTTTCTTTAAAACATCAAGTTTGGTAACCGGACTAGAAATATATGGAATACACATTCACTTTTCCTTGGTAAGCTGATCCACAAATACTGGAGTGGACTTCCTGGTTGCTTTTTGAGGAAATATGTCAACTACTACTGTCTATATCCAGGGAACCTACTTACTATTTTGACTACAATGAAGAAACCTGTTCTTTTGCACTTAGTCACCTGCAAAAGGAGTTAGGGAAAACATGTTTTTAAGATTGCTTAAATGACCAAAGACTTTCAAGATTCCTTATTTGTGGCTAAAACACTGCTCAAAACTCTATAAACCCTTAGAAGAGCCATAGTTTCCTCTTTTTCTTAAACAAATACAAAATCGTCACCCTCCCGCCCTCCCCCCCTAAAAAAAATTAAAACCCAAGGAAACAAAACCATAGGAATCCCATTTTGATTCCTACTGACCCATCACTAAGACTGGGAGTCACTGTCCATCAACCTCTAGATGGGATTTTTCTGGAGCCGCCAAAAGCAAGAACCCCAGAGACAAGTGCCTGTTGCTCACTTGGCCAATCCAGATGGGTTACATAGTTATCCTGGAATTCATCTGCCTACCTTGGGTCAATGGTGGGGGTGGTGGCAGTGGACTGACAAAGGCAATGTTGGCTGTATGGCGCTGCAAACTTCCAATCTGAGAAACTGGCCCTAACGTGGTGGCTCTGACACTGAAGATAATGCTGTCAGGGCAAGTCACTGGGAATGGAAAACTGGTTTAAATATGAAGATGGAAGAGGTGACCGAGATACAGGAGGCATGTGGACTTGGGAGAGATGCATCAGAAGAAAGATCAAGTTCTTTTGAGAAGATGCTTTCTACACTGCCATGAAAGTACTTATTTTTGAAAAATGCAGGCCACGCTTGCTCACTGGGAGGGGGAACAGGGTTCTATCTTTTGCATAAAAGAAGTTAAGGCTATGATCTTTAGTAATCACTCTGACATAACATTACCAGCAATGCATATCTAACATTACAAGTGATTACTAACACTGATAATCAACACTGAATATGTACTACCAGTGTACATTTCCAGTGAACTAAGTCAGAAGTTACTTTAGAGGTAACAGATGCCTCTTCTGGCTAATGGCAGGGGCTGTTTCTATGTACTTGGAGTTCACTGAGAATTAACGGGTGTTCAACACTTCTACTGGAAACCTCAGGATCCTGCTGTCTCCAGTCGCCCCTGTATTCCAAAGTGAAATGGAGCTTTAACTGGAGGCCGACCTAGTCACCTGACTTGTACCTTCCTAGACAGACCTCAAATAGCAGGAGAGTGTTAATTAAGGCAGTCATAAAAACACACTGGCTGCTGGCACACTCTGCCCACCCCTGCAGAACAGTCTGGAGTGAGATCACTGGGAAACACCAAGGTAGGCATAGCGAGTGATCAAACCTTATGTGCTTAGACTTCACAGACTCAAGTCATGCTCTGGTCACAAAAAAGGACCCGTTATACTTTGGTGGATTCCTGCCCTGCTTGCTTCAATCTGCTCAGGATGTAATGCCTGAAGGATTGCAGGGCTTGGGAGAACTCCTAATGGTATTGTTGTTATTGTTGTTTTAATGAACAGGTGCTGTTACTGCTTAATGCTAACTCAGAAACAACTGCATCAATCCCAAAGAAAAAGATCCCTAGACATCATGGTTGTGAAATGGAGAGAACTCGAAATCTACAGAGCAAGTGGATTTGGGTGAGTGGTGGGTGGAGGAAATACTCAACCCCAAGGACCTGGCTGAGGCACACAGCTAAGCAACTATACCAAGCAACAGAGCTGAGGAGGGGGCCCTGATGTGTTGGTGGGGATGGAACTGATAGCCAAATTACTCCTTACGTACTCATTTTTTTAATGTTAAAGACTCTCTCAGGGGTCTGGGACCACTCCGGAGTGCCAATGGCCCTGGGAGGATCACTATTACTCTGCATGCCAGATGAACCTGGGGCTCTTGAAAATCAAATATCTAGTAAGAGATTTGGGGAGGCAGTGAGGGAAAACTGCATTAAGGAGGACCCCCCGCCCCCAAACTACTCAGGTTCAAACCTTCAAGAGCTAGCCTTTAAAAAATATAAGACCTAAAAAGAGTCACAAATCCAGCTGCAAGGGGGCTTGCCCTGCAGCCAAGCTGGTCACTGCCTTTGCTTTTCTGTGGAAGCGGGGGGTGGGGGGGTGGGGGGGTGGGGGGTGGGGAGGCACTTAATGGGCTATGGAGTGCCAAGAGGCCCCAGACTCTGCCACCATTTCCCCTTGCCCTCCCTTGAGAGGCAAGACTTTTTCTATACGGGGATGAGGAAGTAAACAATTCTGTACAGGAAGTTAGAGTTACCCCCAAACCAACTGAGAAACTACATAAGTTTCCGTGATTATGCCTTAACCGCTAGGCAATGTCAGGGAAACAAACACCAATATTCAAAATCCTCGTGGGAAGGGGTGTGACACTGCATCTCCCAGCCACTCGGTTCTGTGCACGAGAAAATTTCTTTTAAAGAAATGGAAGATTATAATCTTTACAAAAAGTAAGCAAGTTCTAAGCCAGTGAAGTGGTATTTCCTAGCCAAAAACTGATGGAACAGGGGAAGCGCAGTAACTGTTTCATGCTACTGCTGCTATTTCTGCGCCATGAAAGATACACCAAGGGAAATGCCAACCACCAGAAAGTGTCCTCACACCCTCTAGTCCAGAACACAACCCTACACCTCAAGTCAGGGGCCATGATTTCTGTGTTCGTTCCCAAAACCACCAGACTAAGTCACCAGCCATTGTCCTCCATGGTTATCTTTACTCCTAGATATAGGACCTCACTCCCTAATGTAAATAATCCTTTCTTCTCTATCGCTTCTGGAACAAGAGGTCACTGTTTGTTAGCCACTGAACTCAAATGAAAATCAAGAAGATTAACTCCATACATTAACAACTTTTTAAGCAGTGAATGCGGAACCAAGACCCTTCATGGTAGTATGCGGGGCGACTCCACCACGAGCGGGGGGAGGCGGAGAGTGCACTGGGAGAACATGCTCTGGACGCACGGCCACCTTATCTGGAAGAAGTCTATGTCCAACAGAGAAGATAATCTCAGAGCTTTCGTTTCATTCTCCTTTCCCCTGGAAATTTTCCAGCACCAACCAATCTTACCCTCCGGTTCACTACAGCCCACGTTCTAAGTCCTAAGCCTGCAGCTGTGGACCTACTGGGAAAAAATTCGCAGGTGTTGGGTTTCAGATAAGGCAGGCCAGCCCAAATGCTATAACTCAAATATTGGGGCAGAAAGTAAACTCCAATTTTATTTCCTGGCCCTATGATGCCTAGTTCTGAGGTTCCTTTGGCAGTTGAAAGGCAAGTTCACTTTCCTCCTCTTTTTGTCCACTAGTGGCAATATGGTGGCGGCTGTTTCATCACTAATTTTTTCCCCCAAGTCACTAAAGAAGTCACATGGCTATCTAGTTGGAAGTCCCTGGCAGTGGAGGAAACGGATGTTTCAGACTTTTTTTTTCGTTTAGTATCTCCTTCTCTGGGATGAACTGTCTCTCCTGGTCACAGTCTGGCTTGGCTGGCTCATCCCATGTACTGGAGAGCCGGGTTGTCCACACTCCAAGTTGATGAGGTCAAGAGGCTCTGGTAAGGACATTCTTCAGTAGCTGAGAAGATGAATGAAAATTCAAGTATGTTTCCTTGCCAACCTGAGTGTTCACTCAGAATGACACAGGGTTTGGCTTCTTCTCTTCTGGGTGCTGCAGACGCAACTCTCTCCATTGAGAATGTCCTCTGGACCCATGTTCTCTGAATGGCTTGGCTGGCCCCATCCCCCTCAAACAGAAAAAAAGTAAAACTCCCAATATAACCAGACACAATATGCATCTGCCATGTTTTCTGTTAAAAAAACAAAAACAAAAAACTAAAAGTGCAATAAAGTCAGTTTTTTTTTTTCCTTTGCTCAGAACAATCTGCATTGTCCTACTACTGACTGAAGAGCAGGGTTTGCTTGTCAAGAAAGCTAAGAATGCCAACACACGGGGACAGTAGACTGCAGATTGCTTACAGTTTGTGTCCTACAGTGTAAATTCACAGGAGGGAGGAAGGGAGTAACCTGCACCCCGTGACCAGCTGGGGATGGAGGCTGTGCAGGCACAGAGGAAGAGGGAGCCATACTGCCAGATACGTCTGGTAGGTGGAGAAGATTCTTCTCTTAGCTCGGGCCTGCCACCTTCCTCCTACTTCCTTGGCCACACCCCCAGCCTGTAGCTCCTTCAGCAGACAAAGCCTTCACCGCACTAGCTTTTTTGCTGGAGAAGACTGAGGGTGGGCCAAGAACCAGGAGTAAACTAAGGGGAGGGAAGAAAATAGTAGTCCTTGAGTTTTTGTGAATGACACCTTCACTGTAAACAATAGGAAGGAGAGTCAACCAGGTGGCCCCAAGGGCAAGCAGTGGAGGAGCAGCAGCTCTGGGACCTGCTCAGAGCCGTAGGCAGGGTGGGGACAGCCACTGACCCACTGGGCCCTGGCTGCCCACACTGGCTCCTTCTGGGGGCATCTGTTTTCTTCTTTTTGGTTTGGATCTCCACCCTCCCCCACAGAGGAGTCCTTTCCAATGAGAAATGGCAGGAGCTGCAGGTGCAATCGAGTCAGAGTCCCCAGGGCCTGAGGACTCCTGGGAGGCACTGGTCACTTGTGGCGCTGAGCAGTCTTCTTCCTTTTCCTCTTAAAGAAACAGCAGCACCTGGAGCACAAGAACACTGCAAGTCAGTGGGAGAGGCCTGCAGCTTCCGACAGACTTCTGCCTGCATCTGCTCATTGCAGGGGGTAGAATTTCTCCCTGGCACCCACCCACAGGGCCACCCACCATCTACAGTGCACAAACTGGAGGCAGTGGGAAGTGTCTTCCAGGAAAACTAAGGGAAATAGTTGCTTCATTTCAATCTGTAGCTACCAAACCCAATTATCAAAATGCTGCAGGCTAGACAGCACAGTGGCAAGCATTTATGGAAGACGAAAAGGCTTTATTTCCTAGTCTAACACCCAACCCAGATGCATTGCCGTTATCTGGAACCAAAGCTGGGGGTCCTCAGGGATGCATTATGAATAGCCCACACTGTCTGACCCCTGACACAGAAGGCAACATTATTTAATGCATCTTTAGTCATCATTGGGTATGAAGGCTAAACTAAGGCAAACAAACCCCATGAAAAGTACAATGTTTGGAACTCTAAGAGGACCTCATGATGCTACCAATGAAGGATTAAGGTCTCTCTATCCCCAACCCCACCCTCACCCAGCTACCTGGAGCAGGCAGGAGAGGCCCCGAATCTTAATAAGAACTTTGAGCCCAGATCTCCTGACTGAAATTACCACAGCTCACTCTTCATTTGGAGAGGATCAATGCCACAGCCCAGGAGCTGAGCACCAGGAGGCTCCGGTGGCAAGGTGCTTCTCAACTTAGCTTCCTGACACTGCTACTGCTGGGTTATAGGACTGGCTCTGTTTTGGGTAGCAGTTGGGGACTGCTCCTTTCATGAGCCCTCCAAATGCTGCCTCCTGGGCAACAGCTACAGCTTTGGCACATCCCTAAGCCTGAGTAACCCCTCCTTACTCTTGCCTTTGGAATCGAAAACACCTCTTCTCAAACAGTGACTAGTCCAGAAGGGGGGGATGAAGGCTGTGGTATGGCTGGTGCAAATGATATGTCCTTTCCAGGGAGATGACACATGGGAAATGAGAATGTGAGGGGCAGAAGGTAGTAGATGAGTCAAAAATGCCAGGTGATGGAAGGGAGTCAAGCTGGAAATACAGCTCAGATTTGCTGGACCCTTGAAAGAAAAGCTTTACTGAGAACACTATCTTTGGGATCTCTTACCCAATCCTTCCAGGTTTAATGCCAGGAAAATAAAGAACTATTGCTTACTTCCTATACCCTAAAGTTCTCCACTGCAGCTAAGATTCTTTTCGTCAGATCCCTCGATATTCCTACACTCATATGGATTAGTTATTAAAAATTTAAAGGAAGTTTCTTAGAAAGAAAAAATAGACACTTACAGAGACAATGATGGCTCTAATCATATCTGAACAAATCAAACATGGAGATTTTGTAAACAGGGGATTCTTAAGAGGGTCTAAGGATTTTCTAACTGTATCAATGACATTTGTAAAATACTACTAATGGGTGTGAATATAGCTACTAAACAAAACGTCATGGGTATTTGAAGACTGAGTACATTTTTTTTCTTCTTTTTGCGGCAATTTATCCAAGAATGGCTTTTTAAAAAAATACATTCTTTTAAATAAAAATGACCGACACTTTCAATTCTTTAAATCAGTCCTCAACGGAATACCTGGGGAAGGATTCAAGAAAAAAAAAAAAAGTCTTTTTCTGTACACATGCTTTAGAAAACAGACATTTTCCAAGTTTAATGTCCTGAAATTAATACGAAACAAGGCAAATTAAATCTCATGGGAGCAATAATATTTCAATAGTTACCTGTTAACCATGGCTTTCAAAGGAATCATTAATATTTAAGCCAATTTCTACTCTTAACTGTTTTCAGAGGAGCTAAGATGATGATTTTGTATTTTTAAGAGCAATATAAAAATGTATGAAATGCTGTTTTAGTCCATTTCAAATGACACAACTCCTCTTTTACCTCCTCCAAGGCAAGGCATAAGAATTAACATCTGCTTACAAGAATATCATACCCTGATATGCAATGTTGAATTCACCTGCCTGGAGGAGAGTATGAGCTGTGGCTTACAGCCCTAGGTTAATTTTTGCTGGTTACTGTAGTTAAAGCTTCAGCAGTAGCAGAAACTTTTAATAATTCTACCCACAAGAAAACAGAATCCACAATCTGCTCTTCTACTCTTTGGTTTCCATGGTGACTACCAGCAGCAGGACCTGTTAAACCTGGTCAAACCCAGACCAGCCACTGACTGACTTCATACTGACATCTTAATATCAGAAGAGAATGAAGGCAAGTGATGGGCCCTTCCTGTGTCTTCGGTTTCCTCCCAGATGATTCTTTGATTGGATGACCAGAAATTCTTAACATGCTGGACTGAGAAATTGATCTAGTCTCCCTACGCACAAGCCATGAAATGTTCTTCCCCCAGGCCTTTGAGCCATTTATTTCTTTTTCCACATTGCTCTCTTACTATGGCCTGGCTCTCTCCCCTCAGCTATTCTTTGCTATCCTTCTCTCCTTTGCTGTACTTGTTCATTTTTCCCTTGCTCTAATACCTGGCTCAAGACCCACAGTATCCATGCAGTCTTCCTTGAGCATCCTACCCACAGTGATCTCTCAAGGGACAATGACATAAGTGTCCTGGGGAACTACTTGTCCTTTCAAGTATGTATATCCTATCTCTCTAGTGAGATGGTACTTAAGCTCTTTGGGGAAGAGAAGGCCTTGGGACTTCCTAGAGTTCCAAGCACTGAGCTGGATGAGCACACAGTAAACCCTGAATCTGCAGTCAGGATCACATGACTGACATCTCACAGGAAAAACTAGACCACACAATGTCAGGTTACACAGACACATGTTTGCTAAACAAATAGGCCCAATGTATTCCTCAATACTACAAAACTACAAATTCTATCTGCATAAAACCCAATTGTTAACTTCAGTACATCCCTGTCCTTGGGGAAACCCTGTAGGCAACCTGACTTAGGGTTCAGAAACCAGTGCTCAACCCAAATAAGTGAAGACAAATAGAAACAAGGTAGTTATAGAATCCAGCAGGCTGTTATCACCACAAATAGGACCTCATGCATGCAGATAACATGAGAGAGTTAACAGTTCCAGACTGCAATAGACCAACTAGTTCAGGAGCACCTGGAAGGTCATAGGCAGTGTCCAAGAAGATAGCTGTGGAAGGGGCTCTGTCTTACAGCAAGAATGTGCCTCACCAAATGTGGATTCTTTAGGCCTTCCCCTACTCTATACTTCATGTTGTTCCTAAGAATGCATTCAAGGAATCTGGAAGAGAGGCTCCAATCTCATTGGCCAAGTCAGCCCTTGGCCCACTATATGCTCTTACAGGAAGTCAAAAAAAAAAGTCAATAAATGGAAACAAACAAACGAACAAACCCAACAACAACAACAAAAACCCAAACAACATGTTCAACTCTCCCACAAGAAAGAGCTGTCTTTTTTTGAGACTCATATTCTACAGATGGAGGAACCAGCTGAATCAAAAAGAAAAGTCACAGGTTTTTCCAAAGCAGCTTATTTCTAGGTTAGAGACCAAGCTGCAGAATGTGAGATTATCTGGTAACAACTGTCCTTGAGGTTCTGAGGAATAATCTAAACAACTCGTATAGTAATCTTGTCCTTAGCCCTGTCCCTCTCTATCTGATAACATCTGGTCATATTAATTTGGGAAAAAATTCACTCGGCTAAAAATAGATACTTTTGGATAGTGTGGGATATTATTTTGACAGGAGGAAGCATTGATGAGGTGGGTTTGAAAAGAAAGAAGGAACAGATTAATTCCTAGGTACAGGCTTGCCCCATCCCCACCTTGTGGATCTAGTTTCCTGCTCTGGGTGGTTATGGCACAAGGTGGCATATGAAAGCCATTCAGTGTTCCTAAGGCATTTTGCTTGGCTTTGCCAATCCCAGCCTAGTCTGGTCCGCTCCCCTAGCATGTGGACTGGAGAGAGGGACTCACCACATGTTGAGCATTTTCAGGCAGCTACAGAGTGTGTAAAGAGAAAAACACAGAAAGGAAGAGAGAGAGAAAGAGAGAGATATTAGTCCACAGAGGTGAGATGGAAGCGACTCCCTGTGAGCCATGCAAACATGCAGAATGTTGTGTCTGTGTTTAGTTTCTTCTTCTGTCAAGGTAGGGTGAGTAGGCTCTGGCCACTTGGTCCCCACACTAAAGTGGAAGGGGCAGACACCTGATGGAAGCATCAAGGTGGGAGCTGGATCTTAGTGAGGGGTAAGGAAAAACAGAAAGAAAGCTGGGGGATGCGCCAGGGTGGGCTTTTCTGGGCACCATCCAGGAAGGTAGCAGGAGAAAGAGCAAATGATCCTGCCTGTAAGAATTCAATCAAGCACCAAGGCCCAGCCATTTTGGTCCCCACATGAAGTCTTACTGTGCATTTTGTTAAGCTACCCTTCCAACTATTCTGAGAGAAACAGAAGTCCCTAGCCTTTCTATAAATCCAACCTGCCTGACCAAAGCAGCCAGCAGTTAGCTCTTCCTCTAAAGGGGGAAAAAAAGGCTTAAGAGACACTTTATCTTATAGAAGATGACTCAGAGAGAGGAGGGTCACTGCTCTGGATTAAGGGCCTAAATCCATTCTTGTTAATTTTCAGGGGAAATGAGGTCCACATTTGCTAATTTATAGCTAAAGCCAATGGATAACCGAAAATTCTTGTTCCCCCATAACAAAAGTCACCCCAAAAGCTCCCTCACTATTCTTCCAACCATACTCAGATAAGTACATTGTACTATAGCTAGAGAAAAAGGGAAGTTAGATATTCATTTTGTGTAGAACGAAAATCAAGACCCTGTTATTTCTCTCCTCCTTTACACAAAACACACTGGGCGAGAAACCCAAAAATGAAAGCTTAGAAGTGACGTCTTCACACAGTCTCCCCAGTACCCTAGCTGAATCTTAATATAGACAACAGCTCCCTTTTTCTCACAAGCAGACTGCAAGGGCAAATGGCATCACAGCTACATGCAATGAAGGGTTGTTTGGGATGCCTCGTGCTTCTCTAGCTGTGACTTCTTCCCATGAAAATGATCAAGCAGGTGGACACATGGCTCTGCCTTACTCTCTTCCATACGAGCAGAAGGCCAAGAAGAAAAACACATGACTGTGCTCTGACAGTTTCCTGGGCAAGATGGATTGGTGGCTCACGAAACCACTAGGCAATGAGCACATAAAATGCTCTAAGCTATAAGCTTTTGGATGACATTTAGTCAAATACAATTGCTCCCCTTTAGTTTCTACATCTTTAAGAAGGCCCAAATCTGGAACTGGTGGCCAAGAGGCAGAGTGGTCCCTTTTCGCTAAATGGGGAGACTTTAAACTCTCTTTACATTCTAGAGTTTAGATTATACCAGGACAGAATACACCAGATTAAAATTTTTGTGAATGGCCCCCTATCTTACACACAAGACACAAACATCACACTCACATACACGATTACTGTGCACATTTACCAAAATGAAATGAGATGAATGAGTTTAAAAGATAAACGTGTATAGGGCATATTATAAGATTAAAGCCCATTCAATCTTGGTATTCAAAGCATCAAAATTATTAAGACCAGAGATAAACTTCTAGCCTTCAAAGTAATAGCCATGATGGTGAATTACAAGTGAGCTGGGGGTGAAAATGGGCATAGCTACCTTTCAAGCCCAGGCAATGTTTGGATCAGACCACACCTAGTGCAGTGGTTCCCAACTCTGGCTATACATTTGAGTCACCTGAACTTTACAAAATTCTTGAAGCTCAGACCATATCCCAGATAAATTAAATCAGCAGCTCTGGGGCCAAGATTCAGAAATTTGTATTTATAATAAGCCCCAGATGACTCCAAAGTATAGACAAGGTCAAGAACCAATAGGAAAGGAGTACCACATCATTTATTTGGGAGAATAAAAACTCCCCCTGCCCTCCTTATATATTAGGGCCTTATATAAACAGGGAGAAGAGCATCTGAAGCCACCCACAGTCAGCAGCAGGGAAGCAACAGGACAGAGTCCGAGTCATCCTCAGTTGCTTTTTATCTAATGGGTCAGAATCCTCAAGTTCTGGCTTTCTAAGGAAAGGACCTCTTGAAAGCAAAGTGAGCCCATCATAAAGATGGGCAGCAGAGGGAAAATCATGCAAAGTGTGTCTGGAAGGAAGAAGAATGCAGGTTTTGTCTGGCTTTTTACCACCTTATTATCAAGAGGTATAAGCTTGTTCTGGCTTGCATTTAGGTTCTTTGGGGGGCTCAAGAGACCACTTAGGAGAGAGTATCACTATAAATATATTGCCTGCTTCTGAGAACAGGGTGCTGGGCTAGCCTGAATGTTCTCAGTTTATAAGAAAAATATGCATGTCAGGCTTGGCAACAGTTACTGATTTGTAAAGGACTTCTCTCTCGCTACCTCCTGTGTTCTTGTAGGTTAAATCTGGATCTGAATTTGGGATGTGGAAAAAAGGGAAAGAAGTATGGAAATGCTGCTTTTGCAGTAAAATCAGCAGTTATTTCACCTTCTACCCCATATTCTAAGAGTTTAAACACAGACCATGCAGAGAGCACCAAGGGGCCGGTGGTATGAACAGGGCAAGACATTCACATGCAAGAGAAGCAAGAAAGGGAGTGTGATAACCTCCTTACCCTCTTGGGATTGGTATAGTTTCCTCTCCTTCCCAAGACCCTTTCACTAATAGGTGCAGAGATTCTTCTTCTTGCCTGACTTATCTGAATCTCTGAATCCAGAATCATTTAAGTGAGAACGAAATGGCGTTGAAGCCCTCGCTTCAGGACTATATGGAGAGTGGTTAGTCAAGAACCAGAAACTTAATGCTGTTAGCATAGAGCATGGCTGAAATAAGCAGATTCTTCTCTGAGTCCCATAGGAAGCAAGAAGCTCCAGAGCCCCAAGGGGCTCATGACAAATATGTATTGTAGGTATTCTATCTATCGTGATTCTTTTCAGTCACTATGTCTTTTGCGTTATGTGGACTAGAGAAATGATTGTCTTCCCAGAAATCACAGCTGAAGAAGGGTAGCAGCAGCCTTATGGTACCATGCAAAAAATAAAATGGTCAAAAGAAGAAAGCTGTGGACACAAGCATGAGGAATTCAGTCTGAGATGAGCAGCACACAGAGAGGAAGAGACGGAGAAAAGATTTTTCAACCTATGACTCAAGAATCCCCTTGAAAGATGAACGTACTTAGCTTCCTCCACTACCTCCACCTCGGCGTGAGCAGTGATTGGTGCATTGGAGTGGGCTCCCGTGGGGTCATCAACATTCAGCTCTCCATTGGTTGAACTCACCACCTGAAACAGAAAGCAGAGTGTGACAGACACCCTGGCAAGAGGAGCCTCCTGCCAGCGCCAGAGAGGATCACTAAGGGATATCTGGTCTCTAGGTTAGGTACTAGCTAGGCAGTGCATGGAATGTTTGTTTTCCTGGGTTAAGGGGCCAATCGTCTTGGTTTAGGGAAGGTTCCCAGATCCTATCATGTGAGAACTCAAAATTCAATCATGTGCTCATATAATAATAACTTCCATACTGAACACCTACTCTGTGTCAGGCACTGTGCTACACTGTGTGTGTGTAAATTTAATCCTCACAAAAATCCTATGAAAGATGTCATATTACTCTTAATTCTACTTTTCTTAGTTTATTATACTATAATTATAAAAAGACTCAGGGATGATATTAAAAAAATTCTAAAAAGAAAATCATTAGTGGGCATCAGAAACTATAAGCAATCACACTTTCCTTCAAAAATTTCTTCATGGCTTTGACCACTGGTTTGAAGTTACTCAAATAACAAGACTGCCACGTCCTCTCTGCTGAGAGGGCAGACGGTAAGGAAACGCTTCCCCTTGGAAGACCAGTCTTATTTCAACAACCTTTATTTCAGGTTCAGTGTCATCCCATGTCTCACTGATGGTCCCCGAATTGTAACTGAAGGCTCTCACTCCTGTCATCTGTTAATGTGGACCCGATCAGGCTTCTCTTGCTTGTGCAGCTGCTTCTGCCAACTGGTTTCATTTGCAGCACATGATTCCTGTTTATGTGGGTGCTGGGGAGTGAGACAAGGGACCCCGCTGGATAAACCACTCTGCTGTTAAAGATCTTGGCTGAAACATGGGAGAGAACCACAAAATAGAATAAATGGTTCGGATATCATATGCCCTTGGGTAAGTAACTTCATCTATTTGAGACTGTTTCTTACAGGCTGATGTGAGAATTACACAAGAGAATGTATAAGACAGTGTCTAGAACAATGCCTGGTGCACAATAATGGAGACAGCATAGCACAGTAAATAAGAAATGGGCTCCAGACTTGGTCAGCCCTGGTTCGAACCCTAGATCCACCACTTACTTGCTGTGGGTCCTTGGGCAAGGTTTTCAATCTTGCTGTGCCTGAGCTTCCTAAACTAAAATGGGGAAACAATACTGCTTACCTAATTGGGTTACTATGTAGACTCCACAGAAAGTGCCATGGTACATGGCAATAGCTCAATAAATGTTCATATTACTGTTACTCTCCCTCCACAGATGTTTATTCTTATCTCCCTCTAGATCTGGGGTCCTCATCAGCAGTTAATTTGCAGAAATTTCCTGCACAGTCATAAAGAGGAAGGTGGGAGGAAATACTTAGTATAAAGGAGTCTTTGGGAATATTTATTCAAAGAGGAAAGAACAGACAAGGTGACTACTACTTACTTGTAGTCTATGCCCATCATTATTTCTAAACCAGAAATATGTATTGTCCTTATTAATACATGCTTTAAAAAAATTAAAACAATGCTAATAGAGTAAATGAAACCTACAACATTAAATTTAGACTTACCAGAGAGAGACCCCAATTTCTGCTAGTGATCAAATTTAGCATCTCTGGTTAATGAAACCACGTGATATTATCTATTTCTTGACACAATATAATTAATACTATATAACATTATTTATGTAGTATTCTTGCAGGAAAGAAAAGGTTTCATGTGAACCTAAGAATGATGGAAAGAAACTGACAAATCCAAAATGTGGGACATTCTATAGGACAAGACTGGCCTCTTCAAAAAAGACATGTCTTAAAAAAATATTTTGTTAAGACAGGGTGACTTTTAATATAGATTAAAAGAGATTAAGAATTAAGAGACTAAGATATTAAAAGAGACTGAAGAAGCATGACAACCAAATGCAATGCATTTTGGAGACAATTGAGAGAAATAAGATATTATGAGATTATTATTAATTTTCTTAGATTTGACAGTGGTATTGCTGGTTACATGAGAGGATGCTGTTCTTAACAGATGCAGGCTGAAGTATTTTGAGATAAAATTTAATGATGACTGTAACTCATGTTCAAATGGTTTGGCAAATATTCCCCAGCTCCTAACACACAGACTTAAAGCAAATATGGCAAAATCTTAATAATTCATTAGTGTAGGTTAAGGATATACATAGGTTCATTGCATCCCTCCACCTCAACTTTTTTGCAGATTTGAAAATTTCAAAATAAAAAGTTAGGAAAAAACCAGCAAAAAATAAAAGGTAGAGGAGAGAGGGTTTACACAATAGAATGGAGAACCACAGCTCCTGATGCTAATGCTGTCCTGTGAATTTCCTCAGCCTACATTTGCTTCTTGTGGGCACATTCTAGCGGCACACTAGAGATAATGCTGTAAGTTCATTCTATAAGCACGAGAGTGGAGAAATCAAAGTAAGTTTCTTAATGAACTCAGCAACTGGATAAGATGTTAAATTAAATGTCTTGGCCTTTACCAATATGAACAAAGGAGGAGTAAGCATCACCACTGTGAATTACCTGGTGACTTTAGGTCATTGTGCCTGCTCACAGAGTTTCACACGTTTCATACTCTCTAATTTCTCCTCGCTATGAACTGCCACTTGGCCCACAAGGAATGTCCTTGGACAACAGAAGGAAAGGGTTATCTAAATTTTACAAACTAGACATCTTGCTTGTATCAATGAGAATCTGGTCTCAAATGAATCAGGCACAAGTGGGAACCTTAACATCAGTTGTCTAACCTTAAACTTAACTGCACCTAAAATAATACACTTGGAATCAATCTGGGCTGTTTAGAGCATTCACTTAATTATTTCAGGATGAAAGTACAGTTTGTCAAATCATTGACTTGCTGCCTAGATGTGCAGTGGAACAAACACTAATATAGGTGGCCAATGAGCTGGATTTCAGGCTTAGCTCTACCACAATATCCTTTGTGAGCCCTGGTTTCTAATTCTGTAAGACTATGCCTCATAATATTAAGTTAAATACAACGATGTCTAGGAAAGCAACTTGAAAAATTATAAAGAACCTTAATAATGTAATGAGTTATTAGTATTTTAAACAATACCATTTTTATCTTTTCTATTGAAATTTTTAAGTATAATTTCATTAAAAAAATAAGCTTTATTTGTATACCTGGAATACTGACATTTATTTTGCTGTAATCACTATTAAAATTAATTCCATATTCCTCTGTCTATATCACACAAAAACAAATTATTAATATCTTACAGGATTATCTGTGAAAGAGACTAAGGTGAAGTACTATTTTGAACTTTAGTCCTTAACTATTGGTAACATTCCTTTTGAGAATCTCAAAACTTTGAGTTCTTAATTCCAGTTTTCGAAAAATTAATATGAAGAAAATCAGAGCTGTGTACCAAAGGAAGAAGTACTTTAGCTGATAATCAACATTTCAATCTTATTTCTCACAACTAACATATTTGGCTTCTCTACCTTTAAAATGGAAATAATACTGACTTCAACAAGAATTGTAAATAATTAACAATTATTTACAAATTATAAAGTTTTAATTATAAAACTTTATAATTTGTAAATAATCATAAATTATTGTAATTACAATAATTTTAAATTTTAAATAGTTAAAATTATAAAGTTTTGAGCAAATATTAGCTAAATGCTAAATGTCATTCCTAAGTCTTATGCCCTTCCTTGGTCCTAGATATTTCTAGATATTTCCTATATGTTTTAAAATTTAAACAACTTTAGAGTCATCTTTTTGAAAGAGAAAAATATACTGCCTTCTTGAATTTGGGCCTTCCACATGTGGAAGATCTGTGGAAATACTGGAAGGATAGGAACCATAGAGACCTGCCCATTAAATAGGTTGGAATGAGAGTGTCCAAGTGCCTTATCAGAGCAAACTTCTCATCTCAGAGTTCTGCACTCCCTACCAGGTCATGGTATCTGCAGGTCATAAAGGTTAGGCCAAGCGTGGTTTGACCATATTACCTTTGGGAAATGAGACAACTCAGAAATATGTGGTCATCTGTTGTGCTAGAAATAGTACTACTGCTTTGGTTTGCAAAAAGCATAGCCTTTATGAGTTTATACAAATTGGGGCTAAAATCAAAGAAATAGATATAGTGAGAAGCAGCAGAGCTTAACATAATACTAGGGAAATGACACAACTGCCTGCCCCCTACTCAAATGTCAAAAAACCTAGTATAATTTAGTTTATTGAGAGTCGAGGGAGGTTGCATTTGTCAAAAGTGCTGCCAGAAACTCCAACTGGCCCCAGTTCTAAACTAAAGACAACCCCTCACAGTGGACAACAGAATATACTGTTCAAATGAGCACCCGTGTGTCCTAGGAACACAAATCTACTCAACTAAACTGTAACTGACTATGAAGTGTTTCCCTTTTAAAATTGTTTCATATCTTTTTCTTCTATTTACAAAGTAAGTCTGTTTATAGTAAAAAGAAAAACAACAACAAAACATTAAAATATATATATATATATATATATATATATATATATATATATATATATATATATATATATATAAAAGCATAAGTTTCCAGCAACATCATCACGTGGAAATAGCTAGTGGGAAATTCAGTATACATTCCTTGAGGATAAAGGTATTTAAAATATTTATGTAAAGGGGCAAACAGTATATTAGGCTCTGTAGGCTATAGAGTCTGTGCAAAACTACCCAGCCCTGCCACTGCAGCAGGAACGTAGACAATATGTAAATAAATGAGTGTGATTGTGTTCTAATAAAATTTTATTTACAAAAACAGGCAGAAGGTGGAATTTGGTCCACTGGTTGAGTCTGTCCATGCTACTCTACATAGTTCCTTTTTTTCTGCATACACTAATATATATGTGCTTATGTTTATTCTCCTTCATACATATTTGAAAATAAATTTTAAAAAAGACAAATTTTAGATAGTGCTTTACAATTTGCTTTCTCCACAACACATCTTGGACAGTCTCATGATACCCAGAGATCTCTCTCTCTCCACTGCGCAGAAGTATTATATTTTTTTAGTTAATGTGGAACTGATGAACAGTTAGTTGACTCTGATTTTCTGGTATTTGAAACAAGCCAGCAATAAACATTCTAGAACTGAACTGTCTAATACGGTAGCTACTAGGCATATGTGGCTACTAAGTACTTAAAAAGTGTAAAATACATCTAGATTTCAAAGACTTAGTTAAAAAGAAAAAGATAAAATATCTCTAATATTTTTAATACTGACTACACATTGAACTATTTTAGATATACTGGGTTATATATATTATTAAAGTTAGTTTGATCTTTTTCTTTTTGCTTTTTAATGTGACTACTAGAAAATTTTAAATGGCAAATTTCAGTCCTATTTCTTTTAACAGCCTTGTTGTAGAACATATATCTTTAGTATCTGTGCATTTATGAGGGATATATATCTAAAACTAAATTCATTGATCACAAAGTGTAGAGTTTTAAGATCTTAACTGATATTGACAAATTATCCTCCAAAATAGTTGCAATTCACATTTCAATAATAGTAGATAGGTCATTACTAAACTTACACATTTTTTTACAGATGTGATAGACAAAAAATAATGTATCTACATGTATATGTATTTTTAATCATTAGGTTTTATTTTTATCTGAGTTATGTAAGCACACTGTGTAAAGAATCAAATATTTCTCCAAGGATCGTTAGGAAAAACAGCAGTCTCTTTCCCCAATAGCACCATTTCCCATTTCTTGATAGCTGATTCTCTTGTTTTTTACCTACATATCTCTGAATAACATGAATCTTCAGTCGTCATCTTTGTCATTATATTCACCATTTCCCATCTATCCGTTCTGCCATTATAATTTATTTTGTAATTTTGACTAGATCAAAATTGTTAGTGTTGGCATTAAGACTAGTAAAAGCTATTTACAGCTGTGCATGCAGTATAGCAAGGTTATTTTTCTTTCCCTATATAACTGGTTATTTTCCTTGGAATTAATTATCTTTTAAAATTTATTTTTACTTTGCTTTTTATACATTAGTTAATAATCACTAATTCTAACCAAACCCTGTCATTTATCTAAACAGCTACTATCAAGATATTCTGATATACTGGTGTCCTAGTCAATTTATCATTTTGGTTAAACCTGCTCACAAAGCCTCCTGACCACCTCTATTTGGGACAGGCTGTCCTCTTCTATTGGCATACAGCTGTTATCCTGGGATCCCTAACTTTACTATTATACTGGGGAGTCCCTTTACTTCTCTCCT
The DNA here is from genome assembly GCF_014176215.1 of Rousettus aegyptiacus. Taxonomy (NCBI): domain Eukaryota; kingdom Metazoa; phylum Chordata; class Mammalia; order Chiroptera; family Pteropodidae; genus Rousettus; species Rousettus aegyptiacus. The sequence goes on from NW_023416306.1 coordinate 131,785,426, forward strand.
GTGTTCAATCTTTTGTTTCCTAGGTCCCATATAGTCCTCTTACTTAATTTATTCACTCATTTTCATAGTGCACATCTTCTTGTAGCTTCATAAGAAAGGGTGCATGAGAAGTAAAATTTTTGACACCAGATTCTTGCGAATATCTCTATTCTACAGTCCAACCAGAATGACAGTTTGGCTGCGTACAGAATTCTAGGTTGGAAATAATTTCCCCTCAGAATTTTGAAAGCATTGTTCATTGACTTCTAGCTTCTAGTATTGCCGTTCATAAATCTGAAGCTATACCATAATTCTGATCCCTTCTTTACATATGACTGTCTTCTCTTTCTGGAAGCTTGAAGGATCTTCTCTTTGTCTTCAGTAGTTTGAAATTTCACAACGCTGTACCTTGGTATGGTTCTATCATCCATTATAGTGGGTCCTTTTGATCTGGAAACAAGTCTATGAGTTCTGATAAATTGTTTTGTTAATGATTTCCTCCCTTCTACTGTCTCTGTTCGCTCTCTGGAACTCCCATTATTTAGAAATTGGACCTCCTGGACTCTCCTTAAATCTTATATTGTTTTCTCCTATTTTCATCTCTCTCTCTTTACTTTTTGGGAGACTTCCTCATAGTTTTATCTTCTAAGCTATTGAGTTTAAAATTAAAATATAATTTTGTTTATTACATTTTTACTTTTTAGGTATTTTGTTTGTTTGTTTGTTCTTAAGAGTGTTCCTCTTTAAAAACAGCATCCTGTCTTTGCTCCAGAGTTGCAGTATCTTCTGTCTCTGAGGATATTAATAATGAGGTATTTTTTGTTGCTGTTGTTTGCTTTGGTCTTTCTTAATAAAGGCTTTCCTCAGAAATCTGAGAATCCTTGATTTGTTTGCTCACATTTAAAAGCAGGAGATTGCAAAGTTAAGTGGCACTTTGAGTACAGGGGCAGGACTTTTAAAGTACAGATCTTACTGCGGAATGACCTAGTTGGGCCATTTCATTAGGGAAACCCTCTTGTCAGTATGCTAAGATGTTTTCTTTATGGAATGGTCAGATTCCCCAGAAACAACTCAGTCTCCTGCCTGGAAGTACCTATTTGGCTATCAGCATTCAGAAGCACTAAATGGGTAAAGCAGGCAGTCAATACACATACATTCATTTGATCTCCCTTTTTTCAGGCTAGTATTCTGCCCCAAATGTGACCCTCTATTTTGCCTTTTCCAATGAATAAATCTTTTGCTGGGGAGGGAGGAGAACATCTAGGATCTCTGGCTTTAATTAAGCAGACTTTTAACCAATCTTCTTTCTTTTAGCGCATGCCCTCCACATCCACCTACTCCTTATAGAACGCCAACTTCTGAGTCTTTTGGGGATTCCCCAGTATAAACAGAGTCTCAGCTTTCCCTTCTGTTGGCTCAGGATTCAGTTTTCTTGAGACTACTAAGTCATTTAATAATCACCCATCTACTTTCCAGCTTTCAACATTTTGTTGCTGTTGCCTCCTCTTTTGCTTCTTCCATCCTTATATAGATTTATGCCTTTAAAAAATCTCTTTACTATTATTTTTGTGTTGTTTCAGGAGGGGTGAGAGTACATCTGTGTGTTCAATTCATCATTTTTACCTCGATGCTCCTATGAGGTTTTTACAGGGCCAAACCTATCTCCCAAATTCCTGTGAATAACATGATCTTCAGTGAATCACTCCATGTGAATGCATGTCCTAGACAACCAGACCTACTGAGATGCATTTCTATGTGCACGAGGTTTGTCTACCCCTTTATAAGAATTTCTGTTTGGTAGTTCTGGGTTCACTTGTATACCTCAAATGGTGGTGTCACCTACTAGTATGAGAAAAATATTTATGTTAAGATTATTAAAACAGTGACATACAAGAAAAGAGACGCAAGTACTTCAGAAATAATTCTCTAAGACCATACTTACTCCAGCAGAAAAAAGAAATAGCCCAACTTCTTGGGTACCTACACAGAAACAGTTGACTTGGACTAATTAACATTCTCACCTTATGCACTAAGGCATATATCATCATGGAATGAGCGATATATGCAGTCTTCTGGTCAAAAAATACTTAATTTTATACACATTTCAGGTCTTTACAATTCACAGATTTGACACTAACACATTTCCACTTTGACATTATTTTTATAGCTTATCATGAGCGAATCAAGGTTGTAAGACTAGTTTAAGCAGAAATCAGTATCAGAAATTACAGGAACGTTTCTTTGTCAATGACAACAACGAGCAATCTTTCTACAAGTGACTCTTACAAGTCCACATAGGCAGAAAATCAGCACACAGATATTCAGTTATCTATAGGAGCACCTTGACCTTGCTCTAAATTTCTATTCTAAAGGAACCTGAGTTTCAGAGCAAGCCAACATTCTACTAGCCAAGCTGGAAAGGCCAGGAAAAGGCAATAAAGGCAGTAAGTACCTGCACTGATCCCCCATGGCGGTCTGCAGCCAAGTGAGACGTCAGGTATGAGGTATTGGTCTGCCGGCTGGGCTGGATTTCCCATTCTCCTCGGCGCTCTGACGATGCAGTCTGCTCAGGCATTAGGAAGCATGAGAGCAAGATACGGAAGGAAAGGTGAAGCAACAGCAAGCAATAACAAAATCAAGTACATTAGTGTCCCTGAGGGTTTTGTTTTCATTTTGGATTTTAAATTAACTACTGCAAAGCACCGAGAAAAAGTTAGCTTGGCTACATTAATTTCAGCCTAATGAGCCAATACATGACAGTCTACAGCACACTATCCTGACTTAGACACAGAAGAAAAAAAAAATCACCAAAAGAGGGGACAAAGCCATCGAAGGCTAAAATCACCTTTTAGCTTCCAAATTAGTAAAATTTCAGTAGCTACTAAGCAGACTAAATTCAGAATGTTAAGATTGTTGAACAAAGGAACAATCATACTTACAAATCATTTTACTGATTAAAGATCTATCTAAGCAGTCAATACAGAAAATTCCTAGCATTAGGAATGAAGATAATATGCCTTTACCTGAAATAGGGAGCCCACTACTCTCAACATAAACCTCCATGAGACTTTCAACTAAGAGGAAATGAGCAGTGACGGTGGCTGGAATATGCTTTCTTAGCTAAAAGAATGAACAAAGTATCTCTTCAAACCAGGTTCACAGGTCAAGAATATGAAAAGATGGGGAAAAAATAAGGCCACAGTGTTTTCCAATTCCTCTAGCTAACATCCTCTAGTCCAGAATTAGAAAACGTTTAGATATGACCACTATGAATTATTTCTTCTAGAAAGCAAAAGGCAGATCTTTTCCCAGCAAAAGCAGGGCTTTCAGTTCAAACCCTTTTTGGGTTCTGCTTTCACCTTTGCTGTCATTCAGGCTTTCTTCACTCCTTTTTTACCTGTTTTTTAGATCTCACACTATTCTGATCTTGCTCATATGTGATTTTTGTTCTGAAGAATCTGTTTAGGTGCCTCTTCCCCGTACCAGATGGCTAAGGAGGTGTTAACATCATGATGCTCAGCTGTAACAGTCCTAAGGCGCTACAAAAATGAAAAATGAGGCGTTGGAGAGGCAGCAACGAGGGATTAGTAAATCAAATTTTAATTGCTGCTGATATAAACAGCAGCAGGGGTTGGGATGTAATATTGCTGCTCTGCATGAAACCAGTAAAGATGCTATAAATCTTAGAAATGTTCACAGCTATAAATGTTGTATTCTATAAAAAAAAAGGAAGAGTGAAGTAGTGGTTTGAGGCTTCATGTTCACTCTCCCCCTTCTGTTGACAAGAGTTGTTTAATGCTCATCTACATCACCAAAATAGCTTTCTTTTTTTAAAAAAAGGCCTCATGCATCAGCTACAACTTACGTATCTTTATTAATGGAATATGAAGTCGCATGGGAAACAGCACTATAAAGGGTCCTGGCCATGTTTCCTGATGTCCCTCAGGGAATGAGCACATTCTCTAAAAAGGCAGCTGTATTAACTTGCTTGCTACATACTCTTACAAAAGAGGGTCTGATTTTATATTGCTAGTCACATTCAAGAGAATCAAAGCTACCCCAAAAATATCTCCCTCCCATTATTTCTGCCAGCAGAATTTCAGATGTTTCATTTTCCAAATAAGACTGGTTTATAACATAATCATAACAATTTTATATAACTTATTGATAGTATCCATACCCTCAGAGCACTTAATCTCATTTATTCTCACTACTATAGATTTAAGGATAAATGTATTCTAATATTATTAAGTACTATCTATAACTGATATCTATCAGTGATAGCTTCTTTAGTTCTTGCTAGGACTTTTTGATTTTTTTTTTATATTTAAGTAGAATATTTAAGCTCCTAAACTACAGAACTGTAAGTTCTCAAAAATTTTAAATGCTTAAAAATATTCAGCCATTTATAAGCCATTCGGTGTTGAGTTCTATGATTACGTGTTCAATGCGATTACTTCTTTCGTGAATGCTTTTTTGCCCTTGTTTTTAAAGCAGATAAAATTTAAAATGGCAAGAAATGCACATAAAAACTCACATACTTTTAAGCTTAACAAAACACTAGACGGTTGATCAACTATTATTTCCATTTTACTGAAATATATCTCAGAAGTCTGGTTTGATGCTACTATCTGATTCACAGGGCTGTGTATTTGTTTATATTCATTCTAGCTAAATAAATAATTTGTTGGAATAATTGAGATTTTTGTCCTAATAGTTTTGTTCTAATGAAAATAGCGAGACTTTTTCAAAGGCCTAGAAGTTACTCTATCTCCATGCTCAAGTAATGTGCCACTTACCTTTTAAAGAGAGAAAAATGTTAACATTCCTGATTGCTTCATAAATGCTCTCACCGTGACAAAGGAAAAACATACTATACTATACCACTACCTTCCGATGCCTTCTATGTGCATTGAAAGCAATAAAACTACGGGACAAACGTGAACCGCGTATGTTAGGTTTATTATTTCAGGAATTACTTTTCATCATAATGCTAAGCTCTACGACTATTCTTTTCTGGAATTTAAGGGCTTGGACTTACACCTAAAAGTTGATGTAGTAGAAAGGGTCATCTGCCAGTTTTAGAAAGTGAGTGCTTAGGAGCTCAATCGAACCAAGGAATGTTGACAACTACAGCATTCTGCGAGTGTACCTTCCCCTGAAAGGTATTCTAGGCAATGCTGTGTACACAGGGTTATGATTAGGCATGATCAGCACAGGAACTAGTTATGCTAAGCAACTAGTAGAAGAAATTGGCATGTGAACCCTTCTCTCTCAAAGATCACTCATGCACACGTGTCTATCTAAAAGGCTAATAGGAGCATCCATGAGTAGAAAAGTCATTCAGCAAAGTCAATTCCTCTGCATTACTTGAAAAGCAAAGGTCCACCTGGAGTGTGTAAATCCCCAAAGGTAGAAGCAGGAATCTCAAGCAGTGGGAATTCCTTGGGGGAACACTTTATAATCTTCAGTTTTGATTGTATGACCTGCGTGGAAATGCTTGGTTTACTATCCAGTAGGTGAGTGTGGAAATGAGGAAGCAGCAATCCCACAGAGCAAAGGCAAAGCTAACAAAAAATACTTGAGGAAAACACAGAAGCCTGGTATAAAAAGTCAAAACCAGCACCTAGGCCTAGGGTAGAGGAAACAAATATCTCCCAGCAGTCATTTGGCAGGTATTAATGGATAAACAGTGGGGAGAACATTAATAAGAGGACAGGTAAATACAGTCTGAAAACCCCTCAGATACTATCCCATCTATGGCTAGAAAATTATTTCAAATTCTTATTGAAGATAAGTTACTGTTCTGAAGCAAAAGGCAGGTAAACATCTTTCTCCAGGTGTAGCAAACAAATCCCCAAATCCTATTCTTCAAAGTTATTTTAAAAACTTAATGCCGATTATAGTCACAAAGAACTTTATCCATTTCACTTTATATCTCCCCAAATACTTTAAAAGTTGCCATCTCTACAGAACATTATGGCCTCCCATGTCAGTATTCCAGGCCTCATTATAGAGTCTTCAACTATAACAATAATAGAGACTGGATAGTATCAAAGGTTAGCAATGAAAACACTAGATTCCATTCTGGCTTATCACACTTCCAAGATAAAAAAATTTTTTAATGTAGTTGTAGATGAAGAAGAAAGAATGGGGCAGGAAGAATGATAAAGGAAACATCTTAAGAAACTTTGAGGATATAATGAACCTTAGATATGAAATGAAAAAAAAGTTGATACAGTTATTGAAATATATACTTTAACAAAATTAAAAACTTCCTTCTATTAAGCCCATGAAACAGAACCAATTTTCCTATGCCAGACAGGGGTTATTCCATATAACCTGTTACATGTGCTAAAAGGAACTTCTTGTATTCTACATACTTGATCATGTATCAGGAATGTTTGAAAATCACTGATAAGAACCTGAAAGGGATTATTACCAAGCTCCATGCTATGCAGGCCCACAGAGGTGAGAGTATCAATTTAGAGAAATTCTGAAAAATCACAGGAACCGTCCTAGAGGTCTGAAACTCTCTACTCAACTCTGCCCTATTATTACTCAAATGGCGTAAGACACTTCCCCTGGGGAATGATTTATCTAGTCAGGATTACTCCAGAACACAGGGTGTTTGCTGCAATACAAAATACTGAAGAATGCACACAGAGAAAAATTTTTAATATGGAACAGAGAATTAAGACCAAAGGTGAGCAGCAGGGACTAGGTGATAAAAAGGTAAGAAACTAAGAAAAATATTGTATTTCAGTTTTGCATTTGCTTGTTTCCCCCTTGGAGTTAAGATTCCAGAAATGAGGAGGGACAATCTTATTCTGCATTGAGCTCAATGCTGGAGGGTGGCAGGGTGAATGCACACTTTCTACACCTGGGCTCCTGCTAGACAGTAGGTGGCAAGTTAGAAAATTACACAGAGGTCAAAAAGAGGCAAGTTACTTCTGAATAAACACATTTGCTCCTTCAGCTAGCAAACTTTGAACCTGGCTGAAAATGAAGCACCACTCTATAAAAGGGAATAGAAAAATTAGCTTCTTTGTTTATCTTTTTTTTTTTTTAAGGTTACTAGACTTTAAAAAAATACTAAAGATATTTTTTATATGAAGAGCTCTGACCATCTTGGCTACTTAGCAATCTAGCTTAACTTCCCCTTTGGAAAAGCTGTACTTATAACAAGCTTCGTTCAGAAAGCACCACAGCACTAAAACATTTTTCTTCTAAGGCTCTATATTCCCTAATCCCCTGGAGTCTAGATACAACAAATGAACGAATCTGAACCATTCTTTTACTGTGGGCACATCTTTAGAACTCAATATGATTTGACTCTTTTAGGTTTTGTTATTTATTTCTTGTATGTTTATAAGGAACCGAGTTAATTTAAATATGGTTCTTCTGGGAAGATGAGGGATCAGCTTTACTGATCTTTGATTCATATTTTCCTGTCTAGCCAAACTGGAGAATTTGCAAGTAAACAGTTCATCTGGTAAAAAATTATAGAGAATAAATTCTTTTCCTTAAACATATGCTGTGCATATAAAAACAAACAAGTATTATTAGGGGATTCTATATTACCAGGGGCAGGATACCCTGTTTGGTAGAGTTTAATAATACTTAATGGTCAATGGGATTCTTTCTAACTTCAAAACAGATCTGTTTCCCCTAAACTTCTAGGCCAAGTTCTCCTTCTTCATATGCCCACAGAAAACCTACAAATAGAAGGAGTCAATGGTAGAAAAAGGGAACTATTAAGATGGCTGAATCATGGAAGTATATGCCTCTGTAGCATTTACCTGACTAAGGATTGTCTCCAGCTTAGATTTAAAGTTCTGAAAGGGCAGGAAGTGTGCTGCTGCATATATATCCTGGTCAATGCAATATTCTATATTTAGTGTGTTGAACAACCACACTGAACAAAAAACCTGCAACGGTACAATATACTGCACTCCAATATCAGATCTCTAGATTCTAGCAGGGCAGACTTCCTGATCAAAGTCGATCAGAAAATGCAAGGGAAGCTTTGCCAGGTAGAAACAGGAAAAACTATTAATGCTTTCATCCCCTTCCTGAGGGATTATAACACAGAGCTCTCTAGAAGGAACCAACGCCCTGGAAAGACTCACCATTTTGGAATTGGGAAAGGACAAATACCAAGGGTAATATGACAGACAAGATTTAACCCACTGGGGTCTTTCTGAATGGATCTAGCTTTTAGGAATATTTACTTCATCCAAACTCATGATTTAATTACAGTTTCCTAGCTAGGTAAAATCAATGTTCAAAAAATTGTTCTTAAGCATTTGGTATTAAAATAGTTTTAAAAGACAGATTCAAAAAAGGTGAGTTTAAATGGAAACTATATTTGGTACCTATGATTGCATCTAGGAACCAAACAGTACTCAATTCAATAGACCTACACTCTAGACCAGCAAGAGCCTGCTGTGTTTTTTTACACTTTTCCCCTTGAGCAGACAATTCAGCTCTATTCTGGCTGCCAAATGAGGCAGAAGAGCTCTCTGTGCGAATGGAAAACAAGTAAGAAGAAAAGTTTGAAATTTATTTTTCATGGAAGGTTAAATAAAAATCTATATTTTAAACAAACATCTGTTTCTCACTTGACAGATTAATTCATTTATTCATTCAAACAATTATTTATCAAGTGCCTACTACTCCAGACATTGTTGCATGTTAGAGCTACAACAGTAAATAAAACAAAGCTTACATCTGAGAAAGCTAAGGCCCCAAAATGTTAAATGTCCTATGGCCAAAGTCTTAGGGTAAGCTAAAATCAAGTTCTGCGCTTCTCTTCTTTCTCTTCCTACTCTAAGTATGGGACTAAACAGAACCTGTTAATCCCCATGCTTACTCCTCTACCACACAGTTGATGGGCAGATTTACCCAGAAATAGGAGGGTCTTTGGGCAAGTATCATCAATGTCATATTCATGCCTTGATTTCCAAATATCTGTCTATTTTTCTTTTGAAAGCCATCCTCTTCCTGCTAGCCATCTTTCACTGGAATATGCTGCTTGTATTTAAAATTCAAGATGCCTAAATTCAAACTTCAAATAAGCTTCTTCCCCAACTTTCCCATCTCTATTAGAGTACCGCCAGCCTCCTAATTATTCAGGCTTAAAACCTCAGCAACAGCTTTGATTCATCTTTCTCCCTCAACCCTGGCATACATGTGGGCTCTCAATTCTGGTAGATTAATATCCCTGTATCATTTTTCAATTCTATTTCATTTTCAGTCCACCAAAGTCCATCAAAGCCCCCTTTATCTCTCAAGGGAACTCACTGTCTTCTTACTGGTCTATAGGCTAGCTGCCAGACTATTGCCACCTTCTGTGCCAAGATATTTAAGGCAAAGTTTTGATCATATCACCCTTCTGTTCAAAAACCTTTGTTATCTATTCTTTGCAGAAATTAAATACCAATTCTCCAGCCCAGCATTCCAGGAGCTTCATTAAATGGCTCCAACCTATTTTCCCATTCTTGTCTCCTTTATTCACATCACATATTTTAGCAAAATGGAACTGTATAATTTGTTGTTGCCTCTATTTCCTTTTTGCTTGGAATGCCTCTTTCATTTCCACTTAATTCTTCTAAGAACATTTCAAATACAGCTTCTTTCATGAAACCTTTGTCATGCTCAGACTAGAGGAAATGTCTCCTTTCTCTAGTCTCCGATGATGATAATTTGTGATTTGGGAGGCTGATCTGTTCTGCCTTGTATTATAGTTATCTGGCTACTTAGCTTATCTGCTCTTCGGTTCTTAGAAGACACAGACTCCTTACTTACCTTTGTGTCCCTACTTTCACACAGTAGGCTCTCAGAAAGATTTACAGAGTCAAAGTTCCTAAAAAAATGTTAGTGGTCACCAAAGTAAATATCTTTCTCTCTCTCACGGAGAGAAGTTACTTTCTTCTTTTGCTGATTTCAAAATGAAAAAAAAATTGGTCTAAAAGAATCATACTGCTTTCAATCTCTAGTCATAAAAGGGACATATTTAGCTGCAATTTTTCTTAAAAAAAAAAAAAGAGCAAAAGAAAACAACCTTAAAGATAGAACAAAAGCAATGAGACTATAGACTAAGAAACAGTGTAGAGGTTGAAGAGACACTAGAAATCCATTTACCCACCGTGCAGAGGGCAGAAAGAATTCTACCCAGCAAGGATTCAGAATCCTGCTGGGAGGGAGGTGTAATATTTGCATTAATGTGGGGGAATTTCAGTCCCTTAGCAGCCATGGGATACTAAAAATCCTAAAAGGAAAAAAAAAAATCAGAGAGATCTTCAAGATTCGACTCTTTAAAGGGAAGCTTATTGCCTTTCAGATAAGATTTTCTAATTATATACACTAATTTAATGACCTTTCACTTAAACGTACATTGAAATTCACTGTACTTTACTCAGGTACTAAGTATGAGCTCGTATACCCCTTTGGCAATTTAGTTTTCAACCACTCCCCCCCACCATATTTTAAAAATCCATTCAAAACAGCAGCACTGATTATGAATTCGCTGAAGCAGAAAAGACCAAGGAAACTAAAAGAAACATGTTTTGGCTTTAAAATATTCCAAAAAACATGAGTAGGCAGATATGCTGATTAGATTTTACTGACTACTTAATTTATTTTTCCATATACCATTTTCTATCTAAATGCATTTTTCACTATAAGGCAATATAATTTCATTACAGGATAGTTTTAAAAAATATCACCCATGATCATAATAAAACAACCCAAGATATAGATTTTAAGTTATCTGTGTAAAACTGTCACAATGTCCTTTATGTAGCCAAGTTTTAGAAATGAAATATTACCCTCTTCCAACATTACTTATGTTAATACTTTGGGATTATCTTCTCCCACTGATTGTCTCATCTTTCCCTCCCTTGAGGGGGAATCATGAAGTATTTCTAATTTTGTACTGTGATTTCCTCACTATAAAAACCATAAACACTTTTAGGTTGCTACAATTTTTCCTAAATATTCTTTTAAGTGGCTACATAATATTCCACTGGATAAATGGATTACAATTCACTGTATTATAACCCAGTTTATTAAGGCTATGAATCCATAACCATACCTTTATAACTAGATACGTGAGTCATGTCTAAAACTTGGCTACATAAAAGACATTGTGACAGTTTTACACAGATAACTTAAAATCTACCTCTTGGGTTGTTTTATTATGATTGATTCCAAGAAGTAAGATTATTTTATCAGAGAGGAATAACTTTATCTAATTACTTTCTAGAGAACTTGTCACAATTTGCAAAGTCAAGAGAAATGTATAAGAGTGTAGGAGAGAGCAACTGCAGAAACTGACAGTATTCCACTGTCAGACCAGAAGTCAGTCAAATTATAATTCTTAGCCACCTACTTTGATTAAAGCCTGTAACTATGGACCCGATTAGTGTAGTCTGCTAAATCCCATCTTTTTGCCTATTTGTCCTCTCTTTTATCTACTATCTAACATATAAGATTTCCTTCCGTTACATGCTTTCTTACCTGCCAAGCCACACATTTTCCTAAGGGTATGTACTTATTGATGAGTCTTTCTATATTTGTGTACTTACTGTAAGTATGTGTGTACGTGTACTTCTAAATACAAAAATGAGATCGAGGTGAGGGGGAACAAGCTCATTTGATAGGTGATAATAATTGTGTTTGTGTGTGCATGCAAGCACATATGTATATGTTTATCTGTTTATTATTCTTTGCTTATTTATCTATTGGATCCTCATTTTTCTCTAAGCAATATGTTATGATATAAAGGTACGAATCATAATATTCACTACCTAATCAGTTACTCCTTTCTTTTAATGTTGTCAGATTTGTTTTTTTTTGGTATGTGTTTGCTGAGAGAAGCCTCTCATCCAGACTGCTAGTTTCCCAAACCATAAACATGAAGGACGAATGGTATGGTCTTCTCTGAAGTGGCCTAAAGCAAAGTTGAGTCTTCAATGCAAGTCCATCTCAGATCTTGGTCAGCTCTAGAGTTAAGTTGAATACAGGGACAGAGGTACAGTGGAGGTGCCAGTTCATGCCCCGGTGAGCTCTAAGTCCAAATTACCCACCCATTCTAATGAGCAAGGAAAACCCAGCATTGGTAAAGCTGCACACTGGTCTGCAGATAAGACCCAAAGTGAACTAGCCTATACATCCTATACGCCCAGCAGGTCCCTTCAGCCAACAGACTGTGACAGGCCAAGATCCTCTAGAGTAGATGCTTCATGTAAGGCACCTGGCTACATCTCAGTGCCATTACACAAACCCTGAGGGTTGCTAGAATGCCACATCACATCAGTGAGAAATGGCAAGCGCTTTTTCTTTAATTTCAATATATACACTTAAGCAGAGAAACTAAAGAATTTGGGTTTTAACATTAGCTACAAATAAAGGGAAAGTCTGAAACAATGAAAGTCCAACACATACCTGATTTCGTAGAGGCTGTTGTGATGGCCGATCCCTGTGTGTGTGGCTTTCTCGAGTTATTGCAGATGCACCAGAATCTACATGAACTGACCCTACTGGAGTAGGCTGGAAAAATAAAACAAAAAGTCAAATGCAGAAAACAAGTTTAACCTAGTGCCTCTGCAAAGGACAGCATCATTCTAATTCTAACAGGACAGTAATTATTATATTCAGCCACCAAGGGCAGTTTCAAGTCTTCTTGTTTTCTCAGTTTGCTTATCTGTAAAAGGGAGGCACTCTGTCTTCGATAGTTCATTAGAGAGTAGTTTACCTTTGAAAATTAAAAAAAAATCCTACAGCGATGTCTGTTAGCACGCTCTCAGGCCCTGTGGACCACTGGCCAGAAGGGCGATTCTAAAGCTTCCTGTGGTGCTGGGCTCCACCCCTGCTGAAATCAAGCACCTTAACTAACTGCCTATTTAGCACCAGCTTCTGGATCACACAAATGAAACTTCTTAAAAACTGGCTTGAATTCTGCTATCTTAGGACATACTGGTCATAATCTTAAAAACATATAAATGGAGTTACTCCTACTTCCTAATTCTAGTAAGAGAAACCTAAGGCATCACTTGAAAAAGTTGGTAAGTGTAAAGTCTACAGTCAAAGGAATGTCCTTCTCCATTGCTTTAAGCAGAAAACCTAACGAGTGAAGGGATGAGGCAGTGCTGGTCTCAGGTGAAGAGGAGCAAAGAGGATACTCACAATAGGCCTCCCGACCCAGTCGTAGGCGTAGTCAAAGGTGTAGCCTTTCCTTTCAAAGAGGTCTGTGAAGAGGGTCCGTAAATACTCATAGTCAGGTTTTTCAAAGAAGTCTAACCGCCTGACATATCGCAGGTAGGTTGCCATCTCCTCTGTGAGGAAAAAGGTCAAAGGCCATGCTCATTAGCTGAATGCTTCCCACCGGGAGAAACTTGGGGCCAAGCAAGGAATACTGTACAGACTATTTGACACTGGTGTCTTCTTTATGGACCAAATGAAAGTGACAAAACCTGTCTTGATCTAAATAACAATAAAGGGAAATGTAAGTTTTCTGGAGAGCACCTTATCTAAAGGTACCAAGTCATGGCCTTCACCTACTTCAAAGCTTTAGTTGCACTGGCTGGGGTGTCCTTTTTGCACCCTACCTGGAAAGTTTTCACAGAGAGCTTCAATGGGAGTATTCCTTTTGGTGTCACCAATTTTTTGATATCTCTCTTTTAATGTATCAGCCTGTAGAGAGTGAAGAGAGAGAGTTATTTAGAAAGAGGAGCTAAGTATGGGAGGTCCTGTATGTTTGGGGACACGATGATTGTTTCAATAAAACTGGGAGGATTTGTTAGATAATCTCAATTGTTTTTCTCTCTAACACTAACAAATAAGAAATGTAGTAGAGATGATGTATTTAGATATGTATAATACATCTGCTCTGCTCTAGAAAGCTTTTCTTGCAAACATATTTAGTAGTCTAAGACAAATGCCATCAAATATAATGAGACAAATGGCTAGGATAAGAAAATAAAAATATCATGTAGCAATATTTTCAAAATTGTAGCAGCTTAGTAATCTCTCATGGCTACTGGGGTTCAAAAAGTGATTTAGCTTTCTCTTTTTTAGAAAATTCCATAAGATTAAAAATATTGCTAACCCAAGTGGGGACAGATAGATGGCTCCACAACATATTCATTGTGAAGTTGAATAGAAAAAAGAACAAGAAATTAAAAAAAAAAAAATTGCCTTTCCAGAGAGAAAAATGTTATCTATGATACAGGCATGACTAACAGACAGGTCTGATACACGTCAGTGGCTCAAAGCAGCCGAATCTGGTTTGCTCAGGACTATAAAAAGAGGGCTTCTGAAGCTTGGACCAACGATGTGGTCTCAAGGGATTCCTTTGAGGCTCCACCATATTCTAAAGTGAGTTAGAGAAATTTTAGATCTACAACTACCACTAATATAATTCATGGACCGTGAAAAAGTTTCAAGCAATTAATAATATATACATGAATACACTGGCTATATAATGAGCAAACAGAATGTGAAACTATTTGACAACTGTCAACATCGATGACAAGATATATATGACTAGGAGAAGATCCTGGAGGAGATGTTAAGAGAGGAATTTAAAGGGAAAGAAATAAAATCTTCCCAAAGGGAAGGGACAGAAGCCTTACTTTTCAGGACAATGTCCTAGAGAGGACAGCAAGTCAATCATTCTATTCCACCCTTCTGAGGGAGCTGGGTGGTACAGGAGTACCCAAAACTACGTATTAAGTTTCTTTCCACATTAACGTGTTAAAACAAATTACGGTTCAAAAATATGTCTCACATTTAACTATCTAATGGGACTTAGGATGAGTTAGAAGCTTACCATTTTCCAGTCTATCAGTCAAAGGCACAGAGTAATTGCAATGGTTATAATTAATAGTCGACTTTGACATAAATGTACTATACTAATACCTAAGGAAGTCTATTTAACCTACATGTTTCACAAGGAATGGCTATTGTCTGCATAGGCATTTATTCAATAAAATACTTGAATAGCAATGTTAAGCCTGGATTTTCATTTTAATCCAGGTGGGCATGTAGCCTCAACAGGATGAACAAATATTTCCTGCTTCCCCTTAGGGGCACACCCAGCCCTGCTGGTCTTGCTGGTAAAATGTGTAGCAGCTGCTGACATCAATTTGTTCCAGAAATTCCCCAACACACTGGGAACACTCATCCTGCTACATAATGGTAGTGGAGGAGGAATACTGACAGAGAGAAAAGCAGTACTGCCAAGGCTGGGAGGGAACCAGGGAGGAGATCACGGAAAATTCAAAAACAAGGAAGCAGGATTCAGAAGGGGAAGAAGACAAATGCAGCAAAACAGAGCTTCCAAAGCCCGGATGAGCATTTACAATATAAACTAATCTAAGGAGTTCTTGCTTCCCATCTCTGTAACCAATCTTCCATTTCATGCTTCTTGCAGACATCAAGTCAGCAACCCCTTCATTAACAATTGAGTATTCAAAGAAAGC
Organism: Rousettus aegyptiacus; assembly: GCF_014176215.1. Taxonomy (NCBI): domain Eukaryota; kingdom Metazoa; phylum Chordata; class Mammalia; order Chiroptera; family Pteropodidae; genus Rousettus; species Rousettus aegyptiacus. The sequence continues at coordinate 131,800,893 of NW_023416306.1, forward strand.
CCTCCGCTGAGCACTTTCAAGGATACCTTGAGTCCTTGCCAGGGCAGGCTGCCTCGAAGGAAATACATGAACATATGGCCTAGGGCTTCCAAATCATCCCGCCGGCTTTGCTCTAAAAGGGAAGACAGATCACACATTACATTTGAAGTTATTAAAGCAGAAAGAAGCTCAAAACCAAGCTGTCCTTTCGGAAACCCTTCTGCTCTGGAAAGGTGCTGCTTACTAATTCTTTGTATATCTAAACCAGGGATAGTACTTTAGATCAAACCGAAAAAACCAAGGTGTACCTCCTTTGCCTCAATCTAACACTGGCAAGTAAATATCAAGTGAAAAGAGTAAACCCTAAACTAAAACCAGGTTCTCAAATCAGTAAATGGTGATTAACCACCCCTCACTCAATGCTGTCACCTTCCTGAAAATAAGATCATTTAAATGAAACATTATTTCCTGTATATGGGTGAATTACATCTGGGAAAGAGAGCAGCAGATTAAGCAGCTGAAGCTGTTCAAACAATCCACGCTGGCTAGGACCGCGAAGGCACGAGCTGCAGAATGCCTAGTATACACAGCTAGTGTTTTTCATTAGTCATAAAAAAATGAATAAAAACTCATATCAAAACTTAATTTGATATAAGCAAACATCAGTGATAATCTCTCAGCTCCATTCCATGTGTACCATGTTCCATAGCCACCTTCAGAAAGATGTGAAATTTATTACTAAGGTGCCCGTTATGGGCACATAAAACAGGATCCCTGTATTCTGGGAGCTTATCATATAAAACAAGTTGCTGAGTTTTTCTTTCAACTGGAAAGATTAAAAAAACATCCTATACTTCCTTTGGTTGTCAGACCGAATATAAATAGTACATGCCTCCATTTCTGATTTGCCAATTATGGTTCACCTCAGGCATTTTATGTATTTATTTTTCAGAATCAAATTTAGGGCTTTATCAAAAGAAATTACAGAAGCAAAACTAAGGGGCAACCTTAAACTCAGCTGTGCTTTAATTGTGCAGAAAGTAAAACCTAAGCGTCAGGGAGGCAGGGAAAGCTACTTGACTAAACAAAATACAAAAGCACAACGTGTTTAACTGCTGCCACCAATTTTGGGTAATTTGCATGAAAAAGAGTGAATAGTACTCTACAGGATAAATGAACAAAGAAAAGGCAACCTTCTAAATTGCAGTTTGAAGATTTTTGCAAAAGTGGTCACTAGGGGGTAGGGGAGGCACCCTGACAAGATATATAAGTAATAAAAAATTGAGTTGATGCAAGTCAACTGAAATAATCTTAAAAAGGATAAAATAAAACAGCAAGACCAGAAGCTTCTGTCTACATGGCTTGCCTGAATGTGGTTGCAATAAATTTTATACCTAATTGAAAACAAAGTCATTAGACAAATATAGTTTAACAGAGCTTATAGATATACACAAAAAAAAGAACAAGTAGGGTGAACTGAGGTCTCCCACAAAGCAGGGCAGATAGAGAAACCACACCCTGCAGTTTTTCACACTACATCACACCTACTCATCACCTCTCCATTTTTATATCCACCTCCTGTAACAAGAGGCCCCTTGGTAACAAAAAATTCACTGGACAAATGGTTGCATTTTGGTTAGCTGAGCACTAGAGGGCGAAACTCTCCACATTTTCAATATTCATCAGCTTTGCAAAAAAAAGGCCAACTTCTCTTCAGAGCAAAGCCATTACAAAAGATTTTTTAAAAATAAAAAAACAAAAAAATAATAAACACATTTAAGCTCACTGGAATAAGTAACGAAGTAACTTTCAAATACTGAGAACCATGAAAAATAGCTGTGGAATATGGGATAACAGGGAAAACAATGGTTTTGGAGTCAGGTCATCTAGATCTTGACCCATCCTTTCCATTAATTTAATCCATGTGGAATTAAGCATGGCCAAGTCACCTACTTAGGGCCTTCATCTGAAAATAAAGTGGTTGATTTAGATAATCTGAAAAGTCATTTTCCAGTTCTCAAATAACCTATAATAATTTAAGCTTTTAGGGCCTTTCAAGAAAAAAAAAAAAGTAAAAACAAGTGGCATGCTTTTTTTCCAAATTTCTTTGGACATTCCACATTTGTTCAAATCAATATTTCTACATGTACTTGTTTATTCATGCAGGACACTGTCACTTTCAAAGAAGGTTTCAATACCAATGAGACCAGCAGGACACAAAATTCTTTCACACCATAAAGGCTTGCCTTCAACCAATCAGAAAGATGTGCTTGGTTTACATGCATCACATCCCTGATTTTAAGTCAAATATGTTTTGTTGCAGGAAAGGGGCTAGTTGACTCGGTGTTCTCGCTCTAATTTCAGCCATTAAAGAATACTTAATGGGAAGTGATGTCAGGTTTAAGAGACATCTTCCCTTGTTCTCTTCTCACAAAATTAATAGGCAATGTTCTTCAAATCATCTGAAGATTCACTTCCCTTGTTCTTCATTACAATATAAAGGATGCTACACATTTAAAAACCAATAGAATTAAGAGTTCCTATGGAAACTTCTCTGGTTTGAGACTCTAATCAGAGTTCAAAGGACATCTGACAACAGTCTTTATGTATTCTCTGTAACACTGAGAGAATAAAATATGGTGACAAGTTGGATCTAACCCGAAAAATTTTAACTAGGAAGTCCAAGTTTGGAGATAAACTCAAAGTTCCGGCAGAAATGGCTACACCAAGAAATGAAAAGACCTAGTCCGACAACAGCAACTACTTAAAACAGTCTGTTGAATAAATAAATGCTAATTACCATTATAGAATCTTTACTACTATCAGGCACTATGCTAAACACTTACATGCATTATCTCACAGAACCCTATGATATAAAGTACTATTACCATACCTACTTCATAGATAACTGAGGCTGAGGGAAGAAGGTTATTGGACCAAAATCACATTGCTTTAAGTGAAAATGCCGGGATCTGCATCCCTTTTTCTTGACCATCACGCTGTACCTATACAGGCATAACACAGGTACCCATCCTTTGTCTTTGTTTTTCTTGACAAGAATAATAAAATTAGAACACAAATTGCTGAGCCCAGGAAGCAGGCACTGGAACAACAATTTCTAGAGCCTGTCAGTTAAATCAAGCAATTACGACTTTTTACAACACAGTCTGTCTCCTTATAAAAAGAAAGAAGGGACTATTGAGCACTATCCAAGAGACTTGTGTTATATATATCACCTATTTAATCCTCCAAACATCTTGTGAAATATTACTTTCATTTTACAGATAAGTTTCAGGAAGATTAAGTAACTCGTCCAAAGTAACACTGATAATAAGTAGCAGAGGACTTTCTAGTCTAATTTTAAAGTATACACTTGGTTAAGTGAGGATTTCCATGTGGTTATGGACAAAATTCTGACAGCATTCATGATTTCAACTCAAGTTGTATTATATTACTTTGTCATGTCATTTTTATTCTTTGTTAATACTAGTCATCAGCTGAATAGCTGTGCAGTTTACTCAATTAAGCAACTTCGTAGCTACTAGTCTTTAAAATGCTTACTAGTGTATGACGGTTGCTAATGTTCAAACAACTGATACACTTAGCTATGTCTAGGATTACGGAACCTGATAATATTCTGTTTACTTGGCTATTCTCTAGGATGGTAATTTTCAAATATATTTTTTCAATCACCTTGGAAACTTTTCTCCAAATAGAATCTTCCATGAAAGACCAATATATAAAACAGATACACAGGGAAGCTTTTCTGGAGAAGTTGGCAAGGGGCCCAGGGCCCTGCCTACTTGACCTTCCACTATTCTTAAGGCTTCTCCTGCAATAGTCTCCTCGGGACTAGTTCCTCTAACAAGGCCTTCTGCCTTTATTAGAGCTTCTTGCAATTATTTGTGAAAACCATCTATCCTGAATAAAATGTAAGACATGAAAAAGCAAATATATTTTCACTGAGTAAGACACAGGTTCCTCCTTAAAGAATTATTCATGGAATTATGCACAGTGACCAGCAGCCTGGTTCATATTTTAGTGAGGTGCTCTTCCTCAAAGTAGACACCAGCCTGATGTCATATATGAGGTCATTCATACCAAACTCATCACTAAATTTAATAAAATGCTATGACCTTGATAATTCAAGTACCCACACTGCTAAGAAACTAAGCTCTGGAAACACAGTACAGTTGACCTTCGAACAGCATGGGGGTTAGGAGGGTTTGTGGCCTACGCGGCATGGTTGAAAATCTGCATATAACTGACTTCCCAAAACTTAACTGCTAATAGCATAGCATACTGTTGACTGGAAGCCTTACTGATAATGTAAAGTCAATTAACATGTATCTTGTATGTTATAAATATTAGATACTGTATTCTTAAAAAAAGCAAACAGAGGAAAAAAAATGTTAAGAAAATCGTATAGAAGACATATTTACAATGTTCATTGAAAAAAATCCACATATAAGTGGATCTGCATAGTTCAACCCCGTATTATTCAAGAGTCAACTGCATAAAGAATTAAAATCCTTAAGTTGTCAATCGAATATTCGGGAAAGTCACTAACTTACCATCTTAAGTCTTTAAGTATAAAAATCACTTACCTGTGAAGCAATAAAAATTGCAAGTTGTAATGCACAATGGGGACAAAAGTGTTATTAGAATAAAAAGTTGTTTTAACAACCTGTCCTTTTGAGGAGCAGAAAATAAACACACCTTTGCCAAGATGCGTGTTGATAGACATATATCTTGCAGTTCCAGTTAAACTTTTGTGCTCCCTATATGGTATATGTTTTTTGGTTTCAGGGTCAATGTATTCCTTGGCCAGTCCAAAATCTATAATGTGTATAACATGCTCTTTTTTATTGCCTTGGCGGCCAATCAGGAAGTTCTCTGGCTTGACATCTCGGTAAATGAGATTCTTTGAGTGTACGTATTCCATTCGGGAAAGCTAAAAGAGAAAAAACAATGATGGAAATACTCCAAAGAAATTTATTTAAAAAACACATTACATTTTCTTTTATCAACCCAAGGTTTTAATTATTGAAATGAAAATAAAACTCATTTCTTCTTCACCACTCAGAGTCACTTTGTTCCTGTAAACCAGAAAATATTTTCTGATACATATATATACATAACAAATATCAAGATAAAAGAGTGGGGAAGTACAGTTGAAATAATATACAGTTTTACCTTATAATGTTACAATTTGCAGATGATGAATAGGATTGTTTTTATGCTTCTTCAGAAAGCAAGAATTTGAAAGGCAGGAATGATTCCCAGACAGGATATCAGAATATGCTGGTCGTCTTTGAAGGCAGGTGTCACTGTTATGTTCACCTCCGACCCACATGTTCCTTTCCTCAGTTGACTAGGACTCCCCAACCCAGCTCTCTTTGTTGCAGTAATAAGGAAAGTGAGGCCCAGAGAAGTTAATATTGGACTGATACCACAGAGTTAATTAGCAGCAGAGGGAGGAGTGTAGTTTATATGTGAATGTAAAAATATCCCAAAATAGTAATCATAAAATTATTTCAAATTTCATTAAGTTCATTTCTATCTACAAAGCTTCTCTTTCTACTTACTTAGTATAGAAAGGGAAGCTCAGACATTTAAATTTTGGATACAAAAGTCAAGGTCAATTTTCCAACATTTCCAAGTTTTTGCTGTAAACTGAGTTAGAACATCACTGTCTCAGACCAATAAAGCTTCATTTGCATCCTTCCCCTGAGAATCTGACAAACTTCTCAAAGGAACTATCTTAACTGCTCCTTAAGCTCTTACTGGTGAGAAATGGAAGTCAGAGAACTAACTAAGGTGGGTTCTTGGTCATACAATTTCAGAATCTGACTGTTAGGGCAGTGGGTTACATCTTCAATCTTTTCCTGGATGCAAAAATAAGGGGAGAGGGAGGACATATGTTTAAAACCTATAAATAAAACATCTGAGAAATTACTTGCATTTGTACAACTTCACCTAATCATCCTTTCTCCCTAATCTAAATTACATGCTTCCATTTCAGTTAAGGGAAAAGTATTGTTCCAAGGTGCAAAGTCTTAAAACAGAGCAAAGGGCAGATGCAGTGACTTCTTTGGATTAGCCCTTTTTGCCCCAGCCAGCTTCCTAGAACACCATCAAGCCTAGGAATGTGCATTCACTAGGTATCGCTACAGCTGGTAAATCACCAAAAGGGACACAAGGATGTGGCTGTGGAGCCCGCCTATTCTTTTGCAGAACAGCAATGCCAACTTACCAACTGGATGGCTATCATTAACACAGTCTTCAAAGTAAATGTTCTGTCACAGAGGTCAAACAAGTCCTCCAAGCTAGGGCCGAGGAGCTCCAGGACCATGGCATTATATTTCCCACATGGTCCGAAGTAATAAACCTGTGGGAGACCTTCACCTGAAAGCAGAGGGGGAGGGGTGCAGAATGGGGGACAGAAAACCAAAATATGAGAAAGCTGCATCAGCACTGAGTAGATATAAAGAAAGTGCAACTTATGAAATTTCCATTTTTCTTTTACTGGAGAACTTAAATTGAGCACAATAGCTTCAAAGGGAACTAATAATGGGTGGGAAAGGCTAAATCATTTTACAATAAGTTCAAATAAGCAGTTATTTAAGAGTGCCAAAGGCATTTCCACTGCTATATCAGACATTACCGGATCAGAGTGTTAACTATTCTCCCCTAAGGATGTCCAAAAGTACACTATCATAAAAGGTTCAAAGGATGGCTCTCTGAGCTCAAAAGGCCAGGCTAATGGACCCTGTTGCATTAGTTGGTTTCATTTGCACTTCCTATGCTCACTGCCAAAGCCACATATGGAGCTGTTTGCAACTGCTGCCCCAAGGACAACTCAGACTGAAGGGGTGAGGTCACAGAGGGTGCAGCCTGGCCCTCTTCTCACAGGGAGTCTCAGTAGTTTCCTGTTTTCTATTAGTTGGAGCAAAGTCCACAGGGTTTGGTTACTGATAAGTAATTATGAAAGGAACAGGGAAAAAATACAAGTCTGGGTTTTCCCCAGATTTGAAATTCATGGCTGTAAGAAGCCAAAATCTAGACTTTCTCATCTAAGTGGCAACTTGTGAATGAACTTTCTCCTTAATGTGTATAGTAAATATGAGGCTCTCAGTAAATATGTTAGATAGCACAGTATCATGTGAACAGTGGATATGATTGCGACCTGAGAACACTTAAAAACCTGGTCTCACAGAGCAGAAACACTTCCATCTTATACATTAATGTATTTCATGGTTTATAGTTGTATATGCTGCAGATTACTGCCTACCAGTGTTTTAGACAATAAAATTCTCTCCGTCTTCTTATCTCTTTTAATTTGTAAAGATAGGATACAAGCAGAGGAATTATATCTGCTCTGATCTGAATGTTTGTACTCCTTCCCTACCCCCGCCAAATTCACGTTAAAATCCAATGCTCATTGTGATGGCTTTAAGAGGTAAGGCCTTTGGGAGGCAATTATGTCATGAAGGCAGAATCCTCATGCATAAGATTAGTGGCCTTATAAAAGAACTCCCAATGCCCACCCACCCGAGAGAGCTTTCACCACCACATGAGGACATGGCAGGAAGTCAGCAGTCTGCAGACAAGGGGACCTTCACCAGAAGCTAACCACGCTAGCACCCTGATCTTGGACTTCCAGCCTCTGGAACCATGAGAAATAAATTTGTGTTTATAAGCCATTTGTGTTATAGCAGCCCAAATGGACAATACCTAATACTTAAAACTTTAACCTAAGATGCCTGTCATTCTCTCCAGGATAGGTCTTTTATATCTGGAGTTGGTACAATTCATTGCTATGATAACTATTTAATTGTTTCATGTGCTTCATCAGTTTATCTTGTTCCATCTAAATACTAAACGAGTATTTTAATAAGTTCATTCATAGATCATATCATCCAACACAGTATATTCTGCTCTTGCTAGCTCCATAAATACCCACTGAATTGTCCTTGTGGTTATTTTGATTCTATCTCCAAAAGTAAACAGGATTTAATTTTTAATGTCTGTTTTCTCCATTGTTTTGAAGAACTCATTCTTCAAATTATTGAAAATATACAAAACCTAATAGCTGTTTCCAATGTGTCCTGCTGAGAAATCCAAAGAAAAACACTATTGTGAAGATTTATTGTTTTTATTAATGAGACACATAGTAAATTGTAGTTTGGGGATCTTTTAAATGTATATCCTATATAATAGTTTTTGGTGTCACTGAAATTTGGTTTTTCTAATATAAGTATTATATTCTTGAAAACAGGTTATGGCAGATCTGTTGTTTGTCTACCCAACATCCATTCTTCTTTCTTTCTTGATAATATAACGTCTAATTATAGTGAATAGCAACCTGCCCAGTGGTAATTTTCCACCCTTCCTTGATAGTAGGAAAAACCAGTGGGATGGAAGCAAAAACTGTTGGTTGGTGTGGTCCTAGAAAAGTTCTTTCAAGAGAGATGATATGAGTTGGAGCTATGCCCCTTGGATGATGGCTGAAGCTCCACAGCCATCTAGAACAACCAGACACCTTGAGGATATAAGATAGTGCCAAGAATAAATGGAATGAGAGAGAGAGAAAGAGAGAGAGAGAAAACCTGAGTCCCTGATGGCCGTGAAGTATCCATATCAATGCTGGACTTCCTTTTCCCTAGCCTTTTTTAATCCAAAAGAAAAATCAATCTCTACCTTGACTGAACTATTGTTTGGATTTTTTTTTCTTTTTTTTTTTTTTTACAGCCAATGCTAATCCTAATTAACAAACATATTATTCCTTTAGTTGGTTAAATTGCAAATCTGGGCACAAAATCCTCCCTCTGAAGTACAAGCTAAAAGTCAGGTCTGCTTAGAAATATAATATTGGCATAATTTCCTAGATTTACTGCCAATACTTAAGGATCAGTTTAAATGAGACAAATGATCATCTTGTTCTTGAAAATCTTTAGCACCAAATCTAGGCATCTTGTCAGAAATTTCCATGTTTACAAAGAAGCCACAAAAACATTCCGGGTGATGTCTATAATTTCTAACTATGAGTAATGTCACTCATAACTCTTGCCTTTTAACTTCAAAGATGTGAGAAGTTTCTGCTGGCTATATTATTGTTCCTTTTATTAAATACCCTGAGACCTTGCAATATCCTGGCATGCTCTGGGATGCTCAAGACAACTTTTAGATTACTGAATGACTTTGAAGCTTTTCTCAAGATGAACTAGGTCTAAGACATAGGATCTACTATTTGGTTCTGCTACCAACTCTGTAAAGAAGAGGGGTTTAGAATGGTTTCCTTTTAACTCCAAAATTCTAACTATAGCTAGGATCTCCTTCTAGCTACCTTCTAAGTTCCTCTTTGTAAAGTCATAGTACCAGTGTGGATGGAACTTGCCTCCATGTTATACAAAAATATGTGTGGTACAGATTCAAATGTAAGCTGAGAGTGGTACTCACCTGGAAGTTGAGTCTTTTAGAAACATCTCTAAAACTTTAAAAAACAGAGGCAGTGACTTCACTTCAAACCTACTAAACTAGAATTTCTAGTAGTGGACAAAAACACAACTCCACAAGTGATTTTGAAGTGTAACTGCAGATGGAAAACTCTGTATCTTGAGGGTAAAAATAAAGGGCATTGCTTTGTTTCATGATGCATATAATATAAGGACTCAGAAAACACTGAAAGACCAGTCTCTTTCACAAGTTCTTTCACATCAGAACAATTAGACTCCATCCTCCTTTTGAAGGGAATCAGATTAAGGCTATTTAAAAGGCTTGTTTAGAGTTTCTCAGATATTACAGAAAATGTGCTGCTAAGTATAAACTTCTCTGGGAGATGTAGATATAATTTATTGGAGCTACTTGTACAGAAAGATGCCCACACAAGTTCCATTCTGTGCCTAGTTTCTTGCACGACTGCCCATAAAGTGATCAGTGTTGGTGGTGAAAGACACAGACAAGGGCCCAGTAAGAAAGTCTGTCTCTTTGGTCAGGGATTACTGCACAATTATTAGTTATAATCTAGGCTGAATTTAAATGGGTAATCCTGTATTTTATATTTTACTCTTTCTCTGCAGAGCTATTTCTAATCCATTGCTTCAGCAAATTTTAATCAATCAACATTATGCTGTGAAATCCCTTAATAAGACTGGGTATGAGGGCAAACCCGTAAACGCAAAACAAGCTATGCATGTGCTAAACAAGGTACTTCCTGCAAGTAATTATGAAGTAATAGAAATTAAGTGGGAGAGATAGGCAAGGTAGATATGCACTGAATTCTTTGATCCATGGTATTTCAGAAACTAAGGTAATTTTATAAATCTCTCATCTGCTCTGGAAAAAAAGCAATAGTAAGGTGTCCCTCCTAAATTGGTCAACTACATAAAGGCCAGGAAATTAAAGAAGTGAATCTTGAATTTTCTTCTGAAGGATTTCTAATACATTTCAGTTAGCCACAGGTTAAATCTCTTATGAACCAAAACTGCAAGGTTATATATACACTGCATATGTTATCTTGTATATTTTATAGGGTACTATTAAACAGCTCTTCCATCCATCAATAACATATTCTTATAAACCCTACTGGACATATGGCTCACACATATATCAAGTTGCATAGAATAGAAAGTGAGGTGTACAACATGATGACTAATTTTCAGTCTGCCATAAATTTAACTTGGGTTAAACACACCAAATCAGGATAATGGCTTCTTTATTATCCAAGCTGTTACCTAAAAAGATTCCATAATGCATTATGAACAGTAACTACACTAAGAGATATTTTTAAATGCACATCAGATTGAGAACTGAAATAGAACTACCTTGAGGCTTTTGGTAATTTGATCACATTATTGCCTAATAATTAGCTTTTCATCTTTCTGAAACACTAAATTACCTAGCTGTGAAGCAATTTCAAAGCCCCATATCTACATTAATATCTGGATAGGAAAAAATAACATATTAATATTCTATGAAAAAAATAAGCATGTCTTGGTGATGACTGTCTTTTAACATCAGGGCTGGAGAAAACCTTTACGGGATTAATGACCTTGGCAATTCCCTTCTTATGTTTTGTTTACACAGTTTTTCTAATTTTTAAAGAAAAGAGGATAGCTTTTCTCCAAAATTAAACTGTTCTTGATCCCATCAATGGTAGTGGCTTCTAACATACCTACTGAATATTCTTTAGTGTTTGAGAGAATCAGGGAATTATTGATACGTGGGAAATTATCATTAATAATATTAAACGAACCCACTTAACAAGAAAGCAGAAAGAACAGGCAGATAAACAAGACGGTATTCCATAGGAAGAACTGAAAGGGGAAAATGAAAGCATAGCCTTTAAACCTCAAGAAATAACGCTATAAAAACAATGCATCATTATAAAGATATAAGAAAATATATGTGTTTCTCTTTTAAGAACAGAATCCCTCTCATTTTTCTGATTTTGAAAAATGCCTCTTTACAATATGAACAAGTTCAACATATGAATCTATTCAAAATGCTAGTTTAATAACAAAAAGGTCTAGACCCAGATTTAAGGAATCAGGATTACTTTGTCCTATAATTAAAAATGTTTTACAATCATCTTGTTCACAGGCCTCTTGGAAACTGGAATATCCCTAGATATATGCTGCTAATATGAGCTCAATTTGTATGGTGGGGGAAGAGACGGTGAGGAAAGGCAAGAGCAGTGAGACATAGAAACCAAGCTTTTACAGTTCCTCTCTCTCTCTCTCTCTCTCTCTCTCTCTCTCTCTCTCTCTCTCACACACACACACACACACACACACACACTCTGTTACCAAGGCCTTGAGCCTTAAAGCAGGTTCAAAGTTTTATTTATCCAAAGGAATCAGGAAAGAAAGTCCAAGGTAGGAGGACAGATTACTTCTGTAGTAGGCAGCATCTAAGATAAAAACCATTTAAAAAGTATTTTATGTATTGGAGATGGGCTGGGGTGGGAGATCGTTCTCTTTTCTAAACACTAACTCAGCTCAGAACTGGTAAATTTAAGGGATAAAATCCCAGTCTTTGAAAGCTTTTCACTTTCCTTAGTAGTGCAGTTCCTGTGCTTAAGTTATAAAATCAGAATTTCAAAAGCTAAGAGGAGATGCCCAGTTCTTCTTAACACACACCTAAACAAAACTAAAAAGTCAAGAAAATTCTAGCAAGCATTTAAAAGGAATGAGAAGGAAAAAAAAGAAGTCAAAGTACAGTGAACCCTTTCCTGACAATCTTGCCCAACTTCCATTACACTTTCTTTGTCCAAGTGTCTAACTTCCCTACCACCAGACTATTGGAAGGAGTGACTACTATGTGTTAAATTAAGTCTGTATGTCAGTGCCTAGAACTCGTCCAAGCATATGGTAGAGTAAGTACAAAGGAAGGAAGGAAGGAAGGAAGGAAGGAAGAAAGGAAGGAAGGAAGGAAGGAAGGAAGGAAGGAAGGAAGGAAGGAAGGAAGGAAGGAAGGCAGGCAGGAAGGGAGGCAGGAAGGGAGGAAGGAAGACAGCTAGCTCATTGAAATGACACTTGAGTTTTCTATTTTGAATGACAATGGCTCCAAATGCTAAAATATACACACAAACAGAACAAAACAAATTAATCAGATTTTAAAAGTACAGGGAATGCGAACATAATTGATACTTCTGAGCGGTTCTTGTTAGAATTCCATGGGAATGATAAAAAAATTCTGTTGGGCAAGTCACCAGTATGAAGATTCCAAGTAATTCAGAGTTGTAGTTTTACATTTTTTTCCTATGTATTTTCTTCCATGCGAGTTGCATATGGTATTTGCAGTTTTATCTCGCTGTTCCTATATGTAGGTGAACTATGTGTAATTATTCATTTTAGTTAAAAGCAGTGAGAACTACACACAGACAAATGTAAATGTCTTCCCTTGTCTCAAAAAACCATCTGCCATCCAAATAGGTTAAATGACCAACAAAATTAGTCATTTTAGTGGACTAATGTGCAAAGGAAGCCTGATGACATCTTTCATTTTCCTTACTCCATTTATAGAGAGATTCTTTAGTTTGGCCCCAGTTAACTTGGAATTATATTGTTTTTCCTCTTCTTTTTTATTAAAATGTAGCTAATATGCAGTAATGTATTAGTTTCAGGTGTACATCATAGTTATTTGACATTTATATACCCAAGAAAGTGATCACCATTTTAAGTGCAGCTTCCATCTGACACTATACAATACAATCACAGTATTATTGACTATATTTCCAATGCTGTGCATTACATCCCTATGACTCATTTTATACCTGGAAGTCTGACCCTCTTATTCCCCTTCACGGTCTTCCCCCCTTTTTTAATTTTTCAATTACAGCTGACATTCACCATTGTTTTATATTAGTTTCAGGTGTAAGGCATAATGGTTAGACATTAATATAATTTACAAAGTGAGCTCCTGACGAGTCTAACTCATATTATGGACTATATGTCATATGCTCTACTTCACATTCCCATGACTATTTCATAACTACCAATCTGTATTCTTAATCCCTTCATGTTTTTGACTCTATCTCCCAATCCCCCAACCATCAGCTCGTTCTCTTTATCTATGAGTTTATTTCTGTTTTGTTAATTTTGTTCTTTAGATTCCACGTATCCATGAGATCATATGATATTTATCTTTCTCTGTCTGACTTATTTCACTTAGCATACTGCCTTCTGGGTCCATCCATCGCAAATGGTAATATTTCATTCTTTTTCATGGCTGAGCAATACTCCATTGTATGCATGTACCACAGTATCTGTATCCAATCGTCTATTGATGGGCACTTAGGTTGCTACCATATCTTGGCTATCGTAAATAATGCTGTACTGAACAGAGGGGTGCATATATCTTTTCAAATTAATGTTTTGGATTTGTTTGGATAAATATAAATGATCTTGTCTTTACACAAGTAGCCCCTTTTTATCTCACTTAAATCTCACAGTTATCCTGTGAGTAAAAAAGGGGAAATACTATTAGTAACTCCATTTTACATAGGAGATAGAGACCCTTAGAGATGCTGTATGACCTTTGTAGGTAACAGGGTTGCCCAAGTGAAATAACCAGATCGCTCAACTGTAGATTCATTCTCTCTTCTTTACACTAAGCTGCCTACATTCTCTGCCTCCATTCTTCCTCCTTAATTCATGTGATTGCTAAAGTTATTCTCCGTGCTCCCTACCCCACCCTCTTCCAACCATGTGCTTTTTGGGTTAACATTTATTTCTTTCCAGCTAATTTTCTGTCACTCTTTCAGGATACAAATCCCCTGCCCCCTGCCGCACAGGCAGCTTAATCTGTTCTATTCGTCACTTGGTTCCCATTATTTTTATATCAGCTCCATAAATACCTTTCCAGCTTTCCTATCATATGTGTAATCTCTCTATAGTTCTTGAGCTCTGTCAGTTCCAGTCCCTGGTTTAAAATAGGGGCCATCTGGGGCATTACTTTTTTAAATTATAAAAGTGATATATGCCCATTTCAAACAAACATAGCAGCAAACTAAAAGCAATACAGAAATATATGAAGAAAAAGTATTCATGTCCACAATAGATAATACACATGTGCATAATTAAGAATACTTTTCTGCAACTTCATTTTAAATTTATTATTATATAGTGGACATTTTTTCTGGTCAACACACGAATATACCTCATTTATTTTAATAGCTACATAGTAAGTATCCCATCCTACGATGAATCGGATTTGTTTAACTTTTCCTGTATTAATGGACATTTAAGTTGTACCCATATATCTGTTATTAGAAATAAGATATTATAGTGAACATCTGTTGTTTTTGCCTGGGCTGCATACTTTTCTCCTTCTGATAACACCACCTTCCTCTTCCAGTGGAAAAGCACCTTTTCCTCAATGTTACTTCACGTGGTTAAAGGGGAGTCAACCCATTCCCCACTGCAACCCCAAAGATGAGACTCATGCCAAGTTAATTAGAGAATTCTACCCCCGGCCTGGGGAACTAAGTCAAAGATGGGTGCTTGACCCATGTCAGTACAATGACAGTCAACTCTAGGATGGGGAACTGTAGAGGAGCATTTCCACTCTCCCCCTGCCCTGATTGCTAAGCTAGAAGGAGTTAGCCTGGAGCTTCCCGAGACTATGACGTGAGAATAGAGAGACTACCTGAGAAAGAAACCAACACAGAAAAAGTAGAGCTGAGAGCAACAGAGAGGCAAATATATCACATCCCCTGAGGACCAAGGACAGCGCTGGTCCTAGATCGGGCTGGCCTGAGATGAGAACATTGCTGGACTTCTCAGTCTTGTGAGCCAAGAAATTCTTCCCCCACCAGCTGTCTCTCTTAAGTCACCTTGAACTCCATCATTTGAAAATGAAAGTGTTTAAACACATATGCACACAATACTGTAAAAAAAAATCTTTTATTTTTATTTTTTTGCCTACATTTTGGGGCAAGAATGCAAATGTATCTTGAGAGTAACTTCCTTGAAGAGGAAAGAAATGCTGAATCAAGGTGCATGCATATTTTAACATTTTAGTATATACTGACAAAATGCCAGAGTTCTAAATCCTCTTTGGTCCCTGGTGTGTTTCGAGCGCTGGGCCTATTTTCAAAATTTGGTTGAAAATATAGTCCCATTAAGTATTCAGGCCCATGGAGTATTTTAAAATGCTTTTAGAACCTGCCTTGACCCATTATTCCCAAAGCCCCAGTACTATGTTATCTCCTCTCTCATACTTAGCCACAGTGTATTTGGAGGAAATCTAGCTTTTTATCCAATTATTGTCGATATTTCAAAGTTGGGGGAATCCTTCCTACCCCACTATTTGTTCAATGCTATAATTAGAAAATTTCAAAGAATACCCCTATCACAAAATTCCATTGGCCATAAACTGTTTTATAGTTTATGAAGTATTTTTATATAGGTTCTCTCATTTAATTCTAACAAGTACATACAGGCATTACTATTCTCATTTTATAGGTAAGTAATTGATCTGGAGTGATTCGTTCATGTCATATAGTGAGTAGTACAGCCAAGACCTAAAACCCCAACTTCTGCCTCCAAGTCTCAGTCAAGGCTATCTAAAGTGATAGCAAGTACTACTGGACCACATTACTTTGATAGGAAATTAACTAGTTTTGTAAAGATTCAGTAAAACATGGTGTGTATAGGAACTTAATGGACAATCACAAGATATTGATAATGTTTGTAGATGATGAACTCAAGTAAATAAAGAAATAATAGTATTTCCCTTACAAAATCACAGGTAAGATTACATCAAGAGTGCATTAGTATTTTTCTAATGTAACTACTAAGGAGTCAATCGTCAAATAAAGCCTAATAAATTAAACACGTCATTTAGGAATTCAGAAAGCAATTTGCCATATGCTCAGATTAATACAAAAAGTATAAAAAGCAGATAAGCATACATTTTCATTAACTTTGGGCCCATTTAACAAATTGTTACCAGCAGTCTTCTGAGAAAAATAAAACCCACTAAAGCATACAGCCTAATCATAGCACAGAAGCAGGGTATCCCCTATTATTAAACTCCCTTAATATTGTATAAGCCCTCTTTAAGCATCAACATACCTGGGGGAGTAAGGTATCAAGTGTCACCTTCGTTTTCTGAATGGCAAAGTAGAGGTTAAGTGGCTTGTCGTAGAACAACCAGTCAATGGAACAGATGCTACAGTCAGTCTGTCATTTTTTTCTCATTTGAACCTTCACCTAAGTCTCTCTCCAGTCAAAATAGATGTGACCCGATGAGACATTCAAGATAACCTTATAATTCTGATCACTGAAGAGGCAAGAAGACTTGCAAGGAAGCAAAGTGAACTAATTTACCTTGCTGATTAGTTTGAGGAATAAATACCACAATATCCCTGCTTCCCAGTTTCAAATTCGATGAAGTTCAAAGTGTCTGGTAGTCAGTTTGTCCATGTATCCATCAAACATCACAAATGAGAATAGAGTGTATGGGGGCCTCTAACCTTGACTGAAGGGGCTGGAGAAGGCTTTGCAGAGCAAGAGTCATAGGTTGAGTCTTGAAGGACGGTTAGGAGCTGATTAAGCTGGAGTGGGGAGAATGAATCTTGGAAGCTGAGGGAGCAGCAAGCATATAGGTAGCTAAAAGCATAGAGGCAAGAGCGGGGTAACTGCTCTAGGAAATTAGAAAAATGAAAACTATTTTGCTCTCACCTGCAGTTTCTTTTAATTCTGGACCAGTGGTTGGTTAAACAAATGTCTCTAAAAATTGTGGCAGAGGTCATTAAGAAAGTTGAAAAGGTAAAGATATCTAAATAAATAAAAATATCAAAAGAATAAAGAGAAAAAGTAAGGATTTATCTGAGTATTATACAGCCATATTGGCTTAGTACATCTTTAATAAATTTCACAGGAAGTATTTTCTTCTAAGCATACACTAGGAACATACTATTGCATCACAGCAGTACTGTCTAACAGAAATACAATGCAAGCCACAAAGGAGGACCACAAATTTTAAGTTTTCTAGAAGGCGCATTTTAAAAGTAAAAAGAAACAGGTAAAATTAAGTTTAATAATATATTTTATGTAACTCATATTTAAAATATCACCTCAACATGTAATTAATTTTAAAATTGAGATAGTTTACATCCTTTTAGGAAGGTACTAAATCTCTGAAAGTCAGTGTATATTTTATTAAGATCAGCCACATTTCAGGTGCTCAATAGGCACATGTGGCTTGTGGTTCAGCTCTGTAAAGAGTTATGAAAGATGTAAGCGAGGCTGGCTTATGTACAATAGAGCAGGAAAGAGATTCTATACTTGGTAATCTGCATGACCTTGACCAAGAAGTTCACAACTCTCCCTCCTCTAAACTATCCAGAACTACTGGACCTTTGCTTATTTTGTACCTGGAAAGCTTTCCTTACTCTTCTATTTGAACATGTCCAAGTAAACCATACCCTTTTTTGAAAGTTCGGCCTCGCAGTTCTCAGTAAAGCCTTTCCTGCTTCTAAATAATCAGAAACCATTTTTTCATTCAAAACTTCCAAATCATTTTATATGTATCTTTAAAATAATAACATTCCACTTTCTTAGTTTGTATTATAGTTACTTAGACAAATTAGTGAGCTCCTTGAGTGCAACACAACAATGCTTTACAATCAGTAAACATTAAATTTTCCTCCCAATGAGGTTCAAGTCTCCTAAAGGGCAGAGGCCATCTTATTATAAACCCCCTGGCCCTCAAATTAATCAGCATAGTACTATGGACACATAGAACTTATGGATGCTTACCATAAATTTGCTAGTGAAAACTTCATCTCCTTGTATTATGACTAAAGTAATTATTAATAAGAGAATGCTACAGGTTGGTAAGGAATGATAACTTAAAGCAATATGAAGTATAAAGAGGAAATGTAGGGAAAAGTTAAAAGTGTGTCAGACTGTTGAAAGCACAAAAGAATGCAGAGGTGTACAGAGCTGAAAAACTCTTACGTGGGTGGAATATAAATTACTTGCTTAGGAGTTGTGGAAAGATGATGACAATATAATTGGTCACAAATGTTAAAAATTCACTTTTTATTGGTTTTTGTCTTAAGCATGCTTATAGATGAGCTATATTCTACAAATATGAAAGAGCTTAGTTAGCAAGTAGATTACTATTTTAACAGTAGGTAAGCAGAGTTATCTATCTTCACGTGGTTTGTTACTGGAGCTTAAGGAATATATTCTCTCTCACCAATAACTGACAAACATCGAAAAGGAATTTGTTAAATTTTAATATAAGACAGTGGATATATGCTTCCACCTTCTTTGAACCCACAGGAATAAATCACTTCAATGATTCATCTCTTTCATTCCATACTATTCCATTGCTTGGGATGCTAAATGTTACCTTCCTTCTTAATGATTAGTCTTGCTAAACTATGAGTTAGGAAGGGTAATGACTGAGGGCTCTAGTTGGCCTTATGAAGATCACACTGAGCTTACTCTAGCCGTTAGTTTGGACTAAACCTTCTGACTTTGATCCTTAAACAAGCATTCTCTAAGAGTGATCATGAAGCCATGCTTAATGTCAGAAGAATGGCTGTAAGGATATGAAAGGAAGAGAAACATGCAGGTACATAGTAAGAGAGGTGTGAGTAAAGACAGAAAAGCATGACCTGGAATTAAAGGGAGAAAATAGCATCAAAACCCTGAGGGTGTGTGTTGATTATAAGCAAGCTGTCACTGACAGGCTTTAGTGACTAACCTTTTCTAAAACTTTGCCTGCATAAGCACTATAAAGTACCAGTTTTCTGGAACTAATTACAACTCGCCAGCCCAGTCCACTTACATATAAGTTACTTGAGTCTATTTCTGGAAACTAACCTGCTATTTTTCATGAAATTCCTTAAAAAAAAAAAATTCCAAGTAACAAATTTTGCCTTCACACTGAGCAAATATCTCTAGCAGTTCTGCACTTTACAAAACAATGCAATGAAAAAGTGTTAGTACTTTGTGTTACTGTGAGGTGTATGCAGGCCAAACAATTTCTATTAGAAACTCAAGACACTCTATTTGCAATTAAAGAAATTATTGGCCCAACATGTCTTTACCAGCAAAATGTTTAAAATAGAATTTTTCTCCCCAGGAGGGAGAGGGACAAATTTTATGTGTGTGATTAAAGGTAATTACTCTAAATGCCCCATGTGACTTAGAGCTATTTGCAAGTTTCAAGGGGCAGAGAAG
Source organism: Rousettus aegyptiacus (assembly GCF_014176215.1). Lineage (NCBI taxonomy): Eukaryota > Metazoa > Chordata > Mammalia > Chiroptera > Pteropodidae > Rousettus > Rousettus aegyptiacus. Next base: position 131,820,581 of record NW_023416306.1, read on the forward strand.
GGCCGCATGGGGATTTGCTCTAACAGGTAAGCAAGTCTCTTCCAGCATTAATACGAACTTTTGTTGCTTATATTTCATTTTACCACAGAGTACCTTTATTAGCTATAATATGAGAAATGTCCCATTGCTCTAAACTATGGAAAATACACATAAAGGACACAGAGCCACAGAATTTATCCTAGTCCAGAAGTGCACTGAGTGTTGCGTTTCAGAAACATCAGTTCCTTTTCTGGCTAACTAGTGTAGCTTGTTAATAAAGGTTAAGGTCATGAAGTTTCACCCTTGGAAGAACGAATAGAAATTCATAGTACTAGCACCACTAAATTAGTTCCATTAAAGACTAGCAATTATTAGTACTGAGTATGTAAATCCCACCTTTCCAAACGCAGTAAATGAAACAACCCTTTCTATTTTTTCCTCACAAAATTAAGCATTACTCACAGACTGGAATTATGTTATAACATCAAGGGAAGCATTTAAATGTCCTTTAAAATGTTTTCTGGACAACAGTTGGGAGATTTGAAAATTTACAAACATGCAGATGCACTCTCTAAAAGGAAAAGATTACCACATCACACTTTTCATTGTCTAAAGTTTGTCTCATATATTATAAAGGCAGAGATGCTGTTGATATACCACTCTCAGGTTCTTGTTACTGACTCACCAACTTAAGCACACTTTTATATTTAGGTTCCGCTCCCCAAGGGGGACAACAGTGACGCTGGTGCAGCTCCTTCTGCAAAGAATACACAAAAGCTCAGATATTTTCAAACGTCCTCCTCACCCTTTACTCAGAGGACAGGATTTTACCTTTTTTGTTTTAGAATATGAGGCTTCTGCTGTTGCTCTAATATTTACTTATTTCAAATAGGCTACTCATGGGGAAAGAAGCAGATCTTCAGAGGGTGAAAGTTTGGTAGATGTGTTTTTAAACCTCAGTTCATCATTCCAGACTCCCACAAAGTATAAGATCTGCTTCTCAACACAGGCCTGAAGCAGGGTTTTCCCCTAAGATTATTCTTTTCTTTTTCCTAACAATTAGTTGCAAAAGAGGCAATTTTCTTTCTGAGAGCACTTATTGCTCTATGCCAGGGCACAACACAGTTGTTGCTTTTAGGCTCTACTCCCCCTTTTGAGAACCTCGAGATGTTGAATTATCTTAAGGAAAAATGTTTTGCTTTTTTTTTTTTTTTTTTTTTTGCAAGTGTAACATGAATAGAGAGAAAAGTAACGTCTGTAGGTTCCCCATTCTTTTGTTAACACTACCAACTGTTTTCTCCCAGTTCTTAAAGCCACATTGTTAGAGAAAGTGGCTCTCTGCTGAGTGGTGACATCCACATGATTCTTTATCTCCTTAATAAGGTACCTGGAACAGGACTGAAAGGCTGTTTCAATCTGAGTCAGTCAGTCTCTTTTCCAGGAACTTGCAATTTGGACACAGGGCTCCAGTCAATCTCCGCAAGTATTTAAATTAAGAAGGGCTACATGAAAGTCCTTTTCCCACCAAATATGAGAAGAAGCTGAGAAGGCTGGTAATGTGAAGAAAATGAAAAGGGCTAACAGAAACTGAGGCAAGAGATTTTATAACCCTAATCAGAAGGAGAGTCAAATAAAGTATCAGAATCTGGAAGAGCTGAACCAGGGAAGGAGTAATCGTCTTGGTTTCCAGAGGCTCCTTAAGTGCATTATTCTAACCTCTAGAGAGACCTATATATTTTCTTCCTTAGTTCCATGATATGTCCCTTTGGTGGCCTTCCAGTAAATCCTTCTTTGGGCCTAAGCTAATTGAAATAGATTCTGTTATTTGTAATCAAAATAGTGTTGACTAACACACACATAACTGCTCATCTTTCTCCTCTTCAACCATCATTTCCTTAACACTCACTGTGCGCAATACACTATATTAGATTCTTTAGAGAGGGAAGAAAAAACCAAAGATAAATAAGATACAGACTCTGCCCTTAGGGAGCTTACAGGTAGAAAACAAGAGAAGTAAATAGCAAACATGCTACTAGGTCAAGCCTTTCATAAAAATCAGTAAAACCAAGGAAGAATGTGATACGGAATGGCTTAAGAACCAAATATACTTACTCAAATTTAACAACATATGCTTGGCCAAAAAACGTTTAAGAAAATAAAAACACTACCATCAAAGATTTTGCTAATGTATACCTTACTGCATAAACTCTGCACCACTGTATATACTATAGGTATGCAGTACATTTTTAATGAACATGATCATATACACAAATCCAATTAGACTACACTGGGCAAAATAATAAACTTTTCAAGGTTAACTTTGATTATGTGTGATTTTCACTGTGTTTAACAGTTTCCTTAGAAACAGTCACCCTTGAAATCCTAGCATTTTAAGTAAGATACCTATACATTAGTAGATAGGTGTGATCTGTGACAGTTGGTAGTAGCTAGTTATTTGACTAATTATTAGCTTATCTCAGCAGCCAACCAAAACTAACATATGGTATTCTGAGAGGTATCTCAAGATTTTGAACTAGACTCAAATTAGGCTACCAAGTCCCTAAAATGACAGTGCCTCAATATGACAAACTACCACACAGATGGGTCCCAGTAACTTATTCTCTAACATTTTTATCTTACTATAATATTTTCAATATTTAATTATTTTTCAATCATAATATTCAACTTGACATTAAATTCATCGTACTTTAGTATCTCATCTCTCGAATCCATAATGAATAAAGCTAAAAGAACCTCAGCACTATTTGAAATAAAAATTTTTTCCTTTGGACAAGCTGCACATAGATAATTGCAAATCCCTTCTCTAGAGTTATTCTCTCTCTCTTTTTTTTTTAGAAAGCAGAGTAAAGCGATCTAGAGTGCTATCTTTCGAAACCATAACTATTACGAATAGAGCCAATAGTCAAGATGATGTAGTAGGTAGACACTGTGTTCACCTCCTCTCAAGATCAGATTAAAATTATAACTAAACTACAAAATCATCATCATTGGGAATTGCCTGAGGTCTGGCTGTACAGAAGTCCTACAACTAGGGATATACATAAGAGGCTACTTCAAGACTGGCAGGAGAGGCAAAGACATGAAGCAGGTTGGTCCCACAACTGTGTATAGTAGTTGAGAATCAGGAGGGATATCTTGGCTGCAGAGGTATCCCTGGAGGAACAAGAGGTCCTGGCCCCACACTGGGATTCCCGCCTAGGGTTCCAGGGCCAAGAAGAGAAGTCCCCATACCTATGACTGTGAAACCAGCGAAGGTTGTGGTTGAGTGAGACAGAGAGCTGCGGGAATCACAGCCATTCCTCTCAAAGGGTCTGTGCACACAGACTTACTTGCTGATGGGCTCACTTGCTCTGAGCTCCAGTGCTGGGGTAGTCGCTTGAAAAGCACGAGGGACATATGGAGAGGAACTTCAGGGCCAGGACTAAAGGGTCAGCTTTCTCCCAGGGAGAAGTGCTGGCAGAATCCACTTTTCCTTTGTTGAGTGCTCCCCCATCCCTGTGTGCAGATGAAGGTGAATGCCATATCTGAGTCTCCACTAACCTGGCTAACACAGGTCACCCTGCCAAGTCATTCTGAGACCCCACTCTTCCCAAGTTGTGGGCCCGCCCAAGCTACCTACAGTCGTTTTTCCATATAAATGGCCTGTCTTGGCTCATGCTGCAAGCTTTGCTAAAAATCTCTTAAAGGTTCACAAAACCCAAATAAGTAGCATCTGGCTTGGGGGTGGCCCATTCTGCTTGCTGAGCAGCTGCAAGCCCTGCACTAGCAGGAGCCAGTCTCAGTTTCCACCTCTAAACCCAGCATAGGTGCTGGCCATCTATGGACTGTTTGGTGATTCTTGCCAGGGGCCCTGAGAAGTGCACGGGCTGCGACTGAACTTGGCCTGCAGGAGGGTCCCTCCCATGAGGACCTAGCCAGAACATAATCTGGCTGCTTCCACAGATGACACACCCAAAGGGCAGACTGGGAAGGTACCAGAACCCTGCTTAAGTGAATCTTTTTCTATAGGGTCTGCACCTTACTGGGCAGTCCTCACAACCAATTACCCCAAGGGTCAATCCTTTCCACTGACATGCAAATAGTAACCAAGTCTCAACTACAACAGGAGGGCATACACACTAGAGACATATCTGGAGCACCCGGCTCAAGTGACCAGGGAAAACTACACCACTGGGCCCCACAGGATACTACATAAGGCTACGCTACTAAGACCAGGCGACTTAAGAACCCTACCTAATACTTAGAAACAAACACAGGGAGGCAGCCAAAATAGGAGGATAAAGAAACATGTCCCAAATGAAAGAATAGAACAAAACTTCAGAAAAAGAACTTAAAAAAATGGACAAAAGCAATCTACCAGATGCAGATGCTCAATGAACTTAGGGGAAGTAGATGAACTCAGTGAGAACTTTAACAAAGAGATAGGAAACATAAAAATGGAGACAGAAAACAAAACAAAAACAGTCAGGAATGAAGAATACAATAACTGAAATAAAAAATTCATTAGAGAGAATCAATAGCAGATTACATAAAGCAGAGGATCAAATCAGTGATTTAGAAGGAGGCTCAAATGAGTACAACTGTACTTCAACCTGACCGCATTCAGCTCCTTGGAAAGAAACAAAAACCTCCCTCAAGATCACAGATGTGATGGGTTCACCATAGCGGGAAATTCTGCTCTACTGACTCAGAGAAAAAAACTGGAAAATATCAAGTGACTATTGCTTGAGAATCCCTAAGAAATTCTACAAAAATTAAGCTGTTATTTCTTCATTCTGTTATCTTTTTAAAGCTATGAAAAATGTAAACAGAATATTTCTATTTCTGCAAGAAAGTTAGATCTTCAGTTTCAATGTAAAACAATACTGCCCTGTGTTTATATAGCACTTTTCCCTTAAGAATTCAAGGACTTTACAGACATTACCTCATTCAACACCAGCAGGGCTGCGAATTCGATAAGAAATGAAAGGTTTTCCTGATGTATGAATAAGGAAACTGAGGCACAGCACAGGCACATGCTTCACACTGGGTCACAGAGAAACACTTGGAAAAATTGGGCTAAACTTTTCTCCTTGCTCCAATTCTTGACTGTCTCTACGTATTCACACTGCCTGTAATTAGAGATGTCTAAATCTCCACAGCCCTCAAAATAAAATGTCAAGGCTGCGCATTTATACTAATTAAGATCAGTTTTCACCTGAATTTAGTGGTATGTCTCCTCTCTGGAAGAGGGATTTCTGAAAACTTATACATGGCAAGAAAGGATCCAGATTTCACTTTCTTGTACCAAGATCACTATTTTATCCTTTTAATCTTGTTCTGAAAACTCTCTACCCAACGGGTGACCGAAAAGTTTCTTCTAAATTTCTTAATCACTCCTAACTATTAGATATCTAAGTTGAGGCATGCTACTTGTACCCAACTACATTTGTCACATGACTCACTTCCATTTTAAGTAAAATCTCCATTTTTCCAGTATCTCTTTAGATGCTCCTTCTTTTAATTTTTTTGCGTACTGTTCCTATGTTTGCCCAGCTTGTTTACAATGTACTTCTCAGGAGTTCACAATATTATAGGAGTGTTTTGTCAACCTCACATTTTCTTATGATGTTTTTCTTCAGATCTATGCTTTATTCCTTTGTTGAAGCAGAACTAGGTTCTTGTTAACAGTTGTCTAGATTCGAAGCTCTTTTTCTGGTACCAACTGGCACCTCTTATCTTTTTTGATGACATATAAAATCATTCCCTCCCAGAAACTTCAAAATTGCAAAGCCCGATCAGCTCTATGAACACTTTCTTTATTCACAGCATAAAGGTTTGAGTGGGTGAAAACGGCTTGCATAGGGTAGCTCTAAGCTTCTCAGTTGTATGTATGGCGCATGTCTTTAACATAAATAAATAATTTACTTTGGAAAGAAATGTTTCAAAACCTAGATAGCCCAAGGACATAAAAGGTTTTGGAAGTAACAAAGGCAGCCTTCTAAGGCATGAAATTTGTGGGCATTATGTGAAACAGGAAATCCTACTCTTTCACTGGGGGGAAATTATGGGCCTTTGCTTCAATTAAGCATTTTTATGGCTATCTTATACCGCTCTATTATAATTAGGTATGGGATAATGGGTGGAAGGCCCCAGGCATCCACTGGGTATATGTATTTGTATATGTATACATATAGACAAAAATCTGTACAAAAACATGGGACAAACACATTCTTAGCTCCAGTTTGCCTACTGTGTGACCCTGTGTAAGTCAGTTAACTAAAATTTCCTGTGCTCGAAAATGGGAAAAATGAAATTATAAAATATCTACCAGGTACTTAAATTCACTTGCATTCTCTGCCCAATAAGATTTTGCCTGGGCTTTGATTCACTGTAGAATTTCAATAAGTATCTTCCTGATTTTTTTTTTTTTTTTTTTTTTTTTTTTGGTTGAGGATTAGCATCTTCTTTATAAGAGAGCCAAAGCAGAATGGTCATTCGCAGTTTAAAATAGCTGCTGGAAAGCCAGGACATGGCAGCTCTGGGTTCTATCAACTATGATATATTTATTCCTAGAGCCCTTGAGAATTTTTCTCAGATACATAGATAGGTAGGAGTGGAATTATGTGTTTAAACAGAGCAAGATGAGTTCCTCCACTACACTTAAAGGACCTCTCAATGCAATTAAGAAGGGTCCAGAAGCAAAGAGATCATTGTAGTGTCTGTTTATACTGTAGTTAGGCCTTTCCAAATGCCAAGTGAAGTGGTAGGAATTATTACTGTAACTTACTCTATTACTATTACTAAAAATGTCAAAGCTATTGTTCAAAACCACTGTTCCTAATAAAGTTAACTCTGAGAACAGTAATAGAACTTTATAGCTCCTTTTAGCTGAGTCAGAGGCCTCCACCGTATTTTATCTACTTATATTTTCTTTTTTGTATCTGAAGTCCTATTTTCTTGCCATTTGTTTACTCTCTACCTTTTTCCATTTGTTTTTGCCCTTGCCGACTCATTCCCTCTCTCCCACTCCCTTCTCCTGCCACTTCTGCTACATGTTTGGTTCTGATTTATTCATCTTTTATTTAATTACCAGACATATACTATACTAGGCCCTTTCATGTGGTTAGCCCATATCAAGCTATGAACTTTCATGTTCATAATGCCCCTCTCTTATGTTTAGGCCTCCGGGCTATTTAGGCCACTGGTTTTGCCTATCTCTGCCCCAAATCTGTCATCCACCAAATCCTGGTTCTGCGTGTTGGAATATAAGCAAAAGTGGGAGGTGTACTGGATAAAAGAGTTGTGACGTGAGAAATTTAAAAAATGACAATGTATATACTCTCCTCAGTAAAAAGACCCTGAGAACATATGGAAACCTAAAAACATTCCCATAACAGGAAAATAAGTCTGGGACTTGTGCATGGTGACTACAATTCAATTAACACTGATGACTGAAGAAAACGATCAGAAAATAAGAAAGATGGTTATAACTCACAGGGCGCTTTCATCTACTGATTGCAAGGCTTACAGCCTTTAATTACCATAATTAAATACTGCTGTTATTTCTTGTGAAGCTGGAACACTGTACCAAACAAGTACTGAAGATACCAGCAGGGCAAGCAAGTTCTAGGGAATCAGAGTCAATCTTTAAGTCCCTGACTCCTAATCTTATGTACTCAGAAACTATCTATAGAAACTACATCTGAAAAGTATAATTCTGCTCAATGCCAAAGCCCTTTGTGCTCTGAAAAATCAAAACACTGTGATGATATAAGAAGAAATGAAGCATAAATAAGACAAAACTGAAAAATGTATTTGGTTTAGTTATAGAGAAAATGTAAAACTTTGACTTTCCAACAGTGAAGAAAAGAATAATATTTTTTGCATAGTCATTATGTATATAGTTGCAGAGTTTCACATTTAAAAATAGCTTTTCTTTGTAAATTTGGAAATTCTCTAGCAATCTCAGGTTTAATAATTTGAACCATAATTTGCAAATAAAAACACACCATGTTCCTAGCCATCCAATTACATGAAACACTAGGTAAAGTTCCCATTTTGATTCACTGACCACTGGATGTTTGTTTTCCTAGGGTGATATTTATAATGTAATTAAAGTCTAAAATATAAGTTTGTCTTCTGAAACTAAGATATCAAGTATAATAAATATGTGTACAAGAATGTTTCTTGTACAGTAACATGTGGTCTTCAAGAGTTATTAAATATCTTATAGAGTTTAAATAGGTCTTAAAATAACATATTCTAACTTTTTACTCAGTGCACAAATCTCCCTCATAAATTCCAGAATGTGTTAACTGTTCAACTTCTGCCTGAAAACTACGCCCCTGCCCCAAGAAATAGGAAATCCTATTGCATAAGACAGCTTATTTCAGTTTACAATTTGCTTTTTTAGTTCCGATAAGGCGTTTGGAAACAAAGGAAACAAGGTATTGCACTGCTTTATTAGCATTTGTTGAACTTATACTTGAAGCTGTTAACACATGGCTGAGGATAAATGGGGATAGAAACAAGTTGCTTGGTGATGAAAGAGGTAAGAGAGAGACCAAAAATCCACTACTGCAGTCTTTTAAAAAATTAGTTGATACTGTAGAACAATGAATCCAAAATAATAATTTGTATTTTAAAAAGTAAAAAAATAATTAGTTATGATAATAATAAATGGTCAGGGCAAAAAATACAAATAATAAAAAAGTTAAAATGAAAACTTAAGAGTGCCACTGCTTTCCATTTCTAATCATACTCTCCAAAGGTAATCATTATTAATTTTTTTGTATGTCCATGCAGATACTTTCTATGCTCATGTGGACATATCTGTATTATATATGTATTTCTTGTTCTACACAAATATAATCACACTATACATTTTACAAATGTGTTCACTTAAAATTATATTAGGGTATCTTTCCATATTAGTATATAAGACTCTATTTTCTTTTTGATAGCAAATTATACATTATAAACATACCATCATTTATTATTCAGATGTATATTGATGACATTAGATTACTTCCACAGTATTCTAACTGTTGTACAAAGAAAAAAATTATCTTCTGTAATTTCTTTCAGTAATTTTTGTTCTAGAATCATTTGGAGTAATCTGAATCTATCATTTAATAGCTCTTTAAACATTTGAAAATCATCACATATCATATGGGGAATAAATGAGAGAACACATTAAAGATTTGAGTCGTAATACTCTGGTATCAGAAATCAAGAAGGGAAATGATTTCCTTGAAGAAAAAAATCTAATATCTGACAACATAAAATCGATGACTAAATTATGATCTATGAAGCTAATGGGATATTATACAATAATTAGCAACATGAAGACTATGTAGCATTACAACAAATAATGTTAAGTGAAAGAACACATGAGGCTGCATGTGAACTGAGATTAGCTATAAAATATGTCTGCATATTAAAAGGAGAGAAATATTCAAATGAGATGTAGCTGAGTTAGGGTAAAGTATGAATCATCATGTCCTTTCAAATGTCCTTTAATATTTTATAATTTTGTTTCTACAATAAATAAAAAATGAAAAAAAGATAGCTATTAGGAAGATCGAGATCCTCATTTTCAGTTTCAAGGCACTCAAGACCCCCTTTACTTTCTTCCCTGATTATCTGAGATTATCAACACTCATAGTAAATAACCAGGTCTTGAAATTCTTGATGGTAAAGGCACAGTCAGCAAACAAAGCTTGAAGTGTGACTGCCCACTGGAGAACAGAGTAGAACAGAAGAGAAAGAGTTAGAGATCAAACAAAGAAAAGAAGGGACAACTACAAAGAGGTCCAACTTAAATCAGATTCGTAATCATCCAGTGCTATAATTTTTGTTCTACCTCCACATGAGTAGAAAACTGTTATAAATTTCCAGATCAGATGGTGAGGGCAATACGAGGGTCAAAAACCCAAGGAAATGACTAAGACCTGGATACTTAAGGTCATACTCCCAAGCCAACACATAGGTTCCTATTTTAGGATTTCAAAGCCTCAAGTTCTGGTCACAATAGTAACAGCGGAATTCTTTAAATTCGTTATTACTCATTTTCCCAAAAAAATTTGATCCATTTATTTTATAAGCACCAATTAAATCCTTGAACAAACCTAAGTCACAATGGGCTTTGTTTTTTAAGGCATTCCTTGTCACGACACCCAATATTTTGCAAATCAGTGGCCTGTACTAAATAATGACAAGACAGAAAGCATTAGTGAGTAAAAATGACGATCACACAATTTGGGTTGTTGTTGCCTTTGGCATTAAAAGTTGTTTATTTACAATGCCACAACATCACCTTGGTTCTGAAGAGAGTACATGTGTGCTCTGGCTGCTCAAACATTAACTACCGATGAGTCACATTTGCAGCTGGGAAAACGGAAATACTTGTGCTTGTAAGTTAGGAACAAGCTGAAGTGTTCATGTTCACATTTTTAATGAAACATGGTGAAATCTTGTCTACTTTGTTGTCAACTGATCTATTTTCAAAATAAATTTCCTTTTTTGGTCACCCCCAGAGAATATTTTTATTAATAACTTGGCAAAAATATAAAAGGTATGCTCATCAAATCTTCCTAACTCCTGTCCATCACCAAAACACTTACTAACTGCCTACTTTGTGGAAGAACTATGTTGGGCCTTGAAGTGTGAGATACAAGGCTGAAGAAGGTACAAGCTTCATTCTCACGTTTATAATCTGGGGTGGGGGGATACGCAATTACTGTGAAAAATCATTCAGCAGAAAATCATCAGTAACAGAATCAGGATTGAAAAATATCCCGATATTTAATAATAACAGGATAAAATAACATGACATCTAAGAGGTTTAGGTGTTCTAAATCAATTATGTAACCACAAAATGCAAAAAGTCTTTGTTAATTGTAGCTTATATAAAAAACATGTAAAGATTTCAGCTGAGTAAAACTCCATAAAAGCATAAAAGTCAACTATGTAAAATGGCTGTTAAAATAGCTAATCTAAAGGAAATATTGTGTCCAGATGAAGGAAGATAATAATCCTACTGTCTCCATATCCAGAGTTATTGGTGCAGTTTTATGAGGTTCATTTTAAGAGAAACGAATGCTTTTGAGTTGTGTGTAACAGAGGGCTCAACGGTGCTCCATGGATGTATATGTGTGTGTGTGTGTGTGTGTGTACATCAAATTTTAGCTCCATGTGAAGAACAGTGAATTACCTTGAAGAGGGATACACTCTATGGCTAGTAGTAGTCAAGCAGACATGAAAGACCTGCAGTTAAGAAGCAATTCTCACACTGGGTAGAAATTTCTAACAGATCTCTAAAGCTCTTACTATCTTGGAAAATCTTGTGGCTATCTTGTTAGCTGCAGGCAAGAATATTAAGAAGATAACACCCAATACAGTTTCTTAAGAGCAGTGGACAATCTGCGAAAGCAGAAAAGGGGTCAAGAATAACCACTGAACTTCATGTAAGACCTAGAAAGCTTTGTAACTCTTAGATGATTGTCAGAAGAGGCACTGAGAGGTACACCAATGATGGCCAGCTTGCCTGAGTATGAGCCAATAGCTGGTTTGACCACTACAAAGGAGCCCTCCTATCCCCACTGCGACAGATGCAATAGTCTTAGAGATTCCAGTTTTTCCTTGCTGCCTTAAGTGAATGGTAATTTTTTAAAGTCAGCTTTCTTCCAATGCTCTACCTATTAAATCTTGTTTCCAGTGCATGGAGAAACTTCAAGAATCTGCAATGTTCTGTATTTGGTGACATTATGAACTAGCAGCACAGGCATTACTCCTACATTAACAGGTTCGTGAGATTTTGTGGCTCCATATTGAAAAGGGAACATTGGCCTGATTGGGTGGGTCTATCTGGAAGGGCTTAAAGAAGAAATCCTGCAAAATGGCCTGGTCATGTTCCTCTGGCCCACTCAAACTTCTATGATGGACTGGATCTAGCATGTTTTTACCTATGTTTTAGATGTGTGAGGCATGTACGAACATGTTTATCTTAAATAAGCTGTGATAATTATTACCCTGAAATTTATGAAACCAGGAACAACATAACAGTCAACTTTAAAGTTTAGTTCTGGAAAGACAAGCCTCAAGTAATACATATGTCCAATGAACTCAGCTACCAATCTTTAATCCTATGCCAGGAACACTCTATATTTAAGGATACAATCAATGAGCAAATATATACCGTGAGCAAGAATTCATGTTAGGTTCAATGAAAGACAATACCATCCTGGCCTCCCTTGGTTATGCCTATGGCTAATTATTGCCATGGTCAGAGTATAAAATAACTTGAATAATTAATATCCAGTGGCTCTTAAATAATTCTATATATTCTAGGAAGTGAAATTCAAATTCCTTCAATAGTACCTTCAGTAGTGGTACTTGAAATAAAAACCATGCTCACCCATTCACATAAAACCATCACACTGAAGAAAGCATAAACTAGAGGAACATCTACTAATGTAAAACAAAGAAACTAGCGCTGAAAGATTTCATCTCCTGCAAGAGGTATTTTACGGGCACAACCTCCCTATGGATGGTAATATTTGATTAGTCAAAATATTCTTCTGTAAGCCAGTAAGATATTTCAAAAATTAGAGCTTTTAGGTAAAAATTAGGTATGTTTTAAAAAATTGCAAACTTAATTTTTAAAAATCCTCAAAGGTCATAGGTATTATAAGCATACTGATATGCCTTCCAAATTAATGAGAATAATGGATAAAAATGATAGTGTTTTGGTATTTCAGAACATGTATTTTAGCATGTCTTTAAAACAGACATATAGTCTCAATATGGTAAAATATAGCTTACAAATTACCAACTCCTCCTCCTTTCTTTGGGTATACAGAAAGAAATGGAAAGAGAATGAATAAACTACCAAAAAAGCAAAACCCCCATACCATGTGTATTTCAGGTGGGTGAAAGCATCGAAAGGTTGGTTTGTAGGTACTGTAATGGCATCACAGGTCCCCAAAGCAGCTTGACTGCCCCTCCAGGAACCAGAAAGCAAGCAGCTTTTTAGTTGACTATATTTACCTATCCAGCGAGCAGGGGAGACATATGGTCTGGTAAAAGGGTAAAGTAGACCATAAAATTTGCTTATTTCAGGGCTTCTAGTAAGCTATATGTTAAGTAAATGGAGAAAACAGACTGGACTTACCTGCACTGCCAAGCTGTTTATAAAACCTGTACTCTAAATGAAGCTGTGGAGCACGTGATTTTATTGGTTCCTGAAACCCAAGAAGAGATATTGTGATCAGATTTAGAAAAATCCATTCCTAGGTTTTCAGAGTAAACCAGATATAAGAACACTTAATATTTTATAGATAACATACATATGTGATAGCACTTTCTTACCACAATTTCTCTCTGAAATGATGAAGCTAAATTACATACAATCCTTTCCATGGACAGTTAAGTAAAAATACTCTGCATGAGCCATCATTCAAGGATAGCTTCCTCATCATGAAGTATTCTCCGGAAATGTAGTCTCTCCTAGGAAACCAGATGCCAAACCTTTAAATTAAAAACCAGCATGTGTTTCCTCCTTGTTTTATTATGAATTTTGGGTGGCTATAGTTTTATTATTTTTAGAGAAATGATATATGTTCAGGAAGAAAATTTCAGATATGTGAAAATTAAGAAGAAACTAGAAATAATGTGAGATCCTATCATTTTAAAGAGAAACATTATTAACATTTTGGTGACTGTCCTTCCAAATATTTATATCCATATTTATATGTAATATAGACTTTAAATATTTTAAATAAATAAGATCATACTATATTTGCTGTTCTGTAATGTGCCTTTAAATTCAATAATGTGATGATAACATCTTTCCACAGCAGTAAGTAAAGCTGTATATTACTTGTAATGTTTGTAGTAGTCCCCTGTATGTACGTACACATGCGCCATAGTTTTTTGACATTTGTACTGTTTTCAGTTTTCAATATTATGAATAATACTGTAGGAAAATTCTTATGTATATTTAGTTTTACATTTAAGATAATTAGATAATAAGTAACTTTAATCAATATGATCAAGCTTGCAAAAACTGAGTTTTCTAAAGGCCCCAGACATAAAGAAGCAAAACAACCACACTTTGCTCTACACTAAACTTCAAGAATTGGCTGGTTAATTATTCTGAATTGACAGTGTATCAGGCAACTAGTTAAAAAGAAAATCAAACATTACCCTAAAAGATACATCTGCGTACTCATTAGCGGTGCTATTATCAAACACACAGAAAATAACAGATATTGGTGAGGATGTGGAGAAACTGGAATCCTTGTGCACTGCTGGTGAGAATGTAAAATGGTGCAGCTACTGTGAAAAACAGTATAGTAATTTCTTTAAAAAACATTTAAATTATCATATGACCCAGAAATTCCACCTTCCTATTCATAGCAGCATTATTCACAATAGTCAAAAGGTGGGAGCAACTCCAAAATTTATCAATAAATGAATGGATAAACAAAATGTGGGTGCATTTTGTTCCATATATTAGATGGATTATTATTTAGCTGTAACAAAGATATTCAGAGACATGCTACATGAACCTTGAAAACATGCTAAGTGAAAAAAGTCAGACACAAAAGGACAAAGAGTGCATCATTCTATTTATAGAATGGTCAAATTCATAGAGACATAAAGTTGAATGGTGGTTGCCAGGAGCTGGTAACAGAGAGGAATGGGGAGTTAGTGTTTAATGGGTATAGAATTTCAGTGGAAGATGATGAAAAAGTTCTGGAGGTGGGTGGTAATGGTTGCTTAACAATGCGAATGTACTTAATGCCACAGAACTGTACACTTAAAAATGGTTAAAAAGGTACTCTACATATCGATTCTTTATCAGATACATGATTTTCATATATTTTCTTGCATTTCATGTGTTGCCTTTTCACTCTGTTCAGAGTCCTTTGATGCACAGAAGTTTTTAATTTTGATAAAGTCCAATTTAATCTGTCTTTCCTTGCTTGTGCTTTTTGTGTCAAATCCAAAGTTATGAAGCTTTTCTCCTAAGTATTCTTCTAAGTGATTTATAGTTTTAGCTCATATGTTTAGATCTTTGATTCATTTTGAGTTAATTTTTGTATGTGATGTACAGTAAGGGTCCAACTTCATTGCATGGAGTTATCTAGTTTTCCCAATGCTGTATGTTCAAAAAACTGTCCTTTGCCCATTAAATGGTTTCTTGTCCTATTTTTAAGATAGGCTTAAAGGAGAGAGGAGACTCCATAGCTTCTCTTGATAACTCATACTGTTTAACAAATTTCCTGGTAGGAAGGTCTTTATATATAATTTAAATCCTCACTGCTGAAACTTAAGCCTATTTCTCTTATGTCCTCAATAACAGGATAAAATAGCTCTCTGATAACCTGTGAATACTAGGAGAGCTATCTTCAAATAAAACTATTCCATCATTTCTTAGATTCTTTTATTCAGGCAAAGTAATTTCAATTTCTTTAACCTCTCCTCACTGATCCTGTTTTTTTAGCTCACTGATCACCTTTAAGGCTCTTTCTGAACCCACTTGAAGTATTCTGCATTTTTCTTAAGATACAGGGTCCATAAATCACAGAATTCATAAATTTCCTTGAGGTTGTCTAGTCTATTCTTTTGCTTCTAAGTAGGTTTTGTCTAAATTGATTCACACAGACTGGAAAACAATAAGTCCTCACTTAATGTTATTCACAGGTTCTTGAAACTGTGGCAACACAATGTATTAATGAAACCAATTTTACCACAAGCAAACTAATATAAATGAGAGTTAAATTCCTACAGCAAGTCATCAACATGATAACGAAACGACACTGCATGAAAAGTTATCTAGGACCTGCTGTATTTCATATCCCCCTAAGGGGGATTATACTATAAAGTCACTTCCTTATTTATTTAGCTCTTCAGAGAAGGATCACTCTTGAGTCTCCATTTGGTTCCACAATATCACCATTAAAGCAGGCCATTATAGGATTTGTCCTTTAGCAAAATCACTAATAATTCACAAGGAATCAAACAGGAACAGTAATGACAAATTAATATGAAACCAGACAGAGGTTGATCTAAACACTAGAAAAAGGAGTGTTCTTTCTGGAGAAATAGCCTTTGGATTCTGACAAACCACAAGGGACAACAGATCCTTCTTTGAACATAATATTCTCAAAATTTCACCCTGGGAATATTTATAAGAAATATTTGATCTGATCTTGGGTAACTAAGTTAGCAGAATAAAAAAAGTAAAAACTCTTTAGAGTTATAAGGCTGAAAGTGGGCACAGACATCACATATGTTCAGACGTGAGGGCTTTTTATCACAGATGGAAGGACTTATACCCTTCAGCACATAGTTTGTAGCCTGCTCAGCCAACTAGAGCTTCAAGGTGCTCTTTTGGAAACACTATAAATAAAGGACATTGCAAATAGTCTATAGCTTGTGGAAGGCAACAAGATTAACAGCATGGAGAGAATTTTTACTTTTATTTTTTACAACTGTTAGAAAATCTCTCTTAAAAAGAACCCTAGCAATCTCAATGAGGGTAAAGGAGGGGCTCATTACACTATTTTGTTTATACTGTATATGATTTTTTTAAAAAGGTTCTTAGATATCCAAGAAACAAGAGCCCACAATGAAGGTCCAAACAAAGTAGAATTGAAACAGTACCAGCAGGGATTCCTTGTATTTCCATGCCAGATGCTGATTACATTTCTATAGAGGCCTGGCTATTTGCCAGAATCACAGATATTCTGAAACACACATGCCTGTCTGAAACCCTAAACCGACAACAGATGGCTACCTTGTAGGACTGTAATGCGTAAGGCCAATTTTGCTGTTGCAATGGAAAGAGCTCAATTACTGCCCTTATATCTCCCACGGAGAATAGAGACCAAGAGCAAAAGAAAAGAGGTCTATAGACAAGATTGCTATCCTCTAAAAAGCCTTTATTTAAGATTTATTTGAAAGGGAAATGAGGTACTGAGATACACCATACAAGATAACATACAATATAGTTTTAGGTTTAACTCTTGGCAATACAAAATAGGATAATAATTCAATAAAATGTAAGTGAAATGCAATGGTCAGTCATGTCAACAATACTTAATGTAAGTGTATCTAAATAGATTGACTAGTATGAATCTGGAACGAAAAATCTAGATATAAGAATTGCCTGAACAGAAAGCTTCAAAAGAAGTCTTGATAAATAAAGAAACAATAACAAATACACAGTATCGAGGCAATATTTTAAAGTGTTTTAGGGGCTGTTTCTTCCTCTCACTAGTCCCATAGAATCAAAATTATTCCAATTTACCAAAATAGTGAAACAGAAAAAGCAAAAAAGCATATGAACTAGAAAACACTTTTACGGAATAATCAAATGTTAATCTTTTGATAATCAATCTAAGAAAATATCTGGCCTGCATTTTTACATGTATTTCACCTCTGCTTGCTTCCCTTCCTCCAACAAGAGTTTTAAGCTAACAAACAAAACACTTGATTTCCTAGAAGCCACCTGCTCTAAGCCCTGTTCATGTCCAGTTCTTCAGCAGACAACTCTAACTCCTCCACAAACTGACAAACTGAACGAGAGAATGGGAGCAAACCACAGAGCAGGTATGGATGTGGTAAGCCCCAATTCATTAGAAAAAACAGCATTCAATTGTCACAAGATACATTCTTCAACCCTTAACTCTTTTGGCTTCCAACTAACAAAGCCCAAAATTATCTGAAAATCCTGAGAAACTTACTATGATTTAGTAGAACCTTTAATCAGTTTCATAGAAACTAGTCACATGAAACATTCTCTATGACTAGAAATGGCTGTTTATTAACCTTATACATAAGATAAAAAACTGTTTCTTCTAAAATTGTTAATCCTCAAAAAAATGTAATTATTCTTTTTTAATAGGATGCTTTTTTCAATGACTAGATTAATTATTCATAAGATTAATACAGACAAAAGCAATTAAATGCCGCTCCAAAGGACCGTGTGATGTGTTTTTCATACTTGGCAGTTTTTTAAGGCAATGATGAGATTTGGTCCTGTACTAAGTATATTAATAAATACCTTACATTTAAAAAATGCATCAGTCATATTCAAGAAAAATGATACAATTTTCAAATGATTTTCTTTTAAAATAGCACTGTGAAAGGTACAAAGTTCATAGAAATTACTAGTCTTCCAGTGATTTTTTTTCTTCCAGCTTTTTTTTATTAATCATTTTTTGATTCATCATTGCTAACCTATAGTTAGCATCATCTAATGCCATGTAGTACACAAGGGAATCACGACTGTAACACTATATATATAGTTGAAGGAAAATGACCATGTGTGATCATATGCAAAAGAATTAAACATTAGTATTTTTGTAAATGCTCACAACTATTTCCTGTCAAAAGATATGTGAGGGGTGAGAGCACAAAATATAATTACCACAAATATAGATTCTACTCACCAGTTTGATAGCTACATATTCATTGGTGTAGAGATTTTTACCTAGGGGAAAAACAAATATTTATGTTTTAGTGACATTTATTCTGAGAGATGCAAAGCAAAATCTTAGCTCACAGGGTCATGAGAAAGGTCACATTCCCAATGCTATTCACATATATGAAACATGATTTATAAGTGAAAAGCTAAATGGAGATAATGAGACCCAGCAATACAAGAACAAAAACAGCTTGAGAATTTGGAAATTTAAGTTAGGCACGAGAAGTTTTTTAAAAAGAAAACAAATCTCTTTTTCTCACACATATGCACATTATTATTTAATATTTCCTAACTATTAAGCTATAAGGCAAACCAAGAAGAAAAAATGCCAGAATCTAAAAGATACAAAGATTTTAACTCTTGGCACAACAAGCACAAACCTTCATTTTTCTAACTCACTGACAAGTGGATATTTTATATTTTTGTCATGGTATTTAGTGTCAACTTTAGTTGGGATAAAAGACAGTGTGAAACAAAACCAATTATTTCACCACTCACCTTTTGGAAAACTTATTTATTTAATGTAATTAAATGATTCTCATAGCTTTTCTGACTCTTCATCAGAAACTCTAGCTCTGTATCTTTAACTGTGTGCAGTGTGCAGGAAGGAAACAGATCTCCACCTGGACAACACTTAAACATCTCAACGTTCTTTCTGAAATAATGATTTTTCTTCTCAACTTCTTTACATGTATAAATGGAATCGATATTCTCCTAAACATCTAGAGCAAGAACGTACGAGTGAGGATGAGTATGAGGGCAACAGCTATCACTTACTGAGCCCATAAAACACGCTGAGTATTTCACCTCCCCACCACCATTGATTCTTGGAGGCTTTAATTTCTACTGTTTAGTATATAACATATAGGTTAGCCACTACACTGGATTTCACATTGCTTCTTACATATTTGTCCCATCTTAGTCAGCTAGATAGACTATAAATATCTTGAGGGCAGAGATTTTATCTAATAGTTCCGTCAATGCCTTAGAGTGCTTAAGACTATACTCTGCATATCTCGGACACCCAAAACCGTAACTGATTAAAAGTTACTGGTATGTATGATTACTTTTTAAATAATACATAGAGGTTAAAGTTATACTTATATATATACATATACACACACATATATGTACATAGCTGAATATATATATGCATGGAAAGGATATAAAGTTGTATACTGAGGTATTAAAAAGATTCTTAGTATTTTGATTTTTATATAATATAGTTTTTATAATAATAAAAAAAAAAACAACCCACTTCATCTGGGAACAAAAGCTGCCTGCAATTTAAGTTCTTATTTTCACCAAGCTCTAGACATCAAATGACCCTTTGCAAACTGCACAATTATACTATTAATACTGCCATCAGGTTGCTGAGTGCCTTTATGAGTTGACAGGTACACTAATTTAAGAATTACTTTTGTCTGCAAATAAAATAATAAAGACGACTCACACGATGCCAAATACCTAAGAAACCATTATAAGATGATAGGCACTTTTTCTCTATACATTAATTACATTAATCCTCTGAAAGTTAATTTCTGTTTCTGATTAATGCCACCACAAAAAATTTTTTAAAAATTTGAGGCAACCGTGGAAAGGATACTAATAACTGCAAGAGGAAAGATGAGGTAGTAACAGCCAACTCCCAGGCAGATTAAAACTACAACTTGGCCACAGACTTCTTCCATAACAGATAAAATGTTGCGTAAAGATTTTTCAGAAGAGCCCTTCCTGACTCTGTATAAACACTGTTATTGTGACCTAACATCAATTTCAGCACAGGGCTGACCCTAAGACCTTAATATTGCTTAAAGGAAAACAGTCAAGTTTAAAATTATAAATATGTTTAGGGGTCTTTCTAAATTGAATACTCCCACCCCAGTTTTAGGAGGAATAAGAATTACTAGGGGTAGGGAAGTAGTGTAGTAAACAGATAATAAACCTGGATTCTGATCCGTGAGCAAGAAAAGAGAGAAGGTAATTTCGAGAGTCTTAGGAAAAAAATTCTTATCTTTCTTCCCCCCAGAGTCTTAAAAAATGAGTAGAATTTTAGATTATGAAAGGGAGAAAGGCATCTCAGAGAGAAGAAGCTGCATGAGCAAACAAAAAATGAGAAAGTAGATGGTGTAAGCTGAGAATTTTGGGTGGTTTGGAGGATAGATGGATCATAAGCTCTATCATGAGGATCAAGAAGATGTAGAGATGGACAAGGAGTAGTTAGGGCAACAAAGGAGACTAGAAAAGTAAGGTTGAGTTCTCATTAGGAAAGCCCTCAATGTCAACTTAAAGTTTAAAATGAGTTGAGTAGTGACATGATAAGATCTATGATTTTGAAAAACCATTTGTAAGGAAGTATAAAAGATAAACTCGAAAAATAAGATATGAGAGGTAAGGGAAAACATTTGAATACTTATTACCCAGCACATACAGATATCAGACATCTAAGATGAGTGACACTCAGTTCTCCCCCTTCAGAGACTGTATTCTAGCTTCTCAAACAGGGCCTTGTGGCAGAAAGTTAAATAAATCACATATGCGATGAGTGTTAAAAGAGAAATATGAACAAGTCAGTAGAGAAGCTTGGATGAGTATTTGGGTACAAGTGGCATGCGAGGTGAGCCTTGAAGGACAGAGAAAATAAAGGAAATTTCTCACACAAAAAAGTACTATTTTGAACAGTGAGGTGGAGACATGACAGAAAATGAACAGAACGTGATATACTGAGAGTGGACCAATACAAACAGAGCACAAAGTACACGGGGAAAAATGGTGAGAAGTAAAGTCAGATAAAATCAAAAGGAACAGAGTGTGAATAACTGTGAATGTCAGCTTCTTACTGAGTTATGCACTACCAAAGGTACATGGAGGTATGCAGGGGCATAAGCTATAGGACAAATAAGATACACTTTTCCTGGATACTTACTATTCTCTGAGGATTTGGGGGAAATCTTTTTTTATAGTAAAACTTACTATATTATAGAAATTGTGCACAAATTTCTTTTGAAGAAAAAAGGTTCAAAAGAATCCTGGGCACTTATGGATCTGCTTCTTTCAGAGTCTAAGAGGGGTCTCACTAACCAGTAACTTTTTCTCATTTCCCTGAGTTCAACTGGGCAGCCTAGTTTTCACAGTGCAGTTTACTTTCAACAATGTGAACTTTTCATTGCTCATGAGGGTGGGAAAGGGTAGCTTTCAGGCAAGGCAAGGCCTGGGCAGAAGGGGATTTGGTGATCCAACTGCTTCACATATAGACCTGCAACAGGACTTCCTGTTTTTAGCTCCTGCATCCCAACTTTCCAAGTTCCTAGTATCTCCTATTCTTGAGCCTATCTGGTGTATTCTGTTACAAACTGCCTACTTTTCAATCATTCAGAATTCTCTGAACTGCTAAGTCAGTTATAACTTAACTGTCTGCATTCCACCTTCCAAAATTGTGTTAACATTTCTTATCTGTTTTTATCTTCTCTTCTTTTTTTGGTTCCTTGGGAAAAAAAATCCCTTTTCTAAATATACTTACAAAACTGAAGAGGCATCCAGTTCCATAAACTTCCACATATTATATTTAGTTTACGCATATATCTTTCTACCTCCACTTGGCAGTAAATTTTCTGAGGACAAGAAGAATGTTTAACTCATCTTTTTAACTCTAACAACATAGTATGTGATATATAGTTGGTAACAGATATTTGCCAAAGTGAATCAAATTGACTTGACATACAGAGAAGGTTCTTCTGAGAAAGTTCTAGAGCAACAAAAAAAGAAGGCTGGTTTAGAATCAGATTATGGATAATCTTAAATGCAAATATAGGCGTTTTGACTTCATTTCAGCTGACTGTGAAACCACCAAAAAAAGTTTTGTGCTAGAAGAAAAGGCAAAATGGCGAAAACTATATTTTAAAAATACTAATCTGGTCCCAATATATAAGATTAAAGAGGATATGCAGAATATGATGAATAAGAAGTTTTTACATCAGACTATTAAAAGAATAACATCTACCACATACAATGTGATTATGAAGATCACAAGTTAGATAAGAATATATGAAAGTACTTTGTAAACTGCAAAGTGCTAGGTAAATCTAATTTTTATTACTCCTATTGTTATTGTAGGTATGAGGAAGTAATTTCTGAAAGAGAATGGCTTAAAATAATAAGACTTATAATCAAGGCATTTTAAGGAACAAACTAACCACCTTTGGATTACATGTAAACGTGAGGAATAAGGAAAAGAGAAAGGTCAAAAATGCTTTTAATTAGTGGAGAAGACGAAAAGCCAGGAGAGTAGACAACAATTATTCCATTCCACCATGATGCCTTCCTCTAGGTTCTCACCAAATCTAAAATAACAAATTATATGAAATGCCCTTCATCTGCAATGTGCATATCTGTATAAAAGAATATAATCTCAGAAATATAATAAACGAGAGCCTGTGTAACACCAAACATGATGGCTGACAAATCACAAAATGCTAGCTTGCTTGTGTTTGCTTATTTTCTCTGGCGGCACCAAAAGAACAGAACACATGTCATCCTCGTACAAAGCAGTTATTCTTACTCCTAAAAGGCACTGGAGGTGACTGGGTAATTCTCCTGAGCTTAAGCATTATTCAAATGAATTCTTTCGCCAGGGAGTATCATTAAGACTGAACAGGGCAATACAAAACATAACCATATTGGAAAGCTAGACAATCACTCAGCCACTATCCTCAGTGATATACAGTACTCAAAAATTTTGAGCTGGAAGATTTTAATTATGAAGACAGAGCATTAAAATTCTGGCCATTTAAAATGAATGACTTCTTCAGCTAAATATTGATATATATGAATATATGTATATTGATATCTATCAGTAACTTTGAGAAAAGCAGGTAGTTTAATGGACAGAAAAATACCACTGATGAAATGGCACAATCCCAAGCACTCAAAGCTTTTAGTATGTCTTGTACAAAATCCACAATGCTTCCCATGCTTACTTCCTGGCTATGGGTTCTTTTATAGTTAATGGAAAAGAAACTGCATTACACTGTAGTTTTTGGAGCTTTATATTTAAACTCAACCCTTCTGAAACAGCAGTCCTGGATGTAATGCTGCCCATAAAACCCACTACATGAAGACTTCCTGTTTCGGTAAGTCACCTACAGAGACAACATTTACCGTAAGCTTCATCAGACACAGATTATTTCAAAGAACCAGCAGGTCTCAGTTCTCAGTCACAATGATAAAGGAACATATAGCCTCGGGTTCCCAGTTTTAGTTAGATCTCCAGCTGTCACATTTTCTTGCCCTAAAGTGAAAGTAGTGCATTTCTAAATTACTACCTAGAACTTGTAAAAAAAAAAAAAAAAATCCAGCCAAAAAATTTGAGGCAATTAGTAGTTAAAACAAGAAACCACTTTTATGTAATCCAGATTGGTTACCATGTCTATTTAGAGCAAAGAGGACAGGCTGGCCCATTGCCTCCACCAACCAGATAGCATCTCTTTAAGTGGGCAGTAGGAGTAGAGGTAAAAGAATAATAAAAGGCACCAGAACTTTAAAGCACAAAGTCAGATGTCTTTCTCATTTTCACTGGCTTAATTCTACTAATATATTAGTATACTATGCAGAAACATTTCCTAAATGGTTAGCAGTGAATGGCAACATTAAAATGTTTTCTAAACTGCGTGATGTGATCCATTAGTGGAGTGTGAAATAAATTCAGTGGGTCCCGACAAACACGATCTTGCAAGAAAAATAGTATAAAATTAAAAAAAAAAAGAATATATCCTATTTAGTAACAGTATTATTTATGAAACTTTTGCTTCATATACATTAATTTGTGTATGTACTGAATCACAATACAATACTTTTTAGTGTGGGTTATGGTCAAAAAAATAAAAGCTATCAAAAACCTTCTGAAAAGCAGTTTCGATTATTTCATTTTGGAATAAAAAGCTTAAGTTAGTGATTGGACTGGTTTCTATGACTTTCTTAGCTATTAAATATAATATTCTGATCAATCCATTAGGAAAAAGAACAATGGTTTTTCTAGCAGCTGAGAGTCTGGAGTGAGGCTGAGTAGAGTGAAGCAAAAGCAGGTGGAAGATGTCATTTTATAAATGGGATCAAAGAAAATCCTGTACCCCTACTTCAGGAGGGAAAGCCTGTGAGGTATTTAGAGGCCTGTTTTTTACTAAGTAAATGTGTGAAATTTTCTACATTACGCTGGTGAGAAAAGAACTAAAATGAATCACACCCCAAAGCATGATAGTTTGCAGAAACATACTAAAATATTTTTTTAAATTTTACTATGCAACACTTCAAAGTTATACAATGATTCCCCCAGGTAATCTCATCCAATTTTGAAGCAAATCAGTATATTTTATTATTGATCTCTAATAGATTTGAAGCGTTCTTTTAGAACAGATGGATTACTTGTTATTTGAAGATCTCTGCAATATAAATGTGAAAAATTAGAAGACCGAATGGAGACCCATGGATATGGGGAAGATTATAGTACCAGTCAGACATTTTGGCCATTCAGGAAGAAAAGTCCAAATGGTCCTTTGAAAAGTAAAAGATTTGAAAAGTGAAAAAACACAATTATGAACAGAGTTAAAGGTAAAGCAATCGATTCTAGAAGAACTAAAACCATGGATTGTCAATGATTTGAACTTGAACATAAGGCAAAACCAGTTGATTTATTAATATTTTCCTGCCAAGAATATAGACCTCCATTCTAGATAATACAACTTTTAAGAGGAAAAAAGATGTTATTAATAAAGTTATAGCAGAAGTAAAAGAATATTTATATTAGACACTTAACTAATATACAAATTGGAGAAACCACAGTATCTAAAAACTTCAGATCCCAGTGATATGTCTATTTATTTCTCATCCTAATGAAAGTAGTTATGTCACCAGAAGCGATGTTAATGTACTTTTTTAAAGTCTTGCTTTACTACTAATTTAGACAATTTCCTAAAAGGGTCTGGCACATAATTTTTCAGCTTTGTTTAGAGCCAGTGATTGGGAAGCAGCTTCTCCTGAGGAACAGATTGGAAGCTGTGTGCGGGTCATTGACACATATTGTTAACATCTAAAATCAAACTTTAATCTTATTGTACAAACAATATGCCTTACAAAATTTTTTTAACATTTTTCTTTATTATTGAAGTATAACTCACATTAAGAGCACAAATTCTAAGTGTACAGCTCAGTAAATTCTTACTTATTCATATAACCATGTAACCATCTGAGGAGAGATCTACAGCACTCTAGTTGGCTTTCTTGTGCCTCTTGCCAATCAATAATCCTCATCTACTACCTCCCGGAATAATCTATTTTGACTGTAATTGCAAGAAATTTGCTTTGAACATCTATGGATATAATTATACAATAACCACTCTTTTGTGTCTGCCCCCTTTTGCTTAACATTATGTCCGAGATTCATTCATTTTGTTGCATGTATTAGTAGTAGATGATTCTACCTTTCCTCATGTTTGTATCTTATTTCAGAACTGCTGCTTTTTCCTCCACATTAAAACTAATCTCTTGGCATATTAAACTAAGCATTAAGAAGCTACCAATTTAATTCCACTTCCAATAGTCAAGAGGTGGAAGCAAACCAAATGTCCATCAATGGATGAAAGTAGGACAGATGAATAGATAAAGAGAATGTGGTACATACATACAAAGGAATTTTATTCAGCCTTAAAAAGGCAGGAAATCCTGTCATATGCTACAATTCAAGTGAACCCTGAAGACATTATGTTAAATAAAATAAGCCAGTCATAAAAAGACAATACTATATAATTCAACCATCTAAAGTAGTCAAATTCACAGAAAAGAAGGTGGAATGGTGGTTATTGGGGCCTGGTGAGAGAGGGGAAAAAAGGATGTTGTTTAAATTTCAGTTGGAGAATATGAAAAAGTTCTGCCTATCTGTTTTACAACAATATGAATATATTTAACTGTACTGAATTGTACACATAAAAATTATTAAGACAGTAAATTTGATGGTTGTTGTTTTTTTTTTAACCACAATGTTAAAAAAAAAAAGAATCTGAGCAACCCCTTTCAGATTCACAAAGTCCATTTTCAGGAAGACAAAAAATTCTGAGACCTACCTTCTCAGTGTAATAATAACTATCGTTATTTTGAGCATAGTTGCTCCCAATTTGTAATGGCAGAACATGGTCTTTGGAGAGACCACATCAAGATGTAAGAAAAAATCAGTTTGCACTTTGAAAGTAAAAATCCCTTAAAGCTCAACCACTCAATGGATTGCTAAACTCTAATTTGCAGAATTTTAGGCAGTGCAGTATTTTTTAGTAAAAGTTATGCAGCTTTAGTGGCTAGAACCGAAATGTTCTTAACCTGTGATCATCAGATTCTCATTCAAAGTCAAAAATCCTTTCCTTGTGGGGAATAATAATAAACATCAAAGCAGTACCATCTCTATTCAAGAATTTTTTTTTTTTTGAAGATTAGTTTAAAAACCTCGCAGGAAAGCAAATAGGATAATCTTTCTCGTGATTATCAAAGTAACTATGAAAACAATGAAACATACGTATAACAATACAAAATCATGATTTGCAATGTATAATTTAGGACTGATCGTACAAGAAATAAGTTTTGTTGCCAATCAGTAACTTACTGAAAAATTAAAAATATCTCAAATGTGATGACCCTTGAAACTTTTCTAAGTCTAACTATAAATGTAGTTTCACAGGAGGGAAAATCATTTCAACCTATACCAAATCTTAAGTCCAACATAATACTGTATAAAATTACATAATTATATTAGCAAGTTCACATATCAATTTTGATTAAGCCTATATACTTTTTTGGTAACAACTTTTGAGATGTAATCTACATACAATTCACCCATTTAAAGTATACAATTTGCTGGGTTTTAGTATGTTAAGAGTTGTGCAACCATCTCCACAATCGATTTTAGACTATTTCCACCTCCTTAAAAAGAAACCCCACACTCTTTATTACCTACTTACCAGTCAGCCTGACCCTCCTTCAACTCCAAACACCAGCCCTTAAACAATCACTAATCTATTTCTGTCACAATAGATTTGCCTATTCTGGATATTTCATATAAATAGAATCATATAATATGTGGTCTTTTGTGACTGGCATCCTGTACTTGGTATCATGTTTATCAACATTGTAGCATGTATCTTCATTCTTTTTAAAGTCAAATAATACCACAATTTGCTTATCTATTAATCAGGTGACATTTGGTTTTCCTTTTTAGCTATGAATAATGCTGCTATAAACATTATACACAAGTATTTGTGTAAATATGTTTCCCTTTCTCTTGGGTATATATATACACAGACACACACACACATACCTAAGAGTGGAATTACTGGAACAAATGGTAGTCCTCTTTTATTTAATTAACTATTATATTTAACTTTTGAGAAACTGCTAGGCTATTTTCCAAAGTGGCTGTACCATTTTACATTTTATCTCAGTAGCATATCAAGTCATTTTACATGTCACATCAGCAGCATATTGTTAACACCTGTTCTTATCTATCGATTCTAGCCACCCTAGTAGGTGCAATATGTTATCTTACTGTGATTTTGATTTACAATTCCCCAATGACTAATGATGATGAGACTATGAGGAAAGAGTAAGGAAATAAAATGGAATCACTACAGTTAAGCTGCTAAATTACTAAAATAAAGTAGGCTGAGGCATGAGGAAATGATTTTACTCTTGCTTTAACTAGCTGGGGAACTTAAATCTTTGAATCCTCTAGTTATGCCTAAAGATATAGATAACTCTCTGATTACCTCCTTAAGTACTTAGGAAAGAATGCTCAAGCATCCAGACCACCTGACATCCATTATTCAGACCACTGGACATCTAGAAGATTACAATATCAGATCAATCCAGAGGCTAAGAATGTAGGACTGATTCTTCTCAAGAATGCACTTTTTACTATAAGAACTCTTGGCTTTTCTTTCTTCTTTGGAACACTCTGGGTACTGTCTAGTTGTGTTTCTGATTTGCAAACCTTAAGATACTTGAATAAATTTTTGCCATTTATTTCTAGCCGAAGCCTCCTGACTCTGCTTGCTTGACACATCATCTCACATGCTTAATGGCCATCCCTATGTCAACACTGGAGAAATGTCTATTTAAATCCTTTGCCCATTCCTTTTGCGCCACGCTTCTCTTGTTCAGGCCTGCTTCCATGTCTGGAAGTGTACTTTCCCTTCTAATAAAGCTTTTATTTTCTGCTATTAAAAAAAAAAATCCTTTGCCTATTTTAAAATTAAGTTATTTTTATTGTTGAGTTGTAAGTGTTCTTTATATACTCGAAATACTAGTCCCTTATTAGATATAATCGGAAAATATTTTTTCCTAGTATATGGTTTTTATTTTTCTTTCTTTATGGTATCCTTTGCAGCACAAACTTTTTATTTTGGGGACGTCCAATTTACCTATTTTTTTCTTTAGTTGTTTGTGCTTTTGGTGTCATACCTAAGAATCCGTTGCCAAATCTGAGGGCATAAAGATTTACTCACACGTTTTCTTCTAAGAGTTTTATAGTTTGAGTTCTGACATTTAGTCCTTTGACCCATTTGGGATTAACTTTTTTTTTTTTTAAAGTGTGAGGTAATGTTTCAACTCCAATCTTTTGTATGTGAATATCCAGCTGTCCCGACATCAACTGTTGAAAAATTATTCTTTCTCCATTGAATAGTCTTGACACAATAGTCAAAAAGCAATGGACCTCAGATTGATATCTGGTTTCTCCAATTCTAGTGAAGATCTATTGATCTATATGTCTATTCTAGTGCCAGTACCACACTGCTTTGATCACTGTTGCTTTGTAGTAAGTCTTGAAATCAGTAAGTGTGAGCCATCTAACTTTGTTCTTCTTTTTCAATATTGTTTTGGTTCTGCCTGGTCACTTGCAACTCCATATATATATTTTAGAATCCACTTATGAATTTCTACAAAAAAGCCAGCTGGGATTCTGAAAGGAATTGTGATGAATCTGTAGATCGATTGGGGAGTACTACCATCTTAACGATATTAAGATTGGACTTCGTCTTTCTATGTATTTAGGTCTTTTTAAATTTCTTTCAACAATGTTTTGCAGTTTTCATAGTATAAGTTTTACAGTCACTTTGTTAAACTTTTTTTTTTGAGGTTTATTCTCTCTTAATACTACTGTAAATGGAACTGTTTCCATAATTTCATTTTTGGATTAAACATGTATACTTTTTATAATAATGACTGACACCTCTTCCCTCATGATCTGTTCCCAGAAGCATACTATGTCTTTTAATTAGAAAAGTAATAGTATCTCTTAAACCTCAACTAGGGAGTTCTATCATATAAATGAATTTTCCAGATAAGTGACATTCTTTCAATAAAAGTTTAAAACTAAAATCATTTTTATAGTAGAAATGTTTCTAAAATTTTAGGTTTAATAAAGAACATATGTGATGTTTGCTTTGGCAATACATACATATACTAAAATTGGAATGATACAGAGAAGATTAGCACGGCCCCTGCACGAGGATGACAAGCAAATTCATAAAGCATTCAGATTTTTAAATTTCCAGTTATAAAATAAATAAGTCACAGAGATGTATAGGATGGTGACTACGATTAATACTGTATTACATATCTGAAAGTTGCTGAGAGTAAGTCATAAAAGTTCTCATCAGAAGAAAAAAATTTTTGTAAGTGTATATGTGTAAATTTCCTACCCAGTATATACAAAAAAATTATTTATCCAGGAAGCTACTGAGGATTATGTTATATTTCTGACAATTACTTTCATGAAAATGTTTATTGTGTTATTTATTTATAATAATAATAAAAGGTAAATATTAACTGAAAGGCCAACTACATGGTGACAATTGTGGTTATCTACTTGAAGAAACAGAATGAAGTCATTAAACTTATCATGAAAATTACATAACAATTTAGTAAATAAAAAAGCAGAATCTTAAAGAATACCCAACTTTGCTTATACCAAAGTACATATATACATGTACACACAGCTGAACAAAGACTTTGCTCTAATTATCTGTGATGTTACAATTCCAACTCAAAATAAAACAACACAAAATAAAAACCAACTAAAAACAAAAGAAAACAAGTTTCATGAAGCAGAAATATCCTTGATCCATCTATACTCTGGATGTTCAAATCTAAACAATCTAACTATTTAGTTTAGTTTAATCAATCTCTGAAGTAGTTTATAAAGTAGAAAAAAAGCAGCGTTACAACCTCAAAAAGACAAAGTAATTTTTAATTTCACAGTACAAACAGCCTAAACTACCTATAAGAGCCCTTTAGTCAAAGAAACATTCAGAATTACTTAAAATCACAAAGCATTTACTGTTTAGGCTTTTTACCATCCAGGCAAACTAGAGGAACTACCACTGTTATTTAGATATCAGTACCACTGGATAAAAAAGATTGATGTGTATTTTTAACAACACAGAAAAACTAAATACAGAAAAACTACACCTTTTGAGGGTAGGGAGGAAACATGAGAAGTTCTAATTAATTTATGTTCTTGGGAGGGAGATGACAACGTAGTTCCTGTTAAGTTTTTTTACTGCCTACAGAATAAAGTCCAAAATATATATCATGGCCCAAAGCTAGTCAAGAATAGACTCTGCTCACATCTCTAGCCTTATTTCCCACTGTACTTTATTGAAATAAAAAGCTAAGGGCAGAATAAGATATAGTGTTTATAATATCCTCCACTTTATAACATCCTCCCATTTTACTCTGAATTTCAAAATACATACTTTGCAAAATTAAAAATAAATCAAAAATTAATTATTAATTAGCCAATGCTTTTCTTCTTCACCTAGAAAATCCCTAAGGATTAAAGTTGGTCCACCATAGGAACTAGATAGTGTTACTTAAAATAATGGCCATCATTTTATACTTTATTTACATTTCTTTTCCTGGTAATAGGTAATTATATTAAATGCCAACAACTATAAATTTTGGAATCAGATATTTATTTTAATGTTGTTTTTAACTTTCTTTTTTCGGCGTGTAGTATTTCAACTGCACACTTAACCAATAAGTGGTGAGACTACCTGGCACATAATAAAAATACTTGTTTGGGAGGTCACTTATTTGGGCTCTAGTTGCAACTCTGTGGTAAGTAGCTTATCTTAACCCAAGTCATTTGATTTCTAAATTTTTCATCTTTAAAATGATGAAAGTTGGTCTAGATAATGCCAAGGTTCCCTACAGGTCTAAAACTTAAGTAGGTTTATTACTTTTGTTGATCTGTACTTTACATATATATTAAATCAGTCTAAGTTACCATGACCCTGTTGGGAGCCAGGTCCCACTCCTGTCTCATACTAAACTCATGGCCATCTTTTATATAACCGTCGCTGATCTAGTTGTCAGGCCTGAAATTAAATAGTACGGTTCTTGAATCACAACCTGGTCTTTTGTTCAACATTGCTTATTTAAGATAATGCTGAATCTTAATTCTGTTAACCAGTTTTATTTAGCTGCCCCACCTCAAGCATTGCATTACGTGAAGATTTCATTAGTACAGTGGTCTCCCTTATACGTAATTTCACTTTCTGCAGTTTCCATTACCTGTGGTCAATCATGGTCCAAAAATATTAAATTGAAACATTTTAGAAATAAACATAAGTTTTAAATTGCATGCTGTTCTGAGTTGTGTGATGAAATCTCAAGCCATCCTGCTCTGTACCCCCTCCGGGACATGAATCATCCCTTTGTCCAGCATATCCATTGTGTATGTTACCCTCCTGTTACTTAGTAGTTATCTTGGTTATCAGACTAGTGATATCACAGTACATGGTTTCAAGTAACCCTTATTTTACTTAATAGTGCCATATATACATACCTTCATTACAGTATATTCTTATAATTGCTCTATTTTATTATTAGTTATTGTTATTAATCTCTTACCATGCCTAATTTATAATTAAATTTTATCATAGGTATGTATACATAGGCAAAAATGGTATATATAGGTTTGGTATTATCCAAGGTTTCAGTCACCTACTGGGGATCTTGAAACGTATCCCCTGCAGATAAAGGGAGACTACTATATGTTCTTCAAAGATCTCCATCCAATTCATGGTTCAACTGAATGGAACCAAAATCAGAGCTCTATGTTCAGCAACAGTAATGACAACGGTCCATTAAAACTGATTCTCCCTGGTGAAGGTGGTTAAGAAAACTACATACCTACTTAATTATCTTATCAACCAGCCCGCATTTCTATCTGTGTTACTAGAATATCACAAATGTCTGTCAAATAAATGCCTTGCTGAATAAAAATATATAATACATTAGAGACATTTAACATGGCAGATAAAAACATAGGCAAATTCACATTGAAATGACGAAAGAAACAAAAAGGACAAATAAAATAGGTGAAGAAACAGCAGACCTGAGAAAGCTGACATACTTCAGAGGAAGAATCTAAATGCTAAGATTACCTAATGATATAGACAGAAAACACAATTCTGTTGTAAACTTGAGAGGAAGAATTAATAAAGGATATGCAGTAACTAAGAAAACTTTTTAAAACTCAAGTATCAGTAATTTTTATTTCTGAGGGAAGGAGGGATAGGAATGTACTAGAAAGGAAACACAGTAATAATGCTTTCATAGCTCAGGTGTGAACAATATTTCAACAATCATTATATTGTACATGCAGAAAAATGGATTAACCAAAAAGTATGACATAAGTATTTTGGGAGAATTTAGGGAGTGTTTGTACAGATGGCCCCTGATTTAAAATGGTTTGCCTTTCGATTTTTCAACTTTACAATGGTGCAAAAGCGATAAGCATTCAGTAAAGCGATAAGCATTCAACTATACTTTGAATTTTGATCTTTTTCCAGGCTAGCAATATGTAGTGCAATAGTCTTGTGATGCTGGGCAACAGCAATGAGCAGCAGCTCCTAGTCCGCCACATGATCACAAAGGTAAACAACCAATACTCTATAGTATATTTATTGTGTCAGATGATTTTGCCCAACTGCAGGCCAATGTTTAAGTGTTCTTAGCACATTTCAGGTAAGTTAGGCTACACTGATGTTCAGTAGGTTAGGTGAATTAACTGCATTTTCAACTTAAAATGGGAATGGATTTATTGACACATAACCTCATCATAAGCTGAAGAGCATCTGTATGTAATTGGGGATGGTATGTATGAGAAAAATCAAGAAATAATATTGAATATTGAAAAAAATAGTAATGTCTAGAAAAAAGGAGGTATCTAAGAGACATTTAAAGACTTGAAATGCTTGCTTGCAGGAATCAGGACTTTAAAATCTATATTACATGGGTATTTTCATTTAAATTATATTATAAAAAATATGTATAGCATTTTCTTACCCTAGTAATCCCAAATGAGTAAGATCTACTCTTTGAGAGTCTACTCTGCTTGGCAGTGAGCTCTACTTCCTTTGATAAGAGCTTTACCTTTCATGGAAAAGTTATGACCAAAAGTTTAGACCATTTTCTCTTCAGAATGCATGATGACATCATGGAAATACTGATCCTGAACTCTCTTCATAAGCAAATCCATAATCACCCTAGTTTTGTAATCCTCCTTAACAATTCCAAATTGGCTTAGAAATCCTGAAAATTTTACAGTTAAATCCTCATTAACTAGTTAAGATCTCAATGCATAACCCTACAAATATCATATCTGTGATACTTCCAAACATATTAACATGATGTAGACTGTGCCTCCGTAAATGTGGTTAAAACTATTTACTCCTTTCATCTTTTTGATGGATTATGCTATTGACAGAAAGATCTGTTAAAGTTGTTTAGCCAATATACTGTGCTTGAGTTAGAACCAACTGGGTGCCATTCCAAAAGAATTTCAAACTGCGACGCTACTAGAAATAAGAATCATATATACATTCCTGGTTTTTCCAAAAAAGTTAAAATGCATTATTTCTAAAGTAATAATTTTAAATTGAACCCCTCTATACCACACCCTGATTTTGAAACAAAATCAGTAATGTAATTTGTTACACATCTATAAAGTGGGAACATACAAACAACCTTTACTGCTGGGAGTGGGGGATATATTTTGCCAGGTTTATACACAAATGTACACACATTCATATACCTAAAGAGATAAAGCACATGGGACACAACATTAACTAGGTGATAATATATCATGGCTTTAACCATCCTATTCTTTTTACTCTTCTTAAAATCTTGAATTTTTTTTTATATTAAGTTGGGAAAAATTAAAATTAATTTCAAACAATGGTTTATATTATGTATATAAACCATGAGCTCACTATGTACCAACCACTATCTTAGGAGACTGTAGACATTATCTGAATTATATCTTCACAACAAATCTGTAAGGTAGATATTATTACCCTTCTAGTCTGACAGAGGAAAAAAATGAAACTTAGATAGGCAATCTGACTCTAGGACTGTTAACATTTAACCACTAGGGGAAGAGAGTAATGAAATGACATGACTTCTAAAATTTGTTTTAGTTTGTTCCATCCACAGACTCTAAAATTTGTAAATTCATAAAAAAATCTTAACAATGTTATAAAAGCACAATATATCAGTTTTTCTGTTTCA
This sequence comes from Rousettus aegyptiacus, assembly GCF_014176215.1. Taxonomy (NCBI): domain Eukaryota; kingdom Metazoa; phylum Chordata; class Mammalia; order Chiroptera; family Pteropodidae; genus Rousettus; species Rousettus aegyptiacus. Next base: position 131,855,676 of record NW_023416306.1, read on the forward strand.
TTGGTTGGCTTGGGTTTTGGCTGATATATACAGTTCCATTTGTTCAAAATGCTAAAATTTCCTAAGAAACTATAAAGTAACATTTGATTTTACAATGACTATACATTCAACTAGTGAACACTACTAAATTTCCTGTTTTATTGTAAGCCTATATCCTTTCAATTGAATGACTTTCAAAAAATTTTTCCACAGCAGAACTGTATCATTCAATAAAATCTATTGAAAACTCAGTATGTAGGTAATAGAGAGTCCTGCCTACTGCTCACTTTTCCTTTCCTATTTTCTGGCAGTGGGAAATAGGTGCTCCAAGTCTCTGTGTGACACAATATGAAACCAACTGCTTTAGATCATACGCATTCTGTAAACTGCTAATGATCACGACTGCCAAAAACTGGCTGGTAGAAGCTAAAGTTATAAATTCCAATCTAAGTTCACTAGTGATAGGTAATTCAGGTAAAGAAAAAAATATATGCAGAGAAGTCATTATATATACTTTATGTTAGTCATAAAAATAAGTGTCTTATTTTAGAAGCCAGGGAGTAATGTGTCACAAGACAAGCTGCTACCCTTAGCCAATTTACCTTTGTCAGAAATATCCTTCAATGCTAATGTAATTTTACATATTTCACCAGATACCAAATACAGAAAAGAGCAAAAAAGGTCAATTATTTTTGTGCCTCCATTTTCCTGTCTGTAATTAAAAACATTCTCTAGCAATATCTTATTTCACAATGGTAATATTAAGATTTTTAAACATACCTACATATCTATGAGATGTGACAGAGATATCATCTATTTACTTATTCTTCCAGCTAAGCAGGAAAACAAGCTGTTATTTGTGGACTTGGGATATACATTTTCTGAATTCTGGAGGAATAGAATCATTTGCATCTTAATGTTTACATGATTCTTTCCAGGTTTGATTCAGTAAAGACTCAAAACTTAAAAAAAAAAAAAAAATCCTCAGAGTATTCTTCATGTTTTTCAATCAATGAAAAACAACCTGCAGATCTGTTTCCACTCCAGTGCATTCTCCTACCTTTAATCCATGATCATCCTTCATCAATCTTCCTTTCTCAAACATTCAAAATCCCTTTCTGTTGAAGCAATATACACAGGTAAGACTCCATAGAAATAATCTGTCTATTAAAAAGCAGACAAAGGCCACAAAGAAGCAACTCAAAAGAAGAAATGTAAATGTGTAAAGATGTTTACCTTCACCCATGAATACAAACACATTTAACAAGATACCATTTTCCCCTATCGGATCAGCACAGGTGAAGACTCTCCACAATGTTTAAGGTATTTGAAGGGGTAAGGGAAACAACCCCCATCCCACATACACGCAAGGTAAATAAAAACCATCTTTCTGGAGGGAAAACTGTCAATGTGTAACAAAATTGCAAATATGTATATCCTTTGACTCAGAAAGTATACTTTCAAGATTTATTCTAAAAAAATAAAATAATCAATCAAATTTGGACTACAAGGATGTACTCCAAGTGTCTATAATGATGTTCATTCAGCACAGTATTATTTATAATAGTAAAAAACAGATAATTCATATATGCATATATAAAGACTAAATAAAGTACTGAATAACTACAGATATTAAAAAATGAATAATCTGTAAGTAGAAATAAAAAGTGCATGTACAATTTGATTGCATTTCTAAAATATAACCTGATACACATTTTTAATTTCTGGAAGATTAAATTAGTGGTTATCTTTGGAGATACTTCTAAAGTGGAATTTTTTAAAAAATCTGGTGATAAGCATGTCATTTTCTTTTAAAAAATGGTCCTATAAAAATTATTTTTGCTTCTTGTTTATCGCTTTTTTTCTGATTACAAAATACATATAGTCATTTAAAATACAAACAAAAGGGAGAAGAAAAAAGAAATATCTCAGAAATAAATAGATGTTTATTTCTAAAGGCAATAATTAATTAGTTCTCTCCTGCTTAACCTTAGGGCACAAGACTTTGCTAATACCTCAAATGTCTAGAACCTCTTCTTTTTTGACTTTTCAACCTCTGTACTCTTTAAGGCTCTTCCTTTTCTAATATCCCTTAAATGTACAATCCTCCAGTCATACAAGTTCCACAAAGCATCATCTCATCATCTGACTGTGTTCATTAACACCTACATGATGATGAATTCTTAATCCCTATCTCAAGCCTAAACTTTTCTAAGTCTCAGATCCATATTTCTGCATATGTGCTGCACACTCCTCTCAAAGTCATGATATTCACGAACTCTATCTACCTGTCCTCCCCACTGCTACTCCAGTCTTGTATTTCCTTCTTCATTAAAGGTTTCCTCATTCACTTGGTCTCCACAAGCTGGCAAACTCAGTCATTTTTGACACTTTCCCCTCAAATCCTGCCTATAGCCCACTTCTGACATTTCTCCCTAGTTCATCCCTTCCTCTCGATCTCACTGCGGTTTTCAGAGCCAAGAGCTAAGGCAGGCTAGATCATTTCTGACCTGGACTATAAAGTCAAACATTCTTAATTACCCATCATATGTCATCCATAATAAAAAGAGTTGAGAATATGATGATTAATAAAGCAAAGTACTACCACCAAACATGTCTGAAGGTAGAGAGATGGAGGAAGAAGATAATATAATGTGATGAGTACTATAATTAGAGCAAAATTCACAGTACGTCAATCTCTTTCCTATCTGATCTAATCTTAAAACTACCTGAATTATCTTTCTAGATTACAAACCAGATCATGTCACTTTTCTGTTGTAAAACTCTTGATGATTCTACTCCACTGCCTATAGTATAAAGTCCAAATGCTTTAATACCATGCAAACACTTCACAATCTTGTCCCAACCTAATAGCCATCTCTATTACTTTCTTTCACTTGACACACCCTAACCCAGCCCTGGATAAGTAACTAGTTGCTGTTCTGATGATATGCTAAACACTTCCACAACATCTAGTGTTTGTGTATCCAGCTGCTGGAGAGTCCTTCTTCCTTATGCCCGCCAGTGGAAGAAGCCCCATCCTACTCTCAATCAAATAATATCTCCTTCTGAAACTTTCATTAATCTTCTCTGCCAATGTAGTTTTTACACAATCTATTACAATACTTATCAATTTGCATTATAATTTGTTTTTCTAACACCAGATTATGAGATTCCTAAGGACAAAAACTACATCTTGTTATTCTTTGTATCCTTCCCAAAGTCTGTCCAGATAGTAAATATTTAAGAACTACTTTTTTAAGTGGATGATGGGGTGGAAACAGATTTGCAGAGAACCAAAATGTACTGAACGTTAAATTACTTTTTTAGTTCTCTGTCTAGAATCCAGGGGTCTACCTAAACATTAAGGCTACTACCTACCCGTCACCCCCACATACCAGGAGGCCAAAGGAACCCATGGTTTTTGCCTCCCCTTTTCCTATTCATCTGGCTATCCATCTGTCCTATAAATAATAACAGTAAATAATACAAATAGAATCCCTAACCTTCAATGGGCTTATATTCAAGTAAGGAGAGACAATTAACAGGTAAACAAATATATAAAATCATTTCAGATAGTGATAATACAATGAATAAAATAAAGTAGTTTCATGGGATAGAATGTGGCTAGGTGAGAAATGTGCTATTTATAAATGAAGGTAGGGGCTGTCACAGAAGGTTTCTCTGAGATTGTAATATAAAGGTGACTGAGGCCTAAAGAACGAGAAGCAAACAGCTAAGCAAAATTTGGAAGAAAAAATTCTGCAGGCAGAGAATAAAGGTCTGAAGTAAAAATGCATTTGGCTGCTTGAGGGACAGAACAGTGTGGCTAGAGAAAGAAATGAGTGTGGAGAAGAAAGAACAACCCTGCAGGCCATAGCCTTGGTGGAGGCCAATCTACATCTGCCTTGAGTTTAGAATTTCCTAGTTTACATCTTCCATTGTCTGCACAATCTTCTACTTATGAATACCAGAGCAAAAGGACACAGGAATGGGGTACACAGCATACCCTCTTGTTAGAAAGATGTCAAATGATTCTGAAAGTACCTTTCCTGGTTTCTGTTGATAGTATTTCTAGATACAGTGCTATAACAATATTGGCCCAGGGTTAATGAAAACCTGATAAGCACACGAGAATAAAACTACTTGTAAAGAAAGACAAGTTTTGTCTACTGACTATAAGGAAAGTCAAAATAAGAACAAAATTATCTTAGATTCATGAGAAGAAACAGAACACAACACTCTGCATCGGCTATAAATTTATCCTTTTAACTGTTTCCATTCCTATGTAAACTTAAAGATCACATAATGCAAATCTACACTTAAATAAAATAGATTTTCAGTTTTCATCGACCAAGTTTCTTCTTCAATTTAAACAATTTAATGATGTTTTGAGAATACATGAATTTATATGCATTATAAACTGCCTCTCAGCAGTAATTCTGTGGATGTTTATGTCTAATCTAATTAATTTCAAGTACTACTGTGATGTTAAAGTTAATCCATTAAATACATAAATATTTACCAAACTAGCTGCTAAAGCAATTCAGTAGTTGCTAGGAACTCAAGCAGTATGAAGTTATACACCTTACCTCTATGCTCAGTAGTATCTGCTGGCTTTGCTAGCCTGAACATGAACACATCACTAAATATGCAGAGCCTTTTATTATCATAGCCAAGTCTTAAAATTCTAAGCTGCCAGCCTAGAATCCCCAAATTCAATTCTGGCTAGTGTAGTGATGTTTCCCTGCCTCTCTTTATGAGATATCAAAAACAAGACCTTTTCTATTTTCTTTTGCAAAATCATCAGAAGTAGCAGAGGTAACAAGCAAGTAATTATCTTATACTCCTATAAGCAATCATCATTTGCTCCCAAAGGCCAAAGTCTCCTACAATGGGCCTTCATAGTAATTCATAGCCTCAAAAAATGTCTAGAAAAAAAAAAAAGGGAACCTGTTCCCTAAAAGGGAACCTCTTCACATTCTCTAAACTGATGTCCGGCTTCACACATTTAGAAAATCTTTCATTTTCTCTTCCCCATTCACCTAGGGAGGGCCATAAAAAGGTTTAGAAATATCCAATATATAAATACCCAATGCACCTTCTTCCCAATTTCACATCTTCAAACTGGTCAATTTTGTCATTATTCATCATCTCACTCATAAATTTATATTTTAAATTAAAAAATCCTATTTCCTTGGTTAGGAAATGAAATTGCACAATTTCTCAAGTTCTAGCTCAATCCCCATGCTGGGACTTCTAAGAAGAAATGCAAACATAGTTATCAGTTGGAAAGCCTCTTCAAAGAGGATGTATATCTTTGTAGACTCAATCTGGGTATTACCGAGTAAGGATGTAGTCCTCTCTTATCAGAGCAGAGTTTAAACTAAAACAAGGCCTAACTCCTTTCTCAAAGTGTGATTCAAGGACCAACAGCATCTAGAGTACCAGGGAGTCTGTTAAAAAAAAAGACCATCTAAATTAAATCTTCGTTTTATTGATATCTGTATGTGAATCTCCCTACATCATAAAATCTTAGAACTGGTGGAAAATTTAGAGCCTATCACACAGAGATATAAACCTTGGACAACAATTATAACTGAGGACTACAGTCCCATTCACATTTTCTTTAATTCTTACAACAGATCTTCTTTAAGAGAATTTCCCATAAAACTATAAACCACTTGTCTTGAAACACACCACAGCTCATTATAGCTGCTGCTGTCGTTAGTGAAAGCCACTGATATAACCAAGTTCTTACCTAATCTGAGCTCTCCGAAGTTCCCACACCCTATCTTCTTGCCGACCCTGAAGTTGGGTCCCACCATAAGAACCCCAGATGTAGAGGAGCCAGACGGTCGAGAACAGTGTGTACTCCTCTGTGCCATGGGTTTAGTCGTCCGTTGTCTTTCATCCTTCTCCCTACTAGGATGGTCCATGATCCTACACGACAGAGTCTCTCCACAGTGAATAGCTTCAGTCTGTACACCTCGCTTCAATACAAAAGTATGTCCAAATAAACCGTAGTCAGAGAAAGATAAGAAGATCTTTTGGCACCATATTTGTTTCTAATGTATCTCCAGGAGATGAAAAACCATTGATTAGTTCTTGTAGGACATGTTGTAGTCTGTAGGTCTCAAGCATAGGAGGATATTTTGTAACCTAGGTTAAACAAAAAAAAAAATACAGTTAAAAATTAAATTTTAAAACAAATTGAGCAAGTCGCTACTAATTAGAATGGATCATATCCAAAAATCAGTAAAGTAGGTAGCTGCCTGAAATAGGTTTTGGTTTTATATTCTCCAACAGTTTAGCCATCTGGACTAGTTATTCGGCTGGTAACATAAGCTCAATAGGCTACAGACCATGGCAGCTAAGGGAACATACAAACTTTTAATACAAAATGCTCTCTACTAGTACAACACATATCACCCAAAGAAAGGTATTTGTTGGCTTTTTCAAGCTAAGAAAAAGATATGGTGGGGGGTTAAGCCTAGCTAAATAAACTGAGGACGATTAATAGTTCTTCCTTTTAATTTGGACAGAACCTAGCAGAAATGAGGCTACTCAACCTCCCTCTCCTCCATCCCCACCTTTTATCAAGCACTGACAGCAATCATGCATTCCAAGGCATTCCATTGACACAGGCTATGTCTATGAAGGACTTTCCAAAACCCTAAAGGTACTAAGCAGTCCTAAACTAAAGCTTTGGAAAGCTCAACTTTTGGTCTAGTTTCCACTGCAGACTAAGTATACAGAGTACCTGAAGCAGATCCTGCGTGCAACCCAAGGGTGAAAATAAAGTCGAGAAACACGTAGTCTTAAAAACTCATCCCTACAATTCAGGGATGAATCCAAGACAAAAATTTACAATGAGATAATTTCAATGCTATTTTTGATAATCCAGGTGAGTATCCTTAAAGAAAAATATTCTTTCATCACCAATCACATACTAAACAAATACTTATGTTTCGCTTCCATTAAATATTTTCTTTAAAATTTTAAGGATGAAGAGAATTAGAACAACTGCTAGGTAACTGTTGCATGTATACTATAAAACAAAAATATCTAGACTGCTGGGGTCTTATGGGCACCTTCAATTCCCTAGTACTGGAATAGGCACAAATCTGTGAGGTGACTGTACAAATGGGGAAATGATTCAAGAATATAATGTTGACTTCCTTATAGTAGTTGAAATAAACTGTTCATTTTCATCATTTCTGTCCATTTTCTTTGCATTATTAAAACTGCATAATGACTTTAGGCTTCCACAAAACTAATCATCAACAAAATACGTTTCTCTGACTTCGGAAAACAATACATCTACATTCAGAATGTACATTCTGTTAAGGAAACAATCAGGGTGATGAGAAGAGATCAGCAATTGCTGGATTTCCTGCATGAGCAACATTATAAATTTATATTTCTCTTCCTTTTTTCTCATATTTCCAATTGTATCTAACATTCTCCAATTATCTTGGTTGTTTACCCAAACTTCCTCAAACAATATTAGTAATAAAATGGAAATATGATTTAAGATGTTTTATTTAGATCATACCATCTTAACAAGTAGGGAGTATACCTACATGTAAGAAACTGTCAGCCTATACTTTCTTCCCGTATGCTTTTTTGAGGACAGTAAAAGGGACAGAAAAAGTATGTCTTGGCCTACCTAGACAACACTAAATATTTAACTCTCAATTTTCATAAATTATCACTCATTAACAGCCTCATTTATAAGATTTGGAAACCTTGTCTATTCTTTTTCATATTTTTTGTGTTTACTCTGCTTTTCTAACAGATGGAGGTTATTTTTATAATGAGTACTCACAAAACATTAGGTGGAGTAATCACACACAGCTCTCCTTATTCACGTACACTTGCATGTATGCATTAAAAAACTATATAATACTTGCAAGTTTAGAATCCTGTAGAAAGCAGGTTTGATCGGAGAAAGGGATGATTTAACACTTGCTTGTAGACAAGAACAATAATTGTATCTCCCACAAACATGGCAAAACTCACATTTAAGATATCAATTTTCCAATCTATGTTTGGGACATTAGCAGTTTAATCCACAATTATAAAAGATGAATAATATTCAATACCACTTTATGTGGTGCTTCTCATTTAAGAAAGCAAACTAACTAAACAACTAAAAAATTTTAAATCTTATTTATCGCCACCCACTGCTCAAAAGCATTTTCTCCTTCCTAATTACAAACTCTTCAACTTTCTAAATTCATGTTTTAGAAAGCTTCTACATAAACACAAGTAACATCATTCTTAGCCCTTATACCTAGAATGGCCTCTTAACTCTTCTGTCTTATTTAAGGCTCTACATGCCACATCCTTTGTGAAACCTTTAATAACCAAGTCATCATTAACACTTGAAGCATCACTATCTATACCACTCATGTGCCATCTACCATGTGCCAGATTATATTAATATGTACTCTAATACTCAACTTGATTATCAACCTTTGAAGTTAGAGTTTTTGTCATATCTCCTTAAATTTCCTGCATATAATTGGTACTTAATATATACTCAATAATTATGATAGTCTTGCTTAACAGAAAACAGATTCCCAGTGACATAACCAAATATTTTACAACAAATAATAAAAGTAAAGAGAACCTTAATTTACTGTAAGAAATCCTAGGATTCCCCTAGGAAGAAGCTATAATACTGCACTTAAATTCAACAGTGTTAAGACCTAGACTAGTTAGGATTTCCATTTCACAAAGATATTAGGTATTATAGTTACACAAAGATATTAAATGGTTTACAGTTACTAGTATGAAAAAGTTAGCTCAAGAACCAGGTCAAGATCACTAGTCACAATGGCGGAGTAGGATAACACTGTGCTTGCCTCCTCTCACAACCACATCAAAATTACAAATAAACCACAGAACAATCATCGTTGAGAATCTCCTGAAGTACAGCTGAACAGAAGTCCTATAACTACAGACATACAGAAGATGCCACATATCAAGACTGGTAGGAGGGGCAGAGATGCTGAATGGGCTGGCCCCACACTCACGTGTGGCAGTTAAAAATTGGGAGGGATATCTCAGCTGCAGAGGTCCACCATAAGGAGCGAGGGTAACCAGCCCCACATCAGGCTCCCCAGCCCAGGGTTTCAGTGCCAGTAACAGAAGTCTCCATAATTCTGGCTGTGAAAACCAATGCAGATTGTGGCTAAGGGAGAAAAAGGGCTGCTAGAGTCCCAGAAGCTCCTCTTAAATGGCCTGCAGTGGACTTACTCGCTGACACACTCACTCATTATGAGCTCCAGTGCTAGGGCAGCAGCTCAAAGGTGCCAGAACATATGGAGAAGAAATAAATTTTCTGCCTTCAAGGAAGAAGCTGGAGGGGTAGCTTTCTCCCAGAGAGAACTGCAGGTAGATGCCACTGTTCCTTTGTTAAGCCCTCCCCTGACCCAGTTTGCAGATGCAGGCAGGAACCATATCTGAGTCTCCACTAACCTGACTAACACCATTTGCCCTGCCTTGGTGACTCCCTGAAACCCCACCCCTCCCAAACTGCAGACCCAAATCCCTTTCAGTGACTTTTCCATACAAATGCTCTATCTTGGCCCATGCTATGGACTTTCTTAAAATCTTTCAAAGGTTCACAAACCCCAAACAAGCAGTATCTAGCCTAGCCTTGGTGAGCCCCATACCTCTTAATGAGCAGCTCAAGCCAGGCACTAGTAGCAGCCGGCCTTGGTTTGAGGTTTGTCCTCTCCCAGAAACCTCTAAGCCCAGAGTGGGTGACGACTACCTGCAGATTGCTTTGTGGCTCATACAAAGTGGCCCTGGGCAAGGCAGGGTAGCAGTTGATCTTGGCTTCCACCAGGGCCCTTCCCAGGACGACCCAGGGCCACCACACCCAGTCACCAGCTTCAGATAACTCAGCTTCCTCTGTAAACAACACATCCAAAGGGCAGTCTGGGCAGGCACCAGAGCCCTGCTAACGTGAACTGTGTTCTGTAAAGTCAGCCTCTGTACAACAACTCACAGCTAGTTCTCACAACCAGTCAACCTGAGGGTCAATCTCTCCCATTAACGTGTAAATGGAAACCAAGGCTCAACTACAGTAGGAGGACACACACAATCCACACAAGAAACACACCTACAGCATTCAGCTCAGGTTACTGAATCACTGGGCCCCATACGACACCTACTGTATAGGACCACTCTACATAACAGCTCTACCTAATACATAGAAACAAACAGAGAGGGATAGACAAAATAGAGAGACAAACATGTCACAAATGAAAAAACAAAGCTCCAGAAAAAGAACTAAACAAAATGAAGACAAGATGCAAAGTCTGAAACACTAGTTATAAGGATGCTCAATGATCACAGTGAGAACTTCAACAGAGATAGGAAACATAAAAATGGACATAGAAAATAGTAAAAAGAACTAGTCAGATATGAAGAATATAACTAAAAGAATATATTAGTGGAAATCAACAGATTAGATGCAGAAGATGGAATCAGCGATTTGGAAGATAAGGTAACAGAAAACACCCAATCGGAATTGCAAAAAGAAAAAAAGAATCCAAAAAATGAGATAGATTAAAGGGCCTCTGGGACAACATCAAGCATACTAACATTCTCATCACTGGGGCACCAGAAGAAAAGAAAGAGCAAGGGATTAAAAACTTCTATGAAGAAATAATGATGGAAAACTTCCCTAACCTGGATAAGGAAACAGACATACAAGCCCAGGAAGCACAGAGAGTCCCAAACAAGATGAACCCAAACAGGCCCACACCAAAACACATCATAATTATAATGCCAAACGTTAAAGACAAAGAGAGAATCTTAAAAGCAGCAAGAGAAAAGCAGTTAGTTGCCTACAAGGGAGCTCCCATAAGACTGTCAGCTGATTTCTCAACAGAAACTTTGCAAGCCAGAAGTGATTGGCATGAAATACTCAAAGTGATGAAAAGCAAGGTCCTATAACCAAGATTACTCTACCTAGCATAGCTATCATTTAGAATCAAAAGACAGATAAAGAGCTTCCCAAACAAAAAAAGCTAAAGGAGTTCATCACCACCAAACCAGTATTTCAAGAAATGTTAGAGGGACTTCTTTAAGACAAAGAAGAAAAAAAAAGAAAAATATGAATAATAAAATAGCAATAGCTACATATCTACCAACAATTCCTCTCAATGTAAATGGAGTAAATGCTCCAATTAAATAACATAGGGTGGCTGAATGGATAAGAAAACAAGACCCTTACGTATGCTGCCTATAAGAGACTTACTTCGTATCAGAAGATACAGATTTAAAGTAAAGGGATGAAAAAAGATATTAATGAAAATGGAAATGCTAAAAAATGGCTGAGCTAGCAATACTTATACCAGAAACAACAGCCTTTAAAACAAAGGCTATAACAAGAAACAAAGAAGGACTCAGTAATCTCACTTCTGGGTATTTACTGAAGTAACCTAAAACAGTACTTTGAAGGAACATGTGCATCCATCGGTTCACTGCAGCATTATTTACAATAGCCAAATATGGACGCAACCTGAGTGTCCATCAATGGAGGAACAGACAGAGAAGAGGTGGTACATATATACAACACAATATTGCTCAGCCATACAAAAGAAAGATATCTTGTCATCTGCAACAACATGGCTAGACCTAGAGGTTATTGTGCTTAGTAGAATAAGTCAGGCAGAGAAAGACAAATGCCATATGATTTCTTATATGTGGAATCTAGAGAACAGGATAAACAAACAAACAAAACAGAAACAAGGTCAAGCCCAAAGATACAGAGAGAATTTTTATGGTTGCCAGATGGGGGTGATTTTGGGGAGAGATGAAGAGGAGAGGCAGCTACAAAATAATCATGGGGATATAGAGTATAGCATTAGGGAACATAGTCGGCAGTGTGCTGACTATGTTGTAATAACTATGGATGGTGTCAGATAGGTACTGGACTCACTGGGGTGATCTCTTTGTAAGTTATGTCTAATCACTATGTTTTATACCTGAAACTAAAATAATATTATGTCAACTATAAATTGAAAAATAAAAGACTATTTAAAAAAAAAAAAAAAGAACCAGGTCAAATACCCAAGGTAAATAAGTTACACTTTAACCTTATTTTTAACAAATGGTTTCCAAGGACAGCAGTAAAAGACAAACTATATTTTTATGTTACTTCTTTATTTAATAGTAAAAAAAAGGGGGGGAGGAGGAAGGAAATTATATAAATGCAATAAATAGATGTTTATTTTTCAGGTGAATGAACTACTGACAACCACTTGAAACTTATTTATTAAACAAATTAATGTTATGGCGACTACATAACAATGTTATGATGACTACCAGCAAGTTCATTAAGAGGTCTAATTCTAGTAGTTTCTGTCAATTTAGGCATTTCTGAAACAGAGAAAAGATAAAATATTTTTAAAAGTATAATGCCCCACATATTCTTTGTAATTGAAAGTTATAATTTATTTCAGAAATTGTTTTTACCCTTCCCAGAAGACATCACTCTATCAATAAAGCCCCACTTGGTTACTGAATAAAAACAAATTTATACACATAGCTTTTTTGACTGGAAAATTTTAAGAGCTCTGTAGCAAATTAAGAAATTACTACCTATAGTAAAATCAATAAAATCCAATTCAGGAAGTTGTGAGTAGGACACTGATGCCAAATCTGCTAGGTTTACATTAGAGTTGAAGAATATGGCTTTTTTCAGCAGTGGTCAATGAAAAGTTTTCCTTCACAGACTGCTCTAGAAGATATCTTATAGCATTCCATCACATTGAAATGGGAGAAATTTATGCTTCTAGTTAACTACCACCCTAAGCAAACATATAAAAGATATAGGTCAAAACCAAGAGTTCATTTGGCCCAAAGTTACTCTCTGTAAGGCAGCAATGTATGCTTTGTGAGAGATATAGGCATGGTTTTCTATCATGAATGAAATGGCTAAAGTAAATTAATTACTTTATACCATAGTATTTTGAGAAGTCTAAAAAATATTAAGTCAATTATAAAATCATCAAAAAAATACTTAAAGAATTACAGCTATGAATTTGTTCAGTGAAAATAAATCACTGATTTACAGTTTGTTTCAGATTCTCATATACTGGCATTATCAAAAATGCGGCACACAAATATTTAAATTTTTAAGTCAAAACACACTTAACCTTTTTGATAGTCAAGACAAGAGGCTGTCAGGCTTCTAAATCTCTCTTCTGTTATAACTTAGAATGAAACTGTTTATTGGTGTAAGGATGCTGGATCATACGGTAAGTGTATATTTAACGTTAAAGAATCTCTAAAGTGACCAGACTCTCTTTTCTAGTATTCCTTCATTTATCACACGTTAGTTTTGGTCCTAATGCTCACCACCTCTTGGTTACAAGGTTCAGCTTCAGGTATCACTTCCCACACCAGTGTCCAAAACAAATGAAAAGGCAGTAACAAAATTGTATCTGGGGTTTGTTTTTTTTTTTTTGGTAAGGATAAAAATTTTTCCCAGAGCCCCCAGCAAAATTCCCCTTATGCTGAGTTGCCACCAGTGTCTGCAACAATGTCTGAAATTGCCACTGTATGTAACTCAAAGAATGAGATCAAAGCCTCACCTGATGTTTAGAATATAGGCTAAACTACAAGAAAGGTATCACACTCAAAGAAGCTATTCAGTGAACAGTCAATAAAAATGACATCTGCATGTGTGCATGTGATGTGTATGTGCTAAAAAACCATCAATAATCATAAGACAATAAAAAAGATATAGGACAATTTAAGTACAAACAGAAAGCTCATAACTCATTTTAGCTTTAAAAAAAAGGACACCAAAAAAACCTTACTTTTACCTAACAAATGATCAAATTGATTTACTTTAACCAAAATACATTATGGGAGTACAATGTTACAGAGAAGTACAATATTTACAGATACTGGTACTATTACTGTTTCTCTTTTCCACAAATTTCAATTACTACGTCTCCAATTCTTACAGCCCACTGCTCATTGCTCAGTCTATTCTCAACTGACCATTATTTTTTTCTCAGTTTTTTGATATACAAATGACATGCACCTTTTTATTAGTTTAAAGTTGACAACATAATGATTGAACATAGGTATATGTTATGAAATTATTGCCAGAATAAGCTTAGTTAATATCTCCATACAGTTATAATTTTTCTTGTAATGAGAACTTTTAAGAATGATCCTCTTAGTAACTTTCAAATATACAATACAGTAATTTGATGCCATCAATAAAATGAAAAGGGACTCTACAGGATGAGAGAAAATATTTGCAAATTATATATCGGATAAGAATATCTAAAGTGTCTAAAGAACTCATATCACTCAATAGGAAAAATTAAAACAATTCGAATAAAAATTGGCAGAGGAACTGAATAGACATTTTTTCAGGAATGACATACAAATGACCGATACATAAAAAGGTGTTAAACATCACTCACTAATCATCAGGACAATGTGAGTCAAAACCACACTGAGATATCACCTCACACCTGTTACAATGGCTGTCATAAAAAAGACAAGAGGTTAAGAATTGGCAAGAATGTAGAAAATAGGGAACCTTTGTGCACTATTGGTGGTATTACAAACTGGTGTAGCCACTATGCAAAACAGTATGTAGGTTCCTCAAAAAATTAAAAATAGAACTACCATATGACCCAGCAATCTCACTTCTGGGTATTTATCCAAAACACTAATTTGAAAAGATTTATGCATCCCTATGTTCACTGCAGCATTATTTACAATAGCCAAGGAATGGAAGCAAACTAAGTGTCTATTGACAATTAGCTAAAGAAGAGGTGGTACATATACATAATGGAATATTATTCAGCCATAAGAATGAAATATTACCATTTGCAACAATATGGATAGACCCAGAGGACAGTATGCTAAGTGAAATAACTCATATAAAGACAAATACCACATGATTTCACTTATGTGTGGTACTAAAAAACAAAACAAAACAAACAAACAAAAAACAGAAACAAAATCATAGATACAAAGAACAAACTGATGGTTGCCAGATGGAAGGAAGGTTAGGGGGAGTGCTGGTGAAAAAAGGTGAAGGAATTAAGAAGTACAAACTGGCAGTTACAAAACAATCACAAGGATGTAAAGTATAGCGTAGAGAATACAGTCCATAATACTGTAAAAACTGTGTATGGTGCCAGGTAGGTACTAGACTTACCAGGGAGATCACTTTATAAATTATATAAGTGTCTAACCACTATGTGGTACATCTAAAATATAATACTGAATGTCAACCGTAATTGAAAAAAAAAATTATTAAGGAATAATAAGTTAAAAAAATACATAGGTCCATGAAAGAGCAGAAGAAATGGGGGCCTATTGCAATGTTAGACCCATGAAAGGCGTGAGGAGCCCAGCACAGAGGTCATGGGCAAAGCAAAGAAGTGCAGGATGGCATGGTGTGCTGGAGCACAGACAGGGTGAAGATGACATCCATGTGGAAGAGGTAATGTGTCAAGGAGTGTCAGAACCCGAGTGAGAAGTAGGTGGAGGTGGCAATGGGAGATCATTTATATACAGGCAGACTGGTCAAATAATATACTGAGGACAATGATGGTCAGGTTTTCACTATAATAGAAGAATTACAAAAATGGAAAGGGAAAAAACTAGAATGAACTGTGTGGTGTTGGACTGGCATTGGAAGTATCAGTATAAGCTCATGATCATATGTGTGCGTGTGTACACATGATTTTACATATGTATACATATACACACCACATACTTACATAGATGTGTAAAAGTAGGGGTTTACACAGATATAACTGAATAAACTGAAAGTCTGATTAGGAATGGAATATTGAAGTCTTAAAACACCACTTCCTAAAATACTTAGCATGACTCTTAAGTGAATCCTCTTGTTATAAAGGATATTATTGGGACAACTGGTCAAACTTAAAAAGAGTCTGAAGATTAGATATACTTTGGTAATAAAGAAAATATACACTAAAACAATGGGGCTTATGGAAAAATCTTCACAGCAATTTACTCTCAAATGGTTAAGGAAAAAAAATGTTATTTGTACTATACTTCCCAAAAAAGCACAGAAAACCATGTCTCCTTAATTTATAATACTTGTTTTTTCCCCCAAATGTTATTTCTTTATTGTATATATATATAGAGATCACCAGATCCTACAACTAAAGAAGTAAATTAAAATGAAATGTCTTTGGGTTTACAGCTTCCGCTTTCTTACTTTTTCCGTAAAAAACTAATCTTATTCCCATAAATTAGTTTGTTACATTGACTTTATATTTTTAGAAGAGCTGCCCATTCTTCAAGTAAACACAGGGATACTTCAACTTGGGCTTCCTGCTCTCTCGCACCTTCATTCCCATTTTACATACTTGTTCCATGATTTCAACTCCTCTCTTTTTCCTCCAGCCTACTTAGATTCCATAATCTATCACTTCAATCACTACTATGTCAAAACTCCTACCCTGTGTGAATCTATCTACTGGCCTCCTCTAAACTCAAACCTGGGCTTTGCTGAGCACTGGTAGAGAAAAATGCCACAACTAACAGCATTATAAATATGTAGTTTTCTAATTCACTGGAACCCTGAACCACACTAAGTGGTCCTTCTGCTACTTGCCTCCTTATCCTTAGCAGATGATCTTCTACTTCAAACAGGAAATAGAAGTCATGTCCACAATTGGAAGAAGTATGGGTTGGCGCACCATTATTGGAAGATAATTACACTATTCAAAATTTTAAATAAAATTTAGTGGCAATTTATTTGATTTTTAAGTCCCATTCTGAAAAATCTGTAAATAAATACAGAAATTCATTAAAAGTGTGCTAAAATGTATAAGGGAGTCGTATCACATACACAAACTTTATATTCTTAGGAAAAAAATTAGTAAAGCCCAATCCCACCTACCATTATATTCAATAAAGGAATGACTCAGTGTGCAATAAACTGGATAACTGAATCTTGTCCATCACATTACATTCATATGGGCTCTCACTGTATGTGGATCTCACAACAAGGATAATTTTATTCTTTGGAGATATGCATTTTTCATATAATATAGGTCCAGAATCCACTAAAACTTCATCTGGTGCTAACTAAAGAAATAACAATCTGATCTAATGTTGGAGGAAACACTATACTAGATTTATATGAAGGTGGTATATGTGTTTCTGAAAATTACATCTGACTATACATGATATTAACCTCATGTGATATACAGATTCAAACCCTGATTATGATCTTACCCCACTGTCCTAATAAAGACATCCACTGAGGGTTATTTTTAATACCAAGAAACTAGAGTCAACTCAAATGTCCATGACCAGTTGAATTATTAAATTACAGTAGAACCATACTATAATACAATGTAAAGCTACGGAAAAGAAAAACAGGTAGAGTTACACATGCTAGTTTTAGACAGAGAGCCAAATACTGTAGTAGGTTTAAAAATGCCTGTGGCACAATAATATGTACAGTATGATCCCAGCAAAAATTTTTAATATCTAAAATACTTTCATAATCTTCTTTGTATAGATATAGTTTACATGTACTTAGAAAGAAATCCTGTAGGATACATAAGAAACTGAACAGCAGTTAATCTCCAAGGAACTGGATTAAAGGGCAAAGAATGAAACTTTAAATTTCCATTTTATACTTCTGCATTGTAAGTAATTTTAAATAAGCATGTAAATTTTAGTTATTAAAATTTTTATCTTCTTAGTTAACAGAAACAAAAAAAATCATAAGACAAAAATTCCCTCAATTTTCTAACACTAAACTAGCAAAACATACCTACAAAGCTATCTACCTTTACTTAACTTTCCTGTCTCATAAAGGAAAGGTGGCCCTCCTGCCCAAGGCAAATCACTTACAAACTTCAGTGCATTCTCTCTACATAACTTCATCTTCTTACTCTTGGTTGACTTCCTACAATGAGCATTCAGGCATGTTCAAAACCTACCCATTTAAAACACAAGACACAGTACGTATCCCTTGATCGTTATTTCCTGTTCAGCTACCATCTTCTCTCCCACAAACGAAGTACTGTCATCACTGTTTCTATTTCTTCATTTCCTCTCTGCAATTGGGTTTTTAATACCCCTTCCCAAACCACTGATATCTTTCTCCCCCCTAGGTAAACTATCTCCTTGAGGTGATATCAAAGGAACACTTTTAGTCCTCATCTTATTGATCTCCTAACACTGGTGGCCTTTTGTTTTTTCTTAAAATATTCTTTCCCCTTTGAGTTCATGCTATCATTTCCTCCTGATTTTCCTCCAATCTCTCTGGTTGCTCCTTCTTACTCAGCCTGTTCTTGAATTGTTTCATTTCCTGGGGAAACTGGCCCAAACCTGTCTCTCTTCTCACTCAAAACCACTCCCATGGCTTCTAGTCACGCATTCATTCAACAAATATTTATTAAGCATCTATTATGTAAAAGACACTGTTCCCAAGCACTGTGGCATTGTTCTAAGCAACCATATCATATGTTCATTTACATGTTGATGGATCCTAATTTATAATTCCAGCTATCATCTTTCTCTTGAGGTTGAGATCTATATATTCATGGGTATACTAAATTTTTCTACCTACACATAGGAAATTCAGATACCTTAAATTCAATAATCCCACCTGAATTCTTCTCTTGGTTCCTACTTCACCCATCTCCTCCCCAAGAAAACCTCAAACCTATTCTCTTGGGTTCTTATCTCAATGAGTAAGTCTATTCTTACCAGAGTACGATGTGTTCCAAGACCCCCAGTGGATGCCTAAAACCACAAATAGTACTGAATCCTACATATACTATGTTTTTTTCCTATACATATATACATACCTATGATAGCTTAATGTATAAATTAGATTCACAATAACAGTAAGATTCACAATAATAATAGAACAATTATAACAATATACTGTAACAAGTTATATATATTTAGCATTATTAAATAAAATGTTACTTGAACACAAGCATTGGAATACTCTGACAGTCAACCTGATAACCCAGACAGCTACTATGAGATTGACAGGCAGGTAGGTATACAGCGTGGACATGATGGACAAAGGGATAATTCACATCCTGGATGGGACTGAGTAGGCAACGTGAGATTTCATGAGTAGGCAACGTGAGATTTCATTACACTACTCAGTGCAATTTAGAACTTATGAGTTATTTACTTCTGAAATTTTTCATTTAATATTTTTGGTACAAGGCTGACCACTGAAACCATGGAAAACAAAACCGCAAATAAAGGGGGACTACTATACCACTTCTGGTCACTGTACCCAGTAACCAGAAGAACTGTCAATTTCAGCTTTAAATAACACTCAAATCTATAAGCTTCTTTCCATCTTCCTTATTAATTGCTACCCTGGCAAAGAAACTATTCACTCCCAGGATGGAACAAAATTTCCTAACTGAACTCCTTGCTTTCAGATTTCTCGTCTCAAACTCCCTTACTTCTCCATACCAATTTGTGCACCACTTAGCCAAAGGGAACTAACTAGAAAGTAAGTCTGATCACGTCATCTTCCAACTCAAAGGCCTTCAAAGGCTTCCCAATATCCTTAGGAAAAAGGTAAAATCCTTTCAGTCAGGGGTCCCCAAACTCTGTTACCAGTCCATGCCTATTAGGAACTGGGCCGCATAGCAGGAGGTGAGCAGTGGCAGGCAAGCGAGCAAAGCTTCATATGTATTTGCTGCCGTTCCCCAGCGCTAGCATCATCGCCTCAGCTCCACCTCAGATCATCAGACATCAGATTCTCATAGAAGACTGGTCCCTGCTGCCAAAAAGGTTGGGGATCACTGCTTTAAGTGGCTTAAATTCCTTCCGAATCAGGCAGTTGCTTAGCTCTCTATCTTCATTTTGGCTAAAGCCTCCCCTCACATTGTATGAGCACCACACTTAACCTCATTTCCTCTAAACAGCCAGGATCCTCAGTCAGGATCCCCTTTTATCTCTGCTCCTTAGGTTAGCTTATCTTCCCCAGTTTTTGTCTGGAATTTCTCTTTTGCTGGAAAACCTTTTCTCGCTTGTCCATTCTGTATTAAGTGCCCCTCTTATGTACTACTTTAGCAGCCTGCCACAGCACTAGTCACAGTGCACTGTAACTGCTTGTTCACTTGTGTATTAGCTCTGAAGGTAGGAATTGTCTCATTCGTCACTATATTCATAGGATCTGGCATAGTAAGTCCTCAAATATTTAATGAAAATAGGGATACATAAAGGAATGAATGAGTTCTCAATCTTGGTTTTCAACCAAATCTTTGGTTTTCAATCAATTCTTTTCAACTAAAGATTTAACAAAGTTGAAAAATCCTAATCCAGGAGTTCATGATCCCTGCCATCATTCTGAAGGAAAACAGTAATTCCAAGTACCATGACAATTATATCCTACCTTAATTGTATGCAATGTGATACTATTGTAGTCATTAATACGCACTGGTCATTAAAAAGTATGACCCAAATTTTTACCCATCTTAGATAGCACAGAGAGCATCAGAAGATAAAAACTAATGATTAAGACACTAGCTTTGTTTTCAATCCAATTCTAAGTATTCTCACCTGGGGGGTTTCTCTGGCATTATCAATATTTAGCTCCTATATGTATTTTTCTAGGCCGTGCAGAAACAGCCTATTTAATACAGGTACCCAGTTAGTGAGGTAGAAGACTAAGGCTAGAAATCTGCATTTTCATTCTCAACCTGTACACCACTTTACTTCTCTCCATTTGATTCAACGCCTATAAAAAAAGAGACATATCTGAAACTTACCTAGAGGGGGAAAAAAAAAGATTCAAAGAATTGTCAAAAAAAAGACATACAGGGGACTTCTGGTTTCTAGTTCTGCATTTAAGGTGCTAACAAGTAAAAAGCTGAAGAGATTGAAAAATCAACTCTCTTCTTGGATCCTTAAGAGAGGGAAGAATATAGGGCAAACATAGGACAACGCATATCGAAATATGCCAGAGGACACTGTCTAAGAAGACCTGCCCCCTGGAGAAACTAGTTAACCAGAGCCTAACATGCTGGGGTATTTATCAGAGTCTAACTGATCTGGGAGATGAGGATTACTCAGCTCCAGGCCCCTCCAGCCTTCCACATGGTAGAAGGGAAATATCCAACCTCAAATCACTCTAGCCATTCTGTCCTACCTAAGGGAGAAGAAAAAGCTGAGTAACACTCATGAAGCTCATAGTTCAGAGGAATAGGCTCACTAAAAGACTGATCCCTAATCAGGGGGCTATAGAATAATTCTCCTCCTTATACCAGGTATATCAGTCTGGCTACCAAGAAAAAAATTATGAGGCATAGTGAACGGCAAAAAACATGATTCAAAGAGACAGAGCAAGTATTAGAACCAGATATGGCAAGGATGATGAAATTATCACACCAGGAATTTAAAACTACTGACATGTTGCTTAACGACAGGGATATGTTCTGAGAAATGGATCAATAGGCTATTTCATCATTTTGAGAACATCATGGAGTACACTTACACAAACCTAGATGGTACAGCCAACTACATACCTAGGCTATACAGTATAGCTCCTAGCAATAGCTCCTAGGCTACAAACCTGAACAGCATGTTACTGCATTGAATATTGTAAGCAACTGTAACACAATGATATCTGTATATGTAAACATATCTAAACCAAGAAAAGGCATAGTAAAAATATGGTAGAAAAGATGTTTAAAATGATACACCTATATAGGGCACTTACCATGAATAGAGCTTGCAGGGTTGGAAGTTGCTCTAGGTGGGAGTAGTGAGTGAATGTGAAGGACCAGGACATTACTGTATACTACTGTAGATTTTATAAACATTGTCCTACAAGCCTTCCCCCTGCTTCCTTCTGACAGGGTCAGAAATAGAACATGGAGGCTGTCACAATCTTGCTCCACAAACAGGGATGTGGGATGGAAACATTGATTGGAAACATTGAGGAGAAACTGGAGGGGTAAGGCCATAAAAGGTGGCCTGAGGATCAGTAGGAATAAGAAATTAAAATGGAGAGATAAATGAACATAGGGGATTGTCATGGCAATGTAGTTTTGGTTATTGCATGTTGGAGCAGTGGTCCAATTAAGGAACTTTGTGGTATTTATTTTTTAAAAAGGGGGGATGTGTTTAATATAGAGAGGGTAAAAAACTGAGGACTTAATATTTTGACTTTCGAAATTTGTTTTTGGTTCCATTGATCTTATCTGGCACAAAGGGGTCTCTCTAGCATTGAGTTGATGGAAGAAATAAAACTTATCTTTGCTTTACAACATTACAATGTGAAAGTATTTCCAAAGACAGGGACAGGATGGCTCCATACTATCACAGAAAACTTTTACTAAAGTAGCAGTGGCACTTGATATTAGTTAAGATTGCTCCTGTGGACCTGTGTCCTTATACAAGATCTTAGAGACTCAACAAAGAATTTACAATGATGTATATCAACGACAATCAAGCTACTTCTGGGAGGGCTGTATGTAGCATTCTGTGCTGAAACAGGTCAGGGGCTGGGATATAATCTGCATACTCAAAATTAAGTTGCTGTAAGTGGGAAGGAATCTCCCAAACCCCAAAAACACGGCTCTCATCAGAGAAGAAAAAAATCTTTCTGAACCACACATATCCTTCCATTTCTTACAGGAAATTTCATCTCTGTTATAATCTTATGAGACCATTGTCACATATGCAGTTCATCATTGACCTAAATGTCATTATGTGGTGATTATTATTACCATGTTAAAGGCTCTAATGTCTTTCAGTAGGTAAATGAATAAGCTGTGATACATCCAGATACTGGAATATTATTCAACACTAAAAAGAAATGAGCTCTCAAGCATGAAAAGACACAGAGAAACCGTAAATGCATATTACCAAATGAAAGAAGCCAATCTGAAAAGGCTATATACTGGATGACTCCAACCATGTGACATCCTGAAAAAGGCAAAACTATGGAGGTAAAAATGATTAGTAAGTTGCCAGCAGGAGGGGGAGATGAAGAGGCATAGCACAGAGGATTTTTAGGGCAGTGAAACTACTCTCTCTCTGTATGATATTATAATGGCAGACACATGTCATTATACATTTGTCCAAGCCCAAAGAATGCACAACATCAAGAGTGAGACCTAATGATCACTTTGGGTGACTATGATGTGTCAGTGTAGGTTCACCAATTGTAACAAACATACCACTCTGGCAGAGGATGTTCATAATGGGGGAGACTGTGCATGTGTCGGGTTGGTGGGTATACAGAATATCTCTGTACCTTTCTCTTAATTTCACTGTGAACCTAAAATTTTAAAAATGAAGTCTTAAAAAAAGATAGACACAAATGTTTTTAAATAGTATTTCTATATAAAAGAACCTTATGGAATTACAGCAATCACTGAAGGAGTATGCTACTTTCCAGGTGTCAAAAAGTTGAAAGTATAAGCACTTACACTTATTCAAAGTGGAGCTCTTAATTCAATCAACATTTAGTGAGTGCCTCCTATGTGCGTAAAACTAGGATAGTCACTACATACATGTAGTTCCTGTGCTCAGAGCTTAAAGTCTACAGGGGCATCACAAACAATCACAAATTTGGGCCATGCTACAAAGAAAACAAAGATATGCTGAAATATAGAGCATGGGGAAGTCAAAAAGGAGAGTTTTAGGTAGAGGGTGATTAACGCCTTTATTAGAAGCCACACTTAAACAGTGTCCTCAGGATGAAAAGGGGCCAACCTTGTCAAAAGCTAGGTACAGAGCTTCCAGACAGAGGAACAGCCTGTAATGTTCTTGATGAAAAAAGATCAGCAAGGCTGGGGATTACAGTGTGCAAGGTAAGGACGTAGCAGGAGTCCATTATTCATGATTTTATAAGTCGCTGATACTGCAATGAGTATCTATTTAAGCACTTAAAGCAGGGTAGTAATATTTATACTTTAAAAAATTTAGGTTTATAAAAGACATTTATATTTTTAAAATGATCGACTCTGGGTGCTGTGTGACCTATACAGTGAAGTTAACCTGGAATTACCTGCTTTAGTAAAAGGCGATTTATTCCTTGCCACAGACAAGAAAATTGAAGCTCAGAGAGGTTATATTCACTGACTAGGTCACACAGTCAAACCCGGCCAGGAATCCAAAGCCTGAGTTCTTCCCCATTGCCACAGTTACCAAAGGACCCTGTACTCACTTACTCACCCATTCAGCCCCATTGAGTCAAAAGTGCACTGGCCTCAAAACTGTCCTCCTGAAACAATAAAAAAAAAAATGTGTGCAGTGATTTTTAAATATGTCCACAATTTTTCTGCTAGGGAGCCAGACTAATAATTATTCTCCCTCTCTTGAATAACTTAAAATTACGTCTGTTTCTCACACTGATTGCTATTCTCTATCACTTGAACACTACATTTATGCCCCCTTTTTAGTGGCAAAATTTCTCCAAAGGATCTCATTTGTGTTTTGTTTTGTCTATTTTAAAAACAACAACTTCATTGAGATATAATTCACATACCACACAATTCATCTATTTAAAGCATATCTGTTTTAAAAATAATTTTTGAATTTAGAGATATCAGTCTGGGTCTATCTTTAGCCCACAATTAGTACAATTGGTTTTTCTTGAGTTTGTTTGCCTGGTAAATACTTATCAGTCAGTGTCTCTAGTTGATTCATTAATTTCACCATGACAGGGATGGACAGAGAGCTGGGGCTTAAAGCAACTGCTACATGGCTCAGAAAAGGACCTTATGAGGCTGCTTCTCCTGCCTTTGGCCATCACCTCTAAATCTTGTTCATGTATATTTGGTGGAGACTCCCTCATGTAAAACTAAGCCAATTGTGATATTAAAGGCTATTCTTATCACAGAGGAGGGAAAATATTTATTTATATAAATATTTAACATAATATAAATAAATCATATATCGTTTCTTTATGACTTTGCTATTGTGCCCTCAAGAATCATGTACCTTTCTTCTTTCTGTTCCAAAGTGTATTATTCCTGGAAGACATTCCTTAAAATTTGTGGCATCAAATTAGAGCTGTTATCTGTTTTCATCGTCTTGATAAAGTTTTCATTACTTTTGTTTCAGTACTATTTTTTGTTGTCATTAATACATTATAGTCTAATCTTTTTGGGGGAAAGGGGATTTAAGGTTGAGGGCTACTGGGTATAAACCTTACTTATAATATCCTTTCCTGGAGAACTATTTTAATTTGAACAAATGTTCAAATTTACTGCGAACCTGGATAAAATCTGGTTTCATCCAGACTCTTACCCATTAGATTTTAAGCTGACTTCTTGCTACTTCTGAATATTTGTCGTATTCGATTTTGTCAAATTAGGCATATACCCTTCAAGTATTATGAAAATTTGACATCCCTGAGAATATTCACAAGAAATATACCATATTGTTTTTTCAAAAATTTTTGAGAAGCACCTTTAGAAAAACTGGCCTCTTGAGGTGATTAAGCAATACTCATTTAGATTTTAAATCCCTATACGTTTGTTTCAACGTTAGCTTAATTTATCCAGCTTACCTCCTTGTGCGTATGTTATAGACATAAAATATAATACCTTTCCCTTGAATAAACTAATACCATAAAAGGAAAATATTGTTTGTCTGAAGGCTTAAAAAAAAACAGAAAATAAAACTGAATGATGTAGACTAGGGTTTTTTATGATTCTCTAGATAATTCCACTGAAAGAAGACTAAGAAACAAACTCATTAAGAAGCTGCAATGCTGAGAAGGAACAGATATTAAATATAATGAGTGACAACTACTGCAAAGGTATATGGTGGTAAAGTGAACAGTGGATGTCCCACCTACAACATAGCTACCTCTCAGCTACTGCTACGTTTTGCCATGTAAAAATATAGGCCCAGTGTCGCTAGCCCTGATTCTTCAGGAGTTGCTAAACATTGAAATTTTAATAAAATCTCCCAGTTTTCATATGTTGGAAACTAACTCTTAAAAACTTTAAACAATGTCCAAGACATCAGTCTGCAACATCTGGTCTAAAGCTGTTAAAGCAAAATATAGCTTTTAAAGTCTTTAGCATAAATAATCTATGTTGCCAAGAAAAAGGATGGGAACTCACAAAACAGGAAACAAGTGCCCTGTTTCAAACTAAAAAGTACCTTGTTCGCTCCAGCAATAAAAACAAGTCTTAATATGAAAAGTGAGAGTCTGAAATAATGACAATGCTTTCCATAGAGAAGTTCAGAATATTATGGTTAGAATTGTTAACTAGACAATTAAATTCATTTCTTATTTCTTATTCAAGGGAAAACTCCCATTTCTCAATTTCAAATCCAAATGAGAACAATTTAATGTATTATCCTAAGGAAATGAGCAGCATTCAAAACAAAAGGTTATTACATATTAGATAATACAAGCATTTATATAATGAACAGATGGGTTTATAAAGGAAAAAGGCTACAATATAGCATATAAAATTACATCCAGTCCATGGGCTTATGGTGAAAGTAGCCACTTCTGACAGTGAGCGAGGTAAAGGCCGGACATCCAAATTTCATTTAAAAGCATCTAGTCAAAGACTTAACTCTAATATTGGTAAAATTTTTCCATTATGAAATGATCACAGAATTAAACTTTCCTTGAGCGAACAAGATAGCCAAAAGGATGGAGGAGGAGGGAGATTTGGGACTGTAGTGATTCTGTACAATAAAGTCTAAATTCTCTTCCTGTATTTCCCACTAATTTATTGATAAGCCACACAAAGCAATAAGAAATCTCACAAGAGTGCCTACAAGGCTCTAATTAAACCTTATGTAACATTTTATTGAATTTTTATTCCCTTTTCTTGACTCAATTACCTTAAGTAGTAAATATCTTTCACCTTCTGAAATCCTTATTCTAAAATGTTTCCTTCCTCTCGTGGAGCGTAAAGGCTTATAATATAAATGTTCTCATATTCAGATTTCTCTTTCTTAGTTTTATGAATGAACTAGCTACAAAGAAATCTAGTTTTTCTCCCAAATGTGCAAAGAGCTAAGCCCTTTTCATCTCAGGCACATACTATATTCTTACTTGGTACATGTAAAACAAGTTTTTTTGGACTCAACTCTAATCACAGCAATATAAAACGCATTACACTTTTATCTTCCTGTTGCTTTTATCACAAATGGGTCTTCACTGTTTGTTCCACTGCATTTATTGGTAACACGAAGGGCTGCAGCTGAAAATCTGCTGCAGCATTAAATACAAGTATTCATCTATTTTTTTAAACTTTTGTCCAGTCTCAAGTAATTATTTGTTAATTGTTGGCTAAACACATAAGGAATTCACCCATTTGATTAGGATGTTTAAAGTTATATTTACTCTTCTCTGTCCTTCGAAGGGCCATTATCTGCTTATTTGCTCATTTTATAGCTTGCACGGTAGTGAAAAAAGAATAAATTCTTTCTAGTATTCTTAATACTAAAACACATAAAAGTATCTGAATCACAGAACTTGATCAATACAAAATTAATACCAAAAATATGCCCAAATTTAATATAGAGCTTTTTTGGTCCTTTCGATTTTTGTGATATCTGGAACATGGACACTGTTTTTCCTGTAATCATTCTCTACAGCTAAATTGTAATAAAAGTATTTATTTTAAAGAGAAAGGAACAACATGAATTTAAGAGGTCTTCAACAATATTTTGCCTTCTCTGGGATATGGCTATAGTTACATTATGCCGCTCAGAAGCAGCACAGCAGCCTCCTATTTGAATTCTACAAGTATATATAATCAGCTTTAAACTTCATCTTTCATTTTCTGTAAAGATAACTGAATCCCATCAACTGGAGAAGGTCAAAGTAGGGAGTTCAAGCCTAAAACACAATTCACATACCCTGACCACTGTTAGTACTACATTACTTTCATATTATAATGGTTACCTCATACCAAGAAAAACTCTACAGTTCTAGATTATCTAACCATTTCTATGAAAAATTAATTAATATTGGGGAGAACTGTATTCACAACTACTTTACTTATTAATTTTTTAAAAAACAGAAAAGCTTTATTAGAAAGTATACTTCCAGACATGGAAGCAGGCCTGAGCAAGAGAAGCGTGGCTCAAAAAGGCCTTACGACTACTTTAAATAAAGGTTTTTAAAGCTCCATTATTATAATTACCTTTACCTACCATAACTTTAGGGTTTAATTTATGGCTCTGAATTTTTACAGTAATAAGAGCATCTTTTGAGTGCCTCCAGCATACTAGGTACTATACAAGACACTTCACCTGGGTTATCTTATTTAACAAGTAACCTTTGGGACAGGCATTATTATTATTAATCCTTTACCCATGAAAGAAATAAAGTTTAGACATGTTAGGTAACCTAACACGACCACAGCTAAGAAGTGGCAGAGAGAGAGAACTAAAACTTAGATATCTGCCTGATTCCAAATCTCTTACCCACATCATGTCACGTCTCATTATACCAGGTCACACCTCACCTCATTCAACATGAATGAAAACATCTGCATCTCAGCTTTACTGTGACTTACTGCAATTTATGCCTTACTGTGACTAAGGTATAAATTGCACAAACAAAATGTTTTTAATGTCATAAAAGATTCTTTTATGTTTCATTTTTATTTATTTATTTATCTATCTATTATCTATCTATCTATCTATCCATCTATCCATCTATCCATCCATCTATCCATCTATCCATCTATCTATCTTTTTACACCTTCAGCACCTGGTCTTCCTACGTGGTCTCCCATCCAAGTACTAACCAGGCCAGCCCCTGCTTAGCTTCTGAGATCAGACAGGATTGAGCATGTTCAGGGTGGCATGGCCACAGACTACATTTAATTTTTAAGTTATGTAAAAATTATCAAATAAGAAATAAATTGACTTGTACACATTAAAACCAGTTTGTCAGATAAATACAATTCATACTAATTTACCAACTTTTAAATTTTAGTATAATAGCTATTACAGGATTAAGAAACTCATCTTTATTTTTAGAGATTATATGCTCAGCTTTAAACGTGAGCTGAAATTATTTAGAAAGAGGGTAAAAAGAAATGTTAGCATGTATAATCTCAGGAGTAAAACACAAGAGTACTATTTTCTTTCTTTTTTAAAAAAAGCTTTATTAAAATATAGCTAACATACAATATTATATTAGTTTCAGGTGTACACCATAGTTATTTAACACTTACATACCTAAAGAAGTGATCACCATAAGTCCAGCAACCATCTGACACCAGGCAACACTATCACAATATTATTAACTACATTTTCTATACTATATATTATATCCCCCAAGGAGTACTATTTTTTAAGAGCATATCACTCAAGGGGTGGAAAGAGGCACTTTTAATTCAAATCTAAGGCAAAGAAAGCTACTAGAAAAATTTAAAGTACTGAATTTCTGACCTACTGTAACAGATGACAGTATTATATCTTCATCAAAAAGCTCACTCCTAGAATTACCTGGTATTTTCTAACAGGGTAAGTCTAGAGATCACAATATTATTTTTATCTTTGGTTTCTCTAATGCTACTTCCAGGGAGTTAAAACAAAGATTCAGATTACTGGCTTATTTTACAAGAACTGCTTTAAGACCACCTACAAAGAAAATGAACATTTCTTTCAAATACTTCTACCAACTATTTCAGAACACATCCTGTGTGAGAAGGGTAAACCAACACAGGCTAACAGGAAAAATATCTTTCAGTACCTGGTAAAAGGGTTTTTTCTTTTTCTACTGAAATAATAAACAAAAACATAATAACTTCCACTGAGCAGATGGCTTTTCTTCTCCACTCAAAAAAAACAAAAAAAAAAACATAGATAATAAAACTGTAACAATGAAGCCAGTACTGAAAAGCCACAAACATCTTTCATTGGCGCAAAGTCACGAGGGTCCTGAATTCTTTATTTTTCTTATAATTATAATTTTTAAAAGTTTTTAAATTTTTTTGATAACCACAGTTTGGAAATACAAAGACAGTCACCATAACAGGCCACAGAACAACAGGCAGGCTTAATGACAGTCTTGAATAATTATTGGATTGCATTCTCGCCACTGATTGCCTCATCCCTATCTACCTTCCAAAGAACTAATATGTCTCCTCCATAAATATTTACTTTGTGACTGAGGATCTGAATTCGTAAGCTTTAAAGTAACTTTTCACCTTGTTACTTTTAAAAATACCCTATCAAAAGGTTAGTAGTAAAGAGTCCCTCCAAAGTTAATGGGACTCTGTAAATAAGAATTTTGTAAATCAAAATTTCAACCTTTTCTGTTGATCAAAGTAATATTAGGTTGTCATACAAACTACATTTCAATTTGAGTTCCTCCAGTGTAGAACGTCAACTTACTCCTGCTGTTTCGTGTCTTGTTTTAGTTACTTCATTTCGAATTATTACAGGAGCAAAAGAAACCTACTTAATACCTGCCAATAAGCTCCTTCAATATAGGTGTAAATCTTTCTTGTTTGTTACTGTACTCCTGTGTCAACACTGGGCCTAACATATAGTTTCTCAATAAATTTATAATCAAAACTAATGCAGTCCCAATCTTACAATCTACCAATAAAGGAAATCAGGCTGAAATCACTAACTTGTAAATTGCTACTATTTCAATGCACCTCCTCTGTAAAGGAGGAAATTAGGATGGTTTCACAGCTCAAGGGTGGGAAAAACACAGAAGACTCACAAAAGAGTTCAATAGTAAAGCAATGGACAGAATCTAGGGAACTAGTGACCTCTGACTATGCCTGAGTTTCTTTATTAGTAAAATAAGAATGATAACTATAGGAAAAAAACAAAATTGATCAGAGATATGGGGCTATCCACCAAGAGTGTTCTTTCCCATCATCCCTGTTCTTCCTGTAAACAGTGTCAAAGCAGGAGGAGGAAGTATGGAGGTAAGGAAAATGAACAGACAAAAGACAATCATAATACCCACACAGAGGGCCAAGCAGTTTCTTTTCTTGTACTTCCACAGCAAACAATCCTGAAAAGAACGTGAATTTGTTCTGGCTTGTTTGATAGCTTATATTTATTACTACTGCAGATAGACAGAAATTTCTTCTGTCCTTCCTGTGATTCCATTCTGAATTCACAAGAATCCATTAAGTCTTCTGGGTCTATCTGCATTGTAGTAGTCTCTGACTGGGAAATAGCCTTTCAGTTGAAAACCCAGTGAAAATACTAGGCAATGTTTGAGAGAAGCAGAGGAGGAAATAGCCTCAAAGGAGAAAAAGTAACGCTAATTCTGTATTTAATATATTATACTAAAATAAGAGATGTGTATCAGTTTCACTTTGAAGTACTAAAAGCAATGTATAAGAAGGACGTTTCTTCTTTAAAGCCAAAATATATATATATATATATATATATATATATATATATATATATATATATATATATGTATGTATGTGTGTGTACACACACACACACACATATAACGGGAAAAGAAACAACTGGTAAACCCACTAAAAGAAGCAAACAAAAACAACAAAAAACACCCCAAAATCCATATTTTAGCATTACTTTGTGAAGCATTAATTAAAACCAACTCTCCTCTAGTAGCTTTCTCAGAAGCCAAACATACACACCCCACAAGATTCCTATAAGCCTGGGCCAAATTCAATTATCAAGACAGTGTAGTGAAACACATAATTTTGAACATTTGGCTGCAAAAAAGTCCGTGTCTAAAACAATGCTTTATAATTCTAAAAAAGGAAAATTCTGTTACTCAAAAGTTAACTGGGTTTTACTTGCCCCTTTTCCTTTATACCACTTATTAATAATCATAAATCATTTAAATCAGTTACATAGAATTTTCACTCTTAAAGACTAAAGAACACTATCTGATACTTACAAAATGCCTAAGGAAAATGTGACATTAAAATAGAAAACGAAAAACTTCCTTCTAATTAATCCGAGAATAAAATTAGCATAGTAATCTTCAGAGTAATCATTTTCTCTTTCCCAACTATCGCTCATACTTTCCTTACCCATCTACTCTTCTCCTAATTAGCCTTTGCCTTGTCTCACCTTTTAATCTACTCATGCCTCTACCAACCACAACTCTAACCAAATATTGCTAAAAAATATAAATGTGGATAATTAGGCCAAACTGTACCTGTAAGTATAATAATCCCTTACTAGTCTATCATTAGGATATTATACCTTAAATAGATGAATATGCTAAATTGAAGTTTAAACTTCTAAACTTTAAAACTAAGCTTAAGATGTACATAACTTTATACTTAAATAGAAGCCATTGTAAAAATAACTTAACCAATGGTACAGCCAATTCAGTAAGAAGAAGAAATGAGATATAAACACTGGAAAGAGAAAAAAGAAGAGATAATAATTTTAGAGTATATTTACACACATGGATGCTTAGGCAGCCAAACACATGACATTACATGAAATTAACCCTTTTGATGATGGAGAACAGCCAGTGTTACTTTTCTCTGAAGAATTATGTCATTTAGCTCTAATGAAGTGTGTAATGCCAAATGTTACTATACTAACTGGCCCCGGCGACTAAATTTTAAGATTGTATTTTTTTCCTTTCTTTTGTATCAAAGGTCACTTCTTATAGTTGTTATGTTCACGTCTAGCAGCACCTTGTCTTGTTTGTAAACAGTCTCCTTTAATTTGCTATAAGCTGTAACTAAACCTGTTAGCAAAGTTAGGTGACTTAGTAAAGTCAGATGATTATGCTCTAAGAAGTTGCAGAAGGATATTCTTAAGAAAAGGATGTGAGTTTTAGAATTCAGACTTTTAGAATACAGACCTCCTAGCCTACATTTAAGTTCTCAGCTGTTTATATGTGAAATTTCCAGGGATATAAAACTACAAGAGTTCCTATGGGTATAAAATTATGGTTAGATAAAGAAAGGCCAGTCCATTTCGTAATTAGGTCAAATACAGCAGAGCAGATCTAGGAGCAGTGGGTAAAGACATGTGATTTGTGTACTGAAAATGATCACTGATCTTTAATTTATAAGAGGTTGCTTTACATTTTAGAAAGGAAAGACTAGTTTCAGGATCAGCCCAAATAATGTCTTTCGTAACTTATGAATTGTAATAATTTAAAAACATTAAAGAAAAAAGACATGCTATGTTACGTGTTCAAAGACAGACAATAAATCCAGTTAATAAAAATTTCTAATTAGAAATCCATTGGGTACATCCCTAAACAGGAAGAGTGTATTACTAAAATGTCAAATATAAAAGCCTCTAAACTAATTTGCTCTGTTAGGTTAGCCATTGCCTCTATTATTCCGATCCCACCAATAACCTCCTTAGCAAACCATCTTTTCCTTAGATGGTTTTCAACCAAGATGTAGATAATTCTTAGTAGCTACATATAACCTAACAACCTTCAGGACCACATAATTGTTGTATCACATCAAAACTCACGGTAAGTTCATCAGTAAACTCTACCAAAGTCTTATCCACATTACAATGCAAACTAGAAAAAGGAGGTCCTTTGCAATTTTCACTGCCATCTAACATTTTAGAAATTAATATAACTGGATGTGGCTCAAACTGGAATAACTTATTTTAAATAAATTTTAATTTTAATTTTATAGTTAGTTACCAAATATATGTGATATCCAAAGTCCACACGGCACTGTGTTGTATTATGCATATGAAATACACATTAAAGATGTTATACAAAAATAATATTTTTCATCTATAAAATAGGTAAAGATAAAAAAAAACAAACATGATGTCCAATGTTAGCCAAATCCTGAGAAATGCACTTTCATGCCTTGCTGAGGGGACTGTACCACCTCTCTGGAAGACTTCCTAGTAAAACATTCATTTATTGAGCCTTAAGGAATAAACAGTAATGTTCATCTATTATACCCTAAGAATATACTATTCCTAAGGAAATAGTCAAAATATTTATTTCAGGATTTATAGCAACAATATCTGAAGTAACCTAAAAACTAACAATAGAGGTGTTGCTAAATAATGTTATATATAGTCATTAAGTAACTATCAGATGATATGGAATCTTTTTTCAGCATTAAATGAAAAAGAGATACTAAACTCTATAATTTAGATTTATTTATTTAAAATTTAATTTAAAAATAAATATCTCAGAATTATAGAACAAATTGGAAAGAAAATTTAACTGCTAATATTTACTCTCTAGAAAGAATTATATGTGGTTTTATTTTGTTCTGTACAGCTTTCTTATTTGTTCAAATTTTTCTATAATGCTCACATGTGAAATAATCACATAAATTATTTGAAAAAGAAATTAAACTAAACATCTTGTCCATATCCTCAAAACAGAGACAAAATACTGAGATACTGCTTTAAAAAAACAAAGTGTCTTTAAATAGGAAAATAATAGTACATAGTATATTTTATACATAACAAGAAAACTGAAAATGTTAGTATTAGAAAAAAAAGAATGTAAATAAAAACACACCAAATTGTCAAATTTCTAAACAGAGATAAATTTACAAGGACTTACGTTTTGTTAAAAATCTGCAAAATGTTGAAACTTTTTATAATGGCTTTTAGCTCTGTAAACAGCTTTCAATAATAAATTAAAAATGACATTTACAAGGAAACAACCATAGAGTTTAATGAAACTGGCCACCACAAAAACAAGTACTGGTTAGAAGTACCTATTACGTCAAGTTAACAATACTGTATCTTTTACACATTATGATATTTCATTAAATTATGCTGGATTCAGAACATTATAAAACCAGCAATCATATGTATGCTAAGGTTATATATACTGTCAACCTTGAAAAATTAAGTTCCACAGTGATCTGCTTCCAGTAGAGGTATCTGATTATTAAAAATCCCAAACTTTTGTGCACTGCATACATTACTTCTTATTGGGCACACCAGAGGCTATTCTCAAGTCAAACAGAGGTCTGAACTCTCAGGTCACTCTACTCAAAGACAAAATGAATTCTCCCAACCCTCTAATTGGTCATCCTGGACACCTGGACGTATAATTTTATAATAATGCACAGAATCAATATAACATAAAAATTAAGTGAACTTAAAGTTTAGCTCCCTCAAGTAAAAAAAAATTGATGATTCAGAATAACAAACTCAACACCTTAACATATTGTACTACCAACAGAAAACCAATGCAAGTCTTATGAACAGGGAAGAATGTCCTATACAGAGGAACACAATGAAAGAATTGAACCACGGGCTAAAAATTCTGAATTCTAATCATAGATATGCCAGTGGCCCAAGTTAATACTTCTTATCTCAACTTTCTCAACCACAAATTGAGATATTAAAAAATAAATCATACATGTTTTTTTAAAAAAATTAAACAAAATTTTTAAACCAAAGAAAAAGAATCCATTGTCCTAACCTGGTCCACATTAAGACAAATCCCAATGGCCCTGAAATCAGCACTGGTAAGAGTGGCAACTTAGAAAGATTTAAAGTATGTTTAGTAACTGGGAGGTGGTATTTTAATACCAAGGATGTAAACCTTAGTTTAATCATAGCTGAGTGCATAAAGAGGTTTATGCTGTCAGTACTATCCTAACAAGAAGGATACAGCAGCCTTGCCTAAAAATGATTAAAAATGTGCAGTTCAAAAAAAAAAAAGGTAATGGTTAACTATGTATATATAATAAAAATATAAAATGTTAACTTACTATTTATTACTATATATTAAATATATTAAACATATTTAACATATTAAATACACAATAAAAATGTGAATATACTTCATGAAAATACAATTTGCATTTAATTATTCTCAAATATATCTATATTAAATACTTAGCTCCTACTTCTTTCACTCAACAATCATCTTGATTACATGCCTGCATTTTGGATTTTAGAATTTTTATCTTTTATTATCTGAAAAAGCAATATTACTGACATTCTTCATTTGATAAGTTAAAACTAAAATGTTAATACTAACATCTAGTGCTCATATACTAAACATCAGTAGTGCATATACTAAAATTGGAATGGTACAGAGATTAGCATGCTCTGTGCATAAGGATAACATGCAAATTCATAAAGTGTTCCATATTCTTGAGAAAATTAAGAGCTGCAAACTTATAGTTATAACAAATAAGTCACAGGGATATAATTGCAGCATAGAGAATACAGTCAATAATATTGCAATAACTTTCTACAGTATCAGATGGTTACTAGAATTCTCATAGTAATCAGTTCGTAAGGTAAACAAATGTCAGATCACTATATTGCACACCTGAAACAATATTGTATGTCAACTCAAATTAAAAAGAACTTTACATTCCCCTCCCCCCCAAAAAGTAACATCTACTTAAAAGTAAATATAATTTTGTTTCCAGTTTTTAAAACTTATGACATTTGGTAAAGTTAGTAAGAAAGATGAAAAACACTAGTTAACAAGATTTGGAAATTACCAATCGAAAAAAAAGCTTGTGGGTTAAAAATTAAAGCTAAGCTTCAATTTCTGGAAATATAGCAGATTACTCAATCACCCTGCCTACTAAAAACTGAAAATACCAAATTAAAAGCAACAATTCAGGTACTGTTCAGCTCAAAAATTTTATTTGTTCTTTTCTTGTATCTATTTTTTTGCTCAGTATTTTTACATTTACCTCTAAATCTTTAAGCTTTTTTTTTTTTTTTTTTTTTTTTTTTTTTTTTTAAGGCAAGGCAACCCTTGGTTGCCCTCACAGATTGCAAGGACCTTGTCAGCTTATAACCTTTATTTTTTTATGTTTTAACTCCAACTGCACCTGGTCTTCCTAGATGGTCTCCCATCCAAGTATCAACCAGGCCCGACCCTGCTTAGCTTCCAAGATCAGATGGGATTAGACTTGTTCGGGGTGGCATGGCAGTAGACTAAGTTTTAATTGTTTCTATTAAATTTTTTTAGTTATAAACAACATTTTCCTACTTATTTGCATGTCTAACACAAAATTCAGGACAGTGGTTCCTTCTAGGAAGTCAGAAAAAGAAAGGGACAAAGAGACTTCTAAAGTACTGGTAATGTCCTATTT
The DNA here is from genome assembly GCF_014176215.1 of Rousettus aegyptiacus. Taxonomy (NCBI): domain Eukaryota; kingdom Metazoa; phylum Chordata; class Mammalia; order Chiroptera; family Pteropodidae; genus Rousettus; species Rousettus aegyptiacus. The sequence goes on from NW_023416306.1 coordinate 131,892,680, forward strand.
CTTAACTGACGGGAACACAGTATATACGTTTAGTCTTTAAACTATACATGAATCTTAATAAGTATATTGTAGTTCTTTTAAAAATACTGTAAAAATTAAGTTGGATATTTTGAAAATTTTCAGTAGAAAAACTTTTTTAAAAAGGGGGTCGGGGGGGGGGTACAAGGGAAGACATTACCAAAAATGGCAAAGTACTAAACTCCACAGCTCTACCTCCCACACAAAAACAACAAATAAGCTGGCTAAAATAGTCTGAATCAACTTCTGCAAAACTCTAGAATCTAACTTATAGCACAAAGGGAAGGCTCAGCAAAGAAAGAAGCATTACTACAGAAGAGTGCTAAGGGGTTTTTAATTGACTGCCAACCAGCTTCCATTCCCCAGGTGAGCAGAGGCAGTGAGGGTGGTAGCTATACTCCTGGTGAAGGGAGATAGTGTCAAGGAAGCCATACAAACCAAATCTCAAAGGACTGTGATTGAAAGTGATGACCTGACTGACAGCTTCCTCAAGGACTGGCATAAGGACTTTGTTTGGTCTTAGCTGGCGCATTCCTAGAGCAAAGCAGCTTGGAGCAAGGGAAAACTATCAGGATAAGACTTAGAACTAACAGCCTGGGAAGAGCGAGAGACATGTGGGGAGAAATGGGCTTGGTAAGTTCTCATATATAACAAGGAATCTGGAAGGCCACACACATGCCCAGAAAAGGCCTAAGCTTTCACTTTTAGCTGACCTTCAGGCTCCACAAAAACAGGTAGTAAAAACTAAGGTCACACTGTAAATGGCCTGCTAATAATTAAAAGAGTATCCAAACATAGAAACATTCAGCCAAGAGTAGGGCAGTATTTGCAGGGTTTTCTTCATATTTTTCTTTTCTGGGCTCCAGGTGTTCAAGGAAACTTGGTTAAAGCACTAGTTGACAACTAAGCTAATGGAACAGACTGACTTCAATGACCACACATAACGAAGAATACATACTTTAAAAAACAGTTTAGAAAAGACACTAAGCAAACAACAACAACAATAAAATAATAACAACCTGCCACAAACAGTAACAAAAAACACTGGAGAGGAGATAAATATGTTTAGAGACACAAAGTAATATTCAAAATGTCCAGTTTTGAACAAAAAATTATGAGTATGCAAAGAAACAATAAAGTATGGCCCATTCACAGGGAAAAAAAGAAATTAATATAGGAACTATGCCTGAAGCTCAGGCAAAGGAATCACAAAGAACTAAAAGAAACCACGAAAACAGTATCTCATCAAGTAGACACTTTCAAAGATAGGTCAGCTAAGATAGTCCAGTCTTAAAAATAGGAAAAGAAGAAAAATAAAGAGCTTAAGAAACCTGTGGGACATCATCCAGTGTAACACCATAATGAATAAACGAAGTCACAGAGGAGAGAAAGAAATGGGAAGAATATCTGAAGAAATAATGTCTGTGAACCTCCGAAATCTGAAGGAAAACATGAATCTACACATCTAAGCACCTATACATACAAACATTGCAATTAATTATAAGCACCATGAACTCAAAGGAATAGATACCAAAATGTATTACAGTCAAACTGTTGAAATACAAAGAATTTTGAAAGCAGCAAGAATGAATCAATTCATCACCTACAAGGAGATCCTGCATTGTTTAACAGCCAATTTCTTATCAGAAATCATGAAAGCTAGAAGCAGTGGGATGATATATTTCAAGCGTTGAAAAAAATAAACTGTCAATCAAGAATGCCATATGCAGCAAAATCATCAAAAATGAAAGGAAAAAAAAAAGACATCCTCAGATAAAGAAAAGCTACGGGTGTTTATCACTAGTAGACTTGCTCTATAAAAAATTTAAAAGATGCTTCTTTGGGCCGAAATGAAAGGACACCAGATAATAACTCAAAGTCACACAAAGAAGTAAAAAACAAGAGTAGAGAGAGCTACATGGTAGACATACAAAGCAGTATTATTGAATTAATGGTTTGGAACTCTTTCTTTGGCTTATATGATTTGAAAGAAAAATGCACAAAATAATAATAATATGTTTATAGCTAAACATCTATGTTAATGAGAACACAATGTATAAATGTGTAATTTCTTACAATAACAACATAAAAGGTGGACAGAACTTTAGACGAGCAAAGTTTTTATGTACTCCTAAAACTAAGCTGGTATTAGTTCAGACTTGAATTTCATAAAATTGAGATGTTAATTGTAATCCAGAAGAACACTAATAAAAATAAATAAATAAATAAATAAATAAAAATATACTGAAAAAGAAACAAGAAACTAGACAAAATCAACTTATCACAAAAGAAGGCAGTGATGGAGAAATGGAGAAACAATAAAAAGAGAAGATAGACATAAAGCAAATAGCTAAACAGCAAAAGTCCTTCCTTATATACTACTTTATATATAAATGGATTAAAATCTCCAAGTAAAAAGTAGCGATTGATATGAGATTAAAAACAACCCAACTAAATTCTGTCTACAAGATTTTCAATTTTTATCTAAAGACACAATAGCTTAAAAGTAAAAGGATAAAAATATAGTCAATGCAAATAGTAACCAAAAGAATAGGGTGCCTATACTAACACCAGAGAAAATAAAGTTTAAGATAAAAATTGTTACAATGATAAAAGGGCCAATCCATCAAGAACACATAGCAATTATAAACATAAACACACCTCGTAACAGAGGTGAAAAATATATGAAGTAAAACTGACAGAATTGAGGAAACTGACAATTCTACAACAACAGTTAGAGACATCAACACTCCACTTTCAAAAACGTATAGCACAACCAGACACAATATCGATATACAGAGTATTTGTACTATAAACCAACTACGCCTAATAGACATACACAGAACATCCCACTAAATAAAGAGCAGAATATATAATCTTCTCAAGTATACATGGAACATTCTCCAGGAGAGATAATATCTTAGGCTACAAGACAAGTCTCAATAAATTTGAAAAGACTGATATCATCCAAAATCTCTTATATGATAAAGGAATGAAAGTAAATATTGATTAATAAAAGAAAAACTGGAAAATTTGCAAATATATAAAAAATAAACAATACACTTTTAAACAACTAAGATTTCTTCAAAGAAGAAATCATAAGGGAAATTAGAATATACCTTGCGACAAACAAAAACACAACATAACAAAACTTATGGGATGTAGCAAAAGCAGTGCTAAAAGGTCAATTTATAGGTTTAAATACCTATTTTAAACAAAAAGATCCCAAATCAATATGTTAAGTTTACACCTTAAAGAACTAAAAAAAGAAGAAAAAAGCAAGCTAAATCCAAAGCTAACAGAAGGAAAGAGATAATAAAAATTAGAGTGGAGATAAAACACAGAATAAAGAAAACTGTTTTTTTTGAAAAGATCAACAAATTGACAAACTTTTAGCTAGACTAACCAAAAAAATAATAAAAAGTAAAAAAAAAAAGAAGACAAATTACTAATTCAGAAATGAAAGTGGAGACAATTCTATGGCCTTGAAAATAAAAAAGGATTATAGGAGAATACTATGAACAATAATATACCAAATCAGATAACCTAAATGAAATGGACATGGTCCTATAAAAACACAAAGTACCAAAATCAATTGCTGAAGAAATAAAAAATTAGAACAAACTCACATGGGGTAAATTTAGAGATTGAATCATTTTCAAAAACTTCCCCCAAAAGAAAAGCCCAGAACCACATAGCTTCACTGGTAATTCTACCAAACAATTAAAGAACAACAAGCCTCCTCAAACTTTCTCAAAGTCCAGAAAAGGATAGAACATTTCTTAACTCATTCTGTGAAGCCAGAACTACCTGACTCCAAAACCAGGTTAAAACATCACAAGAAAAGAAAATTTTGGACCAATATCCCTTACAAATATGAAAATCGTCACAAAATATAGGACTAGTAGACCTTATCCAACAGCATTGTAAGAAGATTACATATTATGACAAACAAATTTATCTCAGGTGGGTCAGCTACAAAAACCAATCAATATAAGATGCCAAATTAAATAGCATGTAGAGAAAAAAACAAATGATCATCTCTATTGATGCAAAAAAAAAAAAAAAAGAAAGAAAAGCATTTGACAAAATCCAACACTATCATGATAAAAACACTCAATCAAGGAATAGAAAAAATTTCTTCGACATGAAAAGGAATTTTATGAAAAACCCACAGTTAAAAAATTGAATGGTTAAAAAACTGAAAGCTTTCCCGAGATCAAACAAGACAGGGATACTTTCACTCGCCACTTCTTTCAACACTACTAGCCAAAGTAATTAGGCTAAATAAGTAAATAAAAGCCATCCAAACTGGAGAGAGTAAAATTCTCTACTCACAGATGACATGATCCTATATATGAAAAACCCAAGGAATATAGACACAAAAATGACTAGAGCTAATTCAGAGTATCAGTTGTATTTATATACACTAGCAATGAACAATCTGAAAATAAAACTAAGAAAATAATTCTATTTGTAATAGCACCAAAAATATACACTTAGCTAAATATACATTTAGCTAAGAAGGTATAAGAATTATACACTAAAAACTGGGAAAAAATGGCTAAGACCTTGTCCCACCCAACTGCTGGCCCACCCAAACCACTTCCAGTGGTTTTTCCATACAACAACCCATCTTGGTTCCTAGTATCTCTTAAAGGTTCACAAACCCCAAACAAGCAGAATCTGGCCTCTTTCTGAGAAGCCTGAAGTCCAATACTAGCAGCGGCCACCCTCGGTTTGCAACTTAAGCTTCTTCCAGGCACCTCCAAGACAGCATGGGTAAAAAGCATCTACGGATTGCTTTGTGGCTTATGCCAGGTGGCCCTGGCAGGGCATAGTGAACAGCTTGAAGTTGACCTGCGGGGGGCCCCTCCCTGGAGGCCCTGGAGCCAGCACAAACAGTGGCTGGCTTCAGACCTAGCCAGAGAACCACCTGGCTGCCTCCCATAGACACATACCCAAAGGGCAGACTGGGCAGGCACCAGAGCCCTGCTAAAGCGAATTCTGCTAGGTAGGATCAGCCCTTACACAACAGCTCCTCCACTGTAGCCACAGTCAGTCCTCAACATCGATCAATTTGAGGGTCAACTCCTCCCACTGACACGCAAACAGCAATCAAGGCTCAAGCACAACAGAAGGGCACACACACACTCACACAAGGGACACATCTGGACCACTTGGCTCAGGTGACCAGGGAGACTGTGCCCCTGGGCTCCAAAAGATACCTACTACATAAGGCCACTCTACTAAGATGAGGAGACATAGCAGCTCTACCTAATACACAGAAACAAACACAGGGAGGTAGATAAATGGGGAGACAAAGAAACATGTCCCAAATAAAAGAACAGAACGCAACTCCAGAAAAAGAACTAAATAATATGGAGACAAGGAATCTACCAGATGCAGAGCTCAAAACACTGGTCATAAGGATGCTCGATGATCATAGTGAGAATGTCAAAAAAAAAAAAATAGGAAACATAAAAATGGAGATAAAAAACATAAAATAGAACCAGCCAGAAATGAAGAATACAATAACTGAAATGAAGACTACATTAGAGGGATCAACAGTAGATTAGAAGAAGTCAAGGTCTGAATCGGCGATTTAGAAAATAAGGTAGTAAAAAAACACCTAACTAGAACAGTAGAAAGAAGAAAAAAAAAATCCAAAAAAACGAAGCTAGATTAATGGGCCTCTGGGACAACATCAAGCAATGCTAATATTTGCATTATTGGGGTACCAGAAGAAGAGAGAAAGCAAGGGATTGAAAAACTGTATGAGGAAATAAGGATAGAAAACTTCCCTAACCTGGAGAAGGAAATAGACATACAAGCCCAGGAAGCAGAGTCTCAAACAAGAAAAAAGCAGTTGGCTAACTACAAGGGAGCTCCCATAAGACTGTCAGTTGATTTCTCAACAGAAACTTTGCAGGTCAAAAGTGACTGGCACGAAATATTCAAAGTGATGAAAAGACATATAATCAAGTTTATTCTACCTAGGAAAGCTATCATTTAGAATTGAATGACAGATAACGAGCTTCCCAGACAAGAAAAAGCTAAAGGAATTCACCACCACCAAACTGGTACAAGAAATGTTAGAGGGACTTTAAGAAGACAAAGAAGAAAAAAAGAAAAAAATATGAATAATAAAATGGTAATAACTACATATCTATCAACAATTACTTTCAATATAAATGGATTAAATGCTCCAATCAAAAGATATAGGGTGGCTGAATACAAGATCCTTACATATGTTGCCTACAAAAAACTCACTTCATTTTGAAAGATACACACAGATTGAAAGTAAAGGGAAGGAAAAAGATATTCATGAAAATGGAAAAGAGAAAAAAATGTGAGGTAGCAATACTTATACCAGAAAAAACAAACTCTGAAACGAAGGCTCTAACAAGAAACAAAGGAGGACCTAGTAATTCTACTTCTGGGTATGTATCCAAAGAAACCCAAAACACTAATTTAAAAAGACATATGCATTTATATGTTTATTATAGCATTATTTACAACAGCCAAGATATGGAAGCAACCTAAGTGTCCATCAATAAATGAATGGAAAAAGAAGTGGTGCATATATACAATGGAATATTACTCAGCCATAAAAAAAGAATGAAATCTTGCCATCAGCAATAACTTGGGTGAACCTAGAGAGTATTATGCTCAGTGAAATCAGTCATAGAAAGACAAATACCATACGATTTCACTTACATGTGAAATCTAAAAAAGGAAAAAAATAAACAAAACAGAAACAAACTCATAGAGAACATTTTGATGGCTGCCAGATAGGAGTGGGGTTAAGGAGATGGGTGAAGGGATTAAGAGGTACAAATTAGTAGTTACAAAACAGTCATGGGAATATAAAGGATAACAGGGAATACAGTCAATAATATTCTAAGAACTATATATGGTGTCTGATGGCTACCTGAATGGGGGTAATCACTTTGTAGGTTACATATATATAATATATATATTATATATATATATATGTATGTTATATATGTCTAATTACAATGTTGTACATTTGAAACCAATATAACATTGTATGTCAACAGTTATATATAGATATATGTGTCTAATTACTCTGTTGTATATTTGAAACTAATATAATATTGTATATCAACTGTGATTGGAAAATTTAAAAATATATTTTAAACTGGGAAAAAGTGGTGAAAGAAATAAAAAACTAAAATAAATGGAAAAATATCCTGTTGTCCATGGAAGACTTAATATTGTTAAGAAGGCAATACACCTAGAAGCGACCTTGCAGTCTCTGTCAAAATCCCAATGTCCTTTTTGCAGAAATAAAAAAGCTATTCCTAAAATTCATATAGAGATTACCAGTTTCTGCTCCGATATGGTAAATAGCATGAAGTCATGGTTCTTATCCTTCCAACAAGAAAAAGGAAAAAACAAGAACTCTTCTCTGATCCACCAATGAATTCAGGTCATTAAGTAAATAACTGCCCAGAAAACTGGAGAGAAAGGAGGAGAAGGAGAATCACATCTTCCTGGAAGCAAAAGCCCAATAATAAAAGCCCACTACTGGAGACAGTATTTCTTTTCACAAACCTGACAGGGAAGAAAAGAGGAGGATGAAATATTTAAAGCATGAAAACAAGAGAACCACCAATCAAGAAATCTGCATCCAGTGAAATTGTCCTTCAATAATGAAGGAGAAATAATGACTTTTTCAGACAAACAAGAACAGAGAGAATTTGTCACCAGTAGACCTACCTTACAAGATATGTCAAAAGAAGTTTTTCAGAGACAAGAAAGATGACATAGGTAAAAAACCTATATCTACATAAACAAGCATTAGATAAGGAATAACTGAAGGTAAAATCTTGTAAAATCTTTTTCTTTTAATTAGTTGATCTAATAGACAACTATTGGTTCAAAATAATAACAACGACAATGTATTTGGCAATTATAGCTTATAGATTAGTGAAATGAATCAGAGAAATATTATAAAAAACAGGAGGAAGGAATTGGGAATCCTGTTATAAGGTACCTGCATAAACCATGAAGCAGTATAGTGTTATCTGGAAGTGGACTTAGATCAGTTGTAAATGTATAATGCTGGAAATGTATAATACAAACCATAAGGCAACCACTAAAACTTTTTCTAATCCATATGTAATTGCAAGAGACAATAGCCAAAATACAATATCAGAAAATCTAATGAGAAAAATTGGAAGGGTCACACTTCAAAATTACCACAAAGCTACAGTCATCAAAACAGTATGGTAATGGCACAGACATACAGATCAATGAAACAGAACTGAGAATCCAGAAGTAAACCCATACGTCTATGACCAACTGATTTTCAACAAAAATGCCAAGACCATTCAGTGGGGAAAGAATAGTCTCCTCAATAAATGGTAATGAGACAACTGGATATCTGCATGCAAAAGAATGAAGTCAGACCTTAACCTCATTCAGTAGAACTCAAAATGAATCGAAGACCTAAATACAACAGCTAAAACTATAAAAACTCTAAGAAGAATTTATACAAAGGGCCAATAAACACATAAACACTACTAATGACTAGAAAAAAAGGAAATCAAAACCACAAGATACCACTTCACACCGACCAATATGGCTATAATCAATATAAGAAAAATAAGTATTGGCAAGATTTTGGAGAAATCTGGAATCTGCGTGCACTGCTCATGGGAATGTTACATGATACAGTTACTACAGAGAAGAGTATGGTTGATTCCGCAGAAGAGTTAAACACAAAATTACCATATGACCCAGCAATTCTACTTTTGGACATACATATACACATGCCCAAAACTACTAAAAGCAGGGACTCAAACAGATGTTTGAACACCCATGTTCGACAGCATTTCAGCTGGGGAAGATAAAAAAGTCTGGAGATAGTGATGATGGTTGCATAACAATGTGAATGCATTTAATTTCACAGATAAATATACTTAGAAATTGTTAAAAGGGTAAATTTTACATTACTTATATTTTACCACATTTTTTAAATTTCAGAAAGGTAAGAAAACATTGTGTGAATCTGTACAGTAATCACTTAGGAAATATGATAGTTTGAGATAGCTACATTTCATGAATATCTACTTAAAATGTAAAATCGAACCAATTATAAACGAACAACATAAAAATGCTATAAAAAATGAGCAAAGCAGGCAGAAAACGTTGGAAATCACATGATATCACTTATATGTGGGATATAAACCTAAAAGCAACAAATGAGCAGGACAAACAGAGACTCATGAACATGGACCATAGGCTAATGGTTACTAGTGGGGCAGGGGAGGAGGGGGGAGACAGGTGGGGTAAAAGGGAACAAATATATAGGGTTTGGGGGAGAGTGAAGTGGGTAAAGGGGATCAAATATATGGCAGCTGAAGGAAACTAGACTTTGGATGGTAAACACACAACAGAATATATAGATGTCAAATGATAACATACACCTGAAAATTATAATTGTATTAACCAATGTTACCCCAATAAACTTAATTTAAAAAAAATAGACAAAGGACTTGAATAGATATTTCATCAAAAAAGATATACGATGGTCAATAAGTACAAAAAAATATGCGAAACAACTTTTACTCATTAGGGAAATGCAAAGCACACTACTAGAATGGCTGTAATTTTTAAAAAGGCAAAAAATAAATGCTAGTGAGGACACAGAGAAATTAGAAACCTTGAACATCGCTGGTGAGAATGTAAAATGGTGCCCTTTGTAGAAAACAGTTGGCAGTTCCTCAAAAAGTAAAAATGTAGAATTAACATATGACCCAGCAATTCCATTCCTAGGTATATACCTACTGCAAAGGAATTGAAAACAGGTATTCAAACAAAAATTTGCACGACATTCATGGGAGCATAATTCACAAAAACCAAAAGGTGGAAATAACCAAAAATGTCCAAAAATAAAATGATGAATGGATAAACAAATGTGGTCTATCTATACAACAGAATGTAATTCAGCCATAAAAATAAAGTACTGAAACATGCTACGACATGGAGTGACCTAGAAAAAATTATGCTAAGTGAAAGAAGCAGAAACACACATACAAAAGCAGACATAAAAGGTCACATATTACATAATTCCATTTATATGAAATATCCAGAATAGGTAAATTCGTAAAAATGTTTTAGAACTAGATAAAGGTTATAGTTGCATAACATAAGTACCAAATACCAAACTATGCACTTTAAAATGGTTAATTTTATGCTATGTGAATTTTAACCAATAGAGGATGCTAGAACAGAACTGATAATACTTTATGAAAAGAATTATCCAAGCATGTTATTTTACTACTTATTGCTTCCCAACTAAAACAAAGTAACACTGAAATATTTCTTAAACTGTCTTAAAATTAAAATGCTTCTAACCTTTTCTAAATCACAAATATATCTCTAGAGAGGAAAGAGTGGTATTATAGAATGTTTCTCAGGCATAATTTACTAGTGGACTTTTTTATTCTAAAATCTAGAAGATATTTTTAAAAAGCTGAATGAGGTGGTTCTTCTAATTTAGTCACCATTAGCGAAATGGACAAAACCCAGAAACAGCTATCTCAAGTCACTTCATAACTATGGATTCACAAGAACTTTATTAATACCTAAAAAAAGCACAATACAAAATTTCCATTGGTTATTTCTCACAATCACTTTTACAAGACAGTTTCAAATGGGCTAAATGACTTGCCCTGTTACCTACTGTAGACACTATTTCTCTTCTAACAGTGACTTCCCCCTGCTGTGTCACCTAAAACTTTTCTTAGTTTTCTCTTTTATCTGTTGGTCTCCAGATATTATTGGTTGTTTCTTCAAAAGAAGCTTTAGTGGTAGAGATATTTGCCTTGACATCCTTACCAGAAGTGTGAACTTTGAAGGTAACCTTCCTTTCTTGGCCTTACTACTTATTCTGTAAATTGGGATTAACAGCCATACCTCAGTGGCTTGCTGTGAGAATGAAATAACATACTGTGTCCAAATCACTTAGCTTACTGCCCATTGCATAAACGCTCAGTAAACTGCCATTTCTATTATTATTGTTCTGTTTTCACTAATATTTCCCTAGAATGGGCCCTCACTGCTGCTGGATTGTCTGTACCTCCTCAACTGGCTTCCCTCATTCCTCTTTCAGTGGTACAAAGAATTATGCACATCACAGATTTACCTTGCATACATTCAAATACATCCTGTGCTTCCAAACTTAAAAAATCTTAAATGGATCCCTACTTATTATGACTGACTTAAATTATCCTCTATTAACAGCTATTCTCAAACTTTAGTGTACATCAGAATCATCTGGAGTACCTGTTAAGACAGGTTGTTGAACTCTGCCCCTAGTTTCCAAATCAGTAAGTCTGAAAAAGGGCCTCAAAAGTTGCAATTTATTAATAAATTCCCAGGTGATGCTGGTTGAGAAAGCACACTGAGAAGTACTGCTCCAAAATGACCCCATTCTGCCTCCTTAAACTTATTTCTCCCTACTCATTAAACAGTACATACTACTTTGACTGGATTAGACTTTTCAAAGGCTATGCCCAATTCTCCCTCCCTGCTTAATCTTGCTGCCCCAAAACACTTTTTTGCCTACCCCAATCACATCCTCGAAGGGTATGGTTCTCAATACTGCTTGCACACTACAATCTTTTTAAAATTATGGAGGCATCATCCCTCAGATCCTGATTCAACTGATCCTGGTAAAAGCTACCCCAAGTGATTCTAATGAATACCCAGAGTTGAAATCTACCACTTTACCTTCAATATCTTTCCCATCAAGATTATGAACACTCACTGAATTTTCTCCCCTCTAAATTCCTAGTGTCCCTAAAGAATAGCACCAAGTTTGCACTTAGTTATATAACACATTGAATTACTCTGTATCTTTCATTTTAAGTTCTGTTTCTCCAACTTGGCCGATGATCATATCTTCAATTTCTACATTCCTATAGCACTAGTATGGTGATGAACACATAGCTCTGAGGTTCTTTCTTCATTGCTTGTGGATTCAAAATAGAATTCAGAGCTTTAAAATATTTCTAACCTACCCAATTCAGAAAACTATACTACCTCTTTTAAAATACAGTTCTGCCACAAACTAATTTTGTTATGGTGATAACTTAACCCCTTCCTACCCAATAAATTGGAGAAAAAGATATATTAATGTATCAAAATGCTGTAAAGAATAATAAAATAATTAATAGTATCATGAGAGGCTTCACAGTTGTTCCTTAGAGAAAATGGCCTTTTCTAAACCCATTAAGACTGTTTCAAAACAGTTAAAGAGAATCAAAGCATACATATTTAAAGATGCTGAAGCTCTGAATAGTTCTATGATTTGTTTTCTCAACAGATGTGCATCTTCAAGACCTGAATTCACCAGATGCATATTAAATTAATCCGTACTTTTAGTTTTTACATAACATTCCATTCATTTTATAAATACATCATCATATAGAACAGAATTCCATTGTTGTTTTATGACATTAAATATTAACAGATTATCTCCGCTATGCAAAAAAAAAAAATTATAAGATTCATTTAAATGCAGCCAAATGTGCTTGCTAAATATAGGTTATAATATCTTCACTATTTTTGAATTGGCCAATTTTTATCCAGGATGTGAAAAATAAATTTGCTCTTAACTAAAAACCCACTGACACATGGTAAAGAAAAACACTTAACTCACTTAACACTTCAGAAATTTGCTAGGAAATTCAACCAAATATTTGAATCCTAATACTGCAGTAGTTTAACAGTCGAATTAAATTTCTTGGAAAATTTACTTCTATAAAAATCATAAATTCTTCATTAACTAAAATGAATCAATTAGTGTATTAAATCAGAAATAAGACTGAACTAGGAGTCAGGAGACCTAGGTTCCGGTCTGACTCATTAGCTATACAATCTTAAGCAAATCACTTAGCACTTAAGTAGTCTCAGCTGTAAAATGAGAGTCTAACTAGAACATCTCCATGTTCTCTTTTAGCTTTATGACTTCCATAATCTATGAAACTCAAGAAACACAAGCATTAACCAGATGGATCCCACTAAAGACAAAGTGAGCTTACATATTGATTGATTTGGAGAGCATCTAATTCTGCAAAACCTAAGTATTTTCATACAAATAGATTGTTCCTTGCGCCTGTTCTGATTTAACTAGGTGAAAAAAAAACAAACAAAATCCATGAAACATGGAGTTGTTAAACAATTTTTACATCATACCCTAGATGACCAGAATATTTGGATGTCACAATACCAATTAAGGTTAAGACATTGTGGGTTGTTTATGGCAGAAGAGGTTGATTTCCTGGGTAGGTTGCTACAAGTTGTGAGTCAAAGATCTAGTTTTATATGTGATCTGGCCATTGTATGTTTGCATGTTCAGAAAAAAAAAAAAAAATGGGGGGAATTTTATAAGTCCGGGATAGGACAGGACAGTTATAAAGCCAACTGAAAGAGGATTCTAGCTAACAATTACTACTTAGGCTATGTAAGAAATAGTGTCTCAGTACAGCATTTTATTACTTTTAGATTAGATATTCCCACTCAGAGTCAGAACTGGGATTAACCAGGCAACTACAGTAGTAACCATGTACTCTTCCTACTCAATATTTGCCAGCTCAAGCTTCTGAGTAGTCGTCAACCAGTGTAATAAGAAGGAAACACAGGAGAGAGTGGCCAAGAAATCTGTATAGCTCAATCCTTGAGCTACAATAAAATGCAAGTGGCAAAAGACCTTAACTTTACTCATCACTCGAAAGTTCTGAATTTAGGTCTTCTTTACTATCTGAAAGAGTCATATGGCCACTACATTCAGCTCACACTTTCTAATGCCAATTTTAGTATATGTGCTCCCAAAGCGAGCATGCAATTACATATGTTAAACAAAGAATTAGGCACTTGTCAATTAACACTTAATGACCTAATATCAATCTTTTCGAAAAGGAAACTCAAGACTCTGAACAATGCTTCTAATTATATCTAAGAATTATAGGAAAATCTCTTTTCAAAACTGCTCTCCACAAATTATTTTATTCATTTTAGTTTCTTCAAAACAAAAGAAAACAAAAAAATGGGTTGGGGTGGGAGGAAGATATGAATTGGCAGACCCCAGAGGAATTTTAGGGCAGTGAAAATACTCTGTATGATAATGATGGATAAATGTTATTACAAAATTTTCCAAACTCATAGAATATACACACAAAGAATGAACCATGAGTTAAACTATGAACTTTGGGTGATAATGATGTGTCAATGTAGGTTCAATTGTAACAAATGTACCACTTTGGTGGGCATACTGATAATGGGAAAAGCTATACATATGTGGGGGGAGGGCATATGGGAAACCTTTGTACTTTTCCACTCAATTCTGCTGTGAATCCAAAACTGTTCTAAAAAATATTTTTTTAAAATACCACATTAACATTTTTATGATAGAAAATATTTATATAAAACAGTTGGACTTCCTTGTGCAAAACTACTAATATAGACACAACTCTTAAAACTTTCACAAAAATTAACTCAAAATAGGCCTTAGAACTCAATGTAGAACACTAAACTATAAAAATTCTCAAAGATAACACAGGAGAATATTTATGGGCTCTTAGGTTTGGCAATGAGATTTTAGATAGAACACCAAAAGTATGCTCAATGAAAGAAAAGTTAATAACTTGGACTTTATTAAAATTAAAAACTTTTGTGCTATGAAAGGCACTATTAAGAGAACAAAGACACAAGCCACAGCTTGGAAGAAAATATCTGCAAAACATATTTATCTGATAAAGGATTTGTATTCGAAATATGCAAAGAACACTTAAAACTCAACAATAGGAAAACAAACAACCCAATTTAATAATGGGCAAAAGATCTGGAAATCTCACCAAAGAAGATGTAAAAAATGCAAATAAGCATATGAACAGGTGCTCAACATTGTATATGTCATTAGCAAACTGCAAATTAAAACCCATATTATAATACCTAGAGTACAAAAAAACAAAATACTAAATGCCGACAAAGACGTGGAGCAATTGGAATGCTCATCCGTTGCTGATGGCAATGCAAAATGGTATAACCTCTTTGGAAGACAGTCTACCAGTTTCTTACAAAATTAAACACAGTCTTACCATAAGATCCAGCAATTGTGCTCTTAGGTATTTACAAAAAGGAGTTGAATGCTTATGTCTACACAAAACCCTGCATATGCATGTTTACAATAGCTTTATTAATAATCACCGAAAAATATAGAAGCGGCCAAGATGTTCTTCATTAGGTGAAGGGATAAACAGCTGTGGTACATTCATGTAACAGAAAATTATTCAGCAATAAAAGGAAATGAGTTATCTAGTCATAAAAAGACATGGAAGAACTTTAAATGCATATTGCTAAGTGAAAGAACACAGCCTGAAAAGGCTACATACTATATGATTCCAACTACATGAGACTTTGAAAAAGGCAAAACCATACAGACAATGAAAAGGTAAGTGGTTGCCAGGGATTATGGGGAAAGAAGAGGAGGGATGAATAGGTAAATCACAGGGCACTATTCTGAAACTGTAATGCTGGATACATGTCATTATGCATTTGTTAAAACCCACAGAACTATGCAATACAAAGAGTAAACCTTAATGAAAACTACGGTTTGTAGTTAATAATAATGTATCAATATTGGCAATATTGATTCATTAATTGTAACTAATGTACCACAATAATGCGAGATTTTAATAATAAGAGGAAAGGGTGGGAGTTACATGGATATGAGAGGTATGGAACTCTTTATGTGCTCAATCATTCTGTAAACCTAAAACTGCTCAAAAAACAGTCTTAATTTTCTAAAAGGTTGGGCCTCCACAATCTCAAAAAATATTATTGCTACTTTAGACTACAGAAATTCTAGTAAGTGAAAAATTCACTTAAAATCAAATTTAAATAAATTTTTTTAAAAAATTAACTTTAATCCCCTTGTATTTTTCCTGGTATTGGTCATGTTGATATCCCTGCTCACTAGCACCTGCATCAGAGAATGACAGCTAAGAAATGGAGAAGATATCCAGCTGGGAAGCTGCTTGACCAGTTATGGTTAGCAATTTAGCCTGAGGAACTAAAATGAGATCTGGTGATTATCATGGACACTCAAGCACACATAAAAACACACAAAACTTAAAACATTTTCGCATCACTCATTAATGCCAACAAATCAAAGTGTATTTAAAAATTTATCAAGAGGGATGTAAATATATGGTACTTTCGTTCAGAAGCCCAAAAGTCCTCAATGCCCCTTTTTGTAGGTTAAAAGAGTTAGAAAGTATAAGCTACAGAAATCAATGTGGGTCCAATGCTATGGTTCCTTAGAAATTTATGTGACATTTTGATGGAGACATCAAGCTGTAGCGTTTTGACAGCCTTACCCAGCACCCAGGTGTTACACAAGTCCTTTTTGATGGCAAAGGCAATAGCTACTGCTCACTCTGCTTTTCCAGCCAAGGCAAAATCCAAGAGAATATTCCTTTCCCTGGTATGCCAATGCTTCCATTGTGATGGGTGAGCAATTATTGAAGAACAATTCCCATTTCTGACACCTCAGCCCCTGCAATAACTACACTACCCACTTGACGCTTCTGGGTAACTAACAGAGTACAGTGGTGTAGGGGCAGTCCATCTGTCTTCCTACATCACTAGAACACTCCTGCTGCAAACAAAGTATGGCTCTCTTCTCTCCAGATGGCCCTCTTCAGGCCATATCCGGGATACGGCACTAGTTCTTAGTTTCTCAAAGATGCCTGGGTCTTTCTGGTCCATGCTATGTGCTACTGTAACCTGAACAAGTTATGGTCTTTTCCAGCTCAGTAAACCCAAAAGTCTGACCTCAAGATTTCTTAAGATCCAAAATGAAAAGTGACAAGTATGTGCCCTATGAACTGTACAGTACCATTTAGATGAAAACTATAGCAACTGGCATAAGGTAAGGCAAAACTCACTACTGAAAGAGTTTAAGTGGACGTATCACTTAATTAAAAATCCTCAGCAGAAGCTTTTCTTCTGGTTGTGACAAAAGGGAAACAAATTTATTCGGTATCATCACAATCCATTTTTTTTTTTTTTAGCAACATCCATCAAGAGTGGATTATGGTAAGTACTACTGACAATGCTTTATTAAGTGAATGATGACAAAGATACATGAGGCTAACCTAATGTTCACGTAGCCTAAAATAACAATTACTTTTAACCAATGTCTGTGATTTGTGTAACTCAATACATGTTCAGTGATATAGATGAACATATTATTTATATATACATACATATATATTCAGATTATATAACCTTAATCTGAGGATTTTTATTTTTGAAAAATAATCTGATGAATTCGAAGCCACAAAACATGAAGGGGTGAGGGAATGAGGAATCTGAAACAGATGGCATCTAATTTTTGTCCTGAGTCCATCTTGAACACAATCCCAATAATGTCAAAATCTAATTTAGCTCTCCAAGTAAGTAATCTACAAAACTGAAAATGTTAATTCTGAAGTAAATTCATTCTTTTTTTTCCTCCCTAGTTCTCAAAGTTTTTATATTAGGCAAAAATGAGTTAGAGAAAAGTTAGGAGTTTAAAAACTATCATTCTACAAACTCTAAAGTTCTTTCATGAAACTCTACATCCACTTATCTGAGAACATTGAAGCAGTTTCTATCAAGATTGGTAATATTAAAATCTGTCTATGATATCAGCCTTTTTTTTCTGGATACAATGATTATTTATCCTTATTAGAGAACACGTGTCTCCAAAAAGAAATATTCTTTAAAATAGAAAGAAGCTCTGGAAGAATACTCATTTGAGTAAAGCACTGCCTGGCATTTTAAAAATATTTCCATAGTAACTCTTTCACTCTGATTTGGCAGCACCAATAAAATTAACTGTATTTTGTTCATTATTTGATTACAGAATGTAGTAATTAAACCTTCCCAATCTTCTCTAAGACTTTCTGAGATCATCTAAGATATGAATATTAAAGAAAGGTTTAGCCATTTTTAGATTTCCTGACAAGCAAATTCCATAACTGACAACTGCAAAGATCTTTGGAATGGCCACATATTTTGAGTGGAAAGGGTCATTGAGAGAAGTATCATCTGTAACAGTCTCTATTGTTGTCTACAATTTAGATAATTTTTTTTCATCAGACAGCTAGTATCCTCTTATACCATAATGGTTTATTAATGTTTTATGAGAAGATAGGAGAAAAAAATGGAAACTTTTGATAGCTTTACTAAAGCAAAATAATATGGCCTCAAACTTAAAATTTGAAAAGTGATGAAAAAAAAAAAGATCCAGGAAAGCAAAGCTAAAAGCTTACAGATACACTAAGGACTTTACACTCTCAAAAAGCCACTTATAAAGCTGAATAACCTTACAAAAGCCTACAACTGTAGCAAAACATAATTTCAACTAAAAAAAAGTAGATACTTTATTAATAATTGAAAATCTATCCATCCATTTACCAATTTGACCAATATTTATTTATTGCCTGTTATGTAGCTGCAGAGGACAAAATTTAAAATAGTATTTCTACCTCAAAGAACGTGCAATATAGTTAAAGAGTTTTATCAGTTTAATTTTAAAAAAAAGTTCTACCCAGTTTAAAAGATAGACTCGGAAAAAAAAAAATCTTTGAAATTTTCTCTCAAAATTATGCAAAACCTATAAACCTCTCTAAAAACTAACACTGAATTACAAACTTTTTTCCCATTTTTCACATAAAAAGACTATTTAATAGTTTTTTGATTTTTATCCTCTGAGTATACATTTAAGAATTATTATCAGTTACATGAAAATGCGACTATATTAGCTGAAAATCTGACATACAATAGATTACATACATCATTTAAAAACTATTAAACAAATAAGTTATAAAGACTTCATGCTTCTGATTTATTTCTATATTCTCATGAATGATTTAAAGGCAGAAATTCATTCCACTTTCATTTATTTTACAGATTATACATATAAGAATTCTGTAAGTTTTGGTTAATAGTTTAAATCTAATCAAGATGAGCCATGTTACCAAGGTTGACTTTAATATAAAATTATAACTACTTTCTATTTTATGCCCCAATTTTAACTCTTTAGAGATGTCACGTCAATCACGTGTACGTACAATTTACATACATTACTTTTTAAAGTTTTTACCAGTCCATACTATACTCATTACAAATCTGAGAAAAACTTTTGAAACATTATTAGTCATTTTAATAAATGCACATAGTCTGTTTTATTTTTAAGAAACTACTGGTAACTGAATTCCATGCTTACTTATGGTCAATGTCCATGAACCACTAAAAGTCCTGTTATGTATATAAGTTTTGGAATATTTTCCTATTCCCTTCCTATCTCACACCTCATTCCACAAATCTGGGCTACCTCGACTGTATAAGATTAATGATAATCCATCTTTCAAAGGGAAGGTGCTTCCGTTTAAAGTGGGCTGTTACTTAAATACAATACCCTCCCCCTTACAATACTGGTAAGAATTTTAACTCATTTTACTTATGAAGAAAATGAATCCGATAGGTCCATGACTTGCCCAGGTCAACAACAAACCAGTGGCAGTCTGGGTTCAATCCCAGATTTACCTACCTCAAAGCCAATACTTCCACTTGACCACAATTATCTCCTTAAAAGATTAAGAGACAAGCTCAAAAGCAATCTTGTCTCTCTAAACATATATATTCTGAGACATCTATCACCACACAATACCTATGATTCAGTCACTGATTGAAATACAAACGAAGAGGATCTTTCTGCTTCATTTAAACTAGGACAAGCTTACTGGCAAGTAAAACAAGAGGTTGGAAAAGGCTTGCCTCAACATGTCTCCCCTAGACCTCTATATCGATACGATTCCCCTAGTCTATTTTTTAGAAACACCCATATCTACCAAACAAGGTTATGCCGGACTAGTCTATAGTTTGGTGCTTGTCTCAGAACTGCACTTTCCTAAGGTAATTCATACCAGCTCTAATATCGAACTGGGAGACTTTGCTGAATATGCCATTCTGGCACTTCCCAAACACCTGAAGTATCATTTAAAAGCAGCAAACCCAGTTCCACCCCCTTTCTCTTACGCTGCGATGCTTGCCTACTTGGCGGGGTACAGCTCCTGTAGGACGCTGGGGTGAGAGCAGTAAAGGAAGAAGTGGGGGAAGCGCACGGAAGTTGGGTGGAGGGAGGTCTCCTCACCCACTCTTATTGCCCTAGCTATGCCAAGGGCGGCTCCCCACGGTGCCCAGCCGACTCACAACCCCCACAACCCTCGAATCTGGGTTCTGTCCCAGCGGGGTGGACTGGGGAAGCAGGCATTGGATTGCCCCAACCACCTCCCCGAGGTCTACGTTCTCCTTTGGGGCCCGAAGGATGCTCCACCTTTCAGAGCGAGCCCTCCAGGTGGCAAACTCCCCGTCCACACCGGCCGAAGTCTTCTGCATCCAAGGGGGCGCCTTCTCCGCAACCTACACCCGGCCACTAGAAACTCTGCGCCCGCGGTGTCCTCCCAACCCCTACACTCCCCCGCAACCCTCCACAGATACACATGCCGGCCTGCGCCCCACCCAGGATCTCGGCGTCCCCCTCCCTGACCCAGCGAAGGGCCCCCTACCAGCCCCAGAAAAACACACACACCCTCCGGCTGCAGTCTCTCGGACCCCGCCGAAGCCGGAGCGAGTACCTGGTCCGGCCGTGCTCGGGTCTCAGAAGGGTCGAGCGCGATCCCCTCCCGCGCCGAACGCTTCTCTATCCACCCGCAGCGGTTGCTTCTCTCTCTCCCAGGAACGGGAGGGAGGAGAGGTGTGGGAGGGGAGGGGGAAGGCGAGGAGCCGAAGGGGCGGCAGGAGCCGTACCGGAACCACTAGCACTGGCCCCACCCTCGGCCTGGCGCTGAGCACCCGGGTGCTCTGGATAGGACAAACTTACAGCAAGCAGCGAGAAATGGACACCACCACTTCCGGGTCATCCCCGCTACTGCCACTCCTTAGCAACCGCGTGGGGTTGCTAAGCGGAAGCGCCTTCAAAGACAACCACCCCCATTTCTTCTGGGACTATCAGGAGGTAGCGGCGTGTGCTCCTCTTTGGCAACATCCTATTACCTTCTACACCTAGTCTTAGACCGAGCAAACGCTTCGTAGCCCAAGTAACAAGCCCATCCTGCTTTTTCCTTCAGCTGTACTCCTCCACCAGCCCCCAGCCAACATATACACCTGCTCCTTCCCGCCCTGAGTCCCAGGCCAACCCACTGGCTCCTCCTAAGGCTCTCTCTGGTCCCTCGTGGGAGTTATTTTCCGGTGGTTTAGCAAGCATCTCCCTCTTGTGGATTTTCAGTTGTGTTTCAACTGGGTTTAAAAAATCTTCAATGTTATGAATGTTACACTTAGCTCTCCTCTAACAGCCCCTGAAATGCGATGGTGAGATAAGTTTTGCCTTCACTTATCTTTTGGAAGGATTGTACGTTTGTGTATGATCTGGAAATAACCTAGTTGAATGTAAGAGAAAAACAAAGATTTGTTGTAAATCGAATAGAGTGATTTTAATGCTTAAAAGGAAAAAGCAATATGAAAAGGCCAAAGGAAGCCTGTAATCAAACTTGGCAAGGAGGAAAAAATTTAATTCTCAACGCAGAAAAAATTTTCATACTGTGGACAAGAGAAGTGTTGATAAGAAACCTCATTTATTCTTGTGTCATAGTGATCTGGGCTTTGAAAATATTGGGAAAACAACTGGGGTAAAAGCCAGCAATATAACCAATCCTCTTTCGGAAAATGGCCCATATCATTATGGCAGTTAAATATTCATAGAAGTGTAGTTGGGTATTCAAAATCTTGGCTTGACTTTCCTATCTTGAATAGGTCTGTTTAAGAGTAACCCCTCTTCCATGGCAGCGAATGTACTTGTAACTGCTGGCTCTAATTTTACTGGTCATGATAACCTCTTAGTCACCAATGTTGGACTGTTGTCCGCCTCAGCTGGTGCCAAGAAAATGAGCTTTGGTAACTTAAAAGAAACAGCAGACCTGTTGGTTTTCTTTACACATGGGACAGCATTAAACTGATTTACTATAGACAGTCGGCTCAGCAAAACCTTTAAAAAATCACTTCGGATTCAAATGTTAGTAGTAGGTTGTTTAATAAGTCCAAAACATTTCAAGCCTTCTCATGGACATGCACACATGATGAAGTATGTACACATGCAATTCAAATGGAATCTGAACACATTTGGTAATTGCTCTTTAAAAAAAAGTGACTGTAAATGACAAGTGATAAACCATTACCATGACAAAATAGAGCTTGGCATTTCAATGGCCAACAGGTTTAAATACCAAAAAATATTGAATTAGAAAATAAAACTATGAGCGCGATGAACAATGACTGATTTAAATCAATAAAACAGTCCCCCTAATGAATAAGTCATTGGACTCAGATATCTCTAAAATTTTAAAACATGATTATGGCAAATGTGTCCTGTGGAAAGATCAGTGTGACCTCCAGCCTTTTCCCCCAGTTTTTAAAAGCTTTTTTTCCATTTTTTTTATTGCCCCTTGTAATTATTTAAAAAAGAATTAGGGTATCTAATGTTTATTTTTTTCGACACACAACTCTGTTACTCAATAATTAATACTTAAATGTTCCTAGAGTGATTAATATTCAAATAGTCTGAGTTCCATTGGCATCTCCAAATATAAAAGATACCAAAACTAGTCTAATAATTAATACTTGGGATCAGTTTCAAGATATGTAGCCAAATTTATCATTTATGTTAAGCAATATACAACACAAAATACACAGCCCCTTATACAAGGGACTTAGAGAAACTCAGGATATGTGACATAATAGAATGTTTAGCCTTAGGAAGAGAATGCTAAAGATATAACACCTATCTTTACTTGAAGGTTATCATATGGAAAGAATAACATGTTTTGTGTCATGTCAAGGACAGAACCAAGACTAGGAAGAAGGGAATTAGAAAAATTCTTAACTCATAACATTTTTCACAATTAGTTGCCAATCAATAAAAGTCCCCCTGATGTACAACTGCATGCCTTCTAACATTCCTCCCAGTTGAGTCAGTGAAAATCATTCCAATTTCCATATGCTATCCTTGAAGGTAAAAGGAACCATTATAATAACAATGTTGGTTGGACAAGGGACCAGCTGAAACTTCAATTTTTCCAAAAATAAGTTAGCCTAAAGCAAGGGCCCTAACCTTTGGGCTGTGGACCCAACCAGGCCACACAGCAGTGAGTAGCAGGCGAGTAAGCAAAGCTTCCTCTGTATTTGCAGCCGCTCCCCAGCGCTAGCATCGCCACCTCAGCTCCACTTCAGATCATCAGGCATTAGATTCTCATACGAGCCCTGGTCCCTAGTGCCAAAAAGGTCGGGGACCACCGGCCCAAGGGATTCTAAATACAGTGAGATTTGTAAGTTGTGTATATATACATATGTGAAAGGTTCAGTTAGGTTAGGCTTTACTTTTTGAAAAATGATTAAGTATTTGTCCTCTTATAAATAACTGAGCACACTATAATTTTGGCTCTAGTATTGCTCTTCCTTTATGAAACTATATAAACACAAAATACATATGATCCTCACAATGTTCTAGCATTCAAAAAGTCCAGAAAAGTGGTTTTAATCGTTGTTTAGCCAGGAATTTAACACTAGTATTAATAATTTGAATAATCTATTCAAAGAAGAACACCAGATTAACTTTGTGAAGGGTACAAAATTACAAACTTAATTATGTATAAATTTATTTTTTTATTCACTTTCAATGTAAATAGGAAGTTTGTACTTCCCTTATGTTTAGAAGAGGCTAAATTGCCAATCTATGTTTCAAAAAGCTTTGACAAGGAAACCAATACATGGGACCTCTGTCTAATAAACATGACACATCATCGAATGTTGTATATTTGAAAAGATTGTAGTTCCTTTAGGTCAAATTTTCTTAGAAACAATTATATATCAAAATTAGACTTCATTGAACACACGACCAAAAAAGTTTTCATCAGTCAAAAATAGCAAATCAGTTTTCAGACCCATCAAAACTTGGCTTTAATAGTGTTCATTTGAGCTATTCCTTAATAAGGAGCCTAATTATCAAGGAAGTACTTAGGATAAAAATTCTACTTGCAATTCAGTAACATTCCATTTAATAGCCATCTCTAAAAGACAAAAAATATATAATCTATAGTCATCAAGATGCAGTTTGGAAGGTGATATAATCAAGTCAATGCACTGATTTGTATTGGACGTAATAACATAGAAGTATCTAGTAGAATATAATCTTAGGAAGCACACAAATGGATATAGTCTATTGTGAAAAGAAGTATTCATTTATTAAAAACAAACTTCAGAAAAACCTGCCTGTTAAAACATGACTAGTTTTGACAACGGATGTCAGTGAGCAAAAAATGTGATGAGGAAGCAAGAATTACTGTTACTAAGTATTACTACACCCACCTCTTCAGTTATACTCCTGCTCTGGTTATCTGAAAAATATAATGGTAGTTCTAAGGACTTTAGACATAGCTCTGGGAATAGCATGATTTGCCTTTCATGTTTTATTGATTTCCAACTTTAAAAGTATAGGCCCAGAGGTAATATTTTATGATACCAAATCAAATGCATAGTCTAGGAAATTTCCTCTTTTAACAGAGTCTATGGATTCTTCCTGCTTGACTCTTTGCAAGTATTTTATCTTTTTTTGTTGTTGTTAGAAGCTTTATCAACCTTTTAAATCCCCAGGAGCAAATTGCCTTACATTTTTCTAAGACAGCCATCCAAATTTTTTCAATATTGCATTTTTACCTTTCTTCTTAAAAAGGATGTAGGTTCAGTTTAATTAATACTGATTTTTTTAAATATGCAGAAGTCTAACTCTGCTTTTTAAAGCAAAAATACAAGAACAAAAATATGGCATCATTCCAAAACTCTAGTGCCAATAAAAATGGCAGCAGTACAAAGATCCAAGAAAACCTCAAATACAGCAGATTTGTAATTAGAACATCACACAATGATTTGTTTTTGGCAAGAACAAGAAGTTTAATAACAGGTAAAAGAAACAAAATACCACATTATATTGAATACTAAGGTAAGTAACCATGATTAATCTTACAAACTCTCTAATATCATAACTAATTGCTTTTGAATAACTATATGTAACCCTCATTTTTTAAATTAAATGCCTATTCAACAAAGTTAATTGGAACAAATACATTTATGCAAATTTACATTCTAGAATACCAGAATAAACAAGGGACATTAGTCAAAGATGAATAAAAAAGGTCTATTCTTTTTCATCATCTGTGTGATCAGGTGGCAAAGGACATACTCTGTGGAAAGACCAGAGAATAATAGTCAATACAAACTGTTTATAAAAACAAAACAGAAAGTTACAACAAACATAGGAACATTAATTAACAGTGCAGTGGGTCTGGTCAAGCGACTAGAAATGAAAGAAAATTAAACTCCATTAATTGACAAACACTTATAAAATTCAAGTATTAGAACAATAAATTTTTTAATTTATTTTGCCTGTTAATTTTCTGAATTAGTGTTTCTCCATTAGAATATGTTGTCATTTTTATTAAAAAGGGACTCTATTTCTATAGCATCGTCTTCCAACACATTAAGTGGGCGATGAAAGAGGAACATGATCTTTTGGCAAGAACTTCGTGATAAATAAAAGCAAAAAAATTAATAATCCACTTGAGCAGAGAAACCAACAAGTTGTCATATTTGACTGTATACCCTTTCTAACCATATGAATGTATTACCTAATTAAAAAAAATAAATTGTTTAAGCTGGCATATGGTTATAACTTTTGAAAAATAATTTATATTATCCCAAAGTCATTTGTACTCATTATACTTTTTATAGAGAAAAAGTCAATTAAAAACTTAATCATAAATCAGAATTTTTTTTTTAGAACTGCTAAAAATTTGTGAGATCTATTCTAACAGAATCAGTTTTCAAATTAGATCCAGTAAGCCTGAATGGTCATACAGCTAGGCAGTAAAAGCAGGAAGCTAAAACAAAGGTATTATTACTACTTGGTATGAGATTAACATAGACTCACAAATTAGATTACTGAGAGGTCTTCATTGTATTTTCCTGGAAATTAAATCAAGTTAACAAATGAACACTATCATGAACCAAACTTCCTTTTTTGCAAGGACCTGATTTACTTTAGGTATCATGGTTCTGTCCCAGGTTTTAAGTAGGTAGTCTTTCTGATTTGGACTCTCCTCCATGCAACTAATGGAGTTTACCTTGCCTTTGTGAGAAAAATAAAGCCATAGGAGTAGCCAGATTTCATTAAGAATTAAGAAGTCAATAGCAGAAGTCTTTCTGATAAACTGATAGCTTACTACTTACTATCAAATAGTTAAGCTATTGATTTGCAATCAATAAAGGGGTAATTACTAACTCTCCTAAACAAAGAACAATCTAAGAAAGGGGCTAAAGTAATAATATAAACTTTGTGTAACACTATGGTTCAAGTTCTTTATGAGAATATATGTGTCATCTTTCTCCATATAATGGAAAGCCTGAAATACAGGTTTTATTGTTACCATGATCAATGGTGTATGGCCATATTTGGCTATATTGCCAAATACTTTGTTTCCTTAATGGAAGTCACAAATAATTTAAAAAGATTGGAATATATTCTAGTGCTGAATCTTGACTATTAGCTTGTTCATATTAAAGGAAAAGTGGTGCCAGACAATGAGAAGGAAGTGGAAGAGACTTACAGGATCGTGAAAGCAAATCTATTAAAAGACTATCCAAAAATGTATCACTTCGGTTGATTTTTTTGACACCAGACATAATAGTGATATAGCAACAGAGTCTAAAATTTAGTTACTGCTTCAGTTTGATGTTCCTTTTAAATATCTCATAAGACAGTAAGCCCTCAATAACCATTTACTAAAGACCTTATGAACAGTATAGAATTCTTAAAATTTTATATGCATAAACATCATTTTATACATCAAACACTTTGTTTTAATTGCTTTTTCGGCTATTTATTTTATCCAGCTTGTGTTCAATGTAAATCAATTTCAAACACAATATACAATCCAAAACAGATATAGTGTTCAGATATGAAGCAAGAGGGAGTGTTCATTCACATGTATAACTCTCACATAACTTAATATTTGTTGGAGCTAGCTTTTCCTAACAGGTTTCTAAGATAGCAAATACTGGTTTAAGACTTATTAAGAGTACTGTGGCCATGCTGGATACTGTAACATCTAAGCATCAGTGTGTGAACATGTGAACCAAAGATTTCATCCAAAGAGGTTTCTGTATGTCAAAGAAGCTGTAAATGTTTTAATTTCCAGAATCAAGTTCACTTAGGTTTAGGACTAGATTCTAACTATCTAAAAACATTGACTGATATACAAAGTGTTCCAAATGTAGCCATCCTGATTCATAAAGCTTTTTAAAAAAATATTTACAGAAAGAGCTCAAAAGAGTTGTGAATTTAATGCAGGTAAGTTTACAGACTTCACCTCCAAAATACCTAATGTATGTTATTTTTGTCTCTTTCACACATTTGCCTCTTAATTTTAAGATTTGTCAAATATGACTTCAAAAAAGATAAATTTTTAAGTTGTAAAAATTATTTGACATATGCATAAACAAAAAGCAGTATTTTATTTTAAGACTGACTGAAGTTAATGCACTTCTAATCTTTGGAATTAATTTAAACTATCCAAATAAATGAATCTGATACTCTTGTTGGGTGGGAATATGTGACAGGAAATACCTGTCACTTACTCTTAATTGTAGTTGTAAAAGGTATTCATGGTTAGATTTGTAATGAATCCAATCCATCATGGCAATGGCAATAATTACTACAAAAAAATCAAATACAATGTCAAATACAGAGCCCCAGAAGAAAAGGTTTCCCAGACGATAGTGAAAACTTAATGTAAAACTTTATGTAGACTACAGCAGCATTAAATGAAGTGTGCTGAAATACAGAGGATTTACAGTAATACCTGGTGGTTCCTTCCGATGTACATAGAAATGAAATCAATATATTACTTAATCATTTTGCTGCCTTCTAGATTTAATGAACCAAACTGAAAACAGAATCTCCATTCCACAGCTCATCCTGTTTCTCTAGATCAAGGTGAAACTATTCTTATTCTAAGGCAAAGTTTTAAGTGTCCATACTTCTTAAGTTACTTTTAATCTTCATTCTTGTACATGAAAGTCCAGATTTAATATTGGCATTCATTACCTACTCAAATCTTCAGATGTTCTTTAAAGCAGTCCAATATGAGACTCTCAACACTTTCTGTGTTAGTAGATTAATAATTAGTAGATTTGATGAAGACTTTCTCCTTGCCACACTGGACTTCAAGATGCCATGGATGTTACCTGGCCCAAGTCTCTTAAAAGTAGAGATGTAGAAGGGCAAATAAGATTACATGGAGACTGGCTGTTAATGGCAGGACACTACTGCTTGAGGCTTGTGGTGGTGATGGCGTCATCGGAATAACTTTTGAATAAATTTGCGTCGGTAGAAGCAGGGCCAGAAGCAGCAGCCCCAAACTGAGCCTGACCACCATCCCCTTGCTCATGTTGATGACTGCACCTTGGATCCAGCCTGCGGTTTGGTGTGCTGGAGGATCATGGACTCCTGAATTGTACAGCAAGGTAGCGGGCAGTATCTTATATCAGGTGACCTCATAATAGCAGTGATGTGGCACCATTCACCCACCCATGCTCACCATTGCCCATCCTCAGTCAAATAATTTGTTTTCAATACAAAATATTTCAAAGTTGTTTAGACAGCCTGGACCCTATCACTTATAAATCTATACTTTAAAAAGCAGGTTTCCATTGTCTTTTTTTTCTGAGTGGCATTGTTTTTTTTCCCTCATTCTTAAAAGTATGTTTGTTGTTGAAAATTGATAGCAAAGAGAGTATATAAGAGGTTTTTACCCAGAGATGATCTCTATTGATATTTGATATATTTACATACATGTCTTTCACACAATAAAGATTGTACTTTTGCATCCACAATTTTTGCTTAATACTCATCATAAGCATTGTCCTCACATTAAAAGCTTAAAAAGTATGAGTTATCTTCTTAAAAAGTTTGCACACTGAATTCTCTGTGTAGTTTTATTCCCACCTTGTTTTAAAGTATTCTTATGTATTTATAGGGAAGTTATAGAGAAAATACACCATGGTGTTAGTTTTGGTTGTTTCTAAGTGATAGAGTTTTTCTATATTTTCAAACTTTTCTACATTGGTTATATATTTCTTATGGAGGCTGAACTAGTAGTTTTTTTGAGGGTTGGGGTTAATGGAATCCAAGCTAGATAAACTAACATGGAAATTGCTTTTTGAAAAAAAGACTATAGAAAATAGTAAAATTTAAAGAATAAAGACAGGAAGTTTATGGTTAATAAAGTAGCACTTAATGGGAACTGATCTTCGTTAAGTGACTGGAATGAGTAAAAATACTTTTCATTGATGTCTGAAAACTTTAATAAGAGAATAACAAAAGTTTTAAAAACCCTCTGGTTTGTATTTTCTTATTTGCTCAAGGAGAAACTTTAAAATTACTCAATATCCTCTTGTCTTTTATTTTCAAGAATATGTTTTTCTTTATATTGCAGAATATAAAAACTTACTTTCTTTTTGCTTTTCCTAAGCCACTGCTTCCTGCCTCTTCAGGAATCCGATTTTCTTTTTCAGAATCTTTAGGAGACAGCCTGAAGAATTCTCCAATTCCTTTTTGCCACTTGGGAGTTGGGCGTACGCAAACTGGATTCCCTCCTGCATACTTATTTTCAGCTATAAAATATAAACAAATGGAACTAAATAACTAAGAATACAATAGCTATTCCTTAAAGGGAAACTTAATTTTAACAACAAATCTAAAGGGTATTAAATAGTATTATATCCATCTTAAAATAATTAGAAAATGTGACAAAATAGAGCTGTATTCAGTCCTTTAAACTAGCATTAATGGAATTTTTACAATTGAAAAATATTTTTCATATTTTGTCTAAAAGAAGAGCTATTCAGTCTTTTGTACTGTCATACTAAAGTTTGGCACAGTTTTTCCTAATATAAGGTAGCACTATGTAGTATAAACTACTAAATTTTCACTTAGTAAGGTCATTTAGTTAGAGCATATAAAGTTAAGCAAGTAGTGTTCAGCAAAGTGAAAGTTTCCACATAAATAGGTTCCATTTTTCAAAGAACTTGGTTCCTTTTCAGTTCATAAGGTAAATCCAATTCCTGATTATTTTAAAACAGTGATATAAAAGAAAAATTGAGGGAATATTCCTGCCCTTTTTTTTTTATAAAATAATGATTAGAATATCAATAGGAACAAATTATTAAGTTGCACATATATCTCTTGCTTTAGACACATCACAAACTCCAGCTGTTGTAAAGAAAGCTTACAAAAGTATTTCCCTATATACTGTCTGAAGTTATATAGCTTGTACTTTTTTAAAAGTACACGTGGCCTTTAAGAAATAGTTATTCTTTGGTTCATAATTTTCCTGAAGGAATCTTATGAGGATGCTTTCGTTACTAGGAAGTATACAGCAGCAACAGATATTCAGAAAGTGTATTCAGCACAGAATTCAAAACTAGCTCTGCAGACTTAGTTGTGTGACCTTTACCGAGAGGTATGCAACCAGAACTAAAATTTCCTCATCTTTAAAATGGGGACATTACCAATTTCATACAGTTGAATATTGATTGAAAATAGAAATATGTAAAATGCCTTAATAGGTTCATTTCTCCAACACAAGTTCATTAAGGGCCTATTCAGTTGCATTTCAACAGTGGGCCAGACAATGAGGTGTGCTCTAATTTAAGTAATAAAGGGTACACATCAACTTTCAAAATTTTTGACCTATTTATTATTTTTTATCTAAAAAGATTGAAATAGTAAATATTTCCTAACGAAATTTTTTGAATAAGAGGACGTTTAACTTCCCCCATGACGTCCTTAACAATGCTCCCTTGTACCTTCTTAACTAGACCTTGTGAATTTGATCTTCCTTACTGCTTAGTTTCCTACTAAAAGGAATGACACACCAGATGGCTCAGTATTTTCTCAACCTCTCCTTGCCCAGGAGCAGTGTGAAGCTATATCCCTGGGCAGGTTTTCACTACTAGGTAGGTCCCAAAGGCAGTATCAGGAGCTGAAAACATACAGACAAACCACACTCAAAAAAAAAGGAAAGAAAGAAAGAAAAGAAAGAAAAGAAATAAAAGGAAGAAAGAAAGGAAGAAAGGAAGAAAGGAAGAAAGGAAGGAAGGAAAGAAGGAAGGAAGGAAGGAAGGAAGGAAGGAAGGAAGGAAGGAAGGAAGGAAGGAAAGGAAGGAAAAACATGCAGAAATAAAAGCAAAAACATTTACACCAAGAAGACAACATGATTAGTACTGTCAACTATCTTCCTAATTCTTAATCTAGTAAAGGGACGCTTACAAAGCCTCTTACAAGAAAAAGCCATTTGTCAGTGTTAAAAGTAAAAATGCTAGACTAGAAAAAAATAGATTCGAAGATAAACTGTGTCCGACCCCTCACCCCAAGGCTTGAGATTCTTTTCAATGCGATCCCTACCTCTACCCTAGCTCTCCAAGAGTTCAAGGCCCCCTCATTATAACTGAGGGCAAGGAAGAAATTCGGGCGTGAGGATGTCAGGAAAATAAATTCCACAATGGGACAGGGGGCTTGCAGGTCGGGAGAAGTGTGGTGCCAGGCCTGATCCCCTTTTGAGAAGGTTCCTCCAGGACGCTTTTTACCTTTCCTTGACGAAGGCGATGTGGAATTAGTTGCAGAGGTGGAGGAACCAAGCACCTTCCTGGGGGCTCGAGAAGCCACCACTGCGGAGAGACGCAAAAGAGAGAGTTCAGAAGGAGGCAGTAAGTTTCGACACCAAGTCTCATGGCCACGTTCTCACCAGTCCCAACCCAACAGCTTAGACAGGTGAGCCGCACGATCCAGACCAGAGGATAACTCTCCCCTGTCCCCGCTGCTTCTTTCCTGGTTAAGGGGCCGAGCCACTGCTTCCGGCCTGGCTGGACCAGTTTGGCGCACAGAGCCGAGGGGGAACTCAGCCTCTCTCGCCTTCGGCCAGGCTACCCGGAATACCCCCTGCTGTGCTCGACTGCCTCACCTTTTCTGTAGGTGCCTGGGACATTGTCTGCTTTAGTCCGCACCATGTTCGAATGCGAGGAGATGAAAGCAAGCAACTGACTTTCCAGCCAAGGGTGTTTCACGGGACAAGAACCCGAAAACGAAATCTCCCGCCACAGTTTATATTGGTCTCTTTTCCGCGCGCTACGTGGACTCTCCCGGGTCGCCGCTCCCATTGGTTCCGCGAGGTCCCCCCGCAACCAATCGCCAGTGTACAGTAATGACAGCGGTGAGGCTTGGCGCAGTGCTGACGCGTCCATCAACTCGCAGAAGCTTGTGATTCGTACCCGTCCCAGGTGGGCGGTGCCGGGGCGCTTTTCTGGGGTGCCTGTGAGTGCTAAGATTTTGAACTAGGGAAATGGGTCTGCTTAGAAAATAAAACTGAGTAAGGACAGAGAATTCTACCATTTTTTCAAAAATTACCACAGGGTTAAATCCATAATGATTGACTCTAGAAGTGAAACCTGAAATGAAGCGGACTTTTTCATGCAAATCAAAATAAAGAAAGCTTTCCTTTAATAAATACTTCAGGAACTCTTTCTACAGCGTCCCTAACTAAAATACGTGCATAGATTGGGAGAAAAGAAAGTAGATATAATTTATTTACAGGGCTTTTCTACATTTTTAGGATAGTGTAAAACTGAAGAAAACACTGAGTGAATTTTATATACATACATAATCAAATTTTAAAAACGTCTTCCTGAGACCCATACAGTCTCAGAATGGTTGAAAATATGCCAAATGTGCTAAGGGTAAAGCCCTGGCACGTAGTGAGCATAACTCTAAAATAGGCGCTCATAACGATTTTCAATCCCTATGCCCATCTTCAATTACAGTATCTCCCGGGAGTGATTTTCGCTCTCTGAATACCATGCATACAACATCAGCTTGCCTTGGGATTTTGTTAAAAGCTCATTTGAAAGGCAACCCTGAAGGTAAGCACGGCATTGATTCTCTCCAATAAATTATTTTTGAACTTTTGGAACTTTTTAGTACTTTAACAGAATAAATAACTATTTTGTGTTTTAGAGTTAAAGGAATCTAGACAGGTGAAATTAACATTATATTAGCAAGCAATGTATCGGAAATTGTAGCTTTCTCTAAATCCTGGAGTCTAAGATTACAGCCAAATTCCTTTCAGAAAAATCAAGCTCCAGGGTATATTCCTTTGTCCTTTGTTATCATGTCCTCTCAATACACAATGGTTCTTTAATGCATATTATTTCATTTTCAGTTAAAGTGGCTTCTACAAAGGCCTGAATTACTTAATTTGAACTCATATCCCAGATCCCTGCAGAAATTAGAACTGCATAATCTGCTGATCTTTTCTCCTTGTCCGCAAGCCAAGTAAATTGCTAGAAAGAACAGCAAATATGCCTTTGCACACGAGGGCAGTCTTCATATTACTACAGGTGTTTGTCTTTCTAATATTAATCATGATAGGGAAAGATGCATGTTAGAGTAGAAAATTAAGGAAAAAGCAGTGTTACCTAGTAAAAATTCTTAATTTAAATGTCTGCTTTGAGGAGGTGCTTCTCCTTTACAGTTAAATAAAACACAGAGAGTTATATTGTGTGAATCTGAAAATTTCAAAGGCCTAGAGCATCAAGAAAAGTTATATGTATCAGTAAAATTTCTGCCTAAGTTTATACAAAAGAACATCTTTAAGTCATGTTAAATAAGTGTGCTTGCTTTGCTCAGGCAGAAATGCATTTTAA
The DNA here is from genome assembly GCF_014176215.1 of Rousettus aegyptiacus. NCBI lineage: Eukaryota > Metazoa > Chordata > Mammalia > Chiroptera > Pteropodidae > Rousettus > Rousettus aegyptiacus. The sequence goes on from NW_023416306.1 coordinate 131,926,649, forward strand.
TAAATGATGATTACAAATGGCATTACATTACATTACATTCATTAAAAACTAGAGATTACAATCTTAACATGCCTTATGAAAACATTTTTATTTTTGAGGACCTAGTAATCTCATTATAATATGTATGATGTACTAAGTCTTATTATACCAAAAAACCTTAAGTCACAGTCTCTGTCTTCAAGAAGTTAACATTTTAGTTGTGGGGACTGAACAGATATAGAAACAGGTAAATGTTATAAATTGGTAGTAAATGTAGAAGGTTTTTATGAAGAAACAAAACTTATATCTACTATTAATGAACAAAGCATTTTTTAAGCTGGAAAATCATATTTTCCAAATTAATAATAATGTAACTAGTCTAAACTCAATGTAAATCAATATGCATATAATTTTGATTATTTATGTCAATGAAAACATTAGCATAAAAAGCCGAAACATCTAATTCATGTAATTACTTAATGTAAACAGCCTAATGGGAATGAAGAACCTATAAATGTAACACAACACCAGCCAATTAAATTTATTGATAAAATGTATCAGATGACATGCTCTTCAGAAAAGTGTGGCTAAATTTTCTCCAGTCCGCTGTCCAGTCCTGTCCCAGGAATAGCAAAAGACCTTTAAATCTGGTCATCTTGGGTCGAAATACCTTTAACTTCTTAAAAATCAATATAGAGAATTCACATAGAAGGTCTTCGAAGTCAAATCTCTGCACCTGTTTTACTAAAGTTTCCCCAAAGTTTCCCCCACTTGAGCTTGCTGAGTTGTCTCGGCCCTCCTGGAAAAGACTTGGCACAGAAAAATTAAATAGAAGGTTTTAGCAGCGTGAATCTAGTATTAGACTACGAGGAAAGGAGGGCGAGATATAAATAAAACAACTATCGTCAGAGTAAATTCTTACAGCGCTTTACTCTAGCTTCCAAGCACTATTTTAAACATTTTACATAAAACAGACATTTTAAAAACTGGCCTCTCATGTTACGAGTTATTGTTCTGTTTTTTTCCTAAACTATAGTTCTTACTGTCTTCTAAGCATAATCTCCAATTTTCAACTCCTACAACTGAGGATGCGGAAAAATCAGGCGCCGGCTCTGATAACAAGTGTAAACAAATCAGAAAGCTGGAAGTAGGAGGAGCTGGTACAGGTGGAAGGGATCTGTGCTGGGGCGGGGCGGGGGGGAGGGTGCGACGGAGAGCGGCGGTGCGACCGAGAGGGGGCGGTGCAGGAGGTCGGAACCAGCGTGAGCGAGGTAGGTGTTGCGAAGGGAACTAGTCCCGTGCAGGACTAGAGGCTTTTCGGCCCAGCTGGTTCCGGCTGGGGAAAATGGCGATGGCTGGGGCGGCGTACCCGGAGCAGCTGGTGGGCTGGTGCACCCAGCAATTGAGGAAAACTTTCGGCCTGGATGTCAGCGAGGAGATCCTGCAGTGAGAACGGTTCGGGTCCGAGGGAGGAAGGAGCTCTGGGATGTGCACTAGCTGAGCGAAACGGAAAGCGAGGAGGAATAAAAAGTTGATGAGAACTAAGAAATGTGATAAAAGATCTTCTTTAGGTCTCTAGTAGCCGATTTTGACCTTCGGCTTTATAGTTGTTTCTGGAATAGAGCGTCAGGCTGCACAGTTGGCCGGTGGGGCCTTTTTCCCTAGGAAAACGCCAAATCCCTGATATTTAGAACGTGTAAGAAAGACTCTCGGGATCCAGTTTCCGTGTAGATTTGTGTCAAATAGTACCTGGAATTTAACTGGGGACAACGTAGTACAGTGCAAATAGTGCCTGACTCAGGAGTCCTAGGTTCTATTTTCTGTTGTCTTTTACCAGTTTTGGAATCTTGGGAAACTTAATTTCCCTCTCTATACTGTAAGTTTTCTTATCTATAAACTGAATGATTAGTAGAGGTTATCTTTAATACTTTATGATTCTTATGAAGTGGAGGTAGTGACATGATTTAAATCTGCTTTCAGTTATTTCTTTAACAAATATTGCTTTACTACTTGCCAGGTGCTGGGCAACAAAGTCAGTTGCAATTGGGTTCTGTTTGGTTGATAAGTCCTGACTGAGGTGGGGAAGTGCAGGATGTTGTGGGAACACAGAGTAAGGGACTCTCGTTAGGGTTTGAGAAACTAGAAGGTTTACTGCAAGGGATGACTTTCGTCTTAGAGCTAAAGGATGGGTAGATGGAAGTGAAGTTTTCAGGAAGAGGGAGAAACTTCCATAAAAATTAGTCTTGGTCAATGAAACTGATGTGTTTCCTGATTTGATTCCTTGTTCGTTGATGCTGAAATCTGAATTGCAATTCTAGGGCTTTTTGTAGGAAGTAAGGTGAGTTTGGGAGAAAATAGACTTCTTGGCAAGGAGATTGTTAATAGAACCTGTATTAAATGATTTTTTTGAACACTGGAATAGATTATCAAAAATACTCCAGCTAAATAGTATGATTTGGCTTTACCCTTGTTGGGAGGCAGTTTTTAAAGCAGTGGAATGCTGTCAAATGAAAAAGGAAACTTTGCAATCTACCAAACAAAAAAGTCATTCAATTTTAAAAAACTGAGGGTATTTTTGATAAATCAACAATGGAGTATGGATGGGTGCAGTCGTCTCAGTCTCAGAATCGGTGTTTTGTCTGCTTACACAATATCAGGAAAATTCTAATTCTTATAGATTGTGATTTAACAGCTAATTTTGCAGCCTTAGATTTTCCTTAGCTAAACTTATCCACACCCTTGAAAGAGGAGTGATCAGAAATTTCTGTTTTAAAGTTGGAGCTGAACACTTGTTTCTATTTTTTTAAGTTCATAAATATGTTAGATACGAATTGCTCAAAACTTAAAAGAAGGACCAAAGCTACCTATAATAAAATGCTATTTGAACCACTTATTAAGATTTTACTAGTTATTTATTACACAACAGGCTATGATGCCATGATGAAAGCATTTGCTGTGTAAATTTTCTGTGCCTTGCCTGGTATTTGAGAATTACTCAGGTGTGTTATAGTAGTTTGGTAACTTAAACAATTTAACATGAGTGGACTGAATTTTTAAAAAGACAGTACAGAGCTCTTACCTTCCTAATCAATGACATGTTTAATATACATTAAGGTCTGTACACAGAATTAGCAAAGTAAATTTTGTTCCACAGTCTGCAATAGTTCATATTTTGTTTGGCTCTACTTAGTAAGATTTGGTATGTAACAAATTTGGGTGTATGTTGTTCTTTATTATATATTTTTAAATATTTAAATGACATTTAGATGTTTCTGGAGCTCTTTAAATATTTCCCTAGTGGTTTGAATACTCCAGAGTTAAATGATCCCTGAGGTTCCTTGAGCTCTGGGAGTCCTTGTTAGCAATTAATATTTTGATAAGGGCTGGTAAGTTTGGGGATCGAGTAGATTAAATATAAAAGTCCTGAGAAACGGTTGCCTTTAAAAAAAAATCTATGCCGAGTTAGAAGATGCTCTTAATGAGGTTCAAAGACACAGATTTCTCACCTATAGATAATATCTCTGCAAATCTACCACACAGGAGGAAAAGAACGCAGTACGTATGCTACCAACAAAAGGACAATTGCATGGTGTTTTAAATTTAAGGGATATAACATTACTAATTTTTCTTATATCCCATAGTAGTGTGTTCGAATTACAATTTCTTCAGACCTTATGATGCTTTCATGGTCCAGTATCTTAATTTATAAGTAATTTTTTCATTTCTTTTTTTTCTCTAATCATGTGACATACTCACTGTAGAAAAATTAAAAAATCAGAAAAGGATAAAGGAGGAGACTAAAATTACCATAATACCACAACCCAGAGATAACCATCATTTCTCTTTTAGTGTTTTTTCCTATGCATATTGTAATACATTTTCAAAACGTATTCATTGTAGGGGAAAAAAGAAGATAAAAATAAACCAAAATTCTCTTTAATCATACCACTCAGTGACCATCATTTTGGTATATAACTTTATAGCCTTTTATTTTTTTAACACATAAGTATATGGATATACACATTCCTTTTATAGCAATTGGGATCATATGCTATATAGTGAGTTCTATTTCACTTACCATTATATGAGAGCATTTTCTCATGTCGATAATTATTCAAAAATTTTACTTTCAGTGGTGACGTTTTACAGTTTGTAAGGTCCAAAAGCTTGAGTTCATTTGCCTCTTTTCCATCATTGATGTTTTAAATAGCTTCTAGTTTTTCACTAATTCCAATAATGATGCAGTTAACTTTTTTTTTGCATAAATTTTCCAGTGTCTTATTTCATGTAGAGTCCTATAAATAGAATTATTGAATTATTTTTATGGCACTTCAAATATACTGGCCAATTGATTTCTAGGAAAGTTGTACTTTTAGGAATGCTTCATAGTATTTCCTTAAATACAGGCATACCACAGAGATATTGTGGGTTCAGTTGCAGACCACTGTAATAAAGCAAGCATCACAGTAATGCAAGTCATAATCTTTTTGCTGGTGGAAAGTCTTGCTTTCAGTTTGTAAAAAAAAAAAAAAACAAACCACCTGTGAGGTGCAAATAAAGTGAAGCACAACAAAATGAGGTCTACCTATGGATCTGCTTATTCTAATGTGGTGTTAAACTCAATTTATAATTTTTAAGAATGTGAAATCATTTTTAGCGAAAGTGAAGAGAAATTTTAGGTTTTGCAATGCCGAGATTAAGTAATTTGAATTCTTCCTAGGAAAATATAGTAACTGCAGGTGTATAATTAACAGCAAGTATTCTGCCAACTATACTTTAATAAAAATAAAAAAACGAAAGTATTCTTTTGTTAAGTGCAGCCCCAGAAGCCTATATTCAAAATATTAATTTGATTCTGTAAAAAGATTATATGAAGGTTAGGTTATGATCTCAGGTCAGGGTCTTTGTCCTAACCAAATTTATATGCCTAATATCTAACATAAACATGGCTCAAAGTAAACACTAATAGATTAATTAGTAGTTTTATTACCTTGATCTCTGTTATGATTATTGAAAAACATAGTGTAAGCTAGTCTTGTTTCAACAACTTATGTCTTTGCTTCTTGAGGTATGTTTTGTCAATTGAGAGTGCTGAAGAGATACGAGAATATGTTACTGACCTCCTTCAGGGAAATGAGGGCAAAAAAGGTCAATTCATAGAAGAGCTTATAAACAAATGGCAAAAGAATGATCAGGAGTCAATTTCTGATGCTCTGCAGCAGCCCTTCAGAAAAGATGGTAAGTTAATGTAATTAAGTAAAAGTTGAAATATTGGTACATGGACTAGTTTATAGGACCTGGTATTTTCTCTCACTTTATTTCCTCACAGCTAACTTAAGCAAAATCATATGTATACATATTTTTAGTTCATTTCTTCTCAATCTATAACTTAGAAAAGATCACAAAAATACCTGTTCGAAGATACAAATGTGACTTCAAAATAATTTGAAAAATTTAAACATGGATTAAAGAAGCACTTTTCCATTATGTACATACATGAATGAAGGTAAATGATGACCAATTTTAGTATAAGTAGCATTTAGGAGTAACTGGTTAGTGCAAAAGATGAAGACCAAACTAAATAATCTAAGTCATTATCATACAATCTAAAATATCAGATTTTAATTTAACTTCTTAATCCTAGATAGTATTCTTCATCGTTAACTACAATCTTGTAAATGATAGTTTACATTTAATTCTGGTTGAAGAGGAAAAGATAATTTAAAGACCTACCTGACTTCTTGCCTTGACTCTAAATATTAAGCTTTGCTTTCTCTTTATTAGCTATTAGTTCACCAGTAATTCTGTTATCTATCTCTGTACATACATATTTTTTCTTCTTTAAAGAAATTTTAGATGGGCAGAAATCAGACCAGTTGAAGAGAAATAGGCGGAAAGGAAGAAATAGACAGGAAGTTCCTACATTTGCTGAACCTGATACAACCATGGAGGTCAAAACACCTTTTGATTTGGCCAAGGTAAATGCTTATAGAATGAAGTTCATTCTGGCTATATGGAGAAGAGGAAAAGACTAATACATTTCAGAGTGAAAGGTGTACAAATTGGTCTAGAATGGCAATTTTTCAACAAATGCATGACTTTTATCAAGAGAAAGTGATAATTACTTTATGGTTGTTGTTTTTAGCAGCCTGATTAAATAAGTTATATTTGCTTAGAGGTGAGATTGAAATACTTTATATATAAATATATGTTTCCTTCATATATATTGAGATATCGGGTATATTTTCCCATTATTCGTATGTGTGTGTGTGTGTATCTGTATATGTGATGGAAAATATTTAATGAAGTGCACCAGGGCTTCAATTTCAACATGTCTTTTGTGGTTTTATCCTAAAAGAATGCACATTCTAACTGTTTGTTCAGAGTGTTCCTATTTTGGACCATCCACCACCCCCACCATAACTATCCTTATCATCATTTAGCCTTTAGAGCTTTTTTTGTATTCTCTCTTGGTAGTCAAAATAGACCTGTGAGATAAGCAGAAATATTTTGTAATCAATAGACCTGTGAGATAAGCAGAAATATTTTGTAATCAGAACAATTTGACCAGCTAAATTTCCCAGCAGAAGGGAATAATTAGTTATGCTAAGATGGAAGAGTAGTGATTAGAAATTCTGAGTGTGATGCTCATGGAAGAACAATACGAGAAAGTGTTTACAAAATGTTAAGTTTTAAAAAAAATAAAAGATTTAAGCCTTTTATCAATTGGAATAAAATGAGCAAAGACCATCACAAGCAAAAGAAAAAACACAAACCGATAAACATAAAAAGATGTTTAACCTTACCAGTAATTAAAGTGACCATTTTGTCTGCCTTATTGACTGGAACTTCCCCATTTTTAGTGCTGAAAGTCCCATATTCTGGGATTCCCCTATGTCCTGGGCAAACCAGGATCGTTGATTACTAGTAATCAAATAAATACACATGAAATCTCTGAAGTACTGTCTATCAAATTGTCAAAGATTTTAAAAATAGAATACTTAATGATGATACTGATGGCAGTGTAAATTGGTTAAGGTTTCTAGGGGACAGTTTGGCAGCATACATCAAGAATGGTAGAAATGTTCATATGTTTTTGACTTATTAATGTGACTTGAAAATCTAACTTAAGAAAGCAATCAGAAATACCAAAAAAAAAAAAAAAAAAACCGTTCTGTGCAATGTTATTTATAATATTGCAAATTTGAACTGACCTGATTAGCCATAAGAGAAAGACTAAATAAATTATGGTTCCCTCATTTGATGGAATACCATGCAGCTAATAAAGTTATTCTCCAAAATATATAATTTGGGAAAATGTTCATCACATTTAGGTGTGTAATCCATCTAAACATTCTTTTGAGTAATTTAAAAAAATATTACTCTCATCAGTAAAAATACTTGTTTTTTAAGTAGATGTATTTTGTATATGTGTGCAAATATATATTTTATAAGTGGCGATGGTTAATAAGATAATAGAATCTTATTAGGATAAAAGTAAAGTGGAAGCATAAAGAAAATATTTTTTCGTCAGTGTGATGAATAATGGATGAAATTTTTAAAGCCTTATTTCATAATTTTAAAAATAATTATGAAAGTGCGACAGTAAACTTTGAATTAATTTTTAACGTCTAGGAAAGAAAATTGTTGAAAATTATATGAGAACTATTATTTATGTTTTCTCCGTTGAGTTGATTTCCTAAGTATGCTTTTTAAGAAAATTCTAGTTCTGTTTTTAAATGGTATCGATAAATATTTTTTAACTTATATATACCGATCCTTTTAAGTATTTCTTTTAAAAAATTCTTTAATCTTTTAATTTAGTCAATTCCGTGTTGCTCCAATCTATTTGGTCAGCTCACTCATTTATAAATAAAGAAGTGTGCATTGGTTGTGATATTTCTGCTGCTACAACCTAGGTTTTAGAGTGGTAAAGCCAATCTTAGTTTGACAGAGTATTTCACTATTTATATTAATGGCCCTTAATGGATAAGATGCCTTGATGCTTGCTATTAAGTAGGTTTCATAAGGTAAAATAAAAGCTGGAATTCACTCTTAAGTTACCAGACTTGGGCAAGGAAAGATCTTCAAATTAATAATGATTTAACATTTAATTTTATATCTCCTAATATTTTCAGAGCATATTACCCCCCCCCAACAACCTGTTTCTGAATCTATATTTTGTCCTTAAGTGTTTTATACTCATTAAGCAAACTTGCAAAATAAATTTGAAAAAACGGTTTATTCTTTATACAGTAATTTCTCGTTAAAGCTGCAGTGTATACTGAAGTGGTATTACTTACTGAACCTCCTAGGGGAAATAGAAGGTTAGGTTCCAGGGAGCCTCTGGTCCCAATAGTTCCATTAACCAGTTAATACCTAACCTTATTTTATGTGTGTTTCTGTTTAAAGACACTTTATTAAATATATACTGTTGACTCATTAACTCATGGCCAGCAGGACTATAACTCATGCCTGAAGAAAGCTTATTTAAAACACCTTTTTTTATATATAAGATACAGTCTTCTTGTGCTTAGGACCACTAGACAGCACTTCAGCATTATGCATGGGAGTCATTGTAAATAGTAAAATCACCAACAAAAAGCACAAAAATGCAAAAAAGTGGCACCAAAAAGACTAAAAAGAAGATACTTGTTTACAGTATGAGCACTAAAACAAGAAGGCGGATCATTCCCTTGCTGTCCATAGCTGGAAATATGTGCATTTGGTAACTCAATTTTTTTGCCACTGTGCATGTCCATGATTAATCATGAAAGCACCTGAAGTATTAATTTGGAAGTTACAAATTTTAGCAAGTAGGCAGATTCGCGGATCTGGAACCATGAGTAATGATGATCAAATTGGATTTACGATTCCATTTTTGGGCATGTAAGTAAAGCTGTCTTCAGCTTCCACACGCAGTTCATTTGGTTATCCAGAAATTTTTATTGCAAGTCTGCTGTATGTCAAAAACTGATTTAGGTTATTAGAAATATAGCAATAAACAAGACATATTAAGTTTTTCTTGCTTTCCTAGAGTTTACATTTTAGTGGTTCAGGGGAAAAGTAGTGAAGACAACCAAAAAAAAAATTAAAGCAATTATAGATTGTGACAATTGCTATCAAAGAAATAAAAAGAACAGTGACATAGGCAATAACTGGTGGGATGGGCATTAGTTTTAGATAGGATATTCAGGTAAAGCCTCTCTGAAGGACTGAAATTATAGTTAAGACCCAAATATGAAAAGGAACCAGTATGTAAGGAGATGGGCTAGGAACCATGCAGGTAGAAGGAATAACAAATGCAAAGGGGAGATGGAGAAAAGTATTCTAGGAAGTATCAGAAGCCCTGTGTGCCTGGGGCATTTTGAGCCGGGAAAGAATGATATGTAAATGAGGTCGGAGAGCACCTGGAGGCCTTATGTAAGTACAATGGCAATCCAGTGATGATTTTTAGTGGGCTGATGTGCTGTGAATTTTCTTGCCCTGTTTTCCCTTTATGTCTTTTTCTCCTTGATAAATAGTTATTGCTATTATGTATAGGAAACTAATCAAAGCCAGACTCTCCATCCCTGAAATACCTGATTGTAATGTAATTGGATACTTTAATGAAAGTCAAATACAAATTTCTGCTTAGAGGTTTTAATCTGTTCACCACCATCCCTACTAGCCAAAGATATAATTAACTAGCTCGAAAAATTGTGACCTGCTAGATTAGATAAAATTTTTAGCACTTGTCTTAGATTTTAATTTTTACCTAAATTATCCTATTGATATTGTCTCTATCTCTCAACTTTTGGCTTTGGACATTAGAGCACTTCACATCTATACTTACCAAGGAATTATTCTCTTCCTTGATGGTATTATCCTATCCACTAGAACTCTTGAGATTTTTCTACAGTGAAATTTTAGTCTTTGGAAAATATTGAGAAACTCAATTTAAAGGGAAATGATACCACAGCATGGAAGAGTTATCTATACACTTGAAATGTCAGAAGCTGCTATAGTTTGAATGTTTGTGCCCCCCCCCACATACACATTCACATGTTGAAATGCTAATGCATATGTGATTGTATCAGGAAGAAGGGCCCTTGAGAAGTTCTTATGTCACGAGGGTGGAAGTTCCCTAGCCCCTTTTACCATGTGAGGATACAGTGACTTAGAAGTCATTTCTGTGATGTGGAAGATGGCCCTCACCCAACCATGCCGATACCTTGATCTTGGACTTTCAGCCTCTAAAACTGTGAGAAATAAATTTCTGTTGTTTATAAGCTACCTAGTCTATGGTATTTTGTTACAACATCCTGAATGGACTAAGTCAGAGGCTGATAAATATAGTTCCCTTAGTAAACTTTTTATTTTGTGACATACAGAACTTGATAGATAAAATTTTCACAAACTGACCCATACCTATATAGCCAGAAATGAAACATTATCATTACTCTAGAAGACCCCCCAGTGTGCCCCAAAATGACAACCTTCCCAAGGGAAACACTTTCTTGACTTCCAACATCATAGATTAGTTTTGCCTGCTTATGAACTTTGTATAAATGCACTCTTTTGTGTCTCGCTTCTTTCAATTAACATGGTTTTTAAGAATTATCCATATCGTTTTATATGGCTATACTTTTTCATTCTTATTGTTATTTAAGATCCTACTAAGTAATCAATATATTGTTGAACATTTAGATAGTTTCCAGTTCCAATGCTGCAGTGAACATTCTTATATATGTCTTTCGATAAGTATATTTACACATTCCTGTTGAGTATATATCCAAGAGTTGAATTTCTGGGTCACAGGATATGCATATGTTCAGCTTTAGTAGATACTAATTTATACTCCCACCAACAGTGTATGAGAGCTTTAATTGCTCTATATCCTTGCCAACACTCTGCATTTTATGTCTTTTTCAATTTAACCATTCTGGTTGGTGTATTGTATTTTGGTTTTATTTTGCATTATCTTGATTACCAATGAACTTAAGCACCTACTCATGTAACTGTTGGCCATTTGGATATCTTTTATGAAGTTCCTGTTTAGGTCTTTTGTCCATTTTTCTGTTGTGTTATCTGACTTGTATTGAGTCCATTTTTATTGATTTTTCTTAATTTATTCATAGTTTATTAAAATCTGTGGATACCAAATGCTTTTAGAGGCATTTTTGTTTCTTATGATCTTCAATTTAGCTATGCTTAAATATGTCATATAAACAGCTTTTACTTCTACATTTACCTCCCACCATCTGTAATATAGGGCTAAAAGCTACTAGCAGAAAAAGCAAGGTATATTAGCTAGTTTTTGTAGAGCAAAACCTTTCCTCAAACCCTGATTATAACAAATTTGTATTTCTCCCACTCCCTTCCTTCTTTCCTCATTCCTGGGTAGTGTGTAAGTTATTATTAAACAGAACTGAGGTTTTTCTCTCAACTCTTTTCATTGTCTTAATTATTTGATGTTACTTGTGATGTTTTTATACAATCAGGCACAAGAGAACAGTAACTCCTTAAAGAAGAAGACGAAATTTGTCAGTTTATACACAAAAGAGGGACAAGACAAGCTTGCAGTCCTGATCCCTGGTCGCCACCCTTGTGATTGCCTGGGCCAGAAGCACAAGCTGATCAATAACTGTCTGATCTGTGGGCGTATTGTCTGTGAACAAGAGGGTTCTGGCCCTTGTTTATTCTGTGGTACTCTGGTAATCATTCCTTTTCTATTTTGTTTTACTATGCTTTGGTTTAATAAATAGGGACATTTACATCCCTAGCAGTTTTTATTTTTTCATAGTAAATGAAAATTATAGTAGCAAGAATTTTTTTAGTCAGAAACCCAGGGTTATATCTTAGTACCGAGCCTCTTAGAAGAGTTTTGAGAACACATAATTGTTGAGTGATGCAAGTCTTGTATCAGATTAACATCAGTTCAAGAAAACTTTAAGGCCTAAAATGTCAAAAATTTTTTTTGTCAGTCTTTAGATATAGAGCATATCCTCAGGAAAACAACTATGACATAATTCTTGGGTTGTTAAAGCTTCTGTTTCCAGGGCATCTCCTCTTTATAGTTCTACATTGTCTGAGAGGATGACCTCAAGAGTTTAACAGTAACGACTCTCTTACAAACACCATACTGAGTTATCTAGAAAGCTTATTCTGCCATTCAAGCTGGCTAGCAGAAGCAATGACATTTGGTATTGGTGAAGGCATCCATTTTATATTGTTTTCCCTTCTCTTTGATTACTTTGGGGCCTTTCATTTTTTTAATATACTTAGAGAACAAGCTGATAGACAGTGGATAACCTGAAAAATGTAATGTCTGCCATCAAAAATGTCCATAAAATGGCAGTAAATGTCCTCTCATATGGGTCTTTCTCTAGAGAAACACCTGTAGTTGCTGACAGGAACTCTGAGGCAAGTGTTAGGAAGCACAATGTTTTCTGTTAGATCCCTTGGAGACATAACAGTTTAAGAAACAGTAATGTAAAGCATATTGGCCTTGAAGCCTTACAGTTTTATAAGCCTAGTATTAAACAGTTTTTAACCCCTTCTTTGCCTCCTTTCTTACAGTTGCAATGATTTTACAATAAATAGAACTTTTTCCTTGCTTAATATAGTCATTATTTTACAATATTTGAAGGCAGAGAAACAAAATATACTTAGTATAAAGGTTAGACTAGTTTTCACTGGTGGCACTATAATTTGCTGCTTTTTCTGCTTTCTAATAAGATCTGTTTATAATTTGTAAGACTTGAATTTCATGATTAGAACTGACAGCTTTTTAAGAAAAAGTCTTGTATATTTTTTCCATTATTCTCAATGAGGGAAAATCTTTGTCCTTTGACAATAGGTCATATTTTGTTTTTTAGCTATCAAGTCATTCAGGGACACTTACAGTGAGATCAGTTTTATTAAATTTATTTGGGTGACATTGGTTTTTTGTATGGTTCATAAAGGGAGAAACAGAAAGATACTAGGGCAAAACTCATTTGGAGACACGTAGGTAGGTAGGTAGATATACATACACACACATATATTTTTGGGGGGTGAGAATGTTTGGATAAAAAATCACCAAAAGTCTTATTTTATTGCCATATCTAATATGTAATTTAAGGTCACTTTTAGGTCTATCAAGCAAACAGTATAATTTAACTATTGGATCATGTGTCTTGCTTTTATTACTTTATAGGTATGTACTCGTGAAGAACAGGATATTTTACAGCGTGACTCAAATAAGAGCCAGAAACTGCTGAAGAAGCTAATGTCAGGTTGGCAACAATCTTTTGATTAGATTACTGTGGTGATATATGCATTTTGTTGTATCTGTGATTATTCTCCTTCTTGTATCCTTGTATGCAAGATGCAGTTTATTTACTCATTTTATATGCTTATTTATTCTATAAGTTTATTTACTAATTTTTTAAAGAAAATTATTAAAGCCATATAACATTGAGCAAAAAGTCCCTAATAATAGCAATGAATTATAACTCAAAGAATAAAGTTTAACATTCTGAATTAAGTGAATAAATGGGGAAGAAGAAATAACTCTTAGAAAAGAATTCTAATTAATAAAATAAAGGAATGAGAGTAATAGAAAATCACCATTAGAACACCATAGTAGTAGTAATTGCTACAGTTAAGATACACCAATGGATATTAAAATTGTTAGATGAAAGCTTAAGAATAAGAGATTTGCAAGATCACGAAAGACAAGGAAAGACAGGAATTGTTAGAGATTGGAAGAGACTAAGGAGACATGACAACTAACAATAATGTAGGATCCTAAATTGGATCCCAGAACAGAAAAATAACATTAATGGAAAAGATGTTGAAATTTAAATCTGTAATTAAGTTGTACTAATGTTAATTTCTTACTTTTGATAATTATACTATAGTTACATAAGATAGTAACATCAAGGGAAGCTGAATGAAAGTTACACAGAAATTCTACTCTTTGCAACTCTTTTCTAAGTCTTTTACAGTTGAAAAACATGATAAAAATAGTTAAGGACATTTTAAAAAGGAAAAACAATGTATTCATCACTTTCCACTTATGCAAATTTTTTTAATATATGAATATTTTGGTTGGTATTTATAAAGTAGCAATCAATGTGTATAGAATTTTGTTTTTCCTTTTTTTTTCAATTACTATTTTATGATTAGCTTCTATGTTGCTATATAATCTTCATATAAATTGCTTTTGTGGCTAAAAATCTAATAACTTGATTTATTGCAATTCGATTACTAATTTCCCAGTTACTGGATATTTTGACCCTTTCCAAGTTATAAATAATACCACAAGTGGTCACCTTTGTTAATATATCTTTTTATTTCTTTGAGATAAATTCCTAAGAATGGGATTACTGAGTTAAAGAATATCATTTTTGACATTCAAGATATATTTGCCATATCACTTTACCAAAATATTGTATAATATACAGCAATACTAGATATTATTGAGTTTTGACATTTCAAATTTAAAAATTTTTATAGTTGTAATTTAAAAAATTTATTAATGAAGTTGAACATATCTTTACATTTTTTCAATTAGGATTTCTTTAAGGTCATTATTATAAGAAAAGGTAGTTCTAAGTGCTTTTCTTATATTCAGAATACAAGAATCTTTTTTCTTTTTTTTTTTTTTTTTCCATTTTAAAGGCAAGTTTTGACAGGAGTTTGAACAGGCCTGGAGTTGTAGGTAAAGAGAAAAGTCAGCCCTTATTACAGCCTAGTTTTCTTAACAAATTTTAGATCTTGGTTTAGATCATAATTTATGGCTCTCTTTTCTGTGGTATATAGATTTATAGTATGCTGTCACAAAGGAGATAACACATAGGCCAAGGAATGAATGTGGGCTTTAGATTTAGACCTAAATTTAAATTTTGTTTCTACCTTCTAATTTCTGAGGGAACTCAATAAATTTTTCATCTCTGAACTTCAGTGTCTCTTTTTTTTTGAACTTCAGTTTCTCACTTGTAAAACAAAGATAATACAAACTGTATAACAGGGTTGTTCTGAGGATTGAATCATATAAGATAAGATATATTCAGTGCCTAAGCATCTGATAAGTTCTCATTACTCATTATTCTGTCTTCCATTATTTAGTTTTGATATATAAAAATATATTTAAAGGTAATATTCAGCCCTACTCAATAAAGCATTTACTTTATAAGGCGTTTTTATATTGTGTTGTTAAACAGTATGGTACCCTTAGTGATCCAGATTTCCACAAGAGAAGAAATAGACTTTAACATTTATTGAGAACCTTTTATGTGTCAAGCACTACTTGGTTTGACAAGTAAAGCCTGGCCTGTATACTTGTTTGCTTTCCATTGAAATGAAGGCTGTCAGTCATCAGGGCACACAGATTTCTGATATTTTGTTCTTTGCTGCACAGGGATACAACTATTTATATTATAGGCTGACACCACTTGATTTCCTTATTTAATTTCAGGGACGGAGAATTCTGGAAAGGTGGACATCTCTACTAAGGATCTTCTTCCTCATCAAGAATTGCGATTTAAGTCTGGTCTGGAGAAGGCTATCAAGCATAAAGACAAACTGTTAGAGTTTGACAGAACTAGGTATCATGTGGTTACAATAAATGCTAAGAAGTAGACTAGTCCACAGGTTCTGCCCATTAAAACGTTATTTTGACACTTGATGCATTCTTAGCAGTGGAGTATGAAAGGGTTTACAGGAAAAGAAGAGCTGGCTGCTTTGCTTTGGAGGCCTACATGCTGGTTTGGAATCCATGTTTGAATCAGAAAAGGTCCCAAGAGGATCCCACCCTGCAACATTTCTTGATTTTTAGCAAGTGCTAGTATAACCCCTAGAAAATGGCTTTGGATTGACAGAATTCCTCACTTGTTTCACTGGCAGCCATTCAGTTAGTCAGCCAGTATATATATATATATATATATATATATATATATATATTAGAGTACCTACTATGGGCATACCGTTGTACTGGGCTGTGGAGAATCTATAGGAAAGTTGCCCCTGGGAAGCTATATATATAACATATGACTTCCCTTTCCCCTTCAACACTAAATGTGTTTTCTGAATCAATGATCAATATATTAAAATGTTCCTAAGTTGACTCTTAACACTCCTACACTTTTGTCATTTAGTCCACTGACTAATCCACTGACTTCTTTTTTAGGAGACAGATATTTATAGATTTACTAGTGCTATTTTTTGTTTATTTATTTTTTCTTCTTTTGAACCAAATATGTATTGAAAACCAGTTAATGGTTTAAAAATGTTTAAACAAGGCTTATATGCTCATTTCTCAAATGGCCATGCAGGAATGTAAGAGTCCTTAGAGAGACCCTGAATTTCTTACTTATTATAACTGACCTGGTTGTCTCTTCCTGGCATTAGAATCCTTTGGTTAGACGTACCTACTACTTCCAAATCATTTGCTGTGAATACATGAGATAAAACTTTGAAAGCTAGTCCTTAAGTAAGTCTATCATACAGTTTGTAATTCCATATTCACTCTTAATCTTTTAACTATCACTTTTAGCCTTACTCAGTAAAACTTACTAGCAACAGAAATGGAGTACATTTCTCGATAAATAAGACCTGGAATCTCTCCCTGTTGAAACTGCCTCTTTGCTTATGTGTTCAAAGGCATTATTTAAGTTCACATACAGGACCAATTTTTCCTGAGCCCTCTTAAACTTCCAACTCAGTCTACTTTAAAACTTGTATAATTCCAGCTGAGTCCTGAAAAATTGATGTCAATGTATTAATATGATTTTAGTATTTCTCTATGCCTATGTATATTGCTAATTTGTAATTATACACAAATCCAGTCTCAACTGGATTTATAACTTTGGAGTGTCACTTATGTGAGCCCCAGATTTGTTATATGTAGAATGAGAGTGGATCATCAAGATTCCTTCTAGGTCTCCATTTCTTTGTTAGTATAATCTTAGAAATAGGCCTGGTTATCGTATTTTGGCGCTTGCTTCAGTGTGTTAGGGACTGGAGATGAGGGCAGTGGGGTTGGAAATTGACATATAGTGGTAGAGTAATAGGACGTCCTAAGAGTAAGCCACAGGACTGAGAGTCCAGATTAGAACTCCAGTTTCTAAGAGAAAGACCAGCAATCAGGCCTAGCAAGAAGAGACTGGGTGTCCCCATTATAGGAAGACTAGCATATTGAACCAAGACATGAACTCAGATGCAGCAAAATGAGACAGAAGCTCAGTTATCAAACGGTGTGGGCCAGTTTAGGAAGAAAAGTAGAAGGACCATGAATTATGGTGCTGTGTCTTTTCCTGCCTGAGGGTGAGATTAGTTCTAGGAGCTGAGCTGAGCCTGCAGTGGGTATAAGATATATGCAGAAGCTGGGAACCAGGTTGAGCTTGACCTGATTTTGGAGCTTTCTTGGACATTCGTATTTGAGGTAATAACCTTTAGGATAGCAGAAGAATAAGCTATCTTGAAACGGTTTCCCAGTGAGTCCTTATTTGTCAACAGGTGACCTAATTGCTATGTGTGATTTTTTTTTTTTTTTTTTTTTTTTAGCATTCGAAGGACCCAAGTCATTGATGATGAGTCAGATTACTTTGCCAGTGATTCTAACCAGTGGTTGTCTAAAATTGAGCGGGAAACTCTGCAGAAGCGAGAAGAGGAGTTGAGAGAATTTCGACATGCCTCTCGGCTCTCTAAGAAAATCACCATTGACTTTGCAGGCAGAAAGATTGTAGAAGATGAAAATCCACTAGCCGAGTATCATAGCAGGTAAGTGGGCAGTACCAGAAAGGGTATGAAAGAATAGAGCAGTTTGACTGTAAAGGATTTGCCTCCTCTAATGGATCTGTTATTTTTGTTGATTTTTAAAATAATATATTCATTTGGATTAGAAACACGTACGAGTAGCTTAAGAGATTTTTGAAAATGAACAGGGAGGGGAACTTGTCCTGCTAGATAATTGCTGTAGTTTTATAAAAAACTTTTTAAAACAAGGTACATCTTGGGCACAGAAATAGATTAATGAAACAGTAGGGTCCAGAGACTTGTGTGTCTGCACTATGCATGGGTGTAAATTTAGTCATCAATAAAAGTAAAATTTCTAACCAGTAAAGAAGGGATTAAATATGATGGGATGATTGGCCACCATCGTAGAAAAAATCTGTAGTATATTATTTGTACCTCAAATCTTTACCTATAAAAAGTTTGAAGAGTTCAATGTAAAGGATCAGAAAGAAATATAGAAATATAGAAGAGTATATTTATAGTTTGGTGTGATCTCTTTCTAAGCAAGTTACAAAATCAGGAAGTCAAAAAAGCATAAGATATTTTAAATATAGTAAAAAAGTACCAGACTTAGAGAAAACATTTTAAACATTTTTACCAAATAATGATAGCCATACTATATAAAGATCTCCTGCAAATTAAAAGAAAAAGACAAAAAAAAAATCCAGTAGAAAAATGGGCAAAGACTAAGAACAGGTAATTTACAGCTGAAGAAATAAGAATAGTCATTAAATGTTTGAAAAGATGCTCAACTAGTTAGGGAAATGCAGATTTTTAAACATAATGTATCATTAAATTGGCTGAAATAAAATATATATAATATTGCATAATCTGTGAGTATAGGAAACTGGATATGCTCTCTCTGAATGGAAGTGTTAAAATGGTATAGCCTCAACACCAAGAGCAAACTCTTAATGTACACTGTGGATTCTGGGTAATAATGATGTGTCAACATAGATTCATTAATTGTAACAAATTTACCATTCTAGTGAGAGATGGTTGATAATGGGAGAGGCTCTGCGGGTATACGGGCAGGGAGTATATGGGAAATCTCTGGACCTTATGTTCAATTTTCTTATGAACCTAAAAATGCTTTAAAAAATAAAGTCTATTGAAAAATTTTTCATTATGGCCAATTCCACGTTACCAACATGAAATCACTAAACCTAGAGTTGATGAAAGATATGTATATTGGCTCCAGCAAAGTACTGAAAGGAACACACATGGAGATCTCACCCTGTTTTCTGTTTTGAAAATGACACACATTCATTCTCATTCTCTCTCTCTGTCTTTCTGTCTCCCTCTCCCTCTCTCCCTCTCCCCTCTCTCCCTTTCCTTCTCTCTCTCCCTCTCCCCCTCTCTCCCTCCCTCTCTCCCTTCCTCTCTTCCTCCCTCCCTTTTTCTCTCCCTCTCTCCCTCTCTTTCTCCTCTCTCTCCTCTCCCTCCCTCCTCTCTCTCTCTCTCTCTCTCTCTCTCTCTCTCTCTCTCTCTCTCTCTCTCTCTCTCTCTCTCTCTCTCTCTCTCCTCTCTTCCTCCCCTCCCTCCCTTCCTCCCTCCCCTCCCTCCCTCCCCCTCCCTCCTCACACACACACACAGCTGGGTATTGGTGAACACAGTAATGTTTCCCACATGCCCAGTCCTTGGTCCTTCTCTTTCATACCTGGCAAATTTATCATAGAATTTTCCTAAACAAAAGTTATTCTCTCCCTAAAAGGAATTCTACCACTAGCTTCAAAATAATTATTTGTTCTCACCTATTACATCTATGATACACAGATATAAAGAAAAAAATAAAATTATTTCTTGGTTATTTTCTATTAATTTGTATTTTCCAGGTTTTCCATAATAAAAGTGAAATTGGACAGTATCCCAAAATTTAAATTGTGCATTCTTTTGATTTATCACATACATACCAGATATCAAATACTAGTTTCTTCATCCTCTTCTCAACAATTTAAGAAAATATTTGCCATTCTGATACATGAAAAATAGTATTTCATCATAATTTTTATTCACATTCCTATGTTTGGGTTGTATGCTAGTAAATGAACATTCTAAAAAATGTACCGATTAGCTGTTTGTATTATTTCTTTGAGAGATTCTGGAGTTCTTGCTATACTTACCACTATTCTGTATCTTAAATCTATTGTCCTCCTTCCGATGCCACTGTCCTCATCCTGTTTTAGACTCACCTCTTCAAATTCTTTTACTTTTTTTTAGCTTCATGCCTTTGTTTTTACTTTTCCCTTGGTTTGGAAATCTCTCCCCCATTCTTTCCCTTTCAGATATCTACCTCTCTCTTGAACTCATTGGCATAACACATGAGATGACAGGATATTAAACACTAGCTAGATTGTGGCTGTTTCATAGTATTATGTCTCATATTTTGTTCATTATCTTTATAGCTCTCTTAAACCTGCCACTTAGATTCAAAGCTTCTTGAAGGCAGGAACCATGTCCTCTACACTTTTTAAGTTACCTTGCATATAAGAGGTTCCTAACAAATATCTCACTGTGTTCAAGGTCAGGTTCAGCCTTTCTTACTAGTTTTTGTTATGTTGTGCCTCAAAATTATCATCTACCACATTTGTCAAATATCCAGCAGGGGCATGGAGTAAAGCAGCAAATGTAGAGCTATAGAGTAGAATAAGGTAACTGTTCCTACAGACCTGTGATCTCTTATTAACCAGTGGGATTAGTTCCACAATTTTTAAATGAAAATTATCACATTCTTTTATAGATTTCGAGCCAAATATTCATAGCATACATGAACATAGGCACAGGATAACATGGGATATGTCTGATGACTAAATTGTAGGTGCTACAGGACTTCTGAGAAAGGAGTAAGCACTTTTGCGCTGGACCAGTAGAGGGCCTTATTAAAACTTCTGGGCCTTGAAGCAAGAATAGAATTCAGATCAGCATGGAGGAGTGGAGAGAGGGACTTCTAATGGGCAGAGGAGTAATTGAATGTGTTGAGTAAATAGGCTGCCGTTACTCTTCTGTGGGTCAGACTGTTTCTAGGCTTTTCTAATCTTGACATTTTTAATAATCTTGTTAAACAGATGAATTATTGTAGTATACCTTACCTATTTTCTTAGCATTCTGGAACTTTAACTGGCTCATATTACTTAAGATTCTTGGAATGAAGAGAAGAAAGTGATGGGGAGGATCAGGGAAGGAGATCATTCATGGACCCCTCTTTGAATCTCAAGTTTTATTACTGTTGAAGGGTTTTATGTTGGTAAGTAAGGATATTCTGAGCATAGAACATTAACAATTATTGCATCTTTTGGTTTATTATCACAGACTAGATGAGACAATACAGGCCATTGCCAATGGAAACTTGAACCAACCATTGCCCAAATTGGATAGATCTTCTGAAGAACCTTTGGGAGTTCTGGTGAATCCCAACCTCTCCCAGTCCCCTCCCCAGGTTAGTGGACTTTTGTTCTAACTGATAATGAGAGAATTTTGGGCCCAGGTATTTCTTCTTTAAAGTATGCCTGTTAATAGGTTTTAAATACCAGTCTGCTCTCTCAATAGACCCACCAGTCTTATTCTCTGGCTCATTTTTTTCCAGTTTTTTTGCAACACTTCTGACAAATTGACCTTTATTATCTTTTGAGTATTTCCAAAGAGAGGGCTTTCTTAAGTACTGTAGAGATTTAGACAATAATTGTAGAGAATGTTCTTTACATTTTTAGAATATCGATGGTCTTGTAGAGTAGTGTTTTAAATTAATACATTAATTCATATATTCAGTGTTATTCATGTTTCTATCAAGTACAGTAAACATCTGCTATGTACAAGCACAGTAGTAAGTGATCAACCAGATATTGCTTCTATCTTCAAAGAACTAATAGACTAGTAGGGGAAAAGATTATATAAGTAGCTCTAATACTAATGGTGAGATAAATAAAGATCAGCGGAAACCCACAGGAGAGAAGGACTACTTCCAGTTGAGGGGAATACAAGAGGCTTTTATAGGGGAGCTGGCATTCATTAAAAGTAAATATCTAGGAAAATGGATGTTTGGGGAGAGTAGGAAGAACATTCCAGGCAGAATTAACTGTAGGAATAAGGCATGGGTACACAAAAGCATGGGGGAACTATATATATGTACACATACATATATGTGTGTGTGTGTATATATGTATATATATACATATATACACACACACACAGGCAGAATTAATTGTAGGGATAAGGCATGGGTACACAAAAGCATGGGGGAACTATGTATGTATATGTGTATATATACGTATATGTATATGTGTATGTATGTATAGAATAGGGAATTTGGGCAACCTAGATAGTACTCATAAAAGGGATTATCATAAGAAATAAAGTAGGTAAAACCAGATCACTACAGAGCTTAAATGTTTAGGAAGTTTTCACTTTTTTTTTTTTGGTAAATGTGAGCCATAAAAGGCTCTTTAATAGAGGGATGCAATCAGAGCAGTGCTTTGGGCAGCTTAATTGGAAATATTCATTCATTCAGCACTGCATATGTGCCAGGTTCTTTGCTAAGTGCTGGGAAATTAAAAGGTAAAGGCCCAGCTCCTATCCTTAAGGACTTCTAAAGGACTTCAGATTTAGTGGGAAGATGTGTTTGAATACAAATAATTTCAGTTCATTAAAATAATTGGTGTGATAGACACATGTCATGGGTACAATAGGATTTTAGGAGAGAGAGTTCATAAACCCATTAAAGGAGTCAGAGAAGAAATAGTGTTTGAGATGAGACTGAAGGGATGAATAGGAATTTCCAAGCAGAAAGACCTGGGGAGGGAATTCCAGATAGAAGATACAATATGTACAAAGCCTCAACATCTTGAGAGCATTGTAAGTTTGGAGAACCACAAGTAATTAATTATTGTTAGAAGTTAAAATGAGCTAGTAGGTATATTAGTTTCTTAGGGCATCTATTACAAAGTACCACAACTGGTTGGTTTAAGACAACAGAAGTTTATTCTTACAGTCTCAACACCAAAACCAAAATGTTGGCAGGTCCTGAAGGCTCTCTTGCCTCTTTAAGCTTCTGGTGTTGGTAGGCATCTCTTGGTTTGTTGCTAAGTCGCTCTAATCTCTGACTTCACATGACCTTCTTTCCTGTGTGTCTTTGTCTCTCTGTGTGTTCTCTCCTTTTATAAGGACACCAGTCATTGGTATGACCTTATTTTAACTTGGTTACATCTTCAAAGACTCTATTTGAAATAACGTTGCTTTCATAGGTTCTGTGTGGATATAAACTTTGGGGGGATATTACTTAACCCAGTACAGTAGGCATCATCTTGTCATGAAAGCCCTCATGTCTCATGCTAAGGAGTTTGGTTTTATCCTAAAGTAAGCAGAGTCCTTGAAGAATTTCATCAGAAGATTGGCTTGACTTCCATGCCTATGTAGAGAATGGATTGGAGGGAGGAGGAGTAAGACTGGAAGCAGAGAAATTGCTAAAAAGGTTATTGCAGTAGCACAGTGGAGAGATGATGAGGGCCCAAATTAGTGTTGTAGCACTAGTAGGGCAGTAGAGAGCTTTTTAAAGGCTGAAAATCTAGATGAGACCAGTTAGTAGGCTCTATAATAATATTATTGAAAAGTAATGAGATTAATTTAGCAGAGTGGCTGTGGGAATAGAGAAAAAGATAATATAAACAAGAACAGTAATAGAGATAGAACAGAGAATTTGGGCAGCAGAATTATGTAAATACCAACATTTTTATGAAATCACTTATTATTCCTGTAATGGATCATTTCTTCCTCTCTGTTCCTAGTTAAGGGGTTATATCCCTGTGTAGTATTTACTCATTTCTGCCTTATATTTTGGATAGTTATTTATCTGTCTTTAAGTTCCTTGAAAGCAAGAACCATATCTTTTTTATATTTTATATGTCTCACTACTTTGTGTGCTTTTCATATAGTTAAGTACTCAAATGTTTGGTTTTTTAAGATAGGACATAATTGACTAAAGTCATAAAGTTTTATTGCAGAAAAAGTCTTAGAGATTTATTTAGTCCAACCCTATCATTTTATAGTTGAGAAGACTGAAACCTTAGGAGTTAAATGATTGCTTAGAATTTCTAGACTACCACTCAGCATTCTTCCCCTTTATAAATTACTAAAAAAAGTCAAGACATTAAGACAACTAACCCCAGCCTCACCATCCTAATAAAACCTTTTTTTTTTTCTCCTTAAATTTCAGAGCACTCAGTCTTCTTGCTCTGGAAGAAACATTAACCTTTGTCATTCTCTAACTAAATTATTGCCAAGACTCTTCAGTTTCCTGTAATTACCTGTACCCTGTGATTTTCTGTTCTCTTTACATGATGGGAACCTTGTTTCAGTAGTATTTCATCCTCTTTTTTTAGAGGACAAGTTGTTCATTTCAGGGTAAAAGAAAACTTCATGTATCCACTAGTTAGAAATGCTGCCTGGCAGCATCCGTTTGTCTTTACAATGGTACCAGCATGTGATCCTGCCCCTAAGCACATGAAGAATGTACAGACCAAAATGTTGAACCTTCATTTGACTGACAGTTGAGAAATTGTCCAGAAACTAATATGGATCATTAATAAGCATAAAGTAGAAATAATTACAGACCAATTATTTGGTCTGATAGTTGTACTGTTGCTAGAATTGAGAAGCTATGTATGGAGATTTCAACATTCTAATTACCTTTAAATTGGGACCTTATGATCAAAACTGGGGCTCCTACTGATTTATACCTTCACTTTTTTGGCCCTATTTCAGACAGAGATAGGATAAAATTTTCTAAGGATATGTTCCCAGTATGATTTCTTCATTATTAGCATTCATCTCATTTTGTACACCTACTCTAGCTTCTTCCTTTGTCAGAACTGTATATTTGTTTTGTTTTTTTTCCTGTATAGTGGGTAGACCAGACAGGTGCAACCTCACAGAAGAAAGCTTTCCATTCAGCAGGATCAGAACTAGAGTTTAACTCATGTCGGCACCAGTTGCGAATCCAGGATGAAGAATTTCAGGAAGGCTTTGATGGTGGCTGGTGCCTTTCTATGCATCAGCCCTGGGCTTCTCTGCTTGTCAGAGGGATTAAAAGGTAAGGAAAAGTAGCTTCCTCTGAATTATAAAGCTAGTTAGTGACAGAGATGGAATTAGAGTTTAGGTTTTCAAAGTGCTTTTTCATTTTTACTGTAAGTCTCAGTTGTTTCTCTACTCTCCTGAAAGAAAATTTATTATCAGCATTTAGGAACAATGATTTGTTTTTTGGTATTTTCATGATTAGTTGTGATTTTCCTCTTTCATTAAGGTTCATTACCATTTTTCTCCCCTCTTCAATGTCAGGCTTCCTTGCTTTGGCTTCTAAATGTTTCATAGTCCACATCTATGGTGCCATTAGAACAAATGGATAAGAATATGCTTCTGCTCCAGGGCACTAGGCTCTCAGATATCTGTTTTCATTCAGTTCTCTGCATTTTAGATGTCTTCCTTTTCTAAAACCAAAAACTAAACAGCCTTGCTTTCTGCTGAGGGAATCAGAATGTTTACATTTCTCTCATCCTATTTTGGATCTGTATTATTTAGATTTTTTCACTGAAAAGAACAGGATGAGCAGCATCCAACCCACAATCAGTAACCCCACAGAAATAAAGTGGGTGGTTCTGCCACATTTGTGAGACTATTTTCTCAGTAACTCCTCAGGTTATTTGGTATAGAGGGCAGGAATGTATTGATTCATTCCTCGTTTACTGAGTACCTACTGTGTGCCTGGCACTCTTCCTGTTCATCTATATTTGAAAACAAAGGATATGAGAAATTTCCTATTTCCCATTATAAGAATAGTATCTTTAAAATAAATGTACTTTATTTTATAGGTGGGAACTAAGAGAGAAACATCTTTTTATAATCCTTGGAAAGTAGTGAGTAATTAAATTCTTTTCAATGCAGTCTGTTATTTCACTTACAGATTCTTTCAAACTAGTCAACAAGTTGTTTATCTACAAAGAACAGCCTTTATACAATACTTAGAAAATATAAATGAATGTAGTTGCAATTTAAAGAGTAAAGATAAGCATTTTTATTTACTTAAATTCTATTAAGTAATAATTATAAAGATACTATTCTTGGGGAGCTATGTGTGGTTGAGAATTTTTTCTGTCAGGTTGGAGAACATTTAGTTAATAAATCTTCCAAGAAAAGTTTAGCCTTTGACTCAGAAAGGCAAGGATTTCCATTTTTGTGGGATAACCTAGATGCCTTTAAATATAAGATTTGGATTGTGGAAGTCCTAAGATTAGTGAAAGATCCAAGTCTAAGTTATGGAGATCAGATTTAAAAAAAAATAGGAGCTGAAGAGGAATTATCTTTGTTCCTATGACAGGAAAAATTAGAAAACAGGTTTGATACTCAAATGAAGGGTTTTGTGGGAGAATTGTTTTTTGCAATGCTGAGGTATCCTCTAAAGATTTCTTTGTTCAACTGGATAATTTGCTTTATGTTATGAGATCCTTCAGGACACTAAAATGTAAATCCTTCCTACTAATTTTATATTTAAGGGTGGAAGGCAGAAGCTGGTATACCCCTCACAGAGGACGACTTTGGATAGCAGCCACAGCTAAAAGACCCTCTCCTCAAGAAGTCTCAGAGCTCCAGACTACATATCGTTTTCTTCGTGGGAAAGGTAACACCCATATATTCTCTTTTCAGTCTTACTTTCTGAAGAGAGGTTATTGGCATTCATCTTTTTTCACTTCTTGTGGCTTTTTTTCCCCCTCGAAAGTGATTTTAAACTATGTGTGTGTGTTTAGTGGCAAATCATGTTCAAAGCATGAATTTGTCAAGTAGTGCAAATAAAAATATCAGTTCCCAACACCAGAAATCAACCAGTTAGTCTTAACTTTATCTGAGAAAATTATCTCCATTTTTTTTATCTCCATTTTTTTTTTTCTATGAGAGTAAAATGACTACTAAAAACTGGGATCTTTAGATTGGGAAGAATAGCCACAAATAAGAATTTTTATTGGGAGTGACCCAAATATACATCTGCTTGGATTTAGACAGATCGAAGTTGGTTGACTTAAGCAATGTATTTTGGGAATCACCCCAAGCACCCTAAATATGGATTTGAAAATATGCTTCTGATGCTTGGGTATCTTTCCTTCCTCTTATCCAGATCATACAGTTCTTACGAAGGTAGAATTAGGTGATATTACAGAACCACCTTGAAAAGTTTTTAAGAAACCAAGCTTTAGGAATCAAAAGTGCATATTTCCATAAAAATGTACTTCTGTTTCGACTGATATGACTGGCTTGTTTTAAATTTGTGTGTTATGACATTCTTAATGTTTTTATTACATTTTTATGGGTTTCCTCTTGACACCTATAGCTTGTTTTCAAAACCCATCACCACCAACTCCAGTCTGATCCAGTTGGGTATAGTGGAATTGATTTGTTTGGAGTAAAAATATGAGATCCATGAACTTCATTGATTTGAGGGTAATTTTCCTATAGCTTAGGATGTAGATACTGGACTAAGCCAGGCAATCACAATTTTTTTTTTTTGCTAACATATGAACAATCTGCCAAATAAAAACGTAATTGTTTTCCTTATATCTATAAATAGATAATAGAAAAAATAATTTGTTTGAAATTGAAAACAGTTCCAGGGTCAAAAGAATGAAATTTATCTAATCCTTCTGTTATTCTTGATTCAGATGTGGAATTTCCCAATGACTATCCATCAGGTTGTCTTCTAGGCTGTGTGTACTTAATTGACTGCTTGTCTCAGAATCAATTTAAGGATCAGGTAAGTAAAGAATATTTCTCTTGGACAAATGCTTGGTTTGCCACTATAGCTGACCTATAGATCCTTCAGTACAAAATCCTGGAGATAGTAAGGTGCTAGCAACTAAATTTAGGTATGTGAAGGGAATCTTTTAAATTGGAAGTGTTGGGGAGAGAAAAGACCAGGAAAGAAACAGAAAACTTAGTGATGCTTTGGTTTCTTGTTTATGGAGGACTGTTTCATATACATTTCTTCATAAAAATCTGTTGCCACAATCCAGCTAACCAGTATATGGTCCTCATTCCTTGTTAAAACTTTGCTGCTTTTGGTGAAGGAACTCACCATTATCCCTTGAATTATTTCAATTAGGTGATGAGGATGGTAGAATTTGTTATCACTTAATCTGGAATATTTGGTCCAGGCCAGAGAATTCATGATAAGCAAGTATGTTTGAACGCTGATTACTTGGACCGTGCCAGGTTTGAGTGGGGATGTGTGTGTGTGCGTGTGTATACACATTGTGTATGTATTTATGTATTTATTTTTATTTATTTTAATCAGTAAAGATTGAACTAACATAACTAAAATACATTTTTGAACAGCAGAGGGAGCTGAAGGACTTCAACTTAACTGGAAATCTTGAAATTTAGAGCCTTACGTTTAAACTCAGACTAGCAGAAATCCAAAATGGGAAGGTATATCCTTGAAGCATGAAGAGTCTTACCTAATAGTATGGTTTTCCTGTCCTTTGAATAGTTACTTTAGGCAAAAGGATTCCACCACTGTGCTTAAGAAAATATTGTTCAGCTTAATTTTTCTCAGTAAATTCTTTGTTTTCTAGACTTATATGCCTTTCATTTATGTTATTACTGTTTGCTTTTTAAAAAAACTCTTCCTATCTCACCTTTTCTTTTCTTCATACATTTTAGCCAGTAGTTATTATCCCTTTAGTTTTCTTTCATTTACTTTTGGATTGCCTCGTTAGCCCTTCTCTGATTACTTTATGTTTATGAATATAATGCATACAATTTGGAGTGAGTTTTGACTCTGAGCCTTTTTTTCTGCTTTTAGTACCAGATCTAGGCAAAAGCATAGATACGTGGAGGTCGTGGGCTTTTCCACACCCTCTGTCCTTATGGACCTTTTGCCCATTTTTTTAGTATCTTCTTATCTCTCCTCTCCCTTTTTTTAGACTAGAAGTAATATAAAAATTCCTTACATTGGTGTAAGTTGTACAATTTCAGAGATACACAGTCATTAACAGCTTAGTATAACTTAATGTATTATATTTTCTTAGGATATTTGCATTCCAAGAGAGAAACCCAGCAGCTTCTGGAAGTGTGGGTGGTGATTTTTTTCTTAACTCTCTTTGTCAGTCAAGCAAACCACTACCTGATACAAGGTCAAGTGATTTCTATTGCTGGACAGTTTGCCAATCTTCTTTCTGCCACGAATTTATGTTGAGAAGAGTAGGAAGCTATAATCTTAGTCTACAGAGTACCACAAGGCTTACAGGAATTAGAAGTCTAATTAACAAATCTTTAGGTTTCTTAAGGATACATCTCTTTCAGGGTAGCATGATATTCCTCTTTTGAGCTTATGTTCTGTCTTTTATCCTGAGGCTGCTGAGGGCAGCACATAGAAGGGTAGGAATCCTCCCATATGTTTTCAGCTGTAGATCCTGGCAACTCTCCTTGTGAATTTCCGTGATGTATGACATTAGAATGTCCCAAAATGCCAGAAGCCTCTGAGCTTCATCCAACACAGGAATCCCATGCTTATTTTCTCTATGGTCAGCTTTTCTGTGGCTTTTCCCCGGTGTTTCTTTTCTGTGTTTGAGGGTAGCACATGAATGTATTCAGAATTGATATTAGCCCTGTTTGGGGTTTATTTATTGGGTAAGGATCTTACCACTTTTAAAAGTCGTAGCTTTGGTATTTGGCTGTTTTTTGGAAATTTCTTGAGCACCTTTGGTAATCTATCAGTCTCTGTTTGAACTAGGATTCTATGGTGTAGGAAATGTGATTGTGTAGTCTGTTTTACCAGCCTTATTCTCATTTCTGCAAGAACGAGTTGAGAGTTTAGGAATACTAGCATTTCCCAAACAATTTCATGGCATAGGTGGAGCTTCCATGGCGGAGCTTCCACCTAATGTATCTGGTGACTATAACTTACAGTGTTCCCCAAATTTTTTGACCACAATCGTCACACCGCTCCCCTCCCCACAACACTTCCTACTTTCATACTGCAGAACCAGTATTTTTCTGTTTTATACAGTTTACGAAGTGCTAGTCTAGGTATGTTTGGGTTTCTTTTATCCTTGTAGGTTAGCTCATTGAGGAGACAGTTTCCTGACCTGTGTCTTCTTTTTGCATCTCCACACTCATTTCTCATCACCCAGCTGAATTGTATTCTTTGAAAACCAGTGTGGATCTAATGATTTTTATTTCAACTGATACTAATTTCCTAGGTGACTTGGACCACATTTTGTACTCCATCTTGTTACTAACTTTTCCTTTCCCCAAAGAAACTCAGTAATTTACTTCCTGACCTTGCATTCTTGGCCTTTCTTCGATAAGTTAAAATATACTAAGCCCTCACTATTTTTGGCATAGTGTGATCATTTAGTTCCTTAAAAAATAACAAAAGGCTTTATTAGTGGTTGTTTAAAATCAAGTGCACTACACTGTAAGTGGCTTTAAAAACATGTGCTTAAAATGCTTTCCCCTGAGCTAAGAATTCATCTTCCTTTTATCTTCTAAGAATAGTATGGCTGGCATGACTAATTTGTGCCAGAAAAAAAAAATCCCACTAGACCTTCAGCCCTCCAGAGTAATAGCAGGGGATCAACCTAGACAAGGTAGGGAGTGCAAATGAAAGGGCTGTGAGCTCAACTCAGTAGAGAGAGGTAGAAGAGAGCCATCTAGTTAAAACTTCTGTATTCCCCTGGAAGGAACCCATGCCGTTTACCAGCGTTTTATCTGCCAGCAGCAGATGTAAGCTCTCAAAAACAGCAGGGAGGATGTTGACTGCAACAATGCATCAAGGCTGTGGTTTGTAACCTCAATAGTAAGGCAGTTAAAACTTTTTTTTTTTTTAACAAAGACATTTTGATTGCCAAATCTATAACCATTAGCAGCTGTGGTTTGAACAGTTCTCTAGACCTAACAAGTTTTCAAACAGAAAGCTGAATTGGTGGCTTTTGTTTCTACGTGTCTGTGTTGTGTTTGTGCTATTTATATCCCTGCCTTCAATAGAAAATCTCTTGTCTGAAATCTCCAACGTCATTGATTATTCAATTTCTTCTGTACTTAATTCATTCCTCTGCTGCCAGTTTACTGACCCTTTAGTCCATTTGATCTTGGCTTTTATAATAACTAAGACCCTATCTTTAAGGAATTATTTTAAAGCAGTTCTGCTGGGTGCCTCTATAATTGACATGAGCAATAGATTGTAGTCTTCCAGTGGGGAAGACTCCTGTATGAGTATCCAAGTGATACAGATCTTCACAAAGATTGCAGATAACATTTCACGTGTAATTATTGTCTTCTGTTGCCAGTAGATAGTCTATAAGTCTGAGAGGTAAGAAATTATAGAATGAAGGAAGTAATTAACAGTCAATATTCAACCTGGGCATTGGCTTTAAAAATGCAGTCCCCAAATTTTCTTTTTAAAATATGTGAAAAGGTCCTCTATGTTGTACTGAGAAAACCTGCCAATTTATGTACATTCATAAAGGATCATGAGGACTGTATCTGAGACCCAGCAAGAGAGGAATTGTATGTCTGCCACAGCTAACCTAATCTTAGGCAGTTCTTTAAAATCACAACTCACTTGTGTGAGACAGGGAATGTATTTTCAGAGTTCTGATGATGACTAGAACATTTACTAGAGTTTCTAGGTCAGAACAGACTATATTTGGAGTTTTTTGCAACCTGAACATCAAGTGCTCACTTAATGGGTTGAGGTCACCCATTAAAATTTTTAATAATTCAGGAAGCATTATGCTTTCTATCGTATTTATCCTGAAGAGAGGAAGGGACTATTAACACTTTTCATTTATGTACATTTTTTAATGTTTAGCTTTGCATCTGAAATGAACATATAGTTCTTAGGTTTTTCTTCAGTATTTATTCATCAATAAATATTTGAGTACCATGAATCAGACACTGTTTTAGACACTGAAGGAGATAAAAAGTTGAATCAGCTATGGGTTCTATCCTCAGACTATTTGAAGGACCACTATATACCTAAGATATGTATGCAAACAACCAAATACAAAATAAAAAGCAAAAAAGCCTCTGAGGATCCAAAAGACTATGAAAAAGATGACTTTTGAATGAGCCTTGAAGGATTAGCCATAAAGTCTATTACTTTTTGATCAGTTATTACGTGCCAGTCCTACTATATATGTTACTTTCTAATCCTCACAACTCCAAGCAAGATATCATTACTCCTCTTTGAGAGATGAGAGAATTTAAGACTCAGTTAAAATGCATATTTTCAGGCAGTAAATGGTAGAATTGGGGTTGTTCTTCAAGTCTTTTTATTTTGATGGTAGAAAAGTGTATTCTAAGGAGAGGGAATAATGTGAGGTGGGAATTTATGTGGCTATGCAGAGAGTAATAGCAAACCAATTTGTTGAGAGAAGAGTACGGATGAAGAGGACAAGCAGCAAACAAAAAAGGAAAGATATTTTGGTCAGGGTTAGATAGCTTTGAATGATAGGCTACAGAGGGAAGACTTTTTTTCTGTAGCCAGTTGTGGGTTGGGGAGAGGTGTTTTGAAGGTCATCAGAACTTTGCTTGAGGAATCTGGCAGCAGTATGAATGATGGATTATAGTGAAGAGACTGAAGAGACAGAAGACAACTGAGAAGGCAGTTGTCATCTAGGGTAGAGATATTTTTTAAAAATCTGCTCTAGGATAATGCCGTGGAATTAGATAAGAGGGGGACAGATGCAGGAAGTTTTATGTAGGTAAAATCAGTCACTTAACGTGACACCTTTATTTTACTTATAAGTAAACCCAGGCTTAAAGAGAAAGTAGTCTACTTGATCTAGAAGGAATCTGCTGTAGCCTTGCTATCTTCTTATAATCTGTTCAAGGCTTCTTGATTGGCAAATTATCTCCTAATTTAAGATTTTATTGTTCATAATATCATATAAGCATACATTGAGCAAATTTTTATTGACCACATGTCACAGACCAGGCACTGTGCTAAAGACTAAGGGTACAGAGTTTTAACAAGATATTCCATTCACTTTAAATCTTAAAGTCTACTAGAAGAGACTGAGACAAGAAAAACCCAACCATAATAATAATCATATGAACAAAGGAATGCACAAAGGAGGGGACCTAACTCTTGACTCAGCTTGGCTGTAGGTAGGGTAGAGAGGGTTAAGGAAGCTTCTATAAAAGGTGAGTCCTAAAGAAAGCAGAAGTTTTGTCTTCCTCAATATATCATCCTATATCATGTCTCCATGCTCTTGTCCACCAGGAGAGTTCCTATTCATTCTCTATAACACCTCAGTTGTCCTTCTTACTGTAGAAAATCCCCTGATCTTACCCATTTCTTCCTTGGCAGGATGTATCACTTCCTTCTCTCTGCTACTCAGTTAATATTTATTTTATTTTTTACTTTATTATTTTTTTAATTACCCTCTCAAAATATGTTCACGTGTAGTGCCTTTAGGTGGTCACCATCTATGTGTTATTCACCTTATCTCCAGTGTCCTAGCATATACCCTGGCACAGAGTAGGTACGCAATAAAGGTGGTGACAGTTAATTGAGAGGCAGGCAACCTTAAATGCATTATAAAGGAATTTGAATTGTATTCTGAAAGCACCTGTGTAAATGATATAATGAGACGGGCGTTTTAGAAAGATTGTCCTGGCAGCAGTAGGAAGGATGGACTGGATGGGGCAAGCCTAAAAACATGATTTAAGAAATTATCATGATCGTCCAAGTGAACCATGATGAAGGTCTGCAGTAATGCAGTTGAGTTGATCAAAGAAGAACAGACAATTTAAATGTTTAGGAAGTAAAGTCTATAGTACTTGGTGATTTGATTGAATATGAAGAGTGAGAGAAAGAGAAGTCTTGGGTAAAGTTGGGTTTTTGGCTGTGATGAGTGGGTGAATGGTAGTACCATTATTCCAAATGGGGTATACAAAGTAAGAGAGGAGAATTTTCTTTTAAGGTAAATGACTTTTTAAAATAAAGGAGCTGTGACAAAGGAACCCTATTTTGTAACGGTAAAGGAGAAATGTTTCCCTATAATTTTTCATTTGAACAGTTTAAAATATTTTGGTCTGTTCTAAATGACAAGTGTTATTCGATTGTTGATGTTAATAATGCCAAATTACTTGATGACTATCTTAACTTGATATGTCAACTGAGGTCAAAGGATCCTCTGAGATCTGCCTCAGAATAGGTATTCTCAGTTGAGTCAAACCAGACACTAGGAGATCAATCTAAAATTGACAGAGCCCTTAACTTTAGAGGAGTCTTAGCATTCTGAGGTATTAGTTCCAGGGTAGACTTCATTGGTTAAGAAGTTTACAATGTAGTATCTGTAATTAAGAGCAATTTTATTTTGGTTCTCACTAGTTTAAGTTGGAATGGAAGCTTACTGTATGAAAATTAAGATCAAAAATAAATTATCACTAGTGGGCGATTTCCATTTACGTCTTATAAAGTCAGGGCAGAAAAGCTATGAGGTTAATTTCAGAAAATATACCTGATGGGTTCTTTTGAGCATCGAGATTCCAGCATAGTATTCTAAAGGGCACAGAAAGCCACAGTAGAAATTTTGCAGTGAGTAGGATAGAACCAGGAGACCAGTGTTGTGTGGCTTCAACAAGATTATCTTCCACAAATGGCCATAAGACCTACAAGCTGCATACCACTTATCTCTTATTATTTTTATGTGGTGCAAATATGAATTGTCTCTGTAGCTTGAGCTGAAACCCTCAGTCTTTGATACTGGGTCCGTGATTTGAATTGGGTGCTAGTACATGGGAGTTCAGCTATCTCACTTTGGGCCAGCTGGCATGATCTGTATTCAACCTCAGCCAAATATGTAATAGTTCCAGTATCATGATCATGTGTTATTCTAATGTGAGAAAACTTTTATCCTCCAGTACAGTGGGGCCTGAGGTGCTTGCTATGCTGTGAACACCTTGAATTGCTTTGAAGGTAAAAGTAAATAAGAACTATTTATCAGAGAACACAATTGCTTTCAGGATTTGCTTCTTTGGATCTGTTATGCTTGTGGCCTTTTTTTTTTTTTTTCATTAGACTCATTTCCTTCTCTCTGAGTGTTATCACCTCAGTCTACTTGGAGTTGGTTTTAAAGCTAACTAGATTTCAGAGCCTGATTTCATGTCCTATCTAGTTCCCCAAAGTTCAAACTAGAAAACCTACAGCAAATATATGTTCCTGTCAATGAGTTCCTTCTTGACTATTTGCTTTAGCTGTTCTGTGGAGACGGATATAAGATTTAGATGTCATCTGGAGATTCGTAAAGAGTAACATTGTTTAGGAGTTACTGATTATTTCAGTACAAGGACTAAATGGAGGCTTGCAGAGTTGGTGAAAATGCCCATTTGGTCTTGAATCAGTAGTGGTTACCAAAAACTAGATGGCTGGTGAACAGTTTCCCTCTGGAGGGGAGATGAGAATGGTTATTTAGTAGTTAATTAGCTATTATGTTAGACAGCTATGAAACTTATGAGGCATGAAAAAAGAATAGCCCCACCCCACCCCACTGCACCCCCACTCCTGCTCTTCAGGCTAGAAACCAGATGATAAGAGTCATGTTGTCTTAGGCAGGAGCCGCAGCAACTTTCTGAAGAGTCTCTTGTTGATTTTGAGGTAGTTGCTTTGAGTTGCTTGCTTGATCTTATAACCCACATTCCCTAACTTCCCTATTGTGCTATGTCAGTGACCCTTAATCTCGTATCCTGTCTAAATTGAATATGACATCCAGAGTTTATCCACATTCTTCACAAATACAAACCACCCCCTTCTTGATTTATTCTTTCCCTGAGTCAGCTGCATTTTAGTCTTTTGACTCTCAGACCAAAAATTCCTTTCTTTTAAGTCTCTGACCTACTTGTTGGTGTATAATGTGGTCCATAGTGCCTAGGGTATGATCTCAGAGATTACGCTTTTTTGGAGGTACCAAGGTTCTGCCAAGCTGACTTTGCATTAGTATATTTTGCCATGAAAAATAATCCCTTCTACCAATGCATAGGCCTTACCCTTCTTTAGTCCTTGTCGGCTGCTTTGCTTTTCAGCCCTGTTTCTTATAAACCTCTTAAAATTCAGTGGTAGAGTTTGAGGAAAGGGATATTCACATGAAACTTGGATTAAAATTGCATTGGAAAAGTTGATTTTAAAGTTTATCTTTACTGTGAAGCATGAATATGGATCCAAGGAACCTTGTTTTATATTTTCATTTATTCATTTATCCATCCTTTTTTTTTCCCTTTGACATTAGCTTACTCTGTTAATATATGTCAGGGTAGTTTTTATTAAACATAGGGCCTTATTGGCCACTTGCCAAGGCACAAAAGTTTTAATTTAGCTTGAAGGATAACAGATTTACAGAGTAGCACCTGCTTTAACCCAGAGTTATAGTCCTAAGCATGTCTTGTTCCCAACATGTACATAGTCATCATTATTAAGATAACCTTAATGAACTAGTTGGTAAATTCGTTGTTCTTTCATTCAACAGGTATTTATTGATTGCCCAACTAAGTGCCAGGCATGATCCTAGATGTAAGAGGAGTAAA
Organism: Rousettus aegyptiacus; assembly: GCF_014176215.1. NCBI lineage: Eukaryota > Metazoa > Chordata > Mammalia > Chiroptera > Pteropodidae > Rousettus > Rousettus aegyptiacus. The sequence continues at coordinate 131,962,958 of NW_023416306.1, forward strand.
TTTTGACAAAAATGCTTACCTTTGTGGAACTTTCATCCTAGCAAGGGGAGTCCAAATTTTAAAATTTAAATAAGTAAATTATATAGCATCAGATGATAGTAGGTGCTATAGAAAAAACATAAGGTTGGAGATGGTGGTTAAGAGTGCCAGATTTGTGAGGTGATTGGTGCTTCAGTGTTAAATAGAATAATCAGAGAAGACTCATTATGAAGTTGACCTTTAAAGTCCTGAAGAAAGAGAGAGAGGAAGCCATGTGAGTATTTAGGGACGTGGTGGGGAGTGGGTAGCATTCCAGGAAGAGGGAATAGGCAAGTGCAAAGACCCAGAGGTAGGAACAACAGGAAAGCTACTGTGGCTGGAGTAGAGTGAAAATGGGGAGAGCAGTAGGAAAAGGCATCAGAAAGGAAATGGGAGACTAAGTGTCTAGGGACCTGTAGGTCATGGTGAGGACTTAGACTTTAATCCTGACTGAGATAAAAAGCCATTGGAGGTTTTAAGCAGAGGAGTGACATGATCTGATTTTTTTTTTTTTTTAATAGCTCTTGCTGCTGTTTTGAAAATAGGTAAGAGGGAGGTTAAGGGCAGAAACAGAGAGACCAATTAGAAGGTTATTGTGGTAACTAGGGAGACATTGTGATGGCTTGGACCAGGGAAGAGGCCATGGAGGTCTTAAGAAGTGGTGAAGATATTGGATATCGTTTGAGGGTAGAGTTGACAGGATTTCCCCCTGGTTTGGTTGTGGGGGGTGGGGGAGGGTTGGCCTGAACAACTGAAAGGATGGAATAGCTATTTATTTATTTTAAAGGAGTATGAATAAGAGAGGAGCAGGTTTGGGAAGGAAGTCTAGCACCTCGAATTTAAAAAATTTTATTTTAATTGTGGTAAAATATATATAACGTAAAATTTACCATTTTAAACATTTAAAGTGTACACTTCTGTGGCATTAAGTATATTCACTATGTTATGCAACTGTCACCACTGTCCATTTCCAGAACTTTTTTTATGATTCCAAACAGAAGCTCTACTCATTAAATGGTAATTTTTTTTTCTGCTTCCTTCCAGCCCCTGATAACCTTGATTCTACTTTCTGTTTCTATGAATCTGCCTATTCTAAGTACCTCATATAAGTAGACTCATACAGTATTTGTCCTTTAGTGTCTGGCTTATTTCACTTAGCATAATTTTTCAAGGTTCGTCTATACTGTAGCATGTTTCAGAATTTTATTTTTAAGGCTGAATAATATTCCATTCTATGTATATACCGCATTTTGTTTCTCCATTCATCTGCTGATGGATGTTTGGATTGTGGAAACTGTTGGATATTGTGAATAATGCTTCAGTGAACATTGGTGTACAAGTATCTGTTTGACTCTCTGCTTTTAATTTTTTTGAGTATATACCTAGAAGTGGTATTGCTAGATCATATGGTAATTATGTGTTTAACTCTTTGAAGAATCACCAAATTCTTTTCCACAGTAGCTTCACCATTTTATATTCACACAAACAATGCATGAAGGTTCCAATTTCTTCACATCCTTACTAACACTTATTATTGTCCATATTTTTTGCTTTTGTTTTGTAATAGCCATCCTAGTGGATGATAAGCATTTTCAAGACCTTTTTTCTTTTTCAGTTTTATTGAGATACAAGTGATATATAACATTGTATTAGTTTAAGATGTGCAACATAATGATTTGATATTTGTATATATTGCAAAATAATTACCACAATAAGTTTAGTTAACATCTATCACCTCTTATAGTTACAAATCCAGGACCTTATATTTTAACTGTAAGACTGAAGGAAATCACCAAGGGTATGAATGTAGAAAGAAGTCTGAGGCCTGATCCCTGAAACACTCCAACATTTAAAGGAGGGGGAGGTGAGAGGCAGTTAGTAAAGCAGCAAAACCAGGAAGGGAATGGTATCCTGGAAGTCAAATGAGGAAGGTATTCAAGAAGACAGAAGAGAAGAATTTTATCAGCTTCTACAGATCAATTGAAACAAGAACTGAGAATTGACTATTTGATTTAGCAACGTGGAAGTGAATGATGACCTTTACAAGAATGGTTTTGGTGGAGCATTGAGAGTGAAAGCTTGTTTATAGTGAATTCAAGAAAAAATAGGAGAAGGATTTGAGGCAGTAGTATATTATAATCTTTTAATGAATTTTTTTGTAAAGGAAATCTGAGAAATGGGGCAGTAGCTGGAACAGATTGTGGGCTCTGGAGAGTTTTCGATTTATGACAGACATACAGAAAGTATGTTTGTTACTAGGATTGATCCAGTAGAGAGAGAACACTTATAGATGAAGATGAAAAAGGAGAGAATGGCCGCAATGGCTTGAAGTTTTGTAAAAGCAGAGCTGTGAAGTCCTGGCATCATTGTCCTCTGCGTCAGCACTCTAAGACACAGAGAAGAGAGAGCAGGAAAATTGAAGAGATGTTAATTGTGACTGCTCCTGCTTTGGCCGATGTAGACTTAGGTTTAAAGATCTTGATAGCCCCCTCTGGTTTTATTTGTGCACCTCAGCAGTAACAGCGGGACCCTGCTTTTCTTTGAGTTCTAAAAATCCAGGGGATAAAGAGAGAAGAGGGTTTACCCTTCCATCTTTAGTCTTTCTTTTCTACCATGAACATTTTGATCTTGCTTGTGAATATAATTGTGGCTGATATTTGATATTATCAAGTTTATGAAAGTACATGCTATACCTGTTCCACACTGAAAGTCATGGTATGTGGGCAGAACCAAAAGCTGCTTAAAACCTTTCTGATTTTTGCACAGAATTACGTATCGCCTAGCACAAGTGGTCAGTAAAGAAGGTCCACTTACAGAGAAACTTGAATTTTCTTACTGAAACCTTCGTTTCTACTTTAGAGCCTTCGATATTTAGAGGACACATCTTAGCAGGTGAATAAGAGTGGAAAATAATTTTTATACTTTTGATGGTAATTACTATGAGAAAGACTCCTTTGGTAATAGAGACTGACCCATAGTTGTAGTCAGCCTGTGAGTCATATTTGTCAAACATACTAATCACGAGACATCCCAAGATAGGAAATAATGAAACACCAGATTAAAGGGGCATTGCTGGGGAGTACTTTCTGTCAACCCTGGTTGTTCCTTAAATTGTGATTGTGTGGTCAGCATAGTCTTACTAGGTCCTGTGGCTGTCTTAGCGGAAGGATTGAAAGTCCAAAGTATTCACATTGTTTTGTGATAAAGAAATCCAAAGGAGGCTTCTAAATAATTTTGAGAATTGCTCTACTATGTACCTTTTCACCCTAAGTAAGTCTGGAATACATCCAGCAAAACAGCTTTGCATGTTCATACCTTTCAGAATGAATCATCTTCCTTCCCTTTAGTGAGAAAAGGGCTCTGTTGACTGTTTCTGGCAGAATTTTCACAAATGTTCTATTTTTATTAAATCCTCCAGTGTTTCGCTTTAGTTGAACCTGGAGGGTTGAGGGTGGCAATATTCCTGAAGGAGACCTCTGAATCTCCCAACTCACAGTCACTTGCGTTAAAGGAACAGTCAGTTCTGATTCTTCTAAGAAGATCTCAGGCATTCTTTTTTTCAGTTGTTTCCATTACAGGAAATGGTAGGCAGTACACTGTATAAGAATACTGTGCTAAGGCCTGGGGAAAGGCAAAGATTTGTTCTTGCCTGTTGAGCATAATCCTTTTTCCTGACTGTGAAATGAAGAGTACTGTCATCAGAATGTTGAGGTGAAATCTGGGACATTCTTTGATTTTCTTTAAATTCAAAATTTGTCCCAACTAGCCTGAACTTTTTATTTTGTGCATTTTGCAGTATCCAGACATGAGTCAAGAATCGGATTCTCCATTTGTTTTCATCTGCAGAAATCCCCAAGAAATGATTGTGAAGTTTCCAATTAAAGGAAATCCAAAAATCTGTAAGTCACAAGTTTTGATGGTCTGATTTTCTTTTTTTATCTTCCATCTCACTTGTTTAACTTTTTAAAATATTTCTCTTTTTTACCCTATTCTATGGAATCTCAAATGTTGAAGGATTAGTAAAATTATATTTATCGATAACTTTAATGTTAGGTTAACTATAGTATAGCCTTTCCAAAGTGTACCTTCCTCCACAGTTACTGGCATGGTAGTGAATCACTCTAAACTGTCATTTAGGATCCCAATACAGTTAAAACTCTATTTGTTAGCCAAAAGAATATGCTTTGTTCTGTTGTACTGCTTATTAAAGGATGGAGTAAGCCAGTGCCAATGGCAACATTGTCATTTTTTCATTGTTCCTCAGTATTCAATCTAAGAATAAGACATATTTTTTTTCATTGTCTGTTCTTGAGTATCTGTTTTGGAGGCATCACCTCCCACTATTCCCTAGAGTTTTGCCCTAACCCTCTTACTACCTTACTTTTCATCCTGTTTTTGAAACCTCTTGATTTCCTTTTCTTTAACTTTGCTTTAATGTATTTATGAGTATAGCACTCTCTGCATATTTACTTCTTAGGAAGTACTTGTTGACTTTACTGTTTCAACTTCCAACTCTTCTTCAGTTCCTAACTTTTCTTCCTCTGTCTAGCACTACAGCAGACTCTTCAATTTCAAAGCAATCTCAAGAAACATGTACTGGTGTTCTCCCTGCATAACTTCTTTTAAAAAACAACATCAACAATTCTCGCATTTGCTCTTGTCAGTTACTATTTTGTGCCTCTGTGACATTGCTTTCCCCATTGTGTGAATTGGATGATTCTGGGACACGCATTATCTTCAGCTATGCACAACCCTACATCACCCTATACCTTGGAGACCAAGTAGCCATTTTATAAATCTTTTTTGTAGAGAAGTACTTCTCAAACTGTAACATAAATAAAAATCACCATGAGAGCTGTTAAAATAGGTTCCTAGGCCTTCTCCCAAGTGATACTGATGCCGTCGGTCAGCTGACTACACTTTGAATAATACTGCTTTTAATCACAAAATGAAATGCTATGAACTTAGATTAATGTATATTCACTACAAAGTTCAGGCAATTCTCATAATTTATGAGATGTATGTTCCTGAGATTTTTACAGATCAGAAAATCTGAATGTAAGTTGCTCTTAACTTACACAAATTATTTACCGCAGACTGTACCCCAGCTGGTCACCAAGTGCCCTGGAAATTCTTTTTTTCTTCTTTTCCACTAGATAGGATTTAAATCTCCCTTTTCCTCTCCCTGTTTTTTGGTTCTGTTATTCTACCTGCTTCTACTCTATTCCATTCTAGCCTTACTACAGGCACTGATAGCAACACTGGTAGTAGGAGGAACATGTGATTGGTCTCTTATCCCAGATCCACTGCTACCTTGATCTTTAGTCTCAGTTACCTTTTCTTCATTTCTTCCTCTATCTTGGTTTTTATCTGCTGCTTGAGCTCCTGTGAGAAAATGTTCTGTGTAAACAGAGTTTAGATATTTCTCTGTTTTTAGTACTTTCTCTACCCAGAGATCCACTTTCACAGTACATATATTGCCTTCATTTTTTTCTCTATAAGGTTTAATAAGGGTGGCGGAAGTGAGGCTGTTTGGGAGCAAATTTTAACAACCTTCTGTCTTTCCCCATTGTTTCTGTTAGTTAAAAGTTTTAAAAAGCCAAAATGGAGTGTATGCTTGTTTCAGGGACAGCAGGGCTAGATAAAAAGTGTGAAACTTCAGCTTCTTCCATGGTAGACCAGATAAGACAAAACATTTGTCAGAAACAATAGGTAGTGAAAATTTATTTTTAAAAAAAAGAAAGAAAGAATAGGTTCCAATTCCTGTGTGTCTCAGAATAAAAATACTATTGAGAGAGAGCCAGCCTGAGGATTTAGTCTGGTGTGAAGTTTCTCACTCTTTATCCTTCATTGGATCTTACCATCTCTAAAACTGTTACACTTTGCCAGAACTTCCTTCCCTTAGGCTATAGGGTCTATCCTTCATTTGATCTTACCATCTCTAAAACTGTTATACTTCTGCCAGAACTTTCTTCCCTTAGGCTATAGGGTCTATCTCCAGTAGTTTACAACTGGGAAAGTCTTTAACCGCACTGCCACAGGGGAAAATACATACTTGACTCTTAATTTGGAATGCTTCACAGTTTATTCTAGATACATTGTTACTTTAAGTGGTTAAGTTCCACAGTATAATAATATTACTACTCTACTTCAATTACAGCCCTATGGAATAATTTTTGGGAGTGGGGTTAGGGGTAGTGATGGCTTAGGAACCAAGCCACCTTTTATAGATTAGTTCTATGAGAAATATATTCTAAACTTCTGACTTGCAAATAAACTTTCAAAATACAACCCATTTATAAGTTGTATCATGTATATATATACACATACATATACACACACACACACATATATGCCTTAAATTAAAAATATATATTTTGATTTATGTTTTTGGACATGTAAACTTGAGCTTCCCTGACCTGGGGATAACCGTGTTTCTAGAAATTGAAATAATTCAGAAAAGAGCAATGTATAAAATGATACCATTTGGCTGTGTGTCTGTTCAAATTAGGAAGTGCAAAAAAGTTAAGTGCAATAGAATATATAGCTTGAATGTTCAAAGAGATAAAGGAATCTTTTTACTTTAAATGAATTACATGGTCTATAAACTCATGCGAATACTGCCTTATATCTTATGTAAAGCATATGAGAATCCCAATGAGAGTTATATCGATTGATGGCAAATACTTTTTCTCCTTTTAACTTCTTGCCCATCTGTTGCACAGGCATTTGATTTTCTTTTAGGCACCATGATTGAGGATGTGGTTTTACATTGAAATGCTGTAGGTACTAAATGTAAAGCTATTGGGGGAAATATAGAATCTAAGCATTATCACTCTGCTTTTAAGAGAGTATAATGTATGTTACTGTAGTTAACTGCCTAGATTCCAAGTCTTGAAAGACTAGGCTGAACTAGAACTCAGAGTTCATAGTTCCTGCAATCCAAGGGCAGCCATGGTGACTACTTCTTCATGCAGGAAGCTCTAATCCCTGGCCTTCATTGCCCACTGCTGGCCCAAGAATTGCCACTGTTGGCAGTCACTGTGATAGATGTTAGAGATACAAAGAAATCCTTATTTGTAAGGAGCTCACAGATTGCTGGCACATGTATGGTTTTTTTAGGCAGCATATGAGATGAAAGAATTTCCGAATCCCTGGGAATGCACTGAAAAGCCTTATTGCTCTATATCTCCCTCCTATTAGTTTTCCATTTTATGACGTCATCATTGAAGCCAGATCTTAGTTTGCCTACCACTGAATGTTTTGCTCTGATGAGTTGGTCTTGCCTTATGTGGTCTCACTTGAGGTTTCTTTATAGTCAGAATGGAGTTATCTGAAAATTATACTTGGAATGTTCTTATACAGTGAAGCTTTGAGAGTGTGAAGAAGGTAATGCCACTTTTTTGAATATCAGGAATCTGAAATATAGTTAAAAGACTTGCCTACAGTTATATGGTAAATTAAAACTGAGACTGTAACTAAGAAACACATCAAGTCTCAGCATAAATGACTACCCTTTTTCAAAAAAGTTATGAACATATGAAGCACTTTAACATATATTATTTAAATTAGTTATTTGGTTAAATGATTTAGTGTATGTAAAATACTTAGCACAGTGCTTGGTATAATAATGTAAGCTGTAATCCAACAACTTTGTAAGTAGGAATTTTTCCTTTCACTTTTCAGTTGAGTAAACAGGTTTACAGAAATTTTATTTTACTTGATCTTTCTGCTTATGGGTTTTCTGTTCTTCTAGGTTTTCTGCTTTTTATCTTACTGCTTCAGAAACAAGTTCCAATTTACATTACATTTTATTTTTAGGGCACAATATCATAGAGCTAGAAGGGCCTTCCGTACTATGTAGTATAATTTCCTCTTAGCATTGAAAAAGTTAATGACAAGACTGACTAGGTGACTTTCCCCAGGTTATACAGCTAGATAGTCTCAGATAAAACTGGGACCTGGTCGTTCTAACTTATTCAATAAAGAGAACAGAAGTCTGGAGTCCTAGATAGAATTCTAAATTCTGTCCTGGCTTGTTCTAAAAAGCTGAATGAGATACAATACCTCTTTAGACCTCTTGGTGCCACCACCTTTAAAATGGGTAGTCTTCTGTTTGTCTCATGTCTATTTTTGTTTACTTAGGTAGTCCTTATGATGTAAAGGTTTTGAAATTTTTAGTGTCTACCTTCTTTAATTAACTTGGTGAAAACATTTATCGAGCACCTACCATTTGGCAGTCACTATTGGTAGTGTTACAAAGGCAAACTTGCCTTGTAATAGGGCTCTTTGCCAGAATTGCTGGCACATGTTTGGACTTCTAGCCAGGCAGCCTGCGGGATGAAAGAACTCCTAAATTCCTGGGAATACTCTGTGCTCTGAAGCCCAAATTAAAATCAACAGCATTGTGATTATTGGGATGGCATTTTTAAAGTATCATTTATTGATGGTTTCTGAGGAAGTCCAGGAAAGGGAGCAATGTTATTCCAGAGGCATGTGTATCTCTAGAGAGATTGGGGGAACGGGGAACTTAAGAAAACAGGAAAACTTGTTAGGTCTAGGTGATTTTCTCACAATCACTTGTGCAGTCATCAGGACATGTATTCCTAATTGGACAAATGAGGGTATCGAAGTCCAGAGAGACAATGACTTGCCCATGTCATACAGCTAGTTAATACCAGACAAGGGTGGACTAGAACTTGGGTCTCCTGACTCCTAGTCCAGTGCTCTTTCTCTTATACTTGATTGCTGCAACAAATGAATATGACAACAGGTGAGGGGCATTGGTTGTTCGTATGGGCCTGTAGCACACTTTACTTTCCTTACAGGGAGTCTCCTTATTTTGTTTCAACTTTTTTTTCTTTTTTTAAGTACTGAGGTTCAACTGAACTCTCCTTTTCCAGCATCAGCATTACTATTGACTTAAATGATACTTTTTGAGGGGAAGAATGCAACCTTCAAGGTCTGTTTTCAGACTAGAGAGACGAATTCTGTTAAGATTCTCTTCATGAGATGAATGAATCATAAGGCTGCTGCTACCACTGAACCCAACTTTATCCTGTTAGATCTGAGGAGTCAGAGGTCGGAGACCACATCAGTGAAGAACCTCTCACTAGGGTCACCTAGGACAGGAAGGTTGCTTGTTTTCTAACTAACACTCCGAATAGTCATACAGCCCATGACCTTTGCCCTTCTTAACTGGTGATAGGCGCCCTTTATCAGTAGAGCATTCATGTAGATTCTATTCCACTGTTTCAGGTCACTCCCCCTATTAAATCTGAGGCAAGAAAAGGGTGAATTGAACAGCTTTTCTCACTGTGAGAAAGGTTTATGCATTATACTCAGCCAGTTAACAGGTCAGAGGAATGGGTTCCCACTGTGTGAAATACCTTCATATATGTATATAAATATTTGTTCTTTAAAACCTTGCCTTAGCATCGGATACCCTGGAAAAGATAATGTTTCTTTTCTAGTAGCTGCAAAATTAGAAGTATTAACTTTGGTTCTTTAGGCGAATACTCATTGTAATGAGTTTGTGTGCATGCTTTTCTATCTCTATCCAGTGTTCCCACTGCTTCCCATTCTTACAGAATGAAAGTTTGAAAGTGTCTGAGTCCTGAAGCAAGATAATTGAATGTGACAGGAACATAGTAACCAGAAGACCTGGGAGGCCATGAAAGATTTGCATTGCAAATATAAAAAGTAAATAATGAGGCTTCTTTTTCTCCTTTACAGGGAAACTGGATTCCAAGATCCATCAAGGAGCAAAGAAGGGGTTAATGAAGCAGAATAAAGCTGTCTGATGGAGGAGAAAAAGAACTATACAGCATAGTGCAGTTTTGTGTGCTAAAATGGTTATCTACTGGTCCTTTGGAAATGAAGCAGTGGAAACCTCAAGGCTTAGCATCAGGCTTGAATCTCTCAGAATTTAAACTCTTACCAAAACTTGTATATTTTTCTTAAAGAGTGGGATTCTTTATGTAATGGGTCGAAATCTTTGAATACACTATTGATAAAAACCTATTTTAAAAATTCTAGGTCTTTGACATTTTTTTTTTTTTCAGAGTGGTATTAGAAGAGAAAGGAACAAGTTGGAAATAACTTTCCTCTCTGAGGCTTAGATTTGTAGTTAGGAAAATTCTTAACCTAGGTTAACAATTTTTTGAGGGACCACTTGAATTTAAAAGTTTTGGTTTTTTTTGTTTGTTTCATGTTTTCAAAATGATAGGCTGATAGAGTATGTGGATGTCTGAGGAATCCTGTGTTTGATACAAACTTGTGATGGCACAAAAAGTTTTTTTAACAAGTTTTCTGTTCTAGTCCAACATCTCTTGAAATTAATAGTCTTCAAAGCTGAATGATCTTTGTTGGCAGATTTTTTTTTTTTTTTAATTTAAATAACCTGAAGAGGTGCTGCCACTTTGTTCTTTGGTTTGAGACATAGGACATAAGAGGGTCAGACTGGGAGAAGATGGAACCACCTGCTAAAGCAGCATGAAACTGCCCTATTTATTTTGTTGATTTTGCAAAAGCAACACTTGGATGGGGCAGTTAGAAAAAACTGAAAAAAAAAAAATCTCTTTAGTAAATGCATCCAAATACCCCTAAATGCTGAAACCAAACCCTTTAAATCATCCATACCCCAGGAAGCTATGAGCTTTGGAAAAATAGGAGGTTGGTCTGAAATGAGATTTCTACTAGTCAGTCTAGCCCCACTTAGTGAGGTACTTTTTTTCTGAGGCTGTTCAGAAGAGCTGTCAGAATCTTAGTTGCTGGCATCCTCAGGAAATTCATGGTCTTAAATGTGTATGTTCTGCTTTTTATAAAGCAGCACCACCACACTGGGGAAGTTGGATTCACTCCAGCAGTTGTGTGCATGACTTAAAAAAGAGAGCGAGAGGGAGAGAAAAAAGTGCCCTGTGTTATGAAAAAGATTAATTTCCCCTTTCTTTAATCCTTCATATTCAGCGTTTATTTGTATTGAAATGCCTCCACTCATTATGCATTGATGTTCACTCAACTGTGAACCCCGCTTGTTGCATCGCTCAAGGCACTGGCTTTGTGGGGGCCTGATCACTCTGGATTCCCAGGGAAAACCCATTCGATTCTTGCTCTGGTGATGCAAACGTGCAGTATTTTATTTTCTTTTCCAGTTCAACTTCTGTGGAGAAAGTGGAAAGGACAGCTAATGGTACTTCTTTAGGGCAAAAGAAAATCTTTTGAGCCTGCTACAAACCCTAGTACTGTTGATGAAGCCATCCTGGGTTCACTATGCAGTTAATAGTTTACCAAGCAATAGCACCTTGAATTCTGTGCTGGAATTGTCTGGTTTCTTAATAGCAAAATAAAGGTAAAAGGCAGGAGGTAAAGAGCCTAGGGAGGGGAAAAGAAAAAGTTTATCTGCCTTTTCATTTGAATGACAGCCTGAGTACGGAAGAGTCTAGATTGATTTTTTCCACCTGGATAGATTGTATGGGCAAGCATAAAGAGAAACACATCAGGAGCTGCAAGAGTTCAGGTTATGCAACCATTTTGTGTGCCATGATAAGAAAGTTTACAAGAATCTTACAAAGTTTACAAGAACCTACCTTGGCGTCCAAAATTTGCTGCTAGAGCCGCATGAGTAAATGGTAGAGTAACTTGAAAACTTCGACTTTTCATGGTTAGACTATGAAAGCCTGTCTTTCGTTCACGTGGTGATGGTATAAGGTCTCTCTTTTATTTGCAGAGACACCGAGAGGAAGTGTGGGAGAGACATGAGGGTAGTTTGGCCCTCTGTTCCTCGGTGATGAATGGCATAATTTAAAGTCTAGTGGAAATTCTTAGCCTGAGTACAAACTTGCCAAGGAATAGCCTTTCAGTGCTTTACAGCACTTTGCACTGACCGTGTAACTCTGGGACAACTTGGCCTGAGGGAAGTTTCATATTTCTGAGCTGGTTTTCTTTTGCGGCCTACATACCTGCGCCCCCTTTAGGATGGTTGGGTTCAGTTGCTCCCAATTTATATTGTACCTAAAGGATTCAGCGTTTTTATTTTTGTTTTTCTAGGCAAGACTCAGTTTCAGTTGTATATATGAAACCAGAGACTTTCTCTGTCAGGATTCAGGAGGGTTTAGCCTTTTAGTCAGATGTTTGAAATGAAGTGAGGGTTTTTAAATTTTGCTTGCTATATTCTGGAGAAAGAGAACTACGTGACCCCCCCCCCCCTTTGCTTTATAAGCTGGAAATGTACAAAAACCCATTTTTTTTCCCCTAGGGAGTAGTATGAAAAATTTAAACTTCCAAGATTACTTGTACACATAATTACAAAGTTATGGCTTTTAAGAGTTATAACCCTGAATCCCTTTCCATTTTAAATACTATCTCTACTAAAGCTCATTTATGTGGGTTTCATTTACTTTGGTTAATTTTTTAATGCCTTTGCTAGAGCTCCTTGCCCAAGACCAAGACAGTCTGGGGGTTGTTCTTTTGCCCAGCAAGAAAAGGTCAGTAAAAAAGCAAGCATCTATTAAACTACAGAAATCAGCTAACTTCAGTTTATTAGGCCTGGGGGAAGGAAAGAAAGTCCTGTGATGAAGGATGTTTTCTCCTTCAGATTCAAATAGCAAGTACACATCTGCTGTTCTCAGCTTCTGTGAATGTGTTTGGAGGGAGGTGATCCATATCACAGGCTCTAGCAGGAACAAAGGATCTTTCAATTTGGAGGGCTTTTCTACTTTTCTTATGCAGAGAAGAAAGAACCAAGCCACAGTGCCATCCTCTGACTCAAACTTGTGTGAATGTCCATTTATTTGTGTGCACATAATGTGGATTAATTTATGGGGTGAAAATTGGTCAGTTGTGACATAGAGAATCCACAAAGAAAACTAAGTAAATGTTGTACCCCGGCTTGGAGTCAAATAGGGCCAGGGAAGGGTAGGGGACAGGGAATGGGACTGAGGATCCATAGAGAGGTGTGTCACAGGAAGGGACTGAGATGTTGGGACAAGGGACAAAAGTGTAATTACAGGAGATTTGAGCAGAGTCTAGATCTGTACTGTGTAATATGATAGCCACTAGCCACATGTGGTTATTTAATTGAAATTAAGAATTCAGTTCTTAGTCATGTTTACCATATTTCAAGTGCTCAAATAGCCAGATGTGGCTAGTGACTTCTGAATTGGACAGTGCAAATATAGAACATTTTCAACTTTGTAAAAAATTCTATCAGATAGTGTTTGTTTGGAGCAGGGGTCAACCACTTTTTCTGTAAAGGGTCAGGTAGCAAATATTTAGGCTTTATAGGCCATATAATCTGTAACAACTATTTAGCTCTGCTGTTGTAGTACAAATGCATCCGAAGGTAATATATAAATGAGCATAGCTATGAGCCAATAAAACTTTATAGACACTGAAATTTGAATTTCATATAGTTTTCACATCACAAAATATTTTTTATTTTTTAGCTATTTAAAAATGTAAAAACCATTCTTAGCTCATTGGACATACCAAAACAGGCGGTGAGCCTGAATTAATCTGTGGGTCATAATTTGCCAACCTCTGTTCTAGAGGAACAGAAAGTCAAAACTTAAGACTCTTTTATTGTACAGGACATCAATCACTTGAAAATTTTTAGTGATTCTTCTGGGCTTAAAGACGTTTTTCTGGCTAAAGTTGGGGTCCACTGTAGGATTGTTTACTTTGTTTCCTATTTTTGCCATCTAGTTTCCAGTAAGTAGAGCCATGCTCTTCAGTGGGAGATGACTATTCAAGTGTTAACCCTTAATTAAGGCACACTTAAGTCTAAAATACTAAATAAACTCTACTTTCTCTACGTGCCCAGTGGTGAATTCTCCATTGTAACATCACCCAGTACAGATCGGAAGTGTGCTGTCACCTGAGATCAGTTCTGTTGTTGCACTGCCCTAGAACAAGCTGAATATTGGTGGACCAAAGGCAGATTATTCTTCCTAGGCCAGACAGATTTAGTTCTCATCTTTAGCCATCACCCCTACCCCAAACACACATCCCTGTCTGTGTATGGAGATGGAGTGTAAGGGGATTTTATGACCTGGCTTTATCCCCAAGTCACATACTAGGGGAAGTAAGGAAAGATAAAAACTGCAAAGCTGACTAAGATGGTCAAGGACACAGTAAGGACATAATAGGGGCTAAAATGTGGAGAGTCTTGATAATTAAGAAAAATTTGTTTGCTATGGAAGGAGGTGGGAGGCTTAGGGAGGAGGTCCTGAACGGTATGTTTCACAAGTGAGAGATGGGTGGGAGGGTTCACTTAAACAAACATGGACTAAATGCCTGCTGTGTACTAGGTAGCGTGCTGGGCAATCAGAGATGAATGACAGATAAGGAAAGAAAAGTTTCAATCGTTAGAATGGTGGGTAGAAGGCCAGAATAAGACGTTTAGAAAATAAAAATAAGATTTGGTGACAGGATGATGAGGTGAAAGGGATATAAAAGGATTAGAAATGGGTACGTTGGGGAGGAAAACAAATGGTAATTCTCAAGAAACTGGAGAACAAAAGATAAAAAAATTAGGGGTTTCATACTTTGCTGAACCAGGGGGTAAAAATGAACGAAACCATCATAAGCTGTGTGTGCTCTTCTCTTTGTGGATGTTTACGTTCAGACACCTTATGGCCCTTCCCCCGCGGTTGAAGGACACCTACAGCATTGTCTTCTGTATTTAGGATACGATACTTCCCCAGAGACCTCTCTGCGAGGAAGTCTGGTCCAGCGAGAGTTCTTTCCACGAGGAAAGAGCGTTAGGTTCGAGCTCTCCGATCCAGGTTTCTTCGAATTTATCTCTGTTTTAACCGGCCCGCCGGGTTTTCCAGCATTCCCAGAGCAGACTCTCTAATCCTGGCTCCGTGTGACCGCGCATTCCGAGACCCAGGATTTGGCTCCTCTATCCAGGTTCCGGGTTTCCCCCGCGCTCTCCTGCTCCAGACTCCACACCAGCCTGGAATCCGGATCCGAGGGCCCGGTAATCCGGCGTCCGGGCCTTCCAGGCGGCCCTGGTTGTCCCGGATCGCGGCGGCGGCGGCGGCGGCGGTGGAGGCGGCTGAGGGACCCGCGGCCCCGGACACAGCGGCACCGGCCGGGCGGGGTGGAGCGGCACGGGGAGGGGGCGGAGAGCCGGAGCGGAGGCGGGGTGGGGTGGGGGGGAGGGGCCGCGGGAACGGATGGAGGCCTGGGCCCCGTAGCAGCAGCGGCTCTACGGCCCGGAGCCCCGGGCCAGCGGAGGTGGCGGCTCCCGGGACCGGCCGCGCGGTGAGTCCGGAGCTTTGTGTGGAGCGGTGGCTGGGGGAGGAGTGAGGCGGCGGCGCTGAGGGGTCCAGGGGCCGCGGCGCCTGCCAGAGGAAGTGGGGGTTGGGGGGTCGGGGCGGAGCGAGGGGAAGGTGTGTATTGGGGGGAGGGGGGTCGTTGCGTGGCTGGGGGAGGGGGCGTCGAGGGGCGCGGGGTGAAGTTCAAAGCGTGGCGGAGGCCGGCTCAGGCTGAGGGTAGGGGTGCCCGAAAGGGGATCAGGGTCGGGCCAGGTTGTGGGGACGGGCCAGAGAGTTTGAGAGGCCAGCCTGGGTATCTTGAGGGAGCCCAGGGCAACTGGGGCTAGTCAGGGAGTTAGGGGATATCAGAGCGAAGGGTTGGGAACAGGACGTGTGCGTGGCCCAGGAAGGGGGAGCAAGGTGGCTGGGGGTGTGCAGTAAGTACGTTGTGGGTGTGTGCTCCTTCTAGTCTTCGGGTCACATTTACTCCTGTCCTTTTCTTCAAGATGGAGGGATCCAAGGGCCTGGACCTTAACTGCTATCCTTGTACCCCCCAGGAGGGTTTGTGACCCTGTCCTGTTTGGAAAACCCGTGCTGCCCTCTTTTCCCTTTATGTGTAATTACGGTTGGATCATCTCTGTGCTGTACTCAGATTCTCCTTCCTCCCTCTGGGGTAGAGGAGGAGGAGACACATCTGACCAATTAATGTGTGTTTGTGAAACAGGCAGCAGCAAACAGTCATTTCAGCTTCTAGGAATTAGGCTCACACAGGGTAGAGATCAGAGCCCTTTAGGGAGAATATTTCTGAACAAATCACAAATGATTAAATTCTCTAAGAAACAGCTTCCTACCTAATGAGAGTGGGAAAGATGGGGGAGAAAACCTGTCTATTTCCAGCCATGTGTCCAGAGCCCCAGGGGTTGAGGAGAGTCCCCAGTCCCCCACAGGCCTCTCTTTTCTGTATTAGGCTTTGCTCTGCAGCCTTGAGTTAATTTCACCCCTGCTGCTTTGTCTTGGGGGAGGGAGTGCTGTTTTAGGCAGTTGTGAGGAGATGACTGTTCTGCTGCTACACAATAGTCGTGTCATTTTATCGGGAGTGCTACCCCAGGGCTGAGAACTGCTGCTGCAGAGATAAACCGGTCCCTCTCACCCGCCTATTGTGTACACAGTGAAGGTCATAGGTTCAAGTCTTGTCTGAGAGCTTTGGATATGCTCCATCTCCCAGGCTCCTCAGTGCCATTTTCTTCCTTTTCCAGACTGGGGCTTGCCATTGGAGGAGGCCAGACAGAAAGGCTCTTCTTTTTGAGTGAGGAACAATGCAGAGCTCATTGGCACACATTTTTCAGAAGAATAGGGCATGCCAGCCATGTTGTGCCTGCCTCTTTGGCTAGCCTATACTAAGTTGTGAAGGAATTGTGTCTGGGAGACTCAACCTTGATGTTTATGTCAGACCTCCAAGGGGAGGTTTCTACTCTTGTTTGAACCATTATATTTAATTGTTTTTATAGAGATGGGACACTCATACAATGATTTTTGTTTATTTGTTTAGGAATATCACTAAAAACCTGTGTAGCATTAAGATAGGGAGTCAAGGACCTACTGCCTTTTTAGAGGTGACTTCCTGGTCAGTAGTAATTGCACAACAAAAAAGCCACAGAATTTACCTATCCGGTCAAGGGCTGTGGAAACAAAACACCTTTCCTTTTCATCTTTATTTTAATTCTAATGAAAGGAGGTGACTTGCTCATTATGCAGAAAGTCCATATCTGCCTCTTTATTAGGGAGAAATCTGTCAAAGAGATGAACATTGCGAAAGAATCATTTGAAGTCCTGGAGGTTATTAATGATAGAAGGATGAGACCAAGCTAGAAGGAACTGTTTTTTTGTGTGTATCTCATAGATTTCCCCACATAGTACTATTAGGTAAAAAATAATTTGGAGGTATAAATGAGATTTCCATTTAGGACATTAAAGAAAACTTAAAAGATTAGAAATCAAACTCATAAGAGGGCAGTTGTTCACAATACCCTGTGTATACAATAGCCAACCATTTCCTATAGGGTATTGTTGAATAGAAACTTTAGCCTTCAGTTTTACTAAAGGTCTTTCTGAGGTGCTGAGAGTCTGTGTTGCCCCCCTCATTTCTTTATTTCAACGAGTCTCTTAAAATGATGGCTTGTTATTTAGGTGTTGGGCTTTGTTAGGAGGGAATGGGTTCTGACCTTTATATTTCCGGATGACAGAACTGTCTTCGGTCTTACTAGAGGTATTGTCTGTCTTTAGACTATTTCCAACTCTTATTTGGCCTAGGTCTCAGAGTGAAGCTTCAGCTATACTGACTCCAAAGCTTTTTGCTGTTGGGCTGTTGGCATTCATTTCTGAATCCTGTCAGGTGACAGTGAAGGCAGAAGCCTCAGATTAAATTTGCTCTGATTAGATTCAGTGGTTTCAGATTTGAGCCCTTGCCACAAGGTGTTTTCCGAGTCTTCTGATTGTGACCATCTTCCAGAGAGCACTTTGGATCCATGTCCCCGCCCCCGCCCCCAACTTCTTGGTATAAAATGTTTCCTTGTGAGGAGTCTAGATAGCTGGACAGATTAGCGCTTTTTTTGTGTGAGGATATGGAAGCATAATTTTGGCTCCTGGTAGTAATTATGTTGCAATTAGCATATAGCAACTAAATGACTGGAACAGGATAATTTGTTGAGGGGTTTACTGATTGCTCTGTCAAGTGGAAGTGCCACTCCTTATTTATTGGACTGGGAACACCACTGCCTAGGCTCAGCCATGGAGACTTAAGAAATACAGGAATGATGCATGGTCTCCAGAAGTTCTTGCTCTGCTCCCTCATTACTGGCGGGTACTGTAGTACCTTCTATTGCCACTTTCTCTTGCTCCAAAGGGAGCTAAGCAATTGTGATTTCCCTTGTGGAAAACTGGTCATGAATGGGAATACTGCCAGACAGATGGAGCCACTCTGAGATAAGGCAGCCTTATGTTGTGTGGCCAGATTTTTTTTCACCAGCCGAATTCTCTCTTCTACTTGATTTTTAAAAATCAGCTTCCTTTAAAAAACAAAGAACAACAGCAACAAAAAACACAAAATACAAAATCACATAGTATACTAAGTATGCCTTCATGATCTTTCTCATAATAGTTGGCTGTGACAGACGAAATGAAGATAAGCGATGCTGATTGGTAGGTTCTGGGCCCACTAAGTGTCAGTGAAGGACACTTTTCACTAGGGAACAGGTAATTCACCAAAGCACCTGCCTAGCCAGGCATGTGGAATTGGCAGCAGCTGTGCAGCTGAAGAGGGATTATTGAGCAGGTGGTTAAAGAATCAAATGCCACAGTGACAAGAAAATACTTGGTCTTCCATGGTTTAGGTTCAGTTCATACGTGTGAAATTGCTCTTTGTTTCACATTTTTTAATGGCTAATACTGGCTTGTTAGTGAGATGATAATGGAATAGAGAAAAGAGATCCTTCTTTCTCTGTGTTTCTTTTAGATTACTGAGTAGCTTGCTTCAGACATGGTCCTAGAAGGCCCTATTGTATTTTATGAGTTCTGGCTTTATGCCTTATGAATGGGAAGGAAATAGTGCTAATTCAGTGTTTCTAGTACTTGTTTATTAGAGGAAAATGGGAAGGAGAAAATTCTTTGCTTTTAGTGTGGTGAAAAAGATTTAGCCCACTGGGAGGATACCCAGCAGGTTTTATGCGAAGGATGTAATTGACTTTGTGTTAGGTCTATCTAACATGCCTTATTCCAGAAATTTGCGTATGTTTTTATTTTATGAATTTAATTCTCCACACGAAGTTTGCATCTCTTCAGGTGTTTGTTTTATTCCATTTTTAGTTTCTTCCAGCACCTTTTATAAAATTCTTTTCCCTGGCATTAAGATGAACATCACGTGTTAGAGTCAAATCATCACCACAGAGCCAAATTATGTTAAAGAAATATCTCAACTAAATATTTTTCTTAAAACCAAGTACAACATTTTCTGTAACTTGGAGGAGGACTTTCTATTTTGAAGTTTTCTGCAAATTTCCAGGTTTTTCTTATAAGTTATCATCGTTCTGTTAATATGATTTTATTTTTCTTTCACATGTTCATGTCACTATAGTAGGCAGTGCTAAAGAGCCCAAAATTTATAAGCAAGTGACTTGATGTTTATTATCTGACTTTTTTAGTGCCCTCCAGTCATTTTTTGTATTAGGCTGACAGGTTGTGTGTTCCTATTGAAACACACACACACAGTCAGTCAAATTCACAGGGTGTTAACAGGTGATTGGAGAGAAATAAGTGATGTTAACTGTGTTAGAGTAAATCGCTTTTCCAAGTGCAGTGAAGGTTCTGACCTGTTTGTCAGAGAGAGAGGCAGATTTAGGTAGGTAGGTAGATATATAGACAGATTGAGTTAGAGGAAAGGGAGGCAAAAGGTGTGACTCTGAGGCCAGGGCCTGTGGACCACTGCAAAGACAAGAACATTTGCAAGAATCTGCTTAAACCTAGTTTCAAACCTAACTGTAAGTGAGTGCCTATTATTTAGTATCCACTTTTGGGAAAGAATATAAACTTCTTTATTTTCCCATATGAAACCATCACAGTTGTTTGTTTTAAATAGTTCACAAAGCACCATATACTTTCTTAGCAGTCAGTAGTTTGCTTCCTCATGCTTTTTTTCCTTTTCCTATTTCTCATCTTAGTTCTCTGCTCTGAAGACTTCTCTAGCAGCTTGGAAACACTCTAATTACTGTAGCTATTATAGTCACAACCCAGATCTTCCACCTCCTTCCCACTCACCCCTTTCTATCTTCCTTCCCCCTCCCCTTGCTCTAGCAGCAGGAGTTGAACTGCAGTCTCATGAGCACAGTCAGATCTATGAATGAGCTTTATATCTTGTCAAGGCAGAACTCCAGATCCAACAGGGCTGATTTTTCATGGTTCTCTTGCTGTTTGTTCTTGGATAAGAGCCCCAGAAATAAGAGATGGCAAATACCTATTAGGTCATATCTAGTCCATCACTCAGGAGCAAACCTACAATCTTTCTCTTGTCTCTGTGAGAATTTCTCGCTTGCTTTTGTAGGTAGGAGCTGTCTGATGCCAGGCAGGCTCTGAAACTGCCTTTTTTATTGTGCTCTCTGGTCATTAGTGTCTGGCCAGCTCTGCTCTCTTGGATTTTTATTCTTATCCCATTTTCAAGATTACTTGCTCCCAGCAATATCTCCACCCCTTCATCTTTAGTCCTTTCTTCTCAATTTTTGGGACCGCATTTATAAGGGTTTCTTTTGTACCATTAGTTTTCTGTGCCAGAAGTTACCACTTTTTAAACCCTTGCCGCAAGGGCCATTGTGGCATCCCCTTAAGGAGGTGCATTTGATGGAAACACAGGACAAAACTTTGAAGGTAGTAATTGAATTGGCTTAGGAAGTATGTGCAAAGTTGTGCCCTTAAGAAACCCCTGTACTGTATGAACAAATGCTGCTTTTTTCTGTTTAATTTGGGGTGCTTCCTTTTCAAATCCTTTTGTTCTCTTTATGTGGATGCATTTTGTTTTTGTGTGGCTTAATTACAGTTACAGTCATTGTCTGATTTAATGGTGTTATGTTTTCTTTGCTAATATAGCTTTTCAAAGCATGGAGAAAAAAAACATAGAATTGGGAGTCACAAAAACCCAGGTTTTCATCACAGTTATGCTTCTAACAAGCTGTGTGACCCTGTACTAGTTTTCACTTTCCTTATCTGTAAAATGAGCACATTAGACGGGATCATCTCTAAGGTTCCATTTAACTGTAGAGTTTTATGATATCAAGATTGTGATAAAAGGAGGATTTTTACTGACTGGAAAGTGACAGAAGTTAGCAGTTTTTTATTACTGTGTTAAAAATATAGTCAGTATTCAGAAGAGCTAATGAGTGCAGCCTTAGTTCCC
The DNA here is from genome assembly GCF_014176215.1 of Rousettus aegyptiacus. Lineage (NCBI taxonomy): Eukaryota > Metazoa > Chordata > Mammalia > Chiroptera > Pteropodidae > Rousettus > Rousettus aegyptiacus. The sequence goes on from NW_023416306.1 coordinate 131,984,177, forward strand.
TGGAGCTTGACTCAGGGCTTGACTCCCCTCTTTGATATGTTTGTAAAGCTTATGCTGTGCTTTTTTTTTTGACTAGACCATCTTTTTTTTGGAGAGGCTTGTGCCCTCGTTCTGCAGGTTCACAAGCTTGTCAAATACATCTTTTTCTAGCCATAAGAATTGGAATCAGAAAGCTGCAGAAAAAGAACCTCATCTTGTGAGAAGGAAATCATACCGGGAAGGATTTGCCACATATCAACAAATAATTTTGTGCATTCAGTCAGGGATCCAAGACCTTACATCTTTTATATCTGAAATTTTTTGAACCAAATGGGACTGATTGTGGAAATGGGTTGGGCATTTTTCCAATTGTAACCAATTAGTAGAAAACCTGATTTGAATTAACTTCTTGGGATTTAATGTGAGTTGCTCACTGTGTTTTGCTTGGAAAATAAAATTGTTATTTTTAATGCTGAAAGTGCTAAATTGGTGACATTTGGTGAGGTATGACTAACAAGGGGATCTCTGAAATACCTGGTTAAAGGGACTGAGGGTTTAAGAGCTGGTGAGTGACTGTAGAAACTTTGAAGTTGGTAGTAAAGTCTTTGCTTTCAAGCAGTTTAAAGGGAAAACATTACATAACCAAGTTAATTCCCGAAGTTAGGATTTTTATCAACATTTCCCACTTAATTTTTTGGATTTGAGAATTCCAATAGCAGCTATTTATTGAATGTTAAGAGGAGGATGACAATCTTTTAATTTGTTAATATAGCACAATCCCATCTTTATTCTGCCTTTGAACATTGGAAGAAGCATTTGCTGTTTTTAAATTTGTACTTAAAGAATCCATCAGTCTGTAATAGAAAAATTTGGTGGGTGGAACTATTGTTTGTTTTGGACTCACAAAAAGTCCTGGGAGTACTTTGCTTTATTCCCAGCCATCTGTAGCACATTACTAATTTTCAGGTAATCTAAAAGTTATTTTGGGAAGTAAAATCTCACTTGAATGTGAGATTTTAGAAAGATACATATTAGAAATATAAGGAGTTTTCATAGATAGGTTTTTGTTTTGTTTTGTTTTGTTTTTTAAAGATGGCTAAGTGAAGTTTAAGGTATTGACTTGAAAAGTGGCCAGAGTAGGTACCATGCAGCCCTTGGAAATCAAACCACACCATGAATGAAATCCAGATCTTGGCAGTTAGGGACACATTGCAAGCTGGTACTGCATTATAACTGGTACCACATTGAATGCTGGTACCTATTGTTTCCTAGGCTGTAGTTCAGTATTTGTAGAGGAAGGCAGCAGTGTCTGCTCTGTTCTTTTTGCAGAGTACAGCCAGTAGGCTTTGGGTATGTTACTAGCAATATTCCTAGTAACGTTCTTAGGTGAAGCACTTTGGGTTTGGGATGAATTTTCATTCACGTGAGCAGAAGTGGATGTTCAAGAATGTACCTTGCACGTTTCAGTTACAAATTCTGAGATTTGATGAGAAGCCCAGTATTTATCTTTGTTCTGGAACTGATGTTTCTAGAGCAGAGTCTTAAGAAATAGTACCAGAAATGGAACTATAGGAAGAGAAATTGGAATCATGGAGCTTATGGAGTATGTGAATCTGAAAGGTATACAGGGAAGGGGAAATTTTTTTCTACCTGGCATCTGCTTTCGGATGTTCCTCCAGTCCATAATTCTGAAACCTGCCTATCCTTTTGTCTCCTAAGCATTACAGTTCTTCCACTTGTTGAAGCACAACACTTTGGATTCATATTTAGATATTTTTTGTTCCTCACTTTTTCTAATCATTCGTTACATTTGGGTTATTCTGGATATCTTGCCATTTAGCTTCACTTTCTCATTTGACTCACCTAGTTCAAGCTTTCATCTGTATATTACTGCAATAACTTCCTGGTTAATACCTCTTTCTGTGCCCTATACTACAGACTGCTGCAATACTATTATAATTTTTTTTCATTTAGTTAATATTTATTGAGCACTTATGTGACAGCCAGACCAGACGTGGTCCTTGTACTTTCAGGGCATCTAAGTCTAGTGGAGGAGACCAGGAATCAACTAATGAATGTATAATTTTGAACTGCAGTGCTCTGAAAGGAAAGAATTTGGTTCTGGAAGAGTATTTGATAAGAAACCCCACCTCCTTCTTAAAGCCTTTCTTAACCTTCTTCCCACCCACCTATCTCCAGAATTGATTTCATCATCATCTTTATCTCTTTTAACTCTTTGCTACAATCTCTGTTATATAGCACTATATCACACATAGTCTTTAATTATAATTAAACAATTATTTGCAAATATAGTTTTTTCTTTTCTCATTTTAAAACTCCATGAGAGATTTCTGTTCCCATGGCTTCTAGCCCAGTGCTTGAATATAACTTTATGCTTAATTAATGCTTGGTGAATTGAAACTTTTTGTGATTTTTTTTTTTGAGGCCTCCTCTTATGCTAAGGTAACTTCCATTCTGCACGTTTTATCCCAAACCAAATAACGTAGGAACAAGGCAGACGACAAAAGTCTTCACAATTCCTTTAGGTTCAAGGACAAGCATCTGTTGCCTTTTTGCTGCCTGCATCAGTACTTTGCTGTATATCCTAGCTGATGGAAGACTTGGGGGAGGGGGAAGGGTGGAACATGGTCAGAGGAGACAATGTAATGTATGTAGGTCAATCATGGGAATTAGTCTGGTTCCATTAGAGGAATATAGGTATTGTTGGGCCTTCTGGGTGTTGTGGACCTCTGTGAGGTCTTTACCGTTTGCCCTATTTACTTGTTTTATCCCATAAATATTTTTTGGATTCCTACTATGTGTGAGGTCCTGTTCTAGCTGTTTAAGATCAGTGAACAGAATAGACAAAAATTCCAACCTTGTGGATCGTATCTTTTAACAGAAGGAATCAGAAATAAGCATAATACGTGATTATATAGTATTTAAAGGGTGATAGATTATGTGGGGAAAAAACTAGAGCGGGGGAATTAGGTCTGTGGAGGAGAGGTAGGTAGGAGAAGTAGGAGGGTTGAAGCTTTAAGGTGATCAGAGTGGGCATCTTTGAGACACGTGGCGCTGGTGTGTTACTGCGTTGTTAGGCACTTCCCTGAGGTTGCTGAATGTTCTTCAGAGAGAGAAAGGCAGTGTCTGCATTTGTTCCAAAGAGTAGCTGATGTTGAGGGGGAAATAGCTACTCGTTATATTTTCTCCTGGGTGCTCCCCTGGCTGGCATTCTTGGAAGTTAATCATGGTGAAAATTGCAGTCAGTCATGTCTGCAAGACACCAGGGGCTGGAACTGGAGGCCTTGTAGCCAGTTTCCTGAGGGGTGGGATTTACTCTTCTGTTGACTGGGCCTTGGTTGCCTAGAGTAATGGGTGAGTTAGGCCTCTTGGTTTTCTCCTTTATCAATGGGAAAAGCCCATATCGTGATCTTCCCTCTTTCTAGTGAGGCCTCAGTAACTGTGTTTGGGGGTAGCTCATTAAAAATAAGCTTTCAAGGAGTGTGCACTCTGCTCCTAACTGAAAATTGAATTTTCGAGTATGCAGTATTTTTGACTTCCTCTCAGCACTTAGCTAACTATGTTCTAGAAGTCTCAGTACCTGATTCATTAGCTGGAGAACGTCTTATGATGATGTTTAGTTGCTCTCTTGTCTGACTTGTGTATTGTAAATTTTCTTATAATTTCCTTGCCTGCCCTTTACTCACCCTCCTACTTCTTCATTATTTTTTCAGTTACCTCTTTCTTTTTTTTCTTATATGAAGCTGATAGGAAACAGAAATCTCGTAGGCCAGACTGCTGTTTTGGTAATTGGCTGCAAGCTAAAATTTCTACCTAATATACAAGAAATAGAACGTCTTATTTCTGTCCTTGGGTTATGCAGCATGCAGCTTGTGGACATCAGGCTTTCCGCCTATTAACACTGTATGTATTTGACACAGCTGAGGTGCAGGGTACCTGTACATGCCGTTTTTATTTATGTCATCAGCTTGTGGCAGTGCACAAAGACACCTATTTGCCATTCTATAAAAAAGTGTTCTTTTTGCTATATAATTTTAGAATAAAGGTTCTTAATGAACTCAGGTCCATGCTAAGAAAAATCTGTTACTTTTAGGCAGATACGGTTCTAATGTTAGGTGAGCTTCAAGGCAGATTTCATATGGCTTTTTTCTGGATTTGCTGTATATCAGACTTAAAGATATACATTCTTATTACATATACTTAAATGGTACAGTAACATACTACTGATACTGTGAACTTTAAAGCCAGCAGCTGTTCATTCAAATGTGTGCTATTTTTTTTCTTTAGTGGTTGAAAGGATCTCATTTTAACTAATAACCAAGTTGTATTTTATTAGTAAAAAATGCTTTAAAATGCTTAGTTTGCTAGAGAAAACTTTTTTTTTTTTTTTACTAGTAATATCTCTGTGGTTTGTATTAGTTGGCCCTTCCAGTCCTAGCAGAGCTAGAAATCCTGGCAGTGTGGATTTCAGATGAGTTCCATAACACTGTATGACAGAGCAGTGTTTGGCAATATTCTTTTTCTAATAGAGCTTTACTATAAGAAAGAAATTCAGTCTGAACAAGATCACATTGGGAGAGGTGACATAACAATAAATCTTTTCTTCTAACAACAAATCTAGAATATATTTTACCTATGTGATCTGAAGCATACTTATTTATAAGTGTTACCAATGTAAACATAATTAGTGCCATTTGTATCATCATTATATAATTTTTTCCCTTCTTTTGTGGTAGGTAAAATAATGGTTATAATGATTTAATTCACATCTCAGATACTTGATGGAAGGAGACTAATGCTTGAAATGTGGTGCTACTAGGCTGTATACTTCACAAGAATGATAGAGGCAGCAAGTGATTACATTTTTATAAGGACTGAAATCTTTGCTTAAATAAAAATGTCACATTCCCAATCAAAATAATGTGACTGAGTTGAAATGTTGAAGGAGATTGGAGAAACTGCAAAATTAATCCAGCTAATAATAATGTGGAGTTTATTAATTTATACAAAGTCTGGTTAAATACTTCATTGCGAGCAAATGTGAAGACGTGTTGAGTAAGACAAACTACCTATAGTTGGCGGTTTTAGAATTTTCATAGCAAAGAAATAACCTGGATTTTACTTTGAGGAACAAACAAGAATTGATAAAGGTTTCAGTAGGTCAGCACTATTTGATAGTAATCATATCTTGATTAAGCTCAGCATTCTTCAGGAAGAGGAAGAACAAAGTCTTATATGGAGAGTCAGTTTTAAGAAATCAAGCTGTGATCAAGTGTGTACCTTAAGAAAGTGGAAAGAAAGATTTCAAAAAAGTAAATAACTCACTGTAAGTTTAAAGACTTAAAAACTCATATTAGAAGTCCACATTAAAAAAAATGCAAGGGATCAAAAGCACCGTTGTACAAAAGAGATAATTATTTGACATAGTCTTAGAGGCTGTGGAGAGGAAAAGGCCATCTTTAAAAAAAAAAAATTAGAAACATTTTCAGTCAAGGAGACTGAAGACCATAAAGTGACGATGGTTGAGCACCCAGAAATTAGGTGGAAGAAGAAAAAGATGAATTTGATAAGCCTCTTTGCCCAATTCGTGGTAAGAGTTTTTTTGTTTTGTTTTGTTTTTAGTTTTTTTGGTTATTTTTAAGAAGATATGTTAAAAATGGAAAGGCAGCTAGAAAATTGGTGAGACCATTTATTTGATCATGTATGAAAACATTAGAGAATTTCCACTTCTGTATTTCCCATTCCAAAGCAGATTAAAACTTCTAGGTCAAATGATGATTGATGCTTACTGTTTTTTTCCTCTGATTGGAACATGAATTAATCTTTTATAAAGTACAAAAAAGGATAAAGAACTCCCAGGAATTATCCCAGAAAGTTAACATTTATTTATTTAGTATTTCCAACACATTTTTTCTTCTAGCTGCCTAGGCTTTTCTTGGTCAAATCAGTAAACTTGAGATCAGATTTATCTACTCAAGAATTTAGAATTCAAGGATAAACTGAAACTCTTAGTGGAAATGTATCACTTCAAGCTGGAAGTGGCATGGTCACTACACTCAGGCACTGGCGTAGGTTTCAAACATGATTTTGTCAATAGGAAGGGTTTGGAGGTGGAGGGACTAAAAACTATATTGGAAAATAGGTAAAATGTAAGTTAAAGATTGAGATTATGTGGTGCCATTTATGTAAGTTATTGCGGCCAAGGCAATGGGAAAAAAGGACTTTTTTTACATAAGGAGAAGTCACATAAGAAAAATCATTAACAATTGTGTGTGGACAGTTATTACCAGTGGACATTGTTTATTTTGAAAAGACTTTTGTTAAAATCAGGCTAAAGGCTATTTAAAAACTTTAGTCATGAGTGAAAGAAAATGTTTTGTTGTGCATTGGCAAACTGATATTCTGACAGTAAACACTTCTCTAGGTCCATACTTCTCTGCAGTTCTAAAATTCAGAAGCTTCGAAAACAAAGGTTTTTTTGTAAGTAGGCACATACCTGACTTCAACTAATAAGAAACCATTTATAGTCTGTTTTTGTTTATTTCCAGTAAATACTTCTTTTGCTGTAGGAGTATTAATAAGTTTGATGTTAGGGTACTGTTCCAGTTTCTACTGAAAGTATCACACTGTATATGATATATTAATTATCTCACCTTTTTATAGGCAAAGTAACTGAGGCTCAAATGTGTGCAGGGACTTGCCCAAGATTGTTACACATCTAGGGAAAGGTAAAGAGTAGATTTGTGCTTTTCTGCCTTCTCCCCACCCCCCCCTTTTTTTTTCATTTTACTGTGCTGGTTCCTCATGACATTACCTCCAAAAACCATCTTGATGATACCTTCTTCTAGGTAGAAGAATTTAAGCAATGACCCTTATCTTATTTGACATTTTAATAAATGTTTTACATAAGTGACATATTTAGGTTTTCCTGTGACATTAATTAAGCTCTTTTAGGTAGTTAGGTTCCCAAATTGTTTACATTATACTTTAGGACTATCTTCGCTATTGTGGGCAGATGGAAGGAATATCTTGTGTGGGGAGGTGGGGGATGAAAAATAGAAGATGAGCTTGTGTGGACAAGTATTATATTTTAAAAGATAAAGTCCAAACCACTTTGTTAGCATGATTAACTTCTAACAAATGTAGCCCCCAAAGGAGACAGGAGTCTTGGTAAGCTATTCCTAGAAAAATTAGCTCAGTCTGCTGCTAGGGAAATGCTGGGCATTATTGGGAAGAGAATCAAAACTAAAAGATAAAAATAAACTCCCCTCTATGCAAAACCGAGATTTGTCTATGTTTGGATAACTACGTCCCCAAGAAATACATATCAAAGCTGGTAACCAACGAAGATGGAAGGCTTTAATGAAGACGTGTACAAAAAAAAATCTTCAGCTTTTAAAGACAGAGGAAATATTATCAAATCTTTTCAAGTGAAGAAAAGAACATACAGATTTATTGTTCTTAGGATTCTGTATTGGATAGAGAGCACCCATTCAAGTTAGAAATGAATTGAGCTTCATTATTGGATTGCTCTTTTTATAGTAAATAAATAAAATGTATTAACCCTAGAGGTTATAGAAAATAAAAATAAGGCCAAGAAGGGTATTGTGTTTTTTAATTAAACTTCACAATTTAAACAAATCTACAATTATCTCAGAATAAAATTATACAGTTGTAAGAACATTACAGTGGGACCCACTTGTACCTTACCCAGTTTCCTCCAGTGATAACATCTTGCAAAACTCTAGTACAATATCACAACCAGATATTGACTGATACACTACACCTGTCTTGTTCAGATTTCCTCAGTTTTACTTGTACCCATTTATGTGTATATATTTTGTTCTATGCAGTTTTATTAACACCACGGTAATCAGTTCCATCACTACAAAGGTCCCTCATGTTGTTCCTTGATAGCTGCACCTGCCTCACTTCTGCTGCCTCTCCTCCCATCTCCCATAGGTTTTTAAAAAATTATTGAATTGATATATTTTATAATAACTTAAGGGAAACAAAGGATATTTTGAGGAGTATAGACAGTCCCCAACTTAACAATGGTCCAACCGACGATTTTTTAGCTTTGTGATGGTGCGAAAGCGATAACATTCAATAAAAACTGTACTTTGAATTTTGATCTTTTCCTGGACTGGTGATGTACTGAACAATCCTCACGTGATGCTGGGCAGCAGTGATGACTTGATTTTGCCCAACTGTAAGTATTCTGAGCATATTTAAGGTAGGCTAGACCAAACTGATGTTCAGTAGGTTAGGTATATTAAATGAATTTTTGACTTTTCAGTATTTTCAATTTAAGAGTATATCTTGACGTAAACCCATTGTAAATCAAGAAATATCTGTATATCCTTTTTATAAAATTATTTTAAAATGTTTTATCAAATTAGTACATACACTTTTTTTGTTTGTCTCTTCCCATGAACTTTATATTAAAAGCCAAATAGTACTATGGCTTTTAATGAAAATTAGCAGTCCACTATTACTCTTTCACACCACCAAGTTTAACTCCCAATGGGCAACTGCTTTAAACTTTTTAGTCTTGTATTTACTACTAGATTTCTAAATAATAAATAATATGCTCTCCTATTGCCCTCCCCTTCTTATCAAATCCTCCTGATATAGTTATGTCACAATTTTTAGTTAGATCAATATTTATTACTTATTGTGTTCAGGATTATTTATTGCTGAACCACTTAGTATACTGCTATGTTTTCTTGTACAACTTTGTTTTTTTCCAGGATTTAATACTAATTGCCTCATTGGGCCAGGGAGGAGGGGGGTTACTGTGATTGTCCCTATCACTAATTCCATTAGCTTCTCCAACAGATTTTAAATCTCACAATATGGTCAAACATAGTATAATACTTAAGTAAGAAGTTAGTTTTTTCCTTTCCTTTTTTTCTTTTTTTTTCCCCCTCTTCTTTCTTTTCCTTCTTACCATCCCTCTAAGTATCCTAACATGAGAAGATTCATGGCATGATTCCCTGTACTATGATCACATAAAATGCTACTTTAGGACCAGGACCATGATCCAGTAATGTAGTTCTTTTGTTAATAGAAACTTATTATTTTATTTTATTTTTGGAAGTATAATGTGCATATAATAAAGTGCATTAAGTACATAGGTGCACAGGTTAGTTTTTCCATATTTATATAGCCATGTAACCATCATGCAGTTCAAAATATAAACATCCCCAGCACCTCTCAAGGTTCCCTCATGCTTCTTCACAGTCAATAAGCCCCTCCCAGACATGACCACTTTCCTGGCTTTGGTCACCTTTAATTCATAGGTGTTTAAAATGTGACAACTAGATGGTTTAAGTCTTATAGTCTGATTTATACATTTAAGTATATACACGAGGGTTCTCTGGAGTTGCTTAGGTCCTGAATACCTGATTTGTAGACTAGCCCTATTTTGGGAAGTAACTGGATGGATGAGACTGAAGGCTGAGAGAATACTCAGGAGCAGTTAGGCATTTTAAGAAATGTGGAGACTGCTTTGTTTTCTAACCTTCTCCCTAGACTCCTGATAAATCTGCATCCTTTATGCTAGAGAGAGGAATCCACACTCTGTTCTAGTAAGATCGCCAGGTAATTGCGACAGTTTATAACAAGAGACAAATCAAGCTGAAATAAGAATGGAGAGGGGAAATGGCAGCCTAGACACAGTTATAATTCTGCCCATTGAGGAAAGCAGTGTTCATTCATTCGCTTATTGACCAACATATTTGAAGGCAGACTGTGAATCAAACACTTTTCTTAGGATACATTGGTGAGTAGGGTGCTTGCAGAGAAAATAAGTATTAATCAAATTATCCTACACTTTGAGAGGCAGGATGTGCACAGGGTATGCCTTTCAGGTAAAGGCCATGAGACAAAGCGGGAGAAGTAGACATGACTTAGAATCCTTAAGGATGTGCATATGGAGTCCACCGTTTTTTATGGTGAATCTAGCAATATAGATAATATCTTTTGATAGAAAAGTTTTCTTTATTCTTTCGAGTTACTATAGAATAATAGTTCTTGTGGAAGAGATTTAGGAAGGGAGGTGAGGTCTAGAATGTAAAAAGTGAATGAAAGTCCTATATTTCCTGAAAACTGCTCAGGTCCTCCCCCCTGCCCATATTATTGAACTTGACCCATATTATTTCATTTTAGAGATTGAGATATAGAAAAGCTTTGGCACAACAATTCTATGTAGAAGGCCAGTTTCTTAGATCTGATTCCAAGCTATCACCATTATTCACTTTTTTCCCCTGAGAATTTGACATCACCTCTTTCACTTTAGCACAGAAAGTTTATCTCTGGGAATAAGAACTAAATTGTAAATGGCTACATAACCCTCATTATTAGGGATGAAGGAATGGTGGAGCTTGCATCATTGTTTAGATGATCTCTGCCTTCTGCTTCTTGCCCTACTTACACATAGGCATTGGTAGGGGTTTTCTCTGTGGATTGCTTTTACCGAATGAATCTCTATAGGGTTGGGATTGAATTATTTACATATTCATATGTTGTTTAGCCTATTGTGAGATGTATGCTGGCACAGAGCAGTATTGACAAACACCAGAGCTCTAAACCTGAGCATTGTTGAATAGCAGTGTCCTGGTGGAAGTGTCAGTTGCTTATGTGAATTGAAACAGGTCAGGCCTCATAATCTTTGTCTGAGAATAGCAGCCTCCGAGGGCCATGAAACTATTCATGAGATGCAGCATATAAACACTCAGAGACTGAGAGATGCTACATGTTTACTCTTGTGTCCTTAGGTGACACATGGTCAGATGAGCCCTGTTGAATTGGATTCCTCTTCTCAAATTGACGCTGTTAGTCTGTTCTTTATCTGATCCCCATTGGAGATATAAGCTGAGAGCTATACTTGAAGAGATGACACAGTTCCTTTGTTACAGTAATTAAGGTAATAAATAAAGAGAGCGACCCAAAAGAAAGTTGATTGTTTCTTATTAGAGCCCTTGGTGGAAATTGAGTTGATTAGTGAGCCTCCTATGAAGTGTGGCAGATGGAGAAGGAGATGCCTCTTCTTCCAGCTGGGTAAGCTCAGCGTCACTGAGGATGGTTTACATGTTGTACTAGCCTCAACTGAGGTTGGCTAAATATGAAATGATTTCAAGGTAGCATCCCCTTTTAAGTGCAGACACCAGAAACAGCCCCTTTTAAGTGCAGACACCAGAATACTATGAGACTGTTTGGGTCATTTTATATATTTGAATTGTCTTCTATTTTTTCAGATTTGTATATTCATAATGTGCTTTGAACCATTATGAATTCCATTTTATAATAAAAAAATTAATATTTAATGAAGCAGCTTGGCTAGTGATCTGGCTAGGGTCAGTGGAAATTTGAGTCCGGAAATCACATCTCTTGATTCTAAGTTCTGTGCTCTTTTTCTTACACCATGCTATTTTCTAGAATTGAGTATTGCATTTTTTTTCCTTTGTCCATACAGCTTTTGGAGGAGACTACCTAGACAGATCACCCTCACATCCAAATGTGTGTGACGTGTATGGTCCCAGGCAGATTATACACACTCATACACAACTGTCACTTGCTCAGATCAGAGCCTATAAGAAGATTCATTCAAAACCCATAAGGAGAGGGAATGACAGATAAATTTACAGTAGAACAGCATTGGACAGTTTGCTACTTAGACCAAATTATCTGTGGGTAGTTGGCACTTCAAGAGATCCTCTCGCTTTGAAACCCTCTGGGATAGATAAAAAGTTCTATCTGGGTGAAAAGAGAAGTACTGTTTGTATTATGTTTGGACATAAGTAAGGTCAGTTGCTGCTTATGTCTCCTGGGCAGGAGCAGAGACCTCACAAGAGGACTTTTTTTTTTCTCTTCCCCACATTTTTAGTCTTCTCGAAGAGAGGCCTTGTTCATTCTTGAGTGGTGTGATCTAAGGCACATGCCCTAAATCAATTAATCACCTGAAATGTGTGATTACAGGTTAGTCTATGGACTGGGAGTCTGAGAGGGGGAGTTGGGTTCCAGAACAGAAACTGGGATTCGAACCCCTGTTTTTACAGGAACAAAGGTATGGGAAATGATTGTCGTGACCTATATTAGTCCTCACAGAGAGGAGATTAGGTGTAGGAACAAAGCACAAATGATACTGACAAGAAATTCCAGAGTCTGCTAAAACATGGTCCTAAATAGGGAGGTAGAGTACAATTAGGCAGGAGAGAAAAGAGGAAGGATATTTACAGAAGCTCTTAAAAGTTATAAGTGCCTTCTGTTCTTTGTAAGGTATTGGTGGTTCTGCATTTTCTCTGCCATGGAAGCAAGAGGTCAGTGCTTTTCATTTCCAGCCAGCATGTTAGTTAGTTGCTCTACCTCTTGTGGGTAAACATCTGTGCAATGACCTGTCAGAGAGTTGATTATTAGCTGCATGGAATGTTGTCAGGAGCAGATGGGAAGTGGATTGGCTGCTGCATCCAGGCCGATTAAAGAATCCTTGGCAATTTTATGGCATATCTTTGGAAATGTACCACGAAAGTTACTGCATTGAAGCCTGCTGGGTTTGGGAAGCTGGGTTCCTGAAAAGTCACCTGGCTGAAAAGTAGTACATAGGAAAACTCTTGACACCCTCAAAAATAGGAAGACAGTACCTCTCTTAAGAACATCAGCATCACTAAGGATCGGTCCTCATAATGTTTTCTTTACATCCTGGTCATGCAGAAATCTGGGTATTAGAAAGTAGAGAAAATGCTTTTTTCATAGCTACATTAATAGAATTGTAGATTTGAAAAAGGCCCTAGGCATGTTCAAACTATCCCTGTACACATAGAGGAATTCATTATGTAATTTGATTGACAGGTGATTATGCTTTTTATGCTCAATACATTCAGCGATAAAGATATATGGCTTCATTAAACATTGTGGGCCATTGCTGGAAATATCAGGTTATTAAATTTTTTCCTGAGTTAAACATCCCTCTATCTGTAACTTCTACTCACCGGTCCTGTTGCTACCCTCAGTATTGCAGGTTAAATTTCTCTGTTCTACATTACAATTATCATATATTTAAAGCTAACCAGCCTTTCTCCTTTCAGTATTCTTCTTCATAGACTAAAAAATACCAATATCTAAGACCTTTTCTCTTATGAAATGGCTTCTTGGTCTTTGACTATACTCTTCCAGACATCCCTCCATTTAATGAATTATCTCCCCTAAGATGTGGAACCTGGAAATAAGCACAGACCATCAGATGTTCTTTTCATTTCCAGCTCCTTTTGAGAAGAAGCACAATTTTAAAAAACGTAATGGCAGTATTTCTTGCTTACTAGAAACAACCAGACAAGTTGCCATGATGTGTGGAAGAGGAATATGAGGAAATGTTTTCCGTTACTGGTGTTAAGGCTGAGTGTTTTAAGGTTCTACATCATTATAAGTATTGATTTTGCTTCATATCCTTTTTCGGAATGATTTTTAATACCTATATTGGTTTACTCTTTATATTACAAAATTCAGTTGGTATGCGCATTTACAAGAATTATTCAAATTTATACGACACGGAACTGATTTTAGTGCTTCATATAGTTTTTTAACAAGGTGGATATATATGTGTTCTTACATAACTGAAAATCTATTGCTTTTACACATGACAAACAACTTGATTCAGTATAAGACTCCTAACAACCTTCTCTCGAAAATTCTGTTGATTTTTTCATACCCTTTTAACATTTGATATTGCCAACTGAGGTTGGCGCAGTTTTTGTCCTTTCATAAAGGAAGGTAGGATTTCTTCCAATCTTCATGTGATAGGTCAGCCAGCTCAGTAGAAAACTGTCAGAATCTCTCTGTGAGCACCAACATTTTTATGTCCTTTATATTTTTCCCTTTATGTACTCCTCCGGAGCCTCTCTTCCATCGCCATCCTGTTTTCTAAGGGTTTTTGTTGTTGTTGGTGTTGTTTGTTTTATTTTTTTAAGAGGATGGTATTTTGAAACTTTTGTCTTTTTTCCAAGGATAAACAAATGTGGAGTTGTTTTAATGGCTAAATCACATACTGGTGATAGTGCAGCTGTGGAGGAAAGTGGGTAAACCTTAGATGAATGTGGGTTATGCTCTAAGCCTAGACACAATTGCAAAGATTGCAGAGCTGATAAATTATGTTGGGAAGAACTATGCTGTAATAATCTTCTATAGTGCAGATTCAGTTGGCATTCCCTGTTCTAGAAATGCCCTCTGCCCTTCACAATAGAATCATTTTCAGTACCATGTTCCACTGCCTTATTCACTGTCTTTTTGTTGCTGTATTCCCAGAATCTAGTTTAGTTCCCAGCACATGGTAGACAGTTAATACAATTTTTTTTTGAATAAATGGGGACATACTATACTATTTCATGGAGGCCAAGTCTTGTGTAGTATTGAGAATTCCAAACATTTTACTAAAAATTTCTTCAGAATTCTAGATCATTTTCAGAGGTATCATTTCTCTGACTCTTCAAGAATTATGTTTCCTTTACGCTGTGGGTTGCATTTTTTCATAGTTCCTACATCATATCCCTCACCCCAATACACACTCTTTTTGTTCATCTTTTTATGAAGTCAGATTTATGTAGACTTGATGCCAGCTATGGTTGTTTGCTGTTGGCACTAAGCTCTCTTCTTGGTTAAAGGTTGTATTTTCTTCTCAGATCTACAGCTAAATGACAGATTAGCGTGCACACCTTTCTCTCTTAAATCCCAGCTGCTAGCAGGCATTCACTTGGTACAGCTCTGTTCTACTCGGATGACATCTTTTCTTGTAACTGCATCCTGGTTCTTTGACACTGTGTTGAGAGAGTAGGTGAAAAAGTACAATTTGTCTTGTCTCTGTCCTATCTGTAGCATTTACCTGTTAGAAATCCACTTCGTAGGATTCATTGTGCCACTGGTTTGCTCTTTCTGCTGTGTTATGACAGTTATTTTCTAAATAGATATAGAAAGATGGTGGACGGGTAGTAAGCAAGAACAGAACTCTTTGGCTTTGTCATAAGGTGGTACCAGGACAGTGTATGTCGGCTGCTAGGTTTTCTATATGATTCACTCCGCAGGTCTCATAAGTCAGGAGACAGGAGAGATGTAAATTGTCCCCTTTTATTTTTTATTTTTTACCATTTCTTCCCCTTTTTTTTTAGCCAATTTCTATTTTATGTGTTTAGGCCCTGGTATTTATCAGTACAGTAACATCAATCTTATACAAGAATGTGGAGATTTATCCCATATTCTGGTATAGATTTTTCAGTAGTAGTTTTTAGTAGTTCAGTTAATAAAGTAAAATTATTCTCTCTGTGTGTGCGTCTTCATAGGTATTATAATAGTAAGTGAGAAAGGCTGCATTAAATTTTGCTATATGGACATAATTTGAAACCCAGAGTTTAATAAGGCTGATTTAACTGAACTTAAGCAGATTGATTGAGGCCTTTCTGAGGATATCTCCTCTAGTTGCAATTTTTGTCCCCTATTCTGATGTAGTTTTTTTCCCCAGTTCTTGCTTTTCTTTTTCATTCATACTTCCCCTCCCCCCACAGTGGAATGACAATGTTTATTATTTCTCATAGGAACAGGCCTTATTAGAAGAGGATTTTTAAAGCCTTTGCTAGTCAATTTTCTAATAATTCAGGAAGTAGCAAGGAGAAAAGGGGTGTGAATGAAGTTGTGCTAGAACTTGAATCTAATATGCCAGGACCTGTATTGATTGAGGGAGGATTGCCAGCTGGCAGTGGTAGTAAAAATAAGTCTCTTGGGAACGGGAAACTAACTGTAGAGGATTCCTAGTTAAGACTTACCACAGAATCTCCAGGCAATGGGAAATATTGTACTCTTCCCTGGGGAGATGGGTGGGAATTAACACTTTCCTTGGTCCAATGTGACTTGGTTAGAAATACAATTGAACTTGTTTGTCTTGTCCATTGTGATGTGATAGTCCCCTAGGAAGGGTCTGTTTTGCGTGGGAGTTTATTTCAGGCTGTCTCCTTGCCTGTACTGTTTCTTTTAACAGCTCTTTAAATTTTCTTTTTCCAGCAATGATGTTGTCCGCTGGGCATGTACTGACCAATGTGGCAGGTCTGAGAACATAGCTGAAGCTGAAAATAGGAAAGCTGGGGGCAAGGAAGAGCCTTGAATCTTGAGGTGGGACGTTGACTCTAAGATGTCCTTGAGCAGTGGAGCCTCCGGAGGGAAAGGAGTGGATGCAAACCCGGTTGAGACATACGACAGTGGGGATGAATGGGACATTGGAGTAGGGAATCTCATCATTGACCTGGACGCCGATCTGGAAAAGGACCAGCAGAAACTGGAAATGTCAGGCTCAAAGGAGGTGGGGATACCAGCTCCCAATGCTGTGGCCACACTACCAGACAACATCAAGTTTGTGACCCCAGTGCCAGGTCCTCAAGGGAAGGAAGGCAAATCAAAATCCAAAAGGAATAAGAGTGGCAAAGACACTAGCAAACCCACTCCAGGGACTTCCCTGTTCACGCCAAGTGAGGGAGCAGCTAGCAAGAAAGAGGTGCAGGGACGCTCAGGAGATGGTGCCAATGCAGGAAGCCTGGTTGCTGCTATTGCTCCGAAGGGCTCAGAGAAGGCGGCTAAGGCATCCCGCAGTATAGCCGGCTCCAAAAAGGAGAAGGAGAACAGCTCATCTAAGAGCAAGAAGGAGAGAAGCGAAGGAGTGGGGACTTGTTCAGAAAAAGATCCTGGGGTCCTCCAGCCAGTCCCCTTGGGAGCACGGGGTGGTCAGTATGATGGAAGTGCAGGGGTGGATACAGGAGCTGTGGAACCACTTGGGAGTATAGCTATTGAGCCTGGAACAGCGCTCAATCCTTTGGGAGCTAAACCGGAGCCAGAGGAAGGGGAGAATGAGTGTCGCCCGCTAAAGAAAGTCAAGTCTGAAAAGGTAAGAGGTGGCCAGATCTGGCTGCCCACTGCCAGTCAGAACTGCCCTGAACGAACCGCCAAATGCTGTGTGCACTCTGTGGGAGGCTCATTAGTTTGTGGGTAATGACCAATTACAAGGTCAGAGCAGCTGGTAATGATAATGTGGTTTTGTTTCAAATCAGGGGATTCCCTACAGATTCATTAACAGCAGGCCTGGACGTTTTGGAGAAGAAATATTTGTTGTTGGGGGCAGCTACTTGGTAGAATGAATTTTTCATAAGTCAAGTTGAGACCCTCCCACCTTGTTCTTGTCCCATCTCAGATACTTGTTGCTGGAACTGGCACCATTCTTTATGTGGTTCCCAGCTTGACTGGCATTTCATCCTCAGAGTCATTGATAATAGGCTCTCAGTCGAGTGCAATTTTAATGGGATAAATGGTGTTGCTGGGTCTTTGGCGGGGGAGGAAAGGGTTAAATGAATTTCATGGCATGGTGTCTACCAAGTGTTCTGTTGGTAGCTACTAAGGAGCAGAGAGGCACAATTTGGGACAGGATATGCTGACTGTACTATAAGGTGCTTATTCAGGCCTTATGAGTTAGTGTGGCTATGAAAGTTTAGCCTTGAAAGAGATTCTTGGCCAAGTTTCTCCCACAATTATTAGAAATTGAAGTCTCCTGGTAGTTTAATTGCTGCCAATGATACAATGCCTTCTCTTTGAATTGGAAGGGCAGGTGCCTGCAGCCTCAGTAGGGGCTCTCCTCCTCTGGGAAGATGATCTTAGTTCATGTCTCAGGAAATGGAGCTTGCGGGGCTGGAGCAGAGTAGGTATGAGTCTAGGGTCTGCTCAGGCTGCCTAAAACCCCAGCAGCTCAGTTTCCTGCAGAGTGGCTGGCCTGGTGATAAGCTATTCATTGGCTCTTGATTTTCTGCTCTGTGTTCTGCTCATCCTGTGCTTTCAGTTGATCCCAGCAGATGCAATATAAATTGATTTCTCTGTAATTACATCAGCTGCAATAGGGAATACCTATTTCCATATGTAAGTGTTAATAAATGGAGGTGGATGTGTATGTTTGGGTGGTGGGGCCCTATTAGTGCCTGGATTCCAGTGGTAGCTTGTGCTTTTTTTTGCTATATATATTTTGGTCTTTGCCTCTGGCACATCTGTAGCTCTTAGCAACATCTGGGCTTCCCTGGTAACAGGGCTGTGAATTTTCTTCCACTAATAACACAGTGGTTCATTCCCTTTTACCGGTGGCAGCTGCCAGAGAGGCTGCCTGTGTTTAGGTGGCAGATGCTATAGTCCACCTCAGCAGAGTCAAGTTCCAGCTGGTTACTGGCATGGCTCATCCTGTGCTGGCTGCAATTTACCATCTTCTCTGGGGTACAGATGGATAATACTGTTTTAAAGAGCCCTAGGAGTACCAGGAGTTCTTGCTTCTGTTCCAGGCCCATTAGACTATTCCCTACATCTGGCTTCAGTAAACTCTTGCCATATATTCATGTTCGTAATCATTGTTCTTCCTGTGCCGAAAAGTGGCCACTTCTGAGAGTGGCCTTTATTTTCCTTTCTGTTTAGAACTCTTGCCTCAAGTTGCAATCTTCTAAGCCCAGTGGTAGCCTGTGGGTGAAACGATTAATGATGCTTAGCTTCATGTTGGATTTAATTCTAAATGGCCATGATAATCTCCAACAGAGAAAGAAATGGAACCCATTTTCTCTTAGAGGTGCAGAGACTGGTTGAGTACCCGCCCTTCAGATTATAATTGGGCTGAAAGATGCAGTACATTGAGCTAAGAATATACATTGGTGCCAGGGGAGTTTTGTCCCTTAAAAATGTAGCTGTTATAAGCCTTGTCTCCCAAGGAGACTGAGGGTTTGGTAGTAGAATGAGAGAGAAAAGAAAGACGGTGCTTCAGTTTTTGGAAGACAGATAAAATTGCTGGGAAGTACTTTTAGAAGTGGAACATTTGTTGTGCAGTTTGATGTTACTATAAGCAAGAACCTGCTTTCTCAGTTCCTTTCTCTATTCCCTCAACCCTTTTGAACAGTCTGGTCCTGAGGGTTCATTTACATAAAGCCTTTAACCATTGAATAAATAATTATTTAAATAAATGTTTGGAAGTTGCTAGGAGATGAAAACACTGCAGGGAGAGAGCAGTTTCTGGAATAGGAGGAAAGAAAGACTAGGGGAAAGGTGGCTAGGAATCTTGCAGTAGAGTAGCTTTCTAAAAACAGGGACCCCAGGGTTTTTTGGCATGTAGTAGGTGCTCAATGTTTGATGATTATAAACTAGTACCTTAGTTTATAAGCTAAGTCTTTGAAAACTTATTTAAGATTTTCTTTCTAGATATGCGCTTGCCTATGGCTTAACTGCTTTGGAATGTTCCTTCTATGTGGGACAGAACCAAAACAGCTAAACAGATGTTTTGATACAATCTAGGAATTACATATTCTGCGCTGAGAACCGTCATAAAGAGGGAGAACTCATAATATTTGGAAAGTGTCGTGACTGGCATCTTTCTCCTCCTCTCCCACCCCCACCCCGCCATACACACCCCTTTTTAGAAACAGAGAAGACAAGTGGAGTTCGTGGTATAGGATAGAATTGTGACATGTCTAACATTAGCTGACGGGGAGAATTTGAATATTACCTCAGGACCCTCTTACTCATCAAGGTAGGTATCTTAGGCTATGGCTGAGGGAATTTTCTATGAGCCAGAGATGTGGATTTCCCTTCGTGGCATTCCACTTTTGCTCCACTGCACCTCTCTCTGGCAGGGCCCACTGTGCTGTTTCCCAGAGTTCTAGGAGAGACCAGACATGGCTCTTAGCAACTGCTGCAGCCCTGAATTGTTATTGAACACTCCTGCCTCATACTTCCTGCCAGCCGAAGAGATGGGAAGGGGGGGGATGTTGAGGAATAAACAAGACAGAGCCTTCTGGCTCCTGCCTGTTCCCTTGCTTATAGTTTGATTGATAGGTTGTTAAGTTAGGGATGGAAGGGGAGGTAGGGAGGAGGAAGAGTGCCTGTCTAAATGTCCTGAGCTTAGTGTTTGCATTGCCATTCCGACAGGCAAGAAAAAAATTTACAATAGCCTCAGAAGGCAGTGATCTATCTGCACCACCCTGTCGTGCAAAGAATCAAGGCTTAAACCAAGAGTTTAAGATGACACTCCTTTTTTTCCCTAATCATTTAAAGTAACCAGTAGGCTCTATTGGCTAAAGGATCTAGAAGTTTGCAACCAGAGCCCCCCTCACCTCTTTAGCTGCTGCTTTTGATCTTACAAGGTAGGAACATTCTACACTCCCCTTCCCCATGTTCGTGTCTCTGTTTCTGCTGCTCTCAGAATGCCGCATATATTTACCACTTGCCCCATTACTTTAGGATACAAAGAAAATGGTACATATGTACTCTTTGCTAATTCACTTTCTGATCATGCTTGCTATCATATCCTGTGTTCTAAGAGCATCTTCCTTTGCCCTTGGTTTTGCTTTCCTCCCTCGTTCATGCCTTCCAGCTCAACTCTCTGGCGTTGCAATCCTTCATTGCCAGCCAAGGTCAGGTCTCTTTCATTCCTTCTGATCCAGGGCTTTCTCTCTTAATGTCATCCTCCTTCACTAACTGTTCTTTCTCAGCTAGTGATGGCATAGCAGTCAGCCTTGCCTCCTGAAGCCAAATTTTCCTTCATGGAAAAAATTTAAAAGAACTTGATATTTATGTAGGACAGAGATGCCTTCTGTAACTACAACAGAGCCTGAGCTTAATTTATTTTTTCTTCAGCTGCTCTGTTTACCACCTGAGTGTTGTAATTGAAGGAGGGCCCAGAGAAAGATTATCTTGTCCAATCTCTTTATTTTATAGAGGAGCAAACTAAGAACAGGGAGGACATGTGACTTGCCTAGGATCTCCCAGGTAGTCAGTGGGAAAACCAGACATAGAAATCAGGCTTTTGGTTACCAAATTGTTATGTTATATTGATTCTTAGCAAATCTTTAACTGTTCCAAGGGATTCTCTGTTTTCCTGTTTTAAAGATTACCTCAGAAACATTGGATGTAAATGCCCAGATACACTCAGGACTACTTTCATTTGTTTATCATCCTGATTTTAACATCATTGGCACTCAATAAAAGGATCTTTGAGTTTAGATTTCTTTGGTAAGGCGATGATGTTTGCAGAGAACAACCATTTACATCTGGTGCTGAACTTATTCTATTATACATAGAAAAGGGGAAAGTTACTTTTAAACCGCTACTTGGAGCTTGACTTCTCATGGGGGGAGGGCGCGCATGTTCTGGAATATTGCGTTCAGTCAAATTTTCATTGTAATCATTGAGGCATTGCCAGTTCCCTCTTTATTTGGCAGTTGTAGGTAAGAAAAAAACCCTGCCCTGGTGCTCCTTGGGCATGTCACTAATTGGCAGACCTTAAATGTATTGTGGATACTGTTTTGTAAAGAGATAACAGACTGTTGGATACCATTATAACCCTTTGTTCATTTGGTACATTAATTGAATGCATGTTAGATACTAGGTATAGTACTTGGTGCTGGGTATGCCCTGGTGAGTAAGACAGAGATGGTTCCTGCTCTTTGAGTAGCCTACAGTTTATCATCTAGAGCAGATTTCCTGAAGGTGTGGCCCGTAAAACCATGTGCATCACGTTACCTGCATGTCAAAAATGCAGATTCTTGGATACTACTCCAGATATGCTAAATACGTTTTAGGGGTTGGGGCCCAGAAATCTGCACTTCCAGAAGACTCTCCAGGTAACTGCTATATATTTCAACATTTAAGAACCATCATGAGTTTTTTTTATAAGGTGGGCTTTGGGAGCCATTTCTAACTTTAAACACCAGCCTTCTAAACTTAAATTTCACATCAACTCTCATGTATAAGTGAGTGGTTAAGAGTGTAAACTCTGGAGCCAGACTACCTGAGTTTGAATCCCAGCTTTACCACCCATTAACTGAGTGATCTTGAGCAAATTACTTCACTGCTGTACCTCAGTTTTCTCATCTGCAAAATGAGGAAAACAATAGTTCCTACATAGGGTCGTTGTAAGATTAAATTAGGTAATTCATATGAAACACTTAATATAATGTTTGACACTTTGGAAGCATTCAATAAATATCAGGAAAAAAAAGAAAAACATGATTTGAATTACATCTCAGTCCTTCCTAGGCAATAATGAATGGGCTGAACCATAAAATATTCCACCTATACAGGCAGCCCAGTATGAGGTGATTGACATGTTAGTTAAGACTTTCAGTGCTACTCTCAGAAGAAGTTCCAAATCCAGGTTGGGAAATTTGCATGCCGGTGATGTGCTCTAAAGTCCCTGATATTTATAGTGGGTTATTTATTTATTTATTTATTTATTTTGCGGGGGAGGGGGCCAAAATTGGCTCCAAAGGATATTAAAGTGGCCTGTTGAATTTCAGATTTCACATGAATGGGTTCTTTCTGGCCGTATCCCTGGTGTGGGGCTGGATATGTTGGATAGATGTTGCTGCGGGTTTGCCAGCATGTGCAATCTCATGTATGCTGGAAGAACACTAAGTGTTTTTGTTTCTGCACAAGAGTGCATGAAAAATCTAAGCTCTAGTCCTTAATCTTCCTCCCCCTGTGTCAACTTGTATTCTTGCCATTTGGGCATAAGAGCTTTTACCTGCAGAGCTCATCCAAGGAGGCAGCAGGGCTTGGGCTTTCAGGCTGGAGGTGGCAGTGACATACACAGCTGAGATCCTGCCACTGCTGGCTGTCTGAGCCCTCCTCTCTGTGGTTTTCACTCTTCAAGCCATGCTTGAGTAACCCGCCTCCAGAGCTGCTGACAGGGCCTTGGAAATTACACTGTTCATTTCCTTATCATCCTCTGACCTGCAGTGCAGAGCCTTCTGGTGCAGGAACAAGGCTGAAAAAAATCCAGACGGCTCCCAGCCAGCATGTGTCAAGGGCTACAAAGAAGGAAATTGGACTTGCTCACTTAAAAACCATGGGGTTAGGCTTTGATTTTTGGTTCCTGCCGAGAGTTATTTGTGTGTGTGCTCATGTTCTTTCTCTGTGTATTATGTATAGAATGAATCTGTGCATGGCAAAGCTGTAGAGGAGGAGCATCTGAGAGTCAAGAGCGGAGGGAAGATTGCTTTTCTCTTCAGTTAATTTCCCAGTTGTGCCATTGGGATGGGCCTGGAAGGATTAGCATCAGGAAGGCGCCAGGCCATATTAATATTTTAAAATATATTTCTCTCAGTACAGTTTAGTCATGGTTGAGAGCACCCACCCAAGTAAGAAGCTTCCCTGGCTGGCTGAGGAGACATTTTTAACAAATTCTATTCCCAGAAGTCATTCATCTTACATGACCTTGACATAATCAATGTTTAAACTCCCTAAGAAAGTCCATCTTGGGTAAGAAGAATAGCTCTTTTGAGATGCAAGGTAGTGTGACAAAGGAGAACAAAACAAGAGTAATTTATAGCATTTTGAGATATTTTGTTCGTAGGGCAAAATTCTGTTATATTTTCTGAGGGTGTCCTTGTTTTTTTAAGTATTACAAAACAATCTACTTCCTTTTTCTTTTGGCATTTCTCTTGCCCTAGGAGATCGAAAGGAAATACTTATCAGGCTGAAGATGTAAAATGTGTGGATGGCCAGAGCTGCTTGAGCAGTTTACAATTATTCTGTCCTTAATTTTTCTTTTTCTGGATTTACACTGCCTGGGTGACATTGAAGCCTTTGTGAAATGAGGGGAGGGCAGAAGAAGTCTTTTAGCTTTCAGAGTTTGGAGATGTTTTTAAATCCTGAGTGTTTCTCATGTTGGAAGTACTCTGTGGAGAAGGGTTTTCACATGAGAAGGTGATAACTAAGGAGAGAAGAGATTACTTCCTCTTACCTTCTCATAAAGCACTGATCCCTATACCAGCAGCATCAGCAGCAGCACCTGGGAAGTTTCAGAAATTCGAATATCAGCCCCCATCCCAGGTCTTTAAATCAGAAACTCTAGGGTTAAGGCCGAGCAATTTGTGTATTAACATTAGCTCTACCATTTATCATGATACACTCTAAAATTTGAAGTCCACTCAAAATTTGAGAGCACCCTTCCCTCGTAATAGTGAAGATCAAATTCACCAAAAACTTTAAAGGATACAAAGTAAGTGGATAGTAGGTATGATTTTTTTTTTTTTCTCTGAGTGATGATCAGATGTATCTTTTCTTTTTATGAACAAACGGACAGGAAACTAAAATTGAAAGGAATATCTACGGGTTTGGGACTTAAGGAGCAGAAGAGATTCAAATTATTTAACTTTTCTAAACCTCTCTTTTTCATCCGGAATATGAAAGTGAATAATAGTACTGACCTCATAGGGTTATTGTGAAAATTAGATGAGATGAAGAAGGTTAAGCATTCAGCTTAGTGCCTAGCATGTAGTAAATAATAAATGTTAGCTGATGTTGCCATTTATAATGTTACTAGCTATGAGGTGCAAGGTCATTGTGAAATTAAGGAGAAAGGATATCCTTAGAGACTTTTAAGAGTTAAGCCCCTGGAGGTTTTGGAAAATAATGAGTTTATGATAACTAATATTCTCCCTCTTGCTGACTTCCAAGAAGGCTTGAGGAAAGATTGATTCAGAGCATTTGGAGCCATTGAGGTTCTGGGTTGTATTGTTTAACCGATGGGTTAGTTTGGAAGGGTTCATTGGACGCCTTTTGGTACAGGGCGGATCTCAGGTTAAAGAACCATGGCTCTGTGATTGTTTTAGTTTAGAAAGTGTTTTTTTCCCCTCTGTTAATTCTCAACAAGTGTAGTTTAGAAAGTTTTTTTTTCCCCGTATCTTGGCTATTTTAAATAATACTGCAGTGAACATAGGAGTGCATATATCTTTTTGCATTAGCGTTTTCATTTTCTTTGGTTAAGTACCCCAAAGTGAAATTGCTGGATCTCATGGTAATTCTGTTTCTGATTTTTTGAGTAACCTGCATACTGGTTTTCCACAGTGATTGCACCAATTTGCCTTCCCACCAACAATGCACAAGTGTTCCCTTTTCTCCACATCCTTGCCAACACTTTTTATTTCTTGTCTTTTTGATAATATGCCTTCTAAAAGGTGTGAAGTAATATCTCATGGTAGTTTTGATTTGCATTTCCCTAATGATTAGTGATGCTGAGCATCTTTTCATGTACCTGCTGGCCATATGTATGTCTTCTCTTTGCCTCTGTTTTTGTTTAGTAATAAGTTCTCTTCATTATGTGTTTTATAAACTGGCACCCAGCTTAGAGTTGATATTTCCTACTTGATGTGTTTCTTCTAATGTTGAGTACTTTGCTCTGCACTGAATCAAATCTTAGTGAAAGGTATAGAGAGTATTATAGAAAGGTGTACATATTCACCATACACCAGGCAAAAAGTAGCATGAGATTAGAGAAAATTAACATTCGGGCTAAATGAAGAGTCTCTTGGTGCTAAGGCTTCTCAACTAGAGGTGCATATCGAATCACTTCTGGAGCTTTTACAAAGTAAAAGTGCTTTACTACAGTAAAATTTTTAGGGCTGGGGACCCAAACATGTACATATTTTTTTAAAAAATTAAGCAGGTGCTTTTAATGTACTTCTTAGTTAAAAACTATTACCATTTTGGAAAGGATTTTAGCTTCACTGTACAGCCTCTGGGAATCTGTTACTACAGTCTGGGCCAGGGGAACTCTTAGAGTTGTCTTTGCTTTTTGCCATTTCCAAATAGAGCTCTACACTGCACTTTAAATATCATGTGATTCTCAAGTGTTTTATAGCATGCCCAAGATTCTCCTTCAACTCTCCTTTTTTATTGCTCAGTCGTGTTGGGGTCAGCTATTTAAGAATAGAGTTGTAACGAATCTGACTTCTAATTATCTTCTTAATCAGGAGAATTAATTATGGAATTTCCGATAGTTATAGCCTTTAAAGTAGAGTATCCATTGTCGGTGTTACTGATTAAATTTTAAGTTATTCTTCCAGAATTTCTAAGGCAAATTTGAACAAAATTGTTGACTGGATACAATTGCTACATATAGGCAACTTGTGGTATTCTTTTTCTATGTATATTAGAAGGGAAGCAGAAGGCAAGTTTAAATAATCCAAAGGCAGTTTCTTTTCTCATCGATTTGTGAATATATTTTTTTTGTTTATGTTGAACAGTAAGTGTTCTTGATTTTCTGGAAATCTATAATACACTGAAATAAAATAATGCAACCATCCAGTAACGACCTTATTCCTGAGCCTGCTTCTAGACACATTCAAATTAAACATGCTATTTTTATAAGAAAGCATTACCTCACAGAAATAGAAGTCTCTTGTCTTAAGTTCTTATATATATATACACACACACTCATATATATATACACACATATATATAAGTTCTTATATATGTGTATATACACACACACACACATATGTACACACATATATAAAAAACATATATATATATACACACACACACATACATATATATAAACACATACTATTTCTTTGAAGTCAAAAAGAGAATTAAATGTTTTTGAGTATAAAGTATTTCCCTGCTGGGATTTTAAGTCATATACCTAAAGAGGAGTAATTAGAATGCTAATTATTATCAGAGATGAACACATACTTGAATATGCTGCAAACTCATAGTTAAAAACATCATGGAATATATTTTGGGCAAAATTATAATGACATATCCTTAAGCTCTCATAATAAAATTTAAAATATCGTTTTTAGTACTGGTATATGTGTTACCTATGCTCTCAGAATTTACATAAATCTATACTTGTAACAATCTTTTTAGGTTTTGGAGTATTTCAGATGCATATTCCACTGAATAAGAGAAAAAATTGGCAAATGTGGGAAAGACTTCATACAAAGTAACTACACATTTATATACACCATATTAGACTAGATCTTAATTCCATCAGTATGCAGATTTCTAAACATCTGGTGGAGTGTCTGTTTTAGATAAAATATGCCATAAGGCATTTTTCATTTTGATTATACATATGTGCTTGGATTGAGAATGTGGGGACTTGAAATCAAACAAGCTGACTGCTTATTACAATTTCAGAAAGAGGCTGAGAAATTCTTTCATTTTTGTCTCTCTTATCTCTTCTGTCCTTTTCCATCTCTTATATAAGGATCAAGTTCTAAAGTCAGGGTATGAAGCACTTGATCAGAAAGTACCCTTGAAAATTACTTAGGATGATGCCATGTTGGAAATTGATATACTGGCTTTATAAATTCCTCCAGCACTGAAATGGACCATTATTTCTTCAGTTGTGGTCTCATATAAAAGCTGGCTTGTAAAAGCACTGTATTGATGAAAAATATGCATTTGTAAATACTAGAATTACCCTAACCCTGGCAAAATGCTTACACTATAAGAGGCACATGAGATTGGAAACCAGATAAGTGAATAAGCCAGTTCAAGTCTCCTGTCTGTGGCTCTCTCCAAAGCATATATCAATGAGTAGAGTAACTGAGGACCAAACCATTGAAATTGTTTTACTTGTTTCTTTCTTTTTTTTGTCAGCCACATATCATTGATTTGATTATGTTAAATGTGTGTATCTGGTTATCCGTTTGGTGTACAAAGGTATTTTATGACAGAAGAAATCTTGGGGTTCAGATTCTCTCTGTAGTGGAAATTTACAGGTCCATGGATTGAATCCAGCTTAATATAATGATATTCTTTTGTAGCATTTACTTTTTAATTCTAATTTTCATGTTCCCTCACCATACCTACATATTCTTTCTCTTTAGGTCCCCTTGGTCACTGAAGAAATAAGGTCATTTCTGTATGGTAGCCTCAGGTCTTACCCTGAAATTAAACCAGAACCATCCTATAGGAAACTGAAGAACAGAGCTGTTCCCTTCTTGCCAATGTATATATCTCTGAGCCTAGTCTCTTTCTTAGACCCAGTGCCTTTGGTAACTTCTTTGAGCTACTCTTCTGTTTCTGTCCTTTTCTGACTTTCAGCTAAAATCTAAACTGTACTTTTTAAAAATCCTATTTTTGTTTTAATTATTTTTTGTTATTTTTGAAACTCACTTTTACATTTGTTATTTATTGGTCCTATCTTAACCAGTTGGGATTATATTTAGTTATGCAGTTTTAGAGAGGAATTTCCCCCTCTTCCCCAGCTGAAAATAATTAACCAGGGAAAAGTTGTCGTTTTCATATGTTCTACCATGGGCATTCGTTGAAGTCTGGGCGCAAGTATTGGTTGTATCAAGAAAACCACTGTCCTATTGACAATGAGGTTTTACCCATTTTGAAACTGCTATTAGCTACTGCTTAGAGATGACACTGGTGTGAATAGCTTACCTTATATGAAGGCTCGGGGCCAGTGTCGTGCTTTTGGCTGTGTGCTAGTGGCTGTTCTTGGACAGAATATTGCCACTGTGCTATAGGACTGAAGTTTTCATGTCGAAGAACTAAGTAAAAATGATTCTGGGTGTAGGCGAACACAGCATCACTGAGGAAGAAAAAAAGTACAGTTTTTCCTTTCCCTGGGAAGCAGTTTGGCCAGGGCAGAGCTCCCAGAAATGGAAATTCTATGCTTATTGGTTTAGGAAGCTCTGGAGTTATGCCCCTTAGCCTTTGTGAAATGGGGCTTCTTTTCAAAGGGAGGGGGGCAAAAGGGGTGCAGATAGGGCAGACTTAAAGGCTTAAAATAAGGTCACTTTTCAACCCTTTACCCCCTTAGAATTAAGCAGGTAGGTGACCTCAGATATCACATACACAGGAAAGATTGTTATTTAGAATCCAGGTTACGTAGGGCTGTCCCTAGCTTCTGCTGGATTGATTAGTGACGTGAAGTGGCATTCAGAGCAAAGTCTAGGAAGATAGTTGGAAAATAGTATGTACCCCAATGACATTTTCATATCTGACTAAAATTTTCAAATGTTTCAATTTTTATTCTATAGTCACATTCTCTCCCTCACCCCTATTTCATATCTAATAACCAAGAGCCAGAGAAAAGAGCCAGGCAAATACCATTTCAATCATTCCCATTCCTTTGCCCCAACAGAGCTTTGATACTGGAGAAAGCTTGTTGAAATGAACTGGAAACATTAGAGAATGAGTCTTGAATATAAACTTCGATGATTTATTTTTATTTTTAACAACACAAATTTTAGCACTTTCTCTACCATCTGTTTACTTGCTCTTTACAAGAAAAACAGCAAATGAATGGTTTATTGCCCTTTTGGGATGGTTTTAGCTAGGAATTGGAGATTAGGGTAATTTAGGAGCTGATAGCAAGAGATGGTGTTTTTGGTCTTAAGTAGTACCTCCCAAGAAACAAACAAACACGTTGTTTTTTTGGTTTTGTTTTTTTTTAGGCAAGGCAACCCTTGGTTGGTCTCACAGATTACAAGGACCTTGTCAATTTACAATCTCTTATTTTTTATTTTATTTATTTTTTTACACCTACAGCACCTGGGCCTTCTAGATGGTCTCCCATCCAAGTACTAACCAGGCTTAGCTTCCAAGATCAGACAGGATTGGGCTTGTTCAAGGCATGGCTGTAGACCAAACACGATATTTTTAAAGGAACCTTAGATCTTAGTGTGGTGCTCGCTTACTAAAAATTATCTTTTCTTAAATATTCTTAAATCGATCTTATCTTAGGGATGGTTCCTTTCATTGCATTTATTCTGCTTATACATTTCTGTATCTTTCAGAACCATTTTCAAAGTTCATCTTGCTGGCTACTGAATAATAAGTCCAGTGGGGCATACCGTCTAATAGGAGAGACAGAATGGACTCAAATAATCACATGTGTAACAGGTTAGGAGTCAGAGAAAATATTCGTGAAGAAGTTTGAGTAAATATATGAAGGATGAATATTAGTTAATTTGGAGAAGAGAATTGAATGAACAACCAAGTGGAAATGAAATGTCCCTTAAGGTCTGGAGGTCATGAGAAGAACTGGAAATCTAAAGATTCTCAAGCTACTTACGAATAATAAAGGAGTAATCTTTGCTTTTCACTTTAACCACTTCTTATATTTTTCCTACTTTTCACTGCTTCTAAAATATTCTCAGCTTCCACAATGGAATTAAAATGAAAGCAGACTTTGTGATGAGACCTGTGTTTGAATTCCAGCACTGCCACTTAATTGATGTGGAATCTTGCAAAAGACCTACCTCTCTGAACCTTTTCTTCCTTTTTTATGGATTAAAAGTACACTGTAAGTGCTTAGTATCTGGTGGTCTAGTAGTTGTAGGTCAGCAACAAATGTTTGTTCCGTTTTCTTTATTCCGCTGCTTCTCTGTTTTTCAAGGTGAGTTTTTCATCTGTGATTTGTTCCACTTCCTTATGGCATCTTGTTAACAGCTTTTCTGCTAGAACAGAAGAGTTTTGCATTGTGCTAGAGCAAAAGAGTTTTGTATTTTAGTAGTAAAAGTCTTTTCTGGAAGAGAAGTACAAGGAGGGTTTCTGGACTGTTATAATCCAGGGGTTTTTTTTTACTTTATTATTTTTTTTAACACCAGCGCCTTTGGTATTTGGGGCTGATAATTCTTGTGGGGGCTGACCTGTGTATTCTAAGGTGTTTAGCAGCATCCTTGCCTTTACCCATTAGATGCCAGTAGCATTCCTCCCAAGTTGAGACAATCAAAAATGTCTCCAGACATTGCCAAATGTCCCCCAAGGGGCAAAATCTCCATTTCAGAACCATTTGCTAAGAAACTATTTCTTGATGTGAGTGTTACATAGCAATGTAAGTTTATGAAAATGCAGTGAGTTGTAAATATATACATTGTTCTCTGTTGTTAATGTTATGTTTCCAAAAAAGTTTTTTTTTTAATCCTTTTTTCACCGAAGGCAGTTAGAGAACAAGGCACTAACCTATAACTACATCTAAGTATGTCTAGGTTTTCATTCTTCTCTCTCAATCCCTAAAGGGTAAGGTGGAATTGAAGGGAGGAAGGGGTTCATAGTAGGATGGAAAAGAGCAAAAAATAGCCTGAAAATCTGGCTTCCAAACGTCTCTTTTCAACTCTTAGCCAATAGAGTGTGAAAGTCAACCTTAGGAAAATTTCTATTACAGAATTTCGGAAAGAAACTCTGGGCACATTACAGAGTTTAATTTTCAACAGAACAGGTGTCTTCCTTCCCACTCTCTTTGTAACTGTGGCAGCATTGGAGAGGATCATCTGATTTTGGTCACTTCAACTCTTACGACCCCTTTGTTACTTCGGAAAGTATTTGCTTTTACCTTTAACATAAAATCTTTCAGTCTTTTTCTACTTTGTATGCATGGGTAAAATGGCCTTTCATGTTGGATGAATTTGACTGTTCCCTGAGAATATAGTCCGCAAAGAAGTCCTTGGATAGGACCCAGGCTGGAGGCAGTAGGTTAAGTAACCTACCTCAGTGTCTTGAGAGGAATCCAAGAAAAGGTCCCATTTTGAAGTTTGAAAGATCCTTTAAAGAGAGGGCAGGCCTTGGGCCAAGCAGCCTTTGAGGTGGTAACCAGCTCATAAACAAGAACTGGCATGTGCCAACAGAGCCTCTCATCCTGGCTCCAGAGTCGGCTGAGGAAAGAAATGTTTGGAAGGTTCTGTAAGTAGAAGGATTGTTGTTGGCTTTGGTGATAGTGTGGCTGGAAATGGAGCAGGGAGGCATCTTGGACCTGGTCTCTAGAGTCTGGGCCTTGCCCTGAGAGAAAGGGTTTTTTTCCCCCTTTTTCTTGTTTTATTTTTTCTGCCCCCCCCCCCCCCGCCTGCCTTAGTATTAACATTTCAAGGTACAGGAAATGATTGCATCTTGAGTGTTTTACAACTTTTCTAGGACAGCCTATTAATATTCTGGTCCCAAAATGAAAGCCAGAAGGGATTTAACTAGGTAGAATCCAGACTCATAACTTTTGTGAAAAGTGCCCTAAGCAGGGTGCCCTCAGTTTATTTGGAAATGTTTAAGTTTTACTAAAATACCATCATTGCCAGCATGGTTTTTTAAAGAGGGTAGACTGCCATTGTGGCTAACCAAGGAGACCAGTAAGACCTGAAATTGGCAGCAGAGTGAGCCATCTGAAGACAGAGCACTGGTATGGGAAAGAGATGCAACTGTGCCTGTGGTCCTCTGTCCCCTTATTATTCTTTACTAGCTCAGGCTGCTGCCAAAGCTTGCTCCATAGAGTTGTGGGCAGGTGATTGTTTCTTAATCTCTGTATAGGAGTACCAAACTTCAGCTGTGTTATCTAGGCTCTGAGCCTCTGGCACTTGGCTAAAGCACTTGGCTAAAGCACTTGCTGAGGCATCTGGTGACTGTAGACAAAAGCCTGCTTTGTCAGAGAAAAGATTGGAGCAAAGTACAAGCATTGTTATCTCTGATGCCCTCGGGGCAAACTGTCTACTTGGCAAGTGAGACCGTCTTGACCTTGTGAATTATGCACCCGGTCCACTTGATCTTCTGTTTCTTTGAGATTATTTTATACTAGTGAAGCCTCAGCATTCAGGTGTTGAAACCTACTATAAATACTTTTTTTAAAAAAGAAAGTTTTAAATATCATAAAAGTAATAAGTGCTTTATTATAAAGAATTTGGAAAATGTAGAAAGATCAGAAAATATCATTTAATTCAATCATATTCTCTTAACAGAAGAATTTCTTTAATGTTGTAGAACTGGCTGAGATTATTGATTCAGGATTGGCTTGGGCATGATCTATATATACCTCATGAATCACAGCCCTGTTCCCTTAAGGATCTTTAATTTTCCCACTTGAGAACTGGTGTGGCCCTTCTTGGCTAGATTTTATAACATTTGATGAAATCTCATCCTGGAGTATGAAAATCCTATATCTTCTTTCTATATTTAAGTTTTTATAACCTTCTCAAGCCAAGTTATTATCTTCATCTGTGATTATCTTTAGACTTCCAGGTGTTTGTTTTTTAAATTAGTGATGATGAATGAATTTGTGGGGGGAATGATTTTGCTGTTTTTAAAGGCTAAATGTTGACTTGCTTTCCACCTTTTGGAAAGAGGTATCTGTGATGTCCATTAATATAATTTGCTTTCATTAATGAACTTGGTCAAGAAAGTCTTAGAAGATTTCTTGTTGGATAAAAGAAAAGGGCTGTCTTTCATGGAGTCTTGAGGCAAACTGAGCTATAGGGACTTTTTTCTTTTCCCTTAGAATAACTTTTTAGTTAAGGCAATTGTACAGAAATGAATCTTTTTCTGTACAATTTTCTATTTGGATTTTTATTGACTAGTCTGGAGATTCAGCTTATTAGATGTTTGCTTAGAAGTTTAGATTTTCATTTAACTCTTAAGAGGTTTGTGGTAAAGAAAATGGAAATCTTGGCCTAGTAGGGAAATGCTTTTTGGATTTCTTCACTGTTCTTCCTTAATGTTAAAATGAGGCAGGGGCATCCTCTTTCCACACCCAGCACAGCCATGGCTGTGGTCCCAAGAAGCATCTGAATTGTGTAGCAGCTCCAAAGCATTGGTTGCTGGATAAACTGTCATCCACCCGTCCCCACAAGCTGAAAGAGTGTCTGCCTCTCATCATTTTCCTAAGGAGCAGACTGAAGTATGCCCTAACTGGAGATGGAAGTAAAGAAGATCTGCATGCCGTGGTTTATCAAGATTGATGGCAAGGTCTGGACTGATGTAACCTTCTCTGCTGGTTTTATGGGTGTCATCAGCATTGACAAAACCGGAGAGAATTTCCTTCTGATCTATGACATCAAAGGTCACTTCAGTGTTCATCGGATTACAACTGAGGAGGCCAAGTACAAATTGTGGAAAGTGAGGAAGATCTTTGTGCGCATAGAAGGAATCTCTCAACTGGTGACTCATGATGCTCAACACCATCCACGCCACCATGATCTGCTTGTCATAGTGAATGAGACCATTCAGATTGATTTGGAGACTGGCAAAATTACTGATTTCATCAAGTTTGACACTGTTAACCTGTGTATGGTGATCAGAGGTGCTAACTTGGGAAGAATTGGTGTGATCACCAACAGAGATACCCAGGCTCTTTTGATGTGGTTCATGTAAAAGATGCCATTGGCAACAGCTTTGTCACCCAGCTCTCCAACATTTTCATTATTGGCAAAGGCAGCAAACCGTGGATTCCTCTTCCCTGCTGCAAGGGCACCCACCTCACTATTGCTGAAGGGAGAGACAAGAGACTGGCAGCCAAACAGAGTAGGTGAAATGATCTCTAGGTGACATGAATGGAAAAGTCTTTGTACCTAATTAAAGCTAAATATAGCATGATTAATTGCAAAAAAGAAAAAAAAATATGAGGCAGGACTACCAAAGACTGGTGTCTAAAAGTACTCTTTGACATTGAAAATATCAAGTGTAGCCATTACCTAAAGAAACCTTTCTTCGTACAGTATACCTTTATGACCTTTTGACGGGACAAAAATGGGGAGAGATACTAACTGGGTATACTTTAATTTATATTCTCTGAAAGTATGCATTCTACACTGATAGGTTATTTTGTAGATTTTCTTTTCATTTGACATGGATTCCATATAATAGGACAGAAGGAGCTTCCAGTCAAAATAATCGCTCTATAGCAGCTGAGACTAATTTTTGGAACTGTTGTTAGCACTGTGGTTTGAAGAAATCAAATCAAGATTGACTGCCTAATAGTAGGCTTTGACCAAGAGCCTGGCTGAAGAATTTAAAGAAATCTAGGAAAATCCTCCATGTGATTAACTTAAATTTCATATGAATGGAAAGTTGGAAATGATGTCTGGTGGCTTAAGCTGTGAGCAGAATTTCTGCTTTTTACTTGTTTATCAGATGACTCTATGTTCCTGCTTTTATTTATTGTCAAAAAGTAGAAAATACTTGTTTCCAGAACCCACTAATGACTGATAGATAGTAGGAGAATTTGAGGGAGAGAGGTGAGCTAAACAGGTTATATAATGGAGATTTTTTTTCTCATACAAAATTTTAAAAATTAAGATATTCACATTTTCTTTTTTAAAGTGTACAATTCAGTGGTTTTGTAGTATAGTCACAAAATTGTGCAACCATCACTATTATTTAATTCCACAATATTTTCATTCCCCCAAAAAGAAACCTTTGGACCCATAACAGTCACATACCTCCCCCACCCCCACCACTACCACGGTACTTTTCTCTCGGACCCTGCCAACCACTAATTTGCTTATTGTGCATGTTTCATATAAACGGAATCATACAGTATGTGACCTTTTTGTGTCTGACTCCTTTCACTTACCATAGTATTTTAAAGATTCATCCATGCTATAGCATGTATCAGCACTTAATTCCTTTTCATAGCTGAATAATAGTCCGTTACAGGGATATACCACATTTGTTTATCCATTCATTATTGATAGACGTTTGGGTTGTTTCCACTTTTTGGCAATTATGAATAGTGTTGCTGTAAACATTCATGTACAAGTTTTTGTGTGAGTATGTGTTTGGTTCTCTTGGGAATATACTTAAGAGTGTAATTGCTGAGTCATATGATAGCTCGATGTTTAACTTTTAGAGGAACTACCATTTTCCTGGAACTGCAGCACTATTTCACATTCTCACCAGAAATGTACAAAGATTCTAATTTCTCCATATCCTCATGGACACTTGTTATTATCCATTTTTTGATAATAGCCATCCTAGTGAATGTGAAATGGTATCGTTATAGTTTTGATTTGCATTTCACTAATGACTAATGAATGATTCAGAGCATCTTTTCATGTGCTTGTTGACTATATGCATATCTTCGGAGATATATCGATTCGGATTCTTTGCTCATATTTTAATTGGTTTGTTTGTCTTTTTGTTATTGAGTAAGAGTCTTTATATATTTTTGGATACTAGTCTCTTAACAGATATGTGATCGCCAAATGTTTTTTCTCATTTGTATGGATTGTCTTATCACTTTCTTGATAGCGTCCTTCAAAGCACAAAGGTTTTAAATTTTTATGAAGTCTAATGTATCTATTTTTTTTTTCTTTAGTTGTCTTTAATATAATATTCCATGCTAACATGTTACAATTTTGGGGGGATTTGAAGATTTTGAATTTCCTATTCAAGCACACATACCCCTGGAGATAGGTAATGCCTTGTGCAATTATCAACAACTATCCAGTGGGAATTAGTTGTTTACTAGTTGCTCTCTAACCTGAGAAAGACCTTAATAGGATGAGACTGGGGAGGAAAGAAAGGGAAAAGGAAGAGACCTAAGCATGTAGTATCATGGAGAACAAAATTGGTATTTTCCATTTGCTTCAGAATTACTGACTCTTTTCCTAATTTGTACTGCATATCACACTACCTGATATACACGAGCTACATTTGGTAGCCTTGGCTCTGCTATAGAGCCATAGGATTAGATCATGTAAAAGTGAGTCATTTCTGTTGCTTGAAGATCTTAATTAGTTAGGTTATTTAGCATTTTGTGATATTATGGATACAATTTCAGACTCATTCTTGTATAGACAGTTAATAGCTTTATATTGAGTTTGACAGAGAATATTTTAGACCTGGTCTCTAATTTTGGCTAGCTGTCATGTAAATGAATGTCAGCCATCAGCTACCCTATGAACTGCCCAGAGAATTGTTGAACACAAGATGAGATGATAAACTTGAAAGTACTGAAAAGGCTACACAAATACAAAATGGATTATTCCAGACATTAATACATGACTTTGGAAAACACAATTTCCTGGATCTCAGTTTCCTTATCTCTGAAATGAAAGACTTGGAAAAAATTATTCCCAAGGCTCTTGTCAGTTCTAAAATTATTATTTTTTAATTAATTATTTTTTCAATGGTGACATTAATGAAATCCAATAAGTTTCAGCTGTACACTTTAACAGTAAGGCATATATATATAAAAATATATATAAATATAAATATATATTTATATATATATATATTTTTTGCACTGTGTGTTCACCTCCCATAGTTAGATTTCTTTCTGTCACCACAGATATGACCCCCTTTACCCCGTCTACCTCCCCTCACCTCGCCCCCAACCTCTGGTAACCACTAGTCTATAGTCCATGTCCATGAGTCTCTGTTTGTCCTGTTCATTTGTTGCTTTTAGGTTTATATCTCACATATGTGATATCATGTGATTTTTCAATCTTTTCTGTTTGGATTATTTCGCTTAGCATGATTGTCTCGAGGTCCATCAATCAGTTCTAAAATTCTGAGCAACTTTATTCTATCTCTCCTTACTGGTGTTTCTTGCTGCCACGCAGTCTCAACACCGGCCATAGTTATTCCTTTAAAACTTATTCAGTCATCATCACTCCGTTCCTCAGAACCCTCCATTGGCCCTCCATTTCATTCAGAGAAAAAGCCAGTGGCCTCTAAGGCCCTACATGATCTGTGGTCCTCCCTGCCATACTTTTGTGGCCTGTCTGATCTCCTGTTTCCCCCTCTCTCACTCCTCTCCAGCCATACTGGACTCTGCTCTTCCTTGATCATCTCAGCCTGCTCCTTTTGCCTTGGGGCTCTTAAACTGAAAATTCTGGCTTCTAGAATTCTCTTTTCACAGGTAATAGCACTGTCAACTCTCTCATTTCCAAGTTTTTTACTGAAACGTCACCCTACTTTAAATTTACAACTGCCTCTACACCACCCCCTTCACTCCTTTACTCTGCCCCATTATTATTTCGCAAAGTACTAATCTCCTTATCTCCTTCTAATTTACTAAGTGTGTACTCAATTATTACATTTATCATTATTGTCTGACTCTGTCTGCTAGAATATAATCTCTACCAGCAAAGAGATTTTTTTTTGTTTGGTTTGTTAACCCTTGTTTCCCAAGCACCTTTAGTAGTACCTGGCCCATTAAATATTTGTTAAAACATGTGGATGGGCTGTGCAGTGTGGTGAACACTAATCTCATTTTTAGCTAATATGAGCCTCAGTTGACTCATTTACAAAATACTGGTTTTGATCTCTTTCGTGTTAGAGATTTTCCTCAGATACCTGGTACTCTTTAGTTGCCTGCCCATGTTTTAAATATCTTTGAGATGGGGTAATGAAAGATTGATTGGCAGCTCCGAGTGTATCAGCAGGGCACATTTACGGTAAACTCCACAGTGAGATGGCTAAGTTGGTCAACCTTAGATGTCAGTATCTTTAGGTCTTTCATCAGAGGTTTATTAAATTCCTTTAAAAAAAAAAAAAAAACCTCTTCTAATTTTCCTGGATGATAGGGACTGACTGCCCGCTTCCTTCATGCCAAGTGAAAAAAAGAGGACTTGGGCCCTCAGCCTTCAACATCCATTATGCTTAAGTCCACAGTTAATCCCTTTATTTTAGATATGGTCTTCATGACCTTTCCTATGCCTGGAGTACTCTAGACTAGAGATCTTCTATTCGACCCTCTCCAGAGAATAAACCTCGAGTCTCCTGAGTTGGGGAGGGTATCCTAGTGAGAAAAGGCATTAAGGATATAACTGTTTCTTGAACAGTTTTTAGTCTTATTCATACTGAATGAATCACCAGCCTCTCCACCTTGAGCTATCTGGTGCTACCATTTTCTGAGCTCTTTTAGCTTAGTTACCGTTCTTTTATTTGCTTTCTAGATTCTAAAATTTTACTGTTGTCTCCTTCCCTTCCTTGTGGGTTTAAGTCTTCTAGAAAATCGTATATTGTAGTTTCAGTGTGGTTTTGTCTATATTATTTCTTACAGCTGTTTTCTTCTCCGTCATTTGTCTTTTCCTTGTTTTTAATTGACATTTTTATTGAGATAATTATAGTCACATGCAGTTGTAAGAAATAATACAAAGATTCCTTTTTATACGTTCCCCCAATAGTAACATTTTGCACAACTAGGATATTGACATTGATACAATCCACCAATTCTATTGTGATTTGCCATTTTACTCTGTGTGTGTGTGTGTGTTACTATACAGTCCTACCATATATGTAGGTTTGTCTGTCCACCACCATGGTCAAGATTCTGAACAGTTCCATCAGTTCCATCACTGCAGGGATCCCTGGTGTTGTCGTTTTACACCATAGCCACCCCCCATGGATCCCAGGTAACTACTAATCTGTTAGCCATTTCTAAAATTTTGTCATATAAAAAAATGTTACATAAATGGAATCATACAGTACATAACCTTTTGGAATTGCCTTTTTTCAATCAGCAGAATTCTCTGGAGATTCACCCAGGTCGTTGCATTTATCAATAATAGTTCATTCGTTTTTATTGCTGAGTTTCTACGGCATGAGTGTATATGTGCCAGTTTGTTAAACCAATCACCTGTATGAGGCTATTATGAAAAAAATTGCTATGAACATTCATATACAGGTTTTTGTGAAAACATATAAGTTTTCATTTCTCTGGAATAAATGCCCAAGAGTGTCATTACTGGGTCATATGGTAATTGTGTGTTTAGCGTTTAAGAAACTGCCAAAGTATTTTTCAGAATGGCTGTACCATTTTACATTCCTACCAGCAATGCATGAGAGATACATTTTCTTTGAATCTATGGCAGTATTTAGGGTTATCATTATTTTTTATTTTAGCCATTCCAGTAGGTGAGTAGTTGTGGTTTTAATTTGCATTTCCCTAATTACTGACAATGTTGAAGATATTTTCATGTACTTATTTGTCATCTGTATAACCTCTTTAGTGAAATGTCTCTGAATGTCTTTTGCCCATTTTCTAATTGTTTACTGTTGTTTTTAGAGTTCTTTATATATTCTAGATCCAGTTCTTTATGATATATATGGTTGCAAATATTTTCTCCCAATGTGTAGCTTATCTTTTCATACTCTTCATATGAGTTTCATCCTCTTCACAGAACAAATGTTTTTAATTTTGATAAGGTCCAATTATCAGTTTTTCCTTTTATGGATTGTGGTTTTGCTGTCAAGCCCCAAGAACTCTTTGCCTAGCTCTAGATCCTGAAGATTTTCTCCTGTTTGTTTTAAAAGTTTTATATATGTCGTACACTTCAGTTTATGATCCATTTTGAGCTAACTTTTATAGAAAGTATGAGAGTTAGATTGAGGTTCATTTTTTTGTGTGTATGTCTATGGTTGTACAGTTGTTCTGGCAACATTTGTTGAAAAGGCTGTCCTTTCTCCATTGAATTGCTTTTGTGCCTTTGTCAAAAATCATTGGAGCAAACTCTTATATGTCTGTTTCTTGGTTCTCTGCTCTGTTCCATTGATTTATGTGTCAACCTTCTGCCAATACCACATTGTCTGATTACCGTAGCTATTTAATAAGCCTTAATATAAGGTAGAGTGATTCTTCCCACTTTTTTTTTTTTTGTCAAGATTGTTTTAGTTATTCTTAGGCCAATGCCTTTCCATATAAATTTTAGAATTAACTTATCTATATCTACAAGAAAACCTTGCTAGAATTTTGATAGGAATTTCACTATGGGGAAAATGGACATTTTTTTTTTTTAGTTTACTCTTGTTTTTAGTCTTACAGAAATTTCTATTTAATGAAACCTGCTAGTCTGTTTTCATGACTTCTGAATTTTATGTGTAACTTAAAAAGAATATCCTTATTCCAAGATTATAAAAATACTAACCTGTATTTTTTTTACTCAAGTATTTTGCTTTTGAATTTAGTTTTTTTTAACCATTTGATATTTATTTTGGTGTGCTATAAGAATCTAATATTTTTTAAAAGCCCAGTTGGAGAACCAGTTGTCTTTACATCATTTACTGAAAGTTATTCATAGTTTTTCATTGATTTGAGATACCATCTTAACATAATCTAAATTGTCATATATATTTGGGTATCTCATTGGGTTTTCTTGTGAGTCCACCATCTATTATATCATCATATTATACTTTTAATGATAAGTTATGGGCCTGTGAAATATCGTAATGTCTGTGAGGAGGCATACCTCATAGTTAAGAGTTTAACTCAGGGGTTAGAATAGTTGAATGCTAGCCCCGTCATTTACCAGCTAGATGACTTAATGTGAGTTATGTAAATTCTGTATACCTCAGTATCATCTGTAAAATGAGGATTATTTTATATACGTTGTACATTTTTTTATTATTGCCTAATTATTACATACATTCTAGGGTTATTGTGAGAATTAAATGCATTAATATATCTAAAGCTCTTTTAATGGAATGTAACATAGTAAGTGCCATGTTAGCCTATTGTAACAGGGCAAAATTATCCTCATGTTCCTATTTTCTATACTAGCTTTAAAAATGTTTTATTCTTCCAAAAATAAAATTCATCTATTGATTGGAATGACATTGACTTTGTATATTTAATTTGAGGGAGAAATGGTCTTTATAACGTAATGGACTATTGCATTACCTTTATGTAATATTGGCTTATCACCTAAGAACATAGTGTATTTCTTCATTTACTCAAATTTCAGGTCTGGACTTAATAGATGGAGAGATTATATTCTGTTCTCATCCAATCCAAAACACAAAAAGAAATTTTGGGACTTATCTAAGCTTCACAAGTATAATATTATTGGCTTGTTTTTTTTTTTCCCCCAAGAATAACAGCAATAGAAAAACTTGTCATAGACCACATCATTAGATGTTGTATAGATGTCTGCACTTCCGTTGGTGGTTTAAGCAGGTCTTCTCAGTGCTATCTCACATTTCTTCACCCTAAAGTGCATGAATATTTGAGTGAATAAAGAAGAAAAACTCAAGAAATAATAACCTTTGGAATAGTAATAATAAAATTCAAAATATATGTGAATATAAATGAAAATATTGAATAAGTATATTTAAATGAAATACACAAAAGTAGTTAGTACTTTGAATTTGGCCATTGGGATTATCCTATGGAGAGCCCCTCAGATCCTTCCTGTAAGAGAGAATTCCTGTGTACTCAGTTTTTTCAATCACTATCCTGTCTCCTCTCCTCAGCCTTTCTTACCGTCTGCCCACAAACTCTGGGGAGACTTTTTTATATTTCAAATTGTTCATTTTTAAAGGAGAAACTACTTTTAGTTGTATATAAATGAACCGCCTGAAACCCTATCCCCAGTCTGTATATATCAGTTAACTGCTTCAAGAAAATAGCGAGAAGGGTAAAAGACTCTGATTCTAAGGAAGGCTATAGGAGATTCATATACGTGTGTACTTAGACGTGCTTGTTCCTGTTTTCCTAATTTTTCTCCCAGAATTGTTTAGGTTTGTTAGGTGGTTGTATTTACACTAGGAAGAGGTAAAAACAACAGCTCTATATTTTGACTAAGAGGTGTTGAGCTGAAAGACAGATCAGTAGTAGAGATGCCAGTCAAAGTAAAGCAATATATACTATTTCAATATTTGTATATGTCTTAAGTTTTTAATAACACTCAGAGAGTATAACAATATGTAAGTAAATAAGTAAAGGGTAATAATTACTAATTACATAGAATAATAAGTACTTTTAAACATTTTATTATACATGCAAAAAGTACACTACTTAAAAATTTACAGCTCAGTGAATTTTCATAATTTGAACACACTCATGTAACCAGCACCCGGATCAAGAAACATTACTAAATAAAAAAAAGAAAGAAACAAACAACATTACTAGCCTCTGGAAACTTTCCTTGTGCTATCTTGTAGTCACAAGCCCTCTAAGGCTAACCACTATGCTGACGCCTAACAGTATACATTAGTTTTGCCTGTTTTTAATTTTTATGTAAATGTGGAGTCATACACTTTTGAGCCCATGAGAGTCATACACATAATTGCATACAGTTGTAGTTCGTTCACTGCCATTGCCCTATGGTAGTTCATTGTGAGATTATATTGTGAGACTACATACCACAATTGATTTAACCATTCTACTGTTGATTAATATTTGAGCATTCATACTTTTGCAGATCACCTCTTACCCATTTTTTTTTTTTTTAACATTGTAGGGGCTCTGGACATTTTCTGAAATATACTGATGCAGAAATCTGAGAATTTTTATCAGTTCTCTGCTTCAGAAATTCCATAATGTATACCTTTTAATTTAAAAATTTATCTGTCTGCATATTTTGCAAACTCATTCCCTCAGTTTTTGCTGTATAACAAGCACTCCAATTTAATGATTTAAAACAACCACTATTTACTTAGCCTTTTTTTTTTTTTTTTTAATTATTCTAAGGGTTAGCAGTTTAGGCTGGATTTTTGTTACATGGTTCTAGTGATCTGTGCCCAACTTGGCTTACCTTGGTTGAGACCTCCATGTGATTTTGCATGCTCTAGCAGGCCGTATTAAGGATTATTCACATGGTCGTCTCCATACACATGGGGTATATGTGTGCCAGGCTTCTTGAAGCTCAGGCAGAGAACTAGCAATACTCTTCTTCCTCCACTTTCTGTATTTGCATTTACTTTTAGGAAAATAAATCCCAGTGATCCAATTTGACTGACATTTCCTTTTTTGTTCTTGATATACATTCATGTAAACTTTTCTTTTCACCTCTGTTTTAAAACTGTTTGGAGTGATAAATGGAACTAAGGCTGTCTTAGGATAGGGTTGTATTTTAATTTTATTTGTTCTTTTTCCTCCCACTACCTTTTTTCCTGTGCTATTCATTTTTATCATTCCAGATGCTTAAGAATACCTCTTCAACAAAACCTTTTCTGACTTTGTGCCATTCCACCCTATACCTACCCTGGCATCTTTCCTTTAAACTTCATGGCAGTATTTAGCATCCATAACATTTTATTACATTCAGTTGTTCTCATGTCTGTTTCCTGTTTATTAGACTCTCAGCTTCTGTGTGTATCCCCAGCGTCTGCCATGCAAATCTTTTAAAATGATGGATGAATTGTGAGAGAGCTGCTAGAATTTTTTCTTTACCAAATCTAGCTTGCCTATTTTAGTACAGAATTGTTTATTCCTGTGCTTCTATTTGAATGTAACTGCTGCTACTTTGACTAGATGACAGTTAGTGTTTAGATTTGTTACTCAGAAAGGTTAAATATCACATCCATATGTACAAATAATTGCTATTACTTCTTTTTGTACTACTCATGTTATTTTGATTAAACATTTTTTTTTCTCCTGAGATACTATGCTTTTATTTACAATGTAGTATTTTACGTAGATATGCCTTTAATTCTTTGGA
This sequence comes from Rousettus aegyptiacus, assembly GCF_014176215.1. NCBI lineage: Eukaryota > Metazoa > Chordata > Mammalia > Chiroptera > Pteropodidae > Rousettus > Rousettus aegyptiacus. The sequence continues at coordinate 132,028,120 of NW_023416306.1, forward strand.
AGATGGAATAATTCAATTCATATAGCAGACATTTTGTCTTTTTTTTTTCTGCTTTCAAATTTCCTGAAAGCTATCAATAATTTTTTTTAAGGGGCAAGGAGAGTTTACTGGTTTAACTCTTTTTTTAGCCTTTAAAAAACTGTTTGATCTGTGATTATACTTTTGAAACTCATACTCCCTAAAATCTCTTGATAACCAGTAATCTGCCCATCAGCTATTCTAAACCTCACAAAGCATATTAGAGCTTTCTCTCACTTTATTTTGTAAATGTATTTTCATAATTGACTTTGTCCCAATAACAGTAAAGCTTAATTAAGACCTGTTCTTCTACAACAGATATTGCAAATGAGTATCTTTTTGCTCCCGTGATTATTTTGCAGACTTCATTGTGGCACTGATTTGTCTTACTCTGTTGTATTTTATTTTACATCTGATTCCCTCCCCTCCCCAGACTCCCACATCTCCATCTGTGAGCTGTTTGATATAGACAGAGATTCTTACTTATCTCTGCATCTCCAGTGTCTATCCTGTAATTGTGCTCTACAATTTTATTTTTGAAGATTTAATGAATTATTTTCTTTAAATGCTCTTTGGAAGGAATTGAAAGAAGAATTAAGATTTTCTTTAGCTCAGCATTATCATGGACATTAAATATTGTGCAGCTAGCCTGCTATGTTTGCTTGCTTTGTTTGAAAAGACTTTTGTTTTAGTATCTAGCAGTCTCCAACAGTTCACTAGCTCTAGCCTGAAGCTACTGGTATACCTTTTTTTTGGGGGGGGGTGGGGGGGGGTGGGGGGTGGGGATAGTCTCAATTTTTTACAACAGTTTTAGGTTTACAGAAAAATTGAGACAAGTTCCCATATATTCCACACCTATATTCTACTATTATAACATCTTATGGTACATTTGTTATTATTACTGAACTGATATTAAGATGTTATTATAAAGTTATCCATGCTTTATTCAGATTTTCTCAGTTTTCGCCAAATGCCCTTTTTCTGTTTCAGGATCCCATCCAGGAGACATTACATTTAGTTATCATGTCTCCTCAAACTCTTCTTGACCGTGACAGTTTTTCAGATTTTCCTTGGTTTTGATGACCTTGATTGACATTTGTGAGGCATAATGGTCAGATATTTTGTAGGATGTCCTTCAGTTGGTATTTATCTGATGTTTCCCTCAGGATTAGACTGGAGTTAACAGGTTTTAGGAAGAAGAACACAGAGTTAAAGTAACATTTTCATCCCATTATGTCAAAGGTACATACTGTTTACATGATTAATCACTGTTAATATTGAACTTGATCACCTGACTAAGATAGTGTTGATCAGGTTTTTATACTGTCAAGTTATTCCCCCCCCCCCTTTCTGAAAATACTATATACTGTATAGACGGAGTTCACCATGCATAGCCCACACCTAAGGAGTGGGGAGTCAAGTGCTCTCTCCTCCTTGAGGACAGTATCTACATACATTATTTGGAATTCTTCTGCATGGATGATTCTGCTCTGCTTCCTGATAACTCAATTTATGGTGGTAGAGGAAGAAGGAAAGCTGTGAGGTATTGGACAGAACTCCCCAGCGCAAAGGATCTTGTCCCCAGGTTTTGGTTTCTGTACATAAAGCCATGTCAGGTGCTCTAAGTAAACACTGTTGGGTTGTGATTCATTGGTCTAGATTGTTTTTGTTTCTCCACCTTTTGCTGCCTAGACTTCCTTTGAAAATGATGTTAGTGAACCTCTGGAAAACACTAAGAGCTTTGTCCATGTACCCATGTCCAAAAAAAAGTACCTAGGGCTCCGATGGTTTATGAATAGTCAGCTTCAGTTTTAAGGAAAGGGGAGGAGGTTTTATGACTACATACAGCCACATTGCACATCGAAAGAAAATATTTGTTATTCTGCTTTAGGAGCCAAAGAGCAAGACTCACTGGAATAAATAAAAGGTGTATCTTCACTTTTTCTTAAATGTTTATATCTGATATACGACTGTAATAAATATTTTACTAGTTACAGTCTATTAGTTTAGATCAGTGATTCTGACTGTGGGCCCCAGATCAGCAGAAGCAGCATGAGCATCATATGGAAATCTGTTGCAAATGCAGGTTTCCATCTCTATTCCAGACCTGCCATCTCAGAAACTCTAGGGATATGAAGCCTAGCAATCTGTCTGTCTCAACAATCCCCTGCTTCCTCCTATGATAATTCCGATACATTTTAAAGTTTGAGTGTCTGATTTGGTTTATTGATTGTGCATGGTAACCTGGATGTAAATTCTTATATTATGTTGCTTTTCCTACAAAGTAGACTTTGCTTTTCGTGCTCCTGCAGGACCATGAAAAATCTTTCCTCTTTTAATCAGTGTTGGACTCCTAAGAGGTTAGTTCATATTCTCCTCCTTGAAGATCATATTTGCTGAACTGGTATATCCAGAACAGGGTTTAGCAAACCAAAGACTGCAGGCCAAATCAGGTCCACCTCCTGTTTTTTACAGTCCATGAGCTAAGAATGGCGTTAACTCTTTTTTAAAAACAATTTTATTCACGTACCATAAATTTCACCCATTTAAAGCATTGCAGTTCAATGATTTTTAGTATATTTAGTATATTTAGAGTTGAATGATTCGCCAGTATCCGTTTTCAGAGCATTTTATCATCCCCAAAAGAACCTTAGGTGCTATAGTAATCAGCTCCCTCTTTTCCCAAATACTACTCCCCCTACCACCCCCACACACGTATATACCACTGTAGCCCAAGATAATCACTAATCTCCTTTCTGTCTCTATAAATTTTTCTATTATGGACATTTCACATGAGTGGAATTATATGAAATTTTTTGTGGCTAGCTTCTTCCACTTAGCTTAATGTTTTTAAGGGTCATTCATATTGTAGCATGATTTAATACTTCATTCCTTTTTATTCCCAAATAATATTCCATCATATGGATATACCACATTTTATGTATTTGTTAGTTGATGGATATTTGGGCTGATTTTTACACTTTTAAATGGGTTAAAAAAACATCAAAAGAAGAATGATGTTTTATGATGTGAAAATTATCTGAAATTCAAATTTTATTATCCATAAATAAAATTTTGTTGAAACACAGCCATGCTCATTCTTTTATGTGTCATCTGTGGCTGTTTTTATATTATAGTGGCAGAGTTGAGTAGTGACAAACCGTACAGCCTTCAGAGCCTAAAATATTTACTCTTTGGCCCTTTGCAGAAAAGGTTTGTGGACCCCTGATCTTAAACAGTGTTTCTCAGTCTTTTTCTTCATTAATGTTTTCTAAGGAGACTTTTTAGACATTTTCCCCCTAATTGCCTCCCCTTCAGGAAATTTTAATGCCAGATGTATGTTGTGTATCTTTGTACCATTGCCCTTTGGTGGAACCCAAACCGTCATACTATCTTAGGGGTTTTGTTGCCCCCTTGGGTAGTATCACCCTCACTGGGAGTACATACTCTACAGTTGTGTTCTGGGGAGTTTCATCTCCTTCTCTATTAGGAGGTGAAAAAAAATTTCAGCTGGGTTAGATTTCCCTTGGAAATTTCTAGTGTTGAGGTGTTCAGAAAGTATGTTGGGATCTGCTGTTAGACCTTTAAGTATTTGACAGCATATGACTGTAAGATGTTATCATCTTGGCATTTAAAGATTTTGGGAAATTTTGGTGACTTCACCAAAATATTTCAGGCTTTTGCTTTAGTTCATACACTGGTTTATCGTAGAGTTTATTAGTAAATTCGGCTTATAGGCAGAGGCTAGAGAGTTTAAACAAATTTTGTCTGAAAAGTGAGGATTTTTATTGCCCCTGGTTTATGATGCTAACTAGCTTTCTGCATCTCTCCTATGCTTTAATAATACATTAGAAAAAAGATTCTTTTCTCCCATTTTCCCCATTCTCATCTTCTCTTATCCCCTAGAGCATCTGTTCTGAGAGAAGTAGGAATAGGTATGACTTTGAGGATTTAAAGGCTGGAGAGAGAAAGCATTGGTCAAAAGAAACTCTAATTTAAAGTAATGGAACACTAATACGACTTTTGTCAGTTTTTGGTGGCCTCGTGTTTAGTAATCAGGAATAGGCCATTAATCATGATGAAAACAGATCATTTTAAATATTGATGAAAAATTCAAGTCTAGCAGCGAAACAAAGTCCATGTTAGTTCCCTTCCTCTTCTCCACCAAATAGGATATATGGAAAAGGGGAAGAGTTGCATTTCCCTTGAAGGAGAGTAATTGACAGAGTAAAACGTTGCAAATGAATTACACTGGGAATATAACCAATTTTATGGAAAAAGGATTGTTATCCAGGTGGAATCTCTTCTCTTTGCTCCTGCCTTTTGGGTCCTACTATTTATGGAACTGAGACTTTTCTTCTCTTCAGTGTGGGTCCTTTTGTGATAATTCAGTCCAGAACCTATTCCTCAGTATTAATTAATTACCTATGTTGTGTGAAAGTAGGGAAGCTTAGAAAACTGTCTAAAACCAATCTTTAAACTTGCCTTACAATATTTATAGGCCTCTTGGACAGAGTTAAAAATAAAATTTTGCTTAAATTTAATAGACTTGTCTTATAAGTAGTTATTGTGGGAGAGGGAAGCAGAAATGACAACCTCTTCCAGGTTCAACTATGAGATTTAAACCTTTTTTTTTTCTGAAATTTCCTTTCTGACTTAAGATTTCTCTGTTATTTCTTCCCATCATCAAATGGAGCTTCAGCCCTTCGATACTGAAGTAGGATTTAAATATCATCAACTTTCAAGGTTCTGTGCATTGTAGTCCAATACTCATTATATTTTAATCAGCATGTCTAAAATGGTTCTTATCTTTCTACTAAACCTGATTATCCATTGATATTTCATATCTTAATGTTGCTTAATGCAACATCCACTCAATTGCTGAAGCTGAAACAGAGTATTGTTCTAGACTCTCCCTTTCCACTTATTCTAAAAGTTCCAAGTCCTCCGAATGATTCCTCTTAAAAATATTCTCTCTTCCTCTCCATCCCCACTTCTCTGGTTGGACTTTATCACTTATTACTTGCATCATCCCAGTTACTTCCCAGTTGGTCTCCCTGCTTCTGATATAGCATCTCTCCAGACCATTTTCTACTTTGCTGCCAAGTTGTCTTTCTAAAAGACAGCATGATATCAGACTCTTACTTAAAATTTTTTAATTATTTCCTGTAACATGCTGGATTAAATTTCAGTTTCTGAATTTTAAGACACATAGACCTTAGCATCTCACCCCAGTCTGCTTTTTCTAGCTTCATCTTCTGCCACTCCTTTATTTTACCCATACCAAAGTACTTGCAGCTCCCTAGACATGCCATGGGGTTTCATACTTTCTATTATTTCATATCGTGCTTTTTAGGTATTTTTTCTCTGCTTACAACACCTTTCCCTGCTGTTTTTGATCAGAAATCAATAGAAGTTTTACTTTGGGAAGCCGTTGTTTCCCAAGACCTCATGTATTTGTGTCATAGCATTTATCACACCATAATGTCTGATCTGATTCCCTCTTTTCATTTTGAGAGTAAGAGTTGTGTTTTTTTAATCTTAGGCTCTACATTACTTAACACAGGACCTGGTTCCAAGTAGCTACTCCATAAATGCTATTGACTGAATCTCATTTATGTTAAGAAGAAAGAAATTTAAGTGGAGCAGATTTTTCACCTTGAGCTCTGAACCCATTTATTCTAGGTAGTATTCATTAGACCTAAAGTCCAACAAAAATCAAAGAATTTGAAAGGATTTTGGGGCCTGTTGCAATATAATTTGATGCGCTTTATATTCACTGGGTTTTGATATCCAGATTCATCCAAAATGTAATTAAGGTAATTTTTGTTAACCAGATAAATGATACTGAGGTTAAAAGTTCATTTTTACGGTCTGGTTTTCCTTTCTTTTTGTTGAAAACATTCCTTTTTTGCTTATGATGAAGAGACCTGGTTTATTCCACAGCCTCATCAGACACCCATTTCCGAGACTATGGGTCACTGTCAGGTTTTGCCCAGAGTTTTCTTAACTGCAGTGCCAGGACTAATTCCTTCTGTTAAGTCCTCTAAGCGGTCAGCAAACAAACTACTTCTAACCAGCCTAGCATGAAAGCAGTGTGCAGGGAATACAGGGCAGGTACATTGGTTGTTAAAAGGCATTTGGTTTTCAGTTTCCAGATTGCCAGTCAGTGCTTTCTCCTCTCCTGTTGGCCCATCAAGTTAGAGGCGTTGTGCTGCATATCTCAAGGTGGTCTCTAGATGTTGAACAATTGCAGAAAGCTGTGATTTCCCTATAATGAAAGAACAGTGTACCTGTAGTTTCCGCCATTCCGATTAACTGGTAAGAGAGATTAAGACTGACTGTTTACCAGGATTAAATGAGATTAGAAATCCATTTCTTTCTTGAAGCCATTGTGTCTCTCCTGAAGGTAAATTCAGCCCTTTATTTTGCAACCAGATCTGCTTGATGAGGGAGTAGATAGGGGTTGGAATTATAAGAAGAGGATCCAGATAATCAGGGCTTTAAAAAATCAATTTACTGCAGTATAATATCCATACAATAAAAATCACACATTTTTAGTGTACAGATTGATATTTTTTACAAATGAATGCATGTTTAACCACTACCCAACCCAAGAAATAGAATATTTTAAATTTAATAGAAAGTTCCTTTGTGTCTCTTTGCAGTCAGTCTTCTCTCTCGACCCCTCTGCAACCAAACACTAATACATTTCCTCTTTGCCCTGAGAATACTCACTGGCAGCATTTCGGCTACATCATTTACCTGAGATAACTTGCGGATCACAGTCTTAACCTCACCCCCAAAGTTTGCCATGAAATATCTTGCTTTTATTACTCTTTTCTCATCATTCTAGTATATCGATGTCTTTGGAAACAAATGACATCATTCTATTTATAGCATTCTGTTTTTAGTAGTGATATTTTCCATTTACAAAATATAGTAATTCTTGATTGCCGAAAATGTCAAATCCTAGAAAATGTAGCATTTCTATGTGTGGTATTAAATTAACACTGGCAGCAAGCTGCACTTTATTTTTTCAGCGAGAAAAGGGTTAATGTGATTTCTAGCACTATATATAGTTTTGTCCAGTCCAGGATTTTGTATAAAAGAAATCGTACAGTATGTACTCTTTTGTTTCTAGCTTCCTTCTCTTGGTATAATGTCTTTGAAAATTGTCCATGTTGTTAAATGTATTAGCAGTTTCTTTATATTGTTGACTACTTGAGTTCATTACATGAATATACCACAATTTGTTTATTCACCAATTGAAGGAAATTTGGGTTATTTCTAGTGTTGAGCTTTTATAAAGAAATCTGTAACTCTCTCTATACATTTCCTTTAATGGACATAGGGTTTCATTTTTTTTCTTGGTTAAATATCTAAGAGTGGAATTACTGGGTAACGTGCTAAGTGCACATTTAACTTTATGAGAAACTGGGGAACTGTTTTCCTAAGTGGTTGCACCATTTTACACTCTCACCAGTGACTTATAAGAGGTCTAGTTACTAAAAATCCTTGCTAAAACTTGATATCATGTCTTTTTCATTATAACATCCTAGTGGGTTTGAAGGAGTATCATTAAGATTTTAATTTTTCATGTTTTTTTGGTGCTGCCATAAATGGTATTTTTGAAAATTTTATTTTTTATTTATTTTTTGCCAGCATATAGAAATGCAGTTGAATTCTGTATATGACCTTATATCAAAGTCATTTAGTTCTTATTTTTAACAGGATTTTGTTTTGTTTTAGACTTCCTGGGATTTTCTACATAGACAATCATGTTGATATTGCATTTGTTTTATTCAACTTTAGGCAGTAAGGATAGGATCCACATAATCTGGATTTTTGGCTCGTTTAGTTTTCTGGATATTTTGAAAGCCTCATCCTTATGGGCCTCTGCATGCGTGTTAAGGTGACATAATTGAAGTGTGAACCATGAATATGAAGTGGATGAATACAGCTGTGGGAATAATCATATGTAGAATTGGTATGGCAGATGGTAAACGAGGCTGTTTTGCCCTCTAGGCTTTTGAAAATTTAGAAAGGAGGCCCCCTGCTCTAAAGAACAATAAAATTTGGCTCTGGCCCAAAGGAAGCATTTCCTAAAACCAGGTTACATTGGCTGATCACGGGCATCACCTCTGGCCATTTTTAAAGCCGTTTACCAATCCATTCATTGGACAGATATTTAGTGAGTGAGTACCCACCAGGTACCAGGCACTATTTTGGTACTTTGGTACTATCAGTGAACAAAACAGTAAAAAAAAAAAAAAAAAATTACGAAAAAACACAAAACCCTGTTTTGATTATATTCTAGTGGGAGAAATAATAAATAGTAAGCATGAAAATGTCTGTCTCTTTGTGTCTATTTAGAGTGAACAGGGCTCTGATGAACAACGAGGTAGAGAAAGCGGGCAGGAGTATTCTAGACCCTTATACGTTTACAAGACCCTTATGGACTACTTAATTAAAGCTGGAAAGTCATCAGATTCACCTCACAAACCAAGTAGCCGGAAAAAAGGTTAATACATAATTATTCAGTCAGTGATTAGCCTCTGATGTGCATGATCTCAAGTTTACATATGAATTCTCCATCGATTTTCTTCCCCAACCTAACTGTCTTATTTGCAAGACAGAGTTTTCAGAAGAAATGGTTCCAAGCAAACTACACTGATCCGTCACCACAAAACATCCCATTTTAACAGAAAAAGATTTGAATTTTTTCAGGATCAACAAATACAATATAGGAAACTCGTCATAGCCTTACACAATTATAGCATTGTTCATTTTACCATCTTGGTTAGAAATAGTCAATATTATGTTTGAGATCAGTAAAGTTAAAGAAATGGAAAAGGTGCCACATCTGAGTAATTTTACTTGTGGACATTGTAAAACGTCAGCTGTGATAGAAACAACATTACACCAGATGGCTGTTAAGTCCAGTGCTTTTCATTACAGATTGATGAATCAATAGACATTAATATGCCCAGTTAATAGTACTGGTTAGAATCCTTGAAGATAAATTTTCAGAACATTGTATGTTCTGTGCATCTGCTAAAATAAACATTTCGATGTGTAATATTCAAAATCATAAATGAAAACTATGAAGAAATAAGATTGCGGAACTCTTTCCTCAGTTTGTGTAAGTCGTAGTTCTGCTCTGTATCAAGAGTTCACCTGAAAACCTTGAATACAAGCACATGAATTGTTTTATTCAATTTTGCATAGGAAAAATTCAATTTTGCCTGCAGGCCTGAATTCCATATTAAATTATGTTTTCAAAATAGTGACTCTAATAATAACAAACACTTAAAATAAGATTCACTGTATACTAAGACTGTCGTGAGTTTACATGATATTTGCTAATTTAATCATCACTAGATAATGATACAGGTACTGTTAATGTTATCTATGGCTGAGGAAATGAGGCACAGAATAGTTAGATAATTTGCCCTTGTATCACACAGCTAGGAAGAGGCAGAGCCAAGATTTAAGTCTAGGTAATCTGGTTCCAGATTCTATACTCTTTTTTTCTTTTTAACTTAAAAAAATTATGGTAAGACATACATAACATAAAATTTATTATCTTAACCATTTTTATACGTATACACCTACTGATAAGTAGAAGTGTTAAGTACATTCACACTGTTGTGCAGCAGATCTCTAGAATTCTTTTTATATTGCAAGACTGAACTCTAATCTTTTAAACAGTTCCCTATTCCCTTCTTCCCTTGCTTCTGGCAAGTACCATTCTAATTTGTCTCAATGAATCTGACTGCTTTAGGTACCTCATATAATTGGAATCTTACAGTATTTGTCTTTTTGTAACTGTCTTATACTTTGCATAATGTCCTCAAGGTTCATCCATGTTGAGCCTTTTTAAGGTTGAATAATATTTCATTGTATGTATATAGCACATTTTGTTTATCCATTCATCTTTTGGTAGTTGCTGGGTTGCTTTCATTTTTGGCTGGTGTGGATAATGCTGCCATAAACATATGTGTATAAATATTTGCCTGAGTCCCAGCTTTAAATTCTCTGGGGGTAAAAACCTGGAAGTGAAATTATTGGCTTATATGGTAATTATCTGTTTAATTTTTTGAAGAATTGCCATATTGTTTTCCATAGTTTCTGCACCATTTTTTATAGTTCTACCAACTGCAAACAAGGATTCCAGTTTCTCCACATCCTCACCAACATTTGTTATTGTCTGTTTTTGTTTAGTTTTGTTTGATAACAGCTATCCTAATGGTATCTCATTGTGATTTGGTTCTGATTTCAATTTCCCTAATGAGTAGCGATGTTGAGCATCTTTTAATGTGCTTATTGTCCATTTATATAGCTTTGAAAAAATACTTATTCAAATTTTTTGCCCATTTTTGAATTGGGTTGGGTTTTTCGTTGTTGCTGAGCTATAGGAGTTATTTGTATTCTGGTTACTAATCCCTTATCAGGGCTAAGATCTGCAAATATTTTCTCTCATTCTATAGGTTGTCTTTCACCTCTTGATTTGTAAAAGTTTTTAATTTTGACGAAGTCCAATTTATCGTTTTTATCTTTTGTTACCTTTGCTTTCGGTGTCATAGCTAAGAAGTCATACCTAAATCCAATGTCTCCTATGTTTTCTTCAAAGAGTTTTTAGTTTTAACTCTTATGTTTAGATCTCTGATCCATTTTGAGTTAATTAATGTATATGGTATAAGATAAAGATCCAACTTTTATCCAATGGCTTAAGTTCTAGCCCATTGTCTTTACTTCCAACGGTACTTACCCCTCAATTTAAAGAGTTGACATAAAGGATTTAAGAAAAGTAGGTAGTAATAAAGTAGCAGTAGCAAGTATAGACTATTAGAAATTTCAGTAGTTAGAAGGGGGAGAAAAAGAAAGGGATTGTATTTAAGTAGGGAATATTTTTAAAAATAATATGCTCATTCAAAAAAATATGGAGAGGTCAAAGTATTAAAAAAAGTACACAGCTCGGAAAACAATAACATAATGTTTATGGATACATAAATATATAGTAAATACTTAAAATCTGTTTGGCATTCGTAAACCCTAAATTCATGATAGTAGTTTCCCTTGGGGTGGAGGGCCAAAGGAAAGGAAGAGAATGAGAGAAGGGTACATCGGAGGCTTCAATCTATAATGTTTTTAATTTTTTTCAAAAGAGATCTCTGAAATAATATAACATAATATTAAGACTCAACAAAGCTATTTGATGGTTACAAGGGTATTTATCTGTATCTGAAATATTTTTTAATGAAAATAATTTAAAATTTAAAACAAATAGAACACAGAATATTAAGTTTATCCGTATCAGGGAGAGGATTAGCTCTTCCTCTAAGATAGAAGGGGGCAGAGAAAAATTTTTTGGAAAGGAATTTTGAATTGAAAAGAATAGAAATTTAAGGGAGTTCAGGATAGATAAATCTTAGTCTCATTTTAGTGGCAAAGTATTTGCAGAGGGTGAAGTGGGAGTACTGGGGATAGTTTTGGGAGTTCCACGTCAGTTGGAAAGTGACAGATTCAGGATAAGGGAGTTATGTAGAAACAAAGAAGTTGCTGAATACCATTGAAGGGTTACCAGAGAATGGTTATTAGGAATTTGTTGTTGAGCAAAATACCACAGTTAGGTAGACTTACTAGCATTGCTTTGTAGCCCAGTAGAAAAATAAAAGAATGAAAACCAAACAAAAGCAACAACAACAACAAAAAAATGAACTCTACGGATTAGATTAAGATTGTATTCAGAATAATTGGGTTGCAAGGAAGGAAAGCCCACTCTTAACAAAAATCAATGAGGGAGTTATCTTAACAAAAGTCAATGAGGGAGTTATTATATGGCTTCAAGAGACGATCATAAGGGCAACCAAACACTAAAGTACAGCTTAGCACCTCTTGAGTACATTCATCTCTGTATCTCTTCGCTCCTTTTTTGGCTGGCCTTCTCTGCACATGGCTCTACATGACTGACACAGCATTTACTTTGCAGAAGTTCCCACCCTCATGAATTGCAGATTTGACTCATTAGTGGGTTATGAAATCAATCAAGTTAGTTGCAACCAGTATTTAAAAAAAAAAAAAAAAAAAAAAAGGAATTCAGTACAATTAGAAAGGTTATTTTAAGTTGTGTGTGTTTGAGTGAATACTTATCGCAACATAAAATTAATTCATCACATTTTTTGGGTACCTGGTATGTGCCACATAGGGATGGGTTCATTAGTAAACAAACCAAAACCTGCCCTTTGCTTTCTCCTGCCCAAGATCTCTTAGAATATAAGGCAAAGCAGGCAGAGTTCAGTTGCTCTGAGTTCAGAAGTGGGGTCAGTGCAAGGGGTAAGTATAGAAGAGGTGCAGAAAACCTGCCTAACCTATGTAATAGATCTTGCATTGAATAGGAAACAGAAGTTGTCTGCCACTGGGATAAACACTACTCTGATGTTCAGGTGCACTGGGTCTGCCTGACTGAAACTGGAGCGATAAAATCCTATTCCCACCACTGGCCTTGCACTGGGTAACAAGGAACAGCAGTTTACCACTGAGGAGGGGGCAAAAATTTGGAGAGATGCCTGCTCTATGGCACAGGTGTACAAGACCTGCTGAAAAATGATGTTATCTGTAGGTTTTTCATAGGTGCCCTTTAGCAGATTGAGAAAGTTCCCTTCAACTTCTGATTTGCTAAGCATTTTATCGAGAATAAATGTTAGATTTTGTCATGTGTTCTTTCTGTATTTACTGAGATTGTTATATACTTAAAAATGTTTTAGTCTGTACTATTTTACTGTTAGTGGTGAATAATATTGATTGAATTTCAGATGTTCAGACAAACTTGTCCCTTTATAAAATTCATTCAACCATAATGTACAGTAGTCCTCCACCTATCTGCAGGGGATATGTTCCAAGACCCCCAGTGGGTACCCAAAACCACACTTAATATCAAATCCTATGTTTATACAATGTTTTTTCCTAACATATACACCTTTATACTTAAAAGAAGCACTTTACGGCTTTTCTGGCACATCTTAATCGCCAGCATTGCTCTTTGGAGCCAGTATCAAAGAAAATAAGGGTTATTTGAACACAAGGACCATGATACAGTCATTCTGATAACCAGGATGGCTACTAAGTGACTAATAGGCAATGTGTACAGCATGGATATGCTGGACAATGTGATGATTCATGTCCCCAGTGAATTGGGGCAGGACAGTGTGAGATTTCATCATACTGTTCAGAAAAGCATGCAGTTTAAAACTTATGAATTGTTTATTTCTGGAATTTTCCATTTAATATTTTCAGACCTCGATTGACAACAAGTAACTGAAACCACAGATAAGCGGGGGCTACTAGGGTAACCTCCTTATATTTTCTTGGATTTACTTTACCAATTTTTAAAGAATTTTTGCATCTATAATTATAAAGGATATTGATCTAAAGTTTTCGTACAATGTCATCGGTTTGGGTACCAGAGTAATTCTGGCCTCAAAAAGTATGTCATAAAGTATTTCTACCTCCTTAATTTTATGGAAGAGTTTATATAGTGTTGGTATTATTTCTTCCTTAATGTTTAGTAGAATTTACCAGAGAAGCCTTCTGGGCCTAGAATTTTTAGTGGGTAGAGGAATAGGGAAATAAGAACGGGAACACTTTTAATTAAAATTTTAATTTCTTTAATAGATGGAGGACTATTCAAGTTATCTCTTTTCTTGAGTGGGGTTTGGTAGTTTGAGTCTTTCAAGGCTTTCATTGTTTCTGTAGTCATCCATATATATTTGTTCTTCTCTATGTGAGTCTGCTTTTAAATTTTAATTAAAATTGAAGTGAATTTAGTGGTTTAAAATAGTTTAAGCTTGGCTGCTTTAAAATTTTTCTATCACTTGTTTTAATAAATCAAGTTGGTTTTGATGTGCCTTGACAAATTTCTCCATGCTGCTTGTGCTTGAGGTTTGTTGCAGTTCTTGTTTCTGTGAATTTATGGTTTTCATCAACTTTGGAAATTTTTCAGCTGTTAATCAAATATTTTTTCTTCCCCTCTTTGCAGACCTGAATTACATGCATCTTATTCCACTTGAAGTTTTCTTTTTTCCCAGCCTTTTTTCTTTCTGTGCTTCATTTTGAATAGTTTGTTTCTGTTTTCAAGTTTACAAGCCTTTCTTCTGCAGTGTCCAATCTGTCATTAATCTCTAATGGTGCCTGTTTTATCTCAGACATAGTTCTCATCTCTATAAATTTTATTTAGATCTTTTGTATTTACAAAACCCCACTTAACATGTTTAATCTGTCCTTGAACTTCTTGAATATAGAGATTATTATCATGATTACTTAATGTTTTCGTCTATGTCATTTCTGGGTTGATTTCAGTAGATTAATTGTTCTCATTACAGGTCATATTTTCCTGCTTCCTTGCATGCCTGGAGATATTTTATTGGATGCCAGGCATTGTGCTGGACATTTTTTTTTATTACTTTAAATATTCTTGGGCTTTGTTCTGAGTTGTGGTTAGATTTCTCAGAAACAATTTATCCTCTAAGCTTCCTTAGGTAGGACCAAAGCAGCAGGATTTTTCCACACTAAAGCCAAACCCTCATATGGACTCTGTCAGATGCTCTGTGAATTATGAGGTTTTCTTCTCTGGTAGTGGGAACAGAAACTACCCCCTATCCTATGTGAGCTACAGGTATTTCCTCCTCTTAATTATTTTGGGTTGTTCTCATCCCAGCCTTGGGTTGTTTCCTCACACATGTGTGCTGACTAGTACTCAGCTGATAACTTGAAGGGGGGACTCTGCCTGCATATCTCCAGAATTTGTACAGCATTTTGCCTTATTGTATTCTGCCCTGCAAACTCTAGCTTATTGACCCCTCCACACTCTAACTCTTTCTTCTGCTGGGTTCTGTTTGGGTTTTCCCTCCCCACCAGGGACCTAGAAATTCTCTTAGGCAGTAAGCTGGGGCAATTGTAGAGCTTACTTCATTTGTTTCTCATCTCTCAGGGATCACTATTTTTGTTTTCTGGTCCAGTGTCTTGATAAGCATTTCATATATTTTTATTGAATTTGTCCTTGTTTTAGGCAAGAGGGTAAATCTGATTCTATTATATAATCTTGGCTGGAAGTAAAGTCTTACTGTTTTTAATAGGATTACTCTAGCTGCTGTATTGAGAATAGACTGATGGTTGTCAAGGGTAGAAACAAGGAGACCAATTGGGAGAGAAATATAATAGTCCAAGTCAGAGATGATGAAATAAAGTGTAATTTTCATTATATGTTACATTCAAAAAGTTGAGAGCCACTAATCTAACTCATACTCCATCTCTCATTTCAAATTTTCAAAAAGGTGTTTAACTCAGATCACTTAGTGGTTCTCTTCTGGTGTAGGTCTTCAATCCTCTCATCCTCCTACACCCACACAGTCCATTCAGTTATTGTAGGTGGCCCTGGAAGAGGTTGGTATGGATAGGGGCAGATTATCTAAAGGAGAAGAGTAAGGAAAAACCAGTCCTACAGTGGAAAAAAAATATCTTCTAGGAAGAGGTTCCAAAAGATTTCTTTTAAAACAGGGTATGCCTATTTTTAGTGGTCTTCAAATTCTCTTTCAGATATATTTTGTCATCTTCATGTTGAGTGATGGAAGATGGCCCTGCAACCTTTTCCAGACAAGGTCTGCCATTCCAGCCCTTCAGGAAAAAGTTCAAGTACTGCTGAAGGGCAGAGACTAATGTCCCTTAACTCCCTTCTGTTCTCTCTGACAATTCTGAATTGACATTCAAGCTTCAGTTCTGGTGGCATTACTGAATACAGATTTCCAACTTGACTTCTTTACGCAAAGAAAATAATTACACAGAAAAAAAAAAGGAAACTTTTTAAATTCGAAAATTAAAAATATTTTACATTTGAAAAATTACTTTGTTTTTATTCTCTTTCTCCCTAGGATGGCACTGTCCTTTATTTTGAGATTGCCTTCCCTACATAAGGTATTTAAAGGCCCTTTTATGAAATTATGATGATAGATGATAGTGTTTGATTTTTATTATCCTTTTTTGACTAAATGAAATGTTGTCAACCATATATTAGTCTCCTAATTTTTTTTTTTCAGAATTGGTTGTGGTTTGTGAAATACACCATAATGAGATCCTAATTTAAATGGTTAGTCTTAAAGTCAGGCTGAGTGGGGAGGGAAGTGTTGGCCAGGATCAGGGTGAATCTGGAATGTGATTGAGAGGTCAAAGTACTGGAGTCTTCCAGCTGTGCAGAACAAGGGACTGTAAGGAACCTGTAGGACCAAGGGCCTAGAGCAGTGGTCCCCAACCTTTTTGGCACCACGGACCAGTTTCATGAAAGACAAGTTTTCCATTGGCTGGCTGTGTGTTGGGGGTGCAATGGTTTCAATATGATTCAGGCATATTATATTTATTGTGTACTTTATTTCTGTTATTATTACATTGTAATATATATTGAAATAATTATGCAACTCACCATAATGCAGAATCAGTGAGAGCCCTGAGCTCATTTTCCTGCAACTAGGTGGTCTCATCTGGGGGTGATGAGAGACAATGACACCCAACGTGTGTTGCTTCTGTCCAGTCTACTCCATGATCTTGTTATGGTTGCTGTCACTGCAGAAAACCCTGCTTCTCAAAGATAGGATGTTGGAAATGGAAGCAGGCTTTTCATTGCTTTTGTGGCAGTCTCAGGATGTGCTGCCTTGATTTTAATCCAGAACATATGGAGATTTGAAGTGTCTCAAACATATTTTTAAGGCCACCATAATTTGCAATCCCTCACATGCGTAGTTCACAATAGAGTTCCTGCTATGAGATTCTAATGCCTAAGGATCTGAGGTGGAGCTGAGACAGTGATGCTAGAGCACTGGGAAGTGACTGCAAATACACATGAAGCGTCTCTTGCTTGCCCATCACTCATCTCCTACTGTGCAGCCCAGTTCCTAACAGGCCACAGACTAGTCCATCCATGGCCGTGGGGTTAGGGACCCCTGGTTTAAAGAGGAGGGATAGGGATATGGTCAAAGAGATTTTGTCATTTAATATTCTAGAGGTGAGGCAATTTGGAGTGATGGTGAAATCCACAGTGTTACAATGTTTATGGGGATAAAAGCTATTGTGAAAAATTCATTTTATGCCTTGGTCATTTTTTATTTGGTGAGGTCTAAAGACTGTCTTTTAGTTATTGCTAAATATTCCAAAGTCACAGTGTATCATAAATTATCCAACCATTTCCGAATGTTAAACTTTTAGGGCTGTTTTATTTGTAAATAAACCTTTTCAGTTGCTTTTAATAAACAATTTAATCTACATTTTTTATGGATAGATTCTTAGATATAAATAATGTTACAGAGGACATCTCGATTCTTACATCTTCATTTGCATTATTGTCTTGGGTAAATTCTTCGAAGTAGAATAATAGTGCTAAATAATTGTTTTAATGTTTTCTTCCTGTTTATATTTTTTATTTTGTAAACTGTATTGATTTTTTTTAAATTTTATATTTGGGACTTTTGGATCTGTGTTTGTTTTAACTATTTATACAAGTCCTTTACTACCACAACTAATCTGCTGTCAGTAATAGCAATAACACTTATTAAAATGTCAGGTGTTATTCTGAATGCTTCATATACATTAATTATACATCAACTCATTTAACCCTTATGATGATCAGATATTGCTTTTTACAGAAAGGTTAAATAAATGGTCAATTTTTCAAACCTAAAAATTTAACATAGAAATTTTCACCTTCCCCACTCACCACCAATACTTAACACTACTAGTCTTTGGCATAATACCAGTGTATTTAATGTCTTTTAACTTCATGATATCATACTGACCAGTACTCAGTCATTATCCAGTGTGTTTAACAATTGTAATGTTGCTGCAGAAAAGATCCAAAATTAGACCTGTGAGAAACACTCGGAGAGTTGGAGAACTCAGGTTTACTACACCCGGGGTCCCAGAGGAGCTAGTGCGGAAGACCTAGGCCCCCCAGCTCAGTTGAAGCATTCCTTATATTCCTTTTTGGCATGGGCTGATTGGTTAATTTGTCCTCAAACTGTTACATAGGGTGGCAGTTGCTATGGATTACTGGCAGTTACAAAGTATTACAAAGCACGGGAGTTGCTGGGGGTACTAACAGTTACATTTGTTGCTTAGACAGATCAAACAGAAGGGAAGGTGAGTCTTTAGTCAATTTTGAGTACAGCCCATGCAGCAAGCACATTTACAGAAGCAGAACAGAGAGCCGATTAGCCTTTTGAATGAAAATTCCTCTTTTCCCCTTTTTGATGCTTCTTTAAATTCTTATCAGGCATGAACCTCTTGATCTCCATGGGCCAGGGGCTGGTAATTACACAGCATAAGGATATTTGCCGCAGTCTTTCTCTCTACTAGAGCCTCTATAAGGGACATAATTGACCGGACAACAAGAGGCAACAGGCAAGGGAGAAGGAGGAAGGCCCTGAGGGAGAGGACTACTATTCCAACTAAGGTCTTAAAGCCCCTGAAGGTAGAGAACCATCCTCCAAAGAGGTTATTAGGGTCCCACCCTGTCCAACTCTGGATGGGTACGTGAGCTATTTTTCTAATATTAGTAACCAGCTATTTCAGTTACAGCCTCACCATTGTCATCTCTTTGGAGACATCAATCAGATCCATTAAACTGCCCGCATACTCCACCTTCTTCCACTAGCAAGTAATCTAAAGCTAAACAGTTTTTATATATTGCTGCACGCATCTGAGACTGTTGCGTAGCAAGGAGTTCTAGGCTGAGGCCATCAGTTAGTAATGATCTCTAGCATGGCTTGTAACCTGATAATTTGATTAAGCATGTATATGGGGGATCAGTAACCCCTGCTTCTATCTGGGGTCCAAGTTGTGGGGCCATAGTATTGGATGATACAGTGGGGTGGCCATTCATCCTCTCCCCATGTTTGTTGTCCCTCTTCTTCGAGTGACCTCTTAGTCCTCGCTTGTAAGTCTTGATATAAGGGAACACTTGGCTCATTTTCTCCTTTGTCCGGTAGGAGGAAGAAGCCACGTTGAATGATCCCAATGATGCAACTTCCCTTACAGTTTGCTGGGAGTTGGGTATAAACCCTCTTCCCACAAATTCAAAAGAGCCCATCTGGCGCTTTCCAAATCCTGGGGCTAGTGGAGTTGAGGGTTTCCCAGAATGTGCCAATAGCTGGGATGGCACAGAGGGGGTTTTGGACCATGCCTTCCTTTATAGTACAATTTGTGACAGTTGAGCTTTGGTTGAAAGAGTGGCACAAGGAGGAGTTATAGCGCTGTCAGTGGCCCAATACCAGGTGGGAACTTTGGGCCACCAATTTAGATCCATGTGATTTAAAAATAGCATTCTTCTACATGGAGTCTCTCCAACTCACTGAGTATATCTTGGACCTATCTGGCCAAGACATTCTTCTCCTATTACATCTGAGGAGAGGATCCAGATCCTGGGTCGACCCTCTTTATGTTGAACCAGCATGTGATTCCACTGAAGGAGGTAAAAGGCATCTAAGCTAGTTCCCTTCCAAGGCCAGTCCTTGCTCATGAGTGCTCCTCCACACACCCAGCATTTAGTAACACCAAGTTCATGGCCTATCCTCTCAGCTCGGTCAATAAAGAGGTTCTTCCCTAGGCTTCGGCTCAAGGTGACCTTTAGCTGATCGTACACAGGTGGGCTTTGGGGCCCAGGAGATAGTGTAGGTTTAGGTGTGGTTGAATTATGCAACCATTGGACAATTTCTCCAACTGCTGAGCCCTCTGCATGGTTATGGACCTTTTCCTTGTCTGAGGTCCATTGCCAACATGCCCAAGTTTCCCCTAATTTTTTAGACTCTTGGCAGGATTGGCTGCTTTCAGATTTAACTTTTATGTACCCCATCCCATGTTTGAATCCCCAATGAGTGCAGAGTGTAGCATTTAGAGCACACCTTGTGGGTAGACCGGTTACAGACGTAAAGCCAGTGGCAGTGTTATACCCTCCCCATCCTGTACCTTTGCATGCAGTGGGTACAAGGGAAAGAGGAAGTGGGGAGACTGGTGCCCCACACATGGCAGAGCAGGAGGAGAAGGAAAATAAGTCTTTAGGAGTGTCATCCTACTTGAATTAGCAAAACAACCAATAATGATCAGACAATCTAGAACCATAAAAACGTACCAAAGGGAGTTTAGCCTGAACATGTAAGAATTGAGAGGATCCCAACATAGACTACTTAGGGCAAAAGTAATCCTTTGACTCAGAGTCCAGTTTGAGGGTGCTACCAACGTCAAACCTAGAGCAAGCAGCAAGACAAGTATAATAAAGAGGGTTAGGGCTACAGGAGGATAACAGTACATCTGGACAGTCTGCATGATTGATCTTCAAGCTTCTGCCGTGCGTAGTCCAGCCAGCTTCCAGGGTGGCCAGAGCAGGGCCAAATATCTCAGGAGGGTTTCTATTGCCTCCAGAACATGATTTGAAGCGACCGATCAGGAAGAGGCTCTTAAGTCCAAGTCTCCCGTTTTTCCGGAGGTGTCGTTCTCTTTACCCAGGTATGGTGGATCCATGGGGTGTTATCTGCAACTTTAATAGCAGTAGAAGTAGCTAATAAACAGTATGAGCGCCTGTCCAGCTTGACTGGAGTGGCTCCTTCTTCCAATCTTTAACCCGTACTTCATCTCCTGGCTGAAAGGTATGGACCCAATTCCCTAAAAGGATAGGGGGCCATTTCTGAAGTTTCTTGAGCGATGTGGCAGAGGATTCTCCCTAAGGCCTGAAGGTGTTGGGATGTTTCTAGGTAAGTCATTAATTGAGGGTCTCCATTTGATCCCTAAAGCTTTGGACAAGGTCTGAACTATCTCAGACACAAAGGCAGGTCCATCGTCTTATCTTATAGAAAGGGAGAGCCCATGTCTTGGAACAGTTTCTCTTAATAAGACCCTAGCTACTTCTCGTGCCTGTTCAGTGCCTGTAGGAAAAGCTTCAGCCCATTCGGAGAGGGTGCAAACTAACACAAGCAGATATCTATGGCCCCGGCAGGGCTTGACTTCAGTAAAGTCCACTTCTAGGTCTTCGAGTAGCATAGTTCTAATTGTTTGCACCCTTGGATTAAACCTTGGCCTTTGGCCAGCGTTGTTTCGTGCACAGGTCACACATCTAGCACTGAGCTGAACGCACAGGGTTGGGAGTCTGCGTATAAAATAGTAGTGGCCTAACAGGTTTTCTAAAGAAGTCTTCCCTAGGTGAGTTAATTCATGGTATTGTTTTACTAGTTGAACTAACTGCCAGCACGGTGGGAATAGTCTCTGATCTGGAAGCTCTCACCAGCCCTCCTTCCTCCTGCTTCCCCTTTCACTTGAAGCCCATTGTTCTTCTGCTTTAGTGTATTTTGGGGATAGAGGCAATTCTGGTGCCAGGAAAACCTTGGAGATTGACTTAGAACCTATTGTGGCACTCGGTTGGTGGGCAGCTCCTTGTTAGCTACTTGGTCTGCTAGTTGGTTTCCCCTACTGACAGAGACGGTTCTTTTCTGGTGGCCCTTGCAGTGAATGAATGCCGCTGTAGAAGGCTTTCAAGCTGCCTCTAGCAGTTGGAGGATTTCTTTTTTGTTCCTAATTTCCTTTCCTTCCACCATCAGTAATCCCCCCTCTTTATAAATAGCCCCATGTATGTGCAAGGTAGCAAAGGCATACCTTGAGTCGAAGTAGATTTGGGCCCGTTTCCCTTCAGCCTGTCACAGTGCCTGGACGAGTGCCCATATTTTGGCCCACTGTGATGACCAGTCCTTTGGCAGAGCCTCAGCTCTGATTACCTTATTGGTAGTTGTTATTGCGTAGCTGGCTTTGCGCTGTCCTTCATGGATGAAGCTGCTCCCATCTGTGAACAATACCAGTTCTGGGTCCTGAAGAGGAACATCTGTCAGATCTGGCCTGCTTGAGTAAACTTTATCCATGACCTCCTCACAATCGTAGTCGGGAGGCCCCTCCTCAGTAGGCTGAAATGTAGCAGAATTCAGTGTACGTACAGTTTCATGTGGACTCCTGGATTTTCACAAAGCAGTCCCTGATAATGAGTTATTCTGGCATTGGTCAGCCACTTATGTCCTTGATTATTTATTAATGAAGTTACAGCATGGGGGACCTTTGCGTTTATATTTTGTCCTAGCGTAAGCTTGTCCCCTTCTCTGACCAGGATTACCATGGCAGCTAAGGCCCGGAGACATGGCAGCCATCCCGCAGCCACTGGATCTAGTCCTTTGGACAAATATGCAATTGGGCATTGCCCTGGCCCAACTGTTAGTGTGAGGCCCCTCAGTGCAGTGTGGTTCTTCTCATGTATGAAGAGGTTAAAGTCCCATGTCACATTCGGCAGTCCTAATGCTGGGGCGCCGATTAAGAGTCTCTTTATTTCTCTGAAAGCTTTTTCTTGTTTAGAGCCCCATTCCAGGAGGGGTTTTACCAGACCCAGCTGTAACCTCATACAGTGGCTTGGCAATCTCAGAGAAATGGGATATCTAGATCCAACAGAATTCGGCAGCCCCTAGGAATTCACAGATTCCTTGCTTGGTGTTTGGCAAAGGTATTGAGCAGATGGCCAATTTCCTTTCATGTCCAAGTGCCCAATGTCCTTCTGAGATGATGAACCCAAGGTATCTGACCTCCTTTTTGCAGATTCGAGCCTTCTTCCATGATGCCTTGTATCCCATGGTAGAAAGTAGGGCCAGCAAGGCTCTAGTACCTTTCCAGCAGTCTCCTTGGATGGGGCTAGCCAGCCCAGGTCATCTACCTAATGGAGTAGGGCACAGTTCAAAGTCTCTCCAGGCAAGGCAGTCAGATCTGTGGCCAGCGCTTTGCCAAACAGGGTAGGTGAGTTCTTGAAGCCCTGTAGCAGTCTAGTCAAGGTCAGTTGCATTTTTCTCCCGGTGTTTGGGTCTTCCCACTCAAAGGCCAACAAAAGTTGCCTTGCCAGTGATAACCAGAGACTGAAGAAGGCATCTTTAAGGTGGAGGCATGTGAACCAGCTTGCTTGAGCTGGTAAGAGACTCAGGAGGGTGTTCGAGTTTAGGACTACCAGATGGATGGTAACCACTGCATTGCTGATGGTGTGCAAGTCCTGGACAAGGTGTTAGTCAATCCCTCCAGGTTTCTTGACTGGCAAGAGTGGAGTGTTCCAAGGTGACTGACACTCAACTAGGATTCCGGTATCACGTAAACGCTGGACATGGTCCCAAATTCCTAGGTGTTCTTCCCATGGCATTGGATATTGCCTTTGTGTGACAGGGGAGGCTCCTGGTCTCAGGTCTACCACAATGGGTGTGTGATTTTTGGCTAGACCTGGGGTCCCTTTTTCTGCCCATACAGCAGGGAACTCTTCTAGCAGACTGGTTGGATTTATTTGTTTTCCTCCTGGAGAATAAAGACACCATTTGTCCTCCCTGGGCACAATCACAGCCATCATTAGAACACGCTGATTCCTCAGAGTGAGACTGGTGGACCTCCCTAGGGTAAAGGTGATCGGTGCTCCAAGCTTTGTTAATAAATCTATCCAAAAGGGGGATAGGTTACTCAGGTAGATACAAGAACTGATGAGTCGCTAGGTAGCCCCCTGACATGAGCAGTTTGGTCGACTTAGCTTTGTGACTTACGATTGGACAGTAATCCAATGCTGCCCTGGACCATCTGCCGTACAACATAGAACCGCAGAATGAGCTCACACGGACTCTGTAGCCTTTAGGGGACTGTAAGCATGCCCAGCCATGGAGCCACAAACTCATACCCAACCGATGAAGTCGACCAAACTGCTCATTCATTCACTCATTCATACATCAGGTTAAAACATTGCCTCACCTCTATTGGAAGGCCATAACCTGATATCTCCTCCCCCCTTTATGAGACCCTGATGTCTTCCCCACTGGGAAGACCCTGACCAATGTCTTCTAACTGAAGACTAGGAGGTGATCAAGTTCCTTTTCTGTGCGGAGATGGGATCTGACTGGGAGCTGATCCTGAGACCTTACTTTATCCTGTGGCCATTCCTGGTGAGTTGGTCCGTTCTTCCTCTGGGTCCAGTTGGGGACTCAGCCGTCTGGGAGTCAGGACGCCAGTTTGAAAGAAAACCCAGAATACTCATCAGGTGGCGCACCTCCTTGTTCGTCTCAGAGCCCCTCCACCCCAGCCTGGCTGAGCTACCGGTCTGGCAACTCAAAGGGCCAGTGTGTTTGGAATCTTGCTGGGGCCCCCAGAAATGTTGCAGAAAAGATCCAAAATTAGACCGGTGAGAAACCAACCAGCACTCGGAGAGTTGGAGAACTCAGGTTTATTATGCCATCAGTCCCAGAGGAGCTCGTGCTCTGAAGATCTGGGCCTGGAGCTCATTTGCAGCTTTCCTTAAATAGACCCTTTTTGGCATGGGCTGACTGATTAATTTGTCCTCAGACCAATACAAAGCAGTGGGAGTTGCTATAGTTGTAGGTAGTTACATTGCTTTACAAATGGGTTACTAGCAGTTACCAAGTGTTACAAAGCACGGGAGTTGCTAGGGGGTACAAAAAGTTAGGCTCTTTGCTTAGATCAAACAAAAGGGAAGGTGAGTCTTTAGTCAATTTCTAGTATAGCCCATGCAGCAAGCCTATTTACAGAAGCAGAACAGAGAGCCGATTAGCCTTTTGAATGAAAATTCCTCTTCAACATTACATAGGGTCATTGAGATTTTTTTTCGTAGTGACTAGTTTAGTATGTATTGATTCACAAGTTGATTTTTTAAAATTATTTATATCCTATCTGCTTTCAAAAAAGGATTTAATGCAATTTATAATGAATGAGACATACTATAGAACTTTTAAACATTAAAGATCAAAAACCTTAAAGAGGGAACAGGGTAATTAGACCTAAAATCTAGGCTAATTTAGTAACCACAATTTAGTATTAAATTTATTTCTCATTCATGATATTTTTGGTAAGAATGAAATTCTGGCTCTTGGGAATAGCCTGGAGTCATTCATTCGAAATTATGGTATTTAGTATGTCAGATATTATTCTTAATGCTAAAATATCTGCCATTGAATAAACCTGAAATATAGTTCTTTACGTATTTTTCATTAGTTAGCGGTCAAAAATTTTTTATATATGCAGTGATTTTAAGAAGCATTGAGAAATATTAAGGTACTGGTTCTATTTGCTCAAATTCACTCTTCTCCCTCTGCACACACTCAAAATTGTGAAATTGTGTAAGAGTGATAAATATATTGTCCGTGAGTTGAAGTATGATACAGAGTGTAATACTTTCTTTGAAATTTTTATTCAGCAATGAGTGTTTGTTCCAAGGGCAAAAAATAATTTTATCTGTAGCTGAAATCTGTGGTTGTGATTGGTGGAAATCCAAAAATAGTTGAGAAGAGAGAGGGAAACCATTTTGTTAGGGCTCAACAATTTGGAATGAATTTTATAGTCAGTTGTGTACTACTAATAACTTTTTGAGCAAGGTAGTGATATCATGAAAATAATATTTTAGGAAGTTGAATTCTGGTAGTCATATATAAGAAGACTGTCTCAAAGGAAGAGACACCAGGGAATTAATTACTTAAGAGCCAACTGCTGTATTACACACTAATACTTCTTGAGTTTGATTTTGACTGCCTTAATCCAAGGTGTATGGAACCCCAGCTTAATCTGTTTCTCTTAAACTTTTATTCTTAACTTCTCCCAGGAGCCCACCATACTGAACTTCCTTTAAATCTTGCTGTATCTTTTCTCTAAGTTTTAATGCATACGTTTCTCTGCCTATCACACTTTCATTTCCCCTTCCCTTACCATCTCTTTCCACCTCTCCCCGTCACCTCTTATCTTGAGGTAGAGATAGAAATAGAGTTTCTGGGTTCTAATACTGGTTCTGCCCCTTCTTAGCTGTGTACTTTGGTTTTACTTAATCTCTCAAAGCTTCAATCTCTTTTGTATAAGGTAGATTATCATACAGTTCCTACTTTATAAGGTCCTTGAGAAAATTAATGGGTAAACATTTGGAATACTCAAAATAGTGGTTGGAAGTTAAGCATTATATGAATATTATTATTGTTGTTGTCATGTTTGTTTTTCTGATCTCAGCATAGATTTTACTTCTGGGAAGCCTTTGCTGACCCAAAGCTGGGTTTGAATACTACTCCTTCATGTTTCTGTAGATTCCTGTACTTCCCTCGCCATGTCATATTATCATTGTCTAGCTGTTTAATGCCACACGTTCTTTTTCTGCTACCATCACATCTCATATCTTCCTTGACCGACGCATAGTAACTGCTCAATAAATATTTGTTGTGTAGCACATATATACAATTCAAATAGACAACTAAAATTGAATACAATGTGGGGAAATTTGGGTATTTGAACTAAACTTTTGAGGTTTGTTTCAGAGTTTTATTTTACAGAGTCCTTCGTATAGCTTTGAAACCCTAAAACACTTGTTTTGTCCTGTTTTATTTTGTTTTGTTTGGGCTGTCACCATTCTCTTTTAGTTAGCAAGTCTTTCATTTGGACCTTGACCCAAGAGGTTAAGGTTTTTCGATTTCACCCTTTTTCCAATCCTCTATTCTTAAATCAAGCTAGTTTGCTAAGTGGTGTTTTCAGTGTCCAGGGGAATTCATACATTTGCAGGTAAAACCCCTTTAGCTTTGGCTAGAATATAAAGAAATGCTACAAAAGGATAATTGTAGGCTGGGCCCTAACCATGGGAGCTGTTTTAATGTGGGTCCTCAAAGACGTAAAATTTTCATTTTAGACCAAGGAAGTGCTTGTTATTCTGCCTTAATTGAAATGTCCGTTTGGAAAGAAGAGGTGCAATGGCTTACAGATGAAAATAAAGGTGATCATAGTGAGATTCAAGTCCTGGAGATAAAAAGTTGAGAGCCAAAGGCTGACCTTTTTGGTTAGTCATCCAGGGATGGGGTGGAGGAAAACCTCAAATATTAAAGGTGGGTGAGTGGCAACAGACAAAAGGCCCTGGAGTCTGTAGCAGGGAGACCACTGGTGGACAAGTCAGAACCTTTAGAAGGGACCCTGTGATAGAGCAACAGAAGTAATACTTTGTGTGAAGTATTCCCAACACCGACATTTATTTATCACCTGCTGTGTACCAGTTACAGTAAGCATTATTGGATGGAATTTTAAAATGACATGATCTCTAGAGAATTTAAGTATCTAGTAGGAAGTGTAATGAATATCTGATCGGATATGTAATGGATAATTACAGTTGACCCTTGAACAACAGAGGTTTGAACTGCACAAGTCCACTTATACACCTTTATTTTTTTCAATTAATGTAATTGGCCTGCCATAGTCATGGGTATCACATCCATAGATTCAACCAACTACGATCGAAGACAGTGTTTTCAATCTGTGGTTGGAAATCCACGGATGCAGATGGCCAACTGTATACATTATTTGATGCCATTTTATATAAGGAACTTGAGCATATACACCTTTTGGCATTCATAGGAGTCCTGAAACCAACCCCCTGTGGATGATTGTAGTTAAGTTTTGGGAGAGCCAAAAGTTGTACTTGGATTTTTGACTGTGGAGATGTCAGCGCCCCTAACCCCCTCATTGTTCAAGGGTCAACTGTATAATAATGACTGCTAACATTGCCCAGCACCTCCAAGGATGTAAGCTCCATGAGAGCACAAACCATGTCTGTTTTGTGTCTGGCACATAGTAGTTGCCCAACAAATATTAACTGAATAAATGAATTTTTTTAAACTTTCCCGGTTTACGAAGTGCCTTCACAGATCTCTTCCTTGGTATTCTACCTTTCATGTTACCCCTTTTGTGATGGAAGCTAGATGGATAATAGTACTCATAAGAATAACAGTGTAACATAAGACAGAATAAGTTGAGGTAAATAGAAGTTCAAATAGACTGGAAAGGAGAAAAAAATTCTGATTTGGTAGGATCACAGAAAGCCTTTCTAAGGACTTACGCTTTTAATCAGGCCTTTTAAGAAGCAAAAGGTTTTGATAAACAGAGTAGAAGAAAATAGGAGCTTATGTAGCCATATCTTACACCATATTAGTTGTTATACTCTGTCCTGGATCTACAGTAACTATATGCTACTGCATTCACCCTTTCTCTTGTCTCCTTAATTTTTGTTTTGTTTTTTTCAACAAACGATCCTTTGGTTTTCTTCAACCCATTAGATGCTGTTCCATCTAGATAGAGTTTGTTTATTCCTTATTCATATTC
This sequence comes from Rousettus aegyptiacus, assembly GCF_014176215.1. Classification (NCBI taxonomy): domain Eukaryota; kingdom Metazoa; phylum Chordata; class Mammalia; order Chiroptera; family Pteropodidae; genus Rousettus; species Rousettus aegyptiacus. Next base: position 132,056,356 of record NW_023416306.1, read on the forward strand.
TTCTCTTAAACGGTGAATCCCTTATTTTCTATCCCTGGAAATGAAAACTCTTTCATGCTTATTACTTAGATTCTAACACAGAAAACCCAGGCACGTCCCTACAGTGTTATCTCTTTAATTTGCCCGTCTCTGTGCATTCATACACATGAGCACGTGTTTAGGAAAAGGGGAGGAAAAGAATAAGAGATGGAAAAGAGTGTAAAGTTGGATGCTTGGCAAAAGGAAAAAAATAAATGTTGATTATGCAGGAGAAATTCCCAGAATTTCTTAACTGACTAGATTAGGGGAACAAAGAATAGAAACTGGTAAAAGAGGACTGAAATCCATAGAATGTATTTTAATTTAAGTCATAAGCTTTCTCTGTAAAATTTTCATGGACTTTGAAAGGCTTTTATATGAACCCGTGAACTTTAAAGGAAAACAGTATCTTTAGATTTTGATCATAGTCTTAATTTCACTAATTTCTCTGCTTAAAATAGTCTAAAAATAAAATACAAATTACCAAGTCCAGAAAGTCCTAGATATCTGACCATGTCTGCCTATTTAACTGACCATAACCACTGTTCCACATTCTTAAACTAACCGTACAAGCCTTATATCTGGTCCTGTCTCAAGAGTTTGTGCACTTGTTGGTCCCTCAACTCAGTTGCTCCTAATACCTGGCTTACTCAACATTCAGCCATCAGTTCTTCCAGGCCCACTAATCTAATGGTACCATCTCCCAATTGTTTGTAGTCTAACCCAATACCTTGTTTTATTTTTGTAATAGCACTTACACTGCCTAAAACTACTTTCTTGTTCGTCAGTCTTTCTCTTCTAGAGAAATCTTTGTGAGGGCTGGTCCTCCTCTGTTCTTCACTCGTTGCTTCATTCCCATTGCCCAACCTTCTTATTGTATCAATGTTAACATAGCAAATTAAAATAGTATCAATCTTCACTTTAAAAAATTAATAATGCTACTTATTAAGATTCGATTACTTAAGACCTACGATTTCTGTATTCTAACTCCTTTTTTATCAAGCAAAATGGATTCTCTCACAATAATTTTCATTTCTGACTCTTTCAGAACCCACCTCTAGAGGGAAACTTGTACCTACCAAGGCTTTATGGCCAAAAGCCTATCGTGGGTAACAGTTTAAATGTTAATGTTATGTTTCCTCTCCTCTGAGGACCAGGAAGCAAACAATATTGTGTTTGGGTATTGTGAGGGTGAAAGCTATTTGGTTATGTTTTAGAGCAGGCTTAGTGTGTGCCTTTTTGTTAAGCTACCTTAAGAACTAGAGTTTGTGTTCAAGTTTCAGTGAGATAAGGGTGTACCTCCTGCTGCCTGTGAATATTTTGATATTATCTTTAACAGTGTATCATCTGACATCAGAATTATCCTTTTGAGTTTCACAACTCTCCAAACTTCTTGCAAACTCCTGAGAATAAATCCCACATCCTGTTATAAAACCAGTAATTTCATTTCATCCTTTTCAGTCTCCAGGGTCCACTTTTTTTCTCTTAAGTACAGTCTGTTTCTCAGTTTGGCACAGTACCAAGTATATTGATGAATATTGATGGCTAAATAAATGTAAAAATTATGTTCACTGAAAATAGTTGTAATTAGTAATAATAGCCATCATTTATTTTGAGTGCCTTCAAAGTAGACTGTGCTAGGCAATAACTTACCTTGATAATCTCCCAACAACCTGGACAAGTAGATATAACTATTTGCATTTTACATTTGAAGAAACTTTGACTTAGAAACATTTACTTTTACAAAATCCCACTACTAGAAAGGATCAGAAGTTGATTTATCACCTAGGTCTGTGTATAACTTCAATGCTGGTCATCTTACCATAATGCTTGACTGCTTATATTATTTAATTTGATGGAGGCACTAATATGACATCCACATTTGTGCTCATATGTTACTAATAATCCCGCTTTATCACAGCCACACACTTTCTTTGAGTTCCTGGCTGAGATAACTCTACATAATTCTATTAAATTTTCCAAATTGAACTAATGGTGCTAGACAAGTAGGAAAGGGGTTTTACAGTCTTCATTTATTTGCAATAATCTTATTATTGTCATAATTAAACAATAACTTCAGTTTTTGGTTCAGAAACAGAAGCCAGCAAAAATTTAATCTTAACATTAGCAGCAGCTTCGTGTATGTATATTGGGGGGCTAGGGGGTGGGGGCGGATAATTTGCCTTGAAAAAGAGAGCGACTGAGAGAGGGAGAGAGGAAGAGAGCAGTTACTATGCAGAGACATAAGGTCACTTCTGTAGTCTTAATTGTCTAATTGCAGGGGATGGACAACCAATACTTATAAACAGGATTAAGGAAATAACGACAGCAAACAGTATAGGAGCCAAATGAGTGATAGTCACAATAATTGCCCCAGTGACTCAGAGAAGAGAGTTGTGGTCAGGAAAGCTGCTTGTTATGAAATGCACTATAGCATAAAATAATCACATAAGAGGAACTGTAAGTACTATACACTGAGTGTTGTATCACTGCTTCTCTGGTCTTATTTAAGTTGGGAGGTGATTAATACAAGGGAGAGGTTAACGTTTAGAGGTTGAGAGCAAACAGTAAAGGTTTATTTTGACTTTAGTTTTACTTTTTACAACACCTGAAATAAAAGCATTTTGTTTTGTTTTCAGGCCTAATAGTATCCATCCTTTAGTTAGAATTGACTCTCCGTGATATTTTTTCATATTCACAAGGGAAACCAGGGTCTGTGTGTTTTGTTGTAGAGCAAATGAAGAGAAGTATACCCATTTCAGTGAGCCTTCAGTCTGTATGATGTGAGTTTAATTAAACCAGCCTTATATAAGAGCATGTCAAACTCAACCACTTGCTTCAATCCACTTAGAGTACAGTGAATGATAGTATTGTCTCTGATCCATTGCTCTGCATATTGCTTACTAAACATATCCTTTTATACACTAATAGTTCCTTAATTTTATAAGTGCTTGTCTCTTTACTAGATAAAGTAAATTCTTCATTGATTATTTATCAAACTGCTCCATAGTTACCCTTAACATGTGTTTGGCTACTAAGAATGTCCGTTAAGTTACATAAGCATTTTAATAAGTGAATTTAATGTCTTTAATTTTATTTATTTATTTTCCCCTCTTTAATTCCCCCTCCCCCACATCCACCCCTGACCCATGATTGTCACCCGTCTTCCCTTAAGAACTGGATCCCTGAAGGCAGGGCGTCTCCTCCCACATGCTCACTGCAAGCACCCGGGGCCTGGCACATTGGGTGGGCCTGGCACACTCAGGGCCTGGCGCACCTGGGATATGGTCTGTAGTTCCAACTGGGGCGAGAACCCAGGAACTTATGCATGTAAAGCAGACGTGCTAACCGCTACACTGTGGAGCCACCCCTAATGTCTTTAATTTTAGAAGCACTAAATGCGAAGTGGAAAACCAGGAAAATTAGGTTTGGCCAAGGTATTTGAAGTCATTGCTATGGTGATTCTGAACATCTCTTAAGAGAACTAAGATAAGATAGATACTAGAATAAGCATCCTTAATATTGAGCTAAGTTTCTTTTTTGTGTACCTTAAAATTCACTATGAGTTTTGGTTAAAGAAGGGCAGTAAGTACCCACTTGAACACTGACCTATGCATTTACTCAGGTAATTTTCTGTTGACATTTTAAATGAGTCTTCTGGACTAGCCATGGAGAAAGAAGTAAGCTTGACCAGTCAATGGCTGACATGTGAACTGTCTGAAATATGGACTTGGTTTTATAGGAACTTCAAATGAGACTCCATAGCTGGGTACTTCAGAATATGTGTGTGTATGTATACATCTCATATATATATCTGATATATATATCAGAATGATGTGATTTGAAGAGACCATTAAGAGCCAGAAATTCTAGCCATTTCTTAAAAGTCCAGTTTGTTAAGCATATTTAATTAGGGTTAATTTATTTAGTTGACTCACAGCTTAAAATTAAACGTGCGTAAAGGGACCAACGCGGAAGAAATGGAGCAAGATTTGGAATTAGAGTGTCCTAAGTTGTCGGTAGAGGAGGGAGTGGTAGAGACAGCATTGCCTATGTCCTAGTTTTACCTCAGGTGACCCTAATCACAGTTCACTGATTCTGAGCTGCTTTTGAGAGCTAGTAGAGAGAAACTGTGTTACAGCCTAGTAGTACGTAACTCTTCCAGGTCATAGGTGGTATCTCTTAGTGTCATTCAGAAGTGAGGACTATTTCATGGCAGGCGGCCTGAAGCTGTTGATATAGCACAGAAGCCTTGAGTGATAAGCTTTGGGAAATCAGATTCCCAGAAAAATGAAGCATCATAAACTCCTTAGAGTGTACAAGTTTACCTGTTATGCAGTTAAGGGCTGAAAAGGATCTTAGCTAAGTTGAATTGAGAGGAAATATTTATAAACAGACTTTAAATATTTGGAAACTATTTTAAAAGTAGGGTTTTACTTTATACTTTTAATTGGGATAGCATGAACTGGCATTTTCTTTAAAGAGCCTGGAATTCAATCTTAAAAAATTACCAAGATAGCTTTTCAAACATAATGGACTTATTGTAACAGGATATTTTTCCTCCCCCAGCTTTTTTTTTCTGAACCATTTTAAATATATAGGAAAGTTAAGTAAAATGATTACCACCTAGATTCAATAATTGTTAACGTTTTGCCACATTTGCTTTGTCTTTATATGTGTATTTTAATAATTTGTTTTGCTGAACAATTTGGAAGTTTGAGACATTATGATCTCTCTCTCCTATATACTTCGACATGATCTCAATAACTGAGGACATTTGCTTATATAACCAAAATATCATTATTATACTACACAATTTCTTAATATCATCTGTTATCCATGTGAAGCAAGATAGTTAACCACTTATTTGTTTTTCCTCACTCTAGTAACTCTAGTCTCCCATCACTTTGCCATGGACCTGATGCCCAGCAGCTGTTGATGAAATTGCTTGAATGTTCATATGGTTTTAAATTTGGGAACCTCTAAAATAATGGTTCTCAGCTCAGGGTGCACATTAGAATAACTTGGGAAGCTTTTAAAAATTCCAATCCATATTCATCCCAGCACAGAAATCATAATTTCTGGGGGTGGGAGACTCAGGCATCAATATTTTTTAGTTTCCCAGGCGATTCCAGTAGATGGCCAAGATTGAGAATCACAACTACAGATCCTAGTAGTCTTCAGTGAGTGTGTTCAGAAGTATTTGGAGAGTAAGTTGATATTTTTCTGACCAGAACAGAAATGAAGAGTGATGTGCAAAGGTGTTTAGGCTTTTTCTTTTTCTTTCAATAAACATTTACTGACTATCTACTATGTTTAAATCATTGAGCTAAGTTCCATTCATAAAGATGAATAAGGTAACTGTTGTGTTCTAGAAAGATCATGAACTTAAGGGATAGATGTCTATGGCGTTAAATTCTAGCTTTGCCAGGAACAAGCTGTGTGACTTTAGCTAAGTCCTGAATCTCTGTAAGGCTTTAATGTAACCCAGCTTTTCTTACCGATGTTATCTGTACCACTCTTACCCCTCTCTTTATGCTGCTCCAGCCACACTGGCCTTTTTTCTGTTCCTCAAACGTATAAAACTCATTCCTACTCTAGGGCTTTTTACTAACTTTCTTCCCCCAAACATACCCCCCACTTTAGCCTGGAACACAGACTGGCCCTTGCTAGTCGTCTAGGTTTCAGTTTAATTGTCATCTCCTCAGTGAGACTTCCCCTGACCACCTAAAGTAACCATTTAGATAGTCCATATCATATCATCATGTTTGATTTTCATTTTGGCACTTATCCTTTCTTGGTATGTTCTTGTTCTGGTCTCCCTACTTCTACAATGTAAGAGCACCATGAGAGCTGGGACCTCATCTGTTTCATTTCCTGTATTTCCATTAACTGTAGGAAAATGAGATATGGAGGATGCTTAATAAATATTTGTTGAATAAATGAATGAGTAAAGTAGTGAAAGTAATCATGCTCTATATTTGAGATAATTTATGAAATCTTCTGGGACAATCTCCTATCAATCCCCACACAGCTTTTCCCCAAGGAGCATCTTTTCTTATAAATGCAGAAAGTTTAACAAATCTAAGCAGGTGGAAGGTACTTCTGCTGAATGTGTAACAAAGTGTGCCCTCTCCCCAAGCTGAGGTTACACCGTTCCTTTTTGCTCTTACATTGAGTCTCCTTGTGAGATAGCATCAAAAGTAATTGTGTTATCTTAATACTTCTCCCTCTGAACAGAATTTGTTGATTAACCTTTGGGTAATGCTAGAGAAATAGAATGTATTAATAAGCCATCCTTTCCTTGCGTATCACTGACAGTCAAGAAGGAAGTAGCATCAGTCAGCTAGTTAACTACGCTGGCTTTTCCAAGCTAAAAAGCAAATGAAGTAAATGCACACAGAATGTTCTTGGGTTTTTTTTTTTTTTCTTTCTTTCTGGTATAATTTTTTAAGCTTTAATTTATTGATCTTTACTATGCCAGCCACTAAATGATTAGAACACATCTCACATCGTTTCTATGAGGTAGGAACTATTTCTTATTCCCATTTTATACATGCACATAGCGAGTTTTAGGAAATTATGAAATTTGCCATAGTTGGTAATTTGTGGACCAAGATTAAAATCTGAGTAGTCTGACTTTATCTTCCGCAATTTTAACTACAGTACCTCCCATTGTGTCCTTTTCTCTTCTCATCTTTTATTTAAATTCTTCAAAAGGCATTCTGAGAGGACTAAGGGTAAATCTATGTCTCAAAGCAACAGATACCAGGAAAACAGTTCCCAGTGGCCTTGCTCAGAAGCCATGTTCAAATCTATTGTAAAGAATAGTAGCATCATCATTCATTAATATTATTTAGTAGATGAGTATGGAAAGTGAAACCAAAGTTCTGGACTTCTACTTTTCATTAAGCCTTCTGATTATTTTTTTTTGATATCTATGGTGTTAAATACATGTATTCTAGGCTGTCTTTAGCAAGGGATCCAAAAGAAACATTTGTATTTAATCCTAAATTATTTTGAGATATGCTAATGTTTTTAAATTGAGTTAACTCTTTTTTATCTTATTTTCATGTTACATTTTTTGAGACAAGAAAAATTAGCCCAGATTTAGATAAAATCATCAAGCTTTGTTACTGAGGTTATTTTACCATGAGAAAAGCAGTTTTGTGTGATACTCTTAAGATGTCTGCTTTCCGTAACTCATCCTGTAACTTATGTGTATTCTGCACTGGTATTCAATTCAACTTTTTTTGATGTAGCTGTATTCAAGAGAAAATAGGTATTTATGGTTTTAGTAGGACAGCCTGACTAAAAGATGCTCTCTTATTCGAGATCGGGAAATTTAAAAAGAAATGATCCTTGTGCTAACAACATCTAGTTCCCCTTCAATATCAAATTAAATTTCCTTCTCCCTCTGCCGTGATGCTGTCACTATCAAATTAAATTTCCTGGTTCTGAATGTTAAGGTCATTTGTCACTTCATTTCTACAAACATTTATTAGTGTCTATCACTGTCCTAGACACTGTGTGTCTCACTATATTTCAGAAGCTCAAATTTAATCATAGAGCCCTATGTCAGAGGTTCCTAAACTTTCTTAGTTGTCAATGTTCTTCATGTCTCAGTAATTTTTTCATACCACACCTAGGTCAAAAGACATCTGTTGGTTCTATTTATTAAATATTTGGTCTAAACAACTTAATAGGTACGGTCTAACAACATAATAGTTATTTGTAAAAATAATACCCAAAATTAAAAGAAAAACAATTTTTTTTGCCCATAATCAAAACTTTGTTGAAAAATCGACACCAAAATACATTTTATTTCATTCTTAAATAACCACAGTTACTAAGGTGATATGTGCACCTGTTGGGAATTGCACATCTTTTTGACTTTTGGAGTCACATTGGATACCCATCCCACATTGATTTTTATGTACTTGCTTTTCATCACAACGGTTGAAAACCCATTTTTGCAGAAGATATGACATCATCAAAAGGGATATAGTGTGATCTAATGTTGAAACTATGAACTATCCTGTAGTTTGTGTGGTGCCCTACAGTTGAGAAATACTGTGTTTCCCTCAAAAATTTACAATGTTTAACAATCCCTTTCTGAGTTTGTTGTGCTGCCCCAAGGCCCCTCAGCACACAATTGGTAAATATAGACCTGTGCAAAAAAATAGTCGCTATATAACTAATTTTATTTTCTACTTCTCCCCTGCTGAAACTTTCTACTCTAGGTCCCCTCCCCAAATAAATAAATATTTACCTTTGTTTATGCACAGCACACCCCTTTCTACCTCTGGTTTATGCTGTTCTTTCCACCTCACACTCACCCTTCTTCCTCAATCACCTTTCCTCTTCTTCCAAACTGTATTTCTTCCCTCCTAACCTCTACTTTAAGACCTATTTTAGACTCTAGTTTCCACTCTGTTGCCATTTTTCATAGTCTACCATATTAAACTGGAAAAGAAAATGGTTCCCCCAAGAGATATCCACATTCTAATCTCTGGAACCTGTAAATGACTGTTACCTTACATGGAAAAAGTACCTTTACAGTGGTGATTAAGGATCTTAAGAAGAGATTATCCTTGATTATAATATTTAGGAGTTCTAAAGGCAGTCACATGTAACCTTACAAGAGTAAGACAGAGGAAGATTTGAATATACAGAAGAGAAGGTGATATGAAGATGGAAAAGAGAGAGGTTTGAAGATGCTAGCCTTGAAGATTGGAGGGATGTAGCCTCAAGCCAAGGAATGCTGGCTTCTACCAGAAGCTCTAAGAAGAGTCCAGGAACAGATTTTCTCCTACAGCAGGGAGCCTGGCCCTACTGACACTTGATTTCAGCCCATGCTAAACTAATTTTGGACTCTGGCCTTCATAACTGTAAAAATAAATTTATGTTGTTTAAGCCACTAAGTTTGTAGTAGTTTGTCATAGCAGTTACAGTAAACTAATACATTTGCCTTCTACATTAGTTAGCACTTTCGTGTACAGTATATCTGGTGTATTTCTTCTTTATAGTGCCAAACTCTAAGAAGCTCACTTCTATGCTGACAAAAGTTCTCTTTGATCAGATCGATCTGTCTAAAAAAATAAACATATATAATTATTAATTCATTTATATGTTCATTCATTCAATAAATTTTTGAGAATTTACTGTTCCCAGCCCTGTATCTGGTCTCATTTTCATGAATAAATATTTCCCAGACATCCACTCATAAGTTAACTGTTGCACGTATTTGTTGTTAATCATAATTAAGCCTCAGTAATTAATAATTCAAGCTGTCCCTTTCTTTTTACCCTCAATTCTCAAACTGATAGCAAGCTGATCTTGCTGAAGCTTGTTTAGGAGGAAAATCATGTTGCTAATTCTAAAATTCTGTATTGTTCTGTACTATATTTGTCCTCAAAGCCCAGATTGTTAATATTGAAAGCATCTTACAAGTAATTAGTCAACTCTCCCATTTTCCATGTACAGGAACTGAGTTCTAAGGAGGAAAAGTGATTTGCCTGAAGTCATAAAAAATAATGGCAGAACTAGAATTCTATCTCAATTTACCCTTCTTTCTACTACATGCAGAATATAATTTACTTTTAACGCAGCCTTAGACTTTATATTTAACTTTTGGAATTTTGCACTGATGGATGTTTCCCCCAAAATGGGGAGATGATTTCAATGCACCTTTTGAATATCACACCTATACAGTCAAATACTTAACTCCTCTGGATTCAACCCTGTTGCCTTCTAAAATTTGAAATTGTGTTAGAAGCCTAAGATTTCCCAATATCGAAAGTTTGTTTTAGACTGTATCTTTGTTGGTTTCATTTCTATTAGAACAGAGTGAGGAGAGACCTCTATGTTGAACAAGTACAGTTCCCTTATTTTGCAAGTAGCCACTTTGGACTCGTGGTTCTGTAGAGTAATGGGAAAATTACTGGATTGAGAAAGGACAGATTTAGATTCTGGTTTCAGGTCTATAATGAACTAACTGTAAGTAACTAGGCAAGTCATCAAATAGCTTCCTTTTCCTGAACTTCATTTTATTTATCTGTAAAATGAGAGGTTAATCTGCATAACATCTAACACTCCATGAATCATTGAATCCAGGGATTTTGACTTTCAGTTCCATACTACCTTACTACTTGCCCTCTAGAGACTTTTAAAACATACAGTCTTTAAGGACAGTCTTATTTTTTTTATTTTTTAAAGTCCACGCCATTGCCAGGAATGAGAGATCACTTTGCACAGAGTGAGTGCTGAGGTTGTTACATATATTCCTTCTATAGACTGTTGATCCTAGAAGGGGAAATAGGGAACTTTGGGGCATAGACCCTTTAGTGGAACAGAAAATCAGACAGAGTGCTTAGATACTTCAGTAGAATAGCTCATGAGTGGCCACAATGATGGTGATAATGAGAATGACAGCAAACATTTATGTATTGTGTGTTAAATACAGTACTAAGCACTTTAAATGTATTAAATGAATGGATTAAATGGGATAATAAATGTAGAACACATAGAATAATGCCTGATACTTGGTGAGAGCTATATAAGTAATAGCCACTATTATTGTTTTTATTGTTATGTTATTGTGGTGGTAGTTGTAGTTAATCTTTGCAGCAACCCATAAGGTAGGTACTATTTTTATTTATTTTGTGGATGGGGAAGCTAAAATGCCAGAGGTTAAGCCAGGAAATAGAATAGAATTTAAATTTCTAATCTATGTAGCTGGATCATCATTTGGTTAGGAATGCCTGGGAATATTGAGTAGCTGTTTTACTTGGAAGTAGCCAGGAAAGGCCCCTTTTGAGGAGATGACATTTAGGTTGAGAGTGAAAGATAAAAAGCTAGCCATACAAAAATTGGGGAGAGGGGCACTAGGAGGAGTTCTAGGCAGAGAGTAAGGCAAGTGCAAAGGCTCAAAGGGGGAGAGTGGGTTTGGTAAAGTTCTAAACATAGAAATGTCACCTCAGTGAGTCCTTCCCTGAATACTCTAAAATTACGCACCTACGCAAACTTTCTATTCCTTCTTTCCTGTTTCATTTTCTCCTCAACACTTATCAGTGTCTCACATACTACTATATAATTTATTTTGGTTTCATCTGTCTCTCCAACAATGGAATATTAGCTCTATAAGGACGGAGGTCTTTTTCTGATCTGTTTGTCACTATAACTAGGGGCCTCTCTTAGGCCGTGGGGCTTCTTTCAGCAAATGAGAAAAATGTCTCCTTTCCAAGAGATCGCAGGCTCTGACACAGCAGCTTAGCTAGTAAAGCATGATCTGGATTTGAGCCTCATCCTGCCTCCTCAAATAGGAGCTCTTATACAAGATATAATTGAACAACCATTACGTGGCAGTCGTATAGGCATCCATAGTACCTACAACAGTGTTAGCATGTAGTAGGCACTGAATAAATATTTTTAGAACGACAAGGTAGTTTAGCGTGAAGGGGGAGTGGTCATGAATTGTGAAGGTAGGCAAAAAAACAGATCCAGTAGGGACTTATAAGGAGTTTGATATTTTTTTCCTCATAGCAGCCAGTTGGGAAGTCCCCTGAAATATTTTTCATTGAATCATTATCTTCCATATTTTTAATAAACAGTGCAAATAATTCTGTAGTGGGGAAAGGAATGACCAAGTTAGTTGAAGTCCAACTTGCAATACTTTTGGACCCTGGCCTCAAAGATTGGCCTCTTGCCTTTTTCACCATTGTCTATTTGACATTGCAGTTTGTCTGCATATGTTGGTTTACCATGTTCTATCAAGCTCTGTGAGGGGCTTTGGAATACACTATAAATAAAATAACCATTTTTTCTTGCAACTCCAGTCCAAACACAGTAGGGTAGAATTTTTCAATCAGAGTTGTTGCAGAAAACCCAGGACCCCTGGTCTTTGTGATTGAATAGTGTGAGTGCGGGTGGGGGAGTGAGGGCACCCCAAAATTATTCTACTTAGGAACTTCCTATATGAATTAGTCAGGAGCATCTCATTTTGCATCAACTCCCACTCTCACCTCCCCAAAACACTAACCTTCACTGATGTAATTTTGGGTTCTCTGTCCACTGAGATGACAGCTGGAATCTGGCGTTAAATGACTGAGCTTTTGTTTCTCTTTCATGCTGATGTTTTGTAGGCACCACGGCCACATTTGAGAATTCACTTTTTCTCTGAGAGGTTTTTGTTGGCAGTTTGTATCTTATTGCCTTTCTCTTCTGTGATTGCATAGGGCTACAGTTTGGAAAAGAAGAAAACTGCAGAAGTTTATTGATAGAGTTCCTGCCCCACTGTGCCCTAGGCCTAGTACGTGCATGCATCTGATGAATCACTGTTGTTAGTATTTAGTATTTACTGATCCTTATATCACAGTATTGCCCAAAGGACTTCGTAGCTAAGTCACACACTTGATCTGTTGGCTTTCTCCCACCCTCATCTTTGTTGGTGGCTACACGGAGGAAAATGAGAGATATACAACTTTAAGCAACAGAAAATCTAGACTATGTTGCTTTATTGCTGCCTGGGAAGTGGCCTGGGAGTTCAGATGCAAGGATTTGATGCTCTGTGCAGCTGCCATAAATCACCTGCTCTCATGGGGGTGAGGATGAAGTATTTCCACATGGTTGCTCAAGTCTCTCTTCTCTTTGCCCTTGTGCTCCCTCCCTCTTTCTCTCTTTCATTAATTGCTTAAGCAGTTGCTGATGCAATTAAAATGAGATGTGTCTGCAGCCTGTGTGGTTTGCTGTCAGGGCCCGTTCTCTAAGGTCTTCATCTTGCTGCTAGGGATGGGTGAACATCTGATTTTGAAGCAAAAGGAGGGAGGGACCTGTGGCTGCAGTTCAATGCATTTTCTAAAAACGACAACTTGCAGAGCTAGATTTCTCCTGACACACTAATCATTTTACCAAGCCAAGCCCTGGTCCCTTGTGCTGTTCATTAACAGGGCTTATATTTGGCAGCACAATATATAGAAATGAATCCTGCTGAATTGTTCTTATTTGTGATATAGAAAGTGCTTTTCGTTTTTAAATAGATGAGAATAAGACAGACGGCAGTCTCAAAGTGCAGAAGACTCAAAACCAATCCCACATGTTTCCATGGAAAATACAAACCTGGAGATATGAAGAGAACTAGATTGCAACACTTTGTTTCAGATCACTGGGTAGGATCCACGCTACGCCTGCTATTATGTGTATCTCCCTCCTGGCCGGCATTCTCAGCCTGCCTCTGTCATGTTCCCTTTTGCTTGTTTGTTAACTTTGAAATTTCCATGAGAACTCAGAAGATCTAACCATAGACTTTCTACTCAGTTTCTGTTATGGGAGGGTTGGCTGCTTGCTTTACCAGTGCTACTTGGTAATCATGTGGCAGGTGGATTGCTGTGTGACATGAATTCTCCATCTGCTAACCTGTACCTGAGACTATATGGGTTTGCTGTGTTCACAGAGGGATCACACTGCCTACCACAGTGGTACTCAAACTTTAGTGTGCATGGGAGTCACCTGGAGAGCATGTTAAAACACAGATTTCTAGGCTGAACCCCCAGAGATTCTGATTCAGTAAATGGGGGGGGGGGTCATTTGCATTTTAAATAAGTCCCCAGAGCGTACTGATGCTCCCAATCTGGAGACTATACTTGGGATAGATAATGCCTTACATATAGCTAAGAGTCAATATTTGGTGATTTGATTTTTCTAGTAGTTCGCTCTTAGGATGTGATAGATTCCAAAAATTTTCATCTGCTTTTACTTTCAAGCAAAACTAATCTATCGAAACTGTTACTGAATTTCTAACTTTTAGCCACCCTCTCCCACAGATTTCTTTTCAAATCATCCATGTTTTTTGCTAGCTATTAGGGCGCTTGATTCTGGTAGGCAAAGATATCATTACTTTGAAACTTAGATATTTTATATTTATGATTAGAAAACTGATCTGATGCTATGCGCCTGGATGACAGGTCCCATGTTTCTTCCTAAAGTGTAGGAGAAGTGCGTAATGTGTTTCTTCATGAATACTTTTTGAATTCCTTCACGTACCCTAATTTGGTCAGATTACTTTCTGACCTGACAGTGATAATTATTGTTTGTTTGTTTGTTTTTAATAGACTTTATTTTTCAGAATAGATTAAAATTTACAGAGAAGTTGAGAAAATAGTATAGAAAATTCCCATATACCCCGCACCCAGTTTTCCCTATTATTAACATGCCCTATTAGTAGTAGGGTGCAGTTGTTATAATTAATGAACCAATATTGGTTGCTTATTATTAACTAAAATCTATATCTTGTTTAGATTAATTTACTTTCCTTTTTCTGTTCCAGAGTCCCAGCTAGGATACCATATTATATTTAGTTGCTATGTCTGTTTAGGCTCCTCTTGTCTGTGGCAGTTTCTGAGACTTTCCTTGTTTTTGATGACCTTGACAGTTTTGAGTTCAGGTATTTTGTAGAATGCTCCACTCTGGGAATTTGTCTTATGTTTTTCTCATGATAAGACTGGCATTATGGGTTGTTGGGAAGAATACCACAGAGGTAAAGTGACATTTTTATCACATCATATCAAGCATACATACTGTCAGTGTGATTTATGACTGTTGATTGGCTTTGATCACCTGGCTGAGGTGGTGTTTGTCAGGTTCTTCATTGTAAAGTTACTTTTTGTCTCCCCTTTTCATATTGTACTCTCTGAAAATAAGTTACTATGCACAGTTCATGGTCTAAGGAGTGGGGTGTTTTGCTACCCCTTGTTGAGGGCAGAGTTATCTACATAAATTATTTGGATTCTACATGGGAGATTTGCCTCTTTTCCCCCATTTACTCATTTATCCAATCATTTATATTAGAATGGACTCGTGGATATTTGTTTTATATTTTGGATTGTAATCCAGGACTACTTTATTTTGTTGCTCAAATTATTCCAGCTTTGGTTATTGGGAGCCCTCTCAGTCAGTTATCGCGTTCCTGTGACACACTATCATTAGCTCACACCCTCACGCCCAGTCCCCATGCTTGTGTGCATTGTCATTGTTTAAGCATTTCTTTACCTCCTGGCACTACAAAATGCTGTAGAATCACCTTGCATATTTCCTGCCCCAGTCCTAGAATCAGCCATTTCTCAAAGGAACCCTGATTCCTTTTATTAGAGAGTAGCATTAGAAAATAAGATCTGGCTACTAGGCATGCTTTTTGATACTGGAGTGGAGCCATTATTTTTTAAGTAAGTATATTATTCCCGTTATTTTGTATTTTTGATAGTACAATTAGTTCCTCCTTATGTGTGGTTTCACTTTCCATAATTTTAGTTTCTAGTGGTCGACCACGGTCCAAAAAGATTAAATGGAAAATTCTAGAAATTAACAATTTATAAGCTTTAAATTATGTGCTGTTTTGAGTAGTGTGATAAAATCTCGTGCCATCTCGCTCTATTTCGTCTGGGACGTGAAGCATCCCTTTGTCCATCCAGTGTATCTAAGCCGTATATGCTACCCACATTAGTCATTTAGCCATTCCAGTTATCAGATAGGCTGTTGCTGGCTGTATCACAGTGCTTATGTTCCAGTGACCATTATTTTACTTAAGTGTGGCCCCGAAGCACAAGAGTAGTGATGCTGGAAGTTCACATATGCCAAAGAGAAGTATGCAGTTCTTCCTTTATGGGAAAAGGTATATATATGTAAGGAAAGAACATAGTATTAGCAGGTTTGGTTCTAACTACGGGGTTTTAGGCATCCACTGGGTGTCTTGGAACATTTCCCCCAAGGATAAGGGGTGACTACTATATTAGTAAATTTGTTGTTGCTGTTAAATTTAAATGTAGTTCTTTCAGAGGTTGAGACCACATTGTACATAATATATATTGATCCTTCAAATGCTTATTAATATTTTAGATACCTTTAGTTGTATGGAGTTTAAATCAAATTTCTCCTTTTGAGAAATTTTTCTAGTACTGATCCTTGACTGTTGTGTTTGAGAATTCTGGATGGATTGTAGGCATTGAAGAGCAACAAGACAGTAGGGAACCAAGGGAAGACTAGAATGTCCCTTGCTTATACAGTTTTCATTAAGGGAGAAATGGAGAGATTTCCTTGAACACCAGTGTTTTGAACATTAACATATAGAGGGTAAGGTGTGGGAAGGGGAATAAAGAAGAAAGCAAAGCAGAAATTGTCTAATAATCAAAGGAGGGATTTGACTCCTTAGTCTACAGCATCTTGTGCTTATGAAATTTCTGCAACATGAATCTTACAGAGGTCGAATGGGAATAGCAACCACTGAGGAAGTTCTTTTGTTTCCTCAGGAAGGTTGTCATCTTTGTTTTCTCTTGATACTGAATTCCTTTTCTTGTTCAGGGTCCTTGTGTGCTATTAATTATACAAATTACTGAGATCCTGGGCAGTACGGTTGTGTGTAGGACTGTGTGTTTACAAAAAGAGGGTTTTGAAATTTTGGCAAGGTTAACTTTATGATATAGCCATTTGAACTTTACCAGTATTGGGAATTTAATCAGTATTCCAACCAAGCAAGCTGGCTTTACCCAACTAAGAAAATATAAAAAGAATTACTTGATATATTTGAGAAATTCATAAAATTGGAGACTAATCAAACCAAAACCCCTGATTTGGACTCTTTTAGGTCTAATTTATCTACTTTCTTTGTATCAGAACTTGTAGATATAAATGTTTTTTTATTAATAACAACTGTTTATTCAGTGCCTACTTGCTGCCAATTTCATGAAGCTTTTTAAACAGTAACATTGACTCTAGGCGAACGTAAATGTGTTATAAATTCTGATACAGATTTCTGTAGTCATGTGCTTCTCAGCTCCTATGTCACTTAAGAATTCATCATCAAATTTTTTTTCTAAAAGTTAAAAAGAAAGTCATCATTGTGGCTATGCCACCCTGAACAAGCCCGATCCTGTCTGACCTCAGAAGCTAAGCAGGGTTGGGCATGGTTAGTACTTGAATGGGATACCACCTAGGAAGACCAAGTGCTGTAGGTGTAAAAAATAAAAATAAATAAAAATAAGGGATTGTAATCTGACAAGTTCCTTGGAACCTGTGACGTAAACCAGGGGTTGCCTTGCCTAAAGAAAAAAAAAGAAGTCATCATTGTCAGAATTATATTCAAGAATGGGGCCTAGAATATTTTTTTTATTCAGCCAAGTTATCAATATTGTCTGAAAAGCTAGAAGAAACTTGCAGTGTATTATTATCCATTTCACCTAAGATGATCAGTCTAAGACAATCACTGAAATCCCATTCTCCTTGTCAGTGACTAGTTTTAAAAAGGGCTTATGACCTTGTTGTGGTCAAAGAGATGTTAGAATCAAAGTCTGCTGGGAGCTTCTGAGAAAGATTTCCTTGCTTATGAGTAATGGTAGTTCAAGTCCTCTTAAAACTCTGTTTTTAAAAGACTTCATAAGGAAACTTATCACTCAACATTTTCAGAGGTGGGTCAGGTTTGGGGTTTTTTTGTTTTTTGTTGTTTGGGATAATGGTGTATACTTCTTACACACCATTCTAGGAAGTTCCTGGAAGATGTTCTCCACAAAGTAAGGGTATATAAACCAGGAAGGAGGTAAACATGTGATAGAGGAAACAGGAAATCCAATAAACTAGAAAGACTAGGGGATTCCTCAGAATAATGTATGGAGATTTCAGATAAACAACAGTTTACCAGCACTGAGAGGGCAGCCAGTCCACTCTGGCAAAGATTCCAAAGTCACTAGAAGAGACTTCTTGAGGGAAATGAAATGAAATATTTGATAGGCCTGAATGTCTTGAGAGAAAATTTATACAATTGACAAATATTTTTCAGGGGTGAAATAGTGATCATATGTAGAAATTGAAGCAAATGAATAAGATAATATTTACAGGAAAAGCAAAAAGTTGTGCAGTAAAAGAATCAGGGTTTACTGTATAATTTAAGTGTGAATAGGCTTACATAGTCATTATAATGTACACTGAATGTGTACGTCATTGTATGTTGGGAAGATAGAAAGGATATATGTATATGATGGGTACCAAAGGAGAAAAGAGATCTAAATCATTATCTTTCAAAGTGGGAAGTCAATAGATAATTCCCCAAAATGAAAAATCAAGAGATAGCAACACAACTTGTCACTTAGAAACATGGAGGTCAATTCCAAAACAATAACTTAAAGGATGTGCGAGTGGTTCGCCTGTAGGGCGTAGAAGGGGACAACAACAAGGGCAAAGGCTGCTGTTTTTTTCTTAAAAACCTTTGTAGAACTCAACACTTTAAACTACATGCATGTTTCACTTTGATCTTTAAAAGTAGTTGTGTGCCTAGGAGGAAAATGTAAAAGAAAAAAGCTTAATTTAAAACAATTATTCTATAAACAATAAATTTTACTGTTAAGAATCCTGTTTCAATGCGTAGATATTTGTCCACATTTCTGATTTATCAGTTAATACATTTTGGCTGCAAGTAACAGAAACTCTGTTTTTAAAAGGCTTCATAAGGAAACATCACTCAGCATTTTCAGAGGTGGGTCGGGTTTGAGGTTTTTTGTTGTTTGTTTGTTTGGGATATGAGTTGACTGCAACTTTGTAAGCATTTCATCTAAATACCACAACATAAAATTAAGATGGGAAATCTACATCAGTTTCTTAGGAGCAAGGAAACCTTTCCCAGAAGCTCCCAGCAGACTTTGATTCTAACATCTCTTTAACCATAACTGGGTCATAAGCCCTTTTTAAAACTAGTCACTGACAAGGAGAATGGGATTTCAGTGATTGTCTTAGACTGATCACCTTAGGCGAAATGGATGTTGAGAGTCAACCACAATGCTTGCTACCCCAGTCATTTCCTATTAAGTACTTATTGGGAACCCACTCTTCTTTCAAGAAGCCGAATGTTTAAAGGGGAGAAAAGAAAATGGATGGATAAAACAATTGATCATCAATATGGACAGTGCCACAGGTACTTAGTAAATATTTATTGAATGTATTAGGTGAATGTAAGTAAAACTTTTTGACATAGATATAAGTGTTTTAGTTCTAAATTAGGGGAAAATACGTGAAGTTTAGACTAGACCCGGAAGCTTCTTGAGGAAAGAGGACTTGAACTACCATTTACTCATCAGCTAGTCACAGCGCTGTCCTACAGAATAAATGTACGTTTGTCCATTGGTGTGCTGGTAAATGTTTAACCAGCTTGGAGGGGACAGGGTTTATTTGTAGTACTGACCAATTTCCATGGTGTAAATAATCTTACCCTGGCCAATTTTAATCTATCAACATAGAGTCAACTGCCTCCCATACCACTTCTTCTCTCTAACAGCATTTTTAAAATTCTAATTAACCTACTGAGACCACATATTGATAAAAACAATATTTACCTTTTTTAGCCTGGTAAATGATTAATAATAAAACTTAGATTACCAATATAAGGCAGTTTTGGTGTTTTGAACAGTGGTGTGTTAAGACAGTTATAATTTTAAGGTAATATTAAATACTGGTCTTTGTAGTATGAGAAACAAAGAAAAGCCTTGCTATTAGCTTTAGGTGCTAGATGAAATGTTACTAATTCTGTTTTTATGGAGCACCAACTATGTGTTCAGAGCTATAAAAACAAAAATAAATAAGACTGGACTCTCAAGGACCTCCCTCTTCAGTCTATTAAGAAGACAGATAACTTCCAGTGGAAGAGTGTTAAGGGCACTTGAGTTTTAAAGTGCCATGAGAACCCAAAGGAAAGGACAACCAAATTGAGGTATTTGAATTAAATTTTGAAAGGAAATAATAGTGTTTGCATTGAGGAGATGAAGGAAAGAGATTAGTTCAGGCAGTAGGAACCGCATGTTCCTAATTGCTGGATCATGAAAAATCTGACATGTTCCATCCTTTTTCTTTGTGATGTGCAGGTAGAGGTCAGGGCAGGTAGGGTATCGAGAAGAAGAAGGAAAGATGAGCCAAAGCCAGATTGTGAAAGGCCTTAAGTTATATTAAGTGTTTGTGTTTCCTTATTATATAATATGAAACTTCTTAATGTAAACAAGATTTTAATACGCAGGTTTCTTTTTCTCCATATCTTCACCTAAACTGGGTGTTTATCATATTTTATAATTATGCTAATTCGATGGGAGAGATGCTTTGTTATTTTTATTTGTGCATTCCTAGCAGTGTGGTTGAGTGTTATTTTAAAAATATATCTGTTGATCATTTGTTTTTCTTCTTTGTATTACTCATTTCTATTCTTTACTCATTTTTCTATTGAATTGGTGTTCTTGATGATTTGTAGGAATGATTTGTGTAAACTATAGATATAAATCCTTCATTTTAAGGTTTTTGTAGGACTGTAATTCTAGCCTTTTGGTGGATAGATTGGAAAAAGGAGACAGTTATCAACTTGGCCACTTGAGAAAGATTGCGATAACCTATAATTATAGACCAAAGATGATGAGGAGGTAGTTGAATTGTGAGTAGGAGAGGAGGGAGGCAGGTTAGAGATCAAGCTGTCACCCAATGACTTCTTAGTGGAGCTTGGATTAAACGTAGGTACTACTGCCTTTTAATTTAGTGCTCTTTCTGGATACATCATTATATCTTTTACTTTCCTTTTGATTCTGTGAAAGAAAAATAAGAGTTTTATACAGCACAGTCTACAGTCAAGTTAAAATGCACTGAGGGCCTAATTTAAGAACCTTGCATATAAAAAAAGAAAATATAGGTGAATATTTTTTATCCATTCTCAAGATATGAATAACTTTCTAAGCATGAATACAAAGGGAAGAAACACAAAGGAAAAGAGTGATAGTATTACTGAAGGAAAATTAAAAATTTTTTTATATCTAAAAAGATCATAAACATCCCCAAAGTATCCTGCTTCACTGCAGCCCTCTCAAGCAGTAGCTGTCCTTTCTCTCATGTTCCTTATACCACTGGACCTAAAAGTGGGGTTGATATTTTTTTTCTTTCTTGCCACTTGCAGGTCATTGTCTCTCCTTTTTCTCTAAAACCTCCCAGGTTTGTAAGTCTTGTCATTTGTCTATCTTAGTCATTTTATAGACTCTAGGATTTCTTCCCCTTAGTCTTTAATTGGAATATTTAATTTATTTACATTTAATGTAATTATTGATAAGATTTATGTCTGCCATTTTGCTATTTGTTTTCTATATTCCTATGTCTTTTTTGTGCCTCTGTTCCTCCATGACAGCCTTCTTTTGTGTTAAATAGTTCTACTGTACTACTTTAATTCCCTTTTTGTTTTTATGATATTTTGAGTCATTTTCTTAGTGGTTGTCCCAGGAATTTCAATTAACATCTTGATTTATAATAATCTAGTGTGGATTAATGCCAATTTAATTTCAATTGTATGCAAAATCTTTGTCCTCTGTTCCCACCTCTCTTCTTTGTGCTGTTATCATACAGATGACATCTTTGAACATTACGTGTCCATCAGCGCAGTTTATAATCATAGCTTTATGCAGTTATCTTTCGAAAGATAAGAGAAACAACTTTACGAACAAAAATACATTTATACTATGTTTTGTATTTACCTACTGTGGTAGGCAGAATAATAATCCCCTAGAAAAGCCTCATTTTAATAAGTGAAACCTGTACCTTACAGAGCAAAAGTGATTTTATAGATGTGATTAAGTTAAGGATTTAGAGATGAAGAGGTCAGCCTGAATTATCCAGGTGTGCCCAATGTAATCACAAAGGTCTTTCTGTAAAAGAGGCAGGAAAGTGAGTCAGACTTAAAGATGCTACACTGCTGACTTTGAAGATGGAGAAGGTGGCCATGAGCCAAGGAATGCAGGTCACCTCTAAAGGCTGGAAAAAACGAAAAAACCTATTTTTCCCTAAAGCCTCTACAAAGAAATGCAGCCCAGCCGACATCTTGATTTTAGTCCAGTGACAACTATTTCAGACTTCAAACCTCAGGAACTAATAAATTGTATTGTTTTAAGCCTCTAAGTTTGTGATAATATTTTGCAGCAGCAATACGAAACTAATTCAGCTATGAAGTTAGCTTTACCAATGTTCATTATTTCTTCCTGTGGATTCAAGTTACTGCCTAATGTCCTTTCATTTCAGCCTGAACGATTCTTCTAGTATATATTTTAGGGCAGGTCTGTTAGCTTCAAATTCTGTTTTTGTTTATCAGGGAATATCTTAATTTCTCCTGGTTTTTGAAGAATACTTTTGCTAGATTCATAGAATGAACACTCAGCAGTTGACAGCTCTGTTTTCGCCTTCACTTTCTGCTTGTGCAGAGCCTCGAAGTCAACCAGGAATGAGAGCTGAGCCTTCCCAGGCCTTTCCTGAGCTTGCGCTTAGCCCTGGGCACGCACACAGCCTTGTGTTTGCGTGTGGCCTTCTAGAGTCCCAGAAACACACCCCTAGCTTTCCTTTTTCAGCTTTTTGATTAGTCTGTTATTTGTTATCCACTGCCTCAGGCAACCACAAAGTTAAACACTTGCCTATAAGTATCTTCAACCAGTGCTCCTACCCCCAGGGAAAAGGCTTTTCACTCTGGGCAAACTCTAAGTCTGGTCAAACAGACAAACTTGCAAGTGGGGTCTTCCAGAAAACCCTCAGAAATGTCAGATAATGACAATTTGGGGAGAATGTTCTTCCCCCTCCGGTGGTGTTGTCAGGCTGCTGCTTTTCCCCATGGATGTAGACTGTTGATAATCAGAGCAGGGGATGGGACTAGAGCAAGTTAAGATGCTACGAAACTCACTGTTCTTTCTGAAAGTCAGCTGTTTTTCTTGAATAAATGCTCCCCACATGGCTGCCAAACCTTTGGTTAATTTCCAGAATTCTGAAAAACTTGATTCTGACAATTTTTGCCAGTTTTATTGCTTTTCATGGAGGAGAGATTTTTCAGAGATCTCTGCCGTTTTTGCTGATGTCCTCCCTTATTCTTTAAAGGCTTTCGTTCCAGGCTCACAGTCACTCTCCAGCACTACTCCTGGCTTAATTCTTGGTAAATTCAATGTTTGTATTAATGATCTTCCAACACCTTTGCTTCTTAGTCCCTTGACCACTTTTCTGCTAGCACATTTTCTCTTTCAATCCTGCCTCAGCTACTACTCCGATAGTCATATCCTAAATCAGTGCCCCCAGGCCAAACTGTCTACTTTTGTAAGTAAAGTTTATTTAAATACAGCTTTGCTCCTTAGTTTAATCATTGTCTACAGCTTTTTTCATACTACATGACAGAGTCGAGTATTGCATCGGAGACCATTGGCTCTCAGAGCCTAGAATATTATCTGACCCTTTACAGACAAAGTTTGCTGACTCCTGCTCTATATCTAGTTAATCAGAGCTGCATCTCTCTTATCTCAGTTTCAAGCATCATATTCCCCACTATCCACTACTTTTTTTGCAGTGCTCTTTCTGTAAAATCTCAATTCCCATCAGTCCTTTAACCTCACCCTTTTTGCACTGTGCATCTCACTATTTTTAGATCTTTACTTCCCTCCTTACCCTTCCCTCCTTATATTATAATTACTTTCTTCTATATATTTCTAAATTTCTCACTGACAAAACCCAAATCATGATTAAATCCAACTTTTGACTTATTCCATGCATGTACCTGTGCATCTAAATACGGCTAGAGAAAACCACACAGTTATTTTACCTGGTCCCACTGTAAGTTCATGATTGTTAGACATTCAGTGGGCTTTTAACACTTCACTGCAGTCCTACTCGTTTCCCTGACTATTCACTTTCATGCCTTCCTAGCTTCTCAAACTTCCTGCATCTCTCTCCCATCCTCACTCTCACCTAGCTTACGGCTGTTTTACTGAAAAAAAAAAAAAAAAAATAGAAGCAAGAGCTTCCACCCATTCTACACACATCTTCCCATTTATTTTTACTCACATGTGCCTATTTATCTGTGTTTTTACCCATGAGCTACTTGTGTACCTATGTAGAGCTAATCTCTTATACACAAGATGTCTTCCGCTTGTCAGTCTAGTATTTCACGTTTTTCCCTATTGCAGAATTACTTGCCTTTTCTGTATATTTAGGATCATTCCCATCAGAAGCAAGCATGTACTAAATATCTTTAATCTCTTAAAAATAACCTCTCTTACTCCCACATCCTCATTCAGAAAGTGCCCTATTTCTCTGTTCTTTTTAGCAGAACTTCTCAAAGAGCAGTCTATACTCTGATTATAAAGTAGACCCAGTAATAGTCTACCCAATATCTCTCCGTTCCTCTCCTCCCTTTCTCCTTAAACCAACTCTAATCTGACTTTCCCCTCTGCCATTCTACAGAAACTGCTCTTGTCAAAGTTCTCCAAGACCTTTTCACTGGTAAATCCAATGATCAGTTCTTATTTTTTTTTAAAGTAGCTTTCTTGAGATATAAATCACATGCCATAAAATTTACCTTTAAAAGTATAAAACTCATGGAATTTTAGTGTATTTCCAGTGTTGTGCATCACTGCTCATTTTAGAGCACTGTCATCACCCCAGAAAGAAACCTGTGCACATTAGTAGTCACTCCGCATTCCTGCCTTCCCTTAGCCTTCGAAACCATCACTCTACTTTCTGATTCTGTGAATTCGCCTGTTCTAGACATTTCATATAAATGGATTCATATAATATATGTCCTGTGCCTGACTTCTTCCACTTAGCATAATGTTTTTATGAATCATCTACATTATAGCATATATCTGTACTTTGTTCCTTTTTGTGACCAAATAATATTCCATCATATGGATATACACACCATATTTTATATACTCATTCATCAGTTGATGGACACATTTGAAGTTTTTCTACTTTTTGGCTATTATGAATAATGCTGCTATAAATGTTTATATATGTTTCCTGTGGACATAGGTATTCTATAATAGGTATTCTCTTGTGTATACGCCTAGGAGTGGAATTGCTGAGTCACTTGGTAACTCTGGTTAACATTTTGAGAGACTGTCAGACTTTCTTCCAAAGTAGCTGTACCGTTCATAACCCCATCAGAATGTAAAAAGGTTCCAGCTTCTCAACATCCTCATCAACACTTGTTATTGCTTTTTTTAAAAAAAATTTAGCCATCTTAGTGGGTGTGTAGTAATATCGCATTGTGATTTTAACTTGTATTTCCCTCATGACTAATGATTCTGAGCATCTTTTCTTATGTTCAGTGGCCATTTGTTTATATTCTTTCGGGGGGAAAAATGTCTATTTAGATCCTTCGCTCTTTGTTAATTGGGTTGTCTTTTTAGTGTTGAGTTGTAAAAGTTTTTGTCTCTTTAACAGCGGTCCCCAAACCAACCTCTTTGGCACCTGGGACCAGTGCTCCTATGAAAATCTAATGCCTGATGGTCTGAGGTGGAGCTGAGGAAGTGATGCTGGCGCTGGGGAGTGGCTGCAAATACAGACGAAACTTTGCTCCCTCACCTGCCACTCATCTCCTGCTGTGTGGCTAGGATCCTAACAGGCCACAGACCCAGTACTGGTCCATGGCTGTAGAGGGGTGGGGTGGTGGTGGTGGTGGTGGTGGTGGTGGTTAGGGACCCCTTAACAAATATGTGATTTGCAAATGTTTCATTCCATTTTCTAATGTGTTGTTTTTCACTTTCTGGATAGTGCACAGTTCTCAAACTTTCTTTTACTTAGCCTTTCAGCAATTTCGAAACTGTCTGAAATGATTCTTTCTTCACTTGATTTCCAAAACCACATTCTCCTGATTTTTCTCTCACTTTATTGTATGTTTCACCTCATTCTCCTTTGCTGCTTATTTTTAATCTCTCCAACTTCTAAACATTTAAGCGCCCCCGGGCTCAGTCCTCAAAGTGCTTATTCTGTCATACCAGTCTCTTTGTTATCTCCTGTGCTCTCATTTATATGCTAACATCTTTGAATTTACTATCAGTCTCATATTCATCTGCCTACTTGGCATTTTGACTTAGATATCTGTTAGGCATTTCAGAGTTACTATGTCCAAAACTAGACTCCTTATATTTTTTTCCCTCTAGAACCTGATTCTCAATCTTCCTCATCTCCGTAAATAGCAATTCCACCTTTCTAATTGCTTAGGCCAAGGAGTCTTGATGCCTCATTCTCTTCCTCCCCATACACAATTCACCAACAGATCCTACTGGCTTTATTTTTACTATATTTAAAATCCAGCTTCTTCTCACCACCTTCACTGTTACCAGCTGGTCCAAACTACTGTTTAACCATTTCTGGATTATTGTAATAGCTCTTAACTAGTTTTTCTGTCTTTAGTGCCCTATAATCTTTTCTCAACATAGTGGTAGTGGTCAGAATGATTCTTTTAATGCATGTCAGATTATTTCATTCTTCTATTTAAAACAATGTAGTGGCTTCTCATATCATTCAGAAAAATTCAAAGTCCTTATAGTCACATTCATCATCTGACGTCTCTTTTCATTCTGACCTCTGCCTCTCTCACTCTTTTCCTATCATTAACTTCCTTACTATTTCTCAAAACTCCAGGCACATTTCCTACCTTACGGCCTTTGTGCGTGCTGTTCTTTGTGCTCGCGATGCCTACCCTTCTCTTATCCTCCTCAAGGCTACAATAATAGTTTCATGCAGAGCCATATTGGAGCAAGAGGCAAAAGGAAAAATCAGTAATATAGATCCAATTTTTATTTAAATTTTGATATTTTGTTCATTGTGGAGTTTTGTGTTATTACTTTTGACTTTTTAAAAAAATCATTTATCTTGATTTCCAAGTTCTTTGTTGCACCCTTAAATTTTGCACCTAAGGTACTTACTGTTCCTGGTTTGTCTCATTTGCCTCGCACCCTGCTCAGGAAACTAGGAATAAAAGGGACTCTCTTTCAGATAAAGGGTATCTACCATAAACCTACAGCTAACATTGTAGCTAATGGTGAAAATCTGGATGCTTTTGCCTTTGAATAAAGACCAAAGTAAGTATGTCCTGTCTTCCTACTTCTATCTTCATTACATTGGAGGTTCTAGCTAGTCTTAGAAGGCCAGAAAAAGAAATGAAAGACATCTGGATTGGAAAGGTAGAAATAAAACTTAATTTATAGATGATATTTTCATCAATATAGAAAATGTGAAGGAAGCTACAAAACAGGTATTAGAATTAAGACATGAGTTTAGCAATATTGCTGGATAGAAGTTCAGTGTATGAAAATTAATTGTATTTCTATATACTGCCAATCACACTGAAAATTTTAAAATACCATTTATAATAGCATGTAAAATATGAATGAGGGATAACCCTGACCAAAAAAAAAGTAAGACCTAGACACTGAAAACTGCAAAACATTGTTGAAAGAAATTTAAGAAAACCAAAATAAATGGTGAGATTTACCATGCTCATGGGTTGAAAGACTTGACAGTGTTGAGTTATGTGTGATGTTAGTTCTCAAACTGATTGATAGATTCAGTGACTCCTAATTCTGAGCAGGGTTTTTTAATGGAAACTGACAAGCAGATTTTAAAATAAACTTATACTACCTGTGACTTCCGTTCTTATAAATCTTCAGTGATCAAGAGAGTGTGGCATCGTTGTTGAGATAGCCAAATATATCAATGGAAGAGAGTCCAAAAATTGACCTATGCATAAGTAGTCAATTGACTTTTCCATAGAGATATAAAGGCAATTCAGTAGAGAAAGGATAGTTTTAACATATGGTACTGGAATTATTAGATATCCATATGCAAAAACATGAAGTTCTATCTATACCTCAACATATACATTTAATTCAAAATGGATCTAGATAGAAATGTAAAATCTAAAACTATAAAACTTATAGAGAAAATCATACGAGAAAACCTTTATGATCTTAGGTTGGGCAAAGATTTCTTAGATAAAACTTCAAAAGTATAATGTATAAAAGGAAAACTTGATAAATTAGACTTCATTAAAGTCAGGAAGTTTTGATCTTTGAAAGTTGCTGTTAAGAGAATGAAAAGGCAAGCCACAGATTTTGGGAAAAAATATTTGCAAATCACATATCTGATAAAGGACTTGTATCAGAATATGTAAAGAACCTTCAATATTCAATAGTAAGAAAATAATCCAATTAAAAATGTGCAAAACATTTGAACAGATAGGTCATCAAATATAAGTCCATAAAAAGATGTCCAATATCATTAGCCAATAAAGTAATATAAATTAAACCTGCAATGAGATACCACTAGATAGCCTATATTAGAATATCTACAGTTAAAAAGACTGACTACCCAATTTCTGAGAGCAGCTAGAACTGTTTTACAAAAATGATAGAACCACTTTGGAAAACAGTTTCACAAGTTTAAAAGAAATTAAACACTTAAGTACTATAACTCCACCATTTTATTACAAGTTATTTATTTAATTTGTTCACATAAAGTCTTACACTTGAATATTCATAGAAGCTTTGTTCGTAATAGTCCAATAGTCCAAAACTTGAGGCAGTCCAAATATGCACTAACAGGTTAATGGGTAAGCAAATTTTGGTATACTTGTGCAATAAACTATTACTCATTAACAAAAAGGAATGATCTATTGACAAATAAAATAACATGAATAACTCAAAATAATAATCCCGGGTGGAAGAAACTATATAGAATAAAGAGTATGTACTGTATGATTCTATTTATATAAGATTCTAGAAAATGAAAACTAGGAAACTAATTATAGTGACAGGAATATCAGTGGTCGGCTGGGAATGGGCTAGGAAAGGAAGACCAGGGAAAATCTGGAAGGGACTGAAATTCCAGGAAGGAAGGTTACAGGAGGCATGAGGAAACTTTAGTGTGATCGATATGTTCACTCTCTTCTTTATGGTGATGATATCACGGTGTCATGTAAGTCAGAACTTGCTGGATTATTTACTTTAAATTTGTGTGGTTTATTATATGTCAGTTACACTGCAACAGATTGGTTTTAAAAAATTAGACTGCTCACTGTGATCAGGATCTGAAGCATCTTATGTCCTATTACTAAGAAAGTTAATTGATAGAACTTTACTAGAAGACAATTTAAGAATATGTATTGAAAACGTTCATACCCTACAATTCCACTTGTAGGGGTTTAGCAAAAGGAAGTTAGAAACATTTTACAGTAATGTATGGACAAGGATGCTTAAAACATGCAAGCAACCCAAAATTCTAATTATAGGATGCAAGTTAGATAAATTCCAGTACATCTGTTTAAGGAACATTATTATGCAGCTATCAAAACTATGTTCTCAATGGCAGAGAATAGTGTCTGTGTGAAAATGAAAAAACTAGTTAAAGATTAGTATATTTCATGCACCCAGCTTTCTTTTCTTTTAAAGATAAATGTAAAAGTATTTACAATAATTTTCTTTGGGAATGGGTCATTAGTTCTTTTTATTTTCTCTATGCCTTCATGTATTTAAAATTTTTTTTTTGCCCTAAACAGTCTTTATCGTGCAGATATAACCTTAAATAAAATTTTAAAAATAAATATTGATTTCTAATATGGTTTGGAAGAACCTATAAGGCATTTTGTGGGAAGGGAGATTTTTCATTCTTGGACAGAAAGAAAATCTACAGCTTCATAAAATTGCCCAGTGCCAAAAGCAGTGGTTGATTTTTAAGAAGAGTATCTATCTTATCAAAGAAAGACCTGGGATACCTATAAACACATTGACTTGTTTTTAGAATAGAAAATTCTAATTTGAATTCTGATCTACTTTATAATATTTCTCGGGTAGAAATATTTCCAAAGAAAAGATGAAACTAAGGTATTTTGTATTCTCTGATGATATTTAGTTTTTGTCTTTGTTACCTGCCCTCCCCCCACCCCCAACAACAACAGAAAACAGAAATAGGAATAAAATAGCACCACTCCAGAAATCAACTCACATGCATTTATTTTGTCATGGACTCATCAGCCAGTCATATCAAATTCATCTAAGGAAAAATCCCCATCAATCAAGTATTAAACATGCAAACTCTTAAATGTATTTATATAGGTCACTCAAATTAATTTGATTGGTGTTTTAAATGGGATCTCTTGATGTGTAATTTTGAAGTGACTAATTTAGATGACTTTCTAAAAGGGCCAACTAAGAGCTGTACATGCAAGTTATTTAATGAGATTATATTTAATTTGGCATACTGCCTTGAGCTATCTATTTATTAAAGTAGTCTCTATCTAGTTTTAAAAGTACAACTTGGCTTATACTAGAACAGTCCCATACCCTACCCCTCCATATTCTAGATTCCTGATCCCCCGAAACAACTTTCACTTTTTTAGTTGTTAATTCTGGTCTTCACTTCCATAGTTCAAATAGCATGCTTATTCTATCATTTGTTTTAGTATTTCAAATTTATTAAATTATCTATTAACTTACTATGATGAAAGATGAGATTTAGTTTCCTTACCTCTCCCCACCCCGTCATATGCACACTTCCTCTCTTTTGCTTCCTTTCTTGCACAGTCTTTTGTTTTCGTTGAATATTTGGTTTTTTTAGAGTTTTATGTGTCCATTAATATACCATCTCCAAAATCTTCAAAAGAATTGAAAATCGCTTTTTGATACATTACAAACATATTAGAAGTTTTTTCCCCTCTTAGAAACAGTCCTTGCACACACTTTCTCTAAATGGACTATTGGCTTTCTGGGATGGCTACATACATAGCTTATGTCTAGGATTTATTTTTGGAATTTTCTTTTATGTTGGATCCTCTCCTTTCTGGATGCCATATCTTTTTCCTTCTCAGTTTATTTCTTTACAGTGCTGGAGCACATCCTCCAGTAGTAGCTTTCTGAGAAAGGAAGTACAGGAAGTAATTTTTTAAGACTTTACAAGTCTGAAAAGTTTGTCTAGATATTAAATTCAAGATTGGAAATATTAGGTTGAGCTATAAGAAATTTTTGGCCTAAAAAAAGGTAATTTCATATGTTTGACCTGATCATTTTACCGCAAAATGTTACCATTATTTATTATCTTTTATTCTAAAATTTAATTGTTATGTGCTTCGGTTTGAGTTTTTCGTTTTTTGTTTTTTTCCCATTTGTACAAGTAGTAGCTAAGTACTAAACAGCCCTTTCAATCTAGAAGTTCATATGTGGACATTTTTTTATTTCCTCTTTTTAAAATGTTTCCTTTTTTTCTTTATTTTTTCTTTCTACACTTGTATTATTTGCATTTCAGCCCTACTATACTGCTTTTCTCCATTTCTTATTTTTCTCTATTTTGCATCTTTTTTTTAGATTTCTTCAACTCTTTTCTTCAACTTCCATGTGTTTGTGTGTGTATACATACGTGTGTGTGTGTATATATATTTCTGCAATCTTATACTCTGAATGCTTTGTCATAATCTCCTGTTTTTATTCCATGGATACAATATTATGATAGTTTTTTTATTTTGATTTTTTTCCTGCTCCCTGCTTGTCTCTACTTGCTTCAAGTTCATTCATTGTTCAGTTTAAACTCAAAGGTTTATATCAAATATCTTGTCATTCTTGATTATCCACTTGGATTTAAATGTGAGACACTGTAGTCCTTTTTTCTATGCTGTTTTCATTGGTGGGGCTTGTCAGTTGGTAGGCATTACTCTACGGGCGATTGACCATATCTGCTATTCTCTTCTCCCTTGCTTTCTTTGTCCTTAAGAACTTATACCTGCTTTTTTTGTTTATTTGTTTTCATTTTAACGAGCTTTGGGAAGAATGAAGAGAGAAATATGTAGGGCAGTCACCCTCAGTTGTACAGGGTGTGCCCTTCAGAAGAGTTCCATCCTAAGGGGGGTTGATTTTGGCTCACAGTACCTTGGACCTGGTTAGCCCAGAGGAAGGCACCTTTCTTCTAATTCACAAAGGCCTTACACTGGTGATAGCCTGGGATGTCTATTTATTGCTGTGATCTTTAGTCATAACTTGAATCTGACATAGAGTTCTGCTCTGTTTTTTCAATTCTGTAGCAACATGTTAATGCTTTTTACTGGGTTAAGTTACCCACGTATTTTTTGTAAACATCCCTAAGTATTATTCCTTTTGAATATACTAATAAATAAGTTTTACTTCTAAATCTTCTTGACTAGTTTCTGGCATAGGTACCTAGCACCTAATTGGGTGCTCAGTATCCTTTATTAATGCTCATTTGCCTTTGGCGTTATTGACCCCTGTGCCAACCCTTTACTTAGTAGATTTGAGCATGACTGAATTATTTCAGCATTCTGAGTGCTAAACAGATCAAGGAGACTTGATCTAAGAGATTTTGAAATACATATTTTAATCGAGATAATTTCAAAAAGAAATACACCTTGTGGAGCCAAATTACTGATGACCATGTTAAATTTTTAGGGAGAAGTTAATTCCCTGAAAAGACAATAGAAACAGTTTATTTTGAAGGGTGCTGTTTGTCTTTTTCATGTCCTACCTAATTACACTACTTCTCACCATCTTTGATTTCTTAACTTTTAGGTTGGCTTAAGGGTGAGGGAGGAAGGGCAAGGGAGTCAGGAATAACTTGAGCTGATAATAAGTGTCAGCAACATTTTCTACTGTGGCCTTAAAGGAATGCTGGGTAGAATGATGACTATATTGAAACAGAATGAAAAGCAGCCAAAGTCTCAAATGTAGCGAAATGAAATAGTTCTCAAGTTTATTAGAACCACCATTTAATGCTTTTTCACTAGTTGTCCCTAATTTTAACCTTTCCCATAAAATGTAGGCAGAGGCAGCTATAATGTGGCAGTCTATGACTCTTCTCTTTTATCTCCAAAATGTTTGTTTTCAAGATAATAATTTCATTTCTTTATAGCTCTTCTTCCTGTGAGTGATTGTCTCTGCCTGTGGCTTTCCAGAAGAGATTCCAAAGGAATAGTGCTTTGCTGGTTATTCAATATTTTAGGAGAGGCTACTCTGCTAAACAAAGATTGGTATAATTTAATTCAAGGATGGTAAAGACTAAAAGAATTAGTTCATCGTTTAGAGCCACTGAAGGAAGAAATAACAGCCCATTATTCTCCAAGTGGATTTTGCCACCCACCAGTTATCAAAATCTCAGCCTTATTTTTGTATGCATTTCAGTGTCCTAAGAGCTCATGGGGAAAATCCTATCCTACTGTAGTCCTTTATGCATAGAGTAGGTATTGTATAGATAAATATCAGTCCTGTCAGTGCCATATTTTCAGCACCTCGCTCAGTGACTACTTATAGAAGGGCCTCAGTAAACTGTTGCATAAGTGCTGAAATAACTAAGTTCTGGGACAGTAGTTCAGGGAAAGTTGTGTTATATTTCCCTGCATTTGTGGAGAAACTAGTAAAAGTTGTCCCAACTTAGATTCTCAAAGTCATTCATTTATGCATTCATTCAAAAAATATTTATTCAGCACTTCTCATGATCAGGCAATGTGGTAGACCCTGGGATAGAGTGTTGAAGGAGGGAATACCCTCATGGAATTTCTAGGTTATCGTGGGAGGAAGACATTGCAAAAAATAATCATTTTGCATGAGATAAGTGCTACAAAAGAAAGTTATACCTCTTAAATACTGCAGAAGTAGAGTCTGTAGCTTAATTTTTTGAAAACTTAACATGATTAGTAGAATCGATGACCTAAAGAGGTCATCAGGCAAGTCTGGAATGTTTCCTCATTGTAGCAATGTGTAGGCACTAGGTAATAAGAACTGTTTTGCCTCTGAGTATAATTTGTTTCTTTCTCATAGTTTTAAACTGTGAAATATATCCATTACAGTTTAAAGAAAAACAATAAAAAGCACCTGTAACTGTTACCCACCTTAAGAAGTAAAGCATTAAAAACATTCTAGGTTTAGAACCTCAGGTCTGATTCTTTCCTCACTGTACCCTCTCCTTCCTTTTTACTTTCCACTGGCATTTTATGTTAATCAATTGCCTGCATATCTTCCAAGTTTTCCATTTTTCTCTACTGCTTAGTTTTGCCTCATTTTTTTCTTGATTTAAACGGAATCAGTTTCATGCCCTTGTTTGACTTGTTTTTTCCTTGTCCATGTTGATATGTGCAGTGTGCATGTATTTTTACTGCTTTTAGTGTTCCCCAGTATGAACATATGAAAATATGTATCGTCAGTCTGTTGGTGGACATTTGGATTCTTTTCAGCATTTTTGCTATTACAAACATTCCTGCTGTATACATTGTTGTTAGTCGCCTGGTGCACACGTACAAGGGCTTCTCTAGGGCACAGACGTTGAAGTGGAGTTCCTAGGTAGTAGGATGTGCACATGTTCTACTTTACTAGGTAAGGTCAGTTTATGAAAGTGGTTGTACTCGCTCATGCTTCCACCAGCTTGGCTTAATCAGTACTTGGTATTGTCAGCTTTCAAATTTTTGCCAGTATGGCAGGTATGTAATACTATCTTAGATATGGCCAGTAAGTGATTAAGGACAATGTGAATACCTATCAGTATGTTGTGTGCTAAAGCCTGTCTTTTCTTTCTCTTCTGTAAAAGAAGCAAACCCCCAAAAAATACAGGAATGGGAGTTTTAAAATTCTCAGGGCTAATCCCAAGGTTTATAAGGTATAAAGTATTTGCTTCCTCTGACGGCTGTGAAACAAGGGGGATGTACTAAGACGTCTTTCTAAATATAAGTGAATACAGATTTTCCTTCTGAATGGAATGTCTAGTCTTATTAGGATGGTAATGAAATAGCTTGATACCTTGTCACATGGCATGAAATAAATTCTTAGAATGCGACTTCATTTTTTTTTCTTTCTGCAGATTAGAAAAGAAATTCTTTGATTTACTGTTAGGCAAGACCTTATTTTTAAGGGAGAACTTGTTGATGTCATAAAATGGCACAGAATGGTTCACACAATGAAATTTTACTAGGAATTTCTCTTTAGACTGTTGGAATAATTGAATGTTGATTGAACAGATAAGGTAAACAATGAAGTTGAAAATTGTGTTTTTCTGCCACTTGTACTTGTCATGTATACAAAAATAACATTTCTCTTCTGTATCTGTCTCTTCCTTCCGGCAGTTGTGACTTGGTTTATTTAGTTTCTTGCTAGTTCTTGCATGTACTCGCCTGTGCTCTTACTCTAATCTTTTACTCAATCGAATCAGTCCGGCTTTGAGGCTAGAGATCCACAGAATCTCTTCTAGCAACCTCAGCAAAACCTATAAAGAAAAAGAGAATATCTTTAGAACTAGGCTCTGGAACACTGGAGATGTGAAAATCATACCAAAATAGGCCATTTTAATATTTCATAGATTGAAAGAGAAAACCTCTTTGCCTGAGGGATAAATGCATCTGAACTATTTCACCATGTATTATATTCGAAATACACAGTCTCCGTGGAGTTCAGACATTGTGATTCTTGCAACACCTGTCATACTTGGACCCTAAGCTTGATGTTAGTCCAGAGCTACAGTGGTTTAGTTGCTGCCTTTATCTTATTCATATGATTTTGAAGAGGTTCCTGGTTGGCAGTATTTTCTTTTTGTACTGAAAATGCTGCCTGAATG
This sequence comes from Rousettus aegyptiacus, assembly GCF_014176215.1. Taxonomy (NCBI): domain Eukaryota; kingdom Metazoa; phylum Chordata; class Mammalia; order Chiroptera; family Pteropodidae; genus Rousettus; species Rousettus aegyptiacus. The sequence continues at coordinate 132,091,777 of NW_023416306.1, forward strand.
TAGAGGTTTCCATTTCAGTGTAATAAAGCCCGAGTTAACTAACAGCAGTGCTGTTAAAGATAGCTGCTCCCTGACAGTCATACCAGTTTGGATAGAATTTAGAAGAGAGACTAAAATCCTAACATTTTATTAATCTCATAAGGAAAGTGAAGCCAAGAGAGCCTAAGTGACTGCAGCTAATGTCTAGAAATGTCTTGAGGGTACTAGAAACTGAGTAATAAATAGGAGCCAGGAAAACTGCCTTTACAGAAGTAAGGTTTGCTTGTTACAGAGGGCACGGAAGGACCAGATTGAGGAGACAGACCTTCCTGATTTTTTTTTTAAAGACAGATGAAGAATTTGTGCTGTAGGCATTTTTCTTTTATTAGAAACTGTCCCACCCATTTGTTTTTGCAAAGGTTTTGTCTCAAGCAAGTGATTAGCCAAATGCCTCATTGAAGTGGAGATTAAGTGCTTTCCGTCTAACTCCTTAGAGAATTATAGGATTATTACCAATTTGTCACCTGCTGACCAGTTTTATCTGCTTGGGGAGATGCCGGTTATGCAGCCTGTTCTGCAAGAAGGTTGTATAGATGGCTGGAGTTTCTGGCAACCTCTTTCTCAGTCTTCATAATACAACAAGGACAATGTTTCAGCCACCCAAATAGGCCAAGTGGTTTAACTTTATACATTGTACATCATAATGTCATTTTGGGACTTTCTCCTGGATTTTTTCCTGGCTTGTTCAGATGAGCACTAGCAAGTTCCATTTTAACTCTTCTAATGGAGTCCAGTATAGAGCAGGACAAGAATTATGGATGGTCCACTCACCTTTTGTGCACATGTTCCAACCTGAAATAAGATTGGGTTTAAAAAGCTAAAAAGGAGGAAAACTCATTTGATATTTTAAATGGATGATTTAGTAGCCAACTCCTGACCTATTCTTAGCCTGAAAAGAGTTGCTGATATCTGGCTTGTGAACCTTCTAATCTCTGAAAGGTAAAGATCAGTAGACAAGCCCCCTTTGGAGGACCCCTGGGGCACACTGAATAATAACAGAAACTGCAGCATCAGTATTTAACATTTACCAGGGTATGTGCCAGGCAAAATTGCTAAATGCTTTTTATGTATTTCATTTAATTCTCGCAATAGTTCTGTGAGATACATACTAATATAATTTCTATTTTACTAATTGGATAACTGTGGCTTAAAGAAGGTAAATGACTTGCCAAAAATTCCACAGCCAATAGTGGTGCTCTATCTGAACCCAAGCTGGCTGTCTTCAATGTCCTTTTCTCTTAATCAGTATCTCCTCCTACTTATCTTCACCCTGTACTTCTATTTAAAGAAGTCTTTCTTCCCTTATCTCATCCATTCTTAGACCAAAACCCTCCTCTACTAATTCCTAAAATCGTCCACCTCTACGAAATTTTTAAGGGATTTTTTTATGTGAGATTTTCTTTTCTACAAGGTTAAAATTATAAATAAACTGGTTAAGAAATTTTACATATTGGAAACAGATCCAGAAACTTAAAAGTTGTGGTCATTATAGAAACTCTTGATGGTATTCACAGATAAATGACTGAAAACTGAGAGTGATAGATCCTGGTAAAAAAAAAAAATTAGATGGTATGGTTGATTATACTGGTTATAGTAAAAGCTAAAACATTGTTCTAGTTTACTAGAAAGTCAAAGAGCTGCCAGGAGAAGTTGGAGAGAGGAAGAAAAAAACATATACTATGCATGGGACCTATTTAACTTATGAACTGAAATCTTTCCTGTTTGCCAACTACTTGCTGATTAGAAATCTCAACTCCCAACCTGTACTCTAAGAAATCTAGCCTTTCTTTGTCCTGGCTTAAGAAGGTCTCAAACTCTACTCAGTATCTAAGCTCTTGGGCCTGAACTATTGAACATTATCTGTGGATAAATACAAGGTCATCCACATGGGGCATGAGATAATGAAACTCTATAGTGCATATTTTATGTTGTATGTTAAATATTTTATGTGTGTGTATATACACATACATATACACATACACATACATATATATCTGAGTTAACTCCAGAAAGCCTGAAAGTTGATAAAGTAGCATATATCAAAAAGCCTTAAGATATACATACCCTTTTATTCACTAATATTATATGTAGGATGTTAGCCTGTGAAAATAGTTAAACAAGTGTTAGAGATTTAGCCATTAAGATATTCCTCTCAGTTTTGTTTATACAAGTGAAATTGGGTCAGCCTAAATTTCCACCTATAGGGCATTGGTCAAATAACTTATGGCTTATTTGTTCAAAAGAATAATATGCAAACATTTAAAATTGTGCTTTAAATTCATAGCTGTTTGGCACAAAAAAATGTTCATGATACAGTAAAATTCTGATAATCTGGCTTTTTGCATCTGAAAATTCCAGTTGGTCTTCTAGAAAGTTTCCATATTCAGGAATAATCCAGAATGTTCTGATGATCCAACCATAACTCATTCCTATAGTAGAGTTGAGTGAATAAGAATAGAATTGTAGATTCGATTGCAATAGAATTGAACTGGATAAGAAGGATTAGTGTTTGCCATCTGGCCATAGTAATACATTTGTGATGGAACTCCTTGGCTATATCATTCGAGTATTTTGTTTAAGGAAGATGCAAAAATTTAATACTTTTAAGAGCAGGAGACATTCAAAGGGCTTTATGTCATGAACAGGCATGTGAAGGATAAAGCATGGCTCCACCTTCTAAAAAAAAACATAATTAATATTCCATCAGCAGCTTATTTTAGAATAAATAAGTAGATAGTTGCTGGACCTACTCCAGAGCCAAGCGACAGGAGAGGCACTGTGAATGCCCATCTTACTAGGAGCACAGGACTGGTAGAGGGGCAGTTTTCCTATAGGAAAGAGAGATGCTTGGCAGACAAAAACTAATGTAACTACATTTTTTAAAATGTACACTACATTTTTAAAAATTAAAACCTGAAAAGGCAAAGACTTGGAGGGAATATGTTCAAAATATTTACAAAATATAAAAATTATAAAGATATCAAGGGTCATCAGCTCTTAAACTCCAGAAGCGGGGTCAGAACAAATTTCAGAAGTTAGAGTGATCAGAGAAGAAGTCCTCTTTGCACTGGGCTTGGAGTTATGAATTTGTAAGGCTTGAACTGTCATAGCTACCTTGCCACCCATGGGGAAAGCCTGTCTAAAAATAAAGGTAGACCAGAGAAAACAGGGAAGTATAAAAACTAGGCCTCGCTGAGCCCCCCTATGTCAGGCCGTGTGTGACTTGGACTTATTTTGTTCTAGGTGAGCCTCTAAATCCCCTTTTTATTTAAGCCAGTTTGGCTGAAGTTTTCTGTCACTTGTAACTGAAAAAACTCTAATGCAATTCCTTAGAGGTCACAAAGTCCAGCCAGTTCATTTCATAACATAAAGTAGAAGTTTGTTGGAAAACTGGGACTAAAACCTGGCCCTGCTACCTACCTACGTACCTTACAAGCTCATTACTCCTACATAAATCAGTGTAAGTAGGTTTGAGGTAAAATCTGTGATGGGCTTGAGGATGCCATTTAAGATAAATTAACGGAAATTAGCCTTGCTGTACACAGCGTATCTGTTGGAATGACAGTGACTGCTATTGGCAGAAAATTGATCCCAGTACTGTAGCTCTTATTTTTCTAAACTATTGGATAAGAGTTCTGCCCATAGCGTTGCATAATTGATATCTTAATAACTCAGTCATCTGTAAATTTAGTGGATAATATTTGGCTAGCCATTCTAATGTTGCCCATTCCCTGGGCCTCCTAAGCATCTCAAATCAGCAGACTCAAATATTTTTCCACGGATGTGTCCAGTAATATGAAATGAAATATGGATCTCAAGTATATGCCAAGCTCTTTCTTACCTTAGAAGTTTGAGTATACTATTCCCTCTGCCTATATTGCTTATTTCTAGATTCTTCATGTCTTCTCATCTTTTAGGCCTCAGCTGAAATCCAGCCTCTTCAGTGATACTATCCCTGACTACCCAAGGTAGTTCACATTGTTCCTTTATCACTTGCCCTCTTTGTTCCTTAATAGGTTTCTAATTTATATTTATTTGCCAGTCTCTTTCATTTACCACTCCATACTCAGTGTCTAGCACAGGACCTACACAGGGAGAGTATTCAATAATAATTTGTTAAATGATTGGATTTTATATATCCAGGGCTTGAAAAAAAAAAAAAACAGTAAAAAGCATTAAGTATCAGGGCCCTTTTTCTAGCCTGTCCCAAGTAATTTAATTGCCCTCACACCTCCACTGACTAAACATATGGCAAGAATCCTAAAGAGAGAGGAAACTAAAAGCTGTACCTAACCAGTGTACTGATAATTGTCTCAGGCATTTTTGAGTTAATATTTTATTACCTCTGTTCTTCAGCTTGTCATGCCTTATTTTTTCTCTTCTCTGTGACTTCTCACCTACCCACTTGACTCTGACTCAGATTCCTCACACTAAAAGGGTATATCAGAGAAGTGAGGTGGCCCTGAGAGCAGGGGAGGAAAGATGGAATGACAAGGGCCACCAGAAATCTCTTTCAGGACTCTAATCGCTCTAAGGTCACGCTTTAGAGTCTAGAATGAGAGGGACTTTGAGTGCCTTTTTTTCTTGCTCAGTGCCCGCCACTTGAGTGCTTAGCTGGCAGGCAGGCACCTTTTCCTCCTCAGTTACTGTCAGAGCAACATGAAGGTCAGGCAGAGAGAGACAAATGAGAGCAGCTCAGGAAAGGAGGTTACCACGGTAACAAGCAGGCGGGACTGCTATTTGGAAACAGGCCTAATCTTTCTCCTCCTCCTCCCTCCTTCTCAGCACAAGAAGATGGGTATTGTTTAGCTGACCTGCATCCTTGGGGTGGGAACCATAATCCCTTTCTGACAGTTCCCAGTGACAGTGGAGTGAGCTGCTTTGCATTTTAATTTGATAAGCAGCAGCGCGGTTTTCTCAGAAGTGCTGGAGACATGGCTTTTTCTGGCCCTGTTCCAGGTAGGATTCTGGTTGCCACAGACGGGGAGTTTGGGATTGTTGTTTTTTCTCAACAAAGATTTTGCAAATTTGCACATGCGTGGAAGATGCCACATAGTTCTCAACAGTGAGAATCAAATGAATACAGGGTCCCTAAGTTATGAATATCTGCCTTACAAAGACCGTAGAAATGCTCTTATAGTACTGCCCCTGTCCCCGGCTCTTAGGAACCACCCAACTATTTGGGGTCAGTTCTTTTGCCCTGACTTAATGTCCTTACCCTTCTCCCTCCTCCTTCTGTTTATACGCCCCACTATTCTTATTCTCTTCACCTACCTGCTCATTTCCTCATCAACCTAGGACCCTTTTCTTATAATAAACCTAAACCATCACATATGTAACCATCTTTCCCTTTCCTTTCATATAAAAATAACTTTTAAAAAAACTAGAATAATAAATTTTCAACATAGCAAAATATCAAATACTGAAAAAGAATAAAGAGAAACTAAAAATCAGCCAGATTCTCACTACCCAAAGCTAACTACAAGAATATCCCTCCAGATCTCAACTTCTGTTTCTAACTTCTGATCTACATATTGTCTAAGAATCATATATACTTATAAGAGATCAATTTAACATTAATGGGCTAAGCTAGTACATGGTGTATTGTAACCTTTTCTTCACTCAAAAATATGCTGTGGATATCTGTCTTTCCTTGATGGTCTTGATGAGATCTAGGCTATGATGGTCATTTAGATTGTTTCTGAGTTTCTTTTGTTTGGCTATTAAAAGCTCTGAATCAAACTATCATACATCTTTGTGTACCTATCCTGTTATCTTCTTAATATAAATTCCAGGAATGGAATTTTTAGACAAAAGAGTATGTGCATTTTGCATTTTGATACATATTGCCAAATTGCCCTCTCCAGAGTTTCCATCAATTCATATTCCCACCAATACTGTATAAGAGTACCTGTTTTTCTTCTACACTCTTGCCAACTTGAATATTGTTAAACTCTTTGATCTTTGCCAGTCAGATAGGTAGAAAATTCTATTGTGTTTTGATTTGTGTTTATGTATTATTCGTAAGTCCTTAAAAATACTCAGACAATCCCTTCAGATTGTGGACTGAAAACCTACCTTCTAATATACATCTAGTTTTCTTTTGCCAGAGTGCTGGCCGGCAGCTAAGCAAAGTAAAACAGAAACTAATCAACTCATTCTCCAACCTTTCTTCTCCAAATTAAAATTAAAACTTGTTCCTCCTCTTTTTTTTTCTTTTTCTTTCAGTAATGGAATACCATCCACTTACATTTAAGCTCCAGAGACTGGGATTTGGGGCTGCTTTGTTCATAGTACACCTTTGGCACCTAGAATAGTGCCTGGCAGGTATTAGGTGCTCAGTAAATATTTGTGGAATGAAATCCTCTCCCAACTATCTGAATCAGACATTCTAATCATACCTGACTCTTTTACTGATTATCTACTATCCATCTCATGAAGTCAGTGTGCTTATACATCCTGACTGTCTCTTGAACCCTTCCTGTTATCCCCCTAACTCTGATTTACTGGGCATCTCTTAGTCTAATCTGTTCCTTCTATTAATTTTACCTTTAAATATACAAATCTAATAACATCACTCCTTTGCTTTAACTCCTCAGTACTTTCTTAATACCTGCAAAGTTAAATCCAAATTTTACTCTCCCTGTACTCTACTCCAACCAAACCAAACAATTTACAGTCCTTTGACTATATTATTGTGTTCCTTCATGCCTGTGTACCTTTTGAACAGGCTGCTCCTTCTTTCTTCTTCTCTTTGGATACTCTTATTAGTTAGATCCACTCCTGTATGAAGTCTTTTCTATTCCCTCTGGGGGTCACTCCCTAGATAGGGTAGTTGAAGTCCTTTGTTCATCTTTATTGTGATTATTTATCAGTTTGTCTCCTAATCTCAATTGAAATTTTGCAAGCAACAATATAAACTTAGTATTGATTCTGCAAATACAAGATATCTGTTTTGCTGAGCCTTAGAGAGTTGTATGATTCTACATTTTATTACTCTGTTGAATGGATTTGTATTAGAATAAGGACCATATTTAAGTAATGAAGGCATTAAAAATCTATTAGCTAGACGGCAGTCCCCAATCTTTTTGACACCAGGAACCAGTGTTCTATGAGACTCTAATGCTTGATGATCTTAGGTGGAGCTGAGGCAGTGATGCTAGCACTGGGGAGCGGCTGCAAATACAGATGAAGCTTCGCTAGCTTGTCTGCCACTCACCTCCTGCTGTCCAGCCTGGTTCCTAACAGGCCACAGACAGGGACTGGTCCCCGGTGGCCTGGGGGTTGGAGACCCCTGATCTAGAATGTAATGATTCTTATTCACAATTAGATGAAGCAGTTTCATGGCTTCTGTTACCTACTGCCCTGACCATTCTACTGAGTTCCAGTCCGGTATCTCCAGACACCTACTTAAGATTTATATCCAAAGTTTAATTTACTGATTCTATCAACAATTTGTTATCGTTGCTATTGTTTTCTTGTATCTCCTGTCTGAGATAATAGCACCAGAAACCTTAACTTTAGCCCAGATTTTTCTTATCTCTTTGAAACTGCATCAACCACCAAGTCCTGTTGATTCTACTTCTAACCCATTCCTTTCTTTCCATTGCAACTACCACTGCCTTGGTTCAAGCCATCATTATACATCACTTGGACTGTTATAGTGGGCTTCTAACTGGTGTCCTTGCCTTCTGATTAGTCTCCCTCAGAGCCAAAGTAAAAAATTGTTAAAATTTATTGGATCATATCACTTTCCCACTTAAAACTCCACAGGGACTCTCTTTACCATGACATGTACACCACTCCCTCTACCCTCTCCGTGCCAAACTCTGTGGTTCCCTCTCAGGCTGTGTATTTGGTATTGCATCTGATGAAAATAACCTAATTTTCTTTATCTTTCTGTTGAACTTATTCCTCAAGACTCTGTAGAAGTGTTACCTGCCTCTCTCCCAGGTGGACACAGTTATTTTGCCCCCTTCATACTTACCTCTTTTGCATCCTTTATGATATTGTTTTAATTGCTTGTTCACATTTGTTTGCTCCACCAGACCTAGGAGCAGGCCATTTAATAAATACTAGCTTTATACAAAATATAGGCTTTTCAACTGATATCTTTAGGTTTTTGGAGATATACAGCAGAAAGAGATAATTTGAGTTTATGTACATAGCTGTTTATTCTGTGTTTATTTTCATATTAAGATTCATCACTTGCCATAGTATAGTGCTTAGACCATAGTAAGTATTAAATGTTTCTGAGTGAAGAAAGATTGCAAAAGAAGAATGCTTATTAGAAACCAAATTAAGACACTCTAAACTTTCTCTTTTCCCAATAGAGTTGTTGAGTGGATAGATTGGAATGTCGTGATTTCTTCAAGGTATTTGAAAAAGCCTTTTATGATATTCTTGATGACATGTCGATGAAATGTGGACTGGATGGTGATACAGTTAGGTGACTTTATAGCTGGCTGAAGAGCTATGTTTAAAAGGTATTGATTACTAGATGTTTGTCAGCTAGGATGGAGGTGGTATACCACAAGATTCTGCCTTCAGTCCAGTTCAACATTTTTATATAACTTGTGTGACTAAATAAAAAGTATGCATATAAATTTGTGGGCGATATATAGTGGTCAGGACTTTTTCAGTTATAATGAAAACCTGGCTCAAGCTAGTTTAAGCTAGTTTGTAGGTCCCATGAATGAAAGTCATTGGTTTCAGGCTGGGCTCAAATAATGTCATCAAGATTCTGTCATTACTCATCTCCCTTTTCTACTTTCCCCTGAATTGGTTTTATTTTTAGACAAGTCTTCTTTATGTTTTAGAAGAAATAACCACTGGCAGCTCCAAATGTAATTAGTCCTTCCAACCTAAGGGACCAGAGGAAGAAGGATTCTCCATAGCCTGTGGAGAATTGATTCCATATAGTTTAGGTAGCATTGGGCCACTCCTGTAGCAGAATGAGGTTGGGGAAATGGATTTCCCACAGGAAAGAAAAATTCCTCTATCAGAAGAAGAAGGAAGGGAAAACATGATGAAAAGTCAAAACTGACGATCATGAAGCACTGAATGTCTGAATAGAGATTGGCAATGTCATAAGAGACAGAAAGATGGGATAAAATGAACAAGATATTATTATTACTACTCATTTTTACCTAATATTTACTGAACTTATACTGTGTCTTTACACTGTACACTAGCACTTTACATGCAATTAATTGCTATACAATGACTGTGTGAAATATAGGTACCCTTAATGTTTTTATTTTACAGAAGAGGAAACTGAGGCTCAGGAAGATTGCTTAATGTGTCTGTGGTCACCCACCTATTGGGTAATGGAGTTGAGATTTTAATCAGTCTCTCTGGTTGAAATGAGCACAAGGTTTAAAACAGTTACCTACATCTATGTTACACGAATAAGTAAGGTACAGAACACTGTATATAGTGGACTGTCATTTGTGTAAAAAGAATAAAGGGAAGGTACATATAAAAAGCAAATATATACGCATTGCATTGGTTACTTATAGGAAAGAAAACTGAGGGTCAGGGATTGAAGACAGTCTTTTCAAAGTTTGATTAGAAGAGTTCTGGGGAATCTTAATGGATATTAAATTCAATATGATCTTTCAAGAGTGTCTTGACTCTTAGAATAGCTAACAGTAATTTGAGATTGCCAAAATACTGTAGGCACACTGCTAGGCACTTGATGTATGTTAAGGAAATTAATCTTTTAAACCATCCCAAAAAAGTAAGGGTTATTTTCTCTACCCTCATAGGTGGATGGGGATGGAGTTCAAATATGGGTTTTATGAATACCTATTATAGAAAAGATTTCACCCTTGAGTGGTTAGTTAGATGTTCTTTTAGGAACATATATATGATGTAAAATGAGATGCTGTAGTATAAACATGCTCTCTAAGAACCCCAATCAGCTTTGCTGGTTAAGGTGCTTTTCTTTTCGTTTCTTCTCTTTTTTCTTTCTTTCTTTTCTTTCTTATTATTTTTTTTTTTAAATAAAATGAACTCTCAACAGACTTAACCCATTGTTTCCTGTCAAATCTATGAACCTTATGTGGAAGTTAAATAAAATCAATGGATATTTTGTGACCTAGAACACAAAATCACCTAGGAGACGCTGGGGCAGTGAAGCCTATCTAAACAGATGGCCATTTCCCTTTTGGTTTCACAGTGCTAAGGTGTTCATAATTAGGAATTAATCCATACTTTCCAAAACCCTTCATACTACTTTGAAATTTTATCTCTATAACTTTAGCTTACATAGCAAAGACAAGGAAGACATCTATAGGAAATGATGGCTCCTGGCTAATTAAAAACCCATTTTTTAATTTATTTTAGATAATGGCATGTTTAATTTATGAACTATAATTTCAGAGAAGTCTTATCTTTGACAATTTGAAAACAAAGAGGCACTAGAGAGACTATTTCCCCCTTCCTCCACAAGGGTAAGGGTCTTTTTGTCAGTAATGACCGTCATTCATTTTTTGTCCATTTTCTAAACAGTTAACTGAGCCCTTCTCTCCCATTTTTAAAATACTTATTACTCAGTTACCAAAATTTATTAATCCTTAACTCGTAAACATCTCTTACTTATAAGATCCTTAGTATGTTGATTTTAGGAGTGTTCTTTCCTATGCCCTTCTTGCTGATAATTTCCCATGCCTTTGTGTTTCTGTTTCCTTCACCCCAAATAAAACATTCTTATTTGCCTAATGAACATACAATCACCCTCAACTCCTCGCTACCAGAATCCCAGTTTTGTTTAGGAATTGGATGGGCATATGTACCTGAAAAAGCCTATCACTTTCCCAGTACCAGAACATGAAACTTATATAGTCCTCAAAATAATAAACCTTAGATCCCTTGGGTATCTCTAAGACCTTTTCAGAGGTTCTGCTAGGTTTAAAACTATTTTCATAATACTAAGACTTCATTTGCCCTTCCACTCTGTTGACTTTGTACTGATGGTGGGTAAAATGGCTTGCATCTTGGCACAAATCAAAGCAGTGGCACCAAATTATACTAGTAGCCATCACATTCTTCATTGCTATGCCCTTAGAGTAAAGTATAAAATTTTTTATAAAGTCAGTTTCACTTTTTTAAAATGTCTTTAATAAAGCAGTAAAAATTATCAATTTATTAAATCTCAACCTTTGAGTATGTGTCATTTTATATTCTGTGTGACAGAATGGGGAGTACATGTAAAACACTTGTGCAGTTGAGTTATGAGCTGAACTAGCCAGTTTTTTCTTGGAATGCCATTTTTTTACTTGAAAGAACTACTGACAAATTAGTTATTCAAACTTGGGTTTTTGGCAGACATTTACTTGAAAGTGAATGAAATGAGCCTGTTATCCCAAGGAAAACAACTGACAATATTTGTTGTTATGATAAAAATTCGAGCTTTCAAGCAACCATTATAATTTTGGAAAATTTGTTTCTGCCCCTCTGTGAGTTTTACAGCTTACCAATATTTAGAAGACTTTTCTGATGAGCCCAGAGACAATATTAATGAATATGACGTTTCGATATCACTAAAACATGTCAGTATTTGAAAGAGCTGTATAACTCAGTGAAATTAATATTTTCCAAACGACTAATGCATGATGTTAAAAAAATCATGCATGAGTTAAAGAAACATTCAAAGTGCAAGATAGGCCAATGGATTATAATGTAACAGAGTACAAAAAGTTCATTGATAATAGTTTCAGATTCCTCATTGCCACTAATCTTTAAGAACTATCACCTGTTGAGTTTTGGTGTCATATCAAAGAAAAATATCTACAATTTTCTGAAAAGGCTATATATATAATCTGTGAGAGGCTAGCTTTCTTTATATACTTCAAGCAAAACATTTAGCAGATTGAAGAAGCAGACATGAGAATCTAGCTCTTCTATTAAACCAGACATTGAAGAGATTTGCAAAATGTAAGTCAGTGCCTCTCTTCTCTTTTTTTTCTTTCATTTGAAAAATTGTAGCTATTTTTATATAAAATGGTATATATGTTAGTACATAATAGGTTTTAAATTATTTAAAGTTATTGCATATTAAAATTTTTTAATTCTAGTATGGTGAATATCAAAGATATATTCCACATAAATAAAAGCTCTTTGGGGTTCTCAATTTTTTATTAATCTTTTTATTTTGAGATAATTGTAATTGTAATAATCCAGAGCAATTTCATGTACTCTTTACCTAGTTTCCCTCAATGGTAACAGCTTGCAAAGCTATAGTACAATATCACAACAGGGATATTGACATTGATGTAATCCACCTGTCTTGTTCAGGTTTCCTCCACTTTGCTTGTACTCATTTGTGTGTGTGTGTGTGTGTGTGTGTGTGTGCGTGCGCGCGCACGTGCACGCGTATGCACCTTACCCCTTGCCACTACTAATCTGTTCTCTGTCTCTAATGCTGTCACTTCAGAATTGTTGTTTGAAATAAGTTAATTAGTATGTATTAAAACCTTTGTTTTAATTTCTAACATGGTAAATATCAATAGTCATAGCCTACATAAATAAGAGCTTTGTAGGGTTCTCAATTTTTAAGATCATAAAGGTTTCCCAAGACCAGAAGTTGAAGAGTTAAAACAGAGAGCGTTATTCCCATTTCTCCTTCCCAAGCTACTGGAGAGCAAGATGTGGCTTGTGATGTCTCATTTAGAATTCTTATGCTTTGTCATGGGACCGTCAATATGAACAATGATTAGATTCTTTAGTACAGTTTGGTCCATAGTGTTACAGGTCAACTGAGCCATTTTTCTAACATTTGTGATTCTGAAAGATTCAGAAAAAGGTTATTAACTTTCTGTTGTATTCATCTTATTCGATTTGTGGATTATTTTTGTTTGTTTTTGTATTCTAAGGGGTAAGAGAATGGAATAGAAATGACAAGCTCCAGCCATGACATTTTAGGAAATGAGTATGTGAAAGGAGAAAAATATGTTCAGGAGAAGAAGTAGTTGTAGCCAAAGAATGAGCTTTTCTCAAATTCTTTATTCTTGAGAAGCTAATTCCAGTACTTTCCTTGGAACATACAAGAATAGGAGGGATTATTAACCTTCTGTGAGGGCAAAAAAAGTTTTAGAGGTAGTACTAAGGTACTACTTTCCTATCATCACTCATCAGCTACAAAGTTAATAGCTTTTTTGAAGGAAAGTGTGGTGAATTCAACCAGGCAGGAGATTGTAGAGTGAGAAGACTTTGGAAGAGAGTAGATGCTTCATTTAGCAAAGCCTTTGCCATAGTTATGGATGCTGCCCTGTGATTTGTGCTGTGCATTGACTTCGTTTATGAGGTTTTTTCCCCTTAGTTAAATTTCCAGCATAATTAATCCATTCCCACACGCTGGGAGTTTAAACAGGTTTGAATATTAGGATCGTTTGATCCACTATCTCCTGGTTACCAGAAAAGGGCTTTAGGGTCTGAGCCTGAGACTGTATAGAGACCATTGCAGGAGAACACCCTGTGCTTAGTCTGTAGTCTTCAAATTATATGTCCACTGCACTGATATTTTCCAGTACACACTGGAACAGCCTTCACTGCTGTCCATGACCAGGTGCAGATTAGTTAAAATTGAGTGCTAAAGTAAGTCTTCTGTGAATAATAGAATAGAATGTAGCTTTTAAGAACTGTTTGGTGTCTGGTTATGGTGCCAGCTACTGTGTCTTTCTTTTGCTTCTTTTCCCCCTTGCCTTCTGCTACAAGCTGTCTTGGAAATTAACCAGAGTTATAATCAAATTCTTTTTCTAAGCAGCCTAAGAAATATGGAAGCCTAACAGACCAGCAGTCTTTCTTTCCTTCCTTCCCTCCCTTCTTCCCTCCCTCCTTTCCTCCTCCTCTCCTGCCCTCTCCTGTCCTCCTCTCCTTCCCTCCCTTCCTTCTTTCTAAAGGAGAGGCAGAGTCAAAGAGTACTTAGTGTTTGAAAGGGGCTAATTTCCTCCTTCACTCATAGTTACTTGTGTTGTTTTAGAATTTACTCTGGAATATGCTGTTACATTGTGACAAGAGCTTTGTGGAAAGGAGGAATTCAGATTTCTGCCTCCATCCTCAGTTATTCCATGATTTCTACCTGCCAGTTTCTCATAACAAGGAATCACTATTTCAGAATAACCAAAAATATTCCCTAATTATCTTTTTAAAAAATACTGTGAACTTATTTTGTCTGAAAATCCAGTCAACAAGAAGCAGTTCAAGTAACTACGGATATTTTCCTTCGTATTTTAATTTAAGAGACAACAGAAATTAATAATTGTGATTTTTTAAAAAAACACCTGCTCTTTTTAATAACCCACAATAAAAACTTAGTGAACAAATCAAATTTCAAAGAGTATGTCGGCAGGGGGAGTACTTATATTTGTCCATGAATCAGGAGCCTGTATTACTGTTAGTTTTGCCAGTGCTGAGTCACTGTAAGATCTTGAAGGACCTTTGCAATTATTGAAAAAAGAAAACTTATAGTACTTAATATGTTTGATGACATTTTACTTTCTATGTAATCTTATCCAATAAATCTGAACATTCACCTGTTATCCCCAGTTATCTTTCATTCTTGGATAAAAGGGCATTTCTCAGAGCTACCGCAGTTACCGGCAGAACCAGTTTCTTTTCCACCTTTTGACTGTGAAGGTGAAGATATCAGACTCATTTGTGAAGGGTAGAAGGAAGGGTATAAATCAAATATTTCTTCACTGTATTTTCTACCCCCCAAATTCTGTTGCAGCTTTGAAATTTTTCCTCCTTCAGTGCCTCTCCTGTGGGAGACAGCCAAGCCCATGTATAATTACTTCTTGCAGGGAGATTAATGGCTCTGGCCTTTCTTTACTCTCTCCAGTCCTCATTTCTGTGTCACCTGCCTATCAGCACTCAGATCCCTCATAAGTGCTATTAAGACTACTATCTAAAGGTGACTTGAAAAGAAGTGTCTTTAAAAGATACAGAACATGAATTGTTGGGAAACTTCAGACATTTTCATCTTTAAATTCTCGGTCTCTTTTTAGGTTTTCGTTTTGGTTTATTGTTTACCTCCCCACTCAGTGAGCCCCAGGAGCCATGGTGGCACTTCTTAGCTCTTCAGAGAGTGAGAATTGGCCCAGCTTTATTGTTGTCTTAGTTGTTAAGGTATTTAATTACCCTAACTTTTTATATTCCCAGTCCTTATTTTCCCTGCTGGCCCCAGTCTTCTGACAATTCTTGCTCTCGTATTCTAGATATATGGGAATGATGGCAAAATGAGCCCTTTCCTGATTTTTAGTCTCTCCTAGAGAGTGATAAATGAAACTATGTTCCCATGAATAGTAGAATATGAAATCCCATAAAGCCACCTAGGTTATTAGATGAATATCACAGAGCTGCTTATTATGCACTATGGCCTAATGTAGATTATAGATGTGACCAAATGGTAATTAGCAGAGCTGGAGCTGTAATTAAACATTATTGTGCTGCTCTGTGATTTCTCCTTAGATTTCTGTTGCAAAGTAGAAGAAAACTAAATAGTTCCAAACCCATAAGTGGGTTTCTTCACTTCTCCCCGCCCCCGAAAGTCTCTTTTAATTAACTGAATAATTAAATAAAGTCATCCTCACACAGAGATCCTGAACTCTACTTAGCAACTCTATTCAGCAAGGTAGTTTGATGCATGTACGTGTTAATCAGCTCCTCGTGTATTAGTTCTGTTATCCTTAGTATTCAGCTCAGCTAAGTTTCTCCTCCAGATATTCTGTAGCAGGGTTTAATTAGGCAGAGTGCTTGAATACAACCGTGGTGTTTCTTGCTTATATCTTAGATATTTCCTGGATCTGTCAGTACAGAAATGAGGGCTTGGCTTTATCTAGGATGTTAGTAGCTTACCTCCTTCCCGGACTCCAGCAGCAGTGAATAAACTAGTGGGAGATGAAACCACTTCCAGAAAAGAGCTGTCCTTGACGGCTGAGAGTGTGTAGATGACTCCCTGGGGACTTACCCCCTTCTGTGTTTGGGATTGCTGCCTCAGCGGTGGAATAGATTTGCAACAGGACGTGCTCGAGCAACAGCAAGTGACCTAGAAGGTTTAGGCCAATCTCTGTGTCCCAGAAAAAGGACCTTGCAGGAATTTCTCTTGCTAGTAGAAGGTAGGTAGAGAAAAGTAAATAAACTCTAAGCAAAGGAAATGGACATCTTGGCTGCGAAATTGCTTCTGTCTCAGTTCTTTCCCAAGAGAAAGAACAGAGAAACAGAGGTATTGCCAAGAGTGAAGATGATCTGTAGACTGTCTCTAATTTCCCCTTTCTAGTAACTCTCAAGGGTAAACTTTCCAAGAAGCTTTATTTCCAAAGAGTTACAAACCACCTTCTTGTAGCATTCCTGAAAAGGCTTAATAATTAGAGCCAGATTCCAGCACTATAGAAGAGTAGTAGTTTACTTTTTCTGTGTTGTTACTATCTTAAGGTTTGTGCATAAAAATGATAAAGGGTCTTTCAAGAATCTGCCACATCCCCCAGAAGGTTGCCAAATTAAATTATAAATGCCTGATTTTCAAGAGTGCAAAATAAAGCAAAAATGCCTTTTAGCATTCACCATCATGCAGAAGCTTCATTATACAGGCTTCCACTTTCATTTTATGAAAAAAGCAGAGTTAGGGAAGTACAGGGTGTGTGTGTGTGACAACAGGCAGATAAGGATAATGTTTTGGCAGCTTTTCAGGGACTAGAATTAATCCGAATCAGTGTTTTAGCATTCTGTGGACTCTGACAGTGATGATCTGCAAATAGCAGTGACTTCTAATCCAAGATGTCAGAGCTAACTGCAGAGAATGGATGCAATACCCAGACCTCAGCTTCTAGATTAGTATTCGAGGCCAGGAGGTATGTGTGTATTTGTTGAAATACATGTATATGTTGAAAAGGAGGTAAGTGGGTTATAGGCAGAGCGGTGGTCATGCAGTAAACTATTCCAAAGCCAGAGTTCTGTTACAGAGCTGTCCAGCAGCTTGTTATGGGTTCAACGTGTGGCTCTCTCCGAACATAAGTCTGTCGAAGGAGTATATTCAACCTGGACTAAGAGAGCCTTTTACAAGGGTAAGAGGGTCCTGATCCTTGACTCTCATTTCCTAGGTCTGCTGAATGATATCCTACTTAATCTTCAGGGAAGATCAGTAAGTGTGTATTGAGTGCCTTTGCATACGCAAGATACTATGTTCAGTTAGAATTTGGGCACTATAGACTCAGAGCTAGTACTTTGTCAACCTGATAAATGCTAAGATTTAAAGAGTTACAGGATTATTACCCTCTTTACTACAGCTTTTCTTTTAACTCTAGATGTGTTGCATTCTTCTTGGAATGTAAGTAATTGTGTTCTTGTGAGAGGTTCTGGAGTTGGAGGTAGATTGATGGTCCTTGTGTTTGACTATTCTGTCTGAGCGTGCACAGTCAACTTCATCTGTGGGCTGCACCACCTCCTGTTAACGTTAGAGTCACACTCCAAAATGCCATTCTCATTAACCAGTTTCTCTTAACAACAGAAACCCTGATCAGGTTGCTCCCAGCTCTCCTGTTTCACTTTTAAATAGATTTCCTTCCAGCAAAAGATGAATTAAAGCTCCAGTCTTCTTAAAGTACCATTCCTAGGATCTGGCTATTTCTCCCTTTCTTTGTCCCCACCCATATTCTTGGATTTTATACCTGGGTAATGTATTATTTGTTGAATGAGAGACTGTTGGGAAGCATAGCGGCATCAGTAGAACATGGCTCAAAAGCTGTTCCTTTTCTTTCTCATCAGTCTACATGCTGTTACTATTGAAACCTGGCCCCGATTCTCTTTCACTAGAGATTTTTAAATGAGACAAGATTTTTTAATATACTTTTAGCCAAGTGCAGTTTACATGGAAATTGTTAATAAGAAATAGAGCTTCTCTTAGCACAGAGTGCACTCTTCTGAACCACTAGATTTGTAGTCGTATCATGAGCTAGAACTTGAAAGGATCAAAATCTTATATTAAAAGGCTTCCACACACTGGCAGGAAAGGATGTAGGACTAGATTAAATACAGAGACAGTATTTCCTCTAAATGTTCTCCTTGTAACTCAGCTACTACTTTCTCTTCCCCCACAGATGGAGTCCCCTGGCTCCACACCAGCGGTGCTACCGCTGCACCTTTTGGTGCCAGTGGTCAGTAATGACATCTCATCCCCCTGTGAACAGATTATGGTTCGTACCCGATCAGTTGGGGTCAACACATGTGATGTGGCTCTAGCCACCGAGCCCGAGTGCCTGGGCCCCTGTGAACCTGGGACGAGCGTCAACCTCGAGGGCATCGTGTGGCAGGAAACAGAAGATGGTAAGTCCATTGTGTGGTTTTGCCATCCCTTCTCAATCTGCTTCTATCAGCAGGAGCTTATTGTTGTAAATAATACCAAGTATTTATTAGGAGTCTCAAGTGACCGTAGTCTGCTGGAGATTCCCACCCAGAGGGTTACAGCAACCTTCTTAATAAGATCGTCCAGCTTATTGCCAGTCTTTTTATTTGTGTGTATGCGTGTTTGTTTGTTTGTTGTTTGTTTTAATTATCTCTCCTTCATAGCTTATTCAACAGTGTAGGCCTTGGTACTTAAGCAGTCATTTGACAGGTGTTGGCCAGGTATTGCAAACTGTGTCTGTATTCTCCATACTTTTTTCTATCATTTTATTTGAGAGAATACAAATATAAATGAATTTTTGGGCTTAAAGAGAAAAAGTAATAAAAGGGCAGCTGTGGGAGTCAAGGAAATGGAAAATAGTCACTCTTAAGCTGGCTTAGTGTTGGCTCATTGAATGTGCAGCTCTTGCCTTTTTTAACACCTGGAGGTGCAGCCAGCTCTTTCTCACTGGTTGCCTCATTATTGCCCAGCCACCCACGCCACTTCATGCATCTGTCACTTAGTACAGATTTTATAGGCCTAGGCAGCGGGGAAATGTTTACATGGTCTTGTTTTCGGGCATCCACTAAGCAGTTGGCTCCCTGTAGGGTGCTGCTGCCCAAGGCTACCATCCAGACTTCTTGTATGTTCTATTTGCCCCTGAGAACAGAATTTCTTCTATTTTAGAAGTTCATAAACCTGAAAAAATAAGAGTGCAAAGGGACTTAACCAGGTATTTCAGATCCTTTGGTACCGTCTGTGGCAATTTGATTTTAGCAAATAAATTCTTTTTATAAAAAATTAAAGTCCTTGTCAAAGTATGTGTGGTTAGAGAGGCTGGGCCTCAGAGTCCCATCATGTCTCTGCATCAGTAACCAGACTTTCAAAGTGTCGCCACTCTGAGGAGTTTAGAGGCCCCGAAGAGCACAGCTCATTATCTCTGATTATCATAAGCTATCTTGTCAGTCCGCCTGTGGAAACTCAGGCGTTTCATTCTGGTCATTCAGACAAAAGTCTGTTCCTCTGAATATTTTGTTGTGATTTAGTATTTATTTAAAGTCTACCATGTAGTCAGAAATGACATCATATAGGTTAAGAATTCTGTATTTTGGGCTCTCTTGTCATTAGATATATATTGTAAAGCTTCAGCTTTCAGAATAACATTGCTGATGAGGTTTTATTGTGTGCCTGAGATGATAATGCACACACACACACACACAAAAAAAAAAATCCTGTTGTGTTAGAAACTGATGCAGAGACAGTAGAGAGAGGGCTTGAGCCTAGAGGTTGACTCTGGATTCTATGTATAAAATACAGTCTGGAAATCACAAGTGGCTCTCTCTGATTTTTACAATGTCATCTGCCTGTGGCCAAACATCTGAATAGCTATAGTGTCTGTTGGGATGACAAACTTATCCAAACCACAGCTCTGTGCCACCAAGCAATCTTCGTGGCCTGTTGCCTCAATATATTGAAGATAGAAGACATCAATTTCCTGCCTATTTATTCTACACATTTTATGCTGATGAATTTTCTCCAAGGGCGAGATGCTTTTCATGTATGTGAACCTGATGAAAACTTAGCAAGAGAGTGAGGCCAACCTTTTACTCTCCTGAGAACAGTGGATTCCTTTTTATCTGAGGATCCAAGTTCTTCCTTCTTGCCGGTGGACATTAGCACAGATTTCTTTCTTTCTTTCTTTCTTTCTTTTTTTTTTTTGTAAATTTGCTTTGAAAGGCTCTCTAGTTGTCACTGGCAGCCTTATTACCATGTCCTCATTATATACTTTCAATAGAGCCTGTACTTTGTTTCACAGCATTCATTACAATTTACAATTTTACATATACAGATGCTCTTCTACTTACAGCGGGGTTATGTTTTGATAAAACCATTGTAAGTTGAAAATATAGGAAGTGGAAAATGCATTTAATATACCTACCCTACTGAACATCATAGCTGAGCCTAGCCTACCTTAAACATGCTCAGAACACATACATTAGCCTGGATTTGGGCAAAATCTGCTGCTGCTGCTGCTGCTGCTGCTGCTGCTGCTGCTGCTGCTGCTGCTGCTGCTGCTCAGCATCATAAGAGAGTATCATATAGCATATTACTACCTCAGGAAAAGATCAAAATTCAAAGTTTCTACTTATCTACTGAATGCTTATGGCTTTTGCACAGTCATAAAGTTGAAAACTCATAAGTCAGACCATCATTAATCAGGGATTACCTGTAATTGTAATTTTCTACTCATGTGTATCTCTTCCACTGTTTTAGAAGTTCTATGAGCTCAGGAATTCTGTTTTGCTCACCGTTGTATCTCTGGCACTTAACACCTGATACGTGTTGTAGGCTCTCAAAAATATTTATTTTAATGAATGAATGCTTGCAATTATGTCATTGTCATTCCTGGAGCTATGTTAATATATATCTAATAGGTCCTATAATATTGTTTGAACTTAGAAGCCATGTCAGATACTTTCCAAAATTTTATACCTTCTCTGAAATTCAGAATAAATACTACTTTCACCAGGTTTGAGATCACTCTCATTTATTTAAGTCTCTTAAGATTTTAGTTCTCCTATGTTTAATACCATACTTTATCCCACTTAACCATATTGTGTTTTAGGGTTTAGTACCTCTCTTTTCTATCTATCTTTCTTTCTCCTCCTCCTCCTCTTCCTCCTTCTCCCAGTCCCCCTCCACCTCACTTTTCCCCTCCCGCTTCCCCTCTTCCTCCTTCCCCACTTCTTCCTTCCTCCCATCCTAAGGGAAAAGAGGATTCTGCAATTACATCCTCTGCTTTCTGGCCATCCCAGAGGGCCTTCACCTGAACTGTCAGTTGGCAAAGGTCTGAATTGGGATCAGAGTTGGTTCATATTCCTTATCATCTTCAGGTAATAGATTTCCTGCAAAGCTCATTCTCTGTAGATCTACAAGGTCTAGGATACGGAGTCAGTACTCAAGTTAGTAATTAGAACTATATACGGATACTTTAAAAAAAAAATTCTTCCAGCTTTCTAGGCTTTTTGTTTGCTACTGGACGCTTTGTACTTATGTCTTTCTCTTTGCCCAACAAACCATTATCTTCAAATGGAAAAAACCTTACGGCTTCGAGAGAAGCTGTGAATGCCTGGCCTCTGTTCTCAGAGGACCTCACGATCCTTGTAGAATTGAGCCACCTTGCTGAGAACAGGTGTAGAGATCATGGCCTCAATTTTTAGAGGTTTCTTTGCTTACCTGTACTGCAGGGTTGCTCCTTTCTTCCCTAGCTCTCACTGTACACCTTGCCTTGGAGGCATTTTAAAATTCCTGCAGATTCCATCTTTTGTTTAGGCTGCTCACAATTCAGCCAACACTGCAAAGATCCTCCTTAGCCACAATTCAGCCAACAAAGATCCTCCTTAGCTAGGCTCAACCTTAGGACCCAAGTGTAACCTGGAATGATTTCCTTGGCTTTTTGAGGTATATTCTTAGCACGTATGCAGAGGTCTGATTCCACCTGATTTCACTTTGTCCCACCTCACTTCAAATCAGAATATCAAGTTCCGAGTCCCTTCCTGGTTCATAAGACTTACCTTAACCCAGGGTCCTGGAAACAATGTATTAAAGGCCTTATGGCAGGCCATATTCTTTTGTCGAAGCAAAATTGCTTGTTAGCTTCTGTGGTGTTTTAAAGAAAAGCATGGCTAACTTAGGTAAGAATTCCAGGAGTTGCTATAGGTTCTCCTTTTTAGACCACATCACTAAGTGGAAGGCTATCACTAGCGATGTCTTTTACTTTGGCACTGTGCCTTCTAGAAGAATTTGTGGTATAGTGGAAAGAGCACTGAAGCAAAAATCAAGAGACCTCTGTACCTCTGCCACTATTATTGCGACCTTGGACAAGTTCCTTAACTTCTTTGGGACTTAGTTACCTCATCTCTTGAACTAAGTGACCAGTAAGGACCTATCCAGCTTTTAAATTATAAGAATCTGTGACTTCAACCTTAGAATCAGCACAGATCCAGTATTAGTCCACTATGACATCTTAAAAATGAACAGTTTGATATATCAGTCATTAGGATGAAAACTGAAAAATATTAATAGCAATAATGAAAGTTCATTATACACTCATTATTTAGATTCGTTTCATCAGAAAAATGAAACCACCTTATCAACTCAGGAAATCTTTCTCTCATTTTTCAACTGATCCTAGACTGACAAGCAGAAGAATTCATAGAACCCAGCTGTTTCGATGCAAGTACATGTTGGCTGACATAAGCTCAGCTCGCAATACAGTTAAGCAGTTTCTTAATCTCCCTGTCACATTCACATTCCCCAATACTTATTTCATTCTAAAGATTCATTAGCCCAATTCATTCTCCTTTCCTGCTCTTTTTAAAATAAGATCACAGATACATACCTAAATCCCCCAGTTTCCCTCTTGTCTTAAAATCTGTTTTTCTTATCCCATTATTTTTTTCTTCCCTTATTCTCATGATTATTTTAGACTTTCTTTATACCATGAATTTTATCTGTTCTTTCTTCATATTCATTCTTTCCTCTTCTATTTAAACTCTTCCTCCTCTGTAATACTTCCTTACAGTGAAAAGATTTTCCTTATCCTTGCTACCCCTTTGAACCTACTGATTTTCCTCTTTTCTTAACTACTTGCTATTGCTGTTTCCAGTCTCTTTTTACCTGCCCAATATCATATAACATCTTGCCATGGGATTTCTTCTGTCACTGTTTGAAATATTTCTCATACCAACGATCATTTGTTTTCCAAAGGTCTTTCAGTCCTTCCTAAACTTTTAGAAGCTCTGTTTCTTTATTCTTAAAACTCTCCTCCCTTACCTTTGTCATATGACACTCCCTTAAATCTCATTTCTTGAAATTCCACATAGGTTTCAGGATGCTTAAACATGGTAACTTCTGTCCTGTTGGCCTCCAGCAGGGGCCTGCTGCAGCTGGGGCCCCTCTCCCTTTCCCCCTAGACAAGCAGCCTTATCCACAACATAATTTTCATTTACTATCTGTGCCATAGTGGAGAAAGTTGAGGAAACATTGAGTTAAAATAGGATTTGGCCTTTAGGAACAGAAGATGAAGTAATAATGATTTAATGTAAGAAGATTCTGAAGATAGGCAGTCTAGGGCTGCTATGATGGCTTCACAATGTAATCAGCGTTCTGGAGTCTTTCAAGTTAATTCTTTATTGCGAAATTGCTAATGTAGCTCAAGCCATCACATTTACTTTATAGGTGAGAAGAGTAAAACAGAATCTGCCTCCCACCTAAATGTTTCCCTTTGACAAGCTTTCCCAGAAGCCACACCTTAAGACTTCTGCCTACATCTCATTGGCTATCCCTTCTGCAAGGAATGCAAGGAAATGTAGCTTTTTAGCTGGATACATTGCTTCCCCACACAAAATAGAGGTTCATACTAAGGGGAATAAAAGGAAGCAGTTAGCAGGCTCTGTCTCTTCTCTGCAAAGCCTTTATACATTATAACTCCCAAAAGTTGTTACCTCTGCAGCCTTCTTTTTAGTAAATGTAGTCTTATATATTCATGGCTTCAGCTGTTTTCCTTTTATAAACAATTCCTAAGTTTTATCTCTAGATTTGACCCTTTGCCTAATCCTATTTTATCCTGCTGTTTTGAACATCAGCAGAAGCCGATTTTTAAAATGTTTAAAAAACAATAATCATCTTTCTCCTAATATTTTGGTTCTCTTTCCTTCTCTCTTTTTCTTCATTACACTTACCTTCGTCACCTACATTTCCGTCCTACCAATTTTCTAGGCTCAAACCTCCCTAATTATCTCTAACTCTTCATTCATCATCTCTTGATATACTTTTTAAGTCATTACTCTAGGGATTGCAGTATATACTTAACTTTTCACAATCTACTTAAAATTAGTATTTTTTACCACCTCAAGTGGAATGTAGAAATCTTACCACCGTGTCATCCCCTTTACCTTCCCTTCCCTTCTTTATGTTGTAATTGCCTTGGCGTGCCCATCACTTGTTTTCATATGGCCTATAGGCCATACAAAAACAGGCAGTGTTTTTTAATGGTTGGGGAAAAAATTCAGAACAAGACTACTGTGTGATGTAAAAATTATGTGAATCCATATTTTAATGTCCCTATGTAAAGTTTTATTGGAATGCAGTCACACCCATTTCACGTATTTTTAGCCACTTTTGCACTAAAGTGGCAGAGTATTACAATAGAGACCATATGACTTGCAAAGCCAAAAATATTTAGTATATGGTCTTTTACTGGAAAAGTTTAGCAACACCTGGTCTTGTGTATTACATCTAATACATTGAAAAAACCCTATCAGACAACTTAAAAAAAAAAAGTTTTCCCTTTCAATCATCATATATACTTTGAAGAACTCAAGAGAATAGTTTATTATAGTTACACATATACATACACTTCTGTTGCCCTTCCTTCACTCCTTTTCTCCTGAGTCCATTGTTTCCCTTCTTTCTGAGGAGGCTTGTTGAGTAATTGTTTTAGAGCATGTTCCCTGGCTAGTAATTTTTGAGAATGTCTTATTCCTAAAAGATTTTTTTCTGAATACAGACATCTAGGTTTACATTTTTTTTTCCAGTACTTTAAAAATATCCATTTCCTTTTAGCCTCCATGCTTTCTGAGAAATATACCATCACTTAAATGATTGTCCTGCTATAAGTAAATGTCATTTTCCCCTAGTTGCTTTCAAAGTTTTTTCATCATTTTCCATATTTCGATTATGATGTGTGATGTGTCCAATGTGGGTTTTGCAGGATTTATTCCTATTTCGGGGTTCACTTAGCTTCTTGAATCTGTATATATGTCTTTTCTAAATTTTGGGAGTCTTCAACCATTATTAGTTCAGGTTTTTTTCTGCACCTCCCTCTTTCTCCTCTCCTTCCAGGATTACAGTGACATAAATAAAAGGTAGACCCTATTTGTTTCCACCCAGGATTCCTGTGTGTCTTTTCTCCCTTATTAGACTATAAGATGGCTGAGGCAGAGAACTGCATTTTATATATCATTTTATTTCCCCAAGGACTAGTTCAGTGTTTATACAGAAAGTAAAATAATTAGTAAATATTTGATTAATAATATTGACCGTGCCTTGTACCCATGTGTTTCAAGCATGTAGGCGAAAATGGCAATTTTTTGGTAACCTCTCTGGGAATCATTTGCTATGTATTGACTAAAAATAATGAGGGATTTTGTAAAGTACTTGCTTTTCTTTTCCTTTTTTTTAAACGGTGGCTTTCACCACCAGTCTTTTGAAATGATAAGTCAGAAATAGAACTTTCAGATCTTTTCGGAGGAAATGGTTTGAAGTTACACTCTGAGGAACTTGAGCATGGAGGAACCTCAGAAACAGTCATAAAGAGTGAGGGGTGCCGAGTGGCTAGGGCCCAGCCTCCACATCTGCTACCCCACCAGATGCAACTCAGAGCAGTCCTTTCTCCCCTTGAGTGATTTATATGTTAGGCTCCTTTGTAAAACTATATTTGAATAGGATGCTACCGCCAAAAAAAAAGTTTGATAATCATTTATCTAGGTTTACCTTCCCACTCCACCTAGAAATTTCTCATAACATTTCTGAAATTATTCTGGTCTTCTTTTTCCAGAATAACAGAAAGACAGAAGTCATAATGTTATAAGACCATGTCTTTGAAGCTGAAGTGAGTGCAGCTCCCTTGTATGCAAGAGGGTATGATGAGCTTGGCCTATCTTCTAAAGCTTAATTCTAGCTTAATGATTTGGTGGAAAGGAGGGAGTTTTCCATTTTTTTGCCCTTGGTAAAGATTTTATCATATACGTGCACAAGCAAACATAAAAAGGTTTACATCTCCATCTCCACATCATTTTTGTTCACACAACTAGAAGTGTCTGGAACTATCTGAGAACTGTTTCAGAGAATAATGGTGCCTTAAAAGTCACAGTAGTACAAAACAACTGTCTTTGAACTAGAGTCAGGAAAGTTGGATTCAAGAACAGATTGTACCTTTAGCTAGCTACATGATCTTGGGTAAGTCTCTTCTCCTTAGATTTCTAATTGGGCCAGGGTGCTTGGGCTAGATTTCACTGTCCAGTAGAACTTTTTGTGTTAGAAATAGTCTGTCCAAAATGGTAGTCTAGTCACATGTGATATTGAGCACCTAAAATGTGGCACATGGAACAAAGGAATTGAATTTTAAAATTTATTTAAATAGTCACATGTAAGCCAGTGGTTTACTCTTTTGGGCAGCATACGAGCTAGGTGATCTTTAAATTATGTATAATTTAAAAGTGTATATGTACTCTGAGATGGAAAGAAGAGCAATTGTGTGGGAGAATGAAGAGGGTGGGTAAATAGCTGTCATCTACACAGCCCCAGGGTGATTTCTGTGTACTCTGGCTCTTGTTACCTGGGACAGCATTTGGCCCTGCTTCAAACTCTGTGGTTGAGCCCCGTGCTTTGGTCTGCGGGTAGCAGTTTACTCATTATCAGAGTAATAGGCAGTGGTTTTGCTTAGCAGGAAGTTAGTTTGCCTGTAGTAGCTCCGCTGAGAACCTGCCTCAGCTGTTCTGCATTCTCGTCTGAATGCAGATCCCGGCTGTGGGTCTCTATCTTTCTCACTAAAAGGAAGGGGCTGTCCATTAATCTTCTTCATGGAAATAGTAACCTTGGGAGTTATAACCTTGGTTATTCTGTGTGATTCTGATGTGAGAAAGTATGTGTGTGAACTGTGACATATCTAATTTTGGATGTTGATATTGGAAAGGTAAGCTGGTATCCAGGTACTGGTTTTTCTTTTTCCTTGGCTGTATATAATTAACACTGTTTCACCTTCAGTCTTGCCTCAGGCAGCGCTTAGCTTACCTGGAGAGGGATGGTTCTCAGAGACCAAGCTTTCTCCATTGCTTAGCCATTTGCTTACTAGCCTGGCTCCCACAGAAACTGTTCTACCAATAGCACAGTCATAAAGAGCCTAGCAGCCATTGTCTGGCACCACAAATCTTCATAGCAACAGACCACCACATGGCAACAGCAGCCACACAAAGAAAACACTAGGGAAATCAATACTTACTTTCTCCCACCCTTCCCCCACACCAAACAACAGCCAACACATTCTTTCCACCTAGCACCTTTCTCCTAGGGGATGCTTTAGGGCAGTTACGTGTTTATATACCCTTGTGGATTGTGTTATCTGTCCACTGTCATATATTTAAATCGTAAAGCCCTAAGGAGAAATTTCAGCTACAGGCTCTTTTGAGTTCCATTTTACAAATTGCAAAATAAACTAATCTCCAAGGGAGAGAGATGTCCTTTTGTGCTCTCTCGCCTACCTCCTTCCTGCCTCCCAGCAAAACAGTCAGGTTGTATAGTTGGCTAGGCAGCAGGCTTGCCAGATAGGTATGGTTGTTTCAAATGAGATTCTTTTGATATTTCAATAGCACAACCCCCTCAGATGGGCTCAGAGCAGACCTGATTTGTTACTAATGCCCTCCTTTAACAAATAATTTCGTTCTTGCTACTTATGTATGTACCAAGGTTGATGATACCTAGACAATAAATATAGTTCTGGTATAAACGGGCTAATCACTAGCCCTAGCTAATTTAGCTAATTTGGCATACGATTCCAAGAAAAAAAGGCCCTATTTGAGAGCTTTGATGTTTTCTTACCCTGTTGATAATGTCATTTAACTGGTCTGCGCCTTAGTTTCCTCATTTGTAAAATGAGGAGGTTGGATTACCTATCTCTGTGGTCCTTTCAGCTCTCATATTTACAATTCTGTGATCATCTATGTGGAACAGAAGAGGGAACTGTCTTTTTTAATCCTCAGTTGTGGCAGGGTCTGCTGGAAGGTGTCGTTGAACCCTCCATCTCAGTGCTTACACTGCTAAAACAGGTCCTGGCCCTGCCCTGGCTGATAAAGCTGCTGTAACCATGATGAGCAGAAGCTATTAACAAACTTGGCAACTAGCCTTTTCTCCCACAGCAGTAGTTTCAGACTAGCTCAGGCAGAGCTTTGCTCCCAGGTCACTGCTGGTGCCTCTTAATGATACCAGTGAGATGTCTCTCTCTCTCTCTCTCTCTCTCTCTCTCTCTCTCTCTCTCTCTCACACACACACACACACACACACACACA
Organism: Rousettus aegyptiacus; assembly: GCF_014176215.1. Taxonomy (NCBI): domain Eukaryota; kingdom Metazoa; phylum Chordata; class Mammalia; order Chiroptera; family Pteropodidae; genus Rousettus; species Rousettus aegyptiacus. The sequence goes on from NW_023416306.1 coordinate 132,120,325, forward strand.
CCAGTGAGAACTAACACGCACGCACACGCGCAGTCTGTCTCTTTTTTTCTCTCTGACTACTCTGTTCTCCACCTCTTCTGATACTTCATTATCCCATCTCCCTCAGGCTTTACAGAACAAAGAAATCATAGGGCATCAACTTTATAATTTAGGCAGCTGGAGATAATTTCCCCAGGATAGGGTGGGTAGGTAGCTGATTTCCCCTGGCATGAGGCAGCATTGCTAAATGGCCTGTGTTTTGTCTGCCAGGCTTAGGCTTTGTTAGGCCCATTCAGCCTTCTCTATTTGAGTTAAATTATAGTGGCAAACCAGACCCATGTACTTTTAGAGGGGTAGGAGTTAGGGAAAACTGGAAAGTGTGTCATTTATAGGCCCTGCTACTTGCTAATTGCTCAAGAAATTTTTGTTTAATCTACTGTCCCTGTACTTGCTCCTGCCACATCCTTTATTTCCCTTAGTTGCTGCCTTCATGGCCTTCTCCATAGCAACAAGCTCTATGACAAAAAGGCTATGGTGAGAAATTGAGTAGTCTCCCCTCCCACAAGTTGTACTCTATTTTCTCTTTAGGATATCTTTAAAAAGCCTAAAAGATTGCTATCAAATCATTTCTACCCCTATTGAACTCATAATCAAATGAAACTTTTAACCCTGAACTAATTCAGTGAACAACCTGCCTTCTCCTTATTTGACTCTGATTATCCAATCTTTTGAAAAATTTCCCATATTATTCCATACACTTGAAATACTGTGCATCTTTCCATTTACCAAGCTCCTCTCTGCTTTTCGGCTTTTAGCCTACTACTTAGAATTATTATATAAAAAAATCTCCCAGAATCTGGAATCAGTGGAGAATGAACAGATATAGAAAGTGGGAAATAACCCCCACCCCAGCCCCCATGTGCTGTTGCATTAGATATTAGACTGGTCTGCCGCCCTGGAGACTGGGCACTGATTTACAGGAGTTACAGACCCCAAGGTTTTGTTTTGGTTTTATGTTAATAGGCCTGACTGAACAATAATATAAATATAAATATGTATGCAAATCATAAGCATGCACACAAATCATGAGCATGCAGATCACTGAATTTTCAAAGCGAACACACTTTGTATATTAACGCCTAGACGAAGAAATACTGTAAATGCTAGAGTTCTGCAATACTATCAGAACCCCAGAAGACCCTTCATACCTCCCTCCAGTAGCTAACCCCCACCCAAGAAGATAAATTCCAACTGCTAACATCATAGATTAGTGTTAACTATTTTGAACATTATATAAATAGAACTATTACAGTATGTACTTTTTTATGTCTAGCTGTTCAACATATGCCAGTGAAATTCGTCCATATTATTGCATGTAGTTGTACTTTGTTTATTCTTGTTATTTTATAGTTTTCCATTATGTAAATACAGTTTAACCTCCCCCTCCTCCATCTACAGTTTCAGTTTCCACACCTTAGTTACCTGTAATTAACTTCCGTACAAAAATATTAAATGGAAAATTCCATAAATAAACAATTCATGAGTTTTAAATTGCACGCCATTCTGAGTAGCATGATGAAATCTCCTGTCGTCCAGCTCCATCCTCCTCAGGACGCGAATCATCCCTTTTTCCAGCGTATCCGCACTGCATGCACTACCCACCCATTAGTCACTTAGTAGCTGTCTCAGTTATCAGGTCTACTGTTGCAGTATCGCAGTGCTTGTGTTCAAGTTACCCTTATTTTACTTAATAATGGCTACAAATTGCAAGAGTAGTGATGCTGGCAATTCAGATATGCCAAAGAGAAGCAAACTGTAAAGTGCTTCCTTTGAATGAAAAGGTATAAGTTCTTGACATAATAAAAGTTGCTGAGATCTATGGTAAGAATCTTCTATCTGTTAAATAAGATATTTTGAGAGAGAGCGAGCTCATACATTCACATAACTTTTATTTCAGTATACATTTTAGTTCTATTTTATAATTTGTTCTTGTTATTAATCTCTTACTATACCTAATTTACAAATTAAACTTCATCATAGGTATGTATGTATAGAAAAAAACATAGCATATATAGAGAGTTTGGTTCTGTCCGTGGTTTCAGGCATCCACTGGGAGCCTTGGTGGGTAAGGAGGGACTGCTATGTAATAGTACTTATTTATTAAGCTGTCAATGGGCATTTGGGTTGTGTTGCAGTTGGGGGCTGTTGTGAAAAATGCTGCTGTAAAAATTCTTATACATGTCTTTTTGGGGAATATATTTATACATTCCTATTCTATATATACTTAGGAATGGAATTCCTGGGTCATAAGGTATGCATTGATCAGCTTTAATTGATAATGGCCAGTTTGCTAAAGTGTCTGGACCAATTTATACTCCTATTTTCAGTTAGACTCCTAGTTGCTCTGCCCCCTTGCCAACATTTGACCTTATTTGTCTTTTTCATTTTTGTCATTCTGTTTAGTGTGTGCTGGTATCTCATTGTGTTATTAATATCCATTTTCATGATGAGCCATGAAATTGAGCATCTTTTCCTTTGCTTGTTGGCCATCAGGAAATCTTTTTTATGAAGTGCATTTACCCATTTTTTTGGATTGTATTGTATGTTTTTTTCTTAGTGATATATAGGAGTTCTTAGTATATTCTGGTTATGAGGACTTTATCAGATATATGTACTGTAAATATTCTCTATTCCATATCTTGTGTTTTTTCTTTAGTGCCTTTTCTTGAAACCTATATAATTTTGTAACCAATGTCATCCCAATAAATTTAAAAATAATTAAATAAAAATAACACCATTTTATGAGTGGATGGTCATCATTTTTATAAGGTCTAGTTCATCTCTTTTTTTTCTTTTAGTTAATGTCCTATTTAAGGAAATTTTGCCTTTCCCAAGATAAAAAAGATATTTTCCTGTATTTTATTCTGAGAACTTTATTGCTCTTCTTATTTGGATCTACTATCTAACTGAAATTGATTTTTTTTTTTTTTTTTTTTTAGGGTATGAGTTGGGAGTCAAGATTCTATTTTTTTTTTTATATGGATACCTAATTGACCCAGCACCTTATTGAAAAGACCATGCTTTCTCCCCCTGCACTGCAATGTCACATTTGTCATAAATCAAGTGACTTGTGTGTGGGTTATTTCAGGGCTCTCTCTTTTATTCCATTCATCCATTTGTCTACTCTTGCATCAATACTACACTGTTATAATAACTATAACTTTATAAGTCTTAGTATCTAGTAATAGAAATCCTCTAGCTTGTATTTCAAGATTGCCTTAGATATTCTTGGCCTTTTGCATATAAATTTTAGGATCAGTTTGTGAATTTTTATGAAAAAAAAACTCTGAGATTTTGATTGAGATTACATCAAAGCTACAGATCAATTTGGGGAAGACCCAAAGTTTTATCCTTTTTTATTTAAGCTAGTGTTACTCAGTTTGGGGAAAGGAGGGAAGACGATTAGAGCAAATCTGTGATATCATTTGGAGAACTTGTTTAAAATATGTGTTAGCTATCCCCCACTCCTCATATTCTGAATCAGCAGGTGCGGGATGGAGCTTGGGCATGTTTATTGTGAAACAGCTCCCCTAGAAATTACGTTTTTCTGTCATCACCACTGTTCTCCACTACGCTGTTTGAGACCCACTGACACAGACTACATTCTCCTTGGCTAACAGCAGTAATTCACTGAGGCTAGTTAAGATAAAATCCGACTGATTTAGTCAGCACTAGGTCTGCTTTGGGGGCTGCATTCTTTTCCTAAGGCTGCTATAACAAAGTACCAAACACTGGGTGGCTTAAAACAACGAATTTATTGTCTCACAGTTTTGGAGGCTAGAAGTAAGAAATCAAGGTGTTGGCAGAGCTGTGCTCTCTCTCTGATGGTTGGACGGGAGAATCTTTCCTTGCCTCTTCGAGCTTCGGGTGTTTGCCAGCAGTCCTGGTTTCTCTTGGCTTGTAGATACCATCACTACAGTCACATGGCTGTCTTCTCGCTGTGTGCCTTCACATCTTCTTCTCTGTGTGTGTGTCTGCCACTGTGTCCAGTTTTCCCCTTTTTATTAGGACACCAGTCGTTGGACTGGAGCCTACTTAAATGACTTCATTTTAACTTGATTGCCTCTGTAAAGACCCTGTTTCCAAATAAGGTCACATTCTGAGGTTCTGAGGTTAGGACTTCGATATATCCTTTGGGGGGACACACTTCAACTCATAACAGAGACCATCAATAATTTCAGAATAATTATTGTCACAAGTTAAAGAGAGGAAGGAAATGTAGAACTATATATAATAATGAGAGGCATTGCTTCCCAAAGCCAGTCTGGGCAGAGAAGAGCATCTACCCTCTGATCCCAACTGTTTCTCTCCTTACATTACTGTTTCCCCTCTCCCTGGCACTGCGAGCCACAATGTGTTCAGTTCTGCTCTGTTAACAAATCCTGAAAATGTCAAGTGGAGGTTAACAGAAAGAAAAAGGTTTCAGCAGTTAGCTGCATCTGTCAGCCTCTTGCTAAAGAAGGCTGAAAGGAAAAGTGCCTCATGTAATCCAGCCCCTGGCCATGTTCTTATCCTGCTTCTTCCTGCTAGGTCATAAAGTAGTAAAACTGTGGACAAGTGCGATTCCATCTCAACCCCAGGCAAGTATTTCCTCAAAGCTGTCCCACTGAGATGATACCATCCTTCGTATTGCCAGTGATTTTCAGACAAGGACTCCAGCTGGACAGCTGAGGGCATGATGACCTCTGCTGAACCACCTCCCACTGTGGGTACAGTGTGTGGTTACCTCAGCAAGAGGAAAGGGAGGATGTGTGATTTAAGGGTGTGGTGAACCCGCCTTTGTTGCGCTTATGCAGAGTTTCCATGGTGTGGGAACTTGTAGATGGGAGGAGGGACCGTATCAGATCTTTAGTGTTTCTCCCTAGCCTCCCTACAGCCTAGAGGTGGAGTGGTTTACATTGGCGAATGTTCCACTTTGGCCTTACATCTATCTCTACCCTATACCAGATTTTTTTCCTGCTTATAGTTATAGCAGTAACAGATCTACCTAACCACTCCCCAAATTGATACTTGCTTGATAATGTTTTCAGCTCACTATTATACTGAAATTCTGTGGAGAGAAAATACCATAATCATGTGGAAATGGTTCCAGGATGATGGGTGTTACCTTTGTGTATTCTTTGGCTCATTCAGCCCCAAAAGATCCCAGAAATAAGAGCTCAGGATTTTTGTTTCCTGTCAATCTCAGAACTGAAGGCAGAAAAATGTGAAGGCACCATTTTCTATAGCAGTGGTTCTCAGATTTGATGCACATTAGAATGTGGGGGTAGGAATTTTAAAAATCCTGAGGCCAGGTCTCACCCAATTAAATTAAATCAGAATGTCTGTAGGTGGGAGCCAGATGTCAGTAGTGGTTAAAGACCTCCAGGTGCATTCAATGTGCAGCAAAGTTTGGGAACCACTGGCCATGCTCCATAGCTCCATAGGCTCCAAACATTTCTGCAGAAGACCTTATCCTGAATTGCTCTCTTGGGCAACCTCAGAGATTTACACTTAGAATGTTAATAAAGGGCTCCTGGGAAATATAGATTCTCTTTGGAAGTATCCTGTCGAAGGGAATAATAACCACATTTCTTCCACCTTTGGGTTTCTGGTTTTGGAAGACCCATACATGATCTGATCCTTCCCTGCAGTCAAATCCATGACTTGTAAATGAATGGATTGCCAGGGTAAGTGAGACAAAAACCTGGAGGTGTTAGCTATTTGGAGTTCTGCCTGCATGAGGTTTGATCGGATATAAGAATTTAGAGCATAGCAGAGCATTCTTTCTGGTAATTTCCACTGCAATAGACAAATTTGGGGCTAGGTTTTTCCCTGAAATATGGCACTCTACCAAAGATCCTGACATTACTTACATGGCAAACCCCTGGAAGCGGGGGAGGGAGGGGGGGAGAGAGTGGCTTTCAGATGAACAACCAGTTTGCTGGGAAAATCTTAACTAGTAGATGAACCACAGATGGTCCTAATTCCCACTAGTATTTTCATATCTGGAGGCTACTCATGCTTGTGAACTCCTGATTATGTTAACTCTTTACCTACATCTTTGGTTTGAACTTTTGTCCTAGAAGAAACAGTGCTCAGAAATTTCCATAATCTCTAATCACACGGCAAGATTAAATATTAGATAATAATATACCAGAGCTGAGCTGTGGGAAGTAAACAATTACTACATTCCCCTAGTTGGGGTTTCCACAGAGGTAGTTGTACTCAGAATTCCAAACCAGCCTTCCTCACAGGCATCCTCTTGGAACTCCCTTCTCTCTCAGTTCTAGCCAGTTTCCTGCAGGTTTCTGCTCCAGGCCAAGATGCAGCTATGCTTGTAGGTTTCCAGAAACTATGGCTTATTTACTTTAATGTGGTCTTTTTCTCCACCCCATCTTCTAAAGAGAACAAGAAAACGTGATACTACTATTGACTGGGAGTTGAGATATTTATTATGAATGCATCCTCCTTTTTGCGCCCCCACTCCTAACATCAGTAGACAAACATGTATGTCATTCTCCTTCGAAAAGAAATTGGAACCAGGCAGAGCCCATCAATAGGCTCTTGATCATTTAGTGGTAGCTAAAAGGACCTTTGGTCCATATAAGAGGTTTGGGAAGAGTAAAGAAGACTTTACCAGGAAAGCAGAGAACACAGCTAAAGGTATGTACAACTTCTAGAGGACAGGACTAAATCGAACTACGGTTTGGCACCAGTGTAAATAAACAGTGTAAGCAACAACCATTAGCTTATATATTGTTAACTATTCCCATTAGCACTGGACATTAGGCTTATTAGCACTTTTTATTTCTCTAATCAAGCTAAAGAAATACAGCTTCCAAGGGAATGTTTTTTTTAGGTGACAGCTTTTTAAAAAAGAAAAGAGCAAAGAAAAAGAAATAGGGGTCTTTCGAAAATAACAGATGATAGAACTGGTGTTTACACACCCGGGAATATATCCCTTCTGCCTTGAGATTTGAGTCTTAGGGGTCAGTTGTAAATTGCATGAAACATATAAAATGATTTGGTACCACAGGGCTGTTGCTAAGTCTACTAGTTTTTAAGTCCAAAGTAGACACTGTGCAAATGATCTGACATGCCATCTGTAGATGGTGGGCAAAATTGATGAGCTCTCGATCTAGTTGGTAGCTTTGTTTTTTTTTTTTTAACAAAACTCGATAAGTTGAAATTTTGAAGTAGAAAGATTTTTATACTTATCTTTGGACCAAGAAATTCCCTAGTAGATCATTTTGTAGTAGGAGGAATGGGTATGCCTTAAAAATCTTTGTTTTAAGCTACGCTAAACTGCACTTTGAATTAAAAATGAGAGGCAATAAACTATATCGCCTACATTTTCTATCCCACCACTAGCAACTATTTTTTCTTTTGATGTTTTTTAAAAAATACATTATTTAAACCTGTTTAAAGAATAATGCCTGGTTTTTTGGATATGAGACCAAAAGCTCAGGCAACAAAAGAAAAAAAAGTAGATAAATTAGATTTCATTAATATTTAAAACCTTTGTTCATCAAAAGACACTATCAAGAGAATAAGAAAGACAAATCACAAAATGGGAGAAAATATTTACAAATCATATATCTGATAAGGAGTTAATATCTAGAATATATAAAGAACTTGTACAACTCAGTAAAAAACCAAACAACCTTAATCAAAACCAAGCAAAGGACTTACATAGACATTTTGTCAAAGAAGATATACAAACAACCAATAAGCACATGAAAAAATGCTCAGCATCATTAATCATAAGGGAAATGCAAATCAAAACTGAGATGAGATACCACTGCATACCTACTAGGATGGCTATTATCAAAAAAAAAAAAAAAAAAAAAAAAAGGAAGGTTACAGCTGTTAAAGAGGATGTAGAAAAATTGGAACCCTTGTGGATTGCAGGTGGGAATGGAAAATGTTACAGCCATTGCAGAAAACAGTTTGGTGGTTCCTCAAAAAGTTAAACATAGGCCGTGGCCAGCTAGGAACCAGGCTGCACAGCAGGAGGTGAACGGTGGCCAGTGAGCACAGCTTCATCTGTATTTGCAGCCGCTCCCCAGTGCTAGCATCACCGCCTCAGCTTCGCCTCGGATCATCAGGTATTAGATTCTCATAGGAGCCCTGGTCCCTAGTACCAAAAAGGTTGCCCTAAAGAATTAAAAATAGGTTTTCAAACAAAACTTGTACATGAGTATTCATAGCAGTGTTATTCACAATAGCCAAAAGATGGAAACAACCCAGTGCCCATCAACAAATGAATGAATAAATAAATTGTGGTATATACTTATAATAGAATATTACTAGCAATAAAAAGAATGAAATTCTGATACATGCTACAATGTGGATAAACCTCGAAAAAAATATTCTAAGCGAAATAAACCAGACACAATAGAATAAGTATTGTATGATTCCACGTATATAAGGAATCTAGAATAGCCAAATAAATGTATAAAGACAGAAAGAATAGAGTGACTGTGAGCTAGGGGACAGAGGGAATAGGGAGATATTGCTTAATGGTTACAGAATTTCTGTTTCAGATGATGAAAAAGTTTTAGAACTAGATAGTAATGATGGTTCAAAAAAAAGTAACGACTTTTTATTGTTGAAATCCCAGGAAACAAAGAAAAAGGAGAAATAATAAATTACAAAGAAGAAAATCATAAATCACCTGGGGAAAAACAGTGTTATGATTTTGTCATATTATACATAACATTTTTGTTGTTATATTTTTAACAAATTGGGACCCATCTCTGTATATTTATAATCTTCTTTGTTTATAGAGAAATATCTCATGAACATTCTCTTATAACATTAAATGGTCTTCTATAACATTTTAAGTAGCCACATACTATTCAATGTTAAGGATGTATCATGATTTAGTTAACATCCTTTTAAAAAATGGCTTAAAAAAAGATACTTAGGAAATTTTCCAGTTCTTGGAGAACTGAGCTTTGTTTCTCATGTTATCAATAAAATACAGACAAAGGAAGCACATTATGAGTTTCATAATAAAGAACCTTGCAGCTTTGGACTTTTGAGTTTCTGTCTCCTTGCTGCCTTTTGCTTTCTTTGACATTTTCTTTTTGTGTCTTGCCTCTTCTGCTCTGTTTCTTTCCCTTTGCCACCAGTATGTAGCTTTATTGCTTCTTCTCTTTCTTTTCTGGTAGAGAGAGGTCAAACACAAAATCAATAACCTGCATCTGAGCCAAAAAATAAGCCTACAAATGTTGATGTCTTTCACACTAGTCCACAATTGTATTCTCAAGTACAGTACATGAACCATTTAGTGTTTCGCACCTGGAAATGTGAGCTGCTGAGAACCAATAAAGTGTATCCTCATCTTGAAAGACAGCATAGTTAAAAACACAGGCTTTAGTGTAGAGTCAGACTGATTTGGATTCAGGTCCTAGCTTTGCATCGCATCTTATTTACCTATGTAAACATTGGAACACATTGCTCTAGGCTTTCCTTTTTTCATCTGTAAAATGGGAATGATAATACTTTGGGAGTGGTTGAGAGGATTGAATATCAGATAACATATGGAAGATTCTTAAACACAATAAATGGTAACTATTATCTTGAAAGCCATCAAGGCTTCACAGAAATAATGTACACACCCGTACTCCCACACCACCACCCACCCCCCAAATCAGAGAAAGCAACCAAGGATTTAATCCATTGTGTTCGATACTAAGCATCTTTACTTTTTGTATCATTAGGATCTGGGCAACCTCTTCCACAATGTTAGTGGGATTATTTTGGAGTCTAAATCTTAATTCACTGGGCAGATTCATTGTATGATAACAGTTAAGGTCTAGGATGCTACTGATGATTCATCTCATAGGGAAAAGGAAGATAGATGCTTATTGCAAAATCTACAGCAAATTTTTGTCTGGCAGCAAGACATAAATAAAAGGTAAAAATTTGAACTGATTTCAGCTTTGGTTGAAAAAAATTCAGAAATTGGCTTTTAAGTGTGAGCCCAGTGAAATAAAATATGTGTATGGCGGATATCATTTTTATAGCTGATATTAACCCTGTGATGAATTTTGAAAAAGTGGAATCGTTGTAACTTTAAATGAAGCATCAAAAATAGAGGACTCAGTTAGTTGTATTTGTGGTTTAAAAAAATTCTAATCTTTATAAGTGCATTTTAATACCATAAACTTCTGTGTAGGATGTTGTCATTTAGGCTTACTAACACTCCTTCCCTGAAACCCAGCACACACATACACATGCACACACGCATGTACGCACACTACCAGAAATTTGGTGAACCACACTGGGTTGAGAATATTATAATTTTGTAAATTATAGCTTAATAAGAAATTTTAAAAATAATAAAAATCCAAACTAGTAAAAAAGTTTATTTTGTACATGGATATAAATTTAAGATTTATTAAAAGGTACATACTTGTTTGTTTGATTTTTGTAAAGCCATTTGATTAAAATGATACATAAGTAAATATCCAAATTTCTAGGTTAAAAAGCTAAGCATAAAAGAAATGGAAGAAATCACAAAGAAAAAGATTGATGGATTTGGTTACTTTAGAAATGTAAACCTTTACTAATTCAAAGAACATCTGAAACAACTTTGTCTAAAGCTAGTCCTATTTACTTTCAAATCGGCTGAAATGAAAAAAAAAGTCATGCCTTGTCACATTTTTGCCATGTAATGCCAAATAGGCAGCTTTGCTTCCTGAGATTTCTGGAGTTTTCTCATGTTTGCTTTTTCATATGGGAGCTCTCTCAGGAAATCTTATAAGTGAAGTATCTTCATATACGTGTAACTATACTACAAAATACTGTGTATTAAGAGCCTTATTAATGATAAAATCAGCAGATGCCATATAATTGAGAACTGAAGAGAGCACGTTGGGCTAAATTATAGAATTCAGTCCGTTTTCAGCTCTTTCTGAAGGGTAACTCTGAGTAAGGCAGCTGAGCAGACCACAGCAGCTCTTCATCAGCCTATTTTTAACTAGGAGAGCAGGTAACTGCAATAGGTGCCTGCTATAATGAGTGGTTAGGTAGGAGCAGTGAGCAATAGTTCAGTTTCCGTTCAGTGTGGGGGTTCCCCAGCCAGTTCATCATTAGCATTTGGAGAAGAAAGATTGTGACAGGAGCTGTCAAGAGGACTATACGAGGAGAAAGCATTCTTGACACAGCAAGGACATAAAATGACCTGAAAATTTGTATGCTGCTCTAGCAATGATAGCTGGTGGAGAAGGCCTGGTTAGAAGTTTCTCACAGGTGTTCTCCAGGCACCAACATCTTAGTTTTCTACAGATGCTCCCCTTTTCAGGAGGAAGTAGAAGCTGGTTTGTTTCCATTCACCTGTTATGTGTTAGCTCTCTCACCTACTCTCTCATTAACCACTGCCATCACCACCATCCTCAACTGTTTGTGTACTAGAAGTTCAGTTATTCAGAATTTTAAAAACATAATAAAAATAAATAAATAACCTCATAACATGAAATCTTAGAGTTCAGTTCACATCTGTTGTTATAACATATTGCCTAAGATACTGAAAGTCTATAGAATGCACACTTATGGCTGTGCCTAGACAGGGCTTCCATCTGGTCCAGATGCTTGATAAACAGAGTCTTGGGGAGCTGCTCTATGTATGACCAACAATTATTTCATTTTAAGGCCATCTTTAAAAACTTACTTCAAGTCCAAATAACCCCTTATTTCCTTAGGCAGGTTAGAATATATATCACCTACCTTATGCATCCCTGTGATCTTTTTAATTAGTAGTGGTAAGAATTGCTAGTGATAATATCTTCCATTTTATATTAACAGTTTTTGTCCACTCTACCTCATTATTGATTATAAATTTTCTTGGAAGCAGAGACTGTAAATTATTCAACGCCACTTCTCCACCGACACACACATAGCACATTGCTTTGAATTAACAGCTTTTTGTAGATTGGATGAGAAAACATTGGTATTTGAGTTGTCTTTGATTTTAATTTCTTGGCAATGTCCAGAATTTCCCACTGTCCAAGACTTTGAGCCAAAGGGCAATAAATGGTAGAGGAGCCCTCAAGTTGCTAATGAGTCATAAATTACCTCTTACTCTATAATGTTGGGAAGAAACTGGAGTTACAGACAATATGGTTGCTCTAGCACCATCTAGAGGAAAGTGTAGAAATGTTTAAAATGTTATTTTACAACTTCACCATATCAGTTCATGTAAATCTAGACACCACAATCCTTCCTATCTCTTTACATCATGATATGGTAAGGTGCGGTTTACTGAGCCATTCAGCCAAACTTTGTCTTTATCACCTGCTACGTGATAACATATTATCTTTTTGTGTCTTTATCTGTTCCAGCTGGATTATAAGATACCTGAGGATGGGATAGGGACCAGGGCTTCTCCATGGCCCTTAACTACTGATAGGAACTCATCAAATATTGATTACTGAATGATAGATACAGACATTACAAATAACCTTATGAGTTTGATTCAGTACAGCAATATGAATGGTTCTTAACAACATGGTGCCAAGTTGGGGGAAAAAAAAAACAATGAGATCTATAACATAATACTATATATGAATATATATACATATCTATAAATTAAAATACATGAAATCAAAACTAAATTTTATATAAATATATACAACAAAAAATGTATATATTAAACAAAGAATGGCTACGGGGCATGGGAATTATCTAAAATGAAACCATTAAATAACAAAAAGAAGCTGAAAACCATGCTTTCATTCTTACCATATTTAGAAGATAGTGGATGAGCAATAGCTATTGGAGATGGGTGAATTAAGCGACCTAGCACATCAATCAAAAGTTATTATTTTCTCTCTGTAACTTATTTCAATATGTTCAGGCACCAATCAGTAATAGTTAACAAATATTTATTTAGCACCAAGCATTGGACGAACTTCGTCAAGAGGTCTTCTTCCTGCTAACACACAGCCTCAGCTCATCATCACACGGTTTAAGTCTTTCTTATGTGTGCCATTCTCATCCCCAGTCCCCTTAAGATTTATAAAATTCTGCCTATTCTTCCTTCTCTGATCTATCACATGGTTATACTACAGTATATAGCATATGTATTTTTTTTTTACTGATAATTTTATGTATATTAATTTCCCTGTCCCCAGAGTTAAGTTTCGAATGTCCAATAGCACTTGGCACAATAATGGGGTATAAAAAGTAATATATATTTGCTGGCTGATCACATAAAAGCAATGTTTGATGTGGATCAATCTGATAGTGTTTTATTGGCTGGATTGACAGAAAGAATTAAAGACTAGAGTTAAGGAACACAATTCAAAGCCTGTTGGAATAGTCTAGAGGAGAGTTAATGAGGACTTAGACTCTGCCGGTTGCGGTGGGGGTGGAGAGGAAGATATTATTCAGGCAGAATTCAAAGGCAGAATGGAGAGGCTGCAGTGGCTGGCTCTGTCCAGATGCCATGGAAAGCCAGCACTGCTTCCTCCTTCTTCAGCCAGTGATCCCTCCTCATTATGCCCAAACTTCCCTTTACAGATCGTGAGTTCTACTCTTCAGGGTCCAGAATTCTTATAACTAAGGAGAGTTCCAGCTGGGTAAATGGCTCCCCAGAAGGCAAACCTGACAGCAGTGGTAGAACGGGGTGGCCCCCAACTTTCTGTCCTCCAGCATGAAGATAGCACCAGCTTAGTTAGCATCTCCATAAAAAGGCAAAAGTAAAACAGTTCTTGGGTCTTATGCCTTAAGTCAGTATTCTAAAACTTTTTGGACTCAGAACTCCTTTCTACACTTAAAAATTATTAATGACCTCTAAGAGCTTTCGTTTATATCTGTTGATTTGGTATTCGTATTTACCATAATAGAAATTAAAACAAACTTAAAATGTGTATTTGTTAATCTATTTAAAAATAACTAATAAACCTATTACATGTTAACATGTTTATGTAAAGTAACTATAGTTTTTTTAAAAATTGGTGAAAAGTATAGCACTGTTTTACATTTCTATAAATCTTTATGATGCCTGTCTTAATAGAAGACAAGCTAAATTCTCATATATATTTCTATATTCAGTTTGTTGAAATATCACATGTCATGCAGCCTCTGGAAGACTTATGTAAACTCATGAGAGAATGAAAATAAAAAGACAAGTTTGTCTTAGTTATATTATAAAAGTAATTTTGACTTTGTACACCCCTCGAAACTATCTTTGGGACTTCCAGGGGTCCCTGAACCACATGTTGAGAACCACTGCCTTAAGCAATTCTTTTTAGGTTTTTTTCTGTCAAGGAGAGCCTTGAAAAGATGTATATTTCATTTTGTAGCCATGTCTAGATATTCTTAGCATCTGTACTGAGACCTTGATTACTCACTGGTAGAGATAACATACTTGAAAGAAGAATCAAAACAAGTCTTCAATTGAAAAATATTCGTGGGTTTTTTTTTTTTTTAGATATTTACCGCACGCGCACACACACACACACACACACACACACACACACACACACACCCGCCCCATATACTGTATTCAAAAGCTCACTGACAAAGTAGTTGTAGGGAGTTATCAGAAATGGTTTTGTCTGACTAACTGATTCCTTTGGCTATTAGCTATAGAATTTTTCCCCATGGACTTTGAGTTCCAGATATAACAGACTCTTAAGAGAATTACGGAATTAATGGCTGTGGAATATATATGACCATGAATATATAGGCCTGATGATAGAACTACTTTAGTATTGACTCCCTGATTTCTTCATCTAGAGTATACTACAAGAAGGAAACTGGATTTATACAGAGGGTGGTGATAGAGGAAGACTACGAGACGTATTAATAACAAGAAAGTGACTGCTAACAACCAGAGAGGAGACTGAAAAGCAAAACACAAAAATTCAGCAGATCAATCTGGTTAATTAAGAGAGGGCCATTAACCCATAACACCTCAGTAACCTTTAAAGGGAAATCTCTTACCATGCCATAGGATAATCATGTCTTGAATAATATCTGAGTTATCAAGAAAAAGATTTAAATATCCTCTATATGGAGAATCTTCAACTTATGGATGGCTTGTGTTTCAAAGTTAATTTGATTTTCAAAATATTTTTTGAAACTCCAAACATTTTTCCATAGAAACAGTTAAATAACTGTTATTTTGGGTCCCAAACAAGCTGCTTTTTGCATTTTATCTGTTCAACAAACAACTTTTGAGTGCCTAATATTAATAGAAGTATTTCAGTTAACTCTCATATATAGCTTTGTTTTAATGAGAATCCTTTCTGAAGCCAAAGCCTGGGCATGTAAACTGTTCCTGTCTATCCTCCATCATTTGTCCTGCCAGGGGTTCAGTGGTCTGTGTTGGGGGTTGGCAAACTACAGTTCAGGGGACAAATCCAGTTTGCTGCCTGATTTTATAATTTTATTGGAACACAGCTATGCCCATTCGTTTACATATTGTCTGTGACTCTTCTTGGGTTACAAGAGTTGAAAAGTTACCACAGAGACTGTATGGCCTGCAAAGCCTAAAATATTTACTCTATATCTATTATATAAGAAGTCTGTCAACTCCCAGTCTACATATTCTGACATGACCTCATCTCTCTGACCTCATCTCTTCCCCTCACTCACTCCACTGTAGCCTCACTCTCTGCTTTGCTGTTCCTCAGAACATGCCGTGCACATTCCCACTACGTGACCTTTGTACCTGCTTTTTCCTCTGTTTAGAATGTCACCTTCTCATAAGGCTTTTTCTTGACTGCCTTTTACAAAATAGCTATATCCCCATCCCTCACATCTTCTATTCCTCTGCTCTTGCTTTGTTTTTCTCGTAGGACTTACTATTATCTACAATATATTTACTTGTTCATTTATTTATTATATGTCTCCTATCACTGAAATATAAATTGCGTAAGAGCAAGAATTGTCAGTTTTGTGCATTGCTATATCCCATCACTTTAGAATAGTATCTGGCTTAGAGTAAGGTGTTCATTTGTTGAATGAATGAATGAATGAATGAATGAATGAATGAAAGCCAGCAAGCAAGCATACACGCATGCCGACCTGCCCTTTATCCAGGGAATGGTTGTCAGCATCAGCCAGGATTGAAAATTGGGAGTGAAACAAGTTTCAAAAACAGCATATAAGCAAATACTGTTGTTTCCATTTGAGAACTCAGAAGTTTCTGGAGTATTTAGTCACACAGCCTTCTTCCCCCTACCCTTTCTCTTTTTCAGTCTCTCTCTCGAGAGCAGGCAGCTGGCTTTATTTATCTTTGTTCTCCAGTACCTAGTCCAGTGAATTCCACAACATAGGCTCTTAATAAATATTTGCTCCCAGCCCAGGAGTGATTGGACCTTTATGTCTTCTTAGCTGTTTTTTTGTAACTTCAGTTCTTAGCACAATGTGTGGCAAATAATAGAAACTCAGTACATATTTGCTCCAAGAAGGAATAAATAAGTTAAATTAAAGCTTTGTCTACTCAGGATAAGACACTGCTCCAGGTTACCTATTGTTATGTAACAGAACACCCCCAAAACATAACATTCTAAAACTATGTATTATTCCACATAGTTTCTATGGGTCAGAAATCGGTTCTGTCTCCAGGCTTCTCATGACATTACAGTCAAGATGTCAGCTGGAAACGCCATCATCTGAAAGCTTATTTGAGGCTAGAGGATCCACTTCCAAGTTAACTCACTCACATGGCAGTTAGCAGGAGGCTTCACTTTCTGGCCTCATGGACTTCTCCATAGGATGTACCGCCTGAGTGTCCTCACACCACAGCTGGCTTCCTCCAAGAGAAGTAGTCCAAGAGCAAAAGCGAGGAGGAACTCATAATGCCTTTATTCACTTAGTCTGAGAAGTCATGCACATCACTTCCACCACATTCAGTTTATTAGAAGCAAGTTGCTAAGTGCAACCCTCACTCAAGGTGAGGGGAATTAGACCTTAACTTTTTGAAAGGAAGAATATCAAAGAATTTGTGGACATAATGCCACAATCACACTGATACTCTAGAATAAATAGAAGTTGCCCATTTTAAGTAAGACAGGATTTCAGAAATGGTATCCTGCCATTTAAATGACCTTTTCAAGTTCAATATTGCTGGCACTCTTTCGTTAAAAGGAAAAAAAAAAAATGAACGTTTTTAAAAATATTCCTACCCAAATAATTTTTTAATCTTTATTTTTGGAATAGGAAACAGATGCATATGGTGCAAAATTCAAAGATAAAATGAATATTAAATGAAAAACAAGTTTTCTTCACCTGAACCCCAGCCACTCAGTTTGTCTTCCTGGAGAAGACCATTGTTACTAGTTTTTTTATCCTTCCAATGTCCTTCTATACACTTATAAATACATATATATTTATACTTATATTTTACACAGATGGTAGCATACTATAGTTACTATTGTGTACCTTGCTTTTTTTCACTCACCTGTATATCTAAGTATTTGCTCCATATCGGTTTGTTTATAGTTACTTCATTCTTTTTTACAGCTGCATAGTATTCCATTGTGATTTACAAAAATGTTTTTAATGAGTCTCTCATTGAAGGACATTTAGTTTGTTTCCCATCTTTTGTTATTGAACACTGTTGTAGCAAATACCTTGTTTTTTACACTGAGAATATTTCTGGGTAACTATGCCTTTCAGCATAGCATATTTGTTGGATCAAAGAATATGTGCTTTTTGAGAGATAATGCAAAATTGGCTGCAGAGGTTGAACCAATTTCATACACCCACCGGCAATATATGAATGTGGCAGTTTCCCTCTCTAGGAATAGTGACAGTAGAAAATTTTAGAGATTTCACAATTTAAATACCTCAAGGTTATTTATTAAAACTAGCTGGAAAAAATGTGTGAAGCAGTGTTGCCAATAAGTGAAGCACTATATACATTTTTAACACTTTGTGCCTAGCACGATCCCCTGACACACGTTGATGCCCAATAATTCTTTATCGATCAGTCTCAGGAGAGGTGGACTTTCTTTGTGGAAGTTAACTGAGTTGGTCACTATATTCCAGAGAGCTTTTAACTCTTGGATAGAGTAGGATGCTACTAAGAGATAACCTAGTGCCTGCTGTAGATCACTTTAATATTTTGTTGAAGTATAACATAAATAAAATGCACAAGTATTAAGTACATGCTTTGATGAATTTTTACATATGTATATAGCTGTGTGACCATTACCCCTAGAAGTTTTTCTCATGCTGGTCTTTAGTCAATGCCACCCTGAAAGGTAACCACCATTCTGATTTTTATTATCATAGATGAGTTTTCCTATCTTGAAATGTGATCACACATGGTATGTAATCTTTTGTTCAGCTTCTTTCACTTAACATTATGTTTATGAGATCCATCCATGCTTTATTAGGTAACAGTAGTTCATTCTTCAGTGCTGTGTAGTATTACATTGTAAATATACCACAATTTATCCATTCTACTTTTTATGGACACTTGAGTTGTTTCTAGTTTGGTACTATTACAAATGGAGCTCCTGTAAACATTCTTTTACATGTCTCTTGTTGGATATGAACTCTTATTTCTAAGTATTACTGGGTCACAGGGTAAGTATATGTTTAGTGTTAAGATCTGCTTAGAAATGTATGAGCTTTGGAATAACTAAAATAGTTTTCCAGAGTGCTATACCCATTTATATTCCCACTCAGGTAAAATTTTTTTTCTAGCATGTAAATGTCATTATACTTCATACCTTATATTTTCTTTAGCTTAAGTCTTTGATCATTGTTAAAACCCCATGAGAAATGGCATTTTATTAGTCATCTATACTTTTAAGCCTTTCATAGAATCCTTTTCACAGAATTTTAGAGTTGGAAGGAGGCTTGAAGGTCATCTCTTCTAACCCTCTTATTTTACAGATGAGGACATTTAAACCCAGGAGGATAAAGTAGCTTACCCAGAGTTATACAGCTAATTACTGACTCAGTTGGGTGAAGGAGATGCTTACCCAGCCCACAAAATAAACCATTATTCATTTCAAACACTAGTAAAACTCCTTAGACTGGTTATGTGTAAGAATGGAACTACTTGTAAAGTTGTATTTCCTTGAACAGAGAGTTTCTGGAGAGAAATGTGGAACACTTATTCATTCAACATGTGTGATGTTTGTCAAGCACCTACTATATGCCAAACTAGTTATAGATACAGTAGTGGGAAAAAAAAAACTAATAAACATCTTGCTTTCATAGAGCTTACATTCTAATAGGACTGAGTAGACAGTAAACAAGGTAAATAAATAAAGGTTCCTCTCTGTTACATACTGATAAATACTATGCCAGCGGGTGGGGGCGGTGTGGAATAGGAAAGGGAACTAGGGAGGATATAAGTGAGGGAGGTGGGAATTAGGGATAGCTTCACTGAGATGACCTTTGAGAAAAGATGTGAAAGAAGTGAAGGGAGAGTAAGCTTTGAGAATATTGGGGACGCAGTGGGGATGTTGCAGGTAGATGGAATGGCAAATTCAAAGGCCCTGAGATGGGAGCATGCCTATCATGTTCAAAACACAAGTTAGTCACTGTGCTAGAACAGAATAAGGAGCAGAGTAGTAGAAGATGACATTGATCGATTGAGTCTTTTCGGGTCACAATAAGAATTTAAACCTTTAATCTGGGTGAAATGGAAAGAAAGCTTTGGAAGGTTTGAGCAGAGAAATCATAGGATATGATTTAGGTTTTAACAGAAACTCTCCTCCTCCTGTGTTGAGAATAGGTCAAAGAGGGATAAGTGTGAAAGTAAGTTAGGATGCTATTGCAATAATTTAAGGAATTCTTGGAGCTAGAGAAGTGGAAGTAGTGAGACATGGTCAAAATCTGGATATATTTTGAAGGTTGCGCCAACAAGATTTTCTGACCGTCAGATGTGCGGCTTGAGAGTAAGAGGAGTCAAGTAAAACTGTCAACGTTTTTGACCTGAGCACCTGAAAGGACGGAGATGCCATTACCTGAAATAGGGAAAACTCAGAACCGGTTGTTGCAGGAGCTGGGAAGTCAAGGGAAGGTCAAGGGGAGAGCTCAGTTTGGGTTGTGTTAAGTTTGAGATCTCTATTTAGACATCAGGTGGAAATGTCAAATTTGAAATTAGATATATGAATCTGAAGATACAAGTTCAGGAGTCATCACTTGAAGAAGCAAAAAGACTCAGGAGTGACCAGAAAGATAAGAGGAAATCCAGGAGAGTTTGATGTTCTTGTCCTGGAGGCCAAGAGAAAGAAGTGTTTCAAGGAGCATGAGGGTACCAAATCCCTGAGAGAAAGTATGTACTAACAGAAATGGTAAAAATGAGGGCCTGGAGATAAAATTTCCTCTTTCCACTATCTTGCTTGGATCAGTCTTGAATATAAAACTGTTTTGAGGTTTCGAATTGTCAGCTGAAGTAAAAAGCAATGCTGCTTTGGGATTAGGTTTTGTCTCAACCTTGTACTTTTCCTGAGACCTGGGGGAACTTGATTACTGCCTTATACCTAAGTCATTTCTCCTTTACTTTGCTACAATGTTCATTACTTTTAAGAAGGGAGGGTGTACCCAGTACTCTAAAACTTAATGTTTAATGAGATTATGTCTGTAAGACTCTTGGTAAATTTGCCATTCCATCTACCCTGGTAAATATGAAGCTAACCACTTAGAGAAATATAAAGCACTTTTATTACTACTATTTTTAGCATTATTATTATTATCTTCAAACAAGACAAACCTTTCCGTATTAAGTGAACACTTTTTCAAAATAGGAAGCTTTCTAAAATGAAAACCAATTTTTCTCTTTCTCTTCAACCTGCTTTCTGCCCAAAGCTAGCCCCTAATAAAAAAAAACTAGATCTGTTAAGTGTTATTTTTTGATTTTTCCTTCCTTTCCTCTTATTCTCCCAGCCGTCTGAAATCGGAACCTTGTAGGAAGAAGAGTTATACTTAAGAAAAATGTGTTTGCTTCGACATTTAAACAAGCCTCCATTTTGTTTTTCCATACAGAATTTTTTCTCTTCCCCTCTCCCATTTCCAGCACTCTGTCTGACCTGTCTTCTTTTGAGCTCATTCATTATTGCTAAGGTCTGCAGATTATACCAGAGGAAGAAGACAGATTTATAAATGTGTTCCTGCCCAGCTGTTTCAAGAGTAGGACTAACATTTGTCTTCTAATTATATGCAAGCTCTCTATATACAGCTGTGCTCATCTGCCCTTATTAATGAGGTGCCTATCTCTATGTCTTACCTTGTCTAGAAGTAAATGGACTCTGTTCCTGTTCAAATTGGTTATGCAGTAATCAGAACGGCCCATCACTGGGAGGAGACATCCATTTGAATTCACTTTGCTAATAGCCAGAGAAAATTTAGCCTAATTGCTTTCTTAGATTTACCATTTCCCTTAAGATGTCAGAGCCCTAGAAAGAGATAGGAATCCTCTTCTTTTCCCCTCTGGATTTCTGTGCCCCCCCCCCCAAGTCCTTTTTTTTTTTTTTCTAAGATGAAGATAAAGGGACATTTTAAGGAAATTGTGTAAAAAGAATCAGAATCCACTAGAGATAACTGTGTAATTCCTTAAAGATCTGACCACTAATAAATAATGAGACCTTTTGTAACGTGCTTAGCCTTTGTGGGATTTCATTTCCTTATTTGCAAAATAGCTTTAACAATCCCTGTATATGAGGATTGTTGGGAGAACTGTGTTTTCTCTTTATGGTCTGCTTTGTTCTAAAAGTGATTTAAGGCTGTGAATATTCGATAAGATAATGCGTATGAAAATGTCTGGCACATAATAAGTGTTCAGTAAATGTTTGAATTAGAATCCAACTGACTAAACCAAAATTCTTTCCTGCACTAATTTCATAAAATTGAGACTTCTTGGTAGGATCATCCTTTTTTATTTTCCCAGCAGCTCTCTTGTCTTATATGGTTTTATGATAAAGCATCCTAAAATCTGACTCCAAAGAGGACAGAGGCTGAATGAGATCTTATTTAAAGGCATGCCCAAGAGTTCAGAGCTCAAGTCCTGATACGCCATGGTTCTGTCTAAGCACTCCCTTTGTATTGTCATATTGAAAGCCTGCTATGGGTACTATGTATTAATTATCTAATAATCTTAAGATTTGTTTCTCTCTTAATCCTATGGTATTAATTATAAATCTGAGATTCATAGAGGTTAAGTGACTTGTCCAAAGTTACACTGTGACAGAGTGAGAATTTGGACTAAGGTTTTCTAACTCCAAGTCCAGTAATCTTTAGAAAGCATTCTACATCAGAGAAGAAAATGAATATAGGTGAGTTATTACAGGTAGGCTGTGAGCTTAGAGTGCTGATTTGTATGTGGCCAAGACAAACAAAAGGCTAATTCTAGAATCCTCAGACTTATTCTCTAGATATATTACATAGAAAATGTGTCTTGGGACTACAAGTCAAAATGACTTACTCTGTTCAAACTTTTGACACGTCCCTTCTGTTCCAAACACATAGTAAGAAGTAAAATAGATAAAGTGAAAATCAACATATTTGGGCTCAAAAACAAAATAACCATCTCCATGGACCAAATATAGAAGTCATACAAATCACTAAGACTGAAGCTGTGGGCCTGTTGGCCTCCATATTCTGGAACAGAGAATGGTACCTGAGAAATGAGTACTTACGCAATAATTAGGTACTGAAAACACCCTATAAAGAGATAGAATTTGAGTCCAGGGGAGTGAGATGCCAACCCCCAACCAGCCTCATGAAAACAGGTTTTAAAAACTTAATTGAGCTGGGAGGAGGGAAACCTAAGGAGTTGTGAAGAAGTATGTCAAGCTGCCTGCTGGCTTAATGATTAGAACTAGAAATTATAAAACAGAGAAGGGGGAAATTAGTAACAAAAACATCCTACTCAAAAAGAGCCTGCAAAACAAAATTTTATCTAATAGAAATCCAAGACTAAGAAAGATAACCACTTTGGGGAAGATGAAGTAGACATACTTTTCCCTATTTCTCACACTAAATACAACTAAAAACATTGTCAGTAGCTCAAAAGGTAGAGAAAAGAAAGCAGACCAAAAAAATAAAAATGAAGACAGACCAGCTGGGGACCTCAAGACCTAAGGAATGTTATGGTAGTAAGTTCCTTGAGTTTGCTTCATATATCCCAGACTTGGAGCTGAATGGTACACTTAATGATGAAAGACTGACTGTTCCCCCACTAAGAGCAGGAACAAAGCAAAGATGTCTGCTGTTGCTACTCTTATTCAGCATAGTGCTAGAAGTTCTAGCTAGTGCAATAAAGCAAGAAAAGGAAATAAAAGGCATACAGATCAAAAAGGAAGAAATACAACTATACTTATTTGCACATTACATGATTGTCTACATAGAAAATCTCAGTAAATATGCAAAAAACTCCCAAAACTAATAAGTGTGTTAGCTAGGTCATAAAATACAAGATAAGCATACAAAAATAAATTGAATATCTACTATATGCCTGCAATGAACACATAGGTACTGAAATTGAAAATGTAATTTACAATAGCTCAAAAGAATGAAATACTTAGGTGTATATTTAGCAGAACATCTATAAGATTTGTATACTGGAACTACACAATGTAGATAAAAGAAATCAAAGATGTAAGTAAATGGGGAACACATAGTAAAGTTGGCAATTTTTCCAAAATTCCAGGAAGATATTTTGTAGATACAGATAATATTATAAAATTTATACAGAAAGGCCAAAGGAACTAAAATAACTAAAACAGTTTTGAAAAGAAGAATAAAATGGAATGAATCAGACTACCTGATTTCAAGACTTCTTATTATATAGCCATAGTAATTGATGAGACTATGATATTAGCAGAGAGATAAACACCCAGACCGATGGAACAGCACCGAGAACCTAGAAGTAGACACACAAATACACTCAACTGGTTTTGACAAAGGTGCAAAAGCAATTCTTGGGATGAAAGATAGCATTTTCAACAGTAGTAGTATTGGAACAAATGGGCATCATAGGCAAAAAAAAAAAAAAGTCATATAAAAATCAACTCCAAATGGATCAAGGACTTAAACAGAAAACTGTAATAAAACTTTTAGGAAAAAACCTAGAAGAAAATCTTCAGTGGGCAAAGAGTTCTTAGACTTGACACCAAAAAATGGCACAAAATCTTATAAATCACTGAGTTTTTGTTAGGTTATTCTTTGTATTTTTTTAGTATGTTTGAAATGCTGCACAATGTTTAAGTTATGAAAATGTGCCTTAATTAGACCATGAAACCTTTTTAACTATTGTCCATTCTAAGGGGCCTTTGTAGTAGTATCCTAGGCAGTTCCTATAGAACTATTAGCCCAATCCTGTTTGTCCCATTGGGACCCAGAGCATCCCTTAAACCCTCCTACAGGAGCAAGAATGCAATTTAAATGGAAAATACATTTCTTAGTGGCCAAAAGTATTTCTCTTATTTATATCTGAGTCTTCTTGTCTTCCAGGGATGTTGGTAGTGAATGTAACATGGAGGAACAAGACATACGTAGGTACACTTCTTGACTGCACACGGCATGATTGGGCACCACCCAGGTAAGCATTCTACAGCTTTTTAGTTTGTGTTAGTCTGAACCACGCTAATCAGTGGTCCCTTATACCTTTATCCTGCTAAAGCTGGATAGCTTTTAAAAGACACCCAACTTTTAAAGGACATAATAATATAGAGACAAGGGAAGATACTATATTCATCTAGTATTCAAGGAGAATAAATGAATTAGGCATTGATAAGTTAGGTCGAAATGGGGAGAAGATCCTATGTAAGCCTTTGGAATTATTGAATTCTGATTGCTAGCTCTAGTCACCTTGAGACCAAGGCCATAGCATCTGACTATGGGTGAACAAACATTCATTGATGATACTTTTTGATGATAGTTATCTCTCAGAATTTTAAACTCAAGAACATTTCAGTTTTATAAACTCCACTAGACAATGTGGATTTCATGAGGGCATTTTTGAATAGCAGTTTGATCTTCAGATGGACATTCTTTCAGTGAATGGTACCTTACAGCTTATTCCTAATATTAGGTTCCAGTTAGCCAGGGTTTGGGGAACCCAAATATTGGAGAATAATTTACAGCTAGTGTGCAGATAGCATCCTAGGAGCTCACCACTTAATGCAGTTCCCACACTTTCAGAAGTTCTTTTAACATATTGTATTCATCGAAAATGACAGTTACCATCTGGAAAGTTCTTCTGGAGACTGCAGCTAAACTGGTTTGAAGATTTTTTTAAAAAATAATAATAATAAATACCCTGTTGTGTTTGTCCTTTGCCAAGGTTCTGTGACTCCCCGACCAGTGACTTGGAAATGCGAAACGGTCGGGGCAGAGGCAAACGCATGCGTCCCAACAGTAACACGCCTGTCAATGAGACAGCCACAGCCTCTGACAGCAAAGGGACCAGCAGCAGCAGCAAAACCCGAGCGGGAGCCAATAGCAAAGGCCGTCGGGGCAGCCAGAATTCTTTAGAGCATCGCCCACCTGCCAGCAGCACCTCTGAGGACGTCAAGGCCAGCCCTTCCTCAGCAAATAAGCGGAAAAACAAACCCCTTTCAGACATGGAACTGAATTCTAGCTCAGAGGACTCCAAAGGGAGCAAACGTGTTCGTACGAATTCCATGGGCTCAGCCACTGGCCCCCTCCCTGGGACCAAGGTGGAACCCACTGTTCTAGACAGAAATTGTCCCTCCCCAGTCTTGATTGACTGTCCCCACCCAAACTGCAACAAAAAGTACAAGCACATCAACGGACTTAAGTACCACCAAGCTCATGCCCACACAGATGATGACAGCAAGCCAGAAGCAGATGGAGACAGTGAGTACGGAGAGGAGCCCACCCTCCATGCAGACCTCGGGAGCTGCAATGGTGCACCTATCTCACAGAAAGGTCCCTTGTCCCCTGCTCGCTCAGCTACCCCCAAAGTTCGGCTCGTAGAGCCCCATAGCCCTTCTCCTTCAAGCAAATTCAGCACAAAAGGCCTCTGTAAGAAAAAGTTGAGTGGGGAAGGGGACACAGACCTCGGAGCTTTATCTAACGATGGCTCTGATGATGGACCCTCAGTAATGGATGAAACAAGCAATGACGCCTTTGAGTCTTTAGAAAGGAAGTGTATGGAAAAAGAAAAGTGTAAAAAACCCTCTAATTTGAAACCTGAAAAGATTCCTTCCAAGAGTTTAAAGTCAGCCAGGCCCATTGCCCCTGCCATCCCCCCACAACAGATCTACACCTTCCAGACAGCCACCTTCACAGCAGCCAGCCCAGGCTCCTCCTCAGGCCTGACCACCACAGTGGTCCAAGCCATGCCCAACAGCCCCCAACTGAAGCCCATTCAGCCCAAGCCCACTGTGATGGGAGAACCTTTCACCGTCAACCCTGCCTTGACTCCAGCCAAGGACAAGAAAAAGAAAGACAAAAAAAAGAAGGAGTCTTCAAAGGAACTCGAAAGTCCTCTGACCCCTGGTAAGGTGTGTCGAGCAGAAGAAGGCAAAAGCCCGTTCAGGGAATCCTCAGGAGATGGGATGAAAATGGAGGGGCTCCTAAATGGCTCATCAGACCCCCACCAAAGCCGATTGGCTAGCATAAAGGCTGAGGCTGACAAGATCTACAGCTTCACGGACAATGCCCCCAGCCCTTCCATCGGAGGCAGTAGCCGCCTAGATAGCACTACCCCTACCCAGCCCATGACTCCCTTACATGTAGTGACCCAGAATGGAGCTGAAGCCAGCTCAGTCAAAACCAACAGCCCTGCCTACTCTGACATCTCTGATGCTGGGGAGGACGGGGAGGGCAAAGTGGACAGTGTCAAATCAAAAGACCCGGAACAGTTGGTTAAGGAAGGGGCTAAGAAAACTCTTTTCCCCCCTCAGCCACAGAGCAAAGACTCACCATATTACCAAGGCTTTGAGAGTTACTACTCTCCAAGTTACGCACAGTCCAGCCCAGGGGCTCTGAACACCAGCAGCCAGGCAGGAGTGGAAAGCCAGGCCCTGAAGACGAAAAAGGATGAGGAGCCTGAGAGCATAGAGGGGAAAGTGAAGAACGATGTCTGTGAGGAAAAGAAGCCGGAGCTGAGCACTTCCAGTCAGCAGCCCTCCGTCATCCAGCAGCGTCCCAACATGTACATGCAGTCCCTGTACTACAACCAGTATGCCTACGTACCCCCCTATGGCTACAGTGACCAGAGCTACCACACCCACCTCCTGAGCACTAACACAGCTTATCGGCAGCAGTATGAGGAGCAGCAGAAACGGCAGAGCTTGGAGCAGCAGCAGCGGGGACTGGACAAGAAAGCAGAGCTGGGCCTGAAGGAGCGGGAGGCAGCACTCAAGGAAGAATGGAAGCAAAAGCCGTCGATTCCACCAACTCTCACCAAGGCCCCCAGCCTAACAGATCTGGTGAAGTCAGGACCCGGCAAGGCTAAGGAGCCAGGGGCCGACCCTGCCAAATCAGTCATTATTCCCAAGTTAGATGACTCTTCCAAACTCCCCAGCCAGGGCCCGGAAGCACTTAAAGTGAAACTGAGTGAGGCCAGCCACCTAGGCAAGGAGGCTTCTGAAGCTAAGACAGGTGCTGAGTGTGGCCGACAGACAGAGGTGGATCCAATACTCTGGTACCGACAGGTAAGTGTTTTGGGAGGAAATAGAAGTACTGTTTGATAGTCTTCTCTCTTCCTTACAAATCAGGGTTGACCTGATGTAGAGAGTCAACAGAATACAGAGTAATCTGTATTCAGAATAGAGGATACAGAAGCAATCTATAATTTTAGGGATTCTTTATTTTTGTAAATCATTTTAATGTTTTTTAAAAAGCACTTTTACATCAGTGAAAGGTCTTTTTCCCATTTGACAAGAGAGGCCCAGGTAAGTTAGCTTGATTCGTCTGGGGTTGAGACTTCGCTGGCAGAGCCAGAACTGGAGCGCGGGTATCTTGATTCCTCCCAGTCCAGTGTTTCTTCCACTGTTCGGCTCCTGTGGAATGACTTAATGGGGATCTCTCCATTTTTCAGAGTAGGCCAAAAAGATTGTATAGGTAGACTTAGAACTAAGAACTTGGTCTCACATCTTGCTCTGCTCAAGAGCCGTAGAAAGTCTTCCCTTTCTTCTTGGACCTTCTACTCCTGAGCTTGCTCTAAAGAACTGAAACAACCTAGATAGCCCTGAAAGGGAGCAGCTTCTTCTATTCAAGGAGTCATTTCACCAGAATGCTTATTCTCTCCTAGAGAAGACCCATTGATGAGTTTTCCCTTTCTTTCCCCACATCTTGTTTCTTTCTGTGCAGGGAGGGGACAGGCTTTTTAAGCAGGAGAGACCACAGTTCATTATGAACGAAGATCAGTAGAGGCCACTGATCACACTCTGCCCCAAGTGTCTGGTATTATCTGCGCTGGTGTTTCTGCTGGGACCTTGGGCTTGCATTTTCTGTCACAGTGCTCATTCTGTGATTGTTGCAGGAAGCAGAGCCCCGGATGTGGACATATGTTTATCCTGCCAAGTACTCAGACATCAAGTCAGAGGATGAGCGGTGGAAAGAGGAGCGGGACCGCAAATTGAAGGAGGAAAGGAGTCGGAGTAAGGACTCTGTCCCCAAAGAGGATGGGAAGGAAAGCACAAGTGACTGCAAGCTGCCCACGTCTGAGGAATCCCGCCTTGGGAGCAAGGAGCCCCGACCAAGTGTCCATGTGCCTGTGTCCTCCCCACTCACTCAGCACCAGTCCTATATCCCCTACATGCACGGCTACTCCTACAGCCAGTCCTATGACCCCAACCACCCCAGCTACCGGGGCATGCCTGCTGTGATGATGCAGAACTACCCAGGTACAGCACCCTTCTTCCAGGTGTTCCATTAACAGGGAAGGGAAATGAAGCCAAGATTGCAAAAGCACAGTTTTCTTGCTCAGCCCTAAGGCTTATTGAGGCTCACAGCTCTTTTTCGAATGTGACATTCTGTGAAGTGGCCACTCAAGCTTCTTGAATGACCCCTAATTACAGTCTGTGGGACCACCTGTCTCCCTTGCCCCAGCTGGAGTGTTGCCTCTCAGTCACTTTTCATGGATAACTAAAGGTAAAAACAAACCCTCCCTACCACTGCCATCTTCCCTCAGATGGGATTTTTAAAACACATAATCTGTATGTTGCAAGGTGCTAGGCACTGTGCGGAATACAAAAAAAAAAAAATGAAGAAGACTAGTTCCTTCCCCTCAAGGAGCTTGCCACTTAATTATAGTGGGAGAGACACATGGAACAAATAACAGTCAAACCAGGATAATGCCTGTGTTCATTTGCAAGATCGTGTTCAGCTATATGGTTAGAAGGCCGGTTGAAGTCAGACCAGGGGAAATCCAATTAGAAAATAAATGTTCAGCTTGGGAAAGATAAGCTCTTTACCAGCAGTCCTCAACCTTTTTGGCACCAGGGACTGGTGCTTCTATGAGAATCTAATGCCTGATGATCCGAGGTAGAGCTGAGGCGGTGACGGTAGTGCTGGGGAGCGGCTGAAAATACTGATGACACTTCGTCCACTCACTTCCTACTGTGCGGCCCAGTTCCTGACAGGCCACAGGCTGGTACCAGTCCACGGCCCAGAGGTTGGGGACCCCTGCTTTACACTACCATCCATGAGTTCTTGTGGAGGGGGGCACAAAGTAGGACTTTGTGTTTTTTTAACTCAGAAGAAAATGCTCTTATTCAACTCTCACTGATTTCTGTTGCCTAAAGAGCCATGTGGGGTGCTTCTGGGGTAGAAGAGAACTTCTTTCTCTCCTTAAACCTCCTACCACCCGACAGGAGAGCGACCTAAATAGTCGTTAGATTTTAGAGGATCAGTCTAAGACAAACTCTAAATAGGACAAGTAAGCTTTTCAGACGGATAGGAAATTGTCTTACCCTGTGGTATTCCTTTCTACCCCTATTCATCTATATAAAAATCATAGTTCTATTTGATAAACGCCCATCAGGGTCAAGCACTATACTAAGTGCTTTATGTACATTATCTTTATTTAATCCTCCCACCACCTTATGAAATAAGTACTGGTATCTTCTTTTGCTGGTGAAGAAACTGAAGCTCAAAAAAGTGGTTAATTTGTTCAAGGTTACCCAGCTGCTAAGTCTCAGAGGTAGGAATTGAGCCCAAGGCCATCGGCCTCAAACACCTACAGTGTCTCCACTTTATCATATCATCACCCTAAGATAAATCTCTGAGACTAGGGCTGTAGGGAAGTCAATTGCCCAGAAACTGGGGGCCATGTTCCCAGTATCCCTGAGCTAGCTTTGCCTCTAGAGCTCAGTAAAGAAAGGGCAAACTAAGAGTCTCAGTCCAAAGGCACCGGTAGAAAATATCTCAGCCTGTGCCTAGGGAATCTGATGCCTGCTTAGCCAACCTCACTGAAGCAGAGTTACTTCTACCTTTCCCATCTCTTTAATTGTTATATTTCTCCCTAGGTTCCTACCTACCTTCCAGCTACTCTTTCTCCCCATATGGCAGCAAGGTCTCAGGGGGTGAAGATGCCGACAAGGCACGAGCCAGCCCCAGTGTCAGTTGTAAGTCCAGCTCAGAGTCCAAAGCCCTGGACATCTTGCAGCAGCATGCCAGTCACTACAAGAGCAAATCTCCCACGGTAAGGGAAGTTCAGTGACACTGGATGTTACCAAAAACCAAGAAGGCCAGAATCAGGGTCTGGGAGAAGGCGAGCAAGTTCAGGTCCTAACCACAGTGTGGTCTGACCGACTTGACATTGGCTTCTCCAGGCCCTCCTTGATTCTTAGGTGTCCTGTCTGTTTAAGGAGTCCTGATGTGGACTCTGGGCATCTTGCTGTCATGTGTGTGTCTCACAATAGTGCTTTTGTCTCTGCTTTTCCTTCCAGATAAGTGATAAAGCGTCTCAGGAGAGAGATCGGGGAGGCTGTGGGGTGGTCGGGGGTGGTGGCAGCTGCAGCAGCGTTGGGGGAGCAGGCGGCGGCGAAAGGAGTGTAGACCGGCCCCGCACCTCCCCTTCCCAGCGCCTGATGTCCACACACCACCACCACCACCACTTGGGGTACTCATTGCTCCCAGCACAGTACAACTTACCCTATGCAGCAGGTAAGCCTCATTTCCCCACTGCCTGTCTTTTTAACTCCATCCCAGTAGCAAGGGCCCCCAACCTCACCACGGCAAGAATTTTTTTTTTTTCCCGAGGTTCAAATCTGTCAGAATCCTAGTCTCCTGCAGACCATCATTAAAGCATATGACATTTATTTCCTCCCTTGGAGCTTAGGGACTCTCAAACTCCTCTAGAAAATTGGCTTTGATATTCAGAAGAATAAGGAACAGGTGTCCCCACAATCAAAGAGAAGCAGGCAGCTGAAAAAAAATGGAGCCTTCACTGTTTATCCTCAGCAACTATATCTGGCCAAGTATCAGAATTTTTTGTCAGCACCCCAAAACTCAGTGGAGCTGAGAATTTAAGGAGGAATTCCTCCCAATCCCCACCCTGCTGGTAAAAAGAAAGTGCTTAAATCGGAGGGGTCTAGGAACAATGCCCTAACACGCTCTCTTACTCACTCAGGGCTTTCTTCTACCGCCATTGTTGCCAGCCAGCAAGGCTCAACTCCCTCACTCTACCCACCCCCCCGGAGGTGAGAATGGTGAGTAACTTTTCAGTTTGGGGCAGCACATAGAGCAGGGATAGTTGGTACCTGGATCACAGGGTCCCCGTGGAGCTTAGATGAGGGATAGCTGTGTGGGGTCAGCGGTCTGGAAATGGTGGAACCCTGACCAAGCCTCTGTGCAAGACTTTCATGAAGCCGTTGCATCTGAGAGGAGTTCAGATACGTCCCCTATGGAGACCAGCACCAGCCTCCCCTGCCATTCATTTTGTTGGAGCACCACCTTGTGGTTGTCATGCCGGCAGGCTGAGTGCCTGGTTATCTGTCAATGTTTCCCTTACAGAACACCAAGTGCCCGGATAAAGTCAGCCTCACGGGCCCGGACTGGCTCACCCAAGGAGGTGCTGGAGGTGCCATTTAGACATCAGTTAAATGGTGTTGATCATCTTGTTTGCCGTGTTCCCAACATGACCGAAGGCAGACCCTTGGCTATCTCGCCTCCACCAGACCCCCGGACTCCCCGATCCACCCTCTTCCTCAGGAGCTGGAGAGCTGGTACTTAGCAAAAATATTTATTCTCTTGGCCACAGTTGTGACTATTGTGGCCTCTGTGGAGATGAAGGCACGGGGAGCAGCCTGGGGAACGTGGCCTCAGCCCAGAGAAGTCACTGCTCTGTTCCCCAAACCCCTGGTCAGCTGCCAGAGGAGTACCCCCCAGGGAGGGACCCCCAAACACTGGGTAAGGTCTGAAGACAGCACAGCAGCCATACCCCTCTCATCGTCATTACCACCATCACCAGATCCTGCATCTCCCCAGTGGTTTGAGCCCTGGGAACTGGCAGCACGTGGAGGTATTAGAATCTCAGGAAAGATATTGGGGGCTGTTTTCTCTGTAATTGTGAAAACAAGGTCTTCAAACATGAAGACTTCTCCCCTCTCACTTGAGCACATGTAAATGCTCAGAGCCCAACCTGGAAAGGAAGACCGAGGTGTTTGCCCTACCATGGCCTTGGGCTACCTGTCAGGCAGAGGGCCAGGGGTCCCCACACCAGCACAGGGCTCCCCAGGGGGACTGGGAGTAGGCTGGAGCTGGAGCATGAATGGAGTCTGTGAAATAGAACCTGCATCCCCCCACCACCCCCACAACTAAGTCCTGCTGCTTCTTAGTCCCCAGCCCCTTGCCCTTCTCTCTCTTCCCTCCTGACCCCTTGGTGCCTTTCCCAAGGGCATCCCCACGCTGATCTCTCCTCCTCTTTTCCACTGCTTGGCTCTTAAGACTCGGGCAGGTAAAATAGTATTCCCCAGCATCGGGAATTCAGAGCCTGCCAGGTCACCTGAGGGCGAGGCCCAGGAGGCAGGCCCTTGGAGCACCCAGCAGTTCTTAGAGATGTCCTGTCCATTCAGCCATCTGAGTGTCCTCCTCATCTAGGGCCACAAATATATACAGCCCAATTCCTCTGTCTACAAGTACATGATTTTATATATCTCAATCTATAACCCCGTGTGTGCCAATATAAGCTGTGTTTCTTTGTAACACATTTTTTGTTTTAGGGGCCACTGACCATGGGAGGTTACATGTTCCTTGGGCCCTGGGATGACACATCCAAGCCATGACTCCTCAGAGCCACAGAGTGTACTCGGTAGAGCTGTGCTTTGAGGCAGCAGACGTTTCTCTGTTCTCAGAAATGCAGCCTCCCAGTCCAGGCGCTGTGCTCTCTACTGGGAAAGGGAGAGTGGGTTGGCAGCTTTATGGGAGTCACTTCTTCCCCACGGTGTGGGGAGCTTTAACTCTTACTTTGCTTTTGAGGTATCATCCCTTTTGTTCTCTCTGTTCTCCTCTCCTATCTTTCCTTGACCTCTAGAATGAGAGAGAGAGAGAAAGACTATCAGTCACTAGCTTAGGCTAAAGAGGAGTATTTGTGACCAGAGTGCCAAAAGTGACGATTTAAGACTAAGGACTTGGCTCTGATGGTGGGGGGCACAGAGGTGGGGGGCAGGAAGCACAATGTCCAGCAGAAGCTGCTTTCCAGGATCCCCGGAGCCCTGCTCTGGAGAGGCTCGGGGTCCTTTGCCCAAGAGGAACCTCTCTGACTATAGACCTTTCCCTTAGGTTTCATGTTCTTGTTTTTGTTCAAGTTGGGTTCTAAACCCGTCCAAAACACTCAGTTTTAGATCTTAGCAGGCCCTCAAGCAGCCTCCCTCTCCCCTATCATTCCCTTTGCCTCCTGGTACCCCAATGGGAACTGCTTTAAGCAGTGACGTCCATTTCATCTATGGAAGTGGTTGGTATGGACACCTTCACCCCATCTAACCTGAGTCACCCCTACCAAGAGGATGACTGAATTTCAGTGTGATCATGCTCTCCCAGAGTCCTGTAGGGGTAGAGCCAAGGGCGCATCTCTGTTCCTGTTTGTTTTTAAATATCGTTGTTTTGTATCTGTAGCGCTGGCTTACAGCGTGCTCTGTACATATTGTAAAGAAACCGTTTGGAGTAATTTTTTCCCATTGGGCAGGCATGGCTCTGCATGTCTGCCCTTTCCACTTTGTTCTATAACCCAGAGAAGAAGAACTTCCGTATTAGTGGGGCAGCCTTGAGTTCTGCAGAAGGGAACAGCTTTTTCTTTTCTTTTTTCCTTAAAAAAACATTTGGCCTTTGGACCCTTCTATTCAAGTATCCCTTTAAAGAGTAGGAGCCGAGCTGCCCAGAGAGCAGGTGAAAGTGATAATGGCAAAATGGTGCTGCCTTTCCTGATCCTTGATCCTCCTGGTCCCCGATCCTTGCCAGGTCCAATCTTCCCTCCCTGATATAGCACAAAGCAGCAGCAGCAGCAATGGAAGAAACAGATCTTTGACGAGTGCTGGAGTGAAGGATTTGCTGTCCACCTCAAGCCTCTCTACATTGGGAGGAGGAATACAGGTGGGGGTGTACTTGTGGCACCCATGACCTGGTCAGAGCGTTGAAACCCGCAGCAAGGATTCCCATCCCACCCCACCAGCAAAGGCTGGGAAAGTTTGCTGCTCAGGGCCCAGACCAGACCACCAGACCAAGCCTCTCTCTGAGCCACCCTTGCCCAGGCTTCGTGCTAGACATCGCTCATCGGGCTCCCCACAGAGAAGCTAAAGGGGGAGAGCCTTGTCTCCAGGTAGGACAGTCAAGGCTTGGAGAGCCACTCTCCAGGATTCACATCTGCTTCTTTCTTACTTAAGGTGTGTCAGTTCCCTTCATCCCCTTTCCCTGCCTATTCATGTGTATGTACATGTATGAAATTTTCTTCTCTTACCTCACTCTCTGCACACATCTCAAGGTCAAAGGACCACATGCAAAAGGGTTAAGAGGACACCCTATTAAATGAAATGGTAATTCTTGAATCTCTTCTCTCCAGGCTCCAAGGTAGGGGTGGGAGGACTCGTCTTCAGGCACGGGAGGGTAAGACTGCAGAAGGGCTAAGAGTTGTGTATGGGCGTCAAGGTCACCCACATCACTAATTATCCCATATACCCTGTCACCATCCCAGTGTCCACTCTGATGCCCCTAAGATTCAACTGGGCAGCTAGTTGGCCCCATAATTCTGGGCCTTTGTTACTTGTTTTATTACTGGGGCATCCCAGGAAGCTTTCTGATGATCCTCTGCCATGGGCCCCTCCTGGGTCAAGCCCCTCCCGAGCCCCATCCCCAGCCCCTCCTGCCCCAGCCCACCCGCTTGCCTTGGTGCTCAGCCCCGCATTGGGAGCAGGTTGGGGCGAGCTGGAGGCCCGGGCCGGAGGGGCAGTGTTGCTGTTCATAGCTTTTGTTCCATTGGCGTTGCTCTGTTGGATTTAATTTCAGTCTTCCTGATTCTTCCCTTCTGTAAAGTGTACATTACCAAGTTCCTTGTTTTTTTATATATATATATATAAATATATATATATATACAAACTGTCCTCTTTTTGCCTTTGTACATTCAGGCAAGAAGAGAAAATAAATCTTTTTAAGAGACAATCACAAATCTGTGAGGGCTGCTGGTTATTTCTCCTGGAGTTTGCTGCTGAGCTGCCTCCTCCTTCCTCCCTACCTTTCCGTTCTCCCTCAGCTTTCCTATCTTCCTGGTCCTGCTCCTTATGCATCCTCAGTTCCGCCTTCCCTGGCTGATGGCAAGCTGTTGAATCCAGTATCCGGAATACCTACCCTGCAGTCCTTTCCTGCCCAGCAGTGTTTCTGGCTCGGCCACTGGCTTACCCAGGAACTTCACCCTGTCCTGGCCTCTCCTATCTTCCCCCTTAGATCCCATTCACCGAAGTGGCTTTGGACCCCTGGGTACCCTGGGACCTCCCAGAGTCCCTGGCTTTGGACACACCTGTGAAACTATGCAGCTGGGAGCTAAGAGTTTGCACTACTTCAACCTGCCTGGGAGTTAGAACAAATGGTTTTTTAGGAACAAGTGGGAAACTCCCCCCTAACACCCCAGATTCCAGCCTCCAGAGTGCTCTGATCCAGAATCATTCCTGGCTGGTGGACTCCTATGGCTACCCCATCAGAACAAGTGCTAAGGGTTTATGGGTCAGAATTTCAAAGAGTTACATTTTGAAACAGACCAACCAAACTATCATTCCATCTCGTGAACTTTCTCCTTTCTGATTTCCTCCTCCCACACTTTTTTCCCCCTTTCTCTCTACTTCCTTTTCTTAATTGGCTTTGGAATTGAAGTATATTTTTAAATTATTTGTTGTATTTATTGAATAAAGTTTTTAATGTCCCTGTTCTTAAATTTAGACTTAGTTTGCCTCTCACATCTCTCTCCTCCCACTCCATCATCGCCCTCAAAATATCCCTTCTAGGTTGCTTTTTTAATTGGAGTGCATATTTTTGGGTACCATATTTCTTTCCTGTCAGTGGTATTATCTAGCAAATGTTTTTCTTTTTGAAAGGGAAATCTTAGAACTGAGTGCCTCGGTTTCCAATTCGACCCTTTTGACTCTGGCTGTATTAAAAAGGATGTACCAGCAGATGGCAGCAGAAACTCGGACCTGTTTCCTGTCCACTGTGCTAGCTTTGGGGACAATAAAGGCCAGAGTTTTGTTTGGTTCTTTGCCCCCATCTTATAGATTCCTTGGGTTAAATATCTGAATCCTAAACTGCCCACATTAACTTGGCCATTGTCACGGATCTGCTTTAAACCTCACTGTGGTGACCATTTTTCAATCACTGCCATTACGCTGCCTCTAGGGGTCATCTGCTCAGTAGAGCACATCTTCAAGCCTTTCAGTTGATTCAGTTGAATGTCTCTAGGCCCAGACCTTGTACTAACATTGCGTGGGGGGGGGGGGGGGGGCGGGGAGGAGTGAGGGTGCTGAGCTCACTTTTTTTAATGAATACCAGGTGGGGGTCCAAGGTCAATGACTTGGCCCAGTGTGAAAACAGGAGTAAGCTTCACACAGAACAAAGTGAAAATGGGCTAAAGACACAGAGACAGTAAAGACAGCCACAGATAATTCCAGCAGATAGTTCCAAAGCTGTAAGAGGTGGAAGAACAGGCACCAGCACTTCACTTGGGAAAACAGAAGGAAAAGGAAAGAAATGTTAGGAAGCCCTTGGGAAATTAGAAGAGAACATAGGTGAAGAGGATTCTAGCCCCCAGTGCCACTGAGAGCTCATCTATCAGGCCGGTGGTACAGGGAGAATGGCAGCCATGCCTCAGGGCGCTGGGCTCCAAAAGGAGAAAACTCTGTTTCTCTAAGGAAGGTATTTTCTGCCTCCTTCAGACACCTCCAGGAATGAGAATGTCAGCTCTATGCAAAAGCCAACACTGGGCTTCAGGACCCGGGCTTCTATGCAAAAGGACAAACTAAGAACAGCTTGGCTCCTCAGTATAGTCTCTATTCTGGATGAGGCTGCTCTGCACACACTTGTGTCTCTAGAGGGCTCTGGCAGTGTTTCCCAGACTCCTAGCAACACCACATTTTGCAGTGTAATGTGGCCCCAGAGACCTTGGCCAGTTTATCTGTCCTGTTGCACCACAGCTTTTTCCCTAAGAAGCATGTATCACACCCCTACGAGATTAGGCTCTAGACTCAAAAATCAGTGGTAAGAAGCTGGTCAAGATACAGGAATAAAAAACAGGCCAACCTTAACTTTAAATCAGTTTATTGACACAGTAACACAACACACTTGCCTCCCTGACACCCCCAAGCCCCCCTCACCCAATCTAGATCTTTCCCCCTTCCTACCCCTTGGAACAAGCTGTTCCTTGAAAACAAATAAGGGCAGGCCACTTCAGCCCCAGTGCCACCCTGTGGAGCAGGGTCTCAGGCACTACTCAGAACCTGCTGGGGGAAGGGTGCATTTAGCACTATACTCAGCCAGGCAGAGGCATCCAGTCCTAAAGAACAGATTCCCCCACAGCCCCCAGGCCCTGAGTTGCTATTCCTCTTCCTCTCTGCTCGTTGTGACC
Organism: Rousettus aegyptiacus; assembly: GCF_014176215.1. Classification (NCBI taxonomy): domain Eukaryota; kingdom Metazoa; phylum Chordata; class Mammalia; order Chiroptera; family Pteropodidae; genus Rousettus; species Rousettus aegyptiacus. The sequence goes on from NW_023416306.1 coordinate 132,158,345, forward strand.
CTAAGAAGGAGACAAGCTGGGGCCTGGGCCTGCAGCCAGGAGCAAGAGTTCCTGGCCGCGATTTGAGATTTGGAGCTTGGCTAGTGTTTTTGAAGGCCCAGGCACCCCAAAAAAAGCCCTGGTGGTGGGAGTGAACTTCAATGCCCCTATTTAAAAAGCACTGGTAACATTAAACAGATTAAGCCAGCTTAACCAAATGCCAGAATAACACTAAGCTGTAAAGGAGGGGTCAGACCTTTCTCCAGGCCAGACACAAATGCACACAGAGAAGCCTAGGTGGAGTGTCAAAAAAGAAAACAACTTAAGGACACTGCCCAAGAGCTAAAAAACCTATACTCAGGAGCCCCTGGGATGACAGGAAGCAAGGAAAGAAAATACACTAGTCTTAAAAACCAAGAAAGAAAGCCCAACAGCTAGGGAACCTGAGCCTGAAAGTGCTGCCCACCAGCCCTCCAGGCCTTGCCCAGGACCCAGACAGTCCCTCCCCCTCCAGGCAATGTCCTCCCCTAGGCTAGATAGAGCACATCACACAGCGCAGTTTAAAAAGCTTCTAATGCCAGTTCATAAACATCTTCATTTACTATTGGTGATTACATGTGAATAATATGTTTATACTGTTCTTTATGGAAAACAATTTCAACGAGTCAACTCCAAGAACACAATAGGTAACCCTTACCCCAAGCCCCTCAGCGTCCTTCCCTAGACAGCAAGGAGCCCCCTCCTCTGTCCCAGGGCTACCTAACTTCCCCTCTTTCCCCACTGTGGCTCTTGGACAAAGCATCCTCTATGACCATTAGTCCTCATCGGACAAGTTCTGGTCCAGGGGGTAAACCATGAACATCACATCTGGCCGAGAGGGGACACAGGGATGGCCTGGACGCACAATCTCAAAGCCCAAGAAGCTGAAGGTCTTCAGGAGTGGAGCTGCAGAAGAGAAGAGTGTAAAAAGGAATCTGGTAAATACAAGGACGAGCTCAAATCAAGGAAAACCCCGAAACCAAAATGGAATAAATAACCTCTAGGCCTTCACTAAAGACCCTTCAGGCACTACCCTCCGTCATGACTGCCCAGGTGCGTACAGCAGACTCAAGGACCCCACCTCACTGTATAGGATCCCCCCTTTCCCCTCCCCAGTCCCACATTTACTGGGAAGCAGGTCTCAGGCTGCTTTGACTCCTCACCTCTGTCTTCCCGGCCCTTCCTGAAGCAGATGAAGACGTAGTTCACTTTCATCTTCTCTTCGGCAAACTCTAGCAGTGCTAACAATCTGCAAGAAGCAAAGAAAACTCAGGCCCACTACCACTTCTCTAGACTTCCCACCTACCCACGCCCCAAAAAGGCTTTTCTGAGGCTTACAGCTACATTATAAACAAAAAAAACCTCAGGGAGGAGGTTCCCATTTCAAGACCCTAGGAGCCCCAAGTTCAGAAAAAAGACAAGCCACCCTCTCTTTAAAAATGTCATTGAATTATCTCATCCTGAAATAGGGGTTCTTCCTCTGAAATTAACCAACTTAACTAATGCAGTTCACAAGACAGTATTGGACCTAGGGAGAGAACTCAGTTTTTCAGGGCCCTTCCAAAGGTGCCAAGTTTGATAATGGCCACCTGCCACTGAGAAGGACTATGGGACCCAACTGCCAAAAAGGATTTCCTCAAGAGTTTGGAGCCACTCAAGAGAACTCCATCCTCAGGAACGTTTCTCACACACCTAGCTGCTTGGAGGGTCTTGCCCAGTCCAATGAAATCCCACTGGATCTGAACCCCCTGGACTTTCGAAATGCATCATTCTATGGTGGCTCAGGGAGGATTTGATGTCTGTTGGGAAGACTGAATGAACTATGGAGCGATTAATGACAGAGATTTGATTAATGTGATAATGATCTGATTTAATTATAACCCAGAGCAAGCCTGTTGAACTGGCTAAAAATAACCTGTTATAAAATGGTATCCGTTTAAGAGGCCTAGAGCTAGGGGAGAAGGCAAACTCTCTGTTTCTCCCCAATAAGCATGTGCAGTCCTCTGGAATGGGACCTGCCTCCCCATTTGTTCCTTCCCATTCCCCCGTCCTTGCTGCTTACCCTTCTTTGCTCCCATCAGCTAATAATCCATCTGGGATTTCTACAAACAGGCTCTGGCTGGACAGGACTGCATCCCAGGAAGAGACCTTCACCTCGGTGACCTCATACTGGAAGTGGACGATGTGAGGTTTTCCATCGTTCACAGGGAGGTCCTGGGTCACAGTGAGCTTCTCGTCCTGGGAGGAGATCAGGTCAGGGGACCATGTCACTACTGCTTCTAGTCACATCAAAGGCTCCCTAAGTGGTGCGGGGAGTCAGTCCCCTTGCGCCAGTCTCAGGGTGGCATGGGACAGGGGACACGCTGAAAATGCAGAGCTGCATGCTGGCTACATGGAGCCGTCATTCATCGGGCACTAAGACCAGCTGATATGGCTTAAAAAGCCAGTATAATGAGAAGGGAAATATTTGGCAAGTGTCCACCAGATGCTAAGTACTGCACAAGGTGTTTCCCTTTCTTCAGTCACCACAATAAGCATCTGAGGTAGGTGTGAATACCCACATTTGAAATCTGAGATACTAGGGGTCCGGAACAATTAGGCAACTGACCCAAGGCTCCACAGCTAGTAAATGGGAGAGTTGAGATTTAGACCAGGTCTCCCCAACTCAAAGCCCATGCTTGTCCCCCCACCCCACAACACCATGCTCTTTCCCATCCCTCTCCAAAAGAAAAACATTAGAAACAAATGAGAATGTGCGTGAGGGCTTGTCTGGGGCCCAGATCACCCAAAGCCTGCTTCCAGGTGGACTGCAGGGTCCATATTGTGACCCTGGGCACAATCTCAAGAGACCAGAACTCAACCGCCCTGCTACCCTTCAATGCTAGTCTTAGGGAGATGCTAAACCAACCTCTAGCCCTCAATCAGAGGAGATTAAAAGCCAGCAGAGGGCAGATTCTCAAGGTTCTCCAAAGCCTGTGGGCTGGGCCCTGTGCTGCCACGGTCACAGGTAACTGAGATGCAAGGCCCCTTTTCTCCCTATCGCTCACCTGCACACTACCTTTCCCCACTCCCCAATCAGGCTGATAAGAGACAGAATTCAGGATGTCAAGAGGCAAGGACAATGAGGAAACTGCTCCTCCTGGCCTGTGGTATTTCTCAAGAGAAACTAAAGAAAGAGTAGTCCCAGAAAGATCCCTCCCACTCTTCCCACTCCCCATTCTCCCTCCCATTCTGGATCCTGAACTGGCACTTCAATGCAGATCACCAATCTGAGAAGATGGCAGGGTGTTTGCTTGGTGCTGGTATCCTTCTAGTACTCCCGCAAAGCCACAGAGCAGCCTCACTTGAAAGTGTCCTTCCCAATTCCCCTACTGGCTGGGCCAGAGTCAGAAGAATAGGGAAAGTGATGACTGCCCTTAAGCAGCAGCGCAGTGGACTCTGAGAAAGCTCTGCTCCAAAACTTCTGCCCCAGAGTCCTCCTTACCTTATATATTAGAGCTGAGAGAGAAGGATCCCTGCCGCCCCCTCGCCCACCGGGGATCTTCGACAGTGGGTGAGGGGCATCAGGAGCACCACAGAGGCCCCGGAACAATGTGCCTGCAGCACTGGAGCTGGGGACAGTTACTCAAAGGCAAAATACTACTGCAAGAGATAGAGAAGGTGAGAGTAAACACCAAAACTTAAAGATTTAACTCAACATCCCACCACAAGCCCTGGCTCTCTCTAAACAAATGCTGTTGGGCTACACCAATGGTCCCATCTTTTTGGCTTCAGCTTTCAGAACTACTACTGCTCTCTTAAAAGGCAAGAACCCACATCCTGCAGAGGCATAAAGAGTCTTGGAAAGGCTAAAGGAAGTCCAGTAGGATATGTGACCAGGAAAGCACCTGTCAAACACCTTACATATATCTCTGTGGTGCTGACAGACCTTGGGAGGAACCAGATCCTGCCTTGCCTGCTAGGCCTACATCCCTCCAGCAGCCCCTTTCCTTACTCCAACCATGTCTCAATGACCTATATGGCAAAAGCCTACACGATCACTTCAGGCTGGAGAGGCCTATGGGCCTCAGGAAGTCACTGAGCTGGGTACCAAGACCCTGAGGAACTCCCAAGGTCACTTTTCCAACGATGGCCTCCCCGATCTAAACAGAGGAACTGGACAGAAATCACTTACCCAAGTCCGTCTAGGGTCAAGAACTGAATTAAATCCAGGGATTTGGCTCCCAGAGAGGAGGTACACTATAGTATAGTGTATTACGATATCTTGAGTTTGTCCCTGGTATGCCACCAAACGCTGGGCTCCCTTGCCCTTTGCTAGAATCTGACCTGGGCATGGGAGTTTAGGTAATGTTTGCCATAGTCAGAATAGACACTCAGATGCGTATAATATTGGGGGTGGGGGAGGTTGCTGGGAGGAGGTATATATGTTGTGACCTAAGTAAGGAAGCCAAGAATCACCTCCAGGTATGTCCCCCCACTGACCATCATGATTTTTCAGGTGGATCCAACAGGGCTCCAAAGCTACTCCACTGCCTTCTCTGAATCCAATTTAATGGCTCCTTGGGCTGAGATGTAGCTCACTACACAAGCCAAGGGCAAGTGAAGCAAGGAAAGAGGTAAACTGTCTGTACATGTACGCCATGACTCAGCCAGCTCACACAACTGTGCACATCTCTTCCCAACTAGGCATCTTATGGTGGTAGCTTGAATCAGCCATAGGGGATAATATTTACATCACAGAAATTAGCAAAAGCTATAAATTGAGCCCCCCCCCCCGAAAAACAGGGGAAATAATGTGAGGCACCGTTCTTCGCACTGTCCTTTCTTTGCCTTATATAGCATGGCATGGCATGGCATGGCATGGCATGCCAAATTTGGGTTTTTCACTTAGACTCAGAGCAAAAGAACTGAACTCACAACTAATGGTATAATAACCAAAGGGGCAGCCTACTGAGACCCTCAGTACTAAGAGACCTGAATAAGTATTCCAGCTGCAACAGGAAGTCCAAACCTATCACTGCTCTAGCTCGGCTCCTCTGTTCTCTGGATTTCAACCAGAGGCCTGAAATCACACTTGGAAATTTCACTGGGAGATGGCATTCCCAAGTCAGTGCCTGTGGGCCTACAGCAGCAGCAATACCTGGGGGCGGTAACCACATGCACCACCTCTTGCCTCCTCTGCAAAGCCTCAGGGCATCCCCATTCCTGGCCTCACCAAAAGATACTGCGAGGAGAAGGGGCAAGACCAAGGACTATACTACTGTTTTCAAGGACAGCACTTATTTTGTACTAGGAATAGTACGTTGTTATAATCCCCTCTTCTAGCGTGTTAAGGGGGAGAATAATAGAATGTTCAGGCTGGAAAAAGTATGACAAGAGTTTCCCCAAGCAAAGGCACACACACATCCCACATGATATGGTTCCCTTCCCATTTCCTAGTGACCACTTAGGGCCTCTGGAGAAAGCTGGTTTGCTTGTATTGGTCAGTGGAGGTATCAAGAACTGAGCAAACCTGTGTGGTAGACAGATGAGATGTAGCCTCATATACCAGAACTGCATGTGTTCACAAAACCACCAGATCATGAAGGCCTTTGCAGTTCTAAAACTCTGATACTAACTCACTTAACTTCAGACTCATAACTTCCAGAGAAATTATTCAATGGTCCTTAGATAAGAGAGCTACATTCAACTCCTGCCCTGCATTCCAACCACCAACTCGATTCTGAGCTAATTTTTACTTGCAAATGGTAGAAGTAATGGGACGAACCCACTGAAAAATCAGAATTAGGTGGGTTCTTTTTCATAGACCCAGAATCCCCTTTGTCTTCGTAGAAAGAATCCCTAGGGCCTGCTTTGTGTCCAGCACTAATCTATGAGCTCATGATAGATCTGGTGTCCTGATCTTACTTCTCAAATAAATGCAAGAACTCTATTCCATGGTAACAATTCATTTACTTCCCCACTCACACACAAGGATCCTGGAAACGCTTTCCTCCTCCCCAACAAAGTCTGCAGAGAAAGCAAGTGTGTATGTGAGTTGGAGTAAAAGGGTATTACAGGCCTCAACCCTAGTATCTAGTTCCAGTTCCCCAAGAGAAACAGCTGGGGTTTGGAATAAGCTTAGTAGACAGTAGATCACAATAACTGTCTTCATTGCCTACCATAATGGATCTGATGTAGTTACTTGCTGTTAATGACATATTGCTTCTCTCAAGAAAACCTGTCATTTCTGAAGTGAGAAGGAAAAGGAGATGGGTACAAATGTGGCTAAAGAAATTAAGGGGCATAAAATTGCCCAGCAATGGCCGCCTCTCCTTGTATTGACTTGTGTTCAAATAGTATTGTGGCAAAGTATGCCACCAACCTCTAGGAAAAGCGAATCCTTTTCTTGTGTTTAGAAGCACAAGAAAAGTGGCTTCTAAACACAAGTCTTCCTGTCACAGTATCCAAACCAGGTTAAGTTTCATATTCAGTTCAGTGTTGTTTATATTGGCTCCAATGCCCAGCTTTTTCCACTCCTTGCTTACTTCCTGCTTACTCACTGAGCAAGGGCAGGACTGGTTTAATCTCTACCACCAAAAGAATGATTTAAGAAGCTCAGTCTAGAGGCTGAAAAGATGATCATGGCTGATTAAGGAGCATCAAATGTATCAGACTGAACCCAAACATCCAGCTAGGCTGGTTGTGCTTTTGGAGAATAAAATATACCATGCTATAAAACGAGGGTGTCAGGTATCCCAGTCAATTCAGAAAAGAGATGAGAGATTAGAGTGGATCTGTTAGTGCCTTTTTTCAGCTGTTATCGGACATGCCCTTGGAAACACTCCTCAGGACACATATGAGTGATACTGACATATCACATCCTGCTGCCTCTAATTTAAAGCATTCTGTGACTGTTGTCTAAAATGTCCCTAGCAGGTTATAATTTCATACACTGGCTACAGTAAGACAGTGTATGGAGCAGATGTATTCCTGGGGAATGATGCCGGTAAATCAAATTTTGAGCATTCAGATCCTATTTTTAAATCTAGGGTGCTTACTATTTAAAGGAAGTAACCTTAAAATTCTTGAAAGGATCTCCTGTTAAAAATCACTTTCAGTTGACTTTATCAGTTTTGATTGTTATATTTACTTTGCTCAAAACATGGCCTGCTACATAGAGTACACATTTAATATAAAATTCTGTGGCTAACTTCCATTCAGCCAAATCTAACAAATACTTGAATTCATATTCTCCTTCATATACTTTTGATCATGTTACACTTGAATCAGTGGCCTGAGCTTGTTAAGTCTGTACCCTTTCTCTGGTTTCCATTACATGTCAGAGGAGGGTCAGATGGCCTTGGTATTATCTACTTTGTGGTATCAAGTGAAAAATCATAAAAACCACAGTCTGACGCATTCTACCTTCACTATCCTCTTTCGCCCTCCTCTAATCCATTCCTGTCTCTGGCCCTGCCTCACAGAACACTGTCTAGGGTACCCTGACATCCCTCACACAAGTTGCTCTGACTCTGGGACTGGGCGGGTCTCTGATCACTAGCCCCTACACAAAGAGGGGCCAATCCAGGAATGCCATCACAGTTCGCTAAAAAGAAATAGGAAGAAAGGTGAGAAGTGATGGCCACCTCCAGAATAGTATGAGTGCAGAGGCTGATTTCCAGCTGCAACTCTCTTTTTATATGAGAAAGGGGCCCTGGTCATATGCCAGGCATAAGAAATTTCACTAGGGCTATTCTGTGTGCCAAAGGGAGTTTACTTGCTAATAAGCACAGTTATAAAGAAAATGACATCACCACACTGAATCACAGACCGAAAGCAAAACTAGGTTTTGGTTGATTCTCCACAAGAAACACACTCATGGTTGGCAGCTACAATATCTGTGCCCCTGAGATTTACTTATATTATTATACTGCTGATGCTGGTACATCTTCCACCAAAGACAGGCACAACTACATATGCTATCAGAGGCTGGTGGATAGCTAGGCAACCATGCTTTAAAATAAGATCTTAAGTTTACATTTTAAGTACCTCAGTCTAGTTTGTAAAGTCATCACCCAGTTCCAGCCTCTCTTCCCAGGATAGAATCACTTCACTATTTATACAGTATCAAAGGCCTAGGATATTTTCTTAGAACTTATTTTATACAAGGCATTTTATAACTATATAAAAGCATATTTATTTATATGTATTATTTATATAAAACATATATTTCTTGCTGCTAACAGGAAACTGCCTGTTTTGTTTACTTCTAGTAACAAAATTCTTGCTCACCTACTTGGCCATTTCTGGTCTATAGCTTTCAATTAGGCTTCACAGCCTTCTGAATCATGGCACCAACTTGAATCAACACTACACAGTTTCAAAAGGAGATGAGTTACTCACTTTTTTTTCTAGAAACGCACATATGTAACATCCCTCTACCCCACTCCTCAGTCCTCTTTTTTATATTTCTGAGCAGTTCTGAGGCTAAATTTGGATTTCTTGGCAGAGTGAGGAATAACTATTATTAGTTCACACTGCTTTCTGAAACATACCTCCAGTTTGGGGAGATTCCTGACAATACTAGGAGTCTCTAGGGAATGACCTTGAAGGCACATCATAGGAAAACTTGCTCTCCCTACCACCCCACACCAATGAGCCAAGTGTCAATAAACAAAGAATAACCAAAACCAAATTCTTTGGGGAAGAAACAGAAATTCCATTACCCAGAGAACTATTCAGTGAAGATGCTCAGGGTAGCTCTGATGTGCTCTTGTGCCCTGCCCAGCCCTATAAACCCCTCCCCTCCCCCCTACCCCCACCCAAGAACTAAATGCTTCTCCTCAAAGCCCATCAGACACAGACTGATTATATCAAACCAGGATGAGCTCTTCTCCACATACTGTACTGTCACAGGTACTAAGCAAGACCTAGAGAGAGACTGTCTTCCTGCCCCTGCAAATTCAGGAAGAGAAAGCCCATGAAGCTTGATTTCCTTGGATTTAAACCTCATGTTCAAAAACTATAATAAAAATGCTTATACTAGTGTCTTCTTCTTTCCCCCAGCATCAGGAATTTTGACATTTTGCAGGTACCAATCGAAACAAAACTAGAAAGGAAGAGCCTTATTTTCAAAACACTGCAGGCTCCTCTGCAACTATTTCTTCCAGGAAACCAAGCCTCCACCTCTTGAGTATTTCACTGGAGCCAGGGAAGCTGGAAAGCCCATCCCCCACCCAATGGGAGCTAAACTCCCAGCCAGCTCCCCTCTCTGCAGATATAAAACACCAAGATCGCAGAGGGGGAAGAACATCCGGCTCTTATCGGAATCCCTGGTTAGGGCTCAACCAGGATTCCTTTAAGAAAGTTAGAGGCAGGCCAGAGGAGGCTGGGAAACATGCTATGGAAACAGGATTGCCCCATAACTCAAAGAAACTAGACACCCTGCACACACCACCCCACCCCCAGGCCAAAGTGGAAGAGCCAGATCCAAGGCCTTGCTCCTGCCCAGGCCCTGGCAGGCCAGCTGGCTCCTCCCTCCACCTGCCTGTCATACAGCCAAGCCCCTCAAATTACCAACGGGCTAAGCAAGGGCCCTGGAGACAAGAAGCCTGTTTTGCCACTTAGGAAGCTGGAAGAAATCTTCAAGTTAAGCGAACCCAACCCCCTCTTTTTACGTGTAAGCACACTGGCTAAGCCAGAACTAGAACTCAGGTGTCTCAATCTCACGGTCAGTGAAAACCCTTATGTGCTGGTCCCAAGTGCTCATTTCTCAGGGCTCAGCCTGCAAAGGACTTGGCAACTAGCCCTGCTCAGTATCTAAGACTCCAGAGAATGCCTGCTGAGACGACATCACCTTCCAAACCTCACTGCCAAGACAAAAACATAGAAAAGAAAATCCAGCTCACATATCCCTTTCATGGGTTTTCCTGTAGGTTCCTCTGCTTTCCTCCGCCCCTACACTTCATCCTGCCCTCTCATACCTGCTGTCTATCCTCGGAACACATACAGCCTTCTCTCTACCGCAAGTAACATACCCAACAACATCCAAGTATATATCCACCTCCACCTCCTCAGCTCCAGAAGGGCTGGGTTAGAGAAGATGGAATAAAAGAGGGGACTGCAGAAGGGGATGGACATGGAGAGTCTCAGAAAAGGAAAATGCAGGAGCAGAATGGGACTGTGAGTAAAGAGGGTTTGGGAGGTGGGGTGATGAGTCAAACAGGACCATAACCAAGAAATGAGGAGTAAATTTTCTTTATGTATGTAGGGAAAAAATAGAGGGTAGTGACTAGATAAGAGTCTAAGAATGAAAATAGCTAATGGCTGAGAACTGAGTAACTCAAGGAAGGAGAATTTAAAAGGCTGTTGCAGGTCTTGGGTATTTCTAGATAATACCTGGGATAACAGTACCTGAAGACAAGGCTCTTTTCAGTAGAGAAAAGGAATATGATGAAAAGGGTCTTCCAGGGAATAGGGGTGGGAAGCAGTGTTTCTCAACCCTGGTTGCACATCAGAAAGAATCACCCAGAGAACTTTAAAAATATATATTATTAACCAGGCCCCAACCTAGGCCAATTACACCTGATCTTTGAAAGTGAGGCTCATATGATTGATTTTTCGAATGTGCAGCTAGGGTTGAGAAACACTAAAATACAAGAAAAGCTGAAAACACAGCTGGACTATTTAAGAATGGTGCTGCTAAAGGAGTAAGAAACAGCAAATTAGAGATCAATTTAGTAAGAAAAAGGGAGCCAAAGTTTGAGAGGAACCTTGAGTGGTAAAGCCCTATGTGAAGAAAAGCAATAAGGAAGACAATGTCTGTAAGAGGAACTAAAGTCTAGTTTTGGACAGACCAAGGCACAATTTAAGGAGGATTTGTAGGGAATGGATCTGCTTGCAAAACAATGAGGCCCAAGTGAGGGGCAGAGGCCATAAGGCCAAATCTTGGGGACAAAGGGTCTGGTGTGGGGAACTAATGAGCTTCAGACTGATTTTGGAGCGGGGGGAGGCAGCAACAAGTCTAGGGGGAAAAGGAGGAAGACAATTATACTCAAACTGTAAACGGAAGCCATTCTGATGTATGAGAAGCAACTGGAGTTAAAACTTGTGGGGAATCAGGAAATTATGGAACAGTTTCAAAGAAGAGTTTGTGGCAGAAACATGGAGTATAATTGAGGAAGAGATGGAGGACAAGGGCTGCCTTGGAGAAAAAGAAGAGAGATAGAAAGAGGAAAATTGAATGATGAATTCTACCTGGTTTTGGCAGGGGTAGGTATATATAAGTTAAGAAAATCACTGGTGCTGTTTCAGAAAGATGTGCAGCCTTTCTCTTCAATTAATAGGGGAAGGCAAGGGTCGGGTTTTGAGGGAGGGAGGAAACTTGCAAAGACCCAATGTCCAGAGTATGGAATCACTGGAGGTAGGGGAAAAGAGTAAGCCTTCAATAGAAGCCAGGGTGGGCTGAGTTCTGTGATGTAATGATCTAAGATGGGGTTCAGTTAAGATGGAAGGAGTAAGAGTAAAGATGAGTTCCAGTTGAAAGAGTGTGTTTAAACAGGCAAGAGTGTTGGAGGGAACCCCTTTAGAATAGGATGAAAAATAGGATTCAAGTCCAAAGGGTTTGAGAAATAAAAGAAATGAGGTTGGAAGACAGGGAAAATGGGGCCTAAGGGGTGTCGAGGGAAAAGATGAAGCTGGAGTGAGGGACCAAGAGGAGAGCTGGTCATCACTGTAAAAACTATGAGGCCTCAGGAGAGTGGGGGAGGGTGACGAGTAGGGGTAATGGGTCCAGCTGAGAACTGGAGGATGGAGCCTGACTTGGGATAGAGCGGGTGGCAGTAATAAGAGAGGGGTCTAGTAGAAGGGTGCAGTTTGAAATAGAGAAGAGATGCAAAGGGTAGGATTCTGTGAATTAAAGGGAAAGAAAAATTTGGGCAAGATGGGAAACAATTTGGAGAATCTGGATGAGGGAGAAAGCCCACTTTGGGAATGGGCACCGTTCGGCAGAGCTGAAGGGAAATGGGGATTTGATTGGAAGATTGGGTCCGGGTTTGTGGGGGCTTTAAAGGAGGAGGAGGCCCGGATGAGGGGGATGGGCCAGACTGGCGGGAGGGGGCTAAAGGACGGAAGGAGGCCCCGTTGCGGGGTTGGGGCTCGGACTGGGATGGCTGAAGTGGGGAGGGGGTCCGGTGCGGGGCGGATGGGGCCCCGTTGGCTGGTTGGTGGGGGAGGAGGCCCTCTGGAGCAGATGAAGGGAGGATGGGGGCGGGGAGCTTGGGCCGGGCCGTTACCTGTCCTGGGTGTTTATCATCCTCGGCGGCTCTGCTCAGGGTGGGAGGAGGCGGCGCAGGGAGTGGGTAGGTGGATGAGTGGGTGGGTGTGGGGTCGCGCGCGCGCGGGGCCGATCTCTGCGGGCTAAGTCCCTGTCAGGCCGCGAGCCCAGAGCCCTCCTCCTGCCTCAGCGAGCGCCTGCCTCCAACTGACCCTCCCCGGCCGCCGCCGACGCCGCCGCAACCGCCCCGCCCCCGAGTGCCTTATCTGCATAGCCCCACCCCAGAGCCGCGCGGTGTCCTGGGAAACTGGGGCCCACAACAAAGGGCAAAACACCGCCCCGCCTCCGCGCAGGCGCACCAAGGGCCGGTAGCGGAGAGTGGGGCGGGGGTCCGGGTGAGGAGCAGTTTAGGGGCTGGGTTGTGGCCATGTCCGTGTCAACGCTGCCGGAGAGGTGCGTTGTAGTTAGAGTTTTCTGAGCTTTGACCCAACCTAGACTTCTTCCCTACTTCTTGTTTGCATGGGGCCAAGCACGGCTGTGTCATTTGGAGGGCCTAGGAGGATATTTTATTAAAACAAAATCTGAATTCTAAGAGTCCTAGACACATAGTGCCATTCGTAGACTGAATCCAGGCCCACAGATCTCATTTACCACAGCTTATAATGCAGATCAATAACCAAATGGTAGCTGAGATTAACAGTCTCTGCACCCTGAAGACATTTTTCAGGTCAATGGTCAAGGCCTGACACTGACTGGTGGTTATCTGAAGCCAAATCTCTGTAGGTCAGGATCACAATCACCTGACAGCAGTGGTGGAAGCCACCATCACTAATTCGTTCATAGTCACTTTAGATCACAATCACGCAAGGTTAGGAGTTCACAGTCACCGCCATTCACTCTTCCAAGTTCGCAGTCACCTCTATTCAGAGCTCATAGTCACCTCCATTCTCCAGCTGGTCCTTACCACAGATTAGTGACAATCACCGATGCAGGGACCCCTCGGATAACAATCACTACTGGTCACAATCAGAAGTACTTAAACAAAATCATCAAAGCTCCCTTCTCTATTCATAGCCAATCCAGACTGCAAACAAGATAGTTCACATTATCTTAGATCACAATGGAGCACTGTCACCTCAAATCCTGTTCATTTATTCAACAAATAATTATTGAGCAGCTACTTACTATGTGCTCCAGGCATGAGTCCAGGAATACTCAATGAATGATCAACTAAGAAAAGTCCTTGTATGTCAGATGTCACAATCTGGCCAGGGGGAGAGACACAGAGAGGCCATCACAACATGAGGTAAGTGCTCAATCTGAGGGAGGCCAAAGAGCAGGTAACTAGGGAATTAGGAGTGGCTTCACGGAAAGGGTGATCCAATCACTCCAAATCAGAGGTCACTATAACCCCCAATTCATAATAGCCCCAAATCACAAATGTCTCACATTAGAACCGTCTCAGGACACCATTACTCTACTTGACAAACAACATGCTTTTGGTTTTTAGATGATGGGGACGAAGGAATGGAAGAAAATTTGGAGCTGCCAAACTAAGGCTTTTTCAGCAAAAATGGAAGTAGTAAATGATACCAGAGCAGCCCAAATTATTACTAGATATTTAAGCAAGACCAGTCTCATACTCTGGCTCACTTTAGGTCCTCCACCTTGTCCCCTTAGCTATCCCTACCTGCTCTTCTAAGTTCAAGCTAGGTATGTTCTTAAATTAGTACATAGCACAATGGAACAATTAAATCCAGCCCTGTTCCACACCATCTCATAGTCTCAAAGACCTGGGTAATTTTCTTGGCCCTCGAAGGCAGCTCTGATGGCTCATTTATGCCATCCCATCCCTGGACTAGTAGTCTTTTGGCCCAAAGGACAGTTTGTGGCCAATCAATCAGCAAATATTGAGAACTAAATATAACTGTATTAGTGACCACTTACTGAGCATTATGCTAAAGCACTAATTTTTATAACGGCTCTCCACTCCCATTTTACAAATGAAAAGAATGAAACTTCAGGGAGATTTTGCCAACTATTGTTTATTAAGGGCCTATATGTACCAGGCAAATTAATTTATTTGCTCTAATTCAAAGCTAGTAAGTGGTAGAGTTAGAACTGGAACCCAGAGTTGCCCGATCCTGTGCTTTGTCTAGACTCACATGGTGGAGGAGTGAGAAGGTCTCTGCCACAGCTTGCTGTTTGAAGGAGTGACCACCCCGATAGTCACCCTACAAGCAAGTGAAAAATTCACAAAAATGAGGAGCTACTGTCATCTAACCTGTGCTTTCCAATATGATAGCCACTAGCCACATTTGGCTATATAAATTTAAATTAATTAAAATGAAATAAAGTTAAAAATTCAGTTCCTCGGTCTCATTAGCCATACTTCATGTGCTTACTAGCTACATGTGGCTAGTGGTTACAGTATGGCACAGTATAGATTTTCTACCAACACAGAAAGTTCTGGACAGTGCTATATCCCATCATTCCTCTATCCTATGTAGTCATCACCACAGGTTCAAGCTCTGTTTTATCCGTTATCACCTCCATTCTTATCCACTCACTGGTAACATGTGTACCTTGCTCCCAGCTCCCTGCCCCAGCCACATCCTTCCCTTGTGCCCTCTGCGACCTGTGATCAGCAGAACCTTCCATAGCTCAATTTTTTCTCAGCGTGCTGCCTTCATCTCTTCGCCTGACCTGAAACCTGGCTATCCCCGGCAGACACTGCTTCTTTAGCAGCCCTCTTAGGTAAATGCTATTTTCCCCTTATTCTCAGGTACCTCAAGGTCAGGAAGTAGATCAGTCTATTTCTTTCTAACCCCCAATCCCATTTCTAAACCCCTCCCTCCTACAGTGCTTCCCCTCCTTCCTACAAAATCCCAGTTTGGGCTCTTGGCTCACTGCCTCTCTTTCCATCCTAAATTTTGTTTTATTTGGTGAACTTAGCATCCATGTGATGGCCTCTCCAACATCATCCTCTCACTTAAAAAAAAAAATTATTTCGTTATTAGTTTCAAGTACACAGTACATTGGTTAGACGTTTATATAGTTTATGAAGTGCCCCCCCCCCGATTGCTTTCTCTCCTCTGGCTCTCCACCTAGCCATTACATTAATGCCAACTGCATTCCCTATGCCATGCTCCCCATCCCCATGACCTTCTATCAACTACTAATTTGTACTTCTTTAACCCTTCACCCCTTATTCTCAGCTCCCCAAACACCCTCTCCTCTCACTTTCTTGCCCTCCTCATCTCCAGTGATATTTTCCACAGTCCACAGCAGCTGCCCACTCTGATAGTCACACCCTCGACTTTGTTTTCACCAAAAATCATACCACTTCCAATGTAGACTCTCTGACCACAATGTCTTCCTCAATTTAGCCTCCTTCGGTCATTCTTTGACCTTTCTCATGAGCTCTGATCCTTTGAGCTCACTAATTTCTCACCATTCATTGGCCCCAGTTTTCATGGTCCTTTCTTTTAGCTTCATTTCCATCATCCATCACTCTCTTGCCCCATCTCCTCCCTGGATGCTTGTCTAGCAAAACCCCTACCCTGGATAAATCTACCATCTGCCTTCTCAGTGCTTTTGCTAGAGCAAAATCACACCACCAGGCAGGTTACCTTCCCTTCATGTTCATGATCCTCAAATGGGCTCTCAACACCCTGGGAATTCCCACTACCTTTCTCTAATAAGTTTGTTTTTCTACTCTCTAAGATGATTTATATACCTATTCTCTCTTCACAACCTCTACCCCTCATCTTAGCTGATGACCTAGCCTCTTATGGGTTTTTTTTTTTCCAGTTTTATTGAAACATAATTGACATACAACGTCATACTAGTCTTAGGTGTACAACATGATGACTGGATATATATATTGCCCTAGCCTATTTTGTTACTGAAGAAATAGAAGCAAAGAGGAGCTTTCTCTCATTCCTAACACAACTTGCAAACCTATCTGCCTCTCCACCCACCTGTACCTCTCCCTTCCTAGTACTCTGAGAAGTTCCCCCTCCCTTACAAAGACCAGAGCTAATCCCTCCACAGGAGCTATGTGCTCCAGGCATGTACTAGAGCCCATCCCCTCTAAATTTTTCAAGAATCTGGCTCCTATAGTCTACTCTTTCCCTTCATACAAATGTGTTCTCCAATCCTTAAAAATAATAACACAGCAATTCTGAAAAACAGTTTAGCAGTTTCTTAAAAACTAACCATGCAATTACCAGATGACCCAGGAATTGCATTCCTTGGCATTCTTCCCAGAGAAATTAAAACTTATGTTCACATAAAAACTTGTACACATGTGTTCATAGCAGCTTTATTCGTAATAGCCAAAAATTGGAATCAGCCCAGATGTCCTTTACCAGGTAAATGGTTAAACTGTGTTTGTTTCCATATCATGGAATACAACTTAGCATTTTTCAATTTAATTCTTAATTAAAAAATAATATATATATATATATATAGTGGCAATTTTGCTCTTAGGTAAAAATCACATATATAAATATAATAAAAATTTACTTAGCAACAACAAAAAGGAGTTATGAGTTAGGAACTGCTCTTGCAAGTAAGTATGAGAGTGACAAACTCAAGGGAACAAAAACAGATAACTGTGAGGAGACTATGACAAGAGGTAAGATGAATGCTGGAGGGGCAATCAGTGGACCCTATTTAGGGACTCAACGTCTGTAGGATCCCATCCAAAGAAGCTATATGGTGCCATGTGATTCAGACAAATCTGAGCTTGGCCACTGGCTGACTATATAACTTTGGACGAGTTTCATAGCGACTGAGATCCTGTTTTCTCCTCAGTGAAAAACAGGGGCCATGACACCCATCCTCCAAGACTGCCATGGACATTAAATAAAATAGTGTATGTGAAAGCACCTAGCCAAGTTTCTAGAATATGTTCCATAAGTGTAAATCTAGTCCCACTTCACTCTGTATAAAAATCTCTCTAGAAAAGATCTGATAAAAGCTAATTTATTATGATAAAATTCATGAGTGCGTACTGATGCTCAGAGAGAGGGGGTGGGGAGAAATAAAAGAACAGCAGAAACATTACTGACCACCTTTACAGAATTCAAGGGAACCACCTCATTTTTCTGAAAACTGGTAAATAAAGGGAGAGAATCAAGTCAAGCATTTAACTTGCCTTTCTTATGTGAACTGTACTTCAGGTTAATACAGTTGTTGATGTGAGATAATTGTTCTGAAAACTGGTAAGAGTCATAAGCATTCAACCTGATTTTCTTATAAACATGCCTCAAGGTAACCAATTAGGTAATAAATGAAGAAGGAATAATAGAACATCACTATTTTGCAAATCTTTAATGAGATCATGATCACCAATAGCTGTTAATGTTACAAAAGAGAGAGACTCGTGAAGGTTCTGGCCTCCTGATGAAAGGATACATCACCATCTATGAAGTATTCTAGACCAAAAAAAAAAAAAAAAAAAAGATAACCTGAACCAGAGCAATCCTTTATATTGAAATATAGTTTACAGAAAATAAGAGGAAACGAAGGAATTTGTTAAATGGCACCACGGGAATATAATCAGATAGGAAATTTCTAAACGACAAAAGTTTCTCTTCACTAAAAAGGGTGTGGGGTGGGAATCTGTAGATTCAAACAGATTTAAGAGATTTATCCAACAAATGTAACCAGTGGTCCTTTTTGGGTGGTGATTCAAAGAAACCAATTGTAAAAATGTATATTAGGGAAATTTGAACACTGATTTAATAATATTGAGAAATAATTATTATGGGGGATGGGCAAAATGAGTGAGGTAGTCAGAAGGTACAGACTTCCAGTTACAAGATTAACAAGTCTTTGAGACATAAATAGCATGGTGACTATAGTTAACGGTACGGTATTGTATATTTGAAATTCCTAAGAATAGATCTTAAAAATTCTTATTACAAGAAAGAAATTGTAACTATGCATTCATGGATGTTAACTAAATTTATTCTGGTAAATATGGCACAATATATACATATATCAAAGCATTATGTTGTATGACTAAAACTAATATAATGTTATATGTCAATTATGCTTCAATTTAAAAAAAATAATTATTAGGGGTTTTTTTAGGTCTGATTGTTTAAAAAAGAATCCTCATCTTTTAGTGATACACTGAAATATTTATGAATGAAATGATATGCCTGAGATTAGCTCCAAAAGAACCAACTGGGAGAGGGTATATATGAAACCAGTAGCTATGAGTTGATAATTGTTGAATCATGCTTTTAATTTTTATGTATGTTTGGCATTTTCCATACTAAAATTTAAAAAACAAAACAACACTAGCAACACCACTACCAGATCTTAAACCACATTAATCTACCATCCACTCCACCACTCCACACAAGCTGCCCATGTCTAGGTCACCTCTGGTCTGGAGTCAGTTTTCTGTCTTACCACTTGGCTTTGGGAATGTTTAACAGAGTTGACCACCCCTTTCCTCTTGGGACACTCTCTTCTCTTCAGTGACACTGTCCTCTCTTGAGTGGACCTCTGGCTGCTTCTTCTCAATGTCCTTTTCCAGTTTCACCAACTCTACCTGCCCTCTAAGTGTTGGATTTCTCCAGGCTCCAGTTCTGGAGCCTCTTCTCTATATCCTGAGATGAGCTCATTTATTCCCACAAATTTAAATATTATCTATGGTCTGATGGTTCCCAAATCCATATCTCTAGTCTAGAATCTTCCTTTCAGCTATAGACATACATGCCATGTGACATGACATATGACAAAGCCGGCCTGGCATCTCTGTTAAATGCCTCTAACCTCACGTGCCCAAACCTTGATCTACCTGCTCCCTCTAACCTAGTCCTTCCCCAGGCTTCTCCATCTTTCCTAATTCCATAAATAGCCCAACCACCATCTGCTGCTCAGGCAGGTACCTAGGTGGTGTTAGAATCCCTCTTTTTCCCTCACCCTTCCTCCCTTCTAATCCAACCTATCATAACAAGACCTATCATTTCTGTCTCCAAAATTGATATATTCTGCATCTCTTCCAACCTGAACCAATCCACCACCATCTTTTGCTCAGATTACTGTAGCCTCCTAATGGTCTCCTTGCCTCTTTTTTTGCCCTCTTCTAATCCACTCCTCTCAAAATGGCCAGGGTAATTAATATTTTAAGTACTTTAAAAATATTGATTATATCACTATTGTGTTTGAATCCTCCAATGGCTCTCTACCTCACTTGTAATAAAATCCAAACTCCTCACCTCTCCTGCACACGTGACCCTGCAAGATCTGAGCCCTCCCACTGCATCCTGTTTTCCCCTCTTTCCTGGACTGACTCTACCTCCTTGTCAGGGTCTCGAACATGACAAGCTGCTTTTTGCCTCAAGGCATTTATTCCTACTATTCCCTTGGCCTGGCCCATGCTACTTCCAGATTTTTATGAGGCTGGCTCACCATCTTTGGGATCTCACCTGAAAGCCACCTCCTCAGAGAGCCCTTGGGAGCATCGTTATACTCTGGGCATGTCCTTCACAGCAACTGTCACATCTATAATCAGTTAGTCGGTTGTTTCCTGGTTTATAGTGTCTTTCGCCCCTTAGACTAAAAGTTTCATGAGGGTGAGAAGCAAAGGGCCTTGGCCAAAAGTAGACACTCAATGGGTATTTTTACTGTAGTAAAATTCAATGAATATTTTCTGAAGTGAGAAAGCTTAGAGTTGGAGAGATATGATTTACATGCATGAAACAAATGCAGATGGAAATTAGTGCAAAAATGGGTTGCTCAGACCTTGAGTGTAGGAGTATAGAAGAATTCACATCAGTTTCTTTGCTAAGAACAAAGACAATTCAAAAACCACCTTTCAAGATGGAAATGGAGCCTGAGGCACTGAAAAAAACAAAAAAAAAAGATAAAAATAAAGGTTTTAAAAGGCCCAGGAAAGATCAGAACACCAAGAGACAGGTGTTGTTTTCTTCTGTTCCCTCCCAGGGTTATGCTAAAGCTGCCTTTGGAGATTGTAGAAGGTGACAGAAGGGTATTACCTAAGAGTCAGAAAACCTGAAAGTCCCAATTCTCCCCCTTTTACTGGTTGTTGATCTTGGGCAAGGCACATGTGCTCTTTGTGTCCAGTTTCGCAGCTAAATTTTGAGGTTAGGAGCAGGTTCTGGAAGGCTCTATCTTGCTTTCAAGACTTTTAGGATTCCAAGTGGCCACTTGTATATGGTCGAGCTACCCAGGGGCAAAAATCACTTAAGGGGTGAAACCAAACATTAAGGGAAAGAGATTGGTTTTCAGCAGGGGTCCCCAAACCCTGGGTGTGGACCGGTACTGGTCAGTGGCCTGTTGGGAACCAGGCTGCACAGCAAGAGGTGAGTGGCCAAGGAGCGAGCGAAGCTTCATCCTTATTTGCAAGCGCTCCCCAGTGCTAGCATGACAACGTCGGCTCCACCTCAGATCATCGGGCAGTAGATTCTCATAGGAGCACTGGTCACTGGTGCCAAGAAGGTTGGGGACCGCTGGTTTTCAGGACCCATCTTACCCATGTGCTGGAACCGCAATGGGCAAGGCAAGGAGAAGCGTATGCGGATCGGCCTGTTGTCACCTATCCAGTGAGCTCCCTCTAGTTCCCATCCCAGTACCCACTTCCTGAGTCAGGATCCAAGGAGAAAAGGAGAGACTGGCTTTTAGAGGTGGCAGATTTGTGAGGAGCCCTGCCCCTGGGCTCCCCAGGCAGGAAATGCCTGGCGGAAGGCCAGGCAATCGAAAGCACTGGAAAGAAGAGCAAGCAGAGGGTAGGACTGCCCGGGTGTGGGGTTCCGGGCCTGGGTGCAACATTATTTTAGACCAACAGGAAATATAAAAGTGGTAGTTCCCAACTCCAAGAAACTGAAAATGGCTAGCGATTCCTTTCTGTTCCTCTGACCACAGCCCACAGGCCTGTGAGCATTTCCATCCCCACCTGCCCAGGCCAAAATGGCTCTTTCCAGAAGACAGAATGAGACCTCAGAGCTGAAGTGCTCTGTTCCAGCACTGTCCACATTTTCAGGACTTGCTCTCCCCTCTGGAGAAAAACTTTAGGAAAAAAATGACCCTTTTTCCCCACCCACTCCCAATGGCCAAAGCCCCTCGCTCTAGGAATTACACCCAGGCAGGCGTGGGCTCGCCTCTGGCTGCTACACAGGGGGAAGGGACAAACCTAGGAAATGGGGGAAAGTTGTCCGCCATCTTAAGGATCATAGGGATGGCAAGAAGGTAGGGAGAAAGGTCGAGGAAGGCTAGCCTTCAGAGAAGCCAACTGAGAGGGATGGGTGCTGTGGGAGTAGGGTAGCCGGCGTCGGGGCCCACGGCCTGCCAAGGACTGGGCCCTGGGCTCGGTGCCCGTCCTCTGATCTGCCGCATTGTTCAGCTATTTCCTTCCCTTGGAAGGTGGAGGCGGGTGGAGGCGGCCGAGTTGCGAGTTGCGAGGCCAGGAGTAAATGGAGCAGGGTGGAGCTTCCATGGGGGAGGGGGCCTCGGGTCCGTTCCCATGACCAGCT
The DNA here is from genome assembly GCF_014176215.1 of Rousettus aegyptiacus. NCBI lineage: Eukaryota > Metazoa > Chordata > Mammalia > Chiroptera > Pteropodidae > Rousettus > Rousettus aegyptiacus. The sequence continues at coordinate 132,180,137 of NW_023416306.1, forward strand.
GCCCTTCCGGCCGTCCTGGGACTGCGTGGGAAAAGGTCTTGGAGTTGCTGGGGACAGTGTGTGTATGTGTATTTTCATTTGTGTCTGACTGACTTGCTTGGCTGTAGTCACAGGACAAAGCCCTTTGAGAAACAGTCACCAGTCTATGTTCCCACTGGGTTCTGCCTTGGGAGAGGCATATGAACCCGCCCCAACTCCAGAGAGAAGGACTCTGGGGGCCTTAGGTCCATTTCCCTGGAGGAGTCTTGGCTTCTAGTGAATCTAGATTGGCTGACTTCCTGGATTTACGAGGATGCTTCTGGAACCTTCTGCAAAGCTCCCCACTTCCTGGCACAGCTCTATTACCAGCTGGATGTTGGAAAGCGGGTGGGAACCGGACATGAGGAGTGAAGTCAACCATTCCCACAGCTTCTCTCTAAGAAACCCAGAATCCTTCATAACCACATAGACCTGAGAGCCAAGGCATGGTAGAAACAAGGGCACAGAAAGCTACGGTACAGTGCTCTGCCTTCAGGCAAGAAGCCTCAAAGTGGAGATCACAAACTAGCAGTCACATGCATCCTGTAGACACATGCCTCGTTTGGTCAGCACAGTGCTTAAGAAAATTTTGAGCCCATATTGAGAGATTTCACACAAAAATCCCAATTCCTGTAATTTCTTGAAAAATCAGAAGATATGGCTAACGTTGATACCGTCACGCCCGCCAAGAAAGCAGTTGATTAGGCGGAATAAGATTGCTCCCTTTAGAAAGAGCTGGGGGAAGCGAGGAGTGAGTGGCCAAGAGGAGGAGGGAGTAAAACAAACAAACAAACAAACAAACAAACAGAGCTTGGGTCATCCATCTTGCCACAGTCTCCACCACTCTCCCTTGTCAACACTGAGGCTAAGCATCAGTTGCTGTTGCTCATCAGATTTACGTGATCATTACATATCTTTCTGTGCTCTTGTTTTATGTGATGGCCTAAAAGAAACTAAGAGAGCCACCATATTTCTATTAAAGCAGGTATAATCAACAACAAAGATGAGATTGAGTGTCCTCCCATCACCTTTTCTGCACCATCCTTGCCACCTTCCAGTGGCATGGTGCTTAATGCCACCTTCTGACAATACTGTGTCACGGGCTTTGTGCCATTATTGTACCCCACTCCTTCCCTCACCCCCAAATCACAATTCTCATTTTCTCAGCAAATCCCAGGTACAAAAGATAAAGGAGCACTGTCTCAGAGGGATCCCCAGCTCCCCCTCAGCCCGGGGTTGCTAATGACCCTGTGATAAAGCTGAAACTCCTCAGCCTAGGTGTCTTCTCATGTAGACATCTGCAACGTATGCATGTGAATACATACGGACATATCTGAAGGAGCTAGTACTGAAATCAAGGTCACCTCTGGGAAGATGGGGAGGCGACCAAAAATGGAGGTCATGGTCCCAAGCCTATCCATAAAGTTTTACATTTTTACAAGGAGATTGTAATCATACATAACTTACATAATTAAAATTAATACAAAGCAGAAATGCCTTAGCCTAGTAATTCTTACTCTCACATTTACTTACCTGCCCACCTTGAACTGGTCCACCTTCAATTCCCTAAACATACCCTATTTCCACTTCCATATCTTTTCTCTCTCTTCTTCCTACCCAGAAGGCCTTTCTTCTACTCCTCTACCAAACCAAATCTAGCCCATCCAAGGCAGTAGTCTTTCAATAATTTAGCTCATGCACACCTAAACAAAATTTTAAATGATGTGACTCTCAATAAAGCTGACTTTTAAAAACCACATTCTCTTGAAATTTTTATTTATTTTTTATTTTTATTTTATTTATTTTTAAGGCGAGGCAACCTTTGGTTGACCTCACAGATTGCAAGGACCTTGTCAGCTTACAATCCTTTATTTTTAAATTTGATTTATTTTTTATTTTTTATGCCTACATCACCTGGTCTCCCTAGGTGATCTCCCATCCAAGTACTAACCAGGCCCGGCCCTGCTTAGCTTCTGAGATCAGACAGGATCAGGCTTGTTCAGGGTAGCATGGCTGTAGACTGAAATTTTTAAATTAAAAAAAAAATCTAACCAGGTTCAAATAGTTGCAGAGGATGTGATTTCTGGTGTATCAAAAATATTAACATTTTAAAATACAACTTAATTAAATGTAGCTGGTGGAATCACAGAGATTTGATACCCTTCACCGCCATTTGCAAAATACATAAGCCAGCTCTTCTTCAACAGAGAAAAATTTACACCATTGTATTTTCTCGTTGAATTCATATTTTCTTTCCACTTCCCCCACATAATACTATCCTAGTGTAATATAAAATTATGCTTGGAAATATTTTATTTATCATCAAACCATACTTCTCTGTCATAAAAAATATATATTAATTAAAATTGTATTTTTAAAAATTTTTTTGTGTCCATAGGCTTTGGATTTTAAAACTTTGTTTTGGATTGACCTATCATTACAATAATTATTAGTTCACTGTTTTTCAAAACAACATAAACATTTTGCAAATGTCGATAGAGACTTTTAAACACCAGAAGTAAATTTTTATAGGAAATACAACTCGTCGAGATGGATGTGTACATGCTGGAATGAGACAGTGATCAGCATTAATTTTATTTCCACGTTTCATTTTTATAGATGATAATGCTGCGAAATCTTGTTCACATAAATAAGTACACAGGAATGGAAGAAGTTCTGGCAGTCACTCAGTACCACCTAATCATCCAGCGGGTACAAATGAATTTGTTTTACCTCCTTAAATCGTTGAAAGCAAAATATTGGGAAATCTTTGATTTTCAAGCGGATGTATTTCCCTGTCCTTTGGAGTCATTCACTTTCTCAATATTGAAGTCACTATTTAAAAGTGTTTGTTTGGAGCCCCAGAGATTTTTACACACCAAGTTGACATTGCAAAGTCAGATTTAGGATGGGCAATAAGTAAGTCTTTGTGCAGTCTAGACTAAGTTATGCTATTCTAACAGGCACACTCAAAATCTTAGCCCCAACTCACGATTCATGTCCATTGCAGATCAGTTGGAGGTTTTTCTTTTTCCTTTTTTTTTTTAATTGAGGTATAATTGACATATATAGTTGGAGGTTCTGATCCATGCCATCATCATCCAGGAATCCAGACTCCACCATCAGAAATGTCATCAGTCACCATAGCAGAGAGAAGGAGAATCATACCCTGGCCCTTACATGCTTCCACTCGGAAGAGACACATTTTTGCTCATACTTTATTAGCTAGAGGAAGTCATATGCTCACACCTAACTTCTAAAGGATGGGAAAGTACCTGGAAGGAGGAGAACAGAGAAAATGGGTGAGCAGCACCCATGAATACCACATCTTTCTTTTGTAAAGTAGAGACAAGAAATTGTGAAAATGAAGGGAAGAGAGACATTTTCAAGCATAGAATAGTACCTGCTGAAGATGTGTTCTGGAAATTGACTCCCTTCAACATAACTCTGCCACCTACCTTCAGAAAGGCCTTTTCGTATCTCCAGGGTGACCCGTGCCCAAGTCCGAAGACCACTGCTGCCTTTGCAAAGACTTTCTCGACCCTGTAGATCCAGGGATGTCTCCCAGGTTCCTGCTGTTATCATTGCCCGTATTATCCATTTGGAAGCTACTGGGGGTTAGTTACCTTTTTACATACATCTAATGTTTTCTTAACAAGATGTATTCTCTTTGAGGATGGGGACCATATCATCAAGTTTTTATACCCCTCACACTGTCTAGCAAGGACAGAAAATATATGAGTTCTGCTTGATGGCTGGTTACTTTTCTCTGTGTGCTTCAATCTCCTCATCTATAAAGTTGGAATAACAAGGGTCAGCCTTTTGATTACAAATGAGATGACAGAAAAGTTCCTCCCATCTCACTCTCCTTTGCCTGCCAGGGATCATCAGCATCTTTACACTGTACTTCTGAAAAGCTGTATGTGATGAATGAGCCATTGAAGGCTCTTGAAAGGTCTGTGGAAAGTGAGTTTAGGCAGATCATCAGTGATAGCTGAGTGGTTGGGGGACATGAGAGAAGTGTGTGTGTATGATGGGATGTGGAGGAGTTTAGGAGAAGGAAGTCCACGTAGAAAACATTGCTCCCTCATCCAGAGGCGAGGCGATGGCACCCACTGGAAGGTGAGGCAGAGAATGGTGAACTACACTGCACCCCCAGGGACACCAGATGCCTTCCCGAACCCCCAAACCTGGATTCAAACTTGGCGGAGAGTGGTAATTCTCACTCCTCTGCCAGCCCAAATTGTTTTGGCACCCAACCCTGCCCCCTGGTGGCTTCTGGGTGTATTGCTGATACATTCTGGTTTCTTGTTTGGGGAAATTGGGATTGATGTAGGTGAGAGGAAGATGGCCAAAGTTGCTTCTGCAGAAAAAGGGAACAAAAAGGAGAGAGAGGAGGGGGCCATACACGTGGGTTGGGGGGTAATAGAGCACTTGTAGTAGTCTCTGTCTCCAGACTCACTGTATGGCGAGAAAATTAGAAGGAATCTTTGAGTTGCAAAGTTAACACCACATGGGCATGGTTCAGCCCATGCAATGTTTCTTAAATTTTTTGGTTAGCTGTCAACATGCAAAATCAGAAACTTTCATATTAAAATCTGAATGTCCAGCTTCTCTTGAAAGGTCAAAATACCAAGCCACATAGGGCCCCCATCCTGCTGAGAAGCAGCTGAACAGGGCTGAGAAGCCATTGCCCCTTTCAGTGGGGCATGAGGTCCGCCACCCAGTAACCCAGGCTGCCTCCCTCAGTCCCATCACCCCTGCCCCCACATGAAGGCCAGTATTTCATGACAGAGAGTGAGGTCAAAAAGGGGTCAACCAGTCACCCATGTCTGACTTGCTTCTAGAACATCCTCACTAAGCATTGTCCAGTATATTCTTGACTTCGGCAGGCAAGAAAGTTATTGCCTGTAAGAGCTATTGCACCTTCAGATAGCTCTGACTGCTTTCACAGGGTGGGAACCTCCATTGAGGTTGCATTCCCATGAGGACACATATCTAGAGAAGAGACTTGCCTGCAATGTATTTCGAAAATGAAGTAGCCGGTTAGCAGGCATGTGTTAGGTTCCACCAGGTGCCCTAGACATGTTGGTAAGTAAATGATGGCAGGACCTATGCCCTAAAGGAAATTCTAGTCTGGCAGGGACGCAAGGCTTACACAGATGAGATCAATGCCTGGTAGTGCTAACTGGTAGTGTGATACCTGGGAACAGTGCACTGAAAAGGAACAGTCCAGATCTGGGCTCCCAGGGAGCTCTATCTCTGCCATTTCAGTGGGTAAAGACTCCCAGATGTGAAAAATTAGATATGTAAGCTCTGAAAATATCAATTTATTTTTAATAAGTTGATTCTTAAACTCTTAAGTCTAGAAGTTTAATTTGTGAGACAGAAGGGCATTCAGGTAACTGAATTGATCTAAGAAACATTAAGTCAGGACTCCTGAGTTTTATGTCAATTCTGCATAACCAAATGACCTTGGGCACATCTCTTTGTCTCTTAGGGCCAAAGCTTAAGGCTTCTTCATCTGTGAACTCGGGATTGAATCAAATTTCTTGAGGCCTCATGTTCACTTTTGTATCCCCAGTGCCAATGCAGGGACTGGCTATCTAGAATAGAGACTATCTACAATTCCAGCAGGTGTTCCATAAATGTTTGTGATTGACTGCCAACCCTGCCTCTGAGAGCACTAGCCAGAACAAAGGCATCCAGACAATCCAGAACAAATGGACCCTGGAGTTCCTCCTGAAAGATCAAAAGGGAAAAATATCTGTGGGAGGCTGGTGAGTATTTTTGACCACAAGAGGGCACCCCAGTCTCACGTGGCCCACCAGGTCCCAGGGAGGAGGGAGGCCCCTCAGAGGCCACCTGTGTAGTGCTTGCTGTCTTAGGTGAGCAGAAATCTCATGGGGTGCACCACTGGGCCAAGACACCTGAGATGTAAACACAGATGAATATACGGCAAGGGAGGAATGGAGGATGTGGGGAGACAGGACAGGAGAGAAAAAGAGAAAGAAAGGGACTTGCTGGGGCCACAGCGCATGCCTAGAGAGCCATCAGAAAATGAAACCTGGTGTGAGGTCACACAGAAGTCCCCCTGTTACCTTGAGGATAAATGCAATACTCAATTTCATAGGAAAAAGCCTCTCCCGGTGAGTATCTCAGAGCCTGCACGGTGGTCAACAAACGTCTTGACTTGAATGCACAGGGAAGAAGGGGCCAGAAGCTAGATTAGGGTGGGTCTTGAATGCCTGAATCTGGCCTATAGGCTCTACAGAACCATAAAAGTTCTTTGAAACTGTGAAATGGTATTTTGGCACAATTCATCTGGCAGTGTAGACAAGAAAGATTTAAATATATACATCTGTGGAAAGCATATGCAAAGAAATGCTTGGGAGTATGGTCTTTGGGGAAAACCCTAGTGGAGATCAATGCTCTGGGGGTGGTTGCTCCCTCCTTGTTTCCTTTTATGGTGCTTCTCTCTCCATCTCTTCCCTGAGAACCAAGCTGGTTTCCAGGAGGCATACTCCGTTGGTTCCAGGAATACGAACCTGGGCCTGAAAAGAGAAACAGGCACAGCAGAGAAGACTCTCCTGTGAGAGACTGACTTCACCAGGGGTTGAACTCTGAGTGTCCTGATCTGAAAGCCAAGGAATGGCCCACCTCCCGCTGTGCCCACCTCCTAAGTCACCCACTTAGGTCGCTGTTCTGAGAAGCCACGGAACCACAATAACGTGGACCCAAGGGGATAGTGAGCCATTTGGAACCACTAATGCCTAAATCTTTCCCTTTCCAGTTGCTTCCCACTTAAGTAGCTCCAAAGCTCAGACCTCCAGACCTGAGGTTGTGCCCTGAGAACAGCAGCTAAGCCTTACTCTCCACCTCTGCACCAAACACCGGCTCCTGGAGAGAGCAGATACTCAACAAATGTTTGCCGAAAGGAAGAAATGACCGAAGAGTAAGAATGAATGGGTAAGCGGGTGTGGTCCTTCCCCTGGGGTGACTCAGGGCCTTGGCTTGGCTCCTCAAGGCCAAACATGACTTTGGCCCCTTTCCAAACTTGAATTTCTTGCCCTGGAAATGGCCGTTCCCCAGACCACGTCCCTGGGCAACAGTGAAATCAGAGACAGGAGAGCTTCATGGCTACGCCCATGGACTCAGCTCCCTCCCTCTCTCCTAGCCTGCTGATGTTAAGTTATTGAAAACAAACTCAAATAGTTCATCTCGAGTAAAAATTACTCATTCAGGTAGCATTGTGAAGGTGCAGTTACTCAAAAACTCTAAGGATATACTCTAACTCAGATAAAGGCAGTTGATATTGGTTCATGTATAATCCTGCCCTGGCCAAATTAGGAAACAAGTCTACTTAAGGGATTTCTGAGCTCTGATGACCCTTGTCCAGTTTTTTTTCCCTCCCACAGATTCCAACATTGCAGCCTTTTTGTAACCAGGTTACTAGAGAGGTTTGGGTAACCACTGACTCTCCTAGTCTACCAGGAGCTCTTTATGAGACCCTGTGGCCCAGAGTTCCAGAGAATCATTTCACTCTGGATAGGACACCAGAAAACCTGGGTCTTGAGCTTGCTTCTTTCTGTGGCATCTTTTAAATTTTGGTTTTCATAGCTACAAAAAGTAGATAATACCTTTCTTGCTGATCTCATAGAGCTTTTATGAGGATCACCAGCAATAACTGTAAAGCACTATATGAATATATCACTACTACTATTGCCAGAACTCTGAAATCCTAAATGATTTGATCAAAAGGCTAGAGTTAAATCTAAAGGCACCAAAGTGCCAAAAGCCAGCTCTGGGGGCTCGCATATGCTCCCAACAATTTCTGGGCCCCTGCCCTCTCACTCCTCCACCTCCCCTCTAGGTAGAATGAAGAGTTTAAAACCTTTTGAGGACTATCAATTCATTGGAAAAATAACCAAGGAGTACATAAACTAGAATCAACTCAATTTCATTTAAGGATGAAATATGAAAATGTGTTTTTTAAGAACACTATTGCAAACATTTATTGCGCACCTTCTACGTATTAGGCACATTCCTGCATGATTGTTAACCTTCACAATAACTCTGTGAGAAAAGGGTAAGATTCACAAAGAAATGTATGTATGCTTAAAAAAGATGGGCTTTCATAAAATGATGTAACCATTACTTACCTCTAAGATACCTCCTACGAAATTGTGTTGCATTTTCCCTACCACAGGCAGAAATACAGACACACTGCTTTGGTTCTTGCATAAACTGAGGACTCGATGGGTCCTGCAGGCCCAGTGACCCTTCTGAGGTTAAAAGGCCAGAGAGACCGCACAGCGCTGGGCTGAAGCTCGATGTCAGCGAGGGCCTTCGCTTTGTCCTTTAATCAGTGAGCAGCACCCAGGATCTCAGAAGTTATCAGGCCAGAGTGTGGCCTGCTAGGAAACCTGAGCTGTAGTCCTGGCTTCTGGAACTGCAGGGGGAGGCTTCTCAGCCTGTGGCCATCCTGTGTCTGCTGCTTCTTCGCCCATGTGCTGAAGGATGTGTGTGTGTGGTTCTGAAGTGGCCAGGCAGGGTGGTAGGAGCTAGATTAGGAGTCAGGAGAGCGGAGCACACCTTGGCCATTGTCTTTATGCCTTATAGCAAGCCACTTCCCTTCTCTGTGCTTACACTTCTTCTTCTGTAAGACAGAAGAGGGCACGGGACAAAATGTGTTCCATGCTGGCATTCTGATAGTCAAGGGCCCTGCGGAAAACCAGGTGAAGTGGTTCGCTCTGAGGTCATGAAGAGAATGGCTCAGGGGCACCTGGCCTCCCTCCAAACTCCTACAGGGGCTCCCACTCACTCAAACCAAACAGAAGCCAGAGGGTGAAGGAACCTGTGGATGGTCAAGAAGACCCAGGGGAAGTGCCTCGGGAGCTCATACCCCTTTCCCATTGGCCCTGGAAAACTGCCAGTGATCTGTTCAGCCTCCCTCCCCTCCTGAGGCTGGGCACTCAGCCACTGTAGGCTCTCTGTTCCTGAAGGGGCATGTCAAGGAGCAGCATCTCCTCTCCTGGAGGTGGCCTGCCTGGGTGGAGGCCTTGCATGGACGGACAGAGTGGTGTGGGCTGCAGCTGAGTGGTTCCCGCCACCTGATACTTTGCAAGAAAGCGTTTCTTCCCCCATTTTTGCCTTTCCCTTCCAGGATCCCCTTCTGACACTTTCCCTTATGTTACTGAGGTGCCTGGCCCTGTTTCTCAAGGATACTTCCATTCTGACAGAGGGCTCATGGAGATCACAAAGGCTTTAAGACCTCAGGAAATGGAACTTGGCAGGGCACATGCATGATAGGGAGGGCAGGGTGGAAAGGGCGAGGGATGAGGGACAAGTGAGCCTAGTCCCTCCTGAGACCACCGGGCTCCCCTGGACCCTGAGCCTTTATCTTGCACTGATTTGCAGGAAAGCTCAATGTCAGGACACACAGCCTGGAAGTTCCAAAGACGGGTCTGGGGACCTGCTCGCCTGTGAAAGCTCCAAGGTAAAAGTCACATCCCTAAAAATGCTGGTCAGGCAGCAGTGCCCAAGAATGGCCCAGTCAGGGTGCTGAGCACAGAGCAGGCTTCAGGTCAGGGCTCAGGAGCAGCCTAGGCCCCCAGTGCCTCAATGAGCATCCACTCAGCACGTGTGTGTGTGTGTGTGTGTGTGTGTGTGTGTGTGTGTGTGTGTTGTGAGAGAGGGTGAGAGAGAGAAGCAGGGTGGGAGGCACATGAACTTGTGAAGATGGCCTCCTCTGCCATGGGGGGAGAATCTGGTGCTGCTGGGAAGAGACCCCTGAGCAAAACGGCCCTGGGTCTCCCCAGATACCTAAAATCCTTTCAGAAAGGAAAGAAGCCTTCCATGTGTAATCGGATCAAGATTAAATACCTTTGGAAATAAGGTGCTCTCTGGAAAGAGCATGGAATGGGGAGTCAGGACCTGGCTGCTTCTGACCCCAGCTTTCCCACATCCTGGTGAAAACCCTTTTGACTACTCGAGGCTCATCAACTACACAGTCCAGTGCAAAAGTGACTGTCCACTAAGGTCCTTTTGCAGAGCCCCTTCCAGGATGGCTTCAGGGCTTCCCTCCCCTCTTCGCAGCTCCTCCGCTCAGACCCAGGCCTGCGCGCCCAGCTCCGTAAAGCGTGAAAGAGCTCCCCCCAGGGAAGCCAGAAGAGCAGGGGCCTTTAAATTATGGAGCAGCTTTCTTAGCCCCTCTCAGAAAGGCCCAGGCGCCCCAGCTAAATAATTCACCACCTCAGGAAGACCCAGTGGTTCCTGACACAGCCAAAGTAGGTCAGGCATCGGCCTGGCCCTGGTGGGGGTGGTGGGGCTCAGAGCCGCTTCCCCACCAGCGCTAGGAGGGGCTGCAGGCCTTGCTTGTTCGGCAAGCGCCCAGCTGGTCCAAATACAGCATTACAGTGAGGGATGCAAGACAGGAACTCATCAACACCGGTCCTCTTGTGGGCATGAACACAACCGCCAATGCTTCTCCCCTTAGAGCCTCCCTCTAGGGTTCAGATAACCCACCACTTGACACCCAGAGTTACCTACACGGCCTGTGCCTGGCCAGGCTCTTCCTCCCTCACAGCACCTGGGGGTGCTATGTCCTCTCTTCACAGGCAGGTACCAGTCGGAGCTGCAAATGTCACCTCTTGAGCCTTTAACAGCTGACATAATCATCAACAGAATAACGTAGACCCACGTCAGCCAGTACAGTACAGGAGAAGGGGTGAGGCAGGGAGTGGCGAGGGGACACCAAGATCCCCCGAGGTGCAGGTGAGGCAGTGACCTGGGTCGGCCCCAGTGGCAGGGAGGCTCCGGGGCGTCTTCTGCCCTAGGCATGGCTTCTGAGACAAGCAGTGAAGGACATGGGGTGAGGAGAACATAGGAAAGACAAACAGCGAAGCCATCAGGTTAGTGTTCCAACCCCCCAGAAGGAGCTGGAAAGATTTCAAACCACATCACAGAGGAAAGAGGAGGAAACTGAGGCCCCGAGTCACTAAAGGGGAGAATCGAGGCCAGCTGCAGGCGTCCTGACTGGGTCCAGCGCAGCTCAAGGTCTTGTCACCACACCACTTCCCTGACCTTCATATTCATGTGCTCTGGCTCCCAGCAAAAACACCCTCTCTCAGGAATCAGAGCTGCAGTTGGGAGCCCAACAGGAAAGGTGGACTTAACCCTTACTGGGCCAGATGGCTGGGTCCTCTCCTTCCCTCTAACACAGCCTCACAAGACGTGCACCAAGGATGCTGCATGGAGGAGCCCAACCTCCCAAACCACAGTCCTTCTCTACTAATGGGCCTGAAATGACACAGGCCATGAAGGGTTAACTCAACTAAACACAGCACCCAAGAAAATTAAGATCCCCTTTGTGTGCTTATTCTGGATGCACAGACTCTCTGGTCCTAGCCTCAAATCAGAAAATGACAAAGTGAATGAATTCAACACAGGGAGGGCTCGACAGATATGACCCCCCACTGCATGGACCTTGGCAAGTCACTTCTCCTTCAGACTTCAGTAACAAAAAAGCAGGAAGAAGGAAGAGGCTACGCAGTGCTCAGGCCTGGATCTACTTCATTTTCTTGCCGCCTGAACTCAACATCTGTCTTCTAGTTATGCCCTCCCAACAGCGGTCTACATCCCACGGAAACAAAGGGCAGAGAGCAGTTCCTTTGGATGATTTTTTATTTTGCATTTCATATATTATCCAGTTTCACATTCTCACAGGATCAGCAATTACAACAGCCACCTCGTCTCCCAAGTCTGAAAACGGCAAGACAGCCACAGCTGTGGCCAAAGGCAAAGCACTGATGTGCTCATGAAACAAAAAAATTGCACAATTTTTCCTTCATTTTTCTTCAACTCACGCCTGACACAAAGGCTCATGGCTGGAGAATGGAAACCCTTTTCTTCTTCATGCCTCAAACTAAACATTAAACTTATCTGACAGAGCGAACAAGGTCTCTTTAATAATTAATTGCACACACACAAAAAAATCCTTTATGATGCATAAATATTTTGTTACACAGGGTACAAAAATACTTTCACTTTTTGGTTGGTTTCGAAGTTTGGGAAGAATGAGGAGCAATGGCAGGGGTGGGGTAGCTGTGGAGAGGTCAGCAAAAAGGGCAGAGAAAGGGTGTTCTTAACAGTTGTTGGCCCATCTGAAGAGGAGGAAGTAGAAGACCCTGATTTGAAATGAAAAAGAAAATACTATCTTTGTTGGGTGGTCGTCGCTGTTCAGCCTGGAAGTGTGGGGTGTAGTGGCGGGGGGCACCTAGTGGAAGTGGCTACAGGGCTCGGGCCTCACTGAAGCAAGGTGGGTGTAGGGGAGGGGTGTGAAGAGAGGGACCGGGAATGATGAACCATTAGTGGCCAGGACCTGTTGCTATGGTGACACAATGTGAGAACAAACTGTACACTCACATATACACAAGTTTAAGTGTCTTAATTCATGCCAGAAAACATGCAAAATCAAATGCCTCGTTTCTTTGAGGTGCAGCTACAAAAGCAAGTTTGGACCAGAGGTCAAGCCTTGCTAGGTCCCAGTGAGGCCTCCGAGCTGGGTCTGGGTGTCCCAGCGAAAAGGCCCCTGAATCCTCGCGTGAGGCCTTGGAGAAGGGCTCTGGGGCAGGATGGGGCTGAGGAAGAGGACAGAAAGGAAACAGGAAACAGTCCACTGAGTTAGGCTTAAAATTCACAGTCTTTGGAGGGAAGCAGCAGCTCTCCACAGGCCGCCTGGGGACAGTGGAAGCTCAGGGCAGCTTCCTCCCCAGCAGGGCAGGGGCTTCAAGCTGCGGTAACAAGACCTGGAGGGAGGGGAGAGAGGTGGCCGTAAGCAGAGGCATCAGACTAGGGCTGAACCCAGGCCTTCCCCGTTGTGAGGGGGCTGCAAAACAGATGGCAGGGGTCGGTTGACAGGGGTGGGAGGAGAGGAAAAACCCAGCCAGAGTGCCCAGTGCACAAGCTCAAGTGGAGGCTCAGCATCCGCGGGCTCTGGGACTCAGGCGGAGGGGGGAATCGCAGCCCTGCAGGAAGCCCGGGTCCAGGACATTTACCTTGGACCTCTGGGCCAACACTTACTGAAGAACTAACAGAACTGACGATATTTCCATCCTTGCTGGGTGGTATCAGAGGAAGGGTACCAGCGCACCTGCAAGAGAAGCCAATGTCAGGAACTAGCTGTGCAGTCCCTTGCCTTGACGGCAGGGCGCTGTAAACATGGCCTTCGGTGTCCCTGTTGGAGTCCTGGTTCTATCACTGACTGGTAGATATCAGGCCAGTTACTTACCTCTAAGCAACAGTTTCTTCATCCTGAAAACAGGAGAGTCCCACCTGACCTGCCTCCTCCGCAGGGTGAAGGTTCAAAGGAGAGAAGTTACAAAGGTGTTTTATACTCCACTAAGCCCGACCGGAATGTGCCAGCTTGCACCAAGTGGAATCTTGGCATTCGGGGGCATTTGTGCCAATGACCTTCCTTGCCCTCCCCCCTTTACTGGGAGAGCATGGAATTCCTAACATTAGGAGAATGAACCTAATAAATTTTTGTTCCAATTCTTTGAGTCCCAGTGTCCTCACCCAGCTATAGGCTAGAGATGATTAAGTCATGAACAGTTGTGATCTGATAGGACAAAATGTAAAAACATTAGAAAGTAAAGTCGGTGTGGCCTCCAAGGGGAAGGACGCCAGACGGTGGTCCTGTCCTCGTATGGTTCTCTAAGCCATTATGAAACCCAACTGCTGCATCCTCTCCGTTTCCACTTCTCCATCCCTATTGTTCCCTTCATTACGAGCCTGCTAAGTCTAGAAATTTGTAACCTATGAGCTGAGTCCTGGGGTGGGGGCCTGGCAGCTACTGAAACCCCAGCACGCGCCCAACCCCTGTACTTGGCAGGAGGCCCCACAGAACAGTAGCCCCAAAGCAGGATTCCCAGAGACTGGTCAGGGAGTGTCATGCACCCCCTTCCCCATGGGCCAGTCGTCTGACAGTAAGCCACGCTGGGTGCCAAGCCAAGACTGCAGGGTAGGCCACCTGCCCCAGCCACAGGCAGCACATCTGCCCTAGCCTGACCCATGACTGCCTGCGTGAGTGTGGCGACAGGACCCTGGGTGAGGGGTAAGAGATTACCCACAGAGGGGAGCCCAGAGTCCCCTTAGAAAAGGAAAGGATGGCACGCGGGAGGTATAGAACGAGTAGTGGCTGGGCACACAGACAAGTTCCTTGGAGTGGCAGCCGTCAGACCCTGTTACCCACTTGGCTGCCTGGAATCCCCACCTCCTGGGGAAGCAGAGAAGATCTCGAGAATGCCAGGCCTCTGGGGCTGATAGAAGATCCTGAGAACTCGCTCCTGTGCCCTCACTCTAAATACTAGGTGCTATTTTGTACAGCACAGGGCTCTGACCACCACATGCTCAGCAAGAAGTCAGGGGCTGGTCACCCTGAGACGCCAAGATGCTTGGCAAATAGCATATAGTAGGGCCAAGTCTTAGGTCACCTGACCGACACCAAGACCTTCCTTGGGCTTCAAGGATATGGCATTGCTGTCACCAGGACACAGTTGACCCCAAACTGCTAGAACTACCTTAATTAAGCCCACACCACACAGAAAGGGTCAAGAGCATCATCTTGCCTTTGAGCTGCCCAGCCCAGGGGCTGCCAGATCTTCTCTCCTGCCTTCTAAACATCTGGAAGCTGTTCCCTTCCTTCCCAGCTGACAGCTGAGTGGGAGGAAGCCCTTCCCCCCTTTGCTGAGCCATGGATGCCCTCTCAGCTGGAAGCCTGGCTGGACACTAGAGCTCATTCAACAAGAAGGACAATGAGGAAACCGGCACTGCTGTGACCAGATAAGTGCTATTAACAGCTAAGCCTGTGGCCCAGCTCAGGGAATCCCCTAGTGGGTCCTGACTACCACCCTTAACCCAGTCTCCAGCTGGAGCAGTCCCTGCCCTCACTCCCACCCCCAGTAAGGAAGTGCCTGATAAGCTGGGTGCCCTGCACGCCTGGAGGAGGGGAGAACATTGGATGAGAGTGGGAGGGACTCTGGAGGCCTCCTGCAGCTGCTTAAGGGCTCCTTCAGAGAGCCTGCCTCAGCCAGCCCCACTCTCTCCACAGTGCTGGCACGCCTGCCTCCAAAGCAGCAGCTTCGCCCCTAGCCCGAGATGAGGAGGCCCCCTCTTCAGGGAGGAAGTATAGGAAAGACCCCATTTCTAAGCTTGAGATGGCATTTCCCTGAAGTTAATAGAGTTACTCTAGGGGCTGCATTACTGCTTCCTCAGACACCTGGTATAGGACAGCGGTCCAGGTCCTCTCAAGCAGGGGTCCCCTATCCCTGGGCCATGAACTGGTACCGGTCCAAGGCCTGTTAGGAACCCTGCCGCACAGCAGGAGGTGAACGAGCGAAGCTTCATCTGTATTTGCAGCCGCTCCCCAGCGCTAGCATCACTGCCTCAGCTTCACATCAGGCATTAGATCCTCATAGAAGCACTGGTCCCTGGTGCCAAAAAGGTTAGGGACCATTGCTCTAAAGAAGCACAGTCCATTCTTGTCCCAGCTCAGAACAAGAGACCCCCAGGCTCAGGGGTCAGTTCAAGCACATCAGGGAGCAAGCAGCTGGTCCTGTCTCAGGGTCTCTAGTTGTTCACAGGAGATGTGAGGTCCTGAGAGGCCACCCCACAGGGACAAGCCCATGGGCATCTAGAATGAATTAGGCTCCAAGAGGACCGGCATCAAAACAGAGGGGACACGAACTTAGTTCTTTCTGACTTCTTGGGACTGAGAAAATAACCAAGAAGTGGGCAAAGGAATGAACTCATGCAAGAAATATCAATAGCCAATAAATATGGGAGCCTTGCTCACCGGAAGGTCAATTAAAACAATACCCGGTCTTACTTATCCCAGATTGGCAAGTCTACACTTTGACCTTGTAACAGTTTTAGGAATTTGTGATAAGGAAAACAAGCGGGACAGGTGTCCAGAGAGGTGTGAACAAGGGCGTCCATTGCTGCGCAGACTATCAATAGCAAAAAAAAAAAAAAAAATTTTGTGTAAAACAACCTACTTACCACCTACAGGGAGCTGGACACACACAATGGTGGGCTGGTCAGGCATCCAGAATACAGAATACAGATCTACATTTACTGGCATGGGGATATGTCCTGATATTTAAGTTTTAAAAAGTTTTATATGTGTGTGTGTATATATATACACATACACAAATATATGTTTATATATATATATATATATACAGTAATTTTTATAAAAGATTTATACCCATGGGCCCTACTACCTACCAAGTCTAAGGACCAAAAGTAGCAATTTTCTGGGGAGCAGGACGATAAGCAAAAAAGAAAAGAGAAAAAAATCTGCTATCCATTTTTTCCCAAATACGCAGACCTCTGATAGCTGACGCTTATGAAGTACTCAGCATGTACTAAGTGCTGTTCTAAGTAGTTTTCATGTACTACGTTAATTTAATCCTCAAAAAAACTCTATGAAGTTGATTCTATCACCATTCTACTACTCAGGTAAGAAAAGAGAGGCAAAGGAGCTCATGTAACTTTAAGGTCATCAGTAAGTGACTGAGCCAGTTTAAGGGAGAAAAGAGCCACAGCGAGACCCCCATCTCCTCGGGCTGAAGTGGGAAGCAAAGCCCAGTCTGGGAGGACCCTCGGACACAAGGGGACTTGGAGAATCTCTCCTTTTATGTGCCAGACCCCAGTGTGCCCCTGCCACCCACATCTATTGAGTGCCTCACCCTCTTAAAGGAGAGGATTCTACCAAGAGGATCGAAAGGTTGAGCAAGATGACCTCGTGCCAAGACAGAGTGGGATGAACTATCTCCCTCTTCCTGCAGGTCTGGTTCCTGTCACTCAGGCTGAGCTACTGGCAAAGGGCAAGCAGTTGGGATGTGCCCACTGAGGTGGAAAAAGGAAGAATTGCTTTTTATCCGCTCTTGTTTCTTAGCTGTCACCTTCTTTCCAAGTTGCCTCCTTGGCCCCAGGCACAGAAAGACTCAGTTTTTTCTCTTGGTCCTCTGGGCTGAGAATAATCCCCTTAGGAGTGACACTGTCCACTTTATTTAGGCATTTTCAGCCTCTGCTTCTGGGGCAGCACTGTCAGGGTGGCAGGATGGTGGCTCTTGGAAGGAAAAGAGAAAATGCTACTACTTGAAAAATGCTTTCGTGCCTATTAACTGTATTTAATCCTAACAGTGTGTTTGACTGTTGAGGGCATGGCTTTCCGAAGAGCTTGAGAAGTAGAGACAGAATTAGTTACTATGTGGTCCAATCTCTTGCCTCCCCTAAAACACCACTATTCTTCATCCCCTTCCCTGGGAAGCCAGAAGACAAGAACTCGCGCACGACGAGGCCTCCAGCCTCAGAGAGGACCCAGGTAGGGAAACTAGACAACAGTGGTATTAAATAATAGCCATGACAACTGGCACTTCCATAGCCCTCCCTCTGTGCAACCCAAAAGTAGGTATGATTATCATCATTCCACAAAGAAAATGAGACACAGAGAGGTTAAGTAACTTGACCAAGGTCAAATAGGTGTTAAAAGAGAGAGCTGGGATTTGGATCAAGGCAGCTGGACAGGGTGTGGGGAAGGTGGGAGGAAGCCGCAAAGGAATAGAAGAGGAGGGCATGCAGCCCTCAGGGGCAGGTAGCAGCACACATTCCCTGCCAGATGGGGGCCCCCCAAGAAGGGCAGAGGCATCTTTCCTTATAAATTGGACAACCGTCCCTGGCTCTCAACCTCTGTCTCGCCACTGTCATGGCCTAGCATCTTGGAGCAGATATGACAGAATCTCTCACCTGATCTGCTCTAACCCTCTCATTTTACAGATGAGGACATGGAGGTCCAAAGGTAAAGGCACTTGCCAAATATCAGGTAGCTAGCTGGTGGCGAAGCTGGGATCAGAGGTGAGGAGCCCAGCAAGGCTTTGCAGGGCTCCTGCAGTTAAACTTCCTGATTGGCCGAGAGCACCATGTACCTGCCTGCCTTCCACACTGTGCCAGGGCAGAGATGACGGGGATAGTCTTCTCTCCTCATGCTCTCTGCCCACCACAGACCCTGGCTTGTGGTAAATATTCGAACATTTCCCTCCAGGGGAAGATCTTTGCCACCTCCTGCCCCCAGCAGTTTTCCAGCTGTCTGTGGCATGCAGCTGTGGAACAGCACCAAGTTCCACCACGCTTCTGCCACAGAGCACTCTAAGGCTGCCATCGCCAGGGAGAAAGCCCCTGACGGGGGGATATGGTTTGCTACGGCAGTAGCCCCATAATCTGAAACTTTCATCTTGGAACTGGCCAATCCAGATGTCACGAAGCCTTTCAGAGGACCTCGGCCAGAGCACCTGACTCCTCCCACCTCAGCTTCTAGTTCCTGTGAACTCTCCCTTCCTGGCTTCTCATTTCCTTTTCCTCCTCATGCCCTTCCACTGCCCTGGCCAAGTCCGGCCAGCCTCTGTTCTCTCCCTCTCAACAGCACAGCACGCCCTGGCCAGGTTGCTCTTCTCCACTGATCAGAGGCCACGGTGAGCTGGCCACTGCTCCTCAGCCCTCCTGTGTTACCTGGCAGTGCCCTGTCCGTAGAGCCGGCACCATCCTGTCCATACGGCCGGCAGCGTCCTGTCATTGCCTCATGGGAACGGGCTGGTATCTGACCACCTATTCATCTGCCTCTCAAGCACCCGGCATGGCACTCAGTGAGCACAGAGCCCTCCTGGCCCAGCTCTACCCTCCCTGACTCTCTCCTGGAAGGGCTCGCTCCCTCTTTCCCGCCCCAGCACAGGTTCACAAGGGAGAGCAGCCAGGCTTCATGAAAGCAGGAACACGCAGGATGTTTGTTCCAAGTACAGTTCTAGCACCTCTCACGTACCAACATTTAACTCTCACAACAACCCTGAGGGAGATATTAGTCTCCTTTTCCAGATGAGCAAAAAAAATCGAGGCAAGAAATCTTTAAGAGCTTTCTCAGATTCATAGACGGGAGGAGGCAGGGGCAGGTGGCCTGGCTCCGGAGGCCACTCAGGTGGGGATCCGCATCGTGGTTTTGTGGTCACAGGCAGAACGCAGCGCAGTGCAGCGGTGTTCAGGGGGCGGTGGAGCCACGCCTGGGTCTCTCTCAGGACTCTGCCCTGTGTCCTGGACATGGCCTCACAGCGTGTCCTCTCCATCCCCTCTGCCAGAGCCCAAACTCTAAGGGTTCCGTCAGTGAAAACAGCAGTTCTCCCATAGCTCTGGAGACACGAGTGGCCTGGAGGCCAGGTAGGTATAAAGTCTGACCAACTCAGAGCTTTCGTTCTCCCCCTTCCTGCTTCTCTCCCAGACGGAGAGCTTACCTGAGCATGTAGGGCCGCGGCGGCAGCAGCAGTGGCAGCTGGGTAGGTGAATGCAGCATGTGAGATGGCTGGGGTCAGCTCTGTGGTGTACAGAGGGTAGGGAGCCCAGGCCTCTGGGGATGTGGGGATCAGAGCAGCCCCCATCAGGTCATCTACAAAGGGAGACAACAGCCCCCATTGTCAGACAGGGAAGGGAATGCAGCACTATGGTTGAAGCATAAGCTCCCCACTCAGGCCAGACTCCCCTCAAGGACCACAAGACCACGGAGAGAAGCCATGTTAACTTGGCCTGGCACATGAGCATCTTGTCTGCTTTGAGAAACTCTCAGATGGGCCTCTACTCATCTCAACCAAGAGAAATCAGAGAAGGCTTCAGGGAAGCTGGGCAAGGCTGACAGCACAGGAGCTCAGTCTTTCTAAGTCCCGACAAAGGCTGCAGGGGAGGAAGGAAGCGTGGAGCCCGCAGAGAGAGGTGGCTGTGAATGCAAGAAGCCTCCTGGAAAAGGGGGCAGGCAGGCAGGGCTGATTCCCTCATTGAGAACTTCAGTGTCTGCTCTCAGTATGCAACCCCACTGGAGGCCTCCAGCTCAGGCCAAGGACAAGGGCAGCATCGTCAGCTCTGAGTGCCACTCACAGGGGTCCCGTGCGATGAAGTGTGCTCCTAGGGCGGGGTGAGCGCTGGCGGGATTTGGTGTAGCCATTAGCTTGTTCTTGGCCATCTTGGTGTTGGCTTTGGCAAACTCTAGCCTCAGGGTCTGCGGGTTCTCGGGATCAAAGCGAATACCCTACACCAGAAGGAAAGGAAGGGAAGGGAAAAACTTTACTCTGTAGGACCCGGACTGTCTACTACGGTGGGTACAGAAGGGCCCCCAGAATGACCCGCCTGACTCTCACCCACACAGGCCAAGACAGCACAGGTAAAGACTCTTCTCCAGGGTGACTGGGAAATAAGGTATGTCTGTGGGCCCTTTTCCTTGGGTATGGAGTCGGGAAAGGTTAGCAAAAGACAAAACAGTGACACTGGAGGTCTGTGGGCCAGAGAAAGACATGTCCTCCATCTACTCACGTTCAAAGCATTCTTGGCGGCTTCTGCTCCTGCCCGGCTGTCAAAGATCACAAAACCAACAGGCTAGTAGGGAAAAGAGAGAACACCCTTGCATCTCTACCAAAATTCTATCTCCCCATCAAAAAAAAAAAAAAAAAAGCAACTCTTGCTTTTCTTTCTTATGTTCAGCTGGAACAGAAGATTCTTGTACACCAAAAGTCTCCTACCCGGGTACCACATTGATTGCAGGGAATGATGCCAATAGAGCTTTATCCTACTGCAATAAGCATCACCCATTCGGTAGCCTTTTTCTTTTCTTTAATGCGTGAAGGTAATTAAAAATAAGTTCCAGTGTTTTCTCCAGGAAGAAAGGGGACTCCAATATATCAGGTGTAAGAGGCGACAGACTGAAACTTCTCTAACTTCATATTGCCAAAGTTTAGTCCAGACCCTAAATGGTTTCTGGCATCGGGAGCCAGAGTCCAGCCGCCACTACTTTGGACCAGGCTGTGGCTCCTCAAGAACCAAAGAGGGAGGACTAGGAGCTGACTGGTAAGAGGGGACCTGTGACAGCGGCTGTTTCGTCAGCCCAGGACAGAAACAGGATGACAGGGAACAGATCTCAGCTGCCAAATGCCTCAAGGGTGAGGGAAAGGCAACGGGCTTAGTTCCAAGCTCAGCAGTTGGTCTGGGCTAGAAGAAAAACCTTGGAGAGAAATTACCTGTCTCGACGTGAGCTTGATCAGGGACCCTTCATACCCCTGCAAAGAGAGGTGCTCATTAAAGGGGAAGATTAGAGCCTTTGCTGTGCTGTCCCAGCCACCCCCGACATCACCCCACCTTTGCCCAGTGCTTGCCTGTGTCATTCGCGCACTTTTCTCTCCCCCTCCCCTCACAGTCGACCCACTATGACCTCTGCCACTGCTGGGCGCTCCCCGCCCTGCGTTCTGTATCACATGCTCTAACACATGGGTGGGCATCACGCGGAAGCAGCCATCATTTCATGCATAAACTCTCATTTGCTCCAATAGCTTGTAATCCAGATGCAGAGACCTTACCTTTTTAAGTTTTCTCATCTGCAAATGGAAAAGGTTACACTGAATCTCAAAGATTACTTATATGGCAAAATCTACTGAGATCCTCTATGCCTTCCCTTTACACATGAGGAACAAGAGGCTCGAACAGGCTAAGCAATCACTAGACAGGAAGCAAACTGTGAATTAGCAGAACTAGGACAGAGAGCCAGGTCTGCAGTCACAGTTTCTGATACACTGCCCTACGTCTTCCTGCTGCCCAATCCAGATCAGAGATTCATTCATGATGCTTCTCCTCTGTCCTAGGTTCTGCCCGTGGGTGGCTGGGCCCAGACTCACCTTGAATGGCCTGAAGAGCAGGTAGAGTTCTCTGGGTTTAATGTCCACAGGGAGGCCACTGACAAACAGTGTCCGGACCTGGGGACACAGAGACCACAGTGGTCAGAGGCAGGCTGACAGAATGACAGGGATGATGGCCCTTCCTGAATTCGGGAAGGAACTGGAATCTTTCCAGAGTTTAGGGAGGAATTCAGTATTTCCTGGGCCTCCTTTAGAGGCTGAAGCAAATGAACGCTCAGTTTCCTATCATTTAATTTTTCAAAGCTGTCTCTGTACGCTTTCCTTTCTCTAGGTTCATCCTGCAGGTGTCCCTCGACAAGCACCTGCTGAGCAGCTCTGTGTAAGACTGTCAGCTCTTGAACAGTTGCAAGGAGAGCGGGCCCTGTTTAATAAGTGCACAGATCAAGGCCCCCTTTTCGGATCAAGGATCCCTCTGATATCTGAGGCAAACCATGCAGTCTTACCCACCCGGCTCATAATGCGCAGGTTAAAATGATTATACTTTTCAGCAGATACCATGTACCCCAAATTGAGAGGCTCTGTCTGGTCTAGGGGAGAGGCAAAGAGGTATATAGAACACAAGTCCTAGGCCACACGCTGCAGCGATTTCGACAGAGGGCCGACCACTTTCTCATCCATCTCCTACTGCTTCTGATGTTATCTGTAGGCTCTTCAACAGCAGGGAATGTGTTGTATTCTTGCCTCTATGCCCAGCTCCTAGTGTGGTGTAGGTATTAAATGTTTACTGAATAAGAGATATGGGTAAGACATCACAGATGGAACAATTTCGCTGGGATTTGAAGAATGAGTAGGATCTTGCTAGCTTCAAGTGAGGCAGATGATGCTATAAGTTACAAGCCTTGCCCTCATCATGGTTACAAGTTGGTAGTAAAGCCATGTCTAAATGCCAGTTGTCCATCATGTGACTCCAGCTAAACCTGATCACCCGAACTACATGTGAGGTCCACAAGAGGGGTGGCACTTCCTAATTCACTTCTGCTAATTAAATGCTGCTGGCATCCAACGCTAAACTAGCAAGCCCAGATCAGCCAATACTCATACTGAGGGAGGGAAGACTTTCCATAGTTTAGATCCATTAAAAATCCATTTTGAAACTGTGGCTTCCTGATTAGTGAAAAATCCAAATGAGTGGAGATTCCCACCACAGTTGCCTCCTCCTCTGAGCTGCATCTCATACCACGATGCTAAGCAGAGGTCTTCTCAATTCATCACTGCCGATCTAAGAAAAAGTTCTCATGCCTCCATCTCCCCCACCATGTGGCCATTCTCGAAAGCATTTAGATACCCTAGAGTTGGCTACATACCCTTCTCCAAGGGCACCAAAGAACTCCCTCTGTGCTCTAGTGATGGCCTGTTGAATCTAAGCAACAGCTTTTTGAGAAACACTGGCTTGAATGAGGAACCTGGAGCAGCCAAGCAAAGTTACACCCAACACACAGACACATACCTAACGACAGAACCAACAATGACAAAAGAAACCAGCATTGATAGCTGCTGGTAACTGTGTCTCCACCCCCAGTCCTATAAGAATAACTCCCAGCCCATGCCTGATAAAAAATGGGTAAGGGCAAGCTTCTTCCCTCACGTGAATTTTTACCAAGAAGGATACGCTTGCCATTTAGGACGCATCTTCCCACTTTAGCCATGCCTTCCCTAACCAGTCACGCCTCTGCTCCCAGGCCTGGGGTGAAGGTTCTGTACACGTCATAGCCCCTTGCAGCTCTGCGTCCCTGTGTACACAGCTTCTGCTCCCAGCCTGGTACAAACAGGACAGCGAGGCTCCAGGACAGGCTTAACCGAGCTCCTGGATGCCCAAGGGCCATCAGCCTCTACACCCTCTGCCCTTCGATGGAAAGGCCTCCAATTTCCATGTAAACCCCCAATGGAAGTGACTCACTCACGTCACACAGCTTTTCTTTAAAGGCAGCAGATCTGGGACTCAAAGCCCATGTTTTCTGAATAGGCATCGGATCTGGTAGAAACAATACTTGCTTCTGGGTGCCAGGAGTTGGGTACCCAGCCCACCCTCAGAGGATGGGCTGAAAGAGTGCAAGCCAGCCAGGGCCCTGCTGGGTAGACCTGGGTCACTACTTCTCCTTCCTCCCTGGGATGATGGGGCATAGTTTGGGGTCAAAGACACAGAGCCCGAGCTGCCCCACAGAAAGCTCTGCCTCGGTTCTCCCCAGGGACCACCCATTTTACTCGGGCTAATTTTAAACCCTTCCTCAAATGGCTCCTTTCTGGCCAGATCTCCCCAGAGGCCCCCTTAAATGGCAAGTTCTCAGCACAAAGTTTCCTGCTTGGGTTGGGAGGGGAGTATAGGGGATCTTTCCCTCATTCCCAGCTCAGATCCTTGTTTCCAGCCTTTTCCTCTCGTTTCCATCTTTTAGGTCCTGAAGTGTTCAAAAGGCTATAATGTTGTTCCCATCCTGTCCCTGGCCACTTCTCAGGAAATAAGATGAGGCCAAGGCAGTTACGAATTAGGTGGTAAGTCCCTGTCTGCCAAGTCATAGACCCTCTGCTGAAAGCAAAGTCTGGGAGGTTTAAGTCACAGGAAGCCTGACCATCACTACTCCCCCTGGGTTTTACTTGATCATGGCAGATGACAGGCACCCTGCATATCCCTTTGTGCAGATAGGGAAACTGAGGCCTCAGCTTAGGCTAAGACACAGCTATCTGTTCTACCAGCAATCCATCTGGCTGTCAGGACAGAGTGAGTGGCACTTGGGTGGCTTTGTTAACCTCATGGGTGGTTAAAGTGTTGCCATATATCCATTCGGTAGCCAATCCCTTTCCTAGGCACTTGTTTAGGATGACAGCAAAGCTGGAGCGATGGGGGCAGAACAAGAAGAAACTGCCAAACCAGGGTGGAGGGAAGCATGAGCTTAACAGCCTGGTCAGTTACAAAGTGCCTGTTCTCTGGAGACAGCTGCCCAAGCTGCCCCTCAGCCCGCCCCTTCCTCGTTCTTAACTGAAGGGGACCCATCCTTCAGGCCCTCTATTACCTCACTCCCCTTTCCTTCCTCTAAAGTCCTAGAGGAGCCCTTGGGACTCCCTGCTTTACGTTGTTTCCACCCGCCTAAGCTTACCCCTCACCTAGACTCTTATAAAACCCCAGAGGTGGGAACCAAGTCTCAAAACTTCCCTACCTTCCAAGGTGCCTCAACACTTGGATCTATACCATCTTGACACACCTCAGTCTTTCCAGAGAAACTCCCAGCCAGAGACAGACGTGGCCCAGAGCTGCAGTGATGCCATAAATGGGAAAGACGACAGGCTTTAGTTAGGCTGCACTTTGTACTCCAGCTTTAGGCTTGGCTTGGGGAAGATGCTTCATCTCTCCAAATCTCTCTTTCTTTATCTGAACAACATGGATATCATCTACCTCCAGGATGAAGAGTTCACCTTACTCTCTGCTCAGCACATAGGAGGCTCAACAAAGTGCGTGTTCACTGAGGGCTCCAGCAATCAGTGCTTACCTGCACGAAAACCTCACCTATCGGGTCCTATGAGCCACTTATTTATAAATGCCCAGTGAGGCTCAGTCTGGTCCAGGTCAGTCTAAAACTGGCAATGTGGGTGAGATGACCTTAGGCAGTCACTGGATTCTGTCGTTTTCCTTTTTCCCGGGGAGTAATGTCCAGAGTGGAAGGCACCATGGAGATCAGCTAGTTTAACATCCTCATTTCACAGATGAGAAAGCCAGGCTCGGAATAAGACGACAAAACGAGGGACCGTTACTTCGCCAAAGCCTGGCCAACTAGTCCTGTGTCACAGGCCGGCATTAGAGACAACTCTTCCCATGCCACTTACTGGTGCCACCTCCTAGCAACAGGGCTCGACATTTATTAAAGAGATGAATTCTGACAAGGATTCAGACACCAGCAGCTGGTTAATGCCAAGATGGAAAGATCAACGAAAGAACCCATGTCCTGCCTATTCCACAAATTTATTATAAGAATTCAACACAAAAATGTTTTCAGTATTTAGAGAGGACATAAGGGGTGGTCCCCACAATCCTAGGCTGCTAGAAGTCACAAAACTTGTTTACCTGGCCCTTCTCCTTCCATACACTCACCCTTTTCCCAGAAGGATCCAGACAATCCAAGGGATTATCTCCTTCCTGTCCTGAAACATGGAAAGCAACCACATCTTTTTTATTATTTTTAAATTTTTTAGGTGAGGCAACCCTTGGTTGACCTCACAGATTGCAAAGACCTTGTCAGCTTACGATCCCTTATTTTTCTATTTTTTACACCTACAGCACCTGGTCTTCCTAGGTGGTCTCCCATCCAAGTACTAACCAGGCCCAACCCTGCTTAGCTTCCAAGATCAGATGAGATCGGGCTTGTTCAGGGTAGCATGACCATAGACCACAATACTTTTCAAATGGTTATCTTCAGGGCAAGTATGAGCAGATGGTGCTAGATCATGCCATGCCATGTCCTTAGCAGTTCAAAGACACGTTTGGAAAGGGGTAGAGTGAGAACTGGGGGAGAAATAGGGAATGGATGGGGAATCCTTAGGAATCGGTGAAAGAAGAAACATGTCGAGGAACAGCTCTTCAGATGGAACACACTGGAAGCACCAAATTCAACACGGAAAAGAACTTGGCCAGAGAGGTGTCCCCATATAAGACATCGCAGACATGGCTGTGTGGCCTTCATGCCAGTCAGGAGCAGACTCAGCCTTGCTGGAGGTCTTAGCCAGAACCAGGCCTGCCTAGGAGAACCAACAGGCCTTTTGGCCAACTGGGTCCCCTGTCCAAGGAGGCTTTGGGGGCTCCTGAGACATCTTTTCCCTTACACAAGTCCTGCTGCCCATCTCTCCTCTGAAGTCGCTGGGAGAGAGGGGGTTGAGGGAGGTCCGGCTCCTTCTGCTAAGTCCACAGGCTATCAGTGGTCAGCAGACTTCCTGAAGTTGTCTAAGTCTTTGCTGTGTGTTCCTGGGCTCTTTCCCTCCAGCTGGTAGTGGACCTAGAAGTCTGAGGGCTCCCAACCACCTTTGACTGCTCCACATCTCCTGTACCAGGGAGCTCCCCGAATCTCACCCACAGTGCTCTAGGGGAGGCACAGAGAAGGGCAGTACATGACAGGCACAAGAAGAGGTGGTTCCCCACCCTCAGCCTTATTCTTGAGGTCCTTGGAGGAGGAGCCTCTCAACCACACTTTCTAATCCCACCATGACTGAGGACCCAGGCTCCTGGGACTGCCCAGCCCTTTCCTTCAGGATAGGAAGGGGAAAACTGCAGGCCATCATCCGGGTTTTTCTCCCCGCTCTGCAGTCCTCCCCAGCCCAGAGGTAAGAACTCACTTTTCATAAAGAAAAGAGAAGCAGGAAGAAGGGGCTCTGACGAACTAATTCATATCTATGCGTCAGTGATGTTCTTCCATCGGATAAACTGAAATCTGTTTTAAAATCTTCAGAAAAAAATGAAATCAAACAAAAGCCTTCAGGAGCAAGGTGACAGTGACACCTAAGGCATCAGCCTCATAGCATAAAGTCACTCTTCTGTGGAAAAGGCTTCCAAGCAGGATACTGATCAACCTTTTCTATCAGCCCAAGGGGATACCTCTCCTGGTTCTGGGCACTCTCAGAGTAGTGGACTGCCCCCAAGCCAGGCCAGCTCCCTTAACAGTAGGTGCTCAGAGGTCTCCTCCCTCCCCAGGGCACACACAGGGCCCAGCTCACGGGGGGAAGGAGACTGGCAGGGGAGTGGGAGGGGTAGGTTTTTTGCACAGAGGAAAACAGCCTAGCAAAGCCTCTGTGTGGAACAGGACTGAGGCGCAGGATCAGTGGGGGCCACAAGGCCCTCCCCCGCCTCCCCAGTAAAGAGGACCCCACACTCAGCTGGAGGCCAGGCTGGGATCTGGCCACTCTGCCCTCATCAGGTGTGTATTCTCCTCTGCAAGGGGAGGGACAGGCCTGATGCTGAGGGCTCTGCAGCTCCAATTCATCCCAACCTTTTGATGCAAAAGACCTTTTTTGCACTGGGCATTAAACACTCAACTTCTGAGTTGTGGGCAGCAGCAGGGTACTGTGGCTGAAGACGACAGGATCCATAAGTACCAGCTCTTATCAGAAATGGAAAGGGTAAACACTGATTTCAAACACAGTGGTATGTCTGTGGATATGAAACTTTCTTATCCCTTAACTCTGAAGGACAATCACAGCCTCTTTTCAGCCCCCCAGCCTGGTAATGTCTAAGAGAGCAGCCTGAATTCAAGGTTCCCCTGATTGGAGGATGGACTTTTCTCCACAAAGGATGCTAAGGTAGAAAAAACATTAAGGCCACTCCCCACCATTCCCCACACCCCCTCCCAAATAAATCCTTGCAGGTCCACCAGGAGCACTCCCCTAGAAGACAGGCTCCTGCCCTCTAGGCAAATCCCTGCCTCACAGGGCTGGGACCCAGGGGAAGATCCCCTGCAGAAACTTGACTCCAGGCAAGAGAAACATCCTACCAAAGAGATAAAGACTGTATTTGAAAATTGATTCTTTGCAGCAATCCTTTAGCCTCTCTGAAAGTTAGAATTCGGTTTGGAAAGGAAAAAAACATTTCAACTTTCCACTCCATCAAAATGTTCAAGCAATGCGCTAGCTTCAAATCCCCGCCTAGTGGCTGCTTAGTGTGAGCTCTCCTGGTGTCATCTGGATGGAAAACACCACTTGGAGAAGGGGGGGGGGGGTTCCAAAAAGGGAAAAACAAGCCTCTCATAAGCCCCTCCCACATCCTTCCCCAGCTCCCAGCCCTCAGCAGCAATCAAAATGCAGAATATTTGAACTGGAAGAAATCTTATTTTTAGATGAGGAAACCAAGGCCCCAGGTTCCAGGGGGCTGCTCGTGGTCACTGAGCATGTCAGAAAAAGCCCCAGTGTCCCCAGGTACTCATGAGTCAAAGGTCTTTTGCAGACCACGATTTCACACCATTAACCTACTCAGATCCCAGTGACATCAGCCTTAGACATTGAGGAACAAGTAGGTGGCCTTCAGCTTCTGAGCTAGAAACAGTCCCTCGCTGAAGGTTGATTGAGGGGTGGAGGTCCCACTGGATGATGCCATGGTTAGTCCAAAACAGTTAGTTATAGGGAGGTCACAGGGAAAATAGACTGACAGACTGTCAACTCCCAGCAACTGAGTGTAGCCTTGTGCCCCACTGACTGAGCGGTGGGAAGACCACAGCCTAGAGCATGGCCCCTCACACACCCTGGACAGGCAAGCTGGGCACATGTAGCCCCAGGAAGCCTGAGCCCAGGCCCCTCCCCCCACCAGCCAGACCATGGGGGTTTATGAGATGCAGCCTGCATTATATACAGCTTATGCCTTTCCTGATGAAAAGATACTGAAGATCCTTTTTGAACTTGTACCAGCAACCATCATCATACCTAGCTCTGCTCTGACTTCTCTAAGGGACAGAGATCCCATTAAGAACCAAGACAGGGAGGGGACTCAGGCTCAGCTTCCTATTTGGCCAACACCTGCTGCCCAGACATGGACACAAATGATAAAGAGCTTCAAACCAATTGTAAGGGAGCTTAGCTTGAAGTCCCAGCCCTGCCACCAGCCAGGCAGGTAGCTTCATGGCCTTCCTTCACTGTTTCAGCAATAAAGGAGGGGTGGACTTAGGGTCCTTCACACTCCACCTTCTAAGATACCAGGGAAGCAGGAGAGGATGTCCTCCATCTGCTCAGAGTTCAAACACTTGCCCTCTGCCCTCGAGAAGACAAAGTGGTGAAGAAGAGGATAGAGAATGAGAGGGTGGAACAGCAGAAGTCAGAAGCCAGGCCCTGAGCCAACCTGGGCCTGAGGGTTTGAGCAGGGTCTCTGCGGGGCCAATATTGGGGTCGCCAAACAAAAAGCTCAGAGCAGTCTCACCCTCTCTCCTCCTGTGCAGGGATCTCAGTGGCCAGGGAGTTTCCTTTTGTGTATGTACGCAGGGGGTGAGATGGGCGCTGGGTTCTGCCTGGGTCTTCGGCTTAGCACTAGCAGGTCGCTCTGACCCCTCCCAGGGGGAAAACGGCCCTCTGAGTGAGGCCACTTGACGAGAGGTGGATGGAATGTGGCGACATGGCCCGCAGAAGCCGGACTTATAAGGGCTGAACAAGGGCACAGGGAAAACGAGCAAGCGGATACAGCCAGACAGTGGATGTGAACCTAGCTGCACAGGCTCCCAGAAGCCCAGGCTTCCCTTGCTTCCTCCAAGGAGCTCAGGGCTACTCAGCCCCCAGGCCAGGACTCCACCCAGCTTCCCTCCAGGAAGCCCAGACCAACGACACCAACCAGGACATTACAGTCGGACCCAGTGTGAAGTCTCAGGCTTAGGGTCTGTTCCAGCGTTTTGTCTGCCCCTGATAATTCCAGCCCCAAATCACATATTATCAGAGCTTGGCTCTCAGGCCCCATGTGGGCAGCTTTCTGTGGTCTGCAGTTCTTTCGCAGTTACCAATGGCAAGTGAACCTGGAAGTCCTTTGATGTGAAAGGCAGAGCATTACTAGCCCATTTTACAGATGAGAAAATCAGCTCAGGGATTAGGTGTCTGGCCAGTCAGTGGCAGAGCTGTGGGTCAAGTCCAAGTTGCCTTGAAAGTTGGGACTCTTCGCGCGCGCGCGCGTGTGTGTGTGTGTGTGTGTGTGTGTGTAGGGGGCGGGGAAGCAAGCTGGGATGATAAAAAGTTCTCTAAAGGAAGAGACAGGGCTGGCAGGTATAAAGTGTTCAAATAAGAAGGCTTCAGACTCCACAATCCAAGCTACTTCTAGCACCAGGAACAGGCTTACCACCTGGGGAACACACCTTGCCTGCTGTGCACATGGGCCTATACCTCATTTAGGGGACCAAACCAAACAGCATGACCTGTGCTATGCAGACTTGGTATTGTGGCCAGGCACGTGCTTTCCTTTAGGGTTCAGACAGAGCCAGGGACCAAGGCTTTCAGAGGCAACTCAGAATGGCAGGCTCACGGGGCCCACAGCATGGAGGCCTCCGAGGTGAGGTTCCCTTCCCTTTTGGGCCACACACCTTCTATCTTTCCTGGTGCTGTGTGGTCAGCCAATGAAGATCTATTGCCTCTCCCTGTTCCTAGCAAGGGTTGCAGTTGTCACCACTGCCACATACCACCCCAAAGATTCAAAGCGTTGCCATAGGGTAATGCTTATGTCCCTCCCCCAGCTCCAAAATCAATGCCGCCAAACCTTAAACCACGTGATATTATTCCGGTGTGAACAGACAGCACTGGGAACACACAGCACTGAGCCCAACACTCCTGTCCACCACCTGACTAAGGCAGATGATGCCTGACAAGAGATGTTTCTGCACGTAGCACTCCTGTTGGGAGAGGGTTTCTGCTCATAGAAGGAAGCTGTTTCCAGAACACTGGATTCTGGTCTGGAACTTCCCTGTCACAAATATATCAGGATCCCTCCATCACAAGCTGTGCCTGGGTATGGCCACAACTATACACCAAGAACAGGGACCAGTCTGGGCAGAAGTTCTTCACAGTCCTCACAGAGACAATGGCTTTCAAAAATGGTCTCATGTCCTATTCCAGTAACCTCTCTTGCACCGCCTCCCCTTCCCCTGAGTGAAAGCTCAAAATGCATTTGGAGAAGGGGAGGCTGGCCCTTTCCAAGGAGCTAGGTACTGCAGACATTTATCCTATGCCTGGTCTAGGTCAGGCCCTGCCCTTTCTCCCTGAGAGTCCAAGTCTTGCTCAGAATTATACAGACAGCCTTGATGACTTGTGACAGCCAAGAGCTTCTGCTCAGTCATCCATAAACGACTACGGGCCATGGCAGATGAGTCTAGGCAGACCCTCCCACTACGCCCATCCTCTGCTATACTCCAGAGGCCCCCAGCACAGATGAAGCCACCAGTGGACCCTTTAGGAAAGTAGGTCCCAATGATACTGCCACCTGTCTAGCCTTGCACATCTCAGAGGCAACCGTATTCTTTCTATCTAAGGATGCAGGAGGAAGCAGCAGAAAGCAAGAAGGCTGTGCTGGTCCCTGGGCAGGCAGTAGATAGGATTCTGGCATATGAAGCTTCGTGGGTTGCCTGCAGTTCCCGCCTCACAGCAGCATGTTTTCTGAAGTACAGTGATGGGCTCTGCTCTGCCATCTCACAGCAGTGCCAGGGGCGCGAGCACCTTCTGAGGCAGCCACAGTCAGGGGATAGCAGAGGAATTCTAGCACACTCATTCAGCTCTAGATAACCAGAGGTGGCTGGCCTTGGACCAAGGGCTCAGCCTTCAGGGCAGATGGGACAAACTCCTCCTCTCCTCCACCTCTCAGGATTGTCTGGAGGTCCAGGAGGATAAATGGGTGGAAAGCATGAGAGCGAAGCCTCTGTACCCTGCAAGTTCATGTCTTGCCTTTCTTTACTAGAAGTCACCAGCCCCCTGCTGAAAATGGGGATGAGAAGAATGTCCAAATGTTGAATGATTGATTGATTGATTGATTGATTGATTGATTTAGGCAAAGCATCCCTTGGTTGACCTCACAGATTGCAAGGACCTTGTCAGTTTACAATCGCTTATTTATTTTCTAGTCTTCCTAGGTGGTCTCCCATCCAAATACTAACCAGGCCTGACGCTGCTTAGCTTCCAAGATCAGATGGGATTGGGCTTGTTCAGGGTAGCATGGCCATAGACTTGAATGAGATTTAGAAACTGGTTCTTACTGGGGCAAACTACCCAGGCTATCCATGTACAAGGAAAGAAGAGATAAGGAGACTCAAGAGAATGGTCCCCCCAAATGACAGGCAGTCATTGTAGAGTAAGCATTAATTTCTTTAGTTAAGATGCCCAAAACAGCAAGGTACCAATGGGCGTGTGAAGGCAGTCGGCCCCACTACAGGCAACAAGGGGGCATACTGTCCGTAGGGAACTGAAAAATAATAAAAACTGACTTGGTCTGGTTTTTGTCATCACAAGATGACAATTCTAAACAATATCTATGATAAAACGCTCCTCCGGCAGGCGCTGACAGCTCCCCTCACCTAGTCCTGGGATGCTACCAACCAAAAGAGAACTAGCCTGGGGTCAGTCTCTGAGCCTCTATTGGGACCCTGGCATCACCCAAACCTCAGGCCTCAAAAACTTTAGTTGCAGGACTTTTTCTCTCCCTGCCTCTAAGTCTCACCAGAAACCCTAATCTAAAACAGAATAGCAGGTATAGTGTGGTAAAGAGCAAACTCTAGGTTCAAATCCCAATTTATTCACTCATTAGCTGCATGAAAGTTATCTAACCTCTGTGTCTATTCCTCATTTATGAAATAGTGATGATGATGTTAAGTACTTCATAGTGCTGCTGTGAGAGTTAAAGGGGGTTCAAATGATAAAGTGCTTAGAACAATGCCTGTTACAACTACTATATATGGATTTACTATTATTAGGACAGCCTCTGCCATAGGTTATTTGAGCAGTGGGAACACCTCCATAACAACATCCAGGAAGAAGAGGAGCCTGACCTACCAGAATCTGCCTGGATCCACCTGCTTGGGCCCTGTTTCCAGGTAAAAGCCCAGAAACATAGATGCCTCCCTTCCCTTACACACACACACACACACACACACACACACACACACACACACGAAAGAAAGAAAGAAAGAAAGAAAGAAAGAAAGAAAGAAAGAAAGAAAGAAAGAAAGAAAGAAAAGAAAGGAAAGAAAGGAAGAAAGAAAGAAAGAAAGAAAGAAAGAAAGAAAGAAAGAAAGAAAGAAAGAAGAAAGAAAGAAAGAAGCCTGCAGACAGAGCACCAAGAAGTCCTAGATTCTGTCAAATACTTTGAAAGGCAGAGAAAAGAAAAGGGGAGATGCTTAAGTCGCATGCTGGACCCCAGAATTCCTTCACTCATCAAGAGTGCTAACCCTAGTCCATCCTGCTAGGGTCCAAGGACCTGGCTGGTTCCTCAGAGACCCCTAGAGGACACATGATGGATCCAGGGGTACCAGGCCTGCAAGGAGTCACCCTGGCTCAGTTATAGTGAATGCAATGGACAAGCAAAGACAGGGGTGGGAGGGCAGCACAGGACTAAGATCCTCAGTTCAAGCTGTCACCGCCTTAGTGCTATTAATCCCTGCCTTTCTATAGTTTACCATTAAGGTAACATAAAAACTTCTTTAACTCTTAGAAACTCAAACACCCGGACCCCAAGATTCCAAATACCACCCTCCCCTTAGGGAACCTCAAATGAATAATTACTGTAACTTTGTATTACCCTGTATTATAAAAGTAAAGTCTCCATTTTCAAAATAGAGTATTTCAAACCACACGTATCTCTCCCCAGAAACACTGTAACTATCTAGTCTTTCTTCAAGAATCACTAAGACAGGACATGCTTATATCTGGTGTTGAGCAGCATGGGAGGTAAGCCTGCCCTGAGCAAGGTTCATGGGCTGTATGGATTACTTCACCTTCTGGAGCTTGGCCATCAGCCATGACCCACCTGGGGTAGAGTATATCCTCTAGATTGAAAGAGACACTTAGTTCTTTTCCTACAGACCCTCCCCTTAACTCCTCATCACCCTCCTTAGCTTTCAAAGGTATCAAGGCTTCTAAAGCATCTCTTTCTCGAGTGGCAAAAAAAAAAAAAATGCCAATTTCCTCCCAGCTTGCATGATCTCAGGCTCTTCATAATGTGCCCCCCAATAATGCTGCAACATAACAAAATCCTGGCAGTCATCCAAACAAGCCATGTGGTTCCACTATCGACTCCCACTTTTATATACACTATTCCTTCTCCTTGGAATGCCTTTCCCAAACTCCCACAGGTCTAACAACTTCCTACTCTGCCACATCTAAGGCAGGGCTAACCTCTAACCTCTTAGTGGCACCACTGTTATCACTTGCTGATATCTCCTTATTTTATCAACTATTGCTTTTGACATACCATCACTTCCTGGCAAGTCCTTCTCACCTCCCAGTCTTGTGATCTTTCACCTGTATCTCTGACCCTAGTCCAGAAAAGGAATCTAATGCCTATGATATGGATAAAGCCCCCAGTGGTAGGATGGGAAAGCAGGAGTCAAGGCTATACAGAGCAGTCGTCAAGAGTCAAGGCTATATAAGGAGGAACAGCCCCACTGAAACCCCTCCTGGAATCTTGAAAATACATCTCTTTCTCCAATGACCTAACACCTTTGATAGACAAGTAGGATTCCTTGGTACTCTAGAGTTGCTTTAGTTTATCTCCAGTAGTCAACTGGGAAGAGCCAGCCTAGGTCAGCCATGTGAATAAACTACTCCTGCTAATGCAGATTTCCCCCAGGGTAGTGGCTCCTAGGGGTTGCAGATTGCCTAGGGGGCACTTAAGCTAAAGGGAAGAAGTCTAGTTCCAGCTCAAACCACCAATCCAAGATGGAACCCCGGCAAGGGAGCTCTTGGGCCACTGTCCAGAAGGGTAGGGGAGGGCGGACAATCTTTGCATTTACCTGACCGCACCAGACACTGGGCT
The DNA here is from genome assembly GCF_014176215.1 of Rousettus aegyptiacus. Lineage (NCBI taxonomy): Eukaryota > Metazoa > Chordata > Mammalia > Chiroptera > Pteropodidae > Rousettus > Rousettus aegyptiacus. The sequence continues at coordinate 132,215,387 of NW_023416306.1, forward strand.
TCGGGAGATCCCCAGAGCCCTCAGTTTTAGACCCTCAAACATAAACCCAGGCCCCTTCGCCAGCACCAGTTGCACTGACCCTCTGAATCACTATAGTGCTGTGGCCACCTCCATCTCCAAGGAGTATCAGGGATCCCACTTCTTAAGGATTCTGCCCTTTCTCTCAGAAAAGGCACTTCGACAAAAGTGCCCAATACCTCAAATGTCTTCTCCAAGACTTTTTAGCCAGGCCACATGGTTCACTCTTCCCACTTCAAAGCAGTGGGTCTGAGGGTTAGCCCAGCCTCTTGGGTGGTGTGAGGTCCCTGCTTGAGTCAACGGTCTAGCAGAAGTGGCATTCTGGGTCCTTGCCCAGCTTTATAGGCGTTAGCTTCCCTCCCCCCATTTCAGCCCACAGAAGGCCAAGCAGAGACTCCACACACACCAGCAACCCTGTCACTCTCTCCTAATTCTCAGGGAGAGATTCTGAACAACCAGGTAGAGTCAGGATGGGGTTAAGGTCCCCAAAGCCAAGGACCTATAGGCATCAAGGTTCAAGAAGGACAAGACCTTCAGGAACCAAAGCACCCCCACCACACCAGAGCCCATACCACACTAGTAGACAGATGTCAGGTCCGCCTTGTAACCCTTCAGAGTGAAGAGTTGTATATTCCTCCCTTCCTCCCCCAGACAATAGCGGGATCTAGACCTAGATTCTCAAGATGTCATGCCATTGGTGGACTGGGGCTGGCAGCAGGCCTCTGAATTGCTAAGAGTGGGAGCTGGCAGTGTGACCCTCCCACCATCCCTCCCACAGAGAGAGCCCAGCCCAGCAGTGGGCCTTTGCCGCCATTCTGCACCAAACCTATAGCACGGCCTGCCAGAGGCACTCCACTGGAATAAGGGAGGTAGCAACACCAGCCCTCACCAGGGGCTCTGCGGTTTCTCCCCTAGACCAAAGGGAAGGGAGCTCCGGGTGGATAACTAGCACTTGGTTTCCTGGGCAAGAGGATGCTAGGGTGGGGCAGGAAGGGTCTCCTAGGCCTGGAGTGACACAGCACAGGCCAGAGGCCCTTTGAGGGAGCCTTGAACCCTCTCCCCTCTCCACACCAGTTTTTGCCTCTGCCAGCCCAGCTCCTGGTCTCTCTGGTCACTGACAGCTAGCTACATCCACTTCACCCCACACATACTCCCGACCTCGCCGTCCCATTCACCACCCAGCTGCTGGCGATTTCACCAAACCGCATCACACTCCCACCTCGCAGCACACGCCCAGTGGACAAGATAACGTCGCCTCTCCTTGCAGAATCCCATCTAGGCCAGCTTTGGGGTCCTAGCTTGACCGCCAGGACAAAACCGAAGAGAGGAAAACCGGGAAGTGTCGTTAGGCATCTTCTTCCTAACTCTAATTAATTGCCGCTGACCTCTTTGCCAAAGCCCAGATTCTGGGGCTGTGAGGGGGGCCTGTCCACCCCCCATGACTACAGTTCTAGTCAACCGAGGATGCCGGGAGGCTGGCCCGGGCCTCCAAGGTCACGGGGAGGGGTCAGGGTGGAAAGGGCAGGAGACCAAGGGTGCCGCCCGCCCGCCCGCCGTGCTAATCCCGCTCAGTTCTTTCCAGCAGACGCGGGAGTCCCGGCCATGCGCGAGGAGCGCCTGGGAAGAGGGCAGCGAGCCGGGCCGAGAGTAAAGAAGGAGGGACGCGAGGGCAGCACGCGTGGGGTGGCCACGGCGCCTCTCGCCCACCACGGGACGCACGGACGGCTGCCGGCGCGCGGCCCGCCCCGAGCCGGGGAGGGCGGGGAGACAATGCCCGCCCGGCGGGGCAGTCCAGGCCGCACGCCCCCGCCCGCCGGACACGGGCTACTCCTCCCGGGCCGAAGGGCAGCGGCGGGAAGGCGCCGGGGGTGATGGCCGGACTGGCCCCGCGCGCCCTCTCCCCCGCCCACGTCCGCGTGCACTTCACCCGACAAGTCCCGGGGCCGCAGACCCACCTCCTCCTCCAGGGTGCCGCCGGAGCCCGAGCCCGTGCCGGTGCTGGTGCTGTGCTCGTCGTCCGGCTTCAGGTTGCTCATGGTGCGGGGGGTGGGGTGGGGGTGGCGAGGGGAAGGGAACGCGGAGGGCGAGCGCGGCGCCGGGCCCCGGCGAGGAGGTGGGAAGGGGCGCGGTGAGCAGTGCGCTCCGGGGGTGCGGGGCGGGGTGGCGGTGGGGGGCGCGCGGGGCGGTGAGAGGGGCGGCCGCCGCGTCGGGCTGGGGTCACATCAAGTTTGGCGGGTGCGGGAGGCGGGGAGGGGGTGCGGCGGGGGAGGCACTAGGAACCGGAGCCGAGCCGGAGCGGCCGCCGCCTCCGCCTTTTCACTGCGACCGCCGAGTGTGCCCGCGGCGGCGGCGGCGGCGGCGGGGGGCGGGCGCCGGGGGAGGGGGCGGGCGCCGGGCGGTGGCGGGGGGCGGGGGCCGGAACCGGCCTCAGCTGGGGCCCGGCCAGCCCCCCGCCCTCCTCGCAGTCTCCGGGGGAACGCGCAGCCAATCCCTGCCGCCCACTGCGGGCTCGCCCCGGCCCGGGCCGCTGCGCGCCAGCCCCCGGCGGGGCTTTTTCCCTTCTCTCCCTCATCTCTCTCCTTCTCTCCTCTTTCCCCTTTCCCTTTCTCCACTACAAGTTTTTAAACTTTGATGAACTCGCCCAGAGAACTTTCTTAAAGGGGCCGCGCGCACCGCGCTGTCCCACCCGCGGGAAGTGGAGCCGGGTGCCCGGCACCCCACGTCCCCACGTCCCTCGGCATCCCTGCCCGGCGACCCCACACGAGAGGCTCCTGGGTCGTCGTCTTTGGGAAGTAGACTCCCCTTGTACTCGGATCTGGGGTTATAGGGTCTGGCGCATTCATTTCACGCCCAGTTCCAGCCTTCCAGACCTGGTCCGCGCTCTCCTGCCTCCCCTGAGCGGAGGCTGTTGGGGTGCGGGGGTAGGTGTGGACACCTGGGCTTTGGCCCCGGGCTGGGCGCGCCGTTTTGCTGCGTGACCTTGAGGAAATCACTTCCCCTCTCTGGCCTCAGGCTTCCAGCCCCAGAGGGTGGGACTTAGATCTCACGCTCCCTTCCCGCTCCCAGTTACTGAATAGGACTCAGGGCGGCGATACAAGTCTTGGGGACTCAAATGGTTATTAGCCCTAGGAGAGGGTACCTCGAATGACCGAGAAAATTTCATTCGCCCTCTCCTCCCTTCCAACCCTCCAGTTTTTGGGTCCTCGGTTCCCTTGGCTTAAATGCCACCCCCCCCCGCTCCCCCGCCCACGCACACACCTTTTCCTCTCCTTTCAGAGCCCGAAGGCAGGGGGAGGGGAGACCAGCCTCGAGGCTCGGGAGGGGCGTAGTGGCTCCCCCCTGAGGGTCTCAAGGTCGCGGCCCTCGGGTCAGTTTCCCTCTGACTTTTGAAAGCCCGCTCCTGCCTCGGGTTACGCTTGAAGCTCAGCAGCCAGGAGTCCAGCGGAGCTGCCCCAAGGTGGGTCACCTCTTCTGCGCTCCTGCCTCCGAACCTGAGCTGCAGTCCTCCCGCCAGATGCGCAGTCCAGACTAGGGCAGACCCGCAGGAGTCCGGCCAGGATCAGGCGTCGCCCGATGTGATCTGCATCCCCGTACCTAGTTTCTGTTCTGACTTTCTCCACCAAACCAGGTCATTGCACCTGGATTTTAAGGTTGGAAGCCACGCGCAGCATCAGTGTAGTGGGAGAAGTTGGGTTTGCAATCAAACCAGTTAGGATCCCAGGCCTAGGAGGAATGATTTGACTCTTCAGAGCCTCAGTGTGACGACCTGCTAAAATAGAGTTAGCACTACCGTACAGGAGTATAGAGTGTGGAAGTATACAACGTTCCAGATTTAATCTCCCCAACAAAATATAATCTCGTCCTAATCTTGCCATTTCACAAATGAGTAAATTAAGGCCTAGATGTAGGCAGTCTTTCCCAAGGACATGTTGTTTCATTCAGCAAATGATTGTTGAACACCTGCTGTGTGCTGCTGGCAAGGCCAGAAGCACCCTGGTTTCCCACCACCCCCATTGCCAGCACTTGGTTCAGGCCCTGCTATGAGGGAAAGTGCCTCCTTTAGGAATCACTGCCATGCCATCAGAGATGCTTCACTTTACCCAAAGCTTTTAGGTACTTCAGGCTCGGGCACCTCTAGATATCCCAACCATCCTTTACAGGCCTCCTCCTGGCATTATCTCCCCTGCTCCCTTCCCTAGATCTTCCCATCAGGCATATCACCAGCTTTGGCCCAGCACTATTCTTCCTCTTCTTCCTTTCCTTCTCTTTTTTCTTGCTTTTTTTCCCCCGTGACTTATCAATCTATATTCTTCCTTCCCTCAAATTCCTGCTTCAGCCCAATTTTTTCCAAGAAGAGCCAGGTCAGTTTCCTAAAAAACTAAAGTATCCTCTAGAAGTCAGAATTTTTCAAAAAGTAAAGGAGTCTCATCTTGCCCGTAAGGTCTCCACTTTGTAGAGGAGGGAGCTGAGGCCTTAAAAGGTGACAAATGACACAAGGTCTACTCTTGATCCCCATCACTGTATTTTTCCATGACATGAAGCTGATTATCTTTAACTAACATTTATTACTTTTCTGATAATAGTAGCAATCCATGCACATAGTTGAATAGTTGTAAGCTATAAAATAGTTTCGAAAACAATCTGCTATCTAGGGAGTAAGATTATTAATATTTCTTTCTAGTCATTTTGTGCATATTTTAAAAAACAAAATTGTAGTCTTTGCTGCACATACAGTTACAATACTTCTTTTTCCTTAAATTGATCATGACCGTTTCTTTGTAAATTCTTCAGACATAATTTTTTAATATTTGTTTATCCCCCATTAGATGCGCCATAATTTAACTTATCTCATGTTGTTAGACATTTGCATTATTTCTAGTTTTATTCTTTTTTGCCTTCATAAGAAACACCTATACACGTATTCTTAGTGCCTCAGAAAGCTTCCTACCTGTGTGACCAGCCTTTAGGCACTTTGGAGGCGGCAACTGTCATTCCTCCTTGTATCCTCCACAACCACTGAAATGCAAGAATCTCTGACTCTAAAGGAATCTGGAGATTATATAAATGGAAAGCTCCCACCCAGCCGGCTGTGAGTACCCAATGATGCTACCAACTTGGGGGTTGATGCAAATGAGGCTGGAGAGAAGAGTTCAGGGTATACAACTCTGACAGGCTGCCTGGAGGGTGAAAACTTTTAATTTGGTCTTCCCGAACTGTGACCTAGTAGCCCAGCCTCTAGCAACCTCTTAGCGTCTCCTCTTCGCCTAGTGTTTCCCATCACCTCTGAGCTTCTCACATTTCTATTTCCTTTGCCTGGAACTGCCCCGCTTCCCCCAGTTCCTGATCTTCCCACACCCACTCCTTACTCCCCTCCACAGATGCTCTCAGAGTGCCTTCTCTATGTCCTCTTGAGTCTGGGAATGCCTTGTCTTACCATCTCACCTATCAAATGGGAAAACCTCTGACTGAGAAGTATCCACAACTCCTGCTAAGTGAATACAGACTCACCACTCAATCTCTACAGCCTCCAGCAGAGTGATTTATGGATAATGAGCATTTGCAGTAGGTGTTCAATAAACCTTTGCTGTGATACTGGGCCATTCCTGGGGCCTCTAGGTTATCTGGGGCCTGTGGCTCTTTCTCTTTGATTTACTGTACATACATTATCCTTTGGTATTTCATCTTAGGGGAGAAAAAAGTGTCAAATGGCCTTACTCCTGAGAAATACTGCCCTGGGACCCACCCAGCGTTCTAAGGGTGTGCATGGCTACTTTAGGACAGCCTACTTTTCTAACCCCAGCTATTCCACCATCAGGAAACCCTGTGCAATAAGGAGGCAGATAGAGAAAGTGACCTTGAGACCCAAAGGCTGGGGTGCAGCTGAGGTATATTTTCTTGGCGCTTGTAGATTTAAGCTCCACTGGGTACAAGAGGTCTCAGGAAGAAAAGAGGGCAAGATGTTAGCAAGTATTTATAAAGAACGTGTGCTTGCCTGCCCAGGTAGTTAATATGCAGCCTCACACAATCCTCCCACTGTTCCTGCTATCGCTGGTTTTAGATTAGGAAACTGAGGCCCTGAAATATTGGAGGAACTCGCCTTGGTACTAGTGGATGGCATGGATGGTAGGAAAAGCATGAAATAGCCCTATGATGGAATTCAGAGTCCATGACCTTGGGGGACCTACCAAATAAGGGTTAATGAGTTCATCTGTAAAATGGGAATACTAGTGCCCAACCTCAAGGGTGTGTTATGTAAGATAAATAAGAGCTCATGGTAAGCTCTTGGTGGTTGTGATTATTGCCCTTGATCCTACTGCTAATTTGCAGGTCAAAGTCAGAGTGGTACAAGTCAGGGTCAGAGACTGGGTCATTTCAGCCTAAAGTTTCTGAGCTCTCCTCTTGCCTTCTTTACTTTGGGCCACATAGTTACTCAGGTTCAAATCTAAAGCAAACAGTATTTCAAAAAAAAAAAACTATGCCAGAAGACCTGATCTTGAGTTTAGATGACCATGGCAATCTGAGTGACCAGAGGCAAGTATTTTAATCTCTCTAAGGCTTTGTATTCTCGTGATATAACTAGAGGTGCCTTTCAGGCTCTCATGAGTGTTATCCAGGTTTTCTTGAGTGTTAAATCAGATCCCGGCTTTGAAAGTTCTAGGAAGGCCTCAAAGCTCCAGGGCAGCAGGAGAGGCGACTTTAAAATCAGCAAAGAAATAGAACCAAGAACTTCACTTCAAACCCAATCTTCCCAAGAGGCAATGTCTCCTCTCTTCCCCAACATGTTATTTCTTCTGTTCCCACATGGCTGAAAATTAGGGGAGGACCCTGAGGACAGGGATAGTATCTTTTTTTCATCTTTGAATTCCCAGTGCCCAGCCCAGGTCCTGGTAGATGGGGTTCAGTAATAAATATTGAATGAATGAAGGGCTTGGGTTACCGTGGAAATATCTCTGAGAGAAGTATTTTTACACTAACACGTCAATGATTGCTTTTTTCCTCTCTCCCAAGGTAGGAGGGAGTGAGATACCAGAAACCTGAAAGGGAAGCAGAAAGGGTATCTGGGTAGGTCAAAGTTCACTGGCCTGGACTCTGGGCTCCCAACTTACGCCTTCCTCTCAGGAGCCAGAGCCCCTACGTGTCACTAGTTCTTACCTAACCACTGGGTAGTGGCCTCTGTAGATGGGGAAACTGAGTTTCAGTGGCTGAAATCAACTCACCTGAGGTCACAGAGCAAAGTACTGAGTTCATTTCATACTTCATAATTTCAAAGGCAGGTGGCTTGGAAATTTAAAAAAAAAAAAACAACTAATCAAAGATCTTTTCATACAGAGCTTTCAAATGATCTTTTATCGCACGGAAAGTCTGTATGGTAAGAGAGAGAGAGAGAGAGAGAGAGATCTGGTAACAATTAAATGGCACTTGCTAAACTTTTACTGGTTTTGAGTACTTCCCAGAGAACCAAAGGTCACTGAGAATGCCTCTCTGCCCTGCTTCCCTGCCTGAGTCGCTGGTCTCTCAGAGCCTGGGAGAGGGCCCCCCAGGCCACAAACTGCAGAATTGGAGAATTGGCTGGCATGCCCAGGGAAGCTGGCCCTGACTGGGCAGTTTCCAAGAAAGACCTAGGGACTAAAAGCGGGAATAGTTGTACCTGACCAGGGTCCAGTGGGACAAGTGACAGTCTTTTAGGGACTGGGGCTCTGCATAGAGTGGAATGGGATGGGGCAAGGAGAGAAGATGAGCTGGCTCTACCTTTACCACTGAAGGTGGCCATGAGGCTCCTGTGGCCTCCATCTTTACGGTCTTTTTTGCTTTAAAAAAAAAGCCTCTTGTTCAGAAGGGGAAGGGAGCAGCTGCACTCATTCTCTCTTAAACCTCAGGGGTTTAAGGAGGCGGCAGCAGGAGAGGGTAATGCCTAACTCAAAGGAATGCTTCCTCAAGGTGGGCATTGCAGATCATCGAATTTGTGTTAAGCGGGGCGCTAGAGATCATCCAAGCCAGTGGACGTCACACTTGGCCACAGACCAGAATTGCCTTTTGAAAATGACAGATTCCTGGTGTCCATCTGAAAACAACTACATCCACATCTCTGAAGGAAGACCCTGGGAATCTCTTTGTACCCTAGCAGCTAGAACCCTAGGACCTGAATCCAACTGCCTACATCAAACACTTGACTCTCCACCACAAGCTAATCCAGTCTCTGCATGAACTTGGGGAGAAGCCGCTCACTTCACCCACCCCAAACGGCTCATTCTACTGCTCTTCCTCCAGCTCTTCCAAGTTCTAGACTGAGACAGGCCTGTGTTCAAATCGTGCTATACTTTACATTTGTGACTTTGTGAAAAGTAAGGACTCTGAGTCTGTTTCTTCATCTGAAATGGCAACAGTTTGTATGGAATCACACAACAGTGCTTGATGCAGTGCTTGATATTATGTCCTGTCAATTAAAAATTTAAGTTGTGTCTCTGGTTAAACCCAAATCTGTCTTCCTGTTCCTTTACCTAACTCCTCCATATGTATGGCCCTGGGCTCTATAGCTCCATAAAGCAAACCCATGCTCCCTGTCTTAGGGCAGTCCATGGCAGACCCAGGCCTTTCCTAGCTCCTGACCCTGATCCTCCTCCTTTAGCCCCTGGTTATCTCCTCTTCTGGACTGTTTGGCACTAGGGGTAGTGAAATATTGTGGGAGGGGAACTGTGCTTAGCAGGGCCAGGCCTCCAGGAGCTCCTTATGGGGCATGTGGGGACTTACAATGCAGAGCATAATGACCTCAGGAGAGCAAAGGGAGGCTCCTGTACGTAAGGCTGCTAACCTAGGCTGCCAGCTGTGTGCCAGGCATAGGGCTAGACGTAACACATCCTAGAACTCATTCGACTTACAGCTGGCTGGGTAGATGATTTTTCTGTGTTTTACATTTGAGATGCAAAGAAGTTACATAACCTACACAATGATGCACAACTATAACTAACAGGACTGGGGCTGGAACACAAGTTTCCCTATACCCCACTGCTAGAACTAGAATGGAACAAAAGAATTGAATCTGGATTAAGGTCTAAGTCCAAAATGCAGTTTTCTTCCAGGAATCATCTAGGTAAATATTTGCTAATTTCTTATCTAATAATAATCCCTTGTATTTACACAGTATGCTTTATTTTTTCCATGAAGTACAAACCTTCATGTTTTTCTTTTTTCTTTTAGAAGAGGTAATGTTTGCTCATGATGCTCATAGTATAAAATTCACAAAGTACAGAAGAATATTAAAAACAATGTTCAGTTCTTTAAAAAGTTAGACTCACCAGATGACCTAATAATCCACTCCTAGATATGTACCCTAAAGAATTGAAAACAGGCATTTAAACAAAAACCTGTACATTAGTGTTCATAGCAGTGCTGTTCATGATCGCCAAAAGGTGGAGACAACCCAAATGTCCTTCAGCCGATGAATGGATGAACAATGTATGGTATGTCCATACAGTGGAATGTAAAATCCCTGAAAAAAAGATCGGTGCAGATGAAAATCAAAAACATGCTAAGTGAAAGAAGCCAGACACAGAAGGTCACATATTGTATGATTCCATTTGTGTGAAGTATCCAGAATCGGCAAATCCGTCGTGGCTGCCAGAGGCTGGGGAAGAGAGATGGGGGTGACTGCTAGTGGGTGTGTGGGCTGTTTCTTTGGTGTGATGAAAATGTTGGGACTACATTGAGGTGATGGTTAAACAACTGAATTTACTGAATTGTACACTTTAAATGGTTAAAATGATTTACGTTATGTGAATTTTTACTCAATTTTATTAAAAAAATGGAACATTAAATCTCCCCTCCAAACCCATCCACTAGCACCTAGTATAAGTTCCAGAGATATTCTGAGCATTTGTAAACATCTGTGGGTATAGTTTTTTTATGTGACTGGTAGCATCCTATCTACATTGTTCTCTACATTGTTTCTGTTACTTGGCAGAGATCTTGGAGATTATTCTACATCATTACTCAACAGACTAGCTGTGTGTGTGTGTGTGTGTGTGTGTGTGTGTGTGTGTGTGTGTGTTTTAACATCTTTATACTGTTCCATTTTGTGGATGCACTCTGGTTTATCTATCCTGTCCTTTCTAATGGACATTTAGATTATTTTCAGTCTTTTGCTATTTCAAGCAAGGCTGCTATGCATAGCCTTGGCATGGTTCATGTCACAGAAGCCTCGATCTGTGAGGAAATTCCTAGAATTGGAATTGCTGGTTCAAAGGGCATTGTAATTTTTCCAGTTGCAAAACGAATGTATACTTTGTTATACAGGTTTCAAACAACTCTGAAGCTCATAGGCTAAAAAGTAAAAGAAGCCCTTCCTACCACCCCAGTCCCATGCCTTCTTTTCCTGGACCCTTTCTCCCTGGCTTTGGGTCCGTGGCTCTCAGAGCCTTCTTTACCTGCCCGATTCTGGGTCTCCCCTACTTTTATTCATTCCCTTCTTCCTTCCCTCATCCTCCAGTAGTGACTTTACCATATTTCCCTAAGGCCTGGGCTGGGGCTGAGGCTCAGTCAAATATAATCTATTACCACCAAATCTACCAATGGTAGTGCTTTCAAGTCATAGAATGTTCACAACAAAAGACATGGGCTTCTTATCCAATCCTCACATTCCACCCTACATAAGAGGCAACTGAGGCTCAGGGAACCGGCTCAGTTAATGGGTGTACAGAGCCATGAAGAGAAGCCGCATCACCTGACACTCTGTCCAAGAGTCATTTCATTTATTTAATAAACAGTTATTGAGCAACATGGAAGCCCACTGTGAGGCACTGTGCTCAAGCAGTGAATTGAGATAGAAACCTCATATCATATTCAGGGAGACCAACAAAAAACAAAATATTTCACTTACAAGTGTCACGTAAGCCTCAAGAGTGACTTGGCCCCAGAAGTCTTCATTGGGTGATACTATCTGAGCTGGGACCTGAATGACAGGAAAGAGCCAGCTAAACCAGCATATGTAAAGGTCCTGATGTAGGAAGAAAATTTGTGTTTGACAGAGAAGAAAGCCAGTGTGACTAGAGCAAAGGAGATGGCAAATGTGCACTTGGGACCTTGGAGGCAGAGTAAGTCATTCTGCAAAGGCATAAGGTCAGTTACTCCCTACCCCTTCCTCTGTTCCCAATTGCTCTCACCCTGGAGGACACAGCAGGGGTCCCCGAATCCTTCCAGAATGAATGCATGAGCACTGTGTGTTAAAGGTGAGTGAAGGAGAGAGGCAAAGAGGTTTATTATAGACTCCTTGAATGGAGATATGGATTCAAAGCCTAGATTACTAGCTGCGTGGCTTGGGGCCTACTGTTAATCTGTACAATCATAATGGCAGCCAACCCTTAGAGGACTCTGAGCTATACAGTTACATCTGTGTTGCAACTATTCCACTCTGTCCTTGTAGCTATAGTGGGAAAGCAGCCATAAACATGGGCATGGCTGTGTTCCACTAAAACTTTATTTACAAAACCAGGCTGTGGGCCAACTCAGGCCTTAGAGAGCACTTAAAATGTGCCAGGCACAGTCATAAGAACTTGACATATATTAACACCTTTCTAATAAGAGACTGGACAGATAATTGTTGTGTATCTTGTTTGGGTCTTAGACCCCCATTGAGACTCAGATGATGTCTCTGATGCTGGCTCTAGAGATCTACAGACACAGTTATGCACACAGCTTGAGAGGTTAAGGATCTTTAGAGGTCTTTGTGGGCCCCCTGTATAGATAATCCCTAAGGCCCCTTCTACCTCAGACAGTGACCAGGTGGTGGTGCTAGGGATCGTGGAATGCCAGTAGGAAGGCTCTAAGAGAGTAGGAACCAGGGACTTCCAGAATGGATGGCACCGTCTGAGACAGCATTCTAGGGGCTGGTTGACTAGAGACCTCCACTCCACCTCTCTGCTAGAGTCTGTATTGTGAGCTCTAGAGAGTTGTCTTCCCATGAAAATATGGCCCACTTGGCCCCAAAGCAAAAGGCAGAAAAATCCTAACTTGGGGAGGAGCTCTGAAGGAGACCTCAGTCCTGTCTCTTGGTAGAGGTGGTGAAGCCATTGCTTCAAACAACTCTGTGTCTCCTTTGTAAAATGAAAGAGTTGGATTATACTCTTCCTTCCAACTACAGATATTTATGAGCAACTACTGTGGAACTACATTTGACCTCACCAGTGATGAAGCAGCTTCAAACACACAGAACTATGCCCAAGGGGAATGAAAGGCCACTTGCAGCCTTCAACTAGGCCATCTGGGAAGGCCCCGGGAGGCCATGGCACTGGAACTGGACCCTGAAGATGAGTAGCTGGGGGCATTCCAGGCAGAGGCAAAGACATGGCTGTGGGAAAACTCAGGATGTGCAGGGTCTGGTTTGGCTGGAGTGTCAGGTGGACAGACAAGGAGAATTGGGTCCATGGCTTGGGCCTTGGCGGGAGCTAGACCAAGGGTCATCAGGAAGTGGAGAGGGGGCAAATACTGGGCCTCGCAGAGCTTTCTAGGAGAGGATTCTGGAGGGACAGTGGATCTTGGGGCCTGGCGCTCTCCACCCAGGCCCCAAGGACAGAGAGGGAAGTGGTTTTGGTAGGAAATTGGTCTCAGGCGGTTGGAAATGGGAGGCTGGAGCTGAGAGATTAGGCGAAAGACTGCTCAGGGTGAATGAATGGCTGGCAGTGGCCACCTGCTCATGGGAGGTGCTGCAGCAAGTAAGTTTGGGAGGCTCCATTGCCCTTCTACCCGCAACAGTGCTCTAAGAGGTCCGCAATGCACATTAGCATGTGAAAGGCTCAGAAAGAAGGGGCGGGAAGGAAGAGATCGGGTTAGCTGATCGGAGCAGGGGGGCTCACTGAGGCTCATAGGATGACTTCCTGGAAGAACATTCCAGATAAATAAACTGAAGCAGGCATCTAAAAGATGTAGCCATCTGACAACATTGAGTATATATTTTAAATGTTTTGAAGGAAACTAGCCTCAGAGGGTTGGATGAAGTAAGTGTGGTGGGGCAAGAGTGGCTACGTTTAAGGCAACCTGAGCCTTGTCCATCTCTGGCGGAAGCCATCTCCCCTCAAAACATTGTAACCCCAGAGGTTTAGAAGCTGCCGCAAGATCACAGAGGAGGAAAGTAGGAAAGCCAGGACTAGACTAGAACCCGAGTGTCTCTGACCTCAAACTCCTTGCTTTTAATCTGTAGGGCATACAACCTGGCAATTAAACTTAACTCTTACAAAGTTGGGATTAAAAGTTAGTAGAACATTAAATCCATGCTTGGTGGATGAAGCCATCAAGTCTCCCTTTTCCTCCCACAGCCTGCTTGCAACCCTTCCCCAGTCTCCACCTCTTTCAGAGTTGCTGGTTGTCATGAGACACGGAAGTCCAGAGAAATGGCAGAGTCTCACACCTGGGGACTTGGTGGTGCTGCTTATAGAAATGGGCAGGTTGAGAGGAGGGAGTAATTTTGTAGGATAATCATTGTTCATTTGTCATCAGACGGGCTTAGATCCACAACTTATTAGCTATGTAACCTTAGACAATAAATACACTGAGCCTCAGTTTCCCCAAATTTTAAAATGGGGATGCTAATAGTACCTACTTCACAGTGTGTGTGGAGATAAAATGCAGCGCTATGTAGAACACACACAGCTCAAGGCCTGTGTGTGTATGCGGTAGCAGCCATAGATATGGCTTTGATTATTAGCATCGTTATCCTCTGGTGGTTGGGATGGGTCCTGAGGTTTCTTTAACACTGCAAGACTCTATGAGTTCACATTTCGAGTTTGAGATTCCACAAGCTATTGGAATTGGAGGTCAGGAGAAAGGTGTGGAGTGGAAACTGATCTGACAGTCCTGCAGCACAGCTCTAAGGTAGAGTCCAGGTATCTGGAGCCAGGGTAGTGGGTGGAGCACCTTCTGGAGGACACAGTGTTCAGAGGAGCTTCTCTCCCTTTTCAATCCCTGCCACCCACCAACCACTCCCCTCCCCTTTATCCCTGACCCCATTTAGAGTCAGCCTTAAATAGAGAATAAGTCAGGGCTCGAGTTAAAAAACTGAGGGTCACATCTTGTCCTGCCAAGCTGTGTGAGCTTGAACAAGTCACAATGTCCCTAGTAGGCAGTTTCCCCATCTGTGCAGAGGGGTGTATAATAACAGCCTAAAGGAGACGCTGAGAGGATGGGTCTAGACTATAAAGAGAGGGCATGAAAGCACTTAGTAAACTTTAAAGTCCACATAAATGCAGGAGGTAACTTCAACCCCTGATGCCAGTGGCACCTCTTCCATGAAACCTTCCCAGACTGCCCAAATGGACTTGATTTCTTTCCCCAATGATCTGCTGCTCATCTGAACCTTATATATACACCTGCTTCAGCCATAAATACACCTCCTCAGTTATCAGGACAGGACAGGTCTCTTGATTCTGAGCGGTATCTCCTGATACCTTTCTTGTGGTCTGTCCAGAAGTCTTATAATTTTAGTTCTTACATTTAGGTATGTGATCTATTTGAGCTTTCCGTATATGTTATAAGGTAAGGGCATGTGAATATCCTATTGTCCCTGCACTATTTGATGAAAAGACTATTCTTTCACAATTGAATACTCTTTGCACCCTTGTTGAAAATCAATTGACCATAGACACATAGGTTGATTTCTGACTCTTAATTCTATTCCACTGATCTATATGTCTATTTTCATTTATTTCAAAGTGTTTTCTAACTTCCCTTGTTATTTCTTCTTTGGATCATTGCTTATTTTGGAGTTTTCGCTTAGTTCCCACTTACCTGTGAATTTTCCAAATTTCCCTTGTCATTAATTTCTAATTTCATCCCATGTTGTCTTACTTTCATTTTGAAAGGTATTTTTCCTAGGTAAGGCTGGTCTTTATGTTTTTATTTCTGTCTTTTAAAGATATGGCTCCACTTCTCACTTGCATTGTTTCTGACAAAAAAAAAAAAATCTGCTCTTTTTATTTTTGTTTGTATACATTATGTCTTTTTTCTCTGGCTGCTTTTAAGTCTTTATCACTTTTAAAAAGCAATTTATGATACTTGGTATAATCTGTCTTTTTTTGGTTGGGTACAGTGTACTTTATTGATAGTACATGCTAAACCGCTCCCCTTCTTCAGTGAGTCCTGGGTGGAAACTGTATCAAGGATGGGAGATTCTTGGTGTATTGGGAGATTAAGTTGTGACAAGGACTCCTCAGCAGCTAAGGGCCTCTATTCCTTTCATGCTCTCAGTAGGGCTGGTGATCCAGGGAACTCTTACTCCTTGGAGGCCATATAGAGGCCATAAGGTCCATCACTCTGTTGCCGTAGTTAAATTCGTTGTTTTATCAGAAAATGTGCTTGACAAAGTGGTCCTTGAAGGTAATTCAAGCCCCAGCATTGAAGGTGGAAGGGTAGGTGGTACTGTTAAAGTCGCAGGAGACAACCTAGTCCTCAGTGTAGCCCAGGATACCTTTTAGGGGGCCCTCTGATGCCTGATTCACCAGCTTCTTGATGTCATCATATTTGGAAGCTTCCTCCAAATGGCAGGTCAGATTCATGACTAATACAGAAGGCCATGCCAGTGAGCTTCCCATTCAGCTCAGGGATGACTTTGCCCACAGCCTTAGCAGCACCAGTAGAAACAGGGATGATGTTCTGGGTAGCCCCTTGACCATCATGCCAGTTTCCCAGAGGGGCCATCTATAGTCTGGGTGCAATGATGGCATGGATGGTGGTCATGAGTCCCTCCTCAATGCCAAAGTTGTCACGGATGGCTTTGGCTGGGGGTTGGGGGTGGGGGCAAGCAATTTGTGGTGCAGGAGGCATTGCTGCTAATCTTGAGGGAGTTGTCATACTTCTCATGGTTCACTCCCATCACAAAGGTGGGGGCATCCGTAGAAGGAGCAGAGGTGATGACTCTTTGGGCTCCACCCTTTAAGTGAGCCCCAGCCTACCCCAAGGTGGTGCAGACACCAGCGGACTCCACAACATATTTGGCACCAGCATCACCTCATTTGATGTTGATGAGATCTCACTCCTGAAAGATGGAGATAAACCTTCTATTGATGAAAAGATGTCTGTTCTCAGCCTTGATATGCCATTGAATTTGCCATAGGTGGAATCATACTGGAATATGTAGAGCATGCAGTTGAATTCAATGAAGGGGTCATTGATGGCAACAATATCCACTTTGCCAGAGTTAAAAGTAGCCCTGATGACCAGGCACCCAATATGACCAAATTCGTCACTAATCTTCTGCCATGTCTAGTGTTCCATCAATCTATGTAGTGTATTTTTATCTCAGACATTATGGCTTTCATCTCTAGAATTTTAATTTGGGTCTTTAAGAAATATCTTCTATATCTCTACTTAACATGGTCAGTCTTTCCGTTATCTTCTTGCACATATGGAAGAGTTATAATAACTGCTTTAATGTTTGCATCTCCTAATTCTATCATCTGTGTAATTTCCAAGTAGATTTCAATTGATTGAAATTTTTTCCATCATGGGTCATATTTTTCCATTTCTTTGTATACATACTAATTTTTATTTGCTGCTTGACATTGTGAATTTTTGTTCGGTGCTAGATATATTTTTTTTATTTTTATAAATAGTCTTGAGCTTTGTTCTGGGGTGCAAAAGTTATTTGGAAATAGTTTGGTCTTTCAGGTCTTGCTTTTATTACATGGGGCCAGAGTAGCGTTTAGTTTTTACCCATTTCTGAGCCCAAATCTCTTCAGAGCGCTCTACTCAGTGCCCCAGTGTGAGGTTTCCACTCTGGTTTGTGGGAGCCAGCGCAGTTCCCAGCCCTGTGCGAGCTCCCAGGATTGTTCTCTCTAGTCCTTTTGAGTGGTTCTTACCATGATTTCTGGTAGTTTCCTCACACGCAGGCACTGGATGGAAGTACTATAGAGTTACCCTCTATAGAGCTTCAGAGTTGTGGGTGCTGCCCTCACCTTTTCGGTTCTATGTCTCATGTCCCCAACTTCTGGCTTCATCTTTCCAGTGCAGGGACACCGCCAGACTCCAGCTGCCTTCCTCTTGTTTTGCTGTGCTTCTGGAAAGTCTTCAGGCAGTAAGACAGAGCATTCTTAGGGCTCACCTCATTTGTTTCCCGACTCTCGGGAGTCACTACTTTTCATTATCTGGCATCTAATGTCTTGAGAACCATTGTTTCATATGTTTTGTTGGGCATTTTAGCTGTTTTAGGTGGAAATGTAAATCCAGTTCCTGTTACTTCATTTTGGCTCGAAGCAGGAATCCTTATTATTGTTAATTTGTTCAGCTGGCATTTTTTGAGGGACAGTTTGTTATGTGCCCGCCTCACACTAGTCCTGTAGATCTCCGAACACTCCACATTTTCCTATCTCAGGGCCTTTCGTAGGCCCTTTCCTCTGTCTAAATGCTCTTTCTAGCTGTACTCTGTCTCAGCCCAAAGGCCTTTTCTGATTCCCTTGTGTAAAGTGAATTGCTCTCTTTTATTTCCCATCACACTTCTGCTTTCCTTTACAGCTTCTTTTATTAGAATGTAGGCAGGAATTTTTGTCTGATTTCCTGGAGCCAGCTCAGGGCCAGGCACACTGTAGGTGTTCAATAAATATTTATGAATGAGTGAGGTCTTCACATATTTCACAGTGTCTGTCATATAACAACTCAGTCAAATTGGGGGTGCTTGGCTGATGAGAACACAGTTCTCTGCCCTAAAGTGCCCAACAAACAGGGAAGGGATGCTGGGTCCCTGGACCAGGGCCACACTCAGCTCACTCTTGGCTGCACTCCCCTTAGTGATAACCAAAGGCCCCTGTGAGCCAGCCAGGGGAGGGCTGACAGGTGGGGTTGATGAGTTCCAGACCCAGGTCTCTGGGCCTCGGCATAGCCCGACAGAACTGGACGCTGGGCAGGAGCCAGAGCCAAGCTTCCATGACGTCCTGGGCCATAATGTCCCTCCCTGGGCCATGGTCAGGATTCAAGTCTCACCCGCCCATCTCAGAGCTGTCCACCACTGGGCTCTGGGGAAAGATAGAGCCATACCTTTACTTCTAGTCCAAGCTCTAGTCATGTGACCATTACAACTAATGGAACACTCACAGAATTATAGATTGGCTCTATAAAGTGAAACGTACTTTGTAAACGAAAAACCTACAAGTACTCACTGAACTAGAAAGGCCTTAGGAAGCTTCTGTTCCAAACCCCTATTTTTGACAGAGAGAGACTGAGGTTTGAGCGAGATATGTATGTGGACTGCATAACACCAGGCCTGGGACTTTGTGCTTTGCTCTAGCTCCTAACCAGCTGCCTACCTTTGGCTAAGCCTTGGTGCCTCCCTACTTTCCAACAGCTCTCCTCCTGTCAGGTGGGGGCCTTGATCCGTCTGTCTACAATAAGGATAATAAGCAAGGATTTTTTGAGCATTTTTGAGATACCAGGCCATGAACTAAGCACTTTGTATGTAGCATCTAATTCTCTCGTCATAGGATAAGATAGGTATTATTATCCCAACGTTACTGATGAGGAAACAGGCTCTGAAACATTAGGTAACCTCCCTGAGGCCCTACAAGTAGTAAGTGGCTGAAGCAATATTTAGATACCGGGGGGGGAGGTCTCCAAGCTTCTAGGTTCTGGTTTCTCTTCCCTTCACAGTCTCTTCCCCGCCATCCCCCCAGAATTCAGATTTATCAATTTCCACTGCACCGACTTTAAAAATGACATGAAGGTGACTGCAAGAAAGGAAACCATGATGTTAAGTTAAAATTAAGCTAAGGGTGAAAGTACATCACTTCTGGCTTTAGTCACCGGTCTCTTCTAATAACTTGTATTTCCTGCTAGCTACCTCTTCCTGAGTCTTTGGGGAAGGTTTCTGAGAGTCATTTGGTCAGTCTTCAGAACAGGGCCAGACAGGGTCTGAAATCTCCTTAGTGTCTGCCCTTCATGAAGCCCAACTATGAGCTTTTTTGAAGTTGGTAGTGAGGATTTCTCTGAGGGTGCTCAAAAATAATATGTATCAAAAACACAGTCCTGGGGAAAGGAAAAGGGAGTAGGTAGGAGCCCACAGACCCAGCTGTTCCCTCA
The DNA here is from genome assembly GCF_014176215.1 of Rousettus aegyptiacus. NCBI lineage: Eukaryota > Metazoa > Chordata > Mammalia > Chiroptera > Pteropodidae > Rousettus > Rousettus aegyptiacus. The sequence continues at coordinate 132,234,455 of NW_023416306.1, forward strand.
GCAAGCGTCCTGCCGGCTGGTGCTCTGGAAGAACCCAGTTATACATTGCCCATAAGATGGTGGGAGCTGCAGGTGCAGGCAGGCGAATAGAATCCAGCCCTGTGTGAGCTTTATAAGGGCCAGGTCACCTCTGATGGAGCCAGAGGGGCCTGCCTCTCTAGGAGGGGGTGACCCAGACCTAGAGGACATCGCCAGTTTGGATGAAGGAGAGTAGGGGTGGTTGGGCAACCTTTGCAGCACAGAGAACCCAAGAGTGCCAGTTAGGCTATCCAGCCTTTTTCAGGTTCCTTACGTGTACCCCACTGTGTGTCCACACCACAGCGCCCCCATATGAGGGGTTGTTAGTGCCTTCGGCAGATGAGGAAGCTGAGCCCAGCATCCAAGACTGCAAGCAGGATATGATGAATGTCAGGTGATGAGATAGATCCTTCTGAGGGACGCCGTGGGGGCGGGGGCATGGGAGGTGCCCAAGCCTCAGGAGGTTACCTGGGCAGTGTCTGGGGTGGTTTATCAGAAGGGAAGAGAGTGGAGGCCAGAGATGGTTCGGAAGCTGTTGGAGCAAACTTGGTGAGCTGCGAGGCAGGCCTGGGCCAGAGCAGGAGCCTGGAAACAGAGGCCTTGGGAAGTTGGGCCTGGGCTGTTGCGAAGTGCAGGAGGTCTGTTCTGGGAGGGGTCTCAAAGATCATCTACCCAACCCGCCTGTTTTACAAAAGGAAACTGATGCCCAAAAAGGGAAAGGGACTTGCCCAAGGGGACACAAGGGGTTAATGGTAGAGGCAAGCTCAAAAGACCCTGGGAAGGTCAAGGACACCCCTGTTAAACAAGGAACTTAATCTCCTCCCGTAATAGACACCCCCACCACCCCAGGGTTCAAGTCCCCACCTGAGGTTATCAGGGGTCCCAGAAAGACCCAGCTTGGCTTCTGCCTCACAGTGGGACCCCTGGCCTGTCCTCCCTTTCCCTGGGCTACAGTTTGCTCCTCTGTGAAAGGAGGCCACTGGACCAGCTGACCGCTATGGCCCTTTCTGCGCTAAGTGCTTAGAGGAAGACAAGGCTGGGCCTTCTTCCTCACTCTGTCCTCCACCCCCAGGCCCTTCTGACACTGATGCGGGGGTGGCGCCAGCCTGCTGGGGCTCACATGCCTGAGGAGTGAGTGCCTGGTCCCGAGGAGGCAATATGATCTGTAAAGGATCCCTGACCCTCTCCTTGTGAACCCCGGAGAAGGCTTCTTAGTCATGTGAGGACCACAGGGGGATTAGTGGGCCGAGGTGGGAGGCTGGGGAGGCAGCCACCTGAGGAAAGACTGGGAAGAGGGGAGAGAAGGAAGCAGGAGAGGGAGGGCCTTGGACCTCAAGAGGAAAGAACTAAGCTGCTGGGAAGGGCCTTGCTGGGGTCCTGCAGTGAGAAGGTGTCCTCAGCCTGGGTGCTTTGGCGGGGTGTGGGACGGGCCACCTTCCAGCTGTAAGTTTCTGAGTGCATGAACGAAGTCAAGGTGAGCTGTTGGGATGGGTGGGCCAGAAACCCAGGAAAAGGAGAAGTGCGGTGGGCCTGGAGAAAAGAGGAGGGAAGCAGAAGGGACGAAGTCAGTGCCCAGCCTGGAGGCAGGCAAAGGGAAGGTATGTGCAGGGGGCTTTCAGTGGTGCCTGGTTCCTGATAAGAGTCACTGCCAGGTGTCACATACAACCCCAGCACAAGGAGACCTGGCAGAGAAAGAGAGAAAGCATTAAATTTGGAGCCAGCTGGGCCTGGACTTTTGACCCTTCTGCTAACTAGCTGTGTGGTCTTGGGCAGGTTTCTTGGCCTCTCTGAGCCGAAGAGCAGTTGTGTTCTATCCTTCACACTGATCGGCTGTGAGATCAGATTTCAATCCTGCCCCAGACCCTCCTTCTCTCCCGCCCTGGTCACCCTGGTTGTGCCACTTCACCAAAGCATAGACCCCAGTGTCCCAGGACTGCATTATTCTCCATCCTCCTACCCCCAGGGCCTGAAAAGGGCTGCATGAAGCATTCTGGGAGTGCCCCAGCCCCTCTAAAGGGGTTCGAGCCAATCCAGGGCCTGTGTAGTGAGGGAACCAAAATGGGTAGCTAGGGTGGGGGTAGGGGGGTGGGGAGGGCAAGGGCCTTCCACATGCCTGCTTTACCCCCATATCTTTCCTTCCCCCTCCACCCTCTGATGGGAAACTTGGGGCTCCCCTCCCCTTTCCCTAAGCTCAGCTTGTCTTCTCCACAACAAGGAGAGAATGTTATTTAAAAAGAGATCAGGAGATTTGCCTTAAATAGGCATGAAGTGCTGTGCCAGGGCCCAGGATGAGGGGCGGGGGAGGAGGCCACCCTGGGTGTTGGCAAGAAAGGAGTGAGGCTGAAAAACAGCCTCCCCAGGGATGTGCACAGCCTTTCACAGTTTACCAAGCAGAGTCCAAGGATCCATCCTGATGCTGACTGGGGCAGTTGGTCAAGAAGGGCTTATTCCCACCCTACCCCCATTATTAGGATGAGGAAGCTGAGGCCCAGCTCAGGGAACTGACATGCGCTAGCTACCAAGTGGCATCTGAGGCTGGATGCCATGGTCTTTCCACTACAGCCCTCAGGAGCTGGGAGCGGTTCAGGGAGGCAAGGAACCCAGAAGATAGGACCTCCTGCGGTAAGGATGAGAGCTCCTGCAGGGTGGAGGTGTCCTGGAGCCTCCTGGGACACCTGCCCCAGGTCACCCCTGCTGGCCCTCCAAGCCCCAACTTGTAACTGGACGCCCTTCTCACTCTGCACCTTCCCAGGTGAGCTGGGTCTCTACTTACGGAACCCAACACCAACTGGGGGAGGGAAGTGAGGGGCAGCCCTTGGGGGCGGGTAGCATCTGCCAGCAGACTGCCTGGCTGAGGACTGGAAGGCAGCACAGTCATTGCCCTCCCTGCAGAGCTTGTCTGGCACCTGGGGTTCACTTCCCTAATCAGGGTCTCCTTTCAAGTCTCTCCTCTTCCATCTTGGCCCCTCCCACCCATTTTTGTCTCAGCAGGATGCTCTTGGAACCCTAAAGAAATGGAGTCTTGAGTATGGGGTTTCTAGGACAAAGTTAGGGGCCAGGAGGTACCCCATGCTTGTTCCATTTTGCGAGGGCCCTGAATACCGACGTGAGGCCTCACACACCTGGGTGATCATCCTGGCTTCACCATTTACAGCCGTGAGACCTTAAGCTGCCCACCTGTGAGCTTTGGTCTCCTCTGTAAGCTAAGTCTAAAGATCCCTCTCATAGAGTTGTTGAAGAAGCTCTGATGAAAAGATGAAGATGGATAGAGGTAAAAAGAGGGGCAGTTATGACAAGTGAACTCAAAGACCATGGCTGAGACCTCACGTTTTTTGAGAGAAGGAGAGGGAAAAAATTTCATTCTCTCCTTCCCCTTAGTGGATGGGCACAGCCTGCTCCCCCAGGACAGAACACTGTGGAAGAAAGCATTCACTTACTCTGGGCTCCTGTTAATTTTCTTTGTTATTCTCCAAGCCACTCAAGAGACTGGGAGAAGAGAGGGTGAGGGAGGGGTTGCAAGGTGGCCACTTCAAGTAAGAATAACAGGAGCTAACTGTGAGGGTTTACCTCATGCCTGACCCCACCCCAGCTCTTCACTTGTCCTAACTCCATCGATTGGCTGTTAGCCTCATTTCACTAATGATGAAACTAGGGCTGAGGATTTAGGCAGCATGTCCAAGGTCACATGGGAAGCAATGGAGCCAATATCTGACTTCAGGGCCCTCTGCTGACTTTGCGAAAATCCCAGGACCCTGAGACTTGGGTTCCAGACCCAGCTTACAGTGTGGCCTTGGCCAAGTCACCTAACCTCCCTAGATAGTAGTTTTCTCTTCCCATAAGGTGGGTATAATGTCCCACTGTCCTCAAGGTTATTGTGAAAAACAAAAGGGCTAATGAATACAAACTATGAAGCATGCACTCAATAAATGCCCACTGCAAGCATCTCAACAAAGGGACCTCCCCCTCCTTATGGTTACTGGGTGTCCAGGTCCTGAAGTGTCCATATACCCTACCCAGGCCCTCAGATTGGGAGACAAAGGACCTGCCAGGTCTCTGGAAAGGGACTGAATGACCACTTGGCGCCACCTAGTGGTCCACATTTGTGTGGTTCTTGGAGAGCCAGAAGGCCTGGCTGCTCTGGGATTGGGTGTTTGAACCATGACCATTGGCCCAGTGGGAGTGGGCAAAATATGCCAGGACCTCAGAAAGCATGCCTAGTTAAGCTTCTCCTATTCACCCCCCTGGGGGTAGGGTTTAGGTGGGAAGTCCCCCATTCCGCCATCTAATCCTCACTTCTTAATCCCTTTGGACAGCTCTGGGACAACCAAGGGGAGGCCACCAGGTTCTCGTTCCAGCTCTGCCACCGCCTAGCTCCTCAGGCTTCAGCTACCGCCTCTTCAAAATCGGAGTAAACATCCCTGCCTCTCAGGGGATCTGGCACTGTCCTGTGTTCTTTTATTTATCAAACATTCCTTTCTAAAGTCATCATGCCGAGTGCTCTAGGGGCACAAAGACGATTAAGCCAAGTTCTTGCTAACAAGTCTCTTGCCTTATTCTAGGGGAGACAGCCTTGTAAATTGCTAATTACTCTTGAGGCAGATCACAACTGGTGCTGAGGAGGGAGCATTGAGTCAAGACAGACCTGTGGGGGCCTGTAGGTAGGGGACACACAGGAGCCCCTCTCGACCCCCAAAGGGGCTCTCACCCAGTGCTGGGCCCCCTCAGGGATAGATAGGCCTGTGTCCCCCAGCTCCCATCTTCTCTTGCTTTAAACTCTTCAATAAAATGGACCATGACCTCCATCTTTCACATTTCCGAGCCTTGATACTATGCATTTCCCTTTACCCAAATGCCTTTCTCCAATTCACCTGACAAACTTATCTCCAGCCTTTCTCTGAAGAGTGGAGGATAGAGTGGGAAATCCCTATGACTAGGCAAGAGGGAACGAAACAGGACTCAGGGGGTCCACCCCAGCAGTGTGATGAAGCAGATACCCTCTTCATCACAGCAGCATGCTCAGGTAAGTGGCAAGCCCTGTGGTTGCCTAAATGCAGGCTCTCTGCATTCTCTCATTCCTTTATTCATTCCTTGCTCTTGGTCTGCCCCATTCCATGTGCTGGGCTGGGTGCTGGGGCTTCAAAAAGTGGAGGACTGACTCTGTCTAGTTCTCAGGAGCTTTGTGGTACAGGGGACAGGCCCATGGCCAAGAATAGCCTGATGGATGTGCTCAGAGGCTGGACCTTACCGTTCTGCCTAGAAAGGGGAAGAGCTAGGTCTTAGAACACAGAGGTGATGTCTCAGATGAGTCATAAAAGGTTATTCTGGTCATTTTGGATTGGCTAGATACCTGTGGCCACCTCAGGGAGGTGTGAGCAGGGAAGGCATCTGCTTCAGAGTCCCTTTCTTTGACTATCCTCTAGTGAGCTCTCACCACCCCACAGGTACTTTCTATTATTTGATTCTTTAACATCTGTCACAGTTTGAGATTATCTTATTACCTGCTTGTTATTTATAATCATTCTCCCTCCCTTCGATACAGTATCCCAAGGCAGGACCACATCTCTGGTTTACTGTGGGGTCTCCAGTGTCTAGCTTAGCACCTGGCCTATTAGAGGCATTGGATAAAGGTTTGTGGAATGAATAACTAAATGATCACACAGGATGAACAGGAAATCTCCTTTATCTCAGTATGACAGGATTACTGAGGAAATTTCCTCCTTTGTTCTGCCCATACTTATCCACCCATTCCTGCCCTTATACTCTAAGGGGGTCACCAGACTTTTCTGTTTCTTTGCCTCAAATCCAGAAGCTACCTGAAGATATACTCTTCTGACTTTTGCTTCTTAGGTTCAATTTTTTGAGGGGATTATGTTAGGGGAAGGAAGAGGAGAGAGGAGGGTCCTCAAGACTAGAGAAGGGCAAAGGATTAGAGAGGGTCCCCTGGGGAAACCACAGGGAAGTGGCAGGGTCCAGAGGGCAGAGTATGAGGTCCTCCCACTATGCCCTGGAGAGAGTAGCTCTTGGAAAGCCTCTTACCCCACTCTGCCCTCGGCCCTGGCAGAGTTATGGCCTGTGATTGCAGATCACTGCGGGTGTCAGCAGCTACATAAGGCCCTGGAGGTGAAAGGCCTGCTCCTACAGGGCCCACCCCCTGCCTGTTATGAACCTGGGGGAGGGAGACCTCAATACTGACTGAAATGGGGTTTCCCTACTCTCCCAGGGACACGGGTTAGAAATCAGATTAAATTAGATCTTAAGGAAGTGAAAAACTGAAGTTTCTTGCATACCTCCCTCATAAGAATCTACTATTATGATCTGGCCTGAGTAGGGATATCTAGACCCCCTCCCATAGGGAATGTGTTTGCCTCCCTCCAGGGCCTCCTGGAGAATACCTTCACCATGAGAAGGAATTGCTAAGGACAGGACTTTCTGGTGCCCAGGCAGTCTTGTGAGGAAGACATCTTTCAGCAGGGGAAGCTGAAATCAGTACGTGGATGAGGGCAAAGTGCTGGAGGGTGAAAGTGCCTCAGCAATGAGTGTTGAGGGTGGAGTCAGAGAAGAGGGTCCCAGGAGAGGACCCTCAAACATCCTCAACAGCCCTACTCTGGGGGATGAGGTAAGATTCATCTCCTGGAAGGAGCCTTGGTCTCTCTTGCTCCTTCATGGCATGTTCGGCCTCTTGCCAGTGGCTGCAGGACCCGCATGGGAGACCAAGCCCAACCAGACACATACCTGCCTTTAGGTCCAGACTGAGTGATGCGAGGAGACAGAAGAGTGGAGGATTCCTTCCTCTTGGTGGCTGTGCTCCAGACCCAGGGGTGGCTGCAGAGTTCCTCTTGACCCTCTGTTCCCAGCTCCACTCCTGTTCTAGCCTCCCTGGTTCCCACTTGTTTCCAAGCCTGGGTTTCTGGGCTTCATATCACTTCTTTGAGCTAGCTTTCTGTTCCATTCATTACCTTCCTTTCCTGCTTAAGTTATCCTGAGTCAGTTTCCATCTAAGAACTCCAGAGGGTGATGAACTGCCAGAAAGCACAAGACAATGATATCTGTGCTAAACTGGATGGTCCCCAAACTGTTAAATGGAAGAAATAAAAAATGCAAGGTGCAACCAAATCATAAGCTTCCTGAGGGCAGGGTCCCAGTGTGACCTGCCAACAGCTGGACGTGGGAGGAGCACGGCCATGTGGGCAGATAGGGAACACCCTGGCCCTCAGCACCACATTGAAAAGCCCCCATGTTGCCTACTTGTGGAGGGGGTCACCTGGTGGGCTTGGCTTCTCCTAAGAGTGTCTTCTATTTGGGGCAGAGAGAAGGGTTCATGCCGCAGAAAGATAATCGACTCCTCAAGGTCAGATAGTCAGGGATCATCCAGGGGCTGCACTGGCACCCCTCTGAGCCCAGATCTTGTCTGCCAAAGGAGCCAGTGTAGGAACCGGACAGATCTGCTCTACAGACATTGTGGTGATAACTATTAGTAATCATAAATGTTAATAATAGCTACGGATTGGGTTCCTGTCATGTGACTGGCCTTTCTCTCAACAACTCTATGCAAAAGGCAGTTACCACTTGCATGTTATAGGTGAATAAACCCTCTCAGAGAGGTTGTATAACATGCCTAAAGTCAGACAGCTGGCCAGTGGCAAAATTAGGGTGGAAAGCCAGGTCTATCCCCTGAGCTGTAACCGTCAGTAAAATTCTCCACAGGCTGTAGCACTTCCTCCTTCATGAAGCCGACAGTGAAGGTCTGAGGCCCCGCGGCCCCTCTGAACCACCACAGCACTGAGCCCCCACGTCAGTGGCCTCCACCATTTAACCAGACACTCCCTAAGCACCTACTCTGCATTAGGGCCTCTGCTGGCTGTTGGATGACAAGGATAAATGCCTTCAAACACCCGGATTTCATGTCCTCCAGCCACCAGCATGGTTTTATTATTCTCTACCCTTCCCATCATTGGCAATTTTACATTTATTAGCCATTGTTCTCTGTAGCTGCCAATGCATGCTTCTACTATAACTGTATTTGCCAGCCAGGATTGATACCTTTCACTCATAAGCAGGGGACTATAACAGTTTTAACCAGCCTATGAGGGCTTCTGAGCCATTTCCATCAAGCTTTTTCATCAACTGAAGCTAGTTTGGCGATGACCCATCAAGGGCTCCAGGAAGGCCCAAAGACCCCCAGCATTTGTCAGATGTTGCAGCAAGCCCACCTCTTACCATGTGAGTTCTCTAGTGTGTCCTTGTCTGACGACTGGCTGATGGTGATTCACTTTGTCATTTCGTTGTGAGTCATCAACTTCAGGTAACTCACCTTTCCAAATAACCAGTGATACTAACAAAACCTCTCACAAGAGTGCTGTGAGCTCAGTAAACACCTCTGCACATGCAAGGCTGGGGCAGGGGGCACAGGATTAGCCTCCCTGAGACAGGAGTGGCCAGTGCCCCGGGCAGGGGTGCCCTCTTAAAGACAGCAGAACACTCAACTCCCAGGCCTTACACGATTCACAAGTTTATTTGTCCTAAAATAAATACAATCTGAGAATATCCATTTCAATTCCCCCACACTATTTCTTCCCCCCAAAAAGCAGTTTAAGATATGTGCACACAGTTTGCAGTGTGTGCTCTCATGTCAGGCTCAAGAAGGTGTTTTCCTGGCTGTGCTAGGCTGGGCCTAGCTGTGAAAGTTCCCCAGCTTCCCTTCTCTGGGGCTGGAATTGGGCCTGAGTCCCCCAGGACCCCAATGGCCTATTCTTGCTCCTGAAGCACCTGCCTCGTCCCTCCACAGTCCAAATGGGTTGGCATTCATGACCATGTGGCCCCGTGGTCAGCCCTTGCAGAGAGCTCTGTCCTCTAACACCAGATACCCAAACACAGGCCCATTCCCACTGGTACAGGAAGGGTTACTAACCTGGGAAGCAGCTCACCCAGAACAAGGGGAGAAACTGAGGCACAGCTGGCAAATGGGTGGGAAGCACTCTTCCTTAATTCCTGCCAAGAGGCTGAGAGCCCCTAATGAAAGGAGAAAAGAGCACTGACCACCCTCCCCCTGTTATTCCCGGGGGTTCTGGCCTCCTAGGGAGGAGGGGGAAACCATCCTTTGTCTTCTTGTGGCGGCTCAGAGGTTTGGGTCCACATTCTCCTGGTCTGAGGCTGTCTCATCATCATTTGGAGACTCCTAGATTGAAGCCGGAGAACCCAAGTAATGGGTGTCTGCTGTGCCCCAGAGCCACAGCCGGGGGAGGGGGGAGCAACATCTTCCTCTTGCCCCTGTCCCCAGTGGAGCTAGGAAAGGCCCTGCCACCCCCACCTAGGGTCCCTTGGCCTTTCCTCCATTCTAGGTCTCAGACTGCCCACAGCCACATGGCCCACCATTGGGTGACTCTCTTACCAGACCGAGGCCCCTGCCTTGCCGCAGGTTGGCATAGAAGTGCAGCACACGGGGGTCACAGCGAACCACCATGGGGTCAAAGTCTAGGACACGCAGGCCCTGCAGGCTGCGTGCCCGTGAAAGGGCCACGTAGGCCTGGCCGCTGGCAAATACCCGTCCCAGAGACATCTCCACACAGTCCAGGGACATTCCCTGGGGGATGGAAGGACAGAGATGGAGCCAGCTCTGCCTAAATTCCCTTGTACCCAAGAGCCTGGCCCCACCTCACCGGCTCAGCTACATCCCCTGGATCTCCTTGCCCAGTCCAGGGATTCTCAAGGCAGAGAAACAGGCTGACCCCAGGTGTGTATCTGAATAGGAGGGCATCCAGGAGATGATCCAGGATAAGAGCAGGGGGATAGAGGCAAAAGGAAAGAGCTCAGGCCTGGGTCAGACAGGCATGAAAATGAATCCTAGCTCTGCCTCTCACTATTCGTATGACCTTACACAAGTTACTTAACCTCTCTGCGCCCTGGAATGATTATTATACAGTTGTTGTAAAGATTAAGTTTAACATATCTAGTAGTATCTCAGAAGATAGCAGGGCAAGAAATGACAAAGGGGAAATGACAAATATCTGGGAAAGGAAGAGGAGGCGGCAAAGTGGGAAATGCACTAAAGCAAGGTTTATTCTACAATTGGAACTTTCCATCCAGGTCTAGCTCAACTTCCATAAAACCTTTAAGGGTCCCCTTCAGGCCTGTCCCATTCTCTCTCTGCCCTGCCCCCATATCCCATACTAGCTGCTCACCTGGCTCTTGTGGATGGATATTGCCCAGGCCAGCTGGAGGGGCAGCTGCTGCCGGGTAAGGAATTGGCCTCCAGTGGCTTGCACCGTCCAGCGGTCAGCACGGATGACCTCAGTGACTCCGCAAAGGAATCGCACCTGGGGAAGCCCTGAGGAAGAAGCCCAACCTTTCAGCCCAGATTCAGGGCTTAGAAGTGCAGAGCAGACCTTGCCTCTCCATCCTAGCCTCCTCCTCCTCACACTTACCCCAGGACCCTGCTGCAAACCCAAGTAGTAGGACCACACCCCCAACACTTACCTCTCCCCTCAGTCTCGAACCCGACTACCACCCCTCGGGCACCATTCACCAGGCCCCGGGAGACTGCTAAGTTCTTCACCAGCATCACCTATGAGGGAAAGAAAACTGGAGGCATGGACAGCTGTCCCATTCCTACACCTGGCCTCAGGTCCCACAGACACTGCAGTGGTTCTGAGAGATTTGAGGCCATCATGGAAGGGCACTGAGTCCTAATCCTTAACTGAGCCACCGGCTGACTATGACCCCTGTGGCAAGTTGCTTTATTTTCCCGGGTCTCAATTTCCCTTTGTGTCAAAAGGGAATGACATTTGCTCAGCTTGCCTCAGAAGGAGGGCATAAAGAGCAATAAGGTAACAGACATCACAGGGCTTTAAAAATTTCGAGGTCTGTCATGGGGTATGTCTGTGGGCCACAATCTTGAGCAATAACTTTCAGGTCCTGCCATCTTTCTTCCAACCATACGGTGCCTGCATTTTTCCCTTGGGTGCCTTTCAGAACTGGGAAAAGGCTCCCATTTGGGCCACTCCCAACACGGTAGAAGGGAGAGGGGCTCTCTCAAAGCATAGGATAAACTGCAGAAGATAACTTTGTGAGGTAGATATTTTACTCCTCATTTTAGAGATTAGGAAACTGAGCTTCGGCAAGGGCAAGGGACTCATCCAAAGCCACACTGCCTGGAGCTCCAGGCATGGGAATGGGAGGGCAGTGGAAAGTTGAAGACAGGAAGGTGGGTGGGAAGAGGAGGAAAGGAGTTGGCTGTAATCACAACTGGGCCTCTGGTTATGGAGCAGCTTGGGCAGAGGGGCAAGGATTGGAGAAGCCCAAGTTCCCAGGGTCTAGGCCCCACTTCCTACTTACCTGGGCTCCTAGCTTTAGCTGAAGGAGACGGCTAACAGGACACTGGACATCCAGGGTCCGGGCTTGCTCAGGATCACTGTCCATGGCTTCAAAGCTATGTACCTCACCTGGGAAAAGAGAGTTGGGCAAACAGATTACAAGTCACTGACTCATGGCTTAGGTTCTCAAAACAGACCAGGGCATGGGAGTGGGGGTGGGGGGGTAGTGGGGACAGCTCAGGCCCAGCTGGAGCTTTAGAACTAGAGACCTGGGTTCAAGTCTCACTTCCAGCATTTACTGGCTGAGTGATCTTGACCCATTCAAGGTCACACCTATCAAAGTCATAGTTATATCTGCAAATGTAAGGGCCACAGAGGAGGTTGGGACCTAGATAACTAAATGATCTCAAGGGCCCAGGCTGCCTCGGAGGCCACACCTGCCTGAATGCCCCTCCCAGCTGGTCTAGCCCAGTTCCAGCTCCCTGCTCACCTGGCAGCTCCTGCAGCCGCCTCTCATTGGTAAGGGCCACGTCATCCTGGTGGGTACAGAGTCTTGTGGCCACAATCCCGTCTCGCCCCACCTTGTGGGTAGCCGTGGCCTGGAGCTGGCGAGTTACCTCATCTGAGCACCTGTGGGGGCTGGGCTGTCAGGGCAGAGCCCACTTGAACACCAGGGAAGGTGGGGCATGTGGGTGTATGGCCCAAGGAGCAGGCCATGGGTTAGGCCTTGAGACCAGAAAGGGGCATCAGGGCAAGATTTGCTGGCTCCCAGGCTGGCCAAACTTGTTCTTTCTCGAATTGGACCCCATACATGGAGATTGAGAAGGGTGTGTGTGGGGGTGATCATCGTGGACGCTCTTTCCTTTGTCCCACCCCTAGGGCTCCTCAGGAAGTTGGATATGCTGAGTGAGCACAGGCCAGAGGTTTAGATGACCTAGACCAGTTGCTGATGTTGACACCTATAATACTGGGAACCTATAATTAGATCAGTCTCCAGGAGACAATCTTCTAGCTCCTGGCCTGCTGCCTTGGGGGAAAAATGGAGCCTATGTTTCTATTTCCCACCATCTCCAGCCTTCTTCCACATGGGGAGGCCTGGGTGCAGCACCAACCCCTGTGGGAGGAGGGAGAACAACTTGGCCCCATCCCTCCTCGCTCTGCCATTTATCCTTACTATTGTCCCCCACACATGCTGGTGGGGACTGTGCATCTCCGTACCTGCCTCCTGTCCCCAGGCACAAAGAACAACTCACAACCACCACCCTCCTCCTAGCTCATCCCAATCTGACCTGGACTTCAAGGCCCATCTCTGGCTCATGTCCTCTGCCCTCCCAGCCTGTCTACTCCCATGTTAGAGTAGTTGTAGCATTTCGACCTTTTGTCCTTGCTGGGCTGAAATTATGTCTGCATCCTCCCCTCCCCAACCAAGTGACTCCACAGGCTCTAAAAGTGGAAGGAACTTGGATTTTAGAGTCAGACTTGGGTTCAAATCCCAGCTTGGTCACTTAATAGCTGTGACTTTGGGCTAGTCACTTCACCTCTCTGAACCTCAGTTTCTGCGTCTGTGAAATAGGAGTGTTGACATCTCTGAATTCCTTCCATGTGTCCATCTGCCCATACTTCCCTGACACCTACTGTGTGCCGGGCCCTGCAATGGGTGTTGGGGATCCCAACCCTGGGAGAAGCAGGGTCCCAGTGCCCAGAGCGACCATCTATGGGCCCAGGAAGCATTTCTCCCCCTTCTCTGCGTCCCTATGCTCCTCATTGCCCTGCACACGGATCCTCATTTTGTGGCCCCTTCGCTATTCACAGGGCCCACCTGCCCAGCCTGACAGCCTGTAGCAAAGAGATGAAGGTCTGGTCTGCCTGCCTCCACACCTTGGTCAGCTCCAGGGTCACTGGGACACACTTCCTCCAGCTCTTTGCCTAGTAGGAGTAAGGTGAGGGTGTCAGGGAGTAAAGCAGACCCTCGGGGGATGGAGGGCAGAGAAGGAGGGCGAGTGGTACCTGAAAGCAGAACTGTGGGGGCTGTGAACCCTTGGTTACAGGTGGTAGCTGCAGGAAGTCTCCACAGATGATGAGCTGGATCCCTCCGAATGGCTTATTCTGCTGCCGGACAGCTCTAGAGAGGAGCAAGAGTGCTTTAGGGGCTGGGATGGACAGGTTCCACATGAAAAACCACCAGAACCCAGACTTCACTGCACATACTGACCTGGCCACGGCCTCCAGTTTGTCAAACAGTTCTGCTTCCACCATGGAGATCTCGTCAATGACCAGCCGCTGGCAGCTTAGCCAGCCCTGCCGCACGCTTGGCCGCTGGGCCAGGGCCACACACTGGGCCAGTGGAGCTTGACCTGAGCCAATGCCTGAGAGTGACACTATTTAGCCTGGGCTGAGACCTCAGCCCTGTCTCAACCCTGACCTTCCCACCCTCCTTCCCACGAGCATGGCTTGCTCCCAGCTCTAGCCCCAGGGGCTCTCACTTACCTGCAAAAGCATGGAGGGTGGTACCTCCAATGTAGCAGGCTGCCACACCAGTGCTGGCAGTGGCCACAGTGCCTGTGGGAGGCAGCGAGCCCAGGATACGCTTCAGCAGATAAGACTTCCCTGTCCCTGGGCAGAGGGCAAAGTCACGGCCACCTCTCCTCCATCCTACCCCACTGCCATCCTCCCTCCCTTCTCCAACTCTGCTCCTCACTACCTGCACTCCCAGTGAAGAAAATGCTCTGTCCTTTCAGGATGACCCTTAGCACTGCAGCCTGTTCTTCAGAAAGCTGTGGTTTGGTGGGAGGTAAATTCAGCCTCTTCACAGGCAGGGGCCACCTTGGGGTTTCCTGGTGGGATAGGGCTATCTTAGGGCCTCCTCCTACCCCATAAGCATTGCCCCCCGCTTAAGCAATGCCTTCTTGGCCCAGACGCAATGATAGGTAGGCCTGGTAGCCCTTATGTCTCTGCTGGCTTCATTCATTAGAGCCCTTGGGCAGCCCTGGTTCACCTGGAGATCATGCCAATAACTATAGGGATCCAGGTCTCTCTTCCAGGAAGGGATCAAGGCTGGGTCTCCACTGACTCCTGGTGCCCTGAAGACCCTGCTGCATGGGTCTGGATTCTCCCTAAGCTCCCTCCTCTGGGTTCTCTAACTCTCCTGGGTTCTCTAACTCTCCTCTTACCCATGCTTCCTTCTCACTTCTCTCCCTATTACAAACCTGTCTCTCACCTCAAAACGCCCAAGCGAAACCCTTCCTAGCCAGGGCCCCTTCTTGCCCCATCTCCATCTTCTCACCAGCTTAGTCTCAAACCCATGTGGTCTACATATGTCCCAGTTCATAAACACTCTCAAATCCACCAGACTTTGTCATACCCGTATCTGATTGGCCCCTGACACTGCTGACGACTTTGTTTTCTCCAAAAGCTCCTCTTCTCCAAAGCCACTACATTCTTCTTCTTCTCCTTCTTCTTCTTCTTCTTTTTTTTTTTTTTTCCTGAAATCTCCTTTCCAGGCCTCCTCTGCTTTCACTTTTAATGAGATATGGGCTCCCTTTTCCTATTCTCTCTTACCCAGTCTCAGGGATTGCATTATAAGGAACAAGCGCACAAGTCTCACATTTCTGTCATACTCGAATGTCCGATGGGCATCTCCTCTGGGATAACCAGCAGCATCCTCAAATACCACCACCTTCTTCCCCCAACTTGAGTCTCCTATGTCTCTTCCATCTCAGTAGCATGACCCAGTCCCCAGGCGTACCCCCTTTCCTGTCCTCACGGTGCTGGGCTCGGCCCCTGCCCGGGGCTCCATGGACTGCTTCATCAGCGTGGTGTCTAGGACTCGGGTGGCCGCTGCGCGCCGCACCTCCTCCGCCTGCACTGGACTGATGGTGATGAAGTCGCGGGGCCTCGGGCCAAGAAGCTGCGTGCGGGCAGAGGTCGGCGGGGGACCGGGGGCCGCAACCAGCTTGAGGCGCAGCATGCGCAGGAAGCGGCGCAGGCGATCCGGGGGTGCGTCGGAGAGCAGCAGCTGCACAGCGCCTGCGGGAGGAGCGCCCTCGGCGGGGAGCCGCAGTGTGCTGCGCCCAGTGGCAGCAAAGCGCGTGAAGAGACGCGCAGCGCGCAGGGAATAGCAGCGCGGCCGCCCTGCCTGCCCAGGCCCCTGCAGCCGCAGCATCAACTCGCGGCGCTCGTTACGACCCAGGCTCAGCTCTGCGGTGCGTAGAGCCTGGCGCCTTCGCGGCTGCCCGCCGGGGCTCAGCTCCTCCACAG
Source organism: Rousettus aegyptiacus (assembly GCF_014176215.1). NCBI lineage: Eukaryota > Metazoa > Chordata > Mammalia > Chiroptera > Pteropodidae > Rousettus > Rousettus aegyptiacus. The sequence goes on from NW_023416306.1 coordinate 132,250,039, forward strand.
CCACGCGGCACCGCAGCTCCGCGTCCTCGCATTCTACTGCTGCTGCCAGGGTTCCCGACAGCATCGTCATCGCTTCTGCAAGTCTGCTAAAAGACCAGAACATAAGGGACATAACAGGTGACATAATGGCCTTGACGAGGAGAGAGGTCAAGGCCATGTAGGGTCACAGAGGCTGTCATTAGCAATACAAAAAGGTCACAGAGATGGCAAAAGGACACTGGGACCAACCGAAAATTCAATTAGAAATTACTCTCCTACATAATAATTTCCAGAGTGGTGCATGGGCAGCGTCAAATGCACCCGGGTTTGGGAAGCCTCGCTGTCCCGCGAGAGCCGCAGAAAAAGAGGGACCCTGAACAGAAAAGAAGGCAGCTTCGAAAAGACCCAAGGCAGGCACTGAGTCTTCTCCCTGGGAAACGGGACTCTCGCGTGGGGAGATGATCAAGGGGGCTGATATGTAATACGCTCCTCCTATCTTCCAGGTACGTTCAATGGTTTATACGCAGACGGGCAGCTCTCACTATTTCCCCGTGTACAGAAGTGGAAACAGGTTGTGAGAGGTCATACAGCTGGTCCGGGATAGTGTGATTCCGAAGCCCTGTTGCATCCCATCTCCAACGTGGGGAAGCGGTAGAATATCTGGCTGGGGAAATCGCGGTGGGACCCTGGGATCCGGGAATCCTTGCTCCCTCCGTCTGACCCTCTTGTTTGCACCCTTCTGGCATGGACCCCTTGAAGAGGCAGTCTACTTTACCCCCCAGCTCTGAGATCGGGTAGACACTCACATGCGCCGGACCAACAAGCCGAAGAGTTTGCCTGCAGGCGAAGCTCCGGTACTAGAAACTTTCAAATACTGGCTGTAGAGAATCACCCTATCACCGGCAGGATCTTTAAATCCTCCAGCCAGTCAGAGACAGGGGCGTGGCAAGGGGTGTGTCATTGGTTGAATTCCAACTTTGCGAGCTTGGGCTGTACCAATCGCACACCGGAGGAAGGAAGAGTTTTGTAGGGGCCGAGTGTACCAAGTAGCGTGGACTAGTGGATGTGGCAGAAGAAGCCGGGTGGGGGTGGGGTTACAGCTGTGCGGCACGTGGCGTGGTGTCACCCAACCCGGGTCTGAAGATTTACTTTAGGAACCGTCCCTCCAACACATTCCCCCTCCATCTAGCCCTCACTTAGCAGATGAACGGAGCCCCCTCACGCGATGGTCGCCCACTCCTGGGCAGACCACCGTAAAGTCTGCGCAGCCGCTGCCTCTGCCCCTCAACTCTTTCCACCCTTCTGTACCTTTGTAAGGGTCGTTTTACGTATTGTCTTTCCCACCCACCTGAGGCCCATCAGTGAGGGCACCTGAAACCTGTGTCAGACGCTCAGAGTACAAGGGAAGTGTGTGATCCTCTGTCTTCGGGGAATACTTACCCTCTTGTCGCCCTGAGTGTTTGGGGAATTTATTTTTAATTATCTTTTTTCCCCTTGTGAAGCTTGGAATTACATAGCTGGGAGGGATCTTACAGGTGACTCCAGCCTCTCTATTTGTTTGTTTTCATTTTGCAAATGAAATCACGGCCCCAAGAGGTTTCATCAAAGGTCATACAGCTTGTACATAGTAAAAACAAAGCCTTGAACTTAAGTCTAACCCGGCTTAATCACCTCCGTGTTTCACTACTATACCACACTGCTCCCAGGTGCTTGGTCTTTACAAAGGGAATCTCAGGTGGTGACAGCCACTGACTGCAATGCCCAAGCACTGTCGTTAGGTGTCGCCCTAAGCAAGTTTCCTTATTGTATCAAGCCTTTGTTTCATATGTAAAAATGAGAGGAAGATGAAAATATGATGATTGCACAACTCTGTGACTATACTAAAAATCATTGTGAATTGTTCACTTTAAATGTGTAGTATGTGGATTATATCTCAATAAAACTGTTAGGAAAAAAATCACGAGAAATATATTTTTCCTCTTCAGTGTAGTCTTGACATATAAGTACCAGTCGCATAAATTTTCAGTCACTGTGGCAGGCAGAAAAATGCCCCCCTAAGATGTCCACTTCTGAATCCCCATAATTTGTAAATATGTTACCTTACATGGCAACAGGGACTCTGCAGATGTAATAAATAAAGGATCTTGAGATGAGGAGATTATCCTGGATTGCCTGGGTGGGCTCAAGGGAATCAGAAGGGTTCTCATAAGGGAAAGAGGGAAGCAGGAGAGTCAGAGAAGGAGATGTGATGAAGGAAGCAGAGGGTGTCTGTGTGTGTGTGTGTGTGTGTGTGTGTGTGTGTGTGTGTGAGAGAGAGAGAGAGAGAGAGAGAGAGAGAGAGAGATACACGGAGATTTGAGGACATTACTGTTGGTGTCGAAGATGGAGGGAAAGACTGTGAGCCAAGCCAAAGAATACAGGAGGTTTCTAGAAGCTGGAAAAGGCAAGGAAGTGGATTCCTCCCCAGAATATCAAGAAGGAACGCAGTTCTTGGTATTAGCCCCCCAGTAAGACATATTTCAGATCTCCAGAATGGCGATATAATTAATCTGTATTGTTTTAAGCTCCTAACTGTCTGGCAATTTGTTACAGCAGCAATAGCAATAAAAAACAAATACAGTTATACAACTAGAAAGTGAACCAGCTGGGATTATAGCCCCAGGTCTGTCTGTTTCCAAAACCTGTGTTCTCTTCTCACTATCTTTTACTTCTGGCAGGCCTAGCACACTCGCAAGCTTGCTCCTTTCTCCTTTCTCTCTGTGCAGTACCCCAGACTGCCTCTAGAGAAGACATAGAGACTTTTACATGGATTTTCTCCCAATATTTTTTTCTTTTGGCTTTTAATTTCTTTATTGTAAAATAGACAGAATATAAAATTTACCATTTTGACTATTTTAAGTGTACAATTAATTGCCATTAAGTGTATTCAAGTGTTATAAAACCATCACCACTATCTATTTTCAGATAATATTCATCATACCAAATAGAAACTGTGTGCCCATTAGGCAATAACTTCCCATTCCTCTCTCCTTTCACCCCTGGTATACCCAACATTTTATTCTGAAAATATTCCAACATATACAGAAAGGTTGAAAGACTTTTATAATGAACATTCACATACCAACAAGATTCTATAATTAATATTTTGTCGTACTTCATATCTCATAATTTAGCCATCCATTCATTCATCAATCCATTTTTTGTTATGCATTTCAAAGTAGCAGACAACAGCACATGTCACACCTAACCACTTCAACACACAATGCATTAACTAGAGTTTATGCTTACCTTTTGCATGTAAACTTACATACAGCGAAATGCACAAATCTTGGGCTTATTGTGACAGGAGTTTTGACAGATGCATATACCTGTGAGGCTCAAGCTCTTATCAGGATATAGAACTGTGCTATCCAATAGGGTAGCAACCAGCCACATGTGGCTACTTTTAAATTTAAAGTCATGAAAATTAAATGAAATTATGTTTTTCATTTGTACTGGCCACACTTCAAGTGCTCATAGCCACATGTGGACAGCACAGACAGGGCATTTCCTTCATTGTACAAAGTTCTAAGAACATTACCTTCATCTAGAAAGTTTCCTTATGCCCCTTCACAGTCAATCTCTGCCCTCAGTCCTTAGGCACCCCCTGTTCTGATTTTGTTTTTATCACAGATTTTAGCTTGTTCTAGAACTTCCTATAAATGGAATTAAACGGTATGTATTCTTGTATGTACAGGCTTCTTTCACTCAGCATAATGGTTTTGAGATTCCTCCACGTTGCTGTATGTATCAGTTAGTGGTTCTTTTTTATTTCTGAATAGTATTCCATTGTATGGGGATACCAGTTTATCCATTTTCAAGCTGATGACTATCTGGGCTTTCTGTGGATTTATGCTTTCTTTTGAACAAATGCCTGTTCTAAAGAAATTAGTGGGTCATAGAATAGATGCGCATTTAGTTTCATATGAAACTGCCAGAGCTTTTCCCAAAGTGGTTATATGCCCACCCTGATTTTTGTAAGAGCAGCAACAGTGAGTCCTTGTAGGGAAGGGAATAGACTGAATAACTGGACACCGCCTCTGGGTGGATTAACGGTCCTCAGGCTCCGCTCTCCTCCCCTCCCCAGCGTAGTTCTCCAGTCAGATGCTGATTGGCCGATGGAGGAGGGAGGCGGAGCCAGAGGGACTATTTACATCGGGGGCCGAACTTCCTCATCCTTCGCTTGGGGCAGCCTTGGTTGGCACCCATTTGTAACTCTGCTCGCCGCTGCTTCCGTGAGATCAGTTCCGAGCGAAGCGCAATACTGCCCGCGGCTCTCCTCGCCTAACCCGAAGCTTGGTTTTGACTCAAGCTCTCAGAAGGAGCGGGATTTTCTTCATTACAAAATTTTTTCCTTGAGAACTCTCCTTATGTCTTGTCAGCTCTTTCTCACGGGTGGCCTCAGTCCAGCCTCCTGCTCATTAATAAAAACAACGATATTAGAGCAGGACTGGGCAGTTTACAAAATGCATTTTCGGCGTTCTCTCTTGATACTTAAAAGGGTGCCTCCTCTCCATTTAATAGTCCTTTCTCTCCAAGTTTTGCCCTCTTGCCTTTACAGAACAGTCTTGTGGGGGGCGCAGGGGTGGGGCGCTGGAAGGGTTTTCAGTCTTCCAGCTTCCAGAGCACGACTTCGTCACTGGTCAGCGGACTCTTGTTGATCCACTCTCTTTGAAATCTTAACTTCCACAACACAGTCTCCTCATTTCTTCCTACACATTGGCTGCTCTTTATAGGTCTCCTTTGCTAACTCCTTTTCTCCAACCAGATAGACCTCTCAATGTGGAAGGATGATATATATATATTTTTGCCCCTACCCTTTTCAATACCATGGTTTAATTATCAGCTACATGCTGAATCCCAGTATTATATCTCCAGCTTGCCCTTCTTCCCTGAACTCCAGATTATATCTCCATTTGTCCTCCTCATATCTCCATACAGACGCCTAACAGGTATGTCAAACTCGCTTTCTTCAGAACAGAGCTTCTAATCTCCAATACCAAATAAAACTGTTTTTTGCCTATCTTCATCATCTTTGTAAACAGCACCACTAATTTGGGCTCAAGTTAAAAACCCATGTCACATCCCTGGTTCCTTCTTCAACTACAATATCCAATCCACCATCTGAAAACAAAAGCAAGCAACCAAACAAACAAACAAACCTGTTCTGCCTCTAAAATGTATTTTGAATCTATTCATATCCCTCCATCCCCATCCCACATCCTAGAGCTAGCAGCCTGTCATCTTGTCCCTGGGTTACCTCCACTATGTTGCTTCTGTGCAACATGAACTCCCCAGGGGCCCTGGTCTCCTTGTAGGTGGAATCTGAGTTTCTAGATATAGGATCTTCTGAGTCCTCAGACATGGGGTGCAATAGCTACAGGGCTCTGCAAATCGAGACAATAAAATCATGTGGCGCCATTTTTCTATATAGGGTTGGAAATGGCTGGAAGCCTGAGGATTAGCAGAAGCAGTGAAACTCTGTCAACTGGTGTAGCTGCTATGGCAGCTGAGGCAAAGGAGGCCACCATTGGTCCCAAAGGCACTTAATTCTTCCTGCTAAGACTTGGGGGCAGGGTTGACCCTAGAGCTAAGGGAGAAGAGAATGGGGCTGGTAGTGCTGGGGCTGGGATGTAGCCAGTCACTTTCACTCTCTGGGTGTGTTTCTCTAAGTGTAAAACGAGGGCTCAAGGTATAACTAACATCATTTTCTGCTGGCCTTTACACTGAACTCCTGAGAAACGGTTGTGAAGGCTGTAAAATCACCACTGGATGGGAGTGGGAGACATTGGAACCAGTGAGAAGGACAGTTCAGAGCAATGCCCAACGAAAGCTGGAGAACACTGTATTTGGGGACCCCTGAGAGTCAAGGGCAGAAACCTCCACCAAAGGCACTCTGGAGCCCAGTTCCCCAGCCCCAGGTCTTCCCGTTACTCTCCGGACAAGACTCAAGCTCCAGGCCCTACCCTGCCAGGAGGTTCCTGAGAGAAGAGGACCAGGTCGTCGCCACTGCTCTGGCACCTGGGAGGAAAGAAGGGGGGCCTTTTGGCGGCCTCATCTCTGGGCTGCCCGGTCGGGCAAACCCAGCATAGTGCAGTCAGGAGAGACCTCAAAGGCACAAACCGCCAGCGCTACGGGCGCTGACAGGGTCGCGCCCCACCCGGCCCCGCCCGGCCCCGCCCGGCCCCGCCCTCTGACCCCGCCCGCATCCCTCGCCTCCGCCTCTGGCCGGAAACCCCTCCCCCTGCCCCCGCCGGGTCCTCTCATCCTTTATCCCCTTCCAGTCCCTCTCCCTCCGTGGGTAAGGGAAGCTTCACCCCGCCCTGTCCCTCCTTCTTCCTCCAGCTCCCACTCCCGGGTCCAGACTCCAGGCCCCCCCAACCGGCCCCGCCCAGGCTCCTCCCTCAGCCCCTGCTCCGCCCTCCCGTTTCCCGCCCCAACCCCGGCCTCCAGGCCCTGCTATTCCCCTCCCCAGGCTCCGCCCCCGGCCCCCGGAAGCCTCTCCCCGCCCCCGGCCCCGCCCCCTGAAGTTTCTTGGGCCCCCGGCGGCTCGCGGGACAGAACGCAGGGAGCGGCCGCCCCGCTGGGCTTGGATGGAGCTGGCGGGGCTCGCGCGGCCCGGGGAGTGAGCGGCGGAGCGGCGGATCGGTCGGAGCTCAGCGGACTCGCAATGGAGGAGGTGAGGGACGGCCAGGCGGGGGGCCTGAGCTGGGGTCTTCGAGCGGCTCACGGCGGTTAGGGTTCCTGATCCAGGCCCTTGTTCCAGCCAGACTCTCTCTCGTGGGTCTCTAGACACCAGCACATCACCCCCGCCCCAACCCCCAGGCAGAGCCTAGGCTGGGCTGGCTAGGGATCGCGTCCGGCACTTCAGAGACCCGTCCAGCTTCATTTTCTCTTTAGCGTCTCTCTCCAACTGGGAGCATGTTAATGTTCCCATTGGATTGACAGGGAGACTGAGGCTCTGGCTGAAAGTGGCTTCGTGTGCTGGTCTAGAACCCCGGTTACCGTTGACTCCCCGTGCCAGCCAGATCAGATCCTGAGGGGCAGACTGTATGTGTGTCGTGTTGGGTGTGTGTTTGGGAGGCGGGGGGTTGTCTGTGAGTCCTGGAATCCTTGTCTGAACGATTGTTGAGGCAGTGACTCTCTCTGGTGGTAGGAGGACTGACCTCTTTTCTCCCATGTATAAGTCCCTGTGGGTCCCTTTCCTCCTGCCGTCTCACTCGCCCCATAATTGGGCCCATGTAGGGGCTGATCCTGACCCCTGCCTTCCCTACACCCCTGGCAGGGCTGACTCGCTGGAGGAGCTGGGCACCTGGACCAGCAGTGCCCCTTGAGCCTCCCTCTTCCCACTCAGGACCCTTTTGGTCTGGGGTGGGGTCAGGCACTCTGTGAACCCTATTCTTGCAAACCCAGTTCTCCCATCATCCAAGCACACAGCAAACACTTAAAGTATGCCTGTGGAGTGGATAAATTAGAGGAGGGGTCTGCCGAGTCTAGAGGCCTTTGCTTCTTGTCCTCTGAGGGGTTCTCAGCTTCTGTCTCTCCAAGCCAAAGGGAAGAGGATATATCTGTGGCTGGATGACTGGAAAGAAAAGATGAAGCCTTCACTTTTGGGGTAACCTTGGCCAACTGGGAAGTCCTGGGTGGACCAGGCTGCTTGTGTCCCCATCAGTACTCACCTCCCTACTTCCTAGGGCCACTGCCCAGGGACATCTGGGCTGTTAGGGTTCTGTCCAGGCCAGGCCCTGTGTTTCTGTGGGATGGTAGATAAGTCACTTCCCCTCTCAGCCTGTGTTTCCTCTTCTATAAAATATAGGGCCTGAGGGCCTCCTCTCTGGATCCTGACAGTATGATTGTGGCCCCTTCTTTCAGAGTAGATGGAAGTCGGGGGCAAAGTCAGGCCACTATGATTTGCTGTAGTTTCTTGCTGACAGAGGTGGGGCTGCCCTTCCTTGCCCCAGGCCTCTGTTGTAAGGGCTTGACTGTCTGGCTGTTGCCCCTCCCCTTCTCCCAGAGGATGTGGGACAGGGTTACTCCATCTCCTGATCTGCTCTGGCCCCCAATTAAGAGAAGTTCTCCTGGGGTTTCCTGGGCCCATGGTTTGTCTCCTTTCCAGCCCAGCCCAGCCCAGCACTCTCCTCTGGTCCTGAGTTTCTAATATTGCCAGTTACTGATTCCCAGGTGCCAAAAGCTCCCGGCATAATTGAGCCATCTAAGGTCTTGCCCACCTCCTCCCCACACAGCCAGGATCTCCCTATCCCCTACCTCTCCTTTGGCATCTCTATCTGTTTTCCTCCCATTTTTTCTCCCAGTCACTTCCCCTTGTTTCTTTAGGCCTCAGTGTTCATCTTTGTTTCTCTAAAACTCCTTTTAGATCATGGTCACCTGCTTTCCCCCATGACCCCAAGCTGGCCTCATCACTTCATTCCCAAATGGCTGCTTTCAGATCTTCCCCCAGCTTTGAGCTTCCTTCGCATGCCCCAGCCGCCCTGACGCCAAGCCCCCTCTGTGCAATGGATTGGCAGTTCCTGTCAGGCTCAGGTTAAGTGAAGAGGTGCAAGTCTGTGCACTGGGCATCTATCCGCTTATGTTCTCAAGGCCTCACTTTCCCTACCTATAAAATGAGGAAGGTGGGCAATCCAGAAATGCGATGATATATGTGCAGAAGCTTTGAAAACTGCAAATATCAATGTGAGGTATTGCCATTGGAGTAAAATCGAAAGCCGTGGACCCAGGGTTTCCTGTCTTTGCCCTGTCCTCTCAGTCATGCCTTTTCCTGGCTTGGCCTCCCGTGGTTCCAGGCTGCCCTTTCATATCTAGAGAGAGGCAGGGCTGTCCGAGGACTGGTTTTGTGACCTTGAGCTAATCTCTGGGTTGGTGCTATGTATCTCCTAACAGGCTGGGGTCTTCTCAAGCAGGGGATGCCCACCCAACCCCCAAACCTGGGACTTCCCTTATTCAGGGTCTTTGTTGCCCCTATCAGACTGGAAGTTCCCCCAGGGCAGAGCTTGTGCTTCTAGTCTGATTGCCCCATCTCATGTCTCCGACATAGTGGGTTCTTAGCAGAGTTTGGTCAGAGTATCACTAAGTTTAGTCAAAGTGCAAATGTTATCATAGCTCCCTGTGATGCGAGATGCCAACAAGTTTTCTTTTGCCTGGCCTCTGTCTTCTGCTATAGCCTATGTTGTAGCTTTCCACCTGCTCCCTTCTGTGTGCAGGATCAAGGTGACCTGGTGCCAAGGGGTGCCTCAGGATTGTCGTACAGTGGGCAGGGGAGGGCCTGAGTAAGGATGGATGGGAGAGGAGGGGGTAAAACAGGAAAAACAGTGGTCAGCTGGTCAACAAGAGGAGAGGATGCTGAGAAACTGGGCTGAGCAGGACAAAACCTCCCCTGTGAGTCCTGCCAAGGGGGAGGGGCCACTTATTAAAACATACTGGGGCAAAGCCAGGCCCCCTGGTGGGAGAGTATCTGAGGAGGGATTGGAGCTGGGCGAAGGGTGGCAGGCAAGTGGGACCTGCAGCCTGGTCTCCCTTCATGTTACTATTGCTATGGCTGATTCCTGATATAGAGACCCTTTCTTGGGCTTTGGTTCATGCCTCCAGCCCCTCACTTGTCACTCCGCCATCCCAAAATGCCTTCTTGCCTCACTCTCATTTGAGCTCCATCCATCCCTAAGGCCCTGGACTTTCTTCTCTAGCTAATCCAGCCATGCTATTCACTGCGTACTGTTCTGCTATACCTTGAGAGGACAGTGGTCAAAGCACAAGGTTTCAGCTTTGCTCACTGGGAGCTTCCAGCTGGCAGGAAGTTTTCATGTGTCAGCGGATGAGGCAGGCAGGGGGAGTCACAGTGGAGGGGATTTAGAAAGGGGTATGAGATCCCATGGAATGGTAGGTGGGGCCCTGAAAAGGGAAGGTGAGCTTGGACCTCGGAAGTGGAAGACCTAGGCAGCAGCTTCAAGCTGTACCATACCTACCTACTGCCTTGTTTAAGAGACGCTGAGAATCAGCAGGCCTAGGAAGTGGCCAACAGTGCTGCTGTTGCTGATAGAGGGGTGTGATGTGTGAAATGTGGGGATGGGGTTTCCCATTTCCTACTTCTTCCCTTCCAGCCCTGGGCATGGGCCAGCCTGCAAAGGTCACTGAGGTGATGAGGCCCCCGTGGTTCACACAGCCCATGGGGGAGGATCTAGTGCTTTAGGGAGTGGGGGTTGGATGCATGATAGGGTACGAGAGCCTCCCTCTTCTTGTAAAGGGCCCTGAAGTCTCCTCTTCTCCTAGTCAGGGCGGCTCATAACTGGCCTGTAGGCAAGTCTCCCACTTCCTCACCCTCCATCCGGGAAGACCATTTGGGACCATCCCACTTCTCCATTTTTCTTGTCATCTACAAGTTAGGGAGAGAGCCTGAGGGGGCACCTCACATTCCAAAGAGCTCCTAGAACAGTGATGCCCAGCAGCTAAGCCTGGAAAGGTCTCGTTCTACATTCTGAACCAGGCCCAGGGAGAGAGGGTCCTGAGACTCAGAGGGGATAGCAGTGACGATGGTAACAATAAAGGCAGCTACCATTTACTAACTTTAGGGCAGTCGTCCCCAACTTTTTTGGCACCAGGAACCAGTGCCCCTGTGAGAATCTAATGCCTGATGATCTAAGGTGGAGCTGAGGTGGTGATGCTAGTGCTGGGAAGCAGCTGGACATACAGATGAAGCTTGGCTCCCTCACCTGCTGCTCACCTCCTGCTGTGTGGCCCAGTTCTTAACAGGCCACGGACCAGTACTGGTCTGCGGCCCAGTGGTTGGGGACTGCTGCTTTAGCGTATCCTAGGCACTGCTTTATATGCCATATTTTTATTCAGCAACATCTATTGAGCAGCTACTATGCGCCAGACACTGTATAGGCACTAAGGATATAGCAGCAAACAAACAAAAAAAACCCCGTGCCTGTATGAAGTTATATATAAACTTTGCAACTTCTATTAATATCTCATTTCATAGTTGAAGAAACTGAGGTTTAGAGAGATCAGATGACTTGCTTATAATCAGGGTGACTTGAGTTTCAAAGCTCAGACTCCCAATTGCCAAAGAGTGTGCCGTTCACAGGGGTGGAGCGGCACAGAGAGGACCAAATTAGGGCTCCCCTGCCATAATAGAGAGCAAGAAGGCTGTGCCCTACCCAGCCCCTGACAACTCATTACACTTCCATCTGCCTGGGCTTGTCCTTCCAAAAGCAGCTGTGGCCACAGAGTATCCCCTGGGGAGAGGTATGCTCCTTCTAACCAGGGGGCCCTTTTTGAGCTTTATGTAAATTACAAAGTAGTCAAAATTAGTGCTAATTTCCTTCTAGCATCCTCTAGATTCTGACACGCTCTTGATCCCCTCTCCTCTACCTTCCCCTTCACACTCACTACTGTGGGTACCAGTCACTGAAGCAAAGTGGTAGCAAATCGGGTATATTTTTATTTTCATTTCACAGAATTTCTTGCATACTTATTATGTGTAAAGGAACAGTGCTCAGTGCTGGGAACCAGAAGTGAATCTGACCCCATTTGGTAGGCATACACCTGGCACCCAGCTACCCAAGCAGGTAATAAAGAGGCACAAGAGGTCAATGCCTGGAGGGCAGCTGCCATGTCTAAGAGAAAGGCTGAGTTTGCCTCCTGTTCTAGCCTTTGGTTGAAGGCATAGTCCTTGTAGTCCTCATCGGATAGAGTGTCTGCCCCAAAGTCCTGGCCTGAGGTCGGGAGGAGGGCAGAGGAGCCTCCTATTTTGAGGCAGATGCAGGGGCTACAGAGGGGGTTCTTCAAAAGGGTTGGAGTAGAGAGGCAGATTACCACTCTGCCTGCCTGCCTCTGCTCATCCTTCTGATCCTACTTAAATGTCCTCTCTCCTGGGCAACCTTCCTGGGCTCCCTGCCTGGACCAGGTCCTGCACTGTACTCTCTCACCAACCCCTTCACTGTTTCCTTCATAGCATTTCACACTTTTTAATGTGTTTGTGGTGTTTATATGTCCAGCAACTCCTTCCCATATTTCCCACTCTATGAGGACAGAGATCTATTATTTTTATTCCTCTCTGTCTACACTACCACCTGTGACATCGTAGGTGCTCAGTACATTTGTTGGCTTGTTGAATGAACACCTTGAGGGCAGAATGGAGGAGCAGGAAGAACATGGGGTCAGAGACCCAGTTTGAATTCTGGCTCTGCCCCTCCAGCTGTGTGAGTATGGCATGTCATCCCTCTCTGAGCTTCAGTTTGCTGTGACATGTGGATAATGATGCCATTGCCTCAGAGGGTAATCATATGGGTTAAATGTGTATAAAATGTAACATATGGTTCAATACAAAGTGGCTGCTGCTCTTATTGTTGCCACTATTATTATCCTTATTTCTAATACTGGATTAAGAATATCTGCCTTGGGGCTTTGTGGGGAAGCTCACATGGGATGATATCGGTAGGTACCCAGAAGAGGGACACATCCCTAGAATGGCTCTTATGGACTAGGTGGCCCCATGGTGGCAACTCTCATGGCATGTCCTGGTGCTATCTTACAGCGTATGAAGGACGGGGGTGAGAAGCCTCGGGGAGCACGGACGGCAGACAAGGCTGGCTGGATCAAGAAGAGCAGCGGGGGCCTCTTGGGGCTCTGGAAAGATCGCTATCTGCTCCTGTGCCAGGCCCAGCTACTGGTCTATGAGAATGAGGTAAGGATTTGCCTGACCCTGAAGGCCGGGGTGCTAGGGCAAGAGGCAAAGTGAGGGCATCCCAAACTAGCAGGAGGATCCCAGAACCAGGACTGGAAGACGTGTTCTACTTTTTCCATGCTGCGCAACCGTGGGTGAGTGCCTGATTGTCTCTGTGCTTCTGCGGCATAAGGATAATGCCTCTAGATACAAGTCTGTGGCTCCTGGATAAGGGGCTCTTTGAAGTGTATGTGCATTGAGAGATGTGTGTTTTCTCAACTGGATACCTGCACTGCAACTTCCTGTCCCTGGGTTAGGTTCCACATAAGTGAATGTTCCAGAAAACTGAAGCTTGCTCTATTTAGCAGTGAATGTAGAAAAAATACTTATCACTCATGTGTATTTGGAGTTCTTACATACCTCTCATGTGATGCTCATGACCGTCCCATGAGGGTGGTCATCATGCCATGTTTTACAGGGATGGATGCTGAGGCTCAGGATGGCCAAATGACTGTTCAACATTCACCTCTCAGTGAATGAAGGAGCCAGGTCTAGAACCAAAACTAGTGCTCTTTCCACCCATCAGTGCTAGCAAGTAAACTCTGAAAGTTACTTTTGATGGAAGTCCTCTAAAATATGTAGAATATTCTCTACCTCCTTCAACAGAAGACACGGGCCTAAACTGGTGGCCAGAGACACTTATCATCAGACTGTTTTGTAATGCCAGACTGTACTTTTCAGCTTTTCTTTCTCTTTTAATATTAAGCTGCCAGTTGCCACTGCTGCTGTCCTTGTCCCTCTCACAGTCCTCACATCTTCCCACTCCAAACTTGCACTCCTTCTCATTTAAGCGGGCTTGGAACTTGGATAACCAAGGAGAACTAAAATTGTGTGTTAAGTAAGAGTTGAAAAGCCCTGGGTGAAAACCTGAGAAGGAAAGATGCCTTTTACTTGTAAATGATGTTTGTGTTTCGAAGTTGAGGGTCCCTCCTTTGAAAATGGGCTATCACTGTACGCCTTTGACAGATGGAATACATGGGGAAGAACTGGCCTGGCAGTGGAAGGGACATCCTGCCTGTTCCCCATCAGCCTCTCTCAGCATTCCTCATGGTACCTTGGCAAATTTATAATTGTCCTAGGCCAAGAAAGGCTGGGCGCACAGATCTATGTGTTTAAAGGATTTACCCTTGAGAAGTGCCTTGCTTCTCCTGCCGGAGGCCCAGGCTCATTGAATTGAGGTGTCAGAGAGGCAGCTGGAGGAGGGCAAGGAGATGAATTGTGCAGACAGCCCTCCAGATGTTCTATACTGCTGCTGTCCCCAAATGAGGATGTGTTGTGGTGGCAGCAGGGGGATATTTTTATAAATAAAGGGCGTTGTTGCAGCTTCCTCCAGTCCCAGCTGCCTAAGAGTTAGTTGAGTGACAGGCCCTCAGCTGTTAGCCTGTCAGGAGCTGCCAGACTTGCCCCGGGCCGCCTCTCCACATCTGGCCACAGCTGGGAAGCAGGGAGGATTTCACATCCTCTAAACATGAAAAATATAAATTGTGCTTTTAAAAACAAAATCAGTATTAAAAACTCCAGTGCAGCCTCAAGAACTTAGCCCTCAGGGGTGGGGAGCTTGGCCCAGGAGTAGGAATTGAGAAATGCTTATTAGTTCAATTCCTCTTTCTTGATGTAAGGAACTAGGCGAGTGCAAATGCTCTTGGCTGTTTCTTTGCTGTCAGTGAGGCTGATGTTCCAAAAATGCTGCCCCCGCCTAGCGTCTGCTGGTTTATCCATTTTTTCGGAGCTGCAGAAAGGCCAGATGATTCAGCGTTTCAGGTCAAGAGGAGACCCAGGACAGGCAGCCGTGGGTTGCTGGGTGGTGGAGATGGGCTGACTTTTCATCTGGGCCAGTAGTTGTCCAGCCTGGGGAGGCCTGTGCACATGGGATAGGTGCGCTGTGCTCTCTGCAATGGGGTGTCCTTTCCCAGGCAGCTTCCTTCCTCTGGATGCCCAGGAGGAGGGGACTTCCTGGGTCTCACTCGGGATCAGGCATTCAGTCCAACAAACTGGTCCTATATGTGTCCTTCTTGAGGGCTGCTCCTTGTAGGGCACAGTAGGCGGAACAGAAAAGAGAGCAGACTCTTGCAGCATAGGAGAGAGAGAGATGGCCCAGCAGGGATGAGGACTGTTTTCCTCCATGGCAGGGTGTCCTTAGTGCCTAGTCCAGTGCCTGTACCTGGCAGGTGCTTTGTGGATTAGCAAAGGAAGAAGGGAGCACCAAGGCTTGGGCTCATAGGAGTGGGCAGCAGAGCTTCCTGGACCAGATGGATTTTACTATCTCTTGTATCAAGTGGAGGAACCTGGAAAGGATTGGAGACTAGGGGTTGGAAAGAGACGTGTGGAGGCAAAAATGGAAAAGACACCTGCTTGAATTTGGACGGGAAAGCTCAGGTCACCCTAGCCATCTGTTCCCTTTTCCTTGAGGTGCTGAAGAGAGGGTAGATCAGCGGTATCCACCTTAGCTGTATAGTCATCTGCTTTGAAAAATACTGTTGTCTGGACTCCGCCCTCTCATCCCCCCAGGGATCCTGATTGGTCTGGGTTGTTGCCTGGGCATTGGAGTTTTGAAAGGTTCCATGTGCCACTAAAGTTGAGAACCTCTGGTGTAGAACAGAGGTTCTCAACCTTTGTATATATCCGAGTCACCTGGAGGGCTGTTAAAATTCAGATTGCCAATCCCATTCCCCTAAGATTGTGATTCAGGAGGGATGAAGCTTGAGAATTTACATTTCTAACGAGTTCTCAGGTGATGCTGCTGCTGCTGGACCAGGTACCATGCTTGGAGAAGCACTAGTGTAGAGCAACTTGTTGCTAAGGCACTTACCAAGCCTCTGCCTCTGGCTGGGAAGAATGCGCTGTGATGGGAAGAGCTCTGGCCTGGGAGTCAGAGGATGTGGGTTTGAGTTTGGCCCTACCCCTTATACTTGGGTCTGTGACCCTAGGGCAAATCACTTCACCTCCAGGCCTCATTCTCTTCCTCTGTAGAATGAGGCAAATACTAACTTTCTTAGGGTGATTGAGAGGCTCAGGAGAATCAGGAATGTACTTGAGTGCTTATTGAGTGTCAGTGTTTCTTAGTATAGTAGTTCCTCATTATCCGCAGGAGATTGGTTCCAGGACACCTGTGGATGCCCAAAATCACAGATGCTCAAGAATCTTATATAAAGTGGCATGGTATTTGGATATAACCTACACAAATCCTCCCATATACTTTAAATTATCTCTAGCTTACTTATAATACCTTATACAATGCAAATGCTATGTAAATAGTTGTTAAACTGTATTGTTTAGGGAATGATGACAAGAAAGAAATGTCTGTACATGTTTAGTATAGGAACAACCATCATAGGCCGAAATTTATAATCCAGGTCAGCAACAATGTAACTTTTTTTCCAAATATTTTTGATTCAAAGTTGGTTGAATCTGTGTATGCGGAACCCTTGGATACAGAGGGCCAACTGTATGCGGATTATCATGACGGGAAATTGGGGCATTTCTTCTGCAAATAATTGAGTCACTGCCTCCAAAACTGCAGAGCACTGAGGTGATCCCTGGGTGGGTGCT
Organism: Rousettus aegyptiacus; assembly: GCF_014176215.1. Lineage (NCBI taxonomy): Eukaryota > Metazoa > Chordata > Mammalia > Chiroptera > Pteropodidae > Rousettus > Rousettus aegyptiacus. The sequence continues at coordinate 132,266,345 of NW_023416306.1, forward strand.
CTTGCTGGCTGGCTGCATGACATACAGCAGCAAGAGTTGCCTTCACTTGTTGGCCAGTCTCCAGGGCAATGCCCCCCACCCCTCACCCCATGCCAGCGCCTGCTGCTACTTGCCTAAAGTCTCCAGGGTGAGACTGTACCACATCTAGGAAGTTGTTCCAGCTGGGTCTTCCAGGAAGAGGAAGCAATTGACCACCATTGAGGGAGGAGCTTGTCCTAGGCAGCTTGTTGGAGAGCACTCAGGTGCCAGGGCTGATGGGCAGGAAGGCAGCCCAGTCAGCGTTCAGGGGTGGCCTAGAAGAGGCTGACCACTGTCCTGGCCACTGGCCCTTCTAGTGATAAGGCCTCAGGATGATAGCCTTTTGTATGTGTGGGGAGGTGCTCTTAAAAAAACCCTTGTCCTCTTCATTCTTCATTGTGCAGGCCATGGAGAGTGGCCTCTCACCCCAAGACAAGGGTCAGCAGAGGAAGATACGGGTGGAGAAGTCAACTCAGGAGCACTGTGGTAAAGGCAGGGCATGTAGCCTCAAGCGTGCCTTGTTCATGCTTCCCTCTGTGGTTCTGCCTGGAAAGCCTTTTCCTTTCTCATTTTGTGACAATTTGCTCCCTCTTCTAGATACCTCATCCACAGATCTCTGCCTGGCCTCTAGGACTGCATGGACCCTCAGGCACCCTTTTCTAAGCCTTTCCAGCTTCCTCTGTTTCCTCTTTTGACCTTAGGCATATTCGAGTCAGCTCTGCTCCCCGCCTTTGGGCTATGAGCCCCATTTCTCATGTGCACGGTGAGCCTTGAGGGTGTCCCTCCAGCTAGCGCGGACTTGCTATACGTCATCTCGGTGATTAAGTGGCAGCCTGAGGTCCCCCCTGACCAAGTGATGCCCTCACTTGAGTGGGATCAGCGTCTGAGGTGGGGTCTGGGTATTCGAGGTCTGGGTGCATCTCATTCTCACCACTTCATATCCCCTCTCTCTCCCTCCCCAGGATGAGCAGAAGTGCGTGGAGACAGTGGAGCTGGGCAGCTATGAGAAGTGCCAGGACCTTCGTGCCCTCCTTAAGCGGAAACATCGCTTTATTTTGCTGCGATCCCCAGGGAACAAGGTAGGGCTGTGCCTACTGTGGCCTGACCTCCCTCCAGGCTGGGGTCTGCTTTGGAGGATCACCCCTGGGGGCTCTCTAAGATTGGCTGAGCTTCTAGATGCAGCCTACACATTCTCTGTGGAGTGTTCTCTGAGGCTCAAACCCAGGGCTGCTGCAGGTTGAACCTTTTGCTCGTTTTGTCTCCCCAGTCCCTGGTTGATAGGAGGTGTATTTAGAGCTCTGCTGAGAACTCTTTCCTCCTCTCCCCTTCTAGGCTCTGGAGCCTCCTTCCCAGGCTATAGTTGGAAAGTAGCCTTTGGGAGGCGGGGCCCTTGGCCTTCTCCCACACCCTGGACACAGGAGGCCCAGGGATGAGGCCTTCATCCTACCAGGCCTCTGACACTGTAATATAGTCTGGGCCAGAGGGGAAGGTGTGGCCACCCCTTCATCCCAGGGCTTCCTGGGTGGACCACCCCTCTACTCTCCATCCTGGACTCAGTGCTCAGAGATGTGCAGGCCCCCAGCTCTCCTCCCCTTGTACTTTCCTTTCTTGGCTGCTGTTGGAGAACGTCTCTTGCCTGAGAAGTTCTTTTCCTGAGACATGCTGTGTGTGTAGATGAAGTTTGCTGTTTGTACCACGTATCTCTGGCAGGGAGTCTGGGTGGGTGTTGACACATGGCATAGATATCGGGAGGGAGTCAGATTCTAGGCTGGAGTGTACAGCACATCTTGCCAGCTCACGCCCATCTGCAGCTGGGTCACGCCTCATCCCAACCTCTGCATGTCATGTGGAGCCTCCTGGAGTGGCGCTGAGTCACAGAGCCTGGGGGTTGGGGAGTGGGTCTGGTCTGGGCCTGCTGGAGGCCATTCTGTTTCTTCCTCAGCTTTCAGGGCCAGGAGCCCAGTCCTCTGTGGCTCTGGGCCCTGGAGGAGACCGTGCTGCTTTACTCACTAACCTTTTGTCCTGCTCTGCACTGGATGGGGACAAAGAATCAACTGCAAGGCTCTGACCCTGGGATTGAGGGTGTGCCCTGAATGGGGGCAGGCTTATAGTGTTAATGAGGCTGGAACCCGGTTTCACTTAACATCCGCTGCTTAGGGCTCTTTGAGGAAGAGAGCCACATTTTGGTCTTTTAGGCATTAGAGCCCTACCCTGTCCTGGAGGCCTGCTTCCTCTCTAGGGCGCTGTATATGTGTTTGTCTGAGACATGCAGAGTTTGTTATGCGTGAAGGTCTGCTCCTATATGTCCAGTGTGCCTGTGTACATCTCTTTATGTGCAGGTACATGTTCACTTGGCCATGGTCTGTCTGGGTTTCTGTGTGTCTCTTAGTGAGTTTATGTGGTCATGGGTTGGAGGGGACCTTGCTTCCCTGTGCTTTGTCAGTGCTATTCAGTGGGCTACCTCCTTTCCCCAGTTCTGAGGATCAGCTGGTGGTAGGCTAGGTGGGTTGGGCCCAGCGCAAGGTGAGACATCACTTTTGGAGAGACCTGTTTGTGCAGCTACATTCTCAGCCACTTTGGCCAACACCCTCCCTTCCAATTCTACTGAGAGTTCAGTTTGGCTTTGGGTGACTCTGGGAACAGGATGATCAGTTAGGGAAATGGGCTGTGGAGCAGTTGGTGGGGGCTGCAGGGCAGTGAAAAGATAGCACATCCTGACTCTAGCTCAAGGGCCCTCTGATCTTTGCCACCCCAGGAGTTCACACAGAGAGTGGGGGGCTCTCCAGAGGGCAAATGTGGGGGACTTCCCAGAGCACCACATCCCCTAAATTCTCTCACCCTCCTTTCCTATCACCCTGGGTGTTCCCCTTCCTCAGTGAGGCTGCCCACTGGCCAGGAGGTCACATGACCCTGGCTGTCTGGTCCTGAAGCCGCCTGTTTTTTTCTTCTAATCAAATAAACAAAGACTCCAGTGTCTTGCATGCCCCTCTCCCCCTGCCTCCTCATCCCTGCCATGAGGTCACAGGCAGACGCTGCCAGGAAGCAGGGTGGCCTCTGCTGGGCCTTGCTGCCCTGCTGGTCTCAGACAGCTTGGCCCTTTCCTCTTTCCTCCCTCCTCTCCCCCTCCCACATTTTTCCTGTCTTTTTGTTCTCCCCTCTTTCCCCGTCAATGTGGCCCTATCCTGCGGCCAGTCCTGTTAGTTCCTAAGGTCCTCACAGGGCCTATGCCCCTGGGACTTCTTGGAAGGACTTGGGGAGGGACCTGTGCAGCCTGTGGCTCTTTGGGACATGGGGTGGGGGTGGTTCAGGAGACACAACTTCTTGGTATTCGGCTGGTCCCTGTTCTGATCACCTCCGTAGGATGCCTGGCTCATTCGGCAGAGATCACAGGGTTCCTAAGGGTGGGCCTGGGTCCTATTTAACTTTGTATTCCTTCTCGTAGGGAAGCCCTTCGGCCAACACACTCCCTTCAGCCTGCCTCAGGTGGACTGACCAATGGGAAAGGCCACAGTTTGAATTGGGTCCAGTGGTCTGTTTTTGTTCCATTGAGGCCCCAAGTAGCGAAGAGAAAGACCTGTGCAGGGTGCCACTGAGGGTTGGTGGGAGTAGAATAGAAACCTGTGATCTTGACTCCAGGCCAGTGTCCTTTCTCTGCTCCATTCTTGCTGCATCTACTGCTAAGTTCAAGTGTATGCTTCTCAAGCTCTCTGGGATGCTAAGTCCTGTACCAGGCAGGGGCCCTGCCAACTCCAGGCCTATGAGCAGGAGTAGCAGCTGAACTCAGAGGGGCTGGCCCTGGTCCACCTTTCTCACAGCCCCGTCACAGGGTTGGGTGGGCCCTTGAAGAGCCCGGATACAACGCTGTCCCTTCCTGAGCCCCTGGCAGCCCTGATGACTGGGCTAAGAGGCAGTTGCCAAGGTGCCCTGGGGTTTCTGACTTAACTGCAGATCTGCTGCCAGGATCGAATTTACCCCGGTCATGCAAATGAGCATTTGGTTGTGCCTGGCATGAGGAGGTGGGTGGGACCCAGGGCCCTGTGTGGGGAGAAGCAGGAGGGAGGCAGCCAGGAGGAAGTTATATAATGAGGATGCTGAGGGGGCCAGGCGGACTGCGGTGTTACATAACTGAGAGGGGCGGGAGGGAAGGTGCTATCTAACACCAGGGCGGGGGATGGGCAGGCTGGCGACCTGCTGGACAAAGAACTAGGGCATCTTGAGGTCAGAGAGTGGGCAGTAGCCCAAATACGAGGCAAAGGAAGGAACCTCAGGCCAGTTCATTCATTTATTGGCTCATTCATTCAGTTACAATTTACTGAGTACCTACTACATGGCATGCCCTGGTTTTAGTCAGGTTGAATTCCCTCAGCATCGCTTTGTGGTAGGCAGTGTTATCCCTTTTTCCAGATGAGGAAATTAGGGCTCTTTTGTCCAGAAGAAAGGCCAGGGTGATAATTCCCACTGCTGGGCACTCACTCTGAGCCTAGCTTAATTCGACACTTTAGATCCATCAGTGATCTTCACAGCTCCATGAGGCAGGTCATGGTGGTGTTTTCCTTTTACAGATGAGGAAACTGAGGCTCAAGGTTTGCCAGCTGTAAGTGATGGTCTGTCCAGATCAGAGGTCCTAGGAGACTGAGATTACTCCTACTTTACAGAGAAAACTGGAGCCCAAAGTTCAGGCAGCTGGCCTGGGGCAGTCAGTCACATGGGGCAAGACCAGATCTGGGCTCTTTCCACGAGGCAAGGCTGATTCTAATCCAAATCTCTGGCAACGGCCCGGCACACGCAGAGGAGAAGCGCCTTCCCTCTGGACCTTCCCCTCCCTGCCTGGTGTCAGACCTCTTGTGGGGGTCGTTTTGGTTTTCTCCTGGCCAGCTGTACCAGAGCCAACTTTGGGATCTGGGTGGGAAGCTTCCTTAAGACCCCAAATGCAAACCTGTTTAAACATCTACCATCCACCCTACCCATGCTCCCTGCAGGTCAGTAACATCAAATTCCAAGCACCCAGCGGGGAGGAGAAGGAATCCTGGATCCAAGCCCTCAATGAAGGGATCAACCGAGGCAAGAACAAGGCATTTGATGAGGTGCGATGCAGTTCTGCAGATGGCTCTGTGTCTCTTTCCCACAGTGTGTGTGATCTCAGAGAAGACCCTGCCCCACCTCCCCCCAGATAAGCCCTTGATTATGTCACTGCTACAAACTTCAGGTCATCTGCTGTCACCTCATTAAATCCTCACACCTAGGTAGTGTGTTCCCATTTTACAGATGAAATTGAGGTATAAGGAAATTAAGTGAATTTACTTTAAATGAAAACATGCATGAAGTGGTAGAGTAGAATTTAACTAGTTGCAGCCATGAGTTCTGGGCCTCCTGTGTCCAGGGTGTGGGAGAAGGCCAAGGGCCCCACCTCCCAAAGGCCCAGACCAGAGAGGCATGGCGGGAGGCAGGTGGGGGCGGGGGGTGAGTTGAGAGTCAGAAAGCTCATTTTTCAGTTTGCTATGAAGTCCAGGCCAGTCTGGCTCTAACCCTGAGCCTCCCTATCTGTGCGCAGTGGCCACTCAGTCACCAGTACTGTAGTGGTGATAGTGGCAACGGCAGCCATGATCAGGCTTGAGGCAATCAGGATATCCCCTGTGGCAAATCTACAGAGGACTGTCTTTGACTCAAAACTACTTGGGCTAAAATGGACCTGGGGGCCACCTGGGATGGCCTTTGGATTGCAGAAGTCTGAGACCCAAGGGGAACGAATCTTCCCAAAGGCCCCTGACTCAAAGCCGTGGCTCCTATGTCGTGTCTTAGGTGACAGTCATGTTCGGCCCTGCACTAGCTGGGGAAAGTGCCCCCATTTTGCGGGATAGCAGTGATGAGACATATTATGGGTATTGTGAATCTTGCTCTGTGGTTTCCTGGGCTATTACTCACCCTTGCCCTCATACCCCTCCTTTCCTTATCCTTAGAACAGAGATACTACTCTCCAGATTCCCTGACCCAGAGGGGCAGAGGCCTTGCTCTTTCCAGGCCTATCCCCAGGGGTCCTGGGAGAGTGGCTGGGGCCAGGGCAAGGCCTATTCTGGAAGCAGGTACCAGGAGATTATGGGCCATCTCCCCCAGCTCCAGCTAAGCCCAAAAGCAGCCTCAGGGCTGCTTATATAGTCACAGTAGGCTGAGGAGCTGATAGCCTATATTCAGTAATGAAGACTGAGACAAAGAGGGCAGCTGCAGAGAAAGGCAGAGCCTCTGACTGCAGGCAGATGACAAAGGCAGTGTAGAGGTAAGGAGAATAACAGGTCTGGACATGGGGAAATGCTTCAAAGAGAGAGGAGGCGGCAGGGTGCTTGACCCTGTGAAGTGAGCATGCGAGTGCAGACCCCGACTTTGAGCTAATGTCTGGGCATTTCTTCTTCCCCCCAAGGCCTGGTGGGGACTGACCTGGTTCCTTCTCCTTCCCAGGTAAAGGTGGACAAGAGCTGTGCCCTGGAGCATGTGACACGGGACCGGGTGCGTGGGGGCCAGCGGCGCCGGCCACCTACGAGAGTCCACCTGAAGGAGGTAAGACTTTACCCCAGCTAGTACAGATGGAAGGTCGCTTGAGCCTGGGACCCAGCTCCTTAGGATGGTAACCAGGCTTAGAGACCCCTTTTCCCCAAGGACTCCTGGTGCTGGGGCTTCCCAAGTGTTATGCGGGGAGCTGTGCATAAAGGCACACGTGTTACATGTGTTCAGGGTATAGAATAGCACCTGCTGTGCTTGTTGAGTCCACACACTGGCCTTAGCCAGAATTGGTGCTTGAAGGAAACTGAGACCCTGAGACTACTCCCTGCCTCTCAGAGCTCAGCTTCCAGCTGGAGAAAAGACCTGCTCCAAGCAGAGCTGTGTGTAAGTTTTGTACTGAGGGCTCTGGGAGGCCAGGGCAGGAGGGACCCCAGAGGACCCACTGGTGCTTGAGCTGACCCTTGAAGGATGGGAAGGGTTTCAATTGGCAGATGTGGTGTGAAGGAGATGCCTGGTAGAGGTAATGGTGTGAGCTGAGGCATGAGACAGGGGAGTTCAAGGTATGCCAAGTCCCTTTGACTGGGAGATCTGTCAGGGAAGGTGGGGTTGGGCGAAGGAAATTGTGGAGGCCTTGAATGCTGGAACTGGGGACAGGGTGGTTGGGAGGAGGGTGTGTTCCAGAGGCCAGTTTGAGGTCCAGGGAAGGGTGGTTTGGTTAGAGGGAGGAAAAATCAGGGGACCAAGAAAAAGAGGAAGCAGCAGGGCCTCCAGACTCCCAGAGGGGTTGTAAAGGGAGAGGCCAGTAGGAGAGAGACTGGGAAACAAGAATCACCTGGGCTTGTGATTGAATACGGGGCTAGGAGAGGTAGACTGGACAGAGGAGGGTTGTCAGAAATGCCCCCAAGACTAGAGGCTGAGCAAATAGAGGCCCTGGGCACAGGGGATTTAGGAGAAGGTATGGGCAAGGGGAGGGGTAAAGGAGGAGCCTCTTTTCAGACCAGTGTTGCTGATGGGGGCAGATGGGTGGAGAGAGGTCTTGGAGGTCAGGAAAGAACCTCGGCACATGCTAACATTTGGGGACCAGGGTGGCAGTAGGGAGCCAAGGAAGAGGAGGCCAGAGAGATAAGTGGCACATCTGGGGAGAGAAGGGTACAGGACCTGAGGGTCATCAGCCCAGTTGGCAGCCAGTCGCAAGGGCAGGACTGAGAGAAAGGCAGTTGGTGACATTTACAGCATATTTTCTCAGAGGAGTCAGCTAAGGGTTGACGTAGGAATACAGAGCTGGGGGTGCTGGCTGGGGGTACCATGGGAGGGAAGAGGAGGAAGGAAGGGGGACAAAGTTATTAGAGACTTTGTTTTGAGGTGAGGCAGCCTGTTCATGTCTCAGCTGAAGGGAAAAAAGCCTGTAGAGGGAGTGACTAAAACAGCTAGAGAGAAAAGGAATGTCTGAGGTGAGAGGTCAAGGAGATGCTGGGGGAAGGCCAGCCTTTGAGGGTAGACCCTTTGAGAAGAATTCTGGGAGGCCCTCTCATCCCACGTGTCTACCTGTGCACATGTAAAAGGGAGTGAGGGTCCTAGCCAGGACTCCCACCATCAAAGGGATCTTGGGAGAGGCCTACTGCCCAGCCCTTCTCCAGGGTCTCCGAGGCTCCCTGGGAGGGTCCGCATGACTATGTAGCTGCAGGGTGTTCCAATGGGTCCCTGGGGCCAGGTTGGTATCAGCTGTCAGCTTGGTGCAGCTGTTCCCCTCTGGCAGTCAGCTGTGGTCTGGGGCTGCCTGCGTCTGGGGCCACATCTGACAGAGCGAGGAGAGTGGGCACAGGCTGCTAAGCAGCTGGGCAGGCAAGGACTGGAGAGGTCTAGGCCAGAGGGCTGGGTGTGAGGCTGGCCGACGAGACAGAGGTCTCTAAGGAGGGGAAGCAGAAGTGAGTGCAAAACAACTCTGGAGACCTATATTTGAGTCCTAGTCTTGTTGCCTATTGGCTGTGGGAACTCTGGGTGGGTAGTTGCAGGGAAAGGACACCAGCAAGGCCACACAGCCAGGAAGGGGTCAGGAACAGGGCTTGCTGACCAGGCCAGTACAGCTGTCATTAGAAAGAGCAGAGGAAGCAGACTGGGGCACCAAGAAGACACCCTGGCTCAGATTTCCTGGCCTACGATCATAGGAGTGAGGGAGAGGAGAGGATTCATCAGAGGGTGTGGAGAGCGGGGGACTGGGGACCTGGGCAGCCTGGATGGGAGGACTTTAGTACCCTTGTAGGTGGGCACATCAGACCCAAAGGCCAGTTATTCAAGATGACACCCATATGCTGCCCCCCACCAGGTAGCCAACGCAGCTTCTGATGGGCTTTCGCGCCTGGACCTTGATGTTCTGGACAGTGGGCCTCCAGTTTTTGCTCCCAGCAATGATGTCAGTGCAGCCCAACCCCGGGAAGCACTCCGGCCCCCCATGCCTCCTACCAAGGCTTCCCCAGCACCTGAGATGACCAGCCTTGATGACAAAGCGGAAACTCCAGCGGGGGAGAGAGCCCCAACCCCTATCTCAGCAAGCTCTGAGGCCCACCCTGAGAGCCAAGAGGACTCAGAGACTGCAGTGGATAAGGACAGTGACTCTGAGCAGCCCACCAACAGGGTCGTGCCTGACAAACTGAAGGTGAGCTGGGAGAACCCCAGCCCTGAGGAGCCCCCTGACCCTGAGAGTGCAGAACCACCCCAGGTGCCCTGTTCTGAGACTTCTGAGGCTGCACCCAAGGAGGGTAGGAAACCCCCTACACCCCCACCTAAGATCTTATCAGAGAAACTGAGAGCCTCCATGGGTGAGATGGAGGCTTCGGGGCCAGTCCAGAGTCCTGGGGCCTCTGAGACCTCTGCCTCAGGCCCAGCACAGGTCTCAGTGAATGGCGTGGATGACAGTCCTGAGCCTGTCAAGCCATCTGAGGCCTTGGGCACCCCAGGAACTCCCCCAAAGAATGCAGCAATGTCCACAGCATTGCCCCCCAGGGACCAGTCACCTGAGTTCCATCCCCGCAGCTCCTCCATGGGGGACCTGCTTGGGGAAGGCCCCCGGCGTCCACGGAAGCCTGGGGACCGGCTGTACCGGGCCCATCTGGAGGTGAAGGTGGCCTCACAACAGACGGAGAAACTGTTGAACAAGGTGCTGGGCAATGAGCCGGCCTCTGTGAATGCTGAGACATTGCTCAGCCAGGCTGTGGAGCAGCTGAGGCAGGCCACCCAGGTCCTGCAGGAAATCCGAGATCTGGGAGAGCTGAGCAAGGAAGCACCTGGGCTACAAGAGAAGCAGAAGGAACTGGTGACCCTCTATAGGAGAAGTGCACCCTAAGGCCTGCTGGGCCAGGGCACTGTCCCTCCTAGCTGGCCCAGTTTCATCAAAACTCTGCCGAGAAATGTGCTTCTGCTCAGTCTGTCGAAGAGCCATTGGGCATGTCGGGGTTTGGCCAGGACCTATAGAGACTCCTGGTATCCTTCCTGCCCTGCCTTGGCCAGTGGTGCCCAGTGCCATCCAGGGTTACCATCTGGCTATCTGGGCTGGCCTCCAGGCTCTGGCTTGGGCTGGGAGCACATACTCAGAACCTCTGTGCTTACGCAGTTGTTCCAGCCTGCCCCAGGGCTTTGGCACAGTCCTAAGGGTTCTGGGGGTAGCATCACCTCTGCTTCTCACCCTAGTAGTTTACATTCCTGACTTCTAAATAGAGCACAGCTGAGTTCCCCACAGTCTCCATGTCCAGGCCTCCCCAGGCAGAGAGCCTCACAGCAAAGGCAACTTCAAGCCGTAACCAACCCTTCCACCCATCTATTCCGAGTAGTTCCTGAGACCATCCTTCAGCGAGTGAGACCTGGAAGCCAGCTAGGGCCTCTGAAGGCAAGTGGGAGACATTTGTCAGAGAGCCATTTGCTGTGTGCTCTTTCTGCGGGCCTGTCCTATTCTGCAGGCCTTTCCCTCTGGTGAATTGTGACCAGAGGACTCCAGGGTGGAAGAGGAACTCACAGTGTTTCCTACTGTAGTGCTGCCTGTGAACCAGCTTGTGACCAGCCTTGCACATTCTTATAGAGGTGAACCCCAGAATGGCCCCGATATCGACATCAGAAAATCCAGCATGTAATTCCTTATGCATCAACCTTCAGAAGAGAAGCCGCTCCAACTTCCGTGCCTCCCCAGATGGAATTTATATCTGGGTCTCTGCGGTTCCTCCTCAACCCAAACAGGTCCAATATCCCAGTCTTTTCTTCTAATGCTGAGGGGTATGTTGGGGTCTGAACCATTTTCCTCTCCTGTCTTCCCTGCACCCCTCTGGCTCAGGCCCTAGATGGACCGCTCCTCCTGAACTTCCTAGTGGAAGGTGCATTTTCTCCAGGCCCTTGCCTGCACCCTGAGCCTCTCCCTAGGGCACCTCCCTCCACCCCCACCCCCATCATCCCTGGCTCTGGGAGCACATCCAGTCTTCATCCTGCTGCAGCACCTGGACTGAGGGCAGTGCCTATAGGTGCAGAGGCCCTGCAGGTCACAGCCACTCTTCCTGGGACCTATGGGAGTGGGGGAAACTCCTGACAGGCCTATTCAGGGGGTTTCTGCATGTGCACTTTTGTTTACTGAAAGAGGAGAGGGTGGGTCACAGCTGTGTGCCCTGGTCTTTCTGCCCCATTGCCCTACATCCAGCCACCAGTCGTGCCCACTGAGGCCTGCCAGAAGGCAGGCCAACGCCTTCTTTACTGTACTTCTGCTTTGTTCTTGAGAGTAATAGCTAGGGATCAGGAGGGGCCGGTGTCCACTCTGTGACCTGAACTGGGCAGGAGTGGGGATGAGCAGCAATGTCATGGCTCGTGAGCCCCCATGGGCCTTCTCAAACCACACTCCTTGGATAAACTAGGCTCCCATGGTACAGTCTGTCTGTTCATCTGTGTCCAGTATGAGAGCAAGGATGTCATCGGGTACCCATAGTCACATGGCCCCCTGCCATCTTCCTTTGGGGAACAGCTTTCCCCCACCAGCAGCCTGGGCTGTCTGGAGCTTTAGCCAAGTCACCTGCTTCCAGGGACTAGAGCCTCCTTTTCCTCCTCTAAGTGTTACCAGGCTGAGCAGGTAGCTCTAGGGCCACCTCAGTGGCCTAATGCCATTGGTTTCTATGGGGTCACTATGCCTTGGCAGCCTGGGTCCCTGGGGGAAGCCAGCTTTCAGGGGAGCGGGAAGAGGATGGGGAATATGCAGGTGCTGCCTTGTCTGTTTCCTGGAGGAAGATGGCATTCCATGTCTTCTGCTTATGAAGCGCCTTTCTTGAAGTTTGGCAATAAATCCCTTTTTATGGAACTTTTCTGCTGCAAGCCTGTTTGTTGGTGTGGGACCAGCTCAGGGCCGACCTTAGGATAGCAGAAGGTAGGCAGATAATCGGTGGACTCACTGGCCCACCAAACCCCGTTCCAGGGCTTCCTTCCCATAGGCCGAGCTAGGGCATGGCCCTCCCTCAACGCTCCATCTTTGCTAAACTCAGCCAGGCCCCCAATTTCATCCACACATGCATTTTTATGGCTGGCAGCTACGTGTCCTAAAGAGCAATGCTTTTCAATTTTTAAAAGCTTTATTTGGAAGTAATTTCAAACAGAAGAGTTGTGAGAATTAGAATAGCACAGAGAACACCCTATTGGTTTATTTTTTGAGTGCTTTCTCTCTTTAACATAAACACAAGTTCTTTTCTGAATCGTTGGAGAGTTAGTTGTCATGGCTCCTTACCCCTGAATACTTCACTGTATAGTTCTTAAAAATAAGTATGTTCTCTTATGTAACGATAGTAGAGTCGTCAATTTCAGTATTTTTAACACTGATGTGATAGTTATTGTTCACATTCCAATTTTGTCATTTGACCTAATAATATTATTTATATTTTCCCTCCAGTGTAGGGTCAGATATTACATGTCTCTTTTGTCTCTTAATCTAAAATGTTTCTGCAGCCTGCATTTATTTTTCATGATATGAACATTTTTGAAGAATACAGCCTCTCCCTCCCCGCCCCCCCTTTAAACAGAACATTCCTCACTTGGGTTTGTCTGAAGTTTCCTCACAATTAAATTGAAGTTATGGATTCTCAGCCAGAAAACTGCATAGTGCTACTTGGTGCTACTAGGGCCTTCTCAGGGCACATTTGGAGACACATGCCTCCATTTGCTTCTCATTGATGATGATGTTACCTGGTCAAGGTGTCTGATTTCTCTACTGCAGAGTTATGACTTTTCTCTTGTAATTAATAAACAATCCGGAAGATATTTTAAGACCATGCCCAAATATGTTGCACTTCATCAAAATTTCTCCCTAGATTTAGTCTGCATTGACGATTCTTGCCCGCACATGTTTCTTATGATGGTTCAAAGTGATTCCAGCTGTTATTTGAACCTCAGCGCCTGGTCCTGGTTAGGGATGAGCCTGCAACCTGCCTTATGCCCATGGCTCCCCTACTACATCTCGGCAGAACCCCAGGGCTTCACTGAGCATTCTTTGGCAGCCCCCAGGCCAGTAGACAGAGATCCAAGTCAAGCTGCCAATGTTCAAGGTCCCCCGCACAGGGACCTTGGTGAGTCTTGGCATCAGTGGGCCTCAGTTTCCTCACCTATGAAAGGGGAATTGCAGTCCTCTCCACTCCCCAACGTGCGAAAGCACTACAGAGGCTCCCCAAAACCTGGATCCCTTCTTCTGAGGGCTGCTGGACAGGCCTGGTGGCCAACATAACAGGAAGCACCTGACCCCGGGCCTATCAACTGAGGTCATCAGGCCTATGACCCTTGTGTCCCTCCTGAATTCCCCTTCCACTGGCCTGATACGTGACAACCATACTGAGTGAGTGGCCTGTAGAAGCTGGGGCCCCCAGGCAAATCACTTCACCTTCACAGGCCCCTTATCTTTGAGGAGGAACCAAGGTAAGGGGGAGAAGTTTCTTTATTTATAAGAGTGTCCCTGCCACCCTGGCCCAAAAACCTCTCTGGAGGGCTGCATTAATGGGTGCAGCTACTGGGAAGGTGTCAGTGGCCAGCCACAAGGCTGAGGAAGGATGTGGTGAGAACTTTCTTTCCCTCTGGTCCTGGGGGCTGGAGGCCTGCATAGAAAAAGGGGTCTTACTTTTGAATGCATGCTGCAATCTCTCAGTGCCCTGAAGTTCTGTGGGTAGCTACAGTGGACGGACCTAGGATGGAGCAGAGAGGAGGCATCTAGATTGCCCCTCTCTCTCTGCCTCACTTGAGCCTCAGACCTGCAAACTCCCCATGTCTTTCTGGAGTCACCATATTTTGTGCCTTCCTCCAAGTCCTGCCTTCCTGCCTCCCTCCTCGCTCCATGAGACATGTCATGAAAAGGCTCTGTAAACTCACTCAAGTGGAGGTTTCTCTGATATTACGAGGGATGCTTTGTGGGGGAAACATGGAGAGTAGAGAGGTGATGGTGGGGATTCCTCCCTATTCTCATAATTTTATTAAAGGAGCAAAGTTCCTGGAGGAAGTAGCAGGGGTATAAGTAGAAAAACCACAACTTTAGATGTAGAGGCAGACACATCTAGATTCAAACTTCAGCCCTGAATGAGTGACTTAGGCAAACCGTGCCTCAGTTTTTCCCATCTGTTAAATGGGCTAATTCTCTTCTTCACAGGATTGTTGTGGAACACTTAGCCCATGGACTGCCTCATAGAAAACGTTTAATATACCCCAGCCTCACAGAGCATCTACTATTCGGCAGGCCTACATTTGTGTCTCATTGTCACCTCAGTGGCCTCAGGAGGAAGATGTATTTACCTACACTTCATTTGCAGATTAGAAAACTGAGGCTTACACAATTTGCCTGGGAGACCACAAGTTGGTATCAGGACCTAGGATTTGACCCCCTAGGGTCCTGCCTTGGGGCCCTGATCAACTGTTTCCTGCTTTTTCTCTGGAGAGTCTGTGACCTCAGATGGAAGCTCGGCCCTGGGGACTTCTGGAAAGGCTTGGGGTATCCCCACCTTTCCTGGTGCCTGGAGGATACCAGGAAGCTTGTCTGGCTCTCTACCAGCCAGTCATGGCCCAAGGGCAGGCCCTTCCCTTATAAGGACAACAACTCAACTGTGATGAAACTTCTCTGCTGCCCAGCTGGGTGGGCGGGGGAAGGGAAATGACAGGCTCCAACAGCTACAGCTAAGAGCTTGAACCTCCGCAGGAACTCACCCACAAACCTCCCCTCTCCCCTTCCTGTGCCTGTGCTGCGCTGAGCACTGAGTGGGGTTTTCCAGAGGGTCCCACTGACAGGAGAGAGAGGAAGAACCAAAGCCTGGCAGGGGGCCCATGGAAGGGAAGATGCATAAACTGAGGACTAAAGAGGAGATAGGATCCCCGTAGGCCCAGCAGGAAGCATGCAGTCTGGACTCCCAGTGTAGGCCTATCTAGCCCCAGCTCCCACCCCCAGACTGGTCAGGGCCATCTAAGGGCCTGGTGAGGAAGCAGGAGGAGGCTCTTGGACAAATCCTCTCTCTCTCACCCTTTGGACATCTAGGGTCAAGTCATAAGGGAATGGGGGCGTGGATGGGGCTGGTGGGCTGGTGTATTACTCTATACTCCCATTGCTGTGTCCCTAGTATACTGCCCTCCCCAACAAAATTCGCCAGCCCACTATCCATCTGAGAAACTAATCATGGAATCACAGGATGTCGGCACTGATAAGAATCTTTAAGACCATCTAGTCCCCCCTGCTGGTTTTAGAGAGGAGGGAGTAATAGCTCAGAGGACCTGAACTTGCCCCAAATTAAAAACTATATCTATAAATCATACATAAGTTATATATTATACACAATAAGTTATATGTAATTATTATATCTATATATACTTTATATATAAAATAAATTATACATATAAATAAATAAATTTGGGGGCTTTTCCTTGGTTTCTTAGTAAAAGTTCCTTTTTAAGAAATCCCAACTTGTTAGCCGAATAAAAGGACAAAGGGCTTTTTCACACCCGTGGGTGGTTCCCTGGAGACCATGTCTGGGGAGTCTGGGGTAGGGCCATTTCCCAAGGGAGAACCAAATGTGGCAGATGGGCAGTCAGACTCCAGTACTGCTCTGCTCAAGCTGCATGACCTGAAACAACTGTTCAGACTCTCTGAATCTCTGTCTCAGGTCTCTAGGCAAGGTGATTTTGAGGATAAAGCATCTAGCTCAGAAATTGGCACATAGTAGGGGCTTAGTAAATGGGTAACAATGTTGTGTTCTGGGCGCCTATTCTGTGCCAACCTGACCTTCCCGTGGATTCCAAATATAATATAATGGGATCCCTCCCCAGGTTGCTCACTGCTGGTCGGGGAGACAGTCTCCCCGACTTTGTGAATGTGGCGAGATGAGCCCTGAGTTAGATGTGCAAGTTCTGCAGCAGCACAGAGCTGGGATCCACAAGCTGCCTTTCCTGGGCAGACAAGGCAAGGCCTTGTGGAGAAGGGGATCTTTGCCTGGGCCTTAAAGGAGGAGTAAGAGTTTACCAAGCAGAGGAGTTGGGAAGGGCATTTGAGACAGAGGGAACAGCATGTACAAAAACAGAATCACAGTGTGTTAGAGCTGTGGCAAATTCTTTGTGTCACATCCTGTAGGAGGAGGTGCTGAGGGAGGGGCGAGGGCCTAGGAGATGAGGTGGCAGAAGGCAGGAGGTCATGATATTTACCTAGAAAGCTTGCGTTTTATCCTTGAGACCAAGGGGAGTCATGGAAGGGTTTTTAAATGGGCAGGGGAGTCTGTGGGGTGAAGACTAGAGGCAGTGACACCAGTTAGAAGGTGGTTGTAGTGGAACAGGTGTGGAGTAGTGAGGGCCTGAGCTGGGACAGTAACTTTGGAAGTGGAGTGGAGGAGTAGATTCCTTTGAGGAGGCAGAATGGGGAATTTGGGGTTTTATGGAAGGGAGGGAAATAGCACGAGAGGAAAAGAAATCAAAGGTGACTTACAGGGTTCTTGAGATGAGGAGCACTTGGGGAAAGGCAGGTTGGGGAGACATCGGCAACTCTATAGAGGGTTCTGGTGAACTGTCAGAACTAGGTTGGGGAAAATCTGAAGGTCACCGGCATCTAGATAGTGGGCGATTGCAGCCACAAGCATGGCAGAGTTGTATCTTACATGTTACTTAGGATTAGATTTACTGTGACTGACAAAAGGCCATGGGCAGGGGACTTCATCAAAGGCTAAAATCTGGGCTCTGGGGGAGATAGGCCAAGAGAACAATGACACAAGTTCATTTCTCTCTCATGTATGTTAAGTCCAGTGGTGGAGTCCGTTTCTACCATGGCAGCTCCCTGGTCATCTCAGACCCAGACTGTTTCTCTCTTACTGCTCTGTCATCTTAGCAC
Source organism: Rousettus aegyptiacus (assembly GCF_014176215.1). Taxonomy (NCBI): domain Eukaryota; kingdom Metazoa; phylum Chordata; class Mammalia; order Chiroptera; family Pteropodidae; genus Rousettus; species Rousettus aegyptiacus. Next base: position 132,283,206 of record NW_023416306.1, read on the forward strand.
TTGACACCCACTTCGTGACCCATGAACGGCTTGGTTCCAGTCACCACGCTCGTGTTCTAACCAACGGGAAGGGAGAAGGGGTCATAAGGACACACACAGGGCCACGCCGGGCTACAAGTGTGATCTTGCAACTCCTCGATCTCTTATCCTGGAGACTATGTTCCAGATGAAAATCTAAAGTCTTATTACCAAAGAAGAAGGGAAGAATGGATCTAGAACAGTGTTTTTCAACAGGGGACCATGTTGCCCTCCAGGGGATATGTGGCAATGTCTGGAAATATTTTCATTTGTCACAACTTGGACGGGTGCCACAGGCATCTAGTGGATGAAGGCCAGAGACACTGCTAAACATCATACAGTGCACAGGACGGCCCCCCTCACAGCTGGCCCAAAATGTCAGCGGTGCTGAGATTGAGAAACCCTGACCTAGATGGACAATTTAGAGTCCCATTGCTGCAACCAGGAGAACATGCAGAGTAAGTGGACAAGTCACTTATGGGCACGTAAGACACCTGTCCCTAGCAGGCCACAATGTCAAGGGAGTTTAGCAGCTCAGACCGAGGCACTGGCATTTTGTTAGATTTGCCCCAGCTTGGAGGGGCTCCTGCACTCATACAAAAGCAAACAGGCTTTGTTTATGTCTTTTTGTCGTATTCATTTCTTGATGTTGGTCTCCGAAGCACAGATTCCCAGGCTGGACTCTCAGAGAAGAACCTTGATTAACATGTGGGCATTTTTTTGCCTACCAACCACCCACTTGCCGCTTTTGGGGGAAGAAGCCACATAGTCTGGGCAGCCAGGGCCAGTCTCTGGTTTAGTCCCTCAAGGGATGACCTGACCAGGACCCTCACCCTAAGCCTCCTGGCCATAAACCAGGCTGGGTGGCCAAGGTGAGGTGCTCGTGGCCCTGAACCCTCAGAGATGTCAGTTCGGCTTTGCTGGCTTCGCCCACAGCCCTGAACCAGGTCTTTCTGCACTTCCTCCCTCCCAGGCAGCCTTCCAGCCGAGTCAGCGTTTCTGAGCCCCTCCCACCTTCATTTCCTTCCAGTCCTGTGGCCTTAGTTCTGAAGAGAAGCAGGCCTGCCCCAGCTGGGGACGGTGCCAGGCCATGCTGAGGCTAAGGCCTGTGGGTCCCCAGAGTCCCCAGGATGTGATGTGGCCAAGAATGTGCCTGTCAGTAGGACGGGGAGTATGTGAACAGCTCTGCCTCTGGGAAGGGCTGAGGAGAGGAATAGCCCCCCAGACCCTTTTGAACTGTCTGGGGTCCCTGCTGTGGGTGAGTAAAGGTCTCCCCAGGCCAAATTGATTCCCCACTTACTTTTCTCAGGTTATTAAAAGGCCCTCTGAAAGGTACTGATCTCAGAATCACCCACTGGGCCTGGGCCTGGGCCAGAGTCAGTCCCTGCAGTGAGTCTGGGAGGAAGGGTGTCAGTGAGTTCAGGAAAGGTTAACTCCTGTCTTCTAACCCGTTTCTGGAGTCCTAGAGGAACCCTGGAATTGTTCGGCATTTTCAAATATCCAAGTTCTTCAATAGGACTAGGCAGTGGTTTGGGTTGGTGGCACAGACCTTCTGGCCCTGTGACCTCTGACAAGTTGCCTAACTTCTCTGATCCTCAGTTTCTTTACCTGTTAAGTGAGGAGAATAATGCCCACCAAAGAGTTATGAGCACTAAAGAGGGTCATGCATGTGAAACGTCTGGACAGTGCCTGCCTGGCCCATGGGAGGTACCCAGGATGCCGCAGCTGTTCTTATTGTCATTGTATTAGTATCTTGTTTTTCAGGAAAGCCTTTGTTTTGTTTTCTTTTCTTTTCTCTTCTCTTCTCTTCTCTTCTCTTCTCTTCTCTTATTTCTTTCTTTCTTTCTTTCTTTCTTTCTTCTTCTTTTTTTTATTTCTCTTTTTCTTTCTATCTTTATTTTTTTTTGTTATTTTTTTTATTTTTGTTTTCTTTTTTTTTCTTTCGGGAGAGCCTCTTCTGCTCTTATCAGAAAGTCTTCCTCAGAGCTGTCGCTCTAAATCTTATCACAAAAGTCTATGGTAGGAGGAACCTCAGTAACCTGCATTTTACAGATGAAAAGGCCAGGGGAGGAATTTGCCCAAGGTCACACAGGAGTATGTGTGGCAGGCAGGTAGGTCATCGACAAGGTGGAATCCACGTGCAACATGCTCCTTCTACCCTCTCCCACGGCTCACCACCCCTACTTGGGAAATGTGCCCAGGACTTTCATTTACACTATTGTTGGAAAGAGCCCCAGACACCAAAAGGCTGTTTCCTTCTGTCCAGCTCAGCACTGGTGCCTGGAATCAGGACGGGGTGATAGGAAGTGTCCTGACGTCTTCCTGCTGGGGGCGCGGCAACCTCACAGGGCTGGGCTTCCTGAAAACAGCTGTGGCTGCAGCTGCGTGAGTTGGCATAAAATTTAGCATTTGCTTTTTTTTAAAAATCAAATATTGGAAATGGGATAAGAAAGGAGAAGAGATGGAGCAGATATGAGGGAATAAACTTTTCCAGCAGAGAATAACTAGTTATTCTAGGGTTGATAAATCAAGAAATAGAGGCATTAAGCATATTATTCACAGTCAGGAAGAACATTCATAAGAGCCAAAAATCATTCACTTCTAAAGCGGTTACCTCTGGGCCTGGAAGTAGGAGAATTTAACATTTCATTTGATACTTTTTAGTATTATTTTAATTATTATTATTTGTCATAGATGTATGTTAGATTTATTAATAAAATACTTAATGCTGAGATGCAGGCAGAGGCTGTTCAGGCAAAGCTACTGTGTGGTTTCTTTCATCTCTAGCCTCCTTAGATGCAGCCCCCTCAGGAAGTCATTGGTCAGGAATAGAAACAGTTCTGTCAGTCAGACTTCAGCTGGGCCCTCTCTCCCTGTCCCCTTAACACCAGTTAAGATTGGTTCCAGGAGGAAAAAAAAGATTGACTCTAGAAAATGTAGTTATCCATATGGAAAAGACAAAGGAAAAACAAACAAACAAACCCTGCTTCACACCATACACAAAAAATCAACTCTAGATGGATCAAGAACTTAAAAGTTAAACATTAAAAACTTAGGTAAAATAACTGGAGACCATCTTTCGATATTCTACTTTATAAAAATTCAAAACTTCTGCTTATCAAAAGACACCTTGAATAAAGTCAAAAGACAAGGCTACAAACTGGGAGAAGATAAATTTTTAATATACCCAACAAAAGATTAATATTAAGGATATAGAGGAAAAAATAGAGAACTGTTACAAATCAATTAGCAAAAAGATAGACAATATGATAGAAAAATGAACAAAAGATAAATGGCATTTCACCGAGGGGAAAATATGTATGGCTGATAAACACATGAAGACCTCATTAGCATTCAGAGAAATGCAAATAAGCACAATAATGTACCATTTTATACCCATGTGGCTGGCAAAAGTTGGACAATACAAAGACAGAAGAGGATGTAGACCATGAAATCTCCCACAACTACTTTAGAAAACAATTCAACTTTTTCTTGTCAAGCTGAATATACGTTTAGCTAGAAATAAATTGAATTATTATTCCCATTTTACAGATGAGGAAACTGAGGCACAGAAGATTAAGTGACCTGCCTGAGGTTATAGCTAGTAAGTCTCAAAGCTGGGATTTGAACCAAACTGTCAAGCTCCGCAGAAGAAGAGAGGCCATTTATGAAACACTTGCATACATTAAGGCAATTAACACCTGGGGGTGATGTTTTCTGTCATCCCAGAGGAGAATGTTAAATGAAATATCTGAAAACAACACAAATGCAGACATGTGATCATAGCTTCACTAAGAGAAGAGAACTTCCTGGGCTTCTGGCCCTGCCACAATGTGATATCTGGGATAATTTCAGATGTACCTCTCTCCTCCCTCCATTCAGCCAGGATGCATAGTGAGTGATCATCAGGTGTGCCTTGTTGTAAGTATACGATGGGAAGACAATGCTCCCCTTTGCAGGAATCAGCCCAAGGAGGAGACAGACACATAGGAGGCCTAGACAAGTGCTGCCCTGGGTGGCAGCACAAGGCTTGGGGACATTGGGAGGCGAGGTGAGTGGGCATCTCACGCTGAAACCCAACTGCAGGCATTTCTGTGTCTTGTGAACACATGAAACTTCAGAAGACCCTGCTGTTCTGAGCAATTTACAGACAGGAAATTTAGGCCTGGAGATGACCAATGACCTACCCACAGGGATAGCTTGGGCGTGGCAGAAAGGGTCTGTACCCAGGCCTTCTGGTGGAAACCCTACATGATTCCTAGAAGGTCAAATTCCAGGCCCTCAAGCCAGCAAATGGTTTGAACACGCCCTCCTGTGAGCCACAGCCCTGTTTTGGAGTGGAGTACCTCTCCTGGCTTTCCTTCTCAGAAATAGACATTCCATCCTTCCACCTCCCTCTTGGTTCAACAGTGGTTGAGACAAACTGGGTGAATCGCATCTAAAGCAGCAGAAAATCTACATCAGCCCCAACACCTACTTGGTCAATTCCTTGTGTTGGGTTCAGAAAGGTTATTCCTCCAGAATTTTCAAATTCTCATTCAGATTCAAGATCACACTGCCTACAAGGGCATGTCTTCTTGGGAGATGATTTTGGGAGGGTGAGTGGGAATATGTGTCAGGGACCCCTGGTTATATGGATCTCCCCCTTGCCTGGAACGCCACTACTAAAGCCATTCTTTTGTGTCATTTCTCCAGAAGGCCCCTGATAATTGAAACACATCAAACAACTTGTCAGCCACGAGTCCCATATTATAGCTGTGAAAGTGCTTTAAGGTTTATAAACTGATTGAACATTGAAACATGTTTTTGATCCTCATAACAACTATGAAAAGTAGGGCAGCAATTTAAACCTGTCCATGCAAGAGATAAGGACATTGAATGAGGCTCAGAGAGGCAGAGGCATAGCTAATCAGAGCCAATACTTGAACACAGGTCTTTCTTTAACTCCAAATTCCATTAGAGTTAAAGTACCTCAGATAATGGGCAGTTGGCCTTAGAGAGCAGAGGCTAATGGGTCACAGAACAGGTTTTGATAGGAAAGTGGAAGGATAAGAGGAAAAGGGTCTGGAGCAGGGGGAGTTGGATGGCAGACCTTGGCTAGAGGAGAGGGCATGAGTCCCCTGGGCATTGATAGTGTGAGCAGGAGGAAGGGTGGCCTGGCAGTGGGGAGGAGGCTGCGAAGGATGAGTGGGGAGTGACCTCTGGGGAGTTCTGGTTGGGCCTGTCCTGAAGCCTGAGGAGCTGGAGTGGACCTTTCCTCTAGGCTTCCGTCTGCTCTCTGGGCTCTGAGGGCTTTCCAGCTCCCTGCCAAAGTCTGCCGCCTGACCCCTGGCCAAGTGTCTTGTGAGCCTGTCAACATTGACCTAGTCATGCTAGCTCGTGACTGTGCTCTTCGTGTGACCACGAATGAGTCAAGAGAGGAAGCAGACACCCAAAGACTTCCGGGGGTTTCCCAGGATGTAGGGCCCTGGGTGAGGGAGGTCTTGGGGTACCTCAGAGGCTGAGATTTCCCAACACTGAGCTATAAAAACCCCCTCACCCCAGAATTTGAGAGCCAGTCAAAATATCCCCAGATCTAACTAGATTCTTTTTCTGCCAAATGGCACCAGGTAAGGACAAGCACTGAGACCAGTCTGGTGGGCAAAGGCCTGGCTCAGTGCCAAACATTCTGCCGGCATCTGGGGCACAGTGCCCCCATGAAGCCCTGGGAGATCCACTTTCTGGATGAGTAAACAGAGGCTCCATTTCCCCTAGAAGAACACTTAGAGAAGTAACTACAGCAGGATCCCCAGGAGCCCTCCATTCACTGAGACCTACTACCTGCCAGGCGCTTTAGTTATTTGTAAATTGAATCAGATTTTGAAAACTACATTTGATACAGTTACATATATGTGCTATAAAATAAAAGATAGAACTAGACCAGGAGTTCTTAATCTGGGGTTCATGGGACCCTTGAAGGGTCAAAAAATTTGGAAGAGAAAAAATACATCTTTATTTTCACTGACCTCCGTGTGAATATTTTTTCTTCAAAAATGTGGTCACAAATCACAGCAGTATTAGCAGGATCTTGTGATGGTGTCACTGATAAAATTATAGATATTTTCAAATCAAATTATAGTTTTTTCATATATTTCAAAATACGGTTTCTACTCATCACTATTTCAAAATTATGGTTGTTATTAGGCCTATTGCCAGATCTTGATATTTCATTCATTAATAAGAAAGCACTATTACTACATCAAAAATTTGTTTTTAAAAAATGTTTGATAACTACATTTTAATAAAGTTGGTTTCCTTTGAAAGCCTATGTTATTTTATTTTGTGCATCTAAGAATATTATTCTGAGAAAGGGTCCATAGGCTTCACCAGAAGACAAAGTGGGCTATGGTACATACTCACATAAAGGTTAAAAGCCTCTGATGTGGGTCCCACTCTGCAGTATTTTGTGAGATACTCTTATTTTTTAAATGGATACTTCTTTTTTTAAGGACTGTTTTCTAGTTACAACAGAAAGTTGAATGCTGACCTGATTATTTCACTTAAGTGAAATTCGATTTCCATCATTGGATGGTGAGCAATCTACCACTCTCCAATAGAACACTTCTAACAGTCTATTAGCAGAAAAATCTTTCCCCCAACAGGTATCTACATTGTTTAACTTAACTGAAAAACAACCTTGAGTCCTCTGCATGTTTTTCTTCATACACATGTATACTCTCCACAATCAGGCAATGTTCTAAGAGCAACAGTTAAGGAATAAAGGTCTTTTGGCTAGAAAAGAGGCTGGCGGTGGAGGGCCAGAGGGCTGTGGGGGAGAGGATACGGGACAGCTGTCTTGCTTTCATGAAGGGTGGCCCTTACATTCCTGCACGCAGCTCTGAAGCCCAACAAAGACACGAGATTCAAAATCAGGATGGCCAGGGAATGACCAGATAGTCTCTGTTCAATTTTTGCAGCTCACTTCTCCCCCTCATCACCCTTCCTCTTGTGGTCCTGGTTCCTCATGCTGGCTCCCCTCCCCACTATCAAAGTGTGCTCTCACAGAGAGGGGATTGTGGTGTAGACGGACTGGCAGATACAACAGAGGGGCTGGTTAAGCAGTGCTGACTAGGGCATTTCAGAACCCATCCCTGTACTTCCCCGAGTCTGTTTCCTCAGCTGTAGAACAGGCATAATGCTATCTGCTCTTGTTGGCATGGACTAAATGAGATGGTAGTGAGAAAACATTTATGGTTCAAGGTCACAATGATCATCAACCTACTCACTATAAGGTATAGGTAACAGATGAAGCTTCAAGGTGGCTTTTCCCAGTGGACTTTGTATTTAAATTGGGGGTTGAGTCTAGCTTCTTTTCCAGTGGTGAGCTCTCTTTCACCAGGACGGGAGAAACAACACAGGGTCAGAGTCAGACAGACTGAATCCGACTCTTCCCTGCCTTATGTCCGGCCTTGGGCAAGACAGTTCAATTCTCTGAGACTCAGTTTTATCATCTGTTAAGTGGAGATAATAACACATATATTCACAGCGCCATGGTGAAGATTCAGTAAAATCCTGCGTGAAGAGCGCTAAGCCCAGAGCTTTGGGGAGAAATACTCTAAAAATGTTTATTGATGAATATGATCACAATCATTTAGGATTCAAATTCTGAGTGCATGAATAGGCCATGAGTAAGTAGGGCAGGCTGGGCAGATCCAGGGGCTAGCATGATAAGGGGACTGAAGGAAACTGGAACCCCCCATTCCTCACCAACCACCACCACCACCACCACCACAGGGCTTCCTACTGACAGGGAGGAGGTTCCTCTGTGTTATTCCTAGGAGCGAGAGCACTTGATCTCCTGATGGCCTGTCCCTGTGGGGCTGACCCCAGACTTCAGGGTCAGTCGGCCAGGCCAAGCCCTCTTGGGCTCTGCATCCTCCCTAAGTCCCCTGGGTTTAGGAGGCCGGCGGGCCGCTAGGCCCGATGCTCAGCTGCCTGAAGCTGGCTCTCTGGGCTAGGCCTGGAGACCTGTGAGGGAGGGCTCAGCCCAGTGTCTCCCTCCTGCCCAGATGGCTCCTCAGAAAATAAGCAAGGCTGAAACTGATAGGGACGGAGAAGAGTAGGAACCAGGACCCAAAATGAGAAGCTAAAACTGAGAGGGGAAGGGGCACCCACGCAGGGCTGGGAAAGTGGAGAGCTTCAGCTCTCCTCAGAGCTGACTCCAGGTACCTAGGGGCTGCGGCTCCCACTTTTGAGCCCCTGCAGGCGTGCCCTTCCTCCTGCCCTCCCCCCTCCGCGGAAGCCTGCAGCTCTCCTCCATCTTACATCCCCCTGGGGCTGGTGCTACCTAGAATGAGCTTCCCCTCCACACACCACCAGAGCTGGAGCTGCACATCAGAAGGACAGGTCTGGACTGGGAGGTGGGGGTGGTGGCAGCGGTGGTGGGGGGTGGTGGCAAGGTGGGTGGACACTCAGGAGTCACCCCTGTATTTGCTAACAGAGGGCCGTATTCACTGTCTCTGGTCAGGAGGTTTCAAGCATTGTTTCTAAAGCTGCAACCACTCATAAATCACTTTCCAGGCTTTACTGCCTAAACTATTATCCATTTAATATATGTCTTTAAATCAGCACCTTTCAAAACAGCCTAGTCCCAAGCAATAATATCTGTGAAATCGCGAGTTTGATGAGCTGATCTATTTTTTTCCTGATTTACATTTGGATCAATGTTATTAATTAAAAAGAAAAAAACAGTTTACCCACATGTCATCTAAACTCACCTTATAGACAATGTTTTTAAATTCATCTTGTGGCCCATGTTTTGGGAAACTATTTTGTGGAAAGACAAAGATTTTGGGATCATACCGCACAGGTTCTAGCATTTCCTAGCTGTGTAACCTGAGGAAGTCACTTAACCTCTCTGGGCTTCAGTTTCCTCATTTGTAAAATGGTGATCTTCCCTCCCACAGCTGTCGTGGGCATGGAGCACAGCCGTGGTAGCTTTCCTTCTCCTCCTGGAATCCGGCTGGCTTCCCTGTATATTAACATAGGCAGGAAGCCTGGTCTCTCTAGCTGTCTTCCTAACTGCATTCTACTGCATTCCAGGGTATCCTACACTAAAGGCATGCCTGGGAAGAGGTGAGTGTTCCTCTGACATCTGTCCTGGAGTCTACCAATCCCAGGGAACTGCTTCCTGGCATCCACCCTAGGACACTGTGCTGCAATGTCAGCTCCTGTTCTTATGTTCCACCCTCCGTGAAAATGAGAATTAGCGACGCTCCTTCACAGGGGTGGGAGGCAGCCTGAAGATGTGGAAAGGCTTGTGGGAAGCTGAGTTCAGACCTGGCATGCCACTGTCTCACTGTGTGACTTGAGCGAGTCACTGGTCCTCTCTGCACGTGAGTTTTCTCGTCTGTACAGTGAGGGGCCAGCTTTGACTGTGAACCCAGATTCTCTCCCACTTCCTCTCCCCCACTGCAGATGGGGTGGGTGGAAGGGGCAGAAACTCCTGCCTTTTCCTATTGAGTAATTTGTTTCTCTTCTGGTTGAGGATGTGGGAACTGGAAGGGAGCAGGGCAGGGTGCGGATGGGGGTGGAGAGGAAGTTGTTGATGAGGGTGGGAGACTGGCTGCCATTAAGCCCTTCTTTACTACACACTTCCTCTTTGTCCCTTCCCCCATGCAACTACAAGGAAGGGTCTAGGTATTTTCTAGGATGGTCTGGGAAGGGTTAGATTAACGTGGGGGTGGGTGCATGTCTAGTGGGGTATCCAGACTGTGTGCATGGTGTCTCCCTCTGAAGAGTGTACTGTGGCTACTAATCTGGGTCTCCAAAAATGAGAGGTGGGAGGGTTCAGAGATCACCTAGTCTAATCTCCCATGCTGCTTTTCCAGAAAGGGAAACTGAGGCCCAGAGATGTGCAGTGACTTGTTTAGGGTTATGCAGTGACTTGGCAGTCAACTGAGATAAGACTCTAGGAGTCCTGCCCTCTGCTCCCATCCTTCCCGCCCTGCTCCCAGCTCTCCTCCCATAGCTCCGGTGACACTCTCAGGGAGATTTGGGGCATCTATAAAAAATGCTCTAATTGATTCTTAACAGGAAGTGTGGGCTTTTTTCCTCTGAGTTGACAACCACAGCCGCTACACACAACCACAGCAGCTACGCACATACACAGCAGCTACACGCAACCACAGCAGCTACACACATACACAGCAGCTACACACAACCACAGCAGCTACACACATACACAGATACACATTTGTGCCCCCTCCCACACTCATCGTCCCCCAAGTTTGCACACACATAGAGACACTTGCTCGTATTCACTGGCATCTAAGCATACAGATGAGGCACACCTGTGTACTTCTTCCAGTGCTAGAAGAAGCCCAATCAGAGGCTTCTATCTTGTAGAAGGGCTTTGAGTGCCAGTTTCTGTAGTGGAGAGTGGACTTGAAGGGGAGGAGCTCAGACAAGGACACCGAGCAGGGCTTCCGTGGTTAACAAAGGCTTATACCCTAGGCTGGGTCCCATGGCCAATGCACATCAGTCCTAGCCTGAATAGGCTGCTTATAGTTCACAGGGTAGATGACAGGGAAACCACCAATTTGTCATGGGGGCCCAGTGAGGCTAAAGAAATGGGGCCTTGGAGAGGTTAAGCAACTTGCTCACAATGGCCCAGCATGTAAATGGCAAATCTAGATTTGAACTCAGGTCTGTTTGACCAAGAGCCCAGGTTCCTGGTCCAACAGACACTCCTTTTTTCAAGCTAAAGTAGCTGAGCCAGGCAGCAGCACCTTCCACATCTATAAAATACCACAGAACTTCTCATGCACAAAACAAAGGAAACCCAGTAATATTACTGGAGTCTAGGTGGGGTTGAGGGAAACTTCATGGACAAGTTGGCTGCTTTAAAAATGAATGAGAGTTTATTAGAGAGAAGAGTGGAGGAGACAGGGAAGGGCATTCCTAGCAGAGGGAACAGCGTGAGCAAAGGCAGTGCAAGAAGGTGCAAGGGTCAAGGAAAGGCATGGTGGCAATGGAGCAGGGGGCAACTGGTCAGCTAGGTTTGTGGTCAGAGCTCTGGGATGGGGCTGGAGGACTGACATGCAGGTTAGAGGGGTCGGAAGGGCCTTGAGTGTCAGGCAAAGGCATTTGGGTGCCAGGATGTCCTGTAAGGTACTGAAGGAGGGGTAAGACTCCATCAGTCCTGTGTTCCAGAGACTCATTCTGACTCTAGGATGAAGGATTGTAATGAGTGGATGCAAGGACACGAGGCTGAGTCAGGGGACCAAAGAAGAGCTGTTACAGGTGTCCAGGTAGGGGTCACAGAGCTAGAACTAGGCCTGGAGCAGTGGGATGGAGAGGAGGGTGGGTGGGAGAAGACAGACAGCCTGAGAATAGCTATGGGCAGAGATGATTACGCTGCCACTAGATGCGGGCTTCTCAGACCAACCAGTACCCATTTCCACCCCAGCTCAGGCCACTAGGTTCAGGTCAAAAGGCCTCAGAGAAACCTGGCCCCAGTCCCAGACTCCCTGTTATTTCCAAGAGCTGCCCGCCCCACCCACTTCCCCTGGGGGGAAGCAGCAGGGACTCCCCACTCTCCCACTCCCCCACCCCCCACCGCCCACCCCCTGCAGGCAGGGCAGGATTTTTTCTTTTTTTTTAGCTAGGTAAAGAGCAATCTCTGCAGAGCAGGAGGACAACACTAGTTTCCACTGCTGAGCACAAATACTGACTGGTTCCGCCAGCAGCGGAGAGGGACCCTGCCCCTATGAAGGGCCGCTGGTGCCTCTGGACACTAGATGGGGCTCCTGTTACCACCATGATGGATCTATACAGTTGCTGCTTCAACACCAGGTCTGGGGTGGTCATGCTGATTGGTCAAGACTGGTCACATGCCCAGCCTTGGCTGCAAGGAAGGCCCGGAAAGGGAGTATCTGGCATACTTAGCCTCAGTAATGGAAGCTGGACTCTTCCTCATGAGTGAAGAATATTCCACACATAGAAAGGGGTTTTGGATGCTGGGTGGCCAATGGAAATGACAAATGTCTAATATGCTACCTCATAGGAATGTTATCGAGAATTAAATGATAAATTCCTTGTAAAAATGCTTAGCTAAGCATCTGATATAAAGAATATGCTCAATAAATGTAGCTTTCATTCCATTAAACTATAAGCTCCCTGGGGGCAGAAAGCAGACCTCGTTTTTGCTCCCTGCTGCATCCCTAGTATAACTTGGCAAGTGTTTGTTGCATAAATGTCTTGTTTCTCAAATCTGTGCTCTGTCTAGCCTTTTCTCATCCCCTTTTTCTCTTTACCTTAGCTGTAGCCACAGTATTTTCCAAGGAAGAGAGAGACATATGCTGGAGCAGACTGAACTCTGTAGCAGGAGTCGGGTGCCCATAACTCAGCTCTACCACCAACTCGCTGTGTGATCTTGGGCAAGTCACCTCCTCTCCCTGCAAAGTGGGTACAATAACCTCAGCTGCTCTGCCCCACATCTCTGCCCCACATCCCAAATAAGAAAATGTGAGAAGCTGACTGCAACGTAGCAAAAAGCCTTCTACACCAAAGCCTGGGAGGAAGCAGCTGCTGAAGCCATCCACTGAGAAGTGTTAGACTCCACCCCAGAGAATTCATTTTTGAAGAGGGGCCTCTGAGGGAACGTGTGTGGGGAAATAGCCGTCCTCTTCCCACAGTGGAAAGGACTGGTGTTCACATATCTGTGAAATGAAGCTATTTTTATGTAGCATAACTGCGATTACGACAGGGCCTCATTCTAAAGGGGAAGGGTGGGGAGTAGACCTGAGTCATCAGTAAGGCAGTCAGGCCGCTCAGGCTGACATAAGGCTGCCCATGGATATCAGATCTATTCCCCAAAATGACTCCAGCTCTTGCCTTCCTCTGGTAGAGGGCCCAAAATGAGCAGTGGGGCAGACAACCTGCTCCAGAAAGAAATAGGTCAGTCATTGGGCTTGGGGCCTGTCAATCATCATTGATCTTCCAATTAGTTGTGGGCTGATAGCATCCCTGTGAGGAAATCTGAGAATCTACTGAAAAGAGCTGTAATACAGGGATGAAAAGGGTGCCTGACACACCCTTCCTGCTCCCTGCAAGGTTGGCTGGCTGGAATTGAAGTTTCCACCAGGGATTACCAGGCATGGACGTGTGCCCACATTGTATTTAGGGGCTTTATGTGTCCCTTACTATTGAATTCTTCCAACACCCTCCTCCTTAGGTAGAGGTGATTTGCCTCCATTTTATGGATAAGGGCACTGAGGCTCCTTGGGGATGTGACTGACTCAGCTCTACAGACTCCTGACTATGAGTCCTGGGCTGAGGGCACCAACAGGAAGGGTGATTATTTTCTTTACTGGAAGGACAGAGAAAGCTTTCCCAGAGAAGGTGACATTTGAGCTAGGCCCTAAACAATAAGCAGGATTTAGCTCTCTTGGGGGGCAGGGAGAGGAGAGAAGGAAGGGCATGTGATCAGAGTGGATACAGCATGGGCAAACACATGGAGGTGCGACTGTATGACTTGTTTGGGGGTGTCAGGTAACTCGAGGTGGCGGGGGAGCGGCAGGGCCGGTGGGGGCTTCAGAGGAGGGCCTAATATGCCATGTTAAGGGGTTTGGGCTCCTTGAGGCTTTTGTAGAGCTATGCGGGCAGGCCCTAGGCATCCTCCCGGAAGTGCAGTCACACAGAGAGAGGGGAGGGGAGCCTACAGTGGAAGGAAGGACGGGGTGGCATGTCAGGCCCAGAGGAAGTGAGGTAGGTTTCCTGCCCTGGAACCTGAGCTCAGGCAGTGACGCCTCACAGTGCTGCTGTGCTGCACAGACCCAGCCTTCATCAGAGCTTTAGGTCCCAGGTTGCCCGAGTTCTGCAAGGCCCCTTCCTCTGCCCTTTTCTGAGCTCATCCCGTGTGCCAGCCTTTGCATACAGTATTCCCTTTAATCCTCACAGACACTTGCCAGGTAAGTATTATTACCCCATTTTATGGAGGAGGAAACTGAGGTTTAGAGAGGTTGGGGGATCTGCCCTAGGTCGCACAGCCCCTCTGGGTGACTTCATGGGATCCTCGCCATCATCTTTCAACAAAAGAATCCTCTCTGAGCCTTACCGTTAGTCAGAGGACTGATAACCTTCTTCCTTCAGAATAAAGAGGACTCTGAGGCTGAACCCAACTCGTCTGTCTCTGCGCCGTCAGCACAGACTCGGATATAACTCTGGAGAGCCCCTTAGAGGTCATTTTGTCCATTCCATTTTGTCCTCATATATTACAGATGGAGGAAATGAGACCCACAAATGGCCCTAGAGGTGAGAGCCCAGGCTTTTTTGAATTAGAGTCTCTCACTGGTTCTAGCCCAGCTAAAAAGTTGAGTGATGAGGGATAAATCAGTTAGGGTGCAAGGCCTGAGGGGAAGGTGGCTTGTGTGACACAGGCTGGTGTGGGGCTTCTATGGGATCACAGCCAAAATGTACTCAGCCGCTTCATCCCACTCAGAGGACTTCAATTTAGGAAAAGATGTCCACTTGCAGGACACTTTACGCCATCTGCCTGAAAAGCGTGCTATGAACTATGCAAGTTTTGGACATAGTCTATAGCGTAGCGATTAGCATGACATGCAGAAGGTCCTGGGTTTGCGCCCCAATGGAGCCATGGTCCATGGTCTACAGCCATGTACCCTGAACAAGTCTGATGTCTGATCTCGGAAGCTAAGCAGGGGCGAGCCTGGTTAGTACTTGAATGGGAGATCACCTAGGAAGACCAGGTGCTGTAGGCATAAAAAAAAACAAAACACCTCAAAACAAAAGCCTATGCAAATTTTGGTGACATCAAGGTGACTGCATCTTCTAGAGTTGTGCAGTTTACATAATTGTGAGTGGCTGGCCACCCATCTCTAAAAATGGAGGGAGGTCTCTGGCAACTCTCCCCACTTCTCTATCCTCCTCTTCTTCCCCTAACCCCTTCCTACAGAGCTAGGGATCAGAGGGCATTTCCTACCAGGGTGGGAGAGGGAAGGAAGGACAAAGAAGGAAGGAGGAAGGAGAGTGTGGAGGGCAGCAGAGGGAAAGAGTAAGGTTCATTTCTCTTAGAAACCGAAACCAAAAGTCATGGCAGAAGTCAATGTGAAATCTGGTTTGTGGCAAGACACTAAGGTTGTAAAGCCATACCGAAGGAGCAAAGCCTCTGCATCTGAGGCGAGGGTAGCAGCCCTGGTCAAGAGACCCACTAGCTGCGACCTTGGTGTTGCCTAGACCAGGCCTTGCCCTTCATGCTGACAAGAAGTGTGCAAGGCAAGAGACTGTTTTCTGAGGATTCAAAAAGCCTTTCTAGACATTACAGTACCCAGCACTGGGGCTAGGATCATTGCTGGAAGGGATGGGGATGCTCACTCAAGCCACAGAGTCACCTAATGTTCTGAGAGAGGGTGACCTAAGCCTGGGCTGGTGTTAGTGTCTATATGGACATGCACACACCCATGAAATGGGGCAGCTGGCATCTATGTGCCTGGCATAATGGGAACATTATTTCCCCAAGTTGAGCTCAAGATATGTAAAATAATGTGGATTTTTGTGACCCATCTGTCCCTGAAGTTCATTTAGGTGCCACAATATTGGATTCTTTAGGGGCTCTTGATGCTTTATTCCAACAATAGAACAGTGTTTGAAACTTGGACTGTCTTCAAAAATTCAGATTGTGTTGTCACCATTTCTTGTGACCTGTATGATTCAATGAACAAGTCATGGACAAGGAACTCTGGTGTCACCCTCTCCATGCAGGTTTCCTGGATCCTCTATATAGGGAGGGATGCTGAGCCACATGGCTCCCAGCTCCAGCATGGGCAGCCCCTTGAGGGCTGATTCTGTGTATAAATCATCTTTGTATCTCCCATGATGCAGGAGCTTCCCTCCCCTAAGGGGTTCTACGAGAGTAAGCTCCTGGCGTTTCCGTTTGTGCGTTGGCATCTACTCTGTGCTGGTCTCCCACAGGCAAGGAAGAAGAGGGAGGGTCGAGGCACAGAGGAACTAATGGGTCAGGGCACGGGGGAACCTGGCTTCACCATTCTCTGCTCTGTGGCTTTGAACAAGTTCCATTCCTCTCTGAGCCTCGGTTTCTTCGTATGGAGATAGGGATGATTTAAATAGCTGATTTTTATTGAGCAGTAACTATGGGTCAAGCACTGTGCTAAGCATATTGCATGTAGTAACTTATTTAGAAAATATTTACAAGGGCCTCCGATGTGCAAGGGATACTATGAGGTCTGCTGAGGATATGGAAGTGTGGAGAATTTAGGTGACTTCCCAAGGTCACATGCAGGTGAGTGGCAGAGCTTGTACCCCAGAACCTACCCTATGACCAGCCCTTGGTACTGGATGGACCCTAGCAGGCCTGTGGAGAGGTCAGCATGGAGCCGACTCGGGGTGAGGGGTGCTAATAAGCGCTCTATGGTGACGCTATTATCAATGGAGGCCAGGTCTGGCTGGCCCAGAAGGAGCTTGCAGCCTGAATTCAGGGTCTGGGGCAGTGAGAGTCCAGCCAAGCGATCCCACAGGGTGTTGTGGAAGGAGACCCTCCAAACTGGGATTCTGAAAGACCATATCCAGCAGAAAAGGCGAAGGCTGTCTAGGCCCCTGAGGAAGGGTGCTGGGCTGCCCCTGAGCAGGTTCCTCACTCGTGGCCTCGGATGCCCACAGAGGCTGAGAGGGTAATAGAAGAGAAAGCAGGTCATATTCAGGTCTGTCTGACCCACAGAACCAGGCTGAAGACAGCACGGGTCTGGGAGTGCCCCAGAAAGCAGGTCACTGATATAGGTAGCAGTCAACTCACTGGGGCTGCTTCTAGGGGAGCTGGCTTAGCCTCCCTTCTGAGTGCCCCAGGGCTGAATCCACTCCTGACCCTGGACCAGGGACCAGCAGATAGATGGTGCAGGCAGAGGGGAATGTGACTTACTTGAGGAACCTCCTGGCAGAGGCTGGCAGACCTGTAGGCCAGCCAGAGAAGAGACAGGTCTGCAGAGCACAGCCCCAGAGGCTGGACACACACACATACACATGCAGCAGCAGAGGGACAGAATCTGAGGGTCAGGCTAAGTGGGCGCAGGGAAGCCAATAGAAAACCTAGTAACCCTGCCAAATCCCACAGGCCAGAGTCCTGGAGGCACCCTTGTCTTCTTTCTCTCATACCCTACACCCGATCCACCAGCAAGTCCTGTAGGCTCATTCCTTTCCCACTGCCCGCTGAGCCATCACTTCATTGTCACCTGGGATACTGCAGTAGCCCCTTCGCTGGCCTCCCTATTTCCACGCTTGACCCCCATAGTCCATTCTTAACACAGTAGCCAGATGGGCCTGTTAAGTATCATGTTACTCCTTAATAGAAGCCCTCCAGCAGCCCCACCTCTCAGCACACCCCTCTTTGATACCGTTTCCTACCCCTCTCCCAGTCCCTCACTCTGCTCTAGCCATTGGGCTTTTTTTGCTTTTCTTCAAACGAGCCAGGCCCATTCTCCCTTCTCCAGGCTTTTGCACTGTTGGTTCCTTCTACGCATAACCAGAATAATATTCCTTTGCTATCCACATGGCCTGATCATCAGCTTGCTCAGATGTTACTGTATTTCTCAGCATTCCGCAGAAAACAGCACTCAAATTAGGATTATTCGAGGGCTTTTTGCAAAGTTGTAAATGGGATGTTAGGACAGTACAGTGCACCTGCCCAGGTGCACAGGCACCTTCGCTGCTCCCAGGCCTGAGGGGAAGGGAAAGAAGTGGCTGCTGGAACCAGGAAGGAGAGAATTGTGGGAGAGTCCACTTGACAGGAGCAGGGGCCAGCAGGGAGGGAGCCAGGGGCATGAGCACCTCCCTCACCTTCCTGGTTCTCGGGAGTGGGCTCCACATTGGTGAACCGGGCGGGAAGGCCCATGGAAATACCCCCACCATTAGCCGCTCCCACCTCCAACTCCCAAGTCCTCTTTCCCTAACTTTTTTTTCCCATGGCACTTATCTCCTAACATATTTACCTATTCACTATGCTTTTTGTTTGTTTGTTTGTTTTATCGTCTGTAAACCCCAGGAAGCAGAGATTTTGTTTCCTCTTATTCTCTAGTACATCCCAAGAACACTGACTGGCATGTAGCAGCCGTTCAATTAATAATCTTTGAATAAACGAGTGCCCACTCATTCTCCATGGGCACTTCTAGGCTCCCGCCTGGGGGAGGAATGGGTGGGTGCTGCTGTCTGAGACTCCGAGACTGGAGAGAAGCCAGCAGAACCCAGCTGAGAGGGGAAGACAAGGCTGTACCCAGAGCAGCCCCTCAAACCTGTGACTCCTGGAGCAGATCCCTGCCTCGCCCCTAGGTTGTGATGTTGAGACCAGAGGATTGTCCTTGGCAAAGGCCTTAACTGTGTTTGGTCTTCTAAACAAGGTGCCGCTCTGTGAAGTCTCCTACCTCATGAATCAGCTCTTTGAGGGCACATCTGGCTCCTTTCCTGGGCCTCTAAGGAATGTTTCCTTCAACGAGGCCTGAACTCACACTACAGTGAAGGTCTAGGAGTTATAGGCTAGGGGCCGTGTTCTAAGCCTCCCTTGACCAGGTCTTGGGGTCCCAGGGACAGGGCTGTGCGAGGCCTACCTGATCACAGGGCTGCCCTTGTTAGGCTCTTGGGCTCCCTCCCCAACAGATGCCCAGGGTGCTGGGGGCTCCCTGAGATGACATGCCACCCCTCAATAATCCTCGAAGGCTTATAGAAGAGAAGATTCAAAACAAGGTCATGTCCAGTTGAGCCCTCCAATTGCAAAATTGTGCATTTTCTCTAAGTGGTTTATCAGCTGGAAGCTATTTCAATCCAAATACCAATAGGATTGGGAAGAGTGCCTCAGAAATGAGATTAATCTTCTTCTGGAAAAATAAACATTTGAAACCAACAGGAAAATTCTGAAAAATAAAAAGAACATCCCACACAAAACCCAGAGGTCTTAAAGTAAAAGGCTGATACTTTGAACCTGTAAAAGTGAAAACCTGAGTGAAGAAAATTATCAAAAAACAAAAGGTCACACACTGGAAAAATGCTTTGTAACATAATGTCAGATAAGGGGCTAATCTCCTTTATGTACACATTTCAGAAATCAATATAAAAAAACCAACCAAATTTAAAAATGGGCAAAGTATATAAACAGACAATTACAAGGAAAGAAAAATTTTAAATGAATAGAAAGCACATGAAAAGATGATCAACTTCACTCATGATTAAAGAAATGCATAATAAAATAACAATAAAATACCATTTTAATTGTTACCAATTAAAATGTTTTACAATGAATAGTGTTGTTGAAAGCCTAGGGAAATATATTGTTGGTGGGAATATAAATTGACCAA
Source organism: Rousettus aegyptiacus (assembly GCF_014176215.1). Taxonomy (NCBI): domain Eukaryota; kingdom Metazoa; phylum Chordata; class Mammalia; order Chiroptera; family Pteropodidae; genus Rousettus; species Rousettus aegyptiacus. The sequence goes on from NW_023416306.1 coordinate 132,302,579, forward strand.
CATTTTGCAGGGCAATTTGAGAATGGCTAATATGTCAGAGTAAAGGTGGCCACACATTCTTTGACAGTCCTCCCACGGGGAGGTAAGGGTCTATGGCTCCTTCCCTTGAATTTGGATTGGCCTGTAAGTTCTCTGACCAATACAATACAGCAAAAATGATAATGTCCTAGTTCCAAATGTATCACTTATCTTTCCCAGTGGGTTCTACTTCCTACCTCTTACAAGCCAACTGGCAGTTTACCTGAACTGTGATTACCTGACATCACCATGTTGTGAGAAGCCCAAACCAGGTGGGGAAGCCCTGCAGATACCACAAGGAGAGAAAGAGAGGTCACAGAGCACTGAGGCCCAGTTACGTGAATGATGAAGCCAGCCTGGAAGAGAATCAAAGTTGGATATCTAGCTGAGCCTTTCCTGAATTCCTGGCCCACAAAATGATGAATAAAATAAAATGATAATTTTAAGCACTGAGTTTTGGGATAGTTGGTTATACAGCCATAGGTATCCTAAATAGCTATCCAAATTTAAATTTACCCTTTGACCCAGCAGTTGCATAGATTCTATGAATCTAACCTACAGAAATATTTGTACAAGTATACAAAAACACCCGAACAAAGACATTCATTGCAGCATTGTTTGTGAGAGCACAAGACTGGAAACAATCTATCTGTCCATCATTAGGGGAATGGCTGAATTAATTCTAATATATCCAGTTAATGATATTTACTGATATACTGCACCTGCTGAAAGGCTGAGACAAGAAAAAGTCCCATTTGTGGTCCTGAGCCTAGGGCAACAAAACAAAGTAAAGAGCATAGATTCTGGAGCCATAGATCAGCTCTACCATTTATGATCTGTGTGACTTTGGAAAAATTGTTTAACCTTTCTACCACAATTTCCTCACCTGAAAAATGGGGGCGATAATCACAGTACCTACTTCAGATGGCTGTGGTGAGAAATAAACTGATTAAAATGACAAGCCTGACATGTATCTATGCTATATGTATTTAGAAGATGCAGAGCTTGAAATTTGAATTAGGTTGGACCAGACTGTGAATATCCGAAAGGGATTTCATAGCAAAGGATCTGCCAGATTGACTTCCTGGGTAGGAGAGGAAAGGGAGCTTTGACAAATGAAGTTTTGAAGGCATTGGTGGGAGAATGTTTTTAAAGAAAAGGACTTAAACCATACATCCTGTTCTGCATCTTGCTATCTTTTAGAGATTCTTCCTACCTCAGCACTTAGACCCACTCAGTTCTTTTTAACAACTGCTCAGCATTGCATTGTATGGCTGCACCTCAGTTATTTCACTGTCCTCTCTTGATAGACTCTTGGGTTGGTTCCAGTTCTTTGCCATAGTTACAAACAATACTGCAGTAAACATCCTTGCACATTTATCGTTGCCTCATCACTGCTATTATTTCTGTGGTGTAGATTCTTAGGAATGGAGTTGTTGAGCATAAAGTATATGTTTAATTTTTTGAAAGTCTGATGTTTCAACATATGGTCCCATTTTCTTCTCTACTGCTTTTGTTTTGATAACTTTGCTGTCTATTTGCACATTTTTTAAAAGTTGAACTTCACTATAATTTTGCCAAGTATTATCAGGCCTTGTTTCGAATGAATACAAGGATGAATCAGCCACCATACCTGCCCTTAAAATGTTCACAGTCTGGCAGAGATTGGAGTGGGGATAATGGTGTAGTGGGAGTGGGGTGGTGACAAATGCCATCCAGGCCAGAACTGGCACCGAAGGCTGGATCATAGGCTCTGGGAGCCCCAAGGAAAGAGTAGCATTTTGGGTCTGGGGCAATCAGGGAGGCCTCCACAGAGGTTTCCTGCCTAGCCTTTGCATTGGTTAGAGTCCTCTTTAGGACACCAACTCATTGAATTCTCACAACGGCCCTTTGCATTAGGTAGTGTTATCTTCTCCACCTTCCAGATGAGGACACAGGCCTGGAGAATGAAGATCCACCTCTCTGCCACTGCCCCACACCTCCTGCTGGGTTGGCAGAACCCTGGGGAGTAAGCACTGCTTGTGGACACTGCCTATGGCTGGGCAACCTGCTTACAGACCCCATGTGCCCAGCTGAACTGGACCCTGCCCCCGCTCTGGGTCGCAGACCACATAAAGTTGCTTCACTTCCCAACCGATGAATGCCAGGTCATCCCATCCCTTCTCCCCGCAAACACCTCTCTCGGAAATTAGACCTTTAGAAATTCTTTTGGGTTAAGCATTTACCCGTTCTGAAGTTTAAAAAAATGTACATTTCTCTAACAGGAACCCATAACCAATTGCCAAACTTTCAGTGTAAATAGTTATTTTATCTTTTCCTTCTGATTTTAAAAGGCCTGAGGCTCTCTGGGAGTTCCTTAGTGAAGGGGAAAGTAAGGAGTGTGGGAATTAAACTGGCAGTTAACCTCATATTTACTTACATTCCCGCAACAACTCTTCCTCCCTCACTCCGCCCTTATGGGCCAAGTCCTTAGCCCAGTATTCAAGGATCTCCCATGGCAATTTTGGGAAATGTCTCAGAAAACAGACGCAGGAAAGCCTCAGAAAACAGAAGCCGGGTGGAGGGCCCAGCCAGGAGAGAGTCAGAGCGGGCGGGCACCCCGCTTCTCCCTGTGCGGGCTCCTTCTTCACCCGTGAACTTAGCCAACTTCAGATCAGACTATAGCCAGCACCCCCCAGCCTCTCTTTTCTCGCGCCCTCTGGCCTAGGTCACGCCCATGACGACCTTGCGTACATATTACGTGTACACACACCCGCGGAAATTATGGTATTTAGGGGGGCAGCTCTTCGCCGACTCTGACTCCCCCACGTGTCGATAACGGGAACTGCAGTCCGGCCAAACCGGCTCCGCCCACTCGCGGCAGAGTTCCGAGAGAAGGCTCAGCCTGGAGAAGCTGAGAGCCCACCCACGCACCCTATGACCCTCTCGTCTGGCTCCTATACACTCGGGTACCTGCTTGGGCTGTTTTTGAGGCTTTCCCCAAATCGCTTTCCTTGCGGGTGAGAGAGATGCCACCTAGAATCGGGGTGCCCCAGCTGACACTGGTCCGAGAGACGTCCTTAGGCCCCATCTGCTGGCACAGTCCCGCCTAAGGACCCAGGGCGGAGCACGTCGTGCAGTGCCTTGGGGACCACTGAGTTCGCTTTGGAGAGAGGCACATCTGGATTCCACTCTCAACTCTCACCTGCTTGCAACAGTGTGCCCCAAGGCGAGTCATTGACCTCTCTGAACTTCGCTTGCCTCCTCTGTAAAATGGAGCTTAGATATATTGGCACTTGCCTCACAGGGTTGTCAAGATGATTAAATAGGGCAATACAGGTGGCAGGTGTACTGGAGAAGGATAATAATCACCACCGTAATGGGGCACTCATTGTGTGCCTGGGACTGCCTTAGGCATTTTGAAATGACTCTATGAAAATATCCACAGATGAAGAAATTGAGAGAAGAAATTAAGATTTAGTGATTTGCTCATAGTCACACAGCTAGAGAGTAGCAGAGCTGGGACTGGACTCAGGAAGGCATGAGTACACAAGTGCTGAGAAGTGTGGGTGGGGGTCCAAGGTTTGAGAGTTTAGGGGGTGCCCAGAGGCCTGAAAAATGATCCAGTCCTGTCTCCCTTTGGGTCATTAATCAATGCTTTCTCCCTCTAATTATTTACACCCTCTAGTGTGTACATGGGCAGGGACCCTCCAGGGCTATTCCGTTGTGAAGAGAGGGAGAGACTAGTCCAGGGTGACACAGCTGGGCAGCTCAGAAGTGGACTGGAGCCTTAGTTTTAGTCCTGCTGCTCTCCCCACTCCCATCTCTTCTCTTTGGGTGGGCAACTCCGCAGGGTGATGCTCCGTCCCATTAACAGTCAAACTGACCACTTAGTACAGGCACCTCTCCAGGGGCCATCCACCCACTACTCCTGACCCCACTTGGCCAGAAACTTCTGCCACCTGCTCTGTCCCCTTCCCCCCCAGCCATCTCCTCCAGGCACACCAGGCTTCTCTCCTCTCACAATGCTGATGCTCTAAGCAGAGAGAAGACCAGTACAGCCTCTGGTTCCCAAATGCTGACACAAATATTTTACCACTGTGTACGTGTGTGTGTGTGTGTGTGTGTGTGTGGTGCTGAGAGACTGAGTTGTCTTTGCCAGCAATTTATTTAGCACAAGTTTGCTATGAGAATTATAATTTCATAAGCCAATAGCATACAGGATAATATCTCTAAATAAGCCAAATACAGAAATAGTATACTCCAAACAAATGACACATTAATCACTTGGTTGTTCCAGGCAAGGGAAGATAAAGGATAAAGTCTAAATTTAATATGAAGTGTACCTTTTTACATGAGAAGGCACTGGATAGACCAACCAAAGGACTGATTTCCAGAGGCCCAGCACAAAAAGTTAAAGTTCTCTTGCTAGAGCAGGTTGCTAGGGAACAAAGTTGCCAGTGTTGGTCTGCGGGCTGATCTCTTTCACTGGGCAGCTGTGCAGTTTACCACTACTGTCTATAAGGATCGCCTGGCCAGGGCAGGAGCAAATGCCCCAAAGGTATTCCCAGAGTTTCTAGGTTAGCAAGAGCAGCCTCATCCAAGACTACTCTCAACTAGCCCTCATGATCTGTATTTATAGTGTAAATGTCCCCTTGCCCTAATTGCTTTTACACATGTTCTTAATGATGAGCCCTCAGGGGGGCCTCCTCGCCTACTGGGCTGCTGACTGCTTATCAATGACAACAGATGTAGAATAATGACATCCTGGCAAGACTTACTTCATATTTATATTCAAGCAACTTTTTTCCCCTCTTTGTCATAAACAAGTGGATTAAAACAACTTCATTTAACTTGTAAATGAGTGGATTTGAAATACTGTTAAACCTATATGCGACTGTGTTTGTGTGTGTATCTTTTGTTAGAAAGGGACTATCATAATACATAGCAAACGATTTGGTATCTTTGGGTAGATGAATTGTGGCTATTTTATCGCTTGTCTGTATTTAAAATTTTCTTTGTAATGAACAGACATTATTAATAAGACAAGAAATTAAAGTTGTTTTAAAATTCTCAAGAAAAAGGCCAACAATCGTAAAGGAAAATGAGCTAGAGATAAGAACAGATTTTTCTCAGAAAAAAATGAAAATTGTTTTAAACATAGAAAAAGATAACTAATTTTGCTTGTAATGATAGAAATGCTAATTAAAATTACATGGAGTTACCATTTCTTACCTATTGGATTGGCAAAAATCCACCTTTGACAGCATGTTCTGTTGAGAAGACTTTGGGGAAACTGGTACTCTCCTACATTGCTGAACCCTACCACCAGTTCTGGGGGGCCTTGAACTCCTCCTGAATGACCTCAAGAAAGATCACTGCTGCATCCATCAGGGCTGGACCACTCACAGACCCTACCCCCAATCCATCAGTTTTACAGATGAGGAGGAAGAGAAGGAGCTGGATTTTTGGGTGACAATTCGCTGTGTGTAATTCCCCTCATTACTGCCAGACTGTTTTCCAGAATGGCTGATCCAGGCTACTCCCACACGCAATGACCTGGCTGTGACAGCTCCTCATTTCTCACCAACATTTAGCATTATCCAGCTTCCTAATTTCTGGCAATCTAATTGGTATGATAGCTCATTCTCATTTTAATTTGTGTTTTTCTGATCATGAATGAATATGACCATTTCTTCATATGGTTACAGGATTGCTGGGTTTTCTGTTCCTTAAGAGCCGGCACAAGTCCTTAGGGTCTGACTGTTGGAGCCAGGCTCCCCGAGTTTCAAGAATGGGGCCTGCCAGAGGCCTTGAACGCACCTCTGGGTGCTAGTAGCTGGGACAGCTTCGGGGGAATGGGGGGTTAAGACATGTTCAGGGGACCTGCGGAGCCCAAAGAGGCCTCGACGCGCTAGACTCGGGTGTGAAAGGCGCCGAGTGGTGGACAGGTCGAGGGAGCCTGAGGAGGGCCTTGCAGTCTGGTCCGGGATCCGAGGAGGAGGCCGCGGAGTTGCGCCCGCCCGCATCACAGCCAAGTGCAGAGGCAGGCGCAAGGGATCTGGAGGACTGCTGCCGCCCGCACCTCAACACTCCCCCGGCGCAGCTCCACGCCCCCTCCCCTTCGCTTCCCCGGCCTCGCCCCGGCGGACGCGCGGCTGGCGGGCAGAGCGCGCGCGGGGGCTGCGGGGCGGCGGCATGGAGGAGCAGCTGCAAGGCGAAGCCAACGACCGTGAGTCCGCGGTGCCGCGGGGTCCGGGTGCGGGTGCGGGCAGAGGCCGAGAACGACCCCTGTACCTCTGTGGGGGCGACCAAGGCTATGATTGGCGAGGTCCGCATGGCCACCTCCGTCTTGGGCTTCTTTGTGGTGCTGAAAGGAACACGCACCGGGCCGGTGGGACATTGGCCGCGCGCCTGGGACTCGGGCGCGCCAGCTGCCTGGGAGAGCAGAGAGCTGCTGCGGCGGAGACATTAGCTAGAAATAAGATGGTATTTTATTGCGGTCCTTTACTGAGTACTTTGTGTGCCAGGCCGAGCCAGGACAGGCACGTTGTTTGATCTTCCCAGCGGCCCTATGAGTAGAACCTAATGCTAACTCCATTTCTGCAGAACAGAAAGCTGAGGCACAAGGTGGTTAATTAAGTTGCCCAAAGTCACACAGCCATTAAGTGGTAGAAATGCTGAAGGCGCCAGTTCCCAGCATGTCGGTTGGTGGTGGATGGAGATTGGAGACCATATCATATGGGAAACTGAAACCCAGAGGAGAGGAGCTATTGTGTGCCGCAGACCGGATGAGGGACCTTCAGAGCTTCTCTCAAGGAGTGTGCCCAGTGCCAGCGCCTCCAGTCTGGGCAGCAGCATCCATGTGGGCATTAGCTGACTTTGGGGGCTTTGGCAGGAAGAGGAGAGAGGGAATGGTGCCAGTGACCTCACTGGGATGGGAGTTGGGTGGGTGGGGAATCTATCAAGGTGCTATTTCAAAGGGCACAGGGTTCAGCCTAGGGCAGAGGATCCCTGTGATCAGGCCCTTAAGGAATGTGCAGCAAGGAGCCTTGTGGTGTGTAGGAGGGAATTCTGGGCAGAGAACCTAGCCCAGGCAAAGGCTCAGAGGCCTGAGTGCAGTGTGTATTTGATGTGACCAGAAAGAGGATATATGGGTTGAGGTGGATGGAAGAGATGAGGCTGGACTTGATTTTATTGGCATCATGCAGGGTCTGCTTCCCTCCATTTGGACGCTTGGCTGTTTGCCATCACAAAACAGATCATTCCCCTTGAACTACAGCTAAGAGACCGGAGTCAGAGCTGGAAGGGATATCTTCAGGAGACTTTCTTCAATTTTACAACTGAAGAAACTGAGACCTCTAAAGGGGACATGACTAGCCCAGTATCCTGCTGCTAGAAAGTGGCAGAGTGGGTACCCCAGCTTCTCTAAGCTCATACCTGAAGTGCCGGCTCTTTTCGCAGACTTGGATCATGGTGGTTTTCAGCCAAGAGCTTAAGGAAAGAAAAGCTCAGGACACAGTGCTTTCTGGAGAGCTGAGAGGAACTCTTCCAGAAGAGCCCTGTCCTTACCTACAGGAAAAGCAGAAGCCGTTGGGGGCGGAGAAGGATGGAGCTATCATTGAGGACCACAGCTAGAGGGTGGTATTTCCCCTTTCCCCTGAAGCATTGATATGAAGTTGCCTTCCCCTCAGGGCCTCTTTTCTGCCATTTACCTAAACTTGTGGCTTGGTTTTCCATGGGGCTAATGAGTCTTAATCCGGGCAGCATCTTATAGTTCAAAGACCCCTGAAGAGTTTTAGAGATTTGTGTGTCACTCATTCATTTAACAAATATATGCCAGCGCCTGAATTTGGGGGTACAGCAGTTAACAAATCAGACAAAAATCTCTCCCTTCATGAACTTATAGTATAAGTTCATGGGGGAAGCGAACTATAAGCCTAATAAATATGTGCATATAGCACATGCTGATGGTGAGAGATGCTCTGGAGAAAAACAGCGCAGGGAGGCGGGTAGGAAGGCAGCGCAGGGTGCCTTCCTTGGTTGGGGCTCCACTGGCTCAGTGAGCCCTGAATGAAAGAGGCCCCACCACTTCCAGGTCTTTGGCCACCAGAAGTTATTCTGTGACCCTTTGTCTTGGAGGAATGATAGTGATGATGATGATGATTTGTTGTATCTTATATTTATTTAATCATTACAATAACCCTGCAGGGCAGCTCACATCCCGATTTGGTAGATAAGGAAACTGAGACACACGATAATTAAGTCATATGGCCAGGAGGTGGCTCAGCCAGAGCTGATTGCCCTGGGGCAGCAACTCTGAGGTTCCCAGGTTGTATCTGTGAGGCCTCAGAAAGTCCAAGACCCTCTCCCACATCTGGAAAGCTATGGAGAACTTATCAGGAAAACAAAGTGATAGCAGGCCTGTCTGTCACCTCAATACATCCCAGACTTTCCTGCCCAGACACTGGCCACCTGTCCCAGGATACACAGAGGGGCTGCATCTGGGCATTCACACTGGACCAAACATGCAGGATGTGGTTTAGCAGCAAGAAAACCACAAGATTACTTGCCCTGCAATGACTGTGCAAAGGGCTAGGAAATATTTGTCCCTTGTGCTACTGTGTCTAAGCCTTTCTGGAAGAGGGACAGGCATCTATTAATCTGAGGATCATTAGTGTCACTCATGGAAGGAGAGTTTTGTGGATTTCTCCCTGTGCCTAGCTTTGGGTCTGCTGTGTGAGCTGCATGTGTGGATTGGGAAAGGGTCAGGTGTGGCGAAGGCTCCCAGGGCTGGATTTGAGGTCCAGCCAAGGAAACCAGACATCCTCTCAAGCTAAGAGCAGTCAGGATGATGGCAGCATGGGGGTCACCAGGCCCGAGTCCTCTTGACTTGGCCACTAACCCTCTGAGCCCACCACCGCTCATGGCAGAGGGCTGGCTGGGAGGGGAGTTCTGAGATTCTCTTTAGTGTGAGACTGTTGGAGATAAAGGTGCAGTGGTGAGGGTGAGAGGAATGCAGAAAGACCACAGAGAAGGCAAATCAGAGTGGGCCCCATAGCTGGGAGAGGAGAGAAGACGAGGTGGAGGGATGAGGACAAAGAAGCTGGGTGAACATGCTTCTGGCCTCTCCCGGGGCCAGATGGGAGTAGGTGGCTCAGTAGATCCTGGCTGCTTTCTACACGGCACCACAAAAAAAGGTAGTTAGTTATTGACGCCAGTGGGAATGAATTCCATTCCCTTCCCAAGAGCAGTTCTTGGGAAGCAGAAATGGAATCTGGATGATGGGGCATCTCTGAGAGATGAGGGACACACACCTGGCTCCATGGACGGTCTTGCCCATGCTATCCCATCTTCAGGGTTCTGCTGAGTCCTGACCTTGTGGACTTAGGGTGAGTCAGAAGGAAAAGCAGCCTGTCTGGAGAAGTCTTGACATTGAGAGCAGGGAGAGGCATCTCCCACACCTGCCATTCCTCTGGAATATCCCGACCCAGGAAACATTTAGGACCAGGGAGGGACTGTTCACTGTTCCTCGTTATGCACTGCGTGGGACCCCCTCTCTCATCCCACATCTTTTTTTCTCCCCTTAGTGCTTCCTCTGGAGAGGCAGCTCCATGAGGCCACCCGCCGGAATGACATCAGAAGGATGAAGGAGCTGATCGGCAGGAGAGTCAATATCAGGGCCAGAAACCACGTGTGTAAACAGGGTCTTCCAAATCGAATGGGATAGAGACAGAGCGGTGGGGACACCTTTACCCAAGAGGGACAGTTCATGGAGCCCATATTTGCATATATTAACTGGGGGGTAACTCAGGTTGTTCACATTGTCTCGAGGTCTCTGAGGTCTTGGCCAAAGTCAGGGTCAGGATTCTGGCAAGGCTTGGGCAATTCTATAGCTCATATTCTTAATCCCTGTGACCCATCTGAAAGGCATACCCAGGGAACAAAGATTAGAGTCAGGAAGGCAGGGGTCAACGGTCAGTACTCAGAGGTTAGCAGACAGGCAGATGGGGCAGACACCTGGAGGGACAAAGATGGGGTGCTGCCTGTGGTCAGAAGTCCAGAGGTTTGAGATCAAGAGAGACCAGACCAAGAGAGGCTGAGCATACATGAGGCAGCAGTTTAGCTCAGTTCTCTGAGGGCCGGCTGTACCCACTGAGTGTGTAAAGCCGCTGTGGGCCTCCGCCTGCCATTGGGGCCTCAAAGGCAGGAAGATCAACTCCACTGATGAAGCTTTAGGGAAGGCTGCAAATGGGGCAGTCTACAGCCCTGCTGGGGAAAGGGACAGAGGGAAAAGCCATTCCTTGTGGTGGCAGACGCTGAGGACAGGCCTAGGTACCGCCCAAGGTAGCCGCTCCCCACCCTGGGGCTCTGGCTGTCAGGAGCACCTTAGAGGGGATGCCAGCCTTAGTGGCAGGTCAGTGGAGGCTGAAAGGGTTGGCAAGATTCCTGACTACAGCAGAGGCTGCTCTGTCTGGGGTGACACGACAGAGATACAATCTGGGTCTTCAGAGCCTGCCTTGGGGCTCATCAACAGTAACAGGAATTCTGGAGTGCATCTGGTGTTTTGATTTTCAGAACACTCATCCACTTGTTTCCTGGTGGTCGGCACTCACCCATGGAGAGGTGAGGAGGGCAGGCACAGAGGGGCAGCAAGTCACCTTAGGCCACAAAGCATGCTATTGGTGTTTTCTTTCGTGGTCTTCTCACAAGAAAACTCCCAAGGGACCGTGGCTTCCCTTAGGCCTGCTTGGATATGTTAAGGGCCAAAGACTATGATGAACTGCCAGGGTGGTCTGAGAATGAGGTGAGGGATCAGGGCCCTTCACCCCTGTTCTGAGGGCAAGAGGGGACAGAACCCAGATTTTCAGGGTTCTTGGAGAATAATCACAGGCCCCACGTGGCTGCCCAGCAGAGGGAGTAGCAGGAACAGACTTAGAGGGGGGAAGCTGGCATTTCTGAGAAGTAGTGGTGAGTCCCAGGGTCGCAAGCTTGCCCAAGAGCAGTAGGGGCTATGAAGAGTTTTAGGTGGGGGACACATGGATCTAGTCATTGTGTTTTTACTACCTTCTTTTCAGCTGCTGCTGTGTGAAGGAAGAGGAGGGGAACAGAGTGGGGCTGGGACCCCAGCCAGTTGGTCACCTGAGCCAGCAAAGGCCCTTCCGCTCTGCAGATCAGCTTCCTGGCGGGGTCGTGAGGAAGGCGTGGGAGGTGGGTCAGGCAGCCAGCCGGTGCCTCACAGGTTTCCTCTTACTCCTGGCAGGTGGGCAGGGTGGCCCTGCACTGGGCTGCAGGTGCGGGGCACGAGCAGGCTGTGCGGCTGCTCTTGGAGCACGAGGCTGCTGTGGATGATGAGGATGCGGTACGGGACCCTAAGGAGGCATGGCTGTGTGTGCATGTCTGTCTGCATGTCTGTCTCAGGGCAGGGGCGGGGCGCCAGGGCTCACTCTCGGTCTACAAGCCGGCTGTCGTTGCCGAGGTTACCGCTGATACACAGACGTCCAGGTACAGGGTGGGCAGGGAATCAAAGCGTTCAGGGGCCAGTGACACTGAACTGATCCCATTTTTCCCTTGCAGAGTCATACAGATCTCTCCATTTTTGAGGGCCTTTCAGTTCTCAGCCTTTTCAGTTCCTTATACCATGCGAACAAGGAGAGATATGGGATGTAGAACAGATAATTGGGTGGATTAATAAAGGCCTTATTAGTAAAGTCATCAGGAGGGAGGTCTCTCATGATGTGCCACAGGGCTCTGTCTTGGCTAACCCTTTAACCAACAACTTGCATAAAGACTAACAGTCTTATGTAACACATTGGCAGGCGGCATATTGGTAAGAGAGCAGCGAAGAATAACAGGATCTATAAAATTAGCTGTACAGGTTTGGGGAAAGGGCTGAATCTGACGAAGACATTTGACAGGGATACATTTAAGAGTCTAAATTCAAATTTTAAAAATTGTAAACTTCCTGGCAGAAACAGCTTCCGTGGAAATACTTTTCTTTGTCCTGGCTTCTCTCTGCTCCCAGGCCCCGCTTCTCTCTGCTCCCAGGCCCCACCACTAGCGGGGCTTGAGTGGGGTTCGGGGCTTGATTACAGGCTGGGGCTGGGGGTGGGGCAGCACTCCCCACTCCTTCCTGCACCTGCTTAGGCCTCATTAAGTGACTCTGGAAGGAGAATGTCTGGGATCCTTAGTCTGATTTTCCCAATAACACACTGGAAATTCTTTCGTCAGCCCTTTGCCTACAAAGACCCCCAATATTGCCCCTGTGCTTTGTGATTTCTTCCTTGAAGGATGGAGTGAGAAAAGCAGATGTGAAGGGGACTAGTAAGAGAGTGCTTTTACAGATCGCAGTTTCCTTTGCAAATAGCAATTTGAAAAATAAGAAGGCTGGTGGGCATGCTTACTTTAGTAACAAGAGGGTGAAGGAGACACTGGAGAAGGGAAATCTTATGGTTGGGGGAAGGTCTCTAGTGATATGCCACCAGGCTCTGTCCGGAGCAGTTCCTGGAACTACGACTGTGAGGTATCCATGGGTTCCTACTGGCAGGAGGCTGTGGCCTCCATGACTCTTCTCCCTCAACCTTGAGACTTGGACCTTTCAATTCTCAAGCTCCTGTGGGCCTCTCTCCCTATACTCTGCCCTGTGCTTACTCATTCCCTCCTGCATCCAGCCAGCCCACAATTACTACCCGGGGCTGAGCTCTGAGCCAGTGCCGGGTCTGTTGGCCTTTTTGGCTTTAGCTGACACGCATCCGAGGTGCTATGGCAGGTCCAGCACCTTCCCCAAGATTTCAGGAGGAAGGGCTCAAATTGTTCTGGTCACTGCTGTCTCTTACATTCAACTTCTGCTCAATTTTTGTCATCCTCTTACATTTTAAGAGGAGTACCTGTTGTCTCTACTCTGGCATCACCCCAACCATGGATCTCAGTCCTTTTCTCTGATTTCCATAGAGACCCTATACACATGGCTTTTTGTGGGGAACAGGCTGTCCAAAATAATAGAGGAGATTTACATCACGCATGAAAACAATGTAGAAATCCTAAAATTCTATTTTTGACATTCCTGTTCTTCAAAGTCCAGACACACTTTCCTTGTCTTGAGTATAGCCTCTGTCCCCAAGCCCCTCTTCAATGCTGTCCTTGTTTTCCCAGTCACAGCCTTCACCTCCAAATTTCTACCTGTTCATCCCAACTACTTGTCAAAACTTTTACCCAAACACAGTCCCTTTTTCCTGCCACCCCTCACAAAGGCTCCTTGTGGAGCCAGTGGGGAGGCAGCTGTGACCAGGGTACTGGGATAGGCTTCCCTGCCAGAGGTCCAAACTGAAATTGAGGCTGATATAGGGCTAAGAGATGGCCAACCCCATCCTCTGGCCCCTGCCCTAGGCCCTGGGGAGCTTGAAACATCCTGGGGTAAGGCAGATTAGGAGGATGCCACCCCTTAGCTCTTCTTGAGACAGGCCCTGCATTTTTGCTCCCAGCGAGACTGGAGAGCACTTGCCCACTATAGGCCTACTCCTTATGCTTGTGGGCAGATGCTTTGGCCCATTAAAACAAGGCCACACTGTGGGCTCATTTTATGTATGACAGACCTCTGGCCTCACTGGAGGACCTAGAGCCATGCATGACCCTGTTTCTATGGAAAAATATATTCTGGTCTTATCAACACCTGACTTACAGACACACTTTAGGGGTGCCCAGAACTGAGGGATGACAGCATAGTCTCTAAGCCAAAGATGGTGATGATCCTCCAGCCTTTATTCTGCTCAGACCTGGCCTGATACTACCACCAGCCAAGGAGAGAGCAAAAAACCATTGCTGGGAGTGGGGTTGGTTGGCTAGCTGTTGGTGTATCCTGGGGGGTGAGTTTGGAGGCCTGGGGGTGCTCTTCACAGAGAAGGGAAGACTCAGGGAAGATGGGGCAAGGGCTTCCCTCAGATGCAGAACCCAATGAAAATTGAGATCAGTGAAGGGACTCTAGTGACCCTGGAGCACCTTACAGATGTTGAGGAAGAGCATCCTACACATTTAAGGCCTTCTTAAATGCTCCCAAGGGCCAGGAGGGTGGAAAGTACAGGGATGCAGATTTTGGGTACAGTGTAGGGAGGGACTTTCCCACGGTAAACAGTGTTTGACAATGCAGTGGATGTCTCATGCAATGGTGAGGTACCATCCCTACATATTACAGACTTAAGCCATCAGCCTGGAGGATGTTCTGTTGGAGATTCAAACTGCTGATTCTCAAACACTAGTCTAGGAGGAGGTCTTCTTCACCAGTTACAGCAAATTAGAAAATAAGAAAAATGTAGTGTGTTTTTTGTGAAGTCATATTTGGAAAGAGGATATTCTGAGATTGGCTCCTTCCAATTTTTTGGTGTTAAAATGGTCCATCTTTATGAAATGATGGTGTGAGCAGATGGCAGCTGTTTTATTTTTAAGTTTTATTTAGCACCTTCCCTCCTAAAGTTTTTAATAATATATTAGCCTCTATTTAAAAAAAATTTCCTCAACTTTAAATTCTAAAAGCTCGGAGCTTCCAGGCCTGGGTGGCTTTTATGGTCCCTTATGATTGATTGTATGATTTTGCAATACAGACATGGGCCCAGGTGGCAAAGCGAGACCTCCTCATGTCCTCCTGTATGTCCTCTCCCCTAGTTTGGAATGAACGCGCTTCTCCTGTCTGCCTGGTTCGGCCACTTACGGATTCTTCAGATTCTGGTTAACTCTGGGGCCAAGATCCACTGTGAGAACAAGGTAAGGCCTTGCTGGCAGCCCCCTTGCCTCCACCGTCTGCCTCCATCTCTGCCCCTTGCCCCCGTCACTGCTTCCTGCTGTCCCCTACATGCCTCTGCTTGCTCCAGCTTGCCCTCTGAGAACCCTCCTGAAACCCTAGCTGAGCTGAATTCTTTGAAACTGGGACCCTCGCTGCTCGCACTGGGACTGGGGTGGGAGTGGGGGGCCTGGAGTGCTTCTTCCATCAACATTGAACACCTTTCTTCTGATCCCCAACCCTTTACCACTCTGGATGTTAGGACAGTCCCCAGTCCTCTGACAGGCCTCCTTATTTACATAAGAAGAATAGAAGTAACACCCTCACAGTTAGGAAGATTAAATGAGGGAATGGGGGCCTCCTTCCCCCAACCAATGGGCCCTGCCTTATTATGCTGTGGGTGGTGGGATAAGACAAAAGCACCAAACTCTGGGACCTTAGGTAAGTTACTTCATCAGCCTGAGCCTCAATTTTCCCCTTTGGATATGAGGATGCAGTAGGAGAAGCAAGTGCAGTGCTGACTGTAAGGTACCTGGCACATTAGGGAGCCTGGCAGTCAGTCCCTCGCTGCTCACTGGTCTGCACTGCGGTTTGAGCTAGGAGGGCCCAGCCAGTCAGAGTGCCTGAAATCCCTGCACAGTGGTCCTTAAGAAAATGCAGACATTTCCAGGCCAAATGCTGTCAGCCAGGGTTTTTCAACCTGGGTCCTTAGAATTCAGGGATCCAGGGACTTGGCTGGGGGGGTCGAACGGAGGGGAAAGGACTTTTTTTTTTTTTTCCATTAATTTTTGCTTGAAAACTAAGCATTCCTTTCAATGATGAATGAATGCTGGGATGAAAGTGGGATGGTCTCTTGAGGTCAAGGCTGGAAAGTCACATGGTACTATGTTCACTACATCCTGTTCCTCAAAGCCCATCACAGGGTAGACTTAGATTCAACGGATGGAAAATATTGGATTCCTCCTCTTGATGAGAAGAGTAGCACAATCCCGTCTTTTAGGGTGTTTCCAAGGGTGGAAAGAATAGTTTCTGCCATCTTTGCAGACAATCCACCCAGTCTTCCTTTTGACCATTTGTTCGACATCCTCCCCAAAGGTATTCATCTCACCTTTAGACAAGCCTTGAGTCAGACCCGTTACCCTGTCTGCTTCAGCTCAAAGCTTTCTCTTTCCCTGCTGCTCACCTGGCTCCACCTTGCCAGGCACTGGTGATATTTATAATTTTATGAGTTTTTCTATTAATATCCTACAGTACATTTAGTCATCTTGTCTCCTCTAATCATGTGATAATTTCTCAGTCTTTCCTTGTTTTTCATGACTTTGACACTTTTGATGAGTACTAGTCAAATGTTTTGTAGGATGTCCTTCAGGTTGGGTTTGACTGATGTTTTTCTCAGGATTAGATTGGAGTTACAGAATTTTAGGAAGAAAACCACAGAGGTCAAGTGCCCTTCTCATTGCCTCTTATCAGATGGCATGTGACACCAAAAAGATTTGTCACTGGCGATGTTACTTTGATCCCATTCTGACACCAATTCTGTGTGTGTGTGTGTGTGTGTGTGTGTGTGTGTGTGTTTATATCAGCAAGCAATTAACAGTTCTCCATGGACACTGACTGGGTGGAATACAAATTTAACTAAATGCCGACACTATTTACTATTTACCTGGAGTCAGCATCAGATTCCACAGGTTAAGGGATCAACCCCATAAGATTGCCCCCACTTCAGATGCCAGCTTGAAAGCTCTCTGAATGCCCTCCTTTTGGGTTTTTATAGCAGCTTCATTCCATAGATGGATTGAAGGAATCTTTGGCTATTGGCACTAGATTCAACCTCCAGCGGTCTCCTCTCCCTAGAAGTTAGTAGGCGGGACTGAAATTTCCAAACTTCTAATTGGAGTTGGTTCCCTAGGTAACCAGCCCCCATTTAGGTTACCTAGGGGCTTTACCAGTTACCTTATTAACATAACAAAAGACACCTTGAAAGCAAAAGTTGCTTTCACAATTTAGGAAGTTTCAAGGATTTTATAAGCTCTGTTCCAGGAAAGGGGGCCAAGATCAAATATATATTT